>NC_068910.1:36271-10036271 GCF_023091745.1 Budorcas taxicolor
TCTGTATCACCTAATTTGTCTATAAGGTTATCTCTTGCATTTTCCACTGTGTAACCATCTTCCACATATACAGATATTTATATGTCTGTGTATATAAATATCTATGTCTATATGTATCTATAATAGATATTTACATCTGTATGTACATATTTATGTCTATACGTACATAAGTATTTATATGTCTATGTATATAGATATTTATGTCTCTATATATCTAAGTATTTATATATCTATATGTCTATGCATATAGACATTTATATATCTATGTATCTAGGCATTTCTATCTATCTGGACATTTATATACCTATGTACCTAGAAACTTATAAGCATGCACACTCATGTGTACACAGATAGATGTTTTACCAGTGTAACAGGGCCTGGCAAAAAGGGAACATTCCTACATAAAGAATCAGAGATGACTTGGTGATTGAATAACAAAAACACATTAGGTTCAACTGCCACCAACAACACACAGTATATCAATGTTACTACAGTAAAAAATAAAGATTAATTTAAAAAATAATTTTCAGGGGGACTTCCCTGCAGTCCAGTGGTTAAGATTCTACGTTTCCAAAGCAGGGGGCGAGGGTTCAAGCCTTGGTCAGGGAATTAAGATCCCACGAGCTGCATGGTATGGCCAATAAATAAATAAAATTATTAAAATAAATAAATAAGAATGTTCAGGGAGAACACAAGCTTTTGGGTGTTTCTTCAAGTACATTCCGTATTACAGTCCTGAGTTAAAACTCAAAAGCTTTCATTTCCAAGGTAATCAAAGGTGGGCATGAAAAAAATCCTGCCACCTTGTGGCCATACCCTGCAATAGCAACCTCAAGAGTTTTGCTTCTGAATACCCCCTTGTTTTTCAGTCCCCAGGTCGTGTCCCACACTCTGCGACCCCACGGACTGCAGCACACCAGGCCTCCCTGTCCTTCACTATTTCCCAGAGCGTGCTCAAACTCATGTCCATCGAGTCGGTGACGCCATCCAACCATCTCATCCTCCGTCGTCCCCTTCTCCTCTTCCCTTACCACACCTCAATCCACAGTGGGGCTGGGGCTGACTGCACAGCTCACCCCACGAAGTGTTTGGGGCAGATCCCACACTTCACCCCACGATGAGGTTGACCCTGACCTCACCCCATGGTGGAGCTAGGGCTGATCCCACTACCAACCCCGCGGTGGGGCTGACCCAACACTTCACGCCACAGTGGTCCTGGGGCTGACCCCAAATCTCACCCCACGATGAGGTTGACCCTGACCTCCCCCCATGGTGGAGCTCGGGCTGACACCACACTTCACCCCACACTGAAGCCAGGGGCTGACCCAATACCTCAGTGGAGTTGGGGCTGACCCTGCACCTCATTACACTAAGTTGGGGACTGATCCCACTACTAACCCCAGGTGGGGCTGGCCCAACACCGCACACCACGGTGGGGCTGACCCCGCACCTCACCCCAAGGAAGAGTTGTGGATTGACCCCACACCTCACCCCAAGTGGATCTCGGGCTGATCCCACACCTTAATACACGTTGGAGGTGGGGCTGAACCCATACCACAGCCCACGGTGGAGCTAGGGCTGACCCCACACCTCACCCCATGCTGGGGAAGACCTGACATGTCACCGCATGTGGGGTTGACCCTACAACTCACCCCATGGAGGACTTGGGTCTGACCCAGCACCTCAGCCCCATAGTGGAGTAGGGACTGAACCCACAGCTCACCCAAGGTAGACCCAGAGATGACCCCACACCTCACCCCATGGTGGACCTGGGGCTGACCCCACACCTCACATAACAGTGGAGCTGGGGCTGACCCCACACCTCACCCCACCATGGACCTGGGGCTGACCTAACACCTCACTGCATGGTGGAGTTGGGCTGACATCACACTTCACCCCACGGAGGTGTTGGAGGTGGATCCCACATCTCACCCCAAGGTGTGGCTGACCCAACACCACACCCCACAGTGGGGCTGACCCCGTACCTCACCCCACGGTGGAGCTAGGGCTGACCCCACACCTCACCCCACAGTGGAGTTCGGACTAACTCAGCACCTCACCCCAAGAAGGAGTTGGGGACTGACCTCACACCTAATCGCATGGTGGAGCTGGGCCTGACCCTCACCACACGGAGGAGCTGGAGCAGACCCCACACCTCATCCCATGGTGGAGTTGGGGATGACCCCACACCTCAACCCATGGTGGGGCTTACCCCCTAGCTCAGCCCTTGGTGCAGCTGGGGCTGACACCACACCTCCACCCATGGAAGAGTTGCAGATTGACCCCACACCTCACACTACAGTGGACCTGGGGCTGACCCCACACATGGTGGGAATGAGCCAACACCTCACCCCATGGAGCTGCTAGGACTGACCCTAACCTCGGATCACAGTGGAGCTGGGGCAGACCCCACAACTCAACCCCACGGTGAGGGGGCTGACCTGACATCTTACCCACACCTCACCCCTCGGTGAATTTGGTTCAGATCTGGCACCTAAGTTCATGGTAGAGCTTGGGTTGACACCACACTGCACCTGAGTGGAGTGGGGGCTGACTCCACACCTCACCCCACGGAGGAGCTGGGGCTGACACCTCACCCTACACTGGAGCGGGGGGCTGACCCAATACCTCATCCCACGGTGGAACTGGGGCTGACCCTACACCTCAACCCACGGTGGATTTGGGGCTGACACGACACCTCATCCCACTGAGGAGTTGGGGACTAACCCCACAACTCACCCCATGGAGGATTTGTGGGTAAACCCCAGACCTCACCCCATGGTGGACCAGGGGCTGAACACACACCTCATCCCACACTGGAGTTGGGTCTGACCACACACCTCACTCCACGGTGGAACAAGGCCCTACCACAGACCTCACACCATGGTGGAGCTGGGGCTTGCCCCACACCACACACTTCGGTGGAGCTGTGGCTGACCACACACCTCACTCCATGGCGGAGTTGGGGTGACACCACACCTCACCCCACAGAGGAGTTGGGGGCCGACCCCACACTTCACCCCACGGTGGCGTTGGGTGTGACCTGAAACCTAGCCCCATGGAGGAGTAGGGGACTGGCCCAACACCTCACGCCATGGTGGAGCTGGGGCTGCCCCCACACTTCACCCTGTGGTGGAGCCAGGGCTGCCCCCCGCCGCACCCCACTGTGGAGCTGGGGCTGCCCCTCGCCTCACCCCACGGTGGAGCCGGGGCTGACCCACACCTCACCCTGTGGTGGAGATGAGCTGACCCCACACCTCCACTCAGTCTCCACCTAGAGATGACCCTCCTCATCCCTCAGGTAGAAAATGGACGAACTGCACGTCTCGCCTCAGAGAGCCTGGGTCTCCGCCCACATCTCGCCTCGAGTGTAACAGAGCTTGTTCCCACACTTGAGTGCTTTGGCAGCTAGGAGTCATCCTACAGCCCACCAGCACTGGGTGGAGCTGAAGAAGATCCCAGGGTGGGGCTAGGGTGGGTCACGCACATCACCTCGGTTCACACTGGAGTTTTTACCCTGCCACCTCAGGTTGACATGCGGCTGATCTCCCATCTCACCTTGTGCAGAACTGCAATTGATCCCGCCCCAGGCACGTCTGTCTCAGCAGCTGACTGACAGGGAACCCAGACGGGCCCATCCCTTGTCACTGTTCTTCAGCGGCAAAGTCACGTCTGACTCTTTGGGACCCCATGGATTGTAGCGCATCAGGCTTCCCTGTCCTCCACTCTCTCGGAGTTTGCTTAAACTGAAGTCCATTCAGTTGGTGATGCCATCTAACCATCTCTTCCTCTATCCCTTATCATTTCCTAGTTTAAGTGACAAATGAGGGGAGACTGACATTTTGTTACTGTGTCTACCTCCCAAGACAGGCTTGGAGGTACCCAAGCGACACAGCTTTTATTTCGGGTGAGTGTGAAGGCGCAGCGTGGAGGGTGAGGGGCCCGTGCAGGCCCTGCCTCTGCTCCCCGCGCCTCCATCTGCTCCTGCTCAGCCAGCAGGAGCCCACGCTACGTGAAGAAAAACAGCTGCTCCTCCCTGTCCTTGTCCATCAGCTCGTGCTTGGACTGCTCCTTGGTCTTCAGGGCGGGTGGCCGGGATCGGCACACTAGCCTCCTGCCCCGCTGCAGGGAGGGGATGCCGTGAGCCTGCACCCCGGCCTCACTGCACCCGGGCTGAGGCCTGGACACCTGCCCTGAACGCACGGGAACCCGGGGCCCAGGCCCGGCCCAGCCTCTCCAGTGGCTGAGGTCACGTGTGGTCTGGGTGGGCCAGGGCCTCCAAGAGGGTTGGGGTAGGGAAATCTATCTGGCCTGTACACCAGGGTGCTGGCCCTGGGTGAGTGAGGGTGGGGGAGGAAGGAGGCACCTGGAAACTCGGGAGACGCCAGGCTAAAGTGACATCTCTCCCGCTACGAGGATCAGGAGAGACCCCGTGGGATCCACCCTGGTCCTCGGGCCAGGGTCAGGATCGGGACTCTTTAGGGACCACAAGTCCAGCAGGCCAGTGGCTACTCCTGCCCGTATGCTGTGGGTGGGGGGCGCAGTGGCTGGAGGACCCTCACTGAGTGAAGGGTGATGGCCTTGGCCTGGGGTCTGGCTGGAATGTAGGTGGGACCCCAGCAGGGGCACTGAGCTGTGGGCACCAGTGCTCCTAGGGAGGGTTGGGAGGTTGCCCGGAGGAAGCAGGTCCTCAGGGGTGGGGGGCAGGGCAGGCCTGAGAATGGGGACCCTGGCTCCACCCTGACATTGCTCTGGTGACCCGTCTCCCCTCAGGACCCCAGCAAGTATGTCTACAAAAGTGGGCGTGGCCTGGCAGGTCAGCAGCCATGAGCCCTCCCAGCCACGCCCCCTCTATGCCACCACGCCCCTCTATGCCGCCACGCCTCTCTACGCCGCCACGCCCCTCTACCCACCACACCCCTCTGGGCCACCACGCCCCCGGGCCATGCCTCCTCGGGGCCTCACTTACCTTCTTCTTGACCTCGGCCTGGGCCCGCGCCTGTGCGCGCAGCAGTCGCTCCTCCTGCAGCTGTTTCTGCAGCTTTGCCTTCTCCTCCCGGAGTCTGGGGGCAGGAAGGGCGAGGTTAACGACCAGAGGCCCAGAGAACGCCACCAGCTCCTCCCCACGCAGCCTCAGGCCTCAGCACCGCTCTGCCCCACCTCCCTGCTGGCTCTGGCCCTGGTTGCTTGGGAGGGCCTGGCTCGAGGCTCATCTCCCCCCGGAAGGCCCAGGTTCCTGGCTTCCCCTCCCTGGTCACTGAGGCATCGCCACCCTTAAAAGCCCAGGTCAGTAGTCCCGAGTCTTCCTGTCTGTACTTGGGACCACCAAACCTTTGTCCAGTGCCTGCCTGAGCAGGGTCTGGGGACCCAGGGGGAGGGCCCTTGTGTGTGGGAAAGACATGGCTGATCACAGATGGCCATGCCTCAGGACTCTAATGGGACTGAAAGACCCAGGTGACCGGGAACTGGCCTGCACCCCACCGGGCCCATGGGGCACACCCTTTGCTGATTCCCCTTCAGCAGCTCTCAGGCCGGCCCTTTCCCTCACCAGGCTCGGACAGTACAGCTCTTTGCCCAGAAAGTGCCTCTCAATGTCTCTTCTCCTTGGCGGCTGGGTGCAGAAGGTGGGGGGGTCACCCATCACTTCGCTCCCGGGATCCCTAAGGCCACCACATGCCTCTCCCAATGGAGGGACCTTCCCCACTGGGTTGAGCCTGTGGCCCCATCTGAACCCCAGACACCCCTCCTAGCGGGGAGCCCCAGGGCGTGCCCCTGTCCTCAGGGCCAACCCAGAGCTGGTGGGGGTGTGCAGGGCCCCCCCACGCACCGGAGCCGCCTCTCCTTCTCCTTGGCTTTCTCAGCCTGCTCGATGCGGGCTGGGGGCACACGCTCCAGGTTCTCAAGCAGCTCGTCCAGCTGGTGCTCGATGGTGGCCAGCATCTGTACGGTGCCCAGGCTGGATTCCTGCTGGCCACCCACGCAGTGCCGGTAGACGTCCAGCACCTTGCAGTTCAGACTCTCCAGCAGCTTGTCCTGTGAGGCGGGCAGGCCTCCCTCCAGCAGGGCTGCGCGGGCCCGGGCTGCCCCCACGCCTCGGCCAGCTGACCTCCCGGGGCTCTGCCAAGCCGGCAGGGGGTGCTCGGGAAGTCAGGGGGCACAGGGCTGGACACTCGGGCTTCTCTTGGGCAGAGGGCTGCACCTTGGGCCTCTGTGGTCAGCCAGATCCCGGGTCCCAGTGCCTACTAGGGCTCCTGCCTGGGCCCGGGGTGCCCACTGAGGCCCCATGACCTCTGCCCCTGCGCTGCCCTCAGCTCCCCCAGGGACCACATTCTGTGACCTGCTTTCTATAGCGCTGGGCTAGACGACCCCCCGCCCCATCAGCCTGTTCTGATGTTCAGAAGACACAACACCCCTGTCCCCTGGGGTGGCCAAGAGGGCGGGGGAGGGGCAGGGGGCATAGGGCACAGCTGGCGCCCGATAGTCTGGGGGTAGATGCCCAGCCTGCTCTTGGGGCTCCGGGTACTTGGCCCAGTGCCCGGCAGGCAGGAGGCTTTCAACAGCAATCGAATGAACTAGGAAGCTGGGTGCAGGCCCCGGACCACTGGGCTCTGTGCTCTGAGTCCTCTCACCCTCCCGGCCTGGCTGGGGACATGCCTGCCTGCCTCCCTGAAGGGTCACTTCCAGACACACTGTTTAAGAATCAGATGAGTTCACCGAAGGAGGGATGGAGGAGGGGTGTTGGGGAGCTGTCCATTCATGGGGCGTGAACACATGGCTGGCTCTGATTTGGGGCCAAGGGCTTTGTCCAGCGGTGCCCGTGGGTCAAGCCCAGAGCCTGGCGAGTGGCGAGGACCACGGCAGCCCTGGGGAACCACATGCCTCCGGGCTGGCTCTCCCGCAGTCTGGGCCCCTCTGGCGGGGATGACTCCACCCTCCACTGGGGCTACGGCCACGTGCCCACCGCTGCCATCCGCCCATCCAGGGGCCCTACCTCCTGATCACCCTTGAACTCGCCAAAATGGAAGACGCGGGCTTTGAGCTCCAGCTCCGCGGCCGTCTCCTCCTCCTTGGTGATGGACATCATCAGCGTGGTGATCCACTGCTTCAGCTGGTTCACCTCCCGGTCCCTGAAGGGCACCAGCACCTCTGAGCCTGCTGGCCCTGCCGCATGCTGAGGGCCGAGCCCCAGCCTCAGAGGCCCTGGTAAGACGCAGGGGAAATCTAACATCTTAACAATCCATGCTACAAAAAAAAGGGGGGGGGGACCAAAATCTGCCTTATTGAGGTATATAATTCTCCATAAAATTCTTTCGAAATGTCCAATTTTTTTCTTGACCATCATAATCTAATTTCAGGACAGTGTCATTAACTGGAGAGAAGCCCCCGGTCACTCTTGCCCACCCCTCCACTCCATCTCTCCTGGACATAAGCACGGGGCCCCGTAGCATCTGTCCCTTTGTGTCTGGCTCTTTCACCCGGCACTGTTTTCAGGCCTGTCTGTCCTGTAACATGCCTGGTCAGAGCCTCGTTTCTGCTTACGACCACCGTGGTCCACCATGCGGGAGACCAAGTTTTGCCAGAGTCATTCTTCAGTGGACATTAGGCAGTTTCTACCTTTAATCTCTTGGGAACAATGCTGCTGTGGACGTTCACTGGACAGGGTTTTGTGAGCCCAAGTTTTTAATCCTCTTAGGGGCGTCCCTGGTGGCTCAGCTGGTAAAGAATCTGCCTGCAATGCGAGAGACCTGGGTTCGGTCCCTGGGTTGGGAAAATCCCCTGGAGAAGGGAGAGACTGAGGCTACCCACTCCAGTATTCTGGCCTAGAGAATTCCATGGACTGTATAGTCTACGAGGTTGCAAGAGTCAGACACGACCGAGCGACTTTCGTTTTCACTAAGGTGCAAAGAGTCAGACACGACCGAGCGACTTTCGTTTTTACTAGGGTTAGGGCTGCAACCGTCACCTTTTAGATGAAGCCCCTTAAGTCTTTCGTGCTCGCGGCAGACATGCGTTGTCTGCTGGGGTTTCTGGAGCAGGAACCCGGGCTCTTACAGTTGGCATGGGTCTCGCCAGTATGGGCAGTGGCATGCCAGTCCTGACCAGAGTGAGCAGGACACTGGTCACTCAGCCAGCTGTGCCTGTGGGGTCTAGAGGTGCCCCGTTCCCTATGGTGGTTCTAAGGCTCCACCCAGGTGAACAGAACTACCGGCAAAGTGCCACGGGAGGGCAAAGTTGCCCTCTGTCATGAGCACGGGCGCCAGGGTGCAGGCCTCCGCCCCCTGGCAGCCCTCCAGGCTGCAGTCCCATGGCTGTGGGGCTGAGGCCAGGAGCCTGAATGCGAGGGGGTGGAGCTGGCCCATGCAGCCCTCCCAGGCTTTCAGAGGCGGGTGGCCAGGGGGACCACCTGCAGCTCACACACACCCTCCCCTCCAGGCCTGGGCCCTTAAGGGGGGCAAGCAGGTCACCGAGGATAAGAACAGAGGCCGGACCTCCCCTCAACCCTGAGTGTCCACTGCAGAGTCAGCAGTGCATCTCCTAGTGGCGCATGACTGCCCAGAGTCCAGCCGGTTCCTTCGGGCTTCCTCTACGTCCAGTGCCTGGACACGAGAGTGACCTTGCTGCCAGCACCTCTTTTACATGGACCAGACTGGTTGGGGGAGGGGGGCTAATTCTGTTCTTCTATTTATTTCCCAGCTGTTTGGGATTAAAAGATGCCTCTTCCCCACTGTGTGTGTGCTCAGTCACATCCGACTCTTTTTGACCCCGTGGACTGGAGCCTGCGAGGCTGCTCTGTCCATGGGACTCTGCAGGCAAGAATACTGGAGTGGGTGCCTGTTCCCTTCTCCAGGGCGTCTTCCCGACTCAGGGATCGAACCCGAGTCTGTTCTATCTCCGGCACTGGCAGGAAACAAAGTCTTTCCTGAGAGCTCATGCTTCAGCATTACTCTGGAAACTCTTGGTGGGAAATCATCCAAGGCAGGATGTCGGTCAACAGGACGTGAGCACACAAGCGGTCAAAGCTGTGGGCGGGCTCCACCTCAGGACCTTTGCACGCGCTTCCCTCTTCCCCCAAGATTCCCTGTGGTGTTCCATCACTCAGGAAGTCCGTGGCTGAAAGGACACCTTCCCTGAGAGCCTCCCCTTCCCTCTCCCATCTGCCGCCAACCTCCACGTCACCCTCCTCATAGGACTCTACTCCCAGCACGCGTTACAACCCACAGGACAAAGCTGCGCACCTCTAGGTCGGCTCCCCTGGGCTGCCAGCTCATGGGGCATGGTTTACCTTATTCACGAAGGGCCCAGACCCTGGCCTGATCCAGAATGGGTGCTTACTCAAGGATCGGTAGTAAAGAGGTGATCCCCTGCTCCCAGCTGGCCTCACCTGGAACCAGAGCCTGCCCAAACGGGCTCTGCAGGGCTTGGTATCAACAATAAAACTGACGCCTCTTTCTGTTCCAGAAAACTTACTCTGAGCCGATGCTGGGCAGAAAACACTACATGACAAAGGCTTGGGCCACATCACTGCTATTAGATAACAAAGAACAGCGCTACTCATCATAAGCGTTAGTGAGATAAATGCGCCTGTGCTCAGACCTCCAGTCGTGTCGGACTCTGCGACCCCGTGGACTGCAGCCCACCAGGCTCCTCCGTCCATGGGATTCTCCAGGCAAGAATACTGGAGTGGGGTGCCATTTCCTCCTCCAGGGGTTCTTCCTGACCCAGGGCAGCTCCTGCATTGCAGGCAGATTCTCTACTGCTGAGTAAAATAAACATTACAAAACCACCTGAGGGCGGGGTGTCCGCGGAGATGCCCCCTTCCTACTACAGGCTGCTCCAGGGTGGGGAGAGGTCAGCCCCTCAGGGCTCCACCCGCCTGGCCCACTCTGAACCTCAACTCCGGGCCCAAGAGGACACGGCCTCTCCCCAGAGCCGGCAGGGCCAGCACCATGGACGGGGCAGGGTGGGCCGCCCAGCCACGGAGCCCTCCCTGAGACATACATGCGGGTCTGTGTGTTCTTCAGGGTGAAGCTCAGCTCCTCCAGGGCCTCCTCCATCTCCTGGGTGTTCTGGACTAGGGACAGGTTCTGCTCCTCCAGCTTTGTGAAGATGTCGAGGAGCTGCTGCGGATCTGTGAAGTATAGCTCCAGCTCCTGCGAGGAGAGCCAGGTGAGGCCCCTGCTCAGCAGGCCCGGCCCTGCAGCCCTGCGGGAGCAGGCACTCACCTCGCCATTGTCGCTGTCGAGGTCGTCCTGCACAGGGAGGGTGGAGCTGGACCTGCGGGGACACGGGGTCGGGGCCTGGGGCACCTCCCCAACCAGCCCTCGTCCCATCCTCTGTCCCCAGGCAGCCGAGGCCATGGCTCCAGCCTCCTCTCAGCCCCCAGTGGTCACACCATGCCCAGTCAGTCCCTCTCACTCTAGTTAGAATAAAGCGCAGCTCCCACCTCAACGCTGCCAGCCCCAGCAGCTCCTTCCTGCAATCCAAGAGCCAACCCGACCTCAGACCCACGGCTCCCACTGCCAGGCCCCTCCCTGGTCCCTGCTCTTTCCCTCACACCTGGGCCTCCGCTGCCCTGCTCCCTCCTTAGGACGGGTCATCACTGGCCCCTCTCACCGCTGCTGTGGCACTCACGCCACACGTCAGGGACCTTGCTGGACACGCATGACCCGGCGGCCACAGGGAAGGCTGTGAGGGTCACAAGCACTGGGGGGACCTGGCCAACCTCAGTCCTGCTTCCGTCACCCCTCCCCGCGTGCGTGTGGACATGCAGGCTCTGCTGCCCCCAGAGCTGGTGAGGCCGACTTGCGGCGGCAGGAGGCTGAGCGAGGCCTCAGAGACTCCAGCTCAGCCTTCCTGAAGCGCAGAGCTGGCGTTACAGGGCCCCGAAGGCTAGCACACTTGCCAGGCCCGTGCCTCACCCTGTATGTACCTTGATTTCACTGTGTAGTCACTGAGTCGTGTCCGACTCTTTGCGACCCCATGGACTACAACCCACCAGGCTCCTCTGTCCATAGGATTTCTCAGGCAAGAATACTGGGATGGGCTGCTCTTTCCTCCTCCGGGGGATCTTCCCAAACCCGGAACTGAACCTGCATCTCCCGCAGATTTACCGCCTGAGCCGCCAGGGAGGCCCAGGCACACAGATCCCACTGAGTCGCCACGTGGGAAACCTGCCATTCAGAAAGCCAGTCACCTGCCCAGGTCACTCTTGGCCTGGAAGGTGCCCTTCTGAGACTCTCCCTTCCAAGAGGATATAGGCTGGGGCCGGGCTGGACTTTAGCTCTGACTCTCCCTCTTGGCCAAGTGCCTTGTGCGGCCCACGACCTGCCTAAATGTGCACAGTGGCCGTGGTCACCGGGCTGGCAGGCCGAGGTTCCAGACCTCTGCTCCCAGGGAACCTCCCTGCTGCCGGGAGCTCCAAGGCTGAGGGCACCTCGCCAGAGGAGGCACGCACATCCGACCCCGGAGCTGGAGACTGCAGCCCTGCCCGGAGGGGTGCCGGGGACCAGACCTAACCTCCAAGTGCACCACAGAATCAAAGAAGGCACAAGACCCAGGTCCGATCGGGTAGGCGCCCTGCTGAAACTTCCGGGCCTCCCTGGGGTCCGGGGACTCGAGGCAAAGTGAGGGTGCAGCCCTGCCTGGCTGCCAGGCGCCCTTGCCCCTCCGCACCTCGTGGGGAGCCCGCCCGGAGAGGCTGGGGTACACAGTGACTGCACTGGAGGAGCGGGGGGCCCTGGAGGCGGCGGTGGGGCAGGCGTGTCCTGTGGGCAGTCATCACGGCATGTGGCGGGGGTGGGGGCAGAGGTGTCTGGGAATCACAGGAAGACATTCAGGACAGGTCCCAGGGCGACTCGGTGGTCCCCGAGGGGGTGTTGCAGGGCTAAGGGGTGAGTCACTGGGGCTGGATCTGGTCGGCTGGTTTGTCCCTTACCGTGTTTTGCATAAAACTTGAAAATAACTGCCACAATTAAAGTTTGGGATATTTTACAAGAAAGTCCAGATTTCTCGCTTCCCTTTCAAGGCTCAGGGGCTCTGCCAGCCCCCGGCCGGCACTCTGGGCTCTGAGGGTCCAGGCAGGTGGGTCCTCTGACCAGCATCCCCCTAGCTGCCTCCTCCATGCACCTTCGACTGTCCCAGTGGCACCCACGTGGGCCACCCCAAGCTCAAGTTCACCAAATCACACGAACATGTCTGCTCAGGAAACACCTCAATTTTCAGGTTCATGTTTAACTCTAGACCCTCCAGGCTGGACGTGGCCCTTCCTCAGCCTCTCCCCTGTTCCAGGCACCCCAAGCTGGCGCCACTGGGGGCTGCTCCCCAGCAGGCCAGTCTCCTCCACCACCCCCTCCCCACGCCCACTCACCTTTTGGACTCCACCCCACTGGGCACGCTGGGCAGGGTGCCCTGCTGCTGGCTGGCAGTGGTGGACAGTGCCTGGTGCAGCCGCATCACTTGCAGGAGCTTGGCAGGCCTCCTGGGGCTCTGCCCCTCTGGGGGAAGCAGAGGGGGCTGTCCACCTGCCCACCCCCCACCCAGAGAGGGGCTCCTCCAGCCAGGGACAGCCACATACCTCTGGAGCTCAGCTTGCCCTTGGTCTCCAGTCCTGTGGGAAGCCAGGAGAGGCTCAGGGTCCCAGAAACTTGCCTGGGGTCTCCCCAAGCAGCAGGACTACTTGGAGAGCTGGCCGACCTCCCAGAGTGTGTGGGCTGAGCAGTGGGGGTTGCAGGGGCTCCGGGGGATGGGGAGGCCTGGAGGAGGGTAGGGGGCTCTGGGGGATGGGGAGGCCTGGGGGTCTCTGGGGGATGGGGAGGGCTGGCCAGCACACAGGTGCACCCGCCCCTCCCTGCTACCTTTGTCCCCCACCGAGGACAGCAGCAGCCTCTCCTTGAAGGCCTCCACCACCTCCTTGGCCTGTCTGAGAGCAGAGCGCTTCTTCTCCTGCTGCTCCAGCCACTCCCTGGGCGACAGCTTGTACAGGAAGTCCCTGTAGACCTTGTACTGCTGCAGCGTGTCCTCAAACTTGGAGATTTCGCTGCACCCAGGAGGGGACGGGCGAGGTCAGGCTCCGCCCCTGAGCCCCTTGGAGGGGAGGCAACCCGGACCCTGCACGTGGGCGAGAGGGCCGGCCTGCGGAGCAGCACAGCTCAGTTCCCCAGGTCACCGCCACTCCCAGGGCAGAAGGGCCTCGGGGTGAGCCCAGCCCCGTGTCCTGGCCTCGGCCACCCGCAAGGCTGGGGCTCCTGGACGTGATCGGGGTGCAGAGCAGTGTGCCACATGGAGCTCCCTGGGCTCCGGGAGACACGGCGGGGCCAGTGTGCCCCCTGAACCCACCTCTTGATGTTCATGATCTGGGTGGTCAGCTCACGAATCTCCAGGATCTTTTCCATCTTGGCTTTGGACTCTTTGTCAGCCCTGGGTGAGGAGGCAGAAGAGAAGGGGCTCAAGGGAGCGTCCACGCTGCCTTCGGTCTGGGGTACAGGCAGTGGAGCTGCCAAGCAGGGGTCTGAACGGAGGGCAAGGGTCTGTCCACAGCCACTGCAGGTGGGATGGGGGAGTGGTAGGCGTGCAGGCCTGGGCCAGGCCCAGGCGGGGGCTCACGTTCTCAGCGCCTGCACGGAGCTGCGGTCGTTCTCCCTGAGAAACTCATCGAACAGGGCTGCGTCCTTCTCCAGGAACTTCTCCGCCCGCTCCAGCTCAGCTTCCTCCTGGGCTGCCAGCCTCTCCAGGCGCTGGATCTCGCTCCTCTTCATATCCAGGGCGTACTGAGGGTGGGAGCGGCGTCATGCGGGCCCCACAGGGACAGGGCGCGGGGCCCATGGGGCAGCCGGCCTACCTGGATGAGAAACATCTGCCGGTTCTGGTCCACATAGCTGTTGATGTTGCTGGGGTCCAGCTTCTTTTCTGCAGCGAAAGGCACGAGGCATCTGGGGGTGGGCGGGCAGTGGGAGCACCCCTTCCAGGTGGTGGCCAGGGACCCGCGAGCCAGGCGGTACGCTACGCCCGCCCTGAGGCCTGGGCCACAACAGGGACTACAACGGAGCGAGCTCTCCCTCCAGGCTGTACAGATACAGAGCAGTCTCCACGGCTGGAGTCTGGCCAGGTGGGAAGTCCTTCCTTGGGTCTGACGAGTTGCTCTTGCTTGTAGCACCCTTCTCCCTAGAATGAGGCTCTGGACACCCCACCCTGGAAGTTTCACCTGGCTGGATGTCATGATGAAAGGCCTACTGGCCAGGACAGTAACAGGATGGGGTGGGGAGAGAGAAAACGAGGCAGCAAGGTCTCTGGTTGGGGCGCCCTACGCCTCCGGCAAAGCTTCCCAGGTGCCTCTAGTGTAAAGAACCCACCGCCAAGGCAGGAGATGCAAGAGACACAGGTGCGATCCCTGGGTTGGGAAGATCCCCTGGAGAAGGAAATGGCAACCCACTCGTGTTCTTACTGGGAAATCCCATGGACAGAGGAGCCTGGCGGGCCAGTCTACAGGGTCACAAAGAGTCGGACACAACCGCGCATCTGAGCACACTCACAAGCCTCCAGAGGCTATGTCCACCCTGGCAGGGTTCAGCCGGGTGGGAGAGAGCTGGGGTGGGCATCAGGGCCGCCTTCTGGAGTGCAAGCAGCGAGGCATCGCAGTTGGGGTCAAGGCCCACGGGGCCTCCTTCCCGGCCTTTCTGGGGCACCCCCGCTGTGGATGCAACTGTGGGCTCTCGGCCTTGTCCCTCAAACCCGCTCCTTTCCAGAAGGACATGCTGCGGTCCAGGAGGCCTGTTTTAAGTTGAGACGCCTGGCCTGGCCATCCTGAACTCCTCAAGGAAGTCAGACCTGCTGGGTCCAGTCTTGCCCACTTGAGTGCCCCCTGCTACTCCTGGGTTTTAGCAATAACAGGCAGCGGCGGCAGAGAAAAGACACAGGCAGAGCTCCACACTCGACACGTCAGAGATATTCAGGGCTTCCCCCCACATAACAAGTCTCGGTGTCGGGGGCGGGGGCTGCGGTCCCTCCATGCTCACATTCAGGGCCCATAGAGCCCAAGGGGCCCAGGAATCCCTGGTGGCTCAGACGGTAAAGTGTCTGTCTACAATACGGAAGACCCGGGTTCGATCCCTGGGTTGGGAAGATCCTTCGGAGAAGGAAACGGTAATCCACTCAAGTACTATTGCCTGGAAAATCCTATAGACAGAGGAGCCTACTGGGCTACAGTCCACGGGGTCGCGAAGAGTCGGACACGACTGAGCGGCTTCACGTTCACATTCATATAGCCCAGGGGTCCAGGACTCTGACCTCAACTGGTTCTTTCAGGCTTATTGGTCTATGTTTCATCGGTAGAACACTGATACATATGCTTAGTAATTCACACTTCCTTGTTTTGTCCCTCAGTCGTGTCTGACTCTGTGACCCCATGGACTGTAGCCCACCCACCAGGCTCATCTGTCCATGGGATTCTCCAGGCAAGACTACTGGAGTGGGTTGCCTTGCCTCCCTCCAGGGGATGTTTCCAACCCAGGAATCAAACCCGGGCCTCCTGTGTCGCAGGCAGATTCTTTACTATCTGAGCCACCAGGAAAGCCCTTCAGACTTCTTACCGGGTGACGAACATAACAACAGCTCACACACACAGCTCCCACTCACTACATGCAGTGAGTGAAGACACTGAATCCCAGGACCCACGAGGCTAGTTATCAGCAGAAGAGGCAGCAGCAGGACGAAGCTGACTTGCCCAGGGCAGACAAACCAAGCGAGATGCCTGTATCTGATACACAGTGAAGCCCGCACTCGCGGTGCGGGTCAGCAGTCCAGCTGCACACGGCACCAGGGTTTAAAGGCTGCTAGCTTGGCAGTCCATCTGGAACTGACCTTTGCGGCCTGGGAGGCAGAGATCAGGCATAAAGAAGACCCGTTGCCACCCCCCCGCCCCACACACACACACACACCACGCCACAACCCTGCATGGCTCAAGCCTGTTAAAAGCACTGCTCGTACAGGAAGGGCCAAGGTGGGCCTGGGGACCAGGACTGGGGACTGGGGCTGGGGACCGCAGGGCGGGGAGACAGAGCGAGGGACGGGGTGCACCTCGGGTCATGGCGAGCTTCCAGGCCACCTGCTCGTGGAAGCTACGCAGCTGCTCAGCCCGCTCCTCCTGGTCCTGTGTCTCGTCCTCCAGCTGCAGCTCGCGGCGCAGGCTGGTGTGCTTGGCAGACACCTTAGACGAGTAGGTCATCTTCTCATGCACCCGCAGCTGCTTCTTCTGCTCACGGTCCTGCGGGAGGCGAGCGGAGGGCAGGGTTGGGTGGGGACAGACGCACCGGCCCCTCCCTGCTGCCTGTTCTGTCAGGGTTGCAGAGCTTCAGGCAACACGCACAGGCGGAGGCGTACACTTGGAGGGGTGTGGGGGCCCGCGCGTGTGCTCTGTGCAGGGGGGAAGCGCCCGGGGTGAGGAGCATCTCCCAGTGGAGAAAGCGGTGCGGGCAGGCAGGGCGCCAGAGGAGCTGGGGAACCCTGGTCAGATGTGATTCCAGTCGGGGTGCAGGGACACACTCCCTGCCTCATCTATCCAAAGGTCACACTTAAGCCGAGTGTCTTGGGCTGTGATTTCTAAATCTGACAAACCAAGGCTCAGAGAAGCTGGATTCTCAGAGCTTCCAAGTTTGATAAGGAAGCTCATTACTTACTGGGGGTGACCTGGGGCTGGGGGTCACTGGGGATCTGCCCTTCACTTAGGAGGGGTCTCAGGACGGCAGGGGCGGCTTTCTTCCTGGTGGCCTACCACCCACCCCTCCTGCTGCCCAGGCCCTGAGGATGTTGCTGGCTCGAGCCTGCATGTGGCTTCCCCTGGTCAAATCTGACACCCACTGGTCCTGCCAGTGGCAACGCCTGTTCCCCTCTAATGTGTGGCGGGCCCTGATTTATGTGTCCTGGTGCAATAAAACTGGGAAAGTGCCACCTGAGAGGATTCCAGTCGGAAAAGGTCTGCAGTCTGAAGGCACTGGGAGGCTCCTCAGTGTGAGGAGGCTGGGGCTGTGCTGGGGGGCAGGGGACCCTGAAGGAAGGCAGAAGGTCCCTGAGGCCGGTCCAGGCTGGGAGAAGGAAGTCCAGGCTGCGCTGCTGCTGGATGAAGGGGAAGTGTGTGTCGGGGGTGGGAGGGGGGGTGAGTGTGTGCATGTATAAGTGTGTGAGTGTGTCTGTGCGTGAGTGTGCATGTGTGTGTGCATCTGCGTAGGTGTGCATGTATGGGTGTCTGTGTGTGAATGTGTGAGTGTACACATGTGTGTGTGCATGTGCATGGGTGAGCATGTGTGTGTGTGTCTATGCATGTGTGCACATGTGTACATGCATGGGTGTGTGTCTGTGTGAATGTGAGTGTACACGTGCGTGTGTGTGCACATGTGTGCGTGTATGGGTGTGTGAATGTGAGTGTACACGTGTGTGCACATGTGTGCGTGTGTGGGTGTGTGAATGTGAGTGTACACGTGTGTGTGCATGTGCATGGGTGAGCGTGTGTCTATGCATGAGTGTGCACGTGTGCATGTATGGGTGTGTGTGTGAATGTGAGTGTACACGTGTGTGTGCACATGTGTGCGTGTATGGGTGTGTGTCTGTGCGTGAATGTGAGTGTACACCTGTGTGTGCATGTGCATGGGTGAGCGTGTGTGTGTGTCTGCGTGAACGTGAGTGTACACGTGTGTGTGTGCATGTGCATGGGTGAGCGTGTGTGTGTGTCTGCGTGAACGTGAGTGTACACATGTGTGTGTGCGTGTGCATGGGTGTGCACGTGTGGGTGTGTGTGAATGTGCATGAGTGTACACATGTGTGTGAGTGTGTACACTCATGTGCAGGGTGTGCACACGTCTGTGTTTAAGAGTGTAAGCACGACAGTGCATGCGTATGCATGTGTGTGCATGCGTGTGTGGGTGCACTGCTCGAGCACCTCGCAGACTGGCTCAGGGTCTGTCGCCTCTCCATCCAGGCAGGAGGTGGGAGCATGACTGGCACCCCGTGGACTCCTGATCAGGTCTGGGGTGGAGCCGGAGGGCCTACCTGTCCCCAAGTGTCCTTGGTCCTGGTCAGGGTGGCAGAGGGAACCGCTGCCTGAGGAATCTCAGAGGCTGAGCCCTGAGCTGGGGAAATGCAGGCAGCCCTTGAGAGAGCCCAGGACACTGGCCACGCCTGTGCCTCTGGCCGACTGGGTGAGTCCCCTCAGCCTGGCTGCAGGGCAGTGGAGGGGTGGACTAGCTGGGCACATGGGGGTGCAAGAGACTGCTGGCGTGCAGACACAGAGTGTGCTGGGGGACAGGGCTGACCCTGAGACTCCTAAGCTCTGCAGAGACACAGCTGTGTGTGTGCACACATGTGTGCGCATGTCTGGCCCCCAAGAAGTCCAGTGAGAGGGGACTGTGCAAGGTTAGAGCATGTGGGGGGTCTCCCAAGGGCCTGGGGGTCAGAGAGGGTGTCGGGAGGGGATGGCGTCTACACCAGGTTCCACAGAAGATAAGGCACGCTGGCTAAGGCTCTGGAACAGACACTCCCTGGGGGGCCCCCCTGACGAGAGCCCAGGAATGGCAGTGGTGGCGCTGGTATGAGAGGAGGAGGAGAGACCTGGGGCCAGGCGAAGTCGAGGCGCCCTCATAGGCAGTGTGAGCCGTCGACTGTCTTAGAGCGAGTGTGCGGGGGACCAGTGCTCTGGCCGAGGCGGGCAGGCTCCCCCCAGATACTTACCAAGAGAGACTTGTTCCGCTCCTGTTCTCTGAGCAAGAAGAAGTCCACGTCCCCGGACATGTGGAAAGGATTCGCTGGCTGGTCAGGAACATTCTTGGACGCTGGGGAGGGAGAGGTCCCATTAGAGAACCAGGGGCGATCTGTGCTTCCAGGTCCTGGCGTCCCCGCCGCCCAGCGGGGAAGCGCCCACTGAAGCAGGCGCCAACAGCAGGCACTCTCTCGGATCCAGCTGTGCCTGGAGTCCATGCCCGGACCTCCCAGCTCTATAAACTTACCTGCTTGGTTTAGCCTGTTTAGCTTCCATCCCTGGCATCTGAGAGACTGTGTGAACACAGACCTTCCTGTGTCTCAGATATTGCTGCATTCCTGGCCCTCTGTCCTCGCGTTTAGTCTCAGGAACCCAGGGGCCATAAGGAAGAGAGGTTCCACCTGCCCTTTGTAAGCGATGCAGCCGACTGGCCGTGGAGTGTGCGGGGCCTGCCTGCAGGGGGTGGGAAGGCCAGCAAAGCGGCTCCGTCCCTGCAGGAGCCACTGGGAGCAATGAGGACAGAGTGCCGGGCTGCTCGGGAGGTTGGGGCTGCCAAGGACCCCAGTCCTGCTGCCCTCCACCCAGGCATGAGCGAGATGTTCCCACAGCCCAGCTCACCAGGTGTCAGAGAACATGGAACCCAGAGGGCGCCAACCTATCGGCTTAAAAATACGGTTGCTTTCCTACTACCCTCGATTTAGAAGAAACAGGGTTCATCATTTTTTAAAAAAAATCTTCAAATTAAAAGGAAATTTGTATGTGCTCAGTCATGTCTGACTCTTGGCGATCCCATGGGTCCGTGGGATTTCCCAGGCAAGAATACGGGAATGGATTGGCTGTTTCCTTCTTCAGGAGACCTTCCTGACCTAGGAATCGAATTCATGTCTCTTGCATTAGCAGGCAGATTCTTTACCACTGAGCAGCCAGGGAAGCCCAGGAATTATTAAAACAAGGAGGCAGAAAATGTGGGCAGAAGGCAGGTGCTTCACAGCACAGAATCATCAATGCCCGTAAACACAGCTCGTCCCCCGCACTGGCCACGGGGGACACGGGATGCTAACACACGCCCAGCGGCCCAGGTAACCCAGAAAGGAAGGGCTGGTGCCCAGGGCTGGGGCGGCATGAAGTGACCGGAGCCCTCACAACTGGTGGTGGGCTGTGAGCTGGTACAGTCGCTCTGGTAGACGTTCAGTGACAACTTCTAAAGTTTAACGTCCCAGCAGCAGCTCCAGCCCTCCTGGTGAGCACAGGGGAAACAGCCTCAGAACAGCAGGTGGTGGAGGAGGAGGAGGACGTGGAGTCCATCTCTCCCCACAAACGCATCAGCAACGCACGTGCAAATGGAAGGGTTGTCACAGAGCACCTGCTGAACCAGCCAGGACCTCAGACACCTAAAAGGATCCCACATGACCAGGCAGGACAAAAGAAGGAAGGAAGAGGAGGGGCGACAGGACCTGTACTCCAGCGGGGCTGAAGGGAGGGGAGTTCCTGCTGCCAGCAAAGGACAGAAGGGGAGCTTCAGGGGCTCTGAGGGTGCCCAGCAGCTGGCCAGTGGCAGGCAGGCCATGGTTTTTCCAGTAGTCATGTATGGATATGAGAGTTGGACTATAAAGGAATCTGAGCATGGGAGAATGGATCCTTTTGAACTGTGGTGTTGGAGAAGACTCCTGAGAGTCCCTTGGACTGCAAAGAGATCTAACCAGTCCATCCTTAAGGAAATTAGTCCTGAATATTTATTGGAAGGACAGATGCTGAAGCTGAAACTCCAATACTTTGGCCACCTGCTCCAAGGAACTGACTCATTTGAAAAGACCCTGATGCTGGGAAAGATTGAAGGTGGGAGGAGAAGGGGACGACAGAGGATGAGATAGTTGGACGGCATCACTGACTCGATGGACATGAGTTTAGGTAAACTCTGGGAGTTGGTGATGGACAGGGAGGCCTGGTGTGCCGCAGTCCATGGGGCTGCAAAGAGTCGGACACGACTGAGAGACTGAACTGAGCTGAACTGATGGGGACACCAGACCATCAGCCATCCTCGGGAGAAAGGAGAGAAACATTCCAGATGGCACACAGGGTGGAGGCTGTACACAGAGTTGTGCACATTTATCAAAATGGGTCAAACTGCGACCTGGAGGTTTGTCATTGCACTGCATAGGAATGGTACCTCAGTGAAGACAGACAGACAAGCCACAGTGCAGACCCCTGACCCTTAATGTCACGCTCAGCTCAACGCAAGCATCATGGGTAGAAGAAACTGTTGGGTGAACAGCTGGGATGGGCAATGCGGGATCCAGCTGAACCCAGCGCTCACAGGTGGCTTCCAGGGAGGCAGCTGAGAGCACAGAGCCCTCCTGGAAGGGGTCTGTGCACACACAGGCAGACACAGGTTCTCTCAGGCAGCCTGGTTAACGCTGAGCCAGAGGAAATGCAGGACCGACAGAAACGGCCTCAGTGACACCACCAGGAAGGGGGCAGACGTGCTCGCCACTGGGACAGGCTATCGGATGAGCAGCACCGTTGCTCCGCCAGAAGCACAGGGAGCAAAAGGACGCGGAGGCCGCTCCGCTCGGTTAGACAAGGCCGAAGGTGTTCAGATCTCAACTGACTGTGGATGAGAACAAATCTTCTGTGGGAAGATGTTCCTGAGACAACTGGGTAACTCTGATGATGGTCTGGTTCACTGCTTCTGGGCACGTGAGAAAGGTCCTGACATTTGAAGATGCACACTGCAGGAGAGCAGTCGCGCCTGGAGTCTGTCCTGGCAAAATCTGCAGCAACGTGGGCACGACCAGAGGTTATCACACCAGGAGAGGTCAGAGAGAAAAAGACACGCGCCTTGTGATATCACTTAGAGAGAAGTCAGAGAGAAAAAGACAGGCACCTTATGATATCACTTAGAGAGAAGTCAGAAAGGAAAAGACACGCGCCTTGTGATGTCACTTAGAGAGAAGTCAGAGAGAAAAAGACACGCGCCTGATATCACTTAGAGAGAAGTCAGAAAGGAAAAGACATGCGCCTTGTGATGTCACTTAGAGAGAAGTCAGAAAGGAAAAGACAAGCACCTGATATCACTTAGACGTGGCCTCTCACGTGCGCACAGGGGCCTCCCTCTTGGTCCAGTGGCTAAGTCTCTGTGCTGCCAACGAAGGGGGCCCGGGTTCAATCCCTAGTCAGGGAACTAGATCCCACGTGCCGCAACTAAGGGTTCTCATGCAGCCAACGAGAGACCCTGCGTGCCACAATGAAGACAAAGAGCTCTTGTGCCCGGCTAAGATCCAGCGCAGCCGAAACAGGGCTTCCCAGGTGGCACTAGCGGTAAAGAACCCACCTTACAAAGCAGGAGACGGGAGAGACGCAGGCTCGATCCCGGGGTAAGGAAAATCCCCTGGAGGAGGAAATGGCAACCCACTCTAGTACTTTTGCCTGGAGAATCCCATGGACAGAGGAGCCTGGCGGGCTACAGCCCATGGGGTCGCAAAGAGTCGGACACGACTGAGTGAGTGACACTTTCACTGTACAGCACAGATCGGCAATATCCTGGGATGAACCCTAATGGAAAAGAATATTAAAAAGACTGTGTGTAGGTGCATAGCTGAGTCACTGTGCTCTACAGCACAGCAGTGTAAATCAGCTACACTTCAAAAAAAAAACAAATTTTGAAACAGTAAAATATTCTGGCAAAGACAAAAAAAGAAAAAAGAGAAGAAGAATAGGTGAGGCAAACGTGGCTAAATCTTGTCTGCTTCCTATCTGGTGACGAGCACATGAGTTCACTGACCTTCAGGCTCTACTAGGCAGGTCTGGGTTTTGATAACTAAAAGAAAGAGGAAGTGGGGGTGGGCAGGGTGGGCAGGGAAGCCCAGCCCCAGGGCAGGAGCCTGGTCAGGGAAGGCAGGCTCGGGGAGCGGGCTCAGAGCTGCTCGCCCCTGCAGGAGCGGCAGACTGGCCTGTGGGGCCGGGAGGGGGTCCGGGAAGCCAAGGCATGGGGGACACAGCAGGGCCCGGAGGGCAAGGCGTGCGGCTGCCAGAGGCACCCCTTCCTATCTCCTGACAGGTGGCCACCTTGCGACTCACTGAAAAGCTGCATTGCTCAGCCTCCCTTGCAGATACTGATGGCCCCATAACAAATGGAGTGTGGCAAGAAACTGTTGGTGGGACTTCTGGGAAAGATCTTTTCCCAAGGATGGCTGAGTTAGCCTTTCCCTTTCCTCCTTCTCCCTGTCTGGAAGCAGATGTGATAGCTGGAGCTACTGCAGCCATTCTCTGCCCAGGCAACAAGCTTGTGGTTGAGAGACCAGAAAGTAGTGATGGTCGAGCAGAAAGACTTGGAACCTGGCCGCCTGGGAGGCTTGCAGGGCTGCTTCCGGTAGAGCCACGGAGCCCCAGCCCGCCCCCACGCCGCTCAGCACTGGAGGGAAAGTAGATCCTACTTTGTGGCTTACGCTCCTGTTGCTTCAGGCTTCAGTGACCCAGTTTCTAATGAAAACAGAACCTTTTCTCACTGTCCTTCCCACCAGAAGCTACGTCTGAGGACATCTGAGGCCTGAGGGTGAGAGTTTGGCTCCCACTGATGGGACTGCACTCCCAGGTCCAGAATTACCTTTGCCTTTTTTCGCACGCTTCTTCTTTTCTTCAGTGACTGAAGAACTATTATCCATGGATTCTGGGCCATGCTCTGGGGAGACACACAAGTGGCAGCCACAGCAAAGACTCAGCAGTGTGTGACAGCGTGTCAGGTGACCCATAGCGCCCACACCTGCCAGGTGCCCCGCCCCAGGGCCCCACCTGCCAGGTGACCCAGAGCGCCCTCACCTGATGATTATGCTGACCTTGCCGGGAAGTGTTGAGGACTGAGCAAAAGAAGGGCCACAAAAGTGCTGCATATGTGCCTGACCCATGACAGCATCTCGTGACTCCCATTGGGCACCCCTCCCCTTTGCTCCTAAGAACAGAGCAGGACGGTTTTTCACAGAGACCACAGGCTCTGTGCCTCTGACGCCTGCCCAGCCAACCCTTCTGCTGGGAGCCTCCTCAGGCCTCTGGGGACTGCAGTAGAAGACGCAGAGACTCCTTCCCTGCCATTCCCCTGCCAGCTGACACCGCGGTGCCTCCTGAGGCAGGCAGGCAACGCAGGTGGGTGGCTGCCATTACCCGCTGGTCACCTGGTCTGTGGAGATGACCCAGCATCAGCACTGAATTCCCCCAGTGCTCCACAACTCACCGCACACCCCCCAGAGGCCCTACAGGAGCCTAGAGCTCAGCAAAGTCAGTGCCTCGAGCATCCCCAGACCTGCAGCCAGGCCCTCCTCCTCCGCTCAGCACCTGTCCTCACCAGCCCCCATGGCCCCGCATGCCCTGACTCCTGAGGTCCAGCCCGCTGTGCAGGCTCCGTGTCCCTCCTCGAGGGGCCTTTCTCGCCACCATGGCGCTTGTCCACGTGCCCTCCCTTCATCTGGGTTCTTCCCAGCATCTCCCCAGTGCCCGCCTGTCCAAGATGGCGGGAGCTCACCCCACCCCGGGCCTCCCTGGGTCAGCTCTGGAGCGGCCCCCACAAGACTCGGGAGATGCTGCTGCTTCTTAGTAACAGAGGGAACCGAGACACGGGAGATGGGCTCGGACAGCGCAGGCCCGACACCCACCTGCCCCAAGCCCCTGGGCACTCCTGCCCTCCAGAACCCCCATGGCCCAGGTGCCACAAGCGAAAGCTGCAGGTCTGTGCTCCTTGATGGGGCTGCGATGGGGGTTGGGTTTTCTCCAAAAATAAATCAATAAATAAAATTTGTAAAAAAGATTTCCTTAAGACACTGGCTCCAAAACAAGAGAAGGGGTCCCGTTTCTAAATTCCCAGCAACAGACGTGGCAGGGAAGTGGCTCCAGCCTCCGTGTGGCCCTTCAGCAATCAGACAGCCCGACTTGGAGGACGGTCCTTGCTGCCCACCCTGGTGTTTCCGAGCGCAACTAGCTCTGCTCGCCACACGAGAGACCAGTGAACCTGAGACGAGGGGCTGAGGCCAGAAAGAGGCTTGGATCAGGGAGCCGGCAGATCAGGAAGACGGCAGGCGAGCACCTCAAAGTAACCATCCTGTGGGGTCTAGAAAAGACCCTGATGCTGGGAAGGTGGGAGAAGGGGACGACAGAGGATGAAACGGTTGGATGGCCTCACCGACTTGATGGACGTGAGTTTGAGCAAACTCTGGGAACTGGTGATGGACAGGGAGGCCTGGCGTGCTGCAGCCCATGGGGTTGCAGAGAGTCAGACACAATTGGGCGAATGAGCAACACAGTGGGGTCTGGATGCCAGGTTCTCTTATGGGTCAGAGATGGCAGGGGGTGCGGAACCAACATGAAAAGACCATTACTCTCGCAAACATCTCCTGGGACGGCAAGCCTCAGGCACGGCATGTGTCAGCTTCCTCCTCGCCACCCACAGGGGGACAGAGTGCTGCACAAAGGCACTCGTTCAACAGTCAGGCAGAGGGGCAGGATTCTCTGAGACAGGCCGTTCCGTATGATCATAATAGCAAAAGTGACAGAAAGCAAGTCAAAGAAACAGTTCCAACATGGAGTCGGAACTGACTTCTCCTTCCAACACTGGCACCAGCAAGCCACACAAGGAACTCAGGCCGCCCTCCCCGCTGCCGCTGGACTGGAAGCTGGAGGCTGGTAGCCACGCCACGAAATGCCAGAATCCCCCAGAATGCCCCCGCCTCGGCATTAACTTCTCTCCTGGAAGCGGGAGAGTTCCTGTCCGGGGCTCTGACAGCACCTGCCTGCTGGAGAGTCTGGTGGAGAGACTGACTCCGGGTCTTCTTGCTTGGTCATCTCCCACGACGTCACCCCTTTCCTGGATATCTGTTCTATCTAATGCCATAGTGAATGGAACTGCCCCTTAATTCCCAAGCTGGACTGCTCGTGGCTGGAATATGGAAACGCGACCCGTGTTTGAGTGTTGGTCTTGTGTTCTCCTATGCTGCTGCATTCATTTCTGAGCACACAGAGCTTTCTCAGGGATTCTCCACATACAGGATCACGACATCTGTGAGCAGAGAGTCTTGCTTCTTCCATCCCCATCTAAACGCTCTAGCTGAACTCAGCATGGTGTTGGGAAGCAGTGGTGGAAGGTCCTAACCCTTGGGGAAAGCGTGCAGCCTAACAGAATTTCATTGTGGGCTTTCTGTGTACCGGGTTCTGGAAAAGACAGCAGCCTTAGAGGCAGACAGAGAGCCCCCAGCCCTCAGGCAGATGACAGTCTACCAGCCGGGGGAGGGGGCCAGGGCTACTAGAAGATAAAGCTGGTGAAGGAGAAGGGAGGGGAAGGTTTGGGCCCCCAGGAAAGCCCTGGATAGTGGGGTGGGGGTGGCTCACTGAGAAAGCTCGTGGGGGGCCGGTGGGGGGGCACTCTGTGCAGGACTGCGTGGTCTGTCCGAGGAGCAGAGAGGAGAGCGGCAGGTCACTCTGCCCCAAACCCTCTGAGAGCAGGCCTGCCTCTGTGCCCTTGACCTCTGCACTCCAGCACAGTGCCTGGCACAGAGCAGGCGTGCCCACATGTGGCCCCCAGCCCGGGTTTTGGACAGCCCGATTCTGCAGCTCCCCAGACTAAGACTGGGTCGCTTAAAACCATATTCCCCAAATCACCACATTAAAGGACTGCATCCAGCACCATCCCTACAGTCAGCAGCAGGTGGGGGAGGGACGCCTACACGTGGGGCGGCGGTGTCCCCAGCACGGGAGGTGCAGACATGAGGGAGCATGCTCCCCCCACCAGCCTGCTCAAGTTAGACCCTGGCAGTGAGCTTCCTTCACCAGGAATGAACCCTCGCCCCGCTCAGTCTCACCTTTGGGAGATACCACCATCCACTCAGCGATCACTCCCCCCGCAATCCACCCCTGGACCCAAGTCACTCAGGTGGGTTCTGGCCTGGATGCCAGGAGCCTCCAGAGACAGAGGGACCAGCCACAGGCCACGTCTCCCAGAAGCAGGGGTCCTGCAGCCCCGCCCCCACCAGCCCTGCCTGGGGAGCCTGGGTTCCACTCTGGTGTGGCCAGCCCCTCTGCCAGGCCAAGCTCCCCACCGAGGTCCTCTGCCCTCTACGCCAGGGCACGGACTAGCCGTGTCTCGACGGAGCTGTGGCCATTTCCCCCACCCCCACCCCCGCCCAGTCACACACTCATATACCTGGGCTGTCTCCATCATCCCAGCAGGTCCTCCCCCTGCCCACAGGGCCCTACACACTGGCCACACTGGCCTCCAGCACCTCACCTCATCCCCAGCTCATGGTCTAGAACACCCTCCCCTCTGAGAGCAGAGTATTTTCCGCCACATCAATAAACAAGAAAGCCACAGTCTAAACTGACTCCTGCCCTCCAGGGCACCCAGGAAGGAGAACAAGACCTGTGATCCCCGGGCACCGGTGCCAATGGTAAAGGAAGGACACTGGCCCCAGGGAGCTGACGGGCACGTGAAAGGAACATTTCAGCGAGCCCAGACTCTCGCATCTTCCCACACCTGGAAAAGCGCTAAGTTCCTTAACCCAGGCTGTCTGGTTTTCTTTCATTAACGATAATCTTTTGATGTTCAGACTACCTGCTCTTTGTGGCAAAACTTCTATGTGAGCCACCTCCTCCCCTCCCCTCCTGTAGCAGTTCCCTCCGTGCTTCTCCCAGGCTTGAAGTCCTGCACACTCACGCTGAGTAAGACACGACTCAGCTTCCACGTGCGCCCAGTCGTGTCTGCCTCTCTGCGCCCTCATGGGCTGTAGCCGCCAGGCCCCTCTGTCCATGGAACTCCCCAGGAGAGAATACTGGAGCGAGCTGCCACTTCCTATTCCAGGGGATCTTCCCAACTTGGGGACTGAACCTGCATCTCTTGAGACTCCTGCATTAGCAGGCGGTTCTTTACCACTAGCACCACCTAGGAAGCCCAAATATCCCCAGGGAATGAAACATAATTCTAAACTTGTAGGTTGTGGATATTTTTTTAGTCAACAGCACCATCACGTTGCTTTGTTTTGTTTTGTTATCTGTAAACATTTCAAAGCTATCTTTTTTCTGGTAACCCCGGTTCAGTCTTTCTTCATTTCTCAGTTTACTTCAGAGCAGAGCGGATGAGAAAGAGGGAGGGGGTACACTGTTACACAGTGTAACAGGGACAGCCGTGGACAGCAGCCTCCAACAGAGACTGTACCCGCACACGTGGAAGCGCCTCTGCTGGAAGCACTAAAGGTTTACGGGAGCTCGAGGTTTGATAAGGAGCCGACTGCACAGCATCTGGGTTAATGGGGAAGAAGGCACAGGGAGCGTTTCTGTTGTGTGGCCATTGGTGTGAGAAAAGGACAGGCTGCACGTGCATTTCTGCGGATGTGTGCAAGGTGTGAGCACGGCAGGCATCAGGCTTGCAGGGAAAGAGAACACAGCGGAGCCTCCAAGCAGGTGGGGTTCATTCGGGGGCTCTCAACACCCTTTGGAATCAGAAGCTCAGGACCAGTAAACCAAAGCAGAGGGTGTGTGGCCAGTTCTGCCCCTCAGCAGGAGCCCCGGGGAGGAGGTGAGGGCCTCCAGCGCAGGGGGGTGGGAGGTGCTGGCCAGCAGCTGAGGCTGCAGGAAGGCTGAGCGAGCCCCACCTCCTCTGTGGCACCCTCCTCAAGGCCTGTCTTGGGGTGAACTGTGTTCCCCTCTCAAACGAATGCTTTTGAAGATCTGAAGTCCCAACGCCCAGCACCATAGCATGTGACCCTGTTTGAAAAGAGAGTGGCTGCAGATGTACCTCCAGTGAGGTCACGCTGGGCGAGTGTGCACAGCCTTAATAAGAAGGGGAAATGATGGAACACACACGCAGAACGTGAGGATGGAGTGAAGATGAAGGCAGAGACCGCGGTGACGCTTCTACCAGCCACACACCACCAGAGGTCGCCAGCAAACCGCCAGAATCCGGGAGGCACAGGGCGCAGGGTCCCCTCCCGCCTCAGAACGGAAGCATCCCTGCCCGGGACTCCTGGTCCCAGCAGCTGTGAAACAATAAACTCTGGGGGTTAAGCCCCAGGCTGGGGTGGGGCTTGGCTAGAGCAGCCCTAGGGATTACAGCACGGAGTTTCTAGGGAACTTGGCAAAGCCTGTGATTTCTGGACCGTGGCCTGGCTTAGAATCGTTGTCGCCTTGATTCCACCTTGATTCCGCCGCCCCAGGCCCCCCAAGGCTGCCTGTGACGCTGCGCAAGCCCTCCCCAGCCCACCACTTACTGTTGAAAGTTACGCTCTTGGAGACCACAGGAGGCAGGTTCTCGGACATCTGCGCCGAGGAGGAAGCGTGCACTGAGAAACCTGACGTCGGTAGAGGAGACTCCCAACCTGGGGAGAGACAGCGCCTGAGCCGGTGGGTCCAGCCCGCAGACCGCAGACAGCAGCCCGCAGCCCGCAGCCCGCCCTCCGCCGACGGCTGCTGAGAACAGCGGGCACCTACCCAAGGCTCACCACGAGGAGTACGCTTGCAGCTCCGACCCGCCGCGCCTCCCTCCTCTCCCCCCGTGGTTCCAGCCTCCCCGGGCTAGTCCTGCTCGCAGAGCCGCCCACCCACGGCCAGCCCGAGCCTTGGCCCCTCCCACCCTCGACCAGCACTCAGGCCCGCCCCTCCACAGAAGCATCTTCCCACCACCCCGTCCTCTTCCCTTTGACCGGTTTTCAATAGCTGACGTATCCCTCTAACAACGGTCGATTACCTAGTTCCCCTAGAACGTACGCTCCCTGAGGACCAGAGGAGGCGCTGATTGGTGGCTCATCAGGCGTTCCGCCCCACCGCGGCGCTTTTTTTCACTATTTGCGGAGCTAGTCTGCATTTTGCAGAGGAGGAAACAAGTAGCAAACTGGCCAAAGTCACACGGCCAGGAGAGGCCGAGGCCGGGACTCCCGCCCAGGGTTCCTTGACTCCGAAGCTTGCACCCTTCCAGCCGCATGCCTGCTGCAGCCTCCACGAAAGGAAGCGAGGTACTCGGCTTGTAGCAGGGCCGGGCTTCCCCACACCCACGTCTGGCCCGTCCGGGCGTGTGGCGAGGGTGCATGGGCCCGGAGGGAAGAGGGGTTGCTAGACGGCTGGCTATGCGATGAGTAAGGAACAGGGAGCCTTGCGACAGGGGCTTGGAGGGGCGCGCGAGGTGTCCGCCCCGACCCCGCCCGTGGCTCCCGCCCAGGTCCCTAGCGCACCCACCCGCTCCGCACGCCGGCGCGCTCTCCGAAGCCTCTGAGCTGCTGCCCCGGGGCTCCGCGAGCCCAGGCCTTCGGTTTACGTCGCCATGGCAACCATTCTCCCGGCGGGCGGGGCTGTGACGTCACAAAGGCTCCGGCCTCCCCACTGCGCCCGCGCGGCGGAGGGGCTGCGCTGTTAAGAGGACTCGCCCTGCCCAGCTCGCGCGGGCTTCCTTCCCAGCCTGCGCCCCTCTTGCTGTTTCCGTCCTTCTCCTGATTGAGTTTGTCACCTGCACCACCTACCTGCCTCTTCCTGCCGAGTGAACCTTACAGTCTAGAGGGGCGGCTCTGACAATTGTGGTCCCGGGCCGCAGCATCCCACGTGCTGGGAACTAGGTACAGAAGCAAACACTCTGCAGGACCCGGGCGGCGGACCCGGCGACCCGGGCGCCGACAAGCCCGCCCGGCGAAGGTGACTTCGGTGCTGACTCGAGTGGCGATCCGCTGCTCCACAGGCTGCATGTGACCCATGATGCAGGCAGGGTGGCACACCTGCCAGGAAACAGGAAGGGGTCCGCGCTCAATCGCCGAGACTCACCCCCCGCCCCCACCCCCGCCCCGCCAGGTCCCCTATCCCCCAAAACAGCAGGAGGCCCCTCCTTGAGATTTGACCGTGGCCATCAGTTCTGCCCACACATCTCATCTCAGGGATTTATAGATCGGCAAGGGTGGTTCAGTGGCTACCCACTCCAGTATTCTTGCCTAGAGAATCCCAAGGACAGGGGCATCTGGCAAGCTACAGTCCATGGGGCCGCCAAGAATCGGACTCGACTGAGTGACTAACACGCATAAGGCATTTAGGTGCCACTGGGGACCTCTGGACAATCCACAGGCCAGTACTGCGGAACCAGTGAGTCCCAGCAACTCCCGGCTCTGCCCGAGGCAGGAGCGGTTCTTTGGTCTGTTCTGGGTCTGCCCAAAGTGGGGGGAGCCTTACAGTCCCAATGACCCAGCTGCTGGCCTGAGTCTGCCTCCCTGGGCCCCCGTCTACAGTTCGGACTGTGTGAGCCGGTGACTGAGTAGGACAGCACGCTGTTCTGAGAGGGTTCATCTCAGGCTCCGTGAGTTCTAACTAGACTTTAGGAGTCTGGAAAATATCCATCTCAAAAGGAGAAAAGCCAACCCTTTGTTAACAACATGTGAGCTGATTTCCTTCTGAAAGAAAAGGTGACAGTCAGAGCTCTTGAGAACAGATATGGAAATCAACAGTAGCCAATTAAAAATGAAAAGGGCAGGGGGGCTCCCTGAGTCTGCAGGGGGTGGAAGCCAGCTACACCCCCAGATGGTGGTGTCAGGAGTGAGCCCAAGGCGGGCAGCAGGTGTGACCCTGGCCGTGAGAGGGTCCTGATGTGTGTTTCTGACCTGCAGAACCTGGGTCACCTGCCTGCCTCTATGTCTGATAGGCAGGAGCCTGAGGGGCCCACCTCCACCCTGACTGCAAGAGAGGCAGGAAGGAAGTGGGGGCTCCTAAGAAGGGGTCCCCAGCCCAGCAGGGGGGGTTGTCAGAGGCCCAGATGGTCCAGCGGGTGGACAGGAGCTGGTATGTTCCCATGGCAGCAGGTCTCAGGCCACTCCTACAAAACCGACTCTGTGCCTGGGCTTCTAGTCCCCCGTTTTTTGGAATGACCTTTATTCTGATGTCAAACTCCTACTGTTAGCAAACTCGGGTTCAGCTGCAGGTCGATCAAGAAATCGATACTGAGGGACAAGTGTTAAGTAACAGGAAAGATGGTTTTATTGGGGAAACTGGCAGTCTTGGGGAGACGGTGGACTTATGTCCAAGACTCAACTCACCCCCTGGGTTTTGCCTGGAGATCACGTAGGAGGGGGGCTATGCCAGGGCAGAGGGCTGTGGAGGCCATGATCAGCGCGTGGACATCCTTCCAATTGTGAGGTAACCTGGGGTCAGCTTCACCACCCTCTGGTTCTGTCCACTCTGGGGGCCACATCTTGCGGGCAGCACACAGTTATTTTCTCCCATCGGGCATGGGTTTCGGTGTCTGCAAAAGAGCTCAAGGGGTGGGGCTCAAAATGCCACCTCCAGCCCTTGAGGAAGACCTAGAGCTCCCTGGCTCTGTGCTGTGCTCAGTTTAATGACTAACCTCTCCTTATTTTGTCTTACTTGACTGTTTTCCTTTTCCTCTGTGTTTTCTCATTTCTCTGGTCACATTTATTCTTTGGCGAATGTTTTTCTACAGACAAGAGGCAAGTGGATGGCGTGAGTGGGTAGGTCTATCCCAGGAAGGCCCCAGAGGCTCCTGCTTGGTTCCACTACACTTCTCAAGACTCGGTTCGAGGCTGACCTCTGGGGAGATGTCCCTGGCACAGGGCATCCTGCTGCTCTGTCCCGTCATGGCCCACATCCTCCAGGTCCTTCCGCCAACATTGCCTAGCCCTGGCTCCTCGGACGCCCGAGGGGTCTGGTGGGAGAGAGGCTGGAGGGCCGGGACACACCGGAGCCAGAGCACCTGTCCCCTCCCTCTGCTTTCAAGGGCTCCTCGGCTGTGGCCTCCGGGCAGGCCTGCATGGTTCCAGCCTGGCCAGGAGCCCTGGCTAATTTCCCATGGCCCCACCATTCATTCCCATTTCGGCATCTAGTTACTTCCGTCACATGTATAACAAATTTCCTGTATTCAAGTTCCTCTCCTGGAAACTCCAGGGGCTTCTGTTTTCCAGATGAGAGCCTGACCCCCACTCACTGCTCAGAGACAGGAGACCTTGGTGGCCAAGGGGACAGGCTGTGGCATCAGGCTGGGATGGGTCCATGCTGACCCTCTCTGGCTGTGTGACGCCGGACAATTTACTTTAGTGCTCTGGGTCTCGGTTTCTCCACCTAAAAAGTGGAACATAACACCTGGGAGAGATGCTGTGTAAGAGCACAGAACCCAGTACCTGGCTCAGGATGCCAGTCTGCCTCCGTCACAGCGCGGCCGGAGGGGCGTCCTGGGTCACAGCGTGGCCGGGGGGCGTCCTGGGTCATAGTGTGGTCGGAAGGGTGGCCTGCATCATAGGGTGGTCGGAGGGGTGTCCTGACTGGAGGTCTGCAGGGCACCCCAGCAGGGTGGTCGCGATCTCCACAAGGAAGCTGGCAGTCAGACTGGAAGGTGCTCTCCCATGACCACAGACCGTAAGAGGCAGAACTGGGACTCGAACCTGGGTAGTCTGACTGCACAGCCCAGAGCACGACCACCCCTGTGCCTCCTCCACCCCGACCCACCCTGGCCCCTGCCTGGGGAGACAGGGTGCCCAGGCATCTGGGGAGGGCCAGGTTAGGGGGTCCGCAGCAGGGGATGGACACTGTGGGTTCTCAGCCAGGCAGGGTCCCTCCCTGTGCTTCTTGGCCTCAGGGAGCCTGACGTCCAGGCCTGTGTAAGTTTAGAACCCCTCCCCTGGGTGCCAGTCGTCTCCGGCAGAATGGACGTGGACCACGTGGGACGCCTCCGTGGCTGCCCCGGGAGTCTGGAGGCTGACAGTGGCAGCAGGAAGGAGCCCCCGTGCCACCGATGGAAACCCAGGGGCGCTCTTGGTGACTCCCGCTCGCTGGACGGGCGCCTGCCCCGGCCACTCGTGTCTGGATTCCCCTCTCCCTTCCCTTCAGGTCCAGAGCTTGCAGGACGTGGAGAACGTCTGCCTCACGGTGAGCCAGAGCTCGTGTGGGCCGTACGGACCCTGTGCACAGCTCCCACCTCACCAGCCCGCCACACAGGGCCGCTTGGCTCCAGCCCTGCTGCGGTCCACGCTACCCTTGTGGACCCACCCAGGGAGGCCACCAGGCCCTGGAAGGGAGTATGAAGCATTGCACCTGCCCCGCAGGCTCCTCCCACCCCGGGCCCTCACCTGCCCTGGCAGTGCTTGGGACTAGCCTGCTGTTCCCCTCCCTGTCATTGGATTGCTTGCCTGACAGGACAGATGGGCAGGTAATTTGATTGGTACCTGGGGAGGAAACAGGGCGGCTTTTTGTATCCACATTTGGCTGCAGGAGAATGTGTTCAGAGAGCTACAGGCAGTGTTGGAGCCCAGGGTAGGAGTCTGGGCTGGGTTCGAGTATGCCTAGGGTCTAAACAGGGTCCTGGGAGGGCCCTGGGGGAGCAGGGACGCTGAGGAGCGTAGGGAACAGGAGTGACCCTGCGAGGCTGCAGTGCAGAGTGCGCGGTGGTGAAGGCAGTGGTGGAGAGGGGAGATGGAGGCCCACGGGCTGGGGCGGGGGCGGGGAGGGTAGGAACTGCCCGCCAGGTCAGGGAGGGTTGGCATGTCGTTCCGCCGTGATGGGGGTCTGTCATCGCTCCCGGGATCAGATTTGCTCCCGGGATCAAAGGACGCTGGGGCAGGCCGGCAGAGCGGCGGCTGCGCGCCGTCCGATCGGCCACCTGGCGGCGCCCGAAGGCGGTGTGCACGCCGCCCCCGAACGCCCTCTGTCCGGCGGGACTCACCAGGGAAGAACCTTTTGTCCCCGGCCGCGGCCGGACGTTTCCCGGTGACGCAGGACGGTAAACAAGCCGAGCGGAGGGCCCACGTCAGGCGCAAACGGCGACCTTGAGGCCGGGCGAGCGCGCGGCGGAGCCCGCATCGCCGTTCTGCGCGCCCGCGGAAGAGGCCGCGGCCACCTGCGGGCACCGAGTCCCGCTGGGGACCCCAGGGCCGCTTCCTGGACCGCCGAGGAGCGGGGGCGGGGCGGGGGGGTGTAGAGGGATGGGAGGTACGGCCATCACAGTCTAGGCGGCCCGTGCCCACCGGCAAGCACCCTCCCCCTTCCACCTGCCTGATTTAGACCTGGTCGGGAAACCTGCAGTCCTGCCCCAGCCGCGTCCCCACCGGAACCCTCATTTATTCAGAATCCTGTTTCGGAAACACAGTTTAAACCCCATCCTCCCCAAACTCTAACCCAAGGTGTTTTCACCCCAACTCTGCTGGGCCCTTTAGTGAAAAGTGAGTGAAGTCTCTCAGTCATGTTCCAACTCTTTGCAACCCCATAGACTGTAGCCTACTAAGCTCCTCCATCCATGAGATTTTCCAAGCAAGAGTACTGGAGTAGGTTGCCATTTCCTTCTCCAGAGGCTCTTTCTGACCCAGGGATCGAACCCAGGTCTCCCACATTGTGGGCAGACGCCTTACCGTGTGAGCACTTCTGAAGCCAACAGCAATCTAACCTGGGGCTTCCTGTGTGTGGCTCAGTGGTGAAGAATCCATCCGCCAGTGCAGGAGGCGTGGGTTCTGTCTGTGGGTGGGGAAGACCCCCTGGAGGAGGGCATGGCAACCCACTCCAGTATTCCTGCCTAGAAAATCCCGTGAACAGAGAAGCCTGGTGGGCTACAGTCCATGGGGTCCCAAAGAGTCCGACACAACTTCGCAATTAAAACGCCACACGACCATCCCTGGTCAGTTATGTGTATGACAAATGTCGCCATTTTCTAAACGCTTTACAGACATGCCGTCCACGTTTTTGTCTTTAATCCTCCTGGAAACTATTCGTGCGTGTCTGTAGTATGTCAGAGGCTCAGTGTCACTCTTCCCCTGGTTGGCTAATGGATTGCTGCCAAACACTAAGGTCTATAGTTCCTCTATCTGCACTTTGATCGTGGCCACATATGAAGCATCTGTACACACCCTGTGTCCCTGCTCTGTTTATTCAGCCAGTCTCCTTGCCATCTGTTTCATTCTGTGTTGTGATCACTCGTCACTACAGTGATTCTAAATATCACTTCCCAGTGACAGGCGCGCAGGGCGCTGCGGCAGCGCCTTCGGGGCGCGTGTCTTCCCGCACAGATGCCCCGGGGACACCACGCCCTCCTGCTCTTAGGACGTCTGATTGATATCCTGGGCTCCTGGTTAGTCGTCACCTTAGGACTTACCTTCCTTCTTCCCTGCAGGACAGTATCTTCTGCACCCTTGCTCCCCTCCCTTGTTTTGGTGGAGTGTTCTTTTAGAGGCTTTCTGAGACCTTCACAGGGGTGAACCTTCGAGAGCCTGCACTTTCAATCACGTGACTGATAGGTTGGCAGGGTACAGAGTTCTAGGTAGGAGTGATTTTCCTCCTGGAACCTTGAAGGCATTTGCAGACCGTTATGACAGGTAGCATTTTCCAGAAATAGCCAGAACAGGACATCCAGTCCTGAATGGCCTTCCAGAACCCCGCTGCTCTCCACCAGGACATCCCTCGGACCTTGGCAGGTGTTCGGGATGCCCTGACGAACAGCAGGCGTGGGAGTCAGGTGGAGTGACTCTCCAGACTAGGCCACGACAGACAGAGGGCTTCCTCCTGGCTCCCTCTCCTGGACTGTCTGCCCTGGAACCAGCTTCCTTGTTCTGAGGAAGCCCTGGCCACATGGGGAGACTGCACGTGGGTGTCCTGGCTAGTAACCCCAGTTGAGGCCTCAGCCTGGAGGCAGCATCCGTCCCAGGCATGAGTCACCAAACTTTCAGATAATTTCAGGCTCCAGGCTGCAAATCATCAGCAAATTCCAAGTGGTGCAGAAGTAGACTGCCCCCTCCGCACCTGCCCAAATGGAAGATTTGTGGGCAAAATAATTGCCGGGATTTGCAATGTAGCTTGTGTGACAGAACGGCCCTCCTCACGCCAGCGACCAGCAGAGCAGAGCTGAGGACACAGCAGTGAGCCCTGCACCTGCGGAGACGGGGGTCCAGTCAGCACTTCACATGAATGTGTCCAACTCTCTGCGACCCCACGGACCACAGCACGCCAGGCCTCCCTGTCCATCACCAACTCCCGGAGCCTGCCCAAACTCATGTCCATCGAGTCAGTGATGCCATACAACCAGTTCATCCTCTGTCGTCCCCCTCTCTTGCCTTCAATCTTTCCCAGCATCCAGGTCGTTTCAAATGACTGAGCTCTTCACATCAGGTGGCCAACGTATTGGAGTTTGAGCTTCTTTAAAAAAGCATTTATGTTTATTTACTGCTGTGCTGTCTTTGTGCTGCATACAGGCTTCTCGAGCTCCGGCGAGCAGGGGCGACCCTCCAGGCGGGGTGCACAGGCTTCCCACTGCAGCGGCTGCTCTCACTGTGGGGCACAGGCTCTAGAAGGCAAGCTCAGCAGAGACGCACGAGTCTAGCCGCCCCGAGGCACATGGGACCTTCCTGGTTCAGGCATCGAGCCGCGTCCCCTCCGTCGAAAGGCAGACTCTATACCTCTGAGCCACCGCGGAAACTGTATATAACTGTTAAAGTAATGTGAAAGAAGGTGAACTGTGAACTTCCAGATGTTCAAGCTGGGTTTAGAAAAGGCAAAGGAACCAGAGATCAAGTTGCCAACATCCATTGGATCATGGAAAAAGCAAGAGAGTCCCAGAAAAACACCTACTTCTGCTTTATTGACTACACCATAGACTTTGACTGTGTGGATCACAACAAACTCTGGAAAATTCTTAAAGAGATGGGAATACCAGACCACCTGACCTGCCTCTTGAGAAATCTATATGCAGGTCAAGAAGCAACAGTTAGAACTGGACGTGGAACAACAGACTGGTTCCAAATCAGGAAAGGACTACGTCAAGGCTGTATATTGCCACCCTGCTTATTTAACTTATATGCAGAGTACATCATGAGAAATGCTGGACTGGATGAAGCACAAGCTGGAATCAAGATTGCCGGGAGAAACATCAGTAACCTCAGATATGCAGATGACACCACCCTTATGGCAGAAAGGGAAGAGGAACTAAAAAGCCTCTTGATGAAAGTGAAAGAGGAGAGTGACAAGTTGACCTAAAACTCAACATTCAGAAAACTAAGATTATGGCAGCCGGTCCCATCACTTGCTGGCAAATAGATGGGGAAACAATGGAAACAGTGTCAGACTTTATTTTGGGGGGCTCCAAAATCACTGCAGATGGTGACTGCAGCCATGAAATTAAGACGCTTACTCCTTCGAAGAAAAGTTTTGACCAACCTAGACAGCATATTAAAAAGCAGAGACATTACTTTGCCAACAAAGATTCATGTAGTCAAAGCTACGGTTTTTCCAGTAGTCATGTATGGATGTGAGAGTTGGACTATAAAGGAAACTGAGCACCGAAGAACTGATGCTTTTGAACTGTGGTGTTGGAGAAAACTCTTGAGAGTCCCTTGGACTGCAAGGAAATCCAAACAGTCCATCCTAAAGGAAATCAGTCCTGAATATTCTTTGGAAGGACTGATGTTGAAGCTGAAATTCCAATACTTTGGCCATCTGACGTGAAGAATTGACTCATTGGAAAAGTCCCTGATGCTGGGAAAGACTGAAGGCAGGAAAAGGGGATGACAGAGGATGAGATGGTTGGATGGCATCACCTACTCAATGGACATGAGTTTGAGTGAATTCCAGGAGTTGGTGACGGACAGGGAGGCCTGGTGTGCTGCAGTCCATGGGGTTGCAAAGAGTTGGACACGACTGAGCGACTGAACTGAGCTGAACTGAAACGAAGGTGAACATCTCACAGGTTCCCAGCACCCAGTGCCCACTGCTGTTCATGGCAGCACGCTTGAGCCTTCCCAAAGGACGGGGGACCAGTGGGATGTCCGCTTCTCTGGGCGAGATCTGCTAGATTTGCTGGTGACCTGGAGGTGACGGGAAAACAGGGGGCAAAGCCCTGTGAGGCCTGTGCTGGTCACTGTCTGTCTGTGCTGCAGCCACCCCTCTGCCCGCCCCTGGTCTGGCACTGGAAGCTGCTGGCGAAGGCCGCCTCTTTCCTCCCAAGTGCAGGTGGGCCCAGAGCTCAGGCAGCTGTCACCCAGACAAGCTGAAGGACCACCCCTCAGACCTCAGGAGACAAGACTCGGGGTCAGGGGCCCCGTGGGGCCCATCACAGCTTAGGGAGGACCGCAAGTGCAGCGTCAGGAAGGGGAGGCCCCCCGGGGAGGGTGTGGGGAGCCGGCCTGGGGGTGCAGGAAGCTCTGTCCCAGCCAGTCCTCGCCTGCCCCGGTCCCAGGTCTGAGCCAGTGCTGGAGCTAGAACCAGCCACAGAGCCTCGGACTATCCTCCGGGGGTGGACCCCAGCCTGGGCAGGTGTGCAGGGTGAGATGACTCCTTCCATCTCTCAAGAAAGAGTCACTACTGAGTGTTTACCACCACTAGGCATGCTGGGAGTGCGGCTAAGAGCAAAAGAAGCAGAAGTTGCTCCCCTCAAAGAGCTAACCTTCTGGGGAGAGACAGACACTGCCTACAGCCCAGTGGGCACAGGCCAGGAGACAGGCAGTGGGGCTCAGCTAGCCTGAGGGGCCTGGAAGGGCAGCGGGGTGCGGGGGGCTCTCTGAACAGTGCTCAGCGAGGGGAGGGCTTCCCTGGTGGCTCAGAAGTTAAAGAATCCACCCACCAAGCCAAAGACACAGGTCCGATCCCTGGCTTGGGAAGACCCCTTGCAGGAGGAAACGGCAACCCACTCCAGCATTCTTGCCTGGAGAATCTCATGGACAGAGGAGCCTGGTGGGCTACAGTCCACGGGGTCGCAGAGAGTTGGACAAAACTTAGTGACTAAACAACAGCAATGGCGAGGGGCAGGTGTCCCTGGGCGGAGGCGGAAGGGAGAGGGCACAGGCGGCCCCCTGGAGGGGGAGGGGACTCCGGGCAGCGGGGATTCAAGGGGGAGCAGGGCAAGGGGCCGCTGGGTGGGCCTGGGGAGAGCAGCTTGGAAGAAAACTCAGGGAGCCAGGAAGGAAGGGGCTTCGTGCATTGGAAAACACCCCCGATGCGCCAGTGAACACGAAGTAAAAGCAGATATGCGCACCAGCCTTTTTTATGTGTTTCAAGATAAAACACCGAAGCCCTGAAGGCTTCCTGGGAATTAGAAATTACTTTTAAAGGCAAGAGTCCCAAATTTACCTGTAAACCACAGCCTGGGAGTGACAAACACCTCCTGGGGAGAGAAAAACGGGACCACAGGGCCCACAGTCAGCCCAGCAGGCTCGTCTGTGCCCAAGGCAGCCGTCCATGGAGATGCATCCAGAGGCCACGAGGCTTCTCAGGGAGCCGGCATGTCCTTCTCGGTTTCACAGATGAGGAAACCGAGGCCCAGACAGGTCAAGGCGTGTGAAGGCCACACAGCTCCCCCTGGGCCTGCCCCCAAGCCTGCAGCTACCCCTGGCGCACCCTGCCCGCCCCTGGTCTGGCACCCCGGGAGCAGCTGGCGAAGGCAGCCTCTTTCCTCCCAAGTGCAGGTGGGCCCAGAGCTCAGGCAGCTATCACCCAGCCAAGCTGGAGGACCACCCCTCAGACCTCAGGAGATGAGACTCGAGACTCAGGGTCAGGGGCCCTGTGGGGCCCCTCCTCTCATCTCGCCCGGCCTGTCTCCCTCCTGACCCGCCTCCCACTTCCTGCCTGAGCCTTCCCACTGTCTGTGACATCTTCCATGGCAGAAAGCAGGCTCCCAAGGGCTGAAGTCTTTCCCTGAGTGCTTGCTGCTGCAGCCCGAACGTCCAGGCAGCACCTGGCACACAGCAGTGCCTTGGAGCAGTCCTGACCTGTTCGGTAGTTAAAATAGGGAAAAGGGGTCCAGAAGGGCAGTGGCCAAAAGACACAGAAGGGAAAAGCCCATGAATACAGAACAAGCAGTTCAGCGGACCAGAGCGAGGCCCTCAGGCAAAACATACAGCCCTCCCGGCCAGCCCAGTGCACACAGGGCAAAACACACAGCCCTCCCAGCCAGCTCACTGCACACAGGGCAAAACACACAGCCCTCCCGGCCAGCCCAGTGTACACAGGGCAGGTGCAGGGGGAGGAGACGAATGTATAAAAGGAGGAAGCCTAGAAGATCCGGGCTTCTCTTCTCTGCGCATCTTTTGGGTCAGCCCGCCCTCGTGCCTAGAGGGTGTATTTCCCTTTGTTTGCCAAATAAACCTGAGCCGTGTCACTAGTCCGTCTGTTGCTTCAAATTTTTGCTGCAGTGAGAGAGAACCGAGGAAATTACAAACTTCCCTGACACATACGGTGCCGTGACTCGGACTTAACCTGGCTGAAACAACCTCAACTCGGCTCCCACAAGGCAGAGGCCAAACAGAGCAAAAGCCCAACTCGGCAAAAGCTCCCACGGTGGAAGCTGAACGCAAAGAAAACCCAGCACAGGGGAAGTGACAAGAAGCCCAGGGTGCTAGAAACGGGGACAGCAAAAACGAACACGGCAGAAAGCTGAGGTGGCTCCGTCTCAGGGTCCAGAAGACCTCCCGTCAGGGTAGGAAGTCCTCGCTTCTATGGCTGGAAGGACATATGGCTGCCAGAATCTCAATTCCTTTACAGTCTCCCTTTCCTCGTTTCCTCGAAGCCCCGGCAAGGGGCTAGACACGTTTCTCCCACCTATTTTCCCTCCCGTCCTTCAGCTCCTCTCTCCATTTATGCCACTATTTACAAAGTATTGGGCAGGTCATCATCTTTCCATTTCCAAAAATTGTGTTTGAAACTGTTCACCTAAGATTGGGACTCAAGCCCACACGTCAGGGACTCTGTGCTGCGCTCAGTCACTCAGCCGTGTCCGACCAGGGCTTGAGCCAGGCCGGAATCCATGGCACTCGGTTTCAGGACCTAATGAAGCTCAGGTTCCTGATGTCTCATTGCAAAATAAAATTCCGTGGCAGACCCAGCAATAGGCAAGAGGTAGATTTGTTCGGATTCAGAGGTAAACATACTCCAAGAGTGTGGGCCGTCACAGAGGACGAGCCTGTGGCCGTGGAATGTGGTGCGGTTAGTGTTAGTGAGTTGGGTGATTTCATATGTTAATGAGTGGGAGGGTCATTCCAACAACAGGGGAGCTACCCATTCACCGGTCTTTGACAGTGCCTTGGGACTGTCCTGGCACCCCTGGCTATGTCACTTAGCTTGCAGACTGAGGATGAAGGTTTAGCTGAAATTGGCTTGTTTGTCATCTTAGACCCATTTGATTTTAATCAGTTTATGTTATGCCCTTCAGTTCAATTCAGTCTCTCAGTCATGTCCGACTCTTTGCAACCCCATGGACTGCAGTACACCAGGCCTCCCTGTCCATCACCAATTCCTGAAGTTTACTCAAACTCATATCCTCTGAGTCAGTGATGGCATCCAACCATCTCATCCTCTGTCATCCCCTTCTCCTCCCACCTTCAATCTTTCCCAGAATCAGGGTCTTTTCCAATGAATCAGTTCTTCGAATAGAGAGGCCAAAGTATTGGAGTTTCAGCTTCAACATCAGTCCTTCCAATGAATATTCAGGACTGATTTCCTTTAGGATGGACTGCTTTTATCTCCTTGTAGTCCAAGGGACTCTCAAGAGTCTTCTCCAACACCACAGTTCAAAAGCATCAATTCTTCGGTGCTCAGCTTCCTTTATAGTCCAACTCTCACATCCATACATGACTACTGGAAAAACCGTAGCTTTGACTAGATGGATGTTCGTTGGCAAAGTAATGTCTCTGCTTTTTAATATGCTGTCTAGGTTGGTCAAAACTTTCCTTCCAAGGAGCAAGCGTCTTTTAATTTCATGGCTGCAGTCACCATCTGCAGTGATTTTGGAGCACAAAAACATAAAGTCTGTCACTGTTTCCATTGTTTCCCCATCTATTTGCCAGCAAGTGATGGGACTGGCTGCCATAATCTTAGTTTTCTGAATGTTGAGTTTTAGGTCAACTTGTCACTCTCCTCTTTCACTTTCATCAAGAGGCTTTTTAGTTCCTCTTCACCTTCTGCCATAAGGGTGGTGTCATCTGCATATCTGAGGTTACTGATGTTTCTCCCGGCAATCTTGATTCCAGCTTGTGCTTCCTTCAGCCCAGCATTTCTCATGATGTACTCTGCATAGGAGTTAAATAAGCAGGGGGACAATATCCAGCCTCGACGTGCTCCTTTTCCTGTTTGGAACCAGCCTTGTTCCCTGCGCTTTGTCATTATTCTGTTATTACCTACAGTGGGTCTATGACAATGAAATGTTTACCATGGGAGATACCCTAAGCTATTCTTATGGAGGACTAGGGGAGGAAGTCAGTGACTTACAGTCCCTCAGAGCGATAAGAGGATGAGCCTGACGGCTGCTTCACCAAGTTCCCAGTCTCAGGGCACAGGCTTGGATTGCTTTACATCATGGTGTCTATTGCCATCCGTGGTGGACCAACCAGCAATGAGTTAAGGTTACAACCCCTTAATCCTACCCAGCACTGGTCACGCTGGAGGCCTTGGGTATACCAAATGCAGTCCAGGGGTCCCAGGAGGTCAACATGATTCGAACTGTCCCGGGACCCAATTCTTGGGAGGCCAACCTGCCTCGACCTGCCTGGGGATTCAGTCTCCAGGAGGCTGTCACACCTCAGCCTGCCTGGGGATCTGCACCCTGACTCGGGCACACACGGCTCTCAGGCTGCAACAGTACTGGGTAGAATGAGCTTTAAAAAGGCTTACCCCTAAAGAAGTCCGCCCATGGCAATAGAGGTAAGCCTACTGGCTGTGGGGCTGTGCCCAGTCTCAGCAATAACTCAGGAATCCAACGAGAACCCCACTGCCTTTCTGGAAAGTCTGAAAGAGGCTCCCCAAAAGTTTACCAATCTGGGCTTAAACTCTCATGAGAGACAGGCGACTTCAAAGGACAAATTCCTGTCCTAACGTGCATCAGACATCAGGATAAAGTTCCAACAGCTCCAGCAGAAGGACCCTGCTGCCTCTTTAGATGAGGTGGTCCAGACAGCCACCAATCCCTTTTATAACAGAGAACGGGAGAGGGAGGCCAAGGCTCAGGAAAGGGAGAAAAGGAAAGAGACAAGGCATGCCCAGATGCTGGCCACCCTCCAGGGAAACCCTATGGCACCCCGAGTCCTTGAAGGGCAAGGCACAGGGCAAATGCCTGATCTGCAGACAGGCAGGACATTGGGCCAAAGAGTGTTCAAAGAGTGACAAGTCTCCTAAAACAGCTTGCTACAAATGCCATCAATTGGGACATTGGATGGCACTCTGCCCTGGGGACCCAAGAGCCTCAAGGTCAAGTGCCAAGCCTGCCATCACGATGTTTCAACAGGACTGAAGTGGCCCGCTCCAGCCAGCCCGCCTGTCACAGACAATCATCACGGGGCTGGAGCCAAGGGTGCGACTGGATGTGGCCGGTAGGTTGAGAATTTCTTGGTTGACACGGGGGCAACCTACTCTGTCCTGACCTCTTACTCCGAAGCCTTCTCCTCCCAAACCTGTACCATTTTGGGTGCTACAAGAAAAGCAATTATAAAAAGGTTCACCCGAGCACTTCTTTGTTGCTGGGATGCACAGATATTTCTCCCACCAGTTTCTGGTGGTCCCTGAGTGCCCTTCCCTTACTGGGAAGAGCTCGTTCCCTGCCTTTGAAATTTTGCATCTATTCCAGTCCTGATAGAAGATGCTTTAAAACTCTCTCTTGGGGGCAGCCTAACTATTTTTACCAGCCGCCAAGTGAAGCAACTCCTGAATGGGAGAGGCCATTTATGGATGTCTGATCAAAAATCCTCAGATATCAAGTAGTACTCATGGAAAACCCAGACCTGACTGTATCCCCTCGTGAGGCTCATAACCCTGCCACCCTCCTTCCTACCCTCAAGGGCTCTATCCCCTTTCACTCTTGCCTAGAAACCTTGGACCACTGGACAAAACCCCAAGCGGGATTGTCAGAAGGTCCTCTGGCCAGTCCTGAGGAAATCTGGTGCACCGACGGAAGCAGCTTGGTCTTGGCTGGAAAAAGAAGAGCAGTAGTCTCCAGTCTTGAGACCATACAGGCTAAGCCTCTGCCTCCAGGTACTGCAGCCCAGTCAGCTGAGCTCATGGCCCTGACTCAAGCTTTAGAGCTGGGGAAAGGAAAAAGAGGAGCCATTTACACTGACTCCAAGCATGCCTTTCTGGTGCCTCACACACATGCTGCTATTTGGGAAGAGAGAGCCACTTGACCACCCGAGGGTCCCCAGTCAAGTAAGGTGACAAAACCCTTAGGCTCTTGGAGGCAGTGCATCTGCAGCCCCCACTGGAAAGGACGCCAGAAAGGGAGCGCGGAAGTGGCAGGAGGGAGCCAAGCAGCCGATCAGGCAGCTGGGAGAGCAGCAGTGGGGAGCCATGCCCTGATAGGAGCGGCCGCCTTAGTTCCACAGACTACTTTGCCAGAAACTCCTTCATATACTGAACGTGAAACTCTTAAAGCTAAGAGTGAGGGCTTACAAGAAGACCATATGGGGTGGTTCCAAAAGGAGGGACTCATTTTCCTTCCTGGAAACCTCCAATGGAAGTTGGTTAACTCCTTGCATGCCACCACTCATTTAGGGGAAAAGGCCCTCCAAAGATTACTGGAAAGGTCCTTCAGAGGAACAGGCCTCCAAACGACTACAAGGCAAGTGGTCTCCTCTTGTGCCACTTACCATTAGACAATCCCCAAGGAGCTCGAAGGCCCCAGCTGGCCCAGCCCGTCCAGCAACGTGGGGCCTACCCAGGAGAGGACTGGCAGATGGACCCCACCCAGGTGCCAGTTTCTCAAGGGTGTAAATACCTATGAGTCATGACAGACACATTCACAGGATGGAGTGAAGGCTTTCCCACCTGGACTGAGAAGGCTGAGGAGGTGGTAAGAAAACTGCTCCATGAAATCATTCTGAGACTAGGTCTGCCCAGGTCATTACAAAGGGACAATGGGACATCATTTACTTCCAAGGTCACCCAAGGGGTCTCTAAAGCACTGGGCATTACTTATTATCTCCATTGTGCCTGGAGCCTGCAGTCTTCAGGAAAAGTAGAAAGAGCCAACCAATTCTTAAAATCAGCAATAAAAAAGATAACCCAGGAGACCTCCCTGGGATGGAAGGAGACTTTACCAATAGCTCTCCTCTGCACCCGCATTGCCCCTAAGGAACAGCTTGGTCTTAGTCCTTACGAGATGCTATGTGGGAGACCTTTCGTTTATGTCAATGACTTCTTCCTGGATCCAGAGGTTCAGACCCTCCAGTCTTATACCGTGGCCATTGGGCAACTCCAACAGGATATACGCTTGTGGGGTGTCAACCAGGACCCAGAAGATTCTAAGGAGTCACCACTATCTGCTCCAAGAACTCAAGTCCTAATTAAAGTCTGGAAAGATGGGTCCCCAAAGGCTCAACTCGAGCCCACATGGGAGGGTCTCTTCCCTGTAATACTTTCTACCCCCACAGCAGTCAAGGTAGCAGGACACGACTCCTGGATCCACTACTCACGAGTCAAGCCGTGGAGGAAAACAGAAGAGGACGCTCAGTACACCCGTGAGCCCCTGGAGCTCAGACGCCCATTCAGGACTACAGGTGAGTGCCATTCTAGTGAACACCCCCAAATCAATACACCCGTGAGCCCCTGGGAGAGCTCAGATGCCCATTCAGGACTACAGGTGAGTGTCATTCCAATGAACACCCCCAAATCAATACACCCGTGAGCCCCTGGGAGAGCTCAGATACCTGTTCAGGACTACAAATGGGTGCCATTCCAATGAACACCTCCAAAATCAAGTTTCAGGGATAAGATTTCTCAGGACAGCTCTAAAGAGCCAACACAGCTTGGCGGGGGCTGCACTCCAAAACAGACAGCAGATAGATCTCCTGATTCCTGAACAAGGACGGACTTGACCCATCTTGAATGAGACGTGTTGCTTCTGGGTAAATACCTCCAGCTAAGTTAAAGAAAGTCTCACAGTCCTCAGAAAAACATCCAGACCCCACAGGATCTCAAAGAACGAGCTGGAGAGTTCTCGGGGTGGCTACAATCTCTCTTTGGGGAATCCTCCTGGCGAGGGGGGAGTTGGAGTTGGCTGAAGCCCCTGCTAATCCCAGTCCCCGCCATACTGATGCTGCTCACGGTTGCCCCGTGTATCGTCGGCTGTCTAACCCGTTTTGCGTCTGCCAGGTCAGCAAGCTACAACATGCAGTGCCAGCCCAACAGGGATGTACGAAGCTACAGCCGACCACGGGAAGCATCGCTCACGCTTAGATGGATGCCGCTATAAGGGCTCTGAGGCTTGAGACGGGCAAGCGCGCAGGCCAATGCCCCTTACCCTCCGAGCTCAGCAGCAAGTAGCCAGAGAGACCTCGACGCCCCTATTCCCCAAGAATTGGGCCTCCCATCTCTTGAGGGGGGAATGTTAGATAGCTAGAATAGGAAAAACCAGTCCAGAATGGAGGTGGCTAAGAGACAAAGAAGGGGAAAGCCCAGGAACATAGAACAAAGGTGGGTCTGAGAACCTGAGTGAGGACCTCAGGTGAAATGAACAGCCCTCCTGGCGAGGCCGGGTTGCACAGGCCCTGGGGGAGGAGAAGCGACACGTGAAGGAGGAGCCAAGATCGGGCCGGGCCTTGCTTCTCTTTGTGTCTTTTGGGTCAGCGCTCCCTCACACCTCGAAGATGTATTTTCCTTCACGTTCTAAATAAAACTCAGCTGTAACACGGAGCTGTCACACTCATCCATCCATTGCTTCAAATTTTTGCTGAAGCAAGCTAGAACCAAGGAAATTACACATCCCCACCCCCCCCAACCAGACAGACCCAGCTGGGTGTCTCCTGAAAATGCAGATTCCCAGGCCCAGAATCCGCTTTTCGGGGTGAGGTTTGAGACTTCTAACCTCCTGAACTTCCCAGGTGGCGCTAGTGGTAAAGAACCCGCCTGCCAGTGCAGGAGGCATAGAGACACAGGTTCGATCCCTGGGTTGGTAAGATCCCCTGGAGAACGGAATAGCAACCCACTCCAGTAATCTGGCCTGGAGAATGCCATGGACAGAGAAGCCTGGCGGGCTACAGTCCATGGGGTTGCAGTGAGTCGGACACGACTCACGCGAGTTAGCACACACATGCCAGCCAGCTGGGACTGAAGCAGGCGTGTGTAAGACAACCGCCACTGCAGCAAAGGATGGGGTGACCTGCACCCCAGATGCCCACGCCCCAGCGCCCCACCACAGACCACCTCTGGCTCCTGGGGCCCCAGTGAGCTGTTCAAGCCCCTGGATTTCCCTGGCCTTCCAGCACTGGCTGCATGCCCAATGCCATATGAAAACCATCTGCTTCTGCAAAGTGACCAGAGGCATGGAAAAAAGTCCCAGTCAGCCAGACCTGAGACAGATAAGGGCTCATTTCCAGGTGGTTGAAGAAGTGCTGGTCTTGAGGAAGGAGGATGGCCTGAGACTGGCGGGCGGGGCGGGAAGAGAAGACACAGGAAGACCCACAAAACTGGGCTGGAAGGCACCCTGAGCCGGTCAGGGAGAAGGCCCTTGGGGGAAGGGGATGGAGGCAGGCCGTGATTCTCACCGCCCCCCGCCCCCCGGAACCTTGCAGGAGAGACAGAGCAGGCCTTCCAGGGGAGGGGCTTTAGAGTGACTTAACGTCTTTGCTGACAAAGGTCCGCCTAGTCAAAGCTATGGTTTTCCCAGTACTCATGTATGGATGTGAGTTGGACCATAAAGAAGGCTGAGGGCTGAAGAATTGATACTTCTGAACTGTGGTGTTGGAGAAGACTCTTGAGAGTCCCTTGGACTGCAAGGAGATCCAACCAGTCCATCCTAAAGGAAATCAGTCCTGAATACTCACTGGAAGGACTGATGCTGAAGCTGAAACTCCAATACTTTGGCCACCTGATGCGAAGAACTGACTCATTGGAAAAGACCCTGATGCTGGGAAAAATTGAAGGCAAAAGGAGAAGGGGGCCGCAGAGGATGAGATGATTAGACAGCATCACCGATTCAATAGAAATGAATTTGAGCAAACTCTGGGAGATAGTGGAGGACAGGGGAGCCTGGTGTGCTGCAGTCCATGGGGTCACAAAGAGTCAGACACAGCTTAACGACCGGACAATAACCACCACCAGCTCTGTGTCAACTGTCAAGGACTCCTTGCAGATACCAATCCAACTTAAAAAATGCAAATACCCTTGACCTAATCCCCGCCCGCAGCTGCCCAGCCTCTCTGCTCCCACAGGGTACATGCGGCAGGCGTGGAAGCAAGGGCCTCCCCAGAGCCAGGGGCTGGCAGGGCTGACGGGAGACTGTTAAGCCAGTGAGTGTGCGTGAGGGTCTCTTTTGTGTTTTAAAAGTGCACGCGCCTCTGTGCTCGGCATATTCTGGAGTTGGCCTCTGGGGAGAGCATGCTGGCCAGGGACGCCAGCTCTCCACCTTTCATGCCATGGGCCCCCTCGCTGTGCATGGATTTCACAGAAGACTCTGCTGTGCTGGAGACAGTCTCAAGCGGCTGTCGGGCACAGACCGCACAGGCGTCGCTTCGCCACCCCACCCCATTCCCTTAGCGCCTGCCCCTGGCTCCCCACAGGGTGGACACGGTGTGTTCTGTCTCGAAGCCAGTGGGGCCCACTTGTGAGACTGTGATAGAAGCTGTGGTGCTGGACAGCTGCGGGTCGGGGGCTGAGGGCCCCGCACGGCTCCCGCTGCCCACACTGGAAGCACCCGCTCCCTGGCCTGCCGCCTGCTGTCCCCTGGCTGGCCGTGCTCTGGACGCACCGATCTCCCCTCAGTCTGTCTCACCTCAGGGCCTTTGCACGTGCCGGCTCTGGCCCAGGAAGCCCTTACGGGACTCTGAGCTCAGCCGAGCCTCTCATCCTTGGGCCCCACCCGGGAGCCCTTACGAGAAGCCTAATTAAGACATTAGTTAGGGAACATTGCTGCCCTCCTCTCTTTTTGCCTCAGCCTCTGGCCCACGTTCATCGTCAGGTGTCTGTGGAACTGCCAGGGGCAGGGACAGTGCTGGTCTCACTCACTGGCACCCCAGCTGAGCGCCACCTCTGCTACGTTTGTGCTCTGTCTTCGGATCACCACAGCATAGCCCGCCATCGTCCCGGACGACAGCCCGGGTGGTGGTGAGCCCAGAGGCCCAGCCGGATGGACCAGCTCGGAGAAGAGTCCACTGTGCGGGGCAGCCCTTCTCAGCCCCTTCACTGCCCTGGACCCAGCGCTGGGGCCCTGGGCTGTCTGTGGCCCCCAGGCGGGAGGGGGCACACATGGCCAGCTCTGCCCCGTCCTGGCCAGGGGCCTGCACCCTCCTGGCATGCGAGGATTCTGAGCATCACCACCTGTCTCCACCCCCGCTCGACTCAAGGCCTGTGCGCCCTGAAACCTGGTCTCTCCCCGCACCCTGCCTGTCTCTCTGCCATGGTTTTGCACTGTTTGTTTTTTTCCAAAGGGCCACCACAAGGAAATCCATGCCTCTCCTGACCCCCATCCAATCTGCTAGTGAGTCCTGAGGCCCGCCCCTGCACGCTCAAGGCCGTTTTCTCCCCCTCGCCACCACTGGGCCGTGCAGCCACAAGCTCCACCCCGGCTTGGTCCGCTCCTGTGCCTCCCGGCGGCGACTCGACACTTGTCACCCCTGGGGACTCAGCCAGGTCCTGGAGGCCAACTGCTGGGCTGCACCCCTGGGGCTTCAATCAGCAGGAGGCCCCAAGGGCGGAGTGGTTCCGGGCATGCCCCCCAGCCCCTGCCCTGTCCCGCCTGCCCCCCAACCCAGGAGTCTTGCCATGAAGTCGTGGTCATGGACCTCCGCCCCTTTGGGTGGGCTGTCTCACTCCTCGGGACACTGGGGGCAGCACTGGGGGCCTCGCCCTTCTGCACAGGACAGTAGGGCCCTCCTGAAAGCCTGAAGGTCCAGTCCCTCCCTTGCTGAAGCAGCGGACTACTCTGCACTGAGAACCCGGAAGGCTCGCTTACCCGCTGGGAGAGTGTGGCTAAATCAGCGGTCAGGGGGTTAAGTGGCCGGGTTGGATATTTTTTCCTTTCTTTCTCTCTCTTTTGTAAATGACGCTGGAGCAGAGGGAATCGCAGAAAAGGGAACAGAAAACAGACTCCTGAGTTAGGGCCTGTTCTGGTAACACGCAAGCTGGTTGAGTCAAAAGGTGACGTTACTGTGGGTGGCCGCACACTGGGGAGCCCTGCCTGCCCCCGACCCCTTCCTCGCCGCCTGGCTCGAGGCCTCAGACACGCAGGCCCATTCCTGCCCTGGAGCCTTTGCACCTGCTGTCTCTTTGACTTGACTGCCCTTCCGTCTGCTCCTCCCAAGCCTCCTTCCCACTCTGACGTCACCTCCTCCGAGGGGCCCTCCGTAATGGGCCCACCTGAAGCGGGAGTGTTAGGCTTTGCTTGTGTTCCTGAAACGTTCTGTGTCAACTTGGCTGGACTCAAAAGTTCTCGCTAGGGTTCCCTTTCTAGAGCGTTTCCAGTTAGAGTGGCGGAAAGACCGGATCCTCCTGTGGTTCGGCAGCCCAGTGTGCGGACGGAACCACGACCCTAACAGCTCACGCGCGCCCTCGGTTCCCCAGCGCGCTGCAGACTGCGCCGGGGGGTCAGACTGTCGTGCTTCACCTGGCCCTGAGCCCCACCGAAAGGCGGGGGGCGGGGGGGGTGCACACCTGCTGGGCGGTGAGCAGAGTGGGACCCAGGGAGGGGCTTGTCTCCCCAGGGGCCAGCCACCAAGGGCAGGAGCTCAGCCCATGGCCCTCACACTGCCCTGCCACCAGCTGCCCCCAACAACGGACCCAGGGGAGCCGAGCCCCTCAGTACCCACAGGTCCAGGAGGAGTCATCCCCAAGGGTCCCCGGAAACCTGAAGTTCCACTGACCGGCGAGGAAGCTGAGGCTCTAGAACACGGAAGCACTAGGGAAGGCACGTCTTGAGGCGAGGAGCCCCACAAAGTGCTCGGGCCCTGGGCCCGGGCTGGAGCTGTGCCCAGCACACACAGAGACCTAGAGGGCATGCAGAGGGGCACAAAGCATGCCTGGAGACTCTGGCGCCCGCTGCCAGGCAGGGCCGCCTGTGTTGGGGCTGATGTAAGCACGTCCCCGGGAGACACTCCTGTGTCCTGTGTGCCACCGCCACCCCACCCCGGCCCGGCCCCACCAGCTCACCTGGGCCTGGAGCTCGGCAGGCTCTGACTGCCCCCATTGCACCTCCAGGGGGGTGGGCACCACTGCCAGGAGCCTTCAGAGCAAGTCAGGGGGCGTCGTGCCAGAGCGGGGGTCACAGGGGTGCATGCAGGGGTCATGCGGCCACGCCCCGCACCCAGGAGGTAGTACTTTGCATCCGAGGATTCAGTGCCCCCTCCCGTAGCTGGAACTAAGCTGCTGACTGAGGGGAGCGGCGCCTTCCGCCACCTCCGCCCCAGCCCGCCCTCCCGCCTCTTGCTTGCACAGCACAGAGTCTGGGGATTGACTGTGTGGATTCTCCTGCGTCACCTGCATCAGTCTCCTACTGCCGCTGTGAAAATTCCCGGGACGTGGTGCTTGAATCAACACGCATTCCTCCGCTCCCAGTTCTGCGGTCAGACGGAGAATCACGCTGTGCGCGCCACTGGTCCCCTCCGGAGGCTCCAGGGCAAAGCGTCTGCTCTCCTCTTCCCGTTTTCAGGGGTGCCTTGCTCCTCAGCTTGCAGCCCCTTGTTCCCCCTCCTCAGTCAGCAGAGTGGGAGCTCCCTCTTACCTCTGCCCACCACCTCGCCTCCTGATCTGCTCTAAGGCAGCAATGCCCAACCTTTTTGGTACCAGGGCCCTGTTTCGAGGAAGACAATTCTTCCACGGACCGGAGTGGGAGGGATGGTTTGCAGATGCTTCGAGCGCCTTCCATGTTGCGATCATGATCATCATTGGTACCTGCGGCCGCTCCTCAGAGCTAGTATCACCAGCTCAGCTCCGCCTCTGATAGTCCAGCCTCAGATTCTCAGAAGGAGCCACAACCCAGACCCCTCACATGCTCGGGTCACAGTAGGGTTTGAGCTCTTAGGAGAATCTGATGCCCTCGCTGATCTGACAGGAGGTGGAGCTCAGGTGGAAACCCCAACAATGGGCAGTGGCCGTAAATATAGACGGAGCTCCATTAACTTGCCTGCGCTCACCTCATGTGTGGCTGGGGGGCGGAGGGGACCCTTGCTTTAAAGGACCCACGTGACTACCTCGGGCTCCCCAGATAATCCTGGATAATCTCTCCTTTTTCCAGTAGTCATGTATGGATGTGAGAGTTGGACTATAAAGAAAGCTGAGCACTGAAGAATTGATGCTTTTGAACTGTGGTGTTGGAGAAGACTCTTGAGAGTCCCTTGGACTTCAAGGAGATCCAACCAGTCCATCCTAAAGGAAATCAGTCCTGAATAGTCACTGAAGGACTGATGCTGAAGCTGAAACTCCAATACTTTGGCCTCCTGATTCAAAGAATTGACTCACTGGAAAAGACCCTGACGCTGGAAAAGATTGAAGGCAGGAGGAGAAGGGGATGACACAGGATGATATGGTTGGATGGCATCACTGACTCGATGGACATGCATTTGAGTGAACTCCGGGAGTTGGTGATGGACAGGGAGGCCTGGCGTGCTGCAGTCCATGGGGTCACGAAGAGTTGTACACGACTGAGCGCCTGAACGACAACAATTCTTGGAGCCAATATTCTGCTGACGACTTTTTACCTTTAAATTGTATATTTAACCTCTATATCTTATCCCAATTTTAGCAATAGCGCTTGCTTACCACCCACGTCATTTGCTCAACAAATATTTGTTTTGGGAGCTGGGCTCACAGTGCTGAACAAAACAGGCAAAACCCTTCTTCCCGAGTTCATGTTCTAGTGTGGAAGATACACTGAATGCGTGAGTAAATTATGTTCCCAGTGCAACTGATTTTTGGATGGTAATTTGGCAAAAGTTACTGGCCTGCTCTTTGACCCAGGAAACCCACCATTAAAAGTTGTATATGAAGCTATGCGCAAGGCCTGTTCTGTCTTGTATCATTATGTATCTCAGCAAACATGTGGGAACAATCTTAAAGCTAGTTAATGGTATTCAACTGGTAAGTAAACTGTGGTGCCCAGAGACCAGAATTTACAGCTCAGCATGATGGTGCGCGTTCTGGGATCTGGGCTGACACAAAGCCTGTCCACGTGGCACACAGCCTACAGGCAGCGAATGGACCGCGTGCTCTGAACTGCTTTCCTACAGACAGAGGCCTCTCTGGGGCCCAGGGGACCCAGGAAGCGGCAGACAGTGCTGCACACCGACCAGTGTTCACCTACCTGGGCCTGGACAGAGGCCACCCGGGCTGAGGACCCACGCAGGTGGCTGTTGGAGACGCACGTGGAAAGGCGAGCCATGTCCAGGTGGCACCCAGTTGTGTACACACACGTGCTCACGGATCCTCCAGTGTGACCATCCTGACCCCCCAGGTCCCTTGTAACCGGGCTGCTTCTCTATGGATGAAGAAGGCACCTCTGTGGAGATTGATGCCTCGCTTCCCCAGGGCATGTTTGCCCCCAGGGAGTGTGTCCGGTCAGGGTCAAAGGGCACAGGTCACAAGGCCGGGTCCTCTCCCCAGGACCAGGGCCGGGCAGGATGGGGTGTCCGTTCTGCACCTGTGCTGTGCTCTACTGGACAGACGGACGGCTGCAGCAGGAGGTTCCCAGGTCAGCAGGGACAAGGGCCTTCACCGCGGGAGACGCACGCACACGCACACACCTCCCTCACGTCTCCCCTGCAGACCCGCGGAGCTCCACCACCAGCTCCAGGTCTGAGGCTGTCACTGACAGCCCCCAGGGCACATGGACAGAGAAGCAGGCTGGTGTGTAGCCCAGCCCCTCCAGACAGCTCCCTCCTGGCCCGCGGGGGCATGGGGTCGGGGTCAAGGCCTTGTCCGCAGAGCTCACGCCAGGCACTGCCCCCGCCTGCTCAAGATGCCCGATCTGTTCCGTTGCAAGCGGGCATCACGTGCCATTTCCCCGGGGGAGTTGCGGCCTGGAAACGGTTTGCCCCCTTCGCGGTGCATACAGTGGGTACATAATCGATGCTCAGTACACTGCACACGAGGTGGGAAGTGCCAAGCAAGGGTCTCAGACAGGAGCTCAGTGGAGTCGTGGCCCTGTGGGCCAGGCCTGCCTGTGGTCTCTTCCCACAAGTGAAGCTGGAATCGGGCACCTATGGGTCTGTGGAGCAGGCAGCCCTCAGGACACAGAAGGAGCAGACACCCAACCTCGGGCGTGGAGGTGGGGGTGCAGGGACCCTGCACTGGTGGACCAGGGGCCGGACATCCACGGAGCCCCTGTGTCGCTCCAGGTGCAAACCAGGGTTCCCCGCATGTGGCAAACCAGATTGAGCCCCCAGAATCACTCCATTTCCTGGCAGGGCCAAGGAAAACAGCATGCCAACGCCAGAGTTATCAAGTTCTTTCTTCTTTTTATTGGCAAATATATTTTTATGAAGGACCAAAGAAAATATACATAATTGTAACATATGTACACCAGCTTTATAGATTTTATTTCAAATTTACACAATGTTGATATGTTATTAAAAGATTTTATGTCGATGCACCTATGTACATTTTATTTACATACATTCATAGGATGTGAAATAAACCTCTCAAAGCAAGCTAGTCCATTTGATATTAATTCCTAGACAAAATGAGGGATGCACTTCTAGGTCAGGGTCTGGGAGGCCCTACTAGCTCTCCTACACCAGCCCTGTCCTCCTGAGGGTGACCCGAGGCGCCGTCTGGATTTGTCTGCACACAGCACAAGGGGCTGGGCCACGCAGCACCGTCACCCTGGGGCAGACCTGCGTCTGTCCGTCTGTCCTGCACGTTTAACTCAAGCACATGCACTATCGCCTTGCCGAGAGGGGTTTTTTCACCCAGCCCACAGCCACCCGGCAGCCAGGTCCCGCCCCTGTACCGCCCTGCGTACTCTGGTGGTCAGGCCGGGGATGGAGCCACGCCCAGGCCACAGTGCAGCCTGGACTTCTGGCCTACTTCCTTCTTCCCCGCACGCTCCCTCTGGGAACTGACATTTCAACACTGCGCACTTTTCCTTCCCCCGGCCTGAGCGCTGGCCCGGCCCAGGCCGGGAGCCCAGCAAGAGGGGGGCTGGGCCGCGGAAGGCGCGGGGCGCGCCAGTTGCCTCCGGTCAGCGCAGCCGCCTCCGGGTCCCCGGGGAGGTGGCGGTGCTGAGTCCGCACCCCCGGGCTCCAGGTGGCCCAGATGGGCGTCACGTCCCTCAACGGGGGCTGATAACTTATTGCTACAGAGTGCCTGGAGGAGGCGGCGGCCGCTCGGGGGCGGGGGCGGGGGCGGGGGCGGGTCAGGGCCTCGGCAGCCGGCTGCTGCGCGGGAAGCGGTGCACCTTGACGTGCTTGGACAGGTGGTCGCTGCGGGCGAACTTCTTCTCGCACACGGGGCACTGGTAGGGCTTCACGCCCGAGTGCGAACGCCGGTGTCGCGACAGCTCGTCCGAACGCGAGAACCTGCGGGACAGGGCGGTCAGCGGCCTCGCCCCCGCCGCCCGGCGGAGCCCACCCTGCCCCTCCCCCGCCACCCCTCCAGGGAGGCAAGAGGGGCCGGTCCCGGGCTGTGGCCTGAGGGCAGCTGGTAACCCCACAGGCCCCCTAATTGCAACTGTGCCTCAAGCCCCTCAGACCAGACAGTGGGGCTCCTGGGGGCATCCTCCAGGCAGCCCCCAACCGGGGACACAGGCTGGGGCAGAGGCCCTGCCCAGGCTGCAGGGGGAAGGCCTTTGTCACAGCGGAGGAGGGGTCCTCAGACTTGACCCCACAACTCCTGGACCCTGCCTGCCTTCCCAGCAGCTGAGAGGTCCCCACACAGCACCGCGCCCTGCAAGGCGCTCAGAAGCCTCCACGGCGGCCCAGCTGCCTCCCTGTCGCAGCCCCAGCAGCTGCTGCGAAGGAGCAGCACGGGCCCCAGCTGGCCACAGGGCTCAGCTCTTGCCACGGCCGACCTCAGGGACTCCAGCCTCTCCCCACTCCGAGCTTGGTCCTGGCAGCGAGACCCCACCCTGTGCATACACGCTGTTGTGCTTTGCGCTCTGTCTGCATGAACTGCCCTGGGACACGTGCCCAAACCGTCCCCTCTGTCCAGAAGGCTCTTCCCATGCATCCTTTAGCCCTCAGCACAAACGTCACCTCCTCAGGAAAGCCCTCCAGGATTGCATCCCACCCACAGCTAGGGCCTAGAAGCACTAGGCATTTCTCTTCCTGGCCTCTGCCACTGCCACAACTTTCGTTTCCAAGTTTTTGATGAACATCAGTCTGAGCCACTAGACCGTCGGCTCCATGAGGAAAGGCATGTGCCCCGCGGCCAGCCCAGCACCTGGTGCCTGGGGTGCTTGGTCTGTGCGTCAGTGAGAGCAGACACAGCAGCCCCTCAGGAGGACGGACAGCTGTCAGAGAGGCAGCCCTCGCCAGACCCGGGGCATGAAAACATCCAGTGCACATGCGCACACACAAACGTGCCACACTAAAGCCTCTGCCTGCAGTTGCAGGGGGCCTGGGCTCGACCCATGGGTCAGGAAGGTCCCCTGAAGGAGGGTATAGCAACCCACTCCAGTATTCCTGCCTGGAGAATCCCCATGGACAGAAGAGCCTGGCGAGCTACCGCCCACGGGTCACAAAGAATCGGACACGACTGAGCACGGAGCACACACATGCACGTGTGCACACGCTCACCCACGTGAGCACACGCTCACCCACATGAACACATGCACACAGGAGCATCAGGCCCAGCACCCCTGTTCCTGGACCCACGCACGAGAGGAAGGGGGGTGGTGCCTGCAGCAGCCATTCCCGCCCTGCCAAGGAGGGGGCTAGAGGCTCGGCCAGGCCTGACCCTCTGGGTGGGAGCCCGGGACCCACAGCTGTACGGGGAAGACCGAGTGGGGGCCTCAGCCCAGAGGCGCAGAGGACAAGCACCACCTCCCTCACTCCCCCGGTGCCTAGAGCGCAGCCAGGCTCCTGTGCTTGGAAGCTGGTGTTCACATCATAGCCCGGGTGCCTGCGCACAGGGCAGTGCCATCAGCACCTTTGGAAATAAGACCCTGGCCCGTCTGCCGTGAGAGGAAACCGAGGCGCAGAGATGTGAGGCCCTGACCCAGGGTCAGCGGCCGCAGAGCGGCCGAGGCCAGAGCAAACGGGGCCAGACCCAGGTCTCCCCGGCCTGGTGACCGCGGGCAGCCTGGCCTCCCCCAGAGTGGGCCGGGTGCCCCGCACCCCTGCAGCTCAAGCGGGTGGAAGAAGCACCAAGGTTCCAGCTGTCAGGGGCCAGCCCGGGACCACCCACCCCGGCGGGAGTCAGGACCCCCAGGGCAGCGGCAAGAAGGCTCTGAGACGGCCCCGAGCCCCCGCCTCCCCCAGCACGAGGCACGGGGTCAGCCTCATCCTCCCACTCAGGGAGCCAAGACCAGCCCCGCTGGAGACACCACCCCGGAGGGGGGCCACAAGGACGGGGGCTGCAGGGAAGCCGGAAGGCTTGGCACAAGCCCGCATGGTCCCAAGCAAACGCGGACCCGCCCTGGGCCTCAGGGTCCCCTCTTTTCCAGTGGAGCCTCGGGGCTCTTGTCCACCTTCCAAGGCTCTTCCCAGAGGCCAAGCGGGCACACAGGGCAAGTGGCCTCTTGTCGGGGGATGCCTAGGAGGGGCGCGTAGCGGGGACAGTGGTCCCAAGAGCAGCCCCCTACCCGCACGCCCCCTCCCCCTCAGGTCCTCTGACCTGAGCCCCCAGATGACCCCCATGCCACCTTCTCCCAAACCGCAGCCACATGGGATGGGGCAGGCGGCTATGACTCAGCCTCTGCGGGCAGCGGACCCTGCTCCTCCTGCCGGACTGCCTGGCGAGTCACCAAGCTCTCGGAGGTGCTCCCCAGGCACAGGGAAGGGCAGACCGGGTGCCAGGGCTGAGGGTGCAGAGCGGGTGCGGGGCCCACGGCTGATGAGGGTCACCCATGATCCCCACGGCTGGGCTGCAGGGAAGCACAGGTCCAGGGGGCCCTCCATCAGCCAGAAAGCCGTCGCTGTGAGCACCCAGGCTGGGGGCGGTGGTGGGGACGTGGCGCCAGGAACAACGCGGGGCTGCGACTGCAGGCAGGGCTCGGGGCCTTGTCGCAGCCCCGGCCCCATCCCGGCCTCCCCATCCCCAGGGCCTCCCCATCCACTGTGGAGACCCAGGCCCCACCACACGGGGAGCCGGCACTCCCCCAGGAGCAGAGGCAGGAGGGCACTCTCCTCAGATGGGACAGGACGTCCTTCTGCAGAGAACAAGGGAGGCCGGTGTTCAAGAGGGAAGCGGGAACTTCTAGGCAGAGGCCGACAGCGCCTCCCTACACGCGCGGCCTCAAGCAGGCCCATCCGGCCCCAGCCCCGCCCCAGCCTCCGAAGCCGCGTCCCTACGCGGAAGAGCAGGGACTCCAGGGTCCACAATCGGACACCGAAGGAAGTGGCGGGAGGTTGCCCAGGCCAGGGATGACCCTGGGGGACAGCGCTCCAGGCCCTCAGTGAGCAGGACACAGGACAGGGGCCAGAGGGGGGACAGGCGGCTGCTCTTCACCAGGACCGCCAGGAAGGAAAGGGTCTGGAACGCAGAGCGCCCTCTGGGAGGACAGGCGTGGCACAGGGGGCAGCCCACCCCCTCTGGACGTGTGGAGGGGCTGCTGCAGGGCAGGCCGGGCTTACAGCCTGCCGGGTGGGGTGGGGTGGGCAGGGAACCTGGGCCGAGCCCCTACCTCAGCCACCTCCCAGCTGGGTGATGGTGAGAAGCACCTGCCAGCTCTGGCCGCGTTTCCTTTCTCTAAAGTGGGGCGGCAGAGGGTGAGATGTTGGATGGCATCATCAACTCGACGGACATGAGTCTGAGTAAGCTCCGGGAGCTGCGGATGGACAGGGGAGCCTGGCGTGCTGCAGTCCACGGGGGCGCAAAGAGTCGGACACGACTGAGAGACTGAACAGCGACGCAAGTGGGATGACAAGCTGACGCCCGCTCGCAGGCTCAGAGTCACGCGGGGCGCCCGCCCAGCACCCCGGAGCCGCGGCTCACTGGCTCACCGGCTCACTCCTCAGCCCTTTCCTCCCGGCCCAGAGCTGATGCCTGGCGGCTGATGACCTCGGGGAAGACAGGACTCCTGGCTCACGAGAGCGCTGCCCAGTGAGAGGTGGTGGCCAGCCCGGCCCTGGGGCGGCGCGTGGAAGAGGCATGCTGGCCTCACCACGGCGGGGTGCGGTGTCCCGGTGAAGGATGACTGCATCTTTCTGGGCCTCGGTTTCCCCCTACCTAAAACAAGATGGTGCCAACAAACCACAGAGGTGCTGGAAGGCCTCAAAGAGACCGGGATGTGGGAAGGGCAGAGCCAGAGTCACGGCGAGACCAGCGACAGCCACCCCCGGGGGAGAGTGCTGGAGACACAGGCCACCGGGGGCCGTGCCAGCCCGTGCTGCCCGAGGGAGCCTCCAGGCCAGAATGAGGGTTCCTGATAGGAATCTAAGGGTATCTGGGGGTACGGAAGGCCTGAGGGGCGGAAAGGCGATGAGTCCCCCATGGAAGGAAGCATGGAAGCCAAGGCGGCGATTTGCAGAGGGGAGTCCAGCTCTAAAACCCTCAGGACTGCCTGGCACTCAGCAAGTGCCTGGGGGGCTGGCCACCGTCACCTTCTCCCCTGTGCTGTCCTGACGGAGCTGCCCCAAAGTCAGTCCACCCTCCCACCCACGTGCTAGAAGGACGCCCCTGTCACTCGGCTGGCAGCTGTGACCGCGTGGACGGGACAGTCAACTCACGGGCCCATAAGCAACAGTTCACGATCCCTGAAGACTGACCAGCGAGACACGGCCCCGCCTGGCAGGGCCTCTGCCTCACGCGAGCCACACGTGACCCTGTGAGGGCAGACCCAGACCAAGACGGCAGACACGGCTCCCAAGGGCTCTGTATAGACCTCACGGTGCCAGGCTCCCACCGTGCCTCCCCCACTGGGGGGTCCTGGGTAAGACAATGCAAGAGCTCAGGCAGTGCACACCTGAATGCCCCCCATGAACCCCACTCTGGGTTACATACCTCCCCACATGGGGAACTCACTCCCTCCAGGGCTGCTGTGCTGGAGGCCAAGACCTGCCCCCCGATGCCCTGGGCCCAGGGTCCTGTCTGTCTCCAGGATAGCCTGGAGCACAGGTCCTCCTCTCCTGGGGGAGTGGCTGAGTGGGCGGCCTTGACCACGACCACACCCTTCCACCCAGCCTCAGTTCTAGGGGGGTGGACAGTGCCCAGGACTGTGAGGCTGCCCATGGCCCAACCCTCACCAAGACAACACCGGCCTGGGGGTCTCCGGGTGCCACCCTGCAGCATGAGTGCCACCCAGTGGAAGCGGGGTGACCCCTCTCCCTCACACTCTGACCTCACCCAAGAGCGGCACACGACCCGGACGATCCCTGCACACATGGACCTGGGGGACAGAGGCCGCGAGCAAACCTTCCACTCGACAGATGAGGAAACTGAGGCTGGGCCGGGGGACCGCGGGAGGGCACTGGCCAGGGGGCAGAGCTGGGCCGGGGTCCACCCCCTGCCACCAGCCGCCCCACCCCCAGGGTCAGGATATCCCCTGCCACGGCTGGACCGCAGCAGGGCCCCGGGTCTGCCCACCGACCCTAGTTCTTCCACTGGCTGGCAGGCCTGCCCTGAAGCACACCAGCTGACACTGCCCGATGCTGTGGGCAGTGCGGGGCTGGGGCTGGGCTCCTGGAGCCCTCAGGGCTATGGGTGCCAAGGCAAAGCCCCTTCTCTGGCCAGCTCAGCACCCCACGACCCAGGATGCTGGGCACAGGGCTCCCCTCCGTCCAGCCTCGGCCCGCCGCAACGCTGAGGCCAGCACCTCTGGCCCGGGGCCGGCCCTGCCCTGCTCTCAGGAGCACTCCTGCCAGGAAGCACCGGGCGCCATGTGCACCCACACACACGAATGGGGTGCAAACATACAGCGTGCACAGTCACGTGTGGCCACACAAGCCCCTTGTGAGGCTCCGGTCTGCACAAAGCCAAGCATGCCTCCCACCCCTCACACAGAAGCCACACTAGGCAGGACCGAGTGTGCAAGGAGCACACACACTGCCCGGGCTGCCAGCTTCCTGCCGGGGGGCGTCCTGAGCATGTCATCCCTGACCTGTGCCAGAGCCTCAGGAAACAGTTCCCTCCCAAGAGGGCGAGCCCGCCTGGGGGGACTGGGGGCGGCCCATGGGAGTCCCACCAGCTCTGCCTGCCCAGGGGCTGGGTGACCCTGGGCAAGCCGTCACCCCACTTTGAGAGCTGGGTCCCCCACCGTGCACCGAGTAGAGAGCCTGGAAGCAGTCTCCCGCTTCTGGCTTGATACCCGAGCCTGGAGCCCCTCCGTGGCCTTTCTGGTGTCCCCAGCACAGTGCCAGGTCCCCCAGGACGGCCGTCAACTGGCTGGGCCTTCAGGCTGTAGAGGCGGCCGCTTCTGGCCCCCTGGCTTCGACCCCATCAGCAAAGGGCCGCGTGCCCACCGGTTACTGAGCTGCTCCAGCCTCCCCGTGCTCAGCGATGAAGGGAGGCGAGGAGTGGCACTCACCCTTGGGGCGCTGCAGAGTGTGGGGCGTGGGCACGCGCGGTGCGCAGCCGCCCTCCTGCCTCTCAGCAGCCCCGGCACCACCAGCGGGGCTCTTTGCTTGGCCCAGCCCCTCCCCAGTACAGCCTCAGCCTCACCCGGTCACCATGAAACTGGACGCCAGCACTCGGAGGCACACAGGGACCTCTGGGCCTGCCCACCCCCTCCCCGCCCTAAGCAGCCTTATCCAAGCGTGGAGGACGCGGTCTTGGCCACACACCCCAGGAGCAGGGGCGCGCGGGCCCTGCGCAACGCCTGGCCGCCGCCGCCATACTGACCTCCAGCCGCAGCCCGGCCAGGTGCAGGCGAAGGGCTTCTCGCCCGTGTGCCGGCGCAGGTGGGCCTTCAGGTGGCTGCTCTTGGTGTACGTCTTGCTGCAGCCGGGGAAAGTGCACCTGTGCATCTTGAGGAGTTCGGCCGCCGGGTTCTTGGGGAACTTCTGGCCGACGAGGAGGCCTGCAGAGCCGGGCCCCAGGGGTCCCGACCCAAGGGGCTTGGCGGCGATGGGCACGGGGGCAATGCGCACGAACTTGGAGGGCAAGCTGAGGCTGGACGAGGGCAGCACCTGGGGCACAAGCGTGAAGGTCTGGCCCTGGATGCTGACCAGCAGCTGTGCCACCCTGACAGCCTCTGGGGGCTGCCCTGGGGAGGCAGGCTCCGCGCCCGACTCCTGCTTCGCCGGCACTGGCTGGATCTGCAGCAGCAGCGGGACAGGGGGGTCAGAGCTGGGGCCCTCAAGTGGGCCCTGGCTGCCAGCTGCACCAGGGCCCGACGGGGGGGCGCAACGCTCTCTGCCGCCGGCCCCGGCGTGGAGGTGGCCTCTGTGCGGCCCGGCAGAGAGCTGGCCACAGGTGTCCAAGTCCTTGCCACTGCCCTCTGGGGCCTGCTTCACCGCCGGCTCCATGTTCTCCTCCAGAAACTCTTCGATCTCCTCCAGGGTGGGCTGGAAGGGCCGAGGGACGTCATCAGGGTCGCCCACGGGGAACTCGGGGAAACTGAAATGCTCCCCCTTCACAGGGGCCGGTGTTTTCCGCCAGCTCCCCCAGGCCATGGGGCTGCCATGAGCCGCAACGCCGCCGCCCAGGGTGGCCTGGGACAGCAGGAAATCCAGGATACTGTCCTGGCCCTCAGCCGCCCGGCCGCCTCCGTAGCAGGAACACAGGGTTTGCGAGTCAGGGCTGGCGCAGGAGCAGAGGCTGGAGGCGTCACTGTCGTCCTCGGAGAGGGGCGAGGGTAGCATGTGGTATGCCCGCCCATCACCCAGAAAACAGACAGGGCGTTTCAGCGACGAGAAGGTCTCGTCCACTGGGAGCAAGTGGTCCACCATGCTGGCCTGGCGGCTGCAGAGAAAACCAAGAAGGCCCCATCAGGAAAGCAGCGCAGTCAACCCCCTCCTTGGAGGCGCCTGGCCCCAAGCCGCGGCCAGCCACAGCCTCCTGCCGCCCCAGGCCTGTATCCTGCCTCCATCCATCCGATGGGGGAACACTGCAAGCGTGTTTTCCGAAATTGCACCACCTGTTTGTAGAAGTGCTCTCCAAGCCCATTGCACAACCCGGCTCTTGCGGCTTCACACAGATTTTTCAGAACAATTCTGAGAAGGAACACACATGTCTGAGTGTGAGTGCGTGTGAGGGAGAGGGTGGGCATGTGAGGAGGTGCTCTGCACCCCAAACAGCCAGGCGGGAACCCCATCCAGCTGAGCAGAGTCGCCATCATCCCTGGACAACTGACCTCGGTCCCATTCCTACAGAATTGCTGGCAGGGTGGCGGGTGGGGGAGGAGGATGGCCACATGCCCTCTGACCCCCTGTTGCTGCAGCTTGGGTAGGTTTGCCAGATTAAGCAAATAAAAATAAAGGCCACCCGGTTCAACTTGAAACTGAGTTTAAAAAAATGAACAACTTTTAACAGAAGTATGTCCAAACGTTGGATACAGCAGGTTTATACTAAAAAGTTGTTTCATCGGAGACTCAAATATAAATGAGGAGTTTGTATTTCAACCAGACAAGTCTACTCGGAGGCATAAATTAAAGACCCCGTCAAGGGCTGTCTGACCACCTGAAAGGGGGCAGCCCACCCACCACCCAGTCCTCGGGCCCATGCCATCTCGGCTGCCTCTCCAGTGAATTGGGAACGGGCCGCCACCAAGCACCCTCCACTGGACTGGGCACCGTCAGGGGCTTCACCAGTGGTGGAAGGGCCCTGCCTTGCGATGACAACTCAGGGAGAACATACCCCGGTCCCAGGCCCCAGCTACTCCCGCCTTTGACTCACAGCTGCCAGGTGGGGGATGAGACCCCTGGCCAGCACCCCGTGGAGCACTCACCCAGCTCACGCTGCCTCCCTCCCAGACCAGGGCCCCTGTGGTGCAGGCTGGGCGGTCGGCTCTGGTTGTGTTCCCAGCCCCTGGTGAGGCTTCTGGTGCCCAGGAGGGGCTCAGGGCACGTCAGCAGAGAGGACAGCGGCAGGCTGAAGGCCATGCGGGTTGCTGTCCAAGGAGAGTCAACAGTGGCCGTGACAGGGCCACCTCTGCAGACCTTTGTCCCACCCAGTGACCACAGCGGGTGTTTACCGAGTTGAGGAAGGGGACGATCTGCAGTTAAAGCAGACAGTCTTGGCCGCCAGGCACCACATCCGCTCCCACTACAACCATCTCTGTCTCAAGCACTCGGCCCGGGCCCGGCACTGTCTGACAGTCAGCAGGCCCAGCCAGCGGTCAGGACCTCCCAGGGCCAGGCCGTCCTCAGCCGTGACCTGGGACCAGTCCTTGCTCCCCCAAACCCCAGTCTCCCACCTGTTCCGTGTGTGATGACCCGGCCTTGAAGCTTCACAGGGGCCCAGGGAAATAAGGCAAGGTCAAGTCTGCGTCCAGGGCAGCGTTTGCAGGAGAACGCTTGGCTTTTTAGCTATGGATTTAAAGCTGGGAGTTTTAAAATACACACTGTTCACTGAATCAGGTGCCGAAAAGGCATGAAAATGCCAGATAATGTGAAGAACAGAGCCCACACTCAGCCTGAGACCCCAACCTCCACCCTGTCGCCCACACTGAGCTCCTGTCTCTGCAGCTTGTCAGCTGTGTGACCTCGGGCAGGCGGTACAACCTCTCTGTGCCATGCATTGGGTGGGCATCCTGACAACTGTGCCTAGTTCCTGGGGTTTTGTAAGACCAAAGAGCTTACACATGCTGAGCACTCGCTACAGGGGCAGACAGGCAGCACCAGCCATCAGGGTGAGCCTCAAGGGTGAGGCCTTTCTCCCCTCTGCCGCCATGCTGAGAAACCCAGGGACTCCAGTCTTCCTAGAACCAGGCAGGAACCAGGCAGAAAAGGCAGACAGGGCCGCGTCCCTGCCCTTGAAACTCTCCCCAGAAATGTGATCACTACCCGACTATTCCATGATATTGAGGAATTACAGTCAATATTTTTAAGTGGGATGATGTATTGTGGCTGGTACATACATTTCAAAGGAGGCCTTACAGTTTAGACACATAAACTAAGATATCCACAGATTAAATGATACAAAACAAGTAAGCGGGGGAAATAAGTACAGCAGGACGGGGTAGGCGGGAATCTAAGAAAGTCCCAAAGGAATGGGCCCAGTCTCCTCCCAGAAGGCTGGTCTGCCCCAGACCACTGCTCCAGCTGCCCCACTCACAGGCGGTGCACAAGCTCACCAGCCTCACCGCCCCCAGCCAGGGCCCCAGCACTTCCCTCTCCACAGACCCCTCTTCCCAGCCCTCCAGGAGGGAGCCCCTGATTTAGATCCCTCAGCTCCTCAGCTCCGAAGTCACTCTCTGTGAGGCCTCCCTGCCTGCCCACCACCCTCTGCTAACCACCCTGCATCACAGTCTTCCTAACAGTCGCTATCGCAGTTACGTATTTATGCACTTCGTTCTCAGTCTCCCCACCAGAATATAAGCCATTTGGACTGTCTACCCCCGACTCTGAAACAGGATCCTGGCCGAACTTTGCCAACCGAGTGCAAAGGCCCGGGGGTGGGGCCCGCAGCAGACCGCCTGGGCCCTCGGGCAGGGAGGACGCGGACACTGAGAGCCCACAGGGCCCGCGGGGCGCCGGGACCGGCCCTGAAACACAGCAGCACGTGGCCCGGCCAACGACGCAGGCCGCCAGGAGGGGGGGACGCCCTGTCCCGGGCAGCGTCCCCGGCCGCGGCCGGACTCCGCCCCTCCCCGCCCGGCCGGCCAGGCCTGCTGTTTATCCTCCCGGGGACACGGCGGCCGCAGGAACAACATGTAATTGATAACGAGCGGAGCGCCGGCCAAGGGCCTTCCATTGGGTCAGCACGCAGACCACGGCGGGGGGGCCGCCCTTCAAAATAAGAGTCCCGCGTCGGCGGCCTCGCACCTGTGGGGCGGCGGGACTCCCCGCGCTCCGCCGGGTCCCTGGAGGCGGCGGAGTGGCTCCAGGGCCTCAGGCACCCGGGGACCCGTCACTCCCGGGGCCTGGGCCGGCAAACAGCAGGGGTGGAGGGAGGGCCCGAAGGGACCCGCAGAGGGGCGGGCGGGGACGCGGGCGGGGGCGCCGGCGGGGGCGCAAGCTCCTGCCGCGTGACTGCGCGTGCGGGGCGCGCTGAGGGCCGGGCCGGGGGCCCTGCGACGCCCCGGCGCGCGTGGGGCCGCGCGTGGGAAGGGGCGGGGGGAGCCGGGCTCCGCCTCCCCCGAGCCGGCCGCGGTGACCGGCAGTAACCCCTCCGCCCGCAGGCCCCGCCGCGCCCGCCATATGGGCGGCCGGCCCGCGAGGGGCGCGCGGCCGCGCGGGGCCAGGCGCCGAGGCCGGCGCGGGGACTGGGCCGGTGCTGGTGGGCACGGGGGATCGCCGTCCCGCCTGCCCGCCCCCGGCCCCGGCCCCGCGCCGAGGGCCCCGCTCCGCCGACATCTCCCCCGACGCTCGCGCGGAGCCGGGACAGCCGTGCGGGCGCCCGGCCCGACGCGCAGAGGGGCCCCCGCGCCCCCTCCGGGCCCGGTCCAGGCGCGCCCGTGCTCGCCGCGCGCTCCCACCTGAACTCGGCACGGCCGGCCGGCGGCCAGGCCCGGCGATCCCGGGCCCACGCGGGCTGCGCTGGGGGCGGCGGCCGCGCGTCCCGCACTCACTCGCCTCGCCCGGCCCGCGTCGCTGCGGCCGAGCCCCCGCCGCCGCCGCCGCTTCTCGGCGCTCACTCCCCGGGCTCACGTGACGCGCCGGGCGCCGCGAAGGCTCGCAGGAGGCTCGGCCTCGGGCGCGCGCCCCATTGGCCCGCGCCGCGCGTCACGCGCCCAGGACCCGCCCCCTGCCCCGCCCCGGACCCGCCCCTGCCCGGCCAGGCCCCGCCCATTAGCCCCTCCTAGGCCCCGGCCCCGCCCCTGCCCCGCCCTTCCAGTCGCAGTGGCCCGGCCGCGGCGGCTCCGGAGGTTTCAGCCCAGGTGAAAACGAACTTGGGCCTGGCCTGGGGCTCCGAGGAGGGTCCATGCGGGCTGGGCGCCGCCGGACAGCCCCGGCCCGACCCTCCCTACCCCGCTCCCATCTGCAGCCCCGGGCGGCCAACAGGCAAAGCCAGGACTTGTCCGGGACGTTGCTGGAGAGATGCGGGCGAGCGTCCGGTGAGCCGCCAGCCCCCTCGGGACAGGAGGCGCGCGTCCCGCAATTGCTAAGTGACCAGCCCTGGAGACACGTGCGCTGAGGGTGGCACCCTGCGCACTGTTCACACTAACCTGTCGTCTTCTCAGCCGACATTTTACGGAGGAAAAGGACTCTGAGGCCGCGGTCCCCCGGAAACAGCTGGTAAGAAGGGAGACGGATGAGCAAGCCCGGTGGTCCATCGGCGCCGCCCAGATGGCATCTTCCAGACAACATCGATGGTAGCCTGGGAGTGCCTTCTACAGAGCACGCACCCTTACCTCCAGGTGTGGGAGGCGAAGAGTGTTTCCGATTCTGTTCCTCTCCAGGACACTGCTGGAGCCGGGACTGATCGCTGGGACCTGTCTAGGCTCTCCGGAGCGCTGTGGGTCTGGGCTCCTAAGACTATGCGGGACATTGGACCCTGCATCCTGGGACCCTGCCCATGCACGCCGCAGAGCCAGGCATAACAATCTGGCTGCCACCAGGGATCAAACTGGGGCTCCGTGGGAGGGTTTGAACAAGGATGGCGATGGTGCTGTCTGCCCCGCCTGAACATTCATGCAGGTCCTGGCCAGCATCCGCAGCACCAACCCAGCTCACTCCTTTTCATAGAAGAGACAGAGGTTCACTGCCTGGTCTCTGTGCAAGTGAGAGGCAGGCACATCCCTGCCTGTCACCCGTCCTATGCTCCTCACACACTCTCAGGCTGGTCTTCCCCATCTTCTCACTGGCAATCACACCGAACGGTCAGAAGAAGCTTGGCGACTAAGGTGCATCCGTAGTTTCAGCACACCAGGAAGCTTCTGCACAGGCTAGCAAGAAGCTGAGCAGAGACAGACAGGCACTGTATGGTTGTCACTTACATGTGGGAAGCAAGAGTGGAAACACGGTGAAGGACAGGGAAGCCTGGTGTGCTGCAGCCCGTGGGGTCGCAAAGAGTCGCGCACGACTGGGCAACTGAATGACAGTGGTGGTAAAGAGATGAGGTTCACCGGAGGAAGGGGAGGGGTGGGAGCGCAGGAGGGCGATCACAAGGCACAGGCTTCTAGGTGAGGGTAAATCACCAGGGATGCTATGCTGCCGTTGTTCAGTCACTAAGTCATGTCTGATTCTCTGTGACCCCGTGACTTGCAGCACCCCAGGCTTCCCTGTCCTTCACTGTCTCCCAGAGTTTGCTCAATCTCATGTCCGTTGAGTCGGTGACGTAACATACAGCATGATAAACATAACTAACTCTGCTGTGTGTTACCTATGGAAGTCATTAAGGACCTAGAACCTAAGAGCTCTCATCACAGAAAACATTTTTTTTCCCCTTTTGCTCTTGCTGTTATTGAATCCACACGAGATGCACACTAAACTTGCTGCAGTAATCACTTTACAACACGTGTAAGTCAGACCATTCTGTTGTGCATCTTACGCAATGACATATGGCAATTTTGCCTCAGTGAAACTGGAGAAAAATAAAGAAGCTGGAGAACAGTCAGGATGCTGTCTTACAGCCTGAATCAGATCATGTCGCTTCTCCGAACACTGAGCAGCTCCCGCCTCCCACTGTCTGCAGTGCCCTGCAGGCTTGGCCTCCAACCTGACCCCGATCTTTGCTGCCCTCCTCTCACCCTTGCTGACGTCACTGCAGCCACACTGGCCCCCTGTGGCTCCGCAGACATTACAGACACGATCCCGCCCCAGGGCCTTCACATTTGCTGCTCTGCTGCCTGTGTGAGCGCGTCCCCATGGCCCCACCACCCTCTCTGGGATTTTATTCAAATGTTACCTTCCTTGGTGGTGACTCAGAAAGTAAAGAATCTGCCTGCAATGCAGGAGACCTGGGTTTAATCCCTGGATCAGGAAGATCCCCTGGAGGAGGGCATGGCAACCCACTCCAGAGGTCTTCCCTGGGGAATCCCATGGACGGAGGAGCCTGGTGGGCACAGTCCATGGGGTCACAAACAGTCAGATAAAAATAAGGGACTAACACTACCTTCTCAGGGAGCCCTGCCTTGACCACCCAGTCTCAAATGTTCGCACTCCCCTGATGTTTCCTCTTTCTCTGTTCTGTTGAACTTTTCTTCCTGGTGCTTCCCTGCTAACCTATTATATATTTTGCATTTTGTTTCATTTGCTTTTTGTCTCCTCCAAAGAATGTATGTTCCACCAAAGCAGTGATCTCTGTCCCTTCTGTCCCTTCATATCTCCAGCACCAAGCACTCAGTAAGTGCTCCATTGTGGAATTAATGAGTTTCTGAAAGACGTAAACGTGGTCAGCTTGGGAGAAATTAAACAGCACTGAGGAATCGCTGCCAAACAGGTTAAGGAGTTGGTCACTGGGGAGTTTAGGAGACCCATTTTCCCCAGAGACCCAGAACACCCCTGGCCAGTTTCCGCGGGGCTGCTCAGTAAATGTGCCCCTACCTGGCTCATTCTTTTCAGGTATCAGCAGCCCCTCAAGTCCCATGTCAGCCATGCCTCGCACCGCAGGCTGGGTCAGGCTCGCGTGCCTGTTCTTCGCGGCCCAGGGCCTGAAATGAGAGGGCTCCAACGGTGTGTGTGTGGGCTGAATGAGTGAATGAGTGAGGACCCTGGCAGCCCAAGCTCTCTGAAGGCAGGAAGTGTACAAGTCTTGGTTTCACAACATCCCCCTGCCTGGAAGGGCCTTGATGAGTGTCTGACAGATGGGTGGCTGAGCTTTTTGAGGGGCTGGGCCATTTCTTAGTTGCCCCAGGAAGCCCACAGTACCCAGCTTGGGGCGGGGGGAGTGTGTCCAGTAGAACTTTCCATGATGGAGAACGCCGTCCACTAAGGTACCGCGCGTGGCAGTGTACCAGACAGTCTGGTGGGACTGGAAAGAAGGGCAGAGAGGACGAGACCGGATGAGGCCGGGGGGATGGCAGCGGCCCGTGAGGCACGCTCTGTGACACAGGCCGGCTGCGACGAGACAAGCTGTGGGGGAGCCAGGGAGAGCTCCCGAAGATGGAGAGCGGCATCATCTTCACGGAACCTGGGCGAGGCTGATCTGAGAGTGGACATACCTGGGAACCGCATCGAAGGGCAGACGGAGAGTGTACGAGTCCACAGCTGAGCTCAGTGTCCCCGGGGCAAGAGTCGGGTTCGCGATCAGAAACAGGAAGAGGGAAGCCACCGCCCGGGCGCTCCTCGGGGAGGGCTGTTGGTGGGGTGACTAGTTAATGAGTCACTCCTGCCCAGCTGAAGTCCCAGCGCCAGCATGTGCACTGAGCGCCGGCCGGAGCCTTGCCTCCCATCCCCGCTCCCGGGCCCTGGCCATCACCTTTCTGAGCAAACCTCAAGGAAGCAAGAGTTGGGAACTGACCGCCACAGGGGGCTTCCCACTGAGGGGGCACCCTGCAAGAGCCCTGGGCTGATGTGAAGACCCCGAGGTCGACACCCCCACCAGGGTCAGGCGGGATTCCTCCTTACTTCAAAACAGTGAGGGGAGCACGGGCTCAGCTGAAAGCCAGACATGAACAGAGCATGCAAGCAGCATGTCCGTGCCAAAGTCAGTGTCTAACTGACCCGGGAAACGCAAATACCCTTTCATCCAATTGATCAGAATATTTTAGAGTGATTCTGCCGTCGAAAAGACGGGAGGTCGGTGCCTTCCCAGGAGGCAGCCTTGAACTCTGCACAGCACTCCTGAGCCAGCACAGGTCCTTCTAGAGCCTGAGCATAACGAAACGACCAGATTCACAGTCAGACTTACGAACAGACTTCTTCTCAATATTACTGACACTTGAGAAAAACTGGAAACCAACTACAGTCCAACAAAAGGAAAAAATGATAATGGAGCGTCTGTACAGCAGAATGCCATTTGTCTATTTCAATCAGGATTTTTAAAGACTTGTTGTTCACTAACTAAGTCATGTCCAACTCTGCCACCCCTTGGACTACAGCCCCCCAGTCTTCCTTGTCCTTCATTATCTCCTGGAATTTGCTCAAACTCACGTCCAGTAAGTCAGTCATGCCATCCAACCATCTCATCCTTTGTCGTCCCCTTCTCCTCCTGCCTTCAATATTTCCCAAAATCAGGGTATTTTCCAGTGAGTCAGCTCTTCCCATGAGGTGGCCAAAGTACTGAAGCTTCGGCTTCAGCATCAGTCCTTCCAGTGAATATTCAGGGTTGATTTCTTTTAGGATTGACTGATCTGATCCCCTTGTAGTCCAAGGAACTGTCAAAAGTCTTCTCCAGCCTTTGTGCCCAGTTGCTCAGTCATATCTGACTCTTTGCAACCCCATGGACTGTAGCCCACCAGGGTCCTCTGTCCATAGTATTTTCCTGGCAAGAATACTGGAGTCAGTTGCCATAGTTTAAAGAGTTTTCCATTCTTTAAAAGACTTTTTGATGAAAGTTAAAGTGGAAAAAAAAAGCAGGATGCAAAAACCTATAAAGGTATTACTCTGGATATGATTATTTAAAGAAAAAACATTTGTAGAAAAAGAAATAGATATCAAAGTATTTACCGTGACAATTTTTAAAACTATTTACTTTGAAGGGATGAAATTATAGTTTCTTTTTTTTAAGCACTATCTCTTTCACTTTTCCAGATTTTCTAGAATGAATTTATATTACTTCTATAACCAGAAGAAAAATCCGGTTCTGCTATAGGGTAATGGCCAAAAATTCCTCCAGTTTTTAAATAAAAGTAGAAAACACATTGTTTTCCTTTTCACCAAGGACTTTATTGAATAATATATTCACCATGTTGTCCCACTGCCCTTCTGCCATTTTTCAGGCAGCTTCATAATTCCATCTTCCTAAAACTTTTTATCTTTTGAGCAAAGAACTGTTCCAGGTGCCTCTTACAATCTTCCAGGGAATTGAAATCTTTTTCCATTGAGAGAATTTTGTAAAGATGGAATAAATGGACATCCGAAGGTACGACGGCTGGTGAGTCCGGAGGGTGAGTCAGAACTTCCCAGCAGAGCTGTAGCAGGTTTTGTCTGGCCGTCACAGAAGCCTGCGCTCTTGGTTACCCTGAGAGGAGATTATGCATCTTCTGTTGGCCATCTCTGGAGGTTTTTCGTCAAGTGCTGCTTTCAGTTGGTCTAATTGGGATTGGTGCTTGTTCGAATTAATTGCTTGGTTTTCTGGAAGGCCCTCATAACAGAGGACTCCCTTCCAATCCCACCACATGCAGAACACCGCCTTCTTGGATGGAGATCGGCCTCGGTGTGTTCAGTGATGGTTCAGCTCACCTGGCCCACGATCACTTCTGCTCCATGATGTTGCACAGTATCGCCCATCACACCTTAAGAATGGAGAATTGTCATTGTGTGTGGAGTAGAGAATCACGTGTAGAAATATGGTCAGGAAGGCTTTGCTTACCTTGTGTGGAACCCAGACGTCAGTGTGAGAATGTCACCCAGCTGGTGCAGGTGGTTTTCAGTGTTTGGTGTGGATCTTTTGAGTGTGGCACTGCCGCCTGTGTGGCACGATGTGCATTGTTCTCTATTACCATCTTGATTGGATTGCTATCAGCTGCAGCTGGTCTATACAGCGTGGAGCACTGCCCAGCGAGAAGCCTCCAGCACGAACTTCGCAAACTGCCTCTGACACGTTCCGTCGGTCAGAGTGCCGCCTGCACACACTGCACAGATCGGTTTTTGCGTTTCAGCTCCACTTTTACTTTTCATGAAGTAACGAAGCCCAGTACGCCAGAAACATTGCTTTTTCTCTTCCAGCTTTGGTATTAAAATAGTTACACAAAAATGCACAAATTTTGATTTTTTGTAATGCATGCTGGTATGACAGCTGTCCCACTACAACCTATCAAAGTTGCTTCAACTGAAATTAGAGGCAACTAAGCCCTGCTAGAGCCGTCTTACAGGGAAAAACAAATGACCATTCTGGCCACCCAGTGTGTCTGACTGTGCGGTTTAGTGTGTTGTGTCTGGTTGTGCGGTTTAGGGTGTTGTGTCTGGTTGTGCGGTTTAGTGTGTTGTGTCTGACTGCGGTTTAGGGTGTTACGTCTGGTTGTGCAGTTTAGTGTGTTGTGTCTGACTGTGCGGTTTAGGGTGTTACTTCCGATTGTGCGGTTTAGTGTGTTGTGTCTGACTGCAGTTTAGGGTGTTGTGTCTGAGCGGTTTAGGGTGTTACGTCTGACTGTGTGGTTTAGTGTGTTGTGTCTGTGCGGTTTAGGGTGTTGTGTCTGTGCGATTCAGGGTGTGTCTGACTGTGCGGTTTAGTGTGTTGTGTCTGGTTGTGTGGTTTAGGGTGTTACGTCTGATTGTGTGGTTTAGTGTGTTGTGTCTGGCTGTGCGGTTTAGGGTGTTGTATCTGACTGAGTGGTTTAGGGTGTTGTGTCTGACTGTGCGGTTCAGGGTGTGTCTGATTGTGCGGTTTAGAGTGTGATGTTTGAGACAGCTTTTTAAAGTGGCATAAAAGTTACTGTTCTTACTGTCCAAAATATCAGAAAGTACAGACAAGTATAAAAAACGAAAGGACATTCATAATCACACCATTTTTAACATTTATTGCTATATTAAAAAAACGGAAGATTAAACTGCGCTGGAGCCTTTTTTTAAATGTGACTAAAAGTGCACGATATAAGATTGCCATCTGGGCCATTCAGGTGTACAGTCTGTGGTGCTAAGTGTTTTCACATTGTGGGGCAACCATCAGTACCATCTATTTTCAAATTTTTCTTCTTTCCAAATGGAAACTCTGCCCTCATTGAACACTGGCTCCACCTCCCTGCCCCCAGCCCCTGGAAGCCACCGCTGTGTGAACCTGACTGCTTTAGGCAGCTCGTGTGAGGGGAGCTTAGTGACTGGCGTGCTTCACTCGGCATAATGACCTTAAGGCTCATCCATGTTGCCACATGCATCAGAATCTCCTTCCTTGTCACAGCTGTATAATATTTCATTGTGTGTACAGATCACATTGTTGTTCTACTTGTCCGTCAGGGGACATCTGGGGGTGCTTCTGGAGCTTTTTAAAAACAGCAATAGACATATGCTTCTTCCTATGCCAATGACAAAGCTTTCAAATTGTGGTGCTAGAGAAGACTTCTGAGAGTCACTTGGGACTTCAAGGAGATCCAACCCGTCCACCCTAAAGGAAATCAACCTGAGTGTTCTTTGGAAGGACTGCTGCTGATGCTGAAGCTCAAACACTTTGGCCACCTGATGTGAAGAACTGATTCTTCCGAATAAGAACTGGAAAATACCCTGATGCTGGGAAAAGTTGCAGGTGGGAGAAGGGGACAACAGAGGATGAGATGGCTGGATGTGATCACTGACTCAACAGATGTGGATTTGAGCAAATTTGGGGAAATAGTGGAGGATAAAAGGAGCCTGACACACTGCAGTCCACGGGGTCACAGAGAGTCAGATCTGACTGAGCGACGGGACAGCAACAACGACAGTTCAGTTCAGTTCAGTCGCTCAGTCGTGTCTGACTCCCTGCGACCCCATGAATCGCAGCACGCCAGGCCTCCCTGTCCATCACCAGCTCCCGGACTTCACTCAGACTCACGTCCATCGAGTCTGTGATGCCATCCAGCCATCTCATCCTCTGTCGTCCCCTTTTCCTCCTGCCCCCAATCCCTCCCAGCATCAGAGTCTTTTCCAGTGAGTCAACTCTTCGCATGAAGTGGCCAAAGTACTGGAATTTCAGCTTCAGCATTATTCCTTCCAAAGAAGTCCCAGGGCTGATCTCCTTCAGAATGGACTGGTTGGATCTCCTTGCAGTCCAACGGACTCACAAGAGTCTTCTCCAACACCACAGTCCAAAAGCATCAATTCTTCGATGCTCAGCCTTCTTCACAGTCCAACTCTCTCATCCACACATGACCACAGGAAAAACCATAGCCTTGACTAGATGGACCTTAGTCGGCAAAGTAATGTCTCTGCTTTTGAATATGCTATCTAGGTTGGTCATAACTTTCCTTCCAAGGAGTAAGCGTTTAATTTAATTAAATTTCTTGGCTGCAGTCACCATCTGCAGTGATTTGGGAGCACAAAAAAATAAAGTCTGACACTGTTTCCACTGTTTCCCCATCTATTTCCCATGAAGTGATGGGACCAGATGCCATCATCTTCGTTTTCTGAATGTTGAGCTTTAAGCCAACTTTTTCACTCTCCACTTTCACTTTCATGAAGAGGCTTTTTAGTTCCTCTTCAATTTCTGCCATAAGGGTGGTGTCATCTGCATATCTGAGGTTATTGATATTTCTCCCGGCAATCTTGATTCCAGCTTGTGCTTCCTCCAGCCCGGCATTTCACATGATGTACTCTGCCTATAAGTTAAATAAGCAGGGTGACAATATCCAGCCTTGACGTACTCCTTTTCCTATTTGGAACCAGTTTGTTGTTCCATGTCCAGTTCTAACTGTTGCTTCCTGACCTGCATACAGATTTCTCAAGAGGCAGGTCAGGTGGTCTGGTATTCCCATCTCTTTCAGAATTTTCCACAGTTTATTGTGATCGATACAGTCAAAGGCTTTAGCATAGTCAATAAAGCAGAAATAGATGTTTTTCTGCAACTCTCTTGCTTTTTCCATGATCCAGCGGATGTTGGCAATTTGATCTCTGGTTCCTCTGCCTTTTCTAAAACCAGCTTGAACATCAGAAAGTTCACGGTTCACGTATTGCTGAAACCTGGCTTGGATAATTTTGAGCATTACTTTACTAGCATGTGAGATGAGTGAAATTGTGCAGTAGTTTGAGCATTCTTTGGCATTGCCTTTCTTTGGGATTGGAATGAAAACTGACCTTTTCCAGTCCTGTGGCCACTGCTGAGTTTTCCCAATTTGCTGGCATATTGAGTGCAGCACTTTCACAGCATCATCTTTCAGGATTTGAAACAGCTAAACCGGAATGCCATCACTTCCACTAGCTTTGTTTGTAGTGATGCTTTCTAAGGCCCACTTGACTTCACATTCCAGGATGTCTGGCTCTAGATGAGTGATCACACCATCGTGATTATCTGGGTCATGAAGATCTTTTTTGTACAGTTCTGTGTATTCTTGCCACCTCTTCTTAATATCTTCTGCTTCTGTTAGGTCCATACCATTTCTGTCCTTTATCGAGTCCATCTTTGCATGAAATGTTCCCTTGGTATCTCTAATTTTCTTGAAGAGATCTCTAGTCTTTCCTGTTCTGTTCTTTTCTTCTATTTCTTTGCATTGATCACTGAAGAAGGCTTTTTTATCTCTTCTTGCTGTTCTCTGGAACTCTGCGTTCAGATGCTTATATCCTTCCTTTTCTCCTTTGCTTTTTGCCTCTCTTCTTTTCACAGCTATTTGTAAGGCCTCCCCAGACAGCCATTTTGCTTTGACAAAATGACAGGTTAGTAGCCGTCATTTACAAGAATCGCCTGCTCTTCTGTAGAAGTGGCTGCATCATAATTTATTTAGCAGATCCATTCCTGAAGGACATTTATGTGGTATCCAGGTTTTCACAATCCTATCAGTTCACTTCAGTTGCTCAGCTGTGTCCGACTCTTTGCGACCCCTTGGACTGCAGCACGCCAGGCCTCCCTGTCCATCACCAACTCCCAGAGTTTACTCAGACTCATGTCCATCGAGTCTGTGATGCCATCCAACCATCTCATCCCCTGTCATCCCCTTCTCCTCCCACCTTCAATCTTTCCCAGCATCAAGGTCTTTGCTAATGAGTCAGTTCTTCACATCAGGTGGCCAAAGGACTGGAGTTTCAGCTTCAGCATCAGTCCTTCCAGTGAATATTCAGGACTGATTTCCTTTAGGATGGACTGTTTGGATCTCCTTGCAGTCCAAGCGACTCTCAAAAGTCTTCTCCAACGCCACAGTTCAGAAGTATCAATTCTTTGGCGCTCAGCTTTCTTTATAATTCAACTCTCACCATTCTATACAAAACTGCAACAAATCTCCCCAGTGGGCACATTTGTCTCCTTATCCTACAACTTCTTACAAATAAATGTGGAAAGTGAGTTATCTCAGTCAAAGGGTGTCATTAGATTTGATATTCACGGCCAACTCATTCTCCGGAGGCTGTGATCAGGTGGGATCCCTGCCATCAGAGAGTCCTGTATCTTTCTCAGCATGGAGTTATGTCGTCACTTTATAAAAAGTGATGCATTCTGGGGCCAGCTTCTGACAGGGATAGTTTTTTTTTTTTTTTCGAAAGGTGCCATTGCTTTAGTCTGTGCCCCCTGCATTCCTAGCAAAGTTGGGTGTGTTTGGTGGTTTGATTGTTTTCCCCTGGCAGTGGCGATTCTTTGTGCACTGCCCACTTCTGCCCTCCACCCTTGGGACCACACCAAGCTGCTGCTTCCTGGCAGGTGTGGATGCACGTGTGTGCGGGTGTGGGATCCTGTGGTCACAGGTGTGGACGCACGTGTGTGCAGGTGTGTGCATCCTGTGGTCACAGGTGTGGCTGCCGTGGCCTGGAGATGCTGTCACAGACCCTGCCTTTGGTGTTGTGCTCTTGGGTGCTGATCACAGACTTTCCCAGGTCACCTCCCTGCACAGTCCCAGCCCAGTGTTTCCACTGGCCTCTTTATTCCAATGGAGATGTGTGAGGAGGAGCCCCCAGTGCCTGCTCCTCCCCCATGGGCCCGGGCACTCTCAATCTACCTGTAGGAAGAGAACTCTCCTTCTCTGATGGGTGAGCCTGTCCCAGAGGGCGTTGCCTTCAGAAGAGGATTCTGGAGAAGCTACCAGGCACGGGGTCAGATGGGGCCGTTTCGGGCAGTGCTGCTGGCCAGGTAACAGATGAGCCATCCTGGGACAGGCAGCCAGGATCAACAGCCTCCCCACTGGAGCCACACCACGGTCTGCCTTGAGTGGTCAGCAGAGCCCCCTCCCGGGGTCTGTGCTGGGTAGTCAGCAGCTGTCTGCCCTGAGCAGTCAGCAGAGCTCCCCTCAGCCATGGTCTGCGCTGAGCAGTCAGCAGCTGCCTGCCCTGAGTGGTCAGCAGAGCCCCCCGCCCACCCCACCATGGTCTGCCCTGAGCGGTCAGCAGAGCCACCCCCCAACCCCGAAGGTCTGGGCTGAGCGGTCAGCAGCTGTCTGCCCTGAGCTGTCAGCAGAGCCCCCCCACCGCAGCCTTGACTTCCCAGGTCAAGGGCCTCTTGGCCCATCTCAGCGAACTGATGGCTGGGATGCTGGGGAGGGCACGTGGGGCCCAGGTGGGCAAGGGGGCTGCAGGGTGGCCCTAAGGGTAGAGCATGGCAGCACCCTGGGAATACACCCTGTCCAGCAGCATATGCGGCCACGTGTTGGACACACTGTGTGTCCAGAGGACAGTGCAGTGAGCCGCAGAGCAGTGGGCCACAGTCCAGTCTGAGATGTCACTTTCCTTTTGGGATTCTCTGCTGGCTCAGATGGTAGGAAAATCTGCCTGCAACACAGGAGACCTGGGTTTGAGCTGGTCCAGGAAGATCCCCTGAAGAAGGGAATGGCTACTCACTCCATTTCTCTATACTGGCAACAATCAGAAATTGATGTAAAACACCATTTATAGTCAGAAAAAAATACTAAACCTAAAAGGTAAATTGAAGAGGCTGAAAACTGCAAAACAATTTTAGAGAAATCAACGAAAGAAAGGGAAAGAGAAGTTGCTCAGTCATGTCCGACTCTTAGCGACCCCATGGACTGCAGCCCACCAGGCTCCTCAACGAAGACCCAGTAGAGAGATAGTCTCTGCCACTGGTCGGAAGACTAGACACTGTTACATTTGTCCCCAGATGGATCCATAGAGTCAGTACAGTCTCACTCAGCTTCCCAGCCGGCTTTTCACTGACACTGGCTAGTTCCAACATGCGTGTGGAAAGACCCCAGAGCTGGAGCAGTGAAAACAGCTTCGGGGGACGGCATCGGGGCCTGAAGCTGCCTGATTGCCAGCTTCTTTCATGCACTCGATTGCCCTCCTTGTATCTTCCTTGGTGTACTATCTGTTCAAATCTGCATCCAGCTTGTAAAAATTAGACTTCCGTTGTCTTTACTACTTTGAGTTTTGAGCAGAGCGGCAAGGCTGTGTCACATGTTCAAGCCAGGCCCAGGCCTTGGTCGTTGCTGCCCCATGAGGCAGATGGCCGGGGAGACGTGGCTGCCTGGGTTGCTGCTAGTCCTCTCACCGTTTGGATTTTAAAAGCGATGACCTAACATGTACAGTGAAAACGTGTGTGTGTGTCACACTTGTGTGCATTGTGTGTGTGTGTGTGTGCGTGCATGCACGTCTACCTGTGGGGCCGTGTGTGTGTGTGTGTGCACTGCATGCCTACATGCATGCACATGTGTGTGCAGGGGAGGGATCCCCACAAAGCCGCTGGCTGTAAGAGATGCAGCCTGGTGGCCCAGTGGTAAGGAAACCACCTGCCAACGAGGAAGACGTGGGTCTGATCCTTGGGTCGGAAAGATCCCCAGGAGAAGGGAACGGCAACTGACTCCAGTACTCTCGCCTGGGAAATCTTGTGGACAGGGAAGCCCGGCAGGCCACAGTCCATGAGATCACAGAGAGTCAGACACGACTGAGTGACTCACACTTTCACTTTTCACTTTCATGAGAAGGTACAGCAGGGTAGGAACAGGGCTGCAGCTCTGAGAGATTGCCTCACCAAGAAGGAGGCAGGTCTCCCTCCCGGGAGGGATGCACCAGAGGACGCAGACTGGGAGCTGCGTGCCGTGGAGACGGTCGCTGTCGGGTGAAGGCTGAAAGCCGGGAGAAGCCAGGGGAACTTGATCCTGGGAGCCTCACTCTCCCTCCGGCTAGGCTCTGGCCAGGGAGTATGGCTTAATCACTGATGCTGAGACACAAGTTAACGTCTTCTTACAGACAGAGTCCAGCCAGCACATGTGGGGCAGCAGGAAAAGACGAGGCAAGCCCCAGAACCGTGCAGCACTGGGGCCCCTGGGGGGCTGTGGCCCCAGCGGCCGTGGTCTTTCCCTAGAGCGGGGCACACACATGGTCTTGGGGTGCAGGGGGCTGGGTGACGGGCTGATGAGCAGGTGGGTTAACGTAGGCCCCAGTCCTGGCCCGCTAATGCTTCCTGGAGCCCCTGCTGTCCTTAGGGTGCCCCCCACCCCTCGATCCTGTCCTTCTGTGAAGAAGTGCATTCCTGCAGCTCCTAGCAGCCTGCGGGGCTCCCCTGCCATCCAGATACCCACCACCCTGAACACAGCCTGCAGGCACACATGCCAGGGGGTGGGTAGCCGCGGATGGTGTTGGGACCTAACAAACGCCACAATAGGCTTCAGGGACTAAGGCAGGACTCACGGGAAAGGCTGAGTCATTGCCCAGTGAGGTCATCCCCGTGGATGCCAGGACTTGTCTAATCAGCATACTCCCCGTAACCTGGTTTGAGTTTATCAGGACGTATAAGACATCCCCCTACAGCCAATAGCCAATTAGCAAATACTAGGAAACTCCTGCAGCCAATCAGCCCTTGCCAACTCTCTGCTCTAAAACCTGTAACTACTGCTGTAACTCTGGGCTCGGGGCTCCTTGCTCCACTCCACTGCGTTGGATGTGGCGGGAGCTCCAGCTCAAGCTAGCAATAAAACCCCTTCGTGCTTTTGCATTGCTGTGGACGTCTTACTCTCTCAGTTTTGGGGACTCGGACTCTGGGCATAACATGTGGGGGCTCGTCCGGGATCCCTTTAACTGGGAAGAATAACACTCTCCCAGTAGAAGGGGTTTCCTCACTAGGAGGAAAGATATTTGAACACCGGTGTTAAGTCTGGTTAAGTCCAGCATAAGGCCGAGGCCCAGGATACACACTGGAAGGCAGCTGGCTCTTGTTAGGCCTAATCAGAGATGAATTAGTCGTCCTGGCCAATGTAAGACCGAGGCCCAGTGAGCGCGCTGGAAGGCAACTGGCAGCCAGCATAAGACCGGGGCCCAGCATTCGCGCTGGAAGGCAGCTGGTTCTGTGAGGGATTGGGAAGGAACGTCTCTCCCGACTCCAAATCTGGTGGGCAGTGGACGCCCTTCGGTGAGATAACACTGGGACACAAGACAACAGTAACCCGGGATAGACCCAGTTCTGTGTTTTCGGCCGATATTTGTCTGTCTTCTGTCTGTCGCCTTTCTTTGTGTGCCGGCACCATTTTTGTCTTTTTGTGTGTTCATTGTGAGCTCCGTCATTATGGGTCAAAGCTCTTCCACCCCTTTGTCTGTAATGACTGACCATGATCGGGAGAGTCAGAAGAAGAAGCCGATACTCCAGGAATCCTCTTTATATCCTAGCCTGATTGACTTAGACACTGAGATCTCACCTCCCCCATATATGCAGCCACCCTTGCCCCCACAGGTACCGCAGGTGTCGTCCGTAGAACAAAGGAGGGACCCAGAACCCTCAGCTCCGCCATGGGAAGGGGGGCCGGCCCAAGGAACTCGCGGAAGGACTCGAAGGGGCGGAGACTTGTCTGCGGACAGAAGCCAGGAGGCTCCTTCATCCACTGTTTGGGCATTCCCTGTCCGGGTGGGGCCAGCAAATCCCGGTGGGGAGCGAACATACCAGTACTGGCCGTTTTCTACGAGTGATTTATATAACTGCAAAACTCAAACCCCTTCTTTTTCTGAAAAACCCCAAGGTCTTATTGATCTCTTAGATTCTATCTTGTTTACTCACAATCCTACTTGGGATGATTGTCAGCAGCTGTTGCAGGTGCTCTTCACCACGGAGGAACAGAAGCGAATTCTATCAGAAGCACGAAAACATGTTCCAGGAGTGGATGGAAGACCCATCACGCAGCCCCACTTAATCGAGGAGGCGTTTCCTTTGATGCGACCGAACTGGGATTTTGAATGCGCAGAATTGAAGGTAGGGAGCGTCTCCAAGTGTACCGCCAGACTCTGATGGCTGGTCTCCGGGCAGCCGCCAGGAAACCAACGAATTTGTCTAAGGTAAATTTGATAAGGCAGGAGCCAAATGAGAGCCCGGCAGCCTTTTTAGAGAGGTTAATGGAGGCTTTCAGGCAGTATACGCCCATGGACCCTCAGGCTGATGAGTCACGCGCAGCAGTCTTGCTAGCCTTTGTTAATCAGGCAGCTCCGGATATCAGGAGGAAGTTCCAGAGGATAGAGAGGCTGGGAGAACAGTCAATACAGGATCTGGTGAGGGCAGCTGAGAAAGTGTTTAATAACAGAGAGACCCCTGAGGAGAGGGAGGAACAAATTAGACGGGAGGAAAGGGAATCTAGAGCTAAGGAAAACCGAAGAAATCAGAAAGAGCTGGCTCAAATTTTCTTTGCGGGGACGAGACTGGGACCTGATTCCCGGAAGACTCGAGACACCCAGCCGAAAGGAAGGGAGAGACCAGCCAGACCGACCCTGAAGAGAGACCAATGCGCCTATTGCAACGAGCAAGGGCCCTGGAAAAATGAGTGCCCCAAGAGAAACCTGGAAAAAAGGACTGTAAGAAAAGAAGAGTCTCCCTCGGGGACCCACGTCTTATATGCAGGAGAAGATAGTGATTAGGGGGGTCAGGGCCCGGCACCCCTCCCCGAGTCCTGGGTAACTATTAATGTGGAGGGGAAACCGGTCGGCTTCATGGTGGATACGGGAGCCCAATACTCGGTCCTCAATGAAAAATTCGGGCCGATGTCCAAGAAGACTAGCTCGGTCCAGGGAGCCACCGGGACAAAAAGATATTACTGGACTACCAAACGAAAAGTGGACTTGGGAGCCCAACGAGTGTCCCACTCATTTCTGGTGATCCCGGAATGTGCGGCCCCTTAATTAGGAAGAGACCTATTGTCCAAAGTCAATGCGCAAATTCACTTTGACTCTGGAGGGATATCAGTCACAGACAGGCTTGGACAACCAATTCATGTTTAATCCCTGGCACTGAGAGATGAATACAGACTATATTCACCAAAACCCCCTGCAGCTGTGGACCCGGCTATGCCACAATGGATCCAAAACCACCCTCTGGCCTGGGCCGAGACAGCAGGAGTAGGACCGGCAAAACCAAGACCTCCCATCATTGTTGAACTACAAGCAAATGCTACCCCTGTGAAGAAAAAGCAGCACCCCCTGAGTCAGGAGGCCCGGCAAGGAATCACGCCACACATACAGCGCCTCCTGCAGGCAGGGATTCTTAAAAAGTGCCGGTCCCCACGGAACACTTCCCTGCTGCCTGTGAAAAAGCCCGGGGGAACGGACTTTAGACCCATCCAAGATCTTCGTGAAGTCAACAGGCGGGTGAGTGGCATTCATCCCACTGTCCCTAACCCATACACCCTCCTGAGCGGCTTGCCACCAGACTACATCTGGTATACAGTCTTGGACTTAAAAGATGCCTTTTTCAGTTTGCCTCTGGCCCCCCAGAGCCAAGAGATCTTCGCATTCGAATGGACTGACGAAGACAGTCAAACTGTAGGACAGCTGACCTGGACTTGCCTTCCACAGGGTTTTAAAAACTCGCCAACGTTGTTCAACGAGGCTCTAGGCGAGGATTCTGTGAGTACCGGACTAGCCACCCCGACGTTGTCCTTTTGCAACATGTGGATGACCTCATGCTGGCCGCTGCCACCAAGGAGGTATGCCTAGAGGCCACAGGCGGCCTCCTTCAGACTTTGGGGACATTGGGGCACCGGGCGAGTGCAAAGAAGGCCCAAATTGCTAAACAGGAAGTCGTTTACTTGGGGTACAAAATAAAACAGGGGCAAAGATGGTTGACTCAGGCTATGAAAGACTGTTTTACAGATCCCCGAGCCAAGGACTCCTTGGCAAGTGAGGGAGTTCTTAGGGACCGTTGGGTACTGCAGGCTATGGATCCTGGGGCTTGCTGAAAAGGCCCGGCCTCTGTATGAAGGAAGTAGAGAAAACAAGAACTGGACTTGGACTGAGCCAATGAGGTGGGCGTTTCAGGAACTCTGGCGGGCACTGCTAGAAGCCCCGGCCCTAGCTCTCCCTGACCCGGCTAAGCCATTTCAACTGTTTGTGGATGAAAAGCAGGGAGTGGGAAAGGGAGTCCTGATGCAGCAATGGGGACCTTGGAGGCGGCCTGTGGCACAGCTCTCTAAACGGCTGGACCCGGTAGCTGCTGGATGGCCGCCCTGCCTCCGTATCATCGTGGCCGCTGCTCTCCTGGTCCACGATGCCGACAAGTTAACATATGGACGACAGCTCCTGGTCTAACCCCCCATGCCATTGACGGGACTCTCAAGCAGCCCTCGGAGACTGGCAAACCCCCACACTGACTGTGAGATTGCCACCCCCGGGAATGGGAACCCTGCCCCCGACCCCCAAGTATTCCTCTTCCGATGTAAGCTGGATTCAAGAGAACCAGCTGTCTGGAGGGCAAGGATGGATGGTATCGAGACCAAAATGACAACTTGTTGCTTCTGGCTAACTTGGGTCGACACCTTTGCACGCACCTACATCAGACCACCCATCTGGGAGAGAAAAAGACCCTAGCACTCTTACAGACAGCGCGTCTGCAGTTTCCCCAACAAAAGGCAACTATACAAGACATAGTCCGTGCCATAAGGCGTGCCAGATGATGAGACCAGAAAAAGGACAGCGCACTGGGAGACAGGTACCAAGGAGATAGGTACACTCCTGGTATAAGGTACCAGGGAGAAAGGCCGGACAACACTGGGAGATAGATTTTACAGAGGTAAGGCCAGGCAAGTATGGGTACCGTTATCTGTTAGTTCTGGTCGATACTTTCTCTGGGTGGATGGAAGCATATCCCACTAAGAGAGAAACAGGAACAATGGTAGCTAAAAAAACTCCTAGAAGAGATAGTGCCTAGGTTTGGGCTGCCAGCATCTATTGGCTCTGATAATGGACCTGCATTTGTGAGGAAAATTGTTAAAGGACTGGTCTCAGCCCTGGGGACCAAATGGAAGCTACATTATGAGTACAGTCCCCAGAGCTCAGGACAAGTAGAAAGAATGACTCGGACTCTAAAAGAAACTTTGGCAAAACTGGCAATAGAGACTGGTGGGGACTGGGTGACTCTCCTTCCCTTCGCTCGCTTCCGAGAGCATAATACCCCCTCAAACGGCATCAAGTCAAGACATTAGAGCCCAGATGGAAGGGCCCTTATGTTGTTCTTCTTACTGCCCCTACTGCCCTGAAGGTCGACGGCACTGGACCTTGGGTGCACTGTAACCACGTGCGCTGTGCCACTCTGGAGGAACAGGAAAAGGCCCAGAGAGAACGGAAGGTAACACCACATCCCTCCAACCCTTTGAAGATGAAGCTCACCCATCGACAGGACCCAGATGAATCACCCTGGACCCTCAGATAGAGGAAGATTCCTCTATATGATCAAGAGACAAGGGGGGAATGTTGGGACCTAACACACACCACGATAGGCTTCAGGGACTAAGGTAGGACTCACAGGAAAGGCTGAGTCATTGCCCAGTGAGGTCATCCCCGTGGATGCCAGGACTTGTCTAATCAGCATACTCCCCATAACCTGGTTTGAGTTTATCAGGACGTAAAAGACATCCCCCTACAGCCAATAGCCAATTAGTAAATACCAGGAAACCCCTGCAGCCAATAAAGATTAGCCAATTAGTAAATACTAGGAAACTCCTGCAGCCAATCAGCCCTTGCCAACTCTCTGCTCTAAAACCTGTAAGTACTGCTGTAACTCTGGGCTCGGGGCTCCTTGCTCCACTCCATTCTGTTGGATGTGGCGGGAGCTCGAGCTCGAGCTAGCAATAAAACCCCCTCGTGCTTTTGCATTGCTGTGGACGTCTTACTCTCTCAGTTTTGGGGACTCGGACTCTGGGCATAACACTGGGCCTTGGGCAATCGTTCCAACTCCAACACTGTCAAAACTGTGCTGTGTTTCACAAGCATGGCCTCTGTGATGTCTACAGGGAGGGGGATTCTGTCACCAAGTACTGAGCGTTGCTGTCAACTCTATGGATACTGAAGCAAATGTATTTTAAAACAGAAGAGAAGGGAGGAGGGGGGAGGAACGTAGACAGAGGCTCCTGGGAACCAAAGGACGGAGTGACAATCTGTGGGTCTGCGTAGAGCACCAGATCTGAGTCTGGTTCCTTTCCTGACACTGGTCCCCAGGCTCTCTTGCTCGCCGCTTGCCACACACCCACTGCTTGCAGAGTTGCCTTTGCACCAAGGCCCCCGGTCCGGTTTCACACCCAGCGAAGCCAAGTCCAGCCCGACAACCTATCAGTGGGCCTTCGGGGGTGGTTTTCACTCCCCCCTGGCAAGGGTGGGGAAGAGAAGTGGATATCTGTCCATCCTCCCAGGGCCGGAGAGCCTCAAAGCAGGGCAGGGACTGTGGGAGTCCTGGAGATCCCCTGGGTGAGGCGGTGACCCTGCATGGACCAGCACGGTGGGAACCCGGGAGCCCAGCATCAGCCCTCGGGGCCGAGGGTCCTTCCTGGGGACCCCTCCGAGGTCTCACAGTAGCCAAGATGCCTCATCCTCCCCCAGTTCCTCCACAAGGACCCCACCTCCCTCCTGCCACGGCTCAACCCCCCACCCCCACCCACGTCCTGCTCAGCTCGGTCCAGGACCCCTCACCTCTCAGAGCTTCTGCCTGGAGGTCCGGGCCCCGGCCACAGCCGCTCTCCCAGAAAGCGGCCACTTCCCTCAAGGTCACAATGGGCCCTGTGTTGGAGCCACATGTTTTATCATGCACTTAACCTTGGTCTTCACATCAGCTGCCTACTTAAACATACTTAAAAAAAAAAAAAAAAGCTTATTTAAAAGAAAATGCCAGGGACTTCCCTGGAGGTCCAGTGGTCAAAACTCTGCTTTTCAACGCAGGCATCGCAGTTCCAGCCCTGGAAGGGGGAACTAACATGCCACAGGATCCAGTCAAGATTGTCTTTCTCGAAGTCAGGATAAGGCAATGCCACAGGCCTCCTATAAATAGAAAACCAGTGCTTCCCTAAGAGACTCTAATATAAACAGGTGGCTATTAGAATGTAGAGGACCCCCTCCAAGGACCACTTGCCATCAGGACGCCTCTTCCCAGTGCCAGTTTAAACCACACGTTCTTCTCTAAGCATCTGTGTGAAACGCCGTGAACCCTCAGCCTTTAGAGGACGAAGTAGCATGAGGACGCAACACACCGAAGAGGGGAAAGCGGTTTAGGGGGGAGATGCCCTGAGATGACCCCCTAAAGGGCCACAGGAGGCAGCGGCAGTCGCCCCGCCTTGCCACCGGCAGCTTCTCCAGCTGCTGCTTTGGGCTCCGTTCTGAGTTTCCAGTGGGAGATCTTTTTTAGAACAATTGCTGTTTACTTATTCACCGCTCTGCGGCTGCTCGAGGTCCTGGATGTGGCGAAGTGGGCTTAGCTGCCCTGTGGCACCGGGATCTAGTGATGGCTCCCCAACGAGGGCCCGAACCCTCCACTTCCCCTGGATTGGCAGGAGGGTTCTAACCGCTGGGCGGCCAGGGGCGTCCCCAGTGGTTGACTCCTCCTGTTTGTCTGCCTCACGTGTTTGCCTCTCATCACGGATGTCGACTCCGCTGGGGCAGGGGCTTTCTGTCTGTCTGTTTTCACGGCTGGAGATGGAAAGTTGCTGCCTGGATGAATGTGGCAAGTTTTGTTTTTCTTCCTGTGTTGGCGAGAAATTGAAAGAGCTCCTTGGTCTGTTTCTAAAGGGAAGATCTGTTTGTATTTATTGACACAATGAAGTTTTGAAATTTTTCTGGTCAAACCCGTTACCTTTTCCTTATTGTTTTAATCTCTGGTTTCACGTTTATTAAGTTCTTCGTCACCCCCCAAGATCACACAAATATTCACTGAAATATGCGTCTAGTGTTTTCTTGGTTTCATCTTACAGTCGAATCTTTAATCCATCTAGAAACGCAGAACAAGAATCTACTTTTATTTCATTTCAAGGGGTTGGCCATTTGCCCAAACTGTTTATTGAAAATGGTGCTCTCTCCCTGTTGATTTGAAAGGTCATCTTTCCATGCGTGAGATGATTATGTAACTTCAGGCTGATCTGTAGATTTTTACATGGCTTTCCAGTCCATTCTTGCATCAGGAGTTCAAGGTTTAAACGATTTTCATTTTCATCTCTGACGATCCCACCCACTTGCTTTCCTTTTCAAGTATTTCTGCAACAAAATGGACATCTGAAAAATAGCACGTCTTTCTATCCAGAGTCATGCCTTTCTCCCTGCCGACTCGGTGCTTTTTATTTCTCAGGTGGGAGCGGGAGTCTCCTGTCCTGTGTGTTTCCTTGTTTAGTTTCTTTCCGGGCTCCCTAATTTCTCACTGAATTGTGAATGGGATCTCTTCTCCAACATGTGTTGCTGTAGTTATTTTGGGGAGCTGGGCAAGCCTCAGGCTTGGTGAATTTATTTTGTAAGTGGCCACCGGATGGAATTCTCTTTTCCACGGGACTGCCTCTCCCCAGCGGCTCCCCCGGGAGGCGACAGCCGGGCAGTGAGGATGGTCCAGGCCCTCGGAGGGCCCTGGCTTGGCCGTCAGCACCCAGGGGTCTGTCTCCAAGTAAAACGTTTTCTCTGCGAGGAAGCTTCTGTTACGTCAGTTGGTATTTCGGTCAGGAATCACAGAGTGTACTTTGCGACAAGCTCAAAGCCCAGTGCTCTCTAAAACCAGGCCTTTTCCAGCAAGACCAGCAACAACGTGTTACTTTTCTCACACCTCGGACATGCAGGAAAATGTGTGTGCAGGGAGCTGGACGCGTGCCCGCCTGGGGAAAGTGCCAGGCGAGATGAATGCGCTGGGCAGGGGCTGCGCCTGGTCTTGTTTGCTGGACTCGGAAGAGCTGCTAAGAGTCCCTCCAAACCCCATGGGCGCCTGGGGCCTGGAGGGAGCTAGCCAGCTTCCCCCAGGATGGAGGGCCTGGGAGAGGCCGAGCCCCCGCAAGTTTCCCCGCTGAGTGTGCGGCCGCCATGTTCCATCTCCAGCCTCACATGCCTGGTGGGCACCAGAAGCAGGCGCCACTTTGCCCGTTTTGAGAAGAGGAGCCTCAGGTCCTCTTGGTAGGTATCTGCTCCTAGACGTTCAGAGACAGATCCTGGGTCGGAATCCGGTTTAAACAGGTGATTCCCAAACATCCTGATCTCCAGGTCCCTTTTTAAATGAATTAATTGTCTCCCTCAGTGGCTCAGGCTGTGGAGAATCCACTGTGATGCGGAAGAGCCGGGCTCATCCCTGGGTCAGGAAGAGCCCCTGGAGAAGGAAATGGCAGCCCACTCCCATACCCTTGCTTAGGAAATCCCACGGACAGAGGGGCCTGGCAGGCTACAGTCAGGGTCGCAGAGAGTCGGACACGACTGAGCGACTGAAGCCCCCGATTTGCATGAGAAAGATTTTGAAGGGGACAGGGCTGCATCGGCCGTCAGCGCTGAGCCCACACGTCAGCCCGGAGATGCTGGCGAGATCTCAGCAGAGGACCAGAGGACAGCCTCCTGGCACCACCACGAGCGTGGTTATCACCCCCAAAGACCCCCCTAAAGAGCCTCGGGGGCCGGAGCTCTCTGGACCAACCGCGAGGACCGCCGCGAGCAGGACCAGCCGCACGCAGTCTCTGAACCGCTGAGGAGGGGCTCCATGAGCACCGATGGAGAGGCTGGGCTCTGGCCCCGGGAGGCCAGGTCGGGGAGTCCACCATGATGAGGGCCCTGGAGGAGAAGGGCTGGGGACAAGGGGAGCCCGCGTGTTTGCTGAGTGACCCCTGCCACTGCCTCCAGTAACCTGCCCCAGAGACAGCAGGACAACCGCTGCTTACCGGGTCGAGGAGAGGAGATCCTGACCGGACAGTGGTCCGCTGAAATGCCTGCCCGGGAGAGGCCCCACCTGGGGCCCTGGCTGATGCTTGGCTGACTGAGCGGGAACCGCACTCCCCGCCCCCACCCCACTTCAGCAGCTCCGCGTTAGTCACAGAGCCTCCACGCATCGGCGTTCAGGTTAGCCCCGGGGGTCACTGGGCCCCAGCTGGATGGAGGCCTATAGTGGACGGGCGGATGTCTCCCTGTTCTCTGACTTTGGGACTGGCCTTTGCTACCCACCGTCTGCCTGCTGCGTGAATCTAAGGTCCATCCAGTGCCCCCTAAAGAGTTTCCCGGGCCAGAGCTGCCCTGCCACCCGCCCCGCCCCCATTCCCCAGCTCCCCGAGGCCACCCTCAGACATGCAGCAGAGCCTGCACCCAGGCGGCCAGGGCCAACAGGCCTGGGAACGGGCCGCCTTCTGCACGTTGGCCCTGCTTTGCCCTGGGACAAGGCCACAGCTGTGCCCTCAGCCAGGGCTTCTCCGCCCCCCACCTCCCTGTCCATCTGGAGCCGTGATGGACTCAGAGCTTCTCTCCTGTTCTCGCTGCCACGGTCTCCAGCAGGGCCGTGGCCGGCCAGGTGGACCCCCACCCACAGGCAGGACTCAGGCCCTGTTGTTGGGGAAGGCATGGCTCAGCTGGGAAGCAAGACCACCACCCCCCAACCAAAGGCAAATGGGACAGCACACCCAGGTCCCACCCAGCTAAGGCAGATGTGAGTATCAGGCAGTCAAAGCTCCCCTAAAGGGCCCAGGGCTGCTCTGATGATGCTGCCAGGGAGAGCAAAGGGTACAAGCGCCTTCATCTCTGAGCCTCAGTCTTCCCATCTGTAGAATGGGAGTAAGAGCAAAATCCGCGGTGGGCCTGCGGGGCACGATTCCCCGTGCTTAGGCCATCTGGGGCTGTCACTGGCCCCTGGGCCCAGGGCACGGCGGCGCTGCGTGCGACCGGTGAGCGCCTGGAAGAGGAGGGCTCACGGCGCTCCTCCGCTCCTCTCCTCCTCCAGCGCCAGCCTGCACCCAACCACGCAGAGGCTCCTTGTCCCTCCTTTTAATCACTAACTCTGCGCCCGGCCCGCCCTCCCCCGCTCTCCCCCGCTCTGAGGACTGTTATGAATGGAATGTTCCGACTCCAGCCCGAGCGCGCAGGAATGCACCGACCTCCCCAGGCCGGGCAACGCTTCTCCGCTCCGCTCCGCCCCGCCCAGACTGACAGCGCAAGGGCGCCGCTGGGGGTGGGGCTGAGCGCGGGCCGGGGATGCACTGAGGAGACCGGCAGACCCTACAGGTGCGACGCATAGGGGTCTATATCATCCCACCGTGCTCCGCACAAATACAGAGAGCAAGGGTGCTCGCACACACAGCCATGCACTCACGGGCAAGAGGCTTGCACACACGTGCACACACGCACTGCAGTGGAGGGCTCACAGAGACCCCTCCCCAAGCCCACCTGGAGGGAAGCCTGGCGTGAGCAGCCTCTCCTGGGCGTACAGGCCAAAGGCAGTGGGCCCTGAAGTCCTGGACACAGAGTACACAGCCAGCGCCTCCAGATGAGGGGCACCCCAGTTCCTCTCTGACCCAGCCCAGCCCTTGCCCCTCTGGCCTGGATTCCGGGGCCCCAGGCCTCCTGGGAAGACCTGCCCCAGAGGGTGTTGGGGGCCAGGCTTCTCAGGGGTGCAGTAACTGAGGTTTTTGTGTTTGTGTCGAACCGCGATAGCGGGGTTAAGGAGAGGCAGCCACTACTTGAAATGGAGAAATGGAGCGCTGGGGGCCCGGGTCTGGGCCCGGGTCTGAGCCCAGGGCTTCGAGCTCCTGCCCGGCCTCTCACGGCCTGGCTGACGGCCAGCCCTCAGGCCCTGTGGCTCCGGCGCCTCCGTGAACATGGCTACGGCTGGACACCGTGTTCTCCCACGGGACACAGGGTAAACCACCTCTGGGCCCCATGGGAACCGGGCACCCTGCCAAACCCTCATTCACCCGTCCGCCACCCATCCATTCATCCCCCCATTCAGCCATCCATCCAGGAGTACTTGCTGAGTGCCTTCTCATGCCGGACACCCCACCCCCTTCACTCGGGACACCCCAGTCCCCACCCCCACCCTCTGCAATGGCCCAGCTCCCAGATAGGCTTTGTTTGGCCTTGCTGTGATTTTCAAACCTTTGATTTCCTAGAAAAACCCAGATTTCTGCCTTTTTGGAAAAATGGGTAAAGTGTGACATCAAGCCTACCCAGACACCCCCTTCTGACAGCCCAGGGGGTGGCAGGGCCCCCAGCCGAGGCAGGACACCCCCTCGCTGTCAGAGCAGGGACATGCATGCCCCCCCGCCCGCAGTCAAGGCAGGGACACCCCCCCACAGTCAGGGCAGGGACAGCCCCCACAGTCAGGGCAGGGACAGCCCCCAGTCACTGGAGGGACCGGACAGACTCCCCTAATTTGGAACCCTGGGCAGACGTGTTTTCACCATGAGGCAGGCAGGGAGCCCACGTGCTTCGGGAGAGAAGCCAGTGGGAATCACGAGCCTCGGATTCTTCACAAATGACTGCAGCGTGAGACATCTCAGGCGCTGAGCTCGCGTGAAGCCGCACGGAGCGCTGCCCTCTGCCGTCAGCGACGCCCCCCCCCCCCCCCCCCCAGGGCCGCCGCACAGCCAGGCTTCGGATGAGGGGCATCCACTCCAGTGGCTCCGACCCCACGGAGCCCCAGGCACTGCCTGCCTCAGTCGCTGATGACATCTGCCCACGTTTCCGTATTTCAGGTCGCCCTCTGCTTTCCTCAGGGGATGTCTGGTTGCAAGCTGAGGTCTGGAGCCCGAGTGAGGGACCCAGACACGTCCCCCAGCCCCAACTACCCCCACTGGTTCAGGCCCGACACCTTCACATCCGTTCGTCTCTTTGTTCTGATGATGAGAAAAAGTGCTACCAGACGTCTGGACGCCTGCACAGCTGTCCTGCCCGCGGTCAGGGTGATGCAGCTGGGTGGGTCGGCTACGTCCCCCTCTCACAATACAGCGCCTGAAGAAGTCTGCCAGTTTCCCTCACGTCCCATGTCTGTGTCCTCATGCCTGGGCCACAGGCCCCTTGGAAACTGGACGCACGTCCCAGCCACCTGTGGTCCCCTCCCTCCCCTGGCCCTAGGGCGGGCCTGCCCCTCTGCCCATCCCACGATGCTGGTGGGTGGTGTGAGACCACAGTCACTCATGGTGCATCTTGGCCTCCAGCTTTCCTGAACCCACAGTCGGCACCAGGATGAACACGGTGCTGACTCCCTCCCAACACACAGGGGACGGAGGAGGCCCCAGAAAGGGGAGGCATATTCCTGAACTGACGAGGATTTTGAGTAAGTTCATATGGCCAAAGCTTTGGTCTTTCCAGGAGTCATGCATAGATGTGAGAGTTGGACCATACAGAAGGCTGAGCGCCAAAGAATTGATGCTTTTGAACTGTGGTGTTGGAGAAGACTCTTGAGAGTCCCTTGGACTGCAAGGAGATCCAGCCAGTCCATCCTAGGGGAGATCAGTCCTGAATATTCATTGGAAGGACTGATGCTGAAGCTGAAACTCCAATCCTTTGGCCACCTGATGCAAAGAACTGACTCATTGGCAAAGACCCTAATGCTGGGAAAGATTGAAGGCGGGAGGAGAAGGGGGAGGATGAGAGGGTTAGATGGCATCGCGGACTCAATGGACGTGAATTTGAGCAAGCTCTAAGAGACAGTGGAGGACAGAGGAGCCTGGTGGGCTGCAACCCATGGGGTCCCAGAGTCCGACACAACTTAGCGACTGAACAGCAACGATGGGAAGGTAGAGTTTGCCTGATGAATTCCGCTGCAGACCTGTGCTTCCTTATGGGCTAAACTTCATCCTGAACACGTGGACTTCGTGTTAAGTTTTTTTACAGGAAATCTCTAACTTTTCACGCCATCAAAACCTTGCTGATTTTACTTCTTTCACAGCACTGTACTCTCATGCTTCACTCCTAATTTCGGCCTGGAGAGCTCAGCCCACCCCCTGCGCAGGCCCTTCTCTGCTCGGAGCCTCTGGCGTTGGAGCGGGGACTGGCCGGGTGGCCGTGCAGGAGGAGACAGTGGCCACAGGCACCGGGAGGCCAAAGCAAGGGCTGGGGCGCCTCAGGGCCACGCTCCTGGCAGGAGGGTCTCCTCGGACCCTCCCCTGCTGGCCCTCAGGCCTGGGAGGCGGCCAAGAAAGCCCTGGAAATGCTGGTTCTCGTGCTGGCCAGGCGCTGAGGTGATGTGACCTGTCTCTGTTGTGCAATGGGATGACAGGGCCTCCAGGGAGGGCAAGGCACGCACGGTCCGTCTGTCAGTCTAGCGAACGGGGCCTCAAACTTACTTGCAGGCGATGAGGCTCCGAGAGCCCAGGAGAGCGTGGCTGGGAGGAGGCAGGGCACCCTCCTGAGTGCCTCTGCTGAGTGCTCCCCTGAGTGCTCCTCCTGAGGTGCCCCTCCTGTGTGCTCCCGCTGAGTGCTCCCCTGAGTGCTCCTCCTGAGGTGCCCCTCCTGTGTGCTCCCGCTGAGTGCTCCCCCCGAGTGCTCCTCTCTGTCCACCGCTGTCTCTGGTGGAGCAAGTGCAGCCAGCTGGCACTGCCCACCCAGCAGCAGGTCTCCATCCTGGGGGATCTGGGGGCCCCCCAGGGGCTCCCCCATGCTGGGTGGCACGCTGACCCATCGCAGAGGCACGTGCTGACTGAGCCAGGCCAGCCACTCACAGGTGTCTTCCGTGGGACCTTGGACCTGTCCGCCCAGACCCTTGAACATGACCCTGGGGGCACCGCCTCCCGCCCCAGAGGTCTCCAGCAGAACCAGATCCCGGAGGGTCTGCCGCGCGCCACTGCCCTCTTCTGGCCTGTCCGTCCACAGGTCTGGCTCTGGTCTGGTCTGCAAGCGAGGGCTCAGGGGCCTTCCCCGCGAAGGGATGAGGCCAGGGTGGCTTGTAGGCCCCTCTGTTGTTATTTCTACGAGGGTCTTCGCAGGGGAGGCCCATGCCCTGCACCCTCCTCCCTGTGTGCTCTCTCTGCCCTTCTCCTTCACCAGGGACCATTCTTGCAGTGTCCTGTGTCCTTGCAGTGTCCAGCGCTGTGAGACCTCCCAGGGCCTCAGTTTCTCCATCTGTAACCTGGAGCTCCAGGAGTTGGTGATGGACAGGGAGGCCTGGCGTGCTGTAGTCCACGCAGTCGCAAAGAGTTGGACACTACTGAGCGACTGAACTGAACTAAACCTGGAGCTCTTGGGCCGGGAAATTTTGAGCTCTTCTAGACGCTGAGATTCAGGGCAATTAACCTTCCTGGCCTCCAGGAAAATATACACTAATGGGGTCTCTTCCGTTTCTGGAGGCTAGGAAGGACAAAGACAGAAAGGCTGATCCGTGTGGACGGGCGGTGAGGCAGAGCATGGGGGCGAGAGCCCCACGAACCCCACCACTCAGCCAGCCCCATCCCCTGGGTGTCAGAGCTTGCGTTCAGCGGCCTGGGCCCTGGATCCCCCGCTTTGTCTCAGCCCAGCCCCGCTCCTTCTCTCTGCTGAGCCTCCATGCCCACGCGGGTCGTCAGTCACCACTGTGTCTCCATCCACGCTGGCCATTCGCCCAAGTCACAGAGCCAACCCCTCCCTGGAGCCAGAAAGTCCTACAGAGAAGTAAGGACTGCACTTCACAGAAAGCACCCCTCTCAGGACAGTGTTATAGCCATGGGGTCAGGGACAGGAGGGCATTGGTGATGGGCCACGTGCTGAGCCCCAGAGGTGGCTACGCCTCACCCCTGACGAATGTGGCCCAGAGATCAGGCAGCCTCTCTGAGTGGGGTGGGCTGGGAGCCTTGGCTTTAAACCTTCCAGGCAGTTACTCCCTGCTAGACCGAGGCCGGCTGAGGGCTGGAGCTGCCCAGGCCTGAGGTGCTAAACTCCAGGTCCAGCGCTGTCTGCACCCCAGGCTGCCTCTGGCTCTGGGAGGACCCTCAGGGGTCACCAGCATTCCTCAGCCTCCCCAGACGGCTGTAGCCACCATGAGGTGTGCAGAGGCTCTGAAAGGGCTTGAGTGCAGTGAAAGCTGAGCGCCAAAGAATTGATGCTTTTGAACTGTGATGTTGGAGGCGACTCTTGAGAGTCCCTTGGATTGCAAGGAGATCCAAACAGTTCATCCTAAAGGAAATCAGTCCTAAGTATTCACTGGGAGGCCTGACGCTGAAGCTGAAACTCCAATCCTTTGGCCACCTGATGCAAAGAACTGACTCATTGGAAAAGACCCTGATGCTGGGAAAGATTGAAGGCAGGAGGAGAAGGGGACGACAGAGGATGAGATGGTTGGATAGCATCACCCACTTGACGGACATGAGTTTGAGTTGGTGATGGACCGGGAGGCCCGGCGTGCTGCAGTCTACGGGGTTGCAAAGACTCAGACAGGACTGGGCAGCTGGACTGAGCACGCACACTTTTATTCACTTCTGTTTCTCTCGTAGTTTCTTTGTATCGTTGCTCAAAGGGACATCTGTCCACGTGTAAGCGCTGCAGGAAAGGGTCCCAGGTGCCACCTCTGCCATGAGGGGTCCGCAGGTGCTGTCTCAGCAGGAGACATGGTTTGGGAGGGGGTGATCTGCAGAGAGGAGGGCAGAGAAAGGGGGGTTGCCCCCCCCAGGAGCCCCGCAGGGGAGTGGGTCCTGGACCCACGGGGTCTGCAGGCACACGGGGCAGCCCCAGCAGGGACCTTAGCCTCAGGGGACAGCGCACCCACCAGGGCTCCAGCGAGGCGGGGGAAGCCGCCCCGACACCCTGCTCTCCACCATCCTGGAAGCCAGCCCCAGCTGACCCAAGCCCCTGGAAGCCTGGAAGATATTTTTGCTGTCCTCTTCCTCCTCTTTTTTTCCCCCACTGTTCTGGGTCTCAGCTGCTACAGTCAGGCTTTCTCCAGTTGTACCCTTTGCTGCGGTGCACAGACGTCTCATCACAGTAGCTGTCCCTGTTGCAGAACACAGGCTCCGTGGTGTTCAGGCTCCAGCGGCTGCAGCTCCCGGGGTCTAGAGGACGAGCGACACCCTTGAGGCACACAGGCTCAGCTGCACTGTGGCGTGTGTGACCTTCCCCGACCGGGGACTCGACCTGCCAGCTCCTCGTCTCTGTCCTGTGGGCACCCTTACTGAGCATCATCATCTTTTTGACGACTGATATGTGAGTTTTTATACCTAAATGCCATCGAGTCCCTGTATTCATTTCCTGGGTGGGTGAGAACAACAGAAATGACCTGTCTCTGTCCTGAGACTCGAAATCCGCGGTCAGCGTGCTGGCAGGGCCTGCTCCCTCCTCGCCTCTTCCTGCTGTGGGCAGGTGGCTGGCGACCTGTGGCCTTCTGTGGCTTGAAGACGCATTGCCCTGACCTTCCATCAGGCTGTGTGCACGCAAGCTTCTTCTCGGCGTGTCTGTCTCAGCATCCAATTTTCTTGATAAGAACCCCAGGTCTGGGATTGGAGCCTGCCCTGTGACTTCACTTTAACTAGATTGCCCCTGTAAAGAACCCATCTCCAAGCAAGGCCATGCCGTGAGGTGCTGAGGGCTACGACCTCAGCTTGTGGGGCGGACGCAACCCAGGTCACCCACTCTGCGATGTTTGTGTTGGTTGTGAGTTTTTTCACCAGTGACGTCCCCCTCTTTTAATATTCGTGGTGCTTTTTAACATGAAAACTCACATTCTCTACAGTTGAATCTGTCTTTCCTTTCTGACTTCTGAGGCATGAAATGCTTTTCACTGTTTTTAGAATGATGACTGTATTACCTGTGGTTGTGGTTGAGCCATTAAGTCCTGTGCAACTCTGTGCCCCTGGCCTGCAGCTCACTAGGCCCCCTTGTCCTCCACTGTCTCCCGGAGTTTGTTCAAACTCACGTCCATTGAATCAGTGACGCTGTCTAACTGTCGCAGCCTCTGCTGTCCTCTTCCTCTTCTGCGTTCAGTCTTTCCTGGCATCAGGGCGTTTCCAACAGGCTGGCTCCTCTCTTCAGGTGGCCCAAGTATTGGAGCTTCAGTATCAGTCTTTCCAGCGAGTGTTCACGGTTGATCTCCTACAGGACTGATTGGCTGCGTATCTTACTGAAACTATTTCTTCGTCCGTCACGTTGAAACACGCAGCCCTCCTAGCAGTGAACGAGCGCGTGGTACGGAAGTAGCTGTTGAGCTAAGCAGAGCCGCACGCTTCTTCACGGCCGGCATCAGCTCTTGCCACCCTGAGGGAGGAAGCGGCTCCTAACTGCCTCTGAATTGGCAAGCAGACAGCCCCTCCAGGGACCCAGTCAATCTCACTGTTGTCTCAAGTCTGGTCTTTTTCTGCTTCTCCTTCAGGCTTCACAGCTGAGAAAGTGCCCACAGGCCGCTCCCTCTGCAGGCGGCTCTCGTGGCAACGCAGTGGAAGCCCGAGGAATGAGCGGCCCAGCAAGCAGTGCATCAGACGGCCAGCCAAGGGCCGTTACCGCCCTCGGCCTCCGCCTGGGGGAGCAGTAAGGAGGCTCCCATTTCACAAGTGTGCACAGACACACTCCCGTGCGCACACGCATGGCACAGTCATAGATGAAACACCGAATTTAAAAAGTGTAGCTGAAATCCATCTGCATGCTCTTCTTGTTCTGAAACGGACAATGGGTAGAATGACACGTCCACCTCCTTCCTTGCCCAAGGTCCTGCCTCTTCTCTTTGTCTTTCTGCGTTCTCTGAAATTTTGTGGGCAACGTTGGTTGACAGCACAGGTCTTCAACACCGTGCCTGCCGATAATCTTCAAGTCCTGTCGTAGGCCAGCGGCACACTCCTGGGGAAGCAAACCCTGGCCTGAGCTCATGTCAGCTGTTCACACTCCTCAGGTGCACACCTGGGTGAGCACACCTGCCTGCTGAGGTTCCTGTGTGCTTGATTTCGGGGTGTCCTGCCCCCCAGGGTGCGCCCCAACATGTGTGCACACAAGGTGGCCTTGAAGAACCAGGAGAGCTGCTCCCAAGGGTCTCGGCCGAGGGCCTCTGCACTCTCAGCTTATCAACACTCAGGCTCCCTGGCTGGAGAGAGGAGCCTCGGCAGTCAGTGGCAAAAATTGGCTCGGGTTTTGGAATAAGGCTACTTGTTACCGAGCACTAACTCGGAAACTGAGCCTTCGTCTCTCTCCAGATAATCCCCTCCCTAGAGCTGTGTCTCGCACAGGAGCCATTCCTGGCAGCATCTTTAGTTTTCTCATCGCCTTTACATTCTGGTGAGCAGCATGCTTCCTCCTGCACGCCTCCATCACTGTTCCCCGCTACAAATCCACCTGGTTCACACTACAAATCCACCTGGTTCACACCACAAATCCACCTGGTTCACACTACAAATCCACCTAAAATGTACGATTTTTGCTTGCTTGCTGAATTCCAGAGTTGCTCATCTCCAGCTACCTCCTGATCCCGTCAGCCTAGCAGATCTGACGCTGGAAACGGAAGCCCCCCGGCAGTGTAGCTGGTGCCATGGGTCTGCCTAACCCACAGGGATGCAAGTTCTGGAGCTGTGCCTCACACTCACTTTTCCAGAAAATGAGGAGAGAGAACCCACCCCATTTGGAAACCTCAAGACCATTTTGGAGGTTTGGGGACACATTTTGAGGTCTTTCTAGAGCTTTTCTTAAAAAAATGTACTACATACACATTTCCTTATTTGATATTCTTTTAAAAAAATATTCTATTTCTTGGTTGTGCTGGGTCTTCACTGCTGTGCACAGGCTTTCTCTAGTTGTGGCGAGTGCAGGCCACTCTCTTCCCATGAAGCATGGGCTCTGGAGGCAGGGTGCAATAGTTGTGGCACACAGGCTTAGCTGCCCCACGGCACGTGGGATCTCCCCAGACCAGACATCAACCAAGGTCCCTGCCCTGGCAGGCAGATTCTTACCCACTGCGCCAGCAGGGAGCCCTTATGTGATATTCCTGATGGTCAGCTGACCTTGTAGCACCACCGTGCCCATGGCACAAGCGAGGAAGCTGCAGCACCCGGAGGCAGAGTATCAGCGATGTCTCACTGCTGGCCAGCAAGGGGACTGGCCATGGTTTCTGTTCAGGGGCCAGAGCTGGTCACTGGCTTCTGCTAAGGACAAGAGGGCAGGAGGGGCTGTGGTTGGCAGAATGCACAAATCCCATGTGACAAGGTGATGAAGTTTTACACATACGTGGACAGTTATGTGATGCACATTGGTGTGAGGGCACCCAGACCCAGACACACAACCCCCACCCAGGTGCCTGTGCCAAGGGAGCTGACCCACACATCCACTCCAGTCCCTGCTGTGTTGGTCGGTTCTGCTTGGTTTTGTATTTTATTTAATAGACTCAGCTGTTATCATATGAGTGAGAATTCAAGATGATGCCTGTGTGTGAGTGTCCGACTCTTTGCAACCCCCTGGACTGTAGCCCACCAGGCTCCTCTGTCCGTGGGATTCTCCAGGCAAGAACACTGAAGTGGGTTGCCATTTCCTTCTCCAGGGGATCTTCTGGACCCAAGAATCAAACCGGCATCTCTTGAGTCTGCTGCACTGGCAGGCGGGTTCTTTAACACTAGCACCACCAGAGACAGGCCGCGCCTGTGAGGTCCCCCCATGCTGGCGCGCGTGAAAAAGGGAGGGCGGGAGTGACCTGGCCGGCAGAGCTCATCAGGGCGGGAGGCGGCGCCTCACAGACCCGAGCGTCCCAGCCACTGAGGGCCCCGGGGATGGAATCCTTCCAGGACCCACAAAGGCCTCTCCCCTGTGGTTGACTCCGGAGCTCCCAGGCAGGAAGGCGCGCGTCCTGGGAGGCAGCCCTTTTGAAATCGGGGCAAAATGACTGGCTGCAGGCCCGGAACCTCGGCCACATGGTGCGCAGGCAGACAGGATGGCGGGAGCAGGGGGCGGGGGGGGGGGGGGGGGGGGGGGCGGGGGGGGGGGCTCCGGTGTGCGTGAGGGGTCGTCGCAGTGGCTGGAGGAGTGGGCAGCCCCCAGTCCCTCAGGCCCAGAGCAGGCAGCCCTTGGAGGAGCCCTGGGCTCCGGGGGCAGACTGTGGCAGGCGGTTTTGGGGGGCGCCGGCTGGGCCCCTCCCCCAGCCACCCCACGTTTCCGGCCCCATTGTTTCTGCAGCAGGACAAGCAGGCTGTCCTCGGCCCCTCTGGAAGGGCGGCCGCGGAGGACCGGCCAGGGCCGCAGGACTCTCCCGCATTCAGATGAGCACGGAGCAGCTGGGCCAAGTCCTGCGTGAGTCTCAGCCCCAAGTGTGACTCCAGGCTGGGTTTTCGGGGCTGGGGGAGGAGCGCCGGGGTGGGGTGGGTGGCGCACGGCGGAGCCCCGGTGTTCCGTGTGCCCTCTCCCCCTTTAATTAAGGTTTTGGAGAAGATTATAGGGTTACAAAGTTCAGAATCCAAAGGATAAGCGTGTGCACTTGCGAAGCCTGCTCCTCTGCGCCCCCTGCTGGCTCATGGTCGGCTCTGCAGTTCGTCCTGACAGGTGCCCACTGTCCTCCTGGTTCTCTGGGAGGGGGTCGGAGAAACACCTCCGGCCCTGGGTGTATCCACTGTGTGTTGCAGAAACAAAAGCTGCACCTCAGGGGCGTGTCCTACCGCACAGGAGATCTAGTGTCGGGGCGCTGCGCACACGCGTCCTGCTGGAAGGGGCAGGGGCGGGCCACGCTGAGGTCTACCCTGGACTCCAGGAAGAGGGACCAGAGCTCGGGACTCCTGTGGCTCAAGGTCTGGGGTGGTCAGGGTCAGAGTCAAGGAGGGCCAGAGGAGCTCTGGTGGGGAGGATTTTTAACTCTTCCTTTATCCATCTCCAGCTTGTTTCGCAGTTTGTGCTGAGCACGTATTACTTCGGTGGGGAACCTGTAGCCTTTGTGTGACTTCTATACAGATCTTCTGCGCCCGGCTTCGTGGGGCTTGACAATCGCACAGCCTGTGTAGCTGCCACTCCAGAGAGCTTAGGATGTTTGTGTCATTCTAGAAAAGCCCCCCAGTGCCCTTCCAGCCAATGCGCCCCATCCCAGGCAGCCGCTGTCTGACTGACCGGCAGAGCCTGCAGTCCATGGGGTCTCGGAGTTGGGCCCCACTGAGCGACTGAGCACGCATGCACGTGTGGCTGACACCGACGGTCGGGACAGGAGGAGCCACGAGCACCGGCCTGTCCGCGGTGACCTGGGCCTCCCTGGTCCACCTGGCCTGCGGGTGGTGTCTCCTTGTCTGCTGCCCTCCGGGGCCTCGCCATGTCCCTCTGCACCCTCAGCTCCCCTGATGTCCTCGTACCTGTGGCTGCCCATTCGGCTTCCTCCACTGCGCCCACTGGGCTCTCTCCTGACTGGCCCTGACTCACCCACCTGCTGGGCTCCCCACCCTCCTCCTTCCCTCGCTGCTCTGGAGCCAGACCTGGAAAGACAGCGTCCACGGGCCTTTTGGCCCTGACATACGTCACCCAACCCGCAGAGTGCTGGAGGGAGATGGAGCTTGTGAGGAGAGTGGCCAGATGCTTCAAGCAAGGATACTGGAGTGGGCAGCCATTCCCTTCTCCAGGGGATCTTCCAGACCCAGGGGTGGAATCTGGGTCTCCTGCATTGCAGGCAGACTCTGTACTATCTGAGCCACCAGGGAAGCCCTTTGAAAAAAATCAATCCTGGTCATATAACACAGAATGTACCATCTTAACCACGTTTAAGCCTCCAGGTCAGTGGTATTAAGTGTGTTCACGTTGTTGTGCAGTCACGACCACCATCCAACCCAATTAACGCTTCACTTTGTAAAACAGTCACTTTGTCCCCATTAAACACCAGCTCCCGCTCGGCTCCCCCAGCCCTGGCCCCCACCATCCAACTTTCTGTCACTATGAATCTGCATGCTCCTGGGGCCTCGTGTAAGTGAAATCACTTGCTTGCCTTGCTTGTCCTTCCATGACTGACTTGCTGCACTGAGCGTAGTGTCTTCAAGTTTCCTCCATGTCATGGCATACCGGGGCGTCCTTCCATTTTAAACCTGAAGAGTATTCTGGGAAATTGATTATTTTTCAGATGTTGTTACTTTGCAAAATAAAAAGTTAGCCACCCAATGTCAGTTGCCCAAATGCGTATGAAATGGCTCTTCCAGCCACCACTGGACCTCAGGGGAAGCAGACTTCCCTTGTGTGCAGCTTCTAAGGGATCAGCCAGCCTCCACAGGCGAGTCAGGCTTCCTAGAGACCACCTCTTCTCCGTGCACCGCCCCCACGCCCCCACACACGCCCCTGCCTCACGCCCCCACAGGCCCCACCCACACACGTGCCCATTTATCCCACACAGGCACCCCGCCCGCACCCCCCACCTGCACTCTTACTTCTCCCTCCATCTGGGGCCTTGCTCTGCTTCTCTTAACTGAACTCCCCCAAGTCCTGCCAGTCCTTGTCCCCCTGAGGGCCCCAAGGGCCCCAGGCCCCTCTCCTGACCTTCTCCTCCCTCATCACGGCAGCCCCCAGCTTTCGGTTTCTGCCCCCCTCACTGGACTGACAGCACCTCCAGAAGGGACACTGCGCCCCACCCCCCAAGCTGCCCAAGTTCTCATTTGTTCCCTGTGATGAGCCCTGGGGTGGGGGCTGCACCTGCTGGCCGGGCCCTGTCCCAGACCTGGAATCTGACTCTCCGGAGGGATCAAGAGGCCCCCGTGCGAGGCCTTCACAGGAGAACAGCTGTGCATTCTGTGGGCCTCGGCCCACTCTCCAGAAACACCTGATTGCATTTCCAGGTCGCTGGGTGGACCCTGGTTCAAGCCTGGAGCTGCGTGAAGGCTCCCTCCGACGTCACCTCTCTGTGCTATGGTTGGAGGGCTGTGCCCCCCTCCCCCAGTTCATATGTTGGCTCCTAACCACAAAGGTGATGGTATAAGCGGGGGGCCTTCAGGAGGTGACCTGGTCATAGGGTGGAGCCCTCAGAGTGGGATCGGCGCCCTCATATAAGGACCCCAGAGCCCCCTCACTGCCTCTGCCATGTGAGGACTCAGAAAAGGGCCCTCACGGGACCAGGCTGGCACCCTGACCACGGACCTCCAGGCCCCCGGCAATGAGTGGAGTTGTTGTAAGCTGCCCAGCCTGTGGCATTGTGTCCCCAGCCTGAATAAGGCAACATGTAAAATCACACGGTGCCCATCGCAAGGGAATACCGCAGGAAGCCATCCTGAATTGTCGGTTCCCACTAGGGGCTGGCATCTGGTGCCACTGTGAGTAACTCACAAGGTGGGTAGAAGCAGGGTGGGGAGAGGGGAAGGCAGAGGGGAGCCGCAGCACGCCCCTGAGCAGGAGGCCTTAGGAACCGGCCCGGGGGAGCAGCGGCCAGAGCTGGAAGAGAGATGGGTCACGCGGCGCCGTCTGAGGCCACACACCCGCCGAGTTAATGTTTCCTCCCAACACACACACAGCGCTGGCTCCCGAATTCCTAGAGGACCGCTGAATCATCCTTACACAACAGAAAGAGCCTCCATCGGGTCACCCGTCCACCTGACTTGAACCAGACTCTCCCTCTAAGCTGCCCCCAGACTGCCCCTCACCCACAACGAAGGCTGAGATAGCCCTCACTGTACTATCCGCACCCCCGACCACCAACTCCCGCCCCTGGCCACTGCGGGCTGAGCGTCGTCCATCTACGCTCACCCCTCTTGGATGCAAGCCCTGCTTAGGGTTTTGGGGTACACAGCTGACAGACCCTGTCTCCACCTCAGGGGTCTTCCTGTTCTGAAAAGAGACAAGCCTGTGGAAAAGTGCGTTATGGTGTGATCTGTGCTAACATTAAAAAAAAGCTAAGATCATGGCATCTGGCCCCATCACTTCATGGCAAACAGATGGGAAAAAAGTGGAAGTGACAACCGATTTTATTTTCTTGAGCTCCAAAATCATTGGAGACAGTGACTACAGGCCTGAAACTAGAAGTTGCTTGCTCCTTGGAAGGAAAGCTATGACAAACCTAGACAGCGTCATAGAAGCAAAGACATTACTTTGCCGACAAAGGTCCGTCAGTCAAAGCTATGGTTTTTCCAATAGTCATGTATGGATGTGAGAGTTGGATCATAAAGCTGTTTAGTGTGTCTAATTCTTTGCGACCCCATGGACTGTAGCCCACCAGGCTCCTCTGTCCACGGGATTCTCCAGGCCAGAACGCTGGAGCAGGTAGCAGTTCCCTTTCCCAGGGGGTCTTCCCAATGCAGGGATTGAACCCAGGTCTCCTGCGTTGCAAGCGGATTCTTTACTGTCTGAGCCAACAGGGAAGCCTTAAGAAGGCTGGGCGCCAAAGAACTGTGGTGTTGGAGAAAACTCTTGAGAGTGCCCTGGACTGCAAGGAGATCAAACCAGTCCATCCTACAGGAAATCAACCTTGAATATTCACTGGAAGGACTGATGCTGAAGCTGAAGCTCCAAAACTTTGGCCACCTGATGCCAAGAGCTGACTCACTGGCAAAGACCCTGATGCTGGGAAAGATTGAAGGTGGGAAGAGAAGGGGCGACAGAGGAAGAGATGGCTGGATGGCATCACCGACTCAATGGACATGAATTTGAGCAAGCTCCAGGAGATAGTGGAGAACAAAGGAGCCTGGTGTGCTGCAGTCCATGGGGTTGCAAAGAGTCAGACACGACTGAACAACTGTGCTATGGATTTGGGAAGGGAGTGGGGCTGGGGCTGCAGGAGCCCTTCCCTGAGGGTCCTCATGGATTCCACAAAGTGTATTGAGCACCTGTTAAACACAAGGGTCTCCCCAGGTGGCTCAGTGGTGAAGAATCTGCCTGCCAATGCAGGAGACTCAGTATCCTTGCCCTTAAAATGCCACGGACAGAGGAGCCTGGTGGACTGCATTCCATGGGGTCGCCAAGAGTCAGATAGGACTTAGCAGCTGAACAAGAATACGAAGCACCAGGCACTGGGTGCGGGGGATTCCTGCAGACCGCAGTGGGGGAGACGGCGTCAGATAGTCTGATAAACCTGTGCTGAGAGGGTGCAGAAGCGCCCTGGAGCTCTCTGTGCTCACGTGGTGAGGGGGCTTGTTTTAGTGGGTGTGTAGCTGGGGAAAGCTTCCCTTAGGATGTGACCTTGATGTACAGGCCTCCCAAGGCACAGTGCGTCTCCCCATGAGAGCACCGTGGGAAGTTCCCCGGCCAGTGAGTGAAGTTACCGCCTCTGGGGGCCACTCTCCTCGGATCAAATCAGCCCTGTGGAGAAACGCTGCAGGCCCTTTTCAGAGCCCGTGACTTCTGGAAGGGTCCTCCCTCCCCCAACCCCCGCCCCCCACCCCTGCCCCGTGACTTCCCGCCAGCCCCGCGCCCCTCCCCTCTGGGGTTCTGGCCTTGGCCCGGGCTCCCGGACTGGCTGGCGGGGACCAGCCCCACCTCTCCCCACCGCCCAGGCCGGGTCAGCGCCAGCGCCGTCCCCTGCCCGGACCTGGACTCAGAGGTCCCTCTGGACAGTCAGGCCTGCGCTCCTCCGCTCCTCCGGTGGTGAGTCCCCTGGAGGGAGGCAGGGAGGCTGCCCCGGCTCTTGCTGTGGGGCTCCGGGCCACAGCAGGGAGCGAGGTGGGATTCTGCTGGGGGCTGCGGAGGCTCCCGGCCTGGCTGGGGGTCTTTGGCCGCAGGACCCCGTTGAGGGGCCCGGCGCTGGGGGATCGGGATCGCGCGGGAGGAAGGGCGAGGGGAGAAGGCGCTTCCCAAAGCTGAAGCCACACCGTGGAAGGTGGGCGTCATCAGTCCCGCTTCCAGAAGAGAAAACAGAGGCTGGAGGGGGGAGGTGACCAGAGAGTCCTGCAGCCTCCTAAGGCCCTCACCCCATTCTCGGGACTGGGGGTGGTCCTCCCTGATTGGCCAGAGCTGGGGGGCCAGGCGCGAGGACCTCTCGTGATTGGACAGCTCCAGTCCACCTGCCCCAGTCCTTCCCCTGGGGAAGAGAAGGGACTCCAGACCCTAGCCGGAGGTGAGGGTAGCCCCCTTCCTGGTCCGGGTGTTGCATTACTCAAGCTGCTCACAGCCCACGCTCTCCCGGGGTCTGTCAGGACCCCTCACCAGCCACCTGCCTCGGGGAGGCAGGCACCCCCACCAGGTACCCCAATTCTCCTGCCCCCTCAATTTTCCAAAAATCGGGCAACTTTCTTAAGCCCTGAATCTTAGTTTCTTGGGCTAAAATTGAGAGGCGTTATAATAATAGCCCTCAGCGGCTGAGGCTGATTCTGAAAATCTGGGGCCTCTGCCCACCGCTGGCCACTGGCTGCAGACCCTCTGCAAATCCCCCTCCATGAACCTTCCCGATGGCGTTGGGAGACAAGGAAATCTTGAACCCAGGGCAGCTACGCGGTGGCCCATCCCTTGGCCCAGGACCGTTGGAAGGGTCGCAGATGGAGCGTGGCCCTGCAGGCTGAGGGGGTCACAAGTGTGTGGACCACCAGGTGACCAGCTGGAATGACTGCAGGCACGGAGATGGTGCTGGGCCAGCAAAGGGCAGCTGGGGACCGACGCCTGTGGCTGATTGCCCAGCTCAAGGGCCTTCTGACCGCAGCTCGGAACAGGGGCCCTGAGCAGGGCCTGACAACTGGGCAGGAGGCCTGGAGACCCTGAGGGTCCCCCTGCTGCAGGCGCAGCCTCACAGTGTCCCTGAGTCCTGCGGGAGGAGGGAACCGAGGTGCCACCTGGGGAGGAGGCCCCCCAGGGGCTGTGGGTCCCCTCCCTCCTCCACTTGCCGCCCCCCGACCTGACCTTCCCTGCACCAAAGCTCAAGGTGGGCTGTCCCCACCCAGGGCTCCTGCCCACCAGCTCCATGGGGGCTTTCCTGACCCTGCCGCCTGCTTCCAGAGGGACCTTCTTTGTCCTCTTAATTTTCCACAAGTAATACACACCCAATATTTTAAAAAACAGCATTCTGGTAAGAAAAAGAAAATTATGGCTATCAAGACTTCCAAACCCCCAAACCCTGCCTGGTAACTCTTGATATTTCTGTGCGAGTCCTTCCAGGCTTTACTCTGCCAAACACATGTGTGCAAATATGTGTACCATACACACACATACACCACACACACTACACACAAGTACCTCCCATACACACGCCGTTCTCACTCACCTGACAGCGTCTCGTGCAGAGTTTTTAATCTTGATGACGTCCAGCTTATTTTTCTCTTTTTAAATTCTGCCTTTGTTGTTGAATCTGAAAAGCACCACATACTGGGTGCTCTCATCTGTTGTCCCCTAGAAGTTTCATACATCTGCATTTTATGTTCAAATCTGCGGTGCATTTTCAGTTACTTTTTGTGAAGCCTGTTGATGTGTGTTTCGCGTGTGGGTGTCGAGCAGTTCCAGCAACATTTGTAGAGGAGACTGCCTCTGCCCCTCTGTCAGACAACCGGAAGGTGAAGAGAAGGTGTGCAGGAACTTGGAGGCAGCGACGATTTCCTGAACAGAATACAAAGCCATTCAGCATGAAGGGGACTTCGGTGCAGGGTCCTGTGTTCAGTTTAAGAACTTGGGTTCATCCAAAGGCACCCTGGAGTGGACAGGCCCCAAGTCCACAACCCCACGCCGCTTCCCGCTTGGGGAGCACCCGACCTGCGGCTGGAAGCCTTTGAGGAGCAGCTTCGTCATCAGCAAATGAGGGGACAGAAGCTGATGTGACCTAACTGAGGTCGCAGGGCTGGTCCGTTGCAGAGAAGGGCTCAGATGGCCTGGGAGGACACTGCACACAGTGCTGGGTGCTGGGCTGGGGGCTCCGGGCGTCAGGTGGGGGATCCAGGGCCTGCGATCACATACCACTCAGCCCTGTGACCTCCCCTTCCGCCCCCCAGGTGGACCCCTGCCCGCAGTAGCTGGCCACCCAGGGTGCCCAGAGCTGGGCCTGGGGGTGGGGTGGAGCAGGCGGGCTGCCCCCTTGGGCCAGCGCGCCCCATGGGATGCTGCGTCCCTTTTGCCCAGGTCCTCCCACCCGGCCTGCCGCCATGAAGATCGCAGTGATCGGACAGAGCCTGTTCGGCCAGGAGGTCTACTGCCGCCTGCGGGAGGAGGGCCACGAGGTGGTGGGCGTGTTCACTGTGCCCGACAAGGACGGGAAGGCAGACCCCCTTGGTGAGTGGTGCCCGGCGGGCGGCGGTGGCAGCGGGGCCTGCGGGTCTTGCATGAGCTTCCCTGGCCTGAAGCGATCGCACAGGTCCACCCTCAGTCCTGCTCAGGGCCTACTGACCGCCACGCTTTTCTGGAACAAAGTGGATCGCAGGGAAGGGTGGTGGAGAAGGCCGGCCTGCACCCAGGACCCCACAGTCCAAACACCCCAGGCTTCCCTCTCCCCTCACCCAGGCTCCGAAAGGGCTGCCGGGCGGGAATCACCGGGGTCAGGTTCTTGGGCGTGAGCAAGCCCTGCACCCCATCTCCGGTGGGAGCACCTACTGAGCAGAGGCCCCTGCCCCCCACGCCCAGCCCCAGAGTTTCTGCCCCCAGGATGGGATGGGACCTGGGTCTGCATGTCCAACAAGCTGCCGGGGACGCACCCCTTCTCCAGAAGGAACATGGTGTGAGAATCGCTGCTGAGCTGGGGCCTCAGCTCAAGGGCTGGGCCTTCAGGCCCCCAGATCCTCCTCAGGCCTGAATGCTTCAGAACGGGGGGGCTGGCTCCGAAGGAAGAGGGGGCTCCCACGATGAGCACCGCAGGCCAGGGCACCACCGCTCCGCACCTGCCCCAGCACAACCTGTGATAGTGACCCCTGCCTAGGGCTGCTCCTCAACCGGGCAGGGAAACACACTCGTGGGGCCTGTAGGTAAAGAGGTCAGGGGCCACGCGGGTGTCTGGGAGACGGAGGCGCTCAGAGGTCCTGGCAGCTGGCAGGGTCAGTCTAGGCAAAGATGTCTCAGAGGCTGGCCCTGGCTGGGCAGTGGGGGTGCTGGGGGGGACAGGCCTGGAGAGGGGTGCAGGAGCCCCCCATCCCGCAGGCAGGGGCTCGGAGGCTGGGGGCAGACTCTCACCTGCTGTCCTGCAGGCCTGCAGGCTGAGCAGGACGGCGTGCCAGTGTTCAAGTTCACCCGCTGGCGGGCCAAGGGGCGGGCCCTGCCCGACGTGGTTGCGCAGTACCAGGCCCTGGGAGCCGAGCTGAACGTGCTGCCCTTCTGCAGCCAGTTCATCCCCATGGAGGTCATCGGTGCCCCCCGGCACGGCTCCATCATCTACCACCCGAGCCTGCTGCCGCGCCACCGGGGCGCCTCCGCCATCAACTGGTGAGAGGCCGGCCGCCCCAGGCTCCGCGGCTGCGCTCCAGGGGCCCCCGAGGGGTCGGCGCTGCCAGACACCATCCACCCCCGCCTGCCCACCTAGAGAGAGAGATGGACTGGAGACATCCAGAGAAGACAGCTCCCGATGAGAGGGCGAGAGTCTGCAGGGTGGAGCCGTCAGAGGCGCCGTGAGGGAGGCAGGCATCTGAGCCGGAAGAGAGGGCGGGCTTGTAGGCGGACCGGTTGGGACTCAGCCCCCTGACCTCCAGGCACATCTCCTCACTTCACTGGGCCTCAGTCTCTGCATCTGTAGAAGGGGCGTGTGAGGCTGTTACACGGCAGGAAGGATAAAGGAAGAAGCATTAGGGCTTCTTCCGCCCGATACCTGGCACGCGGGTTGCATCAGTAAACACCATTTTCCCTCTTTCATCCTCCCCTAGGGACGCAGGAAGGGGCCCCAGGACCCCTTTTCCATGGTCTTTCCTTCCGGACTCAGGTGTCACTCTTCCATCCCTAGGACCCTCATCCATGGGGACAAGAAAGGGGGGTTTACCATCTTCTGGGCGGACGACGGCCTGGACACTGGGGACCTGCTGCTCCAGAAGGAGTGTGAGGTCCTCCCGGATGACACCGTCAGCTCACTGTACAACCGCTTTCTCTTCCCAGAAGGCGTCAAAGGCGTGGTAAGGGCAGGGCTGCACTCACCCCAGGGCTCCCCAGCGCCAGCTACTGCCCTGAGCGGGCTAGGATTCTGCAAGTGGGAGGGACTCTCAGTTCAGGGTTTCACAGAGGCAGGGTTCGAACATGTAATTGATGCTCTCGAACTGTGGTGCTGGAGATGACTCTTGAGAGTCCCTTGGACTGCAAGGAGATCCAACGAGTCCATCCTAAAGGAGATCAGTCCTGAATATTCATTGGAAGGACTGATGCTGAAGCTTCAATCCTTTGGCCAGCAGATGCCAAGAGCCGGCGCATTGGAAAAGGCCCTGATGCTGGGAAAGATTGAAGGCAAAAGGAGAAGGGGCAACAGAGGATGAGATGGTTGGATGGCATCACTGACTCAATGGACATGAATCAGAGAAAACTCTGGGAGATAGTGATGGACAGGGAGGCCTGGTGTGCCGCAGTCCATGGGGTCACAGAGAGTCAGACACGCCTGAGTGACTGAACATCGACACCATTCTATTAGAAGGGACTTGCTTACGGCCGTCAGAACAACTCAGCAAACCTTGGGCAAAAAGGCGCATTCTGGGCTCCTTTCCGAGAAGACACTCCAGACAGGGACATCTTCGAGCCTGGCTGAGCCCAGAGGCTTGGGCCTGTCAGGGGCTCTGTTTCTTCACTCTGATTCTGCCTCCCGTTTGGTTAGCTTCCTCCGCAGGTTGGGCACCCTTGGTCAGGAAGAGAAGTTGTCCCTGGTGGCTCAAGGTCCACACCTCCTGATTCCAGGGGACAAGAAACCCTCTTTCCCCAAGAATTCATGACTGGAAAGTCCAAGGAGTTCTGAGGAGCTGGAGGCAGAGGGCAGGCCGAGGAGTTGATGCTGGAGCTGTCGTGCAGCCCCGAGGGGCAGCGTGTCCAACAGGGGAGGCAGTGGGACAGAAGGCGGACGGGGGCATCTCCATAGCACAGCAGGGGTCGCCCCCCAGCCCTGGGCCCCGCTTTCAGCCACAGATCCACCTGCTCCCAAAGCAGATCCCGTGGTGCCTGTCCTGAGCCAGGCGTGGTGCCTGTCCTGAGCCAGGCGTGGTGCTGGGGTCTACACAATCCCACAGTTCAGACTGTGAGCCCAGGGCCGAGGGGAGGGTCCTGATGCCTCAGACACCCCCTTGCCCCTGCCTCCCAGGTTCAGGCTGTGAAGCTGATTGCCGAGGGCAAAGCCCCCAGACTCCCTCAACCCAAGGATGGCGCCACCTACGAGGGGATTCAGAGGAAGGAGACGGCCAGGGTGAGTGCCAAGGGACCAGGTGTCTGCACTCTCCCCGGTTCCTCTTTAGGGAGGGCGGGGGCCCCAGGGAGACGGGCTGGCGGGAGGGTGGTCGTCTGCCAGATGAGTCCCAGGAAGGCATCGGGCTCCTGGGGGCTGCCCCGGTTGGGGATCCTGGGGGGCTCAGGGCTGGGTCTCTGATCAGGGCTCAGGGGGTGATCTCCAGGGGCCTGGTGAGCCCTGTGGGGCCGCCCTAACCTGGGGGGTGGCCCTAACCTGGGGGGTGGCCCTGTGTGTTGGGCCCTGGTCCTCATGACCACAGAGCGTCATCTCCCCACAAACCATCCTGCCCTTCACATCCCGTGAAAAACCGAGGGTCCTTGCACACCCAGAGCCGGGCCCCAGGGGAAGGCTGGCCCAGCTCTGGGATTCAGAGGAAGGGCTCCTCAGCCCCTTCCCAGGCTCCACCCAGCGCCAGGAGGGCCCATGGGGAGGAGGGGAGGCCGGGGCGCAGGGAGGGCCCGCTGAGCACACATCCTGCCCTGCAGATCGACTGGGACCAGCCGGCAGAGGCCATTCATAACTGGATCCGTGGGAATGACAAGGTGCCAGGCGCCTGGACAGAGGCCTGCGGGCAGGTATGTCCCTGTGGCCGGGAAGGGCCGTGCTCCTGGGCCCCCTGCTGCTGAAATGCTGGAACGTGTGAGCTATATGGTCACCAGCCACCACCAGACCCTAGCCCCAGCCCCCCGGACCCTGGAGGGGTAGGGTCTGCACACACGAGGCCTCCAGGCCAGGCAGCAGCTCTGGGGTCAGACTCTCACCCCTCAGCGGTCAAAAGTTCCAAAACAGCAGAAGTGAAGGTAGAGAATCACCAACACGGTACTCAGTGCCTGTGTGCTGAGCACTCGTGCAGAAGATGGTCCGGAGCCAGGAGCCCCCAGACCACGCACGGTCTGCTGGCATGAAGCAGGCTACACGGTGAGGAGGCAGTGACTGGCTGTCACAGAGTTTTCTTAAATGACAGGGATTTGGCTAAAGGTCACTTAATTTCAATTTTGAGGAGCAGTTTAAACTTTGCTTATGATTTCCAGAGACACAAGCAAGGAGTGCCTGAGGTCAAGTTGGTCTTGCTTGTCTTGCAAAAGAAGCTAAATTAAGCTCTGCTGTGTGACTGAGCTGTCTCGTCTGCTCCGGGCTTTCCAAGGCTGGTCTCCGTTTAGACAGCATATTAAAAAGCAGGGACATTACTTTGCCAACGAAGGTCCATCTAGTCAAAGCTATGGCTTTTCCAGTAGTCATGTGTGGATGTGAGAGTTGGACTATAAAGAAAGCTGAGCGCCGAAGAATTGATGCTTTTGAACTCTGGTGTTGGAGAAGACTCTTGAGAGTCCCTTTGACTACAAGGAGATCAAACCAGTCCATCCTAAAGGAAATCAGTCCTGAATATTCACTGGAAGGACTGATGCTGAAGATGAAATTCCAATCTTTTGGCCACCTGAGGCAAAGAACTGACAAATTGGGAAAGACCCTGATGCTGGGAAAGATTGAAGGCGGGAGAAGGGGACAACAGAGAATGAGATGTTTGGAGGGCATCACTGACTCGATGGACATGAATTTGAGTAAACTCCGGGAGTTGGTGATGGACAGGGAGGTCTGGCGTGCTGCAGTCTGTGGGGTCGCAAAGAGTCGGACGCGACTGAGGGACTGAACTGCACTGAGCAGCCCTCAGAGACCCCAGTCCAACCCTGGCTCGCCTTCGCCCTGGCGGTGGGGGGCTTCAGCCAGGTCCTTTCGAGGACAGCCCTGTCCTCCATGAAGCCCCTGACCATCTGAACTGCTGCTCGTGGGCGGGCTTCCCAGACCGTCCAGGATCTCTGGCCTTGCCACCACCAGCCCCCTTTGCACCACGGCCAGGGCATGGCGCGTCCCCAGGCAGGCCTTCCCTCAGTGCTGGCTGAGCACACTTTCTGCAGGTGTCTGACCCTGGGGCTGGAGGTCACGGTCCCATGTGCGGTGGGAGGGGCCCCTTCTGGAGCCTCCTGCCCGCCCAGGTCTTGTCTGTGTTCTGGGCGCTGACACCTGGGCTGTCCTGGCCCCGCACCGTCACAGCCCATCATCACCCGCCTGCTCAGCACCGCCTGGTGGGCCGCGGGGGCCCCCCTCTCATCTCCACCTTCTGGTTTCTGGTCCCCAACAGAAGCTGACGTTTTTCAACTCGACGCTGAACACTGCGGGCCTGGAGCCGGAGGGAGACGACCTGCCCATCCCGGGCGCCCACCGGCCAGGGGTGGTAACCAAAGCGGGCCTCGTCCTCTTTGGGAACGACGGCCGGATGGTAAGGGTGCTGCTGCAACTCCTGGTCTGTACTGTGGGCTCAGGCCCCGCAGGGAGACTCCAGGCCATTCTGGAGGAAACAGGGAAAGGGGTCCACAGAATCCAGGAGGGAAGAGCCTCTCCTGCTGGGTCGGCATCCGTCCCAGGAAGGCCTGCCCTGGGCTCTTACTGGCCAGGTGCCCTGCCTGAGCTGGGGGCCCTGTGGGGCGTCAGAGTCGGGGGGTCTTGTCCGGATTGCCCTGTGCCTGGGTGTAACTGGGGGTCTTGAGCTGGGGGCCCTGTGGGGCGTCAGAGTCGGGGGGTCTTGTCCAGAATGCCCTGTGCCTGGGCGTAACTGGGGGTCTTGAGCTGGGGACCCTGGGGAGCATCAGAGTCGGGCAGTATTGTCCACAGTGCCCTGTGCCTGGGGATAATTGGGGGTCTTGAGCTGGGGGTCCTGGGGGGCATCAGAGTCGGGGGGTCTTGTCCAGGGAGCCCTATGCCTGGGTGTAACTGGGGGTCTTGAGCTGGGGGCCCTGGGGGGCATCAGAGTCGGGGGGTCTTGTCCAGGGAGCCCTATGCCTGGGCGTAACTGGGGGTCTTGAGCTGGGGGCCCTGGGGGGCATCAGAGTCAGAAGGTCTTGTCTGGAGTGCCCTGTGCCTGGGCGTAACTGGGGGTCTTGAGCTGGGGACCCTGTGGGTCATCAGAGTTGAGGGGTCTTGTCCAGAATGCCCTGTGCCTGGACGTAACTGGGGGTCTTGAGCTGGGGACCCTGGGGAGCATCAGAGTCAGGTGGTATTGTCCACAGTGCCCTGTGCCTGGGCGTAACTGGGGGTCTTTAGCTGGGGGCCCTGGGGGGCATCAGAGTCGGGGGGTCTTGTCCAGGGAGCCCTATGCCTGGGCGTAATTCGGGGTCTTGAGCTGCGGGCCCTGTGGGGCGTCAGAGTCGGAGGGTCTTGTCCAGGAAGCCCTGTGCCCAGGCCTTGTCTAAGCCCAGCAGAGTCCAGGTGCACAGAGCATGCATGCTTTCCTTCTCTTTGAATGGAAGTCCCACCAGGCACGTAAGCTGCTCTGACCCACTTTAGCGACAGCAGCTCAGGGCGACACCCAGGATTTATGCAGCTGAATGCTGATGTGTGCTTGAGAGCCACGCTCTGTTTAAAACAGTTCGGTTCTCCTCACAGCTGTATGAGACCGGTGTTAGCATTTCACCATTTTACCAAAGTAGAAAACTGAAGCAAAGAAATTCAGACCCCCTGTCTATTGTTACCCACGCACGTCCGCGGCGGAGCTGCGCTCCGGCCCTGCCCACTGGCTCCGGGCCTGCCACTCACCGTGACACCCACCGCACGAGGTGGTGGGCAGGTGGCCTGGGCCCCAAGGTGCCCGGGCCAGCGGAGAAGGAGGCAGGCAGGGGTCTTGGGGCACTGGGGGAACTCCAGGGGACTCTGCGGATGCTGAACGCATGGTGGCGGCCGTGAGAACAGGCCAGGGCAGGGAGCAGCTTGGCTTGGACCGGTGAGAGCTCACTCTGGGTGCCTGTCCTGCTGGCCCGAGGCCGCCTGCGGGTCACAGCGCCTGGGTGCCCCTTCATGGGCGGTGCTGCAGTTGAATGAGGCATCTATCTCAGCCAGGTTCCCGCAGCAGACCCAGACAGGAGCATGTGCGTGTGAGTTATGGAGGAAGGCAGCCCGGGAGGAGGATGGTGGTCACAGAGAGGCAGGCCTCTCTGCTGGCCGGGGCCGAGCTCAGCTGCCAGCAGCAGTGGAGGACGGGCCTGGGTGCAGGCCCTGGCACAGCCGCCGGAGGAAGGCACCAGCCACATGGGTTGGGCCGCAATCTCCCTGACATCCCTGAGGGACCGTGAGGCCAAGCGGCAGTCATGGTGGCCCTTGGCTGAGGGTCTCTCAGGAACGTCCAGCCGGGCTGGGCCGGGCTGGGGCTCCAGAGCACACAGGGCAACAGTCGGGGTGGTGGGCGCAGTGAGCAGGGAGCCTGGCTCCAGTTCTGGGGGGGGCGCGCTTCACAGAGCATCTCACCTGGCAAACACATCCTCTGCCGTGAGCGCACATGCTCCCCACCCAGAGGGAGCCTCTGACGGCTGGGGCCAGTCTCCATGCGGTTTCCGCAAGCTGGGTGCTGGGTGCTGGGTGACTGACTGTTTTCTCCATTGGCCTTCAAGGCAGTGCTGGGACGACTTCCGTTTCACATGCAGGCATCGGTTTTATAGAATACTACAGCCACTGTTGTGAGTCGCTCAGTCATGTCCGACTCTCTGTGACCCCATGGACTGCAGCCCATCAGGCTCCTCTGTCCATGGGATTCTCCAGGCAGGAATACTGGAGTGGGCTGCCATTTCCTTCTCCAAATACAGCCATTGTGGGTTTCCAAGCCTGCGAGCGTGCTGGGGTGGAGGACATGGGTCCCCCCAACCGCTGCCCGCACCCCCGCCCGTCTGGTCTCCTCACGCCCTGCCCATGTCCAGGCCTACTTAGGGGAGAACAGGGGCGAGTGCGTGCCAGCCGCAGGGTGACCCGGGGGCACTCATGGACCTCCTGTCGCAGCTGCTGGTGAAGAACATCCAGCTGGAGGATGGGAAGATGATCCCAGCTGCGCGCTTCTTCAGGAGGGCAGAGAGCAGCACCCTGGAGCTGACGGAGGAGGAGCTGGGCACCGCGGAGGCCGTGCGGGTGAGGAGCCGGCAGGGCTGCTGTGGTGGGGGCGTGCATGCCCTCGGTGCGTGTTCTGCTGGGGGCAGGGCGCGCACACCTGGAGTCTGTGTGTCCTGGCCTCAGGCACACCGTGGTTCTGTCCTCCGGATGTCCCCTGGCCCTCCTTCCTCTGCTGGGTCCTACCGCCCAACGACATGAGGGCCTACAGCCGGGTGCTGGGAGGAAGGTGATCACCCAAGGACCGTCCAGCCCTGGGTGCAGCAAAGCCCGGAGGGGACAGGCCCGCCTGGGGCCGGGCTGCACCGGGGGCTGCCTTCTGGGCCTGGGGGCTCGTTCTCACTGCCCTGCCCTCCAGGATGCCTGGAAGCGGATCCTCCCCAGCGTGCCGGAGGTGGACGAGTCCACGGACTTCTTCAAGTCAGGGGCCGCATCCGTGGACGTCGTCAGGTGAGGTGGGGGGGCGGGGGTGGAGCCCCTGGGGTCTCTGAGTTGGACGTCACCCCCAAACTGAGGAGCGGCACTGTGTGGGTCAGAGATCAGAAAGGACACCGGTGTGCAGGCCTGCGCCCACCTGGCGCGGGACAGCTGGTGGGCGGGTGCGGCCATCCCCAGTGGGGTCACGGCCCTGGAGCGGCCACTCTGGGCCTGGACGTGCAGCTGGCTGCTTACGGCTCTGTGAGCGGAAGCCCAGCAAGCAGACAGAAGAGGCTGCCTCCCCAGAAGGACTCGGCAGGCACAGGGCAGGGCAGGGGCTGAGACCCCACCTCACAGGAGGAAGAGCAAACGGTGTGCAGCAGCTTTAAAGCGACCACAAGCCCTCCCGAAGCAACTGGTCACGAGTTAGTACTGATGGAGCCGGAACTTAAACCCAGAGCCTCCGGATCTACAAACTGGGCTTTCCAGACTGATTCTAGACCAGCACCCATGCTCTGGGTGCTGAGCAGAGCCGCCAGCTCTGCTGAGAGGAGGGCAGGACCCTGGGCCTTGTCCAGGCTCCATTCTCCCCCCTTCTGTCCTTCAGGCTGGTGGAGGAGGTCAAGGAGCTGTGTGACGGCCTGGAACTGGAAAATGAAGATGTCTACATGGCAACCACCTTCGGGGACTTCATCCAGCTGTTAGTGAGAAGGCTGCGAGGGGACGACAAGGAGGCCGAGTGTGCCATCGCCTACGTGAGTCCCAGGAGCCCCGCAGGCAGGCCTGGGTGCACGGGCCGTGTGAGCCTGCACACCCCGCAGGCACCCACATCTGCGGGTCCACGGGGACACCCGGGGAAGCCTGGGCATCCAGAAGCCCAGGACCCCAAGAGCCTGCCCTTTGGTGACCAAGCTTCCCGTGGTAACTCCGAGCAGCCTGAAGATGCCAGGTGGTGGGGCAGACTCTACAGAGGTCGCTGTTGTCTAAGATTCAGGGCAGGAAACGGGCTGTCGAGGAGACATGTCCACAGTGCGTCTCTCCCTCCCCCTTCTCCACTGCGGGTTTCTGGTGTGGCCTCTAGCTCCCGTCCTGCCCCTCCTGCTGACCCTTACCCCTCTTCTGGGCTCCACCACCTCCTCCCTTCGTCCTGGTTCAGCACTGGCAGAGGCTTTCTGCTGGGCTCAGCCTCCGGCTCTTCCATCACCCGGGCGACCAGTCACTGCATTAAAGGCCTTTGGTTGACGCAGGAGACAGAGAGACCGATGGGACAGAGAGAGGAATTAGGAATGGTTTCCCAAGAAGGGCTTCCCTGGCGGCTCAGCTGCTATAAAGAATCCTCCTGCAATGCGAGAGACCTGGGTTTGATCCCTGGGTTGGGAAGCTCCTCTGGAGAAGGGAAAGGCTACCCACTCCAGCATTCTGGCCTGGAGTCCACGGGGACACAAAACGTTGGACACGACTGAGCAACTTCCGCACTTTCGCTTCCAAGAAGGAAAACAAACGACCCTGTATATTCAGCTTGTGTGTGTGAAGTGTGAGGAAGTGACGCAGACCTATTTGTAAAGAAACTCTGCAGAAACCACCCTTGGGGTGTCTTGTTAGGCTACAGCTCCTACGGGAATGATCTTTGTGATGGTTTGTCTGGCTGGGAGTTGGGAGCAAGGCTGATGAAGGAAGGAGAGGAGACCGGGTGGACGCCAGGCTGGCCTCGGGTCGTGGACATCAGGGGAGAAGCCACCCTGCGGCCCCGTGTGCGAGCGATGCAGCGGGGCCGTGTCACCCCCGTTTGTCACTGCTGTCACTTGCTGAGTGTGGAGCTCAAGGGTTGGGGCCGGGGCCGCTCGGCCAGCAGGCTGGCCCTGCGTCTCTGTCTCAGCCGTCCCCTCTGCCCTGCACGACAGCCCCGGGCAGCAGGGATGGATCCGTGAGGAGACCCCAGGCCCCTGCTTGTGTGTGGAAGGGTTGGCGGGGCAAGTAGTCCCCATGTCTCTGGGGGGGATCCCTGCCTGTCAGGGATGCCCCTGTAGCTCCAGCCTGAGGTCCTTGCCCCTCAGGTAGAAAAAGCCGTGAATAAGCTGACCCTCCGGATGCCCCATCAGCTGTTCATTGGGGGCGCGTTTGTGGACGCCGAGGGCGGCAAGACCTACGAGACCACCAACCCGACAGACGGCAGTGTGAGCTCAGGCCCGGGGCCCTCAGCCCACCGCTCTCCATGACCCCTCAGGGCCCTCTCCTGGCCACTGACACCCCCCCGCATTAGGAGGCCCCCGCCCTGCCCCTCACTCCCCCCACAATCAGGGCCCCCCTCACTGAGGCCCTCAGCATCCCAGGCTCTCAGACTACTTGGCTGTGGCCATCGGGCATCACATCAGAGCAGAGGCAGTCAAGTTCACACACACACACACACACGTTCTGAGATGGACACACTGCTACACACGCACACCTACAGGGACTGGACGCAGAAGGCGGGTCCTGAGGGGGTTTAAAGAGAGTAACGGGTGGGCCGTGTGGACCCAGACAAGGACCCCCAGGCAAGCCTGTCAGGGGATGTCAGCACCTACAGGCCCCCGTTGGGGACCCCGGGCGGGAGGCCGAGCGGACGCCAGCCTCAGCCCCACTCCCACCCCCGGCCCGTCTACGTGGAGGCCTGAGCTGCAGGGCAGGTGGGCACCCTCAGGGCACAGGATCCAGGGGCTCGGGCAGGCTTATTAAGAAACAAACCTCCCCACCGGGACCCCCTCAGTGTGTGGGTCTGCTTCTGCTCTTGGTCAAAGACGCTGAGCTGCAGTCTGCATCCGTTGCCCTGTTTGGGGATCCAGGCAGCTAAGGCCCCGGGGACACGGAAACACAGCCCCTCCCACCGCCCCCCGCCCGGCCCCCGCCCGCCCCCCGCGAGCCGGGCCTTCTCCCGCTGGGCCCCAGGGGGCGGGGGGCCCAGAGGGCTTCAGGGCGCGGCCCCCCCACAGGTCCTCTGCCAGGTGTCCCTGGCCCAGGTCAGCGACGTGGACAAGGCCGTGGCCGCTGCGAAGGACGCCTTTGAGAATGGCCGGTGGGGGAAGATCAGCGCACGGGACCGCGGCCGCCTCCTGTACAGGTGCGAGCCCCGCCCGCATCCGCTTCCAGGAGGACTCCTGACTGCGCCGCGGGCGGCCCCGGGGAGGAGCCTCCTATGTCCCGCCCCCTTCCGGTGAAGCCGGTGCCAGCAGATGCCCAGGGAGGACTTGGGGTGCTCCCACTGGTGGCCGGTCAGCCAGGCAGGACCTGGGGGCTGCCTCCCTGGGGGTCCCTGGAGGGGCCAGCAAGCTGGGAGCGGACGGGGGTGCTGGGGCCTGCCGGTGGCCGGGGCAGAAGGACAGGTCAGCCACCTTCAAGGCTGAGGGCGGCTCTGGACGGGTGGGCTCCACCTGACCCCCCAATCCTGCTCCCAGAGGTGAGGCCTTCACATGGGGGGGAGCCCACAGCAGCCCCTCCAGCCAAGGGAATGCCACCCCATCTAACAGATGACAACACTGAGGCCAGAGACTGCATGGGGCGCAGACCCCGAGAGGGCAGGCGGGCTGTGCCAGCCTGAGGCCAGAGCCCCCTCCGCCCCGCTCCCCCCAGGCTGGCAGACCCCGGAGAGGGCAGGCGGGCTGTGCCAGCCTGAGGCCAGCGCCCCCTCCGCCCCGCTCCCCCCAGGCTGGCAGACCCCCGAGAGGGCAGGCGGGCTGTGCCGGCCTGAGGCCAGCACCCCCTCTGCCCTGCCCCCCCCCCCAGGCTGGCGGAGCTCATGGAGCAGCACCAGGAGGAGCTGGCCACCATCGAGGCCCTGGACGCAGGCGCGGTCTACACGCTGGCCCTGAAGACGCACGTGGGCATGTCCGTCCAGACCTTTCGCTACTTCGCTGGCTGGTGTGACAAGATCCAGGTGGGGCTCCGAGTGCCTCAGCCGTCCTGTGCAACGCCAGATGGGGCTTCGGGACAGACAGTCCCATCCCGCCCTGGGCCTGGGTGCAAGGAGCTGCCCGGCAGGGGATAGCCAGAGCCCCACCCCGCCCCGCCAGTGACGCCACTGCTGCTTCATCCAGGGCTCCACCATCCCCATCAACCAGGCCAGACCCAACCGGAACCTGACTATGACCCGGAGGGAGCCCGTCGGGTGAGTCACGGGCTGGGCACTTCCCAGGAATGCATGTGGGGGCTCAGAGGCCCTTCCCCAGCCACATTTTATCAGACAGCCATTCCTTTGCCTGGTGGCTCTAGAGGCCCGGGTTCAATCCCTGGGTCAGGAATATCCCCTGGAGAAGGAAATGACAACCCACTCCAGTACTCTTGCTTGGAAAATTCCACGGATGGAGGAACCTCGTAGACTACAGTCCATGAAGTTGCAAAGAGCTGGACACGACTGAGCAACTTCACTTTCACCTTTCATTGCTTTGCAGACCCCACCTGCCAGACACCTTGTTTCCAGATAAGGTCACCCCCTCAGGCAGGGCTGCAGGCACGACCCAGCCCTGGTGGCAGCAAGTCTCTGCAGGATTTCAGCTTTGGAGCCCCCAGCCCAGTTCTCCTTCTTTCCTGGGGCTCTTGCCCTGTTCCCTCTCAAGCTCTGTCCCTCTGGGTCTGCTGGGTGTATCTGGGGTGGGCACCAGCTTTCCTAACCCCTCAGCACACCCCACCACTCCCAGGAAGGTGTGTGGGCCCCAGGCTGGCCCCAGTCTGCACTGCAGTCCTGCTCTGCAGGCCAAGTGGCTTCTTACTGACCTGTCTGCCTTGGTCTCTGAGCACCCTCCTCCCACTGCTGGGCTCGGCCAGGCTGTCGTTGTTTGGGGAAACATTCTCTGATGATGATGGAGAAGACGGAGATGAAAATGATGGTGAAGAAGGTGGTGAAGAAGGTGGTGAAGACGGTGGTGAAGAAGGTGGTGAAGACGACGGTGGTGACGACGGTGGTGAAGACGGTGGTGAAGACGGTGGTGGTGACGACGGTGGTGAAGACGGTGGTTGTGAAGATGGTGGTGACGACGGTGATGAAGACGACGGTGGTGAAGAAGGTGGTGAAGACGGTGGTGAAGCTGGTGGTGAAGACGACGGTGGTGACGACGGTGGTTGTGAAGCTGGTGGTGACGACGGTGGTGACGACGGTGGTGAAGAAGGTGGTGAAGATGGTGGTGAAGAAGGTGGTGAAGACGGTGGTTGTGAAGAAGGTGGTGAAGACGGTGGTGAAGCTGGTGGTGAAGACGACGGTGGTGACGACGGTGGTGACGACGGTGATGAAGACGATGGTGGTGACGACAATGGTGATGAAGACGGTGGTGACGACGGTGGTGGTGAAGACGGCGGTGGGAGTGAGGAAACGGCAGTCACCTGGTCTTTGAGGGGCCCCCTTGGGGTGAGCTTGTCTCGCTGACCCACAGAGAGGGGCTGCCATCTCCAGGTTCTAAGGGTCAGGAGGAAGCAGGGCCACATGGTGCCATCAGTAGTTCTCCTAGGACGTGGGGCTCCCTCCGTGGAGACACTGCCCAGCCAGAGGCTTCTCTGGGACGAGGGGCAGCACCGATGTTGGACAGCACCTCTCAGCGCACAGCGTGCGGGCTTCCTCAGGCCCCCAGACAGACCACGTCCCTCTTGTTCCCATGGCGACGGCCCTGGCCTAATGCCCAGGAGGACCCTCGTCCACACCCACCCAAGTGACACTTGACCGTCTCTCACCTCCTCCTGCCCACACACATGACCTCTGACCCTCTCTCATGGCCGCCTGTCCACCCCTGTGTCCCAGACCGTCTCCCAGGCCCTGCCTGTCCCCACCCGTGCCCGCCTGCTGTCATCCTCCTCCTGGGGCGGCTCCAGGCTGTGTCCCTAGAAGGTGTCCCAGTGGAAACCGCAGCATCCTCTGCCATCACCCCTCCTGGGAAGGGGCTGCCGCAGACTGGGCACACTCTGCCCGGGCAGGCAGCTGCACGCTGGCCCTGGGCGGGGCCTGGCCTGGAGAGGAGGGAGGCGGCCTCGAGGCCCAGGCAGGGGCCCCGGGGGCGCGCACAGACGAAGGCCAGCTTGCCTCCCCGACAGGGTCTGCGGCATCATCATCCCCTGGAACTACCCCCTGATGATGCTGTCCTGGAAGACGGCTGCCTGCCTGGCCGCGGGCAACACGGTGGTGGTCAAGCCTGCCCAGGTAGGTGCGGGCGCAGCCCGGGGCCTGCGGGCTTGGAGGGCGCGGGCGCTACCTGGCAGGGTGGGGGCGGGCCGCAGGCCCCTCCGACCCCCGCCCCCCCAACCCCGCACGGGCGGGAAGGAGAAGGCTCTGCAGGTGAGAGCAGCCTGCGAGGGCCGGCCCACAGGGAAGACATGGTGTGTTTGGGTCTTGGGGCCGAGTCAGGCTGCACGGGATGTGTGTGCATCGCTTGGTGAGCATCTGCATCATTTCTGGGGACACCAGCTCTGCCCCCCTGTGAGCCCCGGGACCCAACTCTGGGCTGTGAGCCTGGGGCATCTACCATTAAAGCTGGAGCTTCAAACCCCAAACATCCGGGGGAAGCTCCTCTCTGTCCACCAACTGGGCTTCTCAGAGAAGCCATGTGACGGGGTCCTTCTCAGAGAGGCCACGTGACGGGGGTCCTTCTGGGGGGGTCCTTCTCGGAGAAGCCACGTGACGGGGGTCCTTCTCAGAGATGCCACGTGACAGGGTCCTTCTCGGAGAAGCCACGTGACGGGTCCTTCTCAGAGAAGCCACGTGATGGGGTCCTTCTCAGAGAAGCCACGGGACGGGTCCTTCTCGGAGATGCCACATGACAGGGTCTTTGCACTGGAGCGGCCTGTGCAGCGTGGCCTGTGGTGGGGATCACCACACGAGCCACCATCCTTCGTCTGGACTTCAGAGAAATCAGTTAGGAGCTGCAGGCCTGATGCTGGGGCAGTGGGCTGGGGCGTCTCACTCCCTCAGCTCCTTTGGGGTGGTTGGGCCTCAACAGTATTAACATAATAGAAACCAGTGAAATGATACCTGCTCACCAGAGTCCCGCACTCCTCAGGCATTTTAACACACAATAAATTCCCCACTGACTTGCACACATGTCTGCTGACGGAAGCATCGCTGCAGCCCCTGAGGTGACCCTTAACTTCTCCCTTGAGGCTGGGGGGCTGCTGACAGGTCGAGGCAGTGGTCCCTGGAGCGTCCACTCACCCAGCCCCTCAGGGTCTGAGCAACCACCCAGGCACTGCTCACCCAGAGGCCCAGCGGTGGCGGCAGGTGGCGGGGGGCACAGACCCCCGAACCAGGCTTCTCCCAGACTGGGGGTTGTGGAGGCAGGTTGGCTGCGGCAGCATCACACAGGGTGGGCAGGGTGAGGCTGGGCACTGAGGAGCTTTTGGAGGCCAGCGGGCATGGGCAGTGGCAGAAGAGGGCCGGTGGTCCTGAAGGCCAGGGCGAGGAGTGCCCTCGGCCTCTGGGCATGGCCCTGGTGCCCCAGGGCTTGGCGCAAACAGGTGGCGGTGGGGGAAGGTGCAGGGGCCCAGGCCTGGCGTGGGGCTGCGGGGAAAGCCGCTGAGGTGAGCAGCCTGGTGCCCGGCTCCCGCTGCCCAGCCCTCTGGACCTGACCACCTGTCCCGCACCCTCAGGTCACCCCGCTCACCGCCTTGAAGTTTGCGGAGCTGACCCTGAAGGCGGGCATCCCCAAGGGCGTGGTCAACGTCCTGCCGGGATCCGGTATGGCCGGGGACAGGGCACAAGGCCTGCCATGTGACGCACCCCGACGTGAAGGGGGCTGCCTGGTGGGGGTGCTGCCTGGGGGAGCCCCAGACTGGGGGACTCCTGGATGGGGGTTGGGGAGCGTGACTGTTGGCTGCAGCCGCTGATTGCAAGGAGAGGCTGTTGACTGAATGGAGAACGGGGAAGGGGAGAGGGACTGAGGAAGCTTAGGAGTTGAGTCTCAGACACACTGAATTTGAGAGGCTAGAAGACCTCCCACGGAGGTTCTGAGCCCCCGGGGAGGACGGGCGTGTGTGGCCCTGGGTGGCTGGAGGCGGGTGGCCAGGCTCCATGGCTGCCCTGACCCCCCCGCCTTGCCCATCCTGCACAGGCTCATTGGTCGGCCAGAGACTGTCAGATCACCCGGACGTGCGGAAGATCGGGTTCACAGGGTCCACCGAGGTCGGCAAGCACATCATGAGAAGGTGGGTGGTGGAGAGGGCAGAGGGGCCAGGGCTCGCAGGCCAGTGGGGCTCCACGACCTCCCTCTGGGGTCAGCCTGAAGGGAGAGAGGGTCTGGGGGTGTGGGGGTGCCGCGAGGGCAAGGCCTGCGCTGGGACGGTGGGGGAGGGGAGGAGGTGCGGGCCTGGCCTCACAGGGACCCTCCAGCCCAGGTCCTCGGCTGCTCTTCCGAGTGACCCCGCACTGGAGCTGCCCTCAGCCCCCATGTCCCGTGTCCCCCGTCCCCCGTCCCCCGTCCCATGTCCCGTGTCCTGTGTCCCGTGTCCCCGTCCCCCGTCCCATGTCCCGTGTCCCATGTCCTGTGTCCCATGTCCCATGTCCCAAGTCCTGTGTCCCGTGTCCCATGTCCTGTGTCTCGTGTCCCCCATCCCGTGTCCCATGTCCTGTGTCCCATGTCCCGTGTCCCGTGTCCTGTGTCCCCCACCCCGTGTCCCAGCCCATCTCTCCCTGTCCCTTTCAGCTGCGCCCTGAGCAATGTGAAGAAGGTCTCCCTGGAGCTGGGTGGGAAGTCGCCCCTCCTCATCTTTGCAGACTGTGACCTGGGCAAGGCCGTGCAGATGGTGAGCACTACGGGGGGCGGGGGGCTGCCCCAGGGGCTGTAACCCAGCGCTGTCCTCCCCTCCGCACAGGGCATGAGCTCCGTCTTCTTCAACAAAGGCGAGAACTGCATCGCCGCTGGCCGGCTCTTTGTGGAGGACTCCATCCACGACCAGTTTGTGCAGAGAGTGGTAGGTCCTGTCACTGGGCCTGGCACTGCCTGCTTGCCAGCAGCAGGGCGTTGGGGGCCAGGGAGGGCCTGGCAGTGGAGTCCGGCATGAGCCACTTGGGTCCTGAACCCCTCGGGGTGGCTGTGATAAGTCTTTCCTGCACTTTAGTATTTCAGCAAGAAGCAGCAACCCCACGGCTCCAACCCACATGCTGGCTGTCCCTGCCACCTGCCCTGCACACCTGCCCTCCCCTCCCCACACACCTGCCCTTCCCCTCCCTGCACACCTGCCCTCCCCATCCCTGCACACCTGGCCTCCCCCTCCCCACACACCTGCCCTCCCCCTCCCTGCACACCTGCCCTCCCCCTCCCTGCACACCTGCCCTCCCCATCCCTGCACACCTGCCCTCCCCCTCCCTGCACACCTGCCCTCCCCATCCCTGCACACCTGCCCTCCCCCTCCCTGCACACCTGGCCTCCCCCTCCTCGCACACCTGCCCTCCCCATCCCTGCACACCTGCCCTCCTCACACACCTGCCCTCCCCATCCCTGCACACCTGGCCTCCCCCTCCTCGCACACCTGCCCTCCCCCTCCCCGCACACCTGCCCTCCCTCCCCGCACACCTGCCCCTCCCCCTCCCCGCACACCTGGCCCTCCCCCTCCCCGCACACCTGCCTCCCCCTCCCTGCACACCTGCCATCCCCCTCACTGCACACCTACCTTCCACACACCTGCCCTCATCCCTGCATACCTGCCCTCCCCCCTCTCTGCACACCTGCCCCCCTCCCCGCACACCTGCCCTCCCCCTCCCTGCACACCTGCACCATCCCAGCTCCCACACCAAGTCCAGATGCCCTTGAACAGAGGGTGCATTTGAGGCTTCAACCCAGAAGGCAGGTTTGGAACCAGAACATGGTTCCAGAGGCCAGCATCTGGCGTGTGGACTTTCTTCAGGACCCAGTGGTCGGTCACCAAAGATTTGTCTGTGGGAGGCGGGTCAGGCGGTGACCGCGGTCAGAAGCCCAGGCAACTCTGACCCGGAGGGCACCTGCAGGTGGAGGAGGTGGGGAAGATGAAGATTGGCAATCCCCTGGACCGGGACACCGACCACGGGCCACAGAATCACCTGGCCCACCTGCAGAAGCTGCTGGAGTACTGCCAGCGTGGCGTGGAGGAGGGGGCCACGCTGGTGTGCGGCGGGAAGCAGGTTCCTCGGCCAGGTCAGAGCCCTGCGGACTGGGCAGCAGGCAGCATGGCCTCTGGGGCAGTGTCTAGGGGCCAGGCCCCTGCAGTCGGGCTCCCAGACTTCCGCCCCCCAATCTAGGACCTCAGGGGTGGGGGAGCTTGGATGTTGGGACACCTGTCAGACCAGGTGTAGGGCGTGCATACAGCCTCCTCCCAGCTGGAGGTCAGACCCCAGCATGCAGCTCTCTGTGGGGAGGCAAAGAGGGTTGTGAGCAGGATGGGGTAGCAGGGTGCAGAGACTGGCCTGTGGAGCTCCAAGAGCTGGGGGCACGTTTCCTTTGCAGACAAGTGAATACAGGCCACACCCACACCCTGTGAGTCAACAAGTGTCCATCCATGACACACGTTTTAAAAATTATAATTGCTGTTATAATTTGTAAATATATACAAACATGGAATATTTTATTGAATTAATAGGGGCTTCCCTGGTGGTTCAGACGGTAAATACGGGTTTGATCCCTGGATCGGGAAGATTCCCTGGAGGAGGGCATCATGGCCACCCACTGCAGAATTCTTGCCTGGAGAATCCCAGGGACAGAGGAGCCTAGTGAGCTACAGTCTATGGGGTTGCAGTCAGATGCAACTAAGCAACTAATAACACTATTAAATTCATCTTTTTGTTTTCTTCTTCTAAACAGTAGAGAGAAAGTTTCAAGTCTCTTGATTTTCAATCTCAGTCCAGCGGGTCTCAGGGCCCATGACTCTGTGTCCAGAGGTGAAATAGTTAGAGAAAGCCTTTCTGATGCCGGAAACGTTTCTATGGAGTGGCTAGGGCCTGTGGGGCGGTAGTCGGGATGGGAGGGGGTGTGTCCAGCTCAGCACTGGCCCCTGGTGGTGGACGGAGGTTGAAAGGCCCCGAGGCTCGTGGCTGGCATGCGGGGCAGGGGAGACACTGGTGGGTCTCGAATCCCTCGTCTCCCCACAGGCTTCTTCTTTGAGCCGACGGTCTTCACAGACGTGCAGGACCACATGTTCATAGCCCGGGAGGAGTCCTTTGGGCCCGTCATGATCATCTCTCGGTTTGCCGACGGGTACGGGTCCCGCTTAGGCCTCTTGAGAGCCCGTCCTGGTCACCAGGGTCTTCATGTGAGCTGCGGGGAGGGAGCTCAGACCGGTGGGGCTGTGGACGCAGCCGGACCCCCGCAGAGTCCTCTCGGCACAGAGGAGGCGACCCCGGCTGGGGTGGCTGCAGGGCTTCAGGCCCGCCGGGGGTGTCCTCTGCATCTCTCCAGCTCCACAGCACGCTGGCTTCCGCCTTGAGTCCCAACGGCTGCGTCGTGAACTGGCCAAACCTTGGGCCTGCACGGCAGTCATCGTTTATTTCACTTGCGAATCTGCAGTTTGGTTGGCAGGATTGACCGTTCTTGGCCCTGTGCTGTGTCGGGCTCCGCCTGGGGCAGGAGTGCAGGCCTCTTGGTGCTCTCCGTCCAGGGCTGGCCCCTTGCCCTCCTCACGGAGGCCCTCCTGGTTTTCCCTGCAGCGACGTGGATGCAGTGCTGACTCGGGCCAATGCCACGGAGTTCGGCCTGGCCTCTGGTGTCTTCACCAGGGACATCAACAAGGCCCTGTACGTCAGTGACAAGCTGGAGGCTGGCACTGTGTTCGTCAACACATACAACAAGACTGACGTGGCCGCTCCCTTCGGAGGGTTCAAGCAGTCAGGGTTCGGCAAAGACCTGGGTAAGCCAGCCATGCCTGCTTTCATTTATCCATTCAGCAAACACCCGTTAGAGGCCGCTCAGCCCAGGGGCCAGGGTAGAGCTGACGAGATGGCCACTTACTTCTTTCTGGGAGCCGACAAGCCGGTGACCAAGGCAGGGAGTCAGATCCTGCTAGAAGCTGTCCAGACAGTGGTCTGAGCAGGAGGCTGGACAGTGGCTTCAGCTGGGCGCTGGGTGGGCCTCCCGGTGTGGGCTGAGACCCGAGCGGCTGGAGGAACTGCTACTGGAGCTGCAGAGAGAGGCTGAGTGCTTGAGTGGGCCGGGGGCAGGCAAGGGCAAGATCAAGATCAAGGGGGCCTGGGAGCCCTGATCAGGCTCCGGCTTCATCCTCAGAGAGGGAGCCTGTGGGGGCCGGGCGAACACGAGAAGGTGATGTGAGTGCCAAGGCAGAAAGGGTGGCACCGGGCCCGGCCTTCCTGGGGAAGTGGGCCTCTGCCCGGTGCCCCCTTTCCCTGGCCCCTGCATGAGTTGGTGTGGCTCCCACCCCCCACTCTGCCACTGTGGAAGCCAGCAGCTGGGGGCTGGATCCTGTGGGGATCGGCTTTGGTGCCCAGCTTGGCAGGCGCAGCAACGTGCGGGAGAGCAGCAGGGCCCCTCAGAGCCGTGGAAGAAGGGGGTCTGGGGGGTGACACGGGGGGTGGGGGTTCTGAGATGACCACAGCGCCGGGCACGCCAGCGCCGCCCACCAGAGCAGCTGCTGGGACCGTGACGTTGCCCCCGACACGGGTTTCTTGCAGGAGAGGCCGCCCTGAACGAGTACCTGCGGGTCAAGACGGTCACCTTCGAGTACTGAGGAGGGTCTCAGGACCGTCCCCGGCTGCGGGCTCGACCCCGGATGTGGTGGAAGCCTCTGGCCTGCACCCTTCCCCATCCGGGACCCCCACCTTGCCCAATCCATGTGACCTCAGGCTCGGTCAGGAAATGACCCCATGTGAATAAAGGTCCTGGCCAGCATCCGTGTCCCCGCCCACCCGCAAGCCCTGACTCCTGGGCTCTGCCCCCTGCCTGGGGCTGGCTGTGGAGATGAGCCGCAGAGGGGACCCACCCTGTCTGAGGGGGTGTGGCCTGCCTCTCCGGCCCTGACTGTCTCCCCTTTCTGGAGTATGGGGTTGGGGCAGAACTGAGAGTTGGAGCTCCTGGCCCTGGCTGGGTCTTCTTGGTGAGCAGCCCACCAGGAGCCCCCAGAGTTGCCCAATAGACAGATGCTCCTGGTGTTCCTGTCACTCTGGGCATGGCAGGGGCTCGGGGGCTGACTGCCAGGACCTGGGGGCAGGGGCCCGAGTACAGTCCCTGTTATCCACAGGAAGGAGCCCAGACTGGCCTCTAGCTTTGTGTGCCTTTGTGCCTCCTGCCGAGCTCCCAGATTTCACCTGGGCTCAGGGGCACCTGAAGCGGGCCGAGTTCCCAGCCTCCTCTGCAGCCGGGTGGTGGTCATGGCGCCCCGTGAGTGGACAGAGCTCCAGGGGGCGTGGAACCTGCCCGTCCTGAGGCCCAGCTCTGAGGGGGGCTCAGGCTCTCCCCCCTGGGGCGAGCATGGACCCCGTGATGGGAGTTTTCCTAACAAGCAGTTGCGGCTATAGCAGGGGTTTGGGTAGGTGGGAAGACACCACTGAACACCCGCCGTCACAGAGGGGACCCGCCAGCAGCCTGTCCTGGGGGGAGAGTGAGCTTGCCCCCACTCTGTATAATGTTTAAATGTGTTTATCCTCATGATGTTACCAGAAGCATTCCAGGCAGTTTAGAAAAATAATTCTGTTAAAATACTCATGAATGAACTAGGACAGAGAGTGTGCGGTGGGAAGGTGTGCAGGAGACACCCACGGGGAAACTCAACCCGCTTCTAAAGCTGGAGAAGCGTCAGAGGGTCCCGGCTGCCGTGAGGAGGAGGAGACCTGGCCAGCCACCTGACCCACGGCATCCGTGGGACAGAAACAGACTCGCTTTCCTGCAGGAGAGAAAGAAATTCATCTTCCAAGTCCTTCTGAAATGCATTAGTCCTCCTAAAATTGTGGTGACCACCGTCTTATATGGTCTTACACAGGGTGGTGGTGATGAAATCAAATCCACGTTTTAAGGCAAGACAAGAAAAATGTAAACAAACATCACCAGCATCAGAACGCTCTCGTCTTGCTGAACTGAAACTCAGTTTCAGTGATCACGGAGCTGGGTTGTCACTTCCCGCCAGGAGGGAAAAGGCCCACACTGCCCACCGCAGGTCTGTGCACAGTCGCTACCCAGGACACAGCACAGCTCAGAACTTTCAGTAACCCGTGTCACGGCTCAGTCCTAGCACAGGCACGCCACAGCATGCTCTGAACGTTCACGCTTCCACGCTCAGAGGTTCTGCAGCCAATATGTGTGGAGGGCGTCCCCAGACACCAGCGGTTCTCAGACACCAGTTGGGTCAGCTCAAGCCAGTCCTGACTCCCATCTCCCTGGACTCAGCGGGACTTCCCCCCAAGAGACCCCCGCTTCAGACACCAGCTGGGGGTCCCCAGGGGAGCTCTGTCCTGCCCTGTCTCCCTCAGATTAAGGGTGTGGTCCTGTGAGGCTCTCCTCGCCCCCAGCCTCAGGTGGGCATGTGTGGTCCTGACCCACCGGCTGCAGAGCAGAGCGACTCCCTCCACCCCCGCCGCCCACCCTGCCACAACCCCCTCTGCAGGTCCAGTTACTTTGCCAGACGAGCTCATAGAATTCAGGAAAACTCTACTTGCTAGATTGTAGGTTTTTTCCTTATATCAGTACAAGGCTGTGACTCAGGAACAGGCAGGTGGAAGAGACACAGTGGCAGGTGGGGGGATCCCAAGCTCCCACACCCTTCCCAGGCCCCCTCTTCTCTTGTAGTCTCCCCCCTGCGGAGGCTCTCTGGGCCCCTCCTCTGGGGCTTCTCTGGAGGATTCCTTCCTGGGCATAACTGACTTGTCACTGGCAACTACTCCCACCTCCAGCCCCTCCCCTCCCCGAAGGCCAGGGGCTGGGACCCTGGTTCTGAGCTCCGGTCACACAGCGGCTTCCCTGGCAGCCCGTCCCCCCTCCTCCTGGGTAAGATTTCCCAGAGTCACCTCATCTGCAGGACAAAAAACACTTTCATCCCGCTCACCAAAGGGAATTCCAAGGGTTTACGGAGCCGGGAACCGCAGACGAAAACCAAGTGTGTGTCTTACTAATAATTCACACTGTCACAAATGCTGATACTGACGACGTACGACAAGCCCATTTGGCACTCATCTTTTTAACACCCCGCCAACCTCCATGCCAGGGCGTTGCCTTTGGGGCAGCGCCAGGGGCCAGGCTCTCACTGACCCCAGGCCTCCTCCTTTGCCAGCCTCTCTGCAACGTGAAGTCAGCCAGACCTGTGAGACTATTTTTAGTGGTGGCCCTGCCACCTCGATCCTTCAGGTCCAGAGCCCTGAGGCGTCTTCCCGGCAGCTGCTCCCTCCACAGCTCCCCAGGTTGGGTCCTGGGAGCCTGACCATTGCTCCTGACACCCCAGTTCAAGGAGGAATCCGCAGTTTGGCCACACCTGAGTTCCTGTTACTGCTGGCAGGTAAGTCCTCCTGCTTGGGAATTGGCCTGTAGGGTGGAGAAAACCCCCTGCCTGCGTGCCCTGGGAAGCCTTCTGGCAGGGGCAGGGGTCCCCCACCTCTGACCCACCCCCCGCCCCGCACCTCTGAGCCAGCACCGCAGGATGCTTTGGAGAGCAGGCCCGTCTCCTCATGGGTGGAGGCGGGAAATGCGAGGGCCTTGACGTGTTTTCAGGGTCATCAGAGAACAAATTTCATTCCTGAGAATTTTACTGATTCATATATACATGTGATATGAATTGAATACCAAAGCCAGATAACCCATGGAGCGGCCACCTCTCAGCTGGACCCTGGGCGACCAGCGAGTGGCCCTGCATTTGCTCACCTGGTTTCCACAGAGCTGGCCGGTGGAGGGAGCGAGCCGACCTGCCTCCGCCTCTCCAGGCGTGGCCTTGGGTGGGTGCAGCGACTCTTCATCAGCTCGCAGGGGGCTCTGGGGGTCAGCGGTGACATCCGGAAAGCACACACTATGCCATCTGCACCCCTGCAGCCGGCCCGTGGGACTTCGGGGATTCCCAGGAGGGCTCTCTGCCAGGTGGGAGCCACCTACCCGCCTGGCATGAAGGTCCAGGGCACTGCAGTCCAGGAAACACCAGCCCTCACTTAGGGATAGGCAGGACGGGAGCTGTGCAGGGCCCGGAATGGGGGTACTCTGAGGTCCCCAGTGTCCCAGCAGGACAGGGCTGAGCTCCGGGGGCCCACGGCTGCCTCCCCTGCCTGCCCAACCTGCATTGTCCTACCGGGATTCCTGGGCCCACCTCCCAGATATGCTCATCACCAGGTCTTTCTGGGGGTAGGAATCTGAGGATGAGCCCGCAGAGTCCCCTGGGGAACTCATGGTGCGAGAGGCAAAAATATCCTCCTTAATATAGCACAGGGACGTGGCCAAGACGCCTCCGAGGAGCTAGGAAGAAGGCCGAGGACGAGCGCCTGACACTCCCCCGGTCCCGCCTTGCCCTAAGAAGGCGGGGCAGCCGTGCGCTCCGGGGGGTCCGAGCCCTAAGGAGGCGGGGCAGCCGTGCGCTCCGTTGAGCAGCGGCACTGAAGGGCAGGTGGGCTTCCTGTGCGAGGAGGTCCGAAACTCCAGTCCCTGAGGGGGTCACTCGGGCCGGGCTGCACCCTTCCCCTCCCTGCAGAGGGTAGCCACGTTCTGGCTCCACCCCGGGCATGCTCCCCGGAAAGCCTGCAGGTGAGTGGCGCCTGAGTCCCTCCCTGAGGCGGGGGGCGTCTCTCATCCTTCCTTCCACCTTGGCCAGAACAAGCCCACAGTCAAAAGACAGTTTTGAGTCCATCGGGGAAAACTGAACCGCTGGGTGTTGTCAACTTTGTCAATATGATGCTGGTTTTATGGGAATGTCTGAGAAAACTGGCCTTATCCACTAAAGACTTTATGTACAGGTGATGCTGGGAAAGATTGAAGGCGGGAGAAGGGGACGACAAAGGATGAGATGGTTGGATGGCATCACCGACTTGGACTTGAGTTTGGGTAGACTCCGGGAGTTGGTGATGGACAGGGAGGCCTGGCGTGCCGCGGTTCATGGGGTCGCAGAGTCGGACACGACTGAGCGACTGGACTGAACTGATGTACAAGTGTAACAGGTCTGCTGGATGCTTTAAAAAGACTGCAGGAGGAAAATCAAAAATGTGTGCGGGGCGGGATTCAGAGGGGAAAAGAGGCGCAGTCAGCGCATGCCCAGGCCGCCCGAGCGCTTCCGGGACGAGCCGGCGGGGACAGGTGGGCCCTTACGCCCCTCCCCCGGGCCGACCGGCTCCCCACGTCCGCCGCGGCCGAGGGCCCCTCCCCACCCCCGCGCTGGGCGGGTCTCGGCGCTAGAGTCCCGAGGACCCGGCGTCACCGCTCGAGGAGGGAGAAGGCGCTCTGCGGCCTGGCCCTCCCGCAGCCCCGCCCCGGGGCCCGATCCTCCCCCAGCCCCGCCCCGGGGCCCGATCCTCCCCCAGCCCCGTCCCGGGGCCCGATCCTCCCCCAGCTCCCGCCCCGGGGCCCGATCCTCCCCCAGCTCCCGCCCCGGGGCCCGATCCTCCCCCAGCTCCCGCCCCGGGGCCCGATCCTCCCCCAGCCCCGTCCCGGGGCCCGGCCCTCCCGCAGCCCCGCCCCGGGGCCCGATCCTCCCCCAGCCCCGTCCCGGGGCCCGATCCTCCCCCAGCCCCGTCCCGGGGCCCGGCCCTCCCCCAGCCCCGTCCCGGGGCCCGGCCCTCCCCCAGCTCCCGCCCCGGGGCCCGATCCTTCCCCAGCTCCCGCCCCGGGGCCCGGCCCTCCCCCAGCCCCCGCCCGAGTTCTGGTCCGCGCGGCCAGCGGGGCGAGGGCAGCACCGGACCGGAGGGACCCTGGACTGGGGCGGGGGCTCAGGTTCAGGGTCGGGGCTCCGGTTCGGGGGCGGGGACTCGGGCCCTGGGCGGGGCTCCGGTTCGGGGGCGGGAACTCAGGTTCAGGGGCGGGGCCTCCGGGTCCGGGGGCGGGGACTCAGGCCCTGGGCGGGGCTCCGGTTCGGGGGCGGGAACTCAGGTTCAGGGGCGGGGACTCCGGGTCCGGGGGCGGGGACTCAGGCCCTGGGCGGGGCTCCGGTTCGGGGGCGGGGACTCTGGGTCCTGGGGGGCCTTGGGTGGACTGTCGCCGTTCCGCCTTCTCGGTGGCCCCGGCGGCCGCGCTGCTCCTCCTGCCGAGCCGCTTCCCGCCGCCGCCGAGGGCATCCGGTGAGTGCGGCGCTGAGCCCGGGGCGGGGTGCACGGAGCGGGCAGCACGCGGGTCCAGGCCCAGGGAGGGTGGAGCAGCGCGCGCGCGGAAGAGGCAGGGCTGGGGGCTGCAGGTTCGGTCCGCGGGACCCGGCCGGGGGAGGGAAGGGCGCTGTCGCTCAGGCCGCTCTGAGACCCGTGCCCCTCCCCCGTCGCGGATCTGAAAGCGCCCGGGTGGGTCCGGCGCCGCCGGCCTTTAAGGGCCCCCAGGCGCTCCCCTGAGGCCGTAATAAAGAGCGCTGGCCTGAAACCGCAGAGCCTCCGAGAGCTTGTGCCGGGGTGCGGGCAGGCCACGTGTCCTGCGATGCAGGTCACCTTATTCCCTTACCTCCTCGCCACCCTGCGGAGGCGCAGAAATGTGACTCTTCCGAGGACACGCATGTGTGGGGAGGAGGAGCTGGGGTTCCGGGCCCTGGGTTCCGGGGCTCCCTGAAGCAGAGGCCACTGGGTCCAGTATCTCGCGCCCGGTGAGTGGTCAGGAGTGGCCCTGCCCCCCTGCTGTGGACGAGCACCAGTGAGTGATCTGGTCCCAGACCTGATGTTAGTGCTGGGGGAGCTAAGGGCAGGGCGCGGAGGTGTGGGTGCTGGTGGGGAGCCGGTGTTTCAGAGAGAGGCTCGGGGTTTGGGGAGGCTGGGGGCATTCTGCTTCTTGACCTTAATTCATAAGTGATTCATATATACTTTCTGCTGAGATGTAAAATCACCAAAAATCTGCCCTTTGAAATGTCCAGTTCAGGAGGACAGAAAGCCCCTGTCCACACAGAGACTTGCCCGAGAATGTTCAGGGCCGCATTAGCCCTAACAGCCGGAACGAGGGGCTAAGCAGTTTGTGATCCAGCCACACGATGCGATGTCACTCAGCCTTGAAAAGGAATGGCATGCTGACTCGTTTATCAACATGGGACACCCTTGAAAATGCCACCCTCAGTGGCATCTTCTGTAGTTTTGTTCTGCATTTTCCAAACGGCTAGTGCTGAGCATCTTTTAACGTGCTTGCTTATGGCTGTTGTGTAATCTTCTTTGGGGAAGTCAACCCCTATGCCAGAGTTCAGTTCAGTCGCTCAGTCGTGTCTGACTCTTTGCGACCCCATGAATCACAGCACACCAGGCCTCCCTGTCCATCACCATCTCCCAGAGTTCACTCAGACTCACGTTCTTTGAGTCCGTGATGCCATCCAGCCATCTCATCCTCGGTCGTCCCCTTCTCCTCCTGCCCCCAATCCCTCCCAGCATCAGAGTCTTTTCCAATGAGTCGACTCTTCGCATGAGGTGGCCAAAGTACTGGAGTTTCAGCTTTAGCATCATTCCTTCCAAAGAAATCCCAGGGCTGATCTCCTTTAGGATGGACTGGTTGGATCTCCTTGCAGTCCAAGGCACTGTCAAGAGTCTTCTCCAACACCACAGTTCAAAAGCATCAATTCTTCGGCGCTCAGCCTTCTTCACAGTCCAACTCTCACATCCATACATGACCACTGGGAAAACCATAGCCTTGACTAGACGGACCTTAGTCGGCAAAGTAATGTCTCTGCTTTTCAATATGCTATCTAGGTTGGTCATAACTTTCCTTCCAAGGAGTTAAGTTGGGTTTATTGTTGAGTTGTGCTCTTTTTGTATTCTGGAAACCAGACCCTAATCAGATATATGGTTGGAAACATCCTCCCTCTTCCTGATGGAATTCTCTGAAATATCAGGCTCTGGCATTTTGATGAAGCCCCTTTCTTGTACCTTAGATGTCACATCTAAGAAACCAGAGCCTAATCCAAGGGCCCTGTGTTCTCACCTATGTTTTCTTCTGTTTCACGGTTTTAGCTCTTAGGTTAGGTCCCTGACCCATTCTGAGTTAGTTTTTGTGTGTATGACCTGAGGTAAGGATCCACTCATTCCTATGCACGTGGCGTCTCAGCACCGTGGGGCTGTTGAAAAGACTTTCGTTTGCACGTCGAATAGCGCGGGCCTCCTTGTTGGCGCTCAGCTGGCCGTGGGTGTGCGGCTTCACCCACAATTCTCAGTCGTGCTCGCTGGCCTGCATTCCCAGTCTTGCCCCGCGGTTATGTGGCCTGGCTCACTCCGGTTCATAGTTCGGTCTTGAACTCACGTGCGTGCTCCCTAACCAGAACAGTTTCCCCCAAGGCTGTTTAGGGCTCTGGGTCCCTCGCCTTTCCACATGAAGTCTGGGATCGTCATGTCATTTTCACCAAAATAGGCCAGACTTGAACAGAGGTCGCCCTGAATCTGTAGATCAGTTGGAAAATATTGCCCGCTTAGCAGTATTGAGGGTTCTGACCTGTGAACATGGAATATCTTTCCATTTGCTGGCTTTATAAAATTTTCTTTCAGCAGTATTTTCCAGTTTCCAGGGTCAAAGTCTTACACTCCTTTCGTGAACTGTGTTCTTAGGTAGCTTATGCTTTCGATGCTATTGCAGGTTCAACTGTTCCCTAATTTTTGGATTGTTTGTTGCTAGTGTATAGAAATAAAACAACTTTTGTGTAACGATTTTGTATCCTACGACCTTAGTGTACTTGTTTATCAGTTGTAATAGTTGTGTGCGTGTGTGTGTGAGTGCGTGTGCGTGTGTGTATACATACGTGTACGTGTGTGCGTGTTCCTCAGGGTTTTCTGTGTACAGCACACGCCATTTCTACGTGGAGGTAGTTATACTACCTCCTTTTGCACCTGCATCCTTGACGCTCACTACTGAAGTCGTCTGGCCTTGGAAGTTTCTTTATAAGAGTATTTTCATGCTTAATTCAGGCTTCTGTTACAGGTCTACATTAAATTTTTTTTTTTTAGCTAGTCTGTTCGTGTCTAGGAATTTGTGCATTTCATCTAGGTTTTCTAATTTGTCAGCATACCTACAATTTCCTCATAATTATCTAAAAACTTTAAGTTTGGAAGTCACGTCCCCTCCTAAATACCCGAGTCTTTCCTTCTTGGTCAGCCACAGGTTTGTTGATTAGCTCGTTCTCCCCAAAGACCCAACCTCTGTGTCTGTTGATTGTGTCCCCAGGTTGAGGCTGTCAGGGCCCAGCTGTGCTCCTGTGACCGCGATGGAGACCCGCCAGCGCCGGCCGGAGGAGCTGGGGCTGCTGCAGGCCGTCAGCGCAGGGAGCGGCCCGGACAGCCCGAGGGCGGCCCCCACACCCCCGGGGCCTGAACTCAGCAGGGAGACCGCCTGGTCCATCGGCAGCCAGGTGACCCTGCCCTTCCTGTTTGCAGGCCTGGGGCTGTCTGGAGCAGGCATCCTTCTGCACTATTTCCAGGTAGGAGGGGACACATGGGGGTGTTGGGGGTGGGGTGCTGTCCAGTGCCCGCCTGGAGAGGAGGCGCTGCACGCTGTCCGCTGCGGTCAGGGGCGGGCCTTCTGCTCCCGCCCACCACTTCTCTATGATTTGGGCAGGAGTCTTTTGGTTACTGATGACAGAGACTGGCTTTGACCCAGAGCACACTTTACAGACAGTCATTAGCTCCGGTAATCAGAATAGCTGAGGGCTGCACGGACTCGATGGACGCGAATCTGAGTGAACTCCGGGAGATGGTGATGGACAGGGAGGCCTGGCGTGCTGCGATTCATGGGGTCGCAAAGAGTCGGACACGCCTGAGCGACTGGACTGAACGGAACTGGAGGCAGGCATGACATGATCCAGGTGCTTGAATGGTGTCAGAGTGCCAGCTCTCTCTCTCTCAGCTGTCTCATGTTCAAGCAGGTTCTATGCTTAGAGGGGAGGGTAGCCTTTGGCAGTCAATGCTTTGTACACGTGCTCTTGAAAAACAAGAGACGTGTTTGTCAACCCGTTACAGTCTCCCTAGTGTTTTTTAAATTAATGCATTTAATTAGAGGATGACACTTTACAGTGTTGTGACGGTTTTTGCCGTATGTCAGTAGGAATCAGCCATAGGTATACGTGTCCAGGCTGCCCTGGTCGCTCAGCTGGTAAAGAGTCTGCCTGCAATTCAGGAATCCTGGGTCGGGAAGATCCCCTGGAGAAGGGATAGACCACCCACTCCAGTATTCTTGGGCTTCCTTGGTGGCTCAGATGGTAAAGAATCTGCCAGCAGTGTGAGAGACCTGGATTTGATCCCTGGGTTGGGAAGATCCCCTGGAGGAGGGCATGGCAGCCCACTCCAGTATTCTTGCCTGGGAAATCCCCATGGACAGAGGAGCCTGGTGGGCCACCGTCCACGGGGTCGCAAAGAGTCGACACGACTGAGCGGCTGAGCACACGCGGCACGCACACGTGTCCCCTCCGTCCTGAACCGCCCCCCCCCCACCCCGTCCCTTGGGGCTGTCACAGGGCACCGGCTTTGGGTGCCGGCTTTGCGCATCGCCTCTCGCTGGTTTCGTTCCGCGTGGAGCACTGTGCGTGCTTCAGTGCTTCGCTCTCGAGTCATCCCACCCTCTCCTCTTCCTGCTGGAGTCTCTCAGAATCGACCCTGCCGCCAAGTGTCCACTCCTGCGCCGGTCACCACTCCCTGAGGGCTGACGCCTCTTGTCGTCAGTCTCTGAGGGGAGGCAGGGCCCTCGGTTTATACCCCAACAGACAACGAAGTAGCCAGTGCGCCAACCCCTCTTGTTCTCGGACTGTCAGAGCCCCGTTCCTGCATCACGCGATCTCTCCCTGGGAGGGCGTGGTTCCTAAGGATCCCTGCAGCCGTTAGCAGCCAGGTCATTCCTGCTGATTGGAAGGAGCTGAGAACAGAGACCATCTGGGATGGGTGGCCAGATGGGGCGGGCTGGCCCCTGCCTCCTGCTTGCGGCAGGGTCCCCTGCCCAGGGAACCTGGCCTGCCCTTCACTGATTTGGATCCACTCGGGGTTTGAGTCCCAGTCTGCCACTTAGCCAGTAAGGCTGGTGCTTTAAACTTTTTTAGTTCAGTTCATTCGCTCAGTCGTGTCCAACTCTTTGCGACCCCATGAACCACACCACTCCAGGCCTCCCTGTCCATCACCAACTCCCAGAGTCCACCCAAACCCATGTCCATCGAGTCGGTGATGCCATCCACCCATCTCATCCTCTGTCCTCCCCTTCTCCTCCCGCCTTCAATCTTTCCCAGCATCAGGGTCTTTTCAAATGAGTCAGCTCTTCGCATCAGGTGGCCGAAGTATTGGAGCTTCAGCTTCAGCATCAGTCCTTCCAATGAATATTCAGGGCTGATCTCCTTTAGGATGGACTGGTTGGATCTCCTTGCACTCCAAGGGACTCTCAAGGGTCTTCTCCAGCACCACAGTTCAAAAGCATCAATTCTTTGGTGCTCAGCTTGCTTTAGGTCCAGCTCTCACATCCATACCTTTTTTTAAACCAACACTGAAAAATCGGGAGTTGCCACAAAAAGATTCAGACTCCTGTTTGCTCTTGAAACGCTGGCAACCCTTCTTGAAGTTGGACCCATGTCCCCTCGTGGCCACGGTGACTGGTCACTGCCTTCTGCGCGGCCACAGCGCCCCCTGCCTGTCCTGCATGCCCCCGCTTCCCTGCATTACCTGCTCTCCCACCACGGGGGTCTCGGTGGCCCAGCATGGCTGCCGGCTGCCCCCCAGGCTCCTCGTGGAACTCATCAGGCCCCAGCAGGGCTGCTGTGATGCGGGAGTCCCTGCCCCGGGCTGACTCAGCCCCAGACTCTCTGCCCTCTGCTTCCTCCCGTGACCTGGCGCCCACACTTCTCTCACCAGTGGTGAGTCAGCACCAGGGGGTCCACGCCCCGAAGCGCCCCCCCACCCCATGCCTCCCCCGCAAAATCCCTCCTCCCCACGCCCTGCGGCCGGCTCTGTTGCCCTGCGGGCTCTTCTCTATCCCAGAGTTTTCAAAAAGCCTATTTGGTCGCGTGTTCATGCCGATACACTCTCACCGAGCAGGTACACGACAGGTGTGCGGATCACGTGTGTGTGTGTTTGTACACACGTGGATGCATATCTGTACATTCACACACACAGATATAAATCTCCGCACACACACAGTTGATAAGTTGTACTTGGAGCCGCAGGCCTCAGACCACCCGGGGTGTAGTGCCGTGCTCATGTGAGGAACCTGCCGCAGAATCACAGCTCCGCAGAATCATAGGTCCACAGAGAGACTCCGAGACCCCTGTCGTGTCCCTCTGGCCCGCCTCAGGCACCCAGCTGGGCCGCTACAGGTCTCCCCAGGCTTCCGGTCACTGCGCCTTCTCTGCCACCTCGCGGGTAGACTCCAGGCCCTGGATGGCCTGTGAGCACCTGGCTCCCGCCAATGCATCAGGGCGGTTTGAGCCGCGGCAGGTCACAGGAAACCCGAGCTCGCGTGGGCAGGGTCAGAAGGCAACTTGGCATCTCCCAGAACGCGGTTTCCAGGGCAGGGCGACTGCGCAGGCAGACAGTGGCGTCACCACCAGCTGGCAACGCGTCCGAGGACGGGCATCTCCCCATCGCTGGCTGGTGGTGACGCCAGCGGTGGCGGCAGGCCCCCGGGAGATGCGGGCTGACCTTCAGAGGTGACGGGCAAGGCCCTGAGAGGCTGTTGAGCTGGGCACTGGGCAGAACGTGGACACCGCACCCGCGGCAGCAGGCACACGGAGGGGCTGCTGCCTGGGGGCTCAGCGTCTCCCCAGCGCTGGGTGCTGGGTGTGGGCCCTCGGATGGGACGCTGGCTGCAGGGCTATCGTCCACGCTGAGGCGGTTTTTGTCCAGGACTAAGAACAGGCCACACCAAGCTGTCAGAGGGAGGGTGGCCACTCAGCCGGCCGCCGTCCCAAGACTCCATCCTGGAGCCTTCACCATATTGGGAGCTGGTTGGTCAGTGGAGAGCAGCTGGGTCAGGGTCGGGGCGTCCTGGGGGTGGCCGCCCCCCAACCTGGGCAGAGGAGGTCTTTGTTTGTCAGCCACGCGCCCCAGGCCTGGGGGGGTTCCTGTCTGTGGGGCTCGTGAGCTGCCTGGGAGGCAGGCTTGTAGGAGCGTGTGCCCGGCTCCCCTGAGGGGTGACTGGCCCGTCTGATGCCACGGGCTGCTCGGGGTCCAGGCTGGGCTCCAGGGGAACAAGGGGGCAGAGCTGGGTGGCGGCAGGAACAGCCTTGTGGGGGTGGCTGGGTGGCCTTGGGCGGGGGTCCGGTGGGAGGCCTCGGACGAGGGGGCAGGCCACCGGCATGCTTGGGGCTTCGGTCCCACGAGTTCACAGGTGGGCCTGGCCGGCCACGGTGGAGGCAGAAAAGAAGACCTCCTTCCTGTTTGTTACTGAAAATGTAACCGCCTTGACCACTGGGCCTGCACAGGCTGGGGGCATTCAGGCCTTTAAGAGTGACCGGTTTGCTCAGAACCAGCCCAGGCTCAAGGTGACCTTGAAGACGGGAGGCTGTGTGGAGGCTGTGCTCCCGGGAAAAGGCGGTCCCCACCAAGGACCCCAAGACGATTGCCCTCGCTGGCGAGTCGGGGGCGGGGTGGTTCTGACACGATGGCTCTGGGCCCTCGGGGGCTGGGCTCCCGTTCCTGGGAGGTTCTGAACAGGGGTTGCTGAGACCCTCCTGAGGGGTTGGGGCAGCAGTCAGAGGCCCGAGGAGGGCAGGACCCTTCAAGGTCCCCCAGATTCCTCCTGCCGCCCAGCGCCGCCCGGGGTCCAGCTGAGCTCCTGCTGGAATTACATCCCTGGTTTCCTGGGTTAGGAAGCGTCTTGTTCCCAAGCCGCCCAGGAAAGGAGTAACTCCCCTCACACGCTTCTTTCATCTCTTTTGCACAGTGTGTTTGATGGTTCACAGAAGCCAACAGTCACCGCAGATGTGCAGAAAGTTAGGAAATAAAGGGCACTTAGGGTCCCACCCCCAAAGGCACACCCACTTTTAGCATTTTGGTGTATAGCCTTCTGAACTGTTCACTGCTTGTGTGTATGTGTTCATTTTTCATTATTTTTTGAACAAAAATGAGAAACGTTGTAACGATGTATAACTGCTCTCTTGGGGGCCTCTTCCTGCACGAAACACGCAAACGGCTGTTTGTTTCCTCCTCTTCCGTCCTGATGGGAGTGGCTCAGAGGCCCACAGTGCACCATTACAGGTGAATTACGATGCTGGACCATGGTCAGAACTAGAAAGAGATCCCAGGAGGTGCTGGGGCCAGAAGGTGGTCACCAGTGGCTGCGGGGGGCCCGGTTCAGCTGCCGGCCTGGGGACTGGGGTGGCCAGTGTCCAGACAGGGCCGGCCGAGAGGGGTCTGTTTTGCACACGGTGGCCTCACACTCAGCCCCTGCCCCGCTGTCCTTAGACACATGCCGCGCTCTCAGCCCCCTGCCCATGTGGGCACGCTGACTCTCACCTCAGAGGCGGGCACAGGGGTCGGGGGGTGCCGAACTTGGATCAGGGTTGGTTCCCCGGGCTGCTCTCTGGGGTGGCTGTCCTTCGGAAGCCGTCCTTTCTTGGCGGGCGTCCCAGGGACATCTTGAGGGTCTGGTAATGGACGGGCTGTGGCCTGTGTGCACGTGAAGGGCACGAGGTGTCGCCAGGGTCACGGCGGACGTTCACCCTGTGAGTCGCAGGTGGGGCATCCTGTCCTCGTCGCGGTCACGATTCCACTCCCCTTTCCGTGGCGTCGGCCTGGCTGGCCCCGGGGACCCCTCTGGCCAACATCAGAACTGCCGTGGGCAGGTCCAGGCTCTGCAGCCTGTGGCCTTGACCCTGCTGAGCCTGCCTCCAGGCCTGGACGCTGCCCCGGCCCCTGTGGGAGGCACAGCAGACCCTCATTCTCTGCATGTCAGGACCCCTTCTCCTTGGGGTCGGGGTCGGGGCTGGTCTGCCCACGTCAGGACGAGCCTGGGCCCTGGAAGCCCCTTCCAGGTCTCCGTCCTTCGGGAGAGCAGGCCCACGTTCTTCTGCGGGTGCCGCATTTTGCTGTGGCCGTGAGCCCCGGACACCAGGGTTGAGTGGCCGTGGGTGCAGCCTCTGGACCTTGAGGGAGTGACAGGCCTCAGGGGCTTGGAGCTGCCTGGGGGGCTGGTCCCGCACGCTCTCAGCCAGGCTGGCCTCACGTGGCCCGGCTCCCTGGTGCAGCCCCGGCCAGCGTGGGCCGGGCAGCTGGCTGCCATCAAGGTCGCTCCGGGGGGACAGGGAGTGTCTGTGTGGGCGGCCAGCCGGGGGAGGCCGCAGCGGATACGGCGGCCCCTGGAGGGGGAGAGCCCGGCCCGCGGGGGTGCACGGCATGAGCGGCCCCAGGCTGAGTCGCCGCCTTTGTTCCCCACTTGTTCGCTCCGGGTTTGGCCGAGGGGTGGTAAGGACCGCCCCTGAGGCTGGCACCTCTGCCTACGTGGACCCCTTGGGGAGGCTGTCCCGGCCTGGCCATGGTGGTCACCCGGCTGAGCCTGGAGCTCCGCTTCCAGGGTGGGAGGCTGCGAGGTGTGCACTGCGAGCTTGCCCGCTGGCCCCGGGGGGCGTCCCCCGAGCCCGCCGCCAGAATCCTGGGCCAGGTCCTGGTACCAGTGCTGCTGTCCGGCCTGGGCGTGGTGGCGGCCGGGCTGCTGATGAACCGCGTGCAGGTGCGTACGGGCAGGCTGAGGGCCGGGCGGGGTCCGGGCTCGGGGGCGGGCAGGCGGGTCCCCCTGGGGACGCGGGCACCTGAGGTCCAGAGCGCCTGACGCCCTTGCACGGTCAGCCTGCGTGGACTCGCAGCCTGGGAGCTGGAACTTCTCGGACACGGGGCCTGGGGGCTCGAGTCCTGCCTCTGTTCCCCCTCAAGGGGGATCGACAGGCATCCCTGCCTCAGCCTCTCTGCCTGTGAGCTGGGCAGGGTTGTGGGGCTGGCCTGGTGGCCCGAGGGTGTCGGGGAGCCTCTCGGGGGGGCGGGGTGCTGAGCCCAGTAGGGGTCCAGGTGGGACAGGGCACGTGGAGCTGGGGATCTCGGCCAGGAGTGTTTGCTGGGAGGCTGGGGGGTCTGTGTGCTCCAGGTCAGGAGCCCGGGGAGCCCCCTTTGGGTCACAGAGGCAGGGAGTGTGTGTCGTGGAGACATTGGGCACGTCCGTGAGGACGTAGGGTGGGGGGTCACCTCTCACCTGGGGGAGGTGGCGTGTGCATGACACTGTGTTGTGTGCACAGACATGACTTGGGTTGACCCGCAAGGGGACATCAGGTGGCGTCCCATCTCCCTGGGCTTGAGGGGCATCTGACGTGCCCCCCTGGGGGCCCCAGCTCTGAGTGAGGCTCTCAGGACATCTCCACCGCCCAGCCCAGTGCACGGTGCCCACTGGATGGTGCCCTTGCTCAACTGCTGCCAGCTGGAGCTGGGTCCCTGCCTCCTGCTTTTCCCTGGAGCTGCCCCCCGGGTCCCCCTCCCAGGTCACCCTCCTGTGGAAGCTGGAAGAGCCTGGCTGGACAGCAGGATGCCCCTCCCGACTCTCTGGGGTCCCGTCCAGGAGGAGGCCCAGAGCACACACCCTCAGGAGGGCCAGCAGCCCTGGAGATCACAGCCTTTCCCCACTCCCCGCTTGGCGGACACGGCGTGAGGGCTCCCTCGCTCTGCACTCCCTGCTCACCCCCACCCCCGGAAGCTCGCGTGGTGGGGGGTGTGCCGGCCGGTGCTGCCTGGAGCCACGCACGCTCAGCCTCAGGCCTGACAGCCAGCCCCGTGGACGGCCCCCAGGTGGCCGTGTGACGGGCCGGGGCTGGGATCGGCCGCGCCATCTGGGGCCGGGAGCCCGTTTGGGGGTCTGGGGACTGAGGCTTGTGAGGGACTGGAGTGTCAGCTGGTATCATCCCAAGACCGTTTCCACCCAAGTGGTGAGTCGGCATTTCTCCCCACGAAACGAGGTTAAGCCCTGGCCTCGGCCCCAGTGGGCCCCTCACTGCCGATCCTGTGGCCCCTCCCAGACCTCTCTGGGGCTTACCGCACACATGGGCGCCGGGAACCCCGAGGACGGTGTCTGTTCTTCTCAGATCAGGGCGAGCCGCGTGCTGGGCGGGTGGACGAGGCCACTTGTTGTCGGTTCCTCCGGCCTATCTGGTTGAACCCCAAGCAGACGGAAGCCTCCCCACTGTCCTGGCGTCTGTGTGCTGGCCGCTGGGCCCCCTGCAGACACAGGGCAGCAGGGAGGCAGGGAGGGAGGCGGCAGGTTGGAGACTTGGCGGGCACGTTGCTGAGCCTCAGGGTGGTGTTTCTGGGGCCGTGAGCAGCAGCGGGCACTGCAGGTGAGGGGCCCTGCGTGTGGACAGAGGGGGGCGGGCCAGAGCACCAGGATGCAGACGCTGAGGGCAAAGCCTTCTCGACTCTATCCTGGCTCTTTGTTCTGAAACACACACCACATGTTGCTTCACGAGGACCAGCACGGGAGGGAGGCGACTGCTCGGAGCACGCAGTTTGGTGAGCCGGCCAGGTCAAGAGCTCACAGCCCGGGTTACCCGCCCGCCTGCCTGTTCCTGCGTGTGTCCGTGGGATGTGAGCGTGTTTGTGCGGGACTGGAGTCGCAGCTAGGCATCATCAGGGCTGAGTGTCTCTACCTGCCGGTTTTCGGGCCCACGTGACCCAGACGTGCGGCTGAAGGCCACAGGGTGGCTGGGGGCTGGAGGCGTGGAGCCCAGGGGGACAGGGGGCCCAGGGGACGTCTACGGCCGGGGCAGGTATCAGGCCAGAAGGCAGGTGCCCTAGGGTTGGACAGCAGACCCCCCCGGCTCCAGGGTCCCCCTGGGGCTCTGCAGGCCATGCAGCTCTGGGCCGGCCTCTCCCCTGGACCTGGCCTTCCGTCCTGCCAGCGCCTGGCGTCGCTGGCTTTGTCCTCGCACAGTGCCCGGAGGTCACCTGCCCAGATGTGTCTACACCCCACTTCCCGATCCTCCTTGGCCGCGACCACCTCCCGGTCCGGATGGCCCCTGGGGGGAGGACGGGCCGCAGCCAACAGCTCAGCTCCTGCTCCCCCTGTGGGGTGGGGGCTGGGCTTGGGAAGACTGAGATCCCCAGCAGGAGGGGATTGGGGTGGAAGGTCACGGCCTGGGGGCGCTGCGGCCCCGGGTGGACAGGGCGAGTCCATGCAGGGCGGGCGGAGGGGGGGACTCCCACGGGGCCTGAGACGCCTGTGCCCGTCTTGAGGAAGAGAGGTGGTTTATTAGACTTCGCAGCTTTCCTGCCTGGGGGAGGAAACAAGTCCCTTCGATTGTAAAGGTGTAGAAGGTCGGAAAGGGGCGGTGACACACAGGCCGAGCCCAGTTAGGCTGAAAGCGGACGTCTGTCAGACTGTGGTTACAGAGCGGGAACGGAGGGCTAAACTCTGTCCCCAGGACACGGACACAGGGAGGGGCGGGCTGAGAAACAGGGACACCGCCATCCCAGCATGCACTCAGGTCTGGCGCAGGTGAAGCCCCGGTGCTAAAGCTACAGTCTGCGTGAAATAAGCCACTTCCACAGATGGAGCACCTTCCAGAAAAACGCAGCGGAAGTCCCGCAGAAAGACCAGCAGCCCTCAGCGGGGCAGCCACGTGGGGAGAGGGGGAGCCCGAGGGGTGGGCCCCGGGAGGGCGCCCGGGGCAGGGACACGCAGTCCGCGAGCTTGGACTGAGCCCGGCCCGTCCCCACAGCACTGGCCCGTATTCACGGAGATGAAGGACCTGCTGACCTTGGTGCCGCCCCTGGTGGGCCTGAAGGGCAACCTGGAGATGACGCTGGCCTCGAGGCTTTCCACTGCGGTGAGCGCCCCTGCCTGCCCGAGGGGCTCGGCTCTGAGCGCCCAGTGGGGTCAGGGGTGGTCGTGACAGCCACTTGGCTGCCACGCCACGTCTGGGGTCGAGACGGAGCTGGGAAGCTGGGCGGTGCAGACACACGGTCACGAAGCTGGGGGCTGACCTGCGGCCCGTGAGCCGTGAGTCAGGGGAGGCTGGGCGATGAGGGTTTGGGGGGCTCTCGAGAACTCTGGGACTCTAAAGCCTCAATTTATTTGAAAATAAAAGCCTGAAAGTTCTTTCCTGTGTTCCAATCCGAGGAAGGTAAAAGACAGTTAAGGCCAATCCTTTCTCAACCTGGAGAGTTTACTGGGAAAAGAACAGACAAGGACTGAGAAGTCAGCCTTCAGTAACTGAGCTCAGTACAGAGGGGCCAAGAGACGCAGTTTCTTTGAACCTTTTCTTAACTTGTCTTGAATTTGGCCGGCAGAGGCCATGATGTTGGGAGCAGCGACGGCTTCTCAAGGAGGGAGCGCGTCACTGACCTGAACTTTTTATCACAGAGAAGAGGGGCTTGGGTACATCTCCTGAGCAGGACGCTTGGCCCAGGTCGGGGCGAGAGGCTCCTGGTCTCCAGGGGCCTGTGTCCCCACCCCCCTGCTCGAGTTGCCCTCTGACAGCCGGCAGGACCATCTGCTCTGGCGGCAGTGAGGGGCCCCCCACTGACCTGCTGGGGCCTCCAGGGAGGGGGCACCCCTTCAGCCACGCCCAGGGGGCTCAGATCGTCTCCTCTCCCCGTCCAGGCCAACACCGGGCAGGTCGATGACCCCCAGGAGCAGTACAGGGTGGTGAGCAGCAACCTGGCCCTCGTGCAGGTGAGCCTCCTCTTGGCCTCTGAACGCTCCACGCTCGTCACTGCAAACCCATGCGTCTTCCTCACGGAGGGGTCGCAGTCTCCGTCCGAGGCGGGTCTGCGTGCCTCTGGACAGGACGTGTCTGTGTCCAGTTCCTCCGCCGGGGCAGCCTGTGGCCACACACGGAACCTGGAGCAGGACCGCAGGCCTGCAGGCGAGGCCGCCGCTTACCGACAGGCTGCCTGCTCCGTGGCTGGGGCTCAGCCTGGGTCCCAGGCTCAGGGTCTGGGTCTGGGTGGCCTTGGTGACGCTCATTGGCTGTTTCCTCCTGAATCCTCCTTAACCAGCATCCTATCTGCTCCTGCTCCAAGCAGGCCTTGGGTGGGCACGTAGTCCCAGCGTAGCGTGGATGCAATCTTGCCTGCTGTTTTTCTAAAAAGCTTAATATCAAAGCATAAAGGCTGCTGTACACTGCATAGTTAAGCTTTTTGGATAACTTCAGCATATCTTATCACAAAAATATAGAACCACATTTAAACTTCTTGACAACTGGCATTTCGACAATGGTATGGCCTAGAATGTCACTGGCAGGACAGATGTGCAGCTGCTAGGGGCCGGCTCTTCGGGGCCGGTACAGACCCACCCAGCCTGGCCTGGCCTCACGCACCCATCACCCTGGGCGGTGGGGCGGGGGGCGGCCTGCAGTCACAGCGCACTGGGGGTGCTGGGGGTGCTCTGAAGAGAACTCCCGGCGAGTTCACAGGGTAAGAACCGTCTACAGCTCTAGATGCTTCCCGGAAGGATCACAGAGGGGATCTGATCCTTGTTTCTCAGCCGCACGCATTTCCTTTCTGCGAGTCACCTGTCCGATCGCTCGTGCGTCACCCTGTCAGATTGCCCGTTTAGCATTATGGCTGTTTTGACTTGTGGAATGGGCTCATTGCTCGGGATGCGGATCTTTTTTAAACAAATCACTTGGCTGCACAAGGTGTGGCGGTGGCCTGACATGGCTCCAGCTCCCGGCCCCTGCATCAGGCGCGTGGAGGGCACCCCTGGCCCAGCGGGAAGTCCCTTGCTGGGGGGCCTTTCACCAGTTATGTGAGGGACGTGGTTTCTCCCAGTCTGTCCCGGTCCTTGTTCTGTGCCATCTCTTGTCACACACGTCATACCTGGCACTTAATATACATTTTATCTGTAGTTTTCTTAATAGATTGGGCATGTTGTAGGAAGGAGGAGGCCTTCCCTAATCCAAAAGCTGAAACATACTATTCCACATTTTCACGTCTCAGCTTAGGGTTTTGTGTTCAGGTACATGTGCGTGAATGACAAAAGTCAGAATCCTTTCCTTTCCCCAAGCAAACATGCGGCTTCTCTTACCCTGTCCACTCCATCCTGATGGGAATGCACCTTTATCACAGCGAACGGCCACACACTCACGATTCACTGCCCAGACCCTGCTCTGTCCTGCCAACCTGCCGGTCTGTTTCCTGCCCAGCCACCCGGTTTTCATTCCTGTAGCTCCAACACACATGCTCGTAATGAAAATGCCCAAATGAGACGCCACTTCCATCCTCTCCCTCAAAACTGTCTCGCCTGTCCTTGCACATGTACTCGCTTCTGTGACACCTGAATGCAGAATGAGTTGTCGGGTGCCATCTTGGAATGCTGGCTGGAATTCTGTGTACAAGCCAGGGCGTGTCCTGGGGCCCCAGGGGATGGGGGTGCTGCTGGAGGTCAGACCCGCTAGAGGGGAGCTGACCCAAGATAAACACGGGTCGCTGGGGAAGGTCGGGGCGGTGGGCCAGGCATCAGGCTGAGGCGGGTGCTGGCCGCCGCTCCGGGGGAGGGAAGGGCCTGCCTCAGCCTGGTCCCCGCCCGCAGGTGCAGGCTGCCGTGGTGGGGCTCCTGGCTGCGGTGGCAGCCCTGCTGCTGGGCCTGGCCTCTGGCCAGGGGCTGGATGTGGTGGAGGCCCAGGTGCTGTGCGCCAGCAGCGTCCTCACCGCCTCCCTGGCGGCCTGCGCCCTGGGTGAGTGGCCCTCGGGGTCCTGCAGGGGATGGGGTGCCCCTCGATCTTCGCGCCCACCATGACCTGGACCCGCACATCTTGGGCCTAGGCGGGGTCTGGGGTCTGGGGCGGGGCCGCAGTGCAGGCGGCCCCTGGAGGGAGGGGCGGGGGGGACCGCCGCTACAGGCTCAAGACCCCTCCCTCGAGGCTGCCGCACCTCCCAGGACCCGCGTTCGGGTCTTCCCCGAGGCCCAGGGTCCCCAGGGGTTTGGAGCCGCGGAACCACCTGCCTGATGCTTCAGGGCCGTCAGTGCTGGGGCTGCTCCGGGGTCAAGCGCAGGAGCTACGAGGCAGAGTCGCAGCCTGGAGGGCCTGACGCTTGCGGAGGAACGGCTGGGTGGGCGCAGTGAGGTCCCGGGCGGCCTCCACCCGCTCACCGCCCCCGCCCGCAGGGACGCTGATGGTCTGCATCGTGGTCGGCGCGCGGAAGCTGGGGGTCAACCCGGACAACATCGCCACGCCCATCGCGGCCAGCCTGGGCGACCTCATCACGCTCTCCCTGCTGGCTGTGGTCAGCAGCTTCTTCTACAGACACAGAGGTGCGCCTGAGGCCTGAAGTCCCGGCCGGCTGAGTGGGTGGTGGGAGCAGGCACCCGAGGTGCCGAGGTCAGCGCTGGCCGCGGTCAGGAGTCGGGACAGAGTGCAGGCTGCAGCCGCCCGGCTCGAGGGAGGTGGGGGCCGAGCCGTGAGCCCGCCCGCGGGCCGGGGCGGGGCCCACCCCAGCTCGGCACCCCTGCCCCGCAGACAGCCAGTACCTGACGCCGCTGGTCTGCGTCGGCTTTGCGGCGCTCACCCCCGCCTGCGTCCTCGTCGCCAAGCAGAACCCGCCCGTCGTGAGGATCCTCAAGTTCGGCTGGTTCCCCATCGTCCTGGCGATGCTCGTCAGCAGGTGCGCGTTCCTTCCGCCCGTCTCCCCGGGGAGCCCCGGGCTGGGCCCCAAGACCACGGCTCTGTGGGCGCTGTCCCCTGGCACGGCTGCTGGTGGGCCCCTCAGGGCGGAGGACGCCCCCTCCTCTCTGACGTGAGTTCCTGGCTGATTCGCAGGGAGGGGAGCGGAGGCCGTGGGGTCTCTGAGGTCGTGGGGTCGCAAGCCAGGCCCTGGCAGCGTCTCTGGAGGGTCCGGGGGCCTGGGGAGGGTCTGGGGTGCTCTTAGGGGGTGGCATCTTCGGTGGGCGTCCTGGACAGGCGGGACTCGGGTCGCAGGTGGAAATGCACACGGGGGTCCAGAGGGCGCAGAGGAAGCTGGGTTGGGGGAGACAGGGCGCCCGTGCCACTAATGGTCTGCCGTCTGCCCGCAGCCTCGGGGGGCTCATCTTGAACAAGACCCTGTCCCGGCCGCAGTTCAGAGGCATGGCCGTCTTTGCCCCCATCATCTGTGGTAGGTGCTGTGACCATCACAGCGGCCTTGGGGCCAGGGGCTGGGGGAACAGTGACCTCGGGGCTTTGGGTGCAGGTTCGGCCCCGAACGCAGCTGGGAGGCCAGGCTGCGGTCCTCAGGGGCTCCCCCGGGGCCAGGGCTGAGCCCAAGCCTGCCGGCCGGCACCCAGACCCACCCGCTGGCATCTGTGGCCCCATTCGGCCTCCCTTTTGGATTCACTGACGGCACTGAAATGTCTTCAGACATTTACAATGAAAAGCCCAGGCTCCTGTCTTCCCCTTGCGCAGTGAGGCTGCGATGTCCCGGCTCACATCCTGGAGGCCCCCAGAGTCCCCGCTCAGCGTCTGCAGGAGGGGAGCGCCTAACCCCACAGGGAGATGAGCTGGGCGGTGGGGAGCGGTGAGGGGTGCGGGTAGTGGGCCACGTGGGCTCCATCTGCAGGCCCCTCTGCCCCGGCCGTCCTCAGAGTCCTCCGGAGCAGCCCAGGCAGTGGGTCTCCACCCTGGGAAGGGTCCTCCAGGGCTGGGGTGACAGAATAGGGGAGGGGCTGTGGCCAGGGGCCAACCCCTGACCTGCGCCCGCAGGAGCCCCATGGCCTCTGGCCCCGGCACACTCAGCTCCCTGCAACCCCAGGAGCCCCTCAAGCCCAGCTCAGCTGCGTGCACCCTGCCCCACCCCGCCCCATCTCTTCTCCTTCCAGCCTTGACGTTACCTCAGACATGCCTGCCCACGGTCTGGATCCTTCCTCCAGCGGCCCCCCCGAGGCCACCCCTCCCTCCCTCCCCACCCCTGCACACAGGCGTCAGCCACTGAGCCCCAAGGCTGCTGGTCACGCCCCCTTCGCTCAGAGGCACCCTGTCAAGGGGACCCTGCTGCTGCCTGGACGCCTCCCTCGCAAGGTCCCGGCCGCCTGGTCTGGAGCCAGACGAGGCATGTGGTCAAGTTCGAGGGAAAGAGGAAATCAAGTGCTGAATCGGCCAAGGGAAGCTTCCTGAAGGAGCTGAACTTAAAATAAGGGACAGGCTCCGAGACAGACGTCGAGGAGGGGAAACTGGGCTGTCTTGCAGGTGTTGGAGGCAACCTGGTGGCCATTCAGACCAGCCGGATCTCCACGCACCTGCACCTGTGGGGCACGCCCGGGGTCCTGCCCCTCTGGATGAAGAAATGCTGGCCCAACCCCTGCTCCACGTTCTGCAGCTCAGGTGGGTCCGGGGCCTTCCAGGAACCACGTGGTCGTTTCAAGGATGGCATCACTGGAGTCTGTGTTACCAGGCCCGACCCCCAGCACAGGGGAGGCCCCTGCGCCCCAGGCGTGGCATCCAGGCCCTGGGGTGGGCCGTCTGCCCCGCCCTGTCTGACCTGCCACCCATGCGCAGACGAGCTCTCAACACCTCTGCAGGGACCAGCGCTCCACGGGGTGGGGGTCGCCCTTGGGGGTCACCCCGTGACCTCGTCACCTCTGACTCCACCCCAGGGGGTCAGGGCATAGCACGTGGCTTTGGGGGGAAGTGTCACGTGTAGCTCTTAGTTTTCAGTGTATTTTCCTGAGTTTTTACACCACCTGCCGATAGTAACAACTATCTTTTCCCTTTGTAATTTTTTTTTTTTTTTAAAAGATCCATTTTAACGGTCAGGCCTCATAGTTTGTCGCCGTGGAGAGGTCTGGCGCAGCCTCTCCAGAGTGTTTCACAGTTGCATCCACGCGACTGTGCCGCCCTCCCCACCCAGCTGATGAGACGCTGTGTTAACTCAGCGCAGATGGAGCCTGGCTCTCACTGAGACCCCCTTCTGCCCGACAAGACCCTCACATTATGGGCTGGCTCTACAGCCTGCAGTCTCAGCAGGAAAGCACGTCTCACAGCCTTGGAGCCGCGTGCACAGCTGCTGAGGACCGTGCCGAGGGGGCCCCGGCCTTGGTGGCAGCACGTCCGCACGGTGGCCTCCGGAAGCCGCTGCGTCCACCTCCCCCGTCACAGCGGGTCGCGTCGCCTCCTAATTGCCCTGCTTGCTGCTGTGCCTCAATCCTGCTTGTTCTTGCTCCAACGCCAGCTCCCAGGAGCGCTGGCCACACCCGTGGGGAGGACACGCAGCAGCTCCGTGACACGTGTGGAGGGAAGAGCGCTTGGCCACCGCGCTGCAGGCTCCTGCCCGGGTCTCTGCAGCCACCGCTGAGCCATGGCCCTGCCTCCCACAGAAATCAACGCCACATCGGCCCGTGTCCTGCTGGTGCTTGTGGTGCCCGGCCACCTGGCCTTCTTCTCCATTGTCTCCCTGCTGGAGGGCCAGTCGGTCCCAAGCGAGAGGACCTTTGTGCTCCTGTACCTGCTGGCGGGCCTGGTCCAGGTAAGGACGGGCACCGTGCCCCATCCTGGGAGGGGTTCCTGGACAAGCAGGACGTGGTCCCCGCCTCCCAGAGGTTCGGTCAGCTGGTCCAGCCCAGGGGCCGTGTCCAGAGGCACTGCTCACGCCTCCCCAGCAGGGTCAGCGCAGCGGCGGAGGGTGGGGCCTGCGATGGGCAGGGCCAGCCAGGGGCTCCTACAGGGGCCTGTGGGCTTCTGCCAGCGGCCCACCTGCTGAGGCCCTGGGGACAGCCCCACGAGGGCGCGCTGGCACGGTTTTGACCCCGAAGGGCAGGCAAGGAGCCTGTCTAGAGTGGCACCGGGGAAGGACGGCCTGGACAAGCGGCTTCAGGGCCTGAGGCCTGACCACACAGGGCACCTCCACACAGGCTCCCAGTGAGCCTGAGAGGGAGAGCTGGCCTGAGGCTCCGGGCGGAGATGCGCCTTGGGCCGAGGGAAGCCAGGGCTGGCATGGGGCCTGGGACGGCACGTCCCCCTGCGCTCCATCCCGGAGGCCCGCGGCCCCCCCGACGCGGCCATCACCCCGCCTCTCCCCGCACAGGTGACAGTCCTGCTGCACCTGGCTGACGTGGCGGTCCGGCTGGCGTGGCGGCGGGCCCTGGATCCCGATGACCACTGCATTCCGTACCTCACAGGGCTTGGCGACCTGCTGGGCACCGGCCTGCTGGCGCTTTGCTTCCTTGCCCACGGGCTGCTGCGGACTGGGGTGCAGCCGGGCGGCCCCCTGGACCCAGCACCTGGACCCTCCTAGGGGCCCGGGAGCCCCCTCCCCCGCGCCCACAGGCCCAGTCCCAGGGCTGGGGCGGCCTCTGTCCAGCACACCCCTGCCGGGGGCAGGGCGCGGGGGGTGGGGGGGGCCCCTCAACCTGCAAGGCCATCCTCCCTACTCTCCCGGGGATGGGCCTGCTCCCCCTTTCTGCTCCCCACATCCTGGTCATCAGAAACCTGTGCTTAGATTTAAACCCCCAAAGGATGGTAAAGGTGAGACCGGACCCCAGGCCCACCCTGAGGGGAGGGGATTGGCCCCACACCACAAGGAGAGGATGCAAGAGCTTCGGTTGAGAGAAAGAATACCCAGCTTCTGGCTCGGCTACAAAAACTTTTATTCACTCACACAAAGAGCTGGGCCCAGCAGCAGCAGGGACCTCAGTGCTGGGAAACGGAAGCTGGTCCGAGCACCTAGGGGGACAAAGGTCCAGCCCTGGCCCGGAGGCTGTGTGTCCAGGGCACTCTGGACAAGCGGGGAGCTGAGGTGCTGGTGGGGCGGCTGAGATCCACCTACAGATGAGGATGCAGCCCCCCACCCGCTCCCCCACAGGACACCAGGGGCCACCATGGAAAGCAGGGCCACTCCCACAGGCCGAGGCCCACGCCTCAGGAGACAGAAAGCAGAGTGAGAGCCAACAGCACCTGAACGCCAGCGCCTGCAGAGGCACGGGGACTGGCTCCGGGGCCGGCGTCCACCCCCAGCGGGCAGTCACACAGTCACAGCTCACGTCCTCTCGCAGGGCGGGCTGCGCACTGAGAGCCAGCACACGCACGCGTGCACACCTGAGCCGCCCCGGGCCAGGGCCAGGGTCCGGCATGCGCCCCAGTGCTCGGACAGCCTTGCAAACAACTGTCGGCCGCCACGAGGTACCGACACCCAAATAAAAACTAAGAAAGCTCGCTCTGTGAGTTTAACTCGGCATCGGCCGGTGCGGGGGCTGCAGCGGGGCCTGGGGGGCCACCCGTGTCCTCGGCCTGTTGGCTGGGGGCCCCTTGCGTCCTCAGGGGCCGCACTCAGCGGAGCAGGGAGACGGCACCTGCTCTCGCAGTCGGGGCGGGAGGCCCAGCCCCAACCGTCCCTGACAGAGGGGGACAGAAGCACTCAGCACTGCCCCGGAGCCTCCGAAGAATGGGCCTGGCTGCCCAGCAGCGCCCCCGGCCCAGCGGGGTGGGTCACAGCCAGGCCCGCAGACCAGCGGCACCTCCCGAGCACGGCACGTCCTCGGGCCCTGCGGCACCTTCTCCCGCAGGCAGCACCTCCTGCAAAGCAAGCACAGTGGTGAGCTCGCCCTCCCACAGTTTAAGCATGTGTCATTTCAGGGAAGATTCTGCCACCAACAAAACTGAGGGGAGCTGAGCTCCGTCCCTGCCGCAATCTCCTCAGAGTGGGGACTCCCCACCCCGGCCGGCCCCACGTGGACAGGCTCCATTCTCTTCAGAGAGGGGATTCCCTGCCCCGCCTGGCCCCGCGTGGACAGGCTCCATTCTCTTCAGAGAAGGGACTCCCTGCCCCGCCTGGCCCCGCGAGGACAGGCTCCATTCTCCTCAGAGAGGGGACTCCCTGCCCCGCCTGGCCCCGCGTGGACAGGCTCCATTCTCTTCAGAGTGGGGACTCCCCACCCCGGCTGGCCCCGTGTGGACGGGCTCCGTTCTCCTCAGAGAGGGGACTCCCTGCCCCGCCTGGCCCCGCGTGGACGGGCTCCATTCTCCTCAGAGGACTCCCTGCCCCGCCTGGCCCTGCATGGACAGGCTCCATTCTCTTCAGAGAAGGACTCCCTGCCCTGGCTGGCCCCACGTGGACGGGCCCCAGCCGCCACCTCCAGGGAGCCGCCCTGGCACTGGGCTCCAGGCCACCACAGACACCGATCACCGCCCACCCCCCACCGCCCCAGGAAGGAGCCCAGGACGAGGGCCGCCCCGCGGGAGGAGGAACGCTGTGAGGCCTTCTAGATGCTGCGACCAGGGGCCTCCAAGCTCCATCTACTGTCCACTTCTAACACCACAGCCCAAGTTGAATATAAGAAAACCAGTTACTGTCTGACTTTTACATATCTGTTTCAAATCTGATAAAATACAGAGGTCACCCTTATCTATCCAAATCTGAATTATCCACTGCCACCCACACGCAGCTTAACCCCTGACTCCAGCAAACCATTTACCCTGTCTGGGCCTATCTCTGCACAGGCTGAAACCCGGCCAGCCCAACTCTCACAAGCCTGAACACGTGAACTTGAGTATGTGAACCCCACCTCACCCACTGAGACGTGTGAGCCTGAGCTGCAGGCTCAGCCTTTGCTGCTCAAACCCTCACCCCCGTCTCCAGAAAACACCCTGGCCAGGTGGCCACGGGGCCCAGGGCGCGTCCACCTCAGGGACGAGCCTGGGAGCCAAAGCTGCGTGGGGCTCAACCAACCCGGAGAACAGGGGCAGCGAACCTGGAGGACATAGACGGGCAGGTCGACAGCAAGCAGGGGGTGGAAGGCGGGAGGCTGCGGGCTGAGTGCCAGGGGCAAGACCGCGTCCCCTGAGGGGTCATCCTGCGGAAGCAAGAGCACCATGTCAGGGACCCCGGCCCCAGGAGGCACCCCCCGGACGTGGCTGCGCCAGCCCAGCCCCTCTCCCGGGGAGGCCCGAGGCCCACGCTGACTGGGGCCGGTGGCCAGCTGCCTGCCCTCCCTGCTCCCACAGCCCTGCTCAGCCCCGAGGCCCACAGCCGCGGACACAGAGGCGCTCAGTGAAGACGCGCCGGGGGTCAGAGCCACGCGTCCTCCCCATCCCCTGCCAGCCCCGGAAGGCAAGGCTGAAGGTGACCGCATCCCGCCAGATGCGGGAGCCCAGATCCTGACCAGGAAAAGTGTGGACACTGCGGCACAACAGGCAGGGGGTAGGGGTACTGTCTGTGTCTCTGGGTGTGTGTGTGTGTGTGTGTCTCGGTGTGTTGTCTGTGTGTCTCTCTCTGGGGGTGTGTCTCTCGTGTCTGTGTCTCTTTCTCTGGGGGGGGGTGTGTGTGTCTCTGGGTGTGTTTCTGTGTGTGTCTCTGGGTGTGTGTGTGTCTCTTGTGTCTGTGTCTCTCTCTCTGGGGGTGTGTGTGTGTCTCTGGGTGTGTCTGTCTCACTCTCTGGGTGTGTGTCTGTGTGTGTCTCTGGGTGGGTGTGTATGTGGGTGTGGGTCTCTCTCTGGGTGTGTGTGTGTGTGGGTGTGTGTGTGTGTCTCTGGGTGTGTGTCTGTGTCTCGTGTCTGTCTCTGGGTGTGTCTCTCTGGGGGTGTGTGTGTGTGTCTTGTGTCTGTGTCTCTGTCTCTGGGGGTGGGTGTGTGTCTCTCTGGGGGTGTGTGTGTCTCTGGGTGTGTGTGGGTGTGTCTCTCTGGGGGTGTGTGGGTCTCTGGGTGTGTGTGTGTGTGTGTCTCTGGGTGGGTGTCTGTGTGTCTCGGTGTGTTGTCTGTGTGTCTCTCTGGGTGTCTGTGTGTCTCTCGTGTCTGTGTCTCTCTGGGTGTGTGTGTCTGTGTGTGTCTGGGCGGGTGTGTGTCTCTGGGTGTGTCTCTCTGGGTGTGTGTCTGTCCCTCTGTGTCTGTGTGATGCATGCTCTCACCTGCAGCAGCTGCACCTGGACACACGGCAGGGCGCCAGGCACGGCAAGGCCGCCCCATAGCCAGGCTCCCGGGCCAGCGCAGACGTCCCCTTCCCCGAGGCCTGGTGCAGACTCCCCAGTGGCTCCTGAAACAGAGCACGTCCTCCTGCGTCCTCCACGCACACGGTGCTCGGGCCCCCCGCCCTCTGGAGTGGACCCCGCCTCACCCTGCACACCCACCAGCCAGGGGCACTCGGGGTTCCTGACACGTGGAGCACAGAGCTCTCGGGAGGACGGACGGAGGCTGCCTTCCCCACCCCCACTCCCAACACCTGCTAAGCGGCTGTTTCGGTCCAACTTCCTTCACAAAAACCATCACTGTCTTGGTTTTATAACAATGCACTTTAAAAAACATTGACCAGGAAGCGTTTCCTAGCCCCAGAAAGGGTTTCTCTGACACAGGAACACGGCCCCAGCTGGCTCCACTGCCCAATCTCCCTGACCCTGGACGGCGGAGTGGGTACGGGCGTGGGGAGCAGGGGGCGGGCAGACACGCTCCGGTGCGGGAGTGCCAGGGTGACTGGTGGACACGGGCACAGAACAGCCTCGCGCGGAAGACGAGCCTCCCCACGGACATGGCCACGCCTGTGGGGGCTCACTTGCAGACACCCCGCCCCAGCCCCCGCACAGCCTCCGGGTCCACATTCTGGCCTCCGCTGGAATTTTACGGGAGTCCCTGTCAGGCCTGCAAGTCTTCATCACCCCAGCACACTTCCCTGCCACAAACATGTCCATAAATGGGAATCCCACTTATTTTTAAAGTTTATTTAAATGCACTTTCTAGGAGTGAAGGTTCTTCATCTGAAAAGCTGAGTTACCGCTACAGTTATTAACAGTGCAAACCCATCGAGGAGAAGACATATTAAACTGCTAACTATGAAACATCAAAGGGGAAACCTCGCTGACGCGTCGAGGAGGGCACTGCCGGCGTGCTCCCAGACAGCTCGTGTCTGTGTGAGCTTGGAGACTGTTGTCGAAACAATTTTATAACAAAAAGCTCACGTGTTTTAAATAGACCTTCAACCCAACTCTGCAGCTGCAGATTCAGCTCATTTGCTTTGGATGAACCCCACATGGTACAGACGTAAACTGACGTGGGGTCTGACTCCATCTCACACCCGAGTGGACACACCTGGCACGCCAACGTGTGCTTCAAGGCGCGTCGAGGAAGCCCGTCATGAAACCACTGGAGTGAATGAAGGCGGGCCCCGACGACGCACCTTTCGGAGTCACTTTTAGCAGCAGACGAGATGTGGGGCTGTCTCTGGTTATTAGGAATCTGCCTTCCAATACAGGGGGTGGGGGTTCAATCCCTGGATGGGGGACTAAGATCTCATACACCGTGGAGCAGCGAAACCCGTGTGCACCAGAGCCGAGACCTCGTGTGACCCAGTGAAGCCCGTGTGCACCCCGTGTGACCCAGCGAAGCCCGTGTGCACCACAGCCGAGACCCCATGTGGCCCAGCTAAGCCCGTGCGCACCCCGTGTGACCCAGCTAAGCCCGTGTGCACCACAGCCGAGACCCCATGTGACCCAGCTAAGCCCGTGTGCACCCCGTGTGACCCAGCTAAGCCCGTGTGCACCACAGCCGAGACCCCGTGTGACCCAGTGAAGCCCGTGTGCACCCTGTGTGACCCAGCTAGCTAAGCCCGTGTGCACCACAGCCGAGACCCCATGTGACCCAGCTAAGCCCGTGTGCACCACAGCCGAGACCCCATGTGACCCAGCTAAGCCCGTGTTCACCACAGCTAAGACCCAGCACGGCCAACTTTTTTTTAAAGTAGGCAACGTTTACACGACGTGTGTCTCCTACTCATCACCAAGTCACATCATAAAGGTGCAGTGAGTCTGAGCCCCTCTCTCCTTGACACTGATGACACGGCACAAGCCGTGCTGCCTCTGAGACCCCAGCTGGGATCCAACCCCGCCTTCATGCACAACTGTGGGCACACGTGCTGCTTAAATGGGAGAACAGAGGGAAAGTCACACGTACAGATCAGAACTGAACTCCCTTGGTTCTTCTAGATGTTACGACCGAGTGCGTGTTTCACTCTTGGTGACGGGTGGGTCCACGGGGCTCAAACACGAGCCCAGCGTCTGTCAGAGACGAGCACGTCCCTGTGTTCACGAGCTCAAGCCCGGTCTGCTTTGCCCCCTAGGTCAGCACACACTTGACTGAGCGAAATCACAGAAACCCTTCTTCCAGCACACCTTCAGCCCACGCGAGGGCCTGTGCCCCGCAGACGCCACAGTCACTGCCAGAGGAGCCGCTGCCGCTGGCACGGAGGGTGCTCAGCTGGGCCCCTTCCCCTCTCACCTGGCGGGGGCCCGTTCCCCTCTCTCACACCCGGGGACCCCCTTCTCCCCTCTCACCCAGGGGCTCCTCTCCCATGCAGAGAACATCCGAGCCATCAGTGGACCATGGCCCGGCCCTTCCCCAGCCATGTAGACACGCGTGCTCTCAGGACAGGTCCACTCGGGGGAGGCGAGGTGACGTGTCAGGCACCGTGGAAAGGGACAAAGCTCAGGGGAGTGCCGGGAGACCGCGTGAGGAATTCCTCCCGTGACGAGGTCATGCGGCAGAGCTCTGACGGCAAGGCTAATCGGACCTCAGGTTTTCCCCCTGGAATTGCCTGAGCATCCACCCCCCAAAAATAAGAATCGGCCTGCCTTTCCACTCTTCTGACATTCTCTGGAAAAAGTCAATTCAGGGCTTTAGTCTTCTGCATTTGAAAGAGTGTTTCAATCCAGAAACCGCTCTGATGGCTTTCTGGCCTGCCCGCAGGACTCGTACAGCTGCGCGTGTGATTGTTTGAGGCCTCCTGACCGCAGGAGGCTCAGGAAGCTTAAAACATCCTAGGAATGTAGGGGCTTCCGAAGAGTCAAAATCTTTAGAATAGGACTGATTAAAAGTTTCATTTGTTGAGTCAATGCTTGCTGCCAAATTTTCATATCCTTTATTTTTAGATATAGTTGGTATATAGAAAAGCAAGTGGTAGACCTGGTATTAGCAACATTAGATCTTTGAGTTAAGTACCTTCTTTGTTATAACCCACTGCGCCTTTGTTCTACAGCGATGTAACTTCACGCTTTAAGGAGATGCAGATGAAAGAAAAACACTTCAGGGGAAACGAGATTAACATTCATTACGGAGGAGAGCCAACACGTGTTAACAAGCCTCTCGGCCAGAAGATAATGTCAATCACCGGAGACCTTTTGTATACAAAAAGAGATACAGAAAGAGTCTGGGCTGCGAACGCTACATGATTTTGTATTACCCATTGATCTCTGTGTATAATCAAAAGTATACAAGGCCTTGAGGGACAATAGACGGAGAGCCAGTCGCTGGACTGGTTTCCCCCGTGTCTCCTCTTTACTCTAATTTCAGGCTGAATTCCCATCTGGGACGTGGAGGCTCACTGTGTCTACTTACTTGACCTGGCTTTTAAGATCCGTGAGAGAGAGAGCCCAAGGCGGGGCACTCTCTGATATTCAAAAGGGCGCCGGCAGCCTAACATAGAAGCTCCTTGTCTGGAACTTTATTGATTTTCCTCTTAACCCAAGTTAATCAGCCTCTTCTCTCCACTTAATCTTCCTACTACACTATTTCTTCCTAATCTAATCTTATATTAATAAATAAATAAGTCTTTCCTCGCCGACTCCGTCCACCCTTCGAATTCCCTGGATCCACCGGGGCTGGACCCCGGCAGGGAAGTGTTTTTCTACATGTCTGCAGTTCCACCAAAAGCAAGGCTCCAGGGAAACGCACGGCTGGCCCGGGGCTCTGGAAAAGGGAAGGTGGGCACGCACTTACGCTCCTCCTCCTGCGGGCTCTCGGGCCTCGAGCTGGGGGTAGGGGTGGGAGCCTTCCCACTCAAGGAGACGCGCCCCCCTGCCTCAGGTGGGAAGCCTGGACACCTGGCAGGCTCCGTCTGGAAAGCCATACAGTGCTTGAATCACCGAGCAGGCAGACATACCCGACCACCCTTGGAGGGCACAAGCAAGCCAGCAGGCTCCTCGTCCTGAACACGGTAAGTTCGGGGACATTTCTGCTGACCTTCCTGCATGAGCAGAAGTTGTCTAGCTGAAAGTGGGCGGGGTGGACGTCAGCATCTTCTGCAGCCCTGAGGGAGTGGCAGGCCCAGAGCCCGGGCCTTGGGAGCCGTACGGAGCCCCCACGCCCAACTCGCCAGGGCACAGCCTCTGGTCATGTTACAGCCTCCTGCACGCTGACAGGCCCGCCGGCCTGCGGACACACTGCCCCAGCTCTGCAGCAAGTGCGTGCATGTGCGCGCGCACACACACACAGGGGAGGAGCCAGGGCGAGGGTGGGGGTGCACACGTGTGAAAGGCCCGAGGCACAACGCCTCCCCGGTTGACCCGGGCAAACAGACTCACAAACGCTCACGGCTTTTATGACTGAAAACTGGATGTGTGCTAGAAGCCAGCTTGAAAGAAAGGCAAGCTGGTAACGTCTAACCAAGTGATGACCCTGTCTGGTATGTTTCTAAATGTCCTAAGTTCTAAAAAGATAACGCTCAAGTATTAACACGAACAACAAAGAAACAAAACGGCCCGACAGCCGCCGCCCCGGCCACGCCGTCTCCACGGGCCATGCCGTCTGTGCCCCCACCCGCAGCCCCCACCGCCCCGGGGCTCGAGGACCAGGGGGCCTCCTCCCCTGTGACAGTGAACACCGACCACAGGCAGGCACCACAGGGCAGTGTTTACGTGAAGAAAGCCACGGAAAAGAGCGTCATTCAAAGAAGAGACCGACGGACGAGTGTACCGCGGATCCTACACTCCTCTTGATGCTTTTGAAATAATCTGTAGTTAAATGTTTCACATGGTGCTTTTTGAGGGAGCCAGCAACAGCCTCACAATGCACCAAGTACAGGCGCCCCAGACAGACGGACGAGTCTGCCAACAAGCATGGACTGTGCAGTCCACCCTGCGATTTAGAAACTCCACAAAGCGGCTCACGTCTTAAAACCGGAAGTGCCCTGCCCAGGGTCCCCGCGCCGCCCCGGCCCAGCACACGCAGCCTCACCCGAGCGGCTCCCGGCACCTCTCTGCCTCTTCTCCTTGGCTCGCTGGACGGACTGGCAATCAGTTCTCGCTGAGCCTCCACCTTCCTGAATCCAAAAAAAGAGCGGCATCAGTTAGGACCCGAACAGCAGGGGGGCAACTGAGCAGAGGGTCCATTTCGAGGTCAGACCGAACACCACGTCGGGCGACGGGGACGCAGAGTCACAGCGGCGACGTGACTCCAGTCCAGGAAGCAACACTTATTCCTCCGGAGGCTAAACCATATGAAACTCCTCGCACGGACCAGCCTGTTGTGAGCTGAAGACCTCTCTGCTGCCTGAAACACAGGACCCGACCACCGCCCCACAGCCTCAGCATAGCCCTCCACCCGCCCGGGGCCGGGGCTGCGGAGGCCTCAGCTGGCGAAGCGGCCGGTGCTCCAGGGAGGGCAGGACGTCCCCGAGCGCCCGGTCCGCAGGTGCGGGGCTGGGAGCTCCGTGAGGGGCCCGGTCCGCGGGCGCGGGGCTGGGCGCACCGTGAGGTCACGGCCGACCCTCATCCCCGGGGCGCTCGGGCCTACCTGCAGGCCCGTCTCCGAGCACCTGTCGGGCTCCCAGACGCCGGGCCGACCCCAGTCACACAGCTAGCGAGAGAACGGACAGGGTCGGGTCAGCCTCACATGCTGCTGGCCCTGGGCCTCAGCCATCTCTGCGTCGCTCACGGTGGAGCTCTTCGTTAAATCGTGGCCAAGTAAGATTTAACTTTTTGAACATACACATCACTATTGAATTTAACCTGCACCACAAAGAGAAACCTACTTGACTGCTCCCACCTGAGGCTGAGGAGACAGACTGTCCCAAGACTCTGCGTAAGTTACTCTCAGTTACAGTGAACAGGTAACTGACGTGAGCGCAGTTACAGCGCGTCAGCGTCAGGCCTCACAAGTGGAGCGGCGTCATGGCCCTCCAGAGACAGAGCTCCCAGACCACTCTCCTTTTCTCGTCAGTTCTAACGGGTAATTCTTCCTGGTTTTCACGTCCATGAATCTTTAGACACTGTTGACGCTGCAATTCCTCTCAGTCAGGAGTCCGTCTGAGGACCTGCCATTGTGTGATACGCTCAACCACCAGGACACGTCAACATTATGAACATCCCAGCTTTTCTCAAGAAAAGACATCATCCCCAAAACCCCAGCACTCAGAGGACCTTGGAAATCATGTCGAAGCCCCTCGTTTCAGAAATAACTGAGGACTGAAGGCTCGGACAAGTTAAGTGATTTGCTCAAGGTCATAAACACTAGTCCGTTCCAGATTCGAGACAGGAATTCAGGTTTCCAGACTTGTAGCCGGGGCTCCATGCTCTCGCAGGCCCCTAGGAAGCGTCTGCAGTAGAGGGTCAATCCAGGACATCACACGGCGGGGCAGGAGCCGAGCTAGGAGCCGGCGACCCCAGGGCGCCTCGTACCAGGTAGAAGCCGCTGGTCCCCGCCGCGAGCCCGGCGTCTCTCCGAGGACCACGCTGCTCCGAGGGGCTAGACTCTGCAGGCCGCGACGCCCCTTCGCCCAGCTCCTGCTGCCAGCCGGGCTGGGCGCGGGGGGGTGAGTCTGGCTCCATCTTGATGGGCACCAGGGGCTCCGGAGCGCTGCTGGCTCCCTGGGGGCCACTCAGGGTCAGAGCCTGGGGGTCCTGATCCAAGCTCTTCACGGGCACAGCCACCAGACAGCCCAGGGTCCCTGTGCCCATGGCCGGCAAGTCGTCCGCGGCGAGGCCGCCCTGCTGGAAACCCACGGCTGCTGTCCCAAGGACGAGGGGGCTGTCCGGGCCAGGCGGGACGTCACTGTGGGCCACGAAGACCAGCGGGTCCATCGGCCCAAAGGAACCCTGACCGGCAGGTAGGTCCCCTCCAAGAGAGGCACCCGCAGGAGTCACGTCGACGGTCAGGATCCCAGCGCCCAGCACCGCGTCGGGGGGCCCGGGGGCGGCACTGCCATCGGCCTGCGGGTCGGAGAAGAGAACCGCAAGGTCCACGTGGCTGAACTCGCCCTGCCCGGGGCTGCCGGGGTCACCGCCGGGCGTCAGCGTGCTCGGAGCCCCCAGCGGAGGGAAGAGGTCTGAAAAGGAAGGAACACGGTGATCAGAGACGGGAGGGCTGTCTGCCCCTGAGACGCGGGCGGGGCACACCGAGGAGGCGCGGACGGGACTCCGCCGCCCCTGCCGGCCCCCGAAGGCACCACACTCCGCAGGGAGGAGCCGTGGGGGACGCCCGGGTGCCCGCATAGGGGCTCAGAGCCTCGAGCCCCTGGGTCTTCCCCCAGCCACTGATGCTCCCCAAGTAATAGTGAGAGAAAGTTTTACCCCGAGTCCTTCAGGCTTCACACCCGTCACACGCACGGCCCCGCAGTGCCCGTGGAGACCGCGTCCCTCACAGAGCACGAACCTCCGACCTCAGGCCGCACTGATCCCGCAGCTCGGGGACCCTTCTGGGGTCAGCCGTGTCAGGCCACCTCTCAGCCTGGTCCCCGCCTCTCCCGAGCTCGAGGGGGAGGACGGGAAGGATGGTGGGGACCAGCTGGCCGGCCAGCCTGCAGAGACACACGGTAGGCCCCGTGCACTGAACCCAGGCTGCGGCCCCCTGGACCGAGCAGCTCCCAACAGGCTTGGAGAGCCGCCCTGTTTCCAGACGCCCCTGCCCCACAGCAGGCACAGGCCCGGCCCCCAAGCGGGCTCCCCTGACCACAGCCGCACCGGCGCCCAGCACTCAAGTAACTGCTCCTCGGTGAAGGAAGGCCAGCCATGAGGTCACCCTCGGGAGAAGGGACAATGCTGACATTAAACGACGTCACTGGATGTTCACGCTGGAGCTCAGACACAAGAACACCCACCATCCCAAATCCTGGCGAGCACTCGCCAGGCACCAAGCCACCAGGAAAACAGGAGTGCGAGAATCTGGCAAAGGAGCCAGGAGGGCTGCGACAGGCCTCTCCTACAGCACCAGCTATGAGGTTCCACTGGGGACCCAGGGAGGAAAGCTGCCAGACGCCGTCCCCAAGCAAACGGAGGACAGCCACACGGAGAGCCTCTGCCCACGGCTATGCTGCTACGGAGCTCAGATGCTGGGCCCACCCACCGGGGCCTCGACGATCACCCAGCACCAGGGAACATTCTGGAGAAACGGCAGGGCCTCTCTGAAGATGGTAAAAACGGAAATACGTCTCTTTCTCAAAATTTTCCAGTTTCCTAGACAACCTTGCTAATTCAGCTCCCTATAAATAATAAATAAATAAATCAAGAATGATAATATGGTTTTTCCAGTGGTCATGTGTGGATGAGAGCTGGACTATAAAGAAAGCTGAGGGCTGAAGAATTGATGCTTTTGAACTGTGGTGTTGGAGAAGACTCTTGAGAGTCCCTTGGACTGCAAGGAGATCCAACCAGTCCATTCTAAAGGAGATCAGTCCTGGGTGTTCACTGGAAGGTCTGATGTTGAAGCTGAAACTCCATACTTTGGCCACCTGATGCGAAGAGCTGACTCACTGGAAAAGACCCTGCTGCTGAGAAAGATTGAAGGCGGGAGGAGAAGGGGACGACAGAGGATGAGATGGTTGGATGGCATCACTGACTCAACGGACATGAGTTTGGGTGGACTCTGGGAGTTGGTGATGGACAGGGAGGCCTGGTGTGCTGCAGTCCATGGGGTCACAGAGAGTCGGACACAACTGAGCGACTGAACTGAACTGAATCCAGGCAAACATCAAGAAATACCAACTTGCTCGTAAATATCTTATTTAGCATTTTGTTAATTCTGTAAGAATTTACTGGAGACCTGCCACATGCGAGAGGCAGATATTCACAAGCCGCACACAAGCACTAGCACCGGCCACGTGAAGGCAACCAGCTCCCTCAGAGCAGCACGGCCCTGCCTCACCTCCATCCAGCGTGATCCCACCAGGACCACCGTGAGGGGACCCAGCCCCTCCAGGGCCAGGCAGAGTTCCTCCACAACAGACACACACTCCCCAGCACCTACAGTCACATCGAGCCGTGAATACCTACCACTCAGAACAGACCCCCTCACCTGCCCAACACGAGGCCACGTCACCTCACAGACCGGGGACGTCCGCACCTCACGCGAGGCCACGTCACCTCACAACCAGGCCGTCCGCACCTCACGCGAGGCCACGTCACGTCACAGGGCTGGGCCGTCCGCACCTCACGCGAGGCCACGTCACCTCACAGGGCTGGGCCGTCCGCACCTCACGCGAGGCCACGTCACATAACAGAGCTGGGCCGTCCGCACCTCATGCAAGGCCACGTCACCTCACAGGGCTGGGCCGTCCGCACCTCACGCGAGGCCACGTCACCTCACAGGGCTGGGCCGTCCGCACCTCACGCGAGGCCACGTCACCTCACAGGGCTGGGCCGTCCGCACCTCACGCGAGGCCACGTCACCTCACAGGGCTGGGCCGTCCGCACCTCACGCGAGGCCACGTCACCTCACAGACCGGGGACACTCCCAGTCCCCTTCCTGACACGCCCTGCATCCCACTTCCCCTCCCAGCATCACAGAGCAGGGCGGGGGCTATGCCCAAGGCGGGCAGGCAGCCCTGGGCAGAGTCCAGCGGCAGCTGCTCAGGGGACTGCGGCCAGGACTTCACCCGCGAGGCCCTGCATGAGCAGCACACCCATCAGGCCCTGGGGAGCAGGCGGCGGGATGGATGCGGGGAGAGGCCGCTGTCCAGCACCCAGCCCCTGCCCGCCATGCCTGGGGGCCTGGGCTCACGGTCGGAAAGCCAGGCTGCCAAGTGCCCAGCGCCTGGGAGCAGGATGGCCATGGCCCTGTGCAGAGTCACCGTGGGACTCGTCGCTGTTTGCGCTCTGCCCGCGTGCTTGTCCAGGAACAGTCTGTTCGGACCCCACGACTGTCCCAGGCAGGGCTGGACAGGAGGAGCCGGAGGGGCAGCTCGGCACACAGGACAAGGTCAAGGCGAGCTTCAGGAGCCCTGACTGGCCAGGCCAGGCGGGGGAAGCCCGAGAGTGGAGGGCAAGAGGGTCGGGGTGGCACAAGCAGACACGGGTGTGCCGGCAAGGCAGCCGTGGCCCTGGGCTGGGCGTCCAGGACGCAGCGAGCAGCTGCAGCCGTGCCCGCGGCCGCCAGGGGCCCACCTGGGTGCCGGCGGTGCTGCCTGAGCATGTGGGCCTTCATGCTGTGCTTGGAGGCAAAGAGCCGGTCGCAGCTGGACACCGGACACCTGCTCTTCGGGGGAGCCACATCCTGCAGGTGCTTCTTAGCGTGGATGTAGAGGCTACTCCGCGCCGAGAATCTGGCGCAGCACCCTGGGGAGAGAGGACAGCCGTGTGAGGCGCCCGGCCCCGGCCCCGGGCAGCGCCAAGACGCCCTGAAGGCCGCGGCGCCCCGGGTGTGACACGCGGCTGCCCCCCAGCCTCGAGGCCACGCCAGCACCTCCCACCTTCCACCGCCGAGTCACACCGACCACCTCTGCTACGCTGCTACCGGAGGAAAACCCACGACCCCGAGACATCCAGGCTGCAGGTCGTCCCCACTGACCCCAGAAGTGACCTCCTCCTGTGGAGAAGTCCTCACGGCTTCCACTAAGAAGCCGCTGCCAGGTGGTTCGGGCAGACGGCCGAGAACCAGGAGGAGGGGGCCGGACCTGGGCCTGCCTGGCTGGTGGCCCACGCCCACCAGGGTCTCACAGCACGGATGGTGCTGGGACACAGGGAATCAGCAACCCGCAGAGGCTGTTGCCGGGCCTCCACGGCCCAGGCCCCACCGCCAGAGCTCGGCACGGTGGCAGGCAGTCAGCTGCCCTCGCCAAGGCAGACGGCAGCCCACCAAGGTGGACAGGGCCGGGCTGCCCGGCACTCTGGGCCCGAGGGTGGCGTCCGCCTGCAGGACAGGAACAGGTCTCAGGAGAGACGTCACCTTCCAGGTGACGAGGGGCAGGCCCGTCAGAGCCATGAAGGCCTGAGGCCCAGGGTCTACGGCAGGGTGGGAGGGAGTGGACGGCTCCCCGTGTGCTGTCTGTCCATAAAGCAGGGATGGGACGCTGCTCCCAGGTCAGGAAGGATGGCTCGGGACGGGAGGGGTTCTTGCAGGGAAAGAGGGTCCTGAGCCGCAGGAGCCAGGGTTGGCTGCCACTGAGACAGCTCTGAACTGACCTCCGGTCACACCACTCTGCTGAGGACTGGCCTGACCACAGCAGGGACGTCCTCCCAGCTCCTGCCAGAAGGCAGCTTCCGGCTGTAGAAACTTGCAAATTCAACAGAGAGCAAGATGTCGGGTGGCCCAAGGGCTCGTTCGACTTTCTCCCTAAGAAGGCTACAGTGCTGCGCCACTGTCTGTGACTTCATCCAAACAATTCTGTTAGACTGTATCGTGACAGCTGTCAAACCGGTGTGCATAACAACAAACAAAAAAGGCACCAAGACTGGTGAGTCTCTGTGTAGCCAAGACGGAAGGGAGAAAGCAACAGTTCCAGCATATCACGCTTTGTTATTTCGAGAAAATAAAAATGCAGCTGAGACACAGAAAGAGGTGTGCGCAGTGTACACAGAAGGTGCAGCGGCTGATCAGACGTGGAGGCTCCCTGCTGGACACGCTCCACGGCTGGGGAGATCGGCTGGAGTTGAAAGCAACCGAACTCAAACCCTGAGAACAACCGACGGTACGCCACGTGGGGGACAGCAGACATGCTCAACACCCACCCGCCGTGAGAGTCTCCTGTACCGCCTTGGTTACGGTCACTGCTTCGAAGTCTGGGTTCCACATAAGCAAACAAACCTTCCTGACCACACTCTACACGGGATTCTCTACTGAAACGTAATGAAAACTGTCCACTTTCAAAACACATCACGACAAGCGATGGCAAGTGCATGCTGTACGAGGACGTGGAGCGGACGAGCTCGTGGGGCAAGTGACGCGAGCCACCACCCGCCACGGCAAGGCTGGTCTTCATCCTAGAAGGCAACGTCAGGAATGTGGTGGGGCTGGAAGGGAGTCCTCTGTTATGGGCTCCTTCCAGAAAACCAGACGATTCGTTCCACCGAGCACGGCTCCCAGCAAGGCCGGCCGGCAGCAGCACTCAAGGAGGAAGCGCGTGGAGTCAGGCAGCAGAAAGCACATGCTCTGCCCTCAGGATAAGCAAGGCCGCGGGCTTCTTTGATGACCAGACAAAAACTGTCACGGCTCGGCTGGGAAGTTCTGACTCACCCCCCCTACTGACCAGACACCGTACCTTCAGAGGTCCATTTACTTGATCTGCACAAGACTCTCTCAATGGAAGAAATTTCAATTCCCTGGAAGACTTTAGAAGGCATCTGGAAGAGCTCTTTGCTCAAAAAGATAAAAAATGAGCAACTGGAACCCAACAGCACATTAAAAGGGTCACACGTGCAATCTAGTGGGATCCTTCCCAGGGATGCAAGGGTTTTCAAGACCCACACATCAATCAGGGCGACACACCACGCCGAAAGTGGAAGAACAGAAGCCACATGGTTACCTCAATGGTGCAGAAAGAGCTTCTGACAAATCCAACATCCACTTACGATAAACACTCCAGAAGGTGAGCACAGAAGGAGCACCTCTCAGCATAACGAAGGCCACATGCAGCAAACCGTCACTTCACTCCACATGCTGACATCACACTCGACGGTGAAATGCTGAGAGCACTTCCTCTAAGATCAGGAACAAGGCACGGGCGTGCCCCTTGCCACTGTCATTCAGCACAGCTTTGCAAGCACTAGCTAGGGCCAGCAGAAGAAAAAGACGCAAAGGGCGCTCAAAGCTGGAAAAGAAGACTGCGAGCTGGCACTGTCTGCAGGTGACACGACGCTGCACACAGAAGACCCTAAAGATGCCACCAGGGGACCTGGGGAGGCTGCAGGTTAGAAGAGTCACACACAGCCACCTGCTGCACTTCTACAGGCTAACACCGAGAGATCAGAAAGGGAGATTCAGGAAACAATTCCACTTGCCACGTTAGAAAAATTAACTACGGAGGAATAAACCTACCTAAAGAGACGAAAGACACGTACTCCAAACACCGTAAGACGCTGGTGAAAGCAAAGATGCGAACAAATATGCCACGGCCATGGAGCCGAAGAACCGATACTGTCAGGACGACAAACTACCACCCACGGCAATCCAGAGATTCAGCGCTGCTGCTGCTGCTGCCGCTGCCGAGTCACTTCAGTCGCGTCCGACTCTGCGCGACCCCACAGACGGCAGCCCGCCAGGCTCCCCCGTCCCTGGGATTCTCCAGGCAAGAACACTGGAGTGGGTTGCCATTTCCTTCTCCAATGCATGAAAGTGAAAAGTGAAAGTCAAGTCACTCAGTCATGTCCAAGTCTTCGTGACCCCATGGACTGCAGCCCACCAGGCTCCTCCACCCATGGGATTTTCCAGGCAACAGTACTGGAGTGGGCTGCCGTTGCCTTCTCCGACAGATTCAGTGCAATCCCTATCAAATCACCAACAACATTTTTCACAGAACTGTAACAAAAAAAATTTTTTTAATAATTTGTATGAAGACACAAAAGACCCTGAATCATCAAAACGATCTTGAGAAAGAAAAACAGAGCTGGAGGACTCACGCTCCTTGACTTCGTTCGGATTATACTACAAAGCTACAGGCATCAAAACAGTATGGTCCAGGCACAAAAATAGAAATACAGATCAATGAACAGGATAGAAAGCCCAGAAATAAACCCACACACCAAACAGGCAATTAACCAGCAACAAAGGAGACAAGACTCCACAATGTGGCAAAGGCAGTCTCTTCAACAAATGGTGCTGGGAAAGCTGGACAGCTACATGCTAAAAAAAACAGAAAGGAATCAGATCATTCTTTCACAGCACGCACAAAGATAGGCTCCAAATGGATTAAAGACCTAAACGGAGACGAGACACTATACAACTCCTAGAGGAAAACAGAACACCCTCTGAAATGGATTGCAACAGTGTCTTTTTCAATCCATCTCTCAGAATAATGGAAATAAAAACAAAAATTTAAAAAAAGGGGGGACCTAATTAAACTCAAAAGCGCCTGCCTAGCAGAGAAAACCATAGAACAAAAAGACAACCCACAGAAAGGGAGAAAATATTTGCAAGTGATGCAACTGACACGGAATCAGCCTCCAAAATTTATAAGCAGCTCTTGAGGCTTAGCATCATCAAAACAAAGAACCCAACCAGAAAATGGTCAGAAGACCTAAATGGACATTTCTCCAAGGACGACATATAGATGGCCAAGAGGCACACGAAGACGCTCCCTATCGCTAATTCTCAGAGAAATGCAGATGAAAACGTCAGTGAGGTAGCACTCCACACCACTCAGAAGGGCCATCATCAAAACATCCATAAACAGGGCTTCCCTGACGGCTCAGTGGGGAAGAAGCTGCCTGTCGATGCAGGAGAGGCAACTTCAACGGCTGGCCGGGGAAGATCCCACCCGCCTCCGAGCGACTAGGGCCACACGGGCGCCAGGCTGCTGGGCCTGTGCTCTGGAAGGCCACGCGCCACAGTGAGAGAAGCCGCCGCAGCCCGCAGCGATGAGCAGCCCGTGCTCACCACAACTGCAGAAAGGCCCGGCTCAGGCACACACAGCTCATCAAATCCACAAAGAGTAAACGCAGGCGAGGACGTGGAGGGAACGGAACCTCCTGCACTGTTGGCGGAAATGTAAACTGGTGCGGCCGCTATCCAACAGTGTGGAGGCCCTTAAACAACTAAAAACAGAGACACCATACGACCCTGCAACCCCACTCAGGAACACGTATCTGGAGAAAAACACGATCCCAAAGGATACCCGCGCCGCAGCGTTCACTGCAGCACCGTCTGCAAGAGCCAGGAGGTGGAGGCCAGCTGTCCATCGACAGAGGGACGGGCAAAGGAGACGCGGGACGAGCCCACCGTGGACTAATACGCAGCCACCACAAGGGACGACGCGATGCCACTTGCAGAGCGTGGGGGACCCCGAGGCTCTCCTGCCAGGTGAAGGGAGAGAAGGAGAAATATCATATGGCACCCCTCGCAAGTGAGGTCTGAAAAAGTAACGGTGCACACGCGCTCACTCACAGAACAGAAACAGACTCGCAGGCTTGGAGAACGAGCTTATGGGTGCCGGGGGAGGATGGAGGGAGGGGTGGAGCGCCATGTGCACACGCTGCGTGTTTCACATACGTGAGCAACAAGGCCCCACTGCACAGCACGCAGGGCTCCGCTCAGGGTCACGGGGCCGCCTGGGGGCGCTGGGGGAGAAGGGACGCGCGTGTGTGTGTGTGTGCGGCGGGTCCCTTCATCATCTACCTGAAACTCTCACAACACTGCTAAGGACTAATTAGGTGGCCTCCAAGATAAAATGAAAAGTTAAAGAAAAAAGAACAGAGGGCACAGGAAACGCTGGCCCATTGATGGGACTATACCGCGAGAATGTAACGCTGATCCGCAAGAGCTGCTGACACACGCGGCTTTCCGATGACCCACTGCACGCAGAACCTGAATGAAGACTCACTGAGAACGTCTTCTATTTGACTGGTGTTTGTATGGAATGAGGCTACCGTAGAATGTGGGGAAATGGGTTGCTCCAGTTTCTAAACAAAACGGAAAGAATTGTCCTAGCTGCATTTGTTTTGACATTCTTGATGCAAATGAACCAGAGAGTACGGCTGGAGGGGAAAACAAGGGCTTCCCCAAACACTGTAAATGCCAGCAACCGCGTTCTTACTGGGCTATGAGACCTTGAAATAAAGAATGCAATGTGGGGGGAATAAAGTTTGGGGAAGATAGAATTATGATGCCAGCTGAAAAATGCCAGAAGGCAGCTGAACAAAATGGTGAGTAAGGAGTTCGACAGAGTTCTTGGTGAATGTGAGAAACGTGTCTTTTATTTTTACTTAAAAGCTGAATGAAGCTTTTAGCCAGCCCAAAGGATCTCACTTTCGCCCAGGTTCCCTCCAAGCTCAGCAGCACGTGCGTGTGTCCACGTGTCAACAACCACCTCTTCCTGAGTGCAGCGGTCTACCGAGACTCGCGTCACGCCCTCACAAAGACATGCCCGCAGTCCTCACGCTTCTGCCAAGCTATCCCGCCCAAGGGAAGGCAGCAACAACCCTCTAGCAACAAACATCCCTGCGGACCCCAACTCCTGCCCACCTTCCCAGGGGCCGCACACACTTGCCAGGAGAAGCCCCGCCAGGCCCAGGCCGTCTTCAGCCCGCCCCCTGGTGCTTCTGTCTCCAACCCCTCCCCGCCCCACCCCAGCACAGTCTGGGTGGCTGCCGTCACGTCCCCAGCACCCCACTCGTTGGCTGTGCGCCTGTGGCCCGCCCCCAGCTGGAGCCCTGCGGAGACGCCAGTCTGTGTCTGGTTAGACCGCCGGGGTGCCTTCGCCATGCTCCAGGGAACGCTCAGCTTCAGGTGGCTCTGCAGCATCTCCCTGAACGGCACTTTCCCCACAGTATGACGCCAAATCCTCACAGCGTCAGGCCAGCGGGGACTCGGCAGAGCCACCGCCCCAGGCCCTGGCTCCAGCGGTCGGACTCTGCACCTGCTTGCTAGCACTCCGCTCCCAAAACGCTCGCCCCTGGCTAAGACCAGCCGAGCCACCCCACACCCCGGCCCACGTGGCACCTCAGACACTTCCACCCACAGCGCCAGGCAGCCGTGGGGCTGCTCACACCCACCTTCCACAGGACAGGCGAAGGGCTTGGTGCCCAGGTGGGTGACGCTGTGGCCCTTCAGGTGCTCGGCCCGGGTGAACGACTTGCCGCAGCCCTCGACGGGGCAGGGGAACCGGCGGTCGTCGTCATGCTTCCTGCGGGACAGACGGCAGCGAGGGTGACGACGCGCGCCACCCCCCGGCAGCCGCAGCTCTGCATGAGGCACCCACCCACGAGCTCTCCGCGCCGCAGGGGAAAACGACTCGTCTCAGAAAAGCCAGGATTTGGTCCCCAGCCCTCATGGGCAGTCCTCCTTCCTGATGGAGCCGACCACAGTCAGACTCAGAGCTTCCACGCAGGAAGGAGCAGCCGCCTCCCCCGTTCAGCCACCCACCACAGGCTGTCCCAGCGGCAGGGGCCTCGCCTGACACGCACACAGTCTCTGTCCGCATGGACGCCCTCAGCCCCGGCTGTGAAGGACAGAATGCCTCCCAGCTCTCTGGGCCCCCAGGCAAAACAGGAGGACAAGCGCTTCAGCATCAGAGCTGCTGAGAGGCCAAACGCAGGACAAAGGTCAAGCGCTAAGGGCCACCTGCACAAGGCCCAGACCCTCAAGGGCCACCACCACCACGGAAATGACGATGGCACTGGCACGAGGGAGGCTCGGTCTACAACCCTAGCTCTGCTAAAAACCAAGCTGAGCGTTAAGCACACTAACTGAACTTTAAAACAAGTACACACAGAAAAGCTAACTTACAGTGATTGGACTCTGTGTGTTTTTCTTCTTATAAACTTTCTGAACTTTCCAAGTTATCCACACTTGTTTTTTATAACTTAAATCCACGGACCATCCCATCCACAGGCCTCTGCTACTGAGCAATAACTCAGTCGTTTCGAAACGAAGAATCCAACCCAAATGCGAGGTTACCTCTTGTGCCTCAAGAGCTTAGACATGCTGGTGAAGGTCCAGCCGCAACTGTCGGAGTCACAGATAAAAGGCCTCTCACCTTAGGGAAGAAGAGCCACACTCGCGGTTACCGCTGGGACCTGCGCAGACGGCGGGCTGGGGCCGGGCGTCCCTGGCTCGTTACCTGTGTGGCTTCTCAGGTGGATTTTCAGGCGACAGGCTTTGTCGTACTGTTTGCTGCATCCCGGAAAGGAGCAGGAAAAGAGTTCTTGTTCCCGGAAGTGGGCCCGGTTATGGGAAAACAGAGCGCTCACAGTGATGAATGTCTTCTCGCAGCCTGAACAGAGAAACACAGAGCCTGCTCACTGGCGGGACGGAAGGCACGTCACAGAGCTAACCCAGGCACCGCCCCGGGCGCCGCTGGCACCAGGGCAGACAGGAGGAGGACGCGAGGGCCTCCCTGGAGGCTAAAGTCGGGGCGGCTCGGGGCAGTTCACAGGCCACCTGCCCCACGTGGCCACCCGGTCGTCCTCGGATGCAGCCATCAGCTCTCAGCTCAGCACGACAGACACTCCAGGTGTGGTGGGAACTCAATGACCCGTAAACCCAACAGATGAACCAGATACTAAGGACCCAGAGTCTGTCTGGTCGGGCTGAGCCTGAGAGGGCTCCCAGCCACTGCAGTAACACCTGAGGTTCTCCCAGCTGCGGGGTCAGGCCCAGCCCCCATCCCTGAGCACGTCCTCCCGGAGGCAGAGCGGCCCCTGCTGCGAGCTCCTCCTCCCTCTGGCCTGTCTCCTTGGGGCTTCCTGCTCTGTCAAGAGTCACCGGGCTCCTCTGCGCTTACAGGGCCTCTTCCCACCTCCGTCTTCAACCCAGGCTGACCCACGGGACTTCAAACATCACTAAGCTCTCCACTGGGGAGAGCTAGAAGCCACCAGCTCCTTCCCTGGCGGCTCCCTGGTAAAGAACCCCTCCTGCAGTGCAGGAGACCCAGATTTGATCCCTGGATCGGGAAGATCCCCTGGAGAAGGCAATGGCAACCCACTCCAGTATTCCTGCCTGGGAAATCCCACGGACAGAGCAGCCTGGTGGAAAAAGCAGGCTGTCCGTGGAGAAGCAGAGCTGGACGCGGCTTGGCTACTAAACAACCAGCTCTCCTTCGACAGAAAGGTCAGTGCTCACAGCCGGCAGACCCACGAGGCTGCAAGATGCCCGTGAGCAGCGGGCGCTAGGGCCCCTCACAAGCCCTCCCGGGGCCGCCACGGGTGCAGAGCCCGGCGCCCCTCCTCTCCGCAGTGACAAAGAGCAGGGAAACGCTCATCTCCCCAAACGCCCCCCACTCCTCCTCACGTACACACCTGTCTCTCCCCAGCGGCCCTGGCCACTCCTCATTTTGGGTTGCCCCTCCGTCAGGTAGACACATCTAAACAAGCAAAGCTGGAGTCTGCCTCAGCAAGACACACCCTCCCCCAACCGACAGAGAAGCCCGGGACCCAGCACCTCAATCCTCCCCAGCTGGAGCAGCTCAGCAGCCCACAGCCTCCCCCTGGGTCAGCCCTAAGGCCCCTGCGGCCTGGAACGCTCTGCTGGTCCCTCTCCCTCTTCCGCCCACCGGGGACAGACACCCCACAGACCATTCACCTCAAAACCCCCGGGGTGACCCCGTGCCCGAAACAGGCGGGTTCCTGATCCTGCTAGCACTGTGCGCAGAAGGACGCCCTCTGAGCTTTTCACTAGAGCGGTCTGTAAGCCGTCCTCAGGTGCCGAGTGCGGGACAGAGAGTGCTCTCCAACCAGGCTCTCCACGGAGACAGGGTGCACAGGATCGGCCCAGGGCACAGGGGAAGATCAGAGAGAATTCCCCAACATCTGGCATTTCTTCCGCCCTTTCAGAATCCCTTTCCAGTACACGTCGGTAACCCAGACACTATGCGGAGCAGCACTCCGGGTCCACAACACATCAACCAATCGCCCGGCGCACACGCCAGCTTCTCTTTTAAGGAAGACCCTCCAGAAGCCTCCCACCTGCCCACATTCCCTGCTTTGGCTCCGCAGCCGGCCCCGGCCCCCTAGCCTCTCCTTCGCAGGGACATGCCCTCCGCTGCTGGAGCCGCCTATCCGGGCGGAGAGTCCATGGACACTCACCCACCGAACCCACCTCGCCGGGAGTCTCCATCTGAAGATGAAGACGAGTTTCAGAACTTCATACAACCATGAAGTCCAAACGAAACGAAAGTTTTAACAACATAAAAAGCGGATGCGCCGCACCGGGCGATGATCCCCTGGGGCGCCCTAATGTCTCGCCCCGGCTACGCGGCGGCCCAGCGTTCCTGCAGCCCGGGGTGCGCGCCCGCAAGCCGGACTGAGCGTTCCCCAGTGACTAGACCTCCCTCCGGCTCCGTCGGTGGGAAGACGCCTTGTGGTCTCGCTCATCGGACGCACCCGCACCCGGGGGAGGGCTCCGAGATTCCCCGAGCTACTTCGCAGCCAAGCGGGGTCCGGGAGCCGCCGCGACCCCCCGGTCGGGAGGAGAGGAGACACCGCGCCCCGCCCGCGCCGCTCACCGGGAAAGTCGCACTTGTAGGGCCTCTCGGGCTCGAAGTGGCTGCGCTGGTGCGAGCTGAGCTTGGCGTGCGTGGGGAAGCGCTCGGCGCACACCTCGCACTTGAACAGGCTCTCCTGCTCGTGCGCCTTCATATGCGCCTTGAGGTTGTACACGGTGGTGAACTTCTTGCCGCAGCCGCCCACTGGGCAGCCGAACGGCCGCAGCTTGTCGTGCGACTGCAGGTGCCGCTTGAGCTTGTAGGACGTGGTGAAGGCCCAGCCGCAGCCGTCCAGCGGGCACTTGAAGGGCCGCCGGCCCTGGCCGCTGCCGTGCGTGAGCAGGTGCACCTGGAGCTGGTGCTTCTTGGCGAAGGCGAGCGCGCACTGCGGCTCGGGGCATCGGTAGCCGGGGCCGGCGGGCGCGCGGCGGGCCTCGGCCGGGCTGCCGGCCTCCTGGCCGGGGGGCGGGCCCCGGGACGGCGCGGCCAGCGCGAGGACGCCGCGCTCCAGGCGCACCAGCAGGTCCTGCGGGCCAGCGGCCCCGGGGCCCGCGAGGGGCGCGGCGCCGGGGGCCTGCGCGAGGCGGCCGGCCAGGCTCGAGGCGGCGCGGGGCTCGGGCTCCGGCTCCCGCCGCCCCGGGGCCGCGGCCGCGCCGCGCGCCACGTCCAGCAGCACCACGAGAGAGTCGCCGCCGCCGGCGGCCGGCGGCCCGGCCTCCCCGCCGCGCGGGCCCCGCGCGCCGCCCTCGGGCTCCCTCAGCAGCAGCAAGCGGCGGCGCGCGGGGCCCGGGGCTCTGCGCGGCCGACCGGGGCCACCGCCGGGCTGGGGCCCGAGCGCGTCCGGGGCCGCGGCGGCAGGCGGCGCCGGCGCGTCCATCTTGGGCCGCGGCGCATCCAGCCACCGCCTCGCCGGAAGCACCGCCCCGCACGCACGCTCGCCGAGCGCGACGCAGGCCGGTCGGCGCCCAAGCGCGCGGCGGAGCGCCCAGGCGCGCATGCGCGGGCGGCGGGCGGCGCCCCGGGCCCGCCGGGCGCGTGACGTCACACGGGGTGGAGCCTGCCTGGAGGGGCGGAGCTGCCCGGCGGCCACTCGCTGAGGGCGGGCCTGCCGCCTGGCTTGTCGTCCAACCCGGCGCGTCTAGGGCGCTGACCCCGCTGCCGCCGCGCCGCCTCCCTGAGCGGCCCGGCCGGGCCCCGCTTCCCTCGCCGGACGTCCGGCCGCCACCCCACCGCCCCCCGCTGCTGCGGGATCCACGCAGGGTCTGTGTCCACGGCGCCCTGGTGTCCCTGTTGCTGTGCGGCCCGTGCGGACGGAGACTCCGGGGAGCCCTCCACAGCTCAGCCCCGAGGCCAGCACTGGAGACTCTGCCAACGTGTGATGCGTTGGTGACCGCTTTATTATTAAAAAGCACCTTAAGAATAAGGGACTTCGGGAGTTCCCGCGATTAGGACTCCGTTTCCACAGCTGGTCAGGGAACTTAGATCCCCCCAAACCCCAAGGTGCAGCCCCCTCCCCCAAAGTAGGTCAACAATATTGAAAAGAATAAGAAACACACCTACATATGCTTTTGAACTGTGGTGTTGGAGAAGACTCGAGAGTCCCTTGGACTGCAAAGAGATCCAACCAGTTCATCCTAAAGGAAATCAGTCCTGAATATCCATTGGAAGGGCTGATGCTGAAGCTGAAACTCCAATATTTAGCCACCTGATGCGAAGAACTGACTCATTGGAAAAGACCCTGCTGCTGGGAGGGATTGGGGGCAGGAGGAGAAGGGGACAACAGAGGATGAGATGGTTGGATGGCATCAGTGACTCGATGGACATGAGTTTGAGTAAGCTCTGGGAGTTGGTGAAGGACAGGGAAGCCTGGCGTGCCACAGTCCATGGGATAGCAAAGAGTCAGACATGACTGAGCAACTGAACTGAACTGAACCTACATCTATATCTATGTTTGTGCCAAAAATAAATTGCCCCAATACCAAGAGCCTCTTGAAAGTGAAAGTGGAGAATGAAAAAGTTGGCTTAAAGCTCAACATTCAGAAAACGAAGATCATGGCATCGGGTCCCATCACTTCATGGGAAATAGATGGGGAAACAGTAGAAACAGTGTCGGACTTTATTTTGGGCGGCTCCAAGATCACTGCAGATGGTGACTGCAGCCATGAAATTAAAAGACGCTTACTCCTTGGAAGAAAAGCTTTGACCAATCTAGATAGCGTATTCAAAAGCAGAGACATTACTTTGCCGACTAAAGTCCGTCTAGTCAAGGCTATGGTTTTTCCTGTGGTCATGTATGGATGTGAGAGTTGGACTGTGAAGAAGGCTGAGCACCGAAGAATTGATGCTTTTGAACTGTGGTGTTGGAGAAGACTCTTGAGTGTCCCTTGGACTGCAAGGAGATCCAACCAGTCCATTCTGAAGGAGATCAGCCCTGGGATTTCTTTGGAAGGAATGATGCTAAAGCTGAAGCTCCAGTACTTTGGCCACCTCATGTGAAGAGTTGACTCCTTGGAAAAGACTCTGATGCTGGGAGGGATTGGGGGCAGGAGGAGAAGGGGACGACCGAGGATGAGATGGCTGGATGGCATCACGGACTCGATGGACGTGAGTCTGAGTGAACTCCAGGAGTTGGTGATTGACAGGGAGGCCTGGTGTGCTGCGATTCATGGGGTCGCAAAGAGTCAGACACAACTGAGCAACTGAACTGAATACCATTCAATAAAGGCAACAGTCTTTTCAGTAAATAATGCTGGGATCGCTGAATAGTCACACACAGCAGAGAGGGTTTGTACCTCTGCCAGGTACCAGACACAAAAAGGAACTCAAAGTGGATCCCAGGTCTAACCTAACAGCTGTAACTATAAAATGGCCAGAAGAAAGCATAACTGTAGATCTCTGTGACCTTGGATGAGGGAATGGCCTCTCAGATGTGAAAACAAAAGCACAAAGAAGCAAACTGGGCTCCGTGAAAATTAAAAAATTTGAGTTAAGAACAGGAACTAAAAAGTGAAAACATAACCCATAAAATGGGAGGAAATTTGCAGATCGTGTATCTGGTGGGGATCTACCATCCGGAACAGATTTTTAAAAACTCCTAAGTCAATCACAAAGACAACCCAATTTAAAAATACACACAGGATCTTAATAAACATTTTTCCAAATAAGAACTAGCTAATAACGCCCATGAAAAGATGCTCAATTTCATTAGTCATCAGGGAGATGCAACTCAGAACCACAGTGAGGTGCCACTTCGCACCTACTGGGATAGTTGCAATTTTTCAAACAGAAAAAAAGTGTTGGTGAGGGTGTGGAAAAATTAGAACCCTCATACATTTCTGGTGAGAACGTCGCTGTGTAAAAAAGGTTGGCAGTTCCTCAAAAAGTGAAAGACAGAATTTCCTTGCGTGCTAACTCACTTCAGTAGTGTCCGACTCTTTGCAGCCCTATGGACCACAGCCCGCCAGGCTCCTCTGCCCATGAAATTCTCCAGGTAAGAATACTGGAGTGGTTGCCAAGCTCTCCTCCAGGGAGTCTCCCCGACCCTGGACTTGACCCCACGTCTCTTACGTCTCCTGCTTTGGCAGGCAGGTTTTTTACCACCAGCACCACCTGGGAAGAATTTCCTTATAACCCTGCAATTCCACTCCCAGGCATATAGCCAAGACAAATGAAAGCCCATCCAAACACCCATCCAAAAGCTTGTGTGTGAATGTTCACAGTGGCATACTACTACAGTTTAAAAAATGGAAACAGGTGAGTGTTCGTGAACAGACAAAGGGGTAAACAAGATATGGCCTGTCCATACAAAGCAATGTTATTCGGCCGTAAAAAGGGACGAAGTACTGATACACGCTGCAACACAGAAGAACGCTGAAAACACACCAAGGGAAAGAAGCCAGACCCTGAAAACCGCATATTGTGTGATTCCATTCATATGAAATGTCCAGAATAGGTGGCCTTTTGGGCCAACTCAGAAACTGTGATTATGGATTCAACAGATTATTCACTATTAGAAAAGAAGGAAACGCTGACACATGGGACAACGTGGATAAACAGTGAGGATCCTGTGCCAAGTGAGATACTGGCAGCCCCTCTCCCCTCCCTGGAGGTCGGGGTGGAAAACTGAAAGTTCACCCCTCCGGTCATGAGGTGGCCTGCCCACCAGTAAGAAATAGGCAGCTCCTGTCCAGGAATAAACAACAAAAACACTCGGCCTTGCCCCTGCTGGACCACAGAGACTGGTGGCATGTGTGTGAGCTAAGTCACTAAGTCGTGTTTGACTCTTCGTGACCCCATGGACTGTAGCCCGCCAGGCACCTCTGTCCATGGAATTCTCCAAGCAACAGTCCTGGAGTGGGTTGCCATTTCCTCTTCCAGGGGACCTTCCTGACCCAGGGATTGAACCCATGTCTCTTCTGGCTCCTGCACTGACAGGCAGCTTCTTTATCACGCGCGCCCTGGTTAGCCCCAGAGGCTGGTGGGGACTGTGGCAAGTTGGATATAACAAGCCCAGGCCCCAGGGCCTCCAGGTGATGACTGGGCAGGGGTGGTGAGCACACGCTGTCACCTAAACTCAACTTTTACGTAACTCAAAATCTGGATTTTTTTTTTAAGTGGAATTTCCCAATAACTAAAAATTGGTGACAAAGTCAAATTTTAAAGGTGTGGGGGGCAAATAAAACACAACCCCAAGTCAAGTCTGGCCCCAGACCCAGGATAGGGGTCCCCTCTGGAAAGCCCAGGGCGACAGCACGGAGCCCTCCTGCCCTGGCTTGGGCTGGCTGGCAAGGAAAGACTGTCCCCGGGCAGTCCTAGGTGCCAGGGAGCAGAGGCCACCAGGAAGGGCCCTGAGGCTTCCGCAGTCCTCAAGGCAGCCAGGCCCACCCCCACCAGGGCCAGTTGGTTCCTATCTTCATCGTTTCGATGAACACATTGTTGAGTGAACGATGCTCCCCTGCTTTCTTACAGAAGGCTGGCAGAAGGTGGATGCAGGTTGTGGGGAGTGGAATCTAAGCTAGTGGTTTTCAGTGCCTTCCTAACTGTGGTAAGAGGCCAGAACCCGGGTTCATAAACAACTTCTCTGGAAATATCTGACTACCAAGGGCCTGCCGCGCCAGTTCTCCCGGAGTGCAGAGAGACGCGTCCTGACCATCGCCCTGAACGCTGCGGGTGTGCTGAAGGTCAGTGTCTGCAGTGGCGGGGGACTCAGTCACTGCAGAGCCGGTGGCGGGGGCGGGGGGGGGGGGCGGTAGGGCACGCTTTCTTTGGCACCTCCACAGCTACCCAGTCTGTGGTCAGCTGCTCCGCTGCCCTCCTGGGCCCAGTAGTGGTGCCAGCCATCCCTTCTCCCTGCTGGCAGCAGAGATGGGGGGGCGGCATGCCCACTGGTGGGCTCGGTGAGAGCCCAGGGAGGGTCTGGAGACCTCAAACATGGCCACAAGCCTCCTGAGACCCTCCCCTGAGGCTGGCCGAGCCTTGGCCGTCCTGAAGGACTCAGGGTGCTGGGCAGAAAGGATGACAGAAGGTCCTGGTCTTCAAACTGAACACGCATTTGTTTCCCCCGAGAAACAGGGAATGTTTGTACAGAAACACACAACAGGGTGACCTTCAAGCACACTTATATCAACAAGTATCACTCTCCTGACTTCAAGTAACTCAAAACCTGGGTTTGCTTTTTTAAGTGAAATTTCCCAATTTCTAAAAAATTGGTGACAAAGTCAAAAAACTTTTGGGGGGGGGCTAAAAAAACTTCAACCCCACGACTGTGGCCCCAGACTCCAGGATAGGGGACCCCTCTGGAAAGCCCATGGTGAGAGAGTGGAGCCCTCCTCCACATCCGGACCCCACGCTCGCCACGTGCAACAGAAGCCTGCGAGGATGGCTTGAGCAGGTGAGGACCAAAGAAAGGAGGCCCCCAGGCCTGGCACAGCAGCACCCAGCGCTGCCAGGAGCCCAGGCACCTCTGCCTTTCCAGAAGCCTCCAGGCATTCAGTGATCTCCTCATGGCCACAGCAGAGCTGCTGTGCTTCCAGGCATCACACCTGAGGTTCTGGCAGAAAGAAGGGGCACAACGAAACGGGACACCACCTCATCAGCCCATTTTTATTACAGCTTTCCCAGCAGACGCATCCAGCAGACTTCCACAGTCTGCTGGCCTGGAGGCAGGTCAATGGCCACTCTCGATTACTACGCAGGCTGGAAAGTCAACTACGTCTGTGTACACTGCTACCCAGACCACACTGGGGCTCTGTTAGGCAAAGGCAGAATGGCCAGTGGGGAGGAGACAGGCCATATTGCGTGGTTGAGACTAGACACGAGGGGGTGTCGAGTTTGGGGGCCCCTTGGAGACCCAGCCCCAAAGTCTCTCTCAGTTTAGGTCTGTCATGGGCCCAGCAGGGGCTGAGCTAAGATGGAGGACAGAGAATAAGGAGCGTGGCCAGAGCCAGGCTGTTCTGTGGCTGAAGTTGCAGGTTCCTGGCATGGACAGTTAGTCAGGGGTCGGGGGGTGATAGATGTTGGATGAGAACCTGGCCAGATGAACCCTGCACCCAGGGGAAGAGGAATGCAGGCAGCTCTGTGGGCTGGCTAGCGCCCCACTCAGCCAGGCTTCTGGGCACCAGCCCCTGGAGTCCCCTCCACGGCAGACCTGAGCATCCCGCACAGAACGAGACCCTCACTGCCCTCCAGGTCCCCAGGGGAGCCGCGTGGTGAGAGCAGAGGGCCCCGCCTCGCTGCCTCGTCTGTAAAATGGGGATGCAGCGACTGCCTCCGGGGTGGGGAGACGGAGAGGGCATGCTTGTGTGTGCGTGCGCGTGCATGCTTGTGTGTGCGTGCGCGTGCATGCTTGTGTGTGCGTGCGCGTGCATGCTTGTGTGTGCATGCGTCCACCGCGCGCCCGTGTGCAAAGCTCTGGACCCAGGGGAGCACGGCGAGCAGTGGAGAGGGCGGGGAATGTGAGGTGAGGGCGGGACCCGGGGGCCAGGGCACCGCGGGACGCCCAGTCCTCTCACAGCCGCAGGGCCTGGAGCACACGCTCATCCGCCACTGCGTGCGGCAGCGTCACCACCACGCCACTGTCCTCCCGCATCGTCTGGCAGATGACCTCGTAGGCTGTGGGGCTCCCGGACCAGCAGCGGCGGGCTACCTGAGGGGTGGGAGGGGCGTGCCCTCGGTGCCAGGCCCCGCCCAGCCCGCGTGTCCGCCCCTCCTCCCCCCCCCCCCCCCCCCCCCCCCCCCCCCGCCAGCACACCACCTCGGCTCCGCTTCAGGTCCTCCCCAGATGCTCCCTTCCTCCCATCTGACCTGTGTTGTTAGGGGCCCCCCGACAGGGCCCTGGCACCCCACCTGCCCCACCCGTTCCCTCCAGTCTCCCGGCCTCCAGGAGGAAGCCCAGCCCCTGTGCTGGGGGCTCCTGGGAGTTGCCCTGCCCCTCTCCTAGGCCTCCTGGTCTAACCCTTGGACCCTTGCAGTTGGGCTCCCCAGCCCCCTCCCCATTTCACTCACATCCGTAAACCCACCCCCATCACCCCGACCCCCATCTGTCATGCTTCCCCTTTCAGGCCCTGATATGTGGTCCCTCAGGGATGGGGCCCCGCACCACACACACAGTGTCAGGACACACACACGAGGGTACACAGCTGTGCTCTCAGATGCACAAAGAGGCAGTGTGGGGAAGGGGCGCACTGCCCAGGCCCCGTGGACACAGGCTGCACAGGAAACAGGCCGGGTGAGACGCGGGCTGTCTGTCGTGGAGGGACACCCTGGCAGTGGCCAGGGGAGATACTGCAGCGGCAGGAGGGCCGCAGACCTTTCCGGAAGGAGGAGGGTCTGCAGTCTGCACAGGGGAGAGCCTTGGGGGGATGCTGGCGGTCACTCACTCCGTTGGCAACGTCCCAGCTAAGCACCCGCCTGGCCTTCCGCTCGGCGTCCTCAGTCCCATCCAGCACGAGGCCAAAGCCCCCGTTGATCACCTCGCCCCTGCAAGAAGCCAAAGGATTTCAGGGTCACTCCCGGGCACAGACATTCAGGGGGCAAAGGTGCTCAGCTCCAGGCGGCCTCTGCAAACCCAGTCGGAGGAGCCCTTGGCCCTGGAGGACAACCAGAGAGGGGGAGCCCTCTCATGTCGTGGAGCAGTCGCTGGCCAGAGAATGGTCCCAGGGAGAAGGTCACATGTAAGGTCGGTGCTGGCTGTATTAAGGAGACACTCAACACTGTGAGATGAGCAGAAAAGGGGGCAGAACTCAGCCACGAGTCCCTGGAGACAGCGAGCAACTCAGGGCCAAACAACAGGGTCAGAACTTCTCGGCCACTAAGCCCACAGCCCCAGGTCTGACGTGATAGCGGCTGGGGCTGGGGAGGTTATGCAAATAGAAGTCCTCACTCGGAAACTGTGGCCGAGCAGTCAGCATCTGCAGAGTCAAGCTCTGGGTGCAGCTGCCTCTGAGGTAGGACCATCCAGCTGATGAGAGGAAGTGATGTTAAGTGTCATGGGAGACCCCATGCTCAGCGTGGGCCCTGCAGGAGCCACGGCTCCCATGACGGGTCTTCACCATTAGCAGCCTGAGAAGCATGCAGCTGTCGCAGCCGTCGGTCCCCAAGAAACAGTGAGACTTGAGCGGACAGGTCACCTCAGAAGCCAGGCTGCCACCCCCCAGGGGCCCCATGGCACCATCACCCACAGCTGGGCAGGGACGCAGACGCCCCCACCCTGACTCCAGACCTGCCCTCGGGATCCACATCTTAACAGGCCCCTCGGGGATGCCCACACGCAGCTGGCCTCAAGATGTGCTCTGGTGGGGAAACAGTGTCAGTATCTGGATAAAGCGAAGTCCCTCAGTCGTGTCCCAGACCCCGTGGACTGCAGCCCGCCAGCCTCCTCTGTCCATGGGATTCTCCAGGCAGGAATGCTGGAGTGGGTAGCCATGCCCTTCTCCAGGAGATCTTCCCGACCCAGGGATCGGACCCAGACAGTGCATCTGTTCCTCAGAGACACGGGCCTGGGGGCTGGTCCCGCCTGCAGGGACCTGCACACCCTCCCCGGAGGGACCGGGGTCCACTGTCTCTATGGAGCAGAGCCTGACCGCTGAGTATCCCGCTTTACAGCCCACGGTCCCCATCTACACGGCAGCCGCCGGCTGGGACCGTGGGGCAGACGGCATGGGCCAGACCCCAGCACATGATCAGAACAGACGAACAGATGGTGCAGGGCGGGGGGCCTGCAGGGGACCCGGTGCTGACATGGATCTGCTCAGAAACAGGGAGCCCCCACGCAGTGGAGAAACCCGGAGCGAACCGAGAAACATCAGGGGAAACCGTGACTTGGAAGCAAGAGACGCAGCTGAAGCTGAAGGAAGACTGCGGGGGGTGGTGGTTTTCCCCACTGCGTTTCCAGGAAGGTCTGCAGGAGTATCTGGTGGATTAAATTATGCACGAATTCTGCAGTGAACCTGAGGCACTTTCCCAAAGGAGCCCCCTAGGGTGTCACGACTAATGGTCCCGGTGCCAGTGCCTCAGGGCCCCGCTGTCAGAGCCTGGGGGGCAGCCTAGTGGGGGGCCCCCACGGTGAGCAGTGGCCCGAGGGCCTCGTGTCCGGCCCCGCCTGCCTTCTGCCGGCCTGGCTCCGATTTCAGCAATCTGGGGACGACAGATCTGAATCCAGATCCGGCTCCACCGCCGGCTCTGGCCCCCGCCAGAGGCATCCCGTCATCTCCAGAACCCATTCAGCAAGTCGAGCCCCGAATGGCCGGCACCTGGTGACAGGGCCCAATCCCTCCCTTCCTGGCTTGCTCCGGCCACGCACTCCGGTCACATTTTCCATTCATTCAGGCCACCTGACTGGGCTACAGCTCAGAATTCCAGCCTCAGAGGGCCCAAGGCCAAGCTAGCCCACGGGGACGCTCTGGAGGCTGCAGGACTGGGCTCTGGGAGGCACGGCCAGGTTTGCTGCGGCCAAAACGGGCTGGGAGGTCACTTCAGAGGCGGCCGGTCTGGAGAGCTGTCCTGCTGTGCGGGGCCACAGTGCCCCCTGCTGCTGCAAGGGCCCAGGGGTCCAGAGAGCTGCCCAGGCGACACCCACCCCCCACCCAGGGAACCCTGGCAGGTGCAGCCTGAACTGCCCGCTGCCTCCGTTTTCTCATCTGCGTGTTTCTTCTCTGAGATGAGGTGAGAGGAGATCCAAACGCTTGCCACATGTCCACTTGCAATAAACAACGGTTCAGTTCACTCCAGTCGCTCAGCCACGTCTGGCCCTTTGTGACCCCGTGGGCTGCAGCACATCCGGCTTCCCTGTCCTTCACGATCTCCTGGAGCTTACACAAACTCATGTCCATTGAGTCGGTGATGCCATCCAGCCGTCTCATCCTCTGCCGTCCCCTTCTCCTCCCGCCTTCAGTCCTTCCCAGCATCAGGGTCTTTTGAGATGAGTTGTTCTTTGCATTATGTGGCCAAAGGATTGGAGTTTCAGCTTCAGCATCTGTCCTTCCAATAAATATTCAGGACTGATCTCCTTTAGGATGGACACCAGTTGTTCGTTTTTCTCAGCAGCGAATGGGACATTGTTACTTTTAATGAGAAATAAACATTTGGTCTTTGTCCACGGTTCCCAGCTCAGAGCTCTTTGCTGCTACTGCTACTGAGTCACTTCAGTCGTGTCCGACTCTGTGCAACCCCATAGACGGCAGCCCACCAGGCTCCCCCATCCCTGGGATTCTCCAGGCAAGAACACCAGAGTGGGTTGCCATTTCCTTCTCCAAGGCATGAAAGTGAAAAGTCAAAGTGAAGTCGCTCAGTTGTGTCTGACTCTTAGCGACCCCACGGACCACAGCCCACCAGGCTCCTCTGTCCATGGGATTTTCCAGGCAAGAGTACTGGAGTGGGGTGCCATTGCCTTCTCCGAAGAGCTCCTTAAACTCTTGTAATTTCCTGTGATGAGCAGGATGAAGGTGTCTTTCATCCTGCTGATGAGGTGACTTTGAGAATTCACCCAAGGGGGCAGGGCTGGCTGCCAGACGAGTCACCCTGTGACCCGTGCTTGGAACCTGGGGCCCAGTCCCTGACTATCACAGAGGGGGAAGGGCTGGAGGTGGAACCAGTCACCTGTGGCCAGCGATGGAGTCAGTCACACCCATGGAAGGAATCCTGCAAGGAAGCCCCAAAGGAGGGGCCTGGAGAGTGGCCGGCCGGGAGCCGGAGCACAGGCAGGCAGGGCCGAGCCTGCCCAGGCCCCCACCGGCAGGTGGGCCTTCGCATGCTCACCCCGTGTGTCTCCTCCTCTGGCTACTGACTCACACCCTTTGACGCCTTTGTAATTTTTTTCAGAAATTCCTGCCTTCCGTGAGCTTCTCCAGCAAAGCAGGGGAACTGAGCTGGGGGGCCATAGGGACCTGTGATCTCCAGCTGGGGGGCGGGGGGGGGGGGCGGGGGGGGCGGGGGGTGAGAAAATGGGGCGGGGGGCGGAGGGGTGAGAAAACGGGGCGGGGGGTGAGAAAACGGGGCGGGGGCGGGGGGTGAGAAAACGGGGCGGGGGGGCGGGGGGGTGAGAAAACGGGGCGGGGGGCGGGGGGGTGAGAAAACGGGGCGGGGGGCGGAGGGTGAGAAAACGGGGCGGGGGGCGGAGGGGTGAGAAAACGGGGCGGGGGGCGGAGGGGTGAGGAAACGGGGCGGGGGGCGGAGGGTGAGAAAATGGGGCGGTGGGCGGAGGGCCGGCCCTGAGGGACTGAGCCCCCAGCTCTGGGATGTGGTGTCAGCTCCAGGCTGAAAGCGTGGGGCCGGACCTGAGCTGAGCTTCAGGACACCCAGTGCTGGAAACGGCCACGGGCTGAAACCTGGTGCAGAATTAGGGACGACTTCGCGAGGGCACTCGCCTATGGCCCAGGAGGGAGCCTCCCAGAACCCCAGCTGGCCCGTGGCTTGGGCTGGAGACAGGCCTGGCTGGGCAGCACGGGGCCAGGAGCCAGGGAGCCCAGAACTAGGTTCCCGCCGCCCAGCCCAGCCGCCCTGGTGAAGTCAAAGGACGGGGCCAGGATGACTCTCAGAGTTCCCTGGAGAACGTCTGTCACAGCAGCTGGAGAACCACGCCGGAAAAGATGACTCGCGGCGTCCCGCGAGAGGCAGGAGACTGCACAGGTGCAGGCTGGGCAAGGCCCCCACATCCAGTTCACATGAGGAGTCCTCAGCAGAGGGAGCTCGGAGGGCCCCTCGAGACTTGCGGGGAGCCCCCACACGTGCCACTGGCCCTCGGGAACCTTCTTACCAGCCAACGCCCCCGCCGTTGTGCAGGGCGACCCAAGTGGCCCCACGGAACGCGTCGCCCACGAAGTTCTGCACAGCCATGTCTGCAGAAAGAGAGCGCGGTCAGTCCGAGCCAGGCGGCCAGCCTGGGTCAGGGTCGGGGGGTCAGACAGGAACCAGGGAGGACGCCTGTAGGAGCCGCAGGCACTGCGTTCGCAGAGCCCGGTGAAGCGGCAGCACCGAACGAGTGCCCGATTCCCGCTGCCACCTGCCCGGCAGAGGTGCAGCACCCCAGAGGCACTGAGGGTGGAGGAACTGTCGCTCAGGCGACAAACAGCACCAGCCCCACCTTTCAGAGAAGCGCGCTGAGGGCGCGGGGCAAGCTGCACGCCGCAGACTGCTCCTGGGCATCCCTGGGCGAGGCCCCGCGGCAGGTTACCAGACAGGACTCTGCAGGGAGACAGGCGCCCGCAGAGAGAAGGGAACCAAGCCTCACTCCTGTCCAAGGGCCTGCTGAGAGAGTCGATGCCGCCCTGAGACCCACGCTCCTGGGCCAGGGACAAAGGGCTTGGCCCCTGGTGGGCTCTTCCCCAAAGCCCCCACAGAGAAGAGGCGGGGGTCCTGGGAACAACTTCCGTCTAGCTTGGGACTGTGAGACGCACCGGAACAGCTCCAGAAGCTGGCAAAGGCCAAGGAGCGACCCACCCGCCCGGCTGCCTCCTGAGACATCGGGGCCCTGCCCACACTTCGACCCAGGCCTGGAGAAACTGGTTTCAGACTCTGGGCCCTCAGAACTTCAGGGGACACGCTCCCGCTGCTCCCAGCCTCTGAGTTTGTGCTCAGTTTTTACACTGGCGGAAGAATACCAAGGTGAACTACATTAACGCCAGAGAACGTGAGAGCCGGGGAAGAGGCGCGTCTCCGGTGGTCCTGCACTGAAGACTCTGCGCTCTCAAGGCAGGGGGCCCGGGGTTTGATCCCTGGCCGGGGGACTAGGATCCCACGTGTTGCATGAGGCGGCCAAAAAATGTTTTAAAATAAAGAAAGAAAAAGAGAGCCGTCACACGATGGTAAAGACGTCAATTTTCCAAGAGACAATACACATAGACAAGCGCACAGCTGACAACACAGCTTTAAAACGCAAGCGGCGCGCGCGCACGCGCGCGCGAGTACCGCGGAGGGGCCAGATAAGCGCAGCGGCCGGCACTGCAGCCATCTCACGCTCGCCCATCTAGGGGACAGGGCAGCAGAAGGGCAGCAAGGATCCTGACCACAGGAAGAGCATTACTGACCGACTTCACCCGGTGAGAGACAGAGAACAAGTCCCCAGGGCTTCTCTGCTGGTCGAGTGGCTAAAACGTCACCTCCCAACGCAGAGGGTGCAGGGGCCATCCCCGATGGGATGCTGAGACCCTACGAGCCTCACGGCCGAAACACCAGAACATGAAACAGAAGCAGCGCTGTAACCCATTCAGTAATGATGGTCCACACCAAGAAAAACCTCTTAAAATTAAAAAAAAAGAAAAGCCCCTGAGTAACAGCAGAATACAGGTTCTTCCCAGGGGCATCAAGAGGGATCACCTTCGAGGCCACAACACAACCCTTAACACAAGTTTAAAATAACAGGATGAATACAAAGCTCTCAGACTATAATGGAATTAACTCAGAAGTCAGTAACAGAAAGATAATTGGAAAATCTCCCCAAACTTAAAAATTTAAGAAGATACTTCACAGTAATCCATGGTTCCAAGAGGATGTATCAAAGGAAATTTAAAAGTGTTCTGAACTGAATGAAAACAAAAATATATTTTTCAAAAAATCGGTACGATGCAGCTAAGGCAGGGTTTAGAGGGAAATTCATAACATTAAAACATTTTTATTACAAAAGAAAACCTCATGAAACTGGAAAAGAAGAGCAAATTAAACCCAAATAGTAAATGGGAAAAAGATCACAGTAAAAATAAGAGTAGATATCAGTCAATTTGAAAGCAAAAAAGTAATAGAATAAAATCTAACTAAAAACTTATTTGAGAAGATCAATAAAATTAAACAATGCCTAGCCAGGCTGATCAAGGAGAGAGAGAAGACAGACAGGACTAACCTCAGGAAAGACCGTGTGAGCTCACAGGCACTGGAAAGATAATAAATGCTTCCCTACCCATCAGTCTCACAACTTACAGGAAATGGACCTATCCCTCAGAGTGATGTGGGTTGGTGTTCCCAGGGATCCCATCCATGACGAAAGGAGCCTTGGGTGCTGGGGACAAGAAAGCCCCCAGGAGCAGAAGGCAGAAGCTCTGTGTGATGGTTAACAGCCCCTCACAGAACCCGGCCTGGGGGAGCTGACATGACTCCCACACACAAACTCAGTGCATCCTTCACAACAAAGACGGACCCGCTGTTGGCTCCTCGTCACAGAGGAGGACCCTGAGGACCTTCTGAAGACCGCCTGGCGCGTGATGGGGTGCGCCCAGGTCTCAGGCATCCACCGGCCTGGTCCACTGGCTCCTGCTCATGTTTACAGCCGTGTCCCGGGTCCCAGAGCCGCCTCTGTCGTGGGCTGGTCACCCTGGGCCTTGCCCCCTCAGAAGCCAGCAACCTTTTCACAGCACCGTGACAGACTGAGCCACGTGATCTTTACATCAAACCCGAGTCCAACAGAAAGACAGCTTAGACGCCCTGTCCTCCTCACCCGCACAGAAGGCAGAGCCGTCGTAAATGTTGGAGGTCTCCCGAAAGGGGCTGTCGGTGCCACTTACGTCATGGTGGTCTCGGCTCAGGACCACCGGCGCCTGCGGTGTGAAAGGGCATGAAAGGTCAGCGGTGGTGTCCACTGCCTGGCCCGGGGCAGAGTTCAAGGGTCAGGCCACGCCAGATGCCCTTTGGACTACCCTGGGAAGCAGACCCTCTGCAGGAGGGCGCAGGGGGTTTCCGACGCCCCCCAAGACCGCCCAGAGATGCCCCTTCTGTCCACCCGGAGCCCGTACACCCCCAGGGGCTGGCTCTGAGTCGCCGCTACCCTGTCCAGTCACCACGCCCACTTTACGGAGCCCCCATCTCAGGGCCGCAGAAGCAGGCAGGGGCTTCGGCTCTCACCGGAGGTCGCAGGAGCTTCCCTGCGCTTCAACAAGCCGGGCCTGACCCCGCTCTGCACGGGACCCCCAGCCCAGTGCGCTGGCACCGGGGACACTCAACGGCTCCGCCTGCAGCACGGAGCCCAGTTCCGACCCTAGGCGCACTCCTCGCTCACTTTATCCGCGGAGCGCCGCACTCTCAGAGACCGTGGACTGATGGCCTTGCCCGCGCATCCACAGTGTCCCTCCACCTGCACCGGGCGGGACCCTGTCTGCCCCGTGCTCCGCCGGGAGCCCGGCGTTGGAGCAAGGCTTGCACCTGGGTAGCGGGGGCGGCGCTCAGGAAGGAGGGGCGGGGAGGGAGGGGTGGGGATGAAGAGGCGCCGTGTGCGCATGCGCCGAGCGAGGTGACCGGGGCTGACTGGAAGGAGGCGGGAGGAAGGAGGGGCGGAGAGGGAGGTGGGACGAAGAGGCGCTCTGCGCGCATGCGCCGAGCGAGGTGGGCGGAGCTGACTGGAAGGAGGCGGGAAGGAGGAGGCGGCGGGGAGGCGGGGCATGAAGCGCTGTAGCTGCGGCGCCACGCAGCTGTACAGCCCACATGTGCGCATGCGCTGAGCGAGGTGGGCGGGGCTGACCGTTAGGGAGGCGGAGACGCGGTCAGGGTTGCAGTGATGCGAAAGGGACAGTTCAACAAAGACAGCCAGAACCACCGGAGGGGAAGCCACGCTTTGAGGTGACAAGGCTCAGCGATGGCCCCTGACTGCCCCGAGTCTCACGGCAGGGCCCACAGCAGAGCCCGGGCTTGAGGGCTGGCCTGGCGGGGCTCCCACCTTGAGCTCCCCACGGGCGATGGCTTGGTTGAAGGCCAGGGCGATGGCCACACGGCCTTTCTGGTCCGAGTACAGGATCCTGGCCTGGGAGCCCACCACCTGTGGCGAGAAGGGTGATGCTCAGGAGACACGCCCCCCAGACGCTGGAGGGCAGTCGCTGGAGTCCCCCACGCCCGGCCCGTGTGCCTAGAGCAGCTGTGCCTCCTGACCGGTCACCGCAGGGCTAGCCCCAGGGGCTCCGGGGCCCCGCCCCCATCGCCACCTCCTGCCCCACCCTCCCCAGGCCCAGGTCTTCAAGTCCAGCGGCGATCGCCGTGGACTTCTCAGGCACTGGGTGGTTGGCATGAGGGGTTCCGTGGAGAAACACACCTGCAACCACTGGTACAGGCGGCAGCGGTAGTCTGGGTGGACGGGGTTGGACTGGGAAGCCCAGGGCGGAGGCCGCCGCTTGGGGCGGGCCAACGACCCACCGGTGCAGACTTGGCAGCGTCCAGCCATCAGAACCAAATGCCCATCCCTTGCTTGGTCTGGGCGCACCTGGCCGGCTGCCTCCCCAGGCCTGCGCACTGGCTGGTCCCTCTGCTTCCCAACCCGTCACCCCTCTGGACTCAGCCCCACTTAGGCCTGAGCTTGCAAGTCAGCTCCTCAGAGACACCCTTCTGCTACACCGCCCCCACCCCCACCCCCACCTCCCCGCGTCATCTGATCTGAGGTCACGCTCACAGGCACAGAAACACCCATTGGCCCTGCCCTGGGCCCGCAGAGGTCGTGCTCCAAGCCCCGCACCACAGCCAGGGGCCGGACCACCTCCGGTATCTCCACTGTGCAGACGAGAGGGGAGACCCAGAGAGGCCAAGCCACTCACCCCAGGTCACACAACTGAGAAATCAGGAGGCCTGGCTCCAGGGCCCTGCCAGGCAATGACGGGAGGAAGGACCTACCTGACCCAGGTCACTGCCCCAGAGTCCAGGCCACCTTCTGAAAGGCCCCGGGCTTCTCTGTACAGTGGCCCCTGGGCGAGGTGGCCAGTAGGGACTCCCCAAGTTGTCCAGGTGGTGAGCAGCATTTCACCTGGGGCAAGGTCCACACTGCACCCAACCCCGCCCCCCAGCTGGAGCCCTCACCAGCTGGTGCTTGGCAGCCTCCCGGATCCAGCGGATGTTGTCCACGTACTGGAGCTTCACAGCCGGGGTCACTGCAGGCAGGGGAGGGGGTGTCACAGGTACCAGAGCCCCTGCCCCACGGTGGGGGTGCACACTCCCGCTGCAAGGCAGTTGGGCTGAGGCACGCATCTGCACCCACCGCTGGACCCCGAGCAGAGTCGGGGTGCCCCCATCCCCAGCTCCCCACCAGCCCATTCGACTTCCGGCGATGGCAATGCCAGCAACCGAGTGAGTCAGGACCCGGCCCGCAGCAAATATCTGAGGAGCATCTGCTGAGTGCCAGGCACCAGAGCCAAGACTATTGTGGGCTGAGAAGGAAACAAGTGCAGTTGGGACTGGGGTGGGGGGGTCGGGGGGACCAGAGGCCTCTCTGGGGAGATGACACTCAAAGCAAGTCCTAAGTGCTGAAGAGGAGCCAGCTACATGGAACTGACGTAACAGCATTTTGCAGAGGGGGCAGCGAGTACAGAGGCTCTGAGGCTGACAGATGCTGGGCCTCTCAAGGCTGACAGATGCTGGGCCTCTCGAGGTAGGACAGGCAGGCAGTTAAGAGTGGAGGGCTGAAGAGTGGCGGGCTGGAGAGGGGGGTCTGCCAAGGTGCTTGTGGGAACAGACTGCTAAATCTGCAGGAATTCTGTGAGCCTGTGGTTTACAGATGTCTATAATGTTTCAGTCAAATAAACTGAAAACATTGTGTTAAAAATGAAAGTAATGTTCCCACATCACTTAGTGACGTCCCCGCCCCGTACTAGGAGCTGTGCCCCGAGGTTTTCTGGCTGGCGGACAACCTGCTCCCGCTTCACGTGGAGCCTCGCTTCCTTGAAATCACCCCTGGAGGGTGGTTACGATGGAAACACCAGCAGTCGCCCGGCAGGTTGAGGGTCTGCAGCTGCACCAACATCCGGAAGCTGGAGGAGGCTCTGCCCAGATCACGACGGTGAGATCATGCACCTAGAGCCAGACATTCTGGAATGCGAAGTCAAGTGGGCCTAAGGAAGTATCACTGTGAACAAAGCTAGTGGACGTGATGGAATTCCAGTTGAGCTATTTCAAAATCTAAAAGGTGATGCTGTGAAAGTGCTGTACTCAATATGCCAACAAATTTGGAAAACTCAGCAGTGGCCACAGGACTGGAAAAGGTCAGTTTTCATTCCAATCCCAAAGAAAGGCAATGCCAAAGAATGCTCAAACTATCACACAATTGCACTCATCTCACATACTAGCAAAGTAATAATCACAATTCTCCAAGCCAGGCTTCAACAGTATGTGAACCATGAACTTCCAGATGTTCAAGGTGGATTTAGAAAAGCCAGAGGAACCAACCAGAGATCAAATTGGCAACATCTGTTGGATCATCAAAAAAGCAAGAGAGTTCCAGAAAGAAAAACATCTACTTCTGCTTTATTGACTATGTCAAAGTCTTTGACTGTGTGGATCATAACCAACTGTGGAACATTCTTCAAGAGATGGGAATACCAGACCACCTTACCTGCCTCCTGAGAAATCTGTATGCAGGTCAAGAAGCAACAGTTAGAACCAGACATGGAAAAACAGACTGGTTCAAAATTGGGCAAGGAGTGCATCAAGGCTATATATTGTCACCCTGCTTATTTAACTTATATGCAGAGTACATCATGAGAAACTCTTGGCTGGATGAAGCATAAGCTGAAATCAAGACTGCCGGGAGAAAAATCAGTAACCTCAGATATGCAGATGACACCACCCTTCTGGCAGAAAGTGAAGAACTAAAGAGCCTCTTGATGAAAGTGAAAGAGAAGAGTGAAAAAGTTGGCTTGAAACTCAACATTCAGAAAACGAAGATCACGGCATCCAGTTTCATCACTTCATGGGAAATGGATGGGGAAACAGTGGAAACAGTGTCAGACTTTATTTTTTTGTGCTCCAAAATCACTGCAGATGGTGACTGCAGCCAAGAAATTAAAAGACGCTTGCTCCTTGGAAGAAAAGCTATGACCAACCTAGACAGCATATTAGAAAGCAGAGACATTACTTTGCCAACAAAGATCCATCTAGTCAAAGCTATGGTTTTTTCAGTCATGTATGGATGTGAGAGTTGGACTATCAAGAAAGCTGAGCACCAAAGAATTGATGCTTTTGAACTGTGGTGTTGGAGAAGACTCTTGAGAGTCCCTTGGACTGCAAGGAGATCCAAACAGTCCATCCTAAAGGAAATAAGTCCTGAATGTTCATTGGAAGGACTGATGCTGAAGCTGAAACTCCAAACCTTTGGCTACCTGATGCGAAGAACTGACTCATTGGAAAAGACCCTGAGGCTGGGCAAGACTGAAGGCGGGAGGAGAAGGAGACGACAGAGGACGAGATGGCTGGATGGCATCACTGACTTGATGGACATGAGTTTGAGCAAGCTCCGGGAGTTGGTGATGGACAGGGAGGCCTGGCGTGCCGCAGTCCATGGGGTCACAGAGTTGGACGCAACTGAGCAACTGAACTGAACTGAGCTGCCTCGGCTTCCTCCCCCACCAGGCGGCCCCGCCCACCAGGCTCTCCTCCTGGGTCCCCTGACCCTAAGCCCCTGCCACTGAGCCCACTCAACCCAGATGTGGGCGGCAGGGTGAAACTGGGCCCAGAGGATTTACAACAAGCTGCAAAAGCTGACCCACCAGCCCCAGAGAAGGCTGCCTGGGCCCAGGGAGAAGCCGCAGAGCAACAGGGCAGGAGCTGTGACAAGCAGGGAGCCGGGCAGGTGCCATAAAGTGAGTGCGCCCTCTTGCCCCGCCCACTACACAAGGAGGGTCTGCTGCTGGGCCAGGGCCACCCAGGGCGGGACAGAGCCACGCTGTGTCCACAGACGGCCTGGGGCAGCTCTGACGTGGAGACAGCAGAGTGGCCTGGACACGCGGAGGCAGCAGCACAGGGCCAGCTACAGGGGGCCGAGCACCGTCGACAGGCAGCCCCTGAGAACGTGCCCTGGGCCCACGGTGCCAGGCGGGGACCCTGTGTCCAGGCTCCCAGTACCGCCAGCCGGGGGGCCAGCCACACGTCAGCATCTCCAACCGGCAGCCTCACCTCCGGCAGCAACAATCTCCTCCAACGCAGACGTGGCCAGCCGATCTGTGACCACCAGGTCCTGGGGGTCCCCCGAGGTGCACACCCAGCGGAAAGGCCCAAAGCCCTGGGAGAAGATGTCCCTGAAAAGGCAGATGGCTCGTCACCTGGGGCTGGCCGGGCTGGGGCTGGGGTCGGCATGGTCCAAGGTCAGGGAGGCCGCAGATGCTCCAGAACTGACGGGGTGAAGGCACGAAGTGCATGAAGCGGGCGTATGCGCAGGGGCCTGTGTGTCATGAGTCGGAGCCTCTCAACCAGCACGTGCAGCGGTCCCCACCCTGCCTGCCCCCTCCATCACCACAGCGTCCCTCCCAGAGCTGCAGCTTCTCTGGCTGCAGGAGCAGGGAGCCGGGACACAGACAAGCAGAACTTCCTAAACCGAGGTTAGAGACAGCCCGAAAACCGGGCAGCACCCGGGAGAACGCACAATAAACAGAAACGGCCCCGTCTGCTGTGAGCCGGCCTTCGAGGGGCTCCAGGCAGAGGGGCGCAGGCCCTCCCTAGGCTTTGTGCCCACCCAGCCTCTGCTGGGCTCCCTTCCGGTTGCCCCCTGGGGAACCACCCCCAGGCCTGTGGTCGTGGCCCTACTCTGGCCCTGTCCCCTCCCACAGTGAATCTGAGAAGAGTGCTGGCCTCTCTCACCACCCCCAGCCCCCGCTGGGGTCCCCTCTGCTGCAGACCCGGGGGCTTCCCGCCCTGCCCGGCTGCCCCAGCCCGGACTCCACCCTGTCCTCTCCCTGCAGCAGCTGCCCTGTCCCGGCGAGTTCAGGCCCCCGGTGGCCAGGAAGGCACAGGGCTGCAGGGATCGGGCCCTCGGTCACCCGCTCAGGGCTGGGGCGCGCCTGGGGGATGCACAGCTCCTCGGCCACAGCGCGCAGGGCCTGGGGGGGGTCAGCCCTGAGCACCCGTAGGTTGGGGTGTTTGTCGGAGGTGACTCAGGCATGGCCACCACCCCCGTGCTCTCCCTGAGGCCCTCCACAGACTCTCACGTTTCCAGCTTCTCTCCCCCAGCCTGTTGGGGTGGAAACCCCATCACCCAGGCCGTGGCCACTTGGGATCAAGCATAGGTCTCAGCAGGCAGCCTGGGCAGTATGAGCAGGCTAAGGACCTGAGCGTCTAAGGACAGACGCCGGGAGCGTCCCCACTCACCCCATGATGTGCTGGACGTAGGAAGGGTAGCGGAACTCTGTCCTGTTGGCGCCCGGCTTCCCTACGTCGGCCCCTGTGCACACAGACGGGGCCAGAATCACCTGGAGAGACCGAGGCCCGGCGAGGCAGAGGCATGCCAGGGCCCTTCCTGCTGGCCGCATGGACGGGATGGCCAGGCCTGCCGCGAGGCGAGTGTGCCCAAGCCCCTCCTGCCTCTCACCGGCTCGCTGGGCCTCCAGGAGGAAGGCGTTGCCATAGTCCCAAAAGAAGAAGTGCTCCTGGGCCAGCCTGTTGATGGCTGACACGTGCCTCCGCAGGCTGCAAAGGAGCGGTGAGCAGTCAGCGCCAGCAGGAGCATCACAGCTCGCTGACACTGGCCCTTCAGACTCTGCTTGCTGCGGACTCCTCCCCATAGGACTCCTCCCCTTTGGACTCCTCCCCATCTGACTCCTCCCCTCCTGACTCCACCCTTTCAGACTCCTCCCCTTCAGACTCCTCCCCATCCGACCCCCTCCCCTTCTGACTCCACCTCTCCTGACTCCTCCCCTCTTGACTCCACCCCTTCTGACTCCTCCCCTCCTGACTCCACCCTTTCAGACTCCTCCCCTCCTGACTCCTCCCCTCCTGACTCCACCCTTTCAGACTCCTCCCCTCCTGACTCCACCCCTTCTGACTCCTCCCCTCCTGACTCCACCCTTTCAGACTCCTCCCCTCCGGACTCCACCCCTTCTGACTCCTCCCCTCTGGACTCCACCCCATCAGACTCCTCCTCTGACTCCTCCTCTCCTGACTCCACCCTTTCAGACTCCTCCCCTCCTGACTCCACCCCCTTCTGACTCCTCCCCTCCTGACTCCATCGCTTCTGACTCCTCCCCTCCTGACTCCACCCCATCGGACCCCCTCCCCTTCTGACTCCACCTCTCCTGACTCCTCCCCTTCAGACTCCTCCCCTCCTGACTGCACCCCATTGGACTCCTCCCCTTCTGACTCCACTCCTCCTGACCCCACCCGACTCCTCCCCTGCTAACCCCACCCCTGCCTGCTCCACCCCCAGCGCCTCCCACTGGGAAGCCCCCCACCCCTGGGGTTCCTCAGAGCCTCTCCCCGTTCACGGGAGACACTGCAGGCAGTCACTCAGCTAGTGCCTACAGGTCCCAGCCAGCCAGGCGCGGGGGCCCAGGCTCCGTGCTGAACAAGCAATGACCTCTTCTGGAAGCGCCTCGGGCTGCCCTCTACCAGCATCTACTTAGCAGCCATAGGTGCTGGAAGCTGCCCCCAGTATTTTGCAAATGTCACCTCAGCCTGTCCCCAACATCCCCACGGAACAGCACCCTCATGACCCTGTCTGACAGAGGCGGGGACAGAGGAGCAGAGAGATTAAGGGTCTGGCACAGGCCACACAGCTGGCTGTGGGAGAACCAGGCGGAGGCCGGGGCCACCCCATCCACAGCCCCAGCAGGCCGTGTGCGCCCCCACCCCTTGTGCGGGCAGCCCTGGGCCCGCCTCACCTCTCCTGGACCAGGCCTTTGAAGGCAGTGGGGTCAGAGGCCATGAGGCTCTGGGCCTCTGCGAAGCTCAGCTGCACAGGGTAGTAGCCACCGTTGAACGGGTTGTGGCAGGACGTCTGGTCGGACCCCAGGTCCACCAGGAGTTCCCCCCTTGTGTCCAGTTCATGGACCAGGCGCTCCCTGCGGGGAGACGACCGGTCAGGCCGGGTAGTGCCAGCGCCCGAGCTCAGGGTCCAGCCAGGAGGGCACACGGTGTGCCCAGCCACAGGCTCCGTAGCCAGGCCTAAGGCTCATCCTGCACCCCCTGGCGGGGGTTGGGGGGGGTCTGCTGCGAGCTGTGCCAGGATCAGGGCCGCGACAGCCAGGAGCCCCGGACCAGTAACGGGGCCGCGGCTGAGGGCTCACCGGGGGTCCTCAAGGTGGCCAGCTCCCCACTCACCAGAGGTCCACCACGTTGCCATGGTAACCAAGGCTGAGCACCTCCTTCCTCTTCCTTGCTTCCCTGCAAGGGGCAGGACAGGCGGCCCCGTCACACCTGCCCAGGGCAACACCCCAACACCCCGCACCCTGGTGCCCAGCTGGTGAGGACGCAGAGGCCTGGGAGGCGCCCACAGCACCGCGTGAGTGTAGGGCTGGGGACCTATGAGGCCCCCAGCCGAGGGGCACAGCGGACCGGGGACCCCTCACTGAGGACTGGCTGACAGAGGAGCTGCCCCCCCCCCCCCCCCCCCAGGCCTGGAATTCCACCCGGAGCATTAGGGCCCTTGCTTCTGGGGCTCTAACAGGGATCTTGGTAGAAGTCTCTCAAGGCGATCCTCAAGTTGCAGACGGTTTGAAAGATGATTCTAACCCTGATTTGGAAAAACTACAGCATGTCTGGGGAACAGGAGACCTGAAATCATCAAAGCGGCTGCGGAATCGGTTGTTATTCTGATTTGGACTTCTGTGTGTGTTTCTGTGTGACTGTGGGAGTTAACCTTTGTGTGAGTGAGATGACAAAATTCAGAGATGACAGAAATGTCACAGTGGTTGGACGTGTGTGAGTGTGTGCGTGTCCATGAGCATGCGAGTGTGGCGTGTGTGTGTGCGTGTGCAAGTGTGGCGTGCATGCATGTGCAAGTGTGTGTGCGAGTGTGGCATGTGCAAGTGTGGCGTGTGTGCCCGTGTGCAAGTGTGGCGTGTGCGTATGCGTGTGTGCACGTGTGTGTGCACGTGTGTACGTGTGTACGAGTGTGTCCGTGTGCACGTGTGTTCCAGATGCACCCACAGGGTCAGAGCCAGACCAGGTTAAGACCCTCTCTGCCACACGAGGAGTTTAGAATTTCTCCAGTAATTAATGCAAGGTTTTCAGCAAGTTTTCAAAGATCTGTGTCCAAAGAGTCTCCAGCCTCAGTAACGGGAGCATCTCTTAAACTCTGTGTTTCTGGACAGTGTCACCTAAGCCCCCTTGCGCCCCTGGGCAGCTCCAATCACAGCAGGTGCAGCCCTCTGTGCCGAGGCGAACTCCCCACACAAGAGGTGCTCAGCTCTGCAGAGCAGTCAGTTGAGAGAATGCTTCAAAGACAGCATCTGAGGAGCGGCCTCCTGGTGGCCCTGCCTGTCCCCATGGAGAAATCTCAGCAGATGGTATGCAGCTGGGAAGGGTCCCGGGACCCCGCACCAGCCTTGGCCCCCCTGGGGAGGAGCCGCGGGTCCGGATGGATCCTGTGGAGATTCAGCAGCTTCGAGCAGCACCTCCTGTGTGCCAGGCTGTGGGCTGGACACTGAGGCACAGAAGGGAGAAACCCAAAACACGGTCTTTGCCAAACTGTGGCTGAGCTGAGGGGTCACCCGCAGGACGACGGATGTCTGTGAGGCTGTGTGTGTGGGCGGCGTGGACGCACCCGGGCCACTCCACATTCCCAGGAGCCAACAGTGATAAGCAGAAATCGAGGGTTCCCAGCCCACTCTCCCCCGGCACCAGGCGTCACACCTGAGTCTTCCGATACAGTGGTCCAAGCTGTCAGTCACTTCCATCAGCCAGCCTTGCCTGTGGCGTTTCATGAGGGCCGCGCCGTCCACCTGGGACCACGGGGCAGGGGTGAAGATCACCCCCTTCCCGACAGGGCGGGGCGGACCCTACGAGCTGCTGTCAGCTGCCTCCTGCCTCCAAGTCAACAAACCCTGATTTCACTCAGGGAGAGGCTCTGCTCCCAGCTAATCCCAACTGCCCTCTCACGCCTTCTCTCCACCCTTGTAGATGACAACAACCACGTGAGCCCATACTGACCAACGTGGTAAAACAAGTTTCTAAAGCATTATTTTTCTGCTAGAGTCAGCCATAGCTGGCATTTCCCCTTCTGTCTGCCTTGAATATAGATGAGGTGGCTGGAGCTGGGGAAGCCACTTCGCATCCAGGAGGGAAGCTCAAGAGACTCTATAGATGTTGGCCCTCGCCCACTCTTCCCCCTAACCCGGCAGCTCTGTCCAGATGCGGCGGGGTGTGTGGGGGGTCTCTGCTCACTTATTCACAGGTTTACCGGTTCCTGGCTGGACCCCAGGGGCCCAAGGCAAGGGAGGCTGGGTCCTGGGAGCATGCGTCCTGGGAGCGTGGCTCCGGGCCTGGCAGTGATGGGCACTTGGAAGGCAGGTGTGTCTGCTGCTGTGGGGACCCACACTGGGATGGGAGGATTCGGGAGGGCAGAGGCAAGAGCAGGGAGGGCAAGGGCAGCCGGGGGGCTCTCGATGGAGTGGGGGGCTGCTCCTGCGGGCTCACCTCTGCGATCACACCGATGCACCCCACGATGACGGCAGCTTTGGCCTGAGCCCCACTCATGCCGCCCAGCCCGGAGGTGACAAAGACCTTGCCTGCCAGGTCCTGGAGCCCTAGGTAGCGCCGCCCCGCGTTCAGCACAGTGAGCTGTGGGGGAAGAGGGAGGAGTCACCACCCACGCTCGCTCATCCCACCCCCCAGTCCCACAGCCCCGCGGCCCGCCACTCACCACCGTGCCATGGACGATGCCCTGGGGGCCGATGTAGCAGTAGCTGCCTGCCGTCATCTGGCCGTACCTGCCCGCATACGCAGGGGCGTGGGCTGGAGTGGCGGCTCCCTGCCCCACTCCCCGGGGTCTAAGGAGCTCTGTCGCCCCCACGTGCTTCGTGCTTAAACCACAAAAGGAGACACTTCCCTGCTGGTCCCTGCCAAGGCAGGGGTGTGGGTCTGATCCCAGGTCCGGAAGGATCCCGCGTGCCTCAGGGCAGGTGAGTCCACAAGCCTCAACTCCTGAAGCCACCACCCAGGCCCGCGTGCCCTGGAGCTGCCACAGCGAGCAATCCCTGCTCGAGGCAACCGGAGGAAGCCCGCACACACGCGCAGCCCAACATCAGCTCATTAATTAGGCAAAAGAGACGCCTGTAGGAAAGGCCAGTCCCCTAGTTTCCGGCAGAGTCGGGGCACAGCGCTCGAGAGGTTGCTGTCGTTTACACAAAGGGCCCCTTTCTGACGACCAGGCCGGCGGGGAGGTCAGCTCCCGCGGTGAGCCCCGTTGCGGGCTGCAGGAGCCCCTCTCTCTGCCAGTCAGCGGGCCTGCTGAGCACTCTAGGCTAGATCGTGGGAGGAGCCGCCCACGTGTGCCAGGCGGTGGCCGTTCAGCATCGGCGTCAGCGGCCACGTGGCGGGAGAAGGGAGTGTCTGCGCTCCCCGAGGACTGCGAGGACCCGGTCCACCCGCCCCCAGCAGCCTCCCCAGTCCCTTCTCTCCTCTGGATTGAGGGCGGATCCTGGAGCTCACACATCCAAACTCCGAGCCAATCCCAGAACTTGGGCCAAGCACAGGGCCTCCGGGAACCTCCACTTCCTCTTCTGATAAATGGGGCATGGGTTACCCTTGCGGCACAAGCTTGCGTGAATAGAAGGATTATGCCAACACGATACACACCCACCAGGGAGGCAGGTAAAGCCCGCCATGGGGCGTGCTCCCCTGGGGTCCCATCCACTCAGGCGGTGTCCCATTCATTCTCACACAGCTCAGGGGCCAGAGCCATCACCACGCCCCCTTTGCAGCCAGGACCTGAGTCCTTGCGAAAAGTAGGATTCAAATTGCACGTTCGCTCACTCACACATGTATAAAAATCGCAGGGACATCCACGAAAATGAGCAGGAAACGTGTAAATACGGAATCGTGCTATAGCGTTTTGATGGTGAGGGTGTTTCGGAGCTGAGGCCACGATTGCTGCGCTGCTTTAACCATAGGGCCTGGCTATGAACCGACAGTACTCACATGGTAACCCCCATGGCAAAGAGCTTCTCATAGTCTGTCCTGGAGGAGTAGTTGGGAATGACCTGCAAGAGAGGGGCGGGCGGAGGGCTGGGGGCCGCGCCGTGGCTTTCGGGGGCGACAGCTCGGCGGGCGGGTGGTGGCTGGGCCTCCCTGCAGCCCCGGGACCCACCATCCCATTGGTGATGACCAGCCTGGGGGCCTCGGGGCTGCTGGGGAAAAGGCCAAGCGGGTGTCCGCTGTACATGGCCAGTGTCTGCTCCTCCGTCATTTGGGCCAAGTAGGACATTGTCAGCCAGAACTGCAGGAGAACAAGGCACGGGGTGGTGAGGGGCGTCCCCACACTGGCCCCAAGTCCCCCACGAGGCCCCCAACTCCCCTCCAGTGGCCCCACCACAGGACCTCTGACCTCTGGGCTCTCGGGCATCAGGGAGGCAGAGCCCGAGCCCCAGAGCCAGTCTGCAAGGCGCTTCCAGGCCAGAGGCCGGGGCGGAGGTAGGTGGTGGACAGGCCTGTGGTGGGCCCCCCCGCCTGCCCGCACAGTCCGGGGTCCATACCTGCGCCCAGTTGCTGAACACCTGCCCGTTTCCTCCGTAGGTCACGAGCTCCTGGGGAAACTGTAGAGGATACGGGGCCACTTGAGATGGGGGTGTGGGGAAGGAGGCCCCCAGCTTGGCAGGGTTCAGGGGTCATGGCCCCCTGCCAAGTGGCTGATGGCCCTTGGAGGAGGAGTTGGGGGCTGGGGGGGGTGACCCGGTCAGGGCTCAGCAGAGCGCTCACATCCTGGGACCTTCCTGCTCTCAAGCAAACTCTCAGGTCCCCCTGAAGGCTGTCCTCTCTCGAATAGGCCGCTGCAGAACGGGCTGGCGCGCAAGGATGCCGGCACAGGCGCGTGTGGCCAGACCTGCGTGGACCAGCACGGCCAGAGGCCTGCTCTGTCGGCAGCCTCTGCGCCTGGAGCCACGGCCCACAGGACAAGCTCTAGGCAGGACACCCACCGCTGGTTTCGAGGACTCGGTAGGGAAAGAGCGCTACAAGACCCCTTGCCTTTAGGCTGATTACATGTCGTGGTGTTTCGAATGTGCTGCCGCCAACCGCAGCGCTCAGTCTGTTCCCTTCCAGTTCTCACGTGGCTACCCACTCCCGTGTTCTGGCCTGGAGAATTTCAGGGACAGAGGAGCCTGGCGGGCTGCAGTCCAGGGGGTCGCAGAGAGTCGGACACGACTGAGCGACGAAGCATGCACGCATCAGACGTACAGTGACACCTTCTGACGCCAAGGCTGGTGTCGTGGTGCTGATGCTGTCGTCACGACCAAAGAGGGGCGCCCGGGAGACGGCGAGGAGCCCTCCCCGCTCTGGCTTTGCAGCTTCCCTCGGGGCTTCCCTCATAGCTCAGCTGGTAAAGAATCTGCCTGCAATGCAGGAGACCCAGGTTCGATTCCTGGGTCAGGAAGATCCCCTGGAGAAGGAAAAGGCTACCCACTCCAGTGCTCTGGCCTGGAGACTGTATAGTCCATGGGTCGCAAAGAGTTGGACACGACTAGTGACTTGCGTACACCCCGAATCCGCCACTGCCTCCAAGCAGAACGCTTGCCGTGAGTGAGCTGGGTGTGTCTCGCACGCCGACCCCGCCCGCACGCCCGGGCTGTTACCTGTGCCACGGCTGGGTCCAGGTTGTTCATGATCATGAGCATGATGGCTGCAGCCGCCCTCGTCCGGCAGGGATATTGCTCCACCGGGTAGGCCCTGCAAGGGGTCTAGCTGCCAGGCCAGTCGAGGGGCAGGCGCCTGGAATGTCGGGTCCCGCCTCGTCGCGGCCCGGCCCCTGGCCCTGCCGGTGTGGACGGCCAGCCCTGGCATCACCAGAAGGAGCCACCCCTTGGAGCTCCCACCAGCAGGAGGTGCTCTGGGCCAGCCCCTCCACACCACCGGACAGGCCGCAGCCTGGAGGAGGCACACTCCACAGCAAGGTCTGTGCTCCAGGGGGACAGGCCCAGCCCGCGGCACTCACCTCATCTCCAGGTCGGGGCAGAAGCGGTACATGTAGACGTGGCCGTAGAGCCGCAGCTCCTGGGCGAACTCGGGGGCCAGCACCTCCTGGACGTCCGGGGGGAAGTAGCGGAGGGCGTTCTTCAGCGCCAGCTGGCAGGGCGGTGGGGGCGGCGGTGAGTGCGGCAGGGTGTGCAGGCTCCAGGCCGAGCTCTGCCCTCCAGATGTGCCCCTGCTCCACTCAGGAGGCCCAGGGCCCAGCCCCGAGACTGCCCAGCTCGCACCCCAGGCCATTCCCCTGTCACCTCCTGCAGGAAGCCTTCCCTGATTGCCCTCCAGGTCTCTGTCGGCAGCCTTCCAGTCCCTCCCTCTGTGTGCTCACCGGGCACCAGGCTGCTTGAGCCCCAGCAGGGGCCAGAGAGGGACATGGCCTGTGGCCTGGGCTACAGTGGGAGGTGCTGCTTGCCTTCCCTGGGGGCCCCTCCCCGGGCTGAGCGTCTCCACATGCTCCAGAGTGGGTTTGCTCCCTTGCTTCTTAGTCTCCCCTGGGCTCAAGGAGGGCAGGGGTCCCGCCAGACCCCCCTCCCCTGCTCTCTCCCTCCCAGTACCCGGCAGAGGCCTGCAGGCGGGGGAGTGGGGTGACACCCGGGTGTCAGGGATGGACACTGAGGCCATGCATTCAACCAGCCGACCCTGCACAACAAACTCCTTTAGGGAGTGCAAAAAGGAGCTGGTGTGAACGTATTCATCGAACACACGTCTACCGAGGGGGCAGGGAGCTTGAGCCTCGGACAAGACTCTGACCGGAGGGTGGTGGAGGCGACAGGAGAGGAGCCTGAGGCCCCGAGGCACCAGCTCGTGGGCAGGGCAGAGGGCCTCCCCAGAGACAGACAGCCAGGCCGGCCAGAGCCAGGTGCCCATGGGGCTGAGGACAGAGGCCCGGGGTGGGGACAGCCTGCCCTGTGCGCCCAAAGTCTAGCACCGCACATCAAGCATGTCCCTGGGGGCCGAGGGGTGCGTGGGAAGGGCGGGGGAAAGATGATTCTGGAAGAAGTCAAGGGCGAGAAGGGCAGCGAGGAAACCCCAGCTCAGGAGTGAGGGGAACTTGAAAGGTTTGCATGGCGAGTCCCTGGGTGACTTCAATGTGGAATAAAAGCACATGGTTCCTGCTCTCTGGGGAAAAGCGATCAGAAACGTGTGTGTCTCCCTCGCCAAAGGTGGCTGGGAATCTGCCCGCGGGGGGCTCCCAGGCTCACCCGGGGGTCGGGCGCCTCGGGTGGGCTCGGGTGGGCCCACCGCAGTGTCCAGCTTCTGGCCTGTTCCCGGAGCCACTGCTGACCCAGCGCTCCAGGGAGGGAGCCACGAAAGGAGGGCCCCGAGGAGGAACGTGCAAGCTACACGCAGCGACGGGGCGACGGGGCGGGAGGGGCACGGGGGTCACCGGGGGCACGGGAGGGCACGCGGCAGGAAGCTGCAGGCTCGGGCTCAAGGGCAGGCGGGGCCCGGCGTGAGCTGGAGGTCAAGCCCTTCAAGGTCATGTCTGGCCCATGACAGAGACGGCGTGTTTCTTTTTAAATCAGTGAACAGCCTCTAATCAGAGCTTGCAAGCGAAAACAAACATTGACAGAGGAGTTTCAAAAGCAACACGTCACAGGCACACAGGCACCCTCCCTGGTGGGGGGCTTAATCTTACTACCTGGGCCCGAACACGTCCCGCCGGACGCTGGCTTCTTCTGCTTCATTTCCTAACGATCTGATAGGCTGGGCCTGTCTGAGCCCCCACACCCCTGGAGCCCAGCCCCATGGGGTCCTCACCAGAACCGGGCCGAAGTGAGGCCAGACCCGCCAGGTCCAGACTGTGAGTCAGGCTCTTCCTGGCGGGGCGGGGGAGCCTCTCCAGAGGCTGTGCCTCGGGGCCCAGACCCCTGCACCCCAGTCTGTCCCTGCGGGTCCCCGACCCGCACACACACCTCTCTGAACTGTATGTCCTCTCTCGGAAGACAAGCAGGAGGCACCACCTCGCAGGGCTGACTCGGGACCCGGCTGAGTGGACGTGGGCAGCACCTGGTACGCAGGCGCTGCCCAGGGCCAGTGGCCAGAATGACCATCTCCACGCTTACAGCTTCCATGCAGGGCGTCTGTCCCCCCAGCTCCATGTGGCCCTCGCTCTCTGTGGGCAGCGGGCCGGGCAGCGGGCCACACAGCAGGCTAGCCCTGCCCGACACAGTGCCCAGGGGTGGCATTCAGCCTCTCTGTGACCAGGTCGCGCCTGGCTTCCCAGGTCCTCACCCAGCTTGGGCCTACACAGGGCTCGTCCACCCCAGTTTGCTCTGCCCAGGACCGTCTCCACGTGGTCACTCATGACCTCCAGAATAGCCTCCCGCTCAGATTCCCCAGTCTGGGAACCTTGCCCCTGGCACCAAGACCAGCTCCTCCAAGAAGCCTTTCTACGTTTCTTCTGCCCACTGAGCTCTTTCAGGGTGCTGGTTCGGCACACACTCCTGTTCATTCACTCAGCAGACGACTCTGGCGTCACTGAAGACCCAGAAGTGAGCCTCACTGGGCCCTGCTCTCCAGAAGCTGCGGGCGGTGTCTCTGCAGTGGTGGGAGGTCTTCGGACCTGGGGTGTGAGGCCCAGCACAGCCCCCTGAGGGTGGGGTGGGGTTCGGGGAGAGGCCACCAAGAGCAGCTGCGTGGGGGCGGGGGAGGCCAGGGGCGGTTCTAACGGATGCGAGAGGGGTCTCCCTCCGCACCACGGCCGAGCACACTCCGCAGGTGAACAGCAGCCTGCTTACAGAAGCTCCAGTACTTAGGCCACCTGACGCGGGGACCGGAGTCCCGGGGGAAGGCCCCGATGCTGGGCAAGATTGCAGGCGTGAGGAGAAGGGGACGACAGAGGAGGAGATGGCTGGGTGGCATCACCGGCTCAATGGACGTGAGTTTGAGTAAAGTCCGGGAGTTGGTGATGGACAGGGAGGCCTGGCGTGCTGCGGTCCATCGCAAACAGTCAGACACGCCTGAGCGACTCAACAACTAGTGCTCTCCAGAGAACTAAGAGGGGAGCGTGTTTTCGTTCATCCAAACCACGAACTCCAACCACAGCCCCACACTGATGAAGACCAGCCTGTGCGGACGGCTCCCACTTAGAGATTCAAGAAGGATGCACACACCTTCCGCGCACCAGCATGTGTCTGGAAGGAGACGCCAAGAATCGCAGAATGTTATACCACGTGACTTGCGTGTCTCTTAAACTACCTTTAAAGGCTGATGTTGACATTCAAAGGGACATTTAAATAAAGCGGAAAAGCGGCCCCAGGAAAGTGTGACGGTTGTGGCCGAGGACGCTGTGCCAGGTTTGGGATGGTCCAGGAGACCCCCGGGGGTCCTCCCGCAGGCATTCCCCCTGGGGACTGAATGTGTGTTTCCTCCAGGGCCCTCCTCTCCCCTCACCCCACTGGCGGCCCTCCATTCGGTCCCACTGGGGCACTGTCGACCAGAGTCCCCCCAGACCCCGGCCACAGACTGAGGGTTCGGGCCCATGAGACACCCTCACTTCAGCCCTCGATCACACAGCCCAGTCGTCACCGGTGCTCGTGAACAACCAATGAGAACTGGGGGTCCCGGCCCCTCGGGTTTGTAATCTGTTAGCACAGCCCCTAGAGCTCAGGACACTCTTTCCGTGGTTTTTGTATTGAAAGGATGTGACAAAGGGTGAGCTGATGGGCAGGAACCCGGGGTTGGGGGGAGCTCCCAGGTGCGCCCACCACCCCAGCACCCGCTCCGTTTCACGGACCCGGACGGTCCGACCCTGGGGAGCGGCCTTGCAAGGACCCACTCCCTGGTTCCCTGGCCTCCACCCCTCTCAGGAGGCTGCGGGTGGGGCCGAAAGGCCCAGCGTGCAATCAGGGTCTGTATCCGGTGACCAGCCCCGCCAGGAGCCCCCACCACCCAGGGAACTGAAGCCGATTTAGGAGCTCGGTGTCAAAGACTGGGTCAAAGAGCAAACGCCAGCGGGAAGGAGGAGGGGCAGGGATCCACCTACCCATTCCTCCCCGGTCCCCAGGCCAGCGTGTGCTCCCGGGAGGAGCGGGCAGCAGGCCCCCTGGGCCCTGGGGGCCCAAGGTTGAGGTGATGGCGCCCACCCGTGACCTAGAGCCTCAGGGACCCTCGGTCAGTGGGGGCCAGAGGCCGACACCCCCCGGGCAGCCGGGAGGAGGGAGGCGGGTGCGATGGAGGCTGACATGGGGGGCTGCAGCATGCCAGGCCTCAGTGGGTGCCCCCAGGGCCAGGCTGGCAGGCAGCAGCTGGTGGGCAAAGCCCTCCCGAACCTCCCAGAGGGCAAGCAGTCCTGTGGGGCGGGGGGCCCAGCCTCTTACCTGCTCCTCACGGGGGCTGAGGCCAGGGGTCCTGACTGGGGCGTGGGGCACCCCGGCCCGCCGGCCCCGGTTCTCCGGGAGGGGTCGCAGGGGCAGGCCAGAGCACAGCGCTTGGAGGCTGCACATGGCTGGCGGAGGCTGGGGCAGAGGGCCGCTGTGTACTGGGGCCGCGGAGAGACCAGGCGTCCTGTCCGGCGGGGCGGGACCCTCGGGCCGCGGGCCCACCCCTTCCGGCCCTCTCTGGGCCCCGGGCCAGGGCGAGGGTCGGGGTCAGGGCAGCACTGACCGGAGGGCAGGGTCCTGGGCGAGACAGGCTTCGAGCTGGGGATGCCGGGGGAGGGTCCGTGTGTCCCCTCTGCGGGGTGCTGGCCCGCGGGGTGTTTTCTGGGACACGCCATGGGGAGAGGGGTCTCTGGGTTGGGTCTGCCCCATGGTCTCGGGGGGTGGCCTCATCATCAGGGGCGATGTGTGCCAGTGAGGGGGGCCCGTGACCGGGGTACCGAGTGCGGCCGCCCCATTTCCCTCTTTCCCGCCTGGTGAGTGACACGCTGGCCGGAGCCCACACGGTGGCAGTATTGCCCCTTGGGGGTGCCGGCCTCCCCGGCTCTCAGGAGACCCCGTCGCCACCTCTGGGGGAAGGGGTGCCCCACGGAGGTGCAGGCCTCCCCGGCTCTCAGGAGACCCCGTCGCCACCTCTGGGGGAAGGGGTGCCCCACGGAGGTGCAGGCCTCCCCGGCTCTCAGGAGACCCCGTCGCCACCTCTGGGGGAAGGGGTGCCCCACGGAGGTGCAGGCCTCCCCGGCTCTCAGGAGACCCCGTTGCCACCTCTGGGGGAGGGGGTGCCCGTTAGCTCCCTCCAGCTCCGGATGGGGCCCAGGGCCACTCACAGAGCTGGGAAGATGCGCCCTAGAGCCCCAGTGGCCCCAGGTAGAGGGTGGGCAGCAGCCCTGGGTGTGGTGGACCCAGCTCGGCTGCCGACCAGCCCACGGCCTTGGGCACCGTCCCAACGCACACACAGCGTGTGAGCGCCCACGCCTGGCGCGTATGCAGGAGGCTGGCGCCTCCCGCTGTTTGCGCCCGGGGACACTGGCGTCAGCTGAACGCCCTGCCCCCGCGGCCAGCCTGTGGGGCTCAGTGTCCATCGTGTGGGGGTGCAGGTCAAGCTCCGCGGGGTGCGGGGCCTGCCCACGGCCACAGCTAGTCTAGTGGAGCCGCCGTCGGCCTCGACGTTGGCCCAGAGGACTCTGGGGCTTTCGCACTGTGCTCCACGGACAGACCAAGTAGAAAACGCGGAAGTGACAAGGCGCCAAGCAAGGCCGCAGGCCCTCAGCGTGCCTCCCGGGCCTGAGCCCCTGGCCCTGACGCTGGATGTGGTCCGTCCCCTTCGGCATCGAGTGCCCGCGCTGGATTCTCTCCCAGGCCCACGCCTGTCCGGGCCAGCCTCTATTCCTTGCCCCTCGCGACCGGCACCGAGACCCCAGCCCTGCCCGCCTGGCACCGTCACCCAGGCCATGCTGGGCCCCCGTCTCTGCCAGGCAAGAGCTCGCGCCCGGGGCCATCAGCCCCTCCCCTGCATCCCTTCCTCCCCGCTTCCACTCTCCTGCCCGGGGCCTTCTCTGCGCACCCTGACCGCTGATCCGTCCACTTTCAACACCGAGCCTGCACCCGGAGGCCACCCGGCTCCTGACCGTGCACAGCCTCCCTCCGGGCCCCACCCCCTCCCTGCCCGCCGTGGTCCACCGGGAGCCCCAGCGTGGCCACGACAGGCTGGGAGCAGGGACGCCCTGTCTGCCTCTCCGGCCTCTCCCTTCGGGGTCTTCTCAATGGCTGTCTACTGCGGGACTCATCTCGGCACCTGGCGCCTCCCTATGCGCCCCTGTCATCTTCACAGCCACTGACTAGCTGCAATGGTCATGCCCACTCGCTCCTTCTCCCGTGCCCACCCCACCCCTTGGGCCCTTCCACCCCAAGACCCAGTGCGGCCCTGGGGGCCTCCTGGACGTTCCTGGACTGGGCGGGCAGAGATGTTGTTCTAGACGTGGCCACCAGGTGGCAGCACAGGGACCAGGACGCCTGCCTAAGGGTGCCTGCGGCTGGGACTGCAGAGAACCCAGGTCCTCACACAGATGGTAGGGGAGGTTCGGGACCAGCTGGGCAAGTGGATGCCCCGGAATCTGGGTCCCAGGCCCAGGGCAGCAGCAGCCCTGCCTTCAGGTTATTCTGAGGTGAGCTGGACGCTCCCCAAGGCCCTCTGTCCCGGGCCTCGGGAAAGTCACAACACGGCGCTCCTGGTTTGTCCTGGGCTGTTTCTTGCCCTCTGCTCTTTGAGACCCAGGATAGAATTTGGAGCCCTGTCTTTAAGGCAGCAGAACCGTTATTTACTTAATATTGTCCTTTAAATAGATTTGCACGTAACGGGAAGGAATTTTTATGTCCCCACCCTAACAGAAGCCAGAGCCACCTGCCAGACACTAACAGTAATAACGTATTAAGCACCAGGGTCGAGTACGCAGCCGGCACTGGCTGAGTGCCAGGCGCCATGCCGAACGTCTGCTGGGTCTCGTTCGGTTCCCACCGCACGGTGAAGTGTGCCCTAGTGCGATCCCACTGCGCGAGGGAGCTGGGCGCAGAGGGTTAGGCAGCTCTCCTGACCGCACACAGCAGGTAAGTAGAAGCCGGCAGGGCTGGAAGCAGTTGAGACGCACCCCTTTCCCACACACTCACGCTGCTCAGGGTTGGTTCACGCACACACACACCCAGATCTGCACACGCAGTGGGCAGCTGGAGCCTGGGGTCTGGAGTGTCTCCCAGCCCCCTGGGGTGCTGCACAAGTGCATTTTCAAGGCGGGATTCACTCTCACCAGCCTGCACTCAAGAGTCTTCAGCGAGCTGAGTGCTCCCTTGGGGTCTGCAGCAGTTGTGGGGAGGAGGAAAAGAACAGGATTCCTGATGTCCAGAGGCGGAAGGAGACGCCCGTCTCAGCCTCGCCCCCGGTCTGGCTGCCTCCTGCAAGCCAGAACCTGGAGACCCCGGTGGAGAGCAAGGCTGAAGGGTGGGCTCCAGTGAGGGAGAGGCCCTCTTGGCCTGATCCTGGGGCTGGGGGCGTCAGCGAGGGTCTCGTACTGGCGGCTTCACGCAGCAAAAGAGCAAAGGGGGCACCGGATGCCCCGACCCACTGTGATGAGGCTGCTCGGTGTCAGCGGAGGAGGGCGCCCGGGCGAGCGGGCGGAAGCGGGCGAAACCGCGACGGCGGCAGGGCTTCTCCGCCGGTCTCCACCCTTCGCGCCCTGGGCGGCTGCTCGCTGCCCCGCTGGACGGAGCAGGGGCATGGCAGACTGGACTAGTCCACCCCCCACCCCCGCCCCGGCCCGCCTCCAGACAGCAAAGCCCTTGCATCCCCGCGCTTCGGGCGTGGAGCGGTGTACACGCCGCCGGGAGGGTCCCGGGTCCGGATCCAAGCGCGGCCCTGGTGCGCGGATCCTGGGCGGCCCTGGGTTTCGGGTTCGGTCTGAGCAAGAGCCCGTGGGCGGGTCCAGGGGCGGGACGGAGGTCGCGCCCCGGGTCCCACTCCAGCGCGGGCCCCGTTGGGCCCGGCCGAGCGCGGCGCGCTCCGGGCAAGCATGGCGAGGCGCTGCTGGCGGCGGCGAGCGCTGGCGGCCGCGTGTCTGGGCGCCGCGCTCCTGCTCCTGGGCGCCGCGCCCCGCGCCCTGCGCCCGGGTGAGTGCCTGCCGCGGCGGGTGGGGGGAGGCGGTACGCGACCGGGTGGGGGCACCTTTGGTCTCCTCTCGGGCTAGGGCACGGGGGAGGCGCGGGGAGGGGGCGCTCAGAAAGACTCAAAGCTGCGCCCGCGTCCCGGGTCCTCGCAAGGGCTCGCGATGCGGTCTCCCAAGGCCGGGAGGCGGACGGTCCGGAGCTCCCAGCCTCTGTCCAGGGACCAGGTGAGCGGTGGGCCGAGGAGGGCATTAGGCCATCCGGGTCTTTTGCCTCCTTCGCCTGGCCCCACTTCGCGCCTGGAAGCTCCCCCCTCCCCAGTGTCCACAGCCGCGGGTGGGACGCTCCGGTCCAGGTGGGTCCCTCTTGGCACCGCACTTTGCACCAGGAAGGACTCGGTCCGGAGCACCCTCCTCAGGGTCGGGTGTGGGAAACAGGCAGCCCGTTGTGCCAGCCGTGCGGAGTGCCTGCTCCAGCATGTGCTGCGACTGGACTCACTCCAGAGGCCGAGGGGCCGTGGGCCGCTGACCTGCGGGCTGCAGAGGCCCCGGAGGTCTGGAGGTGCCCAGGCAGAGAGAGGCCTGTCCTGACCTTGCCTTTTCCAGGTGTGAGTGTGTGTGTGGCAGTGTGTGTGCATGACTGCATGTGTGCACGTGTGTGTGTGCATATGAGGAGCGGTGGAGGCCAGGAAGGAAGGTAGGTTGAGGTCCACTCATGAGTGCCCTTGTGTGGCAGGCTAGGAATTGGGGTGCTCTCCACATGGCCCAGAAGGGCTATCAGTCCTTAATACTACCAACTCACTGGAGAAGACCCTGATGCTAGGAAAGATTGAAGGTGGGAGCAGAAGGGGACGACAGAGGATGAGATGGTTGGACGGCATCATTGACTCAATGGACAGAAGTTTGAGCAAACTCTGGGAGATGGTGAAGGACAGGGAAGCCTGGTGTGCTGCAGTCCATGGGGTCGCAAAGGGTCGGACACGACTGAGCGACTGAACAGTAACCCGGCTGCCAGGCAAGGTCCCGGGGTTACAGGAAAACAGGGCGGTCCTTCCTCGCTGAGCCAACCCCCCCTGGGGCACACAGACACCTGCCACGTGAATCAGATGGTCTCAGTAGCAACGAGTGCCGTGGATAAACTAACAGCAGTCTGGCCACTGGAGAGGCCCCCTTTCTGGAGGGACGTTTGAGTTGAGATCCGAACAAGAAGTCTTAGCCCGGAAGAGGAGAGGTTTCTGGAGAAGCGGTCGAGGCAGAGGGCACCGGTGCTCGCAGAGCGACAGGACGGCAGTGAGGCTGGTGCTGAGCGAGGGGCGGGGGGCCCGGGCAGGCCTGGAGGGAGCGGGACTCACTGGCGGCCAGCAGGAGGCCGTGGCCTGGGCTCTGCCAGCTCCTGGTGCCCGAGGCGGGAGTGAAGTCTGACCGTCCCGCGCAGAGCGATCCACCCAATCAGGGCTCCGTGCCGGGGGCTGCGGAGCTCAGGGTGGAGAGGTCACGAGTCTTCCAAGAGAGAAAGGCAGGATCGATTTTTCCTTCTGAAGGGCTTGACCCCTGGAGGGCCTGCAGGTCAGCGGGGCGGGGGGCTGACCCGGCTGGGCCATGCTGCTCGGATGGCCTGCTCTTGCGACACTGGCCTGGCTGGAACTTATTAACCAGAAAACTGTGTGGTAACCTCTGCTCCCCGGGCTGGGGGTTGCCCAGCACAGCGTCCCGCAGGGCCAGCCCCGAGGAGCCCAGTGCGGCTGCGCCGGGCCTGTCCTTAGGGTGGGCTTGCTTTTGGCTGCCCATGGGGCATGCTGCCCCCAGCCCGTGGTGCTGTGAGGGCGGGCAGGGTGGTGTGCGGGCACAGTGGCTCCAGGAGGCCTCGGCAGCCAAGGACATGCTCTCACTGGGGCCTGGCGCCAAGCCGCTTCTGGCCCCTTGCTTGCTGGGAGGCCTCAACATGTTTCTTTGCCTCTTTGAGCCTCAGTTTTCCCATCTGTCAAATGGGAGAGCAGTAGTTCTGACCCCTGGGGGCGCGGTGTCAGTGAGCAGAGCAGGGGCGCCGTGCGTTCCTGCCTGCTCCCCAGTCTCCCGGCCACTCCGGTGCTGACCAGGACATGCCAGCCCACATGCAGCGGGCCTGGGAGGCCAGGGCTGGCCCACTGGGCACCCCCAGATTGCAGGCAGCTCCTCCCTCGGCCTGCCAGCCCTTCACACCCAGCTGGTTTGCTCTGAGCTACTCCAGACTGCTTTCCCCGAGTGTCTGTTTCCCCTTCTCCCAGCCTCCATCCCTGCCCTCCGGGGAAGCTCTGTCTCTGACACCACTCAGTCCCTCCCTCCTCCCCGCCTTCTCTCTCTCCCTCTCTCTCTAACCTCCTGCTATTTTTGTTTCCTTTGTCAAAGCAGAACCCGCTTGTGGTTTTGCCCAAGTGGCTGCCCTGGGCTGGCCCAGTCTGTTCCCTGGCCCTCTGCTGGAAGGCCTGGGACCTGGAGGCTCGGGGAGGGACTCGGGGGCTGAGGACACAGGTGGGGGACCGGGGCGAGGGGGCAGGAGGCTGCAGGAAGCCCCATGGGGCCCTTTGGGGACCGCCCTACCCTCAGAGCCCCGGCCTCCCGCTGCGGGGGGGTTGGGGGGGCTGGACCCAAGGACCTTTCATCCTCCTCCACGCCGGCCTGCCCGCCCACCGGATCAGGGTTCTGCTCCTGCGCTGACGGGGTGGAGCCGGGCGGGGGCGGCCCAGCCCCATAATCACTGCCCCGGCTCTTGGGGGCTGGTGTGGGATCCGCTTTCCCTCGGGCTTCTTCGGTCTGGGTGGGAAAGGAGAGGCTCCACCCAAGAGCTGCTGCTTCCAATAGGCTGGGTGCTTCTGAGCCGTAGGCCTCGGGTAGAGGCGGCCTGGTTTGTTGCTCTGCCTGCCCCCCTGGGGGGCACCAGCCTTGCCCCGTCCCCACTCAGGGCCTCTAACCTCACCGGAAAGAGGTGAGGCAGAGCCCTCCTCCCAGGGCTGTGGGAGGCGCCCGGCTAGCGTGGGGCCAGCAGGTCCTAGGGCCTCCCTGCCAGCGGGCGGCCAGAGGAGGGTGGCTTGTTTTGCGGGTCACTGATGATCCCGAGGACACAGGCAGGCCCTGTGGGCCTCACCCCTCCAAAAGCCTTGGTCACAGCCGAGCCCGGCCCTTATTCTGGGGACACTGGAGTGGGCAGGGGCCCTTGGGCTGCCAGAGGAGCACACGGGAGGGGTCTGCAGGCCTGGCAAGGCTGGTCTGCCTCTCACTGACTTCTTCCTTTAACCAAGTCCCCCAGGCAGTGCTCAGCGGTGCTCAGGGGGCTCCCAGGCCTCAGCAGCCTGGACTGTCAGCATGCAGACCACGGGCCCCACCCAGGGGACCAGAACCTCTGGACGTGGGCCAGGCCACCCGCGTGTCGGCAGGCCCCGTGCACGCTCAAGTTTGGGAACCGCTGCCTGTGGTCCGTCTGCCAACACAGCAGTCCACCAAACTGTTCAAGCTTGCTTGTTTGCCAAAGATTTGTCTTCAGGAAAACGCTTGAATCCTGGCAGCATTCTAAGACTCCTCATTTTGTTGAAAGCCAAGGATCATTGAAAGCTTCCTTTTTCTTATGAATTTATTATTTCCTAACGTGATTCTGAATTATTAAAGATATTCTTGTGAATATTCCATATTCTTATGAATTCAATACATTCTTAACAGCCATTGAACGCATTTAACTGCACGCACCTCAGTCACAGAAAGTGCTCTTAGCTATGTTGTTTTCATGAAAGTCAAACTGTTAGGCGCTCAGTTGTGTCTGACTTTGTGACCCCATGGATGTAGCCCTCCAAGCTCCTCTGTCCATGGGATTCTCCAGGCAAGAATACTGGAGTGGGCTGCCATTCATTGTCCAGGGGACCTTCCTGATCCAACCATCAAACCTGGATCTCCTCAACTGTAGATTCTTTACCGTCTGAGCCGCCGGGGAAGCCCTCTTTCTATAAGGTCCAGTACTAACATCACCTCTTTCATTTCCATTTTTTTGTAATTTGACTCTTCATTCTTTTTTTCTTGATCAGTCTAACCAAAGACTTGACAATTTGGGTGATATTTTTTAAAGGCATTAAAACTTGTTATATCTTATTGGTAAGCAGAATCATATCTAAGACAAATACGAGGCTGTGGCAGTTTGGGGAAGACAGAGGGATACAGCGCTGAGACAGAGAGCGTCCCCACACCTGGACGCTGCCAGTGAACCCTGAATGTACTGGGAGGCGGGACACACCCCAGCAGGAGGGGGAGAAGCCCCGGCAGGCGTCCCCAGCGGTCACTGGACCTGGTCACCTGCGCTGCCACCGGAGAGCCGGCAGCTTGGCGGTGCGGCCCCCGCTGTCGCCAGCCCCTGCTGCTGCCGACCCCTGCTGCTGCCTGCCCCCCAGGGCGGGGAGAGGCTGGCCCAGCCTCCCCACTGGGCCCTCACCCTCAGGCTGCATGGACGTGGCTGGCAAAGGCGGGGTGTGAGGTGGAGGCAAGTGGCGCTGGGTGGTCAGGGCCTTCCTAGAGGGCGGTGGTTTCCCCTTTTCCCATTGTTTGCTCCCGCCCAAGCCCCCTGCAGCTCTGGAGGGCAAGCTCCCTGCCCTGGTGACAGGGACCTGGTCTGTCAGTGACCCCCGAGGCAGGCGGGACGTGGGGGCACTGAGGCCCAGCGGTGGATGCAGTGTGCCCAGGCGAGTCGGCCAAGCCCCTAGGGCCACGGCCAGTCTGGTGCCACGGCGAACGCCTCTCCCTTGCCCCCAGGGTTCCCGAGCAACGCCGTGGGCACTAGCTGGTTTGGCGGGAAGAGGAGGAGCCCCTTGCAGACGCTCTATGACCTGGACCAGGTAGGCGGACCCCTCCCCATGCTGCCTCCAGCCACAGCGGCCGGAGCCCGCGTGGACCTGCTGTCCGGGGGCTGCGGCCGCCTCCGGCTCCGGCCAGGGAGCGAAGGCCGGGCTGTGACGGGGCCGACGCTGGGGGCAGGAGGAGAGACCTGGGGGCGTCCAGGTGTAGGCTACGCCGGGCTCTGTGCTGCGGTGTTCTGCGTGGGGGACATAATGAGCAGTGGACTGTGTGCCGCTCACAGCAGGAAGGACACAAAGGGAAGCCCCAGGCTCAGCGCCGCTGGGGCAGGGAGACGGGCCAGGCATGCCGCGCCCCCACCACCAGGCCTGAGCGGCCATATGCTGTTCCCAGTGTGCGCCAACTGAGCCCACAGGCCCAGCTCACACACGCCCCTGAAGGCGCCCTCAGCACTACTGAGCACCTGCCGGCTCGGGCCCTGCTCCATCAGCGGCGGGAGCCTCACCTGGACCTCTGCCCTTGTGGTGCTGATGGGAGGGGCCTGGTGTAGGCGGAGACCCTCCCTGGGGCGGGGCGGAGCGGTGGGCGTGGGGGGCGGCAGTGAGGACCTGCGCGCGACCAGCCGCATCCTCCCCGCCCCTCGGCCGGGGTGGGCTCACGGCCCCTCACCCGGGCTCCCTCCGTGGCCCTGGCCCCGCAGGGCCCGCGCTCCGCCTTGGCCGAGGTGCACCGGCAGCGGCGAGAGCTGCTGCGCCGCGCCTGCGGCCGCCACACCCGGCGGCGGCGTCTGCTGCGGCCCGAGGACCTGCGGCACGTGCTGGTGGACGACGCGCGCGGCCTGCTCTACTGCTACGTGCCCAAGGTGGCCTGCACCAACTGGAAGCGCGTGCTGCTGGCGCTGAGCGGCCGTGGCCCCGGGGACCCGCGCGCCATCCCCGCGCCCGACGCGCACGCGCCCGGCCGCCTGCCCTCGCTGGCTGACTTCAGCCCGGCCGAGGTCAACCGGCGTCTGCGCACCTACCTGGCCTTCCTCTTCGTGCGCGAGCCCTTCGAGCGCCTGGCCTCGGCCTACCGCAACAAGCTGCAGCGGCCCTGGGGCGCCGCCTTCCAGCGCCGCTTCGGCACCGACATCGTGCGGCGCCTGCGGCCGCGCCCGAGCCCAGACGCGCTGGCCCGCGGCCACGACGTGCGCTTCGCCGAGTTCCTGGCCTACCTGCTGGACCCGCGCACGCGCCGCGACGGGCCCCTGAACGAGCACTGGGAGCGCGCCCACGCGCTCTGCCACCCGTGCAGCCTGCGCTACGACGTGGTGGGCAAGTTCGAGACGCTGGCCGAGGACGCGGCCTTCGTGCTGGGCCTCGCGGGCGCGCCCGGCCTGCGCTTCCCGGAGCCGCCCCCGGGGGCCCGGGCCGCCGCGCGCGACCGGGCCGAGCGCCTCTTCCGCGACATCAGCCCCTTCTACCAGCGGCGCCTCTTCGGCCTCTACAAAATGGACTTCCTCCTCTTCAACTACTCCGTCCCCTCCTACCTGCGGCTGCGCTAGCCGGGGGTCGGGGTGCACGCCGAGAAGGCCCTGTGCTCGGCCCGCCGGGCGGACCGCGTCCTGGCGCAGCCCGCCTCACCTCCAGGGGCTGGACCCCTGGGGGCCTGATGCCGGCCTCGTCGAAGCACCCTGGCTGGCGGGTGCGTCCCCAGGACCCCGGAGGATGGAATAGTAGGCTTTCAGCTTGCGAGCGTCTGTGTTTCGTCGTCTGTCCTGAGCCTAACCACCGCACAAGACTAGAATGCTGGCTCTGCGCTGGCCTCCGAGCCCCCCGGGCCCTCCCCATCTCACCTGCCCTGGTCACTGCGGCCCCGCCAAGGAGAGACGCCCACCCACGCCCAGACCCAGGGCCGGACAGGCCTTGTCTCCGCCTCAGTGGGCGGTGACCGGCCACCTGGGCACCCTGAGGACCCCACCACGTGGTGCACCCGGCGGGGTGGGGGGGGGCCTGTTCTGGCTCCTTCTTGGCCTCAGTCCAGCCAGGTGCTCGGTGGTCCACCGTCAGCAGAGCCCAGTAGGCAATATAGGAGCAGACTAGACCGGACCACGGTGAGCAGGGGAGCTCATGCGCTTGAAATACATGCGTTTTGTTACTTTGTGAAATATGGGTTTGTGTCTCCTTTTGCCATTTGTTCTGGGGTCTGAGGTGGTCTGGTCTTGAGCCTGGATCACCTACCCAGCAGGGCGCAGGTGTCAGAGGCTGTGTGGGGACCGGAGTAAGGAGCGCAGGCACCCTGGGGTGTTGCCATGTGCTGGCTCGAGGGGGGCAGTGATACTGGGGAAAACCTGTCCTTTCACTCTGCCTGGGCCAAGCGCTAAAGCCACACCAGCTCAGCCAAGCCCTGCGCCTGGGGCTGCCGCCACCCTGGTGTGTGTGCTTTTCTACCCAAGTTGTGACAGGCGTGTACACGTGCAGCACACAGGCGTGCACCCCTACGTACGCGCGCACACACACCATTTCCTAATGCACACAGGTGGCACCAGCATTTTAGACTCTGCTGAGCTTTAAACCCTGCCTGAGCACCCTTCCTAGACTGTCTCAGTTGGGGTGGAAAGACTGCCCCTTCCTGCCCCTCCTCCGGGCGCAGCCGTGGCAAAAAGGCGCCCCTAATGAAACTAGGTGGTCCCCCTTCATGCACGCTCCCCTGAAGCAGGACTCCAGAGTATCGCCACCCGGGTATCCCAGATGCCTGAGTGTATTTGGGGGTCAACGCGAGGAAATGACGCTCACACTGAAGAGCTGGCCGTCACCGCACCTTATGGATGAGGGCGTGGGGCCGGCGTGCAGACGACCGTCCGGGGCTATGACCCTGCAGCGTGTCCGCGGGCGACCTCTCCAGGGCTCCTCGCTTCCCCATAGGTCACCTCTGCCTGGAGGGAGCTCCCGGTGGCCACCATCACGAGCGCCCGGGGGCCGAGTAGCCCAGTCTGGCGGTGCAGAGCAGGGCTCCAGGGGGCGGGCGGGAGTGCTGTGGGCCTGGGGAAGCGGCGGGTCAGCAGCGCCAGCTCCCAGAGGTTTCTTGGCGGCGATGGCGGCGGCTGGAGGCAGGACAGAGGCAGGAAATCCGGGGCCCCCAGCCTGGAGAAGCCACACAGAGCCCCACGCTGACCCCACAGAGCCAGCCCGGCCCCAGGCCAGAGGAGCGGGCCAGGGCTGCAACCACGGCTCCGCTCCCAGGGCAGACACTCCCCTGGCTGCCCCCTGCCCGGACGTCCAGCGGCGGACACCTCCCCGTCCTCTGCCCAGCCCAGACACAGGCCTGCCAGCCTGGGGGCAAGCCACAGCAGGCGCCACCAGCACGGAGGCCACCTCCCCCAGAGACCACCCTCCCCACTCCAGCTCTCCCATCTCAGGGGCTCCGTTATCCTCAGATAAACTCGGCCTTTAGCTTCTGGGTGATCTGCCCACTGCCAGGGCTCAGGGTGCGAGGCAGAGCAGTCCTGGGGGAAGGCCTCAGCCCCCACCCCCTGCCCCCAGCACAAGGACCTGGCCACACAGCCTGAAGGCTCTGAGGGTCCAACAAGACGGACCCTTCCATGGGAGAAGCTGCAGCTCAGCCCGTCAGCCCAGGGGAGCAGAGGTTCAGAGGCCCGGGAGCACAGTGGAGAAGACACAGCCTCAGCCCCGAGGCCCCATGCCCACTCACGTCGGTGCAGGTGGTGGGCCAGGTGGTGGGCCGGGTGGGGCCCTTCAGAGAGACAGTCTGGGTCAGGGCAAGTCTGTGCATCTTCGCGTTTGTGTGTGAGGTCTGGGTGTGTCCTCCCATGTGCAGGGTGTGGGGGAGTGAGTGGGAGTCTCCCCAGGGCTCGCCGTCCTCGGCCTGGACGTGCTGTGTCCGCGTGGGGGCCTGGGGCTGAGACTCACCCTCGGACGGGCATGGACCTCGTGGGCAGCAGCGTCTTCTGCAGGGGCAGCTGCTCACGCTGCAAGCTGCTCATCTTCATGAGCGCCCAGGGCTGCGGGGGCTCTGAGCTGGTCTCCGTCAGCCAGGAGAACCTGTGGGCAGTGACGGACCAGGGCTGTGGGCTGAGGGCAGGTGCCCCTGCCACGGGAAGCCGTGAGGAGGCCGTGGCCCCCAAGGTTGGGCTCAGCCCTCCCAGGCCTCTCAACCCAGAAAAACAGGCCACCTGGCAGAGGCCCCAGGCCGCCCAGCCTGCGGGCTCTGTGGGCTCCAGCCCCGCCCCCACACCCGGACCCCATCACACCCCCGCAGGAGCAGGTGTGCTGAACAGGCGACAGGAAGCAGCCAGCCGAGGCTCTGGGGGGCCCAGCTCAGGGGCGAAGGGTTGGTGAGGAGCCTGCCATCGGGGAGCACAGAGCAGCTCAGGGGACAGAGACCCCCACCTGCTCCCACCATGTTTCCCAGAGGGTGCTCCTGGGCTGGGGGCCTGCGGAAGGGGGGCCCCTCCAGGCTCGGGTTTGGGGTCTGCCACCTGTATGGAAATTTCCTGGCAAACTTCTGCATCCTGGCCTTACTCTCCTTTCCCTGGTGGGACTTCTTGGGGGCCTTCGGGTCCATCACAGAACAGGGCTACACTGGGGCACGCCCCGCCAGAGCTGGAAGAGAGGCCGGAGGAGCCAGTCAGGACTCGAACAGCAAGGCTTCCCCGATAGTGCACGAGATAGGGCGCCCAGGAGGGCTGTGAGCCCCCCAGTGCTCAGCATGCTGCTCCACAACGCCTGCTCTGGTGTGTCAGTGTGTGTGAGCACGTGTGTGTGTGCAGCTCTACACCATGCCCGTCTCTGAGCCACCCATACAATATGTGTGTGTACACGTGTGTGTACATGTGTGTGTGCAGCTCTACACCATTAGCAGCTCTGAGTCGCCCCCCATAATGTGTGCACGTGTGTGCACGCATGTGTGCATGTGTGTGTGCAGCTCTACACCATGCCCGTCTGTGAGCCGCCCCTACAATGTATGTGTACACGTGTGCATACGTGTGTGTGCGTGTGTGCAGCTCTACACCATTAGCAGCTCTGAGTCGCCCCCCATAATCTGTGTGCACGTGTGTGCACGTGTGTGTGCATGCACGTGTGTACAGCTCTACACCATGCCCGTCTCTGAGCCACCCATACAATATGTATGTGTGTGTGCACGTGTGTGCATGTGCGTGTGTACAGCTCTACACCATGCCCGTCTCTGAGCCACCCATACAATATGTATGTGTGTGTGCACGTGTGTGTACGTGTGTGCATGTGCAGCTCTACACCATTAGCAGCTGAGTCGCCCCCATAATCTGTGTGCACGTGTGTGTGCACGCGTGTGTACAGCTCTACACCATGCCCATCTGTGAGCTGCCCCTACAATGTGTGTGTACATGTGTGTGTACGTGTGTGTGTGTGTGTGCAGCTCTACACCATTAGCAGCTCTGAGTGGCCCCCACAGTCAGAGGGGCCCTCGGCTGACTGGCCCTGCAGGTGCCAGGTGCTGCCCCGCAGCAGCATCCACCCCGTGCGGCCCGCCCGGGGCCACCTCAGCTCTCCGGGCCATGTAGGGCCGTGGCTGCACAGGGTTGCACAGGCAGAAAGGCGCAGCCGGCAGCCTCAGGAGATGGGCCGCCCCATGCCATCTCCAGGCCGGGTCTGCAGGGGCTGCTGCCCGGGGCTGGCCTGGACTAACCGTCTCCCCCGGGGCCCCGGGAGCCCCCAGGCTGGGTCATCATGAATAAAGCTGCCGTGGATGTTCACGCACAGGTTTCTGCACAAACACGTGTCCCTATTTCTCTGTTGCACGCGCTAGGAGTGCCGTCGCCGGGCTGCCGGAAGCCCGCTGGTTCAGTTTTAAAGAGCTCTGCCCACAGCTTTCGAGCAGCTGGGCCATTTTCCCTGCCCCACAGTCACGGGCAGTTCCCTTTCACAGGATAAGACAAGAGTAAGGACGACCCGCCTTGGGAAGGAGGACTGGGTGTGAGGCCTGACCGCGGGCTCGCGAGCCACATCACCGTCCGCCTGACCTTTGCGAGCTGAGGCCAGCCGCCTGCCAGGCCCCTCCTGGTGTGGGGGGCCCTGGTTCCAGGCGGGGGGCTGTGAAGACACGGGCGGGACCAACCGCAGCGGGCGACAGGTTCCCCGGGAGCTGGCGCCCTTGAAGCGGCCCCACTGGCGACTCAGGGATGAGGCGGCCGGGACAGCTGCGAGGCCTGCTCCCCACCGCGCTGCCCCTGGAGGGCCTGGGGGCCCAGGGGACGAGCACAGCAGGCCTCTTTCCCACCTTCTCACCCCAAGCCCCGCGGAGCCAAGGGAGCGGCTCCCAAACACGGCGTCTCACAGCAGTGGGGGCCTATCCCCCCATCCCCGGCGTGGAAGCCACTGAGCCACAGGCCCTGAGGGCGAAGGCCACGAAGGCCCCCAGCACCGGTCTGAGCGCACACACGCACGCACACAGCTCCCAGGGCCCCTCTGGCCTGCATCATCGCCCGTCCACCCTCTGGGGGGTGGGGCGCTGCCCCCTGCTTCTCTGAGTTTGAGTCGCAGCAGCTGTGTTCCTGTGACCACACTTTGCTGTCGGATCTCCTGAAATCCGGAGAGAAGCCTTGGAGAAACAAGCACTTCTTTCCCGGGCGGGGGCTTCGTCCCCAGGAGCCTTGGTCCCCTGGGGACGGGGCAGCCCTCTGCACCAGGGCAGGCCTCGGGCGAGGGACCTGGGCTGGTACAAGGGCAAGGCTTTCAGCCCCTCCCGGGGTGCCAGGCTGGGACGCAGGGAGCAGGCAGGGGGCCCAGGCCCAGGACGGGGTGGGCCGGTGAGGTGTCTGTGCCACTCTGCGGGCCCTGCTTTACTTCCCCACCTGATGGCTGACAGGCCACCCCCGCCCTCTCCAGGTGAGGAGACCGAGGCTCTGGGGGAACTGCCCTGCCTGCATCTCTGCCCTCCTGCCCTGCAGCGTGTGGGGGAAGAGGTGGCGTCCAGGCCACACGGCTCCCACAGTCCTGGGGCAGCTGGGCGACAGAGGGCACCCCAGCAGTGATCGCAGACGATATGGCCCTGCCGCGGGAACCCAGGGCCTGGAGGGGGCAGGCAGGGGCCCCCACACCCCGCCCGGGTCGCCTGTGGGCCCTCTCGGTCGTGGGCCTGGGCCTGTGTACTGCGGGGAGCCCGCTTCCACAGGCAGGGGGCCCCGTGGGTCCAGGCTGCAACCCCCATCCCAGCCAAGATGCTGTCGCGTGTGGGTCAGAGCGCCCAGCAGTGACCCGGCCCGGGGGGATGCTGATGTGAGGGCCGGGCCCCTGCAGCCAGAAAGGTGGGGGTGAGCAGGCCCCGGGCCCAGGCACTCGCGGCCGCCCTGTGTGATGGGCCCGGCGAGGCGAACGCTGGGCATGGTCCTGGCTGCCACGCGCCACAGGCTCTGGGCCCAGGACGCGGGGCCAGGCCCGCAGCCTTGCCCGAGGGCACAGTCGGGGACCCCTGGCCGGGGAGGGGCCGGGGAGGGGCTGTGTGGAGCCGGGCTGGTGGGCACCCCGTCTCCAAGGACCCTGCGTGGGGGCACCCACAGCCACACGTGTGGGAGCAGAGCACACGCGAGGCCTGCGGGCCCCGAACGACCCACCTGGCGGAAACAGAGCTCCTTCTTCGGGGCCTCCCTGGTGTCCGGTGGCTAAGGCGCCACTGCCTCAATGCAGGGGGCACAGGCCCCATCCCTGGCTGGGAACTAAGAGGCCAGGTGCCAAGCGATGCGGACAAACAGTAAAGAGAAGCGCCTTCCCTGGCTGACCTTGACCTGAGCCCTGGCTGCGGCCCAGGAGTGGCCGGGCTGAGGAGGGCGGGCATAAGGGTGCAGCTCTGGGGTCTGCTGCCCCACGGAGACCCCACTGGGCTGGGGATGGACCGGGCCGGGACCCCAGCTCAGCATGAGGACCGGGGCGGGAGGGGAGTGGACGGTGCAGACGGCAGGGCCTGCCTCTGCCCTCACGTCCTTGGCCTTGACCCGGAGGTTCTCAGAGCAGCCCCGACATGGGGCTCCTGTCCAGGGGCTTGCTGGGGGCACGATGCAGGATGAGGCCCGAAGGGAGCCCCGTGGGGACCGCTCTTCCCGGTCCCCCCGCCCCTCAGCCATCCCTGCCCTGAGGCGGGGACCCCCTTCCCTCAGCACTTCCTGCCCTGAGGCGGGGCAGCCCCTCCAGGTGGGGCTGGGAGGCATCCCGTCGCTGGGTCAGTAGTGAAGAGTCAGCCCCACAGCAGTGGGCTGAGGGCAGCAGCCTGCTGGGGTCCAGAGGTGTGCACAGGGCCAAGCCCATGGTCCCTGAAGATGGAAACGAACCGAGGGGCAGAGCGAGCAAGACGGGGAAGGAGGCCTGCAGCGGGGCCCCCAGGCAGCTCACTTGGGCTTGGAGGGCCACGGCTGTGCAGGGCCGAGCATCTGGAGGTCCCGGGGGGCTGGGCCCGTCCTGAGGAGCGCAGGCAGGACAGCGTCCACCAGGGAGGGCCGAGGACCGCCTGCCTGGGGTTGCGGCTGTGAGGGGCACCAGGTGAGACCCCCACCTGCCCTGCAAGGGGCCTGGCACTCGCGACCCTCCTGGAGAGCCCCGTGTGTGCGCCGTGGCTGGGCGGGAGGGACTCCCAGGGGCCCTGTCACACTGGTGAGGTCACAGTGCCCAGGGGCCCGGGGCCCAGGTGACGGCAGGCCTGTGGGCAGGTGGGGCTCCATGCTCCTGGCTGCTTCTGCCTCGTCCCCTCCGCGGCAGCCTGACGGTCTAACAGCAGCGCAGAGAGAAGGCCTCCGCTGGGAGAGCGTGGGCCGGGTGAGGCCAGGGCGGGCCGGGGCGCCGCAGCTGCTCCGGGTGCTCAGGGAGGACAGCTGCGACCAGGTGGGCGTGGAAACACCAGGCATCCGGGCGGAGGAGGCGGTGAGTGGACCGGGAGCCCCGGGGTGGACCCGGCAGCCAGCAGAGCTCACGAAAGGAGCTCTGGAGGGAGGTCCCTGGAGGGACCTGGAGGGAGGCGGTGGCTAACGGGGCGGGCCCGAGGGGCACAGGCGAAAGCCACACGCTGTGCGCACCGAGGGCACGAGTCCCGTCCCGGTCAGCGGCTCTGCCCTTCTGCGGGGCCCCGCCCCAACGTGGGCAGGTAAACGTCTGGGTCTGCAGTCCAGGTGCGTGACGCCTGGCCTTGGACGGGGCTACGGGCCGCTGCGACATCAGCAGGAAGTGAGAGACACGTCCCGGGCAGAGCGCGCACAGCAAAGAGGGCCTCGGGCCTCGGGCTAGGAGGCTCTGATGGGCCACGATCAACTGAACATTTATTCTAAAATGCCCACGACCAGACAGGCCCCCAGACAGAGAAGACGCAGCGAGGGGGCCGCCAAAGCCGGCCTCGTGTCGTCTGTGCACAGAGCCAGGTCTGCCTCTCCCTTTCCAGTGCGCCGCCTTTCGCTCCTTTTCCTGCCTGAGCACTCTCTAGAACGCCAGGGCGAGCTGAATGGACAGCAGGCAAAGCAGGCACCTTTATCTTGTTCCTGATCTTAGAGGAAGAAACCTTTCGGTCCCCTCTCAGTACTGAGGGCAGCGTGATCTGTGGGCTCTCACACGGGGCTTTATCGCCTGGGATTTTGCCAGACGCTTTTTCTGCACCAACTGAGATGGTCACGTGGTCCCCGCCTGTCATCTATTGACGTGGTGTGTCTCATCGACTGAGTTCCTTGCTGTGAGACTCCCTCGCACGCTGGGAATAAACTCGCCTCACACGCAGTCCTTGAGAGAGCTGCTGGCTCTCGCTGGGCGCGACCATCCTGCCGAGGGCCTGGCACCTGCAGTCATCGGGGTGCTGGCCTGGGGTCTGCTGGTCGCGTCTCCATCCGGTGATGGTGCTGCACAGAATGACTGAGGAAGTGGTCTCTCTCCTTCAGCTTTCTGGAAGATTCTGAGGGAAACTGCTGGTAATACTTCTTTATGTTTCACAGAATTACACCATCTGGCCCTGGGCTTTTTTTTAAAGCTGTTGGTTCGTTTTTTCAGATCAAATTTATTAAGGCATAACTGAGACACAATTAAATGCAGTTTAAAAATTGTGATAAAATACATAAAAAAGCAGCCATCTTCACCATTTTAAAGTGTATAGTTCAGCTCCAAACCAGTCCATCCTAAAGGAAACAAACCCCGAACATTCACTGGAAGGACTGATGCTGAAGCTGAAGCTCCAGTACTTTGGCCACCTGACGCAAAGAACTGACTCACTGGAAAAGACCCTGATGCTGGGAAAGACTGAAGGCGGGAGGAGAAGGGGGCGACAGAGGATGCGATGGCTGGACGGCGTCACTGACTGGATGGGCGTGCGTGTGAGACTCTGGGAGACTCTGGGAGACAGTGAAGGCCAGGGAAGCCTGGTGTGCTGCGGTCCACGGGCCACGAAGAGTCAGACGCGGCTGAGCAGCTGAACAGCAACCCTGGTGGCCGTGGGGCGGCGGCTCAGGGAGCTTCCATCTCCGCGCCTCTGGTGACGTGCTGGCCATCTGCGCACCTTCCGTGGTGCATGTCTGCTGAAGTCCTTTGCCCATTTTCAACCTGGGTGTTTGTTTCTATGTTCCTGGGTTTTGGAAGTTTCTCAATATATTCCAGATATTGCATTCTGGAGCATATCTCTTCTCGGATACGAGGCCCGGACATCTCCCCTCTCCTCTGGGCTCTGCCTTCATTCTGCACAGTGCCCTGGCGCCCTTGACCGCCCCAGGCCCTAACCCCCTTGAGGTCCAGTCCGCCCTTTACCTCGCTTCCTGTGCCCGTCACACGGGAGAGTCTCTGCCAGAGCCGGGGTCGCGGAGCCTCCACCCTGGGTTTTCTTGAGTTCTGCGGCTTCTGCTGCTACGTTCAGGTCTCTGGCCCACTTTCAGCTGACGTCTGTACCCGATGTGAGCAGAGATCTGACGTTGCCCTTTGGCGTGGTTTCCCAGCGCCAGCGGGAGAAAGAGGATGCTTTCCTATGAAAGGGTCTCAGCGGTGTTTCCACCGTCCCCTGACCTGACACGTGAGGCCTGACTTCGCTGTTCTCCGCGTGCCCCACTCTGTGCTGGGACCACGCCATCCTCACAGCTGAGGATCTGCAGTAAACCCTGAAACAGCAAGTGTGTGATCTCCAACTCTGTGCTTTTTCAAGGTTGTTCTGAACGTTCAGAATCCCCTTCAGGTTCTACGGGAGTTTCAGGACGGGTTCTTTCATTTCTGCAGAAGTCACTGCTGAGTTTTTGACAGAACGTGAATGCGTAGGTTGCTTCAGGCACAGCGGACGTTTTAACAGTATTAAGGTTCCTAATCCATGAGCACAGGCTGTCTTTCCACTTTTTTGTCTGCTTTTCTCAACAGGTTGCAGTCTTCACCGTGCAGCTGTTCCATCTCCTTGGTTAATTCAGCGCCTATGAATCTTCTTCTTCTGGGGGCTGCTATAAGTGGAATCGCTTTCTTCATTTCGACATGGGTCACGGGCGGTGTGCAGACTTTCGCCAGGCTTCCTGGAGTCAATTTCACATCCCGCGACCTGCTGAGCTCATTCACCAGGTCCAGCAGCTTCCGTGTCTGGGCGTGAGGCCTCTTCAGTATTTTCTATAGCTACAGCCCCATCATCTGTGAGTGGAGATGATTCCACTTCTTTTTCTTGCCTAATTGCTCTGCATAGAACTTTCCATAAGGGTTCTGTTGAGCGGAAGTGGCAGAAGGGGACGGCCTTGTCCTGTTAGCTGGTCACTGTGGGGCCTCCACATGCGGCTTTTGTTATGTAGAGGTAGTTTCCTTCTATCCCTAGTTCGTTGAGCACTTTCTAATCAGGACAGTGTGTTGAATTCAGTCAAATGCTCTTTCAGCATCAACTGATACCATCATGTGACTCTCTTCCCTTCATTCTGCCGATGAGGGTTACTACGCTGACTGGATTCTGCGTGGTGAGCCATTCTGGCATTCCAGACACAGATCTCAGCTGGTTACACGGTGCACTCCTAGGAGAAAATCTACTTGAAGGAGCAGAGATGGTGACTAGATGCCAAGGCCGAGACAACACAGACAGCAGTATTACCTGGCCAAGACGCTAACGCAGCCATTAACAGAAAGCCAGCGAGTGAGAGAAGCCACTCCGCCCGTGCCACACCCTGCCTGACTGCCGCCGGCCCATGAGCAGGAGCCAACAGCGTCTCGGGCGGGCCGCCGGGCTGCCCCCACGGCGACCGCTCCCCCGCCTCGCCTGCTCGTGGCTCCTCAGTAACTGGACCCTGAGGCTGGCAAGCTGGGCACCCCGCCCCCTGCCGCCTCCGGGGAGGGCAGCAAACACCCCGTCCACAGATGGTGACCCCGACCTGCTTACTGACCTAAAGTTTCTTTTAAAAATAAGTTCTGACCAAAGGACCAGTGGGCCAGCGGGAGGAGGCCAGCCCAGGACCACACCACCGTCTGGAACACTGGACTTGGGGCTGGGAGGTCTGCTTGGGAGGAAACAGGCTCCTCCCCAGGGAAGGCTGCCCACCGCCAGCCCTCTTAGATGCCGACAGGTGTGAACACCCCAAGGAAAGGCCCTGACATTACCTGGTCATTTGCTGAACCAGGCTGTGAGGAAACAGACTGTGAACAGAACTGCTTTAAATAACTTTAAATTGGATTTCACATAATACAGTACTGAGAACATTTTAATATTACTCTGAAGATCACCACACTGAGCACGCCCACTGGAGTCAGTTTCATAACAGAGACTGTTTCCGTGGAAGCAATAGGGAGGGGCTCAAACAGCAGCAAGCGCGGGCGCCAGCCTGGATGAGTCAGTCGAGAGAGGCCTCGCGGAGGAGCTGGCGGGCAGAGGTCGGTCTTGGCTCACCTGGCGGCTCTGAGCGAAGACGTCAAGGAGGCAGCGAGTCTGCCCTCCCGTCAGCCCAGCCGGGGAGTGGGCCCCCGCGCCGCCCCGCCTCCTGTCCCCGGGCAGCGCGGGCTCCCTGAGCCGCACGTGCCGCCTCACCGTCGCGGGGCGGGACAGGACGGGGCGGCGGGGCCTAGCCTCAGCAGCCCTTCTGCGTGATGTCCAGTCCCGATGCCTTGGTGATCTCCAAGGTGGTGAACACCTGCCCAGCAGAGGGAAGACAGCGACTCACATGCAGCCGTGTGGACGCCAGTTTTCGGGCGCGTCCGACGCGGCGCTGACGCCGCCCTCGAGAGCACACGGGGCCCGTCCCCATCCCGGGAGCCCCAGCGGGCGCACCTCTCCACACGTGGGGTGGATCCCGATGGTGGCATCCAGCAGCTGCTTCGTGAGCCCACACTTCATGGCGGCGGCAAACCCCTGAGTGATCTCCCCGGCGTTCGGTCCGAGGACGTGAAATCCTATCACCCGATCCTTCCGAAAGGAAGCCAGTAGGTTAACGCCCTGAGTAGGAGCCTCGTCATCCCAAGTTCACAGTTGAAACTTGCAGCATCTCCCCTAGAAAAGTGCCTGTAACGCCGCCCTGAGCCCAGAGCACCACCAGGAACCCGTGTCCTTGAGACTGTGTGGGGAGAGGCCTGGGCGCATGCCCCGAGGCACCATGAGCCCCGACCCATCAGGACACATGTCACCCACTGCCCAGAGGGGTTCCCAGCACGGTGGACACTTCCAGTGACCCCGAGAGAGCTGGATGACAGTCCGGCGAGTCAGGTCTAACGGCCACGCTGGGGTGCGTGCCCTCTGAGCAGGGGCCCCACTCCCGGGCCGGGGCACAGACACTGAGAGGGGGCCCTCTCCCCTTGCCCCCCACGCTCACACACCGGGGGTAGTGAATTCATCCCGGGCACCCCGGGTCTCCAGCACTCAGCCTCCCCGTCCACAGCTCTCCTCTCTCTCCCCGCATCTAGAGCTTCAGGACCAACAGTGCACCAGGGGAGGCCTGTGCCCCACACTCCTGGACCCCACAGCAGGCCTGTGGAAGGACACCCCACAGTGACTGGCACTCCCTGGGGGCCGTGGGTGATGCCCAGAATCTCCGGCCCCCATAGGAGGGACCCTCGGAGGGCTGCATGAGGGCACATTGCCGGCAACTTCACATCCGACCTCCCCAGAAAGAATCTCAGACTCTGAGGAGGGAGGCGCCCCGGGCTGGCACAGCCTCGCACACTCTTCACCGGCCTCGAGGGGCCCTGCTGTCCCCACGGAGCGGTGAGGGGCTCTCAGGCTTCCCTCACACTCCACAGGGGGCCCTGCACCCGCCGCTGTGAGTGCCTCCATTAGAATTTGAGTAATTCTAACCAGGTTTTCAGTGCATGGAGGCATCTCCTAACTGCCTGCGATGCGGCCCACCTACGGGCAGACACACTGTGTCGCACACCACAACCCTGCTCCTTGCCGACGGAACGTCTGTGCCAGCCCTGTGTGGAGCACGTCTCCTGGCAGCGTCTTTCCAGCAGCAACCGGTCACCTGGTAGCTCTGCGCCACACTCTGGTAACCCTCACACCATTTCAAACTTCTTCCTTATCATTGTACCCGTGATCAGGGATTGCGACCTTACTCCTGTGACTCTTCTGGGTACCGCGAACCAGGTCCATGTGATACAGGGACCTTCGCTCACAGCTCCACCGACTGGCTCCAGCCCCCAGCCAGTCTCCCCCTCCGCCTCCCTCTGCCCTGGGACAGGAACACACTGAAATTAGGCCAATAATCTCAACGGTCTCTGAACATTCAATGGAAGGAAGAGTCGCACGCCTCTCCTTGACATCAGAAGCTGGAAATGGGGAGGGTGGGTGGAGAGCCAGGACAGGCCAAGAGCTGGGCCTCCTGAGCCAGACAGTCAGCCAGGCTGAGAATGCGGAGGGACAGCTCTCCAAGGAAACAGAGAGCACTGCCCCAGTGAGCAGAGGAGCGAGGGGAGAGAAGCAGCCTGCGAGGCAGCTCTGGCGTCTGGATAGACCACACCAGCCGCCACGCCCTCTGATCAGAGCCTCCGGAGCACAGCCGTGATCCCCTCTGGCTCCGTGAAGGAGCAGCGGGGAGGCTGCAGGGCAGCGGGAACTGGCGGAGCAGGCTCACAGAGACTCAGGAAGGAATCATTTCACAGAGGCAGCATGGCAGGGCCGGGGCAGCACCAAGCGCCCACGCAGAGGCTGTAGCCCTTTACCCAGAAGACCTGACCTCCCCAGAAGCTCCAGCACTTAGCGGGTTTCAGTGTGGATGGAAGGATGCATCTGGGGCGTTCATGGGCTTCCAGGTGGCGCTAGCGGTAAAGAGCCTGCCTGCCAATGCCAGAGACGTGAGACCCGGGTTCCATCCCTGGTGGGGAAGAGGCCCTGGAGGCGGGCATGGCAACCCCCTCCAGCTGTCTGGCCTGGAGAGTCCCATGGACAGAGGAGCCTGACGGGCTGCAGTCTATGGGGTCACAAAGAGCCGGACGCGGCTGAAGCGGCTGAGCGCACACGCAGTCCTTTCACAGCGAGAGAGAAGTCAGGGCCTGGCTCCACAGCCTCAAAGGACAGGCTGCTCTCATGCTGGGCGCTGACACAGTGGACCCGGCGCTGACCTGCCATCCCCCAAACCCCAGGGCCTGCAAGAATTAAGCTGAATCGACTCTGCTTTGTGCTCAACAAAGCCTGGACGGCATCTGCTTACAACATGGTTTATGGAATATTTTAAGCCTACTGTTGAGACCGACTGCTCAGAAGAAAAGATTCCTTTCCAAATAAGAGTGCCCTTTCCAAATGACATGCCCCTGACCACCCCAGAGCTCTGATGGAGACGTACAACGTGACGGATGTTGCTCTCACATCAGCTAACACAACACCCTCTGTTGTCCAGCAGCCAAGAAGCAATCTTGACTTCCAAGTCTCATTATTGGACAAATCCATTCTGCTAGGCTGCAGCTGCCACAGACAGTGAGTCCTCTGGCGGGTCTGGGCAGAGTGGACCGAAGGCCTCTGGAGAGGAGTCCCGTCCCAGATGCCATAAGAGCCTCGCGGCTCATGGGATGAGGTCAGAACAGAAACGCGGGAGGCGTTTGGAAGAACCTGACTCCAGCCTCTGTGGATGACAGTGAGGGCCCCAGGACTTCCTAGAGGAAGGAAGGGGGACGTGGTGGAAGCCACAGGAGGACGGGGCTCAGAAGTGGGTCCTGAAGACGGGGCTGAGCTGCCGCCACCTGAGGATGAACCCATCGCAGGGGGAGCTGCTCCCGACGGACAAGCACCGACAGCGGTTCCCGAGATGGAGCCACTCCTGCAAGAGGCCGTGACCGCAGCCGTGATGACAACCAGGACTCGGGACACGACTCACGCTTGGTGGATAAAGGAACGGCAGGGTGGCAGTGCCACTGTGGGCGAGGCGCTTTCAGGCAGCACTGCCTGCTCCGGGGACCACTCGTGACAGAAGGGCCCTTCCAAGCGGCCAGCGCCCTGGACATCTTGCTTTGAGGAACAGCTGCAGCCACCCCAGCCTTCAGCCACCTCCGCCCTGATCAGTCGGCAGCCCCAGCACTGAGGCCAGAGCCTCCACCAGCAAGAAGGTTACAATCTGCTGAGGGCACAGCTGATGGTTAGAGTGCTTAAGCATAAAGTATTTTTAAATTAAGGTTGTACGTTGAATTTTTTAGACAGAATGTGACTGATAAAGACTGTAGTCTGGTGTAAATGTGACCTCACACACGCAGGGAAACCAAACAAAACCGGGGCCCGCACGATTTATTGCCAGGTCTGGAACCAAGCCCCGTAACGTCTTCAAGGCACGCCTGTGTCTCCAGATGCAGACGGACGCGCCTACACTGTGTCGTTGATGGCCCAGACTGCAGCAGAGCCTGAGGCTCCACACTGCCAGTCAGGGCACCCCTGAGAGACACGATCACACAGAGAAAGGGAGGCCTGTGTCCGTCCTCTGCAAGCACAGCACTTGGGCGGCAGTCTGAAGGATTTCTGCCTAGCCTCGAGAGCTATCTTTAAGGAGATTATAAAAACCCAGATACGAGACTAAAAGCGAAATTTTAAAATCAAAGCATGCCCGCTTCCAACCACATGACGTACGTTGTCCAGTTTATTGCAGATTATCTTCGCGTAGCAAGTGTTGTTGTCTCTGCAGGCCACTGTCCACTCGAGAGGCCAGAACAGAGTGTGGTAGACCTGCAAGAGAGGCAGAGGTCAGCGTCCACGGAGACACCTGCAGGGCTCCTTGATCACACAGAGATGGCAGTTTGTCCACCAGCTCTCAGAAACTTAAACACGCGTGATCCCAGCTTCCGAGTCTGATGGAAATGAACTCTTCTGCACATTTTATTACAAACTTTCTAATCTCTCTGGCTATGAGGAACATGAGATAAATGCTTCTTCACCCCAAGGTGTTCTCCCTAAAATATACCCCGAATGTTAAGAAAAGAGATGGCGCCAACTCTTGAGAGTATAGACAGGATTTCTGCAACAGAAAGCCCTGGCTCCGACGCGCCCCAAGTCCCGCGCGGAACCCTCCCCTGTGCCCCTCCACCCCCTTCCTCACGTGCATTGTCTGTTCAGTCGCTCAGTCGTGTCTGACTCTCTGCGACCCCAGAGACTGCAGCACGCCAGGCTCCCCTGTCCTTCACTATTTCCCGGAGCATGCTCAAACTCATGTCCGTGGAGTCGGTGATGCCATCCAGCCATCTCATCCTCTGTTGTCCCCTTCTCTTGCCCTCAATCTTTCCCAGCATCAGGGTATTTTCCAGTGAGTTGGCTTGTCACACCAACGTGTTAGCTCTGCTTTTCCTCCCAGCACTTGGAAGATTCTGTTTCGCTTAAGTATTTGATCCTCCTGGTTCAAAGTGGGCGTGAAGTGTGGACCCAACTTCACATTTTTCCTAAATGCTGTCCACTTACTCCAACACCCTTAATGAACGTCTTTTGCCATAAATTTAAAACACCGCCTTTATCACAATTCTCCTAAGCACCTGCATCAGTCTGGGCTTCAGCTTCTGTCCTGCGGGTCTTTCTGTCGCCCGTGTGCCGCTCAGCACAGTTTTAGCACCCATGCCCTCAGGACACACTACCGTCCAACAGGGCTGGCGGCCTCCTCTGCCCAGTGCCCTCCTGTCCAGACCCTCCCTTCGGAGTTCCCGAGGGGTCCAGTCGTTAGGACTCTGTGCTTTCTGTGTGTGGGGGCGCGAGTTCAATCCCTGGTTGGGGAATGAAGATCTAACAAGCTCAGTGGCACAGCCCACCCCCCAAAATGATCTCCCTATTATTGCCTTTGTAAAGAGTTTTAATTGTTAAATCAACTTATGTACAAGAAGTGCAAATTTAAAAGCTCTGGTCTGTGACCAGCCGCCTCTGCCGCCCAGTGCCCTTTTCAATCAGACACAAGTGCCTTTCCTCCTGGTTGTCATCAGCCTGCACGCTTCTAAATAGCACACTTTTGCTGCGGTTGCCTGCTCCTGGGCGGGCTCTCCTTCCTGGCCTGCCCTCCTGTTCAGAAGGCTTCACTCTCTCTTCCCTGCCCTCTGCCCTCCTATCCACCCTCCCAATTACACTGAAATCTGTAAGCTACATCAGTGCCCGTGTTTCCTCACTAGGAGGAAGCTCTTCAAGGAGAAACGGGCTCTCACGTGTGGGGGGATGAGGCTGGACCCTGACCTCACACGTGTACAGAAAGTTCTCAGAATGGATCAGAGGCCCACACGTCAGAGCTGAAAGCCCCAACACTCTAGGAAGAAAACACAGGCGTCAATCATCATGACTGTGGGTCAGACAATGATTTGTCAGAAGTCCATCAAAGTGCACGTGGCAACAGAAGAAAACAAGGCACACGGGGCGGGGGGGCGCTGCACCAAAGGGAAAGAGCTTTGTGCTTCAAAGGACACCATCAGAAGAGTGAAGACAGGAGCCACAGAAACGGTGAAAACTTTCACAAATCAGCCCACAGCCTCTCACGGAGCTTGCGCTGTGGTTCCCTGGTGACAGTGACGCCGAGACTCTTCCCACGTGTCTGTTGGTCACCTGCGCACGCTCTTTGGGGAAATACCCTTTGCTCTTTTAAAAGCCAGGTTGTTTGGTTTTTATTGTTGTAAGAGTTCTTTGATATTATACATACAAGTTCTTATCACAGATCAAAGTCCAGAGGACTTTATGGCATGAGTTTTGTGAATGAATTCCATTTTCTTATCTCGTCTTACTGAAAGAGATGGGAATACCAGACCACCTGACCTGCCTCTTGAGAAATCTGTATGCAGATCAGGAAGCAACAGTTAGAACTGGACATGGAACGACAGACTGGTTCCAAATAGGAAAAGGAGTACGTCAAGGCTGTATATTGTCACCCTGCTTATTTAACTTATATGCAGAGTACATCATGAGAAACGCTGGGCTGGAAGAAACACAAGCTGGAATCAAGATTGCCGGGAGAAATATCAATAACCTCAGATATGCAGATGACACCACCCTTATGGCAGAAAGTGAAGAGGAACTAAAAACCCTCTTGATGAAAGTGAAAGAGGAGAGTGAAAAAGTTGGCTTAAAGCTCAACATTCAGAAAACGAAGATCATGGCATCCGGTCCCATCACTTCATGGCAAATAGATGGGGAAACAGTGGAAACAGTGTCAGACTTTATTTTTTTGGGCTCCAAAATCACTGCAGATGGTGACTGCAGCCATGAAATTAAAAGACACTTACTCCTTGGAAGAAAAGTTATTACCAACCTAGACAGCATATTCAAAAGCAGAGACATTACTTTGCCGACTAAAGTCCGTCTAGTCAAGGCTATGGTTTTTCCAGTGGTCATGTATGGATGTGAGACTTGGACTGTGAAGAAGGCTGAGTGCCGGAGAATTGATGCTTTTGAACTGTGGTGTTGGAGAAGACTCTGGAGAGTCCCTTGGACTGCAAGGAGATCCAACCAGTCCATTCTGAAGGAGATCAACCCTGGGGTTTCTTTGGAAGGACTGATGCTGAAGCTGAAGCTCCAGTACTTTGGCCACCTCATGCGAAGAGTTTACTCATTGGAAAAGACTCTGATGCTGGGAGGGATGGGGGCAGGAGGAGAAGGGGACGACCCAGGATGAGATGGCTGGATGGCATCACGGACTCGATGGAAGTGAGTCTGAGTGAACTCCGGGAGTTGGTGATGGACAGGGAGGCCTGGTGTGCTGTGATTCATGGGGTCGCAAAGAGTCGGACACAACTGAGCGACTGAACTGAACTGAACTGAACTGCGGCTACCCTCACCTTTTCTCCTTAATTTCCTCACTTGAAAAGATACAATATGTGGATTTATGTGAGGTTTCCTCAAGTCTCTTTATAATAGGAATATCAAAAATACTAATAGATCAAATTTTCAGTCCTGCAAAATGCAAAAGTGAAAGTCTAGACTAGGGGTGCTGATGTGCAGGGGGCCTTAGGAGAGGCCCGAGAGCGACCCCAAGACAGGGGCTCCTATAGACACAGCCCTCCGTCTGGGCTGCAGCCTCCTGCACCCTCCCTCTCACGTGCCTTTGTAACTAAGTGTCAGCTCCACGATGGCTACCACCACTTGTCAGAGACCTGAGTGAAACCTCACCACTCACACAGGTGGTTCATTATTCCCAGGAGTTAATTATAAACACCAATCAAATTACGTCCTCTGAAATGGAAACTTCTCACTGAAAACACCACCTAAACAACAGCCCCTGAAAACGCGGTGGTCCTAATCCTCTGACCCCCTTCATCCCCCCAACCCTCCCACGTGGGGAGAAGGGCAGGAGAAAGCTACTCGGACCACCCACCGCATCACAGTGAGAACACACCGTGAGGCGGCGTGACCAGACGGGCAAGGGTGGAGCGGAGCAGAGAGCAGCTCTGGGGGCGTCAGTATGGCCCACAACCCCGCAGCCCCGCAGCCCTGGAACCGCCCCTCCCGAGCCTGCAGACAGGGCAAGGGCTCCCAGAACCACTTCTTGAGCCTGGCCCTGCCGCGCCACGTGGGGAAGGTGGACAGAGCCAGCTCGGGCCAGCAAACGCCCCACGATGCGCAACTGACAAACACTGGGTGAGTCAGCTCCTCCAAAGGCCAGGACGGGCAGTGAACTTGCAGTGGGGGGAGGCCACGTGCATGTGGCTGCCACATGCGTCTGTTTCTGCAGGAACATAAGTGTGACCTGCAAGAGTGTGTGTGCACACACACATGTACACATGCACGTACACACACGCAGACACATGCACACGTGTGCACACATGGGCATGCACATGCACACGTGTGCACACGGGCACGCACACACACGTACATACACGTGTGCTCGCGTGCACATGCACACACGTGCGTGCACACACATGTACACCTGGACGTACACGTGTGCATGCACATGCATGCACATGCATGTGCATACGTGTGTGCACACGCACGTACACATACGTGCATGCACACACATACACCTGGACGTACACACGTGCACGCACATGCACACACACGTACACACACGCATACACATGTACACATAGACGTACACATGTGCGCACACACACACACATGCACACGTGAACCCCAGCAGGAGAGGAGGAGCTGCCGTGAACCCCAGCCCCTGGTGCCCACCTCCCGGGACACGGTGCACTCCCCTAGAGGCCTCCCGCCGCAGATGCTGCCTGTGCAGATCCCTGGGTGCACAGTCGGCGTCCTTTTTCCCAGCTGTGCGACGGTCACACTCTGCTAGAGGCAGGGCTTACATTATTTACTTTCCAACTTTCCCAAAGCAGGAATATAATTTCTGACAATGCAGACGTTATAGGAACTTGCAGAAGTACAGAATAAGAAGTGCCCGACGGGGGAAGCCGTGGCTTAGGGGCAAGGTCTGAGAATGCACCAGCCGCACAGCTTACATCCAGATTCTCCGCCTGGCACACCTCACCAGCCTTCTCCTCTGAGTACCCACAGCAGCCATACTCCAAGGGCGTGAACACGACGGTGGGGACGTTGACGTAGTCACACTGCAAGACAGAATGCTCGTGTCTCGTTTTGTCCTGTTTTTTACAGTGAAAATCCGCACGACGTACATTTATAAACAGAAGACAGACAAGCACAGCCCAGTGCAGGTGACCACCAGCCACCACGGTTCGGGGAACTGAGTCACTGAGCCAACGGGGAGCCCCAACTCTGGCCGCTTCAGTGAGACCGGGACCCCCAGCCACGCACAGGACCGCACCCCTGCGAGGATGAGCAGGAGGCCCTTCCGCCACATCGGGCAGGGCGACAGGCTGGCCTGCCCAGGGGAGACGGCCACACGCTGAGCCCATCTGATCCTGAGCTGCGTGGCCCTGCCCCCGGTGCTGGAGCAGCAACCCACCCAGGACACGTTCCCTGACCCCTCCGGTAAGAAGACAAGACGGCCCCACCTGGGTGCCCCCGCGTCACCTAGGACAACACCCTGCACGTAAGACGCTCATAAAGCATTTACTCAAAACCATCAGCAAACGGTAGGGAACTGCACGCGACACGGGGGTGCCTTCCCAGCAAAGCGAGCACGCAGTGCACACACTGACTTTCCTCTCATCGTGACTGTGACTCAGACGTTGTCCCAAAGACAGCAGTGAGAAACTTACCTTCTCTGATCGGCCCCCAAAAAGCCTTCGCGCCAGCAGCTTGCCCGCCTGCACGGCGACTGGGGTGAGCTGCGGCTTGCCCTCCAGGACGTCCCCGACAGCGTAGACATAGGGCACACTGGTCTGCTCCTCGCCGTTTACTGGGATCTTGCCCGTCCTGTTGTGTTCGGGGAAGAAAAAATATTACAACTGACTGCACTGCTGAAGCAGACGCTCTTCCACCAAGTGTCCCTGGAGCCACGTCTCGGACAAGCCACTGCCTGCCTTCTGAGCGCTGAGAACAGTGCCAGAGCGGAACACACTGCTGCTGCTGCTGCTGCTGCTGAGTCGCTTCAGTCGTGTCCGACTCTGTGCGACCTCACAGACGGCAGCCCACCAGGCTCCCCCGTCCCTGGGATTCTCCAGGCAAGATCACTGGAGTGGGTTGTCATTTCCTTCTCCAATGCATGAAAGTGAAAAGTGAAAGTGAAGTCACTCAGTCGTGTCCGACTCTTTGCGACCCCACGGACTGCAGCCTACCAGGCTCCTCCGCCCATGGGATTTTCCAGGCAAGAGTACTGGAGTGGGTTGCCATTGCCTTCTCCAAGAGTTGAACATACTGCTTTGGAACTTTCCTCTTTGCCTGATCAAGGACAGACAAATTCATTCTAAACAGAAAGTAGATGCATACATTTCCACAATTATTTTTTACAAGTAACTGCTTAATGCATGAAATATTTAAGGAAAACATTAAGAGTTATCAACTGATTAATGAAATAACCGATAATACAGAGCTGACAGATTACTTATTACAAAATAAATTCAGAGCACCTCAGTAATTAAATCAGAATTTCCCAGGGGCGATCTGTGGAAACACCGAGCTTTGAGCAGGGCTGGGCGCTAACACCAGGGCACTCACTTCTCACTGATGTTCACACCAATCTTCTCCAGCCCTAACGTCTTCGTGCAGGAGTCACGGCCAATTGCTAACAAAACCTGTGTTTAGAGAGACGGCAGAAACGCAGGCCGTCAACACCAGGAGCAGGACAAGAGCACCACAGAACCTGCTCAGAGAGACGGCAGAAACACAGGCCGTCAACGCCGGGAGCGGAACCAAGAGCATCACGAGGAGTCCTTCAGACGCTGACAGGAGAGCAGCAGGATGTCCTCTCCAGCCTATGCCAGTCAACTTGACAGTTTAGACGGAACAGATGCCTGCAAAGACAGACTGCACCAAACCCGCACCCACAGGACTCCGTGACCCCACGGCACAGGCTGCACCATGCCTCCTCCCCTAATTCATGCCGAGGCACTGACCCCCAGGACCTCGGAATGCGACTGTATTTGGAGATGGGCCTTTACAGAGTTGGTTAAGGTACAACAAGGCCATTGTTCAGTCGAGAAGTCTTGTCTGACTCTGTGACCGCATGACCTTGTAGCCCGCCAGACTCCTTTATGGAATTCTCCAGGCAAGAATACTGGAAAGAACGGGTAGCCACGCCCTTCTCCAGGGGACTGAACCCTTGTCTCCTGCATTGGGAGGCGGGCTTTTCTACCAGGGAAGAGCGGTCCTAGTTCAGAACATAACAAAGTACCCCGGGTGAGGTTCCTCTCAGTTCTGGAGGTCAGACTCCTGAGACCGAGAGTCCGCGGGTCCGTCTCCCCTGAGGCCTCTCTCCTCGGGGCGCAGGTGGTCACGCTCTCCCTGCGGCCCCATGTGATCGACCCCCGACGCCATGGCAGCTCAAGCAGACTGACAGCGTCACGCTCACCGAGACCAAATCCACGGTGTGTAAACGTCTCCATGAGTTACCTCTAGAGCCAGGTGATCTTGTTAGTAAAGTGTATCCGACACTTAAGAAAAACACCGGCGCCACACGAAGCCTCCAGGACGAGAGAGAGGGACAGCACCCCAAGGCCTGCTTGAGAGGCGTAAACATCTGACACAAGGTCAGACAAGGGCAGTAAAAAGAGAGAAAACTCGAGAGGACACCCCTGGTGGCCCAGTGGCTAAGAATCCACCTGCCAACGCGGGGGACATGGGTTCAATTCCTGGTCTGGGAAAAGCCCGTGTGCCGAGGTACAACTAAACCCCTGGGCCACAGCTACTGAGTCTGGATGCTCCAGAGCCCACGCGCAACAACAAGAAAGGCCGCTGCAGTGAGAAGCCCACACACGGCGAGGAAGACAGCCCCCACTCGCTGCGACTAGAGAAAGCCCGCACACTGCAACGGAGACCCAGTGCGGCGAAGCATCAGTAACCTAAAACCAGAGAAAATCGGAAGCCAGCACTCCCCACGAACGCAGACGCCAGATGTTTAACGGAGGCCAGCAAATAAAATAGGGCAGCATAAATAAAGGATAATTGATCGTGACCAAGTATTTTTTGTCACAAAATACAAATCTGGTTTAACATACAAAAACCAATCAATGGAATTCATCATTTGAACAGAAACTAATCCCAACAGAAGCTGGGACAGCATTTGACAAAACTAAGCACCCTTGAGGATTTCAATAAAATCCTCGGTGCTCTAGGACTAGAAGCATGTGTCCCCAGCCTGACAGAAGGGTCTGCAGAACCCTGAGGGTGTACACGCTCGCAGCGGAGAGAGGCCGCCTCACTCGCCCGAGACGGGAGACCCTCACGGTCTCCGTTCAGTACCACGTGGAGGTCTTAGCTGGGGTGACGAGGCAAGAAAAGGAAATGAAATGCGCACAGACTGGGAAGAAGAAACAAAACCACTGTTTCATGCAGAACAAACCCTGAGAAGGTCAATACAGAAAAGTCATCTGTATTTCTACGTACAACATTTAAAAATTTAAACTATCATCTGCAGGAGGTTAGAAATATGAAGCACTTAGAGATACATTTAACAGAATCCTGAAAGACCTCCAGAGAAAGCTGATAAAATGTTGCTGAGAGAAACTAAAGAACTTGCGAACATAATAAACGGAAAAACACAGAGGTTCGTGTACAGGGAAAATCAGTGCTGCTGATTTAAGACGTCAGTTTTACCAAACCCATCTACATAAGCAATACAATCTCAGTCAAAATCCCAGCAGGCTTCTTCTTCAAAATTGGAAAGCTGGTTTTAAATTTATGTGGAGGAAGCCACCTAAGTGTCCATGGACAGATGAATGGCTAAAGATGTGGTGAACATATACGGTGGGATACTACTCAGCCATAAAAAGACATCACGCCACTGCAGCAACACGGATGGACACAGAGATTATCACACCAAGTGAAGTAAATCAGACAGAGACAAATGTTGCCTGGTATCGCTCACACAGAAAACAGACTTAAGGTTACCAAAGGGGAAAGGGGAGGAAGGGATGAATTAGAAGTTTGGGGTTAGCAGATACACAGGACTATATATAAACTAGAGAGTTAACAAGGACCTACTGCACAGCACAGGCAACTATTCAGTGTCTTGTAATAACCTGTAATTGAAAGAGAATCTGGAGAAGAACAGGTGTATAAGAAGCAGCCACCAGCACACGCCACACAGCCGGACCCCGAGGGGTGTGGACGGCACGGTTGCAGATCAGCCATGACCCAACAGGAAAAGCTGGCGGAAAGAAATAGCCAGCAGAAAGACACAGCCCTTTGACTGTTAAAGAAAACTGAACATATCTTCACTGAACATTCTAGGCCCACTCTATCAAACATGCAACGCTGTATACTGTCACTCCGCTATGCAACTTCTATGCAGAGGACATCATGAGAAACGCTGGACTGGATGAAGCACAAGCTGGAATCAAGATTGCCGGGAGAAATATCAATAACCTCAGATATGCAGATGACACCACTCTTATGGCAGAAAGTTAAGAAGAACTAAAGAGCCTCTTGATGAAAGTGAAAGAGGAGAGTGAAAAAGTTGGCTTAAAGCTCAACATTCAAAAAACTAAGATCATGGCATCCGGTCCCATCACTTCATAGCAAATAGATGGGGAAACACTGAAAACAGTGACAGGTTTTGTTTTCTTGGGCTCCAAAATCACTGCAGATGGTGACTGCAGCCATGAAATTGAAAGACGCTTGCTCCTTGGAAGGAAAGCTATGACCAACCTAGACAGCACATTAAAAAGCTGAGACATCACGTTGCCAACAAAGGTCTGTGTAGTCAAAGCTGTGCACCATGTACAGATGGGAAAGCTAGGCCATCAAGAAGGCTGAGCACCGGAGAACTGATGCTTTTGAACTGTGGTGTTGGAGAAGACTCTTGAGAGTCCCTTGGACTGCAAGGCGATCCAACCAGTCCATCCTAAAGGAAATTAACCCTGAATATTCACTGGAAGGATTGATGCTGAAGCTGAAACTCCAACAGTTTGGACACCTGATGCAAAGAACTGACTCTTTGGAAAAGACCTTGATGCCTGGAAAGATTGAAGGCAGGAGGGGAAGGGGATGACAGAGGATGAGATAGCTGGATGGCATGACTGATTCAATGGACGTGAGTTTGAGCAAGCTCCAGGAGTTGGTGATGGACAGGGAAGCCTGGCGAGCTGCAGTCCCTGGGGTCCCAAAGAGTCAGACACAATTTAGCGACTGAATAAAAGCAACAATTCTAGCAGTGCACAAATGCTTCTAGAGAATAGAAGAAGAAGGAACATATTCCAGACTTCTTTCACGAGCTAGAAAACTTCGATATCAAAATCTGCGAACTTCAATATGTGAAATAAAAATTATAAGCCAATATAATTCATGAATAGAGATACAAAAATTTTAGAATAGCCAAATCTAAAAATATATAAAAAGAACCATTCATTATCCAGTTGGATTTACACCAGTAATACAAAGCTGGCTGTAAACCAACATAAGGCAACACACTGACAGACTAAAGGAAAAAATAATCATCAACAGCCACAAAGGAGCATTCTCACAGCTGGATTCCTGCTTCTGACCTTTAACAACCAAAAACCAAAATAACAGCAACAAAAACGACATAGCAAACAGAAACAGAAGATGGTTTCTCCACCATGATTAAGAATATCCACCGTGATTAAGAATATCCGCCATGATTAAGAATATCCGCCGTGATTAATATCCACCGTGATTAAGAATATCCGCCGTGATTAATATCCGCCATGATTAAGAATATCCCCGTGATTAAGAATATCCGCCGTGATTAAGAATATCTGCCATGATTAAGAATATCCGCCGTGATTAATATCCACCGTGATTAAGAATATCCGCCGTGATTAATATCTGCCATGATCAAGAATATCCCCGTGATTAAGAATATCCGCCGTGATTAAGAATATCTGCCATGATTAAGAATATCCGCCGTGATTAATATCCACCGTGATTAAGAATATCCGCCGTGATTAATATCCGCCATGATTAAGAATATCCCCGTGATTAAGAATATCCGCCGTGATTAATATCTGCCATGATCAAGAATATCCCCGTGATTAAGAATATCCGCCATGATTAATATCCCCGTGATTAAGAATATCCGCCGTGATTAATATCCGCCATGATTAAGAATATCCCCGTGATTAAGAATATCCGCCGTGATTAATATCTGCCATGATCAAGAATATCCCCGTGATTAAGAATATCCGCCATGATTAAGAATATCTACCAAACCCTATGGAAAACCTTACTCTTCAACCAGGAAACACTGAAAACTCCCCTCCCGACCCCAGAGCCTCGGGGCGGTGGCGGGGGGCGGGGGTGGGGCGGGGTCCTGGCTGGTGCCCGCACGCAGAAAAGGAGGAGTCAACAGAAGGAAGCAAGGCCTTGCTACACACGCATAACAAAGAAGACGACAAACCGTTAAGGACACGTGATCAAACGGGCTCAGCAAGATTACTGAGTGATGAATCGGATCACACCATCGCACACTCACACAATCGAGCAGCCTTTCTATCAGCAACAGACTATGAGAGACAATGGCACTTTTCCAGAAACACCATTTGTAACTATACAGAAATATGTGAATGCCTAGGAATAAATCTCACAGAAGATGCTCTTGATGTCTACAGAGAAATGTGCTAACTTTGCTGGGGGCTATTACAGACGGCCTAGGTCAAAGGGCAGACGTATCATGAACCGGAAGCCTGGGTACGGCAGAATCGAGTGCTTCCAGCTGGTTACACACGCATCACAGCCCTGATCAAAACCCCGACAGGGGCTGGCTCTTATGTTTGTTTTCCTTACACCTATCTTCGGCTCCGGTCATCCTCCCAACATCATTCACTTTTAGTTGAAAAAAATCACGGTCAGAGTATATGAAACATACATGAATAGGTTGATCCAGGTTAGTGATAAACTACAGTTTACACAAGAAATGCTGGTGTCTGACTTGCATGAGTTTAAGTTATAACGACTGCCACCCAAGGGTCCACGGACTACTCACACTGTTTGGAGATTTGACATAGCTTGTTTTTGTTGCTTTTGATTATAAAATATAATCAATGCTTATGGCAAAAATGGTCAAATGCAGAAATGTACAAGACATCTAACTCCCCAGAAAGTGAGCGCTAAAAGCAGGCAGGCACACCTGCTTCCAGGCTTCCCATGTAGTTTGGTAAAGAACCCGTCTGCAAGGCAGGAGACCTGGGTTTGATCCCTGGGCTGGGAAGATCCCCTGGAGAAGGGAGAGGCTACCCACTCCAGTGTTCTGGCTTGGAGAATTCCATGGGCTGTACCGTCCACAGGGTTGCAAACAGCTGGACGTGACTGAGCGACTTCCATTCACACCTGCTTCCAGACTTTGTTCCCTGCGGTTACACACACCCGTGTATTTCAGCATCGTATTCTTCGTGTGCCACCAAAACCCATCAAATATCAACACGTTCCATCTGTACTAGAGTCTCACAGAGAGTCAAAAACCCAACCCTGGTGTCATCTCCCCACGTGTCTCATCTGCGCCAATCCACCGGTGTGTCCATCCAGCCCCTGCTCGCCCGGCAGACACTCACCGTGTTGTAAACGCCCTCCATTGTCTCTGTCCCTTCCGTGGATTTAGCCACGACCTTCAGCCTCCCGGGCAGGCCCTTCTCCAGCTGCTGGACCTGGCAGGGATGGACAGTGCAGAGATTCTCTCTGCAGGTGGCACAGCACGGGGGGCGGGGCGCAGGGCGTGTGTACAGGAGGGTGCGTTCCATCTGCACGGAGCAGGGGCGGAGGACGGAGGACCAGCCCGAGGGTGGTCGAGGGACAGACAAGGCCCTGGGTGAGTGGGAAGAGCGGACAGGGAGCTGCCGGGGGTCCGTGTGCACCGGGGGACCACCTCCCAAGGAGGGAGACAGGCCAGGACGGCAGCGGGAGGACACCGGGCGGGAAGTCAGGAGCTTTATTTTGTCCTGTTGCATTTAAGATGTTGAGAGGCATTCAAGTGGAGACGCCCAGCAGGCAGCTGTATGAACGGGTGTGGAGTGAGGCAGACGCTAGGAGAGCCGTCAGCACTGAGGCGTGACTTGTGGGCAGGGGGGGGCGGGCAGGGGATGGGAGGGGCACAGCTGGGCGCTGAGGCCCGGGGGCACCCCATCCTCAGGGTCCCTGGGGAGCAGCGTGAACAAGGGTAACGTGAGCAGCCCCAGGAGGAGCCTCTCCCTCCTGGAGATGGTGGTCCAGAGGTTAGGACTCGACACCCCCGCGGGCAGGGGGCACAGGTTTGATCTCTGGTCGAGGGACTGACATCCCGAACGCCTCAGGACTTTTTAAAAAATCAAACAGAAGGGAAGCTTGTGGAGCTGGACTGGCAGGGAGACGGCCCAAGTGGTCCGGAGCCGGGACTCACCTCCACGGGCACGAACTTGCGCAGGAAGCGCACGCCGAGCTGCTGCATGGAGGCGCCCACCTTCTCGGCCATCTCCTGGTCGAAGCCCCGCAGGAGCACCGAGCGCACCATGACCGTGACCTCCAGGCCCAGGCCGGCCAGGAAGCCCGCACACTCCAGCGCCACATAGGACGCGCCCACCACCAGGGTCGTGCCCGGGCAGTAGGGCAGCGAGAACAGGTCGTCGCTGCAGAGAGAAGGGGCTCCATGTGGGACGGTGCCAGGGGCCAGAGCAAAAGGCGCTGGGGGGAGTGGCCCTCGGGGATCGCAGGTGTGTCCACCCTGGGGCTCCGTGGCTGTCCACTGGGAATTCCGTTAGATCCTAGCGTCGGGACAGCGAGTTCTCCTGGTCACCCGGCCCATCACTATCACACAGACACGAAACCCTGAAGCAGCATTTGCTGCTTCGCTCTGGGCTCCAGCAAGCGTGGACCAAGGCCCAGACTCACTCTCCCGCCTGGAGGCCTGGAGACACACTGTGTGCGTCTGTGCTCTCAGCTCTGCCTTGAGTGCCCTTCCGCTTGTCGTCAATGCAAATCTCTTGTGAAACGAGACAGGGAGGAATACTCTGGAGACACAAACGTGACGCAACATACGGGCAGCTGGCCTAGTCATCCCCACCTGGTGATACAGTGCTCTCTGTCTCCCGGGATCCCCAAGTAGCGCGGCCTCTGTCCTGTCGCGATGACAAACTTCGCAGCAGTGTAAAGCGCCTCCTGTCCTCTTTCATTGGTTGCCTTGAAAAAAGCAAAGCAAACCTCACTTTTCCTTCAGTACCAGACTGATCGGACACCAGGACGCTCACACACTGGGCGCAGCCCTCAACACGGGCCACGGAGCCCCGGTTCACGCGGGCGCAGGCACAAGTAAGGGGGCAACCGATGGGGCCAAAGGCCCGACTGACCTTGACTTTGTGGTGCTCAACAAACTCCCCGTAGGAGTTGACGTAGGTCACTGCGTTCTCCCGCAGGGCCAGCCGGCGGCCCCAGCTCAGCGAGCCGACGTGGCTCTGGATGGCCTCCGTCATGGTGGCCCAGCTGTGCCTCACTGGGGGAGAGACCGGGGCAGGCGGGAGTGAGGGGCTGCACGGCCACCGTGAAGTCACACACGGCACGCGCGTCCATCGCTTTAAGGACCCAGACGTGAACAGAAGATAATTAACAAGCAGTCTTCTTACGGCAGTTCCAGCCCCCACGGCTTCCCTGGTGGCTCAGTGGGGAGAGCACCCACCTGCAGTGCAGGAGACCCGGGTTTGATCCCTGGGTCGGGAAGATCACCTGGAGATGGAAATGGCAGCCCACTCCAGTGTTCTTGCCTGGAGAATCCCATAGACAGAGGAGCCTGGCAGGCTACAGTCCACGGGGTTGCAAAGAGTCAGACACGACTGAGCAACTAACACACACAGCTCCTTTCATATTACAAACGCGTAGGAAGCAGAGTTCTGAACATGACGAAAATCCATGGAGCAGGGTGGGAAACTGCCCTCCCACGGCCGGCCCCCGGATCTACAGGTGGGACACGGGTCCCCCGCAGGCAGGGCCGTGACACTGAGTACCAGAGCTCAGCTGCGAGCTCGCCCACTTCCTGCTGAAGCCAGGGCGAGGCTGGTGGAATCAAGGCTCCTCCTTACTCCTTACTCCTGGGCCTGCCAGGTGGGGCTCGCTTCCTGCATTCACCCCGTCTGCTGATGCTCCCCAGGGAAACACTGGTCCAGGGTCCTGTCAAGCTGGGTGAGACTCCCAAACACAAACCCGGCTGACTGGGGGTTCACCCTCGGTCCCATTTGGACCCTGACCCTCCAGCGTGCTCAGGGACCCGCCCACCAGGCTGAGGGACTCCCAAGCACAGGGGAGGACAGAGGTCACTGCACGTGGGGACTTGGGCGGCATCAGCGATTATGGCTCAGATGTCACGTCACGCTTCCTACAACCTCAGCAACAGGACCACAGGTCTAAGACCGTGTGGTCCAGACGGTCAGTCTGATGACTATGTTCCCCGACCCCACGCCCCTGATCCTGGGGTTATGACCACCACTGACTAGCTCTCCGCCGGGCTCACGTCCTCTGTCGGCCCCTCTCTCCAGACAGGCCAGGCTCCCAGGCCTCCGAGAACCGCGCGTCTCATGGCCCCGGGGACCTCTGCTTCTGGTTTGTGTAAAAGACACTCTCAGAAGGTCCACAACAGGCCTGCATGTCAGCACCCCTAGAAGCGGGCTGAACACGGCTCCCCCCGACCTGCAGAGTCAGGAGCAGGAGCACGGAGGCCGGCACCTAGAAGGCCCCCAGGGCCCTGACGTGGCAGGCCCACGGAAGGACCTGCTCTGCTGCGCCACCCATCCGCTCGGTTGTGTGGCGAGCAGCAGCGGTGTCTTCAATTCTGATGGAGAGTCTGTCCCCTGGTCCCCCAAAGGCGGCACAGCTAGCCTCACACGTTCACTTCTCAATATGAACGTGAGAATAATCCGTCCAGTTCCAAAAGGAAAAAGCATTCTGACATTTTCCTTGGACTTTCAATAAACTTTACGAATAACTCTGAGATAATGTCTCCCCGATATGCAGACGTTCCCTCGGAAACCAGAGCCTGGCTTGTCGCGCGCGCACACCTCCTTGCATGTTTTGCACACCCCCAGTGGGGTGTCTCCCAAGTCCCTGCATCACGCTTGCTGCGGTTTCCATCATTCCTCCTCCTGTGAGCGACTGCTGCTGGTACGGAGGCTCCGCACACTCTTCCTCAACAGCTTTCCAACCTCATTGCTCTCACGCCCCCACTCACTGCTCTGTGTGTTCCAGGCCTGCCACACTCCTCCGCCTTCTCACACGTGCTCAGAGGCCCCTAGACCACCTCCAGGCCAACGTGAACATCACTCCACCCTGCTCCATCCAGCCTGCCCGCGGTGCTCCACCCAAGTCAGCGCTCTCCTTAGACTCGAGTTCCAGCTCCTGCCCTGAAAGCTCCCACACACTCTGCTATGCGTCTGGGATGGCCGGAGCTGCAACAACCCTTCCCCAGCCCTAAGGCGCCTGACAGCAGGTCTGCACTGACCGTCTTGAATCCTGGGCCCAGCTGGCACATGTGAGCTCCTAACGGGTGTTTATTAAACTAACGTAAAAGTCAACTACAGAAACAGAAAGAGCAAGCATTTCTAAGAAACCTATTCTTCCCTCTTCCCTCCTAGTCTGGACGGTTTCATGCATCGCCCACCTTGCTGACTGTACTCCCAGCCGAACTTCCTGGAGTCGGTCAGCGCCTGCCCTAGCAGCGCGGCCTGGTGCATCAGCTTCTTCGGGATACAGCCAACATTCACACACGTGCCACCGAGACCTGAGCGAGAGAGCCGCAGCTGTGATGCTGTGTGTGCGCGCGTGTGCATTCACGGGGCTTGCACACAGGCAGAGTGGGTGCTCTGAAAACGGGGAGACAACAGGCTTGACGACTGCGGGGCAGCAGCACACACTGTTACACAAAACGGTCTGCGTCACGGTGACCGAGGGTCCCTGCTGGAGGCCCAGGGATAAGCAAATTCCGACGCACATTTGAACAGTTCCCTGGGTACAGAATCCAAGACTTCCACCTGAGTCCCAACCATGAGGTGGTCAGAACTGGGTCAGACTAACTGGGCACACGCTGCCCTGAGGCCAGGCAGGGCCGGCCTCCAGCCTTTCCCTGGGCAACCCCGACTCCTCCGGGCTGGTACCACCAGCTGCCAGCTGCCTGGACTCTCACCAACACGGGGTGAGACAGACACTCACATCGGTGTCCTCCGAGAGCGTGTCCCCCTGGTACCAGGAGGCAGGGCTGTGCCCGGGACGGGGAGGCGGCAAGGGAGGAGGATAAGTGTACTCGGCTGACCTTCCTGCAGCCAGGGTGTCAGTTATAAAATCGACACAGAGACACAGGAAAGCGTCACGGCCAACCTAGGCAAGCACGATGGGGTGCGCCCTGCTCTGAGACCACGACCCTGTGGGACACCCCCGTGTGGGTGCAAAGTTATCCTGGCAGACGCGGTGGGACACTCGGGGCCTGGAATTTCCCTGTGCAAAACCCTCCTCAATCGCTTTCGTGTTATCTTTCTGCTGTCTCTTATTAACACAGGACCGGGGACGGTGTCCTCAGCCTGAGGCAGGCGGGTTACCCTCTGGGGCTGTGGTGAGGACCGAGGCAGACCGATGAGAACCACAGAGAGCAAGCCCCTCGAGACAGCAGGAGAGCCACTCACCCCAGGCCGTGCCGCGGGGGGATGGGACCACGAAGTCCAGCACCATGACCTTCCTCCCCAGGACGGCGGCTTCCTGCGAACAAGACACACGGAGACCTCGTCATTTCCCCGACCTTGCCCTGAAGGATGAGACCGTGTCTGTGTATGACAAAACACAGTCTCTCCTCTCTGTTAGCCCAGCTGTGCCGCGACAGCAGCGCAGACTGGAACGGCCTAAGCATCGACGGCGGAAGGGAGGCTTAGGGCCACCGCCGGGAGGACCATCCACGGGGGCTGCTGCTTCTCACCTGAGCGCACGAGAGGCCCCCGGAGCCCCCGCCGATGACGATGAGGTCGTAGTCATACGCCGGGTCCTGCTGGAGGAGCTGCTGTAATAAACCACTCTGATGTGCCTGGGGGGAATCAAAGGACAGAACACGGCACAACCGAGCTGACTCAGCACACACGGCTTCTAGAAAACCTCAGGGACGGGCAAGCTGCAGTGGCAGTAAGCGGGCTGTGACTTTGTCTGGAGGGTGCTCGGTTGGGCCCAACTAGTCAGACCGAGGCCACAGCAGATAAACGCACTGGTCACCACCCAAGCGCGAGGCACATGTCAGATGGCGGGGAGGTCGGGCCTCATCCTACGTCAGACAAGCTCTCTCCGCGAGCAGCTCTCTGGGCCCTTCCCGCCGGCTCACCTCTGTTCTCCTCAGACCTTAAGCATCAAGATGAGCTCGCCGGGTGGCACTTGACCTGCCCCTGCCTCCTGCTCTACTGGAGGCACACACGCCTTGCTAAGCGGCGGACTCCCCTCCTGGGTTAGAAGGTGTAAACAGGCATGGAGAACTGAATAGTTACAAAGTGAGTGACTCGCGAGCACACTCTCCCCTCAGCAAGTGTGCAGGTGGACCGAGAGGGCACGAGGGAGTGCCAAGTAGGGCTGGAGCTATCAGCAGGTCTGCACACGATGGAAGACGACGGAGAAGCTGACCTCCCACCTGAGCAATGAACTGATTCCCTCTTTTCCCTTTAAAAACGTTCACGGCCAAGCAGAATCCTGCAAGCTGGTTCTGGGACGTGGGTCCCCTTCTCCCCAGATGCTGGCTTTTCTGATTGAAGCGACTTTCCTTTCGACCAGCCCTTGGCTCCGAGGATGGCTGCTGAGGGGTGAGCACACGCGCCTGACGTAAGACCAGGAGCGGCATCTTCTGCTTGCGTCCACCCGCGCTGGTCTTCTCTGAAAACAGTGCTCACGCATCATCGCGGGCATGCACTGTGGGTTTTCTCCTGAGTTTCCATAAGTACAACGCGAGCCTTCTGCTCCGTCTGTCAGGAAAGGTCAGGGCTGACCCGGAGGCACAACCTGATGTCCACGTGGCCCTCCCTGTGGCCAGAAGCAGCGTGGACCAGGCCGGAGGCTCCACGTGAGGCTGGACAGCAGTTCTGTCTGTGCGAGGTCGGCCGCTCAGTCATCACGCTGGCCCCCGAGCCGGCTCATCCCGTGAGTGCCTCACGAGCGCTGCAGGACCACAGGCCCGGCGAGGCGCACGGCCCCGGCTGGCAGCCTCCTACCCTCAGGTGCTCTTAGGGGGTCCACCTCGCACAGAGCTGCCGCCCAGGGCAGGGCTTTCAGCCTCCGAGGAGACTGGCATCTCTGCAGCCCGAAGCACCGCCCCCCCCAACCCCGTGATGCACTTTCCCAGCGGGCACTGCCAAGACCAGTGCCTCCGAAGGTGTCGGAGACTACAACGGCACCTGCTTCCAGGACAGATGAAGCAGGCAGTTACCGGAAACTGATGCTGATCCCAGATTAACGTGCCTTTTCTCCCCACAAAAGTGTGATTCTTTCTTTTTAAATGTATGAAGCTTTTAAAAAACCACTGCATTTCTCCTTGGCTGTGCGGGTCTCTGCGCGGGTCCCTGCTGTGCGGGCTCCTTCCAGCTGCAGTGACCAGGGCAGCTCCAGATGCGGCGCGTGTGCGTCTCAGGGGGCTTCTCCTGTCAGGGAGCACGGGCTCTGGGTGCTGGGGCCCAGTAGTTGCAGCCCACAGGCTTGGTTGCTCTGCGGCATGTGGGATCTTCCTGGACCAGGGATCAAACCTGTGTCCCCTGCATTGGCAGGCAGGTTCTTATCCAAAGTACCACCGGTGAGGCCCCAAAAATGTAATCTTAATTGAATCTAACCCTAAGAATCCACTCCATCACCACTGATGCCTACACATATAGAGGATCTAGGAGCAGAGGTTTAATAAAAGCCGACAGCTACATTAAGGTCCTTATTATTACAGACTAATCGTTATCTGTCTCTACGTAACCAAATGATTCGTGTTCATTTCCGCATTCTAGGAAGCAAACGAAAAAGGAAATGGCAACCCGCTCCAGTGTTCTTGCCTGGAAAATCCCAGGGACGGGGGAGCCTGGTGGGCTGCCGTCTGTGGGGTCGCACAGAGTCGGACACGACTGAAGCGACTTAGCAGCAGCAGCAGCAGGAACCAGAGCTTCTCGAAGCTCACAGGGCCAGTGGCCTTGGCAGGAGAGCTGCGCTTGTTGGGCTGGACTGCCAGTGCTGATCTCATTTCCCTAAACCTCGAGGTGGAAGGAGGCCTCGTCTGTCCCCATTTGGAGGGAGAGAGCAGGGCAGCCCACCCTTCTGTCCTCCAACCTCACTCGAAACTTTCTGCTTCTCAGCATTCAAAGTTTGAATGGGTAAAAAGTTAATTTCTCTTAAAGTAATCATGATTATCTGATAATCATCCTATACTGCCTCGTCGCTCAGTCGTGTCCAACTCTTTGGGACCCCGTGCACTGTAGCCCACCAGGCTCCTCTGTCCATGGGATTTCCCAGGACAGAACACTGGAGTGGGCTGCCATTTCCTCCTCCAGGGGATCTTCCCAAGCCAGGGATCAAACTCGGGTCTTCCACATTGCAGGCAGATTCTTCATCACGTGAGCCACCAGGGAAGCTTTCGATTTTACAAGCTCCAAAAGACACAAATGAACAGATTTGTAAAAACCACTTCCACCTCTTTTAAATATTTTCTTAAAAACAAAATTTGGACCGACAGCCTTCAGAAACACACGGTACTATTTACCTGGAAAGTGTGGTCACAACCGCCCACGTGCACTTTATTCACAAAGATACTGGGCACAGTCCTCTGGTTGGTCATCTCCGACAGAACCTCCTGGACACTGGCCCCCTCATCTAAGGAATAAAAGATCAAAGACATAAGACCCTGCAAAGGTTCCGAGGCTCTGCGAGCTGAGCTGAAGGGCTGTGACACTCTGATGCCCACGTGCACGTTATCAACTTCACAAAGCGACGACTCGGGTTCAGAGGAAGCCTTACAGAATAAAGAGCAGACTCCTGACTGCTTTTAAAATGAACACTTTCAAATTAGAATCTGATCTATACTCCACTGGCTAGGCAGAGACTGATAAGAATCGTCTTTAAAGAGCAAACATAATATGTGCTCTAATACAGAAAACATATCCAACAATTACATTTGAAAAAATCTTTATGCTCATAGTCCAAAACATGCCCTCCACTCCTAAAAACTGAGCTGGGCCCTCGGTTCTTCAGGCTCCCCATGTGGTAAACTCTTCAGGAAAGTCTCAAAGATTCAAGAGCATTTCACTTACTAAATCAACCTGGCTAAAGAGAGGGATGAAGTCTCGTGAAGGCAGAGACTGGGCTTCCTGTTGTCCGAGCGCACCCGTGGGAAGCGCATGGGACTCAGGAGCAGGACTGCGGGAACACTGGCGCCGGCCCCCCTGGGGCTGCGCTCGGAGATGGGCAGACCCGCCCCATCCTGGTACAGCCTCCTCTAGGCCGCCGGACAGCGGGCGGACACGCCTGAGAACCACCAGCACTGCCTGACATGGCTGCCTTCCACGCCCCCCTCAAATGCAGACAATGTACGCAAAAAATCCACGCAAAGTGTCTCCACATACAGGTTCATCTTCTGCGGGGTTGGAGGTAGGTGAAATCAGCTCATTGAACCCAGACAGGCGAGTAAACTGAACTGAACGAGGCAATGCAAGGAAAGAAGCCAGTCTCGTGGACGTTGATTACAAACAACAGGTACGAGCCATTCTACTCACCAACTTGATCAAGTTCCAAGATGTTACAGTCAACTCCCAGAGAAGAAAAGAGTTCTTTAACCTGCAATGAAAATGCACCTGCGTTCTCCTCTCGCACAGACCAGACGCAGCTATGGAGTGTGGGCAAAGCACTGGGGACGCTCAAACACGCCCTTCAGGAATGCGCGCCCCGGGCCACGTTCTCTCCTGTTCTCGGAGAGCCTTCCCAGAACGACCTCCACCCGCCTCTTCTCTTCTTTTACAACCTGCTGTCTCACTTCCGAATCTGTACCTTTCACTCAAACCTCTGTTTTGGAACTCAACATAAGCAGCATTTCTCCAGCTGCGTGGTCTTGGAACGCCTCGCGCGGAGCGCACCCCACATCAACCCTCCTGTGTCCACAAGCCCTCTCCCCTGTTTTCTCTCAACAGTCATTAAACCATTTACCTGTCACACACCTAGGATGGCTCATCCACTGTTCCCCAAATGCAACATGCAGCGATGAGCAGGACACCCCGCTGCCCGCCGGGCGGGGAGGCAGATGCCCCCACTGTCACCGTTCGCCAGCTGCCTGCACACAAAGCCCTGGGCCCCGCCACGCGGACAGGGGGCCAGCAGCGGGGCGTCCCCAGGAGCTTGTCCGTGACTACGGAGAGTGTCAGACCCCCTCCTGCAGGCTCTTCCTGCCCCACGCCTACTCCCCATCCACCCGGTTAACCACTAAGTCTCCATAGCGCTCTGCATGGAGCGGGCTCCTCTTTCCAGTCCCCCTCAGCTGATCTCCTGAGCCGGCAAGACCTTCCAGGGGAAGTTCTCAGTCACCTCCTGGGAGTTCTCCAACTGCCGCCACCGAGGTCAATCAGAGCCCACCGTCAGCAGGACTCTGGCCCTTCGGCGACCTCAGCCCTCGAGGGGAAGCCGAGGGGCTCCGGCTCCAGGACAGAGGCACGAGGGTCTTGGCCCGTCTGCCCCTGCCAGATGTCCACAGCTGGTGAAAGGTGATTAAAAAGGGCCACTGAAGTCTCTGGAAGTTGAGGGCACACAGCAAATGAGGCAACGCATATTCAAGAGAATCCACTAGACATCAGTAAGAGCGGGAGCCTCAGGGACCCGTCTTCCGCCCCCGACCGTGACAAGGGCGCCGCTGCAGGTGGCTGCGGCCGCGGAGATGAGGCGCCCTGCTCTCCGGGGTCCCAGCTGCCCCGAGGCTGCCATTCCTATCGCTCAGGTCCGAGAGGCAGAGGCTGTGTTACTGGTGAGTGCGGCAGCAAGGGAAAGCTCCCGTCCTGCACCACCTCAATCACAGATCAGAGTGTCTGTGCCAGGCGAAAACAGCAGGGCCCTGATCACGCTGCCCAGCCCACCTGCAGGGCAGGGCTCCAGGCTGGGAGAGGCAAGCCAAGGAGGCCAGAGGCTACGCCCTACCAGAGCTGCTCATAAAGCAGGCTGTCCCAAGGGAAGCGGGTCCGCACCCCAGCTCCGGATCGAGGTCTCAGAGGCCGCTCGGGGCAAGGGGGAAACCGCAAGCTTAGAGAGCGCCGAGCTCCACCCTAAGAAACCGACCCTCTGGCACGGACTGTGGGGCGGTTCACACTCAGGCACAGCTGAGACAGTGGAGACGGCGGCGGCCGAGTCAGAGGATGCCGGTGGCTCCTCCTGGCAGCAGGCTAAACGGTGAGCCACCGGTCAGCAGAGAGCCAGGAGGAGACACTGGAGAACGGCCCTGCCAGGGTAAGAAAAAACTGCAAATCTGCCCAGTGACGACCGCTGCAGAGGGCCCCGCCTGGCGGCTGCCTGGCATGAATAACTGACTCACTGAAAAGATGAGGGCAGGAGGAGAAGGGGACCGCGGAGGACGAGATGGTCAGACGGCATCACTGACTCAACGGACGTGAGTTTGAGCAAGCTCTGGGAGATGGTGAAGGACAGGGAAGCCTGGCGAGCTGCAGCCCGTGGGTCACAGAATCAGAGCAACCCCCCGAACAACAACACAGAACAATTTACACCCCAGGGCACCATCAGGAAAGCAGAGCATCCGACCCGCAATCAGAGGAGCATAACACCCGGGCACGACGCTGAGAGGGTCAGACAGTGTAACACAGACGGCCGGTGAACCCGTCACCCCAGGGTGGCTGCACAGACCCAAGGCCGCACCTCTGAGGAGTGGAAACAGACTTCTTGAAAATAATCCATAAGAGATACACAAGCAAAAACTGGCCACAGAGAAGGACGGCTGCAGTGTCTAGAGTGGCTATAACGCATTACCGGAAACGCCCAAGTTTCAACAAAAAAAAGACCAGACACACAGACAAACAGGACAGAGGGTCCACACGCAAGAAGAAAGCAGGCAAGAGAAGCCACCTCTGAGAGGCCCAGACCGTGTGACGAAGAGGCACAGCCACCCGCGTAAATGCGTTCAAGGAGCTTGAGAAAACTATGCTTCAGGAGGCACGGAGAAGCATGATGGCAACGTCTCACCCAGTGGGAACACCAATAAAAAGACAGGAATTATAGACAGGAACCAACTGGGTATGAAGCAATTACGGGAATGTGCAATACCCACAGTCAAGATTCCACTACGGCGTCTCAACAGCAGACTCGAGCTGGCAGGGCTCGTGGAGCTGAGGACCTGCGTGGAGAGTGTGCAGCCTCACGCGCGGAGGGAAAAGACGAAGGACAGAAGCCTGGGGGAAAATGGGCCAGCGCGAAGCACAACACACACGTGGCAGGCACACCAGCAAGAGGCAGAGGAAATAAAGCACGAGAATAATATTTGAAGAGATGCCCCCAAATAGCCGAGATTTGATGAAAAACAGTAATCCAAATATCTAAGAAGCAAAATAATGGAGAAGACTCTTGAGAGTCCCTTGGACTGCAAAGAGATCCAACCAATCCATCCTAAAGGAAATCAGTCCTGAATATTCTTTGGAAGGACTGATGTTGAAGCTGAAACTCCAATACTTTGGCCACCTGATGCAAAGAACTGACTCATCTTAAGAGACCCTGCTGGTGGGAAAGACTGACGGTGGGAGAAGGGGACGACAAAGGATGAAATAGTTGGATGGCATCAGTGATTCATTGGACATGAGTTTGAGCAAGCTCTGGAAGGTACTGAGGGACAGGGAGGCCTGGCGTGCTACATTCCATGGGGTCACAAAGAGTTGGACACGACTGAATGACTGAACTGAACCAGTGAATTTAGCCAAGTTACAGGATACAAAATCAATACACAGAAATCACTTGCATTTCTACACATTAACAGTGAAAAATCAGAAAGAGAAAAATAAGGAATCAATTCCATTCACCATGGCAACCAAAAGAATTCAGTATCAGGAATAAACTTACCTAAGGAGACCAAAGAACTGCACACAGAAAATTATAAGGCACTACTGAAGGAAATCAAAGATGACATAAACAGATGGAGAGATACTCCATGTTCCCGGGTAGGAAGAATCAATATTGTGAAAACGACTTTACTACCAAATGCAATCTACAGATTCAATGTGATCCCCATCAAATTACCAATGACATTTTTCACAGAACTAGAACCAAAAAATTCATAATTCCTATGGAAAGACAAAAGACTGCAAATAGCCAAAGCAGTTTTGAAAAGAAGATTGGAGCTGGAGGAAGCAAGCTTCCTGACTTCAGACTATACTACAAAGCTACAGTCATCAAGACAGAATGGTACTGGCACAAAAACAGAAATACAGACCAACGGAACGAGATAGAGAGCCCAGAAGTAAACCCGTGCACCTATGGGTACCTGATTTTTGACAAAGGAGGCAAGAATATACAATGGGGCAAAGACAGCCTCTTTAATAGTGGTGAGAAAACTATACAGCTACATTAAAAGAGTGCAATTAGAACACTTCCTAACACCATACACAAAGATAAACTCAAAATGGATTAAAGACCGAAATGTAAGACCAGAAAGTATAAAACTCTTGGAGGAAAATGGGCAGAACACTCGATGACATAAAGCAAGACCCTCTATGACCCGCCTCCTGAAGCAACGGAAATAAAAACAAAAGGAAACAAGTGGGACCTGGTTAAACTTAAAAGCTTTAGCACAGCAAAGGAAACTGTAAGCAAGGTGAAAAGACACCCCTCAGAAATGGGAGAAAATAGCAGCAAGTAAAGCAACTGGCAGAGGGTTAATTTCCAAGACATACAAGCAGCTCATACGGCTCAACGCCAGGAAAACAAACAGCCCAACTGGAGAGCGGGAAAAAGGCCCCGGCAGACAGTTCTCCAAAGAGGAGATACAGATGGCTAGCAAACACATGAAAGACGCTTACCATCGCTCCTTATTACGGAAATGGAAATCAGAACCACAGCGAGATGTCACCTCACACCAGCCAGAACGGCCGCCATCAAAAAGTCTACAAACCATAGACACTGGAGAGCGTGTGCTCTTGCACCGTTGGTGGGAATGCACACCACTGTGGAAGATGGTATGGAGGTCCCTTAAAAACTAGGAATAAAACCACCATATGACCCAGCAGTCCCACTCCTGGGCATACACCCTGAGGAAACCAAAATTGAAAAAGACACATGGAAAAATAGTGCTGTTCATTGCGGCACCATTCACAGCAGCGAGAACACGGAGGCACCTAGATGCCCGTCGACAGATGAATGGATAGAGAAGTTGTGGTGCATATATACGATGAAATATTACTCAGTCATAGAAAGGGATGCGTTTGAGTCAGTTCTAATGAGATGGATGAACCTAGAACCTATTATACAGAGGAAGTGAGCCAGAAAGAGAAAGATAAATATCGTATTCTAATGCATATATACGAAATCCAGAAAAATGGTCCTGAAGAATTTATTTCAGAACAGCAGTGGAGAAACAGACATGGAGAATACACTTATGGGCGTGGGGAGAGGGGAGGAGAGGGTGAGATGCATGGAGAGAGCAACCTGGAAACTTACATTACCCTGTGTAAAATAGATGGCCAATGGGAATTTGCTGTATGGCTCAGGGAACTCAAACAGGGGCTCTGTATCAACCTGGAGGGTAGGATGGGGCGGGAGATGGGAGGCAGGTTCAAAAGAGAAGGGACGTATGTAGACCTAGGGCTGATTCAGGTTGACGTTTGACAGGAAAGAACAGAATTCTGTAAAGCAATCATTCTTCAAAAAAAAATTAATTAATTAAAAAAAAGGAAAGGAATCCTGACCCATGCGACAGATAGATGAACTCTGAGGACATCAGACTGAAATAAGCCAGTCAGAAAACAACAAATACTTTCAGACTCACAGGGCAGAAAGCAGATGGCGGCTGCCAGCGGCTGGGGGTGGGGATGGAGAGTTACTGTTCAATGAGGTCAGAGTGTCAGTTGGGGAAGATGAAAAAAGCCCTGTGGGTGGATGGTGGTGATGGCGGCACAAAACAGGAACGGTCTTAATGCCATGAAACCTAAGATGGTTAAAACAGTAAACGATATTATGCATATTTTATTACAGGGAAAAAAAAGCTAACCAATGCAAGCATGTTTTCAATCCACAAAAGTGTGAATTGAGGATTAGGGAAAACATGGCTTGAAAAATAATTTGGGGAAGGGATTAAAAAAAATCAGGGCACGTTTTTCACTCTTTAGTTTGGGCCATGAGGTCGCCTGACTCACAGGAGCTTCCTGCCTGGTTAGCTGCCCCCGAGTTCAGCACACTCCTCCCAGGTGGGACTCCAGTCCCAGGGCAGACCCTATCACTCTCCTCCAGCCTGACGCCATCAGGTCCACACTCAGCGGCACCCGCTCAGACCTCAGTACCACTGAGAAGCCGAAGGCCAGCCCATTCCCACACCCCTCTCCTGGTTCTCTTCCTACACCCTGCGTTCAGCCCAGTATTTTCATGTCATCACCTCCTGCCTTTGCTCACACGAATTCCTCAACTACTGATGCTCTACGTTGCCTACATCCAACTTATCTCTCCAGGACCAACTTAAACATCACATCTTCAATTCCTCTGACCCCCACAGAAGCAGCTGTTTTACCTCTCATTCCCACAGCACCTGCCTCACACACATGCGTCTTTCAGTACGTGACAACAGGCTGATTACAGCTGCTTTAGGCCATGCGTTCTTGAAAGGCAAGGCCACAGGTAGGGATGTGGAATACGGTGCCCAGTTTGGGTGATGCATGGTCAAATTACCGCACAACCTGTTTAGGGAGGGGTCATGTGTAAAGACAGATAATGCATAGAAAGCTTGGCCAGGAAAGAAAAGCGCTCAGGGAAAGTACCGGAAGATCTGTCATCCAACTGGAAGCCAGATCCCTAATGCGCTGGAAGCCAGATCCCTAATTCACTGGAAGCCAGATTCCTAATTCACTGGAAGCCAGATTCCTAATTCTGTGCACTGGAGTGACAGGCACCGCCAAAATGTTTCAGACGGACAGATCTGGGCTCCATTAAAAAAGTTTTGATTGAAGGTGGGAGGAGAAGGGGACGACGGAGGATGAGATGGCTGGATGGCATCACCAACTCAATGGATGTGAGTTTGAGCAAACTCCCAGAGTTGGTGATGGACACGGAGGCCTGGCGTGCTGCAGTCCATGGGGTCGCGAAGAGTAGGACACGACTGAGAGACTGAACTGAACTGAGAAAAGGTCTAGTAAGCAAAGCTGTCCAGTTATGTAACAGGACTCCAAGTGGTGGCCATGTTGTTAGAAGCAGTAGTGTGCACAGAACAGAGAACCATCTGTCCTAAGGTGCTCCGTGTCAGCAAAGGTTTCGCCAGAATGATGTAAAGCCGTTTATTCTTTCAACCCATTTACCCGCCTCACACTGTTCTAGGCCCCAGCAACATAGCAGTGGCCACACACAGTTCTGATGGCTTGGCTCTTTTATAAGCTTCAAAGGACAACTTCAATAAGCAGAGAAAGAAGACAAGAGGTTGGAAATAAACCAACACGTATGTGAGAATCAGACAGGTGATTGGTGAGCATTCAAACCACAGTGGAAAGAATGGACTCTCTGAAAAAGGAAGAGGGACTGATAAGTTATAAAGGAAAAAAGGAACTGGATCCCCACACGTCCTCGGCTTCAAGTTCAGGTGGGACAGAGAAGAGGGGTGTGAAAAGCACACCAGAAACTTCCAGCAGTCCACACAGGAGGATGTCTTTATGACCTCAGAGTAGAAATACTTCTTAAAAAAGGCACAAACCAGAAAGGAGAAAGTGACAGATTCACTATGTTAAACTTCCACACTCAGTTAAACCAAACATCACATAAAGAGAGTAAAAAGAAAGACCCAATCCGGGAGATTTTCCAATACATAGAACCGAAGGACTAGAATCCACAGTATATAAAGAATGTCTATACAATTAGTATAAAAAATAACCTAATAGAGAAATAAGCAAAATGCCTGAATGTTTCCCAGAAGAGGAAACTCAAATGACCCATAAACACAGGTAAAGATGTTAAGTTCATCAAGAAAACGCAAAACTAAGGCTACAATGAAATAGCATCCCATAAACACCAGAATGGCAAGAATTAAATGTATCAACTGCTGGCAAGGATGGAGGGCAGTGGGCACTGGTAATACATCAGAGAGAGGGCAGCGGTAGGGCCGTGTGGAAAACATTTCAGTGTCACCTAACTAAGGGAAAATTGGGCCTCCTCTGTGGCTTAGCAATTCAGCTTCAAGACATCTCCTCTCAAGCAGCTCTTGTATGTGTGCGCTTGGCAGATGTGGCAAGAACAGGCAATGGCCATACTGCATTTGAGAGCAAAATACTAGAAACATCAAGCCTGATAACTGTGCTTATGAGTCACCCTCAGGAACAACACAGCAATGAAAATTAAGAAACCACACTTACAGATACTAACATCCAGCAATCTCTAAAATATAACTGCTGGGAAAAACACGCAGAATATAAAAATCCATGACTCTACTTACACAAAGTACCAATACAAGCCAAAAGGAACCAAGTACTGTTTAGGGATACATACGTTTGGCAACAAAACGGTTAAGGAAAGCAAGTGGTTCTGGCCCTGGAGTGGAGAGGGTGAACCCGGAGGCCCCTGCTGGAGTGTGGTCTGCTAGAGAAATGCAAGGGGCACGTGTGACGCGCACACTCGTCTGGAAAACGTGCAAATCAGTGTCCACCTGACAGTCAGCCTGAAGACCCTAATCTCACGACTCTAACCCGACAATTTAGGCTTGTGCCTCCCCTATGCGTTGCTTCAACTCTCAGACGTGGAAGCAGCCTTCAAAGACGCCAAGCCCCATCCTACACACGGGTTCGTCCTCCAGAGCATCACTGCTCGACTCAGCTCCCGCGCGTGCCCCGCGTGCAGTCCGGCCTAAACGGCCGCCCGGCCGGCCCGGGGCACGCGGTGGGGTCCGCAGCAGCCCCGCCGCCCGCCGCCGTCGTCCCCCAGGACGGGACCCGGGGGACCTGCCCCCTCAGGTGCCCACGTCCAGCAGGCTTTCGGCCGGCGCAGGACCTCGGCTCGCCCGCCGGCCCGTCGGAGGCCGCAGGCGGGACCGCGCGGCCCAGCCGAGGGCGGATCGGACGAGCCCGGACCGAGGCCGGGGCGGGGCGCCGTTGGGGCCCGGGGCCCTGGCCGCCTACCCGCGTGCTGTGCGGGCAGTAGGTCTTGCTGAAGATGACCACGCGGTGGCCCTCAATGAGGCCCAGCAGGCGGCGCCGCAGCTCCTCGCGGGCCGCGCGCGACAAGCGGCTGGCCGCGAGAGCCGGCGGGCAGGCCCGGCGCCCGGGCGGCGACGACGGCCCGGCCGCGCCGCGGACATTGCCCAGTCGGCGGCTGGGAGACGAGCCCCTCCCTGGCGTGGAAAGCGTCTGTGCCCGCGAGGGCGGCGGCGGCGGCGGCTGCGCCAGGACCGCGGTGTCGCTCCCGCACCGGCAGGACCCGCCCAGAAACCAGACACCCAGCTGAGGCGCCGAGTGGGAGTGAAGGCCGGACCGCTCGCCCCTCTCCCGGCTCTGCCCCGCCCCCGGCCCCGCCCCGCCCCCGGCTCTCGCCCAATCCCGATACGCCCCGCCCCCGGCGCTCGCCCAATCCCGGATACGCCCCGCCCCCGGCGCTCGCCCCGCCCCGGCGCTCACCCCGCCCCGACGCTCGCCCCGCCCCGACGCTCGCCCCGCCCCGACGCTCGCCCCGCCCCGGCGCTCGCCCCGCCCCGGCGCTCGCCCCGCCCCGGCGCTCGCCCCGCCCCGGCGCTCGCCCCGCCCCGGCGCTCGCCCCGCCCCAGCCCCGCCCCACCCTCGGCTCTTGCGAAGTAAACCAGTGATACACCGCAGTGCTGGACTCGCCCAGTCTTCGTAAAGTGGCGGGTGTCAGGCTTCAAGGTCTCGTTAGCTCGATGTGGTGCGCGCATGTGGTGCGCGCACCGCGGGGTCGCCGGGTTTCCGTATGGTCCCCAGGGGCGCCCCCCGTGAAGAGCTTACTTCCACTCCTGCTTCCATTCCACCAGCCCCCTCAGGCCTCCTTTAGAGACACGGTCTTCAGTGAGGTTGGATGTCTCAACCTTTTGGAAGGAGTGAATAAATAAAAACCATCTTTACAAAAAATGGCTATTTTTTTAAAGCTTATATCCCACAAAGTAAATAAAAATACTACTAGCAAAACCTAGACAGCGTATTAAAAAGCAGAGGCATCACCTTGCTAACAAAGGCCCATAGTCAAAGCTATGGTTTTTCCAGTAGTCATGTATGAATGTGAGAGTTGGCCTATAAAGAAGGTCGAGCACTAAAGAACTGGTGTTTTCCAATTGAGGTGCTGGAGTAGACTCTTGAGAGTCCCTTGGACTGCAAGGAGATCGATCAAACCAGTCAGTCCTAAAGGATATCAACTCTGAATATTCACTGGAAGGACTGATGCTGAAGCTGAAACTCCAATACTTTGGCCACCTGATGCAAAGAACTGACTCATTGGAAAAGACCCTGATACTGGGAATGATTGAAGGCGGGAGGAGAAGAGGACAACAGAGAATGAGATGGTTGGATGACATTACTGACTCAACGGACATGAGTTTGAGCAAACTCTGGGGGCTAGTGAAGGATAGGGAAGCCTGGCATGCCGCAGTCAATGAGGTCACAAAGAGTCGAACACGACTTAGCAACTAAACAGCAACAACTGGGTTTCTGTTAGATACCTCATATAGCTACGACATTTTAAAATGAATTTCCTAGGCTGCTACCCCTCAGTCCCTACTGCATGGAATTCTGGAGGCATTTATTTATTTATTTAGTTTTAGATTTTAAATCTTTGGTACTTTTTTAATTTTATGTTTTTTGAATGATTGTCATTATTTTTTTTTACTATAAATTTATTTATTTTAATTGGAGGCTAATTGGAGGCATTTCTAATAAAGGGACCCTGAGTTTCTTGGGCTCCAAAATCACTGCAGATGGTGACTGCAGCCATGAAATTAAAAGACACTTGCTCCTTGGAAGAAAAGCTATGAGAAATCTAGACAGCATACTAAAAAGCAGAGACGTGACTTTGCCAACAAAGGTCTGTCTAGTCAAAGTTATGGTTTTTCCAGTGGTCATGTATGAATGTGAGAGTTGGACAATAAAGAAAGCTGAGTGCTGAAGAATTGATGCTTTTGAACTGTGGTGTTGGAGAAGACTCTTGAGAGTCTCTTGGACGGCAAGAAGATCCAACCAGTCTATCCTAAAGGAAATCAGTCCGGAACATTCATTGGAAGGACTGATGTTGAAGCTGAAACTCCAATACTTTGGCCACCTGACGTGAAGAGCTGACTCATTTTAAAAAATCCTGATGCTGGGAAAGATTGAAGGCAGGAGGAGAAGGGGACAACAGAGGATGAGATGGTTGGATGGCATCACCCACTCGATGGACATGAGTTTGAGTAAACTCCCAGAGTTGGTGAAGGACAGGGAAGCCTGGCGTGCTGCAGTCCATGGGGTCACAAAGAGTCGGGCACAACTGAGCCACTGAACTGAACTGAAGTCATCTGTGCCAGAATGGGAATCCTACATGCACCATTTGGGTGGATGGGTGGAGGGATTTGGGGCTAACTTGCTCACCACGACTTACAGGCCCCTGCGGCTGTGGGGTGAGCGTGTTAAACCCGAATAGAGACATTCACCCACGAGACCAGCAGGCGTGCCTGGCCCCTCTCAGGGGTCATCTCCTGACACCTGGCTCACCGTGCTTCAGCCACTGCCTTCCCCTTGCGTGCCAAACACAGTCCTGCCTTAGGGTCTGTGCATTTTCTGTTTACTCAGCCTCGATGTTCCTCCTCATCCAGCAAATCTAACTTTCTCTGGGGGATGGTACGAGAGGGGGGGGCCTGAGGTCCTCTCTCAGGCAGGCCAAGGTCAGGGCTGCTCCCCTGCTGACCCTTCGCTCACAGCCCCTTGCAGTTTCCTTCTAAGTGTCTCCCTCCTGACTGTGGAATTGGCTTTGTGCTGACAACTATGATGGTAAGAAGGAGAACGGCTTCAGCCTAGGTCTACGGTACCCTTGTGCCGAGGCAGTTACCTCCTTGCCCCTGAGGACACCTCCAACTTTCAGTTCAGTCGCTAAGTCGTGTTCGACTGTTTGCGACCCTGTGGACTGCAGCACGCCAGGCTTCCCTCTAACCTTGGTTTTCAAGATTTAAGACTTCCACAGTCAGGGTTTTTTACGATAAACCTTGTGGCTGGGATGGGCTTGCTACCGTGTCCCTTCCTGTCCTCACCCCCAGCTTCTCCTGGGCCAGAGGGTGAATCACTGACAGAAAGGATAAGGGTAGCCTGTGTTTTCCTCTGCTCCTGGCCTGACAACTAGCTAACCCATCAGAGCTTCACTGGTGGGCCTTTCAGAACTGTGACACCATTTTCAGGAAACTGTATTTCAATTAAGGTCGGAAAAGCACAGACAGCTTACCTCTGAATCTCAGCCCCATTCCTTCCTAGATGGTAGTCTGACAAACAGTCATAGGCAGAGACTAACGTCAGCTCCTGCCTCAAAGGGCCGTTGTGAATTTAAGTGAGTCAGTACTCTGATGGCTCAGGGAATTCACCAACTGCCAATGGCCGCCAGTGCAGAAGTGAAGTGAAGTCGCTCAGTGGTGTCTGACTCTGCGACCCCGTGGACTGTAGCCCGCCAGGCTCCTCTGTCCTTGGGATTTTACAGCCAAGAATATTGGAGTGGGTTGCCATTTCCTTCTCCAATGCAGGAGATGCAGGTTCAATCCCTGGGTCGGGAAGATCCCCTGGAGAAGAAACAGTCCAGTATTGTTGCCTGGAAAATTCCTTGGACAGAGGAGCCTGGTGGGCTATAGTCCATGGGGTCACCAAAGAGTTGGACACGACTTAGCAACTAAACAAGAAATACACGCAAAGTGCTTAGGATGGAACCTGGTAGACGGTCAGCACACAACCGGCACCGTGTGTGACATCTCATTATTCACTCCTCCCAGCAGCCCCAGAAAGCAGAGGGTGTTGTCTCCCACAGGTGAGACAACTAACAACGGAGAAGGAACAGGATCTTCCCAGAGTCGCGTGGATGTGGGGAGGCTGGTGAGACAGACTCTTCCCAGAGTCGCGTGGATGTGGGGAGGCTGGTGACCCAGACTCTTCCCAGAGTCGCGTGGATGTGGGGAGGCTGGTGAGACTCTGTTCCCGGTCATCTCTTGCTAGAATCAGCACCGCAGTTCCCTTTAATTCCTTTTACTACGTAAGCCAGCTGAAGTTGTGGTTTCTGTTACTTACAATAAAGAGCATGTTAACAACTAAAACTATTTAAGGGATATGATGTTAGGTGCAGAAAAATTCATGACTCACAATTTCTTAATGGAGTATATCAATTCAGTTCAGTTCAGTCACTCAGTCGTGTCCCGCTCTTTGAGACCCCATGAATCGCAGCACGCCAGGCCTCCCTGTCCATCACCAACTCCCAGAGTTCACTCAGACTCATGTCCATCGAGTCAGTGATGCCATCCAGCCATCTCATCCTCTGTCGTCCCCTTTTCCTCCTGCCCCCAATCCCTCCCAGCATCAGAGTCTTTTCCAATGAGTATAACTCTTCGCATGAGGTGGCCAAAGTATTGGAGTTTCAGCTTTAGCATCATTCCTTCCAAAGAAATCCCAGGGCTGATCTCCTCTAGAATGGACTGGTTGGATCTCCTTGCAGTCCAAGGGACTCTCAAGAGTCTTCTCCAACACCACAGTTCAAAAGCATGAATTCTTCAGCGCTCAGCCTTCTTCACAGTCCAACTCTCACATCCATACATGACCACAGGAAAAACCATAGCCTTGATGAGACAGACCTTAGTCGGCAAAGTAATGTCTCTGCTTTTGAATATACTATCTAGGTTGATCATAACTTTTCTTCCAAGGAGTAAGTGTCTTTTAATTTCATGGCTGCAGTCACCATCTGCGGTGATTTTGGAGCCCAGAAAAATAAAGTCTGACACTGTTTCCACTGTTTCCCCATCTATTTCCCATGAAGTGATGGGACCGATGCCATGATCTTTGTTTTCTGAATGTTGAGCTTTTTTAAGCCAACTCTTTTACTCTCCTCTTTCACTTTCATCAAGAGGGTTTTTAGTTCCTCTTCACTTTCTGCCATAAGGGTGGTGTCATCTGCATATCTGAGGTTATTGATATTTCTCCCGGCAATCTTGATTCCAGCTTGTGTTTCTTCCAGTCCAGCGTTTCTCATGATGTACTCTGCGTATAAGTTAAATAAGCAGGGTGACAATATCCAGCCTTGACTTACTCCTTTTCCTATTTGGAACCAGTCTGTTGTTCCATGTCCAGTTCTAACTGTTGCTTCCTGACCTGCATACAGACTTCTCAAGAGGCAGGTTAGGTGGTCTGGTATTCCCATCTCTTTCAGAATTTTCCACAGCTTATTGTGACCCACACAGTCAAAGGCTTTGGCATAGTCAAGAAAGCAGAAATAGATGTTTTCCTGGAACTCTCTTGCTTTTTCCATGATCCAGCAGATGTTGGCAATTTGATCTCTGGTTCCTCTGCCTTTTCTAAAACCAGCTTGACCATCAGGGAGTTCACAGTTCGCGTATTGCTGAAGCCTGGCTTGGAGAATTTTGAGCATTACTTTACTAGCATGTGAGATGAGTGCGATTGTGTGGTAGTTTGAGCATTCTTTGGCATTGCCTTTCTTTGGGACTGGAATGAAAACTGACCTTTTCCAAATGGAGTATATATATGTATATATATATTATTATTATAAAATACCCTCCTTTGTCCTTGTTAACTCTTCAGTCCTTAAATTCTATTCATCCAAAGATGACTGTGGCCAAATCTACTTTCTTTTGTCAGTATCTATATACATACCCTTTTCTATCCTTTATCTTCAACATATATCTATCTTTTTGTTCCATATTTGTCTCCTTGGGCAGGAAATAGTGTGATTAATTATCTCCTATCCCTTGTGAGTTCTTAATTAATTGAAGTCAGAGTCGAGGAATCAGACGATAGAGACAAGAAGATATTGATACAGAGAGCAGATTAGTGGTTGCCCCAGACTGGGCAGTAGGGGAGAAGAAAGGGAGGCTCGAGGAGTGAGAGCTAAGGGTTGGAGGATCTTTTTTGAGAATAAAAATGTTCTAAAATCGTGGTGATGGTGGGACTTCCCTGCTGGCGCAACGGTTAAGACTCTGCCTGCCAGTGCAGAGGACGCGGGTGTGATCCCTGATCCGGGAAGATCCCACAGGCCGCAGAGCAATGGAGCCCCTGGTCGGCAACAGGCACAGCCCCGCGAAGGAAGCCTGTGCACACGAGCAGAGAAGCCGCCCAGCAGGGATGAGCCAGCGCAGCCACAAGCAAACAGATCCGTGGATGGATGCGTAGCTCCGTAAATGTCCTGAAAGCCTGTGAGTTTCTGCTTTAAATGGGTACATCGCACGGCATATGCATCATATCTTAAGCTGTTAAATAAGATGGGAATAAATAAAACAGGAAAACAGAGAACTAGAAAGAATGCTTAGAAGTTTGACATATACTGTTGTCAAAACTCATTTATATATAAAATCATTGCATATATATAAATAATAAAAGTATTGCATATATGCAAATATTATATGTATGTCTATATAAATATTATATGTAAGTATGATGTGCTGAGATAGCGTATTAAAAAGCAGAGATGTTACTTTGCCAACAAAGGTCCGTCTCTTCAAGGCTGTGGTTTTTCCTGTGGTCATGTATGGATGTGAGAGCTGGACTGTGAAGAAAGCTGAGCGCCGAAGAATTGATGCTTTTGAACTGTGTTGGAGAAGACTCTTGAGAGTCCTTTGGACTGCAAGGAGATCCAACCAGTCCATCCTAGAGGAGATCAGTCCTGGGTGTTCATTGGAAGAATGGATGCTAAAGCTGAAACTCCAATACTTTGGCCACCTCATGTGAAGAGCTGACTCATTGGAAAAGACCCTGATGCTGGGAGGGATTGGGGGCAGGAGGAGAAGGGGACGACAGAGGATGAGATGGCTGCACGGCATCACCGGCTCAATGGACGTGAGCTTGAGTAAACTCCGGGAGTTGGTGATGGACAGGGAGGCCTGGCGTGCTGCGATCCATGGGGTTGCAAAGAGTCAGACACGACTGAGCGACTGGACTGGACTGGACTGGACTGATGAAGTGCTGTGTGCTAAGTCGCTTCAGTCGTGTCTGACTCTCTGCGACCCCATGGACTGCAGCCCGCCAGGCTCCTCCGTCCACGGGATTCTCCAAGCAGGAATACTGGAGTGGGTTGCCATTCCCTCCCCCAGGGGATCTTCCTGACCCAGTCAAACCCAGGACTCTGATGTCTCCTGCCTTGGCGGGTGGGTTCTTTACCACTAGGGTGGCCGGGAAGCCCTGCCTTAGAGGCCTTAATAAACAGAGCCAGGGAGGGCACGGTGGCGCATCTGCACAGCGGCCACCAGCTCGCCAGGAAAGGGGGCAGGGGGCGGCTCCGGGGTCCCCTTTCATCTGCTGGCTGCAGAGCCTCCCGCCGAGAGCACGTGGCCTCCGGCCCCGGCCTGGGGGTGACTCCGCGGGGCGGGCGAAGTCCGCTGCCGGGGCGGCCGGTACAGCGGCCAACCCCGGGCCCCCGCGGGGAGATGCGCAGCCCCGGGGGTTCTCGGACAACCGGACCGGGAAGGGCTCGGCTCAGACGCTGGAGCGAGCGGGGACTGGAGCCGACCAGCCGCCAGGCGGCAGTGGCCGCCCAGGAAGCGGGCAGCGGGCGGCGCGTCCTCTCCAGCCACCTGGGCGCAGGTGCGTCCCCGCCGCCAGCGCCGGCGCACCTGGGCGCCCCGGGACCGCGGGGGCCGGGCTTCCGCAGGATGTCTCCCCGCTCAGCGACGCCCGCTTCTGCTCTTAAACAGGTCGAACCTGTCTCGACTTCATCGAGAAAACAAGTTAAGAGCTCGCTGTGTGAACCCTGGAGGGTTCCGCGGAGCAGCGGGGCCCGGTGGAGGCGCCCCGATGATCTCAAATTACCGAGTCCTGCGCCAGAAGCCTCGTCAGGAAGGACGGATAAAAAGTGTGCTGGGCTTGGCCTATACTGACCCGTTGAAACCCCACAACTGCTTCCGATTGTCTGAGCTACCTGGGTTACCCCCCCTTTCACAGACAAGGAACCTGAGGCCCACACAAGTCCTGACTAGCTGGAGCCCACATCTTAGTAGGTGGCCAACGGAGACTTTATTTTCTTGGCTCCAAAATCACCGCAGATGGTGACTGCAGCCATGAAATTAAAAAATGCTTGCTCCTTGGAAACTAACCTAGGCAGTTTATTAAAAAGCAGAGACATTGCTTTGCCAACAAAGGTCCATCTTGTGAAAGCTATGGTTTTTCCAGTAATCATGTATGGATGTGAGAGTTGGACCATAAAGAAAGCTGAGCACTGAAGAATTGATGTTTTTGAACTGTGGTGTTGGGGAATACTGTTGAGAGTCCTTTGAACTGCAAGGAGATCCAACCCATCCATCCTAAAGGAAATCAGTCCTGAGTATTCATTGGAAGGACTGCTGCTCAAGCTGAAACTTCAATCCTTTGGCCACCTGATGTGAGGAACTGACTCTTTGGAAAAGACCCTAATTCTGGGAAAGATTGAGGGCAGGAAGAGAAGGGGATGACAGAGGATGAGATGGTTGGATGGCATCACCAACTCAATGGACATGAGTTTGAGTGAACTCCGGGAGTTGGTGATGGACAGGGAGGCCTGGTGTTCTGCAGTCCATGGGGTCACAAACAGTCGGACACGCCTGAGCAACTGAACTGAAGGGAGACGCAACAAGAACTTGGTAGGGGGTGGGGCTGAGGAGAGGAAGAGACAGTGAGCTGAGGGGCGAAAAGGCCGGAGAAGGATGCCTGCCGGGGCAGCGTGGAGCACTCCGCAGCCCGTGGCTGCAGGGCACCCGCATGACATGGCCCCTCTCCCCAGAGGCCTGGGCAGGAGGTACCACGCCCTCTGGGAGCTGGGCCCAGGACCCGCACCCCTTCTAAACAGCTTTGGACCACAGTCTGCCGTCAGCCCAAACTCTGACAGGTTCTCAGGGCCCTTGCACAGACCATAGTTTGTAATGCTACACTTGTGTGATGTCCCGATTAATGTCGGCATGCCCCTTCCCCAGACCGGAAGTCCCAGGAACTCTGGGAGCAGGCCTTGGGGTCAGCACTGAGCGGGTGCTGGCCCTGTGGCTGACTCTCATGGAAGGTAGGAGTGGAACCAGAGAACAGAAGGTTCACGGTGGCAAGGGTGCAGGGTGAGGGCCTGGGGCTGCGGTGTTCACCTTGTCTCGCCCGCGCCTGTCTCAGGCCATGACTCTCTCCTTGGACACACATGTGTCCTTTAGCTCAAGGGAGCTGGAGGGCTGCTTGGTGGCTGTAGATGGTGTCCAGAGGACAAGAGTGAATTGCTGACAGTGGCTCTGAGACCACTTCCTTAGCTGCTTTCCTGCTGTGAAATATCCGAATGCGGCCACCAGCTGCCCTTGGAGGGCTGGCTCCGGGACGCAGGCAGGAGGGGGCCGACTGAGCTGGCTGTGAAATACCCGAGTGCGGCCACCAGCTGCCCTTGGAGGGCTGGCTCCGGGACGCGGGCAGGAGGGGGCTGACTGAGCTGGCTGTGTTTTAGGGGGCGGGGCGCTGCCACTCACTGCTCTTCCTCTTGTCCTCCCAGGGACTGGTCACTGTGGCCTCATGAAACTAGAGTCAGCACGTCGGCCCCTGATTCGGTTCCTATTCTCTTGCACGAATGACCTCACAGAAAGAATTCATTTTGTTCCTCAGCCGTAGAGGTGTCTCATCTGCGGGCTGAAGATGCAGAGTAAGGGTTATTGGTGACGTGGCTGCTTTCTGCAAGTTCCAGGATCTAGGCTGAATGACCAGCAATTGTTGATTATTAGAATCCTAGTGGTGTTATTTCTGTATTTTCTTATCTTGCAGAGTTATTTGTGCTTCTTGTCTTTAAACTGTGATGAGTGAGAATTTTCTGAGAGGAGGGGTGGGTGTGCTTCTTGCCTTTCTTTCTCCTTTTTTTAACAGTGACAGCCATTGGGTAGGCAGGCGCTTGTTCTCAGTCGTGTCCGGCTCTCCTGCGACCCTTTGGACTGTATCCCATCAGGCTCCTCTGTCCATGGGACTTTTTTCAGGCAAGAATACTGGAGCAAGTTGCCATTTCCTCCCCCAGGGGCTCTTCCCTTTCTGGGGATGGAACCTGCATCTCCTGTGGCTCCTGCGTTGCAGGCAGACTCTCTACTGATGAGCCGTCAGGGAAGCCCCCAGATGTGACAAATGGGTAGGTAGGGACAAGAATTAGTGCCTAAATAAAATCAGCCAACAGTAATGCGTACATACTACTGCTTTGTGGCTCTGACAGATGGTAGTAACGGGCAGCAAACCTGTAGAATAGAAAGCCTATAAACCAGGCCTCAGAGCACCATTCTTTTGTCAAGCTGTGATGAAGGACACAGATTCAGGGCGGGAACTCAACCAGCCAGAGAGTGTGCGTGAATTTCTGAGGTCTGGCAGACAAGATGTTTATAACACACACGAGAGTGCAATTCTAAGTTGCAGAGACATCAAGACTGGGCTTGGAGCGGGGTTTTCTCCATTCACAAAGCCCATGAGTCTGACACTATACTGGATTTATCCCAGTCTCAGAGAAGCAAAGCGCTGCCCCAGGGGCTCAGCAGGTAAAGAGTCCAGCTGCAATGCAGGAAACACAGGACACGCGGGTTGGATCTCTGGGTTTGGAAGATCCCCTGGAGGAGGAAATGGCAACCCACTCTCACATTCTTGCCTGAAAAATCCCATGGAGAGAGGAGCATGGTGGGCTGCAGTCCAAAGGCTTGTGAAGAGCTGGACACGACTGAGCCTCAGAGAAACAAAAGACACGGAGCCTGAGTCTTATGAAATCCAGAAAGAGGAGGACTCAGGAGTCCAAAGAGTGGCATTTCGGGGCTCGTCCTGCAGGAGTGGGGCTGGGGCTACAAGTTTCCTTTCATCCCACCAGGAAGCTCTGGGCTAACCCCACCCATCCGCCCTCAAGTCCCTGGATGGCTGAGAAAGGTCAGCCATGAGCACACAGCGGCCCACAGGAGCCTCCTGGGTCACGCCCTTGCTTGCCTGGCACGCTCACCTGTGCCATGCTGGGTTCCCTTTTGTGGCCACTTCTGCCCTCTGGTCTCATTTTCTTGACTCAGCCCTTGGGCTTTAGAAGAATTTCCACACGTCCTGGCTTTCTCCTTCTCTCTTTCTCCCCTAGGGAGGACAAGGATACCTCCACCTAGCTTTGATTCCCAAGCACCCACCAACCAATTCCTTTGTGGAGTCACCTAGCCAGCCTGCAAACCAGGGGGCAGTGGGAAGGGGTGCCTGGGAGGGGGGAGGGGGAAGAAAAGGGGGTGGAAGGCAAGGGTCTGCCGCTTGCGGGTGGACCCCATTCCCACCAGACAGCTGACCGTCTGATTGCTGTCCCTTCCAGCACCAGCGCCACTAGCAGCTCAGACCTACTCGCACACTCGTGAGACGATTCAAGACTCTGAATGTGAGTAACCAGAAAGCCTCTCCAGCATGTTCTCTAAACAGTAACACAACAAAAGAGCGAGGATGGAAATTTCACAGAGAAAGCAGGACAGGGATTCTGAATGGCTTCAGACAGATGCCCAAGTGCATAGACTTTGTTAAAACAACAACAACAACAACAAAAAGAAAGAAAACCAAAGAAGGTCGAACACTGGATCAGTAAGTTAGTGGAAACCAAAGGCCAAAAAGGGAGCATTCACATCGGAGGAAAACTAAGCACTTGATCGGTGAGTTAGGGAAAACCAAAGGCCAGAAAGGGGATATTCACATCGGAGGAAAACTAAGCAAGGAATTAGCAATGAAAGGACAAAGAAACAGAAACATGAAAGAAAAGTCAAGGGACACGAAGGATACATCAAAAATATTGTAAAAGCCATCACACAGGAGGTCTGGAAAGAGAGATGTTCCAAGAAATGACGGAGGGAGGACATTCCCCCCAAACTGAAGAAATGCAAGAAAGCTGAGACTGAGTGCCCCTCAAGAGATCAAAGCGGCAATAAACAGTATCTTCAAAGTTCTCTTACCTGGTGGCTCAGATGGTAAAAGTGTCTGCCTACAATGTGGGAGACTCGGGTTCAATCCCTGGGTTGGGAGGATTCCCCTGGAGAAGGAAATGGCACCCCACTCCAGCACTCTTGCCTGGAAAATCCCATGGACAGAGGAGCCTGGTAGGCTGCGGTCCACGGGGTCTCGAAGAGCTGGACACAACTGAGCGACTTCACTTTCACTTTTCACTCGCATGCATTGGAGGAGGCAATGGCACCCCAGTCCAGTGTTCTTGCCTGGAGAATCCCAGGGACGGGGGAGCCTGGTGGGCTACCGTCTGTGGGTTCGCGCAGAGTCGGACGCGACTGACGCGACTGATCGGCAGCAGCAGCCGCAGCAGGATTTTAAATGACGATGTGATACACCACCTGGAACACTGACAGAGCCCTCACGCTCTGAACAGTCGTGCCGTGTCCCGGGCGAGCATCCAAAAGGAGTGCGTGGACGCCTCTTCCAAACGGCGGGTGCTGGGCTGTGCGTGTAGTCTGCAGCACCCACTCCCTGGGACGACGCGAACACTCGTGACGCGGCTGCAGGAGGAGCGTCTGCACGGCAGGCGGACAGCAGCAGCGCCACGTGCCTCTGTGCGCAGGAGTCGCAGGGGCCGATGCTGAGCAGAACAGGCCGCGCACAAGAGGACAGGCGCGGACTCGGACGTGTGGGCTGAGAGACTTCGCACACCGTGGTGACGGCGGGTCCTGTCCGCCTGTGGTGGGCGTGACGGCGGCGTCTCGGAAGCTTGATGAGCCCTGGTGGTGTTCTGTGTTGCTCTGCGTCCTGGTGGCGGGGCTGTGTTCACCCTGAGAAATTCACCAAGTTGTGCACCTAAGATGTGGGCCTGTAAAGTATGTGTGTGACACTTTAATGAAAAAATAGCATAATCACGGAACACAAATTCTAGAGAACTCGTAAATGGAGCGGACACCTGAGTTGTCTGACTTGTTCGGGTGATTTAACTACAGATAGTGGTTTCTAAATGGAACTTTAAGTAAACACTTTTAAAGGGTGAGAAGATTAAGAAAATTCAGTTGGTATAACAAAATGTAAGAAAGGGGAGAAAAATCAAAAAGTATAACACACATAAAAGCAACCCCCCGGAAAAGGAACAAACAATTCTAACAATATCAGTCATCACATTAGGTGTGAATGGGCGCCCTTAATTAATTAAAAGAGAAAACCTTGGTTGGATAAAAGTACAAACTATGTGAAGTAAATATCTAAAAGAAATAATCCAGCAAAAATGAACGTGAAGGAAAGAAGTGCTAATAAAACAAAAAAGAGGGTAGTTTTAAATTCAGATGAAATAGAATTCAAGGTCAAAGCGTTTAATATAAAAAGAAAGGGGTATGTCACGCTGATGACAGGGTAACCAATGACCATTCTACTGCATTTAAAGCACCACTTGTAAACATACAGAGCCAGAACACGGCAGAACTGCAAACAGAAAAACACCAGGTCCTCAAAGTCTTAGTGTGCAGTTTTGCCAAAACTCTCATAGGGAAAAGTAAGTAAAAGAGGATTTGAGTAAAATAAGTAATGAGCTTAATCCAACCACCCTTCTACTCAACTGACAGAGATTAAATACTCTTTTAACCACAAATGGAATATTCTGAAAAACTGACCTGTGCAATGACATAAGGGAAATCTTATTCAGCTGCAAAAGCTGCTATTATTTAGGCTGGTTGAAATGTAATAGAAATAGAAATTAACAAAACATCTTAATAGCTCGTGATTAAAGCAAAGATTAAAATATATAATGTGTGAACTATTTATGTCTAAATGATCACAGACGTACCATATCACAGAATCTTTTTCTGCAACAGCAGTACACAAAGGAATAGGTGGGCCTTACATGCATTTGTTAGAAACGATTGAAAACAAAAGAAATAAACTTTCAAATCAAGAAACTACTTAAAAACCATTAAAAAATTTAAAAAAGTAGAATGATGTAATTAAAACTAAAGTAGAAATGACTGAGATACAAACAAGAGCAATGCATCTGATCCATGAAATTGTTTCGACAGATGAAGAGACGAACGAGGACAGCCCAGGAGAATAGAGCGGTATGCCAACTCCTCCCTAAACACAAACGCAGGACACCCGAAGACCGTGCCATATGCAGCAGAGACCCAAGGGCTGTGCAGACGACGGGGTGCTGCCTGCACGGCCACTCCCGGCCTGACCGCCGCTCTGTCTCTCCTGCGCCTCAGTGTTTTCCCGGCCCTGCCTGCTTCTCCCTCTCTTCTCCCCAGTAATTGTGGATGTGTGCGTGCTGAGTCGCTTTAGTCGTGTCTGACTCTTTGCAACCCCGTGAACTGTAGCCTGCCAGGCTGCTCTGTCCACGGGGTTCTCCAGGCAAGAATACTGGAGGGGGTTGTCCTGTCCTCCTCCAGGGGATCTTCCCAAACCAGGGATCGGACCTGAGTCTCTGACATCTCCTGCACTGGCAGATGGATTCCTTACCACTATGATTGTGTATATATCTATTCATTTTTCTACTTTTCCGACCGTGTCTCTTCTGAATATATTAGTTTCACATTTTTTCTTTCTTTGTGTCTAGATGTTTCTGTGAAAGCGTGCTTTTCTCACTTTTGTTTTTAACCTTTTTTTCTCTATTTCTCTCTCTTCATTACAAATATCAAAATATGTAGATATTATGTTTTTATTAACAGAATGTGTTACGTGTTCTTAATTTTAAATTGTGATGCATAGAACATTTTTATAATGTCATAGTTTAAATTTAATTGAGTTTTTATTTTTTTTTTTTAGTTAGCAAATTCGGGACTTCCCTAGTGGTCCAGTGGGTAAGACTCTGTGATTCCGATGCTGGGGGTGTGGGTCTGATCTCTGATCCTCGAACTAAGACCCCACATGCCTTGAGGCATGGCCAAAAAAAAAACAGTTTAGCAAATTCATCTCGGCAGTATATTAAGAGCCATCCCAGGAATGCAAGTAGGTGTCCACTTTAGAAACAATCTACCAGTTTAAATCACCGCTTTTCTAGAGCACAAGAGAAATCACGCAATTATTTTCATAGAGAACAAAAACACTACTGAAAATGCTCAACATATGTACTTTTATGATAAAAAGACAAAATTTCTAGCAAATTAGGTTCTTTCTTAATATGATGAGAGGCATTGAAACTCTACAGTAATTGTCACCACTTGGTAATGAAATAGAGTCACTGTCATTGCCCTATTCAACCTTTTTATTGGAGATTCTAGCCAGTATGAGGGAAAATGTCATTAATACTGGCAAAAAAGAACAAAACTGAGATTATCTGCAGACCATATGATCATCTACCTAGAAAAATCTCAAGAGAATCAATTGGCAAACCACTAAGAGTTTAGCAGTGCAACCAGATATAAGATCAGCATAGAAAAATCAATAGCTTAATTACATACGAGCAAAAACCAATTAGAAAATGAAATGAAAAATGAACTCATTCTTAAGAGAAACAAATTCCATAAAATATCTAGAGAGAAACCTCATAAAAATGTCTAAATACTAAATAAAGAAACCTACCAAAGTTTACTCAACGGCCTTTGGGAAGAGTTAGCTATATCAGGTCTCCCATAAATTAATCTGTAAATCCAACGGAACCCCAGCTGAAATCTCAGGAAGACTGGTAATGATGTATAACATGATGGTTACTTTCCCTCAGAAGGGAAGGGAATGTACTGTGTGCATGTGGAAAATAGTTTACCATGAAGCTGGCTTTTTAAATTCAGTGGCAAAACAATGAAATCTTCAATAAAGAATAAAAGCTATATAAAAATCTATATAATTGGTGGAGACCTATATGGAAACAGTCTATCCGGCATAATGCGTGCTAAGTCATTTCAGCCATGTCTGACTCTTTACAACCCCATGGACTATCGCCCGCCAGGCTCCTCTGTCCATGGGATTCTCCCACCAAGAATACTGGAGTGGGTTGCAGTGCCTTCCTCCAGGGGATGTTCCCAGCCCAGGGATCAAACCTGTGTCTCTTAGGTCTCCTGCCTTGGCAGGCAGGCTCTTCACCACTATCGCCACCTGAGAAGCCCAGAAGAATATCACTGACCAGCGTGTAAATAAAAAGATGCTTAACTTTAGATATAGTAATAGTCAGGGATTTGCAACTAAAATTAAAAGAAAATTTTCTTCTCTCTCACACTGGTGAAAACCTAGGCAACCTATCTTGCAGCAAACACAAGGCTTCCACTTGGAAGGTATTTTGGTTCAGTTTGGCTGAGAGGGATGCTAGAGATAATGGGAGGAAAGGGGACGGTCCCCAGTCCCTTTCTGGTGTGGCCCCAGCTCAGTGTGGGACCTTGAACGCAGAGAAGGCACAGGCAGCTGTGATGGAGGCCCCTTCGGCTACTCAGACCCCACCCGACACTCCCAGGTGGGCGCCTCCTTCCCCTGCTAATAGGTGCAGAAGGCTGGAGAACCACTGTGCAGGCAGGCAGCTCCAGGAGGAATCGTGCCGACTTGCAGCTCTTGGGGGTGCAGTGTTGCTTCCTTAGTTTGTGCATATATTTGGATGAAGTCATAGAACTCTGTTAAGAGTCCCCTGATGGGGAGGGGTGCGGCTGCAGGCGGTAGAAGTGGGGCAGCCAGTGCCAGGATGGTCTCCCATCAGGTCTGGGAGTTGGGGCCACAGCCCCTCCTCCCCTCTCCCAGGCCCTCACCCTTTGCTGGGCCTTCATCCTAGCTCCCAAGCCTCACACCCAAGGGCCAGGCAGACCACACTCCAAGGAAGGCGCTGCGGCCGGTGGAGTCTTAGAAAGGGCTTCATCCTCTGAGATGTTTGGACCACGGTTCAGATCCCGTCTCTGCGGTCTCATAGCCATGTCCCCTATCTGAGCCCCGGCTCGGGAGGTTTCTTTGGATGATGGATGGTGTAGCGGTGACTAGCGTGACTGAATGCTTCCTTTTGCCAGCTGTTGCTCTGGGCCCCTGTGCTGTCGTGGACCAGCTCAGCCAATCCCGCATCGCCGCCACAGGTGCCTACAGTACCTATGCCTGTTCCACACATGGGGACACTGAGGCAGAGGGCAGCGAAGGGACTTGGTGACGCCACCACTTGGGCAGCACAGCTGGGACCGAAATGAAAGTCTCTCCTCTCAGTTACTCAGATTCTTGCCTCTCTGAACCTGGAGCGGTTGGCTCACCAGCAGGGGAGCCTAGTCAGTCAGTCGGTCAGTGGGTCAGTACTCAGCCAGCCAGGCCCGACTCCTGAGCACGCGGTCCGTCCCAGGGCCTGTGCCAGGTGCTAGGAACTCCGGAATGAATGAAGCCGACACAGTCCCTCGGCTTTGAAGCTTCTGTCTTGGGAGCTGTGTGGGCGGTATTGCCTGGAGATCAACCATAAACAAATAACAGGCAACAACGATCCAGAGAGTGATCTTGTCAGGAGGGAAGAAAACACAGCATTGTGAGGTGAGAGGCAGGGGTGGGGGAGTGCGGGCGCGACATCCCGGGGGAGCCGCCGAGGCAGGTCAGTTTGGGCGGCCCCCAAGGCCGTGGTGGTGCCCGGGCTGCTTCGCGAGCTTGGGCCTGGCTGTGCCCGCCCGACATGGAGCCTCTGCCCGGAGCGGGGCCAGAGTCTGTGCTGGAGGAGGCAGGTCCCGCCTGGAGGCTTGCTCCCCAGCGACACTGCCTGGATGTCGGGAGAGCCTGCAGGGGACCTGCAGCGTTGGAGAGGCCTCCTGATTTTGGCGGCTGGTTCTGTCAGACGCCGGGAGTGATTGGCTGGTCAAAGTCGCCCAGGCCACCCTGCCCCTCTGCCAGAGCCTGGTCCTGGCTGGGGTGACCAGTGCCACTCCAGGAGAGACTGGCTTCTGGGAATTCTTCTGTTGCTAAGAGGGACAGTGGACTTCTGCGGCCGCTCCCTCCATCTGGGCCGAAGGAGGTGGGCACGGCAGGTGTGATGCTACTAGCCCAGGCCTGACACCTCCAGACGTCCAACCTGCCAGGCAGGCAGATGGGAAGCGCCTCCATCCTTCACCGACCCAGACTCTCAGCCGAGTCCTCCACGTGGGAAGCGCGCGCTCTGAGCTGGCAGGCCGACCTCAGAGATGAGGGGAGAGAGTCTCCACGGGAACTCCTCCCCGAGTGTCACGCTAATGCCTGTTTCTCCCCGTGGAAAGAGGAGGCTGGATAGAGGAGGTTCCCCCAACCACCGGAGTCTGCCAGGGCGGGGCAGTGGGGAGGCTGCCTGGACATTCAGATGGTGGTGAAGGGCAGGTGGTGCTCTGGACACTGACCAGGCTGCGCTTCGGGGACGGTCCTTGTCAACCATGTCCACGGCTACTGCAAAGATGTCCTCCACTGTGGGGTTGCAGAGAGCTTCACAAATTTGATGGCATCTCGGCTTTCTCCTGAGGTAGTCTGCCAATAAACAACTTGCACCTGAATCCCCTACTCAGGCTCTGTTTATAGGAGAGAGATGGAGGATGGAAGGGATGTGGGGAGATTTGCTAATCAAAGTAATCTGAAGGAAACTGGCAGATGTCCCTGTTATTCTGGAGAATAAAAATCCTCTTAGGCTCCCCCCTGCCCGCCACCCACTGGAACTCAGAGCGGCTCACTCTCTCTTCCACCCTCTCCTCCTCACCCCTGCCCTTCCAGGTTTCAAGAGGCTCCAAATGATCCTTACTATTTCAGGGAGCAGTCAGGATTGGGGGTGTTGTGGTCCGGTTGGGGGCTGGAAAAGAATTTCCAGACACAAGACAGAATGAGAGAGAAATAAACTTTATTAGAGTGGGAGACACTGTTAAAACAATGGGTTGGCTCAAGGGTGAGCCAACAGTTGAATGGGGGTCCTTGGTCCATTTTTATACCCAGAGTGCAAGGAGTGGGATAGGGGTCTTGCCAGTCATTTGCTGATTGGATGAGGCACGTATACTGGGTGAAGGAAGAGTCAGGCAAGTACGTTCTCCTTACCGGGGTAGAAGGGGACACAGGTTATACTGCTCAGGAGGACCTGAAATTCCTTAATGGCTACAACAGGGGGGAAGAAGGACTTTTCCCGTTCCTGCGTTCCGAGATCCTCCTTTTTTCCCCCTTCCTGTTCTTTCTTCCTTGGGACACCGCAGGGGGTGCCCCAGTTCCACGTCCCCAACTCCGCTTGGGGCGCACTTGGGCAGATCAATGTCAGCACTTCTCTGCTCACCGCGTCCCGTGACCCAGCTAGACAGGCGTGAACACGACGCCCCGGCACGTCGCGTGTCTCCTGAACGCTGAGGACCGTTTCCCGCCCTCCTGCTGGCAAGGCCCTGGCCGCTCTCCTCCGGTCCGCTCCGCTCCCTCACGCTCTCCGAGCTGGACCCTTGGCCTCCTTCTCCCGCCTCTGGGGCCTCGCACGAATTTCCTCCTCCACCGCCTCCTCCCGAGAGGAGCGTCCCCCAGGCCCAGCTTCTCTCCCGCATCGCGACGTCGTCGTCTTCCTCAGCGCCGAGGACGCTGTCACAGGCCCGTTCGCTGCCTTTTCACTGCGAACCGGAGGCGGCTCCGCCCGCCCGGTGCGGCCTCCTTGGTGTCCTGGCCCCCTCGGCCTGGCCCCCTCGTTCAGCCATCCCGCCGCGCCCTGTCTGAACGCGGACGCCGCGCCTCGTGCTCCCGGTCCGGCGGGAGGCGCCGGGAGACTACAGCCCCCACAATGCCGCGCGGCCCGCGCCGGGATTGGCTGGACTCCGAGCGGCCGCCAATAGGACGCGGCTTTGTTGGCAGGTGGCGCCGGTCCCGTAAGCGCCGGCGCTCCTGAGCCGCCTCCCGCCATGGGCAGCGCCGAGAGCCGCGAGGGCCGCAGGGCGTCTTTCGGGATGGACGAGGAGGAGCGGGTCCGGGTGCTGCAGGGCATCCGGGTGAGCGGGCGGCCGGCGGGAGGGCGTTTGGAGGCGTGCCGTCTCTCGGCCGCGAGAGGGCCGCGAGGGGGAGGGCGCCTCCGGCCTGGTCTCCTCCGGGTGACGGGGTGGGCGGGGGTGGCGGGCGGGGCTTCGTTGCCTGGAATCGCCCCGGATCCGCGTCCTCGCCGCCTTCGGACGACGACGCCTGTAAGAGGACGACGAGCTGCACCCCTTGAGTTGCGGAGCAGCGCTGCCGACCTGACTGACCAGCTCCCGTGCCAGCCCCTCCCGGCCCCCGCCCCCCGGTCGCTGGCCTCAAGGCCTCCCCGTCCGTCGAGGTGCGACCTGCTCCGCTCGCGACCCCCGCTCGCGCCTGCGTTCGCGCCTCCAGTTTCCCTCAAATCCGCTCCTCAGTTCTTGCGGTTGAGGTCTCGCCTCCGCGTCCTTCCGTGACAAGGTCTGAAGCGTCTGCCCCCGCGGCCGCACACGGGTTTTTGCCGTGGCTCTCACCACTGTTCAAAACTTAGGCGCAGGCTTTAGTTGTTGATTGTGCTTCCTGCCGCAGTGTCTCCGCCTTGAGGCCGAAGCTCTTGTCCGACCACAGCCTCCCCAGGCTCACGTTTGAGTCCTCAGCGCGGGCCGTGGGCTGTGGTGCACCCTTTGCGGGTATCCCGTCCGTTAATTCTCCGTGGCCCTCTGAGAAGTCGGTTCTGTTGGCCCATTTTGTGGATGGAGGACAGCCGAGGCGCTGAGGCTTGAAGCACTTCTCACGGCAAGCTAGCAAGCTGGCACTGAGCGAGGCCGACTCCAGGAGCCCCCTTCTTCCTGCACCTGTGCCTCGCATGTCGTCGGTGCTTTTAGACCGGTGCTGAGTGATTAAATGGAGAACCCAGTGAAGCAGGCACCAAGTGTCCATGGAAGGCACCCAGCCAGGGCCTTGGTGAATTCACTAATTAGGGACGTGGCTCAGAAAAGGAAGTCAGGCGCTCTGACTTCTCCAGAGATGCTCATTACCTGTGTGACCTGGAGTGAACAGCTTTATCTTTTGAGTCTCAGTCACTACATCTTTTTTTTTTTCTTTTAAAGGAGACGCTGTAATAATCCTTCATGCTCCCTAGGATAAGATGATATGTGTCCATGTCTTCAGGAAAAGTACAGTGTTTTGTGGGGTCCTCTATTCTCTGCCTAGCCTACTTAGCATTTTTGGTGCTTACTAGGTGTTACCCAGTCTTGACCTGACTTGAGGCAAAGACAAAACGGGGAGAAGACGGCTCAGCTCCTTTTGGGAGGAGAGAGGCAGACCTGAGTCAGAAAGATGCTCCAGGCTCTGTCTGGGCACTCGCCCACTGTTGTTACCTGGTTTGGGGATTGTTGGAAAATTTGGTCAGTCAGAGGCTTCCGAGGGAACTCCTTTAAGTTGATAGAGGAGCATCATCTCTGGGGTTTTATGACAGATGGGTACATGTTTTAGCAGTTCTGCAAAGTATAAATTTTCCTTAAAACTGGAGAATCAGGCTTAGAGAGGTTAGGGAACTTCTTCAAAGTGTTACTTCTGGGACTTTAACCCAGATCTTTCCAGGACAAGCAATAGCATTTTCTCACAACTCCAAGCTCCAACCCACGTACATCCCCAGTGATATATAAGGCACTGTGAAAATTGTGACAGCCTCTGGCTAGGCATGGCGCTAGTGCCCTGCTTATTTCTACCAGAAACTGTTTCAACTAGAGGGAACTTTGGCCACACTCACCAGGGAACGACTTGTGCAGAGGCATACAGGTGGGCGAGGGCCCCAAGCTGGGAGAGCCCTTTCTCTCCTCTCTTCCTCCCTCTGTTCTTCCCTCCATTCCTTCCATCTGTCCATCCATCCATCCATCCACTCGTGTGCCTGGCTTGAGAGGGAAGCCAGAGAAAGGAGGTGATGGCAGTGCCGTGGTTGGCATAAGGTCTTCGTGCAGCCAAGTGACTTGAGGTTGAGGAGTCCACCTTGTCTTTAAGCAGGTGAGTAAACATCACTGGAATAGGTTACTGGATATATCAAATGAGAAATTAATGTAACAGAAAGTGGATGCGAAAGAAGAACGCCTGCCTGCACCTTCAGATAAAGTTAAACATTTCTAAAGACCTCTTGTATTTAATCCCCCAAGCCTAGTCCTGGAAAGCCCTCTAGTTCCCTTAAAATTATGTGCCAAGGCCCTGCTAGTTTGCACACTTTAGTTGCTCAGTCATGTCCAACTCTTTGTGACCCCATGGACCGCACACTTACTGGCATTAATTTACATATTGAGTTCAAGCCCTAACTCCAAGGAAGGTAAATTTTAATTAATGCAAAATGCTGCAATTATATTCACTTCCATTTTTTCTGAGCAAGCATGTGTGAAATACATAAAGATGTCATTTCAGTTAGTATGTTTAATGTCATCCTCCGGTAAGAGGAGGTATGCACGTGGCCAGAATGTCCTGTATGAGACTGTTCCTGGGGCCCCCTCGCATGGCTAGTTTAGGTGACTCAGTAAAGTTGGCTGCCTGTCAGCATGTTCAGTTCAGTTTGGTTCAGTCCATCAGTTGTGTCTGGCTCTTTGTGACCCCATGGACTGCAGCACACCAGGCTTCCCTGTCTATCACCAACTTCCAGAGCTTGCTCAAACTCATGTCCATTGAGTCAGTGATGCCATCCAACCATCTCATCCTCTGTCGTCCCCTTCTCCTGCCTTCAATCTTTCCCAGCATGAGGATCTTTTCCAATGAGTCTGTTCTTCACATCAGGTGGCCAGAGTATTGGAGTTTCAGCTTCAGCATCAGTCCTTCCAATGAATATTCAGGACTGATTTCCTTTAGGGTGGACTGGTTGGATCTCCTTGGAGTCCAAGGGACTCTCAAGAGTCTTTTCCAACACCACAGTTCAAAAGCATCAGTTCTTCCACACTCAGCTTTCTTTATGGTCGAACTCTCACATTCATACACAACTGGGAAAATCGTAGCTTTGACTAGACGGACCTTTGTCAGCAAAGTAATGTTTTTGCTTTTTAATATGCTATCTAGGTCGGTCATAGGTCTACTTCAGGGAACAACAGCTTAATTTCATGGCTACAGTCACCATCTGCAGTGATTTTGGAACCCAAGAAAATAAAGTCTGTCAATGTTTCCGTTGTTGCCCCATCTATTTGCCAGGAAGTGATGGGACCGGATACCATGATCTTAGTTTTTTGAATGTTGAGTTTTAAGCCAGATTTTTCACTCCTCTTTCACTTTCATCAAGATGCTTTTAGTTCCTCTTTGCTTTCTGCCATAAGGGTGGTCTCATCTGCGTATCTGAGATTACTGATAATTCCATCTTGATTCCAGCTTCTGCTTCTTCCAGCCTGGCATTTTGCATGATGTACTCTGCATAGATGTTAAATAAGCAGGGTGACAAGATACAGCCTTGACATACACCTTTCCCAGTTTGGAACGAGTCTGTTCCATGTCTGGTTCTAACTGTTGCTTCTTGACCTGCATATTTCTCAGGAGGCAGGTAAGGTGGTCTGGTATTCTCATCTCTCTAAGAATGTTTCATAGTTTGGTGTGATCCACACAGTCAAAGGCTTTGCCATAGTCAGTAAAGCAAAAACATGTTTTTCTGGAACTCTCTTGCTTTTTCTGTGATCCAGGAGATGTTGGCAATTTGATCTCTGGTTCCTCTGCCTTTTCTAAATCCAGCTTAAATATCTGGAAGTTCTCGGTTCACGTACTTTTGAAGCCTGGCTTGGTGAATTTTGAGCATTACTTTCCTAGCGTGTGAGATGAGTACAATTGTGCAGTAGTTTGAACATTCTTTGGTATTGCCTTTCTTTGGAATTGGAATGAAAACTGAGTTTTTCCAGTCCTGTGGCCGCTGCTGAGTTTTCCAAATTTGCTGGCATATTCAGTGCAGCACTTTCACAGCATCATCTTTTAGCATTTGAAAAAGCTCAGGCTGGAATTCCATCACCTCCACTAGTTTTGTTCATAGTGATGCTTCCTCAGGCCCACTTGACTTCACCCAGGATGTCTGGTGTCTTTGCCTGGAGGTCTGGCTCTAGGTGAGTGAGCACGGTTGTGGCTGTCTGGGTCATTAAGATCTTCTTTGTGTAGCTCTGTTTTCTTGCCAGTATGTAGGCTCTTCCAACCAGTTGTCCTCCTCCCTTGCCCAAGTCCCTCCCCAAGGCTGCTGCTCTAGCGATGTCTCCAGGCTCCTTTCACCCTCAGAGCTACACCATCTTCACCATCATTCGGTGCTGCAGGAGGCAGGTCTGGAGCACTGCTGAGGGGAAGACCGGAGGAGGTAGTGGGACACGAGGGACAGCCCCCATGTGCCCACACTGGAGGCCGTGTGCCCTCCACGCAGGCTTGGGTACCACACTCACCCCACCACCTCAGCAAGTGCTCACTGTGAACTGGGCCTGGCCTGGCAGACACAACAGGGGACAAAGCACAAGGTCTGACCCTATGGAGACCTCAGCCCAGGATGAGGAGCTAAGAAAGAAAAAAAAGAAGAAAAACCCCCTGCAAGGGCCATGAAGGAAACAAAAAGGATAAGAGTGGTGGGGCTTCCTGGTGGGCTGGTCAGGCAGCGCTCCTGAGGAGGTGATGGTAGTGATGGCCCCGGGCCAGCGGGGAGAGGACTGTCTGTTCTGAGTTGAGTGGTTTCAGGGTGCTGTGCCATCTGGTCCCCAGGCTGACCTTGTGAGACCTCATCCCTGTGTCAGAGGTGTGGGAACAAGTTCAAGGAGGGAAGGAACCCCTGGGTACAGCAAAGTTGTGGTCGAGCTGGAAGCTCAGAGTTGCCAGCCCCGTAGCCTGTGTGCTGGCAGCCACACGGGTGGGATGGGAGAGAGGCGGCCAGGTGATGGGGCTGGACAGGTGATGCGGCTGGACAGGTGATGCGGGGCTGCTCACACTTTACCCTTGATGCAACATGGTGGTTCTCCAAACAGGTGGAGCTTTGGAAAGATTTTATCTGATTTTTTTTTTAAAAAATGACTTTGCTGCAATTTATTTTACATATCAGATTCACCATTTCAGTGTTTTTTTTAAAGCAAATTTACAGAGTTGACCAGTTGTCGCAATGGAATTTTAGAACATTACAAAGCCTAAAAGGTCCCTAGTACCTATTTGCAGTCATTCCCTGTTCCCACTACCTGCACCATGTAACCACTAAGCCTTCTGCCTCTTTTTTTTTTGCCTTTTCAGGATATTTCATATAAATACGTCATAGATGTTTCATGTCTAGTTCCCGTCACTGAGAACAATGGTCTTGGTGTTGGTTCTTCGGCGTTGGTGTCTTGGTAATTCCTCTTTATTGCCAAATGGCATCTCATACGGACTTTCTGGGTTTTATTTATTCAGTCAAACAATGATGGACATTTGAGTTGTTTCTAGTTCTTGACTGTTATGAATAATATTGCTGTGAACATTTGTGTATATGTGTTTTTGTGAACATAATGTTTTCATTTCTCTTGGATAAATATCTTAAGAGTAGAATTGCTAGGTCACTCTGTTTTAAAATTTGGTAAATTAGGTTTAACTTTTTAAGAAACTGTCAAACTATTTTCTAAAGTGACTCTACTGTGTTACGTTTCCCCCAGCAGTGTGTGAGATTCCAGTTTCTCCATGTCCTCACCGAACCTTGTTACCCTCTCTTTGTTTATAGCAATTCTAGTTGAGTGCGAAATGGTATCTCATTGTTTGAATTTGCATTTTCCGAATAACTAATCATGTTGGATGTTTTTTCTTATGCTTATTTTCCACTCACATATTTTTGGGGTGAAACGTGTATTCAAATCTTTTACCCACTTTTAATAGATTTAATGGGGTTATTTGTCTTTATTATTGAGTTATAAGATTTATTTCTTTATGATGTTATGATTTGCAGATATTTGCAGATATTTTCTCCCAGTCTGTGGTTTGTCTTTTGATTTTCTTCATGGTGTCTCTGAAGTACAAATCTGTGTAGTTTGGATGCAGTTTAGTTTATTAATGGTTTTCTTTCAGTGGTTGGACTTTGGTGTCATATCCCAGAAATCTTTGCCTAACCCAAGGTTGTGGAAATTTTTGCTGGGTTTTCTTCTAAGAGGTTTATGGTTTTGGCTTTTACATTTATCCGTTTTTAGTTAAATTTTGTGGATGTTGTGAAGTAAGGCTCTAAGTCAGGTGTTGGCAGTCTTTCTGTAGATGACCAGAAAGTAAATACTTGCTGTTTTGCTGAGCAGAACGTCTCTATCACTCAGCTCGGCTGTTTCATGGTGAAAGCGGCTGTAGGTAGCATGTGGAATGAGTGGACGTGGCTGTGACCAGTAAAACTCCATTCATAAAATCAGGTTTTGAGTTGGATTTGGCTCAAGCACCTGAGCGTGCTGAGCTCTGTCAGTCTCTTTCTTTCTTTTTTTTTTTTTCTATGAAATACTTTTTCCAGCTCCATTGTTGAAAAGACTACGCCTTCCCCATCTGAATTATCTTGGGACCTTGGTGAACATCAGTTGACCGTAAACATAAGGGTTCAGAATTTATATCTTGACTCAATTCTGTGTAAATTCCACTGATCTGTATGCTATATGTCCGTCTTTTTGCCGGTACAAAACTGTCATGATTATCGAAGCTTTGTGGAGAGTTTCAAAATAGGGAAGTATAAAACTCCAGTTCTGTTCCTTTTTTCCCAACAACTGTTTGGCTGTTTTAAGCCCTTTGCATGCCCACACGTATATTAAGCTCAATTTGTCAGCTTCTGTGGGTTTGTATTGAATCTATAAGATTATGTTGGGAGAATTGTCACTTTAACAATATGGAGTCTTCTAGTCTGTGAATGTGAAATCTCTTTTTCTTTATTTAGATCTTTTCAAGTTTTTCTCAGTGGTGTTTTATACTTTCAGTGTATAAGGCTTACAGTTCTTTAAAAATTATTCCCAAGCATTTCATTCTTTATGATGCTATTATGAATGGCATTGTTTCCTTAATTTCATTTGTGAATCCTTCACTGCTAGCATATGGAAATGCAGTTCATTTTCGTATATTGATCTTGTGTCCAGAACCTTTGCTGAGCTCATTCATTACCTTTAATAGGGTTTTCTGGTGTGTGTGTATTCCTTAGGGTTTATGTAGGTACGATCGTGGTGCCTGCAAAATGAAGACAGTTCTTTCTTCTCTGTCTGGATGCCCTTGCTTTCTTTCTCCTGTCCTGTTGTGTTGGCTAGAGCGCCCACTACAGTATTGAGAGAAGTGGTGAGGACGCATGTCTTGCTGCTGAATTCAGGGAGAAAACATTGTCTTATACCACTGAGTATGTTAGCTGTGCGCTTTTCATAGCTACTCTTTATCAAATTGGCGATTTTATCTTTTAATATTCTCCATCACCCCTTCCTCTGCGTCCTTATAGCCTGCTTTTCTTCTGTAAGCTTGGGGAGTGCAGGCGCCTTGCTCACGAGCTTCCGGATCATTAGTACACGCGAGTTGCATTGTGTGGTGGATTGGCGACTTGACGATCATTTTCATCCAAGCTGGCGACCTGTGACCTGAGAGCCTCTCTTCCTCTTTTCATGCTTTCAAGGCTTCACTCTTCCTCATGTGTGCAGCAGACTTCCTTTTCCACCTCGCCGTTGCCCAGTGACGTGCATCTCGAATGTCTGCCACCATCAGCACTCCTGATTGTGTCCCGTCACATCACCCTTTGGTTTAGCACCTGTTAGAATCAGCGTGAAGCGCAGGAGAGGCCAGGGGACCTGGCCTGGACCCTGACCCCCAGGGGCCACAGCTCCCTCTTGTGTGCGGGGCAGGGCTGCGCTCAGCACAGGTGCCCCACTGGCTTGATCGTGAGCCCTCCCCACTCTTGCCCTGCTCAGCGCCGACCACTGGTGAGTGCTGTGGATGGCTCACAACAGGAAACACCGACCAAGACAGCCAGGAGTCGGATCACCCAGTTCTCCCCAGCTTCGCTGCGAGCACACTTATGCCGCATCTGGGTGTGGAGTCTGGCAGTGTGGCTTGGGTGCTGGTCCCAGGCCGGACACTTTCCAGGTGGGTTCTCCTCGGTGCTTCCAGAACACGACATCTCCCGGTGCTGAGGTCTCTGGACACAAAGGAGCTGATTCTGCAGGGGAGCAGGGCGCTTTTGGTCCCTCCCTCAGACCCCAGCTGTTAAGGATAAGGGTCGTCCTGAAGGTGGATGGTGCCCTTGTTCCTCGGCTTGGGCTCCCAGACTCGCTGTGTGTGGGGGCAGCGGAGCTGGCGATCAGGGCACCTCTGGCCGCCCAGTAAGGTCCTCTGGGTAGTACCGTGGTGTAGCCAGTAATGAGTTTACATGGTGTGGGCACCCAGGTGACTGTGGGTGTGTCCCTCATGGAAGGTGGAATTCCATGCTGGCACCTGTGACTGTGCAGCGCCCTGCTGATCTTCCCGGGCCAACGGCCAACTAGTGTAGACATAAGGGGCTGCCCGCTTGGCTCCTATAGGCTCATCTCGAGTCCACTTGCTCTCTGGACCCCGCGGGTCCCACCCCGGAGGGAGATCACTGTGCATCTCCTGCGGTCCCCCTGGTTTCCAGGATCCCGCTGCCGTCCCTGAAGAGCGGTTCCTGTTCAGCCCTCCTTCCCTCCTGCAACCCGCCCCGGCCACCTCCTTCGTCCTTGCTTGTGAGCTGTTGGTGATTGGATTCTAAAGCCAGCCCAGAGCTGTCTCCCTGCGGTTCCCCTGGGCTCACGTGTCCCCCTGCCCCTCTGGAACGCGTCATGTTCCTCACGTGTGAAGCTCCATCCCAGCCGGTCCTCACCTGGAGGCTGGATGCGCTTTTGCTCCATGTCCAGTGACAGCTCTGCGTCTTCCCTTCCACCTGCTTCTGTTTCACCCTCTCCTCTTTCCCCTCAGGAACACTCGATCTCCCTCCTTCCCCTGGATCTCTGGTAAATTGTTCTTTCTCCCCACAGGCTTGCCTCCCACAAATCTGTCCTTGCGGTGCTAGCAGGCTCATGTGTTTTGAAAAGGCAAATTTTACTTCTGAGCAGGTATCAGGCAGTGGTGATAGAATCCAGACCACTGCAATGGAGGTTCCTTCCTTGCGGGTCCAGCGGCCTTGCTCTCAGAGGCAGCCCCACCAGCTGCTGGGTCAGTGATCACCCCAAGGTTAATGCCAAGGACACAGCCCGCTTCCGTCTCATCCTCAGGTGCTTCCCGTGGCCTCCAGCGGCTCCCAGGCCCGACTCCCGGGGCCTGTGTGTGCTGGTGCCACCTTCTGTCATCGCCCGCCCCTTGGGGAGGGTCTGTGCCCCTGCCCTGCCGTTCCACGCCTCTGTGCCCCTCTGTATGTATGCAGGACTTGGCCCCATCCTTGGGGAATTTCTTCCTCGGGTTCAGGACCTGTTCACAGGTTCCCTCTGCTCTGTCAGAGGTCACCATCCCAGGTCCTGCAGGCTCTGCTCTGCGGGGAGAGAGCTCTGCTCCTGGGCTCTGGCTCCAGCATGGGGCCCGGAGCCAGGTTCACAGGCAGGACCCTTGGACAGGGGTTTAAGCCCCGGCTCCTTACTTCTTGAATGAAACCATCAGCCCAGGAACTTCAGGGTATTCACAACGTTTTGAAACTTGGAGGCTTTGCATCAATTCACTTTTCAGTTCTTTGGGGTAAACATCAAAAGACTGGTCTGCATTTCCTTGTGGCAACCCTTGGCTAGAGCTGTGAGGCCGCTGCCCTCCCTGGGGCCTTGCTCTCACCGCCGTCCCTGCCCCGCTGTACTGCCAGGCCGCCTCATCTGTTTTTGTCACCTGCAGGGCCCCTGGGGTGCTGGCAGCCAGCGCCCGCCAGGACTCTTCTTGTCTAGATTCTTGGATTTAATCTGTGGATCTAATTTCAGCTCCCAGAAAACTGAAGGAATAGCCAACAAAATCTCCACGGCAACTGCTGCAGCAAAGCAGAGGCATCTTCTTAGAGCCGCAGGAGGGCAGCGCCACCTGGGGCTGGATGTGGGCCCCAGGAGCCTCCGACAGACGGGCCTTGTCGGGAGCCTGTGCGGTGCTCGGCTGCTTGCAGGAGCCGTGGGCCAGGGAAGGAGGGTGCGGCCGGCGGGGCCCAGAGGGTCCTCGGAAGACGGTGCCTGAGCGGCCGCGGTGTGAAGGCCCCCGCCCCGCATCCTGCATGAGGCCGTGCAGACGTCACCTGGGGCACCCAGAGCCTCACTTGATGCGAAGAACAGTGCTTAGAAAGCAGCCTCCTTGCAGCTGCCTCTCACACGAGTCTAGAGGGGTCGCTTTCTCAGACTAAAAGCTGTTGATTTTCGTGTTGATGTTTTCCTAAGTAAGTAGGCTGCTGGTGAACACAGGCGTGCTCCGCCTTCCACTGCCTGCCTTGGGCTCAGTAAAGCACCGTCCGTGGCAGGAGAGGTGGCTTGCAGACCTCCTCCTGGGGCCTGCCCTGCTGTGTGAGCTGACTTGTCCGCTGGCCGCCACCCAGCTCCCCGTGGCTGCCCTCACCGAGCACCCCTGAGGGCCCGCACACGCCTTTGTCTGTTTAGTGGGGTGGGCCAGGCCAGGAGCCTGGCAGGTGGAGGTGCCCACTGCCTGGGCCGGGCTGGTCACATCCCTGTCTTTCAGGGGAGCCCCTGGCACCTGCCGGGTCGAGTTCCTCCCACAGCTGGGAGCTGCCGCCCCTTCCAGACTGTGGGGACACCTCACCCTCCCTCTAGGCTGCCCCGTGCTCTGAGGCCACGGCGCCCCTAGCTCCTTGCCCCAGGTTTGCCACTCGCCGTGGCGTTTTCCCATGGACAGAAACTGCTGGGCTGGACCAAGGACGTGCACACACACTGGTTCTGTGCTCAGTGAGGACGCGCCCTCCCCAGCCGGGGGGTCACTTGCCCCTCACCCGTCGAAGGCTGTGGGATGCATCTGTGTTTACAGGCCAGCAGTTGCCGCCTTCCTGAACCCTTCCAGGCGCTCCCAAGCCTCCATGACGTGGCACCTCCCCGTTTCTGTAGGAACGACGCCCCGCTGTGTGCCGTGCTGTGGGTCACCCCGCTCTGCACCTGTGTCTAGCCGGGTGTGCAGTCTCTTCACCGAGGGCCTTGGGGCTGCCCTGTGTGGCTCAGCGTGTGACTGCCCACACCGTGAGTTACTGCCATGCCACAGATGGGCACACGGAGCAGACAGGGTTCCCTGCCCGAGGCCAGGCAGCTAGGGGTTGCTTGGTTGGCTTCTGACCCAGGCCCATCTGGCCCCGCAGCCCCTGTCCTCGCCCTGCACTGGCCGCTTTGGTGTGCTGGGCCCCATTTCTGGGTGTGGAACAGGAAGCTTCCAGAAGGGGGCAGTGGGTCAGGGCCCCACAACTGGATGTGGGCGGGCTCCTCCTTGCCAGCGCTGCTTGGGGTTGGGCCCTCTGCCCCCTGACCACGCCCAGCTCCCCGTGACCAGCTCCGACAGCACAGTGACTGGTGGGCCTCGGGCACCGAGTCCCCAGACCTGCCTGCTCTGGGGCCTCCGTTCTGGCTCTCTTGGTGCAGGGAGCGCTGCCCAGATGGTGTTTATTCTCGCATGACTACTGTGTGTGTGTCTGTGTATTTGTTGATTAAAAATATTCCTTGCTTTATTTTGCACCAACATTAAAAAATATTACGAATCTCCTTCCACTGAGAAGCTTGCCAATGTTTTCCTTCACCCTTCGCTCACCAGGTGGTGCAGTTTGGTGGGTCCCCCTGGGGGCCTGGGAAGAGGAAACCAGAGCCCATCTCCCCTGTGCGGAGCTCTCCCACCCACCATAGCCTCCCTGCTCCCAGGCTCAGTGGTCTTCAGGTCTTGGTCCTCCTCTCCAGCCTGGTCATCTGGTCTACCTCCTCCTAACAGCTTCCATCAGGCACTCAGACACACTGGGTTTGGTTCCTCTCAGAGGTCTGCACTCATCCCTCTGCTCGGGATGAGATCTTTTTCCCCTGATGCTATAGATGTGAGCCTGGCAGGCCGCCTCATTTCAGGGCAGGGTGTCCCCATGAGTGCTCTCTCCTCTGAGGGGTCTTCCCACCATCCCCACGTGTGCCCGGCCCTGCAGGACTGTATTTTATTCTTTCTCAGCACTCACCACTCACATGCTTCTTGAATTTTAACGACATGTTAGTTTTGAAATGGAGATATCAGATACTATGTGGAAAAACCCACCTCTCACCCTGTTCCACCTGTCAGTCCCTGTCTTAGCCCTCACCCATCCCCGAGGCAGCGCGCCGCCTCCATCCCTGGAGGGCTGCCTGTTCTGCGTGTTTCACACGAGGAGGGTGTACAGTGTGCGGACTCCTCCATTAAGCGGGATGCCCTCAGGTCCCCGTGCTGTGGCCTGTGTGAATCCTTCATCCCCTTTCGTGGCCAATGCTCCGTTATTTCTACTCATCCTTCATGCCAGTTGGTGAGTTTTTCCACCTCTGCCTGTCACGGATGATGCTGATGTGAACACCCGTGGATGGACATGTGAGTTTTTCCCGCCTCTGCCTGTCACGGGTGACGCTGATGTGAACACAGGTGGATGGACATGTGAGTTTTCCGCCTCTGCCTGTCACGGGTGACGCTGATGTGAACACAGGTGGATGGACATGTGAGTTTTTCCCGCCTCTGCCTGTCACGGGTGACACTGATGTGAACACAGGTGGGTGGACATGTGAGTTTTTCCCGCCTCTGCCTGTCACGGGTGACGCTGATGTGAACACCTGTGGATGGACATGTGAGTTTTTCCCGCCTCTGCCTGTCACGGGTGACACTGATGTGAACACAGGTGGATGGACATGTGAGTTTTTCCACCTCTGCCTGTCACGGATGATGCTGATGTGAACACCCGTGGATGGACATGTGAGTTTTTCCCGCCTCTGCCTGTCACAGATGACGCTGATGTGAACACCCGTGGATGGACATGTGAGTTTTTCCCGCCTCTGCCTGTCACGGGTGACACTGATGTGAACACAGGTGGATGGACGTGAGTTTTTCCACCTCTGCCTGTCACAGATGACGCTGATGTGAACACCCGTGGATGGACATGTGAGTTTTTCCCGCCTCTGCCTGTCACGGGTGACACTGATGTGAACACAGGTGGATGGACATGTGAGTTTTTCCACCTCTGCCTGTCACAGATGACGCTGATGTGAACACCCGTGGATGGACATGTGAGTTTTTCCCGCCTCTGCTTGTCACGGATGACGCTGATGTGAACACCTGTGGGTGGACATGTGAGTTTTTCCACCCCTGCCTGTCACGGGTGATGCTGATGTGAACACAAGTTGATGGACATGTGAGTTTCCCACCTCTGCCTGTCACGGATGATGCTGATGTGAGCTCACACGCGGAGATGAGTGTGAGCGTGAGTTTGCATTCTCTTGAGCGGTACCGGAGTGGAGCTGCCAGGCTCAACGGTGACTCTGTGTTAAATTTTCGAGGAACTTGCAGACTGTTTCCGTGGCGATGGCACCGTTTATTTGCCACCAGCAGGGTGTTAGAGTTCTGACTTGTGCGTGTCCTGGCCGACACTTGCTACCACCTGACTTTTTTGATTATGGATATTGTAGTGGGTGTGAAGTGATATCTCCTGTGGTTTGAACTTGCATGTCTCTTTTGAGTAAGGATATTTCATTTGGTTTAAGCCATTTGTGTGTGTTCTTTAAGGACATGATCTTTCAGATTCACTGCCTGTTTTTTAATTCGATTATTTTTCTTTGTATCGTTGAGTTGTAGGAGTTCTTTTTATATTCTAGGTACATATCCTTGTCAGATATATGATTTGCAAATTCTGTGTATTGTCCCTGAACTTGCTTCATTGTGTCCTTTGAAAAACAGAATGCTTTAATTTGATGAGGTTCAGTACATTTGTTTTCTCTTTGACTGCTCCTGCTGTCAGTGTCCTGTCTGCAAAATCACTGCCAAAGCTAAGGTCATAAAGATTTACCCCTCCAGTTTCTTCTGAGAGTTACATTGTCTTAACTGCTGTGTTTTGGTCTCCAATCCCTTTGGAGTCAGGTTTGGTATATGGTGTGAGGTGGGGGTCTAACTTCATCCTGGTGCACCTGGGTGGCTAGGTGTCCGAGCACCATCTGTTAACAAGACTTCTTTACCCGTTAAGTGGTCTTGGCACCTTGTCCATCAGTCAAGCTGAGATCCGTAGGTTTCTTTCTGGACTCTCAGTCCTCTTCCACTGCTGTGCTCACTCGGCCTTCTCTTGTCCCGGAGTCATCAATTAGCTGTTTGATTAAATACCAGATGGGCTCAATTATTATTATCTTAATTTTAGCTGCTAAAAAAATGTTCATGGTAAAAAACGGCAGCACAAAAGTGCCAGAAGGGACGGTCCTGGCCCACGTGCTCCTGCCCAGGTGTAGGGTGCGCCGCAGGAGCGTGTGAGGTGCGCGTGAGCGGTGCGCACACTGGAGGGCGTGGGTGTGTCTGCCTCCAGCTGTGAATCTGCTTTACGAAGTCGAGATCGCGGGACGTCCTCTGACGCTGACAGGCACGGGCCTTGCCTGCCTTTCTCGATGGTTCTGTGATGTCTCACGGGAAGCACGCCGTGGTTTCTCCAGCCACTGCCTGTCCTGCACGCACATGTTGTGTCCTCTTCCTGTGCGGGTCCAGCGCCTCTGTGCACGCGGGGAGCACTTTCGTCTCCCAGGCCCCTGAGGCGGAGCTGCTGCCGTGCGCTCCACCCTCAGGTCCTCTTTTCAACACGTCCCTCCCCGTGCTCTGTGATGCCACGCCTGTACTGGGCCCTCAGCAAAGTGGCTCAGCACTCTCAGGGGCTGTCACTCGGGCCTCTCCCCTCGCGGGCTGCTTCGCTTAGTCACTGTTTCACGACCCTCTGGCCTGCCTCACTTCCTCCGTGGAGGGAAGCCTTGATGGTCCGGTGGTCATGGGGGAACCAGGGTGGATGAATCAGGCTGTGCTCGATTTTCTGCTGTGAGTGTGGCCCTGGGGGCGCTGGGAGGGGCTGAGAATTGGCCCCTGCCCGCGGGGTATTTGCAGACCTTTGGACGAGGCTGGTAGGATACGAGGCACTTCCCCAGAGTGCACCCATGGCAGCAAGTAATGGAGCCGGCAAAGGGGCTGGGAACCCCCAGGGAGTCAGACTTTGGAGGCCAGTGGGGTTGGATTACAGAGCTTCCACAGGACTGGGGAAGCAGAGAGACAGACTCCTGGAGGGCACAGAAAGGACCTTGTGCACACCAGGGTCCAGGAGAAGGAGCAGCGTCCCCACAAGAGACTGATCCAGACTTGCTGTGAGTGTCTCCTGCGGAGGCGTGGGGTCGACAGAGGCCTGCCGTGGGGTCGGGGTCCCTGGATACACTGGGTGCAGGTCCTGTGAAGGAGGCCGCCATCACTGCCCTTGCCCCTGCCAGGGTTTGTCCTCAGGCCAAACAACAGAGAGGGAACAGCCCCGCCCATCAACAGAAAACTGGATTAAAGGTTTACTGAGCATGGCCCTGCCCATCAGAACAAGAGCCAGATCAGATTCCCCAATGGGAATCAGTCGACTCTCCCAATGGGAAGCTTCTACAAGCCTCTTATCCATCAGAAGGCAGACAGAATGAAAACCACCATCACAGAAAACTAACCAAACTGATCACATGGACCACAGCCTTGTCTAACTCAGTGAAACTATGAGCCATGCCGTGTGGGGCCACCCAAGACGGACAGGCCATGGTGGAGAGAGTTCTGACCAAACGTCCACTGGAGAAGGGAATGGCAAACCACTTCAGCGTTCTTGCCTTGAAAACCCCTGAACAGCATGAAAAGGCAAAAAGATAGGACACTGAAAGATGAACTCCCCAGGCCAGTAGGTGCCCAATATGCTACTGGAGAAGAGTGAAGAAATAGCTCCAGAAAGAATGAAGAGACGGAGCCAAAGCAAAAACGACGCCCAGTTGTGGGTATGACTGGTGATGGAAGTGAAGTCCGATGCTGTAAAGAACAATATTGCATAGGAACCTGGAATGTTAGGCCCATAGATCAAGGTAAATTGCAAGTGGTTAAATAAGAAGTGGCAAGAGTGAGTTTTGACATTTTAGGGATCAGTGAATGAAAATGGACCAGAATGGGCTAATTTAATTCAGATGACCGCTATATCTACTACTGTGGGCAAGAATCCCTTAGAAGAAATGGAGTAGTTCTCATAGTCAGCAAAAGAGTCCGAAATGCAGTACTTGGGTGCAATCTCAAAAATGACAGAATGTTCGTTTCCAAGGAAAACCATTCAATATCACAGTAATCCAAGTCTATGACCCGACCCGTAATGCTGAAGAAGCTGAAGCTGAATGGTTCTGTGATGACCTACAAGACCTTCTAGAACTAACACCAAAAAAGATGTCCTTTTCATTATAGGGGACGGGAATGCAAAAGTAGGAAGTCAAGAAACACCTGGAGTAACAGGCAAATTTGGCCTTGAAGTACAGAATGAAGCCAGGCAAAGGCTAATAGAGTTTTGCCAAGAGAACGCGCTGGTCACAGCCAACACCCGCTTCCAACAACATGAGTAGACTCTATATGTGGTCATCACCAGATGGTCAACACCGAAATCAGATTGATTATATTCTTTGCAGCTGAACATGGAGAAGCTCAATCCCGTCAGCAAAAACAAGACCAGGAGCTGACTGTGGCTCAACTCATAAACTCCTTATTGCCAAATTCAAACTTAAGTTGAAGAAAGTAGAGAAAACCACAAGACCATTCAGGTATGACCTAAATCAGTGGAGTGGGAGCTGCTGCTGCTGCTAAGTCACTTCAGTCGTGTCCGACTCTCTGTGACCCTATGGACTGCAGCCCACCAGGCTCCTCCGTCCATGGGATTTTCCAGGCGAGAGTGCTGGAGTGGGGCGCCATTGCCTTCTCTCTGGAGTGGGAGAGAAGGTCCTTAGCTTGGTGCTGTCCGTGCCAGGACCCTGGGTGCCCCCAGGGAAGGGGGGGAGGGGCAGAGGCAGAGATGTGCACCTGTTCGGGGTGGGGCGCGGGCGTCAGGGCAGGGGCAAGCGGGGAGCTCAGGGTGCCCTGAGTGTGGGGCCAGTGGGTGCAGCCGGGAAGCCAGCCCGAGGAGCCCAGACCTGGGGTGGCATTTGCTGGTGGGTGCCGGGCCTGCACGAGTGGTTCTGCGTGGAATTCAGTGTATTATGGGAGTTGGTCTTGAGGAAGTGGTCTGCTCAGAAATTCGGGGTGTGGGTGAGGGGCGTCTTCACTTCCCCAGGGTTCTGTAATCTAACCGTTCCCCTCAATCCTTACCACAGCTGTCTGAAAACGTGGTTAACCGCATGAAGGAGCCCGGCCAGCCGTCCAGAGTCGGGCCGCTGGCCCCTCCAGCTGCTGCCCTTGGCTCCTCCGGAGGCCGGGAGAAAGGTAGGCCAGGGTGGCGGGTCTGGGCAGGGGTTGGGTGGAGAGTTCCTCCTGGAGACAGCGCCCAGAGCCCTGGCTGGTGCCTGCGGGAAGCACCGCCCAGGAGCAAGGGACCGACGCGGGGCGCACTCCCGTCTAGGGACGGCAGTATCTGCAGAGCCTCCTTGACCAGCACTGAGTCTAGGGCAGAGTCCCCGCTGTGCCAGCCTCTCTGCACAGGAGGAGGCAGTGATGGGGTGGCCTTGGTGTCATCCTTGCAGCTCTGGGGTCCTGGCCCTGGGGTCCTGGGATGGTGGTGCTGGGCTCTGGGAGGGTCTGAGTGTGGGACCCCACAGGGTACAGTGTCCCGTGCCTGTGGGACACCGGCGCTCATCAGGGCCCAGCGGCACAGAGCAGAGGGCTCGTTACTTGGGGGCTCCAGGGAGCCGGCGCGGGAGCGGGACTTTGCGGCTCGGCCCTTCGGGTGGGGGGCCGGGCTCAGGTGTGGCGCAGCTGCACCAGTCTCAAGACCACGTGTGGTTTCCTGTCTGGAGTGTGCGGCGCAGGGACGGGGCCTGGGCTGCTGGCCGGGCCTCGTGACACCCCGTCCCCTGCACTGTTTGCCTTGGGGCTCCTGACACGCCTTAGGGACTCCCTGCCGGTCCAGTGGCTGGGACGCCGAGCTTCCACTGCACGGGACGTGGGTTCAGTCCCTAGTTGAGGAACTAAGATCTGGCAAGCCATGCTAAACGACCGGAAAAGGAAACTGCGCGGTTTTGGATTAACGGAGTGTTTCGATGTCTGACGATGAGTGAGTGTTGGCTTTCGGAGGCTGGAGGACCGTCAGTGTGGATGGGCTGATCTTAGGGCTTTTTTTATTGTATATTGTAAGGTTTTTATTTATTTGGCTGCACCAGGTCTTGGCCGCAGCCCGTGAGATCTTCCTTGGGTCGTGCGGGATCTTTCCTTGCTGTGCATGGCCTCTATGCTTGTGGTGCGCAGGCCCAGTAGTCGTGGCATCTGGGATCTTAGTTCCCCAACCGGAAATTGAACCTGTGTTCCTTGCATTGCAAGGTGGATTCTTAACCCCTGCACTGCCTGGGGAGTCCCTGCTTTTACTTTCAAAAGCAGTGTTTGCTTTTACTCTACTGATAAAGAAAGTTAAAAGAAGTTAAAATTAAACTTCTTTAATTTTCCTTTTTAATTTATATAAATTTATAATTTATAAAATTTTTTATAATTTTTAAAATAAATTTTCTTACTTTAATTTTTCTAAGTAGAAAAAGAAGTTAAAATTAAACCCTTAAGTCACACCATACCCCAAGTGCATGTCAGGAAGTCAGAGATGAAAGTATAATGAAGAAACTTTAAATAAAGAAGGGTGGGAAACATGACTGTAAAATTAGAGACAATTTAGAAAAAATGAGAGAATGAGTGACAGACTGGGGAGTATGAGCCGTGCTCACCTGCCAAGGGCCGAGGAGCCCTCTGACGGCCGCAGGGACACGTGCACAGACGGTCGCATCCGTGACGAGGCCCAGCCCCTCGGACAGTCGGCTCACTCATGCCGACCCCAGCGGCAGGGCCGGCAGGGTGCCATGGAACGTGGCCGTGGGGGGCTGGCCACGGGCTCTGCAGAGGGGGCGCACATTACTTTTGTAGTTGTGAGAAAGGAAAACTACGTGGAAAGCAAAAGCGTGATCAATCTTACGTCAGGAGAGCTGTGGGAAGCCAGTCGCTAAGTCCAGGGAGCCTCCGTCAGGCCCACACCGGGCAGCGGCGCCTCCTGCACGCTCCTGGCGAGGCCCTCCAGTGCGCCTGCCTGGCCTTCTGGAGAGGGGTGTGCCCAGCGAGGCCCGGGGCCTGCCCGGGCCCCCAGCCTCTGCGGTTGGCAGCTGTGAAGGGCCTGGGAGCGGCAACCCCCACCTTCCTCCCAAAGCCTGGCTCTCCTGCCGAGTCTCCTGCGGCCCACCTGGCCAGGCGTGGACACCTGTGAGGGGGCGGAGACGCTGGCCAAGGTCTCCGCCGTGTGGGGGCACTGAAGCTGGGGCCGCGGGGGGACAGAGCCGCGCTGTCGCCGCGTGCTGGAGGAGGACAGTGAGTGGGTTTGCCTGGAGACCCCCGGGTTCTTGCTGCAGGAAGGAAGGCTTCCCGTGACAGCCTGAAGCACCGTCACACTCGAGGTGACGCCGGTGGAAAGGTGCACAGACTTCCTTCCCGGGGGCGCTGGCCACGCTCAGGTCAGAGCCCTGGAGAAGGGGCCCAGGAGATGCAGGCCGCACCCCCGCTGACCTCTCAGCGTGGAGACGGGGAGCTCCCCTTGGCTGGCTGGCCTCTTGGGGAGGGTGCCTGGGTTCCAGCAGCTGAGAGGTCGGAGGGGGGCGTCTGTCACTGCGCTCAGGCGTCCACCCTGCCCAGCCACCCTGCCATCCTGTCTGTGCAGGGTGCAGGCCAGGGGCCTTCAGGGCACCACCCTCCTGACAGCAGGGCAAGGCCGTGTTCTGTGTTGGCCCAGGGCACGTCCACCCAGGGGCATCCCCCAGGGCCTCTCCTGGGTGACCACCGTGACCACGTCCATCCATAGGCTCCCTCCCGGGCCCCCTTCAGGGTGACCACCATGACCACGTCCATCCCGGGGCATCCCCCCCGGGCCCTCCCCTGGGTGACCACCGTGACCACGTCCATCCACAGGCCCCCTCCCGGGCCCCCTTCAGGGTGACCACCAAGATCACGTCCATCCCGGGGCATACCCCCCTGGCCCTCCCCTGGGTGACCACCATGACCATGTCCATCCGGGGGCGTCCTCCCGGCCCCTCTCCAGGGTGACCACCAAGACCACGTCCATCCCGGGTCATCCTCTTGGGCCCTCCCCTGGGTGACCACCATGACCACGTTCATCCGGGAGCATCCTCCCAAGTCCTCTCCAGGGTGACCACTATGACAACATCCATCCAGGGGGCGTCCTCCCGGGCCCTCCTCTGGGGTGACCACCATGACTGTGTCCATCCAGGGGCATCCCCGCGAGCCCTCCCCTGGGTGACCACCATGACCACGTCCATCCCGGGGCATCCTCCCGGGCCCTCCCCTGGGTGACCACCATGACCACGTCCATCTCGGGGGCGCCCTCCCGGGCCCTCTCCTGGGTGACCACCATGACTGTGTCCACCCAGGGGTGTCCCCCCGGGCCCTCTCCGAGTGATGCTGAGCCTCCCTCTGTCCGTGGGTTGCTGCTGACTTTTTCTTGTCCACCCCTGCAGACTCGAAACCACCCAGGCCGGACTGCAGCAGTGGCCGGGGGCCTCCGCGGGTACAGGTGGACCCCCTTGAGAGGTATGCTGAGGAGCCACTTGCCCCGGGCCACGCCTTCCTCACCAGGTGCCGTCTCCTCGCCCAGAGGCCGGGGGTCTGGTACCTCACGTTGTCTTACGTTGGTGGGATGCCCGGCCTGCGGTTTAGGTGCCACTGGTCCTCGTGTGATGAGAGGAGACTCCGGATGGGGGAGGTTAGGGCTCTGTGGCCTTGCGGGTGTGTGCAGCCGTGTTTGGAGGAGCTCGCTCATGGCCTGGCTCCAGGTGTGGGTGCCTCCCCAGCACAGGCCTTAGCCTGGCGAGCGCCCTGGCCTGGGCAGGGCTGGCAGACAGCGCGGAGGCCCTGGGCACACCGTGTCTCCAGGCCTCAGGGTCCCCGGGGCTGGTGTGGGGTCCTTGCAGTGTGGCTCAGCGAGCCCTCAGCTGGTACTGAGGGGCTCGTCTGCAGCCGTGAGGCTGTGCCTCTAATGGACGCAGGCAGCTACCCTTGGGGGGCGGGGGGCCTGGGTCATCCCTGCTGGGCAGTCCCCTCTTCAGATCAGCGCAGCCACATCCATCCTGTGATCTCAGAAGGACCCACCTTCTGAGAGCGCCCAGTCCCTAATCCCCAGAGGCCTCCAAGCAATTGACCAGAATTTAAAAAAAAATTCTTTTAAGCATTTTAAAAAACGTTCAAGTAACACGTGCTAATGGAAGGCTTAGGATATGTATGAAGTGAAAAAGCCACCCATAGATTCATCAGCCCATATTAACATTTTGGACTATCTCTTTCAAATGTCTTTTTTCCTCCAGTTTAGACTTAAGTTTTTCAAAGTCGTGTAAAATTTTGTTATCTTGCTCTTTTTACCCAGCCTTCTAATTACCTTGCATCTGCCATACCTGCCTTGGGAGCGTTGTTACTGCTGAAGGCACCGCATCTGGTCCTCGGTCTTGGGGCCGTAATGCGGCAGAGAGTGGCTTTCAAGGCCTCATGCCCGCCGTGCCCCCCGGGCCGACTTGCTGCAGCCTTTTTCACTCTGAGTTGTTTACCCCCTGATAAAGAGCACTTCTAAGACCTTCTCCGCTGCTTTTTTCTTTCTCTCGGAGGATTTTACTAGGGAGACTAGAAACAGGTCCAAGGGGAGGGACACGTTCAGGATGGAGAGCTGAACACTGAGAACCAAGGCTGCTGCTCCTGACCCTGCAGCCCTGGGGTGAGGCGGGGAGGTGGGCTGTCCCCTGCCTGTCTCCAAAGGGGCCTCGGGTGGTGGGGTTGGACCCCTGCCCTGTGGATCTCTCATCGGGCACTGGGTCTCTGGGTCCTCAGCCAGCTGAGGACGTGTGGCAGTGTCCCCCCAGCCCCCGGGGACCGTCACTGGGGCCTGACCCTCCCTGGCGGCCGCGGCGTCCCGTCGGCCCTCACGTGCCCGCCCCAGCAGCTGCGTGAGCCGCGCCTGCATCTGCGTCTCCATCTCTCCTCTGGCCCAGGTGCGACTGGGAGCAGGCTGTGCTCCAGGACGAGCTGGTCCGTGTGGCCACAGCAGACAGGCAGGCAGCTGCGAAGCCCCGGAGCGTGACGCTGCGGCGCGGGGAGGGCGGTGTGGACCAGGAGCAGCAGCGGTTGGCCCAGCGGGTGAGTGCGGGTCCCCAGGCGGCCCTCCTGGCTCCGTTGGCCCAGGGAGCAGAGGCAGAGCCCTGGATCTGCATCGGTCTGAGGCCACGGCTTCTCCTCTGTGGGGAGGGTGTCTTTCTAGGGACTGGGAGCCGGGGTTCCATAGCTGGGGCTTTGTCACAGTGGAGGCAGGCGGGGGCGGGGCAGCCCAATAGCCAGGTGGGAAGGGGCTGGCCAGGACACACAGGGTTCGTCAGTTTGGACGGAGCAGAAACGTTGACCCCAGGGATGGAGACCTGGTGAGCACTGCAGCCTGCCGCTGTGGACTCGCACCTGGGCTGTGGGCATCACAGCACGAGGGGTTCACAGCTTCCCTCCTGCACTGGCCCCAGGCGTCCCCAGAGGAGACCCCCACAGGGGGGGCCCCCGCCTCCAGCGTAGGCGTGGGTTTCTTTCCATGCAGGGGAGCTTTAGAGTGAAGACTCCCCTGGACGTCTGGGTGGATGGGGCCCTCTGCCAGTGCGCAGAGCCCACGGGGCCCGAGGCCATCTTCTCCGCGGGCACCCCTGACTCCTGTGAGGCCCCGCTCTCCACTGGTCACAGTCCGCTTCCCAGCGCAGCTGGAGGCCCCGCTCCCTGTGGGAGCTTACTGCTTCCTGTTGCATGTCCCTAGGTGGGATTCCGGTGGCTGCTTTCCCTGCTCCGGTCCAGACGGTCTGGGTGCAGGGCCCAGGGTAGCCAGTCATGCCCCACCGGGGATGTGCAGTGCTGGGGCGTGGGGGCCGGCCTGGGGCTTCCACAGCATCAGGGGCGCCGACCAGGGGAAGCGCCTCTGGGAGGCTGTGTGGCTGCCGCCTCCCGCACCTCTGGGTGCCTGGGCTTCGGCTGGAGGTCAGGCAGTGGCTTGGCCTGAGCAGATGCAGAGAGGCGCCGTCAGAGCCCCAGCGGAGCTCCCGCGGAGGGGAGCGAGGCTGCAGCACCTGCAGGTGGCCCTGTGTTCGCAGCTGCTTCAGTGGAGGTGGTGCCAGAGTGTATGCTGAGGGTTTAGGCAGGAGGGGAAGGGTGGGAGCAGAACCTGAGCTGGGCAGAGGGCTTTCTTTCCTTCCCGGGGTCCTTGCAGGGGGGACGGGGAGCCTGGGTCCTGGCTGGGCCCTTCTCCTCCCTGCCTCCTGGCCCTGAGGGCCCCGCCTGGAGGGTCCCTGTCCAGGGTGCTGAGTGTCGTGGGCATCCAGCGTGCTCGTTGCACTGGCTTCTGCAGCGTGGCTGTTTAGTCCTCTTCTGCATGAGAGAATGGTTGGGCTCGTTATTGGGGAAAGTTCACAAAGCTAATGACAAGGAGAGGGAATCATGTCTGTAACCTGCTTCTGAGGGCCAGGTTGTGCGCAGGGCCACCGCAGTGAGCTGCAGCGCGTGGATGCGTGGTCCCCCTGCGTGCGTGTTCCCGAACCCACCTTCATGTACCTGAAGCACAGCGAGGTGGAACAAATGGGAACATTGGAGTTGGGAGCAGAGAGAGGCTTATTGCAGGGAGGGCGGAACAAGGGGACAGTGGCTCAGCTTCTCCCCACCCGTAGCTCCTGGGAGGGTTTCAGGAGAGCATTTTTAAAGGCCAGGTTGGGTGGGGGTGGGTGGGGAGTCGCAGAGTCTTTGATCAACTGGTGCACAGTTCTTTGACTGACTGATGGTGAGGTCACAGGCAGAGCCACGAGGGGTGAACATCCCCAGTCTTTCGGGCTCCTGGGTGGTGCTTTCAGCATCTGTAAGCAGCTCAGGAATGTGGTCGGAGCTGTTATCTGCAGACCTCTGAGAGGAGCTCCCACAGAGCAGGGGTGGGGGGAGCCTGCCCCCGAAGGCACGTCCTCTGTGCCTGGGCGGGGTCCCGCTGGGCCGGAGCGGGGTCTCGGGTGCTGAGCTCCGTCCCTGCTCTGGCTCCCGCCTCTGCTGGCTCTGTTCCGGGGCCCACGCTTGAGGGCCGGGCGTCCTCTGGATGAGCCTTGCGGGGTCTCCAGGACTGCGGGGCGGAGAACTGAAGCTTGTGCTGGTGTCCGGCAGCTGGTGTTGGAGGCTGTGGCCAGCCTGTGTCCGGGAGCCAGACTGCTGGGACGAGCCCTACGCCCTGGCTGTCCTCCTTGACTGCCACTTGGCTCTTGTAGGCCCTTCTCTTCGGGGGCGGTGGTCGTGCCCGGGAGGCCCCTGGGTCATCCGTGAAGTCTTGAGATCATGCACAGAACGGGCTCGGGTGCCTGGCTCCTCGGGCTGACAGAATGTTTCCCTCGTGTCAGCTCAGGGGGTGGTGAGGGGGTGGGTACACACTCGAGCCCTGCCTCCTTGCAGCCCAACCCAGAGACCCCCTCACGCCTCACGACGCTCGCTGCTTTGCGGGTCTGGAGAGGGGTTTCCGTCCTAGAGAGTTCGCGGCAGAGTTCGGCCCAGACGGGTCCCTGGTTCCTGCCGGTGCCCTGCCTGTGTTCGAGGGGCCAGGAGTCCGGGCGCCCTGCCTGCGCGGGTCTGGGAAGGTGGGGAGAACCCGGCCACCCTCCTGCTTCTCACCCCCTCACCACGGTGGGCGGCGGCTGTGGGTGTTGCCACACCAGCGTCCGGTGCCCTTGGGAGCCGGGCTGCATCCCACAGCCTCTCTTGTCCTGTGTGCTGGGCCCACGAGGGGGCAGTCCTGGACCCCGCTGGCCAGGGGGGCGGCTGTGGGAGCTGCAGGCGGGGGATGGGGCCTCAGGAGGCCGCGCCCTGCCTGGCTCCCGCCCCGCACCTGCGCCTGCAGAGCGAGGCCTCCGCCTGTGTCCTCCCCAGGGGGCGGGTCTGTCCAGCGGGACGGGCACCACCTGCCCTCCAGCCCCCTCTACCCAGCCGCCTGGGCGGGGGGCCTCTCTCTCCCACGGTCTCTCCAGGAGGCTCCTGGGCGGGGGGCCTCTCTCTCCCACGTTCTCTCCAGGAGGCTCCTGGGCCGGGGGCCTCCCTCTCCCACGTTCTCTCCAGGAGGCTCCTGGGCGGGGGCCTCTCTCTCCCACGTTCTCTCCAGGAGGCTCCGGCGGCCATCGAGCAGCAGCGGCGGGACCGTGTGGGACGCTCCTGTCCCCAGCCGCCTACCCCTAGAGCAGGAGAGTCACGGCCCTCCAGGCTGGCGAGGAGCCTGCAGCCCCTCCCGGGGGGTCTTCCCTGCTGGCAGCTGGGTGCGGATGAGGTGGCCCTTCCCTTGGCAAGTGCCTCCGCCAGCCCGGCACCATGGGCGGCATCTCCTTGGCTTTGCTGTGGTGGACGGGTGGACGCTTGGGTGTTGGCCACCCCAGGGTTTTCCAAGGCCCAGAGAAGTCAGCCAGTGTCAGTGACAAGACCTTCCCAGAGTGACTGGCTATCGGGTGTCAGGAGCCTCCAGTTGGCCTCTGAACCGGACTTCCCTGCTGAGGGTACGGGTGCTTTGCTGCCTGCTTACCAAGGCTGATGAGGCAGGGTCTGCAGACCGGTACCCAGAGGCCGCGGCCCCTGCTCAGCTGTGGAGCGCCTCCAGCTCACGGGCCGACGGTTGGGTCCTGGGTAAACGCCACAGAGCTCAGGCGCCTTGGCCTGGCCTTCTTCTCCCGAATGGAGACCAGCAACTCCTGCTGCTCCCCCTCCTCCCCTCCCTCTCTGGCAGACGGGCACCCTGCCCATAGCCTTCCCATTTCCCGTGCCACCTTCCCTGTGAGTGGGGAGTCAGGCTGCAGGCTTGGTTCTCTCCGCTGGGGGCCGTGGCTCTCCAGCGTGCACCTGAGCCCAGCCACTCCAGACCTGGGGCATCGAGAGACTCGGTTGAGCAGCTGGGCCCTCCGCAGGGGCACCTTCCCTGGGCTGAGAGTTCCCAGCGGCCCCAGGCTTCAGTCTCCGTTTTCAGGTGGATGGAGACAGGCATCGGTGCCCCCCGTACTAGAGGCGCGCTGCCTCCTCCAGGCTCGGGGTCAGGCCCACTCCATGTCCCCTTTAGCCCCTGCACCCGTGCTCAGCCGTGGTGGGCACTCAGACCCCATGCCCACTGGACCGGGACACCCAGCAGCCCTGTCTGGGCTGAGCTGCTTTCTAGGAGCTGGTGCTGGCGGAGGAGGGAGCGGGGCGAGAGGCCAGCCTGTCCAGGAACATTCTTACTGGCGGCTCCTCTGCACAGCGAGCTGCTCTGAGCGGCCAGCTGCCGGGTAGAAGCCTGCGCTGACCCCGACTGCAGTCGGGGGCATTGCTTGCCCTGCCTCACTGCTCCTGGGCCCAGGTTTCCCCAGGGACTGCCTTCCTCCTCATAAATTTGGTCTTCATCTACCGCAGCGGACTAAAGAACTACTAATGGGCCTCTCGGTGAAGGTGGAAGAGGAGAGTGAAAAAGCTGACTTAAAACTCAGCATTCAAAAAACTAAGATCGTGGCATCTGGTCCCACCACCTCATGGCAAATAGATGGGGAAACAGTGGAAACAGTGTCAGACTTTATTTTTTGGGCTCCAAAATCACTGCAGATGGTGACTGCAGCCATGAAATTAAAAGACGCTTACTCCTTGGAAGAAAAGCTATGACCAACCTAGGCAGCATATTAAAAAGCAGAGACATTACTTTGTCAACAAAGGTCCGTCTAGTCAAGGCTATGTTTTTTCCAGTGGTCATGTATGAATGTGAGAGTTGGACTATAAAGAAAGCTGAGCACCGAAGAATTGATACTTTTGAACTGTGGTGTTGGAGAAGACTCTTGAGAGTCTCTTGGACTGCAAGGAGATCCAACCAGTCCATCCTAGAGGAAATCAGTCCTGAGTATCATTGGAAGGACTGATGCTGAAGCTGAAACTCCAATCCTTTGGCCACCTGATGCGAAGAGCTGATTCATTTGAAAAGACTCTGATGCTGGGAAAGATTGAAGGTGGGAGGAGAAGGGGGCGACAGAGGATGAGATGGTTGGATGGCATCACCAAGTCGATGGACATGAGTTTGAGTGAACTCCAGGAGTTGGTGATGGACTGGGAGGCCTGGTGTGCTGCAGTCCAAGGGGTCGCAAAGAGTCAGACATGACTGAGCGACTGAACTGAAGCTAAACTGAAGGCAGGCAGCTTGCAGACTGTCTCTTGGAAGGGCCCGGGCTAAGGAGCTCCCAGTGAACGGGGGTGTGGCCACCAGGAGGAGGCAAGGCTGCAGCCTGTCCCTGTGTCTGAGGGGTGGTTGTCTTCTGGTGTCTGGGGAGGAAGTCTGGAGAGAAAGGAGCCTTGGGGAGGCGGAGAGTGATGCTCTTGGAACCAGGGTGAGCGCGGGGTGGACATCAGGCGCAGAGGGACCCGCGGACATCCAGGAGGGGAGGGTACAGGAGACTCCAGTCCCATATGGTCCACTCCGGCTGGCGCGTGGTGGAAGGACCTGGCAGGAGGCGCTGTGCAGTATTGGACCGTTCAGAGCTGGTTCCCAGCCTGCCTGGCGCAGCTTGGCCCCCTGGGGGCATGGGGCCCAGTGAGGGGCAGGCCTGTCCGAGGACCTGAGCCACCGCCCGTGTCTGGAAGCCCCTGGCGTGTGTCCTGGCTCTGGGCTGGCTGTGCTGGCTGGGGTCATCTCTGGGGCTGGGCCTCACATGTGGCCTTAGGAAGTGTCTTACACGGTCCTTGAAATCTTGTCGTTCCACCGGGCTCCCCAGGGGCTCTGCAGTGTATCTGCATCTGAGTCACTGTAGCTCTCTTTTGGCAGCCTGATTATTTAGGCCTGACAGGTGGGCACAACTGTCTCATTAAATGCAGATATATTTGTATGACTTGGGGGGAAAATGGAACATTCCATTAGTCTAAGAAAAGAGAAGCAGGCGCTCCTTTTGCTTGTGAACTCGGTGTGGGAGAGTTTGCTCTCATGACACGTGTGAGGTGTGCACGCAGCACCCTGGGGCTTGTGTTGTGACCTGCTGCAGGCTCCCCGGCCAGCTCCTCCTGGCTCCGGTCCAGGGCTGGGTGCCCCGCCCGTGGGGCAGGGACGCACGCGGCCCTGCTCTGCAAGGCTCCAGGGGTCACCACCCAGAGCCCTGCGGTGGGCCGGGCCCCAGGTGACACCCCGGTGTGGCCAGGATCCTCAGCCTCCCCGAGCTGCTCTGTGGGCTGGAGTCCCGGGCAGGGGGACGGGGCTGAAGGCTCAGGGCTGCTTCTGTCAGACACTCCTGCTCTTGGGGAAGGTGCGCACCACCAACACACGCCTTGCTTGCCTGCAGCAGCCCCGCCGGGGGCCCCGAGTGCTGGGGGCCGGCCGGCCGGCATCCTGGCACAGGTGCGGGCAGCTGCTCTTTACCCACTCCTCCTCGGGGCGCCTGGGCGCAGGTGGGGGCCCCCGGACGTTGTGTTGCACCCAGTCCCTGCGGGTCACAGCGCTTTGTGAACCCAGGGCCCTCTGCTCTGTTAGGCCCGCATGGGCTGGGCGGCCCCGAGGCTGCGGCTGTGGGGAGCACACGGGTTTGCCGCCCTGTCCCCACTAGCCCTGCGGTCTGTGTGTTACACAGTGGGGAGCGCAGGGCAGCCCCCGGAGAACGGGCAGGCGGTGGGTGTCGGGAGGAGGAAAGCAGGGGCGGGAGGGCGGGGGTCCGGGGCGCTGCTCCGCCCTCTGAGGTGGGAGTCGTGTGCGCACGTGACCCGTTAACGCCATGCCTTTCCTGCATTTGTGTTCTGCAGCCAACACCTCGGTTGCCTTGGCACAGTCACAGGGTGTTCCTCCCCCCGCGGGGCCGTGGCTGTGCTGGAAAGTGGAGCGGTGGCCTGTGAGCTGGGCGGGGGAAGTGAGGGAGCCAGCAGGCAGTTTTCCGGTGGGAGGATGGGGGCGCTGCTGCTCCAGGGTGGCAGAGAGCAGCCGGCAGGGGCGGGCGGGGCATGCAGCAGGCGCCTACTAGGTGCGGCCTCCTCCCATCCACCTCCTGGGTTCAGCTGATCACAGCCCCATGTTGACCTGGGCCTGGAGACCTCGCGTGTCCTGTCGGGAGGCCGGACGGCATCCCACGGGTTTGGGTTATGCCCCCGTGTGCCTGCACACTGGCCAGTGGTCACGTGCTCCTACCCGTTCCTCCTGTTTATTCCCTCTTGGGTAAGAATCCTTAAAAAAATCAGACAGTACTTAACGATTTCCTCCATTAAATGGCAGTTGTACTTGGGCACACTGCCTGCAGAAAGAAAGGCTGTGCCCCGTCTGGAGACGGTCGGGGAGAGAGACCGTGGGGGTGAGGAGGAGCCGGGCTCCTTTGGGAAGACTCCTGACTCTGGGGGCCTGACAGACCGGGGCCGCGGTGTTCCCGACACGCAGACCCCGTCACCACCCTCGCGCACGGCCTGGAGGGGCATCTCCAGGACCAGGTGGGAAGCGTGGGGCTCCCCAAACACGGCGCCCTGCAGGGCCTCCACGCGGTGGCACGGGCCAGGAGCCCGAGCCTGTTCCGAGGGGCTTAGAGGACAGCTGCCCAGGAGGACTGGGCTCCCAGAGCGCACACGGCCCCCACGCCGCCTGCTCCGGGGGTGCCGAGCTGGGCGTGGGGGCTTATGGGAACCTGTATATGTTGGCAAGTGTCCGACTCACACGAGGAGGAAGAGTGGGAGGAGAAAGAGTGTGGCGTCCACAGGCCCAGCCAGAGCCGTACGCCGGCCTGCAAGCTGGCTTGGGTGGGCCCCCCGTCAGGCCTTTCGGGGGCCGCAGGCTGTTGGCAGGGTTCTGAGCTGGAGCTCAGGACGAGCTGGCCTCTTCCGCAAGCCCTGTGTGGCTCTGTTGTGACCTTTAGTTTGTCGTCTGTAAAACAGGCTGCCAGCAGCTGCTGCTTCATGTCTGTTGGGAACTTTAAAATCTTGATTAAAAGGCACAGCTAAAGAGAGGGGAGCCTGGGTGAGTTGGCAGGTCTTCCTGTGGCCGTCAGTGCCCGTCAGCAGCTGCCACCCCACGTCCCCTCCAGCCAGCAGCTGCCTGTTATTTTTAGCAGCTCTGTACCTCTAGTAGCCATAGCCCACCTCCCAGACCCCTGTCTGTGTGTTTAATTATGTAAATGGCGTCACAAATCACAGTGGTGTTGAACTCCATCTCATGTCTCAGAGCAAGTCAGAGCATGTTCCACTGTGTCTTGTTGACCGGCCGTCCAGCCTGGCTGCAGGCTCAGAGCAGGGCGAGGCGTCCCTCTGGGGAAGCGAGCTGGGGAGAGGGCGGTGTGTGGGGAGGGCCTTTCCGGGGGGCCTCGTGGGGTCGCTCCAAGCAGTGCCTTTCCTCCCAGCTGGAGGTGAGCTCTTGTCTCTGTTACGCCAGTCCACGGCTGACTCCTCCTCGGCTCTGCTGCTCCAGCCACTGTGTGCGGTGGCGCCCGGGCGGGGAGGTGGCCGTCTGCGGAGGCCCCAGTAGGAGGCCGTGCTGACCCCGCTCAGGCCGAGGCCGGGCGCCCGCTCCCAGCGTGTCCACCCTCTGCCTGGCTGCATCTCCGGAGCTGAGTTCAGGGAGGGCTGAGGTCCGTTCCTGGCTTCCGGGGCGGCCTCAGGCACTCTGGAGGCTCCTGCTCTTCCTCTGGGCTCTGCAGTGGCTTAGCTCCGCCACGCCCTGGCCCAGCCCTGCTGCTGAGTTCCCGCATCCAGCTTCTCCCTGGCCTGTGGCTCTGATTCCGGCCCGCTCCCGGCAACCATTCCTTTGAGGCCACATGATGGGGTCATCTCCTTGGGGTCGTCTTCCTACGCTCCTGTGCTGACCGCCGTGTGACCGCTGGTCCTGTCAGGTCCTTGCAGGTACTGTTCTCTCATCCACGTCTTCGAGGACTTCATCTCCTGAGAACGAGAGCGTTCTCCTCCCCGACGATGGCGAGCTGACCGTGCCCTGCGTCTGACGTGGAGGCTGGGCGCGTCCTTGAGGGCTGGCTACCGAGCATCTCAGGCTGGGTCAGGGGGCCTGCCCTGCGGGCGCTTGTGCCTCCTGGTGTCCCTGCGTCTGTAGGACGGCCACCGGCGCCGGGCGTCTTCTCATGTCACTGGTGGTGCCGAGGGCTCCAAGCCTGGGGTTTTCTAGCGTGTCCCTGGATCTGGTGCTTGTGGTCATCCCTCACGACTAGGGTCAGGTCAGAGCTGGCATCCCTCTTGCTGTGACCTCAGGGGCACACGCTGCCACCTTGTCTCTGGGGCGGGGGGCGGGTGTGTGGCTTGTTTACTCGGGTGCGCTGGGGTGGGCCAGACTTCTCTGTCTTACAGCTCCTTCCCCCTCGCAGAAGGGTCAGAAATCTGGGGTCTTGCTCTGGTACTGTGCGGTGTAGAAGTCTGCGTCGTGCTTTGGGAGTTGTGGTGTGCTGTTTCCAGCCTTCTAGCCGGGGCTTTTCTATTCTGTTCATAGCACTTCACGTTCTAAAATCGCCCTCTTGCTGGGGTACAGCGTCTGTCTCACAAGCTTCGCCGTCGGCCACTCTGAGCGCAGCCTTCAGTGCCGCGGAGATGGCCCCAGTGCTGCACGGCCCTCCCACCACACCTCTGCAGCACTTGTCACCTTTTTACACAGAAACGCTGTCCCCGTGACCAAGCGCTCCCAGCCTCTCCCAGCCCTGGCAGCCCCTGTTCGCACGGTGCCCATGAACCCGACTGCCCCGGGGACCGTGTGTGAGAGGAGTCACACAGACAGGACTTACTCTCTCCTGAGTGTCTCGCCTCACTGGGCACGATGTCCTGAAGGGCCATCCGTGTCGAGGCAGGTGTCAGAGCCTCCTCCCCTTTAAAGGCAGAATCGCAGCCCTTGCGTGTGCAGACCCCGCTTCCTTTATTCATCCACCTGGCGCAGACGTCTGGTCGCCGCCACCTTTTGGCCGTTGTGAGTATTGCTGCTGTGAACATGGGTGCAGACGTCTCTCCCAGACTCTGCTCCGGGCCTCTTGCTGTATGTGCCCAGTGGGGGAACTGCTAGATCGTGCGGGAATTTTATCTTTAATATTTTGAGCATGAAATTCTCATGCTGTATTCTATAGCTGGAATCAAGATTGCCGGGAGAAATATCAATAACCTCAGATATGCAGATGACACCACCCTTATAGCAGAAAGTGAAGAGGAGCTAAAAAGGCTCTTGATGAAAATGAAAGAGGAGAGCGAAAAAGTTGGCTTAAAGCTCAACATTCAGAAAACGAAGATCATGGCATCCGGTCCCATCACTTCATGGGAAATAGATGGGGAAACAGTGGAAACAGTGTCAGACTTTATTTTGGGGGGGCTCCAAAATCACTGCAGATGGTGACTGCAGCCATGAAATTAAAAGACGCTTAAACCTTGGAAGAAAAGTTATACCAACCTAGATAGCATATTCAAAAGCAGAGACATTACCTTGCCAACTAAGGTCCATCTAGTCAAGGCTATGGTTTTTCCAGTGGTCATGTATGAATGTGAGAGTTGGACTGTGAAGAAGGCTGAGCGCTGAAGAATTGATGCTTTTGAACTGTGGTGTTGGAGAAGACTCTTGAGAGTCTCTTGGACTGCAAGGAGATCCAACCAGTCCATCCTAAAGGAGATCAGCCCTGGGATTTCTTTGGAAGGACTGATGCTGAAGCTGAAGCTCCAGTACTTTGGCCACCTCATGTGAAGAGTTGACTCATTGGAGAAGACCCTGATGCTGGGAGGGATTGGGGGCAGGAGGAGAAGGGGACGACCCAGGATGAGATGGCTGGATGGCATCACGGACTCGACGGACGTGAGTCTGAGTGAGCTCCGGGAGCTGGTGATGGACAGGGAGGCCTGGCGTGCTGCGGTTCGCGGGGTCGCAGAGAGTGGGACATGCCTGAGCGGCTGGACTGCACTGATTCTACAGCAGCCGCGCCCTTGCACATTTTCACCAGCACGTAGCAGGTCCCAGTGCCTCCGCTGCCTCTCCACCGTTCACCCTTCTCTGTGTCCACTTTGTTCTTTTGAATAGCCATCCTGCTTTTTGAGAGCGCCATTCGGGTGTGACGCGGTGTCTCCCTGTGGGCTTGAGCTGCGTTTCTGTGATGAGATGGTGAGCGCCTTTTAATGCGCTACTCAGACATTTATATGTCCTATTCAGAGGAACGTCTGTTTAGATTCTTCGGCCCATTTTTAATGCTGTTTTAAAAAAATGATCGTAAGAGTTCTTTATACATTCTAGATATAAGCTCCTACTCGTATATCATCTGCAGGCTATTTTGTGTTTGTTTGGTAACCTCTTGGTAATGTCCTTCAATATAAAGGTTTACTCTCTAAGCCCAGCTTGTTTTCCTTTTGTTGCTCATGCCTTCAGTGTCGCATGTAATCTATTTCCAATTAGAAGATCATGAAGATTTGTCCGTGTTTTCTTCTAAGAGTTTCATGGTCTTGATCCTTGGTCCATTAAGAATTAATTTTATGTATGGTGTGAGGTAGGGGTAACACTGGAGAACGCAATGGCACCCCACTCCAGCACTCTTGCCTGGAAAATCCTATGGATGGAGGAGCCTGGTGGGCTGCAGTCCATGGGGTTGCTAAGAGTCGGATAGGACTGAGCGACTTCACTTTCACTTCTCACTTTCATGGATCGGAGAAGGAAATGGCAACCCACTCCGGTGTTCTTGCCTGGAGAATCCCAGGGATGGGGGAGCCTGGTGGGCTGCCGTCTGTGGGGTCGCACAGAGTCAGACACGACTGAAGTGACTTAGCTTAGCAGGGGTAACACTTCATCCTTTTGCAGGTGGACATCCAGCTATCCCAGTGCCATTTGTTGAAGGGACTGTTCTTTCTCCATTGGATGGTTTTTCTCCCTTTTCCCAGCATCAGTTGGCCACACTTATATGGGTTTATATGCCGGTATGCCAGCAAATTTGGAAAACTCAGCAGTGGCCGCAGGACTGGAAAAGGTCAGTTTTCATTCCAATCCCAAAGAAAGGCAATGCCAAAGAATGCTCAAACTACTGCACAATTGCACTCATCTCACACACTAGCAAAGTAATGCTTAAAATTCACCAAGCTAGGCTTCAACAGGATGTAAACTGTGAACTTCCAGATGTTCAAGCTGTATTTAGAAAAGGCAGAAGAACCAGCAATCAAATTGCCAACATCCTCTGGATCATCAAAAAAGCAAGAGAGTTCCAGAAAAACATCTACTTCTGCTTTATTGATTATGCCAAAGCCTTTGACTGTGTGGATCACAACAAACTATGGAAAATTCTAAAAGAGATAGGAATACCAGACCACCTGATCTGCCTCTTGAGAAACCTGTATGCAGGTCAGGAAGCAACAGTTAGAACTGGACATGGAACAACAGACTGGTTCCAAATAGGAAAAGGAGTATGTCAAGGCTGTATATTGTCACCCTGCTTATTTAACTTCTATGCAGAGGACATCATGAGAAACGCTGGACTGGAAGAAGCACAAGCTGGAATCAAGATTGCCAGGAGAAATATCAGTAACCTCAGATATGCAGATGGCACCCACCCTTCTGGCAGAAAGTGAAGAAGAACTAAAGAGCCTCTTGATGAAAGTGAAAGAGGAGAGTGAAAATGTTGGCTTAAAGCTCAACATTCAGAAAACGAAGATCATGGCCTCTGGTCCCATCACTTCATGGGAAATAGATGGGGAAACAGTGGAAACAGTGTCAGACTTTATTTTGGGGGGGCTCCCAAATCACTGCAGATGGTGACTGCAGCCATGAAATTAAAAGACGCTTACTCCTTGGAAGGAAAGTTACGACCAACCTAGTTCAGTTCAGTTCAATTCAGTCACTCAGTCGTGTCTGACTCTTTGTGACCTCATGAATCCCATCACGCCAGGCCTCCGTGTCCATCACCAACTCCCGGAGTTCACTCAGATTCACGTCTATTGAATTGGTGATGCCATTCAGCCATCTCGTCCTCTGTCAACCCCTTCTCCTGCCCCCAATCCCTCCCAGCATCAGAATCTTTTCCAATGAGTCAACTCTTCTCATGAGGTGGCCAAAGTACTGGAGTTTCAGCTTTAGCATCATTCCTTCCAAAGAAATCCCAGGACTGATCTCCTTTAGAATGGACTGGTTGGATCTCCTTGCAGTCCAAGAGACTCTCAAGAGTCTTCTCCAACACCACAGTTCAAAAGCATCAATTCTTCAGCGCTCAGCCTTCTTCACAGTCCAAGTCTCACATCCATACACGACTAGTGGAAAAACCATAGCCTTGACTAGATGGAACTTAGTCAGCAAAGTAATGTCTCTGCTTTTGAATATGCTATCTAGGTTGGTCATAACTTTTCTTCCAAGGTTTAAGCGTCTTTTAATTTCATGGCTGCAGTCACCATCTGCAGTGATTTTGGAGCCTCCAAAATAAAGTCTGACACTGTTTCCACTATTTCCCCATCTATTTCCCATGAAGTGATGGGACCGGATGCCATGATCTTCGTTTTCTGAATGTTGAGCTTTAAGCCAACTTTTTCACTCTCCTCTTTCACTTTCATCAAGAGGGTTTTTAGTTCCTCTTCACTTTCTGCTATAAGGGTGGTGTCATCTGCATATCTGAGGTTATTGATATTTCTCCTGGCTTGGGCAGCATATTATAAAGCAGACACATTACTTTGTCAACAAAGGTCCGTCTAGTCAAGGGTATGGTTTCTCCAGTGGTTGTGTATGGATATGATAGTTGGACTATAAAGAAAGCTGAGCACCACAAGAATGGATGGTTTTGAACTGTGGTTTTGGAGAAGACTCTTGAGAGTCCTTTGGACTGCAAGGAGATCCAACCAGTCCATCCTAAAGGAGATCAGCCCTGGGTGTTCATTGGAAGAACTGATGCTGAAGCTGAAACTCCAGTCCTTTGGCCACATGATGTGAAGAGCTGACTCATTTGAAAAGACCCTGATGCTGGAAAGATTGGGGGCGGGAGGAGAAGGAGATGACAGAGGATGAGATGGTTGGATGGCATTGCCGACTCGATGGACATGGATTTGGGTGGACTCCGGGAGTTGGTGATGGGAGGCCTGGCATGCTGTGGTTCATGGGATCGCAGAGAGTTGGACACGACTGAGTGACTGAACTGGACTGAACTGGATGCTGCTGTAACAAAGTACCGCAGACTGGGTACTTCCCAGACCAGTGGAAGGGCCCCTAGGGCCATGGTGAGCCTGCTGCATCTCAGGAAGGGTCTGTCCCGGCTCGTCTCTTGCCTCCTGGTGTCGACTGGGAATCCTTGATGTCCTTGGCATGGCTTCAGTCTCTCCCTCTTCACATGACTGTCCTCCCCCTGTGTCTTTTTGTCCGTGTGTCTGTCTTGTAAGGACACCAGTCACGTTGGATGTAGGACACCCCCGATCCATTGTGACTGCATCGTAACAATTGCGTCTTTCCAAGTAAGGCTGCATCCTAAAGCTCTGGTGGCCGTGGAGGTTAGGAGGGTACTGCTAAACTGTTCCTGGTAGCTCAGCTGGTAAAGAATCTGCCCACAATGCAGGAGACCTTGGTTCGATGCCTGGGTCAGGAAGCTCCACTGGAGAAGAGATAGACTACCCATTCCAGTATTCTTGGGCTTCCCTGGTGGCTCAGCTGGTAACAAATCCACCTGCAATGAGGGAGACCTGGGTTGGGAAGATTCCTGGAGAAGGGAACAGTTACCCACTCTAGTATTCTGGTCTGGACTGTATAGTCCATGGGGTCACAAAGAGTTGGACGTGGCTGAGCGACTTTCACTGTCTTCATTAAACTGTCAGTCCTGACATCTTAGGGCTTCCCAGGTGGTGCTAGAGGCGAAGAACCCGCCTGCCAATACAAGAGACGTTGGAGACATGAGCTTCATCTCTGGGTCAGGGAGATCCCCTGGAGAAGGGCCTGGTGACCCAGTCTAGTATTCTTGCCTGAAGAATCCAGTGGGCAGAGGAGCCTGGCAGGCTACAGTCCGTAGGGTGGCAAAGGCCATAGGTGTGCTGAAAGGACAGCACAGCTGCATGCACTGACACCTCAGCGACGCTGACTCTCTGTAGCCACGAACGTCAGGTGCCTTTCCACTTGCTGAGTCCACTTAAATTTCACCAGTGTTCTGTAGTTTTCAGAGTATGATTCTTTCATATTGTTAAATTTATTACCTACTATTTTATCCTTTTATATGCTGTTGGAAATGAAATCGCTTTCTTAAGTTTATTTTTGGATTGTTCATCGCTGGTGTGTGGAAGTGCAGCTGATATTTGAGTGTTGGCCCTGTACCCTGCAATTTTGCTGAGTTAATTAGTTTTAATAGCCTTAGAATTAATAATAGCTGTAACTATTAGAACTAATAGCTAATGGAAGTGCTCACCTATTCCTTACTTTTCTGATAGTTTTTAATATAAAAAGGCTTTGGGTTTTTTCAGATGCCTTTTCTGCATCAGTTGAGATGATTACATGTGTTTTCCCTTTTTTTAATTAATGCCATGTATTATATCGAAAATTTTTTCTCATGTTGAACCAGCCTTGCATTTCTGATGTAAATCCATTTGATCATGGTGTGTAATTCTTAGACTGTGATGTTGGGTTTGGCTTACTGTTGAGTGTAATAGTATTTTGTTAAGGATTTTGCTTCTATATTCTTAAGGGATATTGGCTTGTATCTTTTTTTCTGATGTTGTTATCTGGCTTTGGCGTCAGAGTTAACTAGTCTTGTACAAGAAGTTGGAAAGTGTGGCCTTCTCTTCCATCTTTGGGGAGAGTTTGGGAAGGATTGGGGTTAATCCTTTTACTGTTTGGTAGGAATCACCTGTGAATCTGTCTGGTCCTGGACTTTTCTGTGTGGGAGGTGTTTGATTACTGACTTCAACATCTTTCTTGTGGTAGGTCTTTTGAGATTTTATATTTATTCTTGACTCAGTTTAGGCAATTTGTGTATGTCTGGGAGTTTGTGCGTCTCTTCTAGGTCACCTGAGCTGCTGGCATACGGTTGTTGATAATGCTTTCTTTCACGCCTGTTAGTTTCTGCAGAGTCAGTTCCCGCTCTCACTCCTTGCTTTAGTCGCTTGTATCTATCGCTCAGTCACTAAGTCGTGTCTGACTCTTTGCGACGCGTGGGCTGCAGCATGTCAGGCTCCCCTGTCCTCCGCTATCTCCCTGAGTGTGCCCAAACTCATGTCCACTGAATCAGTGATGCTGTCTGACCATCTCATCCTCTGATGTACTCTTCTCCTTTTACCTCCAGTCTTTCCCAGCATCAGGGTGTTTTCCAATAGGTTGGCTCTTCTCATCGGATGGCCAGAATATTGGAGCTTCAATTTCAGCATCAGTCCTTCCAATGAATATTCAGGATTGGTTTCCTTTAGGAATGACTGGTTGGATCTCCTTGCAGTCCAAGGGACTTTGAAGAGTCTTCTCCAGCACTACAATTTGAAAGCATCTTTTTTTTGGCACTCAGCCGTCTTTAGGGTCCAACTCTCACATCTGTACATGACTACGGGAAAAACCATAGCTTTGATGAGATGGACCTTTGTTAGAGGAGTGATGTCTTTGCTTTTTAATGCACTGACTAGGTTTGCCATAGCTATTCTTCCAAGGAGCAAGCATCTTTTAATTTCGTGGCTGCAGGCACCATCAGCAGTGATTTTGGAGCCCAAGAAAAGAAAATCTGTCAACTGCTTCTGCTTGTAGGTCTTGTAGGTCTTCATAGAACCGTTCAACTTCAGCTTCTTCAGCGTTACTGGTTGGGGCATAGGCTTGGATTACTGTGATATTGAATGGTTTTACCTTGGAAACGAACAGAGATCATTCAATCATTTTTGAGACTGCATCCAAGTACTGCATTTTGGACTCTTTTGTTGACTGTGATGGCTACTCCATTTCTTCTGAGGGATTCCTGGCCACAGTAGTAGATACAATGGTCATCTGAGTTAAATTCACCCATTCCAGTCCATTTTAGTTTGCTGATTCCTAAAATGTCGATGTTCACTCTTGCCATCTCCTGTTTGACCACTTCCAATTTGCCTTGATTCTTGGACATAACCTTCCAGGGTCCTATGCAATAGTGCTCTTTACAGCATCGGACCTCGCTTCCATCACCAGTCACGTCCACAACTCGGTGTTGTTTTTGCTTTGGCTCTGTCTCTTCATTCTTTCTGGAGTTATTTCTCCACTGTTCTCCAGTAGCATATTGGGCACCTACTGACCTGGGGAGTTCATCTTTCAGTGTCCTATCTTTTTGCTTTTTCATACTGTTCATGGGGTTCTCAAGGCTGGAATACTGAAGTGGTTTGCCATTCCCTTGGTCCCATTCCAGTGGACCACGTTTTGTCAGCACTGTCCGCCATGACCCGTCTGTCTGGGGCGGCCCTACTCTGCATGTCTCATAGTTCCATTGAGTTAGACAAGGGTGTGGTCCATGTGATCAGCTTTGTTAGTTTTCTGTGATTGTGGTTTTCAGTCTGTCTGCCCTCTGATGGAGAAGGAAAAGAGGTTTATGGAAGTGACTGACTGAGGGGGAAACTGGGTCTTGTTCTGATGGGCGGGGCCATGCTCAATAAATCTTTAATCCAGTTTTCTGTTGAAGGCTGGAGCTGTGTTCCCTCCCTGCTCTTTACCTCTGTAGGTACTTTAGGTCTTATTTCTTCATCCAGTGTCAAGATACCCTCTCGTGTCTCTCCTTTGCAAGGACCCCCTGCAGCATTTGTTACAGGGCAAGTCTAGTGACAGTGAACTGTTTCAGATCTTGTTCACACAGGAATTTAATTTCTCCTTCGTTCTTTAAAAAAGCTACTTTATTTGGCTGTGTTGGATTTTAGTTGCAGCACTTGGCAAGCTTCATTGCGTCACGTGAGCTCTTTTGCTGTGGCTGATGGGCTCTCTCGTCTTGGTGTGCAGGCTCCGTTGGTGTGCAGGCTCCGTCATCACAGCACGCCGGCTCAGTCGCTCCGCAGCTTGTGGGGTCTTAGCTCCTTGACCAGGGCTAGGACCTGTGTCTCCTGCGTTGCACAGTGGACTCTTAACCACTCGACCACCAGGAAGGTCTCTCTCCTTCACGTTTAAACGTTTATTTATTCATTTTGGCTCTGCTGGGCCTTCACTGCTGCACGGGCTTTCCTCCAGCTGTCGTGAGTGGGGGCTGCTCTCTCGTCGTGGTGCACGGGCTCCGGGGTCCACGGGCTCCGGGGTCAGTAGCTGTGGTGCACAGGATTCTTGTGGTGACTCCCCTCGTTGAGGGGCACGGGCTCCGGGGTCAGTAGCTGTGGTGCACAGGATTCTCGTGGTGACTCCCCTCGTTGAGGGGCACGGGCTCCGGGCTCCACGGGCTCTGGGGTCAGTAGTCGTGGTGCACGGGGTTCTCGTGGTGACTCCCCTCGTCTTGGTGCGCGGGCTTAATTGCTCCATGGCTGTGTGATCCACTTGAACCAGGGACTGAGCCCATGCCTTTTGCATTGGCAGGTGGGTTCTGAGCCGCCAGGGAAGCCCTTCTCCTTCGTTTTTGAAGGGCACTTTTGCTGGATATAGGATTCTTGGTTGAAAGGTGTTTTTTTTTTTTTTTTCTTTCAATATAAATTGTGTCTTCCCATTGTCTTCTCGCCTTTATGGTTTCCGATAAGAGGTCAACTGTGAATCTTTTTGAGGATCCCTTGTGTGTAACAAGTCAGTGCTTTCCTGCTGCTTTCCAGACTGTCTCTGTTTCAGTCATGTGATGCTAATATATCTTGGTGCGGGTGTCTCTGAGTTTATCATACTTGAGACTTTTTGAGTGTTTTGGGTTTGTAGATTCATGTACCTCATCAGCTGGGGGGGTTGTGGCCACTCCATTTTCAGATCCTCTTTCTGCCCCTCTGTGTCTTCTCCTGCTGACACTCCCCTCAGGCAGGTGTTAGTGTCCCCAGGCTCCTCTGGCTTTGCTCAGTTTTCTTCCTTCTTCTAAACTCAGTACTTTGGTTTCTCCTGTCTTTATGTTTGTTAGTTCTTTCTGCTGCTTGCTCAGCTCTTTTAATGAATCTTCGTCTCAGCCACAGAATTCTTAGTTGGGTCTTTTTATAGATCCTGTATCTTTTGTTGATTTCTCACTTTTGTTTATCTGTCACTTTCCTGATTTCCATTTTTAGACGTCATGCCTCCCCTTATCTCTTTGAACATACTTCAGTGACTTTTGTTTAATACGTCTCATGTCTGGGCTTCCTTGGGGATCGTGCTTGTGCTCAGCTGTGTCCAGCTTTTTGCGACCCTGCGGGCTGTAACCCGCCAGGTTCCTCTGTCCGTGGGACTGTTTCAGGCAAGAATACTGGAATAGGTTGCCATTTCTTCCTCCAGGCGATTTTCCTGACCTAGGGATTAAACCTAAGTCTCCTGTATTGGCAGGTGGATTCTTTTGCACTGAGCCTCCCAGGAAGCCATTCTTGGAGATAGTTTCTGTCAATCATTTTCCTCTGAATGGGCTGAACTTCTAAATTTTTGTGTATGCCGTTTGAGGTGTTTTGTTTTGTTTTTTTTGCTGTTGTTAAATGCTGGACATTTGAATATGATCATGTCATAACTCTGGAAATCAGATTTTTCCTTGTTCCTAATGACTTTTCCAAACTATTTTTGCAAAGGCTGTATTCTTCTGTGTGTAGTCACTGAAATCTCTGTTTCTGTAGCTTATCTTCAGTGAACATTCTGATAGACACTTCCTTTTATGACAAAGGATTAAAACAAAACCAAAAACAGAAAAATAGAAGAGGAAAAGAAAACCCAAGCCCTTTCCCAGTCCTTGCAGATCGACTCTGTGCTGGGGAGCCCTTTCAGCAGTCAGCCAGCTTGTGTTGAAATAGAGACCCGCCCAAGGTGGCAGGTTAAAGGCTTCTTAACTCTTGTCTGGGCGTGTGTCTTATCCCTGGCCTAGACATTGCTGTGTGCCTGGTCGCTTTGCGAGCCTGCAGCCTGGGTCCGGGCCTATGCTGGAAACCGCGGGGAGGGCACTGGAGAGCGCCCCTGAGCTTCCCTGCTCTTCTCATGCTGCCTGTTCTCGATTCAGCGTTCACTTGGTGGCTGTTAGTTGGCTCTGAGAGTTTCTGCTTTTTTTTCCCCGAGTGTTTGTGGATAGATGAGAGCTTGGAGCCGCTCTCTCCACTGCTGGTTCTGGTCTGAATCAATGTGCTGGTGGCTGCAAGATGGCCGTCTCGCATATCTGTAGTTTCCTTTACATCATTAGTTGTCAGCGCTCCATTAATATAGAAAGGAGCTCGATTTTCCGTCACTTTTTTATGTATCTCGCTAGAATGGATGTGGATGCAGGTATTTAAGTCGCTCATTGTTTTAACTAACTAGAGTGAGATGCAGCGTGTGTACGGTAAAGCCGTGCGCTCCAAGTGTCAGCTTGACAACCTTGGCAGATGTAACATCTGGCGACCACCTCACGACCACCTCCATGAGAACACATGTCCTCTTCCCTGGAACGTCCCGCCATGCTTCTTTGTATGGCTTTTTTGTTTTTACTGTTTTTGGGGAATAATTGTAGATTCACAGAAAGTTGCACTGATGGTGGGGCAAGGCCCCCTGTAGCCTTCATGGAGTTTTCCCAGGAGTTACATCTTCCATAACTGCAGTGCAGGGTCAACGCCGGGAATTACATGTTGTCACAGGCAGTTCTGTGTCTTCTGATCACACGTATGGATGCCAGCAACCAGGACTCTAGGCACCCCCGTAGCCTCTCTGACACCACCTGGCAGGGTGGGGGAGAGTGGAGACCAGCTTCCCCACCTGGGGACTGGCCAGGGGGCCGGCCTGCCCTCGCCCCCTCAGAGGAAGGTGCTGGGGCCAGCCTGGCGAGTGTGGGCTCCGGTGGTTCCTGTGTCAGATGGGAGCGGTCCCATCTGGCGGCTTCTGTCTTGCCTGGCTGCTCGCTTCCTGGTCCTCTGGCTGGGAAAGCTGGCTTTCTTGGGGGCTTTTGGTCACTCCCACTGCCTCCCCCCGAGCGCCCCCCAGTCCAGGATGTAGGGAGCAGACGGGAACCAGGAAACGCACTGCCCTGTCCTGAGACCCTGGCAGGCGCCCCGGTCTCTCCACCTCTTGGGTCTGTTCTGTGTGTGATGCTCAGAAGCCTTAGCTGAACGGCCAGAGGAGGAATAAGCAGCCGCTCTCCCTGCTTTCCAGACTCAGAGATCAGAGACTCTAGACACCTGCCGTCAGCTCCTCTCCGCAGCGTGGTGCTGCCCGTCTGCATCCCTGCCAGCGGTGTGGGGAGTCTGCGTGCTGGCACTGGGGAGACTGGCCTGGCTCACCCGGGCGGGTCTGATGGGCAGTGGTTGGCCTCTCGCAGGGCTAGTTTCTGCTGCTTGGTTGCGAGTGGAGATGGGGTGCTCTTCGTGGTCATCGGCCTGAGTTTCTCTTTCCTCGTCGTGTGCCCCCGCCTCTCCTCTGAGCGAGAACTGGAAGGTGAGCGAGTGGCCTGCTGTTGTGTCGGTTGTGGTCCAGCCAGGAGACAGAAACCACAGGGGTCATTTGAACAAGGAATTTAATATCAAGAATTGGTGACTAGGTAGATGTCGACTAGGTTATTGGAAGGGTGAGATGGGGACACAGAGTTGTTATGGCGGCAGCCACCCCAGTAGGTAGCTGCCGCCTCGGACTGGGGCTCAGAGAAGAGGCCTCAGTCCCCAGACTGGGCCCCTTGGAAGCCCAGGGTTTCAGGGAGGGTGTGTGTGAAGTCTGTCCTACAGGTGTGGGGAAAGCTGCAGACGGAGTCAGCTGCTGCAGCCCGAGGCCCCGCGTGGCTGGGGCAGGGGCGCAGTGATGGAGGGGGCGGGGGGAGGCCAGAGGACGGGGAGGGCGCGTCACTCTGTCTGCACCCCTTCCAGCTCCCTATGTTGGACACACTCACGCTGGGCATCTGGCCGGGCCCAGCATCAGAGGCGGGTGGGAAGGTGGGGTGGGGCCTGAGACCCTCCAGGAGACGCGGCAGCTGGGGAGGCCTGGTCTTTGGCTCCCGGCTGTCCAGCAGGGGCCAGCTCAGCCATGTGGAGGCCCCGAGCAGGCTTGCTTGTGCGCCGGGGAGAGTTGTGGTCTCCACACCTTAATTGGATACAACTCACATGCCACACAAGTCTCTGTTAAAGTGTCCACCTCTGTGACTTTCAGTGTGTTCTTAGAGTTGTGTGACCACCAGCGCAGTTATTTTTAGGGGGTAATTTCATCACCCCCAGAATCTCTTCCCACCAGCATCGCTCCTGTCCCTGCCCCTGCAGGCGGCCTGGGCTGGATGTCTGTGTCGCAGTGCGGTCTGCGTGCCTGTCATGTCGCTTAGCCTGACGGTGTCCAGGTTCCTGTGTGCCGAGGCCTGGGTCAGTACTTCCTCCCTTTTCACTGATGAAGAATATCCTGTCATGTGTGGGTGCCACGTTATGTGACCAGGAATCAGTTGGTGAACATCTGGGCTATTCCTTAGCTTCGCTTCTTCCTCAGCCATTAGAAGTACTGTCTGCTGTTATGCCCAAGTTGCAAAATCTCCCAATGACCACCAGGGAGCCGATATCCAATGCAAAAGCAAGAGAGTTTTTATTACCAAGCTCGAGCTGGGGCTCCCACCGATATTGACGCAGCAGCTATAGGGAGGAGCCCCAAGCTCTGGGTTTCATTGCTTATATAGGGTATTCTTGCGTGAAAAATTTGGAAAAGGGGAGTTTCCAGGTTGGGAGACGTCTAGCTGGTTACCTTCTGTGGAGGGTTAGGTGCTGGGTTCTGATTGGTTCCGATTTCCCCGGCTGGCCACGGATTCTGATTGGTCCCAGGGTGGTGGGGTGAGGTTAAGGGATTTCCAAAAAGCTCTTTTCTGGGAATTGTTACAAAATGGAGTCTTCTTTAACAAAATGGAGTAGCTTAGGTCCTTCACTCCCCCCTTCTCTAGGATCCAGGACAGACCCAATCATGGGTCTTAGGTCAGCTCTGTGTTGTCTTCTGCTAAGGGGACCGTTGGCAGAGCCGCATATTGGGATCTGAGCACCATGAGCTGCACCGTGTTGATGCGGCTTTTAATGAAGGCCACCAATTTGTTTAGTAAGCATGGCCCGAAGGTGAGCAGTAGTAACAAGATAATCAGGGGCCCCACCAAGGAGGATATGAGAGTTACGAACCAGGGGAATGAATTGAACCAGGATTCAAACTAATTTTGAGACATTTCTCTTTCTCTTTTTTTCCTAACTCAGCCCTTCTTTTATCTTGGCCAGGGACTCCTTGACTACCCCAGAGTGATTCACATAAAAACAACGTTCTTCCCCTAAGGCAGCACATAGGCCCCTGAGAGACTTCATACTCAAGATACTTCTTGGGAATCGGGCGGAGGTCTCTTTCTTCTGTAACTTCTTCCTGCTGCGCATGGGCGTAGGCCTGCCTCGCAGAGCAGAAGTCTCTTTACCTGATCTAAGTTGGGGTTTTCCACATCTGAAACCAGCTTCTACCCTTGTAGTAACAGCAATTTAGTTGGCCCCTCTCAGATGAAACAGACAAGGGCCAAACAGGAGACCTAACAGGATGGTCATCTCTGGTCCCGGAAACAGAGGCAGCATTTGGGGCGAGGGTTGCAGGGTTTGTGACCCGTTGATGGGTTGGTGGTGAGGCAACAGGGCTGTGCTCCAGGAACCTTGTGTTCAGTCTGACGTTACCATCTTCCACCTGGGTGGGGGCCCAAAGGCATTGCTATGCATATTTCTTTGAGCAGGAACCAGGACTCTGTCTGGAGGCTGTACCAGCCTTTGATTGTTTCTGTTTTTGTATCCCCTCCCTTCCCTGATTAGCAATTGCTTGAATCCAAGCTTTGGAATTCAGGGAAGGCCAAGGAGGCTGAACAAAGTCTGTATCTTACAGATAAGAAAAGGAGAACACAGAGCAGATCTGTACTCCAGAGCCCCACAGAGTCCCGCTCAGTTTTAATTTTAGGGAACTAGGCAACAAGGACTATGATAACTTTCTGTCAAAATGGGGCATAGGACTGCCCCAGCTTGGAGCAATACAAGCTCTAATCTGAAAGTACACCCATAGCATCACCTAGTTATTTCCCAGGATATCTAAACCATAGCTACTCTATTTTGACTTTTAATTGTAAACTTTTCCTTAATAGCCAAAGCAGATTTCACCGTTAATGACATCAGTGTTTCTCTAGGTACGAGAAAATGCAAGAATTGGGACTCATAAAATCTTCTCCTGAAAAGATCTAACTGTCTGATGGCCTGTTTTGCCTTTTTTTTTTTTTCCCCAGAGCACAGAGTGCCTCATTCCTGATTTTCACCCTGAACTCCTTTCAGGGGCGTTGAAAGTCAGCAGTTGCAGCGGCCGTGATTCAGTCTTTGTGGATGCAGATGGCGAGTGTCAGTCTTCAGCTGGCAGAGCCCCTTTTTGCTCATAAACTTGACCATGATTATGAGGGGGGCACCTCATGACCATTTTATCCCAGGGTGCTGAGAGTTTCCATTCTCAGGTAAACAGGCCACTCAATGTGCTGTTACTGGACTAGGCCATGAAACAGTGTCCAAAATTCTCTGGACCACCTGTCTTACTAGCTTCTTGGTCCGGGAAAATATTCCCTCTTGTTGCTTCTTGCTGTATCTAGAGTTACACTGTTACCATCATCGATCTCATATGGGACTATATATTATTCTATTAGAGGCCTCACACACATATTTGACAGTGTAAGAAACAGCAATTTTGTAAAACAGGGGAAATACAAATAACATAGCCAGCAGTATTAGTAACGTCACAAGTAAGACTTATGTTCATAACTTCCATTAGATGTAGCCCAGTATATCTTCAGGTTATCTGACTTAGTCTGCCCTGTAGAGTCTTTATCTTTCAGGGAAATTATATTGGCACCATCTATAAGGCACATAGCCCAGTTTTTTAGTGTTACTAGACTGATTATCTTTAGTATGATTTAATTTTTTCGTTTTTTTTTTCCAACATAGAGGAGACTTTAAACCTAAATTACTGTAGTCTGGTGTTGTATATATAAATCCACCCCATAATTGTGGGAGATTTTCCCCACCTTTGCGGAAACTTTTCTTGTTCTGATTGAGCTTGGGTAATAGAAAAAAGCTCAACTTTATAGCCAGAGTCAGAGCAGGCATTATTAATTGGCCCAGTGAGGGGATCTTATCTAATAATATCATAGTGACCTGAATATGACTATAATTTTTTTAAGTAAATTTTCTCAGGGCCAACCAGTTAGAGTCTGGTAGTAGAGAAATTTACCAGGGTAACCCAGAACTAGACACAGGTTATTGGCCACAAACCCAACAATTGGATTGAATTTTAAAACTAGCATAGGATCAGGCCTATGATAGAAAAGCATTTGACTTATGTGCAAAGGTCTAAGAAGTCAAGGAAACATAAATGATGATAAGAATCAGGTCCCGCATCTCGGGGAAGCTGTCTACCTCTGATGCCGTCGTCTTCTCATCCTGGCGTAGTGTAGTTTCTCCTGATAAAAAAGTCCTTCCATCCATGTTGGAGACAGTCCCTTAAATTATGTCTTTTTCCAGTTCTGGTTGCAGGTCATGAGGCATGTGATCTTCATCCAAAGATAGATTACTGAGATAAGCTTCAGAAACAAACTTAGGGTATTCTTCAAGAATTCAATTAAATTTTACATTAACATCACATAACAGCAAAGAACTGTCTAAGAGATGAGTCTTACTAGATGCAGACCTCCATTAACAAACTGGGATTTAACATTTTGAAATATCTTTTTCTCCTTAAAGCTACCCTTATTTTTATTAAATATAACCAAATTAAGGCTAGTTTGTTTGCAAAATAGGTCTGTTCTCACTAATTTTCTTCTGATGATTTTTATAACCATAATTGATTATAGGCTTTTATTTTGCTGAAACATTTATAGAGTCTCAGACCGAACTTTTAAAATAAAACAGGGCTGGGAAACTCACACCAAAGGCTTATCACAGATTTTGCCTAACAAATCTAGGTGAATTCTTTTCTTTTAAGGTCTCAAAAATCTCTTGAAGTTTTTGTACCCATGAGATAACCTTCTTAACTCATTTGATAAACTTACTGGAAACCTAAGAACTTCCAATTTTTGGATGAGTCAGATAGAAAATATAATTGTTTTGTTTATAATGTTTAATTTTACCAAAGTATTGTCATAATTAGCTTGAGAGGAACATTTTCGCTACTCCCTGAAAACATAAGATTTAAACCCACAATTTTTCAGATAGAAACCATAAAAGTTATAAGCATATTCACTGGTTCATTCAGTCCTTTTGTTAACTTTTGTGAAGTCATCAGGTTTTCCATTAAAATACCAGGACATATCAGAATGTTAAAAACTCCATATAATTTTTAGGATATCTGTATTAGTAATTTTACCATACATTATAACATGAGCGGATTTATTACTCATCTGATAATCTTTTCCATGTAATTTAACCAACCAAATAAACACAGTTTAATATCTCTCTTTGGGATGTTCCAGGGGCCCTCTGAAGCACCCCAAAGTTAGCTAGAGATCAAAAGAACTTCAAAAGAGTTCTATTTAGGAAGTTTTATCAAAAAGATCAATTAAAAGGGTTTAGAACATTTGGTCAGATTTAGTCAATGTTGACGGGTGTATCACTTAGCTTGTTGACATGTCACAATAGGCCTAATACCAAGGCTCAAGGTCTAGTGAAAGTCAGCTCCACTATCTTGGACCGAGTTGACTCTAATTTTCTTGTTGACAAACTTGTAACAGATATAATATTTAACTTGTATTAAACCTAGGTACAATGAAAATATTTTACTTAACGTTAATTACTCTAAGACATGTCTATATTAGATAAGTCAACAAACAAACATTAATATCAGGTATTTAACATTGAATATTTCCCAGTTGACATGAACCTGGAATTTATTGTTTAATTTAGAATTACTTGATTTGTAAGCCCTTACCTCTTTTTTAAGCCAAATAAATAGAGCTCACATACAAATTAACCTCAAAAATATTACCCAGAGACAGAGACACACCAAGACATATTTAGGCAGACACAGTGCAAGATGTAGCTTCAAGTCCTTTTTTCCCTTTTCCCTCAGTGTCGGGAGTTAGAGATGGTCTAGGGAAGCGTTCCTGAGAGCCCTGGTCTCAGGCGCAGGGAAAGAAAATCAAGTTCTAACAAAATGGCGGCACGTCTAAACCACATGGTGGCCAGACAAAGCAAAATTTCCTTCTCCAGGGGATCTTCTCGACCCAGGGATCGAACCCAGGTCTCCCATATTGCAGGCAGACGCTTTAACCTCGGCTCCACCAGGGAAGCCCTTAAATACAAGAATACAGTCTCTCTGAAAACCTCCTATAGAGACACAGAACTTCAGATCCAAGTACTAACATCAAAGATTTCAAGGGAGGAAAGGAAGCCAGGTTGAAAAAGAAGGGGGAGGAGGCGAGAGAGGGGGGCAAAAGGGGTGGCCTTACAGACGTCTCCTGCCACCTACAGATACCCAGGCATTACCGGACTTTTCCCTGGGCCTCCAGAGAAGGGAGGACTGGAACTCGGCCCTACCAGAAATCAGAACCAGAATTCGAGTTCTCTGCCAAGAGGAGGTGATCAGTCTCCAATCCTCAGCTCAGGCTGAGGGCCCTTCGACCAGATTTCTGTGTCCAGGACTGGGGGACTAGAAAAACAGGGAAGGATAGGAAGGGTTAAGGAGAGGAGACAGAGAGCGAAGGGGAGAGAGATCAATAAAGTCTCTTGTTCCTTACCGGTCGGGGCACTCTGGCCAGTCGTCCACGTCAGGAGGAGACCAGGGACAAAAGGGTCCCAGGTGCGGCCGCCGGGTCTGGTCCATTGGCAGGCAAGCTGGCCCTTGAGTACCCCGAGTGGTCAGGATGTCAGTCTCGGCAAAGAAGAGTCCCCGCCAGAGTCGCCATTTGTTGCAGGAAGAGGGACCCCTTCCAGGGCCTGAAACTGGGCTCTTGTCTAACACTCGGAAATGAATTGTCCGAAGAGACACGTGCTGACAAAGGGAACTTGGTTGGGGTGTCCGATCCGCGGTCAGAAGATAATATCTCGGACTCGGCGTACAGTTCCCAAGTCAGAGGTGCCTTCTGAGGGCCAGCCTACATGGAAGGTTGGCCATTCTGTGCTGCAAAAAGTGATTAATTTATTCCTTTTAATTTCTACACTGAGGTCATGAGCGTGCCATCTTGACCTCCTTAAAATTATCAATAACCAAGGATAGAGGTGTGGGGCTAGAATGGCGTTGCCCCATTGTCCCGGGATCAGTCAGATGTTGGTAAATTAACACAGACAATACGAACAGCCACACAGACAGACAGACAGACAGGAGAAATACATCTCCGGGAGTCCGGAGGTAAAACCGAACGACGATGGCCTCTGGCTGTTCAGCAGGAGCGACCTGCTATCCTCTACAGAGAACAGGGGCACTCCGTCCCCCACGCCGGGGTCGGGGACGTCTCCCAACGACCCCCACCGGTGACTCTCCGGCGCGTCCGCCTGAGTCGTATACCAGTCTCAGAAACCAGGCCCTGCCAGAAAGGAAAGACAAAAAAGCTTACTGGCTGCAGATGACTGTCCAAATCAGTCTTCCCGTGGAGCCGGTGGGAGATCCCGGACGAGCCCCCAAATGTTATGCCCGAGTCGCAAAATCTCCCAATGACCACCAGGGAGCCGATATCCGATGCAAAAGCAAGAGAGTTTTTATTACCAAGCTTGAGCTGGGGCTCCCACTGATATCGACGCAGCAGCTATAGGGAGGAGCCCTGAGCTCTGGGTTTCATTGCTTATATAGGGTATTCTCGTGCGAAAAATTTGAAAAACAGGAGTTTCCAGGTTGGGAGATGTCTAACTGGTTACCTTCTGTGGAAGGGTTAGGTGTTGGGTTCTGATTGGTTCCCATTTCCCGGGCTTGTCATGGGTTCTGATTGGTCCCAGGGTGGTGGGGTGAGGTTAAGGGATTTCCAAAAAGCTCTTTTACGGGAATTTTTAAAAAATGGAGTCTTCTTTGACAAAATGGGGTAGCTTAGGTCCTTCATCTGCGTACACATTCTTCTGAGGACATGTTTCCATGTCTCTTGGGTGTATTCTGGGGCTGGACTTGCTGGGCCAGAGGGTAACTCTGTGTTTAACCTTTTCAGGAATGGCCGGACTGTCTGCTGAAGTGGCTGCCAGCAGTTACATCCCCCAGCAGTGTAGGAGGGCTCCCGAGTCTTCACATCCTCACGCGTGCTTGTCACCTCTTGAGTACAGCCATGCTAGTGGGTGTGAACTGGCATCTCATCGTGGTTTTTTTTTTTTTTGGACGCACTGCACGATCTTAATTTAAGTTCCCCAGCCAGGCATTGGCCCCTGCAGTGGAAGCCTGGGGGCCTAACTACTAGACCTCCAAAGCAGCCCTTCCCTGTGGTTTTGATTTGCATTTTCTTAGTGGCAAATGGTGTTGAAAACCCTTTTCACATGCTTATTCAGTTCAGTTCAGTTGCTCAGTTGTGTCCCGCTCTTTCCAACACCATGGACTGAAGCACACCAGGCCTCCCTGTCCATCACCAGCTCCCGAAGTTTACTCAAACTCACTTCCATCGACTTGGTGATGCCATCCAGCCATCTCATCCTCTGTCGTCCCCTTCTCCTCCTTCAGTCTTTCCCAGCATCAGGGTCTTTTCCAGGGAGTCAGCTCTTTGCATCAGGTGGCCAAAGGATTGGAGTTTCAGCTTCAGCGTCAGTCCTTCCAATGAATATTCAGGACTGATTTGCTTTAGAATGGACTGGTTGGATCTCCTTGCAGTCCAAGGGACTCTCAAGAGTCTTCTCTAGCGCCACAGTTCAAAAGCATCAATTCTTTGGTGCTCAGCTTTCTTTATAGTCCAACTCTTACATCCATACATGACTACTGGAAAAACCATAGCTTTGACTAGATGGACATTTGTTGGCAAAGTAATGTCTCTGCTTTTTAATATGCTGTCTACGTTGGTCATAACTTTTCTTCCAAGGAGCAAGCGTCTTTTAATTTCTTGGCTGCAGTCACCATCTGCACTGATTTTGGAGCCCCCAAAATAAAGTCTGTCACTGTTTTCCATGTTTCCCCATCTATTTGCCATGAAGTGATGGGACCAGAGGCCATGATCTTCGTTTTCTGAATGTTGAGTTTTAAGCCAACTTTTTCACTCTCCTCTTTCACTTTCGTTAAGAGGCTTTTTAGTTCCTCTTCACTTTCTGACAAAAGGGTGGTATCTGCATATCTGAGGTTATTGCTATTTCTCCTGGCAATCTTGATTCCAGCTTGTACTTCATCCAGCCCAGCGTTTCTCATGATGTACTCTGCATAGAAGTTAAATGAGCAGGGTGACAATATACAGCCTTGACGTACTCGTTCCCCGATTTGGGACCAGTCTGTTGTTCCATGTCCAGTTCCAACTGTTGCTTCTTGACCTGCATACAGATTTCTCAAGAGGCAGATCAGGTGGTCTGGTATTTCCGTCTCTTTAAAAATTTTCCAGAGTTTATTGTGATCCACAGTCAAAGGCTTTGGCATAGTCAATAAAGCAGAAATAGATGTTTTTCTGGAACTCTCTTGCTTTTTTGATGTTGACAGAGGATGTTGGCAATATGATCTCTGGTTCCTCTGCCTTTTCTAAATCCAGCTTGAACATCTGGAAGTTCACGGTTCATGTACTGTTGAAGCCTGGCTTGGAGAATTTTCAGCACTGCTTTACTAGCGTGTGAGATGAGTGCAATTGTGCAGTAGTTTGAGCGTTCTTCCACTGTATGATCACAAGGGAGTTGATTAGGTCACACCTGAATGGTCCAGTGGTTTTCCCCACTTTCTTCAATTTAAGTCTGCATTTGGCAACAACGAGTTCATGATCTGAGCCATGTCAGCTCCCGGTCTTGTTTTTGCTGACTGTATAGAGCTTCTCCATCTTTGGCTGCAAAGAATATAATCAATCTGATTTTGGTGTTGACCATCTGGTGATGTCCATGTGTAGCGTCTTCTCTTGTGTTCTTGGAAGAGGGTGTTTGCTATGACCAGTGCATTTTCTTGGCAAAACTCTATTAGTCTTTGCCCTGCTTCATTCCGCATTCCAAGGCCAAACTTGCCTGTTACTCCAGGTGTTTCTTGACTTCCTACTTTTGCATTCCTGTCCCCTATAATGAAAAGGACATCTTTTTTGGCTGTTAGTTCTAGAAGGTCTTGTAGATCTTCATAAAACCATTCAACTTCAGCTTCTTCAGCGTTACTGGTTGGGGCATAGACTTAGATAACTGTGATATTGAATGATTTACCTTGGAAACGAACAGAGATCATTCTGTCATTTTTGAGATTGCACCCAAGTACTGCATTTTGGACTGTTTTGTTGACCATGATGGCTACTCCATTTCTTCTAAGGGATTCCTGGCCACAGCAGTAGATATAATGGTCATCTGAGTTAAATTCACCCACTGCAGCCCATTTTAGTTCGCTGATTCCTAGAATGTCGACGTTCACTCTTGCCATCTTCTGTTTGACCACTTCCAATTTGCCTTGATTCATGGACCTGACATTCCAGGTTCCTATGCAATATTGCTCTTTATAGCATCGGACCCTGCTTCTATCACCAGTCACATCCACAGCTGGGTGGTGTTTTTGCTTTGGCTCCATCCCTTCGTTCTTTCTGGAGTTACTTCTCCACTGTTCTCCAGTAGCATATTGGGCACCTGCCGACCTGGGGAGTTCCTCTTTCAGTGTCCTATCATTTTGCCTTTTCATACTGTTCATGGGGTTCTCAAGGCAGGAATACTGAAGTGGTTTGCCATTCCCTTCTCCAGTGGACCGATTCTGTCAGACCTCTCCACCACGACCCCTCTGTCTTGGATGGCCCCAGAATCACAGAGGACTGATGGATCCGATCCCCTGGACCACAGCCTTGTGGAACGCAGTGAAACCATCTCTGCCTAAGTAGGCTATAAACTCCCCAGGGCAAGAAGATGTCTTTGTCGTCTTTATCTCTGATTCCCTCCCTACTGCCCGAGGGCGCCAGGAAGGTCCTGCCTGAGTCTCAGCCTGTCCTGTGGGAGCCTCTGCTGAGGCTGCAGTAAGGGCGCGGCACAGAGCCTGGGCTCTTCCTTGTCAGTCTTACTTTATCATCTGATTGTTTGAAAAGAACATCTCACTTGCCCTTTGTGTTGGTAACAGGGTTTCCCTTTAGCAGCGTGCGAGTCAGATTCGGGTCCGCTCTCCAGAGCTCAGGGCATCTCCTGGGTCTCTCCACGCAACGGCTTCCGCACATGATCACAATTTCCCACTTGTGCTAGCTACATAAAGTTTTAAAGCCAACTTAAGTGAAGAAGCGAAGGTAGAGTTAAGGACAGCAGGGGACATGGAGCTGCACAGGTGTCACAGAAATCACCGGGCGCCCTGGAGAAACGAACGCTGGAGACGCCTGCAGCAGCAGGGGGGCAGCTGTCCTTTTCTTCTATGGTTTCTTTCACGTGTGATTTTATTATGAATAGAGAATACATCAACAGTGCTCAAAAGCCAACAAGTACAAAATGCCATTCAGCGCTTCCTCTGGCTGCCTGGCCTCCTGTCTTGGGGTTAAAGCTGACCGGTTTCAAAGCTGACCCGTCTCTTAGTCGCTTGTCCAGAGGTAGTTGATGCGTTTGCAGGAAGAAGCCCCCGTGGTCTCTTAGCCTTTGCCTGGTTCTCCCTCGCCTTGGAGGGTTGCCCTTGACCCTGACTGGCCGTCCGCATGTGCAGGGGCCTCGGGGTCCGCCTGCCGGGACGCTGGCCGTCCTGTCTGTGTGGACGTTTCGGCCGCGGGGTTCACCAAGCGTGTGGGGAGGCTGTGCTCACGGGGCAGTGCTGCCTTCCTCCCAGGTCAGCATGGCCTCTGGCTGCAGGGCACGGAGCTCCCAGCTGCGGGGAGACGGGAGGCCCAGTGGGCGCCGTCTTCCTCCACGAAAGACAGCTGCTTCTCCACACCTGAGGCCTTGGCACCCCCCTGCCCCCCGAGGCCACATTGGGCCAGGTCCTCCCCCAGCATCTCAGGCGGCGTGGGGCGGGCTCATGGATGGACCTGGCTCTTCATTCTGGCAGCAATGCTATCTTGGGACTCACGCTCACGTCCCCTTGGCCCAACCTGCGACCCTGATGCCCTCAGAGCATCGCTGGTGCAGCCGGTGGGTCCTGGGGCTGGTTGCGGCCATCATGGCTGTCCCTGAGGCCGGCAGAGGGCCTGTGCCCCCCGAGAGCAGCTGCAGGCCTTTGCTGGGATGTGGGTGCAAGGCCGGAACAGACGTGGTGCTCTGGGATGTCTCCGCTGGCACGGCCACCTCCGAGCTCAGGGCAGGGAAGCAGGGAGTTCTGATGCAGCCAGGGGCCGCTTTGAGACCCAGGCTCTGAGCAGTAGAGCTGCTCACCCGGGGCTCTTGCTTTCAGGGTGCTTCCCCCAGGACTGTGTCCTTCGGGAGAACTCTGTGTGGGTCTACCGGGAGAAGAAGCCAGAAGTGCCTCTCTGGGCTCGGTCGAGTCTGCCTGCGTGAGTGACCGGGCCCGGGCGGCTGCGGCGATGCGGGCGGGCAGCAGGAGCCCCCAAGCACCCCCTGTCTCCCCGAGTGCCCCACCCTCCCCCACTCTGCCCACCTCTCCCCGGACCTCAGTGCTGCCTGCAGCCACTCGGGAGTCGGGTGCGGGGACCCCCGGGCTGGGTGGAGCGGCAGGGAGGCCGCCCACGTGCTGGCTGGTGCCCACGAGCCCACAGCTCCTGGCGAGGCAAGGAACAAGCCGAAGATTAATTGCCCTTTTTAAATTGTAATTATGTCAGTCACCAGACCCGTGAACGTTAATTCTCGATTTACAGAGTGAGTAATTGAATAATGAGGGGCCGCCTGCTTGCTGTGCTGGCTGTCCTGGCATTTCTGCCACGCGGGCCCTTCTGTTTCTCTCGATCTCTGGATGGCGCCTGCCCCCTGGGGATCCTGGGGCCAGCTCTGCCCTTCTGCGTGCGGGCTGGTGGTGTCACCAGCCCTAGAGATGGGGGTCCCAGCCGTGTCTGACTCCAACCTGATGTGCTTCTGATCGGGTCCTGCCGGTCGCAGAAGCCTGCCTTGGCTGATGCCCACGAGAGCCCACGTGTGTGGGATGGATCCTGGAAGGTTCCGGGAGGCTTGTGGCAGTGGGAAGGCTGCAGGACGGGGAGGCCTGGAAGAAGAGTGTGCGCCTGGGGCACAGCTGTTCCTGCGGGGCTTGGGCGGGGAGTCTTCCCTGGCCTGGCCGGCTGGCCCCCCACACCGGCGGCGCCCCTTCCGGAGCCAGGGGCGGCCTGTGGTTGACCGTGGCCCCACCACCCATCCTCCTGTCCTCTGGCTCTTACGAGGTGTCCAGCACCCTGCTGTCCCAGGAGCGCGCCTGAGGAGACAGGCAGGAAGGCCCGATGTGCACAGACGTCTGCCCCGGGCGGGCCCGGCCCCCTCGGAACACCACTGTGCACGGCCTGCGTGCTGGAGGCCGCGTCCCTCACATGGGCTCCGGGGCCCCTCAGTGCTGGCACCCCGCTGCACTCGGGGCTCCTGGGCGGGTCCGTGCGTGCTGGACCAGGAGTGTGCCAGGAAGTGTGCGCCTCTGGCGGCCCTGCCCTCAGGTCAGTCCTGCGTCCTGTGTGCTTGTCTCTTTCAGTGAGGATCCACGGTGGGAGCCACACATACCCCGTGGGCAGCAGGTGTCTTTTGTGAGAGTTGGGGTGCAGCCTGGGGCCCCAGCAGCCGTGCAGGCCGCCAGGTCAGGCTGGGGCCTCTGTGGTACTCACTGGGGTCAGAGTTACAACCGTGACCTCAGTGTTGAGGGGCTGAGTGTGGGGTTGTGGTTCATGGAGGCGGGGACCTGACCGCACCTGGGGCTCTGCCTTCCTGCGCGGCCACCCCGGACCTGTGCTTGACGGGATTCTAGGGATGGTCTGTCCTGTGGATTTCGTCCGCTGGTGTCCTTCCTTCCTCTGGTGTGTGTGTGTGTGTGTGTGTGTGTGTGTGTGTGTGTGTGTGTGTGTGTGTGTGTGTGTGTGTGATGCTTTCTGAAGTCGCTCTCTGCTCACTGTCCTTCCTCCCTCTTGTTTGTGTGTGTGTCTGTGTGTGTGTGTGTCTGTCTGTGTGTCTGTCTGTGTGTCTGTGTGTGTATGTCTCTGTGTGTCTGTGTGTGTCTGTGTGTATTTCTCTCTGTGTGTGTGTCTGTGTGTGTATCTGTGTCTGTATGTGTGTCTCTGTGTGTGTGTGTCTGTGTGTGTGTGTCTGTGTGTGTGTCTGTGTGTGTATCTGTGTCTGTGTGTGTGTCTCTGTGTGTCTGTGTGTGTGTGTATGTCTCTGTGTATATGTCTCTGTGTGTGTCTCTGTGTGTGTGTCTGTGTGTCTGTGTGTGTCTGTGTGTGTGTCTGTGTGTCTGTGTATCTGTCTGTGTGTCTGTATGTGTGTGTCTGTGTGTGTCTCTGTGTCTGTGTGTATGTCTCTGTGTGTGTATCTGTGTCTGTATGTGTGTCTGTGTGTGTGTCTGTGTGTCTGTGTGTGTGTATGTCTGTGTATGTGTGTCTGTGTGTGTGTATCTCTGTGTGTCTGTGTGTGTATCTGTGTCTGTATGTGTGTCTCTGTGTGTCTGTGTGTGTGTATGTGTGTCTCTGTGTGTGTCTGTGTGTGTGTCTGTGTATGTGTCTCTGTGTGTGTGTGTCTGTGTGTGTGTCTGTGTGTTGCTTTCTGAAGTCGCTCTCTGCTCACTGCCCTTCCTCTCTCGTGTGTCTGTGTGTGTCTCTGTGTGTGTGTCTGTGTGTTGCTTTCTGAGGTCGCTGTCTGCTCACTGTCCTTCCTCTGTCTTGTGTGTGGGTGTCTATGTCTGTGTGTCTGTGTGTCTGTGCGGTGCTTTCTGAGGTCGCTCTCTGCTCACTGCTGCTGTGTGACATCGGCGGTGTCCCCACGCACCCCCGCGCGCTCGGCTCACCCCCAGTGGCTTGCCCCTCTCACTCTGCAGCCTGCGCTGGCCCTCCCCCGACCAGGTGCCGGCGGGTCCTTCTCTGTATCTGTGAGTCTCCTTTGTCGTTTTGTCCACTAGCTTGCTGTATTTTTTAGACGCCTTGTCTTTCACTGTTTCGCTTAGCACGATGCTGAGCCCGTCCACTTTGCAGATGGTGGACCTTCACTCGTGTGCGTGACTGAGTTGTGTCCATTGTATACGCACCATGCCTTCTTTATCTGCTCCTCTTAGGGACACTTAGGTTGCTGCCATACCTTGGGGATTGTGAATGCTGCCGTGAACATGGGTTTGGGTGTATCTTTTCAAATCAGTGTCTTTGGTACCTTCTTTTCATATACCCAGGAGTGGAGTAGCTGGATCAGGTGGAAGTTCAGCTTTTCATTCTTCGAGAGACCCTCAGACTGCCCTCCGTAGGTGCGCCAGCTTGCATCCCGCCCAGCCGTGTGCAAGGGCTCTGCTCTCTGCGCCCGCTCCAGCATCTGTTACTGGTTCTTTTTGATGATGGCCGTTCTGACAGGGCTGAGGTGATGCTCACTGTGGTTTTGATCTGCATTCCCTGATGACTGGCAGTGTTGAGCATCTTTTCATACACCTGTCGGCTGTTTACGTTTCGTCTTTGGAAAAATGTCTGTTCAGTTCTTCTGCGCAATTTCTCTAACCAGGTTGTTTGTGTTTCTGATGTTGAGTGGTGTGAGCTGCTCGTACATGTTGGATGTTAACCCCTGTTGGTCACATCACTGGCAGATCTCTTCCCCATGCAGCAGATTGTCCTTTGTTTCCTAGTTTTGCCAATGGTTTTCTTTGCTGTGTCAAAACTTTTAAATTCAAGCAGGCCCCATTTGTTGTCTATTTTTACCCTTGTTTCCTTTAGGAAAGAGATCTAACACCTGTCAGTCTTCCGCCTGTGTTCTCCTCTAGGAGTTTATAGTGCCTTGCCTCGCATTTAGGTCTTTCATCCATTTTGAGTGTATTTTTGTATACAGTGTTAGAGAATATTGTAATTTCATTCTTTTACATGGAGCTATCCGGTTGTCCCCGCACCATTTATTAGAGAGACTTCCTTTTCTCCACTGTATATTCTTGCCTTCTTTGTGGTAGATTAACTGACAGTGGGTTTATTTCTGAGCTCTCTGTCCTGTCACACTGACCTCTGTGTCTGTTTTTAGGGTGGCCGTTTTGGCTTCTTGGCTGAGCAGCATGTGGGATCTTAGTTCCCCGACCATGGGTAGAAACCATGCTGCCTGCAATGGAACCCTAACCCTGGACCGACAGGGAAGTCCCGTGTATCTGTTTTTGCGCCCGTACCAGTGTTTTCAGCACTGTGGCTTTGTGGTGTCGTCTAAAGTCACGGAGCGTGATTCCTCCAGCTCCATTCTCTTCTCTCGAGATTGTTCTGGCTATTCAGGGTCTTTTGTGTTTTTATGCAAATTTTAAAATGATTTGTTCTAGTTCTGTGAAAAATACAATCAGTATGTTGCTGGGGGCTGCACTGAGTCTGCAGCTTGCTTTGGGCAGTGTCATCATTCTAGCACCATTCTGTCCAGAGCGTGGTGTATCATCCAAGCAACATTCCATCCAGAGCGTGGTGTGTCTCTCCATTTGGGGCGTATAGTCATTCTAGCACCGTTCCGTCCAGAACATGGTCTGTCTCTCCGTCTGTCTGTGTTGTCTTCATGTTTATGCGTTAGTGTCTTATGTATTTTATTTTTTCCTCTCTGCAGACTCCTTCCCCTTAGCTTGCATTTGCCCACGATTCCCGAAGAGCCCTAGTTTCTACCCACCTCTAGTGGTGTGGACGCTGCGCCTCCCCATCTACTGTCCTTTGTGATTATGTGTGTTTATTTAATAAATCTAAATTCTGAAATAATCTTAGTTCAAATAGAAGTTGCAGAAACAGTGCAGAGATCCCACAGTCCTCCCCAGTGATGACGCTGTCCATGCACCGCAGCCCGGGGTCTCTCCTCCTCAGCACAGCGACGTTTGGGACTGGACAGGCCTTTGTTGGTGGCAGCGTCCTGTGCCCGGCGTGATGTTTAGCAGTGCCACTGGCCTCCACCCATTGGGTGCCAGTGGTGCCCACAGGTAACAAGCGAAGTCGTCTCAGGCGCTCCCGTGTCCCCAAAGCCCCAGCGGAAACTTCTCTGTGTTGGTCTCCTTTGCTCTTCTCAGGAGTCACTGCTCACTTCCTGGCTGGAGACAGCACTGTGACTGTGGGTCAGAAGTCTGACGTGGCGCCAGGTTCTGGGCTTGGTGTCCCCGGGCTGTGACCACAGTGCCAGCCAGAGCCTCGGTGCTTGCCGGGGCTCTGAGCGCGATGGGGCCTCACGCTCCTCTGGCTGTTGGCAGAGTCCAGCGCCTTCCCACGAGCTGTGCCTGCTCAGTCCGGCAGCAGGCACCGGCTCCCTCGTGGGCTTGGGTCTCCACCAGCTGGTAAAGGCCCCGTACTTTTAAGGGTTCCTGTGGTGGCCCTGGGCCTGCCGGTTAGCCCAAGGAGACCTTCTCCCATCCAGCCTGGGGGGCAGGGTGTGGACACGGTTGATGGGTCCACCCTGTCAGACGGCAGAAGTCACAGCCAGGAGGATGCGCTGCCCTGAAGCCTCCGCTGACCCTGACCTCCTTCAGGGCCTTCAGCTCTCACACGCACTCCTTGTTTATGACACTACGGGGTTCTGGTGTACAGGTCTGCCAAAGTTTATCGTAAGTATTTAGCACACACACATTTTCACATAACCACTCCCACAGTCAAGGACACAGAGCTGTCCCATCAACCCTGTAAACCCCCTTCCTTCAGCCCTGAGGCAGGAACCCTGTGTCTCTTGTCTGTGGAGCATAATTTTCTCACGTTGTGGCTGTTACGGAAGTGGGATTGTGCGTGTGTCCCCTTTTGAGGTCGGCTTTCTATTCTGCTCAGTGTCCCGCCTCTGAGACCCCTCAGGTTGCTGTGGTGGCCAAGCTCGTTGGCCTGTGTGATTGCCGAGTGGCACTCCACCATTTGGGTGTGTCAGATTGTGGGCCTGCTCGCCTGTTTGAAAGCCATCTGAGCTGTGTCCAGTTTTTGGCTTTACAGATAAGAGTTTGTATATACATGCCCAGGGTTTTGTGTACACCTGACTTTCTCCGCCACAGATATGCAGGAGGGGATTGGTGCGCCATCTGCTGAGTGTGTGTTGAGCGCTGTAAGACACAGCCAGGCTGCTTTCCCAGGTGGCTGCAGCATCTTACCTTCCTGATAGCCGTGTATGGGTAACCCAGTCTCAGTATATGCCTCCCGTGCGCGACACTAGCAGTGTTTAAAAGAGAAGGATGTAAGTAAATGAAACGTTGGCTGTTCAGGTTGATGCACACAGAGTGTCGCGGTGCTATATGGGCCCCAGTCACTGACGACGCTGCGCATTTTCCCACGTGCTCCCAGTGTCTGTAGTTGCTCCGTATGCGCGCCCCAGTCACTGACGGAGCTGTGCATTTTCCCACGTGCTGACGCTGTGCGTTTCCCCACGTGCTGACGCTGCGCGTTTCCCCACGTGCTGACGCTGCGCGTTTTCCCACGTGCTGACGCTGCGCGTTTTCTCAGTGCTGGCGCTGCGTGCGCGTTTTCCCACGTGCTGACGCTGCACGGTTTCCCACGTGCTGGCGCTGCGCGTTTTCTCACGTGCTGGCGCTGCGCGTTTTCTCACGTGCTGATGCTGCGCATTATCCCACGTGCTCCCAGCGTCTGTAGATGCTCCGTATGTGCGCCCCAGTCACTGAGGATGCTGCACATTATCCCACGTGCTTCCAGCGTCTGTAGATGCTCCGTATGCGCGCACCAGTCACTGAGGACGCTGCGCGTTTTCTCACGTGCTGACACCGCGCATTTTCTCACGTGCTGACACCGCGCGTTTTCTCAGTGCTGACGCTGCGCGTTTCCCCAGGTGCTGATGCTGCACGTTTTTCCACGTGCTGACGCTGCGCGTTTTTCCACGTGCTGACGCTGCGCGTTTTCTCTGTGCTGGCGCTGCGCGTTTTCCCCCGTGCTGGCGCTGCGGGTTTTCTCAGTGCTGGCGCTGCACGTTTTCCCCCCTGCTGGCGCTGCGCATTTTCCCCCGTGCTGGCGCTGCGGGTTTTCTCAGTGCTGGCGCTGCGGGTTTTCTCACTGCTGGCGCTGCGCGTTTTCTCAGTGCTGACGCTGCACGTTTTCCCCGTGCTGGCGCTGCGGGTTTTCTCAGTGCTGGCGCTGCGTGTTTTCTCAGTGCTGGCGCTGCGCGTTTTCCCCCGTGCTGGCGCTGCGTGTTTTCTCAGTGCTGACGCTGCGCGTTTTCCCCCGTGCTGGCGCTGCGCGTTTTCCCCCGTGCTGGCGCTGCGCGTTTTCCCCCGTGCTGGCGCTGCGCGTTTTCCCCCCGTGCTGACGCTCAGGGTTTTCTCAGTGCTGGCGCTGCACGTTTTCCCCCCTGCTGGCGCTGCGCATTTTCCCCCGTGCTGGCGCTGCGGGTTTTCTCAGTGCTGGCGCTGCGGGTTTTCTCACTGCTGGCGCTGCGCGTTTTCTCAGTGCTGACGCTGCACGTTTTCCCCGTGCTGGCGCTGCGGGTTTTCTCAGTGCTGGCGCTGCGTGTTTTCTCAGTGCTGGCGCTGCGCGTTTTCCCCCGTGCTGGCGCTGCGTGTTTTCTCAGTGCTGACGCTGCGCGTTTTCCCCCGTGCTGGCGCTGCGCGTTTTCCCCCGTGCTGGCGCTGCGCGTTTTCCCCCGTGCTGGCGCTGCGCGTTTTCCCCCCGTGCTGACGCTCAGGGTTTTCTCAGTGCTGGCGCTGCACGTTTTCCCCCGGGCTGGCGCTGCGCGGTTTCCCCCGTGCTGGCGCTGCGCGGTTTCCCCCGTGCTGACGCTGAGGGTTTTCTCAGTGCTGGCGCTGCGCGTTTTCCCCCGTGCTGGCGCTGCGCGTTTTCTCAGTGCTGAAGCTGCGCGTTTTCCCCCCGTGCTGGCGCTGCGCGTTTTCCCCCGTGCTGGCGCTGCGCGTTTTCTCAGTGCTGACGCTGCGCGTTTTCCCCCGTGCTGGCGCTGCGCGTTTTCCCCCGTGCTGGCGCTGCGCGTTTTCTCAGTCCTGACGCTGCACGTTTTCCCCCGTGCTGGCGCTGCGCGTTTTCCCCCGTGCTGGCGCTGTGCGTTTTCTCAGTGCTGGCACTGCGCGTTTTCCCCCGTGCTGGCGCTGCGCGTTTTCTCAGTGCTGGCGCTGCGCGTTTTCCCCCGTGCTGGCGCTGCGCGTTTTCTCAGTGCTGACGCTGCACGTTTTCCCCGTGCTGGCGCTGCGGGTTTTTTCAGTGCTGGCGCTGCGGGTTTTCTCAGTGCTGGCGCTGCGCGTTTTCCCCCGTGCTGGCACTGCGCGTTTTCCCCCGTGCTGGTGCTGCGCGTTTTCTCAGTGCTGACGCTGCGCGTTTTCTCAGTGCTGACGCTGCGCGTTTTCCCCCGTGCTGGCGCTGCGCGTTTTCTCAGTGCTGACGCTGCACGTTTTCCCCGTGCTGGCGCTGCGGGTTTTCTCAGTGCTGGCGCTGCGCGTTTTCCCCCGTGCTGGCGCTGCGCGTTTTCTCAGTGCTGGCGCTGCGCGTTTTCCTCTGTGCTGGCGCTGCGCGTTTTCCCCCGTGCTGGTGCTGCGCGTTTTCCCCCGTGCTGGCGCTGCGGGTTTTCTCAGTGCTGACGCTGCGCGTTTTCCCCCGTGCTGGTGCTGCGCGTTTTCCCCCGTGCTGGCGCTGCGGGTTTTCTCAGTGCTGACGCTGCGCGTTTTCCCCCGTGCTGACGCTGCGCGTTTTCCCCGTGCTGGCGCTGCGCGTTTCCCCAGTGCTCCTTAGCACCTTCGATGCTCTTCTGGAAGGTGCCCATTGAAGTCCTATGCCTGCCTCCTAACTGGCTGGCTGATCTTCCACTGTTCAGTCTGCAGAGGCCTCTGCGTGTTGTCCTTTATCAGAGACGTGACTTGCGCACGTTTGTCTCATCACCGTCGTTCAGAACAAAGCTTTTAAACTTTGATAAAGTCCAGCTTATGAGTGTTTTCTTTTATGGGTCATGTTTTGATGTCATATTTAAGAACTCTTCAGCTAATCCTCGGTCATGAAGACTTTTCTCCTGTATTTTTGTTTAAAGGGTTATGGTTTTGCGTTTCAATTTAGATCCGTAACCTGTTTTCAGATTTTTTGCATAATGAGCGAGGGTTGAGCTGAGTTTCGTTTCTGTGCCCTAACCCTGCTCTGTGGACCCCACAGGCCCACTTGCCGGCCTCCTGGCGCCAGCATCGTAGCACTGCAGGTGGGGTGTGGAAGCCTTACTCGTTTATGTGGGCCTTCCCTCCCCTCTAAAGAAATTACTTCCATGTATGTTGAGAACCACCTCAATGCAGCACTGTTTCCTCTCAAATAATCCTTAACACCTGAGAGGAGACACACTCGCCTCCTGGTTCCGTTCCTTCCCTCTCTTCATCCCTGATGCCCCAGCCTTCCCTCAACGTCCCCTCCCTGCCTTCCTCACTCCCTTCCCCTCATCCCTTTCTCTCCACGGTACTTCCTTCCTTAAGACAAACTCCCTCTAACAGAGCAGATGCGCGGGGACAGGTTCTTTCCAGTCTCCTTCTCTGATTGGGTCTGTTTCTGCTTCATTCAGAAGGCCCTTTGATGCCAGCATCAAGGTTCACGGCTTCTTTCCTCTCAGCATTTGGGAGATGTGCCACTGCTTCCTGGCCCCTGGTTTCTGGTGAGAACCCACTGTTGCTTCAATCATTCTCCTGAAGGTAGCATGCTGTTTATCTGTGGCTACTTTCAAGATTCTTCTGTGTCTTTAGTCTTCAAAAACTTGGTTGTGATTTGTCTGGGAGTGGATTTCTTTAGGTTCACCCGGTTTCAGGTTGATTCAGCTTCTTGAGTCTGTAGGGTATTTTTCCGCCAACTTTGCCAAGTTTTAAATCATTATTTCTGCAATATTTCTGAATCACGCACTTTCTTCTTTCTTTCTGGGACTGTATTTTTTTGTGTGTTTTTTTCCCCAGTTTTCGTTCTAAACCATTCTTTTTAAAGTTACAATTTTAAAACTTTCTCATGTAAAGATATGAATAAAGTTTATAACATCCAAACTTTTTCTGAAAGAATAACTTGATGAAGTAATTCCAGCAAAAGTGGTGATGAGCCTGATAAAGCATAGACGGGCTGACGTGGTAGTGCTTGCTTACTGGGTGATGTGACCTCATGCAAAACGTGTACACACACACGCCCACCAGGCACACACAGACACACGTGTGACTCATACAAAACGCGAACACACACACGCCCACCAGGCACACACAGACACACGTGTGTAATGCATAGAAAACGTACACACATGCCCACCATGCACACACAGACACACGTGACTCATACAAAACGTGTACACACACACGCCCACCATGCACACACAGACATGTGTGTCTAATGCATACAAAACGTGTACACACATGCCCACCATGCACACAGACACACGTGTGTGACTCATAAAACGTGACACACATACGCCCACCATACACACACAGACACGTGTGTAACTCACAAAATGTGCACACACGCGTGCCCACCATGCAGACACAGACATGTGTCTAACGCATATAAAACGTGTGCACACACACGCCCACCATGCACACACATACACACATGTGTAACCACTTCTCCGCCTTCTGGTGTCACCAGTGAGATCTGACGGATTGTAATCCTGTTCTTGTGCTTTCCACAGCAGACTTGCTTTAAGCTGGTTGTACTCCCTGTTGGTTTCCTGACTGTAATGTCCTGGACTAGGGGGTGTCCTGTTCAGCTTGGTAAACCTAGTCTCTATTGCAGTGCTTGGTGAGTTGGACATCAGCAAGTGTTTGTTACGTTGGGTTAAAGCGTGGAAAACAGACGCATCAGGAGACACATCAGCTGACGTGCTGGGTCCTCTGGTCTCCTTTAGCTCCCTAGAGGTGTGTCCGTCATGGGGGCTGAGGGCTGGCCCCCACAGTGGCCTTGGTGCGCGGTCTGTGCACAGGAGTTGCTGTGACCCAGGAGGGCCTCGGCGGGAGCCTGGGTGTGCGGCGTCCGAGGCGTGTCGCATCTTGGGAGTGAAGCCCGAGGCAGGGAGTCCTGTGTGACACACTTGACGTGTTACCTGGGACTCAGTCAGTTGCCGTCTTTTCTCCTGTTCTTTTCAGCTTGTATTTCAGGAGCTGGAGAATCTCTCTCTGGCTAATTCACGTATTGGGCACCTCAGAGTTGCTCGTCTCGTCAGATTTTTCCAGAGCGGCCGAGCACAGAGGGGGACGGGAACGGCACGTCCCGGCAGATCGGGGGGGGGGGGGGGGTGCAGGGGGTGGGGCCTTAGCTCTGGCCGGGTGAGGGCGAGGCCCGTGCTTTCCCAGCAGGTGTGGGCTTCCCTGGTTGGGATTGCCCCGTCTGGCAGGTGGAGGGGCTTGGTTCCCTGAGCGGTGAGTGGCCCACAGGCAGGAGGCCCTGGGGCCCACGGCTCTGGGGCAGCAGACGGGGGGCGACTGGCCTTGGCTTGCCAGCTCATGGCCCACGAGCCCCCTCACCAGCCGGACTCATGAGCAAAAGCCGGGTGTGCAAGGCGCGTGGGAAGCAGTCTCGCTGTTTCTGCTGCCTCGGGGGTTTGCCAGATGGATTTTCCTCAGTTCGTTTTTTTTTAATGAAAAGCTTTCCTGGCGGCTGTCGGAATGCCACGTCCAGGGCACTGAGAGTCACCAGAGAGGGCCCAGGTCTCCGTCCTGTCGGCGGCCTGCAGTCTCACGTCTGTGCCCCGCGGGCGGCTGTTGGAATGCCACGTCCAGGGCGCTGAGAGTCACCAGACAGGGCCCAGGTCTCCGTCCTGTCGGCGGCCTGCAGTCTCTCGTCTGTGCCCCACGGATGAGGCAAGGCCACTCCCCAGGCTGGGGCTCCATGCGCCCCAGTGTCTGTGCCTCTTCCCTGCTGGGCCGGGTCAGCACCGCCGGGAGGCTGGGCCAAGCCGCGGCTGCCCAGCAGGCTCAGGCCCATCCCGGGCACGTTCGCCTCCCCGCCTGCAGACGGCCTGGGGGCCTGGCGCAGGGTCAGGTTGGTGGACCTATGGGGGGCGGCGGCCGAGGGCGGGGTTCCCGTGCACGGCCCTGGGCGGCCTGGCGCAGGGACCCTCTCCCCTCTGCTCACATGCATCACGACGCCCTCTGTCCCGGGGGTTGGGGATGAGCTGCCCTCCTGTTCTGCGGATGGGCGCCCTGGGGCTTGACGCCAGCCCCCCTCCTGCTCCAGGCTCTGCCGAGGGAGCGTGTCCCCAGAGACCCACTGATCTCACAGAGTGTCCGCTACCCTCGACCCCACAGCCTGACTTTCATCACATTCGTTGGCTGCGCCGGGTGTGCCCCTACCCTGCGTGTGTTTTCTAAGAGGAAATAAATGGAGGCACGTGAAGTGGTAGCATGTCTGTGCGGGCCCGGTGAGCTCGGAGACCAGTCACCATGGCAACCTGGTGGCCTTCACACCTCGGTGATTAGGAGGACGGCCTCTCCTCTGCCCACACGACAGCTCGGCTGTGGCTGCCCGAGCCCGGGCCACGGCCTGGAGCCCCGTTGGCTGGGGCGGGGGGGCAGGGGGTGGTGCAGACGCAGCCTGGCCTGCACCCCGCCTCCCCGGCTCTGAGCCCACTCTCCGGGATGGCCTGGCGTCACCTGTGGGCCTGGGGAGGGCTCTGAGAGCAGACTGCGCTGCCAGCCGCAGGGCTGCGTCTGCTCCGGGGCCTCTGGGGAGGTGGGGCAGGTGCCCGGATGGGGTTTTAAGGTTGGGTCTGGCAGGTCAGCCTGCAGCTGCTGGTGTGGTCCAGGCAGCTCCGGCATCTGTCCCTGTGTCTGTTTCTGCTGGCTCTGCCCTTCCTGCAGGGCTGGCCTGCCCTGAGTCCCTCAGCACGTCATAATGGGAGCGGGGCTGCAGGCTTTTCCCAGAGTGCCTGCAGACCAGCTGGGTTCCGGGTCCTGGACTCCTGACCCCTCATCCATGGGCGGCGTGTGGCTCTCCTGTCCCTCAGGCTCTGCGCTGTGTGGGGCGGTTCCAGCTTCAGCGGGCGGCAGGGCTGGAGCGGCGCGACCGGGAGCAGGACACCCTCAGCCGCAGGCCCTTCCTGGGGCGAGGCCGCGCGGGCGGGGCGTGGCGGTCGCCTGCCTCGCGGTTGCGGGCAGCAGCGCTGACTGTGCCATTCCAGTCTGTGCTCCTCAGCCCTTGCTGCCAAGTGGCCTGAGATCACGCTGGCCGCCCCTGACCGAGGCTTCTGGGGTGTCTGCGTCACAGGGGTGTCCGTGTGTGTGTGAGAGCGCCTGCCTGTGGGTGTGTGCCCACGGCCCCAGCGGCCCCAGCGCCGCATGCGGGGAGCCCCGGCTTGCAGCTCAGGCCCAGAGCGTGGCTGTGGTCCTGGGGCTTCCGGCCCGGCTCCAGCTCTGACTCTGGAGGGGCTCCCTACCGAGCGGGAGCCATGGGTCCAGCCAGCGGCAGGCGCCTGCCCGGCCAGCTCCTGGGCTTCCTCTGTCACAGCAGGCCGTGTGGCTCCGGGGAAGGAGCCAGCTTGGAGGCCGGCCTGGGTTCCGATCGCGGCCCTGTCCCTCGCCAGCCGTGTTGTTGGGGTGGCGAGCGCCCGGGAGGCCCTGCGGTCCTGTTTCCACGAGGACCCCTTCTCCAGGGAGCTGCTCGCCCTCTGCCGGAGGCTCTTATTCTAATGAGCTGGCCACCTTCTTAGCTGGCCAAGGGCTTTAAATACATGTATACTCTGTTCATGTGAGTGTATCTTTTACTGCAGCATAGGAAGGGGCGTGGGGATCCGGTCGGCACAGGGCTCTGCCCAGGTGTGAGCATGCCTGGCTGAAGACCTGGCTCAGCTGTGCATCACGAGGGCCCCTCGACCCCGCCTGGCCAGCGGTGCCCGCAGAGGACGCGGGCCGCCCTCCCGCCCTGGGGCCTCTCTCCCCAGCGCGCTGTGCTCCCTGCGCTCTCCCGTCATGCTCCTGGCGCTGTCTCCCTGCCTGCAGGGGCCACTGCTCACGGCCAGGCCGCGTGTGGACACGCAGTTGTTTCCAGTTTGGGTCCCAAATGGGTGACGTAGGAGCGAGTGTTTCCAAACCTGTGCTTTGTGGCTGTGAGCGCTGGTTTCTGGTGCTTTACCCAGAGTGGGATTGCCGCCCAGTCCTTTTAACGGCTTGCGTGGATCTCCAGGCCCTCCAGCAGCGTGTGAGCTCCTGGGCTCCGGTCCTTATGCACCTTTGTTTTTTTTTAAAGTCAGATGTTTTATTCTGGAAAGCACGTATGCACTCAGTTCAGAACATTAACCTGGGAGTGAACGCAGGAGCAGACCAGCTACTGACCATCGTGAACCAACTGTCCGCATCCCTTAGTGCCGGATGCTGCCGTTGGGGCTCTTCGGCGGTGCAGCGCGGCTCTAGTCTGCATTCACTGCCACTTATGGAGGCTGAGCACCTTTTCAAATGTTTATTGGCCATTTAAATAGCCTCTTCTGTGAAATGTCGCTTCAAATTTGTCACCTATTTAGGGAAAAATTGGGTTCTCTTTTCCTATCAGTCTGTAGGCGTTCTCTATGCGTTTTGAATCCAGCCTTTGTTGAAGGGACATAGCGTGCGTCTCCCCTCCCAGTCTGGGGCCTGCCTCTTCACTCTCGGAGTAATCTCTTTTGTTAAGTCCCATTTGTCAGATTTTCCTTCTGCATTTATTTCTTTTTGTTTTCTGTCTAGAACATCTTTGCTTATATTGGGTCATGAAGATATGTTTCATTTTTTGTTTTCTTCTAGAAGCACTTAAAAAAGGCCAGCTTATTGTAGGTATAATTCACATAAAATTCACCCTTTTAAGGCATGCAGGTTATTGTTCCTAGCAAACAGTATTCATAGAATTTTGGAGTAATCATCACTGATTCTAGAACATTTCACACCATCCCCCCGAACCATTACCATTAGCAGTAGTGCCCTGTTCCCCCAACCCCCATCCCTAGGAACCATTGATGTACTTTCTGAGTCTGTGATCTCCCTGTTCTGGACATGTGTCAACAGAATCATGTGACGTGTGGTCTTCCATCTGGCTACTTGAGTCGCGCATAATGTGTTCAAGGTTCACTGATACTGAGGCATGGATTGCTGTCTCCTCTTCATGGCCGGGCAGTGCTCCGCCGTGTGGACAGGCCACTGTCTATCTCTCTGCTCTTCAGCTGATGATGTTTGGGTTGTCTCCATAGTCTGGCTACCCTGGATAATGCTTACAAGAACATCCAGAAATGGCTTCTTGCTGGACACGCGTTGGCGACTCTCTCCTCTCTCCTCCTGGGGCTCTCCCATGCTGTTCCCGTTTCAGCTCCTCTCCAGCGTGTGGGTGTGGCTTGCTGTACCCTGGTCGGCCTGTGTCACTGAGCTCTGGACTGAAGCTGCCCTGGTGGGTGTGAGAGGCAGCTCTTTGTATTTCATATGCTCATTGGCCGTTTGTATATGTTCTTTGGAGGAAGTGGCACCCGCTCCAGTGCTCTTGCCTGGAAACGCCCATGGACGGAGGAGCCTGTAGGCTACAGTCCACGGGGTCCCAGACTGAGCGACTTCACTTTCACTTTGAAGAAAAGTTTATTCAGATTGTTTGCCCTTTGTATGTTCGAGTTGTAGGAGTTCTTTCTGTGTTCTGCATACAAGTCCCTTATGAAATAATAATTTGCAGATGTTTCCACACATTCTGTGCCTGTCTTTTCACTTTCTTGGTGATGTCCTTAGAAACTAAAAGGTTTTAAATTCTGACGAAGCTCAACCGACCTGTTTTTTCCTTTGATTGTTTGTGGTTTTGGTGTCATATCTGAGGATCTGTTGCCAAATTAAAAGACATGAAGGTGTACCCTTACATTTTCTTCTAAGAGTGGTAAAGTTTTAACTCTTAGATTTGGGTCTTTGCTCCATTTAGGTTTTCCTGTGTGGTGTGAGGTAGGAGTCCAGCGTCCTTCTCTTGCTCGTGAATGTCCTGCCGTGTTGGCATCACCCTGTGCCTCTGAGGGACTGTCACTTCTGTATCATGTGGACTTGGCACCCTTGTTGAAATCAGCTGACTGTAAAGATGACCCTTTATTTCTGGGCTCTGAGTTCCTCCAGTTGGTTTATATGCCTTCATATCACCACCACAGTCTTACCACTGGGCTTGTGGAGAGTTCTGAAGTCAAGAGGTGTGAATCCTCTGACTTTTTCTCTGTCTTTTGACTCTGGGATTCCCTGAGATTCCATGTGAATTTTAGGGCATATTTCTATGTTTCTACAGAAGAAAAAAGGCAGCTGAGACTTTGATAGGGATTCTACTGATGCTGTGTTTCACGTTTTAAAAACCTTTCTCGTTAGGCCTCTAATCTAGCGTGAATTAAAGTCTTTAAAAGGTGCAGGTAGGGATATGTATTTATTTGGAAGCTTGTTCGTCCCTCTTGGGCTGCAAGAGGACCCCTCTCCAGCGGTCGGCTGTGCCGCGGCTGTTTCTGGACTCTGTTCGGTCGCTTTCTGTGCTTGGGTCAGCATTGCCCCTTACTGTTGTGGCTGTGTGGTGGGTCTGATCGCCTTGTGTGTTAGTCGTCCAGCTTTGTTGTTTTCACGATTATCTGGCTTTTGTGAGCATTTCTGTATCAATGTTAGAATCGGCTTGTCGGGCTAACACCTGTAGATTGCTTTGGAGAGAGCTGCAGCCGCAATGGTCCCGAGTCTCCAGTCTTCCTCCCCGCTCTCCCTGTCTCTCTCACCCTGTCTCTGTGTCTAGGCCCCTCAGAAACATGCCATAGGTTTCTGTGCAGTAATACCAGATCTTTTCTGTTAGATTTATGTTAAAAAGTTACTGGGTATTTTATACTTTTGGATGCTAATGAAAATGGTATTGCTTTTCTTTTTCGTTTATTTTTAAACTTCATTACTGATATATAGAAACATGATTGACTCTTGTATATTGGCCTTGTGCCCTGTGACTCTGGTGAACCCACCTGTTACTGTGTTGCTGTCAGCCTGTCTGCTGAAGCGCCGTGTCCTCAGCTTTTCCTACGCACAGTCATGTCACCTGAGTGTCGTGGCAGCTCTGCTTTTTCCTTTCAAGTTCCAGGATGGGAATTTTAAAAATTTTCATTTACTTTCTTGCCTTGTGTACTGGCTGGACCTCCAGTACAATTGAGAATAAAGATGGTTGTCATCTTTGTCTGGATAGCTGTTCTCTTGGCAGTGGGTGTGGAGGGATGCCCAGTGTCTCACCATCGAGTCTGATGTGAGGGCAGGTTTTCTGGGTGCTCTCTGTCACGTTTCTGGGCTGAGTTGCAGTTCTACCATGAGTGTGTCTGGAGTTTTGTCGGTTGCCTTTTTGAATCTGTTCATGCCTGTATGTTTTTCCCCTTTATTCCATTAATGTGCTGAATCGCACCTGATGGCTTTAAGGCGAGATTCCTGAGGGTCATTCGGGTGGGAGCAGCCTCTGTCCTTGCTGCCTGGCTAAACTTCTGCTTCCGACCTGGGCCCTTCTGAGGGGTCTCTTCCGTCTCATGCACAGCTTGTCGGGGTGGCTGGTCCCTGAGGAGCAGTTCCAGCGCATGGGCTGTGGGTGGCCTGTGTCCCGGATGCCGGGGGCTCCAGTAGCAGGTGGGGCTGGCAGGGCCCTCTGCATGCTCCTGGAGCCCTGCCCAGAAAGGCCTGCAGGCAGCTTCAGCCAGGCCCCATGATTGCTCCCCTGTGAGCTGAGCCTCTGCCTCCGTCCCTCTCGGGACCCTCTGCCCCACACACCTGGATGCCGTGCCGGGCGCTCGCTGTCCCTCGCAGCCCCTGGGAGACGTGTCCTCCCTGCCTGCAGCCTCTGCTCAGAGGGGTCCATCAGGGCTACGGCCCGGGCCCGCCTCCTTGTCTCTTGAGTGAGCTGGACGTTGGCCATGGGATCTTCCTCTTCTTTGCTGCCAGCTTCCAGCTCCAGCAGAGACGGGCCTTCAAGGGGGCAGTTCTGAGTGTCCATGTCCCTGCCTGAAACGCCCTGCCTCCCATCACTGAGGCCCCGCCCACCCCTATTGCATCAGGCCTCCCCTGCTGCCCCTCTGAGGGGCAGGTGGGCAGGATGACCGCAGGCCTCAGGCTCCTGGAGGTGCCCCGTCCCCAGAGGGGCACTGGTCAGTTCCCTCTGCTTCCTGGGTCCCCAGGAACAGGACGCAAGTGACCCGCACTGGCGGCCTGACCTGGCGGGGGGCTGGTGTGGGACCAGGTGACCCCACCTGCCGCAGGCCAGAGAGAGGAGGACAGGCCACACAGAGCAGGCCCGGCCGGCGCAGTCTGCATGCTGGACCTCTGGCTTCCGGGTCATCCCTGTGGGTGGAGCAGCTCGCAGACCCCGCCCTCAGGAGTGTTCCCCGGGACCCAGGGTAGTCCCTGCGTGGGGGGCTGGGGAGTGAGGGGAGGCGGCAGTGTCCACGACTCACGCACACACGTGTGCACACGCCCACACACAGTCGGCTCTCAGCAGGCTGACAGTCCGCACTCACTCCCAGGGCAGGGAGCTCCCCCGGGGGTCGGGCTGCACGCGGCAGGTGCTGTGGCTGCATCTGCCCCCGTTGGGACGGCACGCCTCCCGCTGGCCCGGGTTGGGGGCCCCTCCTGTGAGGGGATGGCGCGCCTCCCGCTGGCCCTGGTTGGGGGCCCCTCCTGTGGGGGAAGGTCTGCACCGCTCGAGACGGTGTCGGCATGTTGGCTCTGAGCAGCTCCAAGCAGCGGCAGCCTTGAGTGACCGAGGCCTGGCCTGTGTGGCTCTCTGGCCTGGTGCGGCTCTCTGGCCTGTTGCGGCTCTCTGGCCTGTGTGGCTCTCTGACCCGGGCCCTGCGGAGCAGCAGGGGCCGCGAGTCTCCCCGGCCGCCCACGCGGGGACTACCCTGGGTCCCGGGGAACACTCCTGAGGGCGGGGTCTGCGAGCTGCTCCACCCACAGGGGTGACCCGGAAGCCAGAGGTCCAGCACGCAGACCGCGCCGGCCGGGCCTGCCCTGTGTGGCTCGTCCTCGTCTCTGGCCTGCGGCAGTTGGGGTCACCTGGTCCCACACCAGCCCCCCGCCAGGTCAGGCCGCCAGTGCGGGTCACTTGCATCCTGTTCCCGGGGACCCAGGAAGCAGAGGGAACCGACCAGCACCCCGTGTGTGCACAGGGCAGTCCCGGGGAGGGGCTGTTTGCTGGAGAGCAAGTGGGTCAGCTCCCTGGAGACTGTTGAAGGCTGTGGCCTTCTGTGGGGGCCTGAGCTGGGCTTCTGATCACCTGAGCGTGTCAGTTTAGTTCCGAGGGCCTGTGGTTGATGCCTGCCCACCAGGTGCCCTGCTGGACGGACGGGGCTCGGGCCCCTCCTGCGAAGTGTGGATGTTTGCAGGGGCATCGACAAATCAGGGCGTACAGCGATACTTGGGAGCCGGTGTGCTGGGCGTCCAGGCGGGGGTGGGGGGTCTGGTTGGCCGTGAGGGGAGTGATGACAGCCAGGCCTGACGCGGCCGTGAGACCCGCCCCGCTGGGGGGGCAGGGCGGTGGAAGGGAGGCCGGCCCGGGTCCAGGGCTGGGGCCATCAGCGCCTGAGCCAGGTACCCACCCCACTGCGGGGGACGGCACGCCCCTGCCCCCACCCTCCAGGGTGTGCGTTTCCCAGGGGCAGAGGGTCCAGGAAGGCAGTGCCTGGGTGAGTCTGCTCGGCTGGCCGGCGGGGCGCAGGGGAAGAGGTGCCCTGCTGGAAGAGCGGAGCCCAGGGCCCGGCCTGCCCGGGGGGGCGGCGTGCTCAGGAGCCGGGGTCCCTCAGTGCCGCAGCCGTCACCTGCCAGGGCCAGGGGTTCTGAGCAGACGCCCGCACGCCCCGCACCTTCCCTGGCCTCAGTGGCCGGCTGAGCGGCCTCCGTCCCGCACCCCCGAGGCCCCGCCAGCGCTGGGGTCGCTCCACCAAGTCCCCACACCCTGTGGTCGCGCCCGTCATGGGGCCGATGGTGTGGGGGCGGCGCTGCCCAGAGCCCGCGTCTCTCCAGGGCCTTGGGACAGGCACAGGCTCGGGGTGTGACCAGGGCCCCGCCGCCCATCCAGCACGTCCGGGGCTGCGTCCCTGCCTCTTTCCTCTGAGGACCTGTCAGCTCACATCTGGCAGGCAGGTGCTCCGGGAGCCTCCGCAGGGCTGGACAGGGGTGGGCCCCTCGCCCAGCGGCCAGCTCCACCCGGTGCCTGTGTCCTCGGTCCATGGCCCGGTTCCGTGCGAGCGCCCCGGCCCAGGCACGGGCTGTGTGAGCCGGTCTCTGAGCTCCGGGCGCTGCAGCCTGAGGAGCAGCGGGTGGCCCCCTCCCGCCCCGTCTCTCGAGCCTGTCCATCTGCAGACACCAGGACAGCGCTGCCCTGCTGCCGCCCCCGGGTGAGCGGGCGGGGCTGTTCTCCGCGCTCCTCCATGAGATGTGTGCAGCTGAAGGCCGAAGGGTTTCCTCCGTGAGGCTCCGGGCTGCCCCTCACAGCCACTGCAGACGCTGTGTGCCCGACGAGAGGGGTCAGGGGTCAGGCCGTCCTCCTGGGCAGCAGCCGTCCAGCTCAGCTTCTGGGAGCTGGGTTAAAGCATGAATCAGTCAGGTCGTATCAGGGTCCTGCTCAGAGCTCTGGGCTGGCTTGGGTCAGCACATCTGGCCTCCCCCCACCTTACTGCTCCCCGGGCCAAGCCTGCAGCCTGTTGCCGGGGAGGCTTCTGCCTCCCTGGTGTGGTCCTGGGGGCCGGGGGAGAGTCCGTGACGGCAGCATCTCATCTCTGCACGTCCTCGCTGGGTGGCTCTGGGAGACTTCATCACTTTGTGCCTCGGTTTGCTTGTCTGTTAAATGGGTTTACTTGCTCCCTCCTCACCAGATGATTGGATGAGTTGGAGAAGCACTTGAGTTGCTGTCTTTTTATATAGGGCCACCGCTTTTTGCTGCCTCAGCCCTGTCGCTGAGGAGTCACCTGTGATCCCTGTCTCTGTTGTAACTGAAGTCGTACCTTCCGCCCCGTGTCTGGGTGCTGCTGAGAGGCAGTGGGGGCGGGGCGGTGGGTCACATGCGGGGTCGCGCAGGGGAGCCAGCCTGCGATTCCCGGGCTGGCTCTCCTCTTACTGTGCCGCTGCGGAGCCCGTCTGCCCTGCAGGCACCCTGCTGGCTCAGCTCTGTGTGTTTTCAGAGGCGCTCGTCTCTGACTGTGATGGGGGTTTGTCCGTGTTCTCTGGTATGTCAGGTCTGATTTACGTCTTCGGGGTTTCTGTTATTAGGTGCGTTGTTATTGTTCAGGCGCTCAGTCGTGTCCGACTCTTCGAGACCCCATGGACTGCAGCCTGTCAGGCCTCCCTGTCCATCACCAACTCCTGGAGTCTGCTCGAACTCACATCCATCGAGTCAGTGATGCCATCCATCTCATCCTCTGTCATCCCTTTCTCCTCCTGCCTTCAATCTTTCCCAGAATCAGGGTCTTTTCCAAGGAGTCAGTTCTTCTGACTCCAAAGTATTAGATTTTCAGCTTCAGCATCAGTCCTTCCAATGAATATTCAGGATTGATTACCTTTAGGATTGACTGGTTCGATCTCCTTGCTGTCCATTCTTCGGTGCTCATCCCAGGGACGGGGGAGCCCGGTGGGCTGCCGTCTGTGGGGTCGCACAGAGTCGGACACGACTGGAGCGACGCAGCAGCAGCAGCAGCAGCCGCCTTTACGGTCCAGCTCTCACACCCATACGTGGCTACTGGGAGAAACTGCTAGGTGTGTGCGCATTTGCAGCCGTTATCTCTTCTTGACTAACTGTCTCTGTTATGACTGTGAACTTGCCTTCTTTATGTTGTGTCTGGGTCTTTTGTATTGAATTCTCCTTTATCGGATGTTAATACAGCTTCACCAGCGTGCTGATACTTAGTCTGCCCCTGTATCCTTTTCCCGTTTCTAAAACCCTTTTTGCATCATTTTTATGAATAACGTAGAGCTGGAGTTCTGCCTTTGCGTGGGGGTGTGTGGTGAGCAGAATAACGACCCGCACAGATGTCTGTGCCCTGACCCCCAGGCCTGTGATGATGACCTCTCGCCTGGTGACTGGGGCTGTGCGATGTGACTGACTTAAGGGCATGTGACCAGGAGAGGGCCCTGCATTATCCTGGGGAGCCCAGTGTCCTCATCAGGAAAGAGGGGACAGGAGAGGCAGAGGAGGAGACGTGATGGTATCTCAGCGGTGTGGGCACCGTGAGGCCAGGAGCCCAGAAGCAGAGGCGACCGCTGGGCTCCGGGAAAGGTGAGGAAGCGGCCCTCCCGGAGCTGCCAGGAGGAAGCAGCCCTGCTGACGCCACAGTTTCAGCCGAGTGAGACCCCCGAACCCTCTGCCCTCCAGAGCTGCACGGAGCCAGTCTGTATTGTTTTAAGCCACTGAGTGTTTGGTGAGTTCTTGCAGTAGCAATAGGAAGCTAACAGGGTAAGTGTGTTCAGTGTGATCCTCGGTGTGAGTGCCTCTCAGTCCGCCGTTTGGTACTTGCTTTGTTTGTTTCACCTGCCCTTTGTTCCTCTGTTGCTACTCTCTTGTAGATTTTTTCGAGGGAGATGGTGGAGATGAAGCAGTATATTTTAGAGTTTCGTTCTATCTTCTCTACTGACTTTTTGTTTGTGCCTTTTTTGGTTACATTTTTGGTAGTTATTCTCAAAATTACTTCTTAAAAAAAGACTGTGACAGTCTATGCTCAAAAAATGTTCGGCTGCTCCAGGAATTATTTAAGAACTCTCAGAAGCGCCCTGCCTGGGATTTCCTGAGCTTCTCAGATCTGTCTGTGGCGTTTAATTAGTTTTGGGGGATTCTCGGCCTTCACCTCTTCGTTTTCTTGGCCGTCTTTCTCTCCTGCTGGGACTCCGATGAACGCGTGCTCTGCCGCCTGGTGCTGCCCCACAGAGCTTGGGGGCCTGTTTCGTTCTGTCTCTCCTGCTTTGTCTGTTTCTGTTTGAATCTGAATAATTTCTGATGACTCATTTCCATGTTCATGGGCTCTTTGCTCTGTCCACAGTCTGCTAATGAACCACAATCTCTCGCATTTCCCTTTGGTTCCGTTCTATAGTTTGGGTGGTGTCAGTGACGGTGGAGGAGGGGCCTCTGAAGACCCTCTTTTCCATAAAAGCAATGAAGATGCTCAGAGCCTGTTTTTTTCAGAACTGAAAATTGACCAAAAGCTTGTAGCCACCCAGAAGTGTTCGTTCAGGAAAAAATGGTGAATCACAGTAGGACAGCGAGGCTTGTGGCATTTCAAAATGTGCTGTTGCCATCCTTTTCTCCCCAGCTGAGCAGGGACCTGGAAACCAGCGCACGTGTTCGTGGTGAAACCCAGCAGCCTCGGCAGAAGAGGGCTGTGTGTGTTAGGCCCTCTGTCGTGTCCGAGTTCTTCGGACCCTGTGGACTCTAGCCCGCCAGACTGCTCTGTCCATGGGATTCTCCAAGCAGGAATTCTGGAGTGGGTAGCGGTTCCCTTCTCTGGGGGATCTATCCAACCCAGGGATTGAACCCAGGTCTCCAGCATTGTAGGCAAATTCTCTACTATCTGAGCCACTAGGGAAGCCCAGAAGGGACTGGGAAAGGACTGGAATCCTTCAGAGCCCCGTCCCCAGAGGTCAGCATCCTTTTTCCTGCTTGGGGGTTTCCCGGAGGACCCCACTCACGAGGCTAGCCTTATCGGCCGTCACTCAGGTTGCCCAGTGGAAGCAGCCTTTCCCCTGGGGGCGTTTGCTGTGAACCGTCGAGCCCGTTGTTGAACACTGGCTGCCTGGCAGGTGGGGGACAGTTAGGTGCAAACAGTAGGGTGACCCAAATGCTCGGGAAGAAAAGCTAGAGAAAGGAGGGACACAGAAGGCTTTGAAAAGTTGCTGACGTTTTCCGGGGAAGCTGGAGGCCACATGCTGGGTTGGGCGGTGCTTAGGGAGACATCAGGGCGTGCACACTCAGACACGTCACGCCAGACGGTCAGAGGCCGCGGTCAGAGACAGGGTCTTGAGGCCAGCAGGGGCCAGCAGCCTCGGTGAGGGGGTGAGGGGGGCGCCCGCCTCCCCATGGGACGTCTCTGCCGCTTCCCCTGTGGTGCCCACCCTTTCCTGCTGGATTCTCCGGCGTGGTAATCATGGTTATTTTAGAGTCCCTCCGCATTAACTTCAGCATCCGGACCATTGTCGCAGCTGGCTTTGTTGAGTGTTTCCTCTTGTGGTACATCTTTATTGTTTTGTTTGTGTGTTTAAATTTTTGATTGAATGCTGAGCTTTTTGCGTAAACAAATCAGAACGGTGGGCCCTGCACTATATATTTATATCAGTGAAGGTTTCCTTTTGTTCTGTGAGATCCTCGGTGTTGGGGGCTGGGCCTCTGATGGGTGGCATATAGTAGGGTTTCCTTTTTCTTTTCTTTTATCCAAAGTGGAATTTTTTTCTTTAAGGGTAAGATTATTTGGTTTGCATTTTATATTAATTATTGACAGATAACAAGTCACACGCTGAGTGGTTTTAAGCAGTGACCACGTGTGACGGCACAGTGCCCACGAGGCTGCACTGGTCGCAGCACGGCCCCTGCCCTCGCCTCTCGCGGCCGCAGTCCTGTCCTGAGCCCGCCAGGCTGCTGGGCCGAGGCTTCTCAGCTCTGCACTGTGGGGTTGTCCCCAGAAGGCAGCTCGTGACCCCAGGTGGGTGGGCTCCGTGTCTGTGGGCGAATTGGGGTTTCTGGACCGGGACCACGACCACGGCCTCCCTGGAGCCTGCCGCCTCCCGCCCAGCCGCCACTACGTGTCAGGGTTTGGGGGTCACTCCGGGGCCGAGCGCAGGGCCCCAGGACCCTGAGGACCCTCACAGAGACCGCGACCCCTTGCGTGGGCTCTTCTCTCCTCGCCCCCCTCCCCCAGCCCCCACGCCCGCCCCCCCATCTGCTCAGAACACCCCCATCCCCTCCTCCTCTGCTGCCCCCCAGTGCCCCCATCCTGAGCAGACACGGGGCCCTGGGCTCAGCTCTGCACTCTCCCCCAAGTCTCCCAGCGCCCCTGTCCCGCCATCCTGGGGCCCTCATCTCTGTGCTGAGCCCGTTTCCTCTACTGCCCTCAGCTTGGGGCTTGTCTTAGGCATTTGACTCCTTGTTTGAAGGAATTTTAATTTATAATATTTGCCTGTGTAGAGGCTTGCCTGTTTCATAATTTCTTCTTTTTTAATGAGAGGTTCATTTACCTTTTTAAACACCTTAAAACTCACATGTTTAAATTCCTTTATCAACTGAAAATTTGAACACTGGGTGAATATTTGATAATGTTAAGTAATTCATTGTTTCTTTTTGGTATGCAGTGCTGCTGGTTCTGTTTAGGAAAATAGAAGTCCTTATCTGTTAGAGAAATACTGAAGTGCGTGCTTGGGGGTGGCCTGCTGTCGGGGCCTGGGGAACAGAGGTGGGCACCAGGGACGGAGCAGGATCTCCCTTTGTTTACCCTCCGATGCTCAGTGACGACTGTCTGGCTTTTAAAAGTATTATACACTTGTATTACTCAATATATTTTAATATTACTGTAATATCTGGGTTTATTTAATGTTATTTAATACATAACACATTTTCACGTAATAAAAGTTTTGGAAGCCCCGCCTCCCGGCGCCCCGCCTCCCGGCGCCCCGCCTCCCGGCGCCCCGCCTCCCGGCGCCCCGCCTCCCGGCGCCCCGCCTCCCGGCGCCCCGCCTCCCGGCGCCCCGCCTCCCGGCGCCCCGCCTCCCGGCGCCCCGCCTCCCGGCGCCCCGCCTCCCGGCGCCCCGCCTCCCGGCGCCCCGCCTCCCGGCGCCCCGCCTCCCGGCGCCCCGCCTCCCGGCGCCCCGCCTCCCGGCGCCCCGCCTCCCGGCGCCCCGCCTCCCGGCGCCCCGCCTCCCGGCGCCCCGCCTCCCATCACGTGAGTCTGCAGTGGCTGCTGGTTGGCTGGCAGCCTTTCTGAGCTTACACTTGCTCACGTGTTTGGCGTTTGGTTTGCAGGCTTGCTTTGAGCCGCAGGTTTGGTTGTGGCCTGCCTTTCTCTGTTTTCTTGTCTCGTTTCTGAGCATGTTCATGGTGGCCTATACCTGGCCCGGTGCAGGCCCGTCCCGCGCTGCCCAGGTATGGCCTGGGGTTCACGGGCCTGGAGCCTGGGCGTCTGGGCTGAAGGCAAGTTCAGGCAGACTGAGAACCGTGGCCGATGTGGGATCCTAAGGATTTTCACAGCAGCTTCTTGTTCCGGGGGAGCCCTGGGGTCTGGGGCTGAAGTTGGCCCCCGCCCAGCCCTGCCCAAGCCTGTGGCTCCTGCCTCCCCAGCCTGCGTGCCCATCTGCTGCTGGGCGTTCGTGTCTTGGCTGTGCACACGGCCTGGCCTCGTGGTTGTCCCCTCCACGTGTTTGGAGCAGAGAGGCGCACTGAGCGTGCCCTCCTGCACCCTGACCGCACTCCCCTGCCCCCTGACCGCACTGCGCACCATCCCCGCCCTTCCCTGCCCTTTCCGGACCGTGGCCTGTGAGCAGGGCCTGCACAGTGGGGACGCTCTGCTTCCATGCGGGGCAGAGCGCGCTTTATTCCGTGCTTCTTCCCAGAAGACGGTTGGGAAGCGCCCTTAGGGAGAAGATGGCCTCTGCAGTTGTCTGTTTCCTGTCCGCTGGGATCTGAGCCTCATGAGGCCAGCACCTTCCCCGCACCCCCGCCCCTTCCCAGGGGACCCTGCCCCTCCCCGGCCTGGCCGCTTCTCAGGCCTGCTTGTCACATGGTACTGTCCACGTTCTGCTTTGACCTGGGGCCACGGCAAGCCCGCTGTGGACTCTGTCATGTGTCCCCCAAGCCTGGGTCCCTGTGTGGCCGCTGGTCCGGGTGCCGTCGGCTGCTCTTTCTGCAGCCCCTGCGCCAGGCCAGCCCTCGCCATTCTCAGGCAGAGGTGGGCTGGAGTCCCTGACCCGGGAGGGGCCAAGGGCTCTGGGGACACGGCCTCCCCGCAAGAAGCAGGATGCAAGTGCCTGTCCTGCCTGATGGGGCATCCCCGTGCCAAGGCCTGCCGGGGGTCGGGGGCTATTGAGGGTCCCCCGGCTGGGTGAGGGTGAGGAGGGCCTGGCCGGGTAGCTCGGCCTCAGCCCGCCGTGACCCTGGGAGGCCCTCGGCCATGTGCACCGGCCATCCTCTTTGCTCCCTCAGGAGGCTGAGGGCAGCTGCCCCCCAGACGTAGGACACTGGGTTCCCACGCTGCTCCCTTCAGATTCCCGGCCCCAGACACAGGGGCTCTGCTCAGCAGGAGGAGGACATCGGGCGCGATTTGGTGGCATGTGTGCAGTGCTTCCATCCCGAGAGCCTGGGGGTCCCATCTGCCCAGACGCGATCCCCGCCCGCCCTCGTGGGTTTGAGCTTCGGGCCACGCTGAAGCCCCTCTGTCTCTGCGTCGTCACGGGGTCTGGTCACCCTTTTGCCTGGGGAGCCTGTGGGCACCTGGCCGGTGCTGGGAACATACTTGCCCGTGTTGGTGCCGCAGGGTCCTCCCTGGATGGCAGGTGGCGGCCTGGCACGGTGTGGGCTTCGGCTCCTAAGTCGCCGACAGCTGACTGGGTTCTGCTCTCCTCACAGGCCAGGGAGCTGGAGAACCAGGAGGCGGAGCTGAGACGCCGCGACGCCTTCTACAAGGAGCAGCTGGGGCGCCTGGAGAGGCAGGTGGGTCCTGCAGGTCCAGGGAACTCGCCCCCGCGGTCTGCTCTGGGAGGAGCCTTGCGTGCCGTAGCCTCATGTGGTTGCTGATTCTCCTGGGGCCGGCGATCAGCGGCCCATCCTGCTTTCCTGAGGGTGGGCCTCTGAAGTGAACGAGACGCGGAGACACAGTACCTGTCCTTCCAGGCCCGCAGCGACCCTCGAAAAGCCAGTCGTAACTTGCTCACTGTTTGGGGGCTTGTTTTGCTGGTCGTGCTGGTTTTTCAGACGAACGCCTGAGGGCGTGGCGGGGGGTGGGGTGGGGGGCGGTGAGCGTGTGGCTCTTCCTGCGCCCGAGCCCAGGGCCAGGCCCCCCTGCCTGCCGCCCCCATGCGTCCTGGAGGCTCCGTCTCAGTCTGCAGCTTCGAGGCTGGAGGTGTCTCGTGGGCTTGACTGCAGCCTGTTCCGTGGAGCCTGGCCGTGGGGCAGGAGGGTGCTGCCTGCTCCACGGCTGCCCTCTGGTACCCTCGGTGTCAGGGACGCCAATGTGCGAGGGCTGCGGGTGGCGGGCCACCCTCCTCTGCTGTGTCCTCAGCATCCCGTCCCCCTGCCCCACGTCCTTGGTCACGTCCAGACTCCCTACTTGTGCTGAGGGGCCTGCCCGTTCGTGGGCAGTTACTGAAAGTGTCCAGGAGACCCATGGAGACGCTTAGACACCAGCCCTTCGCACAACAGGAGCTGGGGCTCTGGGGGGAGGTGGAGGGCCTGGTGCGGGCCGGGCATGCCTTTTCTGGGGACAGCTCTGTTTCTGTAACGGAAGCTGTTGCTGTTGTATTTCTATATAAATCTGCCTCGTTTATTGAAGGCTCAGACCTTGACATTCTCAGCTTGTGTGCACACAGCTTCAGGGACTGGCTGTGTCAAGCTCCTCTTTTTTGTTCCATCTTCTCTTAAGCTTAGACACTGATGGTGGAAACCTGTTTAGGGGGATTGGAACCACAGCTGGTCATTCTGGACTCCCAGTAGCTGGGAGTTGGTTGCGGGGGCCAGGGGGCGGGAAGGTCAGGCTCTTGCCCTGAGGACGCCGTCTGACCTGCTGTGTGCTCGGCATCGTTGGGCAGGAGAAGCCGGGGAGCCGCAGAACGCGGCCCCGTGTTCTGGGGCGTGGACTTCGTGACCCCTGTGTCCTCGCTGTTTACTGTGCAGGACAGCTCGGCCTGTGTGGCATGTGGCGGCGAGTGTGGGAGGCGTGTGAGGCCGCTGCAGCAGCCCCGTGTGGAGGGCCCGAGTCCCGCACGGACAGTCTCCTGTGAGCACGCCCCCGCAGGAAAGGTCCAGGTCTCCCGGCTCGCTCCTCTCCCGGCTCTGGGTCCCCTCGCCCCATCCAGCTGTTGCATGGGGCGTGTCCTGGTGGCGGAAGCTGCTGCTCCTCTGCGCCCTGCGTCCTCGTCTGTCGCCCGTGGGAGGGGCACTGGCCCTGATGGTCTCCTGGCTGGGTGGCCAGCCCTCTGTCCCCGGCCATGGTTCTCACGGCCTCGTCTGCCCTGTGCCTCCCTGCCCCGCCCTGGACGTCGCCTGCTCGGGCCTGGTGTGTGCGTCCCTCTCCCCTCTCCTGGCCCAGCTCTGTCCCCCGGCCCCTGCCCTGGCTTTTGCACCGACGTGGTCAATTTGCCCTGGTGAGTGCCAGGTCAGGACACTGTTCTTACATGTCGCAGCACCAGCCCTGCAGGACCCAGAGCAGAGAGGGGGCGGGAAGGGCCGTCTGTGGATGGCAGGCCCCGTGCAGGTCCCTGCAGAGGGCAGGCCGCCCCACCTCTGTCAGCAGCAGCTCAGGCCCACCTCCAGATGATGTGGCCTCCTGCCTCCCACAGCAGGCAGCTGGCCGGCGCTGTCCGAGGGTCACATGGGGCCATGTGGTCTGCAGGGACACCAGGGCTCCAGGGGGCATCTTACTTGGAGCCATTCTGAGTAAACCTGAGTGTCTGCAGGGGTCTCGGAGGTCTCAGCTCAAGCAGAGGGAGGTTGGCTTATTCACCTGAGTGAGAGTCTCAAGAAAGCACTTCGCATCTTACGTGAGGTGCCTTGGGATGCACGGAGTTCCGGCCTGCCCCACCTCTGGGAGGACTGTCCCCGTGGACCCTGTGGGCCTGGCTTCCTGCCGTTCTCCCAGGAGCACCACAGGCCGTCCCGCCTCCTATTCAGAGGGCCACAGCCGGCAAGCGTTGAGCACGTGCTGTCGGCCTCCGACGAGGACGCCGGGTGCCTGTTAGGTGAACACGAGGTGGCGGCGCCTGGCTGTCGGTTCCCAGCCTGCGGCGTCACCTGGACGCTGCTCCATCCCTATGGGTGCCGGGGACACGTTGGCTGGTGGAGAAGCTGGTAGACGGTGCTGCCAGTCGGGTTTCCACCAGCCCTGGACCCGGAAGCCATGTTGCGGGCCTTGGTGGGGGGGCTTGGGAGGGGCCCGGGAGCTCAGCGATGGGGACGTAGTAACCGGTGCTTGGGGCTGGTGGGGGTACTGAGCCGGACTGTCAGGACCGTGGACTGTGCGAGGCGGCAGGTCTCCTCCGGACCCTGGAATTGCACTTTGGAGGTCTTCCGTCCTATCAGTGGTGCCCTGAGCACGCTCCCCGCCCCCCACAGTGAGCACGTGACCTTGAGCACGTGACCTCGAGCATGTGGGTGGGTAGCGCTGTCCAGGGTGCTCCCGCCCTGTCCTGTGACCACCCTACCCCAGGAGAGGCCTCCCGGGAGACACACCCGCTTCACAGAGACAGTCTCACAGCAGACTCCAGTTGAGGCAGCGCCTTTTCTTCTAGATGACTCTCAGATGTGTTAACCGTGGAAGGAAGAATGAGAACTATGAGGAAAGTCAGAAAAAACCTGCATCAGTAGAATTTAAAGAGGGAAAGCAGGCAAGTGACTCAACAGATGGAGGAGTTGAGCAGAAAGCAGAGAGTGGGTTTAAATGGGATCCGAGAGGCATCTGAAGGGTTTTGAAAGGGAAACATGCAGATTGTGAAGATTTTAAGTTGCTGGGCTGTGAATGATTAACTGCTGGCTGAGATTCTGAGCCCAAAATCAAGCCTCTGTTGAAATGAGAAAAACGACAGTGGTGTTCGAAACGCCTCAGTTTTCAAAAAGAAACTCAAGAAATCAGAAATCAGATAAATCAAGAAACTCAGATAAATCAGAAACTAACAAGATTTTTACCTACAAGCAAGGAGTGGGAATGGGCTTGGAAGACAGGGAGGGTGAGGGACATCTCTGAGTATATTTTTATAAGTAGTTTGACATTTGAATCATGTTGCTATTTTTCTTATTCAAAAAATTAAATCAACAGAGATGGGATTAAAAATTAATAGAAGCAGAAATAAATGAACCCAGCTGTCTGTCAGGCAGATAGCAGCCTGCAGAGAGGGAGCCCCCGAGGGGGACGGCCAGGTTCCCCTCCCCTGCTCCCCGCCAGGGGCAGCCAGGAGCCCTGGATACATTGCAAGCTGCCGACGACTGAGAGGAGGAGCCACAGCGGGCTGGCCCGTGTGCGCACGCGCCCTCCCAGGGACAGCGTCTCAGGCCCAAGCTCATGGCAGATGACCACCCAGGCGGGCTCCTGCTGCCCGGATTAAGAGGGAGCCCCCAGCAACACTGGAGGTTGGGGGGTAGCCCCCGACACGTGGCCCCAAGAAGTGTCTTCATCCCTGGGGGTCAGAGACTCGTTTCTTCCTGTGAGAAAGCAGCGTACCGGGGGAACCTGCCCTAGCAGGACTGTGGGGCAGCCAGGGGCACTGACCCAGGAGGAGCACTTTGCCCTGTGGACCAGAGAGAGGGTCCTTGCTCCCACCCAGACCATCCATGAGCTGCTGGCCAGCAGGGCCCCTGGTGCCTGTAGGCCAGAGACGCCTTCCCACCTGGAACACTGGGGCCTGCACTACCGGAGGACCCCTAGCAAGTGGCTCACGGGGAGCACTTTCTGCCCCAGGGTCTCAGCAGAACCAGGCGGGTGCAGACATGCAGTCAAGGCTCTGTTTCCAGATGCCGAGCAGATTCCAGGGAAGCTACACCTGCCCTCACAATCACGAGGTCTCTGAAAACTAGAGACAGGACTTGAAAGCGGTCAGAGAAGACTGGTGCTCCTGGCACTGACGTGACAGGTGAGGGAGCCCTGCCTAGCATCCCGGAGGCCAGAAGGAAGTGGTCTGTTACCAAGCCCCGAAAGAAAACTCTCAGCCACGAGGGCTACACCCACCAAAGCTGCCCTTCAGGAGAGACGAGGGAATGACATTCTCAGGCCACAGAGAGCTGGGAGAGGGCGTGGCTGCCGGTGCGCCTGTGAAGAGTGGCGAAGTGAGCTCTTGAGACAGAGACAACGGTGAAAGGAATGATTTCGGAATATGAATAAGAAATAACAGAGCAAATTGAAAGTGCAGATAAATACAAGATTATCTTCTGTCACAGTCACTTTTAAAATCATATCTGATTGTTAAACAAGGTGACAAGTTATGATGTGAGACAAATGCACATGCGGAAATGCGTCTGTGACTGTATCTCTGTCTATACCTGTATCTATTGCCGGGGTCCAGCCCTGGTGGATCCAGGGAATTTGAAGCGGGGATGGCGTTGGCGAGGAAAACTTATTTGTTTATTAATATAGAAATACAAGATTAGATTAAGCAGAAATAGTGTAGTAGGAAAATTAAGTGGAGAAAGAGGCTGAATAACTTGGTTTACGTAGGAAGCCAATAAAGTTCCAGACAAGGAGCTTGCACCGTCTACGTTGGGCCACCGGCGTCCTCTTGAATATCGGGGGCTGCCCCGCCTTGGGCTCCCCCTCGCGTGGATCTTAAAAGCCGGGACAAGTAAGTAGGCATGGTGAGCCTCCACACCCCAGATGGGAATTCAGCCAGAAATAAGAGAGGAGACACGGGGGAAACCAGTCCAGCAACTGGCCCATCCTCTGTTGTTCAGAAGGCCTTTTATACTTTTGATAAAACATGGCGATCAATGGGTAACACAAAGTTATGCAGCATTAGCAGCCCAGACTCTTATCAAAACCAGGCTTTCTCTCTGCATACCTAATTGTAGACACAAGTCTTAGGTGATTTACATCATCTTCCGGCCAAAAAGGCCAAGTAACATTTGACAGCCTTTTTTCTGATAAGGGTTTGTTAACTAAAAGACTTATTTGTGTTAATCTTCCCAAAGTCCGGTGCCACTCTCAGAAAGCACTAAATAAAGTTACATTCTTACACAGCAAAGATACAGCAACTTATAACAAGTGAAAGGAGTACAGTGATTTATAACGAAAAGTAATTAACTCAAAAGTCTAGTGTTGCTAACATCAAAACTACTATATATCTTTTTCCATATCCCGTTTACATTGATTAACATCCTCCCAGGTGCCTAAAAGATAAAGAATATGGAGGCCTGGCGGCAATCATTGAGTCAACAGTGAAAACCTGTCGCCAATATGATTTTTAGCTCTTTAGAAAAGGCTCTGTATCTTTAAGATGCTTTTAAGCTTTGTGCCTCTCGCGGTTGGGGGGCTGTAAGCAATTCACAAGCTGTAAGAGGTCTGGGGAACCTGTTAGGCAAGCTAGAGAGCTATCAGAGGAGGTTAACTGAAACATCCCTTTCAAATGCAGAAGACTAAAGAAAGCCCTGATTTGACTTTTTCCAGAGAATATCAGAAGAGTGGAAAAGCAGGCAGATTCTTATTTTTTGAGGGGTGGATGCTCAGGAAATTCCAGGGGGAACCCCTGAAGCTTGATCCCATCCTTGCGTTTTGTCAGGCTTCCTTCCTCATGACCTTGTCATGGGCGGGATTCCTCACGCTGGCCCCCGGCATTCTATATCTGTATCTGGATCTGTGTCTACGCGTGCATCTACAGTCTGCACATATCCAAGCTGACTGTACCCGGTGAAGACCAAGGAATGTAAGTGGAGTAAGGCCTCAGACCTTGCTCTGGGTGGTTCAGCATTAATAGCAGCAGGTTGTACGTTACGTGTGTGTTGTGATATTACACAGTGCAGCCGCTGAGAAGGTTAGATTAAGTAGTAACTCAGACACACTATTAATAAGTCAGACGTTTAACCCACAGGAAGAAAGAAGAGAGAAACAGGAGGAACAGAGAGAACAAACAGAAAATATGTCCTAAAGTGGTGGACTTGAGCTCGGCTGTCAGTGATAATCCTAAAGGCAAATGGTCTAAGTAAACCGATGAACGCTGGGGGCTGACAGAGAGGGTCTGTCTCTCACACGCACACAGACACATGCACGCACAGAGCTGCATGTCTATAAGAAACTCAAATGCAGTGCCAGCTGAAAAGGAAAAGGGTGAGAAAAGATACTTAAACATTGACCCGGAAAACCACGGGGGCAGTCATCAATATCAGATACAGTGCTTCAGAGCAAAGAAAATCACTAGATACAAGAGAGGACATTACCTGATGAAAGGATTCATCCACCAGGAAGGCATTGCGACCCTTGGTGTGTCTGCACCAAAGAAGACACAGTGTCACCTCCGTGGGGCAGAAGCAAGAGGTCTCAAACAAGAGTCTGAGTCCTTAACACCCTCCTCTCAGCAACAGATGGAAAATCAGCAAGGATATAAAGGGTCCAAATGGCATATAATCCAACAACAGCAAAACTCATGTATTTTCAAGCACCTGTGAGACCAAGGTAGTCTGTATTGTGGGGCAAAAGCTAACTGTAACAAATTTGAAAGACTCGAAACCAGTGTATCTAAATACACGGGCTACAGCTTAAGCAGAGTTGAATGGGAAATGTACAGCAGTAAACCCATAGATTAAAAAAGTTTCAAAATCTCAAAAAATTAGGAAAATAACAGCAAAATAAACCCAAGCAAGTAGAAGGAAGGAAATAATAAAAGACGGCAAAAAATAGAATCATGACAGGAAGACACCAGAGAGAATTAATGGAACAGAGCACTGGTTCTTGGGGAAAATTGGTGAAATCGACAGCCTCCAGCAGGAACATCGAAGGGGTAGCAAAGACACGAGCCCCTCAGCAGTGAAGCAGACTGCGTCCCCGCGGATGCCACGGGCGCCACGGCCACTCGGAGGGGAGGGAGAAACACCGCCTCGTGCTTGGAGAGCCTGTGATGGAGAAGAAATGGGCCAGTTCCTGGAAAACCACAGACTGCTAAAACTCAGCCCACTAAAACTCAGCCCAGATGAGGTTGATACACAGAATAGTCCTGTAACCTCTGAAGAAATGGACTTCATGACTATAAGACTCCAGGAGAAGAAATCGCCAGGCCAGATGGTTTCTCTGGAGATCTCTACAAAGAAGAATTATGACCAATTTTACACAATCTCTTCTAGAAAACACGCTCAGGGGAAACTTCCCAGCTTATTTCATGAAGCCAAGTTTGTCAGACAAACAGTGTTACCAAACCAAAGACAAGGGAAAACCACAGACAATGTCTCTCATGAAGTTAGACACGGAAGTTGTGTCAAACTGAGCAGCGTATGAAAAGAATTACACACCACGTGTGTGTACACCACAGTCTACAAAGTGGGGTTTATTCTGGGTGTGCACTGGGTCAGTGTCTGAAAAGCAATGAAATATGTCATCTCTAACAATCTAAGGGAAAGATCATAGGACCATATTAATTGATCCAGAGAAGTATTTGACAAAAATCAGCTCTATTCATGATAAAAAAAAAAAAAAAAAAAAAACCTTAGAAAATCAGGAGTAGAACTGCCTTAATTAGTTCCAGAACAGGAGACGAGAGACACAGACAAGTCCCTGAACCCTCAGCTGACACCAGAGACAAAGGTGAGACTCTGGATGTCCGGCCCTGTGTGGGCACAGGGCGCTGTCACCAGGCAGGCACCAGCCTCTGAGGGAGACAAGGAAGAGAAAACGAAGGCTGTAGGTGAGAAGGGAAGGAACAAGACTGTCCCTGCTTTCACGTGGCCTGAACATCTTCACGGATGACCAGAGGGGCCCAACAGAAGAAAAGAAAATCCTGAAACGAATGAAGGCATTAGCGAGGCCACCAGACACAAGATCCGCACATAAGAATACACCGCGGCACAGACTGCTGTGTACTGCGAGAATCCACCGCATCACAGACCTCTGTGTGCTGTGAGAATCCACCGCGTCACAGACCTCTGTGTGCTGTGAGAATCCACCGCGTCACAGACCTCTGTGTGCTGCGAGAATCCACCGTGTCACAGACCGCTGGGTGCTGCAAGAATCCACTGCGTCACAGACCGTTGTGTGTTGCAAGAATCCACCATGTTACAGACTCCGCTGCATTACAGACCTCTGTGTGCTGTGAGAATCCACCGCGTTACAGACTCCACCGCATCACAGACCGCTGGGTGCTGCAAGAATCCACTGCATTACAGACTGCTGTGTGCTAGCAACATCTGGATCCTGAGATTAAAGCCAGCAAAAGCGTGATCTGTAAGCAGACCTCATCAAAATCGAAACTCGGGCTCTGTGGAAGACCCTGTGAGCAGGATGGAAAGAGGAGCTACGGACGGGGAAACATTTGCAAAGCACACACCAGAGGGCTGTGATCTGGGATATAGAAGATGTTCTGACAGCGCTCCCCAAAATTAGATATATAAAACCCAACAATCCAATTAGGAAAATCCACCACGGGGATATACAGATGGCAGATGACACACGAGAAGAGTTTTCCCACCATTAGCTGTTAGATATGCAGATTAGACCTGCAGTCAGATGGCACTGCATGCCTGTCAGGGCAGCGGACACTGTTCCTTGTGACATGCTGAGGGGTGTGCAGAGCACGGCGAGGCCACGTGTGTCCACACGGCACACGGGAGCCGGCCTGAGAGGGGCCCCCGAGCCAGCGTAGACGCCTTGTGTGCACGGCACAGTGGGCGATGGCAGACAAGGGCTGTAACGCGGTGGATCTTGAAAAGAAACTCTAAGCCCAAACTGATACAGAAACCTCCAGAAACAGGAGGAGGAAGGACAGGAAAACTGTCTTCACAAACAGACAGCTGATAAACGTGGAAGGAATGGTGGGCTGCCGCCTGTTCCCCGCCGCCGTTCATTTCAGTTCAGTCGCTCAGTCGTGTCCCGACTCCCTGCGACCCCATGAATTGCAGCACGCCGGGCCTCCCTGTCCATCACCAACTCCCAGAGTTCACTCAGACTCATGTCCATCGAGTCCGTGATGCCATCCAGCCATCTCATCCTCTGTCGTCCCCTTCTCCTCCTGCCCCCAATCCCTCCCAGCATCAGGGTCTTTTCCAGTGAGTCAACTCTTCGCATGAGGTGGCCAAAGTACTGGAGTTTCAGCTTCAGCATCATTCCTTCCAAAGAAATCCCAGGGTTGATCTCCTTTAGGATGGACTGGTTGGATCTCCTTGCAGTCCAAGGGACTCTCAAGAGTCTTCTCCAACACCACAGGTCAAAAGCATCAATTCTTCAGCATTTCTTCACAGTCCAACTCTCACATCCATACATGACCACTGGAAAAACCATAGCCTTGATTAGACAGACCTTTGTTGGCAAAGTAATGTCTCTGCCGTTGAATATGCTATCTAGGTTGGTCATAACTTTCCTTCCAAAGAGTAAGCGTCTTTTAATTTCATGGCTGCAGTCACCATCTGCAGTGATTTGGGAGCCCCCCCAAAATAAAGTCTGACACTGTTTCCACTGTTTCCCCATCTATTTGCCATGAAGTGACGGGACCGGATGCCATGATCTTCGTTTTCTGAATGTTGAGCTTTAAGCCAACTTTTTCACTCTCCTCTTTCACTTTCATCAAGAGGCTTTTTAGTTCTTCTTCACTTTCTGCCATAAGGGTGGGGTCATCTGCATATCTGAGGTTATTGATATTTCTCCCGGCAATCTTGATTCCAGCATGTGTTTCTTCTAGCCCAGCGTTTCTCATGATGTACTCTGCACATAAGTTAAATAAGCAGGGTGACAATATACAGCCTTGACATACTCCTTTTCCTATTTGGAACCAGTCTGTTGTTCCATGTCCAGTTCTAACTGTTGCTTCCTGACCTGTATACAGGTTTCTCAAGAGGCAGGTCAGGTGGTCTGGTATTCTCTTGAAGAATTTTGCACAGTTGATTGTGATCCACACAGTCAAAGGCTTTGGCATAGTCAAAAAAGCAGAAACAGATGTTTTTCTGGAACTCTCTTGCTTTTTCGATGATCCAGTGGATGTTGACAATTTGATCTCTGGTTCCTCTGCCTTTTCTAAAACCAGCTTGAACATCTGGGAGTTCATGGTTCACATATTGCTGAAGCCTGGCTTGGACAATTTGGAGCATTACTTTGCTAGTGTGTGAGATGAGTGCAATTGTGCGGTAGTTTGAGCATTCTTCGGCATTGCCTTTGTAGTGAGAATTAATTCAGGCGGAAGCCATGACTGCCATGTTGGGAGGGAGTCTGCCAGCACCCTTCCTCAGCTCGCCTGCTGCTGTCAAGGGTGGGGGTGTGGCCGAGGTTCTAGGTTCTACACAGCAAGCCACCCCTAAGCTGAGAGGCGCCCAGTGGCTGCCAGTCAGGGTCACGGGCTCTGTGAGTCGGGGACTCACGAGAAACAGGTCCCCTCTGCTTCCTGCGGTCGGGAGTTTCCTGTGGGCGTGAAGGGTCCCGGCTGTGGTAGAAGTCCACTGTTTATCTAGAATATCGGAGTTCCTCCGCACTTGTGGGGCGTGGCTGAAGTGTTGGGAGGTGAAATGCCCTGGTGACTGAAGCAGCTCAAGTGGCTTCAGGCGGAGAGAGCGGGCGAGTGGGTGGACAGGCGGGCCCAAGCCCTGCCCTCCTCTGCCCTGGCGGAGAGAGCGGGCGAGTGGGTGGATGGACGGGGCCAAGCCCTGCCCTCCTCTGCCCCTCCTCGGGCAGACGGCCCCCAGCCCCTGTGGCGGCCATCACGTGCTGCTTGGGCTGGAAATGGTCTTTTGGGGTCTGTCTTGTTTCTTCTGTATTTATCCGCTCTCTTCTTGGGCTTTCAAGTTCGTCAGAGCCCCTTGTGGACCCACGTGCCGGCTGCCAGGTCCTCAAGCACAGCCCAGCAACATGGACCCCACGCCTGTCCCCCTTAAGAGCTCCTGCGGGTTTGCTGTCTCCGCGTCTGTTGGGCTTTATTTGTGGATATGAAAACAGGGCCTTTTAAAAAGTACCCTTCAGCAGCACCCACACGTTAGGCTTCCACGAGGACCTATTGGACTTCTGGGTGCTGTGACATTTCCACGCACTGGGGTCTCAGGTGTGCTCTGCGCCTGCACCGCGGACCTCCCATCTGGGCTCATGTCTGTCGTGCAGAAGGAGCTAAACCCTCGCGTCTGTTGCGCTGTGTGTCAGGTTCTTCCGCGGAGGCTCCGGGAAGGCTGCCTGGTGTGCCCAGCGCCCGGCCTCAGTGGACTCTGTCTGCAGAACCAGCAAGGTGAGCTGTGTGACGGGACTCGGGCTGGCACACGGCAGGGGCTCGTCACAGCCTCGTTCCCTCCTGTGGATGAAGTCAGAGAAGAAGGAAGGAAACCCTTTTCCAGAGTCTCCTAGAGGCGTTCGTAAACGCTTAGTAAGAGCCTTTTCGGTGCTTGAATGAGTTAGTCATTTTTGCAGTAATGGGGGGAATTCTCTTTAACTTAGATAGTAAGTTACACTTCATATACATTTGTTAGGTAAAAAGACGACCAGGACACCAAAAAATTGTCTAACAGGCTTTTTAATGGCGAAGCGCTGCCGGGCGGGGTTTCTGGACCCGAACGAGGCAGGTCGAGGAAGTCCGCGCCCCGACCGTAGTAGAAGCGGCTTATATACATTCGTTGCGAGGGATGGTCAGGTTAATGGACGGGGGTTCGGATAGGTCACCAGGCCGAGGCGTTGCGGGCTGATAGGTCCTTCTACGTGGCTGGGGTGGGGCGGCTTTAGCTGGCGCAGTGTGCTGTCATTGGTCCCCAGGATCTGGGAGGCTCCCTCCATTAGGGACTTCACCCGCCGGCGGGGGAGAGAAGGGACAGCCCATCATGGCCCCAGGGTCCGGCCTTACAACATTGAGCCAACAAAGTTCCGTACAGTCAAAGCTATGGTTTTTCTAGCAGTCATGTATGGATGTGAGAGCTGGACCATAAAGAAGGCTGAACATTCAGAAAACCAAGATCATGGCATCCAGTCCCGTCACGTCATGGCCAATAGACGGGGAAACAGTGGAAACCGTGAGAGACTTAATTTCCTTGGGCTCCAAAATCCCTGCAGATGGTGACTGCAGCCATGAAATTAAAATACACTGGCTCCTTGGAAGAAAAACTATGACCGACCTAGACAGCATATTAAAAAGCAGAGACATTATTTTACTGACAAAGGTCCGTCTAGTCAAAGCTATGGTTTTTCCAGTAGTCATGTATGGATGTGAGAGTTGGATCATAAAGAAAGCTGAGTGCCAAATAATTGATGCTTTTGAACTGTGATGTTGGAGAAGACTCCTGAGGGTTCCTTGGACTGCAAGATCAAGCCAGTCCATCCTAAAGGAAATCAGTCTTGAATATTCATTGGAAAGACTGATACCGAAGCTCCAATCCTTTGGCCACCTGATGTGAAGAAACAACTCATTCGAAAAGACCCTGATGCTGGGAAAGATTGAAGGCAGGAGGAGAAGGGGGCGACAGAAGTTGAGATGGTTGGATGGCATCGCCGACTCAGTGGACATGGTCTGAGCAAGCTCAAGCTCAAACTCAAACCGGGAGCTGGTGAAGGATCGGGGAGCCTGGTGTGCTGCCGTCCATGGGGTTGCAGAGTCGGACACGCCTGGGCAACTGAGCAGCAGCAAGGGCACGCTGAGCTGTGCCATCCCCACAGAGCCTGTCTGGCAGCATCTGGAAGTTGTCCTGAGACCAGAAGTCGGCGTCAGAGGCGGTGACAGCACGCAGAAGCCTCGCCTGCTCGGGCGCGGGAGCAGGCCTGTCTGCACAGCTGACTGTGGGAGTGGCTGTTTCCAGTCACCTGGTAGGCGACAGGGCCCATGAGGCAGTCTGCCCTCTTTCCTCCTTTGATTTTCTCTTAAAAGTTCTCAGACCACAAGCATCAAGCCCCTGGGGAACATAGAACTCCTCTGCAGTGTGCCTCTTCGGACTGCAGCCAGGTTTCCCGGAGGGTGGGGTTCTTTGTGGAGCAGCAGCCGTGGCTGATGGCACGGCGTCGTCAGCAGCAAAGCAGGCTTAGCCTCAGGCGCCCCTGGCTGGGGGCAGCGGTTCTTACTTTAGGTGCCCAGGGCCCCCCTGCCCCGGGAACTTCTTTAGACACCAATGCCTGGGCCTACCGCAGACCACCACCCAGCAGCCTGCAGGCTGGGCTCCAATGGCCCTGTGGCTCCAGAGCTGAGGCCTGCAGGTGTGAGGCCACAAGGACGGGGAAGCACGGAGGCGGGGCCCCACCAAGGGCCCCAGGAGTTTAGAAAGCGGCTGTGCTGCCTGTGGGCACCCCGGTTCTGCACACCTGTGCTCCCAGACGTCCTGAGCACTCAGGTCTGCAGGAGCGTGCTGACCAGCAGGCCCGGGGCCAGTCTGCCCCATCAGACAGGCTGTGAGCGTTGCTGCTGCAGGCCCCTGACCCGGCCTCCAGCGGGCCCATGCCCTGGCTGGCCGCTCGGGGACGCGTCCAGCCCTGGAGCCAGGTTCTGGAAGCAGGTGCCGGCGTCACTGCCACGGGAGCGTCCTCTGAGCCTGGGGCCCGGTCTCAATGCCAAGCACCCCTGCATGGGGAGCCTGGCCAGTACCCCTGTGGCCTGAGTCCCTGCCCCGTGTGGCTCCTGGTCCTCCAGCTGCCCGTGGGGAGCGGTCCTGGGACCTCGACGCTGCGGCCCTTTGCTCAGGGTTGGGTCACCAGCAAGTCACAGAAGTGGAGTTAAATTTGTGTCTCTTCATTTTGAAAAATTCTTTTTAATTTTCTGTTGTGCTGTGCATTTTGTTTTCAAACTAATTAGCTATTCATTTAGCCAAATATGTTTCTGCAAGTGTGAGAAGCAGCTGACCCGCATGGAGGCCTGGCTGGCTGCCAGGCTTTTGTGAGGACAGAACTGCCCGCCTGGCGGCCAGCCTCCCGCCACCATCGCAGAGCTCGGGTGTCCCGGTCCCTCACGTGCGCTCCCAGCAGCTCCCCACTCCAGCCGGAGCCGACCCCCATCCTGAAGGGCCCTGCTGCAGGGCGCGAGTGTGGACCCCGTGTTGCATGGGCCTAGTGTGGAGTGCGTGCGAGTGCGCGTGCGCGCGTGTCTGCATTGACGTCTGCATCTACAGGGGGACTGTCTACACGGAGCTGCCCAGGACGCTCGTTTTCTCTCCCTGAGGGCGAGCAGCAGCTCCCCAGCCACACTCAGCAGCCCCTCAACGTGCGAGGATGCTCAGCAGGGCCCCGGGGAACCCAGGCCTCAAGGGGCTGCAGCAGGAAGCGGCGGGGCACCTCCCCCATGACTGTTCACAGGCACAGGTGCTCACAGGGGGCTCTCGCCTGGAGCCAGCGCCACACTCCAATCAGCAGTTCACACTGCGGCCAGGCCCTGCCGGCAGGAAACGGGCCGTGGAGGCGTGCAGGTCGTGGCGGGGGGGTGGGGGGGGTGGGTCCAGGCCCTGGGGGGCCTGGCGGGAGGGGCTCTGGGGCAGCGCCGCTCCGGGCTTGGAGGGCCTGCCAGCAGGCTGGCCCCGGCCTGGGGTCCCCCTGAAGTCCCTGGGCCCCACGGCCCCGCACGGTGGTTCACGCCTTGCGGCCGGCCAAGCCCGTCTCCTCTTCGCTCCTGAAGTGTCCCGTGAGATGCTGTCTCCTGTGGGGGGTGGTCCGAGCCCCTCCTCCAGCCTGGCCCTCTGCTCTCTGCCCCGGCCGTGTGCCCCCTGTCCCCCTGCCCTGGGAGATCTGCCCTGCTCCACCCTCAGCCACTCCTGGGCACCACCAGTGCACCACCAGTGCCAGCCGCTCTGGGCATGGATGGGGCGACGCAGCTGGAACCCCCTCCCATGGGGAGCTTTCCTCCGGGAAACACGGTCTCCCTTCCAGATAATTCCCCTGGCGCCGGGCGGTGGGTGTTCAGATTTTAGTTTCATTGTTTCTTCTGTGCGGGCCCACGCACCCCGAGCGTCTTAAACTTCCCGTCTCCGTGGTCTCTGTGGCAGTGCCCACAACACGGCTCAGGGGGCTCTGCGACTGTCTGCAGGGCACAGAGAAGCCAGGCAGCGGGCCCCCTGGGCTCCAGCTGCCAGGAGACCTCACGCAGGAGCGGCACACCGCCCTCCCAGCCTCGCAGGCACCCACCCTGGTGTGATGGGCACTGCCTGACGCGTCCCCCCCTGCCGTCACCCTCACCTCCACCTTCTCTTTTGAGCTGAGAACCCAGGCCCTTGGAGAAATCAGACAGGATGAAATATGGAAGCTGCTCGCGAAGTAGCTGAAGAAACACCATGACTCTTAAAGCCCGTGGAGATAAGGCTCACACCTCCTTACTCATGTTGTTTAATTTTTAATGGCAGCTTTAATTAATGGAGATGAGGTCTTCTGGTTTCAGACTCACTCTGAGCAGCGGGAGCGGGGAGGCCGGCTGTTCACGGGCGGAGGAGGGGCTCCGAATTCCTCGGGTCTGCTTTAGGGGACAGGCGCACGCCAGGTGCAGGAGATGGGGTGCCGCTGGGTTCCCGGGCAGCAGGGCTGGGGGGTCTCGGCACCACCACACTGAAAAATGAAGCCTTGCAGCCCCTGTGGTCGGGCTGTGGCGGGACCCCTGGCACTCACGGGGTCCTGGCGTGTGTGGGGGATTCCCCGTCCTTCCAGAAGCCCTTGCGTGGAGTCTGTGAGGGCCTCGCTCTCAGTGGCTGCAGGCTCAGAAGGCGCACCTTTCAGCGGCCCCAGGAAGCTGGGTGGACGCAGGCTGCTGCTTGCTCCAGGGCAGTGGTCGGGGCAGCCGTCCCACACAGGCAGGTTGGACGGGCAGGCAGAGGGTGGGCCTCTGAGTCCTGTGGCCGTGGAGGAAGTGGCTCCGGGGTTATCGGTGCTTCTCGGTCTGCACGCTCTTCCTGTGGCAGACCTCACCTGCCACAGGCCGAGCCCACAGCCCGCCCAGCCGCAGACCCAGGCCCCCCACAGACCCAGGTACCCCTGGCCAGGCCGTGCGTGGAGGAGCAGGTCCGAGCTCCCAGGCCCATCCAGCTGCGCTGCTCCCTGGGGAAGACCAGGCGTCAGCACGTCCTCACAGGGTCCGGGGGAGCCTGGTGGGGTGAGGGGAGCCCCGCTCCTTTCCTGACTGTGGCACTGGGTGTTCAGCCCCCAGCGCGGCCCAGAGCTGATTCTCCACCCCTCCTGGGCCCTGCTGCTCCTCGGAGCCCCTTTCGTGTGCCCACCAGGGGGCAGCTCCCTGGGCCAAGGGTCCAGGACAGGGCTGAGGGCCCGGTCCCAGTTCCCCCCCATCAGCCCAGCCCCTGAGGTGGGGCTGGTGCCCACCCTGCCCAGCTCTGACCCTGCCTCTTGTCGCCTCCTCTGGTCCAAGGGGTCCAGGCTGCCCATGTCTCCCGTGGAGGTGGAGTCGCAGCACCGGGCTGGGAGGCTGACGGCCACGGGGGCCCCGCGTGACCAGGCCTCACGCACTGCGGTGGGAAGGGGTGGGCCAAGCCTCGGCAGGCCACTGGGCACCTGCTGGTGTCTGAAGGCAGCCCCGGGGTCAGGCTCCTCCCATGGCGTCCTTCTCAGGACATCCTGGGAGACGTCAGGCCCTCTTGGGGCCTCACTGGAGCTGGTGCTGGGGCAGGCGTGTGTGAGTCTCTCCTGGAAGAGCGGCATGTGGGCTGCTGGCCCGGTGGCCTGAGGCCGCTCACCCAGCGCAGAGAAGTACGGTCCCCTGCGGCCCCTGCCCCGTTGGCTCAGCCCCCCGTGGCCTCCCCACGGCCCCTGCGCCGGCCGTCCTTGGACGGAGGGCAGCATGCGCCTGGGGCCCGCGGGCCCTGCAGTGCGGCGGGCGTCCTGGGCTGCAGTCCGGCATCTGAGCCTGCAGTGTGGCTTGGGGCAAGTCGCTTCAGATTTCTGGGCGGCAGAGGCCTGTAAGACGGGTTTGGACCAGAGGGCGCTCAGCAGACGCCCCGAGGGACAGTGAACGTCCTGGGCTGCGGCCTCGCAGTCTCCAGGTGCTGTGTAGCCCTGAGCGGCCTGTGCTGTGAGCTCACGAGTCGCGTGTGTGACCACGTGTCCATAAAGCTCTCCTACAGGTGGGGGAGGGCCCGCTCAAGGGGGTCCGTGTGTGCCGGGCCGCCTGCTGTGCTGCCAGGGGAGTCTGTGGGCGGGGCGGGGCGGGGCGGGGCGGGGCGGCGGGGCCGCAGGACTTCTCTGCGACCTGTGGCTCTGTGTTCTCTCCGCAGAACCTCGAGGCATACAGGCTGTCGTCTCAGCAGTTCCACGAGGCAGCCACGAAGATTGAGGGCACCATCAAGTAAGGGCCCCTCCTCCTCCTCCCCGCTAGCTCAGCCGCAGCTAAACACTGCCCCTCGGGGAAACTCGCCCCTGTGCCTCTTCCCGGGCTTCTGGAGGGACACTGACAGTGTCCCTTCCTGCTCACAGGCCCCCACGTCTGTCTCATGCCAGGGGTCGGGGCAGAGCCACTCCAGGCCCACGTCCTGCGTGTCCTGTAGGCTCAGACCCCCAGGGAGTCAAGAAGGGGTGCTGCCAGCCTCGTGGTCCTGGGGGTTCCGGGGTGGCCTGGCCCTGAGCCACATACCTCTGCAGGATGCTGGTTGGGGGAGCTTGTGCAGGACAGGGCTGAGCTACAGCGTCGTGTCTCTGTCCTCCCGTGCTGGGGGCCTGGGAGCGGAGCGTCAGGAAACGGGGCACAGCCCGAGGCAAATGCAGCTGTTACTTGGGGTGCAGACCTAGGAGGGCCCCATAGGGCAGGAGAGCAGACCTTGCACAGCGACGAGGGCGCCACTCTGCTGACCTCCCAGGGGCTGTCGTCTCCCGGCCTGCGTACCCCGGGCCAGAGCAAGGGCCCCAGGAAGCACGGTGACTGTGGCTCTGTGCGCATGGCTGAGAGGTCTGGGCAGCAGTCTGCAGGCCCCAGCGGAAGGCGGTGGCGCCGGAACCCGGGAGCCCTCTGTCCCGAGGGTCCACCTCCGGAGAAACGGGGTGCAGGGCATAGGCTGGCCACCGCCACCCTGGGGCTTCCTGCGTGCTCTCCAGAGGCCGTAGGTTTTATTGCCCAGGACTGGGGCCTGGGTCCCTGGTGTGGTCAGACCCCAGGGAGTCGAGCCCCCCAGTTCTGAAGCTTCTCTGCCTTGCAGCCTCTGGGAAATGGAGCGTATACCTGCGGCCATTATTCCTCAGAACCCCTCAGAGTGTCTCCAAACATCACTCCCGCTGTTACCTCAACCCCCCAATGCATTCGCAAACGAGGGGGGGTTTGGGGCCACTGCCTGGGGCACCCCAAGACCCCAGGACCCCATGGGCAGCCCCTTGACGGCTGCTGCAACCCCGCCAGCCGGAGCCTACTGATTGTTGGGGTCACACTCTGGCAGGCTGACCTCCAGCTCCTCCCAGACCCTGCTGACCGTTGGGGTCATGCTCTGGCAGGCTGACCTCCAGCTCTTCCCAGACCCTGCTGACCGTTGGGGTCATGCTCTGGCAGGCTGACCTCCAGCTCCTCCCAGAGGCTGCTGGCTCTTGGGGACGCGCTCTGCAGGCTGACCTCCAGCTCCTCCCAGAGGCTGCTGGGGGTGTCGCAGACACAGCTCCTCCGAGCCGCCCCTGGAGCTGCTCTGGCTGCCCCAGTCCTCTGTGGGGGCCGCCGGCAAGCGCCTCCTGGGGACAGTGGTCAGGGTCCCATGGCTCACGGAAGGTGGCGTGCTGTCTCCCTCCTTGTCCGCTGGGTATGTCGCCCTGTCCCGGCATCGGCTCCTAGCGGCCCCTCAGGGTCCTCGGCCCCCGGGCCTGGCCTGTGCCCGTCGGGTGTCACTGTTGGAGCCCCACTGTGGTCTGCTGGTCCGCGGGACCAGGCCGCCCCCCTCCCGATGCTGCCTCCTTGGTCAGGGAAACTGGCTGTGCCTCAGACAGGGGTAAGCTTCTCCATACTGGTTAAAAATACGGACTTTCTGCTGCTGCTGCTGCTGCTGCTAAGTCACTTCAGTCATGTCCGACTCTGTGCGACCCCGTAGTCGGCAGCCCACCAGGCTCCCCAGTCCCTGGGATTCTCTAGGCAAGAACACTGGAGTGGGTTGCCATTTCCTTCTCCAGTGCATGAAAGTGAAAAGTGAAAGTAAAGTCACTCAGTTGTGTCCGACTCTGTGCGACCCCATAGATGGCAGCCCACCAGGCTCCTCCATGCATGGGATTTTCCAGGCAAGAGTACTGGAGTGGGGTGCCATTGCCTTCAACGTACAGACTTTCTAAAAGTGAAACATGGGGTGACTTTGGTTCTAGATAGCAAAACCAGTTTTATGATATTTAGTTCTTTGTTTTAAAGACACAGCCAGGAGTTGCTTTGGAAAGAGTGTGCGTCTTACGCGTGGCTCTGGGTCCCTGGCGCCTGCACAGCCCTGCTGTGACCCGGTGACCAGTCCTGGGGGCCCAGGCCTGCACGGTGACCAGTCCTGGGAGCCCGGGGGGGCCCGGGCCTGAACGGTAACTAGTCCTGGGGCCCTGGATCTGCATGGTGACTAGTCCTGGGGGCCCGGGTCTGAACGGTGACTAGCTGGGGACCTGGGTCTGCACGGTGACCAGTCCTGGGGACCTGGGTCTGCACGGTGACCAGTCCTGGGGGCCTGGGTCTGCACGGTGACCAGTCCTGGGGGCCCGAGCCTGATCTGTGACTAGTTCTGGGGGCCTGGGTTGCACGGTGACCAGTCCTGGGGGCCCAGCTCTGCACGGTGACTAGTCCTTGGGGCCCGGGATCCCCGGGTGCCTGGTCCTCAGGGCCAGGCTAGAGTCCTGGGGGAGGCCGGCACCTCGTGGTGAGACACTGACGCCACGCCCGGCGCCTGGCTGGAGCGCGTAGGGTGGGAAGCCCGGTGACAGGAGGCTCTGCTCTCATGGTTTACTGTTGTGGATTCTGTACATCCACTCAGGACCGTGAGCAGCTTAGTACCAACCGCCTGTTTAAGCAGGGCCAAAAGTCTGGTTCAAGCTGTAAGAGAAAAAATAGGACTTCTGTAATACAAAGCTTGCTGCTCATCCTGGATATAAAATTTATGATACTCTCCATACGGTAAAAATGAGCAGTGAAGCTGTGTTTATTTCATTGAAGGCAGCAGAATGCGTCTTGAGGAATTAAAGAACATTAGGAAGGGTGATTTGCAGCCTAGCAAATCTCTCACATGGTGAATGGAGCTGGTCGGGGGGTAAAGTGCACTCGGGGAGGGCTGGGCAGGCCCGGGTCGGTGGGGACAGCGGAGTTCACGTAGGTTTCACACCGAAGGCCTAGGCCCTCCTATGCAGTGTGTGTGTGTGTGTGTGTGTGTGTGTGTGTGTGTGTGTGTGTGTGTGTGTGTGTGTGTGTGTGTGTGTGTGTGTGTGTGTGTGTGTGTGTGTGTGTGTGTGTGTGTGTGTGCGCGCGCGCACACGCTTGTCCTGGGCACAGTGGATCTCTCGCAGTGTGTGTGTGTGTGCGCGCGTGCTTGGCCTGGGCACAGTGGATCTCTCGCAGTGTGTGTGTGTGTGTGTGTGTGGCCTGGGCACAGTGGATGTCTCACGGTGTGTGTGTGTGTGTGTGTGTGTGTGGCCTGGGCACAGTGGATGTCTCACGGGGTGTGTGTGTGTGTGTGTGGCCTGGGCACAGTGGATCTCTCGCGGGGTGTGTGTGTGTGTGTGTGTGTGTGTGTGTGTGTGTGTGCGCGCGCACGCGCTTGGCCTGGGCACAGCGGATCTCTCGCAGTGTGTGTGTGTGTGTGTGTGTGTGTGTGTGTGTGTGTGTGGCCTGGGCACAGTGGATGTCTCACGGGGTGTGTGTGTGTGTGTGTGGCCTGGGCACAGTGGATCTCTCGCGGTGTGTGTGTGTGTGTGTGTGTGTGTGCGCGTGCACGCGCTTGGCCTGGGCACAGCGGATCTCTTGCAGTGTGTGTGTGTGTGTGTGCACGCATGCGTGCGCGCCTGGCCTGGGCACAGTGGGTCACTCGCAGGCCCCTGCTCACTGAGCTCTGTGGGGCCGGCGTTCCTGTGGGCAGCGGGTGGGGGCAGGCAGACGCTTCCTGGACCCTGTCCTCAGTCTCTGCCCGCTCTGTGGACAGCACATTGCTGGGCGTCGGCGGGCTCCTGGAAGCGCCGTCGCGCCCCTCTCCTGGCCCCCTGGCCCTGTCCCTCCATGTGGGCTTGTGTGCTCACTTTAAATACGCATGCTGTCCTGCAAGGTCAGAATTTTCCTTCAGACCTTGCAGAGTCGTTGTTGGGACTTGTGGCCGTGCTGGGTCCTGGTCGCCCTGCACGCGCCTCCTGCAGCGCGGAGGGCGGGCCGCTCCTCCCGGGGTGTGCGGGGCGCTCGCTGTGCGGCATCCCCGTCCCAGCGCGGCTCCGGCACGCGGGCTCCGTAGTTGGGGTCACGCGTAGTGTGCGGCCCTCGGCGTGTGGGTCTCCCCAGACCAGGGGCAGAGCCTGTGTCCCCTGCGTGGACAGGTGGAGTCTAACCTCTGGGCCAGCGGGGATGTCCTGGCATCAGAGTTTATGTAATCTATTCCTTATTGAAGGGGACTGAGAAGCTTTGCAATTCTTTTTTCTTCTGCCGATATAAGGACAACTATGACAGACAGCTTAGACTGACTTCACCCACGTATCTTTCAGTCCTTCTAGAGGGACTTGTTGGTCGGAGAATACTTGTGTGCAGGCACACGCGTGTGCACGCGCACGCATGTGCACACACACCTGCCGTGATTTATTCCCACTCAGGCGTGCTTTGCCAGGGGCAGCACCCCCACCACTGTGTCCTTGCAGCTGCAGACGGACCCCAGGGATAGGCCGCAGCCCTGGGGAGACACCGAGCGCAGCTCCCACCTGGCACCACGCCTGCCCGGCCCCCGGTGAGCGTCCTCTCACGGGTGCAGTGCCCTGGACGCCAGACGGAAAGCCGGCCCTGAGGGTCCTCGGCCTCAGCATGCGGGTAGGGGCTGCTGGCCCGTCTCTGGGCAAAGGGCAAGGGCCGGGCGGGCATGGCTGTGTTAGTGTAAAGGCTTCGGGAGAGCAGGGGCGCAGCAGGGTGGAGGCCGCGTCCCACACGGGGTGGCAGCTCCCAGGGAAGCACGTCAGGTGGCCAAGTCAGCCCTGGGTGCTGGGGCTCAGCGGGGCTGGAGCAGGGGGCGGGGACAGCCTGAATTCAGTTCTGCAGGAGATCCTGGCCCAGGTGCCCCACCAGTGGGCTTGGAAAGGCCCCAGGAGTGTCTCAGGACTGGGGGAGCCAGAGTGGGGTGACTCTGGTCAGCAGGAGACGGATGGCCTCGAGAGAGCAGGGGAAGAGGGGCCCCAGGATCCGGGTCCAGGGGGTCCTCAGGCATCACTGCACCTTCCCTGGTGCCTCCCACCACCTGGGCTTCCACCCCCTGGGCTGCCTCTCCTGTCCCGCAGGTCCTGGCGTGGGTCTGCTCAGACACCCCTGACCCCCGAGACGTGCTGTCCCCTGGGCCCATATCCCTTCCACGCGTCTGCTGAGTCAAGAGCTCCTGGGTGGGGGTGGGGGCGGACACATGCCTCCCTTGCAGCTTCTTCCCAAAGGGTCAGAGTCAGGAGTGGCCTGCTGGCTCTGTGCATGCGTGTGTCTGTGCACACGTGTGTGTGTGTGTGTGTGTGTGTGTGCTGCCCAGGGAGGAGCTCTGTCAACGGCTAAGCGGCCCTGGGGGTCTGTCTGCGCCCCGTCTCCTTGGGGGCGAGCTGTCCCAGGGTTGGGTCGAGGTGGAGGCCCCCGTGGCTGCTGGCTGACGGCTGAGCGCACAGGAGTGGCCGTGGCGGGGGCAATGTGTCCTCAGGGAGCAGCTGGGCCTGCCCAGCCCTGACAGAGACAGACGTCTGGCCCCAGGGAGCCCCCCAGCCCCACTCCGCCTGCGTGGCTCAGGAAGGAGGTGTCGGAAGCACGTCTGTCGGCCAGGTTCCACTGCAGCCCCCGGGGGTCGGTTATGTCAGCAGCGGTGACGGGAGAAGGGCAGTGATGCGCTCTCGTTGGCGGAAGGAGAGCCTTTCGAGGGACACGCGAGGGGGCTGGGCTCAGGCCTGTGAGCAGTGGGGTTTGCAGGTTTGGGGGGGCCGGCCCCCCACTGGCATGGGCGCCCGCACACGGCTGGGCATCAATCAGCCCTCCCACTTGGGAATGTCCGGCTCCACGGGGAACTGGAGTCCCATGTGTCTTCTGCTTCTTTTCTGTACCCTTGGTGGTTTCTTCCCCGGAATCTTCAGGGAGTTTTCCAGAATCAGAGTGGATCTCAGTGGATGCAGCGTGGAGCCTGGTGGGCGTGGAGCCTGGGGGCCGTAGAGCCAGACAAGCAGGCCATTAGGCTTCCGTGTCGCGTGTGGTGTGGCCTTGGGCGGGTCGCCTAAGCCCTCTGATACCAGCGTCCCCACCTGCAGAATGGGCCACTGTGTGGGTTTGGATCCAGCAAGCTGGTTCTCAGAACGACCTGGACCTCAGGCTCGGCTGGGGCAGCCTGGAGGCGGCCTTCCCAGCCGAGCCGCTTGCTGAGCAGCCCTCTGTCGTGGAGGACGCGGGTCCCTCTCTGCTAGAAAGGACCGGCCAGCCGTCTGCCTCCTGCTGGCTTCCGCCCGGCCGGCGCTCCACCGCTTCCCTACACGGCCGACCGTGTTTCCTGGGCTTCTGCGGCCGGTGGGCAGCTCCCCCAGAAGCTCGAGGGTCTCGGGCCTGTGTCCAGCGTGTCCAGCTTCTGTGCTGCTGGGAGGCCTGGCGTCCTCGGCTCGTGGGCGCGTCTCTGCAGCCTCTGCACTGGTGCCACATGGCTTCTCCTGGTGATGTGTCCCTCCTCCTCTGGGGGGATACTCGTCACGCTGGATCAGGGGCCGACCCCACCCTCACCCACCGTATCCTCCAAGACCTTGTTTCCAGCTGAGGCCACGTCCTGAGTTTCCAGCCTTGCCCAGCCCCCAGTCCCACCCTCTGCCCCCCATTGAGGCTGGTGTGAAGGACAGCAGGGGATGCCAGGCTGGAGCGCTCTCCAGGCACAGGGTTCCCGGCCCAGGGCCAGCGGGGTGGAGGCGGGCAGAGGGGAACGCACAGGAAGGTGTTTCAGGGAGGGCGGTGGAGAGGGGATGCCTGTCTGGAGGCATTTGAAAGGCCCTCCGTTAGCCTCGTCCACATCAGAGGGCCTGGGGCTTGGAGAGGAGGGCGTCATGCAGCGCTGGGGCCCAGGTGGTCAGAGACTGGGGCGAGGGCCACTGAGCCCCCCTCCTGCCTTCACCCGTGGACAGGGGCAGTCTGAGCTGTGCCACAAGCAGCGTTCATCCTGGCACCTGCAGGGGCTGGACTTTCAGGACTGGACCTGGGGCAGGACCGTTGTCCTCCTGCAGGCCCCGGGAGATGGGAGCAGGGTCCTGCCCTGGTGCCCGAGCTCGGCCCGGGCCCCAGGGCTCCCACGTGGACCCGCCTGGAGCCCTGGAGACTCTGAACGTGTGTCCTGGAGCCTCCTGGTCTCAGCTGCCCGTGTGGGGAGAGACGGCACCCTGCCTGGAGCTGCAGGGGCAGGGTCCTCAGCACATGTGTCCTGGGGCGTGAGAGCACATGTGAGTGTGTGTGCGCACATGCGAGTGTGTGTACAAGTGTGAGTGTGTGCACGTGTCTCTGCATGTGTGTGCCCGTGTGTGCCCGTGTGTGTGTTTACGTGTGAGTGGGCATATAGGTGAGTGTGTACACGTGTGTCTACACGTGTGTGTGCACATGTGAGCGTGTACCTGTGCACACAGGTGTGACAGGGTGTGTGCGGGATAGCATGTCAGGCCCAGGGAGGGGAGGGTGGGAGGGGCCGTGGGGGAGGCACCAGAAAGGAGCCGATTTGACAGTGAGCTCTGCTTCGCCTTCTGTATTTGCTTCACGCTTTGAAAAAGAGAAATCCGCCGTTCTTCAGAGAAGTGTGTGTGGAGTCTAGTGTGTGGCCCAGGCCTCCCTTGATGAGCACAGCAGGGACGGTGACCCCCAGGCCCCTGCGGACACTCCTGGGAGGGGTCTGGGCGTCTCTGCTCTGCCCTAGGCGCGCCGTGGTCGTCCCGTGTCCTGCGTCCTGCGTGTGTTAGCTGTGAACTCAGACAGCTCTGGGGGAGAAACGGGTCCACAGCAGGGCGGGTGGGCGGGGAGCCCCGCGGGCCTTCTGGGGTGACCGCAGCCCCCACCCCCACCCCCCGTGTCCGCAGGCCGCGCAGGGTGGAGCCGGTGTGCTCCGGGCTGCAGGCCCAGATCCTGCACTGCTACCGCGCCCGCCTGCAGGAGGTGCTGCTCTGCGCCGACCTGGTGAGGGCTTACCAGCACTGCGTCAGCTCTGCACACAAGGTACGTGGGGCCTCCCCCCGGGCTCGGGCGGGGCGTGGGCGGGCCGGTGGGCACCAAGTCAGTGAGGCTGGGTCAAGCCAGGCCCTGGCCTCCGGGGTGCCCCCGTCCTGACATCTGGGCAGCGGGGGAGGAGGCCCGATGCGGGGCAGGGCTGTGGCTGTGGGCTGCACCCCGTGGGAGGCAGAGTGGCCAGGCAGCAGAGGGCAGTGTGCGGCCTGGTGGCCCTGGCCTGGGGGTGGAAGGGGGGTGTGGTGGTCCTGGGATGACCTTGAGGCCCTGCCTTGACCCTCCTGGCCGACCCCCAGGCCCCCGAGAGCTCCGGGCTGCCTGGGGCACCAGGGAGAGGCAGGTGCCCGTGGGTGCCCCTGGGCCTGGGCCAGCTGCAGCCCTGCCGCCCATGTTGCTGAGCAGGCCCCTCCAGAACGCACCTTAGGTGGGGGCCGTCCAGGCAGCTTCTCTGGGAGAATTGGAGCCACAGAGAGAGAGCAGAGGGAGCCCTCCGTGGGCTGAGGGGAGCCGTTCTCTGGACCGAGGCTGGGCCCAGGGCCGGGGTGGGAAGCCACGGGCGCGGAACCGAGGGGGCTCCATCCAGGCCTGGGGGCCGCTGGGGAGGACCCCCGCTCAGCACTGGTGGAGCAGAGCTGGGGCCAGTGCGCCCGGCAACCGGGCTCTTCTCCTTACAGGGCTGACGCAGCCTCGCCCCGGGCCCGCCGTGACGTGGAGCCTGAAGCCTGGACCTGCTGTGAGGCCACTGTCCAGACCCCGGCTGCGGCCTCCCTGCCGGTGCCCCTGCCCCTGTGCTGGAGAAGGCATGTGTGTGCCCCGCTCGCAGACAAATAAAGCAGACGTCCTGTGCCTGGTGGTCTGTGGGCTGCCTCCTCGTGCGCGCACAGCCCCTGTGCCCCAGCCCCCAGCGCCCCCTGCAGAGACCATCAGGGTCCATCCTGCTGAGCAGCATAGTCCAGGGCCCTCAGGAGTGCGGGGGCGGGTCAGCGGACACAGCAGGCCGAGCCCGGGGCTGGAACTGGCAGGACTGGATGTGAGTGGGGAGGGAGGACCTGACTGATTTCTGGCCGGGTGAGCTGGTTCTGGGAACTGCAGATTGAGGGACTGTGTGACGGGGGTGACACCTGGGTGCGGGACTGGGGCCGGGCGGTGTCCGGGGCTGGGCGGGTCGCCAGCTGCACGTGGGCAGAAACCCGGGCGGCCCCCCGGCTCAGCAGGGGACACACAGGCAGAGATGGCAGCAGCCAGGTGGGCGGCAGGCGCCCAGAGGGCCAGCCCCGTGTGGTCAGCCGGGGGTCGCAGGTCGCCAGCTCACGGACGCTTCAGCTGGAGCCCCCATGGCCCTCCTGAGGCCCCGGCAGAAGCCTCTGGTGCCCAGGGCCGCATCCAGCCTCCAAGTCTCCTGCCCAGGAGGCAGGCTTGCCACAGCTGTGCAGTGGCCTGTGTGCACTGTTGCGTGTGCGCACACCTGTGCGCCTGTGCCCAAGTCTCAGCCGGCCGTGCCTCTGCGTGCTTCTGCCCTGGCTCCCTTTTGCCCCAGCGCTTCCCTGGGCTCCCTGGGGTCCGAGCCAGGCTTCCCTGGTCAGAGTCCCCCCACCCCCAGGGTGGCTGCGCCCAAGTGTCACTGGTGTGTAGGGGGGTGCGTGCACACGTGTGTGCCTTTGAGCCTGTGTCTGGGCCCGCGTCTCCAGGCCCTGCACGTGGCCATCCGCGGCAGGAAGCAGGGCCTGGGAGTGCGGCATGGCTGAGGCCCCAGGGCAGGCGTGCTGGGCCCAGGTCCCGCTGGGCGACTGTCCGCGGGGGTGGGTTCCCATCCCACCCAGTTACTGGGGTCAGCATGGCACGCCGGCTGGGACGTCCAGGGTCCAGCCAGGAGCCAGGAAGCCCCGACCAGTGAGACAGAGAGCAAACCCACGAGGTGGTCCCCGAGGACCCAGAGGAGTAAAGGCCCAGGGGCGTCACGATGAGCCCCACATGTGCAGTAGTGGCGTGCTCCCACCACCCCGGCTGGGGTGGGCGGGGGTGGGGTGGGCAGTGACCCACGGGAGCCCAGGCCCAGGGGAGGCAGCTGCTCCCGCCTTCACAGCTGCGTCTCAGGCCATGACAGGAGTCACGGTCAGTGGGCGAGGACGGGGCCCTGCCGCTCAGACCCCTCCCGCCTGCGGCTTGAGTCTGCTTCCCTCTGGTAAGTAGCTTCGCTTCAGAGCAGCTTGGTGGAGTGGGCAGGGAGGCCACACGCCCGGTGACCGCCCGCTGGAGTGGGCACGGAGGCCGCGCGCCCGGCGACCGCCCGCTGCAGTGGGCACGGAGGCCGCGCGCCCGGCGACCGCCCGCTGCAGTGGGCACGGAGGCCGCGCGCCCGGCGACCGCCCGCTGCAGTGGGCACGGAGGCCGCGCGCCCGGCGACCGCCCGCTGCAGTGGGCACGGAGGCCGCGCGCCCGGCGACCGCCCGCTGCAGTGGGCACGGAGGCCACAGGCCACGCGCCCGGCGACCGCCCGCTGGAGTGGGCACGGAGGCCACGCGCCCGGCGACTGTCCGCTGGAGTGGGCACGGAGGCTGCGCGCCCGGCGACCGCCTGCTGCAGTGGGCACAGAGGCCGCATGCCCAGCTGCACCCCGCCCCCCGCACCGCCCCTTTTGGGCAGTGCTGGCCCCAGGGTCAGTTCCTGATGGGCGCCCCGCATGCTTCTCTCTGCCCGGGAGTACCAGGGCCCCCACGTCTGTGCCCCAGGCCTGTGGTCCGGAGCGCCGACCTGGGGCCTCCATCGAGGCCACAGTGCTCGGGAGAGGCCTCCCCGGGGAGCCGAGTCCCCCCACACCGATCACAGCGGAGGCGACAAGGCTTCGTACGGGCTCTGCCCGCCAGCTCCACGGCCATGGGGCCCCCGGAGCCTGAGCCTGGAGCTCGGCAATCGATCCAGGAGCTCAGTCGTGGAGAGGGACAGGTCGCCCGTACCCACGTGGCGGCCCTGGGGGCGGGCGGGGGGTGCGCCCGGCTTGCCCCGCGCTTCCGTGCGCTCAGGGTCCTGCTGTTGGTGGGGGTTTGTGTGACTGTTTTCTGCTCCCAACTGCGATGCCTCTCCAGCACCACCGCCCCCGCCTCCAGAGGCTCATGGCAGTGCCGACCCGCGCCCGCGTTTGGGGGCTCCCGCCTTCATTTCCTGCTGGCTGGCGGGCCCAGTGGGCCCCTCTCTGCAGAGTGGACCTCCTTGAGCAAAGGACGTCATACCTTCCCAGCAGGCAGCGGGGGCATGAAGCCTGCCGAGTGTTCACTGGGGACCAGAGGGTTTGGGGAGCCAGGGGCCAGGAGTGGGGGCTGCCCACATCCAGAGCTGCAGCCGGCCCCCGGGACTCCCCGGGGAGGCCTCTCCCAGGCACTGTGGTCTCGATGGAGGCCCCAGGTCGGCGCTCCAGACCACAGGCCTGGGTCCCGCTCCAGGAAGACACTTCCGCTCTGCACCTGACAACCTGCCTCGTTAAATGTAATGGGCTGGCCATCCCCAGCGAATAAACATCAACTAATTGTGAAGACGCGTCTGCTGGGGCTTAGCTGTGGAACAGGTAGACCGGTTACATGGTGTTCACCCTCAAAGCGCAGGCGCCCGCGAGGAGGCCCACAGAGGGAGGACGGCACCCCAGGCCGCCTGGAGCGCCGGGGTCGGGCTAGACTGGACCCCGCAACACGAGGGACCCCTACTCAAGCAGACATGGGGAGTGTCCGCTGGCTCGTGTGACAGGGAGTCCAGGAGGAAGCGGCTGGATCATGTGACAGGGAGTCCAGTCAATGCGGCTGGATCAAGGGGCTCAGACGCGGGGACCGGGCCTGGCCACTCTGATCCCCTCGGGCCCCACGAAGGGCCTGCAGCGCCCGCCTTCTTGAGAGTTCGTGCCCCTCTGGGTCCAGCATGGGCCTACGTGCAGACAGCACGCCTCCCGGGGCCTCAGCGGGCCATCACCCGGGCCTCTGGGGGTTCGAAGCCAGCAGGCGTCCAGCAGGATCTGCCCTCTCAGCCACAGTCCTGTCGGGTCACACCAGAGTGGCTCCCGGGGCCGGTTCATGTGCTGGGTTCCAGGAGGGTGACGAGGGGTCCCGAAGTGGCCGCGTTGGACCATTTCCGAAACCTGTTAGCAGGAGATGGAGGCCCGCAAAGGCAGCTGGGGGCAGGGGTGCTGCGGGTCCTCTCTGCAGAGAGGCAGGGGCGTCCTGGGTGAATCTCTGCCAGGATGCAGGGAGCTGGGGACACTGTGCTTCCAGGAGGTGACCAGGGCCTGGTGGGGAGGTGGCCTTTCCTGGGGCTTCGTTCATGCACCACTTGGATTTTTTTTTTCACCATGAGCGTAATATTTTAATAATTAAGAGCCCTGTTTTAATTGCTTAGAAACCCAAGAGGCCAGGCGTCTTGGAAGTCGGGGTTGTGGAGCAGCCGTCACACCAGTGGCGTCGTGCCCCCCGGCAGTTTACATCACAGTGAGCAGTGGGAAGGGTCAGTCACACGGCTCCAGGGGACCCAGTGCGCTGCTGGGCTCGCCACCCCCGAGAGTGCACGTGCAAGGAGCTGGAGCTGAGCGACAGACGCCCAGCGACATGCTTGGGCTCCTGGAGCCAGCCGTGCCTGAAGCGGGCGTCCACGTCACTGAACGCGTCCTTGCGTGAAGCGGAGCCTGGTTTTCATCAGGACTGTTCCTGCCTTCCGTTTCTCTGCTGTTCACTCTGGCAGCTAGAGATTTCAGATGTCCTCCCAGAGCCCCGCCTGCCCCGCAGTGCATGGGGCTGAGGCACCAGTGTGGCCAGGTCTCGGCTCTCCCTGCTGCCCCCTGCCCTTTGCGGGGCCTGTGCCAGGGTGGGGGGTGGCATGGCTGCCCGCAGCCCCCCCCCCAAGGACACAGGAGACGGGGGGCTGGCCCTGTCTGCTCCTCACTCTCCTTGCCAGGGACCCTGCGATGGCACCGCCTGGAGGAGCCACAGGTACTGACCTGCACTCAGGCCCAGAGCCCACCGGCCTGTGGCTGCTGCTGACCAGCCGGTGGGCAGGGCTTAGGGAGGCTTCTTGGGAGAGGCGGGCCGGGCAAGGTCAGCAGGGTGACCTCACGGGGACGGGGAAACAGCATCACATGGGGAGCTCGTGGTGGGTTCGGGAAATCACAGAGAGTCCCTGTGACAAGGCGTGGGGGGCAGGAAGGGGCCTCGTGTGAAGAGGGACGTTCACGGCCCCTCCCTGCCGGCGGAGCTTGTGGTAGATTTGGGAAATCACAGAGATTCCTTGGGACAAGGCGTGGGGGGCAGGAAGGGGCCTCGCGTGGAGAGGGACGTTCACGGCCCTCTCTGCCGGCGGAGCTTGCGGGAGATTCGGGAAATCACAGGTTTCCCTGTGACAAGGCGTGGGGGGCAGGAAGGGGCCCCTGAGCCTGGTCCTCGCCTTGGAGAGGGACGTTCATGGCCCCTCCCTGCCGGCAGGCGGGGCGGCTGGGGAGTCCCCACAAGCTCCTCTGGCCCTCACAGTGACCCCGAGACCCCCAGAAGGCGCAGAGGGGTGGGGCCCTGGCAGGCGTGGAGCTGGGGGGGGTTGGGACCCTGAGTCTCTGCCTCCGAAGCCTCTGCTCTCCTACATGGAGCCGCAGGATGCAGGGACCTCCCCCAGGGAGGGTTTTCTCAGAAAGGGTGGCACGCAGGGGAACTCGGGTGGCTCCAAAGCCTCCCTGGAAACTCCAGCTTCCCTCTCACCATCGCTGCTCCCACACTGAGCCTCCACCGGCGGCCACTGAGGGGCACAGGGTGGGCCGGGAGGGGGTCTGGGTCTGACTGCAGGGGACAGCCTGCCCAGCTGTGCGGCTCAGTGGCGGAGTGGAGACTCGGGCTGGTACCTGGCCCCCCATCCTGGGTCGAGGCCCCCAGCCTCCTGGGCCCCCTCAACATGTGAACTAGTGGGGCGTTGGCACGCTCGGGACTCCAGTCGGGAGCCTCTCCGAGGAGGTGACGTGCTGGGAGACTGGAGTCGTGGGGATGTGGTCAGGAGGGGTGGCCGGCCAGGTCCTGTGGGGGTCTCCACTGGCGGGACGTCCACTGTCCAGCCTGCCCAGCCATGAGGCCTCAGGCACAGCTCTGCTTCCAGAGGGGCAGCTGTGGAGGGTCCCCTTCACCTGCCTACTTGGAGGTGAGCGTTGTCTCCAGGGATGGCTTCCCGGGGCGTTAGGGCAGGGCGGAGGCCTGCACCCTCTCCCGACCCCCAGTGCCCACAACCCAGGGGACAGTCCTGCAGCGTGGATGCTGACGCCCATGCCCGGCATGTGTCGGTCCCGTGTCCCCCGCCACAAGAGCGCAGAGTTGGCCCTGCTTGGCTGACTCCGCCCCCCGGAACCTGCTCCAGCCCCGAAAGCCGTCATGTTGAAGTTCCCAGCGCGGACCTGACGCTGCTGCCCTCTCCTGGGTGCTGTCGGCTGCCTTCCTGCCACGGTGTGCCCGCAGGGGCAGCCGGTCCAGTGCTGCGTCCAGCGCGCGTCTGATGCTCAGCGAAGGCGCCTGTCACCTGCCATGTCCGCGTCCACGCCGTGGCTGTCCCAGGCATGGCCCTTCCACACCGGGGCCTCTGACGCCAGGAGTGGCAACGCAGGCCCCGCCAAGCCCCGGCTTCTCTCCCCCAAGCCAGCCGCTCCCTCGCGTCACCTGCACGTTGGCGTCCATCGGCCCTGTGCCCCCAGGCTGGCTCCCGGTGCCCCTCTGACGGCCACTGGCTGGGGTCCTGCACGTGTGGGGGCTGTGGGCTGAGACCCTTGTCCGCATCTCCTCCCTGGGTTCACAGCTGGCCGCCTCGGACCCTGTGGGCGTGGGCAGCCGGGTTGCCGGTTACTTTGGGTGGGAGTGCCACCTCCTGGGAATTTCAGCACAGCGAGGGCTTGGGTTACTTCCAGGCTCTCAGCCCTGGGCTGCAGGGTGCAGGGGCCACTGGGCCCCACCCAGGGTGGAGGCCACGGTCCTGCTGAGGGCAGCCATCCAAGGACTGTCCCCTGTGAGCTACCTGTGACCCTCAGGGCAATGGGCACCCACTCGGGACCCCCAGGGCTGGCGTGTGCTGTGTCAGCTGCAGACCCTATCGGGGGTCTTCCGGCTGGTTCCCTCCAGCCTGCCCGATGCTGCAGGGCAGGAACCCACCAGCCAGCCTGTATCACTGTTTACATCGGTCACCCACTTGTCGCCTGAAGCCGTCTCACTCTGCAACCCCAGGACAGGGTGGCCCCATGCCGCCACAGCTCTCAGGGGTGTCTGTGGAGTGGCAGCAGGGGCTCTGCTCCTGTCTTCCCTACAGCGCGGTGCTGACAGTGAGCTGGCTGCCTCCCCAAGGACGGCGATTCTGAGCCCAGGCTCACCACCACTGGCAAAGAGTGGGCCAAGAAGCCCGAGGAAGCTGCAGTCAGGAAGGCTTCCTGGAGGCGGAGGGCACTTGGGGCCTTGAGAGGTTGGCAGCAGTGGGGGTCCCCCAGCCGAGGGCACAGCAGGGGCGCAGGCCCGGTGGACCCGGGAGGAGGAGGCCAGTGGCCGGCTGGGGCCCTGTCTGCCACTTCCAGCAGCTTGCTGAATGCCTGCACCTGGGCTTTCTCTGGGGACTCCCTCCCCGAAGCCGCCCTCACTCGGAGAGCTCCCTGCACCAGTACGGCCTTGAGAGGCTCTACTCCCGGCTGCAGCGACTGGTCCGTGGGGGCCTGTGATCCAGCCCACTCATGAGGGTCCATCCTGGGACTCCTCCTGGACCTGCTAGGCAAGGAGCACCCGGAGCTGCCAAGGCCACCAGGCACAGAGGCCACCGTGGGCGTGACCTCGGGCAGCGGGGAATGTGCCCTGCCCCCTGCAGCTCCCCGACCCCCTGGGAGCTCAGGTCAGGTGAGGCCTGTCCGCTTGACCACCGGGCCTGCTGGGAGGGAGGGCGAGGCGGGGGGGCCTCCCTCAGGGCCTGCCCCCTGGGCGAGCCCTGCTCCTGCTCTGGGACATGGCTCTCTGTGCACCCTTCCATCTGTGTCTCCTTGACGCTGCCCCCTGGGAGACCCCCATCCTCGCCCCACCCAGTGGATGGAGTGGGCTTCCCAGAGGCGATGGTGACTGCAGCCACCCTGCGTGCCCAGTGGCGGCCAGCGCTCACCCCTCAGGGCGCTGCACACTCAGCCCCTGGAGGATCTGCCCAGGAGGGCCCCTCCCTCCTCCCACCCTTGCGGAGAGGCCCCCGGGTTCCTTCTGCTCAAAGCTCTGAGGTAGAGATGCAGGAGCGGTCCTGAAGGAAAGTGCGCATTTGGAAGCGCCCGCCCCCCACCCATCCCCAGTGGATTTGATTCTGGCTCTTCCAATGGTTTCCCGCAGCCCCACACACTGCCTGCCCTCTCGAATGGCAACAGAAGCGAAACCCACACAGGAAACCCAAGGAGGAAGAGCCCAGTGCCCGCTGACTCATTTCCCTCCGTGTGAGGGGACGGGGCGGGGTGGGGGCTTTGCCTGGGCCACAGCCTCCAGCCCACAAGGTTCCCTTCTCTGCTCCCCTCTCCATCTGCACTGGACTGGCCTCCCGGGGGCAGAGACCCTGTGCGGGGCTCTTGGGAGCAACAATTATTTGCCATTTTTGCTCCAACGCTCTGTGTGTTGGGGTTTCTGTCCTGGGTCCCTGAATGGATTGTGGCCTTTCCTTGTTGATTCTTGGGGATCCCTCCTAAATCCTGGCTACGCGGCTGTTGTCAAGTGTACAGGTGTTGCAAATGTCTTGTCCTAAGGCCTGGCTTACCTTGGTATTTCCTCTGGTAACTTTGAGTGGACAAAAATAACCAACATGAAGGCAGTCAAATTGACCCCTATGTTCCTTTATTTTTGACAGGCTGAAGAACTCCTCTGGTGGCCGAGGGTCATAAAGACGACCAGCTCTGCTGTCTGGAGTGCCTTATCCACCGCCTGGAAGGATGGCCCTGCGTGATGCTGAGTGTCATGTCAGGGGTCCTTCTGGGAGGGGCCCACAGGTGATGGGAGTTGGGAGCAGGGGATGCGCGGGTGGGGGCCAGCTGGCGACATTCTGGAGGCTGAGCAAGACGGCTGTGGGCCCAGGGCAGGCTCTGAGAACGGGTGGGCCCGCTGCACCTAAACAGCCATGCTGGGATCCGCCCACCTTCCGGTGACTCCGGCCACTGGGTCGGGCCCCCACCGCGCAGACCGCGTCCCCACGTCCCCAGATGTTGCTCGGCGGGCGACAGGAGCAACAATCTCGTGCTAGACCCACAGGAGATGAAGAACAGCCGCTCGGAATCCAGGACTCGGCCCCTGGAGGTGGGGAGGGGCAGGGGTCGCCCGAGCCTGCGGGGTCCCTCTCCTGCGGGTGACCGCCTGGCTCGCGGCCATCCGTCGGCCGCGGCTCCGCCCCAGCTCGTCCCCCCGCACTCCGGCCCCGGGCCCTTCAGCCGTCCCCACGGCTCCTGCCGCCTCGCCTAGCCCTGACCAGGTGCCCGCGCGCGGACCCACCTTCGGACGGCCCCAGGGCGCGCGCGCTGCTGCGGGGGCGCGGCCACGGCGACCGCCCCTGCCCTGCCGACTCGTGAGCTCGGATGGGCGACCCCCGCCCGGCGCGCCCCGGACCTTCCCCAGCCAGCTCCTACGTCCCGACGCCGGCCTCGTGCGCCCCCAACCTAGCCCCGCGACCCCCGCCCGGGGCGCCCCTGATCTGCACCAGCCACCTCCTACGTCCCGACCCCGGCCCGCCTCCTGCGGCCCTTGCCCCGCGACCCCCGCCCGGGGCGCCTCCTGCGGCCCTTGCCCCGCGACCCCCGCCCGGGGCGCCTCCTGCGGCCCTTGCCCCGCGATCCTCGGCCCGGTGCGCCCCTGGCCTGCCCCGCGACCCCCGCCCGGGGCGCCCCCCGAGCCCCACTCGCTGCCCCGAGCGCCTCGCTCAAGTCCCCGCACCCAGCCCGCCGGCCTCCTCCTGGGCCGCGCGCCCCACAGCCCTATGAGGATCCCGGGCCGAGACCGCCGTTCCGGATCGCGGCCGCATCTGGGTCCGGTTCCGGGGCAGCGGCTGCGGGCGGCGGCGTTGCCCTTTGCAGCGCGCGGTGGGCAGAGGCCGGCGGCGGGGATCGAGCGCCCCCTGGAGGCCGCCTCCGGCTCCGCCCCCCGCGCAGGCCCCGCCCCGGCCCGGCCCCCAGGGCGGCGCATGCGCGCGGCGCTCCGCGGGCGGCGAGAGCGAGGCCGGTCCGCATCCGCGCGCCTGGCGCCCCATTCATGCTGGGCAGCGGCGGCGGCCACGCAGCGGAGCCCGGGCGCGGCGGCCTCGGCCTGGGCGGCCTGCGCGGCTTCAGCGGCCCCGCGGCGGGGCAGGGGCGGGCGGCGGCGCGGGCGGCGAGCTGCGATGGCCGGCGGCGGGCGCGCCCCGGGGCAGCCTGTGAGTAGGGGCTCAACTTTCCCCGCGGCGGGGCGGGCAGGGGTCCGGCGGGGGTCCGGCGGGGGTCCAGGCTCCGGGCGGCCCCGGGCCGGCCTCCTCGGGGCTGCGGCCGAGCGGCGGGCGGGGGGCACGCGGGGGTGGGGGGGGGGGCTGCGGCGCGCGTGTCCGCGCCCCCGCGTGTCCGCGCCCCCGCGTGTCCCTGCGGCTCCCGCTGGGTTCACGCGTGTCCGGGCGCGGCCGCGGCGCCGGCGTTGAGCCCGCGCGTCCCCGCCCGGCCGGGATGGGACCCTGCCCGCCGAGCTCGCGGGCCGCGCCGCCTCCTCCCAGCCGGGCGGGGAGAAAGTTCGCTGCAGCGCTGCCGGGAGGGCCCTTCGGCCGGCCTGGGTCGGCGGAGCGCGCTGGACGTCCGGCGCCGGCAGGCCCGCGGGGTCGGAGTGGTCGCAGGTCCGCCCAGGCCCGCAGGCCCGCGCGGGCTGGGAGGGGCGGTGCGCCAGCCGCGCGCCCGGCCTCCTCGCCGCCCCGCGCGGGGCCTCTCCAGGGTCAGTCGCTTCCCGTGGCCGCTCTGAGGGCTCCTGCGCGGCCCTGGGCCTGGTGGGCGGCGGGGCTGGCTGCAGCGGGGCGCAATCGGGCGGCCTCGGGGAAGGGATTGCGACTCCGCGGACCCACGGCCGTTCCGAGACCACAGGGACAGCCCAGGAAGGGGGCGAGAGGGGCTCCGGCGGCCGTCTAGGGCCCGGAGCTGCCCCTGGTTAATCTGTGGGGTGCTGGGGCCACGCCCCTTGAAAGAAAGAGGGGTGTGTGTTGGGGGACGTGGACTGAGCCTTCAGCCCCCGAGCCTGGAATCCGGCGGTGCGGCTCTCCGCGCTGCCCCACCTCTTTCCGAGCCGAGGCCGGTTCTCAGGGTCTTCGAGGGGTGGGCTGTGCCTCGCTCCTCGGGCCCTGGGGAGCTCGCCCAGGCAGATCCCCTGGCGCCCTTCTGATTTGGGGTGTGCAGAGGAGACCAGGTGCTGCGCCAGGGGCGAACTGGGAAGCCAGTGATTTCTTTCTGGCCCGGCAGCAAGTCGGCCTGGGAGGGGGCCCGGGAGTCCCCAAGTGGGCATTTCAGGTAGAGGAGACGGCGCTGCAGAGGCCTGGCCATCCCCGGTGTGGCTGAGGGTGTGTGCTTGGGGGTGGGGGACCGATGAGAGCTGTGAACCAAGCCGACTGCCCTTTGCCGGCTCTGCCGTGGTTGGTGTGTTTTAAGCCCCTCCTCACGCCGAGGAACGTCTCCGGGTGTGAAATGGGGTCGGGAGGAGAGGATAACTCGGGGGAGCCGGGGAGCAGGCACTTTTCCTGAGGAGCAGGACTCGAGTGCCCGCGATCCCGGCCCCCTCGGACAGGCCTGGAGGGGAGCAGGCGGCTTGGGACCACCTCCGGGGGCCTGTGTGGGGGAGGTGGGGTGACGGGGCAGCTCTTGGCGCTGGCTGCTGACCGACAAGGCACCCCTGGGTAGGACGCTGTGTCTTCTCTGTCCCCCATGCCTCGAGCTGCCCGAGTCCCGCGAGGGTCCAGATGTGGCTGGGGAGTTGGCCAGTGGGGCGGGGGAGATCGGGGCCATTCCTCTGGGAAGAAGCCTCTGAGGGCCTTTGTTTCTCAGGGCGCGGAGTGGCGGTGGCCGCGGGCCGGCAGAGAAGCGGGTGGCGCGCTCTCCACGCCCTGGCGGATGGCTGAGCCGGTCCTGTGCGGGCGTGGAGGCCGCTGGGCCGCTCCCTGCCCTGCTTACCTCCCGTCGGCACGCCCAGCCCTGTGCCCCGGGCAGCTTCTCCCTCCCGGCCTAGCTCTGATTGGTGCTGCGAGCACCCTCACTGCCCTCTGCGCGGTCCAGCAGGTTCCACCCCGGCCTTTGCTCCTGCTGCTCTGCGCCCGGGGTGCCCCTCCCCCGCCAGCGTCGGGCCTGGTCCTTAACCAGCAGGTGGAAGGGCCTCCCCAGACCCCAGCGCGGGCCCAGAGCTCGCGTCCGTCCCGGCTCCTCTCCCCCGGCTGGCATGGCCCTACCCAGCAGCCGCTCTGGAATGAATGCATCTTTTCCTGGGTAGAGCAGAGGCCCGTGGGGGTCCAGGTCTCCGTAGGAGTGTGTGCAACTAGCTGGGTGGCCTTGGGTCTGTCTGAGCCACAGCCCGTTCCTCGTGGGTAGGGGGAGTCCCCCAGCTGTCTCTAGTGGCCCCTGTGAGGGGGTGGTCTCGACGCCCGCTTTTGCTGGCTGCAGCCTGACTGGTCCTCTGGGCAGCCCTGTTGGGGGAGGGGCAGCGGGCCCCCGGCCAGGCTGGAGTTTGGATGGCGCTTCTTCAGCTGGGTCCCTCCTGTTTAATATAAAAAGTAGGGCCCGTAATTGCATTAGAACGTGTGTAATTATCCGGAGGAGGGGAGAGCCCAGCCCCTGGTAATTGCAGGCCTGCTTTGAACTGATAAACGGTGAGTGATTCATGTTTTCTTTGGAGTTCGAAAGCGCTCAGCCCAGGCCCTGCCGAGTCCTGAGGAGCCTGTTCTCCAGTACTGCTCTGCCCTGGGCTCCTGAGCTGGGAGGTCGCTGGCGGCCCTAGTTGTTGGGAATGTCTGGGCAGGGAGTGAGGGGGTAGCTGGCAGCCTGCAGGCAGGGTTCTGTGGCAGCACAGCCTGGTGCCCTTTCTGTGGGATGCTGGCCAGAGCTCCACCCCCCTCCATCCCGCCTCAGGCCCCCACCATCACCCGTGGAGTGCTGACCAGCGGCCACCCTCACCCCCCACCCCCACCCCCGCCGCCTCAGTTCTCGAGGCTCAGCATCCCCGAATGGAAGAGGGTGTGGGGAGTGAAGTTGGGGTGGGCGGCAGGGCCCAGTCACTCACTCACTCACATGGGCAGGTCCTGGGCTGGCCTCTGGGGCTTAGGCAGCTCTCCTGCTGGTGGGGACAGTGTCTGGGGACAGCTCAGGCCTCCGACTACAAGGGTAACAGACAGCTGGAGAGCTCGCGGCTGCTGTCCTCAGCCCGCGAGTCCGGGGACAGCTGAGGCGGGACCCTGACTGGGCACCCCGGCCTGCTCACTGTCACCCGGGAGACGAGCCTGCATAGACGGGGAGACCCTGGCCGGCGACCCGGTCAACCACGTGGCTGCGGGCCCCAGAGGCTACACGTAACCGGGAGTGTGGCTGCCAGCTGCCAGAGCTGTGGGGAGATGAGATTGTTTGCGAGGAGGCAGGCTCTGAGGGCTTCCCGCCTGGGGTAGGGACAGCCATTGGCTGGGGTTGGGAGGTGCAAGCCACCCTGCTGCTGGGGAACTCCTCAGAGAAGGGGGCGGGGCCGGGCTCTTAGCGAGCAGGGCTGGGGGCGGGGCGAGGGTAGGTGGGCAGGGCTGGGGGCGGGGCCAGGGACGGGGCGTGGCTGCGAGGAGCCCCGCCTTCTTCAGGGACCACACGAGTGTTCTCTACTCCCTGTGAGTACTGTCCAGCCCGCAAGGCGCTTGGGCAGAGAGGCGGTCACCACCGTGGGAGCTTGGAGCCGGGAGCCTTGCTCCCTGGGGGGCGTGGGCAGGCCCAGGTCTGTCGCCCACCTCCCGGTCCTGGGTCCCTATCTTCTCCTCCCGGCCGCGGCCGGGCAGCGGCGGAGCTCGAGCGGCCCGCGCTGATGGCCGGAGTGTGGGGCTCAGAATAGCTGCCCCCAGGGCTCCAGGCCGGGAGGGGCTCTCCCTTGCCCCTCTGGCGTCTCCTGGAGCGTCAGGCCGCGCCCCACGAGTGGGACATCCCGGTGGAGGATGGGCACTGGAGCTCAGTGACAGGGCGCAGGTGACACGCCCTGTCCCTCCTCCCCGCAGGGCTGAGGCTCCTATGATGCGTGGCGCCGAAGGACCCAAGCACCTCTGCCTGAGGCCCCGGCCCGTCATGCTGCTGCCGCGCCTGAGCCCGCGGGCTCCGCTGCTGCTGCTGCTGATCCTGCTGCTGCTGCTGCTGGGGGCCGCGCCCCGGGCAGGTGGGGGTCCGCAGCCCCCTTTCCGCACCTTCACTGCCAGCGACTGGGCGCTGACCCACCTGGTGGTCCACGAGCAGACGGGCGAGGTGTATGTGGGCGCCGTGAACCGCATCTACAAGCTGTCGGGGAACCTGACGCTGCTGCGGGTGCATGTGACGGGCCCGGTAGAGGACAATGAGAAGTGCTACCCCCCGCCCAGTGTGCAGTCCTGCCCACACGGCCTGGGCAGCACCGACAACGTCAACAAGCTGCTGTTGCTGGACCAGCCCGCCAACCGCCTGCTGGCCTGCGGCAGCGCCTCACAAGGCATCTGCCAGTTCCTGCGCCTGGACGACCTCTTCAAGCTGGGCGAGCCGCACCACCGCAAGGAGCACTACCTGTCGGGCGTGCGCGAGGCGGGCAGCATGGCCGGCGTGCTGATCGCCGGGCCGCCCGGCCAGGCGCAGGCCAAGCTCTTTGTGGGCACGCCCATCGACGGCAAGTCCGAGTACTTCCCCACGCTGTCCAGCCGCCGGCTCATGGCCAACGAGGAGGACGCCGAGATGTTTGGCTTCGTGTACCAGGACGAATTCGTGTCCTCGCAGCTCAAGATCCCCTCGGACACGCTGTCCAAGTTCCCGGCCTTCGACATCTACTACGTGCACAGCTTCCGCAGCGAGCACTTCGTGTACTACCTCACCCTGCAGCTGGACACGCAGCTGACCTCGCCCGACGCTGCCGGCGAGCACTTCTTCACGTCCAAGATCGTGCGGCTGTGCGTGGACGACCCCAAGTTCTACTCCTACGTTGAGTTCCCCGTCGGCTGCGAGCAGGCGGGCGTGGAGTACCGCCTGGTGCAGGACGCCTACCTGAGCCGGCCCGGCCGGGCCCTGGCCCACCAGCTGGGCCTGGCCGAGGACGAGGATGTGCTGTTCACCGTGTTCGCCCAGGGCCAGAAGAACCGCGTGAAGCCGCCGCGGGAGTCGGTCCTCTGCCTCTTCACGCTCAGGGCCATCAAGGAGAAGATCAAGGCGCGTATCCAGTCCTGCTATCGCGGTGAGGGCAAGCTCTCCCTGCCCTGGCTGCTCAACAAGGAGCTGGGCTGCATCAACTCGGTGAGCACCCCGCCCCGCCAGCCCGGAACACGGGACACGGCCGTCCCACCCCTTGAGAAAACAGGTGACGTGACTGTGTCCGTGTGCCCTCGTGCCCGTGGACAGAGCCCCCGCCCTCGTCCCTAGTGCTGTTCTGGGCTCTGGCTGGCCGGGCCTTGTCTCTGTTTCACAGATGAGGTCACTGAGAGGTGGGGTGATGTCCAGGGTACATGGCCAGTAAGGGGCGAGCTGGGGCCAGACCAGGGTCAGGTGGGCAGTGGGCACCGTCTCCTCTCAGGGTCCTATCTCGAGGCTCTGCTCTCTGCTGCCCTGGTGCCTGGCTGTGCATCTCACCTGGGTGGGCGGGAAATTGGGGGGCCGCTCAGTGCCCATCGGCTGGCTGCTGTCTGTCCTGTCTCTAGGCCCTGACGGGGCCAGCTGCTTTTTGAGGAGTGTATGTTGCCCTCCCCCAGAAAGGATGATCTTCCACGGGAGACCCCAGACTCGTAAGGGGTGAGGGCTTGTTTGGAGGACCTCCAGCGCCTCTGCTGCCCAGGGCTTGGGGTGGCCCCAGGAAGGGCCGGCCCGGGTTTTCCCGTCTGTCCGGGAAGCGTCGGGCCTCCTCGGTGCAGCTGGAGACTCCTGGCGGGCGCCTTGCTAAGTTCCCTGTGTGCTCTGTGTGTGCCCCCTTCTTGCCCCTCCCGTCCGCCCTGGTCCCTCCCACCTCAGCCCCCCAGCCAGGATCCTGGACCCCGCCCCAACCCTGCCCCCAACAAGCCTCAGCCGGGCCTGGAGCTGCCTGACCCCGTCCCCCTGACCTGCCCTCCCCGCCCGGCTCCGGAACCTGCACTATCGATTGCTTCCTTCCCTTGCAGACGCCACTTCTCAGCTGGCCCCTCCCTCTGCCTATTAGGTGTCACCCCGCATCCTGTCCTGAGTGAGCCACCCCAGCTCCCCACGCTCCCCTGGTACACACCTGTGTGCCCCCCGCCGCTCCCTGTGCCCCTGTGGTGGGGGGACAGGGCCTGGGCCTGGTGGGCATGAGAGGCACCCTCCGTCCCGGGCTCCTGCTGCTCAAGCAGCTCCCAGGGCCTCCGTCTCCCCACGACCAGCCGCAGCTGTGCCAGCCACCCCCTGCGCTGCACGGCCGCAGCGTCTCCCCGGGGACGGCCTGGACCTCACCCCCCGCCGCCTCTTCAGCCCCTGCAGATTGACGACGACTTCTGCGGGCAGGACTTCAACCAGCCCCTGGGCGGCACGGTCACCATCGAGGGGATGCCCCTGTTCGTGGACAGAGACGACGGCCTGACCGCCGTGGCCGCCTACGACTACCGGGGCCGTACGGTGGTGTTCGTGGGCACGCGCAGCGGCCGCATCCGCAAGGTCAGCACGGGGTCATGGCTGGGGCTCCAGCGCCTGTTGCTCGTGTCCTGGTGGGGAGGGGGCCCCAGTCCCGGGGACCATCGTCTCCTCGTGTGCCCCGGGCGCTCTTGCGTCCAGCACGTGTCAAGGTCCTGGCTGGGCGTCGGGGCCTGGGGGCAGGTCAGGCCTGTGGCAGCTTAAGGCTGACAGGGCCCTTCGGCCTGCAGGCCTGCCCACCCACAGAGGTGACCTCCAGGAGACCGCGGGGGGCAGGGGCGGGGCTGGCCGGGTGGCCCTCTCCCCGCCGGGATCGGGTGTCGCCGAGGCAGCACTCTGCCCAGAGACACAGGACCAAGGGCAGGGTGAGGCTGGCAGCCCGCCCGCCCCTGGCTGCAGTGAGCCTGTTGGGGTGCCCTAGCGAGGGGGCAGCTCCCCGGCCCCTCCACGGGCTCAGCTTGGGGGTGTGCAGGGCGGGGGCGGGGGCCAGGCGGGGGTGGGCATTCTGGGGTGGCAGCAGCCCCAGGGTCAGCACTGGCTGGCTGGGTAGGGACCCGCCCAGGGAGGCCTGGCTGCCGTGGACGCAGCTCCTGGGGGCCGGAGGGTGGGGGTGCCTGGAGCCCTGAGGGTCAGTGCAGGGGTGGGGCTGGTGGATGAAATAACAGCTGGCGGAGGCTGCCTGCTGACCCAGCTCGGCCCGCGGGTGCCGGGTGGGGGCTGGGCCCTGATGCTTGCTCAGCCCTGGTGCCCAGGCCTAAGGGGCGGGCAGGTACCTGGTCCCTGCCACGTGCGGTCCACGGGCTCTGCGGCCTCTGGGCAGGGCCCTCCCTCAGCGCCGGCTTTTCCACCCATGGATGGAGCCATGGGCCTTGGGCCCTGGGGGCTGTGCCGAGGGCACCCCCTGGTGGGTGCTGCGGGGTCCTGCCCGTGGCAGTGTGGAGTCGGTGCGGGGGTGGCAGGCCCACCCCATGATCCCCTGTCCTGGCCCTACCTGGGGTGGCAGGGCCTCCAGCAGGGTTCTGCCTGCAGCCCCAGGGCTGGGGGTCAGTGGAGAGGGCCCACAGACCCCATGGGGGTTCCCTGAGGAGCCATTTTTGCCCCTGCCGCGGGGGCCCACCCGGGGTGGGGCTGTGGGCGAAGCAGCAGGGACTCATTCCTGCAGGACCCTCGAGCCCGTCGCCTGGCAGAAGGCTAGCATCTGGGGCTGGGGGGCCCCTCCTGGTGGCCGGTGAGCTGGTGGGCAGCTGGTCAGGCAGCGACTTTGCCCACAGGCCACCCCGTGAGGCTGGGAGGACGGGTTGGTCCAGCCCTGCCTCCCTCTGCTGTGTCCCGGCCTCACCCCCTGCCCCCGTCCCGCTGAGGGAACCTGAGGTCCCGAGGTGGCTCTCAGAGCAGTAGGACCCCCATGAGCAGGTCCTGCGTCGGGACCAAGGAGGTGATAGTTGAGGCCCCCGGGCGCCCCCCAACCCTGCCTTCCGGGTCCGGTTGCCTGCTGCGGCCCTGCTGGCCTCGTGTTCCTCGCGGGGCGGATGGTGGCCTTTCTGGGGGTGTAGGGTCCAACCGCACCCGGGGCTGTGAGTTGGGCTGGTCGAGGGGGTCTGTCGTGGAGGCATGACCCCTGCGCACCCCGTGTGGACCGGTGCGCACCTTCGGGGGGCCTCTCTCTCGGCCTCCCCGTCCCCCCCGGGGCTGGGGCTGCCTGGGCGCGGGGAAGGGGCTTCTTGTCCCCATGCTGGGCCTGGCCCTCTGTCCCTGCGCCCGCCAGCTCCTTGACCTGCAGTTCCCACCTGAGGCCTCCAGCCTTGACCTCCTCGAAGGGCTCTGCTCCCGGCCGCCCGCCTCTCGCTGACCTGGCCTTCCACAGCACATTCCTAATTCCCGCCCCTGCCCGGCCCCTCCTGCGTCGTCCCAGCCCGGCCTGGGGGTGGAGGTGGCTGTGGTCCAGGGCCTGGCGGCCAGCGGTGCCCGCCCCCCTCCACCCCCCGCAGGCTCCCAGCTCTCTCCTCCGGGCCTGGGAGGGCCGGGCCTGGGGTTCAGTGCAGGCCTGGCCCCCCGTCCTGTCTCCCCATGTTCCCAGAGTCCAGGCCTGGGGCCCCTCCCCGCCTCTGCGCAGCCTGCTACGCTGAGACGGACCCGCCCCGTCCTCCCCACAGCTGGTCCTTCCTGGGCTTTAAACAGCGACTCGGGGAGCTCTGGGGACGCGGCTGGCTGTGGGCCACCTCCAAATGGCGTTGTGTAAAATTGCAGCCGATTAACTGAAGAGCTGCCAACCGGAGCTGCCGCGGGCTGGCTGGGGTGCCCCCAGGTCCCTGCCCTCCCTGTGCCCCGCCTGCACCTGCCCCCCCACCCGTCCCCTCCTGCTCATCTCCAGGCCCACCGGGAGTCCTCGAGTTGGCCCGGGTACCAGAGGGAGGTGGGGGGCCTCTGGCCCTGGACTCCTGCCAGGGGTGCCTCCCGCCCTCCCCAGCCGTGGTGTGGGCCTGGGGGGGGGGCACCTGTCCACCCGGGGCTGTGGGGCCAGGGCCAGGCAGGGACGTGGCCGAGCCCTGCTGCAGGGGTCCTGCAGGGTGGAGGGGCCACCGCTACATCCCCAGGCAGCCCTGGCCACTGCCCCGCACCCCCAGGGAGCACCCACCGTGGGCTGCTGGGACGGGAATGCCCCTTCCTCTCCAGGGGCCTCGTCTCCAGAAGCTGCTCTTGGAAAGGTGGTGACGCCTGCTCCCCGCCTCAGGATTCTGAACCTGGGAGACCCTGAAAGCTGGGTGGCTGTCGGGGGACCCTGCCTCTAGGGTGGTCCAGCAGCCCCTCCTTGGGGTCCCAGTGCAGGCCTCGCAGCCTCGTGCTGACCATCTGTGAGCATCTGTGGGGCCCGTGCTCCTCACAGCCAGGCCTGTGCACGATGGGGTGCGGGAGGTGTTCTGGGGGCGGGAACGGGGGGCTCACAGGTCAGAGGGGCCCTCGCCATGCGGGAGGGGTTGGGCCTGTCCTGTGCGCGGTGGACAGATGTCTGGGCACCCTGTGATGGGTAGCGGGGGCCACAGAGGTCTGGTCTGGGGTTCCCAGTGGTTTTGGAAAGTAGGGTCACCGCGTCAGCTGCTGTTGCAAGGTGGGGTTGGTGCGGGGCTTGCGGCAAGGACATCTGGCCAGATGGTCACCGCTGCCTGCCCTGGCATCCCTGGCCGTGGCCCCGGCCTGTGAGAGGAGGCCCAACGACTTCTGCGGCCCCCGTGCCAGCTCTGTGCGGCCTCCACAGCCATGGGTGGACCCCGCGGGCAGCCGTCCCCTCCTCCCTGGCAGGGCTCGGCCTCAGGGGGCCCCCCCTCCAAGCACCACCCCCCATCAGGGGCTGAGAAGTCCTCACTTCTCAGTGCGGTGAGCGGGCCGTCTGCAGTCAGATGAGGAGACCGAGGGTCAGGGAGGGCCGCTGCTTGTGTCGGTCGGTCTGTGTGCTGAGAACCGAGGACAGGAAATGTGAGACTCCTGGGACCCCCGCTCCCCCTCACCAGGTGTGTCTGGCCCAATTACAGCCATCAGGCCTGCTGCAAGTCGTGTTTTAATTACCTAATTACCACCAAGAGGAAATCACTAATTGCTTTTTCAGTACCAAATTCCTTCTGGCCTTCCTGAGAACGACTCGGGAAGGGGCCTAGAACCAGCCCCCAGCCAGAGCAGGGGGTGCCAAGGTGGCCCAAGAAGGGTGGGAAGGGTCCAGGAGCAGGCCTGTGGGGGCCTCAGGCCTGACCAGCAGGGAGGTGGGGAGCAGGGGCCGCTGTCCCCTGGGGGCAGGGAGCAGGCTGGGCTCCTGCGTCTACAGGAGGAGGGCGCCCGTGCGGTCTCAGCCCTGCGGCCCACTGCCCCGTCCTCTGCCTGGAGACCAGGAGGGGTCAGCCAGGGCGCCCCCACTTCACAGCAAGGAATCGGGCTGTGTCTTGGGTTGGGCGGGACAGGGCACTTTCCCCTCCTGAGAGGGCCAAGCCGGGCAGCCCCCTGCCTCCGGGCGGCGAGGGCGCGTGCCGGCCTTGGCAGGCAGCCTGCATGGCCCAGACGTCCTCCCCGGGGCCCCCGCCCGCCCTTGGCCCGGAGAATGGACCCTTTGTTGTCTCTGGGCTGGACGGACAGCTGACCTGGCCGGGCCGTCAGCTGCCTGCCCGCAGCCGCTGGCCAGAGCCTCACGGCGAGGGGTGCGGGGGCAGCCGGCTGGAGCGGCCCCGGGGCCGGGGTCCCTGTGCAGGACCTGCGTGTCCTGTGCCCTGGGCTCCGGGGTCCTGTTGGCCAGGAGGTTGGGATGGGGCCAGCCTGTGTGGCCGTCTTCCCCGAGCTCCTGCAGGCCTGCTGCCCCGGCTGGTGGCCCTCGGGTGACAGCTGGAGGCAGGGGTGTGTGTGTCCTGCCGTCCTGCCAGCCAGCTGGCCCTGTGCCCGCCCCGCATGCCCCTTCTCCCTGGAATGCTCCCCTGGCGGCTGGCCACCCCCCTCCCCTGCTTTGCCCCAGGTGCACCCGGCGATCCCGGCTCCTGGCTTCTCGGGCAGGTCTGGGGACACAGGGTTCCCCTTCTGTGGGCTCCAGGGCCCGGCAGCCCTAAAATCAGCCCTGCCAGCTCACGGGGGCCCCAGGACTGGCCAGAAGCCCCGACTGGCACCCGTGGGCTGGGCCCCTGCTGAGCCTGGCCAGGGGGCTGCCCGGCATGCAGCATGGGGGCACCTGCCTCCCCGCCCCGCCCCGAGCGCTCTGTGCCCTCCAGAAATGGGGCAGCCTCGCATGTGTAAGGGCCAGGGGCTGCCCTGTGCCGGCAGGTGGGTGGCGGACGGCGCCTGACGGGTGGACAGCTGGACAGGCACGCTCCGGCCGCAGCTGTTGGCAGCCACCTGTTGGAGTCGGTCAGCCCGCGGCTGCGGGCCTGGGGGCGGCGGCATTCCGGAACCTGGCTGGCTGTGGCCCCACCCCCGCCCCAGCGTGCACCCCCCATGCGGGCCTTCCCTGCAGCAGCGTCTCCCTCATCCCCCCAGGGTGGGAGCCCCCAGGCCACACCCACAGCCCGGCTGGTGCTTTCTGCTCTGAGAGGGAAGGGTCAGGGCGTCTGCAGGGAGAGCCTGGGGCCCAACACTGGCCCAGTTCAGCACCCTCCCGAGGGGCCCCTGCCCAGGTCCGGGGTGTGGTCAGTCAGGCCAGGGCCGGGCAGGCCTCCCCAGGGTCCCGGGGTGGGCGGTGCACCTGCAAGGGCCCTTTGCAGCCCTGGTGCCCTGCCCTGCCCTCCGACCAGCCATTCCCCACCACCTGGCCGCATTCCAGCCTGGGCCTGCTGGCCTGGTTGGCTGGCTCTGGGGCCTGCATCCCTGGGCGCCGTCTGCTGGGCCACTTAGTCCCTGAGTGGGTGTGGGGTGGGGGACGGGGGGACGCTGAGGGGGCGGGGGGACGCTGAGGGGGTCGAGGGGGGACGCTGAGGGGGCGGGGGGGACGCTGAGGGGGTCAGGGGAACACTGAGGGCGTTGGGGGGATGCTGAGGGGGTCGGGAACACTGAGGGGGTCAGGGGAACACTGAGGGCGTTGGGGGGATGCTGAGGGGGCGGGGGGGACGCTGAGGGGGTTGAGGGGGGGACGCTGAGGGCGTTGGGGGGGCGCTGAGGGGGTCGAAGGGGGGATGCTGAGGGGGCCTGGGGGGGCGCTGAGGGGGTCGAGGCGGGGGTCGCTGAGGGGGTCGGGGGAACGCTGAGGGGGTCGGGAACACTGAGGGGGTCAGGGGAACACTGAGGGCGTTGGGGGGATGCTGAGGGGGTCGAAGGGGGGACGCTGAGGGGGTCGAGGGGGGTCGCTGAGGGGCGGGGGTCGCTGAAGGGGTGGAAGGGACACTGAGGCAGAGCCCGCACGGTCAGGGCACGTCTAGGCCGGGCTGGGGCATGGGCCGGACTCCTGGCCTCCTCGGCCTGGGGCTGCCCGTGGGGTCCCCTCCAGGCCCAGCCTGGGGGATGGAGGCTGGGCTGCTGTGGCCCCCGCCCCGGCTCCCCGAGGCTGTTTGGGCAGCTCTAGGCCCAGTCCGGCCCTCCCACCCCCCAACAGCCCAGCTGGACTCGCCTCTTCCGGGTCTGGTTTGACTTAAGCCCGCCCGCCTGGCGGGGCAGCAGCTGAGCGGATGTGGGGGGGCCGCGGGCCCTCAGGAATGCGGCCCCCCCACCTCCTATCCCTCCCTCCCCTCCCCCTGCCCCATGGCCTCCGCCCGGGACACCCGCCCCCGTGGGAGCTGGCCTGAGCCAGGGGCCTCTGCCCGACCGCGTCCTGCAAGTGAGGGGCAAGGAGCAGGGCTGCTGGGCCACAGTGGAGGTGGGCCGGGGGCCCCACGCGGCCTGGGAGGAGCCCCTAGCCCAGAGCCAGCCCTTCAGGCTGGACTGAGCCGGCAGGACACTGCCCCATGGGTCCCCTCTCTGGAAAGCCCCTTGGGTCTCGCTGTTAATTAAATACATTTGTTTGGTAAAAGCAGCTAAAAATACTTGCAGTGTCTCGAGCCGCAGGGAAGAGCTGGCTGATTAGCGCCCAGCTTGTTCGGGGCTTAGGATATTTTCAGCGCCGGTGCCATGCCTGCCCCCCTGCCTTCTAGCCGGGGTGCCCCCCCTTGGAGCAGCCCCTCAGTCTCCCTCCCAAGGCGGGGAGGGCCCTCTATCTGCACCGGATATCCCACGTGTCTCCTCCCCTCTGCACAAATAGCCCTTCCCCCGGGACACCCGGCCTGGCCCACTGCCCCCGCCTGGGCTGTGGCTGTGCAGCTCGAGACCGGGGGTGGGGCGGGTGCTGGGCGGTGGTCGTCCTGTCCCTGGGGACCCCCACACCGAGGCTGCGGTCTGCGTCGCTTGACGAGGTTGGTCCAGGTGCAGTGGTCCTGGCAGGTTTCCCCGGGAGAGGCTGGGGCAGGAAGACCCCCCCGACACACACACAGCGTGGGTCTCGTTCCCACAGATCCTGGTGGACCTCTCGAACCCCGGCGGCCGGCCGGCGCTGGCCTACGAGAGCGTGGTGGCCCAGGAGGGCAGCCCCATTCTGCGTGACCTGGTGCTCAGCCCTGACCGCCGTTACCTGTACGCCATGACAGAGAAGCAGGTGGGCGCCCTGGGAGCTGGGGGGGCTCACCAGCCCGCTGGACCCCCTCCCTGACCGACTGGGCACCCCTGGAGACAAACACCCAATGAATGCCAGCCGGACCCCCTCCCTGACCGACTGGGCACCCCTGGGGATGAACCCCTGATGAGTGCCTCCAGGCCGGGGGCTGGCGTTGGAGGGGGAGCGTCCGGGGTCCCTGGCTCCTGGCTCTGGCCTGGCCAGCTCCTCCAGGCCACGCGCTGTGCTGCTTCTGCCCAGCCTGCCTGGAGCCTGCCGCTGCCCTCTGCCCAGCCTGCTGGCCCCTGGCAGCGGGAGCAGCAGATGAGGCCAGGCCTCTGTCCCTCCTGGCAGCTGCCTCCTCCTTGCCCCCTGGCCCTGGCCCCCGCCATCACTCCGCCTTGGGAGCGGCCGAGGTCGGGGTGAGCAGGCCTACCCACCTCCTGGCTGAGGACTGGGGCCCGTGGCTCCCTCGGGAATGTCAGGGCACAGCAGGGCAGGAGGGACCGGCTGACTCCTGGGATGGACAGAGCTGTCTCCTGGGCCTGCTACTGTCTGCAGAGAGCCAGGTCTGCGTGGCCTGACTCGGGCAGGACTGGGGTGACCCTTGAGTGGACGAGGCACAAAGGAGGGCCTGAGACGGGGGCTCCCGGTGTCTGGGGGGGCGAGCCTGACATCAAGGGTCCTCCGCCAGGTGACACGGGTGCCCGTGGAGAGCTGCGTGCAGTACACATCGTGTGAGCTGTGCCTGGGGTCCCGAGACCCCCACTGCGGCTGGTGTGTCCTGCACAGCATGTGAGTCTGGCCGGGGCAGCTTGCGGAGAGTCTGGAGGCGCCGGCCTAGTGCTAGCTCCCCTGGATCCGGTTGGGGGCGGTGGGCATCCCGTGAGCTGCTGAGTGTCAGAGGCCCAGTATGGGGTATCCTCGGGCCCCTCTGGCCTCCTGCCTGAGCCCAGCCCACACCCACGCCTGCAGCTGCTCCCGCCAGGATGCCTGCGAGCGGGCCACGGAGCCCCAGCGCTTCGCTGCGGACCTGCTGCAGTGCGTGCAGCTCAGCGTGCAGCCTCGCAACGTGTCCGTGACTACATCTCAGGTTCCGGTGAGTGCAGCCGCCTTCGGTGGGGCGGGGCGGAACCGGGGTGGGCGTGGCCTGGGGCTGGGGCGGGATGGGGGCCCCCCTGGGGTGCTCACCCTGTCCCCCGCTCCACCCCCCAGCTCGTGCTGCAGGCCTGGAACGTGCCCGACCTCTCGGCCGGCATCAACTGCTCCTTCGAGGACTTCACCGAGTCCGAGGGAGTTCTGGAGGACGGCCGGATCCACTGCCGCACCCCCTCCGCCCGGGAGGTGGCGCCCATCACGCGGGGCCAGGGTGAGGCCGCGAGGCGCTCCAGCCGGGGCAGGGGGCCGTGGTCAGCGCAAGGTGGCGGGGGAAAGACTGCAGCCAGTCCCCCCCACTGGGGTGGGCGCTGGGCCCCTGGTGGAGGGGAGGGTCCTCGGCAAGGCCCTCCCTGGCTCCCAGGGCCTGACGTGGGGCCCTGGTGACCCAGCCTGTGCTGCTTGTGCAGGAGACCAGCGGGTGGTCAAGCTCTACTTGAAGTCCAAGGAGACGGGCAAGAAGTTCGCGTCCGTGGACTTCGTCTTCTACAACTGCAGTGTCCACCAGTCGTGAGTGCCCCGCCCCCCGCGCGGCTTCTCAGGCCTGAGGCCCGGCTCAGGAGGCCGCGGGGGTGTGATGCAATGATTCACCCCTGTGCGCAGTGGGCACCAGATCGCTGCTGCTTTGTGTGGGCAGGAGACGGCCGGCCAGGGGTGGGCACTCAGGACCTGCCGCCTGGGGGCAGAAGGATCTGGTCCCCCCGGGTTGGGGGGCCGCTGGGGCATGGCTGGCAGGCCATGGGTGCTCTCCTGGGACTTCAGAGGAAGGGTGGGAGATGCTGAGGGCCTGGCTGTGTGTCCCCCTGGGTCCAGGCACGTGGGGCAGGGTGCCCAGCCTGGGCAGGGTCAGCCTTGAGCCGAGGCCCCAGGTTTTCAGTTGTGTCTTTGCGGGTCTGACACCCACCTGGCGGCTCACGGGCGCCCACCAGGGGCCTCGGTGTTGCTCCCCTGCCGGGGTCCAGCTTCCCCGTGCTGGGCAGGCTGGGATCTTTGGGGTGGGGGCTGTGTTCCAGAGGCTGGGAGGGGGCGAGGTGCTGTGTGGAGGCCGGGCCGTGGGCTTCCTGGAGTTGTAGGTGAGGGTGCAGGGCGGGGCTCCGTGGCCTGTCCAGGCCCCCACCCGGCCAGCCTTGTTCCAGTCAGGGAGCCAACTTCCACTGGGGCTGTCCCGCCTATGCTTAAATCTTAGTTTATTAGGAAGAGGTGGGATTTAAGACATGCTGCTCAGGACGTCCCTGGTGGTTCAGTGGTTAGCACTCCACACTCTTAATGCAGGGGCCTGGGCTTGGCCCCTCGTCGGGGAGCTAGACTCCGCATGCTGCCACAGAAAGACCCTGTGTGGTGAGGCTGACACCCTGTGCAGCTGCGTGACGGGTACTTAAGAGAAGCCTCTAGTAGTCGCTCCGTCGTGTCCGACTCTTTGTGACCCTGTGGACTGTAGCCCACCAGGCCCCTCTGTCCATGGGATTCTCCAGGCAAAAGTACTGGAGTGGGCTGCCATGCCTTCCTCCAGGAGATCTTCCCGACCTAAGGATCACACCTGGGTCTCCTACGTTGCGGGCAGGTTCTTTATCATCTGACCCACCAAGGAAGCCCTAAAACTATATATTAAAACAAACAAAAAAATTACACAAGAATGTGCTTCTCAGTTGCACTAAATGCGTTTTCAGTGTTGATGGTCGAGTGGCCTGGTGCCAGCTTCAGAGGGCTCTGTCCTTGAGAGGGTCTGTCGGGCGATGCCGGTGTGGATGGTCAGGCCGTGGGGGGAGTGGGGTGGGGAGCCCCGGGAGGCACTGACCAGCTCTGGGCAGTGAGGGCCAGCCCATGTGGAGGCCCAAAGGCGCAGCCCCGGGTGGGTGGGTGTCGCAGGCCCTGCCTCACCGCCTGCGTCTCCCGCAGCTGCTTGTCCTGCGTCAGCGGCTCCTTCCCCTGCCACTGGTGCAAGTACCGCCATGTGTGCACACACAACGCCGCCGACTGTTCCTTCCTGGAGGGCCGCGTCAACGTGTCCGAGGTACGGGGCCGCGTCCACGGGTCTGAGGTACAGGGCCGCGTACATGCGCCCAAGGTGCGGTGCCGCGTCACCGCACCTCGGGTGCGGGGCTGCCGCGACGCGTCCTAGGTATGGGGCTGCAGTGACGCGTCTGAGGTACAGGGCCATGGTCAGGGCTGGAGGCAGAGAGCAGCTGCATGCGGGGTGCTGGCCAGAAGGGCTGTCCTGGCCTGGGACTGTTGCTGGCGGCATTGGCTGGTGGTCACCGCTTGGGGGCTGCACGCCAAAAGCATGTCCAGGCACAGTGTGGGCAGAGGCTGTCTGTCCAGTGTGCCGGGTGGCAGGGGGAGTTCGGTATGGATGGGGGCTGGGCCGAGGTGCAGGTGTCTGCTGGTCTCCAGGGTCGCCGTGAGGCCGCATGGTCCTTGCCAGTCATTGGGGGTGATAGCTCCGGGGCTGGGCAGAGCCCTGACTTTGTTCTGGGTGGTGGGGCTGGACTTGCCCAGGGAGGAGGATGAGCCGGCGTGGACCCCTCACAGAACCTGCCCTGCCTGCCCCCGCCCACCCCCCGCCTTGTGGGCCTTCGCTTTTCCACCTCCCAGTAAGGACGCACGTCCAGGACAAGCTGGCAGTGGGTGGAACGAGCCGAGAGCAGGCGGGCACCCGGGGGAGCGGGCGGGTGGATGCCCCAGGTGTGCAGCCTGCCTGGGGGCCACCGGTGGGCTGAGCCAGCTGGTGGTGGCTGCAGAATGGACGTGTGAGGTGGGGGCCCGGTCCTCACGGGCCGGCCCTGATCACACTGCCTGTCTGAGCTGTTCCGCAGAGGGTGCCCCCCGGGGGTCCTCCAGCGGGGCATCTGTCTGGCCTCGGCCGTGCCGGTGTAGACCCTGCTCGGGCCGGCTGGGGGGAGGGGCCTTCGGGGTCAAGGGGCCTGTCGGAGGCGGGCTGACTTCAGACACGCCCCCTCCCAGCTGGTCCCAGGTCACGTGGGGCTGTCCCTAAGGAGCGTCAGGCTGACTTCCAGGGTGACCCCCTCCCCTCAGCACGCGCTCAGCCGTGGGGGCCTTGGTCCCAGCCCCCCAGCGTGCGCTCAGGCCATGCGGGCCTGGGTCCCCGCCCCCCAGCGCCTTCCTGCCCGTGGTGGCGGCTCAGGGTCTTGTGCTTCCGCCTCTGCTCAGTTGCCTTCAAGGGGGCCACCAGCGCGTGGTGGGGAGGGGGTGGCCTGGGGGGTCTCGTGTGGAGCCCCTGACGGAGGGCTGCCCTGCTGTGGTAGCGGCCCACGCCCAGGCCCCGGACTGTCTGCCCCCGTCCAGTCTCTGCAGCAGTGGGGTGTGGGGGGGTTCCACACCAGGGCCGCGCCCTGCCCCTCACTGCCCACACCAGGGCCGAGCCCCGCTGAGACCTGTGACCACAGTGCCCCGGCAGCAGGCTGGAGGGCCGTCGTCCGGACACTCCCTTGGTCTGTGTGAGCGGACGGGCAGCAGCAATCGTGGCCCCTCGTTCGCGTGTGGACCTGGATGGGGCTGGGGAGGGCTCGTGTCCACACTGCTCGCCTGCCCCCAGCCTGGCCTCAGCCTCTCAAGGGGCTTGCGCCAGGCCCGAGCCGACCCCTCTCTGGGGCCAGGGTCCTGAGATGCCAAGGCCACAGCGAGGCTCTGGCCTGATTGGGGGGGAGGGTCTGTGCAGCAACACTTGGCTCCTGGCCACAGAGGGGGTGAGGTGGGGACGGTGGGAGCAGGGCCCTGGGGCTGCTGACGGGGGCTGGGCACTGCTGGCCGCTGTGGGCACATGCCTGCTGGCCACTGCTGTGGGGCTACGGCCTGAGCTCCACACACTCTGCAGGCCAGTACCCACGTGCCAGCCAGTGCCTGCGTGCTAGCCAGTGCCCACGTGCCAGTCAGTGCCCATGTGCCAGCCCGTGCCCATCAGTGCCCGCGTGCTGGCCAGTGCCCATGTGCAGGTGGCCCCCGGGGCACCTGCAGACGCAGCCAGGGATCAGCCTGCCAGGCTTGCCCTGCTCCCTCGGTGCCCACAGGGGCCCCGGGAACCTCTGCAGAGCTAGCCCTGCCGCCTCGGGAGCTGCCTGTGGGGCGTGGGGATGGCAGCCTGCTTTCAGCGTCTCTATTTAAAGCTCCTTCTGCGGGGCTCCTGCGGGCCGACTCCGGCTCCTCCACTGCCGCTCCAGCGCTGCTGCAAGCAAGCCGGGCCGTTGCATCAGTTCTTGTTGCTGAAACGCTGGCCCTGGGGGCCAGGCTGTTTTTCTGCCCGCTCTGACTATTTTTACCTACTCCCTGGGCCCCCGGCTGAGAGCTCATGCCTGCTTCTGCCTCAGGGGCCTGTCAGCTGCTCCCAGATGGGGCCGCTCTGGTGGGGGTCCCAGGGGCGGGCCTGCCCAGGTCACAGTGTGCTGCCCGTTACCCGGGCCTGGCTGGCTGGCCCTGGCGCCTCTGGCATGCCTGTGTGTGGGGTGGGCATTCGATGCTAGACCGGGCCCCATGCAGCCACCCTACGCCTCCAGCCCAGACTCAGCTGCAGCCTTGTACCCCCAGGACTGCCCACAGATCCTGCCCTCCACCCAGATCTACGTGCCCGTGGGCGTGGTGAAGCCCATCGCCCTGACCGCCCGGAACCTGCCACAGCCGCAGTCGGGCCAGCGAGGGTACGAGTGCCTGTTCCACCTCCCGGGGGGCCCGGCCCGCGTCGGCGCCGTGCGCTTCAACAGCTCCAGCCTGCAGTGCCAGAACTCCTCGGTGAGTCTGCTCAGCACCAGGGCGCCTTCTGGGACCCTGTGCTGTGGGTTTCTGCTTTAGCAAAAGGGCCCTGTGCAGGGGGTGCCCCGGTCCCCCACTCAGGCCACGCCAGCCCCAGCTGGGAGGCCCCGGATGAGCAGGCCGCAGGGGCCACTCCCAGAGCTGCCCTGATGCTTGGAGGGAGCCTGTCCATCTCAGACGTGGGTGAGGGGCCTGGGTGGGCTCAGGGCACAAGGGGTGTCCCTGGGCGCCGAGGTCAGGGAGACAGCACCAGCTCCTTTGAGGTGTCCTGTGTCGGGATGTGGTGGCCGGTGCGGGCAGCCACCCTTGGAGCCTCACGCCTGACAGGGTGCCCTCCCAAAGGCTTCTGATCACATCCCGTGAGTTTAGTGATGGTGGTGTCCACAGAGCTAGAACCTCGTGGTGGGAGAGGGGAGAGGGCTGACTTGGCGGTCCTGAGGCGGCAGGCCTCGGTCTCCCCATCTGTTCAGGAGGGCAGTGGGCCTCCTGGCATGGGTCAAGGCCCTGAGTGGTAGGTGGGTGCCTCTGGGTCGTCTGCTAGGCCCCCAGAACCCAGGGGAGGGGCACGAGGTCAGAAGTCAGGCTCTATCTATCCCTCTTGGCTCTGTCCTGGCCAGGTGGGCTGGGGCCCAGGGGTCAGCACAGCCTCAGGGCAGGTTGGCCCTTGGCTGGTGCCCAGGGTCCCCTGCCTGCCTGCCTGGCCAGTCCCCTTTTCTGCCTGCCTCCTTAGCTCCTGTGGGCCCCGCCCTCTGCCTGTCTCTCACTGGCTCCCCTTCCTCCCTGTGCCTCCCCAAAGGCCGCTGTCTCTCTTCTCCCCACCTCCCCCCACCCCGCCAGGCCCACATTTATCTTCCCTGCAGCCCCGTGTGAAGGGAAAAGAAAGCATCGGGGAGTTTGATAGGATCCAATTACATTCCTGCAGATAAAATGATGATGAATTGCCCTGGGACGGAGCGCAAGTCTTCAGCTGAGAAAGTGGGGCACAGCTGGGCTCCCCAGGAGGGCTGTGTCCCTGAGCCCAGCCCAGCCTGGGGGCGGCTGGGGGGCAGCCCTCACAGGGGACACTCGTCACACTCAGGGCAGTCCTGGCGGGGGCTTGTTGCACCCGCCTGCAGATGAGGAAGTGCCCAGGGGGTGCAGGAGTCCTGGCGTCCTGGCGGGGGTCACCCTGGAGGCTGTGGTCCTGTGACTGCTGGAGGGTGGGGGCAGCAGCTGCCTGTGTGCAGAGAAGCAGCTGGATGGGGGCAGACGCTTGGGCCCTCGGCTAACTTGGGCAGGGGTGTGGCGGGGAGGGATGCTGGGAGGGGTGGGGGGATGTCGGGCGTCAGGGTGCAGGTTGGCCCCCAGACCCTGCCCTGCCGGGCCTGCCACCAGTGGCTGGTGCCAGAGGTGGCCACGAGGGACACACAGGCCCGGCCGCACGGCCTGACCCTCTTCCCACCACTGCAGTACTCCTACGAGGGCAACGACGTCAGCGACCTGCCTGTGAACCTGTCCGTGGTGTGGAACGGCCACTTCGTCATCGACAACCCGCAGAATATCCAGGGTGAGCCGCGTGGGGGGCGGCCCGGGGGGCGGGCCCGCGGGCGGCCGCTGACCCCTGTCCTCCCTGCAGCCCACCTGTACAAGTGTCCTGCCCTGCGGGAGAGCTGCGGCCTCTGCCTCAAGGCCGACCCTCGCTTCGAGTGCGGCTGGTGCGTGGCGGAGCGCCGCTGCTCCCTGCGTCCCCACTGCCCCGCAGACTCGCCCGCCGAATGGATGCACGCCCGCCACGGCAGCAGCCGCTGCGCGGACCCCAGGATTCTCAAGGTAGGCGCGCCCCCGGGCCTGTGGCAGGGGGTGGGGTGCGGGGGCTCCGACACCTGGCCATCGCCCCAGCTGTCCCCTCTTCCCACAGCTGTCCCCTGAGACGGGCCCGCGGCAGGGCGGCACACGGCTCACCATCACGGGAGAGAACCTGGGGCTGCGCTTCGAGGACGTGCGGCTGGGCGTGCGCGTGGGCAAGGTGCTGTGCAGCCCTGTGGAGAGCGAGTACATCAGCGCGGAGCAGTGAGTGGGGCGGGGCCTGCATGGGTGGGCCGGACCTTGTGGGCGGGGCCAGAGAGCAGGTGGGGCTGTGTGGGTGGGGCCAGGTGGTGGGTGGGGCAGAGTGGGCGGGGCCTGCGGGGGGCAGGGGCAAGGTGCTGTGCCGACCAGTGGGTAGCGAGTATGTTAGCGCCTAGCAGCGAGTGGGACGGGGCCTGTGGGACAGGGCCGGTGATTGGGCGGGGCTGGCGCTGCAGCCGCTGAGGCCCCCGCGTGCCCACAGGATTGTCTGTGAGATCGGGGACGCCAGCACCGTGCGGGCCCACGATGCCCTGGTGGAAGTGTGCGTTCGGGACTGCTCCCCTCGCTACCGCGCCCTGTCACCCAAGCGCTTCACCTTTGTGGTAAGCCCGCCCTCCTGCCCTGCAGCCTCTCCTCGCACGCCCCGGGGGACGAGGGGCCCCCCCCCCCAACAACTTGCCCACGGAGGCGGCCCGGGGTTCAGGCGACCTCGAGTGACGGACCCCGCCCCGCGCCGCTCATCTCCAGGGCCTGACTCGGACCCCGTTGCACATGGGGCCCTGCCTGTGGGCGCCGTCCCAGACCTAGTGTGCACAGACCTGGGCTTCCCGGAGCCCCAGCCCGTCCCTTCTCTTCCCAGGCGCCAACCTTCTACCGCGTGAGCCCTGCCCGCGGGCCCCTTTCGGGGGGCACCTGGATTGGCATCGAGGGCAGCCACCTGAACGCGGGCAGCGATGTGGCGGTGTCAGTCGGCGGCCGGCCCTGCTCCTTCTCCTGGTATGTGGGGACCCCAGGCTCGCCCCGCCTGTTCCCAGTGGTGGTTGGTTCAGGTGGCTGGGCGCCCCCTCCGTTGCCTGGGAAACAAGGGGGACTGTGGCGAGCCTGGCTGGGGTAATCACTATGGAAACCTAGAGAGGAGAAGGTTACCATGGAGACAGGCTCCCTCCAGAGCAGATGGGCGGGGCCTGGCCTGAGGGGCAGACGCCCGAGCCCTGCCCTCAGTTGATGCCCCCAGAGCTCTGCCGTTTAGAGAAATTCTTGAGAGAGAGAAAGGGAACCTTAACAAAAGCCGGGAGCCTTGAAGTGGATAATTTTAGATTAGGGATGATAATGGAGCGAGCCTTTAAATATTTTCCTGCGGTAATTACCCGTTATCAGACTAATTATTGGTGTTTGCAGCCTGCCGCGTGCGGGCCTGGCGGCTGTGGTGTAGGCACGGAGGGGACAGGCAGGTGCAGGCAGTGACCGGGTTGGCTGCCCCGTAGGGTGACCCAGCACCCCCACCTCAGCAGCCCGTTCCGCCAGCTCATGGCCCGGTCTTGGGATTAGCCTGTTTTCAGATCCGAAAGGATGGGGGTGGGGGAGTGAGTGCATCGTGTGAGTCCTTCCAGAAAACAGGAGCCCTGAGTGTGGGGCTCTGACCCTGAGCGTGGGGCTCTGACCCTGAGCATGGTCCCTGAGTGTGGGGCTCTGACCCTGAGCGTGGAGTCTGGCCCCTCTGGACACACATTGAAACTGTGGGGTGTGTCCAGCCAGCCATGCCCGGGCGATCGATAGGGCTGCCACGGGGCTGCCTTGAGGCCCAGTGAGCCCCTTCCTGCCCAGCAGGTCTGCTCCTGGTACCTGTGGGCCTGGCTCTGCGGATCGAGACACAGCCAGACTCATCAGCTGACACCACAGAGGAGGCAGATGCGGGGGTGGGGGTGTCCCCTGGAGAGGGAGCTTGGATCCCAGGCCCGCCTCTCAGCTGGGGATGTACCCCACAGGGGCACAGACAGCACGTGGCCCCTCTCAGGGGCTGATGGGGGAGGTGATCCCCACAGTCCTCAGCTGCCTGGAGGCAGGGCCCGCAGCGGCCTGTGTCACGGGGAGGCAGGTGAGGCCGGAGCGGGACGTGGCCAGTGACGTGCCCGCAGCCTGTGGTGGTGGAGCCTGGATGCTCAGGCGGGTGGGAGGTGCCTCACTGCCCCCGCCCCGCCGCCCTTCTAGGAGGAATTCCCGGGAGATCCGGTGTCTGACGCCTCCGGGGCAGAGCCCAGGCAGCGTCCCCATAGTTGTCAACATCAACCGCGCTCAGCTCACCAACCCCGAGGTCAAGTACAACTACACCGAGGACCCCACCATCCTGAAGATCGACCCCGAGTGGAGCATCAGCAGGTCGGGCTCCCCTGGGGGCCTCCCCCCTGCTCTGAGCCCCGCAGCCCTCGATCTGCCCACCCTGAGTCCTGTGACCCCAGTCCTGAGCCACCAGAGGCCAGCGCCTGGCTTGGGGCCCCACTGGCTCTCGGCTCAGCCCTCACAGGGTCCCGCCACCCAGCGCAGTCCTGAGAGGCTTTAACCCTCGACCGTCTCTTGGGGGGCTGGGTGGGGTGTCTGTGCCTCCCATTTGTGCTGGGCCCTGGGCAGAGGGGCCCAGGATGTCCCACCTGTGACTCCCACCACCCTCATCTTTTAGTGGAGGGACCCTCCTAACAGTCACAGGCACCAACCTGGCCACTGTCCGTGAACCGCGCATCCGAGCCAAGTATGGCGGCGTTGAGAGGGAAAACGTGAGTCCCTGCTGGGCCCTGGCCCCCACGCCTGCCATCGAGGCCACGCTTGGGGCTCCTGGGGAGGGTGGGTGTGTCGCTGGTGGCTCCTGGCTCCTGGTGGAGCAGCCAGCCCAGCGTCCCTGCCCCGCGTCCCCAGAGCTGCCTGGTGTACAACGACACCACCATGGTGTGCCGGGCCCCGTCGGTGGACAACGGCGTGCGCAGCCCACCCGAGCTCGGGGAGCGCCCGGACGAGCTGGGCTTCGTCATGGATGACGTGCGCGCTCTGCTGGTGCTCAACACCTCGTCTTTCCTATACTACCCGGACCCCGTGCTGGAGCCGCTCAGCCCCACCGGCCTGCTGGAGCTGAAACCCAGCTCGCCGCTCATCCTCAAGGTGGGCCGCGCGGGGCCGGCGGGGGGGGGGGGGGGGGGGGGGGGCGGGGGCTGATTGGCGGCGGCTGCGCCGGCTCATCCCATCCTGCCCGCAGGGCCGCAACCTGCTGCCGCCAGCGCCCGGCAACTCTCGCCTCAACTACACGGTGCTTATCGGCTCGACGCCGTGCGCCCTCACCGTGTCCGAGACGCAGCTGCTCTGCGAGTCGCCCAACCTCACCGGGCAACACAAGGTCACGGTGCGTCCACACCCCCGCACCCCGCGCAGGGCCGCCCACCCGGAGGGAGCCCCCCGGCGCCTGCGCGCCCCACCCCGCCAAGCTCGCGGGGTCCCTGAGCCGTGGGCGGCTTGTGCCCCCAGGTCCGGGCCGGCGGCTTCGAGTTCTCGCCAGGGGTGCTGCAGATGTACTCAGAGAGCCTGCTGACGCTGCCCGCCATCGTGGGCATCGGCGGGGGCGGCGGCCTCCTGCTGCTGGTCATCGTGGCCGTGCTCATTGCCTACAAGCGCAAGTCGCGGGACGCCGACCGCACCCTGAAGCGCCTGCAGCTGCAGATGGACAACCTGGAGTCTCGCGTGGCCCTGGAGTGCAAGGAAGGTGGGCAGGGGGCGGGGCGGGGGCGGGCTCAGCGGGCAGGCTCGGGGGCGGGGCTGGCCGAGGCCGCTGAGCTGGGCCGCGCTGCCCACCGAGTCCACGCCGTCTCCTACGCTCCCGTGGGCCTTGCTGTGCCGGGCTCTGTCCAGGGAGCCAGGGGGCTCCGACTGGGGCCTTTGTGGGGTGCTCCCTCAAGCAGACCCTGCCGGAAGCCCCTGTTTGTGTCCCAGCCTGGCTGGAGGCCGCTGGGTGGACACACGGTGTCCCAGTCTCCCTTGCGTGTGAACGGACACGCGTCCGGGTGTGGAGATGCCGCACCTGCTGCTGAGGGCGGGGGTGGCGCCGTTTCCTCGGGTGTGGTGGGTGGTCAGTGATCCACGAGCCCGTGTGTGGTGTTCCATCCGGCGGCCGGGGGTGGCCCTGGGGCGGGGGACCTCTCTGTGAGCACAGCTTTCGGCCTGGCCCCTCTGTTCTGAGTCACCAGTGGGGCGGGAGTCTGTCCTGCCTTGGAGGGTGAGTGGGGAAAGCCCGCTCAGGCTGCGGCCACGTACCCTGTACTGGGGTCCGGTGTCTGCAGCCCAGCAGGCCTCGTCCCCAGAACCCGAATTCTGTGACTCCTCCCCTGTGCGGTGACAGGACGACCCCAGAGGGCAGGCTTGGTGTCCCCACACCTGGTCACGTGCCCCCTGCCCCCAAGAATCCCCAACCGGAAGGTGGACCCCGGGGGCGGGGGCCCGGCCTGAGAGTGGGAGGGGCTCTGCAGGCCGGAAGTCTGAGACGTGGCCTGGGAGTGGGGGCTCGGGGGGAGGGCCAAGGTCGTCCCCAGGGTGCCCATGCCTCCAGGGGAGACCAGTGGCTCGTCCCCATGGAGCAGAGACTGCCCCTCCAGAGCTGAGTGCTGAGGGCGCGACTGTTGTGGGACCAGTGGGTGGGCGTGAGGGGCGGGTGCCTGGGCCGGGGCCGCAGGGATCCTGGTGGGTTCAGCGCCTGTGTGCGCGTGTGGGCTCCGGGCAGCAGCCTAGACCTGTGCTGGCCGCCATCCGGCCGGCTTTTCTGGCCGGTGCCCTCAGCCAGCAGGAGAAGGGTGGGCGTCTACTCGGAGCCCAGCCCACGTGTGCCCCTCAGAGCCCCGTCAGTGCGGGGCGCTCGCGAGAATGACCAGGGGCCCCAGAGCAGACGCCCAGCAGCGGGCAGCGAGGTTGGGGGCCGGCTCCTGTTCAGCACCCCTGACATGCCCGGCGCCCTCTGGCTCCTGACCAGATAGTGCACACCTCACAGCTCTGGAATGTCCTGAGAACGGTGGAGCCACCCCGAGCGGGCGGGCATGTCAGGGGCCGCTGGCCCGAGTGGTGGAGGGCTCTGCTCCCTTCCAGGCGGCCAGAGCCAGGGCAGCCACAAGCACCCCGGCCTCTGGGACCGGGACCCCCAGCCTGGCCCGATCTCTGCTCTCGTCTCGGTTACGTCTGCAGCAGCTTGGGGGTGGGGGCCTCACCCTGCATCAGGACTAGGGACACAGGCGAGGCAGGCCCAGCAGTTCCTTGAGGGTCGGGTGGGCGGGGCTGGCGGGAGGGTGGGGCCAGGCAGGCCCAGCAAGACCCTGAGTGGGGTGGGCGGGGACGGTGGGAGGGCTGGGCCGGGCGGGTCCAGCAGGACCCTGTGTGGGGTGGGCGGGGCCAGGCACCCGCCTTGACCCCTCGTCTGGCCGCAGCCTTTGCGGAGCTGCAGACGGACATCCATGAGCTGACCAACGACCTGGATGGCGCCGGCATCCCCTTCCTGGACTACCGCACCTACGCCATGCGCGTGCTCTTCCCGGGGATTGAGGACCACCCAGTGCTCAAGGAGATGGAGGTGGGCTGCCGGCCCTCTCCGAGGAGGTCCTGGGGTCCTGGGGCAGCGGGGGCCTGGGGGCTGGCCTGAGCCCCCTGGGAGGGGGGGGCCTGGTCCCAGCAAACCACCCCTGGCCTGGGCTCCTGGGGCCCAGCAGTTTCTCTGGGCCTCTGGTCCACCATGCACCACCCACGCTGGCCAGTCTGCTGAAGGGGAGTGGGCTGGCTCCCGCATCCTCCCGGGTGCCCCAGTGGCCAGCCAGGAGCCCAGGCTCTGGTTCAGAACGGGCAGGGCTCAGCGAGTCCAGTCTGTCATGCTTTGTGGTCAGGGGCATCCCTCCCTGCACCCCTAGGATGTCGGGGCTCTGACCCCACCCCAGGTGGCTCTGTGGGTAGAGACCCCCTCTCTAGCAGCACCTGCCTTTCCGTCACTGGCAGGGGCCCGGGTGCCCTGGGCTGCTCGCTGCCCCTTGCTTCCTGGGCTGGCGCCCGCTGGGGCTCCCTGTCCTGGCAGGTGTGTCTCCCGTGGTTGCGGTCCACTGTGCTACGTGACAGGTATTAGGTGTGACTGTGTGTCCCGCCTGGTCTGGGGGCCTGTGTCCCTTCTGCCTCAACAAGCTCTGGGGCAGAAATGAGCCACCACGTGGGGCCCTGGAGCCAGCCATGCCCGCGTTCCACCCCCTTGTCCCACGTCTGTGCTGGGAGACCCCGGCGAGCCACGCCCTGTCCGGACTTGAGTGTCCTCTGTGCAGTGGGGAGAGGGGTCTGTGTCGGCGCTGGCGTGAGTGGCCATGGACGGGCTCTCCTGGTGCTAGTGGACACCAGGCGGCCTCTGAGCTGTCGGAGCTGGGCTGCGCAGAGGGAGGCAGGGCAGGCACCTCACCACTGTGTCCAGACCTCTGCCCACCGTGGGCTTCTCAGGCAGCTGTCAGACCATAGCCATTCTGCGAGGACTTGGGGCTTGGGGTCCTGCCAGGGTGATGGGCGACTGGACCCCCAGGCCTGGACGGTCCCTCAGCCGGAGGGGCCGGTGCTTCTTAGGTCTGAGCGGGCCTGCGGCCCCCCCAGGTGCAGGCCAACGTGGAGAAGTCGCTGACGCTGTTCGGGCAGCTGCTGACCAAGAAGCACTTCCTGCTGACCTTCATCCGCACCCTGGAGGCCCAGCGCAGCTTCTCCATGAGGGACCGTGGCAACGTGGCCTCGCTCATCATGACGGCTCTGCAGGGCGAGCTGGAGTACGCCACGGGCGTGCTCAAGCAGCTGCTGTCCGACCTCATCGAGAAGAACCTGGAGAGCAAGAACCACCCCAAGCTGCTGCTGCGCCGGTGTGTCCACACCCCGCCCCCTGCCCCCTGCCTCCCTGGGTACCCACCTGCCCTGCACCCTGCCTCTCTGTGACCCCACCCACCTGCACCCGTGTCCCTGCCCACTGCCCCCCTGTACCCCCCACCTCCCTGTGCTCCTGCCCACCCGTGGCCCCTCCCTGCCTGAGTCCCTCTGCCCCGTGCCTGTGTACCCCTGCCCACCTACAACCTGTCTGCCCACTGTGCCCTGGGGATTCCTGTGCCCACCCACACCCCGACTCACCCACAACCCTGCCCACCCACCCCTGCGGCAGTGCACTCACTGGTCCAGCCCAGGCACTGCTGAGGCGACTCTGGAGACCCACCTGGGGTATGCCCTGTCTGGGACCCTTGTCGCTGGGTGACACGTGCTCTGAGGCCAGGCCTGAGGTCACCCCACGTGCTCTGTTCCAGGACTGAGTCAGTGGCCGAGAAGATGCTAACCAACTGGTTCACTTTCCTTCTGTACAAGTTCCTCAAGGTGGGTGGCCATGGGGGCCTGGATGGGGGCGGGGGCCGCAACCTGGAGGCACGGGAGGGCCAAGACCCTGGCGTGATGCCCCCGGGACACGCGTCTGTCCACTGGCATCTCCAGAGGCCGTCCTGCCCTCCCTGAGCTGCCGAGGCAGGGTGCACGCCTGGCTCTCTTGGGGGTCGACGGCCGCATGCAGCTGAGCGGGCTGGAGGTCCAGGCCGCGCGGGGTTCATGTGGTCCCTGTGGCCCAGACCAAGGCTCACACGGAGTCCCTGGGCAGGGTGTCTGTGTCCAGCCCCAGTGCTGGCCCAGCCTGAGGAGGTGGCCTGGTGGGGGAAGCAGGGTCTCATTGAGCCCGTGCTGAGGAGGGGGCAGCCACCCGGGCTTCCTCCTGTTGTTGTCCAGACAGTTCCCCCCAAGCCCCGGAGACCGCCCTGGGGAGCCAGGCTATTGGAATGGGGTGTATAGCCTGTGGATGGCTGGACATGGTGCAGGTGGGCCTCATGGGGGCTGTGAGCAGCTCAGTGGGTCACCTGCGTTTTAGAGGTGGGAGGTTGTCCAACCCCGAGGTGTGTCTGACTTAACCTCGACAAACCCGAAGGCTTGGCAGGCGGACCTAATGTTCTTGCGGTCAGCGCTCCACAGTGGATGAGGGAGCTGCCACGGAGCCCCGTGACAGGCGGCCGGCGTCTGGTCCTCTCTGCGTGACCTGTGACAGGCGGCCCGGGCCTGGTCCTTTCTGCGTGACCGAGCGGCAGGCGGCCGGCGTCTGGTCCTTTCTGCGTGACCGAGTGGCAGGCGGCCTGGGTCTGGTCCTCTATGTGTGACTGAGTGGACATAGCCTCAGCCCTTGATGGTGTCCCATGTTGGGGAAGATGGTGGGGCTTCCCGTCATCTGTGTTGGGGGCTGAGGCTGGCCGCTACAGCTCAGCAGTCAGGACAGCCCTGCTGGGCCGCAGGGCAGACAGGAAGGGGCAGCAGTGAGGGCGTGGATTGGGCTGTGCAGGGCGAGCAGAGGCGTGGAGTGGGAACAGGGGGTAGCCAGACGGAGACCGGAGGCCCAGGGTTGGATGCGAGGTCGAGAGAGGGGTCCGGGCAGGCTGGTCTGGGGGAAGGTGGCTCAGCACATGGCCACCGAGCTGTGCAGGAGGGCGGCAGGAACAGGGCTGGCTGCTGCTTGTAAAATACAGTGGTTTGCAGCCCGTGTGATGTGCCCGTGCGTGTTACAGAGACTTCGTGTTTTCGAGTGTTTTATGTTTATGATGCTGTGAAGCCGAGTTTGCAGGCAGAACGCCTTGAGAGGTGGGCATGCTGCTGGATGGAGGGTGAGGCGTGGTCTGCACTCAGGGCCGTGCCTGGGCAGCTGTCTCTTTAATCACGCTGCCTGATTAAAGGTGGTAGCACCTGGTGCGAGGCCGGGCCAATGTCGGGGGCCAGGGGCCGAGGAGCTGGAGCAGGCTGGGCAGCCGTCTGCTTGTGTCTCACTCAACCCCCAAGCCCCAGGGCCGCCAAGATGGAGGCTCCACATCTGGCCCAGGCAGGGACTCAGTTGGAGTGGGGAGCCCTCCCCCAACAGCTGCTCCTTCATGGTGCCTGTTGTCCAGCGGTGTCTGCAGAGGCTCCCCCGACTCCCACCCCACACTGGGGATGTGAGAGGAGTGCCCCACTTGGCCTGGCCCTTGGGCGGCTTCCACCCCAGAGAGGAGACGGCAGGGAAGCATGCAAGACCGGGTACAGGGGCGTCAGAGCCTGCGGGCGCGGGCACCCGGGCACGGCAGTGAGGCCCAGTGCCTGGGCCGGGGTCCAGCAGAGCCTTTCTGAGAGGCACCTCGGGTGGGGTCTGCAGGGGGGTCCTCGGGGGCGGGAAGACCCGAGGGGCGGAGCCCTGGTCACTGGTGGAGGCCCAGACACGGGGCGCGCTGGGTGGCAGGGGAGCAGCGGGGTGTGGGAGGGACGTGAGGTGGGGGTCGGGCAGTACAGAGGCCCCCAGGTGCGCCAGGCAAGTGTCTGCTCCGGGACTGTGTTGACCGCGTGCTCTGGAGCAGCGGATGGAGGAGCAGGCGGTCCCTGACCTCCCGCGGGCAACGGTCACACCCAGTGCTGGGGCCCAGCCTGGCCTCGTCCGTGGGTGGCACCGGCGGCCCTGGGCAGGAGTGGAGCTGGGCCCGCGGTCCTCCCGAGACCAGGCCGCCTGTCCCCCGGGGCCCCTGCTGAGCTTTCCTCCGGGAGTTTCAGACCCACCAGGGCACGGTCTCCGGTCAAGGGCTTTGTTCACATCCTCCTCGCGCTTTGGGAGCGGGGTTCTCAGGTGGGCCGAGTTGCCCTTCCAGCAAGGCCGGGGCCGGGCCGGAGCCTGAAGCCCCCGGCCCCGTGCCCGCAGGAGTGCGCAGGGGAGCCGCTCTTCATGCTCTACTGCGCCATCAAGCAGCAGATGGAGAAGGGCCCCATCGACGCCATCACGGGCGAGGCGCGCTACTCGCTGAGCGAGGACAAGCTCATCCGGCAGCAGATCGACTACAAGACCCTGGTGCGAAAGTGGGCAGCGGGGGCCGCCACGTGCCCCAAGCCCCGCCCTCCCGCCCGCCCCTCACACAAACCCCGCCCTCCCGCCCGCCCCTCACACAAACCCCGCCCTCCCGCCCGCCCCTCACACAAACCCCGCCCTCCCGCCCGCCCCTCACACAAACCCCGCCCTCCCGCCCGCCCCTCACGCAAACCCCGCCCTCCCGCCCGCCCCTCACACAAACCCCGCCCTCCCGCCCGCCCCTCACACAAACCCCGCCCTCCCGCCCGCCACTCACAAACCCCGCCCTCCCGCCCGCCACTCACAAACCCCGCCCTCCCGCCCGCCACTCACAAACCCCGCCCTCCCGCCCGCCCCTCACACAAACCCCGCCCTCCCGCCCGCCCCTCACACAAACCCCGCCCTCCCGCCCGCCCCTCACGCAAACCCCGCCCTCCCGCCCGCCCCTCACACAAACCCCGCCCTCCCGCCCGCCACTCACACAAACCCCGCCCTCCCGCCCGCCACTCACAAACCCCGCCCTCCCGCCCGCCCCTCACAAACCCCGCCCTCCCTCCCTCCCCTCACACAAACCCCGCCCTCCCGCCCGCCCCTCACACAAACCCCGCCCTCCCGCCCGCCACTCTCACAGACCCTGCCCTCCCACCCGCCACTCACAAACCCCGCCCGCCCGCCCGCCACTCACACAAACCCCGCCCTCCCGCCCGCCACTCTCACAGACCCTGCCCTCCCGCCCGCCACTCACACAAACCCCGCCCTCCCGCCCGCCACTCTCACAGACCCTGCCCTCCCGCCCGCCACTCACACAAACCCCGCCCTTCCGCCCGCCACTCACGCAAACCCCGCCCTCCCGTCTGCCACTCACACAAACCCCACCCGCCCGTCACCCCCAAGCCCTGCACACCCACCCGCCTGCCCATGTCCATCCACCCGCCTGCCCATGTCCATCCACCCTTCCCTCTCCCACCACCCAGCGAGGCGCAAGGAGCTGACCTTGCGTTCTCCCATTCTCAGACCCTGAACTGCGTGAACCCCGAGAATGAGAACGCCCCTGAGGTGCCGGTGAAGGGGCTGAACTGTGACACGGTGACGCAGGTCAAGGAGAAGTTGCTGGACGCCGTGTACAAGGGCGTCCCCTACTCCCAACGGCCCAAGGCTGGGGACATGGACCTGGGTGAGCCCGGGAGGGGCGCTGGCCCGGATGGTGGGAGGGCAGGGCTATGATCTTGGGTGGGCTCCCCAGTCTCCTCCCCAGGGTGGTGGAGGCCGTGGAGGGTGGAGTCCCATTTGCACCTAGAGCTGGGGGCTCACTGGCTCACCGGGAAGGAAAGTAGAGAAGAGCCGGTCTGGTCCCGTGGCGGGCAGTGGCGGGAGGCCTAAGCGCCAGGCTGGGAGAAGGGCACACACAGGGGCCCTGGGGCCGCCTGGAGTGGGGTGTAGGGCTACAGCTCTGCGCGGACAGGACGTGGGCCGGAGGCAGGGCCTGTCCCTCTGCTGCTCAGCGTCCACTCAGGGCGCCGGGACCCTCCCCTCTCCCACAGAGTGGCGGCAGGGCCGCATGGCCCGTATCATCCTGCAGGACGAGGACGTCACCACCAAGATCGACAACGACTGGAAGAGGCTCAACACGCTGGCGCACTATCAGGTGAGCTGCCCGCAGCCGCCGCTCGCGGTGTGGGCCGCGCTCCCTGCTGCCCTGGAGGTCCTGGGCCCGGGAGGCGGAGGCCCAGGGGAGAGATCGGCTCTGGGTGGTGGTTCCCATGGCACCTGGTCCTCCGTCTGCAGGTGACAGATGGGTCCTCAGTGGCCCTGGTGCCCAAGCAGACGTCCGCCTACAACATCTCCAACTCGTCCACCTTCACCAAGTCCCTCAGCAGATACGGTGAGGACTGGGCGGCGGGGGCAGGGGCAGGCCACTGACCAGGACAGGACCCTTGCCCCAGGCACCGTGGGGGCTGCCTGGGACGGCTTAGTCATGGCCCGTCCCTGGGCCACTTGGCCTCTCCGGCAGCACAGGCTCCTCGCGGCTGTCACACGTGTTGTCCCAGGGCATCGCTGTCCCCCGGTTTTCAGATGGGGACACCGAGGCTCAGCCAGGGTCCCCAGCCAGGCGGGCGGGCGGGCGGGTGAGGGTACTGGATGCCACGGCTGATGGCGCGGTGCCCGCAGAGAGTATGCTGCGCACGGCCAGCAGCCCCGACAGCCTGCGCTCGCGCACGCCCATGATCACGCCCGACCTGGAGAGCGGCACGAAGCTGTGGCATCTGGTCAAGAACCACGACCACCTGGATCAGCGCGAGGGCGACCGCGGCAGCAAGATGGTCTCGGAGATCTACCTGACGCGGCTGCTGGCCACTAAGGTTGGGGGGCAGGCCGGTGGTGGGGGTGCCTGGGAGGGTGGGCCAAGGGCAGGGTGGGGGTGTCTGGGAAGGGTGGGGCGGGGGTGCCTTTGGGGGCGGGCCGGGGCGGGGCGGGGTGCCTGGGAGGGGCGGGCCGGGGGGCAGGGGAAGGCCTGGGAGGGGTGGTACGGCCCCTGAGCTGTGCCCCGCCCCCGCCCCACCCCCAGGGCACGCTGCAGAAGTTCGTGGACGACCTATTCGAGACCATCTTCAGCACGGCACACCGTGGCTCGGCCCTGCCGCTGGCCATCAAGTACATGTTCGACTTTCTGGACGAGCAGGCCGACCAGCACCAGATCCACGACGCGGACGTGCGCCACACCTGGAAGAGCAACTGGTAAGGCGGGGGGGTGGGGGGTGGGGGGGTGGGGGGAATGCGGGGCGGCTGGGCCCCTCCACGCGGGCCCCCCGACTCACTCGGCACGAGAATCTGCTGCCCGTCTTGCGGGGGCGTGTGCAGGACGGTGTGCCGGTGTGACCTGTGTGAGACATGGCTCGGGGGCCCAGCCTGTGCTGCCTACAGCAGCGAGGGTGACGGTGACAGTGACCCCCTCCCAGCCCAGGCCCCCAGGCCAGCAGCCACTGCCGGCTGGGCTCACACCTCCAGAGCGGATGGTGCACCCCGGCAGGGTGGGCCTGGTCCTCAGAAGCCCTGTGCCTCGGGCCTCTCCCTCCTCGTCCCCTGACCCCTCCCAGCGCCCTGGCCTCTGTGAGCTGCTGCTCCGCAAGCCTCGGCCTCTCTGAGTGAGCCCACCTGGGCCTTCATCTCCACCTCTGCTGCCCACAGACTTTGAGGAGGTCCACAGGGCATAGGGGAAGGCAGCGTCGCGTCGGTCAGCACCGTCCTGGGGCATTCCTAGAATGATGGAAGCTTCCAGGCGTGTGCTGGCCATGTGGCCACGTGCAGCTGGGAGTACCTGACATAACCGGTGCAGCCAAGGATCTGAGTTTTTAGCTTAGTGACGCACGGCTAGAGCTTTTAGCCCGGCTAGTGGCTGTCAAAAGGTTGGTGTTTGGGGTAGGAGGTCAGCTGTCTCTGGGAGCCCTTTCTGGTCTTGTTACCGAGACTCTTGTGGGCAGGAACAGGGGAGCTGAGTGGGCCCCGAACAGGGACTCAGGCCTGGAGGACCCTGGCTATGCACATGAATGACCCCGGGCGAGAGCGCCTCTGGGTGTGCACCCTTCTCCCTGGGACTGTGGGCAGGGGGTGCAGCGCTCACTGCCGGGCTCTCTGGGCCCGTCTCCCCGGCTGCGTGGAGCCCCACAGTCGCTGTGCAGGGTGGAGACAGGAGGACGGGGAGGCCACAGGTCAGCCCCTCCCGCCGCGCCCCAGGGGTGGCCGAGGCCCCTCTGACGCTGCCTGCGCCCACCTGCCTGCAGCCTGCCCCTGCGCTTCTGGGTGAACGTGATCAAGAACCCGCAGTTCGTGTTCGACATCCACAAGAGCAGCATCACGGACGCCTGCCTGTCGGTGGTGGCCCAGACCTTCATGGACTCCTGCTCCACGTCGGAGCACAAGCTGGGCAAGGACTCGCCCTCCAACAAGCTGCTCTACGCCAAGGACATCCCCAACTACAAGAGCTGGGTGGAGAGGTGGGCGCTGGCCGGGGGTGGGGGACGCAGAGGGGCCGGGGCGGCTGGGGTACACAGGGGGCGGGGCGGGGCGGTGGGTGAGGAGGGGGCGGGGCGCTGGGTGCGGAGGGGCGGGGCGCTGGGTGCGGAGGGGCGGGGCGCTGGGTGCGGAGGGGCGGGGCGCTGGGTGCGGAGGGGCGGGACCGGGGCCGGGCGGGGTACCCAGGGGGCGGGGTTGGGCGTGCAGGTGGGAAGGGACTGGGGGCGGGAGGAGGGGAAATGTAGAAGGGGCGGGACCGCAGAGAGGGCGGCCGGTCCCTCGCTCACACGCCCACCGCCGCAGGTACTACGCCGACATTGCTAAGATGCCCGCCATCAGCGACCAGGATATGAGCGCCTACCTGGCCGAGCAGTCGCGGCTGCACCTGAGCCAGTTCAACAGCATGAGCGCCTTGCATGAGATCTACTCCTACATCACCAAGTACAAGGACGAGGTCAGTGCAGACTCGCTGCTGCCCTGGGCTGCTGGGCAGGCTCTGCTGCTGGGAGCGGGCGCTGGGCCTCCCTGAGATGCTGGGGACGGAGGACTGAGCCACGGGCTGGAGAGATGGGCACGGCTAGGGCCTAGTCCTGCGGCCAGGGCAGGCCCGCCGCAGAGCCTCCCAGGAGGAGGGTGGCCGTGGCTGTGGGGTATGTGGGCGTCAGGGGTGTGGGCTTCTCCCGGGCACACAGAACCCGCCTGCCAGGGGCTGGAGGGCAGGGCGGGCATGTCAAGAAGTGGGATGGGGTGGGCGAAGGGGAGGATCAGGAGCCTGGTTCCCTGGGTCGAGAGGGTGGAGCGGTCAGCTCCGGAGACTTGGCCATCGGGTCGGACTTGGGGGTGGCAGCGGAACCGGGGGACGAGCTGAGACCGGAGGAGGGGGCTTCCCGGGGCCAGTGGGCAGGGGCTGCGGTCGGCGGCGGGGGGGGGAGGGGGGGGGAGGGGAGGGCGGGCCCGCCGTGACCTGGGGTGGGGCTCAGTGAGGGGCACAGAGACAGGGGCTGCAGGGGGAGGGCGGGGATGGCAACATGGCCGCCGTGGGGGGCGGCGCTGCCTGCCCGCAGGATACACCAGTGTGAGCAGGAGTCACAGAGGATGCCTGGGAGTTCAGAGACACTGCACCTCGGGGACCCGAAGGGCTGGCAGGGGACCCGAGCCCCGTTTGGGTGGTTTCAGGGGAAGAGGCTGGGGAGGAGACCCTGGCGACCTGGGGGTCCTGGCTCCAAGCCCAGGTCCCTCAGGCTACGGCGGCGGGCCCTGTGTGTGGCCTTGGAGCCAGCCTGAGGCCTCTGCCCGCCTCTGCAGATCCTGACGGCCCTGGAGAAGGATGAGCAGGCACGGCGGCAGCGGCTCCGTGGCAGGCTGGAGCAGGTGGTGGACACCATGGCCCTGAGCAGCTGAGCCACCGGCCCAACCGCCCGGCCAGCAGCAGTGAGTGAGAGGGCCCTGGCGGCGGCCTCCGCCTGGCGGCCAGAGCTGGGAGGTCCACGGAGGCAGCCTCGCCCGCTGTGCCAGGGTCCTGCGCTGGGGCCAGGTGTGCGGCCCCGGACCCCGGCCCCTGCGTCCCCTTCCCGCCTGTGGGGTCCCGGCTCTTCCTTGGTGTGGGTGAGGCGGTGTCTGCAGCCCTCCCTGCGCCCAGAGCTGTTTGCAGGGGGCCGGGGAGCCCAGGTGTGACCCGGCCCCCTCAGGACAGCAGGGGCACTGCCAGAGCCCTCCAGGAAGGAGAGGCGAGGCTGCGGAGGCCAGCGGGCCAGGCGGGCCAGTGTGCCCGCCTCCTGGGCAGAATCTGAAGGCTAGGCCTGGCTGGCAGCCTGGGCGGGGAGGCGGCACGCCCAGGGCCCCGCCGCAGGGCGCTGAAGTCGGCCTGGGCCAGCGCCACCCACCTGCCACGTCCTGGCGTCCCTACGCCCTCCGCCATCCTCAGATTCACCGCGTGCTCTCCGCGGTCGAGGCCGGAGCACCGCGTCGACCTCGCCCAGAGAGAGGCCCCCGGCTCCCTTCTATGGAGGGGCTGCAGGATGGCTCCACGCGGGGCCAGGTGACTTCCGGAAGGACTTGGGTCCCCTTTTGTCCTCAGGGCTGTGCCTCTGGGAGCCACTGGGCCTGGGGCTCTGGGCCGTGAGTGCACGTTCCCCTTATTTATTCCCCCCTCCCCACCGAAACCCGCCCTGCCCCAGGCTGAGCTCTCTGCTGTGGAGGGCCCAGGAGCCTGCCTGATCAGCCTCCTGCCCATCCCCCAGCCTCCCGCCCACCTTCCTGCGGCTTCAGTCTGGCCCCTCAGCAGCGTGCTGGCCCCTTGGAGAGGGGGACGCTTGGGGGACGTTGCTCGTTTTTTAGGGGAACAGGGAGTCCTTCTGTGCTTGGACAGCTGGAGCTGTGGGGGCCTCGGACCCTACACAGTGGCCTGGCCGGGAGCAGGACGCAGTGACCAGAGGGCTTGGAGGTCGGGGCTGCCCACCCTGCCCTCAGCTAGCAAGAGTACACATTTTTAATTAAAAAACCTGTACATATATATACATATATATATATGTGGCTCTGTCTGTCTCCAGCCCCAGTGGGGTCCTGTACAGTTAACTGGAGAAGGAGGAATTTTACAGTTTAGAGTAAGAGCCGAGGCACCGGGACAGCCAAACCAAACGGGCGTGGCCAGCGTCCCCTGCTGGAGCTCCCGACCTCCGTGTCCACTGCGGGGCAGCCTGTCTCGGCATCGACGCGAGGACAGACTGCCCGGCTGAGAGCTTCCCGGAGGCGGCCGTGGATCCCTGCATGACTGTGCTAGCGTTTAGTATGACTTGACCTTTTTAAAACTGCAAGTGTTGAATACTAGAGGTTGTTAGCCCCTTTTTTTCATGTTTTTTAATTAATCAGTCACTTGTGAAGGCAGTGGCCCGTCCCCTTTTCAATTCACTTTTTCGACGGTACTACAGATCGCCGCGGACTTTTAAGGGACAGCTAACTGTGGCCGGCCCCGCGCCTTCCCCGACGCGGCGTGAGCCCCCTGAGAGCCTCCATCAGCTGAGCAGCTGCTCCCCCGCGGGAGGAGGGGTGAAGTCCACCACCTCCTGACTCAGGAAGCTCCTGGAACTGGGGGTCAGAGGCCCCCAGGCCCCACGGGCGCTGAGTAGGGCTCGGGCCCCCACGCGGTGGGTGTCCAGCAGGAGCTCAGGCCAGGCAGGCGCCGGGTTCCTGTGTGTGGGCTTCTCCCCCCGAGTCTTCCCTGAAGCTGCTTCTGATCGAAGCCCCCGTTCTTCCAGCCCCCCTCCGGCCAGGGGGCTCCTTGGCCCCCAGCATCACCCTCTTCGGAATCCAGTCCCCACCCCCTTCCTGGGCCTCCCTGGTCCTCGCGCCCGTCCCGCGGTCGGGTCGGCAGGTTGGGCGGTGGGGACGCAGAAGCGCGGAGCCGCCTGCCCTGCCCAGCGCGTGGCCTCGCAGAGCACAGAGGCGGGTTGAGGCGAGCACTTTAGCGCTGCTTGTTTACACACGAGCCAATCACGGACCAGAGCCTGCCGTCCACCGGCAGCACGGCCGCACCTCCTTCCCAGGGCAGGAGTCAGGCCGAATCCTCGTCACCCAGCCCCCGGCCGGTCTCGTCCTTCGCACCTCTGTATCCTCCTGCTTGGCACTCCGACCCCGAGCCCAGCTCTGGCCAGAGGGCGGCTGGGGCACGGAGTGGAGCCCTGCTCTGCAGTCCTGGGGCCGGGAGGCGGGGCCCGCCTGCCCACCTGCCCGCCTGCCCGGACTCTGCTGCTACTGCCCGCCTGCCCTGGGCTGCCTCCCTTGCTCTCGCCCGCACGCCTCTCAGGAGCGCCAGGGATGGCTCGGCCACGGTCGGGAGCCTGGCCTCTCCATATACCTCGAGCTTGCCCACACTCCTTGACCCGGGCCCGGCCCCGTCTCACAGGAGAGGCCCCCCTCCCCCTACTTTGCCCTTGCTGAGCGAGCCCTGCCCGGCTCTCCCCCCAGTGCTGGAGCTGAGGGCTCACGCCGTTGGTGCTACACAAGCTAGAATAGATATATTTAGAGAGAGAGAGATATTTTTAAGACGAAGCCCACAATTAGCTGTCCTTTAACGCCGCAGAGCCCCCACCCAAAAGAAGAGCAATCACTCGGCGGCCTGAGCGGCCCCTCGGCCGCTGCCTCTCCCAGGGGCGGCGTGGCTGATGGCGCTAGGCTTGCAGGTTGTGTAAATACACGGCTATTTCCTATTTTACTGTCTCAGATTTAGTACTTGTAAATACACACACATTAAGGAGAGTAAACATTTTTGCTAAAACTCACGGCTCCGGGTTTTCCTTGCTGGGAGGGGTCTAGGGTGGAGCCAGGCGGGCAGCACAACAGCCAGCCCATCTCACCTCCCCCTGCCCCGCCCCCGCTCTGAGCAGAATTTCCCGGGGTGTCAAGGCTCCTGCCCTCAGGGGGTGATGCAGCAGGGGCCCCCACAACCCCCACCTTTGTTCTTCCGTGGGCCCTGAGGGTGGGGGGGCCCAGCATCACAACTGGCCCCAGGGCCACTGGGCATTTCAGCTGAGACTTAAACCAGGACCTGAGGGTCCTGTTCACCTGGGCTCCCGCCTGTGTCAGAACAGGAGGGGTGTGACGGACCCCGGAGGGCGACCTGCACCTCTGTCTGCGCCCGACCTGCAGGCTGAGCCAGGTGGTGACAGTGACGAGGCTGAAGGTCCCCTCGTGGTTCAGCCGCCGTTCTGGCCAAGTGAACTGGTGTGGAGCTCACAGCCACACAGACACAGGAAAGCTGAGGAGCATGATGGGGAGTGGCCTTGGGGGACTGAAAGCCGGCCACGCGGCAGGAGAGGTCCCCAGAGAAGCCGGTGGCGCTCCAGCCTGCCTGCAGCATCTCCACCCGGAGAGCACTGACAGAGGCCCATAAATCATCATCAGTACCTCCTGCTCCAAAAACGGGCCCATCCTGACAGCCGGTCTGCGGGGCGGCGAGCTCAGCGCCAGGCTCAATCACCAGAGAAATCAGTGTAATCAGCATGAAATTGCATCGGAAACAAATTTAGCAAACACGGTCCCATTTGGGGGTGTGACGTGGCCTGTTCGCATCGCTCTGTCCCCTCCAGCTTTCCGGCGCAATCAGCCGTGCCGAGGGCCTCAGGCCCTCCGGCGGGCACGTCAAAGCAGGCGCGGGTCTCTGGGCGCAATGAGCGCTCAAATCAAGCGGGATGGGGGTGGGGGTGGCGCCATCTGACTGTCGTGCACGTGGGAGCATCCAGGCTCTAAGCCCTTACTGCCAAGGCCGGGGCTCGCCTGCTGCGCTGGGCAGCGCACGTGGGGTTGTCTGTTGGCCAGAGCGAAGGCTCCAGCACGCTGGGCTGAGCCCTTCTGTGTGCCAAGCTCTGCACGAAGCCGTGGCGATGGGGAGGAAGGGTTCGGGTAACAGCGCCTGGGAACACCCTGGTGACTGCACACGGGGGCCCGTGGCGGCGGCCAGCTGAACAGACAGGAAGGGCCACCGGGAGAGGGGCAGTGCCCCTCGGGCCAGGGTGACTCGGACGGCCGTGCTCCACCAGGGAGCAGAGGCTGGGTCGGCAGCATGCGAGGCCCAAGGTGGCCCACGCTGAGGGGGACCCCGGGCCCCAGGAGAGGCAGAGGCTGTCCGAGGCTCCTTGGGAAGCAAGGAGCGCGGGCCCCCCATCGCACCTGGAGCCCGCGGGCCCCTTCCAAGGCTCCTCCAGGGCGCCGAAGTCACCACACGCCGGGCCCCAGCCGCCGCCCCATCGCGCACTTCCGCTTCCGGGCGCGTGGCTTCCTTCCGGTCGCGTGCCGCGGCCCTTCACTTCCGGCGGGGAGGACGCCTCGGCGTTGAGGACCGCGGTCTGCGCCCCGAAGCCCCCACACTGTCGCCAGCCAGGCGTCTTCGCCGCCGCCCGCCGGCCCTTGCTGCCGCGGTCCATCAGCCCCCAGGCCGCCCGCGCCCCCTGAGGCCCGCCCGGTCTCTCCGGGACACCACTCCCAGGTGTGACGCTAAGGGGACGGGGTCGGGGTGGGCCGTGGAGCAGCCTGTAGTGCAAGAAGGAGCCCCCTTTGCCTTCCTTGTGTGAGCTGATTTTCTGAGGGGCACGTTCCTCTCAAGTCCCTGGGGAAGGGCTCTTCCAGCTAGGAGCGCGGCCCTCGGACTCAATACCGCCTCCTGGGCCACACAGAGGGGAGCAGCCCTAGGCGACCCTGCCGGCTGACTGTGCCCTGGAGGGCGGAGCCGTCGCGAGGGCCGGGGTCCTAGAGCCCCCTCAGGCTGCCCCCAGTGTCGCCAGCACTGGAGTTGCGCCAGCGAGGACTCAAGCAAGGGGTTGGGGGCCGGGCGAGGGAGGCCCCTGCCCTAACTGGTGAGGAAGGGGCAGAATGAGGGGCTGGAGGATAGCGCCCCTGTCCAGCGAGGCTGGCCGAGGCACAGAGATGCTGGTGGGGCCGCCAGCTGCAGGAAGGAGCCTAGAGTCCAGAAGAGGAGGCTGCTGAGCAGGCCGGGCAGCAGAGCGGCTTCCGGAGTCGCTGCAGAGGGGCTGCAGGTGCCCCCGAGCCAGGACGCTCAGTGAGGACCGAGGCCGAGGACCAGAGGTGAGCAGGATCGAGGCTGCTGCGCACACCACTCCGGGAAGACCCGTGTCCACTGTAGCCTGAGTTGATGGTACCCCTGTAGAGGTGTGCAGTGCACAACGTGTCCAGATGTACAGGACGCCCCTGAGTGGGTGAGGCACTCCCACTGGAGGCCAAGAGAGGAGCAGACCTCCGTTCCCAGTGCCAGGAAGCCTCGTCACCTTTGCCTCAGGCCCCGCCACCATCATGGGAAGAAGATAAAGGGAGGAAGAGCCCTGTTAGGGAGTTGAACTACGACCTGGAACTTAACGTTTTCCCAAAGGAGACTGTTGATTTTATTCTTAATCTTTATTTATTTGGCTGCCTCTGGTCTAAGTTTAGTCACATGGCACACGGGCTTCAGCAGCTGCCACACAGGGGCTTAGTTGCTCCGCAGCATGTGGGCTCTTAATTCCCCCACCAGGCATCGAACTTGTATTCCCTGCATTTCAGGGTGCAATCTTAACCAATGGACCACCACGAAAGTCCCCAAAGGAGACTGCTTAAATACCACTAGATTAAGATACTTGAAAGTTTAAGGTTTGTTCCTACTTCTTGGTAGGGCAGAAGCTTGGAAGCAAGATTAAATAAACTGCAGACAATTAAGAAGCCACGTTAACAAGATACCAGCAGTGCGTCTTCAACCCCAGAGGCCATGCTGGGCTAGGGTGCAGGTGCTGGGCTCGTCTGTGGCCTGAGTCCCTGGTCCCGGGAGCTGTTCCCTCTCCATACCCAGGGGAGTCTGTCAGCGGGGCTGTGACCCCAGCTGACTGGTCAGAGCATCCGTGCCGATCAGGCTGAGCATGCCACGTCATCAGGAGCAACTGTTTTCCCCGAAACTGCTGAAAAGAGTGGATACTCCTTACTGTGGGGTGCCTTGGGGGCAGGGGTGACACGGGCTCCAAAGTGTGGAGCTAAGAGATGAGGGGAAGAGAGAGAGAGACTAAACTCCTGGACCCAGCCCCACCAGTAGACAAGAGCTCTGTGGCCTTCAGGTAATTAGCCAACAGATTCCTTTTTCTGGCTTTGCTCACATTGATCTGTCGTGGGGATGCAGACTGAATCTCTCACTGCTGGAGGCTCTGCTGCTGGGCGAGTTAGACGGGCCACCTGAGCTGAGAGTACTGCTGATGTAACACACAGGATGTAAAATAGCTCATGAAAGTTGTGTATGTGGACATGTTTGACGTGATGATAATGGGGCAGACAGGCTTACCTAAGATGGTGTTAAGTTTTGCATGGTGCTTTTCACTTTTAAGTGTGCCCACTAGAAAGTGTAAACTGTTTCTAGCCCATTTTCTGTTTCCACTGGACAGAGTGGGACTAGACCAGTTTCCTAGAGGTGAAGAGCATGGTGTGTGTGTGCGCTGATGTCTGTCTGAACTGTTGCTTCTTTGGAGACAGAGTTCTGCTAACAGAGGGTTTCTTCGTTTCCTGTGCTGTGGTGGATCTCCCCGAGCTTGGGGAGAGAACTGGGGAAGAGAGGAAATGCTCTGATTTTTGTTTCCTCAGCAGCTTTGTTGAGCTGCTGGTCACGTCACATACAGTTGACCACTCAGTGTACACCTTAGTGGCTCCTGGCCACACAGCTGTACGACCACCACTGCAGTCCCTTTTAGGCCCCAGGCATTACCCCAGAAAAGCCCCCACACCTGGGAGCTTCCACTCGCGCCCTTTCTCCCTGGCTCCTGCCCTGCTCACTGTCTCCGTAGATCTGCCGGCTCTGGACGCTTGACGCAGACGCAGGCACGCCGTACGTGGCTGTTTGTGTCTGGTTTCTCTCCCTTAGTGTCATGTTTTCAGGGTTCGTGTCTGGTAGCCTGCACCAGCTTCACTCCTCTGACGTCTGAATGACACTCCCCTGCGTGGATGTGTCCATCCGTTCATCAGCTGAAGGGCGTTTGAGTCGTTTCCAGTTCCTGACTTAAGAACAATACTGCTGCGCACATCTGTGTACAGGTTTTCACGTGAACGTACGCTCATTCTCGTAGGCACGTACGAGGAGTGGAATTGCTAGATCATATGGTAACTCTAGTACTTTAAGGAACTGCCTGACTGCTTTCCACAGTCTCTGCACCATTTTGCCTTCCCACTATTAGTGCACCAGGGGCTCCCCTGGAGGCCAAGAAGCTGCCTTCAGTGCAGGAGACCTAGGTTCGATCCTTGGTTTGGAACATTCTCTGCAGAAGGGAATGGCAACCCACTCCAGTATTCTTGCCTGGAAAATCCATGGGCAGAAAAGCTTGGCAGGCCACAGTCCTTGGGGTTGCAAAGAGCGGAACGTGGCTGGGCGGCACACACACGCCCCAATTCCTCTGAATTCGCACCAGCACTGGTGAGCGTCTGCCTTTCTGGCCACTGCCATCTTAGGGGGTGTGAAGTCGTGTACTGTGGCTTTGAGTGGCCTTTCCCTGGTGGCTCGTGACGCTGAGCGTCTTCTCGTCTGCTTATTGGCCCCTTACTGGGTATGTGCTTTCTTTGGAGAAGCATGTGCTCAGATCTTGCCCATTTGTCTTTTCATCATTTAATTGTAAGCGTTTTGTCTATATTACAGGTACACGGCCGTCATCAGATACATGATTTGCAGACATTTCTTCTTCCATCCTGAGTTTTCTTTTCACTTTTTTGGTTTGTTTTTGGCCAGGCCAGGCAGCTTGTTTGAGGGATCACAGTTCCCCGAACAGGGTTTGAACCCAGGCCACAACAGTGAAAGTGCCAAAACGTCAGAGAACTCCCTCTGTTCACTTTTTTTAATATTTAAAAAAAATTTATTTTCACTTTCTTAATGTTGCGTTTTAAATGCTTAGCTTTTAATAAAAGAATGAGAAATCTGATATTGGGTTTAGGGTTAAAGGATGGAACCCAGGAAACAGATTAGAGCAAGCAGGCAGGGTGGGGCCTGGGAAAGACAGGAGAAGGAACTCTGAAAAACAGAATACGGAATCCTTCAAAGACTTTCACTTTGTGATAAACTCTGTTTCTTTTAATTTTTTCAAAATTGTGGCAAAATACATATAATAAAACTCACCGCCATTTTTAAGTGTCAGGTTCAGCGGCATCAGGTACATTCACACTGTTGTGCAGCGATCACCACTGCCGTCTCCAGAACTTTCTCAACTTCTGAAGCTGAAGCTCTGTCCCGGTTAAACACTTCCCTTCCCTTGGCCTCTGGCACTCCCCACGCTGCTTCCTGTCTCCGTGGATTTGACTCCTTTGGGGACCTCATCTGAGTGGTTCATACAGCATCTCTCCTTCTGTGAGCAGCTTCTGTCACTGAGCATAGTGTCTGTGAGGTTCACCCATGTTTTCACGGGAACCAGAATCTCCTTCCTTTTCAAGTCTCACTAGTTTTTCATTGTGTAGATGGACCATATTTTGTTTCTCCATTCATCTGTGGATGGATGACTTGGAGCACTTCTACCTTCAGCTGCTGTGAAAGCATCACGGACATGAGAGTGCAGATGCGTCTTTGGGACCCAGCTTTCCGTCCCTTTGGGTACATGCCCAGGAGTGGAATTGCTGGGTCATATGGTTATTCTATAAATGTTTTAATCTTCTGAGGAACTGATATACTGGTTTCCACGGTGGCTGCACCACTTTATATTCCCACTAGTAGAGTGTTAGGGTTCTAATTCCTCCACATCCTTGTCAGCACTTGTTGTTTTCTGTTTTTTTTTCTTCTTTTGATAGTAGTCGTTGTAACAAGGTGGTACATCATTATGGTTTTATCATTTGCATTTCCTAATGATTAGTAATGTTGAGCATCTTTTTCATTTGCTCATTAACCATTTGCATATTTTTTTGAGAAACATCTATTCAAATCCTTTGCTTCTTTTTAAAATTGGATTTTTGTTGTTGAGTTTCAGAGGTTCTCTGAATGTTCTAGGTATTCATCTGTTATCATTATGTGACTTGTAAATATTTTTTCCCATTCTATGAGTTGCCTGTTACTCTGTTGATACTGTTTTTTAATGCATAAAATTTTTCAGTTTTCATGAGATCTATTTTTTCTTTTGTTGCCAGTGCAAAGAAAAAACTATTGTTTTTCTGTAGTTTGTTTCATTTCATCCTAGTCTTTGAAAGATAGTTTTTCCAGATATTCAGTTGTTATTTTTTTCCATTGTTAACGGTCTCCATCATTCCTCTGAAGAAGTTGGCTGTCTTTCCTCAAAAGCTCTTCACTGACTATTTTAGGATCCGCTTTGGTGTTCTGTGTTTCCCATCCAGCGTCTGGCTGATCTTCACATCACAGATATTGTGGAATGTTCTGGATGTTAGCATTTCCAATGGGGACCATCCAGAGGCCATTTCTTGGCCTCTCCAGCCATGGTGCTGGGACTTTGTTCCCCTCACTCAGCACCTTCTCGTGAAATCATTGGTGTCTGTTTTGTGCAACAAGCCCTCATGGCCACGGGCCACGCCGCCCTGACTGACTTTCGCCTTCTGTTTGAGTTCCCCAGCTCTGACCCAGCGCCTCTAGTGAAGCTCATGGGAGGTGGGCTTCATGCCTCCCAGGTGGTTCCTCCCACCCATGTGTTTCCAGTTCTTTCCTTCCCTTGTTTCTCCAAGCCCTCTACTCATGCAGCTTCGTGGGGGAGGCGAAGGGGCTCCGTGGTGCCCCCCATGCACCACAGTTATTTCTGTGGGTGAGCATTGTCCAGGAGTGCCACTGCCCCAGTCCCCGCTTCTGACAGTTCCTTACAAACCACCAGGGCTCCTTGCTGGCCCTTGTAGAAATCTGAGAGTCTTTTCCAGCAGTCCCTGCCCCTGGCCCGATATCAGGTGCATCTGCCCAGAGCTGCTGTGGCCATGAGCAGCTGAGAAGATGGACTGTTTCTCAGCTTAACTCCCTGCTGGTTGAGACTGTTGCCTGTGCCTCCATCCACGGAGGTCAGCGGACAGCTGGAAGTCCTGCTCGGACGTCAGCGAGAAGTGTGTGAAGCCTGGGCACTTCCTCATGGCGGGCATGCGGTCGGAGCAGGTCGGAGCAGCTGCACCCACGCAGCTGCAGAGCTGCCACCACTGGAGCGAGCGCCCAGCGCGCCTACAAAGCCCACTGACTCTCGGGTGGGAGCCCTTGAAGGCCGGCAGGCACCTGCTCTTCACTCTTGGATTCTTGCCAGCTGAAGTACTTCCCATGGCAATTGACGCTCAGAACCCCTTCTGCCAGGAGGCTGGTTTGGAGTCAGGAAAAGAGAAGTCCAGCTCTGCACGGGGGCTCACGGACCTGCTGGGCTGGCGGGTGTGACGAGCAGACGGCCCGCTGCCCTGGCGTGGGCTCCTGGGCTGTGACCACTGGATTCTAGAAGTTGAGTGAGAGTCGAGTTTAGTCAGGTGATGGCTAGCATTTTTTAGCAAGAAAGCAGTCTTTAATTAGGACGAGTACATTTTTTAGACATAATGCTGTTGTACCCTTAGGAGACTGTAGTATAGTGTAAACATAGCTTGTCACATGCACGGGGAAACCAAAGCCTTTCTGTGACTTGACTTACTGAGATATTGGCTATACTGAGGTGGTCTGAAACCAGACTTGCAGTAGCACCATGCTATGTATGCCTGTGATTATTGTGATTGACAACCGCCCACCTCAGAGCAGAATCTGCAGAGCAGGCTTTGGAGAAATCAAGCGCTTTTCTTCACTGAGGACCATTCCCGCCTCCCCCATGACTGGCTCCCATTTTGCTCTGTGTCCAAACCCCACCATCCCATGTGGAAGTCCCCATGGATTCAGTTCAGGTGGCTGCAAGGCTGCCAGGGTAGATTGGCTGCAAGAGTGTCCCTGTCCCACTCCCGAAGACATCCTAGGAAGCCACCATCGCCCTGATAACAAAACCAAAGACACTACCGAAAAATGAAATCACCAGTATCATTGATGAATGCAGGTGTACAAATTCTCAGCAAAGTATTAGCCAACCAAATCCAGCAACACATACAAAAGATCATATGCCAGAACCAATTTGGATTCATCTCAGGGTCAAAAGGATGGTTCAGCATACACAAATCAATGTGAGCTACCACATCATTGAAAAGAAAAGATTACAGCCACTGATCATCTGAATAGATGCCGAAAAAGCATTTGATAAAATTCAACATTCATTCATGATAAAAATCCTAATGAAAGTGGGTCTCAGGGGAACATATCACAACATTGTGACAGCTATTTATGACAAACCCACAGCCAATATAATACTCAATGGTAAAAGCCTTCCCACTAAAATCTGGAACAAGACAAGGATGTTCACTCTCACCACTTCTATTCACCATATTATTAGACGTCCTAGACACACTGGTCAGACAAGAGAAAGGAAAGGTATTCAGAGTGGTAGGAAGAGGTAGAATTGTCGTCATCTGCGGATGACATAGAAAACCCTAAAGACTCCACACCAAAATTACTAGAGCTGATAAGTGAATTCAGCTAGGTAGCAGGATACAAGTTAACACATAGAAATTAGTTGTGTTCCTTTACATTAACAATGAAATATCATAAGGGGAATGTAAAGAAACAATTCCTTTTAAAACTGCATCAGAAAAGTACTTAGGAATAAAGGAGGTGAAAAGCCTACCAGGCTCCTCCCTCCATGGGATTCTCCAGGCAAGAGTACTGGAGTGGATTGCCATTTCCTTCTCCATGGAATCTTCCCGACCCAGGGATTGAACCTGGGTCTCACGCATTCCAGGCAGATGCTTTAACCTCTGAGCCACCAGGAAAGCCCAAGACATATGCAGAGTACTATAAACCATGAAGAAAGAAAACTAAAGATGATTCAAGGAAATGAAAAGCCATCCCATGCTCTTGGGCTGGAAGAATTAAAATGGCCATGCTACCCAAAGCAATCTACATATTTAATGAGTTTGCTGTCAGATTGATATTTTTCAAAGAACTAGTCAAATAATCCTAAAACTTATATGGAACCAGAAAAGACCCAGAATTGCCAAAACAGTCCTGAGGGAAGAGAACAAAGCAGGAGGCACAACCCTCCCAGACTTCAGACAGTACTACAAAGCTACAATCATCAAATGGCGTGGTACTGGCACAGAAAGAGTCACATGGATTACTGGAACAGAAGAGTGAACCCAGAAATAAACCCATACTCCTGTGGTCAATTAGTCTTCAACAAAGGAGGCAATGGGGAAAAGACAAGCTCTTCAGCAAGTGGGACAACTGTGTGCAAATCGATGAAGTTAGAATATTACCACACCACACACAAAAGTCAACTCAAAATGACTTAAAGACTTTAAGACGAGACACCATAAAACCCCCAGAAGAGATTGTGGCAAAACATTTTTTGACATAAATTGTATCAATGTATTCTTAGGTTCCTCTTCCAAGGCAATAGAAATACAAACAAAAATAAACAGATTGGACCTAATCAAACTTAGAAGCTTTTGCACAGCAAAGGAAACCATAAACGAAATAAAAAGACAACCTATGGACTGTGAGAAAATACTCGGAAATGATGCACCTGACAAGGGCTTAATTGCCAAGATATACAAACAGCTCACACAACTCTAACAACAAAACCAATAAAAATGGGTGCAAGACCTAAGTAAGACATTTCTCCAAAGAAGGCATACATATGGCCAATAGGCACAGGAAAAGATGCTCAACATCACTAATTGTTCAGTTTCTCAGTCGTGTCCGACTGTTTTCGACCCCATGAATCGCAGCACGCCAGGCCTCCCTGTCCATCACCAACTCCCGGAGTTCACTCAGACTCATGTCCATCGAGTCCATGATGCCATCCAGCCATCTCACCCTTGGTCGTCCCCTTCTCCTGCCCCCAATCCCTCCCAGCATCAGAGTCTTTTCCAATGAGTCAACTCTTCACATGAGGTGGCCAAAGTACTGGAGTTTCAGCTTTAGCATCATTCCTTCCAAAGAAATCCCAGGGCTGATCTTCAGAATGGACTGGTTGGATCTCCTTGCAGTCCAAGGGACTCTCAAGAGTCTTCTCCAACACTACAGTTCAAAAGCATCAATTCTTCAGTGCTCAGCCTTCTTCACAGTCCAACTCTCACATCCATACATGACCACTGGAAAAACCATAGCCTTGACTAGACGGACCTTTGTTGGCAAAGTAATATCTCTCCTTTTGAATATGCTGTCTAGGTTGGTCATAACTTTTCTTCCAAGGAGTAAGCGTCTTTTAATTTCATGGCTGCAGTCACCGTCTGCAGTGATTTTGGAGCCCCCCAAAAAGTAAAGTCTGCCACTGTTTCCACTGAAATGCAATCAAAACTTAGATGAGGTCTCACTTCACACTACTGGGGATGATCATTAAGAGTCTATAACAAATGCTGGAGAGGGTGGAGGGAGCAGGGAACCCTCCTGCACTGCTGGTGGGAACGTGAACTGGGGCAGCCACTGTGGAGAACAGTGTGGAGGTTCCTTGAAGAACTAAAAATAGAGTTGCCATACGATCCAGCAATCCAACTCTTGGGCATACATCTAGAGAAAACGAATTCAAAAAGATACAGGCACCCCTCTGTTCATAGCAGCACTATTTACAGAAGCAAAGCCACAGACGAAACCTGAATGTGCGTCAGTGAGTGAAGGGGTGAAGAAGGTGTGGTGCATGCGCACAGTGGACTGTTACTCAGCCATGAGAGAGGATGGGATGGCGCCACTTGCAGCACCATGCGTGCAGCTAGACTGTCACACGAAGTGAAGTCTGAAAGAGAAAAACAAATACCGCAGGAGACCACTTAGCGTTGAATCTGAAGTAACACAAACAAACATACCTAGGAAACAGAAGCAGATTCAGGCATAGAGAACAGACTTGGGGGCGGGAGGTTAGGTGGGGAGGGAAGGACGGGGAGGTGTGGGTCAGCAAACAGAGCCCTGATACACAGGATACAGAGTAAGGCCGTACTGTATAGCACAAGGAACTGGACCCAATAGCCTGTGATAAATCAGTGGGGAAGAGACGGTGTATATTTATGTACATATGTATGTGTAACTCAGTCACTGTTGTACAGCAGAAATTAACATCCTAAATCAACTATACTGCAATAAAGTGAAAAAAAAAAATGTCCCTGATCCTTACTCCTCCCTGTTACACATGAGACTGCCCCTCCCAATAGGATGAAGGGTCCATCTCCCCACCCCTGGAGTCTGGGCTGACCCTGTGACTTGATCTGACCCACATCATGTGGCTGAAGTGTTGGTGTTCCAGTTCTGAGGCAAGGCCTCAAGGGCCATGCAGGGGTCACTTCCTCCTGGCTCACAGGAGCAAACCTGGGCCAGCCTGTCGGTGGTGACAGACGCAAGTGGAGGAGAGGCCAGCTGCCCAGGGAAAGGCCAGCCAAGACCAGCCTACAGCCAGCTGACCCCAAACGGTTGGCCTGTAGGCATGTGAGTAGTAATTAGTGCTTGTGATTTTAAGCCACAGAATCTGGAGTGGTTTGTTAAGCATAAGGCTGCCAGAGAAAACACAGGACACTTAGTTAAATTCGGATCCCAGATAAACTACAGAAACGTGTTGCTTCTCTGAAATTCAAGTTTAAGTCCTGTGTTTTTACTTGCTCAGTCTGGCAACCCTAGTTAAACAGCAGTGTTACAGACGGGATTATGTCTCTGCTCAAATTCGTATGTGAAAGTCCTAACCCCTTGTATTAGGATGAGGCTCTGATTTGGAGACCGGGCTTTAAAGAGGTGACTGACTGAAAATCAGTGTAGACCCTCATCCAATCTGGTGTCCTTGTAAGAGAGCAGAACACACAGCCACGGGGGGTCGTCCAGGTGCACACACGGGGAGAGCACGCACTGGCCCAGGCGAGAGGCCTCGGGAGGAACCGGTCCTGCAGACGCCTGGGTCTTGGACGTCCAGCCTGCAGCACGGACGGAAATAAATGTCTGTCCTTTAAGCCGCCCCTTGTGCGGTGTTTGTCACGACCACGCAGCTGAGGCGTAGGGAGTGACTGCCTCGGGAGTGGGGGCTGCCGCCGGGGGACGGGGATGCTCGGCCAGGCCTGCTGAGCGTGGTTCCTGCTCCCCACCGCAGAAACGCCCCGAGGGCTGTCCCGAGGAGCCTGGGCCGCTCTGGGCCAGTTACACGGGGAGGCCGATCGCTGCTTCTGGAAGGTTCTCTACGAAATCTGCCTCTGTGGAAAAACCTCGCTCAGGGACCCCCGTCAAGGAGCAGAGGAGCGCGTTCCCCAGGACCGGTGGTCCGCCTGGCCCCCGCCTTCCCAGCTGGGTCGCCAGGCGCCGTGAAGACGGCTGGACCCTGAAAGCCCCCGAAGCGGTTCAAGTCCCCGCGCCTGGGTGCGACCTCCCGCGGCCCCCGTCCGGCCCCGCCCGCCGCCGGTACGGCGCCCGCGCGAGGCTCCCGCCCGGAGCAGGGCGCCCGCTCCCGCCCGCGCGTGGACGCCTGGCCGGCCCTGGCACGTGGAGCGGCTCCGCGCCGCCCGCACACCCGGGCTTTCCGTCCGGAGCTTGCGGCTGGGTTCCCGGACCTCCTGGAGGCCGCGGCGCCACCGCGGAAGAAAACAGAAGGAGCGGTCACGGAACCTTCCAGGGCCCAGGGAGGAGACCGGGCCCAGAGCTCACAGAACCTCTAGGGTCCACGAGGAGAGGCTGGGGAGACTGGGCCCAGAGCTCCCCGGGAGGCCCCGGGCCCACGGAGGCTTCTGGCGGCCGCCGCGCCGGCCAGGCGCCCGCGTTGGGTTCCGGCGGTGCCTCTGCCGCCGGCTCTCCCCGCGGCGGCTCCGAGCTCCGGCCGGGCTGCAGCGGAGCGCGTGGCCGCCGCCCCGCGTGGAGCGCCGCGCGGCCAGCTGGCAGCGCCCGGCCCCGGGCCTCCGTGGGCGGCATGGTGGCGGGCCGTCTGTGGCAGCACGACCGGCCACGCCGAGGCGGAGACGCCGGGCCCGGGAGCCTCGCTGGGCCGCTCCGCCTGCTCCTCGGGCGGCAGGGACGCCCGGCCAGCCCCGCTGCGGGGCCGCCGGGGACTGGTGGTCGGACCCAGTGCGGGCGGCTCCTCAGAGCCGGCAGGACGCCGCCGCCGCAGCGCAGCCGCTGCCGCTGCCGGCGGAAGGCGGGGCCGGCAGCGGAGGGCCGCGGGGGCTCCTGAGTCCCCGCGCCGGCTCGGAGCGCCTGAAACCTGGGGATTGGGCAGTGACGAGGGGGATGGGGACGTCTGCGCTCCTGAGCCGACCTGGAAAGCCGGCTGGTCCCGTAAGGGTGGCGGCGCCTCGCAGGGGCCTAGAGGGCTGGAATGCTCGGTTCCACAGCCGCCCACCCTCCCGCCCCGAGGAGCGGGTGCAGAGGGGCCGGAGGGTGGCATCCGTCCCCCGTGGGCCGCCACTCACCCGGGCCCCAGGAAAGCCCCGAGGAGAGGGTGCGCAGAGCTTCCTGGTGGGCGAGCACGTGCCCCCGCGGAGGGTGGGGTGTGCTTGGGGAAGGTAGCCGGTGTCCCTTTCCTGTCACAAGCGGGCCTTCAGCTGAGCCAGTCTGAAAGCTCTGATGGGCCTCGTTTTCCGCCCCTGAGAACGGCGGCAGCCTGTTAGCAGCTGGACAGGCCCCGGCAGGGCTGTGGGGCCGAAAGGCTTCTGGGGGCAGCAGGGTGAGGCAGGCGGAGAAGCGGGCTGCTTCCTGCAAGGCCGCGGTCCTGCAGCGCGGTCAGGAGCTTCCGCGGCAGGGGCGGGCGGCCTGGTTTGAGACCCCGTTTCTGGGCAGGCGAGGCTGGAGTCACGTCTGTTTGCGGACATGGGGCTGGTCGTTTCTCATCTTGCCTGTAACAACCCAGGCCTCGCCTGCGCCTCTCTTCCCTTCGGCTGCTCCTGAGTCCTCTCCTGCAATAAATCCGTTATCTCGTGGCTGACACGTCTCTCTGAGCTCTTTGAGCCTCGCTGGCAAATGAACCGAACCCGAGCAGGGGGTCGGAGGAACATCCAGTCTGCAGCAGGCGGGAGGGGAGCCCAGGACAGTCAGGGTGTGTGATGGGGGGCGGGGGCACAGGGGTGGACGTCTCGCGAGACTGAGCCCTGGACCTGAGAGTCCTTCTGGGTGGTTTCAACCAGGTTGAATTGCAGGACCCCCCAGCGGCTGTTGGAGAATTGTTTGGTGGTGTTATAAAAACGCATACATTGGAATTGGCATCAGAATTGTAGGAATATTTAATTCAGTTATTTTCATTGCTTCTTGTTTATTAACATGAATATTTAAGGTTATGAATTTTTCTCTGAGGAGCATTAACTCCGCTGTACTGTTTTTAGTATATCTGGATATTCCAAATGTGGGTTTTGATTTCTTTTTTAATCCGAATGTTGCTTAAGAGAGAGCTTTAAAATTTCCAGGCCAAGGGCCTTTATGTTGGTTTTACCTCATTGTATTGAATTGTGGATAGAGACTTTTTCTGTGCTTATTTTTTACCATAATAAAATGTGTATAGTTTAAAAATGCAGATTATAGCACACCAAGCTTAAAAGTCCTGGGCCCTGTTCATAGTATCTGATCACGTTGTTTCCTTATACATTCCCCCCCGGAATAGCCCTATATTTGTTATTGTTATTATTCAAACACATTAGGTAATCTACCAACTTAAATTGGGGCCCAGCACCGGGCGGGTGCTGTGGTTTCCTTTGTCCTTAGTACACCCCACATCTGGGGTCCCCATGCCCCCCTCCTTGGTTCGTGCCCTCGTGTAATGGAGTGCGTCCTCCAGGGGCTCCTTCACAAGTGTGTATGGGGAAGCAGAACTTTTGAGGCCATGGTGCTCATAAATGCTGTGTTTTATGTTGCCCTTTAAAATGCATGTTTTGCAGTTATCCTTGATAATAGCATGGCTGGGTGTTGAATTCCAGGTAGGAGTATTTTCCCTCAGTATATGGGGCTCCTCCAGCTTCCACGCTGCCCTGAGAAAGAGGACGCCACTGGCCTCCCTACCGCGTGTGCCCTGTGTTGGCCCCACACACGCCTTTGTGGTCTGGATGCGTCTTAATTCGGGTCTTTTTTCACTCTTTGGGCCCTTCAGCAGGCCTCTCAATGTGGTAACTAAGGTTATTCAGTTCTGGAATGTTCTCTGTTATTGTCTTCTGTGCTGAGTTTCCCTAGTCTCCTTCATTCCTGTTGTTCGGACACTGGACATCTTGGATCCACAGCCTGGGTTTCTTTTCTTCCCTTTGTCCATTTACCTTACTCTCTGGAAGATTTCCTCAAATTTGTCTTCCAGTCATCCTGCCTAATTGTAAAGTATGTGCGCCCGCAGATTCGCTTTCTGAGCACTCCTTAGAAATTGTTCCCTGGATTTCCTCTGTTGCTCCCTTTGTGGATCTTTCCGTTTTGCTCAGAAGACATTCATGTAACTTTCACCTTCGGGTTTTGCTCTGCTGCCCGTGCTGGAGGCCCCTGAGACCGTCTGTTTTCCATGTTGGGTGATCCTTACCTGTCTATTCATATTGAAATGGGAGGCACTAAAAGCTGACTAAGCACACGAGTGTCCAAGAGCTGAACCTGGAAGTCACCCCAGTGCCCATGGGTGGATGTAGCAGTATACCCCACAGTGGGTACTGGGTTGCAGTGGCAGTGAGTGACCTGTACACACGTTCCTGCAGGCAGTTCTCACAGATGTGATGCTACGCAGAAGCAGTGCACACGCGCAGTTCCACTTACAGAGCCCTGGAAGCAGCGGAAGGCGTCTGTGTCACCAGACATGAGCACTGGGGCCAGCCGGGGAGCAGGGGCTGCTGGGGCGCGGGGACAGGTGTGCTGAGTGAGTGAAAGTCCGTCCAGCCAGACACGGGCGGTGTGGGCGCGTCACCATAGCTGAAGACGTGCATGAGATTGCGTCTGAGGTGGGTCTTGTGGCTGGGTGTTCCTCCTGCTGGTGGCCCCACGCTCTCCCCCGGTGAGTGTACTGTGAGTGCATGGCGTGTGGGGTTTGGAATCTTGTGACCCCATGTGTAGACTTTCTGCTCCTCCCCACTCCCTCAGTTAGGAGCCTCACGGCTGCCCCGGGAGCCTCTGGCCTTACCTCCACGAGAATACATCTGTCATCTTCTAGGGGTGGGAAAGGGGGTGCCCTGGCTGTGCAGATGGGTGGGGAGCAAGGCCACCCAGCCCCAGCCCCAGGGAACCCAGAGTCTCTGATTGCCAGCCTTTCTGGGAGTCAGCACGAGCGGCTCGGTTCTACACGGCTTCCCCAATCCTGGCATCCAAACAGTGTTTATCCCCTTGTACCTTCTCTCTTGTCTCTCTGGGCCTCTAGTTAAGAAATGAGGGGCCGTCTGGATTCTTCGAGCCTTTATTTTTTCCTTCTCTTTCTGTCCTACTTCCTGCTACGTTTCTTCAACTTTACCTCCGAGTCCTCACATAGATGCTTTTAAGAACAGCATTGTCAAAGTTTTATATTTTTAATCAAACTGTTTATCTTGAGATCAGTTCAGTGCAGTTGCTCAGTTGTGTCCGACTCTTTGCGACCCCATGGATTGCAGCACGCCAGGCTTCCCTGTCCATCAGGAACCCCCAGAGCTTGCTCAAACTCGTGTCCATCGAGTCGGTGAGGCCATCCAACCGTCTCACCCTCTGTCGTCCCCTTCTCCTCCTGCCTTCAGTCTTTCCCAGCATCAGGGTCTTTTCCAGTGAGTCAATGAGACTTTTCCAATGAGCCTATCTTGAGGTAGTCACATGCCATTGTAAGGAGTAACGCAGAGAGACCTGTGTTTTTCACCCAGCTTCCCACTGGTGACACAGGAAAGTGTCTCAGCCAGGATGCTGACATGAGTGCAGTCAGAACACAGAATGTTCACCACCAGGGTCCCTGCACCGCCCTCTACAGTGTCCTCCCCCCACCCCTGGTCCTAGGCAGTCACTCGTCTCCTCCGCAGCTTTGTGATTTTGTCATTTCGAGAGTGTATGTGAATGGGATCATGCAGTGTGAAGGCTTTTGTGACTGGCTTTCTTCCACTCGGTGTCACCCCCTGGAGAGCCGCCCCGGTGGCCCCTGTGACAGTAGTCGGCGTCCTTATTGCTGAGCAGGATTCCCTGGTGCAGATGGACCACAGTCTGTCTAACCATTTACCTGTTGAAGGGCATCTGAAATATTTCCGTTTGGGGCTTATAAATAAAGCTGCTCTGAATATTCATATTCAGATTGTTGCAGAAGCACAGGGTTTCATTTCTCTGTGACAAATGCATGATGCATTTGATGATATTTACATGTTTAGTTCTATGAGGAACAGCCACTGTTTTCCTGAAAGACCACGCCATTCACAGCAGTGTAAAAGTGATACAGGTTCCCTGCCTTGACACCCGTATTTGGTTTTGTCGTTGTTTCAAAGGTCAGCTCTTGTGATAGGTTTATCTCGTTGCAGTTTTAGCTTGCATTTTTCTGATGGTAATGACACTGAACATCCTTCTGTGCCCTCACTTGCCGTCTGTGTGTCTTCCTCAGTGAGCTCTGCTTATGTGTTTTGCCCATTTTCTGATTGGATCGTTTGGTTTTTTACTTGGAGAGTTCTTCATATATTCTAGATAACTAGCTTTTGTTGTTGTTGTTGGACTGGTGGTTTGCAGCTATTCCTCCCAGTCTGTAGCCTTTCTTTTCATTCTGTTATTGTGGTCCTTTGTAGGCAAAAGTGTTTGATTTTAATGAATCCCAGTTTATCAATTTTTCCTTTTATGGGTCATGCTTTTGGTGACAAGTCTAAGCACTAGCTCTTTTTTTTTTTTAACTTTTTATTTTTACTTTATTTTAGTTTACAATACTGTATTGGTTTTGCCATACATTGACATGAATCCACCACGGGTGTACATACGATCCCAAACATGAACCCCCCTCCCACCTCCCTCCCCACAACATCCCTCTGGGTCATCCCCGTGCACCAGCCCCAAGCATGCTGTATCCTGTATCGGACATAGACTGGTGATTCGATTCTTACATGATAGTATACATGTTTCAATGCCATTCTCCCGAATCATCCCACCCTCTCCCTCTCCCTCTGAGTCCAAAAGTCCATTATACACATCTGTGTCTTTTTTGCTGTCTTGCATACAGGGTCATCATTGCCATCTTTCTAAATTCCATTTATATGTGTTAGTATACTGTATTGGTATTTTTCTTTCTGGCTTACTTCACTCTGTATAATCGGCTCCAGTTTCATCCATCTCATCAGAACTGATTCAAACGAATCTTTTTAACGGCGGAGTAATACTCCATTGTGTATATGTACCACAGCTTTCTTATCCAATCATCTGCTGATGGACATCTAGGTTGTTTCCATGTCCTGGCTATTATAAACAGTGCTGCGATGAACATTGGGGTACACGTGTCTCTTTCAATTCTGGTTTCCTTGGTGTGTATGCCCAGCAGTGGGATTGCTGGGTCATATGGCAGTTCTATTTGCAATCTTTTAAGGAATCTCCACACTGTTTTCCATAGTGGTTGTACTAATTTGCATTCCCACCAGCAGTGTAGGAGGGTTCCCTTTTCTCCACACCCTCTCCAGCATTTATTGCTTGCAGATTTTTGGATCGCAGACATTCTGACTGGTGTGAAGTGGTACCTCATTGTGGTTTTGATTTGCATTTCTCTAATAATGAGTGAGGTTGAGCATCTTTTCATGTATTTGTTAGCCATCCGTATGTCTTCTTTGGAGAAGTGTCTATTTAGTTCTTTGGCCCATTTTTTGATTGGGTTGTTTATTTTTCTGGAATTGAGTTGCATAAGTTGCTTGTATATTTTTGAGATTAGTTGTTTGTCAGTTGTTTCATTTGCTGTTATTTTCTCCCATTCTGAAAGCTGTCTTTTCACCTTGCTTATAGTTTCCTTTGTTGTGCAGAAGCTTTCAATTTTAATTAGATCCCATTTGTTTATTTTTGCTTTTATTTCCAGAATTCTGGGGGGTGGATCATAGAGGATCCTGCTGTGATTTATGTCGGAGAGTGTTTTGCCTATATTCTCCTCTAGGAGTTTTATAGTTTCTGGTCTTACATTTAGATCTTTAATCCATTTTGAGTTTATTTTCGTGTGCGGTGTTAGAAAGTGATCTAGTTTCATTCTTTTACAAGTGGTTGACCAGTTTTCCCAGCACCACTTGTTAAAGAGATTGTCTTTACTCCATTGTATATTCTTGCCTTCTTTGTCAAAAATAAGGTGTCCGTATGTGTGTGGATTTATCTCTGGGCTTTCTATTTTGTTCCATTGATCTATATTTCTGTCTTTGTGCCAGTACCATACTGTCTTGATGACTGTGGCTTTGTAGTAGAGCCTGAAGTCAGGCAAGTTGATTCCTCCAGTTCCATTCTTCTTTCTCAAGATTGCTTTGGCTATTCGAGGTTTTTTGTATTTCCATACAAATCTTGAAATTATTTGTTCTAGTTCTGTGAAAAACATCGCTGGTAGCTTGATAGGGATTGCACTGAATTTGTAAATTGCTTTGGGTAGTTTACTCATTTTCACTATATTGATTCTTCCAATCCATGAACATGGTATATTTCTCCATCTCTTAGTGTCCTCTTTGATTTCTTTCATCAGTGTTTTATAGTTTTCTATATATAGGTCTTTAGTTTCTTTAGGTAGATATATTCCTAAGTATTTTATTCTTTTCGTTGCAATGGTGAATGGAATTGTTTCCTTAATTTCTTTTTCTACTTTCTCATTATTAATGTATAGGAATGCAAGGGATTTCTGTGTGTTGATTTTGTATCCTGCAACTTTACTATATTCATTGATGAGCTCTAGTAATTTTCTGGTGGAGTCTTTAGGGTTTTCTATGTAGAGGATCATGTCATCTGCAAACAGTGAGAGTTTTACTTCTTCTTTTCCAATTTGGATTCCTTTTATTTCTTTTTCTGCTCTGATTGCTGTGGCCAAAACTTCCAGAACTATGTTGAATAGTAGCGGTGAAAGTGGGCACCCTTGTCTTGTTCCTGACTTTAGGGGAAATGCTTTCAATTTTTCACCATTGAGGATAATGTTTGCTGTGGGTTTGTCATATATAGCTTTTATTATGTTGAGGTATGTTCCTTCTATTCCTGCTTTCTCGAGAGTTTTTATCATAAATGGATGTTGAATTTTGTCAAAGGCCTTCTCTACATCTATTGAGATAATCATATGGCTTTTATTTTTCAATTTGTTAATGTGGTGAATTACATTGATTGATTTGCAGATATTGAAGAATCCTTGCATCCCTGGGAGGTTGAACAACACACTTCTGAATAACCAACAAATCACAGAAGAAATCAAAATATGCATAGAAACTAATGGAAATGAAAACACAACAACCCAAAACCTGTGGGACACTATAAAAGCAGTGCTAAGAGGAAAGTTCATAGCACTACAGGCATACCTCAAGAAACAAGAAAAAAGTCAAATAAATAACCTAATTCTACACCTAAAGCAACTAGAAAAGGAAGAATTGGAGAACCCCAGAGTTAGTACAAGGAAATAAATCTTAAAAATTAGGGCAGAAATAAATGCAAAAGAAACAAAAGAGACCATAGCAAAAATCAACAAATCCAAAAGCTGGTTCTTTGAAAGGATAAATAAAATTGACAAACCATTAGCCAGACTCATCAAGAAGCAAAGAGAGAAAAATCAAATCAATAAAATTAGAAATGAAAATGGAGAGATCACAACAGACAACACAGAAATACAAAGGATCATAAGAGACTACTATCAGCAATTATATGCCAATAAAATGGACAACGTGGAAGAAATGGACAAATTCTTAGAAAAGTACAACTTTCCAAAACTGAACCAGGAAGAAATAGAAAATCTTAACAGACCCATCACAAGCATGGAAATTGAAACTGTAATCAGAAATCTTCCAGCAAACAAAAGCCCAGGTCCGGACGGCTTCACAGCTGAATTCTACCAAAAATTTCGAGAAGAGCTAACACCTATCCTACTCAAACTCTTCCAGAAAATTGCAGAGGAAGGTAAACTTCCAAACTCATTCTATGAGGCCACCATCACCCTAATATCAAAACCTGACAAAGATACTACAAAAAAAGAAAACTACGGGCCAATATCACTGATGAACATAGATGCAAAAATCCTTAACAAAATTCTAGCAATCAGAATCCAACAACACATTAAAAAGATCATAGCACTAGCTCTTGATACTGAAGATTTTCTTCTGTTTTTTTTTTTTTTCTGAAGTTGTATAGTTTTGCATTTATATTAAATTCCATGATCCATTTTGAGTTAATGTTTATGTGACAGGTAAGGTTGGAGTTCATTTTTTTCCAGCTGTCATGTGAAAAAATTAATAATTAAATGCATGTTTTTAGAAGGTTTAGATTCATAGAGAAACTGAGTGAACCGTGTGCAGAGTTCCCAGGTAATCTGCCCTTCTACTCTTCATGTATGCTCAGTGCTGTCCAACTCTTTGTGATCCTATGGGCTGAGGAGCCCACTGTCCATGGGTGGGCCCATGAGGAGCCCACTGTCCATGGGTGGGCCCGTGCGGAGCCCACTGTCCATGGCTGGGCCCGTGAGGAGCCCACTGTCCATGGCTGGGCCCGTGAGGAGCCCGCTGTCCATGGGTGGGCCCAGGAGGAGCCCGCTGTCCATGGGTGGGCCCAGGAGGAGCCCGCTGTCCATGGGTGGGCCCAGGAGGAGCCCGCCAGGCTCCTCTGTCCGTGGGATTTTCCAAGCAGGAATACTGGAGTGGGCTGCCGTCTCCTCCTCCACAGGATCTTCCCGACCCAGAAACTGAACCCGCAGCTGCTGCACATCCTGCACAGGCAGGCGAATTCTCTCCTCCTGAGCCGCCTGGGAAGCCCCTCTCATGTGTAGTCTCTCCTGCCATTAGCGTCTTGCACTCACGCGGTGTACGTGCTCCATTTAATGAGCCAATGTTAGCGCATTATCGCTAGCTAAAGTCCATAGCTCATACGTAGTGTTGGACATTCTATGGGTTTTCACAGTGCATATCGACCTGTATCCACCATTATAGTCTCATGCAGAATAATTTTACCTGAAAATGTCAGCGCTTAGTAATCACTGACCTTTGCACTGTCTCCGTAGTTCTGTCTTTTCCAGAAAGTCGTCAGTTTGAGATCATAGGGTGTGTAATCTTTTCATACTGGCATCTTTCAGTTAGCAGTAGGCTTTTAAGGTTTCTCCATATACATACGTACTTGTGTTTGTGGCTCGACAGCTCATTTCTTTTTTTAATCACTGAATATTCTGTTGTAGGCATGTACCACATTTGTCTATCCATGCACTTATTAGCAAATACTTTGAATGCTTCCAGTTTTTAACAATTCTAAATATCGCAGTAGTTTCTGTCTGGACGTTTGTTTTCAACTCAGTTGGGTAAATACCTAGAAGCGTGATTGCTGGATTATATGGGAAGGTTGTGCTGAGCTTTGTAAGAAATCTCCAGCATGCCAAAAAAGCTTTGCGCTCCCACCGCCACCAAGTGAGAGCTCTGCTGCTCTGCATCGCTACCAGCGTTCGGTACTGTCATTTTCTAAGAGGAGCAGAGTGTCGTTTTCTGGACCGCATGTAGCATTTCTCGCGTCTCCGAGAGAATACTAACTAGCACTTTGGGAAGGTCTCTGCCTGCTCCCTGCCTCGCTTTGGTTGCTCCGGTTTCCTTTTCTGTGGTCATTGGGTTCTCTATCCTTCACGCTGGGCTTTCTGCATATGTCTGGCCATCCTTGGTGTTCCGTTCACAGTCGAGCTAACTGGACGCTCTGTGCTTCAGGCTGGGGTTTTAGTTGGTGAGCCGGCAGGGGCAGCGTTTTACCGGGGGAATGCCAGATGTCTGATCTTCCCCTGGGTGGAGGAGGTGGACAGCCTGCTTCCTGCTGCTCGTATGTGGGGAGGGGAGTCTGAGGGTGGCCCCTCTGCGTTGGCCCTGGCCTCACCTCCCCACTCCGCACCCCACAGAGCAAGTCTGCAGCCCTGTCCCGAGGGTGGCTCCGCTAGGAGTCAGGCACGGGCCACCCAGGGACTGGCTGGGGTGCGTGGAGACTGCCCAGCCCCCTCCTCCTGCCCCTTTCCTTTCCTGCTGGAGTCTCAGGGTCTCTCCTCACCAGCCCTTGGAGGCAAGACGACTTCCTGGCCTATAAGTCAGGTGTCCTTCGTCACTCCTTCCAAAAGGTGAGGAAACCTCTGGCCACCGCGTTGCCTCCGATGTTTCCTGTGTGGGTTCAAATGTTTAAACACCTTAAATTCTTTTAGTATGGCCTTGGGTGAAAGCAGAAAGAAACTCATATGGTCAGTCTACCATCTTTATCCCAAATCCCTCAATTATTGTATAAATGTAAAACTAGTAGATGCAAAAAAGTCCTTCAAACATCCCAGGAGCGTGTCGAGTAAAAGGGAAGAGGCGGCCCTTCCTCACCACCCGCTGCCCCTTTCACTCCCCAGGTGACACTGCTGGCTGGAGTGCGCGCGTCTGGTGTGTGTGGATGCGTGTGGGTCATCACAGACCCGAAGCACACATGCGTGTGGGCACACTCCCCACCCAGACTGTGGCTGCACCACGGGGGCAGGTGTGGGGCTTGCCTCGAGGGTCCCTTTCTAGAGCCCCGCCCGCAAGGAGAGTAAGCAGGTGGCATCAGGTTCTGAGCAAGATCGTGTCTCTTGGGGAGCCGGTCTGGGAGCACAGGCTTGCCCATCTCAGCTCCAGAGCTCCCACTGGGTCGCCGGGCTGTGGGGTCTGCATGGAGATGGGGGCCCACCTAGTCCTGCCTTCCCTGGTGGTCGCCCTCACGGACCTGTAGCACCGCCCTGATGGGACCGCAGCGGCTGCAGAATGCAGCGGACCCGCTCTTCCCCACCCCGATGTCCTCCCATGTCAGTCCTCGAAGGCCTGCCCCTTCCTTTCTGCTGTTTTTTGAATTTTTGGCTGCACCATGAGGCATGCGGGATCTTAGTTCCCTGACCTGGGAGCGAACCAGTGCGCCCTGCAGTGGAAGTTCACAGTCTTGACCACTCGACCTCCAGGGAAGGCCCATTGCCCCTTCCTTTTTTTAAAAAAATTTAATTTATTTTAATTGGAGGCTGATTACTTTTTAATACTATGGCAGCTTTTGCCATACATCAACACGAATCAGCCACGGGTGTCCACGTGTTCCCCATCCTGAACCCCCTCCAGCCTCCCTCCCTGCCCCATCCCTCGGGGTCGCCCCAGTGCACTGGCCCTGGGCGCCCCGTCTCACGCATAGAGCCTGGACTGGCGATCTGTTTCGCATATGATACTATACGTGTTCCAGGGCTACTCTCTCAAACGGTCCCACCCTCGCCTCCTCCCGCAGAGTTCATGCCCCTCGTGTTTACTGGCTGTTTAGCACTTTGTAACCTGGAAGCAGAGCCATCATTTCACTGCTCTGCTTCCGATGAGACTTTAGAGCTCTCTCCTTCTATAAACCCTTGTGGCGTTTCCAGGTCTGTAGATGCCAGCACGGCAGCCTGGTGCCCAGGCAGCGTGCGCGTCTGCTGGCCTTCTCTCGCCTTGCCTTGCTCAGGACTCGGGCAAGCGGACCCGGACGCCGGTCCCGGCGGGCAGCCCTGTGCTCAGAGCGCGGGGCGGGGAGCTCCGAGGGCTGTTTACACGCAGACCAACCTCGAGATGCTTGCGTGCCCCGCCTGCCTGCTCATTAACCCCGCCCGAGAGGCCCCTGCTAGACGCTGCTGTCTTGGCTCTGTTTGAATTTCTACAAATCACAGACTGTTAAAAACACGAATTCTCTCCTCCTCGAATGTCACAGTAGGATTTTGATAGGAATTTCTTACATTTTGATTCCTAAAGCTATTTTCCTGTCTCCGCGGTGGTCGCTCACGGTTCCGTCGGGCGTCGGGTCTCTGTGACTCGGAGCTTCCCCCGAGCCCCTGGCTCCCCTCAGCACCCTGGCGGAGGCTCCACTTACCCCAGGCGTTCGTCCCTGCAGGGGCTCTCTGGGCTCTCCCCTTCCTGCCAGCATACAAGGGAGCGGGCCCTGGGCAGGGCTTCTCAACAGTCCAGCACCACCTCTCCTTTTACTTTAGGGAGTGTTGCCTGAGAACAGTGGGACCCTCATGTCTGTAGGACGGGCGTGCATCCCAGAGGTCGCCGACAGAGGCTCGTGGACCACAGCAGGCGCTGTAAGTGCACGGCCTGTGAGATGGAGCTCACACCAGGATCATCAAGGGGCGAGGGGTGGGGGCGCCCGCTCCCCCGCCTCCTGTTCTGGGGCGCCCCGATGGCCGGCCTCCCTGCCCGCTGCTGGGGCTGGCAGTGCTGTGGCAGCACACACGCTGGCCCTCCTGGCGAGGCGGGAGCAAGTGGGCCCATGGGCGTGACATGTCCTAGGCCGCCACCCTCAGCGGCCAGTGGCAGCTGCGGGCTCCATCGGGAGGAGGACCAGAGGGCTGGGTGGGTGTCACCGGTGAGTGACCAACATGAGGAAGCCTCACGACATTCTTCTCTGTGTTCCCAAGCTGTAAGATAGCAAATGCACGCTGCAGTCTTCTTTGCTTTCTGTTATGAAATGACATGATGCGACATCAACGTGTGTGCACAACACGTCTACACTTCAATACCGTCCTGTGCTGCTGACCTGCAGCATCGCCTGGTCATAAATGGAGTTGCTGCGGACATGTGGGGCTGTTTCTGGGTGCTCTTCTGTTCTCAGGGAACACCGTTCCTTCCCGGCCTGCCGTCCTCTGGCAGAATCCTCCTCGGGGTTGTCGTGGTGGGAGGGCAGGCTGCCCTCCGCTCTGCTGCGGGGTTTGCCAGGGCCGCTGCTTCAGACGCCCTGTCACAGCGTGTTCCGGACGGGTCTGCCTCCCGGCTTGCCTCCGGCTGCTCAGGCAGGGCCGCTGTGCCTCAGGGCCGCTGTGCCTGCCGGGGCCCCGCCCGGACACCGGCCCCAGGCGCTCACACTGCCCGCTTTGCCTCCTCAGCTTTGTCTGGTCTTCACTCAGAGCTTCCTCTCCAGCGAGACTTCCCCTTGGCACTCTTTAAAATCGCAGCCCGGCGCCCCCCTGATGACGCCCTCTGCCCACTTCCAGGTTTCCTTCTCCTCACTGGAGCCTGACTAGCCGACACGCTGTATAACTACTCGCTTATTCCGTTCATTCTCTCCCCTCTCCTGAATGCGGCTGTGCCAGTGCTGGACACACACCAGGCGCTTGGTTGTGAGTCACCGAGGGACGGAGTGAATGAGAAGGTGAGGGGTCCCTGGGCCCCGTGCAAAGCAGGTGCTAAGTGAGTGTGGAAGGAAGAACATGTCTGCTGGGATCAGTCATTCTCCTGATGCACTTGGGGACCCCCCCCCCCCCCCCGGGACCCCTCCCACCTGCAGCCTTGGATCTGCCCATCTTTCAAATCAACCAGTTTAGATGTGATCCCAGTTTGACAGGTGAGAACCTGACATCGGGGCGGTAATGGGACTTTCTCAAGCTTGCCCAGCCTGGCCAGCCCAGCACCCGCTGATACTCATTTCCTCATCTCCACCACGCAGCAACCAACAAATTCTTTGAACCTTTCTTTCTGAAGAGTTGTTGCTTGGCAATGGTTGCTAGGCAAAATTCATAATTAATGAAGAGTTCAGGGCTGTTGATCGGAAGCCCTCAGGAATGCCGAGACACCTGCAGGCTGCAGCGGGCAGAATTCTGAGACGTCTCGAGACGGCTGTCCCCAGGGGCACACAGCCCGGGTGATCTCCTTCCCTTGAAAATGGGCAGAGCCTGTGGTTCGACAAGGGTAGCTGCTCCCTTGATAAGGTTGCATTACATGGCAGAGGGGGGGTGGGGCAATCACTTCTCTGATCAGACTTGGTCACAGCAGCAGGAGGGTGTGTTCCTGGGCTGTGAGAAAGTGGGGCCATGCTGCGGGAGGCCCCTATGGACAGCCAGAAAGGAGCCAGGGCCTCCGTCCACAGCAGCCAGCAGTAGTGAACCCAGAGGAGGACCCAGTCTCAGTGAACCCCAGCCTGGCTGGCACCTTGATCCACCTGGGAAGCCTTCTGGCAGAGGACAAGCCGAGCCAGGCCAGCACCTGACTGGAGGGAGCTGAGAGACTGAGATGGCTGTTGCCTAAAGCCATCACATCTGTGGTGACTGCTTGCAGGAAACTAGCACACAGGCCGCGGGGCCCGGGGTGGGCTGAGCTTTAGGAACAGCTGGTGCTGGTGCTCCCTAAGGCCCACCTGCGGACTTGGGACTCCAGGATGCCTGGCTCTAGGTGAGTGATCACACTATCGTGGTTATCTGGGTCGTGAAGATCTTTTTTGTACAGTTCTTCCATGTATTGTTGCCACCTCTTCTTAATATCTTCTCCTTCTGTTAGGTTCATACCGTTTCTGTCCCTCATTGAGCCCATCTTTGCATGAAATGTTTCCTTGGTATCTAATTTTCTTGAAGGCCTTAGGAAGCATCACTACGAACAAAGCTGGTGGAGGTGCTGGAATTCCTGCTGAGCTATTTCAAATCCTGAAAGATGATGCTGTGAAAGTGCTGCACTCAATATGCCAGCAAATTTGGAAAACTCAGCAGTGGCCACAGGACTGGAAACGGTCAGTTTTCATTCCAATCCCAAAGAAAGGCAATGCCAAAGAATGTTCAAACTACCGCACAATTGCACTTATCTCACACTCTAGCAAAGTAATGCTCAAAATTATCCAAGTGAGGCTTCAACAGTACGAGAACCGAAAACTTCCAGATGTTCAAGCTGGATTTAGAAAGGCAGAGGCACCAGAGATCGAATTACCAACATCCAACATTCATTGGATCATCGAAAAAGTGAGAGTTCCAGAAAAAAACATCTACTTCTGCTTTATTGAATATGCCAAAGCCTTTAACTGTGGATCACAACAAACTGCGGAAAACTCTGAAAGAGATGGGAATACCAGACCACCTCACCTGCCTCCTGAGAAATCTGTATGCAGGTCAGGAAGCAACAGTTAGAACTGGACATGGAACAGCAGACTGGTTCCAAATAGGGAAAGAAGTACGTCAAGGCCGTATATTGTCACCCTGCTTATTTAACTTCTATGCAGAGTACATCATGAGAAATGCTAGGATGGATGAAGCACAAGCTGGAATCAAGATTGCTGGGAGAAATATCAATCACCTCAGATATGCAGATGACACCACCCTTATGGCAGAAAGTGAAGAGGAACTAAAGAGCCTTGTGATGAAAGTGAAAGAGGAGAGTGAAAAAGTTGGCTTAAAACTCAACATTCAGAAAACGAAGATCATGGCATCCGGTCCCATCACTTCATGGGAAATAGATGGGGAATCAGTGGAAACAGTGTCAGACTTTATTTTTGGGGGCTCCAAAATCACTGCAGATGGTGACTGCAGCCATTAAATTAAAGGATGCTTACTCCTTGGAAGAAAAGTTATGACCAACCTAGACAGCATATTAAAAAGCAGAGACATGCTGTTGCCGATAAAGGTCCATCTAGTCAAAGCTATGGTTTTTCCAGTGGTCATGTTTGGATGTGAGTTGGACTATAAGGAAAGCTGAAGGTGGAAAAATTGATGCTTTTGAACTGTGGTGTTGGAGAAGACTCTTGAGAGTCCCTTGGTCAGCAAGGAGACGCAACCAGTCCATCCTAAAGGAGATCAGTCCTGGATATTCACTGGAAGGACTGATGCTGAAGCTGAAACTCCAGTCCTTTGGCCACCTGATGCGAAGAGCTGACTCGTTAGAAAAGGCCCTGATGCTGGGAAAGATTGAAGGCGGGAGGAGAAGGGGACGACAGAGGATGAGATGGTTGGATGGCATCACTGACTCAATGGACAGGAGCTTGGGTAAACTCTGGGAGTTGGTGATGGACAGGGAGGCCTGGCGTGCTGCAGTCCATGGGGTCGCAAAGTCAGACATGACTGAGCGACTGAACTGAACTGAGCTTGGTGCTGAAACTGGCCTCTAGGACCGTGAAGAGCGGAAGGATGGAGCCAGGACAACTGTCCATAGTCGCGCGGACATTTCCCCCGTTAGCCTGGCGCGGGGGGAGGGGCGCTCGGCAAGGGCTGCATCGTCCTCTTCTGATGCGTGTGTCTAGCGTTAGAATTTAGTGGTCCCCTTTTTCTGTCTTATTGTTCCAGTACATTAAAAATGAAGCTTGGGGATGTTTCATTTTGATAAAATCTTGCCCTGAACCTTTACAGAAAGATCCACGCAGAGGTCAGGGCGTGGGCAAGCTGTGCTAGGACCCCGGGGGACTCAGGCCCCTTTCCGTGGGGTGTGGAGAACTCGGCACACCCACCTCCCCACCCGACAGGCACATCTGAATGATGGGTGGCCAGCCGGGGCTTGAGGACGCGCTCCCCTGTGTGCCCTTTGGGGGTGGCGGTGGAGGCCCCTCGGACCTGGAAAACCACCTCCCAGAGTTTGGCTCAGGAGCAAGTCCGGGAGCCACAGAGAGGATCCCGGTGTTGCTGAGGCTGGTGGAGGGAAAGGGTCCCTGCCCCCGCGGGGTGGCTCCGCCCATAGCCCCGGCCCAGTCCCACAGCTCCACACTGAACTTGCAATTTGCTGGCTCCGCCCACCACCCCGCCCCACCCACTCCCGCTGTGCTGGCTCCGCCCACATGGCCTCTACTGGGCTCCTCCCATGCTTCCCCAACAGAGCCCCTATCCCTGTGCTAGCCCCGCCCACCCCACCCACCCCACCCCACTCCACCCACCCCACCCCACCCCACCCCACCCCACTGTGCTGGCTCCGCCCACGGCCCTCTCCCATCCCTCTGATGGCTCCGCCCATAGCCCCACCCCCTGTTTGGCCCCGCCCACAGCTCCACCCCATTCCTCTGGGCTGGCTCCGCCCACAGCACCTCTACTAGCTCTGCCCATGCCTCTCCCAGTGTAGCCCCCAACCATGCTGGCTCTGCTCGCAGCCCCGCCCCACCCATCCCTACACACGCGTGCTAGCCCCGCCCCCGTCCCACAGCTCCGCACTGAGCTTGCTGGCTCCGCCCATGGCCCCACCCCACCTATTCCCACTGTCTTGGCTCCACCCACAGCTCCTCTACTGGCTCCACCCATACCTCCCAACAGTGGCCTCCCCCTGTGCTAGCCCCGCCCACCTCATCCCCGCCGTGCTGTCTCCTCCCACAGCCCCACCCATCCCCTCTGGCTCCGCCCATAGCCTCACCTCGCCCCACCCCCTCTGGATTGGCTCCTCCCACAGCCCCATCCACCACACCCCCAGCATGCTGGCTCCACCCACACCCTCCCCGCACACCCCATCCCTACCCGCCTTGCTAGCGCCACTCACGCCCCGCCCACCCCATCCCCACCCTGCTGGTTCCGCCCACAGCCCCAGCCCTACCCCATCTGAGTTCACAGATGGAGTAGGGGCCTTCGCCCACAGCCCTGCTCCCCGCACCCAGTCCCAGGCGGAGCTGAGGTCGTGAGGAGGCCACCGAGGCACAGTCGTGGGTGATAAGAGGGGCTGCAGACTCGGTGACTCACAGGGAGACTGCTGAGAGTAATATACAGAATTAAGCGTAACAGTGAAAGAATGGATGTTATCAGAACGCCTGACACCAGATTTTGAAACAAGGGACTTAAACCTAACAAAGATGAGGGCTTCAGAATGTGAAAAATCATAAAAGATATGAAAATGAGATTCAGGGTGAAGAGATAATGGCAAGCAACCCGCGAGGTGCTGGAGCAGAGATGAGTGAGGACGGAGTTAACACCCACGACACGGTGTTTTAAGTATATGAAACCGCAGAGTGAACATGAGAACTAAGAGCTGAGTTGTTATGAGTGAAAATGAGCATAAAAGTAAAACAAAAGGACAGCACTTTATGTGACTCTACACACCCCCTCCCGTCATAACACAGAGGAGACCCGCCCATTCGCAAATCAAACCAGGAAAGAAGGTGGGAAAGAGCAAGTGAGGTAAGATTCCGAGAAAGGTCCATTCAAACCACGGACATCAGGAAAGTGACATGCAGATAATAAGCTTAAAAGTTGTGAGTAAAATCCCAGTTTTTTCCTCCAAAAGCCCACGCCTCCAAAAGGAGGGATTTCCAGAAACAAAGCCTGCCCTTGGGCCCAGCGCTGGGCCTGCCCCTGCCCCTGCCCTGGCCATGGCATCATCCCTGCAGCCCCGCGCCCCCCTCTCTGTGGCGCTCCCCAACTACAGCCACTGGGCTGTCTCGTGACCTTACACGTGGACAGACTGAGAGAGTGAGGGGGCTCCCAGGCAGCAGCCTGCGGCAGAATCGCCTGGTGGCCTGTGGAAGCTGGGGCCTGGGAGGGGCGGGGTCAGCCCTAAGGCCTGCAGGTGAGGGCACGCTGCCGCTGGGCCTGCGTGTGAAAGTGCTGGGGCCGGCCTCAGCCTCCCAGGACACTGGCCCTGGGAGCTGGCCCTCTGCCTGCCCTCTGCCCACGTTATGGGCCAGCGCCGGGCAGTGGGGAGCAGCCCCGTCCTCGACCACCACAGGAGGGAGGCGGGCGGCCGGCCTGCCTTGGCTGGTGCGCCTCTTACCTGGGGCCCACACCCCCGCCCAGGCTCAGCCCTTGCAGGGAGCGTCCAGGGAGCTTCCCATTCCACACTCGACTCCTCCCGTCCTGTCCTCCTCCTGAAAGATGCATGGAGCTTGAAAATTTCATCAAAGCCTCCTGCTTCCTAGGCTCACGGGCAGGAGGGAGGAGCTGGGAGCCCTGGAGGGGCCTTGGGCTGTGGTGCTGCTCGGCCAGCCCCGGACGCTGCTCTGGGTTTTCACAGGGCTCTGCGAGGAGCAGCTAAGGGAGACGAGCCCCAGGTGTGCGTGCAGGTGCAGCATGGGGCCAGCAGGACAGGGCTCGGTGGGTGGGCAGGGGCGTCCCTTGTCGGCGGACAGCAGGCATCCACTCTCTTCTGCAGCTGTTCTTGGCATTAAATACAGATCTATGCGTGCAGCTACGCATGGGTGTGAAGACAAGGGTGGACGCGCGGGGCAGTTCCTGTCCTGTGGCTGCCGTGAGCACGGCAGGGACCGCCTCGCCCTGACGCTGTCGCAGGTGGGCAGGTGCGTCCGCGGGCAGACCTGGAGCTGGGCTTGCAGGGTCTGCCCGGTGGGACCTCCGACTTCCCTCGCACAGCTGCCCGGTGAGGCCGCCCTGAGCAGTGTAGGCGGTGTGCTTCCTGCGTTCTCATCAACAAGCGCTGTGCAAACACCTGGAGCTCGGAGCTGCCCAGCTCGACGGGGAGCCACTTGGGAAAGCACGCAGAAGCTGCTTTACCACATCGTCTTCACGCTGCTCTCTCAGCGCACGGCAGCGGCCGAGCTGTCCGGAGACCAGAGGAGGGCTGGCTTGTGACCGTGCTGGTGACCCGTGTTGGTGCGTGTGCTGCACACGGGCGCGCATGGCTTACTCAGCACATTCCCACCTCTCTCTGGGCTGCTCACAGAGCCCATTGCCTTCTGTGGGGAGGGGACGAGAGCTGCCAGCCCTGCTCCCCAAGAGAAGTGTTGGGGCCTGGCTGGGGGGTCCGCGTGACAGACTGGGTGGGGCGGTGGGTGCTCATGCTGGGCCGTGGGGTTGGCTTGGCCCAGGCCGGGGGCATGCTGAGCCTGGAGCCCGAGGCAGCCCTGTCTGCTAGGGAAGGGGGTGGTGTGCCGCTGTGTTGGGGTGTCAGGCCGCCTCTGCACAGGGTGGTCCCAGCAGAACGTTGGCTCTCTCTCCACGTGGTGGTAGGCTGGTGTGGGCTGGGCTTGCTCCAGCACCAGTGGTCAGCTGTGGGTCCGCTGGGGCCGGCTGCTCTAGGGTAGCTCTGCTGGGACCACCAGCTCTCTTGCGTGGGGTCTCCCATTTTCCAGCGCGCTGGCCGGGCTCATCCTCCAGGAAAGACAGAAGGCTCAGCACTAGCAGGGTCACCGCCCACCCCAGGGCGTGCGCACAGGGAGGGGAGTCCCGCGGCCAGCATGGGGACCCCTCTCCTGCAGCAGGACAGGTGTGCACGGGCCCTCTGTGCAAAGCTGACCACCAGCGCTTGGCACGCAGCACACAGTGGGGGACTGAGACCTGGTGACAGGCAGGACGAGGCCACTGCTCCTGGGAGGGTGCGGGCACCTGTGCGGACCCAGTGGGAGGAGCGTGTGGATCTGATGGGAGCGGGGGGAGGATCCCTGGGGAGAGGTTTGGGCTGGGGTTTGACGGGTACCTAGGAGTTCACCTATGGCCCTAGGGGTGGGCCCGCCTCCTGGCTCCCGGGACCCCTGCTGACCCTAGAGTCAGAAGGCAGAACCTCACCCCAGAGCTGAGGAAGGGGGGCCCGAAGTCCTGCATGGACTGCCCCTGCCCAGGCAGCCCAAGGATTAAACAGACTTTGTTGGGATTACTGCTGCCAATCAAGTTCAAGTGCATTTTTAAGAGCTTAATTTGCAGCCCTGGGTTTCGAATAAAATCATCAAGTCCAGTCGATTAAACTCATTAAGGCGACCGGACTGGCTGGCGTTCGCGCCGCCGTCAGATTTGGAGAATTAATTAGGGGCCTGTTATCCTTTGTCGGGATTAGCAGGGCCGGCCCAGAGGCTCGGGGTTTCACTAAAAGACGGGCTGTAATCTCCTCAGTAGGGCCCCAGGAGACAGCTCTGGGAGGCTCCTGTGAATCAGGAAGTGCTGTGCTAGGCATCTCTGATCCTCTCCAGCAGGCCCAGGAGCTGGTGGGAGGGAGGGGGAGGCTCCAGGGAGCCCGTCCTGGGTGGCGCTTCAGGTCACGTGCTGCACACCGTCCTGACCTCAGACCTGGGAGGAGGGAGGCCTGTGTGGAGGATGTTGGGCTCCTTTGCTTTTCAAAAGTGCCCTGCACCCCAGTGGGTGGGATTTCAAGCTTCCATCTTCTTGTTAACTCAGCCATGTGACCAAACTTGGCGCCAGGAGCATCCTGATTCTGTGGGGGGCTGGTTTCTGTGAAAAGCCAGTCAGAGCCCCCCAGGGACCTGGTATAGTGGTTGCTTAGTCGCTGCCTTGTGGCTGACCCTGCGACCCTGTGAACTGCCACACACCAGGCTCTTCAGCCTTCCAGGGTCTGACAGAGTCCACCCAAACCCATGTCCATCGAGTCGGTGATGCCATCCAACCACCTCATCCTCTGTCACCCCCTTCTCCTCCCACCTTCAATCTTTCCCAGCATCAGTGTCTTTTCTAATGAGTCAGCTCTTCACATCAGGTGGCTGGATTATTCAAGCTTCAGCATCAGTCCTTCCAATGAATATTCAGGACTGATTTCCTTTAGGATGGACTGGCTGGATCTCCTTGCAGTCCAAGGGACTCTCAAGAGTCTTCTCCAACACCGCAGTTCAGAAGCATCAGTTCTCAGCCTTCTTTATAGCCCAGGGTTACACCATGGACTGAAAGTGCTAGGCCAGGCAGGCACTGCCTGAAGCGCAAGCCAGCCCGGAGGAGGGTGGCGACAGAGAGATACTGGCTGAGCACCTGGATCAGGCCGTACCTGAAACTGCTCCTTGGACTTTTTGGTTCCATGAGCCAATCTGCTCCTCCTTTCCTGCTTATGCCAGTCGAAACCGAATCAGCCCAGATCTCAGGGGTCCAGCCTTCCATGCATCAGAGCTGGGCAGGACTCGAGAGGAGCTTCAAAGTCCTCCCATTTGATTTGTGGGGAAACTGAGGGCAGAGAGCCAGACGTGACCGTGAGTGGGCGGAACTTGGTCACAGAGGCAGTAGCCAACTCAAAGTGGCCCAAGAAAAGGGGGGCATTTACAGGGTCCCCGGGCAGAAAGGCGGAGGCTTTGGGGTGTCCGGAGCAGCTGCTTCTGTTGGGCCCCCAGCCTCCCTGCATCCCTTGGCTCTGCTCTGGGAGGTGCCCCCTCCCTGCCCCCTCCCCCACCTGCCCCTCTCCCCCAGCCAAGCCAGTGCCCAGCTGTGGTCTCTTGAGTCCAGCAAATAGAGGAGTGGGAAGCTTTCCGACAGCTGCCACCAGCATCCCAGGACCATGCCTTCGGCTCTGACAGGACCACGTCCCTCTGGTCAGAGGCCTGCTCTACTCAAGAAAACACAGTCCCTGACTGGCCAGGCTCGATCACACCCAGGAACTGGGGGTGGAGGCCCGAGGGTTGGGGGAACCCACGAACGCCTGGGGCAGTTGCTATGCATGGGGGCAGGCAGAGACCACGGAAACTGAGAGCCGCGGTAGGGGGGACGGCGGGGGTGGGGGGCAGAATGCCAGACGCTTGGAGGAGCGGAGTCTTAGCAAAGTGGGGCCGGGGCCGGGGGGGGGGGGGGCAGTCCCCGGGGCAGGGGCAGTCACAGAGGCTGAAGCACTGAGGGTCTTGGGCTAGAAAGCAAGCTGCCCACCGTGAGGTCCTCCGTCAGTCAGGCCACCTCTGGGGCAGGTAGGTGCCCTGGGGCCCTCTCTCTGCCAGGCACCCAGGCAGGACAGGGGTGCCCACTGCAGTGGGAGAGGTGGGCCGTCAGGTGTGCAAAGAACTTTACACGTGAGTCACAAGTGCCGGGGTCTGAGGCAGGTGAGGGGCTGGCAGGAAGGGCAGGCTGGCCTGAGAGTGGGCAGGTTGAGGTTGGCAGAGGGCCTGGGGACCCAGGATGCCGCTGGGCCGCGGGGGATGCTCCCATCCCTGCGGCCCCCAGATCCGGGGGCAGACCGCAGAGGAGCCCAGCCGTGCTCCCTGGGCCCCGAGGAGGCCTGTTCTGCGCTCAGCAGCGCAAGCGTCGCACGACCCCCAGTCCTCTGCGGAGTCGGCTTCTCTCCCGGGCCTGGCGCTGGGCCCCTCCTCGCGAAACGGGGTGCGTGTGCGCGCGCGCGCCCCTGCTTGATGCTCGATCGCGGTTCCGGCTTTGGCTTCCTGCTCTCCCGGAGCCCCAAGTGCGGTCCTAGAGCTCAGCTCAGCTCAGCTGGGCAAGGCCCTTGCCCGACGCCCACGTTCGAGTCCAGCTCTCAAGCATGTTCCCTCCGCTGCCCGGCCGGTCCTTACTGCAGCGGGGCGTGGGGCTGGGGTGTGGGCGAGGGCAGTGTCCAGTGGGGGCCGCACCCCCACCCACAGCGGCTCCCCTCCCCCATTCTCGCCCAGGCCCTTTCCTCTCCACTCATCAATAGGCCTGGAACAGCTCCTCTGATGGTTTCCTTAGCAACATTCCCACAGGTCAGCCTGCCTTCCCCTCCAAAACCCAGCTCCTCGAAGGCCCTGTGGTCACCTCCCGCGCCGAGCTGAGGGCTGCAGGGCCCAGGCCACCCTCGGCCACATGGGTGAGGCTGCCCCGCTGCCTCGGAGCCCGGCACTGTGGGCGGCCTGCGGGCAGAGTCCGAGCTCACAGGCTGCAGGGGTGTGGGGGACGCCGGCCCAAGTGGGCGTCTGCACTGGGCCAGAGCAGGGGGGCGGCCCCACCATGCAGTCCCCGCTGACCAGGCACCGGCCAGTCCGCACAGGCACCGGCGGAGCCTATGAAACGGCCCGAATCGTGCTCTGCCCACAGGTGCCCATCCAGGTGCAGAGCCCAGCCAGCCCCACCTGCGGGCTCTGACGGACCCCAGAGCCACGGGCCCCTCCCCTAGGCGGGGGTCACCGTCCCCGGTCTCCCTTTGGGCCCTTCCCCCACTCCCGCACAGTTATCTTTGCAGCCCAAGCCGGACACTGTGTCCCTTCTCCCGTGATTTGTCTGCCTCAGTTTGAGGCTCACAGTTGGACTTCTGTGTGAAAGTGAAAGTCACTCGGTCGTGTCTGACTCTTCGTGACCCCACGGACTATGCAGTGCACGGGATTCTCCAGGCCAGAACACTGGAGTGGGCAGCCTTTTCCTTGTCCAGGGGACCTTCCCGAGCCAGGGAGCGAGCCCAGGTCTCCCTCATTGCAGGCGGGTTCTTTACCAGCTGAGCCACCAGGGAAGCCCAAGAATCCTGGAGTGGGTAGCCTGTCCCTTCTCCAGCGGATCTTCCCGACTCAGGAATCAAACTGGGGTCTCCTGCATTGCAGGTGAATTCTTAACCAGCTGAGCCACCAGGGACTTCTGTTAGTTTGCATAAAAATCCCGATTTCTGGCTTCCCCTGAACCACGGGAAGCTCTCGTTTAGCTTGATGCTTGGGGCACCAGGCACGGTTGGGGGAGCGGCCCTGCAGGGCTTCACCCTGACTGCATGGAGGCCTCTTGACCCTTCGTGGCTGGAGGCCCAGGGCCCTGGAGGGGAGTCCCGAGAGGGGAATCCCAGTGGGGGAGGCCCAGGAGGGGAGTCCCAGGGGTGACCTGGGGGGTGGGGCCCAGCACCTTGAGTGGCGGTTGCTTTTCCTGACCCCCAGTCCCTGGGAAAGCCTCCCGCCTCACACTCAGCACCAAGCAAGGGGGGCTCAGGAAAGTTCCAGCTCCTTCCCCTCCACCTGCCCCAGAGGAGCGAGATGCTGGGGGAAGTCGACCTCTAAACTCACTGGGCCTCTGAGCCCAGGGGTCTGCCCTGCCCTGCAGCGACCACTGCCGTGAATGCCCTAGGCTGAGGCCCAGGGGGGAGTCCCCTCCCCCAGCCCTCACTCTGGGAAGCCGCTGGCCAGGTCAGGTAGGCAGAGGGAAGACCGCCTCGCGTCTGAAGGCTGAGGTTGCCCTTGTTGCTGAACCAAACCTACTGACCCTGCGCTGCAGTGAGGGAGAGGACCCCATTTTTCGTGAGGCCACGCAAGATCGGGCAGCTCACCTCCGAGGACACTGTCTCCCTGGTGCTTCTCGGGAGAGTTTTTACGGACAGGTGGGGGTGGGGGGCTGCAGGGGGTGTGGGCAGCTCGTGCGCAGTGCCCCAGGCTGGCTGGCATCAGGGCCCAGCCTCAGTGTCTGCCAGTCTGGGTCTGTGTGCTAGCTGGCAGCACCTTTCATCTGGAGGGGGGGTCTCCTTCCTGTGAAGACTACTTAGGAACGTGTGACAGGCCTTTATGTGTGCCTTTCAGGGAAACAGGAATTGGGGGGGTGGGCCCCCACAGCTCAGCCTCGCAGTGGGTGGGGGTGGGTGCCCCTCCCTCCCCCTCAGTGGAATAAATATCGAATTATTTCATTTGATAATTCCTCACTGGAAGGCAGGCCACCTCCCAGGGTGCTTGGCGGGTCTTTCCTTGTCAGGAGCTTCCAGAGATGGCAACAGAGAGGTTTAATTACAACCTACCCCCAGCCCCCGGGGCACTGACCCACCCTGGCTACACCCCAGGCTTGGCAGGCTTTAATTAGGAGCAAAGAAGCGCTCCCCAGAGCCCCCTCAGCCTGTCTGCCTCCCACTGGCGGGCAGAGCTGGCTGGCACGGCCACTACCAAGTGGGCAGCTGACTGCCCGGCGGCAGGGGCCTGCGCCTTCGCGCTGATGGACAGAGGGTAGCAGTCAGCAGGTGGGGGCTGGTTTGGGCCAGGCTGCTGTGTGGCGGTTTTCTTTTTTAATGAGATGCTGCTATGCGTTATTTTCTCTATTTTGCTGGCCTGACATGGTTCGGTCTTTGCTGCCGCGCAGCTTTGCTCCGGGCGTGGTGAGCCGGGAGCCCCTCTGGTGGCAGCGTGCGGCCTTCTCACCGCAGGGGCCTCTTGATGGGGAGCTGGGGCTGTAGGGAGCTGGGGCTTCCGTAGCTGTGGTGCATTGCCCCGTGGCACATGGGGCCTTCCCAGGCCAGGGGCGGGACCCGTGTGTCCTGCGTTGGCAGGTGGGTTCTCCACCAGGGAGGCTGAGGTGGCTGCTTTCTGTCCTGTCGATGGCACACAGAGCAAGCATGAGCCACGGAGGTGCCCTTTCCTGAAAACCCGCCTCCTTTCGGATGACCCGTCTTTGTTTCATCCTTGGCACACCGGTCCTGCCAGAGCTAGCTCTGGGGGTACCTGTGGTGGTCCTGAACGCCGGAACCTTACCCGCTGGGCAGCTCAGAGTGAGAGTTGAGCCCGTGAGCTCGTGACTGTGCCCTGGGGCAGGTCAGCCAGCCTCCCAGAGCAGAGGTCGTCACCTGGACATTGGGAGAAGCAGGGCAGCCTCTCTTGAGGACTGACCACAGGGCGGTGTGGGAAACCCAGGGGTGTCCTCACCCCACCAGCTTGCAGCCCCGGGGGTGGGCTGCATGCAGAATGCCTGCCCCCCACATGCCTGGTCCCTCTGCCCCTCTGCCTGAGACCCTGTCCTGTGTCACAGCCTGGAAGAACGGGAGCTGGAAGAGGAGCACGCAGCTTCCTTGCCCCGCAGCCCACCGTGGGCAGTTCTTTTCCTTTCCTTCATGATAAAATAATCTTTTGCCCCCGCCGCCCCACGGCATGTGGGATCTAGTTCCCCGACCAGGGGCCGGACCCAGGGCCCTGCATCGGCAGTGCTGAGTCTAACCCCTGGGCCACCCGGAAGGTCCTGGCGGTTCTTTCTTTAAATTTGCTTATATTACCTTTTTTCTTGGTATGCTTCTCTCTTACTACCTCTTTTAGTTCTTAGATTTATTTCACTAAGGATATACTGTCTAATTACTATTTCTTTAAAAAAAGACTTAACTGTAGTTAAGTTTGCACAACATAAAACTTACCGGCCTTGCCATTTTTAAGCGTACACTTCACTAGCGTTAACCGCATTCATGTTACCGCGTGGCCAATGTCCAGGACCCTTCATCTTGTGAAACCGAAACTCTGGCCCTGCTAAACACTAACTCCCTGCCCTCCCCCAGCCCCTGGCCCCATCTCTACCCCCCGTCTCTCTGGATCTGACTCACCTAGGGGCCGCCTGTAAGCGGAGTCAGACAGTGTTTGTCCTTTTGAGACAGGCTCATCTCACTGTCCGCAGTGTCCTCAGGGTTCATCCCTGTTGTCCCGTGTGTCAGAACGTCCTTCCTTCTTAAAGGCCGAGCGGCAGTTTGTTGTTTGAATGGGCCACGCTTTGCTCGTCCGTTTATTCCTCCATGGACACTTGGCTTTTGTGAGTAATGCTGCCCGGCCAGCGTGGGTGTCTGCATGTCTGGACCCAGTGTGCAGCTCCTCTGGGCGTGCGCTCAGAAGCTCTGGGTCGTACGGGAACGCTGCGCTTGAGTTTTGTGGACCCTTCGTATGGTTTGTGCCCTTGCGCATCCCACCAGCGGTGCCAGAGCTTCCAGTTTCTCCACATCCTCCCCAGCACTCACTTCCTCCTCCTCCCTCCCTGTCCTTCTTCCTCCCTCTCTGTCGATAGTGCTCATCTCAACGGTTGTGAGGTGACATCTCTTTATGGTTTCAATTTTCATTTCTCTAATAACTAGCACTTCCTCATGGGTTACAGCCTCGTCATAGCAAATGGACTTGCAAGACCCAGTGAAGCTCTGAGCCACCCACGATAGGTCACAGTGGAGGCTTCTGATAAAGCGGTGTCCACTGGAGGAGGAAATGGGAAACGACCCACTACTCTTCCCTCAAGAACCCCATGGACAGCGTGAAAAGGCAAAAAGGTGTGACGCTGGAAGATGAGCCCCCCAGGTCAGAAAGCGTCCTTGGTGCCACTAGGGAAGGGCAGAGGGCAATTACCAACAGCTCCAGAAAGAACGGAGTGGCTGGGCCAAATCGGAAATGATGCCCAGTTTTGGACGTGTCTAGTTGGAGAAGGCAATGGCACCCCACTCCAGTACTCTCGCCTGGAAAATCCCATGGATGGAGGAGCCTGGTGGGCTACAGTCCATGGGGTCGCTAAGAGTCAGACACCACTGAGCGACTTCACTTTCACTTTTCACTTTCATGCATTGGAGAAGGAAATGGCAACCCACTCCAGTGTTCTTGCCTGGAGAATCCCAGGGATGGCAGAGCCTGGTGGGCTGCCATCTATGGGGTCGCACAGAGTCGGACACGACTGAAGTGACTTAGCAGCACCAGCAGTGGTGAAAGTACAGTTGTTGCTGTAAGAACGATGTTTCATAGGAACCTGTAACGTTAGGTCCATGAATCTAGTAAGTTGGACATGGTCAAGCAGGAGATGGCAAGACTGAACATCAGCATCTTAGGAATCAGTGAACTAAAATAGACAGAAACATGTGAATTTGACTCAGATGGCCATTATATCTACTACTGTGGGCAAGAATCCCTTGGAAGAAATGGAGTAGCCACCATAGTCAACAAGAGTCCAAAATGCATTATGTGGGTACAACCTCAAAAACGACAGAATGATCTCACTTTTTTCCCAAGGCAAACCATTGAGTATCATGGTATTCAAAGTCTGTGTGCCAAACATTGATGTGGAAGAAGCTGAAGCTGACTGAGTCTATGAAGACCTACAAGACTTTCTAGAACTAACACACACACACACACAAAAGATGTCCTTTTCACCATAGGAGACTGAAATGCAAAATAGAAAGTCAAGAGATACCTGGAGTAATAGGCAAGTTTGGCCTTGGAGTACAAAATGAAGCAGGGCAAAGGCTAACAAAGTTTTGTCGAGAGAAACACTGGTCATAGCAAACACTTTCCCCAACAACCCAAGAGATGACTCTACACATGGACATCACCAGAAGGTCAATAATGAAATCAGATTGATTATATTCTTTGTAACAGAAGATAGAGAACCTCTATACAGTCAGCAAAAACAAGACTGGAAGCTGACTCTGGCTCAGATCATAAGCTCCTTATTGCAAAATTCTAGCTTCAGTTGAAGAAAGTATGGGAAACTAATAGGCCTTTCAGGTGTGACCTAAATCAAATCCCTTAGGATTATACAGTTGAGGTGATACATTCAGGAGATTAGATCTGGTATACAGAGTGCCCGAAGAACTACTCAGTATTCTTACCTTGAGAACCCCATGAACAGTATGAAAAGGCAAAATGATAGGACACTGAAAGAGGAACTCCCCAGGTGGTAGGTGCCCAATATGCTACTGGAGACCAGTGGAAAAATAACTCCAGAAAGAATGAAGGGATGGAGCCAAAGCAAAAACAACACCCAGCTGTGGGTGTGACTGGTGATAGAAGCAAGGTCCGATGCTATAAAGAGCAATATTCCATAGGAACTGGGATGTTAGGTCCATGAATCAAGGCAAATTGGAAGCAGTCAAACAGGAGATGGCAAGAGTGAACGTCGATGTTTTCGGGATCAGTGAACTAAGATGGACTGGAATGGGTGAATTTAACTCAGATGACCATTATATCTCCTACTGTGGGCAGGAATCCCTTAGAAGAAATGGAGTAGCCATCATGGTCAACAAAAGAGTCTGAAATGCAGTACTTGGATGCAATCTCAAAAACGACAGAATGATCTCTGTTCGTTTCCAAGGAAAATCATTCAATATCACTGTAATCCAAGTCTAAGCCCCAACCAGGAACGCTGAAGAAGCTGAACGGTTCTATGAAGACCTACAAGACCTCCTAGAACTAACAGCCAAAAAAGATGTCCTTTTCATTATAGGGAACTGGAATGCAAAAGTAGGAAGTCAAGAAACACCTGGGGTAACAGCCAAGTTTGGCCTTGGAGAACAGAATGAAGCCAGGCAAAGGCTTATAGAGTTTTGCCAAGAGAATGCACTGGTCATAGCAAACACTCTCTTCCAACAATGCAAGAGAAGACTCTACACATGGACGTCACCAGATGGTCAACACCAAAATCAGGTTGATTATATTCTCTGCAGCCAAAGATGGAGAAGCTCTGTACAGTCAGCAAAAATAAGACCAGGAGCTGACTGTGGCTCAAATCAGGAACTCCTTATTGGCAAAGTCAGACTCAGATTGAAAAAAGTACGGAAAACCACTAGACCATTCAGGTATGACCTGAATCAAATCCCTTATGATTATACAGTGGAAGTGAGAAATAGATTGAAGGGCCTAGATCTGATAGATAGAGTGCCTGATGAACTATGGAATGAGGTTCGTGACATTGTACAGGAGACAGGGATCAAGACCATCCCCATGGAAAAGAAATGCAAAAAAGCAAAATGGCTGTCCCAGGAAGCCTTACAAATAGCTGTGAAAAGAAGAGAAGAAAAAAGCAAAGGAGAAAAGGAGAGATATACCCATTTGAATGCAGAGTTCCAAAGAACAGCAAGGAGAGATAAGAAAGCCATCTTCAGCGATCAATGCAAAGAAATAGAGGAAAAGAACAGAATGGGAAAGACTAGAGATCTCTTCAAGAAAATTAGAGATACCAAGGGAACATTTCATGCAAAGATGGGCTCGATAAAGGACAGAAATGGTATGGACCTAACAGAAGCAGAAGATATTAAGAAGAGGTGGCAAGAACACACAGAAGAACTGTACAAAAAAGCTCTTCACAACCCAGATAATCACGATGGTGTGATCACTCACCTAGAGCCAGACATCCTGGAATGTGAAGTCAAGTGGGCCTTAGGAAGCATCACTACGAACAAAGCTAGTGGAGGTGATGGCATTCCAGTTGAGCTATTTCAAATCCTGAAAGATGATGCTGTGAAAGTGCTGCACTCAATATGCCAGCAAATGTGGAAAACTCAGCAGTGGCCACAGGACTGGAAAAGGTCAGTTTTCATTCCAATCCCAAAGAAAGGCAATGCCAAAGAATGCCCAAACTACCGGACAATTGCACTCATCTCACACGCTAGTAAAGTAATGCTCAAAATTCTCCAAGCCAGTCTTCTGCAATATGTGAACCGTGAACTTCCAGATGTTGAAGCTGGTTTTAGAAAAGGCAGAGGAACCAGAGATCAAATTGCCCACATCCGCTGAACCATGGAAAAAGCAAGAGAGTTCCAGAGAAACAGCTATTTCTGCTTATTGACTATGCCAAAGCCTTTGACTGTGTGGATCACAATAAACTGTGGGAAATTCTGAAAGAGATGGGAATACCAGACCACCTGACCTGCCTCTTGAGAAATCTGTATGCAGGTCAGGAAGCAACAGTTAGAACTGGACATGGAACAACAGACTGGTTCCAAATAGGAAAAGGAGTATGTCAAGGCTGTATATTGTCACCCTGCTTATTTAACTTCTATGCAGAGTACATCATGAGAAACGCTGGGCTGGTTGAAGCACAGCTGAAATCAAGATTGCAGGGAGAAATATCAATAACCTCAGATATGCAGATGACCCCACCCTTATGGCAGAAAGTGAAGAGGAACTAAAAAGCCTCTTGATGAATATGAAAGAGGAGAGTGAAAAAGTTGGCTTAAAGCTCAACATTCAGAAAACGAAGATCATGGCATCCGGTCCCATCACTTCATGGGAAATAGATGGGGAAACAGTGGAAACAGTGGCAGACTTTATTTTTGGGGGGCTCCAAACTTGCTGCAGATGGTGACTGCAGCCATGAAATTAAAAGATGCTTACTCCTTGGAAGGAAAGTTATGACCAACCTAGACAGTATAATGAAAAGGAGAGACATTACTTTGCCAACAAAAGCCCATCTATCAAGGCTATGGTTTTTCCAGTGGTCATGTATGGATGTGAGAGTTGGACTATTAAGAAAGCTGAGCACCGAAGAATGGATGCTTTTGAACTGTGGTGTTGGAGAAGACTCTTGAGAGTCCCTTGGACTTCAAGGAGATCCAACCAGTCCATCCTAAAGGAGATCAGTCCTGAATGTTCACTGGAAGAACTGATGCTGAAGCTGAAACTCCAATCCTTTGGCCACCTGATGTGAGGAATTGACACTTTGGAAAAGACCCTGATGCTAGGAAAGATTGAAGGCAGGAGAAGGGGATGACAGAGGATGAGATGAATGGATGGCATCACCAACTCAACGGACACAAGTCTGGGTGAACTCCAGGACTTGGTGATGGACAGGGAGGCCTGGCTGCAGTCCATGGGGTCACAAAGAGTCCGACGCACCGGAACAACTGACCTGAACTGAACTGAAGAACTATGGATGAAGGTTTGTAACACTGTACAGGAGGTGGTGAGCAAAACCATCCCCAAGAAAAAGAAATGCAAGAAGGCAAAGTGGTTGTCTGAGACGGTCTTATAAACAGCTGAGGAAAGAAGAGAAGTGAAAGTCAAGGGAAAAAGGGAAAGATACACCCAGGTGTATGCAGAGTTCCAGAGAACAGCAAGGAGAGAAAAGAAGGCTTGCTTAAATGAACAATGCAAAGAGTAGAGGAAAATAGCATAAAGTGAAGAGGAACTAAAGAGCCTCTTGATGAAGGTGAAAGAGGAGAGTGAAAAAGCTGGCTAATCCTCAACATTCCAAACAGTAAGATCATGGCATCTGGTCCCATCACTTCCTGGCAAATAGTTGGGGAAACAATGGAAACAGTGACAGACTTTATTTTCTTGGGCTCCAAAATCACTGCAGATGATGACTGCAGCCATGAAATTAAAAGACGCTTACTCCTTGGAAGGAAAGTTATGACCCACCTAGACAGCATATTAAAAAGCAGAGACATTACTTTGCCAACAAAGGTCCGTTTAGTCAAAGCTATGATTTTTCCAGTAGTCATGTATGGATGTGAGAGTTGGACCATAAAGAAAGCTGAGCACTGAAGAATGGATGCTTTTGAACTGTGGTGTCGGAGAAGACGCTTGAGAGTCCTGTGGACAGCAAGGAGATCCAACCAGTCCATCCTAAAGAAAATCAGTCCTGAATATTCACTGGAAGGACTGAAGCTAAAGCTGAAGCTCCAAACCTTTGGCCACCTGATGCAAAGAGCCAACTCATTGAAAAAGACCCTGACGCTGGGAAAGATTGAAGACAGGAGGAGAAGGAGACGACAGAGAATGAGATGGTTGGAAGGCATCACCGACTCAATGGACATGAGTTTGAGCAAGCTCCGGGAGTTGTTGCTGGACAGGGAGGCCTGGCGTGCTGCAGTCCATGGGGTCACAGAGAGTCAGACATGACTGAGCAACTGAACTGAACTGAATAGAATGGGAAAGACTAGAGACCTATTTAAGAAAATTGGAGATATCAAGGGAACATTTCATGCAAGGATGGGCTTGATAAAGGACAGAAATAGTAAGGACCTAACGGAAGCAGATGAGATTAAGAAAAGGTGGCAAGGATACACAGAAGAATTACACATAAAGGTCTTAATGACTCAGGTGACCACGATGATGTGGTCACTTACCTGAGCTAGCCATCCCACAGTGTGAAGTCAAGTGTGGGCCTTAGGGAGCATCATGACAGACGAAGCTAGTGGGAGCGACGGAACTCCAGCTGAGCTCTTTCAAATCCTGAAAGAGGATGCCGTTGAAGTGCTGCACTCAACATGTCAGCAGATTTGGAAAATTCAGCAGTGACCACAGGACTGGAGAAGGTCAGTTTTCATTCCAGTCCCAAAGAAAGGCATTGACAAAGAATGTTCAAACAACTGTGAATTTCTGCTCATCTCACATGCTAGCAGGGTAATGCTCAAAATCTTTCAAGCTAGGCTTCAGCAGTATGTGAGCCAAGAACTTCCAGATGTGCAAGCTGGTTTTAGAAAAGACAGAGGAACCAGAGATCAAATTGCCAGCATTCGTTGGATCATAGAGAAAGCATAGGAAATTCCAGGGAAACATCTAATTCTTCTTCATTGACTATGATAAAGCCTTGGACTGTGTGGATCACAACAAATTGTGGACAATTCTCAAAGAGATGGAAGTACCAGACCACCTTACCTGTCAACAGGGACATCTTAATGCAGGTCATGAAGCAGCAGCTAGAACCTTACATGGGATAACTGACTCGTTCCAAATTGAGAAAGGAGTGTGACAAGGCTGCATAACGTCACCCTGCTTATGTAACTTAGATGCAGAGTGCATCATATGAAATGTGGGCTGGATGAATCACAAGCTGGAATTAAGACTGCAAGGAGAAATATCAACAACCTCAGACATGCAGATGATAGCACTCTAACGGCAGAAGGGAAAAGGAATTTAAGAGCCTCTTGATGAGGGTGAAAAAGGAGAGTGAAAAAGCTGAAACTTCACATTAAAAAAATGAAAATCATGGCATCCAGTCCCATCACTTCATGGCAAACAAAAGGGGAAAAATTGGAAGCAGTGACAGGTTTTCTTTTCTCTGAAATCACCATGCATGGTGACAGCAGCCAAAAAATTGAAAGATATTTGCTTCTTGGAAGAGAAGCTCTGACCAACCTAGAGAGCACATCAAAAGGCAGCTACATCACTTTGCCGACAAAGACTCGTATAGTGAAAGCTATGGTTTTTCCATTAGTCATGAATAGATGTGAGAATTAGGCCATAAAGTAGGCTGAGTGCCAAAAATGGATGCTTTTGGACTGTGGTGCAGGAGAAGACTCTTGAGAGTCCCTTGGACAGCAAGGAGATCAAACCAGTCAATTCTAAGGGAAATCAGCCCTGAGTATTCATTGGAAGGACTGATGCTGAGGCTCCAATACTCTGGGCACCTGATGTGAAGAGCTGACTCATTGGAAAAGACCCTGATGCTGGGAAAGATTGAGGACAAAAGGAGAAGTGTGCAGTAGATGTTGAGATGGTTAGAGCACTTTGCCGACTCAATGCACGTGAATCTGAGCGAACGCCTGGAATTTGTGCATGAAGGGCAGGGAAGCCTGGCAAGGTACAGTCCACGGGGATGCAAAGGGTCAGACATGACTTAGCACCAGAACAACGGCAGTTAGGTCCTTCAGGCTAAGTTTTTAGCAACTTAATCTCAACCATAGATAGAAGACTGCTGAAGACATAGCGACACCTATGAATGAAGTTGGAGGGCGACACGGCAACCCACCCCAGTGTTCTGGTCTGGAGAGTACCACGGACAGAGGGGCCTGGCAGGCTACAGTCCAGAGGGTCGCAAAGAGTCAGACACGACTGAAGTGACTTAGCACGCACGCACGAACAAAGTGGGAAGCCAGGAGATACCTGGCGTGACAACGATGTCTGGGCTTGCAGTGCAAAGCGAAGCGGTTTTCCATGGAAGCCTGCCGCTCAGTCACCGTCTGTCTCTCGGTTTACCTACTGAGGGGTTGGGAGCCTCAGGTCTCGGGTGTGGTCCGATGGAGCCACCCATCGCTTTGCCACCCTCACACACATCGTCCAGACGGAGGCTCTCGGTTGGGGCGCACAGAGGGGCCGCGGTCTCTGCACTCGGCCTTGGCCTGTGGGGGAGCTTGTCGGTCCAGGCGCAGTGCTAGGTCTGGACAGTGCTGGATGACTCTCGGGGGGGTCTAGCGTTTCCTCTGGGCCCTTCGCCATCCCAAAGCCACGTGCCCCGGGGCTAGGTCTCTGCAGCCCTCCTGGTTCTCAGCGCGTAGTCCCTGCTGACGGACTGTCTCTAGGGCTGGCGGGCTGCCCGGCTCACCTCTGGTTCCTCGGGTACCTGGGCTGGCGTGGGTGGGTTCTGATGAGCACCTCTGTCAGCAGCTGCCCCTTTACGTTTCCAGATCTTAGTGAACGATGAAGAACACGCTGAAGTTCAGCGCTTGGGACAGGTCAGGGTAGGGTTAGAGGGAAGGTGCTCGGCAGCACTCGCTAACGATGGCCGGTCCGTTGTGATGGGTGCAGGGATTCTACAGGAGGAGAGGAGACAGGCTCAACTCCACACCCGGGGGCCAATGGGGGGCCAGCGCCAAGGAGCAGGGTGTGTGCAGCTCAGGGACGAGGAGACCTGTCGGGGTGGTTCTGGGTGAGCTGCTGCAGCGGGTCACACATCCTCTGGGACGATGAGGGGTGAGGAGCCCAGTCAGATATCCGGGGCAGCAGGCATCAGGGTGGGGCCTGCATAGACTGAGCTGCGTTCTTTTCACTACTGGGTTTTACCAGGAGGAGCGGGACAGGCCCAGCTGGCATCAGGAGCCTGCCTTGAGGCTGCCTGATGGCACCTTTGTCAGGGATCGAGAGTGAGCGTAAGCCACTCCAGCAGTGTGGATGGAGGGGCCAGCCCTGCCCCGAGGCCCCTGAGCCCTGCTCCTCTGGGGCTCTGGTCCCCAGGCCTGGACTCCTCATCCTGTGTCCTTGTCTTGGGCTCCAGGCAGCCCCCAGATGGGCCCTGCATGTGGGGTAAAGAGGAGGGTCGTTCCACTATTGCAAAGCCAGGTGTGTGCCCTGCTCCTGCCCACCAGGGTCCCCCCTCCACAGGGCGGTTTAGAGACCAGAGGCTCGGGGTGGCCCGGATCCTTGCTCACTTCACAGCTGCTCCAAGCCCCGGAGGAAACCGCCCCACCCTTTGGCAAAATCAAAACCCGAAGAGCATCCATGTAGCTTTAGGCGTTAGGGAGGAAGACATCTGTGCCGCTCCTTTGAGAGAAGAAACAGGCGCGTCAGCAGGAAGCAGGTTGCTTACGTCCAGGTAGCGGGCAGCTGGATCGTGTGAATTGTCTCTGCCTGTTGAGCAGCAGAGGAGGGGCTGCCTGGGGAGAGTCCCAGGGAAGAGCCACTGATCAAGGCCAGGGCCCGCTGTCCAGAAGCTGGAACTGCCAGCCCCGGAGCAATGAGCTCTCAGACGCAGGAACCCCGAGCTCTCCTGGGGAGACCAGGCCCGCTTGTGGCTGAGTCCCCGGAGGCTGACCACCTCTGTCCAAAGCTCGTTTTTCACATCCGCTCTCAGGCTGGCTGCAGCTCCTGACTCGGGCTGGTTGTGAGGATTCAATGAGATTCTTGTCACCAGCAAGGCCGAGAAGTAGGAGACCGACACCCAGGAGGCTCTCCCCATGGCTGGTGGTCACGATGCTGAAGGCCCCAGGTGACATGGCAGTTCTCAGATACAAGGAACGGGGCGCCTGTCAGCTGGCCCAGCGTGGGGCTTCAGTCAAGGAACGGGGCGCCTGTCAGCGGGCCCAGCATGGGGCTTCAGTTGGCAGGGGGACGGTGTCACAGGGGGGGCTGGAGCCGGGTGGGCCTGGCACCCTTTGCCCACTGAGAAGTCCTGGACACACATACAGTAACTGTCCAACATCAAGGAGGGGGAGGGCTTGGGGGAAACAGGCAGGGCCGTGTGTCGGGGATGCAGGTCTGGACTTGGGAGAACTGGAGCGAGCCGTCTGATGGACCGACAGCTGGCTGGCCACCGTCAGATGAAAGCGCCACGTCCTCCGTCCCCCCAGCTCTCGCCTTGCTCTGGGAGAAGCAGGAGTCTGTGCTTCTGAGCGGGGAAGGGGTGGGGCAGGGGGGGCGCCCCTGCAGCAGGCGCCCTGGCTTCGTACCCCAGGGGCTGGGCACGTGGGCTCTGGGCGCCGGGTGGCCTGGGTCAGCTCCCCTTCCCTGGACGCACACTGCACGACGGTCTTGTCATTTCCCACGGCCCTGTCCACGCTGCAGCGGCAAAGGCCGAGTCCTGGAGGAGTTGGAAGGACCAGAAGGCAGAATGGAGTGACCAGAGCCCTCATTCACAGTTCGATTTCAGCAGGAAGCACTGTCTCCCATGGGCCAGAGGCACTGTGCCGGGTGGAGGTTTCGAGAACCGTTGGGAACAGCAGGAGATACCAAGTTTCAGCGGGCCTGAAATGGAGATCGTGGCCCACGCAGCTGAGCGCCATGAGACCCACAGAGAAAACTGCTGGCTGTAGATCCTGGAGGAAATGTCTGCTCCAATCTTTGCCCATTTTAAGTTGAGCTATTTATCTTGTCGTTGAATTTTAATAGCTCTTTATACACTCTGGAGTACTAGAAAGCTATCAGATATACGATTTGCAAATATTTTTCTGATTCTGTGGATGGTCTTTTTCTTTCTTCTTCTGAAGCATAAACTTTAAAATTTTCATGAAAAGAATTCATCTATTTTTCTTTGGTTGCTTGAACCTTAAGGATCGTACCTAAGAAACCATTGTCTGATCCAGGGTCATAAAGATCTATCCCTGTGTTTTCTTCTGACCATCTTATGGTTTTAGCCCTTGCGTTTAGGTCTGTCTTGGAACCTCCAGCCCACTCAGTATTCTGAGTTAATTTTTGTGTGTAGTGTGAGGTAGAGGTTCTCACTCTTTTAACTTATTGTTATCTTTGAATAAAAAATGTGTCTCTTGTGGACATTATAGAGTGAATCATGTTTTTTTAAAATGTCCGTTTTGCCAGTCTTTGCCCCTTAGTTGCAGTATTTAATCTATCCACACTTCATGTAGTTACTATAAGGTCAGATTTATCTCTGCCATTTTGCCCTTTGTTTCTTCTTCCTCTGTTCCTCCATTAATGTCTTTTTGTGTATTTTAAATAGATATTTTCATGTGTCATTTTAGTTCCATTGGTTTTCCTGTATATTTTTTGGATTTATTTTCTTAGTACCTTGTCTGGGGAACATAATATTATTAATTTACCACAATCTAGTTTGGGTTAATGTCAGCTCATTTCAATATGTACAAAGTCTTTGCTAAACGCAGCTCTGTCTCCCCTTCTTTCACACTGTTATACCAACAATGCCCAGATACACTTTGAGTTCTCAGCAGACAATTCTTGCTTTCTTTGTGCCTGTGTGCTAAGTTGCTTCAGTTGTGCCCAACTCTTTGCTACCCCATGGATTGTAGCCCACCAGGCTCCTCTGTCCCTGGTGGGATTCTCCAGGCAAGAATACTGGAGTGGGTTGCCATGCCCTCCTCCAGAGGATCTTCCTGACCCAGGGAGTGAACCTGGGTTTTCTTCATTGCAGGTGGATCCTTCACTGGCTGAGCCATCAGGAAAGACTTTTGTTAGCTTAATGGTCAGCTGACCGACCTATACAGCTTATTAAAAAGCAGAGACATTACTTTGCCAACAAAGGTCCATCTAGTCAAGGCTGTGGCTTTCCCAGTGGTCATGTATGGATGTGAGAGTTGGACTGTGAAGAAGGCTGAGCGCCGAAGATTGGATGCTTTTGAACTGTGGTGTTGGAGAAGACTCTTCAGAGCCCCTTGCACTTCAAGGAGTTCCAACCAGTCCACCCTAAAGGAGATCAGTCCTGAATGTTTATTGGAAGGACAAATGCTGAAGCTGAAGCTCCAATACTTTGGCCACCTGATGCGAAGAGCTGACTCATTTGAAAAGACCCTGATGCTGGGAACGACTGAAGGCGGGAGGAGAAGGGGATGACAGAGGGTGAGATGGTTGGATGGCATCACCGACTCAATGGACATGAGTTTGGGTAAACTGCGGGAGTTGGTGATGGACAGGGAGGCCTGGCGTGCTGCAGTCCATGGGGGTCACAAAGAGTCGGACACGACTGAGCGACTGAACTGAACTGAACTGAACTGAATGTTTGCACAGAGACTCTGTAAATCCATGGAACCAACACCTCTCCCGCTCTCTGTGGAGGGGCTGTGTGTGTTAGGGTCCACCTCAACTCTTGCCACCGCAGTCTCCAGCTCCATCTTAGGCTTCCCTGGCTGCACTTGCAGATTCTCTGAGTTTGTGGGAGGTGAGAGCTTAGAGACGCCTCGGGTCTCTTCTCTGCACCCACCCGACCCGCACACCGGCTTGGCTGTCTAGAATCCCAGGGCTCTGTAAGTTCAGTGTCCCTGCGGATATTTCCCCTCTCCCGCTTTCTCCTTCAAGCTTTCTGTTAACCTGTCGTTTGCCCCAGCTGTCATCCAGGCATCTGCAGGATTCAACAGTTGCCTCTGTTTTTGCAGATAACTCTGGGAGACAGGCTGTTTGCACTGGGTGAACTCGGAGTCAGCTCACATAAAGACAGTTTTGATAGTGGGGTTTTCAAAGTAGCCACCAGACAGGACAAACAATGATGGATCTCTGAGGGTGGGGCCCTACAGAAGCTCCCGCCGCATCCTGCCACCCGCTGGCTGCCTGGCTTCTGGTTTTCACCATGACGGTGGGCTGTTGGTTTCCAAGGTATCATGTGGCTACAGGCAGTAGGGGATGGACGGGTACAAACTCTGAGAGCAAAACACTCACTGCTCTCACTGAAATCAGTAAAAATTAAACGCTGTGCAGACTGCTGCAACTCCAGTTAAATCCCAGAATTCTGAAATGTTGATCCTGACCAGTTTTGACACGAATTCTCACTGCTTTTATGCAGGAGAGAAAGGTCGGGGGTTCTCAGCCATTTCTGCTGCTGTAACATCTCTGACTGATTTCTGACTCTTCCTTCTCATACCATCGAAATCCATTTGGTTTCCTGCACACGGTGCCTAGGCAGCTGAAAGCGGGAAGGAGATGAAGTGGGTGCTGTGCGGGGCCTTTGTGCTACACTGGTGCCGTCTCTACCACAGTCAGATCCCTTCTTCCCATTTCTTCCCCCGCCCGCGAGACCTGCTTGGATATCAGAACCGGGACCCGTCTGTGCTGGGCGGGGAGAGTCAGGGGGACCTGCCGGCTCCCTCATTCTCTGTCCCCGCCCATTTGACGAGGTCTGTGCTCTGCGGACCCCTTCTGCAGGCCCGGGCCCCGTTCTGTGCGGGGCTGTGGCGAGCCTGTGGCCTGGCAGTTAAGTGGCTGCGTCTCTATCTGCTCTGCAGGCCTCCTGGTGAAGTCCCCCTCCTCTGGCTGTCATCTCCCCATCTGGCACAGCTGGGCGGCAGGATAATGGCTTTATTAAGTGCATCTTGCACTTAATTCCCCGAGGATGTCAGTCCGCCAGGGAAGAAAAAATCTCTCCTGCAGCCACGCAGCCTGTCCAGACCTGGGTGTGTCCAGGAGAGGCCCACACAGGCTGCTTTTCTGACCACCTGGTGCTGGGGGTCTGGGTGCTGACCTGGAGGGGGGCCGTGTCCCCACGTGGCGTCAGGTGAGCCCTGTGGACCTGCCTGCCTGGGTGGGGTTAGCCCACTCTGAGTGGGGTCTGGGGCCCGGGCATCAGTCAGCCTCCAGAGGCCTGACAGGAGTCCAGGATAAGGACTCAGATCCCCTGAAGCCTCCACGTAGGGCTGTGGGTCTGAATACACTGCCTCATGCTGTCGGGGAGCCCAGCCTGCAGGTCGTGTCTCAGCAGGGGTGAGGCCAGTGATGTGAAGCGGCCGGACAGGAACCCAACCTCCATGGGCTTTGATGTGGGAATCCAGCGGACGGGAGGCTGCGTGTGCAGGACACGTGGCGATGCCCTTGCCGGTGGACTGTGTTTTCCACACTGTTCTGAGGAAGTGGGCCCTGTTCTAGGAGAGTCACTTCCATGCTGGCTTGTTAAAGGCTCTGAGAAGTCCTGCAGTTAGGAACACCCAGTGTCTGACGGGCTGCTTCCGTGTATGCCCCCAGCTCCCTTTTGTCCGGTGATGCTGGCAGTGCCCTTGGGAGGCAGGACGCGCTCAGTCCTGGACCTGCGAGCACAGGAGGGGCAGGCGTCCTCTCTCGGATGTCTCACCCCAGTACCCCGACACTTCAGCCCCCAGGTCCCATGCACACTCAGAGTGGACTTCACGTTTTAGCTCGTAACTGTGGCAAGCACACAAAAATGCTGAGGGTAAAGTGATGAACCCTGGTGGAAAGCATGCTTTGTCAGCATGCTGCCTGTGTGCTGCAGTGTCTGCGTCCATGCGTGTGTGTTCACGTGCATGCACGTGTGCACATGTGTGCGTGTGCACACGTGTGCGTGTGTGCGTGTGCATGTGTGTGCGTGTGTACATGTGTGTGTGATTTAAAGCAGCGGGACTCACCACGAGCCCCCACTCTCTCCCCGACCCTCCTTCTGGCCCAGCCTTGGCAGAAACCACTGCCCTGAGTTCTGCGCTGTTCTTGTCCTCCGCCTGCATGGGTTCGTGTCTCACTGAATGTCTCCCGCCCTCTGTTCTAAGCGTGTGTCTGCTTTGACCCTGCAATGCTGCACCGCATTCTGCGGAGAGCACGGCTGCGGCCTCGGCTACCTGGCGGGGGGCGTCTGGGCTGCCCCTCAGCTTTCTCTCTGGTCAAGGAAGCTTCGATGGCGAGTGCTGAGTGTCGCCTGGTTACAGGTGTGAGGGGCAGAGCAGCTGGGGCGCAGGGGAGGGCCCCCGCCTAGCGTCACAGAAGGGCTGCCGCGCTGGTGCTTGCTCCGCAGCAGGGGAGGCTATGCTGTCCGGTGCCATCAGCAGAGGCTGCACCTGCCAGTCACCCAACTGGATGGGGTAGGAGGCCAGGCCTGGACCCGAGGTGGGCTTTGTGGGCGAGCCCACAGTGCGGCCTGCTTCCAGGGAGGAGGGCTCTGGAACGTCAGGGAGCTGAACCCCCATGTTAGTCCAAGAGAGGGCCGTTCTCAGGCAGGTCACCCTCGGACCCCTCAGGACAGATGACCCCACCTCCCAAAGTCTGAGGCTTTCCCAGAAACCATAGCAGCTTCGACCGGAACTCGGCAGTTCCAAGTACTGGAGGCTGGGTACTGGGGTCATAGTTCAAAGGTTTGCTGAGGTTGTAGCACCGTCTGTCCCCTCCTTTCACGCAGAGGCACTCCAGTCTCACGTTCAGAGGTCTAGATTTGGGGTGTGGAATCAGCCACCCCTCCCTGATCTGAAAGGACCCCGAGGCCTCTTCTGTGCTCACGCATGCACCACAGACCCGTGGCTCGGACTCACGTGACGCCGAAGCTCCCGGATGCGGTGGTGTGTTCTCACGCCTGGTCTGGGTTGGTGTGGAAGGTGGATCTGTCTGGGAATCAGACTTCCAGGGGCACAAAGCGCCAGGCCCGTCTAGGTGGTCCATACACACGCGAGAAGAGTCAAACACCCTTCAGTGCCCATTGCCTAGCCCTGACCCAACCGCTTCTCCTGCTTCCCGGCACCCCTTCCCTCTGTGAGCACTGTGTCCTGATCCTGCCTGTTCCCTGCGAGCTGTGGCCTGTCTTCTGCCTGTTCCCTGCAAACTGTGTGCCTGATTCTGCCTGTTCTCTGGGCTGTTGGGTGTTTTCTTTATCATTTGTAGCAGCTCCTCACGTATTTTGAATCAAAATCTTTCGTCAATTGTTTGCATATCAAACATCTTTCCCAGTTAGTAGCTTGTTCTTTTATTTTGTTTATTGTGCCTTTTGTCTTACAGCAGCTGTAAATTTTAGTGGACTCAACGTTCTCAATCTTTTTTTGTACTTTGCTATCCTGTGTCTTATTCCATAACACATAAGATATGTTCCTTTTTTTATAAGCCCTATAGTTGCTCTCACCATTTAATTCTATATCTTTTAAACAGTGCTCTGTGATTTGAGTTGACGATTTCCCTTTTTTCTGCAGGGATTTCTGTCTCCTGTCCCCTGCCCTCTGGTCTGCAGGCTGTCTCCTCCTGTGAGTCTGCTTCTGGGCTCCCTGTTCTGTCCCTTTGGCCTCCTCTTTCTGGGCCGACATCTCACAGTGTTGGGTGCTAAACCTTCGTGGTCGATCTTAGTAACTTGTCTTGGCAGGTTCACACCCCTGTGCTCAGAGGGTGATAGCGACTCTTAGTCCTTGTTCATCCACATACATGTTAGGATTAGTGTGCATATTCTGTAAAATTACCTATTGGGATTTAATTGAGATTAAATTAAATCTATAGATCAATATAGGAGCACTGCCATTTTTACGATACGGAGCCTTCTCGCCCAGGCTTGCGGCGTGTCTGCCTAGCTTACTTGGTCTTCTTGTATGTCTGCCAGTGAAGTCATATCATTTTTTCCAGAAAGATCGTGCACTTCTTTTGTTAGACTTCCTTCTGGTCTTACAGGCGTGTTGTTACTGTTCTCGGAGTCTTTCTAAATGAAATGTTCTCCCTGCCGCAGCTGTGGCTCCTGTGGCCTGGCGACACGGTTTGTGTCTGTGCTTGGATCTCGGGTCCTTCCCTGCATAGCTTATTGTAGGTTCTCCAAGACTTTCAGTGGAGCTGAGGTTTTGTGTGTAGTGAGCATTTTCATTGCTTCCCTTCCAATCCTTATTCGTTTCGTTTCCTTTGGTCTCACTGCACAAGCTGTGGCCTTGCATGCCCCGTCGAGCAGCTGTGATGACGGTGGCTGTCACTGTCGCCTTCCTGACTCTGAGCGGGTGACGCTCCTGATGTGTGTCAGCGCTCGGCTGTGTCCGACTCTTTGCCTCCCCATGGGCTGTGGCTCCCCATGTGACCCATCAGGCGCCTCCGTGCATGGGATTCTCCAGGAAAGAATACGGGAGTGGGTTGCCATTTCCTCCTCCAGGGGAGCTTCCGGCCCAGGAACTGAGCCCGGGTCTCCCGCACTGCAGGCAGATTTTTATGGAATGAGCCACCAGGGAAGCTCTGGGCGTTCACTGTTAGTTGTGACTCTGTGGTGCGTTTTCACGTATCCTTGGATCACACTTAGGAGTTCCATTTCGTTCCTGTTTTATTAAGCATTTTTCTTGCGAATGGCCGTTAAATCATTAAAACGCATATCATTCATACACGAGGGTGACTTACAGTTTCCCTTCAGCCACTGAGAATGACTGCGGTGACAGTCGTGTCTAATGTGCACCCATACGCTGTTGGAGGGCATTATCTGGGTCATTTCTTTGGGGATGATTGTCGGAAGCAGTCAGCCTGTGGGGAGGTTTTCCCTCTGTGGAAATCATGGAGGCTGTTTGAAGGAGAGGAAGCAGAGGCCGTTTACGCAGAGGTTTCTGTTGTGGGGGAGAGGGCCAGCACCGCTTGCGTGTGGGGGCCACTCAGAGGCAGGCCGGGGGGCCAGGGAGCCCCACGAGAAGGCGGGAGCCCGAACCTCAGAATGGTCAGGCGCGTACTTGGGTTCTCCGGCTGGCACTCAGTTGGGAACAGGGCCAGGGTTGGGACGCTGTCAGTTGCTGAGCCGTCTGGGCAGAGCCTCACAAGGCTGTCGTCTGATTGCCCTCCAGTGTGACCTGCAGGAGGCAGGCCGGACACCTGGGTCCACATCTGTAGGAGTCGGTCGGTTTCCTGGGCTGGCTGCTGCAGACCTCGGCACGCGCTTTGTCTCTGCGTGTGGTCCACCTGTTGTCCGTCTGTGATTCAGCCTCTTCCCTCTGAGGGGTCTCCGTTTCAGCCGGGGTCTGCACGGGGCAGTGACTTTCCCTCCGGCCCCTGCAGCAGCGTCGGGGTCCGAGCCCCGCTCTCCTGAGAGCAGGTCGCCCCCACGCCCTGCGCAAGCCGCCCCAGCAACGTGGTTTCCAGCTGCTCCCCTCTTGCTTGTGGCTGATGCACTTTTCCTCCGAGCCTAGATCCTGGCCTTCTCCCTGCCCCCGTCTCCTACCAGCTCCGCTCGCCTTCGGAGGGATATCTGTCGGATTCTTATCTCCTCTTTCTGTGTGTTTGCAGCAGGGGATTGTCAAGGCTTGCTGTCTGCCAAGTTGCTGGTACTAGAAGTCTCCAAGCGTCTTTAAAGTGGGAAGCGTTTTCATTCATTTTTTGCTAAAAAACACTCATTAACTGTGTCTTGCAGAGGGCTGGAGCTGGCAGCCCCGAGCAGGATCTGGACCTCGCTCTGGTTTTTGTGCATAATGAAGCTGAAGACGGTTCGTTAGAGCCCTGGTGCAGAGGCTCTGCAGAAGCACCCCCTTGATGTTCACCGGGTTTGGGGAATTTGTGGCTGATCGATCACGAAGATGCCCTGGCCGCTCCCCACACCCTTGCCCTTCCATGCGGTGCAGCCCCTCCGGTCAGGCCCCCTCCTAGCCCTTGGGCCGCTGGACCCACCCTGGCCAGTGGACGTCACCAAAGTGGTGGGGCCCTGGTTCCCCGTCCAGGTCTCAGGCGGCCTGTACCATCCACCATGGCTCCTGCATGGCCCAGCTTCCACAGGGACAGGTCAGGCTGGCCTGCGGAGGATGAGACACACGGGGGCAAGGCTGTGCCTGGAGGGCCTCGTGCCCAGGGTGGCCTTGGCCGATGGGTGGCAGGGGTGCTCACATTGGTGCCCACAGTATCTCCTTTACATGTGAGCCTCTCGTTTGGGTGGCTGACGGTGCAGCAAAAGCCAGCGGGCCTGCCCTGTGCTGGGTTGCCCATCACGGCCGCTCATGTCCCAGGCCTGGGGCTGGCTGACCAGCCTGGGAGAGCAGCAGGGAGCCCTTGGGTCAAGTGCTATTAGCGGTGCTGGGGGGCCGGGGGTGCTGCAGCGGCCTTGGGTCTGCAGAGTGGGAAGGGCACGTGGGGAGTGGGAAGGGCACGTGGGGTGTGGGCGGGCGTGTGTGCAGAGAGAGGGAGAACAGGGCTGGGGGCGGCCCAGGGGGAACCCTGCTTCCGCCACCCGCTGGCCGCGTGACTTGGGAAGTCCTGATCTGACCCCAGCTCTGCTCATCTGACCGCGGAAGGCTGAGATGAGACTCTGGCCTCTGCCCAAGGAGGCCTAGGAAGCCAGTGGTGCGGGGGCCTTGGGGGGGCCCTGCTGAGGGGGGTTCCTGTGTTCTGAGGTGCTTGCTCGGTGGCCAGTGGACAGGCCCTTCCGCCTCCCTCTCTCCTTCTCCACGGAGACCCCGTCCCTGAAACTTGCTGCCCCGTGGCTGACAGCCTGGAGTCCCTGGCTTGCACAGAAACCCCGCTCACAGCTTCCTTCCACCATCGAGGGCCGCGGCCTCTGTCCCCTTCCTGTGACTGACCTGGGGCCGCAGGGCGCCCTGGAATTCCAAGGCTGAGGAGCCTGGTCCCGAGCCGCGGCTTTGGAACATGACCAGTGGGGCGCAGGGCTGGCGGGCAGCGTGAAGCCGCGGCAGCTTCGGGGGAGTGCTTTCACGCCGGTCTGAGTTACTCAGAGGCCGAGGTAAGCTGCGCCAGGCCCGGGCTTCGGAGATGCTCTGTGCTGGGGACGTGCTCACCCCCACCTCCTCCCCAGCTCGCTCCGTGCGTCCTCTCCTGGGTCAGGCTCAGCCGGCCCCAGCCGCTCTAGGCTCTCAGGACCAGCGCTTCTCCCCTACAAAGAGGACGGAGGAGCCGGGGTCGCTGCCCCGGCCGCCGCCGCGCCCCCGGCTGGCGGAGGGGCGGGGCTTGCAGAGGAAACGGGGCGGGGGGCGGGGTAGGCGCCGCGGGGAGGGGCAGGGTGCCTCGCAGGTGAAACCACCCAGCGGGGTCTGCTCCTCAGGCGCCTCCTGGTTTGGTCCTGTGTGCCTGCAGAGGCTTCCTGCGCGGGGACAGGGCTCCGTGGCGGGGTAGGGGGGTTGGGGGGGAACGCTGCGTCTCACTGTGCCTCTGCTTCCAGCGCGTCCCCTCAGACCCCCCCGGTGGCTCAAACCCCTGGTGGCTGCCCAGTGACCCTGCCTCCCGGTAACAGGCCCTCCATGACCATCTCTTTAATTCCGAAAGAGGCGGGAACACCAGACCACCTCACCTGCCTCCTGAGAAGTCTGTATGCAGGTCAAGAAGCAACAGTTATAGCTGGACATGGAAGAAAGCACTGGGTTCGAATCTGGAAAGGAGTACGTCAAGGCTGCATATTGTCACCCTGCTTATTTATCTTATATGCAGAGTACCTCATGCGAAATGCCGGGCTGGAGGAAGCACAAGCTGGAATCAAGATTGCTGGGAGAAATATCAATAACCTCAGATACGCAGATGACACCACCCTTATGGCAGAAAGGGAAGAGGAACTAAAAAGCCTCTTGATAAAAGTGAAAGAGGAGAATGAAAAAGCTGGCTTAAAACTCAACATTCAAAAAACTAAATCATGGCATCCGGTCCTATCACTTCTTGGCAAATAGATGAGGAAACAGTGTCAGACTTTATTTTCTTGGGCTCCAAAATCACTGCAGATGCTGACTGAAGCCATGAAATTAAAAAGACGCTTGCTCCTTGGAAGAAAGCTATGGCCAACCTAGACAGCATATTAAAAAGCAGAGACATTACTCTGCTGACAAAGGGCCATCTAGGCAAAACTATGTTTTTTCCAGTGGTCATGTATGGATGTGAGAGTTGGACCATAAAGGAAGCTGAGAGCTGCAGAATTGATGCTTTTGAACTGTGGTGTTGGAGAAGACTCCTGAGAGTCCCTCGGACAGCAAGGAAATCCAACCAGTCCATCCTAAAGGAGATCAGTCCTGGATATTCATTGGAAGGACTGATGCTGAAGCTGAAACTCCAATCCTTTGGCCACCTGATGGGAAGAGCTGACTCATCTGAAAAGTCCCTGATGCTGGGAAAGATTGAAGGCAGGAGGAGAAGGGGACGACAGAGGATGAGATGGTTGGATGGCATCAGCGACTCAATAGACAGGAGTTTGGGTAAACTGCGGGAGTTGGTGATGGACAGGGAGGCCTGGTGTGCTGCAGTCCACGGGGTCGCAAAGAGTGGGACACGACTGAGCGACTGAACTGAACTGAACTGACCAGCTCTTGGCCACCTTGCTTACTCACGCTGCCTGGGGTTAGGCTGGGTTCGCTTTACCCCCTGCACCTCTCCAGTCCGGGTGCTTGAGGTCAGCCCCCGCCGTCCCTTACCTGGCCACACCGGCGTGGAGCAAGCAGGTAAGAGCAGCGTGTCCTGAGTGCCAGGCGTGTGCCCCCACGGCCACACCAGGCAGAAGCGGCAGCCCTGTCCTCTGCTGTGCTCATTTTCAGAGCCAGGAAAAGGGCCAGCTGTTGGCTTCCAGCGGGAAGAAGAGCGAGCCCAGACCTCTGTGCATCAGCGTGCTGACAGCGGGAAGCACCCTGTCCCCGTGAGGGCTGATCCTGGCTGACAGAAGCGGGTTAAGGGGCTGGGAGCCGGTGGGGGGCAGAGGCGTGAATGTGGGGAGGCGAGGGCCACACGGAGGAGCCGCTCGAGCAGCCCCAAGCCTGGAGACCTCTCTCAGCCCTAAATGGGAGACCTGCGGGCGGCTCACGCGCCAGACCAAGCAGCGGAGTGAAGAATCGAAGCTACTCCATTTTGTAAGGTTCCGGGGAAAAGAGCCTTTGGAAATCCCCTGACCTCACCCCACCACCTGGGAGCCAATCAGAACCCTTGGCCAGCCAGGGGAATTCGAGTCAAGCCCGGGAAAGGAGAACCAATCAGAACTCAACACCTAACCCTTCACCAGAAGGTGACCAATCAGACCCGGAGACTCCCGTTTTTTGAATTTTTCGCGCGATAATACCCTATATAAGCAATGTAACCCAGAGCTCAGGGCTCCTCCCTGTAGCTGCTGCGTCGGTATTGGTGGGAGCCCCAGCTTGAGCTTGGTAATAAAAACTCTCTTGCTTTTGCATCGGATATCGGCTCCCTGGTGGTCATTGGGAGATTTTGCGACTTGGGCATAACAGGAGAAGGTTCAGAGTCACAACCGGAGCCCCTTAACCCTCCCCACGCCGTTCTGTGCTCCCGTCCCTGACAGAATCGTTTCTGAATGATCTGGTTCTGTCCTGACCTTTTTTAAAATGCACATACATATACATATATAGTTGTGGTTTGGAACATGAGCGGGACCCTGTGCTATTGCTACGTGTTTCTCAGTTGGCAGTGTGCTCCTGGGAGCTTCCTGCGTCTCCGTGGATCTGCTCTCTAAACACCCTCTTAAAGATGATGGTGTAGTTTCTAATAGTTCCCTAATCAACGAAGACATCATCCCAGGTCTTCCTTTTTTGTGTTTGTGTGCACGCGACACGTGTATGAGCGCGTGTGCGTGCGTTCGTGCACGCCCGGGACTGCCTCTCCCCTCCTCCTCGCCTAACAGGAACTCTCCCTCGGGGCCTCACCCATCACAGCCCATCGGGTTCTGTGTGGCCCCAGCCCTGGCCTCCAAGGTGGGGGCTGTGACTTGACCCCATGTGCCTCCTCCGTGAGGGCTCCTGGAGGGTCTGGGGCTCAGGACGGGCCGACCACGGTGCCCCTGGGACTCCCCTCGTGGAAAGGAGCTCACTGCCTGTCGGGGGCCCAGACGGCCACGCTGCTCCCTGGTCAGCAGCAGAGACGAGCGAGTGGTCCGGGGCCTCCTGGTTAAGTGAGCCCACACGGCTCAGCCCAGGGTGGGTTCTCGCTGAGCGCCTGCTGCGTACCTGGTGCTACCTTAGGGCAGCAGAGCCAGGCAGGGAGTGTGCTCTTGTGGGGTTCTCACTCTGTTGGAGGTGACCGAGGCAGTCCCCACAGCAGTGCCTGGGCCATCGGGTCACTCCGATGATGAGTGTGGTTCTGGGGGAAGGCTCCAGTTCTGGGAGACTACGTCACTGTAGTGACTGGGGGTGTTGGTGCAAGAATTCCTCAATTGAGTCTGCTGGTGGCTTCCGATGGCTCAGGGAGGTTTGCAGGGTTTTAAAATCTCAGCTAAAGCTGCATCGAGGAGTCAAAAAGCTGCTCTGTGCAGGCGTGGCCAGGTACGGGACGGTGGGGGCCGACCTCCCAGCATGGAGAGGTGCAGGGTATAAAGCAAGCCCAACGGAACCCCGTGCAGGGCCAGTAGCAGCTCCCTGAAGCAGTCCCTTCTCCTTGTGGGCCCCAGGGCTGACAGAGCCCAGACCGGCTCCAGGTTTGACCGAGGGGCCGCAGACCTACAGCCTCAAGCCAATAAGCAGCACGCCAGAGCTGCATGAACACAGGGTGCTGGCTGGAAAGGGGGAGCCTCGAGGAGGGGGCCAGGCCCTTGCCTGACAGCTGCCTCTGCTCCCCGTCTGAAGAGGCCAGGCTGCTCTTCTCGAAGCCCCTGGAACGACTCCCCGCACACCCCCGTCCTCGTGAGAGGGTGCTGGCTCTCGTTGAGAATTAAGGCTGCACCCTGCTGCCCACAGAGCCCCATGTGTGCCGCAGACAAGCCCGGCGTCCGGCCAGAAGATCCCAGGTGCTGGGGGTACAGCGTCCCCTTCAGCCAGCTTGTGGTGGGGCAGGAGGCGCCCCGTCTGTCTGCTTGCCTGCTCTGCCCTCCAGGCCAGCCTCCCCCAGCCCCCGTGTGTGCGCTCACCTGAAGCTGTTTCCCAGCACCACAGCCCCGGCAGGGACACACAAGTTCTGTGCACCGTCTAAGGTCACGTCAAGGTCACTCCACACGGCCCGCAGAGCTTCGCTTCCTCCTTGTTCAGCAGGTTGTGTCTGTTCTGAGGCTTTTTTAGGCATCGCCTGCCCTCAGGCGTCTCTCTGCCTCCCAGACCCGTGTCTGTGTGTGTGGTGCAGGGTTGGAGGCCGAGCTGCAGGGGAAGAGAAAGGGGGTCTTTAGGCAGAGAGCTGTGGCAAGGGGGGGAGGAGCCTGAGGCGGGGGTGGGGGCGAGTCTGAGAAGAGTCCAGGATTACCAGCCTTTCCACGAGCATGGAATTGTCTGAGAGTGGCCCCCTGCAGAGACTCAGGGCTGCGGGGGACGCTTGATACTTCAAGCTGTAAGAGAGGAAATGGGGCTTAAGCCTCAGGCTCAGCACTGACTCTTGGGGGGCGATTGTTCTCTGGGGGAGTGGTGCACATTGTGGGGTGTCCCTGGCCTCCACCCGCTGAATGCCAGCGCCCTCCCGGGCCCAGGCCTCGCCAGCTCTGGGGACACAGTCTTCCTGAGTGAGGACGGCTGGTTGAAGGAAACTCAAGCAGGGAGGGGTCATTTCCTCCCTATTATGAACAAAAAGGCTTAGAATTATGGGATGAAAGGATGTAGCTATTTTCTTAAAAATCAGTGTAATTTCTAATTATAAAATCACTGCGCTACAGCCGCAGCAAGCCTGGCAATGCAGAAATGCACAATGAAGACAGAAAGATGGCCCGTCACCCCCTCCGGAGACCACCACCCCAGTATTTCACACTGTAATCTGCTGTCACTTTCTACGCATACGAATAGACATATTTTCTGTTTTGAACAAAAGGAGATGGTGGCGCACACAGGTGTGTAACATGCTGTTCCCGTTTAACGATGTATGACGGCCATCATTTCATGTCAATGAATGTAATTCTGCTGCACAGACTTTCCTGGCCACGGTGTGACTGTGTGATGGTGTGATAATTTACTCAGTCCCTGTTCCTCCTGGAAACATCTATTTTTATTGCGCAATTAATGTATAGTTATTGTAGGGAAGTTTTTAAATGGCAACAACTGCAGGCAGGAAGTACACGGGTCACCCACCCCTCCGCGGCGGCGGCCAATCCGTGTCTGTTGCGTCCAGCCTCCCTTGCTTTTCTTACAGAAATGGGTTTTGGGGAACGTTCTGTTTCACCTCTGGCCTTCCGCTCGATGCTTCCACTCTGCTCTTCTTTTCCTTAGGATGCCGTTATCGGCGGCTGCACGGAACGCCATTGTGTGAAAACACGGGATTTTCTGTCGCCAGTGAGTGCTTATTGTTGATATTTAGGCTTCCTATTTGCCATTCAGAAGAGTGCTGCAGTAAGGAGGCTTCTGGCAAATTATTTTTCAGGGCAAGTTTCTACAAGCAGAGTGGGTGGGTCAGAAGGTGTGCGCAGCAGGTGCGGACCGGCTGGTGAAATCTCGTCCAAAAGCCACACCACTTTTCCACCAAGACAGCGTCAATGCCCACATTCCCACACTCCTGTAACACTGAACATAATAACAGTTATAATAAAGTGCCGACTTTATAGGTGAAAATGATAGCTGGCTGTTTTAATTTGCGCGTACTTGAATACTAATGAGGTTGAGCAGAGTTTCAAATGCCTTTTGCTATTTGTATTTATTCTATTCAAAATTGTTCCTATCCTTTGCTCATTTTTCTATTTGTATGCTAATATTTCCTTGGTTATTTATGTGTTAAGGCTATTAACCCTTTCCCTGGACACATATGTTGTGATTATTTCCCCAAATAGTCTTTCTCTCTTTCATTTTGCCAATCTTGTCTGTTCAGCAGGAGTCTCAGATGCTGATGTAGTCAGACCCTCCCTTTAGTGATGTTGCTTCTGGTGTCGTCTCAGGAAAGCTTTTCCCTGCTCATATACTCGGCTGTACTTTATGGTTTGTTTTTACGTTAATTTTCCATTTTTCTTCCTAGAACCTGTTTCCTTTCGATAATGTTATGGAGCAGAGCCGTGTTTTCTCACCACCCTGGCCAGCTCCCCCTCTCCCAGGAGGATGGGGCGGCTCTGGTGCCCCGGGCCCTGCCCAGTGGGTCCACAGCTCAGCCTCCTCGGCTCCCCTGATCTCGAGGCCTCTAGCGAGCTGTGACACCCAGAGACCCCTGTCTCCTCTTTTCAGCACTTCCCCGTCCGTCCGTGAACTAATGAAATCTTCCTGGGCTGCTTTGCAATGATATTTTCCAAATCAAAAAGATAAAACCCTGATTTGGATCTGGAGTTGAACTGTGTCATCTTGAGAGGTCAGTTTATATAGATGCCACAATAGGACTAAATCTTCCAAACAGGGGTCAAGCATGTCTCCATGTACCCAACTCTTCCTCGACCTCTTCCAAACGCCTTTTAAAACTCCATAAAAGCAAACAAAAAGAAGTCTCCTGTTGTGCTGCGTGGAGGACGCAGAGCTGGATGGCGCCTCCGTCTCTGCTTTTGGTTGAACGGGCTCGTCCAGGTGTTCCGATGGTCAGATGTCCCCCAGGCTGTCCCGGCGGTTGCAGAGGAAGGCGTGTTTTCTAAGGTTCCACGGTTTCTATACCCGTTCCCCTGCGCCCATCCCGATTGCTCTTCCTACTTCTGTGACTCGGGGTCTTCATTGCTTGCTCTTCCCTTGGTGTGTGGCCTCTCAGGATTCTAAGAAGGGGATTCTAGCCCTTTTCAGTGGAGTGTTTCCTCCAGCTCCCTCCGGTTTGCCGGGCTTTTGCTCTCTGCGTTTGACTGTGCTGTGACAGCTGGGCGCTCCTGGTCTGCACAGCGCTTTTTGTCTTAAATTCGGCTGCATCTGAAGCCTGTAGTTGACCTGTGATTTCCTTCTGATTTATGTCCGGTATGTTTTTATCTTTTGTGACTGTGCTTTGCGAATGTCTGCCAGGAAGAGCATTTAGCCTGATTTTGTTTTACTTGGTGTAACAAGGTGGACGCTTAAGTGCAGTGCTTTATACCTATTGTGAAACAGGAAGTTAAGTACGTGTTGTAATTAATAATTTCAGGCTAACTTCTGTCATCTTCTATTTTTTTTCCATTTTCCAATCTTTTAAAGATTCCATTGCCATTTTATTTGCTTTTTTATGAATTTCAAGGTTGTGGGAAATTCATGTGTTCTGTTTTTAGCTTAACTCCCCTCAGCTTTTCAGATACATTCTGTAGGCTCTGTTTTCCTAGTCGTCAGAGTCAGCAGCCAAGGACGTGTTCGGGGGTCTACGCACTTAAGGCGGCTGTCAGGGTGTTTTTGGTTGTAAGAGGCAGAAATCCTGGAGAGACGGCCTTGGTTCCAGGTGGCAGGTGGACAGCGTTGGCCAGTGCAGGGGGGCGGCAGCTTCTGACAAGACCAGCTCCCCGACACCTCGGGCCCGTGCACGTTTGCTTTATAATTATCTGCCTGCAGGCCTGTCCCCAGCCGGGGCGCTAACGGGGTGGCTCTGTGAGGACCGATTCTGGCGCCCGTGTGTGGGGGTCTCCTCTGCGGGGCCCCGAGCCCCGTGGTCTGAACGAAGGGCTGCTCTGGGCCCGCAGCTGCTCTCTGCCCTCGAGCACCTGTGTTTCCTGGAATCGCGCGGAGTGGAGTCACGGCGCCTTCACACGTGTGGGCAGCTCCGGCTCAGGTGACGGCTCTGCAGTGCCCCACGATGTGCTCGGCGGGCTACAGTCCAGAGGGTCACAGCTGGACACGCCTGCACACACACACAGACACACACAGACTCAGACTCATACACAGACATAGAAACACACACACACACAGAGACACACGCACACACACACACACGATGTGCTCGGCAGGCTACAGTCCAGGGGGTTGCAGAGTCGGACATGTCTGGACACGCGTATAGAGACACAGGCACACACGGCAGGCTCCAGTCTGTGGGGTTGCGCACACACACAGACACGCACGCAGACTCACACACACACAGACACACACATACTGAATGTGCTCAGCGGTTTCCACTGCCTGGAGGCACCATGCTCTGCCAGCCCTCATGCCCCCCTTGAAGCGCCTCCCACACCTGGCTGTAGGAGCACACCCCCTCACTCTGTCTGGCACCCTCGTCTCTGACTCCACGTGGGGCCTGGGCCCCTCTCCTGTGTCAGGCTTCGGACACCCCCAGTCTCCGCCTCCTGCTCCTGCTGGGCCCCACCCTGTACACACAGCGGCCCCTCCCCAGCCCCCGCATAGGCGTGTCTGTGGCAGCCTCTCCCCCGACGTGGAACACAACTGAGGGCCCGGGGGCTGAAGTGACGTGAGCTCTCTCACTGTTCAGGGTTTGGGGGTCCTGGCATGGAGGCCCCGGGCACCTGGGTCCCGGCCTTTCCCAGCGTCCTGGGCTCAGCCGCTTCCACCCTCTGCCTCTTTCAGGGAGTCTGCCCCGCTGCCCCGGTAAGGACAGGTGACTCCCCGGGCCCACCTGGGGGACCCGGGATCAGCACCGCCCCACCCTCTCCCGCACCATCAACTCCATCTCAGGCTCCCCACCTGTGCCCCGCCTGGGGCCCATGTCCATGCGTGCAGGGCCTGCTGCAGAGTGTGGCCAGTGTGACACGTGTGTCCTTGGGTTGCTATGAGTGTTGAGTGTGTGTCTGTGAGCATGTATGAGTGTGTTACTGGCCCCCAGGGGATGGTCCAGCTTCCATCCTGCTGGGGTTCTGTACGCCCATCCCTTCTGCCCTCAGCCTCCCCATGCGCTGCAGGAGAGGAGGCAGGTGGATGGGGTGCATTCCCCCCAGTAAGCGAGTGAGCTAGGCCCCCAGCCCCAAACACACTGCACCCCCAGACACTCTGCCGGGGTGCATTCTCCCCCAGTGAGCAAGTGAGCCAGCCCCCCAGCCCCAGACGCCCTTTGCCCCCAGACGCCCTGTGCCCCGACAGGCTCCTCTCTGGCCCGCCCTTCTGTGAAGATGGCAGCTTCACGCACATTGGCCGCAGACGTCTGAGCTCCGTGTGTCTCCTCCGTAGGGGCCATTGACTGACGATCGGCTAATTGACTGTGAAGCCGGCACAGCTCCCTTCGCACCCTCGCCCACGCCCCTGCATGCACACCTGGGGTCTCGTCCCAGCGAGGGGAGGACACGGCCGCCGCTCTGCGCTTGGGCGCCCCCATCCCCCGCTGCCCCGGTGCTGCTGGCATCTGGGCTCTGTTCCCACACCCCCGAGGGGGTCTCCCAGCTCAGCGTCTCCGGCTCAGTTCAGGGCTGGCCTGCAGCCTCCCTGGCCTCAGGGTCCTGCAGCTGGGAGCCGAGAGGCGAGGCCCGGGGGTCGGATGGCAGGTGGGGACACCGGAGCCCTGCCCGGCAGCCCTGGGGCCCGTCTCATGCCCTCCAGACCAGCTGGCCTGCGACCTGTGCTGACCTCGTCCTGAATGCTTGGCCCGCCCTGCTCAGACAAAGTGCTCTGGCCTGGAAGTTTTTGCAGGCTCCTGGAGCCGCTCAGCGGCCCTCCTGGGCCCCCACAGGGCTGGCTCCTCCCAGGTCCGGCGCGCTCAGCCGCCCTCCCAGGCCCGGGCGGCAGTTTGTTTCACCAAGCTTGTCTGTCGCTGGACTGCCTGCTCATCACGGCGCCGCCCCGCAGCCCGGCAAGCGCCCGGAGAGAGTGACCAGGGGCCCAGATGCCCTGTGAAGGCTTCTGGTCTGGGGGCAGCAGGGAAGCCCCCCACCCACCCCGCCAAGGCTGCTCCGACGGATGCTGCACTGCGCCCGGGGCGGGAGACGGCAGCCAGGCAGCGGGGCCTGGAGTGACGAGCGCGTCTCAGCTACAGGTGCGTCCCGGGCCCAGGCGGCCCTGGCGCTCCCGCAGCCCCTGTTTGCTGGGCTAACTGGGGAGGAGGGCGCCGGAGCGGGGATGCTGTGTTCTGGGCTCAGACCAGAGGCGCTCAGCGCTCGCTCCTGACACTGGTGAGCCTGCGCTCGTGTGCGTGTGTGTGCACGTGTGTGCATGTGTGTGTGCATGTGCGTGTGTGCATGTGTGCGTGTGTGCATGTATGTGTGTGGCGGGAGGGGGAGTGGAGGAGAGAGTGATGCGGGGGCTTGTACACGCGTGCATGCGGCACAGAGGTGTGTGTGTCTGGTTCCCCTGGCTTCTGCGTGTGCATTTGTCCTTGTGTGTGTGTGCTCTGTGTCTCTGGGTGAGTGTGTCCCTTTTTGTGAGCACGTGAGTGCACAGAGGTCGTGTGTGTGGTCCGAGGCTCGAGGGTGCTGCGGGCACACTTCTTGGCACGGTGCTGTCTGAGGCTCATGGGTGGGGCCTCTGTGTTTATGGCCTGCACTGTGTGTGTGTCTGGGACGTGCACGTGTGTGGCTGAGGTGTCCCTAGTCAGCAGCGCTGGAAGCGTCTGTGTGTGTGTGTGCGCCATTGTTTCCACATGGGACGGAGGCCCCTCCCTGGCAGCCCAGGCCCACCCCCCTCCTGGGCTCGCTCGCAGCTTCTGCAGACCCTGTCGGACTGGGTGGTGAGGGTCCCTAGCAGAGCCTTCCTTGGGGCCTCTGGGCAGCCCCTACCCGAGTCCTCTCGCCCATTGTGTGACCTCCAGGGCTTGTTCCTGTAGGGCCACCCTGACACTTACGGCTCGCCCACTGCTGTGAATGAAAGTCACCACTGATGATCACACAGGGCGACAGGCACCAACCAGGCGTCTCGGGCACATGGGGTGGCAGTCCCTGCTCTGTGTGCCCCCCAGGCCCCTGCCCCTTCCTCGGATCGGCAAGAGCAGATTAGCTGGAATCCCACCCCCCCCGGGTCTTTCCCTGGCCTCTCCCCCCCCGGAGGGTCCTGTCCCCAGCGAATGGCCAACATGGGACCCCGTGAGCTCAGCCCCCAGGAGAGCCACTGGCCAGCGCCCCCACTGTCGTTGCAGAAAGGAAGTAAGGAAAGCGTGCACTGGGGAGGGGTCTTCCTTGCGCGGCCTCTCAGTGAACTGCTGGGGGTGGTGGCAAGCCACGGCTGGGGTCTCTAGAATGGGGCTCACAAGAATTAGTTGCAGGCTGGGCCTGGCTTCCTCTTCCAGAGAGAAGAGGGCTCGTACGCACGTGCACACTGCAACTAGGGACTCAACTTGGGGGGTGTTGGCTGTAGGGTCCCTACAGAGCCTGAGGCCCAGGTGCGAAGCCTTCTCCAAGGGCGCGGCCCCGCCCCAAACAGGGCGCCTGCCGCCAGCTCCCAGAAGGACGGCCTGGCCTCAAGCCCGCTGGGAACTGTCAGGATCCCGCAGGCGTGTTGATGCCAAGGATGCCTCCTGCCGCCAGGCCAGCATGTGGAACAGACCGCACGTGCCCAGGGCCAGCGGTCGCCGCCGTGAGCAGAAGCAGAGCAGACGGGTCCTGGGGTGTGCTTGCTCAAGCTGCGTGGGCACAGATGCAGGCCGGGCACAGAGCAGCAGCTCGCGGGTGTGGTCCCCAGCTGCCCAGGTTCTGCTGGGCCATCCTGGGCTAGAGGGCAGCCTGGAAGGAGCTGGCCCGTGAGCTGATATGTGAGGACATGCAGGGTGTGGACACACGTGCAAACACGCACACCACCACCCCCGTCGGAGGAGCCAGCTGTCAGGCAGTGTGTTTTAAAATGTGCTGATTTTTTTGGCTGGTTTGCGCCCTGTCTCCTCGGCTGCCTTGATAAATATTTATCAATTTGGTTGCAGCGACATGTGCTGGGAGGAGGGCAGAGAGGGAGGGGTGAAAGGGATGGCAGAGAGGAGCTGACGGTCGAGGGCGCCGTGGTGGGGAGGAGGAAGCCAGGCCCAGCAGAAGGGACGGGAGACCTGGCCCCAGACTCCGCAGTGTGGTTCGCGAGTGGATCAGGAGCAGGCAGCACTGGGAAATGAGGTGCCTGCTGTGGAGTGACGAGGCCCTCACCGGCCACGTCCAGGCCAAGTTGTTGTGTCCAGTTACGTCTAAGTCTTTTGCAGCCCCCTGGGTTGTAGCCCTCCAGGCTTCTCTGTCCATGGAATTTTCGGGGCAAGAATACGGGAGTGGGTTGCCACTTCCTCCTCCAGGGTATCTTCCTGACCCAGGGGTCAAGCCTGCGTCTCTGGCACTGGCAGGCAGATTCTTTACCGCTCTGGCACCAGGGAAGCCCTCACCATCCCCATAGTTACTTATTAAAGACCAGCAGTTAGCTTTGGCTTAATGTATGCCAGGCTCTGTTCTGAGTACTCACTTATTTAATTCTTACAAACAGCTCTCTGATGAAGGTACTCCTCTCCCCGTTTTACAGACTGGGAACCAAGGGCCTGGTATTGAGCCCTGTGCCCAGGTCCTGCTGTTGTGCACAGAGCTGGGATCTGAACATGCTCGCTGGTTGCAAAGCCCCAGGCCTCAGTCTCTGCTCTGTCCTCAGTACACGCAATAAGCTCTCAAGAAATGCCTCCTGTGTGGATGGATGGGTGGATGGATGATAGGATGGATGGATGATGGGGGATGATGGATGGGTGGGTGGGTGGATGAATGATGGATGGATGGATGGATAATGAATGGATGATGGATGGATGGATGGATGGATGGATGGATGGATACATGATGGATGGATGATGGATGGATGGATGGGTGATGGGTGGATGGATGATTGGATGGGTAGATGGTGGATGGGTGAATGCATGATGGATGAATTGATGGATCATTGATGGGTGATTGATCAATAGTTGGTTGCTGAATGAATGGATGGATGGATGATGGGTGGAGGAATGGATAACTGATAGATGCTGGTTGGATAGATGCTTACATGCGACTTGTAAGCAGAGAACATCACGCAAAATGCTGGGCTGGATGAAGAACAAGCTGGAATCAAGATTGTGGGAGAAATATTAATAGCCTCAGAAATGCAGATGACACCACCCTTATGGTAGAAAGCAAAGATGAACTAAAGAGCTTCTTGATGAAAGTGAAAGAGGAGAGTGAAAAACTGGCTTAAAATTCAATATTCAAAAAACTATGATCATGGCATCTGGTCCCATCACTTCATGGCAAATAGATGGGGAAATAGTGGAAACAGTGAGAGATTTTATTTTCTTGGGCTCCAAAATTACTGTGGATGGCGACTGCAGCCATGAAATTAAAAGATGTTTGCTCCTTGGAAGAAAAGTTATGACCAACCTAGACAGCATATTAAAAGGCAGAGACATTACTTTGCCGACAAAGGTCCATCTAGTCACACCTATGGTTTTTCCGGTGGTCATGTATGGATGTGAGAGTTGGACCATAAAGAAAGCTGAAAGCTGAAGAATTGATGCTTTTGAATTGTGGTGCTGGAGAAGACTCTTGAGAGTCCCTTGGACTGCAAGGAGATCCAACCAGTCCATTCTAAAGGAGATCAGTCCTGAATATTCATTGGAAGGACTGATGCTGAAGCTGAAACTCCAATACTTTGGCCACCTGATGGGAAGAGCTGACTCATCTGAAAAGTTCCTGATGCTGGGAAAGATTAAGGGCAGGAGGAGAAGGGGATGACATAGGATGAGATGGTTGGATGGCATCACCAACTCGATGGACATGCATTTGAGCAAGCTCTGGGAGTTGGTGATGGACAGGGAGGCCTGGCGTGCTGCAGTTCATGGGGCCACAGAGTCGGACAGGGCTCTGCGCGACTGAACTGAATCGGATGGGCTGATGATGTATGGGTGATGGATGGATGGAGGGTTGTAAGGTCCCAATCATTCGCTGCTCACTGTGTAGCTTGACTCACTGTGTGACTTTGGCCATGTTGGCCAACCCCTCTACGTGCCCCTTGTTACCTGAGAGCGGAGGGGACGGGCTGTAACATGGCAGCCTGTTAGCCCAGGCGTGGGTTTTGTTTGGCCCGTGCAGTGTTATAAATAGCATCGATGGCCGGCCGAAATTGACAAATATGGAGACTTCATGTAAAGACCCAGATTCCAGCCATATGTGAGAGAAGACGGTCCTCTTGCTCTGGGGGGCTGCTGTCTGTCCCTGGGGCTACCTCTGGCTGCAGTGAGGGGGCTGCTACCCCTGCCAGCCCTCCCGTGTCCCCCCTGGCCTGGGTGGGCGGGGGCAGCCCCTGCTCTGAAGAGTGTGCCCTCGAGCAAGCCTTTTCCTGAAGGCAAAGAACGGACATTCACTGAGGGCTCCCCGTGAAGCTTAAGCTTTTGTTTCTTCATGGCTGTGGCCTGTCCATCAGTTCCCTGTGGTCAGCCAGGATGCCAGTGTCCCGGGTCGAGGGACCAATGACGGGCATGGCCTGCCAGTCTGGTAAAGGGTGCACAGTGCAGCTAGAGCTGGCCGAGACAGCCTCGCCTGTTTGTGGAGGGAGACGCTGAGGCCCCAGGGCTTCCCCAGCTTCCCCGGGGTCACACTCACGAGTGGCAGGGCTGGGCCGGGGTCCCGGCTGGCCTGCCTCCCCACCCCCAGCATCAGCTGCCTCTGGTGAGGGTGCCCAGGCCCTTCGGGGAGTCTAGGCCGTCTCTGGCTCTGCACACGGGCCCCTCTGTCCTGCCGTCTACCAGAAGGCTCTGTGACTGGACGCCCCGTCGCTGACCCTTCATCAGAGGCGCTCTGAAACATTTAATCGAGGTGTCACACTCAGGGAGCAAGTCCCCACATGCAAGTGTGCAGCTCAGAGCTGCTCACCCCGGTGGACTCCGGCTCACACTTGGGTCACAGTGCTGAGCACAGCTTAGGGTGATGTCTGTGGCTTTGTGTGTGTGTGTGTGTGTGTTTAGGGTCTTGGGCTGAGTTAGGTCTTAGTTATGGCACGTGGGATCTTCAGTGGCGGCGTGTGGGGTCTTCGGTGGCATCACCTGGGATCTTCAGTGGCAGCGCGTGGAACTAGTTCCCAGGCCAGGTCTCAAACCCCAGCCCCCTGCACTGGGAGCACGGAGTCTTCACCACTGGTTCACCAGGGAAGTCCGTGACCTTTGTGTTATTATTATTTCTTTAGTTTTGTACGGGGTCTGTGGCCCATCTGTGCAGCTTTGTTTTATTTTACTTTTTGGCTGTGCTGGGTCTCCCTTGCAGCACATGGGTTTAGTTGCCTCTGGGCTGTGGGATCAGACCATCCATGTCCCCTGTGACGGAAGGCAGATTCTTGCCCACTCGGCCACCAGGGAAGTCCCCTCTGTGTTATTTTCAAATGTCGTTGCCTAATGATGGTCCAGCTAGCTCCTTGTCCCGACCATGTCCTGTCACCTTGGGGATGCCTGACCTCCTCTGAGAATGACCCTGAGTCCTATTTGAGCAAAGCTGTACGAGCTCCCTTGGGGTCAGAGCGAGTCTCCAAGCGCCTGTGGGACGGTCCAGGGTGGGGGTGGACAGGGCCTGGGGTCTCTGATGGGGCCGTGGCAGGACCATTTCTTCCTTCAATAGTCTCAACCAACATGCTTGTCTTTCGCCTGGACTTTCGGCATGGATGTGGCCACCTAACACTGAACACCATCAGTTGTCGTCAAATCTGTGTTCAGAGCCTTCTCTGTGAACGGGCTGTGGGGGTGCATCATCTGAAACACAATCCCAGCCGCACAGGCTGTAAGGTGCAGAAGGGTGAGCGTGTCGACGTCAGCATAAGGGCTTCCTTGTGTTAAAGGTCACTGAGGAAGGTTCACGGATGAGCAGGGTGCCTGCGACATCTGTCCGATGGGTCCTCACCCGGCGGGGAGGCAGGCGTGTGCAGGGTCCCTCAGGAGGTGGGAGGCCGAGCACACGAGGGGGTGTGGGTAGTCAGACAGCACCCGGCCCCCTGATAACGTGGAACAGTCCTAATGCCAGTGCGTGATGCGAAAAAGACAGCCTGACGCTCACACATAGGGCTGTTGGCGCAAATTAAAATCCCCACGGACAGCAGGGCTCGCTTTAAAAGCACACACGCAAAGCACACCCACCGAGCCATGCGGGTCATCTTGGGTGGAGGAGGGACGGTAGAGAGGAGTTTACCAGGGCCAGACAGTGCCAGGGTCAGCTACATGAAGACCGGCATGGGGTTAACACAGGCCCCCTCCACCAACGCCCAAGGTCCAATCCCTGAAACAAAACGATTCCGAGTTGCTGCAGGATTTTGTTGTGAACTTAATAGACTTGCTCTAAAATTTGTGTGCAGAGTGCGGTCATTGAGACAGTGATGCTTGTCTTCAGGAAGCAGAGCATAGGGGCCCAACTTGCTCCACAGGTTTTAGCCAGGGGATGGCAGGACCTCTGCCCAGGGAAGCTGCTTTCTGCACCCTGCAGCCCAGCTGTGCACCCCCTGAGCTTCAGTCCCGTCTAGCTGGGCTTGGTGTGGTGTGATGGTGATCACAGCTGACTGGTCTGTGCTTGGGGGCTCCCGGGGCAGGGGCAGGGATAGCCACACACTCGCTTTCAAACCATAATAATGAGTCATGACGAGACAGTTGCGAGGCTTGGGGTGGGCAGCGGGGGAGGTGGTCCAGGAGGGCTTCCTGGAAGAGGTTGCATTTTCTCGTGAGCTGAGTTGTGAGTCTGTATATGCTAGGTGGGGGTTGGGAGGTGGAGGTGTTCCCAGGACGAGAGGAGTGCGCCGGTCTTGTGGAGTGAGGGGGTGGGGATGGGTCTGGGGGAATGGGGTGACCCCCACCTTGAGGAGACCTTGCCTGCATCTCAGGAAGGCGTCCTGAGGGCTGTGAGCCCCTGTGTCCTTGTTTAACCCCCTCACCATCCTGTGGGGTGGCCTTTCTCCCCACGGCTCCTCTCAGAACCATCAGAAACTCACAGGGTTTCGGAGCCGCGAGCCTGTATTCTGGAGGAGACGAGGCAGTTCTGTCGGGGTGACGCCGTGCCCGGGGCCCCCCGGGATTTCTGGCCCCTGGTCATCCACTCAGCGCCCGGCAGGCGGGACCCAGACTCTTCCACCCTCAGGAGGGGCTGCCAGTCTAAGCAACGCTGCCGGTTGTTTAAATGGCTTCATTGATTATTGTAAGTGGGCTTATGAGCCTTATCGGCTGAGATTTGTATCTGCGGGAGAGCCGTTCATCTTGAATAAATATGTTTTTAATAATCTCCGAGTATTTATGGAGCATAAAGCTGTCAGACGGAGCGGAGGCGGAGGTTCCGGAGCCGCTCGCTGGCTCCGCTCTGTGCTGAGCCATCATCCAGACGCCCCCGGCGGGGTCGCGCCCTCGGGCGTGGGGTCGTCCTGCGCTGCTGTTCTGACTGCGGCGCTGCTGATTTCACTGCAGCAGCCGCTCCACGAACACAGCGCGTCGCCCCCAGGTTCAGAAACAGTGCCCGCGCCCCGGCCCTCCCGGGACCACCTGTCGCGAGGCTTGGACAGGAGGTCCCAGGGAGGCTGTGGTGTTCCAGCCTGTGCCACAGTGTGTCTGGGTCGTCCAGGCCTCTGACCTGCGATGTGGAGGAGGTCCAGGGTCAGGACGGGGGCCTGGGCAGAGCAGGGCCGGCCGGGGGCCCCTGCTCTGCTTTGGGTCTTGGACTGGGGTCCGCTCCCCCCTCCCAGTGGGAAGGCGAGGCGACATCCAGGACGGGGCTCGATGGTCTGAGAGACCCACCCCGCCTCCTCCCTGGCTGAAGCTCCTGCCCACGCCTCCCTCCACTCCCTCCTGCACAGCGAGCTGCCCCCGATGCACGCCCACCCCTTCGTGCTGGCCCAGACCCCAGTGATCTCAGAGAACGTCGTGTAATCAGTGTGAGGTCCCCGCTGCTCCTACACCCGCCCTGTCACGGTCCAGCCCCACTGAGGGTCTGCTGTGTGCCCAATGCCACCCTGAGTGCCCGACACAGGCCCACCACACGTATCCTCTGCACCGACTGCGACACGGTGGACAGCGTTCTTAGTCCCACTTTCCAGGTCAGAGCCTGGCGACCAGCTGGGGCTACACTCTGGCCTGAGCCTCCCGACTCCACACGGCCACCCACCTCTCGAGGCTAAAACAGGTCCCCAGGCCCTCTCCTCTGCCGACACTCTGCACCCCAAGGAGAGCCCCGGTAGGCCACTCAGGGGCCCTGAAGAGGCACATGTCCACCCTGGAGCCCCCGGCAACCCATGAGGCTGCAGGAAGATAGCGTTAGGATTTTCCCATAGGGAGCAGCCTACAGTAAAAAGTGGACATAGCCAGTAGCATGCAAACTGCGGCTCGCATACTGACGGGCGAGCTCCAGGTTCTATTTGCTGCGGAAGTGGCACCAAACGTAACAGCAAGGAAATGCGAATGAAAACTAGCGAGACTCTGCCGCACCCAGACTGTCTCCATTGTTGGCCAGCCGCTCAGTCGTGCCCGACTGTTTGTGACCCCATGGGCGGCAGCACTCCCTGTGCCCCTGTCCTTCACCGTCTCCAGGAGCTTGCCCACACTCACGTCCATCGAGTTGGCGACGCCACCCAACCATCTCGTCCTCTGTTGTCCCCTTCTCCTCCCGCCTCCAGTCTTTCCCAGCATCAGGGTCTCTTCCAATGAGTTGGCTCTTCTCAGCAGGTGACCAAAGTAGCTGAGCTTCAGTGTCAGTCCTTCCAATGAACATTCAAGGTTGATTTCCCGTGGGATTGACTGGTTTCATCTCCTTGCAAAGAATAGCAAGAGGAGATCAGAAGGCCTTCCTAAGTGAACAATGCAAAGAAATAGAGGAAAAGAATAGAGTGGGAAAGACTAGAGATCTGTTCAAAATTAGAGATACCAAGGGAACATTTCATGCAAAATGGGGTGCCATAGACAGAAATGGTAGGGACCTAACAGAAGCAGAAGATATTAAGAAAAGGTGGCAAGAATACACAGAAAATCTATACAAAAAAAGACCTTCATGACCTGGATAACCACGATGGTGTGGCCACTCACCTGGAGCCAGACGTCCTCGAGTATGAAGTCGAGTGGGCCCTAGGAAGCATGACTACCAACAGAGCTAGTGGAGGTGATGGAATTCCGGCTGAGCTGTTTCAAGTCCTAGAAGATGATGCTGTGAAAGTGCTGCACTCAATATGCCATCAGCTTTAGAAAACTCAGCAGTGGCCACAGGACTGGAAAAGGTCAGTTTTCACTCCAGTCCCAAAGAAAGGCAATGCCAAAGAATGCTCAAACTACCACAGAATTGTGCTCATTTCACATGGTAGCGAGGTAATGCTCAAAATCCTTAAAGCTAGGCTTCAACAGTACAGGAACCGAAAGCTTCTAGGTGTACAAGCTGGATTTAGAAAACGTAGAGGATCCAGAGATCAAATTGCCAACATCCATTGGATCATAGAAAAAGCAGGATAATCCAAAAAACATCTACTTCTGCCTCATCGACTACCCTAATGCGTTTGACTATGTGGATCACAGCAAACTGTGGAACATTCTTAAAGACATGGGAATACCAGACCACCTTACCTGTCTCCTGAGACAGGAGGAGGTCAAGAAGCAGCAGTTAGAACTGAACATGGAACAACAGACTGGTTCCAACTTGGGAAAGGAGCGCTTCAAGGCTGTATATTGTCTCCCTGCTTATTTCATTTATATGCAGAGTACAGCATGTGAAATGCCGCACCGCAGAAGGATGGCTCATAGTAAAAGGGCGTATCTGCTCTCTCCACTTTGGGCTGGAGGCTGGGCTCACTTTGGGTTGGGCCCACTCTCTCAGCTCTGGGTTGGAGGTTCTAGCCAGGGAAACAGGCAGTAAAAAAACAAGAAAAGGAATCTAACTTGTAAAGGAAAACCTAAAACTTCCTATTCATAGACAATGTGATCTCGGGTAGAGAAAACCCCAAGGAATGCCTGGAATGACTAAAGAAGTTCAGCACGGTTATAAGATACCAGATCAAATGTATTTTCCTTCGCTGCTGCTGCTGCTGCTGCTAAGTCACATCAGTCATGTCCGACTCTGCGCGATCCCATAGACGGCAGCCCACCAGGCTTCCCCATCCATGGATTTTTCTAGGCAAGAACACTGGAGTGGGTTGCCAGTGCCTTCTCCATTTTTCTTTCCTAGCAATGAACATTCCAAAAATGAAATTCATTAAATGAGTTGTTACAGTATCATCAAAAAGAAAAAAATGCTTAGAAATAAATTTAACTAAAGAAGTGCAAGTCCTGTACACTGAAAACAACCGAACATTGTTGAAACAAATTTATGAAGACCAAAATCAACGGAAGGACATCCTGTGTTCATGGCCTGAAGGACTTACTGTTGTTCAGAGGGCAGTCCTCCCTAAATTGCTCTGTGGATTGAGCACATTCCTAAGGAAACCCTCGCTGCCTTTTTGGAGAAGTTTACAGGCTTGTCCTAAAAGTCTCTTAGTCTGGGTTCTCCACAGAACCAATAGGGCACGTATCTCTGTCTAGCTATCTGTCTGTCTGTCTAGATAGGCAGGAAGGTAGGACTTGGCTCTCGCGACCCTGGGGGTTGGCCAGTCTGCCCTCTGCAAGGCAGGCCCTCAGGCTGGAGACTCAGGGCAGAGCTGATGCAGTAGCTCGAGTCCAGAGATATCGGAAGTGATTCCTTCTTCCTCTGGGACCTCTGTCTGTTTTCCTGAAGGCTTTCTACCCACTGGATGAGGTCCATCCATTTATGGAGGTTAATTTGCTTTACTCAAAGTCTACTGATTTGAATGTTAATCTAAGACACATCCTCACAGCAACATCTAGTTTGGTGTTTGACCAAAACCTAGGAGTCCAGTCAAGTTGGCGCATGAATGAACCACCACGAACTCACAGAAATGCAAGAGACCCTAACAGCCGAAGCACTCTTGGAAAGCTGGAAGGCTCACACTTCCCGACTTCAGAACTTACTGCAAAGCCACAGTCATGAGGACCGCACGGCGCGGCCTGAGGGAAGACGTGCCGACCAACGGAATGACATTGGAAGTGCAGACACGAATCCTTGCATCTACAGCCGACTGACCTTCCACGGAGGTGCGAGCCCGTCTTTCCCAACCTACCCTGGGACGGCAGCGGGAGGTCCACACGCAGAAGAGTGGAGCTGGACCCCCTCCCCCCGACAGCATGTGCAGAGACCACCTACAGTGCACCAGAGCCTCGTGTGCGCGAGGCTGGAACTGTGAGAGGAAGAGGGCACGTGTCTGAGCCCCCGTGGCCTTAGACTTGGCAACGGCTTCTGTTCGACGGCACAGTCTCATCTATCTCGGCTGCACCGGGCCCTGCTGCTGCGCTCGGGCGCTCCAGTTGTGGTGCAGGCTGCGGGCTTCTCACCGCAGGGGCGTCTCATGTGGAGCTCTGGCTCCGAGGCACGTGGGATCTTCCCAGATTAGGGATCGAACCTGTGTCTCCTGCCTTGGCAACTGGATTCCTTATCACTGGGCCACCAGGAAAGCCCTGATGTTTTTTTCCATATGATACCTAAAGCAAAAACAACCAGTGAAAAAGCAGGTAAGTTGGACCTCACTGAAGTAACTTTCTGAGGTTCTGAGGTCATAAAGAAAGTGAAAAGACAGCCCACAAAATAGGAGAAAATATTTGCAAATCTTGCATGTGATAAGGAACATCTATCTGAAATGTATTTTAGAAACTCTTGCAACTCAACAGTAAAAATGGACAAATAACTCAATTTTAAAATGGGCAGACGACTTGAACAGACAAGTTGATGGACATTTGGGTTGCTCCAGCTTCTTGCCTGCAATGAATGATGCTGCTGTGAACATCCCTGCGTAAGTCCTTGTGTGACATACGTTTCAAGCCTCTCAAGTATGATCCAGGAGTGGGAGTGCTGGGTTGTTCGGGGACTTGGAGTGTAGCTTCTGCAAGACTGACTGCCAGAGAGTTCTCCACAGAAACTGCTCCGTTTCCCGTCCCCCCAGCAGGGCCAGGGGCTCTGACCTCTCTGTGTCCCCCAGCTTTTGCTGTTTCTCGTTTTTTTTAACTATGATCACCAGAGCAAGTGTGAGGAAGCATTTCAGGTGGATATGACTTGACTCTCCCTGAGAGCTAACGATGTGAGCGAGCTCTCACGTGTCTATTGGCCATTTGTACATCTTCAGACAAATAGTAGACTGCCCTGCTGGCCCACTGTTGAGGCTCCACGCTCCCAATGCAAGAGGCCTGAGTTCAACCGCTGGTTGGGAAACTAAGGTCCCACAAGCTGTGCAGACCAACCAAAAAAGAAATAGCAGCTTACGAAAGGGCAGCTCAGTTCACTCAGGCATGTCCAACTGTTTTTGACCCCATGGACTGCAGCACGCCAGGCCTCCCTGTCCATCACCAACTCCTGGAGCTTGGTCGAGCTCATGTCCATCGAGTCAGTGATGACATCCAACCATCTCAGGCTCTGTCGTCCCCTTCTCCTCCCGCCTTCAATCTTTCCCAGCATCAGGGGCTTTTCAAGTGAGTCAGCTCTTCTCATCAGGTGGCCAAAGGACTGGAGTTTCAGCTTCAACATCAGTCCTTCCAATGAACACTCAGGACTGATTTCCTTTAGGATGGACTGGTTGGATCTCCTTGCAGTCCAAGGGACTCTTGAGAGTCTTCTCTAACACGACAGTTTGAAAGCATCCATTCTTCAGTGCTCAGCTTTCTTCATAGTCCAACTCTCACATCCATACATGACCACTGGAAAAACCATAGCCTTGATGAGACAGACCTTTGTTGACAAAGTAATGTCTGCTTTTTAATATGCTATCTAGATTGGTCATAACTTTCCTTCCAAGGAGCAAGCGTCTTTTAATTTCATGGCTGCAGTCACCATCTGCAGTGATTTTGGGCCCAAGAAAATAAAGTCTGCTACTGTTTCCATTGTTTCCCCATCTATTTCCCATGAAGTGATGGGATCGGATGCCATGATCCGAGTTTTTTGAATGTTGAGTTTTAGGCCAGCTTTTTCACTCTCCTCTTTCACTTTCATCAAGAGGCTCATTAGTTCCTCTTCACTTTCTGCCATAAGGGTGGTGTCATCTGCACATCTGAGGTTATTGATATTTCTCCCGGCAGCCCTGATTCCAAGCTGTGCTTCCTCCAGCCCAGCGTTTCGCATGATGTACTCTGCATATCAGTTAAATAAGCAGGGTGACAACATAAGCCTTCACGTACTCCTTCCCAACTGGGAGCCAGTCTGTTGTTCCATGTCCAGTTCTGACTGTTGCTTCCTGACCTGCACACAGGTTTCTCAGGAGGCAGGTCAGGTGCTCTGGTATTTTCATCTCTAAGAATGTTCCACAGTTTATTGTGATCCACACAGTCGAAGGCTTAGGCAGAGTCAACAAAGCAGAAGTGGACGTATTTCTGGAACTCTCTTGCTTTATCGATGATCCAGCAGATGTTGGCAATTTGATCTCTGGTTCCTCTGCCTTTTCTGAAACCAGCTTGAACATCTGGAAGTTCACAGTTCACGTATTGTTGAAGCCTGGCTTGGAGAATTTTGAGCGTTACTTTACTAGCGTGTGAGATGAGTGCAATTGTGTGATAGTTTGAGCATTCTTTGGCATTGCCTTTCTTTGGGATTGGAATGAAAGCTGACCTTTTCCAATCCTGTGGCCACTGCTGAGTTTTCCATATTTGCTGGCATATTGAGTGCAGCACTTTCACAGCATCATCTTTTAGGATTTGAAATAGTTCAACTGGAATTCCATTACCTCCACTAGCTTTGTTCTTAGTGATGCTTCCTAAGGCCCACTTGACTTCGCATTCCAGGATGTCTGGCTCTAGGTGAGTGATCACGCCATTGTGATTATCCGGGTCATGAAGATCTTTTTTGTACAGTTCTTCTGTGTGTTCTTGCCACCTCTTAATCTCTTCTGCTTCTGTTAGGTCCCTACCATTTCTGTCCTTTATTGTGCCATCTTTGCGTGAAACATTCCCTTGGTGTCTCTAATTTTCCTGAAGAGATCTCTAGTCTTTCCCATTCTGTTGTTTTCCTCTATTTCTTTGCACTGATCACTGAGGAAGGCTTTCTTATCTCTCCTTGCTCTTCTTTGGAACTCTGCATTCAGTTGGGTATATCTTTCCTTTTCTCCTTTGCCTTTCACTTCTCTTCTCAGCTATTTGTAAGGCCTCCTCAGACAGCCGATTTGCCTTTTTGCATTTCTTTTTCTTGGGGACGGTCCTGGTTACTGCCTGCTGCACAGTGTCATGAACCTCCGTCCACAGCTCTTCAGGCGCTCTGTCTGGCAGATCTAATTCCTTCAGTCTCCTTCTCACTTCCACTTTATAATCCTAAGGGATTTGATTTAGGTCATACCTGAATGGTCTAGTGGTTTTCCCTACTTTCTTCAATTTAAGTCTGAATTTGGCAATAAGGAGCTCATGATGTGAGCCACAGTCAGCTCCCAGTCTTGTTTTTGCTGACTGTATAGAGCTTCTCCGTCTTCAGCTCCCTTGTATCTCAGTCGGTAAAGAATCTGCCTGCAGTGCAGGAGACCCGGGTTTGATCCCCGGGTTGGGAAGATCCCCTGGAGAAGGAAATGGCAACCCACTCCAGTATCCTTGCCTGGAAAATCTCGTGGACAGAGGAGTCTGGCGGGCTGCAGTCCATGGGGTCGCAAAGAGTCGGGCACGCCTGAGCAGCTAACGCTGACACTAACTAATCTTCGGCTGCAAAGAATAGAATCAGTCTGATTTCGGTGTCGACCATCTGGTGATGCCCACGTGTAGAGTCTTCTCTTGTGTTGCTGGAAGAGGGTTTGCTATGACCAGTGCATCTCTTGGCAAAACTCTGTTAGCCTTTGCCCTGCTTCATTTTGGACTCCAAGGCCGAACTTTCCTGTTACTCCAGGTGTCTCCTGACCTCCTACTTTTGCATTCCAGACTTGTATGATGAAAAGGACATCTTTTTTGCGTGTTAGTTCCAGGAGGCCTTGTAGGTCTTCATACAGCCGTCCAATATAGCTTCTTTGGCGTTAGTGGTTGGGACATGGGCTTCAGTTACTGTGATATTGAATGGTTTGCTTTGGAAACGAACAGAGATCATTGTGTCATTTTTGAGATTGCACCCAAGTACTGCATTTTGGACTCTTTTGTTGACTAGGATGGCTACTCCATTTCTTCTAAGGGATTCTTGCCCACAGTAGTAGATATAATTGTCATCTGAATTTAATTCGCTCATTTCAGTCCATTTTAGCTCACTGATCCCTAAAATGTCAATGTTCACTCTTGCCATCTCCTGTCTGACCACTTCCAATTTACCTTGATTCACAGACCTAACATTCCAGGTTCCTAGGCGTCGGACCTTGCTCTTTACAGCGTCGGACCTTGCTTCCATCCCCAGTCACATCTACAAATGGGCGTTGTTTCCGCTTTGGCTCCGTCTGTTCATTCTTTCTGGAGCTATTTCTCCACGCTTCTCCAGTAGCATACTGGGCTCCTACTGGCCTGGGGAGTTCATCTTTCAGTGTCCAGTCTTTTTGCCTTTTCATAGTGTTCATGGGGTTCTCAAGGCAAGAATACTGGAGGTTGTCATGCCCTTCTCCAGGGGACCACGTTTGTCAGAACTCTCCACCAGGACCGTTCCGTCTTGGGCGGCTCTACACGGCATGGCTCATAGTTTCACTGAGTTAGAGAAGGCTGTGGTCCGTGTGTGAAGTGGATGAATGGACAGACTGTGGTAGCTCTGTACCATGGAATACTATGCAGCTGTAGAAGGACGGACGTTCTGATACATGTGGCATTGAGGGTGAGCAGTCAGTCAGGAAAGAGCACATGTCGTATGATGCTGCTTACAGAAAGTATCCAGGGTTGAGACAGAGGACGTGGGTGGCTGACCCGGGTGGAGAGAGGGGCAACGAGTGTCACTGCCGGGGAGGGGGCAGGGTCCCTATCAGGGCTTGGCAATGTTCGCCAAGTGGGTGGCAGCGATGAGTGTGCAGCTTTGTGAGTGTTCTAAAACCACCGAACCTGTGTACTTCCTAAGGGTGCCTTGGATGGTATGTGAATTGTAATCTCAGTTCCTTTAAAACAATATTTATTGGGCCTGTCCCGGTGGCTCAGTGGTAAAGAATCCACCTACACTGCAGGAGACATGAGTTCAATCCCTGGGTCAGGAATACCCCTGCAGGAGGAGATGGCAACCCACGCCAGCGTTCTTGCCTGAGAAATCCCGTGGACAGAGGAGCCTGGCGGGTTACAGTCGATGGGGTCACACAGAGTCAGACAGAGTTCAGTGACTGCAGGCATGTTTCGTGCAGGCATGCAGGGAAGCAGCATCCCTTATGCCACGCAGCACGGCCTAACGTGTGTGCGCGCGTGTGCATGCATGCGCACGTGTGCGTGTGCATATGTGTGCGTGTGTGCATGTGCGAGCGTGTGTGCACACATGCGTGTGTGCACGCGTGCGTATGCATGCATGTATGCGAGTCTGTGCATGTGTGCATATTTGTGCACACGTGTGTGCCTGTGCATCTATGTGCATGTGCGTGGGTGTGCACACGTGCATGTGCGTGTGTGTGTGTGTGTGTGTGTGTGGCTGCGTCAGATCCTAGTTGCACTATGCGGATCTTTTGTTGAGGCTCGTGGACTCTAGTTGTGCTTGGCTGGCTTAGTTGCCCTGTGACACGTGAATCTTAGTTCCCCGACCAGGGATCAAACCCGTGTTCCCTGCATTGGAAGGTGGATTCTTAACCACTGGCCCAGCAGGGAAGTTCTGTGTCTCAATTGCTTTAAAAAAGGAATGACAGGTGTTGGCAGGAGTGAGAAGTGACTGCTTGGTGACAGTGTGAGGTCATTCAGCCACGCTTCTTAAAAGTTAAATAATAAGACCGTCCTATGACCCACCAGCTCTGCCCGCAGGAACATGCCCAAAGGTCCTGGATGGGGCTTTCTTTGCCAAAATGTTCTGGACAGTGTTGTTAGCAGTGTTACTCATCACGGCCCTGGAATGCGAGAAATCCAGAAGCCTAAAACAGCAGAAGGGGGAAGCACTGTGATCTAAGTGCAGCGTGGTCTGCACAGGGTGTGGTGTGTCTACGCAGCCATGACCCAGAGTGAGGGGCTGCTCCGCGCGACCCGAGCTGTCACAGAGGTGGGGGAGCGTGCAGTCGGCGTGCGTCTGCTCCGGGCAGGTAAGACAGCGGCGGGAGGGACGCCCGGCATCCAGGGTGCAGAGAGCTGTTTCTGAGTCCTGACCTGGTGGCAGTGACGCGGGGGCACTTCTGTTGGGCTGATGCCTTCAGATGCATGGACTTCAGCGTGTTGTACTTCGGCCGGTTTTCAAGTGTTGGGGTCGCTGGGTGCTGGGCAGTTCCTTTCAGGAAACAACAAGGAGAGGACTCCAGACTCCCCGCTCTGGAGCCGCCTCCTGCCTTGGGGAGGTGGTGGTCAGCCAGGAGGGCTGCCCATCCATCAGCCACCGACCAGTCCACTGGGAGAGGTCGTCCTGGCAACACCAGAGCCAACTCACAGTGGTCCCTGAGCCGGCCAAGAACTGGATGCAGCCGGCATCCTGAGGCAGGCGGCTGACTGCCTGTGGACCCCCCTTGCCCAGAGCTTCTGGCCTCGTGGGCGCAGCTGGCAGCCAAGTGGCACGGGTCCACAGCAGCATGACTCCTCTGCCTGCAGCCTGTGGGCACCAGACAGGGGCAGGCACAGGAAGGCGCTGGAGGGAGGGACCCTAGTCCCAGGGACCTGGGGCGGCCTGTGGAGCTCTTGGGGGCTCTGGGCCTTCCACCTCCTGCATGGTCTCTAGATCTCCCCTCCCCACTGAGGCTGTGACTCTGACAAGGGCCCTGGGGCTCCCGTCCCCCGTCCTGGGGCACTGCTGCAGGCCATGTGTCTCCAGAGGCAGTGCCTGGAGCCTGCCTGGGCTCGGGGGCTTGGGGGTGTGGGGGAGCTGGTGTTTCATCCCCTGGTGGCCCAGCCATCAGCCGAGTGCTACAGGGAAGGCAGGAGGCATCCCTTATGAATGTCAAGGGTGCCCACGCCAGGGGGTGATGCGTGCAGCAGAGTGCTGGCCCGGCCAGGGTGGGCGTCAGCACGTAAAGGGAGTCATGCAGGAAAGGGACCGGGCCCTGGTGGGCAGGGGGCAGGGACCAGACACAGCGGTGGCAGGGCTGCCTGGCCGGGCACACTGGGCACCAGCTTGGGACACAGTGGGTAGAGGTGGCTCCCGCTAGCGTGTGTGGGTGTCCAAGAGTCACAGCCACATCAGCCCAGTGATCAGACATGCCTGTGCCCAGCAGAGAGTCATGGGGCGGGGGCCCTTTCTCCCTTGAGACTTCTCATAAGGGGAGGAAAACACTTGCCAGAATCCTCAACCCCTGGGACTGGCCTGTGCTCCTCCAGTGCCACGGAGGCTTGAAAAGTGAATATCTAGTGTTTTTCAGCCTTGAAGTTGGAAGGCACACTGCCTTCTGGAAGGAGTGGGAGGGCTGTGGGTCTGTGGGCAGGTGGAGTTGGGCCTTGTAGGTTGTGTAGGAGTTCGCCAGTACAAAACAAAGGAGGATGGCACAGACTGAGGGAACAGCCGTGGACGTTCACAATGCCTCCCAGTAACAGTGAAGTGCTGGGGAGCTGGAGTGAAGAGACGAGAGGTGGGCAGGAAGGCCGGGGCGGCGATGGCGGGGGAAGGTTGGGGCCTTCCTCTGAGCCGCAGAGAACTGCCCGTCCCACTTTCCCAGGGCCTCGGGAGCCCTGGCCCGCCCCCCTGTTCCTCTCCAGGGGCTCGGGAGTGCTTTCTGTGCTCGTCACTCCCGTCTGGCAGCCCCCACTCCAGGCTCGGGCGCTTGGCCGAGAACGGGCCATCGGGGGGCCCCTCCTGGGGTGACCGTTCCAGACAGAGCCCCAGGAAAGTCAGCAGTACAGTGTGTCAGGAGCCGGGAAGGGCTGGGTGTCCTCTCAGGCTGTCCAGGAGGGCTCCTCAGAGGAGGGGGGCAAGGGCTGAGACCTGAGAGATGGGAGGAGCCAGCAGGCAGAGATCCGGGAAGCTGCAGGACACTCCAGGAAGGCGGGCACTGGCCTCAGCCAGGGCCGGGGTGGCTCTCCTCCACTGCCCATTGTCCTGAAGGCCTGAGTCCACGGGGTCGGGCGTCTCAGCACGGGGCGGCCCAGCCCTGTCCATGGTGCTGAAAGGCCGGCTCTGCACTCTCCCCTCCCCGCGGGGGTGACCGCGGCCTGAGCCGGGCAGGCCCCCAGTGCAGCCCCGCCCCCCCCCCCACCTCAGCCCGACGCCTGGACAGGTCTCCCCTCCCCCACCACAGAGGTGGGGGCCAGACACGTGCTGACCCCGTGCTGTCAGGACAAGTGGGGTGTGGGTGCCAAAGCTTGGCCCTCCCCCGGGGCAGGAAATGCTGGCCCCCGGCTCCAGGCCTCTGCAGCCTTACTGAGGTGGGGGGAGGGTGTCCAGGACCCCTGGCCTTGGAGTGGGGCCTCCCCTTCCCGGTGAGCATGTCCTTCATGGATTGGAGGTGCCCTGCTGCCCACGGCTGGACTTCAGGGAGCAGCTGCTCCCCCATGGTGTGTAAGTGGGCATCTGGGAGCGGCCGGAGCAGCAGGAGAAGGCGTTAAGGAAACGCCAGCGAGGAGAGCGTGAGGCCTGCTCGCTCCCATTAATAGCTCGCACAAGAGGCTCTCTGCCATCGGATTCAATTTATTCCCATCTGGGCCGTGCTGTCTCCATCAATTCGGCTAATAAAGAGAGGTGGACGGCCGTGACCTGGGCTTCTGCAGAGGCCTCTTCTGAGCTAATTAACTGGCCTGAACAATCCCTTTTAATACTTCTGTGCTTAATGCCCTAAAAGGAAAAAATGAACTGGAGACAGAGGTGGAGGGCAGGGGGCTGGGAGGCTGCAGCTGGCTGCGGGGGAGGGGCAGGCTGGTTACTCAGGGCTCCCCTTGGGGAAGTGAGGGGCCAGGAGCTCGGCCCCGCTCTGCACCCAGGGTGGATAGCCTTGCTGTCTGAACCCCACTTTCTCCTTTACCAGGTGGGGAGGGTGGACGCAGGGCCCTCTTCTCGAGGGACAGATCCCAAGGAAAGGGTGTGAGTGTGTGTCCCATGCATGGAGGTGGTCCCCGTGGGGGGATGGGAGGAGAAAGGCCATCCACCAAGGCTGAGCACACCCCCATCTCCGCTCACTGTCCTCATCTGTAAAGTGGGGGTAAGGGCAGGGCAGGCTGCAGGGCTGCCTGAAACCGGGTGGTAATGCCCCCAGCTGCTCCTGAGCACGCGCTGTGCTGGTTGCTGTGACAGGAGGTCTTGCCTCCTGTATCTGTTAGCTGTGGAGAGGCATCTGTCACTTAGAGAGTACTGATCGTGTCCTGCCGAAGTGGGGCTCATTCACCCAGCTGGCTCCCCAGGCCATATTATACATGTTCCTAAAAGTAACCTCACCCATTCCGTGTTCTGTGCTTCTCACGTGGCTGCTAGACAGTTCTGTTTCCGTTGGACACAGCTGTTTGAGGTCAGAGTGTGGCGTGGCTTGGGTTCCTCTGACTTCGTTTCCTTTGCTGGGGGCCTGGCCCCCTCCCCCTGAGGAGCTGACCCTGCCTGGGTCTGGGGCTGAGGTTGGCCTGGGCAAGGCCATGGAGCTGTCCACGCTGCAGTGCTGAAAACGCCTGGGCCTGAAGCCAGCAGAGGACTCACTGGCTGGGCTGACCCTGCAGCCAGGCCACCAGCCTCCTGAGTGGCCAAGGGGCCCCGAGGATGCCCCCGTGCTGTCCACAAGCCCGTTCCAAGTCCTGGACGTGGGCTGTGTGCCAGGCACTCCAGCAGAGGACGGGGGCTTCCTGTCCTCACCCGCTCGCTGCCTGGTGAGGGCGTGACTTTCGCAAAGGAAACCTGGGAAGGCAGCCTGTCATTACAGCAGTGAATTGTGTGGCCTGACTGCCATCATGGCAGGAGATGAGATGCAGGAAGCCCCCAGCAGGCTGTCGAGGTCAGTGTGTCCATCTTTCCCGAGGACCGGATGGGCCCTGAACACGCAAGATCAGACGGCGACCCTCCACTCAGCTCGCTCTGTTACACACCCTGCTCTGAGTGCCAGAAACCCTTGGGGCTGGCATCAGGGGAGCCCCAGGCCCTTTTCAGGGTGGGCATGCCTCCCTTCCTGCCTGCATCCTTCCCAGCCTTAGCCTCCGCCCACCTGGGGTTCCTGGAGGGCGAGCAAGAAAGAGGGGTGGGTCCAGGCCTCCGTGAATGTAAAATTCCAAACTAAATCCTTCAACTGTCCTTTATGATGATTTGCTAAAATATTTTCAAACCACCATTTACGTTTCTATCAAAGTAAAACAGTGACTCAAGTCATTGGATGACTTCTGAGCAACTGCCCCCACCCTGGCCCATCTGCTCCCTCCCTGGAAGGAGTCGTCTTGACCCTGAGCTGAGGGCATGTCCTAGGCAAAGGTAGTCCCTCCTATCTGCTCGTTTGCACCCCAAGGAGGCCTCTGCTGTCCCCTGCACCCCCTCCCTCTCCCACTGGGGGTTGGCCCCCTCCGGCTTCTCTGCCTGGACCTGGGGGGCTTCACACTTTTATTTCCTGCTTCGTTAACTGCAGGCAGTGCCAACAGGGTGACTTCTTGTGGCTTCTGCTCTGTCCCTGTTGTAGACGGTCTAACTGAGAGCAGGAGGTGCTTGTTGTCTGGGCCTCCACTCTGCCCCACAGCCCCAGGTCTGCTGGGACTGGCCCAGACTCCTTCTCTCCACCCAGAGAGGCCCACCTGGGACTCAGCTGTGCGGGCCTGCAGCCAGTCTCTCGCTGTGCTTGGGCAACAAAGCCGGAGAGACGGAGGGCCTGACCCCGTGGAGGAAGAGGGTGAGGCCGGCACACTGTGCGTGACTGCAGTGTGTCTGCAGGGTGGTGAGCTCGGCAGCCGCTGTCTCGTTCAGCCCCCTCTCCTTGCTGTGAGAAGGTGCTGCCTGCCCCCTCTTTTGGGGGAGAAGCCACCATCCTCTGCTGGTGTGCCTGGCACAGAGCCCACAGCCAGGATTCGGAATGGGCTTGTGGACAGCATGGGGGCATCCTCAGGGCCCCTCGGCCACTCAGGAGGCCGGTGGCCTGGCTGCGGGGTCAGCCCCTGCCAGTGAGTCCTCTGCCGGCTGCAGGCCCCAGCGTTTTCAGCACTGCAGCGTGGACAGCTCCATGGCCTCACCCAGGCCAGCCTCAGCCCGGGCCTAGGCAGGGTCAGCTCCTCAAGGGGAGGGGGCCAGGCCCCCAGCAAAGGAAACCGAGTCAGAGGAACCCAAGCCACGCCACACTCCGCTCTCCAACAACCTGTGAAAGGCAGGGCAGGGCAAGTGGGCAGGGGTGGGTCACAGAAGCCCCTCCTCACTGTCTCGGGCGTCTGCAGGGCCTCCAGGAGGATCTCTTGGCCGGAGCAGGGGCCTCCTGCATTTCACCTCCCTTGTTTGCCCTGGTGCCTGGCATGGAATGTGTGCCTGGTGAGCGGTTATGAACGTCTGGAAAGAAGGGCAGAGGCTGACCAGGGAGGCATGGGGAACCTCTCTGAGAAAGTGACACTTCTTGCCTTTGTTGTTATGATACGTGTTATGAGATAGCACATGTCTACCATTTCAGTCGTGTTAACGTGCCCAGTTAGGGTCATTCACACGTTCTGTGACCATCACCACCATGTGTGCACACAGCTCCTTCATCTTGTAAAACTCAAGCTCTGTGTCCGTTAACACCAATTCCCCACCCCCTCCCCCAGGCCCCATCATCTACTTCTTGCATCTGTGGACACGACCCCCTAGGGCCTCATGTAAGTGGATCGTACGGGGCCTTGTCCCTTGTTTCACTGCGTCCTGTGTCCTCCAGGTTCATCTACGCTGTGGCAGGCGTCAGGATGCCCTTCGTTTGAACGGCTGAGCCACCCTGTCTGTATGGACCAGGCTTTGTTTACTCACCCAGCTGGGTGGCTTCCCCTCTTGGCGACGGTGAATAACGCTGCCGCGAGTGTGTATGTAGAGGTGCGTCTTCGAGTCCCTGTTTTCAGTTAGCTCCTTCGGGTAAATGCCCAGAAGTTGTATGGTTCTGTGTTCGGTTTTGAAGACCTATGTGCCATTTTCCGGAGCGGGTGCACCATGTGCCCCCAACCAGCAGTCCACGAGGGCTCCGAGAGCTGCACCCCGTTGGCCAGAGCAGCCCCGGGGGCCCGGCTTCAGTGGGTGGAGACAGGGTCCAGCAGTTGCAGGCACGGGGCTGGCAAGCCAGCTGCGGAGGAGCCCGGGGTGGGGGCAGTGAGCCCCCGGGTCGTGACTGGCAGTGGGTGGGGATGGGGGCAAGGGGCTGTCGTCGTCGTCGTCGGAGAGCTGGGGAGAGAAGTGGGTGAGTCTGGCGTGAGCAGACAGTGGGGGGTGGGGGGGGCAGGTGAAGGGTGACTGTGGTTTGGCTCTGGTTCCTGCATCTCCCGTGACTTTACTTGCCAAGGTTCTGGCATCTCGGGGCTGTGCAGGCACTGGAGCATCCTAGGGACAGAGGGCTCATCCCTGAGCCTGCCTTTCCATCCACATCAGCCCCTCCTCCTCGGGGCCCTCACATGCAGGACCACGAGCCCCCTGCCCTCATCACCCCTTATGGGTGGGGACAGCCCTGTGTCCAGAGCCCTGTGGTCACTCAGGTCAGCCGAGCCCCAGGCTGCTCCACTGCCCCGTCCGTTTCTTCCTGGGAAACTCCAGTAGGGGCTCTCGCCCACGCCCCCCTCACCCGGGCCCCCTGACCGACGCTGGTGCCTCCCTGTGTGTCCTGCCCCGGGCATCTCACTCCCTTCTCTGGGGATCTGCAAGCATGACCAGCTGCCTTCTCAGTGGCAGTCATTTATGGCCTGTTGGCCCCACTTACCTGAATGATGACAAAACCCACGTCAGACACCTGGGCAACCTGCCCCTCACCAGCCGCTTCCTCCCTGGCCGTCCAGGTTGGGCCCCCGCCCTGCGCCTGCCCACTGCTCCAGGGGGACAGTGACCCCGTGGCAGCCCAGCGACAAACCCCAGCTCCCCTTCTCTGACAGGCGGGCCCGGCTGAGTGTCAGAGGGTGAGGTGAGCGGGGCTGTTCCTTGTAGTCAGAGCGTGCACAGCTGTGGTTTTATCCACAGCAAAGCACGCGCCTTCACGTGGCTGTTCAGCGGGCACTTGCCCCTCCCACTAGTGTGGCGGGGGCAGGGTGGGCTCCTGGCGGGCGACTCTGAGGGCTGAGTGTGGCCACGGAGGGGAGCAGGGAGGGGCTTCCTGCCTGCAGCTGCTGAGGCAAGGGGGCTCAGCTGCGGCCAAGGGGTGGAGTCCAGAAACGTGACCAGGTCCAAACATGCCATGAGGCCTGGGTGTGGCCTCGCTGCCTGATCCAAGTGCATAGCCAAGTCCGGCGGCCAAGTCGCTGGGGGCAGCAGAGCTGGGTGAGCAGCCACCAGGCTGGACAGGGGCCCATGGCCAGCTGCTCCCGGTCACATTCGGCCACCGTTGCCCGGACGGTCGGAGCCCTGGAGCCCAGGCTAGGGCACCACATGTGGCCCAGCTGCCCTGGCCCTGGGCCTGCTGCCCACTGCCCACTCGGGGGCGTTGTTTCAGACGACTCGGCGAGGAGGGATGCGAAGGCTGTTACAGAACAAAAGAGACTCACGCAGAGCGACCAGACGCAGCGCCTCGCGCTTCTACGCTTCCTGCTTCCCACAAACTGGTCCTGCAGTGTCTAAAACACGGAAAGATTGAGCATGGGCGGTGAACTAAACGATGTTAAAGAATTTACTACTGGGCGTGATGAGGTGATGATTGTGTGAGTGAGTGAAGTCGTTCAGTCATGTCCGACTGCCTGCGACCCCATGGACCGTAGCCTATCAGGCTCCTCCGTCCATGGGATTTTCCAGGCAAGAGTGCTGGAGTGGATTGCCATTTCCTTCTCCAGGGGATCTTCCCAACCCAGGAATCGAATCCGGGTCTCCCGCATTCCAGGCAGATGCTTCACCGTCTGAGCCCCCAGGGAAGCCCTGAGGTGATGATTAGACTTTTAAAAACCTTATTTGCTAGGGATGCAGGCTGAAGTACTAATGGACAAAATGAAATGTCTGGGATTCCCCTCATAATACTAAAAAAGAGGGCGTGTGCAAGCGTGTGTGCATGCGTGTGTAAGCGTGTGTGCATGCGTGTGTGTGGCAAGGACATGAAACACTGTCTGTGAGCTGAGACGGTTGAAACTGAGGACAGCACATGGGCTCATTATCTTCTTTTCTCTGCTTGTGTGTGGGTTGGCATTTTTCATGATACATCATGGAGCAGCGCTTCAGCCAGCATATCCTTGTTGGTGGCGTTTCCGCTTCGCTCACGCTGTTCCCTGAGGATCCATCCTCCAGGCTGGGATCACGGATGCCGGGCTTGACACTTCTCCCAGCCTGGGCGTGTGCTTCAGAGGGGCCCGGCGTTTACAGGCTGTGAGCGTCGGCGTGGGGGCGGAAGGCAGCCTTGCCAGCCCTTGTTTCTGCTTCCAACTTGCACAAAATCGGTGGGTGTACAGTGTTGTAATTTTGTTTCCAGCTTCCCAGCTCAGCCGACCCTTGTGGTGGCCGTGGGGGCTTCCCTAGTGGGTCGATGGTAACGGCCCAGCCTGCCAGTGCAGGAGACGCAGGAGACTCTCGTCCAGTCCCTGGGTTGGGGAGATCCCCTGGAGGCGGGCGTGGCAACCCACCCCAGTATTCTTGCCTGGAGAATCCCGTGGACAGAGGAGCCTGGCGGGCTGCAGTCCGCGGGGTCGCAGAGTCTCACAAGACTGGAGCGACTGAACAGCTGCTGCTGTTGGACAAACGCTTGTGACCCGTAGATGAGTCCACTGTTCAAGGTGAATGTTTCTTAGTCTTTAAAAAAATAAATTTGATATCCAAAAAGCATTAATCGCTTTCTCATTTCTATTAGTTCTTCTTTAATTTCTTTGATTTCCAAGTGAGGCGCTGACGCCTGCAGGTTTCTGCCCAGGCTGGACCCTTCCGGGGGCTCCTCTGATCGGATGGCCTGCAGTCAGGCCTGCGGGTCACCTGTAATGGAGTCTCCGATGTCAAGCTCAGATTCGGCTTTTCCAGAATTGGTCTCCAGGTATCTCAGCGTTACTTTGTAAATTACCTCCTTGGCATTGTTTGGTCTTGACACTTTTTGTGAGCAAGGGCTTTCCTCTACCCAAGGGGTCTTTTTCAAGGCTCTGAATTCTTTCTTCAGCCGAGTCCCCTCTCGGGCCCAGCGCCACACTCTCTCAGTCACTGCTGGCCACACTGGGCCTCCCGCCCAGCCCCGTGAGACGCCGGGGTGGCTCTTTCAGCTGGTCCCCAACGCCCCAGACCCGGAGTCAGAGAATGTGGTCTGAATTCCAGTGTGTATCTTGGAAAAGTCTCTGAGCCGCTCTGAGCCTCGCGTGTAAGAGGCAGCCTGTGACGTGCCACCCAGGCGAAACGCCTGCACTTACAGGTGCTGTGAGTGCTTGCACGCGGGGATGTGCGCCTGGGTGGGGCGCTGGGCTCGCACGTGGGTGGGCTGTGGGGAGCAGAGATGTCTCCCCCAGACGGGGGATCCCCGCTGGCCTTCGCAGCTGGGGTTTGTCCCCGCACCTCACACTGCGCGCCAGAGCTGCTCGAGGCCTGTTTCCATGGTTACCGCCTCAGGGTGACATCACCACCCTGCCTGCAGCCTGGGGGCACCCCGGCACCCTGCCCAGGGGCCCTCGTGGCAGGTGGTGTCGGCGGGACTGGCCTCAGGGTGGGGGCAGGCTGTGCTCCAAGTCCCTCCTGAAAGCAGGGCGGGTGGGGCCCCAGGGCGGGTGGGGCCCCAGGGCACGGGTGGGGCATCTCTGAGCCGAGGCAGACGACGGAGCTTGTCCAGCCACGGTCTGGGAGCCGGTCAGCTCTGGTCCCCAGGGAGCAGACGCCAAGAGGGAGTGAGCCATGTGGGGCTCACGGGAGGCAGGGGTGGGGAGAGGGGAGGAGTGGGGCGTGGGGCTGACATCTGGGGTGGAGGGGGAGGGGAGGGGGAGGGGGGAAGAGCCTGAACACAGTGCAATGGAGATCCGAGGTGGCTGGTGCAGACCCCGAGCCCACACCGCCCGCGGGGAGACCAGCCCCTCTGGGCTCAGCCTCAAGCCTCCAATGAGGCACGGAGGTCCCGAGGCTTGGGAGCTGCGGCCTGTTGGCTGGACCCACACCTCCAAGCAGGCTTCTCTGCCAGGCCAGCCCTCGCTCAGCAAGTGGCCTTCCCCGTGGTGTGGGCGTGAGGGGTGTCCCGTCCAGGCCGAGCAGGTCAGGCCAGGGAGGGCTGACCCCCTTCCAAGGGCCCCGCCTGGGCCCTGGTCCTACCCTGGGAGATGCTGGCGCCCACGCCGATGGCTCCCAGGCCCTGGGTGTGCTAGGGAGGCGGGGAGGGGGCACTGGGACAAGAGGCCCTGCCCTGCGGCTTATACAGTGTCCACGCTGGGGCAGAGAGGGGGCTGCTGGCCGTGGGCGAGGAGGGGCAGGGGGGCAGGAAGTGGGGACTGTGGTGGGAGGTGCTGGGGACGAGGGCGAGGGAGGGGTGGGCTCAGACATCCAGGAAGTGGGGGTCCCCAGCGGGGCGGCTGAGCTTGGGAGCATGTCACAGGGGTCTTGATCTGGACTGACCTGCCTCCATCGGCCTCTGGCTTGGCTCTTCCCAGTCGGTCCACCTTGCTCCAGCCCCAAGCTCGGCCTCTCCAGGGCCCAGGGCTTTTGCTCGAGCTGTCCCCAGTGCCTGGACATGTCTCCTGGGAGCGGCCCACTCCTCCTTCGGGTTTGGCCCTAACATGTCCTCCTGGTGAGTCAGTGGGGTCCACTCACCCCTGGCTGGCTGGGCAGGGCAGACCTCAGTGGCCGGCACTAGCCTTCTGCAGCTCAGAGATGGCGCATCCTGGATGGATGAGTGGACGGAGGCGAAGTCTTCCTCCTGGGGTGTTTCTGAGCCTCAGAGAGGGAGAAGAGGCTGAGGGGCCAGGGAGCCCACCCTGCCTCCATCGTGTCTGTGCTCAGAACCCCGGTTCCTCCTGAGGTTCACGTCCCGGGGCCCCGGCATCTCACGGGCAGAGCGGGTGTCGTGCAGATGCCTGTTGCCATCTGGCCCGAGGGTCCCTCTCTTCCTCCTCACCTGTGGCTGTGTGTTTCTCTGCACAGCTGGGAAAGCACCCCCTTTCCAGGCCTCCTTGCAGCTAGGGGTGGCCCTGGGACCTGACCCCCCCCGAGGAGCATCAGCAGGGTCTCCTGGGGGCCCTGGGGAGCCCCCAGACACCCATCATGTGTGTCATTGGCAGCGTCAGACCCCCCGTGCTTTTATTCATATACGTTCTCTGCAAACCTGTGCATTCAAAACCCTCAACATATGTGTCTGTGGATCCGCACAAGACACTGGAAGGCTGGTGCTGCCGCCGTCACTGGAAGGTAAGCGCAAACCAAGCACAAGGGACGCCTGCAGCAGCAGGCAGCTCCTGCCGAGGCCCCGGGCACGGTGCCAGGGGGCGTGGTGCCGGTGGGCACCCCCGGCAGGGAGGAGGTTCTCACACTGGGCAGTGGAGACAAGCTCTAGGGAAGCCAGGACTTCCCAGGGATGCGTGAAGAAGGAAGGGAATTAGAGGGGCCCGACAGGTCAAGACGCAACAGCAGATCCAGGGCCGGGTCGACTGGAGACCCACAGCAGGGTCGCCGCAGATGCAGGGCCGGCTCTGAGCAGGAAAAGAGAGCCTGTGTCCCGGGGACAGGGTCTGAGCCCCGGGGCAGAGGGAGGCAGGCCTGGCGTCTGCGGGGCAGGTCTGCTTGGGCTGCAAGCTCCTCCCTGGGGGGAGACACCCCCGATGGATGGGGGACCCATGTGGTCCCAGACATGGAGACTGAGCTGGGGACATACCCAAGGGCCTCCTCACGTGGAGAACAGAGGCAGAAGGCACGGAGACGGGCCAGTCAGTCTGTGGACACGAAACATGGGCTGTTTCCCGTGAGGGGCTGACAGATGGGTGTGCGGCACAAAGGAGTGAGAGGTGGGACGTTTGGAAGAGCAGCTGGGGACACAAACCCAGGGACCCCAGCCCAATCAGAAGAAAGCACGAGCGAGGACCCGTGTGAGGCAGGGCAACACAGAACAAAACCAGACACAGGGTGCTGGAGCTCCCCGCACCATCACCAAATGCTCACCCGCCACCTCTGCGGACCGGGGACCGTCTGCAGTGAGAGACGCAGGCAACAGGGCAGAGGTGGGGCTGAGAGATGGCCCCGGGTGCTGAGACGTGGGAGTGCCAGCAGCCACTCTGACCTCTGACGGTGACCACGGGGATAACCGGCTGCATGGGAGGGCTGTGGAGCGGTCTGCGGGTGACCAGAGGCCAGGAGGAGGCTGGGGCGCTGGTCAGCCATGGACCATGGGGCCTCACAGCGGAGGACCCAGGGCGTTGCTTAGAGGCAGCGGCTTAGTGACCAGGAAGATTGTCCCTGTCGGGGGACAGTGGTGACGCGGGGAGGATGGGTGAACTTGTCTCCTGACAGGTCAGGATTGACAAGTAGACAGGGACACAGGAGGGATGGAGTCGCAGTCGTAACCCAGGACCGAGCAGGACATGAGGCCGAGAAGCCCTGGATCTGCCGTGTTCCCGGAGGAGACGCTTGACAGGGTCACAGAAGGGCGACCAGTAAGACAGACATTGGCCCACAAGGTATCGGTGGGGCTGAAGGAACCAGCAAGGGGGCTGAGCTCCCGGGGCCTGCAGGGTGGGGTTGGGGGTGGGGCCCAGGACCAGGCAGTGCAGCCACAGGAGGGGCAGCAATGGGTCTCTAAGGAACGTGCTGCGGCCAGCCTGCAGCCCCCGAGGAGGCGAGAGTGCAGTGGGCCCCGGAGCTCAGCCTCTACTCAGCCCCTCTGGTCTCCTGGAACCAGAGAGGGTCAAAGTCCACTGAGGCCAGCCTCTGGGGCCCCACATAGGGCATAAAAGAGGGGCCCGGAGGTACATGGCTGAGCTGTGCATTTTGCTCTGAATCGTGGCCCTCGGCATATGCAACAACAAACTTGAAAATACGTAAAGCAGAGTAAGAGAGAAGTGGGAGGGGAAAGGGGAGCGTCTCATGGCTCCCAGAGACAGACCCCACTAACACACCGGAAGGGTGGGAAACCTTCAAGACGTGAGCACAGTGTCCATGGAAACAGCAGAGCGGAACGGCGCGGAGTGGGTGCGAGGTGACGATGGTGGCCTTGGGTCTGGTGGGGAGGGCTGGGGACTGGAGTTGCTCAGAGGACAGAAGGACCTGAGAGGTGTGTCTATCAGGGGGTGAAGAAAACAGATTTGGTTAACGCTAGAATTTGAACAATGTGTGTGCATGTGTTAACAAGGTAAAGATCATGACTAGAACAGAAATAAAAGGTGTAACTCTCAAGGCAAAATGAATTAAATGACCCATTGAACGTCAGGATAGGAAAAATAGTAAAAAATCACAGTAAGTAGAAAAAAAAAGCTGGGCAGAATAGATGTAAATGGATATTTATTTATTAAGATACAGAGACTCTCAAATTGGATTAAGACACAAAAAGACAGCTTACTTTATTTACGAGGGATGCATTAAAATGCAGTAGGAGAGAAATGGGAGAAAGTGGGGGAAAGGAGAAAAAAGAGAGAAACGGGGAAAGACAATATGAAAGGGACAATAGACAGACGTTGCAGAAAGAAAGATGAAACAAAATTATGTGGAAAATACGATTCAGGGTAAAGTGTTCAGAGAGACACAGTGGCCCACTCGGTTTTGGTAACAGCACTTTCCCCGGGAAGAGATCACCTCTGCTGGCCTGAAGAAGCAGCTTCAGAATGTCCAGATGGAAGCCCTGTAAACACAGGGGCTTCAACAGCACCCCATCAACCGGGGGCCGACGGGGAGGGACGCCTGCGGGAAGACGGCGAGGGCCCTTCCTCCCCACAGGTCTGAGCACCTGTGTGTCCTGGGCTGTGATGTCTTCCAGGTCGTCCGGCCAACGCCCACGGCCCCCCCGTGGAAGGGCCCCCAGTGCCGGCCCTCGTGGGGCTGGAGGCCTGGCTCCCGCCTCCGTCTGTCTGTCCATCTCCCCTCCGCGTGGACTCTCGGGTGGGGCTGGTGGGGAGTGACCGCCCTTCCCAGCTCACGGCCACCCGTTGCTCTCTTTCCTTCTGGGGGCGTTTTGGACTCGAGGGCGCTGTGCAAACACGGGCTCTTGGAGTCGATCTCGCAGCAGTGACAGCCACGTGTCACCCTGTGTTGTTCTGCAGGCCCCCCGATCCCGCTGGTTCAGCCCGGTAAGGGGTGGGGCAAGCCTTACTGCAGTCCTAAAGGGGGTTGGCATGAGGTGGGGCCATGGGCCAGGGCAGAGCCCCTTCCCAGGGCCGGGCTGAGGGGGGCTAGCAATTTTGCACCCTGAACTTGAATCGTTTTTAAGGGAGTTCCCCCAAAACTGTGTAAATTCAGGTCTGACGGATGCCTGCTAAGAATGTTCCTCTCTGTACCTGTGCAGCAATGCCCCTTGTAGGGGGGCAGGGCCAGGGAGGAAGGGAGAGACCCCAAGAAGGCCTGGAGGGTCCAGTGGCCTGCTGGTCCAACTCCATCGCCTCCACACCCCCGGCTTCTGGCCGTGTGAGTGCCTGGAGGGGTCTGGTCCCCCCTGGGGCTGGATTTCCCGGGCCCATGAGGCCCCCACACCCTTTCCCCCTTCACCCCCACAAGGACCCCATCCCCACCGCTCCATCTCCAGACAAGCCCCAAGCCCCTCCCTTGTCTTTCCCTGACCTCTGACAGCCTCGTCAGCTGTGTGCCCAGCCCCTCTCCCTGCCGACACGCAACACAGGTCCATTTGTTGCACCTTTATTTCTAGGATAAACTGTACCAGATCAATCTAACTGGCTTCCAGCCACTGATGGGATCACGGGGAGGCAGATCGTTGACAGAGAACGCTGGTCCCATGCTCTCCGTCAGAGTCATACTTGGTCCAAGCCCACCCTCCCCACCCCAACTCCTCCGCCTCTCATCCCTGGTGAACCCAGGCCCCTCCCCCCCGGATGAGAACAGTGATGTGGGGGGGCAGGCCTTGCTACTTGGAGCCCCAGAGCCTCAGCAGTAGTTGCCATGCTGCCCGGAAGGTTTGAGGCCAGTCTTTCCAGGCACAGAGCCAGAGAGGGGCATCCCAGGACTGCAGGGGTCCGAGGGTGATGAGCAGATTTTGTCTGACGGGCTGGGCGGGGGGGAGGGGGGACCCTGTTGCCTCAGGAGAAGGGGGTCAGCACACCCTAGGCAGAGGACTGCTGGCCCTTCATGTTTCATGCTCAGCGGTTGAGCCACGGTAGCTCTTCCCTCCTCACATCCCCTCACAAGGGCACCCACACTACCTTCCCAGCCCCCCGCCCTGATGTCATCTTTGAAATTGGTGAAGAGGAAAAAGGAGTCGCAAACAAAAAACTGTGTTCACACGGCATTTTATCGATGTTGCATGAACCGGAGCGCTTACGTCCCCGTGCGCAGTCGAGTTGCCGTCGCATGTCCTTCCATTTCGTCCTGAAGGACCCCCTCCTCCCAGTATTTCTTGTAGGACAGATCTAGCAATGAATCCTTGGTTTCTGCTGGTCTGGGCATGTGTTAACTGATTCTTCATTTTTGAAGGATAGTTTTGTTGGATATAGAATTCTTGACTGACAGGTCTCTGAACACTCCACCCTGCATGGCCAAGATTTCTGTTAATCTCGTTGAGAATCCTTTGTAGGTGATGAGTTGCTTCTCTTGAGCTGCTTTCAAGAGTTTCTCTTTGTTTGGGGGTTTCCCTAGTTTGATTATAATCTTTCCAGGTATGGATCTTTCTGAATTTATCTTACTTGGAATTCATTAAGCTTCTCAGACATGGAGTTTCTTTTTTTTTTTTTTTTGGTTAGATTTGTTAGGTTTTCAGCCATTGTGTCCTCAAATATTCTTTCTGCTCCTTTTTCACACCCCTGTCTCTGGGATCTCATCTTGTCAGTGAATGTTTACACATGTAGACACACCCACCGCTCAGATGAAGATGTAAATGGCGCGCAGCCCCAGAAGGTCCCTTTGCTGTCCCCCCAGACAGCTCTACCCCACCCCGAGGCAGCTTCTACCAGCACTCCTATCTCTATGGTTACCTTCTCCTGCTCCTGAGCCTCCACCACTGAGACCACAGGGGATGAGCTCCTCTGCTGGTTGTGATGTCTGTGAGATTCTTCCTCCTTGTTGCCTATAGCAACAGCACATTTATTTTCATTGCTGCATGTCCTTCTGTTGTCTGAACACATCGCAGTGTATTTATACATTTTACTGTTGACTGATATCTCAGTTGTTTCTGATTTTACCTTTTGTGAAGAAAGTTGCTAAAAGCCTTCTTATACATTTTTTTTTTTTGTATGTGGTTTCATGCAATTTTTTTTCTCTTTTTTTGAGATATAAACCTAGGAGTGTAGCTTCTGGATTACACAGTATTGGCAAGCAGTTTTGTAAAGCACTGTGTGCTGTGCCTAGTTGCTCAGCCGTGTCCGACTCTTTGTGACTCCATGGACAACAGCCCATCAGGCTTCTCTGTCCATGGGGATTCTCCAGGCAATAATACTGGAGTGGGTTGCCATGCCCTCCTCCTCTAAAGCACTATTCCAATTTTAAGTCCCGCCAACTTCGGAGGATTCCTGGTTCCTGCACATACTTGTCCACGTGGGATAATGTTGGTCTTTTTCCGCATCTGCTCTTCTTTGTCTGGCTGTGCCAGGCCTTGGTTGCAGCACTCAGGATCCTCAGTCTTCGTTGAGGCATGCAGGAGCTTTAGGTGAGGCATGAGAACTCTTAGCTGTGGCGCGAAGGGTCACGTTCTCTGCCCCGGAATTGGATCCAGGCCTCTGCATTGGGAGCATGGCGTCTTACCCACTGGAGCCCCCGGGGGTCCCAGCCTCAGTCTTTCTGATGGGAGCTGTTCCTGGAGGTGTGTACCGGTGTCCTTCTTGGCTAAGTTGTATTTCCCCATGACATGCTGACACATTCCTGTGCCCCTGCTCATCAGGTAGATGCTCTCTTCGTGAAGTGTAACCCACTTCTGAATTTGGCTGTGTGTTCTTCTTTATTGATTTGTAGGCATTCTTTCTGTATTCTGCTTACATATCCTGGGCTGGGTACATGTATTACAAACATCTGCCCTAGTTTCGTGTCTTCATTTTCTCTATGGTGTCTTCTGATGAACAGGCTTTAATTTCAAAGACATCAAACTTATCAGTCTTTTTTTTTTTTTTTTTTTTTTTTGGTTAGTAACTTTAGTTTACAAATTATTTAATCTTTTGGCTAGCTCATAGTTATAAAGTTATGCTCTATTTTTTAAATGTAAATTTAAATTTTAGATTGACAGAAAAGTTGCAAAAATAGTGCAGAGAACTCACATATATACTTCATGTAGCTTGCTCTGATTCTAATATTTTACAGAATCACAATACCTTTATCAAAACTAAAAAATAGACATTCTTATTTTTTCATTTATAAGCTTCCTTATTTTGTCTTTGAAATTAGGTCTGTGACCCATCTCAAACTAATTTTGTGTGTGGTGTGATGTGTGGGTTACATGTTTTTAATATGGATACATCCATGTGCTCCAGCACCATTTATTGAAAGATATTTCAATTATTTGGTGAATCATGGGTAACTTAGCTCACATCATAAGTGGCTTTTGTGTAGAGAATCACTGTTTTGTTTCCATAACCTAACTGTCTACTGCATAAAACATAAGGCAACTTATATAAGACAACTGCATAAAGCAACACCGACTTGGTAACTTGCTCTCACTTCATGACTCTTCCGTGACCTCATGGCCTGTAGCCGGCCTATCGCTTCATAGCAGGTCTTAAAATCTGATGGTGTAAATTCTCCATCTTTATTCTTCTGAAAGTTGTCTTGACTATTTCTGGCTGAATCCCATTATAAATGTCAGAAATAGATTTTCTTTGGTGATATTGATGGTTCATTAATCAACATAATAAATGTTTGTGCTTTTTAAAACTGAAGAAAAAACTTTTCTTCAAAGAGAAAGATCACACCAAGTGTGTATCAGAATAAACCTCCACGGAGCAAACAAAGCAACCATAATTGCCCTCCAGTGATGTGTCAGCTGTGAAAGGGTGAGCGGAGGAGGACCCGCCTTCCCATTGTCAGGAGACCAATGCTCAAGAGGAAACGGGTCTGAAAGAATCTCCGTTCTCAGCAGCAGGTGTGGAGGCGAGAGGCTCACTGAACACTGGTGGCAAAGTGCTGAGACTGAGTGACTCTGGACCTGAGTCCTGTACCCAGCCAGCTGTCAGTCAAAAATGAGGCCAAGTCTCCACAGGTAGAGACTTTCCAAACCATGTGCAGAGTGAGTGACAGAAAGGAAATTAGAGAATTGTGTGAATCGTATATCACGTCGTAGAAGTCGTAGAGTAAACATGTGGAAGAGAAATGAATCCAGAAAGAAAGTGTGTAAGTCATAGAGCAGCAGAGAACAGCCCCTGGTGACAGCTACTGTTAAATGTAAGTAAGTTCTGATTAAGGAAATTACATGCTGGCACTGCCTTGGTGATCCGGTGGCTAAGGCTCCGTGCTCCTAAGGCAGGAGGCCCGTGTTCAGTCCCTGGTCAGGAAAGTGGATCCCACAAGCTGCACCTCAAGAACTTGTGTGCTGCAACTAAGACCCAGCCCAGGCAAGTAAATAAGCAAATATTTTAAAAGTAAAAATAAAAGCAATGCTTCATTAAAAATATGTACCAAGATCAAGCTACAGTTTCAAGTATCAATATAGGCTATTAGGGGTATGCTGCTGCTGCTGCTGCTGCTGCTGCTGCTGCTGCTGCTAAGTCACTTCAATCGTGTCCAACTCTGTGCGATCCCATAGACGGCAGCCCACCAGGCTCCCCCCGTCCCCGGGATTCTCCAGGCAAGAACACTGGAGTGGGTTGCCATTTCCTTCTCCAATGCATGAAAGTAAAAAGTGAAAGTGAAGTCGCTCAGTCGTGTCTGACTCTTCGCGACCCCACGGACTGCAGCCTACCAGGCTCCTCTGTCCATGGGATTTTCCAGGCAAGAGTGCTGGAGTGGGGTGCCATTGCCTTCTCCCATTAGGGGTATACAAGAAGATAATACAAAAGTGATGCTAAGAATTTCGTTTCCTCAGAGGGAGAATACAGCTGTTGATTTACTAACAATGTAAGCAAACATAGTCACGGTGGTTTAGGTGCTAAGTTGTGTCCAACTCTTTGCAACCCCATGGACTGTAGCCCGCCAGGCTCCTCTGTCCATGGAATTCTCCAGGCGAGAATGCTGGAGTGGGTTGCCGTTCCCTTCTCCAGAGGATCTTCCCAACCCAGGAATTGAACCCAGGTCTTCTGCATTGCAGGCAGATTCTTTACCAACTGAGCTGAGGGAGGCCCTGAGCAAACATACATGTATAAAATTGTTTATGAAAAGATAATAGGGACATGTGCAAGAAAGTCACTTCACTTGTATCAACTCTTTTCAGCCCCCATGGACTGTAGTCAGCCAGGCTCCTCTGTCCATGGGATGCTCCAGGCAAGAATACTGGAGTGGGTAGCCATTCCTTTCTCCAGGGGATCTTCCCGACCCAGGGACTGAACCCAGGTCTTCTGCATTGCAGGCAGATTCTTCACCATCTGAGCTACCAGGGAGCCCCTGATGCCAAAGAAGCTGAGGCTGATTGGTTCTTTGAAGACCTGCAAGATCTTCTAGAACTAACACCAAGAAAGGATATCCTTTTATTCCAAGGGGACTGGAATGCAAAAGTAGGAAATCAAGAGACACCTGGACAAACAGGCAAGTTTGGCCTTGGAGTACAGAATGAAGCAGGGCAAAGGCTAACAGAGTTTTGTCAAGAGAACATACTGGTCATAGAACACCTATTACAGCAACACAAGAGACAACTCTACACATCAGTTCAGTTCAGTTCAGTCGCTCAGTTGTGTCCGACTCTTTGTGACCCCCTGAATCGCAGCACACCAGGCCTCCCTGTCCATCACCAGCTCCCAGAGTTCACTCAGACTCACACTGAGTCCATGATGCCATCCAGCCATCTCATCCTCTGTCATCCCCTTCTCCTCCTGCCCCCAATCCCTCCCAGCATCAGAGTCTTTTCCAATGAGTCAACTCTTCGCATGAGGTGGCCAAAGTACTGGAGCTTCAGCTTTAGCATCATTCCTTCCAAAGAAATCCCAGGGCTGATCTCCTTTAGGATGGACTGGTTGGATCTCCTTGCAGTCCAAGGCAGTCTCAAGAGTCTTCTCCAACACCACAGGTCAAAAGCATCCATTCTTCGGTGCTCAGCCTTCTTCACAGTCCAACTCTCACATCCATACATGACTACTGGAAAAACCATAGCCTTGACTAGATGGACCTTTGTCGGCAAAGTAATGTCTCTGCTTTTGAATATGCTGTCTAGGTTGGTCATAACTTTTCTTCCAAGGAGTAAGCATCTTTTAACGTCATAGCTACAGTCACCATCTGCAGTGATTTTGGAGCTCAAAAAAATAAAGTCTGACACTGTTTCCAGTTTCCCCATCTATTTCCCATGAAGTGATGGGACCGGATGCCGTGATTTTCATTTTCTGAATGTTGAGCTTTAAGCCAACTTTTTCACTTTCCACTTTCACTTTCATCAAGAGGCTTTTTAGCTCCTCTTCACTTTCTGCCATAAGGGTGGGGTCATCTGCATATCTGAGGTTATTGATATTTCTCCCGGAAATCTTGATTCCAGCTTGTGCTTCTTCCAGCGCAGCGTTTCTCATGATGTACTCTGCATAGAAGTTAAATAAGCAGGGTGACAATATACAGCCTTGACGTACTCCTTTTCCTGTTTGGAACCAGTCTGTTGTTCCATGTCCAGTTCTAACTGTTGCTTCCTGACCTGCATACAGATTTCTCAAGAGGCAGGTCAGGTGGTCTGGTATTCCCATCTCTTTCAGAATTTTCTAGTTTATTGTGATCCTCACAGTCAAAGGTTTTGGCATAGTCAAGAAAGGAGAAACAGATGTTTTTCTAGAACTCTCTTGCTTTTTCCATGATCCAGCAGATGTTGGCAATTTGATCTCTGGTTCCTCTGCCTTTTCTAAAACCAGCTTCAACATCTGGAAGTTCACGGTTCACGTATTGCTGAAGCCTGGCTTGGAGAATTTTGAGCATTACTTACTAGCATGTGAGATGAATGCAATCGTGCGGTAGTTCGAGCATTCTTTGGCATTGCCTTTCTTCGGGATTGGAATGAAAACTGACCTTTTCCAGTCCTGTGGCCACTGCTGAGTTTTCCACATTTGTTGGCATATTGAGTGCAGCACTTTCACAGCATCATCTTTCAGGATTTGAAATAGCTCCACTGGAATGCCATCACCTCCACTAGCTTTGTTCGTAGTGATGCTTCCTAAGGCCCACTTGACTTCACATTCCAGGATGTCTGGCTCTAGGTGAGTGATCACACCATCGTGATTATCTTGTTGTGAAGATCTTTTTTGTACAGTTCTGTGTATTCTTGCCACCTCTTCTTAATATCTTCTGCTTCTGTTAGGTCCATACCATTTCTTTCCTTTATTGAGCCCATCTTTGCATGAAATGTTCCCTTGGTGTCTCTAATTTTCTTGAAGAGATCTCTAGTCTTTCCCGTTCTGTTGTTTTCCTCTATTTCTTTGCATTGATCGCTGAAGAAGGCTTTCTTATCTCTTCTTGCTATTCTTTGGAACTCTGCATTCAGATGCTTATATCTTTCCTTTTCTCCTTTGCTTTTCGTCTCTCTTCTTTTCACAGCTATTTGTAAGGCCTCCTCAGACAGCCATTTTGGTTTTTTTTTGCATTTCTTTTCCATGGGGATGGTCTTGCTCCCTCTCTCCTGTACAATGTCACGAACCTCTGTCCATAGTTCATCAGGCACTCTATCTATCAGATCCAGTCCCTTAAATCTATTTCTCACTTCCACTGTATAATCATAAGGGATTTGATTTAGGTCATACCTAAATGGTCTAGTGGTTTTCCCTACTTTCTTCAATTTAAGTCTGAATTTGGCAATAAGAAGTTCATGATCTGAGCCACAGTCAGCTCCCGGTCTTGTTTTTGTTGACTGTATAGAGCTTCTCCATCTTTGGCTGCAAAGAATAGAATCAATCTGGTTTTGGTGTTGACCATCAGGTGATGTCCATGTGTAGAGTCTTCTCTTGAGTTGTTGGAAGAGGGTGTTTGAGCATACCTCCACAGGAGATGCTCAAACACAGTTCTGTCTGGGTCTCTGTGGGGCCCTTGGGTCCTGGTGCGACAACATTTGTTTGAGTTCTCTGAGCATCTCTGGCAGGAATGGGGTTTGATTCTAAATGAGAATTTGCCCCTCCTACCATCTTACTGGGGTTTCTCTGACCTTCGACGTGGGGTATCTCCTCACAGTTGCTGCTCCTGACCTTGGACATGGGGTATCTCCTCTTGGCCTCTTGCTCGACAGAATGATCTCTGTTGATATCCAAGGCAAACCATTCAATATCATGGTAATCCAAGTCTATGCCCTGACCAGTAATGCTGAAGAAGCTGAGGCTGATGATTCTATGAAGACCTACAAGACCTTCTAGAAAAAAGTTGTTCTTTTCATTATAAGGGACTGGAATGCAAAAGTAGGAAGTCAGGAGATACCTGGAGTAATAGGCAAATTTGGTCTTGGAGTACAGAATGAAGCAGGGCAAAGGCTAATAGAGTTCTGCCAAGAGAAATCACTGGTCATAGCAAACACCCTCTTCCAACAACACAGGAGAAGACTCTACACATGGACATCACCAGATGGTCAACACCGAAATCAGATTGATTCTATTCTTTGCAGCCAAAGATGGAGAAGCTCTATACAGTCAGCAAAAACAAGACTGGGAGCTGATTGTAGCTCAGATCAGGAACTCCTTATTGCCAAATTCAGACTTAAATTGAAGAAAGTGGGGAAAACCACTATACCATTCAGGTATGACCTAAATCAAATCCCTTATAACTATATAGTGGAAGTGAGAAATAGATTTAAGGGACTAGATCTGATAGAGTGTGTGATGAACTATGGACAGAGGTTCGTGACATTGTACAGGAGAGAGGGAGCAAGACCATCCCCAAGAGAAAAAAATGCAAAAAAGCAAAACGGCTGTCTGAGGAGGCCTTACAAATGCTGTGAAAACAAGAGAAGCAAAAGGCAAAGGAGAAAAGGAAAGATATACCCATTTAAATGCAGAGTTCCAAAGAATAGCAAGGAGAGATAAGAAAGCCTTCTTCAGTGATCAGTGCAAAGAAATAGAGGAAAACAATAGAATGGGAAAGACTAGAGATCTCTTCAAGAAAATTAGAGATACCAAAGGAACATTTCATGCAAAGATGGGCTCGATCAAGGACAGAAGTGGTATGGACCTAACAGAAGCAGAAGATATTAAGAGGTGGCAAGAATACACAGAAGAACTGTACAAAAATGATCTTCATGGCCTAGATAATCACAGTCACCTAGAACCAGACATCCTGGAATGTGAAGTCAAGCGGGCCTTAGGAAGCATCACTATAAACAAAGCTAGAGGAGGTGATGGCATTCCAGTTGAGCTATTTCAAATCCTGAAAGATGATGCTGTGAAAGTGCTGCACTCAATATGCCAGCAAACTGGGAAAACTCAGCAGTGGCCACAGGACTGGAAGAGGTCAGTTTTCATTCCAATCTCTAAGAAAGGCAATGCCATAGAATGCTCAAACTACCGCCAAATTCCGCTCATCTCACACGCTAGTAAAGTAATGCTCAATATTCTCCAAGCCAGACTTCAACAATATGTGAACTGTGAACTTCCAGATGTTGAAGCTGGTTTTAGAAAAGGCAGAGGAAGCAAGAGAGTTCCAGAAAAATATCTATTTCTGCTTTCTTGACTATGCCAAAGACTTTGACTGTGTGGATCACAATAAACTGTGGGAAATTCTGAAAGAGATGGGAATACCAGACCACCTGACCTGCCTCTTGAGCAATCTGTATGCAGGTCAGGAAGCAACAGTTAGAACTGGGCATGAAACAACAGACTGATTCCAAATAGGAAAAGGAGTACATCAAGGCTGTATATTGTCACCCTGCTTATTTAACTTCTATGCAGAGTACATCATGAGAAACGCTGGGCTGGATGAAGCACCAGCTGGAATCAAGATTTCCAGGAGAAATATCAATCACCTCAGATATGCAGATGACCCCACCCTTATGGCAGAAAGTGAAGAAGAACTAAAGAGCCTCTTGATGAAAGTGAAAGAGAGTGAAAAAGTTGGCTTAAAGCTCAACATTCAGAAAACTAAGATCATGGTGTCCAGTCCCATCACTTCATGGCAAATAGATGGGGAAACAATGGAAACAGTGTCAGACTTTATTTTGGGGGCTCCAAAATCACTGCATATGGTGACTGTAGCCATGAAATTAAAAGACACTTGCTCCTTGGAAGAAAAGTTATGACCAACCTAGACACCATATTAAAAAGCAGAGACATTACTTTACCAACGAAGGTCCATCTAATCAGAGTATGGTTTTTCCAGTAGTCATGTATGGATGTGAGAGTTGGACTATAAAGAAAGCTGAGCGCTGAAGAATTGATGCTTTTGAACTCCAGTGTTGGAGAAGACCCTTGAGTCCCTTGGCCTGCAATGAGATCCAACCAGTCCATCCTAAAGGAAATCAGTCCTGAATGTTTATTGGAATGTTAATGTTGAAACTGAAAGTCAAATACTTTGGCCATCTGATGAGAAGAGGTGACTCATTTGAAAAGACCCTGATGCTGGGAAAGATTGATGGTGGGAGGAGAAGGGGGCGACAGAGGATGAGATGGTTATATGGGATCACTGACTCAATGGACATGAATTTGAGTAAACTCCTGGAGTTGGTGATGGACAGGGAGGCCTGGTGTGCTGTAGTCCATGGGGTTGCCGAGAGTCTGATATGACTGAGTGGCTGAACTGAACTGGGAAGGCTTTACAAAAAGCTGAGGAAGGAAGAGAAGCAAAAGGTAAGGGAGAAAGGGAAAGATACACCGAACTGAATGCAGGGTTCCTGAGAATAACGCAGAGAGAAAAGAAGGCCTTCTTAAATGAACACTGCAAAAAAGTGGAGAAAAACAACAGAAGAAAGTCTAGAGAGCTCTTCAAGAAAAATGGAGATACGTCAAAGCTGTATGCTGTCACCCTGCTTATTTAAGTTATACACAGAGTACACCATGCAAAATGCAACGCTGGATGAAGCACAAGCTGGAGTCGAGGTTGCTGGGAGAAACATCAACAACCTCAGACATGCAGACTAGACCACTCCTACGGCAGAGTGTGAAGAGGAGCTAAAGAGCTTCTTGATGAAGGTGAAAGAGGAGAGTGAAAAAGCTGGCTTAAAACTCACCATCAACAAAACCAAGATATGGCATCTGGTCCCATCACTTCATGGCAAATAGGAAGAGAAAAAGTGGAAGCAGTGACAGATTTTATTTTTTTGGGCTGCGAAATCACTGCAGATGGTGACTGCAGCCATGAAATTAAAAGATGCTTGCTCCTTGGAAGGAACACTATGATAAGCCTAAACAGCATATTAAAAAGGAGAGATATCACTTTGCCAACAAATGTCAGTCTAGTCAAAGTATGGTTTTTCCAGTAATCATGTATGGATGTGAGAGTTGGACTAGAAAGAAAGCTGAGTGGCAAAGAATTGATGCTTTTGAACTGTGGTGCTGGAGAAGACTCTTGAGAGTCCCCTGGGCAGCAAGGAGTTCAAACCAATCAGTTGTAAAGGAAATCAACCCTGATTATTCATTGGCAGGACTGATGCTGAAGCTCCAGTACTCTGGGCACATGATGCGAAGAGCTGACTCATTGGAAAAGATCCTGTTGCTGGGAAAGATTGAAGGTGGGAGGAGAAGGGGATGACAGAGCATGAGATGGCTGGATGGCATCAACGGACTTGAGTTTGAGCAAACTTGGGGAGATAGGGAGGGAAGAACAGGGAAGCCTGGTGTGCTGCCGTCCGTGGGGTTGCAGAGTCCAACATGACTTATCTACTGCACAACAACAAATACTGTTCTATCTGTTAGGTGATACTGACGACTCCACAGGAGCATATGTGGTGATGGGGGCATCAGAGAAAATGTGAATCAAGGCAAAGACTGTTCTGAAGACTCAGGGGGAGGCCGCCCCTCAGGACCCCCGTGTGACGCAACAGTGCTCACTGGAGAACGTTTGCTGTTTACCCGTGAACTCTTTTCAGAGGCCTGGGAGGAGATGCGGGGGGCACCGAAGGACTGGACAGCGGGGCGAACGCCCCATTCTGGTCCCGAAAGGACAGGGCCGGTCAGTGACGTCAGTGCCCGCCCGGAGCCCGGCTCCGACGGAGGCCACCCGAGGAGGGCGGCAGGGTTTCGTCCCGGATCCAGCGAAGTCTGAGGAAGACTCGCGCAGAGCTGCCTCCGCGGGGGCGTCTGCAGGTGCGCAAGCCTCGGGGCTGTGGCCTGGAGGCCCGGGCGCTGGAGCAAAGCGGCTCGGCGCGAGCGCCGCCCTGGGCTCCTGGGGCGGCCTCAGCGGTGGAAGCGGAGGGGACCCTCCCCTGCCTGCCGCAGTCCTCAGCTCAGCCCGGGCCTGCGCCTGGAGGAGCGGCCGCTCCCCCACCCGACAGCCTCTCCCGGGCCTTCTCGCTGCCCTGAGGCTTCCGTGCCGGCCTCGCACGTGGGGAAGTCAGCCCCGCGTTCTCCGCAGCGGGACTGTCCCGACCCCGCGGGGGTGCTCTGCGCGGCTCGCAGGACGACGCGCGGGTCGAGAGAGCTACTGCCGAGCCGGCACCGATCAGCTCTCGCTGCGCGTCAGACCGGAGGCGGCCTTCGCACGCAGGCCCGAGCGACTGGACCCCGCAGCCCCGCGCGGCCGCAGCACGCGGGCTGGTCCCGGTTGTGCAAGGGCAGGGCGGTCCCGGCTCCCCGGTGGCGGCGCATCTCCAGGCCCCCACGAGCGCCCGGGAGGGGCAGCCGCCGCCTCTGGCTCCCGCCTCCCGCCTCCCTGCGGGGCCTCGGGGCTCCGCGCCCGGCAGCCCAGAGTCGGGGACGGGCCGGCGCCGCCGCGCTCGTCCCCGCCCTCCGCCCGAGGAGGCGGCCTCCCACACGCGGGGACGCCCGGCCCGGCCAGCCACTCCCTCCCCGAGGGCCGCCCGTGACCCCACCGGGCGCCCCGGGGTCGCTGACCGCACCACCGGGAGGCGGCCATTGGCCGAGGCTCGAGCCCCGCCCCGCCGGGTCCTGCCCGAGAGACGCCGCCTCCGGGGGCACAGGGGCTCCGGGGGGCACAGGGGCTCCGGGGGGCACAGGGGCTCCGGGGGGCACAGGGGCTCCGGGGCACAGGGGCTCCGGGGGCACAGGGGCTCCGGGGGGCACAGGGGCTCCAGGGGCTCCGGGGGCACAGGGGCTCCGGGGCACAGGGGCTCCGGGGGCACAGGGGCTCCGGGGCACAGGGGCTCCGGGGGCACAGGGGCTCCGGGGCACAGGGGCTCCGGGGGCACAGGGGCTCCGGGGGGCACAGGGGCTCCAGGGGCTCCGGGGGCACAGGGGCTCCGGGGGGCACAGGGGCTCCGGGGGGCACAGGGGCTCCGGGGGGCACAGGGGCTCCGGGGGCACAGGGGCTCCGGGGCACAGGGGCTCCGGGGGGCACAGGGGCTCCGGGGGGCACAGGGGCTCCGGGGGGCACAGGGGCTCCGGGGGCACAGGGGCTCCGGGGGCACAGGGGCTCCGGGGGGCACAGGGGCTCCGGGGCACAGGGGCTCCGGGGGGCACAGGGGCTCCGGGGCACAGGGGCTCCGGGGGGCACAGGGGCTCGGCCTGGGCGCGGCCCCGCCTCAGAGCCGCGCCTCAGACCCGAACCTCCCAGACCCGAACCTCCTCAGGCCCGAATCTCCCCGGCCCTGAGACCTTCTAGGACCTGAGCCTCCTCAAACCCGAACCTCCTCGGAGCTGAGACCACCTCACACCCAAGACCTCAGGGCCGAGACCTCAGACCCGAGACCTCCTCAAACCTCCTGAGACCCGAACATCCCCGGACCTGAGACCTTCTCGGACCCGAACCTCCTCAGAGCCGAGACCTCCTCAGAGCCGAACCTCCCCGGACCTGAGGCCTTCCGGACCGGAACCGCCTGGGGCACCTCGGCTGCCCTGGCCTAAGCGTGAGCGGCGCGCTCCAGGGCCCTGCTGGACGGAGGCAGCGGCGGAGGGCCAGGTGAGGCCGAGGCTGCGAGAGGGCGGCCGGCGGCCACTCGGCCGCTTGCCCGGGCCCTCCCTCCATCCCCGCGGGGCAGCCCGGGGCTCTCCCTGGCCCACGGCCCACTCTGGAGCCAGCCCTCTGCTTCCGGCCCCCGCCCAGCCGAGCCCGGAGCGGAGGGCGCCCAGCCCGGCCCCTGCGCGCCCGGCGGCGCCCCAGCTGGGGGCTGGCGTCTGGGCCCCAGAGCAGGGGCGGAGCGCCACGGGAAGCTGCTGCCCGGCGGATGCTGCCTGAAGGCCCCAGGCCCCGCCACAGGGAGCCCCGTGGCCGCTGGGGTTCTGCAGCCTCAGTCCTCTGAGGCCTGCATGGTGGGGGCGAGGGGCTGAATGCCAGATGCCCAGATAAAGGGGCCACGCAGGCCCCCTGGGCAGGGCCACTCCTGTATCACCCTTTCGGCGCCATCTGTGCTTTCGCTCAGCTCTCCCCTCACCCCCGACCTCTCCCTCAGCCCCCCGAACCCTCTCTGACCCTCCTGTCTGCTTACCTGCAGGTTCCAAGGAGCCGCCGGGGCACCCCGAGGAGTCAGCCATGGCAGGAGAGCGGCCTCCCTGAGATGGATGCGTGCGCGTGCAGGGAGGCAGCCATGTGGGGCGCCGGCCGTGCTCACCCGGCCCCCTCGGCAGTCGTGGGCCCTGCCTGTGCCTCCTGTTACCTCTGGGGAGCCCAGCACGCAACGGACCCCGCCTGCCGGCCTGACCGGAGGGCCCCCTGGCTGGAGTTCCCCGACCCTTGTGGTTCCAGCGGGGTGCCCTTTGCCAACCATCCTTGGATGGGGTACCCCCCTCCAGCTGCCTCAGGGCCTTCCATCTGGGCCTGGGGCGTCTGCAGCTTTGACCCCCTCGTGGGGAGCCAGCCCTCAGGCCCTTGGTTTCCCAGGGTGTTTCCTTACCCTGTGGGACCCCCACCCCCACACGCCTCACTCCTTCCAGCTCCTACTATGGGTGCCCCAGGGCCTCATGCCCAGAGGGGGTGTGTGGGGAGCCAGCACTCGGCCCCCTGGACCCCCAGCGTGTTTCCTTACCCTGTGGAGCCCCCACCCCCATACTCCTCGGCACCTCCAACTCCAGGTGGGGACACCCCCGAGCCCGGTGCCCAGCGCGGGGGGCAGCCTCCGCCCTGCTCAGCCCGCCTGACTGCCGTGGGGAGACCGTCCAGAGCTGCTTCCACATGAAGATGACGCTGGAAGTCCTTCCCTCAGGAGGGCTGTCCAGGTTCAGCATTTGGGCCCCCAACCACTCTGCAGCCCGGAACTGTGCCCTCTGCCCCCTTCCCCCTGCGTGGACCCTCAGCCGGATCCCCAGGGTCCCCGCCCCCACGCCCACGCTCCCGGGCCCGCCGCCGCCTCTTCTGCTCCGATATGTGCTTGGAAACCATGCCCTCCGGTGCTTAGGGGCCGCGGCGTCCAGTGAGCCCTGCTGTGCCCGCTGCCCAGATACCTTCCAGGTCTGCTGTGACAGATGGGGCGCACGGGCCATTCTTAGTAAACGTGTGATAATGAGCGTCTTACATTCAAATAAACGATGCTGTGCTGTCAGCTGGGTTCATGCTTCACTCGTTAGAAAGACCCAGCCTCACTTACATGCGTACACTTCATCTCATTTTCAAATTTGTTACCGAAAGTTTTTCATGTTATTATTTCCTACTCTGTTGATTATCTGTGCTATCCCACTTTTCTTTCTTAATATTTCATATATTAAAAGAAGAAACCTTAATGTAGGTCTCTTGGTTTTATTGAACCCACTGTTCACTCAGCAATTCTCTTGCGTCTTCTGAAGGCGCTCTCTGCTCCCTGTATTCACTGTGGGCTGATTGTTTCATAACCCCATGTAGGTGGCGCTTGCTCAAGTCATTTTTAGCCTTTATTCTTTTCTAATATAATTTTTAATGCTGTAAAATGTTCTTTAAATGTATCACTTGAGATGTATTCCATAGTAATATGTGATGTTTTATTTCTGTATCTTCTAAAACAATTCTTACTAAGGGGAAAATCAAGTAAATATTATTTGTCTTCTTTCTGCCAGCAGACAAACCAGAATCTTCTTCATGGTTCTGCCTCATAGGTCTGTCTATAATCCTCCAATTACTGTTCTGTTCACCACAGGTGTTATAATGGAGTGCTAATGAAAATGAAAACAATATTCATATAACGCAACTCGAAGGTTAAGTGGAAGTTACTCACTTAGAATATTCATAGACTGTCGTAAGTGCGCTTACCATTGAAGCTACACTTTCTCAAGCAGCGTTTTGTACAACATCAATCTCTGAAACAGAAGTATTTTTCTTTACTGATTCCGAGAGAAATCATTAAAAGCGCATTTTGAAGGGGGTAAAAATGAAATGTTAGAAGGTTGTTAAGCTTGAAGAACCCACGTCTCCTGGGACCTGAAGGTGATGGTGTTCAGTCCTAGCTCTGGAAGCGGTTTCTTTGTCAAGCGTGGAGGTCAAGCCTTCTGCTCCTCATGGTGCCCCAGCCCTGGGCTCTGGACGATGCTTCTACAGAGGGTGCCCGTGCCTCACTCTCACTCAGCTGAGTTGTCTCTTAGACGGGATGCAGACAGTGACTTTCTCTTTTTGCACTGATTGCAAAAGTCTGGACAAATCTGAGACACCTCTGGTGACGGGTGCCCAGGGGACCAGCCCCTCGGGAGGCCACAGAGGGTGGGCGTGGCCTCAGGTAGCTAGGCTGCTAGGCCACTTGTCCCAGTGTCCCAGGGACCAGCCTGGACTGGGTTGTCACCACCGTCCACCCCAGGTACATCAATGCCCAGAGAACAGCAAACCGCCTGCCATCTGGGCCAGGGCCCTCGGTGGAGTGGCTTATCAGGGGCTGCGGGCCACAGAGACCCACAGCTCCTCCACACCCCACACCCCCATGGTTTCCTTGCCCCTGCTTCCTGTTTGTGTTTGGAGAACTTCAATGGTAGGAGTAACAGGAAGAATGGACGCCCATGTACCCTCCACCTACGTGGATTGGTCCTCCTGTGAATTCTTCTTTAATTTCTGCCTCTAGTCACGTAAATATTCTTACAAGTGATGTCCCCTGTGTCTGTTCCTCAGTCCCCCTCTCAGTCTGTCCTTTCCCCACTAATCTGGTAACAGTGTCACAGTAAATTGCGGATGCCTGACCCTTCCTCGTGCGTCTCTGCAGAATGAGGGCGCTGTCCTGCATGGCCGGGCCGTCATCGCTCCTGTCAGTACGCAGTCTGCAGAGCGTACATGCATTCCCAGCTGGCCTTAGAGTGTGGGTTTTCCCTTAAGTGTTCAAAAGTGTGTGTTTTAAAATTTTTTTCAATTTAATTTTCTTACTTTAAAATTTTATTTTTGCCTAACAGTGTATTTTATACCTGGCTTCTTTGGGGGGAAGGGATTAGGGTAGATCATATGTTCATTCGCATATCCTATTTGGAGAAGTGAGAGTTCCTCACTTTTCCCTGGGGTTGGGGCTGTGCTCTTTGAGTGCGCATGTTTATAGTGAATTCTTATATATTCCAGAGAAAAGTCTTTTGCTAGATGCAAGTACTGGTTAAATATTCTTTGTGGCTTTCTCCCCTTTGGCTGCCCTGGGTTCGTTGCTGTGTGGGCTTTGTCTAGCCGCAGCTTGCAGGGGCTTCTTTTCCTTGCAGCGCAGGAGCTTCTCGTCGCTGCGGCTCTTCTCTCTACGGGGCGCGAGCTCGAGGGCGTGTGGGCTTCCGTCGCTCAGTAGCTGCGGTGAACGGGCTTAGCTGTCATGGGATCTTCCCAGAGCAGGGACCAGACCCGTGTCTCCTGCAGGGACAGGCAGATTCCTTACCACTGAGCCACCAGGAAAGCCCTCTTTGTGGTTTTTTAAATGGCGTCTGTTGGTGAACAGAAGTTTTTCATTTTATAGAAGTCTGATTTGTCAATATTTTTTATTAGTGCTTTTCAATCTGTTTAAAATTATTAAGCCTGTTTAATTCTTTGTCTGCTTCCAAGTCATGAACATATTCTCATATTTTTTTTCTTGGAGTTTTATCGTATCACCTTTCATGTTTCCATCTCAAATTAATTTTTGGAGCATACTAACTCAGCTTTTGGCACAGCATATGCTGTATTTTAGTAAACGTTTCTGTGTACTTAAAAAATTCTTCAATTGTTTGGTATAATATGCTACATATGTCAATTAGGTCAAGTCAGATAATTATTTTGTTCACATCTTCTATTTTTTCATGTCTTCTTGTTCTGTTACTTATTGAGAGAATTTAAATCTATGGTTTTGCAATTTTCTATTTTTCCTTTTAGTTCTGTTAATCGTTGCTTTATATTTTAAAAATATGTTATTATGTGTTTTATTGTCTGGACTATTTGTCCCTTTTACTCTTATCGGGTGTCGCACTTGACGTTGTTCAATGCTTCTTGCATTAGAGTCCGCTTTGTCTGGGGATTTACCTGCTCTTTTATTTAGTGTTTGCTTTACGCGCACTTTGCGCTGTTATATTCAAGTGTGTTTCCTGAGAGCTTGTTTGGAGGTTCTGGCAGGGGAGCGTATACTCATATACGCTTGACGGGAGTGTGGTCCTCCTCTATTGGGAATGGTCATCCTCTTTGGCCGAGTGAGCAGCTTCAGGAGGGACACACATGGGGCGGTGAGGGAGGGTGGGGACATGCACCTGCCCAGCCAGATCAGCTGAGTCAACCCTGCGGTCACTGGGGTGGCAGCTGCTGCAACCAGATCGCCCTCACGTCCTCAGAAAGCTTTGACCCCAGGCTCGTGGCCTTTTAGCTGGATTGTGTAGTCCATATGCATTTAACGTGGCCCCTCATGCGGCTGCCCTTGCCCACCATCCCACTGCGCTCTCTTGGCCCATACCTCCTCCTGCACCTGTTTAAAAAATCTCTCCCCTGTATCTCGTTATTACCTTTCAATTCTACTTCAGTGCATCATTCTTTTGGCGGTTACTCTAAAGATTAAAAGGCGGACCCTCCATTGATCACTGTCTACTTGGTCCAAGTATTTGCACCAGTTTCCAAACCATGCGGCCCAGGCCGTGCCCCACTCCTCCCTCGCGGGCTGCTAGCCGCTGTAACGTGCTCTGCACTCTGCGTCTCTGTTATAAACTTGACAAGACAGCGTCCGTGGCCGAGTCCTGAAGAATCATTATTTTCACGTTTTCCATTTGTCTCGCGCTCCGGCATCCTTTCCTTCCCGAATCTCCACACCTGCAAGTGGCATCGTCTTTCCCTCCTTCCTGTGCTTCTTTGGCTTCAGGCTCTTGTGAATTACTCTCTCAGCTTATGTTTGCCTGGAAAATGTCTTCTTTTGGTCCTTCACTTTTAAGGGATATTTTGCCAACCCTTTTTTCTAAGTTGGCAGTCATTTTTTCTTTAGAAAGTGAAGCATCCCTTCATTTCATTTTCTAGTGGGAGTCTAAGTCAGAAGGAGGACTTGGACACATTGGACAACTTTGAGAGCAAAGCACGTGGACACCCACACTGAGATACTTACTACAGTTAGTTTCTGTTATGGATTGTAACCTGATTCCCCTGCTGGAGAATGTGGCCTGTAGTAAACCAGTTCTTCAAAATTTATTGTTGTTGTAAACCCAGTAAAGTTTGTGGACTTACTCTCATGCGCACACGGTGAAGCAGAGCTCCACATGTGTCCATCAGATCACACTTGCTGAGTGTGTGGCTCACTTCTACATCCTTGGCTAATCTTTGGTTTGCCTGATCTCTCGTTTTCTTAGAGAGGCATGCATTGAGTATATAGGCTTTATCAAGTTCAGCATTATTCCTTGCCATTCTATTTTTCTGAGAGTTCTAACACTTCAGAATACACTGAAATCTTATCAAGCCCTCTCTCTGTAATCTGCCAAGTACAATTTTGTGTAATCGTTAAGGTAGTCATTTTTTGTCTTCTGTAGTCTAACAACATAGTGAATTATTTCATGTGGAAAATTATCTTTGCATTGCTGGGGTAAAGTACGTCTAGTCATAGGTTTTCTCTTGTAAGACATTTTGCATTTGGTTTGTTCCTATGCTATTTAGGATATTTTACACGATGGGGAAATAACCTAGATGTGTTTTCTTGTGTTGACTTTACCAGTTCTGAATATAAGGTAATAATAGCTTCCAAAAATTAATTTCAAAATTGTCCTCCTTTAAAGAAAGATTCTGGAGTGTTCTTATGAAGAAGTTTGGGAAATTCATCTGTAAAACTGTCTGTGCCCGGGGCTCTTTAGTAGTAAGGGTGCCATCATTTTGCTTATGACATTTACTTACATGTTGCAGTTCGTGAATTGCTTTTGTAGTTCTGTGTTTTGCTTACATATATCTTCTCTCATCTTTCTTAGTCTTCCCAATGTTTTGTGTATTTTTTAAAAAACCAATACTGTTTTGGTTTTTCACCTTTTAAAATCACTTCATTATTCTATGTTTGTGGATTTTGTCTTTGTATTTTTTTCTTTCATTTTGTGTCCTTGGGTTTCTTCTGCGGCTGCCTTTCTAACTTCCCCTGGAGCTCTCGGTCTCCGTGATGAACCGGAAGTGATACGCGTGTCTCAGAATTCCTCTTTAGAGGTGTCTCGGTGGCTGGGCAGCTGCTGCATTTGCTATATCTGTTCTGCATGGTGGAGAGGTCCTCCTGCCCGGTCAGGGGCCAGCCTCCATGGCTTAGCCCACCCCGTGCAGTGATGTCTGGGTGGACATTCAGACACTCAGTCCTGACCTCTGGCCATTCTTATGCCAACTTTGAAGGCTTTCCGCACTCCTGTATGCAGTGTGCTATTTTAAATTCGCTCTTGTTACTTCAACTAGTGTATTTTTTAAGGAAGTGTCACATATTAAGTATGATCACTAGAGCACTTGGGAATTTGGTGCCTCTCGCTGCACACTGGATATGAACTAGATGTGACGAGGTAGAACACCGTGATGAAACTGGCTGACGTCGCTGTCTCTGCGTGTCTCACCACCCCCGACTGCCCGCCAGCCTGGCTTCGTGAGTGAGAGAGACCTCTGGATGGGCATTCGGGCCTTCCACTCTGCCGCCGGCTCGCTCTCTGGTGTCCCGAGGACACTGTTGTCTGCGACCCTAGTGTTGCAGAGCCTGGGCCGGTGGAGGCTGCACCTCGGATGCTGGACATAGGAACCCACTTCTGCCATCCCCCCGCCCCGCCCCCGCCCCTCATGCACAGTTCATGCTCCGTCTGGTGCACAGAGCTTGGAAATGGAGCCGAACCGCAGCCCTGGGAGCCCCCGTGTCCCTCTGCTCCGGCTTCTGACGTGGGTTCCCCTTCCTGCTCTGTCTCCTGCGGGACCTCGAGGCCAGGCGGCCCTCGTTAGTCCTTGTTTCTTGTTGGTTAGTTGCTCAGTCATGTCCAACTCTTCGCAACCCTATGGACTGTAGCCCACCAGGCTCCTCTGTCCATGAGATTCTCCCGGCAAGAACACTGGAGTGGGATTCCATGACCTCCATGATCTTCCAGGGGATCTTCCCAACCCAGGGATCGAACCCACGTCTCTTGCATTGGCAAGCGGATTCTTTATCACTGAGCCCACCTAGACGTATGGCCCTCACTAGAGCAACCCCCAAACATGACACCCCTTGTTGGTCACTTCCACTCACTATATGATGCCTGCCTGGGCCAGCCCTGCCCTACTGTGAGATTCAGAGTGGGGACAAGCCGAGGTCCCGTGTCCTTCCCTGCTCTGGGCTGCCCCAGAGACCGCGTCTCCTGGCTCACCTCCCCAGAGGGTCAGCAATGGGGCATGCTGGGGAGACTGGAGGCTGGGGAGGTGGGAGAAGCGGCCTGACTCCCTCTCTGCCCCCCGCCACCCCTGCTCCCCTGGGCTGCCCTGCCGAGGCCGGGTCCCCTCTGATGTCCTGAATCTCAGGCTGGAACATCCCCTCCTCCCATCACAGCCCTGGGACTTCCTGCTGGTGGCTCATTGTCCCACAGCTTCTCAGCACCTCCCGAGTGACCAGTGCCCAGAACTAGGCCCCTCAGACCCCAGGTTACAGGACCTCCAGGGCTTGTGTCCTATAGGACAGGCTGAGGGCCTGGATGGGGCCCTTGCAGGCTGAGGCACCTTGGGAAGGTGAGGAGGGAGCTTCAGAGCCCCACCTTGACTGCCTGCTGGTCACCGTTCCCTGCAATGGGGGTGCTGGGGGCCTGGGTCCGGCTGCCCCAGCAGCCTCTGGAGGCGTGCCCCCTCGCACACTGGCTCATTGCTCATCTCCAGCGTGCACAACGTGGCTCATGGGGTCACTCAGTGAACAGATAGGCCCACGGGTCGACTGGATCACCAGAGGCTTGGGGCTGGGACCCTGACACCTGTGTGTCGAGCTCTTCATGCGCCTGTCGAGGCCTCGACCAACTCAGGCCACAGGCCACTACAGCGTGGGCAGTGTGAGTGCTTCTGCTGGGCGGGCGATGCTCCCAGTGGTCTGACTGTGCCCCGAGGCGCTCGGTGGTGGCCAGGGCAGGAGCTGGAGAAACCTGAGCTGACTTGGATCAGCACCCTCTGCAGAGCTTTACGTGGGTCAGGAAGTCAGGTGGGAAACCGAGGCCCAGAAGTGTCAGGACCTGCTCACTACATGCCAGGAAGTGCTGGAACCAGGCTTCAAACCCACGGTCACCATACTCACCCAGGGCTCTGGTCGGTTATCATCCCCACCTGACCTGTTGGTCTGAAAGGGGACGTCTTCTCAATCAATGCAGGACTGAGTCATCGGCAGAAGAGCGTTTATCTTGGACTTAAGGGGAGTGTTTCCAGTGTATTTACTTTTATAAAAAAATTATTTTTCATTGAAGGATAATTGCTTTCCAATATTGTGTTGCTTTCTGCCATACATCAGCGTGAATCAGCCATGGTGTACATATGTCCCCTCCCTCTTGAACCTCCCTCCCACCCCTCTGGGTAGTCACAGAGCTCTGAATTGAGTTTCCTGAGTCATACGGCAAATTCCCACCAACTGTCTTATTTTACATACGGTAGTGTAAGCTTTCATTATACGGTCTCCATCTGTCCCAGCCTCTCCTTCCTTCCCCCCAACCATGGCCATAAGTTTGTTCTTTCTCTGTCTCCACTGCTGCCCTGCAAATGTTCATCCATACCATCTCTAGATTCCATATTATGCGTTAATATACGATATTTGTTTCTCTCTTTCTGACTTACTTCGCTCTGTATAAAAGTCTCTAGGTTCATCCACCTCGGTAGAACTGACTCAGATGCGTTCCTTTTTATGGCTGAGTAATGTTCCTTTGTATATATACCACGGCTTTTCTAATCCATCCATCCATCGCTGCACATCTAGGTTGCTTCCACGTCGTGGCTGTTGTAAATAGCGCTGCAAAGAACATCAGGGACGTGTGTCTTTTTCAATTTTGGTTTTCCTCAGGGAGGCCTGTCATGCTGCAGTCCATGGGGTCGCAAAGACTTGGACACAACTTGGTGACTGAATAACAACAGGGTATAAGCCTACTAGTAGGCTTGCTGGGCCATATGGTAGTTTCATTCTTAGTTTTTAAAGGAATCTCCATACTGTCTTCCATAGTGTCTGTACCAATTTACATTCCCACCAACAGTGCAAGAGGGTCTGTTTTTCTCCACACCCTCTCCAGAAATTATTATTTGTGGGTTTCTTGATGATAGCCATTCTGTCTGGCCATTCTGAGTCTCTTGATGAAAGTGAAAGAGGAGAGTGAAAAAGTTGGCTTAAAACTCAACATTCAAAAAACTAAGATCATGGCATCCGGTCCCATCACTTCATAGCAAATAGACGGGGAAACAATGGAAACAGTGACAGACTTTGTTTTGCAGGGCTCCAAAATCACTGCAGATGATGACTGCAGCCATGACATTAAAAGATGCTTGCTCCTTGCAAGAAAAGCTATGACAAACCTAGACAACATATTAAAAATCAGAGACATTACTTTGCCAACAAAGGTCCATCTAGTCAAAGTTATGGTTTTTCCAGTAGTCATGTATCAGTGTGAGAGTTGGGCTATAAAAAAAAGCTAAGCGCCAATAAATTGATGCTTTTGAGCTGTGGTGTTGGAGAAGACTCTTGAGAGTCCCTTGGACTGCAAAGAGATCAAACCAGTCTGTCCTAAAGGAAATCAGTCCTGAATATTCACTGGAAGAACTGATGCTGAAGCTGAAACTCCAATCCTTTGGCCACCTGATGCGAAGAACTGATTCATTGGGATAGACCCTGATGCTGGGAAAGATTGAAGGCAGGAGGAGAAGAGGGCGACAGAGGATGCGATGGTTGGATGGCATCACTGATTCAATGGACATGAGTTTGAGCAAGTTCCCGGAGTTGGTGATGGACAGGGAAGCCTGGCGTGCTGCAGTCCATTGGGGTCACAAAGAATCAGACACAACTGAGCTACTGAACTGAACTAAAAGGAGCGATGTTGAGCAGGAGGGGCAGGGCCCCAGGGGGAGGCAGCAGGTAAGCGGTAAGTACAGGAAGCATGGAGCAAAGGCTGGGCTCAGGCTGCCTCTCAGGGCTCAGAAGGAACACAGCTGATGGAGAAGGAATATTTGAAGAAACGTGACCACAGTTCTCCAGAATTAAAACTTAAAAGATTGAAAATCACCAGAAAGAACAGAAGGAAGCCCCTGCCCTCTACTCACGTGATGAGACTTATCATCCTCAGTAGAAAGAAACCTCTGAACCTCGCGGTATATTTGCATCTCTGAAATAAAGGGTTAGCTTTCCACTCCTGAGAATGAAATTACATACTCCTCAAATTACCCTTTGAATTAACGCAAATCTGGAAATTCTTAGAATTAAAGGAAAGCGCTCTACATACAAAGTTACAGGATACGGCAAAAGGGTGCCCCGAGGGTGAGACACTGATCAGAAACCAGGGGTGTTGAGAGGAAAAAAGCTCAGCGTCCAGGTCGGGAAACTGGGGCACATAGGAATGTGAATCTGGGGAAGTGACGAGAAGGACATCCGGACGACCACAGAAGCGGGGCTGCCGACACGTGTCGTCGTGTGATCTTCGCAAGTGGAGAGCTGGTCCTGAGAGGGTAGTTCAGACACCTTGAGATGAGAAGGACGCGGAAAACGGTGTGTTTCCAACCAGACGGTGAGCAGGAAAGATGCCGGCCACTCCGCTTACCACCCCCGGTCCCCCTCAGGACGCGCCCGGCGGTCCTGCTGGAGCGGGACACGGGAACAGCCTGGGAGCTACACAGACACGCGGACAGACAGACAGGAAGGCTCTGAGGAGGAGGAGGCACGTGGGCGAGGCCCTGGGCTGAGAACCGCATGGCGGTGGGCTCCCTCGAGGACCTCAGACCCGCTCTGAGAGAGGTCAGCCCCCAGAGATGCGGACGGGGTGGGCAAACCACCCAGGAAGCTGTAGGAAACGCCGCCGTCTCCAGGCAGAGGCCCCAGAGGCGGCAGCCCAGGAAAACAGCAGACTGGCTGGAGAGCACCCGGCCCATCGCTCCGCAGCGGGCGGGGCGCGGGGGGGCGGGGCGCGGGGCGGGGCGGGGGCGGGGCGGGGGCGGGGGCGGGGCGCGGGGCGGGGCGCGGGGGGGCGGGGCGCGGGGGGCGGGGCGCGGGGCGGGGCGGGGGCGGGGCGGGGGCGGGGGCGGGGCGCGGGGGCGGGGCGCGGGGCGGAGCGCGGGGGCGGGGCGCGGGGCGGAGCGCGGGGCGGGGGCGGGGGCGGGGGCGGGGCGCGGGGCGGAGCGCGGGGCGGAGCGCGGGGGCGGGGCGCGGGGCGGAGCGCGGGGGCGGGGCGCGGGGCGGAGCGCGGGGCGGGGGCGGGGGCGGGGGCGGGGCGCGGGGCGGGGCGCGGGGCGGGGCGCGGGGGCGGAGCGCGGGGGCGGAGCGCAGGCGCGGGCGCGGGGGCGGGGCGCGGGGCGGGGCGCGGGGGCGGGGGCGGGGGGCGGAGCGCGGGGCGGAGCGCGGGGCGGGGCGCGCGGGCGGGGCGCGGGGGCGGGGGGCGGAGCGCGGGGGCGGAGCGCGGGCGCGGGGGCGGGGGCGGGGCGCGGGGCGGGGCGCGGGGGCGGGGGCGGAGCGCGGGGGCGGGGCGAGGGGCGGGGCGGGGCGCGGGCGCGGGGCGCGGCGGTTCTCGCTTCGCTAGCGGGCAGCCTCCCCTGCCGCTCCCTCAGTCCCGTCCCGCTGAGAGGGGAGCCCGGCAGCCACCCCGCCGGCAGCCAGCAGGCCCCAGCCACAGGCCTCCGGAAGCCGTGTCCAAAGTCCCGCCTCCCGCCTCCCTGGCCTCTCTGCTCCTTCTCTGCAACTTCCTGGGAGTCTGTGATTTCAAAATTTTGTGAAAATCACTGATTATCACTTCAAGCCGTATCTCTCAGGGCTTCATACCCTTGTACACGCAGGAGAGGATATACGTCATCACGCCGTCGACAGCTGGGTGACGTCCCAGGACGTGTGACGTCAGCAGACGTCACACAGTCTTGAAGACGTTAGGATTCGAGGGTACGGTGGGAGCCATTTCCTTTAGAAATAAAGGAAGTGGTAGACGGAGGGCACACCCACTGGGTTCAGCGCACCTTCAGCCATGCAAACACAGCCTGTGTTTCTGGGCAGAAAAAGCTCGCTTCCAGGCTTCAGTACCTGTCAGCCGATTTCCACCTCTGCGAGCCCTGGGCTCCTGAGGCCGGTGAATTGGGGCAGCTTCCTGTCAGGGGTGGTGGGGAGCCCAGGGTTCCAGCCCCTTAGCTGCAGCGGGCCCCACCCCCGACAGAAGCCAACTGCCCTCTCCCCACACCGTGCCCATCAGAACAGCCCCCGGACCTCTCAGACGTTCTCCAGGGATGCACGTCAGTTCCATGAAGCACAGCCTCCAGAGAGGACCCTCCCCCCAACCTGCGGACAGCGCTGCCCGCGGTCCTCGCCCGTGGTGGCCGATTTCCCGCCCGGGTCCCCTGGACTCCCTGCCCGCACCGCTACTTCCCTGGACGTTCCGGTAGACCAACCCTTGCTACACCCTCTGGCCTGCTCCTCTCCCCGTTTCTCACGACTCTGCAGCTGGGCCGGCCACGTCTTCACCACCCCTCCTGCCTGTTATGCTCCGAGCCCGTATCTCCGAACCGACTGAGAGAGCAAGTCCACCACAGTAATGCAAAGGCAAGAAGGGAGTTTATTTCTAGCGCGCTAGGGCCCAAGTCTCTTCCAGCACAGTGGAATCCGACAAGAGCCCTGAACAAAGGAGTATGGCGGCTTATATACAGGCAGTTCTTTGTCTCAGTTACAGGACTAGCTGGCGTTACATGATTGGCCAGGCAGGATGAGCGCATATCCTGTCTCTTTCTGGTAAACATGACTCAGGTCCTAGAGCCCGTCGTTTGGTCCCTAACATTCCCCCCTGTCCTTAGATCATATAGAGGAATCTTCCTCTCGGTCCTGAGACACAGTGTGATATTGTTGCCAAAGCACAAACAGCTGTACTGTATTTATGCATTCCTTTACAAAGGCTACAAGTCTATTGATAATACACAAAGGTAAGCATCAGTAGAAGTATTAGCAGGGGTCCCAGCAAGGTGGAGACTAGGGTGGTCAACCAAGGGGATTGTTGAAACCAAGACTCAACCCATCCTTGTTGAGCCTCACGTTCTCGTTTACGTTGGGCTAGTCCCTCTCTTACTTTGGCCATAGATTCTCTAACTATTCCTGTGTGATCAGCATAAAAACAACACTCTTCTCCTAGGGCAGCACAGAGTCCCCCCTGTTGCAGAAAGAGCAGATCTAATCCTCTTCTGTTTTGCAGAGCTACTTCAGATAGGGAAGTTAAAGACGATTCTAAATGACTAATAGATTGCTCTATACGGGCGATGTCCTCATCTATGGCTTCTCTCAGGGAGTTAAATCCTTGGCTTTGCAGGGACAAAGCTGTTATTCCTGTTCCGGCCCTGGCTATTCCAAGACCGAACATAGTTGCTATGGTTATGGCAGTAAGAGGTTCCCTCTTGACTTTGTAAGTTCTTTCTTGAGGATTTAGGGTCAATTTTTGGGCCCAGTAATCATATATTGTTTCCTCTGGTCGGTACAGAATCTTTGGCACGACTGCTACCATAACACAGAATTCTTCTTTGGGATCAAAGATTGAGCTGTGTAAGCATGGAGTCAGCCCCGTGTGTGAACAGACCCACCATCCTCCCATCCGTGGCATTAGCCACCTGGCTATGGGCAAGTCCGTAGGCTCAACGACATGCGCACACAGTGGAGACCCCCCTGATAACACCTTGCCCATACATAACCCTTTTCCCCATACCTCTCTCATTGTGAGGCCTACTTTTCATTCTCCCCATCGACACTGGGGAGGGTCGGTGCCGCTGGCCAGGTTGTAAGAGGCGTTGAGGCCTACTGCCTCGTAATAAGGGGGAATTGAGTTGTAACATAACCAACAGGATTTAGTTGCTTCAGGATGGGTTTGATTTAAGGTAGCATAAGCTGCCTTTACTAATTTCCACAGTGGATCTGTTTGTCCGAGTTTAGCAAGGGGGCCCGCCTCTGGGTCTGTTGTTGGTCCCTGGGATGTAGGTAGGGAGGTTGTCGGGTAGGGAGTTGCATGGACCTGTTCAACGGGGTTTGGACCGATACTATACATTTGTACCGGTTCTAAAACTTGACTCACAACAATGATCCCGTTATAAGTAGGTCATTTCTGGTCTGAAGTCCCCATGATATCCCGTTGACCCAGGCCTTCTCTTTTTTTGCTTTGTCAATGTTAAACCTTATTTTTACCTGGGCAAAGTTATGATCCTTTTCCCAATCAGAGTATGGAGGTATGGGTCTGGCAAATGAGAAGTTAAGCAAGTCCCGATTTCCTACATCCCACAGTCTATACCCTGGAGCCTCCGACCAATCATTAGAAGTTACGCAGTCCCAAGATTTACAATAAGAGTCCTGTATCCCCCCACAGATCTTCCAGTTGTGCCTGGGTGCACCTGGACATGCCCAGAATGCATGATTCCGGAGGTAGCCCCTTTTCCAAGGTACATTTACCACCGGCTTAAGGTCAAAGTATAAGTCTGGCCACCAAGTATTTGGTGGATGTATTGCGGTGGTGGAGTTAAGCATCTCACGTGTTAGTCCATTTTGCAGTTTTAGGTGATTCTGACAGGTTGGTGCGGGTTTACGCTGGCAGCTTCGGAGCAGAGTAACATGGTCATCCATAAGATGGTCCAGACGAGTTGTCTTGGTCCTGTCGACGACGCCGGAGCTTCAGCCTCAGGGGGTTGGACAGGTGCAGAGATGCTTCCCATTCTTTTTTAGCGTCTTCCTGCTCTGCTGAAGTAGCTGGGCGTACGTGGTTGCAATGCACCCAAGGCCCGATACCGTCGACCTTTAGGGCAGTTGGGGTGGTAACAACAACATAAGGACCCTTCCATTTGGGTTCTAGTGCCTTGGTTTGGTGCCTTTTGACCCATACCCAATCTCCTGGGCCAATGTCATGTGAGGGAATAGTTCCCTTATTTTGACCCACATGTATTTCCCGGAGCAGTTTCCAGACACGAGAATGCATCTTGTTTAAGGCCATCAAGGCCTCTTGGAATTGTCCCAACGTGGGAGGCGGTAGTTTCTTCCCTTCAAATATTGGACATACAGGGGGAGGTCTCCCATACAGAATTTCAAATGGGGTCAGATTAAGTTGATAAGGAGTATTACACGCATGGAAGAGGGCGAAGGGAAGGAGGGTCACCCAGTCCCCGCCAGTCTCTATAGCCAATTTAGTTAAAGTTTCTTTTAGGGTCCTATTCATTCTTTCTACTTGCCCTGAGCTCTGTGGACTGTATTCACAATGTAACTTCCATTTAGTCCCCAGGGCTAGGGCAAAGGCTCTGAACTATTTGGCTCACAAAAGCAGGTCCATTATCAGAGCAGATGGTCACTGGCAGGCCAAACCTGGGAACTATTTCTTCTAAAATCTTTTTTGCCACTATCATCGCGGTTTCTCCCTTTGTAGGAAAAGCCTCCACCCACCCTGAGAAGGTATCCACCAACACTAACAAGTACCGGTAACCACACTTGCCTGGCCTTACCTCGGTGAAATCTATTTCCCAGTGTTGCCCTGGTCCTTCTCCCCGATACCTCAGTCCTGCATGTTGTCCTTTTCCTGGCCTCATCTGTTGACACGCCTTACAAGCATGCACTATGTTCTTTACAGTTGTCTGGTGCCGGGGAAATCACAGGCGCGCAGTTTGAAAGAGCATCAGAGTCTTCTTTTCTCCCAGATGAGTAGACAAGTGCAAATGCTCACATGGTTGCCGTCCCAACTGAGCAGGGAGCATCAAGTAGCCGTCTGAGTCCCGGTACCATCCATCTTCACCTTTTTGAAGGTTGGTGTGTTCTTGGATCCAAGCAAAGTCTGTGGATCAATACTCAGGGGTTGGGGGCAGAGTTCCCATACCTGGAGGTGGAAGTCCGATCACCAACACAGGGGTGATGAAATCTTCATCAGCTACTTTTTGAGCTGCCAGGTCTGCGGCACGATTCCCTCGTGCCGTGGGGCTGTCACCCTTCTGGTGTCCAGGTACGTGTACTATTGACACAGCCCGAGGCATCTGTACAGCCTCTAAAAGTCTACAGATTTCAGGCAAATTTTTAATTTCTTTTTCTTCAGCTGTCAAAAACCCCCGTTCCCGATATATCGGGCCCTGGATGTGTACCATGCGAAAAGCATAGCGACTGTCAGTGAAAATAGTTATTCTTTTTCCTTTGGCTCTCTCTAATGCTTGAATCAGAGCAATTAACTCTGCCTTTTGTGCTGAGGTATCCGGGGGAAGGGCCTCTGCCCATATCGTCTGTCCAGAGTCACCTACTACTGCGGCTCCCGCCCGTCTCTGTCCATCTTTCACATAACTGCTGCCATCTGTGAACCATTTTAGCTCACTGTTAAGTCCTTTTGTATTGCTGTTACCCCGGCCAGTATCTCATCACAATCATGGAGGGGGCTATTTTCCTCCGGATTGGGCAAAAGAGTGGCCGGATTTAGAGTGCAGGGCGTTTGGAAATGAATCCGTGGGGTGTCAAGTAGCAAGGCCTGGTAGTGCGTCAAGCGGGCATTAGAAATCCATTTACCTGGGGGTTGCTTTAAAACTCTCTCTATGGCATGAGGAGTGTAGACCAAGAGTCTCTGTCCATAAGTCAGTCTATCAGCATCGTGGACTAAGAGCGCGGTGGCCGCGATGATACGGAGGCAAGGTGGCCATCCAGCTGCCACTGGGTCCAGTCTCTTGGAAAGGTAAGCTACAGGTCACTTCCATGGTCCCCATCTCTGTGTTAGTACCCCTTTTCCTATCTCCCGCCTTTCATCTACAAATAATTGGAAAGGCTTAGATGGATCAGGGAGGGCAAGGGCAGGAGCCTCTAGCAAGGCTCGCCTGAGCTCTTGGAAGGCCTCTTTCATTGGCTCAGTCCATTTCCAGTCCTTGTTTTTTGGTCCCTTCATATAGGGGCCTGGCCTTTTCTGCAAACCCCAAGATCCATAACCGGCAATATCCCACAGTTCCCAGAAATTCTCTCACTTGTTTAGAGTTAGCCGGCTCAGGGATCTGGATGATGGTTTCTTTCATAGCCTGTGTTAGCCACCTCTGGCCCTGCTTTATCTTATAACCGAGGTATGTAACCTCTTGCTTGGCAATCTGGGCCTTTTTGGCACTGGCCCTGTAACCTAAAGTCCCCAAGGTTTGGAGAAGGTCACCTGTTGCCTCCTGGCACTCTTTCTCTGTAGCCGCTGCCAGCATAAGGTCATCAACATATTGTAATAAAACAATGGTAGGGTGTTCAACCCGATACTCACGGAGCTCTTTGTCCGGGGCCTCATTAAATAACGTGGGCGAGTTTTTGAAACCCTGTGGTAAGCGAGTCCATGTCAGCTGCACAGGGGTCTGACCACCGTCTTCCTGCCATTCGAAGGCAAAGATCTCTTGGCTTGCGGGGGCAAGAGGCAAACTGAAAAAGTCATCTTTTAAATCTAAAACAGTATACCAAATGTAGTTTGGAGGCAAGTTGCTTAGCGATGTATAAGGGTTAGGAACCGTAGGATGAATATCACTCATCCGTTTGTTGACTTCTCGTAGATCTTGAACCGGTCTAAAATCAGTTCCCCCAGGCTTTTTCACAGGCAACAGGGGAGTGTTCCATGGGGACTGGCACCTTTTCAGGACCCCAGTGTCTATGAGGTGTTGTATATGAGGAGTAGTTCCTTGTCGAGCCTCTTGACTCATGGGATACTGCCATACCCTCACCGGGGAACCACTGGCTTTTAGTTCCACAGTGATAGGGGGCCTCTGTTTGGCCAGTCCCATACCTGCTGTTTCAGCCCAGGCCTGAGGGTATCTTTGGACCCATGGTTGTACTTTGGGGCTTATTGTCACCGGGGCCTCTGGCAAGTAGAGTCTGTATTCATCTTTCAATGCCAGAGACAGGACCTGAAGAGGATGCCCGGTCCCATCTAGAACCGACACTTGTCCGTGGTCAAGATGAATTTGGGCATTTACTTTAGACAGTAAATCCCTTCCCAACAAGGGCGCTGGACACTCAGGTATCACCAGAAAAGAATGGGTCACCTGGTGGGCCCCCAAGTTCACATGCCGTTTTGTAGTCCATCCATATCGTTTAGTCCCGGTTGCTCCCTGCACCCAGCTACTTTTCTTAGACATGGGTCCATCTTTTTGGTTTAAGACTGAGTATTGGGCTCCCGTGTCCACCATGAAGCCAACTGGTTTCCCCTCCACATTTATAGTTACCCAGGACTCGGGGAGGGGCTTCAAGCCCTGACCCCCCTGGTCGCTATCCTCACCCGCGTAGAGGATATGACTGTCTGGAGAGGGAGTCTCGTTCTTGGGGTTCTTGGGCCCCTGTTTTAGATTTTTCTTGGGGCATTTATCTTTCCAATGTCCAAACTCTTTACAAAACGCACATTGGTTTTTTTTCAAGCTTATGCCTTGTCGTTTTTTCTTCAGTTTTTGAGTCCAATTTTTTCCCTTTTTGGAACCTGTTTCTGTTTTCAACCCCAGCAAAAAATATCTGGGCCAGCTCTTTTTTATTTTTACGGTTTTCTTCAGCTCTAAATTCTCTTTCTTCTCTTCTAATGCGGTCTTCTCTCTCTTCTGGGGTCTCTCTATGATTAAAAACTCTCTCGGCTGCCCTCACTAGATCTTGCAAGGATGGTTCGCTTAACCTCTCTATCTTTTGTAACTTTCTTCTAATATCGGGGGCTGCTTGATTTACAAATGCTAACATAACTGCCGCTCGTGACTCATCTGCCTGTGGGTCTATACGGGTATACTGTCTAAAAGCTTCCATTATCCTTTCAAGGAAGGCTGCTGGGCTCTCATTTGGCTCCTGCCTCACTGAATTTATTTTGGCCAAATTAGTTGGCTTCCTGGCGGCCGCTCTAAGGTCGGCCATAAGAGTCTGGCGGTACACCCGGAGATGCTCCCTACCTTCAGAGCGTTCGAAGTCCCAGTTGGGTCGCACCAAGGGGAACCCCTCCTCAATGAGGTTAGGGTGTATTGTGAGCCTCCCATCCACCCCTGGCACATTCTTCCGAGCTTCTGACAGGATCCGCTCGCACTCCTCTGTAGTGAAAAGCACCTGTAACAGTTGCTGACAATCATCCCAAGTGGGATTGTGAGTAAAAAGGATAGACTCTACAGATCAATAAGACCCTGCAGTTTTTCAGAGAAGGAGGGAGTCTGGGTTTTCAATTGTACAAATCACTAGTGGAGAAGGGCCAATACTGCCGCTCTCCACCCTCTCTGGCTGGCCCCGCCTGGACCGGAAATGCGTGAACAGTGGAGGGGACTTCTGGGTCTTCTTTTTCCACTACGCTGGCCATTTCCCTTGTTCTTCCCCGAGTTCCCTGGGCGGGGCCCCCTTCTCTGGGAGGAGCTGAAGGCTCGGTTCTCCTCCTGGCTTCTCCCGATGAAACCTGTGGAACCTGTGGAAGCAAGGGCGGATGTGGATCCGCATACGGGGGTGGGAACAATTCGGTCTCCAGATCTATCAGATTAGGATACAGAGAAGATTCCTGGAAGACCAGCTTTGGTAGATTCTCGTCCTTTTTCCCTTCTTTTTCTTCAGAAGCCTTCATGACTAGCACCTGTGGGCTTGGCGAGGTTGGAGCTGGGGAAGAGGGACGGGGAGGTTTAGGAGGTTTAGGAGGAGCGAGAACAAAGGGTTTAAGCCATTCCGGCGGGTTTCTCACCAGATCCTGCCAGACCAGAATGTAGGGAGTCTGATCTGGGTGCCCGGCAGGACTAGGAGTAAGCACCCTCTCTTTAACTGCCTGGATAATTTGGGGATTGAAGGTTCCCTCTTGTGGCCATCCGACATCAAAGGTGGGCCACTCGGCAGAACAGAAAGTCACCAGTTTGCTCTTCTTCACCAGTAACGAAAGATTCTGAGCTCTAGACTTGAAATCAGAGAAGTGGTTAATCATAAGAGATAAAGGAGTAGAAGCTGTTTGTCCCATGATCACAGAAAAGTACACTGGGAGCCAACAGGGCACACAAAGAGCAGCGCAGACACCACAAATAGACAAACAGATAACAAACACAAGGTGGCCACCGAAAATGCACTCAATCTTACCTGCAGGATGTTCACAGAGCCAGCTGCCTCCCCGGCACAATACCAGGCCTTGGCCTTATGCTGGACCTAATCCAGTAACCAGAGCCAGCCACCTCCCCAGCACGATACCGGGCCTCGGCCTTACCGCCGGACTTAATCTAGTAACCAGAGCCAGCTGCCTCCCCAGCACGATACCGGGCCCCGGCCTTACGCTGACTTAATCCAGTAACCAGAGCCAGCTGCCTCCCCAGCATGAAACCAGGCCCCGGCCTTACGCTGACTTAATCCAGTATCAGAGCCAGCTGCCTCCCCAGCATGAAACCAGGCCCCGGCCTTACGCTGGACTTGCCTCTGCACTTTATACCCAGATCCCTCCCCAGTATGATACTGGGCCCCGGACTTAATCTGGGCTTCTGCAACGTTAGCACTGGTGCTCAGAGCTCTTATCTCCTAACGAGGTTACTCCCTTCTACCAGGAGAGTTGTCCTCCCCGGCGGGATGGAGATCCCGGACGAGCCCCCAAATGTTATGCACCGAGCCCGTATCTCCGAACCGACTGAGAGAGCAAGTCCACCACAGTAATGCAAAGGCAAGAAGGGAGTTTATTTCTAGCGCGCTAGGGCCCAAGTCTCTTCCAGCACAGTGGAATCCGACAAGAGCCCTGAACAAAGGAGTATGGCAGCTTATATACAGGCAGTTCTTTGTCTCAGTTACAGGAGTAGCTGGTGTTACATGATTGGCCAGGCAGGATGAGCGCATATCCTGTCTCTTTCTGGTAAACATGACTCAGGTCCTAGAGCCCGTCGTTTGGTCCCTAACACTGCCCTGCTCCTCCTGGCTGCCACGTCCACCTGGACGGGCCTCCCAGCAGCTCACTTGTGCCTTTAGCTCGTCCCTGCAGCGGCCGTGTTCCCCGATCCGCCCCCACGGCCAATCCCAGACCTGGCCACCTCGGGCCTCTAGCTGCCCCTGCGTCAGGTGCGGCTGGGATCTGCTGCCTCCCCGCACACTGGCTCAGCCCAGGTCGTGGCCGCACTGATCTGCAGAGCGGTTTGGAGCTGAGAACCAAATGCACGCAGCTGGGTGGGCAGATCATTCACGCCGTGGTGACGGCAGAGAGCGGAGAGACAGAGTTATTAGAGCACGCGGTTTATAGGATCTGAAAACACAGGCGTGCAGGCCTATGAAGAGGGCTGGGGAGGGGACGGGGTGTGGGGAATGGGGTTGAAGGGTAGAAGGCAAAGAGGAAAGTGAGGACACGGGATGTGTGGGGGCCCAATGTGGGTCCTTGGGAACACGCTGGGCCCTGAGCAACTCGCATTCCAGGCCCTTTGAAAAAGTAAAAACCGAAACCAAAGTGTCTGGCCAACCACAGTTCCCTGGGCAGCACGCCGTGTGTCCCCTGGTTGGGGTGGATGGCTGGGGATGGATCGGAGCTGGAAGAGATGCCGGCAGGCCTGGGAGGGGGTGCAGGGGCTGTGAGGTTCGGCCGAGGGTCCCCGCTGGGGAAAGGGGGCAGAGGGCAGAGTTCTGGGCTGGAGGGCAGTTTGGGGCCCAGATGGAAGGCTCTGAGGCAGCTGGAGGGGGCGGTGCCCATCCAGAGTGGGCAGACGAAGGGTGCCCAGGTGGAACTCCAAGCTGGGGAGAGCTCCAGCCAGGGGGCGACAATGCAGGGGACCCCCACATCCAGCCCGGTGGCGGGGTCAGTTAGAGGGGAGTTCCCGGCGTGGGTATGGACACTGCAGGCAGGCGCTGCATCTGCCCTGGAGGCAGCTGGAGGCCTGAGGATTTCCTCTGGGGGCTGGTTGGGGATCTTGAGGGCCTGCATGGCTCCTTCCAAGGAAGCAGCTGCCCCCCTCCTGGATGTGGCCATCCTGCTGCCCTGGCTCCCGCCTGTGGAGGAGACTGAGGCTGGAGGAGGAGGAAGGGTCAAGCAGGAGGTGAGGAGCAAACCTGGGGCACCCACATGAGCTGCAGCTTGGGGGCAGGCTGTGTAGTAGGCTTCAGACAAAGTCGCGGGTCACGCTGAGCCATCCCTTCCTGTGCTTGGAGCCCTAGCCCCGCGTCGGTTTGCAGAATGGAATCTGCGAGAATCCACAGCTGGCTCCGCAGGCGCCTAGAGGCCTAAGGGGATAAAAGTGAAGCACCCCCCAGAAAGGGGTTCCCCTGCCAGAGTCAGAGCAGTGGAGACAGGTGGAAAGAGGGGCTTCTTAGGGGTGAAGAAGGGACCCTCCACCTTCCGGAGCACCCTGGGCAGGGTGGCCCCCATTTCCCTGAGAGGTAGCTGAGGGGGGCCAGGCTCAGGGCCGTGTGTCAGCAACGCGCGTCCACCCACCAAGGGAAGAGATTGGACCAGGAGGACTTGTCCCCAGAGGAAGGCAGAGCCAGGGTCGGGGGCTCCAGTGAGAGCAGGGGCCGCCCATCGCCCCAGGGCAGGTGCTGAAGGCACAGCCTAGCAGACGAGGACCCCCAGGGCACCGTGGGCAGCGAACGAGCGGGAAGTCCCACGGCAGCCAGCCGCGCAGAGTCGTCCCTTCAGCACCCCCAGCAGGCGGACGGCACCGAAGGCCTCAGCCCTTCCCTCCTGTAGCCATGTCCCAGGTCACGGGAGCCCCTGTGTCCAGGCTCGGGCATGTCGGCAGGTGTGAGACCTGAAGGGGCTCGTTCAGTCTGGCCAGAGCCTCCCGCGGCCACCTTGAGAGCCTGCTGAGCGTGGGCACTGCACACGGGCACCAGCCCAGCAGAGGCGGGCACAGGCCCCCAGCTTGCGGTGCAGCCCAGGCGCTGGGCGCTGGGCGCTGTGGAGCACTGGCCTGGTGCTCCAACTGGTGCTTCAAAGGCTATGCAAGAAAAAATCAGAGAGAAAAACACGACTGGGCCTCGTTTCCTTCCAGGTTGCCTTCCGAGGGAGAGGGGAGCTGTGCTCCTTCCTGCCCAGTAGCTTGGCAGCTGCATGAGAACAGCCTTGGCGGGGGACAGGGGGAGGGAAGCTGGCAGAGGGGCTGGGAGCATGAGCAGTCCACTGCCCTTTGAGGTGGAGGTGGCCAAGGAGCGGATGCGCTGTGGCTGAGCCCACACACCTGCAGAGGCGAGGTCAGGGTGCAGAGGAGAGTGTGGATCGTGAACCAGACCCTGGGGATACAGGGGTGAAGTGAGGCTTCCATGGACGCCAGAGACCACAGAGGCTGGGGGTGGGAGAGGAGTCGGGGGCACAGCTGGTGCTCCGGATGGACCCATCTGATGCTTTGCACAAGAGACCTGCATGGACCCAGACACGGCTTCTGTGCCCAGAGCAAGGTGACGACCCACTGCACGGAGGGTGGGGGACACTGAGCACCTCGAATCACCAGAGAGAACAGTCCCTGACAAGCAAGATGGGGCAGACAGAAGTTCTTATTCAGTTCAGTTCAGTTGCTCAGTTGAGTCCAACTCTTTGCAACCCCGTAAACTGCAGCATGCCAGGCCTCCCTGTCCATCACTAACTCCTGGAGTTGAGTTTACCCAAACTCATGTCCATTGAGTCACTGATGCCATCCAACCATCTCATCCTTTGTCGTCCCCTTCTTATGCCTTCAATATTTCCCAGCATCAGGGTCTTTTCCAATGAGTCAATTCTCATCAGGTGGCCAAAGGATTGGAGTTTCAGCTTCAGCATCAGTCCTTCCAATGAATATTCAGGACTGATTTCCTTTAGGATGGACTGGTTGGATCTCCTTGCAGTCCAAGGGATTCTCAAGAGTCTTCTCCAACACTATAGTTCAAAAGCATCCATTTTTTGGTGCTCAGCTTTCTTTATAGTCCAACTCTCACATCCATACATGACTACTAGAAAAAACATAGCCTTGACTAGACAGACCTTTGTTGGCAAAGTAATGTCTCTGCTTTTTAATATGCTGTCTAGGTTTTCATAGCTTTTCTTCCAAGGAGCAAGTGTCTTAACAGTATTGAAATAATGAGAAACAACTCCATGGAGAAATGGGGAAAGAACCTTAAAAAAGTCACAGAAAGTGGGGGTAGAGACAAAACGCCAATAAATGACCCCCAAAGATGTTCATACTAGTAAATAGAGGTTGTGTGCACAGATTCCCAAGTGCTTCCTCCCACACCCACTCACAGATGACTAAGTGAAACAGTGGAAGTGACAGCCACTCAGTTGTGTCTGACTCTTCTCAAGCCCATGGACTGTAGCCCTCCAGGCTCATCTGTCCTTGGGCATTCACCAGGCAAGAATACTGGAGAGGGTTGCCATGCCCTCCTCCAGGGGATCTTCCCAATCCAGGAATTGAACCTGTGTCTCCCACATTTCAGGCAGGTTCTTTACCATCTGAGCCACCAGGGAAGCCCCAAGGGAGCTTTATTTATAAAGGCAGGCAACAGGAATAGCAATCACATGAGAGGAAATTTGGGGGCGGCAGAGCCACACAGCGCTGACCTGGAGGAGGGGGTAGCAGGAGCCGCCCCAGCCTGCAGCAGGCAGAGCTGAGCGTCGTCAGTTATGGGGTTGGTGGCAGCGAGGGGAAGGGGTGGAGGGGGCTGAAAACGGGGTGGGCTAAGCTTTCAGGGACTTATGAGCAGCCAGTCCAGAAGGAGACAGCTCCTTACCCCGGCAGAGGGGGCTAGACATCCCTTCTCTACCTGGAAGTGGAAGCAGGGGCGGGGATGGGCAAGCGTCTGCCTTCTGCTGAGACCCCAGCCCCCCTGGGCACGCAGCGTGGGCCCCACTCCCGTTAGGGGAGTGGACACGCCTCGTCCTCCTCTGGGAAGTTGGGCTCAGAGGTGGGGGCTCTTCAGTGCTCACAGCTCTTCAGTGCCCTCTCCCAGTGAGGAGACCACGGCCAAGCTCACTGGGCTCCTGGGAAAGCCTGTGGCTACACGACAGAGACTGACCCTCCACAACCAGACGCAGAGACGCCGTTACGGCAGCTGCCGCAGAGACAGGGAGCAAAACACGACAAGGCGACAAAGCTCGTGGGACAAAGATGACTCAGAGACAAGGTCGGAAAAGCCACTGAAACTGTCCTCAGAGACTGCGCCCTTGAAACACAAGCAAGATCTGGTCTTTCAAGGCATTTAGAGCAAAGACCTTGCAAGTTAAACGGCTGAGATGAGAAACACAAGTGTCGGAAGGTAAGGTTGAAGAAAGTCCCCCCGAGGATAGAAAAATGAGAGAGAAACTAAGAAAAAGGGTTGTTAGACATAAGTAAGAATTCAGGGCTTCCCTGGGGGCCCCCTGGTTGAGACTCCACCTTGTCAGCACAGGGGTTGCTGTTTTCAGCCCAGGTTGGGGAGCTGAAATCCCACATGCCTCATGGCGAAAGGGTGAAGACACAAAATAGAAGCAGTGTTGTAACATCCACTAAAGACTTCAAAAATGGTCCATGTTAAAACAACAACAACAACAATAAGAATTCTAGAATATAGACTAGGCAATGGGGAAGAGTTAAGCAAAGATATGACTCAGGAAAATCTCCCAGGCCTCACAAAGTGCCGTGGAACTTCAGGACCAGGGACAGGGGAAACCCTACGTCCCCAGGTAAAACAAAGCTGGTTTCAGAACTGCAGCAGCTTCAGACACCACCCCCGTCTGGGAGAATAGAGCAACACCTCCAATGTTTTAAAGGAAAGTGATTTTCCAGCTTAGAAGGCTGAGCCTGGGCAGACTATAAATTAGGAGTGAGGACAGAGAAAACATGCTGTAAGACTTGCAAGATGCGGAGTTCATCTGCTGTGTGTCTTTCCTCAGAAAACTGCAAGCATATCCACTCCATGGAGCTGTCCGTGCCTGCCTGAGAGGAGACGGCCGGGACACGGGTAGGCGGTTCATGGAGCTTCACTTGACTGCACTTCCGGAATCTGCGTGGTTTTTTGCTTTGTCTTGTTTTGTTTTGCGAATTGAAGGCTTGTGGTGCTTCTGCGTCGAGTGACTTTTCTGGCGCTGTTTTTCCAACAGCCTCTGCTCTCTCTGTGTCTCTGCGTCACATTTTGGTATTTGTCGTGGTGTTTCAAGCTTTTGTGTTATCATGATTGTTTCGGCGACTGGCAATCAGTGAACTTGGGTGAGCTTTCCGAAGGCTTAGATGATGGCTGCGCATTCTAGCAGTCAAGTGTTTTTATATTAAGCTGTGTACTTTTTTAGACATAATGCAATTTCACACTTAATAGGCCGCAGTGTAGTGCAAACACAAGCTTTATAAGCACTGGGAAACCAAAGAATTCATGTGACTCCGTTTATTATGGTGTTTGCTTTGCTGCGGGGTTCACGTTTCTGGGGCCAAGGAGGCCCTGATGATGCTGTGAGCCAGGCTGGCCAGAAGCTGGCACGCTGGACGGATGCTGGGCTGGACGCACTTGGGAGGACCCGGAGGTGTCTGGACACGAGCGGGGTGTGGGAGCAGGCGGGGTGCGGGGGCAGGCGGGGCACGGGAGGAGGTGGGGCGAAGGGGCTGAAAACGGAGGACGGCATCTGGATTTGTGGCGGGGGCGCCAGAGGGGTTGGCCAGGGTGATGCCAGCTGCTAACATCTGCCCGGGATGGGAGCGGCTCCTCTTGCCCCGCTCCGAGACGCTGGTCCCTCCTGAGATCACATCAGCCCTGAGGCTCCAGCTTGCACCATCACAGAGGCCCAGGGTTAAAAGACTGACAGCACCGGTGGCTGGAGGAGGCACAGGGCCGCTCCCGGCAAGAGTGAGAGGGACTCAGTGTCTCTGGAGGACAGGCTGGCGGCCATGGGGGCCATTAAAGGTGCCCCTGGCATCTGCCTACAATGCAGGAGACCCACATTCAATCCCTGGGTCGGGAAGATCTCCTGGAGAAGGAAATGGCAACCCACTCCAGTACTCTTGCCTGGAGAATCCGATGGACGGAGGAGCTTGGCAGGCTGCAGTCCATGGGGTCGCAGAGAGTCAGACAAGACTGAACGACTCCACTTTTACTTTTGGGGGCACAGAGCACAGATGTAGGGGCTAGATGCCTGGTCTCTGGCTCCCCTCTCCTTCCTGATGGAAACCCCAGGCTCCTCCTGGGGGAAGGGCTCCGGGCCTGCAGGGGGAGGGGGGGAGGCTGCTGGCTGGGGGTGGGGGAAGTTGTGCACGTTTACCAGACGATGGAGACAGAGAGTCACTGGGCACTGAGGAGGGGAGGCTGCTGACCAGGAAGGACCGGGGGCCCAGGTGCTGAGGAAGCAACGGACAGTCCCTTCTCAGGAAAGCAGGAGAGCCGCCCCCCAACCCCCGCCCCTGCAGACAGAAGCCACGCACGCCCACACACCTGCCTCTCCCGAGGGCTCTTCTCAGTGCCGAGATGCTGGCTTGGAGGAGGAGCGGGGTCCTGGGGGTCTCCGGGGCCACCGAAGCACCAGTCAGCACTGCTTTCTGGCTGCAAGTCTCCAGCCTCCCGGGAGGAGCAGCCACCACACCTGCGTGCTGGCCCCCAGCTGGTGCCCCTATGAGGGCGGAGGGCCGGGTCTGCAGGTGAGGAGGGCGGGGCCAGGCCCCCAGGTGTGACTCCGGAGGAGCCCGTAGGGCCAGGTTGCCGGTCAGTGGCCCACCTCCCGTGACTCCATCCAAGGCTGGAAGCCGGTTGGATTGATCCAGTTATGGGTTCATCCCAGAAACAAAGGCACAGAGGAACTGTGTTGAGAGCTGGCAAGGAGGTGGCCGGGTGCACAACCGACCTGGCTGCCAGAGGTCAGTGAGACAAGGGAGGGGCTGGGAGCTAGTCTGGAGGTCAAGCTGCTGCCAGAACTCTGTTCCCGTTGGAGAAGGAAATGGCAACCCATGCCAGCATTCTTGCCTGGAGAATCCCATGGACAGAGGAGCCTGGCAGGCTACAATCCAGGGGGTCACAAAGAGTCAGACAGGACTGAGCAACTATCACTCACTCACTCAGTACCCACTCGTTCACCTGTTTACCTGCGTCCACAGGAATGCGGAATTTCAGGTGAAGTAGGGAAGAGTAGCTGTATTGCTTTGCCGGGCAGAGGGGGCCTCCGCACACGAATGCCCTCAGGACTGTGTGTCCCCCTGGAGGGGACAGTGAGGAGGCCAAAGTGCTCAGGGAGCAGGGCAGGGTCAGCTCATCCTCTGATTGGCTGGTGGTGAGGTCACTGGGAGTCAGCATCATCAGCCTTTCGGTTCCAACCAGTCTAGGTCTACATACTTCGGGCAACATACAGTTAACATCTCCCACCTGTTGTGGGTTTCGGTGTCTTCAACACAGTTCAAAGGACACGGCTCAGAATGGCATCTGTGGTGCTTGAGGAGGAAATAAATGTCCTTGACTTTGTTTAATGGCTCCATTCAGCTCAGGCGCTCAGGCGTGTCCGACTCTCTGCGACCCCATGAACTGCAGCACGCCAGGCCTCCTTGTCCATCACCAACTCCTGGAGTCCACCCAAACCCATGTCCATTGAGCCAGTGATGCCATCCAACCATCTCATCCTCTGTCGTCCCCTTCTCCTGCTGCCCTCAATCTTTCCCAGCACCAGGGTCTTTTCCAATGAGTCAGCTCTTCGCATCAGGTGGCCAAAGTATTGGAGTTTCAACTTCAACATCAGTCCTTCCAAAGAACACCCAGCACTGATCTCCTTTAGGATGGACTGGTTGGATCTCCTTGCAGTCCAAGGCAGTCTCAAGAATCTTCTCCAACACCGCAGTTCAAAAGCATCAATTCTTCGGTGCTCAGCTTTCTTTATAATCCAATTCTCACATCCATACATGACCACTGGAAAAACCATAGCCTTGACTAGATGGACCTTTGTTGACAATGTGTTTGCTTTTTAATATGCTCTCTGAGTTGGTTATAACTTTCCTTCCAAGGAGTAAGCATCTTTTAATTTCATGGCTACAATCCATCTGCAGTGATTTTGGAGCCCAGAAAATAAAGTCAGCCACTGTTTCCACTGTTTTCCCATCTATTCCCCCATGAAGTGATGGGACCAGATACCATGATCTTAGTTTTCTGAATGTCGAGCTTTAAGCCAACTTTTTCACTCTCCTTTTTCACTTTTATTAAGAGGATCTTTAGTTCCTCTTCACTTTCTGCCATAAGGGTGGGGTCATCTGCATATCTGAGGTTATTGATATTTCTCCCGGCCATCTTGATTCCAGCTTGTGCTTCCTCCAGCCCGGCATTTCGCATGAGGTACTCTGCATATAAGATAAATAAGCAGGGTGACAATATACAGCCTTGACGCACTGCTTTTCCTATTTGGAACCGGTCTGTTGTTCCATGTCCAGTTCTAACTGTTGCTTCCTGACCTGCATATAGGTTTCTCAAGAGGCAGGTCAGGTGGTCTGGTATTCCCATCTCTTTCAGAACTTTCCACACTTTATTGTGATCCACACAGTCAAAGGCTTTGGCATAGTCAAGAAAGCAGAAATAGATGTTTTTCTGGAACTCTCTTGCTTTTTTGATCATCCAGCGGATGTTGGCAATTTGATCTCTGGTTCCTCTGCCTTTTCTAAAACCAGCTTGAGCATCTGGAAGTTCATGGTTCATGTATTGCTGAAGTCTGGCTTGGAGAATTTTAAGCATCACTTTACTAGCGTGTGAGATGAGTGCAATTTGGCGGTAGTTTGAGCATTCTTTGGCATTGCCTTTCTTTAGGACTGGAATGAAAACTGACCTTTTCCAGTCCTGTGGCCACTGCTGAGTTTTCCAAATTTGCTGCTGCTAAGTCGCTTCAGTCATGTCCGACTCTGTGCGACCCCAGAGACGGCAGCCCACCAGGCTCCCCCGTCCATGGGACTCTCCAGGCAAGAACACTGGAGTGGGTTGCCATTTCCTTCTCCAATGCATGAAAGTGAAAAGTGAAAGTGAAGTCGCTGAGACGTGTCCAACTCTCAGTGATCCCATGGACTGCATCCTACCAGGCTCCTCCGCCCGTGGGATTTTCCAGGCATGAGCACTGGAGTGGGGTGCCATCACCTTCTCCGAATTTGCTCAACTATTATTTTGTCTTGCTTGATAGTTTTCCTTTCCTCATGCGTTTTCTCACTTCTCTGATTAAATTTATTTTTTGAGTAAAGTTTTTCTGCAGACAAAAGGGAGGATGTGGGTGGAGGTCTATTCTGGGAAGAGCTCATCGCATCCTTCCCCACTGGGAGAAAGGGTCCGGGAGCCGGGGCCTCAGGGGCAAAGGAAGCCTGGTGAGCAGGGCCCCAGCGTGGACTACACCCCTCCAGGCACCCACAAGGCCAGTGGCAAAGCCCGAAAGTCAAGGGTCTGGGGGGCCGGTCAAGCGCCCACGGGCCAGAGTGAGGGGGCGCCCGCAGACCTGGGCTGGAAGGGGGAGATGGGCACGAGTTTGAGTTACCGAACGTGTACTGTGCGTGGGGCAATGGACCAGGCAGATGTGGGGACAGCAGCCAGGAGGCTGGGCAGCGTCCACTGAAAGAAGGTGGAGGTGAGTGTGGAGGACAAAGGCGTGGGGCCGGAAGGGCGACCTGGGAGAAGCTGGCTTTGCAGGGACCGTTGAGTCACCCATGACATTCAGTTCTCTTAGCTTCCTCCATTCTCGTGAACTGGATTTGCAGCTTCCTGAGAAGCGAGTGTTAAAAACCTTCCTTTATGACTCGGGATTTGCCAGTTTCTCCCACATTCTCGTGGCTGTTTAAAACACTTGAAATTATTTATATAGCATTTATCAGGTGCCAGACGTTGTCCTAAATACCTTCCAAATATGAACTCATCTGATCAATTCCAACAATAGGAGATTAGCTCAGAAAATTATACAGGGAGGGCCTGGAGAAAGCTAATAAAGTTTATTGATTAGCAAGGAAAATCTTCCATGATATATTATGAAATGAAAAATGCAGGTTACAAGGCAGTTTATACAAGCTGATTGCTTTTTCGGTGAGAAAACGAAACGTATTTGTGTGAGAGAACGATGTTGGAGTGTGTGTGGCTCCAAACCGTGGCAGATGGCCTGGGGGACAGAATTACAGCTCATTGCGCTCTCCCCGTTTCTGCTCTGACACATTTTCTGGTTTTGATAATGAGGATCTATTAATTCAGTAATTTTAAATGAAATAAATCACTTGATAAGGGCCTTGTTACTCACAGTATGAACTTCAGAGAGTAAGTGCTTGGACAGAAAAGCCCCATTGGTTGGTGCCGGGCGCCCAGCCTAAGCGGCGCAGAGCTGCTCACACGGCCGTGTGAGTCATGACCAAGAGGCACAGCATATTCTTTTTAAAACCCTGGTAGTTTACCATCTTTCCCGAATGTTTTCATGATAAACTGCGCAGGACATAAAATTCGCCATCTTAATCATTTGAAATGTCCAGTGCAGTGACATTAGTGAAAGTCTCTCGGTCGTGTCCGACTCCTTGTGACCCCGTGGGCTACACAGCCCATGGAATTCTCCAGGCCAGAATGCTGGAGTGGGCAGCCTCTCCCTTCAGTGACATCAGCACATTCAAAATGTGCAACCGCCATCAGCTCCATCATCTCCAGAATGCATCCAGCTGGCAAAACCGAAGCCCCGCCCCCATTAAGCACTACCCCTCCCCCACCCCGCCCCGTCGCTGCTTCCTGTGCCACGGACGCGCGTCCTCTCGGAGCCACGCAGTGCTTGTCCCCGTGTGACTGGCTTCTTTCCCTGCAGTGGCCTCCAGGTTCCTCTGTGTTGCCGCAGGTGTCAGGACGCCCTTCCTTTCAAAAGCGGGATCAGATCGCACCTCACGTGTGGGCCACACTCGGTCTCGCAGCCGCCCATCAGTGGACGCAGGATGTGTCCACGTTTTACCCGCTGCGCGTGTAGCCGCTGTGAGCGTGGGGCGCGGATGTCTCTGTGAGGCCTTCTTTCAGCTCTCTGGGGTGGATGCATTGCCGGGTCAGGTGGTTCAGTTTGTTGAGAAACTAGCGTCATGCTCTCCACGGAGGCTGACCGCTGTGCTTACACTGCCGGCAACATGCACGCGGCTCCAGTTTCAACCTCATCAACACCTGCTATTGTCTGTGTTTTGTTTTCGAGCCGCCACCCTAATGGGTGTGAAGTCATACTTCTTTGTGGTTTTCGTTTCCGTTTCCCTCGTGATCAGGGATGTTGAGCATCTTTTTGTTTGCTCCATCTGCGTGTCTTTTTTGGAGAAATGCCTATTCCTGTCCTTTGCCCATTTGGAAGTAGTTTTCCTTGCTGTTGAGTTTTTGGAGTCGTTTGTATGTTCTGGACGTTAACCCCCATCAGGTATATGTTTTTCGAGTATTTTCCCCCATTCCTGAGGTTACCTGTGCACTCTTTTGACTGTGTCCTTTGATGCACAGAAGGTTTTAATTTTGACAAAGTCCAATTTATATTTTTATCTTTGTCACCCATGCTTTTGGTGTCCTGGCGAGAAAGCAGCGCCCAAGCCAATGGGGTGGCGTTTTCCTCCACATTTTCTTCCCTACGATTTTATAGTGTTAGGTCTTACCTTCAGGTCTTTGATCCATTTCGAGTTCCTTTTCGTATCTGGTATTAAGCTAAGGGTCCAGCTTCATTCTTGTGCGTGTGGACATCAGCTCTGTTTGTTGGAGAGGTGCCCTCAGGAAGGAAGGAGACAGGTCCAGAACGTGGGACAGAACGTGGACAGAAGGAGAACGTGGGAAGGAGAATGGAGGTGCAGAGTGTGGGACAGAAGGAGCGCGAGGCACGGTCTAAGGGAGTCTAAGTCTGCTGCGCACCACCTGCGTAGAGAGAAGGGCGCAGAGACGTCCTCAGACTGGAGACAACTACCTCCTGTCACGCTGGACACGGCTGCAGAGCCAGACACCCGGTTATAGAAGCCAGTTCTGAAGTTATAGGGGACATTTCTTTCTGGGTTAGATTCTCCCAGGGAACGATGTAACTTTTGTCATCTGGGTAACAGCCTTGTGAGCACATAGGTACAAACTGGGAGGCTCTTAATCGGGGTGGGAGATGGATGGGTCTGGGCTGAGTTGGTGAGGGTGGTGATGTTCAGATGTTCTCAGGAGCAGGTGATGCCTGCATCACAGACCAGAGCTCCTAGGGTCCGGGCAGCAAAGGAAGGTGCGAAGCAGGCAGCGGCGGGAGACAGCTCAGACTTGAGACGTTCCCTCCTGCGAGGCCCAAACCACGGGCCTGCGATGAAAGCGAAAAACAGATCAGAGGTTGGCAGAAGCTTCACGAGAGAGTCTGAAAGCTAATAAGGCCATGAACAGGGAACTGTGGAAATGCACACTGACGTCACAGTGAGACGCCCCCACACCCCCACCACGTGGCTGAGGCTAGCGTCTGACCACTCCCGGAGCAGGCGAGGGTGCTAGGGTGCTGACGCATGGATAGGAGTGTGCGCACCCCCCCCCCCCCCCCCCCCCCCGCCCCAGAAGGTTGCCTGGTGAGGACAGAGGCAGAAGCCAGGACTCCCAGCGATCTGGTGGTTCCGCTCTCGGTCACACGCCTTCTGGGCCTCTGCCTCAAGTCCCCGACTGTGGGGCCAGAGGGTAAGCAGGAAAGCAGATAATCCAATCCGTTAGTCTCCAGAGGCAGTGGGCAGCTTCCTTGGTCATTTTTACAGGAGTGGGGTATTATTTTTCACTGATCGGTTGTCAAACACTCAACCTACGGATAATCTGCTGTGTTGGGCGGGAGTGGCCCTCCTGCTTAGTGCCTGGTGAGTTTGGACATCACTGTGGGGGCAGCAGGCCCTGGGAGCAGGGTCTGCTGGGGTCTGCACATGCCAGATGTCCATCTGTCCGACTCAGACTGGCCCCTGGAGGGGAAGCAGACCACTCAAGCTGGTGCCACGGGCTTCTGCTCGGTTCTCAGCCTGTCCTGGGCATCCGTGGGTTTCCACTCTCCCATGGAACCGCTGAGCCCCAGGGAAGGACTCCTGATGGTGAGTGTCCCCCCCAGCCCCCAACCCCCACTGCCGGGGCTGCTGTCCAGGCTACGCCTCCTTCACGGAGCTTGGGTGTCTGATGCCTGAGCCACATCTTTCTCAGGGTGAATCTAGGTGTTCAGGGCATTAGTTGTGCTTATGAAGGAAATTTTTCAGTGTCCTGCATTTCTGATTGGTTATTACTGGCCTGTAGAACTGTCACTGATTTTTATATGTTGACCTGGTACTGATGGCCGTGGGGAGGCACCCGCCTGAGGTCCTTACACGTACAAAATTGTGTTAAGAAGTCTGTGGAGTGCATGCTTCTAGGAGCTCTATTTCATAGCCGTGAAAAAGAGGCCACAGAAAGGTGCTTCTTTGTAGAATCTCTTAGAGCTTTTAACAGATGACTTTGCCTATAAATAATGATGGCTTTCTCTCTCTTTCCAAAACTATGCTTCTTCTGTTTTCCTGTGTACTTGCTGGCTGTAATGAGAATTTTATTCCTCCCAGTAAGATGTTTGCTGCAGGTTTTGGATAGAAGTTTTGTTCATTTAGGGAAGACCAGATCCACACCTGGTTCACTAAGAATGTTTACTCTGAATTAGTTTTGGATTTCATCAAATGCTGTTTTAGCATCTACTGAGGCGAACATACAGCTTCTCTGCTCTAGTCTGCAAATGAAGTGAACATTAATGGCTTTTGTGATGCTAAATGATCCTTAGGTTCCTGGACTAAGCCCTACTTGGCGTTTTATTTTAATGCACTGCTGGCTTCGACTTGCTAATATTTTATTTGAGATTATTTCCATCTGTTTATGTATGAGGTTGGCTGTGAGTTTCTCAGTGTCTCTGACTGGGCTTCACATCAGGTTGGCACTTATTTTAGAGATAACTCAGCCATAAATAATAAATAAGACCTCTCCATGGTGTCGATGACAAGAACCGTAGAGGTAAATGCTTCTGTGTCTCCTTGGCTGTCTGTCGCTGGGTTCAGGTGCCCACCGCGGCCCCAGGCACCAGGTCCCTGGGGGAGGAGGAGGCCCTCCCCTTGGCTCGAGAAAGCGTCTGCCCTGTGGCTCCCAGAAAGCGTCTGTGCGTCTCAGTGGCACATGCTCTGGGAGCCCCCAGCTGCAGCGACACCAGTCATGTGAGAGTTCATCTTCCCGCCTCTCCCGGGGGTCAGGTGGGAATTCAGGGGCTCGGGACACGTGTCCTTCCTCCGCCAGCAAGCTCGGGGAGGCGCCCTGCTTCCACGTTCCAGAATCAGGTTTGCGAGGGGCACCCACAAAACCATTGCCCCTGGTTGGTGCTCCACACGTGGGTCTTGGGTCACACGTAGTAAGCTTTCCAAATCATCTTTCTCTTGGGCTGATTTTGAATATTTACATTTTCCTAGAAAGTTGTCCATTTCATTGGTCTAAAATGTATGACAGTAGTTGTACCGGATGAATTCTTATGTTTTGGGAAATCTCCTCTCTCCCTGAAGTTTCGTTCTTTCCTGACAGAATTTGCACCCCTCCATGTCCCCTCTCACGAAGACTGGCTGATGACCAGCTTTCTGAGTCTCTTGCAAGCTTTGGTTTTCCCAGTGAAAATACCAGTGAAATTTTAAAACACAAAAGTAATTTTCCCTTGTATTTTTCCCTCCCCTTTTAGGCTATCGCTGTTTCTTTTCTAGATTTCGCGATGTGCTTCATCTATTCTCTCACTACGAAATCTCTCAAAACACTGGAAAGTGAGGAGGGCAAGATAACAAACATCCATGTACTCGCCGCTATAATCGGCAAACGTAACAGACAGCATCATGCCATGGTCTCTTTGGCAATTTTTAGACACAGTACACTTAAAGTCTCTTTTTCCCTCTCGAATCTGTCTTCTCTATGCCTCCTTCACTGTTCTGCCATTCAGTTTTTTTTCTGTCTTTTCTTACTGTGCTAAAATAAAATACACATGACATAAACTTTGCCCTCTTAACCGTCTCCAAGTGTGCAGCTCTCCAGAGCTCTCCGTCCTTGTGAAACTGAGGCTCTGGCCCCATTAACAGACCCCCGACCCCACCCCCAGCCCCGCCCTCCACCGACTTCCTGCCTCTGGGACTTGACTCCTCCCGGGGCCTCATGGCAGGGGGTCACACGGCGTTCGTCTCTCCCTGGGGACTTACCTCACTACTGCCTCCAGGTCCATGGATAAACCGCCTTTGGCTCACCCACCATCCCCCCACGGACGCTTGGGTTGGTTCCACGCTGTGTGCATTGTCAACAGCGCTGCTATGAGCCTGGGTTGCACACGCATCTCGCGGCCCTGCCTTCAGTTCTGTGGGTACGTCCCCAGAAGCGGCCTTTCCGAGTCGCAGGACGTTCTGCTGCACGTTGCGCGCGGCTCTCCCAGCGGCTGCCCCGTCTCACGTCCCCACCGGCGGTGCGCGGGGCTCCAGCTTCGTCACGCCCTCGCCAGGACTTGCTATTTTCTGCTGTTCTGAGAGGATCCAGCCTAGTGGGTGAGGGGTGACACGTCACGGTTTCCACGTGCATTTCCCTAAGGGTTAGTGACGCTGAGCTTCTTTTTGTGCGGTTTTAACCGCCCGTCTGTACCGGCTGTAACCGCCTGTCTGTACCGGCTGTAACCGCCTGTCCGTACCGGCTGTAACCGCCCGTCTGTACCGGCTGTAACCGCCCGTATCTACTCTTTGGAGAACAGCCCAGGCAAGCCCATTGGATCGTTTTCTCTCCGGCTCTTGGTCGTTGTTGAGTTCTAGGAGTTTTCTCTGTGTCCTGGACATTACTCATTGCCAGGAAGTGATCTGCGAATCTTTGCTCTCATTCTTGGGCCCTTCCGTTTACACTTTTACTGCACATGGACGTGTCCACGAACAGCGTGTGGAACGTTGTATCATCCGCCTGTGCGGCTCGTCCTGTCGCCCGCTGTGCTCGGCGGCACACGGATGCCGGTACATCCCACTGGTCGTCTCTGCCGCGTGAACCTGCGCAGCCTGTGACAAGCGCATCCGCTTTCCTGTGGACGAGCACCTGGGCGGCTTCCGCTTCCTTCCTGCCATTTTTGGTGGTTGCAGATAGCGACTACCGTTGTCTGTTTGTCCTTCTACACACGCGTGAGGGGTTCTCTAGGTCGATACCCAGCGCTGGGACACCTGGGTCATGGGGCGTGTGCACACCCTCAGCCACATGGGCAACACCAGGCTGTTCTCGGTGGGTCTGTGGCAGCTCACGCTCCTCCACGTGCAGGGAGGCCCGTTACTCCACGCTCCCACCAACCCTGATGTTCTGTCACAATTCACATTTCCCAGCAAGGAAGTGGGCGTTGACGAGCATCCTGTTATTGTCTTAATGTGCGTTCCCTGAGTTTTCATGAGCTTTATTACGTTTCCATGTTTGTTACTTGGATTTATCTTTCTCTGGATTGCCTGTTCATATCCTTTGCTCATGTTCTATTTCAGATCTTTGTCCTTTTCTTACTGGCTGCTGCGAGGTCCTTTTATAGCTAGATATGGATTCGCCTTTAGTTCTGTGCTTCACACACATCTTCTGTTTGCTTTGTTGATGGTGTCTTTTTCCCTCTGAAAACTCGCATTTATTTTAGTGAAACTAAGCTTATCGTTTGTGCCTTGGCCAAGAAGCTCATTCCTACCCCAACACCACTGAAGACGTTTTCTTACTCTTTCCCTGATGGTGAGCACACTTCTTCTCAGATCTAGGCACGGATACCCTTTGGAGTCTACTCTTGTGCACGGCAGGACACAGGGGACTCACTGAAGGTTTTCAGTGAACACCCAGTTTCCCAGCCCCACGTGTGTCCTGGTCTGTCATCTCACCAGCAGCATATCACGGCTTCTGTGGTGTAACAGCTTTCCCATGGGGGTCACGGCCGTGTGTACACTGCCTATTATTGTATTTTGTGGTTTTTTGAAAAGCTCCTACTCTGATAGACTGTCTTTAATTACTGTGGTTTCCTAGTAAGCCTGTGTTTGGTGGGAGAAAGGCCTGGCTCGCTTCCGTGGACTCTGGTGTGGGCCTGGGGCTCGTTCCTGGCGTTTGTTGTTTCTATGGCTGGAGGCCCATCCTTGATGTTTCCTCTTATTGCGGTTCACAGGGAGATCCAGGCAGACCACCCTAAGGAAACCCACCCTGGACGTTCATCGGCAGGACTGAAGCTGAAGCTGCTGCACTTTGGCCACCTGGTGTGAAGAGCCAAGTCGTCGGAAAAGACCCTGCTGCTGGGAAACACTGAGGGCAGGAGAAGGGGGCAGCAGACGACGAGATGGCTGGATGGCATCACCGCCTCGGTGGGCATGGCTGTGAGCAGCCTTGGGAGATAATGCAGGACAGAGGAGCCTGGTCAGCTACAGTTCATGGGGTCCCAAAGAGTCAGACCCAACTTAGTGACCGAACACCAACAACGTATGAAAGAAGCGTCACAATACAAACCCTGAAACCTAATAATTGAGTGAGGTTGGTGGGTACAAGAGTCACTTCTGAAAATCATTTGCATTGCTCCACACCAGTTAGAAAATGTAATAAATAGATTGAATTAGGTATTACTGCATAACAGAACAAAAAGTATAGTTTCAAAGTATTGCCTTAATGGAGCACATAAGAACTCTATGGAGAAGAAACACCAAAGGCTAATGAACATGTGAGGAAAACACCCTATTTATTAGAAAAATGCAAAATAAACTGCAGTGGATCTCTTCAGCCCGCCAGCTTGGCAAAAATTAAACAGGTGGGTATTGCCAGCATTGGTAGGCCCTTTTGGGAGGGGATGAGAGAGCCATTGCTGACCAAGCGGGGCTCCTGCAGGGAAGGGACACTCCCACCCTGAAGACCCTGTGACCACGGACGAGCTCCGGGGCTGTGTGAGGAGCTGAACAGTCCTTGGGCCCTGGAATAACTGGACACGAAAACGGGCAGGTGCGCACGTGGAAAAGTGTGTTCGGCAGTGAGATGCCTCATGGAAGCAGGGGGTGAAGACAGAGGCAGAGGAGCCTGGTGGTCGTGCGGACCTCAGAAAGGATGCTACCGCAGCCTCGAGAGATTCCCGGTCTCACCCTCTCCCATACCTGCCAAATCAAAATCTGCCTTTTATTAACAATAAGATCCAGGATTAAGGGAAAACGTTAGGGTCCCTTTCTGACTAGATTTCACCGCCTGCTGGAAGCCCCTGAGACTGGAGCGCCCTGGGGTCAGCACAAGGCAAATGCCTCAGCGGCTGGGCTTGGAGGACCCTTGGGGACCCATATTTGCTATGAGACACCGGGAAACTGCTTAACTACCCAGAACCCAGCCCAGAGGCGAGACTCCTGCTGCAGCTTAAGGTCTGCCGGTGGACTCCAAGCCCCGAGACGCCTGCGTCTGTCCCGGGTTATAGGGCGGGGGTGCAGAGAAACCAATAGCTGAGGCCCCTGAGTCTGGATGGGGCGGGGAGGGACTGAGGGGAGGCAGCATTTTCCTTCCCTTCTTGGGGCCTCTCTCCTGCGCTGGCGGGAGTGGACTCACTCCTGACAGTGGGCAGTTCCCCCCGTGGGAGACCTGGGTGTCCTCCCCCAAGGGCCGGTGCCCACAGGGTCCCCCACTTGAGAGATTGCCTGTCTCAGGCTCCCCCACCGCCAGGCAGTCCTTATCAGGTTCTGGGGAGCATCCTTTCCGTGTGAATCTTACTGTTGTGTGGGTGTTTCGTAAATGTTAAAACCGTCTCATTCAGATCCCACAATGCACAGCGCTGAGCCAGCAGGTGGAAAAGTGTGCAGTGCAGCCATCGTTTGGGGGGCCCTGTGCCTTGTCCTGGCCTCTGCACCCCTCCCCTGGGCGAGCGAATCCTCCCCTCCTCCACCCCTCCTCCACTCTGCACCCTCTCACTGCTGCCCACAGCCCCACCCCCTCCCAGGCGAGATGCAGCGCCCCTGTCCCCTGTCCCCATCCCTCTGACCGGCCCTGGACTCTCCTTCTTGGCCCCTCTGCTTGGCCCAGGGTGTTCTTGAAACAGCACTGCCCAGCCCTTGGGTGGAGAACCGTCCCTCCTCCCTCTGTTCTCAGGAGCGGGTCTGGGCAGCTCCAGCCTCCACTTACCCTCCCTTACCCCGCAGCTCCCCACCCACCCAGCCCCCAGCCCAGCTCAGGCTCTGTCCAGGCCAGCCTGGCAGTAACCAACGCGATGGGAATGAGTGCCAGCAGTCACCACGTGTGCCACCCGGGCCAGGCCTGATTTTGCTTTGGTCGCAGAAACGGAGATCTTCATTTGGGGCTTCAGTTGCGAGCGTACTACACGCTTTCCGGAAAACACACAGAAGCGCATGAAGTAAAACTGCGAACACCTCGTCCTTCACAGCCTGTCTCCAGGCGACCCGGCCAGCCTGGGAGCGAAGGCTTCCATCAGCTCTTCTGAACTGGGACGGAAGACCTGCTCACCACCGCGGGTCTCCCCGGCAGGTCCCCTACTACTGGCCCGGCGCCCACCAGCCAAGCCCCTGGTGAGGATACTCGGCTCAGGGCCCCGGTGGTCCCCGCAGGCAGGCGGAGCTCGGGCCACCCTGAGGGTTAGGTTTGCAGCCCACCCCTGTTCTACTCCCCTAATAGGTCTCTGTGGACCCATTTTCACCACAGAGATGCTCCCCCCGGAGCCCAAATTGCTTCTCAGTTTGCAGTCGTCCTGGGTGTGGAAGCAAAGCCGCAGGGTTGAGGGAACAGATCCATGTTTGAGAGCAATTTCTAAGTCACTCTCCAGAAGGTTATGGTGACCAGGCCCTAGCCGTGCACCGAGCGCAGGCTTCTTCACAGCCTCCAGACCCACCTGCCAGCTCTTTAATATGCCAGCCACACGGATGAAAAATAACATCCCGTCCTAACATTTCTTAGAGTTCCTGTAATTACTCTGGAAGGATTCTCATGTGGTTATTGGCCTTTGAAAAGCTCTCCATGTGACTTGCTTATCCGTAGCTTTTCTGCCTCTGACGTTTTGTTTGCTCTGGCGTTTGGAGGTGTTTTGCACACAGACGTTTTCAAGTCTCTTTGTCATCACATCTGTTAACCTTCATTGGTTTCTTCCCTTCGGTGACATTGCCAGAAAGCCTTTTCTTTTCCAGATTGTTCGTTTCTCAGTAGTTGCCCAAAGTGATCCCGACACTCGGTTCCGCAGCGGGCCCACTTTTCATAGGCACTCAGACGTGAAAGGGTCCTTCTGTCTGGTGGGCCTGAATTGGACTCCTGCCCTCCAGCCCTTGGCTGGCTGAAGCTGGCGTTCTGAAGAGCTTGGCCGTGAGGGAGTTTGCCCCGCACACCACGTGTGGGGGGCGTGGCCACGTCAGGTTTGCCCCACCCATCTTGAGTGCAGGGCATGATCACATCAGGGTTTACCCGCCCACCACCTGTGGGGGCGTGGTCATGTCAGGGTTTGCCCCGCCCACCACCTGTGGCACCCTTCCTCCCTAACCTGGTCCTTCCGCCTCGTTCTCCCTCTGGCAGGGCCCTGCCCTCCATCACCCGCCCTCTCCGTGGCCAGGCCCGTGAGCTCGTCTCAGCCCCTCTGGTCCCGCTCCAAGCACCTGGTCCCCACCGTCCTTGGGCTTGAAAGCTTCTAGCAGGGCTGCCTGCAAGGCCCACCTCCTCTCAGCTTGCTCCAGCCTGTCCCTCCAGAGGGGACCCTCCCAACTCCCCGGGCTGGAGCTGGGATAGGGGGCGGCCATGCGCACTTGCCCCGCATGCTGCCAGGCTCCTGGGAAGGGTGTGTAGGTCTGGAGAGGGTGTGCAAGTCGGTGTGGGCAGGGCAGGCTTCCCAGAGGCTTGCACCGGTGGGTGTCCAGTGGGCCACTGTGCTGCTCAGCTCCAGACTGGGGCCTCTATGAACCTAGTCGGTGAAAATGCTAGACCCACCATCTTTCCATGTGACCTGAAAGGTCTGCGAGGTGGGGCCTGGCGTAGTCTGGCGGTGGTGGTTCTCTGTGTCATTCACAGCTCGCAAGTTGACAGAGCTCCTCTGTGTTCAGTGGACTCCTTCTTTTCTTAACACCTGTGGGCCCTGGTGACCCTCGCAGGACTCTGCTGGCCTAAAGTCCACTTTGATGCCAACATGACTACAGTGAGTCAGATGCTTAGGGTTGGATTTGGACCTTGACGCTCCCAAGGCTCCAGGGTCTCCCATGTGTGGTGTGAGGTCCTGGGGTGGCCTGGGCCCCCCAGGTGCACAGTCTTTGAGGAGCAAGGATCCTCCTCATCCCCTCTTCCTTCCCACATGATTCCCAGCTGCCCCCCCACCCCCACTGCAGACACCCTCCCACAACCTCTTCCTCCTTGTGGGTGTGGTGGGAGGGAGTTGCGGAACTGGGCTCCCCCCTTCTTGGAAGGATCATGCCCTACCCTGGTGACCTCTTGTGACCTTGATTGCCCGCTCCCCAAGTGCAGCCACACTGGGGTCAGGGATTCCCCTAAATCCAGGGACACGGACATTCAGCCCACAGTGGCATGTGGGCCCCTGTGTTTGGGACAGAAAGGCCCGTCGGGCACCTCTCAGCACTCCAGGGTCTCCCATGGCAGGTGGCCAGGTCCTCCCAGACCCCAGGGAAGGTCTTGGCTCTTGTGTGGGGGTGTTTCAGCACCTGTGGTGCTTGCTGGGAGCAGCCAGTGCTCAGGAGCCAGCCCGGAAGGGCAGGTGGGATGCGGTCACCTGCTGTGCTGTTGGCCTTGGGAGCTCTGGCAGCCCACCTGCCTAGACTTCCACCTGGGTGGTCCTGTGCCCCCCCACCCCCGCCCCCTGCCATAGGCCAGTGAGTCTGCTTCTGGCCGGGAGCCTGTCCCACACCCTGCCCAGGCGCAGTCCCCTCAATGCCCTCACCTTCTCTGGCCCAACAGGTGCTAGGCCCTGCGTCACCAGCCAGCACACCCAACCCTGAGCCCCAGGCCCACCCCGATGGTGGCAGGCCCGGGGCCCTGCTCCCACGGCAGGCTCCCAGGCACAGCTGTGCCTCATGTCTGCAGGCGCTTTGCCTCTCTGAGCCCCGATCTCCCTGCCACGAAAGTGGGGAGCGATTGCCTTGGCCCCGGGGCTGTTTTCAACCTCTGAGTGCCCTTTGCAGAAGGCTTGGGGCTATACTGCTCATGAGTCGTTACCAGGTGGGCTCTGATCTCTAGTGTCACCTCTCCTTGGGAAGAGGGGTCCCCAGGGGCCGGCGAGCTTGATTGCTGCTGAAGAAGCCGACTGGCTCTGCATGGGAAGCTAATGACTCCAGTTCAAATTCAGTCGCTCAGTTGTGCCCCCATGGACTGCAGCACGCCAGGCTTCCGTCACCAGCTCCTGGAGCCTACTCAAACTCATATCTGTATGACTCCAGCCAGGCTATTATTTTTAATGAGTCCAACTCCCCGGCAGACTATGAGGCCTGGGCAGGGATCCTGCAGCCCCTGGAGAGGGGGCCTGTCAGGGTTGCCAGGCCTGGGCAGCGCCTGGTTGGGGGGACCCACTCCTGATCCTCCTGGCGTTTTGGGGTGGAGAGGAACCCACACAGCAGGGTAGTCGTGAGAGCAGAGCTGAGCTGCAACCCAGCCATGGGGCTGGATCCTCCCCCTGGATCCACCCTGGGCCTGAAGCTTGCTATCACCCCTTACAAAGGGTCTCTCGAATTAGGGGGCTGGCAGACACATACGCCAGCTGAGCCCTCTCTGAGGTGCGATCAGAAGCTTTCTTCCTCCAGAGGAGTTGCTGCCGCTCACCGCCAAGGTCCCGAACCTTCTGACCCTTCCTGTGTCCCTCCCCCCACACACACACCTGTGGCCTGAATGCCACAGAGATGAGCCTGGGTGGTGTGAGTACTGGGGGGCCCGGGAGGTGAGCGCCCTGCCGGGGATATGGCAGGGCTTGAAGGGGTCAGGAGTGCCTCTGAGGGGCGAAGAGGATTTCCAAGTTGGGGCCAGAAACCTCCTGTAGCAGGGACCCTGGGAAAGGGGTAGGAAAGCAATAACCGCCTGGCAGCTGGGTTGGGGTCTTGGGCCGCTGGAGGCTGCATTTGGGTCCACAGGAAATGCAGCCATATCCACAAGGGGCCACTGATGGAGCCAAGGGGGGAGGATTGGTCACGGTGGCCACTGTAGAGGGGGTGCGAGGGGCCAGGGGCTGGAGCTGCCTTACAGACCCCTCTTCTTCCTCTTGAATGCTCCTGCCCAGCCCAGCAGCACACCTTCCATGGAGGACCCTTGTGGGCTAGCTGGCCCTGGGGCCTCACACCAGCTGACCTGCAGCCTCACTCACACCAGCTGACCTGGGGACTCACTCCCACCTGGTCACAGGGCAGGGCAGAAGAGGCTGTGGTCCTTTCTGGGGTCAGTTTCATGACAGTGGCTGGCCATGACCCCTGACCTCATTCCCACACTGACTCTTGGCCAGCCACGTGGTCACTCAGGAACCCAGACATATTCCGACCCCTGACCCAAGTTGCACCCTGACTTTGACCCCTGCCACATGCTGGCCTCTAGCAGACATGCTCTGACCCTTGACCCCACTTTATGTGGACCCTTTAGCCAGCTACTGGGCAGGCCCTGATGGCCAGTGCCAGCCCCGACAGAACCACATCCTGGTCACTGTCCGAAACGGTGCCTCAGGGGAACTGCCCGGAAAGCTCAGCGGCCTGGAGCCCTGAGGGCATGGGGGTACGGGGGTGGGGGGAGAGCAGGGCTGGGGCCCTGAGAGCATGGGGGTACGGGGGTGGGGGGAGAGCAGGGCTGGGGGAGCACCCATCTTGGAGAAAGGAGGGATGCCCGGCTCCAGAGGCCGGTGTCCACGGGCAGCCTCACGCACCACCAAGTTGCTAGGTGACCTTGGCCTGGCAGCCTCCGTCTCTGGAGCTCAATTTGTTCAAGTGTAACAACGAGAGGCTCGTGAATTCTAAAGACTCTTGGAAGAAACAAGTGCTGAGGGAGCTGCCGTGCGGTCGACTGAGATAATGCGTCTGCAACGCTCAGCTCGGAGCCAACTGCATCGTAAGCGTTTGACAGATGTCGTTACTGATGTCGCTGTGAACAGCCCGCCTGCCTGCACACCCAGCCACCGGACGGGGGACCAGGCGAGCTGTGGGTGCAGGAGGGCGGGCCGCGTAGGGACCGGACATGGCGCTCTTCTCCAGGTGCCTGGCGAGGTCCACCACGGTGGGGACGCCATCACACTTCCGGTCCCCAGCACTGGCTTCCGCCAGCCGACACCCTGGCCCTCGGCGCAGACAATGCCGCCAGGAATCGCTGGGCTCCGGAATGGCTCAGTGCACGCGGCCAGGCCACGCTGGTGCCTGGGCCTGCGGTACCTTCAGTGCTGGGCCCCTGCCTCGAAGTGCTGGAGGGTAGAGGGGTAGGCGGGAGGGGCCGGGAACAAGTTCTCCCTTCCTGGCGGCCTGGCCTGGTCGGGTGGGTGAGGGGCTGGAGCTGGCCCCTGGCCCCTCTCTAGGCTCCTCGGTGGGCAGGGAGGCTCATGCCATTCCTGCCTTTCCACCCCGATGTCCCGCCTGCCCCAGGGGCACCCACCCCATCCCTGCGCCTCCAAGTTAGCTGTGCACCCTGCCAGCCTCGGTAAGGTCGTAAGGACCCGTCCTGGGCCACACACCGAGCCCTGCAATGGCTGTTGCACCTGCGTCTTCTGCCGGCTTTCCAAAGAGGGCAGAGCTTCTGTCCATGATGTGTGAGATGATGTTACCTGTGCACATGTCAGGGGTTGTTAGGGACCAGAACTGTGAGGTCTCGGGGAACACCTCCGAGCCACAGTGTCTGGGGGTGGGGGTGGGTACGCAGCGGCAGGTGGGGGTGAGGAGCCTGCGAGGCCAGCGTGTTGGTCCCCTTGCAGTCACCCTGAGAACAGCAGGGAGAGACCATCAAAGGTAGTGGATTGATACTCTGAATGTTTTAGAAAGATTCCTTCACCTAAAAGATTAGAAGAGGGCACAGCCCAGATAAGGAGAAGCAAGGGGCTCTGGTTGCAACTGGATGGCACCTGAGTCAGGGGGCACTTGGTGCTGAGTGAGGGGGCACTTGGTGCTGAGTGAGGGGGCACTTGGTGAGTGACCAGGGGAAGGGGGAGAAGAGGATAGAACCGAGATTGCCGTTGGAGGTGGGACGTGCTGGGTGATGGTGACTAGAGAGAGGCGGGGGGGAGTCAAGGCTCCTGCGGGGACGGGGAGGCCCTAGTGGACAGAGAACGCTGCAGGGGAAGCAGCTTCCTGTCTGAGCTCAGCGAGCAGAGAGCTCCTGTGTGGCATCCCCAGGGCATCTTGACAGGTGGTGATACGGGCGCTGGGCCAGGGAAAGCTGGGCTGAAAGGAGTTGAGGAGCCATTAGTTATGCACATGAATGAGATCCCCAAGGAAAATGCATGGATGGTGAAGAGAAATATATTTATGCATTCACCTTAAAATCATACAGAAGAGCTAAAGACCTCATAGAGTGAAATAAGACAAGAAAAAAGAAATTGAAGACACGCACTGGCAAGGGAAAAGTTTAAGCAGATTTTTATTTTTTTGCAGATGATGTGATTTTCTATTTAGAAAAAGAAAGAATCTGGAGACAAATTACTAGAGTTTAGCCACATAGCTGAATATAAGCTCCATATATACTTTGCAGGTACCAAAGTCAACCAAACGTTGCTGCCATTTTGTTGGGGTTTTTTTTAAGTCACTCAATCGTGTCCAACTCTTTGCGATGCCAAGACTGTAGCCAGCCAGTCTCCTCTGTTTATAGAATTCTCCAGGCAAGAATACTGGAATGGGTTGCCATTTCCTTCTCCAGGGCATCTTCCCGACCCAGGGATCAAACCCGAGTCTCCTGTATTGGCAGGTGGATTCTTTACCCCAAGCCACCTGGGAAGCCCCGTTGCTACCATTTATGTAGCAACAAAAACTACAAACAGAACAAGATAAATCTATCTCACCATAATTGTAAAGACCTATATGCTGAAATGTGTATAATTTTCCTGCAGGATATGAAAGAAAACCTAAACAACTGAAGAGAAATCCCACGTTTATAATTTGAAACATTTAGTTTCATAAATAATCTCCACCAACTCATCTAATGATTCAGGACACCAGTCAAAACTCAGTAAGATCCTTTCCAGAACTTAGAACTTGTCCATTTGTTTCTGAAGAGGGAGGTATGCTTGCTCTATGAGGCACCAAGACGTTATAAAGCTTAGCAAGGATGCTGTGTGCTCTTAGTTCAGGGGTAGGAAAATGGACTAATGGAACAGAGAGAATGTTCCTGAGCACATCTGTGTACATATGGAGCTCTGTGAGCAACACAGGTCACATGGCACACCAGCTGGGAGGCAGGGAGTTTTCACTGTGTACCTGGACTTTGTTTCTCCATATGGAAACAGTTAAAATTCTCTCCAGATGGATTTAGAACTTGTGTCAAAGCAAAATTTTAAAAATCTTTAGAAGAAAATATAGATGAAAATTTCTGATTTCGAGATAGGATTTCTTAAGGTACAGAAAGTGCTAACATAAGAGAAAAAAACTGATGTATTTTAATTCATTATTAAGATTAGAAGCTTCTATAAATCAAAAGGCAATTTAAACCAGGTTTTTAAAAAAAGTCACAGTATGAGATTCTATTTGCAAAACATGACTGCAAAAAGTTGGTATCAAGATTAAATAAAGACCAGCTCAAATCAACTAGAAGGAAGAAAAAACCCGATGTGCAGAAGATAAAACAGCTGGGGCACGGAAGAGAAAGCTCCTGCAGGGGTATAAATGACACCAGGACATGCACACAAGCGATTCAGTTCAGTTCAGTCACTCAGTCACGTCCAACTTTTTGCGACCCCATGGACTGCAGCACCCCAGGCCTCCCTGTCCATCACCAGCTCCCGGAGTTTACTCAAACTCACGTCCATCAAGTCGGTGATGCCATCCAACCATCTCATCCTCTGTCGTCCCCTTCTCCTCCCACCTTCAATCTTTCCAAACACAAGCCATAGCAAACTGCAAGACTGGGTTATTGGACAAACACAAGAGGTCTGAGGATTCTGAGTATTAGCACACAGACTGAAGGGCATGTAGTTTAGAACAGTCGCCCTGGTGTAATCTTATACATGTGACCATTTGCATGACCTCTGACCCAACAATTCCTCCCCTTACTGTGTACCAAGACAGAAAGCTGGGCGTGTCTACCAGAGACGGGCACAAAAGCGCTCATACTGGAAGAGAAATTGGAGACGACCCCAAAGCCCACCTACAGGAGTCTGGGTGAATACATGAAGCATATTCCCTTCATTTTGGTGGATGCCGGTATCAAGGGTGGTCTGTCCCACTACCCTGGGAACAGACTCAGCTTTTGGTCCTCATACCAAGGAGGGTGTCACATGGTGATGAAAATCAGTGGTCTGCCATTGAGCTGGAAGGTGGTCAGTCGTGGGCCCCCCAGCTGATGCCACATGGGTCAGGGTGACCTGCCCAGCAGACTCTCCTGAATCCCTGACTGGCCACATTCTGAGGAAAATAAAAGAAACAGAGGTTCTAAGACTCTTCAGTTTTGGGGTGCTTTGCTACACAGCACTAGAAAACCAAGCTTTGCATCCTTACTCTCTCTGTACCTGACAAAGCATCTGCTCATTTTTGCCACTTTCGCGCCATTCCTTCCAACAAGGTGATTTAGCACTCCTGCCTCCCCCAAACTGGGGAGGAGCACGTCAAGGCTGCATGCTTATCATATAAGGGCCCTGCTCATTCACCTTACATGCAGAGTGCATCGTGAGAAACTCCAGGCTGGACGAAGCACAAGCTGGTATCAAGACTGCTGGGAGAAATATAAGTAACCTCAGATATGCAGATGACACCACCGTTATGGCAGAAGGTGAAGCAGAACTAAAGAGCCTCTTGATGAAAGTGAAAGAGGAGAGTGAAAAAGCTGGCTTAAAACTCCATGTTCAAAAATCTAAGATCATGGCATCTGGTCTCATCACTTCCTGGCAAATAGATGGGGAAACAATGGAAACAGTGACAGACTTTATTTTCTTGGGCTCTAAAAATCACTGCAGATGGTGACTGCAGCCAGGAAGGGTGAGAGCCCTGAGGTTAAGGAACTCGTCCGTGGTGGAGCCTCGGTTGGGACCCATGCCGTCTGGCCTAGAGGTAGTGCCTCGAGCTTCTCCTCTGTGCTGGTACAGACAACAAGCCAGGAAGGAAGATGCCAGATGTGAGAGCAGGGCAGAAAGGGAGGTGGGGGGCTCATGGACCTCGGGCTCATGGACCTCCACCTCCAGCCAATTCAGAGGCGCCTGTCTTGTGCCCACCCCGGAGGGAAGGACTGAAGCTGGGGTGACTCCTGCAACCCCAGTGGGGAAAATGAATGAACTGCACACTCCTGCCCGGAGGAAGGAAGCTTGAGCTGCCATGGTTAGGGGGGCGGTGGGTATAACCCTCAAGGAAAATCCAGAGTCCTGGGCTGGCCCCTGCCTTGGACCTGAAATCTGGCTTTAACATCACCTCTGGGTATGGGGACCGGAAGCTGAGAGTCTGTTCCTAGGGTGCTGGGACACCCACCCCACCCCACCCTCAATACCTGTATCAGCCAAAATGAGCCACCATGAAAACTCACCTTAACAGTGCATGCATCCTGTGCTTCCACAGTAAATATAACCCTTGCTTGAGGTCAGCTAAAGATGCACATGTACAGGTACACAGACAACTCCGTCACGACCAAAACAGAATAAACCAGGAAGACTGGCTCCATGGAAACTTCAGTTAACTGAAAACTCTAAGAGAAATTGTACCACAGTGTTCAACGTGGGTGCCAAAGGAGAAGAGAGGAAAGCAAAGCGACCGGAGCTCAGTCTTCTGCCAGAAACTCCTCTGTCCATGAGAGTCTCCAGGCAGGAATACTGGAGTGGGTTGTCATGCCCTCCCCCAGGGGATCTTCCACTTCTTCTTCAACGTGCTCTCAGATAGAAGGCTCTCAGTGAATCTAGAGAAAGGCTCTAAAAACACATACACGTGGCTGTTTCCCACGGAAACTTCAGGACAGGAGAGACAGAAAGGACGTCACGAAAGCGCCCAGAGAAGGACAGTTTACTCCTGAGAACAGTCTGGGCCACAGGAAGTTTCAGAACAGCAACAGGAGCAGCCTGAAACATCAGGAAAATGTCTTCAAGGCTGTGAGAGAGGCAGTTGTCAACCTGGGATTTTACATCCGGCCAAAGCGTCAGTCAGTAGAGTAACACTCCTGAACAGAGACGGTTCAGACAGGCTGAGAGAGCCTACCACTAGCTGGTATTTACTGAAAATCTCCAAAGACGCTACTTCAGGGAGAAGGAAGTTGAGCTCCAGACGAAGGAGCAACGCGTGAAGACAGCAAACTGATTAGTCACCGTGGAGACAGACTGCAGTGAGCGTCAACGATCAACGCGAATCGTGTGACTGATTATTCTGGAGATGACAAAATGGCACTGAAGCACAAGGCAATAATAATTCGTGAAGCGGAACTGGTAGTGATCAGGGAAACTGTATCCAAAGGTCCAAATACGGTAGAGAAAGGTGGAGATGGACGAGCGTTCGCCTTTGTCAGGTGTGTGTGTTATAGAGGTCACTGTATGGGTCAGACCATGTGACATTGCTGATGTTTGACCAACGTGACGGCAGTTTCATATGGTTTAACCCAATACTGTAAAACTTCCGAAGGAGGGTGGGTAAAGTGGAGAAAACTTACTGTCCCAGTGGAGAGTGAGGGACAGTGGGGTCCTGGCCTGGTGAGGGCACAGGGGCGTCCAGAGGTCACCTGTGCAGACGTGAACCGGAAGGCAGCGGGAGGTCAGTGACCAGTGAGGTGAGCCCCCCAGCCAGGCCGCGGGAGCAGCTGATGCCCGGCTTCCTGCAGAGGTGCTTCCGGGTCCTGCAGGTGTGCTTCCGGGTCCTGCAGGTGTGCTTCCGGGTCCTGCAGGTGTGCTTCCGGGTCCTGCAGGTGTGCTTCCGGGTCCTGGTGCACCCCCTGGCTGTCAGGGGGTCGAGGCTCTTTGATGACGTGTTTGAGGGCTTGAAGGTGTAAACACACATGTCCCAAGTTAGGGGGCAGGGCACGTAGACTGTAGAGTCTTGATGTAGATTTATGATTGAAGTGATGTCTCCTTCCGACACAGAGACTAGGGGCCAGGGGTCTTCAAGTCTGAGGACACACAACCTGCAGAAAGGCTGAATGTGGGCTTCAGAGCCCTTCACTCACCAAAAATATGTGTCCTGTTAAACTAAAGAAACTCAAAGCGCCTAAAAACAGGAGAAGGGAAAACCTCCAGACGCCTGGATTTCGGCAGGTCTCTAAGAAGTGCAGGTGGGAGCCCGGAGCGGGGGAGTGGGTGGACGCTGAGCCCCTCCGGGAAGCCTCAAATGGGCACACTTAAACCTGGACAATGTGTAACCCGCGAAATGGCTGAGGAAACACTTCGGAGCTCACGGCTGGACGGCGCTCTGTGGCCCGTGTGGGCTCTACCCCTGGGGAGGGAGCAGGGCCTGGGGCGGGGCCCAGGGATGGCTGACAGCAAGTGAGGGCAGGATGTCGGGATGGGAAACTCCCAAGGGCAGGAAAGCATCACTTGACAATATCCGAGAGGTTCCCACAGACGGTTCAGAGATTAAAAACCCAGTGGAGAACTGTGCAAAAGATATATGTGGGCTGTTAACAGAGATAGAAATAAAAACGGCCAATAAATTCGTGAGACGATACTAAACCTTATTAGCAGTCAAGACAAATCAAATCTGAACCACAATGACATACTTTTACTCAAGAGATGAGCCAAAAGTACTCCGTCCGACAGTTATTGCTGGGAAGGCTGTGGGGACCGGCCCTCTTGCATCCCGCTGATGGGAAGCGATACGGACACAACCTAATTGAGTGCAATTCCTTAATATCTATTAAGATAAAATACAGCCTTACTGCCTGACGCGGGGATCTCACTTTGAGGATTTATTGTGTAAAATGAAAAGAGCCAGTCCTGAAGACTAGTGCAAGCGTACACTGCGGCGTGCTGGTGCTGGGAACACCCTCGGAGCAGCCATCGGAGAAGGGCGTCCCTCCCTCGTGGAGGGTGGGCAGCCCCAGGGAGGGGACAGCTGGGCACGTGCTTGAACACGGGCTGTGCTCTCTGTAGACAAGCTTTGTGGGGTGCACAGCACACCTGGGGAATGGGCTCGGGGAGGCCCCCTGCCTAGCACACCTGCCACACGTGCCCACACCCTGTAATCACCTTGGGGGCCCCCGGGAGGAAAGCATGCCCCGTTTCTGTAAAAATCAAACCCCAGAGGTGCCTTTAGGTACCCATATATTCCCAAAGGCCTGTATGATGGGGGCGGGGAAAGACACTTGTTCTTTGTCTTTTGGGGTGTCCTTTTCTGGTTACGGTAAACTTGTCTTGTTGGCAAGATGAAAATGGAAATTTTAATAAAAGATGTACTCCAGTAAAAGCCAGGAGAAAGGTTTATTCAAGCAGATCATTGAATACACAAGAAGACATTTTTCATGGGAAGAATTCTCTTGATTTTCTGTGGATGTTTTCTCTTACAAATGAATCAGGCAGTCGAGACTGCTTAATAAAATAGGAAATCCAGTTCATCATAAACCTCTTATCAGATCGAGGAGATGGGCGTGATCTCAACTTGATCAAGCAGGGCTGGGAGAAAACCCCGGAAAACCCCTGCCTGGTGGTGAAGTGTGTAAGGCATTCCCAGTGAAGCTGGGAGCAGAGGCCACCACCACCTACTCCTTCCTTGACATTTTCAACGCATCCTGCTTTCTCTGGGTTTCTGTCACTCCCATGCCTTTTGTTTGATTCATCTGAGTCATGGGTCCACATGTTCCTCAGTCTGTTTGGAATTTTTCATCCCAGCTCGTTCAGAGGCTGCCAACGGGCGCCCCTGCTTACAGACGCCCGGGGCTCTGCTCCTTCGGCTCAACATCCCCCAGGACCCCAGGGACCAGACAGAATCTGGCACTTTTAGCTCCTCTGAACGCTTCCATCCCCCAGGTTTCTATGTTCTGGATTATTCCGTTTTCTCTGAGGACTGTCTTTAGTGAAAGTGTTAGTCACTCAGTCGTGTCCGACTCCTTGGCACCTCATGGGCTGTAGCCCTCCCAGCTCCTCTGTCCCTGAGATTCTCCAGGCAGGAATACTGCAGTGGGTTACTGTTTCCTCCTCCAGGGGATTTCCCCCACCCAGGGATTGAACTCGCATCTCCCACGTTGCAGGCAGATTCCTTACTGTCTGAGCCACCAGGTTGTTTTTATTCAGACTTTATAATAATGCAGTTTCCTCACCTCCCTGCTTCCCGCTTCTTGCTCTTCCCTTCCCGCTTCTTTTTCTCTCCTGGCTGAAGAACGTCCTCAGTGCTTTCCCAGGAAGGGCTTTACCACCAGCCTGTGTGCTTCTGCGCTCAGGAGGCGCGGGCTGCCTTCAGGCCTGCTTCCGTCCCTCGATGCTCCCCCAGCCCCTCCTGTCTGCCAGCCCCCGGGTCCAGCTTACGGGACCAGAGACTCCCAGACGGTCTCCTCGGGGTTCTCCGGAGTCGCGATGCCGCTGAAGGAGCGCTGTGGTCTGGCTGGTTCTGCCCTCCCTGCAGGCCTGCCCAGGCAGCAACTCCTGGAGTTTCTCAGGATGGAGCCTCGCCCTGTGTATCACTCCCACCCCCCGCTTAGCATCCGCCTCTGTCCTCGGAGGGGAAGCCACTGGCCACCTTCCGCAGGCCGCCAGGGACCCGAGCATCCTGACTCTGCCCTCGCTGGCTGGGGAGCGCCGCCCACAGCTTCTCCCCACTCAGGGGGCGTCCTGGGCCCCTCTGCCCGGTCCCTCAGTCCTGCTGCTCTTTGGGAAGCAGACGTGGGCTCGCGGGCCGGCAGGGGAGCGTTCACGTTCAGGGTTCAGCCCGGACAACGCAGGTGGGCACAGGGCACGGGGCTGGGGCTGCAGCTGGCGCGGCTCAGGGGTCTTTAGAGAGAGGGAGGCTGGCGGGACTGGGCCTGGGCCCCGGGGACGGAGTAGAGGTGGACGCCGGCCTGCGTCTGCAGAATGATCACGGCGGAGCCCGCGGGCACGAAGCCCACGTAGGCGCAGTGCGCAGGCCGGACCTCCCTGAGGCCCCAGTGTCCGTAGGCGTCCCGCAGCTCCTGGCGGGTCAGCGCGCGCGCGGCCGCCCCGGCCGCTCTGCTGGGCGCGAGGGCCACCGGCTGCCCCACCTCTGGCTCCGGGGGCTGGCGGGGCCCCTGCTCCCCAGGCGCGTTCCCCGGAGCGCGGGGCTCCCTCCCGGCCCGGTGGCCGCCCCCTCGGCGGCGGCTTCGGCCTCTCTGCGTGGCGCCTCCCACGAAGCCGGCGGCCTCGCATCTCACGGGCTTCACGTAGGCCAAGGGTCTCGAGGGCTGCGCGGGGCCGGCGGGCCGCTCAGGGTCTCCGCCTCTTCCCCCGGGGCAGCGCGCCACCGAGTAGCGCCGAGCACCTGGAGCGGAGACCGAGCCGTGAGCGGGGGAGGGAGGGGAGGGAGGGGAGGGAGGGGAGGGGGAGGGAGGGGGAGGGAGGGGGCGGGGCGGGGGAGGGAGGGGGCGGGGCGGGGGAGGGGGAGGGAGGGGAGGGAGGGGAGGGAGGGGAGGGAGGGGAGGGGGAGGGAGGGGGAGGGAGGGGAGGGAGGGGAGGGAGGGGAGGGGGAGGGAGGGGGGGAGGGGGCGGGGCGGGGGAGGGAGGGGGCGGGGCGGGGGAGGGGGAGGGAGGGGAGGGAGGGGAGGGAGGGGAGGGAGGGGAGGGGAGGGGGAGGGAGGGGGCGGGGCGAGGGGTGGGGACGGGGCGGGGACTTGGCGGGGGCGGGGGCAGCTGGCTCTCCAGGCTGGGGCTCCCACCCTCCTTCAGCCCTCCCGGCCCCATGGCAGCCGGGTATTCTAACCCCGCTGTACTGACCGGTACCTGCCATCTAGGCTCACTAGAGAGACAGTCTGAATACAAACGAGCGCCCCTGATGGAACAAACAATTGCCTACGGGCACCGAGGCGGCGGCGGGGAGGGGAGAGAGGCCGCTGGGGGCTGGCAGACAGCGCTGAAGGGGCCACTAAGGCCTCCTGGAGCTGAGCCAGGCTCCGGCCTGCCCTGTGGTCCAGGGAGAGCCGGAGCAGTGTCCTCACGGCGGGACTGGGGGCGCAGGGGGTGTGGGGCTGCGGGGCTGCGGAGGTGGCACCACGTGGCTGGTGTGCCTGGATGACCATCCCTCCCCCAGCAGGACGGGGTGAGGCCCCAGGCCGTGCTCCACAAGGGAGTCCGGGCGACAGGACGAGCCTGACTGTGCTGAGGCACGTGTGTCATCCAGAGGGAGGCCTGGGCTGGAGCGGGATTCGGGGTCACCACCAGAGGGGTGAAATTTTCCCCTCTTGGCCAGGAACACTGGGAGCTGAGGGTTGAGAGCCCGGTGCTCCACAGAGTTCAGGAAAGGCAGGCAAGGACGGTGGGGAAAGAAACTGGGCATAGGATTCCAGAGGGGACGGGGTCCCCAGCTGATGTGGGGGCGGGGGTGGGGGGGGTTCAGCAGAAACAGGTTGGAAGGGGGTGACTGATGTCACAGAGCCCTTGATTGTGTTTGAATTCAAATAATTAGGGAAGAGTTTGCTGTATTTGCAAAGAGCAGCCCAAGTAGTGCAGCCTGAAGAATTCAGAACAGAGGGGTTGGCCCCGGTCCTCTGGATGGCTGTGCTCTAAGCAACAGGTCTGGGGGTGAAGGGGCTTGTGTGTGGAAAGTGAAGGGGGGAGACGGGACACCCGGGACCCTGGAGGGAAGTCCAGGGGGTCTAATGGGGAAGTCGGCAGTGGAGGACAGGAAGAACCTGGGAACCGGGTGGGCCAAGGAAGCTAAGAAGCGCTGCCCTTCTCCCCAAAACACCTTCTGGGTCGCAAGCAAATGCCAGACGTGACGCTGGGCAGGATTAAAGTGGGTGTCAGGTGCCTGACGTACCTTGATCTGTGGCCATCAAGTGGAAACGTTTGGTGGGTCTCTGCTCCTCCATAGCAATCTGCCAGGGAGGAATGAATCAGCCGGAGGCTCCAACATGCCAGCTCCCCGCCCACCCTGCCGGGCACTACCGCCCCCCCGCCCCACACCAGGATCTGAGGGAAGCAGTGTCAGGAGGCAGGGGGTTTGGAAAGACGGTTAAACTATTTTCAAAGAGCAGCAAGTCAGGCTTGGCCCCGAGGTGGTTCCCTAGGTTGTCTCAAGTTGTCCGGAAGGGGTGGGAATTGAGATGACCCTGGGCAGACTGAAAGAAGCTTCTTTCCCCAGAGCCAAGCGGTGAGGAAGGAAGGGAGCAGAGGTGGAGGTGGAGGTGGGGGCTGTCTGGGGGGGCCCTCCCAGGGCACCAGAGACACCTCCCCCCACCGTCAGACAAGATGTGCCCTTTTCCGGGCGCTGGCACCTACCCGGGCTCCCAGCTGTGACTTCAAGGCTGGCTCTGGAGTCTGGAGATGCAGAACGACTTTCAAGAGGCCCTCCAGGAGAGGGCCCGGGGCTGAGGGTCCAGGGGTCCACAGCCACGCTGCTGGCCCTAGGGCAGGCTGGTCCTCGCAGGAGCTGAGCAGGAAACCCTCTGCTCCACGCTCCTGCGCCTCTTATAGGGCTGCCAGGAGAGCTGATTGGATAGAGGGGTGGGCCAAGCGAGGCAGGCAGGGGCTTACCAGGAGCTGTTGATTGGGCTACAGTATCCTGCGGCCCAGGGTCACAGACCTGAGCTGTATTGGTGGGTTGCTCTAATCATTACAGAAAAAGAAGGGGAACTGAGATTGGGTTAAGTGTGAGGCTGGGGAGTGACTGATAGGAGGGAGAGATTAGATTGGGTGGGCAGGGCGGGTGGTGGTCAAAGGAGGCACCTAGGGTGGGTGTTCGGCTGCAGTTGGGAGGATGAATGGACTGGAGCCAGGCTGGCAGGGAAGGGGGGAGACCATGCACCTAGGCCTGAGGGACACAGAACCCCAAACCATCCAGGGGTGCCAGGTCATGGAGAGCAGAAGGGGTTAGACGAGGGATGATGGAGCCTGCCCAGGTTCCAGTCTTGGTCCAAGCGCAGTGGATGCCATGATGGGACTGGCCTGTAGTGGACGAGCACCCCAGGCATGATGGGAGTGAACAGAGGGCGCCCAGCTTAAGTTGGGCGGCTGGGGGTTGCACAGCCCTCTGGGGTGGACGTGGTGTCTTAGGAGATGGTTTGAGGTGGCAGGTGAGGAAGACCTCTGTGGTTAGAGAGGTTTACATGTGAGAAGAAGAGTGAGTGGTCTGGACGCACCCTGGGAGGGAAGCAGTGGGTGTGTTAAGACAGAAGTCATACCAGGACTCTGCTCTAAGTAGGGAGAGGACGAACGTTGTTCCTACACATTGGGTTGAAAGAGATTTGAGCCACCAGGTGTGAGGAACTCAGGTGGAACTCCAACTTTGGGGTTGGAGATCCGAGGAGAGGCTGGGGCTGGAGACCTGTGTGTGTCGCTCCCACTGGGGGCGTGAGCTCGGGGTCAGGAGGAGACTCTGGCAGGAGGAATGGAGATTCTAACACTTCTTCCAAAGTCACTTATAAAGAACGCAGTTCCACCTGTTATGCCCAAGTCATGAAATCTCCCAGTGACCACCAGGGAGCCGATATCCAATGCAAAAGCAAGAGAGTTTTTATTACCAAGCTCGAGCTGGGGCTCCCACCGTTACCGACGCAGCAGCTAAGGAGAGGAGCCCCGAACTCTGGATTACATTGCTTATATAGGGTATTCTCGCGCGAAAAATTCGAGAAACGGGAGTTTCCGGGTTGGGAGACGTCTAATTGGTTACCTTCTGTGGAAGGGTTAGGTGTTGGGTTCTGATTGGTTTTCATTTCCTGGGCTGGCCACAGGTTCTGTCTGATTGGTTCCCATTTCCCGGGCTTAATTCAAATTTCCCGGGCAGGTCATAAGTCCTGAACATAAAGTCAGGAGATCCTGATCTGGGATCTGACTGGCTTGCAGGTGGTGGGGTGAGGTCAGGGGATTTCCAAAGACTCTTTCCTCAGAACTCTAAAATGGAGTCTTTTTTTTTTTTTTTTTTTTTTTGGCAAAATGGATGGCTTAGGCTCTTCACACCGAGTCTCAATGTTACGTTTGTTTCTTTTTTCATTTTAAAATGGTCAGCTTTTTTGAAGTTCAATTTACACTTGATACACATCCTATTTAAGCACACAATTCAGTGGATTTCGGTAACCGCATACCCCTGGGGAACCATCACCACAGCTGAGCCAAGGAACGCTTTCATCACCTCGGAAAGTGCCCTTGGGCCCTGTTGCTGTCCACCCGCTACCCCCAGCCCCAGGCCGCCCGGTGAATTTCCCATCCTGGTGGTCATCTTGCCTGTCCTGGGGTTCTGCAGTCAGCACGCCCGCCTGGCGGCCTAGGCTCCGCCCCGACAACCTAGGCTCCGCCCCGGCAGCCTTGGCTCCGCCCCGGCAGGACCGGTCAGAGCATCCTCTCGACCCCACCTCCTATTCTGTTGCGTGACCGTCCGCTTACTGCCTGGTGGACATTTCAGTTGTTTCCAATCTGGGGATATTATGAAAAAGGTGCTGTGAACGTTCATATGCGAGTCTTTATGTGGACATATGTTTTCATTTCACCCGGGTAAATGCCCAGAAGTAGAATTTCTGGGTGAAATATCACACGTTTGCTTACCTTTGTAAAAACTGTCCTACTGGTTTCCGCAGTGGGGGTTGTCCCGTTTCATGTTCCCTCCCTGAGCGTGTGAGGGGGGTGCTTCCACGGCTCTGCCTCACTTGGCGTCAGCATCCTGCTGACTCTAGCTAGTCTGTGGTCTGTCTTTTGCTCATCTTTGTATGACTATCCAGTTTGTTCCTCTACCATTTCTGAGATCAGTGCTGGGTTTTTTCTTTCATGAAACTGTATGAAAAGCTTTAAACTTTGTGTGGAGAATTAATTATTATATAATTAGCTAATATAAAAAAGAACCATAGTGCGTTGGTCCTTTCCTGCCCATCAAAACAGGGCGGTCTTGGCGAAGGGGCAGCAGTCCGTGCTGAAGAGGGATGAGAAAGACACATCACTGCCGTGCTGAGTGTGCAGAGCGTTTGCCACGCCTGGCCCCCGGGATGGCGGTGCCCAGGCGTCCATCGCTCCCAGCACGCCCCTTGCCACTCTGGAGCTCTTGCTGCTCCCATTCGACAAGTGGAGAAATGGAGACTGAGCAGTGAGGCAGCCCAGCTGCCACGGGCGGACTCGGATTTCAGTGCGACTCTGCTGTTCGACCCCTTCATGGATCACAGCCTTATCGGGGCAAAGGGGCTTGTGTAAACCCAGTGAAGCTATGACTCTTGCCATGTAGGGCCACCCAAGATGGACAGGTCACAGTGAAGAGTTGGGACAAAACGTGGTCCCCTGGAGGAGGAAACGACACACCACTGCAGTATCCTTGCCTCGAGAAGCCCGTGAACAGTATGAAAAGGCAAAAAGATATGACACCAGAAAATGAGCCCCCCAGGTTGGAAGGTGCCCAGTGCTACTGGGGAGGAGCAGAAAGTGACAAGTGAAGTCGCTCAGTCGTGTCCAGTTCTTTGCGACCCCATGGACTGTAACCCACCAGGCTCCTCCATCCATGAAACTTTCCAGGCAAGAGTACTGGAGTGGATTGCCATTTCCTTCTCCAGGGGATCTTCCTGACCCAGGGAATGAGACCCACCAGGGAAGCCCCCTGGGAGGAACAGAGGGCAATTACTAGTAGCTTCAGAAAGAATGGAGTGGCCTGGCCAAAGCGGAAGCAGTGCTCGGTTGTGGACGTGTCTGGTGGTGAGAGTAAAGCCCACTGCTGTAAGCAACAGTGTTGCCAGGAACCTGGAACGCCAGGCCCGTGGATCAGGATAAACTGGACGCGGTCAGTCAGGGGGTTGGCAAGAGTGAGCACTGACGTATTCGGAGTCACTTGACTAAAGCCGACGGGAACGGGCGAATTGAATTCAGATCACTATCATATCTACTACTGTGGGCAAGAGTCCCTTAGAAGAAATGGAGTGGCCCTCACAATCAGCAGAAGAATCTGAAATGCAGTACTTTGGTGCAATATTAAAAGCAACAGAGTAATCTCAGTTCATTTCCAAGGCAAACCATTCAGTATCACAGTAATCCAATCTGTACCCCAACCACTGATGCTGAAGAAGCTGAAGTTAACCAGCTCTGAACGCCTTCTAGAACTAACAACAAAATACATAATTTTCATCATAGGGAATTGGAATGCAAAAGTAGGCAGTCAAGAGTCACTTGGATTAACAGGCAAGTTTGTCCTTGGAGTACAAACTAAAGCAGGTCAAAGGCTATCTGGGTTTTGTCAAGAGAACATACTGGTCATAGCAAACACCCTTTTCCAACTACACAAGAGATGACTCTATACATGGACGTCACCAGATGGTCAATGCCGAAATCAAATTGGTTATATTCTTTGCAGCCAAGTATGGAGATGCTGTATACAGAGAGCAGAAACAAAACCTGGAGCTGAGTGTAACTCAGATCATCAGCTCTTTATTGCAAAATTCAGGCTTCAATTGAAGAAAGTAGAGAAAACCACTAGGCCATTCAGATATGCCGCTGCTGCTGCTGCTGCTAAGTCGCTTCAGTCGTGTCTGACTCTGTGCGGCCCCATAGACGGCAGCCCACCAGGCTCCCCCGTCCCTGGGATTCTCCAGGCAAGAACACTGGAGTGGGTTGCCATTTCCTTCTCCAATGCATGAAAGTGAAAAGTGAAAGTGAAGTTGCTCAGTCGTACCCGGCTCTTAGCGACCTCATGGACTGTAGCCCACCAGGCTCCTCTGTCCATGGGATTTTCCAGACAAGAGGACTGGAGTGGGGTGCCATTGCCTTCTCCATTCAGGTATGACCTAAATTAAATCCCTTATGATTATACAGTGGAGGTAATGAATTAGAGGGATTCGATCTGGTAGAGAGTGCCTGGAGAACTGTGGACAGAGGCTCATAACATTGTATAAGAGGCAGTGACCAAAACAACCCCCAAGAAAAAGAAATGCAAGAAGGCAAGATGACTGTCTGAGGAGGCTTTACAAATAGCTGAGGAAAGAAGAGACGTGAAAGGCAAAGGAGAAAAGGAAAGATACACCGAACTGAATGCAGAGGTCCAGAGAATAGCAAGGATGGATAAGAAGACCTTCTTAAGTGAACAATGCAAAGTAGAGGAAAACAATAGAATGGGAAAGACTAGAAATCTCTTCAAGAAGATTGAAGATATCAACAGAACATTTTGTGCAAGGATGGGCATGATAAAGGAAGAAATGGTGTGGACCTAAGGGAAGCAGAAGAGATTAAGAAGAGGTGGCAAGAATACGCAGAAGAACTATACAAAAAAAAAAAAGGTCTTACTGACCTGAATAACCACAAAGGTGTGGCCTCTCACCTAAAACCAGACATCCTGGAGTCTGAAGTCAAGTGGGCCTTGGGAAGCATCACTACAAACAAAGCCAGTGGAGGTGATGAAATTCCAGCTGAGCTATTTCAAATCCTAAAAGATGATGCTGTTGAAGTGCCACACTCAGTATGTCAGCAAATTTGTAAGAAGTGAAAACAGTGGCAGATTTTCTTTTCCTGGGCTCCACAATCACTGCAGATGGTGACTGCTGCCATGAAATGAAGAGACGCTTGCTCCTTGGAAGAAAGACTATGACAAACATAGACAGTGGGTTAAAAAGGAGAGATATGACTTTGCCGACAAAGGTCTGTCTGGTCAAAGTTATGGTTTTTCCAGTAGTCACATGGATGTGAGGATTGGACCATAAAGAAAGTCCAAAGCATGGAAGAATTGATGCTTTTGAACTGTGGTGCTGGAGAAGACTCTTGAGAGTCCCTTAGACTGAAAGGAGATGGAACCAGTCAGTCCTAAAGGAGATCAGTCCTGAATATTCATTAGAAGGACTGATGCTGAAGCTGAAACTCCAAAATTTTCACCACATGACGTAAAGAGCCGACTTGTTGGAAAAGACCCTGCTTCTGGAAATGATGGAGGGCAGGGTTTGGGGCAGAGGACAGAGGATGAGGTGGTTGGATGGCATGATTGAATCAATGGACATGAGTTTGAGCAAACTCTGGGCGATGGTGAAGGACAGGGAAGCCTGGCTTGCTGCAGTCCATGATGTCACAAAGACTTGGATGCGACAGCGACTGAAGGGCAACAGCTGTTGTTTGAGAGCCCAGGGTCTCAGCCGCTTCCTGTTTTCCTGCCTTCTCTAAAGGAAATCCATAGCCAGTGAGACCCTGTTTCTCTTTGGCTGGAAAATGTGTGTATCAGCTTCTGATTGCTGCTGTAACACAGGACTACACACTTGTGATTTAAAGTAACCCAAATGTATTGTCTGTGTGTTGCTGTGAAGTTGTACTTTGAAAGCTCCCCGGCCTTCTGCAGACCGGCCCGCCTGCCGTGCAGTGCTCTGAGTCTGCCCATCTGCTCTTCAGTTGGTGGAGTCACTGCCAGTTCTCAGCATCTTTGGAATGTGATGTGGTGTTGCTTCACTCCAGCGTTTCAAAAATGCTCTGTAGCTCATCAGTTGTGTGCAGTGGGGTAACTTTTCCTGTGATGCTCACTGTGTTGTGAACACCTCAACAGTGTGGTTGATGCTCTGTAAATAAATGATGACTTAGAGGCTGGGGGGAAAAAAAAGTACTGATCACAGGAGCTGGTGAGCTAATGTTGAGGTGTCGCGCTTTGTGTGTTTTCTGGAGGCTCTGGGGAGAGTCGTCCCTCTGCCCCACCGGCTCCTAGAGTCTCCTGTGTGCTGGGCTCACAGCCTCTCCCCCAGCCTCAGAGTTGGCAATGAATCGAAAGTCCTCCCCTCCCTGTGATTGGCTGGGAGAGGGCGAGGTGAGAGCTCCTGGAGGCATGTGTCTTCCACAGGTCCTGGTAAACACATATTCATCTCCAGATTTCAAAACCTACTTTCATAAAAAGTTCTTTTTTGTCTTCTATGAATTTTCTGTACCCTTTAAAGAAAATTGTGCTTTACAAAATATCTCAACTACATCTACTAAATGTGAATGCAGAGCGTGGTGACTCCCCGGAAGCCGACCCCCAGATTCAGAGGCTACAAACTCACGGCCGCTCTTGCTTCGTCTCTGCCTGCTGCTCCCCCGACGCTGGGCTGTTTTGAAGTAAGTCCCAGACACCTTGCCACTCAAACCATAAATATTTCATTATGTATCCCCAAAAGGTAAGGGCCCTTTTTATAAACATAACGATGATGAAGACGTTTAAATAAAATGAAAGAAATGGAGGGGATCCAGCTAAGAGAAGGGGGTTGAATATGTACACAAGAGGGTGAAACACCCAGACTCAGGTCCGGTGAGTGTGTGTATTCGTCACTAGAGTCATCACCCGCTGGGTCCTGTCTTCTCTGTAAAGTAGAAAGCGCGCTGGAGCTGAGGCAGGTGGTGGGAACTGGCAGGGACTGTCCCGACACAAGCCCCTCCTCACACCCCAGGGGTTTAACCAGCCCACACTTATCACCAAGTGAAGGGGAGTGCCTTCCCGCCTGTCACTCCCACTCCCGTCTCGTGGGCCAGCTCCAGTCAGATGGCTCAAACCACGTGCTGGTGGCGAGGAGACAGCCTGGGTCCTGGCTGTGGGCCAGCTTTCCACCCCATGGACGTGTGCGTGCGTGCAGGCATGCGTGATCAGTCACTTCGGTCGTGTCTGGCTCTTTGAGACCCCGTGGACTGCGGTCCACCAGACTCCTCTGTCCATGGGGTTCTCCAGGCAGGACAACTGCAGTGCATTACAGCTCCCTTCTCCAGGGGGCCGTCCCAACTTGGGGACCGACCGCGCACCTCTTACGCCTCCTGCGTTTGCGGACAGTCTCTTTACCACTAGTGCCCCCTGGAAACCCCACACACTTTTCCACAGGAAGTTCGTCCTGGAACTTTGACCACTCGCTGACACACACACACACACGCAGAAATACAAAGCAAGTGCATCAGCCGTGTGAGGAGCGCTGTAGGGTGGGGTCAGCGTGAGACCCGGCATGGGCTCCCAGACCCCCGTCTCCCTGCTCTGAGGCCACAGTTCTCCCAGCGCAGCCAAGATGAGTGACAGCGTCCTTGGTTCAGGATTTGTTCTGAGGATGATTTGAAACGACGAAAATAATGGGTAAGATTGCTTGTAGGCAAACAAACATTAACTGTTGTTCTTATCAGCATATTCAAGCAATGTATTGTCAAACTAAGTAACTCAAGAGTAAGACGTTAAGAGAACGCCTTAGTGACACATTTAAATGCACGAGGCAGCTGTGTATGTTGGACTGTGAAGAAAGCTGAGCCCCGAGGAATTGATGCTTTTGAACTGTGGTGTTGGAGAAGACTCTTGAGAGTCCCTTGGAGTGCAAGGAGATCCAACCAGTCCATCCTAAAGGAGATCAGTGTTGGGTGTTCCCTGGAAGGACTGATGCTGAAGCTGGAACTCCAGTACTTTGGCCACCTCATGCGGAGAGCTGACTCACTGGAAAAGACCCTGATGCTGGGAGGGATTGGGGGCAGGAGGAGAAGGGGGCGACAGAGGATGAGATGGCTGGATGGCATCACCAACTCGATGGACGTGAGTTTGAGTGAGCTCCAGGAGCTGGTGGGGGACAGGGAGGCCTGGCGTGCTGCAGTCCGTGGGGTCGAAGAGTCGGACACGCCTGAGCAACTGCACTGCACTGAGGTGAATATGTTCCCTACGTGCCATTAGAACCTGCGAGACAGCAGCTAGAGCCGTGCAGGCACTGCCCCCCCACGCCCCCTCCACGTACACGGAGCACGTGTGTCGGAAACGTGAGAAGCTTGAAGAGACAGAAGTGGATTCCTGTGTGTCGTTAGTGAGTAGTAGACGTCATCATCGATGTTGGCTGAGAGGTAAGCTTTGGAGGACGCAGGTGGGAGGGGGGCCGTGCTCCCTCTGGAATGGAGACTGGCCCTTGCGCCCTTGCCTTTGGGAGCCAGATGTCAGACTTCGGTGAAAGCCCGGGATCTTGGAAGAACTGCCCTCCATAACAGGGTTGGGGGGTGGCCTACACTCAGCCTGCCCAGCAGCTGGAGCAGCAGCAATCAGCTCCGGTCTGTGAGGCTCTGGAAATTCTAGGCTTCTCACCACGGTGTGAGGTCCCAGTGATGCTGGGAGAAGACAAGTCAGCACTCTTAGGAAGACCTTCCCATGGATGTGATGGGGCCAGCCAGCAGAGAACCCGAAAAGGTGTCCTCAGTAGCATTTCCACATGTGACTCCCCGGAAGGAGAAAACCGTCCTTGGGGAAGATGAGCTCATAGGTGAAAACTACAAACCAGGAGGTGCGGCTCACTCTGTCTGTACTTGGGCTCACTTCCTCCACACTCCAGGCCTCATGCCATTTCAGTCATGAATATTTCGGTATAGACCTCTACAAGACAAGGCCTCTCCTATCGCAGAGATAACGAACTGATTCGTAGCGTCAGTTGAGATGGAGGAGGAAGGACTAGCTTACCGAGAAATTCAAACAAAAATCAACTAGAGAATAAAGTAACCATGCTAAGAATTGTTGACATAAATCAGGACTGGAAAACATAAACAAAAACAGGGAAATAGTTTCAAGCAAATCAAACATGTAGGTTGAAAAATGAAGCAAACACAACTTCTAGAAATAAGCATAATCATTTGAAACGTGGAAGTGATTATGCTGCTGCTGCTAAGTCGCGCCAGTCGTGTCCGACTCTGTGCGACCCCATGGACGGCAGCCCACCAGGCTCCCCTGTCCCTGGGATTCTCCAGGCAAGAACACTGGAGTGGGTTGCCATTTCCTTCTCCAATGCATGAAAGTGAAAAGTGAAGTCGCTCAGCTGTGTCCGACTCTTAGGACTCCATGGACTGTAGCCCACCAGGCTCCTCCGTCCATGGGATTTTCCAGGCAAGAGTACTGGAGTGGGGTGCCATTGCCTTCTCCCAGAAGCGATTATGACAGAGCTTTAAAGGAAAGATTTCAAGCACACTGCAGAGAGAGAGGGAAAGGGCAGACACCGTGAGAGGCTGAGAGCCTGGGGAAGGCGTGCGAAGGACACATGCAAGCGCCCGACACAGGAGGTGAGGCCTTGTCAGAAAGAACGGCCGGAGTGGTCTGCCTGGAGGGAACAAGCGGTGCTCAGAGCAGAGAATCAGAGGCGGGAAGCAGGAAAGGAACTAATTTACACCCAAATGCTATGTGAGTGAAACTGCCGAACCCAAAAGACAAAGAGAAAAAGCATAAAGGCAACCAGACCCGAAGAAGGAAACATTATCTGCAAATGCCTAATGGACCGACAAAGGCTTCCAGTCGACACACGTCAGAGACAAGGAGTCAGGTAAGGCAGCTGCACCTCTAGAGCCCTGAGTGAGGACGCCAGCTTCCCACCAGCCAACCTCCAGCTGGAAGCTGAAGCAAAGACGTTCTATGAAGACACTGTGCAGAACATTTATAGCTGAATCCAGACTCTTGCTAAAAGAAGTTCTAAAGGATGCTTCATGAAAAACAAACAAACAAACTAGGAACTCCAAAGGAAGGCATGAAATGCAAGAAGGGTGGATAAGTAGCTGGGAAACACGTGCAAAAACCTGAGTTAACCTTTAGCTTAAAAGAGTAACTAAGATTACTGGGGGATGGGGTGCGTTCGAATCTGATAGGGTTAAACCAACGGGCACCCGGATGCAGGGGCCGCCAGGCAGACGTCTGTGACCGAAGGCCCTTAAACATGGTGCACGTTTCAGTCTCCCGAGAGACACTCACACATCCTGACCCCAGGCTGTGACCCGCGTCAGCTGAGTCAGAGTCTCCTGACCCCCAGGCTGTGACCCGCATCAGCTGAATCAGAATCTCCTGACCCCCAGGCTGTGACCCGCATCAACTGAATCAGAATCTCGCTCTGCAAGCGGGACCCGGGAATCTTCCCTCATCTCTCAGGGATGCGGAGTGCAGCCGGGTGGGAAGCCCATGGTCTGAGTTGATGCTGGTCCTCGACCTTGGCTGTCCTTGATACCATCTGAAGAGCTCTGAACGGCCCTGATGGCTGGTCCCCTCTCCAGGAGTCAGGGGAAGCAGGGCGGTGGAAACCCTCTCGAGAAAGACACAGGCCCCACTTCAGAGTGGGGGGTTCTTCGGCAAAAGTCATGAGCTGCAGGACAGCCAGTGCGCAGAGCCGGGGTTACTCCGTGACCGTTCCTGTCGAAGCCTGTCACCTGCACAGCCCGTGGTGCGTGAGCACGCCTGCTGCTGCTGTGACGCGGTTCAGTTTAACGTGGCAGGCGTCACCCAAGGGCTGCTGACTAGTAATTTGGTCTGCCACCAACCAAGAACACGACAAGGACTTGGAGAAAACCAGAAGAGCAGCTTTCAGCTGCTGGATGTGGCAAACGCAATAATTATATGTTTTCCCTTAAAAACGCTTTAATATACTTTCCATACACACGGACAAAGAGCACTTAAACGTTTTTCTCCCCATTTTCCCCTGTAAACTTGGAGTGAGGCACGCTGTCTTCTGGCTCCAGAAGAGATGTCAAATTAGCCTGGGGCCACTGCTCCGCAAATAGCGTCGGAGATGCCTCCAAAGGCCGAGGGAGGTCAGTGCATCTCTTACCCAAACGCCACAGGCGGGGAAGGCCGCCTGGAGCCACTGACTGAGGTCCCCCCCCAGCGGGGTGCGTGAGGCTGGGCAGTGGGGGGTCTCGGAGGTCACTCCCGTCTCCAGGTCGTCTCGAATTAGACCCGGGCTGCCGGACCCCAGGCAGAGCCGGCACTCAGCCAAGCCCTGGTCTGGAACAGGCTGGGGTTTCGCGGGTCCCTGAGGCGGTGGGAACGTCGACGGAGCACGGAGCCAAACCCGGGGTGGGGCGGGGGCGGCTGCCCACGGCGGCGGGGACGCCGGGCACGGAGTGGCGCGCGCCCCCCGCTGCCGAAACACCGCCGGGCGCCCACACGCCCGCAAGGCCGCAGGAGAGAGCGCTGGGCAGCGCAGCGCTGGCCGAGGGCGGCCGGCGGCGCCCTCACGCAGCGCCCACCGAGGCCGAGCCGGCGCTCCCTCCGCGGAGCCGGCGGGCCGGCCTTTGGGACGCTTGGAGCGCTGTGACTCGGCGGCCGCCCTGCCGAGGGTGCGTCCCGGGGACCGGGTTGCCTCATCCCCGCGTCGCCGACGGGCCTGGAACGCGGGGACACGGGCGGGTGCAGGGGAGGACGGCCCCTGCTCCACGGAGAAGCCCGGGCCCACGCGGCGGCATTGCCGTCCGTGTAAGCAGAGACACTCACGGAAAGCAACGCTGCCCCTTCACCGGAACCACCTGCCTGTCTCAGCCCGCCGCGAACACGTTGGAGGGAAGGAGGGGCGAGTGTGGTCAAGGCTGAGGGGAGAGCCCTGGGGTGGCGGGGGCAGCCCTGTGATCTAAGGAAGGGGGCGACTCGCCCTTCCGAGGCCACCTCAGACACTAGATAAAGCGGGGTGCGCCCTGTGCACCTGGGGGGCTGCTGCAAACGCACAGATGCAGTGAGCTTTTCTCCTCCAGCCCGTCAGGGCAGCTCCGTTGAGACGACCTATTTGTAAGCTTTCCTGGTGGCTCAGACGGTAGAGAATCTGCCTGCAATGCAGGAGACCTGGGTTAGATCCCTGGATCGGGAAGGTCCCCTGGAGAAGGGAATGGCTGCCCACTCCAGTCTTCTTGCCTGGAGAATCCCATGGACAGAGGAGCCTGGCGGGCTACAGTCCCTGGGGTCCCAAAGAGTCAGACATGACTGAGCAACTAACCCTTGTTTTTAATCTAAAAGTTCTCAAGTCTGTTTCTGGATCAAGCATTCCATTTCATCAATCTGCTTTTGAACCAGAACCACGTTCTTCTAAGATTATAGCTTATGTTTCCGTATCAGTTACAGAAATTCATCCCTTTCTTATCTTCTCCATCACGTACTTGGACAGCCTCCTCTTTCATCCATGTACCTTTGGGATCAATTTTTCATTTTGGAAAAAAAAATCCTACTGAAGATTTTTAATTGTATTAAAATTAGTCAGTTGGGTAAGGAAGAGTTCATATGTATTCTTAAATAAACTTGTAACTTTAGAACAATTTTAGATTTACAGAAGAATTATAAAACTTGCACAGAGAACACCTCCATACCCTCACCACTTTGCCACTAGTTACTAACACCTCACCTTAGCTCCAAAATCACCGCAGATCCTGACTGCAGCCATGAAATTAAAAGACGCTTACTTCTTGGAAGGAAAGTTATGACCAACCTAGATAGCATATTGAAAAGCAGAGACACTGCTTTGCCAACAAAGTCCGTCTAGTCAAGGCTATGGTTTTTCCTGTGGTCATGTATGGATGTGAGAGTTGGACTGTGAAGAAGGCTGAGCGCCGAAGAATGGATGCCTTTGAACTGTGGTGTTGGAGAAGACTCTTGAGAGTCCCTTGAACTGCAAGGAGATCCAACCAGTCCATTCTGAAGGAGATCAGCCCTGGGATTTCTTTGGAAGGAATGATGCTGAAGCTGAAGCTCCAGTACTTTGGCCACCTCATGCGAAGAGTTGACTCATTAGAAAAGACTCTGATGCTGGGAGGGATTGGGGGTGGGAGGAGAAGGGAACGACCGAGGATGAGATGGCTGGATGGCATCACGGACTCGATGGACGTGAGTCTGAGTGAACTCCGGGAGCTGGTGATGGACAGGAAGGCCTGGTGTGCTGCGATTCATGGGGTCCCAAAGAGTCAGATACGACTGAGCGACTGAACTGAACTGAACTGAACGTGTCAATGTCGGTTCATTCATTGTAATGAATGTCCGTTAACTGGAACTAAGGTAGTTGAGTTCACTCGCTCAGTCGTGTCCGACTGTTTGCAACCCCATGAATCGCAGCATGCCAGGCCTCCCTGTCTGTCACAAACTCCCGGAGTTCACTCAGACTCACGTCCATCGAGTCAGTGATGCCATCCAGCCCTCTCACCCTCTGTCGTCCCCTTCTCCTCCTGCCCCCAATCCCTCCCAGCATCAGAGTCTTTTCCAATGAGTCAACTCTGTTAGCTAAAGCCCAGAGCTGGTTTGAATTTCCCTAGTTTTTCCATGATGACCTTTCTGTGTCCCAGGATATAGTGGTCCGTCTCGTCACGTGTCCTCAGAGTCCTCTCGGCCGGGACGCCTCTCAGACCGCCTTGTCGTCGATGACCTTGGTGGCTTGGAAGAGTGGCCAGGGACCCTATAGCCTGTCCCTCAGCTGGTTCCCTCTTGGCGAGCTTGGGGTCATGTGTGTTGATGAGGAAGGCCTCACAGACAGAGTGCCGTTTTCAGCACACCCACCAAGGGTGCCTTCCAACAACTTTACCACCGACGCGGACCTTGATGCCCTGGCCGAGCCCATGCTTGTCCACTTCTTCCAAGGTCCAGCCAGCTTGCCCCACTCCCTCACTGACCTCTTTGGTTTTTTTCAACTGACTATGTAACTTTACTTTGAACTTTTCATCTTGTATTGGAGTATAACCATGTAACAAATAAGGGTGTGCTAGTTTCCGCTGAACGGCAAGGGGACTCAGCCCCGCACACATGTAGCCGTCCTCCCCCACACCCCGCTCCCATCCAGGCTGGCAGATAACCTTGAGCAGCGTTCCCCGTGCCACACCGCAGGACGCTGTGGGCTGTCCCTTTACACACGGCAGGCTCACTGCCCTCTTTGGAAGGAGTCACTGAGGGCAGCCATGCACACGGCTGGGGAGTTGGCTGCCCCTCCCTGCAGGCTGTCTGCGTACGCTGTCTGGAGTTCTGTGCGGGCAGCCGGTCTCTCCCTGTGTGTGTACGTAGTCAGTCACTCGCTTGTATCAGGACGGACGCGTGGCTGCTTACCGTGTGTGTGAGTCATTTTCCCATGGTTTAGGGTTTATTTAGTTTTTCCAAGATTTCATCTTTGGCCACTGGGCGCTCTTCCTGCTGGCTGCTGTCTTCTTTCACAACTCCACCGTCACGGTCCATCAGAGGCTTTGGGTTTCGAGCACCGCTTTAGTCTAGGCTCAGTTTTTGTTGCTCAGTCCTGTCCAACTCTCTGCAACCCTGTGGGCTGCAGCACGCCAAGCCTCCCTGTCCATTGCCAACTCCCAGAGCTGACTTAGACTCACGTCCTCCGGGTCGGTGATGCCATCCAGCCCTCTCCTCCTCCGGCATCCCCTTCTCCTCCTCCAGCTTTTGCATTTCCTGCTCAGCCCTAGAATCAGCCGTTTCCCCAAGGAGCCCTGGTTGCTTTTGTTGGAGATGGTGTTAGACACCAAGATTTGGGCTCTGGGTGTGCTCATTGCTCCTGGGGCTTCATTGCTTCAGCTGATGTTGCTGACAGCCCATTCAGCTGACAGAGCTAGGAAATAGGTGTGTGTGTGTGTGTGTGTGTGTGTGTGTGCACACCTGTCTGTCTGTCATCTACCAACTGTCCTCCTATAGTCCTCTATCTAACCATCTATATCTGTATCAAGCTGACCGTGAGATCTCACTGATATCTCCAGCTCTTCCACGGGGGTCACCCTGTCTCTGTTGCATCTCTGCAAGCTCCCACCACCCAGGCACGTGTGCTCCTTACCTGTGTGTTCTAGTGCACAGGGCAGCCTCAGAACTGGCATCCTGTGGTCACAGGAGCAGCCTCACCGACTAGTCTCTGCTTGGGTGATGCCTCTTTGGCCGGCAGTTGTTCAGACTCTACTCATGTCCAGAGTTACTTTTGCAGCTCTTTTTCCCCATCCCCTTCGATGAGGCTGTTTCTTGCCCGTGTGCGTGCTCTGTTGCTCACCCGTGTTTCTCGCCCGTGTGCGTGCTCCGTTGCTCAGCCGTGTCTCTCACCCGTGTGCGTGATCCGTTGCTCAGCTGTGTTTCTCACCCGTGTGCGTGATCCGTTGCTCAGCCGTGTTTCTCGCCCATGTGCGTGCTCCGTTGCTCAGCCGTGTTTCTCGCCCATGTGCGTGCTCCATTGCTCAGCCGTGTTTCTTGCACGTGTGCATGCTCGGTTGCTCACCCGTGTTTCTTGCACGTGTGCGTGCTCCGTTGCTTAGTTGTGTCCGACTCCTGCCACATCCCATGACTGTAGCCCACCTGACCTTGGCCAGGCTCCTCTGACCATGAGATTTTTCAGGCAAGAACACTGGAGTGGGTTACTGTTTCCTCCTCCAGGGGATCTTCCTGACCCAGGAATCAAACCTGCACCTCCCGAGTTGCAGGCGGATTCTTTACCCACTGAGCCCTCGGGATACAGTTAAACTGTTTTGTTGCGTTCTGCATTCCATGTTGGGATCCCTCTACCTCAATGACTTTGAGATTTAAATGCGTTAAGGGGGATTTCCCTTGGGGGTCCAGTGGCTAAGACTCCACGCTCCCAGTGCAGGAGGCCGGGGTGCAGCCCCTTGTCAAGGAACTGGATTCCACACACCGCAACTAAAGATTCCGCTCGCAGCAGCTAAGACCTGGTACAGCCAAATAAACAAAGAGATGCTAACAGTACTTATAATAACTGTACTAAGGACACTCTTTATGATGTCAGGTCTTATGCGGGAGTGTTCTGAGTCTTAACAACTCTGTGATGTCCTGTACCCACCATTATGCTACCATACGGGATTGTTTCACCACCCTGAAGAATCCGTTTCACCTTTTCAATCAGCCCATAACTCCTGATACTCTGTCTCTGCACACCTGCCTTTTCCAGAATGCCGTGTGATGGGATCGCGTGGTGGGCAGCGTTTACAGACTGGCTTCTTTCATTAAGCAAGGGGCGTTTACGGGCGTTTACGGCTCTTCCGTGTCCCTTTGTGCCTCAGTAACTCCTTTCTTTTTCTTCTCTTAGTTAATAGACTTTGTTTGTAGAGTAGTTTTAGGTTTAAAGAAAACCTGAGCAGAAAGCACAGGGTTCCCAAATACCCTCCCATACCCCCCATTTCCCCGTTATTACCATCTTGTGGGAGGTCTGCCATAACCGATGAGTGATCAGTTAACTGCAGGGCAGAGCTCGCGTTAGGGTTCACCCTGTGCTGCACATTCTGCGGCTTTTAGCAAACCTGTAACGTCCCGCATCCAGCACCCGGCGTCTCCGAGCCGGCCCCTCGGGCCTGAACGCCCACTGCACTCCAGCCGCCCATCCTGGCCCCCAGCCCCCGGCCGCCATGCATCTTCTGTATCACCATGGTTTTCCCCAGAATGTCACGGCGCTAGGATCATGCTGGGCTTCTTTCACTTGGAAATATGTGTTTAAGACGTGCATCCTGGTATTTTCATGATTTGCTAGCTGACTTCTTTTTATTGCCGAATGATATCCCGTTTTATGGAGGCACCACAGTTCATTTGCCCATTCACATACTAAAGGACGTCTTGGTGGCTTCCAAGATTGGTCAGTTGTGGATAAAGCAGCTACAAACATCCATGAGCAAGTTTCTGTGAAGACACAAGTTTTTACACACTTTGGATGGATACTCAGGAATGGAATTGCTGGATCGTATAGTGATGACAGTGTCTAGTGAGTGAAAGTCACTCAGTCATGTCCAACTCTTTGTGACCCCATGAACTATACAGTCCATGGAATTCTCCAGGCCAGAATACTGGAGTGGGTAGCCTTTTCCTTCTCCAGGGGACTTTCCCAACCCAGGGATTGAACCCAGGTCTCCCACATTGCAAGTGAATTCTTTACCAGCTGAGCCACAAGGGAAGCCCAAGAATACTGGAGAGGGTAGCCTATCCCTTCTCCAGCGGTCTTCCCGAGCCAGGAATTGAACAGGTCTCCCACATTGTAGGCAGATTCTTTACCAGCTTAGCCACAAGGGAAGCCCAAATGGCTGAATTGTCCCCTGAAGCGGCCGTTCCGTTCTGCACTTGGTGCCAAGTGGGTGTTCCTATAGCTGTGCGTCCTGGCCAGCAGTTGGTATTGTCAGCTCTTCAGTGGACATGGGGTGGTAGGTAGCTCATTGTTGTTTGAACTTGCAGTTCCCCTGTGACGAAGGAGGGTGAGCATCTTTCCATATGCCTGTCACAACATTTAAAAAAAATGTTAGGGGTTTCCCTTAGAAACAAAGTTCTCCATTTTTTTTTCCTGCAAAATATAGTCCATTTTTAATAGCACTCTTCAAATTTTTGGTAAATGTTATTTTCAAAAATTTTTAATGTTTTCTTTTCCTCGTGAATGGGATCTTTTGAGGGTGCTCTCTAGTAAGTTGCTTATGTTACACAGAAAATACATTCACGAGTAGTTATCTTGTGTTTATACTGAAGCTTGTTAATTAATTCCAGCTATTTTGTGAACTCTTGGGAAACATAAGTATATAAACGTATCATTGGCAAATAATTATAATTTTGTTTCTTCACATATAAGAATCATACCTCTTATTTATGGTTCATGTGTAATTGAAGTAACTAGAAACTCAGGAAAATGTTTAATAAAAATGACGGAGACCCATATCCACGTGCTATCCCTATTTCTATGAGACTTTGGTGTGATGGCTGCTGATAGAGTTTCTAAGGCTGGATAAAAAAAAGAATCCTCCCCAATTACCCAGTTTCTCCTAGGGAATTACAGAAATCAATCAGGCATTGACAGCGAAGCTGCAATGTGTTTATACGGAAAATGTTCACAGCATGCTGCCGAGTCAAACGCAGACCCCAGGACTCGTGGGGTCCACACTGACCTGCGATGTGCCTGCCAGGATGTCCTGACTCCACCAGCCACGCAGGAGCAGCCCCATCCCTCCCCTGCCTCTGGCCACCGCCAGCCACGTTCAGGAGTGAGGAGTCTCTTCCAGTGTGAAAGCATCCAGCCGGTCAAAACTGAAAGCTAACCCCACACCCGGCGTCAGGGTGCTCCCTTCCCCCGCCTGAGCATGAGGCTCAGCCCTGGGCTCCCCGGGGTGTGGCGGGGGACGGGGCTGAGAAAGCCCACCGTCTGCTCTCACCCCTTGCTCGCCACCCCCTCTGTGGTTCTGGGTCCTCGAGGAGCGGAGGGAGGGGACCCAGACCTTGTCACTCACTGGTGGTGTGCTCCTGATGCTCAGGGGTGGCTCGCTCCCTGTGGACCTTCAAGGACACCCCACAGGCCCCCTGCTGCTCCGTCCCCTCTTGCCCTCAGCCTGTCCCTGGGGTACGACCCCGCTCCCCTTGGTGGGACACGTCTGCCCGGCGGCAGCCTTCTGGGCAGCTTCCCTCTGAGGAAGCTCGTGAACAGCCGTGGGGTCATCCGACGTCGCCGCCCTGACGAGCCGTGCCTGCGGGCGGTGCTCCTGCGACCCAACCCTGCCACCCCAGGAGCGTGCCGCCGGCCTCCCAGTGCACCAGCGCCCAAGAACCACCCCCTGCTCAGCCAGGAGCTGCTCGAATGTCCATGGCCGTGCAGGCATCAGCCACGGGGGAAACCCGGCCACCTGCTGCACAAAAGCCCAGGGTTCAAAGAGACGCCTGGGGTCCCGTCTCCCCCGGCCCTCCTTGTCTAAGCATTCCCTGCACATCTTGGTTTACGCTGTTGAACCACTGCCCGGCACGCCTGTGGGTGATGGGTGTGCCCAGCTTGACTGTTGTTAAACCCTGCGTGGGTGTGACACGCGCCCTTTTTGGATGAGGGCAGGCCTAGGTGGCAGCGGAAGCGTGGGCACCGTCCCGGGGTCCAGGAGGAGAGAGCACGCAGAAGGGTGGCAGCCGGGACAGCAGTCTCGTCTGAGCCGGGGCTCCCCCACTGGGCACCCTGCCGCAGGCTGAACTCTCTGCCCCTTCCTTGGCTTGAGGTCGAGCAGCGAGGGCAGGACCCACAGAGGCGGACACGGCTGTACGGCCACTCACCCGCGCCCCCGGCTCATCTGAGATTCCATCACTCACAGAGCCGCTGGGACCCGCTTCATCCTCCCAGCCACCACCGCCGACTGCCTGCTCCTTGGATCTGCTCACTGGGGGGATCGCGAGTGTGTGAGTGAGTGTCCCTCCCCTCTCTGGCCGCCCCGCCAGCGGCCCCACCTGGCACACAGACAGGGAGATTCTCAGCCCTCCAGGCCCGCACTGCCTCCTCCAGGCCTCCTTTGGTGACCCACCTTCTCATCCAAGCCAAACCACATCTATCGAGATGCTGTTTTTATCTTTGTTGTTGAAACCAGTGAGTACAACTCCCCATACCCTTTTATCCATGCCAAGAGGAACAGCAAGCAAAATAAGGGACAGCTTTCACACTCATGAAAGAACCAAGGCTACTGGGTCTCTGCAGATGCCCTTGGCCACAGGAAGTCCCCGAGGACCCCACGACCGAGCCCAGTCTGCCTGCACTTTCCTCCTGCCTCCTTGCAAGAAAAGCGTCATCTCCAGGGACTTTCTCCACTGCCCTCTGTTTTATTTCTTGAAAAAAGAATCAAACGTTATCTTGATTTCTAGACCCATGTCTTTTATTTCCTCCAAGCGAAAACCTTCTCGAAGCTATTTCCTTGAGTGTACAAATTGAACAAAGGTTCTTTTAAAATGGTTCCAATGCTCTCGCAGCCTTGTTTTTCCTGTGTGTGTAGAGAGAACACTGAGGGTGAGACCCTCCCTCTTGAAAGTGCAGGCGCACAGCGTGGCATTGCCCCCGTCTGCGCCGAGAATCCTGACAGCCCGGGCTTTTGTGTCCCCTCGTGCTTTTTCATAATGACAACGCGCTCCTCGTGGACTTGCACGTTTATGAAATAAACTGGTTTATACGGATCCCATTATGAGCCGTGTCTGCTCTAAGCCAGTGCCAGGGACCCCCGCCCCCAGCCTGCTCCGTCAGGAACGAGAACGAGACCCCATGTAGAGCCGTGGGCAGCCCCTCACCCTCTGGGGACAGAAACCAAGGGAGGGATCAGCACGGAGGAGACGGATCCAAGCCAGCCCCGGGGAGAAGCGGTTCCTGGAGCCAACGCGGTGAGAAACTCCACCGGAGGTTTGCGCAGCCAAGAATCCGCTCACTCTCTCCAAGTCTGGGGAGAGAAGCCCAACCTGTCAAAGCCTGAGAGCTGCCGTCAGGGGCCCCGCCCCCTGTGCACACGTTTTTCGTCTTCTCTCGTGGCTCCTGGTGGAGTCCATCTCTCAGCCTTCGCTTGAATCTGTTTTGATTATTCGTGTCTTTTCACATAGCTCCTGCAGTTTTCCAGGGTTTCGAATCTGTCGCCCTTCCGCCCTCCACGGGGTTTCCCACCAGGACGCCCCCACCCCGAGGGGGCCCCCTCCCGGGAGCTTTGACGAGGGCTGCGTTAGGGAGGCGGGGTTGATTCAGTCACCGGCCGCAGGCCTGACTCTGTCCCAGTCCTCCCCCGCTGCCCGGCGCTGGGCGGCTCAGCGCTCCAGCCTTTTTGTCCCAGCCTCGACCTTCGGGTGACGGACCCTGGACCGTGGCGTATGCTGGGGTCCTTGTTAGCACAACAAAGGTGCTCTGGTCACTCAAGGGCTTTAGGCGCTTTGCTGGGAACTGGGTAAAGACCAGGTGTATTATTTTTTTACCAGTTTCTCATCCTGAGCAGCTCATTTATTTATCACCAACAGTCATTAATGGAGCACCCACTGAACGCCAGGTGTTGCTCTAGGCACTGGGAACCCACCGGTGAGCAACACCACGGGAATCCTTGCTCCGTGGAGGTTTGTGTCCTAACAGGAGATACTGAAACTTTATACAGTGTTTTTTTAGAAAGACCTTGAGACGGTGAAATAGGCTGGAGAGAGGCAATACGACTGCTTTGGGTAAAGGCTTTCAGTTAAAATACAATTTAAATTGTCCTAACTTTAAAATTATGACAGTGAGTGATAAAACGGGACAATAGTGAGTAAGAGACTGTGTTCTGTGATGAGGTGATGAGGGCAAGAGGAAGGAAGGATAGAACTGCTGAGCAAAAGCCGCGGAAGCAACGACTCGACCGGTGGTGTCTCGGTGTCCGCAGCTGCTCGCTCAAGCTCAGCTTGCTTCCGTTTTCTCACCGGCGCACAGGTGCTCTGTAGTGTTGCGGGCTTTCAGCTGCAGAGCATAGTGAGGCGGCTGTGCATGCACCCAGCTTCCCTTAGGCCCTTTTCCCGCGTGGGCCGTCACAGAGTGCTGAGCGGGGCTCCCTGGGCCGTACCGCAGGTCTTTACTAGTCATCCGCTTTACGTACAGCAGGGTGCACGTGCTCATACTGATTTTGAAATGCCCTAGTTATTAAAATTCTCGCAGGGAGGATAATTTTGTCATCAGTCTTTCAGTATGTAGGCTCTATCTCCTTGTCTCCTGTTGGGAGGGGAAGCTCTTCCTAAAACCAAGTTTTCCCAAGCTGCAGAAATAGACTCCTTGGCTGATCTTCTGTTTTGTTTTGCTTTGGTTTGGTCAGAGGTTTACCTGACTTTTCTGGTACATTTGAATAACTAGCTCTTGCCCAACGAAGTGTTGTCTATGAGAAGTTGACGTTAAATATGAAGATGTAGAGAAGATCAATGCAGAAAGATATCCCATAAAATACTGATCATTACCTGGAGTGGTCAGAATAACACCCGACGGCAGAGAAGAGACACCTTCAGAGTAGAGAACAGGGATATTATTAATGGAACAAGAGGCATTCTGCACAAAAAAGGAGTCAGTTCTCCAGGAAGACAGGAACAGTCGTACATGTATATGCGCAAAGAACAGAGCTTCGGAACCTGAGAACGGGATGATGGGACTTGGAGGAGAGACACAGGCGCCTCCTCTCGTAGCTGGAGGATAAATGCCTGTGCCTGGAGTCATTCATCTAATCTCCTGGTTTTCTCTTGTTTTGGTTTGTTTTCTTTTCACAGTGTATTCTAATCACTGCTGTTCAGCAAAGTGACTCTAATATACATACATTAAAGTGAAAAGTGTCAGTTGCTCAGTCATATCCAACTCTTTTGCGACCCCATGGACTGTAACCCGCCAGGCTCCTCTGTCCACGGAACTCTCCAGGCAGGAGTACTGGAGAGGATTGCCATTCCCTTCTCCAGGGGATCTTCCCGACCAGGGGTGGAGCCCAGGTTTCTCACGTTTCCTGCATCGGCATGTGGGTTCTCTACCATCTGAGCTGCCAAAGAAGCCGCTTGCAGGCATTCTTTCTATATTCTTTCCATTAGGGTTTATCACAGGATGTTGCGCGTGGTTCCCTGTGCTGGGCAGTAGGTCCTCGTCTCTCCCCTCTGCGTTTACAGCAGCTTAAGTCTGCCCAGCCCTGCCCCGCTCCGCCCCTAAACGCCTTCCCCTCTGGCACCCTGCAGTCTGCTCTCAGTGTCCCGCCATGCCACTTCTGTTGCATAGTGACGTTCACAGATGCTGTGCTTTGGATTCCACATAGACGTGGTCACGCGTGGCGTCTGGCTGTCTTTCTGGCTTCACTTAGTATGAGGATCTCTGCTTGCATCCATGTTGCTACAAAGGCGTGGTTTCGTTTCTCTTCGTGCCTAAGTAGTTTTCCACTGTGCACGTGAGCCGCGTCTTCTTCATGCACGCGTCTGTCGCTGGGCATTTGGGCTGCTTCCGTGTCCGGGCTGCTGTGGACTCCGGGGCGTGTGCATCTTGTTGAGCCACAGTCTGGGTGTGTGCTGAGGACCGAGCTGCCGGGTCACACGGCAACTTCCCTGCTTGCCCTGTGAGACTCCTCACTGTTCTCCGCAGTGGCCGCACCGGTCTACGTCCCCACCAACAGCGCAGGAGGGGCCTTCTCTCCGCAGCCTCTCCAGCGTCTGTTTCTTGTGATGACAAGCATCTTTTCGTGTGCCCTTTGGCCACCTGAGTGTCTTCTTTGCAGAAATGCCTGTTCCATTTGCCAATGGTGTTGTCTTTTCTTGCTGAGTGCTGTGAGCTGTTTCTCTGTTTTGGAGATTAAGCCTCACTGGTCACTTCATTTGCAGACGTTTTCTCTGTAGGTTGTCCTTTCACTTTTTATGGTTTCCTTTGCTGTGAAAAAGCTTATATTTGATTAGGTCCCATTTGCTTTTATTTGTTTTTACTTCTATTGTTGTGGAGACCGACCTAAGAAAACTGATACAATTTGGTTTTCTTTCTAAAATTCTTCTTCTGGGGCTATTATTTCCTTCCTCCTGTCTCTTAAACGCTTTAGTTTCCATCCCTCTTGTCTGCTACTGCCTTCTAAGTTTCAGTTTTCCTTATTTATACCGAAAGAATCAGGGCTGCAACTGTTCCTGTGAGAACAGCTGTAGTTGTCTCTGTTTAACTGTGTGGGGCTTCCAGCCTGTTACTTTTTAAACAAGCTTTAATTAGAAGGATACATTTCCCTTTGGTCAGGGTGTTTCTTAGAAGACTGCAGTACTAGTCAAAGGTGATGGCAGAGGTTAAAAAGACAGACTTTAAAGAACCTGTGAAGAAACAGCCAGTTCCCCGATTGGCAGGCTCGCTGGGTCACATGAGCAGCCTCGCCTTAAATCCCTGTAAGATGTACTTCAGACTGGACAGGGTGGCTGTGGCGTGCATGTGAAGACACACATGGAGGGATAAGAGGGTGAGCCCATGCTCCTGATAGCACGCGCAATGCAAACGGTGCCCGGCGCCAGGGCAGCTGAGCAGACGAGTGGGAAAGGGGGGTGCCCCGCACTGGCCCTCACAGAGCTCGAAACTGTACCTACGGGGCAGGCGACAGTCAGCCAGGGAGCGAGGAAAGAGAAAGCTGCCCGCGAGAAAGGCTGGGTTTTCAGTCAACATTGCTGCTGATGATCTGATTTAGTCGCCAAGTCGTGTCCGACTCTTAGCGACCCCGTGGACTGTGGCCTGCCAGGCTCCTCCATCCATGGGATTCTCCAGGCAAAGATACTGCAGTGGGGTGCCATTTCCTTCCCCAAATGGTACTGCAGTGCTGGTGATAACTCTGAAAAAAGAACACAGACAGATCCTCAACTCACAGCAAAGTAACTTACAGACGGATGGGAGGATTTCAGTGTTTGGGGGTAGGGGGGAACTAAAAAAGAAAGAGAAGCAAATAGAAATGATAATTTACCCTATGCCAGCACAGAAACAGACTTCTAAAAAGGCTGTTGTTTTTATTAAAGTAATGCATATTCTATGCAAAAGCCGTAACAGATGCACAGTTAAAATAACAATCACCCAGGGTTCCGTGAGCCGAGATCTCTGCTCACATGCAGGGTAACTCTTTCCAGGGAGGACTCCTGAGCGCCGGTGTGGCACTGCTCTGTAGGCCTTTTCTTCCCACGAGCAGCACCGGGGGTCACCGTCTGCCCCCTCCCAGCGTGGCTGGGCTGAGCGCTTCGTGGAACCGGGCCTGGGTCTCCGCCCTGCCTCACGCATGCAGCCTCCCTCATCCCGACCCACAGGCCCTGGGGACACTGAGCCCGCGGTGGCGGCTGCCTTGGCAGCTGGGACTTTCCTCCCCAGCCCCGCATCCTGAGGTGCCTTAGGGTTCTGCTCTTGGAAAACAGAATCACCCGGGAAAAGGCTGGATCAAAGTCACTGCCGTCCGAGGAGGGGCTCGGGGTGCCATAAAGCAGGGAGACAGATGTATGAGCGTGCCCCCCTTGCGTGCCCTCCTTGCGTGCCCTCCTGAACACGAGACCCACAGCCCCACGTCGGCGAGAACCGCGTCCCCAGAGCGGTCAACACGGTCGCAGCCCGAGGGAAACGTGGAGGCGTCAGAGGCGCGCTGGAGTGCTGGGGAAAGGTTAAGTAAAAGCAGACACTGAAACCCTGACAGGTGACGTAATTCCGAGTTGTTTATAACCCGTGTGTGTTCACAGGAAGAAACATGCAAGGAAATGCTCCGGAATATCGACAATGGTGAGGGCTTTGTGAACGGTTTAACTTCGTTCTTTCCATGTTTCTACATGTTCAGGGATTTTTTCTTTTCTTTTCTTTTTTTCCACCATGAGCATATATTAATTTTGTCATCAGGCGATAAGAAGCACTGAGACACAGAACAAGTTCCGGAGGTGAAGGAAGCCCCAGGGGGGCTGGGCCTGGCTCTGGGCTGGCGTCGGGTTGGCCTCCGACCTCGGGGAGCCCGTGCTAGCGACGCGGGTGGGCAGGAGGAGTGGATGGCACCGAAGAGACCACGGCCACCGCGCTCTCACTGGCGGCCCCACTGCGCGTCGGGAAAGGCGCTCACACTCGGATCTCGGGTGGTCGGCGTCGGTGCCAGGCCTGGACTTCCCGTCCGTGGAGGGGAGCCGGGCACACCGCCTCGCTCGGGGGCGTCTCTGTGTCCATGGGCCCGTCCAGCCCATCTCTGCATCCATTCCCAGTTCGGGGGCTGGGTCTCTTCCGTGCAGCCCCGGGGGGCGCATGCAGACCACCACCCTGCACGGCTGGGGCTGTGGGCATGCGGGCGGGCCGGGGAGCGGAATCCCTGCCACGGAGGATCCCGACTCTCCCGGGGCAGGCGTCGCTTCCACCGTGTCTGAGAGTTGGGGGTCATGGATGGTAGCCGAGGTTGCCGAGGGCTCCTGCTCCTGGTGGGAGGCAGCTGCTGCTGCTGCTTGCTGGGCGAAGCTTGTGGTGGCATTGGTACTCTCTCGGGGCCAAGTGCGGACAGTGTCTGATCGTCCTGTGCCCCGACGAGGTGGCCCCCTCATTATCCGTATCTCACAGCTGAATAGACAACAGCAGGGGTCCAGTCGCCCGACCAAAGCCACTAAGCTCCAAGTGCTGTGAGGATTTGTTTAACTTTAGATCCCGCCCTGGAGACGGTCCAGGCAGCTGGGCTCCTCTCCTGCCCTCGGGGGCCCGCAGAGGCCCGCAGGGTGGTTGGACAGACTCCCCTCGCCTGCCTCACTGCCCAGGTCTGGGCAGCCCCTGGCACCGCGGGAGGCCGCATGAGATGCTGGCTGGACTGGTTCTCAACAGGTTGCCTTCCCCCATCCCCACCATGAGTGATTCGCCTCTTGAATTTCAGACATTTTGCTTCCCCAGGAGGCCTACAGCCCTGTCAGCCTTGGGTTTGGAATAACGAGGCCTCTACCTAGCCAACAAGAGTTTATTCGGGAATCACAGATGAGCTGCAATTCCAGAGAAGCAAACTGTGGCAAACAGCAGGTGAGTTTAAGGAGACCTGGGGAAGGTGAGCGTGAGGCAGGCTGTGCGGGGCCTTCACTGCAGCGCGTGGGCTCCCTGGCCACGGCCCGCAGGCTCCCTGGCTGCGGGAGCCCCGGGGCGGGCTGGCGCTGAGGCAGTCTCTCTTTGCCTGCCTTGGTGCCAGCTGTTGCCAGCAGAAGGACAGGTCCTTTCAGTCTTCCTGCTGAGCCTCTGAGCTGCGGTGGGGGTTCAGTGTGGGAGGCCCCCCTCCACGGCACCCCAGCCCGTTTGACTGCAATAGAAAGTGACAGTGTTCATTGCTCAGTCGTGTCTGGTTCTTTGTGACCCCGTGGACTACAGCCCTCCAGGCTCCTCTGTCCATGGGATTCTTCAGGCAAGAACACTGGAGTGGGTTGCTGTGCCCTCCTCCAAGGGATCTTCCCGGCCCAGGGATGGAACCCACATCTCCTGCTTTGCAGGCGAATTCTTTACCCTCAGAGCAGGGAGGGTCCTTGATGTAGGTTACACTGATTCATTTTCACATTTTCCCCTTTCGATCAAGATCTTTCTCTGAAAGCATCACTAACCAATCAAGAGTCGGGTCATCCAATTTTAGTGGGATTAGGTTTTGTCCCTAGACGTCACATCCCACATTAGAGGGGAAAGTGCCTAGTGATCGTAAAGGTTGTGAGGCCACATTTGAGTAACTCAGAAGGCGGAAGGGGGAACCTCAGGCATTTTCACTCTTAGGATCCTATCTCGTGAAGGTTATCAACCCAGCAATCATCTCAAAATGTTGAGCCAACATCTTTCTATTTAAGACATCATTTCTGACGGGCTTGACAGGCAACAAGTACCAAGTTTTTACGTAATTATGCAAAGCAGAATTAAAAGTAAATGACAAGTTCTGTGTGTATGACGGTCCTAAGCCGTGACCCTAGACTGGAGGGAGGGCTGCTGACCGAACGAGTGACCGGTGTGCTCGCCCCTCGATCGAGTGAGGCTAGTGCGCACTTCTGCGGGCACGTCTCCCGAGGCCTTGGTCAGCCTCTGCCTCCTGGCTCAGGTGTGCGGGTTCCTGGAGCTGCTTAGGAAATGCGTCAATGATCCTTGTGGGGCTGATGCCCCAGTGGCTGTGGCATCGGCCGGCTCTCCTGGTATTTGGGGAGATTTCTGATCGAACACTCTTCAGCACTGACTCTGACTCAAGGTGGAAAGGCAAAATTGGAGTCGTGTGTTTAAGACACTTGTGAAGGTCTAGTGAGGAAGACCAAGGGGAAACGTCAGGTTTATTGTGGACACTCACAGGGACAGTTGAATATCCCTGTGATAATAGGGATAATAGCCGGCCTCCCCTTGCCTGCTGTTCAAACACTCACGGGCCCACTGGGGGTTCCAGTCTCCACAAACATAAATCTGGGGCTGCCTGGGAGATTCTCGCTGTGGTTTGGTCCTTCACAGTGCCAGTTACTGGGATTTCTGGATTTTCCCTTTGGAGCCAAGGGTCAGTGGCGTTTGGGGAATATTTAGTCCCTCCTGTTCTGTGGACTTTGCCCCCAAAGGCTGCACCAGGGGGTTCTTTGTCACAGGAAGCATACTTGAGGTATCACTAGACAGTCCCCATTATCTCAGGCAGATCAGGGTTCTGGTGACAAACCCAGGCCTCAGAAAGCTTTCCCCCTATGGCAGCAGGCTGGGAAATACAGATACGCGCATTCATTGTCTTTCTCAGAAAAAGGGGAGGAAAGCAGCTGAGGGTTAGCACTGGGGAGACACCCAGTTTCGGCCCTGCGGTCCTATGAAAGCCGCCTCCTTCGGCCTTCACCGCTTCGGTTCCTGGAAGGCTTACTCTTGGTTCTGAGGAGAAACTCCGCCTGCTGTGCAGGCCCCGTCAGGTCTATGCTTTTTTAGATGTGAGCACGGATCCAGGAGCATACCCCTTGGAGGTCAGCAGCACCTTTCCGCCGGATGGAAGAGTCTCTCTGGAGGCAGGAGGAGATTCCCAGAGACAAAGCCTCTGGGTTGAGAGAATGGCACTGAAACACGTATGGTGTCATATGTGAAACAGATCGCCAGGTCCAGGTTCGATGCATGAGACGGGGTGCTGGGGGCCGGTGCACTGGGACGACCCCGAGGGATGGGATGGGGAGGGAAGGGGGAGGGGGTTCAGGATGGGAACACGTGGACACCCGTGGCTGAGTCATGTCAATGTATGGCGAAAGCCACGACAGTATTGTAATTAGCATCCAATTACAATAAATAAAACCCCTCTGGTTATGAGGTGTGATGCCGAAGGTCTTCACCTCCCAGGAGTGCGCTGGGGAAGGCGCTGCGCTGACACACGGGTGCCCGCAGCGGGCGAGTGAGGAGCTTGTGGTACCGAAGTGTAGCTCCTGTCGTCAGCTGTGGCAGAGAGGCGGGGCCGGACAGCTGGTGGGCCCCAAGCGTGCGGAGCAGCCGCGGAGCTCTCAGCCGGGGCTTCTGACAGGTCTCTACAAACTGTGCCCATTGCATTCTATTGGTGCTGTTGGGGCAGGCGACTCATCCTGAAGACTGGCGGTGATGAGGGACGACAGCTGAGGGGCGCGTGAAACGGCTCGGACGTGTAGCTCCTGACCAGTAGTGGGTCCCTGGTGGCTGTGAAGTTCGGGTGGGGTGCTCGCTGGGGAGGACGGCCTTCCCTGGAGGACCCTAGCTGCAGAGGGCACGGGGCCTGTCTGCATGGAAGGCTTCAGTGCAGTACACCCGTGAGATGGGGCGGCTCTGTGAGGCCCACTTGCCGAGCTCAAGTGGCCCGTCATGCAAGGAGCACCCGGGCGGGAACGGTGCGGACAGCCCCTCTGAACCGTATTTTGGGAACATGACCCCAGCCCGGGGTCCAACCTCTTCCCGTATAAGGCCGTATGAGAATTCGTGACTAGGCAAAGCAGCATGGAAGCCCGGATGCTTGTGCCAACAGTCAGGACCTGCAGCAGATTAAAGGGCCTGCCAGCCTGCCCCTCACCCTGTCCCCACCCGCCGGGGCAGGAAGGCACAGTGCGTCCGTCCACTCCTGCTGGAGGGGCACGAGCGTGTGGACGCAGTGTCTTTCCTCGTGACTTGCTGAGGTCTACTGGAGACCCCGGTCCTGGAATCGTTGGAGTTCTCCAAGGCAGGCACTGCCCCATGGCGGTGGTTGAGCTCTGATTTCAGCTCTGGCTCAGGGGACCCCAACTGTTGAAGTTGGATATAAAGGATTTTAATGGACTTTTCTTAGGAGAACGATCAGGGTGCAGGCCACTTGGTCTGCCGATGATTAAGTCTGGAGTGGACACAGTTTCCCCGTCTGTTCTGGTTCCCTTGACTGAGAGAAAGTCCTGGCTCAGCCCTGTAGTGGACACAGAGTTGAGGTCTGCCCACCTACCAAATGGACCCAACATCCCTGGGAGAAAACGCTTCTAAAACCACCTGGAGTCTGCTGCAATGGTTGTGCACAGCCCCCGGGTTCCTGAGCGCCCCCGTCTCACATCGGTCAGTCTTGGAGAAGCCCGAGGGCACCGTGTGAGGTCACCTGGGCTTGCGGGCCTGGTCCCATAACAAGGCAGGGCTGGGTCCCGTCTGCAGCTGCTCTGTTCAGCCGGCATCAGGCGTGGCCCTTGTACCTGAGCCTGTGAACTCGCCCCTCTCATTCTGAGCACCCGGCTGGTCGGCCTGGATGACCGTGTTAAGTCTGAGTACCCGCTGGTCAGCCTGGATGATTGTGTTAAGTCTGAGCACCCGGCTGGTCAGCCTGGATGACCGTGTTAAGTCTGAGCACCCTCTGGTTGGCCCAGTTGACCGTGTCAAGTCTGAGCCCCTGCTAGTCTGCCTGGATGACGGTGTTAAGCTCCCCGGTGAGTCTGTGAGAACCTTCAGGGGCTCGAGGAGAATCTGTGACCGTGGCCCTCATCCCAGGGACGTGGGACATGAGGGGCTTTGTGCTGTCCCCTCAGAGGGTCGGATGCAAAGGGGCAGGTTCTGACAGCTCTGGGGGAGCAGTGAGTTTTGATGGCTCTGGCGGAGAGGTTCAGGGAACAAGACGTTCGGGAGAGGCTGGAGCGGGATGGGGTGGAGAGCCTCCACGCCTTCCTATTCCATTCCGTTCACTGATTGGCCTCGGTCAGCACAGAAGTGGCCTTTTGTAAAGATGCAGTTTTGGAGTCCCGAATATACCTGGAAGTCTCAAGATGCTCATTGAAATGGCTTCGTATTCAGTGTGTTTTAGAGCTGAGGTCTTCAAGGTGAGCTCCCAGATAAACACACCGGGGAAATTCAGGGTCCCCGTAGAGGCCCTGCAGGTGAGGCGGGCAGGGGTGCAGCTTGTCACTGGGTCAGATGGTCTTGTCCCTGCTGGTCTGTGGGCTGTGGTGTCGGGGGTCGGGGTGTGCGAGAGACCCTCCCTTCAGCGCACCCCCAGCTCCAGTGTGGCTGAGGGCACCTTGCTTCATTTTCGCAGCCCAAACTTACCTGCTCCTTCAGGTTTTACATTTTAAAATGCATTCATTCATTCACCCACTGGCTCACCAGGTTGTCAGACAACCCGTGAGTCCTGTTTCATGCTGGGCCTCGTGGAGGCTCACAGTCTGAACTGCTGCCCACGTTAACCAGCATGAGTTAGCAATGGGACTTCGGGTCCAAGTCAAAAGGCAGAAGCCCGCATGCACCCCAGATGTTTTCAGAGCCTAACTCAGCTCTCAAGCGAAACCTGAAACTTTCAGGTGGTTAACGCAGAGACAACTCAGTACCTGAGTGAAACTGAAACTGTGCCGTCCCCGTGGGCCAGAGCTCCAGGGACAGGGTGCTCAGGCCTGAGATGGCAAGAGGCCGCAGGCTCCGTGTGGGTCTAGATCAGCTGTGTGATTCCTGAGCCCAGGCCAGGCACCCCTGTCCCCCGTGAACAAAGATAATGAGTTGAGTTTAAAGGCCAGAACGTTCGAGTCATTTAGCTGAATTGCACATACATTTTATGGGGAAATGTGCGTTTTGCCGTGTTCCGAATAGTAAGGAAGTCAGCTTTCTCTTACAGGTGCTGTGGTTTTCTGGATTAGTGAGGGAAGTAGGGGGTTAATTTCATCAAGGTAAATGGGTAACTTTGCATGAATGCTTTCCTTGTACTAACATTTTAACAAATGTACTTTTTTCCCTAATAAACATTTTTAATCTCAGTGTTACAAGTCAACACTTTTTGAAACTATTATGACAATATTTCAATATTACAGGAAAATGGATCTTCTTAGCAAACAGATGTAGACAGAAGCCCAACTTTCTGAAGGCAAGACATAAAATAAGTATAGATTGAACTTGAATTTTATGGTAATTGGTATGCAAATATTCCCAGCGCTCTCCTAATCCATCTAACAAGATGTAACGGCCAGCTTATTGCGTGTCTTCTCAAAGCATCTGTGTCAACAGATTCCCATTTTTTTTCAAGGTTCTTCATTAACTGCAAGCAAAGCCCACAGCTTCTGCTTCAGTTTCATTCCAGCCAAGGCTGAACTAGAGAACATGGGTTTAAACACGTCCTCTCACCCAAGTGGGGCCCAGACGTTGACGCCCACTGGCCACACCAGCCTCTGCTGGGGCTGGAGCTATCCGTGGTGCTGGCCACAGCTGGTCTGGGAGCCCAGGGACTCTCCCTCAGCCTTGACCTTTCTTTGGGCCCCTTCACGCCTCAGATAACCCCGGCCCTGGCCTGACCTCCTCTCGGAAGTCTGCTGGGGTCTTTGTGCTGCCGGGGGCCCCTTCGCTCAGTCCCTCCAGCCCTGCCCACCCCGCAGCCCCTCCTAAAGCTCACAGAGGCGTCAGGGCTCCTCATAGCAGGTCCCCTGCAAGGCCCATGCCCTTTCTTTTCCAGGTCCCACAGGAAGGTGTGACCATCTTTGTATCCTAGACCAGGGCCGAGCCCAAGTCCTCTTTGCCCTGTGTGGTTTCGAGTCTAGGGATTAAGTCTCACTGAGGTCTTCGAAGGCAGGACTCTCACCCCCGACCTCCTTGTGTGCTCCTGCCGTGCCGGGCACTGAGCCGGGCGCACAGGGGCTGCAGCTGCCCCAGTCATCGCGTGGCTAATGACTAGAGCTGAGGGCCGATTCTGACCAGGCATGTGGGGCTGAGCAGGTGCCCGACCCCCTCCGCCTCCCTCCACTTCGCCGGAGGCTCCATCTGTAGGGCACGGACCCTGTGCTGCCCGGGAGCGTAAATTAGGGAATAAGAGAACTGCAGAAGCATAAGCCCTCAATGATGGGGAATGCGTTTGTCTGCTGAGAAGCAATTTCAGCGAAAATTAACTCCATTTCAACAGAAAGAGCGAGGCTTGGCATAAGCTGGCCAATCCCACAGGACAATAAAATTACTTCGTCAAAGCTCTGCTCGCTCGAATTAACCAAGCGAGCACTCCAGGATCCTGGCTAGATACAGCGAGTAACTAGGTTTTAATGAACAAAAATAGCTTCTTGGATAAACAAGAAAAATAAACCGCAGCCTACCTCCAGCACAAGCGCACTTGGGGCGGGTCTCAAGGACAGCCCTCCGCCAAGGGTACAAAGCCCGTGGGTGTCCTGCACGGCTCTGGCGCTGTCGGTGACAAGTCCCCGGACTTGTCCTGGCCGGTGGTGAGCTGGCCTCCCCGGCCTCGCTGGCCTTGCCCTCAGGGTCCGTCTTCTCGGCCATGGCGTCTTGGACAGTGAATCTCCTCTGGGTTTGTCCTCCTGCCTGTGGACTGCCCGCCTGGGAGACAAGCAACGCTGACCACTTCCCTTCCTCAAGGCCGTCTCCTCGACCAGCCGTGTTCAAGAGAAGGCCCCGTCATCGGCCGCTTCTCTTCTGCAGTGGCCTTGCTCGTCCAAGGCTGGTGGCCTGTGTTCTGGACGTCTGTCGCACTGACCGTGCCACCCAGACCCGAGGACCCTGGCCAACTCTGGTCAAGCCCCCGACGTCTGCGTACCCAGGTGGTTGTGCCCAGATGCGTCTTGGAAAGGTATCTCTACCAACTGGAGCAAAATGTGCTTTTGTCCCCTCTCCCAGTTAAATATTTCCTGCTTATTCATCTGTATTAGTCAGGACTTCAGCGGAGAGTTAGAACCGGTAGTAGACAGACACAGACACAGATGAGGAGGGCCTGGCAGCCCACTCCACTGTTCTTGCCTGGAGAATCCCGCGGACAGAGGGGCCTGGCAGGCCACACCCATGAGGTCGCAGAGAGTCAGACATGAATGAAGCGACTTAGCACATGCAGATCCGGATAGAGAGAAAAGCCTTACTGCAGGAGGCTGTGGGGCGGCCAGGAAACCCGAGGCCCGCAAGGCTGGCCACTGCAAGGCAGTCAGAAACCATCTCACTCCTCGGGGAAGGCTCGGCTCCATGTGAGAGGCTTCCCCTGATTAGACAGGCACGCGGGGCCGGGCCGGGCAGTCTGGGTCACCAGATGGACGATGCTGACCACCCCCACCCCCTGGCAGCACCCAGACAACTGCTCGTCCAAACACCTGGACGGCTGCTGACCTGGGGACGGAGGAGGGTCGCCCCTCGCTGTGCAGCTGGAGCCGGGCAGTCTGGGTCACCAGATGGACGATGCTGACCACCCCCACCTCCTGGCAGCACCCAGACAACTGCTCGTCCAAACACCTGGACAGCTGCTGACCTGGGGACGGAGGAGGGTCGCCCCTCGCTGTGCAGCTGGATCCGGTCGGACTCTTTTCTTGAGTTTTGTCTGCAGTGGCATGAGGCAGGGCCTGGGAGCGTGGTCAGCCCACCTCCCGCCCCCCAAACCTGCAGCTTGAGGGGCTCAGTGTGGCTGTCGGCCCTTGCCCTGGTCTCCACGCCCAGTGGATGGAGCTTTGCGTCCAGGCACTCCGTGGAGCTGCTGATGGGACAGCCTCTCAGCTCCTGAGCCCCCAGCCCAGGAGACCTGATGCCGGATGTGGGGTCTGGCGGCTTGAGCCAGGTGGCAAATGGTGAGGGCAAGGGACAGGTTGGCAGAGAGGCTGCAGGGCTGGCCCAGGTGGCTCCTCCGTGCCCCGAGACCCAGCTGTGCCCAGGGACGGGGCCCAGACTCCCAGTCCCACCCCCGGAGGAAGGCTGAACCAGCACCCTGCCCTCCACGGAGAGGTCTGTCCCAAGTGCCCAGCATGCAAACAACACATCTCAGTAACAGGAACAGATGAGCAGCACCCAGGAGACGGCCGGAGATGTGAGCTCCCGGAGAGGAAACAGAGGGAAGACGCTGACCCTGACGCCAGTCATCAGGAGGATGTGCATGGAACCAACGCAATCCTGTCTCGTTGACCCATGGCTCGCGAAGCTGGCGGATAAAATCGGCTGCTGCTGAAGCAGAGGGTGATGGGCCGCCCCGGTCCCCCGAGGACCGCATGTGCCTTGGAACACAGGATCTGCACGTCCGGGGCCGTGGGGCGTAAGTGGGCCGGCCCTCGGGTGCGGGGAGCAGCTGCGAGCCCTAGGGACCACCAAGGTGGTCGGTGAATGGGCCTGGGAGGCCAGCCCAGTGAGCAGGCGTCTGTGCTGCCTCAGCCTTTCTGGGGACAAGCTCCTGCAGCCACTCAGGGTGAAGGCCTGACGCCCCACCACCCCGTGGGGCCAATCTTAAAGGGGTCGCAGGGCCCTCTGGTCTGGCCGGGAAGGACACCTGGATCTGAAAGCCCGCCTGCCCCATCTCGGCGCCATCCACCAGGAGTCGGGCCACACCCACACGTGAGGGCCATGGGGTCTTGCAGCCTCTGCCTGGACACCCATCCTGGGTGTAGGAGGCCCGAGACAGCACTCCGGTCTGCGTCTTAGCTGTGTGACCCGTAGCAACTGCCTCCCCCGTCTCTGGACCTCCTGCTGGGCCTGTGGGAAGTGCCCGGGGAACATCTGCTTCCTCTATAAATACAGCTATAAAGTTTCCGTTTGCCGTGAGACTTTTTAAAATAAGCTTCCATGACTTCCAGGAATCCCTGCTGTAACCCCATAGTTCCTTTTTATAGATTCTTGCCCCTGCTTACTGTTCAAAACCTGAATTGCAGAAAGGAAGGGCGAAGAGCGACATAGCCCAGACGGCCGAACCCTGCAGCATCAGGGCGGACTGGAGGGTGCCAGCTTTGAGAGGCAGCCCTCGGGCTGCCAGCTGCATTCTCTGCCCTGGGCACACGCGGTCCTCCGCCCCGGATCCACGTGCCAGACGCGAGTGGATTCAGGGAGGCAGACCGGGATTAGGCCATCGGGGGGGGCAGGGTGTCCAGTGGCTCCTGAGGGCCCGTCACCAGTCTCAGCTAAGTGCTGCAGCCCAGGTGGGTTCTGTCTCTGCTGCCCTATCCCCCTCCCTCTTTCCTGGGTCCCACCCCCAGTCCCACTCAGGAAAGCGTGTGCATCCATGCAGGGGCTGCCTGGGGCTCCTGGAGAAACCCGGCTCACAAGGAGTGACCAAAGGTCCCTCTTGGCGGATGGCAGGGGCCTCGCTCACGGACGACCAACCGTGCATCCTGAATCTTCAGGCGCAGGGGACGGGGCAGAGAGCAGACGCTCCCTGAGTCCCCGGTGGTGGCCCGTCAAGGTGTGAGGAGCAGCGGGGAGATGGTTGGGAGTGAGCGGGCCGCTCAGAGCGGAGCCTTGCAGGCCTGCCGCAGGCTCACCAGTGATCGTAATTAGGCTCCTCCAGCCCTGGGCTGGAGAGACAGGCACAGACCCTCCTCTCCAGCCCAGCCGGGAGCAGAGGCCCCATCCTTGAGGGCAGAAATGCCTGGGCTGGGTGTAGGCACTGCGGCAGGGGCTGGAGAGAAAGGGGTGTCCACGCAGCGTCACCCAGGGTGCAGGGCAGGGGGTGAGGGTCGTGCTGCCGGGGGAGGTCAGAGGGACAGGGAGCCCCCAGTGGGGCAAGGGGACAGGACGTCCCAGTGGAGGTCAGAGGGACAGGGAGCCCCAAGTTGTGCAGGGGACAGGGAGCCCGGGTCAGGCACGGTGCCCTGGGCTTGAACTCGCTGAGCTGGAGGTGAGGAGGGTCTGCAATTCCCACCTCAGAGCTCAGGCCCGGGACCTGGGGCTGGCAGGCGTCTTGTTACGTTCCTTTAGTTCAAGTCTGAGAAGAGTGCAATAGGATCAAGTGATGGTTATCAACAAGCAGGCGAATTCATGGGTCATGCCCCCAAGTGTGTCCAACCTCGTTCTAAACTGTGACAGGCATTCCCGACTCTGACCGGAGAGAAGCCGCCCCTGTGTCAGGCACCCACCTGCGCGGCCTCTTTTGGTCCCCATGACGACAGCAGGCGCACAGTGGCTGCTGCAGCCCCTTCTGGCAGACAGCGGCCCTCAGCCGACACTTTCCGTCCTTGTTAAAGAAGCAGCCGCTGAACAATTTCCAACACTGCAAGTGAAATCGAGTAAGACACGGGCCCAGAACTCAAACCCCGGTGGGTCTGGCTGGAAACCTTGATCCAGCCCGAGCCAGGGGTCTGAGCCATTCTTCCATGAACAGGCTTCGCTTCTTTTACGGCCAGAGCTCATGCTGAGCTGCACACAGAGTCCTCCTTTTCTTCACAATAAGTGAGAACACAGGAGATGCCCCATCACGGAGCCCGGTCCCCAGCCAGGAGCGTGGCAGGCGGTCTCCATCTGCACGTCGCCTTCACCCCTGCAGGCTGTGGGGGGCCAGGCAGCCTGCCGCCCTGTGCCAGCGGGCGCCCCTGGGGTTGTGATGGGAGCCACCAGGCTGAAAGTGGAGTGACAAGTGCTCACAAGAAGCAAGGTCTCAGAATCTCCTATCCCAATACCTCGTGACACAAATGTGAAAAACAAAGGGAGGGGAGAGGGTTTGTTAAATGGAGTTAGGTGATTGGGTCAGACTTACCAAGACCCACCAGCCCGGACAGGAGCCGGCAGCGAAGGAAGGGAGAGCTCACTCCACCCGGTTAGATCAGCTGTCCCACCCTGGTCCACGCGCCCAGGAGCATCCTCACGGACCAGGCATAAGGGAGGGTGAGCCCCCCACGAGTGGGGCCCCTGGACGGGCTCCAGGCTTAGGAAGGGAGGGTGTGCCCCCGCGAGTGGGGCCCCTGGACGGGCTCCAGGCTTTGGAAGGGGGGTGAGCCCCCCGAGAGTGGGGCCCCTGGACGGGCTCCAGGCTTAGGAAGGGAGGGTGAGACCCCCCGAGAGGGGCCCCTGGACGGGCTCCACGCTTAGGACACTGCTATCAAGATTTCCTTGGCCTTCCCCGGTGGCTCCGACGGTAAAGTGTCTCTGCAAAGTGGGAGACCCAGGCTCAATCCCTGGGTCGGGAAGATCCACAGGAGAAGGGAACGGCTGCCCACTGCAGCGCTCCTGCCTGGAGAATCCCATGGATGGAGGAGCCTGGTGGGCTATAGTCCATGCAGTTGCAGAGTCGGACATGACTGAGCAACTTTAGTTTATCAAGATTTAACTGGGGAGTGGCCTCGGGGAACTGGGCAGTGTGTCAGGACCACACCCAGCCCGCGGGCCTTGGAGAGAATGGATGCTTCCCAAGAGGTGGCCTTTAGCCCGTCCACTCCCGTGGACACAGCCCCCAACCCCCAACCACAGATGCAGCTCAGAGGCCCCAGAAAGCTATCAGCTGCCAGACCCCCACCCTCGGGCCGGGCATGTCCACGCAGGAGCCAGGGGCAGGGGGGCGACCATGAGGACGCAGTCACTGCCTGCGGTCACCTCATCCTCTAGAGTTTGTCTCCCAACATGAGCCAAGTTCCCCTTCACCTCTTCACTCCCTCCTCATTTCAGACTTTCTCAAACGTTGGTTCCTTTAAATTCATACCTAAATCTTCTTTTATTTTTCTATTTCTTTCGTTTATATTTGGTGTGTACCTAAGAGGAAACTTTATACCACTTCATCAGTGGAAGCAAGCCATTTTCCCTGAGTATCAGAAAACACAGTGAAGTCAAAATAACATCACTAAGCTCGGATCGATTCTGCCGCCTGGCAAGACGCAGGCCCCAGCATTCTGCGCGTCTAAAAGAAGGGAGCTTAGCGAGTGTGACCAAGGGGGTCGAGGCTTCTGCTTGAGGCCGTTGGAAGACTTGAGAGATTGCTTGTAGGCCAGTGACTTCTCCCTGAAGAACGTGGTGGCGCTGTGCCCCTGGCTCCCTTCCACGCATCTCACGCGCCACCACACTGGGGGTCCCTCGGCATGTCAGAGCCTCCCCCACTGAGGACGGGGCGGGCCCCGTAGCTGGTTTCCTACTCCATCTGCGTGTGGGGGTGTGGGGGCAGCCAGGCAAGCCGCCAGCGCAACCGTGGGCGAGGGCAGTGGAGGAGGCCCCAGCAAGGACGCCCAGGCTCGCCCTACAGGTGCATGGCAGGAGGCCCAGGGGGTCCCCCACCACCAGGCAGGAGGACCTGCCCGAGGGGCCAGGGACAGCCCCTTGCTATGCGAGCTTCCCCATGCCTGTCCCGGGCACGGCGCGGACGGCCTTTCCTGTGCTTTCCTCCCGGGAATCGGGGCACGTGCACGCGCACCACCGAGCACAGCCGGGGCCTGAGTCTCGCAGTCAGCGCTGTTTCCGGGGGTCAAGAAGTGGGAGAACTCGGCTCCAGAGCAATGTCCCAGCCGCACCAGCACGTGGGCAGTGATGCTGGCCAGCCCAGATCCGGGCCGGGCCCCTCCTTCCTCACCCACCCGCCCAGCCCCAGTGCCCGGACCGGGAGGCCCAGAGTGCTCCATCTCTGGACACTTCCGTCCTGGTCGACGTCTGGTACCAGCGCGCACACCCTTGGATCGGAACACTTATCCGGGTTGACGTCCGGTCCCAGAGTGCACGCCCTCAGGTCAGAACCCTTATCTTGGTCGAAGTCGGTCCCAGCGCGCACGCCCTCGGGTCAGAACACTTATCCTGGTCGAGGGTCCCAGCGTGCACACCCTCGGGTCGGAACACTTATCCTGGTCGACGGTCCCAGCGTGCGTGCCCTTGGGTCGGAACACTTCCATCCTGGTCGATATCCGATCCCAGCCCCGGGCCCACCAGAGCCGTGGCTCCTGAAGCAGAAGCCAGTGCCCCACAGCGTCCCCTGAACGCGAGTTTGGCTCCCACATCCTCCCTTCCCCGAGGGCCTCCACCACCAGCTGGAACGCGATGAGAAACACCATCTGGGCCCAGGAGACTCGACACCAGGAGGACCTCTGCCTTCTCCTGGCCCCTGTCCCACTAGTGGCCTGTGTTTGGCAAGGCCCTCCATCCTGCACCTCCAGCACCAGAAGGCCAGAGGCTGGGACCCCCTCAAAGCCCTCCCCGTCCGTGGGCTCCCCGAGGGCCAAGTGGACAGAGCGCTCCACTGGCAAAGGGCCTGTGGCTGACCAGCAGCAGCTGGGGCTCCAGTCTGCCAGTCACAAGGTGAGGTGGGCAGGTGTGACCTGACCCCAAGTCCTAACCCCCTACCTCCGCACCCCATGTGACGTGGCTTTGCACCTCTGCCCATCATGATGTGGGGTCCACCTCCCCGCCGTCCTGGGCTGCCTGGTGACGTGTTGTGGCCACAGACCACGTAGAAACAGCACCACGCTGTTCTGAGCTTGTGGAGTCTAAGCAGCTCTGTGAACAAGCTCGGGCTGCCCGAGTTGGGGGCCAGGAGAAAGGTCCCAGCCTCCTAGGATGGCCTGCTCCCAGCCCACCCTCCCACACACGAGCCCCTGCCCAGATCAGTGGAGCTGCTCTCGGACCCCCATGGCCCCAGAGGTATGAGTGAGCCCCCATCCTCACCCCCCCAAACACACCGCAATCAGCAGAGCTGCCCCACCAACCCCGGGCCTCGTGGGATATGTTGGCTGCTTCGGGCCCCTGGGTTGTGGTGTGACTTGTTACACAGCAAGAGCTGACTGATACACAAGAGCAAGCCTTCCTCCCCAGAGGACCCAGGAAGAAGGGACAGCCTCAGTTAGGGTGTTCTCATGACGTGCCATCCCCCAGACTGACAGACAGACCACCTGGGAGCCCAGGTGAGGGTAGGCTCTGGCCCCCGGTCCTGCAGCCTGGGTGACAGCAGTGAAGGGGGGGGCGCACCAGGCCTTCAGCCCTCCCCCTCCCGCCCCCGCTCCCCGGCACAGCCCTCCCCAGCCCGCGTGCCACGGTCTCCCCCCCACTCCCCCCACTGCCCCCACAGCCTGCTGGACGAGGCTCTGCAGGCCTCTTCCTTGGTTGTCCCGAGCAGTTTGCTGACCATCTCCCACCTACCAGGTTCCAGCAGGTGCGCTTCTCACAGAGGCCCCCAAGGGATACCTGGTGACCCTGGGCTCCTGGGGGGGGGGGGTCCCCAGAGGTGACGCCAGCAGTGATTGCAGGGGGTATGTGGACAAGCATTTCACTTCTTAAAATTGCATCTTCACTTTACTTTGCTTTCCCTCGTTACCGTTTGAAGATGAGTGATTTATTAGAATAGGATGCTTATGAGTCTTACAGTCGGGGTGGGGGGGTGATGCCCCGAGAACTTACTGGGCTACAAACAGTTCTGTAGTCAGATATGTCCCCTTTCCGCCTGCTGGCTCCCTTCCCCCATGTCTTCCACCCCAAGCCCCTGCCTTTGGCAACCACCAGCCTGTTCTCTGTATCTGTCAGCTTGCGGGGTGGGGGCAGTTTTATTTTGTTTTTCTTTTCCACATATGAGTAAGATTATATGCCATTTGTCTTTGTCTGACTTAGCTCACTTGACATGTGCCTGCAGGGTCCACCCAGATGCTGCTTCAAATGACAGGGTTCCACTCTTTTTATATCTGAGTCATATTCCCTTGTCTATGTGAGCCACAGTCTCCTTATCCTTCTGGTTGTCAGTGGACACTTAGCTTGTTTCCGCGTCTTGGCTGTTGTAAATGAAGCTGCAAAGAAGATGGGGGTGAGAATCATTTTTGAGTCAGTGTTTCCATTTCCTTTGGGTAAGCACCCAGACGCGGAAGTGCTGGGCCGTGTAGGGCTTCTGTTGCTTGATTATTTGAGGAAACTCCATACTGTTTTCTATCCTGGCTGTTTCAGTGACATCCCCCCGACACTGTAGGAGGACCCCCTTTTCTCCACGCCCACCCCAGTATCCGTTGTTTGTAGACTTTTGAATGATGGCCATTCCGGCTGGTGGGAGGCGGTAGCTCATCATGGCTTTGACTTTCATTTCCCTGATGATTAATGATGTGGACCATATCTTTATGTGCCTGTTCGCCATTGGTATGTCTTCTTTGAATAAAACATCTGTCTAGATCCCCTGCCCATTTTTTAATCCCGTTTATGGTTTTTTGCTATTGAGCTGTATGAGTTCTTTACAGTTTTTGGATGTTAGTTCCTTATCAGATATCTGCTTCGCAAACATTTTCTCCCGTCCAGCAGGAGGTCTTTTTGTTTTGTTTTGTTTTGTTTTGTTGATGGTTTCCTCTGCTGTAAGGTGGCCTGGTAGACCCATCTCTCGTAGAATTTTCCACAGTTTACTGTGATCCACACAGTCAAAGACTTTGACATAGTCAATAAAGCAGAAGTAGATGTTTTTCTGGAACTCTCTTGCTTTTTCCATGATCCAGCGGATGTTGGCAATTTGATCTCAGGTTCCTCTGCCTTTTCTAAAACCAGCTTGAACATCAGGAAGTTCACGGTTCACATACTGCTGAAGCCTGGCTTGGAGAATTTTGAGCATTACTTTACTAGCGTGTGAGATGAGTGCAATTGATGAGTGCAAAGAATTGCAATTCTTTGGCATTGCCGTTCTTTGGGATTGGAATGAAAACTGACCTTCTCCAGTCCTGTGGCCACTGCTGAGTTTTCCAAATGTGCTGGCATATTGAGTGCAGCACTTTCACAGCATCATCTTTTAGGACCTGAAATAGCTCAGGTGGAATTCCATCACCTCCACTAGCTTTGTTCATAGTGACACCTCCTAAGGCCCACTTGACTTCGCATTCCAGGATGTCTGGCTCTAGGTGAGTGATCACACCATCGTGATTATCTGGGTCATGAAGATCTTTTTTGCACAGTTCTTCTGTGTGTTCTTGCCACCTCTTCTTAATATCTTCTGCTTCTGTTAGGTCCATACCACTTCTGTCCTTTATCGAGCCCATCTTTGCATGAAATGTTCCCTTGGTATCTCTTAATTTTCTTGAAGAGATCTCTAGTCTTTCCCATTCTATTATTTTCCTCTATTTCTTTCCTTTATTGATCCCTGAGGAAGGCTTTCTTATCTCTCCTTGCTCTTCTTTGGAACTCTGCATTCAAATGGGTATATTTTTCCTATTCTCCTTTGCCTTTCACTTCTCTTCTTTTCACAGCTATTTGTAAGGCCTCCTTGGACAGCCATTTTGCCTTTGCATTTCTTTTTCCTGGGGATGGTCTTGATCACTGCCTCATGTACAATGTCACGAACCTCGTCCATAGTTCATTGGGCACTCTATCAGATCTAATCCCTTGAATCTGTCATTTCCACTGTATAATCGTAAGGGATTTCATTTAGGTCATACCTGAATGGTCTAGTGGTTTCCCCACTTTCTTCAATTTAAGTCTTTATTTGGCAATAAGAAGTTCATGATCTGACCCATAGTCAGCTTCCAGTCTTGTTTTTGCTGACTATACAGAGCTTCTCTGTCTTTGGCTGCAAAGAATATAATCAATCTGATTTCAGTGTTGGCCATCTGGTGATGTCCATATGTAGAGTCTTCTCTTGTGTTGTTGGAAGAGGGTGTTTGCTATGAGCAGTGTGGAAAATTCTTAAAGAGATAAAAATACCAGACCACCTCACCTGCCTCCTCTGAGAAATCTGTATGTAGGTCAAGAAGCAACAGTTAGAACCAGACATAGAACAACAGACTGGTTCCAAATCGGGAAAGTAGTACATCAAGGCTGTCACCCTGCTTATTTAACTTATATGCAGAGTACATCATCAGAAATACTGGGCTGGATGAAGCACAAGCTGGAATCAGGGTTGCTGGGAGAAATATCAATAACCTCAGATATGCAGATGACACCACCCTTATGGCAGAAAGTGAAGAGGAGCTAAAGAGCCTCTTGATGAAAGTGAAAGAGGAGAGTGAAAAAGCTGGCTCAACATTCAGAAAACCAAGATCATGGCATCCAGTCCCATCACTTCCTGGCAAATAGATGGGGAAACAATGGAAACAGTGTCAGACTTTTTATTTTTGGGCTCCAAAATCACTGCAGATGGTGACTTCAGCCATGAAATTAAAAGATGCTTGCTCCTTGGAAGAAAAGTTATGACCAAACTAGACAGCATATTAAAAAACAGAGACATTACTTTGCCAACAAAGGTCTGTCTAGTCAAGGCTATGGTTTTTCCGATAGTCATGTATGGATGTGAGAGTTGGACTATAAAGAAAACTGAAGAATTGATGCTTTTGAACTGTGGTGTTGGAGAAGACTCTTGAGAGTCCCTTGGACTGAAAGGAAATCCAACCAGTCCATCCTATAGGAGATCAGTCCTGGGTGTTCATTGGAAGGACTGATGCTAAAGCTGAAACTCCAGTGCTTTGGCCACCTCATGTGAAGAGCTGACTCATCTGAAAAGACCCTGATGCAGAGCAAGGTTGGAGGCAGGAGGAGAAGGGGATGTCAGAGGATGAGATGGCTGGATGGTATCACTGACTCCATGGACATGGGTTTGGGTGGACTCCAGGAGTTGGTGATGGACAGAGAGGCCCGGCGTGCTGCGGTTCGTGGGGTCATGAAGGACGACATGACTGAGCGACTGGGCCGAACCCCCTTTGCTGCACAGGAGCTCTCTAGTTTGGTGTTTTCCCACTTGTTGATTTCCGCTTTTGTTGCCTTCACTGTTTCGGATGTCAGATTCAAAAAAGTCATCAGCAGAAGGCTTCTCCAGCGTTATCGTGGGTAAGACTCTGCTCTTCCACCACGAGGGGCACAGGTTCGATCCCTGGTCTGGGGAATAATATCCCACATGCTGTGCAGCACAGATGACAAGCGCATCGCCAGGACCAGCGTCCAGGCGCTCCCTGCTCCCGTATGAGTCGCACGGCCAGGTCTCACATTCAGGGCTTCACCCGTTAGCAGTGTGTGTGTGCATGTGTGTGTGTGTGTGTGTGCTGTAGGACAGGGGCTGGTCTCATTCTTTGTTCATGAGTCCAGGTTTCCCAGCCCCAGTTACAGAAGAGACTGACCTTTCACTTTTGGACAGGAATTTTAAATTTTAATCGTTTCATCTCCTGTTGTAAAATCGTAGTGTACTTATTTTTAGATATATGTGGCTAAGCCGTATCTAGCTCAAGCAATCGATGATGTAATGTTTCCATTTAAAAGAAGTGTCAATGCAGCTGGCTGGCAAACTGGGACTCCGTAGAAGCGTCCAGACCCACAGGTGCCGCCCCCTGGAGGTGACTCACAGACAGGGTGTCCCGAAACTAGAGTCGGGGTCCAGTTTGCAGGAAGAGCTTGGACAGGGTGGTTTCCTAGAGAGGGTGTGGGGAGGGTGGTCTGTGCGCTGGGCTGGGGGCAATCGGGGGTGGCGGGGGAGGTGTGTGTCCTTACCTAGCTCGGTGAGGGGGCTCCGGGGAGCAATAGAGCATCTGAGTTTGGGGGGGGGGGTGGCGCGGTGTGTATCTGAGGAGTGTGAAGCCAGGTGAGTGTTGCTGCAGGCCTGGGGCAGCCTTGAGAGCAGGAGGTCTGGGTCTTACGTGCTGCACCCAGGCCCCGGGGAGACCTTTGGCCAGGGAGGGGGTCAGGTCCCACGGGGTGCCTTGCTGGGACTGTGAAGGGACACCCACTCACCCAGGCTGGCAGCCACGCAGACATGGGAGGGGGAGAGACTGGGGAGTGTTTCCTGTGGACCAGATGTGGGCCTTGGGGCCACGTGAGCGAAGCCCTTCATGGGGGATAGAGCCGCCTTTCCACACTGGACACCAGGCGTCAGAGCGCCTGTCCACAGGCGGGGTGGGGGAGAAGTCCCCCCAGCAGACTGTGTGCCGCCCGCCCTGCCCCATGTCTTCCGTGGCTCCCGGCCTGGACACTGGCTGAACCGTGAGCTGCCTCAGCCCCTGCGGCTGTCAGAGCCGGCCCCTTGCCCTGCGCCCTGTAAGCGCCCCAGTGGCGCAAGTGAGTCCTTCTCTATAAAACACTACATGGCGTGGTATTCAGCCCAGAGAAAGAAGGGAAGCCTGCCGCTTCTGACAACCTGGGTGGACCTTCAGGGCATCGTATGAGCCGAGCGAAACAGGCCAGGGAAAGACAGGCCCCGTGTGCCGTCACTTCTGCGTGGGGTCCGGCGCAGCCGGGGGCGGGCGAAGCGGCCGGGCAGCGGTGTGGACGCAGGGAAAGGAAGGCAACACAGCGGGGAGCGTGGCGGCTCCCCCGGGGCCGGGGTGGGGGCCGGGCTGTTGGTCTAAGGACGTCGCCCCTGGCGGAAGCCACGCGGTGCCAGGAGCTGCTGTCCAGGTGGCCAGCGCAGCTGACGGCTCCGCAGTGCACCCTCAGGAGGATCAGCGGCTGGGAGGGTGGACCTCGTTCTCACCGCAGGAAGAGAGCGCCGTGGTGCGGCGGGCAGGGGTGTGAGGTCTGCAGGGGTGGCCCCTCCACGACGCGTGAACACCCGAGGTCAGCGCTGCGACCTGAACCTGCGCAGTGTCGCATGCCAACCGCGTCTCAGTGAAGCTGGAGAAACACGGGATGCCAGGAGAGGTAGAAAGCCAAAGGCGTGTCAGTCAGCTCAGACTGGCCCTACACACACACAGACAGAGACTGACACAACTGACGTCTACTTCCCTCGGGCCGGAGGCTGGATGCTGAGACCCCGGGGTCGGCCGGGCGGTTCCTCCGGAGGCCCCTCCCCTCTGGTGTATTCAGTCTTCTCCCCGTGTGCCCACAAGGCCCACCGCATGTCCTGACCTCCTCTTGGACTGGTCCTGCTGAACCAGGCCAGCCTGAAGCCCTTACGTTAACTCGACCACCTCTCCAGAGGCCCCATCTGCAGACAGTCCCCTCTGAAGCGCTGGGCTTCATCATGAACTTGGTGGGGGGTGGGGGGGAGCACAGTTCAGCCAGTGACACCTACCAAGTAAATAAAAGCTCCTCAGACTCCAGGACAGGAGGCTAAACTAGAACCCAGATCCATAAATTCACCACCGAAGCACCGATGCTGTCCAGGGCGTGGCGCACGCTCAGATCCCCACCCTGTCCCCCAGAGAGGCTCTCGGGTGCTTGAGCTGAGGCCCTCTGCCCCCAGGGCTCATCTGTGACTGCCCCTCAGTTTGCTGTCGGGGGCCGCTCCTCCTGACTTGCCTCCCCTCCCTCGTGAACGCTGCGTGTCTCCTCTGGAGTGGGATGGGGACTCTCGGCGGGGGGGGGGCGGCGCTGACTTCCCACCTTGTAGAGACGACCTGTGACTCTTACGTCACGTCTAATGTTTATTTATCTAAACAACCAAAGGTGAATTTGGGGAAATTCCTCAGTGGTCAACCAAACCCTGGCTCTCTGCATGGAAGCAGCAGGAAGATTATCCCAGACAAGCAGTCAGCCTTTCTGAAAACTCGGTGGGAAAAACATCCAACCCAAACCAGAGTCAGGGTGTGACAGTTAAGTTAGGAAGGAGAGAAATTCTAAGGGCGAATGAGTATTCCTGAAATAGAAGCTGCATCGCAGTAAAATAAACAAACAAAATAAAAATGAAAATTGAGTTCAAAACCCTAGATTATGCCTATAAAACCCACGAGGAGGAAAAAGGCAGAACAGGCTAATTTCTTTCTACACGGAAGGGATCAGTGGTTATACACTTTTTCTTGACATCCACTTCAGAGCACATGTCCATTTTAAAATAAAGGAAAACCAGCAAAATTAAATATAAGGTGTATACTTTCCCAGTCACCAGAGGGTAAGTCAAAGAAAGTAACTTAAAATGTCAAAAAGACAAAGCGGACAAACGCAGTGAGGCCGCGGGGAAACGACACCAGAAGTGACATCAGGGGCCATGACTGTGTGACGTGAAAAGGGCACAGCTCCCGTTAAAAGGTAGGGGTCGAAAATGAAATCCAAGGATAATGCTACTTTTCAGCAAAAGCATCTAAAACAAAGTGACAAAAAGTTGAAAAATAAATGGGTGATCGTGCAGTCTCGTTAGACCCAAGAAAGAAGCTGGAATAAAAGCAGATGTCACCTGCGGCTGATTCAACCCAACACACTCTTGGCAGAAACCAGCACCATGTTGTAAAGCAATTACCCTCCAGTTAAGCGCAGGAATCGAAATGCAGAAACAGTGAGTTCCGGACGGACAGGCTAGAAAGTAAACAAGAGTCAAGTGGCTGTGGGGAGTGGCGGTGCAGATGCCGGGGTCAGGGGTCAGGGGTCGGCGGCTCGCAGAGCGGACGAGGCTCGTGTTGGAGGGGCGCCCGCGAGCCTCCCCAGCGCTGGGCCTCCTGCCCACCCCCAGGGGCTCACGTCTGTCCAGCTGTGCATGCAGGGCTGCAGCGGCCCCCGATCCCCTTGTGTGAGGGGCCCCACGAGGCCGGTGAAGGACCCTCTGCCTGGCGTTCTGCCGTAAAGGAGCTGGCCCGTGTGCCCTGCAGCCCGGCCGCCTGGGCTGCTCTGCCACTGATGGTCCACAGGCGGCATCCGTCCAGCCTCTGCGGACACTCCCCGGGCAGACATGGGCGGCCCTGCAGAGGTGCGGAGCACAGGCCCACCAGGGAGCCCCGCCCCGCCGGCCCCAACTCTCACAGCCCGCGTCCACCACTGCACGGGCCTCCCCGCCTGCCCCTGCCCGGCTCACGGCCCCTGGCGTCCCTGAAGCCAGCTGCATGCCCCCTCCAGGCCCTCCGGGTCCCTGCTTGTCCATAGAGCCCCACGCGGCCCCTCGCCCTCCTGTGGAAGACCACCTGACCCCGATGTTAGGCTGCGGCCCCCACACCATCACTGCCCCCACACCATCACCCCCCCACACCATCACTCCCCCCACACCATCACCCCCCAACACCATCACTCCCCTCACACCATCACCCCCCCACACCATCACCCCCCCACACCATCACCCCCCCACACCATCACTCCCCCCACACCATCACTCCCCCCACACCATCACCCCCCCACACCATCACTCCCCTCACACCGTCACTCCCCCCACACAGTCACTCCCCCCACACCATTACTCCCGTATCCGCAGGCCAGGCTCGCTTACTGCCTTGCCTGAGGGTTAACTCCCTGCCCGCGTCACCTGGCCCCAGCCCACCTCTGGAGCCCCCAGCCTGTCCTCAGCATGTGAGGTCAAAGGGCATCTGTCTTTGTGAGGTCACAGGGCGTCTGTGTGAGGTCACAGGGCATCTGTGTGAGGTCACAGGGCGTCTGTGTGAGGTCACAGGGCGTCTGTCCTCTGATATCTTGTGAAGTGTGATGCCCCCCAGCCCCACCCATGTCTCCACAAGTGGTGAGAGCCCCTTCTCTTTCTTAGGGATGAAGAATATCCCATTGTGCCCATGTGCTGATTCTTCTTTTTTGCGTTTATCTATTTATTTATTTGGCCGTCCCAAGTCTAGCTGTGGCATGTGAGATATAGTTCCCCGACCAGGGATGGAATCAGCCCCACATTGGGAGTGCGGAGTCCTCAGCCCTGGCCCCCCGGGAAAGCCCCCCGAGGGTGACTCCTCCTCTCCGCTGGAGTGTTGGGGGGCCACAGTGAACACGAGGTGCGGGGGGCTTTCTTTCCCTCAGAGGAGTGCCGGGCGTGGCAGGGCCGGGTCGCACGGCACTTCCTCTGTGATACTTCGAGGACGCGCCACTCACAGCCCCGCGAGTGGCCTCTCCAGTCCCGATGTCTCTGTTGTCTCCCAGACTTTCTGAACCCCCACCCCGGGTGTTTCCTCCTCTGCCTCCACGTCAGGGCCCCGCCCGCAGGTGCTGAGCGACAGGACACGGAGCACCGTGTCCAGGGAGCCCTCCACGTCCCCCAAGGACGCCCGCCCCAGGACACGCCCCCGGGACACGCGCCCCCGGGACACGCGCCCCCAGGACACGCGCCCCAGGAGACACTCCTGCAGGACACACACACCCTCCCAGGACATGCCCCCAGGCCACGTCCACCAAGACACACACCCCCAGGACATACCCCAGGACGCCTGCCCCAGGACACATTCCCCGAGGACACGCCCCCAGGACACACCCCAGGACACGCCCCCCCAGGAGACACTCCTGCAGGACACACTCCTGCAGGACACACACCTCCCAGGCCACGTCCCCCAGGACACACTCCCCCAGGACATGCCCCCAGGACACACCCCAGGAGACACTCCTGCAGGACAGACACCCCCCAGGACACACTTACCCAGGACATACCCCCGAGGACACACACCCCCAGATCGCCCGCCCCAGGATACACACCCCCCCAGGCCACGTCCCCCAGGACACACTCCCCCAGCAGACACTCCCCCAGGACACACACCCCCAGGACATACCCCCCCCAGGCCACACCCCCGAGGACACACGCCCCCAGGACGCCTGCCCCAGGACACACTCCCCCAGAACACACCCCCAGGACACGCCCTCAGGACACGCGCCCCAGGAGACACACCTCCCAGGACACGCCCCCAGGACACACTCCCCCAGCAGACACTCCCCCAGGACACGCGCCCCAGGAGACACTCCTGCAGGACACACACACCCTCCCAGGACATGCCCCCAGGCCATGTCCCCCAAGACACACACCCCCAGGACATACCCCAGGACGCCTGCCCCAGGACACATTCCCCGAGGACACGCCCCCAGGACACACCCCAGGACACGCCCCCCCAGGAGACACTCCTGCAGGACACACACCTCCCAGGCCACGTCCCCCAGGACACACTCCCCCAGGACATGCCCCCAGGACACACCCTAGGAGACACTCCTGCAGGACACACACCCCCCAGGACACACTTCCCCAGGACATACCCCCGAGGACACACACCCCCAGATCGCCCGCCCCAGGACACACACCCCCCAGGCCACGTCCCCCAGGACACACTCCCCCAGGACATACCCCCCAGACCACGTCCCAGCAGGACGCCCTTCCAGGAAACCCCAAGATGCAAGGAGTGACGGCCTCTGGAGGAAGCCGCAGAGCAAGGGTGCTGGCCTCAGCGAAGCTCACAGCCTTGTGGATAAACTGAAGTGTAAGGTGGTTTCACTGTCACTCCAAACAGTCCGGCTGAAGCTGAAGGATTTTCTTGTTGGAACCATGAGAAGAACCAAGAAGACCCATGAGTCCTAAGAGCCGAGCGTCAGCGGGATGAAGAGATCGGGGACCCGGCAGACCTGCCTGGGCCCCTGGCCGGCACGGACTGGCAGTCACAGCTGCCACGAGACAGGGGCCCTTCCCGCCGGTGGCTCGGAGCTGCATCGCTTTCTGTCTCCCTTTCGCAGCCGCGGGCCTGTGAAGAACACCCCTGCGGGCGCGTCAGAGCCCCACGCCAACATGTGGGAGGGAAAGCGCTGCTGGGGCCCCTTCCTCCTGGGGGAGGCGAGCGTGGAGCTGGGGGGTCCCTGAGGGCACCAGCAAGCCGCAGCTCACGCGCACGCTCCAGCTCGGTGGCTGAGGGCGAGGGCGGTGCTGGGATCACGGGGTGCTTCTAGGAGCCCTCCCCGCCCGCGCCCAGATGCAGTGTGGACCTCTAGAGGGAGGGCTGTGTGGCTGGGGTGTACACGAGATTGCAGCTGTGCCCCCGAACTTCCCGCCACGATGGAAGCGCCCCACGTCCGCCTGTCCGTCCAGCGCAGGGGCCACGAGCCCCGGGGCAACCGTGGAGCTGGCTTTCAGCTCTGCTCCGCTGCAGTCAGCTGTAACTCACTGAGACTTGGATTTAGACGGTGACCTTGAGCTTCCGTGTCAGACCCAGAGCTGTGACCTCAGGCAGTGAGCCTGAGCCACGGCTGAAAGGAGAGAGCAAACAAGGGCTGGGATAGCCCCCAGGAAATCTGGTCCCCGCTGCACTGAGGAGGCGCCTGGCCAGCCCCCCATCACCCCCACGCCCGCCGGGGCAGCCACCAGGGTCCTGGAGCAAACAGCCACTTACTCCCTGTTCTGAAGAGTCCCTGCAGGTGAGTGACGGACAAGGTGAGACGGTCCAGACTGGAGAGGGGAGAAAACGCCATTATCGGAACCACGGAAGATGCAGAAACAGGCAGAGGGAGTGAGCTCACCAAGGTGGTCAGTTATAAAATTAACATATCAAAATCAATGCCTTTTTAATGTAAAACGTAAACAGCTAAAACTGTAATGAAGGAAAAGAACGCACCCTCAGTGGCAACTGAAAATGTGGACTGCCTAAACAAACTGCAGGAAAGCAAAGGGCTTCCATGAAGAGAGTGGTGAAGCTCGACTAACAGACATAAGATAAGATAGGATAATTGGAGAGTCCTACCTGTTTATTAACTAGGAAGACAAAGTTGTAAAGATGTCAGTCCTCTCTGCATCAAAATTCTAACTGAATTTTTTGACAAAAAAGCTCAATTGAACTTGACAAAAGTATTCAAAATATGAACAGATACATCAATGGAAGAGAAAAGAGAATCCAGAAATAGAGCCAGGAATGCATGAGGGTTTAGCAGCTAATAAAAATGGCATGAAAAATCGAGGAGATGACGGATTGTTTAATAAATGGTACTGGTATAAATGTGTAACCATTTGGAACAAATAGAGCTGAATCTCTACTTCACTTCTTACACTAAAAAAAAAATCCGAAAGCATCAAAATTCAAATGTCAGAAATGAATCTAAAAACGTAATGGAAGAAGGCGTGGGTGATGTTTGCTGGCGAGGAAAGCCTTTCTGAGAGCCAGGGTGGAGGGGCTGAGAGATTCGAAGTACCTTCTGAGGAGATCAGAGGCGACCGGGAACCATTCCTTGCCATCCAGAAGCAGAGGTCACTTGTCTCCAGTGTGTGAAACACTCACACAGATCACTGAGCAGAAGTTGCAGCACCGTTGGGGAGCCGGCAAAGTGGATGCGCAGGCAGACGACCAGAGAGAGAAACAAGCGTTTCTCCTCCCCTAGAGAGGACGCCGCAGAGCAGGCCGATTTCCCGGTGGAGGAGCGAGATCAAGGTAAATCAAGGCTAGGACGCAACGCTCGCCTCCCCTCGCGAGAGTGGGAAAGGCGGACAGCCCGCCGCGGCTGAGGGGTCAGTGGTGGCGTGCGGCCCGAGACTGTCCGGAAGGATCCTCTGGTCTCCTCACCCGGGAGGAGATTCCAGGGATGCGTCTACACACGCCTTACGCAGAGGCGCGTGTGCAGGCGCGTCCACCGCTGCCTTGTCCAGGACAGTGGGCTGTGCACACACACAACTCCAGTGTCCAGCGTGCGGAGGGGGCGGGATAATCCGCCCTGGTCAGGTGACCAGTCTCTGACGTGGGACCAAGGAGATGAGCCCGCTGCCGGTGGAAATGCAGGCTGACCTTGCTCCTGTGTCTGGGCCTCGGGCACCACTGTGCTCCCCACCCCGTCTGCTCCGCAGGCCCCCGGCCCCCGGATACCCCGTCCCCGTCACCACCCCCAGAGTCTTACTGCCACGTGCAGCTGTGAGCACCCCGCGCCTGGCCCTGCTCCCCTCTGTGTGGGTTGCCCTCCTCTGGCCCTTCTCAAGTGGACTTTCCTCTGAAGCCTCCCCCTCCAGGAGCCCTTCCCTGACCCCAGCAGGCTTCCCGCCCCTCATCCTCTCCCCAGACGCCTGTCACTCTTGACAGCATCGTTGGAACTGGAAGGCTTGTCCAGTTGATGACTGAGGGCCAGGCAGAGCTCAGCCTCTGTGTGTCGAGCTCCCTTCCTACCCCTCCCTGCCTCCTTACCCAACCAGGGCATCCCACCCACAGCAGGTGATGGGGCGTGAAGGGCATCTTCAAGAGTCTGGCAAGCTCTTCCCTGGTTTTAGAGATGAGACCAGTGGGCCCTGGGACACGCTACCCAGACCCCTGGCTGGGAGCAGTGCTGAAACAGAAAGTCCTCACCACTGGCCTTCTCAGGGTAGGGTCCCCTGCCGCAGATGCCACTGCCCCAGCAGGAGCGCCCACACGGGGGAGTCAAGGCCTGCTCACCTCCCCAGGTCAGGGTGCCTCTGGAGGCCCCTCCAGCTTGGGCCTCCTCGCCTCACCAAGGCTGCCAGAGCACCTGCACTCACCCTGGCGTCACCACCGGCCTGCCCCCCAGGGCCCTCCTCAGTGCACACCTTGCTCCCTGAGCTCTGACATTGGTGGACCTGATGTTGGGGCAGGTGGGTCAGTGCCCAGCCCAGGTCGCACGGAGGGTGCAGGAATCCAGGTCTCTCAGCTCCAAGCTGGTGGAGGGTGGGCAGCGTCCAACCACCAGACGTTCACCCCAGTGCAGGTGGGCCAGCTCACCTGATTTGGTGCCAGAAAACCCCTGGCCGCAGCAGACAGGGCCCTCGGCGCTGCTAGGCACACAGGGCAGCTCCCCCCCAAGCACCACCCAGAAGGTGTGAGCAGACGTCTCACCGTCTGCTGCTGCTCATTGTCAGAGGAAGCACCACATCCCAGCATTTGTTTGGAGGGAATTAGCTCATCACCTCCCTGCTAATGAAGCCAGGCTGTGCAAACAGAGGGGGAGATGACAGGTTGTCTGTCTCTCAGGCGCCGCCCAGGAGCCCTCGCCCCAGGTGTCTTGGGTGCATTTTGAAAGCCACCTTCTCCAACCAGGCTGGAAGCCTGTTGCGTGGGGGAGTCTGTCCTGGTGGCCAGGGACCCCGCCCACCCCAAGACTCCGGAGGTGCTGCCGGTGCAGGCCCCTTACCGTCTCAATGGCAATAGAATCACACAGCATACGGTTCGCCGCTTGGAAACAGACCCTAGGTGGGGCTCAGGGTCACTCCAAGTATTCACATTGGGCAGCCTGTGCGTACAGTCATGTCGACTCTCTGCGACCCCACGGACTGTACCCCGCCAGGCTCCTCTGTCCGCGGGATTCCCCAGGCAGGGATACTGGAGTGGGGTGCCATTTCCTCCTCCAGGGGGCCTTCCCGACCCAGGGGTCGAACCTCAGCCTCTTGCGTCTCCTGCACTGGCAGGACGGCTCTTTACCACTAGCGCCAGCATCTAACCCCAGGATGTCTCATCACCCCAGAAGACACCCCATGTCTGCGAGCTGTCAGCCCCGACCTCCTATCCCTGCATCGCCTCATCGCTTCTACCGTCCGTCCATCTCTGCGGCTTTGCCTGCTCCAGGCATTCGTATAAATGGGATCACACTGTATGCGGTCCTTGTGCCCAGCTCCTGTCACTCGGCCCAGCGTTGTCAGGACTCACCCATATCCTGCCTGAACCTGTTCTCCACTCCTTCCTGTGGTCAAGTAACGCCCCATATGGGTAGCACACACCTCATATATGCATCACCAGCTGACAGACACCTGTGTTTTTTCCGCTTTGGGTCTCCTGTGGATAATGCTACTATAATCGGGTGTGTGTGAATATGTTTTCCATTTGCTTGGGTTTATACTCAGGAATGGAACTGGTGGGCCAAATGCTAATTCTGTGTTTAACTTTTTGAGGGACTACCAAGCTGTTTTCCACAGTGGCTGCAACATCGTACAGTCCAGGAGTGGATTGTAACAAACAACATTTGCTATTTCCTTTTTTTTTTCTTATTATAGTTATCCTGATGGGTGTGAAGTCATGTCTCTTTGTGGTTGGAATTTGCATTTCCTTAATAGCTAAAGATAGTGAGAATCTTTCCAGGTGCTTCTTGCCCAGTTTACATCTTCTTTAGAGAAGTCTGTTCAAATCCTTTGGCCATTTTTAAGTGAGTTATTCATCTGTCTACTGGTGGGCTGAAACTGTTCTTTATATATCCTGCATCCTATAGCCATCTTCAAATACATGATTTGAAAGCATTTTCTCCATTTTGTGGGGTTTTTTTCCCTTTTTTGATAGTGTCCCTTCTTGACAGAAGTCCACTTCATATGAAGTCAAACTTATCTATTTTTCCCCTGATTGCCTGTGGTTTTGACGTGATAGCTAAGAAACCATTGCCTAAGCCAAGTTTCTCAGCCCTCCCCCTATGTTTTTTTCTAGGACTTTTCTAGTTTCAGCCCTTAGGTTTGGGTCCGTGGTCCAGCCGGGATTCAGTTTTGTGTTTGGTGTGAGGGAGGGGTCCAAGCCCATCCTTTCGTGCCTGGAGGCTCAGTCGCCCTGGCTGCACTGGCAGAAGAGACATCTCTTCTGCACTGAGTAGTCTTGGCACCTGTTGCAAACCGCTGGACCAAAGCCATTCGCGGGCTCTCGGTCTAGTCTTTCGGCCTAGGAACCCGCCCCAGGGCCACACAGTCCTCATCACCGCAGCTTTGCGGTGAGCCTTGAAACGGAGATGCGGAGCCCACCAACTCTGTCCCTTTTCAAAACTGTTCTGGCTCTTCTGTGCTAAATCCAGACACCCTAGACATTCAGTCAAGTGCACACGCTCGGACGCATTTGAAGCACAACCGGAGTGGTAGGTTAGCAAAGCTGCCTAGTTTCAGGATGGCATCTCAGCTCAGCCTTGAGATGCTCAGGGCTTGCTTGTGTCCTAAACACAGGATGCTCTTCACGTCCACGTGGAAGAGCCCTTCTTTTCCTCGCAGCTTCCTCCGCCATCAGGAATGGCCACGAGAGGGGCCTGGCGTCCCTCTGTGGGTCGTAAGCCAGCATCCCTGCCAGGGGAGCTTCTGGGACAGAGAACACAGCATCTGAGGGGGCAGCAGAGGTTCCAGCTCAGGTCTTCAGGGGGCACAGCTCTCAGCGCACGCAGAGGCACCTGAGCATCTGAGAGCCAGCGCCTCCTGGCACGTGGGCACGCCCCCTGCTCTGCCTTCTTGCCAGCCCGACTCTGCCTGCCCCTCGATCGTCTCCCTGCTCCGAACTGTGGGCATGATGTCCAGAGCCAGGCAGCTTGCTGGTGAGGAGACAGGAAGACTGGGGACAAAGAGTCACCAGGCTTTAGAAGCAGGAGCGCCTGGGATCTTGGAGGGCTGCCTTCTCAAGGTTTCTGATTCTGTGGGTTAACCGCATGTTTATTAGGATAATTCCTGAAGTCCAAGAAAATTAAGTTTGCTGTTACTTTCTGCCAAAAGCATTTCTAATACATCAAGTGATGGCAAGTAACATGGACGTTCCATTTAAAGCTGTAAAACGACATTTTTAAGTTTTAAAAATGCATTGAGGACTTCATCAAAACTAAATAGTCTTGCTTCTCAAAAGACACTCTTAGGAGAATTAAAAAGCAGCTAAGGACTGGGGTAAAAAGTATTTGCCAAACACAGATCTGACGGAAGACTGATATCCAGAATGTAAATGGACTCTTCCACTCAGTAATAATAAGACAGAAAACCCACCTAACATGGGCAAAAGATGAAAACAGACACTTCATCAAAGAAAGGATACAGATGGCAAACAAGCGTGTGGGGTGGCACTCACTGCCATCAGTCACTGAAAGTGAAAATGCTAGTCGGTCAGTCGTGTCCGGCTGTTTTTCAACTGCAGCCCGCCAGGCTCCTCTGTCCATGGGATTCTCCAGGCACAAATACCGGACTAAGTTGCCATTTCCTTCTCCAGGGGATCTTCCCAACCCAGGGATCGAACGCAGGTCGCCCACATTGCAGGCAGTTTCTTCACCATCCAAGCCACCAGGGAAGCATTGTCATTAGTCACTAGGGAAATACAGGCTAAAGTCACAAGCACTTCAGATCCACCATATGGGCTACAATCCAAAGGCTCACAGTAACGGGTGTGGGTGAGGACAGGACAGCGGGGATGCCCACACGTTGCCCGTGGGGACACAGAACGGCACGTCCTCCCTGGGAAAGAGTCTGGCGGTTTCTGATAAATTTCCTACTCAACAGCTTCACGCCCAGGTGATAAAAGTGAGCCCGTGTGGCCAAAGGTGTGTGCCCATATTTGCAGCAGGTTACTCATGCCCAGGTCACCCCGGAAGCATGCCAGTGCCCCTCGACAGGGGAGAACCAGAGGAGCTCAGTGCATGTTAACATAGTCCACACCGAGGGTGGGCCTGACAAGCACTCAGCGAATGACGCCAGACTCACAAAGCTGCCTCGCCCGAGTGCATCTCCGTGAGATCCTGGGAAAGGCAGGGGCGTGCTGGGGCACCGAGGAGTTTGGGGTGACGGCACCATTCCGTGTCTCGTGATTCTGGTTAGGCGAATATCGGCGCTTGTCCAGACTCCTGGGACCACACACTCAAAGGGGCGAATCTGACTGCATGACAACTTGACTTCAGTAAACCCGCTTTCCAACAAACACTCTGAAGTAGACTGCAGCGATGATTTTTTGATGATTCGCATTGGAACACAATATGTACAGCCCAGACAATGGGCAGTGCGGGGAGCATGCAGGTCTGGGTGGAACTTGTTTAGGACGATGGTGGCATCGGGCTGGGAGGAAGGGGCCAGATACAGCGCCCAGTGAGCGCAGCCCCGTTCAGGCGAGCTTCTGGGAAAGGAGCGCCACGCAGCAGGCTGGACCTGGAACAGCAGGTCAGCAGCCACGGGGCCGGGGGACCCAGACGAGGTGGAAGACGGGGGGCCCTGGGGTGCTCTGGGGTGAGGGCCCCGTCGAGAACCTCAGCCGTGGAGGTTACCGGAACTCAGAGCACGTGTCACTGTGTGGAAATGACGTCTCAGTTATGTGAAGTGTACACACCTGACTTTTTCAGTGAGCTGCGTGAAAGAAAATTATTAGATAAACAATTGCGCAGGTGGTTCACCGGTACAGCAAGAATCTCGGAAGTGGGAGTAGAATGAGGATGTTTGGAGAAACACTCAGTCCCAATTACACGCGTCTCTAAAGAGGAAATACTGGCTGGGGAAGGTGCGTTGGGGGATGTTTTCTCCCAGCTGATCCAGAGCTGTTAGCCTATCTGTGGTTTGTCCTCCCAGGAGGAGAGAAAGAGGCTCACCGGCCACCCAGCCCTGGGCCTGACTGCAGCACAGAGATGCTCCGAGGGGTGTTCACAGGGACCACTGACAGGGCGTCGGCAGGTCACGCCGAGGGGCGGTGGGGACACCCTCAGGCCAGTCCCAGAGGCAGGAGAAAGCTGACTCTAGAATCCAGAGGAAGGGGCGTGTTGGGGGTGCCAGCGGGGCTAGGGCTCCCACAGAGGAAACCTGGGCACCACCCACCTGGGTCCCACCCTGTGTTCTCCCACCTGGGTCCCACCCTGTGTTCTCCCACTGGTGCCTGGCCTGCAGGCTGAGACGAAGGGCAAGGGGTCCACAGGGCATGTGGGGAGGCCAGGCAGGCCTTCTGGACTGGGCTCTGAAGGCAGGCTCCAATTTATCCAGGAATGGGGAGGCCAGCAGGTGAGAGGTCAAGATCCTGTTACTCAGTTCAGTTCAGTTTAGTCGCTCAGTCGTGTCTGACTCTTTGCGACCCCATGAATCGCACCATGCCAGGCCTCCCTGTCCATCATCACTCAGACTCACGTCCATCGAGTTGGTGATGCCATCCAGCCATCTCATCCTGGGTCGTCCCCTTCTCCTCCTGCCCCCAATCCCTCCCAGCATCAGAGTCTTTTCCAATGAGTCAACTCTTCACATGAGGTGGCCAAAGTACTGGAGCTTCAGCTTTAGCATCATTCCTTCCAAAGAAATCCCAGGGCTGATCTCCTTTAGGATGGACTGGTTGGATCTCCTTGCAGTCCAAGGGACTCTCAAGAGTCTTCTCCAACACCACAGTTCAAAAGCATCAATTCTTCGGCGCTCAGCCTTCTTCACAGTCCAACTCTCACATCCATACATGACCACTGGAAAAACCATAGCCTTGACTAGATGGACCTTAGTCGGCAAAGTGATGTCTCTGCTTTTGAATATGCTGTCTAGGTTGGTCATAATTTTTCTTCCAAGGAGTAAGCGTCTTTTAATTTCATGGCTGCAGTCACCATCTGCAGTGATTTTGGAGCCCCAAAAAATAAAGTCTGACACTGTTTCTACTGATTCCCCATCTATTTCCCATGAAGTGATGGGACTGGATGCCATGATCTTCGTTTTCTGAATGTTGAGCTTTAAGCCAACTTTTTCACTCTCCTCTTTCACTTTCATCAAGAGGCTTTTTAGTTCCTCTTCACTTTCTGCCATAAGGGTGGTGTCATCTGCACATCTGAGGTTATTGATATTTCTCCCAGCAAAATTGATTCCAGCTTGCGCTTCTTCCAGCCCAGCGTTTCTCATGAGGTACTCTGCATATAAGTTCAATAAGCAGGGTGACAATATACAGCCTTGACGTACACCTTTTCCTATTTGGAACCAGTCTGTTGTTCCATGTCCAGTTCTGACTGTTGCTTCCTGACCTGCATATAGGTTTCTCAAGAGGCAGGTCAGGTGGTCTGGTATTTCCATCTCTTTCAGAATTTTCCACAGTTTATTGTGATCCACACAGTCAAAGGCTTTGGCATAGTCAAGAAAGCAGAAATAGATATTTTTCTGGAACTCTCTTGCTTTTCCCATGATCCAGCGGATGTTGACAATTTCTCTGGTTCCTCTGCCTTTTCTAAAACCAGCTTGAACATCTGGAAGTTCACGGTTCACGTACTACTGAAGCCTGACTTGGAGAATTTTGAGCATTACTTTACTAGTGTGTGAGATGAGTGCAATTGTGCGGTAGTTTGAGCATTCTTTGGCATTGCCTTTCTTTGGGATTGGAATGAAAACTGACCTCTTCCAGTCCTGTGGCCACTGCTGAGTTTTCCCAATTTGCTGGCATATTGAGTGCAGCACTTTCACAGCATCATCTTTCAGGATTTGAAGCAGCTCAACTGGAATGCCATCACCTCCACTAGCTTTGTTCGTAGAGATGCTTCCTAAGGCCCACTTGACTTCACATTCCAGGATGTCCGGCTCTAGGTGAGTGATCACACCATCGTGATTATCTTGGTCGTGAAGATCTTTTTTGTACAGTTCTTCCGTGTATTCTTGCCACCTCTTCTTAATATCTTCTGCTTCTGTTACGCCCATACCATTTCTGTCCTTTATCGAGCCCATCTTTGCATGAAATGTTCCCTTGGCGTCTCTAATTTTCTTGAAGAGATCTCTAGTCTTTCCCGTTCTGTTGTTTTCCTCTATTTCTTTGCATTGATCACTGAGGAAGGCTTTCTTATCTCTTCTTGCTATTTTCTGAACTCTGCATTCAGATGCTTGTACCTTTCCTTTTCAGAGACCCCTAGAAATCGCGGGGCAGGGAGCACAGTGCAGGCCCTGGGGAGGCAGCTGGGAGCCCGGAAGGTGTGGAACACAGGCAGGAACCCGTGATGCTGTTTCCTCAGAAGGGAGCCGCATGTCGGGGGAGAGGGTGAGCCGGAGCAGGACTGGCTGCCTGGGGTGCCATCTGGTGCTGGCCCCGGGCGTCAGCGAAGGGGGCAGTGTGGGTGAGGAGGGCGAGAGCGGCCCAGCATCTCGGTGTTGCAGAGTTGAGTGCATGGTGGGCAGGGGGGCCCCCTTATGTCTCCAAGATCCGCTCGACCCCCAAGGGCAGTCCCCGTGGGTCAACAAGGCCAGGAGGGCAAACCAGAAGTACAGAAGTAGGGGACTGTGGTTCTGACCCGGGCGTTGGGGGGACCAGCTCGCGTGGGTGGGGCGCAGTCATGTGAATGCGGGCAGGGGCATGCTCGTGTGGGAGGGCCATGATCCTATGGACGGGGCCGTGGTTGTGGGGCGTGGTCTGTGAATGGGGGCGTGGCCCTGTGGGCGGGGCATGTTCTGTGACGAGGGCGTGATCTGTAGGCAGGGTCCTGGTCTTGTGGGTGGGGGCGTGGTCGTGTGGGGGGCGTGGTTTGTGGGTGGGGCGTGGTGGTGTGGGGGCATTGTCCGAATGGGGCGTGATCCTGTGGGCGGGGTCGTGGGGGCGTGGTCTGTGGGTGGGGGCGTGTTCCTGTGGGCGGGACTTAACTGTGGTTGTCACTGGACTCCACAGGCCCTACAGCTCAGGCTCCCACCCAGGACCCCGGGACCCAGGCCCAGGTGCCAAAGGGTATCAGGAAGTGGTCAGCTTCTCCGGTTCCCTTCTAAGGCTCCGCCTCCAGGCCACACTCGGCCCGCACCACCCCCTCGCTGTCCCAGCAGCAGCTCCGCAGAGGGCTCCGGCCCTGCCCATGTCCCTCTGTTGTTTCCAGGCCTGACTCCCGCCCACCCCACACAGGGGCTCCAGGAGCCCATGGGGTGGTGACCCCGCTCGCGCTGGTACAGCCTGTGCCCAGTGGGAAGCAGATCTGAGATCCCCGGCTGCAATCTGAGCTGCTTGGGCCAGGGCTTGAAGGCAGGGAAGATGCCTCCACCTGGGGGAGGGGCGACCACGTGGAGCTAGAGGAAGACACCAGGCCCGCTCCGCACTCCCACTTGCACCCTGGTGGCCACAGGCCCAGCTTGGGCAAGACGACAGGAAAAGACGTATGACGGGAAAAGACGAGAAGACGTGCCAAGGACAGGCCTCGGGTGGCAGAGAGGAGGAGGGAGGTTGGGGCGTTGACAGGAGAAGCCATTCGTAGACACCTACTTGGGCTCCGCGTTGCTGGCCTCCTGCTGCCTTTGTGCAAGCAGATGGCTGGGCCACAGCCAGAAAGCTCCAGGTGGGGAGCCCGCCAACGGTGGGGGTGGCGGTGGGAGGGGTCCACGCTCCAGGGCCGCCTTGCTTGAACCGCTCCCAGCTCCCGGGTCTTGCGGCCTCCATGCCAGACGCCAGCCTGCAGCCTGGCAGCCTCACCTCCCTGCCGCTCGTTCACCATCCACCGCGGCTCAGAGGTCAGCTGGCGAGCCTCCCCATCCCTGCCCCAACCTCAGCGCCGTGGAGGGGGCTCAGTCCCTGGGCCAGCTTCCTGAGGTTCCCCCTTCACTGCACTGTCTCTCTGTTGTAGCTGCTGAATTCCTCAGTGTCTCCATCTGTAAAATGGGACTGATAACGGTCCCCTCCCAGAGGCCTGGAGAGAGCTGGGATGAGTGCCTGACTAGGGGAGGGGGTTGTGGTGTGGGGTCCCTGCTGGCAGGTGGGTGGCACTGCTCTGGAAGCTGACATGCTGCCTGCCGCTCACCGGTGTCCTCACCAGCCCGAGTCTGGCTTGTGGGCAGAGTGAGTGCTGCACCGTGATGATAACCCCAGAAGCAGATGGTCCAGCCCCGCCTAGACTCACCGGACTCTGGGCCTGGCTGCTGGGCAGCAGGGCTGCTGTGCTCTGGGCGCCGTGTGGCTCCGGCTCTGTTAATCCCCATGGCAACCAGGTCTGGGCTGGGCAGGGGATGCGGGGGTGGGGGGCGCTTCTGCGGTGCCTCCTGAGGCTGTCTGCCAGGTCCTGAATGGCCAGAGCCTGGCCCCTTTGTCCACCCCTCGCCCCGGCCCCCGCATGTGGCTCCCCCTGAGCGGGCTGTGATGCTGGAGGCTGAGCTGCCGCGGGCGATGCCAGCCCAGTGCTGGCGGAAGGCTCCAGGCCCTAATCACCCACCCAGAACCTGGCCATCAGCTCCCTCCAGGCACAGGGTGGCCACACCCCCTCCCCCCGCCTGCCTGTTAGCCCAACACAATTAGGACCCATTTGTTCTGTTGTGTGGATTGCTGAAAAATCATTTTAAACTGTCGCCCTTTTTTTTTCATGCTTTGGAAAGGGAAGGCGCCAGAGAAGGTGGAAACAGAGAGGCATACCAGCACCCCGCCTGGCTCCCTCCCCCATCCCCCCTCTTCTCCTGACCTGTTCCCTTGGCAACCATCAACTCGCTACTGCAGTATTCAAAGGGAATCTCAGAGCTGCACATCAAGTGGGACACGGGGGTGTTTGCAGTTGCCTGAGACCCATGGAAGGATGGACAGACATACGCACACGCAGGGAGATGGAGCTAGACAGACAGAAACAGAGAGACAAAGACACGGGGAGACCCGGGGACCAGAGATGCCAGGGCTTCAGGCGGCATGACAGAGGCAGACAGACTGGGAGACGTGGAGAGAGATGTGTGGGGACAGAGGGGGAAAGGAGCAGACAGGAGGGATGGAGGCGCGGGGCAGGCAGGGGGTGGGGGGCTGGAAGGAGGATAAGACGGGGCTCAGACTCGGGAGATGGGGCGATGGGCGGGCGGAGGAGCAGGAGGCGCGGCAGCCTGGGCCTGCATCAGGGGCCCCCCAGGGCCCTGCCAGCTCCAGCCGGGGTGTCTTCTCGTCTCCTTCCCCGCCCCCTCCTCCACCCCCCTCTTCCCCCGCTCCCCCCCATTCCCCTCCCTCCCCTCCCCCTCCTCCCCCTTCCTTTCTTTCCCCCTTCCTCCCCTCCTCCTCTCCCCCTCCTCCCCCTGTTCCTGCTTCTCCCCACCAGCCCCCTTGCCTCCAGGAGGCAGCTCCCTGCTTCCCTCACCGGCTGCCCCTCCAGCCTTTGTTAGAGCTTCTTTGCAGCCTGGCCAGGGGCCTGTCCCTCACCACAGTCACCTGTGCCTCTCTGGCCCTGGTGCCATCCTAAAACTGCGTGTGGTTTTGCTCAGATGCCGAGGGTGGAGTTCTAGACCCCGTGGCAGACACAGGGAAGGGTCGACCAGGAGCACCCTTGAGGGGCACAGCGGGCCCGTCTCCACAGGGTCTCTGGGGAGGGTCCTGGAACCCTTGGGGCTGGGAAGGGGTCAGATCAGGGCTGAGTCACAGCCACATGGGAGGGGCTGGGGACCTCGGGCAGCTGTCTACCCATGCCCTTCCACCACGTAAGACCCCTCGCCTCACTCAAGCCTAAGAACTCCAGTCTCTCAATAACTGCATGAGCCCGACCACAAGACACTGTCAGTCGGAAGGGACTAAAGAAGTAAAGATACTGGGGCCAGAGGGCAGAGGGCAGAGGGCAAGGGTACCACCAGAGTCACGCTCAAATGGAGCAAGACAGACAACCTCGATCCGAACGCCAGCTCTGCCGCCGTGGCTCAGCGGGTGAAGAGTCTGCCTGCAGTGCAGCTGACACAGGAGCCTGGGTTCAGTCCCTGGGTTGGAAGGTCCCCTGGAGAAGGAAATGGCAGCCCACTCCCGTATTCTTGCCTGGGCAATCCCATGAGCAGAGGAGCCCACTGGGCTACAGTCCATGGGGTCGCAAAGAGCTGGACACAGCTGAAGGGACTAACCATAGCACGTACGCTGCTGAGGTCGTCAGGCAGCTGGGCCTCAGCTGTAAAATGGGTGAACAGCCAGGGTAGCTCTGAGAGGCATCCGATTGAAAGCAGTGACATCTGACAAAGTCACGGTCACAGCTGCTCGGCAGAGTCGCAGCTGGACGCCTGGCTCTGGGTGGTTCACAAGGTCAGAGGCCAGCAGGACCAGAGGCAGGGAGCGCGAAGAGCAGGAGGGGCTGGGGACCCCCCCACCCTGTGGGCCCAGCACGGGGGCTCCGAGATTCCAGAGCAAGACAGAAACATAGGTGTCTTTATACCAGTCTTTGGGTTTGGCGTCTTGGGAACCACCTCCATCTGTTACCGGACGAATCCAGCCTGCCCCTCCTGCTGGAATGAAAAACCTGAAAGGTGCACTTGGGACAGAGCTTGGGGCGGGAGGCGGAGGGTGGGGCTCTGGTTTAAAAGTCAGCTACAGTATAGCTTTGCTGAATCGACAGAAAAGGTGGTTCCTGAAGGTGGTTCCTGCTGGGAGCTGCCCACCTGGAGCAGAGCTTGCCTGGCGATCTGCATGCTGGGCCCCAGTGAGCTGCCATCCACCATCAGGGGCACCCGTGGGGGCGGCCGGCAGCCCTGGAGGCTGAGAGGGGCAGCTGATCCTGCAGGTCCTGCCTTAGGGATCCTGGACCCCCACCCCCCGCCAGCGTGCAGGATTGTGAGGGGCCTGACGTGCGCCACTGGGGCCTGGACCCAGCCTCCGTGACCCCCGTCAGAGCCCTGGGCCCCCCACCACCACTGGCCAGAGGACCCCTCCCCACCCCTGAGCTGCTGGGTGACTGACCCCCACACATCTCCACACGCCCCTCCCTCTGCACGGCTCGTTCCCACGGCCGGACCCCCAGAAGCATCGTGTCTCCCCTGAGGGCAGCGGCCCAGGCCTTGAGATCAGGGCAGGTGTGTCCCGGGTGCTTCTGTGTGGAAGGTGCCAGCTACCAGCAGAGCCCATGCCCCTGGCCCCCATTCCACAGGGGCTGGGACACACCCCAGGGACAGCAATTGGGGAGGGGGGAGCCTCAAGGCAGTGCCCCCCCCAGCTCAGGGTCCCCCCACGTCCACCTTCTCGATGCTGCTGCACAAGGAACCCCGGGACCTCAGGATCAGCCCCCCTTCTGCCTGAGCTAGTTGGCTCCCTGTCACTTGCAACCAAATATATCACCCAGAACCTCCTGACTCAGAAGTTCTGTATTTTTAACAAGTTCCCAGGTGACTCACGGGCTGAACTGCACCCGAGAACCACTGACATGCTCGCTGCCAATTAGGCTGCCACGTTTGGGGCTCGGGCCTCTGCGCACGAACCTGTCAGCTCCAATCCCAGGGCCTGCCCTTGCCAGCGGCACACGTCAGGCCCCTCACAATCCTGCACGCCGGCGGGGGGTGGGGGGTGGGGTGGCTGGCCTCTGCCTTCACTCCCAGAGCAGCCCAAGCAGGCAGCCCCCAGCCCAGGGAGCCCCCAGAGCCTTCTCTGGTGGTCAGAAGAGATGAGGCATGGGGGAGGGAGCTGGAAGAACAGAAGCAAGTGGGGCGTCCAGGACGAGCATCCCCCCTCCTCGCTCTCCAGTCACCCTGACCCACCGACTGTCTGCTGGCCTCTGCTGGACTTGGGGTCCACGAAGCACACAGGGACCCCCACTCTCCACTTGGGGAGGGCTGCGTCCATCAGGTCACCACCCAGTGAGCAATGACCACGGGCCTCAGGAGAGGCGCCGGGCCTTGGCACCGCTGTCCTTGACCCCTCCTTCTCAGCGGGGCACACGGCCACGTGGATGCTACAGGGGCTGCATGACGAAGGCCCTTCCAAGCCGGGTGTGGGCAGAAGTCCGAGACTTCCGTAGAAGTGTCTTGTGGTTGGAGAGGTGACATTTCCTTGCCCTTCTTCCCTCCTTCTCCTTGAAATGAAGGCACGATTGCTGGAGGGAGAGCAGCCTCTTTGGTCCATGATGGGCTTGTTGCATGGAGCAGGACAAGAGAAACCCAACATGGTGGCCAACCGTTGATCTCTCCCCAGCACTGAACCCAGAGCCTGCAAACATGCTGGAGATTCCCCCAGGAAAGCCCCGCTGCTCCTCTTCAGTGTCATCTGAACAGAGAGAATGTGAGGTTTAAGACGGGTCCTGAGTTCCATGCTGGACTCAGCCACTTGTCCCCACAATGGCTACAAAACCCGTTTTGTTCATCTTTGTACCTCCAGATTCAAGCCAGAGTCTGGCACACACAGAAAAGGAGGTTCCCTGAGACTCAGTGCCCTCGCCTGCAAAAGGTCACCAAGGAAAAGCACATTTAAAGGGGAAATATGTGTGTATTTATTTGTGCTAAAGTGTAGACGACTGATAGGTTTGCATTTTAAAGAGGGGTATACCTGGATGCAGGGGCTTCCCACGCGGCACTGCTGGTAAAGAACCCACCCGCCAATGCAGGAGACTTAAGAGAGGGATTTCGCTCCCTGGGTCAGGAAGATCCCCGGAGGAGGAAATGGCAACCCACTCCAGTATTCTTACCTGGAGAATCCCCTGGACAGAGGAGCCCAGCGGGCCACAGTCCATGGGGTCGCACAGAGTCAGACACGACTGAAATGACTCGGCACACACGAGCCTGGACTCAAAGGACCGCAGTGATAAGCCTCTGTCCCAGGGCAGCAATGAGAGTGTAGCTCGTGTGTGGTGAGCACGCACTGTGTGCCGGACACCGTTCTAGGCCCTGAGAATAAAGCTCGAACATCAGAAGAAGTCCCTGCTGGTGTTACCATTTAGTGCGGAAGACACCACAAGCGAACAAACCAGTAAATAATAGGTCAATAAATCAGCACACACATCGAGTGAAGGACCCACATCCAGGACAGAAGGAACTGCTGCAAAGAAATAAGGGACACACGACTCAACAGAAAACTGGGCCAGACCGGGGCAGACCTTCAAACACAGGAAGTGTCATTGACCAGTGAACCCCTGAGAAGGTGCTCAGCTTCATTATCAGAGAAATGCCCATTAAAGTTCCAGTGAGCTACCGCTGCCGAGCTTTCAGGACGGTTATGACGGAAGGGACCGCACAGTGCCAGGTATCGAGAATCCTGGTGCCCACTGTGCTGGGGGTGGGTCGACGGGTGCGGCCACCTTGGAAAATGGGTTTGGGGTTCTGTCTAAGCTGAGCCCGCATGCTGCCACTGACCAAGCAGCCCCATTCCTCGATTTATACCCAGCTGGAAGGCATCCTTGTGACCCCCAGAGCAGTAAACCGTAAGACGGTTCAGGGCAGCGTTGTTTGTGAGGGTCGGTGGGGACCGCCAGTGCTCAGGGCCGCTAGGGCACAGCCCCCTGCCGCCTCCCAGCCCCTGCCTTTGCTGTGAAGTGAACAGGCAGGAGTCGGAGAAGCTGACCAACCCACTGTTCAGTCCAAGGCGAGTGACTATGGGCCCTTCTGCTTCCCGGCTTATGAAGCACAACCCAAAAGTAGGGAGCAAATAAATGGTTTTTTTCTTGTGCCCTTTTTTTCATGGAAAAAAGAATGTGTTTAAGAATGACGATCCAGAGACAGTGGCCCCCACTTAGCAGAGCACATGCTGGGTCTCTGAATCTGCAAAGGTGGATTGGGTCTGAAAAGAGGGGAGCTGAGCCTGCCTGTCTGATGAGCTTGGGGGGTGGGGCTGAGGGTCGAGGAGAAGAGGGCTGCAGACGAGCAGGGTGTGGGCAGAGGGCAGAGGGTCTGCATGGCGGGGATGTCTCTTGCTGGGTTATTTACAGGGGATACTGTGACTTCCTCTTCCATCTTTTTAAACCTTCATCCAGTTTCATAACACACCCATCTGCCTGGTGTCGGGAGGAGAAATGTGTCACATATCAGAAGCAGAACAGAGGCAGCCATATGGGGGAGAGAGAGACAGTCCAAAAACAAATCCTCTCAGAACAGAGAGTGAAGCAGGAATGTGCACTAGGACACCCAGGGAGTCTGGGCAGGAACCATTTCAGAGTACGGAGATCCAGGGACCAGAGCAACCCCTTTCCATAACACAAGACACACACCGGAAACTAATGTTTACTTAGAAGAAGAAGACAAAAACCCTGAAGAAAATATTCACAGAACAGATCTGTTAGGCCAGGAAGAGAAGAAAATGCTGACGCTAGATGAGAGCAGAGGAATGCAAGGCTGGTTCAATAGCACGGCCCTTGGAGCTACTCACGACATCGGTAGTCCAACAGAGAGAAGCTTTGCTTATATCCTCAGGACTGAAAAGGAGTTTCATGGTATTCAACATCCGTCCTTGGTTTTTCCAAAGCAGCTTTCAGAAAACAACAAATAAAAGGAACTCTCTCTCCTTTGACAGAATATCTATCAGAAGCCAAAGAGCAAAGATCAGATCTCGTGATGAGACACGCAGTGTTTCCTCCAGGGAGCACTCTCCCATTCTCTGGGGTAGGGACATTCTCTGTGTCCAGTCTCTCTGATACACGCTTTCACTTCCTGCTTCTGTCTCCTCACAACTTTCTGATGGACTCTGTCCACTGGTCACATCTGTGGTTCCTGGGCCCAGAAGGATTTCCATCCCAGAGCAAATGTTGAGTAAATACTGAATGAATGGACAGCAGAAACCAATCAAAGATGCCCACTATCAAAATTATTATTCAGCTTTATCCTGGGGATTGTAGACACAGGAACAAGACAGAAAAAAAGACACAACCTATAAATACTGGAGAGGAAAAGCTCGAATACAAATCTTTGTGTCATAGAAACACTGACCTAAACTTTTCAAGAAGAAAATCCAGAAAACCATTCAAGATATGATATGATGCACGATTTTCAAAGATCCCACATAAATTAGGGTGGTGCCAGCCACAGGGCCGCCCGCTCAGAGTGGTTTTCCTCACACACCAGACCCTTTGTGAAGGTTCCATCTTCAACACAGTGGCTCCAGGGCCTCCCCTGAGACCCAGATGTCTTTTAATCCCCCTGCCCACTCGTGTCTCTGCCTGGCCCTGTGTGGCTGTGTTCTCCGGACAGGAAGTTCATGAGCATCAGGAGAATAGCCACCAGCCACCCCAGTGCCCCACCTCCCTGTGGGCACACGCTCTCCCCTGAGGGAAGTGCTGGGGCCACTTGGCACCCCAGCGACAGGGTCAGTCATGCACCAAGTCACGACTGTCATTTGTTTTCCAGCCAAGGGCTTGGACTGTCCCATTGACTGTGTGTGTGTGCACACACACGTGAGTGCTGGTGGAGAGAGGTGTTGATGCTGACTGGCAGGCTCACCAGGACCACGTGGAGTGGGCAAGGAAGAGTTCCCATTGACAGCGGTGCTGTTTCCACTGAGGAAAGGGGTGCAGACACCCAGAGGGGAAGGCACAGCTGTAGCCACTCCAGGCACCTCCCCTGGCTGCTCGGAACATGTGCTCTTGCTGTGCGTAAAGTCACAAATAACCTGGTAAATCCAAGTCCACTGCTGTCCCCAGAGAGAGACGTCCATCCAGGTCCTTCCTGCAGCCCCATCTCCCTGCTCCCAGGGTGCCCTCCAGCAGCCCCATCTCCCTGCTCCCAGGCCCCCTCCAACCCCACCCGCTGGCCGCCCCGCCTGTCACAGAATTCCACCCCCCAACAGCTGTGTTCCGGCCTCCAGTCAGGCCCTCTGTGCGCAGGCGTCCCGCCCCGTCCTCTGCTCAGTGCGGTCTTCTAAGCTCCATGATGTCTGGACTCCAGGGTGATTGCCAAGCCCCCGGGCAGGTGAGGCTTCCCTGCCGGCTTCACTGGTCTCACTGGAAGCTCGTATCTGGGCCCGACCTACCGGCTTGTAGATGCGGCTTCTGTCCATCGCGTCTTCCGGGGTCCCCCTTGTGGCCTGCCCTTCGACCCCCTGACCCGCTGTCATCTGAGGGCCCTCCCCTGGCCATCGGCCACCTCCCTTCCTGACGTGTGTGTGTATGTGCGTTGTGAGGTGGGGTGGGAACAGGCTCCAGCCAGGCACTCAGACCTGGCTCTGCAGTGGGGCACCCCCCTGCTGTCCTCAGACCCCACTCCTGGGTCCACATCTCGAGCTGAGGGGGCCCTGGGACCCCTTCACCGTGGCCAGCACACACTGGGTCCTTCCTCTATCCAGGCCCCCTGCATTCCGACGCTCAGGCACTCCTGAGGTCTCTGCCCAGCTCATGACACCGTCACGGTTTCCTAGAGCAGTTCTAGGTTCAAGAGACAGAGGACTGGGAGCAAGAGGGAGGAGCGGCGGAGGCGGCTCCTGCAGCCACTTCCGAGGACGTGAAGCAGGAGGCAGTGGGCGTGTAACTCAGTCTGCCATCTGTAGCTCTTTCTTTTTCATCCCTGTATTAATAAAGGGTGTGTGTAGAAGGAGAGTCAAAGGGAAATACAAAATCAGGATTGACAAAAGGAGGGGTGACGCTTCCCTCCTGAAGCGACCGAGGTGCACTCCCGGTGGCCGGTGTGGGGGGTGGGGGCTGGAACTCTGGGGTCAGAACCCTGTCCCAGCCCATGCTGCTCCCCAGGGAACATCTGGTGGATGAAACGCTTGTTCCCTGGGTCCTTGTCCAGCAGCACAGCCAGGCTGACTGGAGCAGAGGCGTGGAGTCTCGTTCCTGCCCACATCCTCTGTCCTCCTCACACGCCGCCCAGGATGGACAGCGCCTCTGACGCTGTGTCACTGGACACGCAGTGATGTTTGCACCTGACTGCTGATCAGGTGACCTTTGGCGAAGCCCGAGAGTCTCAGGCTCAGACGAACCCTGGGGTGGGCGGTTCTCACCCTGCTGCCCTGGGCCCAGCCTGGCCGGGGAGGCGGGGAGGGGCTGGGGCTGGGGGCAGACTGTGCCCACCGCGCTCCAGGGAGGAGCGGCTTCTCCTCTGACTTTCCAGGCCCGCCTGCCCGACTCCTCAGAAACAGCCCAGACTTTGGGGCCAAGCCTGTGTCCACTGCTCCCTGGGTCCCCTGCTAGACCCTTGGTCTGGGTGAGTCTGAGCTGACCTGGGTGAAGGGAGGCCCTTCTGTCTCCTCTGAGCAGTGGCCTATGCGTCTGGGGCCTGGGGCCTGGCCCTAACCCTCGATGACCCGTCACGAATCACCTTGGTGTTGGTGATATTACCGGCACGCATCTGCTCTCCCCCCCGCCCCCGCAGGGGACACTGGCTCCCAGGCCCCTCTGTCCACATGAGGGCAGTGACCAGCCCCTGCTCCCCTCCCCCCACACACCCCTCGGCCTCCCTGAGCAGGAGGAGGGTGGATGCGGGAAGTGGATTCCCAGCGAGGGGACCCCTGCGAGCTCTGCTTTGTGAGCTGAAGGCTGTTTATCAGCCTGCAGTTAACTTGTCTCTTTGACCGAGGGTTAAGCAGGAGTTCCTCCCCTTGGGGTGAGGGAGAGGCAGGCGTGTTAGTTAGCCATCCTGCTTCAAGTGCAGGGTCCACTGTAGCCTGCGCACTGAGCCCGCCGTGGGCTCTGCGGAGGCTGCCCTGCCTCCTGCCGGCCTGGGCCTGCCTGTCTCCGCGTCCCCATCTGTAAAGTGGCCTCACTGCCCCTGTGTCTCAGGGGTGTGGGGGGTGCAAAGAGTGGCCTCCCTGGAAGCCCCAGCCTGAGGGCTGCCGTGGCCCCTCCTGGGGTGCTCCAGGCCTCTCCCTCCTTGCCCGGGGTGGGTCCCTGCTGAACTCTCAGGTCGGGAGCTGGAGCAGGTGGAGGAGGCTGGTCGGAGGCTGTCCACTCCCATCCTGTAGTCATAAACCTCACTAAGCTGTGCATCTACCTGAGGGCCTTGTGGGACAAGGCAAAGAAAAGCCAGACTATATGGAGAGGTCATAGACAGAAGGGTGTCTGAGTCTGTTATATGGAGGGTCATACGTGGGTGTGGGTGTACCTATAGTCAGAGGGTATGTACACACTGTGGGTGTTTATACACAAGGGTGTGTATACATTGTGAGTGTTTATAGACAGAGGGTAAGTACATGTGTGGCTGTATCTGTAGACAGAGGGGATGTACACCTTGTGGCTGTGGGTGTATCTGTAGACAGAGGGTATGACATGTTGTGGGTGTGGGTGTCTCTGCAGACAGAGGGTATGTACATTGTGGGTGTGGATGTATCTGTAGACAGAGGGTATGTACACGTTGTGGCTGTGGGTGTATCTGTAGACAGAGGGTATGTATACCTTGTGGCTGTGGGTGTATCTGTAGACAAAGGGGATGACACACTGTGGGTGTATCTGTAGACAGAGGGTATATACACGTTGTGGCTGTGGGTGTATCTGTAGATAGAGGTTTGTACACCTTGTGGCTGTGGGTGTATCTGTAGACAGAGGGTATGACATGTTGTGGGTGTGGGTGTCTCTGCAGACAGAGGGTATGTACATTGTGGGTGTGGATGTATCTGCAGACAGAGGGTATGTACACGTTTTGGGTGTGGATGTATCTGTAGACGAGGGTATATACACGTTGTGGCTGTGGGTGTATCTGTAGACAGAGGGTATGTACATGTTGTGGGTGTGAGTGTTTCTGTAGACAGGGTATGTACACATTTTGGGTGTGGGTGTATCTGTAGACAGAGGGTATGTACACGTTGTGAGTGTGGGTGTATCTGTAGGTAAAGGGTATGTACACCTGTACACGCATCAGGTGTGAAGCGTTAGGGAGACTTCCCAGGCAGAGATGCGTTACAGAGCTCCTGAGCGGAACAGTGGAAGTGACCCGGGGGCCCATCTCTGATGAGCAGGTGGCCGCAGCACGGCAGGTCCACACCTTGGACCGTTGTTCAGCCGTGGGAGATGACACTGACAGGCCCTGTGGGGCAGGGACCCCGAGAGCAGTGTGTCGTCGCGTGGTGGGGTCTCCTATCGCAGGACGCGTCCACAGGAGAACCCCGAGGTGGGGAGCAGGCTGGCGGTTTGGGGCTGGGGGAGGGGACGGGGAGTGATCGCTGACAGCAGGCTTCTTTCCTGCGCAGCAAAATGTTCTGGGATTAGCTACTGGTGATGGTTGCAGAAAGCAGGGAATTGTATGCTATAAGGGGGGTTTGGGGCCTTCCCTGGTGGCTCAGACGGTAAAGAATCTGCCTTCCGTGCAGGAAACCGGGCTTCGATCCCTGGGTCGGGAAGATCCCCTGGAGGAGGAAAGGGCAACCCACTCCAATATTCTGGCCTGGAGAATTGCATGAACAGAGGAGCCCGGCGGGCCACAGTCCATAAAGTGGGGTTTGTCATCTGTGACCCATGCGAGCGTGGAAGCGGGGCGTCAGGGCTCCTCAGCCGCCTCCACATCCAGCTGTGCGTCTCTAAGCATGTCACTGCATTTCCCAGTGGAAGACAAGACTCCTGGACCAGCCCCCACAGGCCATCCAGAGCCCCCACCCGTGACGTCCATCCATGCGGCCACATAGCCCGCTCCTGCCCGATCTCTCCATCTGAGACCCCATTCCGAGGCACCGGGCCTGGGAAGTGTCGGTGCTGGGGTGCTGGCCACAGGGGCACCGGCTGGGCTGTCTCTGACCTCAGTCTGGGGGGGCCCCACATCACCCCACTCTGTCCCTGAACCTTCTTCTGTGCCACCCCGGGACCCCACCACCTTCTCCGGAGCACTGTGAGATGGCCACGTCTTCCCCAGCCCAGCTGAGCCCCAGAGATGTGGCCAGCCGAGGGCACCTCTCCCCTGGGGTCACCCTGCAGCCTGAGTTCCTAGCCCTCCTCGGCCTGGCCCCTGGACATGGGCAGGCCTGTGACCCGCGTTGGGCCCTGGGCCACCAGCAGGCACAGCTTCAGAAGAGGCTAGAGAGCATTTGCCCCTCCGGCTGCCCGGGCCAGCTGTGGAGGGGAGTGGCCGTCTCTTTGAGGGAGGGGGCACGCCCCCCACCCCAGCCTCGCAGCAGAGGGCCAGGCGTGGGGGTGAGGCTCCTGCGGGCTGTCCGATTCCACCATCCTGCCAACCCTCAGAACGGCGAGAAAAAGTGCATCTGCTGAGTTACCCCACTGTGTGTCCTTGGGGGTGAGGCACGCACGTGAGCTCATTCTCAGTTGAGTCTGACTCCCTGGGACCCCCTGGACTGTAGCCCACCAGGCACCTCTGTCCGTGGGATTCTCCAGACAGGAATACTGCAGTGGGCTGTCCTTTCCTCCTCCAGGGGATCCTCCTGACCCTGGGATTGAACCCGCGTCTCTTGCGTTTCCTGCGTTGGCAGGAGGGTTCTTTCCCACTGCCCCGCCCGGGAATCCTGCACGTTGGGGATGGCTTGTTAAGTGGCAAAAGCTCGCTGATGCGCCTCTGCCCAGGAGGCTGTCCCCTGGAGCAGAGCAGCCGTCAGCGGATCCATCACCAGGCTCCCAGACCCTCGGGGCTTTGAGTAATTGGCGCTGCAGCCAATTAAAGCCTTGGCTCCCAGAATGAGAATCGCGCTCCGTGCACCGCTGTGGCTTCCCTCCACGTGGGGGCAGCTGCCTCCCGGTCCCATGGACACAGGGGAGGAACTCCCGGACAAAGGGGTCACCGGATTTGAGCGCGTCGGAAAGGCTCCAGGCACGGCAGGGGCTGCCTGGGCTGCGTCTGCCTCCAGGGGACACAGGCACTCGAGGGCCGCGGGGGACAGGAAACCTGGTCCGAGGCGGGGCCCGAAAGAGGCCCAGTGGATGGGCAAAGACATGGGGTGCAGGGTGGGCGAGGGGGTCACAGCCAGCGTGAAGGCCCGGGGGCAGCCAGGAGGACCGGGAGGAGGTCACCGTGTCGGGGGAAAGAGGTGGTGGCCCAGGGGGGGCCGAGCTGAGTGACTTCCTCAGGCCCGAGGAGGCTCCGAAGGGCTCAGGACAGGCGTGGTCCGGGGATCAGCACCCCCCAGCTGGCTCCTCCTGGCCCAGGTATCGAAGGCTCTCTCTCAGCAGCCTTCCCTGGCCCTCGGCTCCTGCTCCGCAGTCCCCTCGCCTCTGCACATAGCCCAGAGGGCCATCCTAAAGAGGTGTCTCGACTCCACCCTCCACAGCGGCTGCGCCCCCGGGACAGGGTGGCAGGGACCCCCACTCGGCTGGCTGGCTGGCAGCCAGCAGCAGTCACAACACTGCCCACAGTGATCGGTGCTGGCATGCAGCCCCCGTGTGCGTCCGCATGAGGCCGTCTCTGCGATGGTCGTCTTCGTGCAGCCAGGGGCCCGCAGGGAGAGGCCTGGGGGTCTCTGGGGGTCTAGACACTCCCTGAGAAGGCAGATGTGGAAAGCGGGCAGTGGCCCCGCACGGGCCCGGAGGGGCAGTGCCCCGAGGCTCCCGGGGCTGAGTGCTGGCCGGGGCAGAAGAAGGGATCCCAGCTCCGCCCGGGTTCATGGGTGCCAAGGGTCCCAGATCCTGCGCCAGGATCCCTGCCCAGCACTGCAGTGGGTGGGGGCGTGGCAGGGCGGGGACAGCAGGCCTGGGCCTCCAGGCAGTGAGGACGTGCCCCCAGCACGGGGTCGGTCATTTCCTGTGGGGGTGGGGGGCTCTCGGGGACCCAGGGTGGCGGAGGGGGTTCAGGATACACAGGGCCTGGGTCGTCCCCTCTTGATCCGCCGGGTGGTCGCTGAGCTCCCCGCGGGCAGCAGCACTGGGTCCCATTTAGGGGTCAAGGCAGTCGCCTTCCGGGGAGCCCAGCGATGGGACCCCAGACCCCACCCCTGCTGCCCTGGGGCCTTGGTGTCGGCCTGCCTTCCGGCTCAGTTTCCCATCACTGACCACGCAGTTCGCCAAGACCGGGCCACCGCCCTGCTAGGGACAGCGCCAGGCCACTCCGGCTCCAGGCGCCGAGCAGCCCAGCCCCCTCTGCCCGACCCCCAGGCCTGGCCGGGTGTCCGTGGGGCCTGGCCGGGTGTCCGCGGGGCCTGACCAGCCACACCTCCATGGCTGATGATTAGTGGGTGGGGCCACTGGGACAGCAAGCGGCTGACCGCTCCTGGGGGCTGGGGGCTGGGGGCAGGGCAAGATGTGAGGACCCCCAGTCCCCCACGGAGGTGCTCAGAAGGAAACAGTGAGCTCCACACCAAGAGGCTGCGGGGCGGTGCCTGCTGTGACAGCCAGGAGCGGGCGAGGACCGGGGCCGGGGCCGGGGCCAGGGACAGGCCAGGGAGGGCCAGGCCCCGGGTGGACGAAGCTGAAGGGCAGGGGAAGCAGGCATCTGTCCTCCGGAACAGGCCACCAGGGTGCAGGGGCAGTGCCTGGAGGGTGTCCTGGGGGAGCGGGCACCTGGGGGGCACCTGGGGGGCACCTGGGGAGTACCTGGGGGCACCTGGGGGTACCTGGGGGGCACCTGGGGGGCACCTGGAGGGTGTCCTGGGGGAGGGGGCACCTGGGGGGCACCTGGGGGGCACCTGGAGGGTGTCCTGGGGGAGGGGGCACCTGGGGGATCTCTCTGGCTGCCCACCTGCCTTCCTCCCCTCCCCCACGATGGCCTGGGGGCAGCACCCCTCCCCCCCACGGTCTGGGGAGGCACCCCTCCCTCGTGATGATCTGCGGGCGGCACCCCGTCCCCACCGTGATCTGGGGGCCCCCCTCTGGCTGCGCGGATGGTGCTGGGGGCACAGAGGCTGATGCCCAGGGCCGCCGCAGACGCAGCCGCTCCAAAACCACCGGCTCAGCGGTTTCTGCGCAGACACCTCGCCCCGGGGATTTGCATCCGAGGCCCCGTTTAATCCGCGGGCACTGGGGGCGCCGGGTCCATTCACATTCCCGGTTGGGGGAGCAGCCGGCTCTGGAAATCCGGCGCGGGGCCACGCCCCCAGCCGCACTTTCTCTTCCGTTGTGTGCGTCGATCCTGGCCCTTTGCCCAGAGGAGGGGATTATTGCGTCCGTTTCAGGAGGTTAAGTCCCGGGTCAGGGTCTGAGTCCTCTAAGCCCTCACCGCCTCCCCACCAGCGGCTCCAGCCGGAACAGCGGTGCCCGGCCAGCCGGGCGCAACAGGGCTGCAGAGAGCCAGCCCTCAAGGGGGCCCAGAGGTGCTGAGACCTCCCACGGTGGGAATTCCCCCTCCTCCGGCAGGTCGCAGAGATCAGACCCCTGCGCGCCCCTGGGCCTGACTCCTCACGCCGCCTGGCACACCTGCCCCGACCAGGTCTCCTGCCTCCCAGGGGTCATCCTGAGCAGGACACTGGGGCTTTAGCAGCTGGCTTAGCAACAAAGATGCTGTAGCCTCGGCCCAGCCCTGACCCACAGGCGGCTCTCCATCCCCAAGGCCTCTGCGGAGAGGACTCCCACCAGCCCAGCCTCGAGGCCACACCAGAGAGACGCCCCCACCCCCACCCCCGTGCCTGCTTCTGCACCCTGAGAATGCAGCCTCAGCTGCCGGCCAGGCGCGCCCCAAGAGGGATGATAAAATGATGGCTGTTATCCTGGGACACGAGCTGGGGGCGAGGGGCGGCGTGTGGTCACACAGCACACCACGCTGGGGAGACAGGCCTGAGTGTGACGTGGTGCGGAGTCAGCGGGCACTGCCGATGCCACGGGCGTGGCGTGGGCAGGACCTGGGTCCCCCCAGCCTGACGGTGTCGGGAGGCAGGCTGCTGGCACCATCCATCAGGGGCCAGAGTGTCGCCCTGGCCAGCAGGCAGTGCCTGAAGAGGGGAGACCCTGGCTCACGCCCCCCACCCCTGTGAGGACGGGCGCTCCCGCCTCCAGGCCCGTCCGAGGCGCACACCTGCCCTGCAAGCCACCCAGCCTGCGGCATCTCCGTGACATCGGGGGTGGCTCAGGGCTCACGAGCAGAGGAGAGACAGCTGGGGGCGCCTGGATGCAGCCGTGCCTGACGTCTGCTCTGTGCTTCTCAGCTTTATGGACCAGTCAGCTCCTTTTCCTCGCTAAAGCCAGTCTGTGTAAGCTTCTATTAAGTGCAACCGAAGAAAGAGGAAACAGCAATTACACCTGTGATGAGGTGGAAAAGCTTTTCATCCCAGAACTCCTCTTGGGGACAGCGCTGTGTCTGTTTTGAAGAAATACGTTTAACAGCCTTGACGCCTAAAGCGAAGAGTCCAGGGGACCTGAGTGTGGGGAGACGGGGAGAAATCCTGGTGTGGACCTTCTGGGAGGGGGGTCTAACCCCACGTCCCCCACTGGGGCACGGCCCTGTGAGAGGCTCACCAGAGGTGACGCTTGGTGGGGAGCACCCTCTGCTAGACGCCCCCAGCCAGGTTCTGGGTGTGACTGGGTGACGGGGCCTCCCCTGGGCCTCTCACATCTGGTTCGGTGCTTGTGGCCCGGCTCAGCAGGTGAGGACAGGCCGGCTGCAGGGGGGGAGGGGGGAGGGGGGAGGTCCGGAGAGCCACCCTCCAGCGCTGGAGGACCCCTCCATCCCTGTGATGGCGGGAAGACCAGCCTGTGCACCCAGGTCTGCCCTGAGCACTCGGCCATTCCCAGAGGGCCCTGCCCTGCCAGCTCTGCTGTTGCTCAGCCCCTGTGGGAAATCCCTGCTGCTTAGACGGTGAAAGGGGTCAGAACCCCGACAGGTGAGGGTGTGGGTTAGGGTTAGAGGTTAGGGGCCAGGGTTAGAGGTTAGGGGTTAGGGTTAGGGTTTGAATTAGGATTAGGGGTTAGGGTTCAGGTTAGGGTTGGGGTTAGGATTAGGGTTAGGCCATCTCTAGTGACTTTCCAGGCAGAGCCAGGAGGCATTGGCCTGAGTCTGGAGCCTCTGAAAGGTCCGGGGCTTGCTCCACCATGAACACCTGCCCCCTGAACATACCCACCTGGCCCACCCTTGCTGCCTGGGGGGCGGAAGAGGGCTGGGACGTCCGTGCCCTGGTCTGCAGGGCCCGGCTGGGCACCCCTCCCCCAGGGCACAAGGCTGCAGGAGCTCTGATAGGACCCCTTCCCCTGCCTGGGACCGGCGGGAACCGACTCTTGGGCCATCCCTCTGCCTGCCAGCCAGGTCTCAGGGCCGTCCGGAGTCAGGAGGAAGGCGGCGGCAGGGCGCTGGCCAGCCCCCCATCTGCACATCGGGAGCTGAGTCACCATGGAAGGGGGGAGCCGTCTCTGGAATGAGGGGCTCAGAGGGTCCAGGGGAGAGGGGTCCCAAGCCCAAGAAAAGCCACAGAGTGCCCTCGATGCCGGTGGTGGTTTGCCACAAGTGAGGGCCCCTCATGCCAGGCTCGGGCTGGCCTCGTGAGTGCTCTTCATTCATTGAATGCCATCGACGCCCATGAGGTGAGACATTATCCCCGTTCACAGATGAGGAAACTGAGGCTCGAGGAAGAGAAATCACTTCTCAGGTCACACGGGTCTGGGGTCATGATCCTTTCCCAGTTTTCTGACCTACGTCACTGCGTGACAGGTGTACACGCGATGGTCTGATTTAGATGCGGGGATGTGACCCCCAGACAGGTTCAGGCAACATTCACCGCCTCGTGTACGATAAACAGAAGGCAGGCAGGCCTCTGTGCGCGGTGAGAGCTCAGCGTCGGCTCTCAACACCCTTCCTGGAGGTCCCAGCGAGGGGCCTGTCTGCGGTCAGCGTGCGGCCCACCACATCCCAGGGCTCCTGTATCCTGTAACTGGGAGTCTGCCCTCTGGCCGCCTTCCTCCAGTGCCCCCGCCCAGTGCTGTCCGTGGTGGGCCCCCCTCTCGCTCACGGCTGACAGATGTCCCTGTGTGTGTGTGTGCGCGCGCGTGCACACACACAGCCCCATCTGCTCGACCCTTGGTGGATACTCAGGCTGTTTCCATGTCTGGGGGCCGGGACTGCAGCCCGTGTGGGAGGGATCGTGGAGCAAGAGGCCCAGCCCTGGAGGAGGGGCGCAGGCAGGTGCAGACAGACGCAGAGGGAGCCGGGCTGGGCTGTGAGGGGAGCGGGGACTGAGGTGTGAGCCAAGTTTATGACCAGATGGCTGGGGGTGGGGTTCCAGAGGAGTGGGGGTTAGGGAGCAGGCCGCCGACCTCTGATCACGGCTCCCCCATGGGGCGAGGCCAACAGGCTGGGACCAACAGGATGAGTGAAAACTGCTGACTAGGACCCCAAAATTCAATGGGGGTCAAAGGATGGGGAAGACCCAGCCTGACAAAAGTTCTGTGAGAAAGCTCAGGGGTTTTAACCAGCCACAAGCAGAAACCAGCCTTGAGGCAGAGGTGCCTCGTGTCTTAAACCGTGCCACGGGAATCAGGGTGAACAGAGAGGAAGCAGTAGGCATGGGCCTTGGGTCGCATCGTAAGGAGCACAGGGCCAGAAAGAGGGAGGTGACTGATGGGCAGGCCGCACCCCGATTCAGGAGACAACTTTCGGCCCCAGGACCTTGGGTCAGCGCCCCCCTCCCCTGCTCTGGCTGTGTGTCCAGGGGGTCTGGCAGGGCCTTGCCCCTCCCCCTTGGGTGCAGGAACGCCGGAGGGGCAGGAAGGGGCTGAGAGGAGAGCTGGCCCGCAGCCAGGACACTGGTTCCCGCAGCATCAGCCGTGTAATTGGGCTAATTCTGCCGTGTTTGCGTTCTGGGCCTCTGTTTCCCTTTGTCTGTATAACTCCTGATTGGAACGCTTGCTGTTGCCTTTGTGTGGTCCTAAACCAATCCTCCGTGATGACGAACATGAATGTGTTTCTGATGGATGTTTTCCAGGGCCCTTTGTTTCCTCAATTAAGGGATAATGAACAAGAATTGTTTCTATTTGTAAAACAGCCCAGCCATTTCCCGCTCCCCAATTGGTGGGACAATGTGTCTTAATTAAGCTCAAAGACTTGGCACTTCATCTACCGTCAAGATCCCCAGGGAAGCACGGAGGAGGCTGAGGGCAGGGAAGCCCAGTGAACAGCTCATGCGAGGCAGGGGCCGCGGCACCAGCGGTGGCGTCAGCTCCCCATGCCCAGCGCCCAGAGGAGCAGGGCGGGCGGCTGCCTGGGGGCCGGAAGCCGGCCTTGCGCGGCTGAGCAGGACACTTCCCCTCGCTGTCCCTGGGGACGGCTGTCTGGGTCCCGGCCCCACGCTTGCCTGCCCTGCTGGGTCTCCGAGCGGAGGAGCAGGGCTCCCCAGACCCCTAGGTCCCCAAGCCGCCAGGATCCAGGAAGACAGTCACGTGCGTCCATCCAGGGCTCCCAGCTCCTCAGAGACCCTGATGTCGGTGGCGCAGGAGGCCATAGGAGGTCTTTTGGCTTTTGGTGGATACCCTCCACCGAGGGGTTGGCCGGGCTGCAGGTGGGGGGCTGGCACCAGTCAGGTGTGTGTAGTGATGGCTGGCCATGTGTCTCTGTGGCTAACACAAATCCCAAGAGGCTCCTTTCCGAGACCGTTCACACTTTGCTCCCAAAGTTGAGCCGGCCTTTGGCGGGGGGCGCTTCCCTGGTGGCTCAGCTGGTAAGGAATCTGCCTGCAATGCGGGAGACCTGGGTTGGATCCCTGGGTTGGGAAGATCCCCTGGAGAAGGGAAAGGCTACCCACTCCAGTGTTCTGGCCTGGAGAATTCCATAGACTATACAGTCCACGGGGTCGCAAAGAGTCAGACATGACTGAGTGACTTTCACTTTTTCCCTTTCTCCTCAAATCCTCCCAGAGCCCTGGGAGGTGGTCGTTATGATAACACTCTCATTCCCACTTTTAAAAATATTTCCTTTCGTTTATCATGTGGCTGCGCCGGGTCTCCGTCACGGAGGGCAGGGTCCTTAGCTGCTCCATGAAGACGCTTGGTTGTGGCCCGTGGGCTCTAGTTCCCTGACCAGGGATGGAACCCAGGCCCCTGGTTGGGAGCGTGGCGTCCTACCCATTGGACCTCAGGGAAGCCCCTTGTTCCCACTCTAAAGATGGATCACTACAGCTCAGAGGAGCCCACCAGGGTCACCCGGAGGTGGTGAAGGTGGGGTCCTAACCCGGGGGTCTCCAACGCCACCCCAGTGGGTGGCCTGTGCACTGGCCCATCGCGGCCCCCTCTGTACCAGCCTCATGGTTAGGCTCCCCACGTCGCTGTGTTTTTTCTTAATTTTGTTGACCAAGAAGACACACAATATGAGGGTCCTGAGTTCAGTGTTACTGGGGGCAAAATGAGGACCGCAGCTTGGGGGATGGCGCCGCAGAGGCTCCGAGAGGCCTCTCCGGAGAGGCAGAGGGGAAGGGCCAGCGTGAAAGGCTTCTGCAGAGGGGGCAGTCGTGCGGTGAAGCGCGCACTCTACAGGAGGCTTTCTGCAGGCCACAAGGAGCTGACGTCGGCATGAAGGGGCTCAGTGCTGTTCGAGATATTTTGTTGTTCAATTGCTCGGTCGTGTCCGGCTCTGTGGCCCCATGGACTGCAGCATGCCAGGCTCCCCTGTCCTTCCCTATCTCCCAGAGCTTGCTCAAACTCATGTCCGTTGAGTCGGTGATGCCATCCAACCATCTCATCCTCTGCCGTCCCCTTCTCCTCCTGCCTTCAATCTTTCCCATCATCAGGGTCTTTTCAAATGAGTCAGCTCTTCACATCAGGTGGCCAAAGGGTTGGAGCTTCAGCTTCAGCATCAGTCCTTCCAACGATACTCAGGACTGATTTTTTTTAGGATGGACTGGTTGGATCTTGCAGGCCAAGGGACTCTCAAAAGCGTTCTCCAGCACCACAGTTCAGAAGCATCAGTTCCACGGCGCTGTTTTTTTACGGTCCCGCTCTCACGTCCGTACCTGGCGCTCTTCATGTTTATTCTGACTGGGTAGTGCTGCACTGTGCGTGCGTCTGCCTTAGCCGTTCACCTGGACACTCAGGCTGCTGCTGTGTCTCGGCTGCTGTGACCCCCGCTGCAGTGAGCAGCGGTACGCGTGTCTTTTTGAGTTAGAGTTCTCCAGATACATGCCCAGGAGTGGAATTGCTGGGTCACATGGTAGCTCTGTTTTTTGTTTTTTTGAGAGACCTCCATATTCTTCTCCATGTGGCTGCCCCAATTCACGTTCCTACCAGCAGGGTAGGAGGGTTCCCCTTCTCCACATCCTCTCCAGCATTTGTTTCTTGTGGACCTTTGGATGATGGCCGTTCTGACCAGCGTGAGGCGGTTCCTCCTGCAGCTTTGATTCGTGTTTCTCTACTTGTTTACTTGGCTGCGCTGCGTCTTTGTTGTGGCACACAGATTCTTTAGTTGCCGCATGTGGGGTCTCATTCCCTGACCAGGGATCGAACCCCGCCCCGCCCCGTGCTGAGAGCGTGACGCCTTAGCCACTGGACCACCAGTGCCTGTCTGCAGCAGTTAGCATGTGGCACGCCTCCTCACATGCCTGCTGATGGATGGCAGTCCCCAGCTCGTCTCCCAGCGTTCTCTGTCTGAGCCCCGCTACCCCTGGAGGTGAGGGATCCTTGCCTTGGTCTCCTATGTCCATCTTCCCAAAGATGCAGGTGGTTCACAGGGCCCCTGCCCCAGCCCCACACCCACGACATCTGGGACCAAACCCGTGTCACCCGCGGCCCTTGCAGAGCAAAGCCCGGCCAGTGAGGGCCCAGCAGGTGGCAGGCTCCACTCAGCACCCTGGAGAGGGCAGGGCCTGCCTGCCTGCCGCGGACAGAGGCACACCCCCCCGCTCCTCCCCCCCCACAAAGGGAAATCAGAAACTGTTACAGAAAGGAAAAAAGCACAGGCATGGCCTGAAGCCAAGAGGAGGTCATCGGGGAAGCCTCTGGTCCCCTGTGAGCACAGCTTCTCAGGGAAGCAGGGCTACCTGGGCCCCTCCGCTCGGTGCACCCCCCACGCCTGCCTGCCCGCCCACCAGAACCGCTCTGGTGCCTTCACATGGCCGCACTGTGTGCGCTCCTTCAGAAAGACCCCAGCGACCCGTCTGGTTTGAAGGCAGCTCTATGGCGAGTGGGGGTGTTCTGACCCCGCAGCCACCTCCCAGGCCCAGACGTGTTGGGAAGACGGGCAGGGAGGGTGACCGAGGCATCAGGCCACCACCTCAGCCACGACTGTCTGCAGTGGGGACGGCAGCCTCCCCCGGGAGCTCTGCAGGCCTCTGTCTGCTTGCAGTCTATATGGCTTGTCTTCGGGAAGAGAGTCACAACTAAAGAACCCATCTCCCAGGTGCTGCTCAAGAACGGGAAAACGTCACTTCTACAGCAGAGGCTGGCTTCGGACCTGGGAAGGGGTGCGAGCGGGCTCCCGTCTCCCGGGATGTCGCCTTCCCCCACGTTTCCACGTCCGCCCACAGAGACTGGGGCCCATCCTTCCTGAGTCCTGAGGTCTCTCCTCCAAGCTCAGAGCTGCCATCCCCGGGGCACCTGTCTGTAGTGTTCTCTGCGCTCTCCCTGGGACTTTCCCTCCACCCTGAAGCAACGCAGCTCTCACATCAAGAAAGCCCAGGCCCAGACTGACGTGTGCAGCAAAGATTTGACCAGCATCTGCTGTATTCCAGACACCGTTCCAGGCACGGGCCTGTAGCACTGAAAAGAAAAACTGCCTGCAAGTGGTGGCTCTTGGCTGCAAGGAACAGAATCCCAGCTCACGAAGGCTTAAACAGTAAGGCTATTTACTTTCCTAGTTTCCTCCATAACAGGAGTTCTGGTGGTAGGGGAGGGTCCAGGACTTGTTGAGTCAGTGAACCAGTGACAGAAGGGACCCTGGTTCTTTCCATGTCTCCACTCTTCCATCATCAGTAGGGTAGGTACCTTTGCTCCTCAGACAAGCTCTCCTCATGGTCACAAAATGACTGCCAGAGTTCCAGACATCACAGCCAGTTACTGAAATGTTCAGACGAAAACAGGAGTATCCTCCTGCTGAATCCTTTTAAGAACTGTAACACACCCATGCATGACTAAACTCTTCCTCAACCTGAAAAAGGAAGTCTGTGGGAAAACCTCCAGCCAATATCATAGAGAACGGTAGAAGACTGGATGCTCTCACCCCAGGTCAACGACGAGGCGAGGATGTCCACCTTCCCTGCTTTTATTCGACGTTTGCTTGGAGCTCCCAGCCAGCGCAGTGAAGCAAGAGACAGAAACAAACAGCATCCAGGCTGAAAACAATGCGGCTGATAGAAGTGTCACCGGAGGAAACCCTAAAGAGTCTAACAGGTGCTCTGGAACTGATGACAGAGCTTCACAACTTTCAGACATGAGACCAGTGTGCAAACATCGCACTTTATATGCCAGAAATGAACAGTTCCAAGTCGACAGCAGAAGGACGTTTACAGTAGCTTCAAAAGTTATAAAATGCTTAATTATATATCAGTCTTACCATCTGATGCAAAGAGCTGCCTCACTGGAAAAGACCCTGATGCTGGGAAAGATTGAGGGCCAAAGGAGAAGGGGGCGACAGAGGGCGAGATGGTTGGACGGCATCACCGACTCGATGGACGTGAGTGTGAACAGGCACCAGGAGGTGGGGAAGGACAGGGAGGCCTGGCGTGCCACAGTCCGTGGGGTCGCAAAGAGTCAGACACGACTGAGCAACTGAACAATGACAACAATAAATCTTACAAAATAAGTTCAAAATCCACAGAAAGCTGACACTGATGGAGGGAGCAAAGCCTGACACAGTGGAAAGACACGCGCTCCTGGGTGGAGAGACTCAGGGCTGTTAGAATGCCAGGCCTCCCTTAACTGAGCTGTATACAAAAGGGAGCTCCAGCCACAGCCCCAGTGGGGTTTCCGCACAGCCCCTCACCTGGCTCTGGAATTGATATGGGAAGGCAAAGAAACTAGAATAGTTGAAGCAATTTTTAACAAGAACAGAGTTGGAAGACTCATACTACTTGACTTCAAGACTTGTTATTAAAAAAAAAAGGGGTGGTTGCTTTAGGGGAAAAAAGGACTTATTGTAAGGTTACCATCATCATGATGTGTGGTGCTGGAGAAAGGACAGACACACAGATCAATGGATGAGAAGAGAGAGTCTGGAAATAGGCCCACACGTTTATAGTCAATTGATTTTTAACAAAGGCGCGAAGGCAATTCTACGGAGAAAGGACAGTGCTTTCCGCCAATGGGGCTGGCACAGTCACACATCACACGCAGAAACAAAGGGAGCAAGCGCTCACAACAGCTTCAATCCATGCCTTGACCCATATGAGAAAATGAACTCGAAACGGAATGCAGGGCTAAAGGTAACCTGAACAACAAAACTCCTGACAGAAAGCATCGGGGTCTCCACGACCTGCGGTGAGGCAGAGCCTCTAGGTTCAAGGCCCCAAACCAGTCTGCATCATAAAAAAATGGATGTGGTCAGCATTAAGAACGTCCACTCTTCACACTCACAGACTTAGAAAACGAACTTCTGGTTGTGGCGGAAGGGACGGCTAGGGAGGTGGGGATGGACGTGGGCACTCTGCCAGATTTCCAATGGATCAGCGACGAGGACCTACCGTCCAGCACAGGGAACTCTGCTCAGTGTCAAGCGGCAGCCTGGATGGGAGGGGAGCTTGGGGGAGAATGGGTGCACGTGTGCGTGTGGCTGAGGCCCTTCACTGTTCACCTGAAACTATCACAACGTTCTTAATCGGCTAGACCCTGACACAAAATCAAAGCTTAAAATCTGAGAGGGTGCAAACACTGATGTAAATCCTGTCTCTGATAAGAGCTTGTGTCCCGAATATGTAAAGAACTCTTGAAACTCAATAACAAGAAAAACAACAATCCGCTTTTTAAAACGGCCACAAGACTCAAACAGACCCTCTATCAAGAAAGATGGCAGGCAACCCCTGAAGAGAGGCTCAGGATCCTTTGTCTTTAAGGAAACGCAAGTTAAAGCCTCGGTGAGACAACGGTCTGGCCCTGAGAGAGGCGGGAGTCTAGGGGAACAAACGGCACAGCATCCAGGATCGTGAGGGCTGGGGCCCTCAGGAAAGGAGCTGGCAGCTTCTCGGGAGGTAGACAGACGTCTGCGTAGGTGACCCCACTCCCCCCTGCTAGGTGGCGCACGGAGACCCACAGGAGTGTCACGGGAGTTTCATTCCTGTCCACCGAGCCCCGAGGCAGCCCAGATGCTCCCCGACTGCAAAGTGATGGGCAGCGTCCAGGCCATTGTCCAGGAGCGCCCTGCCCGGCAGCCCGAGGAAGGTGCTCCTGGTGCCAGGGCCAGGCTGAACCTCAGGCTCCAGGATGCGGGCTGCACAGTGTGGCCAGGAGGAGTGGCGGGGGGCGGTGGGGGCCGGCGGGCCCCTGGCGAGGGCACAGGAGGCCACCGTTGTACAGGGTGGTGGTAGTGGTGGATCCGCAGCTGACACCCTCATCAAAACTCACCAGCTGTCCCCCAGAAAGGGAGAGTTTTCCCTGTGGAAGTTACACCTCAATAAAAGACAGGGAGGAGCCACAAACGATACCTTCTCCCCACCAGAAGCAGCCTTGCGTCTCTCTGACAGGGCTCGTCTCCTGCAGCTTCTGAAGCCATCCACAGCGAGAGCAGTCAGGTCGCGGGGGCTGGTTTAGACCCCTCGGCGGCCCCAGGACTGAGTGAGATGGAGGGCGGACGCTCAACTGAGCCAGCCTTGCTTGGAGGGAAGGAGGGAAGAGAGGGTTGGTCAGGCTTGCTGCCTGTGGGCGGGAGAGAAGCCTTCAGGAAGGCGACGGAAGGGCCTGGCCAGGAGGGCAGAGCCCGGCTCTGAGTGCTGGAGGGACGCGGGGGCACAACGCTCGGAGAGCTGGGGGCGAGGGCTGCAGCACGGGGGGCGCAGGGCCAAGGGCGGCTCCCCAGACGCAGCCAGAGGGGCAGGCCAGCCGAGGGGCTTCACACCCAGGGCCTGTTCATGCGCAGATGACATGACTCTGGTCATATTTTCAGAGGATGACAGCTATGTGCAAAATGGGCTGGAGAGGGGGGCGAAAATGAAACTCGGGGTGACCTGAGTCTCCTGGGTGGAAGACGACATGGAAAGAAAGATTCTGGGGACCGCAGGCTGGTCACGGCCGGGGGAGCTGACAGGGCGTGGGTGACTGGAGGAAAGGAGGCGTCCAGACCGCGATCCTGGGGTGGAGGGCTGTCCCCATCTCTGACGGGCAAGACCAGGGCTGCACTCCAGGGGCTCTGCTGAGGGGACGGGGGTGGTGGGGACGCTGAGATGCCACGGCCGTGTCCATCTATAAGACGGTAAGCCACATTAGCTGCAGCAGACGGCGAAAGTCCTCTCTCGACAGCGCGTCCGTGTGAACCAGCAACCTCAGTCATTGGTTCGGACTCCGATGCGCCTGCCTCGGGCCTGCGGCTTTCAGAGCCTCACGTGAGGGTCTGTGGCAGCCTCCTGTAAAGCCTTCAGCTTCCTTCCATGGATGCAGAAACAGGTTCAGAGCGGTTCATCATCAGCCCAAAGCCCACCCAGCAGGGAGCAGTGACACCTGCGTCAGAAAGGAGCCCGGGGCTCTGAACCTGAAGTCTTGGCCCTTCCTTCCACCTCGTTTCCCAGGTGAAAGGGCACGTGGGAGACACAGCCCCCAGCCCCTCTCCAGATATCCAGAGGAGTTGAGGGGTGCTCCATCCTGCTAGGAGGGAGGCAGCTGCCGGCCTCACCTCTGTGGCCAGCCCAGGGTCTGCAGGCGGCAGCATTAGCCAGGTGGTTCTCCAGAACTTAGCCATCCCCTCTGCTGCATTGAGCATAGATGAATATTTTTGAGAGAGGAAGGAAGAGAAAGCATTTTGCAACAAAGCCGGAGCGCAACCCTGCGCCCCCGCCCTGCAGATCTGGATGGAACGAGCCTGCACCTGGAATAATTGGAGGGCCACGGTCCTCCAGGGCTGGGAGCAGGCCCAGCCATGCGGATAAATGCCCTGCGCTCCGGAGGAGCTGATGGCTGTCAAGAGGCTGGTCCCTGCCAGGGTGGGGGTGGGGAGCGCCCAGGCTTGGGTTTGGAGGCTGGATAGAGGATAAAGACGCCCTGGGTCCAAGGGGGCCGCCTGCCCAGGCCACCCCCCAGCTGAGACAGAGGGGAAGCACCCCGTGCAAATGGGCCACAGGCCAGCTAGCCGCAAGGGCGGTCTGACACCCACCCCCTCCCAGCTCCATGGAAACCGTGACACTCTGGGACTTCTCAGTGAACGGCCCAGGAGCCCAGGCTGGCGATCGGGCCACCCTGCAAACCTATGCCCACCCCCTTGACCCATGGGGAGCCGCCCTCCACCGAACTGCCCACCCCACGCCCCCCGACACTTTCAGGCCACGCCGCCTCTCACACGGAAGACTTCTCACTGCCTGCAGCGTCGCCCCAGTGTGGCCCACAGTGGGGCGTTGCGGACAGAGCTGGCCTCCAGCAGTGTGGTTGTCGATGGGGCTGAGACACTTCGTGGCTGGCAGGCAGACGGGCGCTGCCCTAAGCCCTGAAGCCGGGACCCTGGCTGCTCCTGGAGGCCTGGGGCCCAGAGGCCCTTCCTATCGGCCGGTCCTGCTTCAGGGGTCAGACAAAGCTTCAGATTTCTCCCTGGAACAGGGGTCAGACCCCTGCACAATCTCCACCAGCCTTCAGCCCCTCACGGTGGACCGGCCAGCCAGGGTGGGACCGACTGTGGACCCTGTGCCCAAGGCCCCGTCTTTCTCCCACCGCCCAGCCAGGCTGCCTCCCAGCTCCCACCTCCGCTGGTCTCCCACCCCAACTTAGATGGGACGGGAACTGCCCCAGACCCGGCCATCCACTGCCGTCCTCACTCTCAGTTCAGTTCAGTCCAGTCCAGTCGCTCAGCCATGTCCGACTCTTTGCGACCCCATGGACTGCAGCACGCCAGGCCTCCCTGTCCATCACCAACTCCGGGAGCTTACTCAAACTCATGTCCATCGAGTGGTGATGCCTTCCAGCCATCTCATCCTCTGTTGTCCCCTTCTCCTCCTGCCTTCAGTCTTTCCCAGCATTAGAGAGGCCCCTCCTCGTCTGGGCCCCGGGACTAGCTGGGGGCGCGCAGAGCAGCCTGGGCCCCGGGTCCTGCCCAGGCCGGGGAATCTGGGGTTCGAGAAGGGTAAGGGGAACGGCAGACCTAGAGCCTGAAGACAGAGGGGCAGGGCCAGGGCAGACAGGAGTGCTGGGCCCGAAAGGCCGCTGAGGGCACTTCCCGGTCTGCGGCCAAGGCCTGCGGCCCCGCCCCCGAGGCCGGACCCGGACTCGGAGCCCCGCCCCGGACTCGGAGCCCCGCCCCGGACGCGAAAGCCCCGCCCCCGAGGCCGGACCCGGACTCGGAGCCCCGCCCCGGACTCGGAGCCCCGCCCCGGACTCGGAGCCCCGCCCCGGACGCGAAAGCCCCGCCCCCGAGGCCGGACCCGGACTCGGAGCCCCGCCCCGGACGCGAAGCCCCGCCCCGGACGCGAAGCCCCGCCCCCGAGGCCAGACCCGGACTCGGAGCCCCGCCCCGGACGCGAAGCCCCGCCCCGGACGCGAAGCCCCGCCCCCGAGGCCTGCCCCGGACGCGAAGCCCCGCCCCGGACGCGAAGCCCCGCCCCCGAGGCCTGCCCCGGACTCGGAGCCCCGCCCCGGACTCGGAGCCCAGCCTGCACTCCCGCCGGCTGCCCCGGTCTCCAGAGCCTGAGGCTCCCGCAGGGCTGAGAGCTCAGTCCACGTTCGCATCACAAGTCGTGGCCACCGACGCTGCTTCGCTAAGGCCCGCGGCTCTCAGCAGTGGGGAAAGAGCGTCAGGAACCCCCGAGGTGCTTTTCCCAAGTGCGCCCTCCAGGCCCGTCCTTGGCGTCCCAGGAAGTACTGCGGTGGGGGGCGTGGGGGGAGAGTGTCAAGTCCCCGGCGAGGTGAGCGGGAAGGGGCGGCGGCGGAAGAGCGGTGAAATCTCGAGCGCCCTGAGCAGGGGCCGCCCGCGGAGGGAGTGAGTCCCACCATCCACGGGGTCTGGGCCTCGAAGGGCCGACTCTGGGTTCCCCCTGCAGCTCCGCATGCTGGGACAGAGGGCTGACCCAGAAGGCCCAGGAGGGGAGAGGGGAGCCGCAGGGAGAGCCCGGCCCTGGGCGTCCGGCCTTCCCCGGGCACTGTTACCTACGCCTCGGTTTGGCTTTAGAGACACGTCCGCAGGCCAGGCCCTGTCCTGAGGCTTCACACGCTCCGCTCAGTCTTCCGAGCACAGAGCTGTGTGGCTGCGCACAAGCTGCGTGCGTCTCTGTGCCTCAGTTTCCCCGGCTGTTCAATGTGAAAACAACTTCCGGCTTCGGAAGACTGAGCGTCGCGTATGAAGCGTCAGGACCGGGCCTGGCCTGCGGACATGTCTCTAAAACCAAACTTACGTGTAGGTAACTGTGCCTGGGCCGGGCTTTCCCTCTGCCCCTCCTGTGCTTTCTGGGCCAGCCCCGCATCGGGGCACAGCTGTCCAGGATCGAGCCAGAATTGACACCCAGGTGTCTGGACCCCCGTGGCCCTGGCTCTCCCAGCCCTGCTGGGAGCGCGGGGGTGGGCAGCGGGTTGGGGGAATGCGGTGTGGGACTGCAGGACACTTGGCCCTCTGTCCACCCAAGCAGGGCGGCCGAGCGTGATCCCAGCCCCGCGCCCCGCAGGTCACCTGTGCTTCTTGCACTTCAGCTGACGTGGAGGAAACCTCTGTGTCTTGGCCAAGACACAGCTCGTCAATGCACATTTATGCCGGTCATGACGGCGTCTTTGCACAGAGGCTGCACTTTGCAAAGCGCCTTCTCACAGGGCTGGTCACCAGAGGTAGCACGCCGTGCGAGGCGGTCCCTTCGGTGGCTCAGCCGACCCCCCAGTTTCATTTTTATTCCGGAGTTGCCTCGGGGCAGTCTCTCCAGGACAGGCCCCCGAGATGCAGGTCAGGACCGCTTGTGGGCCGACCCTGAGACTGTGGGGCCTCGTCCTGGAGCAAGCACCTCGATGGCAGCTGTCAGCTCCTGGGCTCCCTGAGCCTCGGTTTCCCCATCCGCACAACGGGGAACTGGGCACAGTTTCCCACAATCCCTGGTTGTGGGAGCGTCAGACGTGGCCAGCGTGCTGGGAGCAGTGCCCGGTTAGTGTTCCCTGAGTGGACAGAGGACAGAGAGGGAGGCCCCACCTCTGACCGCCCCAGGGTGTCCAGATCGGGGTGGGGGAAGGTACCCTGAGCGGAGCGAGGCCGCGAGCCCTCACCGGGGCCCGTGAGGGCTGCACGGGGCCCATCTGGAGCAAAGGTTGATGGTGGTCTGAAGGGCTTGGGGGACAGGGTCCAGCCAGGCAGGGCCCGCTGGAGCCGGGGGGTGGAGGGTCTGGGCCGGCCATGCCCACGTGGACTCAGGACTGAGGACCCTGCAGAGCCCATGCACGGTCAGGAAGCACTGTGCCCCAGGGGGCCCACTGCAGCCAGAGGGAGGCCTGGGGCTGCAACCTCAGCAACAGGGCCCCTGCAGGGGGTGGGGGCCCCCTGTACCCCAAGAGAGACCCCGAGGGGCCCCGTGCAGCCAACAGCCCCTCCTCCCTCGGCTGGGTTTCCTAGGAAACGGGCCAAGTGCCTCCTGCTGCGACTGTCCCCTCCCCCACCTCCATCTGCAGTGAGCCCTGCCTTCTTGGGGATGGGCCACAGCTCAGCCCAGACCCCCCTGCCCCACTGCTGGCTGGCGCTCCAGGGCATGGGATTCGGGGGGCCAAGGACACGAGGAATGTGGCTCCTGGGGTCTCAGAATGTCCACAGCGGAGCTGTTTCAATGTGGTCACGGAGGGTTCCAGCATCGTGGGGGTTGTTGAGGCTCCCTCGGCCCCTCTGAGTCAGGCCCCCTGCCCTTGGCCCAGCCCACCCTGCACCCATTTCACAGACAGGATGGGCTCCAGGGGCCGCCCCAGGGCTGGCAGGGGGCCTGGGGCGGACGAGGGCGCCCGGGGCCCAGCGCGGTTCTCCATCTCCCCTCCCTCCATCCGTCCTCCCCCTGCCTCTGCTTCGGAGGAGCTCCCGGGGTTCCCTGATGAGGAGGCCATGTTTCTTACAATTGTACGCATCATCTGACTGCGCGGGGCCCTCGTGGCTGCCCGGGGCTCCCTCCAGCTGCGGACGCGGGGCTTCTCCTTGTGGACCATGGGTGTCCCGCCACGTGGAGGATCTTCCCAACCAGGATCACAGCCGTGTCTCCTGCGCTGGCGGGCAGGTTCTTTCCCAGTGAGCTGCCGGGGAAGCGTGAGGAGGTCAGTCTGTGAAGGAGCCGGAGGTGGGAAGCCAGCTTTCTCCCCGGAGGAGCCCGGTCAGCGCCCGGCCCTCGACCCCAGTCCACACCACGAGTCCAGTTTGGAAACGACACTTTCAGACTATTTCAGTGAAACTGTGACTCTGAGTTCTCCCTCCGAACGTAGACTCCGGGCCCAGTGACCTGACCCTCGAGAGGCAATGGGCACCATGAGAACCAGAGCTGGCTTCCCGTCTTCTGGCTGAGCCCTGGGACTCTGCTGCCCTTGGAACAAAACCCTTCCATATACCACTGCACACACCCGCACGGCAATTCTGTGGAGACAGGCCTCCCGGGAGTGATGCTGGGGGTTGTGGGGGGTGGTCAGGGGCAGACAGGACCCCTGGCCAATGATGCTGGGGGAGGGGGAGTCAGGACCCTCGGGACAGTGATGATGGGGAGGGGGAGTCAGGACCCCCAGGACACTGCTGCTGGGGGAGGGGGAGACAGGACCCCCCGGGACAGTGATGATGGGGAGGGGCAGTCAGGATCCCCAGGACAGTGATGATGGGGAGGGGGAGTCAGGACCCCCGGGACAGTGATGCTGGAGGAGGGGGAGTCAGGACCCCCGGGACAGTGATGCTGGGGGAGGGGGAGACAGGACCCCCGGGACAATGATGCTGGGGGAGGGGCAGACAACCCCTGGGCAGTGATGCTGGAGTCCCCACATTGCACCGTCAACCCTGACCACCTGTTTCCTTGGCCAGGCTGCAGGGTATGAGCCCTGTTGGCCCGGCTGCACGCCCTTTGGGCCCCGGGAACTGGGCCCCCAGCACCCCCACCAGGAGGGGCGGCCAGTGTCCCCACTCACAGATGAGCAGTGAAGGACTCAGCGCCCTGGGAGTGCAGGGTCTGTCCAGGGCTGCCCACTGGGCAAGCCTGGCAGGAAGGGCGGGGGCAGAACCCACAGGAGGCCCGGAGGAGGGGGGAGAGGTGCTCACTGGGCCCACGGCTTAGGGCAGGGGCTTTGGCGTCTCACCTGCAGAGGCCTCGCCAGCTCTGAGGCAGGGGCTGGAAGGTGGGGCGTGGGGCAGGCAGGCCAGCCGCGGCCACTCCTGAGTGCCGGTGGCCTGCTTGGTCCCGCGGGCCCAGGCCTGGGGTGTGACGCCAGGCTGGCCGCTCTGCCGGGAGCCTGGCCCCCAAGGCCGAGCGGTGCCCTAGGCCGCCTGTCATCACAGGTATAATGACACGGCTGTCACCAGCCGGGGAGGGGGAGACGGGGAGAAATAACCAACCGACCCAAGTTCCCCAAATCAACCTGTCGCCACAAAGGGAGTAAAATTCAGAGGCCGGAGCTGACCTCCTGTCGGCGAATGACCTTGGAACCTGGAGGTGAGCTAAGGGGTTACTACGTGTCGGCCTGAGACCACGAATCTGCAGCCGGCCGGCACGGGGACACAGAGCCGGGGTGTCCCCTTAAAGCAGGGGGACCGAGCTGGAAGACGCGTTGTGTTTCAAGAGTGGCAGCTTGCACTTCCGAGCACGGGAATTGAAATACAACAAAAGATCCGAAGGCAAAGAAGGAAGAGAGAAACGCGGGTGGAAGGTGATGAGCGCCAGGAGCCCGGCCCCCCGGCCACCCCTTCCGCACACGCTGTCCCCTCCTGGCCTGGGCTCCGTGCCAGGGCACCCCCCCCCAAACACACAGGCCCCTTCACGGCCTGGGAAGCCTGGCCCCCCAGGACTCCAGCAAGCGAGCGTCTCCAGAACCGCCCTGGACTCTGCTGGCCCTCCACGCCCACGGGGAGCCCATCCTCAAGGGCCGCCAGCCCTCCCTTTAGATGTCGCGGAGCCCCCTACCACCACAGCCCACCCCTGCCTCGGGGCCTTGCGCTGCCTCTCCCGGTCAGTAGCACGCCCCCAGCCCAGGCTGGGGAGCTTGTGTTGCTCAGGCCTAGACAGTGTTGGCACGGGGGCTGGGGGTCTCTGGGGATGGACGAGGGGCCCCCTCGTCTCGTCTTTACTGTCAGGGTCTGAACCACACCAGACGCGCTGCCTGGAGACTCCTGAGCGAGCTGCAGCCCAGACGCCTGTTTGTTGGGTGTATACGCTCGCTGACCTGCAGCCTGACTTCACTAACATGGTAGGAGGCTGTTTTGGGGGGCAAGGTGAACCCACAGGTGAGGACCCCCAGCAGAGGTCTTCCCTGCGCTTTACTGGTGTCGGAGGACTTCCCGTAAAGCTGCCTGGACCCAGGATCTGTTGCTCTCTCCTTCCTGCTTCCCTCTTCTTCGGCTCAGCCTTCCTTAGCTCGAGTTCCTGGTCACAGATTAAGGTGGAAAGCTGCATTTCACAGGGTTCTGAGGGCTTCCGGAGCCCCTGGGAGGCTGAGGGGCGCAGGCAAGAATGAGGAGCAGTGTCTGAGCAGAAAGCCCCTGGCCCGCTCGCCCCCGCCCCCGCCCCAGGGCAGCTCGGGCGCTTGTCACAGGAGCTGGTCTCCGGCAGAAACCGTGCCCGCGCCCCTGGCTTCCAGCCCCAGAGTCCCGCCTGGGTCCAGGCACGCACCCTCCCTGGGCTCCAGGATGTGTGGAAACGCAGGGTCCAGCTTCGCCTGTGGAGTCCAGACACAGGCTGGCCGAGGGGACAGGGCGGCCGCGTGCAGGGCTGAACCAGCTGGCAGCGTCTGCTTCTTGGTGTGTGCGTGGCTGTTCCTAAAAATCGCTCACTTTACATGAGATCGTCAGATGTATTGGCCAACGGCTTGCGTCTTCCTGTGATTTAACGCTGTGTCTGTAACACCTTTTCGGGGTTTTGTTTTGTTTTGTTTTTGTTTTTTTTTTATGGTTACTGGTGCGCTCTTCTCATCAGCCTTGCTGGGTTTGTCTAGTTTATCAATTTTTTCCCAAGAATCGTTTTTCATCTTCACAGCCCAGATCTACTGGCGTCTTACTCTGTTTCACTAATTTCTGCTCCTTCACTTCATCGGTTTCTTCTGCTTGCATCCTGTAAATTTATTCTGATGTTCATTTCCAGCTTGTTGAGGTGCATGCTCCCTTTCCTTATCTTTACAATATTCCTCTTTTCCACATTGAACACCGTTCATTTTCCTCGAAGTACACAGCCTTGGGTGGTATCCTGTGGGGTTTCACATGCAGTGTCTTTATTGCTGTTGTGTTCTAAATAGTTGGTTCTTGCTTTGATTTTTTGTTTAATTCGCATTATTTAGGTTTGTTTGTGAATTTCCAAGCAGATGGATTTGAGGAGGTTATCCTCTTGTTAATTTCCAGCTTTATTTGCCTCGCGTTTGGAAAATGTGTTTGGCGTGATCTTTTTAACTTTTAAAAACTGGTTTTAAACAGCAAAGTTGATAGAGATTTATATTCTTCCTATAAGAGAGTCAATCCATACAGAAGGTTCTGAATCAAACATCAAGGAAAGGGTCCCTTTGTAATTACCGTCTTTCTCCCCAGTTTCATTTTCCTACTGAGGACTAATCTCCATTAGTAGTCTGGGGCCTATTTTTCAGGCCTGTTTTTAAATTTTACATATCTATGTATATATTCATCCCTAGAGTTTAAAAAAAATTACCTCTAATTTAAAGCAGTCTTGGAAAACTCTCAGCTAACTTTTAGTTACTTTAAGTCACTTTGGCTTCCAAGTAAATGCTATTTTGCTTTAAAATAAATAGGTGCTTTTATTCCCAACAGGATATGAACTTTGGTATATTATCCTCCCATTGTTCAGTTTGTATTGCTTTTCTCTCATTTATATGGCCACACTGCATCTTATTTGTGGCCCTTGGGATTTTCACTCTGCTGAGGCATGCGGAGTCTTTACGTGGGCCCTGTGGGATCTTAGGGCCTCCCAGGTGGAGCTAGTGGTAAAGAACCCACCTGCCAATGCAGGAAGCATCAGAGATGTGGGCTCAGTCCCTGTGTCGGGAGGATCCCCTGGAGGAGGGCATGGCAGCCCAGTCCAGGATTCTTGCCTGGGGTGTCCCACGGACAGAGGGGCCTGGCGGGCCACAGTCCACGGGGTCGCACAGAGTCAGACACGACTGAGGGGCTTTGCACACACAGTATCTTTAGTTGTGACAGGTGGGATCTTTAATTTGCTACTTGTGGGACCTGGCTCCCTGACCAGGGGTGGAATCTGGGCCCCCTGCTTTGAGAGCTCGGAGTCTTAGCCACTGTACCACCAGGGAAGTCCTTCCTTGTTCATTTTCAAGAAAGATTTCATCTTCGTTGTGGTTTACATTTTAACTGAAAAGTTGTTTATAAAAGAAAGTCTTAAAATTTTTCCAGCTTTTAGGCTTAAGAGCATGGAGGTAGGTGGAAAACTTTATGCTTCTTTCTAAGAGAACTAGGCAAGGATGTAAAGACAATGGGAATTTGTAAACCTGTAACACACGTTTTTAAAAAATCTCCAAAAACCGAAGCAAACTATGAATAGATTGCAGCCCAGATATCCAGAGGGAGGGAAGTGACCCTGCCCCGGCGCTCCCAGGAGGTGCGGTCAGGTTCCCGGTTTCGATAGAGAGGTTGCTGGTGGCCGCCTCTCTGCCTGTGCTGGTCCGCGGGCTCCCTCGGGGGGGCTTGTCCACCCACCCCCACACCAAGCTCATTTCCTCCGTTTCCTCCTGCTCTGACCCAGGACAGTGCACTGGGTAGAAACACTCCCAAGTTGAAGTCTGTGTGTTGGGGGAGCTGTGAAACAGTAAAACAGAACCCCCAGCCTGCAAAGCAACAGCACACCCCACGGGCTACCTGTTAAGATACAACCAGAAAAATTAAATGCAGGAGCTATGGTAAACAGGAAACAAAGAATAATTGGGAGCAGTGGATCCTAATGTAACCGGGATTACATGCAGTATAAATGGGGTAGTGGCTCCAAACAGAAGACAGATTCTTAGAGGAATTTAAAAAAAAAATCGTGTGAGGTGGATTCTAGCAGCATGGACACGTGTGTGCTGAGTCGCGTCTGACTCTTTGTGACCCCGTGGGTGGGAGCCCGCCAGGCTCCTCTGTCCATGGGATTCTCCAGGCAAGAACGCGGGAGCGGCTGCCATTTGATCGAAACGGCATCTCTTGTGTCTCCTCTGCAGGCAGATTCTCCACACGCTGAGCCATCAGGGAAGCCTGGATTCTACCAGAACCACACTTAAAGAGATGGAAATAAAGGGATGAAAAAAGAAACAGGCAAATAAGGAAAGTGAGAAAGTCAGCCTGGATTTTCAACATCAGAAGAGAGAAACAGAGGACCCAAGGCAAACGCTTTCTAAGGCATAAAAGAGGACATTTTATTTTGTTAAAAAACAATGCAGGGACTTCCCTGGCAGTCCAGTGGCTGAGACTCCACCGTCTAATGCGGGAGGCACAGGTTCGATCCCTTGTCAGGGACCGAAGATCCCGCACGCTGCACGCGGTGCTGCCAACAACTTAAAAATAAAGCGCAATGAACTGAGGATACACAATACTAGCAATAGGCAGTTGTTCACCTACAGGAGGCCAGCCCTGAGCGTTCACTGGGAGGACCAATGCTGAGGCCGGAGCTCCAGCACTGCGGCCACCTGATGCGAAGAGCCGACTCACTGGAAAAGACCCTGATGCTGGGAAAGACTGAAGGCAAGCAGAGAAGAGGGCGGCAGAGGATGAGAGGGTTGACCGGCATCACTGACTCCACGGACATGAATTTGAGCGAACTCCAGGAGACAGTGAAGGACAAGGAAGCCTGGTGTGCTGCAATCCGTGGGGTCACAAAGAATCGGACATGATTATTGACTGAACAACAGAAATACATAACAGCTGAAAGAGCTATGGAGAAACATGGATAACGCCAAGACTGTGCTTGAAGATGTAACACATCTCTCCCAAGCGTGAACGGGTCAGTCAGGCAAGCAGCACGAGCTGATACATGTAAGGAACGTTCCACCCAGCGAAGGGAACAGGTGTGACTCTTGAGCTCATATGGAACATTCACAAAGTCAGCCAGGTATTCAACACCAACGAAGCCCCTAAATTAAGAAAAAATCAGTGTCATATGAGCCAGCCTCCAATCAAAATGTAATAAATCGGGAACAAAAGACCAGCTTCTAAAAATCCCCATATCTCTGAAAAGCAGAGAAAAATTGCAAATAAATAAAATATAGACCAAGAAAGAGACAATAAGTACAGACACGAGAAACATTTCCAAGTAAATGGATATTGTGAACAGCTATATGTCTAAGAAATTCAAAAAGTTGGACAAAACAGATAAATTCCTGGCAAAGCATAAAACGTCAGGGTCAGAGCCAGAAGAAATAGAAGATGTAAACAGATTAATAACCATTAAAGAAGCTAAAGTAACACCAGACTCACACTTTCCCAAAACATCAGGCCAAACACATTTTACAAGTGAGCTCCACCAGACTTTTCCAGCATCGGAAAAGACTCTGATGCTGGGAAAGGTTGAGGGCAGGAGAAGAAAGGGGCAATAGAGGATGAGACGGCTGTTTGGCATCACTAACTGAATGGACATGAGTTTGAGCAAACGCTGGGCGACGGTGGAAGACAGGAAACTCTGACGTGCTGCAGTCCATGGGGCCGCAGAGCCGGACAGGCTGAAGGGACTCAGCACGCACGGACGCAATGACAGGCAAAATCCCAGCAGAGCTGTTCTGAACAAACATCCTCATCCTCGTGAAGGTACAAGAACTGCCTCCCGATTAATAATAATGGTGCTGGCAAGAACAGCAGGAATGAGACAGCACAGACATTTCTGAGACAGTTTGGGGAAGAAACGGGCATCTTGAACACAGTAAAGTTGGCAGTCCACTTGCCAGCATGTGCCGTGATAAATTTCAGGGAGACCAGAATTCTGAACATAAAGAATCTATAAAAGCACAAGGAAAAATACGGCGCAAACTTTTGAACTTGGAGACTGGGGAGTGTCTTTCTAAGTAAAACCAAAGACCAGGGCGGCATAAAGGAACCCTTCTGAGTATAGCAGAAAGGTCTATATGGAAAATGACATGATCAACAGATTTCAAGCACAACTGTCAGCCCAGGAGACGATATTCAGAGCGTTTATCGCAGGAAAAGCACTTCTGTCCACAAAGATAAAGAGCCCCTAACACAATAAGCAAAACACAAACAGCCCAGTGGAGACAGTGGCGAAGGACGTGAGCCAGAGATTCACACAGAGAGACAAACACCCTAAACCAGTGGGAGAAGCTCAGTCTCACTAGTCAGGAGACACAAATTAAACAAAAATATGACCCAGGTTTTAGCCATCAGATTCGTAAATATTTTAAGAGTTGATGGTCTCTGGGTTTGGAAATGCTCCTGTTCACCTGGGGAGTATTGATCGCATTTTGTTTGAAATTGATGATTATTTTTGCTATTGTTCACATGCATTACATGTAAATTTCTGATGTGGACCATGTTTTACAAGCTTTACTGATTATGTTGCGACGCCGCTTCTGTTTTATGCTTTGGCTTGTTGACAGCGACGCGCGGGGCATCCTTCCTCCCTGACCAGGGGCTGAACCCACACCTTCTGCATTGGAAGGTGAAGTCTGAACCCCAGGACCGTCAGGGGAGTCCGTATAATCCATTATTTTTTGGCCGTGCTGTGTCTTTGTTGCTGCGTGCAGGCTTCTTCTGGTTGTGGTGAGCAGGGGCGTCTCTCTCTCGGGGTGCGGGCCCTGGGGCTCACACACTCCAGCAGTTCTGACACGAGGCTGACTTGCCCCATGCCACGTGGTCTTCCTGGACGAGGGGTAGCACCCCCATCCCCTGCGTTTCCAGGTGGGCTCTTAGCCCCTACAATTAACTGCTAAACAATAACACGACGAGTACTTATTTTTGCAATTTGCTCATTTTATATAGAAAACTCAGGTCATTCAGGAGGATACCCTGCCAGCAAGGGACACGCCCACAGCAGTCTGTCACTGCCAGTTCTCGGAGCTTGACGCCCTGGGCCCGTTCCTACAGCTCTGCACAGATGCGGCTGCACAGGGCTCTGTGTGTGAGTGTGTCTGTGTGTATGTGTGTGTGTGAGTGTGAGAGTGTATGTGTGTGAGAGTGTGTGTGTGAGTGTATATGTGTGTGTGCGTGTGTGAGTGTGAGTTTGTGTGTGAGTGTGTGTGTGAGTGTGTGTGTGTATGTGAGTGTGTGTGAGTGTAGTGTGAGAGTGTGTGTGTGAGTGTGTGAGTGTGTGAGAGTGTGAGTGTGTCTGTGTGTGTGTGTGTTCACTCACCCACCATGGGGCTGAACATGACCTCAGTGGCCTTGACCCGCCGTGGCTTGAAGCAGAGTCTTGGTTCCCAGCCAGAGCCTGAGGCCCAGAGCAGCAGGGGCGCTGAATCGCAGCCACCAGACCGCCCGGCCAACGACCAGGACAGGCCCTGGCCCATCAGCTGCAAAGAAGTGAATTTCCACGTAAAGACAGAACGCAGTAAAGCAAGTAAAGCGTTTATTAGGAGGAGAAAGGGTCCGTGTGGACAGACTGACGGGGCACTCAGAGAGTCGGGCCCTTGTGATGGCCTGAGTCGCGGGTATGGAGCTTGTCTTCCAGGCCTCCTCAGCCAGGCATCTGCTCTGCCTGGCTCTGAGTCTGTGTTTGGTTCATCTCAGGGTCCTCCCACGCATGTGGGCATCTCTCCATCAGATGGATCCCGGCAGAGAGGCTGTGGGTGGTGGACATCAGACCTTGTGTCACTGGTGAGGTCTCTGGACGGCCGGAGCCTCCCCCGGCTGTGGGTCTGGGTTCAGTCCCAAAGCACACCCCTGCCCCCTGCCCCCTGGTGTGGGGCCAGGGCCCAGGGCGCCAAGGGCCAGGACACAGGTGAAGGGCCTGTGTCCCCTCGTCACGGCCGGCCCATCTCCCCAGTGTCAGAGCAGGAGGCAGAGGAGAAAGGGAGGGCTGCTGTTCCCGTCGGTCTCATCTTGGGAACAGGAACTCCGTGATCAAGGGACATGCTCGGAAAATGGAAATATTTGGCCAAGCTTTCAGAGATTTAATTAAAATTAATATTATGCCTTATGGAAGCAGAAAACTCAGCACTGTACATGTGGAAGAATCCATTTAACCAATTAGCTGAGTCAAACAGGACGGTCCAGCCTCCAGCAAGGCCCCCACACTCCCTCTTGGGCAGAGCTGAGGCTGACACCACAGGTGTCAGACACGTGGCCCAGCCGGATGGGTGATGGGTGACGCGGTGAGCTGGAGTTTCAGAGAGACTTGGGAGCGGAGGATGGGCTTGCCACCCCTGCCCGGGTCCACCTCAGCAAGACTGCCCGGGAGTGTGGTTGCAAGATCATAGACAAAACTGCTGGCTGGCATTTTGAGGGGGCTCCAGAGAGGTCCACCCCCTATGTCTCACTGCAGAAAGAACTCATCGAGAGGCAAAGTCATAGACAAGAAATGACGAATTAGAACAGGAAGCGTGTGAGCTTCACAAGTGGGCAGACAAGAGGGTGCCGCACCCCAAGAACTCAGTGGTCGGCCGTTGTATAATCAAAGGAGAGTGGGGCGGGGGAAGACCACCTTCTTCCTCATTCTTGAGTAGAAGTCACGCTCCCGTCACCAGCCCCTCCTCCAGGCCAGGTGGGCAGTTTTGTCCCGACGTGGTCAAGCCAGGACGGTAGCAAATCATCCCAAGTCTGTACGGCGAGCGCCTTGCTGCCCGGGGTCACTGGCTCTGAGCTTGCTGGACCAGGTGTGGGCCTGGGGGCACGCCCCCTGCTTCTGCTGCCTGGTTTTGCTTCCAAGCAGGCCTGCTTGGTTTTGTAGTCAAACCTGCTTTCTTGAGTCATCGGTAACTTACAAGGATCTCTCACGCTTTTCCTACTTGCAGTCTCCTTGTGGGATTAATTATTTCGTTGCCTGCTTTGTCCCTTTGCTCTAACAGACTTCCTTCCACGTTCAACAGCTGTGTGACGTCGGGCAGGTTACTTAACCTCTCTGGGCTGAAAGTGTCACTTCACACAGCTTGTAGGGAATGTTGGCGCTAACAGGCACAGAATGGCCACAGCAAACTGCTTTTCCGGAAGCTGAATCCGGCAGTTTCCGCAATTGCATTTTCCACCTGAATTTGTTCACAGTGTTTTGAAAGTTTTCTGTTCCCATTTCCCACAAGACAGAATGGCAAGGATCCCACAGTTTGGTGCTTCTCTCTGTGGGCAAAGCTGTCGGGGAACAAGCATGCTGACAGGTCGCTGGTGGAGTGTGGACTCACGGCACCCTCACGAAAGCAAGCTGGCAGAATCCAGCAAAACTACAAGTTCCAGGAATCCACTTTGAGGAGCTCGCCCTGTGGGCATACGAACAAAATGAGACGCGTGACGACTTTCACTGTTTGTAACGGGGAGGACGGGAAAGCCCACCTCCCCACCAATGGAGGGGGGTCAGGGCTGCCTGATAGATACAAGAGTCCCACTTAAATCGGAATTTCAGATAAAGAGTGCGCGCTTTTCAGTGTGAGTACGCATCCAGGCAGTGTGTGCTGCAGTCTTGCCGCCTGTGATGCCTCTCGGCAGGTAAATCAGCACTTCTCAACCAGGGCACTCGGGACACTGGACGGGATAGCACCTCAGAGGGCCTTCCAGGAGCCCAGACTGGTCCTAGCGGTTCTCTGCCTGTGACCGTCTGAGTTCCCCAGAAGGGCACTTAAGATCCTGTGACCTGGTGGCTGGCATCCGCTCAGCCCAATGCCATCACTCCTTTGGAGGCTCTTGTGATTCAGAAGGCATGATCCTAGCTTGCACAGGCCTAAATAAAGGGAAAGAGAGCTATTGGCTCTTGTACCAAAGAGCCTTAGGGCTTCAGGCACAGCTGGATCCAGGAACACTGCCAGGAATCCATCTCTTGCTACTTCGGAGGTCCACCTGGCTCTCTGCTGGTCTCATTCCCCAGCAGGCAGCTTCAGACTTGACTTCCAGCAGCCTCAGCACCGCCAGCCCAGCGGGATCCTCCGGTCTGGCACGCCTTGACCCTGAGTGGCTTTGCTGCAGCCACTCCCAACCGATCAGTTCAGCTGGGAGACGCTGGCCTCTCACTGGGCTTCCCTGGTGGCTCAGACGGTAAAGAATCTGCCCGCAATGCGGGAGACATGGGTTCGATCCCTGGATCGGGAAGATCCCCTGGAGAAGGGAAAGGCAACCCCCTCCAGTATTCTTGCCTGGCAGGCTACAGTCCGTGGGGTGGCGAAGAGTCGGACACGACTGAGCGGCTAAGCACACTGGCTAGGACTGAATCTTGAGCCCACACCTCGGCTCGGCGTGGGCAGAGTCAGCCCTGGGCAACCGCACAGACTGGGGAGGGAGGAGAGGGCTCCTGAGAGGGCAGCTGGCGGGGGAACAGGTGCTGAGGGAATGCCCTCCCGCCTCCCGGCCAGGCTCTGCCTCAGCGTCTGCCTCCTCCAGGAAGCCCCGCTGATCCCCTCCCTGCCTCCCGCCCCAGCGGCAGCTGTGAGAGTTGTGACACTGAGGACACCCCTGGCCGGGCTGCACCCCGAGTGCTTTCAGGGTTTCATCCCATTTAATCAATCAACTCCCCGGGAAGTAGACACTGTGTAATCCCTCATTTGGTGCTGAGAGCCAGGCCTTGACTAGACGTGCGAGGACACCCAGGCTGCAGGCCAGTGCTCCAGGCCTGGCTGCTCCAGTCCTCTCTCTAGATCGTGGGTGGGGGCGGAGGGGGGCAGGAAAGTGGTGCAGAAGGGGAGCTGGCTCCCGTGCTTCCTGGGGTGAGTTCCGAATGCCTCCTCCTCTTGTGGAAAGCCTAAGACCACAGTCCCGGGGTCAGGCAGACACGGGCCCTATTTCAGGGCTGTTGCCCTCTGGGCCACTGGGCCAGGCTTCTAAGACTCCCTTGACTCTGAAGTGGGATGACCTCAGCACCTACCTTGTAGGACTGAAGCAGAGATGGCAGGACGCAGCGCTCGGCCCTGAGCCAAAGCCTGGCACGGAGCAGAGCTTCATATGCGAGCTGTGGTGATGCCGGGGACGGGGTGCAAGCAATCTGCTCCCCTGCTACCTCGGAATAAAAGTGGGTCCTCCCACCGCACAGAACTCACAGCCAGAGGAAGGGCTGGCTGGGGGACCCGTGCCCCTTCCGTCCCAGTTAACCCCTTGCCACCTTCTCGGGAGTCGAGGCTTCCAGGTACCTGTCTCCTCGCAGAACACGGTGCCCCAAGAGCGAGAGAAGCTGGCCCAGCACTGTGGCTGCCATGGAAACCATCGAATGTGAATCTCATTTTCTGCCTTGCCCAGCTAAGCTATCGATTCAGCAACAGGGAAAGAAGTTGGGAGCAGTTTCCTTCCCCAAGTGAACCAGAAGGAAGTGTGGTCAGGTGTAGCAAAACCTCTCAGAGGAGAGGGTGGAGCGGGGTCAGCTGTGCTCGTCTCCCAAGGGGCAAAGCGGGAGGGGCTCCGTGGAGGGTGTCCGCTCCCGTGAACCCACTGGCACAGGTAAGCCACACTCCGGTGGTCCGATCCCAGCTCTAGACCACCAGCTGTGTGAGCTGGAGCAAGGGCTGAGCCTCTCTGATTCTTCATGTGTTAAAAAAAGAAAAAAGTTGAGAAAAGCTGCAAGCTGGTGAGGCTGCTCCTGGGAACATGCCCACCCCTTCCTCTACAGCCTCCCCAAGCGCGCTCTTCTCCTTTCCAGCTGAAGTCCCCTCCGCTGTTGTCACCCATGACATTCAGCACCCACAAGAAGAACGCTGTCCCCGGAAGCTGCTGTGAGAAGCCTGAGGTCCCATGAAAGGAACTAAGGGGGTGACTTTGAGGAGAAGGGACCCGAGCCAGGTAAGCTTTCACGGGGCAACCCGGAGTGGAAACCTGGTCCATGATCGCAGGCAAATGGACCACGGAGTGTCCAGCGTGGACACAGACAAACAGCATCTTCGCCCACTATGGGGCTCTAGCCTGGCTCTGCCCTGTGCCCCCATCCCCTCCCCCAGCGCTGGCACCTGCACCCCCGTACGTCTCTCAGAGGCCGACCCCTCCCCTGCTGGCTGCAGGGCGGGGAGGGGGAACAGCTCCCTCAAGTCCTGGGGCTGCGGGCTCTGCCCCCGGTGAAGGGGCTGCCTTGGCTGCACGACTCGCCAAGGAGGCCCTGCCACGCGCAGCACGGGCATCATGGACACACTAATTGGGAAGGGGGATGAGCAGAGAGCTTTAACGAGCTGCCTTGTCGTAGCTCTAGCAGGCTGATGTTATTTACAGAGATTCTGCTAATGAGGTGCCTGTCAGAGGGGGAGCCCTTGAGGGGAGGGGGACGCCGGCCAGCCGACAGCAGAGGGATGAGGACAAAGCCTGTTCGTGCCCAGCTCTCTGGGCCACGGGATCCAGCTCCTCATCCAGGAATTGCGGGGTGCCAGTGAGGCTCACGCCAGGAGCCCAGGCCAGGCCAGGCGCTCACCTGGCCAGCCCCTCAGGGACGGCAGGTGCACCCAGCCCCACCCGATGTGGCCGGAGGCGCCTGTGTCCATGAGAAGACGCATCAGAGAGGAGGCCGCTCCCTGCCCGCCGCGCTGTGTGCCCCTGGACACGCAGGAGCCCTTAGGAGGGGCGTCCCCGAGCCCAGTCAACACACCCATTCTCTGGGTTGGGCCTGGGTGGGCCAGGGTCCCCCAGCCGCCCCTCAAGGCCTCCCCGCCGAGGTCCACGCCAGTGGCTGGGAGGTCTCAGCTCTGCCCCTGGCAGAGGGGGGCCTGCTTGCTCTGGGTCACCTGGCAGAGGGGGGCCTGCTTGCTCTGGGTCACCTGCACCCCCCCAGCCCGCCCGCCGCTGGCCGGGGACTGCGCTGCCAGCTGTTTCACTGGGCTCAGCCTGTCAGAGGGATGGCCAGTCTGCAGCAGAGGGTCAGTCTGTAGCCAACATAAGGGCTCTGACCCTCCGCCTCGGTTTTCCCACCTGCAAAATGGGAGTAGTAAAGCAGGCCTTTCTGGAAGATGGCGGGGTCCTGAGAGAGGCCGTGACAGTGCCTTGTCATCCACAGTGGCCCTCTGGGTGCAAGGCTGACACCAAGCTCCCGGTGCCGGGGGCGGAGTGGGGGCACCTCGCTGGCTGTGCTCCCATCCCTCTGGGCCTGGGTCTCCTCCTCTCCACTCTCACCGCCAAGACTGGCATCTTTAATTATAACGTCTGTGAGTCTCTTTAGGAGCGGCGTGGCTCCTCCTGACAGCCACCTATTCAAAATGAAAGGCACTCAGAACTTTGCGAAGACTCAAGTCTGGGGGGGGGGGGGCGGGGATGCATTAATTGCTGAGTGTTGCTATTTGCTCTGATGTGGTCACAAAGAAAATCTTGATGTGTATATTTAAGAGACCAGCGTGAGGCTGGCGTCAGAGCCAGGAGCTCATCTGGGAGCAGCCGGGCCCCTCCTCTCTCCACACAGGCAGCCCGGGGAGGGGGGCATCCCAGAGAGGTTAAGGGACTTGCTGCAGGGTGCCACACCCGGGCGGTAGATCGAGGCGGCTGCCCGCGGGCTCACGCAGCCTCCGCACAGCAGCTGGTCGATCCAGAGAGCACAGCCCTGCATTCCTTCCACGCATCAGTGCTCGGGCCTTCTGCGGTGCTGTCTGCCCTGCAGGGCCACTGCGCTGGCAAGTGCCGCCTGCCAGGGGGCCTTGTCCTGGACAAGGAGCCTGCGGAGACCCTCCTCTGAGGCTGGAGATCCACCCCTCTGTTACCAGGACGTGGGCACAGCCCCACTGAGCTGCCATCTGTGGCAGCCGGCTGAGACGCAGGTGCCAAGTGCCGACCACAAAGACTGCGTCCAGCGCCAGAGTCCAGCGGGCAGATGGGGTGGCCCTCGGGGGCACAACCCTGGGCAGCCGGGCGCGCCTCCAGCCTCTTGGGAGGAAAGCCACTGCGAGTGGACGGAGCGCCATTTCTGAGCTCAGCTGTCAGCTCAAAGCCCGACGAGACCCTGCCCTTGCCGGACACCCCAGTGACCTACTGACCCTCTTCATTTCCAACTCTGTGTCTGCCAACGTGAGCACCAGGCTGGACCGTGCTGGCTGGGTTGGGGCCTAGCGAGTGGGTGTGTGATGAGTGCAGCCTAGGGCTGCCCGCTGTGCAGAAAGGCAGCTGGGTCTTGACCGGCAAGCACACACAGCTCCAGGCCGGCACCTCCACGGACGGCCCATGGGAAGAGCCCCTGGGCCAGGAAGACCCTCTGGGAGCCGGGCTCCAGGCCAGGGCGCTGCTGATGGCCTGTCTCCTCCCCTCTCTTTGCAGAAGGCTCAGACCTGTGCCCTCCCCTCTTCTCTCTCGTGGCGGTCCTGGTAATAAGCCCCTTGCATTTCCAGCTCCATCATCTTGGCATCAGGTCCCCCGGGGCCCCAGCAGACAGAGTGTCAACCTTTCTCCAGCTGCAGGCAAGCCTTTGGGGTGTGCCACACTGCAGGGCCCGTGGGGAGCGGCTCCCAGTGTGGCTCAGGCCCCTCCTGCCTCCCCACGTCTTGCAGAGCACCCAGGCTGGGTCCCACTGGCGTGCCCGCCCCAGCTCCTTTGGGTCCCACTGCCCATGGCTGCCCCAGGTTGGGTCCCATTGGCGTGCCCCACCCCCCAGCTCCTTTGGGTCCTGGGCCTCCATCTTGCTCACGGGTGGAGCAGGCAAGCTGACACCCACCGAGCACTGGAGGAGGCACCCACTTTCAAAGGACAGGACCCAGGAGTGTGGGATTTAAGGTCCATTTCATTAGACTCTAGACGATCATGGGTGAAAAAGCCTCACACTGGGATGGTTCAGGTGGAGGGCTGGGGTTGAAAGGCCCTTAGGCAGGGGTGTGGAGGCCACAGCCATCTTACAGCCAGGCAGAGGGTGCCCAGCGTGCCCCCGCCCCCAGCCCCTCACCCTGTCCCAGGCGATTCCAGGACCGATTCCAGGACCCGATGTGAGGAGAGGGACACCCAGGAAGGCCCAAAGACCACCCAGGCAGCGAGAGGGCGACAGGGGGCTATGATGCCTATGATGGGGGTGGTGGTGGGTGCTGACGCCCTCCTGTCCCGCCCCACCCCTACCCCCACCACTGCTAAAGAGCCCTCAGGGACCCCCCTCTGGGGAGAGGGCAAGCGGAGACACACAGGGGGTACCCCCAGAGACCCCTGGTGCCAGCCCTATTTGAGTCAGAGACCGGACAGGACGAGAGACAGGAGGCCAGCAGAGCAGGACCGAGGGGGGAGGGGAGGAGAGCAGCCGAGTGGGGGAGGCAGGGGTGCGGAGAGCCGAGGACCGCGGAGAGGCGCAGGGAGCCCGGGGGGACAGTGGGCAGCCGGCCTGGCGGGCTGGGCGGGCGGGCCCCCCTGGGCCGGCTCACCTGGCCCCGCTCACCTGGGCCGGCTCACCTGGCCCCGCTCACCTGGCCCCGCTCACCTGGGCCGGCTCACCTGGCCCCGCTCACCTGGCCCCGCTCACCTGGGCCGGCTCACCTGGCCCCGCTCACCTGGCCCCGCTCACCTGGCCCCGCTCACCTGGGCCGGCTCACCTGGGCCGGCTCACCTGGCCCCGCTCACCTGGGCCGGCTCACCTGGCCGCGCTCACCTGGGCCGGCTCACCTGGCCCCGCTCACCTGGGCCGGCTCACCTGGCCGCGCTCACCTGGGCCGGCTCACCTGGGCCGGCTCACCTGGCCCCGCTCACCTGGGCCGGCTCACCTGGCCCCGCTCACCTGGGCCGGCTCACCTGGGCCGGCTCACCTGGCCCCGCTCACCTGGGCCGGCTCACCTGGGCCGGCTCACCTGGCCCCGCTCACCTGGGCCGGCTCACCTGGCCGCGCTCACCTGGGCCGGCTCACGGGCCGCGGTCCCCGCGCCTGGCCGCCCGCACCCTCTTTGTCCCGCGGCTGAGCGCGTTCCGGCGGGCCGGGGGCGCCCCCTGCCGCCCCTGGAGGGTGGTGCTGCAGAGCGCGCTCAGCCCCGCGCGAGGGCGGCCCGCCGCCGCCTGGACCGTCCACTGCCGGCGGGTCAGTGGGGACCAGAGACAGGACAGCGCGGCAGCCGCCGCGCCAGGACCCGGGCCAAGCCCCCGGCTGGTGGTGCGGACGCCGGGGTCGCCCGGGGCCGCGGCCGTGGGGCCGAGCGCAGCTGCGCAGACGGCGACCAGCCCCTGGAGGAGCCAGCCGGACAGCTGAAGGACCGGAGGCACCCAGCTCCCGGCCCGCAGCCCCTCCCGGAGGAGCCCATGCCCAGCTTTGCCAAGTGTTCATATTTTTCTAAAGAAGCCAGAAAATTAGATTTCTATGGGAACGCCCCACAGTTCTGTAGCGTTTCTGAAGAGCGTGGGGGAGAGGGTTTGGCCCAGCTTGGAGTGAACTAAAGTGCCCTCCTCCTATTTCAGCCAGCGCCCTCTGGCCCCTCCGTGGGTATTGCCCTTAAGATTTTTCATGGCTTAAAACATTTATTGAGAAAGGACCTCTGTGTCCCCGTTAGCATCAGAAAGCTTGTGCCCTGCATGGTGAGAGCCAGGTCATGGCAGAGATAAAACGGGGCCAGACACGGGAAGCCTGTCCTTGCTCCGCATCACAGCCACTCCCCAGAACTGCTGACCCTGGGGAGTGGCCTCCGGGGGTCTGGGGGGCCCACCCCGCCCATGCTGCCCACTCTCAGCTCCACCAGGGTGGGGGACCAGTGGGCGGGGCCTCCCTGAGACGCAAGTACAGAGACTTCAGGGCCTGGCAGACAGGAAGCAGGAGACAGCGGGGACAGTGCCTGGACGAGGCCTCTGGCAGGGCCTCCATCCTCTTATGGCTCCCTTAGGGGTCCGCTGTGCAGCGCGGGGGCAGGGCTCCTCCTGACAGCCGTGGAGGAGAAGCAGGGGAGTCCGCGGGGGACACAGAGGCAGGGGATGGAAGAGGGAGCCGGGAGGGAGGAGGGTCTGGGGTCCTGTGCCCCACAGACCCTGCCCACTTGGATCAAGATGGATCTCCGCCTGCCCGGTGGCCCCACGTCCAGCCTGCTGACCATCTCCCCTGCGGATCAGCCTGGGAGGAGGGAACAGGTGGCCAGGGTGCCAGTGTGAAATGGGGCATCCTGCTTGGGGAGCCCAGGCAGAAACCGGGGAGGTAACCCGACTGGGTGAGGGGAGGCGGGCCATGGAGCAGCCACCCCAAGGAATATTAGGCCACCTATAAAAAAATTTAATTAACTCTCCACCAATAAGCTTAAAGAGATTGCTATACAGTATTGTCGAGTGAGAAAAGCAATTTGAAGATAAGTAGGTATAATACGATCCATTTTCATCAAACAATGACCAGACCACACTGAGTGCATACGTACGGCTGCGTCTGTCTGTGCCGGACTTTGCTGAAACAAAGGGAAGCACAGAAGGATGTGTGCTGGGCAGTTAACCTGGGTTTTCTTCCTAGAAGTCTACTGTCGGGGAAGAGGGACTAGAGAAAAAAGGACGTGGAAAATAAAGACCGTCTTTTGAAAGAGGTATGACCACAGCCACGCGCGTCCCGGCATCACCCATCACTGTGGCTGGACTTGGGGGGAGCGGGTCTCGGCGGTTCCTGCCTCTCGTCCCCCGTGGCTGCTCCTGTCTGGGTGACCCTCTCTCACTGCCGACCACACACACACACACACAGCCCACTCTCCACAGCCCCCATCTGGCAGCCCTGAGTGTCCTGAGAGAGAAGGACGCCCCCAGCATGGCCCCCTGCCACCCCCGAAGCCTCGGCCCTGCCCACAGCACATGGCCTGTGTCCCCGGCCTCTGAGTCCCCTCAACCCTGAGCCTTGCACCAGTCAGACGTTTGCTGTGTTCCAGTCATAGGTCTAAGCACTTGGCATTTATTAAAAGCATGTAATCCTCACAACAACCCTATAAAAGTGGATAATGTGAATAAATTCAGTCATATTTTGCAGGTAGGAAAACAGAAGCACAGGAAGGGGCGTGCTTTGCCTTTTAAAGCTGCGCCACAAGCTGGTGGCCTGAATGGCCCCCAAGCCAGCACTCTCGAGCCTCTGCACTGACCGCCACTCTGCATAGCCTCAGTCCTCCCTTGGCTGAATCCTGATGGCTGCTAGATCTCAAGTGAGATCTCACGTCCTCCAGGAAGCCTTCTCTGACCCCGGAGTCTGGGTGGACCAGTCATTCCTCCATTGTAGCAGGCCTCGTCCTGCTCTGGGGCCGCAGAATGTCCACTGTGGCCCATGACTCACAACAGGCAGGGGCCTTCGTTGACTCTTCTGAAGACAGGTCCTGAGTGCTTGGCACAGGGAAGGCCTGCGTGAGGGGCTGAGTCAGTATGTACTGGATGAAGGAATGAGTGTCAGCACCTGAGCCAGGCTGCGTGGCCCACATGTGGGGTGGGGAGGGGAGGCCTGGGGAGGCCGTCCAGCACCGTGGACAGCTCCTCGGTGCCGGGTGCTGGGCTGGGGTCTCTGCCTCTGGGTCTCTGATCTCAGGGAGGCCCTGAGACCCAGCTTGGGCAGGACTGTCCAGGCACAGAGGGTCAGCTGGTTTGCCTGAGCACACAGATCGAGGCCAGGGTTCGGGGGAGTCTGAGGGCTGGAATAAGCACCTCCCCAGGTAGAGGAGCGCCCCCACCCCAGGGTCCCAGCCTTAGTCACACCCCATCTCATACTTACTTGCCAACCAATGCGAAGTTTTAAAAAAAGTAGTTGGAGAGCCTGTTGGAACCAACACCAGATCTGTGTGTTTTCTCAAATTATTGAACTAGAAAGAAATGAAAGCATCAAAATACTCTTTGTATCAGGCTTGAATGGAGCGGCTGCCTCCCTCAGCCCAGGCCTCTCCTGACGGGAATGATGAAGCGGTGGGGAGACAGCGGATTGAAAGGGAAGGCGGCTCAGCGGGGAGGCTCAGATTGCCTTCCCAGACCACAGGCGAGCTGGGAACCAGAAGAGCAGACAGCGAGACTGACAGGTGGGGGGAGGGGGGGGGAGGGGAAGGGGCCCTTGGTGGGGGGGCTGGGGCACAGAGCAGCGCTGTCCTCTGCCCGCAGTGGGGGATCCCACGCCCACACCGGTGGGGGCGGGCAGGCCAGAGCCCGCAGCCCGCGGTGGGTAAGGACGCCAGGAGCCATGGCCCCAGGATGGGGCGGGGGCGCGGGGTGTGAGGGAGGAGGTGGCGGGCTCAGAAGACAGAAGCAGAGGAAACCCTCAGCCCTCGACAGTCCCTGACAGCAGGGCTGGCCGGGGTCCCAGCCTTGGGACAGACCCGGCCTCAGATGGACCGACAAGCTCGGTCACCCCGGGTCAGGAGCGCCCCTCAGGGGCGGAACCCTGTGGCTGGAGCGGCCCCACTCCCCAGCAGGTGCCACGGGCTGAGCACCCACCCCAGCATATTCATCCCACACCCTCCTCCCGCCTCACCAGTCGCCTCTCCAGATGTACCCCCCCTGAAACCCCGCCCTGTCGCCAGCCCTGGCCTGAACATGCCTCCAGCTGAGCCCTAGAGGGACCCGGGGTCTGACCCCCACACCCTGGGACTTGCTCTCTGCCTGGTGTTGTAGACACCCCTCCGGGTTCTAGTGCGTTTCGTCCTGAGAACCACCCCGTGCCACAGGTGGGGAACTGAGGGAGGGGGCGGGCACAGAGCTTGCAAGAGGCCAGATCCCCCCACTCTGCTCTCAACACCCTCCTGCCCCTGATGATGTGTGAGCGTGTGACCGTAAGTGTCCAGGGGGCCCATCCCCCTGGAGGGAGGGATGGGGAAGGGTGTCCCCTCTCCTGCAGGGAGCCCTCTTGGCCCCAGGAAGGAAGGCACTGGGGGTCCCCAAAGTCTGACGGCACCACCAGAGCGCACAGCAGCCTCGCGCAAGAGCTGATTCCCTCGGTTGTAATGACTGGAGGAGCTGCTGGCTTCTGACTGAAGCATAATTACCGGGAGACCTCCGTGAAGTAATCCACCAGATAATTACATGGTGGCGGTGGGGGTGCGTCCTGCTCTGGAGGTAGAAAGGCAGCATTTAATTTCGAGGGGCACACCTAATCCTGTAATTACTCAGTATAGTCCCAGGCTCGCGCCCACCTGCCTCCCCGGGTCGGCTGGACCTGCAGAACCACAGCCGGTAAGACCTCTTCCCAACGTGGAATCAATCAGGGGTGCGGGGCGGGGCGCTGGGGGTGACACTGGGGCCTCCCCGAGCGTCTGCGGGGGAACTACCCTGGGAGCCACGGGTACAGAGAGAAATAGGCAGGCTGGGAAGGAGAGCCTTCCTCCGCGTGCGAGAGGGAAGCCTCCAGGGCCCTGGGAGTCCGGAGTTCCAGCAGCGCTCATACGGCAGGGCGTTTCGCCCTGAGACCCGCTTTCTTTGTTCTGGGCGGGGGGTGGGGGGGGGCGCTGAGCCACGTGCACACACGTCTTATCACAAGTAGAGCTCCTAACAGACAACCCCAAGCAAAGGCTTTGAGAGCAAACCCCACAGCTCATCTCCTGTGGTCAGGCGGCTGCTCTGCTTGAGCTGGGACTCACCCACAGGACAGGTGACGCTGCCGGGGTCCCGGCCATGCGTGTCTGGTCCACCGCGGGCCAGCCCGGCCTGCCCCCGGGGCAGCTGGGCCAGGCAGGAGCCACGGTGGATGGTACGGGCCTCCTGAGACCTGGACGGGGAGCCAGAGCCTGGTCGCCTGTGTCATGTCCGCCGACCAGCGCGGGTCCAGCGGCCCCGGGGCGCCCCACGTGCCGGGAGCAGGGTGCAGAGGGGCGAGCCGCGGGTCCTTGTCTGTGACCTCTCCGGCGCGGCCTGCCTCCCGGGGTTACTGCAGGATTCACGGACCAGGCTCATAGGGTTCTCTGCACGTGCACGTGTTCAGGAAAGTGGAGGCGCCTTCCTGCTGCCCGACGCCCAGGCCGCGGCCTTCTCTCTGCGGAGGCAGACGCGGAGGAGGCCGGGCAGCCTGGATCTGGGGCGGAGTCGGGGCAGGGCTAGCGTCTGCGCCCCTACCCAGCCTGCCTCTAGCTCCGCCGCCGTGTGACCAGCTGGTCACCCCCCTGAAGGCCCAGGTGTCTGCGCTGAAAAGTAGGGGTGACGGCCTCCACCGGGCAGCGCGGGGACGCGCGGGGACGCCCGGAGAGACTGGCCCCGGCCCTGGCCACTGGCTGCTCCTCTTTCCGAGTTTTTAGTTTATTTTTGGCGGCACCGGTCCTCTCTGGTCGGGGAGCGGGAGCTGCTCCCTGCCTGCCGAGCCTGGGTTTCTCACGGCGCTGGCCCCGCTTCTTGCAGAGCTCGGGCTCTGGACTAGAACACAGGCTCCGTAGCTGCTCTGAGGCAGGTGGGATCTTCCTGGACCGGGGATCAAACCCGTGTCCCCCTCACTGGCAGGCAGAGTCTCGACCCCTGGGCCACCGGGGAGTCCTGCTGCGGCCTCTTCAGTCCTGGAGAATTTCTTTAGTGCCGCTTTCTGCAGGTTCCACAGGATACAGGAAAAATACTTCCCTTTCATTTCCCAAAGACGACATCATTCTACAATATGGAAATGCTTTCCTAAACCAGGTAGTTCCTCATGGAGATTCTGGTACATTCTGTGCTTCACATCCCATCCTGCCCTCACCCCCTCCCCCAGCCTCCATCTCCCCCTCCTTCTCCCCCTCCCCGCCCCAAGCCTCCATCTCCCCTCCCCCAGCCTCCGTCTCCCCCTGGCCCCCCTCCCCAGCTTCCATCTCCCCCTCCTTCTCCCCCTCCCCGCCCCAAGCCTCCATCTCCCCTCCCCCAGCCTCCATCTCCCCCTGGCCCCCCTCCCCAGCTTCCATCTCCCCCTCCTTCTCCCCCTCCCCGCCCCAAGCCTCCATCTCCCCTCCCCCAGCCTCCATCTCCCCGCCCCAAGCCTCCATCTCCCCTCCCCCAGCCTCCATCTCCCCTCCCCCAGCCTCCATCTCCCCCTGGCCCCCATCCCCTGCCAGGCCCATTCCCCCCCTTCCCCTCCCAGGTCCATCTCCCCCAGACATCTTGCCCTGCCCCCTGCCCCTCCCCACCCATCCAGGCCCTGTCTCCCCTGTGAGGGGCCATCTCTCCTGTTTCCCTGACCTGCTCTCCATCTTCAGCCCACTCTGCCTGATCCAGGTCTCTGGCATTGGGCCCCGAGGCCTGGGGTCCCTGACCCGCAGGGATGAGGGACCTAGCCATGCCGTGCCCTCCCCTCCTTGGGGACCTGCGGGGCTCAGACCCCCCAGCCTGCTCTGGCTTCAGCCTGGGCCCCCGCCCGCCCGCTGCAGTCAGGCCTGGCCGCTTCCCTCGGGCCACAGCCTCACATCAAACCCATGCTCATTAAGAGGCGCCGTGTGCGCCAGGGTGACATCTTTATTCGTGCGCCCGGAGACTTCAAAGCCTTCAGGAGATCTCCTCAGTGGATTAGACATGAAAAATGTTGGAGATGAGACAAGCGAGAAAGCAGACGGCCGCTCCAGGCGTTAATTAGGCAGGGGGTGGGGGCGCCAGCCGAGGTGAGGGGCGCAGGACAACCTTCTCAGGGCCGAGGAGTCCACCCTGCAGCTGGCTCGCTGCGGCCGCAGCCCCGGGGCACCTGGAGGTCAGAACCTGCCCACCTGCCGGCCAGGCCTTTGTAGGTGGAACAAGGCTGGGCCCTCCAGGGAGACCACTCCATAGCCAGGGTCCCCCGCCGCCTGCAAGCAAGGACTGATTCCCAACCACAAAGGTCTGTGAGCCCGTGGTGGGGAGGAGGAAGGGGGCTTGGGCCACCCCAGGAGCTCCAGGTGGCCAAGGAGGCTTGAGGCTGGGGGCCTGGGGGAAGGCAGGCCGTCCTCTGCTCACGGGTCCCCGCAGGGTGCCCCCTGGAGATGAAGCAGGACAGGGGGCGCAGGGGTCTTCAGTGGGGCAGTGGGGTCATTCTTAGGACTTCCACGATGTGTGGCGGCCCTGGGGAGGAGCCAGGAGCCACGGGCCGCAGTCCTGATGGGAGACACAGACATGAAGTGGGGGGGCCCAGAGGAGGTGGGGGAGGGGGCCTGCATGGGGCGGGGGCAAGCTGGGCCCCCAAGGGGAAGGCACAGAGGAGGAGCTGGCATAGAGCACGCTGAGCTCAGGCCGGGGGGGCCCAGGAGCCTCACAGCTCTCTAGGTGAGATGCTGAGATGGGAGCCTCAGGCCTGGAGCCCGGGGTGGGGCATCCTCCCAAGACGTGGGGTCGGGGGTAGGCCAGGCTGTCACCTGTGTCCTGTCCCCAGGGAGACTGTCTCAGGCCTTGGGGGCCTGGGCCTCCACTGGGGCTGGAAAGGGAGACGAAAGCAGCCATGCCTGAGGGGTGGGGGCCTCGGGTCTGACCCTGAGAAGCAGCGGAGCAAGGACCCGGGAAGGACTGCCTTGGGGGCTCAGCGGCCACAGGGGACCACGTTGCTCCACCAGCCGAGGTGCTTACGGACCATCCTCCCGGCTTTGCGCGGCCCCTGCCCGTAGCCGGGGGACGGTGGACATCGCGCCAGGAGGCAGGCCTCTGGCGGTCCCCACCAATGTTCCCCAGAACATTTCCAAGGGGAGATGTCAGGGCAGAGGGCAGCTGAGAAGGGTCATTCCTGGGCCCTCAGGCCTGCGAGACAAGAAGAGAAGGCCGTCTAAACACGCCTCTCGCCACCAGGCAGGCCGGGCCAATGGAGCTATTGATTGGCCCGTTTGGGGTGTCGGCTTTGATTATGTGTGTCGCCTGGGCGACCAGTCTCATCAAGGGGCAGCTTCAGGGTCTCCTGGCAGGGGGTGCTTGTCCAAGGCCCCTGCCTGGTGGGGGGCATGTGAGCTGTGTTACGTCTGAAAGTATCAAAGGAGAAAGAGGAGGAAGTCTTCAAGAATTATAGGCGCCCCAGCTGGAAGGGCCCTATAGCCACGTGCCCCCCACCCCGCCCCGGATGGGTGCCTGGACCCCAGATGGGGCCCTCGGCCTGGGAGCAGAGCAAGCCGGGGGCGGGGGGGGGGGGGGGTGGGGGCGGGAAAGCTCTGCAGAGACCTCTCCAGCTCAAACTGAGCTGCTTCCCTTTGTTCAGGCCCAGTGCCGTCTGTAATTAGAAAATAAATTACTTTGCCTCAAAGAAGCATGCCTGGTCCTAGCAGCAGGATAAGGGGCTCAGAGGCGAGGAGCCGTCCACAGGCTGACAGGTGCAGAGCCGGCGCCTATCAGCCTGTCCAGGCGGCCGAGGCCCCAACAAGGTGAGGGGGCAGGGGTCCGGGGGGGGTCAGGGGACAGCGGCTGGGCTCCCACTGACCCTCAGAGTCAGCAGAATCCGGGAATCCTGGAGGAGATTCTGGGCCTTCTTGTCCCCTCCCCTTCTGCATGTGAGGTGCTGGCGTGGGCCCAGATGTCCTGAAGGGCTAAGCCCCCACCGGGGGCCGCCTGTGGTTATCACCCCCCAGCCTGTCTGCCTTCACCCACCCGCTCCGGCCACTCACCCCCACCCCAGGCCTTTCCCCTGCCTTCCCGTCTGTGTGGAGACGTCCCTACACTGAGGCCTCTGCCCTGGAAGTCTCTGCTCTCGGGGTCCCTTGCCAAACGCCCCTCCCTCCTGCTCCCTCCAGAGCCCGCGTCTTTGTCACTCGAAGATGGATGCTGGGGCTTTTTTCCTGTGCTGTCCCTCCCGTCCCCCCAGACATGCTCAGCCCAGGGCTTCCAACTGCAGACCCAGGGTCCCCGGGGACAGCCCTAGCCTGCCTGGAGTTTACTTCCCTGGGTCTCCACCATCTTCGGGGCACCCCCAGCAATGGGAGGGTGAAGCGGGCACAGAGGGGCTCCTTGGAGGCACCTGGGGCCGGGCAGATGTTCCCTGAGGCAAGGGAACCCGGGGGACGATCCGGCGGGAAGATGGTCTGTGGAGAGCCCCTACAGGCCTGCGGCAGAGACCCACGCGCCTGGAGAGGGGACAGGCCCACGCGCCCGGAGAGGGCACAGGCCCACGCGCCCGGAGAGGGCACAGGCCCACGCGCCCGGAGAGGGCACAGGCCCACGCGCCCGGAGAGGGCACAGGCCCACGCGCCCGGAGAGGGGAGAGGCCCACACGCCCGGGGAGGGGAGAGACCCACGCGCCCAGAGAGGGGAGAGGTTGCCCACAAGGTGTTTCTGAGGGCGAGTGAGGGATCGACCCTGACTGACCCCCAGGTCTGTAATGTTAGAGATGCCCCCAGCTGCTGTTGGAGGGCTGAGATCGCCGTGCAAAGCGACCCGCAGAGGAGGCACCCCCAAGGCCACTCGCCCCAGAGGTGACCACGTCCTGACATCCAACAACCCAGAGGCTTTGTTCTGGCTTTGGACCCTGAGGCCTCTAGCGCGGGGATACCCAGCCTCCGGGGCCTGATGCCTGCTGTGTGAGGTGGAGCTGAGGTCACGACGGTACAAATAAAGTGCACAGTAGATGCAACGTGCTTGAGTCATCCGCAAGCCTCCCCTCCTCCTGGGTCCGCGGAAAACCCTCCCCGAAACCCGGTCCCTGGTGCCCGAGAGGCTGGGGACAGCTGCCCCAGCACGTGCCTTTCTCTCCATCAGGGCCGACGTCGTGAGTTTGGGTCCGTGCCCTCCGTGGTCGGTTCTCGGGCGTGGCCCATCCAGGCTCCTGGGCACCTAAGGCGTTTCTGCTGTGCATGGCCCCGGGCATGGACCTGCCAGCTCATGGGGCTAAGGGGAGTCTGCGTGGCGGGCGGCAGCTGTCAGCCACTCAGGGTGGGTGTGGGCTCACCTCTCCCACCCCCACAGCACCTGCGAGGGTGGGGGAGCCCCTTGTGCCCCTGCGGGGTCTGCCCTGCATGCGGCCTGCAGAGGCACGTGAACACTCAGCAGACCCCACCTATTTTAGTCCGTACCTCCATGCTGACAGCACAGGGCAGCCATTCACAAGTATTTGTTGCGAAAGGCAAGAAGGGGGTGGGGAGGGAGGAGGGACAGGGAGGAGCCCCGGAGGCCAGAGGATCCAGCAGGCACTGGCCAGCCCCCAACGACTCTGCAGGCAAAGAGCAGAACAACCTGGGCACTCTGACAGCTCCTGCTGGGATGGACGAGCCCCTGGAGGCTCGGCAGGAGGTGGACACCTCCGGACCAACGCAGCCTCTCGGGAAAGGAGAGTATGGAGGACAGAGACGCGTCCCAGGACTGCCTGTCTCAGGCTGGGAGACGGGCCGGGAGCTGCCTGGGGAGGTCACTTGGAGGGCCGGGAGATGCGGGGCGGGGGGCTGGCTGACCCCTGCCCCCACTTTCTTTGGGGGCACACGAGCTCTGAGAGGGGTGTACAGAAGATCAGAGGGACCGGGGAGCCAGGGGCCAAGCAGCCGCGGGGCCAAGGCTGGTGGGCGCATGTCTGGCGTCAGGAGGACAGAGCCATCATCCCAGCACACATGCCGCCCAGTCATCAGCGTCTGCTCGCCTCTCTCCACCTGCTGCCTCAGGCCCTCTGCACGGCGGTTCGGCGCACAGAGGTCCTTAGACCCACTTCAGAGATGGGTAGACTGAGGCACAGGGAGGTCATCCCAGAGAGCGAAGGGTGGGAGCACCCAGCAGTCCCACCTGGACTCCCTGTTCTCGGACCCTCACAAAAAAGTGCAGTGGACCCTGATGTGTCTCCTTTCTCTACCATTTTTCAGATTTATTGGTTTTATCACTGGCTGAGCTGCGTGTTTGTCACTGCACACTTTTTTCTCGTTGCGGAGATCGAGAACAGGGCTGCTCCTTTGTGGACACCGGCTTCTCACGGCAGTAGCGTCTCTTGTTGTGGTGCACGGGCTCCGGGCACACGGGCTCCGGGCACACGGACCCGTAGTTGTGGCTCCGTAGTTGTGGCTCCATATTTGTGCCCCACGGGCTCAGCTGCTCCGTGACACGTGGAATCTTCCCTGACCAGGGATCAGACCCGTGTCCCCTGCATTGACCACTGGGCCAACAGGAAAGTCTTCTAACATTTTTTAATGTTAAAAATAAAGGGGGGGGGGGAAATCTAGTTTGGAGAGACATTTTAATTCACTGATTCTCCTTTATGAAATATGAAATGAAAAAAAATAAGCACAGAGGGTGCGCTTATGAATGCTGTGGTCAGAGGAGAGCATTAATGCATAAACGTCTGCCATCTCAGCCAACAGACAGAACGTGCGGCTGGGCCGAGGGTCACGGAGGGCCCATAAAGCATCTTTAGAAGCTGACCTGGTAGTCAGGTGCAAATGTCAAAAATGTCTGAACAGATCTCTTAAGACAAAAGTCCCGACCACAGTATAATAAAAGTAGAAATAAACGCTTCCTAAAAATAGAAAATTGGAGATTTAAGACTACTGTCATCGGTAACATCTAGGTCAAGGAGAAAATCAAGCACAGAGCAGACGCCGTAGGAAACAATGGAAGCTCAGCCCCCTGAATCAGAGCCTCTGGGACCGCACCCCCGACCCGAGGCTCCCCCACGACCGTCAACGCTTCTGCTGTCAGAGACCCGCTCACAACACAGAACACAACAGATGCGCTTTCCGCCTCAGATGCTTAAGGAGAGAACAAGCCCCAAGGAAACAGGAGAAAGGAAATAATAAAGATAAAAGCAAATAAATAAACTACAGAACATAGAATCAGTGGCAGTGATAAATACCAGACCTGGCTCTTTGAAAATAAACTAGTAAAAAAGAAAAACCTCCTACAAACCCAATCAAGGAAAATTCTGTGAAGTGCGGAGCCTTCCCACTTCAAATTCAGCGCTCGTTAATTCTTTAAGGGCGGTCAGATTATTAGACCAGGAGAAACACAGACTCCGCTAAGGCCATGGGGCGGGGAGGTTCCAGCTGACATAGGCGGGACAGATGTCCCATCTGGGATGCCACCCATGAGACAGAGGACGTGAAGGTCCCAGCCTCCAGCCAGGGACACCCGATCCCTGGGAGGCATCCTCGAAGACTTCTGGGGCTGTTGTCTGAGGTCCCGAGTGCTCGAGTGGATGGGTCCCTGCGGCCCTGAGCCCATTTCACAGGTGTGAATGGTGAGGTCAGCAAGCCAAGTGATGTGGAAGTCCCCAGCACCGGCCCCTCTGTGTCCCAGGGAATGGCCTCCCATCCCACCCTCTATCTCTATTCTAAATTTCCCTCGTTCTCTTTTCTGATGAATGTCTTTCCCACATTCCTTTCTTGTTTCTAAGCAAGGAGGCCGAGGTCTCAGCAGGTCTGAGTGGGGCTCACTCAACTCCAGTTGCTGAGTGAGGGCCCCGCGCCCACATGCCTCTCTCAGAAAGCGAGTGGAGTGGTTGGTTTTATCATCACCTTGATGCATGGACAAGGTGAGTTCACAGTGCACGTGACCACAAGGATCACGCCAAGTAGCCAAGTGCAGAGTGTCTTTCCTCAGCCAGATCTGTTGTGGGCTGTGTCCAGGCGTGATCATCTGCGGCTTACACCTTCCTGGACCTGGGTGACCGTTTCCTCCCCACGTTAGGGAGGCTTCCATCTATTATCTTTTCCCGTATGCGCCCAGGCCCTTTCTCTCCCTTCCTCCTCCTGACGCCCCTAACGCGAGCATCAGTGCCCTTGACGTTGTCCGAGGCCGTGCTCACTTCTTGTCTGCCCCCTCCCTTTGTCCCACAGCAGTGACGTCCAATGTCTTCCATCCCTCTGTGTCCCGCCATCTCCTCTTGGTTCCTCCCAGGACTTTTGAATTTCAGTTTTCATGTCCATGGTGTCTTCGCTTTGTTAGAAACTTCTGACTTTCCTCTGCGCAGACTTTCTGCCCCAAGCCCCGGGCCATCTGCAGTCACCGCTCTGAACTCCCGCAGCGGGCAGCCCGTCCCACATCACTCAGGTCTGCTGCTGGGGTCTGTCTTGCTCCTCGTCTGGGGCGTGCTCCTCTGCCGGCTCCTCCTGTCCGGGTTCCATTTGTTTTCCATCTCTCGGTTCCGTTTCTCGACCTGGGTGAGGTGGGAGTGTCCTGGGCGTCCCCTCTCCCTGAGCGATGACGGGGGCTCTGGCGGGCGGGTGGGTGGCCCGGCCCGGCCCGGCCCCGCCCTGTGTGGATGCTGCTGGTGAGCAGGGTCTGGTCACGCGGCGGCTGCTTCCAGAATCCTAGGGCCCCCGGCTGGTGCCGGCTCACTGGGGGCAGAGTCAACCCAGGAGACTCTGGAGCTGGTCCTGGAGTGGGCGACCCCTGGTGGGGGGCGCGGCTCCCAACAGTCAGGTGGGAGGCCTGGGGGATCCCAAAGCTTGCGTTGGCTGCTAGTGTGCAGGGCTGGGGCCCAGCTGGTCCCGGGGCCGGGGGGGCGTCTGGGTCTGCTCTGCTCTGGGCGGGCCAGGCCTGGGGGTAAAGGACTATGGCTTTCCTCTATCTCCCTCTGGAGGGTGAGGCTGGCCTAGTGGCCCCTCAGGTGGACGGTGCTGCGTCCTGGCCGTCTAGTGGGCAGGGCTGTGTCCACCAAGGGGGTCTCAAGGTGGCCTGTCTGCTGCCGGCTGGGGCTGTGACCCCGCCCCGGGGCTGTGTGACTGAGTCTCCAGGCTCTGGGTCTGACGGGCCTGTATCTCAGCCCAGCGGCCGTGTTCACGAGGCCAGTGTCCAGGCGAGCCCCAGCCGCCTGTCTCTGCAGGAGACGCTCCGCGGGCAGCAGGTAGGTCCCGCCCAGGCTCCTGCCCGGCTCGGCCTGCGTGAGGTTCTGTGCGGCCATGTCAGCGTGAGTCTGTGGGGCTCTGCCTCACGCCTTCACAGCCACATGCTCCGGGGGCCCCAGGGTCACACCCCCACATGGGGCGCAGGGTGGGCGCCCAGCGCTCACTCCCGGGGGATGCTCTGCAGCGTCACCTCCCCCCAGGGCGTGGTTCCCCACGGGGGGTACAGAGCGGGGCTGTACCCCGGGTGCCACTCCTGCGGCCCCATCACGGTTCCTCGTGTGGTGGGAGAAGGGGCGGGAGGGGACAGGCAGGCCCCAGGTCTCGGTCGCATCCCTGGCCTGGCCGCCTGGTGAGGGTCCCTGGCTTCAGGCAGGAAGGAACTCAGGCACGAGTTGAAGGAGAAACGAGCTCCCTGAGACTGGGGCCCTGCAGGGCACGGTGCTCAGGGTGTGTGAGCCGGGTGACGGCATGGCCAGACATAGCTGGGGCTGGGAGGCCAATTCCAGCTACTTAGGGGAGGGGCTGGCATTTCCAGGACTTGGGCCACCAGCCTCTGTCCTGGCTGCTGCAGGGCTGTCGTCCAGCTGACGTGTTACCCTGGGCGGGAAGGAGGTTCGAGGTTGGCTCTCCTGCCCTCTTGGGTCTGGTTGTCGGCTCTAACCATGTCAGTCGCGTCCTGTTCATCTCGGTGGCTGAGCTTCTTTACTGGGTGTGGCTTGCGCCTTCCCTCCAGTTTCACACCGGTTTCACTCCTCCCCTCCTGTTTCACCCCTTCCCCTCCTGTTTCACTCCTTCCTGCCTTTAGCGTGGGCTGTCTTTTCTGCTCGGTTCCAGCCTTCGACAATGGCTCTTCTGCGGAAGGCTGTGATTGTGGTGGGCCCCTGAGAGGGGCTGAGCCAGGCTCCCCTCAGTGCACAGCCAGATTCCCGGTCACACGTCACTGTGAGCCGACCGTCTTGTGTATTTCACTTCTTTCTGTAGCTGAGTACTTTTTAGACTGGGATGCGAGGCTGGTATCATGTCACTTACAACTTCTAGTGGATGAGAATCTGAATCAGGCTGGTTTAGGCAAAACATGGGGCTTTCCTGGTGGCTCCGACGGTAAAGAGTCTGCCTGCAGTGCGGGAGACCCGGGTTCGATCCCTAGGTCAGGAAGATCGCCTGAAGAAGGGAATGGCAACCCACTCCAGTATTCTTGCCTGGAGAATCCCATGGACAGAGGAGCCTGGCGGGCTACAGTCCATGAGGTCGCAAAGAGTCGGACACGATTGAGCAGCTTCAGTCTCACTTAGGCAAAATAAAACAAGGGACTTCCTGGTGGTCCAGCGGCTAAGACTCTGTGTTCCCAATGCAAGGGGCCGAGGTTCGATCCCTGGTCAGGGAACTAGACCCCACATGCCACAGCTAAGAGTTTGCATGCTGCAACTGAATGTCTCATGCGCTGCAGCTAAGACCTGGTTCAGCCAAACAAAGAAATAAATACATATCAAACAAACAAACAGACAAGGGGGCCTCTCTCTTGGCTGGCTCCGGAGTCCCGGGGATGCAGCAAGTCTGCGACGGCCTGGCCAGCGCCTGTGGGTCTGCTTCCTGGAGAAGTGGCCGGGTCTGGGGACTGCAGGGTCCCTCTGCCCACGCAGGGGACAGTGAAGCTGGTGAACACAGGCCGCATATGAGGCTGAGGAAGGCCTCCGTCTCCTGAACCCGTCCTCAGGATGCGGCCGGAAGGGCTCGGGTGTCGTGCCTGAGAGAGGGAGCCCTGATGTCTGAGTCCAGGTGCTGCCTGTTCAGACTTCTCTGTCCTTCCAGCTTTCTCCGCTTTACACGTTTTCATCAGAAAAAATGGCAGGAGAGTGGCCAGCTACGTTTGGTTTTAAATAATAAGGGAATGATACAGATTTTGCTGGTAAGGGCGAGGTTTGTCTGCTTGAACTCGGGGCCCCTCCCCCTGCCTGGTGGGCGGGTGTCCCACTCGAGGGCTTCCTGCACCACTGTGCTGTCCCCGGGGTCTCAGGCGACAGGACAGGCCGTGTGGCCAGACCCTGGGGTCCCCAGCTCTTTGCACAGGGCTGGTCTCCAGATGAGGGAGGGGGCATCACAGCAGCTTGTCCCCAACAGCCGCCCATCGAGTGCACGGGAGCAAGAGGAGGCTTCGCAGGGTTGACCCAGGGGCTGGGGCCCGCACACACACCTGCACCCCTCGTCCTGCAAATGGGTCCTGCTTTGTAGCGCAGAAGTTGCCGAATGGGTTCACTGTGATAAACCTCACGGCAGGGGCTGGCTGCACAGGGAACGTTTAGTGAAACATTTGCTGTCCGAGCGATGGGGCGGGTGGGGAGGGGGGCAGGGGCCAGGAGGGCTCTGGGCTCCAGAGTTTGCAGCCTTGGTCGGAGGGCAGCAGCTGAGGTCAGAGCGCGAGTGTGGGCTCTGGCCCCAAGCCAGCTGGACGGGGCTGCCCCTGACGATGCTCTAAATTCTTTCCTTGCAAACAGCAGTCTCTCAGACTAGTTGGAGTCTTAAACACGGTGGGTCATCTCAAACACGGGAGAACCCACTTGACTCAAGGTGGGCCCAGGACTCTCGCTCCTGTCTCTCTCCCTGGGAGCCCCAACCCCCTGCCCCCTGAAACCTCTTGTCCTGAACTGGCATGGCTTCATGACGTCTGCTGGCCCATGACGTGAGTTCCAGAGTCTGGTCTCGGGTGCTCAGGAGTAAAGCGTTTGCTAGTGGATGAGGGGCACCTGCCCTTTGCTTTCAGTGAAATCTCCCGCTCTTCGTTCTTTATGGTGTCTTTATAAGCATCTGCTGATCAGTTACCTCTGATTCCTCATCTCTGCACGAGGCCGCGTTTTGTGGATGAGCTGTCTCCCGCAGGCACCGTGGAGGAGAGCCAGGCTCTCGGCCACGGCTGGCCGAGTGAGCACCTGTCCGCGCCCGGCAGGGTGATTGTCCCCTGGAGGTCTGGTCCCACGGAGGGTCACCCGGCCGCGTGGCCAGGGGCTTGGTGCAGGTGTGCGGTCGTCCACCTGGGCCGCTGCTGAGGTCAGCTGGCTGCTCTCCAGCCGTGCACACAGAAGACAAAGGCTCTGCTCCTCGTCTACCGAGGGTCGGGCCTTACAGGTACAGCTGTGGTTCTCCCTCAAACGCGAGCACTTTGTCAGCTGCTTCTGGCTCCTCCAGCCATGGGCAGTCTCTGTTTCCTCCCGCACTCCTGCTCAGACCGTATTGCTTTTTTCTGCTTCACCTAGTTTTGTGATTTGATGTTTCAGCTAAATCCTCGTTCTGATCAAGCTGGAGTCTGATTTTCTTGCTGTTCTGGAGAGATTTCAGTGAGATGGATCTGTTTTCAGAAGTCTCCTTTGTATTTTTAAATTTTGTAACGATTTCGCTTTCAATCACTGTCACCCAATGCATGCACCATATTTGGGTTCGGTGAGAAGACCCGCACCTGGGTCTTGCAGGAAGCACAGCTTTCAAGGGAACGGTGTGGTTATTTGTGGAGACTGGGCGATGCTGCCTTATCCTGGAAGCCAGCATCGCTTCAGTGCGTGCCTGTTCCTATTTTCATGCTCTGGCAATCTGGCTTCCTAGTTGGAAAGCTCAAAACCCAACTTTAGTTGATTTATTCAGAAGCAGAGCTTGTTGAAAGGATCCTGGGGCAGCTCAGAGAATATTATAGGAAGATCTGCAGGGTTGCTTTCAAGGCTGCCCCTCTGGACACTGCTTCAGAAGCCTGCTGCAGAGCCGGGGGCCGCACCCCGAGTGCCCCCAAGTCCGGGCTCTGGGAGTCTGGGGGTCTGGGCTGTGTGCCGTTGCAGCTCTGAGCCGGGCTGGAAGGCGGGTGCTGTGGTCCCCACTGCTTCCATGGGGCTGGCCAGTGGGCTCTGCCTCCTGGTCCAGGGGGTGCCCATTGGCTGGGATGGTGCTGGGTTCTGTCTCCTTGACCGTCTTGACTGTAGACCACTCGCTGGGGTAGACGCCCTGGCTGGGGCATCCCCTGCCCCCTGCCTTTAGCCTTCCTGTGTTGGCTTGGCCCCCTCAGTCCCTCCCGTCCCCCTCGATGACCCTCCAGGGAGGAAGAGCCCATAACCGCCCCGACAGCCACCTCCTGCCCAGAGGCCACCCTATGGGGTAACTCCCCTGCCTTTTCTGCCCTTTGACAGGTGTGGAGGCCCTGCAGCAGCTGGCTGGCGGGGTTCGCTCACAAGGGAATTCACAGCCTTCCAGTGGGACTGCAAGAGGAATGAGTTGACAGCTGGCAGGGATATGGGTCAGCTGAGCACATGCTGCCCAGAGGCTGGAGGAGTGTGCGGAACCTCAAGGTCGCTGGAGCACGTGCGGTGTCCCCTCGGGTGCTGTCTCCTGGTGCTCTGTCCCCCGGGTGCTGTCTCCTGGTGCTCTGTCCTCCCGGGTGCTGTCTCCTGGTGCTCTGTTCCCCCGGGTGCTGTCTCCTGGTGCTAGGTCCCCTCGGGTGCTGTCTCCTGGTGCTGTGTCCCTCGGGTGCTCATCTCCTGATGCTTTGTTCCCCTGGGTGCTATCTCATGGTGCTGTGTCCCATCGAGTGCTGTCTCCTGGTGCCCTGTCCCCCCGGGTGCTGTCTCCTGGGGCCCTGTCCCCCCAGGTGCTGTCTGCTGATGCTAGGTCCCCTTGGGTGCTGTCTCCTGGTGCTGTGTCCCATCGGGTGCTGTCTCCTGGTGCTGTGTCCCCCCGGGTGCTGTCTCCTGGTGCTCTATCCCCTCGGGTGCTGTCTCCTGGGGCTCTGTCTCCTGGTGCTCTATCCCCTCGGGTGCTGTCTCCTGGGGCTCTGTCTCCTGGGGCTCTGTCCCCCCGGGTGCTGTCTCCTCATGCTGTGTCCCCTCAGGTGCTGTCTCCTGATGCTTTGTCCCCCCGGGTGCTCATCTCCTGATGCTTTGTCCCCCCGGGTGCTCATCTCCTGGTGCTCTGTCCCCTCGGGTGCTCATCTCCTGATGCTCTGTCCCATGGCGTGCTGTCTCCTGGTGCTGTGTCCCCTCGGGTGCTGTCTCCTGGTGCTGTGTCCCCTCGGGTGCTGTCTCCTGGAGCTCTGTCCCCCTGGGTGCTGTCTCCTGGTGCTGTGTCTCCCTGGGTGCTGTCTTCTGGAGCTCTGTCCCCTCAGGTGCTGTCTCCTGATGCTCTGTTCCCCCGGGTTCTGTCTCCTGGTGCTGTGTCCCATCGGGTGCTGTCTCCTGGTGCTGTGTCCTCTCGGGTGCTGTCTCCTGGTGCTGTGTCCCTCGGGTGCTCATCTCCTGGTGCCCTGTCCTCTCAGGCGCTCATCTCCTGATGCTCTGTCCCCCCGGGTGCTCATCTCCTGATGCTTTGTTCCCCAGGGTGCTGTCTCCTGGTGCTCTGTCCCCCCGGGTGCTCATCTCCTGGGGCTCTGTCCCCTCAGGTGCTCATCTCTGGATGCTCTGTCCTCCCGGGTGCTCATCTCCTGGGGCTGTGTCCCCCCGGGTGCTGTCTCCTGGTGCTCTGTCCCCTCGGGTGCTGTCCCCTGGTGCTCTGTCCCCCCGGGTGCTCATCTCCTGGTGCTCTGTCCCCCCGGGTGCTCATCTCCTGGGGCTGTGTCCCCCCGGGTGCTGTCTCCTGTGCTCTGTCCCCTCGGGTGCTGTCTCCTGGTGCTCTGTCCCCCCAGGTGCTCATCTCCTGATGCTTTGTTCCCTGGGGTGCTGTCTCCTGGGGCTCTGTCCCCCCGGGTGCTGTCTCCTCGTGCTGTGTCCCCTCAGGTGCTGTCTCCTGATGCTTTGTCCCCCCGGGTGCTCATCTCCTGGTTCTCTGTCCCCCCGGGTGCTATCTCCTGGTACTGTGTCCCCCCGGGTGCTGTCTCCTGGGGCTCTGTCTCCTCGGGTGCTGTCTCCTGGGGCTCTGTCCCCCCGGGTGCTGTCTCCTCATGCTGTGTCCCCTCAGGTGCTGTCTCCTGATGCTTTGTCCCCCCGGGTGCTCATCTCCTGAGGCTCTGTACCCCCGGGTGCTATCTCCTGGTGCTGTGTCCCCCCGGGTGCTGTCTCCTGGGGCTCTGTCTCCTCGGGTGTTGTCTCCTGGTGCTCTGTCCCCCTGGGTGCTCATCTCCTGATGCTTTGTTCCCCGGGGTGCTGTCTCCTGGTGCTCTGTCCCCGCGGGTGCTAATCTCCTGAGGCTCTGTCCCCCCGGGTGCTGTCTCCTGGTGCTGTGTCCCCCCGGGTGCTGTCTCCTCATGCTGTGTCCCCTCAGGTGCTGTCTCCTGATGCTTTGTCCCCCCGGGTGCTCATCTCCTGAGGCTCTGTACCCCCGGGTGCTATCTCCTGGTGCTGTGTCCCCCCGGGTGCTGTCTCCTGGGGCTCTGTCTCCTCGGGTGCTGTCTCCTGATGCTTTGTCCCCCCGGGTCCTCGTCTCCTGAGGCTCTGTACCCCCGGGTGCTATCTCCTGGTACTGTGTCCCCCTGGGTGCTGTCTCCTGGGGCTCTGTCTCCTCGGGTGCTGTCTCCTGGGGCTCTGTCCCCCCGGGTGCTGTCTCCTCATGCTGTGTCCCCTCAGGTGCTGTCTCCTGATGCTTTGTCCCCCCGGGTGCTCATCTCCTGAGGCTCTGTACCCCCGGGTGCTATCTCCTGGTGCTGTGTCCCCCCGGGTGCTGTCTCCTGGGGCTCTGTCTCCTCGGGTGCTGTCTCCTGATGCTTTGTCCCCCCGGGTCCTCGTCTCCTGAGGCTCTGTACCCCCGGGTGCTATCTCCTGGTACTGTGTCCCCCTGGGTGCTGTCTCCTGGGGCTCTGTCTCCTCGGGTGCTGTCTCCTGGGGCTCTGTCCCCCCGGGTGCTGTCTCCTCATGCTGTGTCCCCTCAGGTGCTGTCTCCTGATGCTTTGTCCCCCCGGGTGCTCATCTCCTGAGGCTCTGTACCCCCGGGTGCTATCTCCTGGTGCTGTGTCCCCCCGGGTGCTGTCTCCTGGGGCTCTGTCTCCTCGGGTGTTGTCTCCTGGTGCTCTGTCCCCCTGGGTGCTCATCTCCTGATGCTTTGTTCCCCGGGGTGCTGTCTCCTGGTGCTCTGTCCCCGCGGGTGCTAATCTCCTGAGGCTCTGTCCCCCCGGGTGCTGTCTCCTGGTGCTGTGTCCCCCCGGGTGCTGTCTCCTGGTGCTCTGTCCCCCCAGGTGCTCATCTCCTGATGCTTTGTTCCCCAGGGTGCTGTCTCCTCATGTTCTGTCCCCTCAGGCGCTGTCTCCTGATGTCTCTCCCCTGTCCCTCTGGGGCAGTGCTCTGATGCCATGCTGGGGAGGTGGTGACAGTGCTGATCGCCGGGGGAGAGGGGCACCCGGCCCCCAGCATGCACACAGAGGCCCCCACCTGCACCAACACCCCACTCTGCCTCCTGCCCTGCCCTACCCTGCGTGCTTGGGAACCCACTCTCTGCTTTTCTGGATAGATTCCAACTGGATGTTCAATGTGAAATAAAAATTAAAGTAAGAAGAAACCTAAGATGGTCCCAGTTTGATTAGAAAATCCATCTGTCCCTGCCTAGGGAAAGCTATTGGGAGGCAATATACATGTTCACAGTGGTTCTCTCTGGCAGGGGGTGCAAGCGACTTAAGTTTCTCTTTGTTTTTCCCAGTTTCCTAGATTTTCTACAGTTTTGTAGAACATGTACTACTTTTATAATAGGGGAAAAAACAGTAAAAGAATAAATTTTTAAACAACAAAAAGTTTAAAAGTATCAACACCTGAAAATAGAGGCTTGCATCGCCAGTAAATTAAGGCACACTTGGTTCCTTGATGAAAGAACATTTCAGGTTTCAAAGGGCCTCACAGTTCTGTGAATAAAAGAGGCATGCGATAAATATTTGCTGAGACAATTAATAAATGAGTTCTCTCCGGGGTTTCCTGAAGCGCAGACTCCCCAGTGCATCTTAAATGAAACCAATTTACAGAACGTGATTGTCCCTCCCCACCACACGCGCTGCTGGAAGGAGAAGACGGGATGTGGCTGGATGCTGGGTTCCAGCTCTACCCCAGGGTTCAGTCGTGGACCCCCCAACATCCCCCAGCTCCGTTTCCTTATCAAAAGAGGGGGAATCGCAGCCACCTGCCAGCCGGGTGCTTTCCTGCTTGTGAAGCGTCCACCATGGCTCAGAATGTCACAGTTATGAGTCTTCAGAGACCCAGGGAGTAAAAATAGTTCCTTCTTTGCGAGCCGTGAACACACAGAAGATTGCACCGGCCAGAAACGCGCGTCAGAGGGTCATCGCAGGCACTGCCGGGGCAGAAAGCCCGACCCCGCCTCTCCGCTCCTGCCCTGAGCGCGCTCCGACTCTCACGCTGACCACGGCCCTCTTCCTGCGCAGTTTCATCCTGTCAATGCCGCATCACCAGAACATGGTTGTTTACTTTGCCTGTTTTTCGTTTGTGTTTTTTAAATAACTGTGTTAGTTTCAGGTGTGCAGCAAGCGGTTCAGTTATGCACATACATTTATGCATCCTTTTCCACATTTTTTTCCCATATGGATTATTAGAGTATTGAGAGGCGTTCCCTGTGCTATTCAGCAGGTCCTTGTTATAATAGACGTCTGTTTTCACTGTTGCCTGTTTTTACCTTTTTAATATTATTTCCTTACTTGGCTGCACCAGGTCTGGGTTGCGTCTTGGTTGCAGGAACTTTAGTTTCGGCGTGTTCAGCCCTACTGTGGGGTCCAGTTCCCTCACCAGGGGTTGAACCCGGGCCCCGTATTGGGAGTACTGAGTCTCAGCCACTGGACTAGGGGAAGTCCCGATTTCTGCCTGTTTGTTCTTTTTAAAACTAGACTGGAATCACAGTTTGTCTCCTTCTTTCTTCAGCACTCTTGCTCAGTGTCTTTCGCGAGATGCATCCGCACCGTTAGGCACTTGCGGTTTGTTCACTGTGCCGTGGTGTTTGGCTGGGTCGGTGCCCCTCGGCTCACATCTGTTACCCTGTTGATGGACAGGTGGGCTGTTTCCAGTTGGGGCTTTGTTGTGGGGTGGGGGGAGCCCAGGGCCCACTGACCTTCAGCTCTGCCTTCACACCCCTGCATCTCTTGAGCAGGAATCTGACCCCCACCGTCCTTGCAGCCTGGAGTTGTTGTTCTGGTTCTGTTTGTTTTGAATTTTTATTGTAAAGTATACATAACACCTCCCTGCCAGGCCTGGTCTCCAAGCGCTGGAGCCTCGTGGCGGGGGCAGGGCGGCCAAAGCCAGAGGTGCCCACTGGGACATCGGGCCATGGGGTCCGAGCTGCAGGCCATTGCCCACGCTGGCGGTGCCCTTCCAGGGGAACAAGCGCTCCCTTTCCACGGCACTCACCGTGTGCAGGTGCCGATCTGCCTGCTTTGCTGGCCTTAGTAACACCGAGAATGGCTGAGGAGCGCGCCCGTGTGACCCCCATTTTATAGGAGACGAAACTGAGCACAGAGAAGCTGAGACATTTGCCCAAAGTCACACAGCTGGTGAGGAAAGGAGCATGATGGGACCCCGTCCTTCGTCTCGATCCGTCTGTCCCGTGCGCCCAGGCTCCCTCCTGCTAGGTGCGGCCAGAGGGGTGTGGCGGGGGGGGCGGTGCTGTGGTGTGGGCGGGGCTATGGGGTGTCCTCTCCCGTCATTGGTGCTGTGGGGTGGGCGGGGCTGTGGGTGTCCCCTCCTGCCATTGGTGCTGTGGGGGTGGGCGGGGCTGTGGGTGGGCGGGGCTGTGGGTGTCCCCTCCTGCCATTGGTGCTGTGGGGGTGGGCGGGGCTGTGGGTGGGCGGGGCTGTGGGGTGTCCCCTCCTGTCATTGGTGCTGTGGGGTGGGCGGGGCTGTGGGTGAGCGGGGCCGTGGGGTGTCCCCTCCGGCCGTCGGCCCTTCGCCAGAGGCCACGACACCCTGCACCGCCGAGCTCCAGGTCTCGTGGGGTCTCTTTGGGGCACGCGTCCCGTCGTCTGATCCCCCCACAGCCAGCCCTTCCTTCCAGTCCCTTCTGGGTGAGGCAGGTTAAGTGCTCGCGGGTGGCCGGGCACGGGGGAGACTGGCTTGGCGAAGGGACAAGGGTGCTATCTGAGAAGCGGCCCGAGGCCCCCAGGTGCAGGCGGCGGTTGGGGGGGGGGGGGGAGCTGATGAGGGGAGAGCGCCCAGAGATGCAAAGCCCTGGGGCGGGCTGTTCTTGGACGATCAAGGCAGAACGTGGCCACCAGCAAGGGGCGAGGGCGAGGGGAGGGTGGCGGGCTGGGGTCTTGGGGTTCATACCCTACAGAGCCCCGTCGGCCGCTAGATGCGCTCTGGGGTCCGTGCATGAGATAGAGGCGGGACCTCGAGCAGATGGCTGCCTGCTGTGCTTGTTGAGGGCTCCGTCCAGCTGTTGTCTGCAGAGCAAGAGTGGATGTGAAGGCCACCGGGGGCTGGGCAAGGGGCCCCAGAGTCGATGGTGGCGGGCACCGGGGTGGCATCAGCGGGGCTGGAGGACTCAGGCCGGATTCTGCACAGACTTTGAAAACGGGGCCGACAAGACTTATGATTGCGTCAACAGAGGTCAAAATGGAGAAGGGAGCCTGTCTACTGACCGGGGGACGGCGGGAGGAGGAACTGGTTTTGGGAAGAGGGTCGGGAGGAGTGTGTCCTCCAGCTTGCTTGGGCCTTGTCCTGGGTCCTGAGTGGAGACACCAAGGTGAGTCAGGAGTCCTGGAGAATTCTGCTGGAGGCGGGCCGGTCAGTGCAGAGGTGATATTTAAAACAGCGAACAGGTACTTTCCTGCTGGTCCTGTGGCTAAGACTCTGAACTCCCCATGGAGGGGCCCACAGTCCATCCTTGGTCAGGGAACTAAGACTCAGCACAGCCAAATAAATAAATAGGCAAATAAATAAATATTTTAAAAAACTAAACAGCAGATAATATGGGTAATTGGGGAGGTCCCCAGGCAGATTAGGGCTTCCTAGGTAAAGAATCTGCCTGCAATGCAGGAGACCTGGGTTTGATCCCTGGGTCAGGATGGCAACCCACTCCAGTATTCTCACCTAGAGAACCCCATGGACAGAGGAGCCTGGCCGGCTACAGTCCATGGGGTCGCAAAGAGTCAGACACAACTGAGCAACTTTCTCTTCACTTCACTTCCAGGCAGGCTGACTGCCTGCTCATCTGTAGCAGGAGGGGGCCCCAGGCTGGTCAGGAAATGGGGAAAGGTCAGTCTGGGAGACTTGGTCCTTGACCCTCTCTTGTGGGTTCTGCCCGCCTGGAGGTTGGCCCATGTCCCGCATCTGCACAGTTGCCCTCTGGTGTCTCACTGCCCATGTGCCTTGCTGGGCATCCCAGGCCGCCATGCTCCAGCTCCAGGGACTGGACCATTGTTGCTCAGCTCCATGCTGAAGCCCCCTACCCCTCAGTGTGACCAGGAGGGTCAATGGGAGGAAACCCTGGGATGCTCTTGGAAATGTCCGGAAGGAACAGTCACTGCCAGCATAAAACAAGAGCACATAGGAGATACACAAGCGCAACAAAGACCGAGCCAGACACGCAGAGGGAGCGCGGCTGGCCCCTGAGTGTCCGCTCCCGTGACTCACCCTCGTCCCCCAGCACGCGTCTTCTGGGCGGACTCCCTTGTGCTGAATTAAGTCTCACCCCGATGTCCCTGCATGGCTCCTCACCGGTTGCACGTTTATGGCGGCTGTTCGCTTTGCTCCCCTGTGGTCTTTGAATGGGCGCAGAGTTCCAGCAGGGAGACTCAAATGGACTGAGCTCTCTCCCTCACGGTCTCTGCAGGCTCGCTCACAGTGCCCTGCCTCCTGGTCCTCAGGTTCCTACAGTCCGACGTTGTCACACGGGGAGCGAGGCTCATCCCAGTCACTTTCTAGCTTCGCCCCAGGGCGTGGCTCTTCATCTAAAATGCCCTGCATGAGTCTCAAAGAGATACTCACACACCCAAGTTCCCCACAGCATTATTCACAACCGCTAAAAGGTGAAACAACTCAAGTGTCTGACCACAGTTCAGTTCAGCTCAGTCCCTCAGTCGTGTCCGACCCTTTGCAACCCTGTGGACTGCAGCATGCCAGGCCTCCCTGTTCATCACCAACTCCCAGGGCTCACTCAAACTCATGTCCATCGAGTCAGCGATGCCATCCAACCATCTCATCCTCTGCCGTCCCCTTCTCCTCCTGCCTTCAATCTTTCCCAGCATCAGGGTCTTTTCCAGTGAGTCAGTTCTTCCCATCAGGTGGCCAAAGGATTGGAGTTTCAGCTTTAGCATCAGTCCTTCCAATGAACACCCAGGACTGATCTCCTTTAGGATGGACTGGTTGGATCTCCTTGCAGTCCAAGGGACTCTCAAGAGTCTTCTCCAACACCACAGTTCAAAAGCATCAATTTTTCGGTGCTCAGCTTTCTTTATCCACAGGTGATGGGTGAACACAGTGTGGCCCATTCACGTGGTGAACTGTGACTCAGCCTTTGAAGAGAGAGCGCTTGGACACCTGCTACCACATGGACGAGCCCCGAGAGCAGTATGGCCAGTGAAGTAAGCCTGTCACATGGGGCACTGGACTAGTTAGATGCAGATTTTATGTTCCGTGTATTCTATCACAAATAACAAATAAAAGCACTTTTTGGGGGCAGTAACATGCGGGATCCTTGCTCCTTGACCAGAGATCAAACCCACACCCCCTGCCTTGGAAGCACAGAGTCTTAGCCACTGAACTGCCAAGGAAGCCTCATAAATAAAAAGAAAAATTTAAGTATTCGATATCTTGTGTGCTTCCCGGTGACTCAGCAGTGCAGAATCTCCTGGCAGTGCAGCTGACTCCAGTTCACTTCCTGGGTCCAGAAGATTCCCCTGCAGGAGGAAGTGGCAACCCACTCATTTTCTTGCCTGGAGAATCCCATGGGCAGAGGGGCCTGGCGGGCTACAGCCCACGTGGTTGCAAAGAGTCCGACGCGACTGACCGACTAAACCGCCGCCGTGCCCTCACTGAAGCTCATTTATTTCACGCAAGCAAGGTTTCCAAACCTGCATGGTTGCCTTGAAAAAAACTTTCATTGCCCTTCATGACTGACCCCGGGTCCCCTGGGGCTGGTTTACGATCCGATGACCTGGCCGGTGTCACGATGACTTCGCCCTCCAGTGATGACAAGATCTCGCGGGAAGGCCGTCCCCGAGGCCCACGGCCAGCGGCGGCGCCAGGACCCAGCTGGGGCTGCCCAGTCCCTGCAGCCTGGCCCTGCGCGCGCCGTGGTGCACACCCAGACTTCCGGAGGTCCTCTCCCGGGCTGCGGCGGGATGCCGAGGACTCGGGGTGTTGGGGTGCTGCCTGAGTCCCCTTCCGCTCCACCTCCCAGGCGCCGTCCATGCTTCATAACAAGGTCTCTACCACTTAGCACAGTACTGTGTGCAGCGTTCTGTGCCATTGAGCGGCCTGCTGCGTCCCTAACGGTCACCTGGCACCTATTGCGCGAATGCGGAACAGATGATTTAATCACGTCTTCCTCCAGATCGTGCTCATTTCTAACTTTTTGCTTTTATAATTGCCCCGATTGGGACCACACTTGTAGCTGAATCTTTATCCACTTAATTATTACCTTGGAAGAAACTACTGGAACTCGAATTGTTGGTCCAAAAGGTGCGCACGTTTTAAAGGCTTCTGATGCATTCTGCCAAACTGCCCTCCCAGAAACGTTCCGCACACGTGCGCTCAGAGCAGCGGGTCTGCGAGCCCTGCCCCCTGCACACCCCGACTCGGAGCCTCTGCTCTTTGTTCCCTTCGTCTCTTGCCAACCGCTCGGCTTTTTAAAAAGCGTCTTATTGTCGTTTCCATTTGCATGCCTGTGATCGCTGGCGGTGCCGCGCTCGTCACGTGTTTATTAGGCGCCTGTGGCAACGCTTTGTCCGCGGCCTTTGCCGGTCTCTCGCCGAAGCGCCCATCTTCCCCTTAATGATTTATAAAAGCGCCAAGTGTGCCTGCTCTCCTGACGGGGGCCCAGCTGCGTGGCCCCCTCCCTGGTTGCCATGCAGATGCGCCCGTGGCGGGACCAGTCTCCATGGCCACAGATGCCCAGGTCTCAGCGAGGAGCGGAGTGGGGGGAGCGTTGCCATGGCGATGCTAACCAAGCAGGCCTGGCACCCCTCCCGCTCGGTGCGCGGCTTTCCTGACCAGCCCAGGCAGAGGCTTTGCAGGCTGCGGGGGCGGGGGGAGGTGGGGGAGCCCCAGGGAAGTGTCCTGTGTGCACCAAGGCAGGGCTGGTTGCAGGGGGCCAGGTCACCCAGCCTCCAGGAGTCCACTGTTTAGATTATTTATCCATGAATGTAAAGATGCGTGACAGACAGGAAGCTTCCTGTAGCAAAGCTTGACGAGCATGCATGCCCCATGGCCAGACGGTCTGTGATGCAGCGTGTGGGTGCTGCGTCAATAATATCGGAATCACCTTGCCATCGCGTACTAATACTGGAATTGCCTTGTTATCAGCACAGTTACGGCACACTTCTGCGTGAAGCGCCTTCTTGTTAGTAACTTGTTAACCATGTAAAACATAGACCGGTGCTTTAAACCCTTGTGGTGTTCTCATGCCTTGTTGGAGGTGGGGGCTGGGGGCTGAGTCCCTGGGCATTGTCCTTGGGGATCCATGGCAGTGGCATTGTCCAAGGTCGTGTCGTTTCCCCCTGGTCTGATCTTTACACGCTGCTTGGACTTTGACATGTATGTAGGTCCTGTGGGCCCACGGCAGCCCTCACTTGGAGTGAGCACTCACTGTGCCTGGGTGAGGCAGGTATGCAGCGGGAACAAGAGCTGCACTCGTCGTATTTATTAGAAGATGAAGCAGAAGCTGTTCATTGTCCCCAGTATCCATTCCCAACCCCTCTCACATGGAAACAGAACTAACTCTATAGACTTTCAGCTGGTACAGGGTCTCCAGAATAAAGGCTGTATTTCCCAGCATTCCTGGCAGCCAGGGATGGCCGTGTGCATAAATGCCGCCCAGTGAAGTGTAAGCAGAAATGACCTGCAACTCTGAATGTGTGTTCTTAAAAAGAGTCATGCTTTCAGCATCCCACTGGCTGGAACGCAGATGTCACGGCTGGAGCTAGAGCAGCCACCCTGGGCCGAGAGTGAGCCACTGCAGGTCATCACATGTGCCTGGAGTTGCACGCTCGCTGGCTGTGCCACAGCAAACCTCTTACCTCCTGGCACCGCCCAGTTTGTGTGTGTGGAAGGAGAATGGGATCCTCAGTGAGCCTATGTCAAACACAGTCTCATTTTATCTGACAGTTCTGTTGTGGAGGGGGAAAGGAATCCCTTAAAACTACAGAGTGTGGACCTTTGGAAGTTCTCAATTCTAAACTGGTTTCCCAGGAGGCCCAGTGGTGAAGAACCCACCTGCCAGTGGAGGAGGCACGCGTTTGATCCCTGGACCGGGAAAATGCCCTGGAGAAGGGAATCACCCACTCCAGTGCTCCTGCCTGGGAAACCCCGTGGACAGGGGACACCTGGGGGGCTACAGTCCAGGGGCTCACAGAGTCAGACATGGCTTCGTGACAGCAGTTCCCAGCTAACTGGTTACGAACTCATCGTGCTCTGCTCGCTTTGGGGCACAGTCTCCCTTCCCCCGTGGTGGTCAAGTTCCCCTCCCTGGGGGCATCAGAGGCCACCTGGGCGTGGAGGCTTTCACCAGCACAGTCCCCCAAGCATGAGCGCCTGCCCAGCTCTGTGGAGGAAGCCAGGGGGACAGTGATGAGGCCCGCCCGGCAGGGACCATGTCACTGAAGACCTGGTGGGGGCCCAGAACACTCACACCCCCCCAGCAGTAATGAGAACCCTCCGCCTGCAGCATCGGATGAGGGCTACCGGGCAACCTGTACCCCCGCCCCCATCAGGCAGTGATGAGATGCTGCCCCTTCCCCCACCAGCACAGCGGCAGAGGACGCCAGCTAAGACGGAGGTTTAAATAAGGCCCAAAATCTCATACCCTGAGTCCCCCAAAGTCCAGGCTTCAGTTGCAAATCCCTCTTCATACCAAGATCCAGGAAGATCTCAAGCTGAATGAGAAACGGTGATCAAGAGAAGCCACCCGCAGTGGACACAGACGTCAGCGCTGTTTGCCAGCCATGCTCAGGCGGCCGTCACAAAACTCCTTAAGCAATGAAGATGACTGAAACAAATGGAAACGTGGAAAGTCTCCGAAAAGAAACCAAAGCTTAAAGAAGGACCAAATGGAGACTTTGGAACTGGAAAATACAGTAACCAAAATGTAAAACTCTACAAATGGGCTCAGCGCCAAAACGGAGGGGACCTCAGAGATGAAGCAATAAAAACTACTCAATCTGAACGAGAGAGAAAAAGGAGACTTAGACAGATGAGCAGGGCCTCCTTTCGACCCCTTGAACGGTAGCCCACCAGGCTCCTCTGTGCATGGGGCTCTCCAGGAAGGAACACTGGAGCGGGCTGCCGTTTCCTTCTGCAGGGGATCTTCCCAACCGAGCGGTCGAACTCGAGTCTCCTGTATTGCAGGCAGGCTCTTTACCATCTGAGACACTGTAAAGGACCCAAGAAACTTAAAAAAAAAAAAAAGGTTCGGGGGGAGAAGATCTAACATTTGAGGGATCAGAATCCAGGAAGGAAAAAAAAGATGAGAGGGACTGGAAAAGTTTTCAGAGAAAAGCTTCTCAAATTTGGCAAACGACCAAACTCTACAGATTTAGGAAGCCGAGGCATACCCTAAAAGAGTTAACCGAAAGAAATCTATGCTGAGATGTATAGCATATTAAACCTTCTGAAAACAGAAGACGAAGTCTTGAAAGCAGGAAGAGAAATGGCATCTTAGGTATTAAGAGAAACACAGTTTGATTGACAGCAGGTTTCTCATCAGAAGCCACGGAGACCAGCAGGAAGTGGCGAACATTTCTCAAGCACTGAAAGAAATGTCAGCCTGGAATCTCATATCCAGTGACAGTATCCTTCAGGAATGAAAAAGAAATCAAGACATTTTCAGAAGGAAGAAAACTGAGGGTTTGTCACCGTCGCCATCAGACCTACCCTAAAGGAATTATTACAGGAAGCTCCCTAAACAAAAATAAAATGACGAAAGCAGGAATCTTGGAACATCAAGAAAGAACACAAAGTGAACAGGACACAGGTCAACACAGCTGCATCTCCTGAAATCTCCCAAAGCTTCTTTGACAATTGAGCAAGCGTTGTACCGCTGTCTGATGCGATGCTCAGTGCATGTACAGGGGATGTTTAAGACGATCACCTTATAAACGGGGAGTGGACAGACGGACTCATGTTGCTGTACTTCAGTCCAGCTGATAAAATGTCAGATCGATAAACTGCGATGTTGTGTAATTATAATGTGCGCCGGAACAGCAGTGAAATGCAGAGAGATGCAATCAAAGGCCCTATACATAAATCGGCACAACACAAGACAAGCTCATCCCGGTGGCCACTTCTGGCCGTGCTGGGTCTCCGCTGCGGCTTGGACTTTGCTCCGGTTGTGGCGGGTGCGGCTGCTCTTGCTGTGGGGCGTGGGGTCTCAGGCTTCAGCAGTTGGGCTTGCGGGCTCAGTAGCTGCGGCCCCCAGGCTCGAGAGCACAGGCTCAGCAGCCGCGGTGCACAGGCTTAGCTGCCCCGCGGCACGTGGGATCTTCTGGACCAGGGGTCACACCCGGGTCTCCTGCGTGGCAGCCGGATTCTTTACCTCGGAGCCACCAAGGCAGCCCACAGCTCTTAAAGGCTCAGGTGGCAGACAAGAAGACAGGAAGAAGAAAACAGAAATTAAGAATAGAAGGAACAAAAAGACAAGAAAATTAAACAGCAGACTTAACCCTAACGCGTCAAAAATCAGGTTAAATCTAAACAGTCTAGTACATCGATTAAAAGGCGGAGACAGACCGTGAGGGAAAAACAGCCGGGCTGTGTGCCGCCTGCTCACTCCATCTCTACTGACACTCACTCAGTGAGACTCTAACGACACGGGCAGGCTGAAAGGCAGCGGACGAAGGAGGCGCCGCCGCCCGGTGCTGGCGTGGACGCGGGACAGCAGGCAGGCTCCCCTGCCGCGGCAGACAGGCAGTTGCTTCAACCAGACGTGATCCTACGACCCGGGGCTCGTGTTCCTGGGCACTCACGCCCGAGAAACCGTGTCTTCCGTCCACACCAAACGCTGCACGCAGTTGCTCGTAGCCGGTGTTTCTAACAGTCAAAAACTGCGAGCGACCCCGACATCCGGTCCCGGCGACGGGCTCGGCGGCCTGTGTCCCAGCGCCAGCTCGAGCGGGTCTCAAGGGCACTGCGCCGACCGAGAAGGCCACACGCCAGGGATCCCACTAACAAGAAACCCCCCGTTTTGAGGTGCAGTTTGTGGGGTGTTTGCTCTGCCCGCCGGGGATGGAACCCGAGCCCCCTGCGCTGGAAGCTCGGCGTCCTAACCACCAGACCGCCAGGGCGTCCTTGTAGCAGCGCCCTGCAGGGACGAAGCTGTGAGGTGGCGGCTGGGCCAGCGGTGGCGGGGGAGGGAGCGGTCTCTGCGGTGGGGACGGTTCTGTGTCTTGCTCGCGTGCTGGTGACACGCGTGATCACCTGACGAGGGACAGCAGCCCGGGGCCACGTCACAGCGTGTCAGCACACAGCCTCGGTGGCCACAGGAGGCGCTGCCGCGGGGGCGGCCGGGGAAGGGCCGGCGGAGGTGGCCGGGCCGCTTCCCATTCCTGGAGCCGCTTCCTTTACACCCACCTCTGCTGCTGCTGCTCACTCACCAAGTCGTGCCGGCTCCCTGCGACCCCGCCACGCCAGGCTTCCCGGCCGCTCAGCATCTCCCGGACTTCGCCCAGACTCGTGTCCTTCGTCGGCGACGCCATCCAACCGTCTCAGCATCCTTCTTCTCCTTTTGCCTTCTGTCCTTCCCAGCATCAGGGGCTTTTCCAGTGTGTTCATTTCAGATTAAATTGCAAAACGGTTTTCTCACTTTCCGTCTGTGTGTGTTGGTCAGGAGAGCCCAGAGCTTTGTGCTTCGGGTTAGAGACAGTGAACGGTTTGCTGTTTCTCCGTCGTCCGTCTGTCCTGCTTCTGGGATGGGAGCCACACCCTGGAGCCTCAGACCTGAGAGTCCTCCCCCAAACTCCCCAACTCCTGCCCAGAGCCCCTGGCCCAGCCTGGGAGGAGTTCCCTCTCACAGGACGGTGCTCGGGGCAGCACGGAGCCCCAGCATTCGCCCACAGTCACCTGTCGTGCCCGCACGCCTCCCCTTCCCACCCCCGCACTGAGCCTCCCGGGTGGGTGGGGGCCGGGCTGGGAGCAGGGCGCTTCCGTGAGTCCAGCCCTTGCTGGCCCAGGAGGAAGGGGGGGCGCGGGCCCTGTCCAGTGGAGCCTACTCCCCGTCCCCATCCACTCCCCTCACCCCCGCACATCTGCGGCACGGCCCCCGTCTCACCCACTAAGCTGATGAGGCTGTCCGCTGCTGCATGATGGGAACTGGGGGTGGGGACAGTGGGGAGCAGGCCAGGGCCACTGGGCCCCGTGGCGGGGGCCCCCTGACCATTCAGACACAAGCAGAGCCCACGAATCGCCCTCACACAGCCCACAGGCCCTGGGGACACCCTGACACCCTCAGCTGACACCCCAGATCCTCACAGACAGCCCTCCAGAAGCACACCCACACCCATCACACCAAAACAATCACATTCCCACACACACATGCACACACACCCACCCAGCACGCGGTGCAGACAGTTACGGGGCTGCCGCCACAAGCAAGTCAGCTTTGCACAGACACGCCCGGGGCACACCAGGCACCCAGAGCTGCTCACACACGCACCCGGGGGTTGGGGCGGGGGCAGGGGGCTTCCATGCTGCCTGGCCTGGGGCTGAGACCGAAGGGACACCCAGAGAGGTGGCCACCAGCCCTGTCCACTCCGCCCCCCACACCCCCACCCCAATCTCACACAGCCTTCACCTGCAGGGCCACCCTCTGCCCGAGCACAGGGCCTGCCCCTGCGAAGCCTCAGGAGTGGAGATCCCGGCCCAGCCTCACTGGCCCCCGCCCCCCTTACAGGAGCCCCGACTGGATGCCTGGGACCCCATGGTGAGGAAGGCAGCCTGTGTGTCCTGCCCAGGTGAATGCTCAGTGAGGAGCAGACACGTGTGTGTGGCAGAGGTCCTGGGACAGGGCCGGCCAGCTGGTGGGGGCCCAGGGAACGGGGAGCAGCAGGCCTTTGCAGTCGGGGTGTACCTCTGTTCTAAGTGCAGTGGGGCCCCGGCAGGGCCCCGGCTGGGAGCTGGGGCAAGACCTAAGGTGGCCCCTCATCTCCAGATCAGGGTGCCTGGGCCCCAGCGTGCTGACCCGGAGCACCGGCGGAGGTCAGGCCCACCTGGACTGGGTCGTGGCTGGTTCTCCACAGTGGAAGGTGTCCCAGGGCCGGGGGCTGGAGGGGCCGGAAGAGTGGTCTCTGAGGACCCTGAATGTGGGCAGGGACCTTCTCTCAAAAACAAAGGGGCGTCTGCAGAGGGCAGCGGTCAGTGGGATCCCCCAGGAGACCAGAGCCGAGCATCCAGGCGATGGGCCGGGGCAGGAGAGGCCAGGACACAGGAGGACAGACAGACGGATAGGCCTGTGCGAGCAGCGGAAAGTTGGGGGTCGGGGCGTGCCTCGCTGCTCCCCCTCGCGGGCTCCCAGGTGCCCCAGCCCTGGGGCCCCCGGGGAGGACAAACGTCAGGGCTTCAGGGTGGTGGGGACGCCCGCCCAGGGCACGGTCAGTGGGTGGAGCCTGTGGAGCCCAAGTCTTTCCCCAAACCCCACAGGCCTTTCCCCAGCCCAGCCTCGGGGTGAACCCCCCTGCAACCCCCCACACCCCCGCCTCTGCCCAGAGCCTGGAGAGACAGCGACGTCTGTCCCGGTGCCATTCACCAGGGGGACGGGGTGGAGGGACACCCCCCTTCCTCAGCTGCGGGCGGAGGGTGGCCTGCGGGGAGTCCACGGGTCTCCACCATCCAGCAAGAGGGTGGTGGGCCCAGGCGAGGCTGAAGGGCCAGCGGGGCAGCTCCGTGCGTGTCTGGGGCAAGGTGGGGAGGCCCCATGGGGCAAGGTCGGGAGGCCCCGTGGTCCAGGGGTTGCTGGACGCCCGAGGCCCAGGAGGGCGGGCCGGGGTCTGGGCAAACACGCGCAGAGGGAGCAGATGGGCCACCTCTCCCCGCCCAGGCCCACCCGTGGGGCACCGTGGGCTCTAGGCTGCCGTCAAGGGCCCCCTTCCCAGCACGGGGGGGGGGGGGGGGGGCGGGGCAGGAGGCATGGGCCGGAGCCAGGGAGTGCGATCTGCTTCCCCGAGCTCACGAGGCTGCGGAGATAAGGCACAAAATAATTAGTGAGCAGAGTGTATAATTAAGTGCTAAACTGTGTGTTTCAGACTCGCTGAGCTGTGGGAGTGTGAAGAGGGGAAGTCGCCCCAGGCTGGGGACGGGTTCGGAGTGCGGGCGGGGCAGAGGGGGTTGCCGCGCTGGGTGGTGTCAGGAGAGGAGCCCCTACCCCCAGGGGCAGCAGGCAGGACGGCTGGCCGGCTGGGTGGGCAGGGCTGGCCTCACCCGAGAAGCGGGTTTCCCAAGCGCCCGAGTCTGTGTCCAGAAACCAGCCACAGGGTCTGCCCAGACAGACGGACACACAGGCAGATGGACAAGAAAGAGACGTTGAGACGAGCAAACCACTGGCTTCGAGCCCCTCAGCTCCCAGGCCTGGGGGAGCCCCGTTCAGAGGGGCCCTCCCCCTGCGTGCCCTTCTCCAGGGGCCAGGAGGTGTGCAGCCACCCCGGGGCAGGGATGCTGGCCGTTGGAACATCACCGAGAGGCCTTCGGAAGCAGAGTGCTCTGGGCTGGCTTCAGGCCACGGGGGTCCAGGCTCGAGCAGACGGTGCCCGAGCAGGGGTAGGGGGGTGGGGAGGATGTGGAGGCAGGGCTGCGAGGTCGCTGTCCGCACCCTGGGGGCAGCCAGGCAGACGCTGGGAGCCAGGCGGCGTGCCCCTGGCACGGTGAGAGCCGGCGGTCCCCCTTGGCAGCGCCGTGTTTGCAGCCGCGGCCTGTGACACACACGTCGTGATAGGCCCGTCCTGCACCAGGGACAGTGCTGTCCCCAAGGGCACCGTCACAGCCAGGCACCACGGCACACCTCTCCTTCCCATGCCCAGGCAAAGCGCTCCAACGGCTTGGCTGCCATCAAGGGAGCCAGGGGGACAGGCCCCCAACTCTGCAGCGGCTCCGCACTCCAGCGGGAGGGACTCAGAACGAACTCACCCCCCGACGGTATTTGCTGAGCACCAGCCGGGCCCCGGGCACCATCCTGTGGGGCAAACACGTAAAGCCACGAGGTGAAGGGGAGCGTGGCGGAGGTTGTCAGGGCTGGAGCCGCTGAGACTCAGGGGCAGGGACTGAAGCAGGAAGGTGGATGGGGACCCCGGGGACCCGCCAGCATCTAAGCAAGGGACCGGCAGGTGCACAGGCCCCAGCACGGCAGGCCTGGCTCGTCCTGGGGCTGCGTGGTGCCTGAGTGTGGCTCAGTACGCGTGAGCAGCAGCTGCCTGGCCCGAGCAGACCTGGGTCCCCTTCCGCCGGGGCTCAAGCCCGTGTCCATCATGGCCAGCGTCCCAGACTGCGGTGTGGAGGCCAGCTTCCAGAGAAGGCCCAGCTCCAGGCCCCCAGCGGGGGTTCACTAGCCCGCGCGGCAGAGTCCAGACTGAGGTCGCCTTCACTCCTGGGCTCCGGAGGCCTTGCGGTGGTCAGCTATGGAGAGTGGGCCGGGGAGAAACAGAGTTGGGGTGCGGGGCCGCCCCCGCAGTCTCCTAGGTGTGTGCACCGAGGTGGGCGGGAAACCCGCAGCTAGGAATCGGAATCGGGGCTACTCCAGATCCCGCAACGGGAGCGTCCTGGGGGAGTGGGGGGCTGTCCTGGGAGTGGGGCGGGGAGGCGCCTCAAGCCCAGCGGGGGCCTTCAGGCTGGGGGGAGGGCCGGGCAGGAAGGAGGGTGGTCGCGGGTGGAGGAGGTGATGCCAGCGGGCAGGGCCTCTGCAGGTCGGCCGGCGGAGGGAGCGCGGTTCTATGTTCAGGTGACAGGAGCCCCCCCACCCGTCCACTCAGGGGGAGGGATCCCAAGGGCTCTCGGGCGGCGGGCTTTCCATTTTCCTGCGAGGCCGGCGGCCGGCTCCCGCCCCCGACCCTGGGTCTGAGTCCAAGCCCCCAGCCCCCGGCACTGAAGCCTGAAGCCAGGAGGGAGGGCGGGGGCGGGGCCACGAGGTGGGCGGGGCGGGGCCAGGCTGGGGCCCTGGGATGGGGCGGTGGGCCGGGCTGGGATCGCGGGTGTGGGGGGCGAGCTGGGATGGTCGGAGGGGGCGGTTGGGATACAGGTGGGGAGACCTGGCTGGGATCGCGGGTGGGGGACCGCGCCGGGACACAGGTGGGGGCCGGGCTGGGATGGCCCCTGGGGGCGGCTGGCATACAGGAGGGGTGCGGGGTGCAGACCGCTGGGGCGCCGGAGCCGGGGCTGCAGCAGCTGAGGGGCGAGCTCCCAGCCGGTGCGATGCCGCCCCTGCCGGCAGCGCTGGGCACGCGCCGCCTGCGCTGCTGGGGGGGCGGGGGCGGGGGCGGGGGCGGGGGTGGGAGCGGACGAGGGGCTCCAGCGCGGTTTGCGAGGCGGGGCGCGAAGCTGCGGCTCTCCGTGTCACTCCGGACAGCCCCTCTGCCCCCTGGGTCTCGTTCATTCACTGCGGGACCAGCCAGGGTCGCCCAGTGGGGGTGGCGGCGCTGTCCCCGCAGGCCTGCGGGCTGCACGACCCCTGAGCCTCAGTTTACTCGTCTGTAAGCCGGGGTCACAGCGCCCCGTTATCTGCTTTACAGTCTTCACCTCTCAGGCCGGCAAACCCCCAGAAGGCGGAGTGCAAGTGCTAAACTCTCCCGCAGTTTCTAGACGGTGTTCGTCCAAATCTGCCATTTTTCACTCACTCCCTCTTAGCTCCGGAGCAAAACACACGGAGACCTTGAACTGCAGAGTGTGGTGTGTAAAGACTCTGGATTTTGAGAAGCAAGGACTCTCCAAAGTCGAACAGCTTTGAGCCCCATTAAAACACGTCTGGATAACTAAACATTCTAAATGCACTTACAAGGAAAAAAAAAAAAAGTCGAAAGATGAATTAGAAACCGGGGGAAGCGACCGCAACTCACATCACAGACGACTAATTCGGGGCCAGCAGACTCACTGTCCACATAGCAGGCCCTGCCAGCGCTCCTGCGGTGACTGCAACTGCCAGACAGGGAGCCTGGCCGTGTGCCCCGAGGGGATTTTGTTGATTAAAAAAATAGCAAGTCAGCAGGCCTGATTGAGCCTACAGGCTATCAGTCAGCTCAGTTCAGTCACTCAGTCGTGTCCGACTCTTTGCGACCCCATGAATCGAAGCACGCCAGGCCTCCCTGTCCATCACCAACTCCCGCAGTTTACTCAAACTCAAGTCAGTGATGCCATCCAGCCATCTCATCCTCTGTCGTCCCCTTCTCCTCCTGCCCCCAATCCCTCCCAGCATCAGGGTCTTTTCAGATGAGTTAGCTCTTCGCATGAGGTGGCCAAAGTATTGGAATTTCAGCTTCAGCATCAGTCCTTTCAATGAACATTCAGGACTGATCGATCTCCTTGCAATCCAAGGGACTCTCCAGGGTCTTCTCCAACACCACAGTTCAAAAGCATCAATTCTTTGGCACTCAGCTTTCTTTAGAGTCCAGCTCTCACATCCATACATGACCACAGGAAAAACCATAGCCTTGACTAGACGGACCTTTGTTGGTAAAGTAATGTCTCTGCTTTTTAATATGCTGTCTAGGTTGGTCATAGCATTTTTTCCAAGGAGCAAGTGTCTTTTAATTTCATGGCTGCAATTACCATCTGCAGTGAATGTTGGAGCCCAGAAAAATAAAGTCAGCCACTGTTTCTACTGTTTCCCCATCTATTTGCCATGAAGCGGTGGGACCGGATGCCATAATCTTAGTTTTTTGAATGTTGAGTTTTAAGTCAACTTTTTCACTCTCTTCTTTCACTTCCATCAAGAGGCTCTTTAGTTCTTCACTTTCTGCCATAGGGTGGTGTCATCTGCATATCTGGGGTTATTGATATTTCTCCCGGCAATCTTGATTCCAGCTTGCGCTTCTTCCAGCCCAGCGTTTCTCATGATGTATTCTGCATAGAAGTTAAATAAGCAGGGTGACAATATACAGCCTTGATGTACTCCTTTTCCTATTTGGAACCAGTCTGTTGTTCTAATTGTCATTTCCTGACCTGCATACAGATTTCTCAGGAGGCAGGTCAGTTCAGTGCAGTCGCTCAGTTGTGTCCGACTCTTTGCGACCCCATGAATCGCACCATGCCAGGCCTCCCTGTCCATCACCAACTCCCAGAGTTCACTCAGACTCACGTCTATCAAGTCCGTGATGCCATCCAGCCATTTCATCCTTGGTCATCCCCTTCTCCTCCTGCCCCCAATCCCTCCCAGCATCAGAGTCTTTTCCCAATAATTCAACGCTTCACATGAGGTGGCCAAAGTACTGGAGCTTCAGTTTTAGCAACATTCCTTCCAAAGTAGTCCCAGGGCTGATCTCCTTTAGGATGGACTGGTTGGATCTCCTTGCAGTCCAAGGGACTCTCAAGAGTCTTCTCCAACATCACAGTTCAAAAGCATCAATTCTCCAGTGCTCAGCCTTCTTCACAGTCCAACTCTCACATCCATACATGACCACTGGAAAAACCATAGCCTTGACTAGACGGACCTTAATCAGCAAAGTAATGTCTCTGCTTTTGAATATACTATCTAGGTTGGTCATAACTTTCCTTCCAAGGAGTAAGCGTGCTTTAATTTCATGGCTGAAGTCATCATCTGCAGTGATTTTGGAGCCCGAAAAAATAAAGTCTGACACTGTTTCCACTGATTCCCCATCTATTTCCCATGAAGTGATGGGACCGGATGCCATGATCTTCGTTTTCTGAATGTTGAGCTTTAAGCCAACTTTTTCACTCTCCTCTTTCACTTTCATCAAGAGGCTTTTTAGCTCCTCTTCACTTTCTGCCATAAGGGTGGTGTCATCTGCATATCTGAGATTATTGATATTTCTCCCGGCAATCTTGATTCCAGCTTGTGCTTCTTCCAGCCCAGCGTTTCTCATGATGTACTCTGCATAGAAGTTAAATAAGCAGGGTGACAATATACAGCTTTGACGTACTCCATTTCCTATTTGGAACCAGTCTGTTGTTCCATGTCCAGTTCTAACTGTTGTTTCCTGACCTGCATACAGATTTCTCAAGAGGCAGGTCAGGTGGTCTGGTATTCCCATCTCTTTCAGAATTGTCCACAGTTTATTGTGATCCACACAGTCAAAGGCTTTGGCATAGTCAAGAAAGCAGAAATAGATGTTTTTCTGGAACTCTCTTGCTTTTTCCATGATCCAGCGGATGTTGGCAATTTGATCTCTGGTTCCTCTGCCCTTTCTAAAACCAGCTTGAACATCTGGAAGTTCATGGTTCACGTACTGCTGAAGCCAGGCTTGGAGAATTTTGAGCATTACTTTACTAGCATGTGAGATGAGTGCAATTGTGCGGTAGTTTGGGCATTCTTTGGCATTGCCTTTCTTTGGAATTGGAGTGAAAGCTGACCTTTTCCAGTCCTGTGGCCACTGCTGAGTTTTCCCAATTTGCTGGCATATTGAGTGCAGCACTTTCACAGCATCATCTTTCAGGATTTGAAATAGCTCAACTGGAATGCCATCACCTCCACTAGCTTTGTTCGTAGTGATGCTTCCTAAGGCCCACTTGACTTCACATTCCAGGATGTCTGGCTCTAGGTGAGTGATCACACCATCGTCAAGATCTATACACAGTTCTTCTGTGTATTCTTGCCACCTCTTCTTAATACCTTCTGCTTCTGTTAGGTCCATACCATTTCTGTCCTTTATCGAGCCCATCTTTGCATGAAATGTTCCCTTGGTGTCTCTAATTTTCTTGAAGAGATCTCTAGTCTTTCCCATTCTGTTGTTTTCCTCTATTTCTTTGCATTGATCGCTGAAGAAGGCTTTCTTATCTCTCTTGCTATTCTCTGGAACTCTGCATTCAGATGCTTATATCTTTCCTTTTCTCCTTTGCTTTTCGCCTCTCTTCTTTTCACAGCTATTTGTAAGGCCTCCCCAGACAGCCATTTTGCTTTTTTGCATTTCTTTTCCATGGGGATGGTCTTGATCCCTGTCTCCTGTACAATGTCACGAACCTCATTCCATAGTTCATCAGGCACTCTTATCTATCAGATCTAGGCCCTTAAAACTATTTCTCACTTCCACTGTATAATCATAAGGGATTTGATTAAGTCATACCTGAATGGTCTAGCGGTTTTCCCTATTTTCTTCAATTTGAGTCTGAATTTGGTAATAAGGAGTTCCTGATCTGAGCCACAGTCAGCTCCTGGTCTTGTTTTGTTGACTGTATAGAGCTTCTCCATCTTTGGCTGCAAAGAATAGAATCAATCTAGTTTTGGTGTTGACCATCTGGTGATGTCCATATGTAGAGTCTTCTCTTGTGTTGTTGGAAGAGGGTGTTTGCTATGACCAGTGCATTCTCTTGGCAGAACTCTATTAGCCTTTGCCCTGCCTCATTCCACATTCCAAGGCCAAATTTGCCTGTTACCCCAGGTGTTTCTTGACTTCCTACTTTTGCATTCCAGTCCCCTATAATGAGAAGGACATCTTTTTTGGGTGTTAGTTCTAAAAGGTCTTGTAGGTCTTCATAAGTCAGGTGGTCTGATATTCCCATCTCTTGAGGAGTTTTCCAGTTTGTTGTGATCCACACAGTCAGAGGCTTTGGCGCAGTCAGTAAAGCAGACGTAGATGCTTTATGCAGAAGCAGACGTGGTAGGCGCAGGCCGTGGTCCGGTCCACTTTCATCAATATTTGAGGAGCTCTTAGAAATCAAGAAGAGGCAGCCCAAAGAAAGTGGGGAGAAAACAGCGAAAGACGGGTTTTCAAAAAGGAAACTCAAAGGCCTTGAGCCAGCGTGACAGATGCCCGTGCTCTCACGTGACCTGGAGAGCCGAGATGAAGGACCAGAGACACTGTGCACGGGGACGCACGGGAACCAGGTCCCGGCCCTGGCGCTGGGGGAGCATCTGGCAGCGCCCACAGACGGGATGCCGTCTGTCCAGCAGGGTCTGGCCCTGACCCTGCAGCCCACGCCAACACTGGACCCGCAGACACAGCCGGGCCTGCGGAATGACGAGGTTACCCTGTGGGAGCCGGGATCCATGTCTGTGACGTGTGAGCACAGCCCACCCGGGGCGGGCACAGAACCAGGAAGGCAGCAAGGCAGCGCCCAGCAGGAAGGGGAGGCCGTCCTGCTGGCCTGCTGGTGTGTGCTTGTACTTGTGGGAGGAGCCCTGAGAAACCGCGCAGGCGTGTACCTGTCTGGGGAGTGGCGGTCAGGCACAGGGAAGGGAGGGCTTCAAACCCTGGCAGCTCTGAAGCCCGGTGAGGAGGTGTCTTCCCAGCAACGTCGAGCTTTGAGATCCGTGTATGGCTGTAAGGAAACGGGGACAACAAGCCACACCTGGCAGAGTGTGTGTGCATGCGTGTGCATGCTAAGGCACGTCTGACTCTGCGACCCCGTGGACCGTAGCCCGCCAGGCTCCTCTGTCCATGGCACTCCCCGAGCGAGAGCAGCCGAGGGGGCTGCCGTGCCCGCCTCCGGGGGATCCTCCTGAGAAGGGACGGAACCTGAGTGTACTGAGGCTGCTGCGATGGCAGGCTGTTGGTTGTTTGCCACCTGAGCGACCCCCCGAGGATGCCCCCAGACCAGCTGGGCAGCAGACATGGTCCCGCCTGCAGCACTGGAGTGCCCTCTATCAGACCCTCTACCAGCAGGCCGTCCTGCCTCGGAATGCCTCCCGGGACCGGAAGCTCACCACCTGGCAAGGAGGGGGTCCCAGCCGCTTGTTTCTCTTAGAAGCGCCCCTCACTCACAGGTGTGCCCTCCCCGCCACCGGCTCTGTCAGGGAAGCCGCACCAGCCCTCGGGGGCCGGGACATGGGGGACCTGCAAGGTCCTGGGCGCCCCCGGCAGCCCCTTTCAGTCCAGCGCCTTCCGCGGGGTTGGCCTGAGCTGCAGGGGCCACAGCAGCCCAGCCGGCCTCTCCCGAGACTGCCTGCCTTGGCCGTGTTAACCGCTAATGTGGCTGGGACGGCGTGAACCTCAGGGCCTTTGCACTCGCGCTCTGTGGTGTCAGGAAGGCTGTATGTCCACCTCTTTCCTCCCAGCTTCACGGGAGGAATGTGAGCTCCTTGGCGAGGCTGACTGCCTTGGGTGGCCGCGTTCCCCAGTTGTTCCCTTTCCCGTCTCCTCCCGGGGCCGTCTCCTCCCGGGGCTGTCTCGCGTGTCTATCAGCTATGTCCCGCGGCTCTAGAGGACCAGGTCCTTGTGGGTCCCCGTGCCTGGACGGCGGTGTGGGGCCTGCCGGCTCTGGGCCCCAGGGCCATGGGGCTGAGTGTCATCTCCTGAGCCTGTCACCAGCCTTGCCCTCTGTCCCCCGCCCTCCCGGGGAAACACCAAGCTCTAAATTCCATTGAAAACAGGGTAATTGCCTAATTGCTCTGCTCTTCGATGCAGGCTGCTATCAGAGGCAGCTCTGCAGCGGCCGGGCCAGCCTGGCAGAAAATTGAAGCTCAGCCAGAGGGGATCGCAGCAGCAGAGAGCTGGGCACCCAGCCCAGAGCCAGGACAGGAGGGTGGCAGGCTGGCGAAGGAGCGCACGGGCCCGGCGGGCACGGCCCGCGTGTTGGGACCTCCCCGCCGCCGAGTGCCACCCTGAGACCTGGGGAGCCCCTCTTCCTCTGCGTTTTGCAGGAATGACACTCAGACTCAAGGTGCGGACTGCTCTGCGGGTGGCAGGAGTCTCCCTTCCCCACCCTGGTCCCCAACACCCGCTGCTCCCCAGATGCAGGCACCTGTGTGTGCTGGGGGTCTAGAGACGCCGTTCCATCCTGTTCCCACTCACCGTGCCACAGGGACCTTCCTCATCTGGGCTGCCCGGGGCCCCACTCTCCTCACCGCAGCTCTGCGTCCCCCTGGACACCACAGCTGCCCCAACCGCCTGCCTTTAAGGCAGTATCGCGACTTTGATCTCCTTCAAACCTCAAGGTCACCTGGGGAGGGTGTGTGTGCACGCAGAATTCATCATCATTTTCAAAAGTGCGTTGTTTTTCGTCACCACGCAGCATCACTTACTTCCCGTGGGGCCCCCAAGCCCACGGCCGTCTGGACTCAGAAACCAGCCCGGTTACGCTGGACCCGCCTCCTCACTGGCTGTGACTTGGCCTTATCCAGGCGGGCGCCGGGCACACAAGACTGTTCTCAAGCTGCGTCCTTATTTCCCTTGAGGGCCGAGCACGCCACCGCCACCCCAAATCGCGGCCCCGAGTGCCGCCAGCGCCGTGATTAGGAGCCACGCAGAGGGACATTCCTTGAAGCAGAGTCTTGGCACTCACCCCGCACTCCGTGCTTCGGGCAGCTTCCCAGCTGCGGGAGTTCGAGTCAGGGGTGTGCTCTGCGTTGTGTGTGTGTGCCTTGGTGTGTCTCTGGGCCTGCGCTCGGAGGCTGGAGCAGGTCCCCGCACACCTGCTGTGGGTATGCATATGGGCTGCGAGCACCTTCTCTCCACCCCGAGTCAGAGCCACCGCTTCTGCTGGGAGCTGAGAAGACAATTTCCAGGGTCTCCCACACCTGCGGCTGGCCCTCCCCTGGACTCAGGGCTCGGGGGTCTGCAGGCCTCACCTGGCCCCAGCTGGGCCCGCCCTGGTCAGAAACACGGCCCAGCCGGCCCGGCGACTTGGGGAGAAACCTGGTCACTGCAGGGCCAGGACATCAGGCCCACGTTGGGGGGGGGGGGGGGGCAGAAAGGGGTTGTCTGGAGTCCCCGGCTGTCTCGTGGTTCTGACACTGGAAAGCGTGGGCCCAGAGTCTCACTGCTGGGTCAGAACCAGAGCTCCACCACTTTCCTACAGCAGGAGTTTGGCCGGGTCACCAAAACCTCTGAGCCTCAGTTTTCCCATCTGTGAAACAGGGACAGTGACAGCACCTGCCGAGCTGAGTGCTGAGAGGGTCACAGGGCCCCTGGATGTGCAGGGCCTCGTGGCAGCGCCTAGCACGGGCGGGAGCTACGCACGCGTCTCTTCTGCAGACACCTGAGTGCGTGTGGTCAGCGCTCTTCTCCTCTGGGGGCCAGGAAGGCCAGCGTCTAGCAGAGGAACCGACCTCAGGGAGAGCGGGCTTGTTCCCAGCAGAGGCCCCGGCCAGCGGTGTCCCAGCCTGGACCTGCCGGCTTTCGCCCGCCACGGCTCACCTGGACAGGCAGAGGGGGTGAGGGGCAGCGTCCACAAGGCACGAAAGAAAGCGTGGCGCCGGGTGTTTAAAAGAAAGAAATTGCAAGTCGCTCAGTCGCGTCCGACTCTTTGTGACCACGTGTACTTCTCCGGGCCAGGATACTGGAGTGGGTAGCCTTTCCCTTCTCCAAGGGACCTTCCCAACCCAGGGGTCAAACGACAGTTTCCTGCATCGCAGGCAGATTCTTTACCGGCTGAGCCAGCAGGGAAGCCCAGGTGTTTAAAGACAGCTCTCCATACCGGATGTTCAGGAAAATTCCAACTAAGACACTTTCAAGCAGGTACATGAATCTTAATCTGGGTCAACAGACATAGCTTTTCTCACACCAGTGTATCAGGTGTCGAGCCTGAGAGGGACCTTATTTCCTGGATGAGGCCTTTGGGCTCTGGATGCTGTCTGTCAGAGGGTGGGGCCGGGCCGGGAGGAGAGCAGGGAGGCTGCTTCCCAGCGCCCTCTGGTGTCCAGTAGGAAGTCCACAGGCCGGGCAGCCAGGCTGGATCGGAGTCCACAGGCTCCAATGTTATTCAGTAGCTCAGTCGTGTCCGACTCTTTGCGACCCTGTGGACTGCAGCACACCAGGCCTCCCTGTCCATCACCATCTCCCAGAGCTTGCTTAAGCTCACATCCACTGAGTCGGTGATGCCATCCAACCTTCTCGCCAGAATAAACGTCCCCACACAATTCCTAACCAATCTGACTAAAGGGCTGCGAAAAGAAATGACTCGGTAAGCGTAAACATTCCCAGCCACACGGCTGGCAGGTGAGCGTTGGGAAGCTCAGAGTTCCGGGGGCCGCAGGCTGGGGTGCCGGCACTGGGGAGGGCCATCTTGCAGGTGGGCCTACCACCCAGCCTTCAGGGGAGAAGTCCTGTGTCATGCACCCACTCCGGGGGTCTTGCCTGGAGAACCCCAGGGATGGAGGAGCCCGGTGTGCTGCAGTCCACGGGGTCGCACAGAGTCGGACACGGCTGAGTGCCTGAGCACGTGCTGTGTCATTAGGATCATGCCCCCTTTCACAGCCAGGGTCCCTGCTTCCCTCTGAATAATAAATGTAAGCAACTAGCGCGTGAACAATGGGTGAGAAGCGTTTCCTCCCGGGGAAGCCAGCCCTCACGTGTCTGGCCCTGAAGTAGATTGTTCGCCATGGGGACAGTCGGCAGAACGTCCACGGGGCCTGCGGCTCCGATGGTGCGATCCTATCCATATGCTTTCCCGACGTGAGTGTTTGCGTGGAGGTGGTCAAGTGGGTATCAAGCAGGAGGAAGGTCCGTCTGCAGGGAACACGCAGGCTGGCATCCGCGGGGCTGGCACTGTGCCCACCCTGGCTATCGATGCTCCAGGGACGCAAGTCGTCTGTTCCCTTCTGTGCATCTGGAACTGAGGCCGGAGGGTTCGGGTCACTCACGGCGGCAGAGTCTGACCTGCGCCGGGCTCCCTGACTTCCCGCCCCTCCGGGCCTCAGAAAGGGCTCCCTGCTCGGATGCTCAGTGTCCCAAGCGATGGATCAGGCAGGTCAGACTATAACAGGCCCTCCGCGACCCCTGGTGGACGCGGGGGCCAGCTGTGACTATTCTGAGATGAATGAGAATTCCTGGAGCGAGGAGCGAGCGTCCTGGATGGGAGTTAAGTCTACTGACATTTAAGTATTTGAAGTCAGAGACTCAAAAGTTTAATTTTAATAATGCCCACATGCCATCGGCCATCACAGCTATGACGTCATCACCCTCCGGGTCTGGAAAATTTCCCGGTGCACTCATGTTCGCTACTACGAGAATAGCTGTGACCTCAGGGACCCCTTGAGGGGTCTCAGAAGCCCAGAGGGCGCCGAAGGACCCAGTGTGAGATCTCTGGGTCTGTGGCCCAATCACCCAGACCACTGAGAGACAGAACAACCCAGACCTCCATCCCCTGGATCTGCCCGGGAGCCCCTCGTGTGCACCGGGGATCAGACAGACGCAGGGCAGGCGTCGGACACCAGTCACTGCAAAACAGAACGGACAAGTAGATGATGCTCCGCCTACACAGCGGAGAGCCGGTTGGGAGGTGGGGCCTGGAACCGGAGCTGAGTGAGGACCGCAGGTGGCAGAAGAGCTGTGTGAAGTCGAGGGTTTGAGGCAAAGCCCATGGTCTGCGGACGCACATGCGTGTGCTCCGGTGACAAACGGGAAATTCACGCAAGTGGGCACGTGGTCCCAGGGGCCAGGCAGGGTCAGGAGGGAGGGGACATGGGGGCTCTTGTTGGCTCCCTGATGCTTAATTCCCGAAGTTGTTATTAAAACACCGCCCAGGGGCTGTTATTAAAGCTGCGTCTCCAGCAGCTGCTGAGGGCGGGGCCTCGCCCCTGCAGCCCTGGGCAGAGGCCGCACCCACAGCATCCGACGTCCTCCCCCCAGAGGAGATGCCCCCGCCGCCCCCGGTGGCCCATTCTCTTCTGCCCATCGTCGATGTTTTCAGCTTGTTGAGCCTACTTTTTTTTCCCCCTTCCTCTTGGTGCCCAATAGTGGAATTTTAGTTTCCAGCCTTGGAAACTCTTAAGGCTTTTTTAGTGCTGATAAGAAGGAATCTCTGAGAGATAAGAAAAGTCACATCCCGCACCCTCCCAGCTGCGAGCACACAGCTGCTCCTTGGAAGCTGAAAGCTGGTCCTGATGGGAGAGTAACGGGGACCATTCCCTGGGCGCCCCGAAGTCCTGCCAGTGCAGGGACTGGCAGGAGGGAGAAGTCTGATCCTGCTTCCCCCCAAAACCCATGCTGCCCCAGTCCTCAAGGGCCGCCCGGCAGGCAGTGAGGACTGTCCGCCAGGGGCACGGGCAGCACCCGGCCCCGCCAACCCTCCATGCCGTCACCTTCCACTCTGTTCCTTTTTATTAGAAAACAGATCAGGAAAATAGACACACTTCGGCCCACCCGTTGGCGCAGGCTCTGGGGCAGGGGTGGGCGGTGAGGAGGCCAGTCCAGTCCCGGGGCCCAGGCTGCAGGGAGGCGGCAGCCGGCCGGCCCTGGGACACACGGTCGGGGCCGCGTCCCCAAGTGGGACAGGGGCGGCTGGGAGGGGGAGTGGCCCCGGCTGAACAGAGGTGGGGACGGAGGGTGGGCAGGGCCCTCATCTGCTCTGCTGGGACTCTCTGCCCCCGGCCCCCCGTGGCCAGTCCCCTGCAGTCCGGCCCCCAGGGCGGCTGCACCAGGCGTTGATGGCCTTCCAGCGCTCACTGTTCCCTGTGGTCCGGCCCCCCGGGGGGCTGCGTCAGGCGTTGATGGCCTTCCAGCGCTCACTGTCCAAGCTGTTGATACTGCCGGTGTGGCACGGCAAGGAGGCCACATCATCCAGGTAGGCCACGCCGGCCGAGTCAAACTGCGTGCTGGCCGCCCCGGCCGCCTCCAGGCCCTCCCGCCGGGCCACCGCGTAGGGCTGGGGCAGGTGCATGTCTGGCTCCTCGGTCTCATCCACTTGGCATTTGTAGGAGAAGAGAATCTTGGGCTCCGAGCTGGTGGGGAAGAAAGTCAGGGGGCCACCGTGAGTCCAGAAGGCCCTCTTTTGCTGGGGCTGGGCCCCTAACACCCAACCCTCAAGGCACCCTTCCTTGTTTGCCCTCTGAGGTCCACTGGGACACGTGTGAGCCCCCCCCAGCTCCAGGCGAGTGAACCCGGGGAGCACCTGCCTTCTCATGTCAAGTGGGTGGACAGAGTCCATCCTGGGGAACGGTGGGCCTTAACTTGCAGGTGTTCGTAGCACCGCGCGCCCACCGCTCTGACCCCCGCCCGCCCCGCTCGCCACCACCCACTGGGCACACACGTGTGCGTGCTCTCACATGCACGCTCGGCCTCCTCAGCTCCTGGAAGCCTGGGCGCCTGAGCCCCAGGCCGGAGGACGGGAGGCTGGAAGGTGGGGGGGGTGGAGGCGGGGTTGCGCGCAGGCAAGCGACCCCGCCCACAGTCTCCGACTCAAAGTCCCACCCCGCATCCCTCCGTGAGCGACTCACCCGAAGAAGCCGCGCAGGAAGGCCACGTAGATGAGGGGCGCAAAGAAGCTGAAGTAGAGGAAGGTGGTGGCGTCCACGCAGCTGGGGGCAGGGGCGAGTCAGGGCTGCGGCGGGGACCTGCGCCCCTCTCCTGGCCCCCCGCCCCCCGCTCCCCGCACATACCAGAGCCCCTCGATGATGTCTGCGCACAGCAGCGCGCTCCCCAGCCCTTGCACCAGATTGAGCAGCGCCAGGATGCCCGCGTACACGTAGAAGCTCCTCCGCGCTGCAGGGTGGGCGCGTGAGGCCCTGCCAGGGGCCAGGGCCCACCCGGGGCACCCACAACCACACCCCCGACCCCCCAACCACTGCCACCCCCACCCACCCCCCACTCCCCAACACCCTTACCCCCAACCCAAACCCCCCAACCACCCCACAAACTCCAACCAACCCTCAACCACTCCCCACCCCATCACCCCCCCACCCCCCAACCACCCCGCAACCCTCCAACCCCCATCACCCCCAACCACCCCCGCCCCACGCCCGGCCCCACCCCGGGCACTCACACGGCAGGGAGATGCGTTCCTTCAGTGGGGTCTTGGGGAGCACGACCACCAGGGAGTACACCTGTGGAGGCAGCGGGGCTGACGGGGCGCCCAGCCCCTCAGCAGCCCGCCCAGGCCCCGTGGGCAGCCCCGGCCCCCCGTCGGCTCACCAGGAAGAAGAAACAGGAGCTGACGACCCAGAACTGGCGGCCCCCGTGCCCGTAGATGTTGAAATCCTCGGCCGACAGGTGGGCGTCGGGGTACAGGATCTCCAGCGTGCCCTGCGGCGGTGCGGGGGCGGGCCTCAGGGGCTCCCGCAGCCCACCCCACTAAGGCACTCCGTCCCCACTCCAGCCTCCTCTCCGCCACAGCCCGCCCCCAGGCGGGGGTCCCCCGCTAGCAGAGGGCCCTCTGGAGGCCGGCCCTTGGGGGGACCCGCAGAGCTGCCGGCTGCTTGCTGAACAGCAGGTCCAGCCTGGTGGATGAGAATCCGAGGCGCCCAGCGCGCGGCTTGCAGGCGCTTCCCTCGCGGCATGCAATGTTTGAGCCCCTGCACTTGATGTCCTGACGCCCCCCGCCCAGGACCAGAGGCAGTGCACGCCCAGGCCCCCGCTGCCTGCCCCCTGCCCCTCACCTGGGTGACGGAGTAGGCCAGCGACAGCACCGTGGTGATGGCCAGCACCCGCCTGATGCTGGACTTGCTCTCCAGGTGCCCTGGAACAAACGTCCTGGTCAGGGGGCGGGGCCCGCCCCGGGGGCGGGGCCGGGGCGGGGCCAGTGCCGGGGGCGGGGCTGGGGTGGGCGCAGGCCGCAGGGGCACACACACCGAAGGCCAGGCCCAGGATGACCACGCTCAGCTCGATGGCCAGCAGGAAGAAGCGCGTGATCTCCCACAGGATCTGGACACAGTGGGGCAGAGCGTCAGCCCTGGGGCCGGCGCCCCTCCCGGCGCCTGGCGCCCCCACCGACAGGCCCAGGCCCACCTTGTCAGCCACCGTCGCCGCGTCTGATGTGCTGACCGTCATGGACACCACCGCCCGGGCAATGCCCACCAGCGCCACCACGAACACCTGGGGAGGCAGAGAGGACCCAGGGTTGGGGGGAAGTCGCACCAGGGGACGACTTCTCCCAGAATCGCTTCTGTGGGCACAAGACGGTACCATCTGACCCCTGAGCCTGGAAAACCATGTCCAGCCTCGGGAGGCTGACACCACTTGGGGCCACATGCCCGCCACGTGCCAGGCAGCCAGGGGCGGGAGCTCTGTGTGCTCCCCCTGGGGGCATGCCCACAGCACCGTGAGCTGAAAAGATCCACAGCGCATCTGGCGGACGGGCACCGAGGCCTGGAGGGGCCGTGCCATTGGCTCCAGGTCTCTTGGCACAGCCAGAGGTCAGAACACGCTGGGCATCCCCCACCTGGCACCCACGCCCCTTCCCCTCAAGCCATACTTCCCCAGTTTGCCCCCTGGGGCCACTACCCTCCTCGGTCCATGCAGTCTCGCTGAGCTGACCCCTCCCTTCCAGCTCCAGAGTGTCTCTTTCCCTGCGAGTCAGGGATGAACAGGGGTCCCAGGTGGGCCACTCAGAGGTAACGCCAGGTCTGCAGTGTGCAACCACCGAGTGATGCCCTTCCTCTGCAGCTGGCAGGGGTCAGCTCAGGGAGGTCAGCACACAGCTGCTCTTGGATGCTTTTGATACCATGCAGGGAGAACGCATGTGAAGGTAAGGCCAGCGGCAAGTGGACGTGCAAACAGAGGGTCTTGACAGCGTCAGGTAACCCCTGGATGCAGCCACACCTGAAGCTAGTTATTCTTTACAAAGACAGCTAATAACTCCCTGTTTTGCTTAAGCCAGGTGGAACTGGGTTTTCTGTCACCGGTTGGAATGAACTCACTAGGATATAAAAAGTGATAAAGATGGGGCTGGAGGTGACTCGAATCTTGGCCCGAGCAAATGGAAGCTTCCAGAGCAGGAAGATGAAAAACAGCACGTTGGGGATGAGCAGCAGGAGGTCCCAGTACCGGACCCTGGAAGACGGGCACAGCAGGCGGCTCAGCGGTGGGGCTGTCTGCACCCCAGCACGCCTGCCTCCCACACACACACACAGACACAGGGCTGTGCCTCACACACACAGCACACACAAATACACAGGGCTGTGCCTGCCTCACACACAGCACACACACAAATACACAGGGCTGTGCCTGCCTCCCACACACACACACACACAAATACACAGGGCTGTGCCTGCCTCACGCACACACACACACACAAATACACAGGGCTGTGCCTGCCTCACACACACACACACATACACAGGGCTGTGCCTGCCTCACACACACACAAATACACAGGGCTGTGCCTGCCTCCCCCCACACACAAATACACAGGGCTGTGCCTCACACACACACACACACAGCACACACAAATACACAGGGCTGTGCCTCACACACACACACACAGCACACACAAATACACAGGGCTGTGCCTGCCTCACACACACACACACACACACACACACACACAAATACACAGGGCTGTGCCTGCCTCACACACACACACACACAAAAATACATAGGGCTGTGCCTGCCTCACACACACACACACACACACACACACACAAATACACAGGGCTGTGCCTGCCTCACACACACACACACACAAATACACAGGGCTGTGCCTGCCTCACGCACACACACACACACAAATACACAGGGCTGTGCCTGCCTCACACACAGCACACACACAAATACACAGGGCTGTGCCTGCCTCCCACACACACACACATACACAGGGCTGTGCCTCACACACACACACACAGAGCACACACGCAAATACACAGGGCTGTGCCTGCCTCACACACACACACACACACACACACACAGACACACACACACAGGGCTGTGCCTGCCTCACACACACACACACACACACAAATACACAGGGCTGTGCCTGCCTCACACACACACACACACACACACACACACACACAAATACACAGGGCTGTGCCTGCCTCACACACACACACACACACACAAATACACAGGGCTGTGCCTGCCTCACACACACACACACACAAATACACAGGGCTGTGCCTGCCTCACGCACACACACACACACAAATACACAGGGCTGTGCCTGCCTCACACACAGCACACACACAAATACACAGGGCTGTGCCTGCCTCCCACACACACACACATACACAGGGCTGTGCCTGCCTCACACACACACAAATACACAGGGCTGTGCCTGCCTCCCCCACACACACAAATACACAGGGCCGTGCCTCACACACACACACACAGAGCACACACGCAAATACACAGGGCTGTGCCTGCCTCCCCCCCCCCCCCCCCACACACACACACACACATACACAGGGCTGTGCCTGCCTCACACACACACACACACACACAAATACACAGGGCTGTGCCTCACACACACACACACAGCACACACAAATACACAGGGCTGTGCCTGCCTCACACACACACACACACACACACAAAAATACATAGGGCTGTGCCTGCCTCACACACACACACACACACACACACAAATACACAGGGCTGTGCCTGCCTCACACACACACACACACACACAAATACACAGGGCTGTGCCTGCCCCCCCCCCCCACACGCATGCACACACACACCCACAGGGAACCCCTCTCACGGGCAGGGCCGTGCCCCTCACCGCGAGGTGCCAATGTCCTCGTAGAGCAGCAGCAGGCAGCGGTGCGGCACGCTGATGTTGGGTGCCAGAGGCGGGGGCGAACTGGCCCCCATGTCCCAGGTGTCCATCCTGCCAGCAGCCAGCCCTGTGTGGGGAGGGGAGAGTCAGCACGTGAGCAGCACCAGGGTCTTGGGGTCCCCAACCCAGCAGGCAGGAGGGGGTGTCTGCAGGGAGCGCGGGGCCAGGCAGCAGGACGTGACAGGTGCCAGCACTGAAAACGATGACTGAACAGGCCGCGCTCCTGACCCGGCGCCCCCACCCCCGGCAGTCCGCGACAGCCTGGGGCGCGAGCAGCCCAAGTGCCACCATCAGCAGAACGCCCGCTCAGCAGGGTATCTGTGCCAACGCTAGAACGCTGCCCACAAACAGGAGCGAGTCCCTGTCCTGGCCTGGCCTGGCAGGCACCACGCTGAGTGGAGGCCGGGGAGGGGCGCCCGGTGGAGGGCGGGAGGCCCGTGGCAGGGTCGGTGCGCGGGTGTGCTGGCTGTGAGCACGCGCCTGTGAGTGGGGTGCCTTTGTGGGTGGGTTACGGCTTCAGCAGGTAGGCTTCAACAACGAGGAAGGTGAATCATTTACGCGCTGAGTGCCCAGGTCGGCCACGAGCAGCCCAGGATGCTCCCTGCGGGGGGCCGGCGCCCGCTGTGCAGGCCAGGGTGGGGGGTGCAGGGGCAGCCCTGTGCTTGGGGAAGGCTCTGGGGTGGGCGAGCCTGGACCGAGGGCTCAGAACCCCCCCGTCCTTCCCTCCCACACAGGCCACCAGCGGCTCTGGGGTCAGTCCCCCTCGGCAGCCTGATGAGGAGGCCAGGAGGTGTTAAAGGGGATGAAAGGTGCTAAAGCACCCGTGCTTACAAACCAAACCTCTAGAGGCACGTGCTGAGAAGCAGGAGGGGAACAAACTAAAATGCTGGGAAACGCAGCAGAGAGTGCCGGGGTGCCCAGGGTCCACGCTGCTTCGCAGCAGAGCCATGGGTCCTAGCTGGCACGAGGCTTCCCAGAAGCAGGGCCACTTTCCCAGCTCCCCTCCGTGCTGGCTGTGGCCGCATGACCGAGTTGCGTCCAGCTGGCTGTGAGCAGCAAGGTGTGCCAATTTTCAGGGCAGCCCTCCTCCTTTCCCACTGCCTGGAATTGTGGGTGTGGTGGTGGGAGCAGCAGCAGCCACTCTGGACCACGAGGCAGAAGTCATGGAACCCAGGGCAACAGGGTGTCTGGGTCTCGGACAAGCAGGTCGGCCGGCACAGACTGCTGTGCAGCAGGCGGCAGAGCCCGTCCACCTCGTCATCTCAGCCCTGCTCAGTAGCTGAGCCGGAATGCAGAGGAGTGCTGCCACAGGCGGGGTTGTCAGACAGAATGGTATTTGGACTGAGACCTAAGTAACTGGAAGTAGCTGGACGGGGGTAATCTGGGCAGAGCACATCCCGGGGAGGGGGCGGTGGAGGCAACGGCAGGGGCAGCAGTCTTGGCCCGTTCAAAGGGCACAGGGCATGCTGCCGCCAGAAGAGAGAGGAGACGGGGGCACAGGGCACGCTGCCGCCGGAAGAGAGAGGAGACAGGGCGGCCCGGCCAGCCAGTCTCCCTCTAAGCACAACGGTAGGGGGAGGGAGACGGTGGAGGTGGCACCAAAGCAGGGGATGGGGGCAGGGAGACGGAGCGCTCGGCCTGCTGGGGGCGGCAGGGGTGGAGTGGTGGGAACTGGGACCCCTTTGGGAGGGTCAGCCAGCAGGACCCACAGATGGACCCATGTAGCGGTGAGGGCAGAGGGCACGGGAAGCTCATTCCAGGCTCTGACCTGAGCCTCAGGGCGCCTGCAGCGGCCTGGCCAACTGCAGACGGTGTCTTCGCAATGCTAAGGTGAGGGGAGTGTCCCTGGGATTGCTAAGGTGAGGACGCTGTCCCCACGATCGCTCAGCAGGTGCTCCATCATTGCAGGACCTCCTTGATGCCCTGTGCTCATAACAAAGCCCCTCACCAGCACCAGAAGCTGGAGCCGCTGACCGTAAGCCAGTGCTTTCCAGCGGGGGTGGTGTGGTCAGTGCGGGCCCCTCAGCGGGGTGGTTTCAGGGCTGCCTCGTGTCCTGCAGGGACCCCCGCACAGCCGAGAGGAGCCCGTGGGTGGACGGCGGCCACACAGAGCGGGAGCGCGGCTGGAGGACTTCTCCAGGCTTTGCGTGGCTGGCACCCCCTTTCCCTGGGGGAAACCTCAGGACCCCCGTCTCCATGCACAGGGTGTTGGTACGACTCACAACACCCCCTCCGCACCCCCAGGGAGCGTTCACACTGCAGTCCACGTGGAACGAGAGCCGACAGAGGAACAAGAGGAGAGACGCAGACAGCACCGGGCAGGAGCCCCTGGGCCCAGCCACGCCCGGAGCCAGGGCCCCAGCCCCACCGCTGGGGAGGACCCTGCTTTCTGGGACCTTAACAAATGCCCAGCTCGACCTGCTGGCTCTGCCAGGTGCTGCCTTTGTGACCTTGGGCCAGTCTCTTCCCTCTCTGTGTCACGGGACCGTGGCATCCCCACCAGCAAGGCTGCTGGAAGGATCAGGCAAGAGCAGAGAAGGGAGTCTGCACAGGACCACACACACAAGGTGACTGCCGCTTTCTCCCCAGAGAGGGAGCTGGGGGTGTGGGTCCAAGCCCCAGTCGCTCCGGAGTCTGGGCTGGGGAAGGTGGGTGCCCGCCGTGCCTATCTCCCCCGCCCCGGCCCCGCTCGCCCTGTAAGAGCTGGGGAAGAGGAGAGCCCTGCAGCCCAGCCCGCCTCCGGGGCCCGGGGCCCCTCCCAGGGGGGTGTCCCAGGGCTCGGTGTCTCCCCTGCAGACACAGGGCCCCCTGGGCCTGATCCAGGGTGGGGTGCTGGTAACAAGTGAACTTGGGGCGGGCAGGGGTGGGGATCACACGACTCACAGCAGCTTGCCACAGTGTCAGAGCTCACAAAATGACTGAAGCTGGGACTCAAGCAACAGGACAGGCGCGCCCCTCCCTTCTGGTGGGTGCTCCGGGCCCATACTTTCTGCGTGCTGACCCGTGGGGCCACCACTCCGGCCTCCAGGAGCAGGCAGCCAGCCGCTACCCCATTACAGACAGAAGGAGGCTGAGGGGGACCATCGGAGGCCCCCCATTCCCCTCCCGCACCATAGGTGAGCTCCAGGCCTTGCCAGAGCGAGGGGTCTGCAGGAGAGAGGAGCCAGGGGGGCAGGCTGGCGAAGGGCACGGAGAGAGGGAAACTTCCTGGGATGCTGAGTGCCCTGGGCAGCCCCGTGCCGCTCAGTACCAGGGACGCTGGGACAGACGGTCTCTTCCACCTGGGGAGGACGCTCCTGGCCTCGCTGCCATTCCAGAGGCCTCCTCCCACCCTCTCGCCCTCCCTCTGTCTGCGGCCAGCCTGTGGGCATCATGCCAGTGGTGTGGGCCCTGCGTGCTGGACCCGGGCCAGAAGGGCCCTACTTCTCTGAGCCTCAGCCTCTCTGAGTTTCTGGGTCTCCCCGGTCTGTGCAGAGGTCCTGGATGGGAGCCCTGCAGAACAGAAAACCCTGAGCAGGTGGGCTGCTGTGGAGACACCACTCAGGGCAGCCGGCCCCAGCTGCTCACGGAGATTTCAATCCTGGACCGAACGTTTCACAGCCATTATCCTCCAGCCTTGGGGAAGGGGGTGGACCCTACCAGGAGTCCCCAGGAGGGAAGACAGCCCTGCGCCTTCTGGCCCGACCTCTGCAGATTCCCTTCGACTTGGCTGGCTGCGTGCTCTCCCAGCCCGCAACCAGATCGCACCCTTTGGGCCAGCTCCTCTGAGGAGCCCTCCCTGACCACCCCTTCCATCCGAAATGGCCCTCAGCTGTGTGTCTATGTGTCTGTGGGACGTCCAGCCCGGGCGGGTCATGGCCCAGTTCTCGGGGGAACAGCCAATGTGGTGAGCTGGACAGATGAACGTCCAGCAGCAGAGAGAGGGCGGCCCAGCCCTCCTGGACAGTGGGAGGACCGTCCGGGAGGCCCCACGGCCCCGTCCCCACCACACAGCGAGGACAGGTCACTTCCCGCTGCCCCTGCCAGGAGACACCCCCCACCCCCACCCTCTCGGGCGCGGGAGCCGGAGGTGACCATTCGCAGACACGGCTCGGCGCACAGCCTGGGGTGCAGGGTCCGGGAGCTCGGTCCCCCCGGGGACCCTGGGCCTGCCTCTGGGCGGGAGGCCCGCTCCCGGCGGCAGGAGGCGGGACAGGGACGCTCGGGATCGGCTCGCGCAGCTGGGGCAGAGGAGGGACTTCCCCTTACCTGGGGCCCCGGCCGCCCATCCGCCGCCGGGCGCGGACCCCGCCAAAGGCCGCGGGCCTGGGCCTCCGGCGCTCGGGCCGGGAAAGTGGCGCGGGGAGCGTGGCGCGCGAGGCCGGCTTCGGGAGACCGGGCGGGAGACGCGATCAGGACACGCGATCCGCTTGACCCCGCGCGGCCCTCCCGGCAGCGGCGACCCGGAAGGGAGGCGCGTCCTCTGCGTTCCGCCAAAACTGCAAAAACAGCCACCGTCCCTGCCCGCGGCGGCGCGGGGACCCGCCCCCAGCCGGCAGCAACCAATAGCAACGGAGTTACGCCGAACGGGGGCGGGGCGAGTGCGGAGGACGGAGCCACTCGGGTCTCCGGGAGGCGGGGCGGCCCGCCGGCCTCTTAAAGAGCCAGCGCGCGGTCCTCTCAGCTGCCAAGGGTTGCGTCCGCAGTCCTTTGCGACCTACGCGTCCACGCCCGCCTCCCGCAGCGCCCCCTCCACCAGCGTCCGGGGAGGCGCTCCGCCGCCTCCGGCCCGGTGACCTCCGGGCCCCAGGGACTAGCCCCACCCGGGCCCGGCGCGGCCCCTTCGCACCTGCCCACGCACCCTCCGCCTCCAGGCCGCCCTGCCGGCGGGCGGGCATCCGTCCCTTTTCGCAGAGCAGACCCCGCGGCGGAGGCGTTAAGCGCTTCCCCCGAAGTCACAGGACCAGGAAGTGACAGGACCCAGGCCTGGGGCTCGGCCTGCTTTCCCTCACCGCTGACCTCCAGGAGGCCCTCCCACATGGCCTGCTCTTCCCCCCCTGCGTCTGTGCCGGGTTTACTCCTCTGCCCGCCACCACGAGGCTCCGCCTGGCCGGGCCCCGCCTGTCTCCTCATCCTCATCCCTCCCACCCGCTTCTCTCTGGGTTCCCCGTTTCTCTTCCTTGACTACACCAAGCTTCCTTACCTGCGGGTCTGTCACTTAACACACACTTCCACTTGACACCCTAGCCAAAGTGGCTGTTCAGTCTCTGTAACACAAAGCCTTTTCGTTTTGTTCTCAGTTGCTACCAAAACTGGATTCTTTTTTCTGGGGGTGTTGACTTCATGGGAAATAGATGGGGAAACTGTGGAAACAGTGTCAGACTTTATTTGGGGGGAATCCAAAATCACTGCAGATGGTGACTGCATCCATGAAATTAAAAGATGCTTACTCCTTGGAAGGAACGTTATGACCAACCTAGACAGCATATTCAAAAGCACAGACATTACTTTGCCAACAAAGGTCCGTCTAGTCAAGGCTATGGTTTTTCCTGTGGTCATGTATGGACGTGAGAGTTGGAGTGTGAAGAAGGCTGAGCGCCGAAGAATTGATGCTTTTGAACTGTGCTGTTGGAGAAGACTCTTGAGAGTCCCTTGGACTGCAAGGAGATCCAACCAGTCCATCCTAAAGGAGATCAGTCCCAGGTGTTCATTGGGAGGACTGATGCTGAAGCTGAAACTCCAGTATTTTGGCCACCTCATGCGAAGAGTTACCTCACTGGAAGAGACTCTGATGGAGAGAGGGACTGAGGGCAGGAGGAGAAGGGAACAACAGAGGATGAGATGGCGGGATGGCATCACGGACTCGATGGACATGAGTTTGAGTGAACTCTGGGAGTTGGCGATGGACAGGGAGGCCTGGCGTGCTGCGATTCATGGGGTCACAAAGAGTCGGACACGACTGAGCAACTGAACTGAACTGAACTGAGTTGAAAGACACAACCAAGGTAAAGAGCAGGACAAGGAAGGATTTATTATCTGCAGCAAGTAAGGAGAACATCTGGGATCTTTCCCAAATTAATGCAAGTGCAAGCCCCTGAATGGGGTCTGACTCTTTGCAACCCCATCGGCTATACAGCGCATGGAGTTCTCCAGGCCAGAATACTGGGGTGGGTTCAGTTCAGTCACTCGGTCGAGTCTGACTCTGTGACTGTGGCAAGCCAGACCTCCCTGTCCATCACCAACTCCCGGAGTTTACTCAAACTCATGTCCATCGAGTCAGTGATGCCATCCAACCATCTCATACTCTGTCGTCCCCTCTCCTCCCGCCTTCAATCTTTCCCAGCATCGGGGTCTTTTCCAGTGAGTCAGTTCTTTGCATCAGGTGGCCAAAGTATTGGAGTTTCAGCATCAGTCCTTCCAGTGAATATTCGGGCCTGATTTCCTTTAGGATAGACTGGCTGGATCTGTGGCTGAGTTATCCAAATTTTCTGGCAGCACTTTTACAGCATTATCTTTTAGGATTTGAAACAGCTCAACTGGAATTCCATCACCTCCACTAGCTTTGTTCATAGTGATGCTCCCTAAGGCCCACTTGGACTTCGAATTCCAGGATGTGTGGCTCTAGGTACATGATCATACCATTATCGTTATCTGGGTCGTGAAGATCTTTTTTGTATAGTTCTTCTGTGTATTCTTGCCACCTTTTCTTAATATCTTCTGCTTCCGTTAGGTCCCTACCATTTCTGTCCTTTATTGAGCCCATTTTTGCATGAAATGTTCCCTTGGTATCTCTAATTTTCTTGAGATCTCTAGTCTTCCTCACTCAATTGTTTTCCTCTATTTCTTTAAATGATCACTGAAGAAGACTTTCTTCTCTCTCCTTGGATAGTCCAAAGAATATATCCAAAGATATATATAATCTTTGGAACTCTGCATTCAAGCAGGCGTATCTTTCCTTTTCTCCTTTGCCTTCTGCCTCTCTTCTTTCCATAGCTGTTTGTAAGACCTCCTCAGACAACCATTTTGCCTTCTTGCATTTCTTTTTCTTCGGGATGCTCTTGATCACTGCCTCCTGTACAATGTCACGAACCTCCATCCGTAGTTCTTCTTCAGGCACTCTGTCTATCAGATCTAATCCCTTGAATCTATTTGTCACTTCCACTGTATAATCGTAAGTGATTTGATTTAGGTCATACCCGAATGGCCTAGTGGTTTTCCCTACTTTCTTCAATTCAAGTCTGAATTTGGCAATAAGGAGTTCATGACGTGAGCCACAGTCAGCTCCCGGTCTTGTTTTTGCTGACTGTATAGAGCTTCTCCATCTTTGGCTGCAAAGAATATAATCAGTCTGATTTTGGTGTTGACCATCTGGTGATGTCCATGTGTAGCGTCTTCTCTTGTGTTATTGGAAGAGGGTGTTTGCTATGACCAGTGCGTTCTCTTGGCAAAACTCTATTAGCCTTTTCCCTGCTTCGTTTTGGACGCCAAAGCCAAATTTGCCTGTTACTCCAGGTATCTCTTGACTTCCTACTTTTGCATTCCAGTCCCCTATGGTGAAAAGGTCATCTTTTTTGGGTATTAGTTCTAGAAGGTCTTGTAGGTCTTCATAGAACTGTTTAACTTAAGCTTCTTCAGCACTACTGGTTGGGACATAGGCTTGGATTACCATGATATTGAATGTTTTCCCTTGGGAACAAACAGAGACCATTCTGTCATTTATGAGAGTGCACCCAAGTACTGCATTTCGGACTCTTTTGTTGACTATGAGGGCTACTCCATTTCTTCTAAGGGATTCTTGCCAACAGTAGTAGATATGATGGTTGTCTGAGTTAAATTCACCCATTCCAGCCTATCCCTTCTCCAGTGGATCTTCCTGACCCAGGAATTGAACCGTGGTCTCCGGCATTGCAGGCGGATTCTTTACCAACTGAGCTATCAGGGAAGCCCTATTTTAAGGGAAGGGTACATGCATATTCGTGAAGGGTCTTGGGCTATCCAAGCTTTAGTTAATTGAGGTCATATGGGTCAGAGACCATCCCTCAGGTTCCAGTTGGCCTGGTGATCGAGTCCTCAGGCTTGTCTTTACCACTGAAACAAAACAGGGCATATTTAGAACTGATGTCTTGTCCAGCATTGTTACTTCCGTTGCCTGATGACAGCTCGTCTCTGCATCCTTGTGTCCCCTTAACATCATTAATTACTGAGACCTGGTCCAGGGCAAGGACGGTGGCCAGTCTTAGATCCCCAATGACTTAGACCAAAACGGCTTCTCTCATGTCACGAAAGCCACGCCCAGGTCTCATTCTGGGCCTGCCCTATCTGCGTGCCTGCGTGCAAGTAGGCTGTCGCTCAGTTGTGTCCGACTCCTTGTGACCCTGTGGACTGCAGTCTGCCTGGATGCTGTGTCCATTGGGTTTTCCCAACAGGAATATTGGAGCGGGTTGCCATTTTCTTCTCCAGGAGATCTTCCTGACCCAGGCATCAAACCCACGACCTCTGCACTGGCAGGTGGAATCTTTACCACTCAGTCACCTGAGAAGCCCTTACCTGCTTACTCCAGCAGTCTCTCTAACAGGGTCGTGTTCTTTTAGTCACTTCCTGGTTCAGCATCAGCCTCCCCTAAGTAGAATGTCCGTGTTGTGGTGATAGAGCCGTGCTTATCACATTCCCTGAGTGTCCGGAGCCTGACTCAGGGCCTGGTGCACGTCGTAAGCACCCACTTATCACAGTAACGCCAAGATACACACCCGTGACACCACACTTTTTCCACATCTGGGCTGGAATGAGATCAGGCCCCGGTCTTTGCCTAGCTCCTGTTCGAAACGAGGGGAAGGTGAGGAGGCCAGCAGCTTGTGACCATCTGGGACCATCTGGGACTCAGTTTATCTGCCCTTCCCAGCCTGGACCCCAGTCAAAGTGCCATTTCTGCAGCAGCCCCTAGAAGCAGCGCTCCAGGAGGCGCCTGTGTCCCTGAATGGGCAGCTCCGAGAGTTTCTGCCCCGGGGGTTACCTGCATCACCCCCGCTCACCTGTAAGTGCCAACACAAGTCCCCGGCCACTTCTGACCTCCAGGGGCAGGAAGGGTCTGACCCCCATGCCAGGAAGGAGGGCAGGTGGGGTACACTGACCTGCCCTCCACCCTTGTTGTCTGAGATGGGACAGTTGCGGGGTGGAGGTCGGGGATGGGTTTTGTGCTCTGAGCTGTGAGCCCCCTGGAGGTTTCTGTGGGATCTCATTTGTGGAGTAATTAGGGCGCTTTCCTCGCCCTCTCCCTTCGGGGCAGAGGCACGCCTGCTTAGTGCCGCGCCCCCCTGCACAGAGGACAGAGCAGGGCAGCGGCGAGCCTCCACGAATGGGGCTTAATAAACACAGATCTGACCCCCAGGTGTCTCGCTTGCCCTACATCAGGCTTGCAGGAGGGTGAGCCTCTCAAGGCATGGCCCACAGGGGCAGCTCCTGCAGAACTGGGCTCCCTGAGCACAATGGACACGGTTGGTTCTGCTCAGCAGAGGGACTGCGCAGCAGAGGCTCCCAGCCAAGCCCGGCCCAGTCCCAGACCCACAGACACTGAGGTGATAACACGCTGACTGCTGTGAGCTGTTGGATTCCTTACCTGGCTTCCCCTCGAGTTCCCCGGCTCAGAGGAGTGCTGCCCCCCACCTCGTCTCCTGAGCCAGACTTCCACTGCATGGTGAAAGTGACGGTGTCAGCCGCTCAGTTATGGCCCGCCAGGCTCCTCTGTTCATGAAACTCCCCAGGCAAGAATACTGGAGTGGGTAGCCATGCTCTCCTCCACGGGATGTTCCAACTCCACCCTGGTCCTCCCTTTTGCTATCCTCCACTGACTCCACGGACATGAGTCTGAGTAAACTCTGGGAGTTGGTGATGGACAGGGAGGCCTGGTGTGCTACGGTCCATAGGGTCGTGAAGAGTCGGACGTGACTGAGCGACTGAACTGAGATGAACTGAACGGATCCTCAAGACCAATAAACTCTACCTCCTGAAGGCCTCTTGGATATCTGCACTTCCAGGGATCACTCCTGCCCCTACCAGGGTCCCCTCCTGAGATGCTTGCTCACCACAGAAGAGAGCAGGGCTCCAGCCCCACCCTGCTCCCCTGCCCTCATCCAGGCTGCCTCTGCCTGGAGGCAGAATGACCGCATATTCGTCCCTCTATGTCCTCGGGCGTTGGTTTTGGGCTCCCCGCAGACAACAAACTTCAAGGGTGCTCAGTTACTCATATAAAATGGCATGGTATCTGTACATCTCGCCTGCATATAACCAGCGTACACCCTTCTGTTCACTGTAGCCTCAAGATTATTCACAGTACCTTGCTGTTCCTGTTCAGTCCCTCAGTCGTGTCCGACTCTTTGCAGCCCCATGGACTGCAGCAGGCCAGGCCTCCCTGTCCTTCGTCATCTCCTGGAGTTTGCTCAAACTCATGTCCACTGAGTCAGGGACGCCGTCCAATCGTCTCATCCTCTGTCGTCCCCTTCTTCTCCTGCCTTCTGTCTTTCCCAGGGTCTTTTCTTCAGGGTCTTTTCTAATGAGTTTGCTGTTTGCATCAGGTGGCCGAAGTGTTGGGGCTTCAACTTCCGCATCAGTCCTTCCAATGAATATTCAGGACTGATTTCCTTTTGGATGGACTGGTTGGATCTCCTTGCAGTCCAAGGGACTCTCAAGAGCTTCTCCCACAACACAGTGCAAAAGCATCAATTCTATAGCGCTCAGTTTTCTTTGCGGTCCAATTCTCACATCCGTACATGATTATTGGAAAAACCATAGCTTTGACTAGACAAACCTCTGTCAGCAAAGTAATGTCTTTTTAATATGCTGTCTAGGTTCGTTATAGCTTTTCTTCCAAGGAGCAATCGTCATTTAATTTCATGGCTGCAGTTACCATCTGCAGTGATTTTGGAGCCCCCCAAAATAAAGTCTGTCACTGTTTCCATTGTTTCCCTGTCTATTTGCCATGCAGTGATGGGATCGGATGCCATGATCTTCGTCTTTTGAATGTTGAGTTTTAAGCCAGCTTTTTCACTCTGTTTCACTTTCATCAAGAGGCTCTGTCCATGGGGTTGTAAAGAGCTGGACACGACTGAGCGACTGAACTGAACTGAGCAATATCTAATACAATGCAAATTATATGCAAATAGGTATAAATACACTGTAAAAACCATATAAACAGTTGAGTGGCATACATCAAAACCAAGCTGATTTTTGGAATTGTCTTTTTTTTTTTTTCTAACCGCTCAGTTGGTTGAGTCCGCAGATTCGGAACTGACTGTAACTTTTTTAACTTGCCTCCATCCTCGTGCATCCCTGGCAGCCTAAAGGATTCTCCTAAAACCCAGGGAGCTCCAGTTCTCTAGAAAGATTTGGTTGCCTTTCGTGAGCTGGAGTCTCCAACGTCGTCGTCTTGTCCCTTCCAGGACATCACAAGAGGTCTGTCTACCAGGAGCTAGGGAAGTGCTCGCAGATGCCAGGGCGCCCCGCTCTCCACTTCTCTGCGCGGGAGGCTCTTGCTACTTGGAACTCCCCCTTGCATCTCGTCTGCCTCCAGAGGGCACCCCAACCTCGTCTCTCCTAGCGCCCTTGCCTTTTCGGCGCTTGAAGCGTTCAGCCTGAACTTTCGGAACAGTTGACATAACACAGTAAGACAGAGCCCTGAGCCTCCGTTGCCTCGTCTGTCAAATGGCCCCAGGGTGACCAAGTCGCGCAGCTGGCACGGGAGGTTGGTCCTCACTGCCTCCGCGGGTTGCAGCGTCTCAGGGGGCCCCGCAGCGTCGAGCGCGGGCTGGGCGGGGCCTCGAACGGGCTGGGCGGGGCCTCGGGGCGCGCTGGGCGGGCTTCGGGCGGCCTGGGCGGGGCCGCACGTGGCCACGCCCTCGACCCGCCCCTCAAGCGCCGGCCGGAAAGAACGCGGTCGCCGACGTCGTGACGTCGTGCCGCGTCAGCCGCTTCCCGGGCTTGCGCGGTCACGTGGGCCGCTTTTGGCGCGAAAGCTGGTCGCGGCGGACGGAGCGGGAGAGGAGCGCGGCGCGGAGATGGCGGTGAGCGCGGCGCGGGGCGCGGGGCGCGGGGCGCGGGGCGCGGGCCCGACTCGGCGCTCCGGTCGGGCGGGCCTGCCGGGCCTGCGGTCCCCCACCCCGGCGGCTCCCGGGCACCTCGGCCCGGCCGGCGCCTTCGGGCCCGCCTCCCCCCGCTGCTCTTCGTCAGCAGTCGCGCCTCCGGCCCAAGTGCCGGACCCCTTCGGGGGCGGCGGCCCTCGCGTCCCGCCTCCCCTGGGAGCTCCCCCCAGGGGCCGCAGCGGGCGGGAAGCCGGGCCAGGGGACGGCAGCAGGTGCAGAGGCGCAGGCCGGCGGGATCCGCGGTGCGGGGGGACAGGCCGACGCCCCGAGTCGGGGGCGACGTGCCGGGGAGCGCAGTCGGCCCTCGCCCGCTCCAAGCCTGTCCCCTCTCGCAGGAATCCTCCGAGTCCTTCACGGTGGCGTCCAGCCCGGGCCCGCGGCGGCGCGCCAGCGAGCCCCTCACCTCCAGCCCCGGGCGGAGCAGCTCCCGGCGCACGGATGCCCTGACCTCCAGCCCTGGCCGGGACCTTCCTCCCTTTGAGGATGAGTCGGAGGGACTGCTGGGCACCGAGGGGCCCCTGGAGGAGGAGGAGGACGGAGAGGAGCTTATTGGAGATGGCATGGAGAGGTATGCAGTTCCAGGCCCCGCGCTCCACGGTTCACACAGGGAATCCCTTCGGTGTCTGGCCTCCCTTGTTTGGGGTCCTGGAGAACCAGATACATCGGAGCCTCCTTGCCTTTGAACACATTTTGGTCCAGCTTCCAGGCGGAGACAGGTCTGTGGAGCCTCAGGGTACATACTTGTAACTTGCTGTGTCTACCTTACACCAGACCCTACCTAAGGCCCGGGGAAGACCCCCCCCCCCCCTGCCCCCGCCATGAGATGTGCACCCAGGGGGGTCTCTAATCTGGGGCCACGTCGGGGATCCCAACTGGGGAGGTCAAGAAGCAGGCAGCCAAGTTTCTCTGCAGCTTCAGACGAACTGGGGGTGGGGGTGGGTTTCTCTGCAGCTTCAGACGAACTGGGGGTGGGGGTGGGTTTCTCTGCAGCTTCAGACGAACTGGGGGTGGGGGTGGGTCTGATCAATCAAGCTTTGGATTCAGTTCAGCAGACAGCTACTGTGCCTCATCTATACCAGACCCCGTGTTCACCCTCAGTAACAAATGTGCAAACATGTACTCACGGTCATGGAGGCTTCATGCTATGACCGCGGAGTAGAGCTCTGAGTGCCCCAGGCTGGGCCCCACTACTGTCTGCCCGTGTTCACAGCCAGGACCCGGTCTGTACATTTGCCCCAGAATTGTCTGAACCCCCAGAGCCGCACAGGCATTCTGCCTTGGGGCCCTGTGGCTCTGACTCGGGGGTGCCAGCCTTTGTGTGTTCATGCCACCGCGCAGTCAGCGAGGCGAGCCCTGCGGGAGCGTCACACAGACTTTGAGGGCCACTGCGGACCATTTGTGCTGTTGGCGCAGATGCCAAGTCCTGGCAGATGGGCCCGGAGCAGCTTCCTCCCGGGCTGTGCGGGGCTGTGCGGGCAGGACGCCCCTCCCTTACTGCACTGCCTCTGCCCACCGCGCTCTGCTGCCCTGCCCTTCCAGTGCCAGGGCTCTGATAGAGGTTAGAGGACCGGTTGGGTCCAGTTAGGTTTTGTGTTTTGTAGCTTTTTAAAACGCGGTGTTCTCAAGGTATGGTTTCTATAGTACACAGGCTACGTCTTACAAGAACACAGTTCAGTGCTTCTCAGTAGACTTCCTGAGCTGTGCGGCCGTCAGCACAGTCCCGCTTTTCCGTCACCCCGGAAGATCCCTTGTACCTGGTCCAGTTCACCCATCCCCTCTCCCCACTGCTGGGCAGCCCATAGCCCGCCCCTGTTCCTTTGGTCTGCTGTCTGAGCACCTCTTACACGTAGGGTCTGTGGTGCGCGTGTCCCGTGTGTGACGGATGTTTGGTGTCCCGTGGTTTTCACGGTCCGTGTTGGATCACACGTCAGTACGTCAGTCCTTTTCCTGGCTGAGAAATGCTCTGTTTTATGGACAGGCTGCATTTTGTTTACCCGTTCATAGGTTGGAAGACACTTGGGTTCTTTGAAAGTTTTTAGCAATTGTGAATAGTGCTGCTGTGAGATTTTTATGTGAATGTGTGTTTAAATTCTCTTGAAATGGAATTCCAGGTCCTAGGAATGGCATGGTTGGGTGGTGTGATAATTCTAATGTTAATTTTTTGAGGAACTGCCAAACTGTTTTCCAAAGCAGTTGCATCGTTTTCAGTTCAGTTCAGTTGCTCAGTCGTGTCCGACTCTTTGTGACCCCATGAATCACAGCACGCCAGGCCTCTCTGTCCATCACCAACTCCCAGAGTTCACTCAGACTCACGTCCATCGAGTCCATGATGCCATCCAGCCATCTCATCCTCGGTCGTCCCCTTCTCCTCCTGCCCCCAATCCCTCCCAGCATCAGAGTCTTTTCCAGTGAGTCAACTCTTCGCATGAGGTGGCCAAAGTACTGGAGCTTCAGCTTTAGCATCATTCATTCCAAAGAAATCCCAGGGTTGATCTCTTTCAGAATGGACTGGTTGGATCTTCTTGCAGTCCAAGGGACTCTCAAGAGTCTTCTCCAACACCACAGTTCAAACGCATCAATTCTTCGGTGCTCAGCCTTCCTCACAGTCCAACTCTCACATCCATACATGACCACAGGAAAAACCATAGCCTTGACTAGATGGACCTTAGTCGGCAAAGTAATGTCTCTGCTTTTGAATATGCTGTCTAGGTTGGTCGTAACTTTTCTTCCAAGGAGTAAGCGTCTTTTAATTTCATGGCTGCAGTCACCATCTGCAGTGATTTTGGAGCCCAAAAAATAAAGTCTGACACTGTTTCCACTATTTCCCCATCTGTTTCCCATGAAGTGATGGGACCGGATGCCATGATCTTCGTTTTCTGAATGTTGAGCTTTAAGCCAACTTTTTCACTCCTCTTTCACTTTCCTCAAGAGGCTTTTTAGCTCCTCTTCACTTTCTGCCATAAGGGTGGTGTCATCTGCATATCTGAGGTTATTGATATTTCTCCCAGCAATCTTGATTCCAGCTTGCGCTTCTTCCAGCCCAGCGTTTCTCATGATGTACTCTGCATAGAAGTTAAATAAGCAGGGTGACCTTCCCACAAGTGCCGTCTGCTGGTCGATTTTTGCACATTCTCGCCAACACCCGATGTTTTCTGGGTTTTGTTAATAGCCAGCTTAATAGTCACGATGCGGTATCTTATTGTGGTCTTGGTTTCCTTTTCTCCGATGATCAGTGACATTGAGTATCTGCTCATCAGTGTATCTTTGGGAAATGTGTCTTCAGGTCTTTGCCCGTCGTTTAATTGGTTAGCTTGATTTCTTATTACTGAGTTGTAAGAGCTTTAAAACTCTTATTCTGGATACGCTTTTATCAGGTATGTGATTTGTAATTACTTTCTCCTCAACCTGTGGCTTTTTAAGCTTTAAAAAATGGTTTTGTTTGAGATGCATAATTAATTTTAAATTTTGCTGAGATCGAATTTATCAAATTTTTTTATGCAGACCAATTAGAATTTCACTGATGGCCTCTCACATAATGTGAAATCCTTAACAAGTCAGTTGTTGTTGCCATCCTCCAGTCGCTCAGCCGCGTCCGACTCTTCTCGACCCCATGGACTGAAGCACGTCTGGCCTCCCTGTTCTTCACCATCTCCCGGAGTTTGCTCAAACTCATATCCGTTGAGTTGGTGATGCCATCCAACCATCTCATCCTCGGTCGTCCCCTTCTCCTCCTGCCTTCTATATTTCCCAGCATCAGGGTCTTTTCTAATGAGTCTGCTCTTTCCATCAGGTGACCAGAGTATTGGAATTTCAACATCAGTCCTTTCAGTGAATATTCAGTGTTGATTTCCTTTAGGATTGACTGGTTGGATCTCCTTGCAGTCCAAGGGACTCTCAAGAGTCTTCTCCAACACCACAGTTCAAAAGCATCAGTTCTTCGATGCTCAGCCTTCTTTATGGTCCAACTCTCATATCCGTTCAGGAGTAATGGAAAAACCGTAGCTTTGACTAGACGGACCTTTGTCAGCAAAGTAACGTTTCTGCTTTTTCATGTGCTAAGTTTGTCATAGCTTTCCTTCCAAGGAGCAAGCATCAGACAGACAGGTACCTTTTCCCGGAGGACACTTTAGATTCGGGAACTGTTGGCCCAGAAATGAAGCTGGCTCTGGGTTTTGTTTCTGGGATCAGCATTACGGGATTATGTGTTTTGAGACTGTCGCTTGACAAGAGTTTATGGCACAAAAAAAAGAAAGTTAAGAAAGGCTGTTCCCCCATCACCACCTCCCCTGAGGGAATAAGAATCAAGAGGACTGCAGAGGGCCAGCGTGGAGTTGGAGCCAGCTGGGCCCCTGCTGTTGGGTCGACTGTGACACCCAGCCCTGTTGAGTGACCGGTGGCAGGAATCCCCTGAGCCTTGAGCTGGGATTCCTCCTCTTTCTGATGGAGGGCATGTATCTCTCCCAGAATGCCAGGGAGGGCAGCAGCGTTAGCTCTGAGGGTGGACATCGCTCCGTCCAGTAACTGGTGGTCAGGTGGAAGGTCTCTCCCTGCTAGGAGGGTGGAGCCGCGGGTGTGTTTGGGATAGGCTACTTGGGCTGGTGTGGGTGGGCCTCCCGGGTCCAGGGTTCTAGGTGGGGCTGCCAGAGGCCCTGCGGGAGGGGAGCGCTCCTGCCCTAGGGGAGCTGGGTAGGTGCTCTGGAGGCCCTTCCGGAGAGGGGGTTGGTGGGTCCTCTGACTCCTTTCCCTTTGGGTGCCCAGAGCTCCCCTTTTCGTGTGGAAGATGCACACGAAGTGAGCTTTCCTGTCTGCCGCACCGAGGGTGAGGTCAGGGGCATCAGGTCACTCGTGCGGTGTGCCCGCCTCCAGCCAGTCCCCAGACCGACTTCTGCAGGACGTCTTCCCGGGCACAGTGTCCTCAGCATCTCTGTCTTTGCAGGCACCGTGTGTGTGGGGGGGGGGGGGCGTCCCTGAGGACCCTCGTGGGCCTCTGGAGCCTTGGGGGCCCAGATCCTGGTGCTCTTGTTGGCGGTTTGGGTGCTGACACCGCCTGTCTGGGCCCTGCAGGGACTACCGCGCCATCCCGGAGCTGGATGTCTATGAGGCTGAGGGGCTGGCCCTGGACGACGAGGACGTGGAGGAGCTGACGGCCAGTCAGAGGGAGGCGGCCGAGCGGGTCATGCGGCAGCGCGACCGGGAGGCGGGCCGTGGCCTGGGCCGCATGCGTCGCGGGCTCCTGTACGGTGGGTTTTCGGGGAGCCTGGGGCGGGGCGGGGGAAGGGGGGGCGCGGAGCCGGCCCTGAGCGCCTCCCGGCTCGCAGACAGCGACGACGAGGAGGAGGAGCGCCCCAGCCGGAAGCGGCGGCAGGTGGAGCGGGCCACGGAGGACGGCGAGGAGGAGGACATGATCGAGAGCGTGGAGAACCTGGAGGACCTCAAGGGCCACTCCGTGCGCGAGTGGGTGAGCATGGCCGGCCCGCGCCTGGAGATCCACCACCGCTTCAAGAACTTCCTGCGCACCCACGTGGACGGCCGCGGGCACAACGTCTTCAAAGAGCGTATCAGTGACATGTGCAAAGGTGAGCCCGACATGTGCAAAGGTGAGCGCGCCCTGCGGACGGACGCGCTGGGGACGTGGGGCGGGCCCCTCCTGCTCAGCCTGCCTGCCCCGCCCCGCCCCCCAGAGAACCGCGAGAGCCTGGTGGTGAACTACGAGGACCTGGCGGCCCGGGAGCACGTGCTGGCCTACTTCCTGCCCGAGGCGCCCGCCGAGCTGCTGCAGATCTTCGACGAGGCGGCCCTGGAGGTGGTGCTGGCCATGTACCCCAAGTACGACCGCATCGCCAGCCGCATCCACGTGCGCATCTCCCACCTGCCGCTGGTGGAGGAGCTGCGCTCGCTCCGGTGAGTGCCCCCCTCCCCCCAAGGCCGGGTCTGCAAGCCGGGCCCTCTGACGCCCCGCCCCCGCAGGCAGCTGCACCTGAACCAGCTGATCCGCACCAGCGGCGTGGTGACCAGCTGCACCGGCGTCCTGCCCCAGCTCAGCGTGGTCAAGTACAACTGCAACAAGTGCGGCTTCGTGCTGGGGCCCTTCTGCCAGTCCCAGAACCAGGAGGTGAAGCCGGGCTCCTGCCCCGAGTGCCAGTCAGCCGGCCCCTTTGAGGTCAACATGGAGGAGGTGAGTGCCAGCCAGACCTCGAGGTGGTCCAGATGCTTCCGTTTGAAACATCAGCGTTTACTGCTGTCTAGCAAATGGGAAGATCTGGAGAACTGCCCCTGCTTCCCCAGAGCCCTGCCCACAGCAAGTGGCGGGCTTGTCCTGACTCCCTGGGACCCGTCTGGCCTCTCGCAAAGTCACGATTGCCCTGTAGGGAGACTCTGCTGTGCCGTCTGCGGGAGGCCCTACTTGAAGGCTCTGGGCCTTAAGCGCCTAGACGCGTAATGCTCAGCTTTGTCCATGTTGGGGGGGCCATCACGACCCCTGTGTGGGGTGCACATCTCTCCACCGTCTGCTGCTGTGAGTGTCAGGCTGACCCCTCACTGCTCCACAAATCTGAGAAGCGCCCAGGTTGGAGCTGCCTTGCCAGGGAGTGCCTGGCAGCCCACTGCCAGAGTCTGACCTGTTCAAAGTCAGGTGCGCCTTGACTTGGGGAGGGTGGCTGCAGGGCGGGGCTCCAGGTGAGCCCCTGCCTTTGCCCAGAGGCCCCCACCCCTGCCCCCGTCTCGCTGGTCCCCTCCACTTACGGTTACCCTGCCACACACGTTGCTCTGGACGCCTCCTGCCCAGGAGCACAGGCATGGGCTCTGCGTGCGGGGACAGGAACTCGTGGGGAGTGGTCCTCACAGTGGAGATCGCGGAGGGCGTGCTCGGTGCCCAGGGCGGGCCTGGGTTAGTGGGTCTTCAGCACCGCGTGGGGGCAGGTGCTGTCCTGGGTCCCATCTGGCCAATAAAGTAACAGCAGGCTGTCCGGCTAGGAGGTGGCCCAGAGGGTTGGAACTCAGGCCTTTTGACCCGGACCGTGTGCATTTAGCCACCGTCACGTAGCTCTTCTGGATGGTAGGGAAACGAGGCTGTTAGTCTGTACGCACTGTGCTGCCCCGTGATTTGAGAGCAGGCCCACCTCTGGTGTAACTCGCTTCCTGGGTGCTGGTTTGATGCTTTTCCCGTGACCTGACTTCCCCTGTGTGGCCTCACCTGCAGTGTTCACGCCCCACCCCACGGGGTGGCACAGGGAGCCTCGTCCGCCGGCGTCACTCAGCTCAGGTCACAGAGCAGCCCGGTTCCCATAGCCACACACGCGGGATGAGCTGCAGGGCCCGGAGCCGGCTACGCGTCTGCGGAGGGAGGCGGCCGGAGCAGAGGTGGGGTGGGGTGCCAGTGCCCGTGGTTCCCTGCCCTCTCTCGGCCTGCGTCTCCTCGTCACCAGTGAGGATAACAAGCTGCACTCCCTGCCCGGGGCCGCGGCCCAGTCAGGTGACGAGCCGGTGCTCAGACCCCGGCCTCTGCCGCCGGGCAGGACGGCCCCCGAGACCGAGTCTGTCCTCTGCAGACCGTCTACCGGAACTACCAGCGCATCCGAATCCAGGAGAGCCCCGGCAAAGTGGCAGCGGGCCGGCTGCCCCGCTCCAAGGACGCCATCCTCCTCGCGGACCTGGTGGACAGCTGCAAGCCGGGGGACGAGATTGTGAGTGCCCAGGGCCGAGGGAGCTGGGGTGGGCACTGTGGCTGGGCCGAGCTTCTGTTGGGGTGCAGCGGCCGGGTGCCACACTTCTGCTGAGTTCGGCTCTCTCGGACCAGGGGCCCTGGGGAGAGGCAAGGTGGGGCCCGCCCCAGGTCGGGCCCCCTGACCTCTCGGCCCCCCCCCAGGAGCTGACCGGCATCTACCACAACAACTACGATGGGGCTCTCAACACCGCCAACGGCTTCCCGGTCTTTGCCACCGTCATCCTTGCCAACCACGTGGCCAAGAAGGACAACAAGGTGGCCGTGGGCGAGCTGACCGACGAGGACGTGAAGATGATCACCAGCCTCTCCAAGGACCAGCAGATCGGGGAGAAGGCAGGTGGAAGGTTGGGGAGGGGGCCGCTGCCACAGAGCCTGGGTACCTAGGGTCGCACCCCAGCCACCGCAAGCCTCTGTCTTGGTTCCGGGCCTTGGAAGCTCGGCCCTCGTTTTGATTCCCGTGTCCGCTGAGTCTGTGTGCCTCGACGCGGGCTGTGCTCTCAGGGAAGAGCACCAGGAGGCCTCTCGGAGCCCGTGTTGCGTCCGGAGGACGGGGGAGTGCTCGGGCTGGACCGGAAACGTGGGAGCAGGAGGAACTCGGCGGGGGGTCATCCCCGGTGTCACCCGCCTCCCCGCGATCTGCCTCCTGGAAGAGCGCTCCCCAGTGCGGGCTGTCATTTGCCCTTGAACGGCAGGCGTGTTTGCGGAGGCTGGAGAGACGGGGTTTACTGTCTGGACATGAAGATATAAGTGGTTTCTAAGCAGTGCCGGGCTGAGGAGCGGTAACTATATCAAGATGAGAGGAAGGGAAGGACTCTGTTCTCTGCTTTCTGTCACTGTCCTTGACGTAACGGGAACACTGTGTGTGTGCTCAGTCACGTCTGACTCTTTGGAACCCAAAGGAAGTCCTCTCTGGGAAATCCAGAGAGGTTTCCAAGGGTGGGGACTCCGTGTCCCGGGCACACATCAGCCCCTGAGGGTCCGCGCGTGAGCACGCTTGCGACAGTCTTGGTCGCAGGGCGCATGGTTCCTGTCCTTGAGTCCTGCCGGGTCTGTGCTTGGCCCCTCAGGTCCCCCTCGCCTCCCCTCGCCTGCCACTTGCTGTCCACCTGTCGCCGCACTGCCTGCTGTCTCCCGGGCTGCTCTCTGCCTGCAGCACAGGGCCCTGCACCCCACTGGCGCGGTTACCCATCCGCCGAGATTGGCCCCCCCCCGGGGGGACAGGACTCACGGGTCTGCCAGCGCTCTGGGTCGGGGGGCGCTCCGGGGCTGCGCCCAGGCCTCCAGCAGGGGGTTGGACCTGGTCATCGCCCTCGCGGGGGCTCCTCCTTTCCTGGGTCCCGGTAACACCTCGGCCCCTCTTGCCTCCCTGAAGAAAACCAGGGCTGGCGTGACAGACGCGTTCAGACTCCCGATGAGCGTTTGGGCCGGTTTCCAAGGGTGGGGACTCCGTGTCCCGGGCACACGTCAGCTTGCCTGCGCGTGCACCTGTTTGTGGGCAGTGGGGGTTCCACGTGGGGGTCTGCGGCCCTCCCAGCCCCCTGCCCTGCCTGTGCCGTGGCCTCCCGCCCCTCACCTGCTCTGCTGGTCTGCAGAGCGAGGCAGCTGGATTCTGAACAGGGTGGCGCCGAGGGTGCCCGTCGCCGCCGAGCCCAGGAAGCTGCTCCCTTCTGCGTCCGTCTGTCCGGGCTGGTCTCTGACATTTCCGGGAAGAGTCTAGGGGGGCCCTCAGCCCTGCCTGCTCCTTGCCCGTGATGCTCAGATCAAGGCCTCGGGTGGACGAGGCGACCCCTCCACACCCGCCCGTCTGAGCCCCGTGGGGGGTTGGCCAGCAGTGGCCTCGTGTCGAGTCTGCCGTTAGGGTGGGCGTTCTCGCCAGCCACTGGGAACGCCTCTGCGATTCTAGAGGCGCGTTGAAAGGATTACAGGCAGGTCCAGAAGCAGTTAGGCTCTTTGACCCGCTCGGGCCGGAGTCTGCAGACCCGGCGACGGTGGGGTCAGCACGCCCTGTGTGCCGGCGGGCTTTGGCGCGTGGTTTTCTCTGTCTTTAACGCTTGCATGAGTGATTCCTTAGAATTAGACTTCCCCTAGAAATGTGGGCGCCCAGGTTTGGACAGTCCGAGCCAGGCGCTCCGTACTGCTGGCGTGCTCTGTGGCTGCTGCCCTGAGCTGGCTCTACCCCGTCTCGCCGTCTGCTGCCGTGGTTGGTTCCTCCCACCCGAGTCCCACCGCCCACCCGGCCCCCCGTCTGGCCGTGTTGGGTTTTGTGAGCTCGGCCTCTGTTGGGCGAGGCTTCTGAGAGATGGGGCTCCTGCCTGATGCGGAGACCCTGGAGATGGATGGGGGTGCAGAGCCGGGAGCTGGACTCGGGCTTGAGTTCCAGCGTTGTGCTTCATGTGGTGGGGTGAGCAGCCCGACTGTGGGGCTGGGGCGGGGTCGTGCCCAGCCCTGGGGCCATCTGAAAGGTGAGTCCGTGGGCACATGGGGTGGCTGCAGCCGCCACCTCTCTGTCCAGCAGGCGGACGGGGCAGGAGACCGTGCTCGTGGGGCGGGAGGATGAGCTCAGACGGCAGGGGCGCCTCCGTGTGGTGGGTGGCAGGCAGGGCCCGCAGGGTTCGGCGGGAGCAGAGGAGTTTGGGGTTGTCCCGCCCTGTGCTCAGCAGCGGGCGGCTCATTCCTCCCGTGACACGGAGGTCAAGAGGGTAAGTGGACTAACCCCGGGGAAGCGAATGTCTCCCCCTCAGGTCTGGGCTTGATGATGTCTGTCTCACCAGGCGCTGAAAACACCGTCATTTCCGGCCCTTGGGCCACAGCGAGGCCCCAGGGAGTCTGCAGGCACGGCAGCGGGAAGCCAGCTGCTGCCCTCAGTCCCGCGGGGGACGTCACCTCATCCTGCCGCGTGCCTGGTGCCCACACAGTGCCGGCCGCGGTCTGGGCGGAGGGTCTTGGCTGGCAGTCCTGACCCCCAGGACGTGTGGGCGGACGAGCAGCCCACGGTGACTGTCTCCCGACAGAGATGGGGCCTTAGTAGGAGGCTCACTGAGTGCTTGGGAGTGAGCGATTTGCAGAGGGTGGGCTGTGTTGTGTTACTCGTGATGTCGGGGATTGCGTGAGGTGCTCACATCACGGGGCTCACACGGGGCGGGGTGGGGGTCTTGCTTGGCTGGCCAGCTTCCAGCCCTGCTCCCAGGGGCCACCCTCTGCTTCCTCTGTGGGGCTCCCCTGTGTGGGAGTGTCTGTGGGGACACGGCTCAGGTTTTGAGTCGGGTGTGGTGGTGTGAGGACCCCCCGGGGCCTTTGCTGGCATGTCTGCTCCTTGAGGTCGGGGCTGGTCTGCTCTGTGGGGTGCCTCCTGGTGCCACCGATTCAGACCTGGGGTGGCACCGGCACCTAGGTCAGTGAGTCTGCAAGAGGCTGTCTTCCCTGAGCCCGGGCCTGCCGCCGCCTCACACCGAAATCGTGTAGTTGGTCCTGAGTGTCGACACTCGAGGGCCCCCACGGTTCCCTGGTGGTCTTCCTTCTCCGAAGAGCTTCCTGCAGTCGGCGTCCAGGCGCGGTCGGTCCGTGTGTGGGGACGGTTGGCCGTCTCCTGCCCTGAGGTGTCCCCTCCAGCCCGTCTTTCGCTGCAGTTTTTCTGTGGGAGGCCCAGGTCGTTTGTCCTCCAAGCCTTCTGCAGCCCGAACGCTGCCACACTTGTCCTGCACGAGCACGTTCCTGTCGCCTGCTTCCGTAAATCGTTCGGAGGCTTGGTCAGACGGGGCGGGTTTTTCTTGGGTGGGGTCTGAGGTGGACCCCCAGGGGCAGGCAGAGCCCACTTGTCTCTGCCGTGTGCAGCCCAGACACGCTTTCGCTGTGTGGGTCCTTCACAGGGGCTGTGGGAGGCCCGGCCTCTGGCTCGGCTCTGCCCCTTCCCTGCCAGACGTCCTGGGCCCAGAGAAGCTTTTCTTCGTCAACTACCTAACTGCCCCGGGGGCTCCTGGAGGAAAAGCAAGATGGTGCTCATTTCCCTTGATTCACCAGTTTTCAGGGTATAAAGAGTGTTCCCCCCAACCCGAGCTTCAGGGTCAGCGCAGACGTGGGCCCGACGTCGCTGGGGTTTGGCTCCTCGGTCAGCGCCCCTTGGCGCCCTGTGTCCATGCCTTGCCAGTGACCTCATTCACGTCGGCTCCCGGCCGGCGCCCACGGGCAGATCTGGGTGCATCCTTGCTGTCCTGCGTGTTTCTGCACGCTTCCTGCCCCGGACTGTGCGTCAGCGCTGCCCCCAGCGCACCCGCCGGAAGTGTGGTTCTCCTCTCGGTGGGGGTGGCCCCAGGGAGAGAGACAGGCCCCCAGGGCACGGCCCTGGACACTGTCCCCGCTGCACACAGGCCTGCCGCTGCTCAGGCCGGGTCTTGCAGTAGGTTTTAGGGGCGAGGAAAGGACTAGCAGAAGGGCCCATGCTGTGAAAACAGGCGTCGCCTCCAGACGGACCACGTGCAGCCAGGCGGGAGGCAGTCGGCAGGGCTGGGCCCGTTCCCAGGAGGGTGTGCAGGTCACCCGTGCACGGGACGGACCGCCCGCCCATGCCCTGGTCCAGGGGTCAGATCCCAGCGTCCCCCTTCAGGGCACTCGAGGGCCCCCTTCCCGAGATGGATGCTGGTCCAGCCACCTGGTCTGAGCTGCATTGGGTTTGTGGAAGTGGTGGGTCTGCAGGGCCCCCTCACGGGGTGGGGCGGGAGGCCGAGGACGGAGGCGGTCATTTCTATCAGAAGACGTCTCTGACATCTCTCGTTGTATCTTCAGGCTCGCATGGATTTTGAGAGAGCCTTTCTCCCTGTTAAACACACACACACACTCCTCCCAGGGAAGCCCTCCAGTTCTGTGACTCGGAAGGAGGCCCCGAGTCGGCGGACGGGGACACTTGTGCGGGGCTGGAGCACACGGCTGACTGTTCCCATCTCCCCTCACCCCCAGATCTTTGCCAGCATCGCTCCTTCCATCTACGGGCACGAGGACATCAAGCGAGGCCTGGCACTGGCCCTGTTCGGAGGGGAGCCCAAGAACCCTGGTGAGCAGGGGCGGGCCATCCCGTGGGGAGATGCGAGCGTGTGTCTGTCCCCTCCCCTTCTCGACCCTCGAGGCCCTGTGGGCCGCCTGCTCGGCTTGGGCCCTCCTGTAGGTCACGGGTCAGGGGTGAGGCGGTGCGGGGGCAGACCCGTGCGGTAATTCGTGTGGACCTCATCAGAGCGTCTCCGTCTCCAAGGCCGGCATCGTCACCTCCCTGCAGGCCCGCTGCGCGTGGGCTGACACGTAAAGCAGCATGGCATCTGGAGCGTGTTGCTCCCCACACGCGCACTGCTGCCTGCCTGTGAGGGGCTGTCCGGCCTCGCCCCCCGTGGGCGCACCCAGCGTGGGCTCCTCCTCCCGAGTGACCGTGTCCTGGTCCGCCCGGGCTGCGTCCAGCTGTCCTCCTGGCGCGAGAGCTCACGCACGGCCTCTGAGGTTCACGTCACGAAGAGCATCTTGGCGTCCACCCCCCATCCCGGGGCCCCCGCTCCTCTGGGTTCTGTGCTCACAGGGGAAAGGCGTCCTGGGCGTCCCACCTCTCTCCCGGAAGAAGCTCATGTCGGTGGTGCTGGGCTGGGGGGTCATCCTGAGCCCGTCACCCCTCTGCAGGCGGCAAGCACAAGGTGCGCGGCGACATCAACGTGCTGCTGTGTGGGGACCCCGGCACAGCCAAGTCGCAGTTCCTCAAGTACGTGGAGAAGGTGTCCAGCCGGGCCATCTTCACCACCGGCCAGGGTGCCTCGGCCGTGGGCCTCACCGCATATGTTCAGCGCCACCCGGTCAGCCGGGAGTGGACCCTGGAGGCTGGCGCCCTGGTGCTGGCTGACCGAGGAGTGTGCCTCATTGACGAGTTTGACAAGGTGGGGCCCTGGGCCGCGGAGGTGTGCGCGGGCCTGGGTGGGGAGCCCGGGGCTGCATCCGAGCGAGCGGGCGCGTCAAGAGCCCCATTGGCCCCCGCGCAGATGAGCGACCAGGACAGGACCAGCGTCCACGAGGCCATGGAACAGCAGAGCATCTCCGTGTGCAAGGCCGGCATCGTGGCCTCCCTGCAGGCCCGCTGCGCCGTCATCGCCGCCGCCAACCCCGTAGGTAGGGGCGCGCCGGGGCCCGGGCCCCGCCACCCGTCCGAGGGAGGGACCCGGCCTCGGAAGGCGCGCCCCTCTCCCGCGCCGCGTGTGGGGGCAGGGGCGGAAGGCCGGAGACGCCCCAACCCTCGCGGAGCCGCGCGCCCGGGGGCCGGGAGGAGCGCCTGGTACGTCCCGTCGGGCAGGGCTGGCGCTGGTCTCAGCCTGCACGTGGCTGGAGGGCCGTGGACCCATGTGGACGCCCAGGGCGGGCGCTGTGTCCGTCGACTCCCCTCCCACCACTGCGGCCACGCGGGTTTGGTCAAGAAGAGGGTCCTCTGGGAGCAGGAGCCCTGAGACCAACCGCCTCTGTGTCCCAGGCGGCCGCTACGACCCCTCACTCACCTTCTCGGAGAACGTGGACCTCACCGAGCCCATCATCTCCCGCTTTGACGTCCTGTGTGTGGTCAGGGACACGGTGGACCCCGTGCAGGTACGCAGCCCGGGGCCTGGGGCTGTGTGCTGAGCTCGGGGGCCTCAAGTGGGTCCCGGGGTGGCAGGCTCGGAAGGGCCGCTTGACGGTCGTGGGCTCCACGCTTGTTCTGAGTCCAGAGGTCCTTGATTTCTGTCCTTGGCCGCCCCCTCCCCCGGTGTGCCCACGCTCCACCACTGCCTCCCGAGTCCACTTGCTTCTCGCTGCTCCAGCCCCACCCCAGCCCCTCCTCTGGCGTGCGCCCTGCAGCCTTGGTGCTGGTCTCCCGGCCTCCACCCTCAGAGCCACCCAGCTCCCCTGTCAGAAGCAGCTGTCTGTGCGGACACGGGGCGGGGGTGGGGGGGGGTCCTGCCTCCGCTCGGCCTCTCCTTCCTCACTAACGGAGCCCGCCGTCCCGCGAGGTCTCCCCCCGCTCCTCTCGCACTCCCTCGTGACCTCTCGCTTGGGCTTCACGCGCATTCCAGGTGTCGTGACTGGGGCTCTGCTGACCCCAGTGGGGGTCCGGTCCTCGGGCCTCCAGCCCACCCTTCTGCCTCTCTTCACCCTGTAGCTAAACCCACCCACCCCCAGTCTCCTCTGCCGTTCTGGGGGTGCGCCCCACTCACTGTCCACGCTCCCCCCGCCCTGGAGTTTTGGGTCCACAGTGAGCAGAGGACGCATTGTTGGAGGGTGTTGTAGGGGGTTTATGGTCTCACCGGACTCACCCTGCTCCTCTGCCATCTCAGGATGAGATGCTGGCCCGTTTCGTGGTCGGCAGCCACGTCAGACACCACCCCAGCAACAAGGAGGACGGGGGCCCAGGGGGCGCCCCGGAGCCTGCTATGCCCAACACCTACGGCGTGGAGCCCCTGCCCCAGGAGGTGCTGAGGAAGTACATCACCTACGCCAAGGAGAAGGTCCACCCGAAGCTCAACCAGATGGACCAGGACAAGGTGGCCAAGATGTACAGTGACCTGAGGAAGGAGTCCATGGTGAGGGCCCTGCCCCCGAGCCCCGTCCGCGTGGTTAGTGGGCCCAGAGCAGGGCAGAGGCCCGAACGGCGTGGCGCTCAGGCGGCCTCCCAGTCCGTTCACCAGTCAGTGCGGTCGCTCAGGCCTGCCTGACTCTCTGCGACCCCGTGGACTGCAGCACGCCAGGGCTCCCTGTCCATCACCAACTCCCGGAGCTTGCCCAAACATGTCCTTCAAGTCGGTGATGCCACCCAGCCGTCTCATCCTCTGTCGTCCCCTTCTCCGGCCTTTGCTCTTTCCCAGCATCAGGGTCTGTTCCAGTGAGTCCGTTTGTTTATAGACGGAACTTACGTGCATATGCGTGCGCCTCAGTGTGGGGCTGGTTCTGGTTCGCTCCTCGTGGAGGGAGAATTTAAGGGCAGGTTGCTCCCTCACCCGCCGAGTCCCACAGCCATCTTCCTCGCCTCCCCCTGACCGTTGTCACTGGCGCGGGCCTTTGCAGAGGGATAGGGCAGGCTTCACAGGAGCAGTCTGTCCACCCATGGTCACGGCACCGTGGGGCCCCTGGTGTCGGACAGAGACAAGCACAGCCGCCCCCAGGCGTGTGCACTGTAGATGCCAGGAGCTGGCGGGCGTAGCGGGCGTGAGCCTTCGCGCTTCGTGTGAGTGGAAGTGCGCGCGCAGCTGGCTCAGGCGGCCTCCCTGCTGCGGAGTGGTCAGCCGGGCCCTTGGCAGTGCCCGCCCTGTGGCTCCTCCTGGCCTGGCTGCCCCACAGCACCCTGACGCGGCCCCCCCTCCAGGCCACCGGCAGCATCCCCATCACCGTGCGGCACATCGAGTCCATGATTCGCATGGCCGAGGCCCATGCGCGCATGCACCTGCGGGACTACGTCATGGAGGACGACGTGAACATGGCCATCCGCGTGATGCTCGAGAGCTTCGTGGACACGCAGAAGTTCAGCGTCATGCGTGGCATGCGGAAGGTGGGCCCGGCCATCTGTGGGTGGGGCATGGAGCTCAGGAGGCAGGGGCGCCTGGCTGCGGGTGCAGGGCTTGAGCTGCGTGGGTGGAGCACGGGAGGTGGGGCCGGTGCCTTGTGGGCGGGGCATGGGGGCGGGGCCTGGGCTACATGGGCGGGGCATAGAGCAGGGAGGTGGGGCGTGAGCCCTGGCTGGAGGCTTACTTGCTGTTCTCTCAGACGTTTGCCCGCTACCTGTCGTTCCGCCGGGACAACAATGAGCTGCTGCTGTTCATCCTGAAGCAGCTGGTGGCCGAGCAGGTGACCTATCAGCGTAACCGCTTCGGGGCTCAGCAGGACACGATCGAGGTTCCCGAGAAGGACTTGGCGGACAAGGTACGGGCGTGGCGGGGCTGGGTGGTCGGAACGCGCGCGTCTCCCTCGTCCTGCCAAGGAGCCCGGCTGGGCCAGCTCGCAGCTTGTCTGAGTTCAGGGGCGTCGGCAGGCTGCGCTTCTGAGCTCCGTGCCCAGTGGCAGATTGTCCGGCGGGAGCCCGCGGTCTGCAGCGCTCATCCGACGTCCCCTCTCTCAGGCCCGGCAAATCAACATCCACAACCTGTCCGCCTTCTACGACAGCGAGCTCTTCCGGGTGCACAAGTTCACCCACGACCGGAAGCGCAAGGTCATCCTGCAGCAGTTCTAGCGTCCGGGCTTCACTCTGCCCCGGGGCCCAAAGCCAGATGGCGCGGGCTCCCCCGCCGGCGTCCGCCTGGGTAGCTGTTTCTTCTGCTCTGCCGTCTGGGGACTCGTCTCGCAGGGCTGCGTTTTCAGCACCCGCCTCCCACCAGCTGCACCCCCTGCAGGAGGTTTGCCTCCCCTCCTTCGAAGTGCTTGTACTCAGGACCCGGAGTGGAGGAGGCCGCTGTGCTGGGGGACCGAAGCCGTAAGGGTTTCACCAGAGTTGTTGGCCTCTTGGCCTGAGTTCCGGACTTGCAGTCCCGGGACTGAACTGTGTCCCACCGGCTTGTCTCGGCTCCGGTGAGTAGAGACAGCCTGTGGGTCAGCACAGCCTGGCGCCCTCTGACAGCCCCACAGCCTTAGCTTGTGGCGATAGGGGCGGGATGGGGTGGAGGGGGAGGGTCCTTGGAGCCGGGCCACCCCCTGCCGGTTGCTGGGATGGTCTGCTCTGCCTGGTTGTCTTCCCATGCTGTCTTTTGTACATTCAGTTCTTCTTTCTATGGTTTTAGTTTTTAATAAAGTCGAGTAAACCTGAATATTGGCGTCTGTCCAGTTTTCATGGGAGAACCCAGGCTTTCTTGTGCTTCCCTCCGAGGTTCTCTGCTTCTGCTTCTGCCTCTGGCTTCCTGCGGGTGTGGATCAGGCTGATGGGGGGGTTGCTTTGTGGGTGTGGGTCTCTCTGGGGAGTTTGGTTAAAACTTGCTGTCTGTATGGGACCAAGGGACCTTGGGACAGGCTTGTACACCCGGAGGGGCTGGTGGTGCTCGCCCCGGCACCCCTGTGCTTGGACAGCTTCCCTGGGCGGTGCGCTCCTGCGGGCCTTCCCATGCCTGCCTGGGACAGAGCACAAGCGTCTCCTTGCGCTGGACCTTCCCCGTGTCCAGATTTCCCTTCTGGAACCTTCCACGACGAGGACTTGGATGCAAGCCCTGCAGACATCTGATGCCTGATGCACCTCCCACGATCCTCCAGAGCCTTGCGAGCCGCTGCCAGGCCTGGGGAGAGAGTTGGATGTGGTCCCTGCCGGGACAGGGTGGGGAAACGTGGGTCAGCGAAGTGAGGAAGAGCCGGGAGAAAGGGCCAGGTGAGGGGCGGAGGAGGGGACCCTCAAGGCGGGTGGGTGTGGCTGCAGCGAAACAGGCGGGAGCCCCAGGCCAGGCTCGCCGGCCGGAAGGAAAGCCCCTCTGTACACACATACGCAGAGATGCGCAGGGGCGCGTGCGTGCTCCACCTGAGGGTATGTCTTCCACTCCCACCGATCCTCCGGCGCCCGTGGTCACAGATGGGATGTCGGCTCCGATACTGACACAGGGGTCCTTGCAGACCTCGTGGTTATGGCTCCGACGCCAGCCCTGAGCAGCGGCCCGAGCTCACCTGCACTTCGGCCCAGCTGGACTGCAGCTCAGATGTCCCCAGGCCCCCCGGGGGTGGTAAAGTGCTGCAGCACCTGAGCCCAGAGGAAATTCACTCGTGAACTGGTTTATCACAAAGGCTGTATCACAGGACATGGAGGAACAACCAGAGAAGTCCCACACAACCATCAGCAGCCCTGTGGGAAGAGGGGTACGCCCCCTCCCGGTGTGGGGGTCCCTGTCACCAGCCTGGAAGTCCTCTCAGCCCCTCACAGTGTGTGGGGGTCCCTGTCACCAGCCTGGAAGTCCTCTCAGCCCCTCACAGTGTGGGGGGGTCCCTGTCACCAGCCTGGAAGTCCTCTCAGCCCCTTCAGTTCGGGTTTTCATGGGGGCCTCATTCCGTCTGTGTGTGTAGTGCTTGGATCCTTGGCGCTGGTGACTGGATAGCTGGCCTCTCTCCCAGGAGGTCAGGGGCTGGGGCATGTCCAGCCCTCGGATCACCTGGCTGGTTCCCCTCGCAACTGGGCCCTATCCTTAGGGCTCCAAAGTTCCCCTCCTTAACATAAACTCAGGAGTGGTCAAAAGAGCTCCTTAAGAATAACCGAAGATGTTCTTTTCACCTAAATTACTCCAGAGCTGTTTCTGGAGCCCGGGACAAAACCCAGGTACTACAGAAGACTCTGTCAGTCATTCTTAGCACTTAGGCAATCGCACGGGTGTTCTGAGTGCTGGCCAGGAGCCGGGGTGAAGACCAACCTGCTTATCCTGGTCCAGTGTGACACCTGCCGGGTAAGGCCTTGAGCCCTGGTGCACAACCCTGAGTGTCCTTAGCAGAGGCTAAGCTGGTCCCACGTGTTTTGCGGTGTCTGGCTTCAAGGAACTGTCCCACCCAAAGCAGGGGAGCTGAGTGGGAGCTGGGGCTGCAGCCTAGAGACGCTGGCAGTCTGGGCAGGGCGGGTGGGGACAGCGGACATATGTGAGATGCATCTTGCGTCTTGTGTGAGCCAGTGGTATTGGGAGAAAAGGAAACTCGTGGATGACGACCAGGCTTCTGGCTGGAGAGGGGGGCGGAGGTCAGGGGAGAGGCGGAAGCTCGGTTTAGATGAGCCCCCAGGAGGACGGCGGCTTCAAGGGCAGGCGTGATCTGGGCTGCGGAGTGGAGGTTTGGCCGCAATCTGCAGTCGGTCGACAGTGTCCCTGTAGGGCTGGTGGCTGCAGGGAGCTCGCATGTCCTTTGTGTGAACCAGCGAAGGACACATAGGCGTGCGCAGGCGGTGGGGGAAACGAAGAGAGACGAACCTCTGGGGCTGAGGTCAGCTGGGGCCCAGACGGCTGCAGGAACACGGAGACGACAGGCCTGCCCCCTGCGCTGCGTCTCCTCACGTGTCAGGGGCGCCCGTTATAGGGATCGCTGGTCTCTGCGCTCCCAGGACAAAGATGCTAGCACGTAAAACGACCAGACGCCACCAACCGTGAAACAGCCCAGTTTAGAAACGTTGGGAAAGCATACATGTGCGTCTCGGGCTGAAATTCGGTATTGGTGGTAACGCAGAGGTTGACAGTGACCTTGGCCAGCAGCGTCAGCGCAGCGTAAGTAGAGGCGCGTGTGTGGAAGGAAGTGGAAGCTGACAGAAACCTGAGAAGTCTGGTTCTGAAGCGGGCATGGGGCAGCTGGCAGGCTACATGGGATCAAGGGAAGCTTTTCCTTTGATATAGTTCAGGATCGAACAGTTAAGTTTTTATTCCTGCAATCTTGTTGTTGTTGAGGCACTAAGCCGTGTGCGACTCTGCGATCCCATGGGCTGCAGCACGCCAGGCTCCTCTGTCCTTCAGTGTCTCCCCGAGCTTGCTCATATTCGTGTCCACTGAGTCAGTGATGCCATCCAACCATCTCATCCTCTGCCGCCCTCTTCTCCTTTTGCCTACAGTCCTTCCCAGCAAGGGTTTATTAATGGGTTAATCTGAAACAGTTGTGACTGAAAAAATATGATACCGGAAGATGTGATATTATGCAGGTAAAACTTTTAAATATACTGATACTGCATACATCTACATGGATAATAAAGACAAATGTAAGATGTACGCTTGTGGACACGTGTTATTTTAGGTAACAGGTTTATTGGGGCATGGCTAAATAACATGATTTAAAATCTACAACTCAGTGGTCTTCGCACATTCAGAACTGCACCGCCATCGACCAGTATCAGTTTTGGGATGTTTTTATTCCTCCCCCAAACCCACAGCTGTCGAATTCACTCTCCTTCCCGCCTCACCCCCACCTCCCGCCCTCGGCAACCACAAATGTGCTTTCTGCGTCTGCATTTCCCTTTCCTGGACATTTCACACACAAGGAATCCTGCACGAGCTGGTGTTTTGTGACGGGCTTCTTTCACTTAGCCTAAGGTCTTTCAAGGTTCCTTCAGGTTGCAGCGTATGTCAGCGCTTCAGTTCTCACTACTGAGTAACGTTCCATTTTAGGGGAGCTAGTGAGGGACAGGGAAGCCTGGGGCGCTGCAGTTCCCGGGCTCTCAGAGTCGGCCACAACTGAGCGACCGAACACCAGCACCACGCCTTGCCCACGCGCCAGCTGCTGAGCGCCTGCCTGTTGTGAGTGCTGCTGCTGCGAGCGTCCCTGTAACGAGTTTCTGTGTGGACACACGTTTTCTCTCGGGTGTGTACCCAGACGTGGAGTTGCTGGGCCATAGCGGCGGCTCTGTTTCCCCTGGAAGAGCCGCGAGCCTGTCTTCTGCTGCGGCTGCACCGTTTTGCCTTCCCACCAGTAGTGCGTGAGGGCTCTGATCTATTTCTCCATGTTCTGCACAAAACTTTCTCTTTCTTTTTGATATTAGTCATCCTGAGTGCCTGTGAAGTGGTTTCTTTCTTTTGGCTGCGCTGGGTCTTCACTGCTGCCTGTGGGTTTGGGGGCTACTCTCCTTTGCATGGCACAAGCTTATTGTGGGCTTGTTTTCGAGCATGGACTCTGGAGTGTGGGCCCCATCGTTGTGGTGCAGGGACTTAGTTGCTGCACGGCACGTGGCATCTTCCCAGATCAGGGATCGAACCTGCGTACCCTGCGTTGTGAGGGTGATGTAACCACTGGAGCAGCAGGGAAGTCGGAAGTGGTTTCTCACCATGATTTTGCTTTTCATCCCCTGATGGCTGATGGCGTTAAGCATCTTTTCATGTGCTTACTGTCCATTTGTACATCTTCTGTGCAGAAGCGTCTATGCACATTCATGCCCATTTTTTCATTAGGCAGTCTTTTTGAGTTATGAGTTGCCGGGAGCCAGCGTGAGGAACTCCGCCCATGGCAAAGGTCATGAGGAAGGAGGCTTGGCATACGCAAAGGCGTGATCAAGCCTCAAGAAACCCCCTGTTCCTGAGCATCTAACCCCAAAACCAGAGTCTGTTTTATGCTCTCACCTACACCTCTGACTTTATGGGGGGCTCTCCCCCATAACCGTTTCTCTAGAAGGAGTAAACGTGCAGCTCCAAGGCAATAAAAAGTCCTGGGCGTGACAAGAGTGTTTCAGCTTACCGACTCCTCTGAAGGTTATCTAGCCCACCTGTACAGGTTCGTCCGGCCACATGTGATTGTTTACAGCCTCCCAACCTGAGAGGCACGAGATGTTTTAGACTTACTAAAGGCAAATTCTTTTGGGGAGTTAGAAATTATTAGTATAGTGGGTTGGTTAGGAATTATATTGGTGAAGGGTTCTTCATCTGTTGTGTCAATAATTGCTGCTAATCCCCTGCTCTGGGTGGGACAAGGATGTCTCAGGTCAAACCTCTCTGCTGACAGACTAGCTTGTGTGACAGGATTATCCATACGCCTGCCACATGATTATTTACTACCTCTTAACCATAAACAGCACAGAGAGTTTTGGAGTATTTTGAGAGTCTTAATTAGCATAAGGCTTTTTCTTCTTGTTGAGTCAATGATTGCCACCAGGCCTCCATATTCTTAGGCACCTGGGAATATATTAATCAATGTATTTGGAATATAGAAAAGGAAATATAGTAGTTTTTGATGTTAGCAATACTAGACTTTTTGAGTTAATGGATTTTCTCTTTTGTAATAGATCACTGTACTTTGTTATAAATCACTGTGTCCTTGCTACGTAAAAATGTAACTTTATCACTATCTTAAGACTAAATAGATCTTAAGGGGAGCATTGGTGAAAGGATTTTCACTTGTTGGGCTGATGTTTGCTGCTAAATCTCCATATTCCCTGCCCTTATAATGAATATAACTAGCATATAGGAGAAATAAGTATTAACCTTTAAGCATATAGGAGAAATAAGTATTAACCTTTAAGACTAATCATGTTAACCTTGGGTTAAATAGATTCCTTTCTTTACTGTAACTCACTACACCCTCACCCTATAGGAATGTAACTTTATTTGGAGGGTGGTGCCTGGTTTAAGAAAAAACACCCTTGGAAGAAATAAGTTTTTTGGTTATCAGAAAGAAAGGATCATAAAATGTCAGCAGGTCTCACTCATGGCCAGAAGATGATGTACCTTTTTTATACATTTATGTGAAGCACCTGATTTTGATAAAGGTCAGGACTGCTGACCCCCGCGTGACTCTGTATTCATCCCTATGTGTAACAAAAGGTATATAAGCAAACCCAAAAATAAAGAAATCGGATCAGTTTCCGGAAACACTGATTCCCCCATGTCGCTTCTTTCTTGCTCCCGTTTTTCTGGCTGAATTCCCATCTGGAGCATGGATGCTATTCCACGTAATCCATGTTATTCAGCTTCTTTTTCTCCACTAATCTTCCTACTACACTATCCATTTCCAATCTCTCTATATCTGTGATTAAATATGTATTTTTCCAAAGACGCCGACTCTGTCCCCCCACCTTCAAATCACCCTGGATCCACCGGGGCTGGACCCCGGCAATGAGTTATTTATGTGGCCTAGACATAAGTCCTTTATCAGATTTAGAATTTCCGAGTATTTTCCCCCATGCTGTGGGTTGTCTTCACTTCCTTGATGGTGTCCTTTGCAATGCCCTCCTCCAGGGGACCTTCCCAACCCAGGGATCAAACCTGCATTTCCTATGTCTCCTGCATAAGCAGGTGGGTTCTTTACCACTGGTGCCACTTGGAAAGCCCCCGATGGTGTCCTTTTAAGCACAAAATGTTTTTCATTTCTCAGTCTCCTATATATATTTTCTTTCAAGGCTCGTGCTTTTGGCATCATCTCAGAAACTATTGCCTAAGCCATGGTCATTGGAGAAGGCGATAGCACCCCACTCCAGTGCTCTTGCCTGGAAAATCCCATGGATGGAGGAGCCTGGTAGGCTGTAGTCCATGGGGTCGCAAAGAGTCAGACACGACTGAGCGACTTCCCTTTCACTTTTCACTTTCCTGCATTGGAGAAGGAAATGGCAACCCACTCCAGTGTTCTTGCCTGGAGAATCCCAGGGACGGGGGAGCCTGGCGGGCTGCCGTCTATGGGGTCGCACAGAGTCGGACACGACTGAAGTGACTTAGCAGCAGCAGGCCATGGTCGTGAATGTATACCCCCAGGGTTTTCTCTAGTAGATTCACAGTTTTCTCTCTTACAGTTAGGTTTTTGATCCGTTTGCAGTCTTTGTGTATGATGTTGGGGGCGGGGGGGTCTGCCTTTCATTCTTCTGTGTGTGGGATATCCACCCGTCCCAGCACTGTTTGTGGAAGAGACTGTTCTCTCTGCACAGATTGCCTTGGAACCCTGTCAGGTAGATGGCCATAAGCATGAGGGTTCATCTCTGAACTCTCCATTTTATTCCAAGGATATGTTCACTTTGTTTTTCTAAGATTGTTCCGGCTAACCTGGACCCCTTGAATTTCCATATGAATTTTGGAATCTTCTTCTGCAAAGAAGCCAGCAAGAATTTTGATGAGAATTGCATTGAATCCATAGATCACTTTGGGGATTGCTATTTTAACAATTTCAAGTCTTCTCATCCATGAGATGGGCTGTCCATCCACTTACACAGGTTTTCTTTAATGTATTCCAGCAGTGTTTATAGTTTTCGGAGGAGGTTTTGTACTTATTTTATGGACTTATTTCCAAGTATTTAATATACTTTTGATGGTCTTATAAATGGAATTTTCTTACTTCATTGCAGTTTATATGCTCCTATTTCTGCTTTGCGACTCCATGGACCTCAGCCTGCCAGACTCCTCTGTCCATGGAATCCTCCAGGCAAGAATACTGGAGTGCGTTGCCATCCCTACAAGTTCAGAGGCTTAAAGTAGCAAACTTACTGTCCTAACAGTTTCGGAGGTCAGAAGTCTGAAATGGGTCTCACCGAGCTAAGAGCAAAGAGTCAGCAGGGTTCCGGGTAGAAGCTCCTTTGCTTCCTCTTCCAGCTTCTAGAGCGCGCCCGCGGTCCCTTGGCCCCTGGCCCCTTCTGCCATTTTCAGAGCCAGAAGGGGCGTCACTGAGCTCCGCTCCCAGGGGCATGCTTGCTCTTGGCTCTGACTCCCCCTCCTCCCTCCTGCCCTTGTGAGAAGCCTCGTGACGACCCTGCGTCCAGCTCAGTGATCCAGGATCGTCTCCCTTCCCGCGTCCTTAACTTAACGGCCCCTGCGTGTGCGACCCCGTGGGCCGCAGCCCACCGGGCTCCCCCGCCCATGGGGTTTTCCAGGCGAGTACTGGAGTGGGCGGCCATTGCCTTCTCCAGAGCTTGGTTCGGGCAGTGCTTAGCCCGGACGGAGTCCACCCGCGCGCGCGCGAGGGAGAAGCCCCTCACAGAGCCGGAGGTCGGGCGCAGCCTCGCGAGCTCGGCCCTCAGCGCCGGGGCCACGGCCCGCGTTCGCGAGACGTGGGCGCCAGGCGGCTGCGGGCCTGTGAAGCCTGAGGTCTGAGGTGCGAGGCGCGCGAGGCGCGGGCAGCGCGCTGGCCCCGCCCCCGACCTCCGCGACGTCGATTGGCCGCTGGCGGGGCGGAGGGGCGGGGCGCGCACGGGGCGGGGCGGGGCGGGGCGAGTGACGGGCTCGCGGGCCAATGGGCGCGCGCGCGCCGCCGCCGCCGCCCGAGCGGCCCTGAGGCGTCCAGGCGGCTGCGGAGCGGCGACGCGGCGCGATGGGCCGGCTGCTGAGGGCCGCGGGGCCGCCGCTGCCGCCGCTGCTGCTGCTGCTGGCCGGAGGTGAGCGGGCGGCGGCGGCGCGCGCGGGGCGGCTCCGCGCCAACAAAGGGCCGCGCGGCCGCCGGCGCCCCGGGCGCTTCTGAGGGCGGGCGGCGGCGGCGCCGGGCGGGCGTGTCTCTGCGACAAAGGGCCGCGCGCCCGGGCTGCGGCGACAGGCGGGGCGGCGGGCGCGGGGCTGCGGGGCGGCGGCGACAGGCGGGGCGGCGGCGGGGCTGCGGCGACAGGCGGGGCGGCGGGGCGGCGGCGCGCGCGGGGCTGCGGGGCGGCGGCGGGCGCGGGGCGGCGGGCGCGGGGCGGCGGGCGCGGGGCGGCGGCGGCGGGCGCGGGGCTGCGGGGCGGCGGCGGGCGCGGGGCTGCGGCGCGGGGCCCGGGCCCGCCGGCGGGTGGGCGCCTGTGAGCGCGCGGGGGCCGCGCCCGGCGCCGTGGGCCGGAGGCGGTCTCCGTGCCCGGCTGGGCTGGGGGGCGACCTCTGCAGAGCAGCCGCCGCCCCGCGCGCCGAGGCGCGGAGCCCCGCCGCCCCGACTCGGCCCGGGCCCGCCTTGGGCAGCGGGGCGCCGGCGGGGCCCCCGGGCCGCCGCATCCCTGTGCGCCCCGCGCGCGAGTCCTGTCCGGAGGGCAGGGGCGGGCCCGCTGTCCTCTCCGTGTGGCAGCCGTCCCAGCGCTGGTGTGCGGAGTGTGTCGGGACCGTGCCCAGCTGTTGCCGTGCCGCTTCCTGCCGGCTGCGGGTCCCCCCCTCGTCCCTCCGCCTCCGTCCGGGGGGCGCGCTAGTGTCCCCGCCGTGCTGGGGTGCGTGTGTGTCCAGCAGGAGGTCTCCCTTACGAAGCTGCAGCGGGGACACGCCTGCCAGGGCCGGGCGGCACTGTTTCTCTGACACACGCGCCGAGTGTGTGCGGTCGCGTTGGTGGTGCCGGACCATCTCTGTTGCAGCGGACAGTCCAAGGTGTGGGCCGTGTCGCTGATGCTGCTGGGCCGCTCCGAATGGGTGTCTGCGGAGGGCTTAGAGATCTCGGACTTCAGAGCTGCTGATTAGGCCAAGGGGACCGGGAGAAGGACGCGGGGACCAAGAGCAGACGCAGGGGAGACAAAACATGGGGATTCTCGAGACCTTGCTCTTTTCACCCCCTAAGATACAAGCCTGCTTCCTCCGCCTCCTTTCCTGAATTTGTTTGGGTCGGACTTTCAGTGCTTTGAGGCCGATCCCTGGAATGCTTTTCATGCCCTTTTTCGTTCTTTTGGCTGAGAGGGATGGAGGTAACAGAAGATTACAGGTCCAAGAGAAAAAACAAGATCAGTGTGTATCTGAAGGTTAAAATCCAGTAGACTCTCAGGCAGGTTAATTATTAAGTGCAAAATTAGACAGACAGGGAATAGGTAGGTCTCAGCTGCTGTTTTGGTGGGCAAGTTCGAAAATAAGCAACATCTCGTAATTACCCACTGCCAAGCTTTTGAAAATATCAAGGTCTTTATAAAGGAAAAACAACCATTGTGCTGAAAAATAGCTTCAAGAGAATGAAACTGTTTACTGCAGAAGAAATCAAAAGCTGGATTCCTCCTATTCAAACAGCTTTTCAGAAACATGGTCAGACTCTCTTAGAGGCTCAGAGGTAAAGGAACTCGTCTGCAAGGCAGGAAAAGCAGATGTGGGCTCAGTCCCTGGGCTGGAAAGATCTCCTGGAGGAGATGGCACTCTTGCCCGAAAAAGTCTATGGCAGAGGAGCCTGGCAGGCTACAGTCCATGGGGTTGCATAGAGTCCAAGACGACTGAAGCAACGGCGCTCACTCACACACTTTTTATTCCTGTCAGACTGTTGGGAAAGATAGACCAGGACGAACCGTGGTTTCTCTGCAGGTGACAGACGGAGGGGAGAGGCTGGGAGAATGAGGGCCCCCTTAGTCAGGGAATGGTCACGATAGGCCCTAGCAGGTTCCTCAGACCCCGGTGCTCTGCGTGGAGAGCTTCACCGGCTAAAGGACTTCATCCCCAGAGGCCAGAAGTCAACAGGACAGACGCCGGCTCCTGGGCGTCAGGGCCGGCCTGGCGGCAGGACTGAGGCCTGCGTGGCCGTGATTCCTCTCCCCCTCGCCTCCGTTAGCCTGGGAGAGGCAGCTCTCAGGCTGTGGCGAGGCCAGCACGTTTGATCCTCTGGTGGTTTCGTGGAGGGTAAAATCCAAGGATTCTTAACGAGAGGCCATTGCTTTTCTAAACCACTGAAGTAATGTCTCTCCAGTAGGTGGGTGAAGAGCTTCACCTGGCAGAGAAGGCTGCTCTGGGCCCTGGTAACCCGTGCAGTGTTTGTTACTTAATTACTACAGACATTTCTCATCAGTTGAGTTTTTGGTCCCTGGACTGTGTGAGTTTTTCCAGGTCACTGTCTTGTGGTATTTGGTTCCCCAGACCTGGGGAGGCCACATCTGAAGGCAGACCTGCTGTATCAGCTGGCATCTCACATAACCGGGCCTTCCTTTTCCGAAGAGCACTTTCTCCCCCAAGGGCAGAGGCTGTCTGCTGTTCCCCTTTGTGTCTCTAGAGGGCGCCTGGCACAGTACGTGGCACAGAATGGGCGGGGCGGGGGGGATTGCTTTCTTCTGAGCAGTGGAAGTCCAATGCAGATGTTAACCTCCAGTAAGACGCTGCAGCGTACCTGAAACCAAAGTTACCTGGCATCGTATCTGATTGACAGTATTGTATATGTTTTTAACTTTGTAAAAATTAGAAAATAAGTCTTACTCCAGTAGGGTTGATAGATGACCTACTTCTAGACACGGTCCAGGCAGAAATGTAGATAAAGGGGTGTCTTGGTGGAAGGTAGGGACCACATCACTGACTTGAGGTCTTTCGGGTCAGGAGGAAAGACCCCTACACTCTCAGCCACCCTGTGCTTTGGGTTTCTGGTGGGGACCCTGAGCAGGGTGCTGGGAGGACAGGGTCTCTCCCGTCCAGCTCTTTCCTTGCTCCTTAGATCCTGTGAGGCATCGGGTCACGCCGGGTGCTCTCTGTCCTTATGTGTCCTTAGGAAGAAGGACACAAGAGCAGCTTTCCGACGTTTCCTCAGGGACCATCCTTCTTGTGGCGTGAAGCTGGCTAATTACAGCAATTCTGTTACCTGGTTATTTGACCTTAGTCTCACTAGGCCTGTTATCTTTTCTGTAAAACAAAAGGGTATTTCTTATTTTTTAAATTTATTTACTTTTAATTGAAGGGTACAGTATCCCTTTGGTTTCTACCGAACATCAACATGAATCAGCCAGAGGGAAAGGGTATGCCTTAATTTATTTGGTCGTTTACACAAACACATCCCGAGCTCCTGTGATACTTGAGAGGCTGTCGAGGCCCGGTCACGACAGAGGTGAGCTCCGTGTTCACCGCTGAGTGAGGGGCTGTCCGGCGGTCTGTCGCAGCGCAGAGAGGAGAGTGCAGGGCCGTGTGCAGGGCCAGTGGTCGTGGAGGGGCCGCCGCCTGGACCGAGGGAGCTGGGGCGGAAGCAGGAGGAGGACTTAGGCGGATGGAGGCAGGTGACCACGGGCGTCCCCTGCTTCTGGCTCATCCTGTTTGAGACTCTGCTGGCGTCTGTTTCTTCCCTGTTTTTTCCCTTGAAGTCACATAGAATAACTGATCTTCATTATTCACAGCAACTTTTTGTTTAAATGTGTTTGAAGACCCTGACCATTGTCGCCCTTAAACGTTCTCTTTTCCTGGCCAAGAGTGCCCTGCTTCCCTGTTCTCCATGACGGAGGAGACCACTTCCACGAGGAGTCTGCAGTCTGCCCTTCAGAGTGCAGTCCGCACACTGGGGGGGGCGGGGGGGGGGGGAGGGGCGACCGGTGCGTCTGCGGGCTTCCCCATCCTGCTCTACGGATGGGGGGCCAACGCTCCCCCAGAGTCGCTCAGCCACAGGCCTGAGCCCCCCCTGCCTTGCTCCGCTGCAGCAGCCTGCGTCTGATCAAGGCCTGTGTGTCGTCCCACGCACACTGGTCGCTTTGTCCTGCCCCTTCCCCTGCGCCCCAGGCTGCTCCTCTTGGAGCCAAGTGCATCTGTGGGCCTCCCGTCTGTCCTGCCTCCCGTCTGTCCTGCTTCTCTCTGGACGGGCCTCCCATCTGTCCTACCTCTCTCTGGACGGGCCTCCCGTCTCTCCTGTCTCTCTCTGGACGGGCCTCCCGTCTGTCCTGCCTCCCTTCTGTCCTGTCTCTCTCTGGACGGGCCTCCCGTCTCTCCTGTCTCTCTCTGGTGCCTCATCTGTTTCTGGCAGAACTTGCTTCTGAGTCTGAAACGTCTGTCTTCCTTAGTGGCCACTTGTTGGGCTTACTGCTGCATAAGGTGCTTGTAAGCATTAAAATGTAGATAATGCTTGTGTGCTGTGCTTAGTCAGTCGTGTCCGACTCTTTGTAGCCCGCCAGACTCCTCTGTCCACGGGGACTCTCCAGGCAAGAATGCTGGACTGGGTTGCCCTGCCCCCCTCCAGGTGATCTTCCCGACTCAGGGGCTGAACCCGGGTCTCCCTCACTGCAGGCGGATTCTCCACCATCTGAGCCACCAGGGAGGCCCAGATGACGCTTACATGACTGAAATCCCCACGGACTCTGTCAAGCCGCATCACGGTGCACTCCAAGCACAGAGCGGGAGATAACTCCTGCCGCTCCCTCTTTCTTGCATCATTGAATATCGGTCTGGAAAAGAGGATGTGGAGGCCGTTTCACACGCCTTCCTCATTTTGCAGATGAGGAGACAGGGCTGAAGACAGAGCAAGTTAGTGATAGCCCCGTAGTTAGTATTGACCTCATAAAGCCAGCAAATGGGGCTGCTTCCTGTTCGTAGCGAATGGAAGTGAGAGAGAAGGGGAAAAAAGATCCCCTTTATTTGACAGTTTTTTGTTTTGTAAATTAGGGTAGAGGGTCCAGGGCTCCAGCCCAGGATGAATTTGACCTGGGACCACCTCACGTGGTCTTAATCGCCGTGTGCTGCTGAAACACAGGTCAGGCTCTTCCTGCGGTTTTGGGAAGTGTGCTGCCAGGACAGGAGCCTGGGGAGCTGTGTGCGTGCAGGGCCCGGGAAAGCGGGGCCAGGAGTGTCCGGGAAGCCCCTGCCCTCGCCCTGGGCCCTTGATCCCTGCAGGCGGGTCTCCACCCTGCGCCTTCTTCCCCGTAACCCCCAGCTCTCCTGTCTGCGCAGGAGCGTCTCTGGCCGTGCGTGCAGCTGGGTCCGAGGAGCCCGGCTCAGAAGGCCTCCCCTCCACCTCCCTGCTGGACCTCCTGCTGCCCACGGGCCTGGAGCCGCTGGACTCGGAGGAGCCGAGCGAGGCCGTGGGCCTGGGCACTGGCCTGGGAGCCCCCGGCTCAGGCTTCCCCAGCGAGGAGAGCGAAGAGTCCCGCATCCTGCAGCCGCCGCAGTACTTCTGGGAGGAGGAGGCCGCGCTCAACGAGTCCAGCCTGGGCCTGGGGCCCGCCGCAGGTACGGTGCTCGCGCCCTTGTCTCTGAAAGGCCTGTTTGTCTCTATTTTGGCTGAGGAGGCCGCGCTCGGCGAGCCCAGCTGGGCCTGGGGCCCGCCGCAGGTACGGTGCTCGCGCCCTTGTCTCTGAAAGGCTGTTCGTCTCTGCTTCAGCTGCGCTGGGTCCTTGCTGCCGTGCTCAGCTGCCCCCAGCCGCAGTGCACGGCGTGCTCGCTTCAGCGGCCTCTTGCTGCAGAGCGCAGGCTCTGGGCACGGGAGCTTGGCAGCTGTGGCTCCCGGGCTCTGGCGTGCTGGCTCGGTGGCGGTGGTGGCAGCCTCTGGGCTTTGTGGCCCCTCGTCGTGTGGGAGCCTCCTGGACCAGGGCTGGAGCTCGGGTCTCCTGCGTTGGCAGGTGGGTTCTTAACCGCTGGCCCACCAGGGAAGCCCCCGTCTCTCCAAGATGTGTGCTGATTGCCGCCGGGAGGCCGGGCATGGTGCCCGATGGCCCTTGCCGTGCCCACGTCCCACCTCTTCTCCGTCCTCACCTGCTTTCACCCTCCGCTGCCCTCCAGAACCTCAGGGCTGGGTCTCTGGACTCTGAGGGCCTTGCTGGCCCAAGGGGCCCCTTTGCCTTCGTGACGTTCACGGCCGTGTGGTGAGCTGTGTTCTGTGCTTGTATAATCGAGTGTAACGCTGACAGCCCGTGAGATGAAGGGTGTTCGCCTGTTCTGAACGCGAGGAAACAGCTCAGGAGAAAGCGGGCCTGGAGTCACAGAGCTGTTGAGGTGGTCAGTCGCAGAGCGAGCGTCGGTCTGTCCAGGCCTCGGGTTGGTCGCTGGCTCCTCTTCTGTGCTGTGTGGTCTCTGTTGAAGGGTCTCTGACCCCCGCCAGGCGTTCCGAGCGCCCTTCCCTGGCTCTGCCCGGGGGCTGGGCCGGGCTCAGTGGCGCGCGGCTGCGGCTGATGACGGAGCGACAGGGCTCCCCGGCCGGCAGCCGCCGCCACTGTGCGGGGCTCTTGGCTGGCGCTGGGCGCTCAGACTGGTGCCCAAGTGTGGGGCTGAGCGTTACAGAATTTAGCCCTGGGTTTTTTTTAATAAATGTATTTTGGGTTTGTGTTTTTTAATTACAGAAATAATACATGAAAAATACAGAAAACGTGGGAAACACGAAAACAATCCAAAGAAGAAAATCTCCCCGTGATGTCGTGATAAAAAATGATAAACACTAGTAGTTTGGGCTGCACGCCTTTAGTCGCTTTTATATGCAACATTGGAGTCATTCCTTCCACCGTAAGGTGTGTCTTAAATGCCTCATTCCGCACTGTTAGCTGTCCTTTTGTAACCTGGCTGTCAGTGGCTCCCCAGTATTCCCTCGGGTGTGGAGCGGCTCCCTGTTGCTGAAGGCGCAGTCTCGTTCGTCTGCCTGTGGCCGTGCTGGGTCTTCACTGCGGTGTGCGGGCGTCTCACTGCAGCGGCCCCTCTTGCTGAAGAGCGTAGGCTCGGTACTTGGCGCGCCCGGGCCTAGTTCCTTGGCTTGTGGGGTCGCCCCAGACCGTGGATGGCACCCATGTGCCATGCGTGGGCAGATGGCGTATGAGCCGCTGGACCACCAGAGGAGCCCTGGCTTCTGCTCGTGAGGACGCTGCAAAGACCTGTGTGTGTCTTTGCACTTTTCTGGTTGTTCTTGGGATAAACTTCTGGAGTCACATTGCTAGTCTAGGGGCGTGTCGGTCAGCACCCCAGCGCCCCAGAAGCAGCCCTGCTCACGCTGCGGCACTGAGGAGGCTGTGGTTTGGTGGCTTGCTGTTGTCGTTGGACACGCCCTGCCTCAGTTTGTTTGCACCAGTGTCCAGGAGCACAGCAGCCCGGGGGCCACCCCAGTCCCCCGTCCTCACACTGGCAGGTGGCGGCCTGCACTCGCAGCCTGCGTGGGGGCCTGGGCGCCTTTGGCAGAGCAGCAACCGTAGCTGCGGTGCCTGGGCCTTGGTACGAGCCTTGGCCTGGGACTTCGGGGCCCTTGGTGACGTGGGCGCCAGCACGTTGCCGGGCTTCAGGTGGGCGGGGTGGGCGAGTCCCCTGGGCACGCACTGCCGCCCGCAGGGACCTGGGGCTCAGACTCCTTGGGCTCTTGGCAAGCCTCGACAGCCCCAGCAGGCGCACCCCCGGCCCGCGTCGTCTGCAGGCCTCCCTCCTGTGCTCCTGGGTAGAGCGCCTGCTCCTCAGGAACTTGGGGTCCACCTTAAGCGATCCGTGCTTCGTGACCAGGGTTTCTCGATGCTGTCTCTGTGCCGAGTGGGGGACAGGCTGTGTGCAGTGTGGTTCTTGGACTTGGCCGTGTCTGCAGATCCTGAAGCGCCTGGGAGCAGAGAGGCCAGGGAGGGTCGTGCACAGACAGTGGCCTCACCAGGGGAGCGGCATGGGGAGGCACCCTGGGCAGTCCGGGGCTCCTGGCAGCAGAGTGCTCAGCGCCCACCCCAGGGCACAGAGAAGGGCACGGATGGCAGGAGCCTGGCCTGTGTGGGGAGGGACTGGGGAGCCGGGGTCCTGACCCCAGCAGTGCGGGGGCGGGGGCGGGGGCCGGGCCTCGCGCTCCAGCTCCTCCCGGGCCCCTGTTGCCGGCTGTGCCTCCCCAGCCTGTCAAGGAGTCTGGGCGGGGCTGCTGCCGGTTCACGGGATGGGTCCCCGGCGGAGGACGGGGTGGGCCTGACGTGGACGGGCCTCTTCTGCAGGCTTGTGTCAGTGTGGCCAGGGCGGCCTCCAGAAAGGGCGCTGCAGTGTGCATGCCCGGCAGGGGGGGGAAGTGCCAGGTTCTGGACCCTCCGCGACACAATTCGCCGAGGTCTTTGCTGGTTTGATGCACAGAACTCTCATGGCTGGGAAGTTGTTTCTGTGGGCTTCTCTGGTGGCTCAGCAGGAGGGAATCCAGTGTAGATGCAGAGACACGGGTTCAGTCCCTGGGTCGGGAAGATCCCCTGGAGAAGGACATGGCAACCCTCTCCAGTATTCTTGCCTGGAGAGTCTCACGGATGGAGGAGCCTGGTGGGCTACAGTCCACGGGGTCGCAAAGAGCCGGACACAGCTGAGCAACTTCACTTTCACTTTCACCCACAAATCCAGCTCCGAGCTCTGCTAGGCGCCGAGTTGGGTGTGGTGTGTTACCTCGTTTAATCTTCATAGAAGCATTGAAGTGTCTACTGTTATTCCCGTTTGACCAGTGGACAAACTGAGGCTAGTGGAGTCTGGGTAGCAGCCCAGCTAATACGTGCAAGAACCAGGATGCAGACCCTCGCTGTCAGACTCCAGACCTCAGCGCTCTCTGCTGTTGCCGCTCAGCTCAGCGGCTCTCCTAGAGCCAGCAGTGGTGTCTTCGGCCTGGTGTAGGACTCGGCACGGTTTCTTCACAGCATTTGCGCCTTGCGTGGCTCGCTGCACCTCACAGCCGCCCTGTGGGTCAGCGGGGCAGCCCACTGGGGGGGCCGAGGCCGAGAGGCTGTGAGCCTGGTCCGAGGCCCGGCGGCCCGTGTGCGGCAGACCCAGTCTGCAGTCAGGGCCTCCCAGGCAGGCCTGCCCTGAGCCCTGAGGCGGGGTGTGCAAAGAGGGAGCGGCGCGTGGCTGTTCTGGGGCCCTGCTCTGTGCCTCGTCTCTGGCCTGTCGGGCCTGCGGGAGCTGGAGCTGGGCCTGGCTCCAGGAGTGGCCTCGGGGGCCTGGCGGCCCAGCCTGGCGGTGATGAGGGCTGTGACCTCGCTAACCTTGGCTTCAGCCTCTTCTCCTCAAGTGAGACCGTGGGAGTGATAGATTGAACTCTCTCCAGCTCTAAAACACTATGATCCTCTGACATTTTGGTGGAAAGACTGGTCTCAACAAAGAAGGGGAAAAAGTAGAACGTACATCCCTGCCCTACCGGCGAGTCAAGCCCGCCGGCAGCCTGTTGGGTTGGTTCACGCACTGCCTGCGTGACCAGGACTAGCTCCCAGGTCGCCCTCCACCCCAGACGGTCCTGCTGCCGCCCAGCGCTTTTGTTTTCCAGTCTCCTTAACAAAGTTCTCTGCTGGTAGCTTTAATTTTCCTGGTGAGCAAGCTAATTAGTGTTCCACGGGATGAGAGACAACTCTCTAAGACTGGCACGTTCTAGGGACCCAACTCAGACAGGCTTACAGGCCTGTGTGCGAGGAGTATGTATCGGCCGTTACACCAACGCCTGGCATCAGCGTCCGGCCCAGGCTCGGGGTCCGGTGCTGAGGCGGCGTCAGGACCTGCCTCGGCCGCCGTGGCTCGGGTCCCTCCCTCGCGCTCACTCCTGGGCGGCCGGCCTGTGTGGCCGCTGAGCGAGGCTCCCAGCCGCTCTCACCTGGCAAGCCCAGCGTGGGGAGAGCTCAGCTGGAGAAGACGCAGGGCGGCTCCTGGCCGCGTCTGGGTCCTGAGCCCCCCGAAGCCAGCGTAGGGCCCCACACTCCTGGGCCAGGTAGGAGAGGGTGGGAGGGCCCCCCAGGGAGGATCCGGGTGCCTTTGACAGAGGGGGCAGAATGATGCTCTCGACTGGGGCGCCCCACGTGCTCAGCTCTCTGGTCATTTTCACGTGAAGTTCTCTTTTCCCTCATGGCAGCCTCACTAGCCTCCTGTCTCGGCGCAGGGGAGGCGGCGCAGGCAGGTTCCCCGGTGATGGTGGCAGGGGCCCCGCTCCTTCTCCGCGTCCGCTCCTCCCTCGCCATGCTGGGGCTGCGCCGTCTGGAGGGAGTCTGTGCACGCCAGGTCACCGCAGCAGCTGCCTGCCGGGCCTGGGGGTGGTTTCTACGCAGCCGTCTCGGTGGTCGTGTCTGCCGGGCAGCGATTTGACCGTCCTGGCAGAAGCACTTCACCTGGGCGCCGAGAAAAGAAAAGAGAAGCGCCATATCCTTGTCTTATGCTGGTAGTAAGTGTCCCTGTATGACAATCAGAAACGTGTGGCAAGTTGAAAGGAAGAAGCAAGCATCTCCCGCCCCATCCTTAACCCAGAGCTGGTGAGCGGCAGCGTTGCAGTGCGCGTCTCCCTGGGCTCTCAGCCTTTACGGATGACAGAGAAAGTGTGCTCCTGGGAAGAGTGGCACTTGCGGGCACAGGCCTTGCTGTTTCACTTGCCCACATCTTTCCAAGGCAGCAAACAGCTCTCCAGCCTCTGCTTTGAGGCCGAATTAGCACCTCAGGTGTGGACGGGCTGGCTGCCTCAGCCAGCCTCCCGCCCTGCGACAGCGGCGCTGTGGCGTGAGCAGAGCCTCCTGAGCATCCATAATCGTCTCCTTAGAGTGTGTTTCTAGAAGCAGTAGCCTCAGGGTGTTTGTCTGCAAGGCGTCTCCTGTGCGCCCTCCCCTCCGCGCTGCGGCCGGATCTCCCTCCTGTCCCCGCGCGACGCTGCGACAGGCTCCTGTGTCATCAGCTTGCCATCCGCAGGGTGCGTCTCCGGGCCTAATGTGCCCTTCTGAGATGACTGTTGAGTCTGACCGTCAACGGGTCGTGTTCAGCTATACGGAAAGCTGCTTCGCTCACGCGTCTGTCCCACACGGGCCTCCTGTGCGCTCTGTCAGTGTTTCTGTGTTACTGCTCCGTTGACTAACTCGCTTCTGTGTTGCACTTGGGGGACAACTGTCAGTGATGTGACGTTAACCTAAAGGAACGTTTAAAGTGATCTTTCAAGGCTACTGGCTCTGATGCTGGTTCTAATTCCTTGTCTTAAACAGAGGAATCAGTTCGTTACTGTTTCAGCTGAGACTGAAGGTCGTGTGGGAGGAGGGCTGGCCCTGGAAGGCAGAAGTAAAGTTCAGTGCAACCTTGATGAACAGGAAGGAGAGTTACGCAGCTGGGGTGCAGCATTGGGGGGAAAGTCACGCAGCGTGATCTTTTTAGGGAAAGCACCGTCGTGAGATTAGGGGGAAAAAGGCCTGGATGCAGCTTACGTGCTGTGACGAAGCCGAGCTGTGTGTGAGTCAGGAAAGCTCCCTTGACGTTTTGTGTCAGTTAGCCGCTGGTTAACGCGTTTTGTTCAGTTTTAAGTTTTTTCACCAAATGTTTATTGTGTGCCGACACTGTTGATTTTGTGAGCACTCTATTTTTTTATTAGAGCGTTTTTTATTTTAGAGCGTGGCTGATTAACAACGTTGTGATAGTTTCAGATGGACAGCGAAAGGCCCAGTCATATGCACACATGTATCCATTCCCCCCAGACTCCCCTCCCATCCAGGCTGCCACATAACATTGAACAAAGCTCCCTGAGCTCTGCAGTAGGTCCTTATGGGTTCTCCGTCTTAAATACAGTAGTGAGTGCCTGTCATCCCAAACTAGCTTAGCTATCCCTCCCCCCACACCCTTCCCCACTGGTAACCATAAGTTTCTGCTCTAAGTGGGTGGGTTTTTCTGTTCTATAAATAAGTTCACTTGTATCATTTCTTTTTAGATTCTGAGTGTAAGAGATGTGATATTTCTCTTTCTGGCACTGACCTAAGCTCACTCGGTATGACAGTCTTGTGGTTGGCCGTCCAGGTTGCTGCCATGGCGTGCTGTTTCTAACGGTGCTGCAGTGACCACTGGGTGCCCGCGTCCTTTCGGTCCACGTGCTCCTCTGGGCATGTTCCCAGGACTGGGGTCGCAGGGCCATGTGGCAGCTCTGTTTTTAGCTTTTACTGAGGAGTCTCCATAGTGGCTGCACCAGTTTACATTCCCACCATCGTAGGAGGGTTGTCTCTTCACGTCCTCTCCAGCATTTCTTTGTGGATTTTCTTTTAAGAGTGTTTGAAACCTTGCCAGACGTCATTTATCAGTTTACAAAGTTCCCCTTACAATTCAGTGCAATTCAAGAAAAGGTTTGACCACCATGTTTACCTGGTGGTTTTGGCATCCCAGTACATAGGGTGACTCATGACCTGTGAGGATCGGTGAATCTTTGTTCTTCTTCGGTCCATTTACAGTCATTTCTCTGTTATGACTGCCCCGGGTCTTCACTGCTGCACGTGGGCTGCGTGGGTGCGGTGCGGGCTCCCCGGGGTGGGCCCCATGGCTGTGGCGCACAGGCTTCATGGCCCCGCAGCATGGGGGTCTGATGGCCCAGAGCAGGAATGGAGCCCGTGCCCCTTGCATGGGCAGGCGTACCCTTAACCCCTGGGCCACCGGGGAGTCTCCTGTTAGTGGACGTTTGGATGATAATCAGTCTGACTGGTGCGAGGTGATGCCTCGTTTTGAGTTTGGTTTGCATTTCTCTAACACCAGAGCTGAGCCTCTTTTCACGTGTCTCTTGACCATCTGTATGTCTTGTTTGGAGAAACGTCCGTTTAGGTCTTCTAACCACTTTTTGATTGGGTCGTTTGTTTGGATGATATTAAGCCTCACGAACTGTTTGTACATTTTGGAGACTAATGCCTTGTAGGCCATGTCATTTGCAGTTATTTTGTCCCATTCTGTGGGCTGTCTTTTTGTTTTGTTTGGTTTCCTCTGCTGTGCAGACGCTTTTGAGCTTAATGAGGTCCCATTTGTTTATTTTTGTTTTTATTTCCATTATTCTGGGAGCCGGATTGGAAAAGATACTGTTAAGATTTGTGTCAGAGAGTGCTCTGCCTATGTTTTCCTCTAGGAATTGCAGTGTCTGGTCTCCCATTTAGGTCTTCGGTCCATTTTGAGCTTCTTGTCTGTGTCTGATGGTAAACAGTGATGTGATTTTATGGTTTGCATATAGCTGCCCAGTTTTCCCGGCACTGTTTGTTGGAGAGCCTGGTGCAGCCGTGCCTCCCTTGTCATGCACTGACTGAGCGTAAATGCCCGGCTCTGCTGCGGGGCTCTCCGTTTTGTTCTGTTCGTCAATACTTCTGTGTTTATGCCAGTCCCCTGCTAGTCTGTTTTTTAATTTATTTATTTAATTGGAGGCTAATTACTTTACAGTATTGTACTGGTTTTGCATACATTGACATGAGTCAGCCATGGGTGTACATGTGTTCCCCTTCCTGAACCTCCCTCCTGCCTCCCTGTCCCATCCCTGTGGGTCATCCCAGTGCACCAGTCCTGACTAACGCGTATATATGGAATTTAGAAAGACGGTAACGATGACCCCGTATGCGAGACAGCAAAAGAGACACAGACGTATCTGACACAGACAGAGACCAAAAGAGAACAGCCTTTTGGACTCTGTGGGAGAAGGCAAGGGTGGGATGGTTTGGGAGAATGGCGTTGAACCACGTATGTTACCGTCTGTGAAACAGGCCTCCGGTCCGGGCTCGAGCCTCGCTGGTGCACGGTGTGCCCTGTATGTGCGTGCTTTCTCCCTGTGTGCGGCTCTCTCGCTGTGCACGTGGCGGCCACTCTCTGAGGCACCGCGGGGGCTGCTTGGTGGTGGCCCCTCTGGGATCCTGGGCTCTCGGCAAGCAGGCCTCAGTGGTTGGCGCATGCGGGCTCAGTACTTGTGGCGTGCAGGCCTGGTTGCCCTGTGGAACGTGGGATATTCGCAGACCAGCGATCAAGTTCCTGTCCCCTGCCTTGGCAAGAGAATTCCTAACCACTGGGCCCCCAAGGAAGGCCCTGCCTGCCGCTCTGATGACTGTGGCTTCGTAGTGTAGTCTGAAGTCAAGGACCCTGATCTCCTCCAGCTCTGTTTTCCTTTCCCAAGGTCGCTCTGAGTCTTTAGGCTCTTTGTGTCCTAGACAGATTTTAGGGTTTTGTGCTGGTGGTTGTTCTGGTTTTGTGAAAATTGACATTGGTAATTGGATGGGAATTGCATCGAATCTGTAGATTGCCTTGTGTAATACAGTCATTTTGACAATATTGATTCTTCAAATCCACAAACATGGTATATCTTTCCGTCAGGTTGTGTCTTTGATTTCTTTCATCAGCAAGTTACAGTTTCCAGAATACAGGTTTTTGTCTCCTTAGGCAATTTATTTCTGGGCAGTTTGGTTTTTTTGAAGCAGTGGCAGATGACTGCTTCTGGACTCTTTCTGATCTGTGTTCTTAGTGTGCGGGTGTGAGCAGGTTGCTGTGTGTCCGTAGCCTGCACGGTCACTGACGAGCCCAGCAGTTCTCCGGCAGCTTCTTGAGGGTTTCTTATGTAGAGTTCATGTCATCTACAAACAGGGACACTTTAACTTCTTCTCCACTTTGGATCCCTTTGTTCACTTCAGTTCAGTCGCTCAGTCGTGTCTGACTCTTTGCGACCCCATGAATCGCAGCACGCCGGGCCTCCCTGTCCATCACCATCTCCCAGAGTTCACTCAGACTCACGTCCATCGAGTCAGTCATGCCATCCAGCCATCTCATCCTCGGTCGTCCCCTTCTCCTCCTGCCCCCAATCCCTCCCAGCATCAGAGTCTTTTCCAATGAGTCAACTCTTCGCATGAGGTGGCCAAAGTACTGGAGCTTCAGCTTCAGCATCATTCCTTCCAAAGAAATCCCAGGGCTGATCTCCTTCAGAATGGACTGGTTGGATCTCCTTGCAGTCCAAGGGACTCTCAAGAGTCTTCTCCAACACCACAGTTCAAAAGCATCAATTCTTCGGCACTCAGCCTTCTTCACAGTCCAGCTCTCACACCCATACATGACCACAGGAAAAACCATAGCCTTGACTAGGCGGACCTTAGTCGGCCAAGTAATGTCCCTGCTTTTGAATATGCTGTCTAGGTTGGTCATAACTTTTCTTCCAAGGAGTAAGCGTCTTTTAATTTCATGGCTGCAGTCACCATCTGCAGTGATTTTGGAACCCCAAAAAACAGTCTGACACTGTTTCCACTGTTTCCCCATCTATTTGCCATGAGGTGATGGGACCGGATGCCATGATCTTCGTTTTCTGGATGTTGAGCTTTAAGCCAACTTTTTCACTCTCCTCTTTCATTTTCATCAAGAGGCTCTTTAGTTCCTCTTCACTTTCTGCCATAAGGGTGGTGTCATCTGCACATCTGAGGTTATTGTTATTTCTCCCGGCAATCTTGATTCCAGCTTGTGCTTCTTCCAGCCCAGCATTTCTCGTGATGTACTCTGCATAGAAGTTAAAGAAGCAGGGTGACAATATACTGCCTTGACGTACTCCTTTCCCTATTTGGAACCAGTCTGTTGTTCCATGTCCAGTTCTAACTGTTGCTTCCTGACCTGCATACAGATTTCTCAAGAGGCAGGTCAGGTGGTCTGGTATTCCCATCTCTTTCAGAATTGTCCACAGTTAATTGTGATCCACACAGTCAAAGGTTTTGGCATAGTCAATAAAGCAGAAATATATGTTTTTCTGGAGCTCTCTTGCTTTTTCCATGATCCAGCGGATGTTGGCAATTTGATCTCTGGTTCCTCTGCCTTTTCTAAAACCAGCTTGAACATCAGGGAGTTCATGGTTCACGTATTGCTGAAGCCTGGCTTGGAGAATTTTGAGCATTACTTTACTAGCGTGTGAGATGAGTGCAATTGTGCGGTAGTTTGAGCATTCTTTGGCATTGCTTTTCTTTGGGATTGGAATGAAAATTGACCTTTTCCAGTCCTGTGGCCACTGCTGAGTTTTCCAAATTTGCTGGCATATTGAGTGCAGCACTTTCACAGCATCATCTTTCAGGATTTGAAATAGCTCCACTGGAATGCCATCACCTCCACTAGCTTTGTTTGTAGTGATGCTTCTTAAGGCCCACTTGACTTCACATTCCAGGATGTCTGGCTCTAGGTGAGTGATCACACCATCGTCAAGATCTATACACAGTTCTTCTGTGTATTCTTGCCACCTCTTCTTAATACCTTCTGCTTCTGTTAGGTCCATACCATTTCTGTCCTTTATCGAGCCCATCTTTGCATTAAATGTTCCCTTGGTATCTCTAATTTTCTTGAAGAGATCTCTAGTCCTTCCCATTCTGTTGTTTTCCTCTAATGCTTTGCATTGATCGCTGAGGAAGGCTTTCTTCTCTCTCCTTGGTATTCTTTGGAACTCTGCATTCAGATGCTTATATCTTTCCTTTTCTCCTTTGGTTTTCACTGGTCTTCTTTTCACAGCTATTTGTAAGGCCTCCCCAGACAGCCATTTTGCTTTTCTGCATTTCTTTTCCATGGGGATGGTCTTGATCCCTGTCTCCTGTACAATGTCACGAACCTCAGTCCATAGTTCATCAGGCACTCTGTCTATCAGATTTTAATCCCCAGTGTTTGAATTTTCCCCGTCCTGGAGCATATAGCCCAGAGGGGTACTGTTTGGGATTGAGGCAGTCTGACCCATTTCAGACCCAAACCTGAGAAGATGTTCCTATTTCCCATGCTATCCAAATTTCTGCTCTTAAGTCAAAACCTACTGTACAATTTGGTCAAGATTTGCACTTAGGATTTTAGAGCTATCCCTTCCAAGGTAGTCTCCCAACCAGATTAGTGACTGAAATTTACTGCAAGGAAGCTGTACAGAAGGTGCCCCGTGATGTTGTCAGTGAGCTGGAGCTGGTCTCAGGATAAGTTGGGAGTAAAGGGTGAGCACATGTAAGGGTCAGCGTGACGGGAGTGGAAACAATAGAGAGCACGCCGTGGTGGCCACACAGGTCTTCTGAGGTTAGCAGAAGGAAGGAAGAAAGAGGGCAGAGGAGAATGAGAATGTAGGGAAAACCCTTCAGTGTCAAGGAGGAGAACATAGATTCTAACACTTCAGCCCTTTCCCTGCTGCCGGGTGGGCATAAGCACACGGGGTCGACCCTCTCGTCAAGAAGAAGCAGACGTCAGCTGAGCGTCTTCCCCAGTGTAACTGGTCTGGGGGACGCCGTGGGACCTCAGGACCGAGACCTGAGGTCTCAGGACCGAAACCTAAGCTCACGCCCTTTCCTGCCTTGCCGCCTAAGCTCACGCCCCTGTCACTGCCTTGCCGCCTAAGCTCACGCCCTTTCCTGCCTTGCCACTGTCCCTCTGTGGTTGCCAGCTGAAACCATCCACCTCGGATTGGAACTTGAACCCATATTCTGGGACTCAGACCTGCCCAAGGTCCTGCCTGGGACTTGAAACTGCTCAAAACCCTGCTTACTGAGGCTCAGGTTCTTTGTGTCTCAGCACGGAAGGAAATCAGGGAGAGGCCCAGTGATAGGCAAGAAACAGCTGTATTCGCCTAGGACGCCTGTAACAAGCGTGGGCAGGCGAGGGAGCTCCGCCCGAGGGTTATGGGGCTTCCATTTCATGGTGGGAGGAGGGAGGGACAAGGCCACCTTCTTCTGGCAGAGGGGCGGTGACAGTTCCGTCCACCCAGCGGCCTGGGGCGCACCTCCTGCTTCTGCTCATTGCTTTATTGCTAAGCAGGCATTAACTCAGTCCCCTCCTAGTTTCCTAGGTTTTCCTCCTATCTGTCGACCCTACTAGGACTCTCTACAGTCCTTCTACGAGGCTTTCCCAGCAGCTCAGTGCTAAAGCGTCTGCCTGCCAATGCAGGAGACGCAGGTTCAGTCCCTGGGGTTGGAAGGATCCCCAGAGAAGGAAATGGCAACTCGCTTCAGTATGCTTGCCTGGGAAATCCCATGGACAGAGGAGCCTGGCGGGCTACAGTCCGTTGGGTCACAAGCGACCGAACGACAACTGGGATTTCTACAGGTACACGTGTAGCTGTCCCAGTCTGTCCCTGTGACTGGTGTGCCGAGACTTCGTGTGTGACCTCCAGGGTGGACTCTCTGTTTCTGTCAGTCCGGTGAAAGTCCTGCAATCAAATCCCGCTGGCCTTCAGAGTCAGATTCTCTGAGGATTCCTACTTCCGTTACTGGACCTCCAGGTTGGGAAGCCTAACGTGAGGCTGAGAACCTTCCCTCCAGTGGAAGAGCTTCCATATATACGTTCTCTCCAGTTTGTGGGTTGCCTGCCCGCTGGATGGGGGTTAATCTCGCTGTGACGGCCCCTCCCGCCGCTCGCTGCCACGTCCGCCTGTCGCTGGCTGTGGCGTGCCTCGCTCGGCGGCTGCAGCCTCTCCTGTGGACGGTGGCCCAGCAGTGAGTCGTGGTTTCGGCGCTCTGCTGAGGAGAGCATGTCCTGCCCTGCTGTCTCTCGTGAGCGCTCTTACAACCGGCGGGCCCAGAGTCTTCACTAGACGACGCAAGCGACAGCGGGAAGGGTGGAGAATAAGGGGTAGTCATGGTTTTAGCTGCAGGAAAGAAAGGCAAATTGGGGCACCTAAGAGAACGTGTAGATTCCCCCCCCCCCACCCCCCCACGAGAGAGATGCTCTCCAGGTTCTCCTCTCTTAGAGGATAAAACAGAAATGGGCTTAGGTTGTAAGTGAACCATCCCAGTTGAGTTTAAGGAAATTGGGGAGGAAAAGAAACGCCAATGACACAGAAATGCCTCCTTAAGGAGGCCAGGACGTGATCTTGAAGAGGATTGCAGCCCGTCATTGTAGACATATTCTAGAAACTCTCTGCTGAGTAAATTTATCCTTACGTGTACATAATTCTGCCATGTATAGTCTGTGCAGTTTTGTATTGAAATAGGATAAATAAGAAATAAGCTTTATTGAGTCACCATTACGACAACTTACAGCATCATAGCCGTCATGCCTTAGCCAAGGGAACCTCCCAGGTCCTTCTGCTGGCAGGGCCCAGGACTCCTTGGGGTCCTGCCACAACCACAGCTGAGCACACCACCCACAGCCTGGCTGTGCTGAGCTCAGAGGGGTGCAGAACCTGCAGGTGACTTTAGGGGGAGGGTCAGTGCCTCTGTGGGCCTGGGGTTGTGCATCCCTAACGTCATTCGTCACAGCCTCACACCCCCGAGAGGTGGCTGTGCTGAGTGAGCCCTGGGACTGGTCACCAGAATTTAAAGTCCGCCTGCAGAACTCTGAAGCTTGGCCTTGGCTATCACGTGTCAGCTAGGCTGGCGAAGGAGCCCAGTTTCAAAGGGGTCAGGACCGCGGAGGTGATGCTGCCACACCAGCTGGCTCCTGTGGTGTCTGGAGCCCCTTCTGGCCCTGCCTGGCTGGCTGGAGACGTGTTTTCAGAGACTGGCTTTGCCTACACAGGAGCCTGGAATTGGCAGCCTTACCGCTGCGACGGATCTGGCCTCACAGACCTGGACACAGAGAAAGCGTCCTCCCCGCTCCGAGCCCTGTTTCTGCACCCCTTACAGGAGGGCTGTGGGCCCTGACTGGGATGTGCAGGCCTGGTGCTCCCCATCGCTCAGGGGAGCTGTCATTTCCAACAGCCGCCACCGGGGGGCGCGGCCACTGCTCAGCGCGTCGGGCAGCGCGCCGTCGTCGGGCAGGGAAGCTAATGGGGAGGGGGGTTGAATGGGTTCCCAGGTGGGCCTCTCGTGTCTCAGGGACAGTGAGGAGACCTGGCTGGCTGGCCGAGCCCTGGGCAGCTTAGCCATCCCTTGATCTTCATACACTGGGGCCTAGCTGGAGCCTCCCCTAGGTGGTGTGGGCTGTGAGGGACCCTTCCTGACTCTCTGGTGCCCGAGTTGTGGTGCCTGTCCAGGGCACAGGGACAAGCTTTGATGTCCTTATACGCTGTGACTTGAAAGTGCCTCCCGGGCATCTCTGCTTGTTCAGATCTGTGTCCAGGTGAGGAGTGTGTTTGTCCTTGACAGGCTTTGGGGTTTGTGGGACCTGACTCCAGACCCCTGAAGTCGATGGAACAGGAAGACAGAGACTGGAGGATGAGCAGGGTGGCGCCCGCTCTCCACGGCCACAGGGCTGTCAGCGCACAGGTCTCAGGCCAGGCCCTCGTGGCCTGAGGCGTGTGCAGCCCTGCGATGGTGTTCCCGGACACGACCCAGCGCTGGGAGACGGTCGTGTACGGGAGACAGAGGCGTCCAGCAGACGGGGTTGCTCGAGGAGACGGCGCTGCTGCAGGAGGCGGCGTGTCAGGAGGGGATGCCTAGGAGATGGTGGCGTCCAGGACTTGGTGGTGCTCTTGGAAATTGTGGTGTCTTGGAAGAGTGGTGCTTCAGGAAAGGTGGTGCTCCAGGGGAAGTGGGGTCTGGGAGATGGTAGTGTCCAGGAAAAATAGTGTTCTGGGAGACAGTGGTGTTCCAGGTGACAGTGAGTCCAGGTAAAACGGTGGTCCAGGAGAAGATGGTGCTCAGGACGGGGTGGTGGTCCAGGAGACAGTAATGCTGAGAAGGTGGTGCTGGGAAGGAGGCTGGTGCTGTAGGAGAGGGTAGCACGCAGGAGATGGAGGTGCGCAGGAGACCTTGGTGGCTCAGTAGACAGAGGCGCTCAGGAGATGGCCGTGTCCAAGAGACTTTGGTGCTCCAGGAGATGGAGGTGTTAGCAGAATACGGTACTCCAGGAAATGGCGGAGCTCAGGAGAGGGTGCTACTCAGGGGACGGTGGTGTTCAGGGCACAGTGCTGCTGAGGAGACTCTGGTGTCCAGGAGATAATAGTGCTCAGAAGACGACGGTCTCCAGAAGACAGTGCTGCATCGCAGACAGCGGTCTCCAGGACTGTCTCCAGGAGACAGCGGTGCTCCAGGAGGCAGTATGTCAAGAAGACAGCGGTGTTCCAGGAGAAGATGGTCGTCAGGAGACTGTGTTGTCCAAGAGAAAGGCTGTGGTGCTCAGGAGATGGCGGTGTCAAAGAGACGATGGTGCTCAGGAGACTGTGTTGTCTAAGAGAAAGGCTGTGGTGCTCAGGAGACAGTGGGGTCCGGGAGACAGTGGTGATCAGTAGGCATGGTTCCCAGGAGAGGGTGGTGCTGAGGAGACGGTGGCGCCCAGGAGACCCTGATAGTCCAGGAGGTGGTGTAGAGGAGACAGTGGTGTCCAGGACGCAGCTGTGCACAGGAGGCTGTGGGGTCCCGGAGAAAGTCGTGTCTAGCAGACGGTGGGGTCCGGGGGACGGCGGTGCTCCTGAAGGCTGTGCTGTTCAGGGAGCATTGTCACTGCTGGAGTGAGTAGACTCAGGAGACGGTGGTGCTCAGTGAACACGGGGCTCAGGGACAGTGACCGTCCTGAAACAGTGGTGCTCCAGGAGGCAGTGTTGTTCAGGAGGCTGTGGTCTTCCAGGAGACTGCTGTCTAGCAGACAGTGGTGGCCAGGAGACAGTGGTGTCCAGCAGACGGTGGTGCCCAGCAGACGGTGGTGTCCAGCAGGTAGACGGTCACGCCCGGGAGAGATACTGCTCCCGGAGACAGTGGCATCCAGCAGGGAGTGGGGCAGAGGAGGCAGTGGTGGCCAGGAGACGGCGTTCCTCCAGAAGAAAACGGTGTTGAGAAGTCTCTGGTGCTCCACGAGATGGGGGTGCTCCAGGAGACAGTGGACTCAGGAGATGGTGGGGCCCAGGACACAACGGTGCTCTGTGTACATGGTTCCCAGGAGACACTGGTGCTCCAGAAGCAGTGGTGTCCTGCAGACAGTGGTGCTCCAGGAGATGGTGGGGTCAGCCGACCCTCCAGGAGAGGATAGTGTCCTGGAGACAGTGGTGCCCGGGAGACACGGTGTCCAGGGAATGGTGGTGTCCGGGAGACAGTGGGGATCAGCAGACCATGGGGTCCGGGAGGCCGTGGTGTTCAGGAGATGGTGGTCTCAACAGACAGTGGTGCTCCTGGAGACGGCAGTGTCCAGGCCAGTGTGGTACTCCAGGAGATGGTAGTGTCAAGGAGAGAATGCGGCATGGGAGACAGTGGTATCCAGGAGACAGTGTTGCTCTAGAAGAAAGTGGTGTCTAGAAGACTACGGTGTTTCCCAAGAGGGTGGTACTCTAGGAGTCTGGTACGCTCCGGAAACCTTGGAGCTCCAGGAGAGAAAGGACGAAGACAACAGTGGGGGCCAGCAGAGAGGGCACTCAGGAGGCACGGTTTCTGGGAGGCAGGGCCGTCCAGGAGACAAACGGCGCAGAGGAAGCTGGGGCGTGGCGTCCGGCAGTTACCCAGGATCAGTCACATCCAGGAGGCAAGTTGCTCTGGGAGACAGTTCTGTCCGGGAGACTGTGGCACTGGGGAGATGGTGTTTTCAGGAGACGAGTGATCAAGAGCTGGCGGCGTCCAGATGACAGTGGTGATCTAGGCAGCAGTGGCGTCCAGGGGGCTACGGTGCTGAGGAGACGGTGGCGTCCAGGGGACTGCGATGCTCCGGGAGATGGTGGTGGTCATGAACCGTGGTGTCAGTAGCCTCCTATTAATGTCACTCCTGGAATTGGGGGTGTCCAGAAGACTATGGCACTCCAGGAGACGGTGGTGTTCGGAGACAGTAGTGTTCAGGAGACACTTGCTGTAGGAGAAAGTGGTGTGTAGAAGGCTGCGGTGGTCCAGGAGGCAGCTCTGTTCAGGAGACGGTGGGGTCCAGGAGGCCGTGGTGTTCAGTATGCGGTGATGGTCAAGAGATGGGGGTGTACGGAGGCCCATGGCTCTCCAGGAAGCGGCGGTGCTCTCCCGACTGCTGCCCAGCAGACAGTGGTGCTCAGGAACCTTGGTCTCCAGGAGACAGTGGTGTCCAGGCGACTGTTGTGCTCCAAGAGATGTTGGTGCTCCAGGAGACTGTGATGCTGTGGAGTCCCGGAGACGGCTTGTAAGAGGCAGCACTGTGCAGGAAGCAGGGCTGCTCCAGGAACGGTGGCGTCCGGGAGACTGTGATGGCCCAGCAGATGTTCAGTCCACAGGTCAGTGCGCCCAGGAGACGGGTGCTCTGGGAGTCTGTCCACCCGTGAGACGTGCCCGAGCGGGGTGCCCTTCTCCCCGGCTTTGCTGGCGCTGCTGGCGCTCTAGTCCACCTCCTCATTTCCAGCCCCTCCCCCCGCCTGTGCCCTGCCGACCCCTCCTCCTGCTGACCCCTCCTCCTCTCCTCCTCCCTGTGCCCTCCTCCCCCCTCCTCCTGCTGACCCCTCCTCCTCTCCCCCTCCCTGTGCCCTCCTCTCCCCCTCCTCCTGCTGACCCCTCCTCCTCTCCCCCTCCCTGTGCCCTCCTCCCCCCTCCTCCTGCTGACCCCTCCTCCTCTCCCCCTTCCCTCTGTCCTCCTCCCCCCTCCTCCTGCTAATCCTCCTCCTGTCTTCGCTCTCCCCCACTCCTTCCCTCTCCTCCCGTGGCTTTACCCCTCTCCCTGCAGGATGCCTGCTCTGGCCTCCCTGCTCCTCTCAGCTTGCTGGCCCTAGTCCCCCTGGCGGACTCCTGAGTGGAAAGCACGCTCCCTTCCTCCCCATGGGAGCCGTTCTCCTGTCTCCTGTCCCCTTTGCGCCCCCTCCTCTTGGAGTGCCAGACGGCCTGCCCTGCCCCTCTTGCTTCCTCTGGTGGCTGATCTTGTATTTACAGACAACAAGGAAATCTCCACATACTCCAGACTTAGACCCTTCATCGTTAACATATCTCTGCGTTTGCTTTATTATTCTGTGTATGTTTTATAGACCGGTGGCAGGGTTCTTCTGTAGGCCCTCGACACTGTGTTGCAGACAAATTCCCATTTGACCCTGAAGCACTTTCTCTGGTCACACCTCAGTGTGCCGAGCAGAGTCAGGAAGTGGACCTCGATGCAGCCTGTGCCTCGCAAGCAGTGGTGTCCAGCTCTCTGCGCCACTGTGGGCTGTGGGCCCCCCAGGCTCCTCTGTCCACGAGACTTTCCAGGCAAGGATACTGGAGTGGGTTGCCATGCCCCCTTCCAATGGATCTTTCCAACCCAGGAGTCGAACCTGCAACTCTGGTATTGCAGGCAGATTCTTGACCTGCTGAGCCATCAGGCAAGCCTGATACAATACTGTTTAACTACAGAGTGCATTCAAACTTTTCCAGTTTTCCCAGCAGCATCCCTAGCAGCACAAGGGAGATAAGGAGCCTCCCCGGCTCACTGTCTAGTCCAGGGTCAGGGACTGTGTCCAGTCCTCGTCTGTGTCTCGTTTCTGTGGTTCTGGAACACTCAGGCCTGCCTCTGATGATGTGATTTTGACTTTTTTTTAAGGAGACAGGGCAGGTATTTTGTAGACGCCTGCGCAGGCTTGGTTTGCCTCATGTTTTCCCTTAAGCAGATTCAGGGTGAGAGGTTTTGGTGGGAATGTCACACTCGTCTCATCTCCCTCCATTAATCAGACCCGGCTGCTCTGAGGTGAAGGTGGGCTTCTTTGCTAGTCTGCACTCACGTTTCGATCCAGCGCCACTGCCCTCTTCCCTGGACCCCCCGTTTTTACCCCGCCGGGGCCCGTCCCCCCAGCTGCTCATGTGTCACCGCCTGCTCATCTCTGGTCTGGAGTCTGACCCCCGGCGGGCCTCCCACCGACCCTCCTTTCTGGTGGGAGAGGCCCTACCCCGGTTCAGGTCATACGCAGTCTTGTCAGTACACACGGTCCTGTGCTTCCCTCCCTCTGTCCTGGGTTCTGACCCGTCGCTCGGGTGCTGACATTCTCCTCGCCCTGGGGAGCGCAGGCCCACGGCGCTGCTGCTTCCCTGCTGTGATGTGGCGTTGGTCGTGGAAGAGCCGCACTTGCGGAGTGTGTGTGCTGTCCGTGGGGCCCAGGGCCGCCTGTCCAGTCCAGACCACAGACCTGCGTCCTGCGCGGTGTTCTTAGTTTACCGGTAAACTAAGGGGGCGTGGAGGCCAAGAGCCAAGGGGGCGTGGAGGCCAAGAGCCAAGTCCACAGCCACACAGCTCATCCTCAGTGGAGGTGAAGCCACACAGCGAAAGGGGAAGGAGTAATTTTGGGTGCCTGATGGCACCCCACTGCAGTACTCTTGCCTGGAACATCCCATGGGCGGAGGGCCCTGGTAGGCTGCAGTCCATGGGGTCGCACAGAGTCGGACACGACTGAGCGACTTAGCAGCAGCAGCAGCGTCAGCGGCGGTAAAGAAAGAGGAAAAGAGAATTCTGCTGGTGTCAAGGACAAATGAGTGTCAGTGATCCGCCAAGTCACCGGAGAGGAGGGCCTGGAAGAGGCTGGAGGCTTGGTGGGAGATGTCAGTTTGGGAGTCTTTTGTGTTGAGGAAGTGGATAAAGCCTTCAGAAACAGTCAACTCACTGAGAAAGAAGTCCAGAAATGATGAGTCAGGATTGATGGTCTGAAAGTGAGACCTTTAGGGAGAGGGGAGGAGCTGACTCAGCTTGCAGAGGAGATTGCGTCGTGCTTGGAAGTCTGATCCCCCCGGGGCTTCGTGCGGGAGGCCGGTGGTGGCACCAGCAGCTCAGCAGGCAGGCTGCGCTGCGGCCCACTCTGCGGGCTTTGTGTCAGGCGCTGGGGACGCGGAGTGGAGAAGATTGCCCTGCTTGCCTGTGGTAGCTTGAAACCCAGTGAACCCTGTATCTTTCTTGTTTGGGACAGTAGAGTTGTTTTTAATGCTGCTGGTATAAGACACATTCATCAAAACTCTCTGCAAAGCTTAGACTCCCTAGGCTAGAAAAAACCTTAGAAATCTGGGTCTCTGCATCCTCTCTTGTCACAGGAAAACCTGAAGCCCAGGGCAGCCGAGGAACCCACTGTTCCTTGGACAAGCACGTCAGCGCTGGGCAGGAGAGGGTGTGTCAGCTCAGGCCGCCCCTTGGGGACTCTGCCCAGCGGGACTCTGCAGGGCTGCGCCTCGCTGACCTGCCCCCGTCAGGCCCTGTCCCGCTGCCGGCTGCTTCCAGCGCCCTTCGCCTCTGATGTCACCGCTTCTGCTAATGGCGTGGCTCCCTCCACAGTCAGCCCCTCCTCCTGCAGCGCTGACCCTGCTGTGGGCCGGCTGTCCCGCCCTGGGCCACCCCTTGCATCCGGCCCTCTCATCATCTCTACTGCCGTCAGCTCCGTCTCTCCTGAACCACTGTGACAAGCCCCTGACTCTTTGCTGCTCTCTTTGATCCCCTCCTTCATCTCATTCTTGGGCTTTGCTCTCAGGGTAGAAATGCTGTTGCTGCTGCTAAGTCATGTCAGTCGTGTCCGCCTCTGTGCGACCCCATAGACGGCAGCCCACCAGGCTCCCGTCCCTGGAATTCTCCAGGCAAGAATACTGGAGTGGGTTGCCATTTCTTTCTCCAGTGCATGAGAGTGAAAAAGTGAAAGTGAAGTTGCTCAGTGATGTCCAACTCTTCGCGACCCCACGCACTGTAGCCTACCAGGCTCCTCCGTCCGTGGGATTTCCCAGGCAAGAGCACTGGAGTGGACTGCCATCCCCTTCTCTGGGGAGGAATGGGATCTCACAGTTGGAAGCGGCTGTGTATGTTTGAATGCCCAGGCACCCGTCTGACATTCTGCTGTATAGATTCCTGCCAAGCGGTCCACCAGCCCGTTTCAGTCATGCTTCTGTGTTGCGGTTTTGTCTTAGGCGGGTCAGTTGTGAGGTTCACACCTAGACTGAAGTGAGGCAGTGCTGCTCGCTCTCTCCGTGATCTGGGGCTTCCTGGTGGTGCTGCGGTGAAGAGCCTCTCGCCAGTGCAGGAGACGTGAGAGACCTGGGCTTGATCCTGGGTCGGGAAGATCCCCCGGGGGAATGCGTGGCCACCCGCTCCAGCACTCGTGCCTGGGGAGTCCCATGGGCAGAGGAGCCTGGCGGGCTGCAGTCCGTAGGGTCGCAGAGTTGGGCACGACTGAGGCGACTTGGCAGGCACGCATCCTGGGCTCACGGAGGTGGCGCCTTCTGTCTCTGAGGATGTGCAGGATCTCTCCTCCCGAGAGCCCCTCTGTGGGCTGGCTCGCCCTTCTCTCGGGGCACGTTGCTTCGGCGTCTCAGTCACGCTCCTTCCTGAGCCTGGCTCTCCTCCTCTGGCCTGTGAGTCTTGCCTGCTCCTCAGTGTTTGTAGAGGGGCTGCTAGACTGCCCCGTCCTACAGGCTGGGGTGGGTCTCCTTGCTGGGCTCTGTCCCACCGGCAGGCCTTGCCCTGGCTGCTCTGCACCAGGAGCAGGTCAGCTCCCTACAGAGTGCGTGGGGCTAGATCTTGAAGTACTACGTCTCCGCTGCTCCAGAGCACAGGTGACAAAGTGGGGTGGGTGGATGGTTTCACTTACTCATTTAAGTCTTACAGTGGACTTTCAGGGACCATCCGCTTCTGAAAAGTAGACATTCTTCTTATGGAAGCAGCAGTGGCAGAGCCTCTGGGTCTTTGTTGAATGCTGCGCTCTGGGCCTGCGCTTCAGCGCTGTCCTGAGACTTATTCCATGGCATTCCTTGCAGCTTCTTGATTTCCTGTGTCTTCTTTTTGGATTTCGTGGAGAACTTTTTTTCCCTTAGGTAACTCTCTCCGAATTTGTGGATAGTAAACCTTTAAGACGTTGTGTATATGAAAACGTCTTTATTTTATAAGCACATGTAAGTGATAGTTTGGTTGGGTATAAAATCCCCAGTTCAGAATGCGCTTCCCTCGGAACTCTGAGCACGCTTCCCTTCCTGCAGAACAGTGCTGCTGTTGGAAGCCTGATGATGCCCTGTTCCTGTCGCTTTGTAGGCAGCCCGTTTGTGCTCTGAGAGCTGGCGTGTCCTGAGAGTGAGGCTGGGTGTGCGCCTGCCACCGTCCCCTGTTCACGACCCTTCCAGCCTGAGGGTTCCTCCCGTGAGGCCTGGACTTGGGGTGTCTCTGTCTTGCTGAAGACCCATTGACCAGACGCCGCCCACACGATTGCCTTCACCCCTCAGCCTGCTTCCCTTTTGCTTTTGCTCTGATGACCTCTCTTCAAGCTGCTCTGTCAAAATTTCACATCCATTGAAATGATGCTTAGTTTCCAAGAACTGTTCTCCTACTTAATTTATGTTTTAATTGAAGGATAATTGTTCTATACAATTCCGTTCTTTTCTGTCAAACCTCAACATGGATCAGCCATAGGTCTACATACGTCCCCTCCCTTTTGAACCTCCCCCCCATCTCCCGCCCCATCCCACCCCTCCAGGTCGATGCAGAGCCGGCTTGAGTTCCCTGAGACATACAGCGAATTCCCGGTGGCTCCCTAGGTTACATACGGGGCTGGGGGCCTCCACGTTACTCTCCGCGCATCTCGGCCTCCCCCCGGCCCCCTGTCCGTAGTCTGTCCTGTATGTCTGTTTCCCCATGGCGGCCCTGCAAATGAGTTGAGACCTTTTCCTTCTAAAGACTGCTTGGCTTCGTTGCCTGCTCTCGCCCTGGGGAAGCGGTGTGTCTGTGTCTCCCTGCTGCGACAGGATGGCCTGCAGCTCTCCCTTCTGCTCCCTGAGCTTCGCGTTCTGTGTCCTCATAAGCCCACAGCACTTCCCTCTCCTTGATTCTGACAGTGAGGACGTCCTTCTTCCACTGCTGACTTTCCTCTTTATTTTGGTTGAGAGGTTATCTAACTCTCTGAGCTCATTTGCTTTCCATGTTAACAGAAATTTATCTGTGTTTTTAGACTTTTATTTTGATGGTGTAAAACAACTGTCTCTTTTGTCAGATATTTGGGAGGAGGAGGAGGCTGAGCAGCTCAGTCACCCCTGTAGACCTTTCCCAGCCCCATTTCTACAGTGTTTCAGAACTTAGATGTTTATTATCATTATTACTTTTACCTTCCATAAAATTTCTTTCTTTAAGTAGATAAATTAAGATTTTTAGTTGGAGTTTCATGTCGGTGATGTTTATTATTCTGAAACAGAGTGGGGCCGCCAATATCTGTTGCTACCTAGATGTAGACTCTGACATTTTGAATGAGTTTCCAAACAAACTGGCCTGTGCTTTTCACATGTTGTTGAGAAGACAGACGTCCCAGTCTCCAGAAGGCCTCCGTTCTCAGGGGCTGGTGGGTGAGGAAGCACTCCTCCCCCGCTGGCAGTGCCGCTGAGAGCATGGGAAGCCTCCAGACACCAGGGCTCAGCCTCTGCCCGCCCCCCCACCGCCCGCCCGGCCTTGTTCAGAGCAGGAGCACCGGTCAGGGACGGTGGTCATCACCTGCCCTAAGAGGGTACTCAGACTCACCCGGAAGACCCCCACCCCAGCCTGTTAGGAAAGGGGTGAAGGGTCGTGATGGGTTTTCAGGGGAGAGCGCAGACGAGGAGCCAGAGAGATGCGAAGAGCCCGCTGCCAGAGCAGGGCGCAGACAGCCGCCAGCCCGGTCCCTGGGGCTTGTACACTGGGGTGGGGCACAGACTGCCACGCAGATGGCTGCCTCCGGGTCCCTGGGGCTTGTACACTGGCAGGGTGCTGCCACGTTGCTCCCATGAAGGAAGTGACGGCCAGCCTGGGGCTCGTCCCCGAGCCTTGTGTGTCCCCTCCAGTCCAGCCTGTTTCTCATGCCTTTCCCACACCTTTCCCACGTGACCCACTGTCCACCGACCTCCCCACCATCCCCCTGAAGCTCTCCTGGTTGTTTTTATGATCTGCTCAGCAAATCCATGAACAATGAAGCTCGGGAATGAAATCTCCCTCTCTGTCCACAGATTACGTTTTTCCAGACCTGACTGAGAAGGCGGGTCCCACGGACAACACGGGCCAGAGTCAAGAGACGCCAGGTCTTGCCTCCCCGCTGCCCGGGGTAGACCTGGTGGGGCCGCCTTGGCACGTGGCCCCCGGAGAGGAGGAGGAGGAGCAGCTGCTGCCGGTGACCGGACCCCAGGAGGATGCCCGAAGGCAGGCCCCCAGCTTCCCACCGGCGGGCAGCAGCCAGGCCCCGGGGTCCCCTGAGCACCGGCCCGAGGAGTCAGGGGACTCGGCGGCCTCGGGTGGGGAGGCAGGCAGCAGCATGGAGCCCAGCCTGTCCCCACCTGGGGTCAGCCTGAGCCCGGTGACCCTGAGGGGTCAGGACGCGGCCGGCCGCGGGGCAGGGCCCACGGTGCTGCCGGCCGCAGGGCTCGGCGGCAAGTCTGAGGCCCCTCCGGAGCCCGGTGTGGAGGCCGCTGCTGCAGCCGCGGGCTTGGCCGGCCGGCCGGGCGCGGGGCCATCCCCCGCCTCCTTCCCTCAGACGGCTGCTCCCGGCAGGGCTGAGGGCCCCAGCAGAGACGCCCTGCAGCCCGGAGCCTCGGCCTCTTTCCCGCTGGCCCCCAGAGGCACAGAGCTGACACCTTCTTCTGTGACTCTGGGGCAAGATGACGTCAGGCAGGAGCCCCAGGAAGGGCCAGCTGGGGCGGCTCCGTCCAGAAGGCCCTGGGACTCCACACAGGTAGAGTGACCGTGTGGGGTGGGGGCGGGCGGGCAGCAGATTCCGGGGGCACTGCTCATGGCCCAGCGGCGGCGTCCTCTCCACACTGACCCGCCCACCCCCCAGCCTTCCCCCTCATCCCCGGTTCAGGGTCCCCCTGCTTGTCACAGCTGCTGGGGGGTGCTCCCGCCAGGCCGCCTCCTCCCCACAGCCCCCCACGTGTGCCGCCGCCCTGCCATCCTCCCCACCCCACGAGTGACTCTCACACACCCCCAGCCCGGCCCACCCCAGCCCCAGAAGGAAAGGGGTGGCCCTGGGCAGCCAGCCTGGCTGTCCACCCACAGGTGTGCTGTTCGCCCTTCAGAGCGTTCCAGTCCCCTCTGCCCTGGAGCCTCTGGGCCCGCGCCTCCTGTCCCTGAGAGAGCGGGTTGTGAGCTTTGGCTGGGCCAGGGGCTGTCGGTCATCGAGGTGACGCAGCTGGTCTGCGCCCCCAGCCGCCACACCCGGCCTCGCCCTCCTCGCGTCTCCGGGGTTTCCATTCAGACCCCTTCCAGACGCCCTCGGTGTCGCTGCACAGGTCCTCTGCAAAGACTGGAGCAACCTGGCCGGGAAGAGCTACGTCATCCTGAACATGACCGAGAACGTGGAGTGTGTGAGTGCCAGCGGGCGGGCGGGCGGCCGGGCCCTGTGCGCGCTGCGGGGGACGAGCTGCTCCCACCAGCGCCCGAGAAGAGGCTCCCTGGTTTTAAACCCCCAGGGCTCTGCGCCGGCCCCTCCGTCTGTGGTTTGGTGGACGGGGCCGTCTTTGCAGGTTGCTTCTCCCGTGCGTCGTTTCGGTCGGTTTTCCACACGCGTCCTCTCTCGGGGTCCGCGTCCTCACGCGTCCTCTCTGGGGGTCCGCGTCCTCTCTCAGGGGTCTGTGTCCACACGCGTCCTCTCTCGGGGTCCGCGTCCTCTCTCGGGATCTGCGTCCTCTCTCAGGGGTCTGTGTCCACACGCGTCTCCTCTCTCGGGGGTCCGCGTCCACACGCGTCCTCTCTCGGGGTCTGCGTCCTCTCTCGGGGGTCTGTGTCCACACGCGTCCTCTCTCGGGGGTCCGCGTCCACACGCGTCCTCTCTCAGGGTCCGCGTCCTCTCTCGGGGTCCGCGTCCTCTCTCGGGGGTCTGTGTCCACACGCGTCCTCTCTCGGGGTCCGCGTCCTCTCTCGGGGGTCCGCGTCCTCTCTCGGGGGTCTGTGTCCACACGCGTCCTCTCTCGGGGGTCCGCGTCCACACGCGTCCTCTCTCGGGGTCCGCGTCCTCTCTCGGGGTCCGCGTCCTCTCTCGGGGGTCCGTGTCCACACGCGTCCTCTCTCGGGGGTCCGCGTCCACACGCGTCCTCTCTCGGGGTCCGCGTCCTCTCTCGGGGGTCCGCGTCCTCTCTCGGGGGTCTGTGTCCATACGCGTCCTCTCTCGGGGGTCCGCGTCCACACGCGTCCTCTCTCGGGGTCCGCGTCCTCTCTCAGGGGTCCGCGTCCTCTCTCGGGGGTCTGTGTCCATACGCGTCCTCTCTCGGGGGTCCGCGTCCACACGCGTCCTCTCTCGGGGTCCGCGTCCTCTCTCAGGGGTCCGCGTCCTCTCTCGGAGGTCTGTGTCCACACGCGTCCTCTCTCGGGGTCCGCGTCCTCTCTCGGGGGTCCGCGTCCTCTCTCGGGGGTCCGCGTCCTCTCTCGGGGGTCTGTGTCCACACGCGTCCTCTCTCAGGGTCCGCGTCCTCTCTCGGGGTCCGCGTCCTCTCTCGGGGGTCCGCGTCCTCTCTCGGGGGTCCACGTCCTCTCTCGGGGGTCTGTGTCCACACGCGTCCTCTCTCGGGGTCCGCGTCCTCTCTCGGGGTCCGCGTCCTCTCTCGGGGGTCTGGTGGCGTTAGTTTGAAGCTGTTTTCAGGAAGGCCGGTGCAGCCTGCTGGTGGGCTTCACTGAGCTGCTCCGGAGGGTGGTCTGGCTGGGCCGTTTGATGTGAGAATGTCTTATGTCGGTGTCTTTAGGCCCTTCTTCCTGGGTGATTAGGAACTTGAAAAGAGGAACTTTGTCCTACCCAATGGTGTGGGGCTGGTTGCTGGTGTTCTGGAGCAGGTGTGTGTCTGTCAGTCGCGACAGGCATGCCTGCCGGGCAGTTCGCTCACTGCGCGCATCTGCAGCGTGAGCCTCTCCCGTGGCTGGACTGCCGTCCTCAGGGTCAGAGACCCTGTGCTTTGCCATCGCTGAAGATGAACTCTCAGCCTTGTGCAGGGAGAAGGGGTGTTTGTCAGCTCTACAGTGTGGGGCGGGGGCGGAGGGGGGTCCCTAGAGATGCAGGACTTCTCAGGCAGACTCGGAGAGGCGTCTTGTTCCAGCACCGCCCTCCCCTCCCGCCCTCCCTCCTGTCCGCCCCTCCTGTCCTCCCCTCCCGCTCTCCCCTCCCCTCATCCCTGGAGCTCACCAGCGCTGTGCACCCCAAGCGCTCGGGCAGTGGGAGTGTCGGTGTGACTACGTCTCAGCTCTGCCCGGGCTGGCTCAGGACCCGCTCTCTGGGCTCGCTGAACTGGGAAACCGGCCGGCCGGCCGTCTGCTTCTGGTGCCCAGGCACGTGGCTTTGGTCTCCTCTGCTGTTTTGTTGTGGCCTTGTCTTTGTGGTTTCAGACCTTAGAAAACAACCTTCATTCTTCTTAGTGGCTTTGGGGCGGGGTAGTGACAGTACCTGCACGTGTTTAGTCTGGAAGTGACCAGCGAGATGCTTACTTCTTCCCAGCATCTTTATAAACAAGTAGATTTTGACATCGTGGGTGTGCTTTAACCCAGGACAGTTCTTAACCTCATGTATGCTCACTCTGTTAACTGGATGAAATGCGCGATGTGAGGGCTGTGGGTTGAGTTTATTCGGTGTCTGAGCACAGGGGCCTGGGAGGCAGCGTCTCGGAGGCCCCGAGGAGCTGCTCGGAGAGGTGGACACTGAGCCAGGATGGTGTGAATGTTGGTGAAGGCACTGCTAGCAGCCAGATCTCAGGGCGGGGGGGGGGGGCGGGGGGGGCTGCTGCTGGCCTCAAGGATCTTGTAGGTCATGACTCCAGTGCTTCGCCGCACGTGGGACAGAGCAGGAATCTGGGGCTAACGCCCTTCCTCAGCATGCATGTTGCCTCTCCAGGGGCCCAGGCATCCAGAACACAGCCTGCTTCGTCCTGCCCTCCCCTCAGAGGGTTCTTGTACGCCGCGACGCCAGTGGCCAGTGACTTGATCCTTGTGGAGCTGAGTGGCGGGCAGCCTGCTTCGTCTGCACCCATTTGGCCAGTGAAGGCCTCTCTGAGTTGGCTTCTGAGCCCTTTTGACCAGTCTATTACTGTCTGATGGCCCCTGCTTCCCATTCTATTTGTTTATCTGACTGTCAGGCCTCAGTTGCAGCCTTGTGTCAGGCAGGCCTGCTGTTGTGGAGCGCGGCCTCCGGAGCACACAGGCTCAGGAGCTGTGGTGCACAGGCTTGGCTGCTGTGCAGTATGGAGGATCTTCGCTCCCCCAGCCAGGGCTTAACGTACCCCCTGCACTGGAAGAGAGTCTTCGCCATTGGGCCACCGGGGAGGCCCCTGGTGTCGCTGCTTTCTGTGTAGTGGGATGCTCCAGGCTCCTGTATGTCCCCTCCTCCAACCCAGAATTGGCGTTCCCCAAGGGGCCTTCTTGCTGTTTATGGACATGTGGGGCCTTGAGACCCTGGAATTGGGGTGTGCTTACGTGGATAATGACGTCTAAAGTTAATGTCTCTTTTTCTTCCCAAACAACACAGATTAAAATGCTGTCTGTTTTCCCTGGTTTCATCTGCTTTGTTGTTCTTCTCATTTAATGTTTGTTCAGTTCAGTCACTGTCGTGTCCAACTCTGCGACCCCACGGACTGCGGCACGCCAGGCCTCCCTGTCCATCACCACTTCCTGGAGCCTGCTCAGACTTACGTCCATCAAGTCAGTGATGCCATCCAGCCGTCTCATCCTTTGTTGTCCCCTTCTCCTCCTGCCTTCAATCTTTCCCAGCATCAGGGTCTTTTCCAAAGAGTCGGTTCTTTGCATCAGGTGGCCAAAGGATTGGAGTTTCAGCTTCAGCATCAGTCCTTCCAATGAATATTCAGGGATGATCTCCTTTAGGATGGACTGGTTGGATCTCCTTGCTGTCCAGGGGACTCTCAAGAATCTTTTCCAACACCACAGTTCAAAAGCATCAGTTCTTCAGCACTCAGCTTTCTTCACAGTCCAACTCTCACATCTATGCATGACTCCTGGAAAAACCGTACCTTTGACTAGATGGACCTTTGTTGGCAAAGTAATGGCTCTGCTTTTCAGTATGCTCTCTAGGTTGGTCATAGCTTTTCTTCCGAGGAGCCAGCGTCTTTGGATTTCAGGGCTGTAGTCCCCGTCTGCAGGGATCTTGGAGCCCAAGGAAATGGCCTCTCACTGCTTCCACTGGTTCCCCGTCTATCTGCCATGAAGTGAGGGGACTGCATGCCATGATCTTAGTAGTCTGGATGTTGAGTTTTGAGCCAGCTTTTTCGCTCTCCTCTTCACTTTCTGCCGTAAGGGTGGTGTCATCTGCGTCTCTGAGGTTGTTGACATGTTTGGCGTCTACCTGCTTAGCCGTTATTGTGGTGGGATTTTAGCATAAAATTCACCGTCTTGATCGTTTTTGAGTGTGCGGTGAAGTATGTTCACGTTATTGCGGCGCAGAGCTCCAGGACTTTTCCGTCTTGCGAAACTGAAACCGCCCCCACGAACAGCTCCGCCCCCCAGCGCCCCTTCCGCTTCCGGTCTCCGAGCCTGGCTGCTCGGGGCCCTTCACGTTAGTGGGCCGCACGCCATCTGCCTGTGCTCCGCTCAGCCCACTCGCTCGGCCGTGTCCGACTCTGTGGCCCCATGGATCGCAGCACGCCAGGCCTCCCTGTCCATCACCAACCCCCGGAGTTCACTCAGACTCGTGTCCATCGAGTCAGTGATGACATCCAGTCTTCTCATCCTCTGTCGTCCCCTTCTCCTCCTGCCCCCAATCCCTCCCGGCATCAGTCTTTTCCAGTGAGTCAACTCTTGGCATGAGGTGGCCAAAGTATATGACGTGCTTGTTTCTCTGAGCGTCCTGTCTTCAAGGTCTGTACTGGGTGGAGCAGGTGTCAGAACCGCCTTCCTTTTCAAGGCTGAGCAGTGTTCCAGTGTGTGGGAGGACCACGTTTTGCTTACTGGTCATTTGCTGCCAGGCGTGTTTCCGCTGCTGGGGAGGACGCTGCTGCGAGCGTGCTGGGCACGTGCCTCCCCAGAGCCCTCTGAATTGTGTCGGTGCGCACGCAGGCAGGGCTTGCAGGCCCCCGCTGATTTTATTTGTGACTTTTGGAGGAGCTGTCGTGCAGTTCGTGCCGCAGCCGCACCACTTTACATCGCCCCAGGCACCGCGAGGAGCTGTGTGTGAGCGCAGGGCCCGGGCAGTAGCCGGGGCGCTGCTGTGGCCACTGGGGAGGGTCCCCTGTCCAGGGAGGGCTTGGCAGGGAAGACAGGGCAGACCCGCGCCTGCTCGGCTGTGGGCACAGCCAGGGAAGGCAGCTGTCCTCAGGAGAGCACAGCCTGAGGGCCACACCGCCTTCCAGACTGTTCCTCAGGGAGCCTCCGTGTGGGCTTGTAGCGCCATGAATCAACCCTGCGTGCCTCTGAACGGGGGACAGAGGGGGCTCCTCGAGTGCGGTGCTCTGTTCCGGCTTCTCGCGCTTCAGCTCCTGCTTTCGGGAGCCTCTGTGTCCTCGAGCGCGCGGCCGTGCATTCACGCTACTCCTCTCTCTGTCCCTCCAGCTGGTGGCGGGCCTTTGAGGAGCTTCATTTCCAGGCTGCTCTGGAGGCTCTGGGCTCTGCACGCTCGCGGGTGGGCACCAGGCACATTCTGACGGCGGCGCCGCGGGTCACCTTGGCCGGGTGCTGTCCCGCAGCTTCCCACGGTGGCCCCGCAGTCTGTTGTTCCGCGGCAGCGCCTGGCGCTGGGGCTGCTGGCTGTCAGCGCTGTTTCCCAGTTTAACCATTTCGCTGGCCTCACTTTGTGGTTTACTTTGCATTTCTCTGACGATCAGTGAGATTGGGCGACTTGCCATGCGTGTTTGAGCCTCTTTTCTGCAATGCACCTCATCAGGTCTTTTGCTCACTTGGCGCCGGGCTAGCTGACTTCATTTATTGATGTCTAAATGATTTATGCGTCATGGATGTGAAGCCCCCATTCTGTGTATGTGGTGCAGATATCTCCTACTCTGTGGCTGCCTTTTGACCCTCTTGGTAGAACCCTCTGATAAGTGGAAGTTCCTTTTTTTTTTACTTCACCATAAAATAGTCCAGCTTAGCAATTTTTTTCCTTCATGGTTAGCAGTTTTGGGTCCAGTTTAGAAATCTTTGCCCACTCCAAGGCCATGCTCACTTCTGAAAGCTTTCCGTGTAAAACGCCCCTGAGGTGGCCTCTGGTGCGGGCACGAAGTATGGGTCCAGGTGTGGCATTCTTTTCTGTTGGGACATCCAGTTGTCCCTGCACCTGTGGTTGAAAAGGTACTTTTAACCCTCACAGAAAGCCTGCGTTCTTAGGACCAGGGCCCACATTCTCAGATGGGAAACCGAGGCTCAGAGGGGAGCAGCATTTTGCTAAACGTCACAGAGCTGACAAGTGGCAGAACCGAGGTGTGAGCCCACACGTGATTCCAAAGCCAGTGCTTTCCCTCAATTCTCAGTTCCTGTCTGCAGAATGTGTGGCATGAAGCTGGGCTGAGCCAGCAGGCCTCCTTGCAGGCGGCCCTGTGGGCCTAGGGCTTGAGCCAGCCAGACACGTGGAGCCCGAACATGTGAGGTATGCTCAGGTGGTGTGCGACCCTCACACACGAGGGGGCCCAGGACACCGCCCTGCTTGGGCCCCATGCACACACGCACATGAGCACGTGCGCACGGGCACGCCAATGGTAGCAGCCGTTCCGGGGGCTGGGGCTTCCCTCTGGCTCACTCAGGCATCTCCAGGCACCAGCCTCTCACGAGCGCGGAGCTGAACCAGCTCCTGTGAGGCCGCGAGTCTGAAGCTGGTAGGAGCTGTGCCTGGACGTGCTGTGACAGCAGGAAGCACGTCATTCCGCGGGTATGACAGCCTCGCCGCTTAGCTTGGGCTCCAGCAGAAAGGTCCCACACTGGTGGCAGCTCCGAGGGTGGGCGCTCACGAGAGGCAGGAGCCGGGGGCAGCAACTGCCCCCGTCCGAGAGGGGAGGGGCTGCTGGAGAGCACCACCAGGCCTGGCGAGGGCCTCTCCCAGGGGCCCATGGGGACAGCGACGGGCTGGGAGCCAGGAGCGAGGCCTCCTGCATGTGCTGAGTCCTGTTTGCTGCCAGCCGCTTGTTTCAAGTTGTGAGATTCCCTGTGCACAAGGGCACGGAGACGGAGACCTAAGCGGGAGAGGAGTGCCAGGCGGGAAGGAGTCTCATCTCCCTGCCCCCGCCCCCGCCCCCGCTCGGCCTGCGGGCTCGGCCCCTCCGTGAGTCCTCCCGCCCCCAGCGCAGCCTGCGAGGACACGGATGTCCTCCCTGACTCCCTGACTTTGGGCCCTGTCTCTGCAGTGAAAGGCGAGGGCCGGCCTGGGGCGGCCGCCTGCCCCCTCTCCTCCGTTGTCGCAGCTCTCCGTCACCTGCCGCCTGTGGCCCCTCAGGCCCTGTGTGGGTGCGTCTGTTCCCTGGCTCACCTGCGAGTAGCCCCGGGCAGGCCCGTGCTCACCCTCCTGAGGTCGAGAGGCCAAGGCAGGACTAGGGGGACTGAGGTCTTGCGCCCCCGCCGTCCCCTGTGGTCCCCGGGGCTCCCACAGCAGCCCCTCTGCGCGGCCCCCACGGCCTTTCCCAGGTGGGAGGGACCTGGCCTAGAATCGGGGCTCGGGGGCACCGCCCCCAGTGAGTGAGACTTCTCTCGGCTCTCAGGAGGCGTTCCGGCGGCACCGCGGGCTGCAGCTCCTGGCCCTAGTGGAGGGCGTGCTGCCCCGCCATGGCCGCGGCCGCCACGGCGCCTGGCACATCTCCCTGAGCAAGCCCAGCGAGAAGGAGCAGCACCTGCTGATGGCGCTGGTGGGCGAGCAGGGTGAGCTGGGCAGGGTGAGCCGGGCGGGGCTCGGGGCTCGGCGGGGCGGCCTCGTGGGTCACGGAGAGAGGGGGCGGGCGGATCCGGACGGGAGGACGCAGGCCTGTGCGCCGCACGGGGTCTGAGGGCCTGGGGCCGAGCGCCTCGCGGCCACGGCGGTGCTGACGGTGCCCTCTGCACAGGCGTGGTGCCCACGCAAGACGTGCTGTCCATGCTGGGCGGCGTCCGCAGGAGCCTGGAGGAGGTAAGAGCGCGGGGCGGCGGGGGCGCGGCGGGCGCGGCCTGATCCAGCCCCCGAGGGGCGTGGCGCCACCCGCGGCCGCCTTGTGAGCCGTGAGAGACGGCAGGTGTGGACCCAAGCCATGGAGGGGGGTGGTCAGCAGAGGCGCAGAGTGGAGAGGGCCTCGGGGTCTGGGAGGGTGGCATTCCCTGGGTGTCTGCCCAAGGAAGCCTGCAGAGCCTGGTGGGCGGTGGAGTACCGCACATTTCCAGAGGCATGGGAGGGTCACCACGCGCTCCTGGGGACCTGGGCTGAGGGGACAGGCTGGCAGACCCACCCCCCAAGATGCACCTTTACTCACCTCTCCCCTTGAGGACAGCCCGTGTCCTCCAGGCCCTGTCCACTCACTGGCATCCAGGCCCTTATCAGTCCCCTTCATGCCCGCGGGCCTGCAGTGTCCACGGCAGAGCTGAGGTACAAGAGCCTGGGCCCCCCTCCTATCTCCTGCGTGCCAGGCCGAGAAGGGCGGCGCCACGGAGGCTCCCTCTTGGTGTGGGGCTTCTCGATAAGCGCGTGGAGTGCTGAGGGACAGACTGGGTTCTCCTTGGGCTCATTGCCAGCCGGGGCTGTGAGCAGGGAAAGCAGCCCTGTTGAGTCCTGCTGGTGCCTGTGTAGATGAGAGCAGAGAGGAGATGCCCCCACCGGGGGCACGGCCGGGCTCTGCCCCAGACGCCCCATGAGGTGCCGTGTGGGGCTGGCTGTGAGCTGTGGGGTTCGCGACAGGGCGGGGCTGGTGGGCTCCGCCTTGTGTACAGGCCCTCCTGCCTCTTCCCACCCAGGGGTCTGGGTCTTCTGGCTTCACCAGACGCTTCATTCAGATGGATTTGGCTGAAAGGCACACTGGGGCTTTATTGTTATTTTAGCAAGGAGTACTTGTTAAAAACATGCATGTGTTGTTTATTTGGCCCCACCGGGTCTTCGTGGCAGTGCTTGTGATCTCCAAGCTTGGTGACCGTGAGCAGGACCTAGAGCTGTGGCGTGACGCGGGCTTACTTCCCTGACCAGGGGTGGAACCCGGGGCTCGTGCATTGGGAGTGCTGAGTCTTAGCCACTGGACCACCAGGAAAGCCCCTGGGCTGGGTCTTTGGAAGGACACGAGTGGGCAGGTTTCGCGTGTGCATTGGTGGTGAATCCAGCAGGGAAAACTGAACCTGGATAACATAAAAAGTGGGAAAGCACTGGAAGGCCATTCACGGGAAGAAGAGCTGATCCCGGCCTTGGAAAGGAGGCCCGCAGCAGAAAGCGCCCCCAGGTCTCTGCAGGCAGCACCCCCTGCCCGCCCCGGCACCTGTCATTTGGGGATGGCACCTCACCTTCTCTGCCCCTGGGCCTGAGACACTGACTGGAGAGAGTCTGCCCAGCCCAGGGGTGAGGGGGTGGGGCACAGCAGCCACTTGCCCAAGGCCAGCTGCCCACCCGAGACAGCCCACAGTGTGGAGTGCTGGGCAGCTCAGTGACTCTGGTGACCATTCCGGCAGGAATAGGAGGCTGGGGTCAACCCAGGACATGGACACCCACCCCAGGGTGGGAGCTGAGTTTCTGGAGCCAGGTGGGGCAGGTGTGCAGTGGAGAAAGTGTGGAGGCCCCCAGCTGCCCTGTCTGTGCCCACTTGGGTGGGGCAGTGTGATCTGTGACAGCCAGTTCACGGTGGCCTCTGGGGATTGGGCACCCCCAGGTGGGCGTGGGGCCGGACATCAACCAGTCAGGTCAGAGGCACGGCGGGCCTGCTAGAGGAGGCTGGGGCCCTCCGCCGAGGGTGGTGGGCTCAGGCAGGGTCCTCTCCCAGCACAGGTACCAGGCCTGTTCCCCATCCCTGAGCCCTAGTCCCATAGGCCCTGGGGGGAGCCCAGCACCCAGGCCCCCAGCTAAGGAACTGGGCCCCTCCCCCCCCCCCCCCCCCCCAGATTGGCATCCACAACTACTCCACCACCACCAGCTGCCAGGCCCGGGCCAGCCAGGGGCGCAGTGACTACGGGACGCTGTTTGTGGTGCTGGTGGTCATCGGCGCCCTCTGCGTGGTCATCATCGTACTCGGCCTGCTCTATAACTGCTGGCAGCGCCGGCTGCCCAAGCTCAAGCACGTGGTGAGCCAGCTGGGGCCGGTGGGGCCGGGGCCGGGCCCGGGGCTGCCCTGAGGGGGTGCCCGCAGGTTGGGCATCTGAGGCTGTGTCCTTGGGCTGGGAGGGGTGACTGCAGTGAAGCACTTGGGCGGAGGAAAGCGCCAGCCTCGCTCAGGTGCTGGAGGTGCGGGGCGTGGGCCGTAGCCCACGGGCGACAGCCCCAGGAGGAGCCCCTTTAGAAGGCGTGGGTGGTGAGAAAGGGGTCCGCTGGTGCCCGGGGGTGGGGCCCCTGGCTGCTGGGTGGGAGGCTCGGTGGTCATCTTAAAGGCTTAGGGCTGGGGAAGCCGCGGCCGAGGGCCTTGCGGGGTCAGGGCCGGCGAAGGGCCGGGGTGCGGGCGCGGGGTCCAGCGCGCTCGCCCAGCGGCCCCTCCCGCCGCAGTCGCACGGCGAGGAGCTGCGCTTCGTGGAGAACGGCTGCCACGACAACCCCACGCTGGACGTGGCCAGCGACAGCCAGTCGGAGACGCAGGAGAAGCAGCCCAGCCTGAACGGCGGCGGCGCCGTCAACGGCCCGGGGGGCTGGAGCGCGCTCTTGGGGGGCAGGCGCGACCCCGAGGACTCGGACGTGTTCGAGGAGGACACGCACCTGTGAGGGGCTGTGCCCCGCCCGGCCCTCGGCGCAGGGCCCCCCCCGCTTCCCCTGACTCAGGACGCGCCCCGGCCCCGGCCCCGCCCCCGCCCGACGCCCCTCGAGGCCGCCCCGGCACCCCATTAAAGCCGTCCGGAGAGCACGCCGGCCCGCGTCCCCTGCGCGCCTCGTTCTTGTGCTGGGCGGGGGCGGGCGGGCGGGCTGCGGGCGGGGCGCCGCCTCCCCTCGGTCCTCCGGTCGCCAGGCGCCGCTAGGGAGCGGGCGGGGCGGCGCGCTTATATCCGGAGGGCGGGCCGGGCGGGCCGTGCTGATATCCGGCGGGCGCCGCCGCCCGAGGTGGCTCGGCGTCGGGGCGTCTGCGCCATGGACACCTGCGACCTGTTCTCTAGCTGCAGGAAGGGGGACGTGGGCCGAGTGCGGTGAGGACGCGAGGTCCCCGGGAGGGCGCGGGGGCGGTCCGTGGAGCGCCCGCTGGGGGCGGGGGGAGGGCACGGGCCGGCCCAGGCGTGGACCCCAGCCCCCGGCCGGCGCCCGAGCTCCAAAGCAGGGCCCTGCGGGTCGAGGAATTCCTCCGAGCGGGGACGTGGGTGCTGGCGTGACTTGTCCCGGGGTTCCGGTGGCCTTAGGGTTAGGACTGTGACGCGGACGCCCGGAGGAGGCACAGAGGGAGGAGGGAAGAGAAGGGCCCGGCGGTCAGATCCTGGGGGCGGGCCTGGGATCCCCGACGTGGCTACTGATGAGCCACGGACCGGTGCTGGGAACGTCTGGGGCCGGAGTCAGGCTCCGGTTGTCGGAGAGCCTGGGTGCTGCCATCGCCGTCACCGCGGCCGCGCCGGAGGCGGTGCGGCTTGCTTGGGAGGTGAGGCGCCTACTGTTTACCTTCCCCGTCTTCCCCGGGAGCCCTCCCTGGGGCTAGTCCCGACTTTTGAGTCCTGCTGCCTCGCTGGGGACCTCCCCAGGTCGGGTGCCCCTTGGGGTTTACTTGGTAGCCTCCAAAGCCTGGTGCTCTTCAGAACACACTGGGTCCCTCCCGCCTGGGCATGTGCCGAGGCCTCCAGCATCCTCAGTGGTCGCCCCTACCCCCGCCCGTCTGCCGCCCTGTCTCCTGACGCCCACCTTAGGGAGTCTCCCGTCCTTCCCTCCCGCGCCTCCGGGTCCCTGCAGGCTTCCTGCTGGGCGGCCCCTCCCAGCGCTGTCAGCGGGTGCTCAGCCTCTCCAACGCCGAGGCCCCTGACGCCCACGCTCCCACGTCCACACCCTGGCCTGGCTGCTTGGCCTTCAGCGCCTGTCCCGCGCTGTCTCTGCCTCACCTGCCCTCACCCGGGGAGTCTTCCCTCCTTCCCCTCCCGGAGGCCTTCTCTAACCCCGTACCCCCTGCCCAGGTACCTGCTGGAGCAGCGAGAAGTGGAGGTGAACGTGCGGGACAAGTGGGACAGCACCCCCCTGTGAGTGCCGGGCAGGGGGGAGTGGGGCAGCACCCCCTGTGAGTGCCGGGCAGGGGGGGAGTGAGGGGAGCGGGGTGGCGGCCTGCGGGCCTGACGGCGCCCTCGCCCCATCCCCTCAGGTACTACGCCTGCCTCTGTGGGCACGAGGAGCTGGTGCTCTACCTGCTGGCCAACGGTGAGTGCAGGGTGGGCGGTGGGCGCATTCCTGCACCCCCTTAGGGGTGCTCTCAGAACCCGTCCGCCGACTCCCATCTCCAGGGCCCAGCTCAGCATCTGCCCAGCGCCCAGGAGGCCAGTCTGACTGGCGTGAAGTCCCACAGGGCCTCCCAGCTGCGCCTCCCGCAAGCTGGAGAGCCTGGCCGCGTCCGAGCTGCCCCGTGAAGTGTGCCCCTCTGCCCCCGGCCAGCCCCGCCGGCACCACTGCTTTTCCTCGGCGCCTGGGCACATGCCATTCTCTCTACTCGGACGGCCCTTTCCCAGGGGCTCGCTTGGCTCAGATCCCTGCCCCTTGTCTGCCCTGGCGCCTCCACCGCACCCCTGTGGCAGCTGCACCAGAGCCACCCTTCACCTTCTCAGCTTTCTTCAGAGCCCCTGAAGCTAACTGTGTGTGTCTTCCTGCCCCTGGAAGCCCAGTTTTCTGCGGACAGGGGACCGTCTGTCTGTGGTGTGCCCCCGGGGCCCAGCATAGGTCAGGCTGGCCTCCAAGGTGTCTGTGTGCCCGGTGGCGAGTGCCCAGGGCCTGGTGGGGAGGTTGCTGGGGCAGGGCGGTCCCGGGGCCCCGTGTGTGTCTGTGCGTGTGGGAGGGCGAGCACCTCCCCGTCCGCAGCCGTGGCGTGCAGCCCTAGGCCCCGCTGACGGGCAGCTCTGCTGCCCTCAGGAGCCCGCTGTGAGGCCAACACCTTCGACGGTGAGCGCTGCCTCTACGGCGCGCAGAGCGACGCCATCCGCCGGGCGCTGCGTGACTATAGGCAGGTGACGGCCTCCTCCCGGCGGCGGGACCTCTTCTATAGCTTCCTGCTGCGGTGAGCCGGCCTGCCGGGGCCTGCGCCGGGGAGGGCTCTCCTGCTGCACGGGACTCTGGGCACACTGCTGAGCCCCCCCGCGGCCCACAGGCTCCTGGAGCAGGGCCTCCACAGCGACGTGGCCTTCGTGGTGCACGGCAAGTCCTTCCGGGCGCATCGCGGCGTTCTGGGCGCGCGCAGCACCTACTTCGCCCACATGCTCGACACCAAGTGGAAGGGCAAGAGCATGGTGGTCCTCAGGCACCCCCTGGTGCGTCAGCGGGCGCTGGGGGAGGCGCATGTGGTGTGGCCGTCTCTGACCCTGTCTCTGCCCACAGATCAACCCCGTGGCCTTCGGGGCGCTGTTGCAGTACCTGTACACAGGTGAGCCGCGCTCAGTGGGCAGGGGCTGCGGCACCAGACATGCCCTTAGGGACGCCGTTTCCCTCTTGGGCTCGTCTGCTATGGTGGGACCGTGCAGCTGCCTCCTCGGTCGGCTTGTCCACCCACAGGTCTGAGGTCCTCTTGCTGTCCTGGGGCCTGAGAGCTCGGATAGCGGCCCTATAGCCCAGTGGTTGGGCAGATGGACCACCTGCCTCCTGGGGGTTCGGGGGGCAGCCGAGGGCTTCCTCAGTCCCTGAGTCTCCCCCCCCCGCACTGTCCCCACACCCAGGCTGCCTGGACGTCGGCGTGGAGCACGTCAGCGACTGTGAGCGCCTGGCCCGGCAGTGCCAGCTGTGGGGCCTGCTCGGTGCCCTGGAGGCCAAGTGTGAGTGGGGCCGTCCCGGCCTCAGGCCCTGGGCTTGGGCGGGCGCCTGCGGGCGGCCCACCCCCTGAAGCGGCACGCTCTTCCCCGCAGTGGCCTCCAAGCCGGGTGTGTGCATGAAGGTGCTGACTATCGAGCCCCCCCAGGCGGACCCCCAGCTGCGGGAGGACCTGGCCCTGCTGGCTGACTGCGCCCTGCCCCCTGAGCTCCGGGTAAGGCCCCGCCCTGGGCTGCAGGTTAGGCCCAGAGCCTGGCGCTTCCCTTTTCTGAGCCCCTCTCTCGCTCTGTCGGCTCTCGTGTCTAACTCGACCCCTGGAACAGCGTCACCTTCCAGGGTGAGCTAGGACGGGCCCGGGCCAGGCTGCTCTCCCTGGCGCCTGCCCCGAGCCTGCCCCGCCTCCCCCCAGGGCGACCTCGGGGAGCTGCCCTTCCCCTGCGCCGGCCTCAGCAGCTGCCCCGACGTCTGCTTCCGCGTGGGCGGCTATGACTTCCTCTGCCACAAGGTAGGCGGCTTCGCCCGCAGACGCCCGCCCAGCCCTGCTCCCGGGGCAGCCCTGCCTGAGCCCAGCCTCCCGCAGGCCTTCTTCTGTGGCCGCAGCGACTACTTCCGGGCCCTGCTGGACGACCACTTCCAGGAGAGCGAGCAGCTGGAGGCCTCAGGCGGCCTCCCGGCCGTCACCCTGCACAGCGTCTCGCCCGAGGCCTTCACACACGTGCTGCGCTACGTGTACAGCGACCACACCGAGGTGCGCCGCACGTCTGACCAGCGAGGGGAGCGTGCGCCCGTGTGGACTGCGCCTCCAGCCAGAGTGCGCTGGGGACCCCAGGATGCCTTCAGCTGCCCGAAGGCAGCCAGCGTGCGTGCGGTCCCTGTCAGAGACCCCAAGAAACAGCGGCTGAGGAGGAGGGCTTCTCTCTCCCTTCTCTGCAGTGATGCCCAGGGCAGGGACAGCACCCAGCTGGGAGGGCTCAGTGGGGCAGAGCACCCTCCGTAGGCTCCCGTCACGGCCACTGCTGGACGAGGGGACGCCCGAGTGGGGGCCTGCCCCGCAGCAGCAGGCGCGGGTCTCAGGGTCGTGCGGGTCTCAGGGTCATGCGGGTCTCAGGGCCGAGCCGGCCTGTGCCGTGAGCCCCAGGGGCCCGCCTTCAGTCTCCAGGTGCCCTCCCTCACCCTCTGTCGTTGCAGCTGCCGCCAGAGTTGGCCTACGACGTGCTGAGCGTGGCCGACATGTACCTGCTGCCGGGCCTGAAGCAGCTGTGTGGCCGCAGCCTGGCCCAACTGCTGGATGAGGACAGTGTGGTGGGGGTGTGGCGTGTGGCCAAGCTGTTCGGCCTGGCGCGCCTGGAGGACCAGTGTACCAAGTACATGGCCAGGGTCATCGAGAAGGTGAGTGTGGGCCCCGGGCGGCTGGGCCTGGGCGGAGGACGGACCCTGATCCGGCCTGTCCACAGCTGGTGCATCAGGAGGACTTCGTGGAGGCCGTGCGGGAGGAGGCCGCGGCCGTGGCCGGCCGGCAGGAGATGGACTCCATCCCACTGGTGGACGACATCCGATTCCACATGGGCAGCCTGGTGCAGACCCGCCACGCCATGGAGCAGGCCACACAGCGCCTGCGGGTGCTGGAGGAGCTGCTGGTGTCCATCGGCCTGGACTGCTGACCGCCACACGGGGCTGTCAGGGACCCGGGGGCGTACCAGTGGCTGCAGCGGCTCTCTCCACTCTGCTTGGGGCCCCGGGAGGTTCGCCTGGGGATGAGGCCTTTCTCAGCACAAACCAGCCCCCGAGCTCCGGGGCTGGGCACCACTCAGGGCATCCTGGGCTGGGGGTCTCTGAGGGCCTTCCTCCTTCAGCCCCCGCCCCTCCTGCCATGTCTCCCTGGGGGAGCTGGCTTATTTGCACAGAGCCGCCACGAGGGGGCCACAATGTCAGTGTGGCAATAAAGCTTGACTTCACTGTGGGAGCCTGTGTGCCAGGATGGGGTAGGGGGCCTCGTCGACAAGAGATGGTGTTGGCTGGGGCCCTGAGACCTGCCTGCCGGGACCGGCCCTCTGCCAGGCAGGTTCCTTTTGCTGAGGTCAGCCTGTCCCCCACCCTCGGGGGCCAGGGCAGGTTTGGAGGAGCCAGCAGTTGCTTCCCTGGCGACGAGGCAAGCCGTCTGCGGTCTGGTACACACTTAGTGAGCCCCGCTGTTCTTACCGCCGTGGGGCTAAGGACAGAAGTCACTGTCTGTGTGACCTCAGCCCGGAGCCCAGCTCCCCATGCCTGCTTCTAAGTGAACGCTCGAATCAGTGTTCAGACATGTTACTGGTGAAAATGATCCGTGCATTCTATCCCAAGCCTAGACCCCAGCAGTGTTCACATTTGGGGAAGTAGACCAACCGCCAAGGAAAATGCAGCGACGGGAAGTTCTCGGTAACACGGAGTGTAGGAGCAGCTTGTGGCCCCCAGGAGACAGCCTGACGGCACGGACGCTGCCCTGTCATCCCGGGGGCACCGGAGCACAGCCATGGCCGATGTTTCTGTGTGGATTGTCGGCATTTGGGTCACTAATGACATTAAAATATCACTTATTTTGATTACCCAGGTTTTTGGTGCTCCTAAGTTCTGTGCCTAAGGCAAGAGCTTCACTTGCCTCACCCTAGTTCTCGCCCTAACCCCAGAATAGTTTTTGCCCTTCTATAATAGCCTTCCCACCCGCAGGAACGAAGGCTCTGGATGTGTGCTTTGTTCCACCTGGAAAACTGCCTAGCCTTCAGGGCCGGGTCTCCCTGCAGCAGGCTGAGGAGGGGCTGGGGGCGGCAGAAAGCTGGGCGTGCAGTCCCAGTGCTGGGGCCGCCCGCCTTCCTGGAGCAGAAGTTCTGAGGGCATCAGCGGCTCTCAGCTGGGAAAGGTCTGAGCCGCAGCCTTAGGTGGGGACTGATGAGGAAGAAGCTTCTGGAAGCCAGGCTGCGCGTCCCATTGGGACCTGTGCCGCGGCAGCTGGGCCCTGGGCTAGAGCTGCAGCACCTGTCATTAGGGTGTGTGCGCGGCGGCGCCGCCAGCCCCCGACCCCAACGCTGGTTTGCGTCCCGGGGTCCTGAGGGGCCCCTGCAGGAGTGGGGTCCACCCACTGAGTCTCACCGTGCCCTTGCTGTGTGTTGGGGGGGTGGCGCCACCAGCCCCCCACGCTGGTGTGCGTCCTGAGGGGCCCCGGGATGTGGGCTCAGCCCACAGCCTCGGCGGGAACTCTTCCTGAAGGCGGAACACGCGCAGCTGGGCACGTGGCTCAGCCCTCTCCATCTGTGGGGTCTCGGACCCTTGTGTGCTCTTCCCGAGGCCTCTCAGTCTCTGCAGCAGCTGCCGGGCGGGCTCTGAGGGTCTCTCCTGGCACCTCAGCCCCACTCGGGGCCCTGCCTCGCCCCCCACCTGCTCACCTGCGTGTCGGCCTCTGCGGGTGGGTGCAGCCCGGGTCTCCCTCCCGCAGAGCCTCAGGCGCACGCCTGGCTTCTCCCCCAGCTCCCCTGCCCTCAGCTGCGGCCAGGCCCGCAGGGGACGGCTCTGGTTTAGAGCCTGCAAAGCCCCCTTTCCTCTCTGCTCTCCCTGCCGGCCGGGAGTACGCCTTGGCAGGAGCAGGAGCTGGCACCTTGGTCCACGGGCAGGAAGCCCCGCACTTCAGGCAGGGCCGTGAGGGCAGGGGAGACAGGTGCGGCTGCCCCCAGCCTGCCCCCTCGGGGGCTGCGTCGGCCCCGGGCTCCAGACGCTCCAGCCAGGGCCGTGGGCGCCGCCCAGCGGCTGGTCTTGGCGTTGCAGCCCCTGGCTGCACCGCCTCACACACCGTCCTGGGGGCTGCTGCCGCGACCTCGGCCCGGCCCCTCCGGCGCCCACTCTGTTCTCGCCTGGTGCTCCATCGGCTTTTCCTGCCCTGCTGCCCTTGGGCAAGCCGTGCCACCCCACCCGGTTCTGGGAGCAGCCCCCATGACCACGGGGCACAGGCCACGTGATAGCCCTTGGCAGGTGCGTCCGTGGGGTGGGGACAGCCCAGGAAGACTCCCCACGACCCACACCCCAGGGAAGCATTTCCGTATGCTGAACAGGGATTAGTGGCCACAGCATCTCCCAGAGTAGCCAGGCCTGAAGCCAGTGCAGGTCGCCGCACCGAAGGAAAGTAAGCAAGCGACGGGAGCAGAGCCGCGGGTACGGGCCTCCTGCCTCAGCCCTGACTGCCGAATGGAAGGGCGACCCGCTCCATCACGCTCAGGGGAGCGGGTCGGCTGTCCTTCAGGTCTACGTGCCACGCGGGGGTGGGGGGGCCTCTGCCCGGGGGCAAGGCCAGCTCTGGACCCCCACGGGACCTGCCCCACGGCGAGAACGGCATCAGACGTCTCAGGAGAACATGAAAGGCTGCAGCGTGGAGACGGCCTGGGCCCACCTCCTCCCACGAGCACGCCGGCCGTCGGCGGAGAAGACCAAAGCCTCCCTGCGATGACCTACCACTGACGACATGAAGAAGGAACCACAGCGAGACGGCGGAGCCCCCCACCCTGGGGGGAGGTGACGCTGCAGAGCGTCCCCCGGGAGTGAGCGCTGGGCGCCCACCCTGCGCCCCATGCGGGGGTGTGACCCTGGGGCCCCCGGAGCATGTGGCTGTGAAGGCGTGAGGCAGAGACCGACAGACTCACGCTGACACGGCCGCACAGAACCTCACGCAGGCCGAGCCGGGCAGGAGCCTGGGCGGGACCTACCTGCTGCCCGCGGAGTGTCTCCTGGAGAGACAGGCGGCTGGGGCTCGCCTGGACACTGGCCCCGTGAACACGGCCACTGGGCTGAGATCCAGGCCCGTCAGACCCAGAACCTGGAGACTCAGTCACACAGCCCCGGGGCGGGGTCACAGCCCCAGCCGGCAGCAGACAGGCCGCCTTGAGACCCCTCTGAACCCCTCCTGGTGGACATGGCCCTGCCCACCAGACGGCCAGGACGCAGCACCGTCCACCCATGGGGCTGGGCGGGCTGCCCTCCAGGGAGGCTGCTAGGCCAGCCTCGCCCACCAGAGGGGGACACGGACACAGAAAGCAGGGTCTAAACTGGACAGCTCCATGTGAAAGAAATCAGAACATCCTCTACCACCACACACACACAGACAAACTCAGTGGATTAAAGACCTGCCTATAAGGCTGGTAACTGTGAAACTGCTAGAGGGAAGCAGGCAGAACTCCCTCTCACAGGAACCACAGCAGCATCTTCTTGGATCCATTTCCTGGAGTAATGAAAATAAAAATAAACGGGACTTTCTTTTGCACAGAAAAGAAAGCCGTAACAGGAACAGGCAACCCACAGAATGGGAGGAAAGACTTGCAAGCAATATGACTGGCAGGGGATCAGTCTCCAAACTGCACAAGCGGCTCCCATAGCTCAGTGTCAGAACAACAAACAATCATGAAAAATGGGCAGGAGATCTACGCAGACATTTCCCCAACGAAGACAGACAGACAGACAGACATGCAAGAGGCACGGGAGAAGCTGCTCAGCATCACGGCTATTAGAGATGCGAATCAGAGCTGCAGGGAGGCGTCACCTCACACTCGCCAGGATGGCCGTCATCAGAAAGTCCAGAAACGGTAAACGCTGGAGAGAGGGGAGAAAGGGAGCCCACCTCTACTGCTGGTGGAAATGTAAACTGGTGCAGCCACTCCAGAGAACAGTATGAAAGTTCCTTAAAAAACCAACCGTAGAGTTACCGTATGACTCGGCAGTCCCACTCTTGGGCACCATCTAGAGAAAACCACAGTCTGAAACGTGCAGCCCAGGCTTCACAGCGGCACTGCTAACAACAGCCAAGGCTAGAAACGAGGCGTCAGCCGAGGAGCGGGCGCAGACGACGCGCACACGCGTTCTGCCGCGGAGAGCGGCTCAGCCGAAAGCACCACGCCGTCTGCAGCAACACGGGTGGGCGTGGAGACTGCCAGGTAACACAAAGACACCAGTCACCTCTGCGTGAAATCTTTAAAAAGTGATACAGACGGACAAAATAGAGACTCAGGTTTAAAAGACAAGGTTACCAACAGGGAGCGCGGGGAGGGATAGACGGGGGGTGGGATGAACAGATACATGACTCACACAACAGCCAACAAGGACCTCGTGGTGCTGCTCAGAACTCGGTAATAACCTGCACAGCAAAGGGGTCCGAGGAAGCAAGGGCGTCTGCAGGTGTGAGACCGGATCACTCGGCTGCGCCCCTGAAGCGCAGCCCTGAATCGGTTACGTGCTGTGCTGCCGTCTCAGCCGTGTCCGACTCTGCAACCCCACGGACTGTAGCCCACCGGACTCCTCTGTCCAGGGGATTCCCCTGGCAAGAATACTGGCGTGGGTAGCCATGCCCTTCTCCAGGGGATCTTCCCGATCCAGGGATCGAACCCACATCTCTTAGGTCTCCTGAACTGGCAGGTGGGTTCTTCACCACTAGCGCCGCCTGGGAAGCCAAAACACCGTCAGTTCAGTTGCTCAGCCGTGTCCGACTCTGCGACCCCGAGGACTGCAGAGGCGGGCACGACTGAGCGGCTGAACTCATAGAGTTTTTGGCAAAAGCTATGTTCCCACATAAAATAAAAATCACAAAAAGGAAACCATAGTCCCACACCCCCAGACCTGGCCCACCCAGAGCAGAGCAGACCCAGATGCCCCCCCCAACTCCCAGGACCAGCTGGGCCCCAGCCCTGCACACTAGCAGCCAACGCAAGCTTCAGGATCCCCCAGGCCTCCCACGTGTCAGGAGCCGCGCCCCCCCCACCAGTGGTCCCCCACTCCAGGACCAGCTTCGCCTGCCTGTAGGGGGCATCACCACCCCAGGCCTGGCTTCCCCACCAGGGGGTGGGCGCAGCCCAGACTTCTGGGCCGACTCTGCCCCCAGTGAGCTGGCACTAGCCGGGGGCCCTAGGATTCTGGAAGCGGACGCCACGTGACCAGATCCCGCTCGCCAGCAGCATCGACAGGGCAGGGGCCAGGCCACCCGCCAGCCCACCAGAGCCCCCATCAGCGCCCAGGGAGAGGGGACGCCCAGGACGCTCCCACCTCACCCAGGTCAAGAGATGGAAAACAGAGCACCCGACAGGAGGAGCCGGCAGAGGAGCACGCCCCAGACGAGCAGGACAGACCCCAGCAGCAGACCCGAGTGATGCGGGACGGGCCGCCCGCCGCAGGAGTTCAGAGTGGTGACTGCGGGTGGCCCGGGACTCGGGGCAGAGAGATGCGCAGGGCGGTTGAGACTTTCAGGACAGCAGCAGCGCAGTAAACCCAGGGCCCTTGGAGGGACGGCCTTGGGTGGGGGCGCGGGTGTCCGCCATGAAGTGGGCCTGCACCCATGACCCCAACACCGGGTTCCGGCCCAGACAGCGCCTCTCCCCAGCTCTCAGCAATACTGGCCCTGGACCCGGGGATCAGACCGTTATGAAGACCCAGTTCATGCAGCTCAGTTCCAGAGGGCACAGGGCTCTGAGGGTCCCCCGAAGGCTGGCCGTGGGCCGACAGGCTTGGAGGGTTGGGGCCGGAAAAGCCACAGTCTGAGTCCCCGGACACTCACCCTGGCCGCCCTGCGGGACAGGAGGTGGGCGGGGACAGCCTAGGGCTGGAGGGAGCCGGTCGGCAGGACACGCCTGGGGCTCGGGGGACGGGATGCAGGCAGACGTGCAGATCGCTGCCTCAGCCGCGGGGGAGCTGGGGTGGGCGAGGCAGTGGGACAGCCCCAGGTCGGGGGGCCAGGCCGTCTTCCTAACCCGTCAGGAGTCGGGGGCCCACAGAGCATGGTCAGCCAGGAGGCCGCCCGGAGTCGATCAAACAGACAGGCAGACGACAGCGTCAGAAACCGTGGTTTATTAGGGTTAGCTGTGTGGTCCTGCACTATCTGTTACCCGACACACAGGGCCTCACTGACAGCAGACGGGGAGGGAGGAGGCAGCTGAGCCGTGGGGATGACAGCAAGCCAGGAAACTGTGGAGTCGCTGTGGTCCTATGGGGGGTGTCAGTGGTCGGTGAGGGGGGCGGGGGCCTGCGGGGTGTCTGAGCACCAGGGCCGAGGGGGCGCCAGGGTCAGCACCCTGTCCCCACCAAGAGCGGGCCCAGGGGGCCGGGACCCCCAGTGGCTGCGGGCAGCATCTCCTGGAAAGCCCGTCCGCACAGAACCACTTCCTGTGGCCCAGGCGGCCTGAGTGACGGGTCCACACGGGCTCGGCCGCCCGCCTCTCCCTGGCCTCGGTGCTCCGCCCGCCTCAGGGCCAGGCCTGTGCACACCTGGCTCCCCTGCACCGCCGAGGGCCGGGCGGGCACGGCCCAGGGGTTCCGGGTTCACCATGGCAGGCGACTGACTGAGCACTCGCTGGTACTGCCAGGACGGGGCCCCAGACACAGCCATCTGCACCCTGACCATGGAGGGCGTGCCCCGGCCCACCCCGGTGAGGAAAACAGTCCCGGATCCGAGGAACATCTTTCAAATGGGGCGATTCTTTGACCAGATCGCTGAAGACGGCTGAATGTGCACCTCTGAAAGCTTTCAAAGAACATAAGTCCATGCGTTGAAAGAGTCCTGGTCAGACCACGTGCCTGCCCGGCATTCGGCGTGGGAAGCGGCCCGCCGTGGTGACACGCTTCCGCATGAGGCGCAGCGGTGGCCGGGTGTGGGCTGGTGCGTGGCGTCTATACGGCTCCTTGGTGCAGGAGGGCAGCAGGCGGAGCCCCCGGGCGTCTTCTACATTTTTTTTCCTCCTCCAAAGAGAAACAGGGCGACGAAGCCACTCTCCGTGGGGACCTGGCCAGTACCCCCCTGAGCCCACGGGGCTCCTTCACTGGGGGGCCCGCTCTGGCTCAGCGTGCGGTGGGGGGCCCTGGAATGGAGGCGGGGGACCTCCCCAGAAGAGCGGGGCGCAGCGGGGCAGCAGCTCCCAACACTGGAGAATTGGGGCGAGCCCCACCCAGCCCTACGTCCAGGGGCCGCGCCTTCCCCTCCTGGGGCGCAGTGCCCCCACCACGCTCACACGGACACTGAAAGCACCCCCTTGGCAGCAGGGCCCCGATTACCACACCGGCCAGAACAGGGAGGGGTGGGGGGCACGGGCGGGGCACCAGTGAGGGGCGGCTGTGGGGGCCCCAATCACCCTTCCTGTTGGGGCCTCAGGCAGGGCACGACCTGGGACCGGCTCCGGCCCCTGGAAGTGGCTCCACCGTCAAGACCCCTGCTTCCCACCTACGGTCTCCCCGTCTGAACAGACGTCCAGCACAGTGGCCCTCCGAGCGTCGGGTAAGCAGTCGGAGCAGCAGCCGCCCCCACGCACCCAGGAGGGGCGTGGGGGGGCCCCCTTCCCACACCCAGGCCCCCGGCCCCCGGCCCAGCCCAGCCCCCAGGGCTCACAGAGCCGACGCAGGCCAGTGTAGGCCCACGGGCACTTCCCAGCCTCTGCAGGCACGCAAGTCAGCCTGGGCAGTGGACCCGCCCCGCGTCCCATGGCCAGAGGGGCACAGGCAGGGTGCGGGGTGGCGGGAGGGCACCCTCCAGTTATTGCTGGGGTTGGGGGGGGTGGTCCTGGGACCCTGCAGGGCAGGAGAGGCGGGGCAGGGCTCCGTGTGGCCTCAGGCCTTCCAGCACGTTCTCTGGAAAGTGCCGTGAGCTCCAGTTTTTGCATAAAGCGTCCACCGTTTAAGGCAGATCCTGTGGTGGACAGCCTGACAGGTGACAAGACTGACTGAGTCAGCTGTGCTAGGGGTTTCTCCAATCTGTGGGGGGTGTGTGTGTGTCTCAGCCACGTCTGAGAAGCCAGCCCCTGCCCTTCCTCTGCCCGCCTGCTGACAGTGGCCCCACAGCTGGCCGGGGGGCTCAGGGCGGGCACCCTGCTCCCGCCACCGCTGTCCTTTGCGAGACCCACGTGTTTATCTCCCGGAAGACGGAGCTGGTCACCTCGGGAAGCTCTTTGTGGAGGACGTGGTAGGCACCTTCGTAAATCTGCAACCAGGAGAGATGGGCGGTCAGGGCCACAGCGGGTGGCGAGGACCCCAGAGAGGACCCCTGCCCTGCGCCAGGGCTGGTCAGCGGGCAGCCGGCAGACGGACGCCCCTCCTCGGTCGCAGGCCCTTTCCTTAAACACCGTCCCCCCGCCACCCCGCCCTGTCTGTGCTCGTCTCCCCGCGGGACCCCAGCCTCCCCCACGCGGTGGTCCTGGCAGCACGCGGCACCCCGAGCTGCAGGTTGGTGTGGCCGCGGGATGGGGGGGCTCTGGCCTCCTCCCTTCACGGCCCCCCAGAACCCCGTGCAGGCCCCAGGCTGTAGGAGCCGCCCGTGGTCGACGCCTCAGAATCTCCATCTCCAGTCCCACCTCCTTCCGGACTCTCCGCGTGTGTAACCAGCCGCCTCCTTGCCATCCCCGGCAATTTCTAACAGGCGCCTCCAAATTCCTTTCGCTGACCGCGCTAAAATCACGTGACAGGAAACTGACCACCGTGACCGCCGCTGCGTGTGCGGCTGGGGGCGCGCGGCGTCCTAGGCGGCTCTGCAGCGTGCTCGTGACAGCTAAAGCCTGGCCCCGCCACACGCCCGCTCCATGCCCTGCTCCCTGCCCCTGGAGACAGCACGTTACTTTCTCCCCCTTCTTTCTCCTGGCCAAGCTACATGGCTTACAAGCTCTCAGCTCTGCGACCAGGGCCCCGGCAGTTGAAAGCACCGAGTCCCAACCACAGGGCCACAGCGGATTCCCTCTGCCGTCTACCGCGATGACTTTCGTCAGCTCTGCTCGTTTCCTGGGGGTGGAACGGCACACACCCTGCGCTCTTGTGAGCGGCTCGTTTCACTGAGCACAGCCCTCCTCCAGGCGCGTCCATGCACGTGGCACCAGGAAGCTATCAGAAACCCCCCCCACCCCCACCCGCCCGCTTTCCGAGGCTGAGTAACGTTCCGCTGTTGGGATGGACCCCACTGGGCTCTTCGGGGCTGCTGTGAGCACGGGGTGTAGACCTCTGAGCCCCCGCTTTCAGTCCTCCGTCCCGGTTTCAGGAGCGTCAGAATAGGACTTGCGGTCCCCAGGGCCGCCTCCCCCAGATACCATCTCCTTCCAGCCCGCCCCCATCCCAGGCTCATCTGAGTCCCCCTCTGCCCGCCGGCTGGCCAGGGCCGACCCTCGGAGCAGAGCTGGGGAGGGGGTGGGTGGGCAGAGGACTCAGGGCAGAGCAGAGCTACAACCCCGGCCCCCGCAGCAGGCGCGGCACCGCAGGGACCGCCGGTGTGCCCGTGGCCAAGCGGGCAGCCCCAGATCGGGCACCCATGTGGCCGTGCCCGAGGGGAGGGTGCCAGGGTTGGGAGCCACACACACATGAGCCCCCTTCAGACTTGGCCACCACTCAGTGCGGACACAGCCTGTGGGTCCGCTCTCTCCCCGTCCCTGCAGCCAGCCAGCTTCCTGGTCTAGAGGGAAGACACTCGGGGGGCTTCCCCACCGGAAACGACGCTTTTCCGTCCTGTTGGGCCTGACACGCGGGCGCTCCCCGGGGAGTGAACGGCCAGCTGACGCCTCACCAGCACCCGGGACGCGCCTCCCGAGGGCAGGACCCCGGCCTTCCTGATGCGGGGCGGCGGCAGCTGCTCACCTTGAGTGTCTTGTCCTGGCTCTTGGCCGACTCCATGAGCAGGTAGGCGCCTCTGCTGTCGCAGAGGCGGTCGGCGGAGCCCTGCAGCAGCAGGAAAGGCAGCGTCAGCTTGGGCAGCGCCCGCTCCACCCGCGACACCGCGTTGAGCAGCTGGATGCCGAAGCAGACTTTGAGCCCCGCCCGGCAGACCAGGGGGTCCGAGTTGTAGCTGTCCACCTGCGGGGAGAGGGGTGTCCGTCAGACCCCGGGGAGCCGCCCCCCGCACGGACCCGGGCGCCTCGGCTTCCTGCCAGCCAGCCCCTCACCCTCCCTCCCACGCCCAGGGCCCCCAGACAGGCTCAGCCTCAGTCTGCGCCCCTTCCCGTGAGCGCGGCGTAGGCTGGCGTCGACGGTTTCACGTGGCGACGATACAGCGGTTGGCGCGGGGGTTGGCGCGGGTCCACGTATGAGTCTCCCCTGACACAGGGTCGCCAGGGTTAACCCGCTGAGTCGCTAGGGGTCAGTCAGTGCAGGGACGGGGGCCCGAGGAGGCTTTGGGCTTCATGCAGCAGCCACCTGCCGTCCCGAGAGGCTGGTCCACTGCCCTGTGTACCCAAGGCCACGGCCGCCCCTGTGCCAGACATGCCGGGCAGCCAGGTCCACCCTCCTGAGCCATCCGCCTTTCAGGACCCCCTCTGACACTGGCTCTGCCTGCAGCTCGGGATCTGAGCCAGCCCTGGGGGTCTCCCTGGCCCTGCCCTTGTCTCTGGTGTCACTCCACCCACCCCCGAGGGGACAGCGAGGGGCCTGCTCGCTGGAGCAGAGACAGGGCAGGTGTCTCAGACCGCATCCTGCCTGAGTGGCTTGGTGCCTGCCCACTGACCAGCCGCCAAGCCCCTTGGGGACATGGCTCTGGGTTAACTGCTCGGACAGCCCAAGTGGCTTCCTGCCCCGGGCCCTTTTCCCACCCTTGGGGCACAGAGGCCCTGTGCACACGCTGACGGGCCCCGTGCACACGCTGACCGGCCCCGTGTACAGGCTGACAGGCCCCGTGTACACACTGACGGGTTGAGACCTGGGTGTCGGGGGGAGGGCAGGCCGGGCGGGCGGAGGGGGCGGCCAGGAGGGCAGGGCAGAGCCCACACTCCTGCACAGGGCAACAGGCTCAGGGGACCAAGCCCCCTCAGGTAGCCAGCCTACCCAATGCTGGCAGCCTCTGCTTTCTGAGGTCTTCCTAGACCTGCCCGAGGTTCAGTGTCCTGCACCCCGGACAGGAGGCAGACGGGGCCTCCCCCGCCAAGGCCAGGCCCGCAGCACCTGAGCAGCCAGCACCCACCCTGACCCCAGAGAGGCCTTCCTGGGCGACCACGTCTCCGTGACCCTCTTCCAGTAACCATCAGAGTGGACAGGCCTCGAGGGGGAGTTACAGAGCAGCAGCACGGGGTCTCTGAGGGGTCAGCCCGGCCCGCGCACGCAGGCGTCCTGGCCGCCATAACCCTGTGGTCCTGCAGGAGGGAACGCGGGCAGCGGCGCACGGACCCTGCCTGACTTCTCAGAAAGTGAAGGTCGCTCAGTTACGTCCCACTCTCTGCGGCCCCGTGGACCATACAGTCAGTCCACGGAATTCTCCAGGTCAGAACCCCGGAGTGGGTAGCCTTTCCCTCCTCCAGGGCATCTTCCTGACCCAGGAATGGAACCGGGGTCTCCTGCATTGCAGGCAGCTGAGCCACCAGGGAAGCCCAAGAATCCTGGAGTGGGTAGCCTTTCCCTTCTCCAGGGCATCTTCCTGACCCAGGAATGGAACCGGGGTCTCCTACATTGCAGGTGGAATCTTTACCAGCTGAGCTGTCAGGGAAGCGCAGAGCCTCTCTGGGGCTCAGAGATGTTCCTGCCAGAGTCGCAGGGGGCGGGGGCAGGGGGCAGGGAGTGGGGAACACGGGGAGGGGAGGGGGTGAGCAGACCTCTATGCAGGGCACCGGCTGAGCCAGGCCCCCGTGGTCACCCCTGCGCAGAGGTCTGTGCCAAGAGAGGCTCCTCCTGCGGCTCGAGGCTTATTTGTAAGGCACTGGCAGACCCTCAGCTGCTGGAAACAGACGAGTCTTTTGTGGGGATAAGCCGTGCGCGGGGACGAGACGCAGAGCAGGACCGGCCTGCAGGGAAGTGACAGCCAGGTCCGCAGGGGCGGCGGGGGAGGCTGGGCCTGTCTGCAGCCCTGGTTGTGATGATTCAACGCCTCAGCGTGGCCAAGGCCCCCAGGCCTCCCGGCCTCCTGGCCTCCCAGCCGCGTGGGCAGAAGCCACAAAGGCCACAGGAGCAGGGCGCGATCCTCAACGCAGGCACGCCGGAAACGTTGGGTGGCGGGGGTGGGTGCCTGGAGCGGAGCCCCCTGCAGCTGTGAGTGGGAGCAAGGCCAGCCCCACCTCGGCCCCCCGGGTGCCCGGAACTCGCCATATGGCCGGCCAGCGTGCATGCCAACCAGCCAGGAGGCGCTTGGAGCGCGTCCTGGTGCAGCGACAACACAGGCTGGGTTCTGGAAGGCAGACCGCCTGGCACAGGACGGGGCGCTCCCGGCGGAAGAGCCGGAGGGGGCTGGGGCCCTGCGGTGAGCAGTCAGAGGCTCCTCCTCCGCGCCTTCCCCACCAGCGGCCTTGGCCGGACAACCGCGTGGAACATCCATGGCTCTCCTGAGTGGGAGGGGCTCACGGCGTTCTGGGGAAGCCGCGGTGGAGGCTGGATGCTCAGTACTTCGACGGGGTCGAAATGTGAGGAGAACGGAGAAGAGGCTGAGCGGTGGCTGCTGTTTCCAGGTTGCAGGGCCAGGAGCTCCGAGGTGAGAGTGGTTGAGTCACTCCAGTCCTGTCTGACTCTGCGACCCCGGGACGGTAGCCCGCCAGGCTCCTCTGTCCGTGGGATTCCCCAGGCACGGTTAGAGGGGTTGGGTTGCCATCTCCTCCACCGGGGACCTTCCTGACCCAGGGATTGAACCTGCGTCTGCTGTACCGGCAGCTGGATTCTTCACCACAAAGCCCGACACAGGTTTAGCTGCGAGTCCCTGAGGAAGGGACTTGGCCTCTCTGGGCTGAAGTTTCGTGAGACGGACGTTCTGGAGCTGTGGCAAGAAGCAGGGCAACAAGACAGCGCCGCGGGCGGTGCTGAGACCACGCCAGGGGGCCCTGCCTTTCCTCCCGCGCCGGGGCCTGTGTGCGCCTGCGGGTCCCAGGCTGTCAAGTGCGGGTGGGGGGTCATGCCGCCCATCCTGGCTGCCGCAGTGAACCCCTGAGATGGGAGCCCGCCAGGGAGCCTGCGTCCGCGCCAGCCTGCAGCCGCTCCGCGAGTCCCGCTTCAGTAAGCCCGACGGGCCCTCAGTGCCGGGCCTCGGGCCTCAGGGCTGCCGGGCTGCAGGGGAGACGTCCTACGGAGGGCGAGCCTCAGCCGACTTGGGCCCTCGAGGTGTCTGCTCCGCCCGTTTCCGCTCCCCCGCCCCTCGGCGCTGCTATTTTTAAAGCTCGGCAGAATGTGGAAAGGGCAGCTCCCAGCGCCCGCTGGCAGGAGCTAATCCTCTCTGCCCACTACCGTAATCCAGCCGGAGCCCAGGCTCCGAGTCTGCCCAGCAGGGAACCTGAGCGGTGTTTCCGGAGCGCTCCCCCGTGGACACATGGCGCTGTGCGACCGTGGACGGGGACGCGGCGGCGGGCGCGCGGGGAAGCCCGCCCGCGAGGCAGTCACCCAGACGCTTCCGTTCGGTGTAAGGCCGTCGGGGACGTGTTCGTGATTTTACAAGGAGACAGAAGCTCTGAAATCTGCTCCTTTCAAACAGAGTGCTTGGAATCATCTCGCGATCTTTTTCTCCTCCTCTTTTGCCCGGGTACTCTCAGCTCTCAGAAGGCCGAGGTCCGCGCCCCGCCCCGCCCCGCCCCGCCCCTTCCCTCGCCCCGCCCCGCCCCTTCCCTCGCCCCGCCCCGCCCCTTCCCTCGCCCCGCCCCGCCCCTTCCCTCGCCCCGCCCCGCCCCTTCCCTCGCCCCGCCCCGCCCCGCCCCGCCCCTTCCCTCGCCCCGCCCCGCCCCTTCCCTCGCCCCGCCCCGCCCCGCCCCGCGCCCCGCCCCGCCCCGCCCCGCCCCGCCCCTTCCCTCGCCCCGCCCCGCCCCTTCCCTCGCCCCGCCCCGCCCCTTCCCGCGCCCCGCCCCGCCCCTTCCCTCGCCCCGCCCCGCCCCGCCCCGCCCCGCCCCTTCCCTCGCCCCGCCCCGCCCCTTCCCGCGCCCCGCCCCGCCCCTTCCCGCGCCCCGCCCCGCCCCTTCCCTCGCCCGCCCCGCCCCTTCCCTCGCCCCGCCCCGCCCCGCCCCTTCCCTTCCCTCGCCCCGCCCCTTCCCTTCCCTCGCCCCGCCCCTTCCCTTCCCTCGCCCCGCCCCGCCCCGCCCCGCCCCTTCCCTCGCCCCGCCCCGCCCCGCCCCGCCCCGCCCCGCGCCCCGCCCCGCGCCCGCCCCGCCCCCGCCCCTCGCCCCCGCCCCACCCCTCCCCTCCCCCCGCCCCCGGCCCGCCCCGCCCCTGCCCCGCCCCGCCCACGCCCCTCCCCCGCCCTCCCCCGCCCCGCCCCCCGCCCCGCCCCCCGCCCCGCCCCTCCCCTCCCCCCCGCCCCCGCCCCCGCCGCCCAGCACAGCTGCTGCAGTTGCGGCTGTTCCTTCTCTCAGTCGTGTCCGACTCTGCAGCCCCATGGACTGCAGCACGCCAGGCCTCCCTGTCCTTCACCAAATCCCGGAGTTTACCCAAACTCATGTCCATAGAGTCAGTGATGCCATCCAACCAGCTCATCCTCTGTCGTCCCCTTCTCCTCCCACCTTCGATCTTTCCCAGCATCAGGGAGGGTCTTTTCCAATGAGTTGGCTCTGCATCAGGTGGCCAAAGTATTGGAGTTTCAGCTTCAGCGTCAGTCCCTCCAATGAATATCCAGGGTTGATTTCCTTTAGGTTGGATCTCCTTGCAGTTCAAGGGACTCTCAAGAGTCTTCTCCAGCACCACAGTTCAAAAGCATCAATTCTTCAGCGCTCAGCTTTCTTTATAGTCCAACTCTCACATTCATACATGACCACTGGAAAAACCATACCTTTGACTATACACACCTTGGTTGGTAAAGCAATGTCTCTGCTTTTTAATATGCTGTCTAGGTTGGTCATAGCTTTTCTTCCAAGGAGCAGAGTCTTTTAATTCATGGCTTGTGATGATTTTGGAGTGATTTTGCAATGATTTTGGAGCCCAAAATAAAGTCTCTCACTGTTTCCATTATTTCCCCATCTATTTCCCATGAAGTGATGAATCCGGATGCCGTGATCGTCATTTTTTGAATGTTTAAGCCACGTTTTTCATTCCTCTTTCATCAAGAGCTCTTTAGTTCTTCTTCACTTTCTGCCGAAAGGGTGGTGTCATCTGCATATCTGAGGTTGTTGGTATTTCTCCCAGTAATCCCAGCTTGTGCTTCATCCAGCCCGACATTTCACATGATGTACTCTGCACAGAAGTTAAATAATCAGGGTGATACTATCCAGCCTTGATGCACTCCTTTCTCAATTTTGAACCAGTTCGTTGTTCCACGTCCAGTTCTAACTGTTGCTTCTTGACCTGCACACAGGTTTCTAGGAGGCGGGTAAGGTGGTCTGGTATTCCCACCTCTTGAAGAATTACCCACAGTTAACTGTGATCGACACAGTCCAAGGCTTTAGTATAGTCAATGAAGCAAAAGTGGATGTTTTCCTGGAATTCTCTGTGTACGTACCAGAACTCAGGAAGAAGAAGCAGTGATCCCCAGAAGATACGGAGCCAGACTTGCCTGTGGGGGTCTCTGGCAGAGGCGTGGGTCGGCAGTGGCCTGCCGCGGGGTCGGGGTCACAGGCAGCAGCAGTCCTGAGGAGAGCAGGGGCTCCAGCCCCACCCGTCAGCAGACGGCTGGATTAAAGATTTACCAAGCAAGGGCCTGCTGAAGCTGAAGCTCCAGTACTTTGGCCACCTCATGCGAAGAGTTGACTCATTGGAAAAGACTCTGATGCTGGGAGGGATTGGGGGCAGGAGGAGAAGGGGACGACAGAGGATGAGATGGCTGGATGGCATCACCGACTCGATGGACTTGAGTTTGAGTGAACTCTGGGAGTTGGTGATGGACAGGGAGGCCTGGCGTGCTGCGATTCATGGGGTCGCAAAGAGTCGGACACGACTGAGTGACTGAACTGAACTGAACTGAGCAAGGGCCTGCCCATCAGAGCAAGAGCCAGGTTCCCCCACAGCCAGTCCCTCCCATTGGGAAGCCTGCACAAGCCTCTTACTCGTCTCCATTACAGGGCAGACAGAATGAAAACCACCGTCACAGAAAACTACCCAAACTGATCACATGGACCACAGCCTCGTCTAACTCAGTGAAACTACGAGCCGTGCCGTGTGAGGCCACCCAAGACGGACAGGTCACGGTGGAGAGTTCTGACAAAACGTGGCCCACTGGAGAAGGGAACGGCAAGCCACCTCAGCGTTCTTGCCTTGGGAAGCCCTGAACAGTGTGAAGAGGCTGATGCAGAAATCAGTGGTTTCACTGGAAACCGCACATTTGAAACAGAGTCATCCTTTGGCTGCAGCAGCTGGAGGAGGCCCTGCCCATAGGCCTCACCTCGCAGTGACCCTGCACACGGAGTGGTGGACCCCGGCACCCCCGCCCACCACGCGCACCGCGTGGACCAGGAAGTACAAGTCAGGAGCTCCACGCTCGTAAACCCCAGCTGCAAGGACGTGCCAAGCATAGACTGTGAAATCAGAGGCTCTGTGTCGCAGCTCTGCCCCAACGGGCTTCCAACCTCAGGCGAGGTTTACCCTCCGAGCCTCAGTGTCCTCATCTGTGAAATGGGTTCATGTCGGCCCCGCTCCCGTCAGGACTGGCTCTAATGCCATGCTTCTCACCACACAGGTCTGCCTCTTGGAATGAACATCTTTCTTTACTCAAATATTCTCAACCCTGGTGGGTCAAATGTGGCTCCAAGATGGGGGTTTGGAGGAACTGCTTTTAAAATTAAATTCTGATTCAAATGGGGTGTGGATGACTGGGCGGACTGGCTCCCTCTGGAGTCCCGCACAAGCCAGACTCAGCAACAGTGGGCTCTCGAGGCCGGGGAGCTGGAGCCGTGGCCTGAACATCCCTGCCTGCGTGTCTGGGGTGACTCCCACCCAGCTGAGTGGCTCAGAGGGCCAGGAGGCCACATCCCATCATGCTGCCAGACCCCAAGGAAGCCAGGGCTGACCGGCAGACACGACCCCCCAGCTCAGCATCCTGACGGAAGACGGGAAACTGAGGCAGGAGACGACTCGGCGTCATGCTCCCGTTGTCCAGGGCACTGCCTGTCCACCGGCCGTGAGCCTGCAGGGTCCTGCCCCCCAGACAGAGCTCTCAGGCAGGCGACCCCAGGCAGGCCCTGGGACCTGGGGAGTGCCGGTCTGCCCCTGCGACACGGGCTACTGTGGGTGACTGAGGACGAGACAGCCATCTGGCCTGGAGCTCAAGGGCCCATCCTCGCAGGCTGGGGACGGGGCGCTGGCCCTTCACCAGAGGGGCGGGGGCATGGTGCCCTAACCAGCACCTTTATGGACCGCCCTGGCCTCCACAGGGACCCGTGGACACGGACGCCGGCCTGACTGGCGCCCCCGGTGCACCCTGTAGCTGTCCTCCTCCGCTCTCAGGCCACGAGCTTGGGCAGGGTGACACTGCCCCCTCTCCGGGACAAATAACCAACTGTCCAGGGGTAAGAACCAGCCCTGGGATAGGGCACAGCTTCTGAAAGAGTGACGCAGCCCAGGGACACAACACAAACCAATTAGAATCAAATGGGAGCAAGATGGCAGACAAGACCAGACCTCAATGCTCAACCCACAAGGGCAATGGCCCAGCAGAGGCACCACGATGGCGCCATGGTGAGGAACAGGGAGGGGCGAGTCTCCACCCCTTCCCCAAAAGAGCCGGAGTGGCCCTCCCGCTCATTAGCACACGAAACGCCCCAGCCTGTAAACCCTAACCGCGCCACACTTCGCGGCCGCACTCGCCCTGCGCGATGGCCCACGCTCTGCCTGGGGAGGCTGCTTCTCTCTGTCTGGGTAAATCCACTCCTTACCCCTCACTGGGTCTCCCCTGAACTCTTTCTGTGATGAGACATCAAGACCCTGAGCCTCATGAGGCCTTGGAACCCGGTGCTGTGGGTTTGGGCTGGGTTCGGGTCCCAGCCATGGGACTGACCCCAGCCCGAGGTACACGGTGTCAGAGCTGCTGTTGGAAGGCTCTGCCGCCTGCCCACTGGCTTCTGGTGGCCAGCTTCGCCTCCACTCAGGGCAAGTCTGGTTGGGAATAAGGCCAAACCAAGGGACACACGAGGTAGGGGCAGAGAGACAGTGGTGCTAAGACGCTGAGCCCTGGGTCCAGCCGTGCCTGAACCCTCCCGTTACATTGACCAACAAACCCCTCTTTCTGCTGAAGCCATTCTGAACTGCTGCTGTCCCTCACAAGCCCATGAGACCCGGCTGCCGCACACACAGCCCCACCTGGTCAGGTGCCCCACACACATGGGCACAGCTTAGAGAACCACTGCCACCCCTCCCACCAGACCCTGCAGCTAGACGGCGCCTGACGCAGAGCCTCGGGGGAATGGCTGCAGACAGCCATGGCGAGGCCGACGCCCAGACGCCCCCCAGGCCTGGGCCATGGCCGGCTCCCCCCAGTTGCCCCCAGTTCCTCAGAAAGACTCACCTCTGTCTTATTCCTCGAGAGCACACTGGAGTCGATCCGGCCCAGGGACATGTTCGGCAAGACGAGGTTCAGAACTTTCGCAGCGAAGACCTGGACGCGAGGGGAAGCTACAGTCAGCGCCGTGGGACCCCGGCCCAGCCACCCTGCGGGCTGCCTCAGGCCACTAAGGAGAGGGACACCCAGACGGGGCATCAGCCGGGCCTGATCCCGGCCGGGCAGCCAAGGACCCCTGCTCGCCCCGCCCAGATGGCCTCCTGGGCCTGGCTTTCGGGCTGGGAGGGGGCGGCCGGGCGGGGACGGCAACAGCCATCTGCTTCCCTGCTGCTCCCGATGTGTGCGGCCACCTTCCCAGACCACTCTGGGTGGTGATCTCAAATTTTCTGCAGAGCAGAAGCACCCAGGCACCCGAGCTGAGGCAGGACGCGCCCTGATCAGAAGGCACCGCTTACTGTCTCGGGGCAGAAACCGCCACCAGGCCAGGCGGAGCCGGGGCAGTGGGGGGGCACGGGCCTGTCTCCCGGCGTTTGCGTGCACGGGGGCCTGCGCACCACCAGCCTGTCCCTCAGCTGCCCACGGGGTCACTGTGTGCCAAGGCCCACCACGCAGTAGGCACTTAACACACGCTGCCCCAACGTGATCCGGACTGAGGTCCAGGCCAGCCCCCTCCCCACCCACCCAGAGCTGGTGTTTATCCAGGAGACGCGTGAACCGGCTCTCACGCGTCTGCAGCGCGGCCGGCCGTTTCCGTTTCTGCAGACACCCAGGGAGGAGAGACGCTGTTTCCAAGGCGAGCTGTGAAATGCTGAGATTAGACTCGCTTGGAAAGCGGTGGGCGGTGAGTCCCGGGTCTGGGCAGCCGTCACAGGGCTGACGGGGAGTCTGCCCCTTGGCTACCAGTGACCGCGGGGTGTCGGCATGGTCCCGGGGGCTCCCGTCTTGGGATCTCGACACGAATGCCTTGAGGGAAGGGCTGACCATCATTTAAGAAACGAGGACACAGGCTGAGCGCCACCGCCCGCGGCTGGCTGGACGGGGCAGACAGAGGCTTGGGGTGCGGCCGCCCCCGGTCCCAGTGACCGAGAGGCCTGTGCTCGTCTGCTGTCCCTCCAGCACCCCCACACCCCAAAAGCTCGCTCATTGGCCATCAGGGGCCTCACAACCTCTTGCACAGCTGGGCCCCAGATGGCCGGGGACCCACAGGGGCGACCTCTGACCTCACCACAACCCCACGCTCGGGTCCTTCCTCACGCATGTGGACCGGCGGCCTCCAAGTGCCGGGCGTTCGCCCACCCAGCCCCAAACACCCACGATCCAGCCCACGTCAGGCTCCCGCACCCGTTGAAGCGCTGTGGGTTGGACAGGACCCATCTGGCAGGGTCAGGGGTCAGGCTGGGAGTGGGCCAGCCCCAGGCTCGAGTACAGGCCAGGGAGGGCTTGAATTCTGGAAGGAAGGGACTGGCTGCTTCTGAGCAGACAGGACGGTCTGTGGGCTCCTGGCTGGGGGCTCCTCTGCGAGCCCGACCCCAGGAGCCGAGATCTGTGCCTCCAAAGGCCAGAGTGTGAACGAGGCGGAAACGGAGGTGAAGTGCTCCAGGCGCAGAGAGGGGACACCCCGGGCACCCCGCCTTCACCGGCCCCGCCCCACGGGGGTGGGCTTTCGGGGCGCGCCCCCTCCAGGGACAGTGGCCCAAGGGAGTCATGGGGGAAACGTCACGTGGGGCCCAGAGTCTGCTGAGCGGCTCCGAAGCTTCCTGCTGTTGTTGACGACCCACCACGGCTCCCCGGGGACGCGGGGGGCTGCAGGCTGACTCTGCGTGTGTCCCCGTCACACCTGGGCCCCTGAGAGCCGCGTGTGATGGGACCAGGCCGCCTCCCCCCGCCCCTGCACATCTGACTGCCTTGTCCAGCACGGCCTTTTCTGTCCAGCTGCCCCTTCACTTTCCCTCCCGGGACACCAGGCCGAGTCCTGGCAAGGACTCTGCCGCACAGAGCTCCGGGTCTCCCCACAAGCCCCGAGGTCTCCCCCCAAGCCCTGTTCCTCCCACCTGGCTGCTGCACCGGGCAGCCCCCCGCCATCGGGTCCCTCCCTTCCTGACAGCAGCACGGCTCCACGAGGGGCAGTGTCCCCGACCCCCATGGGCAGGACCAGGAACAGGGCCACACCTGACCAGCACGCTGCTCTTTCCAAGGAGCCCAGGGTGAGAGAGGTGGGCACCACCCAGACCCTGAGCTCTTCTGAACCAGCGGAGTATGTTCCAGCCACGTTTCTAACAAAACTCAATCGAGCAGAGACGAATCTCTGACGGCTTTAAGATCACAGCTAAAAAAAAACCTGGGTGCCTGTTCACCTGCTCCCCACAAAACCAGAGACGGGGAAACGCCGTCTCGCAGGGGAGGTGGGGGAGAAGCTTGGAACCACCGCCCCGCACGCACTCGTTAAGGGTGGGCTTGTTTCTTTAGCCTTTTCATTAGGAAGAAGCAGAGAGAGTGGCTGACTGGTGATCAAGGAAGCTGGGGTTGAGGAAGGGCCCCGAGGTCCAAGGCGAGGAGGGAGGCAGGGGGCTGGAGAGCCCGCAGACCCCAGGCGGGGAGGATCGATTTGTCCAGGTCCCTGCTGCTTGCCGCCATCCTCTGCCCCAGCACCGTCCACCGAGAGAGCCCACGGCCACCGGGAGGAGGGGTGGGGCAGTGGCTCACCCACAGAGAAGCTGGCATCCACGATACAACGGTTCTTACTGTCAACTGGCACACTTCTTCCAAACTTTCTGGAGGATCCTGCGGGCGCATGGAGAGAGCCCCGGATCCCGCTCAGGAAGGAGTGACCCGGCCACAGCCGTGGGAGGAGACTCCCACCCTCATCGTGAGGCCAGTGGGCTAAGGCAGGTCCGTGTAGCCACAGAGCCCCCCCGGGCACCTCAGCACTCGCGGCCCGAGGACAGCCTGGGAGCTGAGACCCCAGCCCTGGAGGAGGAGGCAGCAGAGACTCGGAGCTGGGCAGGCTCGCATCTGACCTCCGGTTCGGAACCCAGAGTCTCTGGTCCTCAGTTTCTGTTTGGAAGGAAAGTTATGACCAACCTAGACAGTATATTAGAAACCAGAGACATCACTTTGGCCACAAAGGTCCGTCTAGTCAAGGCTACGGTTTTTGCAGCGGTCAGGTATGGGTGTGAGAGCTGGACTATAAAGAAAGCTGAGCGCCGAAGAATTGATGCTTTTGAACCGCGGTGTTGGAGAAGACTCTTGAGAGCCCCTTGGACTGCAAGGAGATCCAACCAATCAGTCCTAAAGGAAATCAGTCCTGAATATTCATTGGAAGGACTGATGTTCAAGTTGAAACTCCAATCCTTTGGCCACCTCATGAGAAGAACTGACTCACTGGAAAAGACCCTGATGCTGGGAGGGATTGGGGGCAGGAGGAGAAGGGGACGACCGAGGATGAGATGGCTGGATGGCATCACTGACTCGATGGACATGAGTTTGAGTAAACTCTGGGAGTTGGTGATGGACAGGGAGGCCTGGCGTGCTGTGCTTCATGGGATCGCAAACAGTCGGACACGGCTTAGCGACTCAATAACAACAGAAAAGTGGGGACAACGAGCTGCAGCCTTAGGGGCTGCCAGGAGGCAGCCTGGCGCCCAGACCCTCCAGGGAGAACCCTAATGGCGCCCAGAGGGGCCCCCGTGCGCCTGGGGAGAGTGAGGAAACCCCATGCCACTGAGTGGGGACTCCAGGGGGCAGGGGGAACCCCAGCAGTCTCACTCTCGAAGAGGACCAGGTCCACGCCCGACAAGCGACCAAGCGAGCGAGCGTCCCTGGCCCGCCCCTGGCTGAGGGGCAGGCCCACCCCTTTAAGTGCCAGCGACCTGCACAGGCGCCTTTACTGATTCCACAGGTCCCAACGGCTCTGAAGAGCACTTCGCAGCTTCTGCAGCTGAAAGGCTTAGCACAGGGAGGCGGCCACACAGCTGCTCCACTCCCACAGCGGCGCAGCGGGCTGACCTGGGCGCAGGGGCAGGGCTGGGACAGAGCCCGGAGGCTCCCTGGCGGTGGGGTGGTGAGCGCTCCCCCAGGCGGACAACAGGAAGCCTGTGTGCCTCGGTGGGACCAAGGCCCCAGGTGCACGCGGCGGCCGCTTTCGGGGGCCAGGTCACGACCGAGCCACGCCCCGACTCCCGGCCTAACTGTATCTGGGCTCGATGACCGGCCCTTCCCGCCACCCCTCCCGTGTCCCCTCCAGCCCCCCGGCTCCAGCGCCTTCCGGACCCTGGGGACTAAAAGCAGGAGAGCAACACCCAGATGGGCAGCTGATCCCTGGTGGTTTCGGGGGGAAAGGACGTCCCGCCATGCCCACTGGCCGAGCCAGGGCACGCGCTGACCTCGAGCGAGACTGTAGCCTCATTTCCCATCTGTGAGCCACACACAGGGCAGTGACGGCGGGGGAGTCACTCGGGAGTGTCTGGGACACGTGCACGGCCCCTGGCGCCTCCGGAAGGGGCGTCTGGGGGCACAGGGTGCTCCCGCATCTCCACCCGGGATGCCGGGAACAGCCTCCGGCCAAGGGCAGACAGGGTCACCTGGAGGATCACTCCAGCCCTCACTCGGGGAGCACGTCCTGGGCGACGCCGGGTCGCCCTGCAGCCCCGCCGGCATGTCGTCCCAGGGAGGTCGGGGTGCAGCACAAATTAAGGGGCCGTGGGGGTCCCCGTGTCCCCGGGGCGGATGCGCTGCGGCGTCTCCAGGAAGCGTCCCACTGACCCTGACCCTTGTCCTGGGGCCCAGGCTTGCTGTGTCTATGAACTCCCGCGTCCACCAGGATCTGAGTGCAGGGTTCTCCCCATCTCGTCCCCAGGCTGCACGTACCCTAGCCAGCTGGAAGTGGGGCAGGGACCAGCAGTGCTGGGGCTGGGGGTGGGGGCTGGCACTCTCACGTGGGGGCGGGGCTGGCACTCTCACGTGGGGGCGGGGCTGGCACTCTCACGTGGGGGCGGGGGCGCCAGCCTCCACGAGCCCGTCTGCGCTCGGAGGCCCCGGTGCTTCGTGCTGCTTTGTGAAATGTCTCCATCAGGACATCAGAAACAGAGCAAAACATCAGTCGCTACGCTGCGTCTGACTCTGCGACCCCATGGACTGTGGCCTGCCAGGCTCCTCTGTCCGGGGCATTCCCCAGGCAAGAATGCCGGAGCGGGCAGCTGTGCCCTCTTCCAGGGGAGCTTCCCGACCCAGGGATTGAAGCTGCATCTCCTGCCTTGCAGGCGGGCTCTTCACCGTTTGAGTCGCTGGGGAGACCCGTGGGGAGCCGGCCGCCGTGAACACGCCTCTGGCCTGTCCAGGAGCCGCGCTCTGGGATGGGAGTCACGGGCCAGCACCCAGCTCTGCGCGCTGCACCCTACAGGCTCGGGGCCCAGGGAAGCCCCCTACCCCACAGTCCACCTCGGCCAGAAGAGGAGTCTCTAGGAACCTGTCTCTGGGGTCCTGAAGACTGAACTTCTGGAAACCCAAAGGCCAGGAGGGGAGGCCTCACCAGGGCACCGCAAGCCGCACGCACAGCACACGAAGGACAGACGACACGCCCGCCTGGACGCGTGCCCCTCGGAGACGCACACGCCCGCCGCCCGGCCGCGGCCAACGGGGGAGCTGGGCCTGCGCCCTCCGCCTTGCCCCCCGCCACTGCAGGACCGCTCTCGTGTCCACTGGAGTCACCTAGAGCCCCACGAGCCTGAGATTTCCTTCCGAAGCTGCTCAGGTGAGGCAAGGCGAGAGAGTGACCCCGGGCCCCCACACCCCAGATGCGACGCAGGCTCTGTGGGCCAGCACTGCCCAACCTTCCCTCCCCAGGGCAGCAACAGGCTTCACAGAGGGGAGGGGGCGTCCCTGGGCCTCGGGGGTCAGCACTGCCCAACCTTCCCTCCCCCGGGCAGCAACGGGCTTCACAGAGGGGAGGGGGCGCCCCTGGGCCTCGGGGGCCAGCACTGCCCAACCTTCCCTCCCCAGGGCAGCAACAGGCTTCACAGAGGGGAGGGGGCGCCCCTGGGCCTCGGGGGCCAGCACTGCCCAACCTTCCCTCCCCAGGGCAGCAACGGGCTTCACAGAGGGGAGGGGGCGCCCCTGGGCCTCAGGGGTCAGCACTGCCCAACCTTCCCTCCCCAGGGCAGCAACGGGCTTCACAGAGGGGAGGGGGCGCCCCTGGGCCTCAGGGATCAGGGCTGCCCGACCCCCCCACCCCGGAGCAGCAACGGGCTTCACAGAGGGGAGGGGATGTCCCCCAGGCCTCGGGGCCACGGGAACTCTCATGAATCCTGGTTAACAACTGGGACCTGCGTTCCCCTGCCCACGAGGACATCTATTAGCACCGGCTGGGAGAGGTCCCGACAGAGGCCTTGCCCAGGAGCCCATAGTCCACCGGAGACTGGAGGGGGCACTGGGTGGGCTCCCCGCCGGGCCCTGGCCGCCCCCATCCCCCGCCCCTGTGCCCTTCATCAGAAACCCCCCAGGGTCCTGGGCTCTTTTGGGGTGGGGGGCATGTCCCCTCTGGGGAGACGCCCTTGAGGGGGAGTGGACAGCCCTGAGGGGTGGGGGGTGGACCCGGGGAGCCGAGGGTCCTTTCCAAGCCCCAGAGTCCCGAGCATAACCGCAGCCAGCGACCTCCCCATCCCTGGGGTGAGAGCGGGAGCTGAGGGCACGATTCACACGTGAGCCCGGCACACGCTGTGCAAGCGTGTCAGGAACGGAGCCCACGGGGCGCCGTGGGGGCCCCGCCCGGGACCCGGGTCCTGCTCCACTCTCTTCTCTGACCAGGACCCTCGGGTGGTCCGGCCGCGGGTTACGTGATCACGACCAGGAGCGGAGGGGGCCAGGAGACCAAGCCCGGGAGCCTCGCCTGGGAGTCTGTGAATGAACCCATCCTTCCAGGCAGTCCCGCCTCCGCCAGACTCTGAAATCCACTGGAGTCGATTTCAGCAAGTCAGGGGTGATTCCCTCAGACAGGATAAAACTCAGAGGAGCTGGCTGTCTGGCCCATTTGGAGAACTGAGTAGAGGCGTGTTCTCTGCTTCAGCACTCAGAGAGGCCCTGGTTTCTCCTTGGCTCAGTCCAGCCCTGCTTCAAGTTGCTGACTGTTTCCGCCGGACGCCCACGTCCAGGGCTGGGGTCACGGCTGTGGCGCTGGGTCCTCAGGGGCCCACCGGGGCATCGGGGCAGGGCCCCTCCGCCCCGTCACCGACCGCAGCCCCCGCCTCACTGGCCCTCCTGCCTCTCTGAATCCTGAGCACTGGCTGGTGGGTAGCAGCTGCCAGCCCGGCCCCCGTGTCAGGGAGAGACTGACCAGAGGGTGGGCCCCGCGTCTCCCAGCCTCCCCGGGTCTCAAGTCTCTGAACCTGGGCCCAGATTGCGTCAGCATCCCACATCCACGATCTGGCTGCTTCCAAGCCGTGGTCTCTGCCGCTTCCCCAGGGGGCAAAGCCCAGCCCGGCCCGCAACCCGCAGCAAGCTCCACGAGGACCGTCACGGCCAGGAAAACGCCCCCGAGGAGCCATGTGGGTCAGAGCCCCACGCTCAGCCGTGGACAGCGGCGAGGCCTGTCCTCCTCTGAACGTCCACTGAGAAGTGCACAGACGGGAAGAGATTTGTTTGTTTGTTTGTTTGGGAGAAAACTACACCTGACTTGAGAAATGGCCAGCCACAACGATGCTCGCTGCGTCCAGACCTCGTCACGACCGAGGGAGAGGCCCCTTCGCCCCGGACCCAAGCTGTGAGCACAGGCCCGGGGCCTGGGGGGGTTGCCGGGGCTCACGGAGCAGGAGGCCCGCTTACCTTGAAAAGTGTCGCCGAGTCTGGGCTGGCGACGACCAGCGGGGAGATGAGAACCATGCCCGAGAAGTGGCCCGGCCGCTCCGCGGCTGTGAGGATGCAGATCGCGCCGCCCTGTGGGGAGAGGGGCGCGCGCTGGGCCCAGAGCCGCGGCCTCGGAGCAGGCGCCCTCGAGCGCTGGGTGAGCTGGGCCCGCGGTCACCCTGTGTCTCCCCAGGGCTCCCCAAGCGCAAACGTGCAGGGGATGTAACAAGGTCCCCGCCTGAGGGCTTTGAGTGCCGCAGAGACTCATTTCTATTTCATTTCAAGCCTAAAGCTGGCAGACCCCCAACTCATCCAGTCCGTCAGGCTTACACGAGATTGAAAACCAGAGGACAGTAAGAGAGCGCTACACTTCTTGTTTTTTTTTTTCCGGGTTCGTTTAAACCCAGGAATGAAGGTTTCAAGGAAAGCACTTAGTGGACACGGGAGGTGCTGAAGGCGGGTGGCTGTGGCTATTGACGAGCGGGTCTGAACCAGGGGCTGAAATCCAGACGCTCACGAGCGCCAGGCCGGGAGGAGACTGGCAGGGACAGGGCTGGGCGGTGGCCGGGCGGGGAGGCAGGGAGGGGAATGTCCCCCAGGGTGTAGAATCCAGCAGCTCAAAGTCCTCTGCCGGCCAGTGTGGCTGGGCGCCTGCAGGCAGGCCTGGCCTGCGTGCTGCTGGTTAGAGGAGACTTGATTTAAAGATCACAGCTCGATTTAAAGATCACAGCTTGATTTAAAGACCACAGATGCTTTAAAGTTCACAGATGATTTAAAGATTCTGAGAGGAGTCTGTGTATTTAAAAGGCAAAAGGCATTAAGAATGGCCTCTAAGCACTGCTTCCTGGGGACACCTGTCCTAGAGGGAACCGAATGACTCTGAAACCGGCAGAAAGCATGGACCGAGGGCCCCACCCCGAAAAGCGGAGCAGACTGACCCTTGGGCCCTGACGGGGAGCAGCGGGTGGAGAAGCCCTTCTCTGGGGCCACCTCCAGACCCCACCCTGTTTCCTGAGCAAACACCCCCCGGGAGCCCCGTGTGCAGCGTATGCAGAGGGGCCACGCCGGCCGGGCAGAGGGCGACCCCCTCCATCCCCAGGCGGGAGGACGCTGGGGACGCTGGGCCCGGGGCCTACGCACCATGGAGTGGCCCAGAAGGAAGACGGGCAGCCCCGGGTGGTCCTTCTGCACGGCGTCCACATGCTGCAGCGTGTCCCGGATGAAGACGTGGAAGTCGGACACCACCATCCTCTCGCCTTCACTCTGCCCATGGCCAACTGGAAGGGAAACAGGCACAGAACTGTCAGCAGAGGCTGGCACCCCCCGCCAAGCCCGGCGGTCTCCTCCTGGAACGACCGCCACTCTCCAGGGAGGACCCCCACAACCCTCCCAAGCACGCTCTCGAGTGGGACATTCTCCATCACCCCCAAACCCATTTCACAGACTAGGAAATGGAAGCACAGAGAGGTCAAGGAACGTGCCCAGGGTCACACAGCCAGGAGGTGGCGAGCCAGGAGCCGAATGCTGCAGAGCCGGCCCACGCAGCCAGGAGGCCTCCCTGGGCCCCCAGCTCCTCGAGCCTCAGGGACCCCCAGCTCCTCGAGCCTCAGGGCGCGCACCTGAGCGCCAGTGTGGCGCTGGGTAAAGGCCGCTTCCCGTCCCCTCCCTCCCACCTTCGGGGGTCGAGGAGGGGACAGCCGCGCACCAGCCTGCGGGCGCCAGAAACGGTCTCCGCGAGGCGGCAGCGGGGCTAGGATGCACCGCCTCCCTCCCGGGCGCTGCCCTCTGCCCGGATCCAGCTGTTCCTTCCCCGAGTCCTTTCTGAGGGCCCCTCCACACGCCCCTCTCTGAGGGATGCTGGTCGCCATGGAAACCGTGGGATGTGCGCATTCGCAGAGTGCAGGAGAGAAGGCAGGCCTCAGCCCAGGGGCGCACACGGAGCACGCCCGCCCTGGGGCGCTGTGACCGAGCCCCCCACCCACGGACGGGAAGTGCGGCCGCTAAGACCCCGACTCAGAAACCCTCCGTGAGGCCAGACCACAGCCTGTTCTCTGCTGCCGTCCCCCACATGTGCCCACCGCTGCTGCCCAGCCCCCCCGCCTCTGACGCCTCTGACCATGCAGCCCGGAGACCCCTCCTGTCACCTCAGCGGCAGACCCAGCCCCTTAAGCTCGTTTTCACTTCTAACGGAGGTGAAACGTTCCATCGTCCCCAGGCCGCAGCACACATCTCCGCACATGTTCCCACTGCCTTGCGACCATCACCGCGTCCCCACAGAACATCTCCATCGCCCCCAAACTGAGACCATGCGGGCCTGCTGTGGGCGGCCCCCAACTCACACGCTGATGCCCACACCTGCAGCACAGGGGGTGGTGGGATTTGCAGACACGGTCTTTCAAGAGGGGACTAAGTGGCCACGGCACCCACTCCAGTATCCTTGCCTGGAAAATCCCATGGACAGAGGAGCCTGGTGGGCTGTAGTCCATGCGGTCGCAGAGTCGGGCACCACCGAGCGACTGACAGAGCCCCCTCGACCTGGTGTCCTTCTGAGAAGAGAGTAGGCCTCGGACATGCCGGGGGACAGGGCTGCACTGCCCCCACACAAGTGGGGATGCGGGGAGGGCACAGCCGTCTGCACGCCGGCAGAGGCCTTGGGGGGAACCAGCCCGGTCGACAGCTTCATCTTGGATTTCCCGCCTCCAGAACGTTCAGGACGTAAATCCTACCCTTAACATCACTCAATCTGCAGTACTTTGCTATCCAAGCCGCCCGACGTACCCGCTAAACAATCATCCCCAGCCTACTCCCGGCCCTGAGAATGTAGTTCAGTATCGATGTGGACAGAGTATTACGTTTAAAGTCCAAAGTATTGTCAACACGATTATTTTCTCCGTGTGCCTATGTTACTAATCGATACCCGATTAGATTAATTTCAAAATAAATTTGTTGTTTACAACTATAAATTTTTCGTTTCATCTTCCAGTTTAATTCTCTTCTCTGATTATGTAAACATGTGCCTGGTACAAAAGTTAGAAAAATAAAAAGATCCGCTCAGCGACGTCTCATCTCTACTCCTGTTTCCTCTTATTCTCCACGGCTAAACACTTTATTATTTTCTCTGTCTTCTCTCAAAAGCATTTCTTTTTGCAAAAATAAGAAAATATCTACCTATCCATATTCCCCCCTTCCTCCTTTTACATAAAAGTTAGCATGCTACCGACCCACCCTATTCTAGCACAGTCTGGAGATCACCTCTGATGGCACACAGACCAAGCTCTTCCTGTCCTAGGGCCCCTCGTGTGGGTGAACCACAGTCATCCCAGCCACCTCTCGCCCAAACTGTGTGTGTGACGTCCGATCCCTGTTCACCAAACCACCGCCTGCACCGTGCGCGTCACCGGGGATGGCTCTTCCACCTTCGTGGACTCGCACCTCAGGGGTGCACGGCCAGGGCCAGGTCTGCCTGGCCGAAAGGTGCCCGCAGATACCGTTTCAGTGGGTTGACGTCGTCCACGGGGGTCGCGCTGAGTTGAATCTACCGGCCTCCCAACAGAGCACGTCACTCTGTATCTGGATTCATGCCCGAAAGACAGGAGAAAGTGCCAGTCAAACATCTTCTCACGTTTCAAGAGTGACTTGTATTTCTTTCCTGGTAAACTGAGAATTCCTGTCTTTGCTGTTTGGTTTTTTTCTATCAAGGGTTTGCATTTCTTGATATTTAAGAGCTCTGTGTACATGAGCTGGTCATCTGTCCTTCAGCTTGACGTCGTGTTTGGCTATGGAAGATTTTTGGGAAAACCGTCAATCTTTCCTTTTTATGGCTTCTGAATTTTGATTCTCGGTTATGGAGGCCTTCTCTACTGCAGGGCTGTCAAGGAACTCAGCATTTTTCCTGAGTTCTTTCCTGGTTGCGTTTCTTGGTGGGGGTAGCACACACACACGGCATAAAATTCGCAGCAGCCCTCGTGAGTGCGTCGCTCAGGGCCGGCAGGCACATTCACAGAGCTGGGCGACTGACCGCCCCCGCCCCCGGACGCGGCTTCACTCTCCCCGCGCGCATCCTGATCCAGCCGCAGCTTGTCGGGGTACGTGCTGTGAGACACGGCTCCCTTGCCTGGGGGTTCTTTCCTTCTTAAAACCGAGGTGACGCTCACACCACCGACCAGTGACCACTGTAGAGCGAGCTGACCTGGGGCGTGCCGCACATTCCTAGTGCCGTCCAACCGCCTGGGCCGAGCTCCGAGCGGCAGGCGCGCCGTAGCTGTCTCAGCCGCCTTCACGAGGCGCCCTTCTCCCCTGCGCGGAGGGGTGATGTCACCCACGGGAGCTCCCTTTTCCGCGCGCGCCTGCCCTGCCTCTGGCTTTCTGCGCCGTCCTGCTGGTGGGCCTAGGCACGGGCCAGCCCCGTGGTGGAGCATGGCGGCCTGCGCCCACCCCGCCGGTTCTCAGGCCGGGAGGGAGCCCCGAGACCCACACGAGTCCCCGGCGCACAGCCGCGAGTTTCCCCACACACCTCAGGTCTCTGCCTTAGGCGCCCTGATTAGGGCCCCCTCCCCCGCCACCGCCCCTTCCCCATGGACCGAGGGCTCCGCGAGCTGGGGGCACACGGCTCTGCTGGGGGGCTGCGCTGTGAGCCAACAGCACGGGCCGCCTGGGACCTCAGCAGGAGGCCGGGCACGCACGTGCCTGCAAGCCGGGCCGTCCTCAGACCCAGGGTCCCCTCCGTGGGTCAGCATGCGCCTCTGGCTCCTCGTGACGGCCTGGCCGGGGGCGGGCGCCGGCTTCACACCTGCTGAATGAACGGCAGCCATTTCCACGATGGCCACCCGTCACTGTGGCCACTTCATCTGATGAGGCTTTTCCATTCCTACCACATGGACAGAGCGGCAGGGCTGTGCGTGCAGTGATCCCTCCCTCACAGGTTCTAAGACGAAGAACCGCAGGCCTTGATCCAGCATGTTCTGCTTGTTGACCCGATTCTGCTGTGCTCCGTTTTGTTAAATCCCCTGTATTTTGACGCTTTACCGTCTGGTTGAAGCTGACCCTGGAAGGACTGCTGCTCCCAAGATTAGTGAATCTCCAGACACGGGAAGGAACCGACTCGTGAGCTGGCCTGTCACACGCAAACCCACCAGTCCAGAGCCCACCTCCCCGGGCCACTCACTGTCCTGTCACCCAGGCCCACGGACCGGACAACCAGGGGCAGCCCCCAGACCCCTCAGCCCATTGATGGTACCCAAACCAGCCCGTCCTCTCCCTGCTCATCCCACCGCACCGTCCCTTCTCGGAGAAACTGCACAAAGCCTCCCGTCCACCCCCCACCGCCTCCCTCTGCCTGCAGTCCAGCCCCGTGCCTCCCTGAGTGGCCCCGAGTGGTCCTGCTCCTGGTTCTGGGGATCTTTGAGTACGATAAACTCTGCCTCCTGGCGGTCAGCTCCGTGCGTCTCCTGATCAAAACCTGGTCAGATTTTGACTCCACGAAACCTGATTCCACATCTGATCAAAAGCCAGCCCACGTCCCCGTAAAACACTAGCACCGTATTCTGTGTCCGATAAGTCCTTAAGCCTTTGTGGCAGGTTTCAGCAATCTCGTCTCTGTCTCGTACAAAACATTTCTCCCTCCAAGTGGTCTGATGGCACCACGTGCTAAAGACTGAGGACCTATCCAGGAAGGCGGGGGTCCCGTGAACCCTGGGACCGGAGGAAACGAGTGTCCGACGCCCCTCTTCTCAGGGAACCAGTTCTACTTGGGACTCCTTCTCTTACAGATGGAAGAGCTGGTGAAACGCAGCCTTGAGTGAGGAGAGAGACGAAGCATAAAAAACCAGTCACGACAAGACTCGGGGTGGACGCAGCGGGCTGTAATCCGCACAGCCCGTTCCCAGGGTGCCTGTCACGTGATCCTCACCGCTCTGCGAACTACCTGTGAATTCTCCCCCATTTTCTGGCTGAAAAAACTGACCCGCAGACACTGGCGGGAGCTCGCCCCCCGATGAGTTAGAGGGCGGACACAGACTTGAGCGCTGGGTTCAGACCCCAGATCTCAGCTCCTGCCGTCCTCGGGCGGGGCCGACCCGGGGACGCGCAGCCCCAGAGGCCGCCTGCTGCAGGGCGGGGACCAGCGCAGCGCCTCTGGGTCGTCCCTGCTCCCCAAATCGACCTCGGACGTCCCTACTGTTACCATCAGGGCAAGACGCACCTGCGACTGAAAACACAGGCCGGCAGGGCAAGCCCGAGGGACGCGCTGTCTCCACTGGACGTCAGAGCACGGGCTCCCAGCTTCACCATTCTCCCTCACGGGGTCCCACCACACACATCTCTGGTGAGGGTCCACAGCAGGACCCTGACGGCTGACCACACGCCGCACTGGAGGGCCTGCACGAGCTGAGCTCTCTCCCCACTGCTCAGCTCCACTCCTCCAGATGCTCCCCGCAGATGGAATGCTCCGCATGGACCCAGGCCCTGGGAGTGTCTGACCGGTAAAAGGACGGACTCCCGTCCACCCCAGCAGGGCTGCAGGCCCACGTTCCTGGCCGGCCCACAGGAGGCCAGCAGGAGGCAGGCATGGGCCTCTTGCAGGACATATGTCTCAGCAGCGAGGCAGATGGTCACTGTGGCCCCTCCGGCCTCGAGAGCCACAGGACTGGACAGGAGGAGCCTCGCGTAGGGGTCACGGCTACACAGACCCAGAGGGGAATGCAGCCATTCGGTAGAGCGCCAGCACAAGCCAGCCTGGTGAGGGGCAGGGAGGGCACCGACCGAGCCCCGGGTCCAAACCTAAAGGGAGTCAGTAGCCCGTGTACATCACCCGGGGGACACTGGACTGCCACTTTGGAAGACAGCCTGCATCTCACAGGTTTGAAATTCCGTCCTTTGCAGCCCGGAGGTCACACACCCAGGAGACAGTCCTGGGCAGCAGCAGGAGACGGGCAACACTGCTCCCCGAAGCCCACTGTCCCTGCTGGGGAGCAGGCGCCCTGCAGCAAAGGGCCACGCCACAGCAGGGGGATGGCAAGGGTGCAGAGCCTCGGGAAGCAGCTGCATGCCGCTGGCGGGCTGCAGCCACGGAAGCACGAGACGCTCGCCCCGTGGAAGGAAAGCTGCGATCAACCTGGACAGCGTATTGAACGGCAGAGGCGTCACTTTGCCGACAAAGTTCTGTCTAGTCAAGGCCAAGTGTGGATGTGAGAGCTGGACCCTAAAGAAAGCTGAGCGCAGAGGGATGGATGCTTTTGAACTGTGGTGCTGGAGAAGACTCTTGAGAGTCCCTTGGACTGCAAGGAGATCCAACCAGTCCATCCTAAAGGAGATCAGTCCTGAATATTCATTGGAAGGACTGATGCTGAAGCTGAAACTCCAAAACTCTGGCCACCTGATGGGAAGAACTGACTCATTGGAAAAGACCCTGATGCAGGGAAAGATTGAAGGTGGGAGGAGGAGGGGACGACAGAGGATGAGATGGCTGGATGGCATCACCGACTTGATGCACATGAGTTTGAGCAAGCTCCGGGAGTTGGTGATGGACAGGGAGGCCTGACGTGCTGCAGTCCATGGGGTTGCAAAAAGTCGGACATGACTGAGAGACTGAACAGCAACATGCAGCGACATGAGTGAACCTTAGAAATTAAACACAAACTGAACAGGGCGCGTAAGGTGTCTGAGTTCAGCCAGGGCAGGGGGCCTGGGTTCAATGCCCGGCCAGGGCACCAGATTGCACGCTGAAACTCGGATCCTGCGTGTGGCAACTAAGGCCCAGCGTAGCTAAAATCAAAAAGAAAAAGGTGTTTGCATTAAAAAGAAACAAGCAAGGAAATGAAACACAAATTTTCAGATGCTCGCTCGGCACTGGCCACTAGCCCGTCTGTAAAACCGGGGACGTCACCTCGCCGCCTCATGAAGGGGGTGGGGGTGCAGGAACCCGCACAGCAGGCCCAGCACACGGCAGGTCTCCACCCACACTGGCCTCTGCCTCCTCTCCTCCACATACAGTCTCAGGAGAAAACCCCAAGCTGTCTTGGTGCTCACGATCTTCCCCTCAGAGACCCTTCTGCACGTTTAATCTGTATTCCTCCTCACCAGCGTCCTCTGCGTAACCGTGGTTTATTTTCTACCTGAAATTAAGTCTAACATCTAACAGACCCTTTTTCCTTCAAAACAGTGAGCTGGTCTGTTGGGTCCCCACAAGAGGACCGACGCTCCGACGTGGTACCTGACAGCTGTGTGGAGCTTCTGGAATCCACGGAAAAATGCAGAACCTGGGCAACCCAAGTCTAACCTCTACTGAAACGGTAACAACTGCGTGCTTTTAAAAAGCAAAAGGGGGGCTTCCTTGGTGCCTGCGCGCTTACTCAGTCGTGTCCGATCCTTCGTAGTCTTGTGGACTGTAGCCAGGCTCCCCTGCCCATGGGATTCTCCAGATAAGGACACTACAGTGGTTAGCCATGCCCTCCTCCAGGGGGCCTTCCTGACTCACGGGTTGAACCCGGATCTCCTGCATTGCAGGCAGCTTCTTTACCGTCTGGGCTCCCAGGGAAGCCCAGCTAAGCCCATGCCCCACGGCTCCTAAGCCTGTGCTCCAGAGCCCGTAACTACGAAGCCTGTGTGCTATAGAGCTTGTATTCCGCAACGAGAGGTCACTGCGATGAAGACCAGCACAGCCAAAAGTAAATGAGCACATAAATAAAAAGCGAAGGAGCTCAGCCACGGTGAAGCGAACTGCTTCAGAAACGAGAACAAGGACTTCCCTGGTGGTCTGGCGGCTAAGACTCCGCACTTCCGATGCGGGGGGCTCACGTCCCGTCCCTGGTCAGGGACCTAGAACCCACGAGCTGCAACTGAGCCTGGGGCAGCTGAGGCACTTTACGAGAAACAAGAGCCCAGATTTCTCTAAGACGGGAGACGCTGGGCAGTTAATGTTTAGGAAGTGGGGTCTCTCAAAGCTTTGGAGACGTCAGCAACTAACACCAGCTCCAGTCAGGACCCCCTTCAGAAAAGGCAGAAGGTAGTCAGCGTTTCACAACCGCAGGGAGTCAACGGAAGTGACCGCAGAGCGAGCGCACACGAGAAATGGCTCCTCTGCCCTGGACCAGGGCCAGCTCTGCACGCTGAGGCCGGGGCAGGGCCCAGGGCAGGGGGCTGCCCCCCATACGTGGGTACTGAGCCAACGCTCCTTCCTGCAAGTTCAAACTCAGCTACAATGCCAGGAAGGGGGCAGGGGCAGAGGCTGGACTCCGGCCTCGGTGTCCCCGCCCAACCCGTGCGGTCAGAGCAACGCCCCAGGCAGGGGAGGCCTTGGGCAGAAGCCATCTGCTGGAGGCGGGCGTCCAGCTGGCCTGACCGTGGGCCCTCCGTGAAGGGTCAGAGATGGGCCCTCCGTGAAGGGCCAGAGATGGGCCCTCCGTGAAGGGCCAGAGATGGGCCCTCCGTGAAGGGCCAGAGATGGGCCCTCCGTGAAGGGTCAGAGATGGGCCCTCCGTGAAGGGCCAGAGATGGGCCCTCCGTGAAGGGCCAGAGATGGGCCCTCTGTGAAGGGTCAGAGATGGGCCCTCTGGCGCCGTGCGGCTCAGTTCCCAGCAGAGGACCGAGCCCAGTCCCGGGGGGGCCAGGCCGGTGGTGGTGGCGGGAACCCTGCCAAAGGGGCTGAGCCCCCTGACGCCGTGGGGCGAGGATGACCACAGCCGTGTGGCGAGGATATAAACAAACCAAGGTGAAAATTACGCAAAAACCCGCCCTAGTACTCAAAGTTCCACAAGGCGGTGTTAAAAACAAGTTCTGGGGCGACGCCGTGTGGAATGAACAGAACACCTGGACCCGCTGGCTTGAATTTAAAATCTGACTTAAACAGCACAGCCCTGCGTCCTTGCTCCGGTTACAGAAGCTGCCCGTGGTCCCAGCGGATTGCCTGGGAAAAGCCAGGGAGACGTCAGTGGAGGCGGGCATGGGCCCAGGGACAGCTCGGGATAGGGCGTCTTAGACGGAACCCGGCCCCCACAGGGTGCCGGCCTCCTGCAGCGTTGCGACTCCCTGGGGCCCCCCCACAGCGGGCGTGCCCTCCTCGGACTGTGGGCAAGATGAACCAAGGCCACCACGTCAAGTGCGCAGGTCTAGGTTACGCACAAAGTGGACAGCAAATATTAGCTGTGGAGATGACAAAACCAGGTTTTTTTTAGAGCAACAGGAGCTTTCCCGGTGGTCACGTGGCTGGGAGCCCGTGTTCCCAACGCAGGAGGCCTGGGTTCAATCCCTGGTCAGGGAACGACTAGCTCCCGACTGCTGCAACTAAGACCTGGCACAGCCAAACAAATGATTTCTAATTACTTTAAAAAATGTTTTAAATAAAAAAGCAACAAAGCAGCCCTGCCCTGGCCAAGCAGAAGTAAACGTCAGGTCCGGCCTCACTTCTGAGACAGCCTAAGGGAAACGGTACCAGCTGCCCTGCGACGCCCTCCAGGGCACGTACATCCTTGGAGGAAAAGAGCTCAAGTTCTGAGGGACGCCTTCACGGTCACCTCTGATGTCTTTGATGACCCACACAGCCACGCGGCCCCTCCTGAGGCCCCCGGGGGCCCCTGACCTGTCTGCGCTGCTATCTCAGCTGGCATGGCCTCCTGGCTCCTCTTGGCCAGCCCGAGTCATCCCAGACAAGACAAAGCCACCTGCTTGGCAAGGACTGTGTTCTCTGCTGGCGGACTTTTGTGGGGACCCCCAGGGGCCTCAGAGAGGGGCAGAAGGCCCTAAGGGAGGCGGCCACAAGCGTCCCTGGCCAGGGCAGTCGGGGAGTGTGACCAGACTCCTCGCTCAGCCAACAGCCTCATCTCCCATCCAGGGCGTGTGTTAGGACGGAGCCGGGGAGGAAGACTGTCCTGCAGCTGACCCTTTCGACTGGACCAACACGCCCCGCTTGCCTGCTGGGGCCAGCCTTGGCTAGGCTCTGCGGCTCTGGGGGGAAGTGACACTTCACGTAACATGTGGAATATGTGAATTATTTCCCCCACACTGACTTACAACTTGTAACTGTGATTTACCCTGCATGATACCCTCTCAGGGGGTCGAGTCGGAGTTCACGTTGCTCTCAATGGCAGGGCACTGAGGTCGTCGACAATCTCTGCTATTCTAAACAACGCTGAGATGAGCAACTTTTCACAGATGCTTATAGAATCGTTAGGGTAAACTTGCCAAATCAGGATGTCTAGATTGAAAGATACGACTATTTCGGGGAGTCCTCATTTATAGCCTCGACAACGCTCTCCGACTCGAGAATTTCCGTGGTCCCCAGCCCAGCACGGAAGTGTGGATTCCATCACATCCCTGTCAGCTCAGGGAGTTACAGCTCTGTCTCTATTTCAGGAGGTATCACAAACCCACGTTCTTCCCATTTTGGTACTTTGCTTCCAGGTAAAAACCCTACAGAAAGCTGTTTGGGGCTGCAGAACATGCCGTCAAATGGTTTTCTCTCCTTTGTCTAGGGCAACTCATTTCTCGGCCTTTGGTAGGGAGACACCATGGAGCACGTGCCTGACCCAAACAACGGCGCGTAGGACAGCCGAGGCTGAGCGAGCCGGGGTCCTGGCTGCTGGGAGGACTTCTGTGAAAGATCGAGCCGCATCAGGGACACCCAGAGGAGGCGTGACGGAGAGCCTCCCATCCCAGGGCCAGCAGGTTTCCCCCAGACCACCCTGCGCCTCCTGCTTCCCGTCTCCCCTCATTGCTCTGCAGGAAAGAGGAAGCCAGTTCCTCCACAGACCCTCCCGACTTCAGGCTGCAGCGTGATCGTGCTGTTCAGAATTCAGCATCATGATTTCAAAGCCCATTTTCATGGGATCTTTCCCGGGGATCGAACTGGGTCTCCTGCATTTGCAGGGAAAGAATCCGCCTACCAACACAGGAGACCCGGGTTCAGTCCCTGGGTGGGAAGATCCCCTGGAGAAGGAAATGTCCACCCACCCAGTACTCTTGCCCGGAGAATCCCATGGACAGAGGAGCCTGGTGGGCTGCCGTCTATGGCGGTCGCAAAGAGTCAGACACGGCTGAGCAACTAACGCTTTCAAAGCCCTTCATTTCGAACGAAGGTCTGGCTTGTTTTCTGCGCTCCTGAGACATCTCACAGCAGAAACCCCACATGCAACAGCCTTCTGTGCCGAAGGGTAAGGACAGGAGGCCAAAGAGGATTCAAAAGCAGAAGAACTGTGCCCTTAAGCTAAGAGGCGTCGCACCCGGTCATCACAGCCGACACACCGCACAGATGCTAGCAACGCCCTTCTTATTTCAGAGCAGACAGCACAGGACAGAGGCCCGGGCGGACGGACCACGGCGAGCAGAACGGGCCGGACAGAACCTGGTGCTGCCCCGCTGGCGGGTGTCCGTCCCCGGCCGGACAGGGAGTAAGCGCCGTGTGATCGGGAGGTTCCGCTTGCGTCTCTCACCCTCTCCAGAAAGAGGCCGAGGTTGCAGCTTGCTGGCCTGGAACAGTTTATTTCCTCAACAAGGCCACTCTTCCCTCTTCTGTCTGCAGATGGTCCAGGCTTCCATCACAGACACTTGGAGCGACGTGCTTTCGTCCCCCAGAGCCCGCCGCACGAGCACCCCTGGACGGCAGGAGAAAGGGGGTTCCCACAGCATCCACGCGCAGACTCGATGGTGTGGAGGACAGCGAGACAGAAATTAATATCTCCCCTAATTGACAACAGCTTGAAAAAAGGTGTAAGGATGCCAGGATTCGGCATATGGGCTATGGAAACACATCTCGCCTCGGAATTTTTTTTTTTTTTTGAGCTGTTACAACAACACGCATTATAATGCAACCAGCTAAGAGGCAGTTAACGGTGCAGCGTTTTAGAAATAATGCATTCTCGGGATTTCATATTTAGAGGGTGTATTTGAAAACATCCTCCTCTCCACCGCATAAATAAGAGGAAACAGCGTGACAGAAAGTGTCGTAGCTGCGGCTCTCAGCATCGAGCGAGACGGCCTCCCTTTCGCATCAGCGGCGGGACGGCTGGACCGGCCGGTCCTCCTGGGCTCGGCCACCCCTCCCTGGGGCTCCTTTTCCATCTCATGATCGGGCGGGGCTCTGCTGAGGCCAGGTGAGCCAGAGTTGCCCAGAAAGGCCAGACCTTTCCCCCAGATCTTGATGGAGGCTGAACACACACACAGGAAGAGCCTGAGGTGCACAAACAGGCCCCAGCTGCAGGGCGGGAGGGGCTGGGACAGAGATTCCAGGACGCAACGAGATCGAGAGATAAGCGTCCTCAACAGAGAAACAGGATGCCCAGCCGATTCCCAACGGCGCTGCAGGCAGACTCCACCAGGCCAGCAGTCCCATGGGCGTGGAACTTCAGGAAAAGGTTTAATGTTAAGAAAACAAGATTTCATAGAGGGCCCAAGGGATGGGCAACCATAGGTCAGATCAGGCTGAGTCCTGACCTGACCTGGTTTCCACAGATACTCCATTTTTAAACTCCGTGTCCTTAGGATCGTCTTTTTGCTAGCCGGTGGATGAGACGGGCTCTTGTTCCGACGCGTGTTCTCCCGGCTCTGTGAGCGCTCGACTGGCAGTTTCTGGAGGAAGAACGTGAACGTTGGCGCCAGGTCTGGGTTTGAATCCGGCTGCGTCTGGCGGTGAGCTCGGGGGTGGACCTGCTTCACAGCCGTGGTCCTAATTGTTCCCTCGGTGAAAATCGCCCCGATTCCGGCGGGCACTGCTGGGCAAGTAAACGAGGAAGCAGGTCCCCGAGGCAGTCGCATCGCCGGCCGGCAATCACTGCTCCTCCTTCGTGCCTCGTGTCGACCTCACGGTGGCGAGTCCAGGAGCAGAAGGGCAGTCCAGGGATGCCTGGGTGCCAGCAGGGGTCCACCCTCTCCCCCACGGCACCCCTCATCTGTGCAGCTGCTGGGACCCCCTGCCCACCCCGCCCTTCCTGCTCAGCCCTGCCAGGGAGTTGCACCCCAGCCCCGCACTCCTCGCCGAGCGACCCCCAGGCTCCCTGACCACATGCGCTCTAGCCCCGGGCCTCTTCCAGCGCAGGGGTCTGCACACCACCCGCCGGGTCTGTGGGCCTGTGGGGAACATGCGTCTGCTCCTGCCATGCCTCTTCATTTCTGCCGGGAGGGGTCTGCAAACCCGAGGGGCCCTGCCCCAGGAGGGAGTGACCTCGGGGTGTGAGCGGGTCCCGCCGCTCCTCCTGGGGCCCCCGGGCACCTCCCTCCGATGGCCCGGGGCCGCATCCCCAGGGCCAAGCGCTCCGTCCTCCCCCCACTCCAGGCTCCACACACGCTCCTTTGGGATCTCTCCCTGCCCCACCGTGGCACTCAGCCCTCCTCGTCCTGTGTGCCCCCCAGGAGGCCCCCCGATTCCTCCCTGTGCCTCCAGGGCCCGGGACCGGCGTCGGCAAACGACGATGCTCTGACGGCCTCACCCGCAGGGCCGCACCCCGGAGACGGGCTGCGGGGGCTGGAGCCTCGAGTCCCAGCCACACCTCAGGGAAGCAGGGACCGCGGGGGGCCAGAGGTCGGGGTCGCTGACGAGGGGCTCCCCCCAGGTTAACCGGCAGGCCCACAGGGACTGAGAGGGGGTCTCGAGTCCAGCCCGAGCGAGAGGGGCCCTCGGGGCTTTGCTGTGGAGAAGGCCTCCGAGACAAGGGGGCCAGCAAGCTGGGCTGGGCCCCGTCTAGGAGTCCAGGCTCCGGCCAGCCCCCGGCCTGCTGGGTGGCCCCGAGCAGGATGCTCACCCTCTCTGGGCCCGGCCCCTTCCCCAGGGCAGCCCAGGACACGGCCCCCAGTCTGCGCCCGTCAGCTTCCACTCGCCTCGCTCACACTTCACACCTGCAGAAGCAACTCGGGGAAAAGCAGAGGAAAGAGGAAAGGCCAAGGGCCCAGAGCACACCCCGGGGGCGGGGGTCAGCCCAGGACCCAGGGACGCGGCGCGGACAGCGGTCCACTCTGGGCTCGGTTATGTCCACACACACACACAGAGACAGACACAGACACGTAATCACATATACAGAGACACACACAGAATACCACACACCTGTACACACACACACGTACATACACAGACACACAATCATATATACACACACACACAGAATACCACACACACACTCACATATACACAGATACACACACAGAATACCACACACCCGTACACACACTCACATATACACACACAGATACACACTCACATATACAGAGACACACACACAGAATACCACACACTCGTCCACACAGACACACCCGTACACACCCGTACACACACTCGTATATACAGAGACACACACACAGAATACCACACACCTGTACACACAGACACACACGTACATACACAGACACACAATCATATATACACACAGACACAGAATACCACACACACACTCACGGATACAGATACTCACACAGAATACCATTCACACATACATATACATATAATCCTATACACACAGACACACACTCACACAATACTACAACACACATACGTACACACAGACACACAAAACCACATGTACACGCACAATCATACACACACACATAACACACAGTCATATACACACAGACACACACGTAATACCACACACACCACACACACTCAAATACCACATGCACATGTAATACCACACACACACACCACACACCACCACACGCATACCAGAACACACACACGCAATACCACACAGACGTAACACCACACACAGACACACACGCACGCAGCTGAAAGAATGCGCCACAGAGTGGGGGTCTCTGGGGGTAATCAGATCAAGGTGGTTTTTGTTCTGGTGTCCTTCTGTATTTTCCTAAATGTCCACAGTGAACTGGTATTTTTGTCACACCGGGCGAGCGGGGAAAGTTAAGGCTGTTTTATCATTTTTTGAAAAATCACACTCGTCCATCGGTACAGACACATAAAGCCTGAAAACAAAGCCAGCAGCTCTGCAATCATATCCGCTCCTGAGAAGCGCCTGTAATTGGAGCTGGCGCGTTCGGCCGTGAAAGCGGGGGGCGAGGTGTCGCGGGCTTGGAGCCGAGGGGCCGGTGGGGGGTGAGGAGGGAGTGGCAGTCGGGCTGAAGGGCCCTTAATGGAGCCACGAGGCGGCTGAGGCCTGCTCAGGGCCATCAGCACAATCCCCTAGGCGCCACCGGGACAGAAAAAGCAATTATCAGAAGCCGCTCCACGAGGCGCTTTTCATTTCATTCTGCCGTCTTCGCCTCTCGGAAACACACCTGTGGGCTTGCCCTGGTCCCTTCTGGGCTGGCGGGGAAGCGGCCCCCGCTCCCCCTGGCAGGATCCGACCCTTCTCGGGACTGGATACCTGTTCACAACTTACCCTGACCACACGCAGCCCAGGTGACACCTGGTCGGGCCTGCACCCAGGCTCCAGAGGTCTCACAGCTTCCAGAAACCCCACTGGCCAGCGACCAGGGGACGCCTCCCCAGCCTGACACCCGCTGCCCAGACTCAGGGGCCACCAGCCAGATGAATGGCAGGCACTGAGTCAGCACTGAGCGGCTGACTGGCCGCTGTCTCACTGGCCCGGGTGGGGAAGCCTGGCTCCGTGTACACCTGCCCTCAGACGCGGCGGGGCCCTGGCTGGAGGCTCGTTCCCGAGGTGGATGTCTGGGTGTCCCAGCCCACCCCCGGGGCATGGCAGGCCCCACACTGGCACAGCCGCAGATGACACCAGGCCCACAAGCCCTCAAGTTATTCACCGTGAATTACAAAGCACGTGAACAACGGTGCCAACTCACTGGAAAGGCCTCTGATGCTGGGAGAGACTGTGGGCGGGAGGAGAAAGGGAGGCCAGAGGACGAGATGCTTGGACGGCATCACCGACTCGATGGACTTGAGTCTGAGTGAACTCCAGGAGACGGTGAAGGGCAGGGAGGCCTGGCGTGCTGCGGGCCACGGGGGCGCACGGCGCCTGAATGGCAGCACACAGCGGACGAAGCCTCAGCCCTGCTCACTCTGATCCTGGGCCGGGGGACTTGCCGGAGCTTTCTCCACAGTCGCACGCGGGTCTCTACCTCTGGATAAGTCTGTGTTGGGCTCTTTCTGTCCATAAACAGGACTCCATTTGGTTCCCTTAACGATATGCCTTGGAGGCCTGTCCAAAGCTGGAATCACAGGCCTCTCTCCCTCCTTTCAGGGGGCCTGCATGTGCCCAGGTCTGGACCAGCCACCCCTCCAGGAGGGTGCCAGGGCCGTTCCCGCCTCTTCACTAGAGCAGGCTTGCACCCCCATCTCGGGCTTCCTCTTCCCTCTCTCCACAGCCATAAGCCCGCAGAACACGGGACTGTCGAACAGTTTTACCTTTCTCGCCTTTCTTGTCTTAATCTAAAGAGCAGGCACACTGAAGCTGCTATTTTTATCCAAGAGGAAAAAATCTCCTTCCATTTACTTGTTCTTGTACCCCTGATTGATTTTTCTGAGTCAAAGGCCTTGTATTTTAAAAAAAAAAAGAGGTTCCCTACTTTTGCATAATAAAATAAACATCAGATTCTCACCAGCAGGAAAAGAATCGATACAAAAATGGAAGACTCGCTATTCACAGAAAAGTGCAAAAGGAACCCAGACAGATCAGAAAATACAAAAAAGACACACGAAACAGAAGCAGGGGCGTCAAGCAGCAGGGAGCCCCTCCCGAGCGGCAAGCCCAGCCCTGGGGAGGTGCACTCGCTTCCACACCCTCTTCCTGCCCCGGGGGACGTCCTGGGGGTCAAGCCTGAGTCCACAGCTGAGTCTCCCAGGCGAAATAGATCCCTGTTTCCAGCCACATTCCCTGGATTCTCGAGCTGTGTGACCCAACCGGGTCGGCGGCCAGGCTCAGCGCCTGCAGCTCAGTGAACCGGCGTCAGAAGCTGCGGGGCCTGGGGTCTCACTGTGCCGCTTGGGAGCCTGGGCAAACACCGTCAGCTCTCTGCCACCGCCCTCCTCGCTGGAGGTGCCAACAGCAACAAGGGCAGCGTACGGTCCAGGGCAGGAACGTTCCTTCTGCAAACGAGGTGGCCTGGAGCCGCCGACGACAGGGCCGCGGGCGTCAGGGCGGCGAGGAGCCCGTCCCCAGACGCGCAGGTCTCGCCACGCCCAGCAGGGCCCCCGACACCCTGTCCTCAAGGATGGGGCAACCTCTGGCGTGGAGGCTGGGGTGGGCAGGCCCGGACCAGTCTGGACCGGCCAGCACCGGCCAGGCCCTGTCCTCCCGGAGGTGGCATTCCCATCACAACCACCTCGCGGCCTCTGGGGCTCTGCCCAGCTGTGCACTTGGCTCCAGCCTCCTGGGTCCGCAGGCCCCGTGCCCCACAGGCGAGAGCTCTGCTTGTGGCCATTCCAGCCGCTGGGGTGGAAGGGGAGCACGCCTGTCCCTCCCCCACGCCCCGGCTTCACCCCACTTCTCTGTGCTTCCTCATCCTGCACTCCCCCCCCAGGAACCCAGCCCCAGCAGTGACGTCCGACCCCGGGGCCCGCGCACAGCGCTACGCGGTTCCCACTGAGCTCCTGGGGTCCCCTCGAAAGGGGAGGCGTCCAGACCAAGGGAGACAAGCTGCCCGTTTAGGGTTCACTTTGCTCCAGCGCCGCCAACCATTAGGCGAGCCTTCTTAAGCCTCGTGCTGGGGGGAGAAGGCTACCTAGAAACACAGTGCGTCCACCACGGGGTCTCCGCTCTGCACACACATCACCCGGGCTTCCCCCCATCACCCCCAAACCCCTGGCCACCCCCCAGCAACCTGGCCCGGGAGAGGAGACCGCAGCCTCTGGTCACAGCTGGCTGGCTGCACTCTGCCACCTGAGGGGGTTCACCCTGCAGGCCTGGCAGGGGGGTTCCTGAGTGGTGCCTGGGAGGGGGTCCTGGGCGGGGGTCTCGCCCTCATTCCCCAAGTGCTCCTCGGCCTTGGAGGAGACCAAAGGGAGGGACTGTGGAAAAGGGAGGGATTTTCTGGGCAGGCTTGTCCGGAGACTTTCACGCGTGCGGACCAGCACCTGTATTCACCTGCCGCGTGCCCTTTAAACCAGAACATCCCCGACGAGTCTCGCTTTCTGTCCCCAAACTCGCCGGAGCCCATGGGAGCGCCTGAGCAGGAGGAACGAGGTCTGACGGGGTGCTCACCCTCAGCCTCCGGTGGGGGGCGGTGGGCTGCACCACTCGAGGGCCATCAGACCCTGGTCAGACCCCAGCCGCTCTCCCTGCCGACACAGCCCCAGCCGCGGCCGGTGGGGGGGGCTGCCCCAACGTTGCTCAACCTCAGCGAGAAAAGCAGAAGGTAAAACCCAAATTCAGACAATTTCACTTCCCACGAGCCGTGGTGACCCGGGAGCCGGGGAAAACCCAGAGTCAGCAGCGGGCTCACGTGCGCCGCGCTCTGTTCTCTGCAACAGGGGGATGGCCGTTGAGCAAAGCTGGGGGTGGACGTACGCGAGTGCAGCCCCACGCAGCGCAGGGCACTGTCCTGGCCCCCGGCCCGCGTCTCAGCCCCCTGCCGCCCTGCGTCTCAGCCCCCTGCCCACACGCTCACACGACGGCCAGGCGTGGGTCAGAGGGCGCATGAAGGGCAGGTGCCAACGCGAGACGGCGGCAAGGGGCGGGAACACGGGACACGGCGCCTGCTCAGGGTGGCCGCCAGCGCCGTGACTCAGTGCAGCTGGGGCTGGCGGACTTGTGGGGTAAGTGTCACCGTTTCCAGAGCAAGTCCCCCCCCGCGAGCCTCCCGTGAGCCCAGATCTCTCCACGGGAGGCAGGGTCACTCAGCTGCATCGCTGGAACTGCCCTCACTGATACAGGATCGTACCCTGCCCACGAACCAGTTAATATTTACCAGATTACTTCTTTACACTGGGACTCACATCTCTCACGACTGTTAATGGAAAACCGGTCCCTTCCTGGGAACAGAGGAGCTGGCACAGGCTGCTGTCCGCTTGCCAGCACCCACTCTCTCCCTTCTGGGCAGTGACCTAACTCCTGGAGAAGGGAAAGGCCACCCACTGCAGTATTCTGGCCTGGAGAATCTCCATGGACAGAGCCTGGTGGGCCACAGTCCACAAAGAGTTGGACATGACTGAGTGACTAACACTTTCACTTTTTTCAACCCTGATTTTATTCAGATCAGCTGTGAAACCAGCTGAAGCACTCTTGAGCCACAGCCTCTCTAGCAGCTTTGCAATGGGTGTGGCGACATGACTAAGTTCTGTGAAGTGAAAGTCGCTCAGTCACGCCCAACTCTTTGTGACCCCAAGGACTGCACAGTCCATGCGATCCTCCAGGCCAGCATACTGGAGTGGGTAGCCTTTCCCTTCCCCAGGGACTGAACCCAGATCTCCCACAAAGAACGTGGATTCTTTGCCAGCTGAGCCACCAGGGAAGCCCCTGACTAAGGTCTAGGCATTCAGATGTAAGAGGAAATCAATAGATGAAACTAGAGAGAGGGAAGGCAGGCAGCCTTTCTAATGTCTGAAATATAAACATGATGTGATGGCTGGAACTCCAGCTGCCTTTGTGGACCAAGAGGGACACATCTCTCCGGCGGGACAGAAGCAAGCTGGTTTCCTGATGACACAATAGAGCCATCATTCCAGGGTGGACTGTTGTTCTGTCACTGAGAAGTGTCAACTCTTTGCCACCCCATGGACTGCAGCCCGCCAGGCTTCCCTGTCCTTCACTGTCTCCCAGAGTTTGCTCAGACTCATGTCCCTTGAGTCAGTGATGCCATCCAACCATCTCACCCTCTCTCGCCAGTGGTCTAGCCACGTCCTGCTCCTTCAGTGCTGATGCTGAAGCTCCAATACTTTGGCCAGTTGACACGAAGGGCTGACTCCTTGGAAAAGACCCTGATGCTGAGAAAGACAGAGGGCAGGAGGAGAAGGGGTCGACAGAGGATGAGATGGTTGGGTGGCATCACTGACTCGAGGGACAGGAGTCTGAGCGAGCTCCGGGAGATGGTGGAGGACAGCGGACCCTCGAGAGCTGCAGCCTGTGGGGCTGTGTAGTGACTGAGCGACAGGCAAGAGGCCAGGGCCCCTGGGCCGGAGGTGGCGCCGCTCCCCGTGTCGCCTCCCGCACGCCGTCTCGTGACGCCCAGGCTCCTGCCGCCCTGAGGCGCCCCCTGCCCTGGCGGTCGCACCTCCCCTCCTGGTCTCTGCTCAGCTGCCACCACCTCGGGGAGGCCAGCCTCCCCGGCCCCACCGCCCACCCCAGCCAATTTTCTCTCCCTCCCAGTTACACACGCTGAAGTCACTCATTTCCACGTAGGGTCTGACGGGCGGAGCCGGTGTGAACCCGGAGTGGCAGTGCCGGGATGAACCAGCAAACAAATCGATGAACCGAGAGGGAGGGAGGCTCAGGCGTGAGGAGGCGACGCCGAGGTCCTCTGCACACACTGACCCTCACTCCCAGCCCTCCCGAGCCCTGGCCCTGGCGCTGGACACAGAGCCCCCGCCTCCCTCCGCAGCCCTGTCGGGAGACAGGAGAGCGGAGATAGCACTCAGAGTTCCTTTTCTCGCTCGCTCTTTAAAGGGGGCCTTGAAGTTGGACGCATTTGATGCGGAAGCCAGCAGCTTCACCATGATGATAAGTCACTGCTAAAGGGGAAGCAGGCAGACGCGCCAGCTGCAGGGGAAACACCTGGGGTCAGGGGTCACGACGCTGCCATCCCGCCACTGAGACCAGCCCACGTCTGGACAGCGTCCACACCTGTCCCCACACAGACGTGAACCAGAGCCTCAGCGTCGCACCCCGCACGCCGCGTGTCCAGTGAGGGTCAGCCGACCCCCTCTAGGCCTCGAGCTCGAGAGGGACGTCCGTGTCCACCTGGGCCACTCAGCAGTCTCAGCACAGGCCGCTCCTGCTGGCAGACGTCAGAGCACAGGGATGGTGCCGAATGCTCCACCAAAGGCTTCGAGCCCGTGCACGAGGGGGGCCTGGCCGGCCCCTGAGCCGCCTGGGCCTCAGCGCCTCCCAGGGACCCTGGTCTCCCTTGACCTTGAGATGAAGGAGCACACGTGATTCCTCTCCTTTCGTGGTTTTTTTTTTTTTTGGTAAAAGACACAGTTTCCACCAAATAAACTCTCTAAGCGATTTTCTGATCTGGTGCCATCTGCACAGCAGCCAGGAAAGGAATCATTACGTTACGGTGGCACAGTGGCCCGGCCCCTCTCCAGGACTCTGGGAACTCAGGGAGGGGGGAGAGCCGGCCCCCTCGCCCCCACGCTGACGGTCCCCGCCCAGCTGGCTTTCTGGGCTGAAGGAGGGAAGCGCGGTGGAGCGGGGGCCGTCACAGCCTCCACGCAGAGCAGAGTGGAGGGGAGGGGAGGGGCCACCCACTTACTGCAGAGTCTGCGCCGGCACAATGATGGACCATCCCTCAGACGGGCCTATTGCTCAGATGGGAAGACTGAGGTTCCGGTAGGTGAAATGACTCGTCCCAGCCACACTGCCAGAAACACGGGCCAGGCCCTGAGCCGAGCCCCTCTGCCTCCCTCCAAGGGCGTCGCACAGAGCTCATCCCGGCTGGGTTCACGCCGCCACTGACACCCTCCTGGCCCCCCGCCCTGTGGCACTCAGGGGATGGAAACGCAGCGATGCTGTCTGAGGACTCGGGGGTGGGAGGACCATGTTTCTGCTCCCAGGACTGACTCCGACACTGTCGGTCCCTGGGTGGAGCCCGGTCCCCCTGTAGGAGTCAAGCCTCTCCCAGCAGAACCCTGCGAGGGGCGGTGGGAGGCGGACACCCCGGCCCCCACCCCAAAGCAGTTCTCTGGAAGTCAAGACCTCGGCAAGGGCAAGAACACGGGGGCTTGACCCAGCTGTCTCTCCCGCCAGGCTGTGCAGCCTTCAGCAGGGTGCTCCCCGTCTCGGAGCCGCCTCGCAGCCACGCCACCTGTTGCCACCACCCTGCTGCCAGGAGTCGACGAGGAGCGACCCGCGGAAATCATGACCAGCACGGAGATGACGGTTCTCCCCCAGCAGGAATGCCTGAGCCCACTTTCCAGCCCAAATTTGTACACACGCACATGATTCACCAGCCTGAACTTGGGCAAACCCACAGAAACCGTGGTTTTCCATCAGATGCCTCGGATTCAGCAGACATTCGGAGACCTTGCTAGGTGCAATGTTCTGGGCAGGAGTGAGGAAGCCTGGGCCGTTGGCCACTGTTGGCCTCAGTGCTTAGAGTTGGGGGGCACGTCTGAGGCTGACCACACTGAGAGGGGGCCTGCAGTCGGGGGCATCCCCAGCCAGGCCATGACCAGCCTGCCCGCTTCCCGGGACTCCCCAGGCAACGCCCTTCCTCCCCTATGCTGTGTCTCGTTTGGGGTGCTGGGCCGGCTGGCTGGCTTGGATCGGGAGGGGTGAGAGGCTGGGGGCGTCTGCCTCCAGCGGCAGGGCCCCTGCTTCCCGCCCTCTGCTTCCAGAACCAGGAGCTCCCAGGGAAGCCGCTCCGTGGTGTGGCCAGGCCGCAGACTGCACCCCGACTTTCACGCTGGCGGCACGCTTGGTCTGCGTCGGTCCGGCCCACGCTGCAGGCCTTGCTGGTCTCATTTCTCGTAGATGAGGAAACAGAGGCCCCGAGTGGCGTAGCACACAGTCCGTCCAGGGCCGACCTCGGGCGCGGCCCCCGGCCACCTTCGCCCCCCACCCCCTGCATCCTGCAAACTCACTTCTCTGGCATGGCCTCTGGGAGCCCAGCTCTCCTGTGTGGACTTGCCTGCCCTCCTAGGCCGGGCCTCCTCCTTGAATGTCCAGGCAGGCCCCAGTCGCGCGAGGCCCCAGGGGCTTGATCACGAGCTGTTCTTGGCCTGAGTCTCCCCCGAGGTCCCCAGCAGCCTCGGACTGCTCCCTCTCACCACTCACGGGACAGCATTTAAGGGAGGCCCTGCCCGGCTGGCTGTGGGATGAGGCAGGGCCCCTTCTTCCAACCGTGGAAGCCACGTGCAGAGCAAAACCCAGCAAAGGCCACAGAGCCCCCTGGGCAGGGGCGCGTGTGTGCAGCTGGGCGATTGTCATTGCAGGCTGGTGACATGCACAGTTAAGAATCGCCCCAGAGGCCCGTGAGGCCTCCCGCCTGCAGCAGGGGTCATTTCCCGGGGTGCAGGGGGGTGCCAGCTGCCCCCCTCTCCTCCTCCCGCCCCATCCCTGGAAGCATCACAGCCGGTTATTTTTAGCTCCTGGTGGCAGGCGGCCGGTCACATGCCGCTTGAGCTCCCACTTCAGAAAGGCTGCATCTCAGAGGTGGAGGCGATGCCCCTCCCCCAGGCTCCCTCCCCCCGCTGTGGGGCACGTGGTGCAGCCTCCCCTCGCCCACCCCCGGGGGACAAGCAGCAATGCTGCCAACCTGGCCCCCTGAGCTTGCAAATTTCTTTCAGCAGCTCCTTTCCCCCAGCCATCTGCAGCCAGAACTATTTCTACTTTCAATTTACTAAAAGGTCAGCGGGCGGGGACGTGTGGGGGACCCAGTCCTGGGAACCTGGGGTCTTGGTGCCAACCTGCAGATCAAGGTGAGACCCTGAACCCACACCTGCACGCCCAGAAGGCGGAGATGGGTCCACTGCGGCTGCAGCTTTGTCGGGGACCCAAAGCCCAGTGGCTACGACCCCTCCTTCAGCTTCAGCCATGAGCCTTCAGGGGAGGAACTCCTGCCCGGCCACCCTGGGCCCCACGGGCTCTCAGTGCGGGTGGCAGTCACGGGCACCCTGCACCAGGCACCACCCTCTGCAGCCCCAGCTCATGAGGAAGGGGGCCTGGGACCCTGACCACACCATCTGCTGCTGAGACGGGGGGCTGGGGCCTGGGCCCGGGCATCCCCTCCAGGCCCCGTCTCTCACCCCGGCCGCGCCGGGGCCCTGCTCTCACGTGCGCAGGAAGAGTCTGCCGGGTCACAAACACTAGCTGGGGACACGTGCCGATCCACCCGGCTCGAAGGTCTTCAGGAGAAGACTAAGTATTTGCAGATGGGAAAAAATAACCCAGAGTAAGTGTGACCCAAAGCCAGGCGCATGGCAGACACGGCCGGGCGGCTGAACAACAAGCCGGCTGCAGCCTGTTCCAAGGCAGAAGGCGTCTGGGGGGCCTCCCTGGTGGTCCAGGGGTTAAGAAACCACCTCCCAAGGCAGGGGACACGGGTTCGATCCCTGGTCCAGGAAGATCCCACGTGCCACGGGGCAACCAAGGCTGTGAACCACAGCTACTAAGGCCAGCGCCAGAGCCTGCATGCCACAACCGCGGAAGCTCCTGATCCTCAGCAGAAAGGGACAGTGAAAGTGAAGTCGCTCAGTCGTGTGCGGCTCCTGTGACCCCACGGACTGCAGCCCACCAGGCTCCTCCGCCCATGGGATTTTCCAGGCAGGAGCACTGGAGTGGGGTGCCAGAGAGGCCCCCAAATGAGAAGCTGGCAGACCACAGCTAGAGAGCAGCCCCCGCTCAACTATGGAAACCCACACGCGGCAGCAGCAAAGAGCCCAGCCCAGCCCTTAAAACTCAAACTACTTAGACGGTGACCCGGGGACCAAGCGCGCTGTAACGAGGTTGACCTTAATGCCAGCCTTCCCGACGCCAGGTCAAACATGACTTCCGTTATGTATGCGTTGCCATCAGGTCCTCGAACTGTTTTCCAGGTTCCTGGACTGTGCACAGAGCATCCGGGGGGCTGAGAACTTCCTTTCTGGATTACCCCCCTTCCTTCCTAACACAGCATCACCTGCAGGCAACTCGACTTTTTCCTCTTCCAGCAGGTGACTCACCGCAACACCCCGGAAACCGCTTCCTCCAGAGGCAAGGACTGGGGTCTGTCTCCTCCTTATCAGAAAGTCTCGGCCACGTGGGTGGTTCTCAGTCCCTCGGGGGAAATTCCTCTTGAAAGGTAACCGGGTGGTAGGTTATCAGGCGGCTCCCGCCCTGAGATGAGAAAACACTGGGCTTCCAGAGCATTCCAAGCGGCTATCACAGCCCCTCCCAAGAAGCCCTCTCAGGAGTCAGACCGGAACTTGCTGATAACCCTCAAAAAGGCTGCCAGCTTGCATCCCCACCCGCGTTCGTCTCCTGCTTCTATGCATGAGTAGATGAGGGCACCTTCCCCAGGGAGCGCTGTCTAAATATCTTTAGAGATGGAACCAGCAGTGGGTAAAGACAGGATTGATGCTTTCAAACTGCGGTGACGGAGGAAGACTCTTGAGAGTCCCTTGGACAGCAAGGAGATCTAACCAGTCCATCCTAAAGGAAATCAGTTGTGAACATTCACTGGAAGGACTGATGCTGAAGCTGAAGCTTCAATATTTTGGCCACCTGATTCGAGGAGCTGACTCATTGGAAAAGACCCTGATGCTGGGAAAGACTGAAGGCGGGAGCAGAATGGGGCGACAGAGGATGAGATGGTCAGATGGCATCACCGACTCGATGGACATGAGTCTGAGCAAACTCTGGGAGCTGGTGACGGACAGGGAGGCCGGGTATGCTACAGTCCACGGGGCTGCAGCGTCGGACACGACTGAGCGACCGAACGGCAATGACAGGAGCAGACCCGGGTAAAGAGGCTGCTCCGTGACAGAGACACCGTCAAGGGCGGCACGGAGTTGGACTAAGAAAAGTGGGGAGGGTGAGCCGCCTGCGGCCGAGGATGGAGACTGGCCCGCTGGTCTGGGGGCTGGACCAGGAGGCTCCGTTCCTGAAGGCCATGTCTGGGGTGAAGAGGGCTGGGGTCTCCGGGGCGGGGCGCAGCGTGGATGATCACTGAGCATCCATCGTGCGACCGGCAGCTACCGCCCCGCGTTCCTTCCAGGTAGATGCTGTGAGTCGCAGGAGGCTCTCGGAGGCTGCGCGCCCCGCCCAAGGTTTCCAGTCGTGTCCTCTGACGCTTCTCCCCATGATGAACCCCCAGGGTGAAGACCGCCCCCTTTACCCCAGGGACAGTTGCACTAGGCCCCGGGGGACCCCAGAGGCTCCGCAGGAGGTCCCTGACCTTTCCAGAGCCCACAGCCCAGCACAGACCTCACGCGGGAGGTTTTCGGACCCCATCTGCTATAGGAGATGCCCAATCTGCCTCCTGCACAGATACAGTGCCCCTGCCCAGTGCTAACAATGTCAACACTGTGCCTTATTTAGAGTAAATCCTAGGAACTTCCCTGGGGGTCCAGTGGCTAAGATCCCACACTCCCAATGCAGGGTCGATCCCTGCTCCGGGAACCAGATCCCACAGGCCGTAACTACGAGTTCACGGGTCGCAACTAAAGATCTCACGCGCTGCAGACCTGGCGCAGCAATACGAAGCCTTCAACGAAAGTAAATAAACATTAAAACAATTAAACTCTATAGAAGAAACACCAGCAGTGACCCGGGTGCCTTCTTGGAACCTGACCAGTTGAATCCGAAAACCTGGGGGCTGGCCAGCGTCTGCGTTTCCACCGGCCTCCCAGGACCGTCTGCCAGCGACGTGAACCCGCCCTCTGTCCATCCGTCCCACAGCCGTGGGCACCCTCACTACGGTTATTACCACCATCAGCTCTAGTTCACTGATGAGCAGATTCCTTTGGGGCTCAGCTGGTAAAGCGTCTGCCTGCAATGTGGGAGACCTGGGTTCGATCCCTGGGTCAGGAAGACCCCCTGGAGAAGGGAGAGGATACCCACTCCAGTATGCTGGCCTGGAGAATTCCAAGGACTGTATAGTTCATGGGGTCACAAAGAGTCAGGCACGACTGAGTGACTTTCACTTCAAACAGAGACTCGCAGAGTTTGTTTTTATGCAAGAAAGAGGCAAGTGAACAAAGAGACTCATGGCAGAGACTTGACATCCGAGCTGGCAGGTCAGGGACGTGTGACGTGACTGAGGACGGAGCAGGAGGGACCTCTAAGACCTGGACGCCACGTGGAGGCGGCTGGGCCCCCTCCCGCACCCGACAGGCCGCAGCGGGCTCGCCCGTCCGCTGGGGCTGGGCCCTGCGACCGTTCAGGCATCAATCTCGCTTTCACATTTACTAAGTAAGGCAAGAAAAAGAACAGATGAGTCAAACTTTGCAAACAAAGCGCATGACGCCAACTGCCAGAAGCGCAGAACTGACCCCGAGTGACCGTGACTCAGAACTCCCCCCGCCTGGAGGCCATGCCCACACCAATTTCCCCCTGGATTTCCCAAAGGCGGCTTCTGCCTGGGCAGGGCCCCACCCTGGGGGCCAGGCAGAATCTCCCCCAGGACTTCCTCTTCTGAGACGCCCCCGCCCCTGGCTGAGTTCTTTAAAAAGAAACAGACCAACTGCCTTGAACACTTTCCCTAAATATCTGCAGATAATGAATTCACTGCTGATCAGTGAAAAATGGTTCTTTTCTCCTCTGTCACTAAAGACGGGGCAACCCAGGTCCCGCCCCGCCAGTGGAATCCGGGACGCACGGGGTGCAGTCAGGGTGCTGCCCACGGGAAGGACCCGGAGATGGAAGGGCACCTGCCGCCCGCAGCAGGTGGATCGGGGGCTGCCCGCCCCCCGGCCCCCCACTCCTGTTCCGAGGGGTTTCCAGTGAGTCACCGAGAGCAGCTGGTGACCGGGGCCGGCGTGAACGCGAGCCCGGGTTTCTCGGCGCCGCATTTGGAACAGCACAGAAACTGCCAGCCCGTCCTTCCACCTCCTCTGCCCCCTGGAGCCCCCACCCCCGCCAGTACCCCCCATCACCGGCCGAACCCTGGACCTCATCTCCCGGGCTGGTCGCCCTCTGCTGAGGGTCCCTTCCTGAGCTCCAAGGTCCACGGCGTCTCATCTCGGAGCCCGGAGCGTCGCAGGCTGGGGTCTCGCTCCCCTTCCGCTCCTGAGCTACACTCCAGGGTCCAGGCCGGGACTCCCCGCAGAAGGACGCGCCCATGCCCCCGTGTATCTGGGTTGCACTCACACAAGCTCCCCTGCCTGGAACAGCGGTTCTCACACCACAGCTGCTCATCAGACTCACCCGGGGGGCGTCTCAAGGCTCCCAACACGCCCGGCCACACCAAGAGATCAGTCTCTACGGAACGAGGGGTCCTGGGAGCGACTCCCCAGTGTTTTGGGGGCACCCGATGAGAACCACAGCTCTTGGTGACTGGTGCTGCCTCCACTCCCTTCCTCTCCTCTCAAGCTCCTCCTCGTCCCACAAAACCCAGCATCCCGCCAGCCCCTGGCGCTGGGAGGCTGTGTACTTGCACGAGGCCGAGCCCACCTGAGCACCTGAGTTACGGGCCTCGGGGCTCCTCTGCCCCAGCCTTGGCCGCCAGAGCCCAGAGTCCTGGCCCTGCCGCGGGGTCCTCCCCACCCTGCGGACACGGAGACTCGCACGCGGGCGTTTGCTGCCGTTCACAGCGACTCTGGTCTCGTCTACCCTGGGCCATACACTCCTCCTTTCATCCCACAAACCTTGGTGATGCCTCCGCACTCTGCTCAGCAAAGAGGAGGCTGTGGGACCAAGGGCGGGACGCCGTCTCCACCCGCCGGGAGCTTGCTGCCGTCAGCAGAAGGGAGAGCTTCCTCCGCGGATAGTGAGAACCCTGACGGGGGCTGCGCACAGGGGTAGGGCCCGTGTCCACGCGCTCCCCCTCGACAGCACCTGACCCAGGGCTAACGCACGGTCAGGAACGTCCACCTGATTGAAACGGTCACCACATCAGAACATGGTGCACCAATAACCCTGGCAACGTCCTCCTCACCGGAGCTTCGGAAAGCCGAGGGGGACGGGTGAGATAGAGAGGTGCCGCTGTGAGTTAAACACGGCTCACAAAATACACAGGGTGGAGACGGTTGAGAAAAGCTCTGTTGAACGATGAGCCCGCGGTGTGGCAGGCAGAGGAGGAGAGGCGCCTGGAGGGTCCACGCTGTGTCCTTCCTGCTAACAGAGCCCGGTTTGGTCGGGATCAGCAAACACACAGAGAACAAGCTGGAGGCCCCCCCACCCACCCCGGTCGCTGCACACAGTGTGGCTGGAACTCGGCGGAAGCACCGAGACAGGTCTGCTCTCCAGGCAGGAGCCCAGCCCGGCCTCTCCACCGCTTCCTGCATCGCCTTCCTGCGAGACTGCAGGCCAGAGCCAGTACCCGCGGGCATGAAAGCCACGTGCTAAGAGCAGCTGAGCAGAGCTGCAGACACATTCTCGGGCCGACAGACACGGCGGTGTCCTGAACCCACCTCGGGCTCTGCTCGTCCTCGGAGAAAAACCACCCCTCGTTTGAAATAATTTACCAAGATCAGGGGTCTGACGCCGGTACGTGTGCCCTGTGGGCGAGGAGGGCCTCAGACCTTCACCTTTGAAACAGGGGGATGGACTCAAGCGTTAGGAGGCTTGGAGATAAAGCATGAGAAGGGCCCCAGCCAGAGCCTGGCACGCAGCTGGCACTTAATCAATGGCAGGAATGAAGTTCTCACTTCTGGCAAAGTCCTCTGTGTCCATGAGGCCGCCTATAAAAGTCTAAGGTCAAACAGAACAGTCAAGCAAGACGCTAGCTGAGCACCTTGTGTTCGCAGCCCACCGGGCGTGTGGGGAGACGCAGCCGGCCACCCGGCCCCAATGTCCCCAGGCTTCCATCTGAACAAGGAAACCCCGGAGCTCAGTCAAGCAACCAGATTTAACCTAAAATCAAGTCAGCAGAGGATTTGTAGAAAGCCGTGTTTCTATGGATCATGTCCCAGGAACCAGCCTTGAAACCACCCTTGGTAGGTCTGTTCGCTTTGAGAAGCATTGTCTATCCTTCGGCCAATCTCCCCTGGAGCCGCTGCGGCCAGAAAGGGGACCCAAGGACCCAGCACCGCTGCCTCTGGCCTTGACGTCCCCGGCCCAGTGCGCCTGCTGCTGTGCAAGGGGGCCGGAGGGGGCCTCGCAGCTGGCAGAGTGGAGAGGGGGCACCACCCTCTGCTGCCTCCGGACATGCCTATTCCCATTCTATCAGCACACCACCTGCCCATTTGGTAGATGAGGAAACTGGGGCTGGGAATGGCTGGGCGTCTGAGGTCCGTGGCTGGGATCGCAGTCCAGGTGGCTGGACACAGGTGTGTCTGCCTCAGGTCAGGGGGTGGGGGGCAGGTCCCCGGGGCAGAGGGGTGGCCAACGACTGCAGACCCCAGAGACAGGGAGGTGGCGTCCGCCAGGCCCTGGGCCCTCTCCCTCCAACTGGCCACATCACTGCTCTGACACTCTCCCCATGGAGGCCTGCTCATATGTAACAGCTAAGCAGAAAAGAACGAAGCCCCTCTCTGTAGGGGTCAGCCTGGTGTGAACGGGTCAGCAGCATGAAGACAGGAAGGAGGCACCAGAGGCCTGGGCTCCAGCCCCCCTGGGACCCCCAGCCCCACCTCTCCACGAGAAATATGGGGGCTCCGGGCGCTGACCACCAGCAGCTGCTTCCCCAGCCTGCACAGGACCCCTGCACCCACTCCTCCACGAGAAATATGGGGGCTCCGGGCGCTGACCACCAGCAGCTGCTTCCCCAGCCTGCACAGGACCCCAGCCCCGCCTCTCCATGAGAAATATGGGGGCTCCGGGCACTAACCACCAGCAGCTGCTTCCCCAGCCTGCACAGGACCCCTGCACCCACTCCTCCACGAGAAATACGGGGGCTCCGGGCACTAACCACCAGCAGCTGCTTCCCCAGCCTGCACAGGACCCTCAGCCCCGCCTCTCCATGAGAAATACGGGGGCTCCAGGCACTAACCACCAGCAGCTGCTTCCCCAGCCTGCACAGGACCCCCTGCCCCGCCTCCCCATGAGAAACACGGGGGCTCCGGGCGCTGACCACCAGCAGCTGCTTCCCTAGCCTGCACAGGACCCCAGCCCCGCCTCTCCATGAGAAATATGGGGGCTCCGGGCGCTAACCACCAGCAGCTGCTTCCCCAGCCTGCACAGGACCCCAGCCCCGCCTCTCCATGAGAAATATGGGGGCTCCGGGCGCTGACCACCAGCAGCTGCTTCCCTAGCCTGCACAGGACCCCAGCCCCGCCTCTCCATGAGAAATATGGGGGCTCCGGGCGCTAACCACCAGCAGCTGCTTCCCCAGCCTGCACAGGACCCTCAGCCCCGCCTCTCCATGAGAAATATGGGGGCTCCGGGCACTAACCACCAGCAGCTGCTTCCCCAGCCTGCACAGGACCCCTGCACCCACTCCTCCACGAGAAATACGGGGGCTCCGGGCACTAACCACCAGCAGCTGCTTCCCCAGCCTGCATAGGACCCTCAGCCCCGCCTCTCCATGAGAAATATGGGGGCTCCGGGCGCTAACCACCAGCAGCTGCTTCCCCAGCCTGCACAGGACCCTCAGCCCCGCCTCTCCATGAGAAATATGGGGGCTCCGGGCGCTAACCACCAGCAGCTGCTTCCCCAGCCTGCCCAGGACCCTCAGCCCCGCCTCTCCATGAGAAATATGGGGGCTCCAGGCACTAACCACCAGCAGCTGCTTCCCCAGCCTGCACAGGACCCTCAGCCCCACCTCTCCATGAGAAATATGGGGGCTCCAGGCGCTAACCACCAGCAGCTGCTTCCCCAGCCTGCCCAGGACCCCCTGCACCCGCTTCTCCCACGAAGGGAGGCTTGGCCACCCTCAGCGCCAGACGAGGACGGTCACGCAGCTCACGTCTTGAGTAAAAGTACCTCCACCGGGTACTTGCCAGAGAGACGGTGCCGGGAGCCCGCGTGAGGAATTCCTCCCGTGACGAGGTCATGTGGCAGAGCTCTGATGGCAAGGCTAATCGGACCTCAGGTTTTCCCCCTGGAATTTCCTGAGCATCCACCCCCCAAAAATAAGAATCTGCCTGCTTTTCCACTCTTCTGATATTCTCTGGAAAAAAGTCAAATCAGGGCTTTAGTCTTCTGCATTTGAAAGGGATGTTTCAGTTAAACCCCTCTGATAGCTCTCTAGCTTGCCTAACAGGTTCCCCGGACTTCTTACAGCTTGTGAATTGCTTACAGCCCCCCAACCGCGAGAGGCACAAAGCTTAAAAGCATCTTAAAGATACAGAGCCTTTTCTAAAGAGTTAAAAATCATATTGGTGATGGGTTTTCACTGTTGACTCAATGATGGCTGCCAGGCCTCCATATTCTTTATCTTTTAGGCACCTGGGAGGATGTTAATCAATGTAAAGGGGATATGGAAAAAGATATATAGTAGTTTTGATGTTAGCAACACTAGACTTTTGAGTTAATTACTTTTCTTTTGTTATAAATCACTGTGCTCCTTTCACTTGTTAAAAGTTGCTGTATCTTTGCTGTGTAAGAATGTAACTTTATTTAGTGCTTTCTGAGAGTGGCACCGGACTTTGGGAAGATTAACACAAATAAGTCTTTTAGTTAACAAACCCTTATCAGAAAAAAGGCTGTCAAATGTTACTTGGCCTTTTTGGCCGGAAGATGATGTAAATCACCTAAGACTTGTGTCTACAATTAGGTATGCAGAGAGAAAGCCTGGTTTTGATAAGAGTCTGGACTGCTAACGCTGCATAACTTTGTGTTACCCACTGATCTCCATGTTTTATCAAAAGTATAAAAGGCCTTCTGAACAATAGAGGACGGGCCAGTCGCTGGACTGGTTTCCCCCGTGTCTCTCTCTCTCCTTTTCTCCCTTTCCCTCCCTCTCCTCTTTACTTTAATTTCAGGCTGAATTCCCATCTGGGGCGGGGAGGCTCGCCGCACCTACTTACTTGTCCTGGCTGTTAAGACCCGCCCGAAAGGGAGCCTGAGGTGAGGCACCCTTAGATATTCAAGCGGGCGCCGGTGGCCCACCGTAGATGGTGCAAATTCCCTGTCTGGAGTTGTATTGGTCTTCCGCGTAACCCAAGCTCTTCAGCCTCTTCCTCTACTTGGTTTTCCTGCCACACTGTTGTTTCTTAGTCTAATCTTTTATCAATAAACAAACAAATAAGTCTTTCCTCGCCAACGCCGTCCACCCTTCGAATTCCCTGGATCCACCGGGGCTGGACCCCAGCAAGATGGCCTGTGAGTCACTGCAAGAAACCGCTCAATCAGTCAAGCAAGGTGAGCGCCAGCCTCCGTGGTCAAGCTATATTTGGAAGTCAGCGAGAGTCAGGCCTCAGCTTCAAAGGGGGGGTTGTTTCTTTTCTCTCTTTACTCTTAAAAAAATCTCTTCCAATTGTTTTTCAATGTTCCACGATCACACACACAAACAAGGCATGACACAGTTACCCGCTCCCACGGATCTGGCCAGGGGCAGCTGACAAGAGGGTGGTTGATGCCAGGACAAAACCAGATTATCTCGAAATTCCGCTGGAGCTGTCTCGTGTTTGTCTGATACAAATACTCTTTGCTTTCAGAACGCCCCCGTGTTGTTCAGCTCCTTGTAACAAATGTTACCGGAGACAAATGTGATAGAAAGTAAGTCATCCCCACCAGGGGCCTAACAATGTGGGAAGCACCAGAGTAAATAATGGCAGTATGGCATCCCGCTGTGAAACTCAGGCTAATCCTCGAATGTTACCTCTCAGATGGGCTCACAAAGATCACTGGGAATGTCTGCAGAGCACGAGGGAACGTGAAGCCCACAGTGAGCAAGGCCTCGGTCAATATTCTCAGTTAAAAGGACCAGGGCCCTTGCGTGTATCTGGCTGGAAAAGGGCTCTTGGCAACCAAGTCGCAGTCCAAGGGACTCTCAAGAGTCTTCTCCAGCACCGCAACTCAAAAGGAGAGCCAACCAGTCCATCCTAAAGGAAACTGGTCCTGAGTATTCACTGAAAGGAATGATGCTGAAGCTGAAACTCCAATACTTTGGCCACCTGACGGGAAGAGCTGACTCACTGGAAAAGACCGCGATGCTGGGAAAGATTGAAGGCAGGAGGCGAAGGGGACGACAGAGGATGAGATGGTTGGCTGACATCACCGACTCGATGGACATGAGTTTGAGCAAGCTCCAGGAGATGGCAAAGGACAGGGAAGCCTGGCGTGCTGTGGTCCATGGGGTCGCAAAGAGCCAGACACGACTGGACCACAAGCCCAGCTGCAGTTCCTATACACAGAGTGCCCGAAGCTTCCCCCAGCACCAGGACCCCCCAGGCCCGGCACTGCCCCCCACCCGCTCTGCAGCTCATTATTTCCATACCGGACGGAACACAAGCACGGTTTCTGCATCTGGGCGACAGTGATGGATTTCTGCCTTGCAGCAGCACAGAAATCACCACGTTCTGTCTCGAGAACTCTTCCAGCTTCACACTTTCAGGCAGAGAAAGATCTCGGCTGGGGGCCATCCCAGACACGGAGAACACCGCCCGACCAGTGAGAGAGCCGCAGACTCAGGCACCAGACGCTGCGCTTTGGTGGCTGCTGTGGATTTCATTACTGAGGAAGAACTAAAGTCTTGGCCTGCAGACGTGTGCATGCACAGGTGTGTGTGTGAATGAGCCCCGTGTCGGGGGGTTTCTCAGGCCCGCACGGCCCTCGAGACCCTGACTGTCGCCCTGGTCTGAAGTGCCCTGGACAAGCCTGGAGGTCTCTGCAGGCTGTGAACCAGCTTGCACTGAGTCAGCATCGTCCGCAGTCCCTCGAGGGGAAACCAGGGCCGGTTTTTCACGGAGGGCGCTTAATGGACGTGAGAGAGGGTGACGTGGCCTGGGACGAGCTCGCGTAGAAACGGATCCCGACTCCGGAGGTTTTCAGTGGAGCCTTCCAATCAGCCTGCATTCAGTCCCGGCCGTAATAGAAACTGTGGGCCAGACACTTTTTTTTGCTTACAGAACTGTTTTTCACTTAGAAGCAGCCCACGGAGAACGCCTTTCGCCGGTGTCAGAGCGGGAAGCAGAGCGGCGTGCCCGGGGAGGGAGCAGGGTGGGGCGAGGCGGACGGGGGGCCCAGAGCGGGCCGGTACTCACCGTGGTCGTGGGCGAAGACCAGCAGGCCCAGCCCCACCAGCATCTGCGCCAGCTCCTCGTAGCGGCCGCAGTGCTCGCCGGCCCCGTGGGACACGAACACCAGCGCCCTGCGGGACGAGAGACGGCCGTTAGAGAGGCTGATGCACGGAGGCCGCGGCGGGGTCCCGGGCTCCTGGCTGGCAGCGCCGCTGAGGGTGCCGCCGGGGTCGGAGGCAAGCGGGGCACCGTGGTCAGGGCCGTAGTGAGTGGCCAGGAGACCCCAGCCGGGCCTCCGGGCCCAGGCGAGCCGGCCCTAGAGGGCAGGTGACCCCAGAGAGGAGAGCCGCGTAGAGGGGGCGGGGGCGGGGGGGGCCGGGGGCCAGGCCTAAGGCTGCCATTTGGGCCCTGAAGCCACAGCTCCCGGCCCGTGCTGGCTGAGCTGTGGGGACACGGGGCGGCCTGTCACTTGTACGCAGATACACCCCCCCACCCAGGGTCATGCGCCTTGCTTCATTCCACACGTGCACATCCTCCCCACCCCCGCAGCCTCGCTGAGGACACACGGAGTCTCTGCTTCTCTGCGCCTGGCACAGTTCCGAGCTGTGCTGGGCACGCTGCAAATGGGGCTCGAGTGAATGAAGGACGGAGGAAGGTGTGAGGCTCTGAGATAAACGGGGTAGCCTGCACCCAAACCTGTGCAGAGGAAGCCACAGGACTGGCGGCAGAGCCTGGCTGGGCACCCAGTCCCCCCGAAAGCCTGCGGCGTGGTGAGCCCATCCGGGGACACAGGCGGGGCCTGAGTCACCCAGTGTGGGGAGGGGGTTACAGGAGGGCGTTCAGATGCTGGACTGTGCAACCAGACTCCCCTGGAGGCGAGGCACGGACTGCCAGGAGCCAGAGAGAGAAGGGGAGGGGGAGGGGAGAAGGGGGAGGGGAGAAGGGGGAGGGGAGAAGGGGGAGGGAGACGGTGGGAAAGGAGAGGGGAGGTAGGAAGGGAGGAGAGGGGATGGAGAGAGTGGGAAGGGAGGAGGGGCGGGGGAGGGGGGAGGGGCATGGGGGAGGGGAGTGGTGAGATGAAGCAGGAGGGGCAGGGGGGTGAGGGAAGGAGGTGGGGACGGCAGCTGCTGCCTTGCTGAGCGTTTCCTATGTGCCGTCCCTCCGTTAAGTGCACACACAGGATTTCAGATCCTCCTTGTTACCCTACAAAATTAACCTTCCTCACAGCCCAGACTGAAAACCAGGGAAGCCGCTGGTAAAATGCAGATCAGAGCATCCCCCTCCCCCGGCTCTCAGGTCTCAGCGGGCCTCAGGGGCTTAGAGGACAAGCCATCCTGTCCCTCTGTCTCCCCAGACCTCCGGCACCTCCCTGCTCCCCACCCATCCTCACGAGGGGCTTCCAGTCTCCTCAGCAGCACCAGCTCATCCGGCTCAGGGCCCTTGGTCCCGTCTCCCCGGAGCACTCTCTCCCAGATCGCCCCACTGCTCCTCGTGCGTGGGTCTCGCGGCAGACCTCTCCGCACTGGCCTCCCTCCCTTGGGCCTTTCTGACCTGCTCTGGGCCCCACCGCACTTCAGTTTGCACTGGGCCCTCGCCGCACACCACAGTTTGCACCAGGCCCTCGCCGCACTCCACAGTTTGCACCGGGCCCTCCAGGCACACCACAGTTTGCACCGGGCCCTCGCCGCACTCCACAGTTCGCCACTGCTTTGCTGTTCACTTGCGGGGTTGGTTCCTGTCTTTCTCCTCCCCTCTGAGGTCAGCGCGAGAGGCCAGGAGCCTTGCCCATCATGTTGCCAGCAGAACCCAGGGCTGTGCCAGCCTAGCGGCGCTCTGCAGCAACCAGCGCGTGTGCGTGTGGCGGGTGAGCCAGCTCCTGTGCTCTCTCTGTAGCTCCCATCTGCCAGGGTATGGATGGAATGCTCTGAGCCGCGCGCGAAGCAGCGGGGCTGACCTCATTTGACTTTGTCATCTGTCCTCCCCGCCCTTCTCCTAAAATAGGGGAGACATTTTCCACCCTCTTCACCGCAGCACACAATCCCCAGCCCCCCCACTTTATCAGACATCGGTCTGGGCCGATTTACCTGCCCCCCGACCTCCGGGGTCTGCGGGCGGGGCTGTCTCAGCTCCCCTGGCGTGTGCCGGAAACTCGGAACAGCCATCACCTCCAGCTGCACCAGGGGCTGCGCTCCCGGAAGGAGCAGATGAAGCACTTTGCAGTCCCTGGGGAGCGCGGCAGCGGCTGGATTAATTCAGCCCACAGTTAATGCCGGTGGACAAGCCGGGTCACGCGACAGCCAGCCTCTCCCTGCGGTCAGGGCCCACGGGACACACGAGCCCCTCAGGGGCTCAGTTCACGTCCCCGGGAGTGGCGCTCAGCATCGCTGCCTGGAATGGCCTGCTGAGAGAGCCCACCCGAAGCTGGCGGTGGTGGAAGACACCGCTCTTAGGCCGGAGGGACATCTCATCCAGCGGCTCTCCACCCTGGGAGTCACCCGAGGAGCTTTCCACCGAGCCCGGTGGCGTCCCACCCCGGATGCACCTCTGGCTAACGGGTGGTTGACGGTCGCAGAGGGCCCAGAGGTCCCACCAGGCAGCCAAGGTGGAGAGGTGCCTCCATCGGGAGCGATGCTGCTCAGAAGCCGCGTGGGATCCCAGGGGCGGGAAGGCTGCCCTTTGGGCTGGAGACTTGCAGCCAAGTCTCTGTGCTGCTCAGAGACGTGGAGCCACTCGACGCCCAGGGGCAGGTGCTGGGGAAGCCACAGGCTCCGCTGGGCTGACGTGGAAGCTCCCGGCGCATGCTGTCGCCACCCTTTCAGAAACAAGCAGGCCCACGCACCCGTCCACCACGGGAAGCACACGCTCTGCAGCCCTCTCCCCACAGGTGGACGCACCCGCAGGCCCACCGCCCCCGGCGCAGGTCGGGCTTCTCTGCAGACACGCGCCCTGCACTGGCCTTGTCTGGATCCGAGCTGCTGCTGCCGTGTGTGTGGGGGGCTGCCCTTGGCTCCTGGATCCAGCTCTTGCCTGAACCCCCACCGTGATGCGTCAGCTCCCCTGAGGGCACCCACGTTTACTGTTCCCTGGACCCAAGCCACAGAGCCCTCTGCTCTTTCCGCTGCATCACAACGAAGCTGCTGCCGCCCCATGATCACATCCTCATCCCCTCCCTCCTCGGCCAAGGGCTCCCCTTCTCAGTGCTGAGCTACACGGACGGTGGCGTGCTGCTAAGCATTTAACAACCGTGGTGGATGGACCCGATTTGTACTGTCTGCCAATTTCCATGGTATAAATGCTCTCAACATAGCAGATTTCAAGTTATTAACGTGACACCAGGGACAGGGCGCAAAGGAGGGACGCACACAGTCAGCTGCTGAGAGCAGGCCACGCGGACGCCCGTTCCTGACCCTGCTGGGCTGTGCCCTGGGTCTCAGGCTTCTTCTAACTGCCTAGGGGATAGGGTCTTCAGTGCGCGTTGCCATCAAAATGACTCGCCCAAGATCAGCTCCTCCTCCCCCGACCGGAAGGTCCCTCCAGGGCAAAAGCTTCGTGGGTCCGTGAGTCTCGTCTCCGAGGATGCGCTCAGCTGAGTTAGACACCAGCGCACAGCAGCAGCCTGGGAAGGACGAACCGCGTGACCGCCCCCCCACCCCCGTGCCTGGATCCCTCCACCCACCGCAGCCCCCAGGCTCAGACCTTCCGCACAGGCTGGGGCTCCTCTTCGCCCACCCGCCCATCAGGGCACCCCCTCCGCGGGCAGCCCCTGCCGTCTCCCCCACCTTCTGCGCCTCTGCTTGCCGGTCCATCCGAGGACCACATCTGAGGCCCAGCCGTCCCCCCGCGCTCCCGGGCCCCCACCCTGCTCCCACACACACACAGCCAGCCGTTCCCGGCCCGCATGTGTACCCTGTGTCCTCTGGGAAAAGGGCACACCGCCAGCCCCCTGGAACATTCCCCCCTGCCTGCTGCCAGCCCGCAGCCCTGCTGGCCTAGGGTTTCATGAGACACCATTTCGGCTCTGGGAACAGCACCCAAGAGGGCCGGTAAGCAAACACCAGCAAAGCTGGGAAGCTGAGGACGCAGAGCAGAGATGAGGCCAGGGCAATGCAGCAGAGTCGGCATCGCCAGGGTCAACACCTGGGCAAGGCCGCTGGACACTCCCAGGGCGCGGGCACGGCCGTCCTTCCGCTGGGGGCATCCAGAAATGCCGACGCGAGGGGCGGGAGAGGGACACCCAGCCCCGCCCTGCCCTCGCAGAGCCGGCCGTCCACGGGGGAGACAGGCCCGGCAGAGAATGTGGGTTAGGAGAGGCACTGGGAACAGGGTGTGGACCACGGGGCGGGATTGCAGGGAGCAGACGGGGAGGCGGGCTGAGGAGACTCGCGCAGCGGGGAGGAGAGCCATCCTGTGCGGGGCCCTGCCCACCCTGGGCCAGGAAGAAGGGGGCCAGTCCTGAGAAGTGGGGGTGGTCCACGCAGAGGAGGGGCCAGCCGGGCAGTGACCTGGTCTGACCTCCTGAAGCCCCAGTGGCTGCAGTAACAGAGCACGGAGGCAGGGGACAGGGTCTGCCCAGGAGCCCCGGTGGCCAGACCCTCAGCAGGAGCCCAGGAGAGCCAGGCGTCCCCTCCTTCCCTGGCCCGCACGCTCCCAGGAGGAGCGGCTGCAGAAAGCCCAGCAGGGCTGTTCACGCGGACAAGCCGCCAAGCGGGCTGCGGGAGGGGCTGGCAGGCCCTGCTTCTTCTCCGGCTGCAGCCCGCGGGGAGCCGGCTGTTCCGGGAGAAGGTGACTGTCGGAGGGGGAGCCCGGCTCCAGAGCAGATGGCCGGCCTGGCACGCAGCCCCGGGGAGGAGGGGCAGCTCCCGGGGAAGCATATGCCGCCCTCGACACGCACACTCAGAGTCACAAGCCACCTCTGCGCCCAGGTCTGACAGAGCAGGACTCCCCTCCACCCAACAAGCTGATTCTCTTCAGTCTTTATTCGTGCTCTGAGGGACAGACCTCGCTGGGTCTCGGCTTTCTCACCTGTAAAATGGGGACAGTCCTAAAACCACCGAACGCAGAGGCGTCACGAGGGAAACAGGGACACAGGTGTGTCTTGCCTGTCCCTGTCCCAGGAGGCCCTGCTTTTTCGGCGGCACAGGGGTCTCAGCCTCTGCCAGGTTCCTGCAGCTCTGTGGGCCTCGGTTTCTCCACCTGTGAAATGGGCCACTGTGCCCCCTTGACAGGGTTTGGGGATGAAACGAGAGAACTGACAGGCAAACCGCCGCGGGCGGCCTGCGGCCCCCGCCACCTGCTCTGCTGACCGTCACGCACTGGACGGCGAGCCCCCCCTGGGTCCACATTGCCCAGGGGCCCCTGGAAGGGTGGTCCGCCTGCTTCTGAGACACAGACCAGGGCTGGGGGGCAGGGCGTCTACCCCCACATCACCGGCAGGCCTCTGGCCTCAGCCGGGACCTGCTCCCACCTCCGTCTGCACACCCGCGGGGGAGGCATGCGGCCGTCGGGAGAACGAGGGGGCGGACGTGAGACACTCGGCGAGGCCCAGCCAAGGGAGCCAACGCCAGCCCCTCCCGCTCACCTTTTCCTGGCCACCCCCGCCTCATCACGGGAAATCTGAGCACTCATGTCATCAGGAAAAAGTCAGGAAGACCAAGGATGACATGTTTGGTGGGAGGGCCACCAGGAGCAGCTCCCGGGGCGGGGGTGTCTGCTGACCCAGACGGCGGCAGCTGTCGTGGACGCCAGCCCCACCGACCCCTGTAGGGTCCTCCGGCGCGGGGTGGGGGCAGGGCCCGCCTGCCTCCTGGGGAGCTGCCCTCGCTTATTTCCAGGGCCTCCCCCTCAGGAAACCAGCTGGTCACAGCATCATCTGCATCCACCCCGTTCCTAACTTGTGGAATTGCCTGACTTAAAAAAATCCATGCCCTCCCTCCCCGTCTGTCATCAGACCTGAAAGTGGGACCGCGAGGGTGGCTGGGGCCCTCCAGTAAGGAAAGCGGAGCGCGCAGGGCCCGGCAGGACACAAACCCAGCGCCTGGCCACCTCCCAGAGCCGGGGACCGGCCCGTCCCTCCCTGGCGGGGCTCCCGAGGCACCAGCAGTGTGCGACGGGACGGGAATAGAAGAGAGCTGGTGAGGGGTCTAAAAATCTCAGAGGGAGCTCGAAATAGACCTCTCATTTGTAAAACCGACCGATAACTGCCCATCTCCTGGGCCTCGTGAGGCCTGATTGAGAGAATTTATGGAAAATAACCCAGAGGGACGCTGGGGGCAGTGAGCCGTTACATAACAGTCAACGCTGGCAGCTGGAACTCGCTGTGGCCCAGATCCCGGCCCAACCGTGCCGGCGCTCACAGAGGCCCGGAGGTGGGCATGGCCAGCGTGGGCCCAGAGTGTGCAACCCGCGCTCCTGGGGGTCGCCCGGAGCAGCTCAAGGTCGTGAACCCTGCACTCCGGGCCATGTGGGGCCACGTGGTAAGGGGGAGACACCCCACATGGCCATGCCCCGGGGGGCGGTCAGGCAGCGTCCTGGAGGCCCTCCGGGCAGTAGCTGGAGCCTGAGGTCCCCCGCAGAGGTCGGCTCTGAGTCCACGACCCCGAAATCTCCGCCCGAGCGCCTCTGCCCTGCAGTGGTCACCGGGCTCTCCAATGCAGTCAGCCGGGGGGGCAGGGGCAGTCCCATGAACGGCCCGGGGTGCTGCCCCACATCCCTAGCAGGGAGGGCCACCCCCAGGGGATGCCTGGCCGGCCCGCCCCCTTCCTGCACTACCCGGCTCTCGGAGCCTGGCCACCTCCTCCTGCTCCAGGTCCCACTGCCCACCTGCCCTGGGGGCCCCCGTGAGGACGAGGACATGGCCTCCTGCTCCGCTGGGACACAGCCGGGCGAGGCCCTGGCGCTCGCGGCTGCCCGCTCTTCCCTTCACCGCTGCACAGCGTGGCCGGCTCCCCCAGACTGCCCGCTGAGGGTGTGGCTGCCGGGCCCCCGGAGGCCCTCTCCCCCCTCCTCTCAGCGAGGCGCACGTCCCCACCCGAAGCTGAGAGGCGCCCCGAAACAGAGGACGGCCGAGCGGAGACCCCTGGGCTCCCCCACGCCCCATGCTCTGCGGCCCTCGTCAGGAGCCTGCTGGCGCGGCATCTACAAGGGCAGATCCATTCCAGGTTCATCCCCACACACAGCCGCCTGGCCCGCCTGCCTGGTTCACACCCTGCAGCGCCCCCCGTGACGCCACGGCTCACGTCCACGCCGATCACCCCACACAGCGGCAGGCGGCCACGTCCGAGCCCCCATCCCCGAGCTGCCCCGGCTGGCAGATGCAGACAGACTCTGGTCTGCTGAGCGAGGGCGCCTCGTCCTGCTCAGAAAGCTCCCTGGCCACCGACTCCCGGACGCCCTGGGGCCACTCATCCCACCTGTGAACTCCGAGGCCGGACCGTCTGCCTCCCTTGCCCGGAAATTCTGCAAGCGGCTCCCGTCGCTGATGCTTCGTCCCCACGGGAGGGAGGAAGGTCCCCGACCTTTCTCAGGCATCGTGCCCGGGGCCACGTGTGGGTCCAAGCCCACGCCTCTCTCTCTAAGGAAACCAAGAACCGTGGATCTGGCTTTAAGGCACTTGAATGAAATCAACCCATTCATTCACCTTGACAACACACGACGGCCCACAAACATCTTAAGACTTGATGGAAAGGGGCGCAAAAAAAGTCGCCAAAAAGGGGCGTGCTTTAAAAGTCGGTTCTCCCTGGGTTCAGACCCCACCTCTGGCATCTGAGGAAATCACTCCCAGACTCAGGTGCTACTGCTGCTAAGTCGCTTCAGTCGTGTCCGACTCTGTGTGACCCCATAGATGGCAGCCCACCAGGCTCCCCCGTCCCTGGGATTCTCCAGGCAAGAACACTGGAGTGGGTTGCCATTTCCTTCTCCAATGCATGAAAGTGAAAAGTGAAAGTGAAGTCGCTCAGTCGTGCCGGACTCTCAGTGACCCCATGGACTGCAGCCCACCAGGCTCTTTCATCCATGGGATTTTCCAGGCAAGAGTACTGGAGTGGGGTGCCATTCAGGCAGGCAGGGGTAAAAGAGGAAGACCCATCCGGCCTCACGGGGGCATCGTGAGAAGTAAGCGACTGTGTTCTCCAAGTGCTTGGCCCATGGCGTGTGGCTTTCTGTCCCCGGGAAGCCTGCATCAGGACTGGGCAGATCAAGTCAGCTGAGAACACGCCAAGGTGCGTGTGCTGGTAAGGATGAGCCCAGGCACCGCCTCGCCTTCGGGTCTGTGTATCTGGGTTTTTACACACGCAACCAGGGCCCCCTGTGCCAGGAATGCACTTTCACCCCCCTGGCTCCAGCAGGCTGACCACAGGCGCTCCCACCACACAGGTAAGGCAGTCAGAGCGGAAGCAGGTGCCGAGCAGGACGACGGCCACCCTGCACCTCGGCTGGAGTCTGCCCCAGCCCCTACGCGTCTCCGCCTGCAACCCGTGTGTCCACCGGAAGGGGAAGGCCTGGCCTAGCAGACTTGCACAACGTGGACGGTTTCAAAAGCCTGCTGAGCTAACTCTTCACAAGCCAACAGCACTGAGATATCAGAAAAACCAGGGCTGTGTGCGCAGGTTACGACACAAACGCGGAGTGAGTGAAGTGTCGGTCACTCAGTCCCGCCCGACTCTCTGCGACCCCGTGGACTGTAGCCTTCCAGGCTCCTCTGTCCATGGGAGTCTGCAGGTGAGAGCACTGCAGCGGGTTGCCGTGCCCTCCTCCAGGGGATCTTCCCAACACAGGGATTGAACCCAGGTCTCCCGCATTGCAGTCAGATTCTTTACCCTCTGAGCCACCAGGGAGGCCAAACACAAATATAATTCTGTCTAGAAACTTCAAAGATTGGCACGCCTTGACAGCCTGTGTGCTAGGCTCTGCACTGTGCCGCTAGGCTGGGAAAGCTCTGGGTCTCAGGGACCCTTCCCTCCTTGTAAGGGCCTGTTCTTACTTTACAGAACATTCTATAGGTAAGTCTTCTGAAATCCTGTTGAAGTTCTTGGAAAGTTTCTAAAGTTCTTGCAGCAAAACTGTCTCCTAATAAGATGTTTTCTGGAGTCCTCAGAACCATGTCCTTCGGCGGGGCTGACAGAACTCTTGAATTTCTGGCGATTTTCACCTCGCGCTCGTCCTTTTGAAGGTCAGATGCGTCTGGTTTGGGGGACTGAGAGGTGACTGAGGGTCTGCCCGGATCCTACAGCGGTGGGCACAGAACTGCCCCCGGGGCCACCAGGACCCCTGGGGGACGGTAGCTAAGGCTCCTGAATTTACAAAGTGACAAAGCAGGCCACCAACTGCCTCAGGGATGACACGGGAAGCACTCAGGCCCACACCTCATCCACAAGAGTCTGAAAGAGGAACACGGCTCATTCGGGAAAACACCGCAGGCATCAGGAAAAATAAAACCCACATGAATCCCTCCACCCAGGGCTACCGTCAGGGACACGGTATTTCCTTCCATGCTTTCTCTCTCCATAGACATTAAATTCAGTTTGTCATTACTTATACTTTAATTCTGAACTTCTAACTACAGCTTACAACTGTAATCACACTTTATAACTGTAACCACGCCTAATGTTTCATCTGAGGTCCTTCTTCACTGACCTCTTTCCAGGAAGAGTTTCCCACGGTAGGAGCGAGCCAGCACCACCTACTTCGGAGCTGCTGTGGGTGGGCGGACGGAACACCCGAGCAGAACCCCCGCACCGGGAGGCGCCCCAGAAACGGCGCAGGGGACTCGCCTGCTGCACGCAGAGCAGACGCTGCCAGCCCAGGAGGCCTGAGCCTTCCCAGCCCCACACTGCGGGCTCACACTGCGTCTACGCTGGGCGGCAGGCTAGAAGAGGCTGGTTCTGATCCGCTTCCACCCCCAGCTCTGTGGCGGCAGGTCAGAAAAGGCTGGTTCTGATCCGCTTCCACCCCCAGCTCCACCCCCCACCCCAGGACAAGGTCACCTGCATGTGGGGCATCGAGGCTCAGGCACTCGGGACCACAGCTGGCCCTTCACCAGCGAGCTTCAAGGAGAAACCGCGCGTGGCCTCACACCCTCTGGGCGTCTAGCAGGTGGGGGACGCAGACGTGGCAGGGACGTGGCAGCTCCAGTCTGAGCACAGGCCTCCCTGACTCCTGGGCCACCAAAGGGAAGCTGTCACACAGCCCTCAAGATGGCCACACACAGAGGCCCACAGGGCCCCGGCAGGGAGGTGTCACGGGACGCCTGGTCTACCAGCCCTGAGCCCCACGCAGCACAGGCCTCCCTGCTCAGGGATGATGCAAGCCGTCCACAAGGAAACCACAGGCCACAGCGAAGGTGTGTTTCTATACAAACGCGCAAAAGCAGTTCAGCAGCAACCAGCTGCACGCAGAGGGGGCCGGACCGGCCAGTGCACTGCACTCCTGGGTCTCTGCCGGCTTCTGCTGGCTGGCTCCCCGCTGCCCCCCACCCCATGTGGCCATCCCCAGGAAGACTGGGCCCCTCGGAGCAGGGCCGAGGCTCTTCCCCAGCCCACGGCCGTAATGTCTGCAGGCAAAGACAAGCGTCCCCGGCACACAGGACTGCCTCGGCCTACAGTGGGACTGCCCCCCGGCCCCCCGAGCCTCGATCTGGTCTGGCTCAGCACACGGCCATTCTCTGAGCCGGAAGCCCTCTGAGAGCAGAGCCAGGGCAGAAGGAATGAGACCCACACCATCCCTTTCATCGCGACCGTCTTCATTCCTTACTCACACGCCTAGGATCGCATTTCTGCTGAATGCCGCCGGTATTCTGAAATGCGCCAGCTTGCAGAACAAAGTAACAGTGACAACAATACAGAAAGAAGGTCCTTGCGCTTCCTGGCGAGTAGGAGGGAAAATGGAAACAGGGACAGGCTTTAGTTTCTGGGCTCCAAAATCACTGCAGATGGTGACTGCAGCCATGAAATTAAAAGGCGCTTGCTCCTTGAAGAACAGCTATGACCAACTTAGACAGCAGATTAAAAAGCAGAGACATTACTTTGCCGACAAAGGTCCGTCTGGTCAAGGCTATGGTTTTTCCAGTGGTCATGTATGGACGTGAGAGTTGGACCATAAAGAAAGCTGAGCGCCGAAGAATGGATGCTTTTGAACTGTGGTGTTGGAGAAGACTCTTGAGAGTCCCTTGGACTGCGAGGAGATCCAACCAGTCCACCCTAAAGGAGATCAGCCCTGGGTGTTCATTGGAAGGACTGATGCTGAAGCTGAAACTCCAATGCTTTGGCCACCTCATGTGAAGAGTTGACTCATTTAAAGACCCTGATGCTGGGAAAGATTGAGGGCAGGAGGAGAAGGGGACAACAGAGGATGAGGTGGTTGGACGGCATCACTGACTCAATGGACGTGAGTTTGAGTGAGCTCTGGGAGATGGTGATGGACAGGGAGGCCTGGCGTGCTGCAGTTCATGGGGTCGCAAAGAGTCGGACACGCCTGGACGAGAACAGCAACGTGTGCCCAGGAGAGCCTCCCGAGAGCTCCCAGCCTGGTCCTCCGCCGACCCCAGCCTCAGCGCGGGGCGTGCCGAGGTCAGTGCGGCCCCTCGCCGTGGGCCGCCCTGGGTGGGTGGGCAGCCACGGCAGGGTGGGCATGCAGACGGGGTGCTGGGCGGGAGCGCATGCCTCCAGCCCCGGGGCACCCTGCCCTCACTGCCGCAAGCACCTTGGTTCCTTCTCTTCGGCACTTAGCCACGTGCGTGCTGCGTTAACGCCAGTCTGTTCCGAGTACATCCGAACTCATATCAAACAGACCTGTCCTCACGGTCTTTCTGGGTCGTTTCTTTGGCTTTGGAGCTGTGGGGCTTCAGCCACGTGGATGCGTGTGGCAGTGTTCACCAACACGGCACAGAGTCCCCTGCGGACAGACGTCTGGACGGGCTCCACCGGGGGACACGGCGGGTCCTGCCCTGGCGGTTGTCGTGTGAGGCTCCTGGCACTTATGGGCCAGGGCGTCCCTGTCTGGTGGCAGAGTCACCACCCGCGGGTGACGACCGTCAGCTCCACCAGGCAGGACCGGTTTACCTTCTCACCGACAGCGCTCAGCCCTCCTCTGCCCACGTGGCCTTCAGACCCGCCATCTGAACAGCTGGGAGAGGGAACCTCATTGTGGCCTTTATTCCCCTTCTCCTGATCATCAGTAGGGCGGCGGCCTCGCCCACCACAAGCCTTCTGGACCATGCTTGTGTACCACAACTGTACCCACCTCCCGTCTGTCCGGGGGCTCCTGCCCCTCCGGGGGCGCCCCGGCCACACCGAACCCCAGCCAGCATCAGTCACCCTTCCTCCCGGGCTCCCCCGTCTCCGGGCGTGGTCGTGACAGGCCCTGGTCACGCTGGGCTGGGAAAAGCTGCTGCTTTGCTTTTCAGGCAGTTAAGTGACACCTCACAGCCTCCATCACCCGGAACCTCGCCCAGCAGACACCAGGCTGCTCAGTGGGTTGGTGGGTTCACGGGGTTTGCAGGAAAACCGCAAACTCCTCCCGGCAGACGGCACTCTGGTTTCGGGTGGGACGTGAGGCTGTCCGTGAGAAGACAGGCAGGGCTCCTTGCCGGCTCTGAGCCTCCAGCCGCGTCGCGGGCAGCCCTGGGCCCACCACTGCGGCCCTGCCTGAAGCTTCTGGACACGGAGCTCGGGGCCCACCCCCCGGGAGGCCGCACCACTCACGTGGGTCCTCTGCAGGCTTCTGCTGCCGCCCCCAGCCCCCGCTACCCCAGACCCAAGGATCGCAGCAGCCTCTCAGCTCCGCACCCTGCCCCCAGCCCCTCCCACTCCAATCTGTGCAGCTTCCCGTCCTGCCGACGCCAAGAGTCGCCCCGCGATGCTCGGGCAGCTGACTCGCCCTCAGCCCTGCACCTCCGGGGGCCCCTCCCTCCCTGTGAGGCCGTCCGGCGCGCGCTCCGCACCCCTGCCTGTCCTGAGGCTCTGTGCTCAGGCTCCCCCAGAGCGATCCGGCCACAGAGGTCTCAGGAGGGTGCGGGTGGTCAGGGCGGCGGAGACCCTGGATGACCCAGCTGAGCCAGGGAGCAAGGAGGCAGCTCGGGGTCACAGGTAACAAGACTCAGGGCGAGGGGCAGCAGAGTTCCCACGAGGGTGGGGGGCAGGCAGGCCCAGCTCGGACACCATCCAACACACAGAACAAACCGTCAGGGTCCAGGGCCCGAAGCGGCTGGAGGGATGCGAGACACAGCTGGGAGCATCCATCACCCCAACCCGGACCTGCTACCCCAGCGGGCCCTGCCCAGGAGCCCCGTAACGTACAGATGCCTAAAGCAAGCTGGAAAGCGCTGCGGCCACACTCGCCATCAGAACAGGCAGGAGTAGACCTGGTCCCCAGCGGCCTCGAACCGGAGTCCTGCCCCTCCCGCCGGGGTCCCGGGGCCCAGCTCCCGCTCCGGGCTCCAGCCCCGCCCACGGTGAACCCACCCACCCTCTCTGCAGTTCCCTGCCTCACGCCCTGTCTTGGGGGCAGTGGGGCAAACGTATGGGAGCAGCGGGCATGAGCAACTGTGGCCCGGCCCCCTGGGCTCATCCCCATTTCACAGCCAACAGCTCCTCTCCCAGCCACATCACCGGGCTTCTTGGCAGCCCCCAGACAGGCTAACAGTTGCTGTGAAATGAACAAGCGATCACAGCATGGTGACAGGCAGACAGCACTTCCCTTGCTCGGCCCCAGGCTCACCTCCGCTCCCGGGAGCTTCACCTGCACACACGGCCGCCAGGCGGAGGCCACAGAGCCCGCATCCCGCAATGAGGCATGGCCACGTGACCACAGGCACGGACACGACTGCTGTGTGCGGCCTCCTCAACACCCGCCTCGCGCTGGCTCCTTCTTCCCCCTTCCCACGCCCTGGAGCGCGGACACCAAGGACCTGGCTGTGGTCACTGGACCAGCCCTTGGGGTGGGGGACAACAGGGCAGAAGGGGCTGGGCCCCCACCTGACCGTGTGGACCCCTGGACGGGTGATGGAGACAGACCCAGACGTACGTCTCACGTGAGCACCACGCTGCGGGGTTTCTCATCCCCAAAGCTCAGGCTGGACCGTAACGACCGTGGACCCTCACGGACGAGCCCGTCACCCAGGCAGGGGCCAGAGGGTGTGGCTGCAGACCCACCTCTGCGGTTCCTTAACTGTGCCGTGGGCCAGCTGCTGAAGCCCGTTCCCTTTCCTGGGAAGCAGGGACGATACAGGGCCAGCCGTGAGGCCGACACAGAGCGCGCCCCACAAAGCTGGTGGTGGGGGGCCCTCCTGCTGCATGACCCAGCCGGGCCCCGTCGGTCATCCTTTGCAGCAGAAAGCAGATGCTATATGAGTCCCGTGTGGTTCCCCACTGTCTCTGCCACAGCTGATGTTTCTGCCCTCACGTCCACGCTAAGGCGAGCTCCTAACGAGCAGGGCAGCGAGACCTGCAGCGCTGAGGTCAGATGCTGCAAGGCTCCAGCGAGTTTCCAAGAGCACCTGCTTTCTCAACAAAGAAAAAGGAAAACGCTGCTCATCCTATCGTATCTATTTATCTGGCCTTCCCAGGTGGCTCAGTGGTAAAGAATCCGCCTGCTGAAGGCTCAGGTTCCGTCCCGGGGTTGGGAAGATCCCCTGCAAGAGGGCATGGCAACCCACTTCAGTGTCCTCGCCTGGAGAATCCCATGGACAGAGGAGCCTGTGGGCTACAGTCCACGGGGCCACAAAGAGTCAGACAGGAGTGAGCTCGCATGCACACATCCATCTATCCCCCCACCCTTTATCCGTCTACATGCAGACCGAGAGAGACATAGACACAGACGCATTTCTCCTCGGAGGCTGCTCTGGCCCCACCGGCCGCACGGCGTGGCGCATGCCTGCCGCAGGGCTGCCCGCCCCAGCCCGGAGCTCACCCCTCTCTCAGCCACCGGTTCCATCAGTGACAGAGGCTGACGAGCTCGGGGTCTGGCTCAGGCTCTGAGCACACACCTGAATTAGACAAAGTCCCTACCCTGGTGGAGCCCCGCGTCCCCGGCCGGGGCCAGAATAATCAGTACATGAATACACGCCAGGCTGCGTGAAGCGCCGTGGAGAGGACGGTCAGGGCAGGGGGGCAAGGGATGCCGTGCCACCCCCCACCCCAGCGTGGAATTGCTTCCTGCAGCCCCAGGCCCTCTAGACACAGGCTGAGGATGGGGTCAGGATTCTCCAAAGAAGGCACGCAAATGGGCAACAGCCACGTGAAAAGATGGCCAGCGCCACGAGCCGTCAGGGACATGCACATCAAAGCCACCCTGAGGCGCCGCCTCACGCAGGGCGACCACCAAGGAGTCCACAAACAGCAGACGCTGGCGAGGCCGTGGCGAGAGGGGCCTTTCTACACCGCTGCTGCCACTGTGGAGAACAGTGTGGAGGTTCCTGGAAAGGTTAAATCTACAGCTGCCGCGGGATCCGCACTTTCACTTCTGAGAACGTGTCCAAAGGAAATGAAAAGACTCTATTCCCGAGATATCTGCACCGCCCCCCTGCTCACGGCAGCACTGTTGACAGTCACCACGCTACAGAAGCGACCGAAGTGTCCACCCACAGATACACGGATCAAGGCGCGGTGTGCACGTGCGGCGGACGAGGACTCAGCCGCGAGAAGTGAGGAGGTCCTACCACTGGCAACAAGACAGATGCCTGAGGGCATTATGCCGCGAGAAGGGAGTCACAGACAGAGAGCAACGCGCGGCGTCGCTCGGATGCGGAACCTAAAAACAGGAGGAGAGCAAAACGAAAGACACTCTTAAAACAAGGCGTCAGATTTGCGGTTACCAAGGACGGGGCTGGGAGGGGGTGGAAGGAGGTCAAGAGGCATTAACTCAAACTCCCGAGTAGAAGTCAAGTCCTGGGATGCAGTGTCCGGCACGGCGTATAGCGAGCGCTGCTGGAAAGCTGTGAAGAGCACAGATCCTAAGAGTTCCCATCAGAAGGGGAGAAGGTCCCCCCGCTTGCCTTATCTGTATGAGACACGAGCTCCTGTGATACTCATTTCAGACTCCATGTGGTTTCGTTAAGCTGCACACCTTGTTAGGCTCATGCAGCGTCGCACATCAATGACGTCTCAGCAAGGCTGGGAAGCAGCAGCCGCAACAACGGAAGGAGTTAGTCAGGGCACTTCCCCGGTGCTCCAGCGCTTGAGCCGGCCTTGCACTGCAGGGGACGCGGGTTCGATCCCTGGCTGGGGACCTAAGATCCCACACGCGGCGGAGCGAGTAAGCGCGAATGCCACAGCCAGAGAGAGGACCGCCCGACGCAGCACAGACCCGGGGCATGGTAGCCAGACAGACGCTGTTAGAGAGAGAGTCTGTCGGGCAGGGCGTCACTACCGCGGGCACTGCAGCCCGCCAGGCTCCTCCGTCCACGGGATTTTCCAGGCAAGAGTACTGGAGTGGGTTGCTATTTCCTTCTCCAGGTCATCTTCCTGACCCAGGGACTGAACCCGGGTCTCCCGCATTGCAGGCGGACGCTTTACCATCTAAGCCACCAGGGAAGACCCCAAATGCAAACAGCACCAGATGCCGCCAGAGGCACTGAGCCGCTCCAGTCCTCGTGCTTGAGATATGATGGGCAGAGGGGCCTGGAGGCCCGGGCCATGCTTGACCAGGCCCCCAGGATCTGCTGGACGTGAAGAACACGCTCGAACTCCAGGGATGAGAGGCGCATACCTGCCTCCCATAAACCAAGCTGGAAACGCACGCGGAAATTATCACTCCTCCAACGTCAGACAGCTCCTTCCTGAAAAGAATTTCCTACACTTTCGGGGTGTGGCCTCGGGGAGCGGTTTATGTTCCACGGCAAAGCAGTCTGTACCATAAGCGGCCAGGAGAACACGGCCCTTCACTGATACCAACAGTGCGATGTCTTCAGCGGCGTCTCCTTGCAGCCACCGCCTGCCTGCCACCCTGTAAAGGTCCTCACGCCGAAGGGCTCCTCAGGGAGCTGGCGTCCGGATCAGTGTTTGGAACCGGCCCTCAGGGAAATCACTAACAGCCTGCCCGCAGAAGCACACAGCCTGATGTTCAGGATGGTCCCTTAATGGCGAGCATCACAGCTGCGTCAGGGGCTGTGATGTGGAGAACCAAGGCCAGGGGTTGGGGTGACGGACCGGCTTCTCTCGGGAGAGCTCTGGGCTCCGTCCCAAGCCCAGGTCTCCTCTCTGCACAGAGAAGGACCCGCATGGGCTCTGGGTCCCAGCAGTGGGCCGCCGCCTGCCGGAGGCCCCGCCTCTCAGGGCCTCAGCTGGACACACAGCAGCAGAGGCGCCGTCGGGGCGCAGGGCTCTGGTGTCCCATCCCGCAAAGGACAGAGCGGCGGCGGGCTCTCGTCGGGCAGCGGGCAGCGGGCAGCAGGGAGGACTTGTGATCGCAGGGATGTGCACACTGCAGAGGCCAGACCACTGGTCCCTGGAAGGGACGGGAGAAACCTCAGCACTCACTACGCGGTGTGGCGCGTCACAGGGTGAGCACTCCCGTCTCACGGGCTCCCACACAGACGGGCGCCCGGGCCCAACGCTGGCGGCCCGGTGTTAAGTGATGGACACTGGGCCGTCAGGGTCGCCTAATCCCCCCATCGCGTCCTCTGGGTGGGTAGGGAGGCCTCGGCGAGGTGCCGGTCTGTCTGAAACAGCTCCCCAGCACAAGCCGGCTCTGGTTTCTGGGCCGAGAGCAGCCGGAGCTGAGACGCAGCCAGGGGGTGTTCCTGTGCCCCATCCCCTTCTGCTGAGGGCATCTCAGGCTAGCTTTCCAGCCCCCGAGTTAGAATAAACTTCCCGCCCAAAACAGACGTGCAATGAAAAAGAAGGTCTAGTCCAAGGGAACAGCAAAGACAGGACTCTCAAGTCGGACGCTGGGGCCGACAGCACACAGGCGGCCTGCACGGGACTGGAGTGCGGCTCCCCGGGGTCCGGGGGGCACCGGGCCCCGCTCTCACCACCGGACGTCTGGAGACCACCCAGAGGAGCGAGGCCGCACACAGAGGTGGCCCCCGTAAGAGGTGGTCAGTTAGGAGGCCAACCTCCAAGTGGTCCTGGGGGATGAGGAGGCAGAAAGCCCCGGCGTGGGCCTCCCTGGCGGCTCAGCGGTAAAGAACCCGGCTGCCAGTGCGGAGACAGAGGTCTGATCCGCGACCCAGGAAGATGCCGCACGCCACGGAGCATAAGCCCGTGCACCCAGCTACGGGCCCACGCGCTCTGGAGCTGGCGGTGGGCAGCAAGAGAAGGCTCTTCATGGAGAAGCCTGCACACCGCAGCCACGGAGCGGCCTCTGCAACCGGAGAAGAGCCCGCGCAGGCAGACACACGTAAGGCGCTCTTCTAACAGGAAGCCCCGTTGCCAGGGAGGCCAGCGAGAGAGTGGCCGAGAGCAGGAGGGAGTGGACGGCAGGCGGGCGCCTGCCCCCTCCCCGGACAGCAGGCTTCCGTCAGACCAGGCCAAGGCCACCTCGGCTCAGAGCTGGGCCGGCAGGGTCAGCCAACGCCCTGGGCCACCCCTCACCCGCCCCTCACTGCCTCGCCCGCCTGGCTCCTTGCGGGTGGGCCTTCGCCTCTCACTCGGCTCAGACCTCCAGGTCCTGCCCCAGCCACCCTGTCCCTGCGAGGGAGCGAACGGTCCCAGCTCCTCTGTCCCCCCATTTGCAGAGCCGGGGACTAACCATCTATCCGCACGGCTGTTTCCAATTCCTCAGAGTCTGCGAGGTTACCAAGGACCGTCCAGAGGGGGGATCAGTCGTCCAAGCTCCCTACTTTCCCTTCATTTCTCAGCGTCGTACCATGGACATGCTCCTGGAAAGACAGCACATTTTGTTTTCAGCAAAATTCAACGACCCAAGCTGAACAAGCAGGGGAGAGCCTGGAGGCTGCAGAAGAGACGGCCACCGCTGGAGGGGTGCTGGGGGAGTGGGGAGGGGGCACAGGGGCGCCTGCCCCGGGGGTGACCCCTCCCTGCTGGGAGGGCAGGGAGCAGGGCGACCAGCACACACCCCGAGAGGAAGGCCTGCACGTTCTCCAGGAGGAACCTCTCCTCAGGCCCGAAGGGGCACCCGGAGTTGTCCGTGGACGTCGGGGCAACACTGGGATCCTTCTTAACGGCTCTGCGAGGAAGCACGGTTCTGAGAGCAGCGTGCGACTTTGCACCTGGACGGTGCCACGGCGGGGGGAGAGGGCAGGGGGCCTGCGGCCTGACAAGTGGCTCCAACCTTCCTGTAAGAATGTGCTTGAATCCATCTTATGTAACAGTCTTTTTTTTTTTTTTTTTCCTGGAAGGAGAACAGCATGAACTTTCCAAGTCTGCAGATGGCTCCAAGTCCTTCTGGGCGGTGAAATGCCAAGCGGATGGCAATCAACGATCGGGAATCTATTGAGAATGCAGGAGAGGGAAGGAGCACCGGGACGAGCTTAGGGGGCAGGCTCACCACTCTGCGGGGACAGAGCTCAGGCCTCGGAGCTCTGCTGAGACCCCGCGAGGCAGCTCCAGCCAGGCGCACGTCGTCAGAGCCGCCGCTGCAGCTGGACGTGGGTGGAGGGGAGGGACCGGGCACCGTGGGCTCTCTCCACTCCTGTCCCTCCACCCAGGCCCCTGTTCGGAGCCCCTTGCCGAGCCTCAGTCTTCCCATCCGTCGGGGGCGTTTACAAGGCACCTGTGCACACAGGCGCTTCAGATGGCTCTGTACGTGTTTACAGGGCAGAGCTGGGTGCTGGAGAGAGCAGTGCCTTTAGAGCACAGAGACGCGCGTTCAGACCCCGGCTGCGCGTTCATTAGCACCCGACTCTCTGGGGCCAGTCTCCCCATCAGTGAAGCAGCAAGCGTGGCGTCAGCCCCACGTGATGCTGTGGGACTCAAGCAGGTGAAGCCCAGGAGGGACCCAGCGAGGTGTGAGGCTTGAGCGTGGGCCCTTCCGAAGGCGGCGCGAGGCTTGAGGACGCGCATTCCGTTTTTATAGTCGTGTTTCCAACCTCGTTCCTGTGACTGTCTTTTTAATATGACTGAGATCACCGTTTCACGCTGTTTCCCCCTTGTGCCAACATACCCTGAGTAACTCTGGGTCATCAGGCTGTTGGGTAAACATCGTTAAAAACGTCTGCCTGACGCCGCTTAACTCTCTTTCTTAGGCACTTGTGTTTTTTTGGTAAGAGCTTTCACGGGATATAATTCGCAGATAACATAATCTGCTCTGTTAAAGTATACAATTCAGTGGTCTTCACATGTTTACAGAGTAGTATAACCAACCTCGTAATCAATTTTAGACCGTCTCCATCACCCTGAAAAGAAACCCCTACTCTTAGCTGTCCCAACCTCCACCCCAGCTCACGGCCACCGCGAATGCGCCTTCTGTCTCCGAAGACTGGCCTAGGCTGGACACTTCATGCAAATGGAATCGTATTAACCCGTCACCTTCTCTCAGCATAACTGTTTCAGGTTCATCCATGCACCGGTATTTCCTGCCTTTTCATGGCCAAATATTCCACTGTGTGGACATGCCACATTTTATTCATCCATTCACCAGTTACGGACATCTGGCTCGTTCCCACATTTTGACCATTAGGAATAATACTGTCATGAGTGTTTGTGTACAAGTGTGTGGACACGTTTTCAGTGTTTTAAAAACTGGAGTGTCATTCATTTACAGTGCTTCAGGTGTACAGCAAAGTGGTTCAGTGATGCCTATGCTTTTTCAGGTTCTTTTCCACGATGGGTGATTAGAAGACATCGGCCACAGTTCCTGATGCCACAACATAGGTCCCTGTTTACCTGTTTTGAAAATACTAGTATGACCTGTTAGTCCCCAGTTGCTTTCGATACGTACCTAGGGATGGAACTGCGGGGTCATAAAGTAACAGTGTTTAACCTTTGAGTAACTGTCAGCCTGTTTTCCAAAGCGGCTCCACTACTTTAAATTCCCTCAGCAGGCCACAAGGGTCCAGACTTCACATCCCCACCAGCTCATCGCTGTCCTTATCACATGGCCATCCAAGTGGCTGGGAAGCGGCCCCTCATCGTGGCTTTGATTTGTCCTCATCTCCCTGATGACAACTGATGCTGAGCATCTTCTCACACGCTCATCAGCCATCAGTACACCTTCTCTGGGGAAATGTTCTTCAAGCCCCTTGCCCATTTTTTCAGGGAGGCTATCTTTCTATCACTGAATTACAAGCATTCTTCTCATGCCTCAGATACAATGCCCTTATCACACAGATGTTTTGCAAGCATTTTCTCCCATTCTGTGAACTGTTTTTTCGTTTTCTTCAAAGTGTACTTTAAAGCACAAAAGGTTTTCATTCTGGTGAAGTCCACTATGTCATTTTTTTTCTTCTGTTGCTTGTCCTTTTGGGGTCACATCTGAGAACCATGGTCAAATCCCAGCAGGTGGTCTTAAGACGCGGGACACCAAGGCAAGGGCCGAGCCCACAGCGACTTCAGACGAGCTGGGGCGTCTGCCACGAAACCACAGAGAAGCACAAGCTTCTGTGAAAAGTCAGGACGCGTGTCGCGTGGAGCGTCCCGTCGGCAGGGAGATAGCAGAGACGTCACCGGACACGCGAGCCGCTCTCACCAGACGCCAACCCGCCGGCTCCTCGGTCCCGGGGCAAAGGACCGTTCTGCTGTTTAAGCCAGCGGGTCTGTGGCGCTTTGTGGCAGATTAACACGACGGCATTCAGATCCCAGCTCCCGGACCAGCCCTTCCAAACGCACCTCCCGCCGTGCACGGCAGACGTCAGGCCGAGAAAGACTTCCTGCTGTTTTCAGAACATGCCTGCATGCCCGTGTGGAAGCGGCTCCTCCAGTCCCCTTCAACACCTCCAAGGGTCGGTTTAAAGTCACCTAAACTTGTGCCTGAACCGCCCCCTCCCCACCTCCTCAGAATGCAAGACCCTCACGAGCAAACCGCCACGGTGCTTGGCGCTGTCTCCCTGACACGTAAGGGGAGTGGTCTTCCAAGGCAGAGGAAGGACCCTGCTGAACCACCTCAGGGTCTCCAAACCGGAATGAGGCCAGGCACACACAAGAAGCTCAGAGAGAGCTCATGCGATCGGGGGTCTGCGGTCAAGCGCACCCCGAGTCTTCAGGCCGCTCGGAGGACCCCCATCGCTTTCCGCCCTGGTGCTGAGCAGACACCTGCAGCTCAGTTAACACCTGCCGCGTCGCCCACACGTTCAGAGGAAGCGGACCCCACCCCAGATTCTGGTGCCCGTGCTGACTTCTGCCCGAACACAGAAAACACTCTCTGCTGTCCTGCAGGCCCACTCACGGGTGTGTTTCCAAACTTTACTTCAAAGTTAAAATGGTTAAGACGCAGCCACCTAGTAGTCCAGGGGACTGGCTGCCTGTAGGGAATATTCTCTTCTTAGCTGTCGCTAACTCCCTTCACTGCTGCTTCCGAATGGTAGGTGTCCTCATTCCTGCACAAAGAGTAAGCCCCTCTGGTCCACACTCGGTGGAAATGCTGATCCTTTCCTAGAAAACCAGGCCGCAGGGACTTTAGAGACTCACCCCGCCAAACTGTCTTACCTTATAAACACAGGAAGTTCACTCATTCATTCAACACACATGTTTGGATCTCTTGGTTTGTGCTGGACATGAAACTCTACCGGGGCGAGAGCTGAGGAAGCCAGGATAATATGAAGCTTGAGCTCTGCCCTGGAGAAGCTCACAGGTTGTGTCGCCAGCGTGAGATGCAAACTGGCCCAGAGTTATATAAAATCGCAAACTCTGGGAACCTGCTGGAAAGTCTACCGGATGCCATCTTATCTAGAGCCACTCAGAGGCAGAAACAAAATTCCAACCCTGGTGTCCCAGCTCTCGGCACAAAAGTCCCTTCCCAGCGACGGAGTCAAAAATAGCCACGAAACCTCCTCCCCCGACCTTGCTCCGTGGACAGGCCTCCACCGCCTCTGGGCTGACTCACTCTGCCAGCAGAGCACTTGCAAACTTGACCCAAGCAGAGACTTGGAAAGCGTGTTGTTGCTCCCTCATTGCCCTTGAAACACTGCCATCCTGATGCCCCAGGGGACGTGGGGAAGAACACACCAAGAGCCTGCCAGGGGCAGACACTCGAGGCCAGCAGGCCCCGGCCGGCTGCCTGCCCTGCGGGGGAGCAGCTGACCAGAGGCGCACAGAGACGCCCACGGGGCCCAGCACGGGCTGCCCACCAGAGGCCTCCTGACACGCTGCCCCTGCAGACATGCCAGGGGCCAGGGCAGCCCTCGCAACACAAGCCCAGCCCAGGCGCCAGCACCTCCACACACCCGAGCACGCCGTCGGGGCCCGGAAAGAAAACAGACGCCAAGCGCTGAGGCCGCTGCCGACGGGGCTGAGAACCGGTGGGCCTGGGTGCGCTGACCCCCAGGCCCCCTCCCTAAGGGTGCCGGTCCTCCAGCGGGTCAAGGGTCCCACCTCCAACATGGGCACAGAGGTTTTCACGTGACATTAATCGAAGCATTGAGTTTGCTAACTGCGTGTTATCTCAGAAAGAACTGCACCACCAGCGGCTTCCCCACGACTTTGTAAATCGAGCACCCGCAGAATGGATGCTTTCTCGGTGTCTGAAATCTCACAGCAACGGCTCTAACTGCTAAGTAATTAGCCCGGAGGCTGGGGAAAGCACACAGCCTGCGCCACGCGGAGGGAGGTCAAGACGGACGTCAGGGAGGTGCCTGTGACAGATGCTGGCAGGCAGGGTGGAATGAGCACGGTGGAGGAGCCCACTGGGTGGGCAGTGGGGGAGCCCAGGACGACCCACACGCTCACATCTCGAAACTGAGCCAGGCACTGACCCCACAGACGCCCGGCGTCTGATGCTACGACCACCCAGGGGAAAGGGGCCCCTGTTTAACCACGAGAAGAATGGCTCTCAGGTCCAGCGACAGCCTCCAGCCCCACCCCAACCGTGTGACTCAGGCGGGTTCTACCTCCAAGGCCTGCCATTTGGTCTACCATTGCCAAGGCCCGCCACTGTCCACGGCACCGCCCTGCTGTGTGGCCCCAAGACACCAGTCTCCCCTGAGGGACGTCTCGGCACGAGGGATTGAACAGCATAAACATAGCGAAGCACCTAGAACGCCTAAAGGCCGTGCTTCCCAAGCAGGGGCCCTCATCTCTACTCCGGCCACTCGGACGGCCCGGGGCAAACTGCCCTGCTGAGACCAGGCCAGCCTGACCCGAGCCCCCGGCCCCTGCTCCGGGTCCTCCCCTCCTTCCCGTCTTCCCTCCTCCCCGCTCCACGTGGAGCCCTCCCAGCCCACATCCTCTGCTGCCCGTTTCTCGAGGCCTCCCGGGCTCCCCTGGGCCCCGCAGCACCCCCGGGTCCTACGTCAGTTTCCTGCATCTCCCTGAGGTCGGGCTGCCCCGGTCCTCAGCCTCCCTGGTCTTCGCAGAGGCGCCCGCACGCTTCGCACCACTGAAAAGAGGACTGCCCAGATGGAGACACGGGGGCGGGCCTCGGGGGAAGCATGGAGCAGGAGGCCCTCTGAGAGCCCAGCCCCCAGCAGGAGGTCTGTGGATGCCTCCTGGGAAAGCCACCCCGGGGTCTAACCCACAGCGGGGAGGCACGGGGCCGAAGGATGCCAGCCCTGGGGATGCCCCTGCGGCCCGTGCCAGCCCCCGGGGGCGTGCTCACCCTCTGACGCCGTCTCCCCACTACAGGTGACGCAGCTGGCACTGAGCCTTGGGGTCCCGGACTGCCCCCACCCTGAGGGGCTGGGGAGCGGGTGGCCCACCGTGCTTTCCGAGCAAGGGGGGACGTTCAGGTCCCGTGGCTCTCCGAGGTCCACAGAGCCCACCCCCTAAAGCCTCCACCACCCCCAGGAAGCCCCGACGGCTGGGGAGAGCTGCCGCCTCTGAGGGTCCCCTCGTGCTCAGCCCCGCCAGCCACATGCTCAGACACCTGGGTCCCCGGGGGGAGACACGGTTCTGAGCTCCCGCCGAGGGCGGCCCGGATCTCAGGGCCAGGGACACGCGTGTGCACTGGGGGCCCGAAAGCAGGGCTGAGAAGCACTCTCAGAGCTCGGAGACCCAGGCCCTCCTCCGGTCAGCTTTCCTCTGAGACCCGCTTTCCAGGGGCCGCGCCCACGAGCCCAGACCTGAGACTCTGAAGGGCGCAGGGGTCCCTTCGCTGTGTCCATCCTGCCTGCGGAGCCTTCTGAGGACTCTGCTCAAGGAAAGGAAGGCCCAGTTCCCCTTCACCCTGACGTCCCCTGAGGATGCAGTTCCCGAACCCGCTCTCTTTCCTGCTGCCCTCCTGGCCACCCTCCTGCCCTCTTCCTTCCCGACGCTGACAAAGCGGCGGCTCCACGGTAAGAGCTCCTCTGAACCTTTTTGCAGAAGGTAAGGCAGCCAACCAGTCCATCCTAAAGGAAATCAGTCCTGAATATTCACTGGAAGGACTGATGCTAAAGCTGAAACTCCAGTCCTTTGGCCACCTGATGTGAAGAGCTGACTCACTGGCAAAGACCCTGAAGGCAGGAGAAGGGGGCCGCAGAGGATGAGATGGTCAGATGGCATCACCGACTCCATGGACATGAGTTTGAGCAAGCTCCAGGAGTTGGTGATGGACAGGGAGGCCTGGCGTGCTGTGGTCCATGGGGTCACAAAGAGTCGGACAGGACTGAGCAACTGAACTGAACTGAATCCGCCTCCCCACCTCCACCCCAGCGAGCAGGCATGGGTGAAACGAAAGCGCCACCCCCAGCAGAAGACTTGGCTGACCCTAAATGTGGGACAAGGGTCACACTGTAATCTCAGCAGAGTCACACACGAAGGGCCGTTGGCAGGAGAAGCGCCGTTTCGTTGGCACTCGGGGACAAAGTGCGCCTGGATGGGCATCTCTACCTAAAAGGTGCTGAGCAACGCACAACGGTGGACAATGGCCGCCTTTCAGGGAGCGGCTTATTTTGCAATTTTTTTTTTCTTCAACTCCGCTGAAAAACAAAGCCCGACTTGTATCCACAGAACATGCTTATAGCAAGTGGAAAAAATTATGCCTTAACGAAGCTGTTGGAAAAACCAACTGCGAGAATGTGGCAAGAACAGCAGTGTCCTCTCACCGTCAAAAGATCTTTGCTATTCGAAGAGTCTTAAAAAAAAAAGCCCAGAAGAGATGCCCTATTTAAACATCAGGCAGTTTGCTGCAACAAAGGCGGAGACACCAGGAGGAGGACCGGCGGCTCCATCCACGAGGAAGGAACTTCGGGAAATTCTTAAAATAGGCAAGAGAAAGCTGAGGTAGGACTGGAAGGCAGTGATGGGACTAAAAATCATGTCGCTGCCATACAATACAGAGTAAGGACCACGGGCTCCGCGTTTAGGTGGAAATATCAGGAGCCCACTCAGAGAAGTCTAAGGCCCTTTCTGATTCTTGTGGTGGGGAGACAAAGGGAGACAGGATTCCTCTCTGGCCTTCAGGAAACTGACCGCCCCCCGTGTCGGTATCTCACTGGGGAGGTTTGCCGCCCACCCCGCTGGTCCCTGCTTCCTTACTGGCTTCTCGGGGATGCTCCAGCGGGAGGTCCCACAGCCTGGTGGTCCACAGGTCCTCACCATCAGAGAGCAGCCCCGGCGTCTCTGGAGGAGAGTGAGCTGAAGGTGTGCTATGCAGGGGACCCCACGCTCCCCGGGCACCCGGGGAGACCCCTGGGAACCCTCCATCACCACCTGGCAAGCTCCGACCCCAGCACCTCGAGGAGCTGGCTCACCCCCTTCGCCGGCACCCTGCATCACAGCAAACACCTCCTGCCAGCTGAGCTCAAGCCACAAGCCCGACTGCGCGACTTTTGGGCCTGAAGGCGGTCCACAGCTGCCCACCCACCAAGGCGCAAACTCAAGCCCATGGCCTGCCCATAGCCTGCCCATGGCCTGCCCATGGCCAGCAGGACCCCAGGGCCTGGCCTCTCCCTGTCTCCAGCTTCCCGTGGTTCCCGGCCCTGCACATCCTTCTCACCGGAGCAAGACCGCTCAAGGGTGCTGGCTGGAAGGGTGAATGGGAGCCTGCGCTCTGCTCACCAAACCTCCCAGCTGAGGGGCCGTGCCGACCCCACGCGGCCCTTCTTCTAATTCGCACCACGCCTGGCAGCTGTCCCGTCTCTAGGTTAGTGTTGCAGAGTCGCTCAGCCCTGTCTGACTCTTTGCAGCTCCGTGGACTGCAGCCCGCCAGGCTCCTCTGTCCATGGGACTCTCCAGGCAAAACTACTGCAGTGGGTTGCCATTCCCTTCTCCAGGGGATCTTCCCGACCCAGGGACGGAACCCAGGTCTCTGGCATCACAGGTGGATTCTTGACCACTGAGCCACCAGGGAACCACCCTCCCCCTGGTCTCGAGGTACCCCCCCTTCGTATGGTAACCACTCCCTCTTCCTCAGATGCAGGGATCGTCACCACTGTCTCCCCACCCTGGTGCCAGCTCCCCGGCATCAGTAAACCAGTGACTCCTGACTGGCTTGTTGGGCGGGAATGTGACCACAGCTGAGTGGGAAGAGTGGATGCACCCAGAACTGGGCCCCTAGGGCCACTTTCGGGGATGAGTAAGGGGTGGAACCTAAGGGATGGGACACTCTTGACTGCACAGAGATCCAGCCGGTCCATCCTGAGGGAAATCAGCCCTGCGTGTTCACTGGAAGGATGGATGCTGAAGCTGAAACCCCAGTACTTTGGCCACCTGAGGCGAAGAGCTGACTCATTAGAAAAGACCCTGATGCTGGGGAAGACTGAAGGCAGGAGGAGAAGGGGACGACAGAGGATGAGATGGTGGACGGCATCACCGACTTGATGAGTCTGAGTAAACGCCAGGAGTTGGCGATGGACAGGGAGGCCTGGCACGCTGCAGTCCATGGGGTCAGACACGATTGAGCGACTGAAAACAAGGGGTGGGATTCGGTTGGCCCTGGAGACATGCCAACCAAAGGTAGTGATGCGTCATGCCTAGTCACACAGGTGGTAGGAGTTCAGGGCGGAGGGCCGCGAGGGACCGGGAGCAGCAGGGGCCCCAGGGAGGCAGACCCCCCCAGACACACAGAACCCCGGGGAGCACCGCCCAGAGCACGGTGCCCACACCCTACGCGGAGGGCACACAACCCAGAGAGCAAACCGGAGGCAGAGGGGAGGACGGAGATGAGCTGACCCAGGGGAACGGGACCTCAGAGGGCAGTGGGGTCCGGCCGGCTGGCAGAGGCTCCGCACTCCATGCCTGCACCTGGCTGGCCGGGAGGAGCTCCGTCTCCAGAGCCCCAGGCGCCAGACCCAAGGGGCTGGTGGCTGATGGGAGGACAGTACGAGGGCGGCAGGAAGGGAGGGTGTTCTTCAGCCTTTAAATATATCCCAGCTCCCGGCAAGAGCTGCTTCTTCTTCAGGTAAATTTGCATAGGTGGGAGGAAGCGTCCTGAGACGGCTCTGGCCGCAACTCCCAAGGCAGACGCTGAGGGCCTCGTGGAGACGCGGTCAGCATGACCGAGGGCAGAGCAGGGCACGTCGGAGAGGGAGGAGGTAGAGGCTTCGGCTTGTGGACTCCAGGCCCACCAGCAGCGGCCAAGGCTCTGAGCCCACAGGGAGGCTCCAGAAAGGACGCCGTGCCACCCTCCTTCAGAGGAAGGCCACCCCCACGAGGAGGCAGCAAGGCGAAAGGGGCTTCAGGGTCCCGGGCTGAGGGGCCCCTGCAGGGGACCTGGATCTGGAGCTGTTTCAAGGTGGGGGGGTCACCCGGGTGTCTGCACCAGGCCCCCGGCCAGCGGAGGAACGGCGCTCTTTGAAGCGGCCCCCGGGGACCCCAGCTGTCGCAACAATGAGCCAACAGGAAGAGAGCCTGCTTGGCTCCACGGTGTTGGGGCGGGGGGCTCCCCAGAGACGGAGCGCGGGCTGGGCACGAGGAAGCCCCTGCTCGGAGAGGAGACGCAGGGCATCCAGGCCTTTATCCCACAAGGGTCTGCTTCAGACTGCCCGGTCAGGCCCAGGCAGACGGGTGTGATGTGTCCACGCTGGGCCCTGAACACCCCGAGGTCTGCAGCTGTGCGATCACACGTCCCTACAACCCTCCTCAGCTGGCGGAACCAAGGGAGGACTTCCTCGGAGCCAAGCCATCCAACCGGGCGCTGCAGTCGTCAGACCGCTGGGGCCCCGACGCTGCTGACCTGTCAGCCATCCTCGGGGGCCAGGATGGCTGAGTCACTTCAGAAGGTAATTCAAAGCTGCCCTTCAGGCGGGCTGAGTGGTAATCTGAAGCCAAAGGCGTGAAACACCATCCCAGGGCACGAGAGCCGTGACAGAGCAGCTCACGTCCCGCCCGGCCGGCTCCGTGACCCCGAGAACACCGTCAGGGAAACCCTGCCGCAGAGCCAGGGTTTCAAAAATTCCACAGTTCCCAGTCTCTACAAGGCAGCCAGTCCCCAGGGGCACAAGAAGATCTGGGGTTTCAGAACAGATCATATTTTGCCCTACTGCCAGCAAAGAATTAGGAAGAATAATGATCCTGTTGGCTTCCCAAGTGGCTCAGTGGTTAAGAAAGGAGATGCGGGTTTGATCCCTGGGTAGGGAAGACCCCCTGGAAGAGGAAATGGCCAGAGGAGCCCGGAACACTACCGTCCACGGGGACACTGCTGAGCACAATCACAATGAAAGATCCTATCACTCCTTTCCGTAAGGAGTGACCTTCATCCTAACAAAAACACGCAAGAATTTATCAGGAAGACAGTCCTTGGACGGACGTCTCGTTGTGCTCACTGGAACCAGAGGAATGTGGACAAAATGCAGCTGGACCAGCTTCTGAAAGGGTTCACAAGGACAGCACCTGCCTCGCGGGCTGACTGGAAGATAAACCTGAGATCACATCTGAGAGACCAGTCCAGAGGCCAGAGCGGGCCCGAGACCCACCTCATGGAAGCCCGTTCTGCTGGAACCTAAGGACGGTCAGTATCCACCGTCACCGAAAAGCTCTGCACCAGACAAGCACAAACCTGCCTTGGCGTGACCAAGAAGCGGGCTTTCAGCCTCGGACTCATGATAACTAAGACCCCTCTATCAGGCACCGTCTATAAGGCAGGGGCTTCTGAGGTCCCTAGGGCCTCCCTGGGAAACATTTGTAAAAAGGAGCAGAGAGAGGGACATTTGGTGGTACTTTCCCCGAGCATAGGAGCACAGAAGACTCTGAGCTACCCCGGGGTAAGACCCTGGAGGGTGCTCCCTGGAGGGGCAGGCTGAGCCCAGCGGGCCGCTCCGCTCCGGAAGCAGCAGGTCTGTGGCCCACCCGCAGGAGGGCAGGGCGGTCAGTCTGACAGAGCAGCTGAGCCCAGGTGCAGAGATGCGGCCCCACCAGCGGGCACAGACTCTGTCCTGAGGCCCCCCCGGCCCACCCCACTCGGCCTGGCCTGATCCCTCCGGGGCCCCAGGGTGCAGCAGCCTCTGTCACCGCCGGGCCTCCAGGACCTCTCGAGGGGTCAGGACTGGTGGGGATGGGTTTTAAAGGTCCTCCAACCCGGGGGGGCCTGCCCCCCAAGGGAGCTCACGAACCTGCATCATCTGAGAGGGGGGAGACGAGCAGGCGGGTGGGGGCCCCTCTCTGACAAAGCCCGGAACCCCAATGTGGCCCCCACCCACCCCATTCTCATTCCCAGCAGGAGATAAACACTGACCCCAAGAGATTTAAACACAACTGGCGGAGGTGGGGGGGCGGGTGCCAACGCTAACTGGAGCAAAAGCAAGGAAGTGGGCCCAAGGCCACTGGGGTGGAGACTGGGAGGCCAGCGCAGCTCAAGGAAGGGCGGCCCCGCCCCGTCGGAAGCCTGCGGGCTCTCCGTCCCGCTGACCTCCAGTGAGGACAGCCTCCCCCTCCACGAAGGAAGCCCCCAAAGTCTGAGGCTCGCAGTTCTCGTTGTCTTCGTGCACACTGAGCTAATAAACGCGCCGTGCACTGCAGGGTGGTTAGAAGTTAAAGCCACAGTGGGCCACTGCAGCCAGAGGGAGCCTGCGGCCGCCTGCCAACCTCGCCCGCCCCATCCGACACCCACCCGCGCCCCCTCCAGCGCTCTCCTCCGGAGAGCTTTAAGAAAGACAGCGCCAGACCTCAGGACTATTAACCGCCCACTGACAGCAGTTTATCCGGCTGCCCTGAAGCTGTGACTCTAAACCAGGTCTTCACAGTTCACGTCTCTGCTTTCTTGTTGCTTTTCGCGTCTTGAATGTGAGCTACCTGGACTATACACACCTTGCTGAAGCCGGAGGAGGAATTTCAAACCTGTGCTTGGGTTGGGTAACAGTGAGGAGACAGAATCTTGCAACCCAGCCCACATCCCACACCGCACGTGGGCCTCCGGGGACCAGAGGCCTGTTGGAGCAGGTAACATGTCCGAGGAACAGGAGACGTTCACTGGTCGCTAGGCCAGCTGGCTACCCCAAATCGTTTCCTTCCCTGAACAACACAAACAAGCAGGGTTTTCCCCGTTTTATGCGAGCGGAGGGAAGTGGCAGAAGACCAGCTGTCTAACTGTGTGTCGTCCCAACGCCTGTTTCTAACAGCAAGACATAATCCCTGATGGGAAATGTACCAAGCAACTGAGCTAGCAAGACATCAGGAGACAGGCAGACCCCCTTCCTTCTCTGACACACGAATCACACCCTCTGAGGCTCACAGTCAAACCGGACAGAGAACAAAAGTTACTATATATACACATCATTTTGATTTTATCTGATCAGGTGGTTCTCGGTCACTGTTGGGTTGGATTTTAAAGGCATGTCTGCACAACAGGAAATCAACTCCAGCACAAAAAATAAAGTCCTGTGAAAACCGCCATACGGTAGAACTCACATCCTACTTGTCATATTTGAAATAGAACTCCTGCTTCTTAATTTTAAAAAAGATGAAGCATAAGCCCTCAGCTCTGTTAGCCTGCTGGGCTCGGTGTTCAAACGGCATGTGAAGTAGGCCGTGGAGAAAGTGGCCTCACAGGAGCTGCATAGGAAGGGGGAGGGGGCATGAACCTGATGCCCCTGGGGGGCCAACCTCAGCATCTCTGTGGGTGGGGGGCAGACTGACCTGGGCGCGCCTGAGGGTTTCCAGTACCGGCAGAAGAGGTGCTGTCCGTCAGCGTTGACCAGGTGAGGGAGGTCCTGGTAGGGAACGTTCTGTGGTGTCAGCCTGGGGGAACGTTCCTCTGGCATTCTGAAAGGATCTTCAGGTGCTGGGAAGGAAACAGGGAATGGTGCAAGGTCAGAGAGATGGCAGAGCACACAGACAGCAGGAGGGAGACCTTGTTCAGAGTCACTAACATTTTTTTAAAGCAGTTTGCTTTTTTTTAAAAAAAAAACAAAACCCTTCCATTTCAAAAATTTTACAGATACATATATTTAATACTGAAAACCCAATTTGTTCTTAAGAAAAATGCTCACTTTATCTTTTAAGTGCTTCATTACAGCTTTCTACCCCCCCCCCCATCTGTGTTTTTTAAATCATTTCAGGAAACTTCATCTTAAAGACTATTTTAGCTGTAATCAAGTGGAGATGACAGTCAGCCCTGTGGGCATAAAGACCCAGCTGCAAAACACCCATCCATGCTAAAACCCCCAAGGAAGTTTCACAGGGGCGCGGTCACGGGGTGGATGACGCTCTGGTTAATTCCTTCTGCCCGAAATTCTAAAGGTGCCGCCACAAACCTGTCTGCATCACGTCCGTCCTTCTGCGGTCCGCCAGCACACAGCCCCGAGCGTCAGGGCCAGACCAGCCCGGGCAGCCCCCTCATCTAGGCGGGGGGCGCCCCCCACGCTTCCCCAGCTTCCCAGCCAGCGCCCGGCCCCAGCTCCTGCCTGGCTTTAGGAGCGCGGGGCCCAGGGCTGCCCCCCGTGAGCGGGCGGAGCCACCCAGCACTGGCCCCCCATCACTCTTCCTAAACAAACCCCTGCGGCTGGGAGAAGGGTTCCCGGGAGGCAGCCAGGGCACCAGCTCCGCGCGACCAGATCCCCACCCCCGGACACGCACGAGCGCGGGTCCCCCAGGAAAGTCAGCCAGGCTCCCCCAAAAAACTTTGCCGCCTGCCCGCGTCCGCCGGCGCCAGGAGCGCAGCCCCGCCGGCAGGGCTGCCTGCGGGGGACGGACACGCGGACACGGAGTTGACGGCGGCGACAAGTTGGTTCGGGGCCGCCGCCAGGGAGCGGGGCGCACGCGCCGGGCACACGCAGACACGCGCGCGCTCGTGCACACGCGCACAGGGGCGCGGGAGCCCACGCCGAGCGCGGGGCCGCGGGGACCGCGGGACGCGGGGCGGCCGCACCCGGGGGACAGGGACGGCTCGGGGCGGGGACTCAGGCAGTTACCGGGCCACGGGCGCCGAGTCCTCGTCTGCGGCCGGGACCGAGAGCTGCGCGCCGCCGCTCCGGAGACAGGGCGCGGCGTCCGCGCCGCCACTTATCCCGGCTCCCTCCCGGCGGGGGCGGCCGGGGGTGGGCCGCGGGAGGCGGCGCCGGGCCCACGTGTGCGGCCGCCCGCCCGCCGCGCGCTCCTCCCCGCCGGCCGCGCCCCGGGGTGGCGCCCGGGGGACTGGCGCGCCCCGAACAGCCGCGCTGCGGGAGGACACGCCACACCCACGCGCGCACACACCTCGCGCGCACACCCGCCGCACAGACACGCGTGCAGGGGCGACACAGGCGCCCGGGCGTCCCCCCTCCGGAATCACACACGTGGACACCGCGTACACACTCAGGACACGCAGATGGACACACAGAGAGACTCGGACACAGACACACACACCCCACACAGTCAGACACACATAAAAAGCTGGGGCACGGTGGGGGGACTTGTGCCCAATTTCCAGGAGGTGGGGGCCAGGCCAACAAGGGCAGGCCTGGCCCCAGAGACCCTCCCTGGGGGACACACAAAGCCTCAGGGTCAGGCGCAGGCCAGGGACGGTCTGAACACCCTTGGGTGCAGCTGTCCACGAGGCGGGTGGGGGTGGGGTGGGGGCAGCTGGACCAGAGCCTAGATAACCCTGGGCCCAGCGCCAGCTCCGACGCTCGCCCCGGGAGCCTTGGTCTCCTCACTGGCAGCCCAGGACAGGACCTCTGCCCCCAGGACGGTCAGGTGTGCCCTGCTCACAGTGACCTCCCCCGCATCCTTCCCTCGGTCACAAACGAGTTGACACCGTAGCAGTGCTGAAAAGAGCCACTGTCCTCCAGAGTCACACGGCCCGTGTGTGGGGAGGCCCTGGCTGCTTAAGGCCTACGAGCTAACTTAAAGCAAACAACAGCTGGGGTGTGAGCCCTGCCTCGTGGCAGGTCACAGGCCTCTGACGGAGGGGGCTGGCCAAGCGACAGGCCCCAGGCAAGGCCAGTTCTGGAGGCGGCCGAGTCCAAGCAGGGAGCCAGGGGCTGGCACATGGGTGGTACCTGGACTGGAATTCATCCCAGAGCCAGGCTGGGGCCCGAGCGACGTTTTGGGGGACCCCAAAGCACACCAAGCCCCCTTTAATATGAAGTCAAGTGAAAGTCGCTCAGTTGTGCCCAACTCTGACCCCATGGACTGTAGCCCATCAGACTCCTCTGCCCATGGAATTCTCCAGGCCAGAATACTAGAGTGTGTAGCCTTTCCCTTCTCCAGGGGATTTCCCAACCCAGGGATCAAACCGGGTCTCCTGCATTGCAGGCGGATGCTTTCCCAGCCGAGCCACCAGGGAAGGCCAAGAATGGTGCAGTGGGTGGCCTGTCCCCTCTCCAGCAGGTCTTCCCAACCCAGGACTAAAGCGGGGTCTCCTGCGTTACAGGTGGATTCTTCACCAGCTGGGCTACCAGCATTTCAGGACTTTACATACGCAGTGTGGAAGTCTGGGGAACAGTTGTTCACAGAACTCCAGTGGAAATGGGGGTTCAGAGTTTGGGGAGGGCTTCCCAGGCGGCTCCGTGGAAGAGTTCACCTTCCTGGGCTAGGAAGATCCCACATCTAAGCTGCTAAGCCCATGCGCCACAGCTACTGAGCCTGCGCCTGGAGCCTGGGAACCGAAACTTCAGAGCCTGGGTATCACAACTACTGAAGCCCACGTGCCCATGTGCCCGTGTACCCGTGTTGCTCTGCAACAAGAGAAGCCGCTTCAATGAGAAGCCCGCTCACCACGACGGAAGAAAGCCCACACAGCAACCAGGGCCCGGGACAGTCAAAACTTAAGAAAGATAAAAATGCTCTGTTCTATACTAGCTTCTCCTAGCTCACTTACCAACAGAAGCGAGGCCGTGGGGGTGGTCGGCGGGGTGGGGCTCTGGGGGATGGGTGAGATTGTGCCGTTCTCTATCGGCTTTTTTAGTTACACTTTTTACTCTGAGAAGGTTGTAGACTCGTATTCAACTACATTAACATAGATTTGATTCAGAAATAATAGAGAGATGGTGTGCACCCTTAGTTCCAGTGAGAAAGTCTTGCAAAACTCTAGGGCAGCAGCGCAAGGGGGAGGTGGATGTTGACAAACCGCATAGTCTTCCCGCCCCACAAAGGTCCCTGTGGTGACACCCTCTTCTCTCCTGTCCCGATTCCCTCCATAAGCCCTGGCAGCCACTTTACGACATTCTCCAGCTGTAAAACTTTGTGACTTCAAGGAGTTTTATCAGTTGAATCGCACAGCGTGTAACCTCTTAGGATTCACGTGTCTTTCAGCACTTCCAGGTCGCCGTGCAGGATCCGAGGGGACGGACGGACCGCATTGTTGCATGTGAACGGCATCTGGGTTGCTCCAGTGTCTGGCTGCTATGAGTGAAACTTCTGTAAATATTCATGCATGAATGTAAATCTTTCTTTCTCTGGGATAAATGGGAGTTACACTCCTGGGCCCTATGGAAGTTGCCTGTTGGGTTTTGTAAGCGATTGCTCCGAAGTGTGTTTCAGAGCAGACATGGTTGTGCCATTTCTTATTCCCACCAGAAACACACTAGAGATTCAGTCTCTCGGCACCCTCTGTCAGCGTGCGGGGTCTCTCTGTTTTTCGCTTCTGTTTTGCCAGTTAGATATGCAGTGGTATTTCATTATGGTTTTAATCTGCATCTGTCTGATGGCTCAGGGTGGGCCTACCAGGCAGCTCAGTGGTGGGGAATCCACCCGCCGAAGCAGGAGACGTGGGTTCAATCCCTGGGTCGGGAAGATCCCCTGGAGGAGGGCATGGCAACCCACCCCAGCGTTCTTGCCTGGAGAATCCCGTGGACAGAGGAGCCTGGAGGGCTACAATCCATGGGGTCACAAAGAGTCAGACGTGAATTAGTCACTAAACGACAGTAACGAATGACTCACGTTGCTGATTACCTTTCATATACTTAGTTGCCATCTATATATCCAGTTTATTAAAATGCTCCTCCATGGCTTTTGGCCGTTTTCTAATTGGACTTTTTGTTTTTACTGTTGAGTCCTGAGAGTTCTTTATATACTTTAGACACTAATCCTTTGTTGGATATGCGACCTGCAAATATTTTCACTTGTGGCTTGCCTTTTCAACCGTTAACATGGTCTTTTACAAAGTAAAAGTTTTCATGTTTATAAAATACAGTTCCGAAGTGTTTGATTTATGGGATGTGCTTTTGGAGTCAAGTCTAAAAGTGCTTTGCCAAGTGCCACACCTGAAGGCTTTCCCCTGCTCTTCCCTTTCTGTTTCCCATCTCGGCCTCTCATCTAGTCTGGGCTCACTGTTGTATAAGGTGTGAGATTAAGACCAGTGCTCTCGTTCTTTTCTCTGTTGTCCAACTGCTCCAGCACAATCTGCAGAACAGGCTGCCTCCCCCACAGGCCTTGAATTGCTTTGCGTCCTTTGCCAAACCCATTAGATCTATTTCTGAATTCTCTCTTCTGGCCCATGGGTCTGCGCCTATTTCTTTTTCAGCACCTCCCAGTCATCAATATTGTATCTATTGATTCCTTAAGTCTTCAAATGGGTTCCTCCCACCTTAGGCTTGTTTATAAATTCTTAAGCTGAAGATAAGTTCCTTTACCTTTTGATGTACATTCTTGAACAATCTTGTCCATGCCTGTGAAAACTCTTGGCAGGACTCTGATAGGAACTCTGTTAAACATGCATGCCAGCTTCCTGAGGGTTGGTATTTCTGCGGTGCTGATTCTTGCAACCCAGGAACGTGGACTGCCCCTCCATTTCCGTAGGCCTTTCGCCTCGCTCAGTGCGGTATGGCTCTCAGCATATGAGTTTGTACATGTTTTGTCAAATTCACACCTTTCTTTTCTCAAATAATTGTAGATGTAGTGAAGTTAAAGGTAAACGTATTTTAAATTTTGGTTTCTGTGGGTTCACTTCCAGTGACTGGAAGTGCACCTGATTTTTGGATGTCAATTCTGCATCCTTTGGCCTTGCTGGGCTCGCTCATCGGATTCAGGAGGCGTTTGCTCCTGTTTGTTTCTAGCTTTCTTGGGATTTTCCAGTAGACTGTCTTCACATTTTAAGTGAGTTTCTTACAGGCAACAGAGTTGAGTCATTTCAAAATAAGTCTTTCTGGAAACTTCCCTGCTTGTTGCTATTCACTCGCTCAGTCGTGTCCGACTCTGCGACCCCATGGATGGCAGCACGCCAGGCCTCCCTGTCCCCCCATGCTGGCGTCTGCTCAAACTCACGTCCATTGAGTCAGCAATGCCATCCCACCATCTCATCCTCTGTCGTCCCCTTCTCCTCCTGCCCCCAATCTTTCCCAGCATCACGGTCTTTTCAAACGAGTCGGCTCTTTGCATCAGGTGGCCAAAGTACTGGAGCTTCATCATCAGCCCCCCAGATGAATATTCAGGGCTGATCTCCTTTAGGACTGACTGGTTGGATCTCCTTGCAGTCCAAGGGACTCTCAAGGATCTTCTCCAACACCACAGTTTGAAAGAATTAATTCTTCGGGGCTCAGCTTCCTTTATGATCCAACTCTCATACCTGTACGTGACTACGGGGAAACTAAAGCTTTGCCTAGACGGACCTTTGTCAGCAAAGTAATGTCTCTGCTTTTTAATACGCTGTCTAGGTTTGTCCTAACTTTTCTTCCAAGGAGCAAGCATCTTTTAATTTCATGGCTGCAGTCACCATCTGCAGTGATTTTTGGAGCCCAGGAAAATGAAGCCTGTCACTGTCTCATTGGTGGTCCCATGGTAAGGTTCTGCCCTTCCAATGCAGCTGGTGCCGGTTCTAACCCCGGTCAGGGAATTAAAATCCCAAATGCCACGTGGCCGACAACAACAACAACAACAACAACAAAAAGGCTGCTAATCTCTGTTTCCTAATCGGTATGTTTAGAACAGTTACTGTGAGGACTGTTAACTCGTTTTCCGTTATCGCTGTTTTTCATTTTGCTGTCTTCTTTTGTGCCCTCCTGTGGGTTACTGGAACAGGATCTTTTTAGAATTCTATTTTTACTTGTCTATACTGTGTTTGAGTGTCTCTGTATAAACTTCCAGCGGCTGCTCCAAGACTGGATATACATGTATACACACACACACAGACATACACACTCACACACAGAGATCAAGCCTGATGTCATTTACCAGTTCCAGTGAAATATAAAAACCTAGTATCTCCTTATATCCATTCACTCTCCCCCATTTATACTACAATTGTCAAATATTTCCTCTACGTACATTGAGAACCACATCAGATTGTTATAATTTTTGCTTTGCTCATCAGATGGAATTTAGAAAACTCAAGAGGAAAAGTAAAGCCTATTTTATTTCCTCACATTCTTGCTCACCATATTCTTTATTCCTTCCTGGTAGTCCAAGGATCATTTTTTTTTAATCATTTTGTTTCTGTTTAGAGAACTCCCTTTAGCCATTCTTTGAGGATAGGTCTTCTGGGGAAAAAAAAATTCGATTAACATCCCTTCATTTGAAAATGTCTTGATTCTCCTTCACTCCTGAAGGGTGTGTTTGCTGGAAGTCAGGTTCTGGTTCACAGTTCTTTTCTTTCAGCGCTTGAAAGCGGTTATCCACCCTCCTCTGTCCTCGTGGAATCGGGAGATACCCACTGTCCTGCGGGCTGTCTTTCTCACACGCAGCACCTCACTTCCCTCTCGCTGCTGGCAGGCCGCTTGCCTTTAGTTCTTAGGGTTTGGTGAGCGCGGGCCCTGGCCTGGGTCTCTGCGGGCGCGTAGCGTCTGGGCTTTGCTCGGCTGCTTGGATGCGCGCCTTTTGTCTCCTGGCGAGCCCGGTGCATTTCAGCCTCGATTCTCTTCAGCCCCAGCGTCTTCTCTCCTCTCTCTCTGGGACGCCGATGACGTGACTCTTGCTGTGGTTTAGTCACTCAGTCGTATCCGACTCTTTGCGACCCCATGGGCTGTAGCCCACCAGGCTCCTCTGTCGGTGGGATTCTCCAGGCAGGAACGCTGGAGCGGGCTGCCACAGGGGATCTTCCCGACCCAGGGACTGAGCCAGCAGCTCCTGCCTTAGCAGGTGGATTCCCCACCCCCAAGCCACCTGGGAAGCCCGATGGATGTCAGGCTTCTCATTACAGGTCCGTGGGTCCCAGAGCAGCTCCAGACACTGGTCGCTCTTTTCCCGTCTGTTTTCTCTCTTGTTGTCCAGAAGGGACAATTCCTAGTGTGCCGTCTCCCGCTTCACTGAGTCTTCCCCCCTGTCACCTCCGTGCTGCCTTGGAACCCATCTCTTGGGCTTTTTATTTCCTGTGATACAAGTATCTGCCCCTTGGCCAGCCCCTCTGCCACGCCTGCCTCCAGAAGAGCCAGTCCTAAGGTTTCTGGTCCGTTTTTCCGGATTGGAGCAGAAAGAAGGAAGGGCAGGTTTTGAGGGTGAGGTGACCATTCCAGCCACTTCGAGTTCTCTGGGACGTCCAGGAAGAGACCTGACGGGCAGTGGCAGGTGCAGGATGAGCCTCAGACGTCGGGAAGCAACTGCGTACGTGAGATGGAGCATATTGTCCAGGAAACGTGGGCCAGAGGGAAACGTGATGCGGTGGGGGGACCGTTTGCAAAGATGATGGAGACAGAGGAGGCCCTGGGTCATCTCAGGGAATCCAAAGGTGCTGCGAGAGGAAAGGACCAACAGAGTCTAACACCACCGTCTAGGAGGCAACCAAGAGGCCTGAGGTGTGGCCGACAGACCCGACAACAGGAGGTCACGTGTGCCCCCGGAGGGAGCCCAGGTCACGGGTAGCCAGGGCAGGAGGCAGCCTGAGCTGAGCCAGGAAGTGAGCGGGACACGGTGGCAGCTGGAGAAAAGCGGCGGGACGTTTTCAGTGAACCAGGGGCAGCGCAGCGGGGGCGGAGTCGGCGGACCGGGGGCCTGCCAGCCTGGACTCGGAGCTCAGCGGTGCGGACCTCAGTGACACGGCTCGGGGCAGGTGGCTCCTGGGGGCCGAATGGAGCAAGTAGTGAAGGTCGAGGACTCAGTGCAGCACCTTCCACTCTCCATTTCCAAGTTGAGGCATACAAGGTCACGCGTGAGAAACGCCGACATGGGCTTCCCCGAGGCTCAGGGATAACGAGCCTGCCTGCCGGTGCAGGAGACCCGGGTTCAGTCCCAGATCTGGAAGATCTCACACGCTGGGGAACAACAGAGCCCGTACGCCGCCGCCTCTGAGCCTGTGCTCCCTGGAAAGAGAAGCCCCCACAAGGAGAGGCCGTGCCACCACAGCCAGAGCAAAGCCCGCGCGGCCACGAAGGCCCATGCCACCAAAAATGACAAATAAAGCTATTTATAAAACGCTGATGAGAACCGACGCGCTATCAGGGAAGGGCACGCCTCCTTCCCACTGCTGCCCCCAGAGGTAACGGCCCTGCAGGCTCCTGTGTGACCTTCCAGACACACCCCTGAGGTCTGAGGAGGGCGGAAAAGCCTGGAAACATCTGCCGGAGGAAGGGAGGAAGTAGGCAGGGCGGCACAGGGGCCTGAGAGTAACTGAATTTCTAGGGGCTCCTTAAAGAGGCAGGACCAACTGCGGGCGCGGCCGCCCAGCACACAGCCCGGGAAGCTTGTCCTCGCTGGGCGTGAGGGTTTGTGGCAGCAACAGCCCGGTGGAGGCCGCTCGGCACCCCCGCCACCTGCACTGAGACTGCCCTGCTCCCCTGCCCTGGATCGGACCGGCCCCACCAGCCGCCCTGCCCAATAGAATGCGCTGGAAATAGCGCTGTGCCCGCTCCCAGGGGCCAGGCGCCCTGCCCCTCTCGCTTCCCGCTGCTGTGTCGACCAGCTCGGGCAGCTCCAGGAGGGAGTGTCACAGAGCAGGGAGGACGAGGCGCTTGGAGGAGGCTGCCAGCTCACCGGCAGCTGTGCCCTGCTGACCTGTGGCTGCCCACGTGCCTGGGGGAGCCTGGCCGGGACAGTCTGAGTCACAAGCCCAATGACTGGCAGCTGCTTTAAGCCACAGTTTCTGGGGTGACATAAATTCTGTGATGTGACTGGTTCCCCATTATATCTGCCCCTTCCACTCTCACAGCGTCCTTTCTCTTCCAACACAGTGGAGCCCGAAACGTGGGTTCAGTGGTTCCAAGCCTAAACCTCTTTTATTTTTTCTCTATTTAAAGTTTTTCCTTCATAGATACACACCTTATGAAGCATAGCTGACTTACAGTGTTTTAGGTACGCAGTAAGGGGACACTTGCTATTGTTGAGGTCATTTTCCATTACAGGCTATTACGAGACGTTGACCATAGTTCCTTGGGCTATAAACCTTTGTTGCTTGTTTGTACCTATTTCTTTAATTTAGAAATTTAGCATTCTATTCACACTAAGTCAAACAAGGGGAATCAAAATGTCATAAATTTTTTAGTTAGGCAAAAATTTCTTAAGTTTTCTATAATATATATATTATACGTACTATTTATGTATATGTATACAAAAGGGTTTCTACGATGCTTGACAAAAGCTTGAGCAAGAACATTAAAAAAAAGAGATGGAGACATTAGAAAACAAATTATAGGGCCACTGAATATAAAATAGAAAGAGTGAAACTAACTAGATAAAAGTAGAAGATGACCACATAGTAGGTGTTTCTAAACATGGCTGGTCATTACAAACAGATCTGGAGCTCTGGAGGAAAAAAAGCAATGCCTGGGAATTTGCATTTTTCAAAAAATTCCAAGAGAATTCTGATATGCGCCTGGACGTTTAAAAGTGATGACAGAAAAAAAAAAAAAAAGAAAAGAAAAAAATTTAAAAAGTGATGACAGGTCTATCTATTAAATCAGAGTTTTGGTGGTGTAGATTCCCATTGACCAGTCATGATACAAGGGTATTAAGTGAGTAACAGCTGCAAAATCACAATATTAAAAGCTGTTTATCAGTTTTCTCAATCAAAAGCCAGACAAAAACATAAAGATAATTATAGTTGCAAACCATAATGGGAACATGTAAATCCAACTATAAAATAATCACACGCAGTTTGGGGTCAAGCAGAGCGATGTGCTGAGCTGGAGCGCATCCTGGCACATGTTCACCCGCCAGTCTAGGTTTGTTTGGTTGGTGAATTTAATCCATTTACATTTAAGGTAATTTTCAGTATGTATGATCCTATTACCATTTTCTTACTTGTTTTGGGTTTTTTCCTGTAGGTCTTTTCTTTCTCGTGTTTCCTGCCTAGAGAAATTCCTTTCGTATTTGCTGTGAAGCTGGTCTGGTGGTGCTGAGTTCTGTTGACTTCTGCTTGTCTGGAAAGTTTCTCGGTTGCCCCACCGACTCTGGAGGAGCCTTGCTGGCTCGAGTGTTCCTGACTGTAGGATCTTCCTTTCCTCACTGTAGACACATCCTGCCGATTCCTCCTGACTTGCAGTTTCTGTGGAGGAACCAGCTGATGGCCTGAGGGGAGTTCCCTTGTGTGTTATCTGCCCGGCTCCCTTTGTTTTGAGTTTTATTTACATTGTCTTTAATTTTTGTCCCTTTGATTACGATGGGTCTCGGTGGGCTCCTCCTTGGGTTTATCCTGCGCGGGGCGCTCTCGGCTTCCTGGACTTGGTTGACTATTTCCTTTCCCACGTTAGGGAATTTTCAGCTGTTGCCTCTTCACAGATTTTCTCAGGTCCTTCCCTTCTTCTCCTTCTGAGACCCCTTTGTGAGTGTTGGTGCAGGTAACGTTGTCCCAGAGGCCTTTCTCGTCTTAGGCAGCTTTCATTTCTTTCCACTCTTTTCTCTGCCCTTCACTCGGCGGCAGGGACCTCCAGCACTCTGCCCTCCAGGCCACTTACCTGCTCTTTGGCCTCCGCCGCTCCGCTGTTGACTCCTGCCAGCGTGTCACTCATCTCTGTTTCTTGCTCTTTAGTTCTCCCAAGTTTTCGGTACACATTTCCCGCATCTTCTCCATTGTTTTCCCCAGACCCTTCGCTCCCGTTATTCTGAATAGCAACTAAGCACAGCACACAGTTCATTTTCTATTTAGAGAAGCCTTGAAGATAAATGAAGTTTAAAACACAGGTGATTGTCAAGAAAGACGTTCAACGCAGAGCACGTGGTCCACAGACACGGCGAAGCGGCAGCGTCAGTGGCCTGGCCGTAGCTCAATCAGGGACACCCACGGAGGATCCCGGGTCGGGGGCGGGGGGCCCTGCCCGCAGCCTGCCGACAGCGCATCCCAGCCTGCGGGTCCCGGTAACGGTGGGCCCAGATGGTCTCCAAGGTCATCTTCAGAAAGTCATTCTGCGGAGGGCTCTTTTTGCCATGTATTCAGGAACCAGGGCAGGCCCTCTGGGAAAGGCCATTAGGCACAATCCAATCCACTAAGATGAGCATACAGGTTCCCACCCACACGCCACCCCCCTTCAGATGCATCTGGCAGGTCCTGAACGCCAGCAGTTAGTAACTGGGCCCAATCGCTGTAATGAGATTTGCACTCAGCGGTGAAGGAGAAGGCTCCGCGGACTAATCTGGTTAATGGAGCGCTTAAACATGTGCGCGCTGAAAACATTCCGGCCGCGGCCACTCTCAGCGCAAGGGAAACGGCGCCGGCAGCCAGGAGCCGCGGGGGGTCACACAAGTATATCTTTTAAAAAAAAAAATTTTTTTTTTCAACTTCTCTTGAAATAGATGCCACTCCCCTAGAGCTGAACTTGGACTTTGAAGGCAGAGGGTCTCAGCTGCGCTCAGGCTGGAAAACCCAGTACCGGCTGAGTAACTGCAGAAGGTGCTGCGTGGGTTCGACAGTCCCAGGCGGTCTGCAGGGCGTTGAGGGTGGAGAGGGGTCACGGCACACAGGTCTTCTAAGCTATAGCGCTGTTTTTCCTGGTCGGTCTTTAACTGGCTGGTTTTGATCAGAGAGGCTTGTGAAGGGCACAGACCCTGGGGTCTGAGTCAGCTCTTGGCCTGCAGGCTCTGCGCTCTTGAGCAAGTTGCTTGAGCCCTCTGTGCTTCGGGTTCCTCACCAGTAACAGGGAGTTAATAACTTTGTGCTTCATAGAAGGGCTGTGAAGGTTACATGAACTGACATGGGTGAGTGCTGACCAGTCAATGCTGGACATACAGTGAATACTTTATGTGGGAGACATAGTTTACTATTATTTACAAAACAATCTCCCTTGGCGGCTCAGCTGGTAAAGAATCCGCCTGCAGTGCGGGAGACCTGGGATCAGTCCCGGGTTGGGAAGATCCCCTGGAGAAGGGAAAGGCTGCCTACTCCAGTATTCTGGTCTGGAGAACCCTGTGGACTGTATAGAGTGACTTTTACTCATAAAACAGCATCAACTCTCCTCTCGAAACCCCTTTGCGTTTCTGTAGTTGCTGTTGTTTTAATATTTATTTATTTGTTTATTTAATTAGTTGCTCCGGGTCTGAGTTGCAGGAATTTTAGTTGTGGCATGCAAGCTCCTAGCCGTGGCAGGTGAGAGCTAGGCCCCCAGTCAGGGACGGAACCAGGGCCCCCTGCACCGGGACATTGTTTCTTAGCCGCTGGATCACCAGGGAAATCCCCCAAATTGCCTTTGTAAATACCACATGCCTGAGAACCTGTGTCTTAGGAAATCGTGTTACCGTACTCATTGTTAACATTTGCCTATTGCTGCTGCTGTTCAGGCGCTCAGTCGTATCCGACTCTTTGCGACCCCATGGACTGCAGCAAACCAGGCTTCACTGTCCACCATCTCCCGGAGTTTGCTCAAATTAATGTCCGTTGAGTCAGTGACACCATCCAACCATCTCATCCTCTGTCGTCCCCTTCTCCTCCTGCCTTCAATCTTTCCCAGCATCAGGGTCTTTTCTAATGAGTCAGCTCTTCGCCTCAGGTGGCCAAAGTACTGGAGCTTCAGCTTCAGCTTCAGCTTCAGTCTTTCCAATGGATATTCACAGTTGTTTTCCTTTAGGATTGACTGGCTTTATTTCCTTGCTGTCCAAAGGACTCTCAAGAGTCTTCTCCAACACCACAGTTCAAAAGCATCAATTCTTCGGCGCTCAGCCCTCTTTATGGTCCAACTCTCACATCCATACATGACCACTGGAAGAACCATAGCTTTGACTAGACAGAACTTTGTTGACAAAGTGGCCTGCTGCGGGTTGGGGTACTGGCAGCAGCAGTTCTAGGAAGCACTGCATGCTGGCAGAAGTCCTTTTGGAGGAGATCACCATTACCCCACCACAGTTCAGCCTCAGGCCAAACTACAGGGAGGGAGCGTAGCCCCACCCATCAGCAGAAAATTGGATTAAGGATTCACTGAGTAAGGCCCTTATGATTATACAGTGGAAGTGAGAAATAGATTGAAGGGACTAGATCTGATAGATAGAGTGCCTGATGAACTATGGAATGAAGTTCATGACATTGTACAGGAGACAGGGATCAAGACCATCCCCATGGAAAAGAAATGCAAAAAAGCAAGGTGGCTGTCTGGGGAGGCCTTACAAATAGCTGTGAAAAGAAGAGAAGTGAAAAGCAAAGGAGAAAAGGAAAGAGATAAGCATCTGAATGCAGAGTTCCAAAGAACAGCAAGGCGAGATAAGAAAGCCTTCCTCAGCGATCAATGCAAAGAAATAGAGGAAAACAACAGAATGGGAAAGACTAGAGATCTCTTCAAGAAAATTAGAGACACCAAGGGAACATTTCATGCAAAGATGGGCTCGACAAAGGACAGAAATGGTCTGGACCTAACAGAAGCAGAAGATATTAAGAAGAGATGGCAAGAATACACAGAAGAACTGTACAAAAAAGATCTTCACGACCCAGATAATCATGATGATGTGATCACTAATCTAGAGCCAGACATCTTGGAATGTGAAGTCAAGTGGGCCTTAGAAAGCATCACTACAAACAAAGCTAGTGGAGGTGATGGAATTCCAGTTGAGCTATTTCAAATCCTGAAAGATGATGCTGTGAAAGTGCTGCACTCAATATGCCAGCAAATTGGGAAAACTCAGCAGTGGCCACAGGACTGGAAAAGGTCAGTTTTCATTCCAATCCCAAAGAAAGGCAATGCCAAAGAATGCTCAAACTACTGCACAATTGCACTCATCTCACATGCTAGTAAAGTAATGCTCAAAATTCTCCAAGCCAGGCTTCAGCAATACGTGAACCGTGAACCTCCTGATGTTCAAGCTGGTTTTAGAAAAGGCAGAGGAACCAGAGATCAAATTGCCAACATCCGCTGGATCATCGATACAGCAAGAGAGTTCCAGAAAAACATCTATTTCTGCTTGATTGACTATGCCAAAGGCTTTGACGGTGTGGATCACAATAAACTGTGGACAATTCTGAAAGAGATGGGAATACTAGATCACCTGACCTGCCTCTTGAGAAATCTGTATGCAGGTCAGGAAGCAACAGTTAGAACTGGACATGGAACAACAGACTGGTTCCAAATAGGAAAAGGAGTACGTCAAGGCTGTATATTGTCACCCTGCTTATTTAACTTCTATGCAGAGTACATCATGAGAAACACTGGGCTGGAAGAAGCACAAGCTGGAATCAAGATTGCCGAGAGAAATACAAATAACCTCAGAAATGCAGATGACACAACCCTTATGGCAGAAAGTGAAGAGGAACTAAAGAGCCTCTTGATGAAAGTGAAAGAGGAGAGTGAAACAGTTGGCTTAAAGCTCAACATTCAGAAAACAAAGATCATGGCATCTGATCCCATCACTTCATGGCAAATAGATGGGGAGACAGTGGAAACAGTGTCAGACTTTATTTTTTCGGGGGCTCCAAAATCACTGCAGATGGTGATTGCAGCCATGAAATTAAAAGATGCTTACTCCTTGGAAGGAAAGTTATGACCAACCTAGACAGCATGTTAAAAAGCAGAGACATTACTTGGCCAACAAAGGTCCATCTAGTCAAGGCTATGGTTTTTCCAGTGGTCACGTATGGATGTGAGAGTTGGACTATAAAGATAGCTGAGCACAGAAGAGTTGATGCTTTTGAACCGTGCTGTTGGAGAAGACTCTTGAGAGTCCCTTGGGCTGCAAGGAGATCCAACCAGTCCATCCTAAAGGAGACCAGTCCTGGGTGTTCATTGGAAGGACTGATGCTGAGGCTGAAACTCCAATACTGTGGCCACATGCAAAGAGTTGACTCATTGGAAAAGACTCTGATGCTGGGACGTATTGGGGGCAGGAGGAGAAGAGGACGACAGAGGATGAGATGGCTGGATGGCATCACTGACTCAATGGATGTGAGTCTGAGTGAACTCCGGGAGTTGGTGATGGACAGGGAGGCCTGGCGTGTTGCGATTCATGGGGTCGCAAAGAGTCAGACACGACTGAGCGACTGAACTCAGAACTCAGAGCAAGGCCCTGCCCACCAGAGCAAGAGCCAGTTTTCCCCACAGCCAGTCCCTCCCATCGGGAAGCCTGCACAGGCCTCTTATCCTCATCCATCAGAGAGCGGACAGAATGAAAACCACACTCACAGAAAACTAACCAAACTGATCACATAGGTCCCAGCTTTGTGTAACTCAATGCAACTATGAGCCACATGGTACAGGGCACCCAAGACAGACGGGTCATGGTGGAGAGTTCCAACAAAATGGGGTCCACTGGAGAAGGGAATGGCAAACCACTTTAGCATCCTTGCCTGGAGAATATTTCCCTGTATATCAAGCAAAAGCCTCCTTTTTGTGCCTGTAACTGAGACCAGAGAGGTGGTTTAGCTCGTCCAAGGCTGCACAGCAAGTTGGCCGTAAAGTATGATCCGAACAAGGGTCCGGGACCCTCCTTTTGCACTTTGGAAATCACTGATATCATCTGATTCCACCCACAGGGGCTTCTCAGTGTTTCGGGCAAGAAAAGCAACTGGGAACCAGGAGCGAGTGTGTCTGGGGTCCCTCACACACAGGTTGCTGCAGGCTCGTGTCGGACTTCCCCCTCGCTTGCTTCAAGTCCACAAGAGGTCTCTGTGGACGTGTGTTTCCTCTGATTTAATGTTTGACCACCAAGCAATACTTTCTCTTTCCTAAGCAGCAACTGTATTTCCTTTTAAGGAATTCTCCAGCACTGGGTGAATTCTTCGGGCAACTGTCAGTCAGAGCGTGTGCCACCCTCCAGCCAGGGGCTGGCCCAGGGCCCAAGGAAGGCGGCCGGACACTCCCTGACCCTCGCACAGAGTGATACAGAGGGAAGGCCCTTGCAGAGCTCACTCACACCCATACACTCTGGGCATGCGGGTGTGTGTATGTGTGCGCGCGCTTGCGGCAGGGCAGGGGGCAGAGCGCGCCCTGCTGCAGGAAGCCCGGTGAGCATCCTGGGCCCTGATCTGCTGTTTCAAGCCCTGCCTTCCAGGCTCTGGGGCGCCCCAGGAGCGACCCAACAGGCCTCCAAGGCACGCCCCTTTGGCTCAAGTCAGCCAGCTTTGATTCCCATTGTTTGTGATCAAAGACGCTTGACAGAGACAACTCAGCCTGCGACCCATCTTGACCTGCTGACGACCTAACCTGCTGACTGAACCGCCAGGTGCAACTCTGGACAGGCAGAAGGTGGTCGCCCCGTGGAGGCGGGAGGAGGGAGTGTGCTCTGGAGGAGGAGCCTGGGGAGGAGGGGAGGAGGGCTGAGAGCCGTTCAGCTGAGCTGCCTCTTCAGCCCAGCAGAGCAGGCTGGCAGCCGCAGACTGGGAACAAGGCGTTACATCAGGGCAAGAGTCCTGTGTCTTTAGTCCCCAAGAGCGGGGCAAGGCAGGCAGCGCGCTCTGGCTGGCAAACCTGGAGACGGACAAGGTGAGAACCTGGGGCAGAAAAGTTCCAGGACGCGATCCTCTCCCAGGAAAGTCCACCCACGGCCACAGCTAAGCAGTCCTGTGCAGGGGCCCTTTGAAGCGAAAGCAACGCCGTTTTAAGGACAGTCTTGATGGTCAGAAGTCGGTATCCACTGCTTTCTTTCATCCCACCTACATTTGTGAGTGGACACTGTGCCCAGTGCTGGGGTACCTGCTCCTCACATGGTTAAGAGCCGGAGAGAAGCGGACGGACAGACAGACGAGGAAGTCCCGATCACAGCCAGGGCAGTGCACACCTGGGGGTGGGGTTCAAAGGACAAGGGCAGTCACCCCCCGTCAGCTAAGACTGGCTCCGGAGCCCTGTTGACAGCGAAATGCACGGATGTTCAAGTCTGACGTAAAACACGCGTCGTAGTTGCAAAGCATGCATTTTCCCATGGACTTTCAATCATCTCTAGGTCACTCATAACACCAAATAGAACCAAGTGCTATGTAAATAGGTGTAGATTCTATGCAAATAACTATGAATATAATAGAAATGCCACGCAAATGGATGTAAGTACAATGCAAATGTTATGTAAAGAGTTGCCAGCGTGCAGCAAATTCAAGTTTTGCTTTGGGAACCTCCTGGAACTAAAAACAAGTAAGTGTCCAATCTGTGGCTGGTTGAGTCTGCAGACAAAACCCTGAGGATTAGGAAGGCCAGCTTCACTCGTTCCTATGGAAGTAGGTCTGCCAGCAGTGGCGGAAGAGGCATGAAGACCCCAGGAGAGCTCCTGTTACCAGTACATGGTCACTGTCGATCTTTCCTTCAACTCCTCTCCGCCTCTAGCTCTCACATAGACGGAAGGAGCGTGGCTGGGTCAAGGTGGGCTTTGCTCTGCTCCCAAAGGCCTGACAGTGCCACCCAGGCCCCGAGGGACATGCCCGGAGCCCCTAGCTCCTTGCCACCAAAACATGGTCCAAGGAGCAGCCGCGTCCTCTCCTGGGAGCCTGTTAGAAACGCAGAACTCCAGGCCCCACCCCAGGCCCACAGAACCGCAGTCTAACAAGGTTCGCGGGTGACTCCCAACATGTGGACCCTTGAGGAACACCAGTCCAGTAAAGCCCTTAGGGGCGGCCCTGAGACATTCACGTAAGAGCAGGTTATCCGGAAGGACCGGGCGCCCACAGCAGTCGCGGCGGTGTGTGACCAGCCTCCTTGCTACTTGCGGGGACCGCGCAGAAGGGTGCCGGATGGGGCGAGGTTTGTCCAGACAAGTGCTTGAGGGCTAGATGTAGGGGAGGGCTGCCTGCTGAGACGCAGACGTCTGGGTCCATTTAAATTCCAGATGAGGGAGAGGGGCGGCTTCCCCGGTGGCTCAGAGGGGAAGGAGCCGCCGGCCAGTGCAGGAGGCAGGGGTCTGATCCCTAGTCCAGGAGGATCTCAGATGCCCACGGGGCCACTAAACCCGTGAGCACTGTTACTGAGCCTGTGCTCTCGAGCCCGGGAAGCGCAGCTGTCAGGGGAAGCACGCTGACTGAAGCCGCCCGCCCGGCCAGGCACCACAGCACCACCTGGGTGAGTCATTTTACAACAGGAGGTCCTGGTGAGGAACACAGAACTAAAAAGCCACCACCAACCGGAAGAGTTCAGGAAAGGTCAAAGGAGACACCACCTGTCCGACCACCTCCCAGAATCCTCTCTGCATCCATCCTGGCTGAACAAGACGCGCTCGACCGGGAAGGACTCTGAGTCAGAAGGACTGGCTGAAGACAACCCGGAAGCTAGCCCCGTCACCACAAAAGCTGAGACTGCAAGCCACGTGGCAGAGCGGTCCTCCTGGGTCCCCTCACCCTGCTGCTCTGCACCCGGAGCCCTTTCCCAACAGAATCTCTTTCTTTGTCAGCACGTGTGTCTCCTCGGACAATTCATTTCCGAGTCTTAGACAAGAGCCCAGTTTCGGGGCCTGGAAGGGGTCCCCCTTCCTGCAACACCACCTGGCTGCCTAGAGCCTGTGCTCCAGGGCGAGAGAAGCTTCCACTGTGAGAAGGCCGCGCGCCACAGCTGAGAGAGCCCCCACCGGTCCCAGCTGGAGAAAGCCCGCACGCAGCAGTGCAGACCCAGTACAGCCAAAAATGAAAATGAGTAATAAAATTATTTAAAAAATTCTGATGGGGATTTCCCTGGCAGTCCAGGGGTTAGGACCCCACGCTTTCACTGCATGGGGCACAGGTTCTGTCCCTGATTAGGGAACTAAGATCTTGCAAGCCGTATGGCATAGTCAAATGAATAGTTTAACGTTTTCAGTAAACAGTGAATTAATTTTCAGTATGACTGTGTCCCATGTAATATTTGGGACGTGGTTATGATAAAGTTTTATTCATTGCCTGTCTGAAACTCAAATGGAACTGGGCACGTGTGTTTCTAGCTGTGTAAAGCTTACAACTCTAGGCTACCGGGATCCGGTTGTTAACTCTCAACATTTAAAAGGGTTTGAAACTGTTAATACAAAGGGTTCATTCAGAACCACCAAAAGAGCAGAATGAGAGACTTAAATTAAGGGACATGAGGACAATTAATTGTAATATTTTTAACACAGGAATGAGTGTTGTCAAATCACCAATTTCTCCCCCACAAAAGAGCAAGAACCAGAGATGGCGTTGAAAAGCGAAAGTGTTAGTTGCTCAGGTCTGTCTGACTGTTTGGGCCCCCATGGACTGTAGCCCTCCAGGCTCCTCTGTCCATCGGATTCTCCAGGCCAGCATACTGGAGTGGGTTGCCATTCTCTCCTCCAGGGGATCTTCTCAACCCAAGGATCGAAACTGGGTCTCCCACATTGCAGGCAGATTCTTCACCATCTGAGCCAGAGAGGCGGCAGAGGGTTTAGTAAAGTCCTGAGTGTTCACTGGAAGGACTGATGCTGAAGCTGAAAGTCCAATACTTTGGCTGCGAGAGCTGACCATTTGAAAAGACCCTGATGCTGGGCAAGATTGAAGGTGGGAGGAGAGGGGGATGACAAAGGATGAGATGGTTGGATGGGATCACCGACTCGATGGACATGGGTTTGGGTGGACTCCAGGAGATGGTGATGGACAGGGAGGCCTGGGGTGCTGCAGTTCACGGGGTCGCAGAGTCGGACACGACTGAGCGACTGAACTGAACTGAACTGTTGGGAAAATAAAGACGAATTTCTACCTAATAGCTCACAGTTTTATGGACCCAAAGGTAAAAGACAGACTTTAAAAGATGCCGCAGAGCGTCTTTGTTACCCAGGTGGAGAGAAGGCATCTTAAATTAAAAAAAGCCACAAATCAAGGGGCTTCGCTTTGGCTCAGCGACAAAGCCTCCGCCTGCCAACGCAGGAGGCCCAGTTCTGGTCCCTGGTCTGGGGAGACCCAGCCTGCCGTGGGCCAGCTGAGGCCACGCGCCATCACTATGCAGTCAGCGCTCTGGAGCCTGGGAGCCGTAGCCCTGAAGCCCAGACGCCTGAGCCGCTCTGCACGAGAAGGGAAGCCCCCGCGACGAGAGGCCCTCAGGCCTCAGCCAAGAGAAGCCCCCAGCGACACACAGCCAGAGAGCAGCCGGAGCAGACACGGAGACCCGGCTCAGGCAGAGAAACAGTGAGAGTGAGCACACACACACACATGCACACACACGCACACACATAGAGACCACAAGACGAAGAAAGGGAAACAGCGGAACAGGGACTTGATTCCTCCAAAACTCAGGAGTTCCCTTCAGCGAAGGATGCCAGGGAGAAACAGGGGAGGACAAGGAAGAAGCAGAGCTGCTTACCAAAGACAAATCGGGGCTCATTTATCAGAGGTACCAGGAGCTCTTCAAAATCAACAAGAAAAAGGCAACTGACCCCAAGGGGAAAAAGGGCAGGGAATATAGATGGGGAATTTGTAACAGAAGCAGAACGCCAAAGGACTAGAAAGAGTACTGAGGAGATACTCAGCGATCAGAGAAACGCACGCCGCTCTGTACAAGCCCGTGTTAGCCTGCGGGGGCGAGGCGGGAAGGCTGCGGTCAGGGAGGGGCTGTGGAGAGCTGTCCCCGGCTGGGGGCAGTGGCCGGCTGCAGGCCTGGCCAGCACCTCCTGGTCCCGTTCTCACACAGCTCCAAGGGGGACAGCACGGTCCTTTGAGGGCAGCCGTCATGAGCGCCGAGTGGCCATTGCTGGGGCAGTGTGGACGCACCCTGAAAAGTCATCCGATCGCAAAGCAATGGCCAGACACCCTCAGAGGAACAGATGCACCTGCTGAGCGCTTAATGACCAAACGGGAATACAGAACAAAGCTGTCACACACTTCCATCTCTGTGTACTCGAAAACACAGGCGGCCTGAATACGGCACAGTCACGAGCCGCATCCAGGAGAGAAAAGGCGTATGTGCTCGGAAGGAGAACGGGGCCGGGGATGTGGAGATGCAGAAAATGGTAAGCAAGAAAAACAACTGAAATGAAGGGGAGCAATCAGATAAAGACGCATGTAACTGAAGGGGGAAAGAAGCACGCACGCCAAGTAGCGTGAAACGAGCGGAGTCCCAGGGGAGCCCAGCCCCCCGCTCGGGAAGGCCAGAAGCAAGCATGTGACTGAGGACCAACCGGGCGCCTGCAGGCGCCGTCCTCGCCCCTGTGGGGCCCGCTCCACGGCGTCCGTGCCTCGGACCCGCAGGAGCCCCGGCCACCAGGCCATTCCCGTCTGCGGGCTGCAGGTGGATGCCCTGCTTCCGGGCAGAGAGGGGCCGCTGTCCTCAGCTTCCTGGGGAAATGCCGTCCCTCGGGGCAGGGAGATCCCACTGCTGAGCCAGCCCCACGGTCTGACTCATCCATCTGAGCTGCTCACACTCTGGGTCTTGACCAGAGGGGTGGAGGGCCCCCAGGACGCCCCCCTCTCTGACCACAGCCTTGGATGGGGAGGGAGTGCCAGCCCCTCTACTTGAAGACATTCCTTAGGCAGCTCTGAGGAACATCACAGGTGGGAAACAGTGCGTTTTGTGGGGTTTTCAGACTGTGAGACAGGCTTGAAAATCAGCACCACTGCCGTTGCTTAGCCGAAGAAGGCTTGGTGGGATCGTATCTGCTTTGTTAGGCAATTCTGAGTCAACAGTGTGGACAAGCTTCCCCGGTGGCTCAGAGGGTAAAGCGTCCGCCTGCAATGCGGTAGACCCGGGTTCGATCCCTGGGTTGGGAAGATCCCCTGGAGAAGGAAATGGCCACCCACTCCAGTACTATTGCTGGGAGAATCCCATGGACAGAGGACCCTGGTAGGCTACAGTTCACGGGGTAGCAAAGAGTCGGACATGACTGAGCGACTTCACTTCACTAATGTGGACTAGAATTTTATTAGAACCACTAGTCTGCAATTAAGCAAAGGAACAAGAGGTGAAATCAGCACACAGGAATAAACAGCCTTAAAAGTATATCTCAGAGGACATCAGGAAGCTGAAATCCCTTGTGTGATAAAGAAGATATTTGGGGGTAAACTTCACAATAAGTATGCAAAACCTACGTTAAACACCTTTCAGTTCAGTCACCTTTAGAAAACAAAAAACGTGCAAACAAATGCAGATATTCTTGCTTCTTAGAATGACATCATCGTACAGCTGCGAGTTTTCCTTAAATCAATCTATGAAGTTTAAACGATCCCCGTAAAAATAGCAACAAGCTTCCTTGTGAAGTTAGATTAACAACTTATCAACCAGAGGCGTGTTAATGAATCTTCTGCTGCCTGAATGTTATGGACCAGAGTGTTTCAATATTCACTTATACAATAAATAACCAGTCACAGGCGTTAGTTTCTGCAAAAACCCCCCAGCCAGTAATATGCTAATACTAAAGCTCCTGGGAAGATCCCCTGGAGAAGGAAATGGCAAAGTGTTCTTGCCTGGAAATTCCCATGGACGGAGGAGCATGGTAGGCTACGGTCCATGTGGTCGCAAACAGTCGGACACAACTGAGCAACTTCACTTCATTTCAAAGCTCTTAAGCTTAAAAATGCAAGAATCGAATTAAATATCTGAGAGGCAAGAAGGCCTGGCCAGACACCGAAGCCACCTTTTCAACCAGCGCGGTACTGGCATGGAAACGTCAGAGGAGCCCACGGCGTCCAAAAATAGCCCCGGGCAGAGAGAGGAATTTGGCAACTGATAAAGGTGGCTTCTCAAGTCACTGGGGCAAGATGGCTTGATAACAAACAAGAGACTAGTTATCTGGGAGAAAATAACATTAGGTCTACAGCTCATACCTTACCTGAGAACAAAGGCCAAATGGGTCAGGGATCCAGGCATTAAAAAACAGAGCCGCCGGAAAACCAGGATCCTGAGGTCCCTCCCGGCTCTCAGAGGCTGCAATTTCAACTCCTCGGCAAGGGAACTGAAGGCAGAGGCCCCCGTGAGGACACTTACGGGTGCTGTGCCTTTTGGAACACCGGGCTCGCCCACCACGCGGCTGGGAGGCACAGGGCGTCTTACAGACACATTTCTGCAGAGGTTGCCTGCACTCCAGCCCACGGTACCTGCCAAACACTTCCCAGACACCCCTGCACCTGAGGCAGACCATGAGGACCAAGGTCAGAACCATCGGAGATAACACGTGGCTTTCTCTCTAAGTGAAAATGCTCCTGGGCTTGTGCAGAAATTAACCATCATCCCCACAGCCCCCACGGGGTGCTGAGCTGGAGAAACACAGCCACGTCAGACCTGGGAGCTTGCGGTCTGGGTAGGAAGGGGGCCCCCGGTCAGGCCAGGCTATTACGGGAGTAGTAACATTTAGAACTTCTCTAATGCGGTCCAAAGGCGCCGTTTTCACACAGCCAGCATTCCCACACCTGCTGTAATAGGAACAGGGCCGCGCATGGCCCAGTGAGATCTTAAATCACTCTCCGAGAGCGACAAGCTTGACTTGGCTGACTTCCCAAGGGTCACAACTGGCCTCCAACCCCAGAGAAGGAGCCTCTGGGCCTGGCGGGGCAGGGCTGGGAAAGGGGAGGGTAGCTACAAATACCAGGGGCGGGGGCTTCTGGAGGGGGCTTCCACGTGGCGCTAGTGGTAAAGAGCTCGCCTGCCAGTGCGGGAGACGCAGGTTCGGTCCCCAGGTCGGGAAGATCCCCTGGAGGAGGGCACGGCAACCCACTCCAGTATTCTTGCCTGGAGAATCCCATGGACAGAGGAGCTGGCTACAGCTCTGGTGGGCTACAGTCCCTAGGGTTGCAAGGAGTTGGACACGATTGAAGAGACGGCAGGCCGCAGGGAGAGTGAACGGTCAGCCTCGTGGGGACTCATGATCCAGCCCCCAGGACCCCTGACGCCGCTGCGCGTTCAGAGCATGGGGCTCAACCTGACCCCCCAGGACGGAGCAGGGCTGGCTCCCTCCATCCAAGGGAAGGAAACCCCCTCCAAACATCTGGTCCTAGAGAAAGGCCGTCGTGCACCCATAACCCTTCGAAAGCACGGCCACGACACGCGTGGAATACACACATTCAAAGGCTGTGCTGGTGGCTTATGACACCTGCAGGGACGAATGCCTTCTCACAGGTGCGTTGGCACCTGACCCCCTCGGACCCCAGAGACGGTGTCCCCACGTCCAGGCCCAGGATTCGCAGCAGTCGCCATACATACATACATGTCTGCGTCCAGCAAGACACGCTAATGGCAGCATTTAAGGGTTGACGTCCCAGACAGCATCCTCTGACACGGCAGAGGGCTGAGCACCTAGGAAACGGGGGCATGGATCCGCCTCCTGCAGAAACCAGCCCCTCGCCTGGCCCGTGAGGCCCGCGGTGTCCAGCCCCACTGCCGAGGGCTCGGAGTCCACCCCCCATTCTCACCCATCTGCCCCACACCTTGAACACGCCCGTGTGCCCGTCTCAGGGTCGTTGCTGCACCAGAGACCCCGTGTGCAGCCTCAGAAGGATTGGCCCCCGCCCCCTCCGGTTCTGCCCGGGAGTCAGCTCCAGAGAGCGGCCCCCACCAAGCAGCCCCTCTCCCTTTTCGCCTGAGTCCTTTCAGGTTCCTTCACGACTCCCTCGGTATTCCGAGCCCTTCCTGATGGCTCATGACATTCAATACCGAAGTTACATAATTTATGAACGGACTCAGTGTATGTTAAACCTGTTTCTTCACTGGTTTATTGTCAAGCCTGGCAGCCATGAGCCACGAGCCACACTTGGGGCACAGTCAGCCTGAACCGAGGAGTTCTGCAGGCGCCGACCCTCAGCGCTCATCGGAAGGACCGAGGTTGAGGCTCCAATACTTTGGCCACTGCATAGAAAGCACTGACTCATTGGCAAAGACCCTGATGCTGGGAAAGATCGGAACAAGAGGACAAGGGGACACCAGCGGACGAGATGGTTGGACGGCATTGCCGACACGATGGACATGAGTCTGAGCAGACTCTGGGCGACAGTGAAGGACAGGCAAGCCTGGCGTGCTGCAGTCTCTGGGGTCACAAAGGGTTCGACACAACTGAGCGGCTAAACAACAGCAAAGGTCAAATGCACCCTGGATTCTGAAGACTGAGCATCAGAAGGGAAGGCAAAGGGTCTCACCAGTAATCCTCATGCTGCTTACACGTTGGAACAGCGTGTTCTGGATTAACTCCAGATACTGGGTTACCCACAGTGCAGAACTGAAATTAATTTCATTTGCTTCTTTTAATAATACTTTGCCTATGTGTCTACGAGACATTTTAACTTCCATGTGTGGTTTGCATTTGTGATTTTCGTCGCGTTTCCGTGTAGGATGGACACCCCAGGAGAGCATGGACTTGGTCTTGTCCTGGCGTCTAGCAAGGCCCCTGGTGCGCAGGCAGGCAGGGCAGCCAGCGGCAAGCGGGACCCTGTGGTCACCGCATCCGACCCTCCGCCATCAGTGTCTCTCGCAATCCCTGACCCCCGATGTCACACAGGACGCGAGCACCCTTCCGCGTCTTCGTAACTAAGCCCCGTCCTGATTAGCTCACTTCTCGGTTAGGTCTTAAAACGTGCTTGTAAAACACCATCTTCTGAAAAGAGCCTTCATTCTTTTCCAGAAGGGGCACTGCATTTTGAAGAGTCCGTTTAACGGATAAATTAATCTAATCACCCTGAAAGAACACCTGGAAGAAGGGGAAAGAAAAACGCATCGCGCTCAGGAGATGTGGCGGGGAGCGGCTTCAAGAGCCGGCGGCGAGAGAGGCTCAGACGCCCGGGCAGGAAAGGAGCGTCCTCGGCCGTGAGGACAGGACAGGCAGGCACTGAGGGCTGGCCTCCGCCCCCAGCCCCGGCAGGAGGGTCCCGCTCAGGGCAGCAAAGACATCTATGTAAGGGCAGACGCGACCTACCTAAGTCATTCCGCAGAATTACTGAGCACTTCCTAAGTGCCAGCAAGGGGACACCGCCAGAACAGAACACACAGGGGCTCTTGCTGGAGCCTAGATTCTGTGTGACGGAGACAGAAAATGAAGAAATTAGCACGTAAACATATGTGTATTCTATACATTTCGTCATTGCACACTCAGAGAATGCAGGCCATGCTCTCAATGCAATTTAAAAATCCCGCCGTGTAATGCGTAAAGTTGGGCAGTAGCATAGTTTCAGAGGAAGTCCAGTTGAGCTATTTCAAATCCTGAAAGATGATGCTGTGAAAGTGCTGCACTCAATATGCCAGCAAATTGGGAAAACTCAGCAGTGGCCACAGGACTGGAAAAGGTCAGTTTTCACTCTAATCCCAAAGAAGGGCAATGCCAAAGAATGCTCAAAGTACCACACAATTGCACTCATCTCATTCGTGAGCAAAGTAATGCTCAAAATTCTCCAAGCTAGGCTTCAATAGTACGTGAACCAAGAACTTCCAGATGTACAAACTGGATTTAGAAAAGGCAGAGGAACCAGAGATCAAATTGACAAAATCCACTGAATCACAGAAAAAGCAAGAGAGTTCCAGAGAAGCATCTACTTCTGCTTTATTGACTATGCCAAAGCCTTTGACTGTGTGGATCACCTCAAACTGTAGAAAATTCTTCAAGAGATGGGAACACCAGACCACCTGACCTGTCTTCTGAGAAATCTGTGTATAGGTCAGGAAGCAACAGTTAGAACTGGACATGGAACAACAGACTGGTTCCAAATCCGGAAAGGAGTACATCAAGGCTGTATATTGTCACCCTGCTTATTTAACTTACATGTAGAGTATCTCATGCAAATTGCCACACAAGCTGGAATCAAGATTGCTGGGAGAAATATCAATAACCTCAGATATGCAGATAACACCACCCTTATGGAAGAAAGCAAATAAGAAGTAAAGAGCCTCTTGTTGAAAGTGAAAGAGGAGAGTGAAAAAGCTGGCCTAAAATTCAACATTCAAAAAGCTAAGATCATGGGATCCAGTTCCATCACTTCATGGAAAATAGATGGAGAAACAATGGAAATAGTGGCAGATTTTATTTTCTTGGACTCCAAAATCACTGCAGATGGTGATTGCAGCCATGAAACGAAAAGATGCTTGCTCCTTGGAAGAAAAGCTATGACAAACCTAGACAGCATATTAAAACCCAGTGACATTACTTTGTCAACAAAGTTCTGTCTAGTCAAAGCTATGTTTTTCCAGTAGTCATGTTATGGCTGTGAAATTTGGATCATAAGAAAAGCTGAGTGCCGAAGAATCTATGCTTTTGAACTGTGGTGTTGAAGAAGACTCTTGAGAATCCCTTGGACTGCAAGAAGATCCAACCAGTCCATCCTAAAGAAAATCAGTCCTGAATATTCATTGGAAGGACTGATGTTGAAGCTCCAATACTTTGGCCACCTGATACGAAGAACTGACTCATTGGAAAAGACCCTGATGCTGGGAAGGATTGAAGGCGGGAGGAGAAGGGGACGACAGAGGATGAGATGGTTGGAGGGCATCACTGGCTCAGTGGACAGGAGCTTGGGCAAACTCCGGGAGATGGTGAGAAGCAAGAGATCAGGCGTGCTGCAGTCCACGGGTTCATGAAGAGTTGTGCACAAGTTAGGAGCTGAACAAGAGCAAGTGATTTGACGACTTCACAAACCACGGATGAGTTTAAGATAAGTCTCTGCACAAATAAAAGCCAGGCAAGGTTTCAGAGCGCTGCGGCAGGAGAACTCACCGCTGGCTGAGTGTCACTCACACAGGACAGCTCCAAGACTGTCACTCATGGGGCACATTCAGTTCAGTTCAGTCACTCAGTCGTGTCCGATTCTCTGCGACCCCATGAATCGCAGCACGCCAGGCCTCCCTGTCGATCACCAACTCCCAGAGTTCACTCAGACTCACGTCCATCGAGTCGGTGATGCCATCCAGCCCTCTCATCTCATGGGGCACACTGAAGCCTAGAAATGGGGCACACTGAAGCCTAGAAAATGCTAAAGCTCCATCTCCAGAGAGGGAAAGGGCATTTCAGCCCAGCATCAGCCTTAGTACAGAAGCAGCAGCAGATGCCCCTGCAGACTCGTTAGTGGGGCTGTGCCGCTTGGCGCGGAAGGCAAGCAAAGCAGACAACCATGCCCGCTGGCAGCGAGCCGCTCGCCTGAAAAAACCCTGAACTCCACTGCGTTCCAGGGCAGGAAAGAGCGCTGAGCACGCCCCAGCACCTTCTGGAAACTGCTAGTACTGCAGCCCGGAAAACCAGGCTCTGAGCTGAAAGGAGGCAGGGTGCTGATTTAACATTCTGCAGCCACCCCAGCCCCAGGGCGGGGAGCCCATTTGCAGAGTTGCTCAGCAAAGGAGGCCTGATGAATCGGTGCTGTCGGCTTTCAGGCAGCGTGCGTTCGGGCCCCGGTTTATGAATTATGTACTGAAGCTCAATGCATTTCTGTAGGAGGGACGGGTGTGCTATTCACAAGCGATGTCTTAGTCAGCGAGGAAACAAGTCTTTGAAGATGGGGATTTATGGGCCTATATGTAATTACCTCATCTGAGTTCATTCATCCTTTCACCAAAGATCCTGAAGTGCCTCTTGCAAATCTGCTTTTGGGGACACGAAAATGAATAAAATATGGCCTCTGACTTCAAGAAAACCACAGTCTAGGTTCAAGAGATCCACGTGTGAGCAGATAATTAGGGTTCCACGAGGTGAGTGCAACAGAGCTTTGAACACGTTCCTACGGGCTTGAAGAAGGGAGATGATGGCCCCTGCCTGGAGGAAGACAGGGTCCGGGGGCTCGTGGAGGAGAGGGTATCTGAGCGGAGCATCGTACGGTGAGGAGGAGGGTGCCTGGCAGATGAGAGCTGAGGAAGCAATACGCACGCAATGCAAAGGCGAAAGCGCGCGTGGGGGAGTCTGAGGGTCCTTAGGCCCTGCCGCGCAGACGGGCAAGGACGGCGGGGGCGGGGGAGCTGGGGGCGGCCTGCGGGTCAGTGTGGACGTGCGTTCAGCTGTCGTCATAAAAACGTCCCTAAATACCAGTGGCTTTAAGAAGAAAGCTTGTGTTTTTTTTTTTTTTTTTTTTTGAACTTTCTGTGGTCCAGTGGACACGGGTTCCATCCCTGGTCTGGGAAGAGTCCACTTGTGGACTCGGCCTGTGCCCACCGCTCCTGAAGCCCTTGGGCCCTGGAGACTATGCTCCGGAAGACGAGAAGCCGCCCCCGGGAAGCCCTCGCACCCCACCTAGGGAGGGGCCCCTGCTCGCCACAGCTAGAGACGGCAGTGAAGACCCAGTGCCACCGGAAATAAATAAAGACGTACATTTTACAACCAAATGAAGATTGTGTTCAAGGACCGTCTGAGGAACTGTCGCGCGGGGAGCTGACTGAACTGAACGGGTTGTGGTCCAGAGGAAGACACTGGAGAGACACTAAGACCTGCAGAATCCAGGGTGCACTTGGGTTGGTAGAACATCACGGACATGTTGTAACAAACGCACTATTTCTCCTGTGAGATGTTAGTGAGAGGGCAAACAGTGGAGCACATGGGAACTCTCTGAACTACCTTCCCAAACGTTCTGTGAATAGAGACCTTTCCAAAATGAAAACTTAACGGCCCCCGTCCACGTGGTCCAGCAAGGCTCACCCCGACCCCTGCACCCGTCTATCCATGGCTGAAGTGACAGCTCACGCTCCATGCACGCCCTAAGCACCCCTACCTCTGCGGGCGGCAGGGAATGAGATGATTCGACAGCATCACTGACTCAACGGACATGAGTTTGAGCAAACTCTGGGAGACAGTGGAGGCCAGAGCAGCGTGGCGTGCTGCAGCCCACAGGGCCGCCAAGAGTCAGACACAACTTAGCGACTTAACAACAGCAATGTTGGGCTGAGAAACTGGTGACAATTTAGACTATAATTCTGCCACATAGCAGAAAGGTCAAACTCCTGGTTCCCTAGAAGACGCAGATAAAGCCCTGGCGCGTGTTCCTGAGCTGGGTTTCAGGAAGCAGACCCCCCTCCAGATGGAAGCGGCTGAAGACAAGCATGCGGACCCCAGGCACTGAGACCAGAAAGCTGAGATGCTCAGAATGTCACCTTGATGACAACCAATCCAATAACTGTCCACAAGCTGACCACACCCTGCTCCTGGAACCCCATAAAGCTCGCTGCCCCCTCCAGGTGGGACCCACAGTCCCGAGGGCATGAGCCCACTGTGGCCCCCTGCGCCTGGCAAAGCAAGAAAAGCTCCTGTTCCACCCAAACTCTGTCTCTGCACTTCTGTTCGGCACTGGTGAACAGAGGCCGCATTGCGTCTCTGGAAACCGCACTCCAAGAAAGGATTTACAAACCTGGTTTCTTGTGAAGAGTCAAGGACGCGTTTTTAGGGATGCGTTAGCGAGGTGATGAATCCTAATAGACACCACAAAGGGATAGAATGACATCCTGTGACATCATGTCCCGCGTCACGCCGGGGACAGCAGCATCAGCTCTACTGTGTTCCTTCCAAAAACGCGTGATCTGAGGTTAATCATAAAGAAATGCAGACAAAGCTAGGTAGAGGAATATCTGAGAAAGCAATCGGCCTGTACGCAAAAGTATCAGCCTTATAGAGCGCATGCCAGTGTCACACACAGGAGAGGGAATTACTCCTGCTTAAAGGAGGTGAAGAAGTATAATGGATGAACACAAACATCGGAATGAATCTTAATAAACAAATCACAAAACCCCGTAAAGGATACTGTTGGAGCAATTGGGGAGAATTGAACATAAACTGCATAATAAGCAATAATGCATCTCAGTGTAACATTTGTTGACCAGGAGACTGCTGTGTTGGTTTAGTAGGGGAATGCGCTTTCTCTTAGGAAATAAATGCAGATTTACTTAAGGGTGCAGTTTCATGGTGACTGAAATCTACTTTCGAATGACTTTTAAAATGTGAGTGTGGGTCTGTAAGTGTATGTGGCGAAAGACGGAAAATGTAAGACAAAACCTGGCAAAATGTTAGCAGTCAGCGAGTTGGGACAGGCTGTGTAATTTTTCACTCTGCTGTTCTTTTAACGTTGTGGGTGGCTTCGAAATTTTTCAAGTAAAAGTTGGAGAAGAAAAATAGGGCGCTGTGAAGGAATCAAATCCAAATCGTATAAAAAAAAGGTGAAGAGAAATTCTGATTCTACTCACCTATTGCTTACACCAGGGACAACATACAAAATGATAAAATATTTACCTTTTTAAAAAAAAGCAAGTTGTGTCAGTCCGTTAAGGCCACCACAGCAGAGTAACTACAGGCTATGTGGCTAAGAAGCAACAGAAACTTATTTCTTGCATCTCTAGAGGCTGCCGGAGAAGGCGATGGCACCCCACTCCAGTACTCTGGCCTGGAAAATCCCATGGATGGAGGAGCCTGGTGGGCTGCAGTCCATGGGGTCGCGAACAGTCAGACACTGCTGAGTGACTTCACTTTCACTTTTCACTTTCATGCATTGGAGAAGGAAATGGCACCCCACTCCAGTGTTCTTGCCTGGAGAATCCCAGGGACGGGGGAGCCTGGTGGGCTTCCATCTATGGGGTCACACAGAGTCGGACACGACTGAAGCGACTTAGCAGCAGCAGCAGCTGGAGGCTGCGAGGCTGAGGTTAGAAAGAGCACGGACTCGCCTCTGGGGTTCCCCTGGGGCACCAACCCCACCCAGGGCGCCCCACCCTCATCAGCTAATCACCTCCTAAAGGCCCCACCTCCTAGCCCCATCGCCCCGGCAGTTAGGCTCTAAGACACAGATCTGCGGAGACACAAGCATTCGGCCCCTAACACCCCGGTCCCTGACGCAGGGCAGGCCCAGCGCAGTCAGTGGACAGTGGGTGAAGCCGGGTGGACACAGGGCTTCTCCCCACCCTCTGGGGCTTCATCGGGTTGCCACTGATAACAACACACGAAACCACGTCATCAGCTGGGGCAGGAAAGGGGATGACTGTCTTGTGAAATATATTCGTACAGACATGAATTCCACACAAGATCAAAGCCCATCAAGCGGCAGCTAACACGTTAAGCCTGAGAACAGAAGCTCATTAACAAGTCGGGGATTCTGGCTGCGGGGGGATGGGGTAGAACGGAGGAGTGCCAAGGCGTCTGGGGACATTTGGAATCCCTCCCCCATTTTCCCAGGCGCTTGTAGAAATGGTTTGCTCTCAAGCAGCTGGAAGGTGGAGTGACTCAGTTTCCTTAGGGCAGGACTTGCCGAGGCAGTGGTTCAGGGGCGCGGCTGAAAGGGAAATGCCTAGCCGGCAGCAGGGAACGCGGCCTGGACCACCTGGAAGAGGGCGTGGTTAAGGATGTGCGTCAGGACAGGAGGAGACTCACAGACCTAGAGACTGAACTGACGTCGGCGGGGCCTGGGCTGGGGGGGGTGGGGGGGTGGCGGGAGGCAGGAAGGGAGCGTTAGGGAGTCTGGGACGGATGCGTGCACTCTGCTGTGTTTAAGACGGACAACCCCCAGGGACCCGCTCAGCGCTGCGTGGCAGCCTGGGTGGGAGGGGAGCTCGGGGCAGCATGGGTGTGTGTGGCTGAGTCCCTCCACTGTTCACCTGAAACTCTCACAACACTGTTAACTGATTACATCCCCACACAAAATAAAAAGTTTTTAAAAAAGAATGTGTATCAGGAGAAAAGAGACGAACGCTCCCAGCTGCTCCTGGAGTGCAGTAGGCATCCAATAGACTTCACATTGAAAACAATTTAGAAACTTCCAGAATGGAACACACGTCTTAAGGGCGCGGTGGGGGGAACAGTTTGCCCAGGTAACGTGGAGAATCCCGGGACGCACAGGCGCCGCCGGCGCAGGAGGCCCCATCCTGCGCACTCGCTGTGTTTGCGCTCGTCTTTGGAAGGAATGATGCTGAAGCTGAAGCTCCAGTACTTTGGCCACCTCCTGCGAAGGGTTGACTCATTGGAAAAGACTCTGATGCTGGGAGGGATTGGGGGCAGGAGGAGAAGGGGACGACCGAGGATGAGATGGCTGGATGACATCAAGGACTCCATGGACGTGAGTCTGAGTGAACTCTGGGAGCTGGTGATGGACAGGGGGGCCTGGCGTGCTGCGGTCCATGGGGCCACAAAGAGTCGGACGCGACTGAGCGACTGAACTGACTAATTTGCTCTCTGTGGGCTCCTGACTCCAGCCTGTGTCTCGCAGGGACACTGTATGTTCCCGTTTCCAAATAGCAGATTCAACATAAAAAATAATGGCACACTGATTCACAGAGGAAGAGAGGGAACGTGAATTACTTCAGATTGGTTAATTCTTTTCTGTTTTTAAATTTCTGTTGATTTACGTGATGACTTGGGGTTTCTACTTCTGTTGAAAATTTAAAGCTGTGAAATCAAGTGTGAGTGCAGGGCAGACCCCCCTTTGGAAAGCGAGCGTAATTGAAACTGTAATCTGTTGCCTGTTCCTTTGCAGACATGTGTGTGCTGCGTGTTTTCATTCACCCCCGTGATTATGTGTGCAAAGCTCAATGGGAGAAGAGCAGTCCGTCTCCTCCAGCCGTTCTCCTTCTTCATTACTATTATTTCACGATTGTCGTTGTAAAGGATTTTGCTGTGTGAGAGGCAAGACGTTTAACAAAGTGTCCTCTTGCGGTGCCAAATACGTTAGGTGTGCCAGGTGGACACAGCAGGGCGAGCCCACACGTCTCTTTTACCCCCAAAACCCTTTTAGATAAACACAGGGGCTGCTTTACAGACATAAGCTGCCCACGGAGGTGCTGGGAGAGGAGGGGCGTGCACGGCGGGGTTGGAAGCTGGAGCACCAACGAGACTCGCCCCGCAGAGCCCCAGGCACGCAGACTCGGGGTCGCTTGAGGACCCCTTCCCACTCCGAATCACCGGTGGCCGCCCCTCCCGCAGCCTAGCAGAAGATGAGAGATTTATTCAGGGGGATATGAAAGTGAGTCTCTGGACTGGGGGACTCGAGGCACAGTTGAGGTCAGTGTTGTGATACTGAAAAGCAAGGAGATACGCACATTCTGGTGGTGAAAACCCCAGACCTCTCCCCAGCTCAGTCCCCAGAAGTCTTCCCCTTGAGGCAGGAGACTGGAGGATTTTTCCAGATGGAATTTGAGGAATCCCATCGGGATGTCCCAGCTAAATGAGCCGGCCACACCACCCTGCACCAGAGTTCAAACTCACCCCTTAGGTTTCCAGTCGACATTTAGCGTCCCATTCTTGAATATTAAGAGGCCACGGTCAGCAGACATCAGAGGGAAGGTTCTGACCAGAAAGACGGGGACCAAAATGAAGATGCACCAAGATGGGGACAGAACAGCAACTTGGAGAAAACGGGGATTTTGCAAGAGAAGAAAGCTTGAAACAGATTATTCAGTTCAGTTCAGTTCCGTTGCGTCCAACTCTTTGCGACTCCAAAGATTATTAACATCCTCAAAAAGATGATACTGTGATCATATGGAACAGACAGGCTGCAGTAAGAATTAGCATTCAGAGCAAAAAAATAATTTTGGTAATTAAGATCATGACAGTGGGAATGGAAAGCTCAGTAGAAGGTTTAGAAAATGAAAGAACGGAGACTTGAAAATAAGACAGAGTTGTAAAATAAAGGAGAAAAATTAAGAGAATTTAAGGACTGGTCCGCAAAGTTCAGGATTCAAGTCAGAAGAGTTTCAGAGGAAAAAGAATCAAATAAAGGGTGGGTGGGGACAGATAGGGGAGGGGGTCTAAAAACCTCCCCAGAAGATGGGTTGCCCCGCTGCGAAGACCCACCAAGTGCTCACCGGGGCACACAGTCACGAACCCTCAAGACACTGGAGGCAGAAAAGACGCCCCAGGCTTTCAGAGGCCGAGAATGACCGAGAAGAAAACACCGGGAATCAGATGGATCGGCTGGCCTCGTATTTGTTTCTCATCACTACTGTAAATAACAACCACAAATTCAGCAGCTAACAGCAGCGCACCATCAGCATTTGTGATCAGAAATGCCACACGGGCCTTACAGGGCTGAAGTCAAGGTGTCGGCTCAGCTGCCTCTCTTTAGGAGACTCTGACGGGACCGTCCGTTCCTCTGCCTCTTCCAGCTTCTGGGGGTCACCACGCTCCTGGACTTGTGGTCCCTCTAGCTTCAAAGCCAGCGTTTCCAAGTCTCTCTCTTCCCCTTCCCCTGCCAACCACCCCCCAACTCTACTTAAATTCTCACAGCTCCTGCAACTCTGACCCTGCTGCCTCCCTGTAAGGACCCCTGTGATTCCATTTAAGCCACAGGAGAGCCCCCGTTCCAACATCCTTAACACAGTCCCACCGGCAGGGCCCCTTTCATTGTGTGCAGCGCCGCGCTCACAGGCTCCAGGGTTACGACTGTGCATCTCTGGGGGCAGAGGCATCATTCGGTGCCCCAGCCAGCACTGGACATCTAAACAGCAGCCTGGAACACAGCTGGCAGCCGGCACCCCACTCCATTTGGCTCAGAAATCACTTTCTGCCTGGAAGCTTTCTCTCCTCAACCAAACTATCAATCAAGTGGGAGGGCAAAATGAAGACATTTTCCAAAGTAAACTCTCAAAAGATTCACATCCCACACATCCTCTCTGAAGAAACTCCTGGAGGATGTTCCCAAACAAATGACTCAACCAAGAATGAAAAGGCGCTGGGCTCACAGGAAAGTGTAGGTGCGGGGGGCGGAGGGGCGGAAAGAAACGGTATTGGCAAAAGTGTTGAAGACGCACTGGAGGACAGGGCTGGCGTCCAGATCCGAGGGCTCAGAAAGGCCCAGCGCTGCTCCCTGGGGAAGACGGGCTGACTCTGTCCAGTGCCTGTGACCTTACTGTGCGTGTGTACGGATACTGGGTAAAGAGTGCGCGACTGAATTAGCAGTAAGTTCATGGAAAGCCAGGCGTATGACTATAAAAACAATGATTGACTCCGAGGAAAGCAGAAGCTGTGCAGGAAAAGAAACCGGAATCATCGATTGTTACTTTGGCAGTTTCACAGCTGCAAACAGTACTTCCTGGCCCTGAAAATGTGGATATTGATCATCTGTTTTGCCAGAACCAACCTAACACAACCATGAGGGGTGAGTGAGCAGGGCTGGAGTGGGAAGCAGAGCTAGCCTCAAGTTTGAGTGAGGATCAGAGAGCTGGAGAGAAAGTGAAGAATCGGGAAGGAGTGAGGTGAGGACGCTGTTCAGGGCCTGGAGGCAGAAGCCGGAACAACCGACCGGAAGAGCCGTCGCCGCTGCGTAGTCACTCAGGCGTGCCTGGCTCTCTGCGACCCCGAGGACCATAGCCCGCCTGGCTCCTCTGTCCCTGGGATTCTCCAGGCAAGAATGCTACGTGAGTTGCCATTTCCTTCTCAAGGAGATCTTCCCGACCCAGGAATCGAACCCACGCCTCCTGCTTTGGCGGGCGAACGCTTCACCACCGAGCCAGCAGGGAAGCCGGAAGTGGAGGTGAAGAGGAGCTTGGGTGAGAAAGAGAAATGGGGCCTGCCGGCTACAGGGCCAGCAGACCTTTTCTGCAAAGAGCCAGCTGCACAGGTCTCCTCTGGATTCTTTTTGTGGCCGAACAACAGTCAGTCAGAAATGCGGTGACTCAACACCACTTCTTAGCCGTCAGCTCTGTGGGTCAGAACCTGGCGCAGGTCGGCTGAGTTCTCTGCTGGCCGCTCACGTGCAGAAATCAAGGTGCCAGGGGGTTCCTCTCGCCTGGAGACCCTGGGGAAGAAGCTGCCCCCCCAAGCTGGCAGCTTCTGGGTCCTGGCGCCTGTAGGACCAAGGACCCCTTTCCTGCTCTGGGGCCCCTCTAAGCTCAGGTCTCATTTGCCTCTCTCTTCTGCTTTTAAGGGCCCACCCAGACGACCCCAGGAGAACATCCTTATTTTAAGGTCCACTGATTAGCAACCTTAATCCCATCTGCAAAGCCCCTTTGTCAAGCAAAGTACCACTGTAACAGGTCACACCAACGGGGAAGGCCGCGCCGACGGGGAAGGCCGCGCCGCCTCGGTCACCGGGACTGGGTTCTGTCCTCCAGCACAAGAGCGGTCAACAGAGCGGAAACGACCACAGGACACCCAGGGAAAGAGCCAGAAGAGCCCCAGTGCCCGCAGTCGCCGCTCTGGGGAGGGGCTGAGGCTGGCACAGAGGAGTCCGCAGCCTCGCCTTCTGCGGTGACGCCACAGTGTTCTGATTAAGCAATAAAGACCGTACACGTGCCTGTGTGCACTCTGCTGTGTTTAAAACAGGTAACCGACGGGACCTACTGCAGCGCGCAGGGAACTCTGCTCCGTGTTACGTGGGGGCCTGATGGGAGGGGAGTCTGGAGGGAATGGATACAAGTGTACGTATAGCCGAGTCCCTTCGCTGTTCAGCTATCACATTGTTAATCGGCTATACCCCGATACAAAATAAAAAGGTTTTAAAAATTGCATGTGTACATAAATAAACAAACGTTAACACAGGCACAGAAAACAGTGAGGGTGACTGACTGTGACTGAGGACAGGGGCTTAAGGAGCTTTTTCTCTCCAGATCACACCTTCCTGTCCCCTCTGACTGCTTTGTTACAGTTAGCTGCGGTTATGAAAGAAAGCGTTGCTCAGTCATGTCCGACTCTTTGCAACCACATGGACCGTAGCTCTCCAGGCTCCTCTGTCCATGGAATTCTCCAGGCAAGAGTACTGGAGTGGGTTTCCATTTCCTTCTCCAGGGGATGTTTCCGACCCAGGTTGAGCCCGGGTCTCCTGCATTGCAGGCGGACTCTTTATTGTCTGAGCCACCAGGGAAGCCCTGAGTTATGGCTATGGTCAACAGAAAAACGCACACACATTTGATTTTACTGATGTTTATAAAGAGTTCAAGAGCTAGGTAGCAAATAGCTTCAATACATATCTGTAACAGAGAAACACTCATGTTCCAACTCTAAGTTAAAAGTGTGAGAGAAAAGAGCATACCCAGAAAATGAATCCTGCTACATAAATGTTCATGGGAAACGACTGAAGGAAACACACTGGGACGCTAACAGCGAGGGTTCCAGGTGGGGAAATCACGGATAATTATTTCCTCCTTGCTAGTTTCTTAATACTTCCCAATTTTCTGTTATAAGCGTGTATCATTTTTATAACTGAAAATATAAGCACTCTTAAAAAAAAAAAAAAGTGTAAGTGCCAAGTGCACGGCAGGGTTCATGTCAGTGGGTTGCCAAGGTTTCCTCCCAGCAAAGGCAGCTTGTGAAACAGTCAAAGGCAGAGCTATTCCTGGTGAACCTGGGTTCTCAGGAAAGCGAGCCTCAGTGGGAAGGTGAGAGAGGGCTGTGTTATGGTCTCAGTGAGGCCACTCCTGCCCAGACCAGGGCTCTCAGGGTCCTGGAAAGGCCCACCACCCTGGTGCAAAGCTGGCACGTGCTGAGGAGCTGCCGTTTTCCATACAGACCAGATTTCTTATCCCCGTACTCCCTCCCCTATCATGATACAATGTTATAATACGCCATAGATAGCAAGGAGATCAAGCTAGTTGGACCTAAAGGAAATCAGTCCTGAGCATTCATTGGAAGGACTGGCGCTGAAGCTGAAACTCCAGTACTTTGGCCACCTGATGCGAGGAACTGACTCCTTGAAAAGACCCTGATGCTGGGCAAGATTGAAGGAGGGAGGAGAAGGGGATGACAGAGGATGAGATCATCGGATGGCATCACCAACTCAATGGACATGAGTTTCAGCAAGCTCCAGGAGACAGCGGAGGACAGAGGAGCCTGGCGGGCTGCACCCTCGGGGTCACAAGGAGTTGAACATGACGGAGCAACTGAACACCATCACCGCCTCATGCGCGATGTTCCAGCAGGTTGATGACGTGCGCTATTAGAGCATATTCACACGGCTCAGGGGATCATGCAGTCCCCTGAAATGAAGCTCTCACTGGGCAGGCCCTTCCCCAGACAACCCGCATCTGTGACCCGTCAGCCCCTGTCCGGCTGGCAGGGAGCCCCCGCTTCCCCTCCCCCGCTTCCCCTCCCCCCCCCCCATGCTGTGGGAGCCCTGAGCGTGCCAGAGCCGGACACATGGGCTCCCGGAACTCGTGAGCCATGAGACACAGACATGGCCGAGAAGGGGACGCAGAGGGACAATGGGGAGCACCCTGGAAGGCGCCTTGTCAGGGGAGACGGATGCAGCGTACAGAGGGGAGCTGTGACTTAGGGCGCGTGGAGGACTTGTTCACAGGGAGATGAGAAGAAAAGCGAAAACCCTCCAGCCCATTCCCCGAAAGGCAGCAGGGACACAGCCGTAATAGGTTCCCTGTGAAGCTGGGACAGGATGAGTTGGCAGGGACAGGAACAGAAGTTAGACACTCAGAGGGTTTCGAGATCTGACTTAGAAACAGTCACTTGCACCCCCAGCAAGAGGCGCTCCAAAGACCATAGAAGCGAAGCAAGTCTTGGCGCGTCTCCAGCAATCACGTGCTGTGAGCGCTGCCAGGGTGATTCTGAAACGCACGCACCGTAAATGAGGAGTAGGCAACACTTATCACTAGGAACCAAGCTTTTTGCTGTTATTGCTGAAACAATATGAAATCTAACAATTTAAGGGAAAACTCTGTAAGCCTTCAACTAAACAAAAAATACCAATATAACCTCAGCACACTCTTCAAAAGGACAACGTCTTTCCCAGCAACATCTAGAAACAGCAGTGGACCCAGGAGCTGCGAGCACCCCCAGCACCCAGCCTGTGGTTTTTAAGTGCCTTTCCTGCTAAGAGGCTACCAAGGGTCCACGGAATACAGTTAATTCCAGATACGGGGCAGGAAATACAGAAGATAAGCCTGAAGCACCTGTCTTTCCTAGGGTCACGTCAAAAGGACTCAAGAGGACACTGATGGGCTCAAACAAGCCAAAAATGAGGCAATTTGATCATCAGAAAGAGTAGCTGCGGGGAATTGGGGCTCATCACCCACAGGTTCAAAGGGAAACTAAAGCTAAAAAGCTTGTTTGTCATCTCTGGAGGATGTTTAGAAACTAATTATCATTCTGAAAACTGGTAAATATGAAGGAAAAAAATCAGACATCTAAGGAACTCTGCCCTAGAATAATCATAAATCAAAGACAGAAAAATCTTCTTTTGGGAAAAAAAAAAAAAATCCAGCAAATGAAAAGAAGGACAGAATCAGAACTTTGCCGTTTTGCTTCCTTGTCACACGATGGATCTGGGCAATGACCATCGCTGATCCTGAACCCAGAAGGCCGCTGGCCAGTGGAGGACAGAATGGGCCAGGCTGACCATCCGAGTCCTCTTGATCGAAACACCGGCCGACCAGACACGAAGGAGATGAAAGAACGTGGTGGACTCAGCAAAGCACACGACGTGGGAAACTGCAGGACCAGAGAGCTGATTTCCTCACTAAGTACACTCCAAGAAAAAGATGGAAAAGGCAGGGGAGAGTCCATAAATTAGGAGATTTAAGGACCCCTCAACCACATGCAACGTGGGAATCTGGACCCTGAGTCGCATGAGCTAGCCGCGGAAAGCACTTACGAGTCAGTGCGGGGAAAGGTGATGCTGCTGATGCGTTTAATGACTGATGCTTGAGACTCACTTCACAAGAGTTCCTGCACCACCTCACACGGTCAGAATGGCCACATTCAAGAGCCTCCAAGCGTCAGACGCTGGAGAGGGGCGGAGAGAGGGGGGCCCCACACTGTCGGTGGGAATGTGAGCCGGTGCAGCCACTATGCAGAACAGTGCGGTTCCTCAAAACCTAAAAACACAGCTGCCACGTGACCGAGCAGCCTCGCGGCTGGGCGTATATCCCGAGAAAAGCGTGGTTGAAGAAGATGCACGCAGCCAGTGTCCACGGCAGCACCAGTTACAGGAGCCAAGGCGGGGAGGCAACCTACACGGCCGCCGACTGCAGTGGATGGCGCCAGGGTGCACCCCTTCAGCGGGACACAGCCCCGAGAACGAGCTCAGTAGTGCCATCTGCAGCCACGGGGCTGGGCCTGGAGACCATTACACTAGGCAGGACAGAGAAAGGCAAGCACTGCATGACGTCGCGCGTATGTGGACCCTAAAGGGTGGCATGGATGACCCTAACAACGAAGGGGAAACAAGCTCTCAGACACAGAGGCCAGACTTGTGGGTGCCCCGGGGCGGGAAGGCTTGGGATCAGCAGGTGCAAAGTCCTGCTGCGGGGTGGGGAGACGACAAGCACCTGCACAGCACGGGATCCAGTCTCCGGGGATAAGCCGTAGCGGGATGGACACTTTAAAGGATGTATATGCGTGCATCACTGAGTCGCTTCACTGTATAGCAGAGACTGGCACAGCATTGCGAATCAACGGCCCTTCCGTTAAAATAATAAAATCAAAGTTGTTATTGCAAAATGGAGGACAGGTAAAACAGAATGGACCATTAATGATTCATGAAGCCAGTCCTCGTTCATTCTCTGTTCTTTCATACATGTTCAAACTCTCCCCAGACAGAAGTTTCTAAAACATTTGAAGGTGTTCTAGTCACAGCTCACAGCATGCACTCAGGAAGAGCTATTCACACAGCCTATAAAAGATGGCACGTTTCTGGAAATCTGCTTTGGGTGACTTAAGAAACAACTTTACAGCAAAGATGAAGTCAGCGGTGCATGTGAACAGTTTGAAAAAAGTTGTTTCATAAAATGAGAGAGTAGGAAAATAGAAGCATTTTGAATTAATATATTGTACAATATGTAATTTTAAATGTGCAACTGCAGTCATAAGTAGTATAATTAGGCCACTGATTATTTATTCTATGACTCCTGCCTGAAAGTTTGCATATTCAAAGTAGCAAAAATGAAGCTTCTTACTTTTATCCTTTCATTAGGAAAAGAGGAGATTGCCGAAGATGTAGGTTGCCCAGATTCCCTGGAGAAGGAAATGGCAATCCCCTCCAGTATTCTTGCCTGGGAAATCCCACAGACAGAGTAGCCTGGTAGGCTATTGCTGGGTTTACAAAGAGAAAAAAAAAAAAATCTGTAAAGCAATTATCCTTCAGTAAAAAAATAGAAAAGAAAGAGTTGGACACGACTTAGCAACAAAAACAACAACAATAAAAAAAAGTAAATAAAATTAATGCCAACCGGTGAATTAAAAGCAAAATTTACCCCATAAAGTTCAACAATACACTTCCCAGTTTGCTCCTTGTAAAATATGTGTCCAGATTTGCAACTTCAATAATATAAGAAGTGCCGGTACCAAAGATCAGCATTCAGTAGTATTTATTCAACACTCGGTCAGAGGAGATGTGATCCACGCCGGGTGGTGCTCCACCCGAGTGTCTGTGGAGCTGGGAGGGGCACCTGGACTCCCTCCCCCCGGGATCCTGCTGAGAGGCAAGTCTGCACCCCACCACCTCTGACTCCATCTCATGGAAGTTAAAAGCAGAGGGGAGCCTTGGCAATTGTCTATCTCCTCATGAGTCAGAAGGAAGTCTCAAGGTGGCACCCCAAGTTAGTGGCAGGACCAGGGTGATCTGGGGGTCCCTCGACTCAGATGGAGCTGATCTGAAGCTGGGGCAGACCCCCAAGCAAGGGCACCCGAGGTTGGTAGAAGGTCAGTCGTACTGCGTCTGTTAGCAAACAGCTGTTTCCTTGAGCCACCCAAAAGCGCGTGCCCATCCCAGCTGCCTCGTCTTCTGCCCCTAGAGCCTCCCAGACATTGTCATGTCCCAAACCTACAGGCCTGTCCACCAGAATGGTTGAGATTTCAAGGACCGACAGCACCAGCGCTAGGCAGGGCACAGGATGAGTGGGACTCTCCCCAAGTGTTGGTCACAGTGGAAGCGGCACAACTACCCAAATGGGTAAGAATCTCCCTGCAGTGCGGGAGACCCGGGTTCAGTCCCCGGGGCGGGAAGATCCCCCAGGAGGAGGAAACGGCAACCCACTGCAGGATTCTTGCCTGGAGAATCCCATGGACAGAGGACCCTGACGGGCTGTACAGTCCATGGGGTCCCAAAGAGTCGGACACGACTGAGCGACTAACGCTTTCGCCTTTCGCTTGGAAGAAGCGTCTGACGGCTCTGAGACAGACCGGAATCCGGGACACTTCGCTGCGGCGCTCGCACCCGGACAGAGGTCTCTCCCAGCAGCAAAATACAAAGAAAGCACACGGGGCTGAAGACAGCTGCATGCAGATGCAATTAGGGCAAATCCTGGGGAAGAGACACCGAGAAGTCCCCACTGCCGCTCCTCAAGAGCCAAAAGCCAAAGCAGGATGCTGGGGGCTTCCCTGAAGCTCGGTGGTAAAGAGTCCGCCCGCCGATGCAGGGGACACAGGTTCGATCCCTGGTCCGGGGAGATCCCACACGCCGCAGAGCAGCTGAGCCCGTGTACCTCAGCTCCCGAAGCCCGAGTGCCTGACCCCGTGCGCCACGAAAGAGACGCCACCGCGGTGAGAAGCTGGCACGCAGCACCGAGCGTGCAGCCCCGGGGCCGTCACCGAGAGAGCCCACAGGGCAGTGAAGACCCAGCACAGCCAAGGGTGCATGACAAAATAAAGGAGCAAATCAAGTAATTTAGAGCGCGGGCCATCAGCAGCAAGAGCAGGGCAGGCCCTGCTGCACCCCCTGCCCACAAAACCAGCGGAGCCGCCCCTCCGCCTGCCCCCTGGCACGCCCCTACCCTCAGCCCCTGTGAGGAACAGCTCGCCCCTGTCTCCGGAAGCTGGCGGGAAGGGGCCTGTTGTCCGTTCACACTCCCGCCAGTGCCATAGGGGCCCCAGTGAAGCCTCTCCTGGATTTCTTGTCTGGCCTCTGGTCAATTTCTACTGACAGGGGAAGGCCAAGAACCCTGGTCAGTATCAGATCCTTCCAAAACGAAACATGCACTTCACCTACGACCTGTAAATATCATGCCTGAGTCTTTGCTCAAGAGAAATGGAAACATGTCCACACAACGACTTGTGCAAGAAAGTTGACAGCAGCTCCATCCTTACTCGCCCCAAACTGGAAACACCCACGTGTCTCTAAGCCACTGACTTGTGCAAGGCGGTACTGCGTGGCAACAACCAGGAACGGACTACCACCACGCACAAGGGTGTGGGGGGTCATGCGTGACGGTCAGAGAACCAAGCCTTGGAAAACAACGCACTGCTACAAGCTGTTCTAGGACAGGCAAAACTAAACCATGGTGGGGAAATCAGAACGCTGCTTGCCTCTGGACTGTGAGGAGAGGGCAAGGGATCTCCGGGGTGATGGTATCTTTTTCTCTACAGAGGTATCAGTTCAGTGCAGTTCAGTCGCTCAGTCCTGTCCGACTGTGACCCCATGGACTGTAGCACGCCAGGCCTCCCTGTCCATCACCAACTCCTGGAGTTTACTCAGACTCATGTCCTTCGAGTCAGTGATGCCATCCAACCATCTCATCCTCTGTCGCCCCCTTCTCCTCCCGCCTTCAATCTTTCCCAGCATCAGGGTCTTTTCCAATGAGTGAGTTCTTCCCATCAGGTGGCCAAAAGATTGGAGTTTCAGCTTCAGCATCAGTCCTTCCAATGAATATTCAGGACTGATCTCCTTTAGGATGGACTGGTTGGATCTCCTTGAAGTCCAAGGGACTCTCGAGAGTCTTCTCCAACACCACAGTTCAAAAGCATCAATTCTTCGGCGCTCAGCTTTCTTTATAGTCCAACTCTCACATCCATACTTGACTGCTGGAAAATCCAGAGCCTTGGCTAGACAGACCTTTATTGGCAAAGTAATACCTCTGCTTTTTAATATGCTGTCTGGGTTGGTCAAAACCACAGAGGTATGATTGACATAAAACATCGCATTAGTCTCAGGTGTACGCCGCGATGACCGGATATTTGTATATACTGTGAAATGATCACCATAATAAGACTGGTTAATACGTGTCATCGTCCAGCTACGGAAGTTTCTTCTTGTGATGAGAACTTTCAAGATCTGCTCTCAACAGCTTTCAGACACACAGTGCAGGGACTTGCCTGATGGTCCAGTGGTTAAGCACCTGCCTTGCAATGCGGGGGACACGGGTTCCATCCCCGGTCGGAGAACTAAAAACCCACGAAAGCCCTTGCATCCCAGCTAGAGAGTCTGTGGACCACAGCGGTCCCACACAGTGCAACAAAGATCCTTAGTGCTGCAGCTAAGAGCTGATACAGCCGAATACATAGGCAAATATTCGAAACACACGGACACACAATACGGAATCATTAGCTGCTGCCACCAGCTGCTGCCCCCCCATTCCCAGGACCTGCTTGTTTTATAACTGAGAGGTTGTGCCTCTTGGCTCTTTAGCTGAGGGTATCTTGAAAAGGGCCTGGGTTACATGGGTCTGCGCGCTTGTCAGAAATGACACATGAGCTTGAAATTGGGACGTGTCATTACAGGAAAGTGTTGTTGTTGATGTTCGGTTGCTAAGCTGTGTCTGATTCTTTGCAACCCCATGGACTGTAACCCATCAGGTTCCTCTGTCCGTGGGATTTCCCAAGCAAGAATACTAGCACAGGTTGCCATTTCCTCCTCCAGGGGATCTTCCCCACCCAGAGATCAAGCCCGCGTCTCCTGCACTGTGGGCGGACTCTCGACCTCTGAGGCACCAGGAAAGCCCAAGTAAATGTCACCTCCATAGAGAAAAGTAAGTGAACGGGGAGCTCTGCATAACGATATTCACACTGAAGCGTTCAGCGGTGAAGCCCGGACATCTGTGACCCACTTTGAGAGACATCCTTATAAACCGGACTTGGTTACAGGAATAGAAAGATAGACAGATGTGTGAGAAGCAAGCACCCAGCAATGCTACAGGATCCAGGTGACAGGTAAATAGGAGCTGGCTGTAACATTCATCTTTTCTGTAAACCTCTTCATAATGACACACTGAGGGAAGATCTGCCGATAAAACCCACAGAGGTGTGGGCAGGCGTTCCCAGGAACTCACCCTGGGCCCTGCTGCCCCAGTTCCTGGCCATGTGTTAATGGCTTGGGCTCTCCCACCTGCACCCAGTCTGACATGCTTCCCTCCACCCGGGTCACGCTGCCCCCGTGCAGCCTGGGGCATCTCTCCCTGAAGCCACCTGCCCAGGTCAAGGTGCCTGGCAGCCCTCGGTGACATCTTACTAAGCCCTCTCTCCTGTGAAGACACCTCTCTCTGGGAACATCTGTTTATTCAAGTCACAGCAAAGTCGAGATGTACATTAACAGACATCGCTGATACTGGGTGCCAGACAGTGGGGTGTGGAGGGCATTAAGAAAGGGTCCTTAGAGATGGCTTAGGGGCCGGATGGGAGGTTCTGGAGGTGGGGGAGGGGTGGGGAGGGGTAAGGATGGAGAACAGAGTTTGGATCCTGATCTCATCTCTCACAGCTGCTAAGAGGTTTGAGTTCTGTTCTCAAAGCTACAGAGCTCTCTAAACCCTCCTGAAAAGCTGGGTATAAGTCCTACCACATTTCAAACATTTTACCAAAATGCCCAAAGATTTTGAAATTTAAAAAACGATGCATGAGACGTCTAGACCAGGCAAAGCAACAGTCAGAGAGCAGATGAGAAAGTGCCAAGGGCTGGGGCGGGCAGGGGAGGGCGTGGCCAACGGGTGCGAGGCTTCTCGCGAGGGGGTGCAAAGGTTCTGAAACACACGGATGACGGCAGTGACGGCACAGGTGTGCGAACACACTAACCATCGGACTGCGTGCTTTACACAGTGGACTCAGGGCATGCGGATTACACCTCCGGAAGGCTATCACCAAAAACCGTCTCCAATATAGATTTTGGTCAGTTTATGAAGTAAGAGACAGGGAAAGATAGAGCCAACTGAATGCAGAGTTCCAGAGACTGGCAAGGAGAGATAAGAAAGCCTTCTTAAATGAACGATGCAAAGAAGGAGAGCAAAACAGCAGAGCAGGAAAGACTAGAGATCCTGTCAAGAAAACTGGAGTTATCACGGGAACCTTTCGTGCAAGGATGGCCGTGACAAAGGACAGGAGCAGTGTGGACCTCACAGGAGCGGAGGCGACCAAGAAGAGGTGGCAAGAATGCACGGAGCAACTGTGCAAAAAAGACCTCATGACCCAAATAACCATGACGGTGTGGCCACTCACCCAGCGCCAGACTTCCTGGAGTGTGATGTCAAGGGCGTTAGGAAGTGTTACTATGAGCAAAGCTAGTGGAGGTGATGGAATTCTAGCTGAGCTATTTAAAATCCTAAAAGATGAGGCTGTTAAAGCACTGCCCTCAACGTGGCAGCAAATTTGGAAAACTCAGCAGTGGCAGCAGGACTGAAAATGTCAGTTTTCATTCCAATCCCAAAGAAGGGCAATGCCAAAGAATGCTCAGACTACCGCACAATTGTGTCCATTTTACATGCTTAGCAAGGCAATGCTCAAAATCCTTCAAACCAGGGTTCAGCAGTACAGGAACCAAGAACTTCCAGATGTACAAGCTGGGTTTAGAAAAGGCAGAGAAACCAGAGGTCAAATTGCCAGCATCTATTGGATCATAGAGAAATCAAGGGAATTCCAGAAAAACATCCACTTCTGCTTCACTGACAACACTAACGCCTTTCACTGTGTGGATCACAGTCACAAACTGGGAAATTCTTAAAGGGGTGGGACCACCCACCTGACCTACCACCTGAGAAACGTGTATTCAGATCAAGAAGCAACAGTTAGAACCAGACACGGAACAACTAACTGGTTCACAATTGGGAAAGGAGTACGTCAAGGCTGTATATTGTCACCCTGCTTATTTAACTTATGTGCAGATAACATCATGAGAAATGCCGGGCTGGATGAAGCACAGGCTGGAATCAGGATTGCGGGAGAAAGAGCAAGAACCTCAGATACGCAGATGACACCACCCTTATGGCAGAAAGTGAAGGGGAACTGAAGAGCCTCTTGATGAAAGTGAAAGAGGAGAGTGAAAAAGCTGGCTTAAAACTCAACATTCAGAAAACGAAGATCATGGCATCTGGTCTCATCACTTCATGGGAAATAGATGGGGAAAAGGTGGAAACAGTGACAGACTTTATTTTCTTGGGCTCCAAAATGACTGAACGGTGACTGCAGCAATGAAAATAAAAGACATTTGCTTCCTGGAAGGAAAGCTATGACCAACCGAGACAGCATATTAAAAAGCAGAGACATCACTTTGCTGACAAAGGCCCTTATAGTCACAGCCTTGGTTTTTCCAGTGGTCATGTATGGATGTGAGAGTTGGACTGTGAAGAAGGCTTAGCGCTGAAGAATTGATGCTTTTGAACCGTGGTGCTGGAGAAGACTCTTGAGAGTCCCTTGGACTGCAAGGAGATCCAGCCAGCCCGTCCTAAAGGAAATCAGTCCTGAATATTCACTGGAAGGACTGATGCTGAAGCTCCAATACTTGGGCCGCCTGATGCGAAGAGCCAGCTCATTGGAAAAGACTGTAAAGCCGGGAAAGACTGTGGGCAGGAGGAGAAGGGGACGACAGAGGATGAGATGCTTGGATAGCATTCCTGACTCAATGCACTTGAGTGTGAGCAAGCTCTGGGAGATAGTGGAGGACAGAGGGGCCTGGTGTGCTGCAGTCCACGGGGTCTCCAGGAGCCGGACACGACTCAGTGCGTGAACAACAACAGCGGGGAAGCGCAACACGGCGATTCAAAAATTTATCTGGGAGATCTCTTGGAGATGAAAATTATTTTATATTGAAAATCATTTTCTACTTTTTTTAAAATTTAAGATTTGCAAATGTATGCTATACTTGCTTTAAAGGGAGGCATACTAATTGCAAACCCCACCCCGTTCACACGGTTCCCAGCAGCGGAGGGTTTGGGTCAGGAGATGGTGTGGTCCAGAGCCAGAAAGAGACTGGGGCAACATCTGTGCCAGCAGTGAGTGTGAGACTCCGATCAAGACCCCTCGCCCTCCAGTGGTCTTTATGTCATCAGTGAGCAGGCACGCAAATGTACGCGGCTGTAACTCAGCGCTAAATCAATTCAACCTCAATGTAATGATGGAATAGTTTAACGTAGAGCCACAACCTAACACGGCTAGGGGAGCTGTAGGGATCTCTTGGTCCAAACCCCCCTCACTTCATCGCGAAAGCCGACAAAACCAAACTACGCTAAATGAGCTGGCGTCACACAGCTATTACTAGTAGAAAGCAAGGCTGAGGCTACGAACCAAGCTAGAGGAAGTCAGGGGATTCCAGCTGAGCTGTTTCAAATCCTAAAAGATGATGCTGTGAAAGTGCCGCACTCAGTGTGCCAGCAAATTTGGAAAACTCAGCAGCGGCCACAGGACTGGGAAAGGTCAGTTTTCATTGCAGTCCCAAAGAAGGGCAATGCCAAAAAATGTTCAAACTGCCTCGAAGTTGTGCTCATTTCACATGCCAACAAGGTTATGCTCAAAAGCCATCAAGCTAAGCTTCAGCATTCATGAACCGAGAACAGCAAAGGCTGAGACTCAGCGCTCCGCTCTACTCATACACTCAGCCGCCAACGCCCTTCACCACTGTCTCTCTTCTTGATCCATAGTATTTCACTTTTCTTGAGAGAAGGCATAAATAAGGATTAAAGTTACAATGTTAAACATTTCTATTATTTTAAAGGTTTTATAGGAAAAATGTTTGAGGAAAAATAACTCAAAGTGGTTAAAACTCAAGGTCTATGGGACGATTCTGTCATGTACGTTTCACGTGGGTCTCTGCGGACAGAACTTCCTAGGGGTTTATGGAGTTTGCAAACAGGACCTATTTCGTTAACGAGCATCAAAATATCCTTCCAAAAAGCAAGTTCCACCAAACGAGAAGAAAACCTTTAAAACAGGATGGTCTCTCTGAACGCCCAGCCGTTGACAAAGCACTGTAGAGTGGATATTCTAAGCTCTGCTTCAAAGACCGAGTCTGTGTTGACTCACATCCCCTACAGCCGCAAGAGGGTCCCTGCTCTGGGGAAGACCTCGGGCTGTTTGCTGAACCCACAAAGCAATCTGCTCAAGATGTCTTGACGTTAATCCCGCAGGGAACTGTGTGGCTTCACGCGAGTCTGTCCTTCCTGGGCTTTCAACTTAATCCTTTTTCCTCTCCATATGGGATGGAAGCACCTGCCCCGACAGTGGGGCTCCAGCTGGGTCTTTCCAGTGGGAGGTGCTCATGCACCCACATACTAAAGATGCTCCCGGACCGCATAGATGGAAGGGGTGGGGGTGGGGACAGCATCTCCAGTTACCCCCTGCTGTCTGGGCACCAAGAGCTCACCCCTTATGACCCTCCTAAGGCACCCCTCCCTGCCTTAGTTGAAGACTGGTTTCCTTTCTTAAAATCCCTCTCTTAAAATATACAGATCCCCTTTTTCCTTGCGTGCTGACTGACTCTGCCATCTTACTTGAATATGTAACATTTCCCTGCCTTCTCAAATGAATTCAATGACGTGTGTATCCTTGACTTGATGTCCAAAGTTCATCACGGTGTTGTAACGGTGAGGTCCTTGGGGCCCATTTTAAAGGGCACATGCCCCTGCCAGCCCTGCTTCACAGGATCACTTTGTAATGATGGAAGGAGAAAAAAAATTGTTTATGAGCTACAAACGGGGCTTTCCTTATGGCGTACATGGTAAAGAAGCCGCCTGCCATGAAGGAGACCCGGGTTTGATCCCTGGGTGGGAAAGAGCCCCTGGAGGAGGGCATGGCACCCACGCCGGTATTCTTGCCTGGAGAATCCCGTGGACGGGGGGCCTGGCAGATTACAGTCCACAGGGTCACAGAGCTGGGCTAACACTTGCAGTTTCGTGAGCCGTCACATGGCGTTAGAAAACACCAGAGGTCTGCCCCCTGCATAGAGGAACTGCCAGGACGGGAGGCCACCACGGAGGCTGAGGGATGGAGGAGCCCGGGCAGAGGGTGCAGCTGGTGCTCACAAGGAGCCCTGAGAGGTCTCTGCTGGCCTCCCCAGGTGCAGGGAGCTGGAGCCCGCCGTGGGCGTGCAGCTGCCTCCAGGTGGGGCAGAGCCTCCCCTGCTCTGTAGGCCCCTGGCAGGGAGGGCGGGCAGGCCCCGGCGGAGGCCCTTGGCAGAGAGGCAGAGCAGAGCCCTGGGAGACGCGGGAAGGACGGGGCTCAGCCAAGGGCAGGGCTGCCAGGGACACGGCCTTCCTGCCACGGTGCCTGGGGGCTGCGGGCATCTGCGGCCAGCACAGGGGGCTGAAGCCTGCAGGGGCCTCCGCGTTCACACGGAACGGCCTCCAGGGGGCCGGGGCGGCGGCGGCACTGGCGGCAGAGGCCGCAGCAGAGGGCCCGGCGCTGAGCAGGACTGTGCTTCCTCAACAGACGCACGCGGTGCCCACGAGTGAGACCAGAAGCAAGTCTGGCCTCCCCGGGGGCTCAGCGGGAAAGAACCTGCTGGCCAGCGCAGGAGAGCCGGCTTCGGTCCCTGGCTCGGGAGGAGCCTCTGGAGGAGGGAATGGCACCCACTCCAGTATTCTCACCTGGAGGATCCCACGGCGGGTCAGTCCGCGGGGCCCCAAAGAGCTGGACACGACCGAGTGACAAAATGACCGCGGACGCCGCCACCGAGCACCGCAAAGGCCAGGAGAAATCGGAAGCAAGAGAGCGACCCCGTCACGGCGTCCGGTCCCATCATGTCACGGGAAACAGACGGGGAGACAGTGGGAACAGTGTCAGACTTTATTTTTTTGGGCTCCAAAATCACTGCAGATGGCGACTGCTGCCATGAAATTAAAAGATGCTTACTCCTTGGAAGAAAAGTTATGACCAACCTAGACAGCATATTCAAAAGCAGAGACATTACTTTGTCAACAAAGGTCCGTCTAGTCAAGGCTATGGTTTTTCCTGTGGTCATGTATGGATGTGAGAGTTGGCCTGTGAAGAAGGCTGAGCGCCGAAAAATTGATGCTTTTGAACTGTGGTGTTGGAGAAGACTCTTGAGAGTCCCTTGGACTGCAAAGAGATCCAGCCAGTCCTTCCTAAAGGAGATCAGCCCTGGGATTTCTTTGGAAGGAATGATGCTAAAGCTGAAACTCCAGTAATTTGACCACCTCATGCAAAGAAGTGACTCATTGGAAAGGACTCTGATGCTGGGAGGGATTGGGGGCAGGAGGAGAAGGGGACGACAGAGGATGAGATGGCTGGATGGCATCACGGACTCGATGGATGTGAGTCTGGTTGAACTCCGGGAGTTGGTGATGGACAGGGAGGCCTGGCATGCTGCCATTCATGGGGTGGCAAAGAGTCGGACACGACTGAGCGACTGAACTGAACTGAACTGAACTGAACTGAACTGAAGCGATCCCAAAAGCACCAGAGATGATTCAGCACTCCAAAGGAAAAATAAACACCTTAAACTTACTTTAGTTTCTTTTAAACTAAGTATTTTAATGCAAAATTAATGTTAGTTAATTAATTAAAATAAGTTATGCCTTTATTCAGCTGTGCGGGGTCTTGGCTGGGGCATGTGGGATCTAGCCCCCTGACCAGGGCTCGAAACTTGGCCCCAGTGCCTTGGGAGTGCGAGTTTTAGCCTCTGGACCACCGAGTGGTCCAGTGAAGTCGCTCCGTCGTGTCCGACTTTGCGACCCCGTGGACTGTAGCCCACCAGGCTCCTCCATCCCTGGGATTCTCCAGCCAAGAACACTGGAGTGGGTTGCCACTTCCTTCTCCAGAGGATCTTCCAGACCCAGGGATGGAACCTAGGTCTCCCGCATTGGAGGCAGATGCTTTACCGTCTGAGCCACCAGGGGACCATCAAGGAAGTCCCTATATTAATTTTTAAATAAATTTTAACTTTTAATTTAGTTTTACTTGTTTATTGAAAAAATCTGTACGAGCACAATTCACAAATCAAAGGAAGACAGAGACACCGTGTTCAGAAGCCTCACTCCCACTTTGCCCCTCGGCTTCATTCCTCCCCGCCCACCAGGTGACCACACTTGTTAGTTTCTTGTGAAACTGCAAGCAGCTATGAAGAAATCTCCGTATTTCCCTCCCTGGCTTGCACGAGCGTGGTGGGCTGTGCGTGTGAGCTCACCTGGACTGCTGCGACCGAGCACCGCACGCTGGGCGGTCCTGGAGGCTGCAGGTTTGGCATCGGGGTACCAGCAGAGTCGGCTCCGTCTGAGGCCGGGCTGGACTCCGCTCCAGGAGCCGCCCCTTGGCCGGCAGACAGCCCAGCCGCCCGGCACGCCTGGCCGCGTCCACGTGTCCGCCCTCTCTGAGGGCGCCAGTCATCCTGGGTTAGGGCCCCTGAATGACCTCGTTGTCACTTGGCTACCTCTTTTTAAATTGCTTATTACTCTATTTTTGGCCGTGTCAACATGCAAATTTAGGGAGACAAAATTTAACCCATAATACTGTAATACTGTTCTGCTTTCTCTTTTTTTTCCACTTAGTCACATCACCCTGGAGATCTTCATATATCGACACAGAGAGAATTTTCTTGTTAGACATCATTTTTTTGTAGAAACCAAATTGCCATATAAACATGAGGCTGCTTAAGGACTATATCCATTTCTGGTGAAAAAGTACCTATTTTTCTTTCAGTAATACACTGTTTTAATTTCTCTACTGAAATTAATTAATATTATTAATTAAATTAATACAAATATTCTCTGTTAAAAAATTAACGTTTCGATATTTGATCGGTCAAGTCACCTCTCTGCACCACTGCCTTTTCCAAGTTGTATTGCCCATTTCTGTATTTCTTTAAAAAAAAACATTTTATTTAAATTAAAAGCAAAAAACTAAAAATTAAATAAGAAATATGGAAAATCTTATAGAAGGAAGTCTAAATAAACTATCCAAAATGCTACCAAGCAGGAAAGAGAATAGTGTTAAATATGGGATGAATATCACTTCAAACATATGTCTAAAGCTGTATGTACACAAATCAAAGGATTTTGTTAAAATTTCAACCATGAGAGAAGAATGAAAACTTGTGTGAAACTGAAAAAATCGCTGAACTTCAGAAAAAAAGGGCTTTTAAAAATAAGGTGTCCCTAAAATATTTCTCTGAGGTTATAAAACAATTAGAAACTTGGATATACGATATGCTTGCGTCTATGTGTCTCAGTTTCAGAAGAAAGCTGCGGACTCCTTGCTGTGCAGGAGGAGATTTGCGCTCTCAGAACTCTTTCTCCACTAGCACTTTGTCACTTAGATTTTAATTAGTATTTGGTCAAGTGTTACAACACATTTAGTTCAACAAACATTTCTCCAGTTGTGTAGTTTTAATCTGTGTTTACATGAATTTAGCACATAACACTGACCTTTTCTTTTCTTTTAAACTGCACAAAAACTTTTATACCATTTTCATCTCATCACTGGTTCTACTTCTTGTCATTCTTTTTGTGGTTTTTTTTTTTGCGAGAAGCGCCATACACAATATTTCTTGCATCCTTTCGTGATGGTGTGTGGCTTCCTGTTTCCTTTCTTGGCTGGTGACAAGCATCCAGGCTCCCACTTCCTTCCCCCCAAACATTACTAATATTGTCCCCTCCCCTCAATGTTCGGTGGTGGTGGCTTAGTTGCTAAGTTGTGTCCACTTTTCCAACCCGTGGACAAGTAGCCCGCCAGGCTCCTCTGTCCACGGGATTCTCCAGGCAAGAAGACTGGAGTGGGTTGCCACTCCCTTCTCCAGGGCACCTTTGCAGCCCAGGAATTGAACCCAGGTCTCCTGCATTGCAGGCAGACGCTTTACCAACTGAGCTACGAGGGAAGCCCCGCCCCCCCAACACACACACACAATGTTCACTGGTCACGAATGCTGCTGACCTCCTCCCTGATAAATGACTTGTTTATCCACCTAGATGCTGGAAGGATTACGTGTTCCGTCTTAAGTGTCAATAATTTCACAAAGTCTAAGGTATTTAATCAAACGCACCACCTTTGTTCAAATGCACCCCCACCCTGGGTTCCGATAGGAAAATCCACACTGGAGAAAAGCCTCACGAGTACAGCGAATGTGGGGAATCTCTTACTGCTGGCTCCGGCCTCCAGTATCAACAGAGTCCACAGTGGAGCAGGGAAGGAGTGCAGTGAAGACAGGAAACCTTTATTAATAAATCCAGTCTCTTTGCTCATCAGAGAACTCACGCTGGAGCAAGGCCTCTTGCGTGCGGTGAGTGTGCTGCTACTGCTGCTGAGTCACTTCCGTCGTGTCCGACTCTGTGCGACCCCACCAGGCTCCCCCGTCCCTGAGATTCTCCAGGCAAGAACACTGGAGTGGGTTGCCATTTCTTTCTCCAATGCGTGAAAGTGAAAAGTGAAAGTGAAGTCGCTCAGTTGTGTCCAACCCTCAGTGACCCCATGGACTGCAGCCCACCGGGCCCCTCCGTCCACGGGATTTTCCAGGCGAGAGCCTTGTGAATGTGGGAAACCTTCAATAGCAGATCAGGTCTCTTTGGTCATCAGAGAGCTCACACTGGAGAAAGGGCCTTATGAGTACAGCTGAGGACAGCGCTGGGGTTGGCGGAGCCTGGGGTGCTAGCAGCGTGGAGGACACGGGGCAGTCACCAGGCAGCAGGTGGACCATTTCTAGGGAGGAATTGGAGGCACTGGAGGGTGCGTCTTCTAATTATCATCTCCCAGCAATGGACAGGTATTTGGGATTCAGGGTCAGCTTGCCTATTTCAGGACAAGGGGAGTCTGGTCACTGTAACCCTCTTTCCCTTCCAAGCCAGCTTTGGGAACTCAAAGGACACCTAGCCCGCCCTCTGTCCCTGCCCTCCCCGCCCCTCCTCAGGAGCCCTGCTCAGACGCTGCACCCCACGCTCAGCGGGCACGACGATCCACTGGGAAGCAACGCTGATGGCTTTCCTGTGAATGAGCCTATTGCCTCCCTGCTAATGCTCTGTCACCTCCGTGCCAAGCTCTGCACTGGGTTTAGGGCAGCCAAGGGTGGAGAGGAGACTGGGATGATACTGTGTGACATCACTTGGGTGCAGCTGGCAAGCAACGGGAGTAAATGCACGTGCCGGATAGCAACAAGCTCAGCTTCAGGGGCCTCGCTGGAGGCTCGCTGACCGAGAGCCTGCCAGTGCAGGAGATGCGGGTGCCATCCTGGGTCGGGAAGACCCCCTGGAGGAGGGAGTGGAGGCCCGCTCCAGTGCTCCTGCCTGGAGAATCCTGCGGACAGGGGAGCCTGGGGGGCTACAGACCGTGGGGTCACAAAGAGATGGACACGACTCCGCAGCCACAGAGACGGTATCGATCGTTCTGGATACGTTTCCCCCAAAACACCCTGTGTTCCTCTGAGCCAAAGATGTCATGGTTTCCTCACTACAGGGCTCCTTGACTCCGTCCTACTCACGGCCCTTCTTTCCGTCCAGCGTCCTGGGTGCTGGTTTCGAGCTACTCCAGTCATCCTTGTGTCTGTTCATTCCGTCATCCCTTCAAATCCGTCACCTCAGCTGCTGCAGCCTCTTCGTATTTTTCTCCTGAAATTACTCCATGTTCTGGATCAGGAATCGGATGTCTTGCTCTTTCCAGATCATGTACTGGGTCTGGGATAGAGCTGGACTCTCGTTTTTCGTCTCGTTTTATTGCCTCAGCATCGAGCTGGGTTTTACTGAGTTCGTATCCTCTCTAGCTGCTCCGTATCATGAAGCGCGCCTGGACGTTTGCTTCTGTTCCGTAGACGACGTCTTCCTCCAGGCCGGGTTCTTTGATATTCCATGCAGCATTTTATGCGTTTTGCTCGTTATAACCTTGCGTAGCTGCGTGCCATTTCCTTCATCTTGCACGTTCTTATGACGGTACCCATCTGCCCAGAACTGCTATCTGCCCTGCTATCGTGTGGATAAGCTCTCCTTGACATTCTTCCCAAGACTCAGTTTATGTTGCACTCTGTGTGACTTGAGGGCACGTGGTGTGGATCAGGTCAGTGCAGAGTCAGCTGGAGCTGTTAGTGGCCCTAGTCAGGTCACTGGCTCTCTCCTGAGCATTTGCCTGGGGTCTTGATTCTGAAACACCCTCCCTCCCTCCTGGGGGCTCTGAGCTGTTTCTCTGAGACACTGGCCTCTCTGTAGCCTGGGGGTGACGTGTAACATTTCCCGCTTGTAAGGTTTCCATCCTCTCCTCCCCGGGTCTTCCTAGGTACCACTCCATCCATTTTTCTTCCAATTGGAGGATGTTTGTGAAATTTTCTATCCTTCTCTCTGTGAGAGGAGGTGAAGCGGAGGATATCCATCAGTTTCAAGTACCTCTGGGGGGATTTCAGTAAAACATTTTACTGAACCATCTGACACATCAGAATCAAGCGTAGATTGATGAGAACAGAGACTCCACAACGGGGAGCTGGGGACTGCAGCCGGCTCAGGACAAGATGACGAATACTACAAGTGGGAAGGAGAAAGCCTGGCTATATGGCCAGACACCGGAAACAAAATGCAAAAAAAGGCCAATAAAAGGTCCACGGAGTCGGTTTCTCATTTGATGTGCTGGGTTACGATACTGAACTGCTCACTCTAAGGCTTCAAAACCCCAGTCAGATAGGCTTGACACGCAGCCTCGAATCAGTGGGACTTCCAAGAATGACGATATTCTGCTGGTGTTATGAAAGTGAAAGACGCTTAGTCGTGTCCAGCCCTTTGCGAATAGTCCATGGAATTCTCCAGGCCAGAATACTGGAGTGGGCAGCCTTTCCCTTCTCCAGGAGATCTTCCCAAGCCAGGGATCGGACCCAGGTCTCCCGCATTGCAAGGGGATTCTTTACCAGCTGAGCCACAAGGGAAGCCCAAGAATACTGGAGTGGGTAGCCTATCCCTTCTCCAGCGGATCTTCCCAACCCAGGAATTGAACTGGGGTCTCCTGCATTGTAGGCAGATTCATTACCAACAGGGATATCAGGGAAGCTGTGGTGTTCTGGCGAGTGTCCAAGAAAAAGAAACCAACAGTGAAGAAAAGGAAGCGAAGTCTAGAACAGAGATCAAAAAATCGGTGGACGTCTTAAAGGCAGGAATGATCAAGAGAATTAGTCCCCCCATTAAACCATGAAAATGTCGGCTGGGGAAGGCAGGTTTCCAGTTTTCTTACCAGACACAGGAAGACGGGGTGACACTCACCAGGCGTACAGCGCCGACAGCTGTACTGACTGTGCAGACACAGTCAGCTGTCAGCTGTACTGACACCAAGCCACAAACGTTCAGGAACAGAAGTTACAGGCTTTCCTTGACACAGTTTGCGTCACACCCATGTCTCCTCTGTCTTGATATGTGGAATTGTTATTATCGGGCTTGCTAAATTATTCATGTAGAATCTACATCAGAAGCCTTCTAAAGACCTCTCATATGTAAATATTAGATGAAACTATTATTCATTGGGGATTTTTGCATTTTTTAATTGAAGCAAAATTTACATACAGTGAACTGCCCAGATCTCAGAACGCAATTCAATACATGTCAAAAAATACCTCCACCCAGGTAGCCAACATTCGCGACGCAGAACCTCTCTAGAAGCCCCAGGAAGTTCCCTTGCACCGTCTCCTGCTCCTCTCCCCCACTGCAAGCAGCTACGGCTCTGAGTTTTATTGTAGGTTATTTTGCCCGGTTTGGAACTTCCTGTGAAAGGGATCACACAGTGCAGGCCCTTTGGCACCTGGCTTCCTCGGCTCCTCACTCTCCGCGCTGTTGTAGCGTCACCAGTTTGCGCCTTTTCATGACTGATCAGTATTCTCCTGCACGGATACGCTGCAGGTTGTCTGTTCTCTTACTGCTAGACATTTATACTATTTCCAGGTTTGAACCATTCTTTTCTGTGTCTTCTTGTGAACAAACATTTTTGTTTCACTTGGGTAGAACTCACAGGTGGAGTTTCTGGCAGGTGTGTACTCACCTCGTAGGAAAACACCAGCTTTCCGCAGTGGCCGTGTGCTGTGCACTCCCGCCAGTGATGGGGCGTGTTCCGGCTGCTCCTCGCCTCTGCCGACGCTTGGCGCTGTCCTAATATTGCCATTCTGTTGGTAAGCAACAGGGCCTCATTTGGTTGGAACAGCAGTTATTGGATGACGGAGATGTGAGCATCTCTACACGTGCTTGTCGGCTATTTGAATTCTTTTTGAAGTATCTGCCAGCAACATTTGATGGAAAATCAACTGACTATGTGCCAGTCTATTTCTGGATTCCCTGTTCTCTCCCAGTGACCCACTGGTCCATGCTTATGGCCGTAGAATGCTGCCTTTGATCTCTTTAGCTCTGTAGTAAGCTATGAAATCATCCTGCGTGAGTCCTCAGCTTTGCTGAGTTTTTTCAAGATTGTTTTGACTCCTCTATAATCTCTGTGCTTATATAAGCTTAAGAATTTATCAATTTTTGCCAAGGGTCTGCTGTACTTTTGATTAGAATCACATTAAATCTGTAGATTAACTGGGGCGAGATTTTACATTTTAGCTAAATCGAGTCTTCCTGTGTCTAAGTTGGGTATATTTCTCCGTTCAGACCTTTAATCTCTCCTTGCAATGTTCTATATGCAAATACATTTCACACACATATAACATGTGAATGCTTTTATGCAAATAGTCAAGGAAACTATATTTGCATCATTGCTAAACACTTCTGGCGTTCTCAGTGAACTGATAAAAGATCTGTCGCCGAGCGGGAAGAGCACACAGTAAGCACTGTGTGGCTAAGAGCAACTGGACACTCGGGAGCTCCCAGTTCTATAAAATCGGTGATTTGACTTTGAAGCACAGTAGCAGCTCTTCCGGTTTCCTAGGTGGTGCAGCGGGAAAGACCCCGCCGGCCAGTGAAGCAGATTCAGGAGACCTGGCTTCGATCCCTGGGTGGGAAGATCCTCTGGGGGAGGCACTGGCAACCCACGCCCGTCTTCTTGCCGGGAGAACCCCACGGACAGAGAAGCCTGGTGGGCGACGGTCCAGGGGGTCGCACAGAGCTGGACACGACTGCACACAGCTGCAAGACACAGCAGCTTTCAGGGGAAAGCAGGACGGTGCTGGGGACAAGAGTTCAGTCTGACCGCCGTCCTGGGTGAAGCACGCTGTCCACCCCCACGCTCCATGGCTTGTTCCGACACTCATTGCCCGCTCTGCCCGGGAGTCTCTCCTTTCTGTCCATAAGAGGGGTGCCCTGCCCCCAACCGGCCGCTACCCTGGAGCCGGGTGCTGCTCACCTCCTCGCTGGACCACTGTAATAATATCCTAACTGGTCTTTGCACACCCAGGTCTTCAGCTGCCAATTCAACCCACATGCTGGACTCCAAAATTACTTTTAAAAGCATACACCTGCGTGGGTAATATATACTGGCTACTTCTGCTAAACAAAATGTTTCTTACACATTGCTTTCTTTCACATGGTATGGCAGAATACAATCTCCATATATCCATGGTAGTTCTGTTAAGTTAGAGGTTATTAATTTCCCAGTAAATAAAAGAATATGCTTTGAATAGTTTGCTTGAGACATCTGAATCACCACTCATTTTTCTCAGCTACAAAATGATCGAATTTGAAAGAAAATATGGCAGGAAGACAGAATACACCTCCTGCCTCTGTGAAGAACGTTAACTTCCCACCAGACCAAGCCTCTAGACTGCAGAAGAAGCCACCAGCAAATTGAGTCTCCCTGATGGATGATCTGAGTCAAATCTTCCTGCCTGTGACTTAAATCCTGATTTAAAATGTGATTAGCAACGATGTAAATAAATCCACACTTCCTGGAAGCCATGTTGGCAAAGACGAATAGTTGGCCATCATGTCAACAACCCCAAGAGAAGATTCCAATGTGATTTGCCAAGTATAAATCAGCAAGAGGAAATCTCTCCTGGATAGAAGTACAGCCTTGTGCCTCCAAGGGGTTCATCCACTTTACTTCCAAGCCGTTCTACAAACCTGACATAATCATGTCAAGGGGAAAAAAAAGCAAAACAAAAGGCGGGGTGTGCTGCCGCATCTCTGCTTGCCAAATTGGAGGGGAGAAAGCAGCCATTGTGCGGCTGCACCGTCCGGCGCGTTCCGGCAGTTCCAGCGGACAGAACAGCGTCCGTCACGTTCTGCATCGCAATTGCTCCTCGCCGCCCTCTCCCAGCTCATCATAACATCATTACGCTCCATTTTTTTCCCAGCCAGGGGCATCTATTTTCTCTCATCCAGGACAACAGCTTCAGGGCCCGGCCTTGATGCCTCCTCACAACGGTGAAATGTGTTTGCTTTTTGTTTCAGGCTTGGCGATCCCCATTTTCACACTCCTATTTGACAGATTTTCTTGCTGCCAAAAAAACAAATGCATTCAGCCCCAAAACTTCCATGGGGCTGAGCAAAGGAGCTCCCAGCTCCTCTGTACTGTAATTTACCCCCGAGCCAAGTTGTTCTGGGCCTGTGTTGAGGAGACGCACCGCTTTCATTCTTTTTATAGCCTTATAATTGCCCAAGGAGGGCTGCCTTTGTGTCCAACCCATCGGAACATTTCTATTTCTCTTTCTATTTGCGTCTACTCATGTATCCCCGCGTCGACGTTTTCTGGGCCAAAATCTTGTCAATAAAAATGTTCTGCTTTCATGGAGAACATTCTAAGATCTTGTGTGAATAGTAAGACTAGCTAATGGCTTTTCTGAGCATTACTCAGGGACAGACCCGTTTCTCGGGGCTTTTGGTAAAAAAAAAAAAAAAAAAAAAAAGGGCTACCCTCATTTTCATGCCAGTCACCAGGTGGTACCCCCAGGATTCTCCCTTTCCAGAACAGGGTGAGGAGGTCAGAGGGCTTGAGAAAGTTGCCACTGCAGACGTGGTGGAGCTGGAGTTAAGGCCAGGCCACCAGAGCCCAGGCCCCTGCCTTGCCCTCCTGCCTCCCACGGGGGCCACCACCAGCTCCCAGGGGGCTCAGATCCTCCTTCCAGCCCTGCCAGGAGGCAGTGTGGGCTCCTGGCTCACAAAGCAGACGATGGGCGTTAGAAGCCTGACGCACAGTCGGCACTGGCTGCATCTGACACACGGGGGCCTTGTTGAAATTTCTCTTCCTGGCTATATAGATTTTTAAACTGCTACGGCCTTGATCAAAGACTGTGTACCTGAGCATCAGCAGTTCTTCATCCCCGAGGTTGAAGTGGAACAGGCTTGCAAGCCGCTAGTCAAAGGAGGCCACATAGGAAGCCTGGCCACGGTGGAGAGACACTCGTGGAAAGATGACAGACGGAGGTGGAGATGCCCGCAGGCCCGGCTGTTCAGTCGTCCCCGTGCCAGACGCGTGACAAGTGAGACTTTCAGGCAGCCCAGCCAGTCACCTCCCGCCTACGACCTCACGAGAGACCCCAAGCAAGGACTGCTCAGCTGCCTCAGTCAAAGCCCAGACTCATGGGCACAATGGTCGGGGGCTCCTTTTCAGACTGCTGCCTTGGGGTGGTCTGTCACCATGTGGAAGAGCATCAGAGAACATCGGGGGACATCCTGGTGGCTCACGTCTGCACCAGATGTTTGCAGGCGGACCTGCCATCGCGACGAGCTCACTGCCTCTCCAGTGCACGCTGGCACCTGTCGGACTTGCATCCCTCGGGCCGGGTCTTACACGAGGACGGCCATGATTATTGAAGTTTTACGTGCCACCTGGGGCCTGAGACAAGTCCGTCCCCAAACAAGAGCTACATGGACCCAAGTGAGAGGCGGATAAACAGGATCACTGTCTTGGCCAGGCAACGGGCAGCACCCGTGTGTGAGGGTGAGTCGTGGGCCGTGGGCAGTGGCTTCCGCAGGGACATGGGCCCGTCTGGGGGTGCCAGCCCCTGGAGGGAAGCAGGGACCACACGGGACCCGTGTCCCCGTCAAGGTCACCAAGGTCTCGTGGGAGCTGAACCCGTCTCTTGCTTCTCATACGTCCATGGTTTTCTCTTCTGTTCGCCTCGATATTTAATGAGGGCTTTTTGAAAACTCCAGCCTACTTTTGGATATGCTGCAAGAAATCAGAGGTGGGCACAGCTTTGAGAGGGGAGTGCTGGGTTTCTGCGGGGACAGGCAGCTGCTCCCCGATCCACTGCAGCACTGATCACAAGAGCCAAAATATAGAAACGAGCTTCCATCCACAGACCCCTGGACACGAGATGCAGTCTGTTCTGCAGACTGTGTGTGTCCATCCCAGCCTCAAACAGCAACAGGACTCTGCCCCCTACGATGGCGTGGACAACACAGAAGACACTGTGCTTAGGCGGTTAGCCAGACGCCAGAGGACAAATGCTGTAGGGTTTCACTCACGCAGATAACTCAGAACAGGCGACCTCACGGAGGCTAGGGGGTCGGGGGGGGGGGTCAGTGTCCGACGGAACCAGACGCCATCCGGGAAGACGAGAAGCTTCTGGAGATGATGGAGCTGATGACTGGACCACGCTGTGAACATATGCGATGCCACTGAACTGGAGGCTTTGAAATGGTTAATAGGGTGATTTCTATATTATGTGTGTTTAGCACAGTAAAAAGAGAGCAAAACACTGTCCCACGCAACACGGGGAGGAAGGTTACGGGGGACAGAAAGAGGGTCACGTGCCCCAGGCCCCATTCTCCACACAGAGCTCTCCAACCACCGCTAAAACCAGACATCTTGGCCTCATAGGCAAAGAATCCCTTCACTAATTATGATGAAACGACAATGAGAAAAACAGCAGACACGTCAGGAGCACCCGCCAACATCACTCACTGTTCCGAACACACGTATTAACACATTTGGTCACAATCGCAAGCTTGGGAAGAAGTGCTAACTTTTAGTTGTGTGTACACACACCTACACCAGACACACAAACAGACACGACGGAGGCTGAGCGACCCGCCCAGAGCCACAGAGCCGATCGGGTGGGCAGGGGCCACTTAGCACCCGCAGCCGGTCCCGGCCGAGTGGGGGCCACTGTGGCTGGGAGCCTCCCACAGATGGGAGCATAGTCCAAGCGGCTGCTGGCACAGGCAGCTGGTGCCCCACAGAAGCCAGGGCCTCGGGGGGCTCAAGCCAGAGACAGGCACAGTCAGGCTCAGCGAAAGGAACCGATCACGGTGCAGCGAGCGACTCAATTGGAAATGGATGGTGAAACCTCAAAACCTGTTTATTTTTATTTTTGCCACAATTCACAAGAAAAGACACGCTGGCCGTTTGCCAGCAGCTTGAAGCAGAGAAGCCTGCTCCCTGAAGGCACCTGACTTCCGCCGGGACCCTCGACTGGGGAGGACGCGGTGGGCTCCAAGCACCCCTCCCCGCCCTGCCTCGCAGGCCTGGCCTCTCTCAGAAGCCTGCCTCCAGCTTCATGCGGGTCCCACAGGGGCTCACCCTGTGCCCTGTGCCCGAGCCAGTCGGGGCCTGGCATTCCCGGGTTGCAGCAAGGGGGCAGGAAGGGCCATGAGACCAGTCTCCTTGCCGCCCCCTCCCCCACGGGGTGCAGGGACGGAGCCAGACGCACAGCACGAGGGGGCGGTGGTCGCTGCGGGCCTGTGGGAAGATGTCCCAGCCGAGACGTCCGCTCTCCTCTGAATATCGGTGGGACCAGCACATGCAGGGGGGCCCGACAGGGACGCGAGGGCGGAGCCACAGGCCCTTCCCCCGCTGCTCCGTCGCTGCAGTCGTGTCCGACTCCGTGCGCCCCCAGGGACAGCAGCCCACCAGGCTCCTCTGTCTACAGGATTCTCCTGGCAAGAACACTGGAGTGGGTTGCCATGCCCGCCTCCAGGGGATCTTTCCAGCCCAGGGGTCGAGCCCACATTCTCCTGTGTCTCCTGCGCTGGCGGGAGAATTCCTTACGACCAGCGCCACCTGGGAACACACACAAAGCTGAATGCACAGAACGAAGCTCCCTCCTGACGTGTCGCCATAAGTGCGCACAAACTCAGGCCTTGAGGTTTTACACGTAGTGCGTGAAGGAAATTCTCAGAAAGTTAAGACAAACACTTGAGACCGGAACAACTGATTATAAGTATCATGGTGCGGACACAACAGACACAGAGGATACAGGAAGAGGCGGCAAGAATGCACAGAACTGTACATAAGAGGCCTCAGTGACCCAGATAACCTCGATGGTGTGATCACTCACCTAGAGCCAGACATCCTGGAATGTGAAGCCAAGTGGGCCTCAGGAAGCATCACTGCGAACAAAGCTAGTGGAGGTGATGGCATTCCAGCTGAGCTATTTCAAATCCTGGAAGATGATGCTGTGAAAGTGCTGCACTCAATATGCCAGCAAATTGGGAAAACTCAGCAGTGGCCACAGGACTGGAAAAGGTCAGTTTTCATTCCAATCCCAAAGAAAGGCAATGCCAAAGAATGCTCAGACTACCACACAACTGTACTCATTTCTCATGCTAGCAAAATAATCCTCAAAATTCTCCAAGGCAGGCTTCAATAGTACATGAACTGTGAACTTCCTGATGTTCAAGCTGGATTTAGAAAAGGCAGAAGAACCAGAGATCAAATTGCCAACATCCGCTGGATCATGGAAAAAGCAAGAGAGTTCCAGGAAAACATCTGTTTCTGCTTCATTGACTACACTAACGCCTTGACTGTGTGGATCACAACAAACTGTGGAAAATTCTGAAAGAGATGGGAATACCAGGCCACCTGACCTGCCTCCTGAGAAGCCTGTATGCAGGTCAAGAGGCAACAGTTATAACCAGACATGTAACAACAGACTGGTTCCAAATTGGGAAAGGAGTACATCAAGGCTGTATATTGTCACTACCTATTTAACTTATATGCAGAGCACATCATGCGAAATGCCAGGCTGGTGGAAGCACGAGCTCAAACCTAGATTGCCGGGAGAAATATCAATAACCTCAGATACTCAGATGACACCACCCTTATGGCAGAAAGTGAAGAGGAACTAAAGAGCCTCTTGATGAAAGTGAAAGAGGAGAGCGAAAAAGCTGGCTTAGAAGTCAGCATTCAAAAAGCAAGATCACAGCATCTGGTCCCATCACTTCATGGCAAATAGATGGGGAAACAGTGGAAACAGTGGCTGACTTTATTTTCTTGGGCTCCAAAATCACGGCAGATGGTGACTGCAGCCATGAAATTAAATGCTTACACCTTGGAAGGAAAGCTATGACCAACCTAGACAGCATATTAAAAAGCAGAGACATTACTTTGCCAACTAAGGTCCGTCTAGTCAAGGCTATGGTTCTTCCAGTGGTCATGTATGGATGTGAGAGTTGGACTGTGAAGAAATCTGAGCACCGAAGAATAGATGCTTTTGAAATGTGGTGTTGGAGAAGACTCTTGAGAGTCCCTTGGACTGCAAGGAGATCCAACCAGTCCATTCTAAAGGAGATCAGTCTTGGGTGTTCTTTGGAAGGAATGAGGCTAAAGCTGAAACTCCAGTACTTTGGCCACCTCATGCAAAGAGTTGACTCATTGGAAAAGACTCTGGTGCTGGGAGGGATTGGGGGCAAGAGGAGAAGGGGACGACAGAGGATGAGATGGCTGGATGGCATCACTGACTCGATGGACATGAGTTTGAGTGAACTCCGGGAGTTGGTGATGGACAGGGAGGCCTGGCGTGCTGCGATTCATGGGGTCGCAGAGTCGGACACGACTGAGCGACTGAACTGAACTGAACAGGGGGGCACCCAGAGCATTGGAAACTGAGCATTTTAGTGAAATAGAGACAAGATCCACTGTCTAGTGTGACATTAATTATAATTTATGATTACACATGAACTCTAGCCCACGCCCCAGATAATTTCTCTCTTCCACGAGACCCATGTCTTTACTAGTAACGAGCTCTCTGAGGGAACTCGGTGTTGGAATCGCTTCATTTTGTGCCAGGGACACCGAGGCACAGAGGGCTGCCTGGCTCATGCGCACATAGCGAGCAGTCATTGTGAAGTGGGGTCTCTGCAACCCCACAGACCGCAGCCCGCCAGGCTCCTCTGTCCAGGGGATTCCCCAGGCAGGAATCCTGGCATGGGCAGCCATGCCCTCCTCCAGGGGCTCTTCCCGACCCTGGGACTGAACCCGCGTCTCTTACGTCTCCTGCACGGCATGCGGCTTCTTCAACACTAGCGCCAGCTGAGCAGCCTTAATGTGAGGAGCCGTAGCTCCCAGCCTGCCCAGTGGCCCACGCTGCGTAACTCAGCACGTTTCCTCCTGTGTCTCCACGTTCCAGAGCTGGCTGCCCGGAGCCACGTGCACTGAAGATGTCCAAGTTACGTTAAATGAAAACACAGCGGCTGAACACGTGCAGAGAGCGAGTCCAGTCAGGAGTGTTTTGGGGATCGCCATATTAGCCGGTCCATTCCGAGCAATCTCTGGTCTACTGGAAACACAGGACAAAGAGCAGTCCCTCTCTCTCCTGCTGGGCGTGAATAAGGCGTCAGGGCTTCTCAGCAGTAGTCAAACAGGACAGAAGGAGACCCCGTCCAAAGCAGACAGAAAGGGGAGAGAAGGTCTTGGCGAGAGTCCCGAGCTCCCCAATCCGGCCTCACACAAAACGAGCCCCAGCTCCAGGCTCTCCAGCCACCGGACTGGACTTAGCGCCATGCCTTTCATGCTCCAGGAGGAGCCCGCCTGAGTCCCAGCGCTGATACAGCTCACACAGCGGCGACCGTCTGGACGGGTCCGGAAGAGGCTGTCACACGTTCCCGGTGATTCTTCGGGTGTGAAAACTGCAGGGGCCCGTAGGACTCTGCTTCCCACTTCTCAGCCTCTGCACAGTGTGAATTTTTATTTCTATGATACTGAGTAAATAAATGCCCCTGCCAGGGCAGGAGATGCGAGAGGCAGGTCCGATCCCCAGATGGGAAGATCTCCTGGAGAAGCAAACGGCAACCCACTCCAGTATTCTCGCCTGGAGAATTCTATGCCGGAGAAGCCTGGAGGGCTACAGTCCACGGAGTCGCCAAGAGAGGACATGACTGAGTGTACACGCACCCCTAGATGAATGAGAAAGACACGTCCAAGGAAGACTCAAGCTTGAGTGTCAGGCCCCCGTAAGCATCATGGTGGTGATGACTGTGGCTAATCAGGGAAAGCAGCCTCCTTTCTGAGGTCAAGTTGGACCTTTCCTACATGTTTCGAATGAGACTGTATGAAGGTTGTTTAAGGAATGCTCATAAATCATAATCTAAAGTCAAATTATAACATACTTGTGGACAATATAATATACTACATACAATATATTCTGTGGACAAAGACACGCAATGAATGACAATACATTCATTGAATTGAAATGAATGTATGATTGAAACCTCACTGCGATGTTGAAACCTCGCTGAATTCAGAGAACGGCTTCGATGCCTAATTTCAAACTACAGTGACGTTCTCAAAGTTCTGGACTTGACCCTCAGCTATGACACTCAAGACAATATCTAACCCGATCAATGAAACATGGGTAAGAAAAAGGATAGCATGCTGTTCTTATTTCCACAGAACGCTGAACTGTGAAAAATAATTCATATTTTACCCAAATGCATTCCAAGAAAGACCTCAGGAAGTTAGTTGGTAAACTAGTCAAATAGAAGATAGAATTCAGCTGCAATAGAGTTCTGAATTTACACAGGAAAAAAATGACTGAAAAAACCATGGAACAGTGGAAACTTTTCAACAGCAGCACAAATTTTGTCTTTCCACGTGAACACGAAGCACTTCCCCCTAAGCAGCGCATGTGGGATCCCCAGATCACACGCCCTTACTCACACCGAAGCTAGAGTTGCCTCCCAGGTCTGGCTCTGAGATTTCAGCACGAAACATCCTTCGAAACCTCGGCATTGTCAGCCACGCCCGCGCACAGAAGAACCGGCCTCACCACTCTCAGTCTGACCGCCTCCTGTCTTTTGCAACTCTCGTTTTCGTGTACAGACACATGTAGGGTGTTCTTTCTTCTTGATGAGTTACATAATGTCCTTGTCTGCCTCTGGTAATCTTTCACTGTTGTTCTGAAGTCTGCTTTATCTGATATTGGTACAGCTGCTCTTGCTTTCTTTTGATTAATATTTGTGTGGTATGTTTTTCCAGGCTGTAATTACTTTTAACCTACATACATCCTTATAGTCAAAGTGAAGTTCTTAGATACAATATAGAGTTGGGTGTGTATTTATCTCCTCTGTCAGCCTCTGTTAATTTCTGTATTTGGACCATTTCCCTTTGGTATAATTTTGGTACATCATGGATTAAGTCTGGAATTGGGGCATAGAAATGTTTTCTGTTGGTTTCCTCTCCATTTTTACCTTCATTTTCCTGACTTACTGATGTTTTCCAGAATTCCATTTAAATGTATCAATACTATTTTTTTTTTTTTTTGACCACACCCCAAGGCCTACGGGATCTGAGTTCCCCCACCAGGGACTGAACCCTGGGCCCTCAGCAGTGAGAGCACCGAGTCCCACCCAATGGACTCCAAGGAGTTCCCTATCGAGACTATTTTAAGGGTATCACTTGCCATCAGTTTTTTAGTGGTCGTATTAAATTATATGCATAAGCGATCACGGTCTACAGTGTTGACATTTGACTCGTTCGAGTGAACTGTAGAAAGCTAACTGCTTATCGTCCCCGTTCATGACCGTTTTACACATTTCATATACTCTAGAAGACTGGAGAATCGCATCAAACATGGTTTTAATTTTTCTTCCAGCCATCAAACGTAGCTTGGAAAACTAAAAAGGACCAGCGAGGGTGGGAGGGAGGCTCAGGAAGAGGGGATCTGTGTGCACAGGGCTGACTCGTGCTGTCTTTACAGCAGAAACTATCGCCACATTGTAGAGCAATTATACTCCAGTTGAAACGAATAAATAAAATGGAAGAAAGCTGGAAGGAAACTCCGTGGCGCTCAGCCTTATTCTGACCCTGCTGCTGTGTCCCCTTCCTTCCTGATACTTGCGTTTGCTGCTTCTATCCTTTCCTTTCTGTTTCAAGAAGTCTCTCGGTTACTTTTGTAGCTGGCAACATATTCTCTTAGTTTCCCTTCATCTGAACATATCTTGATTTGCCTGAAAGATGTTTGCTGGGTATAGAATTCAGTATTGATGGCTTTCTTTTTTTTTTTTTGGACCATTATGGTTTTTTGAGAAATTCACTTGCAGATTTTTTTTCCCACATAGATATGGTGTCATTTATCTCTCATTGCTTTCAAGATTTTTAATTTTTAGTTTTCAGGGTTTTACTTCAGACACACACAAACCATGCGTCTTGCTGTGGATTTCTTTGGGTTTATTCTGTTAGGGGTTTCCTCGGCTTCTCGAACCTGTAAGCTGATGTGTTTTGCCGAATCAGGAAATGTTTGAGCCGTGTTTCTTTGAGCACTTCTTCAGGCCCAGCTTCCTCCTCCTTTCCTCCTGGGACTTCAAAGACACCACTGTTAGACCTTGCAGGATTATCTTCCGGGTGTCCCAGTCCATTCTCTCTGCTTTCCAGACTGAGAAATCTGTCTCCTTCTAGCTCCAAGTTTACAGACTCTGTTCTTGGTCTTCTCCATTCCTATTTAGCCCATCCACTGGATTTTATCGTTATATTTTGCAGTTCTAAGGTTCTCACTTGGTTTGTGCGCCTTCTACATTTTGCTGAGACTTCTATGTTCTCAGTTCTTTCAGGCACATTTTCAACTGCTTACTGGAGCATTTTTCATCAGTTAAACCCACTACAGATGATTGCGACATTTGTATTATTTTGCTGTCTGTTGATCGTCCTTTGTCATTCAAGTTGGTATTTTCCTGGCTCTTGGAATGATTCATGATTTTTATTGTGTCCTGGACATTTTGCGTGTTATGTTATGAGTGTCTGGATCTTACTTCATCTTCTGTTTGCAGGAAGCCTCCCCTGCTGCTGGTGAGGGATTGAGGATGTAACCTTCTTATAGCACGTGCCACACTCAGCCTCTACTGACCCCTCCAGTGTGGGGGAAGACCTCGTCACTGCTGAGCAGGGCTGGGGGTTTAGGCTCCCAACTAGACCTCCATAGGGGGCTTCCCCAGCGGCTCAGTGGTATGGAAGCTGTCTACAAGGTAGGAGATGTGGGTTCAGTTTCTGGGTCGGGAGAAGAATCTTGGATCTGGAAATGGCACCCCACTCCAGTATTCTTGCCTGGAGAATTCCATGGACAGAGGAGCCTGGTGGGCTACAGTCCACAGGGTCCCAGAGAGTCAGACACGACTGAGCGCTCACTCACTCAGACCCCCACGGACCCTCCCTGGCCAGGGAGAGAGGGACACCCTAGTACCGGCTCTTGTGTGCCTCCCATTACTGCTGCCGGGAGAGAGGCTTGTTACCACTGGGTGTAGATCCTGGCTCCCCACTCGGCCTTCTCTGATGCCTCTCAGTTGGGAAGGATGTCATCTCATAACAACTGAGCCCGAGTGAAAGTCCAGGCTCTCTAGTGAGCCTCTGTTATGGACAGAAGCCATGCTTTCTCTAGGCTGTTTGGCAGGAGAATGATTACTACCTGAACGTCTTCTGTCTAGCTAAGCTGTGCTTGTCTTGGTCATTTGCATAAAGAGGATTTTATCAAGGTTGATTTTGGGACAGGTATCTGTTCTCATGGGTGTCCCCAGGTTGTCATCTTCTCCAGCCCCCATTCCAGGGTGTATGAGGCAAAAGGGAAACCCGAAGAACGCACTGCCACGGTGCTCCCCAGCCCCCAGGGTCCCTGGGTGGTCTGCTTTTTCCCTCCACCTTTCAGACTCGTCTCACCTGTTTTATAAATAACGTTCAGGGTTTTTAGCTATACTGATCAGGAGGAACAGAGAAAAGTGTAACTATTCCATCTTCTCCACGTCCACTGTTCATTTCCTCACTTTAAAAACAACTGTTTTATCATTTATATGTTTCTCCCTAAACTTTATGTCATATAATTTTCCTGTCTTTGCAAGAGTTATCATATTGTGACTTGCCTTTTCAACTCAATATTAGGATTCTAAGATCTAGGATCCATCCACGCTGCTGCGTTTGGCAATGGCGCCCTCATTCCCTGCTGTGTGACAGTCCATCCTGAATAGAACACAGTTGACTCTGCATTTCCTGTTGACGGACATTTGGGTTACTTGTGGGTTTCTTGTGGTTATGAACAACGCCACCATATACTCTCTTATACAAGGTTTCTCCTGCACAGAGGCAAGAACGTCTCAGGAGTGGAATCGCTCTGAATGATGAAATTCAACACTTTTCACAGTTCAGTTCAGTCTCTCAGGCGTGTCCAACTCTTTGCGACCCCATGGACTGCAGCACACCAGGCTTCCCTGTCCATCACCAACTCCTGGAGCTCACTCAAACTCATGTCCATTGAGCTGGTGATGCCATCCAACCATCTCATCCTCTGTCGCCCCCTTCTCCTCCCACCTTCAATCGTTCCCAGCATCAGGGTCTCTTCCAATGAGTCAGTTCTTCCCATCAGGTGGCCAAAGGATTGGAGTTTCAGCTTCAGCATCAGTCCTTCCAATGAATATTCTCCTGAATATTTTCCTGATTTTCTTTAGGATGGACTGGTTGGATCTCCTTGCAGTTCAAGGGACTCTCAAGAGTCTTCTCCAGCACCACAGTTCAAAAGCATCAATTCTTTGGCACTCAGCTTTCTTTATAGTCCAACTTTCACATCCATACACGACTACTGGAAAAACCATAGCCTTGACTAGACGGACCTTTGTTGGCACAGTAATGTCTCTGCTTTTTAATGTGCTGTCTGGGCTGGTCGTCTGAAAAGAACATGTTATCTAAAGCTTGCCGCTGGCCGCTCAGTATCGCTTACTGGACTCTGTCGTCTACACCATTTCTCTGCTCTGTCTTCCGTGGTGTCAACTGTTTCCTAAGGCAAACGATTTCCTCCAGGGCCCCAAGGTGACAGCCGAAGCCTTCCCAGGGCTACACGGGCTTCCTCCTTCTGATCCAGAAGAAAAGAGAGAGGTTCAGCTCCAGCGCCCCCAGGACTGCGGACCTCATGAGCATTTAACCTCAGTAACTCACCACGTGGGCTTTCCAGTCTGGCCACACAAGCCCAGTGGTTCAAACTCACCCTCGGTCAGTACTCACAGACTTAGGAAACAAACGTACGGTTGCCGGGGCAAGGGATGGTTGGGGAGTTTGGGAAGGTCAGGCACGCTCTGCTGTATTTAAAATGGGTAGCCAACAAGGCCCTTCCTGAGCTCCAGCACATGGAACTCTGCTCAAGGTTATGTGCCAGGCCGGAAGGGAGGGGAGTTTGGGGGAGAATGGATACATGCGTATGTCTGGGTGTTCACGTGAAACTACCACAATATTGTTAAAGGGCTGTATCCCAATACACAATAAAATAAACAGTTTAAAGTCTGAAAAACAAAACAAAACCCTGCAGACAGTGTTGATAGGGACAAAGTATATAATTAAATAGTTAATCCCACTAGCAGACTGTAAGCAGAAATAACATAGGAGACCCCTGTAAGTTACTGATTACTCAGAAAAGCAGGCTTGTTAAACCACAAAACCAAGCAGGCCGCTTAGTAACGAAACCGTGCGGCAGAAGCATGAAGCATGCCCCCAAACAAGAACACGGCCGGTCGTGGCGTGAGACCTCCTGCCCAGGGAGCCCCGTGAGTTCACGATCCCTAGGACATGCCCTGAACACATCAAAGAAACAGTAATTTATGGAAAGGGCACATTTTCAAGTCAAGACCCTCATCGTACTGAGACCTGAAATAATATTTCCATTGCGCTGTGATAGACCCGGCTTCACCACGTAGGGACGAGAAAACTCCAACACCCAGCCTGGAGGAGGAGCTGATGATGGAGACGTTCTTCCCCAAATGAGGAAGAAAGTGGACCCCTCCCTCGCCCCGCTTTTCCTCTGATTAGAAACGTGGCCCGCTGAGTTCTCGGGGTGGCAGCCTCTGGCCCCTGCTTGCAAGCCTCGAGCAAGCCGTGTGCTCAGTTGCTCTGTCGTGTCCAGCTCTTTGCAACCTCATGGACTGCAGCCCACCAGGCTCCTCGGTCTGCGGGATTTCCCAGGCAAGAGTACTGGAGTGGGTTTGCCATCTGCTTCTCCAGGGGATCTTCCTGACCCAGGGATGGAAGCTGCACTGGCGGGTGGATTCTTTACCATTGTGCGGTGGGCCAGGTGTCAAAATTTGGCCCACACCCGACACTCAAGGGACGACTGAGGTCAGACAGCACCATGCAGGGAGTTTTAGCACAAGCCAGATAAACAGAAAACCCTTCAGCAAGGGAAGCGAGGATGAGCATTTCACTGAGTCACGCAAGGAGAGAGGGGCACGGGCACCTGCCATTTCTCCGGGAACACCCGAGTCGCAGTTACTGGAACCGATGCTGCTGGTTGAAGATGCAGGTTCCTGAGGGTGGTCACCATGGGGTGTGTCCATTCATGCATCCCCTCTTCCTTTCTCACGGCAATGCACACGCCATCTCTCAGCACAAGACTGCCCAGGACAGAACACCGATTTTCCTATCTTTCAGACAGAAAGATACAGCTGCATATCAGAATAGGTGCCTCTATTTTGGCAGTCAGATGTAAATGGGGATGTCATGCTACAGCTTCCAGGAAGGGTTCTCCTATGTGACTCATGGTTGCCCTTTGCCTCTTTTTCCCTTCCTCCTTCCTCCTGGCTGGAGAGCAAGCACAATGGCTGGAGCTCCAGCAGCCCTCCTAGCCCATGAGGTGACCTTGCAAAGGGAAGCCTGTCACAGCTGCACGAGGTGAGGTGTAGCAGGGCCCTCGGTGGGGAACATTGTACCAGCTCTGCACTGTTCACATGCAAGCTCCTTGCACATGAAACAAGCTTCTGTCTTACATAGACCACTGCTACTGCTGTTGCTTAATCAAACCTCATCCCAATATAACAGGTGTTTACTGAACCTACATGTCTTGGTGGGGCCAAGGAAGTGGCATTTTAAGCTGCATGCTGCTGGCCTGAATGAACCGCGATAATCAATACTGACCTTCCACTCCCTCATTTGTTAAAAAAAGATATTGGATGATGACCCAGCAATCCCACTACTGGGCGTTTACTCTGAGAAAACTGTAAATTCAAAAGGACACATGGGCCCTCAAAGTCCAGTGGAGCGCTATTCACAACAGCCAGGACTTGGAAGCAAACTAAATGTCCATCAACAGATGAATGGGTAAAGATGTGGTGCACGTGCACACACACGCACACGCACACACACGCACACACATGCACACACGCACACACAAGCACGCACACATGCACACGCACATGCACACACATGCACACACATGCACGCGCACACACACTGGACTGTTAGCCATAAAAAGGGAATGGAACCGACTCACTTGCAGAGACGCAGGTGGACCTAGAGCCTGCCATACAGAGTGAAGTAAAGTCGGAAAGAAAAAAACAAATACTGCTTATTTATGCATACATTTGGCATCTAGAAAACTGGTACCAATGAACCCATTTTCAGGGCAGGAATAGACATGCAGACGTAGAGAAGAGACACGTGGGCCCGGCTCGGGGAGGAGACCGCGGGAGGGGCTGAGAGCGTGGCGGTGACACACGGAAACCACCGCGGGTAAAAATAGCAGCTAGTGGGGAGCTGCCGGGCAGCCCCGGAAGCCCAGCTTGGCGCCCTGTGACGGCCAGAAGCGCGGGACGGGGATGGGGTGGGGGAGACCCAGAGGGAGGGAATTATGCGCACACCCAGCTGACCCCTCGGGACGCAGCAGGAACTGGCGCAGCGCTGTCAGACTGCACACTCCAGTAAAAACCATGCATACGCCGCGCAGGCTTCAGGCTTCCGGACACCAGACTGCATGAAACCGACCCAAGTCTCAGCGCTCGGGAGGCCTTCACCTCTAGTCACTGTGACTCTCAGCTCTGGACCCCTAGCTCAGCCCTCTCAGGGCTCTTGAGACCAGAAACAGGGTGTCACGCACTGCGGAGGGGCAGACCCCGTTGGAGATGACTGTGTCACGCACTGGGGAGGGGTAGACCCCGTTGGAGATGACTGTGTCACGCACTGCGGAGGGGTAGACCCCGTTGGAGATGACTGAGGTACACACCAGTCGCTGAGGAATTTGATTCCTGCAAACTGACCCAGGCAACCATGAGCACCTTGATTAACATGCATTCACAGAGCCTTCAGAGCTGAAGGGCAGCACCGCCAGGGCATCAAAACATCTCCACCACACTCCGACCTCGATCCAGCTTCAGGGGACACGACTATGGACACGCAGACTGCGGGGAAAATTGACCAGTACTGGGCCCCTGCCTTAGAAAGCGTGTTTACTGATGCTTACGTTAAATGTTCAGATTATTACTTTCTTTTCTTGTGATTTGAACCGGTCTTTTATTTTTTAGTTTTTTTAAATATTTTACTTTGTATTGGGATATAGCTGATTAACAAACAATGTTGTGACAGTCTCAGGTGAACAGCAAATGGGCACAACTATATATATAATATTATATTTAATCAATTAATAATATATTAATATACTATTTATTATTTATAGAAATAATATAAATTTATAAAAATAAATTATGTTTATATTGTAATATAATTTATATTATATTGTTTATTATATTATATATTATATATACAACTATATATATATAAACACACATATATATCCCCAGGGATCGAAGCCAGATCTCCAGCATTCCAGGCAGGTCCTTTACTGTCTGAGCTACCGGGGAAGCCCACACGGGTATCCATTCTCACCTAAACCTCCCTCCCGCCCAGCCTGCCACATAACACAGCCAGAGTCTCCTGTGCCATACAGTAGGCCCTTGTTGGTTGTCCGTTTTAAATACGGCAGTGTGTACACGTCCATCCGGACACCCCCCGGAACGACCCCCTGCCCCTCCTTCGCCCCAGCAACGGGAAGGTCGCTGGCTAAGTCTGGGAGTCTGTGTCTTCAGAGTTTCGCTTTCACCGCCTCGGTTCAGTACGGGCCTGAAAGCGGCCACCGAGAAAGCCGGGGACGGTCTCAGAGGAAGCAGGGCCAGCTGCTGCCCTTGGGATCACGGGCAGCGCGCCTTCCGCGCCTCTCATCAGCTGCAGCGCCCGTCCTAGGAGCTTTCAGGGCATCTGCCTCGGAACAGCTCCGAGAGACGGAAAGTGCTGTCTCCGAGTCGCAGACAAAGAGATTAGATGATACAGTTTGTAGCCCCTGGTCTTTTTCTACCTGTTTCGAAACGATTTATATCACACGTCAAGAAGAAATCCTGCGTTAACAGTTGGCCTTCAGATTTTTAGACTAAACTATTCTGTAGCTTTTGTGAGAAAAGGCAAGAGGAAAGCAAGAAGTGCCTAGAGATAAGTGAAAACACACCTCAAGACCTTTCGGACGTAGCAAAAGCAGTTCTAAGAGGGGAGTTTTCAGCCATACAAACTTACTTCAGGAAACAAGAAAAATTTCAAAGGAACAACCTAACCTTACAGCCCAACGCAGAACTAACAAAGCTCACAGTGATAAAGGAAAGACGTCACGAGGACGAGAGCAGAGAGAAATGGAACAGAGACGGACCAAACGACAGAAAGAGCAGTGAGACCAAAAGCTGGTTCTTCGGAATAACACACAAATTGATAGACCTCTAGCCAGACTCATCAAGGGAAAAAAAGGGAAGTGGCTCCAATAATAAAAATTAGAAATCGAAAAGGAGAATTTACGAGGAACAGCACAGAAATACAGAGGGTAAGAGACTACTGCAAGCAACTCTACGCCAGTAAAATGCACAACCTGGGAGAAATGGGCGAATTCTTGAAGGCGCCACCTTCCCAGACTGAGCCAGGAAGAAAGAGAAAACATGAACAGACCAGTTACAAGCACTGAAATTAAAACTATGGTTTAAGAACCTCCAACAAACACAGGTCCAGGGCCAAGTGGCTTCACAGGTGAATTCTATCAAACATTTAGAGAAGCGTTAACACCTATCCTTCTGAAACTCTTCAGAAGTCGCAGAGGAAGGAAACCTCCCAAACTCAGTCTTTCAGACCACCATAACCCTGATACAAAAACCATACAAAGATACCACAAAGAAGAAAATTACAGGCCAATATATCACTGATGAACACAGATGCAAAACTCCTCGACAAAACACTGACAATTCGTATTCAACAGTACAGTAAAAGGGTCGTACACCAGGACTGAGTGGGATTTATCCCAGCATGCAAGGATTTTTCCATACACGTAAATCAACCAGTGTGGCATGACACACCTCACCAACAAATGGAAGCGTAAAGACTGTAGGATTATCTCAACAGATGCAGAACAAACTTTTGACAAAATGCAATACCCATCTAGGATAAAATCTCCAGAAATTTGCCGTAGGGGAACCTACCTCAACATAATAAACGCCACATATGACAAACCCACAGCAAGCGTCATCCTCAACCAGAAAGCTGGACAGCTACACGTGAAAAAAGAGAGAGGAGGACGAGGGGTTTGGCTCCGCCATGCCACGTGTCCCCTGATCAGGGGTGGAGTCTGCGCCCTGCGGTGGAACTGTGGCGTCCTGGACGCCGGACGGCTATCAGTTTCCCAAAACTAGAACATTCGCTAACACCATACATGAAAATGAACTCAAAATGGATGAGAGGCCTAAATATAGGACGGACACTATAGAAGTCTTAGAGGAAAACACAGGCAGAACACTCTTTTACATAAATCATAGCAACATCTTTTGGGATGCATTCCCTTGTGACTCAGCTGGTAAAGAATCCGCCTGCAATGAGGGAGATCTGGGTTCAGTCCTTGGGTTGGGAAGATTCCCCTGGAGAAGGGAAAGGCTACCCATTCCAGCATTCTGGCCTAGAGAATTCCATGGACTGTATAGTCCATGGGGTCGCAGAGTCGGACACGACTGAGCAACTCCGACTTCACCTCCACAGTAACGAAAATAAAACCAGAAGTAAACAAATGGGGCCTAATCAAACTTAAAAGCCTTCGCAAGCAAAGGAAAGCATAAACAAAAAGATAACCCCACAAAATGGGAGAAATTATTTGCAAAGTAACCAACAAGGGATTGATTTCCAAAATATGAAACAGCTCAAAGAGCTCGGTATCAAAAAGAAACAAAGAAAACCCACAAACAACCCAATCAAAAATGGGCGGAGCATCTAAACAGACTTTTCTCCAAAGAAGACACGCAGATGGCTGAAAACCGCATGGAGAGATGCTAAGCTTCACGAATCACCAGAGACGCTAAAATTAAGGGGATTGCAAATTAAGACAGCAGTGAGGCATACCTCACCCTGGTCAGAATGGCCATCATTAAAAAGTCTAGAAGCAATAGATGCTAGAGATGGTCTGGAGAAAAGGGAACTGTCCTAGACTGCTGGTGGGAATAGAAATTGATTTAGCCACTATGGAGAACAGTATACAGTTTCCTTAAAAAAAGAAAAAAATCTAACTAAAAATAGAGCTGCCATACAATCCAGCAACCCCACTCTTGGACAGACATCCAGAGGAAACCACAGTTCAGAAAAGATACATGCACCCCGATGCTCTCTGCAGCACCTCTCACAGTGCCCAAGACATGGAAGCCACCTAAGTGCCCACCAGCAGAGGAGTAGTTAAGGAAGACGCGGTGCGCACACACACACACACACACACACACACACACACACACAGAGCGTGGAACACTGCTCTGCCATAAACAGGAATGAAATCACGCCATTCGCAGCAACATGGCTGGACCGAGATGATCATTCTAAGTGGAGGAAGTCAGAGACAAACATAGGTCATCACTGATACGTGGAATCTAAAGCCAGGATGCAAGGAGTGCGAATGAGGTGGGTCAACCTACAGCCTGTTATACACAGTGGAAAAAGTCAGAGAGAGAAAAACATACCGTATCTTAACCCGTATATATGGGATCCAGAAAGATGGCCCTGATCCTATCTGCAGGCAGCAATGGAGACGCAGACCCAGAGAACAGAAGGGAGGGGGTAAGAAGGAGAGGGTGGGACAGACGGAGAGAGTAACGTGGAAACTTATACGACTCATGTGTACACTAGACCGCCGGTGGGGATCTGCTGTGTGGCTCAGGGAACTCCAACGGGGGCTCTGCAGCAACTTAGAGCGGTGGGGTGGGGTGGGAGGCAGGAGGGAGGCGCAAGAGGGCGGGGACGAAGGTATACCTGGCCGATCCATGTTGTGCGGCGGAAACCAGCGCAGTATTGTAATCATCCTTCAGTTAAAAATAAAAATTTTAAAAGATGATACAAATGAGCTTATTTACAAAACAGAAACAGACTCACAGACTCGGAAAATAAAGTTATGGCGGCCAAAGGGGAAAGGCGGTGGGGAGGAATGAATTAGCAGGTTGGGACTGACACGCACACGCTGCAGTCTATGAAACGGTTCATCAGAAGGGCCTGTGACACAGCTCAGGGAACCCTACTCCGTACTCTGCAATGACCCATGTGGGAAGAAATCGGAAACAGAGAAGACACGTGCATATGTGTGACCGAACGTCCTATATGCGCCTGGAAATCACACGACATTCTGAATCAACTACGAAAAAGGTGTCAGTCGCTCAGCCGTGTCTCATCTGCAGCTTCATGGACGGCAGCGCAGCAGGCTCCTCTGTCCATGGGATTCTCCAGGCAAGAATACTGGAGTGGGCTGCCGTGCCCTTCTCCAGGGGACCTTCCTGACCTAGGGATCAAACTCAGGTCTCCTGAGTTGCTGGCAGACTCTTTACCACCTGAGCCACTAGGGAAGCCCAGATGAGCTATCAGTTCAGTCCAGTCGCTCAGTCGTGTCCGACTCTGTGCGGCCCCATGAACCGCAGCACGCCAGGCCTCCCTGTCCATCACCAACTGCCGGAGTTCACTCAGACTCACGTCCATCGAGTCGGTGATGCCACTCAGCCATCTCATCCTCTGTCGTCCCCTTCTCCTCCTGCCCCCAATCCCTCCCAGCATCAGAGTCTTTTCCAATGAGTCACCTCTTCGCATGAGGTGGCCAAAGTACTGGAGTTTCAGCTTTAGCATCATTCCTTCCAAAGAACACCCAGGACTGGTCTCCTTTAGAATGGACTGGTTGGATTTCCTTGCAGTCCAAATAAACTATACCCCAATAAAAAATACAAACAATCACAAGCAAAACAATTTTCTTATTTTTTAATTAAAACATTAAAGAGAAAGAGCTAAGTGCGTGAAATGGAGGCTCTCTTGGGGCCTGAGCTAACTGGGATCCAGTCACTTGTTCTGTGTTTCTATATGCCTTTCAGAGTCTGGGCTAGGCCTCTAGCCTAGGCCTCTAACTTAGGAAAACAGGATCCCAGTCATCTAAATGGTCTGAGGCAGCCCTCCTTCTGGGGATCTGGCCTGTTTTATGTTTAAAAACTATGGACATTCTCCAACCCACCCACGCACAGGCCTTCAACAAACTCGGCCAAACAAACGAAAAGTAATCCAGGGTTACAGGGCCACTGTGGGGAACTTTTGATCTCCCCAGACCTGCTTTTCTTAAGATTAAATTGAAGGACTTGAAAATTAAATAACGTGAACGGGGTATTTTTCTTCAGTGGTATCTGGAGGCTTCCAAATGTGCACAAAACTCTAAAATGGCCTCTTTGCAAGATTCCGTTACTAAATTGGCCCAAATAACCGAAACCCTAGAAGAGAGGGCTTCCCTGGCGGCTTCGCGGTAAAGAACCTGCCCGCAGCGCAGGTGACACAGGCTCGACCCCTGGTCCGGGAAGACCCCACGTGCCGCGGAGCAGCTGAGCCCGAGGCCACAGCGGCCGAGCCTGTGCCCAGGAGCCCGTGCTTCGCAACGAGAGGAGCCGCGGCAACAGGAAGCCCGCACCGCACAGCTGGCGCGCAGCCCCACTCACCGCAGCCAGAGAGAAGGCCGCGCGGCAGTGAAGGCCCAGCACAGCCGATGACAGACACACACACACTCACAGAGTGCTTCAAACCAGGAGAGGGCAGAACGGCTCCTGAGCCCCCAACTCCTTGTGTTCCCTTCCCCCAAGTTCTTTCTCCCGGGGTCCAGCCTGTGTGTCTTCCTCTTGTCCCAGACTCCACCAGACGGCCACCAGTCCACCCCGACACCAACCTCCTGCCCCCTGTGCCCTGCACCCACCTCTGAGTCCACCCCCGCTCTCTGCCCTTCTGAACCCACTAGAACCTGCCATTTTAAAGGTAGACCCTCTGAATTTCCGAATAAACCTCCGATTCTTTATATTTGCACTAAGACTGCACAGCAAGCTGTTTAGCTTGTTTTCTTTAAGGTTTTAAGGTCACGTTTATTGAAGTAGAATTTACATTCGGTAAAACTCTCTGTGAAGTTTGACAAACGCAATCACCGCCATAATCTCAGCATAGAACAGCTGGGCAGTTCAGTTCAGTTCAGTTCAGTCGCTCAGTCATGTCTGACTCTGTGACCCCATGGACCACACCACGCCAGCCCTCCCTGTCCATCACCAACTCCCAGAGCTTACTCAAACTCATGCCCATCGAGTCGGTGATGCCATCCAACCCTCTCATCCTCTGTTGTCCCCTTCTCCTCCTGCCCTCAATCTTTCCCAGCATCAGGGTCTTTTCCAAGGAGTCAGTTCTTTGCATCAGGTGGCCAAAGTATTGGAGTTTCAGCTTCAGTATCAGTCCTTCCAATGAACATGCAGGACTGATTTCCTCTGTAGCCCCCCCTACCTAAAACTCCCCCCTGAACCTTAGGAATTCACTGATGTGTTTTCTGTCAAAGGGGACACACTTAATCACCAAAATGATCCATTATAGAAAAAAATTGTGAGCATCACAACCGAAGGTTTTCGAAGGATTCTTGGAAACGTACAATCTTTAGAATAGTCAAAGGAACGGGATTTAAAAATAACCTTTTTAAAGTGAAGCAGCTGACAAAGCTGCCTTAAAGACAGTTGTGCAACCGCTAGTCTAGTTACTGTGTGGAGCTTCAGGCTGCGGTGGCTGGCAGAAAGACTTTTAAATAATGGACTGGAACTCTACAGCGGCAGATACATGCTCTTACAGTAAGTGGCTCCCCTCCTGCCGCCATGAAAAGGACAAAGAAAGCAAATGCCTCTGTTCTGTGCATATCAGCTGTCACGTGTTCAACTCCACTTTATCTCCTGAAAAGCTTCTTTCAAGCATCAGTCCTGAAGTCTGTCAGCCTCTTGAGCTGGACAGAGCTGAGCCACATGCTGTGGCCAAAAGCGCAAGCTGTGGTTCAGGATTTTCCAAAAGTGCCAGAAGACCCCCACAGACGCGCTGATGAATTTAAGGCGGTCATTCAGACCCCCTCACTGGGTTGTCAGATTTGTATCAGTTGATTCACACGCTTGTGGGTGAAAGTCAGGCTCAGCGATGGATGGAGTTGGCGCAGTAGCAACACCCCAAAAGGGATTTAGAGACACAAGCATTGTTTGGGGGGAGATGTGGAAACCCCGGCAGAGAGCTCCACCGCAGTCACCACGGCCTTTCCCGAGCCTGTCGCCTGGGACAAAATTCCAGCTTGTGTGCAGAGCTGTGATGGGTCAGTCTGTGATGATTACAGTCGGCTTCGAATCTTGCAAACCCCAGTCTCCCTACGGAAGCTTTGAATTCTGTGTTCACACGCCAAACAAGCGCCTTCTCCTGGTGAAAAGGACGAGGAGGGAACAGGAGGCTCGTCCACCCCGCGTGGCAGATCAGCTCACTCGCACCTTCGGCGGTTCAGCATCAGCCAAGAAGAGCCATAAAAAGCCCCAGTTTTCAGGACTTCCCTGCTGATCCGGTGGCTAAGATTTCATACTCCCAATGCGAGGGGCCTGGGTTTGACCCCCGGTCAGGGAACTAGATCCCGTAGGACGTAACAAAGACCGGCAGGGCCAAACAAATTAATAGATTTTTTGGGGGGTCAAATCCTCAGTTTTCAGCTGCAACAAGTGGAGGCCCCTGAAAAATATCAAAGCGGAGGCTGGCTATTGCTGGAACTGGATTCCAGATGTTTCTCTCACGGTCAAGACCCTGCACGTTTCACTAAAAAAATTGACCAACTCAATTCTATGGGGAGAACAGGAGGACATAGTCTTTAAAGCCTTGACGGAAAGTGTAATGAGCCCTTCTGCCCTTGGGCATCCCAGGGATCAATGTCCTTTTTTCCCTTCTGTGAGCAGGAAAGAAGGGAGTGCTCTTGGGGTTCTCCCCCAAAAGCACGAGTCTCCCCATCAGCCTACAGGGTACCGAAGCCAGACCTTTTCGCCCAAGAGTCCCCTTCCTGCTTTAAAGCCATCCCCCTCGCCAGCCGCCCGAGAAAACAGTTATGGATTTGCCTGTGACCACGCTCACATCTCACGTGGCGGGAGCCCCTCTAAAACCTCGCCATGCACATCTCTCTGCTAGCTGTCTCCCCTCTTACGAAATTCTTTTATTAACCACTTCTCATATAACTTTCTCTCCTTTTTATAACCTCGATCCTGCTCCCCTCCTACAGTGCCCCCACAGCTGCTAACACTGACGGATGCCTCCTAACACCCACCCCCCCACGACCTTTAAGAAGCTTCGGAGTAGTGCTGATATCTCATGGCTTACTGACGGTTCTTCAAGAGAATAAGGAAGACGCTGCACTGGCTCTTCGGTACCGTGCCTTTCGGTCTACTTAAGACAACACCCTTGCTTCCATTACTCTAGCCCAGTGGGAATCCCACGGGGCGCAGCTGGAAGAGAACCTTCCTGCCAATGCAGAAGTCTCAAGGGACGTAGCTTCAGTCCCTGGGTCGGGAAGATCCCCTGGAGGAGGGCATGGCAACCCACTCCAGTGTTCTTGCCTGGAGAATCCCATGGACAGAGGAGCCTGGTGGGCTACAGTCCATGGGGTCACACAGAGTCGAACACGATTGAGCGACTGAGGACGCACGCACGCTTGTACTGTCCCAGGACAATTCAAGGCTTGGCAGCCGATTTTATCCAGCCTCCCCAACCTCGTGCACATAAATAAGCTCTGGTTGTGGTGGGTATGTTTTCTCATGGACTGAAGGCTTCCTTTAGGGATAAGTTACTGCTTCTGCTGTGGCCCAGGTCCAGGTGGCGACCACTCCCGCCCAGGGAACCTCTCTTGAAACTCAGTCACCGGGGAACTCACTTTACCAGCCAAACACTACAGCACGTCCGCGCCGTTTGCGTGCTTCCGTGGCGCTTTCACTGTGTCTCATCCGCGGTCCTCTGGGCTGGTCGAATGCAGCAACTACATCAGTTCGTTCAGTTGCTCAGTCGTGTCCGACTCTTTGCAACCCCATGAACTGCAGCACGCCAGGCCTCCCTGTCCATCACCAACTCCCAGAGTTCACTCAAACTCGGATCCATGGAGTCGGTGATGCCATCCAGCCATCTCATCCTCTGTCGCCCCCTTCTCCTCCTGCCCCCAATCCCTCCCAGCATCAGGGTCTTTTCCAATCAGTCAGCTCGTTACATCAGGTGGCCAGAGTATTGGAGCTTCAGCTTTAGCACCAGTCCTTCCAATGAACACCCGGGACTGATCTCCTTTAGAATGGACTGGTTGGATCTCCTTGCAGTCCAAGGGACTCAAGAGTCTTCTCCAACACCACAGTTCAAAAGCATATAGTCCAACTCTCACATCCATGCATGACCACTGGAAAAACCACAGCTTTGACTAGACGGACCTTGGTTGGCAAAGTAATGTCTCTGCTTTTCAATATGCTGTCCAGCTTGGACGTCTGTAGAGTCTGTGTGGCTAACAGCACAGCTGCTGGTCCTCCCGAATCCCAGGCCTTCCCCCTTTAGGGGTCACAAACCCTCACCCTTTGACATCATCTCAAGACACCCTAGGCACTTGCCTCCCACTTGATCCACAGCTGATAAATGGAGACATACATCTGTGTTGCAGAGGCTTACCTGCTTCTGTTAAAACAACCATGTGAGCCAGCCCTGGTGGAGCAGCGGATAAGCATCCACCTGCCAGTGCCAGGGGCGGGCTCAGTCCCGGGTCTGGGAGGACTCGCGTGCCACGGAGGAGCCGAGCCCATGCGCCACGGCTACTGACGCCTGCACGCGCCAGGGCCGGCGAGCCGCAACCACTGAGCCAATGGGCCGCAAGTGCTGCAGCCCGCGGGCCGAGAGCCTGCACTCCACAAGGGAGAAGCCGTCGCCATGAGAAGCCCGCTCGCCGCAACTGGAGAGGCTCACTCGCAGCAACCAAGACCCGCACAGCCTCAGATGAATTTTTAAAATACATCTTTAAAATACATTTTTAAAATACATCTTTAAAATACATTTTTAAAATATATTTAAAATAATTTTTAAATATAGTAGTGCGTACAAACATAAACCAGATTTTTAAAATAAAAAGTAGCAAAAAATAACCACATGGAGCACTCTGCACAGTGAAATGAAAACCAATATTAACATCACACCTAGAACCTACGTCCCCAAGGACTGTGCCCAGCCCCGCTGGAAGGGCCCCACCAGGTGCCGTTGAATAACGTCTGTGCCGCCCCCTCCAGGGAGGGGGCGCCCGGGTCCACGAGCTGCACCTCACCTGCAGCAGGACCTGAGCCCCACGTGGACCTGCTTGCCGCCCAGCAGCCTGAGGACAGAGCCTGCAAGACCTGGGCAGTGGGTGTCAAAGGCCAACAGCTTTCCCAAGACACCCGATGAGGCCTGAAGGCCGCTTTCCCCACACTGTGTCTCACCTGTGTGCTCATCACTCCCACAAAGGGACAAGGTTCCCGTCCACACTGCCCAGCCCCTCACAGAAACCTTGCTGATGGGTAGATTAGCCATCAGGAACCTCAGTCCATCCAGGACACCAGTGGCCCTTTGGTTCACCCTGTAAGCGACCTCCCAGGGGTTTCGGACGCTGTGGGCAGTCCAGGATATCCCACAGGTCCACTCTAAAGAGCCAGGGAGCTAAGCCCACTAAACTGATGACTTGCTTCAATTTGACCCTGCCCTGAGACGGGAAAACAAGACCTTGACCACGTGACGAAAGTCGGGGTCTGGCTAAGTTACGCTCAGCCTCTGTTCCAGAAGTCCACAGACAGTGTCATTTGTGGGAGGGGCTGGGGTACACCCCGCTTACGCCTTCATGGGTGGAAGTCTGGGGACGCCCCTCATGCTTGGAAAGCTTCCTGCCTCAACAGCTGGAGAACACAGGGCACTGAAGGACACAGTCCTGCTGTGTCCGTCCCTCCCTGCGCAGCCGCAGGCCCTGCACGGAGCGCCGCCTTGTAGTGGGGAGCGGCTCGCACAACTCACTGACGCTGTGAGCCACGCCTCTGTGGAAGCGCTGATGCTGAAGCTGAAGCTCCAACACTCTGGCCGCCTGATGTGGAAAGCGGACTCACCGGAAAAGACCCTGATGCTGGGAAAGACTGAAGGCAAAAGGAAAAGGGCACGACAGACGATGACATGGCTGGATTGCATCACTGAAGAAAGCCTTCTTCAGCGATCAATGCAAAGAAATAGAGGAAAAGAACAGAATGGGAAGGACTAGAGATCTCTTCAAGAAAATTAGAGATACCAAGGGAACATTTCATGCAAAGATGGGCTCGATAAAGGACAGAAATGGTATGGACCTAACAGAAGCAGAAGATATTAAGAAGAGGTGGCAAGAACACACAGAAGAACTGTACAAAAAAGATCTTCACGACCCAGATAATCACAATGGTGTGATCACTCACCTAGAGCCAGACATCCTGGAATGTGAAGTCAAGTGGGCCTTAGGAAGCATCACTACGAACAAAGCTAGTGGAGGTGATGGAATTCCAGTGGAGCTCTTTCAAATCCTGAAAGATGATGCTGTGAAAGTGCTGCACTCAATATGCCAGCAAATTGGGAAAACTCAGCAGTGGCCACAGGACTGGAAAAGGTCAGTTTTCATTCCAATCCCAAAGAAAGGCAATGCCAAAGAATGCTCAAACTACCACACAATTGCACTCATCTCACATGCTAGTAAAGTAATGCTCAAAATTCTCCAAGCCTGGCTTCAACAATATGTGAACCGTGAACTTCTAGATGTTCAAGCTGGTTTTAGAAAAAGCAGAGGAACCAGAGATCAAATTGCCAGCATCCGCTGGATCATGGAAAAAGCAAGAGAGTTCCAGAAAAACATCTATTTCTGCTTTATTGACTATGCCAAAGCCTTTGACTGTGTGGATCACAATAAACTGTGGAAAATTCTGAAAGAGATGGGAATACTAGATCATCTGACCTGCCTCTTGAGAAACCTACATGCAGGTCAGGAAGCAACAGTTAGAACTGGACATAGAAAAACAGACTGGTTCCAAATAGTAAAAGGAGGACGTCAAGGCTGTATATTGTCGCCCTGCTTATTTAACTTCTATGCAGAGTACATCATGAGAAACGCTGGGCTGGAAGAAGCACAAGCTGGAATCAAGATCGCCGAGAGAAATACAAATAACCTCAGAAATGCAGATGACACAACCCTTATGGCAGAAAGTGAAGAGGAACTAAAGAGCCTCTTGATGAAAGTGAAAGAGGAGAGTGAAACAGTTGGCTTAAAGCTCAACATTCAGAAAACGAAGATCATGGCATCTGATCCCATCACTTCATGGCAAATAGATGGGGAAACAGTGGAAACAGTGTCAGACTTTATTTTTTGGGGGCTCCAAAATCACTGCAGATGGTGATTGCAGCCATGAAATTAAAAGACGTTTACTCCTTGGAAGGAAAGTCATGACCAACCTAGACAGCACATTAAAAAGCAGGGACATTACTTTGCCAACAAAGGTCCGTCCAGTCAAGGCTATGGTTTTTCCAGTGGTCACGTATGGATGTGAGAGTTGGACTGTGAAGAAAGCTGAGTGCCGAAGAATTGATGCTTTTGAACTGTGGTGTTGGAGAAGACTCTTGAGAGTCCCTTGGACTGCAAGGAGATCCAACCAGTCCATCCTAAAGGAAATCAGTCCTGGGTGTTCATTGGAAGGACTGATGTTGAAGCTGAAACTCCAATACTTTGGCCACCTGATGCGAAGAGCTGACTCACTTGAAAAGACCCTGATTCTGGAAAAGATTGGGGGCAGGAAGAGAAGGGGACGACAGAGGATGAGATGGTTGGATGGCATCACCGACTCGATGGACATGCGTTTGGGTGAACTCCGGGAGTTGGTGATGGACTGGGAGGCCTGGCATGCTGTGCTTCATGGGGTCCCAAAGAGTCGGACACGACTGAGCGACTGAACTGAACTGAACTGAACTGACTCAACGGACATGAACTTGGGCAAACTGTGGGAAATGGTGATGGACAGGGAGGCCTGGCGTGCTGCAGTCCACGGGATCACAAAGAGTTGCACATGACTTAGCAACTGAACAACAGCAACCGAACAGGCCGGCTCACATTTCAGCCCTATTCCGCCTCTGCAACCACCTTCCCGAGAACTTCCAGGAGTTCTTCCAGCAGCAGTCACTTCATTCACCAGCCAAGTGGTATCACTATTTTGCAATAGCTGCCTGTACGTAAATGCCTCTGGGGAAGCAGATACCTAATTGCATAAAAGGAAAGAGTAGGCACCCTGGTTACAGCAAATATCACCTGACGACCTGCGGTCTTTTCAGTTACAGTGAGCTCCCTACACACAAGCTTCCAAGCTGCAAACATTCAAAGATGTGAACGTGTATCTGATTCCAGCAAGGAGCTGGAATCAGCCTCAGGCATTGGAGTCTGCCTGCCCCCGTCCCCTACTGCAGACGATCCTTCAGCTCCGCCATCCTCCACCTCCTGTCCCTCCCCCAGGCGGTAACTCTTCTTGCCTGTTCACCTGAGGCCAGCCCCCATCCAGCTGTCAGGCTGTACTGCTGGACTTTTCAGAGCACGGTCCTGTGAGATTGAAAATGCCGTTCTTTCTTGTGTTTGCTGTGTATGACTTGTGTGAAAAGTATTATAAACCTCTTGTAGGGCAGTACTATATAGCTGATTGTGTTACGGGGTACCTAGGCTAGCCCCTCCCAACTCCCCGCCTTTTCCCTATAAAAGCAAGTTCCCTTCCTTATTCTCGGATTTGCCTGCGGTTCACCCTGGTTTACATATCCTGAATAGTAATCTCTCTGTCCTTCCCAGATAAACTTGCTTCTGCTGGTGAAATAGCTGCCTATCGTATTGCTAAAGTTGACAAGTTACATCAGCTATATTAAAATAGCAATGTATTAATTTGGCTGAATCAGCTTTCTTAAATGTCTCTTTACATTCTTTTACTTTTAACCTCCCTATATTTATATTTAAAGAGTGTTTTGTTAACAAAGAGTTGAGTCTTTGTTTCCTGTTAAGTGGAACAATCTCTGCCCTTTCCATTGGGGGCTTATTCCGTTCACATTTAAGCTTCCCAGATGACGGAGTTTAAGCCTCCCACCTTGCTATTTGCTTCCACGTGTCCTTTCTGATCCTCTATTCCTCCTTTCCAGACTCTTCAAGCTTTTTAGTGTGTTCCTTTGTATCTCCTCTGTTGGATTTTTAAAAATTAATTGATTTATTTGACTGCACGGGGTCTCTGTTGCAGCACGCAAGACCTTTGTTGTGGTCCATGAGCCTCTCTCTAGCGAGAGGGAAAGTCACTCAGTTGTATCTGACTGTTTATATGGTCCACAGGATTCTCCAGGCCAGAATGCTGGAGTGGGCAGCCTTTCCCTTCTCTAGGGGTCTTTCCGACCCAGGGACTGAGCCCCAGTCTCCCACACTGCAGGCAGATTCTTCACCAGCGGAGCCACATGGTGGCTCATCAACTCAGTTGTCCACAGCTTGTGGGGTCTTAGTTCCCCAACCAGGGATCAAACTCACATCCCCCGCATCGGAAGGGGGACTCTTCACCCTGGGCCACCAGGGAGGTGCCTCTTCTACTGGATTTAGTCACAACTCACGTTACACTGTCATCTCTACCCTGGAGATTACGGCATGCGTGCTGAATTCATCACACTCCACCTCAGACATTCGAATTCTACCTGTGATATAAATCCCACCACATGCTGACTGCTTGCCTTTAAATGCTCAGTAATTTTCCAACGTGTTTTTTAAACTCGTCTTTTATGTTTATATGGCCATTTATTTTTCCAGTCGTCCTGATTCCTTCGTGAATATATGGACTTCTAACCAGGGTCTTTTCTCTTCGTCCTGGAGAACTTTGGTAATTCTTACAGTGCAGGCCTTCCAGCCAGAATTTATTTTAGCTTTGATTTTGGGGAAAATGCCTTTATTTCCCCTTCATTTCTGAAGGGCGTTTGACTGGATTCAGCATTCCGCGTCTTCTTTCTTCCCACGCTCTCCGGATGCCATTCCCGTGCCGTGCCCCTCGCCAGCCCTGGGGGGGCCGACATTCGGCTGCCGTTCCCCTACACGGGTGTCTTTTGACTGTTCCTCTGGATGCAATTTCTTGATTTTCTGCCTGCTCTCAAGACCCCTCTCTCCACTGCAATGTGCTCAGATGTGCCTTCTTGGTCTTGGTGAGTTTTCTGAGCGCACGGGCCTCTTGGGATCGCTGGGCTAACTCATCAGTTTCAGGAAGCACTCACCCGTTGTTTCTTCAGCTGTCTCTGTGCTCTGTTGCTCCTGTTCCCTTCTGGAACGTCAGCTGTGCACACTTCAGACACTCTGAGACTGTCCTACGGGCCCTCAGTACTCTGCTCCCGTGGCGTGACGGCTGTTCTTAATGAGGATACTCAGGATACGTGAACTAGGCCTTTTGGGGCTTTTACCGAATGCCCAGAAGGGATGTCCACCAAGGCCTCTGGCTAGGCTGGCTGGAATCTTCCAGCACTGCGTGACCTCTGAACCCTCTGCTCCCTGGGAGCTGCTGCCTCCTGGGCCTCATGTGTCTCGCCCTAAATGTGTCCAGCTGAGGGTCTGGCCGGGAACCTGGCAGGGAACCTTCTCTGGCATTAAGGAACTCCCCTCCCTTCTGGCACCAGCCTGCAGATTACAGCGTCTCAGCAGCCACGCTCTCCGCTGTTTCCTCTGCCCAGGAAGCTGGTCGTCCTCACTGGACTGGACTTCCCGGGGCTGTGTTTGCACACCACCCCTCCAGCAAGAAACCGAGATAAACATGGAGGTCACCCTGAGGGCACCCCTTGGCTCGAGGATCATGGCCCCAAACTACACTGCTGGGATTCCCTGGTGGCCCAGTGGTTAAGACTCCGTGCTCCCAACACAGGGGGCCTGGGTTCAATCCCCGGTCAGGGAACTAAGATCCCACGTGCTGCAATTGACCCCAAAGGCCCCATGTGTGCAGCGAAGGCTCGGCGCAGCCGGGTAAACCAAGCCAAAGCAAAGCCCCGCGAGCTGCCCACTTCCCTCCGGGCCCACCCTGAGCACAGGTCCCAGCCTCCCCACCTTTCCCCACAGCCAGGGACAGGCAGTCCCATTCAGGCTGACATTCCATCCGACGCCCCTTCTCCTTTCATTCTGAGCCCTCCCCAAGACTCAGGAATTACAGAATGGCCTTTGTTTGGAGGAAAGTGACACTCAGCGAAAAGTCTCCAGAAAGGCCTCAAAATACAAGGTTATATAATATGTCAACAACAGGACAAAGGCTTCTAAGCAGAGGACTGTATCCTGTTGAAGGCCTAATGCAATGTGAGAAATAGCAACCGGGAGAGCTGTTGGCTTGCGTTGCATTTTAACAAGGCAGAAACCCTCCGGACAACTTTACCCTAGCGGAGGAATGGCAATAACAAATCGCAATTCAAAGCAACTCTGCAGTTCATAACAGAAAAACAGAAAATACAGATCTGTTTCAGCTGGAGACTGAGAATGTGTGTGTGCGTGTGCGTGCGTGCGTGTGTGCGTGCGTGCGTGTGTGTGTGCGTGTGTGCGCGCGTGCGTGTGTGCGTGTGTGTGCATGTGTGTGCGCGTGTGCGTGCGTGCGTGTGTGTGCGTGCGCCTGTGTGTGTGCATGTGTGTGTGTGCGTGTGCGTGCGCGCGTGCATGTGTGTGTGTGTGCGTGCGTGTGTGTGTGCGTGTGCGTGTGTGTGCGTGTGTGCGTGTGTGTGCGTGTGTGCGCGCGTGCGTGCGTGTGTGTGTGCGCGCGTGCGTGTGTGTGTGCGCGTGTGTGCGTGCGTGTGCGTGTGTGTGTGCGTGTGTGCGTGTGTGCGCACGTGCGTGTGTGCGTGTGTGTGTATGTGCGTGCGTGTGTGTGCGCGTGTGCGTGTGTGCGTGTGTGTGCCCGCGCGCCTGTGTGTGTATGTGTGTGCGTGTGTGTGTGCGTGTGCGTGCGCACGTGCGTGTGTGTGTGTGCGCGTGCGTGTGTGTGCGCGTGTGTGCGTGCATGTGTGCGTGTGTGTGTGCGTGTGTCCGTGTGTGTGTGCGTGTGCGTGCGTGTGTGTGTGCGTGCGTGCGTGCATGTGTGTGTGCGTGCATGTGTGTGTGTAATATTCCCAATCTACAGCTCAAGTTAAGGTTGGGGTTGAAAGTTTATCACAAAGAATCTATAAAATGGACAGCAGTGAACATCTCACAGCTTTAGCAGTTTGTTGTGCGCGATTCTGGGGTTTGCCAGGCGGCTCGGCGGCTCACTGGCTCCACTTGGCAATACAGGAGACCTGGGTTCGATCCCTGGTCGGGAAGATCCCCTGGAGAAGGGGATGGCAATCCACTGTTGTATCTCGCCTGGAGAATCCCATGGACAGCGGAGCCTGGCGGGCTACAGTCCTTGGGGTCACAAAGAGTCAGACACGGCTGAGCGCTCATGCAGGCAGGCACATGCAGCCACAGACCCACTCTAGGTGCTTCCAGACGTTTCTGAATAAACGTGCGTAACACAAATCCTTAAGCATCGCTCACAGCAGGTCTCCCCTCAAGCACCACACACAGACTCTTCCCCGGTCCCCTTGTCGACCTGAGTTCTTATCCAGCCACTGTGTTGACTGTTTCCACAAATCTTGTTTAACTTGGAAAATGCGTCTCTAAGAAGCATTCTATCTTCACATCTGGCTTTGGGGACCATCAGCTTGCCAAGTCCACTCACGCCTGCCAGTGTTTCCACAAGCTTTATTTTGGAAATTCGGTAATCTCTGGCTTCGAAACACGTGTACAGAAGATTTTTAACATAAGAAGCCCTGCCTGCATTGTTATTTTTAAATAAATGTATGCAACTGTTAAATTCTGTGCTTCTGGGGTTTTTGTTTTCCACAGCTGCCCCGGGCAGACTCCCAGTCAGGAAACAGGGTCAGTGAAACAGCTGCAATCATGAAAAGGGGCCAACAGACACGAGCGAGAACCAGCGGGAAGGTCTGCTGCCGTACTGGCGCGATCTCGAGGAGGAAGCAACTCGATGTAAGATGTCGAGGGCGAGATTTCCACGCAAGGCTATTTTTTTCAAAGATTTTTCATGTGGACCATTTTTAGTCTTTATTTAATTTGTTACAATAACGTTTCTGTGTAATGTTTTGTTTTTTCTCCGCAGTGAGACATCTGGGATCTTAGCCCTTCTACCCGGGATGGAACCCCCACCCCTTGCGCTGGCAGGAGAAATCTTAACCACTGGAACACCAGGGAAGTCCCCAGTGTTCCTTAAAGGCTCAGAAAATCACAAACATGTTGGCAACGCTTCATGGATATGTGTACATGTGTAAAATGAACCTTGTGCAATGTAACATTTATCTGAAAACATGCTAAGTTCTGAGGCTAATGAACACTCAGGCAGTGGAGTGGAAGAAATTTAACATTTTTCTTCTTGGAAAGCAGCCAAAGTGTTTATGCGACCCCATGGACTGCAGCCCACCAGGCTCCTCTGTCCATGGAACTCTCCAGATAAGAACACTGGAGTGGGTGGCTATTTCCTTCTCCAGGGGATCTTCCCAACCCAAGGATCCAGCCCGGGGCTCTCCTGCATTGCAGGCAGATTCTTTACTGTCTGAGCCACTAGGGAAGCCCTAATTTTGTTCTAATCTCAACCCCGCTCCTACCTAGTTGTGTAAACATAAGCAGATCATTGAAATAACCCTCTGTGCTCCCAGCGCGGGGGGCCCGGTGTCCAACCCTGGTCAGGGATCCAGGTACCACATGCCGCAACTGAGACCCAGCTCAGCCACAAAAAAATTAAAAAAGAAAAAAGAAATAACTTGACGCGTCTTAGTTTCCTTGTTGGAAACCAAACGATTTCTCAGATTTCTGCTATGTTATCCACCCCCAGCCCTAGAAGTCTGTACTTCTCTGGGAACTCGATGTATTTCTTTCAGATAATTACATGCTCTTAGCTGAGTGCTATAGACCACGGTGGAAGACTGGCTGGTAGGAAATACTCTCCGTGTCAAGGCTTATGTTTAGAGTGTACAAAACAGGGGGCCAATGTCCGACTCAGTGTCCCGGTTACGTTCTTACTGTCAAATCTAACGTTTTAAAATTTAAGTCGGACGCTCTGAGGTTAGTCATATGATGACCTAGTTTATAAATGACTTTATTTCATGCTTAAACGTCCTACACGGACCCTCACACAGGCAAGTATCGGCATCGCTCATTCATTCAGTCGTGTCCGACTGTTTGTGGCCCCGAGGACTGCAGCCCACCAGGCTCCTCTGTCCCTGGGATTTTCCAGGCAAGAGTACTGGAGCGGGCTGCCATTTCTTCCTCCAGGGGATCTTCCCAATGTAGGGATCAAACCCACATCTTTACGTATTGCCGGGTGGGTTCTTTACCCCTGAGCCACAAGGGGAGCCGGGCGTACGCTTCATTTAGAACTATGTAATTTTCATTTATAATGGCTACCCAATAGGCTAGTCAGAAACCCCTTCATGTGTATCTTTTCATCCTTAAATATTCTTAAATGTGGACGGCACGATGTCTCAGCACTGAAGGCCAGGCAACCCCCACGCTTGTCCTGTTTCCCGCTGCCTGGAGTAAGACGTTTACAGCCGGCAGCGCTGTGGAGCAAAGCGCCTCTAAACGTGGCGGCTTTCAACGGTGAACAGTCACCATTTGCCGCAGCTGAGCAGCAGTGAGGGGTCAGCTTGCCCAATTCGTCTAGTTATGAGGTTGGCAGTGGGCTTGGTCCCTAGAGGCCCCACTGGCGGCTCCGGCATAAACCTGACGTCAGCGAGGCTCCAGCCTTGCCCCTGATCACCCAGCTGGCCGGCCTGGGCTTGTCCGGGTGCAGGTGGAAGGGTGCTCGGCAGCAAGAGAGGGCAAGCCCAGCTCCGGGCGCCCTCCCTGTCCATCTGCCCACACCACATGACTGTGCTCCCCGGACCAAAGGGGAGCACGGCCAAGCCCACAGTCCTCGCGGAGCAAGGGCCGTCCTGCAGAGTCTGCCCCACGCTCCCTTCCAGTTTCGCTCTGGCCTAATGTCTCTTGCAGACATGTTCAACATTCCATCTCATTCTGACGGTTCCTCGGTCATCTTGCAGTTGGATGGAGTGGGGTGGGGGGACGAGCCTTCTTCTGACCTGACCAGCGTGTGCTGGCTGCAGCCCTGACCTCCAGCTCTTCGGAACACAGGCCCCGAATCCGTGGATGAGGAGGATGCGGCCAGAACGCCCAGGCCGGGGCTCCACCCACTCACCCGGCCAAGCTCCACCCCTGGACTGCTGTGTCTTGCGCAGAGTCAACTGCCAGGGGCTTCCCTGGGGGTCCAGTGGCTGAGACTCTGCGCTCCCGGTGCCGGGGGCCCAGGTTCAGTCCCTGGTCAGGAAACTAGACCCTGCAGGCCACACCTAAAGGTCCCACACACTGCAGATAAGACCTGGCACAGCCAAAGAAAAGCAAACACCAAAGGTCAGCCGCCAGCCCCCAGTCTCACTGGATGGGAACAGAACTGTCGCATCCAGGTGAATCCAGGGAAGGCAGCACCTCCGCCGCCTGACGGGAGCCAGCCTCACCGCCCCACGTCTCCTGCAGAGATGAGCTGCAGCATTGCTCCAGCCTGTCCTGAGCTACCCGGGCACAGCGGGAGCCGTCCACGCGCTTTTCTGAGTGCCGTCCACCTGTATCAGCGAGGTATTTCCTAGCCTCTGACGCGCTTTAGCCGATGAGATGTTAGCGGAGGAGATGCAAGCGGAGGCTTGGAAGCGCTCACGTGGCTGGGCTGCCGACTCTTCCTCTGAACGGAGAACACTCCTGCCCAGGCTGTTGGTCCAGGGAAGCCGAGGGGCCTGTGAACAGAGCTGCCTTTAAAGGGGGCCCTCAGCTCAGCCAGCCGGGCCAGGAGAGCCACCCTGCCACGCTGGGCATTGTCTTAAGCCGCTGAGTTGTGAGGCAGTTTGTTGAACAGCAGTGTTACAGTCATTAAAAATGGAGTTTGTGAGTGTCGGTGACCCTGGCAACACCCTCAGGGGCCTCAGTGAAAAGATGACCTACTTTCTGGCTTGGAACACGCCCCTCTCAGCCGAGGCTGGAGCCTCTGGGTTCACAGCTGACCGCAGGGTTCCGCCCGGGAGCAGCCGGGAGCCCCAGAGCTGTGGGCTTCCTTTATTCCCTCCACTCTCTCAGTCTCCATCACTCCCAGACTCTAATAAACACCCCCTCTTGGCACAGCGCTAAAGACACAGGAGTCCCTTCGTACCTACTGCTTGAATAAATTAATCAGCGAGCGCATTGCAAGGCCTTTTCTGAAAGTGTCACATGAGGTAGGAGGTCCACCATTGACGGTATCTAATGCAGCTAAATATATCCCTGACATTATGGAAAAGAAACAAAATTATATTTCCGGTGGAATCTGGTTGCGATTGCATCTCATTTAACATCTAGCTCTGGGAGTCTAGCACTGACGGGAGCCGAAAGGGCGGCTGGACTGGGACACTCACTGCCCTCCGGCCCTTCTGAAGCCGGCACTAAGAGAAACCTGCTCGGCCTAAAAGAATTTTGTGAGTGCTGTGTGCTCAGCCGTGTCTGACTCTTCGCCACCCCGTGGACTGTAGCCCACCAGGCTCCTCTGTCCATGGGGATTCTCCGGGCAAGAATACTGGAGTGGGTAGCCCTGCCCTTCTCCAGGGAATCTTCCCGACCTAGGGATCGAACCTGCGTCTCCAGCACTGGCAGGGATTCTTTACCACGGAGCCACCTGGGGAGCCAGAAGAACCCCGTCCCTGCACTAACACGCGTGCTGAGTCACTCAGCAATCACTGAAGCTGCCTGTGTCACGCGGCACTCCTCGGAACTTCTAAGATGCTGAAGCAGCACGTTGTCAAGCTCTGAGCAGGGGATCAGTGCAGCGCCCGTCCTGGGCCAACTCGGCCCCGGGACGCTGAGAACCTCTTGTGCTTAGGGCTCCGGTGTGATTGACACCAGCCCAAGGGACGGCTGGAGAGTTTCTGCTCATTTTCAGTGACCTCCCCAGTACTGAATCATGCCGTCAGCTACATTCAAATTCCACCTTCCTGGCCCTGAACTGACCACCCAGGCGGCCCTTTTTACGGCCGCGGCACACACAGAAAGGGAGGCAAAGGATGTGGGAGGAATGGGTAAGAAGCCACGAAACAGGTCAGAAATAATGACAGTGCAAACACTTCTCGAGCCGAACAAATCTCACAGGGCTGTGAGGAAACCGTCCATGGGTATCCGATCTCCACCCCGTGACACTGGGTCTTGGACCAGCGGCTGGAGCCACACTAACAAGGAAAGCGCTGAAGTGCTCGAGGGGGCTCGGGGGTTGGCGCAGGCTAAGGTTACAAGATACCCTGTCACTCCCGGTGGCGACAAGCTGTATCCTGTGTTTCACAGCCTGGTTGCTGCTGCACAGACTTAGGGCAAGACAGTCATGCACGTTCAACAGAGCGCAGCACACCTTCCCCAGAAGTTGCAGAGCTGCAGTGAGCGCCCTGCGAGCCAGCAGGCGCCTGGAGCCAACGGTGGCAAGTTACAGCCCCCGCCCCCAAACCATCACAAGTGAACACCAGCGAGTGAGTGATGTCCAGACAGGTCCCTGTTTTTCTCAACTGTGCTCTGCTTAGAGTCCTTTTAAAACAGACACAAAGATCAAAACAAGAATGGAAACACCTGTAGTCCACCTGGTCGTCCAGAGGTCACTGGATCAGGGACCCAGGCGGATTAGGTGCTGAGCTTGCAAGTATGGAAACAGTCAGACAGTCCAAACACAGAGAAAATGCCTGTTTGTCTGTGAGCACTCAGGTGTGTCCGACTCTCTGCGGCCCCGTGGACTGTAGCCCGCCAGGCTCCTCTGTCCATGGAATTTTCCAGGCAAGAGCACTGGAGTGGGTTGCCATTTCCTACTCCAAGGGATCTTCCCGACCCAGAGATCGAACCAGTGTCTCTTGCATCCCCTGCACTGGCAGGTGGACTCTTTACCACTGAGCCAGCTGGGACGCACATTTCTTCCCAGGAGCATCACGTAGCTTGTGCCTGCAGGGCCAGCCCCCAGTGACAGCACCCAGGCATTTTCCACCACAAGAAAAGTTAACCCTGCCAGTGACACAGGAGGTGACTCGCCCAGGTGGAAAGGCACGTCTGGGTCTTGACAGAATACTCAGGATTGCAAAGTTACTTGGTTTTCCCAAAATAGCATGTTGGGACTTTGTGCAATTCTAAATAAAATTACAAAGAGATTATCTTGGAAACCTGTCAAAATGACTGTAAAATTGAAGTAAAATAGTTATATAATGGTAGTCAAGAGATATTGAAAACAAGAGAAACTTATCCCAACATGAGCTTGAAGAGCGAGAGCTGTCCTCAGTGAGATCGCTTAAACTATGACCTACTATTACGGCTCAGTAAACCACCTCCTGTAGCCTGCCTCGACTGCCTGCTCACCCTCCAAGGTCCATGCAGCTTAGAGAAGGCACGTCAAGACTGCTGAGAGGTAACACCTTGAACATGCGGGTCACTGTAGCCACAGTTGCTGCAGCGGTTTCTCAGGAGCAGGGAACTGGTCTTTCCCAGTCCGAACGGGTCAAGGTCACAGACCACTCAACTGGGCCTGTGCCAGTGTTCGACAGATGATGTTCTGACATCAAAACTCCACCCTCGGATCACGCTGACGCTGCTGCTTTCTGAACCACTTCCCAGGGAGAAGCCTGAAACCCAGCTACCCCTACAGGAACCACTGACGACCCCCTCATTCCCTGCCTCTCTCACCGCCCCTGCATCTCCAATCACCCTAGATTCTCCACTCGTAAGTGTCCTGGTCGCCTGCAGGGACCCGTATCTGAGACTGGTTCTCCCGTCTTCTCACTTGCTGCCTTCCAAATAATCCCTTTCTCTGTGGTAAAGCTCGGCATCTCAGCATCTGACTTGCTGCCTGTCCAGCCAACAAAAAACAGCTTCCGTAACAAGTTAAAGAGCGATACGGGGACTTCCTTGGTGGCGCAGCGGCTAAGACTCCACGCTCCCAACGCAGGGGGCCTGGGTTCAATCCCTGGTCAGGGAACGAGTTCACCTACACGGACGAGCTCACGTGAGGCAACGAAGATCAAAGATCCCGCGTCCCAACCAGACCGGGACAGCCGGATAAATAGAAGGAGAGGGGGGAAGGGACAGAGGAGGGGCCGGGGGAGGGGCTGGGGGAGGGGCCGGGGGAGGGGACAGAGGAGGGGCCGGGGGAGGGGCTGGGGGCGGGGCCGAGGAGGGGCCGGGGGAGGGGACAGAGGCGGGGCCTGGGGAGGGGACAGAGGAGGGGCCGGGGGAGGGGCTGGGGGCGGGGCCGAGGAGGGGCCGGGGGAGGGGACAGAGGCGGGGCCGGGGGAGGGGACAGAGGAGGGGCCGGGGGAGGGGCTGGGGGCGGGGCCGGGGGAGGGGCTGGGGGAGGGGCCAGGGAGGGGACAGAGGCGAGGCCGGAGGAGGGGGCGGGGCTGGGGCGGGGCCGGGGCGGGGCCGGGGGAGGGGCTGGGGGAGGGGCCAGGGAGGGGACAGAGGCGAGGCCGGGGGAGGGGACAGAGGCGAGGCCGGGGAGGGGGAGGGGCTGGGGCGGGGCCGAGGAGGGGCCGGGGGAGGGGACAGAGGCGAGGCCGGGGAGGGGGAGGGGCTGGGGCGGGGCCGGGGCGGGGCCGGGGCGGGGCCGGGGAGGGGACAGAGGCGAGGGCGCTACAAAGCTGCAGGAGGGAAAGCAGAATGTTCCTGAGACAGGATAAACAGATCGCCCGGCAGGAAAAGAGAGCGCAGAAATGCACAGAAGTAAGTAAGGCGAGGCGGTACGGGAAAAAGTCAGAGTTTCCGAGCAGACACCGCAGAGGGAGCGTTCTGTACAGGGCTGGGACAACCAGCTCAACAGTCAGAAAAAAAAAAATAATCACAGATGCCACGTCACTCGCTACAGCGAAACAAACCCCGAGCAGGTTAACATTGCAAGATTTTTAAAGCAGACAAACCCATAAACACACAAGAAACCCTGATGCAATTTTAAAGAATCTTGTGACAGGAAAACATTTCTAACCACGTTGCAAAGCCCAATAAAGAACGAAAAGCTCTTCTTAAAAAGTCCGTAACACTGAAAGACAACAGGAGAGGGAGGGGGGAATGTTTGTAATGCAGATTTGTAACATACTTTTCCTACAGGAAAAGTAATTTAATAGCATTTATATCTCAAACCTGAAATAAACCAATAATAAAGCAAACTTACAAAAGGAAAACAAAGAAGTTGAACAAGAAAAAGGACTACAAACCGGCAACACGAAAAGATGTTCAATTTTGTTAACGATCCCAGAAAATAAAAACAGGATAGTATCTCCTGCCTAACAAAGTCTCACAGACGAGTGTGTCTGTCTGCAAGGGCACACGACCTTGGGTTCTAGGACAAGCTTGTCCAAAGGGGGCTGTGGTTGTGATCTGTTTGCATACCTTGATTCAGTTCACTACGCTCACGTACAAATTTTCCATAAACAACATTTTCAAAAGACAAAAAAGTTAGGAATGAGTAAGAAAAGCCAGGCCAAACTGCAGAGTGAGGCTCCCTCTGGAGTGAGGCTCCCTGTGGAGTGAAGAGGGAGCCCAGAAAGTGAGGTGGCAGGCAGGCGGCCCGGGTGTGATCAGGGCGGCCTTTCAGCGGCGGGAGAACCTCCGCAGGGCAAGGAAGAGACAGTTTGGTTCCTCTCACCGCAGCTGATTGTTTGTGTTAAGTGTCCTGACTTTCATAATGACGGTGTGGATGGTGAATACAATCCTGTCCTTCGGACCACATGAGCAAATGTTTAGGCGGGGAGGAAGTCTGGATATCTGGAATTTCCTCCCAAATATTCAGAAAAAGTAAAATTATATGTGAAATAAAAATATAAAATATATATATTTATATATGCCTGTGTGCTAAGTTGCTCAGTCGTGTCTGACTCTTTGCAACCCCATGGACTGTAGTCTGCCAGGCTCCTCTGTCCATGGGATTCCCCAGGCAAGAGTACTGGAGTGGGGTGCCATGCCCTCCTCCAGAGGATTCTCCTGACCTAGAGATTGAACCCATGTCTCCTGCAGCTCCTGTATCCAGGCGGATTCTTTACCACTGAGTCGCCGGGAAAGCCCCAAGTTGTATATATATAAATATATAATTGTATTTATTTGGGGCTTCCCTGTGGCTCAGTGATAAAGAACATGTGTGAGTGTGTGAGTGAGTGTGTGTGTTTGTGTATGTGTGTAAATCTTGACAGAGAGGAAGTAAATAGGACAAAAAATTAACCACTGGTGAACCTAGGTGAAAGGTAAACGAGAGTTCAATACAGTATTCTTGTGTCTGTTTTGTATGCTTGAAGCTCTTTCAAAATAAAAGGAAAAACGGAAACAGTCCCCCAGGTAGAAAACCCGTGGGCCAAGAACACAGCCCTGCTGAGGGGCTCAGGTCTGATAAAGCTCCTGATGACTCACAGAAAGTGGGCGATTGTCGGCACAGACTGTCATCTTGAAGTGATCCTGGCCAAACCTCTGGAATGTGTTCCGGCTGGATACATTACAAGTGCTTTTTAAGGGTGGTGAGGCTCTCTAGTGGTCAACTTGAGCTTCCCTCTCTAAGTGAATAAATAAATGCAAATTCGATCAAACCAGTTTCGTTTTCTTTTCTAAAATAAATTACAGAGATGGTCCGAAGTATTGATGCTGTCGATCCGTGGTGTTGGAGAAGACTCGTGAGAGTCCCTTGCATTGCAAGGAGACCCAGCCAGTCCATCCTAAAGGAGATCAACCCTGACTATTCACTGGAAGGACTGAGGCTGCAATACTTAGGCCACCTAGGCTACTGAGTAGCTTTTAGGCTACTGAAGCTCCAGTACTTTGGCCACCTGATGGGAAGAGCCGACTCATTGGAAAAGACCCTGATTTGGGGAAAGATTGAAGGCAGGACTGAGGACAAGATGGATGGATGGCATCACCGACTCAATGGACACGCCTTGGAACAAGCTCCGGGAGATGGTGAAGGACAGGACGGCTTGCGCGCTGCAGTCCATGGGGTCTCAAGGAATCGGACATGACTTAGTGAGTGAACAGCAACAAGCTTCATTTTCTTTTCTAAAGTAAATTAGAGAAATGGTCCTCAGCCCAGTGTCTTGATTTTGGCAAAGTTTTGGAGAAAGCTGTTCATGACATAGGAGCTTCCCAGGTGGCTCAGTGGTAAAGAATCCACCTGCTGATGTAGGAGATGCAGGTTCGATTCCTGGAGGAGGGCATGGCAACCACTCCAGTATTCTTACCTGGAGAATCCCACGGACAGAGGAGCCTGGCAGGCTACAGTCCACGGGGATCACAAGAGTCGGACAGGACCGGGCGACTAACACTGCCTTTTACACTAAACGGGGAGGGAGTAGGGTCCCGCTTCCAGTCCTTACTGAGGGGGCAGTGTTCACGTCGGCCTTCCAGCAGCCATTCACGGGTCAGTCAGCTGGCGAGGATGTTTTCTAAGCTAAACTACATAATTTAGCCCAATGCTCACTTCCTGGCCAGGCCGGGTTCCCAGAGACGGGCCATGATGCATCATTTAAGCTTCTAGGAAACATCCCTTCAGCGATTACCTTTTAGCCAAAGCGATAGAAAACAAAGGTCAAAAGAAACAGACCCAACGTGGAGTCAGATTAGTCCTTCCCCATTACAGACTCTGTCTTCACATCCACGTGGTGTCTCCTGCTTGTGTCTGTCTCCAAATTCCTCCTTCTTAAAAGGGTGCCAGTCATGTTGGACGGGAGCCCACCCTAATAACCTCATCCTAACCGGATTACCCCCGCACTGACCCTATCTCGGCGTTTGATGAGGCAGCTGGCATAGCAGCCGTGGCCTGGGGGCGGGGTGTCCAAGGCCAGCTCTCTCAAACGTCCATGTGCCCCGCGGCCGGCCTGAGGCTCAGCGCACCCCTGGTGGCGTGAGCGTTAGAAGGGGGAACAGGCAAAGGCTTCATGCAAACGGCAAGCCCACATCAGCCCCCTGGCCTCAGGCACCACCAGGCAAATCCCACGACTTTTTTCTTTTTATTAAACTTTTTATTTTAAATCAGAGTATAGCCGGTTAACAATGTTATAGTAGTTTCAGGTGGACAGCAAAGGGACTCAGCCATACATGCATCCATTCTCCCCCAGAACTGTTCGTTCTGATATAATTCCAAACTTACAGGAAAGTTCTAATAGAAGTGCAAAAACTCTCACAGACCCTTTTCCAGACTCACTGTCTGTATTAACTTTGTCATGACACACCCTCTTCATTTGCCCTATTAGAATATATAATACTGCTTTGCATATTTTAAACAAGACGTGGCCCATGAGCTGGGGCTGGCGGGGTGGAGTCAGGGTCTGCAGGCAAGATCCAACGTCACTTCTTCACAGTCATCTTAATCACTTTCGGAGACGGGGGCTACTCATGTACAAACCCAACCGTGTGCTAATTTAGTAAACATACGTAGGAGGTTTCCACGCACTTCCAGAGAAGTGGAGCCATGCAGTCCTTAAAGAGGCTCTCCACGGCCTCCTGCTAGAGCGTGTCCTCGCAGACCCCAGCTACCCCTCACTCAGCCTCACACTTACTTCCCAGGAAGAGCCACTCTCTCTGCGGCCGGCATAGACGGCCGGGCTCCTGTCTGCATGCCTGATCCTGCGGGCCTCTCTCCCCTCTAACTCGGGGATCCTCCCCTTTCCAAGGGTGTCTCGGCTCGTGCGTTTATACAGACATAAAGCTTCTATCCTAACACATCCTCATTTACCCTGAGGTCCCCTTCTGCCCATCAGCATTTCCCAGGTGTGTGTCACAGGGACCATAGTCACGCCACAGGCCCAGGGTCGCAAAGTCAAGTGTGGTTAGGAAATGCTTCATCTCTTTCCTGCAGGAATCATCAGAGCCTTTAATTCTCCAAAAAAATGGGTCTGAAACGCAGGGCTCCCCACGCTGTTCTAACATAGGTTCAGAACTTCATCTTTTGGAACGTCTGGAGGGGCGAACGTCAGCTTTCACGAGTGCTGGTCAGCACGCAGTGTCTCTGCGTCCAGCTGGTCTGGGACGGACGCGGCCGCCTGTCCAGCAAATCCTCTTCCCTTCCTCTTGGTCACAGCGCTGGACTCGGTTTCCCAGCCCCCCTCTCAGCGAGCTGTGACCGCGTGGCCTCCACCTTCCCAGCAAGAGGTGTGCCTCCTCCAGCCCCGACCCCCACACCTGCTGTGTGCTCGCTCGCAGAGGAGGACCCCCAGCGGACGCGGCTCAGCACCGCCGCCACAGGGCGGGTGTCTGAACAGCCAACGGGCGGAGGAGCCCCTGGACGGTGCACACGCCTGCCGGGCCGCCGCAGAAACGCGAGGCGCGCGTGCCCGTCCGTGCCGAGCCCCGGGCTGCTGCGGCCGGTTCTCGCCGCCGCCCAGCCCGCACGCCGCGCGACCTCATCGTCCTGTTATCCCGCCTCCGCTCCCCACCTGCCACGAGACGACCACGACGTGCCCGCGATGTTTCCGCCAGGTCCTGGGGTCCGATCTGGGTTCTCAGTTCTTCCCGTAACCCGACCCTCCTCCCAGCACTTCCTCCTGGCTGGCGTCCGCAGCCGAATTCCGTTTCCATCGCTTCGATCCTCGGAATATTTTTCTCCTGTCCCTCCATCTCCACCCCCACCTTGGGTGTGACCCCGTCCTCGGCTTCTCTCTGGCGTGGCTTCATCTCTGATCCCGCGGTGTCTACCATCTCATCCAAGGAAACAGAGGCAGGAAGGATAACGTAACTGTCCCCTCACCAGGGCATATTCTTCCAGGAAAGAAGCTTGTTTTGTTCACAGCTGTTTGTTAGCCTCTAGTTATGCCTGGCACAGAATAGATGCTCCATGCACATCATTCGTTTTTCTTTTTTTATGTATTTATATTTATTTATGGTGTGCGGGGTCTTCGTTGCTGCCCGGGGCTGCCTCTAGCTGCAGCGAGCGGGAGTTTCTCCTGGTTGCAGTGGCCTCTCTGTGGAGCACAGGCTCTGGGCGTGCGGGCTTCAGCAGCTGTGGCCCCCGGGCTTAGTTGCTCCACAGGTGGGATCTTCCGGGACCAGGGATGGAACTCGCGTCCTCTGCACTGGCAGGTGGGTCCCTGCTCGCTGCAGCACCAGGGAAGTCCAGTGTCTGTTAAATGAGCAGACAAATGTTGGCCCTATGGACTCTACCCTGCCGGTCTCCTCTGTCCTTGGGATTCTTCACGCAAGAATACTTAGGTGGGCTGCCATTCCCTGCTCGAGGGCATCTTCCCGCCCCAGGGATCACAGCTGCGTCCCTTGAGGCCCCTGCATGGGCAGGCGGGTTCTTTACCACGAGCGCCACCTGGGAAGCTCGGCTAGACAAATGGTCAGACGTAAAGGGAGGCGTTACTTTTCTGGTGTCAAAGCCCAGTTAGCCCCCGTGATGGGGAAGGACAAAATCCAGAGCTCAGCGGGGAGTTTGGAGAGGAATCGAGATCTCGGGGTGTCACTGGGGAGTCAGGGTGCTGCGCGACAGCCCTTTCTCGTGTAATGTGGTGTGCGGGCCTCTGCCGCCAGCGGGCACCAGCGGGGGAAGGAAGGGGCTGGGGCGCAAGCATGGCAGAACGTTTCAGGAGAGGAGCCACGTGAGCAGTGAGCGAGGACACAGAACCGGAAGCAGAGGCCCTGTTCTCTGCAGAAGCCGACTGCCTCTGAAAAATTCCACGTCTGGGCCTCCTTGCACCGGAGGGTCCGCTACATGCCAGCCACTGCGGCGCTCTGGGGACGCACGGCTGAGAGTGGGCACTGTGCCCGGAGAAGCCCACCGCCCAGCAGCACGTCGGACCCAAACCACGGCCGTGAGGCCACGCGCCAAACGCCACCTGCCAGCAGCAGAGCGGGGGGCCTGGGCACAGAGGGCGGTGCCCATCACCCTGCCGGGGACGCGCACTGGGACAGACACACAGAAGATCGACGCCTGGGCTCCTCCTGGGAGAAAATCCCCCTCTTAAGGGCATCCGTTCACTCTGCAACTGGTACTGAGCTCTGACCCTGTGCCAGGCTCTGGGCCACGAGGGTGGGCACAAACAGACACAGCCCTGCCCTCTTCCCCGGGGAGAAGTGCCATCAGCTCCACAATCAGGCCAGCAAACGTACAACCTAAATCTGAAACCAAGGCAAAGTCAGAGCGGTGCCAGGCCCTCCCGGAGGAGAGACAAACCTGTGTGCACGGACGGATCTATGGAGAACGTGGAGGGCAGAGACTGCGGGCTGGACCAGAGTGTAAATAACAGAGCTGCCGGCCGCCCAAGGAGCCCAGACTGCCCAGGTCCACCCTCGGGGGCGAGGTTTGACCAAGTCATGGGCAACAGTATCTGGGGTGTGATTCCTGAGTGCGTCCCTAAAGGAGGGACTTCTTTCCCCTCCCTTTTTTCACCTTCCTCCCCCGCTGGAGGTAGGGGTGAGTCGTCTTGGAGCCTATGGACCACGGCGAAGCTCCAGAAGCTGGAGGTGAGGGGCCCCAGGGCACTGATGCTGGAGCTGCCTTCGGAGCCTGGGAAGCCTCCCCAGGCAGGCGTGTGAAAGAGAAATGGACTTCTCCCTTCTTAGGGAACTGTGACTGGAGTGCTTTGTGGGAGCAACTACACTCATCTTTTTTTTTTTTTTTGAATGAGCCTTATTTGTGTGTCTGGGTCAAGTCTTAGTCGCAGCAGACAGACTCCTCATTGCATCAGGAGAGATTCTCTTCATGCCACACAGACTCTAGATGTGGCGCGCGGACTCAGCAACTGCGATGTGTGGGCTTAGCTGCCCCTCGGCGAGTGGTAAAGAGCCCGCCGGCCAGTGCAGGAGACACAAGAGACACGGGTTCGATGCCTGGGTCAGGAAGATCCCCTGCAGGAGGGCACGGCAACCCACTCCAGCATTCTCGCCTAGAGGAGCCTGACGGGCTACAGTCCATGGGGTCGCACAGAGTCAGACACGACTGAAGCGACTTGGTACACATGTGGGATTTCAGTTCCCCGACCAAGGATCGAACCCATGTCTCCAGATTCTTAACCACCAGAGCGCCCAGGAAGTCCCCGAACTAATACTTCTTAACGCACACATCTGAAAGATATGGTTGCTTACCTTTCTTTTGCTGAAGAATTGATGCTTTTGAACTGTGGTGTTGGAGAAGACTCTTGAGACTGCAAGGAGATCCACCCAGTCAATCCTAAAGGAAATCAGTCCTGAATGTTCATTGGAAGGACTGGTGATAAAGCTGAAACTCCAATACTTTGGCCACCTGATGCGAAGAGTTGACTCATTGGAAAAGACCCTGATGCTGGGAAAGATTGAGGGCAAGAGGAGAAGGGGACGACAGAGGATGAGATGGCTGGATGGCATCACCAACTCGATGGACATGGGTTTGAGTGAACTCCGGGAGTTGGTGATGGACAGGGAGGCCTGGCGTGCTGCCGTTCCTGTGGTTGCAAAGAGACACAACTGAGCGACTGAACTGAACTGAACCGAACGTTCACTTAATAATCCCACAGACAGTAACAATTAGTCAGGCCTGTTGAGAAACGAGCTGGACTCTGCCTCAAGAGAGATTTAATTATTCGTGTGCCCAGGGTCTGAGGAACTCATTGCTGGGGAAATGAGATCATCTCAGGATGTGGAGAGAAGTTTGGCTTCTAGAAGGCTTGTGACCTTTCCAAACCCCCTCAAATCTATTAGATTAAGCTGTGTGCAGCCCCGGCCACCCCCAGGCCGGGCTGTCTAAGGGGCTCGTCACCCCAGGAATGGGAAGACAAAGCTTAGCAGACAGACGGCACTCCCTTCTCCACGCTTCCCCGTGACAGGTTCTTGCAGCGGGAGAGCCTCCGAAAGACACGTGGTTCCTGCCTCTGGCTTAGGACACGACACAATCAGTATCAGCAGTGAGAGGTGACCGTGGCCCGATTTCAAGACCTGTGGGGAGAGGAGTCTGCATTTTTAAAAAATGTTTATTAATTTTAATTGGAGGACAGTTACAATATTGTGATGGTTTTTGCCATACATCAACATGAATTGGCCACAGATATACATAGGTCCCCCCCATCCCATCCTCAGCCCCCTCTGGACTTCCCTCCCCACCCGCCCCTCTAGCTTGTCCCAGAGCACCGACTCTGGGTGCCTTGCTTCGTGCTTCTTTGAGGTCACGCTGGTCATCTGTTTTACATATGGTCTCACATAGGTTTCAGTCCTATTCTCTCACATCCTCGCACCCTCTCCTTTAAGGCCGCCTGCCTCCTCAGGAGAACACCGCTTGGGGACAGGGTGGCTATCACAGCACCTTGCAAGCATCAGCTCTCCAATAACGTGGGTGTGAGCTGGCTGCGTTAGAGGCCAGCCTGCTGTCCCCGGGGCGTCCCTGGGGCTTTCCTGGTGGCTCAAACGGTAACGAACCTCCCTGCCATGCAGGAGGCTGCAGGTCCGACCCCTCCCTCGGTCGGAAAAGCCCCTGGAGGAGGGCCTGGGAAAATCCCACAGACAGAGAAGCCTGGCCGGCTGCAGTCAAGGGGGTCGCAAAGAGTCGGGAGGAATGGGCGGCTGAACGGCTACAACTGCTGTCCCCAAGAGTCTGAGCTCTCGCAGCAGCTTACAGGGCCTCCAGGAGTGGAGGCCAGCTAGTTTAAATTTTTTTTAACCTAATTGCCTTGATCCTTTGACATATGGCCCTTCTATGTATTTTTATATTATTCCCTGAACCAAGTGTTGTTTTTTTTTCAGGTTACATCACACAGCATGTGGGATCTTAGTTGCTTGACTAGGGATTGAACCTGTACCCCCTATATCTGAGGTGCAGACTCTTAACCACTGGACCACCAGGGAAGTCCCTTGGAGGCCAGCAAGGACGCCTGCCTCCTGCCTCTCCCAGCTCTGCCCACCACCACCCCGTCAGTGCCCGCTCCCTGACCCTGAGCTCTCTGCAGGGCCAGCATGCCCAGGCGGACAGGGCGGAGCTCGTGGCCTCTGGGGAGGCGTTGGCACCTGGCTGCAGTGGGGGGGTGAGCCCCGTGCCCGGCCGCACCGCGGGGCTCCCAGCGCGTCAGGCCGGAACAGCCGCAAAGGACCAAGAAACGACTGCGTGGCGACGGCTGGGAGCTCCCGTGCTCACCACGAGGCTCGGGCACGAGGCCCCTGCAACACGCGTGTACACACACACGCGCACGCACGCAGGCTCGACGGCGCGCGGTGCCTGCGCCCGCGGCGGGCGCGGAGGGCGAGCAGCTGTCCGCGCGGAGCTGCCAGGTCGGTTCCCTGCCCGCGGGACGCGCGCGCCCTCCCCGCGGCGTCTATTTATATGCGCCCCGGCTCGGCCCACATTGGTCAGGCGCCCGGCCGGTCAGGCGCCATCGCGGCGGCCCCAGCGGAGCGAGTGCGGCCGCGCCTCCAGCCGGGCAGCCCCGTAAGTAGCGGCGACCCTCCTGGGGGCGGGGGGCCCACCCGCGCGTCCCGGGTCCCTCGGCCCTGCGCCTCCGCCGCGCGCGCGCAGCCCCGCGCTGGGACCCGCCCGGCCCCGGGGCGCCCTCCTCGCCGGCCCGCGAGCGCTGGGGCGGGGGCGCCTGCCGGTCCGGGGGTCCTCCTGGAACCCGAGGACAGTGCCCGGCACAGCACACGGTCCAGAGTCCTCACTGCAGATGGAAGATTCTAACCGCCCTGCGTCTCCCTCCCGCCCGGACCCCGGGGGGATTCTTGAGGAGCTCTGTGCCGGTTAAAGGCTCCGGGGAGAATGCAAAGAGGCCGCAAAGGCAGCAGCGAAGGAGCCGCGTCTTTAGCGTCTCGCCCTCCCGGTCGAGGCGCGGGTGTGGTTCATTTCCATGCAGTAAACCCAGGGTTGTCAGTACCCCGCGAGTCTCGGGGCACGCAGGCCGGTCCGGAGCCATTTCTGCCAGGCTCTGAACAAGGCGGCGATGCTGAAAGGCAGTAAGGCCGGAGACTGGTGGGGAAGCCAGGGGCCCCCAAGGTAACGGCTGTAGGGGCGAGAAGAGCGCAGCCCCGGAGCAGTTAGAGATGGGGGCGGGGTCAGGCCCGGATGGGGGCGTGGGGAGTGGGGGAGGCGTGTCCGCTCTGAGAGCGGGGCCACTCGAGGGCTGCCGCTGGTCTGCGAGGTGGGCGTGTGTGTTAGTCGCTCAGTCGTGTCCGGCTCTTTGCGACCGCGGACGGCAGCCCACCAGGCTCCTCTGTCCATGGGATTCTCCGGGCAAGAATACTGGAGTGGGTCGCCATCCCCTTCTCCAGGGGATTTTCCCGACCCAGGGATCGAACCCGGGTCTCATGCATTGCAGGCAGACTCTTCCCCACTGAGCCACCAGGGAAGGTGGGGTTGCCAAGGCCTGCCAGTGGCCTCGCCGCGCAAATCAAAAACCCCCTGTCGCCCTGTCTTCCTTTTTTTTTTTTTTCAATGGGTGCTGGAATATGTCAGCTTTGCATGTTGACAAGTTACCAAAAAAAGTCTTTGCGCTGCCAATTTGCTATCTCTGGCTTCAGGCCCCTAAGAACAGGGGCCGGGGCCAAATTCCTGACCACACGGTGACTGGGGACTGATTTTGAGGGCCAGAGGCCTGGATGTCAGAATGTGTCAAAGGGGTTTTAGGCTGAAATTTGGGACCCTAACCGCGTAATTTCTTAGGTCGTCAGTCTTTTTCATCAACAAAATTCAAGGCTTTGCTGTTGACCAACTCTATCATTTCAGATTATAACATCCGCACATACTGAACATGTCTATGGGGGAAAAATACTAATTCAGGAATCCAGTAACTTCTTTTCCCACCAAAGCAGATGTAGGAAGACATTGTTCCTGCCTTTCTCCCAAGGCAGTTCTCATTCAGACTGGAGAAGTAGGGTGTAAGCTTTTGGATTTTCCAGTGACTCATAAGTTAGGTTGCCTACACTGTGACAGGTTTGAAAGGAGAGTCATAATGTATCCATATATCCTATCTGTCTCTCTCTATATATATACACACACTAATGTGGTTTACAATGTAGGTTACATTTTCAAAGTTTGTAAGTTTCTCTAATGTTAATACACATTTTAATTTTAAACTTAGTTTATACAATATTTAAGACATGCAAAAAGGCATAAGGAATAATAATAAAGTGCGTCGTGTGGCCACCATGCAACCATGAAATTAAGCGTGGATTATTCAGTCAGAGCTCCTTGGGCCCTTCTCCAGCTGTGTCCCCTTCCTGCCGTGCCTTCTGAGGGCAGGCGCTGCCCTGAAGGCGGTGTTTATAGTTACCTTTCATTTCTTTATATTCCACTAAACTTGCATGTATCCTTAAAGAATATACAATTCTTCTAACTTTCTTCTTTATTTGTTTATTTTCTGGTTGCTCTGTGTGGCAGGTGGGACCTTATTTCCCCGACCAGGGGTTGAACCTGCGGCCTCTGCGCTGGGAACACAGAGTTCTAACCACTGGACAGCCAGGGACGTCCCATGACTTCTTATTTTAATACAATGTCAGGCTCACAGGACGGATCTAATAGTAGCACAAAAAGCTCCCTAAAGCCCTTTACCACTTTCTCCAAATGTTTACGTTTCCTTTGTCATAAGATACCCTCCGTGTTTACTCTGTTAGAGTGTGTAATATTGCTTTGCATATTTTAAACAAGACGTCAATGCCACGCAGCCCCTGTTCTTCACAGTCTTTTCACACACTAAGGTTTGTGATCCATGTTGATACACGTAGCCCTAGTTCACTGTTTTCTTAAGCTTCTACAAGCTCTTTTTAAATACTGGACAATATTCTCTTGAATGAATATGCTCTAGTCTATCTGTTCAGCCGTTATTGGCTATTTAGGCTCTTTCCAAAGTTTTGATAATTCAAACAGTGCTGCTGTGAATTTAAACTACTTTTGACTTCAGCAAAATATAGAGGCACAGTCACGTATGAATCATTATTCAGAGAGGGTTGGATGACATCACCGACTCAGTGGACATGAGTCAGATTAAACTCCGGGAGTTGGTGATGGGCAGGGAGACCTGGCGTGCTGCGGTCCACGGGGTCGCAAAGAGTTGGACATGACTGAGCGACTGAACGGAACAACTTTAAAGATAATATAAAGATTATGAAACTAAACATCGTAAAAAGCACAACACTGGCAGTTTAAGTAAATTAACATTCTTATGTCCCGTTAAACTTTATAGCAATCCACTTCTTAAAACTAAGTATTCTGGACGTGGGTGAAACTGCATGTTGGATTTGCAGAGTAATTAGGCTTTATTCTTGTGACATATTTATCTTTGCTACTCATTTTTCCCCATTGTTATGGGCACTGTTAACACGAGTGCACCAATTCAGTCTTCTATAAATCGGAGCAGAGAATAACTCCCCATTGATATCACTGGGAACATTTGTGCAGCTTTATTTTGCTGATGAAGGGAGAATGCCCTCTGTGCCCCAACCCCCAGGGAAAAGTTGCTGTCGATTCTTGCACTGGTGAGCCGTGTCTGTGCCCGCAAGCAGTTTGTCTAGGAGCCCAAACTTTTTTTGTTCATAAATTATTTGCCCAGGTGTATTCAGCTTCACCAAGCAAATTACGCGTTGGACACGCATGGCCCTGTTCAATTCTCCCAACTATTCTCATATAATTCTCGACACTAGTCTCACGCCAGGAATCAGAAAGAGGCTGAGAAACTTGCTCGTGTTGTGAATGGCACAGCCAGGTCGCTGAACCCAGGCCTCAGGGACCCAAGAGAAAGCCCATGTCCCTCACCTCTGAGCCACACTGCTACCCCCCATGAGCACCTTGGCCCAAAGGACTGATCCAGCTCTGAATACTTTACTTATATACAGCACCCACATCTTCCTGATGCAGAACCCGACGTGCAGAAAGGTTCCATGTTCTAGGATGACAGCAAGTAGATGGCTCAACTCAGACCTAGGATTGTGGGGTGTGTGTGTGAGTTGCTCAGTCATGTCCAACACTTTGCGACCCCCTGAACTGTAGCCCACCAGGCTCCTCTGTCCATGGAAGTCGCCAGGCAAGAACACTGGAGTGGGTTGCCATTCCCTTCTCCAGGGGTTCTTCCCGACCCAAGGATCGAACCCAGGTCTCCCACACTGCAGGCAGATTCTTTACTGTCTGAGCCACCAGGGAATCCCAGACCCAGGACCGCCTCACTTTAAAGCCCCCGTCTGCAATACCAGTGTCTTCTATGCAGATCTTGCGTACAAGAAGCAATTCTGGGAACACTTATTGAAACATACAACTGCCCGAGCATTTTCCAGAGTTTCACCAGGAAAGTCATTTGGTCTGTAAATCCATAGCAATTAGAGTAGCTTTCAGGAGTGGTAGAAAAGGTGGATAGCAGGAAAGTGAACCAGTGAAGTCGCTCAGTCATGTCTGACTCTCTGTGACCCCATGGAGGTAGCCCACCAGGCTCCTCCATCCATGGGATTCTCCAGGCCAGAACACTGGAGTGGGTTGCCATTTCCTTCTCCAGGGGATCTTCCCGACCCAGGGACAGAGCCCGGGTCCCCCACACTGCAGGCGGACGCTTTACTGCCTGAGCCAGCAGGGAAGCCCCGTGGTTAGAAGGAACAGATGCTTAAATATATGCTCTCACCTAAAACAGTCATGAATGCTCTTCCAAATGTGAAAAGTATTATTTGTTGCTGTTGTTGTTGAAGCCAGTGTTTGGGGCAGAGAAACCATCCAAACATTTATTTAGAAAATTGATTTATCTTTGGGAATCTCGGGGAGACAACCAGATGATCTTTTTAAAACAGGACTCTGAGCCTTCCCCGTCTCAGACTCTCCAGCTGGACTGCAGCACAGGCTTGCAGACCGGCAGCCAGGCAGGGTCTGGACGGCGGGCTTCCTCCGACAGCAGTGCAGGCTTGTTGTCCTGCTGCTTGTTTTGTATAGGCCGCGAGCTCAGAATGAATTTCATCATTTTAAATAGCTTTTTAAAGCCAAAAGAAGAACAATATTTCATGATGTGAAAATGTATGAAATGCAAGTTTCTGTGCCTGTAAAACATCTATTTCTGGCACAGAGCGGTGCTCGCCTGTTGCACACTGCCTGTGGCTGCCCCTGCATCAGCCTCAGACACGCAGACGACCCCACCCTTACAGCGGAAAGCGACGAGGAGCTAACGCGCCTCGTGATGAAGGTGAAAGAGGAGCGTGGAAAAGCTGGCCCAAAGCTCACCGTTCAGAAAACTAAGACCACGGCATCTGGTCCCATCGGTTCATGGCAAATAGATGGGGAAACAGTGGAAACTGGCTGACTTTATTTTTCTGGGCTCCAAAATCAGATGGTGATCGCAGCCATGAAATTAAAAGACGCTTACTCCATAGAACTCTTGCCTGGAAAGTCCCATGGACGGAGGAGCCTGGTGGGCTGCAGTCCAGGGGGTCGCTAAGGGTTGGACACGACTGAGCGACTTCACTTTCACTTTTCACTTTCATACATTGGAGAAGGAAATGGCAACCCACTCCAGTGTTCTTGCCTGGAGAATCCCAGGGATGGGGGAGCCTGGTGGGCTGCTGTCTATGGGGTCGCACAGAGTTGGACACGACTGAAGTGACTTAGCAGCAGCAGCAGCAGTACTCCTTAGAAGGAAGTTATGACCAACCTAGATAGCATATTAAAAAGCAGAGACATTACTTTGTCAACAAAGGTCCGTCTAATCAAGGCTATGGTTTTTCCAGTGGTCATGTATGGATGTGAGAGTTGGACTATAAAGAAAGCTGAGCGCCGAAGAATTGATGCTTTTGAACTGTGGTGTTGGAGAAGACTCCTGAGAGTCCCTTGGACTGCAAGGAGGTCCAACCAGTCCATCCTAAAGATCAGTCCTGGGTGTTCATTGGAAGGAATGATTTTGAAGCTGAAACTCCAATACTTTGGCCACCTGATGTGAAGAGCTGACTCATTTGGAAAGACCCTGATGCTGGGAAAGATTGAGGGCAGGAGGAGAAGGGGACCACAGAGGGTGAGATGGCTGGATGGCATCACCGACTCGATGGACATGGGTTTGGGTAAACTCCGGGAGTTGGACAGGGAGGCCTGGTGTGCTGTGGTTCATGGGGTCACAAAGGGTCGGACACGACTGAGCGACTGAACTGAACTGAACTGAAGCCCTGCATTGCAGTGGCAGCGCTGAACTCAGACAGAAATCCCACGGAGCCTGAGGCTTCCTCTCTGGCTGTAGTCGGGTGCTTGCGTTAGGGGCTGATTAAGAAGGCAGGCTCTGGAGTCTGGGTTCAGGACTCAGTCCCTCTGGTTCTAAGATGCTCTGGTCACTGAACGTGAAGAGGTAAATTCAGAAGAGTTGACTCCGTGCTTCCCGCCTTCCATCAAGGAGAAGTGAGCAACGCTGGAAATTGCCGCAGTTCTTTTGCTCCACAGTGCAGTAACAGAGACCGTAAGCATACACCGGGAGAAACTACGATATGCATCCGCAGTGCCTCGTGCTGCGCTGCCCCGCGCTCACGCACATGCCGCTCGTGCCAGTGAGGCCTCCTGCGTGCCAGCAACAGCACCCACCAACGCAAGCTTGCTCAGACTTCGAAGGGACGGGCATCTCCCTCTGAACTGAAACGTACCGACATGAGGCATGTCTGAAGTGCCGCCGCCTTTCCTGTCCTGGCTCCGTCCTCGCGCCAGCTGTGGGCACACGGTGCGGAGGGTCAGACCCCGATCTGTGTAGCGCACGGCTGCCCCCGACCACTGCACCAGCGCGTCACCGCAGTCGGGCCAGAATCAGGCTCCCACCGGCCCCTGAAGCAGCCTCAGGGCGAGGGGTGTGGGGGGGAGTCCCACCCACCCTGCCCCAAAGGAGGGAGGCTGGGTGCTAAGGGAACGCTGGCACTGTGTGTACAGAGCTGCATGTAAGATGTTACCTGTGACGTGTTTACCAAGAAAACTGGCCCCGGGCCTTCCCTGGTGGTCTGGCGGTGGCCCCGGTTTCACCCCTAGGCAACGAACTGGATCCCACACGTCGCAACTAAGGGCTCGCATGCCACCCAGAGATCAAAGCACCCACGTTCCGCAGCGGCGCAGCCAAATGCGTAAATAAACAAGATGGAGGTTTAAAAACAGAAAACCCGTCCATCAGGGACCAAGGATTCCGTTTTTAACCTCTTTGAAACGAATGCCACTTCTGTTTTTATGAAACTAGTCCTAAGCCAAAAGTTTCAACTAGGGTGGCTTGGTTCCTGCCTGAAAGATACGAAGTCCTAGGCTGCAGCCATAACGCTTGGGTCCCCAGGGCCTCGTTTCCCTCCAGCGCCATCCAGATAAGCTTTAGGAATTAGCAAGGCTGAACTGCCTGGATCGTGTTAGATCCTGCAACGCCACCGGGAAGCTTGCTCGCGGCCTTCTAGCACTGTGGGGGTGGGTGCCCTCTGAAAGTCTTATATATCAGCAAACGGAATGGAAGTCTTCAAACATGTACTTCCTTAGAAGAGCGGTTTTACACTTTTTAGGGTGAGGAAACAGCTGTCATCTGCAAAGCTGACTGGTGTGTTTCTGTATAAAGAAGGCCACATAATATGCTTCGGACCACTCGTAATGTGTTGCAGGAGAGCTCAGAAAGATAATGACCGCCTAATTACCCATAGTTGGATTCTCTTTGTAAAAGTCTACAACAAAGCAAAAAGCAAAGGTTCACCTTCAGCCGGAAAACTCTCACACGTGAGCTTCACCCTCTTACTGGAGAGCAGCTGAGCCACTGTCCCATTCCTATTGCTGCTTAGCCGCTAAGTCATAGCTGACTCTGCGACTCCCATGGGCTGTAGCCCACCAGGCTCCTCCGTCCATGGGATTTCCCAGGCAAGAAGACTGGAGTGGGTTGCCATTTTCTCCTCCAGGGGATCTTCCAGACCTAGGGATCGAACCTGGGTCTCGTGTCTCGGCAGGGAGGCTCTTTACCACCGAGCCATTACGGAAGCCAGCTGAGCCGCTTACTGCCGGAAAGTCCGTCGAGGAGGGCTGCATTCTCATCTCAAGTGTAGGCTTCTGGGACTGACTAGTCACTATGATTCCACACCCTTGAGCAGTCATTTTTTTAGGTCTTACAGTTGCTATCATATCATTAAACATCCCTTTCATGCTTAACACTTCTTTCCTGAAATGAACTTTAATTCAACATTGAAAACGTGCCATGTCTCATTGAGACAGATGAGATTTCTAACACTTTACCGGATTACAGAAATTTAGAAAGCTTATAACCTTTACAAGGTTATAAGCGAAAAGCAAAGGAGAAAAGGAAAGATATAAGCATCCGAATGCAGAGTTCCAAAGAATAGCAAGAAGAGATAAGAAAGCCTTCCTCAGCGATCAATGCAAAAAAATAGAGCAAAACAACAGAATGGGAAAGACTAGAGATCTCTTCAAGAAAATTAGAGATACCAAGGGAACATTTCATGCAAAGATGGGCTCGATAAAGGACAGAAATAGTATGGACCTAACAGAAGCAGAAGATATTAAGAAGAAGTGGCAAGAATACACGGAAGAACTGTACAAAAAAGAGCTTCACGACCCAGATAATCACAATGGTGTGATCACTCACCTAGAGCCAGACATCCTGGAATGTGAAGTCAAGTGGGCCTTAGGAAGCATCACTACGAACAAAGCTAGTGGAGGTGATGGAATTCCAGTGGAGCTCTTTCAAATCCTGAAAGATGATGCTATGAAAGTGCTGCACTCAATATGCCAGCAAATTTGGAAAACTCAGCAGTGGCCACAGGACTGGAAAAGGTCAGTTTTCATTCCAATCCCAAAGAAAGGCAATGCCAAAAAATACTCAACCTACTGCACAATTGCACTCATCTCACATGCTAGTAAAGTAATGCTCAAAATTCTCCAAGCCAGACTTCAGCAATACGTGAACCATGAACTTCCAGATGTTCAAGCTGGTTTTAGAAAAGGCACAGGAACCAGAGATCAAATTGCTAACATCCGCTGGATCATGGAAAAAGCAAGAGAGTTCCAGAAAAACATCTATTTCTGCTTGATTGACTATGCCAAAGCCTTTGACTCTGTGGATCACAATAAACTGTGGGAAATTCTGAAAGAGATGGGAATACCAGACCACCTGACCTGCCTCTTGAGAAACCTATATGCAGGTCAGGAAGCAACCGTTAGAACTGGACATGGAACAACAGACTGGTTCCAAATAGGAAAAGGAGTACGTCAAGGCTGTATATTGTCACCCTGCTTATTTAACTTCTATGCAGAGTACATCATGAGAAACGCTGGACTGGAAGAAGCACAAGCTGGAATCAAGACTGCTGGGAGAAATATCAATAACCCTCAGATATGCAGATGACACCACCCTTATGGCAGAAAGTGAAGAGGAGCTAAAGAGCCTCTTGATGAAAGAGGAGAGTGAAAAAGTTGGCTTAAAGCTCAACATTCAGAAAACAAAGATCATGGCATCTGATCCCATCACTTCATGGCAAATAGATGGGGAAACAGTGGAAACAGCGTCAGAGTTTATTTTGGGGGCTCCAAAATCACTGCAGATGGTGACTGCAGCCATGAAATTAAAAGACGCTTACTCCTTGGAAGGAAAGTTATGACCAACCTAGACAGCATATTCAAAAGCAGAGACATTATTTTCCCAACAAAGGTCTGTGTAGTCAAGGCTATGGTTTTTCCAGTGGTCATGTATGGATGTGAGAGTTGGACTGTGAAGAAAGCTGAGTGCCGAAGAATTGATGCTTTTGAACTGTGGTGCTGGAGAAGACTCTTGAGAGTCCCTTGGACTGCAAGGAGATCCAACCAGTCCATTCTGAAGATCAGCCCTGGGACTTCTTTGGAAGGAATGATGCTAAGGCTGAAACTCCAGTACTTTGGCCACCTCATGCGAAGAGTTGACTCACTGGAAAAGACTCTGATGCTGGGAGGGATTGGGGGCAGGAGGAGAAGGGGACGACCGAGGATGAGATGGCTGGATGGCATCACTGACTCGATGGACGTGAGTCTGAGTGAATTCCAGGAGATGGTGATGGACAGGGAGGCCTGGAGTGCTGCGATTCATGGGGTCGCAAAGAGTCGGACACGACTGAGCGACTGAACTGAACTGAACTGATAACCTTTACAGCTGGCAGACTCTGCTTTCACGGTGTTGAAGTTGTCACCACCCTTGTTTCTCAGCTCGTCTGCTGACGTTTCTGCCATCGATGTTGATTCTTGCTGTGTACAACTTCGGCCACGTTACACCTGGACGAGGTGACAGAGGCTTGAGATCCACTCCTCCCATCCAGGGCTTCCGACTCTGGGAATGTCGTTCTTTAGAGCAAAGTGGCTAATTAGCTTCCGTTCCCCTGGGAAAGGGGAAGCTGAGACAAGCTTAAAGGAATTTTTAGTTAGACGTGTGCCTTTTCAGGCAGGAAGTAACTCCGCCGCTTCCTCTGCCTCTGGGAGGTAGAGAAGAGCCAAGGGAGGGTCAGAGGAAGGTGGGGGACTCCTGTGGGCTTTGTGAGTTTAGGACGATTTGGTTGTAAGTTTCAAGTGCTCTGAGTTCCCACATTGACAGACAGACGCTTGGCTGTGCTTTGCTTTCCCAAGCCCTGTTTTGAAGTATTTACTCCACGGCAAAGTCTGAGCAGAATTTTAGTGGACTGCTTTTCCAGCCAGCCTGCATGGCCCCTTGTGATTTTGCAGACCGGCCGTGATCGCATCTGGGTGCGTTCTGGGGGATGGCGCGTGTAAACTTGGGGGTGGTGGGGTTGCGTCTCCACAGAGAGACTGTCTCCTAATGGCCCCGGTCCGCCACCTGAGGGTCAGCTGAATTTGGTAACAAGAAGTGGACACGCAGAAGGTGCCCGTCTCGACTCCCTGCTGGTCCAGTGGTTGAGAGCCTGCCTGCCAGTGCGGGGGACACAGGCTGGATCCCCGGTCTGGGAAGATTCCACACGCCTCGGGGTGGGGGGTGGGGGACGAAGCCCGCACGGCCTAGAGCCTGTGCAGCGCGGGAGACCCCTGCCCTGGGAAGCCTGCACCCCGCAGCCGAGAGAGCCACCCAGCATCTGAGAGCCAGCGCCACAGGTAAACAAGTAAGATTAGTGTTTCTAAGGGTGTCCGTCTGTTCTCTCTTCATTCACCTTGGCAGGAAGGTCTTCCCAGCCCTCCTAGAAAAACCTCTGCCATTAGTTAGGGAAATATTGTTCGTGGTTAATAATTTATTGGTTTTTCTTTTTCTTCTTCTTCTTTTTTTACAGCCGATGTCTCCTGTTGCTGTTTACTCACTAGGTCGTGTCTGACTCTTTGCAGCCCTGTGGACTGTAGCCCGCCAGGCTCCTCTGTCTGTGGGATTTCCTGGGCAAGAATCCTGGAGCGGGTTGCCATTTCCTTCTCCAGGGGATCTTCCCGACCCAGGGACTGAACCCGAGCCTCCCGCTTGGCAGCCGGGTTCTTCACTGCTCAGCCACCAGGGAGGGGCCCTAGTGGTGGTCTTAATATAAAAAGTCTCTGCTTGGAATGCATGTTTACTTAAAAATACCTCTCAGAAGTAATGCTGCACGTGTAAATTTCAGAGAATCTTTTTCTTAGAAGAAACCTGCCTCTTTCCTTCCCCTCAGGAGTGCTTCGTGACATCTCTGTTGCTTGGTGAGTAATCAGACATGAAAACAGGCCCTCGAGAATCAAGCTACATTTAAAGAAGACCTTCTTGGGCACCGGAGAGGGCGCCATGGAGTGCAAGTCCGAGGGGAAAGAGAAATACCAGCACAGCCTGAACTTGCTGAACAGAATTAACAGCATGAAAGAGTTAGGGGAGATGATCGACGTTGTGATCATCGCGGAAGGGGAGGCGTTCCCCTGCCACAGACTGGTCCTGGCTGCCTTTAGTCCGTATTTCAAAGCCATGTTTACCTGCGGGCTGCTCGAGTGCACCCAGAGAGAGGTGGTGCTTCACGACATCACGGCGGAAAGCGTGGCGGTGATACTGCGTTACATGTACCACGCGGCCCTGGAGGTCAGCAACGCCAACGTGCAGACGGTGGCCGTGGCAGCCTACTTCATGCAGATGGAGGATGTCTTCCAGGTGTGTCAGAAGCACATGATGGCCCACATGGATGCCTCCAACTGTGTCGGCATCTATTATTTTGCAAAGCAGATTGGAGCTGAAGACTTAGCCGATCGATCGAGGAAATATTTGTACCAGCACTTTGCCGAGGTGAGCTTCCACGAAGAGATCCTAGAAGTGGAGGTGCACCAGCTCCTGACGCTGATTCAGTCGGACGACCTGAACGTGTCCCGAGAGGAGAGCATTCTGGACCTCGTCCTGAGGTGGGTCAATCATCGCCCGGACCACCGCACGCAGCACCTCGTGGAGCTTCTGAAGCAGGTGAGGTTGCAGCTGGTCAGCCCTGCCTTCCTGAGACAAGCCCTGAGGAGGAACACAGCGCTCCTGTGCGACGCGAGCTGCATCGACCTCATTCAGAACGCGTTCAAAGCCATCAAGACGGCCCGGCCGCACGCCCAGAACCTTCGTTACGGCATGGAGACCACCAGCCTCCTGCTGTGCGTCGGCACCAATGCTTCCGGAATCAGGTCGAGACACAGGAACTACGGGGACGCCAGCTTTTGCTATGACCCTGCATCGCGGAAGACCTATTTCATCTCCTCTCCCAAGTACGGGGAGGGTTTGGGCACCGTGTGTGCTGGCGTCGTCATGGAAGACAACACTATCGTCGTGGCTGGGGAAGCCAGCGCCTCTAAACTCTCCAGACAGAGGAGCAAGAACGTTGAAATCTACAGGTTTGTACCCAGCGATGTGCTTGGAAGTTTGTTTCCATTATCTGGCTTTGACCCTGGCAGAAGTCACTGCTGAGAGATCATGCTTTAAATCACATGTGTTCTGAATTACCCCGCGATCATGTATCTGACATCGAGGTAAAATTCATAATGAAAGCATCCACATTATTTTCCCTCTCCCTTTCGTTGTTAAGAATCTGCCTGTGATGCGGGAGACCTGGGTTCAATCCCCAGGTTGGGAAGATCCCCTGGAGAAGGGAAAGGCTCCCCACTCCAGTATTCTGGCCTGGAGAATCCCATGGACTGTGTGGTCCATGGGGTCGCCAAGAGTCGGACACGACGGAGCGACTAACACCCGCTTCCTAAACCTCTCATAGTGTAGAACGTTGGCAGCCAAAGAATGCTTCAACCTAGAGCTGTAGGAGAGCAGTGTCTGCTTAGCAGTCGCGTCTGTCCAGGTCTTGTACGTGGAGACAGCAGGAACGCAGCCCTGAGACGGGCCTGGGTGAGTAAGAACCGTGCAGGTAGGCCCTGAAGCCCTCCTTACACACCAGCCCCTCTCGGGGCCCTTGAGCCAGACTTTCTCAGAGTTTTCGCTCGGGAAGTGCTTCTTGACAGCAAAGTGGGGACAGAGAGAGAAGGAGAGGTCTCTCTCTAGCTGTCACCTCCTCGCATCGCAGGACCGCTTCAGGCTCCAGCGGGCGCCCCTCACCCGCACACGCTGAAGGCACGTCGCTTCTGCCCAGCAGTGGGGGCGGGCATGGAAACCCCGGGCAGTGCCTGCCCCTCTGGTCTCTGCCCACGGCGACAGAGCGGGTGCGGGTTCGGACCCCAGGTCCCCGGGGGAAGGGGGCCTGGGTCTCCTGGGGGGAGTTTCTGGGCCCCTGACACTCGCTTCCTGTTGCTTTTCCCCTTGGAGCCTCAGGGGGAAAAGCCTTCAATCTTTCGCAGCAACAGGGTCTTTTCTAATGAGTCAGCTCTTCATCAGGTGGCCAAAGGATTTGAGCTTCAGCTTCAGCATCAGTCCTTCAGCTGCATATTCAGGATTGATTTCTTTTAGGATTGACTGGGCGGATCCCCTTGTAGTCCAGGGACTCCCGAGTCTTCTCTAACACCACACTTCGAGAGCACTGATTCTTCGGTGCTGAGCTTTCTTTATGGTCCGACTCTTACACCCGTGCCCGCCTACTGGAGAAGCCGTGGCTCTGACTGGACGGCCCTTTGCCGTTGTGAGAAGCGCTGCTTGGGGCTCGAATGAGGTTCCTCTGCTGTGCACATAGTTAAGGTCTCACAGTACTTCCTGAGGGCCCCTCAGTGCCAGGCTTGCGATTTGTCGTTTCTGTTTAGTCGATCAGTGGTGTCCAAACCTGCAACCCCGTGGACTGCAGCACGCCAGGCCTCCCTGTCCATCGCCAACTCCCGGAGCTTGCTCACACTCATGTCCATTGAGTCGGTGATGCCGTCCAGCCATCCCATCCTACCTCATCCCCTTCTCCTCCCACCCTCAATCTCTCCCAGCATCAGGATCTTTTCCAGTGGGTCAGTTCTTTGCATCAGGTGGCCAAAGTACTGGAGCTTCAACATCAGTCCTTCCAGTGAATATTCAGGACTGATTTCCTTCAGGATGGACTGGTTGGATCGCCTTGCCATCCAAGGGACTCTCAAGAGTCTTCTCCAACACCACAGTTCAAAAGCATCAGTTCTTTGGTGCTCAGCCTTCTTTATGGTCCGACTCTCACATCCATACATGACTACTGGAAAAACCATAGCTTTGACTATATGGATCTTTGTTGGCAAAGTAACTGTATCTGCTTTTTAATATACTGTCTAGGTTTGTCATAGCTTTTCTTCTAAGGAGCAAATGTCTTTTAATTTCATGGCTGCAGTCACTGTTCACAGTGATTTTGAGGCCAAGAAAATAAACTCTCTCACTGTTTCCATTGTTTCCCCATCTATTTGCCATGAAGTGATGGGACCAGATGCCATGATCTTTGTTTTCTGAATGTTGAGCTTTAAGCCAGCTTTTTCACTCTCCTCTTTCACTTTCATCAAGAGGCTGTTTAATTCCTCTTCACTTTCTGCCATAAGGGTGGTGTCATCTGCATATCTGAGGTGACTGATATTTCTCCCGGCAATCTTGATTCCAGCTTGTGCTTCTTCCAGCCCAGCGTTTCTCATGATGTCCTCTGCATAGAAGTTAAATAAGCAGGGTGACAATATACAGCCTTGACGTACTTCTTTCCCGATTTGGAACCAGTCTGTTGTTCCATGTCCAGTTCTAATTGCTGCTTCCTGACCTGCATACAGGCTTCTCAGGAGGCAGGTCAGGTGGTCTGGTGTTCCCACCTCACCAAGGGAACATCTCTTGCAAAGACAGCCACAACAGAGGGCAGAAGCCGAGCGGACCCGGCAGAGGCCTGTGGTGGGCGCGAGCGCCTCTGCCTGCGTTTCCGCGGCCGTGCCCGCGTCGGCAGCTGCCCTTTCCCCAGACGCTCTCCAGCTTGCCTGCACCCTGTAGGTCACGGGTCTCCACGCAGATGCCCTTCTTCTCGACTTAACAGAGGGAGGGGACTGTGCCCTGCAGTCGGTTCTTTCTGTTTTAAAAGCACGCCTCACCATCCCCTTCGTCCCTCACACTTCGGTAGACAAGCAGCTGAGGACAGTCGCCTTTCGACCGACGGCCTCTGAAAGGACGCCGCGTGCTTCCCCACGGTCGTTGCCTTCTTTGTGATGCATCCGAGACAGTGAGCTTCCACAGCTTCATCTGGGCGTTTTAGCTCCTCATCCTTTGTGCAAAATGCTAAATCAATTACCAAGCTGCCCGGCAAACATGTATTCCCAACCTTCAAGGGATATATTTTTGTTCTTGGCCTCTTAAACCATGTCTCAGAAAAACAAAAACTCAGCTTTTGAAGATTTTTTTTTTAACGTGGACTCTTCTTAAGGTCTTTATTGAGTTTGGGACAACGTTGTTTCTGTTTTCTCTTTTGGGGTAATGTGTGTGGGGTCTTAGCTCCCCCACCAGGGGTGGAACCCCCACTCCCTGCGTTGGAAGGTGAAACCCTAACCACTGGGCCACCAGGGAGGTCCCCCAGACCCCCAAACCCATTTTCCATCCTATTGACAGGCTCACCGTCTGTTCCAGGAGCCCTCGCCTGTAGACGCGCGATCCTCCCTTCTCTAAAATCCCCTACAGTTCAAAGCAGTGGTGAAAATGTTGTCTGTGCTGCTAGGAACTCTGGTTTCCTGCCTAAAATCACTGAGAAGACAGCTGTCCTGAGGGTTGATAAATGCTGGCCTTCAGTTTGTGACCAGCCAGACAAACCTGAAGGAAAAGAGCAATCTTTGGGTTGAAAAGAACAATCTTCCAACTTCCCTGTCCAACCTGAAGTAAAACGTCATCCTGGGGAAGAATGTAAGGGTTGGTCTAGAACAGTTGGGGGAAAATGCCTGTAATAGGTTTAACTGTCAAATGTTTGATGCACGATAAGTAACCTATACATAGAAGCTGTACTCTGTATAGAACACACATAATTTTTTCACCTGTTTCCAAACAGAACCTTTCTTTTTCTTATTTGCCATATTTTTCCTGGGGTTTTCCAGGCACGACTTAGCGATCGAACGCCACCACGTGTCACTGTCTTATATTGATGTTTCTTCCTCCCCAGTTAGAAGAACCAAATCACGTTGTTTTTGGAAAAGAAACTTGTGTTTCTCTGGCAGCTTGTTTTCACATTGAATCTAATCCTGGTTCTCTCTGTTAATTCACAGGTACCACGATAGAGGAAACCAGTTTTGGGAGAAGTTATGCACGGCAGAATTTCGAGAGCTCTACGCTCTGGGCGCCGTCCGTAACGACCTCTATGTGATAGGAGGACAGATGAAAGTTAAAAACCAGTATCTTATCACAAACTGTGTTGACAAGTACTCTGTGGAACGGGACACCTGGAAAAGGGTGTCTCCGCTTCCTCTGCAGCTGGCGTGCCATGCGGTTGCCACAGTGGACAATAAACTCTACGTGATTGGAGGCTGGACCCCTCAGGTTAAGAGAGCTCCTGTGTGCTACGTGGCACCGCTGCGCTGAGCCTGGCCGCTCTGCTGAAAATCGTGCAGTTGTTGAATACTAAAAGAGGGTGGCTCCTGTTTTTGGTAGCATGCTTTTTATTTTATAGAATATTAAACAGAAGATTTTAAAGTGTGAGAGCAGCTCTGCTGTTTAATCACCAAGTCGTGTCCAACGCTTTGTGACCCCGTGGACCGCAGCCCACCAGGCTCCTCTGTCCACGGGGTTTCCCAGGCGAGAACGCTGGAGTGGGCTGCCATTCCCTCCTCCAGGGGGTCTTCCTGGATCAGGATTCAGATCTCATCTCCTGCATTAGCAGGCGGGTTCTTCGCCACTGAGCCGCTTGGGAAGCCTGATAAAGCAGTTTAGGGGAATGAATTTTATTTTTTTTTTTTAGGGGAATGGCTTTTAAAGTGCGTTATTCTAGACCTGACTTCACTCAGTATTTTGCTGTGTCCCTCAAAACCCACCCATTCTTGCGGACGATGAAGGAGGCCTGTGCGGAGGGCTTCTGTGTGGGAAACATCTCAGCTGGAGGCAGAGAAGTGGGACCCCCAGCCCGGTTCTGTCTGCGTGTAACTCTCTGGTCTTTTTCATATAAAGCTTCTCACTCGAAGCAGGAAGTTGAAATGCTTATCTGTGATTTCACAGCCATTTTCACAAGAGGGTGCTCCCTCTGTCTCTGCTGGGCGTCAGAGGGAGAGACGGAGGCCAGGCTGAAGCTCGGCGGCAGGGCTGCAGGACGGAGGAGCCCGCGGGCCGGGGCCACAGGGGCCGCTTCTCTGCGCTTTGCAGGCCCTGCCAGCGCCTGGGGCTGTCACAGGAGCCTCACGCAGCTGCCTTCTGCCCCGGCCGCCCAGTGTTTGTGGAAAGATCAGTCTCACTGCTCACTGTCCGTCCCCACGGCGTTGTCGTCGTTGTTCAGCGGCTGAGTCGTGTCTGAGTCTTTGTGACCCCAAGGACTGCAGCACGCCAGGCTTCCCTGTCCTACACCGTCTCCCGGAGCTTGCTCAAACTCGGGTCCATCAGGTCGGTGATGCCGTCCAGCCATCTCACCCTCTGCCTCCTCCTTCTCCTCCTGCCCTCAGTCTTTCCCAGCATCAGGGTCTTTCCCAATGAGTCGGCTCTTTGCATCGAGTGGCCAGAGGACTGGAGCTTCCCACGACGTATACTAGTTCTATTTTTGCCTGTCTGAGTTCTCCGTTCTCCAGATCTGCTTCCTGATACATCAGCTGTCTGATACATCTTTTTGCAGTCATTTCATGAGCTTCCATTTTGCCTTTTAGGAGGTATCATACTTGTTTTTAAAATTTTAAACTTCACGTTTAATACATGTTGTAAACTCATGCTATGCATTGAAAATTAACTTAGATTTAATCACAGCTAGTAGCTGAAACCTGACAGAGTTTTTGTAATTAAGCTTTTTCAGAGCTATTCACGACGTAGTTAATTTTGCATGAATATGCTCCAAAGAAAAGCTTTCCTTTGATTTTTTTAGCAGTAAAGTAGAGATTAAATACTTAAATTATAAGGAAAATTAAAACAATAAAGTCAGTATTTCCTAATTTATAATGTCTTTGAACATGTGACTGTTTCCTGGATAATGAAAGCCTTTGCTAACCTGTGCAGAATACAGAGCATTACGTTACAGGGAAGCCTGGGGCTGTGATTGCAGTAAAGTGTTTATAACCCTGAGCCGAAACTCGTTCCATGACCTTCATAAGCAAGGAGACTGTTCCTGTGTTGAACACCGGCCCGAAAACAAAAGCGAAAGATACCGACTCATCTTTAGCTTTGGCCCGAAAACAAAAGCGAAAGATACCGAGTCATCTTTAGCTTGACGTCTTAGAAGTTCCTAACACGTTGCAGACAGAAAATATTGCTTTACCTGAAGTTTGTTACTGTTGTTGCTGGAAATTTAGGAGTAGGGAAAGCCACATACATCTACGTGTATTTAGCTTGTAATGTTTCTACTCATGATATATGGATATACATTTATTATATATATACATTTATTGTATATATTTATATACATTTATTATATATACACATTTATATACATTTATTATATATTTATATACATTTATTACATATTTATATACATTTATTATATTTATATACATTCATTGTATATATTTATATACATTTATTATATATAATTATATATACATTTATTACATATTTATATACATTTATTACATATTTATATACATTTATTATATATTTATATACATTTATTATATATTTATATACATTTATTGTATATATTTATATACATTTCTTATATATTATATATATTTATATACATTTATTTTATCTATATAATAAATGGGCTTCCCTGGTGGCTCAGTGGTAAGGAATCTGCCTGCAATGCAGGAGACCCAGTTCAATCCCCGGGTTGGGAAGATCCCCTGGAGAAGGAAATGGCAACCCACCGCAGTATTCCTGCCTGGAGAATCCCACGGGCAGAGGAGCCTGGTGCGCTACAGTAGCCCATGGGGTCGCAAAGAATTGGACACGACTCGGCAACTGAACAGCAAATGTAAAATAAATACATAAAAATAACTGCAGATACTTTCCATCAATCCGTGTGTCTTTAAAATTAAATTCAAACCACTCCTATACTTTGGTATAAAAATGCTCTCATTCCTAAAACACTCAGTTGGTTTTTAGCTTTGCTCTATTTCGATTATAAAAATGTTATAAAGAAAAACGCTTTATAAATTATTAAAGTTAGTTTCTCACAAGTATTATTTAACCAACCACTATGAAGCTTGGTAAAATGAAACTACACTTTAAATAGTGTTCAATAAACCTTGGCTTGATTTTTAAGGCTTTGCAATGCTTCATTAAAAAAAAAAAAAAGTGGTATTGTCTCCCTGCTAAAATCACAGGTTCTTTGCTAAAACCAACACCTTAGCGCCATTAGCACAGAGTATAAATCCCTCCACTATTGACAGTGTCCTTACAATCCCAAGCCTTGGGATTTGGTGTGTCTGTGAATATAAGTCACTGCATTAACCTCTATTTATCTTGGCTGTCTGCTTTGATTAATTGCACTCATGTGCTCACAACGATCTCTAAATGGGCTGTTATTATATTGGCTGTCATATTTCATATAGATGGATCTTCCTGATGAAGAACCTGATCGATTGAGCAACAAGCTGTTGAGATACGACCCCAGCCAAGACCAATGGACGGAGCGGGCGCCCATGAAGTACTCCAAGTACCGGTTCAGCACAGCTGTGGTCAACAGTGAGATTTATGTTTTGGGTAAGGAGAAGCTAAATGGCTCCTTTTATTTTTCTCAGCCGTTTGCCTCCATGAAAATGAAATATTCTTCCTTCTCACATCCCAGTTCAACTACACACACCACTAGCCTCCAGTGTTCTTTTATTTTCTAGAGGACAGTCAGATAAGATTACATGAAAGTCCACTGACATGTTGAAGGCAAAGTTACTTTTATCGAATTTTTCAGTCATCTGGAATCCAAGATCAGCAGTGATACATCATTGTATACCCACCAGCTAAAATGCTGTGAAAAGGCAGTAAGCCTTTGGCCACCTACGTGGATCCAAACATAGGCTTTAATAACCAATGGTTCTCTCCACTAATTAAAGAAACAGGTTATGCCAGTCCTCTTCACTTGCCTCACTCACCAGAATTCCACTAAGGTGGCATCAAATGATGTTTTATCTGAATGCATTTGTCCCTTATCTCTGGAATAAGCGTGTGTGGTCTTGTGCTGGCCAATAGGGGTTGGTGAGAGGCTGGTTCCTTCCCACTGAGGTGGGTCTGAGTGACTCCAGAGCATCCTTGGTGCCTCCCTGTCCTTCCCAGTCCTTGCCTAAGCTGCTTACTTCCTCCTAACGTCACCCTCTGCCAGCCTGCCTTCCCCTCCCATGAGCATGGGCAGACAGGGGCTGAGACAGGCTGAGCGCACTGGTAAAATGATGCCGATTCTTAATTTCAACCCCTTCTGCAATGCTGGCCAACTGGCAAAAATAATGGGTAACAGAGAAATGGCAAAAAAAAAAAAAAGAAGAAAGAAAGAAATATGGGCTGAAAGCAAACCAAGTCTTTGAGTAGCTTCTTTTTTTTTTTTAAAGCTAAATGGAAGCCATTATCTCTTGGCTGCATGCACAGCATGAAGCAGAATAATTAACGTGCTGCAACATTAATAGTTGTGTGATTTTAAGAACAAGAACATTGCGCCACATGCTGTATGACCGCCTCAGTTAGGAGACTCGCTTGAGGTTATAATTAAGTTTTTCCTCTGGGTAGACGTTTGTTGCTTTTGTTATAACCATGCGCAGAGCCATCGCCCAGTAGAGATAACATCTATGCTAGGATCAGTCTCCTGGGATTGATGTATATGGAACTCGAGGAGCACAGGGCCGATCTACTGATTGTATTAACGTTGGAGGCAGTCAAAAGTGGGGTAGAAGTGATTGTCGATGGAAGCGCAATGAGATTCCCAGCCCCACCCCAGTGTGAAAACAAAACCGGGCTAAATGTGAACTAAAACCGACAGTGTCATTTTTGCAAATTGTATGGAAAGGACCAGATGGTCAATACAGAAATCAGATTGATCATATTCTTTGCAGCTAAAGATGGAGAAGTTGTATACAGTCAGCAAAAACGAGACCTGGAGCTGACTGCGGCTCAGATCATGGACTCCTTATTGCAAAATTCAGACTTAAATTGAAGAAAGCAGGGAAAACCACCAGGCAAATCAAGTAGGACCTAAATCACATCCCTTACGATTATACAGTGAAAGTGATTAATAGATTCTAGGGATTAGATCTGATAGAGAGCCTGGAGAACCATGGACAGAAGTTGCTAACGCTGTACAGGAGGCGGTGATCAAAACTATCCCAAAGAAAAAGAAGTGCAAGAGGGCAAAATGGTTATCTGAGGAGTTTTTATAAACAGCTGAGGAAAGAAGAGAAGCAAAAGGCAGAGGAGAAAGGGAAAGCTATACCCAACTGAATGCAGAGTTCCAAAGAATAGCAAGGAGAGATAAGAAAGCTTCCTCAGTGATCAGTGCAAAGAAACAGAGGAAAATAACAGAATGGGAAAGACTAGAGACCTCTTCAAGAAAATTAGAGATACCAAGGGAACGTTTCACGCAAGATGGGCTCGATAAAGGACAGAAATGGCAAGGACCTAAAGAAGCAGACACGATTAAGAAGAGATGCCAAGAATACACAGAACTGTACAAAAAGGGTCTTCATGACCCGGATAACCATGATGGTGTGGTCACTCACCTAGGGCCAGACATCCTGGAGTGTGAAATCAACTGGGCCTTAGGAAGCATCACTACGAACAAAGCTAGTGGAGGTGATGGAATTCCATTTGAGCTACTTCAAATCCTAAAAGAAGACGCTGTTAAAGTGCTGCACTCAGTATGCCAGCGAATGTGGAAAACTCGGACTGGAAAAGGGCAGTTTTCATTCCAAACCCAAAGAAAAGCAATGCCAAAGAATGTTCAAACTACTGCACAATTGCGCTCATTTCACATGCTAGCAAGGTAATCCTCAACATCCTTCAAGCTAGGCTTCAACAGTATGTGAAGCAAGAACTTTCAGATGTACAAACAGGATTTTGAAAAGGCAGAGGAACCAGAGATCAAATTGCCAACATCCATTGGATCATAGAAAAAGCAAGAGAGCTCCAGAAAAACATCTACTTCTGCTTCATTGACTACGCTAAAGCTTTTGACCATGTGGATCACAACGAACTGTGGAAAATTCTTAGAGATGGAAATACCAGACCACTGTACCTGCCTCCTGAGAAACCTGTATGCAACAGTTAGGAAAAAAGCGACAGTTAGAACCAGACATGGAACAACAGGCTCGTTCAAAATTGGGAACAGAGTACGTCTTCTGTATATTGTCACCCTGCTTATTTAACTTCTATGCAGAGCACATCATGTGAAATGCCAGGCCAGATGAATCACAAGCCGGAATCAAGATTGCTGGGAGAAATATCAACAGTCTCAGATATGCAGATGACACCACTCTGATGGCAGAAAGAGAAGAGGAACTAAAGAGCCTTTTGATGAAGGTGAAAGAGGAGAGTGAAAAAGCTGGCTTAAAACTCAACATTTAAAAAACGTGAGATCATGGCATCCAGTCCCATCACTTCATAGCAAACACATGAGGGGGAGAAACAGAAGCAGTGACAGATTTTATTTTCCTGGGCTCCAAACTCACTGCAGACAGTGACTGCAGCCATGAAATTAAAAGACGTTTGCTCCTGGGAAGAAAAGCTATGACAAACCTAGACAGCGTATAACAAAGCAGAGATATCACCTTGCCAACAAAGGTCCATCTAGTCAAAGCTATGGTTTTTCCAGTAATCATGTACGGACGTGAGAGTTGGACCGTAAAGAAGGCTGAGCACCGAAGAATTGATGCTTTCGAACTGTGGTGCTGAAGAAGACTCTTGAGAGTCCCTTGGACAACAAGGAGATCCAGCCAGTCAATTCTAAAGGAAATCAATCCTGAATATTCAGTGGAAGGATGGATGCTGAAGCTCCAATCCTTTGGCCACCTGATGTGAAGAACTGACTCACTGGAAAAGACCCTGATGCTGGGAAAGATTGAAGGCGGGAGGAGGAGGGGACGGCAGAGAATGAGATGGATGGCATCACCGACTCAATGGACGTGAGTTTGGGTGAGCTCCAGGAGACAGTGAAGGACAGGGAAGCCGGATGTGCTGCGGTCCACGGGGTCACAAAGGGCCAGACATGACTTAGCAACTGGACACACACTCTTAGTTCAAGGCTTGTCCATGGACCAGATGCTTCTGGGGGCCATCTGGAGAAGCTCAGTTTAAGATCCGTAATGGGTATGTGTCCAGTTCTGTTTACTTTCTGAAGCTCTGAAAATGTTCATCCCACGTTAGGTCTAAACCAGCAATCTTCCATTCCAGGGTCTTTTCTCTGAGGCTCGTTTTCAGTTAGAGCCCATTTACAAAAGGAATTGCCGTTTGTTCTTCAGCCGCTAAGTCGTGTCTGACTCTTTGCAGTTCCACGGACTGTCGTTCGCCAGACTCCCCTGTCCACGGTATCATCACAGCAAGAATATTGGAGCGGGTTGCCATTTCCTTCTCTAGGGGATCTTCCTGACCCAAGGACCGAACCCGGGTCTCTTGCGTTGGCAGGCAGATTCTTGGCCGCTGGGCCACCAGGGTATAGTACAAAAAAAGAGGACGAGGTTTTCTGTGCCTTAACTCTTGGGTGCATCCACGAAAGCGGAAAGCTTCCTAGAGCCTGTGTGCAGAGTCTCCTACTGATTCACCTTTGTGGGCGTTTGCATTTGAATCTTTGCATTGTTATCACTCGACCAGCACCACTTAGATGACCACATGTACAAGGTCTTTGTCTGGAAAAGGGTCATCGTCTTACTTACAGGATAAACTGCCTTTGAGTGGGCGGGCAGTCCAGCTTTGCAGTCCGAGTTCACAGTAGTGCAGAAACTATTCCTGGCGTTGGAAACTGAGGCAGTCTGGACAGTTACGTTTTCCAGATAGTTGATGCCAACGTCTTTACCATTTTACTCGTTTGCTGTGTTGGGTCTTAGTTGGGCTCTCTCGTCAAGGTGTGTGGACTCGCCAGTGGCGGCCCTCGGGCTCAGCAGTTACAACCCATGGACTTAGCTGTCCCATGACGGGTGGGACTCTAGTTCCCCGACCAGGGATGGAACCGGCATTCCCCTGCAGTGCACGCTGGATTCTTTGTTTGTTTTTCAGAGTTTTCAAACTTATTCTCCTTCATGTGTGATTCTGTGGTATTTATGTAAGTTTTCCATTTCATTTTTCAGATAACATTTATGCAAAACTTGGTAAGATTCTCTGAGAAATCTTGGTTCCTTTGTAGTGGTTTCTGCCCTCCATCAACACGAATCACTCCCGGGTACACGTGTGTCCACTGGAGCACCCGAGACGTCTCAATGCCAGCACCTTTGAGTGTCAAATTTTGGCCAACATTTCTAACTAGAAAAAACATTTTTTAAGTTATCATGTTCTTCCCTATCTCGTGAGAAATTGCTTGGAGGGAAAGTAATAATTACTGAAGAATTACTGAATGCTAGGTGCCATTTCCATGCACAGCCTGTTTCCACAATCGCCTAGAAGGCAAGGCCTTTGTTTCCTTTTATTACCGGAACAGTGTGATTAAATCCGGATTCAGACCCAAATCTGTCCCATTTCAACACTAAAATAACTTTTAAAAGTGATTGGTCATCATGAGCCCCAAAATCACGCTCCCTGCGTGTGCGAGCCGCCCCCGGGCACGAAGGACGGCGTCTGCCGCGTCTTGATGGTCCTTCCTTTCCCTTTCGCTGCTGCTATGCTCTCTTCACTTCCCACCGCTGTCACGCCCGTCCATACAAGACTGTGCAAACGGCTCACCTGCACTGCCCGCGCCGGCCGTGGTGCAGACGCACAGGCCGCACGGGTGCGCTTCCTGGGGCCGGTAGGCCAGGCGCTTTTAGCACAGGCTCCAGGCTTTGCAGAGGAAAGTTCCGACGCCCATCACGGCCCCGCTGCTGCCTCTGTTCCGGCTTTGCACCCGTGTTCTGGGCGTGCAGTCTGGCCTCTGTTACATGAGGCGGACCGTTACACAGCTGGAGCCACAGGGACTGGGAAACCTCGGATGTGACTACCGCAGGGAGAGAGGCAGTCAGCAGGGGCAGTCTGGGCTCTGTGATGAACGGCCTCACCTTCACCGTATTATGATTTTATAAGTCTTCCGAGTTCATCCCATCTGTACAAAGACTCCCCAAGAGTCTTCTTGGCTGAAACAAAGTTCCTTCTGCAGACAGACCCTACCCTGTAAGTTATGAACACCCTATGATTTCCCTGGTGGCTCAGATAGCAAAGCGTCTGCCTGCAATGCAGGAGACCCGGGTTCGATCCTTGCATCTGGAAGATCCCCTGGAGAAGGGAATGGCAACCCACTCCAGTATCCCTGCCTGGAGAATCCCATGGACAGAGGAGGCTGGTGGGCAGCAGTCCGTGGGGTCGCAGAGTCGACGACTGAGCGGCTTCACTTCATGATTTCCAGCAAGTGGGTCACTTCTCCGAGTCTGTTTTCTTCGTTCGTAAACCGAGGCGCTTAAGAGAGATGAGCACTGGGCTGTGTGTTCAGGTGCCCAATAAACAGCAGAGATGGTATCACCACGGGCGGAGGGAGGGCTCCCGCGGCCGTCCGCCGGGTAAGGCTTCTCGCTTCCCATGCAGGTGGCGGGAACTAACATCCAAGAGCCTCACAGCGCAACCAAAACAAACCCAGCAAAACAACAAGAGAGGTGTGTGTGCCAGCGCTGGTCGCTCCGTCGGGTCTGACTCTGCGACCCCGTGGACGGTAGCCCGCCCGGCTCCCCTCTCCACGGGGCTCTCCAGGCGGGAATGCTGGAGCGGGTCGCCATTCCCTTCTCCAGGGCATCTTCCCGACCCAGGGACGGAGCCCGGGTCTTCTGCATCGCAGGCGGATTCCTGCCTCTCTGAGCCACCAATTTAAAAACGTGTTTTAGGAAAAGTGGCAGGGGGTGTCCTTACACCGTAGTGTCCTAACACGGCCCCAGATTCTTTCCTATCTTCAGAAGCCTGCGGTGTTCCAGCTCCTGCCCGGCAGGTCTCTGCGCTGGCCTCGCAGCCTGGAGCGGGGGTCCTGGGGCTGGGACCGCCCGTCCCCAGGCCTTTGGAGTCAAAGGACCCCGTCTTTCTACTCTCCTCCCGCCCTCCCCTCGCGGACACGCGCCCTCCTCCCTCCTCCCCTCACGGACTCGCGCCCTCCTCCCTCCTCCCCTCGCGGACACGCGCCCTCCTCGCTCCTCCCCTCGCGGACACGCGCCCTCCTCGCTCCTCCCCTCGCGGACACGCGCACTGGCCCGGTGCCCATTCACACAGCCTGCCCCTGCGTGGGGGGAATACTAGCCAGGACGTCTTCCTCCTGTAGGAACCAAAGCTGCACACATCAGACAGCCGGGTGCTCTCCCTGGCTAATGCTGCCCCTGGAGGTTTGATTCGCATTGTAAAGATTTAAGTTAAAATCTGCACTAAATGTTTATTGTGAAAATGCCTATACGGGAAGACCACATCATCACAGACGCCGTGAATAATTTGAATTTTCGTGAAAAGGACCCCAGAAGTTACGACAGACTAGCAAAGGGTGCATTAGCAAGCTACTGGGTGATTGCTCCTGGAAAACTATACATTTCCTTCTCAACATACAATACAGGCACTTAGTCCAGTGGCTAAGACTCTGCACCTCCAATGCAGGCGGTCTGGGTTCGAGCTCTACTCCAGGAACTAGATTCTGTATGCTGCAACTAAGACCTGACATAGCCAAATAAATAAATAAATGTTTAAAAATAAAATAAAAATTCAGGAAAGCATCTGTCTAGGTCGTTGCTAAAGTGATTCCACTGTTCATGCATTTACACGTGTATTTTAGCGGCTTCCCTACATGGTAACTGGCTCTTTTGGGGGGTGACTTTCTGGAACACTTAAATAGTCTCCATGGAGCCTTATGAGTAAAGGGCGTGCATGCTCAGTCGTGTCCGGCTCTTTGCAACCCCAGGGATGGTAGCCCTCCTGGCTCCTCTGTCCACGGGATTCTCCAGGCAAGAATATTGAGTGGGTTGCCTTTTTCTCCTCCAGGGAATCTTCCCAACCCAGGGATCAAACGCGAATCTCCTGCATTGCGGGCAGATTCTTTACCACTGAGCCAATGATGCCCTTGTTAAAATCTCCAGGTATTTGAAATGAGCTGATTTCCACGCTGACTTTTTCCTGAGAGCTGCCTCGGGCAGCTCGTTCTCAGAAAGAGCAGGGAAGAGGCGCTGTGTCTTAACAGAACCCTTTGAAACCCTCTGAGAGGAGGCTCCTGGAAGGGTGCTGCTTGAGGCCATGCATTTTAAGGTGCTTTTTTTTTTTTTTTAAGAAAACTCTTTTGTCATTTGTACTGTGAGAATTCATTATAAGAGACAGTTAAGCTACTTTAATCCAAAATATGGCTTAATCCTCTAAAAAAGGTGTCAGTGTGCACTGTCATTTCAGAAGCAAGCAAACTGTATTCAAAAGTGCGACTGTGATCCTCTAAAACAGTTGTCAGCCCAGTAATTTTAGGTTAAGATCCTATTGCTAGGAGAAAATGTTATTAATTCCTGTTTTCAAGGCTTTCAATCCTACTTTTGTGAAGAATAAAGTAGGAAAGAAATTACATGAAGACTCTTTTGTAAAGTTGTTTTTTTTTTTTTTTTAATGTGAACCACTTTTAAACTCTTTGCTGAATGTGATACAATACTGCCTCTGTTTCATGTTCTGATTTTTTGGCTGCGAGGCATGTCGGATCTTAGCCCCCATTACTGCTCAGTTGCTGTGTCCAACCTCGTGACCCCATGGACTGCAGCACACCAGGCTTCCCTGTCCATCACTATCTCCCTGAGCTCGGTCAGATTCATGTCCTTTGAGCTGGTGATGCCATCCAGCCATCTCATCCTCTGTCGTCCCCTTCTCCTCCTGCCCTCAATCTTCCCCAGCATCAGGGTCTCTTCCAGTGAGTCGGCTCTTCACATCAGGGGGCCAAAGTATTAGAGCTTCAGCATCAGTCCTTCCAGTGAATATTCAGGGTTCAGGAAGGACGGGCTGGAGCTCCTTGCCGTCCAAGGGACTCTCAAGAGTCTTCTCCAGCACCACAGTTCAAAAGCATCAGTTCTTCAGTGCTCAGCTTTCTTTATGGTCCAACTCTCACGTCCATACATGACCACTGGGAAAACGACAGCTTTGACGAGACGGACCTTCGTCAGCAGAATAATGTCTCAGCTTTTTAATATGCTGTCTAGGTTGGTCATGGCTTTCCTTCCAAGGAGCAAGTGTCTTTTAATTTCATGGCTGCAGTCACCATCTGCGGTGATTTTGGAGCCCAAGAAAGTAAAATCTGTCACTGTTTCCACTTTTTACCCTTATACTTCCATGAAGTGATGGGACCAGATGCCATGATCTTAGCTCCCCGACCAGGGATCAAACCTGCACCCCCTGCGTTGGAAGGTGACGTCTTGACCCCTGGACTACCAGAGAAGTCCTCTGCACCCTCTTTTTAGTAAAGTTTTGAGAAAGATAAAACCCTCTGGGCTCCACCTCATTAAATCCAGCTCCTGATGCTCTGCCATAAAATGCTGACAGAATGGGACACCAAGGGCTCTCTCTCTGAAAGCGGTTTCTGTGAGACAAAATTCAGATTTCATAGCATCAGTTACACCTTTGAGTGCAGTATGCTTGCTTCTGCAATGACAGTGCACTTATAAATATACCTGGGGTTTTCCTCAAGTGTTTTTAAAAAGCCAAAACGGATGCCGAAGTTCCTTTAACTTGATGGGTCAGGCGAAGTCAAATATAGAAAGTGAGCCACTAGTTCTATTTGTGGAAATGCTGAGACCTGTCCCGGGCTGGCCCCGGCAGCCACGTCCCTGCCCGCCCACCGTGGGCCCTGGGGGTCACCCCCGAACAAGCCTCCCTTCTGCGGCTGGGTTTCCTCTCTTCCCTCTGCTTTTAAGCCTCCGCGTCTAGACCAGTGCACCCTTCAGGGTCCGGCAGGACGCCACCCCCCGAGGTGGTTTGTGTGAATCGGGGGCGCGACTCTCAGCAGGATTCTAGCCAGGCTCCCCGGACACCCAGGGGCAGAGAGCTGCCCTGCTTGTCTGGCTGTGTCTGTTCTGACCTCCGGCCTGGCTGCTCCACGTGACCAGCGCTCACAGACATCAGTTGATGGAACTGACCTTTCTCTCCTGCTACTCCACCAGGGCAAAAAACCTCAAACAGTGTCAGAGTTCCAGGCGTTGTAGGGGATTTTGCAAAGCACAGATTTTTCACTTCCCTGTCCAGGGAGCCAGGTAATACCAAGTCTCCCCACATGACCCCAGGGGTCGTTTTCACTGGGTGATGGTGCCCCTTGATGGGGCTAGTTACACAGAAGGTTCCAGCTACTGCAGTAAATTCGTGTCCATGAGCAGTCCAAAGGTGAATTACATTATGAGAGGACCAAGCTTCATCATTGTTCTGATTTTGCCTTTTTATGTCTTTTGATAAAATTTGAGGCAGTATTTTTTTTAATGTTTTGCAAAGTAAGCTTAAGGTTGTTTTTTGGGTTTTTTTTTACTTTTTTTTTTGCTGCAGCAAGCGGCATGTGAAATCTTTGTTTCCACACCAGGGTTGACCCTGTTGTGCCGCCTGCATTGGAAGCACAGAGTCTTAACCGCTGGGGAAGTCCCCTTGAAGCAGTTTTTTAAAAATAGAAACATGTCTCACATCACCCAGGCTGTTCAATAGAATGGCAGATTCCTGGCCCTGACCTGTGGCGAATTCTGGGCTGGCAGGTCTGAAGTGGGGCCTGGGGTCTGGTTTGTGGGAAGCGCTGGGCGACTCGGGTAAGAATGCCCGCAGGGATGCAGGTGGCAAAGTTCAGATGCTGGGTGAGGAAGGGAAGACGGGACGCCGCGTTCAAGGAGGGTGTTTTTATATGCTCACAACACTGACCCAGCCCCTGGTGCATGAGCTGCCCTGGCTGGTGTTTAGGAGAGACCAGAGGTGAAGGGACAGGGGACCCCCCGGCAGAGCAGTGCCCCAGGAACGCAGGTCGGGCACTGCTCGGAGCTCCCCGTGTCTGCATGTCCTCAGGGCGGGCTCTGGGTGTGCTCTGATCTCCTCCCGGGAGTCTTCTGAGCCTAGAGATAGCTCCTTAATCTCATGCTGGACAAGGAAAGAAGGTGCCATTTCAACGGCCAAAGCAGTTCAGCGGGGGGTCCCCGCGCCCGCTTTATTCTGGGAGCAGACTTGAGTTCAGAGACACGACAGCTGAAGTGGCTTTGAACCAGAGAGAAGGCTCGCCGTGTTTTTACCGTCGGTACCCGTGAGACATCCTTCCAGGGAAGCCTGTGAAGGGTTTTCGCCTTGATGACCTGGCCCCCTCACTGGGGGACCCAGAATCACGGGCTCCCAGAGGCCAGGGTCTGCCTGGGGTGCTCACAGGCGTGCCGCAGCCCACGTGACCGCAGAGTCCACGTGACTGAGCGCTGAACTCACGTCACAACGTGTCTCACTTTCATCACTGATATCCTGCAGACCCAGAGCCGGCAGCCCCACGCTTCAGTGCGGCGGTTAGTGGGAACTTGTGCTCTGTCGGACCGATACATAATTGCAATGCTGTTTTATAATGGCTTCTGATTTGCCTTCAATTTCCCAAGACTGGGTTTTATGCACACAAAAAAACCCACAAAACACACAAATAAACAAAAGCCTTAAACTTGTTCTCTAGCACGTAGGAGAGACAGGAAGTAAATATCCGAAATATACATACAGATTGCTCAAAAATAGCTGGAGGGCTTCCCTCGTGGCCCAGAGGTGAAGAGTCTGCCTGCCCGTGCAGGAGACACAGCTCTGATCCCCGGTCTGGGAAGACCCCACAGGCCTCGGAGCAACTGAGCCCGTGGGCCACAACTGCTGAAGCTCACACACCCTGGAGCCCGCGCTCCGCAACGAGAGAAATCGCAACAGAGAAAAGCCTGCCCCGCAACGAAGACCAGCACAGCCGAAAATAAACACGTAAGATTATATACACATAAAACTAGCTAGAAGTTCACAGCAATTCTGACACCGAAAGCAGAGACTGTCAGAAGGTGCTACGGTGTGAAAGCCCCGGATGGACAGGAATGAGACCGTTACCAAGAACAGACAAGGAACGTCTGGCAGATGCTGTCTGGGTCTCTGACTTGTTTGTGTTTGCAGAGGAGCGTAAGGATGGAGCCAAACCGGTGGGCAAATACACTTTCTATGCTTTGCTCTCATGAGAAGAGGGAAGTTGCTCAAAGCCGCACCGAAAACGAGGATTCGGCCAGCAAAGCAAATCCAGGTGTGTTTTCACGCAGCCTGGTGTACAGAACTGTCTATGTCTGTGGGATGCTGGGGAAGCAGGGTGTTAGCTACTTCCCAGACCTTAAGAAAACCTTGACACTGGTATCATCAGTTCACTAAGGCAGAGAGAATGTAATGTATGTTTTAAAACAGCGTGAAGAGTTGAAATGGGAAAATTGTAATGCTTTAAAGAAGAAGATATCTATTTTAAAATCCTGTCGTTTTTGAGTACAATGCATTATCTTCCCCCAGTTTGTCCTGATTCATGTTTGTGATCATTTTTTAGATACTCCCTTCCTTTCCCCTTTCTTGGGTAGATATAGGGATGAGCACAAATTATCACTTTCCATAATGATTTTATTTACACACGGGCAATATGCCAGATTTGTTAAGACTTTTTTTTTTTCTTGCTGTTCTGGGTAGCTTGTGGGATGTTAGTTCGCTGACCGGGGAGCAAACCTGGGCCCCAGCTATGAAAGCGCTAGAGTTGCTACCAGAGGGGCCCCGAGATCTTTTCTCTGCAGTAATTATTCACCACACGCTGTCAAGCCCCCTTTAGAAGAACCTCAGGGAACAGAATGATGCGTAGCCTCCCTTCACTCTCTACATCCTGTGTGTCTACGTTTGCAAGCTGTGGAGTACATCTGATTAATGCATCTTTGCTTGGTCGCCGACAGAAGTATTAGTATAAACTCAGCCTGGGTCCTGTTAGGTTATGTCCAGCCAGAGTGAGGGGAGGTCAGTGACTTTCCAGGCAGGCAGACCTGGGGGCAAAGATGAGCCCAACAACAGACACCGACAAGGTCCCCGTCTGCGCCGGGAGTCCTGTGTCCTTAAGCAGGCCGTGTTTATAATCTGACAGGAAGTGAGCGTTCCCTGTTTGGACTCGGGGCTTGACCAGCTCTAGAAAGCTAGTCGTCACTTTGTGTTCTGACAGGAGAGTGGAAGAGGACAGCGGTGCCTGCGGCGTGGGAAGGGCTGGGCCACGCACGCACTCAGCTAAGCTTTGTTTCCCGACCGTCTGCCCCAGCGAGGAGCGTGGGGCGCGCGGATGGGAACGAGGCACCCTTCTGCTGTCCAGTGGCGTGCAGCCCAGGAAGACACACGGGAGCAGTGTCTTTATAGCAAAACCTTGATCTCTGTTCCGAGAGCAGCAGGCGCCCGAGGGAGGGGATGGCCGCTTGCAGAGACACAGCGCCTTTCTTCGGGGTGATGGCTGAGCTGAGCCTCGGAGCAGGGATTTGTCCTCGTGGGGAGGAGGGACCCATCCAGGCAGAGACCAGCCTCTACAGAGGCCTAGAGGGGAGCTGCCTCACTGTTGGGGCCCAGGCCGAGCCAGCCTGGAGCACGGGGTGCTGCGAACAGGGTGGCCGGGAGGCAGGCAGGGAGGGGAGGAGTGGGCAGAGGGGTGGCTGCAAACCAGGCACGCCTCCGGGAGGCGGGCAGGCCCGGGGCGGCTGGGGGCTCCTGCCCGAGGGTGGCGAGCTGACGCGAGGCCGGCCCCGAGGCTCTGACCTCTGCAGGCGCTCCCTTCGGCCCCTGCGGGCTCGGCTCCTGGGCCTGCTGGGACCTGCAGGACGCGCTGGGGAGGACGGTCAGGGCAGAAAGGACGCAGAGATAGCTCAGAGTGTGGAAGAGCAGAGGGGCGAGCGCGCTGAGGCCCACAGACGCCCGGGACTGGGCCGGAGGGAAGCCCAGCGGCTGTCCGGAATCAGCCACAGATACGGCTGCGGCTTCTTTGGTGCCCGGGACTTGGAGCGAGAACTTCTGTCAACCGTCTGCATGCCCACTCGGTAACTGTCAGGCACTTCACGCACTTGAGTTTCCCTCCAAAATCAAGCAGAGTCAAGCGCTGACCAGTGGAACTCGGTCTTTCCTTTCAGCTCTTTTATTCGATTTTTCCGATCATCTGTTGAGAAGAGCAAGCAGGCTGCTGATGGACGGGCAGGGTCAGCGGGTGAGCACAGAGGGCGCCGCCGCCCTGGTGGTGGGCCGGACAGTCCTGGGCGCGGCCGGGAGTTTGTGAAGGCAGGTGGCCCTGCCTCTCACCCTGTGCTGAGGAGCTTTTTTCCTTTTCTGAAAATACCCATTAAAGCCTGGCACTAACTAACGAGGGACGAGCAGCGAGGTCGTGCCTTCTGGGGTTCAGGCTTCACGTCTGGAGCTCCTGAACGAGAGCAGAAGAGAAGCAGAGCCCTTCCCTGGAGGCTCAACGGCAACGAATCCGTCTGCCAATGCAGGGCGGGGCAGACGGGTTTGCTTCCTGACCCGGGAAGGTGCCATAAGCCACAGGGCCACGAAGCCCGCGGGCCACAGGTACTGAATCCCGCACACCCAAGAGCCGGTGCCCTGCGCCAAGAGACGCCACCGCGATGAGAAGCCCCTGCACGCAGCTGGAGAAAAACCCATGCCCAGCAATGAAGACCCAGCACAGCCATACACAAATAAATGTGATTTAGAAGAGAGAGAGACAGCAGGCAGCCTGAGTGAGAGTGACGCCGCCCGGGCGTTATATTGTCGGGAAGAGGCTGCACCCACAAGAGTCAGAGCGCCCCGCCACCCCGACCCGAGGCGGCCCCACTCCCGGACGCCCCCCCACCAAACAGGATCCTCCCGCCTGTCTCCCGTGGGGCCACCTGACCACTCCCGCCCCCCAAAACGCTTGACCTGTTGCACCGTGTCAGGGAGCCCGTCTCCCCGCCCAGAGGTTCAGCTTATCGCTCAGCCCTTCAGCCTCCAATCGCCTCCATCCAACCTCGAACGAAGCATTTGAGATTCGCCCCTTCAGTCAGTAAGCCCTTAATCACAGACACACAGATAATTAAGTTGTGACCAAGCAAACCAAAGGCGTCAGCAGCTCCCGCGAGCACCGGCTTACTAACACAGCGTCCTGGACCACGGAGGAGGAGAGATGGCCACCCCCCCGGACCTGCCGCATGCTGGCCGCTCGCTCTCGCGGGTGCGTGGGAAGAAATCAAGCTCCTGTCCTAGCGGTGATGCTTGGGCCTGCAACGCTCATCTGCTCCCCCTCGCCACCCTCCTCCTTCACGTGTAAGTTAATCTTCGCAACACGAAACTGAAATTCTTACGCAGAACTCACAGGTGAGCAATTTGAGACTTAGACAGATTTCACTGCGCGAAGCTGTCCTGGTGGCTCAGACAGTGAACTGTCTGCCATGGGGGGCCTGGGTTCCGTCCCTGGGGGGAAGATGCCCTGGAGGAGGGCGTGGCGGCCCACTCCCAGATTCCCGCCTGGAGACTCCCACGGACAGAGGAGCCTGGCGGCTACGGTCTATGGGGTCGCAGAGAGTCGGACACGGCTGAGCGAGCAACGCTTTCCCTTTCACTTTCTGTTTCCAAAAGCCCACAGATTTTTTCCAAGGCCCATAGGAGCCGGCAGCAGTGAATACATTTATTAAAGCTTGCTAAGGGACTTCCCTGGGGGTCCGGGGGCTAAGACTCCTAGCTCCCAATGCAGGGGACATGGGTTCAATGCTTGATCAGGGGACACAGTCTCACATGCTGCAACTGAGAGCTAAAACAACCAAATAAATAAATATTTAAAAAAAAAAAAAAAAAAAAGAGCTTGTTCAGCCTCAGAAGCAACTCTGGGAGCTTGTCAGAAGTGCTCCAGAATCACCCCTCCTTTGGGGTCCAGCCCAGAGCAGGGCAGAATAAGCTCCTGATGGCAGCCTTGGGGGGAGGGACACAGGAGCAACCCCCGCGCTGCGGTCAAGGCCCCGTGGACAGCAGGTCCTGGCGGAAGTCAGGGAAGGACCACGCCCTGCCGTCTCCAGCACCTGGCTGAGGCTCTGTGTGGGGACACAATCATCTCTGAACAGGGAAAGACCACGACGACCAAACACACGAAGAGCAGCTCTTCATCTTGGCAGAAATAAAAGAGGAGAGAGAGGCACCCTCTTCTGTAATCACCCCCTCCCACCCCACCCCACCCCAAAAGAACTAAAGTTTGTATATTGTCCCAGAGGTCTGCTGACACAGGACTTGCAAAGAGGAACTCTGCGCGCCTGCTTCTGAATATGGGCAAGTCAGGCTCTGGTGGCACAGAAGTGAGAGATCCGGGGCGGCGCACTGAAATTCTAAAGCTGCTCTGTCCCATTGCAGAATCAAAAGCCTTCTCTCATGGTGCCGGTGCTGACTTATTAATACAGACCGCGCTTTCGTGGGAAGGTTTGTCTAATCAGCCCCCACTTTCAGGTTAGGCTCACTAAGCTGCTGGGACTAGAGGGCCCCTGGAGCGTGCTTGGTGCTGGAACTACACCCAGGGGAGACGGGGTGCATTCGGGGGCGGCGGTCAGAAGCAAAGGCAGAGCCCGGGTGGCGCGGGTGGAGCCCGTGAACTCCGCCAGCCAGGCAGCAGCACGGCACCATTAAAGGCACTTAGCGGCAGACGGAAGTGACAGGCCCTCTAATTATCCCAGCAGCCTCCAGCACAAGCCGCGCTTCTTGTACATTACGCTGGGAGAGCTTCCCTGATGGGCTTTATGTGAACTTCTGATCACACCCAGGGCGCTGGCTGCTGGCTGTGCCAGCCTGATGACGAGCGCCCCACACGCCCTCTGCTCGCCTCCACTGACTGGTCGTCCCAAGTGCTCGTATTAACAACAGAAACCAGCCCGGTAACCGCCCTCCCCATCTCAGGGAGCATGGAGCTAAGTGATCTCATTCTTACCTGATGGGTGGTTGCCAGGGTCAACGGCTACGGACAAAGCCTCTTTCTTAAGGCCGTCCTGCCCCTCGGACAGAGACTCCCCGATCTGTTGGACGAAGCAGCCTCTGGCCACCCCAGCGCCAGCAGGGAAGTGGGTCTGTGAGCATCAGAGAGCGCAGTTGACTGAGGCCCACATGGCCCCTCCTTGGAAGCGCAGCCACTCAGACTTGGCACAGTAATGGGCTAAATTATTTATCCAGGCGGAGAAGAGAGAAGGCGCTAAGAGCTTCCTGTGCTTACAGCCTTCACCCCTGGATGTGTCCTGAGACAGGAAACGGGCCGGGCTCCATCAGCAAAAGGGGGGGAGAAAAAGCTTCCTCCCGCACGCTCTCCATCGCCTCTCCTCTGGGTGGGCCCGACCTGGGTGAGAACAAGCCATCCCCTCTGTCCTCTTGCGGTCACTCAGGGCCGAGCGTCACGCACTGTAACACGAGTACGGATGTGAGAGCTGGACCATGAGGAAGGCTGAGCGCCGAAGAATTGGTGCTTTCACACTGTGGTGCTGGAGAAGACTCTTGAGAGCCCCTTGGACTGCAAGGAGATCCAGCCAGGCCATCCTAAAGGAAATCAACCCTGAAGAGTCATTGGAAGGACTGATACGGAAGCTCCAGTCCTTTGGCCACCTGATGCAAAGAACTGACTCATTGGAAAAGACCCCGATGCTGGGCAAGATTGAAGGCGGGAGGAGAAGGGGACGACAGAGGATGAGATGGTTGGATGGCATCACCAGCTCGACGGACGGGAGGCAGGAGGCCCGCCAGCCGCACACGGGAGGAGGGGCCGTACATGGGAGGAGGGCGGCGGGGAGGGCCGCCGGCCGCACGTGGGCGGGCACGGGGTTAAACGATGGAAGAAACGCCCCCGGGCGTCCTGGCATTAGTCTCTAACTGGCACGACACGCTGGGCAGAGGCTGCGCGAGCCCAGAGCTCTCAACGCTGGTCTTGGTGTTACTGTGAACTCCAGAGCCAAGTCCCCCCGCTGCCGCGACCCTTCCGGGACCCTCCCGGGTAGCCGAGGCCGGCACTGTCCCGACTCTGATGGGCCGTGCAGAGCAGGTGGTCTGACGGGGTCTGCGCACAGTGAGGTCACCAATGAGAGGGCTGCCTTCCCCTCCAGGAGCCTCGCCTGCTTCCCAGGAGCCACGCTTCAGACAAGGAGAGACAGCCCGACGTTCGCAGCCTTTCCTTGTGGGGCAAGCTCCTGTTCCTTATTACAGTGGACTGGAAATCCTTATGCCATCACTGCCCCAGCGGAGGGTGGGACTTAGAGTCATAATTATGTACGTGGTGTTTCTGCTAACTTGTTGCAGTCTCTGGACTTCCGAGCATAACCCGTGTCTCCTATGAGGTGCCTGTCATGATGCCTGAAAGTGAAAAGTGAAAGTGAAGTCGCTCAGTCGAGTCCGACTCTTTGCGACCCTGTGGACTGTAGCCTACCAGGCTTCTCCATCCATGGGACTTCCCAGGCAAGAATACTGGAGTGGGTTACCATTTCCTTCTCCAGGGGATCTTCCCGACCCTGGGATCGAACCCGGGCCTCCCGCATCGCAGGCAGATGCTTTAACCTCTGAGTCTGCTCTCTGTTTATTCGTCCGTGTGGCTTTCCACCCCATTAGCTTCCTAACGGCAGGAAACACGCCCCAGTCCTTTCCCAGCTCGTCCCGAGCGCGGCCGAGAGCACCTGTTGAACGCACCGTGTCGCCGAAAATGGAAGACGCAGCGGGCGTTCGGGTTTGGGGCCTCCCTTTGAACCTAAAGCTAAAATTTACCAAAGGCTGGCCCTGCCCTGAGGAGGGAAGATTCCTGCCCCTTGAGAAGAGAGGGAGAGGGGACCCAGTGGTTCGGACTCTGCCCTAGCATTGCACCGGGGACAGGTTCGATCCCTCATCAGGGAGGTAAGATCCCGTAAGCTAGGAGTCGGTGCTGCCAGAAATAAAATAAAAACAGGAGGAGACGGAGAAATGGGCTGGTGACCCTGGGGAGGGGAAAGGACGCTCGCTCGATAGCCAGGTCCCTGGGACCCTACCGACTGCAGGACGGCGGATGTCGGAACTGGGCCGCCCTCACACTCAGATCACAAAATCCTCCTCTCAAGGGAGGGCCCCTGAGACAGCCAGTGTGCGTCTGCCCCGCATGTGAGCACAGACCGACGGCGCTGGGGGTCAACGGGGTCGAGCTTGGCTGGGTGCGCAGCAGGCCTCACCACTGCTTAGCAAGCATCTCGGGACAGATGTGTGGAGGGAGTAACGTGGAGACTTCCATCACCACGTGTAAAAGTAGGTAGCCAACCGGGATTTGCTGTGTGTCTCCGGGACCCCAACAGGGGCTCCATCAACCTGGAGGGGTGGGGTGGGAGGGAGGCGGGAGGCTCAACAGGGAGGGGACGTGTGTAGACCTATGGCTGACTCAGGTTGAGGTTTGACAGAAAACAGCAAATGTCTGCAAAGCAATGATCCTTCCATTAAAATAGTTAATTAAAAAAGAAAGAAAGCATCCCGGGAAAGGCGCCAGGTGCAGGAGACCGCCCAGGCCGCGAGCCTGGGGTGTGGGCCGGGTGGGGGCGTGCCTACGGGGACGCGCCGCCCCGGTCACTCTGTCCTGTGTGCCTCCGCAGGTGGGATCGGCTGCGTCGGCCGGGACAGGGGCCAGGTCCGGAAGTGCCTGGACGTGGTGGAGATCTACAACCCGGACGGGGACTTCTGGAGAGAGGGGCCCCCGATGCCCACGCCCCTGCTTGGGCTGCGCTCCAACTCCACCAGCGCGGGCGCCGTGGATGGGAAGCTCTACGTCTGCGGGGGCTTCCACGGAGCAGGTACCCACGGGGCCGGAGATGCCTCGACCGACAGTCCCGAGAGGGGTGTGGGCTGAAAGGTGCTGCTGAGCAGTGAAAGACGCCGGGGTTCCTGGCCCCGGAGGACAGGAATTCAATCCGGGGCCAGTGACGCGGCTCGATCGCCCAGAGCTTTTGTGTATTAGTTTTATTACAGTATAAAAGAGATAGAGAACGCTCTGACACAGACATCAGAAAAGGGCAGAAAGCGTGGCCCCCTGCTAGTCTTTAGCTGGATGTTATACAGCTACTAGCAGACTGCTAATTAGAGGAAGGGAATGTCTCAAAACTCAGGGGCTGGCACCGGGCCACTCACCCACACATGATGCATTGAGATAACCTTGGCACCAGGTGAGTCTTCCCCGGCCATCGAACGATTGACGTGAGATCTTTAAGGCAGATTTCCAAGCAGACACAGTTTTATTAGCACAGATTAGGAGAACAATGTGTGAGTGAAACATCCTGGTTTGTCCAGTCGGTTCTGAGTCTTGGGCGGAACCGACTTGCAGTCTAGGGTAAAAGTATAGTCCCCTGACATAGTTTAAGACAAACATTTCCATAAGGAAAACGCATTGGTCAGCTCAAGGTTTGAGAACAGTTAAGTTCAGGTGGAGACACAGAACTTTAAGAGAAGCCTCTTTCTAAATTTGTGTCGAGAAGGGAAAAATCTCGAGAAGGGAAAAATCTCGAGAAGGGAAAAATCTCGAGAAGGGAAAAATCTTGACCCTTGTCCTTCATTTCCTCCTGCCGCCTCAGAGAGAGAAAAAGAGAAAAAGCGTCTGACGCTCGCAGCCTGTTTCCTCTGTTTGGAGACCCCCAGCCTTCCTGCCTGTCACCCTCTCAGGAGACTGACTCAAAGTCGGTGACCTCTGACCTTGGGCCTTCACACCCTCGGAGGCGGGGGCTGCCCCCTCCTCGGTGGGTGGGGTCGGGTCTGTAACGTGCCTGGCACACGGTGGCCTCGAAATCAGAAGGAGTTGAACACGAGGGGACGAGGAATGGGGGAGGGAAGGCTGATGCCCGATTGTAGAGCTTAAACACACGAGGAGCCCACAGAACAGGAGTGACCTGTCCTCCGAAGAAAACTCTCACTCCTGCACTGTGGCCACTCGCGACAGGTCGCTGGGAAGCGCTTCTAAGATAATACCTAATCCACGCATTCATCACCAGCCTGTCTCCAGAAATCTAATTGCTTCCGTTGTTGCAATCTGCGGTATGGATTTATAATTTTTAATGCAACAGGGAGAATCTTAAATAGGCATAAACCTAATAAACAGCTGTCTCCAGAGTTTGATTAGTTGCCCTGGTAACTAAGGTGGAAAGCACTCACACTGAAAACGACGAGGAGTCTCACTCGAACCTCCCTAATGGACCTCGAGGCCAGGACAGGTCTAGGAAAAACATGCCTCCGGAGCACTCACAACTTTGGACGCACGCCAGATAAAAATGGCACAGCCCCTGAAGAAAGCCGAGCCCGCGGCACGCCTGCCCTTGTGTTGAAGCACATAAATATGTTTAAGTTAAAGACTAAAGTTTCCATTAGCAACTAAGAGGCTTTGGAGATCTGTGAGCCTGACACAACAAGTGTGCCTTATTAGGCTCTTGATTCAAACAAATCTGCAGAAAGATATTTTTTTCAGATAATCTGGGGAATCTGAACGTGGGCTAGAGTGTTAAATAGACCGGAGTATTAATACCATCTAATACTACATGGTGTTAAGGAACTGGTAATTTTGTTAGGTTATGATGATAAGGCTGTTGTAGGCACTTCCCTGGTGGTTCAGACAGTAAAGAATCTGCCCGCAATGCAGGAGACCCAAGTTTGGGCCCCAGGAGGAAGGCATGGCAACCCACTCCAGTGTTCTGGCCTGGGAAATCCCATGAACAGAGAAGCCTGGTGGAATACAGTCCAGGAGTTCGCCAAGAGTTGGACACAACCACGGGCCTAACGCTTTCCCTTTTTTCACTGTGGCTTTACGTAAGAGAGGAGGAGAAAGGGAAAAGGTCATGGATGGGTAGAGACTGTAGAAGTTTTTATAGATGAGAACGACTCGCTCTCTGAAATTTGTGTTAATCTACCCTGCTGCTGCTGCTGAGTCGCTTCAGTCGTGTCCGACTCTGTGCGACCCCATGGACGGCAGCCCACCAGGCTCCCCCGTCCCTGGGATTCTCCAGGCAAGAACGCTGGAGTGGGGTGCCATTTCCTTCTCCAATGCAGGAAAGTGAAAAGTGAAAGTGAAGTCACAGTCGTGTCCGACTCTGTGCGACCCCATGGACTGCAGCCCACCAGGCTCCCCCGTCCCTGGGATTCTCCAGGCAAGAGTGCTGGGGTGGGGTGCCATTGCCTTCTCCACTAGCAATTTTCTTTTTTAACTGGATGGGGACTGGGCGCTGGGGACGGCGAGGACAGACTCCGCAGCACCGGCAGAGTGCGGGCCACTCTGCAGCTGGGTAGTGGCTGCAGGGCTTAACTCACTGCTTTTTTGCTTTCGTTCTGGCCACGCGGGCTGTGGGATCTTAGTTCCCCAACCAGGGATCAAACCTGGGCCCCTGCTCTAACCGCGGGACTGCCCAAAGCCCATGTCTACTCGCTTCTGTATGCTCGAAAGTCCCGGTAACAAGAAGCTTCAATTTTCCTCTCTCTATTTGTTCTTCACAGAATTTTCCAAAATGTATCTTTTAATGGTTCTAATAGCTTTCATTGTTATACTTTGGCCACCCGGCGAAGAGCTGACTCATTGGAAAAGACCCTGATGCTGGGAAAGATTGAGGGCAAGAGGAGAAGGGGTCGACAGAGGACGAGATGGCTGGATGGCATCACTGCCTCAACAGACAGGAGTTTGAGCAAGCTCTGGGTGATGGTGATGGACAGAGAGGCCTGGCATGCCGCAGTCCGTGGGGTCGCAGAGTCAGACACGACTTACTGGCTGAACAGCAAAATATTTTGTTATATTAACCATCAGACGCTCACGTAAAGGTGGTTCCTGTCACAGTAGCGAGAACCCTGGCAGGACAAGGAGATCTTGTCAGGATCCTCGTTGGAGCCCCAAGTGTAGCGGGGCCTGGGAGGGGCAGGAGGGAGCCCGGGCGCCTGACCTCCTCCCGCCCCCGCCCCTGGCGCTCCCCTCCAGCAGGGACGGAGCTCAGCCTCCCGCCCCCGCCCCTGGCGCTCCCCTCCAGCAGGGATGGAGCTCAGCGCTGCCCGGGCAACAGGAAAAGGAAGAAGAAGCACAGAACCCCTGCTGGTGGCGGCCCTGCCCTCTGCCCTCTGCCCTCTGGCTGCGGGCTTGGCTTTCTCTGGAGCAGAAGGCAAGACGCAGGGCAGCCTCGGGACCTCCGGGACAGTGGCCGGTGATCAGTGTCTAAGGATCCAGAAGACACACTGCTTCATCCCGTTCCTCGTCTTATCTCCCGTTGTATCATATTGAGTTAGAGAATTTATATCCTGTGTTTCAAGACTGAGCCAACCTCTTCTCCTGGAACAATAATGGACTAATAATGCTTCCAGCCAGAGGGAAATGGGTTTACCAGGCAAGCTCTCAAAGTCCATTTTAATTATTTGCTTCGAAGACAGTAACTGTCCGGGACTGGATGAGTGAGTTGTCACAGGGTTTATGGAAAGCAGAACAAGGGTATTAACGCAATCGCACGCTCGTGATGAGCCAGGGACCTCAGGGTCGGACCCGAACGCAAGCGCTGACTTTTCTCTTCTCACGCAGCACGAGCCCGCGCGTCCCGCTTATTTACTCAGAAAACCAGTCGAGAAATTCCTCTGGCTTCTTCGGTGCCTCCGTGGCGCACAACCCGCCTGCCACTGTGGGCGGCACGGGCAGAGGAGTGTGGCGGCTGCAGTCCGCGGGGTCGCAAGGCTCGAACATGAGTGAGCAGCCAAGCTCAGCTCGATGGATACCGGAGCAGTCAGTAAACACAGTGGTAGGGTTTTGGCTGAAATGCGGGGGGACACCTCTGTTTTCTCCCACACTCCCTGAAAAGGACAGTACGTGGAATGAACACAGTCAGACAGAAGGGGACGGGGGCAACGGCATCACAGTGTTGGAAGCACATAAGTGGGTGGCTGAGTAAGTGCCCAGACGCAGTTCAGCGCTCACCTGGTAACAGGAAAAGGAAGCAGAAACCATGGACCCCCGGGAGCGGACACGCGACTGCGGGAGGGGAGTGGGCTGATGCTGATCACGTGGGGACAGAGGCAGGAAGGAGACTCCATCATGCCCTCCCACACAGAGCTAAAGCCCTTCCTGCACCCCAACAAAGACAGATGCTGAGGACGGGGCGGAGCGGGAGAGGTCATCAGTGACAAAAACAGGGAACTGGAGAGAACAGCTGCATCCCAGACCCCGAGAGCATCAGCTTTCTTCCTTCTCTGGCTCCCAGGCTATACCCTCTAGTCAGGAGACTGGACGACGCTACCCTGGGGATCGACCAGCAACCCCCCTCCCCGGAAAGGGAAAGCAAACTCACCCCCTAAAGAACCTCACGGAAAAGGCTTCCGTGGTGTCCCTCTGTTACAGACAGCAAACAGCTGGGAGTCATCAGACCTCTGCAGAAAGCGTGTATGTAACAGAGAGAAATGAAAACACAGAAATGAAGAAACAGGCCAGAGGAAACGGGCTATGCCAGGAGGAGACGCGTCCTTGGAGAGAAGAGAGAGAACGTGCGTCGGTGCCAGAGGGCTCCTGGAGGTTACGCGCACGATGGGAAAGAAATCTACAGCAGGGAACCCAGGCTGCAGGGTGGAAGGGACATCTCAGCAACTGGAGAGGAAACGAGGGAAAGCGAGTATGTCTGCAATGTCCAATATTTGAATAATAGGCGTTTAGTAAAAAAGAAAGAAAAGAAAGAAAGAGAGACGATGGTTGGATGAAACACCCCTGCGGTAAATGAGGAAAGCTTCCTGGAACTGAAGTCCCCGATGAAAGGTACCAGCCACCGCAGCGGAGCGGGAGGAAACGGACGTGAAGTGAAGCGCAGGACCCCGGGGACACGGGAGGGCCCCGAGAGTCCGGGAGAGAAAGGGCTCGTCTCGTGGAAAGGGTCGGGAATCAGAGGGGCCACCCTCAGGAAGCAGGATGCCGGCAGCCAGAAGAAGCAGAGGCCCGTGCCTTCAAACGCCTTCGGGAAAGCCACCTTCTCCCCGCACCACCGTGCCTGCCGAACCGCCAAGTGGGGGCCGTGTTTTCAGACGTGAGACACGCTGTGTCTCCCGAAATCTGTCTCCCCCATTCCCTTTCATGAGGTTTTCCTTCATCAAAAACAAGCATCCGAGCCAAGTAAGAGTAGGAAGTGGGGGCTTCCCTGGGTGGCTAAGACTCCGAGCGCTCAGCGCAGGGGGCCCAGGCTCGACCCCTTGTCAGGGAACTAGAATCTGCAGGCTGCAATGGGGACTGATGATGCTCCGTGCCACACCCAGCCAAGGCCCAGCGCAGGCAAGCAAACACACAGAAACAAGATACTTTAAAAAGAGCGTAGCTGGGGGCCAGGAGACAGTTAAACACGGCAAGGGCAGTCAGTCACGCTCACTGGCCTTTGTTAAAGCTCCCAGTTGCTGCGCTTGGGGCTCCCCTCCTACAGCGCAGCCCACTGACTGTTCGGGTGCCACCTGGCACTCTCCGTGCTGCTGTGGGGCTTGGGGCTCAAGCTACTGGCAGCTTTAAAACTGCAGGTGCACTCGGTCCTTCCTCCAGACCCGGGAGTTTCAGGCCATCTGCCGGTATCCGTGGGCCTGCAGCAAGCTCGCTAGAAGAGTCTCAGACTCTTCACAGTGCTTGCCCAGAGCCCTGGGACGCACCCGGGTAATAGACAGACTCACAGCCTCTGTTGCCCACCGCCAGCACAGGCTGAGGAGGCCACGGCGACATCTCAGAAAGATCAGTGCTCATGGCACCAGTGCGTCACACTCACCAGGCACAGGAGACGAGGGAACGTTTCCAGCTCTTCTGATGGGGCCAGTATTTCCCTGACACCAAAACTGCCCAGACATTGCAAGACTACAGGCCACGACCCCTGAATGAACACGGATGCCAAAGCTCTCCGTAAAAGACTGGCAAACTGAACGCAGCAGTGTGGAGAGAGAGCTACGCGCCACGACCAAGCAGGAGCTGCCCCAGGCCCGAAAAGTCGGCTCTCAAAGAGCAACCAGCGCGACCTGCCATCAGTGTATTTGTAGAAGAAAGGACAGAGCCAGGTTGATCATCTCCAGAGATGCAGAAAAAGAATTTGACAAAATCCAACACCGTCCATGGTATAGACACCCAAAACACGGGGATGCTACTACTAAGTCACTTCAGTCGTGTCCGACTCTGTGCGACCCCATAGACGGCAGCCCATCAGGCACCCCCGTCCCTGGGATTCTCCAGGCAAGAACACTGGAGTGGGTTGCCATTTCCTTCTCCAATGCATGAAAGTGAAAAGTGAAAGTGAAGTCGCTCAGTCGTGTCCAACCCTCAGCGACCCCATGGACTGCAGCCCACCAGGCTCCTCCGTCCATGGGATTTTCCAGGCGAGAGTACTGGAGTGGGGTGCCACTGCCTTCTCCTAAACATGGGGATAGAACCCAACAAAGGGCGTCTATGAAACTCCACAGGTAGCATCAGATGTATGGCCAGACTAAACGTGCTCCCCCAAGATCAGTAACAAGACAAAGACGCCCACCACCCCCGCTCCCCATCACTTCTAGTCAACATTGTGCTAATCAGGGCAGTTAGGAAAGAAAAAAAATAAAAGGCATCCAGATTGGACAGGATAGGTAACTGCCCAGGACATGGTATTTTCTTTGGAAAACCTGAAGGGACCCACCGGAAAAGCTCCGAGAGGGACTTGGCCGGTGCCCCATCGCTTGGGAACTCACCTTGTGGTGCAGGAGACGCGGGTTCGATACCTGATCATCGGGGAACCAAGATCCCACAAGCAATGGGGCAACGACGGCCACGTGCCACAACCACAGAGGGGCCAGCCTGCTGCAGAGAGGGCCCCTGTGCTGCAGCTGAGAACAGAGGCAGGAAAGCAGATAAATGTTCACAAAAGAAAAAAGCCACCGGAGCTCACACGAGTTCACCAAGGCTGTAGGACACGAGACCAGTGTGCATGAATCAGCTGTGTCTCCCTACGCTCACGACTCCTCCAGAAATAACGTCAAGAGAGCGACTCCAGGACGGCCCCGGTGGTCCGGTGGCTCAGACCCTGCTCCCAGCGCAGGAGGCCTGGGTTCGATCTCCGGTCAGGGAACTCGATCCTACGCACCACAGCTAAAGGTCCTGAGTGCTGTAACTAAGCACAGCCAAATAATTACTAAATGAATAGACTTTTAAAAAGAAAAAATTCCATTTATAACCATTTATAATAGTTTCAGAAATAATAAGGGGCTTCTCTAGTGGCTCAGACAGTAGCGAGTCTGCCTGCAGCGTAGGAGACGAGGATCTGATCCCTGGGTTGGGATGATACCCTGGAGAAGTGAAGGGCAACCCCCTCCAGTATTCTTGCCTGGAAAACCCCGTGGACAGATGAGCCTGGTGGGCCTCAGTCCCTGGGGTTGCAAACAGCAACACACAGACGCACACAATGTGAGTCCAAAAACCTCAGCACTTGTACGATGAAAGCTGCACGTCGTTAGCTCAGCTCAGTTCAGCCGCTCAGTCGTGTCCGACTCTTTGCGACCCCATGAATCGCAGCACGCCAGGCCTCCCTGTCCATCACCAAATCCCAGAGTTCACTCAGACTCACATCCATCGAGTCTGTGATGCCATCCAGCCATCTCATCCTGGGTCGTCCCCTTCTCCTCCTGCCCCCAATCCCTCCCAGCATCAGAGTCTTTTCCAATGAGTCGACTCTTCGCATGAGGTGGCCAAAGTACTGGAGTTTCAGCTTTAGCATCATTCCTTCCAAAGAAATCCCAGGGCTGATCTCCTTTAGGATGGACTGGTTGAATCTCCTTGCAGTCCAAGGGACTCTCAAGAGTCTTCTCCAACACCACAGTTCAAAAGCATCAATTCTTCAGCCCTCAGCCTTCTTCATAGTCCAACTCTCACATCCATACATGACCACTGGAAAAACCATAGCCTTGACTAGACGGACCTTAGTCGGCAAAGTAATGTCCCTGCTTTTGAATATGCTGTCTAGGTTGGTCATAACTTTCCTTCCAAGGAGTAAGCGTCTTTTAATTTCATGGCTGCAGTCACCATCTGTAGTGATTTGGGAGCCCCCAAAAATAAAGTCTGACACTGTTTCCACTGTTTCCCCATCTATTTGCCATGAAGTGATGGGACCAGATGCCATGATCTTCGTTTTCTGAATGTTGAGCTTTAAGCCAACGTTTTCACCCAGTTGTGGATGTGACTGGTGACAGAAGCAAGATTCGATGCTGTAAAGAGCAATATTGCATAGGAACCTGGAATGTCAGGTCCATGAATCAAGGCAAATTGGAAGTGGTCAAACAAGAGATGGCAAGGGTGAACGTCGACATTCTAGGGATCAGCACGTCATTAAAGACATTGAAAACCCAAATAAATGGTAAGACATCACACACACAAATTAACAAACTGATCCTAAAATTTACATGGAAATGCAAGAGATGCAGAATACTCAAAACAATCTTGTAAAAGAACAACGAAGATTCGTATTTCCTAATCTCAAAACTTCCTTCACACATACAACAATCAGTGACTGTGTGGTAGGGGCCCCACAGTAGACATGGAGATCAGTGGAATGTATGTGAGAGTCCAGAAAGGATCCCTTATTTTAACGGTCAATTTATTTTCAATAACAGTGCTAGACAAGTCAATGGGGAGACGATCCCCTTTTCAGCAAATGATGCAGGAATAATTGGATATCCACGTGCAATAATTGGATATTCATTCACGTGCAAATGAAGGATGTTTGGCCCTCACACAGGCACAAAAATGAACTCAAAATGGATCAACAACCTAATCCCAAGAGGAAAAACTATACACTTTCAGAAGAAAACATGGGTGTAAATCTTTTTGATCCTGAATTAGGCAATGGTTTCTTATATAAGAGCTTCCCTGGTGGCTCAGATGGTAAAGCGTCTGCCTGCAATGCAGGAGACCCGGGTTTGACCCCTGGGTTGGGAAGATCTTCTGGAGAAGGAAATGGCAACCCAATCTAGCTATTCTTGCCTAGAGCATCCCATGGATGGAGGAGCCTGGTAGGCTACAGTCCACGGGGTCGCACAGAGTCGGACACGACTGAGTGAATTCACTTCCCTTCTTATATAAACGTAAAGCACAACTGAGAAAAAAATAGATGCATTGTACATCAAATTTTAACTTCGGTGCTCCAAACGGCAATGTCAAGAGAGTGAAAGTATCACTCACAGGATGGGAGAAAACATCACACATCTAATGAGAAACTTGTATCTGGAATCTGTTAAAAGTCTTACAACTTAATAACACAAAGAAAACGATTAGTAACACTCTAAAAAACTGGCGAAGGACCTGAATAGATACGTACCCAGTGAAAATAAGAAGTGGCAAGGAGTCACATGACCAGCCACTGCTGCTGCTGTTCCTAAGTCACTTCAGTCGTGTCCGACTCTCTGCAACCCCATAGACGGCAGCCCACCAGGCTCCCCCATCCCTGGGATTCTCCAGGCAAGAACACTGGAGTGGGCTGCCATTTCCTTCTCCAATGCAGGAAAGTGAAAAGTGAAAGTGAAGTCATTCAGTCGTGTCCGACTCTTGGCGACCCCATGGACTGCAGCCCACCAGGCTCCCCCGTCCCTGGGATTCTCCAGGCAAGAACACTGGAGTGGGTGCCACCGCCTTCTCCGACCAGCCACTAGGGAAATGCAAATCAAAACCACAGTGAGGTCATCCTTTACACCCACTAGAGTGATTGTAAAGAAAAGAAACAGATAATAACAAGTGTTGACAAGGATTGGAGAGATTGGAGCCTCATACCTGGCTGGTGGGAATGTAAAATGGAGCAGCTTCTGTGGAATTTGAAACCTGAGGTTTTGGAGTCACATCGTGTGTGTGTGTGTGTGTGTGTGTGTGTGTGTGTGTGTGTGTGTGTGTGTGTGTGTGTGTTACTCTCTGTAACACCATGGACAGCAGCAATTCCCCTCCAAAGCACATACACCAGAGAAATGAGGGCATCTGTCCACACGAAACAGGCACAAGTGTTCAGAGCGGCAGGGTTTGCAGCAGGCAAAACGCGGCCAACCGGAGTGTCTATCAGCCAACGATGGATAAACAAGCACGGGCCAGCCACACAGGGTTCCTTGGCGATAAAGGCATGAAGGCTGACAGAGGTTACAGCGTAAATCAACCTTGAAAACGTTGTGCTTGGGGAAAGACGGCAGTCACAGAACCCCCCAAATGAGTCCATTCATACAAAATGTCCAGAAAAGGCAAGTGTGTGGAGATCAGATGTCAGGGGCTGGGGGAGGCGTGAACAGGAACTTACTGCTAATGGGGACAGGGTTGCTTTCTGAGGGTGATGAAAATGCTCTCCAACCAGATGGTGGTGACGGCTGAGACAGTTCAGTGAATACACTAAAACCACTGAATTACTCCCTTAAAAGAGACAACAGTGTGAGAGCTGGACCATGAGGAAGGCTGAGCGCCAAGGAATTGATGCTTTTGAACTGTGGTGCTGGAGGAGACTCCTGAGAGTCCCTTGGACTGCAAGCAGATCCAACCAGTCCATCCTAAAGGAAATCAGTCCTGAATATTCACTGGAAGGACTGGTGCTGAAGCTGAAACTCCAATACTTTGGCCACCTGATGTGAAGAACTGACTCATTTGAAAGACCCTGATGCTGGGAAAGATTGAAGGTGGGAGGAGAAGGGGACGACAGAGGATGAGATGGCTGGATGGCTTCACTGACTTGATGGACGTGAGTTTGAGTGAACTCCGGGAGTTGGTGATGGACAGGCAGGCCTGGCGTGCTGCAGTCCATGGGATCGTAAGGAGTTAGAGACGACTGAGTGACTGAACTGAACTGAATGCTTAAGACCCAGAGAAAAATAAGAGAACATATAAGGAAAAATTATTAGAATGACTGTAGGTGTCTCCAACCAAAGTGACCAGAAGCCAGTGGAGCAGAATCTAATCACAGAACACACACAGAGACACAGACACAGACACACACACACACACAGACACACACACGCAGACATACACACAGACACAGACACACACGCAGAGATACACACAAACAGACACACACAGAGACACACACACACACACAGACACACACAGACATACACACAGACACAGACACACACGCAGAGATACACAGAGACACACACACAGACACACACATACACGCAGAGACACAGACAGACACACACACAGACTCACACACACAGACACACACACACAGAGACACACAGACACACACATGCAGAGACACACAGACACACACCCACAGACACACACACATGCAGAGACACACACAGAGACATACACAGTCACACACACACACGCAGAGACACACACAGACACACACACACACAGACACACACGCACACACGCACACACACACGCGCACACACATGCACGCACGCACACACTGCCAGCTCTGGAATCACAAATCCAGCACAAACGTCCCCCAGAATTGAGGGCAAAATGACGATCAAACTGTCTCAGGCGGAGGAAAGCGAAGAGAATGCATTGCCAACAAGCCTGCTTCAAAGAGAGAGAGAGAGAGAAGGAGAATCCTCTGAATGAAGGGCAAGCGGATCGCTGAGAAGACGTCCTGGAGGAGAGAGAGACGCAGAGGAACCCGGTGGAGCCGGGCTAAACGCAGTGGGCAGCGCGTCCTCCTTGTCAGTTCTTGCGCTCGAGAATGGCAGCTGACAGGGGAAAAAATTAGCATTGTCTGATCCTGTTCTCAGTGTGGTTACTGTTGTGCAGAGAGGGCCGTCTCCCTGTGGTGACAATTAAGTGGAAAAGGGTGGAGGCTGAGAGTCTAGATGTGGTGAGGGGAGCTCCCGCCTCCACTTACATGATGAGGTATAAATGCAAACAGTCTGTTCAAAGGTACTGCAATCCTTAGAACAACTACTAAAAAATAGCTGTAGAAAGAACATGCTTAATAAAAAAAAATTTTTTTAACAAAGAAAAAAAAAGGAGGCTTAAAATCTCAAGGTAAATTAAAATGGGATATTTAAAATATTCAAGCAATCCAGGGACTTCCCTGGCGGTCCAGTGGCTGAGAATCCGCCTTCCAGTGCAGGGGACGTGGGTTTGATCCCTGATTGGGGAACTGAGATCCCACATGCCTCAGAGCAGCTAAGCCCGGGAGCTGCAACTGCTCAGCCTGCTGGTCTGGAGTCTGTGCTCCAGAAGAGGCAAGCCTGCGCACCACAGGAGAAACCCAGGGAAGCAAAAAAGAGAGAGAAATTCAAATAATCCAAAAATAAGAAGGGGAGACAGAGCAGAGTAGAAATATGAGTTCAGTGGCTTGGAACGATCCCCCGGAGGAGGAAACAGCAGCCGGTACTCTTGCCTGGAGAATCCCGTGGCCAGAGCAGCCTGGTGGCCACAGTCGCTGGGTCACAAAGAGCCACACAAGGGTGACCTGGGGGACGTGGTGCTAAGCGGGACAGTCCAGACCGGAAAGCCATCCCCGTGTGGTCTCAGGGAGACGCAGACTCCAGAATAACCAAACTCACAGCAGCAGGCAGTGGAGACGGGAGTGCCGGGGACTTGGGATGGGGCAGGGCAGATGGGGAGATGCTGGTCAGAAGGTCCAGACCTCCAGCTCCACGCTGAGGGCGTTCTGGGATCTAAGGCCTGGCTGGGGACTGCAGCTGACGGTACTGGGAGCCCCCTGGCCGTCCAGTGGTCAGGACTTGGGATATCCCAGCTGCGGCCCAGGTTCAATCTCTGGTCAGGAGACTAAGATCCTAGAAGCCGTTTGGCCGAAAAAAAAACCAAACAAACCCAGAAAACAACACTGAATCGTGTCCCTGAGATCTGCCAAGTGTGCTCAGCACACAGAGGGACCATGTGGGGGAGGGTGTGTGAAAAGCTTCACTGTGCAGACCACTCCACAGCGCGTGTGCAACTCAGTCATCGCCTGAGTAACACCTGAATGTGAGGTCCCACGCAGCCTTTCTCCGTTCCTGAAATGTCAGGTGTGATGTTCATGCTGTTAGCTGACTTTTGGAGCGCAGCGCCTTCTAGCGGAAGCTGTGCAGTGGCGACGACGGCCTCTGGCTTCAGTGCCGCCCTTCTCTGTTGCTTTTCAGATCGACACGAGGTTATCTGCAAGGAGATCCTGGAGCTGGACCCCTGGGAGAACCAGTGGAACGTTGTGGCCGTCGACGTCCTCATGCACGACAGCTACGACGTCTGCCTGGTGGCCAGGATGAACCCCCGCGACCTCATCCCCCCGCCATCGGATCTGGTGGAGGAGGGCGGGGGGCGCTGAGGTCAGCGTCGCCCAGGGGCCTCCCGTGGTGTCTGCGGCGGAGGACTGGGCGTGGGGGTGCACACGTACATCCGTCACCCAGGACACGTGGGTTCGCATGAGTAGTGGCCCCCAAGCAGAGCAGCGCGTGCTGGGCGCCGCAGGGGATGTGGGTTATGCAGACAGAGGGGACCCAGCCTTTGCAGTGTCTTCCCCACGGTCGGAGGGTAAGGACGGAGCTGCCCGCTTCAGTCACAGTTGAGCAGTACCGGGAAACAGCCTTCTCTCAAAATACAATTTAGGAATGTTGTTCGAACCGCCCTTGGACACCCGTCTATTTCACTCGTCATCTCTGCTTCTGGAAGCCCGCTGCATGCAGAGCGCATTCCGGTCGCTGTCCGGTCGCTGTCCGATCGCTGTCCGGTCGCTGTCCGGTCGCTGTCCGGTTTCCCAAGGGTTCCACATGCACAAGACTCTTCTTAAGCAGGAACCCCTTACTTAAGTGGACCCCCTCTGACTTCCCCAGGGGAGACCGGAGTAGACAGAGACAGCTTTGGAGCAGAGCCGTGCGACTGTGTTGTCGGTGTTCAATCGCTCAGTCGTGTCTCTTTGCGAGCCCGTGGCCTGCAGCACGCCAGGCCTCCCTGTCCATCACCAACTCCCAGGCTTTGCTCAGGCTCATGTCCATGGAGTCGGTGATGCCATCCAACCATCTCATCCTCTGTCATCCCCTTCTCCCGCCTGCACTCTTTCCCAGCACTAGGGTCTTTTCCAAGGAGTCGGTTCTTCACATCAGGTGGCCAAAGGATTGGAGCTTCAGCTTCAGCATCAGTCCTCCCACTGAATATTCAGTCGATTTCCTTTAGGATGGACTGGTGGGATCTAGACGTGACTTTGAACTCTGGGAGACAGTGGAGGGCGGAGGAGCCTGGCGCGCTGCAGTGCCTGGGGTCGCAGAGAGGGGGACGACCCGACTTAGAGGCTGAACAGCAGCGACAGCCTCCTCTTGCTGATAGAGTTAGTGACCCAGCCTCAAGTGCTTCCCTGTCTGCCCCGCTCTCGCCCGAGCTGAAGGCTGTCCCAGTGCGTATTGGGGGGGGGGGGGGACTCATAAAACCGGGACCGTTGCTGGTTCTCTTCCATGTGAGACAGGATGGTTTGGGGCTGAGCAGGGGGCACAGGGTGGGGCTGGGGGTAGTGAACCGGGCGCTGAAGCATCATCGTTCTCCCTGACTGGCTTTATAGTGGGCAAGTGCTGTAAAATGAGTCATTGAATAAGACCTCACTGATAAAACGTTGGGCTCATTTTGTCTCTCCTACTGCGATCTAGGGTAGCTTTCATTTGAGGACGGGGTGCTCAGCACTTCCCGGGCGGGAATCAGAGTCAGGGAGGAAGGACCGTCTTCAGGGACATCAGGAGACAGGCCCAGAGGCTGGGACATGGGTGGGTGGCCAAGGACAGGGTGTGGTCCCGTCCCCAGGGCAGCCGAAGCCCCAGAGGACGTGGAACCAGTCACAGAAGACGCCCAAGGAGCAGAGAGAGAGACAGGAGCTACAGAGACTGTGCGTCCCTGGGATGAGCAGCTGCTGCGGCCAGTGCCCAGAGGGGGCGGGGGTGCAGCCTGGACCCTCGGAGTCTGGGGATGAGGTCGTGGGGACAGTGACGGACAGGCCCCCTCGCCTGCGGGACGACCTCCAGTTGGCTCTATCAAGGGCCCCAGGACTCAAAGAAGGAGGTTGGCACTACCCCCCGAGGCATTGTGTGAGTGACTCGCTTCCCGGAGCAAAGTGACCCTAACTGCGGGGGCAGTGGGGTGTGCAGCCCAGGGTGGGGGGTGGGGAGGTGCAGCCAACGGTAGGGGCTCCTGGGGGGCTCCTCCCATGGACAGGGGGACAGAGGGGGCAGCCTGTGCCCAGGCCCCGCTCGGGAAGGGCGTGGCGGGCAGGGCGAGGGCAGGGGGCCACCCTGGCCGGGCCGGACGGGCCGGCTCCGCGTGCTCTCCGGGCGGCCCCGCGCCCTCCCGGGCCGGGCTGGCGGGTCCTGGAGCCGCGCGCGGCGAGGACGCGCGGTCAGTGGAGCAGCTGCGCCCCCTGGCGGCGGCACCGGGCCGCGTTCCCACGGCGAGGCCGCGGCCGCAGCCTGGACGGCCGCGCTCAGGAGCAGCTCGGGCGCCCGGGGAGGCAGCCCGCACCGGGGATGAGCAGAAAAATAAAATCGAGATGGGAGAACAGGGAAAGGGATGCGCAGGCTTCACAGAAAGGGGGCCTGGAGGGGAAAGGAGCTCATCCGCTTGGATTCGGGGAGCAGCGAGTCCGCCCGGCAAGAGGGGCCGCTTCACGCCCGTGCGGGCCGGAGCGAGGCAGCCGCCGGGGGCGCCGGGCTGGCCCCTCGTGGTGGACGTGCAGGCGGGCCCGGGCAGCCCCCGTGGCCTGAGCTCGCGCTGACAGCAGGGTTTCTGCGATGTGGGGTCAGGAGGTGACCCAGCGCCCAGCGCCCATCACAGGACAAGGCACGAAAGTCCAGGCACGGTCCTGCCTGCAAACCCCACAGAAGCGAAGCGGATCCGGGCAGGCACGCGTCTGCGCGGGGGGAACCTCGGAAATACAGCGCCGAGGGCAGACAGGCCGCGAGCCAGAAACGGCGCGGCACCACGCGGTCGGGCTGGAAACACACAGGAGCGCCCTGCATTGACTCAGAGGCCGCGTGAAGCACAAGAGTGACAGTCTGTGGGGGACTCTGGGACCTGGCTGGCGGCCTGGAGGGAGGGGTACACCACGCAGGGGGCGGCTCGGCGGGCTCAGGGCCCTCCGAGCGTTCCCGGGCCTCAGTGGCTCTGAACCACGCCACGCACGACGCGGGGTAGTGTCTGTCTGTCCTGGGTGTTTCAGTTCAGTTCAGTCGCTCAGTTGTGTCTGACTCTTTGAGACCCATGGACTGCAGCCCGCCAGGCCTCCCTGTCCATCACCAGCTCCCAGAGTTCACTCAAACTCCTGTCCGCCGCGTCGGTGATGCCATCCAGCCGTCTCACCCTCTGTCGTCCCTCCTCCTCCCGCCGTCAGTCTTTCCCAGCATCAGGGTCCTCGGCATCTCTTACCCTGGTCTCTATTCTTTCCTTTACTTTTACGACGCATTCTGTAATCGGTTGGTTACAGCATTTCTCCAACCTCGTTTGGAGTGAGACCCACACGGCAGGAGCTCCCTGGACTAACCTGGCCTGGCGCCCACTGGCCAGCGTGTGGCCTCGGTCATTCAGCTGGCTGCGCTTGTTCATGCTGGTGTCGGGGAGACGCTCCGACCGACCCTGTTGAGAGAAGGGAGGGAGTCAGTCCTCCAGGGAGTCATCCAGGGCCTGCGATGAGCCAGGCAGGGGGCAAGGTGGACACAGGGGCTTCGAGGCTGGGGGCAGGGGGGCGAGTGGGGCAGCTGACCCATGCCCCCGCCACATGGGTCCCCTCCCAGGACAGCCAGCAGCTACAGGTGCGCCCTGACACAGAGGCTCCTTTTCAGCAAACACAACCTCCTGTCTGTGTCCAGGACAGGTCCCCACAGGGCACATGCATCTTTCCTTTTCTCCAACCTGAGCTCACCTCCCTTTACACCTGAAAGGCCAGCCCTTCTCGGACAATCAGACAGAGGAGGCTGGAACCTAAGGGAGCACTCAGTGGGCACGGTGGTCCCCACACTTCAGGGTTTACAGCAGCAATAAGCAAACTTTGTGCGTGAAGAGCCGAATGGCTAGATGGTCTGAGTCCAGTCTTTGCTGGTTTCTGTTAGAGGGGGGAGGTGTTTTCCACATCCTTTAAAAGTGCAATTCTTGCACCGAGGCCTGTAAGTTTACAGAGATCACTTGGGGTGTGCACCCTAGGGACCTAGGCCCCAGCCCAGATGCTCTGTGTTGGGAAGTCCGGGAGAAGGCCCGAGACCGCGTTTTCCAGGGCAGCCGCCTCCCTCTACCCCAGCCCCTTCCCTCCAGCTCACCCCACCCCTACCCAGACCCTCCTGTGGGAGAGGGGGTCCCCCTGGCCCCTCCCATCCATCCCCTAGGACCCCAGGAAGGCCCACCAGGCCCGAGGCACCCAGATGCAGGCCTGGCGTCCCCTGCAGACCTGGTCCCTGCGCCCCTGGCCTGGCCAGCCTGGCCTACAGCCAGCAGCCGGACGGGATGTGTGGCCGTGGCTCTGCTGGACAAAGCCCAGCCCTGCCCGGTACAGGCAGCTGGCCTCCCCGCTCGGCTCTCCATCACCCGCCTGCGGTTCCCTTTCCTTCTTCCACCCTCATGCTGCAGGCTTTATTCTGTTCCTACATCTCAGCCACGCAAGCAGAGGGCCAAGACCCCGATCGGTCTGCTCCGTGTCTTTCCATCACCCCTCAGCTCGGGGAGGGAGGCCGCAGGGACACGCAAACGGCTCCGGGGATGGCCAGCAGGGGGCACAGCTGAGTAGGGGCAGGGTGGAGGAGTCGGAGTTCAGGGTCCAGAGACGGAAGACACCGCTAGGCTGCGGCAGCTGGAAAACTGTACGCCTGGCTTCCAGAAGCACCTTCCGCTGAGCCCAGGCCGGTGGGCATAAAGGAGGAATTTCCAGCAAAGAAAAAAAGCAAGCCTCTGCTAAGGAGTCGAGCGATCGTCGGCAGAAGAGAGAAACAGGCCAGCACAGCTCTGCAGCGGTTTTATTGAGATGAAATTCACACATCGCGTCGCTCACCCACTGACAATGCACAGTGATTCAGAGTATTCAGGGCTGTGCAAACATCACAACAACCAAGCGTAGGACATTTTTTATCACCCTGAAACGAAATCCCGCGGAGGGAAGGGCATAACGGAGAGAAGACACTTGGGACTGCGACATTGGGGTGGACAGACCTCACTGCTGACCACAGCTCTCTGCTCCGCCTGTGCGCTCTGACACAGACAGCAGCTGAAACCAGCCTACTCAGGCTCGTTAGAAAAAAGAGACCCCCCACACTTTCCAGGCGCCCCTTCACTTCCTCCATCCCCACCCCGCCCCTGGCAAACACTGACTTGACCTCTGCCTCTACTGGCCACCTGTTCTGGACGCTTCGCACAGCACGTGGCCCCGGGCACTGGCTCCTTTCGCCGAGCACCACGCGTCCAGGGCTCAGCTACGCTGAGGAAGAGTCGGCACTTCACTTCTTCCTGCTACAGCCTAAAGAATGGACCACCTTTATCTTTGTGTTTTCCAGTCACACCAGCGCATGTGGAAGTTCCCTGCCCAGAGATCAAGCCCGAGCCCTCTGGAGTGGAAGCCCAGAACCTGGACCACCGGACCACAGGGAGCTTCCTATGTGCCTGTTTTCATTTATCTCGCCTCACTCGCTGGGCGGCCGCCACTTTTGGACTATTGTGAATCATGCTGCTGTGAACACTCCTGTGCAAGCTTTTGTTTGAACATCTGTTTTTAATTCTTCAGGGCTTATACTTAAGCATGGAATTCCTGGGTCAGCGGATAAAGAACGGGCCTGCAATGCAGAAGACACAGGGGATGTGGGTTCAGTCCCTGGGTCAGAAGGTTCCCCTGGAGGAGGGCACGGAACCCACCCCAGTATTCCTGTCTGGAGAATCCCGTGGACAGAGGAGCCTGGCGGGATACAGTCCATAGGGTTGCAGAGAGTCGGACTTGACTGAGTGATTAAGCGTGCAGGACAACTCACATGGAGAACATTCAACGGTTAAGCCATAAGCCATTCCTTTAATTCTGACATTTAACCGTTAGTCATCTAGTCACTGAGGAACAGCCGGACGTGTTTTCCAAAGTGTTGACAGTGTCTTAAGTTTCAACCAGGAGTGTGCCTGTAGGCAGCCCTACACCTGGGGAAATGACCAGGAGGCCTGGACAGGGCACTGGGTAGGTTGGTCACAGCTCTCCTGCCAAGGAGCAAGCGTCGTTTAATTCCATGGCTACAGCCACTGTCTGCAGTGACTTTGGAGCCCCCAAAATAGTCTGCCACTGATTCCACTGTTTCCCCATCTATTTGCCATGAAGTGATGGGCCCAGATGCCATGATCTTCGTTTTCGGAATGTTGTTTTAGAGCAACTTTTCGCTCTCCTCTTTCACTTTCATCAAGAGGCTTTTTAGCTCCTCTTCACTTTCTGCCTTAAGGGTGGTGTCATCTGCATATCTGAGGTTATTGATATTTCTCCCGGCAATCTTGATTCCAGCTTGTGTTTCTTCCAGTCCAGCGTTTCTCATGATGTACTCTGCATAGAAGTTAAATAAGCAGGGTGACAATATACAGCCTTGACGTTCTCCTTTTCCTATTTGGAACCAGTCTGTTGTTCCATGTCCAGTTCTAACTGTTGCTTCCTGACCTGCATACAGGTTTCTCAGGAGACAAGTCAGGTGGTCTTGTATTCCCATTTCTTGAAGAATTTTCCAGTTTGTTGTGATCCAAACCGTCAAAGGCTTTGGTGTAGTCAATAAAGCAAAAGTAGATAATTTTCTGAACTCTCTTGCTTTTTCTAATAAAGGATGTTTAGCCAGAACTTACAAAGAATTGTCAAAACTCAATAATAAGAAAACCCAAACAATCCATCTTGTTAATGGGCAAAAAGCCTGAAAAGATGGTCAGTCAGTCAGTTTAGTCACTCAGTCACGTCTGACTCTTTGCGACCCCATGAATCGCAGCATGCCAGGCCTCCTTGTCCATCACCAACTCCCGGATAACCGCCCCCCCCAAAAAAAAAAAATCTACAGATGGCAAGTGTGCGCATGAGAAGAGGCTCCACAGAACGAGTCAGTGGGAAAATACAATTTAGAAGCACAGTAAGAACTCAGAGCCTGTTACACACAGTGAGGGGCTTCCCTGGCGGCTCAGATGGTGAAGAATCTGCCTGCAGTGTGCAAGACCCGGGTTTGATCCCTGGGTCGGGAAGATCCCCTGGAGAAGCAACTGGCAACCCACTCCAGTACTCTTGCCTGGAGAATCCCGTGGGCAGAGGAGCCTGGTGGGGTCATAAAGAGTTGGACATGACTAGGCACCTAACACACACACACAGAGTGAAGTACGTCAGAGAGAGAAAAGCAAGTACCACATAGTAACACATCTACGCGGGATCTGGAGAAACGGCGCCGACGCACCGTCTGCAGGGCAGGGACAGACACACAGACGTGGGGAGTGGACCTGCGGACACGGGCAGGGAAGGGGGGCGAGCTGAGAGGAGCAGTGATGTGTGCACGCTGTCGTGCGTGGGACAGACAGCCGGTGGGAGGCCTCCGGGCAGCGCAGGGCCCTCACTGCGGTGCTGCGATGACCTGGGCTGGGCGGGCAGGGAGGCCCACGAGGCAGGGGCCTGTGGATACGTACAGCCGGTTCCCGTTGTCCTAAGCAGAAGCTAGCACGGCAGCGTGCAGCGATATCCCCCTTGTAAGACACACAGTAAGACGCCACACGAGAGAGACGGACGGTTCTTTAGCCGCCTGACACCAGCCACTGCTGGTCAGCCTGCAGAGCAGCTGGAACCCTCGGACGCGGCTGGGGGTCTGCAAGGCTGTGAAGAGGCAAGCTCTGCAGAAGGGCTCCGACAACTCGGTGAGTCGGGTGCCAGCCGAGCCGGAGGACCCAGTCGCAGAGCCGACACACTGCACGGCTGTGTTCATATGGAGGCGTGAAGGTAAAACCGTGGGGACAGAAGACCCGTCCGTGGTCGGCAGGAGCTGAGACTGGGGGCGGGGGGCGCGGACCACAGAGGCACCGTGGACCCAGCTCCTCTGCGTCTTGGCTGCAGTGGTGGCTGAGGGACGGCATGCTTTTGTCACTCGTTGCACAGCTGTCCAGGAAGAAAGGTGAACTTTGGGGGCTCCCCTGGTGGCTCAGCGGTAAAAGAATCCACCCGCCAGTGCAGCGGGCACGAGTGCAACCCCTGGTCCGGGACGATCCCACAGGCGGCGGAGCAGCCGAGCCCGTGGGCCACAACTGTTGAGCCCGTGCCCGAGGGCCCAGGACCCGAGACAAGCACAGCCACCGCAACGAGAGGCCCGCGCAGCGACCACAGTAACCCCCCGCCTGCCGCAGCGAGAGGAGGCGCGCAGCAACGGAGACCCAGCACGGCCAAAAATAAACGAAACGTTTAAAAAGAGCAAATCACCGCACGCAAAGCAACGCGGACTCTCACAGTCGTGCTTGAGTGAAAGGAGCCAGACGCACGAGGGGCCAGGCTGAGTGCTTCCGTGCACGCAGAGCTCCAGAATGTGCAGCAGTCAGCGGCGACAGCAGAGGCCGGAACAGTGCGTACCTGGGGCAGGTCTCGAAACTGGGACCACACAAGGAGCCTGTGGAGGCACCGCGGTCCCCGCCTCGGCCCTGGACATGGTGACCCCAGTATCGATGCGTGTGAGTGCTTTCCTGCCGTGCATCTTACTTAGGCTCAGCGACGCAGGCCCCAGCCGCCCTTGTGTGACGAGGGACTGGAGTCCAGCCTACGAGAGCTGCCTGGAAGGCCTGTGTGTGCAGTTTCTGGAGAGGGTCTTTAAAAGGAGGAAAGCAACTCTCCCTTCCTCTGTCCTGCTGGCTGGCTGGCACGTAGATGCAAGACTGGAGCTTGAGCAGCTATGCTGGACAATGAGGTGTCGCAGGGATGGGGCAGTAACAGAAGGAGCCTGGGCCTCTGAGACCACGGAGCCTGGCGGCCGCGCTAAGACAACTACCTCCAGACTCCTGGAAACTGACAAGAGAAACCAAGTGTCCGAGCTGCTGTTATTCAGGGTTTTCTGTAACAAGCAGCCAGACCTACTCCTAAGTGATACAGACACGGGGAAGGACACGTGAGCTCTAGAAGCCTGTGGCAGGTGGGCTGGATGGGGCTGCCTGGGAGTGCAGGAGGGCAGTTACTTGGCGATGCGTCCTGGCAGTGGACACTGGGCTGGAAGGCACTGCGGAGGTCGCGGTGGATGCGGACATGAAGACCACAACAGGGCGGTGAGGTGGGTTCAGATTTCCAGGAATTAGGAAAGTGAGGGCTCTGTACAAACACGGCAGGAAGCAAGACGCGGAGAAGGTTTGTGAAGCAAGACAGTGACCCTGATTCCCCTTCATCGACTCCTGAGCCAGCAGTGACTGACCGACGGGCGCCTGAGGAAGCAGCCGGCGTGCTGAGCACTTCACCCCTCCCCTCCTTGAGTGCTCAGTGCCAGACACAGCTCAGGCGAGCTCGGCTCGGGCTAGGCTACCGCCCTTGGTTCCGGGGCCCATCAGAGACCTGAGCTTGAGGCCGCGCCTTCTGACTCCGAAGTCTGAGCTCGGAATCCCAACGACGGCGCTCTTCCCACATGCTGGGTTGAGCACCGAGAACCCGGCGGGTCTCGAAGATGGAAGGTGATCCCCCGCCCCACGGGCCTGGATCTACCCACTGGGAGCCGCTGGCACTTGGCAACCCTTTCCCGCCGCGGGGCGCCTGGCGTCAGGCCCCCTTCTGTCCAAGTCCCCCCTGCGCCGGAGAACAGACGCCCCCTCTGGTCTTCAGCCACTTCCCTCGGTGGCCCCACCTCCTCCCGGGAGGAAACTGGGCTGGGGAAAACACGGCAAGGCAGAGCAGCTGCCACGGCCCCCGACCCGACCCCCGGAGCCCGGTCACGCGGGACGCTGGACTGCCCCAGCCCTCCAGCTCCCGGGGGCCCGACTCCCTCGGCAGACGCGCCCCGAAGCCCCCGGTGCCCGTTGCTTGAAGCCAGTGCAGAAGGGCCAGGGCCGCCCTGCTCGGAGCCCAGGGGCAGGGCAGCGCCCGGACCGGAGGCTCAGCCAGCCCGCACCTCGGGGCGCCTCTCCCCTCGGGAGGCCGGCGGAGCCCCGACGGCCCCCACCCCTTGAGACGCCGGCCCAGTGTCCCCACAGAAGGTGCTGGGAGCAGGCCGTGCGCTCGGGCGTCCGCGGAGGGCCAGGGACTCCCCGGGCCGCAGCCCGCTGCCGCCGCCCAGCTCCCAGCAAATACCAGTAGGATCTGGTCATTTAAAGGCTCCAGCTTTACTCCCTTGTGCTTAGCCCAGGCCCACCTGCCCGCAGGAAGCCGCATGCAGGGCCCGCGCGCCCGTCACCTCAGAGGTCCCGGTGTAAGGCCTGCGCGGCCCCCGCGCCGCCTCGGGCCTCGAGAGACGCGGGCGCCGACCCCTCTCGCCAGAAAGGCAGGCAGGGAGCGCGCGCTCCGGGGCGTGAGCCCACACCCCTCCCTTCTGACGGCAGAGGCTTCCTCTGCTTCTGAGCTGACTCGCGCGCGCTCTGCGGGCTCCAACCACCCCGGGCAGGAGGACCCTGGCCCGGGGCCAGCGCGAAAGGGTCGGGAACGCGGATGGGCTTCGGTGGGCTGGAACCTGTTGGGAGCAACGTCGTCCAGGTGAGGGCAACCACCTGCAGAAAACCACAGGCGCCAGGCACGGGGCGGGGGGTGGGGGGGAGGCCTAGGGGACGGTGGGAATATTCTAGAAGGTATGGCCCGTCCTGCAGGCCACGTCAGCCAGATCCCGAGAGGCCCGCACACAGCCCTCTTCCATTCCAGCTGAGAACACGGGCCTTTCGTGTTTAAAATTATTATCACCTGCTTCAGAGTCAGACTAGGTGCGGCTCAACGTCAAGAAACATGGCAACACACGCCAAGGCCTTGAAAACAGCGTGCTGCCGCCGAGCCGCCCAGGAGCTCCCGAGACAAGAGGGCGCGGAGGCAACAGCTCGGTCACGCGGAGTCATCCAGTGTGGTTCGAACAGTGCAGACTCTAAACCCCCAACTCCAGGGCGGTCGCTGCACAGCTGTCACGCGAGCCTGTGCTCCTCGGCTCTTCGTCTCGTCACAGCGAAGCTTTGGAGTGACGGGCATCAAGCCCCCTCGGCGCGTCACAGCTCTCAGGTCTTGGGTAGACCGCGTTACAGCTCTTAGACAGCTCGGTGTTACAGCTCTATTTCATTTAGAAGATAGCAGGAAAATCCATCTTCCAGGCGTGAGGGCACGTCGACCTAAACACACGAGAAGAAGAGCGCCCCAGCGCGCGGGGAGCGAGCGAGCCGGCTCCGGCTCCTCCGTGTGTATGCTCCTCTCTCCCCGGGCCTGTCCTGTGTAAACTGGGCCAGCCAGGAGTGCTGTTTGTTTTCCCTGAGGTCCTCACTCCGGTCCTCGGACCATCTTTTGTTTCATTTTCGCGGGCTTTTCCCTTCCTTGCCTTGTAGCCACTGCCATTTTGGACTCCTTTCCCCTGTTCTGCCTACCTACCATATATATGCATGTGAAACACCGTGGATACAACACCGCTATATATTCCTGGAAGCACCTCCCATGAGTAGAATATTCAAATGTAGTTTACGGGAAAAAAATGTTACTGATACGAGGAAAATAGTGCACAGTAACACTGAGAATACTTATCTAAATATTAAACCTCGAAAGTCAAAAATGATTTAAGATATAAAACAATACAGAAGAAGACATGTGGCCGCGATCACATTGCAGATAGGTGCGGAGCAGAGACAACAGACAGACCTTCCTTCCCGACGGGCAGGTGGCGGAGACCTCCCGCCACTCGTTTGTGCGTCCTCTAACACCTTTAACGCCCTGAGTTACTTCGCAATCAGAACAGGGGCGTCGTGTTTGCTGAGAACCTGTCTTCCTTCCAGCGGGAAGACACTGCTCAGCTCACCTCTCCGTCACCATCTCCTCCCTCCTCCCCGGTGAGACCCAGAGCCTGGCTAGACCCCCTTGCCCCGTGCCCAGTGACTGCCGCTGGAGAGAAGACGCCTCAGGACCACAAGCCTGGGCAGGCTTTTGGGGGCCCTGCTGCCCTCCTGGGTGGGGCCAGCCCGAGATGCCAGCCTCTCGGAAAAACCGGAAAGCCTGGGCTTACGTTCTTCCCTGGCACCAGGCTGGGGTGAGTCAGGCTGAATCCTCATTCACTCTGCTCCAGTGCCCCACCCCCAGTGCACACCCAAGCTCGCTTCCCTCATTTACAAGGCCCCAGCATTCACCTGCACTTGTGGGCCCAAGTGAGACTTGACACGCAGACGTTAGGACGCTTACCTTTCCTGCTTTATGAAGACAGTGCAACGGAAGAATGAGGTTCAGCAGAAACACGCGGCGGTGACAACGGCAGCTCTAGGCATCCGGTTTCAGGCCGAGCTGCAGCGACGGCAACACCGCCCCGCAGGCCAGTTGCTCACCCGAGTCTTGGATTTCAAGAGGCAGTTTTGTCTCTTGTACTGGCCCTGAATTTGCCACTTAACCTGCTACCCTCAGACCCTCCCAGTGACATTGTTAACTGCTGTCTCAGTCAACGTTCGTTGACTGTTCTGTCGTTCATGCTGGAGGAGGAAACAGAACAGGCTGTTTTGAAAGTGGGACTCCATCTTGGGCTGGACTGTGGACTCTGAGCTATATGCCCAGTATCTACAGAAAAGACACACCATCAGGAAAACCAGGCCCCCCGAAAGGAAGAGCCCCAGGGCTTGTACCTAGACCCTCGGCCTGAAAGAGTACCCTAATTATCTGTGTAACCGATAGAATCGTGCATTCTAGTATGCTTACCGGGCTGTGACCACAGGCCTACTGATAATTGTCCACTGTTAGCCACCTAGGCTCAAGGCTTATGAATCATGGGTTAACTTTGATTGTATCTTTCTTTTCCTTGGTTCAGACTAGTTTCAGGGTATTTGGGGAGGTGGGTTTCAGCATGTACACTTAGGGCATATAAGGTTTTCACAAAAGCTGGTTGGGGTCCCTGGCTAAGAGGAGACTGTCCCTAAGAGGTCCCGCCAGGGTAATAAACCGCACTCCGCCATCTGCAGTCCTGGGTGAGTTTGCTTCCCGGAGCACGTGGCTACAGCAGTGTCCAGCCTCTGGCTTTCTTGCCCATCCAAGCTGAACCCGTAGGAGACAGACACAAGTTGGTCCCATAGTTCCTCAAGAGTCTGGAAGTATGAGGCGTCCCTGCACACACACTTCATTCACCCGACACAGAAGCATACTTCCAGTAAGAGCATTTCCAGGTCAACAGTATTTGTGTCACGGTGTTAAGAACATAAACTTAGGTGTGTGACCAGGCTGCAGTCCAGTGTAACGAGTGACCTGTTAGTAATGATTTGCTTCTATCTAAGTCAGACTGAATCTGTTTGCACTTTAAATGTGGTTTCTGAGAGGGGATGAAGGTGTCACAGAGACGCTCAAGAAGGTAAGCACACACAAGCCCTGGGACTGTCTGCAGTATGCCGCCTGCCATCCCAGCAGACGCCGTGGAGTCGCCGCCAGCCATCCCAGCAGAACACCGTGGGGCCAGTTCATCCCGTGGCCAGTGGCCGCGGTGGGATGACAGGAACCTGACTGTATAGAAGGGTACCGTGCGGTCCTCAGGAGAGACCGCGGCACCAGACGCAGCCTTTCCTGGTCTCGCTGCCGCAGCACCAGCAGCCACCATGCATTGCCTGTTCGCTCTCTTCTTCGCCTCCAGGTCATCTCAGCTGATCTGTCCGTAGGCTGGATTCTTCTCCCGCCTAGTGCAGTCTGTTGAGCCCTCAAGTGAACTCTCCCCCTTCAGTTACACCTTTCCTTTATGCCCTAATTCCTGGTTTTATGGGTGTTCTCACACGCACGCACGTGTGGTTGTTCAGTAGTGTTAGACTCTTTGCGACCCTTTGGACTGTAGCTTGCCACGCTCCTCTCTCTGTGGGATTTCCCAGGCCCGAATACTGGAGTGGATTGCCATTTCCCTCAAGCGGAATCTTCCCAACCTATGGATCAAACCCTCATCTCCCGCGAGGGCGGGCAGATTCTTTACCACTGAGCCACCAGGGAAATGTCTCTAGACCTGACTTAACTCTGAATATATTTAAAAGAGCTTAGTCCTGGTCTAGTAACTCCCATGTCTGGGCATCCTTATGGACAGTGTCTATGGACGCTCATTTCCTGTGTGTACACCGTATTTTCTCTCCATTGCTGTTTCTTGCCATGTTTCACATGTTCCTGACAGCAGGGTATTCTAAGCAAAATAAACTAGCAACTCTGGGAGTCAGACTTGCTCCCCTCCCCAAGGCTGGCTTCAGTTTCTGTTGCTGCCTGTTGATTTATCTGAACTGACTCTGGAAAGCAACGTGTGAGCACTGAAGTCTCTGTGGAGACAGCTAGTGATCAGACAGGGCTCGCAGAGTGTGCCGAGGGCCCAGCCCTGGATAGGTCTGCCCAGCCCTCATGCCTGCTGTGGGGCCTCGAGGCAGCACAGCGCCTCCCAGGCCTCCCTGCAGCCTTGGGCACGCACCTGCTCTACCCCGAGCAGGGGCCTCCCAGAAGAGCCGATGCTTCAGGGCTCCTCAAAGGCGCCGGGACCCCGGTTGCGCATCCCCTCCTTCTCCTTTAAACTTCTGACTTAAGCATTATCTACTCCCTTGGGCGGGCAGTTGTGACGTTAAACCACCGCTGGGGAAAAGGTTTTTTGCATTGGATGAACTCCTAGCTCCAAGTCAGTTCAAATAAAAACAGCTTTGCAACTAGGGTCTTCCAGAGAAACTCCAGGCAACTCAAACCGTCTGAGACTCAAATATTCTTTTTTCTTTTTTCCAAATAAGTCACAAAAATCACTTCTGAAGTACCTTTTAACCAGCAGGCTTAATTTACTATTGTGTTCGGCCTCAATCCGTGAAGCTTCACAAAGCAGTTAGCCAAATCTCAAGATCCAGCTGAAAAGGTCATCACTCATTTTCCCGCCAAAACCCTTTTCATATTACTGATTAGACGACCCAGTAGGTTTTCTCCTGGAGTCGATACTTGGTTTGTTTCGGTGCACCTACTTTTTATCTACATCCGTTTCAAAGTTTCCTTTGCTTGTTATGCAAACTTAAGCCTATGCTTGGAATCCCATGGACAAGAGGAGCCTGGCTGGCTACAGGCCATAGGGGTCGCGGAGTGTCTCCAAAAGTCATGTTAAAGCCTTAACCCTCCCCACCCAATGTGACGGTTTTAGGAGGTGGGGCCTTCGGGAGGTAATCAGGGCTGAGTGAGGTGGGAAGGATGGATGTCGTACAGACCAGAGCCCTTCTTTTGGGTCATTTCTTCTCAAAGTGTAAGAATCATCTTGAGAACTTGCTGCAACACCACTTCCTCAGCCCCTTCTGCGCTGATTCTGAGTCAGACCTTGGGCCTGGGAACCTGCATTTCTACCAAGCTCTAAGGTAACATGAGCGCTTCTCCTCTGAGGCTCTCACTTTTTAGCTGGTGTTCGGCCCGAGGAGCGGCCAGTGTGCCGTGTGTCTTCTCGGGAGTCTCTCGCCGCGCGCCGGGGAGGGCATTCCAGCCTGCGTGCTGAGGATTAGCATTCCTCCCTGCTGCGGGGCTGTGGCTCACCAGGCGGCCAGGGGCTCGGCGGCAGCTGCAGGGAGAGGCGCCCTTCAGCCGGCCGTCTCCCCCGCTCCCTGGGCAGGGCCCTGTGTGGCTGAGCTGCTCTCCGTTACCCACTACAGCGCTGCGACCGGTCTCTGCCCAACAGCCCCAACGCGCTGCTTCCGGGAAGCAGAACTGGGGGAATGACTGCCAAGTGCTCCATGGCTTGAGGCACAGAGCTGGAGCCGATTTAACTCCTGCCGCTTCTTCACTCCTTGGCAGTAATGGAGTCTAGCCATTTGCAAGGATTTTAAACAAATACAAATCTTGGGCTTCCTGGGTGGCACAGGGGTAAAGAATCCACCTGCCAGTGCGGGAGGATGAAGAGACACGGGTTTAATCCCTAGGCCAGGAAGATCCCCTGGAGGAGGAAATGGCAACCCAGCCAAGTATTCTTGCCTGGGAAATCCCAAGGACAGATGAGCCTGGCGGACTACAGTCCACAGGATCCCAAACAGTCAGACACAGCCGAGCACACACACGCAAGAGTCACGAGATAGCCTGCTTTCTCTGCTCTGAGGTCCCCCGGGAGAAGTCGGCAGTCCGCAACCCACAAGCGCGTTCTCACAGGACCCGGTGTTGGCCCCGATCTCAGACTCCCAGCCTCCAGAACTGGGAGAAATACAAGCCTTTTATTTAGAAGTCACCCAGCCAATGGTGTTCTGTTAACAGAAGCTGGACAGACTACAGCAATTCACATATGTTTAATCATTTCACAGTCATCAAAACAATGACAGCTCTAACAGGTGAGCTGTTTTCTCATAAAACTAAAACACTGACATTCCCATTTAAAACACCTCTCATTCAAGGCCAGCACGCTGAGAGCCTCTGCGCGTCAGCTTCCGTGGAGCCAACACACAGTTCACCTGCTTCCAAGCCGCTGCCGCTGCCGCTGCACTCCAGACCACCAGTCAAGGTCCAATTGTATTAATCAACCCGCAGCTCTTTCTGATATTTGCATGACGCGTGGTAAGAAATACAATTTGTTGAGAAAAGTACAAGAATTACTTAATTTAGATCTTGTATTGCTTTATCCGAAATGAATTAAGTTCTATCACAATTTTTTTCACCTGAACCACGTTTTAACAGCATCCTGATGAAATGTACATATTTAGCACTTTGATCTTTTAACACATAACTTTTGAGCACTATTTGTAGCCAAAACTTGTCATTGGCACTAACTCAAATTCCTGGTTGAAAAAAAATCAAGTCAGACTACAGATTTTATGTACTGAGTTGGCCAAAATGTTCATTTGGGTTTCCTGTAAAATCTCATGGAAAAACTCAAATGAACGTTTTGGCCAGCCCAACAGTATGTATCTAACACAAGCTTTACTCTGTGCAGATTACTGCACAGAATCAAAGCAAGTTCCAGGCTGGGACTCACTGCTGTGACAATCCCTTCTTCGTTCTGCAGACCAACAAGACTCAGATTTATTATATTTAGAAATATTAAAAGTTACCCAGATTTTGTCATCTCTTCACTTTAGGTAGTTGTTCCTAATATTTATAACACAATCTTAAGTGTACAGCACAAAAAACTGCATGCTTGCTGCTATAGTTTAAAAGAATTACACTGGGCAGACAAAATTTTAAGTCAGTGATTCTCCTAAAGCAATCTGCGTTCTGTTAACACAAACAACTTAGCCACAGTCCCCTCAGTGACACAGACCAATCTGTGCCATGAATGTTCCTCAGATGTGGTTACAACAGCAGATTCATCTTCTACGGTACTAACGTCCTAAAACTGTCAGCACAAACCACTGAGTTTATATGAAAATTTATATTAGCTAATTGTAACAGTACAACTGCACAGGAGCAGTGATCAAAACCATCCCCAAGAAAAAGAAAATGCAAGAAGGCAAAATGGCTGTCTGAGAAGGCTTTACAAACGGTTGAGAAAAGAGAAGCCAGAGGCAAAGGAGAAAAGACATAGCCATCTGAACGCAGAGTTCCAAAGAACAGCAAAGAGAGATCAAAGAGCCTTCCTAAGTGAACAATGCAAAAAAAACAGGAAAACAATCGAATGGAAAAGACTAGAGATCTCTTCAAGAAAATCAGAGATACCAAGGGAATGTTTCAGGCAAAGACGGGCTCAATAAAGGACAGGAACAGAATGGACCTAACAGAAGCAGAAGAGATTAAGAAAAGATGGCAAGAATACACAGAAAAACTACACAGAAAAGACCTTGATGACCCAGATAACCACGATGGCATGCTCACTCACCTAGAGTCAGACATCCTGGAGGGCAAAGTCAGGTGGGCCTTTGGAAGCATTACTACGAACAAAGCTAGTGGAGGTGACGGAATTCCACCTGATCTATTTCAAATCCTAAAAGATGATGCTGCTAAAAGTGTTGCACTTAATATGCCAGCAAATTTGGAAAACTCAGCAGTGGCCACAGGACTGGAAAAAGTCAGTTTTCATTCCAATCTCAAAGAAGGGCAATGCCAAAGAATGCTCAAACTACCGCACAACTGCACTCATTTCACATGCTAGAAAAGTAATGCTCAAAATCCTTCAAGCTGGGCTTCAACAATACAAGAACCGAGAACGTCCAGATGTACAAGCTGGGTTTAGAAAAGGCAGAGGAACAGAGATCAAATTGCCAACATCTGCTGGATCATCAAAAAAAGAAAAGAGAGTTCCAGAAAAACATCCGCTTCACTGACTATGCCAAAGCCTTTGACTGTGTGGATCACAATAAACTGTGGAAAATCCTTCAAGAGATGGGAATCCCAGACCACCTGACCTGCCTCATGAGAAACCTGTATGCAGGTCAGGAAGCAACAGTTAGAACTGGACATGGAACAACAGACTGGCTCCAAATCAGGAAAGGAGTGCACTGTCTGTATATCGTCACCCTGCTCATCTAACGTCTATGCAGAGTACCTCGTGTGAAACGCCAGGCTGGACGAAGCACAAGCTGGAATCAAGACTGCTAGAAGAAACAGCAATAACCTCAGATATCCAGATGATATTGCCCTAACGGCAAAAAGCGAAGAGGAATTAAAGAGCTTCTTGATGAAAGTGAAAAAAAGAGCGCAAAAGCTGGTTTAAAACTCAACATTCAAAAAAACTAAGATCATGGCATCCAGCCACATCACTTCACAGCAAACAGACAGGGAAACAATGGAAACAGTGACAGACTTTTGTTTTCTTGGGCTCCAAAATCACTGCGGACAGTTACTGCATCCATGAAATTAAAAGACGCTTGCTCCTTGGAAGAAAAGCTATGACAAACCTAGACGAAGTATTAAAAAGCAGAGACATTACTTTGCTGACAAAGGTCCGTACAGTCACAGATATGGTTTTTCCAGTCGTCGTGTGTGGATGTGAGAGTTGGACCATGAAGGCTGAGCACCGAAAAACTGATGCTTTTGAGCTGTGGTGCTGGAGAAGACTCTTGAGAGTCCTTTGGACAGCAAGGCGATCAAACCAGTCAATCCTAAAGGAAATCAACCCTAAATATTCATTGGAAGGACTGATGCTGAAGCTCCAGAACTTTGGCCACCTGATGCAAGGAGCCGACTCATTTGAAAAGACCCTGATGCTGGGAAATACTGAAGGAAGAGGAGAAGGGGGTGGCAGAGGATGAGATGGCTGGATGGCATCACCGACTCAATGGATGGGAGTTTGCGCATAGTCTGGGAAATAGTGAAGGACATGGAAGCCTGGTGCACTGCAGTCCATATGGTCACAAAGCACTGAATAAGCGGCTGAACAGGAACAGTACAATTACTCTGATAATTTTTACCATAAAGCGATTCAACAGTCTCACCATCAGGATGGTGCAGGGTCATATGTGCCAAACACCAGCTCTGAGCTACCTGCTGAACTGTGTCCAGGGCCTGACACAAACCTGCAGCAGTTATTACAAAGGGGTCCTGCACGGGAAGATGGGGCTGCTCGCAGAAGCAGGCCGAGGAGGGTCGGACTGAACGTCCTCCTCTGGCGGATGCACAGCAAGCGCTACCACGCCTGGTCACTTCACTGAAACTCCTGCCCACCTTCTGCTGGCATTTGCATCTTCCACCCACGGGTTAGGTTTCCAAAACAGGACTTCCTGTCTTAGGAAAAACCCTGAGGGAAAGACTCACAAATCCTGGCTACCTGCTAGAAACGGGAGGGAAGGGAAAGAGAAATAGCAACCCCTAACTACTGCGGAACACCTCGCCACCGCGGCTCTCCTACCCCATCCGTCCCAGCTCCGGCTGCGCTCCGGGAAGCTCACCTAACGCCAGGCAGCAGCGCCAGCCTGCCCCAGACGCTGACGGCACGGAGTCTCCTTCCTCAGAGTACCTCCCGCGTGCCACCGGCGATCACAGCTGCTCGGGCCCAAACCCCAGACTCCGCGTCCAGCGCCCCTCGCCCCGCCCAACGGCCCAAGGGCCTTAAACCTTATCGCTCCCCTCACACAGCCCTCCGCCAAGCAGGCCTGCTCTCCCCGGAGACCTCGGGCAGGCGCAGCGTCTGCCGCCGTCGCAACGGCGCCTCCTCCGGCAGGGGCCCCTGGACTCCCCCGGCCTCGCCCCCTCCCCACAGTCGGCGGGGCGCGCGCCCCAAGCGGCCGCGGGTTTGCTCGCTGAGCCCACAAAGGGACGCCCGTCGTCCCGCCGCCGCGCACTTGCCGGGCGCCAGGCACCCGGACGCCCCAGCACAGGCCGGCACTAAGGAGCTCATGGTCTACCCCCGCGAAACCGACCACCGCGGCCCTGAAGCGTGGGGCGACACGCCGGCCTGCGGAACGTCTTCCGGGTCCCGACACGCGGGGCCAACTGCGCAGGCGCACGCCCCCTTCCCGGCGGGCTCCGCGCCTCGCCCCGCCCGTCCGGCCTCACTCCCGACGGGCCGCGCGGCCCCGCTGCACGCCGGGAGTTGTGGTCTCGGCGCGGGCGGCGCGCGCGGGCGCGGCGCGTGGCAGGAAGCGGAAGCGGAAGCGGCCGCCGCGGCGCTAGCACTGACGTGTCTCTCGGCGAGGCGCGGCGCTCCGGAGCGGGCCCGGCGGCGGCGGAGCGGCACTCGCAGCGCGCGGAGCTGGACTGCGGCCCGGAGCCGAGCAGCCGCCGCCATGGGGAGTGAGTCCCTCGGGGCAACGCGGGCGCGGGCGCGACCCCGCTCCGCTGGCAGGGAAGCCCGCCCGGCCCCGCGCCCCTGCTCCCCGGGGCGGCGCGGGGCCCCCCCAGCCCTGACCCCCCTCTTGTCTCTCCCCCGACAGTCAAGTTCCTGGAAGTCATCAAGCCCTTCTGCGTCATCCTGCCCGAAATTCAGAAGCCGGAGCGGAAGGTGAGTTGCCGCAAGCCTCGGGGAGGGCGGCGGAGCGGCCCCGGCGCGCCGAGTGGGCGCCCCTTCCCCCGAGTCTGGTCCGGGCGGCGTGCTTTCCCCCGAGCCGCGCCGGGCTTCGGTTGGAGCGTGCTCTGTGGACGTTCCCCGGGTGGCCCGAACCGGGGGGTTGCGCTGCCCCGCCGAGGACCCTGGCCTGAGTGGAAGGCCTCGAGAGCCCCAGCCTCCGGTTCGAGCTCCTCTCCCTCCGCCCGCTCCAGGGAGCGGGTCGCCGGCTGTCCTCTTTCCTGGAGATGCGCTTTCTGTTCAGCTGCTGCGAGGAACTGAGAGCAGTAACTTTACTGTGTGTAACTGAGTCTGTGCCTTTTCGTGTGCCCTCACTGAACTGAGAATGAGGGCATATTGTGACCCGTGTCTTCACAGCAGGTTCATTGAAACATGAGAAGATAGGAATGTAGAGCTCTGTCGACTCTTTATCGAGAATTTTTGCACGTGCACAGCTTCAGGCCCGAACAGTGAGAGTTGCCGGTGTAAGCGAAGCCGTTAAACAAGGAAGAACAGCTTCAGAAGGGTTCTTACGGAGAATTAGTAGGAATATGTTTCTGTCCTCACCTTCTTTGCGTCTCCTCCACGGATGTGCTGGCTTTGAGGGGCTGGTATGCAAAGGTGTGTGTGTGTGTGTGTGCGCGCGCGCGCGCGCGTGTCCCCAGCACAGTAGAAAGGGCCTGGCTCTGGAGGCAGGCTCGCCTGGGATCCACCCTCACACAGCCTCTTCATGTGTGACCTTGGCCTTGTGTGTAACTGAGTGAGGTGGGAGAGCCGTAGAAATTTGTGCAAGGTACGGCAGTGGCTCCAAAAGGGATTAGCTCTGGAAGACATTGTGTCTGATGGCAGACTTGAAGGAAGAATAGACGTGTCCTTGAAGGAAAGGAATGGAATTCTGATGGCATAAGGAGTATGGAGTCTGCTAAGGCAGAAACGACCAGTGGTGGGAGGGCGTTCGGTATTGATAGAACAGAAAGGGTGGGCAGGGAGCCAGACAGATTAGAAAATTGCTCTGGGGTAGGGAAGAGGTTGAGAGGATTCTGCCAAGAGAGTGAACTCCAGACGTAGGGAGGCAAAACCGGGACAGTTTCTTGATGTTTTGCTGCTGAGTTTGGCTGCTTCCAGGAGAGGAGACTTGGTTATTTAAGAATGAGGAGTCCTGTAAAACTTGTCCACCGTCCCTCCCCGTAAAGAGTCGCTTCTAGCTCGTTATATGACCGGTCAGCCTGGCAGGGTGTTGCTTTCCTTGGCTGCCTCCTGATTTCCTGGTGGGAAGGGGCGCAGGGAGCATTCTCAAGAGGAAGAGCTCCGCGGACGCCCCTAGCTCCGCGTGGAGCGTCTCAGTGTCCAGTCTCCCCACCGTGGTGCGGTTGTCCTGTTGAGCCCTGCCCACCGTGGGCAGCGCAGAGGCGCTGTAGCCCTGAGCTGGCCGCAGAGCTGTGACCCCGGCTCCATGCTCACTTAGAACAAAGCTTAAAAGGTGCCTTTAAAGAACACGGTTTTGTTCACTTACTACCTTCACTCAGAAGGTGTTTCCGTGTTAAGATGCTCAGCCCACAGAACAGCGCCTGTGTTTTCTAAGCCTTTAAAGCCGTTCATCCTTGCTGTGCGGCCTGCAGGTGCTATGAAGACACTTAGGGTTCAGAGCAGAGGGGGCTTGGGCAGGGCGTCTCCCCAGTGATGCTTCTCAGTCACCTGTAAAATGATTCTGAATAGTCACCTGTCCTACTTACACACCAGAGGAGAGGTGAAAACTCTTGTTAAACAGCCGCTACCAGTAGTTAGTGAGTCGGTTGAATATGCAGTTCTCCGTCCTCCTCCGGTGTATATAACATCGGTTTGCCCTTGATTCATGGAGAATGCTGGAGATTACACAAACACGGGTTGCAGATTAGTTGACTCTAGCATAGCGAGATTCTGTCCATTACAAAACCCTGTCAAGTGAGAAGTGATGCTCCTGTGCCGTGAGGGCGGGTCTGGTTTAGGAACCTCTTTCTGTTGCAGCATTCTGTGACTGTGGGTCAGGTCGTACACTGTTCATTGTTGACCGTTAAGAGCGCAGGCTTTGTACTCAAATCCATGACACCTGTGGGATCCGCGAGTGAGGTTGCTTTGCGACCCCACGGACTGTAGTCCACCAGGCTCCTCCGTCCATGGGATTTTCCAGGCAAGAGTGCTGGAGTGGGTTGCCATTCCCTTCTCCAGGAGATCTTCCCGACCCAGGGACGGAACCCGGGTCTCCCGCGTTGTAGGCAGATGCTTTACCGTCTGAGCCACCGGGGAAGTCCATTTTTCTAAGCTTCAGTTTTCTTGTAAAAGCAAGGGTGGCGTTACGCAGTGTGAAGATTGAATGGGGTGACGCGTGTGCCGGTCTCTTTGCATCTGTGCCTTATGTACAGAAAGCCTTCCCCGGTGGCTCTGTGGCAGAGAGTCCGCCTGCAGCGCAGGAGACGTGGGTCCGACCCCCGGGTCGGGAAGACCCCCTGGAGGAGGAAATGGCGACCTGCTCCAGTCTCCTTGGCTGGGAGACTCCATGGCCAGAGGAGCCTGGCGGGCCACATTCCATGGGGCCACACAGCTGGGTGTGGCTGAGCACACACGCACGCACACTCGCGTTTGGTGCGTGGCGGGGCGCGTCCGCGGTTGCTCTCCTGTGAGCTGAGCAGGGCGCCTGGGCAGAGCCCCCCGTCGCTCTGCTTGTGGCGGCGCCCCGCCGGCCGGGCTCGCTCTGCCCCGAAGGTGACCCGCCGCCCTGGCCCGCTCTGCCCCGCTGCAGATCCAGTTCAAGGAGAAGGTGCTCTGGACTGCCATCACCCTCTTCATCTTCCTGGTGTGCTGCCAGGTAAGCCGGGCCCGGGGCCGCCGTCCGGGGCCCAGGCGGGGCACGGGGGCCGGGGGCATGTGCCTGGCTCCTCTCTGCTTGCTTCCAGATCCCCCTGTTTGGAATCATGTCTTCAGATTCAGCTGACCCTTTCTACTGGATGAGAGTGATCCTCGCCTCCAACAGAGGTAGGCTGACCCCTGCGCCCCATGCTGCGCGGGCTCGACTGGCCGCCTGCAGCTACCTGACAGGCTTGGCTTCACGTGGCGTCCAGAGTGTTAGAGAGTGTTCGCATGCCGTGCTAAGAACAGCCCTAGTGAGTGCTGGCTTCAGCTCCAGGCCCGTCACCCTGCTCAGAACTGCTTTGTATGCGGTACAAAGCCTGCAACGAGAAGACAAGTCGACGTGGTAGGGGTTTCTAAAACGTGGGAAGACTAGAGTGCCTTTTAAGCAGCTGAAATGATGACATGTCTCTCTCTCCCCTGTTTTGATAACATTCTTTAGAATGTGTAATTTGTTTTTCCGCTGTGTCTTGTCCGTATCTACGGGTTACATGTATGTGTCCAAAGAAATGAATGCACAGACAATGTACTGTATACTCTGAACAGTTACCTGTTTGGGGTGAGGGGGGATTTTGAATGTTTATGCTGGTACTGCTTTTGATTAACTCATTTTAAAAATATGGTTCAAACTAACTTCTAGATCAGTTGGAAGTATAGCTTGTTCTAGTGTAATGGAAATAGAGATTTACTCGAAACTAGATACAGTGGTATGGCCCTCATCTCCAGACGCTGGAAATTATTCTAACGTCACCCTTTTTGTTAACTGATGAAGAGACAAACTTATCTTCTCTGTACAACCAGCGTGAATCTGTTTTCGAGATCTCTGTACAACCAGCGTGAATCTGTTTTCGTGAATTTAAATGTAGCAGTCCGTTTAAGTGCCATGTGACTTGCTAAAAAGAATGGTACCTGGCGGACTAAACAGAATGAACTGACTTGCCCTCTCACTGCTGATATTTGGGGGCTTCCCTCTGACTTGAATGTTGAGGGCAGACTGAAGCGTGTGGGGCTTCTGCTGGGGCACACAGTCCAGCTGTGTGCGGTCATTTTCTTACCAGCGTTTTGCTTCTCCACACTGACGTCAGCTGTGTTTTGTCCCCCTTCCTAAGGCACGCTGATGGAGCTGGGCATCTCGCCCATTGTCACCTCCGGCCTCATCATGCAGCTCTTGGCTGGCGCCAAGATAATTGAGGTTGGTGACACCCCGAAAGACCGAGCCCTCTTCAACGGAGCCCAAAAGCGTAAGTGGGATTGTAAATGATGTTCAGATGTCTGTAGTTGAGAATTTGAATTTGCTACAAAGTTTGGGTCATCAACAATTGGCTTGGGGTTTTTTGGGGGGCGGGGTTGGCTGTCTTTGCAGGAGTGGGGGCATCGTTGCTGTAATCCCCTCGGCCCTCCAGCCCTGTGTGGCCTGTGTCAGCAAGAGGGCCCTTGGGAGGGGCTGGAGCAGGCAAAGGAAGGGCATCGCTGCCCAAGGCTGGAGGGCCCGCCCTCCACCATCACCCTGTCCTTCCCACTTAGAAGCAGAGCCGTGGTAAGAATTCATTTGAATATTGTGTGTGAAAAACCAGTGAGTGCCTAGCCAGTGGTAGTACCTGGCAGGGTGGTATTTCTCCTTGTGGGAGTTTAAGAGGATTCACTTTAGAGGAGTGGTGGTCCTCTCGGCTTAGCTCTGCCGTGTGCCAGCTGTGTGACTCTGGGCAGTTAGATGCAACTCGTGTCCCAGTTTCTTCACCTGTAAAAATGGGGAGAATGGCATTTTCCCAGTAGTAGATCATAAGCGGCACTTGTAACAATGACCAGTCATCACAGTTAACCAAGTTAAGCTGGACTGTGGATTGACAGGTATTAATCAGGAAACAATAATTACACTTTCCTGCCCAGCCGTGTTTCCTTCCACACCAGCGTGTTTTAAGATCTTAAGTTAGTAGGTTAAAGAGCTGAGCACAAAAGATTAATCTAGTTGACACTTGTCAGTTTCAGACACGAACCAGGATTTTAGAATATATATGTGCGTTATTTTTCAGAACTATAGATCGGCTGTTTTCTCTTTGGTCTTGGATTTTATAAAAACATTTTTTTCTGCCTTAAGAATTTGGTCTTATTGAGCACTTTTAAAAAGTCAGAAAGGGACTGTACCACAGGCACTGTGGAGTAGAATGTATATATCTTGGCGGGGGCGGCAAACTGAGCCGAAAAGCTGGAGTTGAGTCCCAGTCCCATACTGTAAGATCCGTGCAGCACCGTGGGATCCAGCGAAAACCTGTGGGTTCCGTCGTACATCCCAGTGGAATGAAGTGAATGATACAGGACCCAAGACTGTCCGTAAAAAGGAAAGCCTCCTTTCGGAGAGCTTCGGGAGAGCTGTGCAGCAGGGGAGCAGGCCGAGTAGGTTGGCGGCATGATGGGTTTTTCCTTAAATAATGCATTAAATACGAACCGGGAAGGCTCACCTGATCGCCGAGCCTGTGTTCGGTGCCCTGAAGCGCGAGCCTGTCTGGTGACCTGGGCGAGTGCTCCTGGAACCTGGGCCCCAGATGATGGCCGCAGGGTGGTGTGCAGGCTGGGGACGTCCCTGAGTTGCGTTCACATCTGTCCTGAGAAGCTGGGTGGTGATGCTTCAGGCCGTTCCCCCTGCCTGTCACTGAAAGGAGATGCGTCGAGCAGGAGGCGGAACTAAGAGCGCCCACGAGCTCTGTCCCGAGCTTGAGTCACCGAGCGTTGCTCTCGCTTTGTCGGTGTGGCCGAGCTCCCTGGGGGCAGGGTCTGTGGGCCTCACCTTTGTCCTCCTGGCGTGGAGCTGGCGTCTGGTCGCCGTGTCCTCCAGGACGGTGTGCTGGCCCCGGGCACGCAGCTCTCCTCTCGTCCACAGTGTTCGGCATGACCATCACCATCGGGCAGTCCATCGTGTACGTGATGACGGGGATGTATGGGGACCCGTCCGAGATGGGCGCCGGAGTCTGCCTGCTCATCACCATACAGGTAGTGCTGGGCCGGCCCCACGGCCGAGGCTCCCTCACGCCCGCCCCCGCCAGACAGCAGAGCTGAGGCAGGCTGAGAGAAGCTTCCTGAGAAGAGCCCGGGCCCTGTGCTCCCTTCTGAGTTCACAGAGGAGCCCCCAGCGGCGGGCGTGCCCTCTGCCTTCAGGGGCTCCCATGGAGAAGCCAGCTCCCAAGGAGGGGCAGAACCAGGCTGTGGGGAGCACTCAGGCAGTCTCTCTAGGTTTCTGTACCTTTTTATTTCTTAATACCGACAGCTCTTTGTGGCTGGCCTGATTGTTCTGCTTCTGGATGAACTGCTGCAAAAGGGGTACGGCTTGGGCTCTGGGATCTCCCTGTTCATCGCCACAAACATCTGTGAGACCATCGTGTGGAAGGCGTTCAGCCCCACCACCGTCAACACCGGCCGAGGTGAGGCCCCGGTGCCCGCGGACCCCCATTTCAGGGGAGAGGCGCCCCGTGGACAGGTTTCAGTGAATAGCACCTGCGCTCCCCCATTTCAGGGGAGAGGCGCCCCGTGGACGGGGTTCGGTGTACAGCACCCGCGCGCCCCCGTTTCAGGGGAGAGGCGCCCGTGGGCAGGGTTCGCTGAACAGCACGTGCGCGCCCCCGTTTCAAGGAAGAAGGTCGGTCTTAGGTGCGTCACTTCTGATTGGTCTGCGCGTGTGTCTGTGAAGGTTCTGAAGACACGGGTTTCTGCTGACCCCGATATGTTCGTGGCATGGTTCTCCTGGAGAGCACGCTGCAAACACTGGCCCCTCCGAGACAGCCAGCCCCGCCTCGCTTAGCACAGCCTGGCCGTCACTGCCCAGGCGGGGCAGCTCTCCAGCAGGGCTTCCCCGGTGGACACCCAGTTGCTTCCAGCTTCTGCAAGGGGCAGCTTTGTAAAAGAGGCAGGGATGTGGGCGCTCGCAAGCTGAGCTCAGATCCTGGCCACGCCGTTGGCTGCCAGGATTAAATGACAAATACCAGGAGCTTACGGGGCCTAGGCTCACAGCAGGTGCATGGTGAATGTAAGGCTACCGAGGGTGTGTTCAAGAAAAAGTTCTGAACATTCAGGGAAGTGTGACTTACTAGGAAAGGTTCCTTCATCACTAAATGCGTTATTCACTCAGGAGAGGCCCAGGAGAAGCAAACGTTTGCACACGTTTGTTTTCTGTCAAGTAAGTGCCGGAGACAACCGCTGGCCTCCAGAACCCACATAATCTTGTTAGACTGAAATAGGTCCCCACACCAGTGGAGGCCGCTCCTGCTCTTTCCCTTGAGCTGCTGGTGGGCGTGCTCTGTTCGTTGGTGCTCTTCCTGGCTCTGCTGCTGGCCTGCCCCCGCGGACGCTCGGGGGGCCTGAGTGCCAACAGCAACCAGCCGTGAGTGGGCACATGCGTTGTCCCCCTGGCTTGGCTTTGGGGTGAGGAGCAGAGCGCCTGAGCCTGCCTTGTCGGGACAGCTTGACCACAGCTGGGTGCTGTGCTGCCAGGGAGCCCCCAGGGGCGTGGGGTGGGCAGCTCTGAGCCCCTCAGGCAGGACCGCTTAAACCGGAGCTCCGCAGACACAGCCGTTCAGACGTTGAAAGTGTTAGTCACTCAGTCACGTCTGCCCCTTTGCAACCCCATGGACTGTAGCCCGCCAGGCTCCTCTGCCTATGGGATTCGCCAGGCAAGAATCCTGGAGCAGGCTGCCACTTCTGGACGGCACTTTCTCGACCCAGGGATGGAACCCTTGTCTCGTGCGTTACAGGCTGACTCTTTGCTGGCAGAGCCACCAGGGAAACCTGGTGCCCCACACGCCTGATGTCCCTTGACTCTCACGCCGCAGAAGTGAGATCAGTTAATTCAAACGGAAGGCCAGCCCCGCTGCAGGGGGGTCTGCAGAACAGAGACGAGGGCTGAGGCCCCGCTGTGGTTCCCAGAGCAGCGCCGTGTGCCCCGGAGCCGGCCCCGTTCTCGGTTCCGGCCTCCAGGCTGCTCAGGGCCGCCCTGAGCTCCCTCTGCCTTCGCCCGTGACAGGAATGGAGTTTGAGGGCGCCATCATCGCGCTCTTCCACCTGCTGGCCACCCGCACCGACAAGGTCCGAGCCCTGCGGGAGGCCTTCTACCGCCAGAACCTCCCCAACCTCATGAACCTCATCGCCACCATCTTCGTCTTCGCGGTGGTCATCTATTTCCAGGTGGGTTCAGAGCCAGCCCTGGGGAGGCAGGAGGGTCTGCATTTCCCGTGCCCACACCCCCGGGTGGCGTGAACCATCGCATCACAGTGAAGCGAGCAGCTGGCATCTGACGGAGGGCGCTCCGTGGACTCACGGGACCCTGCCTGAACTGACAGGCTGAGGCAGAGCTGACGTCTCACGGTCTTAATTCAAGAAAAGTGAGAGTTGGCGCAGTCTGAGCCCTTGCTGCCGCTCGCCCAGGCTTGCGGGTGGCTGTAGGCGCGGCTGCCTGTCCTCACGAGAGCGGTCCACACTTGCGCTGTGAGTCTGCGCGACTCTGGACAGGACTCGGCTGCCTGTTGCTCTGCTGTAGTCGGTCAGCCGCTCTGTCCTGACACACGCGTGCTGAGGGCTGAGCACGGCTGCTCCGTTAGGTGATGCGGTTAATGACAAGCTGGCTCCTCGGGGTCTTGGGGTTTGATTGTTGAGGTTTTATTTTAAATATTCTGAACTCCGTTCTAGGCACTGGGGGATTGTTTTTTTTTAAAAAAAAAAACACACACACACAAAGGAAGCCTTTTTTATTTTTGAAGGGTTTCAGAGGGACAGGTTGTGTTCATAGAAAAGTAGAGAAGCTTAGCTTCTCTGCAGTGAGTGAGAGCATCCGAGAAGGGCGCTGTGGGCGTGGGGCTCGTCCGGGGCTGCCGTGGAAGCAGGGCATCCGAGAAGGGCGCTGTGGGCGTGGGGCTCGTCCGGGGCTGCCGTGGAAGCAGGGAGGACACTGGCCACCCGCTGATGGCACTTCCTGTGTTCCACGTTGGTGCACCTGTAATGCAGGGGACTTTGTTTTCTGACAGAAACGCTGCTGTGCTTGGGTGCATTTTAAGCAGCTTTTCTGGACTCTTCTGTCCATTTGCTCCTGAGTGTGGGGCGGGGAAGGGCCGTGGAGGCCCGGGTCTGAGCCCTGCGCGAGGCTCGAGCGCGCGGTGAGAACCTCGCCTCTGCTTGGCTCCTCAGGGCTTCCGCGTCGACCTGCCCATCAAGTCGGCGCGCTACCGGGGCCAGTACAACACCTACCCCATCAAGCTCTTCTACACGTCCAACATCCCCATCATCCTGCAGTCCGCCCTCGTGTCCAACCTGTACGTCATCTCCCAGATGCTGTCTGCCCGCTTCAGCGGCAACCTGCTGGTCAGCCTGCTGGGCACCTGGTCTGTAAGTGCGGCCGCCCCAGGAGCCCGTGCGGGGCCGGACGCCGGGTGTGAGGCTCTGGCTGGGCCATGCTGGCGCCCGTGTGCCTCGCTCACGGCCAGCGCCGTTTACCCTGAGATGCTTTCTGGTTGTGCCTGGCACCGGTTCAGGGACGTTTCTTTGGGGTGGGACAGCTGCCCCGAGGGCCCCTGCTCTCTGTGCTGAGGTGGGGTGACGAGCGGCGCTCACCGCTCCCTGAAACCCCCCCAGGACAGCTCCTCCGGCGGGCCGGCGCGGGCCTACCCCGTGGGGGGCCTCTGCTACTACCTGTCCCCGCCCGAGTCGTTGGGCTCTGTCTTGGAAGACCCCGTCCACGCCGCGGTGTACATCGTGTTCATGCTGGGCTCCTGTGCCTTCTTCTCCAAGACGTGGATCGAGGTCTCGGGCTCCTCCGCCAAGGACGTGAGTAGCGTGGGCAGCCTCTGGGAGGCGTTGACGCAGGACCAGCGTCCTCGCCTGCGGCTGGGGCGAGGGCTCGGCTTGGCCCTCCTCCGGGGATGGGCCTCTGAACGCACAGAGCAGTTAGGCCTTGCCAGGGCCAGTTCCAAAGCGTTAGCGACCGTGGCCAGACCCCGGGTGGATGGACCCGTGCTCGTCTGGGAAGCAGCAGGCAGGGTGAGCTAGGCTTTCCGTTCCGCCTCCTGGGCGGCGGCTGCACAGCGCATGCGGGTGCTGGGGGCGCCTGCGCCTCATGGCGTGCCGAGCGTCTGCCTGGGCTTGGACTCGGGCCCCCCGGGTGGGCCCTGGGCTTGGACTCGGGCCCCCCGGGTGGGCCCTGGGCTTGGACTCGGGCCCCCCGGGTGGGCCCTGGGCTTGGACTCACGTCCTCCCGGGTGGGCCCTGGGCTTGGACTCGGGCCCTCCGGGTGGGCCCTGGGCTTGGACTCGGGCCCCCCTGGGTGGGCCCTGGGCTTGGACTCGGGTCCTCCCGGGTGGGCCCTGGGCTTGGACTCACGTCCTCCCGGGTGGGCCCTGGGCTTGGACTCGGGCCCCCCCGGGTGGGCCCTGGGCTTGGACTCACGTCCTCCCGGGTGGGCCCTGGGCTTGGACTCAGGTCCTCCCGGGTGGGCCCTGGGCTTGGACTCAGGTCCTCCCGGGTGGGCCCTGGGCTTGGACTCGGGCCCCCCGGGTGGGTCCTGGGCTTGGACTCGGGCCCCCCCGGGTGGGCCCTGGGCTTGGACTCGGGCCCTCCCGGGTGGGTCCTGGGCTTGGACTCGGGCCCCCCCGGGTGGGCCCTGGGCTTGGACTCACGTCCTCCCGGGTGGGCCCTGGGCTTGGACTCACGTCCTCCCGGGTGGGCCCTGGGCTTGGACTCACGTCCTCCCGGGTGGGCCCTGGGCTTGGACTCGGGTCCTCCCGGGTGGGCCCTGGGCTTGGACTCGGGCCCCCCCGGGTGGGCCCTGGGCTTGGACTCACGTCCTCCCGGGTGGGCCCTGGGCTTGGACTCACGTCCTCCCGGGTGGGCCCTGGGCTTGGACTCGGGCCCTCCGGGTGGGCCCTGGGCTTGGACTCGGGTCCCCCCGGGTGGGCCCTGGGCTTGGACTCGGGCCCCCCCGGGTGGGCCCTGGGCTTGGACTCGGGCCCCCCCGGGTGGGCCCTGGGCTTGGACTCGGGGCCCTCCCGGGTGGGCCCTGGGCTTGGACTCACATCCTCCCGGGTGGGCCCTGGGCTTGGACTCACGTCGTCCCGGGTGGGCCCTGGGCTTGGACTCGGGCCCCCCCGGGTGGGCCCTGGGCTTGGACTCAGGCCCCCGGGTGGGCGTCACGCAGGTCGCAAAGCAGCTGAAGGAGCAGCAGATGGTGATGAGGGGCCACCGAGAGACGTCCATGGTCCACGAGCTCAACCGGTGAGCGCCGGCGCTGGGGCTGCGGGGGCCGGGGGGCCAGCTCGGCGCCTCAGCCCCCCCGCGGAGGGGCAGCCCGGGCGGGGAGACCGGGGCTTGTGGGGGGTCGGGCGTCTCGGGGGCGTCCCAGTGCAGCTGAGGTCAGAGAGGCCGGTGTGTGGGAGGCCCGTGCTGGAGGCCACGAGCCCCGGGCAGGGCGAGGGGGCTGCGCTCAGGGGTGGGAGGGCGAGGGGGCTGCGGCAGTCTGCAGGCCTCTCCCCTCATGGTGAGGCTGCCCCGTGGGCAGCAGGGTGGGCCAGAGTGAGCGCCGTAGACCCTTAAGCCACCTTATTTCAGCTCGCTCTCCCTCCGCACATGAACGAACGCACGCACGAGTGTGACTGGCTTCCTGCAGAGCTGATTCCAGGGTCAGTGTCCTCAGTCAGGGCCAGGTCCGTCTCGGGGACCACAGCTCACCTGCCTCAACCACAGGAAGTCAGCGTGGCAGATGCCGGGTCATTTTGTGCCGCGGTTCATGGAGTCGCCAAGAGTCGGACACGACTGAGCGACTGAACTGAGCTGAACAGAGCGGGTGGGCCGTTCGTTCGTTCCTTTAAGAATTTTAGATTTATAGTGCTGTTCAGAAGAAATACAACGAAAAGTCACGAGGAGACGTTTTATGTTCCTGTCTCCAAAGCTTTTGTGACGCTTCCAACGTCTCAGTTTGGACTGGTCCTGCTTGAGTAGCTGCCAGTGACTTGTGTGCAAACTCACTAGACAGCAAGCCCTAGTCTAGACCGCTAGGCTGCCTGAGCAGACGAAACCCGATGGGGTCGTGGAGTGACCCTGAGGGGGTCGGGGTCCTCAGGCAGAGGTAAGCGGGTTGCTGCACAGCTGCTCCCGCAGCCTGGGTCAGGCCCGAGGACTCCGGGCGGCCTGTGGCTGATGCGTGCCCCTCCCCAGGTACATCCCCACGGCCGCGGCCTTCGGCGGGCTGTGCATCGGAGCCCTGTCGGTTCTGGCTGACTTCCTGGGCGCCATCGGGTCTGGAACCGGGATCCTGCTCGCCGTCACCATCATCTACCAGTACTTCGAGATCTTCGTGAAGGAGCAGAGCGAGGTCGGCAGCATGGGGGCCCTGCTGTTCTGAGCTGTGGCTCCCAGAGCCGGCAGAGGCGGCGTGCCCCACCACGGCCGAGAGGGGACGGAGGAGCCGCGCTGCAGGAGCTCGTCTCAGGCACTGCTGAGGCGCAGGGACTTCGGTTCAGTTGTGTGTTTGAGTTTCATATTCTTTTCATTCCACTTTGTAAAATGCTAGAAATTTTCCAGTTTAAAATTCTGCTTTTTGCTCTGGCATTGGCGGCGGAGCTGTAGAAGTGGGGTCTTGGTCAGCTGACCGCCAGCGGCGGGGCTGGGCTGCCAGCGGCCCCGGTGTCCACGCCACTTCTGCGCTAGCCTTTGCACCTTCTCAGTGTTGCTGGCGACCGCAGCAGTCTCGGCTGCGCCACTCGAAGGGAGCATCTCGTTGGTTAGAAGCACAAATACTGTTGAAACGTCTCTGTCTCGGGGCAGGAGGGCAGGCCCCCGGCAATAGGCTTTTCTGGTGCCTGATGGCAGCTCACCGGCGCGTGCCCGTCACAGTCCGGCCAGAACATCTGGTTTAAAACGGTTTCTCTGGAAGACAATCATTTTCCCTTTTGAAATTAGTTCTTTAGGACACAGTTTCTTCTAAACTAGAGAGAGGAATTTCCAGAAGACCCTTCTGGCCCATCTGTGCGTCTTTCTGTTGGCTGACCGGGTGTCCTCAGTGGTGGAGCCGGGCTGTGAGCCACAGCTCTGCAGCCGCACCGGGCTGAGCTCGGTCCGTTGTGCGGAGGACCCTGGGCTGCCAGCGGTCCAGTTGCCCTGGGCATCACTGAACTTGCTCTCCGTGCTGCGTCCCCACCACCCGCCCCTCAAGAGGGGAAGAGCTGTGGCCGGCCCCACACACTACCTTCTAGGCTGAAGACTTCCCATTTGTATTTTTTTAGAACATTTTTACTGTATTTAGGACCAAACACAAGTGAAGTAAATGACGGGATGCCTCTGATCTCCACTGTCACCAGAACCGCCCAGCAGATCCACGGTGACATCACGGTCAGACATTGGTTTTTTGCTAAGTTTCGCCCATGTTTGATATAAAAAGACAGTTATGTCTGAGACAAATTCTGTTTGCAATAATAGGGGACCTAGATCTTAGGAATTACCACCTTCTCAAAGGCCTTTAGGGAAGCCCCTCTTGGGGACCAGCAGAGTTAGGTGCTGCAGCCTGAGGGGTGCTCCCTGGAGGGAGCCCCCTGGATGCATACTGCCCCTTGGAGACCAGACCCCACCAGCAGCAGGCAGAGAGCCGGTAGAGGCGGCAAGTTTGGCGCCCATCCGAGTCCAAGGGGCTCCGAGACTCACTGGCTGTGCTGCCCGGGGAACAGACCGACCGAGGGACGAGGGGACTTGCCCGGCACCACCTGGCGAGTGGACAGCAGAGCCAGGATGGGCCTTAGCCCGTCCCCCCTCGGCCAGGGCACCCACCGCACCACACGCGGCCTTGTCCGACCCAGTCCCACAGGGAGATCTGCCCCCCGCAGCCCGGCTGCAGCCTCTGACCATGCATGGCTCGGGCGCCTGACCCGCAGTCACTGGTCATGGAGGCGGGCTGACCCTGACTTCCAGGGGACTGTCACTGTGGACGCCCAAGCGGCATAACTGAGATAAGGTGAATAAGAAACAAATAAAGCCAACTTTTTACAAGCTGCCTGGTGGTGGTCTCTTGGTTTTCAGTTCTGTTGCCGAAGCCAGTGAGGAAGGCGTGGCCTTGTCTGCCTTCGGGGGCACAGGGCTGGTGTGAGACGTGAGTCCTCGTTGTGCACGGAGTGCCCAGTGCTCCCCCTCGGTGGGAACCTGGAAAGCTCCGTTGTCCAGGTGTGCCGCGCGCGTGCGGGCCACTCCAGCCCCTCCAGGAACGGGCGGTGGGCCGACTGCAGCTTCCAGCACTTCGAGTCCAGGCCTTGGCTGCGGCGCGTGTCCTTCCCCACCTGGTGGCTGACAGACCGTCCCCTCGGCGGTCTCCACTCCGCCCTGGACCCCCAGCACTGGAGGCAGCGGTGCCAGGTGCGATGGCTGCTCCCTGGGACGTGCTGTGCAGAAGTTTCCAGCAGTTTCCATCGAGCTGAACGGTAGGCGTTTCCACAGTGACGTGAGCCCGTGTTGTGAGCTGTTGCTCTCATCCAGACAAGGCCACCCCCCAGGCCTTCCACGCCCACCTCCTCAGGGGCCCCCAACGACATGTGGACAGGGCCTTCCTCCTGAGCTGTCCACATGGAGCCCTGGCGCTCATCTCATCCGGGAAACATCTCAGGGGGTGTGCCAGCAAGGCAGGTTGGACCCTGGAACCCTGGGAGGGACGGGCGCTCAGGCCTGGCCTGCAGAAGCCAGCACTGAAGCGTGAGAGGTGGGGTGCCCGTCACAGCCCCCAGGAGCTCTGTCAGAGGCACTCTCCACCGGCGGAGCGCGGCAGCCCTCCCCGCCTGGCAGTTGGGCTCTGCCTGTGGTGGGACGGAGCCCTGGAGCCCCCTGCCGTCACTCCCCACTAGAGGCCTTTCCTGGAGGGTGGGCTCTTCCCACTCCACCGGAGAAGAAACGCCCTGGGAAGCTCCTGCAGGTGCCTCTGCCGGAGGCCTCTGCGGGGCAAGGAGAGGGGCCTGGGGACGGCTGCCACCTCTCCATGTGGGAGCCTCCTGGGGCCTGTCCAGCTGCCCTGCTCCAGGCCCACTGCTGCCCTCCACCCCTGCCTGCCCCACACCCTCCCCGGCCTGCTCTCCTGAAGGCCTTCACTGGGCCAGCTCCCCACCAGCCTCAGGAAGCTCGTGCAGGGGACATGGGTGGGCATGTGTTCCTGTCCAAGGGCCAGCAGGAGGCTCTGCACTGACCTCAACACCTGCTAGTGCCCGGTTCCAGACAGTCCCATGGGGTCCCTTGGGCTGTGCCCCCCAACTCCCCTGCCCCGAAATAGACCCGGGGCACGGGGGGTGGGCATCGCACTGCCCTGAGCGGTGTCTATGTGAACATGGATAACAATGAAAAAAGGGCCAAGGAGTGGAGGTGAGAAACGTCCTAATAAAAATGCTAGAAAGCAGAGGGTGGCTGACGGCAGGAGGCAAGGGAGATTTTTTGAATTTAGGCCGGGTTCAGTAAGGTTCCCTGATGCTCCTGCCCCGTGGGCGTTGGACGCACGCTCCTCCCCTGCCCCCCCACGGGCTTGGCCTCCGTCGCCGCGGGGCAGGGCGGCGGCGCGGCGCGCGGGCGCCGCGTGGGGGCGCTGTGGCCTCGCAGAGGCGCGCGCGCGTGGCCGGCGGCCGCCGAGACTCCGGAAACGGGCAGGAGGGCCCGGTGCGCGGCGGCTGCTGCGCGCGCGCCACCTCCCCGGGGAAGCCCTCCTCGCCGGCCCCGCGGCACCGGCCCGCGCTCCTCCGGGCCGGACGCCCTCGCGCACGGGCCCCGGGCGGAATGCGGGCGATCGGGCCAGACGCCGGGCCGTGGGGAGAGGCTGGCGGCCCGCGGGCGGAGGCCGAACGGCGGTCCCCGCGCCCAGCCCTCGCGCGGGGCGGCGCACGCGTGTCCTGGGAGCGCCGGCCCCGCGCGCGCGCGCGTGCGTCCCCCGCACCGCCGCGTCCCCATTAATCACACGGCGACGGCGATGTCGAGCGGGCGGCCGGCGGGCGCCCATCGGCGCATCTTATCGCGCCGGCCCAGCCGCCGCGCGCGCCGCCCATTGATCGCGCCGGCCGGGCCGGGGTCAGCGCGGGCCCGGCGCCTGACAGCGCATCCATCGCCGCAGACGCGCGCTGACGGCGGCCCGGGCGGCACGGCCTGGCCATTAATCACCGCGCCCGCCGCGAGTGACGGCCAGGGTGACGGGGCCAGCCGGCGACAGCCAGCCCTGCGGCCGCCCCGGCACCCCGTCCCCGGGGCCTGCTGTCCCCAGGAGACGGAGGCAGGGCAAGGACTGGATGAGTGGACCCCGTTCTACTCTCAGCGGGCCTGTTTCCAGACGCCAAGGGGGCAGGGCTAGGCTGGGACAAAGCAGGAAACCAGCGCCCCGCATCCCCGTTGCCCAGCCCTGCCTGCACCTCATCGAAGAGGGGGCCCGGGGGCAGCGAGGGCCGGCACACCCTTCCTGGAAGTAGTGGACATTGAGGAAAAGGCCCAGACCCCTGCCGGCCCTCTCCCTTCTCCAGCCTGTGGGCCTAACTGACGGGTCCAGCTGCAGGGGACCTCCAGCCTTCCCAGGCCGAGCTGCCAGGACCAGGAGGGGCAGGGCCCAGCGCCCAGCCGCTTCCGGCTCCTGTTGGATGAAGTGTGGCCCCCTCTTCCTCCAAGAGGGACAGGGGTCGGGACTCTTCACTGAATCTCAGTAAATGGAGTGCCTGATGCAGCCACACCAGACCCCCCAAGTCTGCACACCAACCCATCTTCACAGGAGGAAACCAAAGCTCAAGAACCAGAGGGATCAAGGCCAAAGGGTCAAAGGCAACCCAAGCTGCGCCCCTGCCTGCCGGGCCCCCCGACCCCTGCCCCCGCCCACCTGCCAGCTCTGCCGGAACCCTCCAGAGCAGGCACTGCTCAGGCTGGTGCAGACGCTGGGGGGCACCCGAGTCTGACGCTTTCCTGGGCAACGCCTGCTGGCATCTGAGACAGGGGGCCAACAGGGAACGCACCCCCACCACTGTGGCGCTCCATTTTATTAGAAAGACAGTTGAGAAAGGTCTGCTAGCCAAGAAGTCATCATCATCTGTTTAGTTCTAAAAACCAATATCCTCTAAGGACCAATCCTGGGGGTGCAGCCTAAGAGGGGTGGAGGTGACGACGGGCTGAGGAGATGGGAGCAGGGGCCTCCCTTTCAAGAGCCCGTAGGCCCTGGGCCCACATGCACGCCTGGCCATCAGCACAGGAGCAGGGGGCTGGGACGCAGGCAGCCCACCCAGCTGGCTTCCTGGGAGGCACCCAGGACAGCCTGGGACCAGAGCCTGGACGATCAGCCACTTCCTATGAACAGCCGCCTCCCTGCCTCCCGTTAACATTGCAACAGTTCTTCACGTCGGAGCTGAAGTCGCGCAAAAAATGGGGCTGCTGTAATTGTTGGTAGATTGTGTGTCTGCCAGATAAGATGTAACAAATACTTTCCTCCCCACCAGGGTCTGTTTCCCTCTTGGTAATGGATGGAGAAACTTCTCATAGTCGGCAAGGGATTGGTCGTAAAAACTTCGCCTGGAAGATTAATGTAATAATCACAAGCTTTGCTGGGAAAAATAGGAGGGAAATTAAAATAACCCAGCCTTCCTACCTGTCCAGACCCGTCCCCCTCACCGTGAGTGCCAACGGACAAGCAGACCATCTCTCTGGGCACCACCAAGGCCAGGAGAGTGAACAGGGGGCCGTGAACACGCGCCCACCCTCCCCAGGGCTCGAGGGCCCACCCTCCCCAGGGCTCGAGGGCCCACCCCGAGCATGGCACCGTGAGGAGCACGGCCCCCAACCCCCGATGCGCCGTCGCTAGCTGGGCAGGGGGCCCCCAGTCTAATCCAGGGGCTGCTGTGAGCACGCGGGAGGCGCTCGGCCCCGCGGCAGGGCGAGCTGTCGCTGCGTCATCTTCGGTTCATGCTTCCGTGGGCCCAGCGTGGCTTAAGCTGGGAGACCAGAGACAAGGGCGCGGATGTGGGGGAGAGAAGCCAGCTAAGGCCAGACCGCCTGGCCCTGGCCTCGGGAAGCACCGCACCACGCACCCTGTGCCCACGTCCCTCACACCCCCCGCCTCAGGACCCCCGTGCTGGGGAGCAGCAGGGCCCACACAAGACCCATGCCGGCAGCGGGGGTTCAAGGACCCCAGCACTCCGCCCGCCTGCCTGGATTCCCGCTCAGGCTCCGGTGATGGGGGTGCGTGCAGGCCAAGTACGGTGGTGCTCAGGATTCCCGTCTCGGTGGGTCCCTCTCGCACACACGAAAGCACCTGGAGACCCTGCCCGTGAGGCGCTGCTCCTGTGCCGAGCGCTGCCTGTGGTGAGCAGCGGGCTCGGGGACAAGGGCCGGCCCGGCAGAGTGCACCGTGTTCCTCCTTCCCGGCAAGGACACCCAGGCGGCGTCTGCCCACGCTCCGCGGGCCCTCCCTCCCAGGGCCTGACAAAAGACGTCGTCCCAGTGGCGGGGGCATGGCTCAGGGACAGAGGGCCCAGCTGAAAGGGATCCCGGTGGTCAAAGCTGAACAACTTGAGCAACAAGATAACGTCGTACTGGGTTATAACCCCGAAGCATCTGATAAAAACCCAGGGGCCTCCCTGGTGGTCCAGTGGCTAAGTCTCAGGGCTCCCAACACAGGGGGCCATGTTCAAGCCCTGGCTGGGGAACTCCATGCTGCAACCAAGACCCAACGCAGCCAAATAAATTAAATAATGAAAGTAAAAAACCCAAAAGTCCATCTTGACACAAAAGAGAACAGATGACCTCCGGGGCAAAGACACTCAGCCTCCAGGAGGTGAAGAACAGATGACCTCCGGGGCAAAGACACTCAGCCTCCAGGAGGTGAAGTGAAGGTGCCGCCCCCGAGAGGGCTGGGCTTAGAGACGCCTTCCAAGGAGGACGGTGAGGAAGGCACGCCCGGGCCAGGGGGCCCAGGCCAGCACAACAGCCAGGAGCCCCGCCAGCGGGCACAGCCAACAGGACCTGACGGAAAAGCCCCGTGCTTTTCTCCTAGTGACCCTTAATCCCAGTTTCATCATGAGAAAAACACCAAAGCAGCCCCACTAAGGGCACCACGCCAGAGCACCTGACCGGCACTGCTCACAACGGTCCGGGCCATCAGAGACGAGGAAGCCACAGGTAAGACATGGTGCTGGGCGGCTCCTGGGGTGGACAGCGGACAGCTGACCGCCGAGGACACGTGTACAGAGCCCACGGTGTGCGCCGCGGGCTCAGCGCACACGACTCGCGCGCGGCGGCGAGGGGCTGGCGGCCAGGGACCGCTGGGCCGTCTTCACAGCCCTCCACCTCTCCAGCTGCTCCAAAGCACAAAGCTGCCTTTTTAAAAATGAAGGGAGTCATGTCACCAAAATAACCTATCAGGGTTTATTAGAAAACACACCAGGGGCAGGGCTCCTTCAAAGCAGCCGTGGGAGGAGCCACAGTAACTTGAAGGGAACGTTTCCATGCCGACCTCACAGCGCTGCTGTCCGCCGGGCAGGGACAGCAGCCGGCGTGGCTGGAGCCTCCTGTCCACGGCCGGCCCGGGGCCTGGCTGACCGCTGTGCCTGCGCAGAGGCCCTCGGCCGCCTCACTTCATGTACTTGTCCTGCTGGTCGGCCAGGATCTTGGCCGAGGACTTGGCGTCGTAGAAGAGCTCGCTGATCTCCTCCACGTGCTCCTTCTCGATGCCGTCCTTCCCGTTGATCTTGGCCAGCAGGTTGGCTGGGGTCAGCAGCTGCACCGCGTACCTAGGGCGGCCAGGGCGGGGGTGAGGCGGGGCCACGGGCAGCAGCCCTTGCCGATGCCAGCGGGGGCGCTGATGAGCCCTGGGCGCCTGTGCCAGCTGCTGCGCACGCAGCAGACAAGGACACCGGTCACTCCCCGAGCACTGGACCCACCACCTGACCAGAGGAGCCGGAAGCCACCAAACGCCGTGAGCCCCGCGGCCTGACTGTCACCGCCTGAAGCGCTCCAGCAGGAGGTGCCCACTCTTCGAGAAGGGGCCCGCAACCTGGGGGGCACACGGGGGTGGGGAGCCAGTGCCAGGGTCGACGGGGCGGGGCACACGGCGGGGAGAGGAAAGCGTGCCCGAGAGCACAGGCGCCATCCAGAGGCGAGCAAGTCCAGTGCTTTTGCACGCACCGTGCCACCCAGCCAGCTTGCAGCCCTGCGTCCCCCTGAGAAGTGAGGCGCCGACGCCAAGGGAGCCAGGCCGGGCTGAGCACTGAGAGGCTGTGACTCACAGGAAGGAATCAGGACACTGCGGGGCCTCTGGCCGCTGGGAGCAGTCAGGACAGCCGCCTGTTGGCGCCCCTCCCCGCCACCAGGCAGAGGTGCTGCAGCCGCAGGGGGCGCCTGCCCCGCCCCCCTGCCCAGTGCTGACCCCTCCTGCACCCCAGGGGCCGCCGGGCAGGGGGCCCATCTCGGGACGGAGGACTTGCCTGCCGCTCAGCTTTCCCAACACCGCCAGCGGGCCGTTCTGGCCCTGGGCCAGGCAGGGACCCCCATCCAGTCGGGGCCCGGCAGCCAGCTCACCTCAGAGTGGTCTTGGTTCCGATCTCCCCCAGGTGGTTCAGCGCCTCCTCACTGATGTTGATCCCTTCTGTCTGGGCTCGGATCTTAATGATCTTTGGGAGAAAAATTGTGATCAACAGTGGCCGACCTCAGCATTCTCGTCCCACCTCCTGAGAGCGTAGAGGCCCAACCCGGGCGGGCGGGGCAGAGCCACCCCCGTGGGCACTGAGGGCCTCCCACCCCTCAGGGACGCAGCCACAGGCCCACAAGGAGGCAGCTGGTGCCCCCTTGCCCTGCCCCTCGGGGGCTCCCTCAGGGCAGCCAACCTCCCTCCCCAGGGCGGGCACTGCCACCTGTAAGCACGTTGGCAAAGAGAGACACCCTTTCTCTGCCTGACAAATGATGGTTAAATAAATACATTTAAAAAGTTACTTTTAAAGATTCAGCAGCCCTCATAACATCACTCACTGGGTGACATCACATCTGTCGTGAAGAGGCTGGCGCGCGTGCCCTGGAAAGCCCAGGGGCTGGTGGGCGGCGGGCTGGGTGGGGCCGGCAGCGCGCGTGGCACTGGGGCCCGGCCACGCAGCGGTGCTGAGTGATAAGGGGCAGCGGGGGAATGATGCTGCGTGTTCTGTAGCTGAGATAACTCGGGGACGTCGAGCCTCGTATAACACAGGAATTTTTCACTCTGGCAGCTTCGTAAACAAGATATCAAGAGGGCCTCGTTTAAATTGAAGCCATAAATGCGCGCCCGGGACATAGCCACGGGAGTGGGGGGAACGGAGCCCAGGCTCAAGCGTCGCCAGGGCGGAGGGGCCGGAGGGTCAGAAGCTGTCGGCAGGGAAGGCCCTGCTCGGGAGCAGGTCCCGCAGACCTGAGTGGCGAGCGGGCAGGGGCAAGGTGGGTGGGAAGGCAGCCGCTCTGCAGTAAGCGCTGCCGCCAGGGCCAAGGGCCAGGTGCTGGCAGGAAGGTCTCAGCTCAGACTTTGGTATGAAATGTCCTGAGCGCTAAAATGCTGTCCACCTAAACATTTCACAAACGCTGCGCTGGCCACATCCAACGTCAGTTCAGCCAGGGGCTGCCAAGTGTGACCTCAGTCACAAGCATCTATGTGCGTGAGGGGCCCGTCTGGGTGCTGCGGGAAGTGCAGCTGAGCAGAGGAGTCACCAGACGGGCACGCGGGCGGCGGGGAGAGCAGGGGCGGAGGCTCCCGCCAAAGGACACCCCTCCGGTCACGCCCATCAGAGCAGGGCAGCTCTGCGCTTTCGAGTAAAAAGAGCTTCTCGCCCAACAGCTGGGTCTGCCACAAGGAAGTCCCCAAGGCCTCAGGGTACTCTCGGGAGATGGGGACACGGGGTCCCAGGGCCTGGTGGGGAGAGCCCAGCGCGAGCGGCCGACACCAGAGGGTGCTGGGGACACTGTGCTCTCACTCTCCCTGAGCAGGTCACAGCAATGCCAGGAGCTCCTGCTCCAGACCGCTCACCAGCGACAGTTCATAAATTAGATCTTTAATCATTTAATAACCTGCAGGCGATAGTTTATGAGGGTGTCGGCGCTGGTGGCAGAGTACACAAGTTACATCACTTTGTTTTTAAAAAACCCACCCGAGCTCCAGGAGAAACGCTGAGACTGTCCCCTGAACGGCATGCGCAAAGCCAGGCTTGTCCTGGAGCTGGCCTGTCATCTCCCCGCCCAAGAGAAAGCCCGAGAAGAGGCCCCCGGCTGAGCCTGCGGACCCTGGGGCAGCACGCACACGCGCGGCGGGGGCGCAGCGTGCTCTGGGTGGAAAGGAAGCCACAGGGGCGGGCTGGCTGATCTTGCCATGCCAGCCTGGAGCCCTGGTCACTGAAAGCTGCTGTGAGGAGCCCATGAGAAGCAGCCGTTCCTCCCTGCGCTCCCGTGCTCTCCCCGGGGCCTCCCAGCGGCCCCAAGAGGAGGGAGCGCTTGTCCCGTGAGCGGAGGCGGAGGCCCACAGAGGACACCACGCAGCCACGAAGCGCCGCGGGGTGCAGGGCGCCGCCCCAGCCACAACAGTGGGCTGAGGAAGGGACCGACTTCTCCTCTGCTTTCGCTTCTGCTCCTAGTCAGCGAGAGCCCGGCTTCAACCCAGCATTCATCCAAGAGCGAGCGCCTCTTGTGTGGCGCCAAGGCCTCCAGCCATGGACCCCACCTCCCACCCAGCTGCCGCCGCCAACTACAACCACCTGGGGTCTGACCCATGCCGTCACGCAGCGAGAGCGCTGGCTCTACACGTCACGGGCCTCCTGGGCGCTGGTCAACAGGACACGCAGGGCCAGGCCCGACAGGCCACATGCAGGCGGGGTGCTGCTGCGGAGGGTCCAGGAGAGGCCCTCTGAGCTCCGAAAGGAGCAGCCTGCTGGCCAATTGCCACAGAGACTGCCTCCCAGACGGGGCATTTCTCACGGGAAGGAGGCTGGTGGCAGAGACATCAGGTAAGGGGCTTCAGGATGAGACAGCCTGGGTCCCAGTCCCAGGCCTGCCACAGATGGGCCGCGTGAACCCGGGAGCTAACCAGTCTACACCTCAGCACCCGCTCTTTAAGAGCATCAGCAGTAACTGTCTGCCCTACCTTGAGTGACGGGACCAAACGACTCAGCACCCCATCCGAGAGAGTGCTCTGGAGGAGACGGTCTGGCAGAGTCCCCCGGATGTCCGTGCGGCCCTGGGCACCCCAGGTCCCCAGCCGTGGCCATACGGGGACCCACAGTGAGAGACCTATGCCCCAGCGAGACTGTCTGGGGTCAGGGTGGGCAGAGCAGATGGCTGGGCCCCGCAGCGCACGGCCGGCTTTGTGTCCTGGAATCGCCACTTAGGGCTCAGCCAGCACCGGGGGAGAGGATGGCTCGGAAGGCCCAGAAGGGACGGGGCTGCCAAGGCTGCGGGCGCTGCGGGCACGTGGCTGCGGCTCCGACTCTGCATGGAGAGCTGGGGCTGCGCCCTGCAGACGAGGCCAGTCCCGCGGCCCATCACCTCTCCTGATTCAGCACAGGTGGAGCCCCTGTGCGGCCGTGAGCTCGGTGCGCCCCTGCGCCCCTTCCCTGTGAGCGTCACTCCACGGCCGCCACCCACACTCCCTCTGCTGGGGCCTGGGCTCCGGCGGGCTGGCGCCTGGGCGAGCCCATCACTGAGCGGCGCTCTGCCGCCTCGCTCAGAGCTGGGGCCTCCGTACTGGCGGTCCTCCAGTTGGTTTTCCCGCGTCCTAAGGTTACCAGGCGGGATGGGGTAGAAGAGAGGACCGCCAGGACTCCTGGCAGCTGAGCCGCTGGGACACGGGAGGCAACGCCCTGCTGGCTCGTGTGTCACTCAGGTGGGCCAAGGCTTGGGAGCACGGAGACACGCCCACGGCCGGCAGCACCGTGGGGGGCGGTGGGGAGCCAGAGACACTCATGGGCTCCGTCCTGCCATCCTGCCCGGTGTCAGGGACCCGAGGGCGGGCGAGGGCGGGGAGGAGGGGGCGCGGCTGCCCACCTGCTTCATCTCCTGCGGGGTGTACAGCATGGTCCGGATAATCATCACTCGGTCCAGAAGGTCGAGAGGGATGCCGTGGGGAGAGGTGACGTCCTCCGTGCCCCTGCAAGGCCGACAAGTTCCAGGTCACTCGGGCCTCTCTGGACAGTGGAACCATGGCCGAGGCCCCGGTGATAACAAAGCAGCTAGTTTTCGTTCTGAGAGTCAGAAGCAGGACCGTGAGGACAGACTCACTCGGGTGGCATCAGAAACCACGCCATTGTTTCTGCAAGTATCACCACCACGGGGAGTCGGGGGAGGAGGAGAAGGCCAACTGCAGCCGCAGTGAGGCTGTTCACAGCGGCATCTGCCACCCCCGCGCGCCACCCTAAGTGTGCAGATCCATTTGGGCCGCTCCCGTCCTTGTTGTTTCAGTATTAAGAGCCCATGACGAGTCTCACTGGACCCAAACCACCGGGCATTCATGTAGCGGTCCCTAGTGTTACTGTTATAACTAACGGTGTCTTAGGCATAACTGCCATGAACATTTCCTCAGCATCTCTCACAGAGCTGGACACAACCCTGAACATCTCCCTAAACACATGGACGGCTGAACCAAGGAATGTGCTCACGTCTGCAGCCGCGTGAGCGACCTGGCCCCACGACACTGTGGCCAGCACTGAGCAGCCTCACAGTTTGCTGCTTAAAGTTCTAGGGAAAGGAAGGTCTAACACCTCACCTGACTCTGCACGTCCCTGATTATTCATGAATCGTTTGAATGCCTTCCCTTGTGTTCATCAGTTATTTTATTTCTTTTGGGGAACTGTCCAATCATAACTTTTACCTGTCTCTCTCTCGAATCCTTAGCCGAACCAGTGAATGGCCACCCCACCGGGTTGAACAGCACCAGCTCCCAGCGGGCTGTGTGCCAGGCAGACCCTGCGGCACGTGTCAGGCTTCAGCCGCGTCTGGAAGCCCAGCGAGCTGAGCCGGGGGCTCCTGCCTCCACTCGAGGAGGCCACAGCAGCAGGCCCCTAGTCCTGGCCTCCCCAACACTTAAAAATACCTAAAGCGGCAAACTATGTGCTATGCATTTTACCACAATGAAAAAATAAAAGAATAAAATGCTACATTAATAATTGCTAAATCTAATGCTTAAAAATAATTAAGACCTTTTCAAACAAAAAAGGAAACAGACTAGTAGCAAATGCAAAATGTTAAGATGCCATTAGAAAAAAATACATCTTTTTCACCAACAAATATTTCTAAAAAAAAAAATAAAGAATTGTAAGGAAAAAATTCTGTCATGATTAAACTCTTAGTATTTGGTATACCTGTAATCGTCATATTAAACAAAATAACCTCTAAAACCTCATTTAATCTTCAGTTATTTGATTCTGTTTAGGCTGTATTTTTCTCTTTCTATTTAGATATTCTCCTGGGAAAAGTTTAAACGATCTCAATTCGCCATCTTAAAATATCCCCACTTCTATAACACTCATGATAAATTATCTTCATTTCAGAGATAGTAAATATAAAAAGTCTAAAGAAAAAAAATAGGAAAAAAAAACACAAAGGAACAGAATTTGTCAATATGTGTTAAAAATTTTCTTTTGGTTTCAAGGCCATAAAACTAAAAATTTAAACAGAAAACAAAAACAAAAACTCTGCTTAAGAAATACTAAGCACTTCTCAGGAATTAAAGACCAAAGACTGTGGAAATGTGTTCAAGCTCTGACGCTTAGGCACAAAATTTCTTTCAGACAACGTATTAGAGAAAATGGTTTCTGGAACACACATCCTTCTGGATGGGGCTGGGGCCAAGTTCCCCAGGCCCCACTGGGTGGGTTCTGAGGTCACGGCCACCCTCCCGTGCCTCTTTTTTCCCTAGACGGCAGGAGGCGAAGAGGACTCTGATCCTGAGAGCTCTCGGCCCAGCTCTCGGCCGGGATCGGCTCTGGCCGCGGGGCTCCCTCGGCAGGGGGCGCCACCTGTCCAGGCTGGGCCCGTCTGCCCAGTGTCACCCTGAAGCCAGGCCCCACCAAAGCGAAGTCCAGAAAACATACACGGGGTCTGTGTGGCCGGACACCGGGCTCTCCAGGCCAGGTGTCGTTTCCAGATGCTGCCCAGGTAGCCAGGCCCTGGCTGGCCTGGACCTGGTCCAAGCTGCCTTCCCTTCAAGACCAGGAGACAGCTGTGACGGTGACGAGCGGTGTTCTTGACAAGACGGCATTACAGGGATTCAAAGGGGCTGCACGAAGCTGCCGCCTGCACCTGCGGCGCGCACACAGACCCTCACTCCGGGCGAGAATGGCCACCTGAGCGGGGCCTGCCCCAGAGCCAACAGCACGGCTGCCGTACAAGCTCAGCGGAGACCGAGCACCCCTACACAGGCAGGTCTAGGGTTCGGGCTGGTCTAGGCTCCTCGCTCGCTCTGGCTGCAGCTCTGCGCTGAGACAGTCATGGTCTTGGGGTCTCTCTTCAGATTCCCGCTCCCCCTGGGCCAGGGGCATGCAGTCTCCGGGCCCTGCCGCCCTCGCCACTGTACGGCAGGCTTGCAGAGGCCCCTGCACCACCCTGTCGTGCCCCAGCACTGCTGGGCGCAGGCCCCACACCCAGGGGGTGCAGAACACGGGCAGCCAACTACTGGGCACACGGTGCTCACTCGGGCGCTGGAGAGGGTGCGGCCCCTGGGCGCCCCTCCTTTCCTAGAGCTGAGGTGGGCTTTGTTGCTGCATGTGGGCTTTCTCTACTTGCGCTGGGTGGCGGCTGCTCTCCAGTTCTCCGGCTCAGGAGCCACAGTGCACGGGCTCAGCTGTCCTGCAGCACGTGGGGTCTTACTGGGCCACGGGAAGAGCCCATGTCCTCTGCAATGCGAGGCAGATTTCAACCCCTGGACCACCAGGAACGCCCCTGGGCTCCCTTCTTGAAGGTGGGCCTCAGGGATTGGTGGGGAGGTGCCAGTGTGGCTCCAAGAAAAGGTTTGGGCCAGAAAGAAAGGACAGGCTTCACTGTCAGAAGCCTGGGTTCTTGTCCTGTCTGTGCCCAGGGGCACCCCATGCTGTCATCCTGCTTCCTCATCTGAAATGTGAGCTCACAACACACACCTCGGGGAGCTCACGTGGGACGAAGTCAACACAGGCCGTGTCGCTGAGGGCTGGCCCACCCGACCTTTCCTTTGCCCATTCCAACCACATGACCAAGTCACACCCACGGGAACCCCAGTTACCACGAGGAAGCCCTCCCACGCAGAAACGGGGGGACTGCTGGAGTGAAATCAAGCCACTCCGAGCGCTCCCCTCAGGAGGAACAGGGCGCCCTCCTCCCCACCTCGACGGGCGACGCACGGGTGGCGTGGCCCTGGAGACACCGAGGCGCCTGGGGGGCTCAGGTACCTGATGACGCAGTTGCCTCGGTTGGACGCGAAGATGACGATGGGGGCGATGGAGGACTCGAGCGCGCGGTGCAGGTAGGTGAAGCACTCGATGTCCAGCATGTGGACCTCGTCCACAAACAGCACGCCCGGGACCAGCTCCGCCACGCCCTGGTCGATGTACTTGTTCACCACCTTGTTGATCTCCCCCCGGAGTTTATCTAGGAGTCGACGAGGGTGACAGGCAGCGTCAGTGTCGTGGGGAGGCGATCACCTTTCTCGTCACTGCCTCCGAATCCCACCCGAGCCCAAGTTTAGCGCTGGGCTTGAGTGCGAGCTGTGTGACCCCACCACAGGCTACAAGCCCACCCCAGGCTTCAGTTTCATCTGAAAATAGCGGGGCTCCCTAAAAGCCAGAGCACTGCCCGCCCCTGGACTTGGGCTGAGCTTGTAAGCGCTCGTCTTCACCAAGGCGCACACCCCCGGCCTGGCCCGTTACACTCCCCACCAGGCCTCATCACACCACACCAGCGCCTGGAAGATGGGCGGTTTTCATATGCAAATTCCCCTGTGCTACACTGAGTAAATGACCCTTTCTCGTGGCCTGTGTGACAAAGCTTCGGTTAATTAACTTTCAATCAAGCGCCTAGAAGGAATAGGGTGCGTTCAGAATCCTCTCTGGAGGAAAGCCCGTGAAGAATGGCAAGGTCTGAGGAGAGGCCCCATCTCAGAGCTCGAAGAGGGACGAGCATCTCAAAAGCTGAGTAACTGTCCAAGGTCACAGTTCTCGTTCTCCAAACCAGCACCTGTCCCATCAGCAGGAGGGGGCAGCCCACACACCCAGCACCTTCCGCCACAGCTGTGAGGTGGGGCTGGAGAGGCCATTTACGATAAGGACACTGCTCCGGGGGTTCACATCGTGCCACTGGCTGAAATTTGAAAGAAAACAGCTACTCTAATGCTGACAGTTTTCAAGTAACAAAGCTACGTGCAGTAATTAGAAAAAAGAGGAGGATACAGTCAGCAAGAGGAGCAGATCAATCAGAGGCTCCAAAGGGGCAGCCGGCCTGCGGCCTCACCCGGGGAGGCAGGCCGGGGCCCCCGGGGGCGAGTGGGCAGCGCGTTGCAGGCGGGACGCGCCCGGGGCCGCCTGTCTCCCTCTCGGGATGCGCGTGCAGACCCAGCGCGGCCCCTGCTGTCAGGAGGGGCAGGACCCCGCACGCCGCCAGGCTCGGGCCCCGGCACCGCGTCTCGTCTCACCTGTGATCTCCGTCTTCTTGGGCTTCATGAGCTGGCCCATCATGGACAGGATATCTTGTCCCCCCTGCACAAGAGAAGGCTCAGGGGTCAGCCTCGCTCCCTAAGGCAGCTGCAAGCGCCTCATCACCACCTCCCCCAGGGGCCCTCACCAACTGATCAACTCAGCAGAGGTCCCGAGAAGCACAGACCTCTGGCACCTGCACTGGAAACTTGAGCAGCTTCTCTGCACAGGGCTTTTAAGAGGCTCCCCCACCCTGCCACAATCTAGCAAAACCCCGTCCCAGCCATGTCTCTTCCCAGTCCCGAATGCCTGCCTGACTCCACAGGACTGCCAACCCTTCCCTAGGCACCTGACTCTCCAGGACTCACTTCGAGTCCACCTGCCGGGAATCACATCCTACTTCCCAGGAAGCTCCAAGCCCGTCCCGCTGCCCCGGCCCTGTTGGGCGGCATCGACTCTGGGCGTCATCTTCTCATCAGGCCTAGTGACCAGAGCTGCCCAGGGCCTGGAGCCTGGCGGTGCAGCAGGCCGCTCCACGGCAGGCTCTCCAGCTGCCAGCCCCTCCGTACAGGCAGCCAGAGGCTGGCTCTCCACGGTCACCTGGGGCTGCCAGGCCCTACCAGGCACGCAGGTGGCCCCTGAACGCACAGCAGTGACAGGTGGCGAATGGTTCCTGGCACTGAGGGCATCTGATCCCCAGAGCAGCCCCGCCAGGTAGGAAACAGTACGCCCTCTTCTCAGAGGAGCAAAGAGAAAATCAGAGGGCCCTAAATCATAGAAAACCTGAAGACTCAAAGAGACCATTAGCTGAGCCAATCAGTGTCGGAGCCACACAGTCCCTGAGCTGACTCGGGCGAGTGGCTCCCACAGGCTGGCCTGGGGCAGCTGCTGCACAGACTGAGCGGAGGTTCTTCAGCAGCTTCTTGGCCAAGGCTCCAAGGGATAAAACACCCACAGATCAGATTTCAGGTTAGAAGCTCTTCCCTTGCTGGCGGGGATAGCCTCTTTTAGGACGAAGAGGAAACCAGACCCAAAGACCACCAGTGGGGAAAGAGTCAGTCCTCTGAAGCACACATTCCCCAGAGATGACAGAAAGTCATCCCGCGCTTCCCCACGCTTTATTAGTCAGGACACAAGCATCCATCTTCTACTCACATGAGGAGCAGGGACAGCTCCAGCTCAAAGCTATAAAACTGGGGGTTCTGCTGGGCAGGGGAAGACCACTTTGTGAGGCTCTCTGAAATCCTGCAAAGGGCTCAAAGAACACTCCTGCCCCCTACCATTCACACCCAGAGCATCCCAGGCCCGAGCCAGTGCTGGAGGGAAGCCAGGGAGAAGCTGGCAGCTCGGGCCGGAGGCTGGGCTGGGAGAAGGAGCAACGTGCAGGAAGCATCTGTGACTAGAGCATCGGAACTGGAACAAAGGAGCCCCTCGTCGCTCTTGGCGATGTTAACTGCCGAACACGATAGGCAGAAAAGGACTGTCTGCCCTCAGAAGCGGCAAGACCGACAGCTCGTCCAGGAGCCCCCAGCGCACAGACGGACCCCACGCCAGCAGGGCCGGCGGCGGCTGCCCAGCAGGACCCGGGGGGCGGTACCTGGGGCCGCGCGTTGGCCACGTCCAAGTCGTGCAGAGTGACGTCCTGGATGATCTCCTTCTTCTTGTGCACGTCCCCCTTGGGCAGGGGGACGTACTCTTCAGCTTCAAGGTCAAATTCTGTGGCATAGGTGTCACACCTGCCCTGCCTCTACAGAGACAGAGAGAAGCCTGAGTGCCTGGGGAGCCCACTGCCAAGTCCCCACGCCCCTCAGAGCGAGACACAAGTCTCCAGCCCAACTGCGGCCAAGAGCGCCTTGACAAACTCCAAACGTGGCCTGGTCCCCTGATGCCAAGAGAAGGCGCTAGCTGCTCATCGCCGGGCTCCAAAAGCCCAGCTGAGGAGGACACCCGACACTTTCTCCCAGAATCTCCCCCTTGTTTTAACTGCATGCGATTCCCGATAAAGGGCGAACCCAGTAGATTAACTGGAGACGGAGGCGCTGCTCAGACTCTTTTGTAGGTGGGTGATTTAGCACACGATATGAAGTATTATGCCCATCCATTAAACAGTGAGGGACTGTGCAGGACCCCGGAAATCAGATACTAATGCAGCATTCCTTTCCACATGCATATATCTTGGGAAGAAAATACCAAAGAGATAAAAGGAAGATTAAATACCCTGCACATTTCAATTTGGAAATGACTACCGCTATTTCACCTCCTCGCTGCTCTCCCCTTCCGAACAGGCGACAGTGTCTCTCTAACAGGCTGTCTGGTTTCGTCGTGAGAAGGTTAAAGGGTGCAGATAAAGGGGAAGCGAGCCTGACTCGCCATGAAAGAGCAGCAGGTCCAGCGCCCCCCCCACGCCCAGGCCCCACGGAGAGAGGCCGCTCCCCGCCCGGCCGCCCGGGGCCGCACCTTCACGGCCCCGCTGTTGGCTTCGATGTAAATCACATCTCCAGCTTCTACGCGCTCTTTCTGCAAGCTTTCGAAAATGCTGGGGTCCAGCTTAAAAAAAGAAAAAGAAGTGAGCCAAGGAGTCCATGATACACATATCCTATACACAATGCGCGTATTCTGACGTGCTGTAAGGCAGCTTCCCATATGAGAGCTGAGGTGGCCAGTGGCCCCATGGAGAAAGAACGCGTGTGTGAGGATGCGAGAGGCGGGCTCTAGAGCCTGCGTGCCCCAGAGAGCAGGCGGGAGACGGGCAAAGAGGGGGCCTAGGCTCCCCCTTCCTTTTACTCCAGAGGCTGCAAACTGGCAAACACAGCTCCACCCACTTCCAGGTGGGGCCCGTGCTGCCCATGGGACCAAAGGCCCTAACACCCCCTTTCGAGACTGCCCTCCCTGCTGCAATCCTGGCCCTCCCCACCTCGCACGGGGGCGGCAGTTTCCGCACCAGAGGCAGGGACAGAACCTGTTTACTCCCCACGACTGCCCCTCGGCAGGCCTCTGCTTTAGACAAGGCTCTCTGAGCTTGGCTTTCTTCACCCACATGACAGCACCCAGGCGTGGTCACATCACAGATGCGATTCATTCAAAGGGACATAAAACCAGGGTCTCTCTGAAGCCAGAGGACCCAAATCCCAGTGTCTGCTCCTCGGGCCCAGCTGCTTCTATCTCCAGAGGGAAAAGCGGCCCATGTGGGAAAAGCTGCCTTCCCCAGGTCGTCCAGACTCGCGCCACCTCGGCGACCGACATTCCGGGAGCGCACCTTTTGTAGGGAGTCTTTATTTAGAAATGTTTCTCTCTGCTAAACTTCAAGGGGAGCTATGACTCTCAACTCCCAAACAAAATTAGAATAAAAACTTACCAGGACTCAGTAGGAAAAGCCATACATAACAGAATACATGCTGCATGATTCTATTTTTACGAAGTGCTCAGAAAAGGCAAATATACAGAAACAAAGTCGATCAGCGGTTGCCAGGGCCTGGGGGTGGGGACGGGAAGTTACTGAAACAGGAGTGAGGTTTCTCTCCTGGGTGACGAAAATGTTCTAAGATTGGATTGCGACGATGGCTATACCACTCTGTAGACCGATCAAAATTCCTTGAGTTGTGCACTTAAAATGGGTGAATTTTACTTAAAATGCGACCTCAATGAAGTTGTTACAAACAGTAACCACAGGAGCCCAGGCCTCCACCCTCCTGGACCACTGCCGAGGCCGAGGCTGGTATGCGGGCCCCTAACGTGGGGCCAGGACAAGGGCGGCACTCTGTAACGGCAGGGGCTTGTCCTTCACCCTGAAACATCCGTCTCTCCAAACAGCTTGCACAGATGCTCAATGTGGCAGGAAGTACTCATTTTGAAAGCAAAACATTCATCCTCTTGTTATTTTCTTAGAGAAACTGTGCCAAACAGCTTTATGGATAACTGAAATTTAAACTGTATACCTTATGTTATCTACCCTACATTGGATAGCACACATTCTTTTTTCTTTCTTTGGCATCAAGCATTTTTGTATCAGTTAATTTCCCAAATGAATTGACTGAAGATGTAATTACTGGAAAGGTGGCAGATCCTGCTAAGAAATGTAATTAATACAGAATGGGAGAGATGAGGGGGAGGTTTAAGAGAGATACTTGCAGAGGCAAGCTCCTGAGATGGGAACCCTGTTAGGACAAAGAGGAATAGCGCTTTGGAGAGGCGACGTTTTTATGATCTCCATAAAGCAGTGACCAAGACACCAGCGTACAAAATCAAAGAACGATAAAATCGCAGAGGAAGGCAAAGATGGAGACATTATATGGTCAACCTACTGCAGTCTACAGATAGGGAAATGGAGCCCCAGAGAGCTCAACTGACGCCTAAAGGTCCCACAGCAAGTTACAGCGCAGACAGCAGTCGGTAGGACTCCGAGAATCTGCCCCGCCACTAACTAGCTGTGCGATCCTAGGATAAATGCCTAACCTCCTCGTGTGCCTCAGAGCTCTTTTATCTGTAAAATAAGGGAAATTACACACACACACAGATTTGTTGATGCACTCAGCCCAGGGCTTGACACATACAATAAATAAGTGCTGTGAAGAAAAGGTTATTCCTTATTATTAACAAGGCAAAGCCACAGTCAGATGGCTCCGTTCACAACGGCGGCAGCTGCCACTCCCCCCGGGCCTGTGGTGTCTCACTCTCGGCCGCCTCCCACCTTCAGGCTCCGTCATCGTCTTACACTAGAGTCTCCTCAAGGCTTACGGGACGGGGGTGGAAGGTCACCCAGGACCGTCTCCACCGCCGCCGCCACGCTCTCCACAGAGCCCCGGGCCTCTGCAGAACCACCAGCAAAGCCAGCAGGGCCTCAAGGTCCCGACACACAGGAGGGGCTGCAGCCGGGCCCCGCACTGGGCCCCTCGAGACCGCGCTGCCAGGCTCTTCAGCCCTCCCCAGACCGCTCAGTGCTGCGTCTCCTGTGAGCGCCAGCCCTGGAACCAGCCGTCAGCGGCCAGGCCCAAGACACGCGCTCCCCTGGCGGCACGCGGGATGCACCACACAGCTCAGGTCCCAACACACACAATTTCCTCGGCGTCAACGGGGAGGAGCCGTCCTCACTGAGCCGTCTGTGTGCCAGCCCTGCCCACAGGCGCCATCTGCTGCCCTGCACAGACGCGCTCCCGCAGCGGGGTGCCCCGGCAGAGCAGCGCCCACAGGCACGTGCTCACCTTCAGCTGCTTGGTGCCCTTGGCCGTCTTGAGCCCTATGATCACGTGGCTGATGGTCTTGCCGTAGCCCCCCATGGGGTTCTCCGTCTCACACGGGGTGAGCTCCGTGACCTCCCCTTCGTACACCTCCTTGGTCTCCTTTATCCGAAGCCCTGGAAGAGAGACGGCAGAACAGACCGTGCTGAGAAACGCGGCGTCCTCTCACTTTTTCAACAGTCTTTTTAGCCATAAAACCTCCACGTTGTACGAATCGAGTCAGCCTCGCTCACACATAGTCCTGGGGCGGGGAAGCACTGCACAGACGCAGCCCCAGGGTGAGGTGAAGGGTCCGTCCCTCTCCAGGACCCCTTTTCTCCGACCACACTACAGGGCCAACTCACTGACAGCGTTTCCCATGGAGCCTGCCCTGTCCTTCCCCTTCCAGTCAACATGTGCCTACAGGCCCCCTTACTCCCATTCTGCCAGCCCCTGAGTATGGCCTCCCCCCTCTCTATCTAGTTTATACTTTGCCCAAAGGTAACAATAGAAACATAAGGGAAACACAGACTCGGAAGAGGTAAGATACATGCCAGCTGATCTATCCTATAGACCTTTTTTTGTATCCTAATCGCACAATAACACTATAAAAGCAGCACATTCTGACACTTATGGGACAACCTGGAATTTAAACATTAACCACGCGTGTGCTGACATTTAAGAACTTATTGTTAATTTCCTCTGGGGTGAAAATGGCATTTTCAAGTCCCTATTTTCCAGAGATACACAACTATTTATGGGTTAGAACGCAGGCCTGCAATCAGATGGGGCTACGGGGGGCCTTCCTACCACTCGACTACTTTTCCTGGATACTTGATAGTTTCCAGAATAAAAACTTTAATAAAAGGAAAACCATGAAATACTACCTTACAACCTCCGGAATCACTGAAATTAAAAAGACGGGCAACACCAAGAGCTGGTAGGAACGCAGGACACTGCTGGTGGGAGTGTGAGTTGGTTTAGAATTGATGCGGTGTTTATCACCTCCTAGAGTTGAACACATGAATGTCTGTGACCCTCCAATTCAACTCCAAGGTTTACACTCTCAAGGCTGCGGTGCACGTGTGCACGCAGGGACACAGCCAGCAATGGTCACGCAGCGTCAATTCTCACTTGCCAAACACTGGCCACGTTTCCCCACGTCTGCCCGCAGTGGAAGAGCCACTTGCGCTGTGATGTATTCATACCAAAAAATACCACAGAGCAACGGGAAACAATCGTGGCTCCTCGCAACAACAGGGATGAATCTCAGAAGCGGAAGGGAGCCGCCCCTATACGGATGCTCTGGGGCACTGGCGGCCATCTCTCTCTTGACTGGGGGCTGGTTTCATGGCTTTTCAACTTAAAACAGCCCACCGAGATACACACCGATGTTCCGTGCACTCTTCTGGATGTGTGCACCCAACTACCAAGTCACTTTAAAAACACATGAAGAGAAATGTCTAAGTAAACGATGGGGCTGCCCTTGTGACTCCGTTGGTGAAGAATCTCCCTGCAATGCGGGAAACCTGGGCTGGATCCCTGGGTCGGGAAGATCCCCTGGAGAAGGGAGAGGCTCCCCACTCCAGTATTCTGAGCTGGAGAATTCCATGGAGATTCCACACAGTCCATGGAGTCGCAAAGAGCTGGACACGACTGAGCGACTTTGACTTCACTTCAAGTAAACAATAGCAGCAGGACCAGGCAAAGGAAGAACACTGCCGGGTGAAGCTAGAATACAGCAAGTCTCCACTGTGTCCAGTCACATGCTCACCCTGCAGACTCACCTGACCCCACCCTGACTGCATTCCGATTTCAGGGGTCAGGCCCCGTCACCACTAGGAGTTTAAAGCTCCCCAGATGATCACAACACACAAGCTCAGCTGAGACACTCGTCTACAGAATGAACCAAGAGCTCTGCTCTGCTCACGGCGTGGCGGCACCAGCTGGTGAGGATGGGAAGCCCTGTGGTGGCTGGGTGCCTCACCATCAGCGTCTCCGTCCTGACAGACAAAGATCCCACGGGCCTGTGGCTCCACAGACCCTCAGGCACTTCCCACTTTCAAACCCAGCATTATCACTGGGTTGGTTTCCTTCTTTGCCCAGAAACCCAATCAGGACAAAGACTCAGATATTAGAGTTAAGGAACAGTTTTGCCCTCCTTCATTCGACCTGACCAACGACTACAAACGGAAGTCTCAGAGGAGCCCCAGGGGAGAGGCTGGGCCTCCTTTCCACCACACCTAATGCCTAGTTTCTAAGAATGAAGACAGAAGTTTTCCAAATGACATGAACGCCCCAGAAGATTGTGACAACATGGAAATTTCTGTACTTTTAAAATGAACTTTGATTTTTTTTTAAATCAAAACTTATAGCCCACAGAGACAAGCTCCTTCAAATGGAAGGCTTCCTTCTCTTTCCTGGCAGACAACGGCGACACGAGGTTCCTGAGTGGGGAAGAAAGGCATTCCCGTCTCTCACCAGCCCTGCATTTGTTTAGAAGCTGCTCTGTGCTGACAAGCAGGCAGGGGATGTGTGGACGGACAATGAGACCGGCTGTTAGCCAGGAAAGGGGCCGGGCTGGCGCGCTCTCTGGCAACGACATCGAGAACGACACAGGTTTCATCTGCTGGCTCAGGTTTCTAAATCCCTGACAGGGATCTTCATCACGTCAGGAAGCAGCACAGACTCCTCGCTTTTTATTTCTGGTCAGCTTACTGCTTCCTCCCCACCCCCTCTGCCACTTCACAGGGACTCAAAGGCAGAGGAAGACGCATAGGGCTCCCTTTTGAAGGCAGTCAATGGCCTGCCTTTCTAGTCTGTGGCAGGATCAAGAAATTCCTCTTCACCTTGCTGCCATCAAAAGAATCACATTGTCCCCTCAGCTCAAAAACGGCAAATCACTGGACAGATGCTCGGGAAATTCATCTTCATTTTTTTCAAAATTTAAGGCATTTAAATTAACTTAAAGCAGTTCAGACATACGCATTCGTATAAAGGTGAGCTTTGTCATCTTTTACCAATTTCAGAAAATAATTTTCTAAATAAATAAAAACATATTTTAAAAGTACTCAGATAACTGGAACCAACTGTAACATCTTACTTTTTATCTCATCAGCTACTGAGTTAAATAAAATCTCTGGCACATGTTCCTCAAATTCTTGAAAAGTACTCAGGAAGGAGTTAAACCAGAAAGAGGGTCTTGTGAGCCATTTCCACTGTTATTCCAGAGAGAGCACAATATGTAATGACAGGAACCGAACCTTACAAAGATAAAAGCTGTGAGGAAGCAAGACACAGCGCCTAAAGTGAATTCTGTGCAGAGAAAGTTTATAAAGGGGCAAAACTAAGCCACACGGCCCGGGACACACACAGGTGTGCGGCGCTGCGGCTGCTCAGAAGCCACCGCCAGGGCTCTCACGCCCTGTGGGGACGCGTGGGGGGCGAGGGGCGATGCCTGGGGGCGCGTGAGCCATGTCTGATGCTCTCTACCCTGAGCTGAACGGTGGCTGCGTGAGCAGCTACTTCACTACTGTTAAAATATAGGTATTTTTACACTTTGCTATGTGTATGTTATATTTCAATTAAAATAGGTACAGAAGAAATCCAGTGTTTCAGGGTAAAAAGATATTTTCAGTCAGAGTATTTTGCAGTTTGAAAAAATCCAGAGCTTAGCCTGTTTTGCTGGGACCCCCATGGCTGTGGAGGAATGAAAGCTTTTCTCATTTTACAGGACATATCCCAATTTCCAAACACTGGCAATGCATTCGAGAGTTATTGAAAAACCCTGTGTGAGCCAAACGACACCTACCGGTGAGACGCGGAGCTGAGCTGCAGAAGCCTCCGTCTCCTTCCACCTGCTCCAAGCGCACCCTCCTCTCATTCAGAGAAGCGGCGCTGAGCGCCCCCCGCCACGGGCCGGGAACGAAGGCGCCACTGAGGGGCGGGGTCCGCCGCGCCCACAGCGACATTCAACAGGCCCTCCTTCCACACCGCCCCTCCACCGAAAACGGCGGCACCCGGCAGGCACCGCACGTCCTCTCTCTCCCAGCCCCACGTCTCATCTTTCAGGAAACGTCATCGCTCCACCATCCCACTGGACCCAGGACCCAGCCATGTCTTTCCACCTCCACGAGGCTGGTCCACACAGCAAGACCTCTCGCTCAGACCCCTCATCAGCTCCTTGCTTCCGCTCTCACTCTCCATCCCAGCCAGGGGGGTTCTCGTGAACCCCAAACCACTCTCCACCTGCTTCTCTCTTCACTCAGCATAATTTGCAAAAGCCCTATTCAACATACCCTTAAACTAGACGCTAGATTCTTGAGGAAAGAATTCTGAGCTCAGACAAACCCATTCTTTCTTAAACTTTGAAGAAAACTTCCTTGAAGTTTTCTAGTAAATGTCCCTCTTGAGAATATTTACCTTGCTTTGACAACCAAAGGGACTCCACAGTGACACAGGTGCTCTGACAAGGGTTCGTCACCCATTACTCAACAAGTCCATCCTAGAGATGAACGCAGGTCTGAGGGAGACTAGATTTCCCCAGACCCAGACCCGCAGGCATGGGACCAGGAGAAGGCCCCAGAAGTCCTGGGTGGAATGAGGGACATTTCGGAAAAGCAGTGCCTTTCTGCTCGCTGTATGTTAGTCAGAGCATGGGCCCCAGGGCCAGACAGGTGTAGGCTCAGACTATGCTTCTGCGGCTACTTTCTGGGTCGATCACCACAGGCAAGTTATTTAACTTTATGAGACTCTGTTTTGTCAGATGCAAGATGCAGAGAACTTCCTCTTGGGCAGTGAAAGGCCACGGTCAGGAGAGGGCCTGACACGTTACAAGCACGGGAGCTGCAGGCCCTGTGAGGTCGGCACCACTGCCTCGAAGCTCTGCAGCCCCACACAGCTCCTCGCTCACTGACCGGCTGGGCGTGCAGGCCCGGCGCTCCGACAGCACGACACACAGAGCTGCTGGCTCACGTCCAAAACCTCTTCAGGGGCCTGTCATCTCTGAAAGCACAAGAAGGCTGCCAAGAGAATCTACTCTGTCAGATGAAACCCCAAACCATAGCTGGGGCCCGCGTTTGCTGGTTGCTAAAGCACTTTCTAGAAAAACTGGGGTTTTGTGTCATTTGCAAAGATAACACTAACGGTGCCAACAGAAAAGAGCAGCGCCACAGATGCAAGTCCCAGAGGTGTTTTCGCCAGGAGGAGGCAGGTGAGGACAAGCCTTGGCAGGCGCGGGCGGGTACTCACCAATGGCCCTGCGGAAGTTCTCCATCAGCACTTCCGTCTTCTTGATCTCCGTGGAGTACACTTCGCTCCCCACCATCGGGCAGAAAGGGACCTTACTCCCCAGCTCCTGAGCAATAGCCAGAGCTAGAGCTGTCTACACAGAAAACAAAGGAAATGCACTTGTTTCACACTCTTGAAATGCAGTAATTCAGGAACACATGCTGTAAGCAGAAGTTATTAACTAGGAACTGGGATTCCAGTGCTCTCAGTGCTAATCCTGCTTGCACGGCTCACAGTGAACACTGACGACTCTTGCGCAGTCGATCTCTGATGTGAGTGGCATCTCCAGTGGTCCCTGTCATCACAACGGCTGGCACGACTGAGGCGCGGCCGGTCAGGTCCAGCTCCCAGGGCTGCACACGCCCCTCCCGCTAACTGTCTGAGCTGGACACCACTGCTCTCCCCACTTCACAAATGAGGAAGCTGAGACACAGGTTAAATAGCTCATCCTTGGTACCGTAATCTAGAAAATGGCAAAGCGGAGCCTCAAGGTCTGGCAGCGGGGTTCCAGAGATCATGTTCCCATCAGAGTCAGCAGAGGCTTCCAAAACCGTTCCCTCAATGTCAAAACACGGCCCTGACCACGTCGCAGCAGGACAGCTCTGCTGGGTCTCCGAGATACTGCTTTCTATCTTTACAGACTCAGGAAGCCATCAACTACAGCCCATCCGAAATCAGTAATCAAGGAACAAGTGACCGGATGCTCACTTTATGCCGAGTGGCCCCACAAATCGGGAAGAATGACACCCAGGCTGGGATTCTACGGCCACGAGTTGGTAAAGTCACACCTGAACGTGCCCATATAAACTACGAAATGACTTTTGCTAAAATAACCACAGCTGCTGAACAGACAGACTTCACAGAAATATGCTCAAACATCAACACAAAGAGCCAGAACCTTAAACGCTGCTTTCAGCTTTCCTCAGCTGACACAAAAGCCCAGGTAAGGTCAGCTCCCAAGGTGCACAGGCTAAGACAAGAAGCTAGCTGCTAAAGAATGACGTGGATCTCTGAGACAGTTTTAAAACTGGCCCAGGAAAAATGCCTCGTCTGTTCCCTGCTGATGGTTTAATGTTCAGTGTGACCCTGAGCACATGGGACAGCCACATGCCAGACTTTCTCATCAGTCAAATCAAAATCCTGGGTTAGTCACTGGTAGCAAGCTGATTGCCCACAGACTGCTCCTATTTTGGCCTGCAGAGTCTCAGGTGTATTTTTCAACTTAGCTGTTGCCCATGCTTGAAATTGGGAAATTTCACAGAAAAATACAGTTACGCAGCTTCTTCTGAGAAGCAAGAAGCTCTGGCCACAGCGGGCCCCAGTGACCACACGGCCGCACTGAGTGGACACCCAGGCAGCCGCTCCCCAGCGAGGGCTCGCGCCAGCCCCCGGGCGCCGCACTTGGCCCACCGCCCACGTGAGCAGCCATGTGCGCCCTCGAGGCTGCTGTCTCTAGAGCTGTGCCCTCCTGTATTCTGAGAATGAAGGGAAAATCTCCAGAGCGTGACAGCAAGATAGCAGCACGCTCAACCAGGACTCCTGTGGGAAGAGCCGCAGGCCGGCCAGGCCCACCTTCTATCCAGACTGCTCACCTTCCCAGTCTCTCTTCTTTCTCTTCCCCCAGCACTTCAGGCCCAGCTCCCCCCCCTCAGGTGTGAACTCAGAGACAGGGCCACGCCTGATGCAGGGCAGACCCCACACCAGCCAACACAGAAGAGACGGCCGGTGCGTTCCTGTGACAGTGAGAACTGAGTGCTTACGAGACGCCTCGGGGGTATCCGGCTGCCTCCGTCTAAAGGCTCTCAGGAGGATGGCATAAGACGCGGCTACCGTACGGACTGTACCTGCACCCACTAAGCGGCACAGAGTGACTGTCACGAAGGCTGCGCGACGTGAGCCGTGAGCTTCCAGACGTTTAAGGTGGATTCAGAAAAAGCAGGGGAACCAGAGATCAAATTGCCAACATCCGCTGGATCACAGATCCAGGAGAACTCCAGGAAAACATCTACTTCACTGACTGCGCTAAAGCCTTTGCCTGTGTGGACCACAACAAACTGGAAAATTCTCAAAGAGATGGGAATACCAGACCATCTTACCTGCTTCCTGAGAAATCTGTACGCAGGTCAAGAAGCAACAGTTAGAACCAAACATGGAACAATGGACTGGTTCCAAATCGGGAAAGGAGTACGTCAAGGTTGTATATTGCCACCCTGCTTATTTAATTTCTATGAAGGGTACATCATGTGAAATGCTGGGCTGGATGAAGCACAAGCTGGCATCAAGATTGCCGGGAGAAATATCAATAACCTCAGATATGCAGATGACACCACCCTTATGGCAGAAAGTGAAGAGGAACTAAAAAGCCTCTTGATGAAAGTGAAAGAGGAGAGTGAAAAAGTTGGCTTAAAGCTCAACATTCAGAAAACGAAGATCAGGGCATCTGGTCCCGTCACTTCATGGGAAACAGATGGGGAAACAGTGGAAACAGTGTCAGACTTTATTTTTTTGGGCTCCAGAATCACTGCCGATGGTGACTGCAGCCATGAAATTAAAAGACGCTTACTCCTTGGAAGGAAAGCTGTGATAAGCATCTTCAGCATATTAAAAAGCAGAGACATTACTTTGCCAACAAAGGTCCATCTAGTCAAGGCTATGGTTTTCCCAGTGGTCATGTGTGGATGTGAGAGTCGGACTGTGAAGAAGGCTGAGCGCCGAAGAATTGATGCTTTTGAACTGCGGTGTTGGAGAAGACTCTTGAGAGTCCCTCGGACTGCAAGGAGACCAAAACAGTCCATCCTAAAGGATAACGGTCCTGATTATTCATTGGAAGAACTGATTCTGAAGTTGAAGCTCTAATACTCTGGCCACCTGATGCAAAGAACTGGCTCATTGGAAAAGACCTTAATGCTGGGAAAGATTGAAGGCAGGAGGAGAAGGGGACAACAGAGGATGAGATGGTTGGATGGCATCAGCGACTCAATGGATGTTGAGCCCATTGAGTCCAGCCGTTGGTGATGGGCAGGGAAGCCTGGCATGCTGCAGTCCACGGGGTCAGAAGAGTCGGACACGACTGAGTGACTGAACTGACTTGCACAAGAGATCCTGCTGAGCCCTCCCAGCCAGCCCATGAACTTGATGGTCTAGCTCACATTTTATGGATTTAGAAACTGAAAGTCAAATTTCCAACTCACTCAAAGTCAGTGAGCAAGCACCAGGGCCAGAATGCAAACCCCGACCTCTAGGACCTACTTCTGCATGACCACCCCCAAGCAAGCGGCACAAAGAGGTTGTTGCCAAGATTAGAAAGTCAACTGTATTTTCAATCTCATATGAACACCTTTTTCTAAAACCCAAACACAAAGCCCCATTATTATGAGTGTGCAGCCTTAAGAGGGGAATGGCCACATTCTGAACAAGCACCACACTCCTGCCGGCCACTCAGTTAAGCTGCCTAAACCTTGGGGCCCACGGGCACGCAGTAACGCAGGAGAGTTACCACGTGCCTTGAGCGTATGGAGAGGGACTGGGTAACCCACAGGTGCCGAGGGCCTCTGGTATCTCCCAGAAGGAAAACGGTACGATGTTACCAGAGCGCCAAGGACCCACGGTTCCAGCAACTGGCCGAGAGAGCCACAGCCACTCCCTCCTGTTACAGAACGTCCAGAATGAGTAAACAGTCAAGACAGATCCAGAGCGGAAGCTACCATGCCCGGGGGGCTCGGCCTGTGTCAGATGCCAGAAGCCATGGGCACAAAGAAGCCTCCAAGAGCACGTGTCAGCAGACAAGCTGAGCCGAGAGGAGCTCTCCAAGGGCCAGGGACAGGCTGGCCAGTCTCAGCACAGCTCCGGCTGAGGAGGCCTCCCTAGCAGGCTCTCAGACAGAGTCAGGAGTGGACTCTACACGGCCTGACGGCCAGGAAACCCAAGCCGCAAAATTCCCATCACGTGCCCTGGGGTGGTGGCAAGCAGGGCCCCTCACAAGTCCTCTCAGGAAGTACTCGGCCCTAACCAGGAGATCAGGGAAGCCTCAGATTGGATCAAACACAAGTCCACAAGCAGACACAGGATATAAAGTGAATAAGAAATTGTTTCACGAACAAGAAACAAGAGACTATCAAAAACAGCCAGATCTTGAAGAAATGAAGAAATTTAAAAATAGGAGGAGAGAGAGGCTTCTTCATTACAAAAAAAAAAAGAAAAGCAGGCTAATATATGTATTAATGAGGAGGGCATGGCAACCCATTCCAGCATTCTTGCCTGGAGAACCCCCAGACGGAGGGCTCTGGCGGCTGCAGTGCTTCACGGGGCGGCAGAGCTGGACACCACCGAGCACTGAACGCAGCGCAGCGCGCATGCACTGGCAGAGGACGCAGAGCTTTAGGAGGCCGCCACTGCGCAGCCACCGCTGCGGAAACTGATGAGGCAGAGACCACTGAAGAACGCTGCAGCCGCGGGTGAAAGAACATTCCCGACATCTCAGTGTCACTTCCCAGGAGACTGTTTCAGAGTGAGCCAGTCCCCTCAAGAGAACGCGGTGGGGTGCCAGCCTTCCGCTGTGAGGCAGGTTCCAGACACAATGCCACCTGTGCAGCGCTCTGCCAAAGTGCTGGGTGCTTCTTCAGACAAAATCAGACAACCGCTGTGGGACACTGTACAAAACAACGGTCCTGGGCTTTTCAAAAATGTCAACACTGTAAAAGGAATCAAAAAAATGCAGGGAAGGGTGCCTGTTCTAGATAAAGAGACTAAAGAAACTACCGTGAATGCAACGTGAGGCGTGTGATTATAATTCAAATAAGAAGGATAAAAAATGAAAACAAAATGAAACAGAAAAAATAGAAGCACAAAAAATGAAAGAGCCAAGAACGGAAAAGACGTACAGATATTTTAATATGAAGTAAACATTAGCTAATACTATTAGCAACATTACATTTCTTGGGTGGATAACAGTATCATGGCAAAGGTCCTGGCACTTACTTTCAAATGGTTCAGAAGTAAAATACAGAAAACACAAATGTCACCAAATATTTACCATTAGTTACCTATGAGTAGGGTACAGAGGGGTTCATCAAACTGTTCTTTCCACTCTTCTGTCGATTTCCAATTTTGCAAAATGGAAAATATTCAACGGACTGCATTGAAGAGTAGCTTTCTCACAGGCTACAAGGCAGACTGGAAGAGAGGCCTAAAGAAGCTACCCAGAAGGCAGCAGGGCCACAGAAACAGAGCACACACGAGAGGCGGCAGTCTCGAGGACAAGCTGAGAGGCCCCGGCCCGGGCGCTTCAGGCTGCAGAGCTCGCGGTGGGGGCCGCTCCACGCCCTGCAGGACGCCCTGCAGGCCCCGTGGCCTCCACCGACAAGAGGCCAGCAGCACTCGCTGCCCCACCAAGTGCAACGATCGAAAATGTCTCAGGAGAGTGCCAAAGGGCCCCAGAGGGCAACGGTGGTCCAGGCGGAGGACCTCTGCAGGGGAGCGTCAGTCACTGGATTTCAGGAGAGGAAAGAGACCAGACAAAGGCAGCATCTGAAGAAAAAGAGGCTAGCCAGTTCCCAGAACTGATTAGACGCGTTACACACTGAGATCCACGTCAAGCAGGACAAATGAAGTAAATCCACTCTTTGACATACTACAGTGAAGCACCAAACCCAAAATATCCCAAAAACACCCGGAGAAGAAAGACAAAAGCAACACTAGCAGCCAAAAGGCAGGAAACACCATTGAGAGACACAGCGCTGAGAGACACCTGTCAGCGGAACTACACATCCAACAGAACTCTCTCTCAAAACAACGGCGATACAATTAACACAAACCTGCCGTTCCACCAACAAACTTCTAGAAGGAACTTCTTAACAATGCAGTTTAGGAAGAAGAAAATGGAAGGAGAGCAAACGTCTAAGATACGAAAAGGAATAGCAAATAAATGGTAAATACAGTGACGAGCCTGGAGAAGGCAGGCAACCACTCCAGTTTTCTTGCCTGGGAAATCTCATGCACAGAGGAGCCTGGCGGGCTACAGTCCATGGGGTCTAGGGACTGGGCAACGAACACACACACGGTGATGAGCAGAAAGGAAACTGAAGTTCACGTTTACAGCCCTGTAAAGTTTACTTGTTCACAAATACAGCACTTTTTCCTCAACTTTAAGACATCAATGTAAGATATACTGGCAATTCAATCATATGACTTCAAAATGGTAAAGTCACCATCTTACCACTACCAGTTTAATAACTCTTCAACAGGGAGGGCTTCAGAAAGGCTAAGGGACCTGCCTGGGGTCTCAGCACCGGGGTGGAACCCCCTTCTTTACACACTCACTCCCAAGCTTCTCCTCTCCTGCATTAAGTGAGTGAGTGAGTTGCTCAGCTGTGTCCAGCTCTTTGCGACCTCATGGACCATACAGTCCATGGGATTCTCCAGGCCAGAATATTGGAGTGGGTAGCCTTTCCCTTCTCCAGGGGATCTTCCCAACCCAGGGACTGAATCCAGGTCTCCCTCATTGCAGGCAGATTCTTTAACAGCTGAACCCTAAGAGATGCCCAGGAATACTGGAATGGGTAGCCTATCCCTTCTCCAGCAGATCTTCCCAACCCAGGAATCAAACCGGGGTCTCCTGCATTGCAGGTGGATTCTTTACCAGCTGAGCTATGAGGGAAGCATCAAGCAGCCCTCTTAAAGAACAAACAGGCCCAGATGGTGTGTTTCAAGATCCCGGCCAAGCCCCTCACAGATCCCACAGGCTGTTAGGCATCTTGGCCTAGAAGGCCCTTTTCTTTCCTGCAAAGCCAAACCCTCTCCCGGCTCCAAGAGCAAATGTCAAGCCTCAACTCCTCCAGCCGTACCAGCCCGAGTGCCACCTTCTGCTGCAATGCCAGCTGCATTTATGGCCAGGTGACGCCCTGCAGCTCAGTGCTCAACTGGAGACTCTCCTGCTGCCACGGTCTCCTCTCTGCCCCGGAGAGCCTATTAGGCCCTTGGCGATCAAAAAATAAAAATCTTTTTCCCTTCTCCTGCCATCTCTCACAGCTAGCACAGTGTTGCGTCGTCAGCATGTGGAAAACTGCCTGCTGACCGATTTTCTTTCCCTCCCAAATAAGATGTCATTCCCAAGATTTTATGACGCCCTAGGCCAACAGAAATGTATTTCCAAAGCAAAGGAGACTCGAAAGAGATAAAAGACAAATTACAGACAATGAGACCCCTCTGAGGACTTCATTCTCTTTTCTCTGGAGGTCCGCCAGGATAATCTGAATTTTAGAAGCATGAATTTTAGATACTCAATTGTATTCCTGCACATCAGTTTTAAAAACATACATATAACCAATTCAGCTAAACAAAGACTAGTTAAGACACAAATTCAATTTGGTTTAGACATTAAAATCAACCTCTTAGGCAGATTTTTAAAATGAGAGAAAATGAGTACCTTGCCAGTTCCAGGAGGTCCTGCCAACAGGACAGCTCTTCCAGCCATTTTCTTGCTTTTGATTAATTCTACTATCACACCACATGCCTAGACACCACAATGGAAAGAAATAGTAAACCAATATTAAAATGCTTCACAGGAGGAAAAAGTCCAGTCTCTGGCGCACACAATTCACAGACTCATTCACTGAATGCCAGGACACCACAGAGGCTGTTCTAGGTGCTGGAGAACATGAGGGCCGCAGAGCTCCTGTCCTGGTGGAGGAGACAAACACAAATCACTAGGAAGAGACAAGGGCGACAAAAGGGCAAGTGGCTGGGGGCAGAGGTTACTCTACAGAGTGAGCTGGGAAGGCCTCTTAGACATTATATTTGATACATGAAACTCCAGGCGGAGCAGAAGTCAGTGTTCCCAGCAATTCAAAATACAGCAATGAGCTTGGCACACCCAAGGGACAGAAAGGCTGCATGACCCAGAGTTCAGAGAACAAGCGGAAAAGGGAGACGAGGTCGTGGAGGCAGGAGGGGCAGGACTTGGAACAGGACCTGCCAGTCCCCAGTCAAGTCTGGCTTCATTCTGCATGTAATGGGAAACCAGTGAAGACGTCTCAGCTACATGCCATGTTCTGGAGATTCGTTTTTAAAGATTCTTGATGGCTGCCGTATGGAGAATGGAAACGGGAGCCGCGGCACACACGCCAGGGGCCTCTAGAAACCGGAAATGAAACTGTCTATATCTTCACATGTGCACCTTTCCAGGGAGAAGAGTCACAGCTTTCGTTAGATTCTCAAATTAACCCACTAAGTACTAAGAATCAATGGCACACTCTACTAGTTGGCCATCAGTTAACTATCCCAGAATGCTGCAAGCAAATGCTACATGTGATGTTTAATCTATGGCATCATAAGACCCAAGAACTGCCTTTCAAATCCTCAAGATTAAATTATTTGTTAGCATACTTTAAACATTCTGAGTATTAAGCCATTTTGTACAGCATATACATTGTGTGTGTATTTATATGTATAATCACATACATCTATATGTGTATATAGTTGACCCATGAACCCTTGAAGCTGGGATGCGCAATCTCCACACAGTTGAAAATCAGCACATGACTCTACAGCCAGCCCTGCACATCCGCGACAGCAGCCAAGGGTCCTAACACTTATACACTGAAAGAGATCTGCATGCGGTGGGCTCATGCAGTTCAAACCCTTGCTGCCCAAGGGCCAATTGTATACTGACACATATATGTCTGTCCATCACAGAAAGTCTATAAACGGGCTCCTGATTATATGCATTTTAGAGCATTTCTGGAGCAAGGCTGAGAAAGTCGCACTCCCTGAACTCCTGTATCTTGAGACTACACAAGATCCCTTACACGATTCAAAGCACGCCTCTCTCTGAGGTGCATTCCATTTGTCTCAAGGCAGGTCACAGCTTTTCTCCCTGGACAGCACCTTGCTGACAATGTCTTGTGAACACACCTACTCTTCTCTCTCTTTTCCCCATGGACTGTGGAGATGTATCTTGCTCTCACACTTAGACAGCCCCTCAAAACACAGGTTCAAGGAAACCATGTGGATGTGCTCCATCCCATTTCTGGCTCAACTGGGAGAGCACGGCACACTTACACAGCCCAGAAGAGACTCTTCAGAGGTCGCATTTTCAAAAAGAAAAAGGGGCCACTGAGGTCCTTACAGTGACCTCTGACATCATTCCTAACCCTCAGCACTGGAGCTCTGGGCGATTCAAAGAGGAGGAAGACTTTTCAAGCCTTGTCTGTGTGCTCTTATTCACGCACTCCCTCTTCCCGTTAATACTCTTCCATCCGGGTTCCTTCTCTCCAGTGAGCTTCTTCCAGTGAATTCCAAAATCTAAAAAGTGTGAACTGGAAGGGCCTTTAGAGAGCTGTAACTCTCATTTTTCAGGTGAGCCTATTAAACACCAAGGAGGCTGGTGATGTGACCAGACCCAAACAAGGACCTGGCGGCAGCGGTGGGATGACTAATAAATCAGCACATAAATTCTGAGTCCCTATAATAAGCCAGGTTCTGGATATTTAACATGACCTGGTCTCTATCCTTGGGAAGCTCATATTCAGATGGAGGCACACAGCATCTGAGTTAACAGCATGGATTCTGGAGTCAGGTTGCCTTGCCTAGCTCTGCCAAGCACCAGCTAAGTAATCTGAGACCCATAACCTGATCTCTGTGAAACACAATTGTCTCATCCGAAAACAGAATTCGTAACATCGAGGCCCGAATGCTAACGGATTTACGGCGAAGTATACTAATGTCTGCGACTGAGTGTGACATGCAAAGGCAGCCTGCTGGAGGGCTAAATGAGCAGACAGAAGACAAGCAACGGCGTAAAATGTCGCTTGTAGAACCTGGGCACACAGGTACACAGCTCTTTCAGTTTTGTCGTACGTCAGAAGAGTGCCATAAAAAAGTAGAGAGGGACAGCCTAAGGATGGAGGGGACGATGGGACGATGGAAACGGGGCTGCTTAGCACATGGAGATGACGCAGCGACTGTCTGCAGTGACAGCCTCTCAGACAGCTGAGGCTGGATAAAGAGAAGCTAGTCACCTTAATCCTGCCACAGTTTCCCCTCTGCAAGCATGGTGTCCAGAATGGAGGCTTCTCTTTGGCCCTTTCTTAGCACAGTTAGGCTAGAGGGCAAGAGCCTTGACCTGGACTGACAGAGCTGCTGAGCCACGGCAGAGGTCCTGGCAACGGGCTGAGGGGGACTGCTACACAGACAACACGGTCTCAGGAGTCAGAAACGCAGGCGCAAACTCCAGTGTTGCTAAACTGAGTCGCCAGGGGGCTGGGTGGACAGGTCTCTCACCCTGAATTTTTTCATCTACAAAAAAGCAACAACTAAAAAAAAAAAAAACACAGAGCCTGAATAGTTCTGTGATAATAATGTAGGTGAAAGGACCGGGCACCGCCATCCCTCGGTGGATACGGGCTTTAAGTGGAGTGGTCAAAAAGGACTCGGTACCCGTCACCTGCCGAGCCTGGCCACTTTCCGGCTTTAAAATTCCAGGGCCTCCCAACGCGCTCTCAGAAACGCCCCAGAGCCCGTCCCCAAAGTCTAACACTCCCGTTTGGCGGTTTAAACGTTGTGCCCGAAACGCACGGTCCGGGAGAGCAGGGTTCCGCCCGTTTTCTGCCCCGGCCCCCGGCCCGCCGCCCCGCCAGGCCCGCCGCAGCGCCCGCCGCGGCCCGCCGCCCGCCGCCACACCTCACGCGCGTTCTCCTGGCCCACGAGGCCCGAGGCCGCCTGCTTGGCCAGGCCGCTCTCGTCCAGCCCCAGCCCCTTCACATGGCTGTGGGAGGCGATCCGCTGAGTCTTCGTGGTGCTCTTCACCTCCTCGATCTTCATCCTGACAGCCGCGGCCCCCGAGCCCGCACAGCCCAGGCAGCGCGCACCGCGTCCCCACGAGGCCGTTACCAGGCGGCTGGTCCCGCCTAGGTCGGCGTCCCACTGGCCGCGGCGGGAGCGCCTCCGCGCTCCATTGGCTCCTGGCTGCGCCCGTCGCGGCTGCCGTAGGGCCCGCCCACCAGCTTCCGGCGGTGTCCCCCGGTTGGCTTCCCCCGCGGCCGGCGCTTCCTTCCTGGGTAGGGACTAGCCGGGCGGCGCTGCGGCTCACCAGCGGCGCGCGTCCCGCTCTGCCCCGGGCCTTCCGGTCCGGGAGCGCGTTCGAACCGATACCGCTCTGCGGAGCGCAAGTTCGACCTCGGTGTCGGAGACGAACAGACAGGCTTAGAACTTACGCTTCGACCTGCGCCAGCTGAGCAGTTTTCTGACAGCCACTCCTCCCGCCGTCTCCGGGGAGGCCGTGCTCAGCGTCCTCGGGGGGCCTGTCCTCTGCTTCCCCTCGCCTCCACCTCTCTCTTTACTTAGATTAAGTTGGCTGTGGGTGACGCTTAGGGTAATTCCTAGTCCGGATGAAGACGCGGGCGCAAAGAGGCCCCGCAACTCACCCAAGAGCGTGCAGCAAGTAATCAGCAGTTGGAATTTCTGCTGAGGACTTAAGGCACGGCAGCCTGTGGGACCCTCATCCCAGCCCTCGGATGGGACGGTCATCCCGCGGCTGCGTCCTGTCCGTTCCTTGAAAATGTCAGCGCTGCCTGGAACAGTGTGCTCCTCCCATCCACGCATCCGATCAATAAACATTGGTTTGCACCTGCTCTGAGCCGGACACTCCACGACGCAGGCTTAAATACAAAGTCTGCAGCCTTAACAAGCTTAGTCCTTAGTTGGGAAGCTTGCGATGGTGAGGTGTGCAAGCCCAGAGCAGGCCACCGGACACTCCACGACGCAGGCTTAAATACAAAGTCTGCAGCCTTAACAAGCTTAGTCCTTAGTTGGGAAGCTTGCGATGGTGAGGTGTGCAAGCCCAGAGCAGGCCACCTGGCACAGCTGGAGAGCTTAGGAAGGCCCCAGGAGGTGATATGGTAATGCCCACACGGAACCCTGATGGCAGGCTAACGTCCTTAGAAGAAGATGGTGCTTTGCCATGTCACAGGTAAGTGGACTCAGGTCCAGAGAAACGAGGGACTTGCCCAGAGCTCAGGGGAGCCTTTCTGGATCGGGGCTGAGACAGGCCTGAAGTCACATCCTGCTGCAGTGGTTGCTGACTCTCGTCTCTCCTTGTGCTTCTCCATCATCACTTCTGAGTCTAGGTTTCCAGTTACTTGCATGACTATCAGGTCAGTGTCAGTCTCTCCCACTAAACTGCAGGCATTGTGAAAGCGCAGACCTCGTCGCTGCTGTCTGTCATTTTAGCGTCAGTGTCTGGCTCATAGCTAAGGCTTCTGCCTGGTTCTGGACCCGCACGTTCACACGGAGTCAGGCAGTTTTGCTGCGTGTATTTTACACACTTTATCTTAACCGGAGCTGGTAATGGTTTCTGTCAGTGAATGGAAACTTTTGTCCCCCACCTCCTCTTCGACCAGAGCGGTTGCATTTTTTTTTCCTGCTGAAGAAGGGTTCAGAAATCTGATCTGACCCAGCATTCTCTTTTTACAGGTGCGGAAACTGAGGCCCTAAAGGAGGATGGAGTTTGTCCAAAATCACAAATTGAGCAAATGCCTTTCCAGGCCTAGACTGCAGGCCCAGCGTGCAAAGAAACTGGACCTGGCCGCAGAGTCAGGCAGTTCCTTCTGTTTCCGCAGAAGATGATGTAGCAGGCCAGGCTCCAAGGTGCGTGAAGGTCGGTGAGGCCACAGCAGTAGACTTGATTATCATGCCTGCCCAGCACCCTTCTTACCTCCTGACCCCCCTCACTCTCGTTTTCTGTAGAGAACCACCCTTCCCCCTCTGGGCACCACATGGCTTAGATGGCTTGGCCCTCAGCTTCGTTTCCTGGATGGACACGGGACCTTGGCCTGGCCGATCAGTGTCCTCTCGTCCCCAGAATAGTGATTGGTTCAGAAATGTGAGCGGACAGTCCAGTGACACTTAGTCCTGCACCTTTACGGGAAATAACAGGAAAGAGCCTTGGTCCTGGGTCTCCGCGTCATCTTTGCCGCTTCATGGGAAGGCTCCACCTGAGGGTGAAGCCAGCACAGAGGACAGGTCAGCTGGCAGAGACTCCTGAGGCAGTCCTTTACGTCCCCAGACCCAGCCAGCTTGCCCCACTTGCAGGGTGAGCAGTGCAGACCCTGGGGCTTAACAGCTTGAGTTAGGATTCCATCCATGGGCCTGTGCAGTGACACAGACAAGGTACGGGGCGGACGCTGCATCCCAGCTTGTGCTGTGTGGGCCCTGGCCTGCCTGCCGGCTGGCCCGCTCTCACTCCAACCCCCTGACTCTTGCTCTTTCACCGCCTGTCCCTTGACCCCTCATGTCTTCATCCAGGCCTAATCATCTCAGCCTCTTGGTTTCCAACGCTTCTGCTCCCTCCTTGCTTTGAAGTCTTTCACATCTGACCTTTGAACCCCCAAGTCCAGGTCAAGCATGCCTCTGCCTTCTGCACACCTTGAGAAGACTGCTGAGTATAGGAGGGAGGCAGTCACTCAGGGACCCTGTGGAGCCACGCGCCCGTCATGTTCTCCAGCCTCAGCTGAGCGCTCAGAGCGCATCCTCAACTGATAGAACGTTTAATAGTGGCCTATCAAACAGTGCAGCAGTGGCATGAGGACAGACACAGGCCTACGGAATAAAATAGAGCATCCAGAAATAAGCCTCAGCATACGAGCAAGGGAGCCAAGACCATTTGCAGCGGAAAGCTGAAACTGTAATTAGGTTTTGGTGACTTTGGGCTTAGCAGAAGCGACTGTACTTGGGGCCTGTTATCTTGTTTCTTAATTTCCTCCTCCTGACCGGTTCTCAGCCTGAGAGATGCGATGGAAATTTAAGGCCTTAGCGCTACTCCCAGCCACCGCTCTGGAGCCCTTGCGGCTTCCCCTGAACCTCTGCGGTGCTCACAGCGCACGACGTCGGGTTCACATTCTTTACCTCAGTAATTCATTCTTTTTCTGACGCTTCCGTCTCAGGGAGATCATTTGCTTGGTGGTTAGTGGCTGCGAACGTGCATTTAAAGCTTTTGAGAGAATACAATGCACTATGAAGATTGTGATGATGATTATAAGCAATATAATCCCCAGGGTCTGGGGTGCACTTCAGAGCCATGACCCCCAAGATCCAAACCAGTCACGCTCAAAGCCAGAGAAAGTCCCTGTTGAAGGAGGCCCTCTTGTAAGCTACCTGGCTTCGTCTCTGGTCTTATAGTCCCGCGTTCTCACCAGCATTTGGAATGACCTCCCTTTCCGATTGTTGCCAGGCACACTGGTATACTTGTTATTTCATCTCCAGGTTGATTTCTGGGGACAGAAGGGAAAGATGATTTTGCTGGCACCTTGGAGGTGGTGCAAAGACACACAACCAAATAACGTTGATCCACATAGTGAGAACATTACTGCCTTTTTAACCCTTTTGTTTTTTTGGCTGCACAGCTTGGATCGAACCGTGATCCCTGACCAGGGATTAAATCCCGGTTCACCGCAGTAAAAGCCCATGTCCTGGCCAGGGAATTCCTGTGCCTTTTTAATTCTAATTCCGTGAATCTTAGGGGGTGGAGTGTGACTCTCCGTTTTTAATACTTGCTAGTCTCACTTTTTATTGAGACTTTTGTGGGTCCCAGCTATTTGTGGAAAGTGATAGTGTTTTTCCGTGTATGGGGAAATACTTTTATTTAAGTCAGCCTTAAAGCTGTGTCTGCCTGGATCTTGCGTGAATGGTGAAGGCGGCTCATGCCACTGGGGTTGGAGACAGCTGGCATGAAACGGGGGTCGGCTGGCAGGCTGAGCAAGCCTCCTCTCGCGGCCCTCCTCCCTCTGCCGGGAACTAGCCCCAGCAGCACCGCCGAGGGCTATCAGGAGAGTTCAGTGAGGTCCTGGCCCCGGGCCTGAGCGGGAAGCGGCGCAGAAAGTGGTATCCGCGCTCGCAGTCCAGAGGCCCGGGCTCGCCCCTTTGCCATCTGCCCGCTGTGTGCTGCCTTCCAGTCGTCCTGCCCGGCTTTGCCCCGAGGACTCTCCTGGGAATTGCTGTGGAGCCTGAGGCAGAAAGTGGGGCTGGGGCTGGGGTCAGGTCAGCCAGCCTTCTCTGCTGGGACCTCTCTCCGTGCCAGCAGACACGCCCCACTGCGGCGGGGGAACAGCTGAAGCCTGCAGGTCCCCAGGGCTCTGGCTGCACCCCCGTCCCACTGGTGTCACGTGGCAGCGGGGTCAGAGGTCAGGGGAGCGTGGTCTGACCAGAGGACAGGCCGTCGGGCTGTTTCTGGTGTAGAGTCTTAGCTGTCAGACTGTGATCCTCTGACCAGGTGGGAGGGAGTTATGAGCCATTCACTAAATAAATGTGAAAATAGACTCCACAGTCTAGTTAAATGTCTATATTCGTTCACTATGTCTGCAGTAACCAATTCCTACAAACGGTGTCGTAAGGCAACTCCCACGCGTTCTGTTACAGTTCTGCCTATCAGTGCCCAAAACAGGCCTCACTGGGCTAAAATCCAGGTGTGGGCAGGCGGGGTTCCTTTCTGGAGGCTCCGGGGAGGTCCCACAGGCTGGGTTTTCCAGCTTCTACAGCCTGCCCAGCTCCTGGACTCAGGTCCTGCTTCCACCTGTAAAGACAGTAACGGCCAGCGACGTCTTCTTATTTCGCCGTCTCTGGTTCCTTTCCTCCCTCCTCTCTCCCAGGGCCCACGGGATAATCTGGGATAAGCCTGCCCCCTCAACCTCATCTCAAGATCTTTAACCGAGTCACATCCACCAGGTCGTCTTGTTACTGTGCAGGCCAACACTGTCACAGGTTCCAAGACGTGGACATCTTTGGAGGTCACTGTTCTGCACAGCCCAGATGATTTCCACAGGTTTTAGTCCGTATCAGAGAGCAGCATACTTTTGTACTGCTTGTCCTGGGAAAAGATTTCCGGTTTTTCTCCAATTGTGCTAACTTGGGTCACACACTCACTGCCGAACCAGTGGCCATGGCTAGTGAAAGGACCTGAGTCTCAGGTCCATCCCTGGAGCTAGAGTGGGGTCAGCCCCCATGGTGACCCGGAGGAGAAGAGCGTGATGCCTCTGAGGACAGTTGAGGAGGGAGAGGCCGCTGACCCCTGCAGACCTTAAAGAGCTTGTATCCATATTCAGGTGGAAGAAATGGGGTGGGAGGCGGGTGGGGCCACGGGGCGTGATTCCAGCTTGTGGGGACCAGTTCTCGCCAGGACGTCAGCTCCCGCCCTGCAGCTCAGGGGGCACTATCAGAGCTGCTCAGCACTGGCAGTGCCATGGAGCACAGTGGTGGCCTGGTGACAACCCGATCCGAGGTCAGTATGGGACACGCCGAGGAAGGTACATGGTTAACACAGTCACTGGCAAGGTGGATAGCCTCAGAGAAGACGGAAATTTCCATTTCACTCCTAAAAGAATCTTTAAAGCCAAAACTCAAATCAAAGAGCAAAGTATAATAACTTCCTCTGGGTAAATTTATAATTAATCCTGGATTAATTGGTCTTAATGAAATTGAATTAATTACTAGCTGTTTGTAAAGAACTTTGAACTACCTTAATACAAAATAGCATTAAAAGAACAGAAAGGAACCCACATTGCATTAACATTAAGAAGAAATCCCAAATAATCGCAGTTCTGCAGGCCATTCCCTGTCAGTCATTTCCCAGGGACTGGGCCCAGCCTTGGAACCCAGCCTGGGACTCAGGAGTTTGTGGCAGAGGACGGTGTCTTCGTGGGCTGGAGGTCTGGCGGTGGCTCCACTCAAGAAACAGTTTGCACGTGCTCTCCTGGGGGCAAGCAAAGATAGGCAAGGGTCCTCAGCTCACTGGGACAGGGGCGAGCACCAGAGCACCAGGCTGGTCTAAAGCAAAGTGGCTTCCCTGGGGTAGAAGCCAGCAGAGACAAAGGGCAGAGAGGCAGGCGTGACGGGACCTGCGTCTTGCTGGCAGCGGCGCTCCAGTTCCTGGCAGGGTGTCCCTCACACGCCTCCGGGCACACCTGCCAAGGCAGAGCTCTGTGCTTCCCTGCTCGCGCCCAGGCACACCGCCCCCAGGATACAGTCTTAATCTGGCCGACTTTCAGACAACCCAGAGCTGCCATCTCCTTGGCGCTTGTGGAGATGGGGCTGGACTCCCCCGCGGGGCTCAGGCCCCCCACCCCCGAGGCCCAGTGCTGGGGAAGGAGTGGCGCGTGAGCCGGCTGCGGTGGGACTGGAGACAGGAGGACCTGGCCTAAAGCCGCAGCCCTGCCGCCGGTGAGCGCGTAGGTGTAAGTCCGGCCAGGTCACGGCTGCAGCCCACAGCCCCAGGCATCAGGGGCTCACCAGGCAAACGTTCCTGGAATTTCGCACAGAAACACTCCTGACAGGCGGGGCTGTCCCAGCCGCCGTCGCTTGGCTGAAGCTGCGCAGCGGCAGCCCGGCCGGCCGTGCAGGACCCCTCTGGGCGCTGTACACGCTGCCGATCTCTCCTGAGAGCCCCCCGCCGGGCCCAGGCAGGCATCTGGAAGTGAGGTCCGGGCCGCTGACCGTGGGCCACCCCTTTCCTGTGGGCGGCACTGCCCGCGCGCGCGGGCGCACGGCGTCCGCTCCCAGCCCGGCGCCGCGGCGGCCCCGGCTCCCCGGCGCCGGAAGCTCCGGCGGCGGAACGCGCGAGCCGGGCGCGGGCGGCGGGCCGGGCCGGCTTAGCGGGAGGACCGGCGGCGGCATGGCGGGCCGGCGGGTGAACGTGAACGTGGGCGTGCTGGGCCACATCGACAGCGGCAAGACGGCGCTGGCGCGCGCGCTCAGCACCACGGCCGCCACCGCCGCCTTCGACAAGCAGCCGCAGAGCCGCGAGCGCGGCATCACGCTCGACCTGGGCTTCTCGTGCTTCTCCGTGCCGCTGCCCGCGCGCCTGCGGCCGGCGCCGGGGGCGGCGCGCGAGCCCGGGCCCGGGCCGCGGCTGCAGGTCACGCTGGTCGACTGCCCGGGCCACGCGTCGCTCATCCGGACCATCATCGGCGGTGAGCGCGCCGCGGGCCGGGGGGCGGGCGGGGGGCCGGCCCGGCGGCGCCGAGCGCGTCGGGCCTCTTTGCCGCGTGTGTGCGTGGCACGCTCGCCCAGTCGCTCGCAGCGCAGGCTGGGGAAGCTCGGAGACCCGCGCGGGGCCCGGAGCGCGTCGGCTCGCCGGCCCCGGGCGCCCGCTCCCGCGCCGTTTCCGGGCTCCACGGGAAGACAGGGCGCCTGTGTATACGTCCCCCCTCCTCTCCTTGTCCTTTCTTTCCTTTTTTTGCAAGCAAGCTGGTAACACCGCAGGCACTGTTTCACTGTTTCCAAGCTGCCGCCCCTGTGGTAAAGCAGCGCCCACTCCAGTGTTCCTGCCTGCGGACAGAGGAACCTGGTGGGCTACAGTCCGTGGGGTCTCGACGAGTCGGACATGACTGGGCAGCTAGGCACACACCCACCACAACACATCATTGTTTTTCAACATCACGTGGAAAGCCGTTGCGCACTGGCACCACCGTTTTCTTAATGTCTTAACGATGGACACTTACGCCCTTTACCGTGTTTGCTCACGATGCTTCTTCAGTGCGTTTTCTAGAACAGACGTCTTTGGTGGGTGTGCTTGTGTGTCCGTAAGGAGAGCCCCTAGAACGGACACGCCTGGGCCGAGGGTCTTGGTGGGTACTTCTCAGATGCCCTCCTGTGATGTACCGTTTCATTAATTTTAACAGTACTCGTGGTACACGAGCAACATTCTACTCTTGAAAAAACAGAACATCACAGACCAGGTAGAAGGCCCCTACTTACCCCTCCCGCCCCTGCCGAGGAAGTTGCTAGTGTACCTCTGGGGAGTTACCTTTTCACACCCATTTCAGTGCACTGGACTCCACGGACAGGGCTTTAAAACATGTCCCTTTTATGTAGAAAGACAGTGCTTTAACGCAAGCACATGGCACAAAGGGTGTGTAGCTCAGAGACTCTCCTTCTCACTGCGGACCAGGACCCTGGTATCGCCCACCTGTCTTCTCCTCCTGTTCCTTCTGACGGCACTCCCTGGGCCCACGGGCACAGGTGGGAGCACGGAATGTTCAGACGGTTCCATTGGCCTGCTGGTGGACGGCCTCACTGGGCGTACGGGCCCCGGCTGTATGATGAGTGTCAAATACTTCCACCTTGTCGCCTCCCGACTGGTCCATGCTGCAGGCAGTCTGAGAGTTTCCTGTTTTCCGGGGAGGAAATGGGAGCATTTCTTACCGGTGTTAATGCAAGACCTGAGCACACGGAGGCGATGGGCCCCAGGCTGCTGCTCTTCTTCCTTCAATAGATCAGATGCCCGCCTTCCCCTCGGGGAAGTAGAGAAAAGTGGCTTTTTCTTTTGAGGGGAAGGGAACGGTGTTCAAGGGTCTGCCAGCCTGTGGCTACAAACCGGCGTCTGTGCAGCAATGCTGAGTGAAGGGGCGTGTTGGGGGAGTGCGGCCCCAGCTCTCCGCTGAGGACACTGGAGTCCCCTGGACAGGGGTGGGAAGCCGCTAGGCTGCCCATGACCTGGGTCTGCGATTCCCCACGTTATCCTCATGGCCCAGAGGCTTCGCACGTCTTGGTCTTCTTGAGACAGCTCCGGAGGCTGAGTCCTGGCTTCTGTCCCCGGACTCCTGCGTCCTGGGCCTTGCCCTTCCTCCCTGCCCTCTCCTCCTCCCTCGGCTCATCCGTCACTCGAGGGATGGATGCTCATCAGATCAGGTCCGCTCTCAGCCTCGAGACTGCCCTGAGGTTGCTCGTTGCCCTTGTGGGAACCGAGGTCTGGCCTCTGCCCGCCGCGAGCCTCGTCCCTGCCTCCCGCCCTCCCGACACACTGGCCTGCTCCTTGTTGGACGGGCCCGTCTTGCGTCTGCTGTTCCCTCCTCTTGGACCATCTGACGCCTCCTTACTGAAGTCTCAGCTTGAGTGTCCCCTCCTCAGATAGGCCCCCTCAGACCCGCTGGCCTGGAGCCCCTGGCTCTCTGCGCGCCTCCTTCCTCACGTCCCGTTGTTGCCTGTGAGCCCTGCGTGCCGTCTGATGCGCTTGTGGTGCTTGCTTGTTGAGGCCTCTGTCCCCCCTGGGAGTGAGCGGGAGTCGCGTCTGTCTCACCAGTGTTTTCTCGGTGCCATGACCAGAGCCAGGCCTGTGGGAGGCACCCGGTGAATGAAGCCACGTGCCAGCCCCGAGGCTGCCAGGGATGGTGGCAAGTCACCAGCAGGGTGTCCTCCCCCTGCGGACTGACAGCGGAGCAGAGAGTGAGCGGAACGCAGGTCGGAGGGTCAGAGCTCGTTCCGAGCCGTGCTGACCAGTCCCCGGAGCGCTGGCGCTCTCAGTGTGAGTGGACGGGGTTCCCGTCCGCCCTGGCCCCTGCGATGGTGTTTCTGGGCGGTATTTTCCTCTGATCCATTTTAAAGTATAAATCTTTCAGAGTTAGAACTTCGGCAGGATTCCGTGATGGGGCTTGAGTGGGGGTGAGGGACTTGGACCCATCCTTGCTCTTGTCCTGGCAGGAAGGAGGAGGTCTGACAAATGCTGGCGGCTGGGCTCGGCCATCTGTAGTCGTCTGTGGCTGCAGGATTAACAGCGCGGTGTCTCCCTGTCTCCTGTGCCTGTGGGTAATGAACGGCCACTGTGTGCCCGACCATCGCCCTGATCGCCGGCCCCCTGTGCCCCTGCTTCAGCGGTGCTTCCGCCAGGCTTGCCCCGCTCTGGGCCTGCCTGGCCAGAGCTACTGAGCTGTCAGAGCCTTACGCGTGAGGCTGGGGTTCCTAGCCTTGGAGGGCAGTGGGCAGCCCCCGGGAGCCTGTCTGCAGCCCGGGGTGGGGGAGCATTCTTTATGATGCTTAAGCTTCCTCCGTTCTCTGTTCTTCCACGTCTCCGAGCTCATGGGACAGCATGGAGCCGCGCGGTGCCTTCAGCCGTTCTCTCCAGGAGTACGCCTGCAGCCTGTCTGCGATGCTCTCTCTGGACCCATGAGAAGGCTCGTGTGCGGATGACCATGCATTTTCCCCCAGGTTTTGACTCTGCTCGTTGGCTGTCTGCATTTAGCGCCAAGCAGGCCGCGTGGCCCAAGCAGAGGTACCACACGGAGGGCCTGGCCACTCCAGGAATTCAGGTGTTCCCCTCATGTGAAACCAACCAAACAGAAAGACACTTCTTGTTTTCTCCACCCTAATCTTTCAGTGGGTCTGCCTAGAAACTCGCTGTGCTGAGTCGCGGCATCTCACACTCGTCCTCGAACGCCGAGGCATGTTCAAGGCGGTGATGAGAGTGGAGGCGCTTCCTCGGCTCTAGCTCCTTTGGCTCCTGGAATCCGTTGGCTTTCGTCCCCTGCTCCTCGGTGCCGGGTAGGACCCCTTCTTCCAAGCCCAGAGCCCTCGACGTCTCTAGGAGACCCAAGTCAAGCTCCACCTGCAGCAGCAGCCGCTGGCCAGCGGGTGACTTTGCTGGGTTTTGGGTGACAGTGTGGGAGCCGTATAATGTCGGAGACGTGGCCTCGAGTTTAGATGAATGCAGAAATTTTGAGCAGGAACCAACCGGGAAGAAAAATGGAAGCAGGTAGTCATATCTCATTCTGCTGGGGTACATTTTTCTTCTCATGGGGCTTGCCCTTGAGAACAAAACATATCAAATGTTAAATCAAAGAATATTTTCTAGTCATGCCGGGAATAGAAAATAACGCAGACCTGCTTTGGCGAGGCGAATGTTTTGCTGGAAGGTTATAATCAAAGTCAAGAGGAAACCATAGCCACAGCTTTTGGTAAAGCTGTGATCATTTAAAATTAATTGCTTTTAAACTTCTCACTTAGCCTCAGATTTACTCCATCCAGGTTGGAATAAGATTTGGGCAGGCGTCCCAGGGGCCAACCAGTCAGTTAAGGCCTGAGACCTATTCCCTGCACGCTTGTCCTTGCATTGGCTGGTCCTGGGCCAGGCTGGGCCTGAGGCTCCCTCTGACCAGCAGGCCTTTGAAGCCATGCTGTGGGAGGTGATGGGGAAAACAGTCTCCGGAGCTCTGGGGACCCAAGAGGGCCGAGAGGCCTTCCACCTGCTGTTCCCGCGAGCCTGGAGGCCTCCGGGTGGCTCTTGGGCCAGGCAGCATGGACCGTCAAGGCTGTTTTGTTAAACATTTGTTCTGAGATGTAATTCACATACCGTAAAATCTGCCCGTTTCAGATGCACATTTAAGCATCTTCAGCCTGTTCCCAGACCTGTGTAGTCAGTGCCACAGCCTGAGCTGCATCAGTGTGAGAAGATCCACACAGCCATAGGGGTCCCCACCCGCTCCCCGACCCAGGCCGAGCCACGGCGGTCCCCACCCCGTCCCCGACCCAGGCCTGGAAGCCTCTCGCCTGCTCTGTGTCTCTGTCCGTGTGCCGGTTCTGGAGTTTCGCACAAATGGAATCACATGTGACGTGGCCTTTTGTGTCTGGCTTCTTCCGCCAAGCGTGTTGCTTCCAGGGTTCATCCATGTGATAGTGTGCGGGATACTTCATTCCTTTTTAAAAATCCATTTTTGTTTTTAATTGTGGTAAGACACATTTTACATGAAATGTACCGTCGTAACCATTTCTAAGTCTGCAGTTCAGTAGCCTCCATCTCCAGAGCTCTTTCTTCTCACCAAAGCAAAGCTGTGCTTGTTAAACCTGCACCCCCCTCATTTTCATGGCTGAGTAGGAGAATCCCAGGGATGGGGGAGCCTGGTAAGCTGCCGTCTATGGGATCGCACAGAGTCGGACACCACCGAAGCGACTCAGCAGCAGCCGCAGTGCCCATTATACAGACAGATCGCCTTTATAAACCCAGTCATCAGCTGAAGGACATTTGGGCTGTTTTCACTTCTGGACGATGATGAGAAACTCCACTGTGGACGTATGCTTTCACTCTCTTGGGTCTGTGCACAGGAGTGGAGTCGCTGGGTCAGAGGGCAGCTCTGTCTGCTTCTCTGTCTTCTTCCGTCTGCCACCGGCCCCCCGCAGCAGCTGCTCCACTCTGCTTTCCCACCAGCAGCAGGTGCGCGTCTGGCTGCTCCACAGCCCCGCCAGCACTCGTGACTGCCTGGCTTTTGGACCGTTGTCGTCGTCCTGGTGGGCGTGAGCTGATAGCTCACCAACACCTAAACTTGCATTTCTCGGATGTTTTCTCGCTCCATTTGTACATTTTCTCTGGAGAGCTGTGTATCCAGATCCTGAGCCCTTTTTTCAGATGGCTCATTTGGCTTTTGTTATTGAGTTGTAAGAGTCTTTATGTATTGTGGATGCCAATCCTTTATTAGGTATCTGATTGGCAAATATTTTCTCCCCTTCTCTGGATTGTCTTTACTCAGTAATATTTGAGGTAAACAAATAAGTGAGTTGAATTAAGTGGACGTAGTTTGAGAGGATTATGTGTGCCCGACATTATTCAGGGGGTGAGGGGTGAGGGGTGTCTGGAAGTGCCGTTTGTGAGTTTTTGGAAGGCCCTTAGGCACCACCCCCCCACCCTCTTCCTGGACTCCCCCCACCCTCCAGTCCTCCTCCTGGACCTGCCTGCCCCGTCCTTAGCGCTGGCAGGAGGAGGCTCCTCCCGCCTGTCTGCCCCGTGGAGGGTCTCGCCCCACACTGGGGTCTTGAGCAGGTATGTTTTGATGGCCCCTGTGTTAAAGTCTTTTTTCATAAAAATTCATTGCCAGCATGTCAAAACCAGGAGCTTTTATGTAACAGCCCAGAGGTCCACCACTTCAGGTGTGTGTGAGTGTACGCTCGAGTGCAGAGTCCACGGGGCCAGAGCTCTGGAGAAGCTGTCAGGGGAAGCCTGGGGAGGTGCGGCAGAACGGGCACGGCGCCCGGGAGCATCTCCCATCCAGAGGGTGCTCTTCCGGGCCCCGATCGATCGCCTCACCGCGCCCTGCAAACCGGCCCCAAGGCGGGGGTTTCCCTCCACACTGAGGGTCGCCCGCGAAAGGAGGCTGCGTGCTGCTCGGTGGGAGCGGCTCCAGGCTGTGTGCAGGGCCTCAGCCCACACTGCTCTGGGGGGAGCCCGGCTCCTGAGCAGCAGTTTGTACATAAGTCAGTTTGTCAAAAGCACAGACTTGTGCCTCCATTCTCCCTGGATTATTGGAGTTCTGTGTGTTGTTAATTGGGTCTTTAATTAGGCTCCTGCTGCTTTGAAGTGGCCGAGGCTGCTGGGGAGGGGGGAACCTAGTTGATGCGGTGATCCTCTCTTGGCAGGAGAAGAAACAAGTTTGGCTGTAGAGAGAGAAGTTGAGTTTCGCTCTGCCCTATCTCTTGTGCTAGGATGATGCCTCTGTGTCTCGGGGCTTCAAGGAGACTGCAATCGCGTCCGTCGTCTCTGACCTACTTCCCGAGGACGTCTATTTGCTGGCACGCACAGGTGCTACCTGCAGATAAACCTGACTGCTCCCTTTTAGAGTTAGCACTGGGAAATGCCAGCGCTGACCTGCTGGGCCCCCGGACGCGGGGCCCCATCCTTTGCCACTTTCGGTCACTCGGAGGCGTAAAGCTCCTGGAATGGGGGGCTCGGCCTCTGTCCCCTGATGTCGGGATGAAGGCTGTTCGCCTCCCGGCTCTGCGGCAGGGCGGCACTTGCTCTGCTGGGGCCACTTCCAGGTGAACTGCAGAGCCCCTGCCCTGGGCACCCGAGACCCTCCCATGTGTGTGACCCCGGTGTTCCCTGCTCTCCAAAATGCAGTCTGTTTGGAGGAGGTCCTCAGACCTGCTGCCCCAGAGGAAGAAGACTTTCCCTAAATGGCGCTGCTTTCCCCAAGCACCTCTGGGGTGCACAGGCGGGCAGAGCACAGGGGGCTGGGAGGATGCTGGGGGCCCCAGCGGCGTGGGCTGGGCGGGGAGGGCATGCATGGGGCGTGTTTGGAGAGCCGGTACCGGGCGTGCCCAGCACTGCCAGCAGGCCGCTCAGAGATGCCGGCGTGTCCCCTCGCAGCGCAGTGCAGCGACAGCCAGGAGCCGCCGGCGACTGCGCACTCCCTGTCCGCCAGACCGCAGTGGAGAGCGGAGGACTCTCTCTGAACGGCTAGTACGCTTATTTTATTTCGCTGCCTGAAAGGGTTTCGTTTTCTCTCCGGTGGTGTAAAGGCCAGGCTCGGCGCTCGGCTGACAGGGTCCTTCCTGAGGGGCCAGTGTGCCTGGCCTCCCAGGACCGCGGGCTTGACGAGCTGCTTGCCCGGCTCTGGACACAGAGACCAGGGTCTCCCTGGCTCTGCCCCGTCCCTGGGAGGCCTCCCCGTCGCCACGCTGGCCGTGGGGCGGGCCTGAGCCGCCCGCTGGGCCGCGGACGCCGCGTCCTCCCCTGCGTGGCCCGTGCGCGCGCCGCGCCCGGTGCCCCCGAGGCGGGGGTGCGGCCGTCACGACTCCAGGACCAAGGGCAGGGCCTCCGCGCAGGCGCAGAGCGCAGCCGCGCGCGGGCCGGCCCCTCCGCCCGCCGCCCGCACCCTGCCTCCCGCGGGGCTGGGCGCCCTCGGCCACACGGGGTTCATGCGCAGCAGACCTGCCTGGAGGTCAGACGAGTTAATCTTCCCGTGGAAATTCAATCCTCATATTTCACTTTCAGGCCACTTTGCGTAGCAAAGTAGTTTAACTCGGAGCAGATTTCTGCTGTGCTGATGGTTAATTTCATGGCCCGCAGAGGGTCAGCGCGCCGGGGCCGGGGCCGCCGCGACCCCGTGCAGCTCGCCGCACACGGCGAGGGCCCGCAGCCTGTTGTCTTAGGGAGGCCATCTCAGGCATCCTTCAGCGCGGCGCTCTGGAGTTAACAGGGTGACCTTTTCAAGAACATTTTTAAAAGCTACAACACAGATCCCTCCCACACCGTATATTTTCCTTTCTCCACGCAGTTCAAAGGGGCTGGGTTGTCTCATAGGTTTTTCTCCGGCGATCTTCAGCTTGACCCCGGTTGTTTAAATCTGCCGGAGGAAATTTGAACAAACTTGTACTTTGGTAATTCTTCTGCCTCTGTGAACCTTTAACCTTAAGGTTTCTTGGAGAGCCTGGGGCTTCATTGTCACCAGCCGTCCCTGCTGGGGCTCTCAAAGGCCATTGTCTGGCGTGTCTGTTTCCACTTTGCTACTGGAGTTCTCTGGAGGAAGGGTATTAATTCAGACCTGATCTGCCACAGGACGAGGACTTCTGAACTTGCCCCCGAGCTCGGGGACGGGGAAATGAACATAATGTGAGCCTGTGGGCCCCGTGGGGTCCTGCAGTAGCTGTGGAGGTGGGGGCCTCCGGGGCAGGCCGGTGTGGTGGCTTCCCGCGGTGACCCACCTAGGCCAGCTCTTGTCGGCAGCAGGACCAAAAGCAGTTCCTGCCCCTGGTGGTCCAGCCTGGGGCCTGAGTTCTCCCCAGTGACCTTCCTGGAGCAGCAAGTCCTCAGGAACCCAGGAGGCTGGATGTGAGCCGGGACCCTCCACCCTGGCAGGGCACGCCTGTGACTGCACCCTCCTGGGGAGAGGGGCTGGGCTGGACGCGGGGCCAGGTCTCCATCGGGTTCTCCCCGTGCTCCCCACCGGAGGCCCCGAGACCCTGGGAGGGTGTGGTGCCTTGGTCATGTTGGGGGCCCCGGCATTTGAGGCGGACTCTGCCCACCAGTCCTGACGGCTCCTGCGTCCTGGCAGCTGCTCTTTGCAGGAGCCTGGGGGCTGCTGGAGCCCCCGGCCCGCCCCCATGGCTTTCTTTCTCTCCTCCCGGGGCTCCTAGTGCCCTGAGGATCTGGCCAGGCGACCTGATTCCTTATGATCAGACTTTGAGGAAGGAAAGGCAGCTGAGGCATTCAGTCATTCATTCATTCTGCAAACCCTGAGCCACACACGCACGCTCGGAGCAGGGTTTGCCTGGGTGAGCGGGACAGAGTGGAGCTCCGTGTCCGCGGTGGGGGCAGTGCTGTGCGCTGTGAGCGTGCGGGGAGGAGTGAGCCGGGCACGTGGAGATGGAGCGGTAGGCACGCGGGCCCTGAGGCCGCCCTGCGTGTCAGAGGCCGATCTGGCTGACTCTCAGAGCCAGTGTCCACAACAGGAAGCTGCTGTGGGCTGGCCGGTCTGGACAGATGGGACTGTCTGGAGCCTGTGTTCCTCCCAGGTTTGCCAGAGGATGAGGCAGTGCATGTCCTGTGGTCCTGATCACAGGCCAGAGGCCAGGAGGGGGCCCGCCAGCTGCATGCGCCAAGTCCTGCATCTGGCCCTGGACCCCCTTTTCTTCCCGGGGGGAGGGCAGGACCACGGGGAGACAGGAAGCGGCAGGTACTCCTGGCTCACCTGAGCTGGACAGTAGCCGGGATGCCAGGACTGTAGTCGGCCGCTGACGCTGAACTGCCGAGCCAAGCGCTGGGCATCGCGCGCAGGGACTGGAGGAGCTGAGGTCGCCGGCCCCCCTGTGCTTCCCTCTGGGGGCCCGCTGGGCTGAAGGGGGTGTGCTGGGGGCAGACTTTGTACTTACTTTGGACTTTCTTCCCCCAAAGTGGGCTCCCTGGTGGCTCAGCTGATGCAGAATCCACCTGCAACACAGGAGACCTGGGTTCAGTCCCTGGGCTGGGAAGATCCTCTGGAGAAGGGAAAGGCTACCCACTCCAGTATTCTGGCCTGGAAAATTATAGTCCATGGGGTCACAAAGAGTCTGACACGACTGAGCGACTTTCACTTTCTTTTTCACTTTCCCCCAAAATGAGTTTGGCATGAGGGTTGGCCCATCGTGTTGTGCCTGGAAGGGTGCATGTGGGCGCAGCATCCGGGTGGCCTGTGGTGCAGAGCACACCTGGAGACTGCCAGAGAAGCCCAGGGCTCTGCACGTGGGCTCCCGCTGGCAGGCCGGCTCCTGTGGGGCTGGACCTCGGCCTCTGCTCCCGTCGGGCCATGTGCTGAGGGTCAGTGGCTTACACCCTGTGAGGCTCTCTGAGATGCTGGGGTGGCCTTCTGGGCACGGAGCCTGGGCCCCAGGGTGCAGGTCACGCTGCGGGCCGGGGCCCATCAGAAAGAAGAGCCCTGATTGAGCTCTGGGGGCTCCTCCGAGAGGCAGCACCTGGGCCCCCCCACCTGTTGATTTCTCCCCCTGGAATCAAGTGGAATATTTTCCTGGCAAATATTCCCTGGATAAAAAGAAGCGCTATACACTTGTTTTGCAGACTCGGTTCTTGTTCTAAAAGTTCTTTAAGTGGATAAGACCTGCCATGGAGACCAATGAAGCTCTCTTCGAGGAGCGACTCTTCTAGGAAAGATAAGAGGCAGTTACTTTGGGTCGGTTTCATCAGCCGAATCTCTCCATCTTCCTCTTACCTCGCCGTCTGTCCCAGCAGGGGACACTGGAGGAAGCTCCCTGGTAACACATGTGTGTCACCCTTTCCTGACCGCGTCCGGGCCACGGAGAGGCCGCGCCGGGTGGCGGCGTCCCCGTCTCCCTGCCGACTCGGGCCTGTTCGGGCACAAGAGGGCAGTGTTTGCTCGCGGTCCTGGGTGGACACATCCCTGTGGGGTAACAGGTCGGCGGAGTTAGAATGACCTCGGGCTTTTCCAAGACAAAATAAACTGTAAGCCACAGCCAGGGTGGCTTCCCATGTGCGCCTTTAAGCGCTGGCCCTCCAGAAAATAGCTGCTTGCTCTCTCTCTTTTTCCTTAAAAAGAAAAATATTGTTTCTTTGAACGTTTATTTTTCATTTTTTTTAATCAATGGAAATATGGTTTGCAGCCTTGTACGTACAATGGCAGAGGTTAAAGAGTGTTGGGAAAGCAAAACAACCGCCTTCCAATTAAAAGCCACATGGGAGGGTTTCTGTTTGAAGCAAGGGGTCAAATGTATATGCCGCCCCTTTCGCATCAGCGTAAAGATTACCGGGCTTAACTTTTAAAGCGTTTGAAGATGTGGGCTCAGGTGCCAGCCCTCGTCACGCGGTATTCCTTTTTTTCTGCAAGTTTGTGGTATTAGCCAAAGCAGGGACTTTCCAGGAGAGAAAAGAGGTGGTCTGCCTGCCTCCCTGGGGTCACAGTTCTGGCTGAACTCAGCCGTGTCTGCTCTTGTACAAGGATTTGCCTATTTTCAGCTCCTCCATGGTGTTTTCCCGGGGCAGCTTTCAAGGCTGGAGGACACGTCCTGGTGCCCAGCCCTCCTGCTCCCCTGCCCCCCAGATTCGGGGTCTCACAGCCTCCTTGTTCGCCTCAGCCTGGACATGCAGGTTTCAGGTGCCTCTGGGAGGGGACAGCCAAGCCCCCCGGGGAAGTGGGTGGTGCCCAGGTGTGGCCCGCCGCGGCTCTGGCAGCCCAGTGTGAGGCCGCTCCCGTCCCGCCGGCAGCACGCCTGGGCCGCGAGTGGTCACCCCACTCGCTCGGCGGCTGTTCCAGAGCGTGTGCTGCAGGAACGCCGGCACGAGGGTGGAGAGGCTGTGCTGGTGTCTCCCCTCCGCCCCGCCACAGGAAGCCGAGGGCTGGGGGTGCCGGACGTGAGGCCGGCCCCTCTGCGTGGCTGGGGCCGGCCGTGGGGGTCCAGGTGGAGCCTCCGAGAGCCGGCGGGAGGAGAATTGGGTTCCCAGACTTGGCCTGTGTGAGTCCCCCGCGTTTCACCTTTTCTAGTCACAGCACCCATCTTCCCAGGTGACTGTGTCCACAGGACAGACGCAGCGTGCATGGTGGGCGTGTGAGCACGGCTGTCCCCTCGGGCCCATCCGTAGATCAGCGGCGTCTGACGCAGAATCTGACTGTGCCCGCCCTGCTGGAGCCTGGGGTGGCCTTCTCGCTTGTATCCTTGTGAAGCCCCTCTTCCGGCTTTTCTTAGCAGGGAGCCTGAGCTCAGGCTTTCAAAAGAGCCTCATGCCATGCTTCTCTAGGAACACAACTTGTGAAAAACGCCGGAACCCTCCACTTCCAGGGGAGACTGGTTTGTAAGGGGACGGAACGCTGCTTCTGCCTTGGGTGCTGAGCTGGTTTCCATCTTCAGTGCCCGAGGCAGGGTGGCGAGCAGGGAATGGTGCAGACGTTCCTTGGCAGTAATTTCCAGGCAGATTCTTGAATGCCATGTGTGCTTCGGGCCACCGTCAGCTCGTAACGGAGCAACACAGAGTGAGAATCCCTGCCGTGGAGACGCGAGCGGCGCCCCGCAGACGTGCGATGGCACAGATAGGGAGCTTTCTGTGAGCGCAAGTTCCCCACGCTATCTGGAAAATTCAGATTGAATAGCCATTCTGAAGTACTCCCTTTTAAAAGAAGTCCTTCCACGAGCATTGCAGCCCGGGTAAATACCAGTAATTTTTACTTCCCTCTCCTTATCGGTGCCCCTGCTGCAATGCTCCTGCACAGCCTATCTGGTCTTTTCAAGTGAACATCAACTGATTAGTGTCAGCTTCCAACCTGAATTATGATCCGCCCTTCAAACCACAGGCTGCTTCCGCACCTCTGCCTCTGGAGCTGATTGCCAATACTCCGCAGTACCGGGAGGCAGCCGCGGGTGGAGGGGACGTGCTGAAGTGTGGCCCCGGGCACAGAGGGCAGGGCTGTGTGCCCGCATGAGAGGGCACGGGGCCTGCCTGTGCCTCTCGGGTGGGCGAGGGGCTGCGTGGACCTGGGAATGCAGAGGAGGCTGGGAAAGTCTCCCTGCGGCCTGGAGGAGATGCCCGCTGTGGCCTCTGCCCCCCTCCTGGGGTCTGCCCCCACGCCTGGGGGCTGCGCTGGGGGCGGCCGCTCTGAGACCTCACAGGCCTGGAGGGCAGAGGACGGAGCCGACGTCCCTGACCAGTTTCCCGCACGTCCTCCTCCTCTGCACCCAGTGTGCTCGGGGGCCTTCTCTCCTCCCGTAGTGCCGTCAGCTCAGCCCCAGGATGCCCAGGTTTGCAGCCAGTCAGGCTTTCTGGTTTGCAGACACGGTCACTGTGGGACCTCTGCGTGTCCTCCGGGCGGTCCGCGGCTGACCTCCCCGAGGGGCAGAGACTGCCGGGCAGGGCCCTGAGGCCACCAGGACTGAAAGGGGATTTTGGCTCTGGCGCTGGCTTGTTGTGTGACTGGCCGTTTGACTTTTCTGAACCCTTGTCTCTTCACACACTGCAGAAAGGAGTGGTGGCTCGTTAATGGGACTTGCCATTAGTGTCCTTGTGGCAGCCGTGGTACAGTCGGCTCCGACCTGGTGCCTTCCCTGCCAGGGGCGTGCAGACCAGCTCTGAGGGTCCGGCACGGGACACCCCGCCTCTGAGGGCTTGTGAGAGTCGAGCACCTCCTTCCCTCAGTGCTTCAGACAGTGGGAGCGAGCTCTGAAATTATGCAAGAGCTATGTTTCAAAGAAGGAAGTGAAATTCTTGCATTTTTTCAGGCAGAGAAGGGGAGGGAAAATAGATTCATTGTTTTGCTTGGCGGTTCCACAGGATGCAGGACCTAGCTGCACCGCACCCCCCCCCCCCAACAGTGGCATCATCGGCTGACTTTCTTTCTCTTTCTCTTTCTCCCTCCCCCCGCTTCCTACGCAAACTGCAACAGAGCCCCGCTCTCCCCAGTGGGGCTCAGGCCCTGGCCTGGGACGGCTTCCCGCACTGGGGATGTGCCCGCACTGGGGATGTGCCGACGCTGGGCTATTTCCTCTCTGGTCTCCTGGTCAGCACCTCATGTGTGCTTGCAGAGGGGTGACCAGTGCTGGCCCCGGGCTGCTCTTGGGTCTTGCAAAGAGGCTCCCTGTCCTGGGGAGGGTACCATCCCTTGCGTGCGGCCAGGGCTGGGCGGGGGAGTGGACACGCACAGAAAGCTAGGGGCTGACTGCTGGGTCCTGGGAGCCGGGGGTCACAGGCCAGGCGGAGGGTGGCAGGCACCGGGGGAGGCTGTCTTGGGGGCCGTAAAGTCCAGCGCCCCCTCCCAGTCACACCTTTGCACAGCCCGGGCAGAGGAACAGGGCGCAAGTGGGAATTCCTCGGGGGCGGTGGCTGCTCATAGCCTCAGTTTCCTCGTCTTCAAGATGAGGAGTCACGGCGCGGGCTCTGTGAGGCTCCACAGATAAGCCTTCGCCCTTATCTCAGCGCACGACTCTTGAGACTGACAGAGTTCTCTGCAACCTACGAGGTCTCAGCAAGTGGCGTTAGCTACTAGGACTGCAGCTAAGTATGATATGATGTTTTAATTTTTAAGAGACATTTCATGTAAAAATAAACCATTTGTCAGAAGTCTCCTTGTATCTGGTGGGAAAGAAAGGCCGGTGGATGGCATCTGACATGGCGGGAATGTAAGATTGTCAGTCTGCTTTGTCGTCGGCCGTAATGTCATTGGGGAGAAGCTGGATTGGCCCACGAAGTACAAGCGCTTCGCCGTGTGGATCTGGCTGTAAACCTGTAAGGTAGTTGGAACTGGGAGGAGGAAGAGCCCACAGCGGGAAAGAGGCCCGGGAAGCAGGAGAGACGTGGACGTTTGTTAGAAAGCAGTGTGTTCTGTCTGCCAGGAGAGGCCGGGCTGCCGGAGGCCCTCGCTCGTCCTGCCCCTGCTGCATGCGAGCGGACCCAAAATACGTGATGGGGAATGAGCTGTCTTTAAAGTGACCTGGGCCTCCCCGCGGCAGGAGAAGGACACGGAACTCACATTAGCACGGGCGGGAGCATGGAGCAGCTTAGAAAGCATGAGGTTTCGAGCCTGAGAAGCTGAATTTGAGCCGTTAGCTGTGTGACCTTGGACAGATTCCGCGACTTCCTGGGGCCTGGACTTCCGGTTGGCAAAATAGGAAAGAGTCGTCCTAAGGAAGAGAAGAAACGAAGCTGGTGCGGGATGAGCGTTCTGTAAACGGTGTTCTTGGGAGCATTGCTCCCCCAGCGGCAGGCCCAGTCTCTGTGGCCGTGGGCGTGGGCTTCCCTGAAACGCTCTGGTTCCTTCTGTAAACGAATACCTGGACCATCAGTTCAGTGTCGAGGGAGGCTTGTAGGTGAGTTCACATGACTCAGCCTTGCTTGGAAAGTTCTTTTCGTTAACTGCTGATTTTAGTACCAGGACAGAAGGCTCTTCAGAGCCTGATGTGCTTGAAACCTGAGCTCAGCCTGTGTGTACACCTGGGGGAAAATTCAGAAAATTCAGGTTTTTCCAAAGACTGGATGGGGTGCCCTTCTTTCACTTGGGGAAACAATTTCCCCCCGAGTTTACTGTTTATTTGGGGGACATGTATGTTTCCCAATATATCCAATATAATACATAATATTGATGTATTTTAAAGTTTTCGAGCTAACAAACATTAACCCTTTATGAGGGTTTTTAAATGGCCTTGCTGATTTTCTGTTTCCCCCAGATTTGCATGAGTGAAATTTCTGGAAGCTCTGTCTGCCTGGCCGGGCAGACCACACCTCCGAGTGGCCCCCGGGTAGCCAGTCTCACTGCAGCGAACTGAGAGCCTGCGCACTGTCCCTCTGCCACGGTGCAGGTGGCTGAGGCCACGGGCGGCTGTTACGGTGTAGAGGTTTGTGTCTTGGAGAAGCGGGCTCCAGTTTGTGTTTATAAACAGGAAGGTTGATCTGCGAGGAGGTGAACGAAGTGTCCAGAAGGGACAGGGCACGTGGCACTTCCAGGGCTTGTTTGTAGGCGTCACGCCGTGAGCCGTGCATAGCTGTTCTTGGTGTAGATGGTCAGTGTCCGGGTCTCCAGAGGGGCTGCCCACAGATGCGTGGCCCTCGAGAGCGGATTTCAGGCTCGGGAGGGGTCGATGTGTGCCTGGACACCCCGGGCCGAGCAGGGTGCGCCCAGCCCATAGGGCTGAGTCGGGGTCCCCGGGACCCACACGACTCGGGCCTTCAGGCCTCTGTTACAGAGCGACTGGACTCTGGGGTTGTTTTAAAGGAGAGTCTCTTGGGCAAATGAGAAGTATGAAAACTGTCTTCTTTCCTTCAATGGAAACTTTTAAACATTTTTGCCCCGTGATCTTTTCAGCATATGAAGTGAAACTGGAAGCAGTCTTCATAAGTAACTTATATTTGGGGGCTGAGAAGCACGAAAAATTCAGCTTCTGAAGATGACTCTTCACCGGAAGTCAGCAGCACCCAAACTGACCGTGCGGCGAACGTTCTCTGAGCCGTGACCGCGGTACCTCAGCTGTATTCAGACTCGAGCTAGCTCAGCGGTGGCGTTTCTAACTGGCTGTCTGGAGGTAGCTGCGTCCGGGGGCCGGCGTGTTGGGAGAGGCGGCACACAGACTTCCAGTTCAGAGACACACCTTGCTTTCCCGTGAAGCTCATCACTGTGCAGCTTCCCAAAGTCTTTCCTGAGGAACAACTGTGATCGCAGAAGCCCAGGACCCGAGCCGAGCAAGACTGGCCTCCCGCTTCTCTACCTTGCGGCTCGCAGACCTCCTTTCTTTACCAGGCCCAGAAACTGCTTCTCAGTGATAGCTCTGCCTTCTTATGCTGAATCTCCCAACCCCTGCTGTTGTTACTGGAATTGTTATTTTCCTGGAAAAACTCTTGCTGAACCAGCATGAGTCTCCGCGAGAGAAGATGCCGCAGGGCATTTTGGCCCAGTGCACGTGAAGCCGCGCCGGGAGTGGGCCTGGGTTTGCGGGTATTTGCACCTCGCGGCCGGGAGGAAGACTTGCTTTCACAGCCTGGAAGGGCAGCCGTGAATCCCAGTTCCGGGGGATGCCAGTGAGCATACCAGCTTGTTCCAGTGTAAGGAAAGGAAGCCCTTGGTCCTGTTTGAGTCTCTGGGATGAATGGGGCCTATTTCTGATTCCGACTTGACGGAGGCAGTCTCTCTGTTTCCCCAAGTGCCGCTTCCCAGGGTGAACAAAACATGTTCTGTGCACAAGAAACGTGAGATGCCGGCGGCACGGGGGAGGAGGGGGAGAGGAAGCTGTTTGCAAAACTACTTAAAATAAATTTGAGGGGTCAAACATGGAACACAGTTGCCAAAGAGAAAGGAAACAACGCCTTAGGTCAGTTCAGCTGAGTAGCTGGGCATTCACATTGGCCGGAGGACTGAGTATGTCTTACTAATCAGATACAATCAGCCCAGATAATATTTGTATATCTGAAGCTCGATCTCATTGCCTGTACGTCAGGGAAATTAACCTAGCGGGGCACGTTTCTGAGTGCGGTGATTTAGACGAACAGACACCGCTCGGAAGAGATGTGGGCTGTGTCCCTCGTCATCCGAAGTGTTCAGACCGGGGTCTACAGTGTGCCTGTCAGCCCTGGGCCGCGCAGAGGGGCTGGCTGGCGTTAGCACTTCACTGAAAAGCGATCGGTACTTCTAAATTAAACATGCAGAGTTATCTTCATGAGGCATTGAATGGAGGTTGCTGTATTATTGAATTTGGCCCACAGTTTAGCCAGTTCAGCAGGGTTTGGGGGTGTCTGAAGCAAATTAATATGCGAGTGCATTTGAGTCAGCAAGGTAGGAGATTACTGTCTTATCAGGACAAAAAAACTCCTTCCCCACGACCCACACTTTTCAGGAGGTGGATGAAACCTGTTGTTTGAGGTTCCCATCTAAGAGTGACAACTTCACATTGCAGATTTTAACCAGGAAAACGCACACGATGGAATAATTGCATTAAACGGGGGAAATTGCTCTCTTATCTGCATGATATATGGCATGGAGGAAGCCTAGGTTTTGGGGGGAGGTTGTTGTTTTGGTTTTGCTTATATAGGTCAGGAGAAAACTTCATTTTCTTTGTTATAAAAAAACTGAGGTGGTCCAAGCACCTGAACTTGCTTCATCCCGTAAGGCCGAGTGTGATTCTGTCTCTGCATCCTCTAACCTGGCCCGGCGCCCTCAGCTGCCGTGGTTTCCTGAGCCTGATGGCCCGCCTGCTTCCCGGATCAGCCCCAGCCCCTATCCAAGGCAGCCCCTCACACCCACCTCCCAGCCGGCACGACCTGTTTCTCATGGACACGGAGCCTTGCACATGAGGCTGTGCGGTCCGGGGTCGGGCGTCCCTCACCGTAGTCCCCTGTCTTTAAAACGGGAAAGTGAGGCCTTGCAGAGGGGTGAGGAGGAGCGTGTGCCTGGGGAGCTGACACTGCGGGTGGCCCGGCAGCCCCGCCCCAGACCTATAGAGCGGAGAAGCTGCTGAACTGGGCCAGGAGGGGAGGCCTGTGATGGGGCTGGAGCTGGGGGTGCAGCCGCCGCGGCTCAGGGAGCTGGCGGGTCACTGCTCCACATCGCAGCCTGATTCTCGAAGGCGGGAGGCCTGGTACAGCAGGACGCTTCAGTCTTTCAAAGTCACTTATGACTTTAGAGCAAAATGAAGAGAAGGGATCCCAGGGCGGCGACAGCCTTCAGTTCTGTGTTTTCTGTGGAGCCCTCTCCTTCTGGGAGCTCCAGCCTGACCGTCTGCCTAACTCGGACCTGGTGGAGCCCTCTCCTTCTGGGAGCTCCAGCCTGACTGTCTGCCTAACTGGGACCTGGTGGAGCCCTCTCCTTCTGGGAGCTCCAGCCTGACCGTCTGCCTAACTGGGACCTGGTGGAGCCCTCTCCTTCTGGGAGCTCCAGCCTGACCGGCTGCCTAACTGGGACCTGGTGGAGCCCTCTCCTTCTGGGAGCTCCAGCCTGACCGGCTGCCTAACTGGGACCTGGTGGAAGGTGATTCTCCCCTTTCCAGGGCCTGAGCTCCGCTCAAAGCGTGCAGCCCCAGCCACGTGGGGACGCTTGGGGACATGGTCCCGGCACTCACGGCCGGCCTGCCATGTCCTTCACGTGGGAGACGTGGGCCGCGTTCCGGGCACACGTGGGTGGTGGCCCCTCCCTGGCACCGGGCCGCAGGGCTCCCTCTGGGCCCTTTCTGCTGCAGATGAAGGGTGCGGTGCCGGCCAGGACCGCGGTCACGTTGCAGCCCCAGCCCTTGCCGTGCGGAGCTCACTCTGTGTCTGCCCGCTTGCCTGCCGCCCTCCACCAGGACTTGCGCTCCGGCCGACATTCCTCCCAGCGGACCACGCTTGGCAGACCGTGCGCTTTCTGAGCACCCTGCTGTGTTTTCAGCCATGGTCCTCGGTTCTCAAGGGGTCCTCCTGCAAGCCTCCAGCCTGATTTCAGATTTGAGGGGGGAAACAGCACACGCACAAAGCAGAGCAAGAGCCTCGATGCAAAATGGAAGTGGGACCTGGCGGCAGCCAGCGGGCTTGTGATCGGGTGGGAAGCGTCTCTCCTCTGACACGTCTGTCTTGGAGGAGTGTGCTGGCCCGGCACGGCCTGTCCCCTGGACCCCGACCCGGCCTGGCGGGGGGTGGGGGGCGGCTCCCTACCCTCAGGAAGGTCCGAGGAGTGAGAGGTGACCGTGAGCACTGCAGGGCTGGCGTGGTCGACTCCTATGTGGTTTGTTGGTTGAGTCTGCGGACGGCGGCTGACGGTCACAAAGCTGCTGCTGAGTCCCTGCTCCGCTCCGCGGTCCCCACTGATCCCTGCAAGATTTCGGGGAGGAAAGTTTGTGTTTGCTGTTGGTTTTTAATAAATGAAAAAGAGACGACTCAGAGGGTGCCCCACAGTATACAGTGGGAAAGTGACGGATCCAGAGGTTTTACGAAAGGTGCTCTGTTTTCCTTTAGGCGCCTCACACCCGTGGAGGGAAGCACACGGGGCCTGGAGGGTGCAGGGGCAGGACGTCCTCTGGCCTCATGTCTGGGAGCTGCCCTGGGGTGACGCTGCTCACTGTCCCTCGTGGAATTGGGGTGCCCTCTGCCCCTGTGCACATGGGTCCTGGGGTGTGGAATCGGGGTGCCCTCTGCCCCTGTGCGCGTGGGTCCTGGGGTGTGGAATCGGGGTGCCCTCTGCCTCTGTGCGTGGGTCCCGGGGTGTGGAATCAGGGTGCCCTCTGCCCCTGTGCATGTGGGTACCGGGGTGTAGAATCAGGGTGCCCTCTGCCTCTGTGTGCATTAGTCCCGGGGTGTGGAATCGGGGTGCTCTCTGCCTCTGTGTGCATTAGTCCCGGGGTGTGGAATCAGGGTGCCCTCTGCCCCTGTGCATGTGGGTACCGGGGTGTAGAATCAGGGTGCCCTCTGCCTCTGTGTGCATTAGTCCCGGGGTGTGGAATCAGGGTGCCCTCTGCCCCTGTGCGCGTGGGTCCCGGGATGTGGAATCAGGGTGCCCTCTGCCCCTGTGCGTGTGGGTCCTGGGGTGTGGAATCGGGGTGCCCTCTGCCTGTGTGCACGTGGGTCCTGGGGTGTGGAATCGGGGTGCCCTCTGCCTCTGTGTGCGGGGGTCCCGGCGTGTGGAATCGGGGTGCCCTCTGCCCCTGTGCGCATGGTCCCGGGGTGTGGAATCGGGGTGCCCTCTGCCTCTGTGTGCGTGGGTCCCGGGGTGTGGAATCGGGGTGCCCTCTGCCTCTGTGCGTGGGTCCCGGGGTGTGGAATCAGGGTGCCCTCTGCCCCTGTGCATGTGGGTACCGGGGTGTAGAATCAGGGTGCCCTCTGCCCCTGTGTGTGTGGGTCCCGGGGTGTGGAATCGGGGTGCCCTCTGCCTCTGTGCGTGGGTCCCGGGGTGTGGAATCAGGGTGCCCTCTGCCCCTGTGCATGTGGGTACCGGGGTGTAGAATCAGGGTGCCCTCTGCCTCTGTGTGCATTAGTCCCGGGGTGTGGAATCGGGGTGCCCTCTGCCTCTGTGCACGTGGGTCCTGGGGTGTGGAATCGGGGTGCCCTCTGCCTCTGTGCGCGGGGGTCCCGGCGTGTGGAATCGGGGTGCCCTCTGCCCCTGTGCGCATGGTCCCGGGGTGTGGAATCGGGGTGCCCTCTGCCTCTGTGTGCGTGGGTCCCGGGGTGTGGAATTGGGGTGCCCTCTGCCTCTGTGCGTGTGGGTCCCGGGGTGTGGAATCCGGGAGTTCTCTGCCCCTGTGCGTGTGGGTCCCGGGGTGTGGAATCCGGGAGTTCTCTGCCCCTGTGCGTGTGGGTCCCGGTGTGTGGAATCAGGGTGCCCTCTGCCCCTGCTTTCTGAGGACCGCCCCCAGCCGTCAGACTCTGCCCCTGCTTTCTGAGGATGCCCCGCTCAGCCGTCAGTCCCTGCCCCTGCTTCCTGAGGCCCCCAGGCGTGCTCTCTGCAGCAGCTGCCCGGCTTTCCCAGTGGCGTAGGGGTCTGGAGCCCACAGCCTCGCCAGCACTGGCGGTCGTCCGGCTCTCTGGCTGCACCTGTCCGACTGTGTGATGTGCTCTGTCGTCCTCCGGCCGGGGGCTGAGGTGGGGCCGGGAGACAGGGAGGGGGCGCCTGGGGTCGGGAGCAGACGCTGGGCACCGGTGACTGACTTCTGCCTGGGGCCAGGCAGCAGGACCCGGGGTGCTGGAGCAGGGCGGCGTGGGGCCCCGAGTCGTGGGGCAGATGAAAGGGGCTCCGATCCACTGTGTTTCACGCCCGTCAGGTGCGGCCCTTGGATTCTGGGCGAGCGGCCGCAAGGCCCTGGGCGGAAGCTTGGCGCAGCGCCATTGTTGACCCTTTGTACTGGATGGGAGAGTATCTGCCTTGCAGGCCAGGCCGGGGATCAGGTATTTGGAATGCATAGCTAATGCGTTCCACCCGGACCTTTGTCATTATTATTCCACAGAATCACATCCAATTGACGATTTCCAAGCGTCCTTGTACATTTCGCCAGTGGAGCAGGGCGGGCTGCCCGGGAGCCACCCCTCCAGCCTCGCCCACCTGTTGTCAGGGCCCCTCTCCTGGGTGTAGAGGAGGGGCTGTCCCGTGGGAGGACAGCCTCCCTACAAGGAGGGCGTCGCAGGGATGCCCTTTCTCTAAAGGAAGGTTTCTCCTCAGGGCTGGCGGGGCTGGGGGTGGGCAAGGGACAGGCGCCGTCCAGGTGGGGCAGGCTGGGGCGGGCAACCGCTCCCAGCCCTGCAGGGCCGCCCGCGTGCCTCCCCAGTCCCTCCCCGCGGCAGCCCCTCTGCCGGCCAGCAGCCTCGTCTCCTGTGCCTGCAGGATGGACACGGCCACTCAGGGCTGAGCCTCAGACACCTTCAGGGCGGCGGGGACTGCGGTCCATTCAGCAGCAGTTACTAGAAAGTTGGCTTGGCCCAGCCTTTCTGGGGGCTGGTTGTGGAAAATCTCTCTAGAGCCTTAAATAAATTCTATTTGTGATTTCGTAATTCAGCTTCTAGGAAACATCGACAGGAGCCAGAGCCGTGCGCTCAGAGACGGCCTCGCCTCCCTCAGCAGCCGCCGGTGGGCAGCCGAGGTCCCTGTGCCGCCCTTCCTGGAAACGGTGTTGACGGAGGGATTTAAAGCAGGAAAGCGCCCATTAAGTGTGACGTTAAGTGAAGCCGCAGGCCCGGCATCCCGCTCCCGCCCGGCGCAGCAGTGCCCGGCCCCGCAGACCCAGGCATGCGTGGAGGGCGCCACAGGCATGCGCGGCGGGCGCCGCAGCAGTGCCCGGCCGTGGCCAAGATGCGGGAGGGGCTGTTCCCGGTTGTTTCCCTCCCCGCATTGTTTCCGCGAATGTCTGTGATGAGCATCCTCAGTCTGTCCATCCTCCCCACCCGGGTACCTGGACTCAGCCCCGCGCAGGGCCTGCTTGACAGGGCGGCACCTCGCACGGTCTTTGCTCTGCGTCTGTTGGCGATTTGGGGCTCTTCCTTTAATCTAAACGCATTTTAAGGTTTCGGGGCCAGGCTGTTCTGTGGCTTTTGTTGAGGAAACATGAAGAAAATCTGCCTTCCTCGTATTTGTTTAACTACTAAAGCATTTAAGATATTTTTCCTTCTCTGAGATACCCGAAACACAGCTGACTCGTCGTCACGGTGCGGGGCTGGAAGCTCGCCCACGGTTAGCTGCGTGCGGTGGAGGGGCGGAGTTCACAGAAGCAGCTGCCGCGCCAAAGAGAGCTGAGCCTGGGTCTTGCTGAGCGCCGAGTTTGGTGACTGCAGAAGGAGCGCCCCAAAGCCCCCCGAGCCACGGTTGCTGCCAGCTCTGCCGTCTGCGGGGTGGGGGGCCCTCCGTCCTCAGCCGCAGAAGGCGCCTCCCAGGCGGAGCTGCAGGTGCAGGAAGCCGTCCGTTCTCAAAGATGCCCGAACCTTGGCGCTGGCCCTGGAAGCTGGGCTGGGGGCTGGGCAGAGGGCAGAGCCGGGGTCTGCTGCAAGGACTTGCTGTGAGGTGGGGTCCCCACGGCGGCCCGAGAGCCAGACTGGGCTGGGGGGGAGCTCCGGCCTGTCTCTGCAGCAAGAGGTGAAGACTCCCAGCAGGGCCGGGGGTGGGGCTGGAGAGTGGGCAGCCCGAGCCAGCAGGGAGGCCTCAGAAGGCGCGCCGGTGCCGCTCGGCCGGCTTGTGTGAGGGTCGGTGCCCAGGCAGAAAGATGAGGAAGCAGCCCCTTTACAGGGATTGTCTCAGCCCAAATGGCTCGTGAAGAGAAAGTCCGGATGGAACGACCCCTCGTGATGGACTGCATGACGGACACACGCACACATGGCCCTGTGCTGGGTCTCCTGGCCCTCCTGCGCGTGGGGTCTGTGGAGCAGGAGGGAGTTGCTGGGCTCACGGGATGTGTGGCTGGGGTGTGTGCTCTGACGCAGGAACACAGAGGCCCTTTATACAGCCTCAAATACAAAGCCATTGTTTTCCGACTGTGAAACTAAAACAGACCTATTTTAGAAAATTTGGATAATAGGCAAATTATAAGGAAGAAAGTCAGCATCTAGTTGACATGGTTGAAATTATAAATTTTATGTACGTTTTTTCTGCGGCTTTTAACACGTCGCCATTGTATTCTAGGCAGTTTTCCCCACACCATTAATCACGTTCTGTGAGCACCGTGGTTTCACGCCCGCAGGCATCCCATCGTGTGAACGGGGAACAGCGGACGCGCCTCGGCTCAGAGACATGTGCTCAGAAACCCACAGTGACTCCCTGGTCCTGCTCACTCCGGAGCCTGGGCTCCCCACCTGTGACCTGGGGGCCCAGTCGGTCCGGCGGGCTCCGTGGGGCGGGAGCGTCAAGCAGCGGCCGCCCAGCCCCGGCCTCGTGTTGGAGCGCAGCCTTCCCTCTGCTGTGTGCTTCCCTCTCTCGCGCCCGCGTGTGCCCTGCGTGTGTGTGGGGGCCGCTGTGCACCCCCTTTGCACCAAGGCAGAAGTGCGCACACGCTCAGCCGCCCCCTCCGGCCCTGGACTCTGGTTCTGTTCCCATGCTCTGGAGCAGCGGTGCCCAGGCTGAGCCCGAGCACCGGGCCGTGCTGGGCTGGTTACTCCGTGGGGCTTGCACACAGGCGTGACACCGCAGGGCCACGGGCACGTGTGTGTTCACGCTTCCTATCCGCACCACCGGGTTCCCTCAGAAGGCAGAACCTGCCTGCGCACCCAACCCTAAGCAGGGCTCGTGGCGAGCCCTGGGTCACCGGCCCCCGAGTCCACGTGCCCCCGCCCCTCACCGTGGCCCTTCCTCCCTGTGGCCACGCCACCCTCCCCGAGCAGCCTGGGCCCCACCCCTCCTGGGGACCCTTCCTTCTGGTGGGCAGGCCTCACTGCCGCCAGCCAGTCCCGCCTGCACGGACGCCCCTCTACCGAACAATGAGCACATTCAGGCCTGACTCGTGTTTTCAGTTATTAAAAAGCGGAGCCGCCTGTCTCTGCCTGTGACTTTCATCTCCGAGCCTTTATTTCCCCGCCCCCCTTCCCATCGCCTCGTGTCTGCAGGTCCAGCCCCGCTGTCCCTGCGTGCAGGCCTTCTGGACGAGTGCTGGCTCCCCGGCAGCGCCGATGCCTGTGGCCCTGAGTGATTTTGTCGGGCTCGGGGCTGTGGCCGGGAGGGCAGTGGTCGTCCTTGCCCGCACATCCCCGGGGCCTCACTCACACTTGCTTCCACACAGCTCTGGAGCCGGCACCCAGGTCCATCCTCTCCCCTCGTCCAGAGCTGGTGGAGCCCTGTCTGCCTTGGGCTAGCTTAGTTGTTTTAAAGTTTATGTCTTCCGATGGTCTTTCAGCATTTCCTCCTAGGAATAGTTCTTCTGCTTGAATTATATCTGATAAAAGCAAAGTCCCAAGAAACGATCTTCAGTGAGAACCTTAGGCCTCCCAAGACAGCCAGAAGCACGGGACCGGGCAGCCATGCCCTCGGCTTCAGGAAGGTGCTCCCTGGGCAGCAGGGTGGATGCTGACACGGCTGAGCCCTGGCTGCACACGTGGGGACCCTGGGCCGCGGGGCTCTAGCGGAGGAGGGCCTTCCCACGCAGCGCCCCATCCTCCAAGCCGTCCGCCGCCCTCAGGGCCCGTGGGCGCCACGCAGCAGACTGTCAGCGCTTGGCGTCCAGGCTGTGTGCTCTGCTAGAACGCACCTCTGGGCACCATGTGGAATCTCTGAGAGTCTCTGTCTTAGAAGCAGAGACTGAAGGGCAAGTACGTTGTAACAGCTATGCCACCCACCTGGTGGTCGCACTCTGTCTTGGTTTTATCAAAGTGATGTGCTAAGTGCGTCACCATCAGGGCGCTGAAGAACAGATGCGCTTGAGCTGAGGTGCAGGAGAAGACTCTTGAGTCCCTTTGACTGCAAGGAGGTCCAACCAGCCCATTCTAAAGGAGATCAGTCCTGGGTGTTCATTGGAAGGACTGATGCTGACGCTGAAGCTGAAACCCCAATCCTTTGGCCACCTGATGCAAAGAACTGGCTCATTGGAAAAGACCCCGATGCTGGGAAAGATTGAAGGTGGGAGGAGAAGGGGACGACAGAGGATGAGACGGTTGGATGGCATCACCGACTCAATGGACATGAGTTTGAGTAAACTCCAGGAGTTGGCGATGGATAGAGAGGCCTGGCGTGTTGCAGTCCATGGGTCGCAGAGTTGGACACGACTGGGTGACTGAGCTGAACTGAACCATCAAGGAAATGAAGGCTGTGTCTAAAGTCCCAGGGCCACATGTACCCGCTTCTCTGCCCTGGCACGCCAGCTCACACGCCGGGGTCTGCAGACCTGGGGCTGAACAGCTTAGTCGCCTCTTCCCTGCTCATCCTGGCTTTACCGCATGCCCACTGTGAGCCGGCCTCCAATCCCGTGGCGGGGGACACAGAAAGACGTCCCCTCTCCGAGCACCAACGTGAGCCCTCCTTGGTGGCTGAGCTTTTACCGCTCTGCAGCCACACCTCGGGGGAGACTGTGGGTTGGAACCGTAGCAGCACTGAGCTGTGCAGAAATGAGTGGGCCACAGGCCTCGCAGCTGCGCCAGAGCTGTGGGGGAGCAGGCCTCTGTCCTTTGTGGCCAGGGCTGCCCCGTGAGGATGCTTCTGGTCACCGGGTGCGCGAGGCACCTTAGGGTGGAGCGGAGGTACTCAGGGACGAGAGACGCTCGAGGCCGTCCAGGCCTGGGGCAGTTTGCTGTTGATCGTCTGGTTACCACTGGTGGTCCCAGACTCGAGCTGTTCGCAGTGCACCCTGGCCGTCTTAATCTCTGCACATGACTTTGCTGTTAGTTTTTACTGTTGTTGGGGGCACATTCCTGCCACTGCAGTGGAATCTGCCTGATCAAAGGCCCCAGACCCCGGCACAGGCTGCTCTGGTCTCAGGCAGCCTTTGTCTGCGAGAAGCTTGGCCTGTAAACGTTTTATTAGACCATTAAGTGGCCTGCAGCTCTCCCACGCTCACTAACGCCGGAGAGGGCCGTGCACACGCGTCTGCTTTTCTGAAACTCTCGCTCTTCCAGAGGCTTTGTTACCCTTTGACCTGATTTTCTCCGAGTCTCGCCCTGCAGATCTGGCTTCACCTGCGTGGCCGGGATGACCGTCTGTAGGGAGGACCTCCCTGGAGTGGGAGGAGTGCTGATGACGTCAGGGGCCAGAGCTCCGCCAGCCCTCCGGCAGCCCCATGCCTCCTAAGCACAGCTCTGCTCTTGAGCCTCCTGGCCGTGTGGCACCGGGGGCGGGGGCTCGAGGGCACCACCTGGACTGCGCCTGCGTCCTCTTCAGGGTGGCACGGTGATCCCGCGCGTCTCACCGCGCAGCCTCGGCAGCGCGCACAGCGTAAGTCGCTCCGGCACCCGGTGCCGTGGCCCGTGCGGTGCGAGGCGTTCTGGGGGGCTGCCCGGGGACCCAGGCAGCGTTGGGTCCTTCCTCTGGCCAGAATCTGCAGCCCCATGTTAGTGGCCCCCTCGGGCCCCAGGGCAGGCAGAAGGTCCCTGTGTGGGTGACCAGCCACCAGCCTCGAATGCTGTCCGGGTCCTCATCAGGGCCTGGAGGAAGGGCTGAAGTGGAGGCCCCCTCTGTGCCGGGGGCTGAGCTCATCGCCAGACCCCAAGTCAATGTCGCAGCTCGTCACAACTGCAGAAGAGTCTTCCCAGCCTGTCCGCATCTTACCGACCGTTGAGGCTGCGGACACGCCGCTCGCTCTGTACTCTCGCTCGAGCCGTGGGCAAGGCTGGAGGCACGTGTGTGCTGGCCTGGAGGGCGCAGCGTGGGGGAGGCGCGGTGCAGCGGGGCACACCTGCACACCCCTCACAGTCCCTGCTGACTTGGCATTTCTGGACCATCCTTAATATTTTACTGCTATTTGACAAGAAAAAATTTCGACCTAAGAAAAATCATTCAGTGACAGATCGCTGATGTAACATAAGTTGGTGAGAAACACGATGTGAGATGTAAGTTTCAGCTTCCTTCGAGGCCGTCCAGGCCTGGGGCAGTTTGCTGCTGATCGTCTGGTTACCACTGGTGGTCCCAGACTCGAGCTGTTCGCAGTGCACCCTGGCCGTCTTAATCTCTGCACACGACCTTGTTGTTAGTTTTTACTGTTGTTGGGGGCACATTCCTGCCGTTGCAGTGGAATCTGCCTGGTCAGAGTTATATCAGATGAAGTGTCTAAGCAAAATTCTGCCTCAGCCTGTGGCGGCACCTTCGAGAGTGTTTTCTCTGCGGGCCGGGACCAAGCAGACCCACGGCCGTCAGGGGACCCCAGAGTGTCTGCGGCAGGTGTCGGCAGTGGGGTTCCCCGAGGGCCCTTGTTTCGGGAGGGAGGCTGGGGACTGCTGGGCTCCGGGTCTCCTGAGGGCTGGTCAGGTGCCATTGAGAAGGCGTGTGGTCAGCAGAGACAGGATCCCCAGCCTCAGAGGCGGAGGCAGCCGCGCGGTGACGCCCATCGCGAAGGCCTGAGGGCGGCAGGGTGGGGTCCGGGCAGGTGGAGAACCGAGGCAGAAGGTGGGGTGTTGGGCAGTGAGGCCCCGGTGGCAGCAAGGCTCTGCTCAAACTCCAGCCCCGAGCTGCGGCCGCTGCACACGGACGCTCAGTGGACGCTCCCTGCGGCCAGGCTTCCACACGCCCAGTGGGCTCGCGGGCTGATGTCCAGCTGACTCAGGCCCTGGGGGTGAGGGGTGAGTCCGCTGCGTTTAGGACGGGACCAGGCACAGAGAGGCCTCCGGGCCTTCCCGGGAGGGTCGGGCTCCGAGGAGGCGGCCCTCCCCTCCGTGTGACGTCGGGAGCAGCCCTGAGAGCTCAGGGCCGGAGATGTGCGGCCCCTGCAGGTCGGGTGAGGCGAGGGTGCAAACTGGCACTGGGGTTGCTTGGAAAATGCCCTGAAAGGTCAAAGGCAGGATGCTGAGGGGAGGAGAGTCGGTGAAGCCTGTTGGTGTGTAGTCTTCATTTGCGAAAGGCAGAAATTCCACCCAAACTGCTGCTTGGAACCAGCGCAGTTTGTGGGCCGGATTCAGGCACAGCTGGATCGAGGCCTGCCTCCGGCCACTGCCTCTGTGTGGTTCTGGAGCTGCCCGGGGCGCTCAGCGCGGCTCCTTTTTGCCGGTCAGCGCCCCTGCCGAAGACGCAGGACAGACTGAGCGGCCAGCTGGGCCCAGCCTGTGCCTGGCGCTGGGCCCAGGGTTCCTGCCACATTCGGGGGCTGAGCTGGGACCAGGGTCCCGGGGGAGAGCAGCGCCCTGGGCGGCTGGCGGGCAGGGTACGGGGGCCCTTCGTGGGTCTCCAGCCCCTCAGAGCGGGAGCTGTTCTCACGGCCGCCAGCCCCGCAGAGCTCCTGGCTTCCGTTACAAACCAAGCATTCGGCTATTTTTCTTGCTCTGGGAATTGTTGATAAAAACTGTCTGTTTAGTTGAAACATTGCAAAAGTTATACAGGAAAAATAAACAGATCTGAGGACCTGGCCGGTTGTGGCCTGGAGGGACATCAAAGGTTGGCTGGTCACCAGGCCCCGCTTGCACTGGGGCGTGTCGTGTCCACCGCAGGCCGAGGGCTGGACACCAGCTCCAAATACAGCGCTGCGCTCGGGCTGGGCGTCCTGAGCCCCCACTGGAGCAGCGGGTGGTCTGCACAGGCCTTCCTCCCGCCCCAGTCCAAGGGGGCCCAGGGAGCACCCCCTGGCGGCCCCCTCAGGCTTGCACGGGGGCCTCCCCACACCTCTCCTCCCTGGCACCCGGCCCGCTCCCCCCACCTCCCAGGAGCGCTCACCAGGGCCCTGTGTGCCGCTTGCAGAGGCCAGGGTCTCAGGCAGGTGCTGGCTGGGCCACGCTCAGAGCAGGCCCGGTGCTCCCACTGGCTGTGGCTGCGGCTGCGGCTGGGCTGCAGGGCTGGGCACTGAGGCTGGAAGCTTTCCGGGGGCAGGGGCAGACCGTCCCCTGTGGCAGCGTCAGGTCCCTGGCGTGGCTGAGGGAGCCCTCTGGGGTGGACTCTGAGCGGGTAACACGCAGCCAAGCGTCTCCATACTAGCGTCTTAGTATGTAGTTGCTTTCATTATAAATTATTTGCAGTTGTCGTAAAGTACGTTTTCTTGTCCCAGTTTTGGGAAGGAGCACAAGAAGAGGAAGATAAAAACCGCCCAAGGCTTGGGGGCTCGGGGCGGCTGCAGAGCTCGCCAGAGGGGCGCGCAGGGGCGGGGGCCGTCCCGGGAGGGGCAGGGAGCCGCGTCGGGGCCAGAGCGCGCACGCTTTCTCTCATCCCACGTCCCTCTTACGGGCTCTCTGCACGAGGCGCTGAGGGCCGAGGAGCACGCCCTGCACGGGTGTGCTCTGCGGGACTCAGGGCCCTGACATCCAGAGGGGAGTGAAGGACAAAGCCCGGCCGCAGCGGGCTGCCCGAGCGGCCTTCTGTGCCGCCTGGCCCCGACCCAGACGGGCCTGTGAGAACCGCTCCAGAAGCAGCTGGAGACAGACTGTGCTCTCAGCCTTTCTGCTTTCCTTGTTACCAGAAAAATAATCGGCTCCGTGTCTCACACACTTGATGAAGCAGCCCAGACACCAGCTGTAGCTCAGGACGGTTTCTGCTCTCCTTGCTTTCAGACGGGAGATGGGCGGGCTCCCAGCCGAGCGCAGGGCCCGCATCCGGGCTCAGCACGTCTGTTCTGGTCCGTCCATCCTCCCCACCTCCCGGCTCTGCTGGGCGTGGTGCTGGGCCGGGGGCCTTGGGGGCCCGAAGCGCGCGTGCTGGGGCAGCGCCCCCTCCCCCTGGCACCCAGCCGGCGGCTCTCCGTGTCAGGGTGCTGTGCTCTTTCTGGTTTGGGGCCTTCCCTGTGGCCTCCTTCCTAAGGAGGCTGGGACCCTCTCCCCTCCCATCAGCCGAAGGGGCCGAGATGCTCACAGAGGGAGGCGGGGAGGCTGCTGTGAAGGAGCTCGTGGGGGGCAGAGCAGCAGGCCCCGCCGGCCACTCCCTGGACTCACCACCGCTCCACGGGCCTCCGGGAGCCCGCCTGACTCACCACCTCGGGCCCTCGGTACCCGTGTGGGGGGTCCAGGGGGTCTGGGCCCCCTGAGGCGAGTGGTGTCTACCGCACAGACCGTCCCCCGGGACCTCTGCCCGCCGCCCCGGCCTGAGACCATCCCCTCAGCCTCCCGCTGTACCCACGAAGCTTGGTAATGCTTCCTGGGAGTTGGTATATGTGATTTTATTCCTCACCGGTTATTTTTTTAAAAGTCTCTCCCCGCCCCAGTCATTTATGCGTATTGAGAATCTGATTCTCAAAATAGAGGAAACTCTCAATTCCTCAAAATAGAGGAGAGGACCAGGGGGCGTTTGGGAGTCTGGTCACTGAGGACGCCGCCCGTGGGTGTCTGTTCTGTCGCGCTTATGTGGCCGTGCGGTCCTCGGTCGCGGCGTGCGGACTCTTCGGGTGCAGCTTGTGGGCTCTCGCTCCTGGAGCAGGGGTCGAGCCCGGGCCCCCCGCAGTGGGAGCTCAGAGTCTCAGCTGCTGGGCCCCCCGGGCAGCCCCCACCCGCAAGCATCTGACGTGGTGTCTTCCTGCTGAGGCCCCGAGTCTGAAGTTTCAGGGCCTGCTTTCCGTGTTCTGGGCCGGGAGTCTTGTCTCTGAACCACATAGACCCTGGCGGCTCGCTCAGCTGCTCCGCGTGCCCTTGTCCTGCCGGCCACCCTGCCCGCCCCACCCTGAGGAGCGCGCCGGCCAGGTACAGGGCGCGCCCAGCGCTTCTGTCTGCGTTTCCCGCTGCGCTTCCGAGCAGTCGTCGGGGGCGGGGATGGCTCCATCAGCAGGGGTGGGGGCAGTGGCGTGTGGACTGCTCAGCCTTACCGTAGTCCAACAAGGGATCTGGTCTTGTCCTGGGGTTCTGGGACAGAGCCCCTGAAACCTGGGAATGCCCCAGTGGTCGTGGTGGGCCCCTGGACCACATCTGAGCTCCTACTGGGGGAGACAGAGGCCAGCAGTATGACTGGGGACCAGCTCTGGGCCAGAGACAGCATCCTGACTGCCTGTCCTCTGCCCCTGCCTGAGGTCAGGGTCAAGCGGACTGAGTTCAGTCCCGTGGCCAGGGTCTGAATTACTCATGCCCAAGCAGTGAGAGCCCAGTAGAAGTCTGGGCCCAGGGCTCTGCAGGCCTTTGTAGCTGGTACAGAGGTTGATGGCGGGCGAGGTACCCTGAGCCCATAGGGGAGGCGGGGGCGTGTGTGGCCCATGTGTCTCTCCCTTCAGCTGGTCCGGGTTCGTGTCCTGCTTGGTAACGTTGTAATCGGCCACCCGTCCTGGGTTCTGTGGCTGTGGCGCCTTCTGTGTCTGTTCTCAGAGACCTCGCCCTGGGGTGGGGGTGACCAGGGCCCAACCCCGAGACAGCCTGGCCGCGAGGGGCCCTGGTGGATGCTGTGGGGCGTCGTCTCCCCGCCCCGGGTCTTCACAGGGTGCTGTGCCCCGTCACTCCCGGCTTGAGTCTGAGAGGCTCGCCTCCGGGGTGCAGGAGGCGGCAGAGCGGGCTCTGATGCGTGGGTGTAGGGGCCAGGGGCAGAGAGACGCTCAGGACCGGGGCCCAGGGGAGACGCTCAGGGCCGAGGTACAGGGGCCAGCCCCCGTGCCATGATCACAGAGAGGAGGTTGGTGGTCCTTGAAGGAGAGGTGCCCAGGGGTTCTGTGCTGCTGACCGCCGTCAGGAGTCCCTGAAGGAGGACACAGGACCCTTTGGGCCCATGAGGCTGACGGACTTTTCCCACGAAGACCCGTGTTTCCATCCCAGGCGACCATGTGTGCTGCCCTCCATGGGGGGCAGCACAGCCCCGAGTTGTTGCAGAGAAGCGGGGTCTGGTTCCCGAGCCAGCAGCCAGCGCCTCCGGCCCTTCCGAGGGGTCTGGCCCATCCCCAGGGTCTGGGGAATGCAGGACGCATCCCTGCCACATCCTCGCTGGACCGGCCCCTTCCCCACTCCCCCTCCTCCTGCCCCCTCCACCCCTGGCCGCGGAATTCCCCTCTGCGGTGCTTGCTCAGCACAGACTTTGCTTCTTGCTTTGATGTCCTCCACTGCGTTGACCTTACAGATCTGCGTGTCTGCCCCACCGGATTGAGAGCTCCTCGAGGGCAGGGGTGGGCCGCGCTGGGGGCTGCGTATGGAGCGCGGAGGGGCCCAGCGTGGCTGGGGGGCAGCTGGGGAGGGAGGCGTGGGGGGAGAGGCCTGGGGGGGCGGCTGCTGCTCGGTTCCTCTGACTCTGTCCAGAAAAACGTCTGATTGTGTCTTGAACTCATTTTCGTTGCTTGCTTCAGTGGCCTCACTTGGCAGCTGAGGCCATATGCTAATTCCACCCTTTTCATGAAGGAATTTTGCTGATTTTACTGACTTTTTATGGTAGATTTCTCCCCCTTCCTTCTTTTTTTCTCCTGCTTCCCCAGTAAACAGATTCCTGAGACCACGCTCTCAGGCTCTGCGACCCTGCACGCTCCGACCTTGCCGCCCGAGGCAGCCTGGCCGGCCTCACCCTCCCAACCCCTGCTCCCGCCGTGCCTTCTCTGCCTCGGGGCTCGCCGTGGCTGGGGCCCTGTTTCTGGAAGGGCCTGCCTGTGTCTCAGGCCACAGCAGCAAGCACCAGTGCTCAGAACTCCCCAGAACATGGCCCAGCTGTCTCGGAGTGGGGGCCCCTTCCCTGGCGGGGGGCGGCGGGGCCTGTGGCCTGGGCTGCTTGCTGCCCCACCCGGAGTCTCAGCGTGTCTTCTCCCACGTGGCCCCACGAGGGCCCCTCCTCCCCGTCACTGGGGTCCCAGGGGTCTTCTCCCGAGGAACGCAGCCTCTGCAGGTCTGGCTCTGGTGCTCACTGCGCCATCCTGCCTGGACACGGCTGCCCACCCTGCACCCTCCTCCCCTCGCGTTTCTGGCACATGGGCACTCGGCATGCCGGGGGCACACGCCCCAGGCCAGGGAGGAGTCCGGCCGCGGCTCACGGCGGGCTGCTCAGGGCCCTCACTGCCCCCCAGTTATCTGCGTTCCCTGCAGAGGGGCTTGCTCACCACCAGCTCCGAGTAGCGGGGGGCTGCAGGGGCTCCGGGGGTCACAGGATGCGGCTGTGCTGGGCATCGTGGGCCCCTGGGAGCCCAGGGGAGGGCCGCCTGGTCCAGACGGGGTGGTGGCATCTGAGCTGCAGTCCCCGCGTGTAGCACCAGGGGAAGGGGTGAGCGCGGGTGCCCAGGTCCCGGAATGCGGGGCTGACAGCCGGGCTGGGGCTGGTGGGGGAGGCTGAGGCGGGGCCAGCCCCAGCACCCTGCCTTCTGCCCCTCGGGGGGCTTGCACTGTCCCACGGTCTCGCCCACTCGGGGGGGCCCTTTGCTTGTGGACTCCAGGCTGTGGGCTGTGTGCCCACCGCCACAGCCACTCCACGTGCAGGACGTGGGCTGGACGGGGCACCTGGCCCCATTGGACGCCAGCAGCGAGGATGGCGTCTGTCCTCAGGGACGTGCCGGCCCTGGGCCACCGAGGTTTCCACCTCGCTGTTCTGGGAGAACCGTCATCTTGGGTCCCCCTCGGGCTGCCTGTGTCCCGGCATGCTGAGCCGGTGGGAGAACCTTGCCCGACACTGGGGGGATGCCCGCCGGAAAGCGGCCGGCCCTGAGGCTGCAGGGGGGGCCTTGGGCCGGGGGGGCCTGGGAAACCCCAGATGAGGCCTGCAGAGTCCCCCGCCGGGGCCCATGAGAGTTCAGATCTCAGCTAAGGTTTCTCTGGCCACAGGCCCACAGCCTCAAGCCCCACTGTACCCCCTGGGGGCCCCGCCTGGGGACTGTAGGGGCCCTGCCCAGCTCCTCCAGGAGGAGCCCCCAACCCCGGCACCTGCCCTCCTCCCGAGACCCGGGGCGGGAGGGCCCAGGGCTCAGCACGATTCACCGGCCAAAGAAGTGGGCGTTTGCTCCGCGACCTCCAGCCCCCTCCGGAGACCCTCTGCTGGGAGCTGCAGGCCGGCTTTGGCAAATAAACATGTTTTGTTTGGGCCACACAGTTCAAACATGTTTTTGGAATTGGTTGTCGACATTTAAAAGTTGGCACAGTTCATGCAGAGGCCCAGATTTTTGGCTTCTTTTGAAAAATCGGAAGATCTGGCAACTCCAGGCCCGCATTCCTCTCTGGCCACATGGGCTGGAGCCGGGGTTGGGGGGGCCGTCCCCTGCAGCGCGGCCCCCAGAGTGACTGTGGTGTCCTCTCGCTCCAGGTGGAGGCCCCCATGGGCCCTGCGGGCCTTTGAATTTGCCCACTGGCCCCACCTTGGGACAGGCGTTCGTCCAGGGCTGGGGTCGGTGAGGCTCGGACCTCGGGTTCAGCACCTGCCACGCCAGGCCTGGGGCTCTGAGGTCTGCCTGTGGCCCCGTAGTTGACAGTCAGCCCGGTATGCAGGTGGGAGAGTGAGGCTCCGTGAGCAGGCCTCCCCGGGCAGGCAGGAAGGGTGCTGGGGGAGCCCTGTACCCCGACGTGTGGTGACCTGTGTCTGCAGGCCTTGCCCTCACTCCTGTCTGTGGGAAGGGGAGGCACAGCCCGAAACCCGGGGCCGTTTCTGCTCTGGGATCACAGGCTGCGTCTTTAAGAGAAATTGTCCCCGGTGCCACTTGAGGAGGACGCAGGCCGAGGGGCCCTGGGCCAGGCGGGGCCAGCTCTGCCTGGGGCCCCACCTGCTGCGTGAGCCCCACGGTGCACTGAGGCCCCGCCGTGCACTGAGCCTCGGGTTTCTCTCGCAGTGGTGGGCTGTCGGCGCGCCTGGCCAGCCGCGCGCAGAACCGTGGTCCGTGCAGCCGCGGTGCAGTGGTGAGGCTTTCAGGCTCGTCCCCACAATGGGCCCCAGATTTGCAGAAGCTTAGTGGCCTAGAAAATCCCATGGACTGGTAGGCTGCAGTCCATGGGGTCGCTGAGGGTCGGACACGACTGAGCAGCTTCACTTTCACTTTTCACTTTCGTGCATTGGAGAAGGAAATGGCAACCCACTCCAGTACTCTTGCCTGAGGAACCCCAAGGACGGGGGAGCCTGGTGGGCTGCCGTCTGTGGGGTCACGCAGAGTCAGACATGCCTGAAGCGCCTCAGCAGCAGCAGCAGCAGCCGTGAAGAGCACGGACTTAAAAGCAGCACTTGCCCGGGCACGCGTGGGTGCGGGAGGACCCGGGTCGGGGGCTCTGCGCCCCGAGGGCCCCGGGAGGCACACACCGCTCGCGGCTCAGTGGCCTGCCCCCATTGTGAAGATGAAGACACAGGCCTGCTGCTTGGCTGGTGAGCGGAGCCGAGGTGCAGACTCATCGCGCGGGGCCTTGCCACGACCCCAAGCAGTGAAGTCTCAGGAGCTGTCTGTCCCGGGGATCCTTTCGCTGCTGGCTGCTCAGCAGGTCCCGCGGGGAGCCAGCCTGGCTCACCCTGCCGTCTGGTGCCCGCGGACCACGTGGCCCAGCCTGCTAGCTGAGGCTGTCCGGCCCAGACGTCCCGGTGGCGAGGGTGCTGCCGGCTCACGTTCCTACTTCCAGCCTCGGTTTCTGTCCACACGGAGCTCTCCCACCCATATTTGGCGATTTGTCTCTCTCCCCCGCCCTTCTGAGGTGTCTGCCAAAATCCTGTATAATTCGTGTCATCTCCCGAGCTGTTACAGTATATGAGGGCAGGGGATAATTTAGTTATTTTTGAAAAAAGAGTCTTAGCAAAAGTCAAAAAGGAGGGGGGAGTTTTCATACTCACTGCATGAAACAGACAATATTTCCTGAAAGAGGAGATACGAACCTCAAAGAATTTAAAATAAAACATTCATTTTATTATTTTTTTTAAAGAAGGAAAAACGAGGGGGGAAAAAAGTAGAATAGTCAGTCTTTTTATCCTAAGTACAGATGAAATTGATTAAACCTTAAAGACTGGCCTCCGCACACCCGGTTTATTAATTGAAGAATTTCCTCTTACCCAGAATGGGAAGTTCACATTAAACCGAGCTGGCCCCTGAGTGGCAGTGACACTTGAGAGCCGAGCGTTCTCCACAATCCTATTTTCTCTTCGGTGCGAGAGGAAATCCTAAAATGGTTACAGGGAGGAGGGGAGGGGGAGCAGAAACCCCACGTTTTAAGGAAGCCTTCTTTCATTTCCTTGTAAAGCATGAAATCAAATTATAGCTCATGGCTCACAATTATTTTATTTCTACATTTCAAATTCCATTTTCTGCTCCTTCTCGCTGCTCTTGAACAGGAGTCGTACTGTTATGCAAAGTCAGCTAAAACGATTACCCCAGGTAGGCAAAGACACAGTAGCTGAGGGAAGCGAGCACGGCCGGGACTGCAGGCTCGTGGTGGCCCTGGAACCTGGCGTCCCTGCGTCCCCCACGTCCCTCCGTCCCCTGCGTCCCTCCGTCCCCTGCGTCCCTCTGTTTCCTCCGCCCCTGCGTCCCTCCATCCCTCCGTCCCCTGCGTTCCCCCGTCCCCTGCATCCCCGTCCCCGGCGTCCCTGCATCTCCTGCGTCCCCCACATCCCTCCGTTTCCTGCGTCCCTGCGTCCCCCGCGTCCCCCACATCCCCTGCGTCCCTCCGTCGCCTGTGTCCCCCGCATCCCCTGCGTCCCCCTGTCCCCACATCCCCTTCGTCCCTCCGTCACCTGCGTCCCCCACGTCCCCTCCCTCCCCTGCGCCCCTCTGTCCCCCGCGTCCCCTCCGTCCCAGCACGGCAGGCCTGGGGCTCACAGCGTCGCCTCGAGTTGGGGCAGACTACTGTGCAGGGCCGTGTTTTGCTTTGTCGGTTATCTTCCCTGTTAGCTGTTTTTCCTTGTGGCGGCTCTGGGTCTTTGTCGGCGTGCTCGGCTCTCTCTAGCTGCGGTGCGCGGGCTTCTCGCCCTGGAGCTCGGGTTCCCGACGTGCGGGCTCCCGCCGTTGCGGGCTCTCGGCGTGCGTGCTTCTCGCCGTGGGGCGCGGGCTGTCGGCGCGCAGGCTTCTCGCCGTGGGGCGTGGGCTCTCGCCGTGGGGCGCGAGCTCTCGCTGTGCGGCGCGGGCTCTGGGCGCGCGGGCTCTGGGCGCGCAGGCTTGAGTGCTTGTGGCGTATGCAGTTAGTTGTCCTGCTGCACGTGGGGTCTTCCCGGAAGGAAAGAAAGTGAAGTTGCTCAGCCGCATTGGACTCTGCAACCCCATGGACTGTAGCCCACCAGGCTCCTCCGTTCATGGGATTCTCCAGGCAAAAATACTGGAGTGGGTTGCCATTTCCTTTTCCAGGGGATCTTCCGGACCCAGGGATCAAATCCGGGTCTCCCGCACTGCAAGCAGACGCTTTACCGTCTGAGCCACCAGGAATGCCCCAGACCAGAGATCAAACATGTGTCCCTGGCGTTGCAGGGGAGATTCTTAACCACTGGACTACCAGGGAAGGCCAGTTAACTTCTATTTACCGGGAGTTTAATGCATTTACTGTCATGTAAAGTAAAAGTGAAGTCGCTCAGTCGTGTCCGACTCTGCGGCCCCATGGACTGTAGCCTACCAGGCTCCTCCGTCCCTGAGATTTTCCAGGCAAGAGTGCTGGAGTGGGGTGCCATTACCTTCTCTAGGGGATCTTCCGGACCCAGGGACCTAATCCGGGTCTCCCGCATTGCAAGCAGATGCTTCACCCTCTGCCACCAGGGAAGCACCAGGGAAGTCATGTAAAGCTGTATTTAACATAAGTGCATTCAGTTCCAAAAAAAAGGACTCGCTTTAGACACACCTAAGTCCCCAATACTAGTGGCAGTGTCCATGGATGGGCCACCGGGTAACTCCAGACGCCCCCCGATGCAGGCTCGCCTGCTCTCCAGACCTCCCTCTGCGCCCCATCTTTATCAGCCCCGCCTCCAGAAGTTCTCTTAAAGGTCTACCCTTAAAGACTCTCTTAAAGAGGCTTTCATGCTTCCATTTAAGATCCCATTGGCCACATGGCCTGTCCTTCTGAACAGGGACCAGCCCCAGTCCAGCTGTCTCTCCAACAGTCCTCTCCTGCCTGGACCCCAGAATCGGGTGGCCCCTGACATCTCTCCCCCCGCCCCCACTGGACCCCAGAATTGGGGTGGCCCTGGGCGTCTCTCCCCCTGTCCCCACTGGACCCCAGAATCGGGGTGGCCCCGGGCGTCTCTCCCCTCACCCCCACTGGACCCCAGAATCAGGCGGCCCTGAGCGTCTCTCCCCCTGTCCCCACTGGACCCCAGAATCGGGGCGGCCCTAGGCGTCTCTCCCCTCGCCCCCACTGGACCCCAGAATCGGGGTGGCCCCAGGCCTCTCTCCCCCTGTCCCCACTGGACCCCAGAATCGGGGCGGCCCCGGGCGTCTCTCCCCTCACCCCCACTGGACCCCAGAATCAGGCGGCCCTGAGCGTCTCTCACCCTGTCCCCACTGGACCCCAGAATTGGGGCGGCCCCAGGCGTCTCTCCCCTCGCCCCCACTGGACCCCAGAATCGGGCGACCCCAGGCATCTCTCCCCCCTACCCCTACTGGACCCCAGAATCGGGGCGGCCCCGGGCGTCTCTCCCCCCTACCCCTACTGGACCCCAGAATCGGGGCGGCCCCGGGCGTCTCTCCCCTCGCCCCCACTGGACCTCAGAATCGGGCGGCCCGCCCCGCCCCGCCCCGCTGTGAGCCCTCTCCCCTGCCCAGCCCCTCCCTCCCGGGGCCTGGTTTTCCGTCTGTTCACAGCCTTCAGCATAGGCTCGAGCTGGGGCTGGGCTTAATCAGTCTGTGAGCCTGAGCTGGCAGACAGCAGCCTCCCCAGCCTCCCCTCGGTTGACCAGGAGTGCAGTCCCGACGCTGAGAGTCCGCTCCCTGCTGGCGTGCAGAGTGGCCTGAGTGCCTTGCCATGGCCGGGGGCTGCGAGGGGAGGCTCGAGTTGTCTACCCCCTGCCCCCCCGCCTCTGCTGCCTCCTGGGATCCTCGGGGTGGGAGAGGAGACTGCCAGGCCCAGAAGGGCCGGTGCAGACGGGACCAGGACGCTCGGCTTCGTCCACGGCCTCCGTGTGGCACCGCACAGTGCCTCCGCAGTAGGCACTCGGCTCAGCCAACGCCAGGGCCTTCTGAGGGGTCCCGAGGTCACAGCGGCTCGAGGGGCCCCGCTGGAAGTCGGGTCAGAGCCAGGAGCCACCCGCGCCCGGCACCAGCCCCCGGTCACTCTGTTTCTTCCCCGCACTTTGATCCTGGGACAGGAAGTGACATGGCTGGCCCGTCTTGTCTTTCTCTAAATCCCCAGTATTTCCACAGAATGAATCAAACAGTGTCTTTTCCGATTCCCATGAACCCAGGGTAGGAAATCACTCTGAGGCTGCGGGGCCAGAAGGAGCGAGTGGGTGGGAAGCACCAGTCACAGCCTCGCCGCTCACAAGTGCCTCTCTGTGTTAGTTGGCCTATCAGCGCTTCCCATCTGCTTCTGCAGACTGCAGAGTCCTTTAAAGGTTTGCGGAGCAATTAGAGCAGGGCCGAAGTTTCTCAGTGCTTCTAAAAATGACAATTTCCAATTCCATAGATTATATATCTTAATCGTTTCAGAAATAAAAGTAAAGAAAAACAAAGGTCAGCATTTAACAAGTTTTCTGTGAGATGAAATTTTCCTTCTGGGACTAAAAGAGGGTCCATGTGTTTGGGGGGGGAAAGTTTTCAGTGGGAGAAACTGAATATAAAATGTTGACCGTTTAAGCAAAACCAGATCATTAACCCAAGTTTGAGTTTTAATCAAAAGCTATGGGCATCCTAAATAAGAAGTAATATTGAATTTAAAACAAAGAAGAAACTTTAACTGGTGACGTTAAATATTCAAGAAGTGGTGTAGGTGCCCGGCAATCCACAGTGTAAAACTACAGTGGAAGCCGGCGTCCTGCCATCATCAGGAGCATTTCCCAGCACAGCGAGCGCCTCTGTGCTAGGGGAGCCTCTGGGACAGTCGGTGGATGGCAGCGAGGTTGCAGAAGGTGCCTTGTGAGGGGCCGTGGGAAGCGCCTCAGCGGGCAGCGCCTCAGGCGCGGGGACCCTAGGACGTGCGCTGCTGGGATGGTTCTTCCATGGCGGGCAAGGGAGAGGAGTCCTGGCCACGCGGAATGGTTCTGAGCGGTGTCCGAGAGGCCCTTCACAGGGCCCCTGGTGAGTGCCAGCCTGTGGCCTGGAGCGCTGTATGCCCTGCTGGGCAGGAGACCGGCCTGTTTGAACCTGGCCTGCAAAGGGGTCTCCCCCTGCACACACACACACACACACACACACACACACACACCATCCATCCTGCGCGCACACACACACACACACACACACACACCCATCCATCCTGCCCAGCGAGGGGCCACAGCAGTCCAACCAGCTCCTGTCAGTGACGCGCTGACCCTACGTCCGGCAGACCCAGCGTGCCGTTGGGCCCACAGGAGCCCCAGAACGGCCGCCGGCCGCAGGGACAGGCCCCCGGGGAGGGATGCTGCTCAGCCCGCATGGACTGCCCACACTTGGCCCGAGGAGGGTCGGGTAGAATCTTTGGGAGTCGGCGGTTGTGGCCACCTTGGGCCTGCCTCCGACGCGGCCGAGGAGCCGTCCTGCTGGGCCCATGGCTGCCAGTCGCCCCAGCCTGGCGTCTGTGCTAGCAGCCCGGCTCCTGACTGCACGTGCGCCTGTGAGTCCTGCCTGCTGCACGCCAGCTCTGACCCTCGGCTCAGCCCCGCGAGGAGGAGACCCCCCTTCTCACAGGCGGGAGGTGGAGGTCCGGGCACGGGACACCAAGAAGCAGAGCCAGGGCTCGAGCTCACAGCTGTCTGAGTCCAAACGTCCACTCTTTCCATCGCCAGCTGCCTGCTGGCCAGGGCCTGCAGTCCTGAGTCTCTGGGCCCCTGCAGCGCCCGAAGTGCAGGTGGGCAAGGCACCTCCGAGGAAGCCAAGAGGACCAGGAGCAGCGGCAAGCTGCCAGCGTCCTCGGGACGACCCGGGCGAGCACCGTCCCTGGGGGCGCGGGGCCGCTCACTCACCACCCGCTGAAGAGCCCGGGAGGACGACAGGGCCATGTCAGCAGAGGGGGAACGGGAGGAACAACAAAGCCAGCCGTGTCGGAGACAAGAGAAAAATAAACAGCCGAGGACAAGACAGCAGACAAAGAGAGGTGCTGGACCCCTGCCAAGAGGAGGAAGAGCCGGGAGCCGGCGGATGCCGGAGCCTCGCGACATGGCACCCGCAGGGCTGGGGGCAGGCCACCGGGGGCGAGGGTGCCGCCAGGGGCGCGGGTGCCACCAGGGGCGCGGGTCCCGGCTGCAGGGTCCTGTGTGCACCTCTCCTCTCCGAGTCTCACTGTCCGGGTCTGCAAAGGAGAGAGAGCGTGTTACTGCGACTCGGGGACCATGGGTCGCCGTCCAGATAACACTCAAGTTAGGTCTCCACCTTCATATTAGGCCAGAATAACTTCCAAATGGGTCAGTTTGAAGCACAGACTTGTGAGCGTGTATGTATACATATGTTTGGCCGCGTTGAGTCCCGGCTGCATCTTTGAGGTCTTGGCGGCTCTTCCATTGCAGTGTGCGGCCCTTTGGCTGCGGCTCTCAGGTTCAGTGGCTCCGCGGCCCGTGGGATCTTAGTCCCCCGGCTAGGGACCAAACCCACGTTGCCTGCCTTGCACGGTGGATTCTTAACCGCTGGACTGACAGCGAAGTCTCTGAAGCGTAGACATTTAAAGCTGTAAAAGGCCTGAAAGAAAACAGGAAAAAATACATGTAGTCTTAAAAGTAAAAAATACCTAGGCAACATACAAAGCGCAGAAACAAAAGGGGAAAAGAGGAGAGACTGACCATTTCCGCATAAGAAGGAAACATTTCTGCATGGAAAGGAAAGATTCATAAAACCCAAAGGTGACTCAGGAGAGAGGCCTGGAATGCGCCTTCCCCACCCAGGATAGTGTCCCAGTGTTTATGGCGTCTCTTTAAATCAGCAACAAAGAGGAAACGGTGTCAGCCGGGCCCTTGCAGGTGCCCCCAGCCCCTCCTCTAGGCTCAGCAGCATTAAACTGTCTTTAAATTGGCAACAGAAAGTAACAATCCAATCCGAAGGGGAAACAGTGTCCATCTGGGTCCCACCCTCCTCGAGGGGGAGGCCAGGCCAGCCCCAGGCAGCGGCCAGTGGCAGAGGCGCCAAGTGTCCCGGGGAAACAGGCAGGAAAAGAAGGCGGGTGGTGTGGGAGGCGGGGGGCTGCAGCCCTGGTCTGGCTGCCAGTCGGGTCCCAGGGACGGGAGACCCAGAGCCCCGGCTCAGAGAGGCTGGGCAGGGCCCGGGGCAGAGACCCCACAGGGCGGTGGGGGTCCACGGCCCAGCTCAGAGGCTGGAGGCTGCGGGGCCGTCAGACAGAAGGCAGGGCAGAGCCACGGAAGGCAAGCGGCTCGCGTTAGAGGTAGAGGCCCTCCGCACCGGCATTAGGAAGAAGCAACTTGAGGCTGCGTGGAGGTTCTGGTTTTCACCCGGTGGGTTGACAAAGTAACACTGCCTGCAGCCCAGGGGTGGCCGGGGAGCAAGCCCTCCAGCTGCCAGGCGCTGTGCAAACGGGCTCCTGGAGTCCCCAGCGGGCCTGCCCGGCTGCCCGTTTAGAGATGAGGAGACCTGGTTATAGAGCAGGAGGGGCCAGCGTTCCCAGTCAGGTGACCCCACCCAGCGCTAGGGCTGCGGCGCCACTCACCCCCTCAGCCGCCCCTCCCCCTCTGACCCCGTCCTCTCTCCCCTCTGACCTCGTCCTCTCTCCCCCTCTGACCTCGTCCCCTCTCCCCCCGACCTCGTCCCTTCTCCCCTCTGACCTCGTCCCCTCTCCCCTCTGACCTCGTCCCCTCTCCCTCTGACCTCGTCCCCTCTCCCCTCTGACCTCGTCCCCTCTCCCCTCTGACCTCGTCCTCTCTCCCCCAGGGGCCCAGATCATCGATCTCATGATGCTGGTCATTGACGTAACCAAGGGGATGCAGACCCAGTCGGCCGAGTGCCTCGTGATTGGGCAGATCGCCTGCCAGAAGCTGATTGTGGTGCTGAACAAGACCGACCTCCTGCCCGAAGGGAAGAGACAGGCGGCGATCGACAGGATGGCCAAGAAGATGCAGAGGACCCTGGAGAACACCAAGTAGGCCTGCCGCCGGGGCGCCAGGGCGCTGGCTGGCGTCCGGGGTGGAGGCCGCGGTGCTTGTGCCAGAGGACGAGGAGCCAGATCGGAGGCTTCCTGACCTGAGCGGCGGGTGGCTCCGTCAGCGCCCCGTTCAGGGACCCAGGCCGCCTGCGTCTTGCTGGCCCGCCGCTGCGGGTGTGTCCTGGGGGAGCGGTCAGAGCCGGGCACCGGCCCACGAGGGAGGGTCCAGGGATCACACAGCCTGAAAGAGCCCCAAGCCCCCCCGCCACCCCAAGACCCTGTGGGTGAGGACCCAGCCCTGCCTGCTCACTGCCTGCTCAGCTGAGACCTGGTTATTGGAAGGGGGGCGGGTTTGGGTGATGGCTGGATGTGACCGTCACAGAGGCTTACGGAGTTGGATGGACAGACGGACAGGTGGATGGAGGGGTGATGGACAAAGGCTGGATCACAGGGCCCTCTGGAGTATTTCATGCCAAGGGGTTTACGATTCTGTCCTGGGGTAAGTGGGGAGTCATTGACTTTTGTGCAGGGGAGTGCCTGAGAGAGGCAGGCTGTGGTGGGGAGGGTCCCGGAGACAGCGGAGAGCCCGGGGAGAGGGCAGCTGGGCGGCCTGAGCAGGGGCCGACGGCCTTGTCCCGCACCGGCTGCTGGTCTTCAGGGTCCGGGGGCAGGAGGGGTGGGGGACCGTGGGGCAGAAAGCGCCCTGGGTGCTCGGCGGCCATGGAGCACGGGTGTTCGTGCGCCCGGCTGTGTCCTCGGGCCCCCTGGCAGCCAGCACCTTCTGGTCAGGATGGACCGGCAGCCACTGCCTGCCCCACAGCCCCTGACCCTGTCAAGCCTCAGCCCCTGCTCCTCCCGCCTGAGGGCGCACACAGTGGAGGTGGTTTTGTCTCCCCGTCACAAAGATGGATATGCTCTCCCCTCTACGACGCTTTTCTCGGCTCTGACACCTGCAGCTCTCGCTCAGAATTCTCCGGTTGGTTAAATTAAAGCTTCAGCCCCGAGAATGGGCCAAATGTGTCATAAACGATTTCCCAGCGCTGCCTTTTGTTAGCAAAATTCATCAATCCGATAAAATCGACACATTTAGATAAGTGTTGCATAAGAATTCAGACTTTGTTATTCCCAGCGGAAGTGGATGTGAGACTGTAAAAAGGAAGATAAAAAGTTATATCTTCTTTCTAGTGAGTTATTTGATCTCCCTGCCGTTCTGTTTACTTGTCAGAAAGGGGAGACCAGGTCCTTGGGACTCCTGTACAGCGTCCGCATCGTTTGCTATTAACAAGACATTCTGGGAAGTGCTTAGGATGCTGCTAGGGGTCAGTTAATACCAACCATTTAGATTAGGTACATTTAAGGAAAATTCTCACGTACACCTTTAAATCACCCTTCCTATTTTAATTTATTGGGTGAAGGTCAGTCACAGCCTTTATCGCACATGCAGAGGAGACTGGCCTCTGGAGGGCCGCTGACACCTCAGCTCTCCTCACGCAGTGCCTGGAGGTGGGGAGGCCCGGGTGCACCTGCCAGGGCAGCCGTCTCGCGGGAGGGTCTGAGCGGTACCTCCATGCAGCTGAGAGCCCCCTTCAGTCCTTTCCAGTGGCCATAGCTGGTGAAGAGTCCGCCTGCAGTGCGGGAGACCTGGGTTCGATCCCTGGGTTGGGAAGATCCCCTGGAGGAGGGAACGGCTGCCCACTCCAGTGTTCTGGCCTGGAGAATTCCACGGATAGTCCATGGGGTCGCAAAGAGTCCGACACGACTGAGCGACCGTCACTTTCCCTCTCCCTTTCCTTACAGTCCCTCGGTAGGCAGACCCTTTGTAACAGCTGCTTCAAACGTGAAGCAGCTTTCAGGCTAGAGACGAGAACTCTGGCTGGCCAACCTATGTAAGTATCAAAACCTAGAAAGTGGTAAAACCATGGTGCTTTATTTTTCCTATCCAAAGAGGAACTGAAAGAAACTTTGGAAAATAGAGAGAAGTTGTTACAGAAGGTGAAGCCCCCAAAAGATTTCTCAGAGCAGTGGCTGCTAATGTGATTCATCCCATTCCCTTCTTCTAACCGCACCCTGCATCACCGCACCGTCTTCCATGTTCAAAAGCACGACATTTGTGCTTTTATCCATGTGTAAACGCACTGTTGCGGTGTCGAACGCCTTCGCAGAGCTGGGCCCCGCCACCGCTGCCTGCAAGCCTTGTTCGTGGTCCCTGAAAGCCCTGTCCCCACTGACCGGCCACGGCTCCCTGCTGTCCCCCGGGCCCTGCTGGCCTGACCGGCCACGGCTCCCCGCTGTCCCCCGGGCCCTGCTGGCCTGACCGGCCACGGCTCCCCGCTGTCCCCCGGGCCCTGCTGGCCCCTGCTCTGCCCCTGTCTCTGGGAGTCTGACTGTTCTGGGACCTCATGGAAGTGGAAGCAGCCGCATGTGGCGTTCTGCCTGCGCCGCTTCACTGAGCACAGGGCTCCAGGTCCGTCCACGCTGGGGTGTGTGTCAGACTCGCAGCCCTTTTTCCTCGGGGCTCGGGCCGTGTTTTGCGTATCCGTTCCTCTCTTGATGGACGCGTGTTGCCTTCTCTCGGCTGTGGGCAGTGATGCTGCCAGGACCGTGGGGCGTGAGCCTGGGGTGGGCTGGGCTCGCGTGGCGACGCGCTCTCTCGGTGGCTCTCTGGGGGCCCCTGCTCCGCCTCCCGCGTGCTGCACGCGGCTCCAGGCTCTGCGGGCATCCTAGGAGGTGTGACATGGCGCCTCGCTGTGGCCTTGGCTCGCCTTCCCTGGTGGCTGCCGTGGAGACTCGTGTGTGTTGGCTGTTGTCTGTCTTCTTCGGAGAAATGGCCATCAGGTCCTGTGCCCGTTTCAGGTGTTTTGTTCTCGAGCTGGAGGAGTTCTTTACGTGTTCTGAAGGCTAAGCCCACGCCAGACTTGTGAATGTTTCCTTCCGTTCTGTAGGCTGCCTTTTACTTGCTTGATAGTATTCCTCGACGCACAGAAGTTTTCAATTTTGATGAAACCCAATTTCCTTCTTGCTTTTCTTTTTTGCCTGTGTTTCTGGTGTCATATCCATGAAATTGTTGCCACATTCGATGTCACGAAGATTTTCCCCAATCTTCTTTTGCCTGAGAACTTTGTGTTAGTTCCTAAGCACAGGTCCTTCCTCTGTTGCTGGTCGTCTTTTCTGTATGGGCTGCATTAAAGGCTCACCTCCACCCCTCTGCAGACGTCCAGTGTTCCCGGCAGCATGTTCCCCTTTTGTGCTTTTACGTGTGGGCTCCAGAGGCCCCTGTCTGTCCCGGCCAGCACTGCCCCGCCTCAGTCCCCGCCCCTTTGTGGAAAGCTTGCCTCGGGAATCTAAGCCCTCCACCTTTCTGCTGCTGTTTCAAGACTGTTTTCACTTTGGGGTCTCCTCGCGATTCCCATCTGATTTTGAGGGTCTCCTTTTCCATTTCAGCACAGAATGGTGGTTAGAATTGTAACAGGGACTGCATTGAATCTGGAGATGGTTTTAGGTCGAATAGACACCTTAACAGGAGTAAGTCTTCCAGTTCACTGACACGAATGTCCTTCTCTTTATTTGGGTCTTTACAAATGTCTTGTATCCAGGTTTCGTTGTTTTTGGTATACAAGCCTTTCCTGTCCTTGGTTAGCTTTATTCCTAAATACTTCATTCTTTTAGGTGCTGTTATAAATGGAAGTGCTGTGTTAATTTCCACTTCAGATTGTTTTGGCTAGTGTATAGAAACACAGGTGACTTTTGTGTGTTGACCTCATACCGTGCAACCTTGCTGAATTCAGTTCTCCCCCTTTAAGCACACAGCTGTGGTCCCGAGGTATTCACCTTCCTGACTTGTGCTTCTGTTACTTAACATTTTATGGAGCAGTTCTTCCTGTGACCGTGACTCTGTTGCCGACCCTTGGGAAAGGCTTAAGTTTCCTTTCTTGTACATAAATAATCCCTGATGAACATCTCTGACCAGCACTCAGCTGTGTCCGCACTGTCAGTTTTTCCTCTTAAGAGAGCACCGGGCCACGGTGCGGGAGCCCTTCCCAGCCCTTTGCGCATCTCTGGGCGCTCTGACGTTTCTCACAGGTGAAATGTAGCGTCTAATTTAAAGACAGATTTGAAAACTCTAAGGTAGAATGTTGCTTCACTCTCGTTATGATGACGCGTGGTTCTTTAATTGCTGGTGAGACTGAGCGCCTTTCCTTACATCTGTGAGTGCCGCTTTGTGTCTGACTTGAGCCTGTGTGTTCTGTCTGCTTGCCTCTTGCGATTTTGGTGCTCCTTTTTGATTTTCGCGAGTGTCTAACGCCAGTAAGGGTGCCACTAGCTAGCCCTCCGCCGGCCACATTTCCTATAAGCAAGTCTTCAGCATCTGTTGTCTTTCCGTTTTTTGGTTTTGTTTTTTTTTACGTGCAGAAGTGTCTAACTTTTATGTAGTCAAGCTCTTTGATTATTTTTCTTTGTGATTTCTTTATCTCTGAAAGCATTTAAGTTTACTCTTGCATGAGCATTTATCAGTGTTAACAGAAATAAAAATAGAAGGCAACAATGTGCCCGTACCTTCGCAGCGCATGAAGTCACAGTGCTTCCCCGCAGGCCCCGTCTGTCTTCCCCGCACGGAGTCCGAGGAGGCTACTATCCACAGCGACGCCGTGCTCTCTTCTAGGCTGTTCTGCTTCTCCACTGCGGTTGCCGTCTGACAGCATCCTGGGGACTCTTTCTCCCAGACCCGCTCTGGTTCCCTCCTGTTTCCGTTCTAACCAAGCTGTCTGCTTACAGCGCCCCTTCCCTCAGCCTGGGGGGTGACAAGCCCCTGGGCCCGGCGGCCCCCTGCACGGGGCGTGGTGCACCCCCGCTCGCAGCTGACGCCGTCTCCGGCACTGACTTCCTCTCCTGGCCTCCGTGTTTCTTCCTCTGTGGAGCGCAAGCTGATAGGTCTGGCCTCGGCGTGTTTATCGTCAGGGAGCCTTGGATGTGGGGTCCGGATGACCAGGGGCTTCATGACGAGCTGCCACGTGTGGAGCACCTGCTGTGTGCTCGGCCCTGGGCTGGGGCTTCCCCTCGCAGCCAGCTGCTCACGGTCACCCCCAGCTCTGTGTCTGGCTTGACTTGTGAGCAAAGGAACCCTAAGTATTGCTTGTATCTTTTAATACCATTACTTCGCATTTTGCTTTTCCAAACCCGAGGCTCAGATTCCCTCTGTGTGCATCTTCTGTGTTCATCACGCACACACGCACACACAGATGCCCGTGTGTGTGATTTTAGCTGATCTGAGGTGGATCTTGTGTGCTGACGAAGGTCAGCCTGCGTGCACAGTCAGCACCTCTGGGCCCGGCTCCCCGGTGAGGGGCCACAGCGGTGGGCGCAGGGGGGAGCCTGGGAAGAGGAGGCGCCCTCGTCACCCCGCCCCCACCCCGCGCTGCTGGGCGGAGGGGCTGTGCCCCGGGCTCTTGCCGCCGTGTCTGACCAGCGCCCCTGTGCCTCTAGAGCCCAGACAGCAGCCTAGGTCTGAACTGGGCAAGGGGGCCGCCCGGCCCCCAGGAGCCAGCAGCCAGGACACGCGGGGCGCTCAGCAGACCAGCAGGCAGGTCCTCGGGAGCCTGGGAAGAGGCCAGACACCAGCCCAACACGCCGTTGCGTTCTGTTACAGTGCATTGCCCGAAAGGGTTTGGATAAACAATAATTGAATTTCCGAAAGCTTTATGGTTAATCGCTGGAATTCTCAGCGCCTGCCTTCCCCTCCTCTGCAGCCCTGGGCCCGGGGCTGGCGGAGCGCAGGCCGAGGTGCGCATGGGACGGGCCCGCGCCCTTCTTCGGGCAGAGCGCCAGGCCCGCGCCCTGCTTCGGGCTAAGAGCCGGGCCTGCGCCCTGCTTTGGGTTGAGAGCCGGCTTCCCCAGGAGCCGCCAAATAGGAGAAATGACGCCGTTTCCCTGGGAAGGGGCTCCGAGGGGCGCAGACACGCTGCCCCGGCTGCTGGTTTCCACTCTGACCGAGAGTCGAGCGCTTGAGGCTCCTGCAGGGGCGAGGAGGGCGCGTGGGAACGAGGCAGGTGACAGCACCGTGGCGGTCCCCTTGCCGAGGGGCTCGTGCTGAGCTCTGGCTGTTTCTCCTGGCTGGACCTTCCGTAGACGGCTTTGGGCCTCTGTTGACCTGCAGGGTTCTGAGAAGGCTGGTTCTGATCATGTTTCCAGCGCTTTTATGAAGAGCCTCTGTGAGAGTCTTCACGCCACACTTGACTGGGTGTTTGGTTTGTTGAGTCTTTGACATGCACCTCGTGAACGTGCCCAAATCAAGGCACCTCCGGGAGCATGCTTCTCTCAGGGTTGGTTGTAACAGTGAAGACTCTGAAATGTCCTGGATGAGTCCCATTCGTGGGGACAGCGTGCGCATCCCGGGCCCCGCGGCGATGCCACTGTAAAGGGCAGAGGCGGCCCGGGTCGCGAGCCCGAGCTCTGGAGGCGCCGCCTGCAGCCTGCTGCCGCTGACGGCGGGGGTCGGCACAGACTAACTCGCCTTCTGAGCCGTTCCTTCACGTCTGTAAGGTGGCGACACTTCCGTCCTCATTTTCTGGGGTTTCAGTGAGAGCGTCCGTGTCGTATTCTTGGCATAGTCAAATGAGTCTTATTGTTGTTGTTTTTCAACAGGAAAGTCTTTCTAATATGCTGGCAAATAAACTAGAAGGATATGAAACTGTGTGACTAACGGAACCGAAATATGAAAAAGTAGTTCCTTGGCAATGCATGGAGAGACCGAGGTTGGAAGCTAGGATTACGGTGATGAATCCCACCACAGTGATGGGATTGCACACGGAATGTTTTCTCTTTTCTGTGTTTTGTGTTTGTTTTCCAGTGGAAAACGTCAGTGTCTACTCCATGGGAGTCTTTGCTTAAAGTAGCAGGGCTTGGGAGGCCGGAGGCTGTGGAGTGGCCTGCAGGCGCCCGGCGTGTCCTAAGTCCCTGCAGGAGGCTAGGCAGGGTCCAGTGGTCTTCCCCAGGGGTCTTTACTCAGGGACAGGGCCTGGGCCTCACTGCGCTCCCTCAGGAGGGCTCAGCGAGGAGCTTAAACCCAGGGCCCCTCTAACATTTGTGGCTCAGCACGAGATGCTCCTTCGGGCCTCCGCATGGGGTCACCGGGCGGGAGCGTGCCGGCCACCCTGCGGTCCCTCTGGCAGGGCGGGCACGGAGGCCTCCATCACGCTTGGTCCTCCGGCAGCCTCGGATGCGCTCGGTGACCTCAGTGGGCCTGTCTCTGTTGCAGGTTCCGGGGCGCACCTGTCATACCCGTTGCGGCCAAGCCTGGGGGACCAGACGCCCCTGAAACGGAAGCTCCGCAGGGCATCCCGGAGCTCATCGAGGTACGTCAGCTGCATCCACGCGGGGCTCCGCCTCCCTGCCCTTCCTCATGGGGTTAAACCCGAGCAGAACCGGTGTCTCCACCCGCAGCACAGGCCCGGCGTCCCATCAGAGTGCTTCTGGCGGGGAGGTTGGTTGTCACGCTCCGGGAGCTGCACTGAGCTCTTATCATAGGTGTCTGTGAACATTCGCAGTCACATGACTACTAACGAACCTTGGGAGGCTTCAGGTGTTGATCTGCATTTTGGCAGGAAAGAGCCTGGGGCTCAGAGGGGTTAAGTGACTTGCCCAGGCTCTCACACAGAGCAGGAGGTGGAGCTGGGGTGCAGACCTAGGTTGGCCGGCGGGGTTGGCTCCGGGGTCCACTTGCCCTGGGTCTGCAGACCTGGGTCAGGCGTGACCACACGCGCAGCCTCCGTTTCTGTGATTATGCAGGGAAGACCTTGCTGACTTAGCAAACCTGTTTCTGGGTGAAGCTTTGGTGACGTTTTCGTCACCAGCTGCAGAGGGCACTGGTCTGGGCTGCTGGGGCGGTGGCTTCTGCTGTGGACGCGTCTGTGTGTCCCTATCGGAAGCCTCCAGGCCGGGCCTGCCCACATGCTCTGGTCTTTTTCCATGAGAGTCTTCACCACAAGACCAGGACTCTGGACCGTTCAGTGCCAGACAGCTCTTGACGGAGTCTTCTCTGGTGAAGTCAGGGAGGAGCAAAGTAGAAAGAGTCAGGCGGTCTCCAGGAGGGCGGGGGTGTCCACCCTGCCCCCGGTGTGTGGCACAAGCCTGTCTTTCCAGCTCCTGGTGTCCCAGATCTCCATCCCGACGAGGGACCCCTCGGGGCCGTTCCTCATGTCCGTGGACCACTGCTTCTCCATCAAAGGCCAGGGCACCGTGATGACGGGGACCGTCCTCTCGGGCTCCATCAGCCTCGGCGACAGCGTGGAGATCCCGGCCCTCAAGGTCAGTCTGGCCTCGCCTCCCCTTCCTCTGGGCCCCTCTCGAGCGGCCCGGAGGGGGCCGGCCCCCGTGCGCCCCCGCTGCCGGGCCACGCTGCCCCGTCTCCCCTCTGTCCGTCCCGCCTGCGGCCTGGAACCAGCGCTTGCCTCGGTGCTCAGATCAGCACCGCCGACTGGAGCCTCGCGGGCGGGGGTTCTCGGTGAAGGCAGGAGGCCCCCAGGGGCACCTGGGCCAGCAGCACGGGCCGTGAGTGAGGCACCAGGCAGAGCCCCTCCGCTTTCTGCAAGCCCCCAAGCCAGGGCGGCAAGGACGTGTGGGCACTCACTCCCGAGTCCCTTGTGCTTCGCCACAGGGATTTCACTTTAAACACAAGCAGAACCGCGGCTGCTCAGGGCAGGACAGTCTGGGGACACTCGGATGATGGCGCGTTCCTAGCGTCACCACAGGCGCCGCGTCCCCCGTGGAGGCCTGGGGTGGCAGCAGGGGGTCCTCGCCGCCCCTCCTCCTGGTCCCTTCCGGCCCGGTGTCCAGTGGCTCTGGTCCCTCCCCTCGGGGGCTTTGTTTCCTGGAAAGGAAACACGGATAGGCCACCCGTCCTCTCGTCCTTGGGGAACACAGGCGACTGAGAACCTGCGAGGCCCCTGGTGTTCCGGGCCCAGGGGGGGTCTGTGATCCTCAGAGGAGGCAAGGGGAGGGCAGTGGCGTGTCTGAGGACGCATCTCGGCTGGGTCTGGGGCCAGGGATGCGGCCCCTGGGGCTTCCGTGGGCCCGGAGGCTCATCTGCAGGGCAGGCCCGGGCGCCCACGGGATTTGTTGTGCTGGGTTTCAGACTTGCCCAGGACCATGACCTCTGAGCTTCCGCGTTCTCCGTGTGCCTGCGTGTGAGAGCCGATGGCTTGGCCAGTTTCACCATCCACACAGGGAGGCGTCTTGCCCGGAACAGAGCTCCCTAGACCACTCGGGTCTGGTCTGGGGGCCTAGACGGCGAGACGCGAGCTGGTGATGTTGAGAGGGGAGTTTGGAGCTCATTATCAGGCCTGGTCTGGGGGCCGAGACGGCGAGACACGAGCTGATGTTGAGAGGGGAGTTTGGAGCTCGTTATCAGGCCTGGTCTGGGGGCCTAGACGGCGAGACACGAGCTGATGTTGAGAGGGGAGTTTGGAGCTCGTTAGAGTTAAGCCTGTAACGAGGTGAGGATCTGGATACTGGGAGGGGTGATGGCGTTTTGCACACGAGCTGCCAGAGGGTGGGTGGGTGCGGGTGGCTTGTGCCCCAACAAGCACTATGCTCTCCAGAACCTCCAGGAGAGAGGTGAGGCTCTCACCCTGGGCAGGGCGGGCTCTCCACCGATGACAAGCGTCCGGTGACGCAGGGACTCTCAGGGAGGGGCGTGTCACCCTGGGGGCTGAGGCCGGGGCACTGCAGCCCGAGCCCAGGGGTGTGCCTGGTCACCCGACCGCCCGCAGCCGGGAGGAGTGGGGGCCGTCCCGTCGGAGGTCCCGGGGCCTCAGCCCGGCCGACACCTGGGCCTTGGCCGCGTGCCTCCAGCGGCGCAAGAGGATGCGCTCCCACTGTTCCTACGGCGGAGCCTGCGGTGACCCGCCGTGGTCCCAGGAGTGAGTAGGGATTTCAGACGACAGGCCTGAGGTAGGAGGCTCTTCCCGCTCGCTGGGGCCTCGGGCTGGCCCTTCCTGTGGCATTGCAGACGGCTCACTGTCCCGGCTGCTAGTGGGAGACGCGGGCCTTGGGGTTCTCCAGGTGGGTCGGTGCTCGCTGATGGCCAGCCCCGCTGTCCCGCTCCTTCCTGTGACTCCATCTGACCTGGAGGAAGGCTTTGACCGAGGAGACAGTAGTTGAAGCCACTTGGCCAGCGCCAAAGCCCGGCTCTGGGCCCTGTGCCCACCTCCCTGGGAGCCCCCGCTCAGCATCATGTGCCCGGGGCGCTAGAGCCCTGCAGGGCTGGGTCCACACTGGACAGCTCTGCCCCGAGGCCACAACATCCCTGTCAGACTTCCCTGACTGCCTCGGACACCTCTGACCGCCTGGACTCCCCAGGCGGCGCGGCCCAGCCCCTCCAGATGAACAGCCCCGTCCCCTCCCGGCCCCCTGCAGCCTGCCAGACCCGGCCCGGCCCTGCCGGCGTGTCCACCCCCAGCTGGGGCTCGTTAGCTGAGGGGGATTGAAGGAGAATCAGAGCACACGGCTGATACCCCAGGCCCCGCCCCTCAGGCTCCCAGGACCTTTCCAGGCTCGGCTGGGGCCCTCCAGTAAGGCGTGGCCTTGGGGGCTCAGCTGGTGACGTGTCCACAGGCGACCCACTATCAGGGCTGTGACAGGACCTGTCAGAGGTGCAGGCTGTGAGGAAGGGAACAGGGGCCTGGGTCAGGCCACAGGCAGGGCCCTCCGCCCTCTGCTCCACCGCCGTCACAGCCCAGACCCCGAGGGCCCCCGTCCCTGACCGGGGAGATGGGGGAGAGCGCCCCACACCGGGAGGCCGCCTTGGTGTTTGGCACCACCGTCACAGGGATCCGTGTGGGTCCACGCACAGGGAATGTGGGTCCTCTCCTGGTTGTGTGGGTACAGGACGTCTAGCGGGCCCCTGAAATAGGGTGCACGTCCGAGCCCGAGGGTCCGCTGAGAGCCACGTCGGTGTGAAGAGGAACGGACGTCCCCAGAGGGTGTGGACACCTGTTCCGTGATGAGGCTTTAGAGGAAGTTCAGATCTCGATGGCGTATTCCTCCAGATGGAGGCTGCGTGCAGGTGGGCTCACCTCTCACTCAAACCCCACGGAGGAGATGCCGTCTGGGACAGGACCCAGCGGCATCTCCCCTGCCCTTGCCTCCGCTGGGAAGCTGACCCCCGGGGTGAAGCAAGGCCCGGACTCCGGGAAGACGCGGTCCTCCCCCACCACCTCTGCCGCCCCTGCCTCTGGCTGGCCTTGCCTGTGCCCTCCCCGCCCGCAGGGGCCTCTCCTGGAAGCTCCTGGGCGTGTGCGTCTCTTCTGTGGGTCCCACTGCAAGGACCTCCTTGAGGGCAGAGACTGCGTCTGCCCGGCTCCGCGCTCTCAGCACCTGACCCAGGGCCCAGCCAGAGCAGGCTCCAGAAACCACTTACTGAACGAAACAGCGGGAGAAAGCCAGAGAGTGAATAAGCAGCTTGTTTCTTAGTAGGCTTTTGATGCAGTTGACGACCTCAGAGGGCTGTGTAGACGCTGCTCCCCAGGGCCCCGGGGCAGGACCGCAGTGGGCGGTGGCCTCTCTGGTGTGGGGCCGCGTCCTGGCGCCCCCCAGCCAGCAGGCCCAGGACTGATGGTAAGCCAGGCACCCAGGGCTGTGCCCCGGCTGAGCCCTCTGCCTCGGTGCCCAGCTCCTCCTCAGCCGTTTCCTGGTACGGAAGGCTCGTCTGGGAGGGAGCGGTGCCAGGCCGGCAGGGCCAGTCACCCAGACCCCCCCGCCCTGCCCCCGGCCCGGGGAAGGTCCCGCTGGGAGATGCGGCCACCCTGGGCCGTGGTCCCTCCTGCCTGCTGTCCTCTCGGCTGCTGCTGTGACCCTCTTGGTTTTATTTTCCTCATTAAGGGAAAGTTGAGTGTTTCCTGAGTGTGCGTAGAGCCAGTGTACCACTTACACTGAATATTTATCATTCTTTTAAGAAATAAAACAATAATAAAAACACCATAAACATCGCTTTAATTGTGCACAGGCTTCAACTTGTAATAATCCTGGGGAAATGGCTAGTGAGACGTGTCCCTAAAGTAAAGGCACTTGCCTGCTTTTGTTTGAAGTTTTGCTCAAATGCTTTATTGTATAACCTGTTCTTATTTTTAAAAAATGCCAGCCATTGCAGGTTTCTTTGTGTGTGTTTTCAAAAGTACTTAAATGAGATGCTTCTGGGCAGCGGTAAATCAGAGTTGAGCCAGCCTTGGGGGACTGAGCCAGCTGCAGTTAGGTCCTTGCTTGCTGTTAGTGACCCTCGTGTGTGAGGACACGCGCGGGGGTGTGTAGGTTAGGACGGGTCCAGTGGGTTATTGCATCTGCCTGCCCGTGCGCCCTCCCCTCTCCTCCCGCCCGCGCGCCCTCTCCTCCCGCCCGGGCGCCCTCTCCTCCTGCACGGGCCCCCTCTCCTCTCCTGCCCGTGCACCAGGGTGGAACTGTGGTCCTCGTGACAGGGCAGATTCCCGGAGAGCAGGTGACAGGTTCCCACGTGAGGATGGCAGGGCAGGCCTGGGTGCTGAGCTGGGAACACGCCTGCAGTGGCCCTGCTGAGAGGCAGCTCAGTGAAGGTGACGACCTGAGTTGGGGGAAGATGGGACGAGCCCGACGGGCAGGGAGGTAGTGGGGGCAGGCCTTGGTGCGGCGGTTCCAGCCTGTTGAAGACAGTGGTCCCTGTAACGTGCAGGAGGTTCTGAAGGCTGCAGAGGAGAGCGTGGGTGTGTGCGTCCAGAGGGACAGGCCACAGGGGGCCGGGGGGCTGCTGTGTGGCCCAGCAGGTTGGGGCACCAGGGTCCAGCAGGCGGCAGCACAGTGGGCCTCAGAGCGGTTCGGGAGGCGGCATTCCCAAGCCCGGGGCTGCGCTGATGGGGCCAGGTGCAGGGGCGGGCGCATCCAGCTCGGCTCCCAGGCCTCTGGCTTGAGGAGCAGGTGGGCTGGTGTGGCCTTTGTGGAGGGGGAGCCAGAAGTCTGGGGTGGGGGCAGAAGTGGAGGGGAGCATGCGCTGGATTTTAGGAAGTTTGGGGTCTTTGGGGGCATCCAGTTAGAGGGGCAGTCTCGGGGCTGAAGCTCGGATGTGTGGGAAAGCACGGATTCACACACTGTTGGCGTGTCCAGCGCAGGGTAGGGGCCTCTGGAGAGGAAAGACAGCTGTGCTCCTAAGGTTTTCTTCCTGATGCCTGGAGGCCCCCAGCCCTCCTCCTGGCCGTGGTGTGGGAGCCGTCCAGCTCTGCAAGGTGAGGTCTGTGAGGCCCCACGCTGGCACCTCGGGAAGGAGGGAGGGTCCTCCCGGGGCTGTTTACACTCTCCAGGGTGACAAGCCCCCAGGCCGGCCTCGGGCGGAGCTGCCCCGGCCTGCCTGATGCCTGGGTCGGTCTGCGAAGCGTCCGGCCCCAGGGAGAGCCGCCGTGCCCCCAGCCCCCGCGACGCTGCTGCCGCCAGAAACAAGCAGGGTGACTGGGCGGAAGGTCAGGAGTTTAAGAGCTTGTTTTATTCGAGACGGGGCTGAGAGACAGGAGGGAGTGCGCGGGTTTATATGTGGATCCTGGTATTTGCTTTGAGCTGCGGCGAGTGGTCGGGCAGGGAGGGAGGCCGCCCGCCAGGGAACGCTGCCAAGCAGAGCTCCGCTAATGCGATCCAGACGCAGCCCATCTCCCGCCTAATGCAGTCCTTGCGGCAGGAAGGGCCCGGCAGGGCCGCTTAACCCTTCAGGAGCTGCGGTCAGACCATGCTCAGCCCTGGGCCCCACCCACCCATCATGGGAGCCCCCCCCACCCCCGTCGGGGTGCTGGCGCGTCTCTGGTCACTCGACTGCCGGACGCACCCTCAGGGCACTGACTGGGGCGAGCACGTGGGAGACGTTTGCTCAGGAAAGATGGCCACACTGTCCACAGGAGGGGTGACTGGCCCAGCATCTCGGGGCTGGTAGGAGGTGGAGCGCGGTGGGACCTGGTCCCCAGGTACAACTCTGTGCAGGCCCAGTACCCTCTGCCTGGCCGGCGTCCCCGGTCACAGCTCTGTGCAGGCCCAGGACCCTCTGCCTGGCCAGCGTCCCCGGGCACAGCTCTGTGCAGGCCCGGGACCCTCTGCCTGGTCAGCATCCCCGGGTACAACTCTGTGCGGGCCCGGGACCCTCTGCCTGGTCAGCGTCCCCGGTCACAGCTCTGTGCGGGCCCGGGAACCTCTGCCTGGTCAGCGTCCCCGGCTGCCATGAGGGCCGTTGACCCTGCTTCCTGGGAGGGCCGGCCACCACGTCCATTCCCCTCCCTCTCCCAGGGCAGCAGCCACGGAGCGCAGGGTGTCCACGCGTGAGCATCCCCCACACGGTGACATCAGCGGGGGTGGAGGGGCCGTGCTGGGACCGCCAGGCCTGCGAGGGCATGGGTGCCAGCTCTGCGCTGGGCCCTCAGCACATTCTGTGGGTGAAGGGGTCGCACACATGTATGCATGCTTCCAGCCATGTGGAAAAGCGTGTGTGCGTACACGTTTGTGTGTAAGCTGGTCAGGAGGGCCCTGCGTCGTGGGTCCGTCTTGGGGGGAGGGCGCAATCAGGGCGCAGAGAGGCTTCCGTGTTCTCGTCGTGGTGCTTGGCGTTCAGACCTTTCCAACAAGCTGGTACTCGTGTTCCTCGTGTGGCTTTTAGGGAAGGAAAGCCAGACTCGGCGGAGGAACGGCTTCTGTCGTGCGCGTCCGTCTCCCCTCCTCCGTCAGCCCCAGGCCCTCACCTGCGGGCAGGTGGGCGGCCAGGCCGCGACCCTGCTAGGGGGAGTGGGCGGCCCCAGGGAGGCGGCCGCGCGTGCCGGGCGTCCTGCCGCCTCCTGTGCGAGCCGGAGCGGGCAGCCCACGAACGGATTTCCGAAGGGCCCGCCTCGTGAACTTGACCGTCTCCCGGAGGGGGAGACCCCCACAGGGTCCTGTGCTGCCCGCTGACCCTCACTGTCCACCGCCCAAAGGCCGCTGGAGAAGATGGTCTGACCTGGTGAAGCGCTGCCACCAGCGGCCGGAAGTGCTGGCCTGCCCGCGTTGGGTCAGACGTGCCCATGTCCAGACTAGCGTGCCCATGTCCAGACCAGTGTGCCCATGTCCAGACCAGCGTGCCCGCGTCAGGTCAGGTGTGCCCGTGTCCAGACCGGCGTGCCCGCGCGGGGGCCGGCGTGCCCGCGTCGGGTCAGGAGTGCCCGCGCCGGGGCCGGCGTGCCCGCGTCGGGTCAGGAGTGCCCGCGCCGGGGCCGGCGTGCCCGCGTCGGGTCAGGAGTGCCCGCGCCGGGGCCGGCGTGCCCGCGCCGGGTCAGGAGTGCCCGCGGCGGGGCCGGCGTGCCCGCTTCCAGACCGGCGTGCCCGCGGCGGGGCCGGTGTGCCCGCGTCGGGTCAGGAGTGCCCGCGTCGGGGCCGGCGTGTCCGCGCTCCAACCCCTTCCCAGCCGCAGCAACGGGTCACGGGAGCCGCGAGCGCTTTTGAAGCACAGCCTGGATGTTTGGCCTGACCGCGTGTGTTTGCTTAAGCATCGCCCTTGCCAGTTCATTCGGACCTTCTCTTTCTTTTAAGAACGTGCCGCTTGCCAAAAGTTATTTTGGATCTGTTTTTGTTTATCAGGTGACTTGTTCCAGCACGATTGGAAGCAGACACGCGCCTGAGCCACTTTCGGCCGCGTGCACGCGCGCACACGCACACAGGCTCCGTGCACACCCCTCAGGGCCCCAGAACACACCCGGCACACTCGGGTCTCGGGGCTGCGGCTGGGAGAGCGCCGTGGTCCAGGAGCCAGCAGTCACAGGGCTGTAGGCGGGGGAAGCTGGGCGCTGACCTCGGGAGACCCAGCCAGGGGACTGTGCTGGAGCTCTGGGCCCGCGCGGAGCTCCTGGCTAGGTGAGCTGCTTCCTGCCCCGGCGCCTGCAGCGAATTTCTTCCGCAGACGCGTCTCCCGCCGTCTGGACCCACTGTGCGCACGCGGGGCTGCTCAGAAAGCCCTTCCTGCTCCGAGGGGCGCTGTGCCCAGAGTGGGGGGTTGGCTTACCTGAGACGGTCCCGCGCGGAGGAGCGGCCTGCCGTGGCGCTGGGTCTGCTCAGGCTGTCGGGGCCCCCCGTGTCTGGACTTCGCTCTGCTCCGTGTGGCGTGGCCTTGGGCCAGCTCCGGCCCCCGGGAGCCCCTCGAGCTGCACTCAGTCCTCAATTCCAGTGACGCTGCGTGGTCCCCAGGCCCGGGGTGCCGTCTGAGGCTGGCCCCGGGCACGGTTGCAGGGCCAGGGCTGGGGTCCCCGACATGGTGGCCGTGTGGTGTGGCCACCCCCCAGCTCTGGCCTGCAGGAACCCGCTTCCTCCCCCAGCGGGGACCAGCGGAGGGAGGTCCAGCTGGGGGTTTGGAGACAGCTTCTTTCCTCCCCAGATGGGAGCGGGGAGTCACGTCTTAATGTTTTCTTCAGGTTAAAAAAAAATGCTCATCAGTGAAAATTGGAAGTTTCTGAACAGGATGTGGAGGTGACCTCCAGTCGCACCTGGGCCCCTTTGTGGGCGCCCTCAGCCAGCTCGAGGGCGTGCAGGCACGCGAGACAGCGTGACCCACGTGTTTGGCCACGTGTTCTCGCACACACGCAGCCTGTGCGCTGGTCCTTTTCAGTGTGTAGAGGAGACTGTGCGGTTGCCGAGCTGACTGCACAACACAGAAGCAGTTATGTCTTCAGCTGAGGTTGGGGATCTCTCTAGAATGTGTTTTCTCAGTTCTTCCTAGAACACTGCATACAGTTTCTCTGCACGCGATGACTCAGCTCATTTCCTTGAACCAGCGGACATCGCAGGGTTGCCGTTGACGTGTGTGGTCTCTTTGCTTCTCTGAAGGGGGCCCTGCTAGCCTGTCCAGTGGGAGGGGATTCACTGTGCAGGCCACACGGCTGCTTGCAGAGGCCAGGTGGGCTTCTGGGCACTCCTGGGGTCACCTCGTGAGGGGGGAACCCTCCCATTTGCCTTAAGCCCAAGAGCAAGGGGACACTGAGAGGTGTTATCAGAGAAGGCATGGGGAGCAGTCAGACTGGGGGCCAGAGTGGGTGAGGCCAGCAGGCTGGTCCCGGCGGGGCTTGGTAGAGGTTCAGTCCAGGGTGGTGCCGGGAGAAAGGCACCGGTGATGGCCGTGCCCAGCAAGCAACACGCTGGATGCCGGCAGGTGGGACTAAGAGATGGGTGCCCGTGGTGTGGGGGCCGTGGTGCCCGAGACACCTGGGCAGACAGCATGGTGCTCCGACATCCAGAGCAGCAGCGGAGTCTGGAGGCCTCCTGGACGGCAGGTCCCTGGAGCCGAGGGCAGGGTGAGGTCATTTGAGGAGTTTAAAGAGGAGGCCTTGCTTTCTGCAGAACCGTGGGGCGCGCTGTGTGTGTGTGAGTGAGGCGCCTCTCCACGCCCGCCCCCTCGCTGTGGGCACCGCCCGGGTTCTCCAGCCCCTCTCACGCCGTCCCCAAGCCTGTGTCAAGCTTCGGCGCCTCACCTGTGCCTCTGTGTACTTCCTCGTAGTTTAGCCAACACCTTTACATTCGTGAGTTGAAGAGGGAGCTGGGTAATTTCCTGAGCCCGAGAATGTGCTCAGCCAGCTGTGCACTTTCCCGTCTGGGACGCAGACGTGTGCCCTCAGCGGTGGCCTCTGTGCTCTGTCCCAGGCCCCCGGTGGCGCTCACACGCCCGTGCTCCCGCTCCCACCTGCGTCCTCCATGGTGTGCCCTTGCCGGTGGGGGTGGCATCCGTCCTGGGCCCTTCCATCACGGCTCTGTGCTTCCTGGAGTTCCCGCAGCTCGAGTCGCCCTCCAGGGGCTCTTGCCCATCCAGAGGGTCTGTCTGGGGTCTGTCTCCGCCCCCATACACTGGAAGCTCCCTGAGCAGGGTGGGGGTGAGAGGGGCCATGGGGGTGCCCCTCCTGGCGGAAGTGTGTCTGTAAACCTCTGGAAGCTTCCTGAGCATGGTGGGGGTGAGAGGGGCCGTGGAGGTGCCCCTCCTGGCGGAAGTGTGTGTGTAAACCTCTGGAAGCTCTCTGAGCAGGGTGGGGGTGAGAGGGGCCGTGGGGGTGCCCCTCCTGGCGGAAGTGTGTGTGTGAACCTCGGATTCTCTTTTACGGGAGATCTCTCGCTTCTCACTGTTGCTTCTTCAGTGTGTGTCCGTGTCCTGGACACTGGGCTGCAGCGCGGCGCCTCCTTGCCCTGCTGTTCAGCCATCCCCGCTCGTCAGGCTCCTGTGTCCGCCGGACGAGCCCCATGATGTGCTTTCTGAGCCCTTTCTTCATCCCTGGGGCCGCAGGCTGCTGCGGGCCCCCTTCCCAGCCCCGGGGTCAGACCTTTCCGCAGGGAGCCCATTGCTTCCCCAGGGAGCACCGGGCATGAGGCCAGGGGCTGGGGCTGGGCTGTCCCTGCGCCTGGGCCTCTCGCCCACCTGAGCTGGGAGACCGAGTGTGCACACAAGCTGTGCGCACGTCTGTCATTACAGACACACACGTGTCCGTCCGTCTCTCTCCACCCGCCCATGCAGGTGCATCCAGACCAAGGAGCTCAGTGGAGCCCCTTCCCACAGGGGCCTGCCCTCTCTCCGCCCACCTCCCTGTCTGCGGAGCTACTTTTGCTAGACTGTGAGCCCAGGCCCCGGGCGCTGTTTCAGTCCATGGGCACCCACTGGCCCTGAGCCCCAATCCCTGGCTACAGGAAGGTCGCCGTTTTTGCAGACGGCTTGAGCTCTGAGCGCTAGCTTGGCAGATCAGGTGGCGAAACACCCCCTCCAGTCTTAACCTTAGTTTCTGATTGTTAGAAAAGTAGGTGATGGCTTTCTCCTGATGGAAAAATCCAGGCTCCGCCAAGATGAGAAGCGCGTGTCCCTCACTGGCACCGCTTCCAGTTTCTTTCCAGGAGCATGTGCGCTCCCAGGCCCGTCCCAGCTTCTTTCCAGGAGCATGTGCGCTCCCAGGCCCGTCCCAGCTTCTTTCCAGGAGCATGTGCGCTCCCAGGCCCGTCCCTGCTCTTTCTTTAGATTAGTGATGCCTTGGTAAGCACATTTTTGTGCCCTGGTGTTTTCCCATGGAAGCTCTGTCTCCTAAGACAGACTGAGGGCTGAGCGCTACCTTCTTTTCTCCCCAGCACATGGTGATAGCGCAGAGCCGCCCGCACCGCCCGCAGGCTGTGCTCGCCCCCCGCCCCCAGCACCACAGGCTGCCCTGCAGCCACCTCCGCCCGCGCATGGCCACCGAGCCCCCCAAGGTGGAATAAGCGGGACGCTGTCCTCTTGCGTGCGGGTCGGCGGGTCGGTCATCTCTGAAATGACTGCTCAGCCCTTCGCGCATCTCTGTACCCAGTTGTTCATCTTTCTCTGGGTCTGAGGTTCCTGTTGATGGAGACATGTGTCCTTTGTCAGATAACGTATATTGAGGTGATTCCTCTCAGGCAGTAGCTTGCCTTTTCATTTTCTTGATGATGTCTTTCGAAGGTTTTTAATTTTGAGAACTTCAGTTCCTCGATTTTCAAGTACATGGCTTGTCTTTTTTTTTTTTGTCCCTAAGAAATCTTTCCTGTGCCCGCCCCATAGTTAGGAATGTATTCTGTTTTTCTTCTGGAAGCTTTATAGTTTTAGCTGTATATTCCATGTTCTGTTCTGTGTTCCATCCCAGATTAATTTCCTTGTATGAGATGCAGAAGGGATTGAAGTTTATTATTTTTTGTATTTTTTTATTACCATTTATTGAAAAGATTTGCCTTTCCTATTGAATTGCAGTGGGATCTTTGTAGAAAGAAATTAGTTAATATGTCCGGGCCTGTGTGTGGACCCTGTTCTGTACTGTTCATCTGTCTGCGCTTATTCTAATCCTCGTCTGCCTTGATTACCGTAGCTTTTCAATCCAATCCCAAAGAAAAGCAGTGTCAAAGAATGCTCAAACTACCGCACAATTGCACTCATCTTACACACTAGTAATGTTCAAAATTCTCCAAGCCAGGCTTCAGCTATACGTGAACCGTGAACTTCCAGCTGTTCAAGCTGGTTTTAGAAAAGGCAGAGGAACCAGAGATCAAATTGCTAACACCCGCTGGATCATCGAAAAAGCAAGAGAGTTCCAGAAAAACATCTATTTCTGCTTTATTTACTATGCCAAAGCCTTTGTATGGATCACAATAAACTGTGGAAAATTCTGAAAGAGATGGGAATACCAGACCACCTGACCTGCCTCTTGAGAAATCTGTGTGCAGGTCAGGAAGCAACAGTTAGAACTGGACATGGAACAACAGACTGGGTCCAAATAGGAAAAGGAGAACGTCAAGGCTGTATATCGTCACCCTGCTTATTTAACTTATATGCAGAGTACATCATGAGAAACACTGGGCTGGAAGAAGCACAAGCTGGAATCAAGATTGGCAGGAGAAATATCAATCACCTCAGATATGCAGATGACAGCACCCTTATGGCAGAAAGTGAAGAGGAACTAAAAAGCCTCTTGATGAAAGTGAAAGTGGAGAGTGAAAAAGTTGGCTTAAAGCTCAACATTCAGAAAACGAAGATCATGGCATCTGGTCCCATCACTTCATGGCAAATAGATGGGGAAACAGTGTCAGACTTTATTTTCTTGGGCTCCAAAATCACTGCAGATAGTGATTGTAGCCATGAAATTAAAAGACGCTTACTCCTTGGAAGGAAAGTTATGACCAACCTAGATAACATATTAAAAAACAGAGACATTACTTCGCCAACAAAGGTCTGTCTAGTCAAGGCTATAGTTTTTCCTGTGGTCATGTATGGATGTGAGAGTTGGACTGTGAAGAAAGCTGAGTGCTGAAGAATTGATGCTTTTGAACTGTGGTGGTGGAGAAGACTCTTGAGAGTCCCTTGGACTGCAAGGAGATCCAACCAGTCTATCCTAAAGGAGACCAGTCCTGGGTGTTCACTGGAAGGACTGATATTGAAGCTGAAACTCCAGTACTTTGGCCACCTCATGCGAAGAGTTGACTCATTGGAAAAGACTCTGATGCTGGGAGGGATTGGGTACAGGAGGAAAAGGGAACGACAGAGGGTGAGATGGCTGGATGGCATCACCGACTCGATGGACATGAGTTTGGGTGAACTCCGGGAGCTGGTGATGGACAAGGAGGCCTGGCGTGCTGCAGTTCATGGGGTCGCAAAGAGTCAGACACGAGTGAGCCGACTGAACTGAACAGTGAATTTTGAAGTCAGGTAGTGTATTTTGAAATCAGTGAGTGTTTTTGTTCTTTTTAGATTTTTTCTTTTTTTTTTTTTTGGCCTCTAGGTTCCTTGCATCCATGTAAAATTTCAAATCAACTTTATTTTTAAAAAAAAATATGTACTGGAGTTTTGATTGTCATTTGTATGGACTCCATAGCAGACTTTGGAGACACTTGAGGTTTCATAAATATCACATGCTCCAGTCCATGGGCGTGGCACGCCTCTCCATTGCCTTAGGTCTTTATTTTCTCTCAGCAACGTCTTGTGTTCAGTGCAGAGTCTTGGAGTGTTTTAGTAAATCTATCGCCAAGTGTTTTATCTGACACTGTTTAAACAGTGCTTTGAAATTTTCTGTTTGCTGTTAGAGTGAAGAGATAAAATCGGTTTCTATATGTTCACCCTGTATCCTGCCATCTTGCTAAAGTCGGCTCTGAATCTGGTGCTTGTTTTGTGGAATCCTTACAACTTTCTTTGTAAACAGTCATGTTTCCTGGAAACACATATGACTGTTTCCTATCTTTTTTGCCTAATTTTTTTTCCTGACTCAAAGTAGCAAGAGATATGAGAAGGCTGCTCTGTGCCCGCAGTGCACCCTGCCCACAGTCAGGCCCCCGTGGGCAGGCTGTGCCAGTGTCCCAGGCGCGCTCAGGTGGAGAGCCCCCTGGGGCCGGGCTGAGGGCCTTGGCCAGGTTGCTCATTGGGCGTCCTCCCCCGCAGAGCCCGTGCTGTGCCCCGGGGCTGACCCACCAGGACTTGGCATCTGAAGGGCTGGCGGGGAGAGCCACGTCTTCCTGAAAGTTCGTCCTCATCAGGGGAGCTTAGAGGGAAAAAAGCGAGTGAGCTCACTCCTCCGCACGAAGCGGGTGTGGCCTTAGCCACACCCGGACCCGAGTGTGACCCAGCCCTGCTCTGAGGCGCAGGTCTGTCCAGGGAGGGACCCCGGGGGCTGGAGGACCATCCCTTAAAGACCAGCGGCCACTCTGGCGTCACCCAGTGGAGGAGGGAAGGGCTTCCCGGGCAGCAGCGTGTGTAGACACGCGGGAACAGGGAGCAGCCGGGGCTGCGCTCCGACGCGCGGCCTGCCGTCTGCGTGGTTACCGTTACAGAGCACAGACACAGACGGCCCCCCGTCACGTGCGGCTGCCGTGTGGACCGAGGGCCTCTTGTGTGCCCTTCAGGCCTGCGCTGCGCCCCCAGCGGGCACGTCCCATGGGCTGGGCGGGCGGGGGCATCGTGTGGCTGCAGAGTGTGCGCCTGTGGCCCCGCGTGGGGACGTGCCTGGTCAGGGGGTGTTTCGTTCAGGCGTCCAGACTGGAGAGAAGCGAAGGGGGCTGGTTCCAGGAGCTGCTCCTCGGGGTCCAGGCGCTCCGAGACGTGTCCTGCCCAGCGCTGGCCCTTGGTGCCGCCGAACGCAGGCCGCTGTCCATTGCCCGAGCCGCGCTGACCCCCAGGCTGCCCTCGGGGCCGGGCAGCAGAGGAAGCGAGCTCAAGCCTGTCACCTGGTTGTAGTTTTCATAATTTCTGATTTGGCATTTTGATCAGTCTGTTTCTGGTCAAGGAAATGCATCCGCATCTCATAACAGGAAACCCTTTTGTGATCTTTACTTCAAGGCATTTCTCTCTCTCTCTCTCTACTTCCCCCATCGCTTTTTTCTCTTTTGGCAAAAATACAGGCCTAATATGATGTGCATCTTATTAAAAGTTCAGCATAATTTATTGCCATTGGTTTGTTTACAAAGTCAACAATCCCCAACTGCACAACGTGGCCTTCCTACAGCCACCGCTCTTTTCAGACTTTCTTGGCTTTTCCCTGGGGCTAGGGTTGGGGTGGGGGACAAGAAAGGACCCATGCTTGAAGGGGTCGCGTGCCGTCGGGGGAGAACAGGCCCACAGCAGTGTGTCCAGCATGGTCCCCAGCCCCCGCACGCGTCTCTCGGGGAGGACGGAAAGCGGGGGGTGGGCTGGCCCGGTCCCTAGGGCTGACTTGGCCCGGGGCCTCTGGGAGCAGGGTCCTGGCAGAGCTAGAGGGGCTGTCCCCTCCCAGACCAGCGCTTCCCCCGTCACTCTGCTGGGGGCGCCCCAAGCCCACCCCGGGACCTGTAGATAGGACCTGGGGACATAGCCTGCAGGGTCTGGCCTCCCGGCCTCCCTGGTTGGGAGGCAGCTCAGCAGAGGCCAGAGCAGAGTCTGAGCTGACTGCCCTGGGCTGCCACCATGGGGCTACTCGGGAGCCGACCGGGTCTCCTCTCTCGGCCTGGCCCCCGAGGCCCGCACGTGTGCACCTGAGCCCCGGGCGCTCGTGAGACCACCCCCTCCTTCCCACACCTGCCCTGCGGCAGCGACCACCAGAGGCCCAAGCCAGCCTGCAGGAGTGCATTGCCTAAGGGCCCCGGGCGGCGGGGACCTGTGACCTCTGCCACTGCCCAGCTGGGCCGCCACCAGGGAGGGCCTCGCCCAGGGCCCCCGAGGCTGGGCGGAGCTCCTGGGAGACCAGAGTGTGCGGTGGGGGCCCGTGGAGCGCTCACTGTCGTGGGCAGGGGGGCGCGGGGGTCAGGGAGACGTGGGCTGTCCCATGAGGCTCGCGAGACTGGGAGGTGCGGGTCTCCGCTCCGGCCTCCCCCGTCCCTTGTTTAGGGTTAGATCCGACAACTTCCCGAGGAGTTAGGGTCTGCAGGGCCTCCACCTCTGTCTCTAGGGCCTCCCTTGTGTGAAGAGGCAGGGAGCCTTCCGACCTTGCAGTGGAAGGGCAGCCCTGCGCAGAGAGCTCGAGGCCCTGGGTGACCTGGAGTCTTTGCGAACTCTCCTCGCGATCCTAGGGCTTCCTGCCTCCTGACCCCCCACTCCCCAGGGCCCGCTTCAGGCGTGGGGCGGGGCTTCACGCTCAGGCCTCGAGCCTCAGTCCTGGGGACTCTCCCGTGGCTGGAAAGAGTGCGTCCTCTAAAGTTGAAGACAGCAGCAAAGCAGACTCGCGGCTCGTGAAGCTACCGACCCGGGGCTCCTGGCCTCTCCCCCAGGTGCTGGGCTCAGAGCCGGCGGCTGTCCCCATTCCCCTCTCCTGGCCTCTCCCCCAGGTGCTGGGCTCAGAGCCGGCAGCTGTCCCTGTTCCCCTGGAGACCCTGGTGCAGGAGCTCCCGGCTGCCCTGCCGATTCCTGAGTGTTCACTGACCGCGGGGGTCCAGGAGCTGGGCGGGTGGGCCCGGGGGCAGAAGGGGGTGCGAGGTCCCGAGCGGTGTGTGTGCGGCCTCAGGGAGTCAGCCCCGCACAGAAGCCACACGCCCCCGTGTGTCGAGCGCTCTGAGTCTTGAGAGGCTGCAGTAATGATCAAAGGCCCTGAGATGAACTGTGTGATTATGTTATTCGGTGTTGGGTGCTGCAGGAGCGTCCAAGGAGGCTCGACCTGGCCAGGGGTGTGCCCCGTCAGGGCCGTGCCGTGACCAGCGCTGTGCCCACCCAGAGCAGCTGAGGACCTGGGGGCCGTGTGCCCAGGCCCCCCCGCTCTCCCCGCTCCCGCCCCCCGTCGCCCAAGCCCAGGGTCTGGTTTGGACGGCCACCCTGTGTCCCGACCTCGAGCCTCCTCAGGCTGTGGGGACAGGAGCTGGGGGCAGGGGGATCAGGGCCCTGGGTGACGTATGGGGGCTAGGTCGTCTCGGGGCCGGGAGGGCCCAGGGCAGGTGGGCTGTGCGGAGTGGCCGCTGACCCCAGGCCCGGGTGGCTTCTGACTTCTACGTGAAGAAGACAAACTTTCTCATCGAAGGGGAAAAACTGCCTGATTTTTATCAGGGCAGGTTGGTTAGAGTGTTAGTTAAGTCATTTGTCAAAGCTCATTTAGTTGTCAAAATTAGATCATTTCCCTCCATTTCCTGGCGGATTGGTCGTAACGATAGCTTTCCTGGCACAGCATTCATCATCCTGGGTCAAATGGGGGATGGGGCCGGGGGCAGGTGGGAAGGTGTCCCCAGAGCGGTGCGACTCCCCGGCCCTCCTGTGGAGGGAGATGCTAGTTTAATCGCGCTTAGCTCCTGTTATCACTTACAGCATAGCGTTCCCGGAGCTGCAACCGCGGGCCTGGACTAAGCCGGGACGATGCCAGTGTCCATGTCCACAAAGCAGGGAGGGGGACGTGGTGGGCTGTCAGCTCCCCGCCAGCGACGCTGACGGCAGAGAGGGTGGCCCTGCGCTCAGCCTTCTGACTGCAGCCGTGCGGTCAAAAAAATCAGCATCCTAAAATAATGTGAAAAAAAAGTGTGGCTCCTAAGAAAAAAGCGTCTTGCACAGAAAGAGGAAGAGAAAACGGCCCAGTGTCTCTTTTCCCAGATGCTCCTTGGTTTCTGTAAAATCAGTCATGTACCCACTCACAGCCCTCGAACAGCACGAAGGTTACAGCTGAGGAGGGGAGGTCCCCCCACCCCAGCCAGGCCCACCCCAGCCAGGCTTGCTGACTTTTCTAAACTTTTCTCACAAAGTTAGGCATACACACAACTCTGTGTGTGTGTCTGTGTGTGTGCACCCACACACACATATGTGTAAAATTCTGTTAATAGCACACTCAGAACAGTGTTTGCGTTTCGTTCATCGCCGTAGCCTTTGCGGTGTTTGTTGGTGTGTGTGCTCACACCTGTCTCCCTTTGGCCGCTTGCTACAGAGCGTGTCATGTGAAGGCACTGCGTCTTATTCACCTGCTGCGTACCCCTGTTGACGGACAGTTGTCCTCTTAACAATTGCAGCTGATGCGGCCTGAACGGCCTGCCTCGGATGTCCCGAGGGACTCGTGTGAGAATACCCGCGGATCAGTCCTTCGCGGTGTGACCTCGCGTTTACCGTTCTGATGCTCAGCGCCTCCCCTGCCTGCAGCAGAGGGGTGTGAAGTCGCAGCCCTGCAGTCTCTCGTGAGCCCGCCGGCCCCAGACCCTTCCGCAGCAGTCACGCTTTCCTTGCCGGACCCGCCAAGCACCACTCCCCTAGCTTACGGACGAGCTCGCTCTCTGTGATCGCCGGCCCTGCGGGTTTTGCTGCCGGTAGGTTGCCTGCGGGCCGTCTCTGCCGGCCGTCGCCTTCGCTTCCTGGCTGTAAACCCTCCACCGTGAGCGAGTCGGCCGCGTCAGGCGCTGCGACTGCCGGGCCCCCTCCCGCTCGCGCGTCTCTGGTCCTTTCCGCGCGTTTGCGTCTGACGGGTCAGCCCCAGGACTCTGCTCCGTGCTCTGCCCTCCTCAGAACGGCCTCCAGCGGGACGGACTCAGGCTCTCTCCTGAAGTTGTTTCTCGCTTTCATTTCTCCGCCGTTGCTCCTGGACTTTGTTCAGTACAGTAGCCCGGTGGCCCCGGCGCCGTTTGAAGCAGCGCCTTGGTCGTGGGCTTAGCCGCTTCTCCGAGCTTTGTCCTGCCGCCTGGTTGCCTTTCACTGACTTACTCTCTGGTCTCCAGACACACTGCTGTCTCTCTGGGTCTGGTCCTCTCTCAGCTTCGTGTTGACAGGCTTTAGCGGCTGAGGCTGGCTTCTGCCTCTTCCCAGCCCCGTGTCTCCACCTGGTTTTCTCCGGGTGTTTGTCGCTGTGACTGCACGTGTATCTTTCAGATGAACGTTAATATCATTTTTTCAGTTGCCGAAAAGCAGTTTCGATGTTGAGATTGAAATGGAGCTGAACGTAAACCTATTCCGAGAGGGCTTACATCTCTATAGCCTCTAGGCTTCCCTTCTGACGGCACTGCGTGTCTCTCCATTCACCTGGAGATTCTGAGTTTCCTTCAAATGGATCCTGGGCATTTCCTCAGTTTTTACCTAAGCATTTCATCTTTCTGGTTGCTCTAATCAATTGGGCCTTTCCTTTCACTGTAATTTTTAATTTGTCTTTGTACAGAAAGACTGTCCATTCTTTAATATTAATGAATAATGCACTGCTTTACTGAGACAGACTTCTCTGCAGTTTTTATTATTTTTTCCCATGGATTCTCTTGAGTTTTCTAGGTATATAATTCGATCCTTTGCAAACAGGGACAAGTCCATTCTTTGTTTTCAACGCTTAGACCTCCCCTTTCCTTCTTTTATCTTATTACATTGCTCAGTGGGCCCAGAACAGTGCTGAGTGGCAGGCATCCTTTGTTTATAATTGCAAACAGAATGTGCCCGATGTTCTATCCAAAGGAGGCCTAGCTTTTCGTATCATGTATCTTCCTTCTCTAAGAAGCAGATATTCATTCCTCTAATTTTTTAAAGTCAGGTTTTAATGTCAAATATCATGGAAACCCTGTTTGGCATCTTTGGGAGTGACTGGTGATTTCTGCCTTTTGACCTGCTCGTGTGCTCTTTCTTAGCGGAACTTTCCTGGTGGTACAGCCCCGGGTACACCCTGCCTAACTGCAGCGTGTTCTTCACTTAATGCCCCACCGAGCTGCATTTGCCCCTCCAGTCGGCGCAGTGCTTACATTAACAGCCGTGATCACAAGGCCTGGTGTCAGCCTTTGTCACTCGAGCCTTGAGCATCAGAATACCAGCTTCACGGGAAGAATCTGGAAGCTTTCATTCTTTATTCTTCCTAAACAGTTTAAATAAGTTGTATGTCCCTTGGAAGGCTGAAGGTCTCTGAAACCATTGGAACTTTGTGCTTTGGGGGCTTAGCACTTTGGTGACTGATTGGAACTTTGTGCTTTGGGGGCTTAGCACTTTGGTGACTGATTGGAACTTTGTGCTTTTGGGGGCTTAGCACTTTGGTGACTGTGGACTTTTTTCTTTTTTGTTGGTTTTCTTGATTCCCATCTCTTCCAGGGACAGTTTTGGTAAAAGATTTTCCTAGAAAATGTTCTGCTTCAGTCATGCCTTCAAATCTGTTTGCATTGAGTTTCGCAAGTGAAACCTCCCAACTTTTCCGTATGTCGTCACTCCGTTTCTCCCGTCTAATATTTTGTGTTTGTGCCTTACCGCTTTTTAAGAGACAGCTCTTCCATCTGCCTGTCGGCTCGGCTGTCCGCTTTTCTGAGTGAGCGCCGCGGCTGCCCCCGCTGCTCTGCGCCCCTCTGCTGGCTTGGTCCTCTGCTGCTCGGGCTCCCTGGCGTGGCTGCCGCTGCGCCTGCGGCTGTGTCCGCTCCGAGCCCCGCCTGGGCTGCACTCCGCTCTCTGCTCCGTGCTACTTTCTAGGTGTTCCGCCACTTGTTTCCAGCCTTCCTCTGACCCGAGAGTTGCTTAATGAGAAGATCTTTGTTTCCCGGTTGCGTTTTTTCCCGTTTGCTTGGTTCTGCATTTAGAGTTTTTATTGCACCGTTGGGGGAGGACGTGTCCTGTGTCATGCTGACTGTTTGCAGTTTATTGAGCTTTTCTTCGTGGCCTAATACATGATTCTGTACATGTTCCAGGGGCTCTTAGGAAGAAGACTGATCTGTTACCACGCGTGAGATAAGCGCCTCCCGTGCGTCACGTGTGTGGGTGTCGGTGCGAGCTGGCGGCTCCCTCTGCCCCGTCCGCTCTGACGTGCTCGCCCTCTGGTCTGCTGGAGGCTCGCTGGGGCGGCTCCTATCATCTTCCCACCCTTTCTCCTCTGCCCCCGACACCTTGTGGCCCGCTGTGGTCTCTGACCCTTCACGACTCACCTCTTCCTGTGGATTAAGACCTTCCTGAATCACCAGTGGCCCTTGGGCTCATTTCAGCTTTTTCTGCCCAGAATTCAAGCTTGTTGGATTTCAGTTTGGCAGTTCAGGCCTTTTAATCTTGATCTCTTTTTTTACTTCTAACATCTCTGAGTCATTTTGTTTTAGTGAAGCGAAGTCGCTAGTCGTGTCTGACTCTTTGCGACCCCATGGACTGTAGCCTATCAGGCTCCTCTGTCCATGGGATTTTCCAGGCAAGAGTGCTGGAGTGGGTTGCCATTTCCTTCTCCAGGGATCTTCCCCACCCAGGGATCAAACCCTGGTCTCCCACATTGTAGGCAGACGCTTTTACTGTGTGAGCCACCAGGGAAGCCAGGATATTGTTTAGAGGTGATTCTTATTTGCAGTACAACACACCATGGCCTTGAAGAATCAAAATGAATACTTAAGTCCCTTGGAGCTCTTTGGACTCAGTTTCCCTGTCTGTGAAGTGGGTAGTTTTTTCCAACCGAAACGTTATGCGCTGTTTACTGTACAAGTTATATCGCTAACTGGCACGATGCCATCCTTTTCAAGATATTTCTTGCTCTGACTTTGGCAAATGAGCCAAGCAGGTCCAGGGAGGTGAGTTTTCCAGAGCTGCCCAAGCGACCGCGTGTGGGCTGTGGTTGCCCCCTGCCCAGGGCTCTCCACTTCCACAGCCCGTGTCCCTTCTGCTCATCACGTGTAGCTGCCGTCGCACCGTCAATGAGAGCCCAGGTCAGCCTGTGTGAAATGATTTCTGGCTTTCTGGACAAGCTGTGGCAAGGAGGGTAACCTAGTAACCAGGTTCACTCTTATACTTAATTGGAAGCAGACCGCGGCGGGCTCAGGGGTCAAGCAAACAGCCTCCCGAGCAGCACCCCCCTGCCCCGCCTGTCCTCTGAGCGGGAGGGCCGCCCTCTGGACACTGCTTCCGGCTCCTCGTGACTGTCAGAAACAGCAGATGGAGCCAGAGACTCGGGGGAAAAAGGCCACCCGGTCCCGAGCCCTCACCTCCTGGGGCCACGACCTCAGTGCTGAGTGTGGGGCAGGCTTGGCTCCTCCATGGGGGTCGCGGAGGTGCGGGGTCCACTGCAGACTGTCCCGGGGGTGGACTGTCTGAGGCCGCCGTGAGGAGGAGGGACTCGGGGGCCTGCTGGAGGGAGGACGTCTGAGGACTTGGAGCCGGAGTCCCCCCAGCCCAGGGTGGTCCTGGGGGGCGGCTATGTCCGCACTCCCGGCTGTTCCTCTGGGGCCCACGTCCGGTCGGCTGGACGACCCGGCTGCTTTGTCTGCTTGGGGACAGTCGGCGCACCCAGCCCTGGGCTCCAAGACAAGCCTGCAGCCTGAGCTCGCCCCGCATGGGAGCGGCCCAGCCTCACCCCTGCCGCCGTGGGCTCGGCCTCCTCTGCCTGAGTCCCGAGCTCGCCCCATGTGGGAGCGGCCCAGCCTCACCCCTGCCGCCGTGGGCACGTCAGGGCGGGGCTCGGCCTCCTCTGCCTGCAGGCCGGGCCTGGCCCCGCTCCGTCTGGGGGATGCTGATGACGGCTGCAGGTGCGCCTGCCCGGTCTGGTTCCAGCACTGCCCTGAGCATCCCTCGGTCCCTCTTGGCGGTTGTGCTGTGGGTGAGGGGCGCGGGCTGGGGAGCAAGCCTTCCAGCAGCAAGCAGAGCGTCTCTGCGCGGGCAGAGAAGCGCGACTACGGAAGCCGAGCCCTCGGCAGTGAGCTCAGGCCTTTGCCTTCGGCCCGGAGCTGGCCTCGGGAGAAAGGGCTGCAAGCCAGCCTCCAGCCCGGCTCTGCCTCTGGGTGCCCGATGGGCAGGGCCCTGCCCACTCGGACTGCAGGGGCCCAGCCGGCGGGCCTGTCCAGGCTGGGAGCTCAGGCCTTCTGGGGCCAGGTCCACCCTGGTGAGGTGTGAGCCCCCATCTGGGCGTCCGGGGTGCAGGGAGGCGTGAGCAGGGGGCAGACACACCCACCGAGCTCCTGGCGTGTGCTCAGCTGGGCTTCCCACCCGCTGACTCTCTGAAGGACCCTCCGGGGCTGCTGCTCTGAGCCCCACCGTGCAGAAGAGGCTGGTGTCCACGCATCTCACAGCGCTGGCGTCAAAGCCCACGGGGTGGCTCCTCCAGCACAGAGGCCAGTGTCCACGCATCTCACAGCGCTGGTGTCAGAGCCCACGGGACGGCCCTCCCAGGACCCGCTATGCCCCTGGGTGGCAGCTCTGTCCTCTCTAGCTGGGAAGGGCGGTGTTGGGGGCCTCCCATGCGCCTGCTCGCCACCTGGACCAGGGACTGAGGTCGTGGGAAGACCTGGGGTGGCTGGCTATGTGCTGCCAGGAGGTCTGGGCAGAGCGTGGCCGTCCCCATGATGGAGGGGGCGAGGGCCTTGTAGAGAAGACGAGGTTTGGATGTTTCCCAGGGGTCCGGGTCCATCCGGGGACAGGAGGGCATGAGTGGTGGGTACGGAAAGGGCGAGAAGCTGCCCAGAGAGCCAGGTCTGCCCAGCGTGGGGCCTGCAGGCAAGTCCTTGCGGGTAAGAGCCCGGGGAGGCCCCAGGGCTGGCTCAGCCAGGAAGGCTGGGCAGGAAGTCGAGGGTCAAGACCCGCCTGGTGGGGGATGGGCAGGGGACTGCTGCTTCTGAGAGCTCACTGGGGCCTGGCAGCTGAGGCCCCTTCCCCGGTTTTCAGATGGGGAATAGGTGCAGGGAAGCACCTCTGGGATTCATTCACACATGGAGTTTTAGCTGCAACAGACCGTGGATCCTGCCCTCAGCCCTTGTGACTGGGTGTGAAGGTCCGAGCAGGTAGTGAGAACTCGTGGCCCCAGTGGCCAAGGCTGGGGTGTGGGGGGGGTGGGGGCGTGGTGGTCCCGCCAGCCCAGTGCCCTCCTGCGGGGCTGCCGCTCCTGGAGGCCCGCCCCGAGGGGAGCACGTGGCTCTGCTGGGGGCCGTGCCACACCCTGCGCCCTGGCTCCCAGCCCTCTCGTCCGAATGTAACTTGCACGGGCCCAGGGAAAGAGACACGTTTAGGGAAGGAAACGGAAGCAGCAGCTCAGTGTGGCCGCGAGGGGCCCAAGGCAGTGTCTGCACCTTGAGGAGCGCACGCACCGCATCCTCCGATGCCCCAGGCCGTGCCGTCTTCAGACCAGCCGCCGAGCCTCTCAGCAAGGGCAGCAAACAGGACCCCCTGCCCTGCGCTGAGTGAGGCCGGGAGAAGGTCCCAGGGTGTCCTGTGTTTGCCCTTCTCTCCCTGGTGCGTGTGCGGCCGTGGGAAAGCACGCTCCATGGGGAAAGGCCCGCTCAGGAAAGTTTTCAGATTTTCTCGAGACAGTCTGGTAAGGAAACAAACTACACGGCAACGTGAACTAACTGGAAAATAAGTGAACAAAGGTTATTCACAGCACAGGAGAGAGCCCTAGAAAAAATGTGAAAAATTAGACATTGGATTCAGACCAAAGTCACGCGGAAGAACAGTGGTGTGCGGTGGAGGACTAACCGTGCAGCTCCTTTCGCTGACAGCTGCTTCCTTCACTGGAGTGTAGTTGTCTTTACAGGAATTTGATCCCTGCCATTTGCAGAAGCGGGCAGTGTTTGGCATGCGGGGCATGTGATGGGTTGTGCCTCCGCGAGGCCCGGGGCTCCCCTCTGTGGTTGCCCCCGGCCCCTCCCCTGCCTTGGTGGAGCCACTTCCCTGCAAAGCAAGAGTCTGGGGGGTGGTCGGCGAGGAGAGAGCCTGGGAAAGGCAGGGACCCAGGGCTTCTTGAGGAGGGGGCAGCCTTTAGCTCAGAGCCGTGGCCCACCGCCTTCAGGACACAAGGCCTCCGGTGTGCGGGTGGAGCCCGTGCACCCCCATGACCAGGGAGCTTGGCAGGGCCCCCTCCTGGCCTGTGCCCCCTGGAGAGGGCTCAGAGGGGGTGCTGACCTGCCCTCTGCTGCGGCTGCTGCCCTGCGTCAGCTGCTCTGCCCTCCCCAAGCTGTTGGAGATGCTCTTGGAAATCCTTCAAACTCCGACTGGCCCGGAGTCTGGCGAGGTCCACGTGGGAGTCAGCTCTCCTGCTCAGCTCTGCTTCTCGTGCGAAGCTCCCCAGCTGCTCCGTCTTGGGGTCCCAGCCCCCGGATGGTGCCCAGGCCACCGTCAGGTTCGTGCGTGGCCATCAGCCCCCAGGGGCCTCGTGGAGGATGCGCAGAGCGCTGCCGCAGCTGCTCAGGCGTGGCGGCCGGGAGGCCTGTGTCGGGAAGGTTCTACGAGGGGCCTTGCTGCGGCGGGAAGGCGGCCGCTCCTCGGCGGCTGCAGGCTGAGCGTCTTCTGTGCGTCCTCCCTTCTGGCTTCGCCCCCACAGCCCTGGGCACCGCCATGATGCCCAGTCCCTCTGCCGTTGCGGCCACACGCGGAGGCGGGAGACAGACCCTGCTACCCACATGTGCCCTGCACCCGGGACAGGGGAGCCTTTGTTCGGCTGAGCACCCATCGGGAGCGTGCCAGCATTCCCAAGGACTGGCCCGCGCCCTCCAGGAAGGACAGGGCTGTGCTTGCTTGTTGAAAACTGGAACGTCAGCTAATGAGGAGCCGTTGAGAGATGGGTAGGTCCCGTCCCAGGACAGCTCACCGTGGTGGGCCTCACAGCTCCCCGAGGTGCAGTGGTGGCCGGGCGGGAGACTGCGGCTCCCAGCCTCCTGCTCACAGGACATGGCTGGGTGCCAGGCCTCAGTGGGGGGTGGGGGTCAGGTTTTGTCTTCCCTCCTCACCATTTAGCCATGTCATCGTCTGAAGAGCAGTCAGAGGCGGCGTTCGGATCACCGTGGCTCTTGGGGACACCTGCAGAGAGTCAGCTCCTCAGGAAGACGGCCTGGCCCGGGGACTCGGGCGGTCCTGGTTGAACTCAGGTTCGGTCCTGTCACGTGGCCTTGTGGGGCCCATCTCGGTCCCACTGCAGGCGACCCACTAACACCCGGGGACCAGGCGCCCCACAGGGTCCGGGTGAGACGCTGCCGCCTCCCCGCTGTGGGCTGACAGCATCCACGCAGGTGCCTGTGGGTGCTCGGGTGGACCATCAACGCGTCCCCACCGCACTCGTGCCGGGCCTTCGCGGTGGGGCTGCGCTCACACCGGCTGCAGGCCCGGGGGTCCACGTCCAGACATGCTCAGGAGGCAGCCGCTCTCAGGCCGCAGGGCAGGCAGGTTGTCGAGGGCAGGCAAGGCTGCCAGCCAGGCTCCGGCTGCCGTGGCCTCTGTCTCATGCGTTCAGAAGACAGGACGTGCCTGGGAGGACGGAGGGACCCGGGGTGGCCAGGCTGCAGCCACTCCCGCTGGGCAGAGGCCTGCAGCCCCCGCAGCATCGGCACGGGAGGCTGAGGGTCCGCCTGTGGAGGCCCCACCCTTCCAGCGCAAGGTATGCGGGTTTGATCCCGGGTTGGGGAACTAAAATCCCACATGCTGCAGGGCAACTAAGGCTGTGCACCGTGACAAAGATTCCACACATCACACCTGAGACCCAGTGCAGCCACATAAAGAACCAGTGCCCAGGCCGCGGGTCACCCAGCCTGCCGGTGCCTCTGGCTTGCCCAGCCCTCTCCTGCCCTGCACAGGCCACAGGACTGGGGGCCGTGATTTGGATGCACTTCTTAAAATCTTTTCTTCTTTTCTGTTGAACATGTTTTCTCCTGATCGTAAAAGCAGTGTATATAGCTAGTGGGAAAAATACAGGAAAGAGTGACAGGGAAATCGACCGTAATTCTTTCACTTTTATATGAAGTCCCTTTCATTCACCTTCCTGTGTTATAGGCTATATATTCGTGTATGGCAGACATCACTCTTTAATTTTTACTTAATATGTCAGTATTTCTGGCGCATGGAGCACCAGTTTCACAAATATATCCTGTGTCTTTGCAAGCGCTTAGCTTGTTGCTATATTGTTTCTTCCTATTGTCCTTACGTTATTTTCTTTCTTAAATTTTCCTGAAGCACTTTGTGTGATGCCGGGAGGCTTGCCGTTTCCGCAGCGCCTCAGAATGCTGGGAAGAGCACAGCCCTTTCTGAGCACCCTCAGCGTGGGTGTCTGGCACAGGCTCTGGCCGCTTGTGTTCTTCTTTTGACTTTTTATTTGTCTGTGCTTGGTCTCAGTTGTGATATGTGGAATCCTTGTTACGGGGCACGTGGGATCTTAGTTCCCCGACCAGGGATCAAACTCGCATACCCTGCATTGGAAGGTGGATTCTTAACCACTGGACCACCAGGGAGGTCCCAAGGCCACTCATCTGTGAATCCGCGCTTTGAAGAACGGTGTTATGTATTGCCTTTTTCAGTTATGGTGGAAATGCATACTTGCGGGGAGCTTCACACACTGTCCCCTGAAGCTAAAAGCCGAGTTCCCTAAGGAGCTGCTCCCAGAGAGGACCAGTGCTAAAGGCATGTGCACATCTGTTTGATGTCTGTGTGTACACACGCACACTCACAGGCGCGCACACACACAGATGCACGTATACATAGGCGCACACACACAGACGCACGTACACACAGGCGCACACACACACAGACGCACGTATACACAGGCACACACACATACAGACGCACGTACACACAGGTGCACACACACACAGATGCACGTACACACAGGCATACACACAGGCGCACACACACTCACACAAACGCACATACACACAGGCACACACACACAGGCGCATGCACACACAGACGCACATACACACAGGCATACACACAGGCACACACACAGGCGTGCACACACACAGGCACACACACAGACGCACGTACACACAGGCGCACACACACACAGACGCACGTATACACAGGCACACACACACAGACGCACGTACACACAGGCGCAAACACACAGACGCATGTATACACAGGCACACACACACACAGATGCACGTACACACAGGCATACACACAGGCGCACACACACACACAAACGCACATACACACAGGCACACACACACACAGGCGCATGCACACACAGATGCACATACAGGCATACACACAGGCACACACACACAGGCGTGCACACACACAGGCACACACATAGACGCACGTACACGCAGGCACACACTCACACAGATGCACGTACACGCAGGCACACACTCACACAGATGCACGTACACACAGGCACACACACACTCACACACATGTACTCACAGGCACACACACAGGTACACATAGACACATGCATGCGCGCACAAGCATGCATACGCAGGCGCGCACATGCCCTCGGGAGTAAAGGCCCCTGGTTGTGGCTGTGTCCCGTGACACGCTGGGTCCAGTCCACAGGAGGCAGGTGCGGCACCGTCATGCCCCCAGGACGGGCTCCCCGGCTGCCCCGGGGCCCTGGCCGCACACGGCCCTCCGTGAGCGCCTCCTCAGAGCTGGTCCCGGCTTCCTGGACCGGTTGGCCCGTGGGCGGAGTCACGTGGTCCTGGGGCCAGAGGCCCCGCATAGGGGATGAGGCGCGCCCGGGCCGCCTGGAGCTGGGTGCAGAGGAGCGGGGGCCGGCGGTGCCCCAGCCTCCGCGGCTGGCCGGCCTCCCTCAGCGCACGCTGCCATCATTCTCCCTGCGTGACACTCGACAGCGGGGAGTTGGCCAGCTTGTTTCATCTCTTCTTAAGGAAAAGTTAAATTTATAGTCCCAGCCCCGACCTTCCCTGTAACTCATGTGCTCATCCTGCTCCCTGGTTTGACGTATGGCATCGCTGTTTCATTAAACAACATACAGGAATAATTAGTTCGGCAACGATGCCTCAGAACAAAAGCCCTTGATTTAGTTTGACTTTATAAGTTGCTCTCTTTTGATGTGCAGGAGCACATCTGGGGTCTCAAAGAGAGCAGAAAGGAAAATAGACGACGTCTAGTCAGGCTGGGGCTCCGGGTTTCCCGAGCACAGCCAGTAACCCTTTGGTCCCGGGCCCCAGTGGCCGCGTGAGCCCCGCAGACCCGGCAGGTTCCGCGCTCCGCGCCCAGCGGCTTGACCTTGCTGTAGCCCCACCTCCCCTGTGCAGACCCTCCTTCTATTCCTTCCCTCACTCCGCAAGTGAACGCTGAGTATCAGGGCCCACAGTGTGTGGCGCCCTCGAGTGCTCTGGAGGCCACGGGTGAGCAAGGCCTCAGCCCCATTTGTCCTGCCGTCGAGTTCTGTCCCCGCGGGCTGCCCGGGGGTCTTCCAACCTCCCCAGCCAGCAGGTGAGGCTGCAGCCTTGCCCGACCCCCAGGGCCCCGCAGGCCCCGTGCTCACAAGCCCCCGCCCCCACCCCACATGCACCCCTCTTCCACGTGAGCTGCCCCCCACCTCCAGGCCCCGCAAATGAGTCCCTGCCAGCTGGGTACCAAGGCTTCTCCCTCGAGCCCTGGTGTCCTTGCTGCCCCAGGAGAGCCCTTGGTGCACGGTGCCCGGGAAGGAGTGACCGTCAGTACCAGAAGCACTGGGGTGGGGGGCTTATGTCCTGGTGCCTGGCCCCCTCGCACCCTGCAGAGGGCCGGGCATACAACGGGCTCCGCGCGCAGGGGTCTGGTCTGTGCACCGCCTGGTCCAGCTGTCCACGTGCGTGGGGACCCCTGCTGCCCAGGACCACGTGAGCCGGGGGAGCCAGGGGCCTTGCGGGCTCGCGTTCACAGCCAGCACTCCGGCCGTGGTGGTGCCGTCCTTGCAGAGGAGTTTTGGACCAAATCCATGCAGATTCTGTTCCAGCTGGCTTTCGGAGCCACAGGGGCAGATTAAGTGGCTCTCTCTCTGGCTTTCAGTTTCTAGGGAACCAGGTCTGGGACAGGCAGACGGCGGGTTCCCTGAGCCCCCGTCAGGCGCCCTTCACCCCTTGCTGCTCCAGCCGTGCCCCACTGCCTTCTCACCCAGGACACAGAAGGACGCGCCCTCTCTCAGCAAGGCCCAGTGGGAGCGCCAGGGCCGCCCTGCCTCCCGGCTGGACAGGGGCCAGGACTGCCTGGCGCACGGCAGAGTGGCTGGCATCGCTGCCCCAGCAGGCCGTCTGGCCCCTGCCTGTGGGCCGCAGACCCCCGGGCCCACCCTGCCGGTGCCTGCACAGTCCCCCTCTCTCGCCTGGCCTGGGCGAGGCGGTGTTCATCCCCACTTCACAGATGAAAACACCGAGGCCGGAGCGGGGACGTGACGCACCCCGGCCCCGCGTCCTGGCCAGGCTCTGAGCCTCAGCCTGCCTGCGTCAAAGCCCCTGCTCGCTCCGCTGCTCAAGGCAAGGCTCCTGGGCTGGCCACACGCCTTTCCCACCTCGGTGACACGTTTCCACACTCGGGGCCCATCAGCCCGCTGCCCAGGCGCCCGGTCCCAACCCGTCCGCACCCCCTGCCCCACGGCTCCAGCTCCTGATCCTCGAGGCCGCGGCGTCTGCCAGCAGGAAGGGGCCACTGACCGTGCCGGCTGCATCGCCGAGGACAGCAGGCTTCAGGAGGCTCTCCTGTAATCTCTCTATCCACACGGCCCTCATTTTAATTTGCAAAATTGAACCCAGATCGAGAGCAGTAAAGCCAGAGGACGGTAAATATTCATGCCTCAGTGAGCGAGGGCGGCTCCATTGCCGTCGTGAGATTGGGAGAATTGCCTTGGGGATTATGTATATTCATGGGCCGATTTTTATTTGCGATATAACATGACTCCCGTTGGCCTGTGTGTTACCCGGTCTACCCCAAACAGACTTTGCGCAAAGCTCCCGCCCTTAAGCTCCTGGAAGTCCTCTCGAGTGGGTCAACCTCTCCCCGCTTCCTAGGAGACGGGCTGGAATAGCAATCGCCCCACACCCAGCCGGGGGCGGCCGCGCGTCCTTCTTGTCCGCTCTGCAGGGCGAGGTGCGGCTCTCGCATGCAGGCCGCAGAAGAGGAGGCGCGTTCTGTTCCCACGGCCGTCTCCCCCGCCCCCTGCCCCGGGCTGCAGGACCAGGCCTGGCCTGTGCTGTGTGCCCCGAGCTGGGGGGGTGCTCACAGGTGACCACCCAGGGAGGCCGGTCGATGGCGGCCTGCCCCGCAGGGCGTCCAGCTCTGTTGATGCAGCCGCTCAGGAGCACCCACGGGGGATCGGGCGGAGCCGGGCCTGGGCAAGTTGTCTGGCTGCCCCAGGTCTCTCCCAGGTGGCTCAGAGCCAGGCAGGGTCAGCCGGCCACTGCCCACCACCTGGTCTCAGACATAAAGCTTTTCGTGCTACGACGGCAGAGCTACGCAGCTGCGACGGAGCCCGTGGGGCCTGGGAGCCCGAGGTGGTGGCCGTCTGGCCTTCTGCAGAGACGTTTGCAGCCCCCGGTCCTTCAGCTTCAGGGGGCACGGGCCCTGGAGCCCCGTGTCGGGCTCAGCCCTGGCCCTCACGTCCTCTTGCGAATTCATCGTCACAGCGACCCCAGTGAAGCTGGGGTGTGCGTCTCCTTTCTGCTGATGGCACAGTATTAATAGTAATCGTGTTCATGGCTCATCTTTACTAAACAGTTCCTGGCTTTTGATGCCGTGTGAATGGCTCTGCGTGGATTACCTGGGGTAATCCCCCACACTGCCTGGGGAGGCGGGTGCATTTTCCATCTGCGGAAGCGGAGAGGGCAAGCCCCGTGTGCCCAGCGTCATGGGCGGGCTCGAGGGAGCGGACCCGGGAGGTCTGGCCGCAGAGCCTGCGCCACTGGGGCCCTTGCCCTCAAGTGCAAGTTCACGAAGCAGCTTCGCTTCCGCCGCTCCCCAGCCTCCTCCCGCGGGATCCCGTGTCCTCCGGGAGGCCTGGCCCAGAGCTTCCCCGCAGGGTCTGCGTCCCAGCCCACCGCTGCTGTCGGGGAGGCCTTGGGCCCCGTCTGCCCCCTCTCCACGGGGGTCGCGGTGAGACCGGCGACTCCTCGGGCCTGTGTGAGGGCTGAGTAGGCCGGTGTAGGTGAGCTTGTTGGAACACTGCCCAGGGTATACAGTAGGTGCTCCCTGAACGGCAGCAGAGGCGGGGGGAGGTGACGAGGTCCCCAGGCGTCTGAGCGGCCCATTGGTTAGCACGTCAGCAGAGGGTCTGCAGACCACAAGCTGCAGGCCAGAGGCCGGAGTGGACCTTGGCCGCTGGTCTAGAGCCGCGCTGCGCCCCCGAGGCCGCGGGCGTGGAGGCGGCTGGGGTCTGCCTGCCGCCGCCGCGATCACTGCCTCACCTGTGCTGGGCCTCTCGTGCGTCCCTGGCTCCCCTACGCCCAGCTGGCCCCTTGATGGGACACGCCACCCGACTTGCCACCCCACCCAGGGTGCTCAGTTGCTTGGCTTTCTCCCCTCCGAGTTCTAGCTTTCTGAGTTTAATCTTTGTCCATCTCGCCTGCAGCCGCTGCGCTCCTCAGATAGCGTGACAGGGTCCTTCGCAGCCCCACCAGCAGGTGGGCATGTCGGCTGTCTGCCTGGGAACCTTCCATGCCTGAGAGCCCTCTCCTGACTTCCAGGCAGACCCAGTCAGCCTAGGCTTCACCGGTGTCTTGGGAGCTCTCTCGGGCGTGGAAGAGACTCTGCCAGCCTTAGCTGAGCCTCTTCTTCGTCCCACGACGCCCTGGGTCCTCGGCGTCCTCCCCGCGGGCCAGGCTCGGCGGGGCTGAGGTGCCCTCACGCGCTGAGGCCGGTCCCCCAGCTCTGGCTGGGGCCCCAAGCTCAGCCGGTGTCGGGAGCGGGTGAGTGGCCCTGGCCTTTGTCACCTGCAGCCCTGAGCCTGCACAGCTGCCGGGTGTAGTTCTCCGTGGCCGGGCGTTCGGGGTGGCTGCCCCCGCGGGCCGGGGACGGCAGGCCATGCCCAGCGGGTCGGTTTCCCTCAGTGGCAGTTTCCAAGAGGGCAGTTACACCCAAGCCTTGTTTTTACTTTAAAACAAACATGGACATATTACGGCATCAAACACAAAAATTTCCACGAACCTTAAAACTTAGAAGCGGTTCTGTGCCCCCAGCAGCTGGCGTCCTGCACCTGCCCCCCTCTGCCACCTCCTGGGACTGCTGGGCTCCGGGGCCCATGGTCTGGCAGGCTCCCCCGGCACTGTGAGCCCGCAGCTTGCCCTGAGGGGCCCGGGAGGGAGAGGCTGTGCTTTCATTTCTGAGACTCCCCTGGTCTCGTCCGAGTGGGCTCGTCCTTTGAAACCCCGTCGCCTGCCCAGGATCCAGGCCACCCGGTTGGTTCTCCACAGCCCGAGTGTGGCCGTGTCCCTGCTTGGGATGCTTCTCCAGGCTGAGCCCCGGGTCAGAACTGGCCCCCTTGGCTCACCTCCCAAGGATTCCTTACCCCCCAAAAAGCCCAAGGATGTCGTTAAAAACAATTAAAGCCCCAGTTGTATGGAAAACAGGAGAATCAGACATCGTTGTAATTCAATTTAAACTTTTATGGGATGACAGATGCGTGGAGGGTGGCTGGGAGGAGGAGCGTGGAGCTTCCTGGCAGGCCCCTTGTCACTTTTACGGTTTTCCATTGTTGCCAGACTGGGTGGCGAAGAACCTGGGTGAGTCTGTGAGGTCGCGGTGGAGGGGCGGGGCCTCTTGGGCCCCGCGGTAGGAAACCCGATCCCCCTTCCGCCTGCCGGGTGCCCACCACAAGACAGCAGCAGGAGGGGCCAGCAGGCAGCAGGGTGGCATGGCCTGCCATGGGCAGCCGCTCGCCCGGCGCAGGCGCCCAGAGAGCAGAGCCAGGCGTGCAGGTGCGGCGCCGCCGTGGGGCCTGACGGCGTATCAGCGCTCGCTGAGTCCCCAGGACTCCGGTCGGGGCCTGAGCTGGGGCGGTGCACATGGGCCTGGGGGTGACCGAGCTCCGGGCATGCAGCCTGGCCAGGCACTTGGGGGCGGGGCAGTGGCTGGAGTAGACAGACGCGCCAGCAGGCAGAGCCCCCGTCGGAGCCTGCGCTCGGGTCCAGGGACACGTGTGGGTCCCCAGGCTTCTGAAGACGGCCTCCTCCTCTTAGGGGGCATGTCTCGTTCCTGAGCAGGGGCCCCTGAGAGGAAGGTCTCCTCACTCTCCTCCCCGGGGGCAGCTGGCTTTGGCTGAGGCCCCCGAGGATGTCTGCATGGAGCAGAGCCCAGCGCCGGGCAGCAGCAGAGCCTCCCGAGACGAGGCCGGGTGGGGGGGGCGGGGGAGCGCTGCCAGGCCCAGCTCCTGGTGGTGCCGGTGGCCCAGGGGCAGGGGCTGGGGCACCGAGCCAGGACAGGGAGGGGCTGGCCTGACCTCCTGCGATGTCACCTCCCTGGGAGCTCGCCTGGGAGGCCACTGGGCCTGGCCATCCGCTGTGGGGAGGAGCTTCGCCCCTTCGCCTCAGGGTGAAGTGGGGGCAGCAGGGACCCCCCAAGGAGCCCTGTCCCAGTGGGCAACAGCCGGGCGGCAGCAAACAGCCTGCAGGGTTGCGTGAAGGCGCTTCCCGGCGCTGCTGGGGGTGAGTGGCCGCGGCAGTGGGCGATCAGGGGTACTGAGGCAGTCGTGCGCCCCACCATGGGTCTGCGTGGCGGTGCTGGGAAGCACGAGGGGGCCGCGACAGGAAGGCCCCCTGCGGCAACGTGCCCACAAGTACGGGTGTGGGTAAGAGGAGGAGGGACCGCGGCATTCAGGAGGAGCAACCTGGACAGACCGTGCGGCCCAGCCGCCGCTGTGTGAGCCTGCAGAGACCGCTCCTGACAGGAGCAACGCCTGCCCAGGGCAAGGGGATGAGTCGTCGAGCAGGCCAGCGGCACAGCCCTGCCCTGGATGCTCGCAGGCGCCTGCGCCTCGCGGAGTGCTCACGTGGCTCTGAACGCCTGTGGTGGGACACGTGAAGACTCCCTGGAGCTTGCTCCAGGGCGGCAAGGCCGGAGTCAGGCCTCGGGGCCTTCAACCCCACACTGAAGCCAAGGACGAGTGGCGGCTCAGACGGGTCAGTCCCAGGAGGGAGCACAGGCCGTTGGGCACCTTGCTTGACCCCGAACCTCTCTGAATGGTTTGTTCCTCTAGAGTACAAGTGGGTGGGGACTGACCCCCGGGGCCTACCCGCTGCCCCCACAGCCCAGGCCGCCCTCCCCGCAGCGGCGTCCTGAGCTTGGCTTTTTGTGCAGGACGCAGTTAATGTACCAGGCGGGGGATGTCTTATCTGTGCCCGGCCCAGCTCAAAGACGAGGGAGAAATAAGAGCAGCCAAATTGAAACCTTATTAAACCAAATTGGTCAGGTCTGATGGAGCCAAACCTAGACGGATCTTTGAAAGCTGATTTCATTTTTCCCTCCGGTCTGAGCCTCTTTGGATTGCAGTAACTGATCCTGGTGTAAGCTTGTTAGTGTCGACCTTGTGCGTCTCTCCTCCTTTCCCGACTTACATTTCATTAAGCGCTGATGCAGTCACAGGGCCCTGACCCTCGCCTTTGGCACAGCCAGGAGCTTCCAGGCTCATTAGTGGACAGAAACGGATAACAGGGTTCCAATCTCATTACGGCCGGTGCCATTATCACAGCAACCTCGCCCATCAGAAGCGCGGCTCAGCCCCCTTCTCTCAGTATCTGCTGATTCTGGAGGCCGTCGGGGGCCGGTCCCCCCACGTGTTGGCCCCCCGCGTGGGTTGTGGCTCTGGCTTCTCTGTGTCCTGTGCTGCAGAAACAAGGCTGCCAGAGAGCCGGGTCAAGGGCTGCAGTGCTGGTGGGCGCTGGTGGGGCTGACGTGTGTGGGGTGACGGGAGAGGGGCTTCCAGACGGGCACGTGCCCCACCCCCGGGCCTCAATCCCGGATCTGTGAAGTGCGGTCGCCGGAGCCGTCTGGGGGTGGTTGGGCGAACGGTGAGGACAAGCTTGTCACTCGACGAGCGTCCTGTGGACACCATGTCTCTCCTCTGCCCTCGCCGCCGCTGGCTGGGTGTCTGATCCTGCAGGCTGGTGCTGTGCAGGGCAGAGACGCACGCCTCGGGACCCCGCCTTGGGCCACTTCCCTGCCGGCGTTCAGCGGCCTTAGAAAGCGCCCCGGCCACTGTGAGCCCAGCCTTCCGCCGAGGGCCGCAGACACCAGAAAGCGCGGCACAGAGGCTCAGAAGCCTGAGAGAGCCCCTGAGTGGGGCCAGGCCGACAGGCATCCGCCTGCTCTCCCACTAGCCCGTCCCGCTGGGGCCCTGCTGGACAGAGTGGGGTGCTGAGGGGCTCTTGAGGGGCCAGGCCTGAAGCCTGCCGGGCTGGCCATCAGGAGGCACCGCTGAGCTCTGCTGGGTCAGGGGAGCTGGCTGGCCCCCGCCTCCAGCCCCAGAGCCTTCTTCCTGGGTCCATGGTGGGGGTGTCCACCCTGAGGCCCCCAGCACCACCCCAGGTCAGCTGGCCGGGTGATCAGGGGACAGGCCAGGAGCCAGGCCTGCCTCGAGGTCCCGGAGCTGATCAGCCCAAGTCCCAGTCTATCTGCCTTGTGACCTTGGAGACATCAAAAACCTCTGTTTTCTCATCCATAAAACTGAATGTAAAAATATTGACCTGCCTTGTAGGGTTTTATGAAGAATAACTGACCCAGAGGATGGTAAAGCTTGTTTGTTCATCAGAAAGGGCCAAACTGCTTAGCAGGCATGAGCTCGAGTTTGCAAAAGTGTTGGCTGGCTTGGTGTTCCTCCTCCCTCCTGCCAGCTCCCCGCCGCCGCCCACCGCCCCGTCTCTCGCCTCTGGGGCTGTCACTCGCCTCGCCGGTCCTTCGAGTGTTGCGGGTGCTTCCCCCGTGGAGGCTCAGGTGCCCCCCACACACGGTGTGGCAGGCACGCTGCAGGGACAGGACCCTGCGGAGGGCGGTGAGCGCATCACGGGGCTGGGGAGCAGGCCCGCAGCACGGCCAGGGTGAGGCCCGCGGACAGCTCTGGTGGGGCCCCACGCACCAGGCAGGGCTGGTATCTCTCCGAGGTCACCCGGTCACCCCGCGCCACATTCCTGGAAGGCCGCGTCCCGGCGCCCGCACGGACCCTGCAGGGTGTCTCTTTCTGACTGATCTTGACGGTGGCTTTTGACACCGCTCCTCTCACTTTCTCTGCCCCCTGACCTCCTGGTTAGGTGGTTAATGGTCTTTAAACAAACACTGGCTTTTCAGGCTCCACTGGGAAGGACCAGGCTCTTTCCGCCCAGCCCTCCTCTACGGGGAGGAGACGGGGGTTCCACACCCCGACCTCATAGACTGGGCGCCCGAAACCTAGTGGCCGGCGCTGCCTTCCGCCGAGGGTGTCGGTGGGGGGTGTCGGTGGGGGGCCGCCTTCCGCCGAGGGTGTTGGTGGGGGTTTCTGCCCCTCTGCTGCTGTAAGCAGAGGTCCTCTGATGGTCTCGTCACCCGGACGTGGGTCTCTGCAGACGCGTTTCTCGCGCTGTACACGTTTGTGGGGCCTTTTCTGCGCCTGCTCCTGATTTAGCTGCCTTGGGCACAGAAGTGTGCTGCTGGGTGGGCGTGTGAAGGTTTGGGAACAAGTAAGATCCGTCGCCCCTGGTGGTGTCCAGCCGCGCCCCACTCCTTGCCCCCGCTGCAGCCCCTGCCGCCTCCACACCTCCAGGCGCCCTGGCTGTGAGTGGACTTTCTCTGGCCCCGCACAGCTGGCTCTTGTGATCAGGGTGTCAGCTCAGACATGGCCTCCGCAGAGGTCTTCCCTGACCTTTGCCCCCACACAACCAGACTCTCCCAGCCCCCAGCGCGGGGCCCCAGCATCATGGCGCATCGTTCGCTCTAAGCAGGGCGTGAATGATGCACAGACTGTGGGTGTTGGTCACACGTACCTACACACACTAAGCGCCACGTGTCTGTTCCGTTTATGCTAATGGGCGTCGTTGCTACGACAGTACCTGTAGTGCTGTTTCTGGATGCTGCGTTCTTTGCGGACACAGCTGGCCCTGTCCCCACGCCCGGAACAGCGCCCAGCATGCAGCGGCCCCGGGGCCCGTGTGTCCAGGGAATGAGGAGTGGCTCTGCCCGGCGAAGCCCGCAGGCTGGCAGCGGGCGGGTCTGAGCAGGCAGGGGTGGCACAGCGGGTGACGTGGCCGGGAGGCACTGGGGCAGGGCTCTGCCCAGCGGGGTCTGGACAGCCGTGTTTGTCCTGCACTTTCGAGGCAGCCGGGCGAGGCCAGGCAGGCGGGGGGTGGTGGGAAAGCAAGGCTAGACTGAGGGCTGGGGAAGAAAGTGCAGGACGGAGCCTGGGTGGGAGGGGGCGAGAGGGGCCCCAGAGCTGCAGTCAGGCTCCAGTGACCACCACCCCCAGCCAGGCCCGGGCGCCCCGGGGGCCTGCTCTGTGCGGGGCCGTCTGATCGGGAGCCCGTGGCTGCTGGCAGCCCTGGGACACAGACCTCTCTGCGTGGGCCCCACCCCTAGGTGCAGACTCTGAGCCCGCTCTCCTGTTCCACCCAGGTGGTGAGGAAAGTGAAGTCCATGCAGATGTTTCACACGCCCGTCAGCGCCGCCATGCAGGGGGACCGGCTCGGCATCTGCGTCACCCAGTTCGACCCCAAGCTGCTGGAGCGCGGCCTGGTGTGCACCCCCGAGTCCCTGCACACGGTCCACGCGGCCCTCATCTCCGTGGAGAAGATCCCCTACTTCCGGGGGCCCCTGCAGACCAAGGCCAAGTTCCACATCACCGTGGGCCACGAGACGGTCATGGGCCGGGTGATGTTCTTCAGCCCCGCCCCCGACAGCCTCGACCAAGAGCCCGTGCTGGACTCCTTCGACTTCTCCCGCGAGTACCTCTTCCAGGAGCAGTACCTGTGCCCGGGCCCAGCCCCGGCCGCGGCCGACGCGGCTGAGGCCGCCGAGAAGGCGGGCCAGGCCTCGGCAGGCCGCTGCCCCCGGCAGCAGTGGGCCCTGGTGGAGTTTGAGAAGCCTGTCACCTGCCCGCGGTTGTGCCTGGTGATCGGCTCCAGGCTAGATGCCGACATCCACGCCAACACGTGCCGCCTGGCCTTCCACGGTGTCCTGCTGCACGGGCTGGGAGACAGGGACTACGCGGAGAGTGCCCTGCCTGCGCTGCGCGTGTACAAGCTGAAGCAGAAGCACGGCGTCGTGGAGCGGGTGAGCACGCCTTCCTGCCTGCAGTCCTCAGACGGGGAGCTGCATCCACGTCCTCTGGCTCGGCCGGTCAGAGCCAGGCCAGCACACAGGCGGGCCCTGCAGCTGCTTGGCCCAGCTGGTCAGCGCAGGCGGGCGGCTCCTTGGGCGGCCCCCCACTGTCAGCCGTCCCTGCAGCCCCACCTGGGAGCCCTCGCCCGCTGGGCCCTGAGCGGACGCGAGTCCCTGTGGCTCCCTGGCGTCGAGTCCAGGGGTCAGGGACGGGCATGGTGGTCCTGGGACCGGCCGATGTGCGCAGACTCAGAGCCGCCCGCTGAGACGCCGGTGCTGGGAACTCAGGCTCCCATGGGGCCTGCCTGAGGCCGTCCTGGTGCAGCCCGGAGTGTGTGTAGCTGCGGGTGATGGGGGTGGGTGTGCAGGGCCCTGGAGCCCATGACTGCGGGTTGCGTGGCCTCGTCACCGACCCCCTGTGCCTTGTCCTCTGCTGGCCCCCAGCGCTGACCCCCGGGGGCCTCGGCGCACGCTGCTCTGCGTGCCTCACGCTGGAAGGCATAGTGTCATCTTTGCCCTGGCCGCCTGCAGACAAGTTTCAGTGAGAGTTGGCACGGCCGGGAGTTGGGCAGTCTCTTTCCCTCAGTTCCCTTTCTGGAGAAGCGGGGGCTGTGCAGCCCTACCCTCAGGGCCGCGGGCAGGGGGGCTGCCGTGTGGGCAGGGCCAGCCCCGAGCGCCAGGCCGCATCTGCTCTCCTGCACTTCCCTCCTGGCACAATTGCCCGGGTCCCCAGCTGGCACCTCTCTCTCCGCCGTGCTGGGGTCAGCCTGGGTGTGCCGGCCCCCCTGGGCCTGGCCCCCGCTGGCGCCGGACGGGCAGGGCCTGCGGGCTGGGCAGAGGAGCCTGCGGCATCGGCCCAACCGAGTGTGGACGCGCAGACGCCACTGGGCGCGCTGGCCGGCTTTGAAGTCTGGGCGGCTCTGCCGAGGCTCCCAGCTCACCCCGCTCCACTGCTGACGGCTCGCTAATTGTGCCCGGGGACCCAGGGAGCACGCCGGCCCCGGGCACAGCCGGCCTGAGACTGTCTCTGGCCAGTGCGGGCTCTTCGCTGTCCGGCAGCGCTGCCTGCCGCCCCCCGGGCCCCACCCAGCTCCCAGGCCACACAGGGAAATCGAGACTCTTCTGGAGCCGCAGCCGAGCAGGCCCCGCCTTGGGGAGATCAGATGGCCGCCCGCGAGTGCTGGCCCCGCCCAGCGCCCAGGTCTCTCCGGCCTTCCCCACGGCGTCTGATAGCCCGTGTCTGTTGGCCCCCCTTTGAAAATGGCTTTTTCTGTATAGACAGAGGGCCAGGGCGGCTGGTCGTGGTGGAAAGTGCTGGCTCTGGACCTGATGTCCCGAGCAGGTGCTGGCCTGGCCCAGCTGTGGACCAGTCCCCCCGCCCCCAGCCAGAAGCTGTGGCCTCTCTAATGGAGCTGGTGGAAAGCTGGTGAGACCGCGCGTGGGAGGGCCTGGCCCGAGGGGCGAGCCTGGCCTGTGAGAGATGCCCAGCCGTGTCCACCCACCTTTCATCCCAGAACACGGTGCTTTGGTGCCCCTTCGTTGGCACCAGAGGAGCTTCACCCACGTCAGCGCCCAGGGATGGGGACAGTCAGCGAGGCAGGGTCCGTGAGTCAGGGCCATGGACACCGGGCCTGTCCCTGCGGGTCGGCGCCCTGGGTGCTGGGCAGGCCTCGGTCTTGAGGAGTGGGCCTGGGTGTCCTGTTAGTGGGTGTTCGGGCCAGAGCCGAGCCCCGAGGCCTCTGGAAGTTGCCCAACAGAGTGAGGTGACTTGCAGGTCAGTCTCCACCCCTGGGTTTGCCCAGGGGGGTTACGTTGGGCCAGTCGTCCCCAGAGACCCTGTGTCTTCCTTACAACCACCTTGCAGGGGATACACGTGTCCTGTGCCCCCAGAATGGGGTGCGGAGACTGGGGAGGGTCCGGGCCACCCCACCCGGCGCGGTCGTGGCAGCATGCTCCTTAAGCCGGAAAGGACAGACGAGCCTGGACACCTTCGTCCAGGGACCTGGGCACTGCCGGTCCTGGCGGCTCCAAGGGCCCTCCCGGTGCCCGTCCTCCGCAGGCTGGGCACCTCGCCCTGCTGGCCCCGGGCGCGTCAGAGGAGCACCCGCACCTGCAGCCCCCGCTGCCCCCAGCTTCAGTTTCTGCGGCCGAGGTCCTGGCCCCTGGGCGGCTGTCTTGCTACTGGGTCTCCCCTGTTCTCGCGGACACCAGCACCCCCTCCTGCCAGGAGCCCTTCTGAAAGAAGCCCCCAAGGCTCAGCAAAGCCCTGGGCACAGGCTGCGGGGCCAGGGGACGCGGACCAGGCCCCCTTCCAGTGGTCCCCCATCCCGGCGCCCGTCCTCCGGCTAGAGTTAGGACAGTCGCCTCAGGACTTGGCAAGTCCCAGGCCATGCCGTGGAGCCAGCCGGAGACAGACGCGCGTTGACAACGTAAATAGGTGTGCTGCAGCCGAGTCCCACTTGGGGGCTGGGGCGGAGGGGCCGCGCCTGGTGGACCCCCTGAGAGGCTTGCTGTGCTCGGGGAGCAGCCCACGGCTGCAGGGCTGACCACCCAGGTGGGTCCTTCGTGGACGCTGCGGCCCCTTGGACCGTCTCACTGCCAAGGCTCAGCGTGGGCCCTGGCCAACATCCCGGGGTGGGCTCATGGGGAAGCCGGCCTCCTGGTGGGACGTGCTGGTGCCTGATCCCCAACGGCTCCGCTGAGGCTGGGAGCCTGTGGAGACGAGCTTGACCGCCGCCCGCAGGAGGCCTCGTCCTCTGACCCCAGGGGTCACTGAACGCCAGCCCTGCGGCAGATGTTTGCTGGGACCCACGGCCGCACCCCATCACTGCTGGAGGCTGTGTGCCAGGTGCAGAGGGTGCCCTGGCCCCTGCTGGCTCCCCGGCGGGCATCTGTCCCCGCTGTTCCCCCACCCCCGCATCGGCAAGCGACTCAGATCCTGTCCCTGAGCTCAGGAAAACCCTTGCAGACAAGGGCTTGCGGGTCCAAGGGGCTCTGAGGGCCTCCCTGCTCTGGCCAGCGGCCTCAGCAGTGATGCCGAGCTCGGGACTGGCCCCCAGGTGGGGACGCGCACGGCTGGCCCAGACCCACGGATCCGTTTGGCTGTTGTCCTGGCCCTGCTGGCTGACCAGGCCCCCCATGAGGCTGGGACAGGGCTTCACGTTCAGGCCCTTCTGCGGGGGTTCAGCTGGGGGCCTGCGGAGGCGACAGGCACCCTCGCCCTGAGCCTGGTGACGCCTGCTCACCTGGACTACCCAGTTCTAGGGGCCGGAGAAGCTGCTCCGTGCCGTCCACGTGCAGCAGGCCTGGGCACCCTCGCACAGCCTTGCCACGTGGAGGGCGCGGAGCAGCTCCCACGGGGGTGAGGCTGACGGCTCTCCGCGTGGCCTGTGTCCCGTCCGCCCGTCACTGGGAGCGGGGGGGCGTGTGCCTGGTATCTGGCTGATGAATCTAGTCGGGTAGGCTGTGTTTTTCTGCAAGGTTTTTAGGGTAAGTGGGGCAGTTTCTGCTCTTCAGAGCAACCCATCCGGGTGCTTGGCCAAATCTTGGCATCGTGGGAAGAAGTGCGATGCTCCTGAGCCTGGCTTGTGGGGCCCTAGGAGGAGGTCCCCGCTGACCGCATGCCCGCCTCTGCATGCTGCCCAGGCAGCGCCCGGGGCCCAGAGGGCAGGAGGAGGCCTCCCTGGCACTCCGAGGCCTGGTAGACCTGGTGCTTACACGCGCGTGCACACCCCTTCCCCCTCTCTGCAGAGGCCTTGGAGTGGGTGCACAGCCCCTTCCCTCCTCTCTGCAGAGGCCGTGGAGTGGGGCTGGCAGGTGGCCTGGGGGTGGGAGGTCACCGAAGTGCGGGCGGGGCGGGCTCGGGAGTGGGTGGCACCCCTTGGCCTTCCTGAGGAGCTGTCGGCTCCAGGACGGGCAGGCAGGACTGCTGTGGGCTCTCATCAGCTCTGTGTATCCCTGCGGGTGGTGGGGTAGGGGGGCTGGTCATCAGTGGTGACGCGGGCTGACCACCCGTGCACGTGGCAGACGGCCTTCCCCTGGCACTGACACTCTCCCCGGGCGGGTGGGCACAGGTGCTGGATGACCACAGCGTGATCGGCCGCTCCCTGTTCAAGAAGGAGACCAACATCCAGCTGTTCGTGGGACTCAGGGTGCACCTGTCTACCGGCGAGCTGGGCGTCATCGACAGCGCCTTTGGACAGAGCGGCAAATTCAAGGTCCACATCCCTGGTGAGTGGCGGTTTCCTCCCGCTCGCGGGAGCTGTCACCCTGCCAGGCTCAGCCCGCGGGGCCTCATGGCCTCTGCCCCCACTGCCCTGTGCCCAAGAGCCAGCGGGTCCTGGAGACGGCGGCTGTGGGCACTGCGTCTGGTCTAAGCACCCAGGGCACATCACCTGGCTTGCGCGGGGCATGGAGCCACTCAGACCAGCAGCTCAGAGGGCACGTGGCTCCCTGGGGTCGGGGTTGCCACCCCATTCCTGCCTCCTGCTGGCTCTGAGGCGGGCCTGGTCCCCGTGGGGCTGCGGCGCGCGTCTGCTGCCTGGGGTCCCGCTGTGCCAGCCGGTGGCCTCCCACTGGCTCCGCAGGCCGGGAAGGAGGCCAGGGAGTCCTCTGGGTGTCCCGCCCCACCCCAGGCGCGCTGGGCCTCTCGCGTGGGACCGCGCAGCCCGTGGGGCCAGGCCGGGTATCAGAGGCCGGGTTGCAGGTGAGAGCGAGAGGCAGGAACGGGGGAACGCTGGCCTGGGAGTCGGGCTCCATCTGACGCCCTGTGTGTGGAGTTTCCTGACGAAAACCTGAAATGGTCTGAACCACAGGAAGCCTGTCTCTGGGCTGTGTTTGCCCATCGCGACCCATGGCTCCTACTTGAGGCTCAGGACGGACGCGGGGGCGTCAGAGTCACGTGTCTGCTTTGAGCTGTAGTACGGGAGCAGCGCCTTGTGGAGCCTTGGACGCTGCCTTCCGAGACCTCAGAGCTGGACGGGCTCGCAGGACAGCCCCTCCCCATGACACCTGAGGAGCTTCCCCCAAAGTCTGGTGCCTCATGGTTGAAGGGCCCGCATTGACAAAACTGCCCCTTCCAAAGGGCCACCTCCGTTCGGTAGGCCCGGAAGGCCGAGGCCCTCCCTGCGAGACAGCTTGGGGACCCGCTGGGCGGAGGGTGGTGAGGGTAGGGGGCGTGGTCAGCGGTGACAAAGGTCCCCCCGTCCATTTCCACGTTGCTGGCTCCCAGTGACGCTGCCCGCGTTCCAGGTCATGCTCCAGGAGCCTGGCCGTGGGGCAGCACCCAGGGGTGCAGGGGTCCCGGAGCCACCGCGGGGTCAGCCCGGGGTCAGAGGCAGGTCTCGACTGGATGCACAGTTCTAAGCATCCCTCGGACAACGGTCTGAGGAGGCAGAGGGAGGGGGGGAAGGCCGAGGCCGCTGCGGCACAGGAGACCGCGCTCCGGGGAGGTGGAAGCTCACGTTGGTGCCGGGGGTGGGGGGTCCCTGGCGTCCTGGTCACGATGTGGTCGTCTCCCCACAGGCTCCACACAGTGGGCCTTCGGGCTGCGCCGGCCCTCTGGGTTCAAAGTGAAACTGTTTTCTTTCCTGTGAGACGCGCCCTGCCCACGCACACCACCCCAGACACTGAGTCCCACCTGTAAACGCTGCCTGGAGTGGATTCTCGGGCACCCTTGGGAACCTGAGCTTGGGCCACCCTCTTAGGGGCACCCGCCAGGGGCCTCCAGCCTTTTCTGAGGCACCGTGGGCTGGGTGTGTGCGGGCTCTGCAGCCCTGTGTGCCCAGGAGGCAGGGACGGGGCTCCTGCAAAGAGCAAGGGCCTGCGGCCTACCAGACCCGCCTGAAAGCCTGGCTGGAATGTTAACCTTCCTGAGCCTCAGTTTCCTCATCTGTAACATGGGTCTTTTGTGAAGGTTTTTTTTCCTTCCCAACTCTCTTAAATAACTTGATCCATAGGGAAAAGTGGAAAGAAAAGTGTGCTGAACACTCATGTTCCTCAGATTTCACACCTGTCGGCGCCGCACGTCGGCAGAGAATGCACAGTGACCCCCACGCCAGCTCATGCCCCCGAGGACGGCGCCTCTGCACAGCCACCCTCTGCTGGAAGGGCCCTTCCAGGGAGGAGGACCCAGCAGGACCGTGCCCAGCCCGGAGCGTCACCTCCCCGGAGGAGCCCCTCGAGGGTACATGGCCGACGGCTGATGTCGCCTTTGAGGCGCCTGACCGCGTGAAAGGGAAGTCTTGCAGAGAAAAGAAAAAAGAGACCCAGTGAGAGCGTGGCGCTGGGAGGCTGCGCGAGGCTACTGTCCTCTTCAGCTTTCTCCCGCGCGGAGTGCACTGAACGAGCTTGGCGGGTGCGTCCACAACTCTGGGCCAAAGACACAGAGACCACCCCCAGCTCAGACCCCTGCACCGAGCCCGGACCTGGGCCGTCGTCAGCCATGGCTCCAGGGTCACGGGGGTCCCAGAGTCACGGGAGGCAGCCCCTGCTGCCCCCGGGCCCCACCATCGAGAGGCCGGGGAGGCAGTGAGGGTCACGGGCTCCTCCCACCTGGAAGGATGAGTCACCCGTCGCTGGACCGCAGACGGCCTGGGCCCGAGGGCAGTGCCCACGAGGGCCCCAAGCCCCAGCTCTGGGGCCGCGCCGTCAGGGAAGGCGGGTGGCACAGGGGGCAGTGGGCTCGGTGAGAGCCTTGGGAGGGAAGTGGGCTTACTCCAGGAGGGGCCCCTGCGCGTTTGAGCAGAGGAGGCCAGGGTCTGCGGTGTGTGGGGTGGTGCTCCAGGGAGCCTGCACAGTCCCCGGGGAGCCCCACCGGGGCCCAAAGCCGGCGGCGTCAGGGCAGCGACCCTGAGGTGCGGGGACCCCCCCAGGAGAATCCCCGGCCAGTCAGCAGCCTCCCACCAGGTCCTGTCACCAGCCGGCCGGGGAGACTCCATAAAGCAGCCTGGCAGGGAGAAAAGAGGGCTGCAGAGCGGTGAGGGGCGAGCGCTGAGGCTTCAGAAAATCCCTGTAAAGTGAGAACAAACCATCCATCTCTCCCTGGCATCTCACCCGACAGGGGCCTATAGGGCTCTGGCTCCGTCTGTGGGGACAGCAGCTCAGAGGCCCGGTCCCGAGCCAGCCGCACGCCGCCCTCTCCGGAGCATCGTGACTTGGGGGGCCGTGTCACCGAGCGCAGGGAGCCCTTGGGGTGCCTCTTCCCCCCAGAAGAATGGCCTGCCTTGTCCCTCTTTGGCCAGTGAAGCACTTCTAAGCAATTGTAAAAATTATATGAACCCCATCGAAGAACTGTTACAACAATGTTTATACCCAGTATTTGAAACAAAGACAATGATATTATAAATAATTGCAGATGATGAAGATAGGCAAGAAAAAATAACATCATTAAAAGAATTTTACAAGACGGACCGTTCACAAAGATGGATGGAGTAACACAATACGGTAAAAATATCTGCAATTAACATAAGCACGGCCCCGTGGACAGAAACCATCTGCCGGCCCCTCACCCAGCCGGGCCCCTGCCCGTTCCCACGGGCCACGCCGCGGCTCCCTGTGCCCCGGGGAAGGGCCCCTGGGGGCCTATGACCAGCAGGCCGGGGCTGCTTGGGAGGCTGTCCAGCAGCGCGAGAGCTGGGGCTGAGGGCTGTCCTCTCTCCGTCCTGCCCCCGGCCAAGGCCAGCCCGTCTGTGCCCCCACAGCGCCCGACGCTTCCTCCCAGCTCCTCGATGCAGGGCTGGGTCTCTGGGGCCGGGGACGAGCCCGTGGCCTCTGGATGCCTTGGACAGTGTACAGTAGCAGCGCCTCAGGCCAGGGCGGCCTCCCACTCCCCCACCTGCAGTGGGCGGGCGGCCCCCAGCAGAGCGCATCCCTGCACCCCTTTCGCCTTTGACCAATGTTTGATGTTCTAAAAAAAGGTTATTTTTAACCCTGGAAAAACTTTGGCCACAGAGAAGAAAAGAGAAACCCTCGAAACCAGCGAGATTAGAAGACTCCCCCGAAACCAGCCAGATGAGAAGAGGCTCCCCCGAAACCAGCCAGATCAGAAGAGGCTCCCCCGAATCCAGCCAGATGAGAAGAGGCTCCCCCGAAACCATCCAGATCAGAAGAGGCTCCCCCGAAACCAGCCAGATCAGAAGAGGCTCCCCCAAGACCAGCCAGATCAGAAGAGGCTCCCCCGAAACCAGCCAGATCAGAAGAGGCTCCCCCGAGACCAGCCAGATCAGAAGAGGCTCCCCCGAGACCAGCCAGATCAGAAGAGGCTCCCCCGAGACCAGCGAAATGCTCGAGCCCTGCCCCTGCCCCGACCGGGAGCCCCTCGCCATGCACCCCTGTGCCACCTCCTGCGGCCGTGTCCCTGGCACAGGCAGCGTTGCCGAGGTTTCTGTGGCTCCGGCCTGGGCCTTGCGGGTGGGACCCACGTGGTGCTGCATCCCTGGGGTGTCCTCGCCAACCCGCCCGCCCGCCTGCCACCCTTCTGAGCACAGGTGGGCTTTTCCCGGGGGCCCCCACGACCAGCTGGCCTGGTCCCCACCTCGTGGAGGATGCGGTCGGTGGGCTCTGGAGCCACACAGCTCGGCCCTAAGTGTCAGGCTCTGCGGGAAGACCAGGGCGAGGGCAAAGGGACACCGCAGCGTTCAAGCGGAGGCTGGCTGCTGTGTGCCGGCCCCACCTCTGCCACCAGCCCCTTCCCGTCTGTAACGGGGCTCAGAGCACCTTGGGGCCTGGAGTGGGAGGAACGCGGGGCTCTCGTGGGGAAGCACTGATACAGGGGTCAGCCCCGAGCAGGGGGTCGGCGGGGCCTCAGTCCACGAGCTCAGGACGGAGCTGCCACCGGAGCCAGGCAGGGCTGCTGTGGGCACCCCTGGCCACGTCCCCCAACGCCAGGCCCTGCGCCCATCTCTTCCCCTGACCAGGCTCCCGGCCCCCGCTTCCCAGACCTGAAGAACAAGCCTGGCAGCCTTTTGCCTCCTGGTGGCCCTGTGCTGACCTTGACGGAACCATCCTCCCCGCAGCCCACTGGGGGTCTCGGCCTTGCCTGCCAAGGGCAGAGCCTGCAGCCACCGGCGAGCCTGCGGCTCTGGAGGAGGGCGGGAGCCTGACCGCTGCCCGGGCCCTGGCTCAGGCCCCCCTCCCTGCAGCCCCAGGCCCAGCGGAGCCCCCAGCCGGCAGGAGCAGTGCGGGCCACAGCTCTGCCAGATGTGTCTGAGCCTGTGCGTCCGCCAGTGTGTGCCCGTGTGAGTCCGCACTCCTGTGTGTCTGTGCCTGTGAGTGTGTGTCTAGCCTGTGTGTGTGAGTCTGTGCCCGTGTATGTGAGTTTGAGTCTGTGCCCGTGTGTGTGAGTCTGTGCCCGTGAGTGTGAGACTATGCCCGTGAGTGTCTGTGTCCGTGTGAGTCTGTGCCTGTGTGTGTGAGTCTGTGCCTGTGAGTGTGAGTCTGTGCCTGTGTCTGAATCTGTAACTGTGACTGTGGGTCTGTGCCTGTGTGTGAGTCTGCCTGTGTGTGAGTCTGCCTGTGTGTGAGACTGTGCCCGTGTGTGTGAGTCTGTGCCCATGAGTGTGAGTCTGTGCCTGTGTGTGTCTGTGCCCATGAGTGTGAGTCTGTGCCCGTGAGTGTGAGTCTGTGCCCGTGAGTGTGAGTCTGTGCCCATGAGTGTGAGTCTGTGCCCGTGTGTGTGTCTGTGCCTGTGTGTGTCTGTGCCCGTGAGTGTGAGTCTATGCCCGTGTGTGTGACTCTGTGCCTGTGTCTGAATCTGTGACCATGACTGTGGGTCTGTGCCTGTGTGTGAGTCTCTGTCCGTGTATGCGAGTGTGAGTCTGCCCATGAGTGTGAGTCTGTGCCTGTGTGTGAGTCTGTGCCCGTGAGTGTGAGTCTGTGCCCGTGAGTGTGAGTCTGTGCCCATGAGTGTGAGACTGTGCCCGTGAGTGTGAGTCTGTGCCCATATGTGAGTCTGTGCCCATGAGTGTGAGTCTGTGCCCGTGTGTGTGAGTCTGTGCCCGTGAGTGTGAGTCTTTGCCCGTGAGTGTGAGTCTGTGCCCGTGAGTGTGATTCTGTGTCCGTGAGTGTGAGTCTGTGCCCGTGAGTGTGAGTCTGTGCCTGTGTGTGAGTCTGTGCCCGTGTGAGTCTGTGCCCGTGAGTGTCTGTGTCCGTGAGTGTGAGTCTGTGTCTGTGAGTGTGAGTCTGTGCCTGTGTGTGAGTCTGTGCCTGTGTGTGAGTCTGTGCCCATGTATGTGAGTGTGAGTCTGTGCCTGTGTGTGTGAGTCTGTGCCCGTGTGTCTGTGCCTGTGTGTGAGTCTGTGCCCGTGTGTCTGTGCCTGTGTGTGAGTCTGTGCCCATGTGTGAGTCTGTGCCCGTGTATGTGAGTGTGAGTCTGTGCCCATGAGTGTGACTGTGCCCGTGAGTGTGAGTCTGTGCCCATGAGTGTGAGACTGTGCCCGTGAGTGTGAGTCTGTGCCCATATGTGAGTCTGTGCCCATGAGTGTGAGTCTGTGCCCGTGTGTGTGTCTGTGCCCGTGAGTGTGAGTCTTTGCCCGTGAGTGTGAGTCTGTGTCCGTGAGTGTGATTCTGTGTCCGTGAGTGTGATTCTGTGTCCGTGAGTGTGAGTCTGTGCCCGTGAGTGTGAGTCTGTGCCTGTGTGTGAGTCTGTGCCCGTGAGTGTGATTCTATGTCCGTGAGTGTGAGTCTGTGTCCGTGAGTGTGAGTCTGTGCCTGTGTGTGAGTCTGTGCCTGTGTGTGAGTCTGTGCCCACGTATGTGAGTGTGAGTCTGTGCCTCTGTGTGTGAGTCTGTGCCCGTGTGTGTGAGTGTGAGTCTGTGCCTGTGAATGTGAGTCTGTGCCCGTGTGTCTGTGCCTGTGTGTGAGTCTGTGCCCGTGTGTGAGTCTGTGCCCGTGTGTGTGAGTGTGAGTCTGTGCCCATGAGTGTGAGTCTGTGCCTGTGAGTGTGAGTCCATGCCCGTGTGAGTGTGTCTGTGCCCGTGCGTGCACTCGCGTGTGTGTGTCGTTTTTCCTTAGAAGGGGGGTGACTGAGAGGCCAGCTTCCTGACAGGGCAGTTGTAAAACATTCATAAAACTTTTATTGGACTTGCCACCCTTCCAGATAAATATTTTTCGATTTTATGGGCTTGTTTTAGGGCCCTAAGCTTAATCATGGCTTTGTAGCTGCTTTAAAAAAAAATTAATTATTGTTTTGGCAGAGGGAGCCCCCACCCCAACCCCAGCAAAGGCGGCAGCTCTCTGAGCTCATGAATTCCTGCCTCTCAACTCTTGCCCTCTCCCTGCGTGCCCTCGCAGTGCGCCGGGGTGAGCCTGGACGCGGAGGAGAGTGGGAGAGGAAGACTCACTCCAGTCCCCACTGCCGCCCTGGCCTCGTGGGAGGGCAGTCAGGCCCGCTCACGGCACCCATGGGAGAACGGGCTCGGGGTCCCGCTGGGCACCTGCCGCCCCCGTGGAGCCGTCCGCTGGGCTGATGCGGGTGGGTTTGCACAGCCCCCGGCTCCTTCCAGCCCCTCGCGGGCTGAGCCTCACCCCGTCGCCCCCCAGAGCTCAGCGTGCTGCCCAGCACCCTGCTGCAGCCCCATCCTCCCCGCGGCAGCGAGAGGTGTGTGCCCTGCAGAGGGGTCCATGCACGCTGTGTGCACGCCAAGGGCAGAGCCCGGCTCTGTGTGCAGTCACGCGTGCCCGGTGGGCCCCGGAGGGGCTGATGGGCTGTGTCCGTCCCTGCTCCGTGCTGCGTAGACCTTTGTGCTGGACGCGGCCCTGAGCACTCTGCATCCCCTGAGCTCCCGTGGGCCTCGTAGTTCAGAGACGCCGTGGAGGCTGCCTCCTGCTCCTGGAACGCGAGCCCCAGGAAGGAGCCCCCAGCTGCCTCTGCCTGCGCACGGACAGGACCACTGCACCTGGGCAGGGTGGGAGCCTTCTTGGAGGCGGCGGCAACTGAGCTTCGCTTGAAGGGGGCGGGGAGGCGGCCTGGGGAGGGCTGTCCCAGGCGGAAGGGACTCTGGCTCTGCTGCCCAGAATACGGGGGTTGAGGGGATGCTGGGTGGGGCACGGGGTGCCTTCTGAGGGGCAGGATTGGAGGTGACTGGGGGTCCTGGCTCCAGGAGGAAGGTCTGACCCAGGCTGGGGGGGTGGAGAGAGGGTCAAAAATCAGGCCAGACGCGGTGGGTGACCAGATAACGTGAGGGCAGGGGAACCCTGATGCACCGAGAGTCAGGTGTCACTGGCCTGTGCCAGGTGCCCAGGGTCGGGGACCCTTGCGGCCACATGGCGGATGGCTGTCAGAGCCATGCCTTGGGGACGCAGTGACCGTGCCACCAGCCTTGGAGGGCACACTTGGGCACCCCCAACACCTGCCTCCCCTGGGCCTGTGAGAGCCAGCCAGCCCGCTCTGCCGCGGCCAGGGAGGGTGGACCCCGGAGCCCCTGTGTTCCGGGCAGGAGTGTGGAGGGACCCAGCTGTCGCCCCCAAGCACCTGTGGCAGTCCGGACTGCAGCCCACCCGCCCGCGTTGGAGCTGGGGCCGATACGTGATCAGACTGCCACCCGTGGGCCCTGGAGCCGACTGCCCCAGCCTTTGTGCCCCTTCTTTACCCCGGATGAGGCTTTTTCCCGACTCATAAAAATGACAGTTTTAATAAGTGGAATTTTTTTTTTTAAGAAAAGCAATATGAAGTAGACTTTTATTGTCAATAAGCTCTTCCTTTTAAACCAGTTATCGTAGTTTCTGCTCTAGGTATTTTAATTGAAGATTAACTGCTGTTAGAGTGCGCATTTGGGGAGTGAGTGTCTGGAGGGTTCAGATTCAGCTTTCTTGCCAGTGGGGACTGTGTTGGTGGGGCCACCGGGTCCCAGGCCCGTACCCGCCAGCCTCGGGGGGCTGTGAGTGGAGGAGGCCCCCGCAGGAGGGTCCGTGACCAGCGTGGGCTCCTGCAGGCAGGGCCGGTGGGTGTGTGCCCCGAGCTGGCGCATGCCGACCCGGGAGCCCCCCGCTCAGGGCCGGGGGGAGGCCAGTGCGTGGCCGCCAGGAGCTGACCAGAGCCTCCGCAGCGGTGGCCCTGCCTCTGGGGCCTCCTGTTGGAGGTGTGTGTGCACAGTGTATGCGTGCGTGTGTGTGTGTGTGCTCTGCAGACCGGCCTGCTTCAGAACTTGTGTGTGTCGGGGCGGGGGCGGTTGCTGTGGGTGGGGGTGCTGGGCGGGGGTACGAGGGGCTGGGCAGGGTGGGGGCGAAGCCGTGGGTGTGGGCACACAGGTGTGCAGGAGACAGCTGGCAAGGCCGGGCTGGAGAGCTTGGACACCAGCCTGAGGAGCGGCTGAGGATTGCTGAGACGGGCACGCGGGTCTTTGTTCTGGAAGGGTCTCTGGCTGCCGACCCACGGGCAGATCAGAGAGGGAGCTGGCCCGAGAGCCTGGAGGCTCCTGCCAGGAGGCCGGTCCCGGGCCTGCTCTCCCCCGCGCCGGGGCGCCCACCACCGCTGCAGGGTCCGAGGCCCGCCTGGGGCTCCAGACCACAGCCCAGGAACAGCCCTGTCACGCCTGCCCTGGCCGAGGCGAGCGGGAGCCGCTGCTGGTGCTGGGGGGTTCCCGGGCACCCAGCAGCCCCACACCAGCTGTGCCCGTTGCAGGCGACCCCGGGCCCCTCTGCCCAGGCCGCCCCCGCGACCCACCCTCTGATGCTCGCAGCCAAGTCATTTCCTACTTGAGAATGGTTTTCCTTTTCACCTTAAAACAAAGTCCTTCCTTCCGCACGGCACCCTGCTTTCCCTCCCCACACACCCCCGGTCGCCAAAGCCTTAGCTGCATTGTAATTTCAATTTACACAGTGTGAGGAAGATTTCTGCAAAGGGTCCTTTTTTGTTTTTGAAGAATTCATCATTGCTGCTAAGAAGCTTAATATAAATTAAAGGAGGAATTAGGCAACATTAAGACATCAAAATAGGGGTGCAGGCGCCCACTGCCTCGCCTCCGCCCGTCAAAGGGCCGCGAGGACCCGTTGAGCGTGGAAGCCTCAGATGGGCCCGTCGCCGCTGCCGCCTCCCCGTTTCCCTTTGTCGCAGGGACGGTGGAGCACACGTCTGATAAAAGCTTAATCACCTTATCTTTTTAAAGCAAATTGCATCTTTGTTTACATACGGGGTCCATAGCAGGACGGGAAATGAGGGAAACTGGGCCCCCTCCGCCCAGCCCGCCAAGCTGGAGGCTGGGAGCACGTGAGCAGCCCGGCCTCCTAGAGGAGGTGTTCCATCCAAAGTTGCCATCCCCCGAATCGGGGTTCGGCAGGAGGGGGGCCAGGCGACCCCGCCTGCCCCGCACCGAGCTCACTCGCCTCCTACACTCCACCGCCTGCCTGGCTGCCCATCCTCCTTGGCCCCGTCTTAAGTGGCCTCAGCCACACCCGCCCCGTCCAGAGTGGGGCTCTGGCTGAACTCATGGTCTCTGAGTCCCTCTGAGCTCCCCAACCCCCATCACCCCACGATGTGACCCCCCCAAAGGTCCCCCCGCCCCCGCCGCGGCATCTCAGCTCTGCCCAGAGCTGCTTGCCCTGGGAATGGCTGGACTTGGGCCGGCCGAGGGGGGCCACTGTGGGGGCCGGTGACCCGAGCCGCCCACCCGCGCGGAGGCCCCTCGCCCAGGCTGGCCCCAACATGAAAGCCAGGCCAGCAGCTGGAGGCAGTTTGGCGGCTTTGATGGCCACGTCGGGGCGGCACCCACGGCCTGGCCTTGGGAAACAGCACGGCCACATTCTTCCCTGATTACCGAGCCCGGCCTGGCCAGCGGCCTCCGGCCCATTGTGCCTTTGTGTGGGGCTGGCGCTCGGTGAGAAAGGCCAGCCCGGCCCTGGGAGAGTGTCCCCAGGGGGAGCCGCGGGGAGCAGCATCGCCCCCCGGGGTCACGCCCGTCGCCCCTAGGCCGCCGGGCTGGGCTCCGAGAGTCCCCGGGTTTAGGGAGAAGGAGCAGGGACGCCCTGAGCCTGGGTTCAGGCGCTGTGAGAGCCTGGAGCCTGGCGGCCCTCCCTCCTGCCCGCCCCCCTGGCCGGGTCACAGATGGGCCACTTGCCCGGTGGGTGGCGTTTCCCGCTGGGCGGCCCCCTGGTCTGCTGCCCTGCACACCCAGGCAGGACCCCACCCACCCTCTGGTTTCATCCGACACACCCGCCTGCAGTCGCAGGCCAGACCCCCATCCCGCCCTCGCCCTCGACCTGCTGCCGGGGAGCTCCTGCTGCCAGCCAGCCTGGGTGGGACAGTGGCTGAGGAGGAGTCAGCAGGGAGGGCAGGGCACGTGTCCAGACGCGGCGCCTTTGGTGTGGTGGCCGCGGGGTCACACTCAGGACCCGGGATGCGAAGGAGGGGAGAGGCGCCGTCTCCTGGGCAGAGGTCCGCACGGCGGCCCCCGGTCAGCAGTCGCCCAGGGCAGTGGTCCCGGGGTGGCTCTGGGGACGCCTCCTGTGCAGGCAGGCGGTGGGAAGGGCCACCAGAATTCGGCCTCAGCGGCTGAGACCCTTCCTGTCTGCTCGTGAGCCCGACTTGGGGGGCACCTTGCAGACATGGAGCCCGAGGTCCCCCCGGAGCCCTGGCCCCGCAGCCCCACCAGCACGGGGCCAGGCGCTTGCTGTCCCCAGGCGTCACGCTCCCCCCAGGACCGGATGCTCAGATGCGGCCCTCAGCACTTCCACGTGGCCAGTGCGCGGCGCCGGGTCCCCGGGTCCCCCTAGCCCTTCGCGGGGGAGCCAGCCCGCGGCACCGTCCCCGCTGGCCTGCAGGCCGCCCGGCCGTCTCGCTGCTGCTTCTCAGACCTGAGCTCTGAGAACGCGCCCCCGGCGTCTCCCAGGCCAGGAGCACTGTGTACAGGCTTCCAGGCGACCACCGACGCCCTGACCTGCCCTCCGTCCACGCCACTGGCCTCTCGGCCGAGTGGAAAGGCCACCCTGAAACAAGGCGGCTCCCAGTAGCGTTGCCAGGAACCCCAACAGCCAGCTGCCCCAGCGGACGCGCGCTGCTGGTCGGCACGCTGGCCTCGCGTCCAGGCCGCCCCATAACGGAGCAGAGAGCAGCGAGAGACGCCGCGTCCTCCCAGCACCCGGCAGACTCCCGGCTCCGCTGCTCTGGGCGACGTGAGGTCTGTGCCGTGGGTAACAAGAGCCCTCACAGCAAGATGGCCCGCAGATGGGGCCGCGCCTGTCTCCCTACCAGGCGCCAACCCCGGGAGCCCCCTCCCTGGCAGCCGTCAGACCTCGCAGTACCAGAGGGCCCGGGCGCCCATGCCGTCCTCCAGGGTCGGTGCCAGCCCCCGCTCTGCAGGAGGAGCCCGGAGGCAGAGGGCACCTGCCGGCCTGGCGCCTGCGGGAGGGCTGGCCCAGGGCCCTTCCCACGCCCCGCGCCCTGGCCCAAGGCCTGCGGTTCCTCAACCCGCTGCCCAGCAGGAGCCTGGCTCCCCGGGGCAGTGGGCCCCTCGGCCACTCGGTCCCGGAGCCTCGTCAGCCAAGCGCCCGGCCCCCCCGCGCAGTGGAGAGGCAGGCGGAGCCCCCGTGCAGGGCAGGGCCGCCCCAGCTAAGTCTGCGGCCGTCCCCGTCCCAGACACCCCACGGTTGCTCCTCGTGTGGGTCCAGTGCAGCGCCATCTCCCACAGTCTGCCTCGGGTGCACACCCCCGCTCCCAGGTGATGGGCTGGGGGCGGCCGCCCGCATTCAGCCCCAGACGTGGCCCAGAGTTCACACACCCGCCCAGCCCAGCCCAGCCCCTCAGGCCCCGCTCCCCACAGGCATGTGGGGTAGGGGGGACGGGGGTCCTCCTGGTGTGTCGCAGGGCTCCGCTCCTCGGGGAGCCAGCCAGCGCCCGGGCGGGGAGGGGAGCACCCCCCAGGTGCCGGCACAGGTCGGGCAGGGGGCGCCCACCCCCACCCCGCAGGCTCCTGACACCCAGCCGGGGGTCTGTGGCAGATGGAGCCCCTGTGTGTGTGTGTTAGGAGTGAGTACCTGTGTTAGGACACGGCGGCCTGCCGGTACCCTCGCTGCCCAGAGGGGGAGGGCACAGCTCGCTCCCACCAGGACCCCCAGCAGGGTCGCGGAGCTCACAGAAGGGGAGTGACTGGCCCTGGGGTGCCCGCTGGTGCAGGGCTGGCCGGAGCCTCAGCCTGTTCTCCCGGGGCAGCCCACGAAGAGGCTGCTTCCTGCTGCCCCCAGGCAGGCTCCTTGTAAAGACAAACCCTGCAGAAAGGGGCCCTGGAGCTGGGGAGGGCAGGGCGTCCGCACGGAGGAACAGCATCAGCTGTCGTGAGCCCGCAAGGGCCCAGGACCAGCTGCGGGGACAGAGAGCAGTGGGCGGCGGGTGCCAGCAGGAAGCGAGCTCTGCCGTCGCTCAGCCAGCAGTGGAGACAGCGGGTCTGCACCCGGCTTAGGTGCTGAAAGGAGCCAGGGAGCCGTGGGGCTGCCCCACTCGGCCTGGAGTTGGGGGACAGCGTCCACCAGCACCCAGGGAGGGCGCGCCAGCCGGAGCTCACCGGCCCCTCCTTCCGCCCTCCCACCCCCCGGAGTCCCTGGGCAGGACTGTGATGCCGCCCGCAGAGTCACCCCAGGCCGGAGAGTGTCTGGGGTCGCGGGTGAGAGTCAGAGTGAGCGCCCGGGGCAGCGGGCCATTCACGGCAGGAGAGGACAGGGCCAGTGAGCGAGGGGCTGCCCCAGGGGCCTGGGCACAGGCTGGGTGCGGGCAGGGGGCTGGGAGCTGGTGGGAGCCTCGCTGAGCCCCAGGCCAGACAGGCTGGTGGCCGGACCAGCGTTGGGGGGAGAGCGAAGCGGGGGAACAGAAGGGGCAGGCCCAGCCGGTGCTGGGGAGGTCCTGGCTCCATGGGGGGGTCGGGCCAGGCTGGTGCTGGGGGTCCTGGCTCCATTGGGGGTGGGGGGGCAGGCCAGGCCTGTGCTGTGGGGTCCTGGCTCCATGTGGGGGCGGGCCAGGCCGGTGCTCGGGGGGTCCTGGCTCCATCAGGGGTGGGGGGGCGGGCCAGGCTCCATCCAGGGCGGGTCACTGCAGCGTTGGGGACCCGATGGAGTGACAGGCTCCCCCTCTGTGCCTTGCAGGTGGCCTGAGCCCCGAGTCCAAGAAGATCCTGATGTCCGCCCTCAAGAAGCGGGGCCGTGCCGGCCGAGGCGAGGCAGCCAAGCCGGAGGAGGCGGAGCGGCCGGAGCCTGCCCAGCCCGTGGGCCTCAGCCTGTCCTTCAAGCGCTACGTCTTCGACGCCCACAAGCGCATGGTCCAGTCTCCCTGAGTGCCCGCCGGCCCCCAGACCCAGCCAGGCTGCAGTGCCAGACATGCCTCCGCCTCTGGATGCTCCCCGGAGGCCCTGGGCGGGCTGTGTCCCCACGCCCCATGCCTCTCGCCGGAGGAGCCACCTCAAAAGGCTCAGGGTGCCCCAGGCTGCCCGGTTGGCAGCTGCAAATAAATGCCCCGTGGTGCCCACTTGCCGTGCTGGCCCCTCTGCCTTCACGGGCGCCCCCTCCCTCCCAAGGCGAACGTCCGAGGAACTGCCGCGGCTCCCAAGGGGCCTGGGGCCGCAGGAGGGACCCAGACTCAGCACCCAGTGGGCTGAGGGCATCCATGAAGCGTCAGGCCCTTAGGCAGCCTGGGTGGCCCCGGGGTCTCCTGGACCTTGAGAGAGCAACCATGTCCAGGGAGGGCACCTCCCAGAGGAGCACCCGTGGGGTATCTGGGAGTTGTGGGGGCCAGGCTAGTGCGACGGGGCGGGAGGCAGGCCGGGGGCTGCCCCCACACGCCAGCATCAGGAGCTCCCAGGCCGGGCGCTGAGCCCCACAGAGCCGCTCAGAGACCCGCAGAGGCCCTCAGAGCCCCGCAGAGCCCCCTCACGCCCCGCAGAGCCCCCTCACGCCCCGCAGAGACCCCTCAGGGCACCGCAGAGCCCCCTCAGAGCACCACAGAGCCCCTTCAGGGTACCGCAGAGCCCCCTCAGAACCCCACAGAGCCCTGCAGAGCCCCACAGAGCCCCCTCATGCCCTGCAGGGCCCCACAGAGCCCTACAGAGCCCTGCAGAACTGCTCAGAGACCCACAGAGCTCCATAGAACCCCTCAGAGCCCCGCAGAGCCCTGCAGAGCCCAACAGAGCCGCAGGCTGGCTCCTCTGCCCCCTGCAGCCCAGCCATCCCTGCAGACAGGTCACAGGGCATCAGGGCGTTTACAGACGTTTGCAGGACAGACAGATGCTCCAGTGGCCCTGGGTTTGGCCTGCAGGTGGACACAGGGTTCCCTTTTACCCCGGTAATCGGCGCATCATGCCATAATTTGCAAACACGGCATTAAAAGCATGACCAGGGACAGGCTGTGATCAGGTGACTAGGGCCTGGTCAGCCCTGAGCACAGCCCTGGGAGGGCAGGGTGCTGTGGCCCCGTGTGTGTGGCTGTGCTGGGTGGGAGGTCCGTGTCCAGGACGGTAGCAGAGGGCCAGCCGGGCAGGGAGAGTCCAGACCCAGCCCCCACATCCCAATCGGGAAGCCCCTGTGGAACGTCACCGACTCCCCACCGCCGGCCAGACTCCGGGCCCGGCTCCCATTCAGCCCCCACCCCTGCCTGCAGCCGTCTCTCCAGGATGGGGTCCCCAGGGGGTGGCTTCAGGGAGAGGCCCTGCAGCCCCCAGCCCGGTGCATTTCACGGGGAGCAGCGACCCCAGGTGAGAGGTGGACTCAGGCAGGGACGCTGAGCCACAGGGTGGGGGCCCCCAGCCATGGCTTGCGGCTCCGGAGCAGCGTGCCTGCCCGCGTGGCCCGCAGCCCAAGAGGAGACGCTATCAGGCCTGGCATCGGTCGAAACCCGAGTGCCCCAGCCACGTCGGCTGGGCACAGCCTTTGAAGGGGGAGCGCGGCAGGCGGGCACCTGGGGGCTGGCACCCTGTGCTCTCGTGGGCAGTGCCCACTTCCTGTGGCTCTGGGCACCCCCAGACCTTCTGCGTCTCAGGAAGAGAGGGCCCTGAGGCAGCCAGTGGCATCTGCAACCCCCGCCCGCCGGGTGCCCCAGGAAGCAGGTTCCAGTTTAGAAGTGGGGGCCACCCGTGTGCAGTGGAGCTGAGCTTTGAACCCAGGGTCTGGACGCCCCCAGAGGCCCCCACCCCGCCCCAATGCCTCTGCTGCGGCCTCAGAAAGGGCTGCCCGTAGGGAACGGGCTGGGGGGCGGGCGTCCTGCCACGGGCTCGCTCGGTGGGAGGGGCGGCTGCGATCTGCAGGCCCCTGGCTGGCTGGCGGGGCTAATGCACCAGCCGGGCGATAAGCCTTATCTGGAAGCGTCTCTGGAATCGAGACTCTGATGGAAACAGGCTTCTGGGTTAATACAGTTTTGACAGATAAAGTCTCGTCGACGGGAAGCTCTGGGGGCCAAGGCAGGCAAGGGGGCAGCTTCTGTCCTTGCCGGCTCCTGCCCGGCCGGCGCGTGCCCGTGGGCCCATGTCTGGGGGGTGGCCCGTCCGGGGGCCCTGCCCTGCAGGCTGGGGGTCTGGCGTGTCGTGGGAGTGGGGCGGCAGTGCGGCGTCAGGCGAGCACAGGGTGACTGTGCTCCTGGGCCAGCTTGTCCCTGGGGCCCGGTGCAGGTGGAGTGGGGACTCACGGCCCCTCTGCACACACCCGAGCTTCCCCGAGGGGGCCCAGGCCTCCTCTCAGCGGCTGGAATTCCCAGCCTCCCTCTGGGGGCTCAGGCCAGTCCTAGCCACGGCCTCCCAGCTCTGAACTCAGCCGTGTCTGTCTCCCTTGGCTGCGTGAGGCGGGGTGAGGTCACGTCCCTCACCCTGGCTGGGCCCCTGGGAGCCTGCACACTGCAGTTCTGATTAAAGACAGTAACTAGCGTTTGGCCGAAATGGAGCTGCCGAAATGGGAGGCAGCCAGGCAATGGGGTGCCAGGCTAGGGGTACCATGCCCCCGGGGCAGCTGACCCCAGCCCTGGGCCTGCGGCAGGGCAGGGAGGCGTGGGCGCAGCCGCGGAGCCCGCGAGAGTGTCAGCTCAGCGTTCAAGAGAAGCCCCAGCCCCCAACTTCCCACCAGCTCTGGGCACCCCTCGCCAAGCCCCAGGCCCTCCCGGGGGCAGGGACCCCTCGAGTTGGAAGAGGACCCCCAGGGCGGGCTCTTGATGGGCCAGCGGGGCGGAGCCGGGCAGGGGGTGGGGGTGCATGCAGGCTGAGGCCGAGTCCCGGGAAGGGAGGGGACAGGGTTGGGAAGACGCCTGGGTTGCTCACTGCACTGCTTACTGAGCACCTGCTGTGTGCCCCACTCTGCGGGCCAGGCGGCCCTGTGCCCCCCCAACCCCCCGGGCTGGCAGGTTAGAGGTCGTGCGCCCATGGGGTGTTGCTCAACGCCATCCCCCCTCTCTGTTATCACCGGGTCTGGTGGGGAGACAGCTCAGCAGAGAGAAACGGCCGCTTCCTGCGGCCACAGCTGGGCTGCAGATAAAGGGCGGCTGGGAGCCCAGCCTCCCACCTCGTCCCCTGGGGGCACCCACAGACAGCCCGGCGCCCAGCTTCCCACAGCCACCACCGAGCAGGGCACCTGCCCCCAGCCACAGCCACACCCTGCAGCCTCGGGGAGCCGTCCACCCCATCTGGGGATGGGAGAGGTGGGGGTGGACCAGGTAGACACAGGACCCAGGCTTCCCCGGAGCCCCAGGCAGGCCCTAGGGGCCCAGCTTCCCTGAGGCCTCCAGCCAGGCCCAAGCACGCTGATCGCCATTCCCACGCCAGGCGGGCCCTGCCCCGTCCAGCCCGCCTCAGCCCATAGTCCCATCCAAGCCTGTCGGGTGGATGAGCGGGGGGCCCAGAAGGAAGGGCCACACACAGGCGGGACGGGGGGCCGCGTGGCCTCTGTCCTTGGCACCGGGGGGCAGACGTCCGCCCCAAGGTGGGAGCCCACAGCGGGAGGGGTGCGGGACGCCTGGGCTTGGTAAGCGCAGCCCCATGGCTTCCAGGAGACATGGCACCTGGGGCTGGGGGGCGGGGGGCAGCAAGGCCAAACGGGAGAGGAGGGAAATCGGGGCATGCTCTGCAGGGCCAGGGGCAGGCAGAGGGGGTCTGGACACAGCTGGAGATGCTCAGCCAGGGCTAGTCCTGCGGAGGCGGCCGGGCCCCCCAGGGGGCCAGGCAGGGTGGGCAGACTGTTGTGCAAGGGGCAGAGGCCTGAAGCAACCTGCCCTCAATCAGATGTGGGCCTCCGGCCAGCGGCGCCTCCCGGCTCTCAGACCTAGGGGGAGTTGGGGTGATGGGCGCCCCTACCCCGGTACCTGCCGGGCGCGGGGGGCTCCAGCCAGAGATGGACTGGGGAGCAGACGTCCCGCTTCCTGGGCCCCCTCCTCACGGGGAAACGGAGGCACACGGGGGTCCTCTGCCCCCAGGGCAGGTCCCAGCGCAGAGCAGGGTCTGGGTGCGCGGGTGGACGCCGGGTGGGCTGCTGATAAGAAGAGACAGTTGTCAGAGTCACAGGGCGCCACTGATAGAGAGACAAGATCTCCCGGCAGGCGGAGGCGCTGGGCGGGGACCCCCCCCAGGGGTGCCCACATCTCGGGTGGAAGCACTGAGGCTGTCCCCGCCCCCGGCCGGAAACCCTCACAGCGAAGCCAGGGGACAGGCCTGGACTGGGGCGGCCAGCCTGAGGCGCTTGCAGGCACGAGTGTGGACGCTGGCGGCTCCTGAGGCCACCCTGGGGCAGGGCTGAGCCGGGACCCAGGCCCAGCCTTGAGGCTGCAGCTCAGACGCCCCCTGGGTGCTGGGAATGGGGCCGCAGAGACAGAGACGAACAGAGACAAATAGCAGGAGAGAGACAGACCCCAGGAGTGACAGTGGGGCAGACTCAGAGAGACACTCAGAGGGGCCGGGCCACCCTGAGCACCGAGTGCACCCTGGGGGTGGCCCCAGAGACGAGGGCGGGGGTGGGGGGGCGCGCGGGGCCTGGGGCCGGCCCTGCTCCGATTGGCCGGGGCTGCCTGCAGTGGGAGCCCGTAATTGATTCCCTGGGAGGACGGGATCATTTCCATGCAGAGAATTAAGATTTCCTTCCAAGATGGAAATAAAGATTAATTTGCAATTTCCTTCCTCGCTGCACACAGGAGAGCGGCTCTGCTGGAGGCGGCCTCGAGCGGGCAGGTGGGCCGGAGTGGGGCGGGCGGGGGCGGCCTCCCCGGGGGAGAGCAGCCTCCGGGGGCTCCTGGCGCCCCCACCCCACGTGCCCGCCATGGCCCCGAGGGGCAGCCTGTCCCCCGAGGGCTCCCGGCTCCGTGCCCGCAGCTCACGGCACCCCCGCCTCCGGGCCTCCACTCGCCACACCAGGCACACCAGCCAAGCCCAGGCAGGAACCCAGACTGGGCCCCTGGAGAGAAACACTGGGTCCCCACAGCCTCCAACTCTGCACCCTGCACTGGGGCCCAGGGGCAGAGAATGACAGCCCGGTGCAGACACCAAGGGGCACCCACACCCAGGTCCCTGGGCCGGGCATCCCAGGTTGTCTCCAGCAGGCAGGGCACTGGGGCCACGTCACACCCTCCGCCCTCTCCAAGCCCGCTCCCTGCCCACACATTCTCGGAGTGAGCCCAGCCTGCCCGGGCCAGGCCGAGGCCCACCCACAGCCGGGGTGCTGCGACCCCGGGGCCCCGCGACCCCGGGGCCCCTTTGAGTGGCCCCAGCACAGGCCGGGGGCTGGCGGTCTTGCTCAAGTCCACAAGGGCTCAGAGCCGGTGTTCAGTGCGGCCTCTGGGCAGTACCCCTGGGAACCCCAAGAATCTGACCTTGGGCTCTCCGCCATGTGTAGCCCTGAGACCTACCGCACTCACCTCCGCTCCCCGCCCACCCTGCGCTGCCTGGTGGCCCACCGTGGGCCCCGCAGCCCGGGGAGTGAGCAGCCTGGAGCTGGCCTCCGCACTTTGTGCCAGCCTCTCCTGATGATGACCTCTGCATGACCTCCCCCAGCACAGGAGAGGCGGGAGGAGGAGGTTTACGAGCCGGGAGGCGGGCGCATTCCTCCCGGGTGCAGCCCGCCGGCCTTCGCCTATCTCCCCATCGCCACAGGACTGAGGGCCCGGCTGCCCCCAGAGCCCCGAGCACCCCTCCCCAGCCCACCTGCAGACACCACGTGCTCCAGAGCGGGGCATCACCCAGCCTGCACACCCCGGCCCGGCAGGCCGGGCGGGGCCCACCACCGCAGCCTCTGCTTGCACAACCCCAGACACGGGGCGGTCCGCACCCCCCCAGCCGAGATGGGCTGCCCCTCGCGGGGGGACACCAGGGGCTCCGAGTCTACACCTGCAGCTCCCTGCCCCTAGGGCTGACCTGCAGGGCGGCGTCCCCCAGCCAGCACCTCCAGAAGCCCGCCCCGCCCTCACCCCGCACCCCGAGACGCCCCGGTTGCTGTCGGCCGCTGCATGAGGCTCGTCGCCTCATTGATTCCTTTGACCAGTAACAGGACTGTAGTTCCCTGCACGCTGCTCAGGGCCGCGGGGCATCTTGGAACGGCCTGCCCCCTCTGAGGGGCACCAGGAGGGCAGGGACGGCCGCCGCTCTGGCCCCAAGTCTGTGAGTCCCAGTCCAGCCTCTCTCCAGGGAGAGTCAGCATCCAGGTCCATCCTGCAGCTTCCACGGGCCGCCTGCCCCTGGGGTCGCATGGCCAGTTCCCAGACCCCACAGCCACCAGCACCCCGCTTTCAACAGCACAAGCAGATGTGGGCCCAGTGAGGCCTGGAACAGGTGTCACCCTCTGTGGGCCCACAAGATGAGTGACTGGCAGGACCTGTCCTCCCAGGGAGCGGTGAGGGTGGAAGGGTACGCAGCAGGTGCCCACTGCCTGCTCCACGGCTGCCGCCGGCGGTCTCCTAGAAAGAGACAGTGACTGCCCCAAAGCGGGAGCGGCGCTGGCCTTCATCAGCACGCGCTGGGGGCGGCACAGCGCCCGGAACGTTACCGCACGAGGCCCACTCACCTGAAATTATCCGGTGATGAAAGTGGTCACAGAGGCGCGCAGCGCTGATGCCGCGCGGACGGGCCTTGGAAACACTGCGCTGAGAAACAGCCAGACGCTGAGGGGGCCGCGCGCCGTGACTCCCAGAGTGTGGGCTGCCCAGAGCAGGCGGCTCCGTGGAGACAGAGGGCGTGTCCTCGGGCCAGGAGAGGACCGGAGGAAGAGGGCGGAGAGCTTGGGGGACGGGGCTCTCTCCCGGGTGCTGGAAAGGGCCTAAAGCTGACTGTGGTGGCATGCAGCTCGGCAGCGCTGCGACTGTCGTGAAGCCGCAGGGCCACACACAGAGTGGACTGTGTGGTGTGTGTTATATCACAGGGAAGGTGCTTAAAAAAACAAGTCGCAACAAAGTTACCATGTGACCCAGCAATTCCACTCCTAGGCCTGGACCAGAGAGAGCTGAAAACGCTGGTCCACATGAAAGCATGTGCGAGTCGGGACGGCAGAGTGGAGAGGGCCCGACTCCATCCGCTGACGAGTGGAGAAGGAAACGTGAGATTAAATACGGATACAGGCCCCACGTGGGCTTCCCTCAGAGCTCATCCGCCTGCAGCGCAGTAGACCCAGGTTCGTTTCCTGGGTTGGGAAGATCCCCTGGAGAAGAGAATGGCAACCCACTCCAGTATCCTTGCCTGGAGAGTCCCACGGACAGAGGAGCCTGGCAGGTTACAGTCTCTGGGGTCGCAAGAGTCGGACGGACTTAGCAACTAAAGCACCACCGCAGGCTCCACAAGGATGAACCTTGGAAACAGGCCCAGTGAAGGAAGCAAAGTCATACATTGGATCATGGCATTTTCAGAAGGGTCCCGAGTAGGCAAGCCCACAGCTGTAGACAGCACCCTGTGGTCTCCAGGGGCCGGGGGACCTGGCCGGATGGCAGTCGGGGCTCATGGGTGTGGCTCCCTTTTGGGGACAAAATGTCCTCAACTTAGATCGTGGTGATGGTTGCACCGCGTTGTCAACACTTGAAAACCACTGAGCTGTCTGCTTCACTGGGGAGCTTCCTGGCATGTAACTTCTGGCTCCAATCGGCCAACACTGTCCTCCCAGCCTCCCAGCCGGTCCTCAGCAGTGGCCCCACACCATCCGGTCCTCTCTGGTGGGAAGCCAGCGCCCACCCCCGGGGGCTGCGGGTCAGAGTGCGCACAGAGCCTTGGCGGTGGGGGGCGGGGACGGGGACACCCAGAAACTCAGGCGCGGCCCGGCCCGGGCCCCCGCCGCCCACTGCGCCAGCCCGAGGTGGCTGTCGGCTCCCAGGGCTGCAGGAGAGGCCGGCGGGGTTCTGCAGGGGGAATCATGTTGCTCTTGTTTTAAATCACTTCAGTAATTGTGTTTATTAGGGAACTAGTTCAAACATGTGAAAAATGCAGAAAGCACAACGAAGTGAACTCCCACTAACAGCCACGTGGGAAGTGAGTCGTGGGGGCAGCCACTGGGACCCTCCAGACTCCGCGGTCGAGCCTCTGCAGACCCCCGGCCTGCCTGTCGTCGTGGGGAGCAGGCCTGCTCGGGAGGCGGGGGCCACCCCGTCCTTCGCTTTCCCAGGCTGCAGGATCAAAGTTCACCATCGGGACCAGAGGTGGGGGGCCTGCATGCATCTGAAAGTCTGTAACTAGCTGCGTTTTTGAAAATCATTGCTGGCTGCGTGCAGGAAAAAATGCCCCTTTCACACGCACAGCTCGTTAGTTTGGGGAAATACACTCGGTCCATTCCGGCCGAGTCACGCCCTCCAGATCCCACAGGCGCCCGTGGGCCCTCCTGCACGGCCAGTTTTCTGTCGTGCGTCGCCTCAACTGTCCCGCGGGCGTGGCCGTGTTTCCTCCTCCGGGTCCATCCACCGTCCGTAGAGTGGACAGTGGTTCCCTTTGCCGCTGAGCAGGTTGCACGGCGTGCGTGTCCACCAGCTGGGGAGTAGTCAGGCGGTTTCCAGTTTGGGGCAACTGTGAATAAGCCGCTGAATTTTTAGGTGAACCTGAGTGTGATGTCTCTTGAGTAAGCGGCTGGTTGTAGAAGGCTGGGATGTGAGGTTAGCGGTGTCTGACGTTCCCAGTGACCGGCAAGCTGTCTTACTCCTTCCCCGGGGGGCCAAGCACCGAGCCAGGCCAGGGGTGGCCGGCGAGGCGCTGCCAGCCCAGTAGAGGGGAGACGAGAGATAAGAGTCGTGAACCTGCAGGCTAGTGTTGGACCCCGAGGGTGACGAGGAGGGGATGGTTGGCGAGGCCCTTGCAAACCAGGGGAGCCATTGGCCTGAGCCCCAGGGCACTGAGCCGGGCCCCGGGGCTGGCGCGTCCTGGCATGGCACCATGCCTGGGATGGATTTACTGGGCACTGCCTGTGCCCAGGCCGTGCGGGAGACCTCAGAGACACACCCTGCTCACAGCCGAGGGCCCGTGGAGGTCGCGGCCAGGCGGGCAGAGCTGGGGCCCTCCCTGCCTCATGCTGTGTGACCCCAGGCGGGTGGTGGGCCCTCTCTGAGCCCCCACCCTCCCATGCGCGCCGCAGCCCTTGGTGGGAAATGGCACCGCAGCGCCCGCGGGCGGGAAGAGACCCACGGGCGGGGCGAGCCGCGGGCCCCGCGCTGCCGCCGGCCGCCGACAGAGGGCAGGAGCGGCCCGCGCCTCCAAGGCCGGCGGGGACACCTAAACGCACGGCCTGGCCGGGGTGCCTCAGGCCCCGCACCTCCCCCCCACCGACCTCCAGGGTTTAGCATGGAAAGCGGATGCAGACCGCCTCGGCCAGCAGCGTTCACTTGGGTCACCTGTTGAACCCGCACTCTTTTGGACACACCAGGTTAAACAAAACCTGAAAGTCAGCTTCACTTTCTTTAAACGTGGCTGTTTCGGGCTGTAGCTGCACGCAGGCTGGCGGTGCCTCACGCCCTGGGACCCCGGTGATCCTCCCCGCGAGGCGTGCCCCACCACGACCCCCAGTCACAGCTGGGGCTCCGAGAGGGGACAGGCGTGCTTGGGGCTGCCCCCTGCCTGGTGCAAACACGCATGTCCTGTGCGTGGGGCACGTGTGCAAGAGACGGACGGACCAGTGCCCAGACACACCCACAGCCCTGGCCAGCACCCTCCTGCACACCCCGCACACCCGCAGCTGTGCACCCGGGTCCCCTGAAGGCCCGAGCCCCGCCTGGACGGCCGTGGGGTCCTGTTCTTGCCCATCAGGCCCGAGAGGGTCGCGGTCTCCTGGTCACCCCAGGCCCGGACAGGGGCGCCTGGCCGCCACCGTGGGTGGGTCTGGGACGCCACCCCTGCGGGGAGCGGGCGTGAGTGGCCTTCGCCCAGCCCCGAGGGCCCTTCCTCCCGGCCACACAGCATTTGCATAGCGCTCCCCAAGCCCACAGATCGCATTACATGGAGACCCGATGATAATCTTTGTTGAAATAATATTTAACACATGCTGCACTTTTAATTAACTATCTGAATAATCTCAAATTAATACCAGAGCTTTAAAAATAAGTTTTCATTTTCACGTTTGGTAACATAATAGCGGCCCGGCCGGCCCGTTTCCTCCTTTGATTTAATTAAAAGCCCTTTTATACATCTCTTGTCACTTCAGAAACGGACAAAAGCCCCCGAGGTGGGCCGCCCGGCCCCCGACTCAGGGCCCAGGGCCGGGGTCACGGCCGCGGAGTGCCATGCAGTGTGGCTGCATGCCACACACGTTCACATGGAGGGAGGGGGCCCAGTCACAGACACACACACGGAGACAGCGAGCTGCTTCCACACTTCCACGAGTGTGCCAGGCCACACGGCCACTCCCTGCATCAGCCCTGCGGGGGGACGGCCGGTTGGCCCCCCGCCGGGCAATCGGGGTGCCCCTCAGGCCGGCTGGGGCGGGGGGTTCCTGGCTGGCATTCCGGGTCTGGGCCCAAGGCCACAACTGCCGGCCAGTCGGCTCCCCGTGCACATGGGTCTCCCTGTCACGCGGTCTCTGTGTGTCTAGGCTCGAAGCTTCAGAAGCAGCCAGGTGGGCACCTCTGGGGGCGCACGGCAGACACCCCTCTCCCGAGCCCGGATTCCTGGGAGGGGGGGCTGCAGAAATCCTTTTGGCTTGGGGGCTGGGGGTCAGAAACGGCTCCTGCGTGGAGTGAGGTGGGTGGGAGAAGGGCCCATCCCTCGGGGCTCATCTGAAAATGGGGCATCTCTGCAGGCGTAGGCTTCTCCTCCGGCCAGCAGACATGGAGGGCTGCGTGCAAGCTGAGTGGTGCCCTGACTGGGCAGTGCCGTGAAAGGCCCCTGCCCTCAGCGGGCCCCATCAGAACATGCTGCTGCAGGCAGGAAGCCAGGCTTGGCCAAGGGGGAAGATGAGGTGGGTGGGCGCCTCCCCAGCAGGAGGATCAGAGGGGGTCCCCGGGGCCACAGTGCCCGACACCAGGGTCCAGCCTCCCTCCTGGGCACCGGGCCTGGGACCTGGAGCATGACCAGCAGGGCCTGGCCTGGGAACCAGCTGCCCTGGGGTCCAGCTCTCCTCCCCGACACCAACCAGTCCCTTCTGGCTGAGGCGGACTGGCCAGCCCCGGTCAGCGGGGCCCAGCAGACTCCTGCCCCCAGGGCTGCCTGCAAGGCAGGAGAGCCTGCTCCTACCCACCTCCCCCTGGCTGGGGAGGACTGGCCTGGCCACTCCAGGCACCTCGCCCCCACCATCTCACACTCACACACACACACACAGTCACACCCGTGGTCACAAGTCACCCAGGACCACGCACGTGCGAGCACACGGGCACCCAGTCAGCCCACGGCCCAGGGAGGAGTGATCACCGTGGGCCGGGCTCCAGGAGCCCACCAGCCTGGAAGGCTGCGTGCGGGCCGGGGGCACCCTCATCCCGCGTTCCCAGTGGTGCTGGGGCCCTGTGTGACCCAGAAACCAGCACAGGCAGGGCGGGCGGGGGTCCCAATTCACAGGGGGGAATGGAGCTGGGTTCAGAGAGGCCAGGTGAGTTGCTCAAGGTCACACAGGGGCAAGGCTGCATAAGCGGCCAGCCCCCCGTGCCCCTCTACTCCTGAAGGCAGCGTGGCCAGACCAGGAGCGAGGCGGGACCAGGAGCGAGGCGGGCGGGCGACCCCGGCACTGGCCCCCCAGTGCTGGCCTGGAAGACTCGGGAGCCGGGGAGCTGGGGCTGAGGAGGAGAAGGCTCCCACAGCCTCTGGAGGTGGTCACAGAGCAGACACTCTGAGGCCTGACCCCGCGACCTTGTGCTGCCCGACACAGCTCCTGCTGAGGTCGGCTGGGGTGGGGGGCACGGTGTGAGCCCCAAGCTCCGAGAAGTGCCCGGAACAAGGGGCGCTGCAGCCCAGCCCCTCACTCGCTGTTTGGTCAGCCACCAGGTACGCACCCAATTCCCGCGGGGCAGGCGCTGTCCTGGACAGGTGTGGTGAGCCTGACCCGGGCCCTGCCCTCCCAGGAATGCCATTCCCCTGGGAAAGGGAGACAGCACACATCAAGAGATGCCGCGCGATTGCAGATAATCAGGGCGGGCTTCTCTGAGGAGGGGTCATTTGGACTGAAACCTACCTTGGCAACAAGAATGAAGCGGCCAGGGAATGGCTCCTGGGAGAGGATTCCAGGCAGAGGGACTGCAAGGGCGGGGGCCCAGAGGACGGGAAGCTCGCAGGAGGGGGCCCCGCGCAGGGCTGGGGGTCTGCCGGCCTGGCCTGGGAGCAGCCTGGTGGTCTGAGCACCCAGTGCGGCCAGAGGTTCCAATTCGCCAAGAAAAGCTGGCGGTCTGGGTTTTGACACAAAACCTCGATTTTTTAAAAAATAGCCACAACCAGTTGTACTTTTCCTAAAACTGTTCTGAGGGCCAAAAACAGCCGGTGGGCCTCTAGTTCAAGCCCTCCCTTGGAAGTGAACAGCAAAACTGCAGTGTTTGGACTGTAGGATTCTTCCTGATCCAGGGATCAAACCTGAGTCTCTTGCGTTGCAGGCAGATTCTTCACCATCTGAGCCGCCAGGGAAGCCCCCTCCCTAGGAAGCTGGAGCCTGGACTCCAGTCCTGCCTCCCAGGCTTGCTGGCTGTGTGAGCCCTGGGCAGGTTGCCCGTCTCCGTGTGCCTCAGCGCGTCCACCGGGAAAGGGGCCGCCGTGGAGGCCCAGTGCTGGAACGCACATTCAGCGGCCGTCTGCTGGCCGCCTCCGCGTGCCCGAGTCAGTGGGACAGTGGGGGGTCGTGCGGACGAAGGAGACAATGTCCACCCTGGTGCCTTACCCTCCACGAGGGAGCAGGAAATGAACGAGTCAGTGGCCACCACACAGGACTGCTGTGTGTCCCGAAGGCCGAGGAGAGAGAATGGACCAAAGGACAGTCAGGCATCAGGCACAGTGGCCCAAGCAGGGCCAAGGGCGTGCAAAGGCCCTGGGGCCTGGCTGCTCCAGGAACAACCAGGCTGAGGTCGGAGGATTTGGGGCAGAGTGGGAGGGAGAGGAGCCCTTTGGGGGCTGTGGGGGCTTCAGCTTTTCCCCTGAGTCAGGTGAGCCAGGGGAGGGTGTGGAGCTCAGCATAGGAGAGGTTGCCTCTGGGGTCCACAGGAGCCTCCTGGCTGCTGCTGGGGCTGCAGGTGGGGGCCCAGGAAGGCGGTCCAGGCAGGGTGAGGGGCCGGACCTGGCCGGCCGCAGTGGGGCTGGGAGGATGGTGAAGGTCCCCCGGCCCAGGGAGGGTGCAGAAAGACGCCTGGGCTTGGTCCAGCCCCTGGATGGAGAGGCGGAGAGAGCTGGTTCCCGGCGTCGGGGCCGCAGCCGGGGCCCACTGGGACATGACCTCCAACGTCCCGCCGTGGACGCGCGGGTGGGGGGCGAGCGTGTAGACGGCAGTGGAGGGGCGGGGCCCTCGGCGGCTGGGGCCCGCGGGCCTCCCTTCCCCCACGCCACCTGCGGGGTCCGGCCGACCGGCCTTTGTCCCGCCCCGCGCAGCGCCCCCCGAGCAAACACAGCTGAGCGCCGGGCTCGCGTGCCGCCCCGCCCCGGCTCGGCGGGCCCCAGCTCCGGGCGGGCGGCGGGCGCGGGGCGGCGGCTTAGCGGGCAGCTGCGGCCGCGGGCTGGTGGGCGGCCGGCCGCTCCCACCGGCGCCGCGCTTTGTCATGCAGATGCCCGCTGGCGGCGCGCGCCCGCTCCCCAGCTGACCCGGGCGGCTGGGCGGCCCCAGACCCGCTTGATCGTCCGCCGGAACCGGATCTGCCTGGTGCTGGGCAGCCCGGGCTGGGAGCCGGGCGTCTCTGGGCGTGTCTCCTCGCGTTCCCGGCAGAGGACCCCCGAGTCGCCCCTGCGCGGTGGGAGCACATTTGGGGACCAGCCCCCATCCCTCCCGCGGACGGTCCTCCGCCTTCCCTGAGCTCTGCGGCCCGCCCCGCCCCCGCCTCAGTCTTCCCATCTGTGCTTTGAGGGCAGGTGACCAGGTGACCGGGATAAGCGCGTGGCCTCGGGCCGCGGAGGCTGATGACTTGGACCGCAGCCCCCCAGCGCTTCCCCCACCGCCTGGCGGGCAGCTGGGACTTGGCCTGGGGACACGCCCACTTTCCCCGGAGCCAGAGGCACCAGGAGAGAGGTGATCAAATGGAAAGTTATTTACTGCCCGGTGTCAGGAGTCAGGCCCGAGGCCAGGCCGGGAGCAGGAACATTCCTGGGTGGGATCAGGCCCTGAGCCGCCCGGTGCTGACTCGAGGTCACCGCATCCACCCCGCATCCACCACCCCGTGGCCCCAGCCAGTGCCGGCCTGGGATTCGTGCCAGAAGCTGCAGAAACGACCACCACGCATGGGCCTGGTGCTCGGGGTCTGGGACCCTCCACCAGAGGAGGGGGTCCTCTCCGGCAGCCCAGCCGGGCAGTGGGCAGGGACCCCTCCCAGGGGAGTCCCCGACGGTGCCCAGTTTGTCAGTCCTAATCACACGGGCAGTTCCGAGGAAGCTCTGGTCCAGAGATTTCACTCCTAGGACTTCATCTTCAAAGGGTGAAGTGTGTATGCCCTCTGCCGCGTGTGACCTTGGGCACCGACCTCCGTGTCCTATCTGGAGGCGGGAACATCGGCACGCCACCCTCCAAGGCTACCTGAGGAGGGCGAAGACCCTGCAAGTCGGGGTCCTGATGTGACAGACAAATGGAGATGAAACCCCGTCCCCGGGTGCCTCAGGGTCTGTCCATCCCCCACCCCACCCTCCTGCACCTAAGCTCTGATGGCTGGGAGAGGGGCGTCAGTCCCAGCCCAGACTCCCGCTTGCCTGTCACAGGAGAGGGTGGGGGAGGCGGGGGCGGGTGGCCCACACCTCCACCCCAGGCCCCCGCCCTCTGCTCAGGCTGGCGGAGAGACCCTGGAAGGTGGGGGGCTCGCCTGAACACACCTCCAGGGAGGGGCCTCCATCCCCAGATCCGGTTTCTGGCAGGACTGGTTGGTCTAGGTGGCCCTGATGGATGGCTGAGATAAGGCATGTGCAGGTCGGCTGAGCTAAGAAGGGGGTGGCCCGACCCCACCCACTCAAGGGTGGCTTGGGGTCCGAGCCAGTCTTGTCCCAGCTCCTGGCACCGGCCTTGGGGGGCCACACAGGCGCCCTGTCTGAACCCCTTCCCTGCCTGCTGTGAGAGTGCCACACGAGACGGTGACCCTGGGGAGGGGGCTCCCGGCCCAAGGTCACCCAGGCAAGACCCACTGCAGGTGAGGGCTGTCCAGGAGCACGGCAAGCTTCTGGCACCAAGAGACAGGTGGACGGAGGTTGCCCGGACGCGAGGTTGTTTGGGACCCCAGGTCTCAGCAGGGTCCAGGCCGGGCTGCGTCTCCGGCCTCCTGGGAGCCCCAGGGCTGGCCCGTCCTCAGCGGCCGCAGCCGCCTCCTTTGATGTCACGACGCCTGCGAGAGTCCCTGCATTCGCTCCTCTCACCTGCTTCCGGTGTCACCCCTCTCCTGCCGGGACCCTGACCCGTAGACCTCTGGGGCCCTGAAGCCCACAGGACCAGCTGTGGTCCCTGCACTTCAGGGCGAGGAGCCCCATGGGGACGGCCACAGAGGAGCCCCTAGTCCCCCGGACAGGGCTTCCCTCAGCTCAGCATGGGCCTTGGACAAGGTGGCCCTCAGATCTGCCTGGAAAATGGGTTTTGCGTGCAGGATGGAGTCGTGGGAAGTGGTCCCGGGAAACAGGGGCAGCCTGGGGTGGGGAACAAGGCCAGGCAAGGGGGAAAGCGAGCTGGAGGAGGAGCTGCTGCCCCGCGGTCAGGGGGCTATGGACCCAGGGGAGGCCAGCTGAGAAGCCTCGAGGGGTGTGCTGACGCCCGTTCACCCGGAGACGAGCGGGGCTTGGCTGTAGCCCTCACCTCATCGGGCAAGGCTTGTCCATTGGCCTGCAGTGTTCGAGCACACAGGGGCCCAGCAGGCCCTGCAGGCATCCTCACGCTGGGTCAGGGCAGCTCTTGGGCAAGGAAGCGCGAGCCGGGCCATCAGACGGGTCTGTGGGACGGTCTCCACGGCACCGCAGCTGGCAGACACGTGGCACACGCGGGCACGCTGCCCGACGCACACCCCCGCTCCCCTGTCTGCCCTTGGGCAGCCTTTTCTCACTTTCGCGTTGGGGGCAGATGAACCCAGGTCGCCCTGCGTCCGCCCCACCCCCGACTCAGGTTCCGAGATGACCAGTCAAAACCTCTCTCCCTCTAGACTGCAGTCCCCTCACAGGTGGGAATGACCTCCGCTCGCCACAGAGCCGACGTAACACGGTGCCCTGACCGTGGCGCAGCGGGCGGGCAAACCCGTCCACCCTCCCTGAGTGGGTCTCTGCTGGTGGTGATGGCACTGGGGGTGACTGCTCACCCGCTCCTGACCTTTCTCCTGACCCCGAGCTCATGGCTGCCTATCATGCGTGCCATGCTCAGCAGGCCCCCAGTGACCCCTGGTTTCCCCTCCGCCCCGTCACCCCATCTCAGAGCAGACAGGGCCCTCGGAGGGGACCCAGGCCTTCCCACAGCTGCTCTGCCTTCAGCAGAAGCTGCCCTTTGGGGCCTGGGCATGTGCCCCCTGCAGGGAGCACTCACCCTCCACCTCCCTCGCGTCTGCCAGGAAGAGCGGGCTTGCAAGGCTGAGCCCAGGGCAGACACGTCCTCGTTCAGCACAAGTCGTGAGCAGCTTCCGTGGCTCCGGGCTGCAGCCCAGGACGGAGTTAGTCAGCGGGCAGGGCCAGCCTGTAGCCCTGGGTCGGGCAGCACCCAGGCTCCTGAGCCAGCCGGCCCACCTGGAGGAGACCCAGCAGTGGGATTTGTGGCTGAGCTGATGCTGGCCGGGCTCATGGAGACGCGCAGACGCTCACAGGCAAGGTGATGTTGCCAGCCAGCCTTGCCCAGCCAGCAACTGGCAGGCAATCGATAAGCCTAATTAATAATTAACTTTTTAATTAAATATCAATTTAAAACAAGTATGGGAATCAGTCTCTTGCAATTAACACCCTTGCTCTGCTTTCGGAAAGGGGCTGGACGGGAGATCCGGGCTCCGGAGCCACAGAGGCAGGGCGGGCACGCAGGATCCAGCTGGAGGCGTGGTGGCGGGGGGTTGGGGTGGGGGTGGGGGGGGCATGCTGCAGGTCTGGGGTGGCCCGGGGCGGCCCGGCGTCTGCAGCGGAAAGTAGCTGGTACATACCCCTGCTGCCACCCCGGAACCCCACGACCCCAGGGGTTTCCTGACCGGCGGCTCGGGTGACCGCAGGCATAACCACGGCGCCTGGGGGCTCAAGTGGCTGGTGGTGCAGGTTCCTGCTTGGGGGGGCGGTGACAGTGTGGTGTGGTTGGCGGGCAGGGCCGCCCCGGGCAGGCGCTCGGGCTCCCGGGCCCCACGGTGCCCCCCGGGTCCTCAGGACACGCGTATGGCCGCCAGGGGCATCCAGACTTGCCGTCCTGACACAGAGGTGCACAGCACGGCAGGGTCCGCAGGAGGTCCATGCAGGGAGCGGGGAGCCAAGGCTCCCCCCACACAGCAGGTTCCCGGGGAGGGGCCCCTGCCGAGGGGCAGAGGCCGAGGAGGGGGCGGGCCGGGCCTTGACTGTGCGGGTGGTGGGGCAGGCTGCCCCGGGACAGGCCCGACCAAGGCCGGGTCTCAGCCGGGACAGCACGTGGGCAGGCAGGGAGCAGAGCCCCACGACTTGTCCCCGCGCCCCCCAAGGCCTGGACCCAGGGAAAGCGGGCCGGCACCTGTTGATGAAGCTGCCATGGGGCTCCTTCCTGGCCTGTAAGAGCACAGGGTGGTCAGGAGGCGGGGTGCCATGCGGCGGACGGGCACGCAGTGGGTGCGCAGTGGGTGCTCAGCAGCCCCCCACCGCCGGCCGCAGGGGGAGGACATCCCTGACGGCAGGAGTCGACTGTCCTAGAGGCCAGACCAAGGGCGCTGGCCGCTGCTCTGCACCAAGCTTGGGCCCCTGCCTGGCCAGGGAGGGACCCTGGGGTCTGTGGCCTTTTTGTGGCAAAGGGGGCAGACCGGGGAGGTCTGGACACATGCGGCTCCCGGGGCAGCACAGAGCAGGCTGCAGCAGAGGCCACACTAGGGCTAGAGCTGGGCTCAGCCAGGCTCTGGACGGGGCGGCCTCTGTCCCGCCAGCCCCACCCCGAGCCGCGCTGGGCATCAGCCCCGCCACTGCCCCCAGTGCTGCCTCACCTCCCCCGCCTGGGCACCCTCGAGCTTCTCCCCCAGCTCCAGGGCCCTGCCCCTTGAGGGTCTCTGGGTCCCCCCTCGCCCCCACCATTCTGCCCGCTCCTGCCTGCCCACGGAGCCCCCTCCCGCCCACTCCAGTGCCCTTATCTGGGTCCAGCCCCTTCGCGATTGCTGCGAGCCCATCCCCATGACAACGGGGCAGATGGCGGCTGCGATTAGCTGCTCTCCCTCCCGCCACAGCTCAATCCGTCTTTGAAATTAAATCAGCTGAGATAACATCGACTGGCCAGGGGAGGGGGGGCAGGCAGGAGGCTGCCCAGGCCGCACCCACCCCACCCCAGGCCTGGGCGCAGGGCGAGAGGAGTAGGAGAGGGTAGACGGGCTTCCAGTGCGGATGGGCGAACTCGTCCACGTCTCTCGGCCTCCGAGCCTCAGTTTCCCCATCTGTAAAATGGGGGCAAGTGGCCGTCCCTGTTTTGGGGGTCAGTGAGAGTCTCTGGGGAGAGTGTACAGGAGGAGCCCTGGGGGGCTCTGCTGCTGCTGCTGCTGCTAAGTCGCTTCAGTCATGTCCGACTCTGTGCGACCCCATAGACGGCAGCACACCAGGCTCCACAGTCCCTGGGATTCTCCAGGCAAGAACACCGGAGTGGGTTGCTATTTCCTTTCCCAATGCATGAAAGTGAAAAGTGAAAGTGAAGTCGCTCAGTCATTTCCGACTCTTAGCGACTCAATGAACTGCAGCCCACCAGGCTCCTCCATCCATGGGATTTTCCAGGCAAGAGTACTGGATTGGGGTGCCATTGCCTTCTCCACTGGGGGGCTCAGTAGGGCTGAAAACATGGCCTGCTCCCATCCACGGAGAAGCTAGAGCCCTGGGGAGAACCCAGGCCGTCAGGGTCCCAGGTGACCTCAGGCTACACATGGTCGGAGGCTGCAGACCTGCCCTGCGAGAAGTGGTGCGTCCCTCCCCAGGGCTTTGCTGCCCTCGCTCATAAAGGCTCCGGCGTCACTGAACCTGGTGCCCGAGGGGCAATGCTGGGACCCCGTCATGTCCACCTGCAGTAGGGACAGTCAGGGGCCCGGAGGGACGTGGGGACCCAGGAGAGACGTGTGCAAGAAGGGGTATAAGATCTCCCCGAGGGTGTGGTGGCAGGAGAGGCCTGGGTAGAGCAGGGTGTTTCAGAAACCGGGCCGGTCTGTGCAAAAGTCCCACTTCAGGAAGGGGGGCTGCAGGGAGGGGAGGGTGGGGAGGCAAGCGGGGACCCAGGGGCAGAGGGGAGACAGAGGCCCGGGAGGAGGGTTCCTGGCACGGCACAGCCCGTGCTGAGGTCTCAAGGCAGGAGTCCCCTGGTGAGTGTGCAGGAGTGGGAGGAGGCCGCTGGGGCTGGAGCACAGAGTGTGCCGGGGAGCCAGGGAGGCCGTGGGGGCCTCAGCGGCCACCCCGAAGACCTGACTTCTCCTTTGAGTGTCTCACGAACCTCTCAGGTTTTCACAAGACCCTTCCGGCTGCGGGGATGACAGCCGGATGAAGGGAGGAGGCTGGGGCACTGTTTGGGTGAGCCAGGAGCAGACGTGGGCCTGGTGCAGGGAGCTGCACCAGGTGAGCGTGGGAGCTGCATTCTGAACGGGGGCCTCACCATCTCCTGCCTCAGGGCTTTTGCACGGGCCATGCCGTGCCCGGAACCCTCCTCCCAGACCCCTCTGTGCCCTCCTCCCACGGGTCTCTGTCTGGGCTTCAGCTCGGCCGCCTGTCAGACGGGGTTCCTGGCCGAGAAGAGGATGCAGAGGGGCTGAGGATCAGAGCGGGGCTGAGGGTGTGCAGCCCACTGAGCTGGCTCTGGCCACTGCCAGGCTCCATCCACTCGGAGGGACTGGAACAGGGGGCCGCTCCGACCAGCCTGTGAGTTGGGGGGGGACACCGAGGTGAGGTCCTTGGGGTGTCTGTAAACGCCCATGCCTTGCGACCACCCAGCCCCAGGACCCTGCGCCCGCTGGTGGGCTGCTGGCCTGTAATTGGATTTGCTGGGCAGCTGTCGGGGCTAAGCAGGCCCACTTGATGCAGCCGCGCTCAACCAGTAATTGGTGAAGTTAGCAGGTCGGCGAGGGCAGAGGTCGGGTAGTTAAATGCTGTCGTGGGGGCTTTGATGAAGTCAGCCCGGCTGCAGGGCTGGGAGCCGCGGTGAGACCCTCTGTGTGCCATGGGGCTCCGCTGGCTCCTTGCCTAACACGGTTAGGGGGCCTCCAGCTGCTGGCCGGCCCCGGCTTCTGCGGGGCTGAACCCAGGAGGCCTGAGCCTGCAGGGGCAGTAGGTCACCTGCTGTGTGCTCCAGCCCAGGGCCCTGCAGCACCCGAGGGGACTCGTGGGCCCCTAGGGATCTTGGGGTGCTGCCCTGTGGCGGGGACGGGGGAGACAGCGGCAGGGCCGCCGGGATCTCGGGGGAGGGCGAGGCCTGACATCTTCATGATGAAGGCGAGCAGTGCCCGTCCACCTCCTCCCCGCCCCGCCAGCACCGGCTGGCGGCGCATGCCTGTGGTAGTTAGACGCCCCAGGCCGTGGGCTGGGCAGGCGGGCGGCCGTCGTGACCCTCACGACCCCGACAACGCACGCGCACGGACGCAGGCACGGACACGCGCGCATGGACCTGCACGCACGGACACGGACGCGCGCACGAACACGCACACCCGCACGCACGGACCCGCACGCACGGACCCGCACGCGGGCGCAGGAGGTGCCAGCCCGGAGCCCGCGCGGCGCCCTGACGAGGTCAGCCTGAGCCGGACGCCTGACCCGTCCCCGGGCCTCGCAGGTGGGCCCGGCCGTCCGCCCCCCGCCCCCCCAAGCGAGCCACCGCGCCCGCAAGCTCACTTAGCACGTTTATTGAGCACCGCCGGGCGGCGGGCGCGGGTGGCGCCTACTTGCTGTCCACCCGTTTGAGCTGCTCCTTGCCGTTGATGGTCACCGACTTGAGCTGCCCGTCCTCCTCCACCTCCACGCGCTCCTGCCCGTTCTCCACGATGCGTTTGGTGGTGACCTTGTGGCCGTTGACCATCTCGGTGGACGACATCACCGATTTGAAGCCGGAGCCGCCCGAGCCGGAGCCGCCGAAGGACGTGGACGAGAAGGTGGTCCGGCCGGTGCCCCCGCGGCCCAGGCTGTCAAAGGCAGAGAAGGCCTCCATGAAGGCGGGAAACTCGCCGAAGCCGGCTGAGAATGCCCCGCGCAGCCCGTGGCCCCGGGCCCCGCGCTCGCTGCTGAAGGGCGCGTCCCAGAAGTCGAAGGAGAAGGGGTCCAGGCCTCCGAAGAACTCGCGGAAGATGTCCTCCGGGTTGCGGAAAGTGTAGCCGCCGCAGTGCGGGGAGCCGGTCCCGCCGAGCCGCCAGCCATCACAGCCCGCGCGGTCGTACAGCGAGCGCTTCTTGGAGTCGGACAGGACCTCGTAGGCCTCGGACACCTGCTTAAATTTCTTCTCGGCCTCCTCCTTGTTGTCGGGGTTCTTGTCGGGGTGCCAGCGCAGGGCCAGCTTGCGGTAGGCCTTCTTGATGTCCTCCGGGGAGGCGCTGGCCTGCACCCCGAGCACTTCGTAGTAGTTAGCCATGCTGAGGGCCGGGGCGCGGAGGTGGAGAGAGGCGGGCCGGGGGCCCGGGCGGCCGGGGGGCGGGGGCAGCAGTGGCAAGTGCGGGCCGCTCGGCGGGGCCTGGCCAGACTCTGGCTCCGGAGCGGCTCTGCCCGGCCGACTACCCTTTCATAGTACCAGTGCAGGGGGATGGGTGGGCGCCTCGCTGGAGGGGCAGGGGGAGGGAAGGCAGTGCCGCTGGGGCGCCCCCCTTGGCCACAAGGCCCCCCGCAGAGCCTCCTGGCCCTTTGTGACATCGGGCCTGGGCGGGGCAGAGCCCAGCCCCTGCAGTCCCGGGCCTGGTTCACGGGCCAGCCCTGCGCAGGAGACCACGCCTGGGGGTCCACACTCGGAGCTCAGGCTGCTGGAGCCTCCAGCGCTGAGCCCCAGGGGCTGAGACAGGACCAGCCTCCGGAGGTGGGCCCCAGGGTCTGCGCTGGGGCTCAGGGAGGGGCGTGAGGACCCCGGGGTGCAAGTGGACTGAGCCCAGAGTCTGGGTGAGGTTGGGGCCGGAGCTCCTTCTGCTGGCGCCCGGCGGGCCTCTCAGGTTGTCTGAGACGAGCCCTGCAGAGGCCAGGATGTGTGTCAGCATCTCCGACCAGCACATGTTCCTTGAATGAATGAGGCCCAGAGACTTGTGGCATCAAACTCAAGGTCATACAGCAGGTGGGTGAGAGAGGGAGGTGCTGGGGCATGGTGGACGGCACCCTGGAAGGGGCGTTCCGCTCACTGCCGGTGGGAAGGGCAGGCCAGTGAGCGCGGCGGGTGGAACAGTGGCCCCGTCCCAGCCGCAGAACCTGTGGGTGTGCTCGTATTACTGTTGGGGAAAAGGGTTTCTCCGTATGCAATTAGAGATCACCCTGGATTACCTGGGCAGGTCCAAAATCCACGAAAGGAGTGCCTGGGAAAGACAGCCGCTCTGAGAGCAAAGGCGGGGGAGGGGGGAGAACACAGCAGGGCCCTCCAGCTGCCCCGGGATTGGACAGGGACGGGAGGGCGCTGGGGAGCAGCCCCCGCCCACCCTGAAGGAGAGCAGCCTCTGGTGCTGTCTGCCGTTTGCTTGGCGGGAAGTGAGGAACCCGTGGTGCCGGGGGGGGGGGGGGGGGGTCGGGGTCGGGGTCGGGGGTCCCTGCGGCTTCGGAGGCACTGCCCCCAGGGAGTCAGCGGGCCCACCGGGAGCTCGTGGGACAGTGTCTCCCGCGCCCATTTCTGGCCTGCACCCCTTCCTGTTCCCGCCTCGATGGCTCTTTTCCCTGGTGCTCACGGGTGCTGGCCTCCCAGCACCTCGTGGGGACAGCATGTTCTAACCAACCCCAGATGCTGGGGGGCGGCTGAAAGCAGATGGTGGGGAGCCCAGAGTGACAAGCGCTGTCTCCTCACAGCCCTCGCCCAGAGGACGGCTCACCCTCCGTCCCCAGCCCACCTACCCACGTGCTTGGCGGTGGAGTAACCCGGCTGGACGCGGGCGCAGGCAGTTCCATAGGTGGGATGCTCGGTGTCTCGCTGCAGCGGGAGCCTGTTCTCGGCAGGCTTGTCCACTGGGGCTGAGGGAAGGTGCCCACAGGAGGTGGCTGGTGGTGGAGGCACTCCGCCACGTCACAGAGGCTTAGGACCGATGCTTAGCCCTCACCCACTTTACGCATCAGCACCCCTGGGACAGCTGCTGGGGCTACAAAGCACATCCTCTCCTCCCGGAGCCCAGACTGAGGGGTCTCTGGGGGAGAGAGCGAGAGCTGGCAGACACTGGGGACCCTCCCACAGCCCCTCCCGGGACGTCGCAAATGTCATTCTTGCCCACAGCACGTGGGCAAGGCTGTTTTCAGCGGAGTGGGGAGTGGCGGTCCTTCAGGACAGGTCCGTACATTTCCAACAGCACCCTGAGAGGAGCGGTCCATGCAGAGGGCAGAGGGCAGTGCCTTGTGGTGGATGAGGCGGCCGTGGTCCTGGGGGAGGAGAGGCTGGCTTTGCTCCTGCTGGGGGCGGCAATGGTGGTGGTGGCCCGTGGCAGGAACAGTCGTGGTGCTGGCAGGGATGGGGGCCGCAGAGGGGAGCACTGAGAGCGATCCCACCGGCCGGCGCTCACGCAGGGACCGCCGCGCTCCTCCGGGGTCTCCATCGCACCCTGGAGGAGCCCCTTGTGGCTGGAGTCTGCAGGGGCCTGAGGTGTGGAGGAGAAGGAGATAAGAGCAGGCACAGGGCCGCCCGGAGGTTTGCAGCAGCTTTGGGTGACCCTCCCAGAGGCCATGCTCTGGGGCAGTGGGCTGAGGTGCTCGGGGCACGCTCACCCGATTGTGCCGGAGCTCGAGCAGCAGCCGGGTGACCCTCGAGAGCCGCTGCTTTGGAGCCGCAGACCGTGGTCATCGGCGACTGGCTTCCCTGGTCTCTGTGCCCCGTGTTGGCCAGCATCTGTGACCTCGGGTGCCACGTCTTCATGCCTGTTACGTGGCCGGTGACTGTCTACCCCATGGCAGTGGCTCAGGTGAAGGGGGTGGTGGCCGTGGAAATGGGGGCGATGTGGGTGGGGTGGGGAGAAGGGCGTGGCCATGGTGACCGCCACTTGCTGAGGTCGGGATACTGGTGGCAACGCAGGGATCGGGGAGAAGCGCGCGGATGGTCACGGCAGCTCAGACACAGGCTGGGGTGGTGGCGACGGACAGGGCGTGGCGGGGGGGGCGGTGCCACCAGCGGGGACGGGGCAAGGGGCCAGCGAGGCGGCTGACATCAGTGGCGGCGGCAGAGGTGGTGGTGGGGTGTAGGGTGACGACCCTGGCGCGAGGGTGGTGCCCATCGGGCGGGTGGGGAGGGAGAAGCAGGCGCGCGTGCTGGCCTGCCGCCCTGATGATGGTAACGGATATGAAGTGGGTGGAAGCCTGGGCCCCGTAACAGCACGGTCAGCACAGTGTGGGGTGGTCACAGCAAGGTTGGGCGTGGGACCCAGGGTGGTGAAATCCCGGGGCACCCTGCAGACCTGACCCTGGCCCAGGCCCCCTCTCTGCACCCTGCCTGGGGCTCCCCCGGCCTCCACTGGCCTCCCGTGGAGGAACCTCCTCTGACGCTGATGCCGCCTGAGCCCCTCAGCGGGCTCCCTGCCCTGCTCTCCCCCAGGTCCTGGGCTGGCCTGAGGCCCCCAGAGGGGGCGGGCGGGCGGAGGCTATGGGGAAGGAGACAGGCTGGAGGCCGTGGGGAGCGGGGCGCAGTGCAGGAGGCGTGAGGTGGGCAGGCTGGGCAAGGAGCCCGCAGGGCGAGGATGGAGGGCGGCCGGAGACCGCAGCAGTGCCCATGAGGACGCCCACACGCAGCGGGGCTTCCTTCTGTTCAGGGGGCTTTCCTTCTCTGTAGAGGGCTCCCCTTCTGCCAGCTTGGACTGGCATCCTCTGAGGCCCAGGAGCCGGAAGTGTCCGTGGAGATGGTGGGAGCGGCCGGCCCAGGCCCCTCCACAGACCCACCAAGGCTCAGGGCTGAGCCGACATTGGCCAGCCAGCCCCCACCCTCCTCTCTGCCTTGACCGCCCATGGGTGGCGAGGCATCTCCGTGCAGGGCTTCCTGCTCCCTGGGGAGCCCCTGGCCTCCCTGGTCTCAGGCCCACCCAGAGCCCTGGCCCAGGGCGAGAAACAGGCCCTTGGGTGACCAGGCACTGGCCGGCAGAGTCCAACCCCGTGCCAGGACACCCAGAGAAGGCAGGGCGCACCCAAGGTCACACAGCGGCCCCAGGGGAGCTGGGGGGGGGGGTGGGCAGTCAGGCAGCCAGTTGGTATTCTCAGCGGCCAGAGGCCCCTCTCTGTCTCTGTAATTAATGGAGTGGCTTTTTAAAAGGATTCTAATCACCCCCGATGCTATCTGCTTATCACTAGCGTCCCTAATTAGATGATTCTGGCAGTCACTCGGTTAATTCCCCCCAGCCCCGTGCAGCCCTGCCTGGCCTGGGGCAGCCCCCCCAGTGCCCCCTGCCCCGCCGCCCAGCCAGATGGGCAGTTCAGGCCTGGTCTCCCTGCGGGGCCCCCAGTGTGCTAAGTGCATTAGCTCCAGGATGGACGGGCCGCTGGGTGGATGGGGACCAGCGAGCGCAGGGACTGGGCGACGGGCAGCGACGGGCGGGCGCACGGCCGGGGAAGCTGCGCGCTCGGCCCGCCAGGTCAGACAGCTGCCGTCTGCCCGCTGTGCAATCTCGAGGTGGTCACTGCTCCTCTCGGGGCCTCGGTCTCCTCTGTCAGATGGGGGCAGAATAGCATCTGCCCCACCGGGCTGCTGAGAGGACAGCTTCGGACGGCGGAGGAGCCAGCCACCGTAGGTTAATGACGGAAGTGTGGGCGACGGGCGAGGTCAGGGTGGGCGGGTGGAAGGACAGGACAGATGAGTGAAGGCAGAGGGGTGGATGGGCGGTCCGAGGAGTCGTGGGCAAGTGGTGGAGGGACATACAGGCTGGTGGCTGGGAGCAGGGCCACCGGGCGGGCGAGGGCGTGGGGCGTCCTATCCCCCCAGACGCCCCAGGACGGCCTCCGCACAGACGAGGCTCAGACCTGCCGGCCCTCCCCAGACCTCCAGGGGAGCGTCCCGCCAGTGACCCGTGCCCACCGGGTCTCTGCGTCCTCACCCTTCTCCCCACCCCTGGGGTGGGCCGCGTGGTTACACCCCTGGGGTGGGCCGCGTGGCCTCTGGAGGCTCAGCTCCAGCCTCCAGTGGGCGATTACAGCCTGAGAGAAGGCGTCACGTGTGGGACCATCCCCCAAGTTCCAGAGTGTGCCAGCCTCCAGGGCAGCCGCCCTCCCCTCCCGACCCCCGCCTGCAGCAGCCCTGGAAAGGGCTCTGATCCCAGTTCCCGCAGCTGGTTTCAGGCATCTAGGAGAATCCAACCCCCAGAAGCTCCCCCAGCGCCCAGGGGCCTCTGCAGCTTCCCAGCTGTGTGATTTCCTAGGTCTTTGGCAAAAGCATAGAACAAAGAAGCCCGAAGCTTGCACACACGTACACATGTTCATACCACCCGCCCGCCCACCCACTTATCCACCCGTCCTCGGCATCCATCCACCCACCATCCATGCGCCTACCCACCCATCCTCCCACTCATCCCTCCATCTATCCATCACCCACCCGGTTATCCATCCTCCCATCCGTCAGTCTGCCCACCCATCCTCCCCACAAATCCATCCATCCATCCATCTACCTCTCACCCGCCCACCTACCTACCCATCCATCCGCCAATCAATCCTTCCCTCTGTCTGTCCATCATCCAGCCAGTTATCCATCCTCCCATCCATCCATCTGCTTATCCATCCACCAATTCACTCATCCACCCATTTATCCACCCACCCACCCATCCATCCACCCACCCACATATCCATCCTCCCACCCACCCACCCATCCATTCATCCATTCATCCATCTGCTTATCCATCCACCAATTCACTCATCCACCCGTTCATCCTCCCATTCACTCATCTACCCAGCCACCCACCCATCCATTCATCCATCCATCCATCCACCCACCCACTCACCCACATACCTACCCATCCACATATCCACCCACCCACCCACGCACCCACATATCCATCCACCCACGCACATACCCACCCGCCATCCATCTCAAACATGTCTTGAGCTCCTGTCAGGCTTGTGCCGTGTGCCAGGCCCTCTCTGGGGGCTGTAGGTGTGTATGCCAGTGAGTGCACCCGATGGAGTCTTGCCTTTGTGGAGGCGACTCTAGTGCAGAAGGTCTGAGAAGCTGATGCGAGTGACGGCTTCACGTAGTGCCGGGTAGTGACAGCGCCGTGAAGGAGAAACAGACAGCTCCTCCTGACGGGGCAGTCGAGAGGGTGCGCATCCTGCACACGCATGTTCAGGCCAGGCCCCAGGGCCAGGGCACACCTGTGCCCGTGAGCACACAGCCCCCACGAGGCCGGAAACACTGCTGTGCCTGGGGGTCAGGGCACGACGTCCCCTAAGGTATGGATTCAGCTGGGTCACCTCCCTCTCCCCGCCCTACACAGGCTGCTCCAGGCTCTGGGGAGGACAGAGACACGACCAGCTTTGAAGGGGGGCCAACCCTTTGACTGTGTGATACCATCAAGCTGGAAAATTCTTAAAGAGACAGGAATACCAGACCACCTGATCTGCTCCTGAGGAACCTGTATGCAGGTCAGGAAGCAACAGTTAGAAGTGGACATGGAACAACGGACTGGTTCCAAGTCGGGAAAGGAGTGCATCAAGGCTGTATATTGTCACCCTGCTTATTTAACTTCTATGCAGAGCACATCATGAGAAACGCTGGGCTGGAGGAAGCGCAAGCTGGAATCAAGATTGCCAGGAGAAATATCAATAACCTCAGATATGCAGATGACACCACCCTTATGGCAGAAAGTGAAGAACTAAAGAGCCTCTTGATGAAAGTGAAAGAGGAGAGTGAGAAAGTTGACTTAAAGCTCAACATTCAGAAAACGAAGATCATGGTCCCATCCCTTCATGGCAAATAGATGGGAGATAATGGAAACAGTGACAGACTTTATTTTGGGGGGCTCCAAAATCACTACAGATGGTGATTGCAGCCATGAAATTAAAAGATGCTTGCTCCTTGGAAGAAAAGCTGTGACCAACCTAGACAGCATGTTAAAAAGCAGACACATCACTTTGCCAACAAAGGTCCATCTAGTCAAGGCTATGGTTTTTCCAGTGGTCATGTATGGATGGGAGAGTTAAGACTATAAAGAAATTTGAGCGCTAAAGAATTGATGCTTTTGAACTGTGGTGTTGGAGAAGACTCTTGAGAGTCCCTTGGACTGCAAGGAGATCCCACCAATCCATCCTAAAGGAGATCAGTCCTGGGTGTTCATTGGAAGGACTGATGCTGAAGCTCTAATAATTTGGCCACCTGATGTGAAGAGCTGACTCATTGGAAAAGACCCTGATGCTGGGGAAGATTGAAGGTGGGAGGAGAAGGGGACAACAGAGGATGAGATGGGTGGATGGCATCACTGACTCGATGGACATGGGTTTGGGTGGACTCCGGGAGTTGGTGATGGACAGGGAGGCCTGGGGTGCTGCAGTCTACAGGGTCGCAAAGAGTCGGACACGACTGAGCAACTGAACTGAAGCGATAGACCAGAGGTATTCGTTTCATTCATATGCACATTTAAAACCATACAGGTGACTTTTTTGGCTATTTATTTCCTAATAAATTAACAAGGTCAGAACCTCGAAACATGAAGGAGTTGCAGGGCCTGTGGGCACAGAGGCTGCAGGGCTCGGCCACAGGGCTCGGGCACCAGGCCCGGGTGTGCGTGTGTCCTGGACTGGGGGGGCCTGGGGCAGCTGTGAATCAGCAGTAGGGGAGGGACTCGATCAGTTGCAGGTTCCAGAAAGACCTCTCCACAGCGAGAGACTATTTCATACGCAACAAACTAGTATAAACGCAGTGTGCAAAACGCACTAAGTGGCAGCGAGGGTGTGAAGTTCCCAGACCCTTAGTGGGAATGGTGACTGGGACGAGTTTGGAAATCCCTTAGCCTTCGCCTACAGGTGGGGGGCGGGGGAGTCCCTTGACTCAGTAGTTGCAGTCCTAGGCTGCTCCCACTGCCCCGAGAAGAGGGGGCTCTGGCTTAGGAGGGGTGTCGCTCTAGGACTATGGGACTTTATATGAGCTCCGCCCAGTGGGTCCCCCCGTCAGAGTCTTGTTTGTTGCCCACTTAGAAGGAGCTGCCAGATGGCGCGGCTGCGGGGGAGTCGAGGAGCTTGGCAGCCGGTCGGGTGTCTCTGCGGTCCAGCCTCTGCTGAGAGGCCGGCCCTGGTGGCACCTCGTCTGCAGCCACGTGGAGCCCTGAGCCGCCCCCCCCCTGGGCTCCTGATCCACAGACGGTGGCACAGACACGCGTGCGCCTTTGAGCGTCTGAGTTGGCGGCGGTTTCTTACACGGAATAGAAAACCAGTAGCAGGTGGAGTGCGTGCTTGGTCACGTGGGTCGGGTCTGCCTCTTCTCGACCCCATGGACGGTAGCCTGCCAGGCTCTTCTGCACATTGGATTCTCCAGGCAAGGATCCCACAGTGGCTTGGAGGTGTGTGGTTGGCTCTCTTTCTGGGTATTCACCATTGAAAAGGTTGCACGCGAACCCCATGGCAGAAGAGTCAGGTGGCAGGGAGTGACAGAGGAGGCCAGGGTGCTGCCCGTGGGTGCGGGCGGAGCCAGGCGGTGTGTGGTGGTGCCCTGGGGGGACGTGTGTCTGTAGATCTGCCTGCCTGCTCCTGAGGACCGGGGCCTCCCCCAGCATCCGCTCCTGAGGACCGGGGGCCTCCCCCAGCATCTGCTCCTGAGGACGGGGGACCCCCAGCATCCGCTCCTGAGGACGGGGGGCCTCCCCCAGCATCCGCTCCTGAGGACGGGGGCCTCCCAGCATCCGCTCCTGAGGACGGGGGCCCCCCAGCGTCCACTCCTGAGGACAGGGGCCCTCCCCCAGCATCTGCTCTGTGCCTGGATCACGGCCTCCCCTAGATCAGCACAGCCACACCTGGAGGTAGGGGTGAGGAGAAGAAAGAAACCGGCATCTCCCCGGGGTCCCCCCGGGAGCCCTGCATCAGGGTTGGGGTGAGGGGCTAGGGGGCCAGATAGCTGGAAAGAAGCAGCTGGGCTGGGGGCCCCAAGTCCCCTCTCTGGGGAGGAGCCCCAGCTCCAGCCTGCATGCCAGTGGGAGCCATTCTGCCTGCCGCTCCCGGGGAGCAGTGCCCAGCAGTGCAGGAGGGTCATCGGGGGCAGCCCGCCCTGCTGCGGGCAGGCCAGGGGGAAACGTGGAAAGCACCTGCCGAAAGGCCAGGGCTGTTGCCTTAACACTCCCGTCCACAGCCTTAGGCGCCCTGGAGAAGCAAGAACAAAGAAGCCACCGAACACGTGGGCCTCCAGGGGTGGAGACAAGCTCCGGGGCTCCATCTGAAGCCCCCTGAGCTGAAATGGCCCCGGAAGGCCGTCTCCTGCTTGGGTGGGCTTTCCGAGGATGGAGTACCCTTGGCCTTCCTTATATTACCCTTTCACCAACCCTGCAAGGTGTGGTCTGCCTTTGCTGATGAGGACTGAGGGTTCAGAGGGATAGTCACTTGCTCAAGGCTGCACAGCAAGGGAGAAGGCAGTTCTGTCTGCCCCACAGCCAGGCAGCGACATTGGCTAGGGACTAGGGAGCCCTGAGGGGCTGAGCGGAGGCAGAAGTCAGGTAAGGCTTCCTCTAGGGTCTTTGGCTGGGGTTTTGAAGGGTGAAGAGGCATTCTCCGGGCAGATCTGACGGGGAGAACCCCCGCGAGACGGACCAGAAACAAGGCAGATAAAGGAGAAAAAGTTCTAATAACGATTCTTTATTTTCTGCATAACACAAGTGGCAGCTTATGATAGTAACACAAGTTTATAAAGTGAAAACTACCGTCTTCCCACCGGTGGCCTCTCACACTTCCCAGAAGTAACTGTTACTCATGAGGCATGTCTTCCCAGATTTCTTTATATATCCACACAAATATTTTTTAAAACAAAAAAGTCATGCATTATATATTGTTCTGCATTTTCCTTCCCCCCCTCCCCCAAAAAACCCTTGCAGTTGAACTTTTTATTTCTAGTGTCTCTGTGAAGCACTCCTGAGACGAGCTTGCTGGGCCAGGGAGCACGTGGAATCCAGTCAACATTCCCACAAGTGGCACGTGCCAGCAGCCATTTCTACAGTCTGCTGGCCTTTGCCGTCTTCCTGAGAGAGAGGTTAAACGTGGTGCCTCCACGCAAAATCTGCGTGGACTTGATTCTCTCTGAGGTTGAGCTCCCGTCCAGATGAGTGCCAGGCGTTCACTCACATGTCTATTGGGAAGGACCCCTGGGTCTCTCCTCTAACTTTTCTTTTTCTTTTTTCTCGGGGGCCGGGCGGGGAGGTGTCAGGGAGCTGCCTTTTTATTACATGTTGCATCTTTCTGTTTTGAGCTTTTGCATATTGGCCCAATTGCAAAGTTTTTATCTTCCCTTTTGCAATGGTTAGTCTTGAATAATTCTGTTTATTATTAAAGCTATTAAACCTCATTATGGAATAGTTGGAAAATGGGGAGAAGGGGAAATCGCCTGTCACACAGACGTCACCCTCTGTTAGCGTTTGGGGACAGTTCCTTCCCCAGACGTTGCAGCGCCTGTTGTCACTGCGCTATACATTCAGCTTCAGAGCATAACCTTCAGGAGGCATTTTCAAGGCTTTCTAGTGGGTGTCCTGTGGTTCCCTCATCCCCTGCTTTTTGTTTACTGTAGTAAAACACGCAGAACATGAAGGCTACCGTTGTAACGTGTCCAGTCACTGGCCGTAAGCGCTTCCCTGTTCGCGTGCAGCCCTGACCACCGTCATCTCCAGGGCCTCTGCGTCTGGCCAAACTGAAGCTGTCCCCGTTAGACTGCTCCCCGTCCGCCCCTGTGCCCCAGCCCTGGTAACCAGCCTCTCCTTTCTGTCCCTGTGAACCTGGGAGCTCCTGGGGCCTCAGATGCATGGGATCAGCCAGTACGTGTCTGTCTGTCGCTGACTCGCTTCGCTGAGCGTGAAGCCCTCAAGGTCCGTCGTCCGAGCTGTAGCGGGTGTCAGAGTTCCCTTCCTTTCTAAGGTCAAGTAATATTCCGCTGTGTGGATGGGCCTCATTGCTTTCATCCGCTCATCCATCAGTGGACACTTGAGTTGCCTCTGCCTTTGGGCTGCTGTGAATAAAGCTGCTATAAACGTGGCTGCCAATAGTGCCTGCTTGAGTTCTGCTTTCACTTCTTCGGGGAGTAAGTGCTTACCATGCCCTCTTCCTGAGCATGTGGGTTACATCCAGGCTGTCTTGGAAGATCACTCAGCGTTCTAGCCTTGGAGCTAGAATGTGATCTCAGGGCTCATTTCAGACGCACCGCACGACCCCAGGCGTTGTCCCCACTCCCTCCCTGCCCCAGAAGGCTTGCAATCTTAGCACATTTCCTTAAAATGGGCCCTTCTTTCTCTTTGATTCCTTCAAAGGCCAGACTTGACCTAGAGCTTTGCAGTGTTCCTGGCCAGTCTTTCGGTCGGAGAACCTGCCCGGGTAGGTTGCAGTGAATGATTTTGAGAACAACTCCTTGAGAAGTCAGGAAGTGGAATAGATTCCATGGGACGCTGGGACTCAAGCCCTGTGTCCCCAAGACCCAGACAGGCCTGGGCGGGAGGGGCCCGGTGGGAACGGAGCAGGGCTTGAGGGGAGCAGTGCAGAGATGGCCCTGCACACACACAGCCCCTCAGCGCCAGCTCTTCGGCCTCTTTTTAAGTGAATCTCCCAATTTTTTTTTTCTTGGCTGTGCCAAACGGCTTCCAGGATCCCAGTGTCCTGACCAGGGACTAAACCCAAGCCGAGGCAGTGCAAGCCTGGAATCCTGGCCACTCGGCTGCCAGGGAGCTCCCTGAGTCTAACTTAGAAGTATTTGCAACTCAGTCATATTTTTGTCAAAGATGGTGCGGTCCAAACAAAGCTTGTCCGCTGGCTGGTCCGGCCCACGGGCTGACGGCCCCAGACCTGAGCAGGCCTTCACCCGTGGAGGTGCTTGTCTGCTGGCTGGTCCGGCCCACGGGCTGACGGCCCCAGATCTGAGCAGGCCTTCACCCGTGGAGGTGCTGCCGGCTAGGTGTTCCGACCCCTGGGACCGAATAGCCTGCATCAATGCAGGATACCTCGTTGATCACCCGTTATCTTGTAAATAATCGGGTTTCTTTTGGGCTTACCCGAGTCTGAGCCGTTGATCGGCTTATTCTGTCCACCCAGCCACGAGGTTTGAACGACCGAGATGAGAGAATCTTGTTTAATAGTGGAAAGCCATGCACACACACTGCGCTCTGTTTTTTCCCTAATTTTCTGACTTGTTCTGCTGGTCTTGTTTTTCCAGATAAAGTTCGGAATCATTTCATCATTTTGCCTAAAAGCAAAACAAGCCAGGCCACCTTCTGATGTGCCGGCCGTGCTGTGGCTCAGGACTCGCCGCCCGACCCCCCCTCCCCCCCACCGTCAGTCCCGTGGCTCACCTTCCCTTCCTCCCAGGTGAGCCGGAGCCAGGCATCCCGTGCACGCCTAGTTCCCCCGGGGTGGGGTCGGTCTGGGACCCTGGGGCCTGGAATGCTGGCTCCCTGCCCTGTTCCTGGCGGAGGGTCACCAGGAGCGGGGAGGAGGGTTTTAGGGACCGAGCTAGACTGTAAGAATTACAAGGAGGGGTTGGGTTCTTCCTCCCACAAATGGGAAGAAGGGGCCCCACAGGAGGAAGGGCCCAGGCCGCCTGTCCCCCTGGGTGCAAACAGATGGAACAAAGGCTGGCCCACCCCCGGCGCCCGGCGCCGCCCGCAGTGTCATAAAGGCCCCGGCGCCCGGAGCAGCCCGCCAGCACGCCCGCCCTGCCTGGGAGCTCCGCGGCCACAGAATCGAAACTGTTTCCAGCACAATGACCCTGGGCTGTGGGAGACTTCGCTGGGGGTTGGGAACAGCGGTGCGGAGCCGGAGCCCCGGGCCTGGGCCTGCTGCTCTGGAGGGACTCGCTGGCCTGGAAGCTGGGCCTCCAGGGCCAGCACGAGCTGCCCCCTCTGCTGCGGGGGACACCGTCCCCCTCAGCACCGTGCCCCCGCGACCACCCTCCACCCAGCTCTGTCAGGGCCCCCTGCCCTGCAAACCCGTCATCCTGGCAACAGGTCCCCCCCAGCAAGGAGCCTCGCGTGTCTCGGGCCCACCCCCACACCAAGAACCAACGGGGCTGGTTCCCGTGTGCGGGATCAGTGCCCGGGTCTGGTTCACGGGTGTCTGAGAAGCGCCTGCCAGTGGCCCAGCGTCCAGCCGGCTCTCGGCACCTTCCGCAGCCCTGGCCCAGGCCCCTGCAGGGACTCTGGCGGCAGAAGGAAGGAGGGAGACGGGGGGCCACTAGAGAAGCGTTGGGGACAGGGAGGCCTCTTCCAGGGGTCATCCTGGGCTGTGGATTCTGTGCTTGGGTCGGGAGTGGGCTCTGGTTCTGAGCTGCAAGCTCTGGACTGAGGCTTGGGGCCCACAGCAGGGCCCCGGGGGTTCTGGGCTCTGCTCTGACGCCCGGATTCTGAGGTCCGGGCTCAGGGCCTCAGGCTGAGTTCCCGCAGGTAGGTGCTGAGTTCTGGGTCGGGGGTCAGGCAGGCTCTGTGCCCCGTGCTTCGGGCAGCGCTTAGTCTCCAGGCTCCAGGCGGTGGTCCTGGACTCTGGGTGGAGGGCCTGTTGGCCAGAGGCTGGGCGGGGTCGCCATGCCACTCACAGTCTGGAACGTCCTCTGCTTGGGAGCAGGGACTCTTGCTGGTCTTGTGGGCCGGGTAGCCCCCAGACCATAGCAGGGCCAGGCGTGCGTGTGCGCTCCATGCACCGTCCAAGTGAGATACCCTCTCCTGTGGTCGGGAGCCGGGGCGCAGGTCAGCGCCCCGGGAGGGGAGGCCAAGCCCCACGGCCGGGACGGGAGCTGCTGAGAGCCCGCCCTGACTACACAGCGGGCTGTTCCTGCTCCAGCGAGGGCGCGGGTGGAGGGCACAGCATAGGCAGGGGTGGCCTGGGTCAGGGCCCCAGGCAGGCACTCCCCTCCCTCTGTCCTGACTTAGGGGGCTGGTCATCTGAGAGCCCCAGCAGGCACCCGAGCCCGCGCCCTCCAGCCTGCGGTCTGGGCTGAGGAGGATAAAGGGGAGCTTCCTGGGCAGTGGACGTGAGGGCCCGGGAGCAGGCGGATGGCCGTCAGATACACGTCGCCAGGGACCCAGGGAGCAGAGACGGTGGGGGTCAGGATCATGGACTGTGAACGAGGGACTTAAGGGGGAATGTGACCTCGGGGAGACCTGAGATCCTGCTGGTGAGAGGCAGCCTTGGCCGCAGATACCAGGGCCGTGGGGAGTGAGGAGGTGATGGGGGCATCAGCGTCCCTTTCGAGTCAGTGGCCACGACCACCCAGAGGTGTGTGATCTTGCGGGGATCGAGGCGCTGATGGTTAGAGACAGGTGTTCCTGGGGACCTGTGAGGCTGGTGCCCCGCTGCTGCTGCTGCTGGGGGATGAGGGACACTGGTCACCGGGGACTTGGAAGGGAAGACTCGGCAGTCACCTGTGTCGAACGCGATGACTCTCACTGGGCAGTCGGAAGATTCGATGGCAAGGAGGCCCCTCCGCGACCAGGGCCAGTGGTCCTGGGGCCACTGGAGACGAGGGACCGAGGCATTGCTGAGAGCCGCTGGTGCTGGGGCAGCGGCGGCCTGCAGACGCTGGGCACGCACGAGCGGTCAGACCCGCCCCTGACTAGGACAGTCCTGATCGGTGACCCCGGTGGCCGCGCTCTGCGTGACCCGAGACAGCAGTGACGGCACGGTGGTGGTCGGGAGCAGGGGCATCGGCAGCCAGGCAGCCCGGGCGCAGACCCTGCTGAAGACGGTGCGGCCTGGGTGGTGAGAGGCGGTTAGGAGCCCTGACTGGTGAGCAGGGCCTGCTGCCGGAGACACTGCCAAGCAGGCAGCGACGGGACACAGCCCCGAGCAGAGGCCTGGAGGAAACCCTGGTGATCACGAGCTGGCGATCGGCTGCTCGGAGACAGACGTCTGCAGCCACAGGCTCTGATCAGATGTGTCATTGATCAGGAATGTCAGTCATGATGACTGTCCCCAGTAACCAGAATCATTGATTAGAGAACAGCACTCAGTGACATCAGCGGTCAGAGACACCAGTGATCACGTCTGCCGGTGGACACGGACACCGGTGAGCAGGGAGCTCAGACACAGGAGCTCGAGGATGGCAGGGGGATGCGTCCCCCTGGGCTCTCCCTGAGCCCCGCTGAGCCCTTAGGAAAACAGCCAGCACGTGGCTCGAGGGTGCAGAGCCCACAGCCTCCCTGAGCCTCCCCCGCACCCACCGAGACCCCCGGGACCCCCACCAGGCAGTGAGGAAGTTCAGGTGGCGCAGTTCAGGGGAGGCACAGGGACCCGTGTTCCAGGAACCCCTCCGTCTGAACCCCAGGGCTGTAGGACCAGTTCACTCTTAACAATCCCCACACCCAGGCGGGACTCAGGAGCCCCGTGAGCCCATGAGGCAGGCCAGAGGCATTCACAAAAAGTATTTTATTATTCTTAACAGTATTCACTTTGAAGGAATGGGAAGAGAGCATACAGGTTTTACAGACAATATATAAATGTTGTACATAATTAACAATAACTTAGTTCACTAATCCAAAATAAAACGAGCCAAATAAAACATAAAACCAGAAAATACTGCCGATCCTTCTTCTTCTGCGGATACTAGTACAAAATAAGTTACTTCCGGCTGTGGTGCCCCCTATTGCACTCGGCCTACATCAGCACAGTCCTCTTCCTGGGCCGGCCCCGGCCAGCCGCCGCGCCCGCTGCGGCCGCAGACTCTCCGCCCGGACACGGTTATGTACAGCTGTACCTTGGGAAGGGTCCAGACACCCACAGCGTGGCGCAGCGGGAGCCTGGCAGCCCCACCTGCTGCGTCAGCCCCCCGAAGCCTGGAGCCGCCCCGGCCCCCGGCCCCCGGCCCCCATCCGAGGACGGTGCCATCTGAGAGTCTCTCCAGCCACAGCCTTGGTTTGTAGGTTTCCCTTTTCCCCACAGCAAGGGCTCCTGTGGCCACGTACAATTGACTGGACCCAAAGTTTAAAAAGAAAAACTCATCAGCGAATTAAGCTTATGCAGGTTTTCTCCTTTTGTTTTTATACGTTTTTCTTTTGCGTCAGTGTCGGAGAAGAGGGGGGGGTTCAGGGGCTAGCAGAAAAAGGAGTATGTACAGGGTGTCCCTGGCCGAGGCGGCGGCAGCGGGTCGGGGCCGAGGAGGGCGCTCGGGTCAGGCTGGCTCCAGCCTCAGGACCAGAGAGCGATGTGGGAGACGCTTCCCCTCTCAAGAAAGCGCTTCCTTCCTGTGACCCAGCCCTGGCCTGGGAATCTGCACAGGGCCGCCCCTGATTGTCTCTGCCCTCCGGGGCCTTCAAGGCCCCCCTGGGGAGGCTCAGCCCAGCTGGGTTCGGCGCTTGCAGAGGGGGCCCAGGTCCCCCCAGAGACCTGCCCCCAGAGCCAGGCAGGCGGGCTGGCCACGTGGTGCTCGGCCCTAAGAGCCAAGTCTCCCCGTCCTCGTGAGAAACCTGAGCCAAATCAACTCTGCCGCCTGCTCCCCTGCCTCCTCCGCGGCCCCCGAGGGTCCCTCGCCCGCTCGTGTCTCTTCAGAGCTGTCCTTCACGCTCATAGTCCTCGGTGGAAACCCCGCCTGGGTGTGGCCAGGCCTGCCTGGGAGCTGCTTCACGGTGGCGGCCAGGGCGCCCTCAGGTGGGGCCACGCGTGTCCAGCTGGGCGGGCAGGGGCCGCGGTCTCGGGGTGGGCCGGCCAGCTGGGCACTGGGTCCCCCGCGCCCTGGGAGCGCCGTCCCCGGTGTCCGTCCGTCGGTCCGTGGGGCGGTCCCTAGCCCATGGCGGTCACCATGCTGGATGGGTGGGGGTGGCCGAAGGAGAGGCTGGAGGAGGGGTGGATGGGCGTCGGGGTGGGCAGGATGTGTCCGGAGTGGCTGAAGGGTGGCAGGTGGCCCACAGGCGCCATGTGCCCCGCCAGGGCGGCGGCGCTGAAGGGGGAGGCCTTGTCCTGCACACACCGGGACAGCTCCTCGAAGCACTCGGGCCCCTTCTTGCTCTTCTTGGACTTGCTGGACATCTTCCGGTTCCGGGTCTGAATGCCTTCCTTCTTCATGGTCAGCGGCCTGTTCACCTGGGGGGCCACGCGGAGCTTTCAGAGGCTGGAGCTCCCCTCCCGGCCAGACCACAGCCCCCGCCTGGCCAGGGGGGCCCCTCCCCAATGCCCATCGGCCTCCAGGGCCTCCCCACCCTCCCGGCCAAGAAAGGCGCCGGGAGGGCACTGCCCCCGCCCGCCGACCCTGCAGAAGCCCACCCACGGCAGGCTCTGCTTCTGAGCAGAGAGGCCCGGCCATGGGGGGCGTCCTCCAGCAAGCCGCCCCCCTCGTGGGAAGCCCTTCTGGCACTCGCTTCCCAAGCCAAGCCACGCTGGGGACGGCCACTCCCCGCAGCACACAGCGGGGTCCCCGGGGAGGGGCGGGGCGGCCGACTCACATTGTGCAGCTTGTAGTAGAGGCCGCAGGCGTTGCACACCGGGTCCCCGTTGGCGTTCCGGCGCCATAAGGTGGTGGTGGTGGTCTGACAGTTCGCACAACAGGTGCCTGCTCTCCTGGCGGCTGACTGGGGGGCGGGGCAGGGCAGGGTCGGCAAGGTGGATTCCCACGGCCCCCCGCGACCTCCCTCCAGACCCTCATGCCACCCCTGCTCCCTTCCCCCACCCACTGAGCCCAGAAGCCTCTGCATCTCAGAATCGGAAACTTAAACTGTCAGAGAACTTCAGACTAAAGTGCTCTCAGAACCAAAGGGGCTGCAAGAGCTGCAAGGGAAAAGCAGCCACCTCCCCCAGCCTCCCCACCCCCCCGCCCCCGCCCCGAACACGAATGCCACACAAGGGAACCGAGGCTCGGAGAGGGAGCCGGTCTAGACGGCTGGCCCGTCCCCTTGGGCGCCTCAAGCTGGGGCTGCAATTCCCACGAAATACACAGTCCTGGGCACATCCAAAGCCCCAGAGCCAGAGGACAGGGCCCTGCAGCTGCCCAGGCAGGGAGGGGAAACGCTCAGCAGTCAAGCTGCACACCGCCCGGCGCAGTAGCCACTGACCACGTGGCCATTTAAATACAATTGAACTACCGTTTAAGCAAGTTAGAAATACAGTTTCTTCAGTCACAGCGGCCACATTTGAGGGGATCCCTAATCACAGCACAGCTGGAGGCGACCACGATGGATGGTGCACGCCCAGAAGGCGTCCATCGGTCACAACTTACTGGACAATGCTGACCTACCTGTCCAGGGCCCTGTCCCCCAGTCCCCAGGGCCCTGACTGCCCCCAGCCCCTCGGGGAGTACAGGACTGACCCGGAGCCCCGGACTCCTGGAGGAGAAGGCAGCGGCAGGCGCCCCAGAGGCGGGGTGAGAGGAGCTTCGGCCCAGAAAGCAGACACCCTCTCCAACCCCATAGCAGCAGCACGTCCCAGGAAACAGCAGCGGGCGGGTGGGCTGGGGGCGGGGAACCCAGGCCAGCAGGGGCAGGCGTGACCCCAGGCCCCAGCCTGGTCCAGAGGGGCCAGCCTGCAGCCCCGGGCGGGGAGGGGTGAGGGGTGAGTAAGCAGCCGGAGCTGGAATTCTGACTCAGGGGCTGGCCTCGCATCCTCCGCCCGCCCAGGGCCCTCACCCCGCCCTTGCTCCAGGAAAAAAAACCAGGGGCCCCCGAATCGGCAAGCGATTTAAGCCTCCCTCGTAAATCACTTCGCCCTGAAAAAATATATTTATTATTCTTAGCATTTTACGCATTATTTGCAGAGTGGAGGGTATTAGAAATTTCAAAACAGCCCAGCGAAAGGCAGGACTGAGCCGAGGAGAGAGACTGAAAACCCTCGGAGTCCGGAAACAGATACGCGAAGTTTCCTTATCTTTGGGCTGCAGATGTCCGGATAGGAAACTCCGGCAGGAGATCCGAAAGGGCATTTTTTTAAAATCACTCAAATGAAAATACACAGTATAGGTGACTCCATGGAAAAATAATAAAGGGCAGGTTTTTTTTTGGTGGTTGGTGTGTGTGTTTTATTTAAATAAGCACGAGGAGACTGTGTGTTGGGAAGCCAGGGAGAGCAGCCCCGGGCTACAGGGAACATGACTTCACGGCCCTATTTTTAAAAGTTTAACAGAGGCCAGGGGACGGGACCTGGGCCCCTGGATGCTCTGCTCTGGTGGTGGTGTTGGGGGGGAATCCCTGAAGGTACCAGGCGGGCTGCCCAGGGAAAAGCTGGCCTGGAGAGAATCTAGCCTGAAAAGCCGGGCTGCCCCAACTGCCAAGCAAGAGCTTCTCATGAGAAAAGACTGCCTGCATTTGAAGGCTTGTTTTTTTGTGTGTAATTGACCGCGGGCTCGGCCCAGGTCGACGCTCCGGCCCGGGGGCTCCCCCACCTCCAGGCCCCCCGCTGCTCCTACCAGCCTCCGCTTGGGCTTGATGAGTGGCCGGTTCTGCCCGTTCATCTTGTGGTAGAGGCCGCAGGCGTTGCACAGGTAGTGCCCGGTGCCGTCCCGCCGCCACAGAGGGGTGGCCGTGGCCCCGCAGTTGACGCACTCCCGGCCTTCTGCAAGGGGACGGGGGACACAGGGTCACGCGGGCCAGGCTGCTGCAGGGGCCGGCGGACTCTTAGTTCCAGCCGGGCTGGAGAGGGACCAGGAGATGGGATTCAGAGGGCAGCTTACGGCGGGGAGGGCAGCGGGCCCCGGGGGTTCTGCTCAGGGCACCAGCTCCAGCCGGGCGGAGGCTGGGCCGCCTCGAGTGCCTCTCTCCGCCCCGTCCTCTCTCCCCAGCTGCGTCTGCCTTTCCTGGGTCCCTGTCCCAGGCCCTCAGATTCTGCTCTCCGTCCCCCGTCCTCGGTCACTTCCGTCTCTCTCCCCAGCCTCCCTTGCCTTCCGCCGAGGCCCTGGACTGGGATGGAAGTTGCTGCTGTTTCAAACGAAGTAAATAATCAGCCCTTTCGTTTTCAGGCTGAGTGCCTTGCGGGTGGCTCCTGGTGGTGCTATTTTGCTTTGTTGGGAAAAGACCATCTGGAAACCAATTTGAGAGAAAGAACTACTTAAAAGGCCAGTGAGCTGGTTGGACAGGGCTCCCCAACATAGGTCCCAAGTGGACATGGGCGGTGGCCTCAGGGCGAGCTGACCCTGCACGTTTCTCTGCACGTCCTTTAAATCGGCAGCCCACACGGGCAGGAACGTGTGGCTTCTGGACTCTGGAGCGAATGTTCTAAAAGTGATCTTGAAGGGAAGGAGGTGAGGACGGCGGGGAGCCCCACAGCAGCCTCGGCGTCTGCTCCCCAGCTGGCTGTCTCCAGCCAGTCCCCTAGGCCAGGCAGAGGCAGCCCCTGACCCCCGAGCAGGGAGGGAGAGGGAAGGACACGCCAGGGGGCAGGGAGCGCTGGTCCCGGGAATTTGGCCTCGGGGGAACTCTCCCGAGGAGACTGGGAGCCGTGAGATCCCTGACTGAGTGGCAGATCTAGATTCCTTAAGGGTCTGGAGCCCCGAGGAGGGCAGAGGGGCCCCAGCGCAGCACTGACGCTCACGGACACACGCGTCCGAGCCGCCACGCCGCGCTGCCTACACCCAGCGTTGTCTCTCACACGGTTGTGAAAATGTTTGCTTCAGACTCAGGGAAGGGATGCGGGACCCCCAGGTGGGCAGTGGCCCACCTTGGAGGGGACGGTAAGGAATGGGAACAGGAAGCAAACTCTGGGGCCACCAGGAGCACCTAAGAAGGTCTGCGGGCGCCTTCTCCCCAGTTCTGGGGACTCAAAGATAGGTTGGGGGCCATCAGGCATGGATACCAGCCACCCCTGGGTCAGAGAGACCCGGGCCGCCCCCTCACCTGGGTCTCAGCCCCCACCCACCGAAGCGCAAGCCCTCCCCACTCCAGGGAGGCCCTGGGCCCTCGCCTCACCTGAGCAGGAGCGGGCCTTGCTCCTCTGCTTCGGGGTGAAGCTGGAGGCCGGGCCGCCCAGGAAGCCTCCGGGGTGGAAGAGCCCACTGCTGTAGTCGTGGGCCGCGGCTGGCACATAGGAGGGGTAGGTGGGGATGGGGTGGTGAGTGGCAGGCTGGGTGCCCATGGTGGCCAGGCTGGGACGCAGGGGGCTGCCACCTTCCATCTTCATGCTCTCGCCCAGCGGCACCTGGTACTTGATGCCATCCTTGTCGTCCCCCCGGGGGGCGGCGCTCCCCCCTGCCGAGGAGGAGGCTGGCGAGGCGGCCCCGGTGGTGCTGGGGTCCGGAGACACTTCCTTGGGGGGCGTGGGCGGGAAGCCGAAGAGGTGGGTGCCCGAGTGGGCTGCGGTGGGGGTCAGGGAGGCCACCGAGCCGCCGCCGCCCCCACCCCCAGCCCCAGCGCCCGGGTACACAGACAGGGGCCCCCCGGGGCCTCCGGCGGCCGAGGGGTGCAGGGGTGTCTTGGAGAAGGGGCTCACGGTCCAGGGGTTGTGGTGGTGCGCGGCGGCCGCGGAGAGGGCTGCCTTGCCCCCGTCCAGCCAGGGCAGCCCCGGGCTGTGCAGCAAGTGTGGCCGGCACATTTGGCCTCCGGTCAGGCGGGCTGCGGGGGGAGGGAGCGTCAGGATGCGCCGGGGGGAGCCAGGACGCCCCTCGACCGCGACCCCTCCCCAGAGACAACCGGAAACATAATACCCCAGCCGGCAATTCACCAGGCACATCAGTCCCTGAAGGACGAGTGGCACAGAAGGAGACCCTGGACGAGACTGGAGGGGCCCCTCCCCCCGCAGGCCAGCTGGGAACAGGCAGAATCCCCAGGGGCCCCGGAGTCTCCCCAAGAGGCCGCTGCCCACTCCTTTCGCGCCCCAATTTCTCAGCGGCCCCGATTGCTGCGGACCCCACATCCGGGAAGCAGGCAGCGGGCCTCCCCGCATCCCGCGCCGGGCGCTCGGCGTCCGAGCTCCTGGTCACCCTCGGGCCCGGGGCTCACCGTGCGCCGGGCTGTAGGAGACGCGCGCGCGCGCGTGGGCCGGGTTGGCGTAGTAGGGGTTGCCCTGCGAGTCGAGGTGGTTGAAGAAGACGTCCACCTCGTCGGGCGGCAGCAGCTGCGCCGGCTCCATGTAGTTGTGCGGCAGGCCCGGGTGGTGCGACTCGGGGTGCTGCGCGTTCAGCACGGCGGGGTGCGCCATCCAGCGCGGCTGCTCGGGAGCCACCTCCATGACTGGCGGCGGAGGCGCGGGGTCTGCGCGGAGGCGGTAGCGGCGCGCCTGCACGACGGAGGGGGCGTGAGGGGGGCCGTGAGGGGCGCCGCCGCGGCCGGACACCCCCAAGCCCCGCCGTGAGGCGTCCCGCGCGCCGCTGCGCCCGAGCCGAGCTCAGCCGCGGACCAGTCCCGGGTGGGAGGAAAGCCCAGAGCTCAAAACGAAAGGAGGGGCGCGGGGAGCCGGCTCAGCCACGCACGCTCACACGGTGACTCGGGTACCCAGAGCCACACACTTCTGCGCACGGGGTCACACGCGGGGACAAAACCTCGGCACCAGTGACCCCAACGCACGTAGAGAGCCGCACTTTAGTCACCCCCCCATCTCGCCCCGCACCATGCCACCCCGCACCATCCCTGTGCATAAACACTGTAAAAAGTTAAAGCCCGGCGCCCGGGGGGGCCCCCGCGGGGCGCACGATGCTGGCGACACTCAAAACTACTCTTGGCGCTGACTCGCTCCCCCAGACACACACACACACACGCACGCAGCCCCACGGGCCAAGCGCCAGCCCCACGCGCGCTCCCCGGCGACACAAGCCGAACTTCTCACCGAGGTTCCGCACAGCGGCCACCCGCGGCCCGGCCCCCGCAGTGACCTCTCGGAGCCCGGCGCGCCCCAGGAACCCCCGCCCGCTCTCGCAGCCCGAACTTACAGACGCAGCGGCGCGGGAGGGGCGCGGCCTCGGCGCGGGCGGCGCGGGCTCGGGGACGGCGCGTCCGGCGGGCCGGAGGGGCTCACGGGGTGCAAGCGGGGGGCAGCGCGCGCCTCGGCCTCGGGCCCGCCCGGCTCCGGCCGCTCCGCATCGTCCGGCCGCGCTGGCGCCAGCTCGCGGCTCCGGCACAGACATGAAGCGGGGGCCGCGCGCGCCTAAGAAGCGCGCGCCAGCCAATCAGCGCCGCGCGCCGCCCAGCCTCCGGCCCCCATTGGCCGGCCCGCGGCTCCCGGGCCGCGGACTCCGGACGCGCCCGCGGGCCGCCCCCCGCGCCCGCCCGCCCCCTCCCGGCGGCCCCTGCTGCCGACGCCCCCCGCCAGAGGACCCGCGCCCCGCGGCAGGCTGCTGCGCCCCTGTCTCCGGGCCCGCGTGGTCCCCCTACCCTCCGGGCCCTGCTCCCACTAACTAACCTCCAACCGGGCCCCCTCCCCAGGAGCCTGGGCCGCGCACCCTCTGGGCGTTCGGTGTCCTCTCCAGGGGACCCCAGTCCGTCCACTCTCTCGGACCCCGCTCCTTTACCACTGAGCGTGGCCACGGTGGTCCAGCTACCTCCCCAGGCCGTTCCGGCCCCCAATCGGGGGCTCTGGCCAGACCGGGGCCAGGGAGTCGGACAGCTGCGGGTCAGGAGCAGCGAGGGGCAGCAACTCCAGGGCCCCCGTGGGCACCTGGGCCTCGGGCGCTTAGGACCGCTGGACCCGGTGGAGGTGGCCTGGCTGGGGCTCCGGGGAGGGGGAGGAGGCGCCCCCTTCCCGGGCGTGGCCTTCGCAGACCGAAGGGCCGAACTGCCTGGGGCGAGGCCGTGCAGACCCGGACTGGCGCCGGCGCCGGCTCGAAGGAGACGCCTCGGGGCGGGAGGAGGCATTTTCTTCCTGGGGGGTGGGGTGGGGGGTCCCTAAGGCGGCCCCTGGGTAGGAGGAGACGGTGGTCTGAGAACTAACCTCAGACACCTGGAACTGCTCTCCACAAACGTCGTCCGGGGATGCAGCCGCGGGTGAACCCGGCCCCGCGCGCCGCTGTCTTTGCTCGCTCCCATTGTACAGACAGGAGACCGAGGCGCCCAGGGGGCGGGTCGGGAAAAGGAAATTGGGGAGGGGGCCTGGAACAGGTGCGGGGGTAACGGGGAGTCACCGACGTCCTCCAGCCCCTCTCCCCTCGCTGGGCCCACGGCCCTCGGGGGTAGAAGCCCAGAGGGATGCTAGGTGGGCCCGCGGCAGGAGGGAGGGCCGGGGTCCCGGCCACCCCCGGGGGGCGGGGGGAGGGGCGGCGGGATTGACAGTCGGTAATTGGGTAACTGGAGGCGGCTTCTCCGGCCGGGCAGCCCCGCCACCGCGACGCCGGGGCCCTGACGTCACCCGATTCGCCAGGAAATGAACTTTTTAATAATCTGAGGAGGGAGGAAAGCCCTCGGTCCCCTCGGCTCGGGGGGCACCAGGCCAGGCCGGGCTCCGCCGGCATGCCCCCGTCACCCCCTCCAAGGCCAGCTCTGGCAGCGCCAGGGGCCCTCCCCCTGCCTCGGCGTCCCGCCGGCCCTTTCTGCCCGAGGCCCTGGCGCAGGTAAAGGAGCAGCGGGGACAGGGGTGCAGAGGCCTGGGCCGAGGGAACCCGAGCGTCTCTGGCCCTTGGGGACCCGTCTGCCCTGGCCGCCGCCGCGCCTCCCGCTCCGGGGCGCGCGGGGCCCTGGCTTCTCGGAACTCCGCTCCGCGGGAGAGGAGGCCGGCGCTCGCCGGGTAAGGCGTACCGGGGCCGGGAGCGAGAGCTCGAGGCCCTGAGCGCCGAGCCTCGGCTGCCGGCCCGGGCAGGTGAGTGGCCTCGGCGCCTCCCGGCTCGCGCGCCCGAAACGCGCGCGGCCTGGCCCGGACCTGGTCTCTCCGTACGTCTGTCTCTCCTCCCTGCCTGTAGCGTACGACTCATCAACGCGTAAAACGCGATCGCAGCGAAGCCTCCAGCCTGTCTTGCCGCCTCAGAGCCCAGCCTGGGCTTCTCAAAGACAACGCGGCACCGGGGACAATCCCCGGTGTCCGGAAGGCCGCCCCATGGAGTTCAAACTCGGGGACCGAGCGCGGGAGGCCCCGGACTCGCAGGCCGGCCGCGAGGCGGTGAACGCCGGAGCCGAGCGGAAGCTTACCGCCGGCCGCGATCCCAGCGTCGGCTCGCGGGGAGACGGTCGTTCCGAGCCTTCAGGAGAGCAGGTAATCGCCTTTCTCCCCCCAAAGCGCGGTTCAAATGATCGCCGGGGCTGGGTGGGTCCGCAGTTTCATAACCGCGAGCTCGGCTGCAAGCTCCTCCGGGGCAGCCTGAAGCCCCTCCGGGGCAGCGTCCGGCCGCCGCAGGGATGCAGTGACCTGCCCGGTGGGTCGCTGCTCGAGCCGCAGACCCGCGCTGCCCGCCGGCCCGGCGCAGCTCGAAGCCCGAACGGGGGGATTTAATTACGCCGCTCGGCGGCTCAGAAAATCGCCGCGAAGAGGAGCTTAGCAGCGCAGTTAAGCAATGCTCGAGCGGGGGGCCTCTGGAGAGCCGCACCAGCCCCCCTTCCCGCAATCCCGGCCTAAAGGACAAAAGGGAAAGAGGGACCCTGCCCGGTCTCCCGGGAACATGGGGTCGCCTTCCCAGAGAAGGCGGGCAGGCGGCCTGCTCGGCGGCGGCCTCCACGGTGAGTGAGCCCCTGCGTTGGACCCGGGACTGCCGCCTTCTCCCGCAGGAACCAACCCGCGGGGAGAGGGAGGCAGGCACCAGGCATCTCGGCCCCCGGCCGGCCAGTAGTGGGGGTCTCCCGTGAGTGTGTCCGCTGGACAGACCAATGGGTGCTAACCGGGAGCCTCCCCCACCGAGCAGTGAGACCACGGGATCCCTGCTGAGGGAACTAACCTCCAGGGAGGCTGAGGGCCGCTCCCAGCTCCGAGGATGGGCTGGGCTGGGCTGGGGATCTGGGGTTGTAGAGAGCAGATTTATGTCAACCTTTATGTAGGGCCTTGGACTTTGGGGGTCTCCAGACACCCACTTTGGAGGCACGTGTTCCTTTTTTTTTCTTTCTTTTTTTTTTTTTTTTTTTTGGTTCACTTGCAAGGATTGTTGTGAATGCGGGTCGCTGCCCTTTGGTCTCACTGAAGCTGTCCCTCTCCTTACATGGGAACAAGATTTTACAAAGGACTGGGGAAGGGCAGCCACGAAAACAGTTTTCTAACGACCTTTTCCAAATGACTGGAGACTCTCCGGTGGAGCGTGGCTCGGAGGTGCCTGGGTGATTTCACAGGGAGCTGGGAGTGCAGACATCCGGAGCCTCAGCCCCGCGCCCAGCTGCCCAGGGCTCCCTCACCCCGGGCAAGCCTCCTCCACGCCCTTTGTTTCGACTTCGCTCCCCTCTGGGACTGTAAGTTTGCCCTCTCTTTGTAACCGAATTCTTCTCACCTTTTCCTGTGGGCACTAATTGGCCAGCAGTGCAGGGCGTTTAAAGAAATCCATTTGCTCAGCAGCTGCCTTCCATAGGGATATTTAATTTGCCACCCAGCAGCCCCCCAACTCCACTCTGGCAGTGTGACTTGAGGGGTCCTGAGGAGGAGTAGGGGACTGCTCTGGCCAGAGGGGTTCAGAAGTCTCTAAGGCAAGACCTGAGATCGGGCCTCAGCCATCCTCCAGAGGGGCACCCCCGTGCGGGGACCAGGAACCCCCGCTCTTTCAGGTTCACTCCCAGCCCCCTAAACTCCGACTCTCTCTCTCCGCCCGCCTGCCTGCTGATTCTCCCACTCCCTGTATGTCCTGGGCCTTTCTGAATCATAAAGACCAGGGCCCAACGTCCTTCGTGTGTCTGCACCCTGGGCCCAGGCTCCTGGGAGATCTTGGGAGGTTCTACCCGCCATCTCCAAGCCCAACTGCGCGGGGCCCTGCTGAGACCTGCGGACATTCGAGCGCGGTTCCCCCTCCGCGAGCGGCCGCGGTTTGCTCGGAGGCCTGGCAGCCCTGCAGCCCGGCAGTAGGACAGCGGGTAAATCCGTTTCGTTAGATGCAATTTGTCTGCAATTTGTCAACCCGGCTGGGAAACGCGCCCCAGACGCCCGGGCCGCCGCTGGCCCTTCCTGCTTCTCGGATCCTGCCTACTCATGAACGAATCCCAGCGCGAAGAGCCTGCGTAGACCAGAGCTCACAGCCAGATGTCCCCGACCCCTGGAGACCTGGCTTTTTCCAAAACAACGAATTTCCTTCCGTGTTTTCCGGGAAAGGAGCGGCCGCAGCATCCGGGGGCCCTGAATGCCAGACCTTTCCCCTCGCGGTTGGGGCAACCTGGAGTTCAAGCCTGACCTCTGCGGAACGATTCTAAATGCCCTGGGTGTAGAGAAACCCAGACCCCCGCCGTCTACGCCTCCCGCCTCCCCGGAGGCAGATCCCTGAGCCGGCGGCGGCCCCATTCTTATTGAAATTCCACTAAAAGGATTCCGACTCCGGCGTGGGGCAAGGGGGGAGACTTCCAGACCCCAGGTTCTCCCCACCCGCACCCCAGCCACACAAGATAAAGGACCGCGGGGCGCGGCGCGCGGGGGCGCACGCAAGAGCGCGCCGGGTTAAGCCGCGCAAAGCCGGCGCACGGGGCCAGCCGGCAGGTGCAGCCCGCGATCGGCTGCCCGGCTCGGGCGCATCGCCGCCGCGGCCTGGAGGTGGGGGGCGGCCAACACAAAGGGCCCGGCCCCGGGGCTGGGGCGGGAGGGTGCGCTCTGCGTCTCCCGGAGCAACCGGGAACCCGGGGCCTACGGCTCCGTCAGAGAAATGGGAAGGCTCCTGCCCGAGTCGGCCCTGCTGGCCACAACCCCCCAGACGCGCTCTCCGGTTTTGGCCCCTGTGACCTGGGGTTCCAGGCGCTCGGGTTCTTACTGCGAGCCCCGAAGGCCACATGTTGGGGGCACCAGGCCAGGCGGACTGCTCGACTAGGATGCCAGGTGGGCCGAGCCTGGGGGCTGGCAGGGCCCTGGCCGGGCGAAGGGTCGACTTACCAAGCGAGATGCGGTGGGCGGCGCCCCCGGGCGGCCGGGTCCGGGGCGGAGCGGGGCGCCCAGGGAGCCGCGCGGGCAGGCCGCGTCACCAGCGGGGCCCGAGCGGCGCGGAGAGCGGCCTCATGGTGTGCGGCGGGCGGCTTTTGTTTGCGGGGTGGATGACGGGGGCGACGGCTGCCAGGAGGAGACGTGAGCGGTGAGCCCGCGCGGCGCTGGCCCTCCCTGCCCCCCGCCGCGGCGGGCTGCTTTTATTTCGACATCACCTTGGTTGAGGGGGGAGAGGCGGGTGCGCTGCGGGGTGGGGGGGCAGGAGGGCGCCGGGGCTCGCGCCCAGCCTCCTTGGTCCAGCCACTGGCGGCTGGTGGGCGGTGGGCACTCAGGGCGCCTCTCCCTACTTGCCGGCACTCCAGCCCACTCCCGCCCTGGCAGGGGCGCACACGGTGGGATGCGCTCAGAAAGGCCAGCGGTCTGTCTTCCAAGACTCTCCCCCGGGACCTCCAGAGATGTGGGCACACGCGCTCAACACATGCACGCACACAGATGCCTGCTCGTCCTCATCCAATCCGCCTCCAGTCACACGGCCACATGTACATCCGTGCACACGCATTAGCACACTTGGCGTGGATGGACATCCTCAGGCAGGAGGTCTGGGTCACACCTCGGTCACACCTACGTGCACACACGCAAATGTAGCTTGACGCCCATCTAACATTCACACGACTGCCTCACTCCCAGGTTGATCAGGCTGGGTGTAACAAAGCCCTTGCCCTGGCCCACCTACAGCCCACCCCACCTCCAGAGCAGCCAGGGGATTTCAGAAGTGGAGTTTGAGGCACCGCCTGGCCCTTCCCAGGAGAGACCTGGAGTGAGAGGGTAGTGGGGGCAGAAAGCTGTTCTTGGAAGGCTGGGTGGAGGAGCAGGGAGTCTTCACCCCAAGAAGCTCCTGAGGTTGGGCGCTAGGAAGGCCAGTTCTTGAATTTCCAAAGTTCCTACCAGGAGATTCAGCACGGTGGCTGGAGTCCCATCCCAGCTGCCCAGGGAGAGTGAAAGTGCCCTTGGGGACCTTTGGCCCAAAGACAAAGTACTTTGCCTCCAAAAGACTGGGAAGTGCTTGCCCAGGTGCGTCCCAGCTGCCAGGCCAGCGGTGTCCGCTGCGTGGGGGGCTTTCTTGGAAGCTGGGGGTGATGGTACTGCCTGTGCGAGCCCTCTGGGCTGAGAGCCCGCGTGTGTCTGTGGCCATTTGTGAGCACACTGGGAGGGAAGTCTGCAAAGCTGAGGCTGCTGGTCTGTCTGCTTCCTCTTGAGGCCCCGGATACTCTGTGTGCTGTCCTGTGGGTCCCTGCGAGCTCGCGTATTGTGTGTGGCTGCTACAGAGTGCGACCCGCGAGTGCTCTCGGGAGGGAGTAGCTCTGGACTCAGACGTGTGCCCCTGTGTGTGAGACCGGGGTGACCGTGGACCTTGCGGTAGGAAGTGGGCATTTCCAGGTGCCTGGCTACACGTTGCTGCCTGTCCCTGAGGACACACGCAGGAGCGGGGCGGCAGCAGCGGCGTCTCGGGCCCCCTGTGTCTGTGAGCTGGGCTGCGGGCCTCCGTGCGCACGGGTCTGTCTGCGAGCTGCGTGCGACTCTTCCCAGGGAGACTGTCTGCGGGCTGCAGAGGAGTGTGTCCCTGGCTGACACTATGTGCGTCTCTTCCCAGACTGCCTGCCTGTGCACTTCCCTGACCAGCAGGGCAGGCCGCCAGCGGAACCAGGGTGCCATTTGCGAGGGCACTTGCTGTCTGTCTGTGGGAGGGGGAGATGAGCTGATAAGGCTTATCTGCCAAAGCCAGCGCCATGCTGAATAACTGCTCTAATGAGGTGGCCTCCTTGGGGGAGGACGGGGGGCACAGGAGCGCACCCCACAAACCCAGCAGGCGCTGTGTCTACAGGGCCTTTCCTAGTCTGCCCTGCTCCCTGGGAGGGGGATTCCCTGTCTCCCCCCCAGTTACCATCTCCTTTCCCGGAGGGGCTGGAGCCTCCCTGGGGTGGATGGAGAGACAAGGAGAGTCTGTGCTAGAAAGGTCCAGAGAGACAGGAAAAGGGGACAGGCAGGGAGACCCCAGGAAAGACTGTAAAAAGCAACAGCGATAATGGTGGAGGGCTGGGGGAGCCTCAGGGATAGAACCAAAAAGTAGCAGAAAGAAAAGAAAAAAAAAGTGGCAGAAAGGGTTGGAGAGATGGGAAGGAAAGCAGTGAAAGTGTTAACCAGAGAAAGAGACACGGTCAGAGAGACGAGAGAGATACGGAGAGAAGGGCACCCCAGGGGCTCCTAGACCTCGGCGGGGAGGGCGAGCGGAGAAAGGGCCCCTCGGGGAAGGAGGCGAGAGAGCAGACGTGAAAGATAGACTAGGCGGGGTGGCAGACGCGGACGGACCGCCAGCCGCCCCCTCCCCCCGCCGCCCCCCGCACGTCCGAGCATCCTCGAGAGCCCAGGCCCGCCGCCGGGAGGGCGTGAGCGTGGAGCCCGCGGGCGGGCGGGCGGGGCCCCAAGGCGCGGGCAGGGGGGTCCGCGCGGGGCTGCGCCGCTGTCCGGGGGTAATTTTTCATCTCGGCCGGCTAATCTTTGTTCCCGGCGAAGATAATGAATAGCCAATCGTTATCTGCCCGGCTCCCGGAGGCTGCCCGAGAATGGGGCTGTACAGGGTTAGGGAATTGTCTCCAAAGTGCCGCGGAATAAATGGTGCTCCTTATCTCTGCCTTCCAGATTATCGGAGCCCTTTCAGAGCGCGCACAACAAATGCGCCCGCCATCGAATGCATCATTTACCACCGCAGGTCCGTGCGTTGATGGGCAGGCAGATAGCCGTCTGCGGGGGGCATTCGGGCGCCCGGTGCGCGGGCCGCCGGCCGGCCTGCCTGCCGAAGGCACCCAAGTGTGTGTCCCCGGGTGTGTCCGGCGTGTGTAAATGAGCAGGGCGGTGTGCCAGTGGGTGGGCACCGAACGAGCAGGGTTGTTGGCGTACCTGGGGCACGTCGAACAAGTGTGAGATGAGGAAGCTCGGGGGTGTGTGCTCAGGCCGAGTGTGGGCGTGGTCCAGGTGAGGCTGCCTGAGGAAGGGGTGCTTCGTGAGCGTGCGGGCATGCGTGTCCCCCAGCGTGAGCAGACACGTGCGAGAAGGAGCGGTGGTGCCAGCCTGCGGGTGAAGGCGTGGCTGCGGGGGGGGTGTTCCACGTGTCTGCCCTCCTCAAGGCCGCCTAGGAGTGCACACGGGAGGAGGTGTCGCCTGACACCAGGCCAGGCTGTGGGTCCTCGGGTCCGCATGCTCCTAGGCGCGTGCCTCCACGCGTGACTCTCTGCACAGGTCTGCACGAGGGTGGGTGCGGCCTCATGTATCTTCTGTGTGTCCTGGGGAGGGGGCAGGGGCCTGGCCCTGGGCCTGCCGGTGGTGGGCCCCCCACCCCCAACCCCGCACACACCAGCCGGCCCCACTCCAGCCAGAGGGGGTGTGTGCCAGGTACCAAACGAGGAGTTCAGCAACACCCAGGGGTCCCCGCCCGCCTCGGGGCTCGCCTGCCCGGGGCCCCAGAGCCCCCTCGCTCAGGACCTGCAGCGAGAGAGACCGGAGGCCCGCCGCCAGGGGTCCCCGCGCCGCCCACAAAGGCCGTGCTTTCCAGGCGTGCGCGCGCACCGACATGGACACACACACGCACACACACACACACACACACACACGCACGCACGCACACGCGATGGTCCCCATGGCGACGCAGATAGCGCTGCAGCCATTTTCCCTGTCTCCCAGGAGCCTATTATACGCCGGGATTAGCTCGTCGCCAGGCAGGTCAAACCCAAAGTCACCCCACCTGCGGCGCCGCCCCGCCCCCGCCCCGCCCCCCGGCCGGGCCCGCGACCCCCGGCGCGCGGCCGCAGCGCGCCCCCTGGCGGCCCCGCGCGGGAGCGGCGGGCCGGGGTCTCCGTCCGCCGCCAACGCGTCCGCAGGCCCGCCGGGCCTCGGGACACACCCCCCAAGTGTCTGTCGGAAGGACGGATGCATCGGCAGGAAATTACAGACGGGGCCGCCTGTCAACGCCACCCAGCCTAGCTGGCAGCAAGATCACCTCTCAGAAGGACCCTCGAGAACCTACCTAACAGGCCTCACTGACCCTCAGACCCGGTGTCCCCGCCTCCTGCCACGGCCACAGGGGCCGTCTCCCCGCGCTCTGGGGCCGGAGCATCCCTGTCCTGGGCTCTCTGCCTGCTGTCGCCCTGCCTGGCCCTCTGTTCTGTCTACTGAGTGTTTCTCTTGCAGTGCGGACTGGGCGCAGCGCGAACTTGCCGGGTCTGTGACTCTGCTGGCCCCTGGGGGGGGGAGCGGGGGGGGCCTGGCTTGTTCCCCGCAGGCCCTCAGCCCTGGAATCCTTGGGGGTCCAGGGAATGCGGGCAGGTGGGCCGGGCCCGGCATCTCCGCTCCACTGTTACAGCCTGCCCACCACCCAGGGTGCGTGGTGCATCCTGGTCCCCGGGGTGCTCGGCTCCACTGACCTGCTGTGGCCTCCAAGTCTGGTGGTGGGGGTTGAGGACCCCTGCCGTGTGTTTTCGAGGGCAGGGACAGGAGCCTGGTCTCTCCCCCAGCCTGGGCCCCAGGAGACTTCACTCATAATACAAGATAATTGCCCCACCTTGTCAGCAGACCAAGATGATGAATTGCTGTGAGCGGGCCGACAGGAGGCCACGGCCCCAGTAGGCTTCCAGGTGGAGCTCGGCCTGCCCATCTCCCTCGACAGGGGCTGCTCAGCAGTGCCCGTTCCTCCCGGAGCACCTCAGGCTCGGGCCGGACCCCCCAGCACGCACAGCCCCTCCCGGTTGGGTGGCCTTTGGCAAGCTCCTTTGCCACTCTGAGCCTCGGGTCAGGCCCTGGCATTGTTACGAGAATTCCTCCCGAGCGTGTATTTAAACAGCAAGTCACGTGCAACAACCCACTACTACCGATACTTGGAAGCGGAAGAGTTCGCGTGAAGAGACTCATTTCCAGGTTCGCTTGCAAACCTGGCTGTCCCAGGCCCACGTTCGGCGTGGCGGCGGTGGTCTCACCAGCCCCGGGCCCCCCTGCAGGCCCCTGGGTCGGGGATGTGTCCTCCGTAGGAATAAGGGCGGCTGTAGCCGCGCTGCTCCTGCGCTCCTTCTACGCACGCGTTGCTGCTCTTTCCAGTGTCTTTCCGCCTCGGTTCTGTAAAGTCCTTAGGCGCTTGTCAGCTAATAGGTTCAGTGGGCGCTTTCCAGTGCCTGGCAGCAGCATCTGCACCCTGGGTGCACAGTGCCGAACAGAGTGTGCTGGTGCCTGTCTAGGCGTCGCCTCTGCGAGCGAGCAGGCTCACACCCGTGAACACACTGTCGCAATTGTGAGAGGAGCCGTGAGGGGGAGAGACCACACGTTTAGAAATACCGAACCGAGGCTTCTTGGCAGAGATACTCTGGGCCAGGTCCTGTGCTGAGAGATTGGGGGGTGGGGAGTAAGATCAGGTGTGGCCGCTCCGTGGTGGAGATACAGGCACATCAAGAGATCCCACTCGTCCCCGTCTAGGGGAATTGGAATCCCCAGTGCTTGCGTGAGGAAAGGCACGTGCCCTGGTCTGGGAGCATTATATACAAAGAGTGTCTGCAAATCAATAAGAAAAAAAAGTACAACTACAATGTGGGCAAAGGTATTAAAAGAAAATGAGAAAGAAAGGATCTTAATGAAGACATGCTTGATCTCAGTCAGAGAAAATTTAACATATGTGAGAGATTTGGGAAGAGAGAAGTGTTCTAAAACTAGACTGTGGTGATGGCTGTAACTCCATTAACTTATTAAAACTCACTGAAGCATACAACTACGTTAGCTTTATGCAGCGTAAATCAGAGCATGATAAAGATGCTTAAAAATAAGCTAAAAGCCAGTTTGAGATGCCACTGGACCCCCAGCGGTGTTAGCAAGCATCAAAACACACGCTTGCACACTGTCTCCCTCAGCGGGCGGGGGAGACGGGCTGGCAGGGGTGCCCACTGATGCGCCGTCAGGTTGGCATGGGGAATGTGGCACTATTGAGTTTACAAATGCATTATGTTTGGAGCCGAGAGTTCCATTTATAGGACTTTTCTGAGAGAGACGCTCCCAGACTTGTGCAATCTGTAAGGGAATCCACGGCAGCCTTGTACATTACGGCACGATTGGAAACTCAAGATGCTCTCCTGGAAGAGACTCTTAAAAGTACTGTCACACAGCCAAACAGTGGACTGTTACGCTGAGAAAGAAAGGAGGGAGGGAGGGAAGAAAGGAGGCAGAGAAAAGAAAGCAGCAGCTCCCTTTATGGATATCAAGTGATCCCAAGAGAGAATTAGTAGCACACTGCAGAAGCCAAAGGGTGCTGTGGTTACACACGGGGACAAGAGACGATCCATACAGATGTGCTCACATGTTCACAGAATTTCTCTGGATGGAAAACAAAAGAGCCGGCTAACAGTGGTTGCACCTATGAAACGATATACGTTTGGGTAGCTAGGGGAGGAAGAAGAGAACGACCTTGCTGTGGAAGCGCTGATCACTGTTTAAAATTACACAGATGATAGACAGATGGAGATGGTGATACAGATGGATATACACATATCCTATACAAAAAAAAAAGGTTAAAAACCAAAATATTTTGATTAGAAAATAAAGATAGAGAGGAACAGAAGTCTGCCAAGAAGAGAAGTTGGAGGAAACTCCATCACTGGCTGCAGCGCAGGGAAGGAAGAATCCCCTGGCCCTCTTGGCTGAAGGGCGAGTTGGTGCAGGTAGTCTGCAGGCCCTTTGGCCGTATCTAGTAAAGTTGGAGACAGGAATGCGTGTGACTCCGCACTTCCTCGTCGAGGCATTTCAGAAACCCTCACACGTGAGCAGAAGAGACGTAGGCAAGGATATTCATGGGGCACTATTTGTTCAAAAAAAGAGAGAGAGAGAGAGAAAGACATTAAAGAGAAACTCTGGACATGAGCTAACGGCCCATCTCAAGGAGCTGGATCAGCCAAGAGTGGCAGCGTCCTTGGATGGAATGCCATGCAACGGTGACCTTGTGTGGCTGGCACAGAGCTTCGGTCAGAGGAAGAACGGGCAGAATTCTAAACACAAAACAGAACCATATATTGTTTGTGAAAAATAAAGCACACGAAGTAGAAGTGTAGAGACAGAAACGGGATTAAATCTTCTGGAAGATATCAAAATAAGATCTGGAAGAGAGCAAGCCAGGGCATGTTCTTGGATGGGAAAACTTAATACCATAAAAACGTCAATTCTCCCATATTTTCGGCACAGATTTAACAAAATTCAAACTGGAATACCAACAGTGTGATTAAAAAAAAAAAAAAAAACTGGATAAAACAACCTCAAAGTTTATGTGGCAGAATAACCAAGGAAAGCTGGAGAAAGAGTGACGTGGGGTTTTTGCCTTCCCGGAAATAAGAACATAGCGTAGAGTCACTGAAATCAAATCAATATGGCTCTGGCAGAGGAACAGACAGTGGCGAACAACAGAGAACCCACAAATAGATTCCCACGCACATGAGGACATAACATACGACAAAGGTAGTCGCTCGGCTCGGTGGGAAGAGGGCGGATTGTGAAATAAGTGGTGTTGGCACAAGTGAACGTCCATCTGGCAGAAGAGAAAACTGGACCCCGCTCAGATATGGCCAAACACGTTCCAGATGGATTAAAACATGTAAACGTGAAAAATAAATGACTAGCGATCTTGAAAAAAAAAAAAATCTCAGAGGCGACACAGGAAACCTGGGCAGAGGAAATGCAAAGGCCAGAGGCTGGGTGGCCTCAGGGGCACCTGGACAGGCAGGCAGCCGCCCGCCGGCTGGTGGGCCAGGTGTGTCCGGGGCCTCCCCGGGGCCGGGTCTCATCCACTCCCCTCTGCAGGAATATTCGCCTCGGCGCTTCACCTCTGGGGCTGTCTCATACATCATTTTCTTTACATCGATGGGTGTCTTTATACAAGAGGTTGTTACTGAGAGATAATTTTCTGTTACTGGCAAGGTAATGCGTTCGGTGACTAGTGTTTTATGGCGCACGTGGCAGTAGATGTATTGACTATCAGGACAGAACACTTTGGCAGGTGGGTTCAGCTGGCGTTTGGGAAGTCTCTCTGTGGGCAGAGGGGACTGGAGGGGGTCGGAGCAGTGGTCCCCGAGAGGACAGTGAGGCGTGAGCCAAGGTCACGGGGAATATCCGCCCCGCCTCCTCGCGCACCTGCCTTCAGTCGGTTATTCCAAACTCTGACCTTTACCAGCGTCAACACGGCTCCAGCCCTGGTCCAAGCTGCTGACATCTCTCCTGGATTCCTGCAGGATGGAAGGCCTCCAGCTGCCCCACCGTCCCCTCAGACCACCACGGCAGAGAGACCCTGGGAAAATGTGAGCCTGCTCCTCCTCGCCCCAGGAGCCCAGGCCATCTGATCTAGCCCCTTGTTGACCCTTTGATCTCATGCGTTTGCTTGCTTACATCCAGCCTGCAGGGATTCCTGGCTGTTCCTCAAGCCAACCTGGCACACGGTGACCCCAGGACATTTGCACTTGATGTTGCCTTTGCTCAGAGAGCCACGTGGCTTCTTCACATCCTCCAGGCCTCGGCCTGAGAGCCTTCCTGGACCACCTGCTGGTGACGACCAGGCCAGCTGTGGGTGATAGCCAGAGAGCAGATGGGTCCTGCAGGTTCTCTGGAGAGAGGGAGATAGAGACTGAGAGACAGAGAGAGGCAGGGGAGTGAGAGACGGCCGTGCAGGCAGGACTCTGCTCCGGCAGCTCTAACTGCGGTGCGGCCAGCTGCAGTTCCCGTGCCCAGGCAAGGCTGCAGGAGAACATGGCTGCTGCTTCTTATAGTCGGGCCTCCCAACCCCTGGCGAAGTGAGAGGGCATGACCATAGCGGGGGGCACGAACCACAGCACGTCTCCAGGCTTGCGAGCAAGAACACTGGGAAACGTGAGGCAGGATTGCCGTGTTCGCTACGCCACTGGAGCAACACAACTCCCAGGTGTGTGTCCAAGACACAGAAAAATGCGTCCACACACAGGCTTATCCATGTGTGGTCATGATGGCCCCAGAGTGGAGACAGGCCCGTCAGCTGATGAACGGCTAAATAGTGGTCCAGCCACACGGTGGAATATTACTTGGCCGTAAAAAAGGAATGAAGCCCTAATACACACTGAAACTTGGAGAAGGTAGTGGTGAGTGGTTTTTAGTATATTGACAGAGGTGTGCAACCATTACCACAATGTAAGTTTAGAAAATTTGCATTGCCCCCAAACCCTTTATCCATCAGCAGCCCCTCTCCTTGCTCCGTCCCCAGCGGCCCGTGGCAACCAACAACATGCTTTCTGTGTCTGCTGTGGATGTTTGAGGCACACGGACCCACGCACTCCACTCTGGTCTTCTTCCACTCAGCGTGCTGTCAAGGTCCATCCTGTCGCAGCATGCTTGGAACTTCTCCCCGCGTTTCCTGGGTGGCTTCTCCCTGCCCACCCCCGCTCCACGGCCATGTCTGTGCGGCAGGCACTGGGGTTTCCATCTGTCAGTGGCAGCCGATTCCTGACGGTGCTGTTACAGACATTAGAGATTGCTTAAGCTTGCAGACAACGTCACGTAGTCTTGTTTTGTTTGTTTGTTTTTGTGAGTTTGTTTTTGCCAGGCTTGGAGTTTTTTCTGGTGGTGCAACCCCATCAAAAAGGTATTTGGTTTTCTCCTCCCTTTCAGTTCAGTTCAGTTCAGTCACTCAGTCATGTCCAGTTCTTTGCGACCCCATGGACTGCAGCACGCCAGGCCTCCCTGTCCATCACCAACTCCCAGGGTTTACCCAAACTCATTGAGTCGGTGATGCCATCCAACCATCTCATCCTCTGTCATCCCCTTTTCCGGCCTTCAATCTCCTCCCTTTATTTCATTATAAAAACAGACTCTGAAATATTTCAGGCACACAAAAGTACCTGAAGAATGTAAAAGATACCTATATAACCAAAACCTGGCTGAGGCATTGAAACATCCCCAGCATAGTTGAATCACGGGAATTCACTACATTCTACAACTTCATTTGTAACTTGGAGGTAGCAAGGGGTTTTCTAGGCATCACACAAAAAGCAGATAATATGAAGAAAATGATTGAGCTTCCCTGCTGGTCCAGTGGTTAAGAATCTTCCTGCCCGAGCGGAGGACACGGGTTCGATCCCTGGTCTGCAAAGATCCCACACGCCACAGGGCAGCCGGGCCCTTCACCACAACTCCTGAGCCCACGTGCTGCGGGTACGGAAGCCTGCGAGCCCAGAGCCTGGCTCTGCAGCAAGAAGCCACCCACTGAGAAGCCCGCCCACGGTGACGGGGGCCCCTGCCCCCAAAACTGCAGAAAGCCCGTGTGCAGCAGTGAAGACCCGGTGTGACCAAAACATTTTAATTAATTAAAAAGAAATTTGAAAACTGAGACATTGGACTACATAAAAAGTGCCAACTTCTGTATAGTTAACGGAGCTATAAACAAACTTAGAAGGTCAACCGCAGACTGAGAGAGAATCAGTATTTGCCATGCGGATAATGAGGCACTAGTCGTATCTGTAATATGCAAAGTGCTCCTAAAAATCAATAAGGGAAAGGCAAGCAACAGAGAAATAGGCCACTCGCCTAAGAAGAAACGTCGGGGTCAATAAACATATGAAAAGAAAGCACGCCCTCCTTTGCAACCAAAGGAACGAAAATGAAAACCAGCAGTGAGATAGCATTGGGCGTTTAGCAGGTGGAACCAACACAAGCCACAGGAGGGATAACACCCCTGACTGCGAGCCTGAACCCGCAGGAGCGTGGCTCCTGTCCTCCACTGCTGACGGAATGTAGATTAAAGCCTGTATGCACGACCAAGCAGCCGGAAGCCACCTGAGCGTAAAGTGTACGTACACTTGGCAACAGATCACACACTCTCAAGGAACAGATCGCGCAGAAATACCGTTAATAGCATACGAGAAGATAATGCACCAACCTCATTTGTAAAGAAAAAAGTCGTGAAAACAGCTTCCAGGTTCATAAATATGGGCTGGTTAGATACATGTTGATATAAACATGGACACGAGTCTGAGCAAGCTCCAGGAGATGGTGAAGGACAGGGAAGCCTGGCGTGCTGCAGTCCCTGGGGTCGCAAAGACTCGGGCACGACGGAGCGACTGGACAACGGCAGCCAGTATTATTTGGCTTGTTATGGAGCTTTCTCAATGGATGAGTTTAGACCTGCATGTGCAGATCGGGAACGCTGTCCACAGTTTATTTCTTGGGAAATAAATAACTTGGGAAAACCAAGTTATAGAGCAACAGGTATAATCCCGCTAGGTTATTTTAAAACCCTATATGATAATTGTATGTGCACTCCCCAAGGTTCTCTGTGAGAGACATGGTTTGAATTATAATAAAAAAACATATCTCTTTTGTAATACAAAAACCAGTAAGAACTTTGAAAAACCTAACACAGAATGTGTGCTAAGTATGTGACCTAAAGCTCTGAGGTTTAGAGCTGTGATCCCTTTGGGTTATTTTTGAGTATGGGGCAAGGTAAGAGCTGGAATTCTCTTTTTTCCCATAAAGACATTTAATTGTTCAGCCACTGTGTTTAAAAAGCAATATTCTCCTCCATCGAATTACTTTAGGGATAAATCGGGAGATTCGGGCTGACACATACACACGGCTACATACAGTAGGCAACGAAGACCAGCCTACTGTATCGCACGGGGAGGCCGCTGAACACTCTGTGATGGCCTCCATGGGAAAGACTCCAAGCAGAGCGGACACGTGTGCGCATGCCGCTGATCCCCGTCGTGCGCGCCTGAAACCTACGCAGCGTTGCAAGTCAATTACACTCCAGGAAACACTTGTGTCAAGAAACTCAGTTGACCGTATTCACGTGGGGTCTATTTCTGGACTCTCTTCGTTTGCGTTGGCCCAGAGGTTTCTCCTAACACCAGTGGCACACGGCCTGCATTGCTACAGCGGTGTTACAGGTCTCAAGAGGGGGCTGCACACATCTTCCCGCTCTACTGTTCGTCTTTTTTTTCAAGATTGTTTTGGCTCTCCTCGGTCCCCTGCCTTTCCACATAAAGTTTAAAATTCGGTTGTAATTTTTCTTTTGATAAGTCTGTAAGATTTTGACTTGGCGTGTACTGAACGTGTCGGGCAATCTGAGGATACCTGCCATCTGAGCACTGCAGGACTTCTGGTTCATGACGGTGCTGTGTGTCTCCACTTCGTTAATTCACCTCTCATCTCCGTATATAAGGTTTTGGAGATTTGGTTTATTTGGGTTTATCATTTGCCCGAGTGGACAGGGAGAAGCTGGGCTGCAGTGCAGTCAACACGAGTCTCTGCCGGCCCTCGGGGAGCCCTGGTGGCTGGGTGGCCTCTGTCCAAGAGGGAGTGGGGCAGGGGCACCACGCCTCTAGACTCCTACACTAGGTAGGTATTGGGGGCCGGCTGCCCCCAAAACGGGGCCTGACCTTGAGAGACACAGGCTCCCCTGAGCTGCAGTGATGGATATGGCTGGGAGCCAATGGCAGGACTCCCGGCAGGCAGGCAGGGGGTGAGTGCAGACCCTGAGGCCCGTCACTGTGTCCACTGGGCCTGCTGACTCTGCCGAGAACCTCTCCAGGAAGTGGGAGCACCCCAGCGGGGTTGGATTCACCTGCCAGTCCCTGGAGCGTCGATGCCCCAGGAGTTCGGGCACACGGCCGCGTTGCCAGGCTGATGGCCTCTCTGCTCCTCCGCAACCAGCGCACGCCCGCTGCGCCCTCCTCTGAAGGATACCCAGCAGCACCCGCGGGGTCTGCCCACGGACTGGTGTGAGCTAGTCTCCCTCCAGCGTGCCTTTGGGGCCGATCTTGCCACGAACACCAAGAAGGGCTCCTGGCAGGTGACGGCGGCTCCTCGGAGGTCCACGCCTCCTGGGGCTGCTCCGTGGGCTTGGCGGCTCTGCTGTCTGGCCAGAGGATGGCGGGGCCCTGGCAGCGTCCCTGGGGACGGCCGGGAGCGGGTCCCGGGTGGCGCCGTCAGCGTGCTTCACTCTCAGACTTCCTCCGGCCTCTGTGGGGGGCCTGGCAGTGCCAGCCGACACGTGTGGCACAGCGGGCTGGGTTGCAAAATATATCCGGCACGGCAGTTGGTGAAGGAGTTATGCAATCGCTGCCAACTTACGGAAACCACCTCGCAGCGCTCCTGGGAGGCGAGGAGGCCAGCAGTGCCAACCCGGCCACAGGCTCAGGCTCCAGACCGGCCCAGACTGCACGTGGCAGGACCCGTGACGGATCTTCCCTGAAGTGGGAGCGCGTGACCCACAGGACCCCTCCACGCTGGCATCTCCTCCTCGAGGGAGTCTAGGGTTCCTCTGTCCTTGTCCACAACCTCCAGGGTTCCTCCGTCCTTCACAAGCTCCAGGAGACGGACCCCCAGACTCCCATCTCAAACCCCCAGAGAGGAGGTCCGGCCTTAGAGAGGGAGCCTGGAGGGGAGAGCTGGAATGGAGGGGCTGGGGACCCCCCCCAGCTGAAGGGGCTGAAGTGGGCTCAGCCTGGAGAAGGGTCCAGCTCGGGGGGAGCAGTGGCATTCAGGGGCACAGGTGGCAAAGCTGGGCTTGCAGGGGCGTCACAGGGAGGCCGACCTCAGCCCCCCGTCAATGCACGTCCTGTTCAGAGCCCTCCACTAGCCGACCACCTTAAATCCCCAGACTGATACCTCACACCGAGGCTCAGTACCTTCGAGAGGCGCTTAAACTGAGTCCAGGTGGGAACACAGCCTGGACACATTCTCCCGTGCCCTTTCCCTCTTCTTAGAAAGGCCAGCTGTGACCGAAGCCCTGAGTTAAACTGTGATTTGTGCGAAACTTCAAGGTATGCATGCTCACTAGAGTAAGTAAATGTTACTACACTTTGCATACTATTCTGCACCTGACTTTTTTCACCCAACATTTTGAAAGCAAAAAGGTGCGAGTCCTCCGACTTTGATTTTCTCCTTCAGGATTGTTTTGGCTCGTCTTCGTCCCCTGCAATTCCATATGAAGTGTAGAATTAGGTTTTCGATTTTTACGGAGACGCCATCTGCGATCCTGACATGGATTGCGTTGAATCTGCAGATCAGTTCAGAGAGTACTGTCAGCTAAACAATACTGGGCTGTGCGCAATAGTGCCCAACTCTTTGTGACCCCCTGGCCCGCAGCCCGCCAGACTCCTCTGCCCATGGAATTCTCCAGGCGAGGACACTGGAGTGGCCCATGCCCTCCTCCAGGAGATCTTCCCAACCCAGGAGTCCAACCCAGCTCTCCTGCATTGCAGGCAGATTCTTCACCAGCTGAGCCACCAGGGAAGTGACATTAAGTGTCCAGCCCATGAGCACGGAGTGTCTTCCCACCGATTTGGACTTCAGCTTCTTTCATCAATCTATCATAGCTTTCAGAGCATAAGCCACGCACGTGTTAAGTGTATTGCTGAGTCTTTGATTCTTTTCAGTGCTGCTGCTCATTGAACTGTTGGCTTGATTTCATTTTCAGATTGTCCTTTCTAAGTGTATAGAAGTACAACTGATTTCTGTGAATTCATCTTGTATCCTTCAAATTTGCCGAGTTTGTTTATTAGAGCTAATAGTCTTTGCGTGGCTTCCTCGGGATTTTCTATATGCAACTTCATTTCATCTATGAACAGAGATCATTCCTACTTCTTCTTTTCCAATGGGGATGCGGGTTATTCCATTCAGTTGCCCAACTGCCCTGGATAGACCCCCGAGAACAGCGCTGAATCGAAGTGGCAGGGTGAACATTCTCGTCTCGTTCCTGTGGTTGAAGGGAAAGCATCCGGGGTTTCACTATTAAGTATAATGTTGCTGCTAAGTCGCTTCAGTCGTGTCCAACTCTGTGTGACCCCATAGACAGCAGCCCACCAGGCTCTCCTGTTCCTGGGATTCTCCAGGCAAGAGTACTGGAGTGGGGTGCCATCGCCTTCTCCTCTGTCTAATGTTAGTGATGTGGTTTTACAAGATGCCCTTTCTCAGCTCGAGGAAGTTCCCTTCCATTCCAGCTTTTTTTAGTGCTTTTTTTTTTAACCACAGAAGGGTGTTGCGTTTTATCAAGCTCTTTCTGCATCTCCTGAGATGACCATGGGTACTTGGTGCGTCACTCTGTTGATCTGGTGTGTTTCACTGACTGATTTTCACATGTTAAGCCAAATCTGCAGGAATCCAGCTTGGTCGTGAGTGTGATACTTTCACATATGCTGCTGGGTTCGGCCTGCTGCAGTCTCACTCGGGATCTCTGCATCCGTGTCCGTGTGAGATGCAGGCTGTAGTCCTCTCTTCCCGTGATGTCTTTGCCCACTTCTGGCATCAGGGTGATGGCTGGCCTCACAGAATGAGTTGGGAAGCGGTCCGTTCTCTTCTATTTTTGGAAGATTTTGTGAGGAATTGGCGTTCACATTAATTATTCTTTAAATGTTTGGTAGATATCACCAGTGAAGCCATCTGGCCCTCGGCTGCCTCTCTTTGTGGGTAATTTTTAAAGAATTATTATAATTCAATCTCTTCTCATATTACAAAGGCCTAGTCAAATTGTCTGTTCATTCTTGAGTCCGTTTTGGTATTTTTTGTCTTTCTAGGAATTTGTTCATTTCATCTGAGTTATCTAGTTTATTATCACACTGTTGCTTACAGGGTGCCTTTATAACCCTTTTTATTTCTGTAAGGTCAGTAGTAATGTCTCTTTCCTTGCTGATTCTAGTCATCTGAGTTTTCTCTCACTTTGTCTCAATCGAGCTGAAAGTTTCCAGGTTTCCTGAAGTTTTTAAAGAACCAGGTTTTAGCTTTGCTGTCTGTCTGTGTGGCTCTTCTGATTCTGTGTGTTCCATGTGTAACGTGTTCTCTTGTTCCGTGTGTAACGTGTTCTCTTGTTCCGTGTGTAACATGTTCTCTTGTTCCTCTACCCTTCCTTTACTGCTCTTGTCTGCATTAAGTGAAGGTAGCATCTGAATCCGGAGAAGGCAGTGGCACCCCGCTCCAGTGCTCTCGCCTGGAAAATCCCATGGACGGAGGGGCCTGGTGGGCTGCAGTCCATGGGGTCGCTAAGAGTCGGACACGACTGAGCGACTTCACTTTCACTTTTCACTTTCATGCACTGGAGAAGGAAATGGCAACCTGCTCCAGTGTTCTTGCCTGGCGAATCCCAGGGATGGGGGAGCCTGGTGGGCTGCCATCTATGGGGTCGCACAGAGTCGGACATGACTAAAGCGACTTAGCAGCAGCAGCAGCAGCAGCATTTAAGTTTCTTTAATGGTTTTTCACTACATTGTTTTGAGATATTTCCTTAGTAGGCTGCTCTAAGGCTTATCAACAGCTTCATATTTATACTAATTTAGTTTGTGACATATAGAAACACAACTCTTATATAATGTTCCCTTCTCTTCCTTTTTACAGTATTATATTAAACTCGTTGCTGTTGTTCAGATGCTAAGTCATGTCCCATGGACCGCAGCTCGCCAGGCTTCCAAATTCATGTCCATTGAGTCGGTGATGCCATCCAACCGTCTCATCTTCTGCCTCCCTCTTCTCCTTTTGCCTTGAATCTTTCCCAGCACCAGGGTCTTTTATATTAAACATGCTACATCTGTAAACGTTGTAAACCCCACAGCATGTGATGATGGCTATTATTTCTGTGATTTGGTGTCTGCCTGGTCCACCGTCCATGCCCCATCACGGAGGTCCTTCCGCAAAGGGCCCAGGCTCATGGGGGCGGCCACCAGACTGGGCCTAGGCACCCATCAGTGAGAACTTCCCAGGAGGAGGAGAGCGATGCTGGGAGAGGTCGGCTGATTCACACCGTGGAAAGACTGGCGCCCTGGGCTGGGGGGCGGGGTGGGCCCGGTTTCCAGGAAGGCCTCGGGCAGGACGCCAGGCAGGAAGGGGCTGGAAGTTTCTGGAAGGGCAGCCTGGACAGGCCGGGCCAGCAGCCTCGGGCCTCCCTGTGCAGGGCAGCTGCCCTGCCTGTCAGAGCCGGGGAATCCGCGGCACTTCCTGGCACATGCAGAGGTGGGGGAGGAGGGCAGGAGGCTGCTCCTCAGCAGGCCTCAGGCAGGGGGGCATAAGCAACAGGAGGAGAGGGCGGGCAGTGCTGGGCACACCTGGGCCCCAGATGCCCCACGGCCACCCCGTCCTGGGAGCCACACCTCTTGCCCGGGGGATGTGGTGAGGGGGCCAGGGTCAGGGACCCTTGGGCAGAGAACCTGCTGCTGTGTGGGCAGGAGCCTCGGGGCCCACAAGGCAGGTCCACACATCAGAGACTCGGCTCTCTCTGCCTGAGCCAGACACCCCCACGGCCAGCATCCCGCAGCAGAACATCAGAAGGGGACAAGGCACGCCCCGATCTACCGGGGCCATGCCCACCTGAGGGGACATCCTTAGTGCGCGGCCACCTGCTTCTCTGCAGGTCCTGCGACTGAGAAATAGCGGGGCAGACGTGGGGGCTGCTGGCCATGTCCCCCACGCGCCCCCAACATGCGAGCCCACACACAAGCCAACCTGTTCCTCCGAACACCAAAGGGACGCCACTCAGGGCGCATCACAACAGCAGCACGACGGTCCAGCCCGCCCGCAGCCCAGTGTGACCCGGGCCGCTCGCCTCCTGGCCCGGGGCCCCGCACACCCACCCAGGCAAGGCCTGGGGCTCAGCCCCGCATCCACCTGTCCATTCAGCCCACGGTCAGTGAGGGCCTCCGGAGCCCCAGCCTGCAGACCCCTTCCCACACAGCAGTCAACCCAGGGGGTCCACGCGGGCCAGACGAGGACCCAGGCGGGCAGTGCTGGATGAGGCTGTGAAACTGGGAGAACAGGGCCTGGGCTGCAGGGAGGGGAGGGCCCTTCGTCTCCCTGCCAAGAGCTGCACGGAGAGGACCCATCGGGGACGGGGAGGCCTGGCTCCGCTGGTGTCTGAGCCCCTGGGAGCGAGGCTGCCAGTGGAAATGTTCAGGGACACTGTGTTCTGCTGCCTGCGATCCAAGCGGACCGATCAGACCCAGCAGATGCCATCCTTGCTGTCCCGCTCAGGGGCCTTCTCCCCACTTTCCCACTGGCTTCACCTCCTGTGATGGCGACACTCTCCTCCCGGTGGAGAGGTGGCTACCGTGGTTCCAGCCCTTTCATCAGGAAACCAGGCTGTCTGGTCAACTTCGGGTTATGTCCACCTCTGAACCCATTGCTGTGGGTGTGAGGAGCAGGGGGGGCCACTGCGGCCTGGGTGGGAGCTGAGGTCAGAGGGGAGGGGCAGGGAGGGAAGGCCTTCCCCAAACAAAGCTACTTTTGGGGAAGATGAGCCGGCAGGATTTGCTGATGGACGGACTGATGAGGGGGAGGGAGGGAGAGAGATTGGCACAGGCCACTGAAAAACCCGGGCCAGGCGGTCTTAGGAAGCTCTGGGCTCTGAGTCACCACGCGGGCTGTTTGCAGTCACAGCACCTGCCTGGCTGCGGCAGCGGCCCCAGAGAAACTGCAGGTGGGGGCTGCCTGCCGGCGAGAGGCCGGTCCTGCTGCCTGCCCCCAGGACCACACGCTAGCCCGTGGGCTACTGTGAACCCCCCTCACGCCCCATGCCACAGGCCAGTCGTCCAGGGGGCTAGGCCCGCAGCTGGGGGCCGAGTGAGGGGCGGGGGGCAGCTCTCTCTGGAGAGAAGCAAGAGGGACGGAAAGCAGGGGCTGCTGTGCTTTTTCAGGAAGGAAACCTTCTGGCTACAACAGTCTGGGAGCCTCGGTCCGCCCGGCCAGGAAGCTCCCTGCCCCCACCCTCGCCCGGGTCCAGGCCAGCACTTCTGAGGCCGGAAGGGAAGAGGTGAACGAGCATCGGAGCAGCTGTGGAAGCCCCGGGCCGGCCCAGGTGCCCCGTCTTACGTGCTGATGGCAACCTCCACGCCCCCGAACTGGGAACTGGCCTGCGAGGTGGGGAGGGGGTGGGGGCGGGGTGGGTGTACAGGGCAGGGCGCCAGGCTCCAGGACTCGGCCGGAATTCCTGCAGGACGCTTTGTTCTCAGACAGCAGCCCCCGCTAGGGCCCTGAGGCCCAGGCGGCTGGAGCTCCGCCCCAGGAAGCCCTCCACTGGCGGGGGGGGGGGGGGGGGGGGGGGGGGGGGCTGGGCACTGCCCCTCGGTGCCCGCCCACCCACCACCAGGCACGCTCCCCCCACACACACACCCTGGCGCCTCCACCACTCCTGGGCCCCCCGCCCTGGAGCCGCCTGGAGCCTGGGCCCCGGCCAGCTGGACAGGTGTGTAGCTGCGCTCGTGGGCTCTGCAAGGCCTCCGCTTCCTGCAGCAAAGTCCTCACGAAGTCCCCCACCCCGACCCGGCCATGACCGCCCCCCCACGCCAACCTGCTGGGCACGGCACAAACCCGGCAGGCCTGCCTGTCTCCAGAGCGCTGGGGGCCGTCAGAAAAACAACCTAACCTCTCTGCGGTCCTTTGGCGTCTGCTGCGGCATGGACGGCCTCAGGCCCCATGAGGGGACAAACATTCAGCTTCAGTGACTGATTCAGAATTATGCAATCAGAAAAGTCTGCAGGAAAATCCAGATTTCAGCATGAGTTTTGATGTCACTTTGATTTGTGGGAATGTTTTTAAACAAAACACACGCGGCACTTTGTTCTGGGCACTGACGCAGCCTGCACAGAGGTGCCAGCGGCCGCTGTTCCAGGTACCAGAGGCGAGCCCCAAGGCCTGGACAGGTGGGCAGCTTGGCCAGAGGGGGATGGCTGCACAACTGGGGTTCAACCCAGTCTCTCTCAGGGCCTGATTCCTAACCCACTCTGCACGCCAGGTCCCGAGAACCAACGCCCTCAGCTGACCACCCCTGCCACCCCAAGGGTCTTCTCTCAAGAAGAAGTCGTTTTCCAGAACTGTGCAAGGGGGAGGCATCTGTATGTGTGGGTGAGAGTGTAAACTAAGAGTGCATTGTGTGTGCGTGTTTGACTGGATGTGCAGGTGGGTAGTGTGAGTGTGTATATGAAGTTGGTGTGTGTGTGTGCATGTGAGTGAGCGGATGTGTAGGTGGGTAGTGTGAGTGAGTGTGTGTATAAAGTTGGGGTGTGTGTGAGTGTGCTGTGAGCGGATGTGCAGGTGGGTAGTGTGAGTGAGTGTGTGTATGAAGTCGGGGTGAGTGTGCGTGAGTGTGCAGCAGTGTGTGGCAGCCCATAGACTCCCGGAGAAGGGCTGGCGGGGAAAGAGGGCAGGGGCAGGGCTGAGACTTCGGGATGCGCCTGAGAAAATTAGAGAGTGATTAGTCCCCGCCGAATTGTTTTTCTAAACTCCTGATGCAAACAGCATGTGGGGCAGCGCCCAGATGGTGCCCGGGAGCCCCCGGCGGGGTCCTCAGGAAACAGGTGCTCTGGGAATGCTTCCTGCCCCGGGCGCGGCAGGCGGGCGGGTGAGGGGCCCTGAGCTCCACCACCGTCTGGCAGCCCGTCCAGCGGGGTGGAAGCCACAGCAGCGGTCACGGCGGCACTGCCCTCGGCTGGACCAGGCCCCCCCACCCGCGGGGCCCGGCCTCCCCAGGCACAGGACTGCAGCCTTGGCTGGGCCAGGTGTGGGGAGCTGGGCTCTGTCCACCCTGCGGGGTGCTGGCAAGAGGCTGGCGAGCAGCTCTACTTGGGAAAGCCACTGCCCATCTTTCTCCCAGGCGTGGCGCCCATGAATGGTCCACCAGCGGCAAACGCTCAGCCCTGTCTGTGCACCTCTCCACAGACATGGAACCTTCTCCATCTTCGTCCTTGCTCGTCTGATAGAGGAAAACGCCATCTCCCCGGTGGGCATCTCCAGCCAAAGAGGGGCACGCCTGTTTTAGGAAGACCGTGATGAGGGCTAAGCCGATGACAGCCTGGGGTACAGCCTGGATTGTGTTCTGACACAAAAACTATCTCAGCAACTTAAGCAGATAGGGATTTATTCTTTTCGCACAATGAGAAATCCAAAGTGTTCAGTGGCTGAACCATGCTCGGGCTAATAAAGCCTGTTTCTCTGTCCTCGTGGTCACAAGATGACGGCTGCAACTCCAGCCAACAGCTTCAAGCTCTGTCCTATTTCATTTTGTGAGACACCGTGACGTGTGTGCGTCTGTGTGTGGCCTTTTGTTTTTTAAAGATTGTTTTTGATGTGGAGTACTTCCTTTTTTTTTTCTTTGAGGCCTTTTGTTGAATTTGTTACAATGTTGTTTCTGGTTTCTGCTTTGGGTTTCTCCGCGGTGAGGCACAAACTGGAGCCCAGCTCACTGACCAGGGATCAAACCCGCAGCCCTGGCGTTGGAAGGCAAGGTCTCAACCACTGGACTGCCAGGCGTGTCCCACCACCGTAATGCTTTTGTCAACGTACTGACGGGCGTTTGGGTAGCTTGAACTTTGCGGCTGTTAAAAATAATGCTGTGTCAGGACTTCCTGACCGTCCAGTGGTGAAGACTCTGCTGTTCCACTGCAGGGGTGCAGCTTTGATCTCTGGTCGGGGAACTATGATCTCACGAGCCACGTGGCACGGCCAAAAAAGGAAAAAAAAAAAGGTATTTTAAAAGAAAGCTTCTATGTCACAGTCACTTTTAAAATCTTAAACTGAGACCTTTAGACAAGCATCCCTGTCCTCTGTCACACACCTAAGCCCTCTCCCCAGCCTGAGGCGCTGTCCCGCACCTGCAGAGCCACATGCTGCGACTTCAGCCCCAGTTCTCCTCGGGCACCGTAAGGTCCACGTGGCAGCTGCCTCTCCCCTGCCTTCCTCCCTGCTCCTGTCTTGCAGGCTGGCGGCAGCTCCATGCCCCGGCCTTGGGCAAGGACGTCGTCACCCATGCCGCCCGGGATGTCTGCCAGGCCCTGCAAGTCCAGCCTGTCCCCAGGCGTGGAGTCCACAGAGGGGTCCACGAGTCTGGAGTTGGGGCGAGGTCAGGGCTGGGGATCACTCAGCAGGAAGTTGTCGGCGTGCACGTGGTGTGTAAAGACAGGAGACTGAGTGCGATCTCTGAGGGAGGGAAGGGACGGAGCAGAGGTCTGGGGACTGAGTCTGAGGCTCAGCCTTCCCACGTGAGGAGGACTGATTCCGATCAGCCAGCGAAGGCGAGAAGAGAGTGGGGTTCCAGAGCTGGTGAGCCTGCCCACGGACGGCAGACAGAGAGGCAGACAGACAGACTTCAGATGGTCGAGAGGAGGAGGATGGCGAGCCGAGACAGCACGCCAAGAAGCAGGAGCATCACTTTGTGGACAAAGGCCCCTAGAGTCTAGACTGGTTTCCCAGTCGTCACGCACGGATATGAGGGCTGGACCGTAAAGACGGCTGAGAGGCAAAGAACAGATGCTTTTGAACTGCGGTGCTGGAGAAGACTTGAGAGTCCCTTGGACTGCAAGGAGACCAAACCAGTCCATCCTAAAGGAGATCAGTCCTGAATATTCATTGGAAGGACTGATGTTGAAGCTGAAGCTCCAGTACTTTGCCCACCTGATGCAGAGCCGACTCATTAGAAAAGACCCTGATGCTGGGAAAGATTGAAGGTGGGAGGAGAAGGGGACAGAGGATGAGACGGTTGGATGGCATCACCGACTCGATGGACATGAGTCTGGGCAAACTCTGGGAGACGGTGAAGGACAGGGAGGCCTGGCGTTGCACACGCGGACACGACTTAGTGGCTGGACAGCAACAGACAGGTGATGATAGAAAAGATGAAACACTGCGGATGGATGATAAATAGATGGCAGACAGTAAGCGGACCAGCAGACGACGGCTGGATGGACGGATGGGTGGGTAGATCTATCCGTAGACGGGGCACCGACCTGCGGAGGTTTCCGGTTTCAACGGTGACGTGCTCCCACCGCGGGCTGTCCCGAGTGCCACTGCGGCGTCACTGAGCAGGTTGCTGGCACACAATCAACCCTTGCAAGCTGATATGAACTGGCTCCTGCTCAGCACTGCCTGGAAACCAAGTGAAGAAAGAGTCCTGAGAGGGCTAGAAGAGCGGAACAGTGACCCTTGCATTAAATGCTGTTGACGCGTCAAGCTGGGTGAGGACTTCTGCGGAGACGTGCGTCACGTTTTGTCACGCAGAATTGTTAGCCTTCGTCCAGGAGAGCTGCAAAACCAGCATGACCCCATACCCCGCTTGTGACATCACATTCTCCCAATGCAACTCTAAAAACCAGAGGAAGGAAGAGAAAGGACCACTTAGCTCATTTGTTTTCCATCTTTTTTCTAATATATGTATTAAGGCTCTAATTTTCCCTCTAAGTATGACTGTAACTGCATTCCACACGGCTTTATATTTGGTATTTTACATACCATTCTCTCAAAATATATTTTTTATGGCCCTAGTGTTTTTTCCCTTTGGCCCTTATGGTTTGGGGTTTGGTTTTTATTGTTGATGCTGTTTCGCTTAATTTTTAAAGCAAACGTCACTTAATTTTCTTAAATTAAGAGGCCAAGAGAGGAAGTATTTAAAGAAACTACGGTTTGATCCCAGGCCGACTCATTTTTACCTGCGTCCACATTTTTCTTCAGCTTCTTTCTTTTTGATGGAATCTCTCCTCGAATCTTGTGCATAGCTAACATCTGGAAATTTTAGTCAGATTTAAAGCGTCACACTCAAATACATCTCCATAATCTTCAGATTGTTTCAGGATACACTGTTTTATTAGTGCAAACCTCGGAACTTGTCTACTGTAAGCATTAATAGCATTTCAATTATATCAGTATCTATGTAACAAATGCATAATGTTTCATCTTTTAAAAAATAGTTACTTTTAGTAATTTTTAAACCAACATTTCTAACTTCAATATATTGTGGTCAGAGAACGTGTCCTGTAATATTCCAATTCTTTGAATGAAACTTTTTCAGACTTGCTTCCTACTATGAGCACATTTTGGGGAAACTTCCAACATGTGCTTGAAAAGAGTGTCTTCTCGAGTAGCCGTGTGTCCATCAGGTCGAGTTCCCCAGTCCTGGCGTCTGGGTCTCTCCCATCCTCCCTGAGCTGCTCCTGCCCACTCGGCGCCCTTTCTGCGGCTCTGGCTATTTCTCCTTGTCTGTGATTCTCTTGGTTCCCATTCCATGGCCTTGTCTCTGTCTGGCCTGGTTCCTTTCACTGGATGCTTGCTGTAAAAATTTTAAACGTTGTTGGTAAAAATAATTTGAGGCCTCAAATGCAGCAATCTTCCTTCAGAGAGATATTTAAATGTATTAAATGTCTTTACACGTATTAAATATCTTCACACGTATTAAATGCATCCAAAAAGCCTCTCTAGTGCCTTAGACCCTAAGCCCTAAATCTTGCTTGGGAGCTGAGCTCACGGGATACCGAGCAGCCGCTCCAGGCAGGCGATGCGGATCTACCTGCCGTTCAGCCCTCAGTCCCCGGGCAGTGGGGTGAGGGGGTGTGGCTTCAGGCCCCCCACCAGCTGCAGCAGCCGTGCGCCACCTCAGCCCACACCCCCCGGCGGCACCTGCTCCCGAAAGCAGCCTCAAGGGAAAGGTGACCCCAAGCGCTGAACTCACGCTTCCGGAATTTTGACATCACACTAGGCTCCTGGCCCAGCAGTTTTTTGCTGTTAGCTCTCCAGTGCCTTCAAGCTGGCGCTTCTCTCTGCTATGGTGTTGTCCAGCTTTTCCAAGTGTCCTCAACGAGAAGGGGGGTACCTGTCACTCAGTCATCTTTACAAAGCAGCAAAACTCTTGCTGGAGTTTTCAAAGGAAAAAGTCACGGCTTCCGGTCCCCCAGGAGAAGGAGTGCCTTATTTCACATCGCGGAGCGTTCCCTTCCACTGAGGGGAGTCTGAGGGGCGAGGGCCGTCAGCAGGGCCTCTCAGAGGCAGACAGCTGTAAGAGCAGAGTCGGCAACGAGCAGCCAAAACGCTAAACGCAGGCTTCTGTTTCCAAATGCACAGACTGCTAAGCCGCTGTGCTGAACTCCTGCAAACCTCAGGAACCATTCCACCCCGAGCCGGCAGGCAAGACGGAAACAGCACTGACGCTTGGTAACGGCGTGTCCTACCCAGGGGGAAGCAGAGGTCCAAAATCAAGCCGTTGATTAGGACAGCATCACCACAGAGGGGCGGACAGCCAACCCCTGCCTCAAAACGCCAGGGAAGGGCTGATGCAGAAGACTGACCTGGAGAAGAGAGACTCAGGCCAGCGCCCACGCCCAGCTCAGCCTGTCTGCCCCCGTCCTCAGTGCTCAGCGGGGGTTTACTTGCAGTTCACACTCCAGGGTCTCGAGAAAAATCTTGGTCAATGTTTTAGCCACCTCCCTCCATTCAGCCTCTCTCAAGTTCTCTTCTGGACGCCGCCGACTGACCCACCGACATAAACACCATTTCTAGTTCCCGCCCTAACAGCCAGAGGGGCCTGGTGTTGCCGCTGGGAGCTCTCCAGCGACCCTTCATGTTACCACAGGAAGAAGGGGACACTCTGAGAGCCTGAGCTCCGGCCAAAAGCTGCAGCCACTGAGGCAGGGCCCGGCCGCTGCTGCCTGCCTCCCGCCCGGTCCACGCGGCCTTGGACCCGACACGTCCGTGAGTCCAGCTGCCCCGCGTCTGACCCTTCAGCAGCCTCTGCTTGAACATGTCGAGGGACGGGGCTTCGCGTGGGGCTAAGCCTTGATGGACCAGCGAGCCTTTACCTCAGGAGAAAGTCACCCCCTACAGCGCCCTGGACCCAGCTCTGCAGCCTGAGCCACACAGATTGGCCTCCGCACGAGACCGCAATAACAGCAATAATAGTAATAATAATAACAGAACAGCGACAGGGCTCCGGGTGGGCTGGTGTGCCGCCACCGGGCTCCAGGCCCCTGCACCTACTGTGTCGCTCGGGGCTGGAGACCAGTGACTGTGCCCAACCCCCAGCCCAACAAAGACAGGAAGTCCTCAATTTATGAACTAATTGTGTTCCTGAAATTCCTTCGTAAGGCTGTTGTTTGGATGGTGGAACCGCTTTCCCACATAAACAAGTTATAGATGGCCGCAGGCGCCCGAGGAGGTCCCGAGCCTGGCGGTCACCACGCCCGTGGGACCCCAGGGCCTGATGGTGACGGAGACCAGGGCTGGGGGCTCCGGCCGCAGTCATCACCCAATGCAGGGAACACGGGCGTCCGTTCATCTTCACCACGGCCGCCGGGGGATGCGCCGGCCCGGACCAACACGGCCAAATGTCCACGCCGAGATCGGTCCCAGAGCCAGCCCTCCACCAGTGAGAGCCCAAGGAACACGCCCGAACACTGCCCACACGTGGAGGGCATGGCGTGGGCCTGAACAGTGCAGGACGGCTGGCCCCCGTGGAGGGCAAAGGCTGGCCCCCTGCAGGCCGTGGCATGGGCCCACGCTCTGCCGCTGTGGCCCTGAGTGGCCTCCCCACCACCTCGAGGGTCCCGCATGGAGATGCAGCCACCATCCATTGCCCGCTGCCCAAGCCTGCCCTGGCCCCCGGGCTGCTGGGGGTCCGGGCGCCTGCGAACCCCAGTGTGAGGGTGCCAGGTCTGTGTGGCATCAGCCTCCCTGACCTCAGGGTCCCACATCTGCTCCGCGCACAGACGCGCCTGCGCGTGCAGAGCTAATTTTGAGGGCTGCGATGATGCCGGGCGCACGCGCGTGCACACACACACCCCCCACAACTGGTACTGAGGTTGGGACTCCAGGGACAGCAAAGAGGCCAGCGGACCAGCCCCTCCCCACCGCTCTCACCCAGACGGCTCCGTCCCGAGTGAGCTTGTCTTCTTGGGGGGAAGCACCTTCTACCAGGGTCCAGGACGTGGCTCACACGGTAGCTCTGAGAAATGGAGCGGAGTTTGTCAAGGAGCGGGCCTTTTCCAGAGACCGAAGCGGACTCAGGAGAGACCATCTCCTCTCTCTCCCGCGGCTCTGCCGAGTCTCCCCCCGGACGCGGCCTCTCCCAGGAAGCGGAGGCTCAGCTGGGGCTCAGGTACTGCTGCGTGTTTTGGGAAAATCGCTGACCCTCTCTGAGTCTGAGACCCTCATCTCTAACTGCAGGGAGGAAGGTGACAAGCATTCATTCATGCACGTTTTTACTGAGCGTCTGTGAGGTCGGGTCCTCAACCCGGGGGCAGCAGAGACAGTCGAGGGTGGGAGGAGGGCGGGGTGGACGGTTCAGGGGAGGGTCAAGCTTCAGGCACAGCGTCTGCAGAGATCTAACTGCCACACAACACACCCAGCTAGAAAGTTGTGGTCAGGCAAACGTTCTTCCAACAACTTGTTAGGACCCCTTCGTTCAGCACAGAAAGTGAAAAGTAGATCAAGGCGCAGCTGCTGGGAGGGATCTCGCGGGGGGCACGCCTAGGAGGGGCACAGCGGGAGCCTGGCGTGGGTGGGGGGCGAGGGCAGGAAGCGTCTGCAGGGGGCCGAGCGGTCCCAGCCCAGTGGGCACGGGGGACCACGAGGGACCGCCACCCCTCTCTAATGGGGGAGACACGAGGCCCCACTTAACCCAGTGTGGGGGGTGGGACCCTGAGTGTCTCAGCTGGCAGGGCCCCTCCTTCCTGCCGGGGGTGCCCGGGGTGGGGGCGGGAGCCAGGGGCAAGGGCCCCAGGGACGCGATGAGGCCGGGGCCGGGACGCTGGGAAGCAGCTCCCTGCAGCCGCTGATTATCTGATGGAGCGCTTCCTTCATCAGCGCTAATATCCATGTAGTGAAACAATGAAAGGGCTTCCTATCAGTTCCAAATAGGACGTGAAACACTCTCGGTGCTGAGGGTAGAGGATGCTCGATAGGGCAATGGGAAACGCCTGAGTCACCAGAGGGCTCTTTGATTCCGACGGCCAATCAGAGAAAAGAGAGAGAGACACGCAGAGGTTCATCGCAGTCCTTCCCGAAGGGGGCGGGGCACGGGAAGGGCGGCCCTGAGCCTGGGACACCACCCCTCCCCACGCCCCGCCCCCGGCTGAGAGCGGGAGGAGCTGGCCACGGGGACACCCCCCGGAGAAGGGAATGGAAGGCCCGCGTCCCCGGCCTGGGAGCACGTTCCCCCGCTCCTCCGCAGCCCCAGGCCCCAGGGCAGTCCTCCAGCCCGGTGCGCCCTGAAGCCAGTGGCCCCAGGGCCAGCCCGGCTGAGGAGGCCTGTCCACCCAGCGCCTTGTCCTGCGGCTCCGGGCAGCCTCCTGGGCATTTCAGATTTCCTGCAGGTAAAATGGAAGCAGCTCTCGGGCCTGTATTCCTGCCCAGGTCTTTTGGAACGGTCCTCCCAGGCCCTCCAGATGGCGGCCCGCTTCCTCCCCTTCTCTAAGAGGGTACCGTGCTATTTTTCTGGAATAGACGCAGTGATCCTATACCCACCGTCTACCTGGGCAGAATGGCTGTTAGCGCCGTGGGGGGTGTCGGAGTACACAGCTGTACCCCTAAAGCTAACTGCAGGCCGCTCGTCCGCCTGGAGCTTACAGGAGGGGCCTGGCACGGCTCCAGCCTACGGGAACTGCACAGCTTTCACTTAAGGGAGCCGGCCTTGACCCGACCTCACTTGGCCTAAGAAAACGGTGCCGGCCTGAGTCTTGCTCGAGCAAGGACTCCCTCTGGGGTTAGAAGCCCCTGCCTTGCGGGGTGATGGTAGCCTGTACCCATCTTTAAGTGCCAATGCTTGAGCTGGCCTGCGGGCATGTCACCTGCCTGCACCGGGTGCCCGGGCGGGGCGCATGCAAGCCGTGACCTGCCCTGTGTAGACGAGAGCTGGTGGGAGAGACCTGTAGGTGACCGGCCTGCTCAGGTCCACGTCCTGTGCCCAGTGGGGGGCCTTTCTGAGCCCAAGTCTGTGGACCCTGAGCTGAAGGGAGCTATTCAACGCATGTCATCCAGGGTCTCCGTCCCCGGGAAATGGCGTGTCAGGCGGAGGCAAGGCTCCGTGGGCTCCGTTCCAGGTTGACTTGGAGGCTCCTGAGAGAAAGGGTCCCCCTGTTCAGCTCTGGGCAGAGAACAACGCCGAGCACTCACCAGGGCACAGGTGTGTGCGCTGGGAGCGGCTTCCTGCGGCCTGCGGCCCCGATCGCTCTGGTGGCTGCCTTGACAGTGGGACCTCGGGGGCAGCATGCCAGCATCTGTATCTCTCCCAGAGGCCTGCTTCCGGACCCAGGCCCATGGGCCCCCCAGACCCTGCGTGCTGCGCCAGGGGCTGGGAGCTCGCGGGCCTGATGGCACGGCATGCTGGCCCCGTAATAAGCAAGGACTCCCAAACATCAGGGCCCGCGTCATCCCTCCTGTGGGGAGCCGTACCTGAGCCAGGTGCAGCGCGGGGCACTCTCACGCCCCTCTGCACCTCACTGGGAGAACATGGGGGTCCCGTTTGGCAAAGAACCGAGGCTCAGAGAGAGAGGCCACCACCCAGGTGGTAAAGGGAAGCGCTGGGTTCAACCACAAGGCTGTCCCAGGCCTCAGGGCTCTCCTGCAAACTCCGATTCCTCCAGGGTCCGGGCAAGGCACCCCAAGGGGCACTCCGAGGGGCAGCACGGGCTGTGGGCAAGCAGGGGGCCGGGGGGCGCGGGGAGAGCCTGCGGCACACTTGGAGCAGCTGCCTGACTCCCGTGTGGACCCCCACGTGCTTCTGCCTCAGGGAGTGGCACCAAACCCCGGCAGGTCAGAGAAGGCCGGCGCCCCGGACTGGCGACAAGGACGCACACCTCCAGCACGCACGGCGGTCCCTCCATCTCTCTGCACCCCGCCCGCCCACAGCAGCTCCCCTCCAAGGGACAGAGCAGCAGATGGAGGCCAGCCTGTGCCCGTGTGCCCGCTGCGGTCCCGCCAGGTCAAAGTGACCCCATGTTCCCCAAGAGGCGGGGGGAATGCTCAGGGGTCCAGAGGAGGCTGGGGACGCTGACCTGTTTCCTGGGGCCATTTTCCCGGTGCTGGGATGGCCTGGGACCGTTGCCGGGAGCCTGCACTGACCGCCAGCTGGCTCGGCTGGGACCAGCCCCCCTGCCCCGCTCAGCTCTGCGCTCAGCCACCAGCCCTTCACACCGGAGGCTCCACACCCCTACTGGGGGCCCCGGACGGTCTCCGGCCCCTGCCCAGCCGCCTCCCCCCACTCGAGGAGAGGTGGCCGCACCAACACGTGCCCGCTGCCCCCGAGTGATGGGGCCGCCCCTGGTGGAGGGGAGCCTGGGGCAGCAGGGGGGGTGCCCGTGCAGCCCTCCCGGGATGACAGGAGCCGTCAGCCCTGCACGCCTGGCAGCCCAAAGCGAGGGAGCCTTGACAGGCCTGGACTGGCTCCAGGGGGGAGCATGGGGGGCGGCGTCCTCGGCACAAAGGCCGGGCCTGTCTTCACACCTGCGGGAGAACTGAGCGGCCGGTGGGGGTGGGTGCAGGGCGGTGGGGGCCGGGCCCCATGAATAATTTGCTCTGAAAGAAGCATGTCACAGGGAGATAGCTCAGCCAGACACTTCAAATAAAGGCGAGCGGCCGCAGTGACAGGGGACATTCTTTGCCACCGACGCGCTGCTGGGACCTCAGGGCTGGGATGTCGAGAAAGAAAGGCGTCTTGGACCCTTCATAGTTATTTTTATTAAAAAAAAAATGAGAGCGAGAGAGAAAGGATGAAAAATGCCAGCACGACGCGGGGATGAGCCTGCAGCCCCGGGAGGCCAGGTGACCCGGCGGCAGCTCTCTCCCGCCCTCGCGGGGCCGGGGTCGGGGCCAGGCGGCGCCCCTCCTGCTCACCACCCCGGGCCCCCGCCCCCACCTGCCCTTCCTCCTGCGTGAGGACCGCCCGGCCAACCGCCCGCCTTCTGACTGCCCCCAGCCGCGGGGCTCGGGTGCGACCCGTCCAGCCAGCCCAGCCCTCGCAGCAAGGACCCCGGTCTGCACGCTCCGTGCCCCCCAGCAGAGCAGAGGGTCTCGAAAACACCGCCGCCACTACGCTTCCACCGCCGCCCGTACTCAGGGGGCCGGGCCTGAAGGCCGGGTCCCTGAGGCCGGGCCCGGGGGGGCCCCCGAACAGCCCCCCGGAGAGGCGGGGGGGACCCGAGCTGAAACGGAGTCACGCCGGAGTCTCCTCTTGGGGGAAGGCTGGTCCCCAAGCCACTGTCCCTTCAAAGGGCGCCAGGCCTGCCCTGGTCGAAGAGGAGAGGGCCCAGGGCAGCTGCAGCTGCGCCGGGGCTGGGCCGTCTCTTGCCTGAGCGGTGGCTGCCCCCAAGAGGACAAACACGGCGCCAGGCTGGCGTTTCAGGGGCAGGCCGGCTGGCCGTGGGGAGGGGGCAGGGAGAGAAGGGCCCAAGGGCCGGACACATCGACACACCGGCCTGTGAGGGGGACTGAGCAGGGGCCGCCTAGTTCGCGTGCTTTAGGGTAACAGAGCCAGAGCTGTTGGGAGACCAACTAAAATACGCTACCGGGGGGGATACTCACGGAAGCAATGAGATGTGCGTGCGCAGGCGTGTCTTAGCCCGGAGAGGCTGAGTGCCGAGGTGTACGCGCACAGGCGTATATTAGCCCGGAGAGGCTGAGTGCCGAGGTGCACGCGCGCAGGCGTGTCTTAGCCCGGAGAGGCTGAGTGCCGAGGTGCACGCGCGCAGGCGTATATTAGCCCGGAGAGGCTGAGTGCCGAGGTGCACGCGCGCAGGCGTGTCTTAGCCCGGAGAGGCTGAGTGCCGAGGTGTACGCGCACAGGCGTATATAAGCCCGGAGAGGCTGAGTGCCGAGGTGCACGCGCGCAGGCGTATATTAGCCCGGAGAGGCTGAGTGCCGAGGTGCACGCGCGCAGGCGTGTCTTAGCCCGGAGAGGCTGAGTGCCGAGGTGTGCGTGCGCAGGCGTGTCTTAGCCCGGAGAGGCTGAGTGCCGAGGTGTACGCGCGCAGGCGTATATTAGCCCGGAGAGGCTGAGTGCCGAGGTGCACGCGCGCAGGCGTATATTAGCCCGGAGAGGCTGAGTGCCGAGGTGCACGCGCGCAGGCGTGTCTTAGCCCGGAGAGGCTGCGTGCCGAGGTGTACGCGCGCAGGCGTGTCTTAGCCCGGAGAGGCTGCGTGCCGAGGTGCACACGTGCAGGCGTGTCAGCGCGCAGGCGTGTCAGCCCGGAGAGGCTGAGTGCCGAGGTGCACGCGCGCAGGCGTGTCAGCGCGCAGGCGTGTCAGCCCGGAGAGGCTGAGTGCCGAGGTGCATGTGCGCAGGCGTATATTAGCCCGGAGAGGCTGAGTGCCGAGGTGTACGCGCGCAGGCGTGTCTTAGCCCGGAGAGGCTGCGTGCCGAGGTGCACACGCGCAGGCGTGTCAGCCCGGAGAGGCTGAGTGCCGAGGTGCACGCGCGCAGGCGTATATTAGCCCGGAGAGGCTGAGTGCCGAGGTGCACGTGCGCAGGCGTATATTAGCCCGGAGAGGCTGAGTGCCGAGGTGCACACGCGCAGGCGTGTCTTACCCCGGAGAGGCTGAGTGCCGAGGTGCACACGCGCAGGCGTGTCAGCGCGCAGGCGTGTCAGCCCGGAGAGGCTGAGTGCCGAGGTGCACGCGCGCAGGCGTATATTAGCCCGGAGAGGCTGAGTGCCGAGGTGTACGCGCACAGGCGTGTCTTAGCCCGGAGAGGCTGAGTGCCGAGGTGTACGCGCGCAGGCGTGTCTTAGCCCGGAGAGGCTGAGTGCCGAGGTGCACGCGCGCAGGCGTATATTAGCCCGGAGAGGCTGAGTGCCGAGGTGCACGCGCGCAGGCGTATATTAGCCCGGAGAGGCTGAGTGCCGAGGTGTACGCGCACAGGCGTGTCTTAGCCCGGAGAGGCTGAGTGCCGAGGTGCACGCGCGCAGGCGTATATTAGCCCGGAGAGGCTGAGTGCCGAGGTGCACACGCGCAGGCGTATATTAGCCCGGAGAGGCTGAGTGCCGAGGTGTACGCGCGCAGGCGTGTCAGCCCAGAGAGGCTGAGTGCCGAGGTGTACGCGCGCAGGCGTATATTAGCCCGGAGAGGCTGAGTGCCGAGGTGCACGCGCACAGGCGTGTCTTAGCCCGGAGAGGCTGCGTGCCGAGGTATATTCGCACAGTCGTGTCTTAGCCCGGAGAGGCTGAGTGCCGAGGTGCACGCGCACAGGCGTGTCTTAGCCCGGAGAGGCTGCGTGCCGAGGTATATTCGCACAGTCGTGTCTTAGCCTGGAGAGGCTCTAGGGGAGAGGGGGCCACTGAGAGGCACAAAGTCACGCCCCAGGGAGGAGCACCATCTCCTTGCAGCCCCGTCGGGGGGTTTTCTGCCATTATGTTCAATCTTGTGGTTTCTTTTCCTGTTTTTAATTTTTAAACCACCCTATATTTCAAGCAGTTTGAGATTCACAGCAAAAACGAGTGGTATGTACTCGTTTCCACACACTCCTTCCCTTGCCACACACACAGCCCCCCCGTGATCAGTGTCCCCCCACCCCGAATGAGGAGGCTTTGTTACAAGTGATGAACCCGCAAGGACACAGCGTAGGCGCCCGGAGTGCACAGGTTCCAGGAGGGCTCCCTCTCGGTGATGCAGACCCTGGGACATTAATAAATAACAAGAGCACAAGGACACGCATTCACCATCACCGCATCGCACAGAGCGCGAACTTCCGGAAATTCCTCCGGGCTCCACCTGTTCATCACTCCCTCCACGCCCACCCCGGCCCCCGGTGACTCCTCACCTTTTCCGCTGTCTCCACAGTTTTCCCTTTTCCAGAATGAAATAACAGTTGAAACCACACAGTGGGTAGCCTTCTCCGATTGGCTTCTTCCACCGAAGCAGTAAGTCCCTCAGCTGTAACACACACTCCTCTCTGGTTTAGTGAGAATGATCCCCGTGTGCACGTTACTGCTTCGCTCGATGAAGGCCATCTAGGCGACTTCCGTAACTGCAGATAAACCTTCCTGTGCGAGGGTTCTGAGGACATGAGCTTGCAGGTCCTTTGGGCGCAAACCAGGGAGCATGATTGCTGGACCGTACGGTCAGAGTCAGTTCCGTTTTGTAAGAATCTGCCAAGCTTGCTTTCGAAGTGGCTGCAGCAACCTGCCTCCCTGCGGAGCAGCAGGTGTGAGTGCCTGTTGCCCCCTGCTCGCCAGCCTGGGGTGTTGTCCGTGTCCGGATTCTGACAGGTGTGCCGTGGGGCCTCCTTGTTCCCGTCTGCATTTCCCTGAAGACACACGAGGTGCCGCGTCTTTCCGTGGGCTTATCTGCCCTCTGTCCATCTTCTTTGGAGAACTGACTGTCCAGGCTCTTGGGTCTGGACAGCCGGGTCGTTCGCTTCCCATCGGAGCTTCTCAGCTCCCAGCTGTATAGTTGAGGCAGCTGTCCTGGAATCGAGAGTTCTCTGCAGAGTCTAGACAGCCGTCCTGCAATCGAGAGCTCTCTGTATAGTTGAGGCAGCCGTCCTGGAATCGAGAGCTCTCTGTATAGTTGAGGCAGCTGTCCTGGAATCCAGAGGTCTCTGCAGAGTCTAGACAGCCGTCCTTGATCAGATGCGTCTTTTGCGAAGATTCTGTCGGACTGCAGCTTGTCTTCTCACCCTCTTGGTGTTTAACCTCTTTCACGGAAAATGTTGAGGGTCTGAGGCTGAGACCCACCCACATGCCGTATCTGTGGGACCCCCACCCTCCCCGCGCCCCGCGGCCCCTCTGGGGAGGGGCCCGTGAAGGAAAGCTTAGTCCTCACCGGGAGGGACCAGCTTCCTCCCTCGGAGGAAAAGGCTGAATGTGTGTGTGTGGCCAGGGGGGGAGGTGGGGGGTCAGAGGGTGGCGGATGGGGGAATCCTGGGGGACAGCCCGAGGGGCACGAGGGAGGCCTGGCGGGATGCAGGGTCCATGTGAGGCCTTTGTTCACGAGGCTGGGATGTCCTGGAGATGGAACCACAGGGACTATCCTCTGCCAGGACACTGGACTGGACCCTGGAGAGGACCTTGGAGTGGGCCCCGGACAGGACGCTGAAGCGGGCCGGGGAGTGGACCCTGGAGCGGGCCGGGGAGTGGACCCTGGAGAGGGCCCTGGACTGGACCCCAGAGCGGACCGACCAGGCCTGGAGGCACCGCCCTCTGCTGCCCCTAGGGGGCCGTCTGCAGCTGCTCCGGGCCTCGTCCAGGTGCCCCGCCAGCCGGGCCCTGTCACTGGGGCCTCGTGGAAGGCCGTCACCCCTGGTGCTTCCACGGGTCAGACCCTAAAGGGCCTGTAACCAAGTGCAAGGGTCAGGGCCCGCTACGTTCCCCCCATGCCCTGCACCCTGGACGTAAACCAGAACCCAAATTCAAACCATTCCCCGAGGCCTGAGTCGGGGACCAGGGCCCCTGGAAGAACCCTCACTTAAATATTCCTTGACTCGACAGAACAGGCTGCTTTCGGGACGCCCATGAAATTGTTGGCATTTGATTTCCCTTCTCAAAACCCACATCGCCAAAAATAATCGAGGAGGTAAGCGTAACTCCGGGCTGGAGTCCAGCTGTCTCTTCAGGCCTGAGCTGTTGCCAGTTTCGCGCACGCCCGTCAACTGTCACAGCAGAACCGCGGCTCTATCTGCACCGCCCCAGGAGGAACAGGGGCGGCCCCCAGCCCCCATCACGAGATCTCAAGGCGGAGATCCTAGCCAAGTGTCCTCAGCCCCTGGAGGCCCAGAAGCAAACCCAGCAAGGGGCCTGAACTCTGACAGTCCCGCTCTGGGACGACTTTGTCGACTCATTAGCACCTGGAGGTCCTCATGGGCTCTCAGGTTGGGGGCCGATCCCCGGGGGGAAGGATGCAAGGAGGAGGAGCTGGAAAGAGTGAAGCTCAGAAAGGAAGTCAGATAAACGCTAGGAGCATCTGAGTCACCAACCTGCAGATGTCACAGGCAGGAAGCACGCTGACGCCCCCTCCAACCCCGGGACAAGGGGGCAGAGACCCCAGCGCTCCAGGCACCTGACCTCCGCGTGCCCCCAGCGCTTCCCCAGTGCCGTCGCCCAGCACCCCACCCTCAAGGCTCTGATCTCCTCTGGGACACGTACGGACACAGGGGTCAGCGTAGACAGATGCAAACAACAGAGGCGAGGGACGGTGCCCGCGTCACGATGGAGCGCAACACAGCTGGGAAGGGGAGAAGCTCGTTATCGGTGGGTCTGCAAGAGACACGGTTCAAGAGAAAAAAATCAGGATGCAGGACCTCAGTATAAGAAGCAGGGGGACAGAGATACAATTCAGCCAAAAAGGAAAGAGAGAGAGAAGGAAATCCCACCATTTGCAGCAACATGGATGGAACCAGAGGGCAAACTGCTAAGTGAGATGAGTCAGAGAGAGAAGGAAAAATACGGCACCACCTCGCATACACAGAAAACGTTACAGCAAAGAAAGAACCCTGAACTCGTGGAAACAGAGACTGGTGGTTGCCAGAGGCGACGGGTGGGAGGGTGGGGAAAGCGGGTGAAGGAGGTCAAAAGGGACAAATGCCCAGTTAAAGAGAAATAAAAGTAAATGAGCCCTGGGATCACAACAGAGACACACTGTCTACGAGATTGAAAGTGTCACTCGCTCAGTCGCGTCCGACTCTCACCAGTGCCGTTGACTGAAGCCCGCCAGGCTCCTCTGTCCATGGGATTTTCCAAGCAAGAGTACTGAAGTGGGTTGCCGTTTCCTACTCCAGGGGATTTTTCTAATGCAGGGGTCGAACCCGGGTCTCCTGTGTGCCAGGCAGGTTCTTTACCGTCTGAGCCACGAGGAAAGCACAGAAGACAGTGACCAGAGTTATTTAACAACGCTGCGCCGCATGCTGCTAGGCTGCTCGGACGGTAGAGCTCAGAGAAGATCCTCCCAAGAGGGACTTCCCTGGCGGCCCAGCAGCCGACACTGCGCTTTCACTGCAAGCCGTGTGGGTTCAGTCCCTGGTTGGGGAACTAAGATCTCACATGCCATGAGGTGTGACCGAAAAATCATAAAAAAATAAAAAAAAGAAGGTCCCAAGAAATGTTAAGTATGTGTAGTGATGGGTGTTCATTAGCCTTCCTGCCCGATCATTTTATAATGTACACGTGTATGGTACCATCATGTCCTACGCCTGGGATGAACATAACATTGCATGTCAGTTACATCCCAATTTTAAGAGAAGACCTATATACACAAATGCTCATACGTGGGAAAGCCATGACTAGAACTCGCTAGGGGCCGAGACGCCAGCTGTGTCTATGGACTGCAACCGGGGGAGGCAGTGGGAGCAGGGGTCCCACCGTGGGCCCGTCTGTGCCGTTTGAATCTCAGGTCACCAAAATGTGTTACCTTTTAAAATATATTCAGATTTTAAACGGAAGGGAATAAAAAAGCTCTCCGTGGAGAGACGCTGAGATACAGATTCGCCAGTCAATGAAAGCTGGTAACAGGGTGTCCAGGGTGCATCGAGAATATTCACGTCATTTCTTTCCCTCAGAAAACCGAATCGAAGGAGCAGGATGCTGTAGCTTGTGAGGGCGTCCCTCCCACCATTTCCCGGAGCCCCTTCCGTTTAAGGAGGAAATGCCCAGGAAGACACAGCCGACCGCCTGAAAGGTGCCCAGCAGGTGCCTTTGGGGCAGAGGCCTCTCTGGGGCGGCGGCTTCATCCTCCGAGAGAGCACTTCCAGGTCGGCCCCTCCGCGGGCGCAGGTCCTCGCCACTCTCCACTGTCACGCGGCCCTGGAGCTGAGCTGCTCTCTGAGGCCTGAAGGCCTGTGCGCTGCTGCTCTTCCTGCGGCGGAGACACGGCTCTTGGTGCGCCATCGAAAGGTGGGGACCAGAAAGGCACCCGAGGGACCGTGGGTGTTACTTGCACACGTGGCGTCCACCTGCACGCGCGCGCTGCCCTGCTCGCCGCGTGCGTGGCCAGCTCGGCCAGGGCCGCCTTGCCAGGTCGCCCGGGCGGTGCGCTGCTCATCGCAGGGCCCCGTCGGCAGCTCCGGGGGCCCAGCACCCGCACAGCTGAGCCAGCAGAGGCCCCGGGCTCGGCCCCCGGCCCCGCCCTGTGTGGGCCGCCCTCGCCCTCCGTGGGAGCCTCTGACTCACGAGAAGTCCCCCGGGGCAAGGCTGACTCTGGCCGAGTCTCTGCCCGGCCTCGCGCTTCCTGAAGGGGGCCTGAGATAACGCGATGTGGATGACCACCGCGATAAGGGCGCCTGGGAGCCCGGCATTTCCCATCCGCCTCGGAAGAGCCGTCTAAGATCCGGCTTCTGATCGGCGACTCCCACACGCAGCCTCCACCAATGAACCCCTTGAACCCCTCGTTCAAGGCTGGGCTTCACACACGCGCTGCCGGTAACCGTTTACGAATTTTTTAACTTATCCCCCTTGCCATGGTCACCGATTTCTGGAAATCTAGCCTCGGAAAGTCATGAAAAGAAAAGGAGGGAAGAAGGGAGGGAGGGCAGAGACAGGAAGGTACATTCAGGAAAACGTCCACTGGGCAAAATCACGTCCAGTGGCGGCGGCAGGCATGTAGTTTAGCAGGCAAAGATTTTTATTCATTTTATTCCTGTGCCCTTGAGAACTTTCTGTAATGTTACATTAGTTTGATAACTCGGACTAAATCGATGCCAGCTCATGGCCTGATGTGACTGAAGGACTCCAGGCCACCCAAGGTCCGCAGGGCAGGTCTCCGAGCTGGACAGCCTGGGCCCCTTCACTCCCAGCTGCATGTGTCCAGGAGCTCGGGGACCTCTCTGGCTCAGCTCCCTTACTGAACAAGGGGCACAGCAACAGCACCAACCTTGTGAGGCTGCCGCAGCATCGAATGAGTTAACGAAGGTGGAGACGCAGCTCTCAGCAAGCCCTTCTCCGCTGCCCTCTCGGTGCACACAGCAGCTGTGCCATCATCCTCGTCCCTCCCAGGACAGGCGGCCCACCTTCCGGCCCAGGGCGGCACAAAAGCAGCTCACCCGGGAACACCACGGCTCTCAGCTGCGGCTGCGGGTCATGGCCGAGGAGGAAAGGCCTGGGTGACAAGGACCACACACCCAAAGTACAGTGAGTTTCCCCACACCCCATCGTCAGAACGGCCGTCATCAGAGAGCCCACAAACCAAACACGCCGAGAGGGTGTGGGGAAAGGGAGCCCGCCTACGCGGCTGCTGGGATACAAGCCGGTGCAGCCACTGTGGAGAAGAGCGAGCAGGTTCCCCGGAAAACTGCAAATAGAACTATTTATGGTGCAGCAGTCCCACTCCCGGGCACATGTCTGGAGAACTCATTCAAAAAGATACACGCAGCCCAGCGTTCACAGCACTTAGACATGGAAGCAGTCTAAGTGTCCAGAGACCCAGCGGTTTTCATAACGGAGCGAAGCAGGTCAGAGAAAAGACAGACATCAGACGATGTCACTTTTACGCAGAATCTAGCATATGATGCAAACGGACTCACTCACAAAACAGAAACAGACCCACAGACAGGGAACCAAGCATGCTCACAAAGGCGAAAGGCGGGAGAGGGTGATTCAGGAGCGCGGTTTTAAGAGACGCACATGCACAAAATGGACAGCAAAGATGGGGACTAGAGTCAGCATCTCATAACCTACAGCAGGAGAAGAACCGGAAGAACGATGCATCTGTATATTTACAGCTGAGTCACTTTGCTGTCCACTTGACCCTAATACAACATTGTAAACCAACTATACTTCAATGGAAAGTCGCGGTTGTTTGTTTTGGAAAAAAACTCTATCTATATATAACTGACATTCCCGTTTTCTCCAAAATAAAGGGAAGGGGCCAGAGGCTGCAGACAGTGCGCTGTGTCCGCTCTGCTGTTTGTGGAAAGATGGGGGGCCCTGGATCTGAGCCCACAGGAGAGCACGCAGAGTAGGGGCCGGGGGTGGGGGGCGGTCATCCGCGGGGGGGAAGGGAGAAAAGACGGCGGGAAGGAGAGTGGGCCACGAGGCCCCGCCTGGGCCTGCCGGGACCACCCTGACTACAGGGCTGCCTCCACCCCTCCGGCCAGCACCCTGCGCGGGGCCAGCTGGGCCCCAAGGCGGCCCTCGCAGACCGCGGCCCACACCTCGGGCACGTGGCCCCCCGCAGGCCCCGTCCCCCCAAGGCCCAGGCTGGAGGCCCATCAGAGGGCCTGGGAGCAGGAGGCAGAAGGGGCCCCATGGCCTGCCGCCTGGTTCCCATCACTTGACATTCCCTCTCCCGGGCCTTGTCGCTAGGTGGACGGGGCGGCCTGAGCGTGGTGGGCGTCGCTGCCCGGCGTGAACCCCCGAGTGACCACCACGGACATCTGTCCCTGCAGCGAGGTCTCCCCGGGGCCCCCGGCTGTAGGCATGGCCTCCGCCGTAAGGAGCACGGCTGTTACTGACGCTGGGTGACAGCCGCTCCCCCTGCAGCTGGGAGCCCTCGAGCAAGCCCTCGGCGTCGGGGCAGACCCTTCACAGGCGCGTCTCCGAGACTGTCCTCAAGAGCTGAAAGGACTCCTGATGGCTGAGCTGGGGGGGCGAGCCTTACAGCCCCGTCTCCATGGCCCCAGGGGCAAGGGAGACACACGTGGGCCTGGCCCGGGTCCCACCATGGCAGGGGTGGACCCCCGAGAGGACCCTCAATCTGGCCGCGCCCCCCACCCCATCCACCCTTCCCCTCCCGGGGCCTGGCCCCAGCCACTGCTCCTGTGCCCCCGCCCTGGGCCTGAGCCCCCGGCAGACACGGGGGGCACCTGCCCACAGGCCCGGGAGCGCCCCCGGAAGGTGGCCGGCCTCCTGCATCCGTTACGGCCCCGGGCCCGGCTCTGCCCACCACACGGCAGTGATGGACAGTTTGTGAAACACCCCGAGTTTGCGGTTGACCAGAATTCTGAAATAATTCCATTGAGACCGGAATTCATGCAATGTTCTGTATCCTGATGTGGTAAAGGGGAGAGCCCACGGGGGCGGGGTGGGGGCAGGGCACGCGAAGGCCAGGGACGTGAGGCAGCCTCCAGGCCCTCGGGGGGGCTCCCGCCGCCCCCCCAGCCCGCGCCCACGGGCTCCGGAAGGCCCGTCTGACAGGAGCGGAACCCTGATAAGCACCACCTGATCAGGAGGCCAGGGGCAGAGAGACCAAGGCACAAATCGTCAACAACCTCCCCTGCCCCCCACGTGGAGCAGGGGCTGCTGGGGCGGGGGGGCGTACAAGGCAAGGAAAGCGAGCCGGGGCCTCGGCCAGAGAAGGCGGGCCCCAGGTCCCCGACCTGCAGCACCGGGCCCCGGCCCTCCACGTGCAAAGCGTGGTGGGGGGCTGGCTCCAGAGACCCCTTCGGCCTGGAAGCGGCCCGCGGCTGGCCGGGTGGACGCCTGAGCCTCCAAGTCAGCACTGGGTCTCAGGTGCCCGGGGCTGTCCTGGCCTGCGGGGTCCTTGGCCGAAGGCCCGCTGGTGGGCCTGCTTTGCCGACGGGGTAACCGGGTTTCCATCTTTAAATCTGAGTCCACTCTTGAACTGCATTCCCAGCCTTGTTCTGGAAGCTCTGAGCCCCAGCCCCTGGCCTCAGTCTTTTGGGGACCATCTCTTGACTTTTGAAGGTGGAAAACGAATTTAGCTCTCCATAATGATAGTAACATTCTGCAAGAAAAGACGAGGTGATCCACCAGAGCCCAGGCTACACGTGGCCGATCAGCGCTGGGAGGACGCAAAACCAGCTGGGGCGGCGTCTTCAGAACAGCTGTGGGCGCCTGTGGACGGCGGAGCCCACCCCAGGCCCTGGGAGGTGGGTGTGGAAGAGGGGCAGAGGCAGATCGCAGCAGAGCCGAGAAACTTCAGGCCCATCACGCGGGCACGGAGAGCTCCCTGCGGGAAGCGCAAGGAAGCGCCTCAGGAGTTTTCCTCTGGGAGGGGCGCTGGCAACCGGGGGCTGCTGGCAAGGTGGGAGCGTCCACTTTCCTTTCCACCTCTCAGGTGCTTGAGTGTTTACACGAGCAGGTATTATTATTACTTTCACAATTTCTGAGACACAGGAAGCGTCTTTTAACGACTGAATTCCGGTGCATTTGGCCACGACATGCCGTAGTTCAGAGCTCCAGGAGGCCGGCGAGGCACACCTGCCCTCACCTAGGAGGGGGCACAGCCTTCCTGGGGCACGCTGCGGCTGGGCTTCAGAGAATGAGTTGGAGCTCCTCCAGGCAGACAAGGAGGGACGCGTCTTCGCAGACCAGGGAAATCAGTGGCTGTCGTGGTCACTGGATAAGGTTCATGGAGTTTATGGAGGGCTGGACCTCAGCTGGACCTTGGAGGAGAGAAAGAGTTTCAGTGAGAGAGGCATCAGCAGGGTGGGCCTGGGACCAGCAAGGACGGAACGGAGGAATGAGCCTGTCCCAAGTTAGGGATGCCAGCTGGGGCCCACGGAGGTCCTCTCCCAGACCAGCCTGTCCCATTGCTGAGCCATAACCTCCAGGGTACTGCAGGGCACCTCCACAGCGGGTACCACCCCCGAGGATGTCCCCAGGTCCCCTCAGGACCTGGCCCAGAGCTGCCACCCAGAGTCCAGGGGTCTGCCTCGGGCACTCTGCCCACGGGGTGCCCGCGGGCTCCCAAGGGAGCCTGGGCCAAAGGCGCTGGTCGTTGCAGAGGCCTGAGCAATGTGCCGTGACCGGCTCCTGCTGGGAGCCGGTCACGGGGCCTGGATTCCGATGGAAACTGCACTCACCACGTGGGACCCTGAGCCAACCCTCCCTAACCTCCAGTTTCCTGCCGGGCAGCAGACAGGACCCTGGCGTGTGAGGCTCCAGGTCCTCACGCAGGCCCTGCCTGGAGCAGAGCAGCAGGCACCCGGCGGTAACTGCCACCGTGGACCGGCTCCCATCCTAAAGCTCCTCCACCGCCAGCTCCCTCGGTCTGCAGAGACCCCTGGACGGCGGCTCCTGAACGCCCCGAGATGACGGGGCCCGCGAAGTGTGTGGGGGGCGGCCGTGCGGGCAGCCCCTCACCTGCTGGGCGGGCACCACGCTGCTTTGCCCTTGTAAGTAGAACCCCCGTCCCCCGCAAAACAGAGCTCCCCCGGGCGGGGCCAGAGCACAGCCCCGAAGGCGCAGCGCGGTCTCTGCGCAGTGTGCGCATTTCCCAGGCAGGGGCTCCCTCTGGCGGTGATGGGGGGCGTGGGTTGCAGTCCCCACCAGCCTCGGAGGGTCTCTGGGGCAAACCTGAACCTCGCTCACCCCTCAGGGGTCAGGGCCCAGCCGCCCAACTTTGCGAGGGAGAATCAGGCCCCAACAGCAGAGCAGTCGCTTCATTCGGAGCTCCAGGACCCGTCCACGGGAAAACGACAGGAAACCGGCGGGAGCCCAGAGGCTGGCCTGCGGCGGGGTGGGGGTGGGGGTGGGGGTGGGGGTGGGGTGTGAAGTGGATTCCAGCACTTATTGAGCACCTGCTGTGTGCTCTACAAGTATGGTCTCCCAGGACCCCTATTAAAGAAGAAATTATTCCAGAGGCCCTGACATTGGGGGGTCTTGCAATGGGGGAAGAGATGGGGCGTTCAGCACAGCCAGGAGAAGGGGGTTTACAGGTGCGGGCAGCGGGTGGCAATGACTAAGAGGAAACACCAGCGGGCAGGGTTCTGGCCAAACCAACCTCCCCAGAGCCTCGCTGAGGGCGGGGTGGCGAGCGGTGAGGAGCCCATCAGATACACAGGGTGGGGGGCTCCAGCTGCACAGACCTGGCAGGACTCTTGATAAACCCGGACAGTGCAGAGAGGCGCACAGAAGCCCGAAGGTCAAGGCCCGGGGAGAAGGGGGCTCCGAGGAGCCGGGTCAGGCTCTGGTCGCGCAGAGGGGCCCCTCCTCGGGGTGTCGCCCCCCACAGCAACCCTGGGCACCCCATCGCATGTGTGGGATCCGAGGCTCCGGGGCTGGGCACCCAGGGGAGTCTGGCACCTGAGACAAGGGGCTCAGCTCCCCGGGAAACGGCAGCCGAGTCACAGGGCGTCCAACACCCGCCCCTCCCCCGCCACCATGTAAATGTTCCTGTTACAACAGACCCCACCCAGAGTTTACTTCGGGCCAGTGCCCACCCTGCCAGCTCCTCCGAGCCTCACGCCGACAGTGCCTCTCAGTTAGCAGTGAGCGTTACCCCATTTCCCAGGTGGGAACGTGGAGGCACAGGGCAGCTGAGCGGTGGCAGAGCCAGAGAAGCAGCCCAGCAGCCCGCCTGGAGCTCGCGGCCTCGGGCCCCCGCCCTGGCAACAGTCTGTATCCCCACCCAGCGGAGGGCCGGTATCACTCGCCGCTAACGAGCACTTGGAAAGAGATGCTGTACTGCTGAGTGTGAGGCTCATATGTGCCCAGGTCTGTCCCCAGAGCCCCCCACCCAAATCAGGGTTTCCCTCAAGTCACCCCCAGACTCTCCTGGGCACGGCTGCTCTCTGGGGACCACCCCGATACGCAGCCCAGGCTTTACAAGGGGCCCGTCTCGGGCCAGGTCAGGTCAGAGGCGGCTCCCAACGTTGGGTGGGCGGCAGCTCGTGGTGGCCGCTCTGCACGTCCCTGCCACCTGCCTGGCCCCCGACCTGCCTGATGGACACAGGGCCCCAGAAGGGCCGCCTCTCCTTCCCAGGATCCGGTTCTCGTGGAAATGAGTGACACCTCCTCCCCAGGTCTGCTGTAAGGACTCAACAGGTACAGTCTGCACCAAGCGGGGAGGGCACCCTGAGAAGGGGGCACACTGTGGCCACCCTGGCGGAGCCTGTGAGCCCCCCTGTGGGCACCGACGGGCCTGTGGGGGCCAGCACTCTGGGCGGGGGTGTCCAGAGGCAGGGGACACACGGCGAGGTTGTCTGGGTCACGACATCCGCGTGCATCGTACCTGTGGCATCGAGAATCGACCCCAAACGTGACCCAAGAGACACTAACAAGAAACAGTGAGCTCTAGAGCCAAGTGGCCACGTGCTGGGACGGGCCCTTGAGTCGAGCTCTGCTGGGACCTGCAACCCACAAGCCCGGAAAGGGCCCCGACGCCCTCCCCGGACACACACGAGTCACAGCCGCCTGTCCAGACTCCTGGTCGTAACATGGGCATGATCGGGTCTGTTGTCTGGGTCAGGAAACGGGTGGGAAGGTCCCAGGTGACTTGCAGAACCCAGACGGAACCCCAGCAGGCTGATGGTCCCTCTTCCAACCACCCAGCTGCCGCCCACAGTCTGGGAAACAAAGGCCTGCGCTTCCCCCTTCCCGGCAGAGGCTGGTCCAACATCCACCCCAGAGTGTCAGGGCTGGAAGGACCCTCAGATGCTGGCCTGTGCAGGAAGATTTCAAGCCCAGAGGGAAGGAACTTGCCCAAGGACAGGGGGCCACCAGAGGGAAGACTTGGGGGCAGGAGGTTCTGGGGGGAGGGGAGGCAGAGAGACACCAGGGGCGGAGGCAGCAGGACCCGCAGGGCTGGCTCAGCCCTCCAGCCAGCCCTGGGAGCCTCCCCAGGCCTGCAGCCAGCTCCGGCGATCCCATCACCTGTTTCATTTCCTTCAGAGCACTCAGCACTACGTACAAGGACTTATTTTCCAGTTTCTCATCCTTCTGAAAGTCACAGAGGGTCCTGTCTAGTTCCTGCGTCCCCAGTGCCTAAAACCCTGCCTGACACACAGTAAAGGCCACTGAGAGATGGATGGACAGGGTCTCCACTGGCTTCCTGCACGCAGCTGCAGGGAGGCACAGCCCAGTGCTCAGAGATCTCCCGTGAAACCCGCTTCGGCACTCAAGTCCCTGCGGTTCGAGACCCTTCCCTCCACTGGCCCCTTCTCTCCTGATCGGCAACCTTTCCCTCCCTGGGACCTCCTTCTTCCCCTCCAGCATTGAAAGGGGCTCCTGTCTTTCTCATCTTAAGATGGATCATCCTGGATTCCACCTCCTGAATGGAAGGCCACAAGGGGGCTGGAGTCGGGCACCTGCAGAACCTCCGGACACGGAGACTGCTCCCCTAACCACGCCCCATCCACCGGCTCTCCCCGCAGCCCACCCAGGCGCTCTGTTCACACGATTCCCTGCACTTGGTTCTGGCCTGTCGCAGCGACCATGGGACCAGTGACCGCAAGGAGGCTGCGAACGTGAAGGGCCGGGTCGGGGGCTCCACCACGGGAGGGAAGGCCGCCCTTAGCAACGGCTTAGGCCTGGCCCGGTCTGCAGGTTCCATCTTCCCTCCGAGTCGCCTCCCTGGCCATGCAGGCAGCTGACCGGTGGGTGCCCAGGTTCAGGCCCCGCCGTCCGGGCAGCAGCCGGCGCAGGCGGCCGCGGGGGCCTTTCCTGCCCGGGCCGCGGCCCCAACCGCTGGCAGCGCTTCCGGCGGGCCTGCGGCGGGCTGCACTATCAGCGCGGCGCCAGACGCCCGGCCAGGATACTTGTGGTGAAACTGTGAGGGCGCACTCGGCCCTCTGGGGTTTCTCCGTGTCAGCCTCCAAGACAAATGGAGGGGGAGGCTGCCACCCGGCCCGCCTCTTCGGCCCCCTTTCCCTCCGCTGACCCCCCGCGGCCGTGGGCCCGCTCGAGGCCCGGCCACGGAGGAGTCGGGCTGGACCACGGGGCTGGACAGCGGCGCCGGATGATGGGCGGGACGGCAGGCTGGCCTGGGGGCCTGGACCGCCCGTGGCCCAGGGGCACCCGCCCCCCACCAGAGGCCCAGGGAGGAGGCTTGTCCGCGACCGGCGGACGTGTCCTCGTCTAGGCACCTCTCCGGGCACCCGGGGCCGGCCCAGTCCCCCCTCGCCCCTGGCCTAGCAGGGGGCGCCAGGCCCCACTGGCCACGAGGGAAGCCAGGGCCAGGGAGGCGCAGGGCGGCCCGCGGCCCGCAGCTGAGGAAGCGCGGAGCTGGGGCGGCCGGGCCCAGGCCTCAGCCGGGCCGCGCGGGGGTGATGGACGAGCCCGGCCGCCCGCCGCTCCGGCGCACCTCTGGTCCAGGCCGGGCGGCCGCTCCCGGCGCGCGCCCCTAGGTGGCGCCCTCGCCTCCAGGCCGGGTGCGGCCTTGCGCACGCGCGGCTCCGCGGGCCGCGCTCCCCGGCGGGCCCTCTGCGCCTGCGCACTCGGCGGCCTGGCGCGGCCCGCCGGCCCGGCAGAGGGCGCCCTCCGGCACGAGCCCTCGGCCTCGGCCCCGCGGCTCTTCCTCTTCCTGCTCCGCAGCGAGGGATTGACCTGAACTCAGCGGGCGGGAGGCGGGAGGCGAAGCCGCCCACGGCCGGCCGGGGGGACCCTCCGTCCGAGGCGGGCCGGGGTCGCTGCAGCCCGCTCGGCGGCGGCCGGCTCCGTTGCGCCGCTCCCGGCGGACGGTGCGGGAGAAGGGCTCGCGGAAGACGCCCGGGAGGAGGGGCAGGACCCCACTGGGCGGGCGAGGGGCCCCCGCGGAGGCCGGGCCCGCGTCTCGTGCCTGGGAGGCAGCGGGCGCTCAGCTGGCGTCCAAGCTGAGCGTGTCTCCCTCTCCGCTTGCCCTTCGCCTGACCTTGGGGTGAAGCCCGCAGCCTGCAGGCCCCGGGCCTTGGCACGGCCGTCGCGCCCGGGCTCTCCCGGGTGTACCCTCAGGGCCTGCCAGTTTGTGACTGAGTCTGGCCGTCACGTCACTGCTGTCGCCCTAGTGCCGGGAAGAACTCGTGCCCCGGGTGCTCCACACCCCTCCACATGGCTCGGGGCCTCACCTTACCTTTGTGGCATCAGGGTTCCCAGATGTAAAATGTAACCTATACTGGCCACACAAACTTGCTCCCAGGAGCAAATCCGTCTTTTTTTTTTTGCAAATCCACTGTTTAGTGGATAAAAAGCACCTGATGAAGTACTATCCCCAAGGTTAATATGTAAGTTACGAGAGCTTTTTGGCGCAACAAAACCCAAGTTCACAGTCCCAACTTTATTGTCACTAGGTCACACACACTTTAAAAAACACACACGCTTGTAAAATACCCACACATCAGGAATTAGAAGGCTATAAAACAAGGGCTTACAGGTGCCAAAAATATCCTAGGATTCAGAATAAACAAAACTCAAAAACTTCTTTGTTCAAAACACAAAGATACTTTGTTTTTCATGACATTTAAGTTTTGCTGTTGTTTTAAAGGGATACTTTAGGGACAAAAACGAAGCTTTTTGCGTTGCCTGAGGCAGGGCCTGACTTCTGTCTTTCTTGAAAGCATTTTACAAAATCCAGAAGCCGGTCTGTGTTGGCCTTGCCGTTCGCGCCCAAGCCTGCCCTCTGCAGGGCTACAGGGCGTCCAGGATGTGGTCGATCTTGCTGACCAACTCCTGCCGCTTTCCCGAGATGAGTTTCTCGTTCTCGATGTACGTGTCTTTCTTGAGCTTGCCGGCCACCAGCCGCTCGGCCTCCACCGCCGCCTTCAGGACCAGCTCCTTGACCTGCGCGTCCAGTCTCTGCATTTCACTCACCTGAACGAGGCAAGAACAGGGCAGGGTCGAGAGTGTCCCTGCACCACCTCCCAAGGCAAGGACACTGTGGGGAGAGGCCAGCTTCACCCCCACGAGCCCTGTCCCTTCAGCCTCTGGCCCTGGGGAGCCAGGCCTTTCACCACCCCTGGCCCCAGCCGTGGAGTGTGAGCATCAAGAGTGACAACACGTGAGCCCCCCACACGGCGCTGGCACACGCAGGCACTCGAGGAACATCTGTTCTCCCCTCCCGCTGCCAGACTGGGCCAGGGACCGTCAGGCAAAGCACCAACAGCAGGGCAGGACAAGTGCGTCGCCACTGACGGGGGGTCAAGCTGAGGCCTTCACAGCCACATTCGCTCGACACTTAGCGAGTGTCTATGAGCCATGGGGCCGGGCACGAGTCTACGCTCTGGACAGCAGCAGACGGGACAGACAGGCACCCCGCCCGTGGGAGGCCAACAGGCAGTACCCACGTGAGGACGCGCCCGAGTGGGTCAGAAAGGGCAGGGGCGCTGACGAGACCAGCTCAGGCTGACAGGAGGGGGCAGTGGTCGGGGGCTCTCGGCCTTACCCCCGGGCTTCCCACATGTCACACACGCTCACAGGCTCAGCCACGACAGCTGCGAGCTCAGCCAGGACCCAACAGCTCCCCCCAACCCCCAATGTAGAGATGCGGAAACTGAGGCACCCAAGTTAGGTAACTTGCCAGGCTCACAAAGGATGAATCAGAGCCTGGATTCCAAGCCATCATTCAAAGTCTGTGCTCCTCCGCACAGCCCAAGCAGCTGGAGGGGCAGCGCTCCACAGCGGCCACATGGACAGTGCTGTGCAGGCCCCGAGACCCCAGATCTCACAGCCCCGGGGGGCACGTGAAGCATGGGAACTCGGTGGGAGTGCTCGCCCCCCAAGCCAGCGGCGACCCGGGGTGTCCCACGCCGTTGGCCACGTGGACCGAGGCGGCATTGAGCCGGGTGCGCGGTGGCGGCGGGCACTCACCTTGTCGCACAGGTCAGAGCCCTCGGCCTTCAGCCTGGACTGCAGCAGTGCCACCTCGCTCGTCAAGGCCTTGTGCTCCGTCTCCAGGCTCTTCCTGCCACTGTTGAGAGTGGACACGTCTCGGGACTGTTTGTACCTGTTGACCGTCTCGTCAAAGTGACGGTAGAGACCTAGCCTCTTGTTGACCAGGGTCAAGACCTGCTCTGTGATGCAAGCCACCTTCATCCTGGCTTCCGCAGCTGGGTCCTGGGGAGACACACCATGAGTGACGACACCTGGGCCTGACCCGGTCTGACCGTCACCTCCCGAGGAGCACCCGCCCCAGCTGTGAAGCCAGAAAAGCATCTTCTCGGGAAGCCAGAGGCGCACACTCGCCAACACAGGCGCTGGCCGGCTCAGCGGTGGGCAGCACGGGGCCGGGAGATGAGGCAGACAGTCACATCCAGGTCCGGCAGGAGAGACGGATGGGGTGAAAGGGGCGCTACCGCCAGGGGGCCCCGCAAGGGCCGGGAGGTGCTGAGGGAGGGGAGAGCCCGGCTTGGCCGGGGACTCCGGGGACCTTTACTGCGTCTCCCTCCCGCTCAGCACCTCCGCGTGTTTCCAGGGCCTAAGGACAAAGCCAGAGCTCCGTGGCCTCCACAGCCCTTTAGACCTGGCCCTGCACACTCCCCAGAACCTCTCAGCACGGGCCTACTGCACAGAGCAGTGGACAGTGATCCAACAGGCCACTGAATCCAAACAGCCAGCCACGCAGGAAGCTTTTCCTCACAGCGAACAGCCGACTGCTAAGGGGAAAGGCCCCCCCAACTGGTAACAGACTCAGACAAGAACCAATAATGAATACTGTTAACTCACGGGTGTACGTATGCAGTATTTACATAGCCTCGAACACTGTATTAATTGCAAAGAGAAGACCAGTAGCTTTTTGGTGAAGAAACCAGACAGGCACCAAGTCATCCAAGAAATCACCACCACCAACCCTGGACCAGCTGACACCAGGTGGCTGCTGACATCACGCACCACAGACATGGCACCAGTTTATCACACTCTCACCAGAAACATATGATAGGGATTCTCAGGGAGAATCGCAAGAAACCTAATTACAGATGTTTCAGATTAAAGGGGCCTAACAGAGCCTCAAGCGTGGAAACCACGCGCTCTAGAAGCCGCCCACGGGGCAGTCTGTGCAGGGCTCACACTGGTCGTCATCACGGGACACCATGCTCCCAAGGTCAATCCGTGTGCTCCAGCCACTCAAGGTGGCGCCTGCAGGCTGCACACACACCTGAGCACGCACGGAAGGGTGGTGGCTCCCCCTCAGATGGTCCAGGGAGAAAATTACAGACAGATGGGGACCAGGTGTTAACTGCTCCATCTGGGTGATGGGGGCATACAACTTATTTTTACTGTTCCTACAAAATGTCCACATGTAGAATTATTTTAAAACTCAGCATTTTTTAAATGAAAGAATACGCATTTTTATACCTTAAAAAATGAGCATATGTCATCATAAAACCTGGACTCAGCCCTCCCCCGATACGGGGCTAACTGGCTGCTGCCGGGTGCACCCCCACCCCGGGCAGCCTGGGGGACCAAGGTCCTTGTTCAAAACCACGGCCTTGCTGTCTGCACGCCGCTCCCTCCGGCCAGTCGCCCCCCACCTCCTGCCCGGTGGGGCGCCTCGCTCGAGGCGCTCTGCCCACCGCCCACTCCACGGCATTCGCCGCCGGGCGGCACCCTGCCCCCGCAGCATCACGAGCCCGTGACGCCAGCAACGGGAGGAGGGCCTCCAAGGTTAAGGATGGCCGGGGCCACAGGCGGGGCGGGGGCCCAGGCGACAGCGTGTCGTCCAGATGGACGCAGGGCAAGCGCGCCACGCAGGCGGCCGGGTACCTTCGTTATGGAGAAGTCTAGCCTGACGTAGACGATGACGGTGAAGAAGAGGATGTAGAAAGTGGCCACCACCAGCAGCGGCTCCTGCAGCATGAGCACCTTGTTGAAGGTGTAGTGCACCTGGGGAGGGGGACACTGCTGGCACGCGCCCGCCGCGACGCAGAGCCCGGGGGCAGGGGCCTCCCCAGGCCGAGCGCGCCCCGCCCGCGGCCGCTCTCGGGGTGGAGGCGGGGCCCCCCTGGCGTGCGCGCGTGCCCGCAGCCGCGCTCAGGGCCCGGCGCGCCCACCCCCGCCCGCTCTCGGGGCCCGGCGCGCGCGCCTACCACGATGTCCTGGATGTGCTGCTCCACCAGGTTCCCCTTGTGGGCCACGATGACCGGCCGGCCGAACGTGTCCAGATAGGTGTAGTGCAGCTCGTCAGGGCCGCGGCTGATCTCGTAGGGACTGTCCACCTGGATGTTCCTGGAGGGGACCGGGGGGGGACAGCCTGACAAACCGCACTCCCCACCTGCAGCTGGCCCCACAGCAAGGATCCCCAGGCCCAGGGCCCCAGTCCTACTCCTAAGGTCCCACCTGGCCCCCAGACCGTGGGCTCACTGCCAGAAAAGCCTGCCTGGGCACGTTTCGCCCCCCCGTGCCAAGGGCAGGTGGCCCACTGGTTACCACCGGCTGGACTCATGGAGAGGCTGGGCTCTGTCCGCCCCATCCTGGTTCAGCAGAGGCCATCTTCTGATGAGATCCCTCTCCCTTCCAGATGCCTTGCTTTCTGCTTAAATCGGCCACAGACAGCTCCTCTGTCCATAACCATGGAACCTGATATACCATATGAGACCTCGCCCTTCTGAACCTGGTGTGCCCAGCCCAGACAGGACAGACTGTCTCCACTGTCCTTTCCTCTGCGAGGAGGGCAGCACAGGCCCCCCGCCTGCCTCGACTCTGCATTCTTTCCTGCTGGTAGGCACCCGTCGGCCTCAGGCCATCACCCAGGCCTGCTGTGGATGTCCCAGGTTAAACCCCCAAGAGCCCCTCCTCTGCGCCCTGGAACCCAGCGTCCCCAAGGCACCAAGAGGGCGGGACCAGGAGGGGCGGGAAGGGAGGGCACGCTCACTTGGCCCCTTCCGGCAGGATGATCTTCACGGTCAGAGAGTCTATGACCTGCTCATCAAACACGTGATCCACCAGCCTCATCTTCAGCGCGTACTGGTCTCCTAAGGGTCGAGCAGACACAGCAGTGAGCGGCTCGTGTGCACCTTTCCAGCAAGTTCTAGAACCCAGGCCCTGAGCACCGCAAGAGGAGACAACGGCCACCACCGAGTGCCCGCCACTAATGAAAGAACACGTCACCCAACTCTCGCTGAAGGGGCGCCCTGTGTCAGACTGGGCTCCAGAGACACCTGTCAGTGTGCTGGAGAGACGGAAGCCACCCATGAAAAGGGGTTCCCGCTGCCAGCCTTCCCGAGAATGAGAGCACGCTCCCCCATCAGATCATCACACATGATGACGAGAAACCCCCGCAGGAAAGAGAAAGGCAGCCTGTGCCTTCTCCAGCCTCTAGTCACTGAGGACTGACCCAGGTTGTAGAGGTACTCGTAGCTTGGGAGGTTGTAGCCAACGATGTAATGCGTCTTCCAGCCGCCGAAGAGCGGGAAGCGAGGCCGGATCTCCATCTCTACGGAGTCATCCAGGACGAGCAGGTGGCTGGTGGACACGTTGCCGATCTCGTCGCGGTAGTACACGTCCTGGGCCGCAGCGGGGAGGATGGTCTGCAGAGAGCAAGCACACTTTTTTGGAGACCCCAGAAAGGGACCCGGAGAAGGACCACCGAGCCCAGGACAGGTGTCCCGCCCCAAGCCCCTCACCACAGCACGGCGTAATGAGACCACCTCCGTGTGAGCCACCTCAGGAAAGCCTAACTCCCCCAACAGGCTTCACAGCTCTAGACACCTCATCTGCCTCTCAGTCAAGGTTGGCAAACAGCCAGATTCTCATGAATACCTTTGCAGATGCTGAAGACTTAGTACAAAGCTAAAAATAACCTGTAAGTTGTTTTTCAGGAAGGGAAACTAAAGATGGAAGAAATCACATCAAATCACTAGACGGTTTACGGTATATTTTTACAAAAGGGGTTTCTCCACCTAGTATTTTTTACAACTTTTAAAAATTTTTTCTTACTTTTAAATTGCTTACTTCCAAATCCGTAAGCATCTTTTGATAATCGAGGGGAAATATAATGCCTTTGTCTGCTCACTGAGCCCTTCTGTATTATGCAGGTACATGAACATGCTTCTACGATTTCATTTATAAGACAAAAGAAAATATAAACTTGCATACGCGATACGATCAAATGTTTTTTAAAAACGGTATTATAAGGAAAAAGAAATACATCTAAGTGTCCGCAGTACTAGGTTCTGGCTTTCTCTCTTTTTCCGTTACTCCCGTTTTCTGTAGCAGACAATGGCCTACTTACATGAATGGGGCTTTTGGGGGGGCTGAGCTGCTAGTTCCCCACCAGGGCCTGAAGCTGGGCCACAGCTGTCTCCCTGACTAGACAGTCACAGTGTCCGCCAGGGTCCAGGCCCACCAGCCCACACCTTAAATGAGCGGACGGAGGAGACCCCACTGTCCGGCTGCCTCTGGTAATCATAGCGCGAGAAAGGCCCCTTGAGCACGGCCCCCGTGTGCTTCAGGTCCACGTTCTCCTCCACGGCAATGTTGCCCCAGTGGGAGACCTCGATGACGCGGGTCATGCTGGTGATGGTGAGGAAAGGGCTGTTGTTCTCAGAATGCACTCTGAACGTGTCCTGCAGAGGAAGGAACAAGGAGCTCGAGGATCTGAGGGAACAGGAATCGACACTAGCTCACGGCAAACCGACTGGAGGCAACCTACACCTCAGCCCCAGGATGGTTAAAAACAGAACTCCACACTCCTTTAAAAATCTTAAGCTGTAAATAAACAAAAACAGTAATGAGGAAAGAGCAATATATATAAGAGCTAGTGAAGACACAATCTGTCACCAGTGAGCTAACAAGTAGCTTAAAGCTGAGCAAGACACACGGCATTACTGATTTTCTCTCCTGGAGACACTCACAGAGGAGGCTTTCAAGACAATGCGCTGATACACAGCTAACATGCGTGTACATAACAGTTATACAGTTATGCCGGGGAAGGGGGTGCTGAGGGAGGAGGGGGAGCCGGGGGAGGAGAGGGGGCTGAGGGAGGGCTGGGGGAGGGGGGACAGGAGGGGCACTGAGGGGGCAGCACTCCAGACGCAGAATCAGCAGCTTCAGTGTCTCTGCATGGTACCATATCCTAGCCGGGCTTTCCGTGGTGGTCATTTAGAAATGCACGGAAATATTCAATCACCATGTTGTGTAACAGGAACTAATGAAGTGTTGTAGGTCAATTAAACTTCAAAAAGCAAAAGACAAATTCACAAAAAAAAAAGAGACCAGATCTGTGGCCCCCAGCGGCGGGGCGTGGGGAGGGGCAGAGGGAAGGGGAATTGGATGAAGGCAGTCAGAAGGTACAAACTTCCAGTTACGACACAAGTAAGTCCTAGGGATGTAATGTACAGCATGAAAAATGTAAGTACCATTGCTGTACGTTACATATGAAGGTTGAGAGTAAATCTGAAGAGTTCTCATCACAAGAAAAGAGTTTTTTCCGCTTAATTTTTTTTTTAATTTCACAGCCCTTCGCCCATCAACTTTATAAACAAAGAACCGCAATTGGAGCCAAAGTCTGAACAGGTGCCTGTTTCTTTAACTTTGCATGAGCTGATGAATGTGTGTGCTATGCTCCTTATGATGACTGTTTCACGAGGAAGCAAAAACATTGCACCGTAAGCCTTTAACTTACTCAGGGCTGTGTGTCAATTATATCTTGATAAAACTGGAAGAAAAAAAAACCAAATACCTTTCTTTCCCAAAAGTCGAAGAAATGGACAAGATAAGGTGTATTTCAATTCTTACAGCTCTGGCCACTTCATTCATTATATGACTAGATTTTCAAAAATCCAACTGAATTATTAATCATATGTGATTGCATTTAATGCCAGTACTGACGAGGGTGTGGGGAATCTGGCAGTCACATACTGCTGGTGCCATAACAAATGGGCTAAATTTTTTGAAAAACCATTTGAAAGTACACCACAAGAAATTTTTAAATGTCCATATGCTTTGCTTTGAGAATTTTTTAAAAAATCTACCGAGAGTATAGAGCGAAAAAGGGGAAAGGCTGGCTGAAGCCTTAAGGTAGAGCTCGAAAGCCACCGACACCTCTGCCCATGACGCTTTGTCTGCTTCTGCCCCAAGTCCCACCTCCTCTAAAAAGCCTTCCTCAAGCCGCAGCCTCTACCTGAACTCCCAGGAGGAGGACGGTGAGCCCCACGGAGTCACTTCCCAGCAGGTTAAAATCCTGCGGTTGCTTTCACAAAGGGCCCTGGATTCCCACCCAAGCCTCTCAACGAGGTCCCTCTAGGGCTCCAGAGCAGACGAGTGCTGCAAGGGCCCACCTGACTGTAGGCAGGGACGTCGCGGAAGGGGCCATAATCCAGGAGGTCCTCGGAGCGCGTGGGATTCCCCAGCTTGGTGTAGCTCTCTACGTTCCGGGAGGCGAGCTTCACACGCATGGTCTGCGTCTTGGTTGGGTAGGGAGAGTAGAAGTAATGGTTCCCCTCAAACACCACGAACTGCTTCTCTGACTGGGTGATCTGGGTTGGGTACGGCTGAAGCACGTGGGTATAAACGGCTTCCACGATGACCGAGATCTTGGCCCCAGGATCAAGAGCCACTGGGAGCTTGACTGTGAAGAATCTCCCGCTGCAGGAAGAACGAGGAGAAACAAGAGACCAAGACACTGAAAAAAGAACGGCTCACAGTCTCAGTGATATCTTGTGCCAGGGTAACACCACTTGCCTCTGAGAGACTACCTTCAACCTATTAATTTAAGCCTTTTAAGACAAACGTCCAGGGAGCTCCCTGATGGCCAAGGGGTTAGGTTCTGGGCTTCCACTGCAGCGGCTCACGGAAGATCCCGCAAGCCATGCAGTATGGCCAAAAAAGCCCCAAACAAAATAAAAACAACAAATGTCTACAGGTTCATCTCAAGGTTGTTTATGAGAGTGTCAAACAACCCAAATGTCCAACAACAGGGTAAGTGCAGAAAGCATCACCGTAGAGCCACACAACGGCATGCCGGCCGACAGGAAGACGCGGCCAGGTGCACTGACTGAGGCAGCCGACACGCCGGGCGCGCACCAGGCCATCCGCTGTTAAGGCTGCCGCCTGCAGACAACGTGCAGCCAGAGGCGGCACGGCAGACGCATGCCGACGGTCACCTTACCTTTTACCCTTGATGTTGGTTTCTCTTACTTCCAGATTGTTCTCTTCCTCATCCTCTCCCTTCACCTGCAACAGGACAAACGAAGTTATTCTTTTTTGTCTTTTGGCCTCTAAATTTTGAGTCAGCAATTAACTAACTGCCTCATAATGTCCACATTAAAGAATTCCAGCTGCCAGAACTTTGTGAAAATCGAATTCTGGTTTCAGTAACAATTTTTTAACCAAAATACAGGAACACTTCAAAAGACTGACTTTGGCACTGAGTAAGCTGTATAATATGCTCCGTAAGATCATAAAATTTTCCTGAATGATAAAATACATGCGTTCAAATTAAAATTACACTTCTAAATACACTTCATACTCCCAAATATAAAGGCTGGAAAGGTTTCTTTCTGGAGATTTTTTTCTTCATTTACACTCACATATGCATGAGAAAAAAACCCACCATTATTTATTGTTACAGTAGAAAAGTCTCATGCGTAATGAAAACTGACTTTACTTGCACGAAAGAAATGAACAGTGGCACAAGAAACGGCACGACACACTCCTTCACCCTGATCCTTCCCCGCAACCCAATGCACAACCACAAAGAGCATGCCAGCTCCAGCAGGCTGCAGGGTCCTTCTGAGGAAGAGCAGGCATCTCGAATGAGACTGTGGAGCAGGTGATAAGGAAAAAACTTATACACCCACCACTCTTTGCCAACCCAAACTCCGCCAAAAGAAAAAAATTTAAGACCACCTTTTAGGACTGAAGCAGTGATCCACCCCACTCCAGTACTCTGGCCTGGAAAATCCCATGGACGGAGGAGCCTGGTAAGCTGCACTCCATGGGGTCGCGAAGAGTCAGAGATGACTTAGCGACTTCACTTTCACTTTTCACTTTTGTGCACTGGAGAAGGAAATGGCAACCCACTCCAGTGTTCTTGCCTGGAGAATCCCAGGGGCGGGAAAGCCTGGTGGGCTGCACCAGCTGGCGTCGCACAGAGTCGGACACGACTGAAGCGACTCAGCAGCAGCAGCAGCAGTGATCCCCAATAGAGTATACATACAAAGCTATAATGAGAAAGCTATTAGCAGTATTTCAAACAGCCTAAAAGGTATCATGCGACCATCCTCAATGGAGTCAAAAGCCTAAGAAACAACCAATTTCACTTCTCTGGCTGGACTCTTATCACAGTGGGAACATTCTAGTATACTCCTATTTATCAGGAACTCTCACTGTTCAGTTATATGGAGATTTTGTCCTAAGAACTATTCCTCTTCATTTTTAGTATTTATCAGATTCACTGCCTGAACTAGCAAAAGATAAGAGAGACAAAAGATTTCAGATATAGGATGCAAATAAAAGGAAAAATCTTTTTGGTGGCCAAGGAGACAAGGAACCACTGGCTCCTAGCCACTGATCCCCACAGTCCCTTCCACCAGCTTCTGAAATTCTACATGTAAGGGTGAAGATAATTTCCTGAAAAAACTTCAAGCAACCGCACCAAGACTCCCAGTCAGTTGTTGGAAAATACGCATCGTCTTGGTTAAGTTTATCATCCGGTTATGTCGCCCACTGAGACAGAGGTACAAAAGAGCCTCTCTTTCGGACTCCAAAAAAAAAAAAAAAATTGACTGGATAAAGCTGGTGAAGGACCGCAGGTTTTATACTCCTGCAGAACCCCGCCTCTTCTCACCTAGGCCAGAAGAGGCAGTGTGGTGTGCTGAACAACACAAATGAAGTCTGAAACAAACTAGCCTAAGGCCTGACTCTACCCTAAGACTACAGGCAGGGGTTTAAACAACTCAGCTCCCAGACTCCAGCTCTCACCTGCAGTTAGAGGACACATCAAAGGGCTGTTGTGAGAGTTAAATGAGAATGTCCTTAAAATACCGACCACAACACCCAACACCAGGTAAATTCTCAGTAAGACACCAGTACAGTAACCCAGGTTGGAAGCACGCTCTCCAGGCATGATGGCCAGATAGCTTCTGCTGTAGTCTTCTCACACTCTGACAACCTCGCTAGGTAGGAAGAGCTTTTATAAAAGAATAGGACTTAACAGTTCAGCACATAAAAGTGAAGTTTTAATCCGTCCTTCCACAAAGCTTGAAGCAAACCTGCGTCCTACATCATGGAGGAGGCCTGAAAGGGAACAGGAGTCATTTCGGAAGCATGATCTCTATAAAAGCAACTCTACAGCTCCAAGTTCAGAAGTACGACACCGCAATGACTATTTTCCCGACTAATAATCGGGTAGTCACTTAACGCATGTTGTCTGATGGGAACAGCAATAAGAGGCAAACCTCTGTATACGTATGTTCCCTACGCCCAAAGCCAACACTGCCTCCTCGGGGGACGTCAAACTGACGACCGAAAAGCCTGGAAGAAAAGAAGCCGACTGGGGATCCATTTATTGCTGTACTGTCAGAATGAGAACAGGTCGGGGGAGGCAGAGAACTGGACTTTCCTTTTCTGTACCCTATTACTCGCACGAGTTTTTAAACTAAAGGAAGAGAGAACTGTTTTTTTAAAGAGTTCCTCGCAGCCGTAAGAAATGGGTGCAACGGTCTCAAAGAGGCACAACCCTGGAAGCAGGAGACCGGAGGTTCCGACCGCTGTGGCCAGGGCCGGCTCCCCGCGTCCCCGCGCTCCGGCCGCGCGCCCCCGCAGGCCCGGGGCCCGGCCGCCCGCGCCGCAGGCCGGTGCTGACGTGTCCGGGGCGGACGCCGCGCCGCCGCGCCGCTCACCTGCACGCCGAGGTGCGCGAGCCGGGCCTCCAGCTCGGGCTCCAGCGCCAGCAGGAAGGAGGCGGCGCGGGCCGAGGAGCCGCTGCCCGCGTGCGCCAGGACCACCTCGGCCGTCACCCTGGCCAGGTGGCTGCTCAGGTCCACCGTGCGCTTCACGTCCTCGTTGACCAGCGGCGGCGCGTCCGAGGAGGCGCGGCCCGGCGCCGGGGCGCAGGCCGCGAGCAGCAGCAGCAGCGGCGGCAGCAGGCGGGCGGCGGGCGCCTCCATGGCCGGGACCGAGCTGAGCCGCAGCGCGCCCGCCCCCCGCGCGCCCGCGCGCGCCCCGCGGCCGCCACGGCGCAGCCGCCCATTGGCCGGCCGGCGCCCAAGATGGCGGCGCCCGCCCGAGGACCCGGTCTCCACGGCAACGGGCGGCCCGCCGAGCGCCTGCCTGCGCGCGCGGCGGCCGCGGTCCCGGAGGGCGGCGCCTGCAGTCCCCGCCGCCGGAAGGCGGGGCGCCCGCCGCGGCCGTCCCCGGGAAGTGCTGCCGCCGAGCGGGCGGCGGGTTACTTCTTAGCTTACGAAACACTGCCCCCGAACTGCAAACCTGAAGACACTTGCGCTCCCCGACTGACTGCCTCAAGAGGCGGCTTGCCGGAGCGCTGAGCTGCGTGCCCACGTGAAGGAAGGACGCGAAGACGTGCTGTTGGCGGAGGGCCCGGTTTTGGCGGGCAAGAACGAGAGGGAGGAGGTCTGGAAGATGCTGGGCAACCTGGGCCTTAGAGCTCCGCAGTCCCAGGGACTTGGATTGCTTCCGGTGTGAGGCAGAGCGCGCCAAACATCACCGCTGCTCGAAGGCAGCCAGACCGCAGTCTAGGCCAGACTCGCTCTCCCGGCAGCGGGAACCTGAGGGCGGCCGTCAGCCCCGAGCCCTGCGGCACTGACGCCGGCCCTGGGGGGCCTCGAGCCGCCTCGGGTCCCAGCTTCTGGGTGGGCGCTTCTTCAGTGCCCCCCTGGCCCCGGGCGCACAAGCGCTTCTCAAAAACGGAGGAAGCAGGAGCTCATCCGGCTGTAGCCAAGCCTTGCGGGAAGCAAAGTCACTCAGAAGGACAATGCAGATAGATGGCGGAGTGCGCTTTATTACACCGGCGGGCCCAAGGCAGCGCTCTTAGCCAAGGACCCCGACCACTTTTTGTGAAAAACCTTATATGCCCTAAGTGTACATGCTCAAAGCCACCTCCCCAAATTCCCTGAAACTAGTCTGATCAAGGTAAAAGATGCGATCAAAGTTAACCCATGATTCATGTGTCATAAGCCTAGATACTTACACAGTAGACATTTATCAATAGGCCTGTGGTCATAGCCCAAGAAACATAATGGAATTTCCGACTTTGTTCTGCTACATAGAGAATTAGCATATTCTTTTAGGTGACTGAGAGTCCAAGTCCTGCGGCTCTTTTATCAGGGCGGTGGGGGGGGGGGGGGGGTCTGGTTTTCCATTGGTATGTACGTCAAGGCTGTATATTGTCACCCTGCTTATTTAACTTCTATGCAAGAGTACATCATAAGAAACGCCGGACAGGAAGAAACACAAGCTGGAATCAAGATTGCAGGAGAAATATCAATAACCTCAGATATGCAGATGACACCACCTTTATGGCAGAAAGTGAAGAGGAACTAAAAAGCCTCTTGACGAAAGTGAAAGAGGAGAGCGAAAAAGTTGGCTTAAAGCTCAACATTCAGAAAACGAAGATCGTGGCATCTGGTCCCATCACTTCATGGGAAATAGATGGGGAAACAATGGAAGCAGTGTCAGACTTTATTTTTTTGGGCTCCAGAATCACTGCAGATGGTGACTGCAGCCATGAAATTAAAAGACGCTTACTTCTTGGAAGAAAAGTTATGACCAACCTAGATAGCATATTCAAAAGCAGAGATATTACTTTGCCAACAAAGGTCCGTCTAGTCAAGGCTATGGTTTTTCCTGTGGTCATGTATGAATGTGAGAGTTGGTCTGTGAAGAAGGCTGAGCGCCGAACAATTGATGCGTTTGAACTGTGGTGTTGGAGAAGATTCTTGAGAGCCTTGGACTGCAAGGAGATCAGCCCTGGGATTTCTTTGGAAGGAATGATGCTAAAGCTGAAGCTCCAGTACTTTGGCCACCTCATGCGAAGAGTTGACTCTTTGGAAAAGATATCTGATGCTGGGAGGGGTTGGGGGCAGGAGGAGAAGGGGATGACAGAGGATGAGATGGCTGGACGGCATCACTGACTCGATGGACGTGAGTCTGAGTGAACTCTGGTAGTTGGTGGTGGACAGGGAGGCCTGGCGTGCTGCAATTCATGGGGTCGCAAAGAATCGGACACGACTGAGCGACTGAACTGAACTGAACTGATGCCATTTCTATTGACACCGGGCACAAACTTCCGAGTCCACTGGGAGGGTGATCATGCGTGTAGCCTAATGTTCACAGTCTGGCCTAAGATGGAGTCCAATTCTGTCTGTCTCCTCCTTCATTAACCCCTCCTGATGCTCTTAACTCATAGTATGAGCATCACTGATAGGAATATATTACACCCTGTCTCTCTGACCGCCAATTTGGGAGAACACCACCAAACTTTGGGTTACAAAGTTCGTAATACATTGTAAAATGCAGGGTCCACAAAGCAGAACTATCAAGGCAACTATAACAACGGTAAATATAGTTTTCCACCAATTGCCCTTCATCCAAGATAGAACCAAGTCCAGAAAGGAGTGTTTCCATTCGACAGTGCTTTAACCTGGGTTTTCATGTCATCTAAAGCAGCTGATACACTGCCAGGCAAGTCAGGAATGTACACACAACAGTCAACCTCGGTTATGGCACAGGTCCCTCCGAGCAGCTGTATGTCCAAAGCCACTCTCTTTTGCGTTACCGCCTTTCTCACTTGGACTTGCTCTTCGTTTAAGCCTTGGGTGGCTTTTGTGCTATCTAGCAGGGCCTGTTTTGTGAAATTAGTCAAGGCCTCTACTTCAATCATAACATCTGTTGTCCCTATAGAGGGTACGAATAAGGCAGCAATATACTCATACCATTGAAACAGAGACCTTGTCCACCTGGCATGTAAATAAGTAGATTTACCAGGGCTTGTTGTAGGTTAGGCTTTATGGTGCCGTGGGCCAAATCGAATCCCAGTGTGCAGCGGCCTACCCAGCCGATTGGTAGCCAAGGCCAAAGGTTAGGTCCACAAAGCCATTGGGTTCCATTGGGCGCTACCCAGTGGATTCCAGCGTTATATTTCCAATCAGAGCCTGGCCAATGGATGGACTGGTTGTGGTGGTATGTGACCTCAATGTTTGTTTACATTGTTCAGAGGATAGGTATCCCATAGATTTTAGTTCTTTCAGGTCTAAGGGACGGTCACCAAACCCTACCCTATGTTCTTTTTGTTCCCAGCATATAGCGGTGGGAGTAATTAATTGACCCTTTTCTGGGGTCATCCAGAAATATTCATCCCAGACTTAGATAAAATTGTTCAACATACCTAGAGGCTTGTCCTCCCTTGCTGGTCAGGGAGCCTTTTTCCTTTTTGCTCTTTAAATATGAGGTAGAGGCTTTTGTTACTTCTATGAAACTGGCATTTATATCAAATGCAACCCCATGACCCGGGTCTATTGACTGTAGGTCTGGCTTACACCGAGAGAGCAGAGAGAGATTGTGATTGGCAAGAGAAAGGAAAGTCTCTGTTTGTCATCCCAGAAAAGACCAGAGTGGTTTAAAATCTCCCCGGTGGAGACACCCACCGAGGAATTCCATCCATCACAGACAGAGGCAGAGCCCCACACGCCCAGCAACTGGAGGTGTTGTGGAAGTCTGCGCAGGAATGTGCCCATGAGGTGAAAACATTGTCCTGAGTTGAAACGGAAGTTGAACTCAAAATCACGTGGATGAGGCCGAGCGGCAGGGGTTGATTGTGCGGCCTCATCCTGAAGGGGTCGTCTGGGATCTTTTCTTTCTTCTCCTTAAGGATGGTCTTGGTCTCTCGAGGGTCAGCGGGGTCCCTCTGTGTAGTCCACTCAGCGTTTTCTGGGTCTGCGTGGTATGCTGTCTTCACCCTCGTGTGAGGGATCCAAGCGGCAATACCTGCAAGTTTAAGTGCAGTAGGGGTAGTTAGAATAACAGTATAAGGGCCCTTCCACCGAGGGGCTAGGGAATCACGTTTCCAATCTTGACCCATACTTGGTTACCAGACGTAAACTCATGAATCTGTTCCCCCAAAGGGAACTGCACTCTTTCTTGTACAAACTTAGTTACCTGACTAATTATCTTACCTAACTGCTCCATCTGCTGTGAAATCCCATCCCCCCTCACCTGAGGCAAATTGGTTGATCCCTGTTTTATTATGGGAGGGGGTCTCCCATATACAATTTCATATGGAGAGCAGCCATGGGACCGTGGGGTCATCCCGAGTCTGAGCAGAGCCGTCGGAAGCAAGTCCACCCAGGAGCAGTCTCTGTGATCCATTTGGAGAGTGTCTCTTTCAGGGCCCGGTTGGTCCGCTCCACCATGCCAGAACTCTGGGTCTGTATGCAGTGTGCAGCTTCCATTTGATGTTCACAGTTTTGCTTACTTGTTGTCCTACATCAGCTACGAAAGCCGGGCCGTTGTCCAATCCAATGCTGGTAGGAAGTCCAAATCCGAGGACTATCTCCCTCAGCAGGCACAGGGCTGCTTCTGATGCTCTTTCAGTCCGGGGAGGAAAAGCTTCTACCCATCCCGAGAAGTACATACCATGACCAGCAGGTAACGGTAGTGTCGGCGAGGTTTCATTTCAGTGCAGTCCCCTTCCAGGTGTTCAAAGGGCAGCGTGCCTTTCAGCTGAATCCCTGGAGGTTTCTGTCTGTGCCAAGAGGCAGCACTGACTTGTGAGCAGGCAATGCAGTTCTGAGATTCCGTCCTGCATAGGGAAGAGAGGCGGGGAACCAGAAAATATTTTCAAATTAGCTCTTCCAGTTTATCACGGCCCAGGTGGGTTGCTTGGTGTGTTTGGCTTACCAGAGTGGGTGCCAGCTCCTCCAGTACCAATAATTTGCCACTTGGCTCTTCCCACCATCCCTTTTCAGTCTTAATAGCCCCTTCTGCTTTGGCTAGTTGGTTTGGGGCTTCAGTGTATTTTGGAGAGTCCAATGCTGGCTCAGGCAGTTCTGCCAATAGGAGCGCTTTAATAGGGGCCTCACTTGTTATCCCCATGCCCTCGGCTGCTTGTTTGGCGGTCTTATCTGCCAGCCTGTTTCCCCGAGCCTGGCGGGTATCCTCTTTTTGATGTCCTCGGCAGTGTATGACTGCAACCTTTTCTGGTTCCCAGACAGCATCTAATAGGGTCAGAATTTCTTTCTTATTTTTGGTATCTTTTCCACTAGCTGTCAAGAGGCCTCTCTCCTTATATAGAGCCCCGTGTACATGTTGTGCGGCAAAGGCATACCTGGAGTCGGTGAAGATGTTTACTCTCTTGCCTTTCGACAGCTGGGGTGCTCGAATCGAGGCCCATAGCTCGGCTCGTTGAGCAGACCAGTGTTGTGGCAAGGAGCCAGCCTCGATGACGGTCTTTTCTGTGGCCATAGCGTAAGCCAACAGCCGCTGTCCTTGCTTAATCAGGCTGGTGCCATCAGCATATAGGACCCAGTCAGGGCCCGGAATCGCTTGGTCTCGGAGGTCGGGTCTCTAGTGTAGACTTCTTCCAAGACTTCCCCACAGTCATGAGGAGGTTCACCCTCTCACTGGAAGGAGTGTGGCTGGGTTTAAAGTCTGGCAAGGCTCAATATGGAGGCTGGGGTTTTCACATAACAACCCTTGAGATTGAGTAATCTGGGAGTTTGATAGCCATTTGTGGGGATCTCCTCGTAAGACTGCATTGACCTCGTGTGGGACTCTTACGACCAGACCTTGGCCTAAAGTCAACTTAGTGGCTTCTCCTACGACTAGGGCAACCGCGACAATGGCCTGCAGGCATCCGGGCCACCTGGTGGTGACATTGTCAAGCCGCCTGGAGAGAGAGGCTACAGGCCTGTCCCACGTCAACACTGAGTTAACACTCCCATTTCTGTCTTGCCCTTTTTGGTTACTTATAGAGGAAATGGCTTGGTAAGGTCTGGCAGCCCCAGAGCAGGGGCTGATAGAATTGCCAAACTTAGTTCATCACAGGCTTTTTGTTGTTTTTCAGTCCAATTTAGTGGATTTTCCTTAGGCCCTGTCAGTTCATATAAAGGCTGGGCCATTTGGGAATATCCTGCAATCCAGATTCTGCAAAACCCAGTAGCTCCCAAAAACTCCCAGACCTGCCGATGAGTCTTAGGCAATGGGATTCTCAGGCTCACCTCGTTTCTGGACTGGTCCGATAACCTTGTGCCCTACTGGGCACTCGGGAACATAGAGGGATTCATGAGGCACTTGGTGTCCCCCCATCTGGCATTTTCTGGGCCGGCAAAACGATCTAATCCTGTCTTCTCCCGATACCCCAGTTACAGCGCTAGTCTTTTTGGACAGTTCTGCTCCTGTATCCACCAGGAAGTCAATGTTTTGGTCCCCCACGTTTAAGGTTACCACGGGCTCTGGGGGACCTGATATCTCTGAGCCCCAGCAGTCCTTTAGTTTCCAGGTCAGCAAGTCCCACAACCGTGGGAGCTTTTTCTTCCCTCCTTGCCTTAGGGCATTCATTCTTCCAGTGGCCAAACCCTCGGCACCAGGCACACAGGTTTGGCTGTAATGGGGCCCGGGGCCTTTGTTGGGACCTGTTGAAGGGCTGTCCTGTCCCTGGGGCAGGAGGCGGTTTTCCTGGAGGGCCCGAGACAGACTTTCCTGGTGCAGCGGCTAGCATTGAAACCTCCGGCCTGTTCTCTTTTGTTCCTTTATATTTCTTTCCATATTTCTTTTCTATTTCTGTGTCCCTGTTCAGGAACACTTTTTTCTGCTATTTCAATTAATTGGGAGCTGGACATGGATCGCAGCCCTTCTGTCTTTTGAAGCTTTCGTTTAATATCAGGGCACGCCTGCGAGATGAACCCTGAGTTTACAACAATCTGAGAGCCCGCAGCTTCCGGGTCTATAGGCGTATAAAGTCTATAGGCTTCGAAGAGCCTTTCATAAAATTCAGAAGGTGATTCATTCCCCTTCTGAATTAGCCCAGCAGGTTTGACGTGTCCATTGGCTTACGGGCTCCCCTCTTCAGCCCTTGTATAATGGCTGCATGATATCTGTCTAGCTGAATCCTCCCTTCTTCTGTATTATAGTCCCAATTAGGTTTATCAGCAGGGAAGGCCTGTTCTATCCGTTTTTCCAGGTCTGCAACACCTCCTGGAACCATCTCTCATAACCATTGTTTTGCTTCCGTATTAGTCCTATGCTTCTCCTCAGTACTGAAGAGAGACGTCAATAATTGCGTGACCTCATCCCAAGTTGGTTGATGGGTGCAAAAGATGTTTTGCATCAACCTAGTCACAGCTTGTGGCTCTCCTGAGTAAGGGGGGAGGGTATGCTTTTGTCCATTCAGTGTCTCAGTTGATGAGAAGGGCTGGTAGTAATAAGCTACAGGAGCTTGATGGGAATTACCATCCTCCCCTTGCACCGGCGGTTGCTGGGCTTCTCTGAGAGGCCACTGTGGTGGTGCCTTTCCCTCCGGCTCTCTGGCAGAGCGCAGCCTCTGCTTAACTCCAGTGTCTCCCTTCCCTTGTGCAGTAGTACTTCCTGGGAGTGGAGGATGGAGCTTGGGGCATATGACGTCAGCAGCGGTTGAATCCGGTGGTTGTAGCCTGTTACCCCTTCAACTAAGGTTGGAGCTTGCCGGAATGGCGGCTCTACACCCTGTGGGACTCTCGGGAGGACTGGGGGAAGTGGAGACGCTGGGAGGCTCACTGGCCTCTGGTCAGTTCCCTGTGGGCGGCTCTTGGCCCCGCAGGAGCGGTGGTTGCTTGGGGTCATCATCCAGTATGGTGGCGGGGAGAGTTCTTCCCCCTCTGGGTCCTGTAAGATTTCCTTTTCATCGTTGGTTACTTTTTGAGCCATTAATATCTTTCCTTCCCCACTATGGATATAAAATAGGGCCCATTTTGGGGCGGGCTGTCCTGGGCTACCCCTAGCCAGGAGTCTATGTGTGGGAACCGATCGGGGGTCCAGGTTTTCCTGTAACTATGGCACAGACTGTCTTTATTACATTTAAGTCCATGATACCCTCTGGTGGCCAACCGGCTCCCATTGCGGGCCATTCGACTTCGCAGAGAGTGCGGAGTCGGCTGGGTGTCATCTTTGTCCCGTAGACTCTGTCAAATCCCTTTCCGAAGTTTTTAATCACATTTTCTAGTACAGTTGCCTTAGATGGCGCTTCCTCCCGTTTTTCTTAGCTTCTCAGTGATGGTTTAGACGTCATTCTTGTGCCGGCGGGCTTAATTGGGTGAGGATAAAGACACAGATGGGTCAGATACCCCACGTCCCAGGCTTCCCCTGGAAAGGCCAGTCTGTACTCACTGATACACTTTTTTTTCTTTCTATCCTAACTAGTTTGAGGGATTGGGGGTTTCGCAGCAGACAGGGCACCTCCTGGGGGAACGTAGAATACGCGCACACAAGAACCAAGTTTCTTCTCCTAAAATTTCCTGGTGATCGCTTCGTAATAATTTTCCCTGAGACAGCGTGGACACACCTCCTAAATGACCTTCACAAACTCCCTTGCTAAGCCCTAACACGCTCTTGACCTGTGTACCAAGCAATCGCTGCCGCCTGTCTATTCCAGGCTCCTGTGGGTCCCCTCTCCTTCTAGTCCCTCCCAGGGGGGTGATCAGGCCACCACTTCCACCCCGCCGGGTGGGTTCCTCCTCACCTGAGCGATCAGTTCCCCTGCTACTGTCCACTACCTGCTAACGTGAAAGGTTCCGGCATCGAGAGGCAGAATCCTTCCAGAAGGGTGAGGCGCCTTCCCCCATCTAGAAGCTTCAAGCCACAAGGCTGTGGAGTAGTCCCAAGTGGGACTCGTCTCCTCAAAGTGAGGAGCTTCCCGGCCAATGCACCGAATGTTGTAGCCACGTGTTCCGGGCAGCACACTCACTCAGAAGGACGAGGCAGATGGAGTGCCGTTTATTACACCGGCGGGCCCAAGGTGGAGTCTCCTCTTAGCCAAGGACCCCGACCAGTTTTTGTGAAAACCTTATATGCCCTAAGTGTACACGCTGAAACCCACCTCCCCAGATTCCCTGAAACTAGTCTGGACAAGGTAAAAGAGAGATACGATCAAAGTTAACCCATGATTCATGTGTCATAAGCCTAGATAGTTAAACAACAGACATTTATCAATAGGCCTGTGGTCATATCCCGATAAACATAACGGAATTTGCGACTTTGTTCTGCTACATAGAACATTAGCATATTCTTTCAGGCGACAGAGAGTCCAAGTCCTGTGGCTATTTTATCAGGGGTCTGGTTTCCCATTGGTGTGCCATTTCTATAGACACCGGGCACAAGCTTCAGAGTCCACCGGGAGGGTGACTGTGCGTGTGGCCTAATGTTCACAGCCTGGTCTAAGATGGAGTCCAGTTCTGTCTGTCTCCTCCTTCAATCCTACCCGGCCATTAGTAACCTGGGGTCAAAGTCAAAGAGATTATAAGTAAAAAAAACTACAGATCAGTATGTTTTATGAATATATATGCAAATATTTTCAATAGCATATTAGCAAACCAAATCCAGCAGCATATAAAAATAATTATTACCACGATCAACTGGGCTTTCCCAAGAATATGAGCATGGTTTAACTCTCAAAAGTCGAGTGATGGGGCTACCCATGGCTCAGCAGTAAAGAGTCTGCTGCCAGTGCAGGAAACATGAGTTCGATCCTTGGTCCCAGAAAAATCACACGTGCTGTGGAGCAAATAAGCCCAGAGGCTCAAACTATTGAGCCTGTTCAGTTCAGTTCAGTTCAGTCGCTCAGTCGTGTCTGACTCTTGGCGACCCCATGGACTACAGCACCTCAGGCCTCCCTGTACGTCACCAACTCCTGGAGCTTGCTCAAACTCATGTCCATCGAGTCGGTGATGCCAACCACCCATTTCAACCTCTGTTGTCCCCTTCTCTTGCCTTCAATCTTTTTCAGGAACAGGGTCTTTTCAAATGAGTCAGTTCTTCACATCAGGTGGCTAAAGTATTGAAGTTTCAGCTTCAGCATCAGTCCTTCCAATGAATATCCAGGACTGATTTCCTTTAGGATGGACCGGTTGGATCTCCTTGCAGTCCAAGGGACTCTCAAGAGTCTTCTCCAAAACCATGGTTCAAAAGCATCAATTCTTTAGGGCTCAGCTTTCTTTATAGCTCAACTCTCACATCCATACATGACCACTGGAAAAACCATAACTTTGACTAGATGGACCTTTGCTGGCAAAGTAATGTGTCTGCTTTTGAATATGCTATCTAGTTTGGTCATAACTTTTCTTCCAAGGAGCAAGCGTCTTTTAATTTCATGGCTGCAGTCACCATCTGCAGTGATTTTGGAGCCCCCAGAAATAAAGTCTCTCACTATTTCAATTGTTTCCCCATCTACCCATGAAGTGATGGGACTGGATGCCATGATCTTTGTATTCTGAATGTTGAGTTTTAAGCCAACTTTTTCACTCTCTTCTTTCACTTTCATCAAGAGGTTCTTTTTTTAGTTTTTCTCTTTCTCCCATAAGGGTGGTGTCATCTGCATATCTGAGTTTATTGATATTTCTCCCAGCAGTCTTGATTCCAGCTTGTGCTTCATTCAGCCCAGTGTTTCTCATGATGTACTCTGCATTGAAGTTAAATAAGCAGGGTGACAATGTACAGCCTTGACGTACTCCTTTTCCTATTTGGAACCAGTCTGTTCCATGTCCAGTTCTAACTGTTGCTTCCTGACCTGCATACAGATTTCTCAAGAGGCAGGTCAGGTGGTCTGGTATTCCCATCTCTTTCAGAATTTTTCAGAGTTTGTTCTGATCCACACAGTCAAAGGCTTTGGCATAGTCAATGAAGCAGAGCAGATGCTTTCTGCTACTCTCCTGCTTTTTCCATGATCCAGCGGATGTTGGCAATTTGACTTTTGGTTCCTCTGCCTTTTCTAAAACCAGCTTGAACATCTGGAAGTTCATGGTTCACGTACTGTTGAAGCCTGGCTTGGAGAATTTTGAGCATTACTTTACTAGCATGTGAGATGAGTGCAATTGTGCGGTAGTTTGAGCATTCTTTGGCATTGTCTTTCTTTGGGATTGGAATGAAAACTGACCTCTTCCAGTCCTGTGGCCACTGCTGAGTTTTCCAAACTTGCTGGCATATTGAGTGCAGCACTTTCACAGCATCATCTTTCAGGATTTGAAATAGCTCAACTGGAATTCCATCACCTCCACTAGCTTTGTTCGTAGAGATGCTTCCTAAGGCCCACTTGACTTTACATTCCAGGATGTCTGGCTCTAGGTTGGTGATCACACCATCGTGATTGTCTGGGTCATGAAGATCTTTTTTGTACAGTTCTTCTGTGTATTCTTGCCACCTCCTGTTAATATCTTCTGCTTCTGTTAGGTCCATACCATTTCTGTCCTTTATCGAGCCCATCTTTGCATGAATTATTCCCTTGGTATCTCTAATTTTCTTGAAGAGATCTTTAGACTTTCCCATTCTATTGTTTTCCTCTAGTTCTTTGGACTGATCTCTGAGGAAGGCTTTCTTCTCTCTCCTTGCTGTTCTTTGGAACTCTGCATTTCTCCTTTGCCTTTCTCTTCTCTTCTTTTCACAGCTATTTGTAAGACCTCCTCAGACAGCCATTTTGCCTTCTTGCATTTCTTTTTCTTGGGGATGGTCCTGATCCCTGTCTCCTGTTCAGTGTCACAAACCTCCATCCGTAGTTCTTCAGGCACTATCAGATCTAATCCCTTGAATCTATTTCTCACTTCCATTGTATAATTGTAAGGGATTTGATTTAGGTCATACCTGAATGGTCTAGTGGTTTTCTCTACTTTCTTCAATTTAAGTCTGAATTTGGCAATAAAGAATTCATGATCTGAGCCACAGTCAGCTCCCGGTCTTGTTTTTGCTGACTGTATAGAGCTTCTCCATCTTTGGCTGAGAAGAATATAATCAATCTGATTTTCGTATTGACCATCTGGTGGTGTCCATGTGTAGAGACTTCTCTTGTGTTGTTGGAAGAGGGTGTTTGCTATGACCAGTGTGTTCTGTTGGCAAACCTCTATTAGCCTTTGCCCTGCTTCATTCTGTATTCCAAGACTAAATTTGTCTATTACTCCAGGTGTTTCTTGACTTCCTACTTTTGCATTCCAGTCCTCTATAATGAAAAGGACATCTTTTTTGGGTGTTAGTTCTAGAAGGTCTTGTAGGTCTTCATAGACCTGTCCAACTTCAGATTCTTCAGCGTTACTGATTGGGGCATAGACTTGGATTACCATGGTGTTGAATGGTTCGCCTTGGAAATGAACAAAGAGATCATTCTGTTGTTTTTGAGATTGCATCCAAGTACTGCATTTCAGACTCTTTTGTTGATTATGAGGGCTACTCCATTTCTTCTAAGGGATTCTTGCCCACAGTAGTAGATATAATGGTCATCTGAGTTAAATTCACCTGTTCCAGTCCATCTTAGTTCACTGATTCCTAAAATGTCGATGTTCACTCTTGCCATCTCCTGTTTGACCACTTCCAATTTGCCTTGATTCATGGAACTAACGTTCCAGGTTCCTATGCAATATTGCTCTTTACAGCTTTGGATTTTACTTCCATCATCGGTCACATCCACAACTGGGTGTTGTTTTTGCTTTGGCTCCATCTCTTCATTCTTTCTGGAGTTACTTCTCCACTGATCTCCAGTAGCATATTGGGCACCTACCAACCTGGAGAGTTCATCTTTCAGTGTCCTATCTTTTTGCCTTTTCATACTGTTCATGGGGTTCTCAAGGCAAGAATACTGAAGTGGTTTGCCATTCCCTTCTCCAGTGGACCACATTTTGTCAGCACTCTCCACCATGACCCGTCCGTCTTGGGTGGCCCCACAGGGAAGAGAAGCCCCAGCAAGACTGTAGGTGCTGGAGCAGAGGCTGGGTGGACTCCGGGAGTTGGTGATGAACAGGGAGGCCTGGCCTGCTGCGGTTCATGGGGTCACAGAGAGTCGGACACGACTGAGTGACTGAACTGATAACGCTAACATAAAAATGAGAGAGCGATGATGATTCCAAGATAAACGAAAACTGAGATAATTTGTTGCTAGCAAACCTGCATTCCAAGAAATAACAAAGGGAGTCTTTCAGGCTAAAGTGAAATGATGCTAGTCAGTAACTTGATTCCAAATACAGGCGAAAAGAGCACCAATCAAGAGAAATGTAAGCAATAACATAATGTACTTTTGTTTGTAGCTTTTTTATAATTCTATTTTGCTTAAAAGAGACAACTGCAAGGGGAATTCCCTGGGACTCTTGGTGCTTTCACTGCCAGGGTCCAAGTTCAATCCCTGGTTGGGGAGATAGGGTCCCACAGGCCAAGTAGCACAGCCGAGAAAAAAAAAAAAAAAGACAATTGCACGAAGGATTAATTATTCACGTTATGTGGATACAAGTGGAAAGGCCTGATGTTCCTGTCTGCTTTGGTTAGTGTTGCCCAGTATGAATGTCCAGGACAATATTAGGCAATTTCAGTGTTGGACAATCACAGAGAAACAGGATGAGGTTTCCTCACTTCATTTCTCCCGCAACAAGGTTGTAATATCTGTGATGTGCACACCTGGCTTAACAAACCTTGTATATTTCCAAAGGACAGAAACAGCATCTCCCCTGGGTCATGTGATGAGGATGAGGGTGAAAACTGACTCAGACTTGCCTGTAACCACTGTACCTCCATTAAGGTGCTAACTCATCACCCATGTAGGTAATTTTCCTACACAGAAAAATACAAAGGTAATTTTCCACTTTAAAGAGACGTATCCTGAAGCCGTGGAATGCATCTAATTTCCAGGAAGAGGAAGCTACCCTGATGGAAATCGAGGCGGTCTGATTGCTGGTTTGAAGCAAGGTAGAGCAGGTAATCTTATCTACTGCTGCTGCTGCTAAGGCGCATCAGCCGTGTCCGACTCTGTGCGACCCCATAGATGGCAGCCTACCAGGCTCCTTGGTCCCTGGGATTCTCCAGGCAAGAACACTGGAATGAGTTGCCATTTCCTTCTCCAATGCATGAAAGTGAAGTCGCTCAGTCGTGTCTGACTCTTTGCGACCCCATGGACCACAACCTACCAGGCTCCTCTGTCCGTGGGATTTTCCAGGCGAGAGTACTGGAGTGGGGTGCCAGTGCCTTCTCCGAATCTTATCTAAGGAGCCCTTAAATCACTATCTTTCAGCTTCTTACTTAGCATGCAGGTGCTGTGTATCTTGATGTGTGAATCCCAAACACATGTAGTCCTCCTCATGGGAGAGGACAGCAGGGGCCCTCCAAGGGCGGCCAGGCGGCCAGACTCCTGACGGAGCCAGAACGGCCTCTGGGCACTGCCCAACCTGTCAGGCCGCTTCAGGCTGAGAGAGCTGGCAGCCAGGTGGTACCAGAACGCTAGCCCATGACAAGCCGTCACCAGCCACAGGGGAGGAATACGGCTGTGTTCCTGGGTCACATCATGGAATTCTCCAGGCAAGAATACTGGAGTCGACTGCCATTCCCTTCTCCGGAGGAACTTCCCAACCCAGGGATTGAACCCTGGTCTCCTCCCTCACAGGCAGATTCTTTACCATTTGAGCTACAGGGAAATCTGATGAACCACTAGCACCCTCATTGTCCTATAGGGTCACTGGGAAAGACCTTGATGCTGGGAAAGATTGCAGGCGGGAGGAGAAGGGGACGACAGAGGATGAGATGGGTGGATGGCATCGCCGACTCGATGGACATGAGTTCGAGCAAGCTCCGGGAGTTGGTGATGGACAGGGAGGCCTGGAGTGCTGCAGTCCACGGGGTCGCAAAGAGTCCGACAGGACTGAACGACTGTCACGTTTCACTTTCATTTAGGACCCTCAACCCGAGCTGGGCGAGCGCGCCCCGCCCCAACGCCGATGCGCATGCTCCCCAGGCCACCAGCCGCGCCCCGCCCCCTCGGAGACCCGGAAGCAGAAGCCTCGTCGGGTCAACGCTGCCGGCGCTTTTGCGGCGCTGCCGCCAGAGGGCGCTCGCGCCGCCTTTGTCGGCTCGCACCTCGCGAGTCACGTCGGCGGCCGGTCCCGGAAATGGAGGGCTCTGCGGTACAAGATGGCGGCTTCCTGTGTGGCGGTGCGGGACGCGGAGGGGCCGGTCTGTTTCTGGGACACCCGGCGATCTGCGAGCGGGGATCGCAGTAGGCTCCCCGCGAAAGACAGCTTCCGCCGTGTCCGCCGTCTTCGTCGTCGTTCGCGTGGCCAGGAGCCCAAGATGGCGGCGCCCACGGCGCGGCCGGAAGCGGCCTGGCCGCCGTCGCGGGGCGCCCCCGCGGGGCCTCGGCGCGGCGGGGCGGTGGGGCGGCCGCGCGGGCCGCGGGCGCTGCCCTGCCTGCACGCGGCTCGGGGCTGAGGAAGCCCCGCGGCCCCGCCAGGGAGCCCCTCCCGGCAGTTGAGGTCCCCGCCGCGCCAGTGCCCTCGGCTGCCTGGCGCAGGCTGTCCTCCCGCCTTGCCCGCGACGCCAGGGATAAGCAGGAGACACGGTTCGCCCGTCCTCGCGGGGGAGTGACCTGCCGCGGCTGGGAAGCGCGGGCCGGCCCCTGCACTGACGCGGACCCAACCCAGCAGACAGGGCGGGGCGCAGAGTGCGGGAAACTGCGGACACGTCGTGGCTGGCGGGCCTTGCCTTGCTCACGAGGGTAGGGATGCCCGCCTCTCGCCGAGGCAGGGTCCCTCCCGAGGGCTGAAATGGCGACCGGGACCGGATACACGACAACTTTGGGAATATTTATTTCAGTGTGCCGTCTGAAGACACAGCGTGTTTCCGTAAGATTAGGGAAGGCAACGTTAAAAGAAAAAAAAAGCGGACTTTTAAAAGCTGAGACCACGATATTTAGTAAAGATTCACGAGGTTCTGTTTGTGAGGACAGACTCCTCAAGGTCAGTGCCGCAGTACTTGCTGCAGAGGTTGGCTGACGAGACGGCCTGAGCCCCCTCGAAAGACAGACAGTTTTTGTTTTTGAGGGGGAGGAGAAGGAGCCTGGGTTTGGCCCCGCAGACAGACGGCGCTCCAGGCCTGTTTGTTGAAAGAACGAATAAATATTATTAATAATAATATCTTCCTGCTATGAACACACGTATTTGTAGTGAGCCCTGTTACTGGAATATCTTCCTGTGTTTTTAGGGTTGCATGCTGAAGTCCTGTTCGACTCTGTGACCTCCTGGACAGCAGCCCACCAGGCTCCTCTGGCCGTGGAATTTCCCAGGCAGGAATACTGGAGTAGGTTGCCATTTCCTCCTCCAAGGGACCTTCCTGACCCAGGGATTGAACAAGAGTCTCTCATGCAGGAGCTGGAAAGTGAAAGTGTTAATCTCTTAGTCCTGTCTGACTCTTTGTGACCCCATGGGCCATAGCCTGCCAGGCTCGGTCCATGGGGGCTCTCCAGGCAAGAATACTGGAGCCGGTTGCCATGCCCTCCTCCAGGCAAATCCGACCCACGGATCAAACCTTCATCTCCTGCATTGCAGGCAGATTCTTTACTGCTGAGACATGAGGGAGGCCCTGTGTTTTTAGGGATAGTATTGTGGAAAAGAGTTGAAGGAAGTTCTGCCTTAAAATCATGCCAAAGTGTCTTCTCAATGCTTAAAAAATCGTCTTAGAACCGACGTTGATCTTGGGAATCACCAGTTTGAATGTGAAAGAAATGTCCTCCTTCTTGAAGCCACCGACTGTTCCTGAGCTTTACTAGTGTGCTGGGTGCTGGACAGGCTGGCGCCCTTACACGTGCCACCCCAAGCTGTGGCGTGTGTTAAATATGGTAGTGGAACTAGTCAGCCGGGTTCCTCACCTGCGCTAAATGCTCAGCAAGCAGCAGGTACTGCTGGCGGCGACCTCAAGTTGCTTTCTGTGTCTAGGGCCTTGGCCTTGTTCTTTTCAGTAGCTAAGTCGAGTCCGACTCTGCGACCCCGTGGAGTACAGCATGCCAGGCTTCCCTATCCTTCACTATCTCCTGGAGTTTGCTCAACTTCACGTCCACTGAGTTGGTGATGCTATCTCACCATTTTATCCTGTGCCTCTGGGGCCTTGTAGGGGCTTAAAAAATATGCTAGTTGCCCTATGGGCATTTATTGACTTAGAGGCCACATGGTGTAATGGAAAGAATTTTGCTCCTTCTTGTGTATGTTGAGTAAGTAAGTTATGTAACCTTTCCAGACTTCGGCCTCCTCATGTGTAAGAGAATCCCAAAGCCTCTTGCACAGCCTCCCTGTGGACATGGCTATTAGAAACACCGCGTGTGGAGCCCCTAGCACAGAGCGTGCCGCAGGCTCTCAGTCCTGGCCTCCAGTTCGGCCCCAGGGTAAGGGACTAACACTGCACTCAGAAGCCTTCTCCACGGGGCAGGAGCGGGTGGCCGCAGAGTGCCCGTTAACACAGGAAGCCTGTGAGAAGCGGGAGGGTGGGCGGGTCTGCTGGCTTCAGGGCCCCAGGCTTCCTGTCTGCATGGGGAGGCTGCAGGTTCGGTCTGCAGGCCGTTCGTGGCAGTGTCTCCTTGCCAGCAGCCACCTGCTCTGTTCAGTCCCAGACACCCCTTTGGAGCATCTTCCAGCACCTTCCACAGGCGTCAGCCTCGGTTTCTGAGGCTCAGTGCTCACACTTCATTGCTCATTTAATGTGGAACTCGTACCGCATAGATTTAAAAGTTTAAAAAAATGTAACCGGTAAGGTACACATAATGTAGAATTTACCGTTTTAATATGTTTAAGTGTGCCGGGGTCCAGCCCCGGTGGATCCAGGGTGATTCGAAGGTGGGGACGGAGTCGGCGTCTTTGGAAAAATACATATTTAATCACAGATATAGAGAGATTAGAAATGGATAGTGTAGTAGGAAGATTAGTGGAGAAAAAGAGGCCGAATAACTTGGATTACGTGGAATAGCATCCATGCTCCAGATGGGAATTCAGCCAGAAAAACGAGGAGCAAGAAAGAAGCGACATGGGGGAATCAGTCTTTCCGGAAACTGATCCGATTTCTTTATTTTTGGGTTAGCTTATATACCTTTTGTTACACGTAGGGATGAATACAGAGTCACGTGGGAGTCAGCAGTCCTGACCTTTATCAAAATCAGGTGCTTCACATAAATGTATAAAAAAGGTACATCATCTTCTGGCCATGAGTGAGACCTGCTGACATTTTATGATCCTTTCTTTCTGATAACCAAAAACCTTATTTCTTCCAAGGGTGTTTTTTCTTAAACCAGGCACCACCCTCCAAATAAAGTTACATTTCTATAGAGTGAGGGTGTAGTGAGTTACAATCAAGAAAGGAATTTATTTAACCCAAGGTTAACATGATTAGTCTTAAAGGTTAATACTTATTTCTCCTATGTGTTAGTTATATTCATTATAAGGGCAGGGAATATGGAGATTTAGCAGCAAACATCAGCCCAACAAGTGAAAATCCTTTCACCAATGCTCCCCTTAAGATCTATTTAGTCTTAAGATAGTGATAAAGTTACATTTTTACATAACAAGGACACAGTGATTTAAAACAAAGCACAGTGATCTATTATAAAAGAGAAAGTCCATTAACTCAAAAAGTCTAGTATGGCTAACATCAAAAACTACTATATTTCCTTTTCTATATTCCAAATACATTGATTAATATATTCCCAGGTGCCTAAGGATATGGAGGCCTGGCGGCAATCATTGACTCAACAAAAAGAAAAAGCCTTATGCTAATTAAGACTCTCAAAATACTCCAAAACTCTCTGTGCTGTTTATGGTTAAGAGGTAGTAAACAATCATGTGGCAGGCGTATGGATAATCCTGTCACACAAGCTAGTCTGTCAGCAGAGAGGTTTGACCTGAGACATCCTTGTCCCACCCAGAGCAGGGAATTAGCAGCAATTATTGACACAACAAATGAAAACCCTTCACCAATATAATTCCTAACCAACCCACTATACTAATAATTTGCAACTCCCCAAAAGAATTTGCCTTTAGTAAGTCTAAAACATCTCATGCCTCTCAGGATGGGAGGCTGTAAACAATCACATGTGGCCAGACGAACCTATACAGGTGGGCTAGATAACCTTCAGAGGAGTCCGTAAGCTGAAACACTCTTGTCACGCCCAGGAATTTTTATTGCCTTGGAGCTGCAGGTTTACTCCTTCTCCGAGAGAAACGGTTATGGGGGAGAGCCCCCCGTAAAGTCAGAGGTGTAGGTGAGAGCATAAAACAGACTCTGGTTTTGGGGTAGATGCTCGGGAACGGGGGTTCCTGAGGCTTGATCACGGCTTTGCGTATGCCAAGCCTCCTTCCTCATAACCTTTGCCATGGGCGGAGTTCCTCACGCTGGCTCCCGGCAGTGTACATTTCAGTGGTGTTAAGTGCATTCGCACTGTTGTGTCTTTTCATTTCACAAAAAGATGGAGCTCTGTGCAGTCAACGGCGCCTCTCCATTTTTCCTCCCCTGCCGCCCTGGCAGTCACCGCCGACCTTCCTTGTCTGCGAAGTTTACTGCTCCAGGGACCTCCTGTACGAGGAGCGAGAGTACTTCTTTGTCTTTCTGTGACTGGCTCATGTCACGAAGCATAACGCGTCCTCGAGGTTCAGCCACTGTAGTGTGTGTCGGAACTTCCTTCCTCTTACAGGCAGGGTGGTGCTCTCTCGTCTGCGTGTAGCCCCGGACGGGAGCAGAATACACCAGCCGAGACACACCACTTCGTCATGTGAATTATTTTGAGCCGAAGGAAATCAAGACCCAGCAGTTTTTAGGAAAAACCTTTACCTCTTTATCTGCCTAAAAGAATTTAAATAGGGGGCCAGTCCCTAGAGACAGTAGTCACCAGAGATAGCTGTTTTATCTTCTGGAGTTACCTGTGCGGCAGGACAAACGTGATCACCAGACGTGCGCTCATCGTCCTGTGGGCGGCCCTCCCCTCTGCAGACCCAGCCCTAACCATTTCCTCAGCTCAGGGAGGCAGATAAGCCTTAACTGCCTGACTGCCTGTGGGTCTTGTATTTTTGTGGGGCTCCCATGCATATGAAATGAAATCAGTTTGTCTCCAGTTAATCTGTCTTCTATCAGCTTAACCATTAGACCAACCAAAGAACCTGGAAGGGGAGAAGGGACATGTTTCTGCCCCAACACCACATTGTGTTGTTCACCTGTCTGTGGACAGCTGGGTTGCGTCTGCCTTTTGGCTCTTTTGAATAATGCTGCTACGAAGCTGAGTGGGTACATATTTTAACTGGAAGTAACGCCCAATAGGATTGTAATAGAGAGTAGAGTGCGTTTTATATGCTTACATTTGATGAAGTAATTCTGAGTCATGAAAAATGCACTAGTAAGCTGTTCACAAGATCATTAGATGGGTTAAGAGACGTCATCACGGTGCCTCATCGGCCGTGCCGTGGCTGGCGAGGGGACGCACGTTCAAGGCGCTGTGACTGTCCCAGCTCGCTTCTGCCCCACCGGTGGGCGTGGGGGAGGTTGTGGATACTCTTATTTAAAGGTGGCGTTGAAAACCTAAGAAATAGGTGCACACAGGTAGGAATCAAAGACCTCTAACAGATGACTGTGAGGTGAAGTGTTGGGAGCACTGGAGGCCTACTTTGTGAGGCTGGATAATGAGAGGGCTCATCTCGGGGTCGTGGGGAGCACAGCAGGGTCACGTGCACATAGGGCTCGCCTGGCCAGGCGTGGATGTTGGCCGTGATGACCGCCAATGTGCAAACATGTCCATGGCGTGCAGGTAATTTTCAAAAGGAACACAGTGAATCTAGGTGAAGGGAACACTGGGATTTACAGGGATTCCTTATAAGTTTTCTGTATAAATTTTCCTATAAACTCTTCTGTAAGTTTACGTCAGACTAAGCTAAAAAACACACATCAAGGGACTTCCCTGGTGGTCCACTGGTTAAGACTTCACCTCCCAATGCAGGGAGTTCAGGTTTGATCCCTGGTTGGGGAGCGAAGATCCCACATGCCTCAGGAGCAAAAAGGCAAAACAGAAAACAGAAGTGCTATTGTAGCAAATTTGATACAGACTTTAAAAAATGGTCCATGTCAAAAAAAATCTTCAAAAACAAAACCCACATCAAAATAGCATGTAAAATAGAATACAGCTGCGAGGGAAAATGTATGCACACAAAAAAGACATGATATTTAGATCAGATTTGCTAATCGTGCTTATCTCTGGGTGGCAGTGTTTTCTTGATTTTACCGAGTTTTTTGTTGTCATTGTTGTTCTGTGCGTTTATCAGTTTACTGATTATGGAGAAGAACACTAGTACTTGGTTTAATAAGCATGGGCTCCAGTAGTTATCTAATAATTATCTAATGGAAACGTCTCTGGTATCGCAGTCAGTAAAGCGTCTGCCTGCAATGCAGGAGACCCAGGTTCGATTCCTGGGTTGGGAAGATCCCCTGGAGAAGGAAATGGCAACCCACTCCAGTGTTCTTGCCTGGAGAATCCCAGGGATGGCGGAGCCTGGAGGGCTGCAGTTTATGGGGTTGTAAGAGTTGGCAACGGCACCCCACTCCAGTGCTCTCGCCTGGAAAATCCCATGGACAGAGGGGCCTGGTGGGCTGCAGTCCATGGGGTCGCTAAGAGTCGGACACGACTGAGCGACTTCACTTTCACTTTTCACTTTCCTGCATTGGAGAAGGAAATGGCAACCCACTCCAGTGTTCTTGCCTGGAGAATCCCAGGGACGGCGGAGCCTGAGAGCTCCAGTTTATGGGGTTGCACAGAGTCAGGCACGACTGAAGCGACTCAGCAGCAAGAGTCGGACACGACGAAGCACACAGCACGTGTGGCAGACACACACGCAGAAACACCTGAGGCCTTTCATGGACTCCCGCTCCACCCAAACGGCCCCTGGCTTCCGTGAAGGACCATGGCCTCTGGGCAAGGACAGGCACTGAGGCGTGATGGCTTCTGGTCCCACTTTGAGCAGGTCCTTTATCCAAGGTTGACAACATCAGCTGAGAGCCACATCAGATGCTTAGAACATCAACAGCTCGAGGTTGAGACATCCTTCATGGTCGTGGAGTTCACTTCCTGGCGCTCTGGACAGCTCCCCCTCCAGTGCCTGGCCTCAGCTGGTCCTTGCTCGGCAGCTCTGCCTGTGGAAAGGCCTTGCTTCACTTGGAGTCCAGATCTGATGGCTGCTCTGTTCCTCAGAGACGTGCCCGACCAAGACCGCCAGCGAGGGGCTCTGAAGTGTCTGCCCTGAGCTCCTGTGACGCGTGCTTCCCCAGCCCAGCTCTTTCCCCCAGCCCCAGACCCGCCCCTCTGGCTCTCCTGCTCTCTGTTCTCGTCCGTCTCACTGAGACCTCGCACGCAGTGTTTCTGAAGCGTGGCTCCTCTCCCCCCGTCCAGGACCCGAGAACAACACGTGCGGTCACCCGTCCTGCTACCGTGATGGATAAGTTAGGGAGGGAGCTCTTGGTCACGGCTGCAGGCTCTTGCTTGCTCTTGCTCACTGCCTCCGAGGCACGGCTTCTCCTGGCCGCGGTGCGCTGGTGAGGAAGCTCACAGCTAAGACCTGGGCACCTCTGCTCGGACAGAAGCGCAAAATACAGTGACTGTATTCAGATGAAAGAGTGGCTCCTCTCGGCAGGTCCAGTGGCCGAAGCATGAGGGGTCAGAGTCAGAGCGGAGAAGGACGACAGAGGCACAGAGGGGCGTGAGCCTCCTGTGCCAGCCGGCGCGGGAAAGGGGCCGGGCCAGACGTCCCCAGCAGGCTGTCCCCGGCGCCCCTCACACTCGGCGCCGCTGAGTGGGAATCACCGGAGCTGGAACTTGAGGCTGAGCTCCCGTCTGCGATGGGGGAATCCATCAGAATGGAGGAACAGGTGAAGCCTTGCGGAGAGAAGCCACAGGCCGAGAGAGTGGAGAGCCTAAGCAGCTCCATCTTGTAAAAGAGCTCCATTTTGTAAGGTTCTGGGCAAAAAGACAGACTTTGGATATTACCTAACCTTGCCCCACTGCCCCCAAGCCAATCGGCGCTCAGGTTGAACCTCCTGACTTTACGTTCAGGAACTTGTGATTTGCCTTGAAAGTAAAACCCAATCAGGAATCAGCACACGACGCTGTAGAAGAAGGTGACCAATCAGATGCCTTTTATAGAAGAAGGTGACCAATCAGATGTCCTTTATAGAAGAAGGTGACCAATCAGATGTCCTTCAGCCTGAACATCCCCCTTTACCTGACTATTCCCTATATAAGCAATGAAACCCAAAACTCGGGGCCCTCCCTAAAGCCACTGCGTCGGTAACAGTGGGAGCCCCAGCTCGGCTTGGTAATAAAAACTCTCTTTTTTTGCACCTTTTGCATCGGATAGCGGCTCCCTGGTGGTCATTGGGAGATTTCGCGACTTGGGCATAACAAGAGCAGAGGAGGGTGGTCTGAGCGGACGGCAGTGCTGGGTGGACGCGTTGAAGCGGTGACGGAAGCCGGCCCGCTACTGCGTCCGGAACCGAGGGCTGAGAGCCCGGCACCGGCGTCCGCTCCCTTGTTGGCAGGGAGCTGCGGCAGCCGGAATGCCGGGTCCGGCTCACCCCAGGCGTGGGCCGTGCTCGCGGGGCTGGTGTGGGCACGGAGCCGAAGTCACGGTGGCGAGGGCGGGACAGGTCCCCCAGGAGGCTGCACTGACGGGGGTGGGGGCGGGATAACCGAAGGGTCTGCCGCGCTCCCGCTCTCTTCCTGGACGTTAGGGGAGGGGGTGTGATGATGTTCTCTGTGGCCCCCTTCGAGGAAATGGGCGGGCGTGTCCCGGACCCCTGGTGGGGGAGCTGGGGAGGCTGCCTGGAGGAAGCGCTGCTCCCACTGACGTTTGTGAGCAGAACAGCCTGCGTGTCTCCCGAGCGTGCTGGGTGGGCGGCCGCGGTGCTGCCTTCATCCGCTGGGCACCGCGCAGCGCTCTTTCCCGTGAGGCGTGCCTGTGCTCAGCCATGCAGTCATGTCTGCCTCTTCGCGACCCGTGGTCCCAAAGTCACAGTAACGCGTCAGGCCCATCAGGAATTATATTAAAAAAAAAATATTGAAACACTTATACACTGCTGGTGGGAATGTAAAATAGTGCGGCTGCTGTGGAAAACTGTGAGGTTCCCCCCAAAATTACCTAGAATGTCCATGCTGCTGCTGCTAAGTCGCTTCAGTCGTGTCCGACTCTGTGCGACCCCATAGATGGCAGCCCACCAGGCTCCCCCGTCCCTGGGATTCTCCAGGCAAGAACACTGGAGTGGGTTGCCATTTCCTTCTCCCATGCAGGAAAGTGAAAAGTGAAAGTGAAGTCGCTCAGTCGTGTCCGACTCTCAGCGACCCCATGGACTGCAGCCCACCAGGCTCCCCCATCCATGGGATTTTCCAGGCGAGAGCACTGGAGTGGGGTGCCACCGCCTTCTCCGATAGAACGCCCACATGATCCAGCAATTCCTTTTCTGGGTGTATTGCGAAAAGAACTGGAAGTAGGTACTCAGGTATTTATACAAGGATGTTTGCAGCTGTGCGCCCCAGGTGGCTCAGTGATAAAGAATCCGCCTGCCAGTGCTGGAGGCGCAGGTTTCATCCATGGGTTGGGAAGATCCCCTGAAGGAGGAAATGGCAGCCTGCTCCGGTACTCTTGCCTGAGAAATCCCATGGACACAGGAGTCTGGCGGGCTACAGTCCGGGGAGTTGCAAAGAGTGGGACACAACCGAGCGATCGGACATGGACACGTGGCGTAAGCAGCCAAGAAAGCAGTGAAGAGCGCCTGCTCTAAGGAGCAGCCTTGGGGTCAGGAAGGGCTGGGGTGGCTGGCTTTGCTAAAGGCCTTTAGTACTGCTATTTTCTAACCATACACATGCGTAAGCCATGCAGAAGATCACACTGCAGAGTGACCTGTCATCTCTGACCCCATTTTTAAAAGGAGCCCAAACCCCAACAGACCGTCCGTCTGTGTACAGATCATCTGAGCACCGGGAGTCGTGAGAGCGGGCGCTGGCGTCCGGGAGCAGCAGCGGGGCGGGAGAGGCCCTCGCCTGTCCTCTGTGCTGTGCTGTCTGCCGTGACCGAGGACTGGCTGGGTGAATTTTCTGTCCTCATCATTCCTTCTCTCTAAACCACTCGAGCCTCCGTCCACAGTTCATCAGGCACTCTATCTATCAGATCTAGACCCTTCAATCTATTTCTCACTTCCACTGTAGAATCATAAGGGATTTGATTTAGGTCATACCTGAATGGTCTAGCGGTTTTCCCTACTTTCTTCAATTTAAGTCTGAATTTGGCAATAAGGAGTTCATGATCTGAGCCACAGTCAGCTCCCGGTCTTGTTTTTGTTGACTGTACAGAGCTTCTCCATCTTTGGCTGCAAAGAATATAATCAACCTGATTTCGGTGTTGACCATCTGGTGATGTCCATGTGTAGAGTCTTCTCTTGTGTTGTTGGAAGAGGGTGTTTGCTATGACCAGTGCGTTCTCTTGGCAGAACTCTATTAGTCTTTGCCCTGCTTCATTCTGCATTCCAAGGCCAAATTTGCCTGTTACTCCAGGTGTTTCTTGACTTCCTACTTTTGCATTCCAGTTCCCTACAATGAAAAGGACATCTTTTTTGGCTGTTAGTTCTAAAAGATCTTGTAGGTCTTCATAAAACCGTTCAACTTCAGTTTCTTCAGCTTTACTGGTTGGGGCATAGACTTGGATAACTGTGATATTGAATGGTTTGCCTTGGAGACGAACAGAGATCATTCTGTCATTTTTGAGATTGCATCCAAGTACTGCATTTCGGACTCTTTTGTTGACCAGTTCGTGACATTGTACAGGAGACAGGGATCAAGATCATCCCCATGGAAAAGAAATGCAAAAAAGCAAAATGGCTGTCTGGGGAGGCCTTACAAATAGCTGTGAAAAGAAGAGAGGCGAAAAGCAAAGGAGAAAAGGAAAGATATAAGCATCTGAATGCAGAGTTCCAAAGAATAGCAGGAAGAGATAAGAAAGCCTTCTTCAGCGATCAATGCAAAGAAATAGAGGAAAACAACAGAATGGGAAAGACTAGAGATCTCTTCAAGAAAATTAGAGATACCAAGGGAACATTTCATGCAAAGATGGGCTCGATAAAGGACAGAAATGGTCTGGACCTAACAGAAGCAGAAGATATTAAGAAGAGGTGGCAAGAATACATGGAAGAACTGTACAAAAAAGATCTTCACGACCCAGATAATCATGATGATGTGATCACTCACCTAGAGCCAGACATCCTGGAATGTGAAGTCAAGTGGGCCTTAGGAAGCATCACTACGAACAAAGCTAGTGGAGGTGATGGAATTCCAGTGGAGCTATTTCAAATCCTGAAAGATGATGCTGTGAAAGTGCTGCACTCAATATGCCAGCAAGTTTGGAAAACTCAGCAGTGGCCACAGGACTGGAAAAGGTCAGTTTTCATTCCAATCCCAAAGAAAGGCAATGCCAAAGAATGCTCAAACTACCGCACAGTTGCACTCATCTCACATGCTAGTAAAGTAATGCTCAAAATTCTCCAAGCCAGACTTCAGCAATACGTGAACCGTGAACTCCCTGATGTTCAAGCTGGTTTTAGAAAAGGCAGAGGAACCAGAGATCAAATTGCCAACATCCGCTGGATCATGGAAAAAGCAAGAGAGTTCCAGAAAAACATCTATTTCTGCTTCATTGACTATGCCAAAGCCTTTGACTGTGTGGATCACAATAAACTGTGGAAAATTCTGAAAGAGATGGGAATACCAGACCACCTGACCTGCCTCTTGAGAAATCTGTATGCAGGTCAGGAAGCAACAGTTAGAACTGGACATGGAACAACAGACTGGTTCCAAATAGGAAAAGGAGTACATCAAGGCTGTATATTGTCACCCTGCTTATTTAACTTATATGCAGAGTACATCATGAGAAACGCTGGGCTGGAAGAAACACAAGCTGGAATCAAGACTGCCGGGAGAAATATCAATAACCTCAGATATGCAGATGACACCACCCTTAGGGCAGAAAGTGAAGAGTAACTAAAAAGCCTCTATGATGAAAGTGAAAGAGGAGAGTGAAAAAGTTGGCTTAAAGCTCAACATTCAGAATACGAAGATCATGGCATCCGGTCCCATCACTTCATGGGAAATAGATGGGGAAACAGCGGAAACAGCGTCAGACTTTATTTTGGGGGGCTCCAAAATCACTGCAGATGGTGACTGCAGCCATGAAATTAAAAGATGCTTACTCCTGGGAAGAAAAGTTATGACCAACCTAGATAGCATATTCAAAAGCAGAGACATTACTTTGCCGACTAAGGTCCGTCTAGTCAAGGCTATGGTTTTTCCTGTGGTCATGTATGGATGTGAGAGCTGGACTGTGAAGAAGGCTGAGCGCTGAAGAATTGATGCGTTTGAACTGTGGTGTTGGAGAAGACTCTTGAGAGTCCCCTGGACTGCAAGGAGATCCAACCAGTCCATTCTAAAGGAGATCAGTCCTGGGTGTTCTTTGGAAGGAATGATGCTAAAGCTGAAGCTCCAGTACTTTGGCCACCTCATGTGAAGTGTTGACTCATTGGAAAAGACTGATGCTGGGAGAGATTGGGGGCAGGAGGAGAAGGGGACGACAGAGGATGAGATGGCTGGATGGCATCACGGACTCGATGGACGTTAGTCTGAGTGAACTCCGGGAGCTGGTGATGGACAGGGAGGCCTGGCGTGCTGCGGTTCATGGGGTCACAAAGAGTCAGACACGACTGAGCGACTGAACTGAACTGAACTGAACTGAAACCGCTCGAGAGTGAATTGGAAAAATTGTTGTTTGACTCTGACTTCGGGGTTTATTTCCTGAGATTGCAGGCTGTTGTTCAGTTGCTAAGTCCTGTCATTCACCATCTCCGGGAGTTTTGCTCAAATTCATGTCTACAGAGTCTGTGATGCTATCCAGCCATCTCATCCTCTGTCTCCCCTTCTCCTCCTGCCCTCAATCTTTCCCAGCATCAGGGTCTTTTCCAAGGAGTCGGCTCTTCACATCAGGTAGCCATAGTATTGCAGCTTCAGCTTCAGCCTCAGTTCTTCCAATGAATATTCAGAGTTGATCTCTTTTAGGATGGACTGGTTTGATCTCCTGGCAGTCCACGGGACTCTCAAGAGTCTTCTCCAACACCACAGTTCGAAAGCATCAATTCTTAGGCGCTCAGCCTTTTGGATGGCCCAAGTCTCACAGCTGTACGTGACTACTGGGGAAACCATCAGCTTGACTGTACAGACCTTTGGCAGCAAAGTGATGTCTCTGCTTTTCAATGTGCTGTCACAGCTTTCCTTCCAAGGAGCAAGCATCTTTTTAATTTCATGGCTGCAGTCAGCATCTGCAGTGGCTTCTGAGCCCAAGAAAGTGACGTCTGTCACTGCTTCCACCTTTTCCCCGTCTATTTGCCATGAACTGATGGCCCTGGATGCCACGATCTTCGTTTATTTCACGTTGAGTTTCAAGCCAGCTTTCTCACTTGCCTCTTTTACCTTCATCAGGAGGCTCTGCAGTTCCTCTTTGATTCTGCCATCAGAGTGGTATCATCTGCATATTTGAGGCTGTTGATATTTCTCCCAGCAGTCTTGATTCCAGCTTGTGAGTCTTCCAGCCCAGCATTTTGCATTATGTACTCTGCATAGAAGTTAAATAAGCAGGGTGACAATATGTAGCCTTGTCGTACTCTTTCTCAATTTTGAACCAGTCAGTTTTTCCATGTCTGGTTCTAACTCTTGCTTCTTGACCTACATAAAGGTGTTTCAGGAGACAGGGAAGGTGGTCTGGTATTCCTGTCTCTTTAAGAATTTCACACAGTTTGTTGTGATCCACACAGTCAAAGGCTTTAGCGTAGTCAGTGAAGCAGGTGTTTTTCTTGATCTCCCTTGCTTTCTCCATGATCCAGCGAATGTTGATAATTCGGTCTCTGGTTCCTCTGTACCTCTGAGGCCCAGCTTGTACATCTGGAAGTTCTCAGTCCACATACTGCTAAAGCCAAGCTTGAAGGATTTTGAGCATAACCTTGCTAGCATGTGCACAATTGTGCGGTAGTTTGAGCATTCTTTGGCATGGCCCTTCTTTGGGATTGGAATGAAAGCTGAGTTTTCCCAGTCCTGTGGCCACTGCAGAGTTCTGATACTAAACCAGAGTACTGTTACCAAAATCTAGAAACTGGACATTGATACAATCCTGTTATCTAACGTGCAGCCCATGGCCAGGTTCTCCCAAGTCACAATAATGTCCTTTCTGGCCAAGATCCACAGGGCTTCCCTGCTAGCTCAGTTGGTAAAGAATCCACCTGCAATGGAGGAGACCCGGTTCCATTCCTGGGTCAGGGAGATCTGCTGGAGAAGGGATAGGCTGCCCACGCCAGGATTCTTGGGCTTCCCTTGTGTCTCAGCTGGTAAAGAAGCTCCCTGCAGTGTGGGAGACCTGGGCTTGATCTCTGGGTTGGGAAGATTCCCAGGAGAAGGAAACAGCTACACACGCCAGTATTCTGGCCTGGAGAATTCCACGGCCGCAGAGAGTTGACACGACTGAGTGACTTTCACGTCCAAGATCCATTCGAGGACGACGCGTTGCATTTCATTTTCGTGTCCTTTAAGTCTCTCGATCAGGAGCAGTTTCTTAGCCCTTGTCTTTCTGACCTTGATATTTGTAAAGAGCACAGGCCAGTTGCTCTTTAGACGGTCCCTCCTGGGTCTGCCTGACGTCTCCTTCTTGCTACACGCGGCCTTTGTGTTTTCAGCAGGAACACTGTATATAATACTGGGTCTGCCTCAGGTCACCTCGTCACGAGGTCCTGGTGCCACTGTGTCCTGGCATTGCTGATGTTAGGTGGGGTCACTTGGTCACGCCGGAAGTCTGCCAGCCCTCTCCACTATAAAGTTACTGTCCGGTGGTGAGTCAGTGGGGGCTAAGTCGTTCACGTCACTTTATTTACAGCGTGTGAATTTCTGCTCTTCAGCAAAGTGATTGAGTTATACATACATATACTGCTCATATTCTTTCCCATTATGGTTTGTCCCAGGATGCTCATACCCAGTAGGACTTGGGGTTTATCCAGTCTGCAGACCAAAGCTTATATGCGCACTCACCCCATCTCCCGCTCCCTCTCCTCGGCAGGCGCACACCTGTGAAGCTGTTTCCGTTTCACAGACAGGTTCACTGTGTCTTGGTTTAGACTCCACGTCTAAGTGGTAGCACGTGGTGTTTGTCTTTCTCTTTCCAACTGGCTTGGTCCTCTCTGGCGCCTCCGCGCTGCTGCAGACGGCACTCCTCCGTCCTCTTTGGTGACTAAGTGGTGCTCCTCCTGTGTGTGTGCACAGGGCGTCTTCTGTGTCCTTCCCTCTGTTGTTGGGCGTGTAGGTTGTTCTGCAGTTTTCTGTACTTGTTTCTTTACTTTGGGTGCCTGGACAGTGACCTGAACCCTGGACCCTCAGAGTAAAGCGCTGATGCTCTGCCGACGGAGCTGCCCAGGCATTCGGCCAGTGTGTCTTCTTTTAAGCCAGGCGAGAATGACAAGGAAGCACTTAAGAAGACGGTTTGGTCACGGCCAGCATCCAGAACCTACCATCCCCCCTGCTCCCCCGCTCCCCAGGTCCTGGGTCACCGCTCGCATCCCATCCATCTCTGCCCTGGGTGCTGCAGAGCCAAGGTCGGAAGGAAGCCCTGCACACAGTTCTTCAGGCCTGAGGCCTCGGCGAGGCGAAGGCGGTGTTCCTCCAGCTGTTGTGAGAATCTAAGACAGAGGAAACAGAAGTCCTTTGGGTTGGAGAGCAGTGAGCTGCAGCCGAGCCCAGCAGACATCCTCTCTCCCGCAGGCCCGCCTGTGGGTGCCCAGCCGGCGCCCTGGGTCAGCGCTGAAACCCCCGGCGCGGGGGGTGCACCCACGGCACTGGCTCCTCAGGAGGCTGGCCCGGACAGCTCTGAGCCCGAGTCCTGGGCCACATGGGTCCCTGGCTTTTGAGAAGGGACTCAGCCTGTGCTCAGACAGCCTCCCAACCCCCGCACCACCCCAGCTGCACTTTCTCTCCTGTTTCCCTGGGAAATTGACTGCAGCCCCGAGAGGAGGCCAAGAAGCTCGGAGAGGCCCCTGCCTCCCCTCTGCCGCTGAACCTGAAGGCACCCTCTTTCTTTTGGCCTGCGCCCTGGAGGAAGCGGCCAGCGTGGACATCCAGCCCCCAGACCTGGCACCTCCCCGGGTGCTCTCTGCAACACACCAGCCCCTCCAAGGGGAACCAGGACCTGGGGATGAGACAGCCAGTAGGAGGAAGTGGCCTGCAAGAGCTTCTCACTTCTCCAAAGTCCCTCTCCCTGGTGTGTTTCAGGGTCTGCCTATGACAAATACGGTGGGGGTGGGAGGGGGCAAAGATCGCAGCGGCCAGGGGAGAGTCCCAACTGCGTCACCGACCGCTGGCGGCCATGTGACACTAGCAGGCCACCTCAGCCACCTAAGCCTCCCTCTCCACCCAACGTGGGGGCAGAGCTAAGCAGCCCCTGCAGCTGTCGCCAGGGCCAGACGCCATCTCGCGGTGGGGCTTCCAGACCTTAGGAACGGGCATGCCACCTGCGTGATTCTGGCCGTCTCTTCATGCCACTTCTGCTATTATTTCCCTAATAATTCTCTGCAGTTGGTTTTCCTTTCTAACATGTTCTAAGGAAATACTGACTATGAAGCTCAGTTTGTTTCACATGTCATATTTTCCTACTCCACCTTAAAATAAGTGGATAACGATTGAATTGAAAAATATCCACTGTGGTCCCCAGTGGGGTCCTGGGTGCAGCGTGGGGGCCCCTGCTCTGTGCGCTGCACACCAGCAGTCCTCCCCAAAATCCCCCAGAGGCTGATTGAACCTCCAGTGGCTTTGTTTGTAGGGAATAGAAGGAGGCCCCCAGTCTCTAGGATGAAAGGCGTTTCAACTCACTCCATGCGTTGCTGCAGACACTCATCGGGACCGAGTCGTATGGCGTCGGGCCGGGATGGTACGGTCCTTGCCCTCTGTGTGGACAGAGGCAACCCGGCAGCATCAGGATTTCCGCAGCGCAGGCTGTGTCTGCTCGCCCTGAGCCCCCTCAGAGGCGGCCTGCGCGCCACTGGGGCCGGCCAGGCCAAGGGAGCTGTTTGACTGGGGGTGTCCACGTTGCTTCTTCAGCGTAACAGCAGGAGGCTCTCCAGAAGCAGGCAGAGCCTGAACTTGAGCCACCTTTTAGGTGGAATACGGCTGAATGGCCAGCTCTGACTGCAGGCCTCTGCATCAGTCAGGGTCCAGTTAAGGCAACAGAAGCCATCCCCGCCATTGTAATCGGAAAGGGATTTAACCCAGGGCGTTAGATGCTCCCGGAGTCACTGCCGGCTCTGGGGGTGGGGGCAGGGCGGGGGCCGGGGCTTGAGCGGCAGGGCGCCGGGGGCCGGGTTCCCTGCGCAGCTGGGCCGCTGGTAGAGGGGAAGGGGTCTTGTGTCGCGTGCCCGCGTCCTGGTTCTGAGAGCAGCTGCAGGGGCACCCTGACTACTCCTGGGTCAGCGCCACGGGCACGGCTGCCTCGTAGGCGCGACTTCTCCTGGAGACAGCACGGAAACCCGACAGGCAGCGCCTGCCTGGGGCGGTGCCGGCTGTTCTTCCTGCGCCCCTGTAGCAGGGAGGCGGGCCCAGAAAAGACACCCACTCTGCAAAAGGTGACCGTCTAGGAGGTCGTGTGTGTGTTCCACTGTCTCAGGCTTCCTTGTAACAAGGTAGCCTGTTCCCAGCCTCTTTCGGGGAGGGTTGTCTTTTTTAATGCCTTTTTGAAATTTTAAACCATTTTCCACTTATTTATTTTTGGTTGTACCGAGTCTTTGTTGCTATTTGTGGGCTTTCTCTAGTTGCAGCAAACGGGGGCTACTGTCTGGTTGCAATGTGAAGGCTTTGCCTCGCAGTGGCTTCAGTAGTTACAGCTCCCAGGCCCTAGAGAGCAGGCTCAGTAGCTGTGGCACGCAGGCTTACCTGCTCCACGGCACGCACGATCTTCCCGGACCAGGGATGGAACGTGTCCCCTGCACTGGCAGGCGGGCTCCTAACCGCTGGACCACCAGGCAGGTCCCGTTCCCAGCTTTAAAGGAGTTTCACCAAGGTGCAGAAAGCTCGTTACATGACAATGTTCATCATCGTGAAATATGAGAAATGATCTAATAATAAATCAACATGGGAGAGATTAAAGAAATTCATTAAGTCAAAGGAAAATTTCATCCACTAAAATAATGACAATTATGTGTCAATGAATACTATGCTTTGAAGTTATGCTAAATCAAGAAAGCTTATAAAATGAGAATGTTGAGTCTTAGAGAGACACCGATTAATAAAACATGGTCTTGGGCTTCCATAGTAGTCCAGTGGTTAAGATTCTGTGCTTCCACTTCAGGAGGCAGAGGTTCGATCCCTGGTGAGAGAACTAAGATCCCACATGCCACGGCAGCCGGAAAAAAAAAAAAAAAGAAAACCTCATGGTCCTGCTACGGCTCTCTAATACAGGACCTGCAGGCACTGCTATGCAGTTAAACGCATGACCCGCTGCCGGTCAGTCGGGAGTAGGGAGAAATGGTTTGTAACTTTTGCCAGTTTCTGTGGTGTAAACACTTCCCCCATGGCTGATTTCAAGCTGCCAGTGGAGCCTTACCGAACGGGGAATTGGGGAGACGTGCACACAAGTGGCTGTTGAGAGCCAACACCAGCTGGCTCCTCCTGTCCCCGGAGCCCTCCTCCTCTTCATGTGGACCAGCTGGGAGGGGGTTTAAGTGAATAGTCATGTATTCGTAGGATGGGATGCTAACCAGTCATGAGCAGATGATTTTTTGAAATAATCAGTCGAAGTTGAGAAACATTCAGGGTTAGTTGCAACTCTAAAACACAAGCAAGTGTGAGCAAGATCGGTGAGAATGTCAGCGTAAGGGCTCCAGACACTGCCTCCTCCATAAAGTCAACCGGAAAAGGGGCAAAAAGCGTCCCCTTTTTCAGTCGAAGCAGCCTGGAGAGCATTTATTCAAGGATAAGGTTGAACAGAGCGCCTGCTGACATTTGCCTTTGCCCTGGACTCGTCCGTGTTCCCCAGGTCCACAGTCAGCTCAGAAACAACAGCTTGCGTTTCCGGCGCTGCCCGCCAGCTGCCAGAGGGACAAGAGGCGCTGGAGCCCGCTCCAGGACACGCGCTCCGGGGGGCCCTCGTGTGACTGTCCGGGGCTCCCTGGAAGCCCTCGGGCCAGGCTGCCTGGGAACTCGCTCGGTGTGGAAGGCTTCGCTCCACAGAGGACGTTTCGGAGACGCCGTCACGCGGCTTCCCTGCTGGCTCAGTGGTAGAGAACCCGCCTGCCAGCGCAGGAGACCCAGGTCCCGTCCCCAGTCCAGGAGGGTCCCACGTGCCGCGGGGCAGCTAAGCCCGTGGGCCACAACTGTGGAGCCTGCGCCCTGGAGCCCCGAGGCCACAACTGCCGAAGCCTGTGTGCCCTGCAGCCCGAGCTCCACCGCGACAGGAGCCGCCGGGAGAGGAGCGCGTGCGCCGCACCCAGAGAAAACCCCGCAGACCGAGGGCCTGGGACAGCCACAAAGAAAGAAGAGCAATCCTTGTAAATGAGCGATTACAGACAAGTGCCTTAACTCCGCGATTGTCAGAGGCAGCCGAGAGTCCGGTCAAACACCAGACCTAAAGAAAGAAAAGGCTTCAAAGAGCAGGCTAGGGAACAGAGCCCCTAAAGACTTTGGAGGCGCTGGCGTACTCGGGCGCGTGGGCGGCTGTGCTCACCTGTGGGTCTGTGTGCCCGGGGATGTGCGCTTGCTCAGGACAGAGCTCAGAAGGCCCTAAGCACTCACCTCCGGTTGACCTCAGAGCCTTGCACACACAAGGCAACGAAGCCTCAGGTGGAGCCATGATCTGCCTGCCTGTAGCCTGAAAGCCTGTCCTAACACGCACTCTGAGCCCCGCGGCAGAGACTGGGAGAGCTATTTGTTCCAGGCCTTTGAAGAAGAGGCTGTCCCGTGAGCCGACCACTAGCCTAACTGACGAGAGACGGTAGTGGCCTTATGTGGCAAAGGACGCAGACACTGTGGCATCAGTTCAGCACAGTCGCTCGACAAGCAACCAGACAACAAGCGGTGACGACGGCGGACCTTGGGCACGGAGATCTTATTTCTAAAGCTGTTCATTCAGTCGTTTAAAATATTCAGTTTTCAGCAACAACAAAACGAGAACACTTCCCAGCTCATTCTCTGAAGGCAGAATTACTCTGTCACTGAAACCAGACACCACGAGAAAACTACAGGCCAGTATCTCTTGTGATTGTTGTATATTTTGCTGTGGTGATTTAGTTGCTAAGTCACGTCTGACTCTTTGTGGCCCCACAGACTGTAGCCAGCCAGGCTCCTCTGTCCGTGGGATTCTCCAGGCAAGAACACTGGAGTGGGTTGCCATTTCTCACAAACTGAATCCAGAAGCATATAAAGAGGATTATACACCATGGCCAACTGGGATTCATCTCAGGATGCAAAGCTGGCTCAACATACGAAAATCCAAATTGATCTACAGATTCAGTTGCAATTTGTATCAAAATCCAGCTGCCTTTTTTTCCAGTCATTGTCAGGCTGATCCTAATATTAATATGGAAATGCAAGGGGCCCATCATAGTCAAGACAGTCTTGAAAAATAAGGACAAAGTTGGAAGACTTCATTCTTCCTGGTTTGAGAAGTACCTGTAACCCTGGCAGTGTGGTGCTGGCATCGGGGCAGACACGTGGATTAATGGAACGAGCGGGGGAGTCCAGGAGTAAACCCATTCACCTGTAGGCAGCTGCTTTCAAGGAGGGTGCCAGGCCATTGACTGGGATCAGAACACGCTTGTCAATAGATGGTGCTGGGGCCACGGCGAGAGAATGAAGTTGGCTCCCTAACCATCCTGTGTATAAACATGAATTCAAATTGATCAAAGGCCCGAGTGTAGCCACTGACACTGCCAAACTTTTAGAAGAACACATGAGAATTCCCTGGCGGCCCAGTGGCTGGGGCTCTGTGCTTTCACTCCCAAGGCCCCAGGGTCAGTCCCTGGATGGGGAGCTGGGATCCTGTGAGCTGCATGGTGTGGGCAAAAAAGCAAAAAGGAAGAAAACAGAGGGAAACGTTTTCGCCTTTGGAGTACACGGTGGTTTCTTAGGTGTGACATCTAAACCACAAGCAGCCAAGGATAAAATTATTGGGACTTCATCAAATTTTAAAGGTTTCATATGTCAAAGAACTCTGTCAAGAAAGGTAAAAAAATCCACAGGATGGAAGAAGATATTTGCAAATCATATCTATGCAAAGGACATAATACCCAGAACGTATAAAGAATAGTCACAACTCAGTAATAAGACAACCCGGTTGAGAAATGGGCATAGGATTTGATGGGACATTTCTCCAAAGAAGGTATATAGAAGTTCAGTAAGCACATGAAAAATACACCCAACTTCATTCATCGCTAGGAAAACGCAAACCAAAATCACGATGAGAAACTGTTTCACAGCCACTGGGACGAGTAAAAGGAAAGAAAAGCGGGCAGTACCAGGCGTTGTCCAGGCTACCAAGCAACCAGAGCTCTCACTCATTGCTGGCGAGCGTGCAGAATGGCGCAGCAGCCTCGGAAAAGAGCTCGGCAGTTCCTCAAAAAATTAACGTAGCGTTACCACATGACCAGCCAGGTGTAAACCCAAGAGAGTTGAAAACACACGTTCACAAACATGTGCACATGAATATTATTAATAGCGGCATGATTCCTGATAGTCGGAAAGTATAACAGATGTCCATGGACTAATGACTGAATGAACAAAATTTGTCCTTCCATATAGTGGGGCTTTTCTCGGTCATGAAGAGAAATGACATACCATCACACGGATGAACCTTGAATACAAGGCCACAGACTCCATGCGGCTCCTCTGCACGCAGACGTGTAGCGTCCTGATACTTCATGTGTGCATTTATGTGCGATATTCGGAACAGAGAGTGCTTGCAGACAACGTGGACCAGTGGTCTCTGGGCTGGGAAAGGGGGAACGGGGAGTGGCTGCTCACGGCAGTGTTTTACAGGGTCTTGAAAATGCCGGGAGTTGGTGATGGACAGAGAGGCCTGGTGTGCTGCAGTTCATGGGGTTGCAAAGAGTCGGACACGACTGAGCGACTGAACTGAACTGACCTGAAAATGTCGGGGAGTAAGTGGTGGTCTCCCCGCAGCCCTGTGAACATACTAGAAGCCACCGAGTTGCACGCTTTAAAACTGGTTTTGTGGAATAAGAACCATCTCCAATTAACAAAACACAAGTAGGCTACAAGACAGTCTTGCCTGTAAGTGGTTGGTAGGTAGCCTGCAAAGTGACCCCGAATGGTTTTCTTCCCCTTGTGTGTCACTCACGCTTCGGTGCGGGCCAGATTCACTTGTGTTAATAACACACAACACAGCAGAGGTGGTGGAAGGCCGCCTGCGGTGTTAAGTTGAAAAAAGACGGAGCTTCTCCATTGCCCTTCCTCTACGCATATCCCTCCCCCTGGGGGGGCAGATCCACGCCCTGAGTCCTCTGTGGGGCTCCCACGTTAGGGGGGCCGCTGCCTCAGACAGGCCAGCTCAGCCCCACCGCCGGCCAGCAGCCACGTGGGTCAGCACCCAGGGGTCCTTGCCCAGCCAAGCCCCGAGGTGATCACAGCTTCAGCCAACGTGGCAGCTGCAGCCGGGTGACTTGTCGAAACCGTGAGAGCTGAGTGCTCGTCTTCCATAGCTGCTGAGTTTTAAGGTGATTTTTATATTTTCTGAAGTTAAGTAATGTGGTATGTTGTGTCAGACATAGACAGAAGACATGGATGATGAAGACCACTTATTATTTTACCAGTTATCTCTAGGTAGAAGGATGGTTGGTGCCTCATTTTCCTATCCACAGATGCCCGATTTTCCTAAAATGTTCAATAACGGACCTATGCTGTTTACAGAGTCAGGGAGAAGGTGAAAGTGACGGCTGATTTCAGGAGACTTGGGGACTACGTGGTCACATAGACGCATCTGGCGCAACGTCTGGTAAAATGGGCAAGTATAAAAGTGGCGTGCACGGAACTCCTCGTGGCCAGTGGTTAGGACTCCGAGCTCACTGGCAAGAGCTCGGGTTCCACCCCTGGCTGGGGAACTAAAAGCTCACAGGCTGCTCGGTGCGGGTCTGTATTCTGTTATCACCGCATAAAAATTCCATCTGCGTTTGAGAGGCCTGGACAGGAAAAGTCAAGACATTTAGTTCTTTTGGAATCTCTATCTTAAACAGCAAATGCAGTGTTAATTGCGATGTCTAATTATCGAGTTGCATTGGCCATAACACGGAAAGTGAAGAAAGGTCCCTCTGGCAGACACTGGAGGCAGACGGGGTGGACCCCAGCCCCAAGCGGCAGGGGAATGGGGATGCCACAGGGAGCGCGAAGGTTGGGGTTCGGAATGGACCGAAGGATGAACCCAGGAGAGGACTAGGAGGGGACAGATGGGTCCTGGTGCCTGGCTTCACGCGAGGACAGAGAGAGATGGTCCAGATAACTGCCTCACACTTGAGAACACAGAAGAGGAAAATGCAGTATTGATACAGCTTCCCCCACTGGTTGAGAGTGAAGTGTTCCTAAGAGACCTTTCATGAGCCAAGCGGCGTAAAGGGGAAAAGCAGTTACCTTAGGAGACGTCTTGCTCTCCGATGCACAGACAAGTCAGGATCAGACGCTCGCAGACACAGCTCACAGCTCTGGTGGCCGACTCTGAGATGCTGAGCGCGCTTCCTGGGAAGGACCTGCGGGGGTGGGGTGGGGTGCGGCTTGCCGCTCCTGCTGCTCAGAGCTTGCGCTGCCTCTAACAGCTTGCAGCAGAACTCACGGGAAATGCTATTTCCACTTTCTGCCTTTTTCTTATAAAAGTGAAAATCCTCTTTGGATTTCTTTCGGTTAGTAAAAACAGGTACTAACGTAGGGCTTTCTTAAAATTGGAGTGGTATAAAGTGACCGTTTAAAAAGTGGGGAATGCCTGCGGCGGGTCATTTTGAAAGTTTTCCATAACTGTCTGTGTTCTATTTGCCTTGTTTCTCCCAAGAATAGATTAGAGACCTGGCCTTTTAGGGTGCTCACCAGTGCATTCAGAGGGGGAGGAACGTCTAACCGTTGAGATGATGGGCATTAACAGTCGGCGCTGTTCATTAGCGCTCAGAGTCCTCTTCTTTCAGGGACGGGTAAGATCCTGCTTCCCTGCCTCGTGAGGTTGCTGTGACCCGGGGTGGGGAGGGGGGCAGTGCAGGGAGGCACCGCGGGTCACGTGTGGGTGAGGTCTCCGGGGGGCAGTGCAGGAGTGGGCCACACCACAGCTGAGACACAGCAGGCAGGTGGCCTGCAGGGGTGGGGGCTGGCACCATCGGCTCGGATTCCCGAGTTAGAATGGCGTTAAAACGCAGCTGGGTGATGGTGGATACACAGACCTGCACGGATGCACTTCCATAGCACGCAGTGTGCACACACGTGCACACACACGCAGAGGGAGTGCAGCTAAGACTGAGGAGCACAAACACCAGCGTCAGCGTCCCCGCGGGGGCAGCCGTGGGGCATGCCGAGTAAAGGGTGTACACTGCCTCTCGGGACTGCTTCTCACACCTGCATGTGGGCCTACAGTCAGCTCCAGAAAACCAAAAGCGACCGAGTCACTCCTTCTCCAGCAGTTTCCCAGTCTTCCTGATCACCTCAGGGGGAAATTCTCAGGATGCTGGCAATGCGCATGTCGCATTTCTCTAGAACTAGCAGATATGCATTTTGGATAGAGAAAGTGTAGGCGTCCTTAAATGGCAACCCACTGCAGTGTTCTGGCCTGGAGAATCCCAGGGACAGGGAAGCCTGTTGGGCTGCCGTCTATGGGGTCGCACAGTCGGACATGACTGCAGTGACTTAGCAGCAGGCTTCCTGCTCAAGACTTTCAGTAGACCACTGCCACTTATAAGTCAACTATCTTATTTTTGTGATGCTCGCCTTGCCAGTTATCTTCTCCGTTTGGCAAGGGAGACTCGTCCCCTTATAATGCTGATACAAAGGTTTATTCACAAAAAGTTTAAATTTTTAAAAATCAACTCCTTTTCCATAACTAGCAGTATTGATAGCATGGGATATATCAAAAAAATCATGAAGATGGTATGCAAATGATAGAATTTGAGGGAACACAGATCCCTCGGGAAAAAAAATGAAGTTTTGAAAGAAGCTTAATGGTAATCGATTGAAGAATCTCAGTGTCTTGTAACATAAATACAAAATACGCCATGAGTTTGATCCCTGGGTTAGGAAGATCCCCTGGAGGAGGGCATGGCGACCCACTCCAGTACCCTTGCCTGGAGAATCCCGTGGGCAGAGAACTCTGGCGGAGTATGATCCATAGGGCTGCAAAGAGTTGGACACGTCTGAGCAACCTAACACACGTGTGCCATGGGTAGCAGATTTCCTAATGGCATTAAATATTTTGAAGTGTAACACATATATGAAAAAGCATTCAAATAATACATAAGTGTACAACTCAATAAAATTCTCCCCAAGTGGATCATAAATGCCATGATTCCAGTCTATAGCAGAATTTTTATGTGGAAATTGACAAGCTGAGTCTAAAATTTATATAGAAATGCAAAGGGCCAACGATCGCAAAGGCCTTCCAGAACGGGAGGAGGAGAAAGTTGGAGAACCTACCCGCCAGATCTCAGGACCTCCCATGTAAGTACGGTAATTAATCCAGTGTGGTGTTGGCCTAAAGTCGGGCAGACAAATCCGTGGAACAGGATGGTCTAGAAACAGACCCATGAATCTCCAGTCATCTGACTTCTGGCAAAGGTGACAGCTGAGGGCCGTGGGGGAAGGGCGTCTTTTGAACAGACCCTTCAGGTTGTGCCCTGGGAGCCCCAACACCTGCGGGGCCTGCACTGCACATGGGCCACGGGCGAGCTGCCTGCGCTGCATACGGGCCATGGGCAAGCTGCCCACGGAGCCCCGTGGGCCTTCCCCTCGCTTGGGTCCACGGGAGGGTAGGGCTGGCCAGGCTAGAGCTCCTCAGCCCCTCCAGCTCCTCCTCCTCGTGTGCCCGTCCCCGGCCAGCCCTTCCAGCCGCAGGGCCAGCAAGAGAGCCGCGGTCCGCAGCCTCCATGACAGCCCACGATTGTCCCGCCAGGGGTGCGCGGCCTTCCGTGGTCCTCGCGCAGTGAGTCAGAGCTACCCCGCGTGAGCCCGAGCTCTGTGGAGAAGATGACGGGGGACGTGTCAGAGACTGCAGCATCACCTTGGCCTTTTGGGTGGTTTGCTCAGGCGGAAGCCAGCTGCCACGTTGTGTGGATGTGAGCAGCCCTGTGGAAAGGCCGAGTGGAGAGAAGCGTGCGTGTCAGCACCGGTCACCGTTGTGTGAGCCAGCCCCAGGCGAACCCTCCGCTCGTCCCTCAGCCAAGTCCCTCTGCCGTGGCCCAGGCAGCATAGAGGATACAGGGGTGACGCTCACGACCCACTGTCTGACCTCCTGGTCCATGGGAGTCAGGAGATAAGAGATGAGCGCAGGTTGTCGGCACTTAGGCTTGGGGGTGTTTTGTTTTGCAGTGACGCGCTGATACAGTGGCTTAAGCTGCTCCCCTTTGGACCGACCTCTTGACTCCAGGAAAAGCCTACAGGGCGGCCTCGCCCAGGCCAGGTGGGTGTGCAAGCAGCCAGCCTGTCGCCCCCTCTCCTCTCAGAGTCCTCTCCTGCCCCTGCCAGGGGGTGGAGGGCAGGATCCACTCGGAGATTCCCCAGGAAAGGAGAGTCCCCTGGGTCCTGTTCCCCTCACCCCAGCGATAAGTCTCACAGAGCCCCTCACTTGGGTAACCGGGGTGGCGGGCAGCCCAGTGATGCCCAGCGGCCCTGTGGCCCCGTGAACTCTCTCTCTCCCCTCTCTGCGGTGCGGTGGGGGAGGAGGTGAGCCGGGTGGCGGGGCCAGTCCTGCCGCTTCCGCCTGCGCCGACCAGGGCCGGGTCTCACCCGTCTTAGCCGGTGTCCCAGTCCTCCTAAATGTCAGCTCCTCCACACTCTTCACCCTCAATTGTGGATCTGGACTGTCAATAGCAGGAAAACAGGAAAAGGCTCCATCAACCTCGGGATCAAAGGCACTCGGGACACACCACCAGCCGGCCTTTGCGCATGAGTTTCCTCTCGGCTCCTGCTTCCTTCCCTCCAACTCTGTTCTCCAGGAACACCAACCAGTCAGCAATTTCTGGAACGAGTTATGACATGCTCTCTTTTCTCTGAGCCTTTGCACACAGCCGTCCCTCCAGGGTAGTCACCTTCCTCTTGGCCCAGCAGGTTCTTATTCATCCCTCCTGAGTCACCTCGGTACCACCTCCTCTGGGAAGCCCTCCTTGGCTACTCCATCTCCTGGGCAACCTCATGAGTTTCTCCTGCACCACCCGCAGTCCTTGGCGTCCAGTGTTCTCCACGCTGTGTCTGCGGCAGGGCAGACAGCTCGTGGCCAGGAGCGCCTCCCTCTTCTGGAGCGCACAGCGGGTGCCTCGCCTGTCGCCCCGTTTTGCAGGTCCCCTTGTATCCAGGTGTGCAGCACAACTAACTCTCGCCAGAGGAATGTGAGCAGAGGTGGTGTGTGTCACTCCTGCGCCCAGGCGTTCAAGAAGCGGGTGTGCCATCTCCATGGAGCTCCTCCCCTGCTCCCAGCTCTCTACACAGTGACAAGCCCCTTGTGAACAGTGTGGCTACGGGGTCGCCCACGTCTGCGTGTGCAGGAGAGCCACCTAATTCTGTCTTGTTTGAAATCTGACTCCTTGGAGGCCTACTGTTAAAGCAGGTAGGGTTACCTTCTGAAATACAGCACCATGACTGCGTGTTTACTAATATAATCTTGCTGGACTAGTCTCAAGGGAGTGGTGGGAGCTCCTAGTGTGAAATGAGAGAATTAGGGAGATGGCAGAGGAATGGAGTTATCAGTCGCTCAGTGAATACTCACTGAGTACCTGTCACGACTCAGGCACTGTTCTAGGCATTGGAATCTCAGCATCAAACCAGGTAGACAAGGAAGCGGCCTGATTTTGGGAGACAGGGAGGCTGGGGCCACTCCCTACCCCCTGCCATTGCTGTGTTTCTCCTCGTCACACTTAAAAAAAAAAAATTTACTTATTTGGCTGTGCCAGGCCCAAATTACAGCATGCAGGATCTTTGATCGTTATTGCAGAATCTTTGGTTGCCCACAAAGTCTTAGCTCTGGCATGTGGGATTCTTAGTTTTGTCACCAAGGAGCAAACCTAGGCCCCTGCATCACAAGTGGGGAGTCCCAACCACTGGGCCCCCGGAGAAGGCCCAGGATAGGACCTTCTGGTTGTAAAGCCTTTAGCTTCTATTCTGACCTATGGGAATAGTTTGAGCAGGAGAATGACAGGTTATTCTGACTGCTGTGTTGATGCTAGATAGGGAATGGGGTGGGAGCAGGAAGCCAAGTTGTTGCCATAATCCAGGTGAGAAAGGATGGTGGTTCAGAGCAGGTGGTGGTGGCAGAGAGTGTAAGGGGTCCCATTCCGGGTATCTTTCAAAGGCTGTGGATGAGGGGTCCGAGAGAGAGCTTTAGTGTCCTGGAACTGCTGGTGGCTTAGAACAACTGAAATAGATTCTCTGAAATACAAAAGTGATACTCAGCACCAGCCCCCACCCCTTGCTGCTGGCATCCTTTGGACTGTGGCCACTCCATCTCCACGTGGCCTTTTCCTCTTGGTTTATCTCTTAAAAGAAGGTAATCCAGGAGGGTCTCATCTCCAGATCCTTAATTACACCTTCAAATACACTTTTTTCCAAACCAGATCACACCCACAGGTTCCACGATGTGGACATACCTTTTGGGGCGTCACTATTCAGCCCACTACAGTAATCAAGAATGATTCCATAGTTATTGTATCCGGCAACCAAAAGAATGAAGTTTGCAGAAACCAACGCAGGAAAAGGCTCTGAGAGGGGCACGTTGTTGAAGACGGAGCCGGAGTTCTGAGCAGCTCCTACGGTGTGCACGTGGAGCTAGAGCTGGGTGGGGTGCCACACCCTCCGCGGAGCTCTCGGGGTTCCATTTCTTCGCTCTTTTTGATGAGGAGCTGCTTAGGGGCTGGGGCTTCGGTGGGTGGGTCCAGCATGGCGCCGCCCTGCTCCCGGCGGGGCCTCCAAGATGGCCGCAGCTACTGGGGGCAGACATGTTTGTACCACGTGACTCGGGCCGGGGCCGGAGACGGCGGAACGTGACGCACGGCTGCGGTGGGGCTCCGCCCCCACAGCCCTGACGTCGAGCGTCTCGTGACAGGTACTTCCGTTCGGGGCGGCGGCGGTGGCGGAAGTGGGAGCGGAGCCGGAGTCTTGGCCATAAAGCCCGAGGCGGCGGCGGCGGCGGCGTTGGAGGCTTGGACAGGCCCGGGAGCCCGCAGGAGCCGCAGCTTGGACCTCCCCGCGCGCCGGTCACCCCCCCCGTCTCCTCCCCGGCGGAGCCCTCGCGACGCGCCCGGCCCGGAGCCCAGCGGAGCGGCCGCGGTAAGCGGCGGCCCGGCCCCATCCCCCTCCCTGGCCTCGGTCGCCGGCGCGAGCCGTCCTCGTCTCGGGCAGGCCCGGCCCGGCCCCGCGGGGGCCCTCGCGCCCTCGGGCCCGGCGGCAGGCCAGCCGAGGGGTGGCCGGGTGTGACCGCGGCCGGCCGCCACTCGGGTCGGCGCCGCGCACGCCCTCCTCGCGGGCCGGCCGGCCGGAGCGGCCCGGCCTGCGCGCCCGGGCGGTGGCCAGCCGGCCGGCCGCGGGGGCGCCGCCCACCCCGCCCGGATGCCAGGCCGAGCCGCGTGCCCCCAGTCCCGTGCGCCTAGCGGCAGGCCGGCCGAGAATCCCCGACGCCGGGAGCCGGCGGAGAGCAGGTCACGTGCCCCCAGCTCCCCCGGGGGCCGCGGGCTCGCGGGACGCGGAGCTTTTTCTCTTACACGCGTCGCGGGGAAGCCTGGAAGAAGTTTGCGAAGTTGCCGGGGGCGAACCGCTGCCGGGTGCTGCGCCGTGTTAGGTCTGGACCGCGGCGGGGCCCGCCTGTACGTTGAGCCCGAGCTTCCCGGCGAGAAATGGTTCGCGAAACTGGGCGATTGAGAATAAAGACAGCGGACACTGGGATGCTTACTGTCTGTCGGGCGGCGTGGCAAGATCTCTGCACCGATTGTTGTATTTGATTCTTAGCACAGCCTTCTCAAGTACATCGCCGTATCCACTGGTAGATAGCGAAGTCGAAGATGGGAGAGGTTAAGGCACTGGTCCAAGGTCGCGGACCGGAGAGCGGGTCCCTGAAGCTTGTCATCTGTCTCTTGCCCCCCGTATCTGCCTCTCTCCGCGTCTTTTCTTTCTGGGGATGTGACGCTGGAAACCTTTTCTGGTAGCATTAGTTCTCCCTTAAAACCACAACATATTCCGTTTTCAGTTGTGAGTTATAATGCCCCCCCCCCCTTTTTTTTGTAGTGTCGGGCCAGTCAGTTGGGACCTCTAAAATTCTAGTAGAGTTGTTAGTTGAGGTTTGAAAATTTTTGTCACCTTGGTCTCGAGTCAGGTGAGTTGGCTGGCAATCTTGTGTGTGGACCTTTGCTGAAGCCTTAGTGCATGGGTGTCGGGCCAGTTGGTTCTTTACTGTTGGAAATATTGTATCTTCTCTTTAGATTCCAAAAGAACAGGCTCTTGTCTCTTCCTTGTGACTGAAGCAGCTGATTCCCCGCATGACTTCTCATCCATGGATTAATGAAGCCTCCTGTTAGTGCACTTCTCTCTTCAGACTTAGGAGAGTTTGTTCAGTTTTGAGTCTTCAGAGCTGGAAAGTGAGTCCTGAGTACTTCCCCTGAAGGTCCTGTCCAGGCTAGAAGTTGGTGCCTCCTACCTTGTTGTAGTCTGATTTCTTTCTTTTTTTTTTGTTACCCGGTCTGATATATTGAAATGAGTAATCTGCGTGGTAGCCATAACTATTGTTTGTGTTTGGAGCAGAGTGGTGGTGACGAGTGGCTTTTCATCCATTCATCAGATGTTTTCAGTATCTACCGAGTGTCAGGCATGGCTGAGTATTGACTCAGGGAGAGAGGTCTGGTTGCTGTCCTCAAGGACTTTAAAACTGGTGAGTGATCATGGCTGGGAATTCTCTCGTGGCACGGCATGGTGGTACTGTGGACGTTGAGATTTTTCATAAGGGAGAGTTATTTTTCATCTCAGCAAGGGCATCTGTGGCAGTCTGGACAGCATGGGGTCCTGCCCTGACTTGAAGGCTTTGTTACTTTCCACAGCAGCACCTGGTTTGGTTTGGTTTTGAAGAGGATGTGTAGAAGCTGATGTCGCAGCTTCTAGCTGGTCATGTGTTTGGAGAGTAACGTTCGGCTCTAAACTTGCTCTTCTTTGCCCTGGGGCATTTGTCGTTCACTCCACGTGGAGTTTGTGTCGAGAGAACCTTCCAGGACAGGCCTTAGCTGCTGGAGGCTCTGAGCAGAGATACTCTTGTGGGGCCGAGGCAGCTGCTCCGGCTGCCAGCACAGGTTTAATGCGCCAGGGTCGCCCCAGCTGACTCCCGCCACCCCGTCTCCACCAGCCCTCTGTCTCCGCTTGGTTCACAGGGGCGTTTGCGTTTGCTGTAGGGTTAAATGAGTGAACACGCAGAAGGGGGAGTGGGATGTAGTGGACACTCTAAAAATAGCTTTATCGGTACATTTTTCCAGGTAATTGTAAGCAATCTCCTGAGGCAAAAATATTTTTTGGTGCCAAACAAGTCTAAGCCACCCCCCCCCCCCCCCAACAAACCCCGTAATCAGAGACCATTGCTTTATAGTAAAGTGTGGCTTTGGATCCAATTTCTTACCCTACCACCAAAGAAAGAAAAAACAAAAGGGGGTTTGGTTATTTGATCAGCTGTTAGTAAGTTTCCAAAGGGACCTGCGCGAGGTATATGCTTGCCCTTTGACTTGGCGTCGGCGTTTCTGTGCGAGGGTGTGGCGAACCCAGATCCCCCGCGCGGGACTATCGTTTCACGAACTGTTCTCCGAAATGGGACCTAAGTATTTGTCATGACTCCTGTCTGGAGTCGTCTCGTTCTCCACCTAGTAGTTCACGTGGGACTGAGGAGAGCTGGACCAGTCGCTGGACTGGGAGCTGTACAGGCAGCGTGTTCCTGGGGCAGTCAGGAGGAGCCCTGAGCCAGGCCCAGGTGGGGGTTCCCCCGGCGCTGATGGCGTCTGGAAGTCAGCTCCCTGCTCCCCATCCCACTTGGCAGCTCCTGGCTTTCTGTTGCCTTGCGTCTCCCGTGTAGGGTCGCCGTTGCATGCCAGCGTCCGCTCCTGCGTGTGATGAGGCACGCCCGGGGATGCCGCCTCGGAACTTGGGGATGCTGTCTGCAGTTTGCTGCAGTGTGCTGATGTCTTCAGTTATTGGCTCTCGTCTCTTCCCTCTGTTTTCTGTTTTTTTCCCTTCCCATGTACGGCATTAAATACAAAAATAGTTCGCATTCATGTTTTAAAGCTTCTTAATGGTGGCTGTGGTCAGTGTGGCTTGTGAGTCAAAGGTGAGAGCCGTGCAGTGGGGAAATCAGAGCAGGCTCTTCAGCGCCGCCTCCCACTAGTTTCAATCTCAGTACTCCAGGCTGTGATTTCAAAAACAAATTTAAGAATCGCTACTTGCAGAATGCCTGTGGGGGAGGAAGCGAGCTCGGCAGTTGGTTCCAGGGGCGACACGCAGTCCTGGCGGAGCCCTGCCTGGAGATGCAGCGTCTGGTGCAGGGATCGCAGGCCTCGCCCGGCTGCTCTGTTTTGGTGATGTCATCGCTGCCGAGGAGAGCAGTCTGAGTCCCTCGTCCGTTTCCTGGCTGCGCTGGACTGCTCGCTGTCCGGCAGAGCAGCTCCGAGGAGGCCTGTGAGGGGCTGGGGGCCTGGCGAGGCTTGCGTGTGGACCTGCCGCCGGATGCCTCGAGCCGCCTTCCGTGGTCTCCCCACCCTGTCAGGTGTGAGCGGCTTTCTGCTTGCTACTGGCCTTCCTGGCCCGACCCAGCTCTGCTAGGGAGTCTTTGGAACATTACCCTGCGGACACCATTGGTTTCCCATTCTTGTCTGCAATTTTAATTTTTTAAAATTGATTTCCATTTGAGTTGTTTGCGAGTACACAACAAAGCTACTATGAATTAACCTTTTAGAAGCCTGATCATAACAGCACAGAACTTTGGGAAAGTCGGTGCCCTTTACATGCGGTTTTTAGTCAGGCTGCTGACAGTTCTGTGGGCACTTACCCGGCCGGGGGCCCCGGAAATCACTCAGGGTTGCCCGGGCAGCCTGCAGGTTGGGAGACTTGCTGAAATCCCCTGACCTGTGCCTTGCTGTGGATGCTTGGGGCCGAGGAGCCTTTTCGTAGAAACTGTGCTACACGAGTCTCGTCTTGCAGTGTCATTTCCTTAGTGTCTGGGGAGTGTTTCCAGTTCCACAGGCTTTCAGCCGCTGCTCGCGGCTGTCCCGCGGGCTCAGGAGGCCCGGCCACCTGATTGCTGGCCGGGCTCTCTCGGAACACACTGAGGCTCTGACACCTCAGCCTGGCTTTTGGATTATTCACGATTGCTCTGAAGCCCTCAGCTTTCGACTCCTTCTAAAAACGTTATCCTTCCTCCAGTGAAAAGTGCTTGTTGCTCAATCGTGTCTGACTCTTGGCAACCCTGTGGACTGTAGTCTGCCAGCCTCCTCTGTCCATGGGATTTTCAGGCAAGAATACTGGAGTGGGTTGCCATGCCCTTTTCCAGGGGATCTTCAGGACCCAGGGATCAGACCCGGGTCTCCTGCATTGCAGGCAGATTCTTGTACCGTCTGAGCCACCAGGGAAGTTCTACTTTTTATTTAAAGTGACATTTTTCTTTTGCTGATTATTAAACTAGTCACTTTAAAAAAAAAAAAAAAGCTAGGAAAATACAGAAGTAAAAAAGAAAAAAAATGTAATTCACTATCCAGAGGAAGACCAGAGTGTTAATTGGTAATTTTATTTTCATGAACGCATATTTTAATGCCTTCCTTTAATGAGATTGAGTTTTAAAGAGTTGGTGTGAGAAAGTAATGTGGTGTCGGTTGGCCCCTCTGACAGGTGGGAGGGGAGCTGGGGTCAGGAGACAAGCTGTGCGCTCTGACTGTGGAACGGCAGCAAGGGCAGGCCCTGTGAGTTCGGTTGGCTGGTGAGGTTGGCTTGCTGTGGTGCCAGTGTGCCAGTAAGGTGTTAACAGCTGTCATTTCTGTATTTTACTGAACTCCGGATTTGCAGCGGGATGTATGAAGCGTGTGCAAATGAGAGAGAAGCTGGGAGCGTTCCCGTGGACTCGGAAGGCCGCTGCGCCTGCTAGCGGGCGTTGCCGCCCGCGCCTGCCGGCTCTCTCTTCCTGTCTGGGCGCTGTGGCCCGGCCCCGGCCGGGTCTGTGTCAGTCCCGCACCGGGTGCCCTCCTGTCTCTGTCTGAGTCCGTGTTGCCGGCGGGCTTTCTGCTGGGGGCAGTCCTGACTCCCTTTTCATTGCCCGCTAGTGCTTCTTCCCGCGATACACCCTGATGTGTTTATTGCCTTCCTGATGAGCGTCTGGGTAGCTTGTAGTGTGTGGCTGTTAGAAGCAGTGCTGTCCTGGGAGCCCCCTGGCGCTCCCGTGGTTAAGACCCCACACTGCCGCTGCAGGCGGCCCGGGCTCCATCCCTGGCCAGGGGGCTGAGGCCCCGCATGGCGAGAGGAGTGCCCAAGAAAACCTCCGCGTGAGCAGTCCTGGGCCTGTCTGCTGATGGACGTGTGTGCACGTTTCGGTTACGTCTGTCCTGAGGAGCGGAAAGCCTGGGCTCTAGCCTGCGTATCTGGAGGTTGCTGGGCCCCTGTACCATTGTCGTCTCTTAACTTCGGAGCCTGGAAGTCCAAGTGCGAGGTGCTGGTGGAGGCCCTTCCCGTGGCCTGTGGGGGCCGTCTTGTCCCTGTTCGCTCACCCTGTCTTTCCTCTGTAGGGGTCTGCGTCCTAACCCCTCTTCTCAGGACCCCAGTTAGGTCCGTTGGGCCTGCAGGGCCTCGCCTGACTGCCCTCCCCCGTAAGGGCTCCGTGCCCCGCTGCGGTCGCGGTTTGACGTTTTGAGGCGGCGGGGTTAGGACTGGAGCGTGGGGGGCCCGGTTCAGCCGTGCCCGTGCGTGCGGCGCTGTGGTGGACCCGCTCGGTTCCCACAGTCCCCCCGCTTCTGCGCCCGCCAGCCGTGTGTCAGGGCGCCAGATGCTCCGCGTCTTTGCTGACTTCCCTTCGTTTTGCCCCTGGGGTCCTGGCATTGCACCCCTGTCCAGTACTAGCATGGGCTGTCCTTGAGCGGGTGGGGAGGTTGTTTTTGAAACAAATTGCGTCAGAATTTGAGAGTGCCTCTTGTGAATGCTTCTTGAATCCACTGGGGATAGAAGAGCAGAGTGGCTTCAGCAGGGGAGCAGGCAGCCCTCCGTACTGGCCCGTGGGGGCTTCTGCAGTTATCCCCTGACTCGCTCCTGGGGGTGGAGCTGCCTCAGAGCGCCACCCCTGCGTGTGGAGGTGGCCATGGGAGGGCTCTTCGTTGGCCTGACATGCGTGTCCTTAAAACACTGGGTTCCCGCGTGTGTATGCGCGGAATTGGCCCGCATGGCGTGTTCTGACTGAGCGTTTAGACGGTCCTGGTGTTGGGCCCGCAGTTTTCGGGCCAAGTGCTGGCTGTAGACCTGGGGTCGCTGGGGCAGTGCTGCCCCTCCCCTCCCCCACACCCACCTTGAGGGCAGGGGTGAGTCACGGCTCCAGGATGAGCCTTGAAATACTGCTCAGCAGCTTGGTAATATCTCCGGTTCTAACTTTGTACACTGGGTTGCTATTTGTAGCATGTAAGTTTTGCTTCTGGGCCAGGGATGAATACGGATAGCCTCCCTGAATGATAAGTCGCGCGTCCTGTGTTCACTCGACGCGGTTTTATTGTCTGCTACAACAAAGCGCGGCTGGCAGCTGCGGGGACAATCAAATGAAAAGCGCTGGAGGCTTCCGAGTCGTTGTAGAAACGAGACAGATGCCAGTCCCAGAAACATTAGAAGAGGCCGGTGGCTGGGTCAGAGGGTGCTGCGGAGACGTCCAGGAGAGTGCCTCGCAGGGGGATCTGGGAGAGCCCCTGGAGGGCACTAGAGGGAACGGGGGTCGGGGGGTGGGGGGGTGGGGCAGGTGAGGGGCTGTGGCACTGGGACTCGGGAGTGGCCATCCGGGTGGCGCAGAGCCGGGTGGGGAGCGGACGAGCCCCACACACGGTGAAGGGTTGTGTTGAAGTGCTAGGCTCAGCCATAGTCCTTTCCCCTGACCTGCACAGCCCTGGTGGGTAGGGAGGATGGTGTCTCAGTCATCCACGAGGAGTGCCTTTGATGGTACTGCTGCTAAGTCGCTTCAGTCATGTCCAATTCTGTGTGACCCCATAGATGGCAGCCCACCAGGCTCCCCCGTTCCTGGGATTCTCCAGGTAAGAACACTGGAGTGGGTTGCCATTTTCTTCTCCAGTGCATGAAAGTGAAAAGTGAAAGAGAAGTCACTCAGTCGTGTCCGACTCTTATAGACCCCATGGGCTGCAGCCCACCAGGCTCCTCCGTCCATGGGATTTTCCAGGCAAGAGTACTGGAGTGGGGTGCCATTGCCTTCTCCGTGTTTACCTAAAGACACACTAAGAGATGAGTGGGGCTAGGACTGAAATGCAGAGGGCATGCTTCAGCCTTCAGGGACACATTTCGTCAGAAGCGCCTGCAGCACAGATTAAAATCGGGGGCTGGTGTGGGGGTGCTGACTGAAGACAGAGAGCAGGTGGTTTGGTCCTCTTCAGCCAGCCCGCCATGTGGGCTCTTCTGAATGGTTAATGGGTGCCGTTTTATCAGATGGATGTCTGAGATACTCTAAAGCTGATGTCAGATGTTCAAAGTATTGAAAAATAGTGTGTGTAGCTTTCTCTGTTTTCCAGTCTGCCTTACCAAAAAGAAAAAAAGGGGGCACTGTCGTTCTGGTCTCTTAAGAAGGACTTTTAGCTCTCAGTTTGGCACCTGCCTTGAGAACAGCGGGCGCATCCCTTAAAGAGTCTGTTGATCTGGGCTGCAAAGTCCTTGTGACAAGAATTGCTTTCCAGGGAGCTTGACTCTGTGAAAAATGACTCCACGTGAATGTGGCACCTTGGAAAAAAGTATGTGTATGTATCTATATATACACAGTCTCTCTACATTTTGGAGAGTTTAGCGTTCACGTTGCAGCAACATCTGAGTTGTCAGCGTCTGTTTCCAGAGGAGAGACCCGCCTGAAAGATCACGCTCAGTATCACAGGCCAGCGCTGTGTGTTGTAGGTGGGCACACGTGTCTTTAACCCCAACAGTGCTGAGACGAGAACACCGCCTACGGAAGCACAGGCTCGGTGAATTTTAGTGATATGGTGTGTTTATTTAAGGACTTCCCTTGTGGCTCAGACAGTAAGGCGTCTGCCTACAATGCAGGAGACCTGGGTTCGATCCCTGGGTTGGGAAGGTCCTCTGGAGAAGGAAATGGCAATCCACTCGAGTACTCTCGGCTGGAAAATCCCATGGATGGAGGAGCCTGGTAGGCTACAGTCCATGGGGTCACAAAGAGTCGGACACGACTGAGGGACTTCATTTGGTCACTTGGCCTTGGTGTTTATTTAAAAGTGTTTTGGAAAGAGGGATGCTTTGACAGGTCTGTTTCTTCTGAAATGTAAATTTCTGGGTGGTGGATTTCATGCAGCTCTGACTGAACTGGCTGTTCTTACTCGGGAGTAACACACCGTCTCCCAGTGACTGCAGACTGCCTCGCATTCGCTTTCTGTGGGCGTGGGTGCTCGCTGTGGCTCTCCCGGGGGTCTGCGTCAGCCTCCCGCTGCTGTGGGGGGCGCTGCCGGGGGTCCCGGCGGAGGGTGCTCGGCTGCGGGGGAGGTCGACCCTCTGGCTTCGGCGAGGTGCCTGGTGTGTGGTTTCCCGTCCCGGCCCGCTGGCCGTTGGGCACCTGGCACCCTTGCTTGGAGTCCCTCCGTCCCCTCGGGCAGGAGGGCTGAACCCGCGCGGGTGCCTGGCAGTGCGCTGAGCACAGCGTTGGGGGGCAGGGAGTGGTGGGCCCACCCCGTCCTTGTCGAGTGCCCCTGTGGTCCTGGCCCCGCACGGCGGTCTCCAGCGGCTTCCCGGCTGTGTCCTGGCGCCGACCGCGTCCCGCCTGCCGGACCTGCCTGCCGTGAGCGGGCTTCGCTCTTGCTGCCTTCGGTCCAGGCCCCACCGCGTCCCTCGTCCACGCTTGTCTGCGCCTCCCGCCTCGCCCGGCTCCCAGCGGCCTCGCCCGGCTCCCGCAGCCTCGCTTCCTCAGCTTTCCTGGCTGCGTCCCCCTTAGTCTCACCTCTCGCTGACCCTCGAGTGGCCGTTAGACGTGTGTCTCTCACAGGCCTTGTGGGTGCTGCACCTGCTCTCGGAGGCTCTTAACGGAGACCCTAGACTGCTTGTTTAAACCAGTGAGCCTCTCGGGAGGGGAGCGCGGTGCAGCTTGCGGGGCCTGAGTCCCCTGAGCAGGGACTGGCTGCGGGCCCTGGCAGGGAGAGCCTGGACTACCACCCGGCTCCCGGGAGCCCCAGACCCTAGACTCGTCTCTGGTTCCCCCAGAAGGCAGCCACGTGAAGGAAGCAACTAAGATACATTCCCCAAGTGGCTTTTGATGCACACTCCCACCCCGGCCCTACCCTCACCCCCATGCCCCCCCCCCCCCGCCCCCGCCCCCGCCCCGCCTCCTGCTCCTTGGCTGGAAAGCAGCACATGCCTGTGAATCCCTCAGCTTGCTTGGAATCAGTGGACCGGAGCCAGGGGCGTTGTAGAGGCTCCTTAAGCAGGGCCGCAGGGCGGCTCTGAAGAGCGTTGCTGAGCTTCGGTCTCCACAGCTGCAAAATGAGAGCTCCGCGTCCCCTCTTTATTCCCCGTGTCACTTTTTGCTGTTTCAGTTACCTTCGGTCAGCCACGGTCCAAGAATACTAGACGGACGCTTCCAGAAGTAAACCGTTGGTCATTTGACAAGGCTTGCTGCTGGGAGCGCTGTGATGGAGCCTCACGCCGTCCAGCCCCTCCCCACCTGAGGTCTCAGACCCCAGGCCTGGACCCCGCAGCGGCCCCCTGCCCAGCTCACTTCGCGGCGGTCCTGCCGTAGGGTCCGAGCGTGGGTCGGGGCGCAGGGCCCGCGCCGCCCACCTCCCTTCCCCACATCAGGCAGGCAGCTGGCCTCTCCCCTCACACAGGGGGGCGGAGGGCACGGTGCAGCCAGACGTCCTGAGCGAGGCCTCACTCACGTGCGCTCAGTACAATCTGTTGGTAGCATCCTGTGCCCAACGTAGACGTGATCAGACTAGAGGCACAGGAAGGGCCACTGGGCGAGGGGTCCGGCTCCTCCGTGGTGTCAGGCATCCACTGGAGTCTCGGAGCGTGTCTCCCACGGACGGGGCCCCGACTGTGCACAGGCTCCTTCGCGGTTTGCCTCTCGGGCTCCTGCTCACCTGTGGTGGCTTTTGCAAGATGACGTTGCTGAAGTGCAAAAGACCCTTCCAGCCATTTGAAAACCCGGGCCCCCTGTGGAGCCCTGCTCGTTCCCGTCCTGCTGGATGGGGAGGTCTTCCCAAATGGCTTGTTTCTAAACCACAGACGTGGCATAGGAGCCTCGGGGAGGGTTCTCTGTCCCCCTTCTGGATCACTGGGTGCCTGCGCTTCCAGACGTACACCTCTCCTCCAGAAGGGCTCGCCAGCACACGCTCCGCAGCTGCTTGCAGAAACCGCCCCCTGCGCACGCGGCACCTTCCCTGGTGGGTGCACTCTGCTGACCGTGTCACACCACCCACACCAAAGTGTAACCGTCCTCTGGACATCGCGGTTCTTTCCGCCTCTTCTCCGTAACAGAGTCGTTCGGTCTCTGTCCACTTCTGTGATCGTGTCCCAAAGATCCTGTGATTGTGCATCCTTCGGATCTGATGCTTGTTGTTATCCTGCCCCCAGGAAGGTTGTGGACTCAGCTGTTTGTAGTTGGAAGATTCTATTTATATAGGTGTCACTTTTCTTAGTGGTTGCCAGTGTAACTACTGGGGAAAGTTTTAAAGGTGCCTTGTTTAACATTTACATTTCATTGATTAATGGATTAAATTTTGTAAAAGGGGGATTAGCTATTTTGTTACTTGGCTTACAGGAAGAAGGTGCCCGTTTCTCACGCTGCAGTGTTCCAGGCTTGTTTCACTTGGCTTGGTTTGGTTGACGCTGTGTTTTTGTAGTGTTCAGTTCAGTCGCTCAGTCGTGTCCGACTCTCTGCGACCCTATGAACCACAGCACACCAGGCCTCCCTGTCCGTCACCAACTCCCAGAGTTCACTCAGACTCACGTCCATCGAGTTGGTGTTGCCATCCAGCCATCTCGTCCTCTGTTGTCCCCTTCTCCTCCTGCCTCCAATTCCTCCCAGCATCAGAGTCTTTTCCAGTGAGTCAGCTCTTCACATGAGGTGGCCAAAGTACTGGAGTTTCAGGTTCAGCATCAGTCCTTCCAGTGAACACCCAGGGCTGATCTCCTTTAGGATGGCCTGGTTGGAGAAGGTTTAGGTAGTCAGGCCTGTTGATTTGTTTTGTGTTCTGGATTCTGTGTTATACTTTGGCCTTCTCCTCTCCTGTGCTGGTTTTTCCCCTGGTGCTTAGCACGTTTGAGAGTTCTGTGCAACGTGATGTCAGACAGCTCTTTCTTCGCGCATGCTTACCCAGCATCTCACTGCGCTGTCTTCCTTTCTTCCCCAGCTAGTGGCTTCTCATCGCGCACACTGGCCCCCCCAGCCCCCCCACGCGTCTCTCTAGACACCCGGTCCCAGCCTTTGTCTCCAGGGCCTGGCCACTGTCCTGCTGGCTTCGCTGCTTCGTGATGCCGTTTGATAAGCCCGGAGCGGCCTGTCTTCGAAGAGCTCTGCTGAAGCTGTGCCCAGAGGCGCGTCCGCTTCTGATCTAATCGGTGCTTCTCCTGCCGCTCGTCCTGTCTTTGGTCGGTTTGTCTGACAGTCTTTCCTTGGGTTGAGGGGATGCCCTTTGCTGAGATGGCCTGGTGGAGGGAGGGAAGGCCCGACCCCCGTGTCGCGTGCCTGCTGTGCAGACAGGAGAGCCCCTGGCTCCTGAGCCCCAGTGTCGCGTGCCTGCTGTGCGGACAGGAGAGCCCCTGGCTTCTGAGCCCCCGTGCACGAGGCTGCATCCCAGTGTGCGTCCCAGTCGCCTGCGAGATGGCCTGGAAGGCCGGCAGCCGGGCTCCCGTGCGTTCGTGGTGTTCCTCACGCTCTGCCGCCTCTGGTCTCCTGCAGCGTCTGCGCAGACACAGCTACCTCAGGATCTGCACTCCGTGTGGGTTTCTAGAATGCTTTCTTCATTTATTGTTTGTCCAGGGGTGGCATATAGGGTTCAGTGCATTGAAAAAACATGCTGCTTCTTACGAATTAATTTTCACAGATAAAGAGTAGACCATTGGGGCCACTCTTTATTTTCGTGATTTTTTAAGTCTGAGTTTGTAACAAGGTTCCTTTTTGACAGGAAAAAGTGCACTAGTCAACCAGTTCTTCCCTCTTTCTCTTGCTTGTTGACAAGTCGGTGCACGTGAACTCCTGTCTGCTCTCCAGACTCACAGGTGCCCGCAGTCTCTAGGGAGCGGAGGGGGAAGCCTGGTGGCCCACGTTAGCCCAGTGCAGAGGCCTGGTGAGGGGTCCTCTGGGGTGGGGTGCGGTCAGGTCTGGAAAAGGTGTGGCCGTGCTGGGGCGGTGCCCAGGAGTCCCAGAGGGGTGTCCTGTATCGGCCCAGAAGGAAGCTCTGGAAACAAGTCTATGTCCCTCAGTCTGTCCACCTGGAGACCATGGTGTACCCTCTGATGGCTTCTTTTCACTACCAAAAGGACAGTTTGTAGGCATCAGCTCAACAGCGTGAAAGCCGAATTTGTACCCTTAAAAAAAACCTAACTACACTTTAGAATGTTCATTAATAGTCCATGTGACTCTGCCTGGCATATTTATGTGTTTTGAGTGTGTGTCTTGGAGGGGAGGAGAGAAGGGAACCTGAGACCCTCCGTGCGTGTTGTTGTGGTCGAGTCTGGAAGCAGGCTGCCTGGGTTCTGAACCTCACTGAGTGTGAAGTGGTGGTCGGCCTGGAAGAGGGTGGTCTGGCGAGCTGGGGCTGAGTGCAGCGCGCAGGCAGCGTGGGGCGGGCTTGGGGGGCTGCGCTTTTCAGCTGCGTGGTTATTCGAGAGCCCAGGTAGAAGTGCCGTGATGGGGCTGAGAGCAGTTTGGTGGTGGCCTCGTGTTCGCCCTAACCACAGTTAGTCGCCACAGCCGATCCACGTCTACATGTTGAGATCGCGGCAATCCCTGTGGCCGAAAGGCTCTGCAGCTGGAACAGCGGGGCTGTGATGCGACCCAGCCTGGTCAGGTCAAAGCTCTGAAAGCAGTGAAGCCTGTTTGACTTGTTTGGGAGGTGGGGGGTGGGTGGGGAGGCAGGGCCCGACAGCAGTCCTGAGAGGAAGCAGGCTCACTGCTGCGGAGCCAAGGAGGAAGCGGCGGTGCTGGGCGGTGCTGGCGTGCCTCGGGCCTGGCCGTCCCTGCCTCTGGTGACAGAGGAGCTCTCACTTCCCCCGCTGCTTGGCGGTGCTCACGTCACACTCAGGGTGACAGATGGTTAGTTGTTAATGCCATTTGGCTGTTGTTACTGGAGGAAGGACTTGTTGGATGGGTTTTGCTGGCTGTTACCACATCAGTTTTCCGATCATTATAGCCTGTGGGTTACTCATTGATACAAGGTAACTGCTGCAGAAAAAGCGTGCTTTAGAGAGAGAAGGTTGCTGATAGGAGGGCTGAATACTTACCCTGCAGAGACTGTTGTGTTTTCTTATGTGTATTTCCAGAAAGATGTTCAGGACAAAAGAAGCGGAATTTTGTAGCAAATACTCAGGTTCCTAAGTGGTTAGGACTAGGATGCAGAGTTGGAGGTACTGATTTCAGCTGCAGCCTCGGGCCCTAGAAAGCTGTCCTAGAAACGGGACTGGAGAGGTGGCCTCTGTGTCGCGCCCCTCTTCACACTAGGTCCGCCTCCAGTGTTCTGAGCAGTGCATGAAGCCAGGAGCCACGGATCGTGATGCGTCTCTGCCTTCGTCTTTCTCTGTGGTCACGACAGTTCTGCTGAAGGAGCCACACTGAAGAAGGATGGCCATCCTGATGGTTTCCCAGCACTAGAAACCTTGCCGTACCTTCTGGCTGGAAGGGCATGCGTGTACCTGGCATTTTCTGCTGACAGTTAGCAGTGATTCAGGGGCTTGGATGAGTTTGATCAAGGTCTAGAAATGGGACAGAATCACTGATATTTAAAGACCGCAGACCACAGTGACGCTGTGCAAAGTGACGGGACGGGAAATCTGGGCGCAGCCCCTCAACCAGGCCAGCAGAGCGAAAGAATGGCTGGAATTGGCAGCTGGATGAGGCCTTGCGAGGGGACAGCAGCTGGTTTGGCGAGTGGTGTGCTCAGGGTGAACACTTCTGGCTCCCAGCAGGCAGCAGCCCCGGAGGGAGGGAGACAGATCTCCAGAACACCACAGCGAGACTCTCATCAACAGAAAATTACGGACCATACAGAGAAGCCCAGGAAGAAACGCAAGGCGATCCAGCCAGGCCATCCCAAAGGAAATCAGCCCTGAACGTTCATTGGAAGGACTGACGCTGAAGCTGAAACTGCAGTACTTTGGCCACCTGATGTGAAGACCTGACTCCTTGGAAAAGACCCTGATGCAGGGAAAGATCGAAGGCGGGAGGAGGAGGGGACGACAGAGGATAAGGCGGTTGGATGGCATCACCGATTCGATGGACTTGAGTTTGAATAAGCTCCGGGAGTTGGTGATGGACAGGGAGGCCTGGCGTGCTGCAGTCCATGGGGTCGCAGAAAGTCGGACATGACTGAGCGGCTGAGCTGAACTGAGAAGCGGCAGCGTGTGGCCCTCCCAGGGGAGGCGGCGGCGTGAGGACGCCGGCCTAAGAGTGTCGCTGTGCTCGAGGAGCCAGCGGAGGGCGCGGCACAGAAGCGGCGGGAATTGGGGATAGGTGTCTGAACCAAACGAGGGCATCAAGAAAAAGGAATTCTAGAGAAGCAGACAGTTCTGAGACAGAAGGGTACAGGAGCCGAAAGGGGAGCTTACGGAGGGTTAGGAGCCGCGTGAACCAGCAAGCCAGAGCGACTCCCTGTGAGGGCAGGAAGGCCTGATGGGCTGAGCGCAGCCTGAGTGTGAATGGGCTGAACTCTCCCGGCCCAGCTTGGGCTGACGAGGGCGACCAGAGGCAGCCGCGATCCAGCCCAGGCCTGAGGCTCCCAGGACGGAGGAGACGGTGTCGTCAGAGCAGAGCAGAAGAAACTGCGAAAGAGAAACAGACTCGCAGATTTGTGGTCGCCGGAGCGCGGGAGCTGTGGGCTTTGCGGGGAGCAGACTCAGGCTGTCGTCCAGAGGGCGGGTGAGGGAACGGCGTCCTCTGTACCGCACGGAGAACTGTCTTCAGCATCCTGTGATGGGCCGTCGTGGAGAAGAGCACGAGAAGGAACCTGCGTGTGCGGCTGAACCGCTGCGCTGCGCGGCAGAGGCGGGCAGCGTGGAGAGCCACCTGCACTTTACCTGAAATGAAAGTAGAGCTTCCCTGGTGGCTCGGCGGCGAAGAGTCTGCCTGCCGACGCAGGAGACTTGGGTTCGATCCCTGATCCAGGGAAATCCCACAGGCCACAGAGCAACTAAACCCATGTGCCAAAATAAGTATAGTGATTTTTAAATCCCCCAAACCTTCATGGCATGGCCTTCATGGAAAAGCGCCTTGGAGGTGGAGGAGCTCTGCTGCTGTTCCTTAATGTCCTGGACGGCCAGCCGGGCCAGCGCCGCCCTGGTGAAGCTGCGTGGGCCCACGATCTTGAGGGGCTCGGCGTAGTCCACGGGCGCCTCCTCGTCAGCAGGGAGGCCTCGGCGCGGCCCTGTGCCGCGGGCGCCTGCTGGCTGTGCTGACCGTTAGTAACTGCGCTGACAGCGCTGCCTGCCTACCTCATTTTAACACACTTTGCTTCATCGCACCTGGCAAGTAGCGCGTTTCTACAGATTGGAGGTTTGTGGCAACCCCGTGTCGAGCGAGTCTGTCAGTACCGTTTTTTCCACAGCGTTGGCTCAGGTCAGATGTCTGTCACATTTTGGTAATTCTCAAAATATTTCGAACTTAGTTGTATGTGTTATGGTGATCTGTGGTCAGTGATGTTTGATGTTACTGTTGAGGAAAGATCACAACTCCCTGGAGGCTCCGGGGTGCTTGGTGATTTTAGTGATGAAGTATTTTGAAATAAAGGCACGTACATTTTCTTAGCCATAACACTGCTGCACACTGAATAGACGAGAGGGTGGTGCACGCGTAACTTAGGTGCACCGGGAAGTCCGCGTGGCTCGGTCTCGTGCAGCCGCGCTGTCTGGCGCTGGTCGGAGCCAGCCCTGCAGCGTCTGCGGTGCTCTGCTTGTGCCAGCTGCTACGCCGACAGGATGACCCGTTAACAAAGCTAGCTGTTCGATGGTGATGAAGTGAACAGTATCTTGAGAAAAACAGTGAGCTGAAAATCAAAGATTATTGGTGATTTCTCGTCAGAAACCTTGAAGGCTGTGTTCCTGTGTTCAGAATCTAGAGGGGAAAGCTGTCAACCAGGAAACCTGTCATGGGGAACACTGTCCTTCAGAACTGAGAGAGAAGCTGAGAGCTTCCAGAGAAGCCAGAGCCGAGCAAGCTCTTTACCACAGACCTGCCTGTAGTGAGGCGGTTCCTTCAGACTGGACAGCGCTGGACAGTGACCCAGAGCCCTGTGAAGAAGTAAAGATCTGGTAAGGGAGACACACAGACGGTCAGAAAAGCTGGCGCTGCTGTAACTCACCTTATTGTCTCCACTCGATTTCAGGGACTAACCCAGCTGTCCATCTTCTGGGAGGACGCGGTGCACAGAGATGTGATTTGGTGGCGTCCGTGAGTGAGAGGGCGTGGGCTCCGAGTTGCACGGGAACAGTTTTGTATGTTACTGAAGTTGAGCTGGTGTGAATTGGCCCGGTAAGCTGCTGCCGCTGTAGGGTGCTAACTGTAATTCCGTGGCTACAAGGAAGAAGCTAGCCATGAGATACACTCGAAAGGAAATGAGAAGGGAATTAAAAGTGTTTTGCTATAAAGAATCAATCAATAACAAAAGATGGCCGTGCAGGAAATGCGTGACCAAGAAGCGACGAGGCGTGTGAAGAGCAAGCAGGGAGAGGACTGAAGCGAGTGCCTCCCTGTTAGTGACTCTTCACCTGTGCGTGCATCAGACTCGCCAGGCACACGGCAGGTGGCGGTTTGGATAGAAACACATGAGCCCTTTACTTGCCCTCCACAAGAGACTGACTCTGGAGCCAGAGAGAGAGAGATGTTCGGTGTGAAACGGTGTGCAGAGGACTCATGCAGGTCGTAACCAAAAGAGACGGCAGCTGCACTCCTCTGAGATGAAGTAACCTTCAAGGCAAAAACTTGACAAGACAGAGCATATGAGAAGATGCGGTACAGCAAGAAGGCCAAGCAGTGACAAGCGTTTGCACACCGTTCCACAGCCGTCAGAATTCTTGAGGCACAAATGAACAGAGCTGAGGGGAGAGGAGTTTGATGCTGACGCTGACAGTGGATGGAGCCCGACAGCAGATCCGTGAGCGAGGAGGACGTGAGTGACTCAGTCAACGGGCCGCGTCCAGCAGGCACGGGTCTCTGCCCCCGCCACCAGCACACACGTTCTGCTCAAGTGGACACGCTCGTTCTCCGCGGTAGAATACATGTGGAGCCGTAGTAAGTCTCAGGAGGTTTTAAAGAGTAGGTTGTCATACGAAGTACCTTTCTTTCTTGTGATGTCGACCACTTTTGAAGTTTTTATTGAATTTGTGACAGTTATTGTTTCTGTTTTATGTTTGATTTCTTGGCCTTGAGGCATGTGGGATATTTGCTCCCCAACCAGGGGTGCAACGTGCACCCGCTGTGCTGGAAAGCAACATCTTAGCCACCGATCGCCAGGGAAGTCCCCAAAGTACCTCTCGGACCACAATGAGAGAGTTAGAAGTCAGTAACCAGCGGAAAACTAGACAAGCCACAGATACCATAGATGGCAAGCAGCACATTCTTACGGAACTGCCGGGCCAAAGGAGCAATCACAAGAGAAATCTTAAACTGTTTAGGGATGGGACTCTGGCAGTGGTTAGGACTCAGTGCGTTCGCTGCTGGAAGCCTAGGTTCAGTCCCTGGTCTGGGAACGATGACCCTGCAAACACAACATAGTAGAGCGCACAGGACTCGGCACAGAAGTACTGAGGGGCAAAGTACAGCCGTAAGTGCTGGCAGTAAAAAGATCTCAGATCAACAACCTAACTTCACTTCCTGAGGAACTAGAAAAAGAACAGTTTAAACTCAAAGCTTAAAAGGGAAGGAAATCGTCCAGGTTAGAGCAGAAAACCCTTTAGATTAACTGAGAATTTTTTAAAGGTTCATATCACTAAAGTCAGAAAAGAAAGTGGAGATGTAACTAACCATTTTTACGAATAAAAGGATTCTAACTCGGAACACTTGTACGGGAATGAATTGCATAGCCTGGGTGAAACAGATTCCTGGAAATGCACAGACCGCCAGACGAGATAGAGAGTAGGGCTCGTACTGTCGTCAAGCTAGGCCATGGAGTCGGTTACCGAAAGCTTCCAGACAGAGAGGAGCCCGGGGTCTAACGGCCTCACTGGTGAGTTCTGACGGGTAAAGGACTAACACCAGTTCGCAAATTCTTCCCAGATATTGAAGAGGGGAGAACGTTGCTGCTTTTTCTTCCAACTTTTTATTTTGTACTGGGGTACAGCCTGTTAACAAGGTTGAGATGGTTTCAGGTGAACGGCGAAGGGCCTCAGCCACACGTATTCATGCATCCCTTCAAACGCCCCCGGCCGGGCTGCCGCGTGACGCTGAGCAGGCCCCCTGTGTTCTGCTGTAGATCCTGTCGGTTGTCCGTTGTGAATCTAGCCCTGTGCACATGTCCATCCCGAATCTGTAGTCTCGAGGGGAAAACAGTGCTGAGCCCATTCCATGAGGCCAGGACTGACAGTGAAGTGAGAGTGTTAGGGGCTCGGTCGTGGCCAGCTCTTTGCGACCCCGTGGACTGTTGCCCTTCAGGCTCCTCTGCCCATGGGATTCTCTAGGCGAGGATACTGGAGTGGTAGCTATTGTCTTCTCCAGGGGATCTTCCTGACCCAGAACTTGAATCCGGGTCTCCTGTATTGCAGGCAGATTGTTTACCTTCTGAGCCACCAAGGAGGCCAGCATGGCTCTTATACTAAAGTCAGACAAACACTACAAAAAGAAAGGTAAGTATCAGTCAGTATCTCTTATGAACAGTGGTGCAAAAGTCCTTAACAAATACCTGTAAAACTTTAATTCGGCAGTCTGTTAAAAGGGTTTATGTACCATGCCCCAAGTGGGATTTATTCCTTGGTTGGATTTATTCCTTGGAATGTTAGGTTGGTTCCACAGCCAAATAGCGATCGTTAATAGACCACGTTAACAGAATGAGAGGGGAAAACATAATCTCAACTGATGCAGAAGACAGCAGCCTTTCAGGATGAAAACACTAGAAATCCTGGGAACAGGAGGAAATTGTTTCCACATAACGAGGGTCGCATATGGCACGCGCACAGAGAACGTCATGCACAGAGGCGAAGGACACGCTTTGTCTTTCAGGATCAGGAACAAGGCAGGGGTGCCCACTTTACCACTTCTCTTCAAAACAGTCTTGGAAGTTCCAGCCAGAGCAGTTCAGCAAGAAAAAGAAAAGACATCCAAACTGGACAGGAAAGAGATACGTGATCTTATACGTGGAGTACCTTACAGAGTTCATACCCCGAAATTAAAAGACTAAAATCTCTTAAAGCTAATAAACTAAGTCAACAAATTTCAGGATACCATCTGAAAAAGAAATTTAGGAAACAGTTCCGTGCACAGTAGCACCAAAAGGAATGAAATACCTAGGAATCTATTTTAAGTTGGTAAATGAAAAAGCCTTCTAAACGAAAGACCATAAACGTTGCTGAGAGAGGTTAAAGATGTAAGTGGAAAGACAGCTCATTTATGAATTAGAAAAATTAATATTGTTGGGAAACCATGTACAGATTCAATGCAATCCTTGTCAAACTTCCCAATGACTTTTTTTTTTTTTTTTGCGGAAATAGAAAAACCTGTCCTGAAAGCCATGGGACCCTCAATAGTCAAAGTAATTTTGAGAGCTCGTAAGTTGGAGGTCTCCCACTTTGAGATTTTTAAACTGCAAAGCTCTGTGGTAATCAGAACAGTGTGATACTAGAATAGGAAACACGGGTAAACCAGCGGAACAGACTGGAAAGCCCAGACGTTAACCTTCACATGCAAGGTGAACTGACCTTTGGCAAAGAGGCCGAGCGCGTTCGGCGGTGAAAGCCGTGCCTTCCGTGACTGATGGCGGTGCTGGGAAATGCCTGCCTGCAGACGGATTTGGACCTGGACCTGTCGTCATACGCAAGGTTAAATGGGAGACCTGACGCTTCTTTTCATTGGCGAATCGTTGATTCCCCGTGTTGTTCTGACTTCCGCGGAGCAGGTGACTCCGCGGCACGTTGCCTCCTTTTTCCTGCTCTTGCCGGGGCGGTCCGCCGTGGGGCGTTGAATGGGCGCTCGCTGTATGCGCAGTCGGGCCTTGTCGCCCGTGCCTTGGGCACCGGTTGGCCTCTGCTCACCCTACCCTCCCAGTCCACCGCCCGCCTCCCTTCCTCTCGGGGCCGCAGAGACGCCTCAGTGTCCTCTGTCCGCGAGTCTCTGCTACCCCGGTTTGCGGGTCTCCTGTTCCGGGTTCCCCGTGTGCGCGGCAGCCGGGGCGTCTCGCGGCGGCTCGCTCGGCGTCGCCCGCGTGGCCGCACGGGGGCGCTGTCTCCCGCGCCGCTGTCGTGCTCCAGTGCGCATGTGCGCCGCGGCTGCTGCGGGCCCCGCGCCGCGGGCCGTCTGCGTGCTCCCCGCGGCGGCCTGCCGGGGCGGCGCGGCCGTGGGCCCTGGGCTGCGTGTCTTTCTGAATTAGAGTCTGTGCGGATATCCGCCCGGGAGCGGGACTGCTGGATCATGTGACAACTCGAGTTTTAGTTTTTGAGGAGCTTTCCTAGTGGCTGCAGCGGCTTGTTGATAAACTCCTACCAAGCATGTGGAGGGCTCCCTTTTCTCCACACCCTCTCCAACATTTATTATTTGCAGACTTGTTAATGATGGCCATTCTGACCAGTGTGAGGTGGTACCTCATTGTAGTTTTGAGTTGCGTTTCTTGAAAACTTAGCGATATTGAGCATATTTTTATGTGCCTGTTGGCTACCTGTATTTCTTTGGAGAAATGTCTATTTAGGTTTTGCCCGTGTGGTTTTTTTTTTTAAGTCTATTTGGCTGTGTCAGATCTTACTTGTGGCGTGGGGTGTTGCTTTCGTCGCGCCGGGCCTTTTCGTTGTGAGGCGCGCGCTCAGTAGGGCATGTGGGCTTGGCTGCTCTGCGGCCGTTTGTGTGTTGTGTTGTGTTGTTGCTACTGAGACGTGTGAGCTGCTTGTGTATTTTGGAAGTTAGACCCTTGTCAGTCATACCATTTGCAAATATTTTCTCCCATTCTGTAGATTTCCCCCCTTTGTTTATGTTTTCCTTTTCTGTGCAAAAGCTTGTACGTTTGCTTAGTTCCCGTTTCCTTAGTTCAGTTGTTACTTCTGCTGCTGTGGGAGACTGGCCTGAGATAAGAAAGCACTGGAATGACTGATGTCAGAGAACGTTTTGTCTGCATTCTCTCCTGGGAGTTTTATGGTGGTGTGTCCTGTATTGCAGTCTCAAAGACCTCAATCTGAAGAGGTTAAAGGAAAAAAGTGAGGGACTTCCCTGGTGGTCCCGGGGTGTCAGACTCCATGCTTCCACTGCGGGAGACGAGGATTGGACCCCTGCTCAGGGAACCAAGACCCCACATGCTGCTCAGAGCTGCAGAAAAGAGGGAGGCTTAGAGCTGTGGGGCTCGGAGAAGCAGACAGGGCGAGGCCCCTGGTGCTGGACCCGGCGAGGCCACGGCTGTGATACCAAGAGCGCCTGCAGCAGCAGAGGAGACAGGTAGACTCGGCTTCATCCAAACTAGACCGTTTGTGTTTCCGAGCGTAGTGTCAGGGGAGCAAAAAGACAACCTGCAGAATGGGGAAGATACCAACCAATTGTACATTTGGTAAGGCTGATATTCAGAAGACATATTTAAAGTTTGAACAACTCAATAGCAAACAAGCAATTTGATTATAGATGGTTCAGGATCAGAGTAGACATTTCTCCAAAAAAGATGTGGAAGTGGCTGATCCACACAGAAAATAAATACTCAGCACCACTAGTTATTAGGGGAATTCAGAATGGTGATACATGCTTTACTTGGATTACGGTGGCTCTTTTTTTCCCTTGCCTGAAGTAACCTTATTATCTGTTTATTTACGGCTGTGCTGGGTCTTCGTTGCTGCTCAGGCTGTCTCTAGTTGTGGTGAGCAAGGGCTCCTCTCGCTGTGGCGGGCGGGGGCACCTCGCTGGTTGCCGCGTGTGGGCTCACTGCAGTGGCCTCTCTGGTTGCAGAGCTGGGCTTTGGGGCGCTCGAGCTGCAGCAGCTGCGGTCTGCGTGCTCTAAGGTACAGGCTCTGCGGTTGTGGCGCGGGGGCTTAGTTGCTGCAAAGCATGCGGGATCTTCTGGACCAGGGATCAAGCCTGTGGCTCTTGCATTGGCAGGTGGATTTTCACCACTGAGCCACCACAGAAGCCTGGCTCTGTATTTAAAAAAAAAATACGTGTTGGTGAGAATTACGGAAATTGGGACCCTTGTGTATTGCTGGTAGGAGTGTGAAATGCTGGACTTGCATGGAGAGCAGTGTGCAGATTACAGAAAATTACCGTGTGTCCTGGCACCGAGGTGCATCTACCCGTCAGATTTGAAATCAGCATCTCCAGCAGATAGTCAGACACTATGGGCTATGGCAGAATTACTCACAGCAGTCAACGGGGAGAAAGACCCTGTGTGCCCATCCGTTGGTGAATAGATACGGGGGTGTATTATTCACCATGTACAGGAATGAAGTTCCAGTGGGCTGCGAGGTGGACGGGCCTTGAAAACATGCCAAGTGAGATAAGCCAGGCAGGAAAGGACAGATTCTGTAGGACCTGGTGCACGAGCGCTGTTTGCAGGAGGCCAGTTCCAAGACGGAGCCCAGGGCCGGGGCAGGCGAGCAGGGGCTGCTGCGTGATCCGCGCAGGGTTCCTGTCGGCCCTGGGGGAAAGGTCCCGGAAACAGTCCCGGCGGCCGCTCCGCGCGTGAAGCTCTGACAGGCGCGCACACTGAGGCGGGTGTCCTCGCTCCAGACACGCTCTTCCTCCCAAATAAGAGCCAGATGGCATCTGGGCTGGCAGATCTCTGACCTCGAGATGTGATTTCGTGTTTCCATCCCGGGTGGTCACGGCGCCGGCCGGGGAAGCTGCGAGCTCTGCTCTGGAGCGGCGCTCCCGCCTGAGGAGAACCGTGGTCTGCACGTGGCGTGTGCCACGCAGTGCTGCATGGACCTGCGGCGAAGCGCCCACACCTGACCTGGCGACGGGACATTCGGCTCTTCTCCCTTCTAGTGGGTCACTGGTACGTTTCCACCTTGAGTTAGTATTTAGCAGTGGTTTTCCTAAATGCTACCTGCAGCAAGCTGGCCGTCAGTGATCTTGTGAGGCAGGTGGGTCTGTGGTTTGCCAGGTCTTGCACGCACTGTGTCTGAATCCCTGTAGAGCTGCACTTGAGTAATAACCTTCGGATGGTAACCTTTGTAATGGAGGACTTCCTCCTCAGCCAGAGGAGCTGAACTCTCGCCTGAGCCCTGAGCTCTGCGGGGCTTTCACGCCTGCCTGGTGTGCTGGTGAGTGCTGTGTGTCAGCCTGGCTGGCAGCGGCCCCCAAGGGTTAGCTAACGCTTGCTTCCAGGGTGTCTGTGCTGTGTCTCTGGGTGGGGCGCACAGCTGGGCGTGAGGGCTGAGCAGGGCAGGCTGCTCTCGTCCGGGCCTGGGGGACGCCGAGGGGGACTCCCAGTCGCCTGCTCAGCTGAGATCTGACACCAGCTTGCCTGGTTCCCAGGCCTTCAGACTGCCGATCGCGGGGCATCTCGGCCTCCGTGATCTTGTGAGAACTTCCTCACTAGTCTAAATGCTACATCTCACACGTGTGCATTCTATGGTCTTATACATCCTTATAGAAACGTGAATCTCATGTATGTGAAGTTTATTTTTAACAACACTTTTGAAATCTCACTTTAATTGGGAAAACACAGGCTCTTACACGGCGCCAGCAGAAGCAGTAGGCTCTGTTCCTTTATCCTTGGATCCGTGGTTCTGTTTCTCTGGAGAGTCCTAACTGGGGCATACGTAACTGAGTGCAGAGTCCAGAGAATAGCAAGGAGAGCCTTCTTCAGTGAGCAGTGTGGAGAAGGAGAGGATAACAGCAGACGAGGGAGGCTGGACGCCTCTTCAGGGAGACTGGAGCCAGCGAGGGAGTGTTCCATGGAAGAAGAAGCACAGTAAAGGGCCGAGACGGTGTGGGCCTGGCAGAAGCAGGAGAGGTAAGGAAGAGGCGGCAGGAACACACAGAAGCCTCTGCAGGATAACTGCCGTGGTGTGGCCCCTCACCTCGAGCCAGACATCCTGGAGGGTCAAGTCAGGTGAGCTTTAGGGAGCATCACTACCAACAAAGCTAGTGGAGGTGATGGAATTCCAGCTGAACTGTTTAAAATCCTTACAGATGATGCTGTTAAAGTGTTGCACTCAACATAAAAATGTTACAAATTTGGAAAACTCAGCAGTGGCCATGGAACTGCAAAACGTCAGTTTTCATTTCAATCCCAAAGAATGACAGTGCCGAAGGATGACAGTGCCGAAGGACGTTGAAACTGTTGTACAGTTGCACTAACTTCACATGCTAGCGCGGTAGTGCTCAAGATCCTTTAAGCTAGCCTTCAGCAGTAGGGGAACCAGGAACTTCCAGATGTACAAGCAGGATTTAGAAAAGGCAGAGGAACCAGAGATCAAATTGCAAACATTCGTTGGATCATAGAGAAAGCCTATGGTAAAGCCTTTGACTGTGCCGATCACAACAAACTGTGGAAGATTCTTAGAGAGAGAGGAATACCAGATCACCTCACCTGTCTCCTGAGACTCCTGTATGTGGGTCAAGAAGCAACTGTTAGAACCGGACATGAAACAACGGTCTGGTTCCAAATTGAAAAAGAAATATGTCAAGACTGTATATTGTCACCTTTGCAGAGTAATCATGTGAAATGCCAGGCTGGATATTTCACGTGGTGGAATCAAGACTGCCAGGAGAAATACCAACCTCAGATATGCAGGGGACACCATTCTAATGGCAGAAAGTGAAGAGGAACTAGAGAGCCTCTTGATGAAAGCCAAAGGCTGGCTTGGAACTCAGCATTCAAAGTACTAAGACCATGGCATCGAGTCCTGTCACTCGATGGCAAATAGAAGGCAAGGAGGTGGAAGGAGCGAGAGACTTTCCTTCTGGGCTCCAGTATCGCTGCAGACGGAGACACAGTCGTGAGGCTGAAGGATGCTGACTCCTTGGAAGGAAAGACGACAAAGCCGGAGAGCATGTTAGAAAGCCAAGACATCACTTTGCCAACAAAGGTCCGTCTAGTCAGAACTATGGTTTTTCCAGCAGTCATGTATGGATGTGAGAGTTGGACCATGAAGAAGGCTGAGTGCTGAAGAATTGATGTGTTTGAATTGTGCTGGAGGAGACTCTTGAGAGTCCCTTGGACAGCAAGGAGATCAAACCAGTCAATCCCAAAGGAGATCAACCCTGAATATTCTTTAGAAGGACTGATGCTGAAGCTGAAGCTCCAGTACTTTGGCCACCTGATGCAAAGAGCCAACTCATTGGAAAAGACCCTGATGCTGGGAAAGGTTGGAGGCGGGAGGAGAAGGGGACGACAGAGGATGAGATGGTTGGATGGCATCACCGACTCAATGGACATGAGTCTGAGCGAACTTTGGGAGATGGTGAAGGGCAGGGAGGCCTGGCATGCCGCAGTCTGTGGGTTCACAGAGAGTGAGATATGGCTTAGCAGCCAGAGGACAACTGTGGTTAGTACTTTAATAGAATTACTCTTCAGAGACAGGCATCAGAGTAGCCTTGTTGGGGGTGGACATTGGGGGGTTTTTTGTTGTTTTTGGTCGTGTGGCTTGTGGGAGGTCTTAGTTCTCTGACCAGGGATTGAACCTGTGCCCCTTGCAGTGGAAGCTTGGAGTCTTATCCAGTGGACCACTAGGGAAGTCCCTAGGTGATGGGCATAGTTAAAGGCAGTTTCAAGGGAAGGTACTATCATGACTGTCTTATGAAATGAACAAAGAGCAGATATACATGGAGGTCAACAGTGTTGTAAGGACCCTGCAGCTGGTCACAAACCTGGCCTTTCCATGCGAGGGGCTTGTCCTGCTCGAATCCATTTGTGTGTCTGAGAGTCATTTGTTCTGCCATCGTTTCTGCACGTTCAGCTGGTCAGGGACAGTGACGGCCTGGAGTGCGAGCCCCAGGGTGCTCCGGGATCTGGGCACTGTTCCGCACAGGAGGCATCCCACGCCCTTTTAGCTGTAAGTCTCCTTACAGGATGTGAGTTCATAATGCTAAATTGGGTTACTTTTTCGTTTAATACTGAAATTTTTGAACACTTGTTTAAAAATGTTTTGGTGAGGAGGCTTTGTGAATTAAAGCCCCGGTGGTTACGTATTTGGTTTAATGTACTTTGATGACTTGATAGGAAACGTGGTCTTTGCCCCAGAGGTCTTTTCTGAGGACAGTGGCCCTGGGACCAAGCGTGGGGCTCCCGGGACTCCCGTATCCCTGGTATCTGACTTGCACGCAGGCAGTGCTCGAGGTTCGGAGCCTGTGACCCCAGACGTTGGGCGAGAGTTGCTGCCCTAACCTGTTTTTCCCAGGAGGTAGTGGCCCCCTTCACGCCACAGCGGTAAACCCCGTGTGCCCGCAGGCGTGTAGTCCTGTGGTCTTGCTCCCTGAAGCGGTGGCGGGGTCGGGGTGGTGTGACAGTGGGCACGGGGAACTGAAGTTCACGGTGTGGGAGAGACAAGCCAGTCCTGAGCTGGAGCCGCGTCAGGACGGAGGGGCCCTCGGAGCCTTCCAGGGTCCCAGCAGCCACCGAGAGCCCTCCCCTGAGGAGGGGCGCTCTCCCGGCTCGGCGCCCCCGTGGGTGCTGGCGGGGTCTGTCTGCCCCGGTCCCTACTCTTCCTCTTGGCCGGTGGACCGTGCCCTTCCTCTCTGGACGCTGTCCTGGTGGAGGTGGGGCGCCGCGTGCCCTGGGCCTCCCTGTGGGAGCTCCGGGTCGCCGGCCCGTGGCCGGTGGTGGCAGCTTGCCAGCGTGTAGCCTGGCCACACGCGTGATGTCCTGCGTTCTGTGCTCTGGGCGCTCTGGGCCCTTAAAGATCGGCACGTGTGGGGACAGACTGTCACTTAGCTGACTGGACTGTTTTTAAATGTTGGCGTCTTGACTCGGAAGTGGTCGGGAAGGACTGCTTAGGAGTCGGTCTAGCCTTGGGGCACGCCTCAGTCACCGTGGTTCCTGCAAGAGCCCTTGAGGAAAAAGTACCTGTGAGCGCCTCACACAGGCACGCGCACGCAGAGGGTCTGCTGGGACACGCGGCTCTGTCAGGAGCGGACGTCCACCCCTCGTCCTGGGAGGCTCTGAGATCTGGGCGACGCTCCCTAGTCTGACCTTCCCCGGGCCGCCTGCTCCGGGCCAGTGCGGTCTGTCGGGTCCTTCGTGCTGCTGGTGTCGTCCACAGTGCTGTTGGCTTTCAGACAGGCAGCTCGGGGGTACAGGGGACCTGGGGTGCTGTGTGGACACTCCTGGCCAGCCAGGACCAGTGGCTGCAAGTATTTTGAAGTGGTTAGGGTGCAGCCAGCATGCTCCTGTGATAGTCTGATGAGGAGCCCACGTGTGCGCTGGTGCCTAAAGTTGCTGTTGAAGAGCTAGCGTTTACTGTGTTTTCAAGAGGGAAAGACGATGGGCTAGATAGCAATGAATGGCCACCCACTGAGACTGGAGGTGTGTGAGGACCACCGGCCAGTGCTGGTTAGATCCTCCAGGGTTGTTGAGACCGGCCGCACACCGCAGAACTCACCGGCTGTGGAGACGCAAGTGTTCGCTGCCTGCACAGGCCAGCGGGGCAGGTGCGAGCCTGCGGCCGGTGTGGCTGAGCAGCTGGGTGCTGTAGAGGACCGCCCGGTTTAGACCCGCCTTCCCCCGCCACTTTTCATTATCACATCTCCCTTCTGCCCCCCCAGGCCTTTGCAGATCCAGCCTCGCCTCCCCAACTGTCTCCCCTGCCTCAGTGAAATTTTAATACTGTGGATGTACTGTGTCCTTATGCTCAGCTTCTGGAGGGCCGCAGACCATGGTTAGTAACGCCCGCACGGGGAATGCGTGGCCTGGACCAGCAGAGGGTTGGCATGGTCGTGAAGCTTAGCCCAGCGGCAGTATACTTCCTGGATATTTGGGATGACTGCTGAGGCTGGTGGTACCGTCCTGTGCAGTTAAGGACTTCCATGCTGAGGGAGCTCTTACACATTTGTAAAATTCTCCGCGTTCTTAGGGCATCACCGTATTTCACTAACGGACAATGCGTGTATGAGGCAGGTGGTGTAAGAGGCGCAGTGAGTCTGAGCCAGGCAGAGGGCGGCAGCCGGGAAGCTGAGGCTCCAGAAGGCAGCCTGCGTGGGCAGGAGTTGAGTGGAGGTGTTGACCGGTGCTGGGGGGGGTGGGCGTGTCCGGTCTTGCTGCAGGCTGAGAGCAGTTCCCTGCGCAGGAGGTAGTTCGTGGTCTCTGGGGGTGCAGGCGGGAGCCGGGCGGGCTGTGGGTGCCCCCGGGGTGCCTCTCCCAGCACAGGATGGGGTGAAGTGACTCCTAAGGGCCCATTATGAGTATCAGGTGCTTGGGCTCATTCTGCACGTGGCCTCTCCGTGTATAGGATCACGCCAAGCCCCTTGTCCAGCGAGGAGGTGTGAAGTAGCCAGCTGCATCTGGCCACTGGGGCTTCCAGGTGACCACTCGGAAGCTACAAAACAGAGTGCTTTGTTCAGCGTAGACAATCACGGTGGCCTTCTTGTTTCTTTGGCTGTGCAGGCAGGCGTTAGTGGCAGCATGTGGGATCTGGTTCCCTGACCAGAGATGGAACCTGGCCCCCCTGCATTGAAAGCATGAAGTCTTAACCACTGGACCACCAGGGAATAGGTCAACCCCAGCGTCCAACCCAGTAACTGACGCTTTACTTGACCCTCAGCAGGTGTCTGAGCCAAAGTGGGTGTGCTTCTACCCTAGGTCGCGGTTAGTGACCAGCGTTCCTGAGAGAGACAGGGACTCGTGGGTGGACGTGGTTAAGTATGAGGCATGGAGGAGGGTGTCAGGACGTAGGGTGCCTTAGTCTGAGGTCATCTGATCAGCCTGGGTTAGGATCTCAAGAGCGGGGAGCCATGCTTCTCGCACTCATGGGCCTAAACTGTTACCGCAGAATAGTAGACGGAGGCGAAAGCAGGAGTGGGTAGTCACCGAGCGCCCACGCATCAGCTGTGCTTTCCCTTCCCTGGCGCTGAGCAGGCGTCTTCCTCCAGTGCCACACCTCCACCGCAGCGTTTGCTGGTGTCGACGCAGTCCTGGCTTGTACAGTGTGACTTCAGCATGCACGTAAATGAAGCTGTGATTTGTCTTAGATGTTTGACTAGGACCTTGGACACACTTGTGTGAGTCAGCGAGCTAGTGTGAGAGGCTGGGGTGATGAGATTTGGAAGGTGAAGTGATAATACTAGGAATGCTGGTTGACTAGGTACGTGTTTCACACTGTTGGAAATCCCCTCAGAGGGACTTCCCCAGTGGTCCAGTGGCTAAGAATCCGTCCTTCAGGGCAGCGGGTGCAGCTTCAGCTTCTGCTTGGGCAACTGAGATCCCACGTGGTGCAAAAACTCAGCCTACACCACTGCTAGAGAGTCTGTGCACCACAGCTAGAGGCTCCGCCCCACACCAGACAGGCCCCGCCTGACAACGATAGCTCCCCCATGATGTAAGTCGATGCTGTGGCAGCTCCAGGGAGTGTGCCCTGGTGAGAATGCCAGCCAGGCCTTTCCTGGTGAGCGGTAGGCGGGGGTTTAGAAGTCCTCATCTCAGAGAGTGCTGACCTTGCTTGTGTGGGGAGCTTGGCACGTCGCTGTGGGCCAAGCCTAGGAGGAGGCACTGGGGCCGTCCCTGGACCTGCACTCCCAGGCCCGTATCTGGGACTGTCTCCCGTCCTCACGTGCGCAAGGCACCTGGGGGGCAGTGTGGAGTGGCAGGCACCCCCTTGAAGGGGCACTGGGAGGGACGGGGCGTGCTGGGGGCAGTGTTGGCGGGTCAGCAGGCCGTCCTGCCTGGGACATCCGGCGCCCTTTGCCTCCTTCCAGTCCTGCTCAGCCATCTCCCGGAGCAGAGCTTGTCTCGCTCCGCAGCAGAGGCCACTGCCCTTGACGGGTCAGCGGGCCGTCCTGCCTGGGACATCCGGTGCCCTTTACCTCCTCCAGTCCTGCTCAGCCATCTCCCGGAGCAGAGCTTGTCTCGCTCCGCAGCTGAGGCCACCGCCCTTGGGGTGCCGCGCAGCTCGGCATGTGCTTGTTTCGCTGGTGTGTCTCCTGCGTCTTCTCGGGCCTCCCAGTATCCTCTCGAAGTTCTGGGGCTCTTGCCTGCTGCGCTTCCCCTGGGGTGCTGTAAATGGGACACAGAGCAGCACCCTGTTGGCTGACACCATCACAGCCGAAGGCTTGCGTGGAGCACGCAGGCTGCATGATCAGTGGACCCCCCGGGTTTCAGGTTGCGTAAACCCCGAGGACTCAGCGCAGGCTGTGCCCCCGCGTGGCCGGCACGGGGGAAGTGCCTTGGTTGAGGGGCCACCCTCGGGCTGACGGCAGAGATGGGGGTGGCCCGGCTTCCTGCTCCTCCCCTCCCTGGCCCCGTGTCCCCGCGCCCCCGCCCACCTTCTCCAGCAGTCCGTTGCTGTCCTCACTGGCCCTGCCCAGCCCACAGTCTGGGCTGGGCCACGATGCTTTCCTGATGGTTGTGCCTGCTTGCGGCTTCCTTATTGCCTCTGCTTTTACGGCCAGTTGGCTGCTCAGCTTCAAAGATGAGGAGAGCAGTGACTCCAGGTGTGTGGGGGGGAGTCTAGCTTTTGATTTCCCACCTGAGAAGCAGTGTCCCTGGGGGAAGGAGTGCACGCGGCGTGTGGAACGGTGATGTGTGCTGAGCAGGCTGGGTTTGAGGACAGAAGGAAGGGAATGTGCTGCGAATACCCCTTCTAGAAAGGCTCTGGGAGGGACTCCTGGGCTGGTGGGTGTTCCCTCAGCGCCCGGTCCCAGGCCCTGGGGACATTTGACCCTGTAGGGATTTTCAGAGCAGTTTGTGTCTGCAGAAGTCCGTGGAGACGGTGCTGGGAGAGGGTCAGAGAAAGCAGGTGCCGCGGTGAGGGTTCTGGAGGCGCTGCTCCTTGCGGCAGAGCCGTGCTCCAGGGTTGCTTTGGTTTTGTTTTTTCCTTCGCTCTTTTCTAGAAACAAGTGTCCCACGCTCCGATCCCAGAGAACATGACGTACAAACGCGTAGCTCTTCGCGGTTGCCAGTGTGAAGCCGGTGGCGCCCTCTGGGCCGGCCCAGGCTGCGACCCCGCCTCGCCTGTTGACAGGCGCCGCGCGGGGGGCGCGTGTCCTGCAGGACAGGAATGCTCTTGCAAGGAGAACTGACTGGAAAGTCAGCAGTGAACGTTTTCCTCCAAAATAGAGATAGCCTTTGAGTTTGAAGGTCGTTTGCCCTGGAAAGATGACAGTAAGTGAATATGAAGAAAGAAAGTCGTTTGTGACCTATCCTCCAGGAGAGACCTGATTTGTCTCTTCCTTGAGTTTGCACCTCCGCTCTGCTGGGGAGTCTGTTTGGGAAGGCGAGCTGTAGGGGTGTTAACCTGGCTCTCACCACTGAGTGGGGGGTCAGCCTTGTACTGCTGAGCTCTGTAACGCTGGAATTCCAGCCCGTCATGCTGATACTGTTTCTGTAGCATACTTTCCAAGACGGTTAGGCCAGTTCCCTGTCACTGCTCTTTTGAAAGGATTGCGAGGGATTCTTGTTCATTTATTACTAAGAAAGATAGAATGGCTTCATCCCATTCCCCCCAAATCCTTGCAATTATTTAAACAGGGAAGAACTTTTTATCTTTACTTTAAGGCTTCCTGTAGGAGATGTCTCTTCATTTATCCTGATTTTCTTTGTCTCAGTAAAATTTTTTTCATTTAGATCCTGTATCTGTTAACTATTGCAACGGTGGCTGCAGTTATATTTGGAAAATCCTTCAGGAAAGTGAATTAGCAAAAGTCATAAAAGTGCTTTTATATTTTCGACTCAATAATCCCATTCTTAAACAGATAATCCCATTCTTAGTCTCAGTAATCCCGTTCTTAAACATCTTGGTTAAGATGGACAGAAACGTTTCCCCTGAGTGAGAATTCGACCTCTCACTGACTTCCTACCCCTTTGCCTGGGAACCCTGTTGCAGGCACATGCAGGCGCCTCTGTTGTGGGAAGCTTGCTTGCGGTCACGTGTCCGGCTGCGTGATGGCATCTGATGGGTGGGGAGGGGCTGGGTGCACCCGATGGGCCCCCAGCCTTGGGCTTCAGGGAGCACAGCGGCTCCTGTGCTGGGTGTGTCTCTTGTGGGGAGCCCCCAGGAGTGAGGGCTCTCAGAGTCGGGGTGTTGAGGCCAGGCCGCCTCCCTGTGCCTGGGCTGCCCGCTGTGTGGACTGGCCGTGGTCCTCAGCTCCGTGTGGCTGGCACGGGTCTCAGGAGTCTGAGCGCCTACAAGACCTCTACCCAGCGAGCATTCCAGTGTCCCAGAAAAGGACCCCACAGGTGGAAGCTCAGAGGTGTCCTCTCGGGCACTGTTTTCCCTAGAGTTTCGATATGTCAGACGGAAGGTGAGCGGCTGTTTAAATGCTTAGTGCAGCCAGAAAAATCTCAGACACTGAGACAGTGGCTGACCGGCGCCACGGGGGAGACGGTTCCCGCCTGTGTGCAGGGCCACACGAGCTCGGAGGGGCCTCCCGGACGCGCCTCAGGTGGGTCCCCAGGCCTGTGATGGGGTGTGCAGGGAGGAAGGCACTCGGGGCCGCCTGCCATCTCTGAGCAGAACCAAGAGGAGGTGAGCCTGAGCTGTCGTGGGGGCAGCGAGGGTGGGCGTGCTTCTTACGTCGTCTTTCTGATGTTAGGAAAGGGCGCTTGGTGCAAAGTGAAACTTACTGAACTCTGAGAATCGGTGTATTTCTTTGCAAAGTCATCTTCTTTTCACCTCTTTTCTTAATCTGCCCTTTGCATTTGAAGCGTGTCCCAGCCACCACACTCTGATCTCGGCCCCTATTCAGCCCCAGACCTCGAGGTGAGACGCTTCGACTTTGGTTAAGGCAGTCCCTCGGGAGGCCGGTGGGGCTGGCGGTCTCATGGGTGATTGGAGATGCTGGGGCTGAACTTCTCACTGCAGGTAGGAAAAGCCAACGCCAGCCCTGCACGTGACAGAGAAAACGCTACAGGAAGCAGGCCTGGCGTGACTTGTCTGGTCCCGCTCCTGACTAGTGCGAGTGGGCGCTGCGTAGAAGGCACTGGGGGCTGAGCCAGCCTGCCCTGGGCTCGGCTGTGGGGCCTGCTCGCTGCCTCTGGTTTGCCTCCCATCCCCACGCTGAGCAGCGCTGCGGAGAGCCCCGCTTTCAGGGGCACGGGCCCTCCCTCTGACCCTGCCCTGCGCACTAGCTGCTCTAGCCCTTGCCGTTGCCTTTCGTGAGGAACAGCTGGCAGCGAGCATCTGGAAACGGGGCGCGCGGGGGCCAGCTCTGAGTTCCGCTGTGCCCGCTGCCTTCTAAACTCCACTGTGTGCTCGGCTCTGCACTCGGCGCACTTTGGAACCAGCACACCGGCATTCACTGACCACTGCCTGGGCTCTCTTCACTGTCCTGAGTGTTTTTCTCATCCAGGCCTGACACCCTTCTTCCGACCTAAAAGCTGTTCTCCTTCTCCCAGCAGAGGGCTTGGCCGGCGCATCCGAGGTCACAGCGCTGGGGAGTGTGGGCCAGGAATCCCCTTCTTGAGTCACGGCCCTGTGGCCGGCAGTGCCGTCAGCCTCAGCCTTCAGGAAGCCAGGCAGGTGGAGAAGAGGCTCGAGGCAGCTTTTCTCAGGCCCCACCTGGAGCATCTTTCAGCCCAGACTGGAAGAACACCAGGCTCTCCTGAGCCCACGCCCTCCCCGCTGGGTCCCGTGTAAGCCCCGAGGTCCCCGCTTTGCTGACTGTGGGAGGCGGACGCCACCCCTGCTGGTTCCTGGTCGTCTCCACCCGGCCTCCTGAGGAGGGGCCAGGGCTGGGGGTCCCCGGAAGGCGTGGGGTCCTTGCTGAGGACGCTGCTGCCTCTGGAGGCGGCGGCAGCCCCAGCCCTCCCGTGGGGTCAGCGCCGAGGGGTGCTCCTCGAGGTCCTCAAGTGCGGCCCTGACACCGGCCCAGGCTCAGGACTGCTGCCCTCCTGCCACCGCTCTCCCCCTGAAGGCCTCTGAGGCACTCGTGAGGACCACGAGGCCTGTGCCCATAGGAAAGTGACCCGGGGTCAGGCTGAGGCAGGGGGTTGAGCACCAGCAGGGCCTCTTCATGCTGTCTGGTCCAGGCTCCAAAAGACTTCCTGAAGGGCTTTCTGGGGAAAGATGGTCTCAAGCTGCAAAGTCAAACGCTGTTGCTGCCAATGTTTGATAGCTCTCTACTGGAGACTAGGGGCAGAGAATAAAATGGTCTCGATGGAAATCGTTAGGCAAAGGGAGAGAGAGATGAATATAACGAGAGATATAATATGAGATATAAGAGAGATGACATAAGATGTCAAGTCCGCGTGTCCGCTGGCAGGAGGGTTTCTGGCTGTGCTGGGCCTCGTCGCCGCACAGGCTCTTCCCCTGGCGGAGCTCCTGCTGTGCCAGGCCTCGTTGCTGCACAGGCTCTTCCCCAGGGCGGAGCTCGGCTCTGGGCGTGGTGGTCGCGACTCCCGGGTTGTGGCTCAGGGCTCAGTTGCTCCACCACACGTAGGATCTTCCTGGGCCAGGGATGGAAACTGTGCCCCCACCATTGGCCGGCGGATTCCTAATCGCCGGCCCACCAGGGACGCCTGTGAGGGTTTTTTAAAGAACGAAGACTGCACAGCCCACGTGGTTGAGCCGCAGAGGCAGGAGCGCGGGTGCCGAGGGCCAGCTGTGAGGTTGTCCGCCGTCTCCAGCTGCGTGCAGGGTCCGTGCTCTGAAGACGGACAGGCGGCATCAGGGGTAGACAGTGGTGGGGAGAGGCGGGCTGCTCCACGCCGGACAAAGGGCTTGCGCTGAGGAGGCCTGCGTGAGCAGCGCTCAGGCTCGCCCACGCTGCCCCGGCGTCCCGGCGGCCGCGCCTCTTGCAGGCTCCTCCGGTGCCCCCTGGCACGCTCCTGGCCCGGGTCCCGTGCTGAGCCTGCACTCCGTCCAGGCCCTGGGTGCAGCGGGGAGCCGGCCGGAAGGCTGGGGCGTGGAGCTCCCGGGCCGTGTCTGTGCGTGTGCCGAGAGAGGGGTTCCCCTCGGCAGTTCCGTGCCGCCCATATGCCTTCTCCTTCCTTCCAGGTTGAAGGATGACCTCGAGGAAGAAAGTGCTGCTGAAGGTGATCATCTTGGGAGACTCTGGGTGAGTGTCCCCGCATGTGAGCGGACACCCTGGTGGCACTCTAGCGCTGCTCTCCGTGGGGCCAGCTCTCCCTGCTGCGGGGCCGGGTCTCCCTGGCGTGGGGCCCTTTGTCCCCAATTTGGAGAAAATGGTGGCTGTTTGAACTCAGTGATAATTTCATTCGGCTCCTCTTTCCTCCCTGGTGAGAGGAGGGAGGAGAGTTTTCATGGAGGTTTGCTGCTGTGGGCAACATGCCGTGCCCACGCTGGAGGTTTGGGGCACACTTGGCGCAGGCAGAGCTCCGAGACGCTGCAGGCGCTTACACACCACCTCCGCGGCGTCAGCATCGCAGTGAGGTGAGCCGCGGGAGCGTTCTGGTTTCCGTGGGCACAGGACAGTCACGTTCGCACCGTACCGTCGCCGCTTGGTGTGCAGTAACCGTTTGTCTAAAGAGCATCGTACATACTGCAATTTAAAGACAATTTACTGCCGGAAAATGCTACCCGTCCACTGACCCTTCGGTGAGGCTTCATGTTTTTGCAGTAGTGACATCAGAGATCACCGGTCGCAGATCACAGCAGAGTGGTGACGGGAGAGTTGTAACTACTGCAAGAATTATCAAGATGTGACACAGACGTGAAGGGAGCAGACGTCGTTGGAAAAGTGGCGCCCGTGACTAGCTTGACACGGGGCCGCCACAGACGTGCGGTCTGCAGAGAGAGAAAACAAAGCGGAAGGCAGTCTGCGGAGCGCCTGCAAGGGAGGCGCGCCTGCACCCGCCTCCGGCTGGGCCTGGGTCTCCCGTGACCAGGTAACTGACTAGCTCTGTGGTCACTGGGAAGACTCGGGGTGCAGGTGAGGTTTTCAGACTTGGCATCTGAAGTGACCCTTGAAAGCTCAGACCAGAGGCGACGTGCTTTTCAAAATCATGTAATAATGCAAGTGTGCCTCCTGTCCAAAGGTTTTTTAAAAGGCAGTGGTTTTCCTACCCTGGCTGGCTTCCTTAATCCGCTGAGAAGCCTTTTAGTGCTCGTCCACCCCAAGCTGCGGGCCCGCGCTGGCCGCATCCGCACATCCACACACACGCTCCGTCCATCTCTGCTCTCCCTGGCCCGCCTCCCGCGCTCACCCTCTCGGTTCCTCTGCTCCACTGTCAGGATTGAAAGTGCTGCTTTTCGGCCCGTTTCCTGGACTTGCCTGAAGACAGACTTCCTGTCGTCTTGCGCTGGAGATCCGGGCCCAGATGGCCGGGTGGGGAGCACTGCCCTGGGCTGTCCTCCCAGGTCCTCTGTGGGTGAAGCGAGTGTTTGCCTTTGTGGAAAGGAAGGTGCTGCCGGCCTGTCCTGCTGCCTCGTCACCCGAAGAGTCACCCCGGTCTCTTGCTGAGTTCTCTTACTGAAACACCCCTCTGGGGAGCCTGCTTTGGTGGATTCCGATTTGGCGGAATATTGGTGCTTTTTCTGCTTCAGATTTTAAACTTGGTTTGGGCTTCCTTCACAGCTCAGTCGGTAAAGAATCTGCCTGCAATGCAGGAGACCCGGGTTCAGTTCCTGGGTCGGGAAGATCCCCTGGAGAAGGAAATGGCTATCCACTCTAGTAATTCTTGCCTGGAAAATGCCACGGACAGAGGAGCTTGTCGGGCTGCAGTCCACGGGGTTGCAAGAGTCGGGCACGACTTAGCGACTAAAGCATCAGCAGGCTGGCTGGCGTGAATGTCTGCCGGGAGCCAGTGGGTGCCTCTGGCCACTGCTCTGTTGGACCGAATAACCACCACTAAACGGAGAGACCCAAGACGGCAGAGACGCTTCGGGACAAGTGCAGGGATCTTACTGCTGGGGCTTCCTTTAGAAGGAGAGCATTTGCCAGCCCCCTTTTTGGAAGGAGAGAAATGGAAACGCTAGGCTCTACCAGCTGTACCAGTGCTCAGGAGTGCTTCTCCGGACCTGACCCCCGCCGGTAGCCCACGCCCGTCCCTGGTGGGCGCGCATCGCCACTGGGTGAACTGGAGGCTTCCCCCGCACTGGGAGGGGCGGACCTTGTTCTCCTGCGAGACAGACAGTCCTTCCAGACGGCACGCGTCAGAGTCGGTGTGCGACGCCGACCGGCCTGACTGGTGGTTCTTCTCTCATTTCAGAGTCGGGAAGACCTCGCTCATGAACCAGTACGTGAACAAGAAGTTCAGTAACCAGTACAAAGCCACGATAGGCGCGGACTTCCTGACGAAGGAGGTGATGGTGGACGACAGGCTCGTGACCATGCAGGTGAGCCCCGCCCCCGCCCCGCCTCTGTGCTGGCGCCGCCCTCCCTGTCAGACCTCACGGCCGTGCTCACGGGCAGCTCGCCTCCAGCGGCCTGCTGGACGCAGCACGGGACACCGGGGGGCGTCCTCAGCACCGCGAGGCACACCAGCAGTTTCCCTTGTTTTCCCAAAGTTCGAATTTAACTGGCCTCCCTGGGTTTTGCTGTTGTTCAGTTTTTTGCTATAAAGTTGGCAGCTTCCGGTTCCTGTCTTGTGTCTCCAAAACGTCCACGTCGCCCCTTTCCCAGCACCCTTGCCTGTGCTGAGGCTGAAGAATCCTTGCCTCTCTCCTGGGCTCTCGCGGCAGCCGTTCTAGTGGTCTTCTTGGCTTCTAGTCTTGTGCGCTTCACGGCCCTGTAAGTTGTGCTTCTGTTTAGCCAGTCTGGCTTCTTCATGTAGCAGCTTAATCTGATTTCAGGGGCTTCCCTTTCAACACTTGGGAAAAACATGGTTCCTTCACTTGGCTCCTTAAGAGGCTTCACGTTCTGGGGCTTCCCTGGAGGTCCAATGGTTCCGACCACACGTCCACTGCGGGGGCCTGGGCTTGATCGCTGGGGAGGAACTGAGCTCCCACCAGCCTCGTGTGCGCTCACTCGGGGCCCTGCTGGCCAGGCCCTCCGCCCCAGCTTCTAGCATCCTGCAGCACCAGCTTTCAGCCCAGGCGTTGTGTTCAGAAGCCCTGCCTCCACAGCAGTTGAGCCTTGTTCTCTGCCCTGAGTGCTGTCTTGGGGAGACCATGCTGTGTGGTCCTGGCTGACACCCAGCTTGCTGAGACTTCTGGGCGTTTCAGGCTGTGGCGGGGGCGTGTCCCGTGCTCCTGGGGCCATGCACTCGTCCAGGTGAGGCCAACGTGGCTCCCACCCCACCGCGTCAGACACAGCGGCGGGCGGGGGTGGGCACGTTCCACGGTGCAGACCTCCAGTTGTACGGTAAACAGGTGGTGGGGTGTGGGGTGCTCTCCAGGTGGCAGAATTGTAAGCACTGGATGGTGGCTGAGCTCGGGGGGTGTAAACATATAAAACTGCAGGCGGCACAGCCGAAAGAGACGCGGCGCTGCAGGCCTCAGGCCGCGCACAACTAGAGCTTGAATGAGCCCCGCTGGAGAGGAAAGACCTCGGACGGCAGCGGGGAGGAGCGGGAGCTGGCGGGAGCTGGGGCCCTGCCGCGGCGGTGTGGGGACGCACAGCAGGGCCTGGCGTCCCGCCCGCCATCAGCATGAGAGGCGGCCTGCACAGGGTGGGCTCCAAAACCGACCCCGTTGGGCACACAGACACACAGGGCTCCTGGGGCCTTGGAGGTTGTGGGAACGGGACCCCAGGCCTCAGTGCCTGGAAGGCGCGCAGCTGGCCCGTGGGGTGCAGGCTGGGGCTCTGCTGCCCTGCCCCCGTGGGGGACACCCCGTCCCGCTGTGTGCCTCTCTGCTGCGCCCAGCACGGAGAGCTCTGTCTGATCTGACATAACCCTCTGCCACTCCCGGCGAGGACAAAGATGAGACCTGTCAGGAGACGCACAACTTGCGAACAGAAGGTGAGCCCTGGAGGAAGCGGCCACAGAAAGTGCTCACAGAGACCGGAGGCTTCTGCACGAGGGGTGGAGACTGTGGCGAAGAGGGCCCCTGGGAGGCGGGGTGTGGGAAGCCGAGAAAATGGAGACGGGTTGCACAGGCAAAGCCCAGGTTAAGCTCAGCAGAGGGAGCGGTGAGCTTCAGGATGAGCTGAGCAGATCACCTCAGAGAAAACCGGAATGCAGAGACCAGGATCCTCAGAGCACTTGGCGAGAGGAGGCGGGGGCAGGAACAGCAGGTGGACAGGTGAGCTCTCGGCCTTGTGGCCGAGCGCTGCATCCAGGTCCTGGGCTCAGATGCTGCCTGAAGACCCCCGCGTGCCGGAGCAGGAGCAGACGGACAGCGGTGGTTCTCATAACCACAAGGGCTTGCAGAAGGGAGGCCCAGCCCCTGCAGGCTGGGTGCCAGTCTGATGAAGCCCCACAAGCTCAGATCTTAAGAGTTTCCTGAAGTCAGTGCACCCACCGAGAACCCAGGGCACCGAGCAGAGTCTGGAAACTGTGCGAGAGAAAGTGTGTGGTCCTCGGGCTGGAACAGAAGGCTGGTGCTCAGGCTCCTGCAGCCAGCTGAAAAGACGGAAGTAAATGGAAACGCCATCTCCGGACAAAGGCATCCTCATTCCAGGTCTTGAGGAATCCGTCCCTATTTTTATGGGCCTTCAGCAGCATGCCGAAAAAAGAGAGATGATTCCCAGGAGGCAACACGGTGAAGACCAGTGGAAACCTCCCTGGCAGTTCAGAGTGGTTTTTGTATTGAAAGACATCAAGCCATCTCGTCTGTCTGTGGAGAAGCTAAGCAGGTGGCGTGGGTCAGTAGGGCTGCTGAAAACGGAACACGGTAACCCAGAATGACAAGTCAGAGAGTGTTGAGCAGGTGGGATACAGCAGATGCGGGCTGAAAGGAGGCGGGGTGATGGGAAAGTCGGAAGCAGGCTTTTCATCGTCTCAGAAGAGCAGGAAGGTCAAGATGCGTATTTATTTGCTAGGAAGTTTTCACGGTGGATATGGTACCAATCCACGGATTCAGGGAAGCCCACATTCCAAGAGGGATAAATTAAGAAGACTGGAAAAACCGTCTTGAAAGAAAACCCTTTTCGAGATAAACTTGGAACCAGGGAGAGGAGCAAGAATGGCCAGGAAGCGCGGCGGCGAGGCTGCTCGAGGCTGCAGCGGGCCCGGCGGCTGCGGCTTGTTGTCCGGGCCGCCTGCTCTGCCCCTGAGGCGCCCGGCTGTGAGGAGGAGGGCGCGCCTCCCTCGACTCGGTGCAGAGCGCCTCAGAGGCGCACTGTAGGCAGTGGCGCAGGTCCGCGATGCGATTGCAGCTTGCTGGAGTGACAGAAACGGGAGCCCCCCAGCGCAGCCCTGTGCCACTGGGCTGTCCTCGTGTGGGCTCACTCCCTCCGGGCCGACATTCGTCCAGTTTGTGCAGGAGGCCGTCCTCCCTGACCGGGCGTCCGTGTGGCCCCGGTAGGTTGGCGTGTTCCGCAAGCGCTGTGGGTCTCAGGAGGCCAGGCCGGCTGCATGGAGTCTGGGCCGCTTCCTGCAGAGGCTGGTTCGTTAGAGGAGACGGGTGGCTCAGCCTACACTCCATGTTGATCTAAAGCCCAGCCCTGGAGTCCCGGCCGGTGCTGTGGATGTAGCTTTTACTTGGGTTGTGAGGATGGTTCAGCGTCTCATGCTTCCTGAAGCTGAGTGCTTTCCTGCAGACAGACAGACAGACAGACAGACAGACAGAGGGCCCAGCAGGTGGCGACTGCTGTCAGCTGGAGGTAACTGCGTGCCTTCTGCCCCGGCCCTGGGGCCTATCCTGGGAACACTGGCCGCCCCTCCCGGCGACCCGGGCCCTGCCGGGGTCTGGGGCATCCAGGAGGTGCACTCTGCATCCCTGCCCGGCGGGGCAGAGCATGATGGGAAGCTCTGAGAGCTGAGTGCTGCTGTGCGTTGTTGGTCAGCACCTGCCCTCCGTGCTGAGTCCTCAGCTTTTCCCTTCATTTCTCTCGCCCTCTCCTTCCCCTCCCCCTCTTCACACAGTGCTTTGTTTCTTGAGATATGATAAAAAGGTTTTTTTTTAAAAGTAAATGTTATATACAGTAAGATACATATACGTAAACAAACGTACAGTTTGGGAGTTCCGGGCTGGCCTGGCAGTTAGGATCTGTGCTTTCACTGCTGAGGACCCAGGTTCGGTCCCTGGCTGGGGAACTCCAATCCTGCCAGCCTCACGGTGTGGCCAAACAAAAGTAAGCGTGCCCTGAGCAGACGCCTGCTGCGGGGAGCCCCCGAGCGCGGAGCCTAGGTTCACGGAGCAGCTTTTCTGTACACACCTCCCTGTGTGGCCTCCCCCTGGATCAGGACCCACAGTTTTGAGCGTCTCCGGGCTTCGGGTGTGTGCACCCAGCTGCTGTCGGTCAGCGTGCTCCGCGCACTCCCCGAGTCCTGAGGTGCTCGTCTCGGGGTGGCCCTGGCGTCCCTTGCACCCCCCGTCCTGGGCTGCGCCCCCAGGAGTGATGGTGTGTCTTGGGCAGATCTGGGACACGGCGGGACAGGAGCGGTTCCAGTCCCTGGGCGTGGCCTTCTACAGAGGCGCCGACTGCTGTGTCCTGGTGTTCGACGTGACCGCCCCCAACACGTTCAAGACCCTTGACAGCTGGAGAGACGAATTTCTCATCCAGGCCAGTCCCCGGGACCCCGAGAACTTCCCCTTCGTCGTGCTGGGAAACAAGATTGACCTCGAAAACAGACAGGTGTGTGCTGGTGATGGCGGGGTCCTTGGTGGGGGGCTGCCTTTCAAAGGGGGCAGTGCCAGTGTTCAGATTTGACTGGTAAAGAACTGTGTGCCCCGAGGATCACCCCATCTTTCTGTCTGCCTGTGACCCCTGCAAGGGAAGGGTACAACTAACAAGGGGGCGCCTGGCCATCCTTGGGTGGGGCCCGGCTCCCTGGGAGCAGAGCAGGGCGGGTGTGCGGGGTCAGAGCGCCCCATGGAGTGGTCCCCTGCCAGCCCTCCTGGCTCCAGTCCGGGATTGACCTCTGGGCCCCGTGGGACCTCAGTCTCCTGGCCGTGGGGCCCCAGAGGGCCTGCCTAGCGCCCTGCTCTCTCGCCTGGGCCGCCTGTTCTGAGGTACCCTGTGCACATGGAGGGTCTGTGCTGAGCGCCTCGTGGCTCTGGGGGTGCACAGGAGCGCCATCTTCAGGCGGTAAAGCGTCTGCTTACAATGCGGGAGACCCCGGTTCAATCCCTGGGTCGGGCAGGTCCTCTGGAGAAGGAAATGGCACCCCACTCCAGTACTCTTGCCTGGAAAATCCCATGGACGGAGGAGCCTGGTGGGCTACAGTCTATGGGGTTGCAGAGTCAGACACGACTGACCGACTTCACTCACTCACTCACTCACTCATAGCTGAGTTTATTTTTGACCAGTCAGCTCTTTCCTAAGTGAATTGGTTCTTCTCTTGTTCCTGAAAACAGGCTCGGGTGGGGAGTCAGGAAACAGGACGTGGCTGGGTTGGGGGCTCTGGGGCCTGGGTGTGTGATCAGGCCAGGGGCCCAGGCAGGTGCACTGAGCGGTCACAGGAGGGGCTGGAGACCTGTCCTGGGCCGGAGGGGAGGCACTTCCTCCCGAGCTGGCTGCCGCCTCCCTTCACAAGCTGCCTTCAGATACAGCTCGGGGTCGGGGGCTGAGAGGGGAAAGCCCCACTGTACTGAGCTTAGCTGGTGCGGGGCTGGTGGGTGGTGGCCGGCGGGGGTCCCGGGGGTTCTTCCGCTGGGATGCCTGCTCTTCCTGGCACCTGCGCCCTGCCTCCCCTTCAGGTGGCCACCAAGCGGGCTCAGGCCTGGTGCTACAGCAAAAACAACATCCCCTACTTTGAGACCAGCGCCAAGGAGGCCATCAACGTGGAGCAGGCCTTCCAGACGATCGCCCGGAACGCGCTCAAGCAGGTGGGTGTCCGCCGCCATCGGCACCTCCGGGGACGGAGCCCTGGCCTGGCCGCCTCGGCCCGCACCTTCTCTCCCCGCACCTTCTCTCCCCGCGGGCTTTCTGTGTAGCCAGAGGTGGTGGCGGGCCTTTGAGAGCGGCCCTGTCCGGCCATCTGTAAGTCAGCTCCATGGGGGCACGCACCGAGGCCGCCTCGTGTGGGGCTGCCCTGCTCGCCGTGCTCCTCCTGTTAGAAGATACACCTGAGTTTGAGGCCCAGCTCTGCTGCCCGTCTTGGGATCTGGTCTGGTTTTTAAATCCTATCTGAGCTGTACAATGAGATTGCCCACTTTCAGGGCGTTTGTGAAGATTCAGTGAGGTGCACCAACTTTTGGAATTATCCTAAACGATCCTCATAGAGGTTAGCCCAAAAGGCTCTAGGAGTCGGCTTCCTTAGGTAAGGTTCTCCTGCGTTTTCTCTGTGGTGTTTGTTCAGATGTTCCCCCTCCCTACCACATACCAGCGGCATCCTGTTGGCCGGTGCTGGGTGAGGGCTCCTCTGACCCCACAGCGGCAGGGCAGTGCTTTCCTCCCTGAACACTCCTGCCCCTAGAGCTCGAGTCGCGGGAGGAAGACTGTCCGACTGGTAAGGGGGCCCCTGGCTGTCCCTGGGGACAGTGGTGACCCTCAGTCGCGGCACCGCGGTGGTGTCCCTGCCGCAGCGCCCATGGTCTGCAGAGGGGCCCCCGCAGCCCTCGCCCGGGCCTCGGCCGTGCGCAGAGGTGGGGCTGAGCTGTGTGTGGTGGGCCTTCTCAGCCCCTCTGGCCACAGTGAAGAACCTGCCGGTGGGCGTGTGTTCCCTCTGTGGAGCCCGCTCCCCCGTGTCGCGCTCTCCCTGCGCCGGGCCCCGCCTGCAGCCCGCGTGCTCCCCTCGCTAGTCGTGGCTTTCCTCTTGGCTCTGTTTGGTTCATTATCCGTTTGAACTAAGACTTTCACTCCAGGTGCAACTTTTTCCTCCTCCGTCCTCTCCCCACTACCTACCCCCCCAAAAAATAAACCTTCCTGAGGTTCTAACTGTGTCAGCCAGCACCGGGCCCCGGACAGCGCCCACAGGCCGCGTGGCTCAAGGACACACTTATTTCCTGTCGGTTTCGGGGCCACAGGTCCGATCTCACCGAGGCCTCCGTTAAGACAGAAAGCGGATGAGCGCTGGTCAGGGCTTGGAGCAGCGGGTGGGACAGGCTGCTGCTGCTTGAGCCGGCTCGCCTCCAGGGCCGGGAAGGGCCTGATGGCTCGGGCCTGTGAGCAGACCAGGCCGCAGGGGCACCTGCTCAGCCCTCAGGGAGCGAGACCGCCTTAGACTACAGGTAGTCCTGGGCGTGGCTGCTTGCATAGCTCTTGTGACCGGAGTGGTTTCCCCAGAGGGCCTCGACCCGCGGGTGCTCCGCGTCTAAGGCACAGGTGACTTCTCTTCCCTAGGAAGCAGGGAGCTGCCCCTCGCTGGAAACACGCTAATTCAGCCCAAGTCCCCATGAAGTGACCCCAGGCCCTGTCCTGTGGGCCTCACACTGAGGGAGTTGTCCTGGGCGGTCCCGGCATGTGCAGCCTTGGGGGCAAGCTCTCCTGAAGGCCTGGAAGAGACAACAGACCTGGGTCCAGAGAGGGGCACGCAGGGCGAGTTCGCGGGGTCTGTGAGGGCTGGGGCCCCAGACCCTGTCTTCGTCAGGCACTGGCAGAAGCTCCCCGAGCGGGCACGTGCGGGTGGAGGGCGTCAGCCTATCCCTCCTGCCCCTGCCCCGCAGCGTCCCTCGTTGCCCGCCTGGCCCCTCTGCTGTGGGGCCCGCCCCCCTACACCGCAGGACGTGCAGCCACCCTGGGCCCGCGGTCACCGCCTCTCTCCCTGCCCAGGAAACGGAAGTGGAGCTGTACAACGAGTTCCCTGAGCCCATCAAACTGGACAAGAACGACCGCCCCAAGGCCTCGGCCGAGAGCTGCAGCTGCTGAAGAGGCAGAGAGCAGAGCACACAGTCCTCCGCGACCGAGAACACACGTGCAGGCCTTCTTCCACGAGCCCCTCCTCCCACAGACAGTCATCTCTCGCCCAGCTGCCTGGGGAGCCCAGCACACCGCCGACCCCCGCACACGCCCCACAGACCCACCGCCCGCCCCGTGGGCTCCACGGCAGCAGCAAGGCCGGAGGCGCACACCCGCCTGGGTGGAGTCTGCGCTGGAAGCTTCTTCCTTTTGTCCACTGGAGAGAGAACTGTTTACAGTTAATCTGTGTCTAATTAGTTCTGATTTTTTTAACCGTCTTGTGGTCTTTTTACCCACCCCCTCCTGTGAAGGCCACCACGTGGGAAGGCTGGTGCCCTGCGCTCCATCACAGGCTCACACCCAGTCTGATCAGGCTGAGTTTTGTATGTATCTGTTAATGCTTGTTACTTTTAACTAATCAGATCTTTTTACAGTATCCATTTATTATGTAATGCTTCGTAGAAAAGAATCTTATAGTACATGTTAATATATGCAACCAATTAAAATGTATGAATCAGCGTAAGAAATTCTCGGGTTATGTGTTTAAGTCCTGTGACGCAGGCCTAGAGGCAGAGGGCTGAACCCGGTCTGGACCGCGGCGTGTTCAGCATCTCAAGGGGTGAGAAGTCCAGCAGGAGCCTTCTGTACAGTAGACCCGAGAGTCATGTGCGCCTTTTATCAAAGACTTCAGAGCCAAGAAGCTTTGCATCTCTCCAGGGGAGACTGTCCAGTTCCCTCTGCATCTAAATTTTCCAAGAGGCGATTTGCGTAATACTTTGGTGTGTGCAATGGAGAAACAGCTGTTTCACAAATTAAGACTCTCATTTTCCCTTTTTTTCTTTCCTGCTCCACACTTTTAAAACTCCCCTGTTAGATTCGCATCCACGTCCAAGAGGGAGAGGAGGCCCTCCCAGACCTGTGCTAGCGACGGTACCTTTGCTCTAGACGGCGCTCCTCTCGGGGTGTGGCGTCCTCGGTGAGCACACCTTCCCCGGCCCCGACTCCCCAGTGTAGCCCCCGAGCCCCCGCTTCCTGGCGGCCCCCCCCACACACTGTAGCCTGCTTCACAGAGCTCCCCTCGGAGGGCCCGTGTCCCCGGGTGTGGGCCAAGTTCTTCTGTAGAGACGAACGTGATGCCAATAAAATGTACCAAGAACAAAGACCGTCTGTCTTCGCCCCATCTTTTCCTCCAGGCCTGGGCTCAGGGGCAGCTGTGTAGCTGGTCGCCCTCACAGCGCTTTCTCTCGAGCAGCAGCTGCCGGCACAGTCCACGGGCCTCCTCTGTCCAGCCGCTCAGCACCGGCCCCTGGTGTATGCCGTCTGTGTTTCTGATCACAGTTGAGGGGGGAGGAGGGGACCCCGGCTGGAGAGCGCTGTCCCTGCAGAGGCGGGGCCGTGAGCAGCGAGCGTGAGCGGCCTTTGGGTTTGCGGTGGTTTAACCCACGTGGTCGCTGACACGCAGCCCTTGCGTGATTCTGGGTTTCTGACTCTTGACAGGAGGGTTTGGCAGCATGGCCCGCATTCCGCACGGATGAGCCATGCTGGGACAGCAGGCGCCGTGAGGATCAGTGTTAGGAAACGGCCACGTGGTGGCCGGTGGGAGGGCGGAGGCTGGCAGACTGCGCCTGGGGCTCTACACGCCCCACTCCTCAGGTCCCTGGCGGGTTGCTTCCTCCGGCCGCTCTGGGCTCACCCCCTGGACGCTCAGGACCACCACAGCTCCCCCGTCAGGGGCACATGGCTCCCCGCGCTCCGGCCCTGCCTCGTGGGCTGGGCGTGGGGGGCCCGGCGGCCTCCCCTGGTGCTGGGCGGCGGTGAGTGGACCCCGAGTGGCGCGTGATTCACAGACCAGGGTGTTGCCCTCTGGTCCTGACCGTGAACAAGGTGGGGACATGGACTTGGACCTCTGACCTCAACCACCTCCTGAAACCAGTGACTATCGTTACAGTGACCCACCTTGTTTTTTAAATATTTAATAGTGCTATCACCATGCAAGTATTAAAGTCACCTTTAGACAGAGTGCAAAGGTAAGCCAAAAGTAGGAGAAGCTATTTGCAGATCATGTATCTTTCGGAGACCTTGCGTCTACAACATGAAAAGTAATAACATAATCAGAAAACAAACTTGAAATGGGCAAAAGACTAGAATTAAACAGTTTATCAAAGGAGACATTCAAACTGTCTTCTAAGAATTAGAAGGAAACGTTCTCAAAATTGTTAGTCACTAGGAAAATGCCAATTGAAACCACGATGGGGGGACCTGACTTCCCTGGTTGAGGAATCTGCCATCCAGTATCGGGGACTCGGGCTCAGTGCCTCTTCTGGGAGTTGAGACCCTACATGCATCCAGGGAAGTACCCACGTGCTGCGGCTGCTGAGCCCGCACGCCACCAAGCAGACCCGATGTAGCCCAATAAATATTTAATAAACACGCAGAGGAATTTCACTACACGTGGACCAGTCACTATAATGCAAAAAAGACCATGCCAAGCCTTACGAGGACTTCAAGAAAACGGAACCTCCCCACAGTGCTGGTGGGAACAAAAATAGTACAATCCCGGCTGGAAAAACCTGCCAGTTTCTTAAGAAGCTACACGTAAGCTTAGCATATGACCCAACAACTTCACTCCTGTGAATCCAAGAGAAATAAAATCGTACCTGCTCAAACCCTCCTGTCAGCGCTCTTGGCAGCGTCGTTCATAACAGCTGCAATATGGAAGCAAAGAGTTGGATGCAACTGAGCGACTGACCTGATAGGAGCAACTCGGCTGGCAGATGGACACACGGGTCTGGTGAGCCCGTGCAGTGGCCACAGAGCCAAGAGGCGGGCGGGCAGCGCAGACAGACCGCAGCCTCAGCAGAGGCCGGCGCAGAGTGACACGCCGTGCGACTGCACGCACAGTGTTCAGAAACGTCCAAACAGAAGTCAGACCTGCTGTGACCTGGCGCTGCATGGGGTGGGGCGGGGGCCTGGCTTCAGACAGGCTCAGGGGAGATGTCTGGAGTGATGAAGGCATTGTCAGACTGGGCCACGGTGACGGCATAGCTCTATAAACCTACCAACTTACTTTAAATAACTAAAATGTATTGGGTGCAAAGTCTCTTCAATGAAGTTGTTAAAATTATCTTTGGAAACTAACTTTGAAGAACCATAGAGAAAGTCTCTTTACTCAGATGACGTTTGGCGGTAGGCTGCGCTTACAGTACGGCTCACTCCGCACGCTCCTACACAGGCCAGCCGTACTCTGGAATGAGCTCAGATGTAACTTCGTGGCCCTGAACCTAATCGCAGCCAGCCAATTTTAAGTCAGATTTGACTTTGACCCTGACTCACATCTCAGTTTCATTTCCTTACTGACAAATCATCTAAGCATGGGCCCCTTGAAATGACCTTGAATCTGACCCTGTTATATTCCGACTTTAAATCACACTGAGCCCCTACCCACTGTGACAACTCTCCAACCTGGGGCTAATCCATCTCAACGTTCGCCCAGCATCGTCTTCCTGTGTCCTGTACACACAGCTGCGCTTGCCTAGACTTGGTTTCTCCTCAGTAAGAAGCGGGTGGAGACTCAACTCCACTGGCGCAGTGTCTTCCCCATATTCCTACCAAGACTGCACGTGCTCTTGAGACACCAAGTTTGCTCCAACAAGGCGTAAGATGTGCTTTTGAAGAGAATGGGGTTTGCAGGGTTTGCACTGATGCAAATTCTTACCGTCCTCCTCCTTAGATCCTTTGAATTTGCTCTGTTTCCAGGAAGAATGTGAACTGAGACGCGTGTGTGGGGGTGTGCCGGAGTCCACCTCCGGCAGCCGGGGATTCAACCTGACGGGCTGAGCGGTGTCGGCGAGAAACTCAGGCAGCCTCTCATTTTTCTTGGACTGCCTGTTTATTTCAAGCTTATGATTCTCTTTTATACTTTTACAAAGGCATTAGGTCAGAGGTTTGACATTTTTAGTTCCCATTGACCCCGATTTATTTTTCTCCAAAGATCATTGTTGCCCCTCAAAAAGAGTTTCTGCCTCAGCGATTCTCTTATCTACTTTTTCTCATGTGTCCTTGTGAATACACTGTAACTCATGCTAATGTCTGGGCTGCGTACCACATTCCTCAGTTTCTTTCTTATCTTTCTAAGTCCTGTTTGCCCCTAGTATCCTAAGCTCACTATTTCTTAGAAAGGGCTTCTAGCTAATAATATCTCTAAAGTCCCTAATTTCTATAAGCTATAGTAGAATATTGTAACATTACAGCAATCCTTAAATCTTTAGTTTCTAACTATTTTAATTATTCCTAGGCCCTAAATTCAGCAAACTCCTTTCCCATAAACACTTTTCTCACAAATAAGCTTCAGATAGAATCCCTCCCATGGCCTCAAGCTGCAGCCTGCGTGCTCACCCTGGAACACTTTTTTGTAAAAGTCCTTGAACAGATGTCAGTGATTAACTTTATGAATTATTCTCTGAGCACAGCTGCAGAAGGCTTTATGCCTTCTCCTGCTCCTCTCAAAAACAATAAGCACCTTAATATTCTCTTCAGTCAACTCAGCTGAGGAAAGGAAAACACAAGTCAGAATCACAAAGCCTAACTCCATTCTGGGTCCATGCCTATGGAACAAAGGGAGGGGGTTTAGGGCCATGCCTCTATTTTGTCAGTAATGCCTAAGGCGGCTCCTGACAGTGGTGTGTCTACGTTCATCTCAGTTCCAACAAAGAGGCGGTTCCTTTGAGAAACAGCCAAGATCTGTTGCGCCGATGCTGACCCTGACACCCTCGGCCTTGAAATGACTGTCACTCACTCACTGTGCCCACGTCTTGTCCTAAATTTAGGTTGACTTCATCCTTAACCTCAGACCAGGTCTTTACCTTGAAACTGGCCTTGAGCCTGACCCTGACCCATCTCTCACCCTGTGAGGGAGCGTGCGTTCCACCTGACTTGCCCTGATTTTGCCCATGACCTGAACGTGTGGAATCGAGAACAAACAGTGAAAACCCAAGTCCGCAGATGCGGAGAGCACACTGGGAACCAGGGCCAGCATGTGTGGCGAGCAGCGTGGGTGGAGGGCCGGGAGGCCAGGAAGGCCTTTACGAAGTCAGTCCTGGGGAGGTCACGCACGGCCCGGTGCCTGGTTCAGAAACCTGCATGTGTGGAGCCACCGGGAGAGCAGACCTTAACATTCTCGTCACAAAAACGTCAGCGCACGTGACGGGGGGTGGTGATCGTTTCACAGCATGGACAACGCCGAGTCATGATGGTCCGAAGCTCACAGCACGTCACCCGTGGGGAAAACCAGCTAAACCTTGCACGGGATGCAAAACTGAACTCCAGATGAATCACAGCCTGTAAAGCTCTGAAACTGTAAGACTGGGACACTTGGGAAAAACACAGGAAAAATACTCAAGAGCTAAGGCTTGGTGAAGAACCTCTTAAACGTGGCTCCAAGAGCATATTCTATAAAAGGAAAAAATCAATAAATCGGACTCCATCAAAATTCAAAGCTTTTTCTCTGGAAAAGCTGTTTAAGGGGATGAAAGACCGACTACAGAGAGCAGCTCCCAGAAGCCCTGGCGTCCAGAGTGTTCCCTGGGGCTCCGTAATGGCTGACGGCGGCCCATGGGGCGTCTCGGCCTCCGTGTCAGGATGGGGCCCGTGCTGATGAGCTGATGGCCGTGAGCATGGGGTGAGGGGCCAGGGGAGGCCCCCTCACGCCTGCTCGTCCACCCAGGGGAGCTGACAGGTGCACCCTCATAAAACTGACACGGGACACGGCGCGACCCTCGACCCGGCCCCGGCTCACATTGCCGGACTTTCCCCACCAGGCGCGCCTGCCACGGACGATGTGGGGCGCCTCCCTCGGGCAAGGCCACATTCTTTCCCACACACCAGGGGGTTTACCCGTTTGAAGGGGGTGAACTCAATTCGCGTTTGAGAAGAGCGTCCCAGGAACTTGTCTGGGAACTAGGGGGGTGGGGGACTCTGCAGGAAGCATTCAGCGTTCCATCTCTAGACTGGACGCTCTTGTGGCCACGGACCCCAGACTGGAGTTGCACGCGCCCCACCTCCAGCCAGCCGCGCTCGCTGCAGACCTGCCCCCCAGTCCTAACCGGCCAGAGCCGAGCTCGTCATATCTATGCTGAGCTCCCACCTGCCCTGAATCCGGGGCTTTTTGTACATGGACAGACGCCACGGTTTGTCCAAGTCTGAAGGTCTGACAGCAGCCAAGGGCTCTGTTCAGTCCTGAGCAGGCTTTTCCTTCAGGTGCTCGGCTTGTCCTTGCACTCACCGCCAGTGGATGTATGAGGCGTGCAGCTGTTCCAGCCCTGGTGAGGCTCTGTTTACTACACTGGGCCCAGTGCAATACCCTGCCCCCTTGAAGCTGCCTGTCCATCTTTATTTCAACAATCTGAACATACGGCCAGCGAGTATTTAAGTTCAGTGTCTGAAGGTGCAATTTAAACATGAGTAAGATAGTACACACCCCCCTAAAAAGTGCACAGCTCAGCAGTTTTAGGGTCCTCCCAGCGTTGTGCAGCCACTAACTCTAGACCGTTCCCATCACTCTCTCACTCCCCACTTCATCGAGTTTCAGTAGAAAATCGCGTGCAGAAATACGGTCAAAAAGGTTGGTTTGTTTTTTTCTCGCTTAACTTATGTGGAACCCAAACATCAAAGTGATGAAGATGACCAAGCTTGTGCAGATGCTTTTCAAGGCTTGATTAGGATCAGTTCAGCTCAATCGCTCAGTCGTGTCCAACTCTTTGTTGACCCCATGGACTGCAGCACGCCAGGCCCCCCTGTCCGTCACCACCTCCCGGAGTTTACTCAAACTCATGTCCATTGAGTCAATGATGCCATCCAACCATCTCATCCTCTGTCGTCCCCTTCTCCTCCCACTTTCCATCTTTCCCAGCATCAGGGTCTTTTCCAGTGAGTCAGTTCTTCGCATCAGGCGGCCAAAGTATTGGAGTTTCAGCTTCAGCTTCAGTCCTTCCAATGAATATTCAAGACACTTGATTAGGACACTTGGAGTATATCTGCTATCTCCCACATGGCATAAACCGATTGTTCTCAATGTCTCGATCTGATTGCTGTCAACTTCATCTGATCTTCCCAACCCTGGAGCATCATGCAGCGAGAAATCTCCAGCAGGAAGCTTCACAAACCGCCTCTGACACCTTCAGTCACAGCACTTTGTCCGTATACTGCACAAAGCTCTCCGTGAGCTTCAGCTGTATTTTTACCTTCACTTTCACTTCACTTTCAAGATGCTGAAAATGTGGCTTACTTCCCCTCCTGTCTTCAATACTGAAATGGTGCCGGGGTCCAGCCCCGGTGGATCCAGGGTGATTCGAAGGTGAGGGGATGGAGTCGGCGTCTTTGGAAAAATACATATTTAATCACAGATATAGAGAGATTAGAAATGGAAAGTGCAGTAGGAAGATTAGTGGAGAAAAAGAGGCTGAATAACTTGGATTACGTGGAAGAGCATCCATGCTCCAGATGGGAATTCAGCCAGAAAAACGAGGGCAAGAAAGAAGCGACATGGGGGAATCAGTCTTTCCGGAAACTGATCCGATTTCTTTATTTTTGGGTTAGCTTATATACCTTTTGTTACACATAGGGATGAATACACAGTCACGCGGGGGTCAGCAGTCCTGACCTTTATCAAAATCAGGTGCTTCACATAAATGTATAAAAAAGGTACATCATCTTCTGGCCATGAGTGAGACCTGCTGACATTTTATGATCCTTTCTTTCTGATAACCAAAAAACTTATTTCTTCCAAGGGTATTTTTTTCTTCAACCAGACACCACCCTCCAAATAAAGTTACATTCCTATAGGGTGAGGGTGTAGTGAGTTACAATCAAGAAAGGAATGTATTTAACCCAAGGTTAACATGATTAGTCTTAAAGGTTAATACTTATTTCTCCTATATGCTAGTTATATTCATTATAAGGGCAGGGAATATGGAGATTTAGCAGCAAACATCAGCCCAACAAGTGAAAATCCTTTCACCAATGCTCCCCTTAAGATCTATTTAGTCTTAAGATAGTGATAAAGTTACATTTTTACGTAGCAAGGACACAGTGATTTAAAACAGTACAGTGATCTATTACAAAAGAGAAAATCCATTAACTCAAAAAGTCTAGTATGGCTAACATCAAAAACTACTATATTTCCTTTTCTATATTCCAAATACATTGATTAATATATTCCCAGGTGCCTAAGGATATGGAGGCCTGGCGGCAATCATTGACTCAACAAGAAAAAGCCTTATGCTAATTAAGACTCTCAAAATACTCCAAAACTCTCTGTGCTGTTTATGGTTGAGGGGTAGTAAACAATCATGTGGCAGGCGTATGGATAATCCTGTCACACAAGCTAGTCTGTCAGCAGAGAGGTTTGACCTGAGACATCCTTGTCCCACCCAGAGCAGGGAATTAGCAGCAATTATTGACACAACAAATGAAAACCCTTCACCAATATAATTCCTAACCAACCCACTATACTAATAATTTCTAACTCCCCAAAAGAATTTGCCTTTAGTAAGTCTAAAACATCTCGTGCCTCTCAGGTTGGGAGGCTGTACCTATACAGGTGGGCTAGATAACCTTCAGAGGAGTCCGTAAGCTGAAACACTCTTGTCACGCCCAGGAATTTTTATTGCCTTGGAGCTGCACGTTTACTCCTCCTCGTAGAGAAACGGTTATGGGGGAGAACCCCCCGTAAAGTCAGAGGTGTAGGTGAGAGCATAACACAGACTCTGGTTTTGGGGTAGATGCTCAGGAACAGGGGGTTTCCTGAGGCTTGATCACGGCTTTGCGTATGCCAAGCCTCCCTCCTCATGACCTTTGCCATGGGCGGAGTTCCTCACGCTGGCTCCCGGCAAAATGGCTACACAAAAATTCACCAATTTTGATTTTTTTAAAATGCATACTGATGAGACAGCTGTCACCATACAACGGCACAAAACTGTTCCAAATGAAGACGAGTGAGCGCTACCAGAGCCATGTTACAGAAATAAACGAACATTTTGGCCAACCCAGAGCAACACTGCCGTCATCAGAACAGTAGTGGTCCTAGCACAGAACAGAAATAGACAAAGATGGGACAGTATAGAGAGCGCAGAAATAAACCCGCAGCCCTGTGCTCAGCCACTCTAGACAAAGGGAGGGGGGATACACAGTGGAGGGAAACAGCCTCTTCAAGAAACGGGACTCGGAAAGCTCACAGCTGTGTGCAAACACCAGAAATCGGAACCTTCCCTAACGACGTATACAAAAATAGACTCAAAAGGGACTCGAGCTAAGTGTGAATGGGTGCAGCCGCTGTGGACACCAGTATGGGAGTTCCTGAGAAAACTAAAAGCGCAGCTGCTATTAATACACGAGCCGGCAACCCCACTCCTGGGCATGTATGTCCAAACAGAAGTGTGAATGAAAAGACACGCGCACGCCTACACAAAAATTCACCAATTTTGATTTTTTTAAAATGCATACTGATGAGACAGCTGTCACCATACAACGGCACAAAATTGTTTCAAATGAGGTTGAAGACGACTTCAGCGCAGCACTATTCGCGGCGGCCAAGACAAGGACACGGCCTGAACGACCACGGGCAGACGGACAAAGAAGGTGTCATGGGGCTTCCCGGGCGCTCCGGTCGTTGAGCATCCGCCCGCCGACGCAGGGGACACGGTTTCTATCCCTGGTCCAGGAACTACGATCCCACAGGCTGTGGAGTAACCCGGCTCACGCACCACCATTCCGGAAGCCCGGGTGCCTACAGCGTCTGCTCCGCCACGAGGAGCCCCCAGTCGCCGCAAGTGGAGGGCTGCCTGCACAGCAGCCAAGACCCAGCGCAACCAGAACGAAAGACAACTTTCAACCCAAAGGATCCCAACTACGCACGAGCTCTCCTGATCGCCACCCCTCGCTGGCACCCTGCTCGTATTCCGTGGGTCCACTGCCCCTACATGCATCCCACCAGCATTTTCCAATGTGCACAGTCCAATTCTCCAGCTGCGCCTAGTGGCGGCCCCAGCGCACGTGCCTGGCTCCGCGCATGCGCCTGCTTGCGTGAGCCGAGAAGCGTGTGGCTGGAAGCCGGTGCTGCCGGAGCCCTGGCGTGCCTAGAGCTGATGTGGCTGCCCTGCCCGGCTTCCCTCCGACCGCCGGGTTTCCTGGCATCCAGAAGAGACGCGAGTGTCAGCCCGGCCCTCCGCCCTCCTTCCCCCGGCGTTCTCGAGGCGCTGCGGGAGGGGTCCCTGTCACCGGGAACTCGTCACTTTGCTGGAGCTCCAGGGGAAGGAGCCGGTGCTGGAATGCCGTCCCCTACTCAGGGTCTTGTCTAGTCCGTGGGTTAACGGCGAGTCCAGGGAGGAGGAGGGGTGAGGGGTGTAATAAAGCCCCAGCTTTAGGAGAGCAAAGGCCCACTGACCGCAGGAAGCCCGCACAGCTGTCAGCCCAGAAAGGCGCCCTCCCTCTCCCCCCAGTCACGCCTCCACCCCTGGAAGGGCTGTTCGGGGGTCGTCTTGTCCCGGGGCTGCTGGCTTCACCCCCCCCCCCCCCTCCAGGTCCCTTTTGGGACGAGAGGACCCTCCAGCTCTGGCACCCGCTCAGCTTGCCCTGGGCATCGCCGGAGTCCTGTCAGGGGATCGCTTCCCTGCCTCTTTCCCCTGAAAAGAAACCGCTAGAGCATCCTGAAAAGACGATGCACTGTGGCCAAGCGGCGTTTATTCCTGGAATGCATCTGCGAAGTCTGCCAGTGCAGGACGTTTAGAGGGTGAAGATGAAGGCCCAGCGTGACCATCTCAAATGGTGCAGAAAAAGCACTCCAAAGAATTCAACTATGACGTTTCCGCAGGGGACTTCCCTGGGCGCCCAGTGGTCAGGACTCCCGAGCTTCCACCGCAGGGGCCACCTGGTGGGGGAACTAAGATCCCGCCTGCCAACTGGGGCAGTGAAAAATATAATGAATTTCATAAATAAAATTTTTAAAAGTAAGCCAAACTCAGACACACGGAGCAGACTGGATGTTGCCACAGGTAGAGGATGAGGGTGGGTGACGTGGGTGAAGGGTGGAAGGCCTCCAGCTCCTGGGGCTGCAGCGCCCGTGATGGCGACTGGCGTTAGTCACGCTCAGCTAACTGCATATTGCAAAGCTGCTAACGCCACTGAACCAAGCTCTCTTACCTGACACGGAGCAAGCCACACTCCACGGAGATGCCTGAGATGCCGAGGTTTGAGGGTTTATTCAGAAGGTAGCCAAGCATGGAGACAGGAAAATGAACCTCCGGGCAGGCAAGAGGCTGGGGCATGATGGGATCAGGAATAAGAAATAGGGAGAGGTGGTGGGGAACGGCGTCCCATCGTGGGTCTGTGCAGGTGGAACCAGGGCCTGGCGTCTGCACCTTCCAAAGGTCACCCTGTGGACACCCGTGCCGGCCCAGTTGGAGGGGCCGTGGTCCCACAGCTCAGCTCACACCAGGTGCAGCTGAAGCCGAGTTCCTGGAGGACAACTCGCGCAGACGTGTTGTTTAGGCTGAGCTGCGTCGAGGACACGTGGCTCTTTACGCAGCAATGATTACAATGAGCTTGAGGCGTCAAGGCAGGTTACAGGTGAAATGGATTTAACTACAGACTCCATACAGTTTCACAGTGAGGGTAGGTCTTAAAAAGTCCTCATCAGGACAAAAAAAAATCCTGAAACTGTGTACGGTGACGGACTGTGCTGTCTCACAGTACATACAAACATTCAAGTACCTGGTACACTTGAGAGCTTCCCAGGCGGCTCAGCCAGTGGTCAGGAACCCGCCTGCCACTTCAGGAGACGCAGGTTTGATCCCTGGGTCGGGAAGATCCCCTGGAGGAGGGCATGGCAACCCACTCCAGTATTCTCGCCTGGAGGATCCCATGCCAGAGGAGCCTGGCAGGCTGCAGTCCCTGGGGTCACAGAGCCAGACCCGACTTAGTGACTGAACAACAAGCGTTTAACCACAAGAGATTACATACTAAACAAGATCATTTTCCTACTTGTCTTCAGAGTGTTTTGCAGCCCTGAGCCTGCCCTCCGCCTGGCATAGCAGCAGGGGCCGCTATCAGCTGCCCCCTTATGGACCCACCAGGCCTTGCAAACCACCTCATTCACTGGTATTTTCTACCTGGTCAAGTAGGCCTGTATGTTTGTGGACCCTGGGATAGATACAGTTGGTGCTTTTGTCTGTGGTTTTCTTGTGGGGTTTTTGGTTTCCTGGGACAAAATGTGAATAGACAAGCATCCAGACAGAAGAATGGGGAGCAGGGAGAAGGCAGCACAGAGGTGTGGGGGGGGGGGGACCCCCGTGAGGACGCAGCTCTGGTGGCTCACCATCAGGTGAGCCTGTGACGCCCTGCTCCCCGGGGCCCACAGTCCCCACCGGGGCTGGGGGCACGGATTCCCGACTGGCCAAGGCCAGCAGGTGCCGACAGTACGTCCTTGAAGGCAGCACCAGGGAAGGGCGGAGAGGACGGTTGAGAGGTCACTCTGGAAGCCAGCTCTGCCGGCTGGGGTGGCCGCAGGTCAGGTGCGCGCCAGCTGTCACCTGCCCAGGTGCCTGGAGAAGCCAGCCTCCAGCTGGGCCAGCCTCCACTGGGGCTGTGGACATTACGCGTGTGTCTGCGGGGGTGCAGGCGGCAGGGATGTCCTGTGAGGATCGCGCGCTGGTCTCCTGGCCCGAGGAGAGGGGCCCAGGCTGCTCTCTGAGACCGCAGAGCCCGGAGACCGCGGTGGGGGCCGGCAGGACGGCGTCCCAGGCGGCCGGCCCAGGGCGCGGTCTCCGCACGGACCCGCACCGCAGAGCCGCCTCCAGAGCGGCCCTGCACGAGCGACCGCCAGCGAGGGTCCAGATCGCCGGCTCTGGGTCAGCTCCTCTCGCAGAGCGGCTCCCCCGGCGGCCGCGCGAGCCCGCGTCGCCCGGGACCCCCCGAGGCCCCTCCTCCGCCGGCCCCGCCCAGGGCGCGCGCGCCCCCGCGCCGCGGGAGGCCCAACGCCCGCCGGCGTGCCGGTTGGGAGGCGCGCGCGGTCTCCATGGAGACGGCCGCGGGGACGCGCGCCCAACGCCCGCCGGCGTGCCGGTTGGGAGGCGCGCGCGGTCTCCATGGAGACGGCCGCGGGGACGCGCGCCCAACGCCCGCCGGGGCCCGCAGCCCAGACCTCCGGCGCAGATGGAGGCGGGCGGGCGCCAAGGGCCGGGGGCACTTGGGGGAAACGCGGAGGCTGGGCGCCCGCTCCCGCGTCCCTGGGACAGAGACGAGCGTCCCCACCCCGGGGACCCTCCCCCTTCTGTCCCCAGAGGCCTCCGCCGACCGACCCCGGCCGCGGCCGCCACCCTCTCCGGGGGTGATGACTGTGCTTGCCGAGAACCTCCCCGCTGCCCACACGGAAGGCTGCCCCCAAGTCCTCGGAGCCCCCCGCCCAGGGCTCCAGGCCACAAGCGTCCCGCTGGAAAGGCTCCTTCCTCGCTTGGGCCCGCTGCTAGCCCCTCGCAGGCCTAGGGTGTGTGTGTGTGTGTGTGTGTGCGCGCGGCAGCGGGAGATGCCGCCTAGCTCCCTGCACTCTCAAGACAAGCAGCCAGGACTGGGGGCCGAGAGGAGAGGCCGCATCTCGGAACTCCTCCTAGTCAGGGCCCTTTCTCCTCATTGATTCACACAGACTTTTACTGAGCACCTACTGTGTGCCGCCTACAAAGGGTCCGGTGACCCACACGCCAGACAAGCAGAAGCTGGGTGGGGAAGAGAGACTGCAGAAGCTACAGCAGTGACGCGTGCTTTGAAGAACCAACCTGGGAAAGGGAGAGACGGTGGGGGGTGGATGGCCCTACTTCAGATGGGGTGCTCAGGGAGGGCTTCCCGGAGGAGGTGGTATTCACCTGATTGGCAAGAATGGGAGGCGAAGGAGGGCTCACCAGCACTCAAGCCCCAAGTGGAGGGGCGGGTAGGGGCCACGGGGCAGGGCAGGACACCGAGGCAGCACGCTTAGATGTGATTCTAAGTGCCATGGGAAGCCGCCCGAGGGTTTAAGGAGGGATGGGCAGGATCTGATGGGGTCCAGTGGGGGCTCTGAGAAAACGGTGGCTTCTGTGAAGATCTGGCCACAGGGAGGCCCACTCGGAGGCGCTCTCTGTCTTCTGGGGCTGGTAGTGCCTGGCGGACAGGTCCAGGGTGAGCTCAGAGGCCAGGAGACAGCTCGGGCTCTCCCCCGGGTCCCCTCCCGATGTTCCCAAGCTCTGGGGCCTGGCCCCAAAGGACAGCCTTCTCACCCAGACAAGGCGGGCACATGGCCAATGTCCGTCCTCATCCAGGGGACTGGCCTGGCCTCCCCATCCCTTCCCCATCCCCAGCTAACTGGCCAGATGAGAGGTCAGCAAGGGCAAGAGCACTGGACTGGGAATAAGACTTGGAGACAACCCAGAAACCCCGGGTGGGCTTGGCCCCTTCCCTGCACCTGGCACCTCAGCTTCTTCAGGTCCCAGGGGGTCCCTTCCCCTGAACCTATCGAGGATGCTCCCAAAGCATTCAGGGGGTCACCTCCTTCAAGAAGCAGTGGCTGAGAGGGGAGGGGCGGAGGAGGGCTCAGTTTTGGAGAGCTGTGTATGCCAGGCTCTCGAGTTAGGAGGAGGTGTTGTCTCCTGGGCTTTGCTGGCCTCTTCATTTTCAGAAGTGGGTCCCCTTGCACCTAACTTCTGAAACAGCAGTTAGAGCCCCTTCTAGAGTCTCATATTTGAGGCTACACAAGACAGAAGGGTCTTGGGGGCAGATGTTAAAGCAGAAGATAATTTAGCTAAGGAAGACTCAATGAGAAGAAATTGGGATGGCCAGGGTTGAAGGAGCTGGGGTGGGAAGCGGGCTGCGGAAGGGAGGGCAGGTGAGCCGGGGGAATAAAGTCAAAGACGTCAGCAGGGCCTGGATGCTGTGGCCAGGGCGGGCACCCTGAGTGGGAAAGTGACAAGCTCCCACTCTCCTCTTCAAAGGCCTCTGAAGCGGGCGATGGTGGGCAGTGGTGGGCAGGAGGAGGCGCACCCCCAGAAAGTGGCAGTTAGGGAGCTTTCAGGGCAGCTGGGTTGGTTCTAGATCAGGAAAGAAAGTCAGGACCCCCAGGACTGGGCGAGCCGAGCCTGATCGCTCTGAGATGAGCTTCTCTGAGCCTTGCAGGCCCTCGTGCTAACCCTAAGCCTGCCCAGCTTTGACTCCCATTTCATTCATTCAACAAATATTTATTGAGGGCCTACTATGTGTCAGGCCCCGTGCAGCGTGGCTTGAGCGCATCCCTGCTCTCGTGGGGGTGACAGGCACAAGACAGGACAATCTCAGAGAGCAATTAACGGTGTAAAACCAAGTGCTACTGCTAGAATCGGGGTGGTGCCGCTCCTTGAAATGAGGGGAACAGCAAATGCTTTGTTGTCTTCCCCGGCCGGGGGGGCCTTGCCAGTGCGGTCACACTGGAAGATGGTTTCTCTGCTTGTCAGGCTCTGCCCTGGCCCCAGCGCCCCTCCCAGAACAGTGTCTGGATGCGACCTTGCCCCAGCCCCTCGGCCTTGATCCCTCGGGCCCCATGGAGAAGAGATATCAAACTCTACCACGGCCGAGGCCGGACAACAGTTCCGACCTTGGCCTCCCCGGCGCATGGGCCAGCTCACCCCCCAGGAGACCCTGCCGGAGGAGGGAGGCAAACAGGCAAGGGGTCAGCCTCTCCCAGGCCTCCCTGTCCATGGAACACGGCTCGAAGTCCACTCAATGCCACTGTCCCCCCAGAGCCTGCCCCCCTCTGCTGGGCAGCGATCCTCCTGCAGGAGAGGCCCTTCGGGGAGGCAGGGGCAAGCCTCTCCTAGGCCACTGTGCCCACAGATCACGGCTCAAAGGCCACTCGGCGCCATTGTCTTCCCAGAGCCTGCCCCCTTCCCTGCCCCTGGCTGGCAGAGATCCCCACAGGGGAGGCGGGGCTGTGGCTGAAGGAAGAAGGAAGAAGGGGGGGCAGAGCCAGGCTGTGAGGGGGCAGAAAGCCAGGCCATCCAAGCCTCCAAAAGCCTGAATTCGATGGGGGAGCCAGGAAGGCTCGAGGCTGCGGCCAGGTCACCAGGGGTGGCCTGATGGCTGTGCCTGAAATGTGGGGTGGGGATGGAGTTGGGAGACACACGCAGGCCAAGCCAGGTGGACTCACAAGGCCCAGGATGGGTGCTCATGGGGGACGTGGGTTGGGGGGCACACTTGGAAGCCTGCCGGGTCACAGGGCATCAACACTTAAGTGGATCTGTAAGAGTGGTCTGGAGGCTCGTTCTGGGCTGGTGTACAAAGGACAGTCAGGGAGACACATCAGGAACTGACCAGCCTGCCCCGAGGGCACGACCAGACGGGCACAGGCCCCCGGACGCGGACTGGTGTCCAGGGCCGAGACGCGCCCCTCGGCTGTCACCTCACAGCCTTGTTCCCCCAGTCGGGTTTTATACCACAAATAACTTCACTAAGAAAAAGGGCTCTTAAAGGAAAAAGACGTAAAAGGCCTGGAGAAGGCCATGTGGCCGAGCGGGTCCCCAGCTCTGGCAGAGCCGGCTGCGGGAAGCTGGGGGGGACGCTCCAGACACGAGCCTCTGCTCACGTCCAAGCGAACAGCACCACCTGCCAGGCCCCGTGTCAGCTGTCGGCTCCGGGGCTGGGGGGGCACTGTCACTTCGTGCCCCTCATCCACAGGCCCCCCACCCCCGGATGAGCTGGGACCCCAACACATGGCGCCCGGCAGTAGTGGGTCCTTGCACGCTGAACAGCGCCCATCCCTTCTTTACACACTGTCTTCTAAGCACAGCTGCACTTTGGGGGCGTCTGCAGCGGGGAATCGGAGGTGGATGGGCATCGGGGCTCCGGGCTCGCTGCACTGCTCCCTGGGGACAGGGCGTGGTGGCCTCTCAGTCGCTAGTCCTGCCTCAGCAAGGGGCCCGCCCGCTGCTGGCGGGGAGAGGGGAGACCAGAGGCCCCCAGAGCACCCCCATTCAGGGCTTCACAATACACATTTGCATCTTAAAGGCGACCTTTCCCCACCCTTACACCTGGTGAATTCCCCCATTTCCCTTTACATAGTAAAAAGCACCTAAGGCCTCTTACTTCCATTTTAAACCCCAAACCGGGCCAGGCTGGAGCCAGCCTCGCTGTCTAAATCAGTGTGGGAGACAGAGCTTCCTGTCAGCTCCGGAGCCCGCTGGGCCTTCCCACAGGGGCTGCGGCCCCTCAGACCTCTCGGCCTCGCGCCTGGGGCCCCATCCCAGGCTGTCTAACTGTGAGTGTGTGAGTGGATCCCTACAGGGGTGGGGACAGGGCTGGCCCAGGGCCCAGGCAGGTGGCTCGCATGGGGAGTGTGTGGGCAAGCGGGGGTCCAGGCCAAGCCACATGTCTGCTGCAGGGCCGGTCCAGCTGGCGCTCAGAGGGCCCCCTCGCCCCGCTACAAATAGGCAACCTAAGGTCAGATAAGGATAAGTGCTATGAGGAAAATAAAGCGGGGCGGCGGGCCTGGAGGCAGCTCTGAATGGATTCTGGAGGAAAAGGGCCGGCCACCTGGCTGTGCCAAGGCCCCAAGCGGGAGCCCCGGGCGTGGCGAGAGCCTCGAGCGTCGCGGGAGCCCCAGCAAGGAACAAAAAGGCCAGAGCCAGGGGGTGGGGCGGCGGAGGGGCGCGCGGCCCCTGCTCTCTACAAGTGTCGGGGAGGGCGGGATTGCAGGGGAAAGTGGGAGACACAGAAGAGGCACTTCAGACACCCCGGAGGGGAAGGCGGGCGCCGCGGTCTGCTGCTCAGGAGAGAGACATGGGTGTCACCAGCGTATGGGTGGTGTTTGGAGCAGCAGGACCCCAGGACCTGAGGAAGGGGCGGCCGTCCCTGCCAGGCCCTGGCCAACTGCAGAGGCCTTTCCCCACGTTTCGCCATCCTTCCATTGGCCACGGGAGGCCTTCGCCACCTGTCCTGTCCTTACAGGGGGGCAGGCGGCTCCCTGGGAGTGGGGGGTTCACGGGCCACGCCTTCCCGAAGGCATAGGCCCAGTCCTCTGTTTGCTCATCTGTATGCTGAGGTCAGTGAGAGGAAACTACTCCATCCCACCAGCGCCCGAGCCCACCGGGCTGCAGGGGCCTCGGAGCGTGTGCACCACGTCCTCCTGGTGGTCTGGGCTGCGCTGCCTGGCCTGCACGTGTGCACTCTGCTCTGAGTCCTTCGCTCCTCCCGGTACGGCCAGGCCTACCCCTGGCCACAGGGCCTTCCCCCTACTCCTGCTGACCCCCTCCTCGCTGGTCAGGCGCTGGACATCAGCCCACTGTTCCTCAGCCCCCACCCCGCTTCTGCCCCGACCCAGGTCCAATCTGCAGATTTTTTTAAAAAGAGAAATGTGAAATCTGGACTGCATTTTTGTGTGACATGGCCTGATTTTTAAACTTCACCTTTTAAAATACACTGGGCTGAACAGGCAAAGTCCAGGCAGAGGTTCTGAGAAGTCGGACGCTGGCCAGTCAGCTCATTCAACCAGTTTCCTGAGGGGCTGCCCTGGGTAGACAGGTCCTCGGTTCTAGGAATTCTCTCAATCTGCAGGGCCCGGGCGGGTCCCCTCCTCTCTGACGGTTCTTCCTCTGTCTCCAGAGGACAGCCACTGTCTCCTGCCAGCCCACACCCTCCCCTTCCAACCAACGTCCGGCAGTGGAGACAGGGCCCTCATCCAGCCTCGCCTGCAGCTGCAAGCGGCTCCAGATTCTCATTCACAGCCCATCCCCCGCCCCCACAGGAGGAGCAGATTTCAGTCTGGGGTCCCCTCGGGGGCCTCGCCCTCTGTTCTCCCTTGGACCTGAGTCCCTCTCGCCAGTCACCGGGTTGCCTGGGCCAGCTGTCTCCTGGGCGTCCCTGCTCACTCTCCAGCTCCGTGCATCCTGAGGGGCAAGGCGTCTCCACCCCGCAGCTTCTCGCCCTGCACACACCTTGCATCTCTGGAACCCGAGGTCTTCGCTCAAGCCCTGTGTGTCCGCAGGCCCCTGACCACTGCTCCCCATCTCCCCCTGGAATCGGGGCTCCAGGCCGCTGGGCTAGAAGGGGCTCCGCCTCTCCGCAGGAGCCTATGCGGAGACTCCTCTCCTTCTCTCTCCTGCTGCATGTACTCAGTGGCCCCTTTTGTGGCTCCCAGCCCCTGACCTCCCCCATCCGCCTGCGAATCCCAGCAGCCTCACACTTCCCTGGGTCAAAGTCCTCCTCTCCTGGGGCTTATTACAACCGCAGCTTGTTGGAGAGCACGCCGGGCAGGGCAAACGCTGTGGCAGGGGTGCGAAGACCTCTGAGAGGCCGGCGGTTCTGCTCTATGCCCCCACTCCGTCCCGCCAGCCCCTCCTCCATGCTTGGGCCTCAGGAGACTGTAGGGAGCAGGATCGGGCCTAAATCACTCACCCTAAAGAGGATCCACCCTCCTCCTGGAGCGTCTCTACGTGTCTCAGCTTATCCCAAGTGACGGCTCCTTTGGCTTGGAGAAAGATGGTCCGACGCCTCCTCCTCACCCCCAGTACTGGACCCAGCGGCAGGGCCACCAACTGAAACAAGCTTCCGCCTGGTACCCAGAGTGTCCCCGCTCTCAACTGCGCTCCCCACACGAAGGGGGGGGGGGGTGCTGCCCAGAACGAGGAGCCGCTCCCCTCCCTCATCCTCCTTGGGAAATCCTCCCGGGGCCAGCGCCTCCCCTCGCCCCCGCCGGAGCCACCTTGTGGCTTTGGGGTAAGGGTAGAAGCTACTTCGCACCGTAAAATGGGGGCACTTGTAGCATCCGCGGCGGCGGTGGGGGGGAGGGGGGACGCCTAGGGAATGTCCCCAGAGAAGCACCTACAGTCCTCCTCGCCGCCTCCCGCGTGGTGACCTGGGCCCTCGAGGCCTAAGGAGGCCTCGGGTGCGCAAAGGAAGGCGCCTGCATCCGCCCTCCCCTTGCACGCAGGCGGAGACCCCCCTCGAAGCGTCCCGGCTCCTTCCACACTGCCCCAGCCGACCGCGCGAGGGCGTGCCCTGTGTTAGTTCGGACAAATTAAAGCTCGTCCAGCGGGCAGGCCCGGGGTCCCCTGGACGCGATCTGCGCTTGGGGGCCCGTGGAGCACTCTTGGCTGTCGGCTGCGGAGCTCTGGGCTGCGGGGTCTCCCTGGGGGCGCGCGCTATTCGGCCTCAAACGGGGTGCCCCCCTCCTCTCGCGCTCCCTCAGCCTAGGGTGCGCCCCTCCGTTCCCCTCTCGCGAGCCCTCCCTGGGCGCGGGCCGCCTCTCCATCGCGCCGCGGGCTCGGGCCCTGTCCAGGGTGCACAGCGGCGCGCACAGTGGTGCCGGGGAGGCCGGGTCTGGGAAGCCAGCGGCCGGGGAAGGGGCTCCAAGAAGCACAAGTTGGCGCCGGCCCCGGACCAGGCTGTTGTTGTTCTCAACGTGGTCCGCCGCGGAGCCTTAAAAGGGGAGCGCGGCGCCCTCCCCGCCAGAGCGCAGCGCGCACGCCCGGCGAGTTCCGGTGTAGGCAGCGGTGGCGGCAGCTCGCTAGGCCGACTTCCCGGCTCCCAGGCGGTCTTTGCTCTGGCCAGCTCGCGCCGGACTCCAGCGTTCCGATCGCTCCTGCGCCGGCCCCGCTTCCGGTCCCGATTCGGGACCCCCGCTCCGGCCGGCCCGGCCCCCACCCCAGCCCTGCCGCCCGGCCCCAGGCCCGGCCGCGGCCGCTCCCGCCTGGAGCCGCCGCGCGCCCCCAGTCCCCCGGCGCCCCCGCGGCCCCTCGCCTTTCTCTTCCCGGCGCGGCCTCCGGGTTTCCGCGCCCCGCCCGCCACCAACCCGCTCGCCACTATGTCTGTGGAGCTCGAAGAGGCCCTCCCGCTGACGACTGCCGAGGGGGCGGCCAAGAAGGCGGCGAAGGCCGGAGGCTCGGTCGCATTGTCCCCGTCCAAGAAGAGGAAGAATAGCAAAAAGAAGAATCAGCCGGGCAAGTACAGCCAGCTGGTGGTGGAGACCATCCGCCGGCTAGGCGAGCGCAACGGCTCATCGCTGGCCAAGATCTACGCGGAGGCCAAGAAGGTGGCGTGGTTCGACCAGCAAAACGGGCGCACCTACCTCAAGTACTCCATCAAGGCGCTGGTGCAGAACGACACCCTGCTGCAGGTGAAGGGCACCGGCGCCAACGGCTCGTTCAAGCTCAACCGCAAGAAGCTGGAGGGTGGCGGCGGCGAGCGGCGCGGAGCCCCGGCGCCCGCCTCTGCCCCGGCGCCCGCTGCGCACAAGGCCAAGAAGGCGGCCCCGGGCGCGGCCGCCCCGCGACGCGCGGACAAGAAGCCGACTAAGAGCCCACAGCCCGAGAAGCGCTCACACAAGAAGGGCGCCGCTTCCAAGAAGGACAAAGGCAGCAAGGCCAAGAAGGCGGCGGCCGCGGGGGGCAAGAAGGTGAAGAAGGCGGCCAAACCCAGCGTCCCCAAAGTGCCCAAGGGCCGCAAGTGAGCGCGGGGCCCCGGCGCGCACTTTTCCACCCCCCAGTGCACGTAGGTTTTGCGCGGAGCCCGAACCGCCGTGCGCGCTCCGACATCAGTGGGCCCGGGCCCCGCCGGCCTGCCCATCCCCCAACGTGGGAGCGTTTTTTTTTTGTTTCGTTTTTGGTTATTGTTTGCTTTAGATTTTTGAAACGGCCCTGGCGACGCCCTTATTGGCTCTCGCCCTTGGCCCGGGCTGTCGCCTTGGTTACCGGCTCCGGGGCGCCAATGGCCGGGCTGCGCCTGCCCGCCCCGTCCCTGCGCACGAGGACGCCACGGCGGCGCAGCCCTTCCCGCCTCCGGGCGCGCGCCGGATAATGGCGCGGGAGCGCGCGTGGCTTTCCTCTCTCCGGTCTCCATTTTTGGGGCAAAATAAATTGTTTAAACCTTTCAACCGCTCTTGTCGTCTTCGAGTGGAGTAAGGCTGGGCGCGGCCGCCGCGGGGCTTGAACTTGGGCTGGATGGGTAACGGAGGGTCCCTTCCGCGCTGAGTCCGTTAGAGATGCAGGCGGGGAGCTGGGCGGTTCGTCCCAGAAGCTGGCATGGGTTTACCTGGGTAGAAGGGCAGTTTCGCCCCGGGGCTGGGGGAGCAGGGGCTTGGCGAGGGTCTGCTCTCAGTCGCTGCAGGGTGGGTCTTCACAGAGCTGAGTGAACTCGAGTTGAGTGAGGCTCCCTGTTGATGTGATGGACAGCGGACCCAGGCTCACCCACCGTGATGCAAGTAGCGGTCTGAGCAAGGCTGACCCTCCTGGAGCTTGTCAGTCTGCAGCCTACGTGGGATCCAGAGTTAAGGGTAAATGGGCAGGAATGAGACGGCCCGGGGAGGTCCCTACCCGTTTGTGTTCAGCATATGAAATAGTTGTTCGTCTAGTTGGGCAGTAAACAGGCCTATTTTAATGTTTCTATGAAGAGACAATCCTGCAAAACGAGAGAACTCTGGAGCGATGGGGAAGCCAGCGAAGATTCCAGAATAATGCATATATATGTACAGACCAGGCTGACCAAGCCTGGGGCTAGATGAGAGCGCGGAGAATCCTGGTACAGCAAGTTTCCTGAGTGCTGCCTGGCAGCCACTGCCCTCAGGAACAGAGGGAGGAGTAACAGCGCAGACCCTCCGCACGGTGGGCAAGCGGCCACCCAGACCCACTTCACCTCTCCCGGCCCTGCTGGGGGTCCTCACTGCCTCCTGCTGCAGGGAACTGCGGGGCCAGCTGCCAGTGCTGTTGCTCAGCCTTGTCCTGGGCCAAGACAGCTCAGGTGCCGGCCCTGCCCACGCTTTTGCTGGGGGTGGGAGGGAACCACGTCATCCTCTCTGAAGTGACCAGGCCGCTGGGGTGGAGGAGGAATGCTGGACTTGGCAGTGGCTGTCTGGATTCTTGGGAAAAACACCCGCCCTGCCAGCCCAGGTTTTGGCTACAACTTCATCTACTTTGCAGCTCTGATTGGGGGGCAGTGTGCCCAGTACCCTCCTGCAGGGCCACTGTGCCAGAGTGGGCCAGTCCCAAACTGTCTGCAGAGCTAGCCAATAGGCCGCCAGCAGCTAGCAGCCCTGAGAGATCTTGGCCTCCCCAGGGTCCAAGGGATGGTGCTCCTGACCCACTAAACGTGAGCCCTCAGATTCCACCCTCTTTCCCTGAACCAGATGCCACCTGGGCTCACCCCAGCTGTCCAAGTCAGCCTCGGGCTGGGGCCTGGCTCTCTGGCCCTCTCCCAGGTGGCCCGGGGAGGGGGGGGGGGTCGGGGGGAGGGGGGGGGCGGACCGGCAGAGAAGTCTGCCTCTTCTGGCCACGCTCTTCACACCAAGCAGCTTCCCCTTGCAGAGCTCCCCCGACCCAAGCTCCTCCCCTTGCTAACTCCACCCTTTGACAACCGACCTCCAGCTCCACACCCCCAAGTGGGCCTGCAGGCCCGCTGTTCTGCACGGTCTTTCCAGACTTCCGTCCTGAATTAGCTCTGCGCTGCTCACCACCCAGTTCTCCCAGCAGCCTCCAGCTCTGATGCCGCCTCCACCTCTCCTGGCACCCCTTCCCCTCTGCTCTTTGAAGGCTGGGCCCCTGGCTTGTTGCCTTTTCCAGGCTAAGGCCTGTTTCTCCAGGAGCACTGGTGCGCCTCTTGTGATGATAAAAAGCAGTTTCATTTTCTCCCAGGGACAGTCATGCCCCGTGTTGTCCAGCCACAATGCTCTGGGGTCTGGCCCTTCCAGTCCCAAGGGTGGTCACATGGCCGGAGAGCTGGCTGATGCCTCTTGAACCTGTTGCCTGGCCATGATCAGTGAAATGAGTTCTTGACCTCAACGAGTCAATTTGGAAGTAGTGAGAAAGAGGTGCTCTTCCGCCCAGGACCACTAAGGGTAGGGACATTGGGCCAGAGCTGCTGGTGGCCACCCTTGTCAACACACGGAGAAGGCCCACCTGAAAAAGAGGCCAAGGCAGAGAAAGCTGGAGCCAGTACACAGAGAAGCAGATCCCTAAGGATATGAACGCGAGGTCCAGGTCCAGTTGTGCCCGAAGCTGCTTAGACCCGGCTGTTCCAGGAGTCGATGCTTGCTTTTCACATAAGCTAGTCTGACTTGCGTTTCTGTTACCTGCAATCCGGTCTCACTCCTTCAACTCATTTTATCCTCCCATGCCCACATCCTGGACCTTGTCATCCATTCAAACTGCTCTTCCTCAACCCCCCGCCCAGGACCTCCCTGGGTGTCCAACGCAGGAGATGCAGGCTCTCTCGCTGGTCCAGGAAGATTCCGTGCGCCGTGGAGGAGGTGAGCTCGCGGGCCACAGCTGCTGAGCCTGCGCTGTGTAGCCCGAGCCCTGCGCTACAGAGCGGCTCCTGCAACTAGAGGAAGCCTGCGTGGCCGCAGTAAACCCGTGAAGATGGACACGCGCTCTCCCAGGGGCCTTCACTCCACCCACAGGCCCCTCCTCAACTCTGCCCAAGTTGCCTTCAGCCGAGCGTGGCTGGGTCCCACGCCCTGAAGTTGAAGAAACACCCTTTGTGTGCCCGGCACCCTGAGGAAGACTGCAGAGACCTCAGCCTCAAGAGAGCCCTAGAGGGAGGTGTTCCAACACCCACCTCACTGGTGCGGGAGGTCTGTTTTCTGCTCCTGCACAGAGCAGGGGGCGGATCTACTTACTGTGTCTCTTGGACTTGGCTTCAAGCGGCCTCAATTCCAGGCAAACACTGAAGGCACGGGATGCCGCGGGGCCCTGGAGGAGGGCTTCCTGGATGAGGTGAGCGTACTACAGCAAGGAGGCAAGTGACCACGGGCACGGCCACAGCCCAGGCCTACATCCGCCGGGCAGAGGGGCTGGGTGGGGGTGGGGGCCCACAGTGGCCGGGCAGGGCTCTGGACCTGGCTCCACCATGGTCTGATGTCTGGGGCAAGACTGCTCTCTCCAGGCCTCGGTGTCCTCATCTATAAACAGAGCCGAAAGAGGTTCCTTTTGCTCACTCATCTGCTGAGCAGGGCTGTCTGACCCTCTGGCCAGGGTCTCGCGTTTTCCACCACCTCTGGGTGTACGGCCCTCTCTGCCGCGAGGCTGCCTGTGTCCTCTGCCTGGGCTGGGACCTGCCTCTCTGGGAACCTCCTCAGACCTCAGGTCTGCCTCTGTGTTCCGGATCCTGCTTCTCCCTGGGCCCTGGATGGCTCCACAGACGCTGCAAAGGCCCCTTTTAAGGCCAAACTTCCCGAGCAACCCGTAGAATGCGGTCTTGACCCAGTCAACTCCAGCTCAAGCTGTCCTCCGCCAGGACAGGACCTGGTGCTGAGCACAGGACTGAAACCCAAGTCCATGTTGCATCTGACCCTGGCGACGGGGGTATCCTAGCCTGCAGAGCTGAGACTCTTCATCCAGAGGTGAACATGTCCACATCTGGCCCGGGAATCAGGAACCCTGAGAATCCAGGGAGAGCAGACCACCAGCTGCGGCGCCACTTCCCACCGAGGAGGTAAGCGGGCAGCCCGGCAACCACAGCGGCGGCTTCCACCCGAATCCGGCAAGAATCTGCCCATGGCTGCCCCGCAGGGGCAAGTGAGGGCGGCCCTGTGCGGCCCAGCCACATCCGCCATGCAAAGAGATTGCCATTCCCCCCCACAAGGTGGGTGCATGCCAGCCGGAACTAGAGTCTCAAACAGAGGTGCACAGACCCCAGAGCCCTTCTGATGGTGTCCAGGCAACAGGGGGACAGAAGGGAGCCAGAGCTTTCTCAGACACGGCAGAAGCACCTGCAAGTTTCTGAGCTGCTCTCTGGAGGCAGGGAGGGGAGTGGGTTATCCAGGGAGGCTGGCAGGAGGGTCCCCCAGCTGCCTGTGGTCCCACAAGGTGCTTGGTCATCCGAGGCACCTCCTGAGAAGTTTTTATGTGGAGATTACACATTTTGTGTGTGTGTGTGTGAAACCTCTCACTTTCAAAATGTGGGCTTGAAACTGGAACTTTGTGCATTGATGGCAGGAATGTAACGTGATGCAGCTATTGGAAAACAGTATGGAGGGTCCTCAAAAGATCCAACATAGAATTGAGCCGTCAATTTTACTTCCGGGGACACAACCGAAAGAATTGAAAGCAGTGACTCGGAGACCCGCGCAGCCGTGCTCAGGGCAGCACTCACCACCGCAGCCACCCGGCGGGAGCACCCAGGGCCCATCGGTGGCTGACGGATGAACACACCGTGCACTGTTACTCAGCCTTAAAAGGAGGTTCTGACACTGCGACATGGATTAACCTGAAAAACGCTGCGCTCAGTGAAACAAGCCCGTCAAAAAGGGACAAGCATTGCATGATCCCACGTATGCGAGGGCCGACAGGAGCCAAGTTCCCAAAGACAGGAAGGGGGATGGTGGGTGGCAGAGGCTGGGACAGGGACGGGGTCAGAATCTCCGGTTTGCAAGATGGAAAGTCTTCTGGGAGCGGATCCTGGTGATGGCTGCACAACAGTACGAGCCTCTTTCATGCCACTGGAGTGTGCACCGAAACACGGGTGTGACGGCACCCTTACATCCTGTGGGTGTTACCAAAACAAATTCCGTTAACAAAATCCATAGCAAAATAAACTCCTAAGCCAAACAAAATCACGTGTGACGTGGTGTGGCCTGCAGTCCCCACCTGTGTGATCACTCATTTTGATCTCTGCGGGTTGTTCTGGCTGTTTCACGAGACAAGCAGCTTTGGATGGCGGTCTCCTGATGGAACAGGAGGCAGAGGAAAGCCCCGCGGTGGTGACGCCCTCAGCCTGCCGCTGCTGAGGGCCTGCACCCTGGGTGACCAGCTCCCCCCAGAGCCCTGCGCTGTGCACCTCCGGGTATGTGCTTCCCTGTTCTCGCCCAACTTCTCTTGCCTCTCCCAAGTGTTCTCTTTCTCCTGGCCACCTCCATCAGGGGCTAAGAGCAGAGCAGTGAGGCCCTGTCCCAGCACCCCCTCCAGCGCCTCCACTGGGAGTGTTGCCCCTGGAGTCTGCAGCACGGCTCCCTGGAGCCCGGGACCCCTCTCCACAGGAGCATCGCCGTGACAGCGGCAGGTGTTGGCTCTCCCAACAACCAGCACCTGTTGCTGTGGGCTCCTGGGAGTTCAACTGTGAGCACCCACTGTCCTGATTCAGAGATGGACAAACCACACCTCACGGCAGCTTTGTATGTACTGGGGGCCTCCCACGAAGCCCAAGCCAGAGCTCCTTCCCCGAGGACTGAGGCTCTACCCTCCCCCTGGCTGAGGTCAGCCATCGCCCCCTCTGGTCCCCATCACTAACCTACCCTCTGGGCTTTCCCAGTGGAGAGCAGGGTGCTGCCCTCATCCTGCAAGCTGAGACCCAGGCCAGGAGCCCCTCCATCTGCCCCTGTGGGCGGAGTCTCTCCCCTGCCTGGGTCTGTTCCGCTTGGGTGCGCAGAGCTTTTCAGGTACACAGCTTTCCAGGAAGCTGTGAAGCCAGGTGGACTGCACACAAGAGTCGGGGAGCCATCTGTCCACTGCAACAGAAATCTGGAGTCTAGGGGACCCTCTGCTTCCTCTGAGGCCTGGAGCCAAGCCTTGTGCCCGCAGGGAGGGTGGGCTGAGGAGAGCCTGCGGGCTGGGAGCCCAGTGAGGGGTCAGAGAGCCTCAGGCAGGAGCTGGTTGCCCTTCTCCTGAGACTTATTGGCAGAGAGGAGAAAACGGCAGTCCAGCGAAAATCTGGAGAGCGACCTGGCAACGCCTAGAAACGCTGAGGATTCAGACAAGAGGCAACTGCAGAAGGAAATGCCTATGACGCCGTTTACGTAGACCTGAAAATCACAAAACCATGTTCTGATATGAGAATGCGCCTTTAAACATCACATTTATGTCGAGGTTATAAGAACCGGAATGAAAAGCACGCACACTCTGGGAACATCACATGCTGTGTGGTGAAAGCCCCCATCAAACTGCCAACTCCGGAAGAAAAGAGTGCGGAAAACCAAGGAGATTTCCCTCTTGCTGCTCTGCTAAACGAAGGAAACGTGACAAGTCTTCACAGTCGACATTCCCGCACGTTCAGTGTATTTGTAAAGTCTCTCACTCCAAGCAGAAGAGCCCAGAGGAGACGGAAGCCGGAGCAGAGCGCCCGCCCCTCCGCGGGGCCGGCTCCAGGACACCCTCCGCGGCCCCGGAAGAGGAACCGGGGAGCCCGGGCCGCGCGGGCCCCGCCCCCCGGCCCCGCCATTGGCAGGAGCAGCGCCGGGCCCCGCTCTGATTGGCGGCGTTGCGATCCCTGATTTGCATAGACCCGGATCGGGCTGGCGGGCCGGGGCTCGGCGGCGGAGGCGCCGGTCTGCAGCAGCGCCCGGGACACCTGCGCGGCGGGGCGGACGTCCTGGGGGCTCGCCCTGGAGCCGACGGGTCCCTCCGCCTCGGCGCGCCCCACCCCGCGTCGGCGCCCCCCCATCCAGACGCGGCGCCCGGGTGAGCCTGCAGAGCGGCGCGCAACCTGCCTTCGCGGATCCAAGCATCTGGGCGAGGGGCGGCCGGCCACAGCCACACAGAGGGACATCTGCCTGCAGAGCAAACGTGGGGGCGCCGGCCAGGCTGGGCGGGTGGCCGCCTCCGACGCGTGTCCCGGTCCGTGCGCTCCGCACCTGAGCCGGGGCTGGGCTCGCGCCCGACCTGCGCGCCCGCCCCCGCAGCCCCTCCTGCCCGGCAGGCGCTCCGTCTGGTTGCTTTAAGCCAGTGGATTCAGACAACTTCCAGGTATTAAGAGTGAAAAAAGACTCAATAAAGAGCCCCTTAGCCAAGTCTTTATTGTTTACCAAAAAGCAGTTTTGCCAACAAAAACCCCAGCTGCCCCCCTACTTGTGACAAAATCATTCCCCAGGACCGTGGCCAGGAGGAAGCAGATCAGAGTTCTTCCCACCGGCTGCATTTTCTAGACAGGTTATCAAATACAGTTTATTCAGAAAACAAGACAATGTTTTAAGAACCTAACTCCCAAACACTGAAAGAGCCCATAGGCTGAGCAGAATACAGCCTCTGCTGAGAACCGCCAGTAGGGACAGGCTCCGAGGGAGGGCCCACCCGGCCACCCGGCCACCCGGCCACCCGGAGAGGGCTGTGGGCCAGCGCTCCCTCCCCTCCCTCGGAACTGATGGGGGTGGCCCGCGCCTCTTCCCGGGCTGCCTGCCCAGCCCGCCGGGCAGTCCTGGTCGCAGCCAGCACGCACTGCCCGGGGAGGCCGAGACCCTGAACCAACATCGGGCTATGATGGCAGCCAGTCCGCCGCCCGCCAGCCCCCACAAGTGCGACCCGTGATCCCAGCAGGATTGAGCACAGCACTCCCCCAACACACACACACACACCCACACCCACACACACACACACCACATACCACACCACACCACACCACACCACACCAGACACACACAACCACACCACACACAACCACACCACACACACACACGACCCGTGATCCCAGCAGGATTCAGCACAGCACTCCCCCAACACACACACACACACACACACACACCACACCAGACCCACACACACACCCACCCACACACACACACACCCACCACATACCACACCACACCACACCAGACACACACAACCACACCACACACACACACACCCACCACATACCACACCACACCACACCAGACACACACAACCACACCACACACACACGACCCGTGATCCCAGCAGGATTGAGCACAGCACTCCCCCAACACACACACACACACACACACACCACACACCACACACCACACCAGACACACACAACCACACCACACACAACCACACCACACACAACCACACCACACCACACCACACCAGACACACACAACCACACCAGACACACACAACCACACCACACACACACACGACCCGTGATCCCAGCAGGATTCAGCACAGCACCTCTGGGCTTGGAACTCCCCCACCACCACACCAGACACACACACACCACACACACACACACCACACAAACAACCTGTGATCACAGCAGGATTCAGCACAGCACCTCTGGGCTTGGAACTCCCCCCCCGCTACACACACACACACATGACCTGTGATCACACACTATTCACAGCACACCTCGGCCTGGGAACTCCCTCCCACACACACACACACCACACACACCCACACACATGACCTGTGATCACGCGGTATGCAGCGCTGTGCCCCTCGGCCGCGGTCTCCGGAAAGCCTGAGCTACTGCGTGTGAGGCCGCTTGGCCACAGGCTCTTCCTCCTGACCCCGCTTCAGCCATCGCTCCAGGAGGCTGGCGCTGCCTCTCTTGGGGGTTACTGGGCTCTTCTGCAGGAACTGGCTGGACCACTGGGGCGCATCTGACTCTGCCTTTTGGGGTGTTTTGGGCTCTTCCTTTTTGGGTGACTTCGTGGCCAGCCACTGCAGCATCTTCTGGCTGCTGGCACTCACCTTGAGCTCCTAGGAGAAAGCAGCAGCAGCTCAGACCCCCAGCTCGAGCTCCCGGTAAAGTGGGGAAGAGGCGCTGCGTGAGGGACCGACCTGGGCACGAGGAGGGGAGCAGGGTGGGTTCCCAGGGCCGGAAGGGAGAGGGGGCAGCTCGTGGTGGGCGAGACCGGCCACAGAAGATAGCGGGCAGGCTCTCCAAACCGGGGCAGAGGAGGAAGCAAGCGCAGGAGAAAGAGCGTCACTCGGCCTGAGAAGGCCGTGCAGGGAGCAAGCTGGAGGGCGAGCACCCCTCAGACAGAGGCTGGGCGAGAGGGGCCTGCTGCCCCCTGCGCCCGAGCCCAGCACAGGATGCCAGCTCTCCAGAGCGCGAATTCTGCAGAGAAGACGGTGGCAAACGTGGGGGCGGGTCTGGTGCAAAATGAGTATCTATAGTTGCATTTTTTGAGAGACAGGTAACGAAAAGCGCTACCAGGGATACAAGGCTTTGAGAGAACCGAGAGAAAAAGGCTGATGCTGACTGCGAGTGTGAAAACGTAAGAGGCTTTGAGGGAGACAGGGCGGGGGCCGTGGTTCCAGCTGTCCCCGTCCTCTGGCCCCCGAGGAGCAGCTGCCGCCCCCACGCCTCACCCCAGGTGTCGGCGGGGCCAACTGCTGCTCTGGGGCTTATCACCCAGGCCTCTTGTCTGTCCACCTTCCTTTCAAAATACAGCCCCGCGATCCCCGCCAACCCTAAAGCCTGTGCTCCTCACAGGAACGCTCTCCAGTCTCCTGAAGGAGAACGAGGACTGAAATCCCCCCATCCTGGAGCTGGGAAAGCAGAGAAAACAGACGGAAACACATCTCCCATTCGGGTGGCAAGAGACGGTTCTGGTCAGGGCCCCTCTGTCCTTTTCACAGTCACCCTCCAGAGGAGGAGTGCTCAAAGGGGGCTTATCAGACCCACCCGAGCAGCCTCGTGAAGTCACAGAAGGCCCGGCCCAGCCTGAACACGGACAGGCACGCACCGGGCCGACCCGCAGCCCGCTCTGAGGGTCACACCCTGGGCCGCCTTGCTGTGCACAGGGGGACGAACTGTGGGTGCTTTGGATTCAGTGTCTGGCGGTAAAGGTCCCAGGGTGCACTGAGAGGCCCCTCGCAGCAGGCGGAGCTTGGCAGGGACAGTGGGCGTCCGGGCCCTACCTTTCCGGCCAGCAGGTGGAGCGGGAACAGACACTCGGGAGTGTTGTTCCAGGAGCTGTTCACCACGGACGAGACCGGGTGGAAGGCGATGTTCTCCGTGGGGCCGATCAACTTCAGAGCTTCCTGAGCTGAGACCTCACCAAAGTCCAGCCACTTAGAGACCGCCTCCTCGCCATCCAGTATGGCAGGCATCCTGGGGGGTGAGCGCAAGACAGGGGTCGGGGGCACCGGGGGGAGTCTAGTCAGCTGAGGCACAGGCTACCCCCCTCTCCACGCCTGCACCCTGCACGCTGCCCCGTGCCCCCGGGAACAACAGGGCACGGAGCTCAGCACAGGAGAGCCAGCTCAGAGTGTGGTGGCGAAGACCGTGCCCGGTGCTGCAAGTGGGTGCCCTCCTGTGCAAACGCTGCAGACTGGCGACCTTTACGGCGCCCCGGCCTAGACTCCAAGGGGAAACAAAGCCTGGAAAACCTGTCTGTCATGAAGACCCCAGCCTTCCCACCCACGGCAGGCTTATGTAAGGAAGAGCTATTTATAAAACTGTGACCGAAATGGCTCAGAAAAGTGAAGAGGCCTCCCCAGACGACTCCTGGTACCCACAAGACGTTAGGAAAAGAGCTCTTGGTTAGCTTCCAATTTTATGCTCTAGGCCAGTGCAAAGCATGTACACACTTTATTGGGGGATGGTATGGTTGAATTTAGGAGAGAAATGCATGAATGTTACTTTTAATAATTATTGTTGCTTCAACAAATTAAACACATACTTGCTTTACTATTTTATTTTTTGGCTGCACCACACAGCTTGTAGGATCTCAGTTTCTCAGGGATCAAATTTAGGCCCTCAGCAGTGGCGGCATGGAGTCCTAACCGCCGGCCTGCCAGGGAATCTTCCCAGGATATACTTTTAAGCAGTATTTTTAACCCTCTGCCATCTGGATTTACAATGGATGGCACCTTTGCACTGAATCACAACTTCATTGGCAATACTTGGCAGCAGTTTACTTTTCTTAACTGTATAACACAGTGGAACAGAATCTTAGATTTGATGAAATAGGACTTTATTTTAAGGTGAATTAGCAAGACTAGAACTATTATATCCCAGGAAAGCATCATTTCAGACAGAATGCTTAGGACAAAGGGGTTAAAATAGATAACCTAATATGTGCCATACTGGATTCTTCTCAGCAAAACATCATAAAATTACCCCTGAGGGCACTGAGACCTGGCAAAAATCCTGAAATCATCACACAAGTATGTCAGTTCTGCTAATGCTTGTTTTTAAAATGAAAACTTATTCCAGTGGGATTGGCTATTAGACAGCAATTCAAGCATAATGCAAATTTTGCATTTGCTTATACACTGTTTCATCTGTGAGGAAACCCAATGTGAACACAGAACGCGTCACGCTGCTGAGCTGAACCTTGCAAGGGCACGAAGCCTGCGCCTCAGACGCTGCTGGCCGCCTCGGCTCAGCGCACGGTCTCCTCCAAAGTGGCGGTCTGCTCTCACTTTGCCCTTGTAAACGCTTCTGTTCAAAAACCTGCTCGTATAACACCTCAAACACGTCTAAGCTTCCTGGCTCAGACATTCTAAGCAGTGCACGAAAACGGAAAACGTGTAAGTCTTGGGGAGAAGGGTGAAATAATAATAAACCATCTTGAAAGCCAGACTTCCCAGGTGGCTCAGTGGTAAAGAATCCACCTGCCAGTGCAGGAAACGTAGGTTTGATCCCTGGGCTGGGAAGATCCCCTGGAGAAGGAAACGGCAGCCCACTCGGTACTCTTGCCTGGGAAATCCCATGGACACAGGAGCCTGGCGGGTTACAGTCCACAGAGTCGCAAAGAGCTGGACACAACTGACAGACTAAACGACGCTCCTGAAAGCAGGGAGAGAGCATGTGGTATCTCCTGGGCAACAGATACACAGGACCCACAGCAGTGAGGGGGCTGGAGAAAGGAATACCCACGGCCAGGACAGGTGCCAGCAGCGTGGAGAGGCGCACCGACCAGGCTCGAAGGGACAGACGCGGCGGGAAGGTTTCTCAGTATGCCGATAAAGCCAAACAGTGAGAAAAAGGGGGCCTTTCCCACAAAGAGAACGCGCTGTCTGTACACAAAGAGCTTGGCGGCGGGGGGCGCCTCTCAGGCCTCTGACGGCGGTCTGCGCGGCTCCAGGCGGGGGGCTGAAGCTAACTGGGGGAGGCGGCCCATCGCCTCAGTTCGGTTCTGATTAAATATGCATCTACTCTGAAGGCCAGCCTTGAAGGAACAGTTCAAAAGCAGAAGAACACACCCCAGGATTTAAGACCGGAAAAGACAATCACTCCATCACCTTCCTCCCACCACGCCACAGTAAGTCGCAAACTGCGACTCCTCCAGCACAAGCTGACCTCAGGCCTTTCTGAGGTGTGGCGCCATATTCACTGTAGCTTCTTGGTACTTCTTAACCACAGAATGCGCGCATCTGTAGTACGGGTTGTATTAGATTCCTGTTATTTTTTTAACTGGGTCACTGACAAAATGTTTAAGTGTTGTCCCCTTATTCCCACTTTTCTGTAAGTTCTCTGGATTTCACTGTGCAGTTTTGCATAGCGTGGCAACTTCCAGGAACGGGTGTCATGTTAGCCTCACGCAGACTGTACCTGTATCGTGTGAATCAGGCTTCGTTTCCGACTCTCTAAATCTGCGCATGCAGAAACTCTGAATGCCAAAAGCTGCTTGTTTAAACCGAAAGACGACACCCCCGCCCCGAGCCCCTCTGAACGCAGGCGCGGGGCGTGCGGCTTGCCTGTTGTGGATGTCGCTCAGGACTCTGCAGGAGTCCACGGTGATGATGCTGTACGAGTAGAGACCGTCTCCGCCCGCCGGCGGCTCCCAGCAGTCAAAGATCCCGGCCATGGTCAGCGGCCTCCAGTTGTCCCAGACTTTCTCCCAGTCCTCGGGGCTGGACACAGCGCCCACCTGCTCGGACTGGAAGCAAACCCACGGCAGGTCAGGCAGTCCGCGGCCGCCCTCCCCTGCAGGCGACACCACGGCCGTCATCTCAGCACGGAGGCCCTGGACCCGCCGTCAGAGGACCGAGGCTTGGTGGCAGAGCCTCCCCGAGGCAGTAGATTGATGGCCCCGGAATGCTTTCAGCATACGGTCTAACACCTCCCGTGGGCACTCAGGCCTTCCGGGGTCTGGAGCCTCACTACAGCTTTCACGCCCAAGGGGAACGTGTGACCCGCCCAGCTGTCTGTAAACAAAGCCTTCAGGTCGGGGAAGTAACTTTCCTCTTCCTGCCCGAAAGGTCTTTTCTGCCCGAGCTCAACGTGCTAACTCCCACCTGCCTTCAAGATTCAGTTCCCAGCTTCCAAAGGCTGGAGAGTCGCCTCCAGCCTTCCCCTTGACAAGAACAGGTAGAGACTCTCCATAACCGTAACTTTCCTTAAACTCATCAGAGAACGCAGGTCATAGGGCAGCCACTTAGCCTCAACTGTAAAGCAAAGACGGGGTCATCCAAAGGGAGAGGAGACCCTACTGCGGGCTTCCCAGTGGTGACAGGAGGCACACGAGGCCTCCTTTACGCCGCAGCTAAGCGTTCAGATAAAACAGTCATCCAGCTGCTCTCTGCAGAGCGCAGGCTTGCCCGAGAGGGCTGCAGGCGTCCGCACCAGCCTCCGCGGGTGCTCACGAGACAGACAGGGCCCGGGACAGAGGAAGACTCCCTGCCCGGCGTGTCCAGGTGCTCGGGGACAGCAAGAAGCCTCACTCCACCCTTCTCCTCCAAGTGGCACAAAGCTTAAGGAGCCAGGGGAGAAGGGATAAAGCCCCTCACTCCTAAGAGTCAAGGGAAGCCCTGCTAAGGCTGCAAAAGGGCCACAGGAACAGCTCTCTGCTCCCCTGGGGAGCAGCAGGCTCACCGAGAAAGCTCGAGAGCTGGGGCCACAGTTCCGCTTAAGACGAGGCTGAACCGGGACAGCAGACAGCGCTCTGCAGCCTCTGTGGACGAGCAGGCCCCGGGTGACGGGCAGCAGCGGGTGCCTGGGGAGAGCGTCCTGAGGGCTTCAAAGCGTGGGGAGCAGGGCTCTTGAGGAAAACCCTCCGGAAAACCAACCCTCACCCTGAACACAGGGCAACACCAGACAAACAGCTGAAGCGTCTGGTGTGCGACGAAACCCAAGTCCAGGCCAGCTCCCGGCAAGACCAACGGAGCCTAAGGGCAGACACACGTGTCCACGTCCAGCGACAAATATGAGCCGTCTCAGTCTCTCTCCTACCTCCTGTGTCTGGCAACCAGTGAAAAAAAATCTAAGATACACAAAATAGCCAGATGGCCAAGGAACTAAGATACACAGAGATCAACAGGACCAGACTCGGGAGTGAATAAGAAGCAAGAGCGAACTTGAAAACAGATCAGTAAAAACGGCCCTGACTGAGACGCAGGGAAAAGAACGAAGTTTATGAAACACCTGGGAGCTTGGGACAGCGTCACACCAGTCACACGTGTGTAACGAGACTCCCAGAAAGAAGAAATAATGGGACAGAAGGGAAATCTGAATAGACAGTTTATGGCTGAGAATTCAGAAAAAAACAGGAAAGACACCCAACCGAACGTCCGAAAAGCCCGAGAGCCAGACAGAGGACGCGCCGCCGCCGCCGCTACCTGCTCGGTCCTGATCTGCGGGAAGTAGATGAAGTAGGGCTGCCGATGGTTTGAGGCCTGCCGTCGCTGCCACTCGTAGAACCCGTCCGCCAAGACGACACACCGTCTCCCCTTGACCAGAGGCACCTGGGGGAAAGCACGGGCGACCTCAGGGCGGCAGCTCCTCTGCAGGTCGCGTTTCATAGGCATGAAGGCGCCCGTGCACAGGTGTTGGGAAGATTAAATAACGTGCCTAAGAGGAAACAGGCGCTGTGGAGCCAGTCTCCAAAGCTGGCCGCCCCCACAGCGAGCCCCACCCAGCAGGATTCACATGCGATGAGGTGCCCTCCCTCAGTGACCTCAGGCTGGCTCGGTGAAAACCAAGGAACACAGCAGAGGTGATGCTTGGGACTTCCGAGGAAGGGCCATAAAGCCCCGCGGCTGTGCCCACTCCCTGGAGGGTGGGCAAGATGCCGCGTGCGATGCCTGACTGCCCACCCTCACGAGACACGTGGGCAGGCCTCCCACTGTCCCCGCATCCCGGCTGAGGGCGGGACACGTGGGTTAGAAGCCACCTGGACCACCAGCTGTCCTGCGACGCGAGCGCTACCCAAGAATCTCTGGTTGGGCACCACGTGTCCAGCTGGGCCCGGCAGCCCACGGTTGAGTGGGAGGAAAAGCCCCGCTCCGTCCACCGGGGCACGGAGAACAGCACTCTACAGCGCCGAGCGGGGCACAGCCTGGAGCTGCTTCGCAGGCGCCCAAGGCGCCGCAGCTCTGCCCGAGCGCCCGCCGGCACGCGTGCCTTCTCCCACCTTGAAGGACCGCTTCTCCATGATGGTGTCGCTGCGGCAGTTGCTGGTGTTGATCTGCAGCTTGGCAGGGTCCTCTTCCCTGAACCAGAAGGGGACCAAGCCCCAACGCATGGGCGCAATGATCCGCTCGGACGGGTCGGCGTCCTGCCACGAGAAAGGGTGCGGTGCAGCAAGGAGACGGGAGGGGCCCGCGGACGTTACGGAGGGCTGGCGGCACGCCACGTGGAGGAGGGCATGGCCAGCCCCTCCGGCGCTCTCGCCTGGAGAGCCCCGGGGACAGAGGGGCCTGGCGGGCCACAGCCCAAGGGGTCGCGAGAGTCGGACACGCCTGAGCGGCCTGCCCACCACCACCGCCAGTGCCGAAACACAGAGGCGGCGGCTGTGGACAGGGAGAGCTCCTGCCAGCAGTTCTGAAGACTTCTTTCTCACGACGTGCGTGGCTGGCGCTCTCAGGCAGCCGTGCTTATCAGGACGGTGACATTCTGCCCGGGGGGTGGGGGGTACAGAGAGGTTCAGCTCCTTAAGCTGGGAGTCAGTGCCGGCCACAGGAGAGACAGGCTCTGAGGCCCTGCACCTCACGTGGCCCAGCTCTGACAAGGCACACACGACAGGCATCCCACGGAAGGTCCGTGCGAAGACGGGGACACACCGAAGACGTGCCCCATGCCTTGTGAGGCCACACAGACGCTGAGCAACACGGAGCAAGGCGATGCCACGGGCTACGGCCCTGTACGTGGTGCCACAGGCGTGCTGGGAAAGTTCAGCGGACAGTGATCTGTGAGAGGGGGCCAAGCGGTCAGCTCCTTGGGAGGGGCAGAAGGGGGATCGGGTGAGGGGGTTCTCGGATTGGACCCCAAAAGAAGAACAGGACTGGGACAGAGAAGAGATGGGAGGAGGGACCATAGGGGAAATCAGAGGCCGCGCCAAGAATGGGCAGGAAGTGGTTTCGCGCAGCAAGCATATAGCAAGCCTAGGATGCTATTTTTAGGAGGCCCGTTCACAGGGCTGGCCCTCAAGCAGCATGTGAGAGCTTGGCTTTTGAGAGCGCCCCTCTTCCCCTAACTGACTGGGATGGCATCCTATGCCCGCTTCAGGCAGGAAACAGGTTCTTGCTGAGCACCAGCTTTCCTTCTGGGCGTCTGGGAGGCTGCTGCGTGCTGGGCAGAGCGCCCACGTGACCAGCCCCAGCAAACCTGGGGCCTGTGTCTAACGGGTCTCTCTGGGCAGAAACGCTGCACACGAGTTACTACCTCTTTCACTGCTGGAGAAAGAACTTGCTCGGTGTGTCCCCTGCCAGGGAGGGAGAGCAGATTGTAAAGAAGCCTGGGCATGAGCTTCTCCAGATCTCTACTTGCTTCTCTTCCCCTGCTGACCCGACTGTGTATCCCTTCACCGTAATAAACCGTAGCCACGTTACATGCTGCCTTCTAACCAACCTCCAAATGCGAGGGTAGTCTTGGGGCCCCCGCCCTGAACGTACGGTTGCTAAACTTTTCTGGGGTACCTGGCCCCCTGAGAATTTGACGAGACCGACAGATTGAAACGCACACACTATTCTCTCGGTACACACGCTGGGCTGGCACAGGCTGAGCAGCGCGTGCGTGCTGGGCTCTGCTGCAGTGGAACGGTGGGTCTGGTGAGAGAGGGGAGAGGCCTCTACAGCAGATGCGCGCAGACTTCTCTCTGGAAGGCTGAATACTAAGTCTTGCCGACTCTGCAGATGCCACGGTCTCTGGCGCGTTAATAACCACTATGACAGGGGCAGAGCAGCCACAGGCAGCAGGTAAACAGGTGCTGCTGCCCCAGAAAACTCCATGCAGGGAAATGACCAGAGGACCCTGGCTTTCTGCCTCCTGAGACCCTAGACTCCAGGGAAGAGACAAACCGTACCTGCAAGGCCTTGCCCTAATTCCTCACAGGTGAACGAAACAAAAAGGTGTTCTGAGTCACCAGAATGAAATCCACAGAGAGATGCTTCCTGCGTCGAATGAGCATGTGGAGCTAAAACTGAGGAGATGGCGGCCTGGCAGAGGAACAAGCAGGCTCTCCTGCGATGGGCCAGACAGTGGGCATCTGTGGCTTTCTGAGAAAAAAGCTTTCTGCTCTTGCCTGGAGAACCCCAGGGACGGGGGAGCCTGGCGGGCTGCTGTCTATGGGGTTGCACAGAGTCGGACATGACTGAAGCGCCTTAGCAACAGCGGCAGCAGAGCCCATACAGTCTCTGCTGCCGCTCAGCTCAACTCTGGCACCCCTGGCACGTCAGAGCAGCCGGGAGCAAGTGAGCGTGGCTGCCTTCTAATAGAGCTGTCTTATAAACTCAGCGCACAGGACTTGATCGGAAGACCATGGTTTGCTGAGCTCTGGAATAAAGGCAACAATAAGGTCTGGTTAGACGTGTGGCAGGGAGTAGGCACACGCGTGGTAGTTTAATATTTTTCGAGGTTATGACTAAAAAGAATCTGCAAAATCTACATAAAGGTGACTGGTGAAGCCATGAGGATAAAATTTCTTAGAGAGTAAATCAACCATGGGATGAACCTGCGGGAGGTGGTGGGGGGGAGGGGGTGGAGAAAAAGGAAAAAAGAGAAATGAGAGGAAAGTGCAGTCCAAGAAAGAGTATCTAGAAAGGATGGCAGGATGGAAAGAGCTGAGAGCAAGGCGCTCCAAGAGCACAGGAAATCATCTAATAGGATCGTAGGAGGCTTTCCCTTTTTGTTCCAAGCTAATGCATCACTGACTCCATGGACATGTGTTTCAGCAAACTGCAGGAGCTGGTGATGGACAGGGAGGCCTGGCATGCTGCGGTCCATGGGGTCGCAAAGAGTCGGACACGACTGAGCGACTGAACTGAACTGAATGCCCCAACTGTGCTCTTCACAAGATCCCGTCTCATTTCTTTCAAAACCTTGCCTGTATTAACGAGCCAACCCCTCCCCCACACACCACAGAGGCCATGCTTGTCCCACATGCAGTCAGCTTTCGCAAAGTCACTGCGAACAGCAAGTCAGGGAAACCCAAGAGCTGCTCGGGGGAAATACAGAGTTAGGTGGCCAGGAGCCTGTAGTGATGTTTTCATTAACTGGTCCGTATACAACCGTGCCTTCTCTCTATTTCTGTGCACCATATTTAGTATTATGTGTTAGACTTTATTTAACATATATTGTTGGTTCATTAATTTTGAACTCATGACCAAGTCACAGTAACTCATGCCTGAGTGAAGCGTCTGACACACGATGTTCTCTGTAAGGCATGTTACCTCCTTCTTGCTTTTAGGAATCCTCGCCTGCACTTTACCACTACGCCTGGAGACAATTTTAAACAGTGAGATCGCCGGCAAAAAGCACAGAAATGCAAAAAAACCCAGCAATAAACAGACCTCAAGAAAGACATTTGTTTATAGTATAAAAGCCGAAACGAGAAGGTGGAGCTTTGATCTCAGCTGGGAATGTGTATTTGGGAGGCATATTTCACCACTCTATGTCCACAAGGGACTCGAAAGCAACATGAGTATTATTTTGGGGGGTTCCAAAGTAGGCCAGTGATGTTGCTAAACAGTCTACAATGCAGACAGGTCAGCTTCCACAACAAACATTTCACTCAGGGTGTCAGCAGTGCCGAGGCTGGGAAACCGTCCTCTTAGAAATTCCACGCATCGCCTTTTAACTTGAGTCGTTCACTCGACAACTGTAAACCAAACCCAGGTAAGGGGCTGCCCCACGGGGGGACATGATGAATAGAAAGTACTTCTAAGCCAAAATGCTGAGAATACTGCTCAGTATTACTCATCTTCTCCTCTGCCCTCTCGGACCTGTGATCAGAACAGCTGGTAGCACTGGGGTTGGACAGGAAGAAGGGGAAGTAGGGTGCAAATCGGCGGTTTCAAATGCAAATATTACAATCTGAACAGCGCCGGTCTTTGATGATGTGGATTAACAAGCTGAAATGATTCTATTTGGCTTTACGATTCCACAATTTTTCATTTTCACATAAACGAACACTATTTATCAAAATCAGGAAATCTAGTGATCTTTATAAAATTTATGAGAGGTGACGTCAAAACACGACATCAGGAAATGCGCAGCACTCACAGGGGAGGAGGGCTGTGTGTGCTCCGGAGCCCCACCGTCCCATTCCTGGTTCCAGGAAGCATCACCGGAGCGGAAGGGTGGACTGGGCCTTCGTACCAGCTGCCCCTCACCAACTGGGCAACCTGGGACCCCTCACAGTCTTTCTGCACTTGTCTTCACACCTGTTAAGTTTGCTTCCAGCTAACATTCATTCGATAATGACATGGTACAAAGAGAACCGTGGCTAAACACTGAGACGCCACATACAGTCGGTCCTTGTCTACAGACTATGCTTTCTTCTGAAATGTTTTATTTTTTCCTTTCCCAGTCAAGGTTTCCCATAGTATTTATTTTGATTTTCTGCTCATTAAAAAGGTTTTTTAGTTTCAACAGGGAAGTATGCCCCGACTAAAAATGGCTCGAGTAACTATTTCATGTAAATGGCTTCACTCAACCAAAAAAATCAGTTATCTCGTATGTTGATTTCAAAATATGATCTTCCTAACGTAAAGATGAACCTGTTGACTACCACATAAGCACAACACTTCTGAAGAGCACGCAACAGGGACTTCCCTGGGGGTCCAGTGGCTAAGACTCTGTGCTTCCACTACCGGGGGCGCAGGCTCAGTCCCTGGTCACTGAACACTTTCCCTACATGCTGCACGCTGGGGCCTAAAATGTGAAAAAGAAAAAAGTGAGCAACAGGGGTTCAGGCAGCTTCATGAAGTGTCTCCTGCGTTAGGGACCAAACTGAAGAAGGAAACAAGCAGGACTTTAAAACATATCAAAGATATTCAAAATATCTAAGACATGGAGAAACTATCACTCTCCGGAGTGAAGCACTTTTACTACACTGCACGCATACAGACACTCCCCCCTCTCTCTCAGGACATAAAGCAAGGAAGCAAAACATTATAAATCGCTGACCGCTCCAGCACTACAGATGTAGATTCTAGAAACACAAGAAAGCAATGGAACTCTGGAATACCAGACCAAACACCTCTGTTCCTAGCTTCAGTTAGAGATAAAACAGGCAGAAAGGGTAGAAGCTTCCGCGTTCAAGAAACATCAGAGGCGTTGTAGGCTAGTGTTAGCGCTGCCCTAAGCCTAGAGAATCTGATAAGCGGGACTCCTCAGGGGCATAGCGATCCCCTTGCTCCTTCTTTTCTTTAAGATCCCTAAACGACCCAGATCAGGCCGGCGCTCACCTTCTCCAGGTGCAGCCGGGACAGCAGCACCGGGCTGCTGGACCGCGGGCTCTTGTTGTACGAGGGGCAGTACCGGTCGGCGTCCCTCCACTCCGGGAGCCGCTGGTGGCCCTGCCGGTCCCGGTAGGCGCAGGCCCGGGCCAGGACCTCCTTGGGCAGGTGGCAGGACGTCCGGCCGCACATCCTCGGCGCCCCCACCGCGGGCCCTGCGCGCGGGGACGGAAGGAGTCGGACTCGGGCCTCGCCCCACGCGGCCCGCCTCTCCCCAGCCCCGGCCCCGGCCCGCGCGCCCGGCTCCCGGGGACGCCGCCCGCCTCGCGTTCCGGCCCGGCCCGTCGACAGAAGGGAGCCCGCTCCGCCTGGGCCGCCTCCCGCCCAGCCGCGCCGCCGCCCCCAGCCCCGCTCCGCCCGCTCCAGGACCGCTGACCCTGAGAGCCGAGCGCCGCCGCCGCCCGCGCCCGCCGCGACTCACCCGCAGCTCACCCGTCGCTCTCGCGCGCCCGCGCCTGGCCCCGCCCCCAGCGCCCGCCCGGCCCCGCCCCCAGCGCCCGCCCGGCCCCGCCCCCAGCGCCCGCCCGGCCCCGCCCCCAGCGCCCGCCCGGCCCCGCCCCCAGCACCGCCCGGCCCCGCCCCAGCGCCGCCCGGCCCCGCCCCAGCACCGCCCGGCCCCGCCCCAGCACCGCCCGGCCCCGCCCCAGCGCCGCCCGGCCCCGCCCCAGCACCGCCCGGCCCCGCCCCGTGACAGGCTTCGCCCCAGCGCCGCCCGGCCCCGCCCCAGCACCGCCCGGCCCCGCCCCAGCGCCGCCCGGCCCCGCCCCCAGCACCGCCCGGCCCCGCCCCAGCGCCGCCCGGCCCCGCCCCAGCGCCGCATGGCCCCGCCCCAGCGCCCGCCCGGCCCCGCCCCCAGCGCCCGCCCGGCCCCGCCCCAGCGCCGCCCGGCCCCGCCCCAGCGCCCGCCCGGCCCCGCCCCCAGCGCCCGCCCGGCCCCGCCCCCAGCACCGCCCGGCCCCGCCCCAGCGCCGCCCGGCCCCGCCCCAGCGCCGCCCGGCCCCGCCCCAGCGCCGCCCGGCCCCGCCCCGTGACAGGCTTCGCCCCAGCGCCGCCTGGCCCCGCCCCAGCGCCGCCTGGCCCCGCCCCAGCGCCGCCTGGCCCCGCCCCAGCGCCGCCTGGCCCCGCCCCAGCGCCGCCTGGCCCCGCCCCGTGACAGGCTTCGCCCCGCGCGCGCCGGCGGCTCCTCCCGGCCCGCGCTGCGCCCAGGGACTCCCTGGGAACGTGGCTCTCCTGAAAGCGCCCGACAAGGAGACAGTCTCGGGGTCCACGTCCTCCGTGTTGGCCGTGCCCCTGCGGGGTGAACTGCCTGCATGGCTAACCTCGGGGAGGGGCCGGGAAGGGCCCGAATCACGGGTCACTCACACTTCAGTGGGCACCGGAATACTTTGCAAGGCCTCCACCTTTACCCCCACCCCAAATACCAGTCTTTAACGGTCGACGCCAAGGTTTTTAAAAATAGGCAAAACACATGTATTGGCAAAACCACCACACCTGGGTTTAAAAGCCCAGCTGCGGAAACCAGGGCCTTCCGCTCTGCAGGGCTGTTCCTGGAGCCACAGGAGTGCACCCCCACCTCAGACCTTGCACTCGGCCCACCCAGACCCCCAGACCTCACCCATCTCCTACAGGAGGGTGGTTGTGCCCGCCCACGGCTGTCATCCCCTCAGCAAGCCCGTGCTGCTCCCGCTCCGGGGTGTGAGGCACAGGCAGAGGCCAGTGAGAGGGTCCTGCCTCCTGCAGGTACTGTGGCAAAGGGCTACGGGCAGCAGAGAAGACGGACCCCTAAGTACGAGTCTGCAGAAGTAGCAGTCATTCAATAAATACATGCTGATTTATTTGTAGGGATAAGATGATGGTTCAGAAGGGGATAAACTCAGGTGGTGCAAGCGCTTTATTCATTTGCAATGCCCCTTCCCTGGCAGGCAAGGCAGCAAGTTCTAGAATGAGCTAAAATCATGCCGTTTAAAGAGTCACTGTCAGCAGCGGGGTTTGGGGCGGGGGGTCAATTTAAGAAAATGAAAAACACAACAAAAGACCCTCAGTGATTCCTAATTGCTTTTCAATACACAGGCTTGGAAAGGAGCTTCCACTGGGTTCAGGAGGAAGGCGCGACTCCTGCGTAGTGTTCGGGGAAAGGGGAGGACGTGATCCGATGAAAGCTGGCCTCTTAGCCCACAGACGCCAGGACGATGTCCACGGGCAGCTCCTCCGAACTTCTGGCTGTCACCTGCATAGTGACCGTGTCCAAAAGCAGCAGCCGGGAGCGCACCAGGATGTCATGGCCGCCCCGGAACACGCCTGCAGGGGAGGAGAGAAGGCAGGCGCGTAAGGCCGAAGCGGGGCTGCGGGGCTGGGCTGAGGGCAGCGTGCCACAGCTGGCAGAGGCAGCTCTGGGGTGAGACGGGAGCTGTGCGAGGCGCTGGGCACGTCACTGCACCTCTCTGAGCTGCAGCGTCATCAGTGACCTCGGCAGAGATCAGTCTGCATGTCACGCTGCTGACAAGCCCCGATGCACTACTGGACGTGTATGGTTCTGTGCGACATCACCGAGGCTCTCAGACCGCATCGAAGGTCACAGGCCGAGGGAGAGCCCCACCAGGGCAAAATCGCAGTGCAGGCGTCTGCAAAGCCCAGGGGATGGGGTGCCGCACTGCAGGCTTGGGGGCGGCCAGCTGTGAGCGGGGCGCTGGAGCAGAGCCACTTCCTAACCCTGTTTATAAACACTCAGCAAACAGAACTTCCCTTTGCTCATAGTTCCAGGTGCAGCAAGCGCATTGGCTCATTAGCTTTTGGAGAACCAACGGGTCAGAAACATTTACATACGAAATATCTATGTATGGGGCTTGCCCTAAAATAATCTGGGGGTGGAGACCGCATCTGGGTGGAGATGCTCGCTGCTACGGCTGGAGGAGGAGTGCACGGGGGTTCCGTGTGTGTGAGTTTGAAAATTTCCAGAAGTGCTTAAAAACCCCATTCCTATTAGAAAGGAATAGCCAACTCAGTGGAAAATATAGAAATAAATAGAATGCATGCGCTGTTTCACATCAAAGGGTGTGAGAATGACTATGGCAGTTCGCATCTGAGGAGATGCTGAGCGCCAGTCAGTGTACAAGACACGCAAAGTGAAGCCACACGAGACACCATGAACACGCCTAGCACAGACCGCACAGACCGCGCAGACCACACAGGCCGCGCAGGTTGAGAACACGCTGCCCGGTTGGAAGTGTGGGAGAGAAGACACACGATTCCTATGGAAGGCAGCTGGAGATATTTACCGAGATGAAAGATGCACTTTGACCTGGTAAAGCCTTGAGAAACTCACCCTACAAATACCCAGAGTGCACACATCCAAAATAAAGTGCCTAAGCAGACATGTGTGTGCGGGATTGTTCCCTGCAGCGCAGTCTGTAACGGCAGAACACCAGAACCACCTAGGTGTCCCTCAGTCCACGTGCCGGTTCTGAGAGACAGTACTCAGCCATGAGAAACAACCAGAGCTCGGTCTGGGAAGATGTCTGGGAAGACGGGAAAGTTCTGGAGGTGGGTGATGGCGATAGTTGCAAAACAGCGGGAATGTACTTAACGCCGCTGAGCTGATGTGAAAATCACTACATTGGTAAACTTCATGTTATTAAAAAAAGAAAAAAAAGGAAGAGGAAGCTCTCCAAGATGCGCGGTGAAGTAAACACCGAAGTGCAAAGCAGCGTGCCCGCCATCTGCATGTGGCTGCCTGACCCCGCACGGGGCAGCGTGCACGTTCGCTCTCACGCCCTTAGGATCACAGGGAGGTGCTGGCGTCCTGTGCAGTAGCTCACTGGCTGCCCGTGGGCAGGGACACTGACTGGCAGCAAGCACTGGGGGAAGACGGCGCTAGCTGGCCTCCTCATCCCTTGTGATGTTCAGCGCTGCGAGCTCTAAATCCCCGGGTTCCCCAGGGGCACCCAGGCCCTTCCCACGAGAAACGCCACTTACCGGCCAGGAGCAGCGTGTGCGTGTTCTTGTTGTCCGGCACTTTGTCAGACCGCTCACAAGGGTGCATTCCTAAGAACTTGACAATATTGCCCACAGCCTCTGCAGGGAGAAGTCCCAGAGTTATTAACCCACTTAGCTCATCTCCACGTGGTGCTATCACCACTCCCCCAGCCCCAAATTCCACTGTATGCAGCTTTTAATGAGCAGCATCTGAACTGTCCCTTGTGGCTCAGCTGGTAAAGAATCCGCCTGCAGCGTGGAAGACCTGGGTTCGATCCCTGGGTTGGGAAGATCCCCTGGAGAAGGGAAAGGCTACCCTCTCCAGTGTTCTGGCCTGGAGCATTCCATGGCCTGCATCGTTCATGGGGTCGCAAAGCGTCAGACACGACTGAGCGACTTTTTTTATTCTATGTATCTGAACTGTATGCTCTAGACTTGGCCCTGGATCTTTGGGGGACGGGGGCGGGGACGGGGGGGAGGAGGAGCACTTCAACAGTGGCCAAGGGTCTTGAAAGGCAGGCAAACCAGAACCGGCACCCGCAGCATTTACCCTCGAGTGTCTTGATGGTGGACAAGGTGAACGTCTCCTCCTTCTGGAACTCATCCCCCACCTCGTCCCAGGCTGCCTCGAAGTTCAGCTTCATGACCTTCTGGATGTGATCCGCTATTGTGACTTCCAGGTCCTCCAGCTGGGGGGGCGATAGGGGGGTCCTGAGGCACACAGCTCCAGGAGAGACGGCGAGAGCCTCCGCTCCGCTCTGCCCACCCGCCCCTCCCACCGCGCAGGCTCCGAGCGCTGGGCTCCGGGGCCGGGCCCCAGCGGACCGGCGGCCTGTCCTCAGCAGCTCGCGGCCGGGTGGTGGCCCCTCAGCGGGACGCGCCCTCAGACACCGAGCTCCTGGGGGCTCCGGTCCGCTACGTGGAGCAGGGCCGTGTTTGCGTTTAAGCTGTGCACGTTTCCTTATGCTCTGCGCCACCTCTCAAGCATTTATAACGCCCGATATGATGTAAACGTTATGGAAGCACATGTAAGTACAGTGCAAACGCTAAGTAAATAGCTGCCTCGTGTGATAAGCTCAAGTTTTGCTTTTGCGAACTTTCTGGAACCCACTCTATTTTCCGTCTGTTGGCTGGATCCATGGAGGCAGAACCCACAGATACGGAGGGCCCCCTGTCCTCCTCTCGGGGTGTTGGCTGTGAGAGCGCACCCTCCGAAGCCGCCAGTGCCTGACTCGATGGGGCGGGGAGTCGCGGGGGAGGAGTGCTCAGAGGCTGCCCCGAGTCAGCCGGGCCCGCTCTGGACGCGCACCCTGGACCGACTGTGTGGAAAGGCTCCCGCTCATTCGCCAGCAGCTCTCTGCTGAGCCCCTGCTCCTGTGCACGGGGAGGGCGTTCACAGGTAGGACACAGCCCCTGTGGCAGAAGCCGGGCCTCATACCCAGCCCTCCTGGCCTTGGCCGCGCTCACTGCTGGCTCAGGCCTGGACCCGGGAGGACACAAGTGCCCATCGGGTGTGCCCCAGCGACTGCCCCTCTGGCCACGAGGGCCCTGGCCGTCTCCATCCCAGGCTGCCTGTCAGGGTCTGCACTCAGACGGCAGGGAGCCGCCGTGCACCGGGCAAATCAAGAATGACCCTGCCCTCGGCTCCGTGCTAGCCCCGCGAGCTGGAGCCAGAATGGGGCATCTCACTGCGTCAGAAGGTCGCCGACAGATACAAACTGACCCCGTCTCTCTAGAAAGCGACCGACAACAGGAACCAAAAAGCCCTGAAACCGTCCTGCGTCTCTGACCCAATTATCCTACTTGTGGAAAGAAATTGTTAAAAAAATGTTTTTTTAATTATTCTACTTCTAGTCACAAGAAGACAGATCTGAAACACAGGTACAAATTTATACTGAAAGGGGTGTTTAATGTAGCACTCAAAAACAGTGAGAATTTGGAATCACAAATGCCCAATGTTAGTGGAATACAAAGTGAGGTGAATTAGGATATGTCAATAGAAGGGAGTATTGTAAAGTCACTAAGACTTGTGTTTCTGAAGTATTTGTACTGACGGGAAATTACACCCTGGTTCTAAGTGAAACCAACAAGATCTGTAATGTACGTAATGACATCAGACACAGCTTCTCTCCCCGCAGTCATTCCCAAGGGCTACGGGGAACGGTTCCCTGTCTGAGTGTACTTGTTTTTGTATTTCCCAGGTTTTCTTGTGACACTTGAACATGTATTTCTTAAGTTAAAAACAAGAACTCTTTTGTGACGTCTAAACCGAAACCAGCGCAGATGCGTGCAGGCTGGCCGTGAGCCCTGCAGGCCCCGCCGGCGCTTACCACATACTCATCCTCGTAGCCCTCATCGTCCGCCTCCCCGGTGGTGGGGTCGCAGTCCTTGACAGTGAACTTCATCATGCAGCTGAACGTGCAGGCCACTGCGGGAGGGAAGGCACACCGTCGGGGGCCTCTGCGGGTGGGCGGCCTCTGCGGGTGGGCGGCCACAGCCTGCCCTCCAGGCCTCCACCGCACCAGCGGCCCGGGCCAGCCCCAGGGCAGCGGCGTGGGGAGGCAGGAGCGCCCTCAGGCAGGAGCCTGAGGAGCTGCCCTCACGAGGAAAGAGGAGCAAGGGTGGCAGAGACGCTTCAGGCTGGCCACACCCACGAGCCACACAGGCCCGCCGCCCCAGGCCCGGAAAAGCCCCTGCCTCTCTGGGAGGAGTGGACTCGGACGGTCACGTCTGTGCCTCTCTCTGGCTCTTTCACGGCCAAGACAGAGTCCTGCCTGAGGGCCGGGGCTCGGCCTCGCAGCCTGGTGAACTCAGACAAGCTGTTTACCCCATCTCGGTCGCCCTCTCAGACAGAGAGAGCAGTGCTGCCCGCAAGGGTGTGTGAGAAGGAAACGAGCTGCTGTGTGCAAAGCCCCAGGGTGGGCTGGCCGGCCTTCTGCTCTGGACCGACCTCGAGGAGCTGAAGCTCTGACCAGAGACGAACAGCTGGCACACAGGCCGCCCTCCCCACCCCGAACCAGGGGCTCCCGGGAGGCCAGGGGGCTCACCTGCCGTGGGGTCCTCCTTGGGCAGGGCCACCAGCGTGTAGCAGGTCCCGGGCTGGTTGTAGGGCAGGCTCCGGGCGGGCACGTAACACAGCACCTCGTAGGCCTCCGTGGGCTCCATCTGCACCGTGACGTTCTCCAGGGTCTGATCGTTGAGGGTGTTCGTGCAGTCAAACTGGACCAGGGAGCAGAGGGGCCGAGATGCTGAGCCGGGGGTGGGGGCCCCCGAGCTGCAGAGGAGGCGTCGGGAGCCCTGCCTCCCACCCCAGGGCCACCCTGACTCCCAACCCAGGCCCCCTGCCCAGACCCCCTGTCTCCATGTGGACACGCGGGAGCCGCACAGGCCCTGAGTCAAGGACTCGACTCGCAGCAGCTGGAGGCAGACCCGGCATCGTGCCCGGCTCCAGCCACTTGGCATGGGGGCCCCCTGGAGGCCCCCCGCTCACCTGGAAGACCATGTGGTCCACGAAGGTGTGCTTCGTGCAGCGGACGACGTACTCCGTCTCCGACTCGGTGAGGGCCACGGGCTCAGGCGAGGACTTGAAGAGGGGCCCAAGCCCCTGGAACTCGGGCACGGCCGCCAGCTGCTCTGAAACCCATAGGCCGCGCATTCACCCAGCAGCTCAGCGGGGTCTCTGATCAGTCCTCAGGCCTCTCACTCCCGGTTCCCCGACACACCCGAGCACTCCCTCCCTGCTGTCCCACATGGGACGCCAGACCAACCGATGGACGTCAGGCCCACGGCCCGGCCTCATCCATCCAGAGACTCCCTCAAGCTTAGAAGCTCAGCAAGGGTGCTCAGAAGAGGGAGACAGGGAAAGACAAAGAGGAAGCGAACGCTGCTGGCCACGGAACCAGGCAGAAGGACAGACTGCTCTCAGACACGTGGCTGCTGGGACAAGTGGCCCCAAAGGAGAGGGAGCAGATTCAGAGTGTTACAGAACGCCCAGCTCAGAGTGGCCGGCGGGCATCTGGTGCAGGCCAGCTTCCGGCCCTGGTATGCCTGGGAGAATGAGGCACTGGCAACCGGCCTTGCTCTCCCAGCTGTGCTCAGGAGTCACTGCTCCAGAAACACCAGGGGCTGCGGGCATGGCGACAGTGCAGACCCTCAGGCCTCCCCAGACCCGCCCGTCAGAGACCCCCCTCCTGCATCTCGAACAAGCTTCCCCTCGTGACTCTGACGCACACGGATGCCTGAGGACCACTAGTCAAGATCCGTCACTCACCTTCCCGGCTACACTGACCTTCACGTGGAAAAGAACGCTACCTGAGGCGGTATGATACTCTGCCCTAGACTTAGGATTTCAGGGACAGAGGGAGAAGGCAGGCAGTATCATCATTATTCTGCTCTTTCCGCCCATAACGAGGCTGAACTCAGACCTCAGGACAAGGGGTGGAGCAGCGTTGAGTGAAACCACTAAGTTCGTGCTGATCTCTGCCGGCAACAAGAGGGAAGGAACACACAGGGAAAGCCTGCGGGGAGAGCGACGCCAGCCAGCTCAGGGTCCCGGTTCAGCCACACCTGAGAGATGGTGTGTTGGTGGAAGACAGGTTCGGGAGCGGAAAGGACAAGGCGGACTTGAAATGAATCCCACAGTCACCGGGAGCCTGCTAGGAGGAGGCCGGCACCAGCGCAGTGACGGACAGAAAACAGGTCAGAAGCCGCGAGAGCACGCGGCAGGGCAGCAGAGGCGGCGAGTCGGGGTGTCGGGCTGGGGCCACCCGGACGGGAGGCTGCTGCTGGGCCTCGAAGGCAGGAAGCTGGTGGACAACGTGGTCTGCCAACTAGACACACAGCCTCTCCCCTTAGAAACGCGGGAGCAGAGGGACAGACGGAATCCTCACCAAACCCTGCCAGACAAGGTGGCCGGAGCACATTTGGAGCCCGAGACACAGGACTGTGTCGTGCCCTCAGCTCCGCTGAGCAGTGCCAGACGTCCCGAACCGACTGGGCCCAGGGCCTGCAGCACTCAGAACAAGGCCAAAGCGGCTCTAAGCCAGCTGGAGCTGGACTTTAATTGTTTCTGCCCTCCCCCTGGTGCTGTGCAAACTGGGGCAAATCACCGTGTCTCTCTGAACACCCAAATCCTCAGATCCCAAATGGGTGCGCCAACCTCCACTGAGGGTCAAGCACGCTGTCTAAATACCCTCAGAGCCAGCACGCAGGGGAGGCCCGATCTCGGCTCCTGGGGGAAGAGTCGCCGCGGCCTGCGAGCCCCCTCACTCACCCTGGAAGATCTCCTGCCGGGTGGCGGCCACCTTCTCGGGCTGCTTGGCGGCGGTGACCGGGGTGCTTTCTGCGGGAACAAGCACACATAGCTCAGAGATGGCCAGGGCACATGGACCACAGCGCCGTTACTCAGGAAGTGTGATCCCCACCTCCCAGTGTGAAGCACAGAGCACGGGACAGTGCGAGTGTCTGTGTGCAGGGGGCTTCCTCTCCAGGGCAAGAGGCAGGCGGGGTGACTCCCCCCACCCAGCACAGCCCCTTCTACCCTGGGCAGCTGCGGTGGCCTTGCAGGCCAGGCAGACCCTCCAGAGGAGGCCTGGGCCCAAGGGCCTCTGAAGGACACAGGTGCGCCTTACCTGTCCTCTGCTCTGCCATGGGCGCAGTGGCCAGGGGCACGGACTTGAGGTCGAAGGGCTTCTCCGACGGCTCCAGAGTGTACTGCTGCAGTGCCCTCTCCAGACCTGGGATGGACACGGTCAGACCTGGAGGCCAGAGCGAGACGGGGCCGGGGGTCAAGGCTGTAGGACCCTGAGGAAACCAGCGAGACTGCCGAGCCCCGACTTCGCAGGACGCCCTCCTCTGCAGGGCTGTTGCGAGGAGCGAATGGACACGGGACAGGGGCTTGGACACAGCGGGGAGTGCTCAGCAGGTTCCTAGGACTGGCGAGCGGTTCAGCTCTCTGGGCTATTCCCACCCTTGGGGCCCCGGGCCTCCTGAGATGACAGTGATGCCCTGCAGTTGCCAGGGGAGTCCAGCGGAGGGCACGTCGCCCGGGAAGGCCGCAGCTCGGGAAGGGGGCAAGGGGAGTGGTCGGGCGAGGAGGACTCACCGTTCAGGATATAGCCTGCGTTGAGGGCCTTCTGCTTCTGCTCCAGGACGTTGAGGTAGAACGTGGCCCGGTCCCTGACCTCATTGTCGTCATCCATCACACACCTGTGGCCACAACACGGAGCTCCTGACGGGGGCCCATGGGGGGCAGGGGGGCGCTACAGGGCCCCAGCAGAGGGCGGGCAGAGGTGGCAGGGTGCTTCCACCCCCATCACCAGAGGCAGTGCCTGGGTATCAGAGGCACAGGGGTGGCAGTATTCACTCTCCCGGGACCCTCTCCCAGAGCCCACCCAGGGAAGGAGCCACGCGCCTGTATCCGGCAGCACACGTCAAAAAAGACTTGAACGCGACTCCCCAACCCCCTCCTGGGTGCACACCCCAGAGAACTGAAAGCAAGGCATGTGGAGCCTTGTGCACGGATGTTCACAGCAGCACGACCCACGCAAGCCAGGAGCCGGAAATGACCCAGACGCCTCCCCACCGGTGGCCAGACAAGCACACGGGGGCTCTTCACGCCACGCAGCAGTGCCTGCCCATAAAAAGGCATGGAGTGCCGGCACACGTGACTATGCGGGTGAGCCCTGGAAACCCCGTGAAGGAGCCGGACTCGCGAGAGGCGCCACGCTGAACGCCTGCAGGCGCGTGACAAGGTGCGTGCAAAGGCAAATCCACGGCCGGGGGGCTAGCGAGGGGCGGGGCAGGGCCGGGGCAGGGCTCGACTACTCGCCAGTACACGGTTTCTCTGGGGTTGCAGAAGTGTTTTCAAGAATTCCCTGGTAGTCAAGTGGATGGGACTCTGCGTTTCCACCGCAGAGGACCCAGGTTCGATGCCTGCTCAGGGAACTAAGATCCCAGAAGCTGCACAGCGCAGTCAAGAGAAAAGTTCTCAACTTAGATGGCGGTAATGGTTAAACAACTCGGAATGTAACAAACCCATTGTGTGTGCATTTAAGATGGGGACACTGTGCGCATTGCGAGTTATAGCTCAATAAAGCTGCTTCTTAAACAGAAAATACCCCGAGCTAACACCCAGGCAGAGGCGCTTCCGCACAGCACCGTGTTTCACACTTTCCTGTGTCTCCACTGTTTTCCACCATCAATAGCTGTGCATCTTTCTCGCCCTTTCCAGCTACAGGGACGGGGGGCAGCCGCCAGCTGAGGGGACGCCGCACGCACCTCTTCAGCAGCACCAGGATACTGGGCAGCATCTCTTCATTCTGCGCCCCGAACTTGGCCAGAGCACTCACAGCGCCTGCGGGCACAAGGCAAACACGGCTCAGGCCAGGGCTCAGAGCGGGCTGGCCAAGCAGCCTCCAGGCCTTGCTTCTCCTGGGGGAGGTGGCCCTGTCCTTGGGCCCAGCAGCCCTTCTCAGCTCTGACCACCACGGGGCCACGAGAGCTGCCCTTGATCTCTGTATCCTAACGGCCTCAGGGGCAGCGAAGCCTCACCTGACCGCAGATGAGGGAGAGACTGAGCTACAACTGAGGGAGCAAGAACTGCTTGGGGCCCGTCTGTCCAGAGCAGCAAGAGAGGGCAACAGCAGTAAGTCTGAGTGAAATGAGGGGCCGGATGGCCGCACGTGAACATGTACACTCATCGGACAGAGTGTGTTACGTGAGTCACATCTCAAGAAAGCCGCCATGAGAAAGAAAAGTGAAACACTGAGGAGAAAGGAAGGAGGAAGGTGAAGAAAGGAGAAAGGCACAGGACTACGTGCAATGGAACAGGAGGGAGCGCCCGCCGGGGCCGCCCTCAGGCCTGCAGGCCCCGGGCCCGCGCCGCGCCCACGCACCTGCACGGACCTCCGCGTGCTCTAGCACCACGCGGTTGTAGATGAAGCGGATGTACTTGGAGGGGTTGCTGGTCTTGGGCCCCTCCTGGCCCAGCAGGTGCAGGATCCGCGTGGCCAGCACGGTGAACTCGCAGTCCTCGATGAACTCGCACAGGTGGGACAGCCCCGTCTCCTTGCTCTCCGCGTTCTCCTCGATGATGCTGATGATGCAGTCCACGATAGCCCGCTTGTACTCAAAGCCGCCCTGTGGGCCAAGGCCACAGGAAGCTGAGCACCAGGCGTCTGCGGAGCCCGGCGGCAGCCCGGCCCAGCAGCCCAGCCGGAGTCTGCAGGCGAGGGCCTGGCTCCCCCACTGCCACCTCCCTTCTGTGTGAAAGCTAAAGGCTCAGGCTGAATGCTCGCCGGGGCCATTCCAGACTAACTGAAGACGCTTTAATAGAAACCTCTGGGACTTGATTTTCTTCCCACCTTTGAAACAAAGGAAGAATGGGCGATACAAAGACTGGAGGAGTAGAGAGTAGGGGGTTATCGTTAAATGGGAACAGAGTTCAGTTTTGCAGGATGAGAAAGTTCTGGAAATCAACTGCACTCCTGTGTGAAGGTATTTAACAATACTGAACAATATACAAGGTGATGAATTCTACTGTGACAGTCACTCGGTCTTTGTGACCCCATGGACATCAGTCCATGGAATTCTCCAGGCCAGAATACTGGAGTGGGCAGCCTTTCTCTTCTGCAGGGGATCTTCCCAACCCAGGGATCGAACCCAGATCTCCCGCACTGCAGGCAGATTCTTTACCAGCTGAGCCACCAGGGAAGCCCAAGAACACTGGAGTGGGTAACCTATCCCTTCTCCAGCGGATCTTCCCGACCGAGGAATCGAACCGGGGTCTCCTGCATAGCAGGCGGATTCTTTACCAGCTGAGTTACATGGGAAGCCCTTGATGAATTCTATGTTGTGTGTATTTTATGACAGCGGTCTCCAACCTTTTCGGCACCAAGGACCGATTTTTGTGGGAAAATTTTTTTTATGAAACATTGCAATGGCTAGAATATTTCTATACTAGGTGACACCAGACAGACCGTTATTCATCTTCTGCTTAAGCATCGCCTTGGGCATCTGCTGAGTCCATATGGCCAGGGGGGCACGTCGTCAGTTACGACTGTAACCACAGTGACTGGGGCATGTTTGCACTGCCTGCACACAAGGAGCCAAACAGGCTGCGGGCACCAGAAGCCAGCCAGCTAACAGGTGGCTCCAGGCCCACCTGCCCGGGAGCCAGCAGCCAGGCGACCCACGCTTACCTCTTCCCGCAGCATGGAGAACAGGAAGTTCATGAGCACGGTGTGCTTGCGGGGGTACTTCTGACACAGCGCACTGATGGCCTGCACGACCACGACCTGTGCCAGAGACAGGTGTGAGCCGCGGCCCAGTCCCGAGGGCGGCTCCTCCAGTCCCTGGGGCCAGTAGAGCCCCTCCTCAGGTGGGGCCGGGCCGCGGCGCGGCAGGCCAGGGGCCGAGGGGACCTCCGAGCCCCCCCGGGCAGAGCAGCGAGCACTGCGGTCCAAGGCCCCGATCCACACTGTGGGTGGGTCCCCCCCCCCCCCCCCGTCTGCTCGTCTACTCAGAGCTCAGGGCAAGCGTACACATGCCCTGGCTGGCCCTTCCCAGGTCCTCCCGGGCGGCTCCCCCGGGAACTGCTGCCCTGAGAGTCTCCTCGCTGCACCAGCATGTGGGACAATCCTGTCCACTCCGGAGTCAGCTCCCATGGTCCCGCCCCAGAAAGCGAGCTCCGAGGGCAGGCCGGCGTGCGCACCGCTCTGCTCGCCCCTCCAGACTCTGCCCAGCACAAGACAGCGCGCACACGGCACGCAACAAAGGGCTTGACAGGCCTGGAGCTGCCCGCCTCGCCGACGGAGGCCGGGAGCAGCGCCTTGCACAGCGCCACAGCGAGGCCCGAGGCAGCCCCCAGCCCGCCCCGCGGCGGGCGCAGCCTGTGCACCTTGAACTCGTCCGAGATCTCGGACATGAAGGAGGAGATCTGCTTCATGAGGCGGTCGATGCTGCCCTCGCTGCCTGTCTTGAGCAGCGTGGTGATGGCCAGCGTGGCGATGCTGCGGTTCGCGTCTGTCACGAGGTTCTCCAGGTCCAGGTTGCAGGCCGTCACCGCGGACGGGTGCTTCATGGCCACCTGTCCGGGAGCAAACAGGTGACAACACGGACGGGCCATGGGAGGCCTCCCACTGTTCTGCTGGCCTTTCAGGTGGGCTCACGCCAGCACCCAGGGGATAGAGGCCAGCGCGGGCTGCACCTCCTGCCGCGGGGGCCCCCGCCCCCAGCCCTGTCGGAAGGCCGGCCCCACTCTGTCCACTGCGAACTCACCTTGTTAAGGGTGCGGACGGCGGCGTAACGGAGGGCGGCCTTAGGCGAGCTGCAGAAGAGCTGGAGCACTGCGGGGGGAGACGCCGGTGAGGGCTGCCCCCGCGCGGCAGCCAGGAAACCCAGGGGCCCCGGAAGGGGCAGGGGCAGGGCACCGGGCACAGTTCGGGGACCAGGGCTCAGAGACTGTTCAGACCCAAATCCCCCACTCACCTATTCCCCAACTGGCATGGCCACCCCAAATGAGGAGAGCGCACCTGTCCACCCCAGGCAGGGCCTCGCCCCTGGGAGACCCAGCTACACGGGGCAGGAGGGGGGCGGGGCCTGGGCCCCTGAGCTGGGCGGGGGGCAGGGCCTGGGCCCCTGAGCTGGGTGGAGGCGGGGCCTGGGCCCCTGAGCTGGCCGGGGGCGGGGCCTGGGCACCTGAGACAGCTGGGGCCAGCTCCTTGGCGCTGCACCCGGGCAGGTTGACAATGGCTGAGGCGGCCTCGTACACCACCATCTCGTGCTTATTGCGCAGGCAGCTCTCGATGAAGTCGAACAGGGGGCTGTCACGGCTGCAACGACAGGCGGCAAGAGGACACTGGGGGGCCGCCTGGGGGCTGGGCGAGGGCTCGGGGGGGCATGCGGCGGGCGCGGTGCCACTACCTGCCGTCCTCGTCCTCCAGCTGCCGGCTGGCCACTCGAATCATCATGCAGTAGGCGAAGGGGGATTTGAGGCCGTGCCGTGTGAACTTGCTGATCATCTTGCTGACGGCCAGGCGGTCGTTCTTCCGCACGTGGTACAGGAGCCCCAGCGCGTGGTACTGGGGGGTTGCAGAGCAGTGCGAGTGAGGCCTGAGGCCACGGGGCCCGCTCCCCACCTCTGGGGTGGGCACGGAGCCCAGGTGTGGGCCACACCCACCGAGCCACCTGGGACTCTGCAGGCCTCCATCCCCCGACCCCGCCAGGCGCCGCGCAGACGGAGGAACTGGAGACCAGGGGTCTCCGCCCAGAAAGAGGAAGCGGGAGCCGGCCTGGGCTGAGGACATGTCGGGGGCCATGCAGATGGGTGCCCTTACAGCAGGCCCTCGGCCCGCCGGCCCTGCCCCAGGATGCGTGGCTGCTGCTGCGAAGCCAGCAGGGGGAGGGGAGGCACACAGACCATCCCCTCTGCCCTCCGGAATCCTTACTAGGGTGGCGCTCAGGGCCTTTTACGTGGGAAGAAGCCTCTGTGATCCTGGAGGGTTTGAGGGGCCAGAGTGGGCCCTGGAAACGAGATCCAGCACTAAGACGTGGGGAGAGGGAACAGATGCCCACACAGGGGGCCTGCAGGTCTGGGCAGGAGGGCACAGGCTCCCACTGAACCCTCACCAGGCACCAGGGAGATGGCATCACACACCCAAAATAATACTCGCTGGTTTTTAAACCACGCCAGTATTTTAGCATGAGCCCATCAAGTCTGTACACCAACTCTCCCTGCAAGAGATGACCTGAATTCTTTTCCTCAAACCCCCAAGTCTCCCCACCACGAGATAAGGACTGAAGCCTGCTCCGGCCAGGGGCCGCCAGGACCTCCGTGATGAAAGCCCATCCTGCTGGCCAGCGCCTGAGTATTTTCAGCATCCCTGCCCCGTTCGAGGCTCACCTGGACCATGATGTTGTCACTGGACGCGGCCTCCTGGGCCTCATTCACCCAGCGCTTGACCACGTCGAAGCTGCACTTGAGCAGGTGCTGTGGGGCACAGGGCATGCTGAGCGGGGCGGGCAGGACACCCTGCTGTCGGGGTCCTCCGAGAGGGCGCAGACTCAGCACGGCTCCCACCCTCACTCCTCCTGCCCTGGCGGACTTCCTGCCAGGCTCAAATCCCCAAAACCTGTCACCCCAGGGCATGGGTCAAGGCCGCCAACTGGGCCCTCAATCCACCCAGAGTCCCCTGGGCACTCTTCACAGAGCAGGGGGTGGGACTCTCACAACTGGGGCCACACAGCTTCGGTTTTCCTTGTGAAAGCGATCTTTGATGTCTCCTCAGCCTCCCGAGCAGCCCCAGCCCCAGCCCCTGCCCCTGCCCCCGCCCCCGCCCCGCCCCACCCAGGCCCCGCCCCAGCCCCGCCCCAGCCCGAGGCTACACACCAGCGAAGACACGAGAGCGGAGCTGGAGACACTGGGCACCTTGTCCACGATGGCCTGCTTCATGTAGCGCTCGATGGCCTGCAGCATGGTGCTCTGTGGGGGCGCAGGCGACAGGATGTGGGGCGGAGGCCCGGAGGAGGGGAGCAGGTGTGCGCCCTGGGGACCCCGCGCCCCTCCCCAATCGGGGCACTCACGTCCGTGATCTGGCACAGGGCGCGCACGGCCGGGCCCCGGTAGCTGTCCTCCTTGCCGGTCATGTCTTTGGTCAGGCTGCAGGGACACGGCACAGGCCTCACGCGGGGGCCGGGCCTACTCCCACACCCCACTCACCCCAACCAGGTCAGCAGGCCCGTCTCCATTATTAACGGGTGTCCGCTCTGGGCTCTTAACCCTTCATCAAGAGATCTCCATGAAACTCCACACTGCCCGGGTCACTGCCCTGCTGCGACGGCAATATCCCCAGCGGGGCTTCCTGCTGCTCTCCCTGTCCAGGGGTCGCGGAGAAGCCCCAGACTGCCCCCAGGTCCTGGCAGCTTCGCTCCACCCACCCCACCTTTGTCCTGCTCTGCCTGCCTTGCCCTGCAGGACTCCACTCCCCCAGTTCCAGGAGGCCTTTCCTGACCCAGATTCAAGCTGGCGGTCCTCCTGCCCTGCTCTCACAGCCGTCACACACCCCCCCTAGTGCCGGTCTGTGGGGTTACCTCCCGGGAAGCTCTGGGGCTGCGGGAGCCATGTCTGCCACACTCTCTAAGTGAACCTACACACGCGTGTGTAGCAAACCCCCTCACGGCGTCGAGGAGAAGCACGCGAATGGAGCCCGGGGATGGCCCGGAGCCGAATGCCTCCCGAGCACAGCAGTCCTTCGTGGGAAAGTCTGCCTGTGGGCTTCGTACACCCCACCGCCCCCCCGTCCCCGTCACTTCTTCCTGGGCTCTCCTGGGAAGAGCCGGAGTCGCCATGGAAGCTCCGGGCTGCCTCAGCGGACCAAGAGGAAGCAGGGAAGGGACGGTTTGTGCCTAACTCCAGGCCAGAGAATTACAAGCAGAACCGCCCCCCCTGGAGGCGCCATGGCTGGGCAGAGTAACTGAAGGAGAGGGCGAGGAGAGAGCAAAGGAGGCAAGGGCGCTGGCAACACGTGGCCGAGGACTGAGCGGCGGGAGCTCGGAGAGGACGGGCTCGGCGTGGGTGCGGCCATCAGGGACCTGGGACTCGCCTGCTGGTCACGATGATGACGTCCTCTGCGATGCACGACATCTCTTTGATGGTCAAGTAGCACATCCGGCGGAGGGTGGGCTGGGCAGGAGAGGAGAGAGCCCGGTGACCCCCGGCTCAGCCGGACACAGGGGCCGCCTCTGACGGGGGCCCTCCCACCACCCTGAGAGCTGTCCCCCCGGAGGAGGGCAGGGGTGGCGGCACTTACGTCATTGGACTGGAAGAGTTTGGTCATGGCGAAGAAGGCCTCGGTCGCTTCCGTGGTCCCCAGGTGCTCCCCCTGTTGCAATTCAGAAAGAAGCCTCAGCTTGGGACAGAAAGGCCGGAAGGCTCTTCCTGCTAAGACAGCCCAGGTCGGAGCCTCAGACCCAGCCGAGGCTGCATCAAGGGCAGCACCTCAGAGTGGGACCGTGAGGGCACCCGGAGATGGGCCGCTGGCTGCAACCACACAGGGGCTGTGCCCCTGCCCCCAACACACCCCAGTACCATTTTCCGCACCCCCAAGCCTCACCCTGTTACCTGGTTTATGAGGTAAAGGATCTTGGTAAGGATGTGGGCACATTTCCGAGGGTTGATGGGCGTTTCGTTAAACACACGGGCCTGAGAAGAAGTGATCAAGGATATTTACCTTCTGGCTGAGTTTACTTCCCTTCCGTGACTGTCCTCAAGCACTTCAGAGATCTGAGCAGGCCCAGGGTAAAGAAATACACTTGTCCTGCCTTATTTTCACATGAAAGGAGCTTTGTTTTCCTTTTTTCTTTAAATTCATCTATTAACAACTCCTGAAATCCTCCCTAGATATTACCTGGAGATGTGCTGACTTAGAGACTAATGAACACTCAGTAAAGGCTTTTTTTTGGTGGGGGCGGCTCACACCCTGTGGCCTGCATGCAGGATCTTAGTTCTGAAAACAGGGCTGGAGCCAGTGCCGAAGTGCAAGCGCAGAGCCCTACCCACTGGACCGCCAGAGAAACCCTCAAAGCTTATTAATTAACTGGCAGGAGAAACAAAGACGAAGAAAAGGATCAGCATGATGAATTCCCCATCTTTCCACGACCAGATTTCTCCCCTAATGTCCTACAAACCAGCACTCTGAATGTGCTGGCGTTTCCATCACACTGACTGTGATCATTCTCAGTGGAAGACCCAGGGGAGCAAAGGACACTTGCCTCCTGCAGCACCGCACTCTTCTCGAGGTGCTGGAACGGGTTGGAGCCTCCACCTTCCATGAGAGAAGAGACGGGACTGAGCAGACGTTGTGACCCTGAATTTCAAAACTCTCCCAGTTGTAGACGATGGAGAAAGACGTCCCTATGGCTCGGAGGTTCAAGCTCCAGCTGCTCTGAACAGCAGTCAAAGCTCTGCAGGCTGCCAGTAGATCCTGCCAGCCTCCTCCAGGGAGCTCCCCTGCCCCCAAACCACTAACTCGCAGTCACCCAGCAGCCCTGGTACAGTGTTCGTGTGCTTCTCAGAGTGTCCTTTCATTCATTTATGCAACTGGTACCTAGCTGAGCCCCTACTGCGTGAGGGACCACCTTCTCCAGTGACTAGGGTTTCTGCACACAGCAGAAATCACACTTGTAATTAATGACACACTTGAGTATCTGACTGACGTCTGTTTCCTCCACTCCGCTGCAACCATTCTTATATTCTCAGCTTGCTCACGAGCGCGTCTCACTAGCTCTGCTGCAGAGTCAGGGCGCAGAGCAACCTGGCACGCACCGGGACCTCGAAACGTTTGCTGGATAAATGAACCGGAGTCAGGGTTCTCAAGCACCGATCCGGGCACTACCGACTAGGCCGCCCCAGCACGGGCGCAGCCCCAGGGAATCCCCAGAGGACCACCGGGTCTGGCCCCCTCCCCTGACAGGCGGGGAAGCAGAGGCCCAGAGGCGCAGACCCGCCCAAGGTCACCCAGCGAATCGCGGCCCGAGCTGCCGGGTGAGGGGCAGCGGAGCCCGCTCGGGCGCTCCGCGGCCGGCCGCGGATGGGCGCTGCACCTTCGCTCACGTCCCCGGGGCCTCCCGGGGCCTCGCGTCCAGACGGAGGTCCGGGAGGAGGCCTCCCGGGGAGGGCGCGGAGGGCTTGCGCGGGAGCCCGGCCTCCCCCAGGGCCTCGGCCCTCTCACCCGATTCCTCGTCCTTCTTGTCGAACTTCTTCAGCATGGCGGCGTCGCTGCGGGAGCCGAGCGGCAGCCGAGGACGGACGCGGCGGCCGGCGGCGGCGGTTCCGCGCGGGCTCCTTCCGGCCGGCCACGTCGCCCGGCGCCGCGCGCAGGCGCACTCCGCGCCCGGCGCACGCGCACCCGGCGCCCTCCGCGCCCGGCGCACGCGCACCCGGCGCACTCCGCTCCCGGCGCCCTCCGCGCGCAGGCGCCCTCCGCGCCCGGCGCACGCGCACCCGGCGCACTCCGCTCCCGGCGCCCTCCGCGCGCAGGCGCCATCCGCGCGCAGGCGCCCTCCGCGCGCGGCGCACGCGCACCCGGCGCACTCCGCGCCCGGCGCACGCGCACCCGGCGCCCTCCGCGCGCAGGCGCCCTCCGCGCGCAGGCGCCCTCCGCGCGCAGGCGCCCTCCGCGCGCAGGCGCACGCGCACCCGGGCCGCGCCGCCGCGCGAGGCGCTACCCCCGTGCGGGCTGCGGGCGGCGGGGCCTGCGCCGCCGGGCCGCGCGCTCCCGTCCGCGCCGCCGCCCGCGCCCCGCGGGGCCCCGCGGGAGTCTGGGCGGGCGCTTCGGCGGCAGCCGCGCGCTTCCCGGGGCCCCCGATCGGGTCGGCGCCCCCGGCGGCCTCGCCAGCCGCGCCCGCGCCGGCCTGCCCTGCCCGCTGGCGGCGCCCGGCACCTGTGGCACGCTCTCCCGCGCCGGGCAGTGTGGGCGCCCGGGAGGCGCCCCGTGGGCGGCTGCGTGCCCGGACGCCCGCCGCTCGCCGCCGCCCGGCGCTCCCGGCGCGCAATGTCGGGGGCGCGGCTCGGCGTTCCGCTCTGGGAACGCGCGGGCGCCGGTGGAGCGCCCGCTGCACGCGCCGCCGGGCGCTGGGGGCGGGCAGGGACGCGAAGGGGACACGGGCGTCGCCCAGGGCCACCCCCGCGGAGCCGGGAGGCCACCCCGAGGCCGAGGTGAGTCCGGGCGCCGGCAGGGCCCCAGGGGCGCGGGGACCCGGGGAAGCGCACGGCCGCGCCCCCGGGCGCTGGCTCTGCGAGGGCCGAGGCCGCGGTCGGGGGGCCGCAGGGGGCCGGGGCCGTGGGTCTTGCGCCGTCGGGAGATAAGGCAGGAGTCAGAAAGATGCGCCAAGCCTTTAACCAGTAACTCCACCCCTTGCCCCGAGGAAATCCGAAAGAAGAAATTAAGTTGCTCGCTGCGGCGCTTTGCGGCAAGAAAATTGGAAGCATGGAAACATCCTAAACGTCCAGCAATAAGGGGGTGGTTAACAGAATTGTGGGGCACCCATTGGTTGAAAGATTCCACATCCCTATATAAAGGGATATTTCTGATGGCTTGGGAGGCAGCAATCCAAACTTCTTAAACAAAATGAGACATTAACAGGGAAAAGCAGACTGTAAAAGTCGCCTTAATTCAGTTGAAAGAAGAACCCCTCTTGGTTAAAAACCAGGAAAGAACCCCAGGGATTTGCGTCGTTGGGTTAAGACCATGAAATACGGATAAGTTATGTAGAGTAAAATACAAATAAATACAGAATACCGTTTTATGTTATGATATTAGTTCTATAGAATTATATACTACTACTACTACTAAGTCGCTTCAGTTGTGTCCGACTCTGTGCGACCCCATAGATGGCAGCCCACCAAGCTCCCCCATCCCTGGGATTCTCAAGGCAAGAACGCTGGAGTGGTTTGCCGTTTCCTTCTCCAAGGTATGAAAGTGAAAAGCGAAAGTGAAGTCGCTCAGTTGTGTCCGACCCTCAGCGACCCCATGGACTGCAGCCTTCCAGGCTCCTCCGTCCATGGGATTTTCCAGGCAAGAGTACTGGAGTGGGGTGCCATTGCCTTCTCCAATAGAATTATATACCAAGGGCAATTTTGATAACACCTCATTTTTACAATGAGAATGGTGGGTTGTGACTCCAACCCTGAGTATGAGGTCGTATATCATTGTGGGGGTTTTACTGCTTTTAAACAGTAATGTACATTCTTTGGATAATTGCTAAATCCTTTGTAGAAACACAGGGTATGGGGAAGTACAGAGGAAATTAGGGAAATCTGAGTAAGATTTGTGGGTTGAGCCAATATCAGTGTTATCCTAGTTGTGGTATGCTCTCTCTCTCTCTTTTTAAATTTTTTTAATTAATTTCGCTAGTTAAAAAAAATTGAGATGTAATCCACATGCGTTAAAATTCATTCTTTGGGACTTCTGTGGTGGTCCAGTGGCCAAGTCTCCCAGCTCCCGATGCAGGGGGCCCGGATGTGACCCCTGATCAGGGAACTAGATCCCACGTGCTGAAGCTAGGAATTCACAGGCTGCAACTAAAAGATCCTGCGTGCCGCAGTGAAGATGGGAGATCCCGCGTGCTGCAGCTGAGAGCCGAGCAGCCAAATAAACATAAACGTTTTTTAAAAAAACAACTCTTCTGTAAGTGTAGAATTTGGTGGTTTGTAATAAATTTTAAAACATTGGGCCTCCATTACCACTAATTCCAGAGCATTCTCATTATCCCTCAAAGAAATCCATCTCCTTTAGCAGTCACTCTCCATTTCTCATTCCCTTCCCCCCAACCATTACCCTCCTTTCTGTCTCTGTGGATTTGCATGTTTGGGTATTTCATGGAAATAGGATCATAGAACATGTGGCCTTTTGTGTGTCTGGCTTCTTAGCATAATGTTTTCAAGGTTCATGTCATAGTATGAATCAATATTTCATTCTTTATTGCTGAATAATATTCCATTTAGGGACACACACGCACACACACACACACTCACACGCACAGAGACACATACAGACACACACAGAGACACAGACACACACACACACATTTTGTTTACTTAACTTTCACCAGTTAGTGAGCGCTTGGGTTGTTTGCGTTTCTGGCTCCCCAGTAATGCTGCTGGGAAGGTTTCTGTACAAGTCTTTGTGTGGCATATGTTTCCGTTTCTCTTGAGTACAAATGCTGTGTGGTGGTAACTATTTTCCCTAGCTGCCTGATTTCCAGAGCATCTGCTCCCCCTGTGTTTTCCCACCAGCAGTGTGTTAAAGGTTTCAATTTCTCCAGGTCCTCACTTACACTTACTCTCTTTTTTATTACTAGTCACCTTAGTGAATGTGAACTGGGATTTCACTGTGGTTTTCATTTCATTTCCCCGATGGTTAATGATGTTGAACATCATTTCTGGTACTTTTGGCTGTTAGTACATCTCCTTTGAAAAAATGTTTACTCAAATACCTTGTCCATTTTTAAGTTGAGTTATTTATCTTTTTATCATAGACTTACGAGTTCTTTATAACCCCAGCTAGACCCTTATCAGGTATATGGTTGACAAACTGTCATAGCAACACCCTTATCAGGTCTATGGTTGACATATACTCTCGTTCGTTCCGTGGTTGTCTTTTTACCGTCTTTACAGTGTACTTGGAAGCACAAGCATGTTTTACTGTGATGAGATGCAATTTATTCACTTGTTGCTTACGTTTCTACTGTCTTTCTTATACATAAATCATTGCTTGATCCAAGGTCATGAAGATTCACCCATATGTTGCCAAGAATGTTATAGTTTTACCTCTTACAATTAGGCCTTTGGCCCATTCTGAGTCAGTTTGTGTATAACGTGTGAGCCGGGGTCCAGCCTCATTCTTTCGCATGCATCCAGTTGTCCCAACACCGTTTGTTGAAGACCGTTCTTTCTCAACCACAAATGTATGGGTTTATTTCTGAACTCTCGTTTCTATTCCACTGATCTTAGTTTTGCAAGATCTTACCATTGGGGGAAATTGGGCAAAGGGCATGAAAGGTCTTTCTGTATTATATGTTACAGTCGATAGTGAGCATACAGTTATCTTAACACAAATTTACTTTAAAAAGGCAGATATTATTTTCATGATAACGTTCTCACCACCACCACCACCCTGACACCACACCCCACCCCAAATAAAATAACTGGTCTGTGTTGAGAATTTCCCCAGCCTTCCTCGGTGGTCCCTGTTCTTCACCACTAGGTGGCACCAACTCTCTCTTTGTTCAGAAGCTACCGCTGGAGGAGGCAGTGCCAGGACTTCTTGCCAAGAGCAGGGCCCTTTGCCAGGCCCTGGCTGCCACCATCATGATTCAGGGCAGTCCTGGCCGCCCTGACTGTGCCGAGATAACAGGGACACTCAAGGCTGCCTCTGCTTCGGGCTGCTTGTCACTTTGTGAGATGAGCTCTCCCCACGTCTCCTCTGCTCAGGCTTCGAGAGCGTTCCTTCACTCACTCATTTGCCGTTCAGTCGGCCACTTGTGTGCAGCTCTTTGCAACCCCGTGGACTGCAGCACGCCAGGCTTCCCTGTCCTTCACTGTATCCCAGATTTTGCTCAAACTCATGTCCACCGATGATCACATAATGCTCATGAACACAGCCGGTACTCTATCCAGGTAAGTCATTGTTAGTCATAAAAATTAGACCTTTGGGGAATTTCCTGACAGTCCAGTGGTTAAGACTTGGCAAAATCACTGCTGAGGGCCCAGGTTCAGTTCCTGGTCAGGAAACTAAGGTCCCACAAGCTTCGTGGTGTGTGTGGGGGTGGAGAAGGCCAAAATAACTCTAAAATATTGGATTTTTCAAGGATGTGATAAAGAATATAACCACCTCACACACCTTTGTAAACTATAAAGGACTACTCTTTAATAAGCTACGATTATTCCTGGAGCTAGGAGATCCCAAAGAAAGTTCAAAGTAAATATCATTGTGCCTTTATAGTCATAAAAAGGAATCTCAGAGAGGCTTGTGTACAGCGCTGAGGTACACGGTAGAGAATCCGCCTGCAACGCACGAGACCCTGGTTTGATCCCTGGGTGGGGAAGGTCCCCTGGAGGAGGGCACGGCAATCCACTCCAGTGTTCTTGCCTGGAGAATCCCCGAGGACGGAGGAGCCTGCCGAGCTACTGTCCACGGGGTCGCAGAGAGCTGGGCAGCCGAGCGACCAGCGTACAGGGCGTGTGGAGGCTACGTGGCTGTGGCTCCCCGTCTGCACTGCCGCATGCTACCCGGTCGTGAGTAAACCACAGCAGACCCATCTGTTTTCTTATTGCTCGGCATTTACATTGTTTCCAGCCTTTTTTTTTTTTAAATCACCAAGAATAAATGCTACTGTGAACATTCTTGTCAAGGCTATGGTTTTTCCTGTGGTCATGTATGGATGTGAGAGTTGGTCTGTGAAGAAGGCTGAGCACCGAAGAATCGATGCTTTTGAACTGTGGTGTTGGAGAAGACTCCTGAGAGTCCCTTGGACTGCAAGGAGATCCAACCAGTCCATTCTGAAGGAGATCAGCCCTGGGATTTCTTTGGACGGAATGATGCTAAAGCTGAAACTCCAGTACTCTGGCCACCTCATGCGAAGAGTTGACTCATTGGAAAAGACTCTGATGCTGGGAGGGATTGGGGGCAGGAGGAGAAGGGGACGACCGAGGATGAGATGGCTGGATGGCATCACGGACTCGATGGACATGAGTCTGAGTGAACTGCGGGAGTTGGTGATGGACAGGGAGGCCTGGCGTGCTCCGATTCATGGGGTCACAGAGTCAGACACGACTGAGCGACTGAACTGAATGATTAGTGATTTTGAGCATCTTCTCAGGTGCCTGTTGGCCATCCTGGCATTTTCTTTGGAGAAATGTCTGTTTAGACCTTCTGCCCATGTTTCGGTTGAGCTGTTTGGGTTTTTGTTGTTACACTATGTTGAACGACACAGATTTATGTTTTCTTCCAAAGATTTAAAATTTTGCCTTTCGCATTTATGTTCTGACTTCATTATACGTTTTTTAATGGTGTGAGGTAAGGAGTTGATTTTGGTTTTTTTTCCACTTGGATAATCAGTTGACCAGCACAGTTCACTGAATAATCCTTTCCTTCCACACTGACTTGCAATGCCATTTCTACCTCATGTCAGACTCCCGTCTATAGCCCGTGCGGCCTGTGGATCTGTTTCCGAGCTCCCATGCCGTATCGTCAGTCTCTCTACTCCCGTTTATAGCCCGTGCGGCCCGTGGGTCTGTTTCCGAGCTCCCACGCCCTATCATCGTCTGTCTCTCTACTCCCGTCTATAGCCCGTGCGGCCCGTGGGTCTGTTTCCGAGCTCCCACGCCCTATCATCGTCTGTCTCTCTACTCCCGTCTATAGCCCGTGCGGCCCGTGGGTCTGTTTCCGAGCTCCCACGCCCTATCATCGTCAGTCTCTCTACTCCCGTCTATAGCCCGTGCGGCCCGTGGGTCTGTTTCCGAGCTCCCACGCCCTATCATCGTCAGTCTCTCTACTCCCGTCTATAGCCCGTGCGGCCCGTGGGTCTGTTTCCGAGCTCCCACGCCCTATCATCGTCAGTCTCTCTACTCCCGTCTATAGCCCGTGCGGCCCGTGGGTCTGTTTCCGAGCTCCCATGCCGTATCGTCGTCTGTCTGCCCCTCTGTTGGTTTCGCATTGTCTTAATCATCACAGTCTTAGGTTAAGTGTTCACATTAGTATCTTGGAGGGTGAATCCTTCCGTCTTATTTTTGGAGCATGGCTTGACTTTTTTTTTTTTGGCCTTTATTCCTGCATAGAAATCCTCTAAATAAAGCTTGTTTCATAGACAAACCTGTGGGATCTTAATCAGAGTTGAATTAAATCTGCAGGTCAGCTTGAACACTCTCGTGTAACCGTCGCTGTGTTCCACCTTTTTAAAGTTAACCTTAGCACTTGAGCGTCCCCGCCGATGGCTCTGACGGGTGCCAGGTAGTTATGATCTGCGCAAGCTGTCTAATTTAATTCTCACAGTCCCCATTTCCCGAGTTCACCAAGCCTTGCAGGATTTGATGATTTGCCAAAGCTCGCTTAGGGGAGGCAGCAGAAGAGCCAGAGTTTGAGCCCGTCTATCTGACCCACAGCTCTGGCTTTACTGCTCAGGGTTTAACTGGCTCCAGTCTCTCCACGTGTAAGCGACACATGATGAGTGTCTCTGGTGTACATTTTGCCCCCGTTCCCAGAAAGTTCATGCCACTTCTACTTCCCCAGCTTGTTCCAGTGTCAACATTTACAGTCGGAACCCACGGTGAATAGCAAGCCAGAGAAACCGACGCTTCCTGAGCCGCTTCTTAACGCCAGACAGCACTAGGTCATTCTCTCGTGTTATCTCATTTGATCCTCACAGCACCACCGGGAAACTGAGGCTCAGAGAGACACACCCATTTGCTCAAGATCTCACAGCAGGCGAGGGACACAGAGGAGCCCGAGGGGGACGTCCAGAGGCTGCCCCTCACCTGGGAGTGAAATGCAGACTCCTCCCTGCAGCCTGTGAGGCCCTAACGCCCTGCGTCCCGCCCTGCTCCCGCCTCTCCGGGATTCTCCCTGTTCCCCCCACTCTCTGTGGCCCTGCCCTGCAGGCAAGGCCTCTGCCCAGCTCGCGCCCACAGTGTGTAAGTGGCTGCGCTCCCCCGTGCGGTCGGCTAAAAGGCCACCTCCTCAGAGAGGCGTTCCAAACCTCTGTAGCTGAAGTCCCGCCGCCTCTCTTTTCCATGGAGTTGTTCGGCTTTCTCATGGCAGTTTCTCACTGTCTGGGTTGATCATTTGTAGTAAAAGTTCTCCAAAAGGGAAAAATAATAGGATGTGTTAGCGTGTGTGTGTAGACAGACAGGGAGGTTGAGGCTCATTGTAAGGAACTGGCTCAGGCACTTATGGGAGTGGGCGGGCCCCAAGACCTGCCAGGTGCTCAGCAGCCTGGAGCCCCAGGGGAGCCGATGACTTGGTTCCAGCCCAAGTCCAAAGGTCTGAGGAGCAGGGGAGCTGATGGTGTGGTTTCTGTCTGAACACTGGCAGCCTCAAGACTCAGGAAGAGCGGACATTTCAGTTTGAGGACGAAGGCAGAGAAAAAGCCAATATCTTAGTTGGAAAGGCTGTCAGGCAGGTGTAGCTCCCTCTTATTCAGTGAATTTTTTTTTAAAAAACACAAGCCTTCAACTGATTGGGCGAGGCCCACCCACATTGAGGAGAGCCATCTTCTTTACCCAGTCTGGTGTTTAAAATGTAATCTCATGCAAAGCACCATCACAGACACACCAAGGTGATGAGTGAGCAGATATCCAGGTGCCCCATGGCCAGTCAAGTTGACGTATAAAGTTACCATCACACTTGTTGACTGTCTCTCTCTACCTTCAGCTGCTAAGGCAAGTCTGGCATGTTCCTGGCGCACAGTAGGGGCTCAGTAAATAGCAGTGGAATGAATGAATGACAGCCCAGATTCCCGCCCTGCTCTGAGCAACTCCGTGTTGATTCTTTCTCTGCAGTAAGACTCTCCTTCAGATTGATCCCTCGGTTGACTGAAAAGAAAAAAAAAATAACATCTGAAGTCAAACGAACGTCCACGTGCAAAAGCTTGGTATTGGTTTTGTGTGATGAAAGCGCCCAGGACTGGGAGTGTCAGGCAGTTCAGCTTCTTCTGGACCCCCTTGGTGCCCAGGAAAACAAGAGTTAACACCCACCCTGCTCGTCTCTGGATGCCCAGCTGTAAGCCTGAGAGGCCTACAGCGTGGCTTCAGGCTTCCCGAGAGATGGTTTTCCCGTCCTTGCAAGGCAGGAGGAGAAGCAGCCGTCTGCAGGCTCACCCTCCAGGAGGGGCAGCAGGGCTGGGTCCTTCCACGGCTCACCAGGAGCTGGCGACAGTGAAGAGAAAGGGTTGGGAACATCTCCACCTGCCCGCAGACTGGAGGACAGCGCGAGAATAGTGACAGGTCAGTGAACGGACAGGGAGTGTCTGTCAGGAGCTCCCTGAGGCCCGTGCCCACCTCGCGGGGCCCGCTGGCCCCTGGCTGTGCCTGGCTGCGCAGACTCTGTAGTCAGAAAGGCCCCGGGACAAGTCTGCCTTCGCACGAGCTGCCGAAACACTCGCGTGGCATCATGGAGTGCTCGCAAGTCACATTCATGCACAGGGATTCAGTGCAGACCCCTCTCTGGAGGGTGACCCTGCTGTGGCTTGTGAAGGGCCTGGGACTTGGAAACCCCAGGAAGTTCAGCCGCTGGGGCTGCTGTGTCTTCCTGACCGTCGTTAGGAACCTGCTGGACATTGTGCTCTGCTCAGAAAGGACGTGACCGAAGGCTGGTGGCCGAGGAGGGAGGGCGTGGGCCGCACTGCCTGAGACACAGACGATGGCCCAGGCCTGCTGCAGAGCCACCGCGCTTTCCGCGTGGCCAGCGCTTTCCCACGTTAAACACGTGAAGAGAGTGAGCCCTCCCTGGACCACTCCTCCCTACATGTCTCTCTGCTCCAGGGAAGACTGTAGACAGCCTACAGAACGCGCACGGGTGACTCCCCAGACGTGCCCTTGTTCCAGTCTCCACCTCTTTGCCGCCAGCCTCGCCGCTGCGCCCCTTCCACGGGGTCTTGTCCTGCCCAAGGCCCCCAGCTCTGGCGCTCTGACGGCCCCGGGACCTTGTGTTCAAGCTCTCTGGCTCAGCCTTTCCACACCATTAGAAACCAGTAGCCAGCCTGCTCTTGGGAGCCACACAATGCGATGGCGTATTACTTACCACTGCACAAAAGTCACCCCGAAACTTAGCTGCCTAAAGTGACACCGTTCAATGAGACACCAGCTTGTGCCCTTAGGATGGGAGCATCGAAAGAACAGACCAGCTAGCGCTGGTGAGGGTGTGGAGGAACTGGGGCCCTTGTGCTCCTTTGGTGGAAACAGGAGAAGGAAGACATGCAGAGGCCTCCCCCCAACTCAGCATAGAGTCTCCATTCGATCCAGCAACTCCCTCTCTAGTGCAGACCCAGAAAAGTGGAGAGCGGGGTCTCAAAGGCATGTTTGGAGATCAGTCAGACTCTTGTCCGTTGCGTCGGTGATGCCGTCCAGCCATCTCATCCTCTGTCGCCCCTTCTCCTCCTGCCCTCAGTCTTTCCCAGTGTCAGGCAATATTACTCAGCCTTAAAACAGAGGAAGTTCTGATACACCTTGCCACTTGGATGGGCCTGGAGGATCTCGCACTCACTGAAATGAAGCAGTCGCAAAGGACGGCTACAGTCTGATTCCACGTCCAGAGGCACCTAAAGCCATCACAGCCACCGAGACACAAAGCGGGACGGTGGTTTCAGGGTCTGGGGAGAGGCGGGGAGTTACTGCTCAGTGTCTGCAGGAGTCCGGTTGTGAAGAGAAGGCGCCCCGGGCGACTGTCCCATGGCCTTGTGCCGGTAGCCGCCAGCGCCGGACAGCTCGCCTCAGGTAGCTGGGACGGCCCGTTTACGCTGCGCCCTTTGTACCGCAACGGTTCTGTGTTTTAGACCCCTTTCTTGCCTCACAGTTTCTGTGGCTAGGAATCTGGACCTAGCTCAGCCGCGTGGTCTGCCTCAGGGTCTCTGACGAGGCTTCACAGGGGCAGGGGTCTCATCTGAAGGCTGAAGAAAGGTCTCTATTGCCAGGGTTCGCTCCACTGTCAGCCGTCGGCTCGAGGGTGTCCTTCATTTGTAGGCTTTGGCCAGAGGCTGCCCTCAGGCCCTTGCCACGCGGGCCTGTCCACGTGTCAGCACGCTTCTTCAGAGTGTGCACACCACACAGGGCGGTATAGCAAGACGGCGCGTGAGGTGGAAGTCAGCATGTTCCCAGCCTGACCGCAGGTGTGATGGGACCTCGCCTTTGTCACGTCCGAGGAGGGAGGGTCGAGTGATCAGGCCCAGCCCACGTTCAGAGGGTCTGCACAACGGCTGGCCTGGCTGACCTCTGCTCTTCTAGTCATCGTTCACGTTAAGTCGCTTCAGTCCTGTCGGACTCTGCGACCCTGTGGACCTGCAGCCCACCGGGCCCCTCTGTCCATGGGATTCTCCAGGCAAGAATACTGGAGTGGGTTGCCGTGCCGTGCCCTTCTCCAGGGCATCTTCCCGACCCAGGGATCCTGCCCACGTTTCCTGTGTCGCCGGCACTGCCTGGCGGGCTCTTCACCATTGGCGTCACCCTGGGAGCCCTCCCTCTGTCCATGGTGCCACCCAGTTGCGTCACCTGGAGCCTGAGCTCCAGCCTCGAGTCCTTCCTTCCCCTTCTCCACATCCAGGCCCTCTGCAGGCTTCTTGTTCTCTCCAGCAAATACACCCAGAGCTCCTATTTATGGGCCGGACTGCATGCCTGGCTTCTGGCTCAGCAGTAACCCAGACAGGCTCCCTGCCCTCCTCATGCCCCAGGCTTGTCGAGGCCATGGTTTTAAACTTGTTTCCTTAGCTGTAAAGTTAGAATTGTGTAAATGGTCACCAAGTGAGCTAGTATGAAGTCACACGCTTTGAGCAGCGTCTTAGCACACAGTAAAGGCCCAGCAAGTCTTAGCTGTGATTTTCGGAGAAAGTGGGGACACCTGTGAGTGAGAACACAGGAGGATGCCCTGGAAGGGGACAGCGAGGGCGCGGCCGCCTCTCCCAGGCGGGCGGGGAAGGCTTCTCCGAGGGGCACATCTTACATGAAACTGGAGGAGCCGGAGGCGCCTGGCAGGCGAGCACAAGCAGTGCAGGGGCCAAGCTGGCGCTGGGGAGGGCTTGGGCGGCCAGGTGGGCAGAGGACGGAGGGCCTTCGCAGATAGGTTTCGGAAGCAGACGGGTAAGGAATCCACCTGCCAGTGCCGGAGGCACAAGAGACTCGGGGTCAACCGCTGGGGAGGCAAGGTCCCCTGGAGATGGAAATGGCAGCCCACCCCAGTGTTGCTGCCTGGAGAAGCCCTTGGACAGAGGGGCCTGGCGGGCTGCAGACCATGGGGTCTCACAGAGCTGGGCGTGGCTGAGCAGCTGGGCACACACACCTGGGCGCGGCAGGGGAAGGAACCGACCAGGAGATGCTGTGTTTCTGGCTCTAATTAGCTCAGTTGGTAGAGAACCCGCCTGCCGTGCGAGAGACCCTGGTTTGATGCCTGGGTCGGGAAGATCTGCTGGGGAAGGGATGGCTACCTGCTCCAGAATTCTTGGCCTTCCCTGTGGCTCAGCTGGTGAAGAATCTGCCTACAGTGTGGGAGGCTCAGTCCTCGGGTTGGGAAGATCCCCTGGAGAGGGAAAGGCTGCCCACTCCAGTATTCTGGCCTTGAGAATTCCGTGGACTGTATAGTCCGTGGGGCCGCAAAGAATCAGACACAACTGAGCGACTTTCACTTTAACTTTCCACCACTGCCACGTGGGAGCCAGGAAACCCCTGATTTGGGCGAGATGCCCCATGAAGAGGCCACCAGCTCCTGGCCATGTGGCTGGTGAGTCAGCCCTGTCCCTTCCTCCTGGTCTCCCTCTCTGCAGGAGAGTGGCCTCACCCACAGCAACCTTCTCCAGTCCCTCCCTGGCATGCCCGTGGCTGCCTAGTCAGATCAGAGGTCAGCAGATGCCTGTTGACGCAGGGAGCCGGGAGGGGCCCCAGCAGGCCCTACTCCGGCTGGTCAAGCAGTCTTCCTGCGTCCACACCTCTCACCCTGCTCTGTCCTTACAAGAGGCCATCTGTGGTGCGTGGTGATGGGGACCAGGCCCTTGGAGTCAAGTGGAACCTGCATCCAGTTCAGATACATGACTTAAGCTCTGGGACCCTAGACGTTTTGTCTGTGGAAGAAACGTTTCCTGTTTAGTTGGTGTGTTGGAGGTGTCCAGGACTACCCTCAGCCTCAGTGACTTGGTAGAAAGACTCATAATTCAGGAAAGCTGTTCAGCTCATGGTTGCGGTTCACTCTAGTAGAAGAGTAGAGGTTAAAATCAGGAAAGGAAAGCGTATACAGAGCAGAGCGCAGGAGCTCCCAGGTGTGGCGGTCCGGCTGTGCTGACCACGGGAGACCTGCCGATGGCGCTCAGTTCTCCCGGCGACTGTGTGTGACAGCGCGCACAGGTGTGGCCAGCGGGGACTCTCATCCAGTCCCCCGTGTCCAGGGTTTGTGTGGAAGGGCAGTCTCGTAAGCAGAGAGCACCCCCATGGCTGACCACCGATACACGGTCTCCGTTGCGTGCACGCGTGCTAAATCACTTCAGCGGTGCACAACTCTTGGCGACCTACGGACCGTGGCCCGTCAGGCTCCTTTGTCGGTGGACTTCTCCCGGCAAGAATGCTGTAGTGGGTTGCCGTGCCGCCTCCAGGGGATCTTCTCGACCCAGGGACTGAACCCAGGTCTCTTGTGTCTCCTGCACTGCAGGCGGATTCTTTGCCGCTGAGCCACCATGGTCTTCATTACCATCCCCCAGCCACGGCCCCAGGCTACCTCACATGGTTGGCATCAGCTGTCTGGGGTGGCCCTGGGCCCCAGGCACACAGAGGCACTCTTCCCATGTGGACACTGCAAGGGCCTGCATGCTGCCCCCCAGGAGCCAGGCCAGGGCCCGTCCTCGCTGTGGGACAGGCAGGGTGTGGACCTCCCAAGCGTGCTGAGCTCTCTCTTTACTGCACACTTGATCTGGACATTTAACACGTGTCCCAGTCAGGGTTCAGCCAGGAAAACTGAAACCACTGTAGGTATTTAGAACAAACAATTTAATAAAAGGAGATTGTCTCACGGGATCGAAGACCTGGGGAGCGACACAGGAGGCAGGGAGCCCAGGAACTGGCGGCGGCAACCGCAGGCCTCTCCAGACTGACCCAGGCCTGGGGGCTGCCTCGTGGGCCGGGGGCACGCAGGGAGAGCTGTCGGCTCACACCGACCCCCAGCAGAGGGAGCGGGGCGGTGGCGGGGGGGGGAAGAACCCGGGTTCTTCCCCGTCCCGCCTGCCCTGCCCCCTCTGGCACTTCCCAGGGCGGGGGCTCCCCAGGAAATGACTCCGACTCCCGTTTACTCAGGGCCTGTTTCGAGGTGCCTGACAGCGCGCCAGCCACGGTCACCCACCCCACCCGGTGTGGCCCTGCCCGAGAGCTGCCCTGCAAGCAGATACTGCCTCTGCTCTATAGGGATGACAGCGATGAGGGGCAGATAAAGGAAAACAGCCTGTCGGGCGGGCCGGAGCCAGGGGGTGGAGGAAAGGAGGCAGGGCTGCAGGGAGGCAGAGACACTGTGCGGAAGCCTTCCCGGCCGGGAGGCGCCCGCAGCCAGCAGAGGGGAGCCAGGCGCTCCTTCAGCACACTCGTCCAGCCAGGAGTCCCCGGCCTGAGCCCTACTTCCTGTCTCAGTCCGGCGGTCCCACCCACATTGCCCCCTGGGAGGGCCTGGGTTCCTTCACCGCAGAAATCGTTTGCAGTGAATCTTTTGTTTCCCCCTCGTGCTTGGCTCGTGGCTACAGTTTGTTTTGTCTCTCAAAGACCTGCTCGATTCCGTTTTTCATGCCGTTTCCACACTGCTGAGGGGCATGTCGGCCTGGGACTTGCGCACACACAGGCAGCTCAGCACTGGCGCTCAGAATCCAGGAACCACGGCGCTCCCATAAATGGTTTTAAACCCGGTGCTGAAGCCCAGCAGCTCCACGCCTTTGCCTGGCCTCGGGGATCAGAAAGCCCTCCTGTTACCTCCTCCCACACTTGGCCTTGCACCCTGGCCAGCTAGCCTGTGCTCCCAGATAAGAAGTGCAGAGAAAGGCAGGCTCTTTCCCCCAAGCCCCATGTGCAAAGACTGCGTCTCACGCTGGTGCTTTTCTAGGTGTGACAGTGCTGTGGTGGTTGGATAGGAGCACTGAAAGTGCCTCCACATCTTTGAGGAGAACACACACACTCACACTCACATGCGAACTGAATATGGCAACTCAGTAATTACTAGATCTTTTTAGTCTGTGCATTTGACTTTTTTAATGATAAAAACAATTCCCCTTCCTTCCTTAAAAAATTTTAATGTATTCATTTTTAACTGTAAAATTAATTGACTCTTTTTTTGCTTTCAAACCACCAATCATAACTTCTAATCTGAGATAAACTGTGTTGTCACTTTGGATTTACTTTATTCCGTCCAAGAGGGAAAAATAAGGGGAAAAAATAAGGCTTTCTACTTAAATGCAGGTTTTAAGGCAGTATAGAGTAGGGTTTGTCTCTTGTCTTTTAAGACATGAATGAAGGTCAAGGTTAGGCAGACCTACCCTGTTCTCTCGCTCTCTCTCCTGGAGAGCAGCTGGTGCGGGGCGAAGGGTCCAGGAGGGAAGGCCCAGGGAGAGGGCGGCAACCTGGCCGCAGCGTCTGCAGGAGGCTCACCCGGGCAGGCCCAGCTGCCACAGCCTTGCACAAGCTGTGTAGTCGGGAACAAGGCGTGGGATGGACCCACTGATGCCTCTGGCATGACCTTAAAGATTGTGGAGGAAGCGACCAGCACCTTCTCCATCACACACTTAAGTAGCGCAGAGATTAGCATGGCGAGTTCAATAAGCTGCTCAACGAACTGTGGACTGACGCGTGTGGGATGCGGGGCGAAGTGCAGAAGCGAAGCTAGCCGTGTTGCGGCCCTTGGCCACCTCGGTTTCTGAGCTGTGGACTCACACAGCCATTCAAAATGGAAAGGAAGCTGGCGTTTCAGCTACTTATTGCTAAAGTCAGCATGTCAAACTTGCTTGAAACGTGACTGCATATTTCCTCTGGCTCTGCACTCTGGGCTGGGCTCAGCTGGGTGGTTCTTCCACCCTGCCAGGTGTCTTCTGGGGTGGAAGGTTCCAAAGAGCATCTTCACCCAGATTTGTGGGGCGTCAGCTGAGGTGGCTGGAACAGGGGGATGACTGGCACACTTGTGCCTCCATGCCGTCACAGCAGCTGGACCTCGTCACAGTGACTCGGGACTTCAAGAGGCAGCATCCCAAGAGGACAGACCCAGCATTCAAGTCTGTACCAGGCTCTGTGCCCAGCACATCTTCTACCATCCCGTCGGCCAAAGCAGGTTAGTTACGTGTCCAGTCCCGGAATTTACCTGTGAGGAAGAGGGCGGGCTGACAGTGGAGACCACCAATGCATGGACCCCCGCAGCCAGGAAGAGCCCTCATACAGCAGCGTGTAAGCCGCCGTGGGCCGCCCAGGATGGAGCTCTCCTTCCGGTTAGGAAGACGCCAGCAGCGCGTAAGCTGCCGTGGGCCGCCCAGGATGGAGCTCTCCTTCCCGTTAGGGAGACGCCATGAAGGATCTCAGTCAGTCATTCATTCAACATGCATTTCTCGGGAGTGCAGATGCTGGGGATTGGTATGGACGAGACAGGTGAGCTCTTGCTTCTGAGGCTATCAGGTAGTCCATATGCAGGTAAGACCGTTTCCCATGACGACCAGCACTGTAAAGAAAACAGCATAGCAGGGCAGAGAGTGGGCAGAGGTCGAGGGTGGGTGCTGTAGCTGCAGGGATCAGGACAGGCGCTCCTTGAAGCAGGAAGCTGAGCTGAGACTTAAGCGAGAGGGCACCGGCCTCGTGGAGATCCAGCTGCAGATGTTCTAGGAGGAGGGAACCAAGGGCGGAGGAAGGGGGCAGGAATGCACCTTGACCAAGTCTCAGCTCGGCGTGTTTCAGGGATAGCAGACTAGGGCATCTGGAGTAGCAGAAAAGGGAGGCAAGGTTCGAGGGAGCAGGCCGGGCCTCGCCGCGCCTCTGAATGCACCCAAAAGTATGACGCGCATCGGGAGCCGTGACCTGCAGTTCCTTGCCCATCGTCCTGCCCCTTCCCGGCCCTCCCCTGCATTTCCAGATCCATTCTGAGAAGCTATCAAGCTCTGGGGGCTGCCAGAAGGTCGGGGGGTGGGGCGCTCAGAAGGAAGTTAAAAAATATCCTAGCGTTGGAGGCTAACTCCCTTGCTCCGGACACTGGGAGGCAGTGCGCAAACCTCCCACCGCCACCATCGTACACACAGACAAGCCGTCTTGACACAGACTCCAGGGCGCTGTTGCCCATTTCTAATTATAACCGACATTTGTTTTCACATACATCATCCCACGTTTTCCCTTCGTCCAGCCAGAGCCAGTCCGTCCAAGGAAGCAAACATTTGAGCAACCTTTGCGCTAAATCTCATGCTCAGCAGCCCTGTGCATCTGGTTAGCCTTCCCCCAAGCCTGTGCAGGTTTTAACTTCTTATCTCCATCTCTCTGTGGAGGATGTAGGCTCAGGGTCACACAGGAAACAGCGGAGCTGCAATTCCAGCCTGAGGCCTTTGAGCCCGAGTCACAGGCTCCACCCCCTGCAGCTCCTGCAGGCTGCTTAGCCAGGCCTGCCCTGGGCAGGTGGCCAGGTTGCGCATTCTCCCAGAGCTCCATCTCCATACAAGGGCCTCCATGAGCCGGAGATGAGAAGAAGGATTGAAAGAAAATGCTTATCGTATTACTTTGAATTTTGGCTTCCTTAGTCAAGCCAGTACACCTGGAGTACACCCTGAGCAGATAGGTGTCTATAGAGGGAATTTTACACAATGTGTATAAAAACTTCCCTGTGTATCTACCGTGCTTTTTCAAATGAGCAATTGGATCTATTATTTTCAATGTAGATGTTGTTTACTGGAAACGGTTGCTAGAGATTAAAGAAAAAAACTATTCAACGTCTTATTTGAAAATGTAACTAAGATATTTTAAAATAACCTTTTCCAAAATATCCTGGCGGTGCAGTGGTTAGAACACAGTTAACCCTTTCCCTGCCAGGCCCCGGGTCAGTCCCTGGGTGGGGAACGAAGATCCCACAGACTGTGTGGCACTGTCAAAAATCAAACAAACTCATCCTTTTTCCTGACTTTAAAATGCATCTATACTTTCCAAAAGGAAATACACGTATCTCCATCCGTATATATACGCACACGTAGTTACTTTTATGTGTAATTCTGTAGTCACCTTTAGCCCTATTAAAAATGCAATGTGTGTGTTTTGAAAGTGTTAATTATCTACACATTTAAAATATCAAAATTTGGAACCCTGACTTGATATTCCTTCCTATTAGAAGGTCAGCAGTGGCTAGAGCCTCTCACACCCGAGAGGCCCCTGGTCCAGCTGATTTAAACCATATCAAGTCTAGGATTGCGTTTGTTTTTTTGAATTGCAGGGCAAGTGACTTGCTTGGGTCATGCTCAATCTGCAGTCTGTGTTTAGACATGGCGCAAACATCCCCCGAGAACTCGGAGGAGACTGCCAGGGAAGGCCTGGGCCTCCTTCCCAGAACAGCCTGCTTCAGACCAGCTCGGTGTCTCCTCTACGCGTCCCAGCGACCCCCTGCCATAGGTGGGGCTGGAACCCAGCAGGATTGACCCTCACTGAGAGGGAATATGGATCACAGCCTCCCCGCCACCCCATTTGCTTTCCAAAGGTCAGCGGCTTGAGATCATGTGTTTTAGGGATTTCCCAGTCAGCTAGTATTTGAAAGATGTTTATATTGAAAAAAGAAGATAGAGGCTCTGGCAACTAGGAAAACACAGAATAAAAGTTTTCCCTGGACTCTTTTTTTTTTTAATTTTTATTAAAGAAAATCGATTTTGAAACTAACAATGTTGCGTTAGTTTCAGGCGTACAACAAAGTGATTGAGCTATACATGCATAAATCTGGTTTTCCCAGATTCTTTTCTCTTGTAGATTATTACAAGATATTGAGCAGAGTTTCCTGTGCTGCACAGTAGGTCCTTGTCGGTTATCTGCCATATATATAGCGTGGATGTGTTACTCCCAAAGTCCTTATTTATCCCTCCCTCCACTTTCCCCTTTGGCAACCATACACTGGCTTTCTATGTCTGTGGGTCTATATCTGTTTTGTGTATAAATTCAGTTGCATTATTGTTTTGGGAGGGTGGTTACACAAACCGGTGATGTCATGGGCTATTTGTCCTTGTCTGACTGACTCCACTCGGTGTGGCCCTCTGAGTCTATCCATGCCACTGCAGATGGCTTTGCCCTGCTCTTTATTTGCAGTTTTTGCAATAATAGTCAAGGAAATAGGGATTAGACACCTCAGACACCTCAGCCTTCTTCTTTCTAGTCCTTGTCCTTACAGGGGTTTATGTTGACAAAGCTGATAACATTTGTGTTGTCTTTTCACCTAAGGTCAATAATTCCATAAAAGAGTACGTCGCTTCTCAGAGACGAAGGGTTACTTTTTATTCTAAGGTGTTGTAATATTACATACAGTTTGGGGAAAGAGAAAAAAATTATTCATAAACCTGCCGTCCTTACTGAACCACTTCAATTTTTGCATTTTCTGTCTCTGCTTTGTTCACTGCATCTGTATTTTGCATGTTTTATATAATAGAACTATTCTGGTTATTGCCCACAAGCATTCACAGGTTTATAAAAAAAATGTATACTCCCACGCTCCACAAAACTCTTAAAAACCTGTTTTGAGTTCTCCTTACAAATCCTTATCCACGTGCATATTTCATTTTTTCCACTAGTAATAAAAGCATGAATTCAATGTATTGTTTTTATCCTATTTTATATTATAAAACACTTAGTGATTCCCTGTACTCTGTATTACTTTTTGCTTAAACTTTGTTTAAGACTTGAAAGAATTACAAAAGTAATTCATGCTGATTTTTACAACTGAAATAATTCAAACTTTTGTGAAAGGAAAATCATATACGCCCTACGCCCTACTCCAGTCCCATCCCCTGAAGTAATAAATGCTAACAGCCTAGTGTGCTCAACACATATTTTTCCTGTCTTTCAGATATACATACCATATTTTAAAATATATGCTTTTTTTTTTACAAAAATAGAATACTATACACATATCGTGACAACTTGCCTTTTTTTTTAAACCATGATGTACATATTCCTCAAGACCAGAAGATACTAACTTACTCTTTCAGGTGGGTTTATTTTACGTTAAGGATGCGTCGTGATTTATTCGTTTAGCTCCCTGATGATGAATATTTCCGTCATCCATAGTTCATTATCTCTAAGAAATGTTGCGATAAAACGTCCATCGGCATAAGCTCTTCTGTACGGGTACTTTCACATCTGTAGGCCTGCTTACCCAAAATGGGATTTGAAAGATAAAGAAACATATATTTTTGTATTTTAAAATTTTAAATCAACTTTTTGCAGCCGTCATGGCCATGCGCTGAAATGCTCCCATTTAACTGTAGCGTCAGTGAGGTTTGATGAGTATAGTCAGCAGTGTCACCACCAACACAACTCAGGCACAAACCTTTCCAGCTCCTGAAACGGCCCCTCTCGCACCTCTGCAGGCGTGCCCCCCGCCCCCCCCCCCCCCCCCCCCCACCGACCCCGCCACTGCCCAGGAGGGTTTCCCCTTCCTGGAACTCCACGTACCTGGGATTCCCCTGCGTGTCGCGCCCAGCTCTGGCTTGTCCACTTGGCCCAACATCCTGGACATTCATCCGCCTCGTAGCTCATGTCAGAAGTTTCTTCCTCTTTGCTGTCAAGTGTGGTTTTCAGAGAGGCAAGTTCCTTTCCGGAAAAGTCGCCGCTGGCCGCGTTCCTACCAGCAATGAGCAGGAATGTCTCTCTCCGAATCTCTACAGGCCCCGGGTGTTACTCTTTTCGGGTTTTGCTAGCTCCTCAGATGAAAGTGAGGCTGTTGCTGCTGCCTGAGTTTGCATTTCCTTGCGTGCCGAGAGTGTGCGTCTTTTATTTTCATTTGTTTGTTTATGGCTGTGCTGGGTCCTGTTGCGGGGAGCTGCCGCGTGAGCCTCTCTGCTGTTGCGGGGCGCGGGCTCTGGGGCGCTCGCTCTGCAGCAGAGGCGGCACGTGGGCTCGGCGTGGGGCTGGGGCTTCAGAGCGCAGGCTCCGCAGTGGTGCCGCAGGGTCCTGTCGGTCCCCAGCATGTGGGATCTGCCCAGATCAGGGTATGGCCCACGCCTCCTGCACTGGCAGGAGGTTTCTTCACCGCTGAGCCACCAGGGAAGCTCTGGGGTTGTGCTTCTCGCATTTTCTCTTCTATGGGTTGTCTGTCAGACCACTGACTCATTTTCCTATTGGATTTTAATTTGTAGAAACTCTTCGTTTACTAAAGATCTTAACTTTTGTTGCAGATAGTATCATTTTTTCTTGCTCTGCCCTTTGTCTTCTAACTTTTCAAAGTGTTTTTTGTCTCAGAACTTAGAATGTAAGTAGTCCAATATGCTGTCTTTGCTTTTATAGCTTCTGGATTCCCTGAGAAGCATAATCTCTATGTACTGTCGTGTTCTGCTCCTTCACTTACGATGTAAGCATTTCCCGTGTGAGCGCTTAGTCACTCAGTCATGTCCGACTCTTTGCGACCCTGTGGGCTGTAGCCCGCCAGGCTCCTCTGTCCATGGGATTTCCCAGGCAAGAGTACTGGCGTGGGTTGTCATGCCCTCCTGCAGGGGACTTTCCTAGCTCGGGGACTGAACCCGCATCTCCTGCAGCTCCTGTGGTGCCAGCAGACTCTGTACTGCTGAGCCGGCGGGAAAGCCCTTCTTGTGTATTACCGCCTGCACAGCTGGGATCGTCAAGGCGGCACTCCGTCACACCCAGAGATAGCCCATGAAGTAATTACAGCTATTCTTCGCTTGGATGCTTGATGTAATTATTAATTAATAATTTTTAGTTTAATTACTTTGAATAATTTCCCAAGAGTCATGTCCTAGGTTTTGAAGGTATTTTGTAATTTTTTTTTTGGCTGCACTGCACAGCTTGTGGGATCCTACTTCCCTGATCCGGGATCGAACCCACACCCGTGACAGTGAAAACGCAGAGCCTAACCACCAGACTGCCAGGGAATTCTATATTATGTGATTCTAAAAATATGTCAGTAATCTAGAGAAATACTCCAGGCCAAAATACTGGAGCAGGTAGCCTGGGTCGGGAAGGTCTCCAGCAGATCTTCCCAAGTCAGGAATCAAACCAGGGCCTCCAGCAGTGCAGGCGAATTCTTTACCAACTGAGGCATCAGGGAAGCCCAGCAGGAATACCAGCACGGCATCTTGAGTGGTCTCACTCTCTGAGGGTACACCGCGGCCTGTGACAGACACGGAGGTTCAAGGCGTGACGCACCAGCCCCGAGTGTGCCTAGAAGCCCTGCTTCCTGGTTTGTGTCAGAACAAACCCCCAGTGATACCTGCTCTGTGCGCCCCTGCACCGCATCTGGGGGTCCCGTCTCTCCCCTTTCCCTACCTCCACGTCCCCTCTACAGCTGCCTAGAGAAGCTGGGGGCTGAGCGGTGGAGCCACGCCTGGGTCCCAGCTCTGACCTGACCGGAAGCCTGGTCCTCTGGCTGTATCCGTGAATAACGTTTGCACAGCACAGATCCCTTCCCCGTTTACAAAGGCCCTTTCTCAGACTTTGATGTCGGAATCCCCCTCTGCTTTTCTCAGCCCAGTGAATGCCTTCTCACTCTTCAAGAGGCAGGAAGACATCTCCCCCTCCCAGCAGCATCCCCTCACTCTCTCGGGATGGTCTTAGCACTTGCACTGTGTTTCACCGCAGTCTCCCTGACTGCACCCAGCCTCTACCCACCACTGTGGGTTTCCCTGAGGAGTGCAGAAGTGTGTTGCAGGTGGAGCCTGGGGCTGGGTCTGTGGCAAAGTGAGATTAATGAGGGGCAGAGTGGAGATGTGTGGTGGAGCTGGGAAGGCTGACAGGGGCTGGGCCGCTGGGATCCTTGCTTGCCAGGCGGCAGGCTGGGCATTGTCTCCTGGTCAGTGTGGACCCAGTGGAGGGCTGGAATGTGACTCGACTTGGGTGAGTGGTGGCCGTCTGCAGGCTGGTGACAGTGAGGGCCTAGCAGAGGCAGCTGAGAAGAAAGAAAAGGAAGGGGCTGAATTCCAGAGAAAACCTGGATTTTGAAACAGTGAGTCTTGGCCACTTGGTGTCCACGCGGCTGTACCCGCCCAGGCCCCAGCTTGTTTAGGCAGCGGCAGAGAGGGCGTAGGGGTGGGGAGGGGAGGGGCAGGACTCCGAGATGAGGTGTGGGGGGTGCACAGAGAGGGCACCACTGTCTGGGGTGGTTTCTCCCACAAACCGGGAAGCAGGGGTTCCAGGCGCACCCGGGGCTGATGAGCGGTCCCTTGAACTGCCACTCTTCAGGAATGCCTGGACTGATGTCTCCCTTGAGGACTTCCCCCAACAGCCCGCGTGGGGTGCATCCACAGTCTGGGGTGGGCGTGGCGGCGGGGGGTTGGGGAGGTCAGCAGTTGAGAGGAGAGGCAGGCTCTGGGGCTGGTCTGCCTGGGCTGATGAGTGGCCCAGCGCTCGATGTCTGTCTGAGTGCTTTTCAGCTTCAAAGTGAGAGGAGCGTTGATGCCGTGTGAAGGAGTAAGAGCTGAGGAAGGCAGAGTGCTGGGCCCAGAAGGAGCTCCTGGTAAGTATAAACTGTCGTGGGCGTTATAATACCGCAGCTTGGCCCAGAGAAGGGTGTGCTCGAGTTGGCCTGGAGCAGCCCTAAGAGGCAGAGAAGGGTGGGGGAGGCAGGGCGCCCGCCCCAGCGGCACCGATGCAGAGGGCCCAGGGGCCGGCTTGCAGGCGAGGAGAGGACGCCGCAGACTCGCAACCTGTGGAGCTTGGCTCTTCTCCTTTGTGGCCAGCTCCCAAATATTCATTAACTGAATGAATGCTCCCAAAATATTTTTTAAATATTTGGAAAATTTTTTTGATTCTTTAAAGCTTTAAGAATTTTTGTCTCATTTTTAGGTTACTTTGCATTCACAGTCATTACGAAATACCGGCTACATCCGTTGTGTCTACAGTGAAATACCGGCCACATCCGCTGTGTCTGCAGTGAAATACCGGCCACATCCGCTGTGTCTGCAGTGAAATACCGGCCACATCCGCTGTGTCTGCAGTGAAATACCGCCCACATCCGCTGTGTCTGCAGTGAAATACCGGCCACATCCGCTGTGTCTGCAGTGAAATACCGGCACATCCGCTGTGTGTACAGTACATCCTTGAGCCTGTCTTACGTGCAGCAGTTTGTTACTGCCCACTCCCCCTATATTGCCCCTCCCCCAGATTATTTTTTTATTTAAAAGTTCGTGTTACAAAATTACCTACATTGATGAAAGAACCTTCAGACAGCAGACATTGTCCAAGCTGCTCAGTGAGCTGAGCCACAGCCACACCACTGCTCTGGCAGCACCGAAACAGAAGCCGAGGCAGCCTTCCCAGGTCCCGCACGTTCACCGTAAACGTGTCCACCCTGACACAAGGTGCGCAAGTACCTGATCTTCCCAAGCTTCCTGTTACGCAGATCTCTGTGGGGTAGGCGCGGAGGCCCTCCCTGGTCCTGTGACGTCTAGTGTCCCGTTAGGGGGCCCTTCCCCAGCTGCCCAGGCCTTTGACTGCTGCGGGGTGGACCCAGGCCAGGGCCTCCCCCACCTCCAGAGCTGGAGCCTGGAGGACAGCCTGCCTCTCTGGGCAGAGATGCCACCACGCGGGGCCCCCATGCTTCGTGCAGCTGTGGCATGAGGGCTCCGTGAACACGGCAGGTCCTGGGGACGGCGGCGCTCGCCGGGCTCTGCGGAGGGCCTGAGGAGCGTGCAGACGGCAGCCCCCTTGTGCTGCGCTGAGTGGGTCCACCCCCGGATAAGGCAGCGCCCCATGGGCTAGTGATCGCTAAGATCCTGTGCCCTGTGAGACTCCCTGGGGTCCAGTGGGTGACTCTGGGTTCCCGGTTCAGGGTGCCCAGGCTGGATCCCTGGTCAGGGACCGAGATCCCACATGCCACAAGTAACAGATAACACACGATGCAAGGAAGAGCTGGTGCAGGCAGTAAGCACGTGTTGAGAAGAGAGCCTCTGCCTGCCCCAGGCACAGACCCATTCGACACATATTAGCCACAAGGAAGAAAGGCACAGTCTCATAATCCCACCACTGCATTCTGAAGAGGTTATATGTGTTGTGCTGTATGTATAAGTTGTTATGTCTTACAGATATGTGCAAAGACGTTTTGAAAAAAATTAAAACTATAGCAATAAAAATGAGATAAAACTACACATACTGTTATATACCTTATTTTTTACTTAAACATAAATTAATCGGTATATTTCTGGGCTTGTCATTTATTAACGAGGTGGTTTTGACCATGTTCCTTCACTCCCTGAGCTTCAGCATTCTCATCTATAAACAGCATGTATTTTATCACAGTTATATTATGAGGGTTAAATGAGGTAATACACATGGAGTACATAATTAGGGTTCAGTAAATGTCAGTTACTGTTCAGTTCAGTCGCTCAGTCGTGTCCGACTCTGTGACCCCACGGACTGCAGCACACCAGGCCTCCCTGTCCATCACCAGCTCCCGGAGTTTACTCAAACTCATGTCCATTGACTCAATGATGCCACCCAACCATCTCATCCTCTGTTGTCCCTTTCTCCTTCCACCTTCAATCTTTCCCAGCATCAAGGTCTTTTCCAGTGAGTCAGTTCTTTGCATTGGTGGCCAAAGTATTGGAGTTTCAGCTTCAGGTGAAACTATTACTAATTACTATTAAGTCATTAAATATTCTTCCTCAAAAGTCTAACTGGCCGTATAGCAAGCATCCTACTGTATCAATAACGCTATCTGCGTTTCAGTAGCTCAGTCATGTCCAGCTCCTTGCAGCCCCGCGGACTGCAGCCTGCCAGGCTCCTTTGTCCTTGGGGATTCTCCAGGCAGGAATACTGGAGTGGATTGCCATGCCCCTCTTCAGGGTTCTTCCCGACACAGGGATTGAACCCAGGTCTCCCACATTGCAGGTGGATTCGTTACTGTTTGAGCTACCCGGGAAGCTTTTATTGAAAACACTGACATCTGTTAAATAAATATATAGGTTTATATAAGATAAACATACTTGTGTGTTATATTATACATTATTTATATATGTGGTAAATGTCTGGCATGCGAATTGATATAATAGCATGTATATATACTGCTGTATGTTTCCAAGTATGCTGTTATATCAGTACAGATGTATATGGTCTATATATGTTTAAATATATGTAAAACCTATTCCTTAAGATATGTAGATTGTTTTCTTTTTCACTATTGTAAACCATAACCTCAGTCTTCTTTGGACTGCTGTAACTACCTGGCTGGTTTAAACAGCAGGCTTTTTTTTTCTCATCGTTCTGGAGGCTGACAACCCAAGGTCACGGTTCCGGCAGAGCTGGTTTGCAGACAGCTCTCCTCTCACTGTGCTCTCAGATGGCAGAAAGGGAACCTGCTCACTCTCTGACTTCTTCTTATAAAGGCACTAATCCTCTTTAAGAGGGCACCACCCTTCTGAGCTGATTACCTTCTAAAGTTTCCACAGCCCAATATTCGTAGTATCACCTTGCTGATTAGAGTTGCAGTGTGAATTTTGAGAGGGCACAAACATGCAGCCTGTAACAACCATCCTCACTGAACGTGCTCATAAGTCAGCAGTTGTGCACATCACTGAATATTTCATTAGGATAACACCCAGAAGTATCCATCTCAGGCTGTGTTGCCCTGGGGCACGTGGGATCTTAGTTTCCCGACCAGGAATCGAACCTGCTCTTCCTGCATTGCAAGGTGGATTCTTAACCACTGGACCCACGGAAGCCCCAGCTTCAGCCACTCCTGGACGCTCACCGAGGGGAGCTGCGCCGCAGCTGTGACTGGAGGCACGCCGTGCTGCAGCCGGGAGCCGCACTGGCGCTTTGTCGTCACCGTGTAGTGTCCCGCCGCCACACCTGTCTGGCTGACCCCTCCTAGTTGCTTCTACGTTCAGCGATGCATCACAACACCCAGATTCCCTCCAGCGTCTCAGCCTTGGCGTTTGTGGGCGAACAGTAGAAAGAGCAACTGGTGTTACCTCTGGGTAGTTTCTCTAGGAAAATCCGAATACTGTAATGAGCGCTGAAATTATTGCGTAACTCAGCCTCAAAACTCTTAACTTGGGTGCATGAAATTTTTTTTTTTCATTTATGTCTCAAGAAACCATAAAGGCTGCCCCAGGTGCCCTGATGGGAATAAAATCATCAGCTGAAAATGACAGGAAAACGTTCTCCTTTGAAGAAAGTTGCTTCTGTCTCGCTGTATTTTGTGCCTGAGTTTACTCCCATAGCCTGGAACTCAAAACAGTCTTGGAGATCCCCGTCCGGCCCTCTCCTTTTACAGACGAGGAAACAGGCGCAGTGGCTGGTCCGCGGTCACTCTGTTAGCTGGTGGCAGAGGAGACCCGGGGCCTCTGTCCTCTTGGCGCCAAGTCCACTGGCCTTTCTGTGCCCCAGCCTGCCTCTGCTCTCGCTCTCCTGCCTCTCAGGGTTCATAAGATTTCCAAGCAGAGAAGCCAGGGAGCCCGGATGACTCAGAGCTGAGGCCTTGGCGGGGGCCGGTGGAGCAGCGAGGAGCCCGGAAAGCAGAGGAGGGCCGCGCCCACCAGGTGGGCGTGCGCTGTGAGTTCCGCAAAGCTCTGCTGCCGCTGAGGGGCTTCCGCTTGCTTGCTTTTGCTCGCTTGTTCATTTCGGTGTGGAAAGACAGATATGTATAATTGGCCATCCTCACTGTTTTAAATTGTGCCGTTCAGTGGCGTTAATCACAGCGTCGTGCAACCATCAGCACTGCCTACTTCTGAGACTTTTCCGTCGCCCCAGACAGAAACTCTGTCCCATGAAGCAATAGCTCCCCTCTCTGCCTTGCTCCCAGCCCTCAGTAACCTTCCATCCACTTGGTGCCTCTGTGAATTGCCTAAGACAGACAGTTCGTGCACGTGGAATCGTGTGGTATTTGTTTCTCGTGTCAGCCTATTTCATTTATGAATGTTTGGAAGATTCGCCTGTGTCAGCGAGCGCATCAGAGCTCCATCTGTGTGTGTGCTCGTGCTGAATATACCATGCTTTTGTTTTTATTTTGGTAAAATACACAGAATATAAAATTTGCCACTTAACCATTTGTTGAGTGCTCAGTGGGTGGTGTTAAGTACATTCATGTGGTTGTCTAACCGTCACCGGTCCATCTGAAGAATTTTTTCATCCTTCCAAACTAAGATTCTGTCCCCATTAAACACACTTCCCCCACCTCTGCCACTTCTCCAGCCCCTGCCAACCCCATCCTACTGTCTGTCTATAAAATTGACTCCTCTTGGGACCGCATCTCAGTGAAGTCAGCCAGGGTTTGTTCTTTTGTGACAGCTTATTTCACTGAGCATAATGTCTTTTAGGGCCTTCCCTTGTGGCTCAGCTGGTAAAGAAATCGGCCTGCAACATGGGAGACCTGGGTTCGATCCCTAGGTTGGAAAGATCCCTGGAGAAGGGAACGACTACCCACTCCAGTGTTCTGACCTGGAGAATTTCATGGACTGTATAGTCCATGGGGTCACTAAGGGTCTGACACAGCTGAGCAACTTTGACTTTTAAGGGCTTTAAACGCCTTTTTAAAGCGCCTTTCGCTTTTAGTGTCTTCTGAGGTTCATCCGTGTTGCAGCCTGTGCCAGAATCGCTCATTTTTCAGGCAGAATATTGGTTTACCCGTTGTCTGCCCTCTCTCGCTCTTTACTGTTCAGCCATGGCTGGATATTTGGGTGGCGTCCACCCCTTGGCTACTGTGAATAGTGCTGCTCTGAACAGTTGATGTCAGGTATCCATTCAGCTCCCTGCTTTTACTAGTTTGGGGTATATACCAGAGTGGAATTGCTGGATCGTAAGGTAATTCTATGTTCAGTTCTTTGAGGAGCCAGCAAAGTGTTTCCACGGTGACTGCACCATTTCACGTTCCCACCAGCGGTACACAGTGGCTCCGGCTCCTTTCCGTCCTTGTAAGCACTTCCTTTTCTGTTTTCGTTCCTGTTTTACGGCTGAGTAACATTCCGTTGAGTGTCTATATCACTGTTTACTTATTCATCATCTGTTGATGGACACTTGGGTCTTTTCCACCTTTTGGCTGCTGCGAACAGTTCTCCAATGAGCACTGGCCTACACGTGTTTATTTTGAGTGTTTTCAATTGCTTGGGTATATGCCTCAGAATGGAATGCCCAGGTCATACAGTAGTTCTATGTTTAACTTTTTGAGGACCATCAAACGGTTTTCCACAGTGGCCGCACCATTTTACATTCCCAGGGATATTGTACAAGGGCTCCTCCAAGGTTGGGAGCAAGGCTGGAAGAAAATAACCTTCCCCAAGCCGCCTCCCTCCTTGCCTGCTGTCGTATTTTTCAGGGGTTAGGAAATCACTCCTCCTGTGTGAACTGCTTATTTCTGGGCTACTTCAATGCCATACCTGAGGGTTTCTTTTCTTTTCGGTGTCAGTATTTAATTCTGACACCGAATATTCTGACACCAAGTCAATAGGATCGCCTTTCTCCTTAAGCCGAATGCAACCCACTGTATCAGTTCAGTTCAGTTCAGTCGCTCAGTCGTGTCCGACTCCGCGACCCCATGAATCGCAGCACGCCAGGCCTCCCTGTCCATCACCATCTCCCAGAGTTCACTCAGACTCATAAAATTGTTCAAAAAAAAAATTGCTCTGCAAAACAGATCCCCCTCTCCCAGCACGTTTCTGTCTTGTATTTTTTCTCCTGCTTGCATCTGGGGGAAGGGTTGGCGTCCTGGCTCCGTGACCAGCAGCCAATCCGTGAAGTTTTCTGAGCTTGTTGCTTTGTGGAGAATGTCAGATGTGAAATCTGAGTTCCTGTTTTCAGAAGACTGTCTTGATACTTGGAGTAGAAGAACTTGATTACATACTGTATTTTCGCAAGACTTGCGATATTTTCAGCTTCCGTGTTGCCCCACAGCGTGTGGATCTTCCTGAACCAAGGATTGAACCCGCGTTCCCTGCATGGGCAGGCAGATTCCTGCCCACTGCGCAGCCAGGGGAATCACTCATTTTCAACTAATAGTGTTTATTTTGTCTTGAATTTCCCTGCTATGGTGGATGTTGATAAAACCATCAAGGCAGCTTTTATTTGTTGCAATTTATACACTTGGAGGCAGTCTTTTCAGTTCGGTCAAAACCAGTAAATACCAGGCAGTTTTATATCCATAAGGACATTTTTACATATTCTTCGTAATAGTATAAATATGTATAATATATACATATATATATGGACTGCAAGCACATTTTAAAGGTGATAATGTAAGAAAGCAGTGGTTTTTGGTTGGATATTTTCCCTAGCGCACCAGCAGTTAGTTATTGCTTTGACTTTTTGGTTTGATAAATTTACAATAGGAAGAGGTGATAAAATTACCATATTTAGAAAATATCATATGAAAAAAGTATATACAGTAGAATTTTAAGTTATGAGAATAAATCATTCGCTATTTGATACATTGTCATTTTCCTATAGACTGGAAATTTCCTTGCCTCAATTAATGCTCACCTTTCATAAAGATTTGTATAATGCGGTACAAACCCCAACTGACTAATATATTAGTTGCCTTGTCCTAGATTAGGAGGGCCTGAGATATTTTGTTTATGGATGCTGCCAACTCATTTGTATCTTTCTGGGAAGCACAGTTGCAGGGCACAGGCTGAGAATCTCCGAGCCTGCCTGATAAAGTCAAATCTCTAAAAGCGGACAACGTGTGCGGTTGCTCTGATTCAGCACAATTTAGATTCTCTTTTGGCAACGAAATAGTAATAACGCTAAATAATGCTCTGCCACTTCCCAGCCACGGTCAATAGAGAGGTTTGAGCTCCGTGAGCAAATGATCATCCTTGCAAAGGCAGCAGCGTCTGGAGACGCTGGCTGGTTGTGCTATCTTTGGGCCAGCTTTGCACAGCACGTTCATTTGCTAAATCAGGACTGATTTGTACTGTTAAAGTTTTAATTTGAAACAAAATGGAGAAATAAAAATCCAGATAGAGATGTAAAAATAAAGGAAATTCTGCCAGTCACAAGAAGACAAGTGCTGTGTGACCCACTTTCATGAGGCCCCTAGAGCAGTCAAATCCATGGAGACAGAAAGCAGGGTGGCGGGGTGGGGGCTTCCTGGCGGAGGTGGGGAGGCGGTATGTAGTAGGGGCAGAGGCTCAGTGTGGGGGGATGAGAAAGCTCTGGAGGCGGATGGCGGTGATGGCTGCAGAGCGGTGGCAGTGGACTTGATACCGCTCAACTGTGCGCTGGAAAACGGTCGAGAAGGTAAATTTTACTTAGGTATATTTTACCCCAAAAAATTCAAAAGGAGAATGTAGTCCAAATCCCCGGAGCTTGGTACATTTAGGCCCTGGCTCATTAAACAGAAATCTGCTTAGTTTTCCTTTACTGAACACTGAGCCTTTAAATTTAAATGGTATAAATCAGCTTAAAGCATAGGGAGGTGGAGATTTGGACTTTTTTGTTTTTTTTTTTTTTTGATGATTAAACCTTCCAGATTAGAGTTACAGTCGGGCTTGGCTCAGATGCTGCCGATTCAGTGATGTTAGCACTCAGGGCGGAGACTCTTCTGTGTGGCACGGGGTGGGAACGTGGTCCCAGCCTGCTCCCAGGCCACGTGGGATTAAAGTAGCAATGAGTAACAGGGAGACCTGGAAAGCCCCTCAGTATTTGGAGATTAAACAACACACTTCTAAATAGCACATGGATTAAAGAGGTCTCAGAGAAACATTTAAATCTTCTGAATATACAAAGAATTCTTAAAACTCAACTGTAAGAAAAAAGAACAACTCGATTTAAAAATGACCCAACAGCTGAATAGGCACCTCACCAAAGAGTATGTAGAGCTGGCAGTGGTGAAGGGATGCTCAGTGTCGTGTGTCATCAGGGGACTGCGGACTGAAACAGCGGGCAGAGGACTTCCCCGGCGGGCCAGAGGGCCAGCCCCTGCCTCGCCATTCAGGGGACGTGGGTTTGATCCCTGGTCTGGGAACACTCCACGTGCCATGGGGCCACTAGGCATGTGCTGCCACAACGCCTGAGCCCTCTTGCCTAGAACCCGTGCCCCGCAACCTGAGAAGCCGCCGCGACGAGCAGTCTGTGCCTTGTGACGATGAGTGTCCCCTGCCCTCCACGCCTAAGAACGCCTGCATGCAGCAGCGAAGACCCGGCGCGGCTAGAAATGATGCGCTGATAAATAATGCTCCCACTCTGATGAGATACCACTGCACACCTGTCAGAATGGCCACAAAGCAAAGACTGACTCCGCTGGCCAGGATGTGGAGCGGCACGGATTCTCACGCGTTGCTCGTGGGAAGGCAGTTTGGCAGATTCTTGCAGAACTGAACGTCCTCTTCCCATACGATCCAGCAGCGAGTCATGCGCCCCGGTATTTCCCCAAAGGAGTTGAAAACATATGTCAACAGAAGAACCTACACACAGACATTTATAGCATATTTATTTATAATTGCCAAAACTCGGAAGCAACCGTACATCGTTCAGTAAGCAAATGGATACACAAACCGTGGTACATTCAGGCCACAAAAGAGTGTTATTCGGCACTAAAAAGCAATGAGCTGTCAAGCCGTGAAAAGCTGTGAAGAAAAAGGAAATGCGTGTGATCAAGTGAAAGAAGCCAGTCTGGAAAAGCTACAGAACCTAAGATTTCGACTCTACGGCACTCGGGAAAGGCGGAACCAGGGCAGAGAGACCGGAAACGCGGGACCGGGAGAGAGTGACCGGAAATGCGGAACCGGGAGAGAGTGACCGGAAATGCGGAACCAAGAGACGGTGACCGGAAACTCGGAACCAGGGGAGAGTGACCGGAAACGCGGGACCAGGGGAGAGTGACCGGAAACGCGGGACCGGGAGAGAGTGACCGGAAATGCGGAACCAGGGGAGAGTGACCGGAAACGCGGGACCAGGGGAGAGTGACCGGAAACGCGGAACCGGGAGAGAGTGACCGGAAATGCGGAGCCAGGGGAGAGACCGGAAACGCGGAACCAGGGGAGAGTGACCGGAAACGCGGAACCAGGGGAGAGTGACCGGAAACGCGGAACCAGGGCAGAGAGACCGGAAACGCGGGACCAGGGGAGAGTGACCGGAAACGCGGAACCGGGAGAGAGTGACCGGAAATGCGGAACCAAGAGACGGTGACCGGAAACTCGGAACCAGGGGAGAGTGACCGGAAACGCGGAACCGGGAGAGAGTGACCGGAAATGCGGAACCAAGAGACGGTGACCGGAAACTCGGAACCAGGGCAGAGAGACCGGAAACGCGGAACCAGGGGAGAGAGACCGGAAACGCGGGACCAGGGGAGAGAGACCGGAAACGCGGAACCGGGAGAGAGTGACCGGAAACGCGGAACCGGGAGAGAGTGACCGGAAATGCGGAACCAAGAGACGGTGACCGGAAACTCGGAACCAGGGGAGAGTGACCGGAAACGCGGGACCAGGGGAGAGTGACCGGAAACGCGGGACCGGGAGAGAGTGACCGGAAATGCGGAGCCAGGGGAGAGACCGGAAACGCGGAACCAGGGGAGAGTGACCGGAAACGCGGAACCGGGAGAGAGTGACCGGAAATGCGGAACCAGGGGAGAGACCGGAAACGCGGAACCAGGGGAGAGTGACCGGAAGCGCGGAACCAGGGGCGAGAGACCGGAAACGCGGAACCGGGAGAGAGTGACCGGAAGCGCGGAACCAGGGGCGAGAGACCGGAAACGCGGAACCGGGAGAGAGTGACCGGAAACGCGGAACCAGGGGAGAGTGACCGGAAACGCGGGACCAGGGGAGAGTGACCGGAAATGCGGAGCCAGGGGAGAGACCGGAAACGCGGGACCAGGGGAGAGTGACCGGAAACGCGGAACCGGGAGAGAGTGACCGGAAACGCGGAACCAGGAGAGAGAGACCGGAAACGCGGAACCAGGAGAGAGAGACCGGAAACGCGGAACCGGGAGAGAGTGACCGGAAACGCGGGACCAGGGGAGAGTGACCGGAAACGCGGAACCGGGAGAGAGTGACCGGAAACGCGGAACCAGGAGAGAGAGACCGGAAACGCGGAACCAGGAGAGAGAGACCGGAAACGCGGAACCAGGAGAGAGACCGGAAACGCGGGACCAGGGGAGAGAGACCGGAAACGCGGAACCAGGGGAGAGTGACCGGAAACGCGGAACCGGGAGAGAGTGACCGGAAATGCGGAACCAGGGGAGAGACCGGAAACGCGGAACCGGGGGAGAGTGACCGGAAACGCGGAACCAGGAGAGAGTGACCGGAAATGCGGAACCAGGGGAGAGAGACCGGAAACGCGGAACCGGGAGAGAGTGACCGGAAACACGGAACCGGGAGAGAGTGACCGGAAACGCAGAACCAAGAGACGGTGACCGGAAACGCGGAACCAGGAGAGAGACCGGAAACTCGGAACCGGGGGAGAGAGACCGGAAACTCGGAACCAGGGGAGAGTGACCGGAAACGCGGAACCGGGAGACAGTGACCGGAAACGCGGAACCAGGGGAGAGTGACCGGAAACGCGGAACCAGGGGAGAGTGACCGGAAACGCGGGACCAGGGGAGAGAGACCGGAAACGCGGAACCAGGGGACGGTGACCGGAAACGCGGAACCGGGAGAGAGTGACCGGAAACGCGGAACCAGGGGAGAGACCGGAAACGCGGAACCATGGGCGAGAGACCGGAAACGCGGAACCAGGGGAGAGAGACCGGAAACGCGGAACCAGGGGACGGTGACCGGAAACGCGGAACCAGGGGAGAGTGACCGGAAACGCGGAACCGGGGGAGAGAGACGAGTGCCGGCTGCTGGGTAAGATTTCGACTCTATGGCGCTCCGGAAAAGGCAAAACCTGAAGAGTGAAATGAGTGCCGGCTGCTGGGATTTCCGGGGCAGGGATGGGGGAAGTCTGTACTCGCTACTCAGACTTACTCTGAACCTAAAGCTGCCCTAAAGAGAAGCAGCCGCCGCCTGCATTTAGTTAACGGTGATGGTTGCATGGCTCTGAGAAAGCACTAACACCCAGTGAATTGTATACTATAAACGGGTGGCTTTTATGGCATATCTGGATGTTAAAAATGGCTCCATTCTTCCCACTTTATTCTCATAAGTCTTCAATTGATGGTAAGAGTGAATGAGATGGCAAGTCTTGAGGTATTTTGCCAAAATGATTGACCACAAATGTTGAAGAATCAGTGCTTTGTCACAAAGAGTAAAAATGACCGGGTGCAATCTCCTTGTGGGGTCCTTGGTTGTTTTCTGATGTTGTAATACTCAGAACAAACAAACGGATAGCGCTTCACAGTGTAAACAGTGCTTCTGACATAGATCATTCTAAAGTCAACCCTCCGGTGAGCTAAGTGTCAGCGTTCCCTTGAAAAACCTTTTGTATTGACATCAGTTCTGGATATTCCACGTTGCTTGCTGTATCATCATTGCAAAGGCAGCATAAAACCCATGCCGGTGACGTCACCGGAATGATGCTGGAAGGGACCCGGGAACAGGAAAGGCCTGTGGAAGATGCCTTGTCTTAGCAACTTTCTAGTGAGGTCTGAGAAATGCTGGCTCTGAGGCCCGTGGGCAGTTGGGCAACCTCCGCAGGGCTGCGTCGGGGGACAATAAAGCCCTTGTTCACCCAGTGAGGTCCACTGCCAGGCGCTGCTTCTGTAAACCGCAGTTCCATCTTGCCTCCCCTTGACCTTGGAGGGTCTACAGTTTAGAATCCTGTAATGAAACTAACACTTGCTTTTTCAAAAACTCCCTCTGACTTGACTTTTCAGATTTCCTTTCTTCTCCCTCCTTGCAGATCTTAAACTGCAGTTTTATTGTTTATGTCCTTATGTAACAGGGCTGTGTGTGAACATACGTCCCTGTGTAAACCCAACTGTCCTTCATAGAAGAATGTGCAGAGGTCTTAAAAGATTGTGGAAAGAAAAAGTAGGTAAGAGTCTGTGGTTAATACGTGGAGAACCTTGAGGAGACTGTATTTGTCAGCCTCTATGGACTCCACCACGAAGGGTTTAACGGGGTCTCCAAGAGGGACCCGTGGAAGAAACTCTGGAAGAGCTAAGACCACTGGCGAACGTCCCCTGACCTCTGCAGCGGAGGGGCCTGTGGGCTCTGTCCAGTGGGCCACGACCTGAGTGTCCTGGGACGATGATAGACTGGGAAAGGGGGTGTGAGAACAGCACAAAGGAGAAAAGCAAAGACAAACCTCTGCCTGCAGTGGCGTCTCAGATCCCCTCGAGGCAGAAACACCCTTGGGGCTTCCACCACTGTGCTATTCTTCCAATCTTCCGGTCATGAAAGGTGTGTGAGGTGCGCGCACACGCACTCGCACGCACACGCACACACAGTCCGACTGTTACTCTGCACTTGAGATGCTGCCTGTGTCAAAAAGACCTGCCCCCCACACTGAATTTTTCAAGCATGCACTGCATTCGGGGGTGGACCTCTCTGCAGCCGCTTCTGTGAGCGCTGCCCTCCCTGGCCCCGCGCAGCAGCCCCGCAGCCGGCTGTCCTCCAGTGGCGGCTCAGGGCTTCCTGGGGCTCCCACACTGGGCCCACTGACACGCCCCTGATGTCCATCTGTCCCTGTGACTGTTCACGCATGTGTACTTCCTCTCCTCCTCTGCTCTCATTTAGGCTTCCCTGGCGCTCAGATGGTAGCGAATCCGCCTGCAGTGGGGGAGGCCCAGGTTTGATCCCTGGGTCGGGAAGATCCTCTGGAGAAGGGAATGGCAACTGACTTCAGTGTTCTTGTCTGGAGAATCCCATGGACAGAGGAGCCTGGTGGGCTACAGTCCATGGGGTCGCAGAGAGGCGGACACGAATGAGCAGCCGACACACACCATCTGCCCCCATTTCCTGCATCGTATTTTTAGGGTGACTCACATTTTATTCTTATTTTAAGAGGGAGCTTTCAGAAGCAACCTAAGTGTCTTTTGGCAGATGATTGGATAAGGAAATTATGTACCTATAAACAACAGAATGTTATTCACGTGTAAAAAAGAGAAGGAGATCCTGCCATTTGTAATAACATGGATGGGCCTTGAGGGCATTAGGCTCAGTGAAATAAACCATAGAAAGATAGTTCCTGTGTGAGCTCTCCTATGTAGAGCTAAAAAAGAAATGAGCTCATAGAAACAGAGAACACACTGGGGGTTGCTGGGTGTGCGGGGAGTGGCTCAGTGAAAATCAGTGAAGCTGGTCAAAAGGTACAAACTTCCAATTATAAAGTAAAGGCCCTGGGAACACAACAGATAGCATGTTGAACACAGTTACAGAGGCGTGTGTGTTCAGGCGTGTGTTGCTCTTTGCAACCCCACGGATCACAGCCCACCAGGCTTCTCTGTCCATGGGATTTTTCAGGCAAGAATACTGGAATGGGTTGCCATCTCCTCTTATAGGGGATCTTCCCGACCCAGGGATTGAACCCACTTCTCCCACATGCAGAGCCATCGGAGAAACCCTGTAGTTAATGATACTCCATCGCATATTTGAAAGTTGTTGAGAGAATGTCTTTTTTTTTTTGGGGGGCTGTGCCGTGTGGCATGTGGGATCTTAGTTCCCCAACCAGGGATGGAACCTGCACCCTTTAACCACTGGACCACCGCTACGGGGGCGGGGGGTCCTGATAAGTCTTTTTTTTTTTTAATTGACGTATAATTGATTTACTATCTTGTGTCAGTTTCAAGTATATAGTAAAGTGATTCCGTTATACATACACACGTCTCTACTTTTTTCCGACTTTTCTCCCATACAGGTTATTACTAAGTTTTGATGATAGTTCCCTGTGCTGTGCAGTAGGTCCTCCTTGGCTGTCTATTGTATATAAATAGTAGTGCGTGTATGTTAATCCCAAACTTCTTCAAAGTCTCATCACACACACAAAGAACGAGTCACTGTGTGGTGATGGATGCTAACTAGACCTTTGACTTTTGTGGTGGCCATTTTCTGATATATGCAAACATCGAATCATATGATATACACCTGAAAGCACTATAATTCTGTATGTCAGTTATCTCTGTAAACACAATGTGCAGAGTCCGCAACTTTCTCTCAGGTGGTTTTGCCAGAAAATAAAATATGTGTGTGTGCCTGAAAAAGACAAAAAGAGCAGACTCTGCCACACAAGTGAGGAAGCACGCTACCTTGCATATTATCACAGTAAAACGATAGCACCCAGGATGGCCACTTGACCTAGGCGCCCCTCATTCCGGAAGGTTAGGTGGTGTCACAGGGGAGCTAAATGCTGGTAAGCACCAAACTGAGACTTCTCTTTGGTGCTGGAAGGATTGAAAAGGGCTTGAGAGCAGGTTTTATTACCACACGACTCAATTGCAGTCGATGCCCTGCCACGTACCACGTGAAAGCATCCAGGCATCTCGACTATGAAAAGCAGTAGGTCACGGTGCTAATGCCTCCTACTTAAATATCCAGATCCTGGGACCTCCCTGGTGGCCCAGTGGCTAAGACGTCGTGCTCCACATGCCCCAGTGAAGATAGAGGACCCCGTGTGCCGAAAGGAAGACCCAGCACAGCCGAATAAACAAGTCAGCCAGCTACTGTCATTTAGGGAGGCCATGCTAGAATCTGTGAGGCTTCTAAACCTCATAGGTTCACAGAATAAGATGGCAGCTAAGTAATGGAGCAAAGGTGGAACTGCCCAGCAGAGCGAGGTACATGATCCTCTCACACTAGATTCCTACTGAAGTTTTATTATTTTATGAAGTACTGTGTAAATGAGGTTATTATTATCCTAGCATACTAAATGACATCCTAGCCCCTGGTGGAATGGGCTGGTCAGACTTGAAGAGAGAAGGAAGCGGCCCTGTTTGACTCAGGAAGTCCCGAGGAAACTAGATGTGGTTGGGGCGTGTCCAGAAAGAAGAAGTCCGGAACCAGAGGGATGATCCAATTTGCCACCCATTTCAGTTGGGTCCAGAGCCGTCTCTGAGTGCTGTGCCCCCAAAGCAAACTTCATTTTGGATAAATCGTCAGCATCAGTAGCTTTTAGAATCAGTTTTAGTCCCCTGAGAACTCTTATTGCATCAAATGAGGAAACCAACCCCTAAACAAAGAGAAAAATTACTTCCGATCACTCTTCAAGTGCAATAGAAATACTATGATTACTTATTCAAGTGTCCAAAATATTTCCGTTCTTTGTAATAAATCAGTGTAGAAAAAAATTCTATGACGTGTGAGGCCAAAAATAACTGATCTTAATCCCAGTTTACCTTGATAAAACATGGTAGAATTTGCAAAGCATTTTTGTATATTTCATCTCTTTGATCTTCACCACAGACCTTTGAGTGGGTTTCCCAGGTGGCGCTAGTGGTAAAGAGTCTGCGTCCAATGGAGACCCAGGTTCGATCCCTGTGTCAGGAAGATCCCCTGGAGGAGGGCATGGCAACCCACTCCAGTATTCTTGCCTGGAGAATCCCGTGCACAGAGGAGCCTGCGGGCTGCAGTCCATGGGGTTGCAAAGAGTTGTACTGAGCATGATGTGCATAAGGGAAACTAGTGAAGATAATTTCGGTCAGTGAATGCTTTACAGGGTGATTTACTGAAGGGCAAGCTGACTTTGGAATTGTTGACCCGGCTCTGCAGACCACTGCGCTGGGGGTACTGCGCCCCAGCCAGGACTCCAGTGCAGACGGGAGACTGCTCGCTGAGCTCAGAAGGAGAGTGCAGGCTGTGCCAGCTCGTCTAGTGCACAGCTTCACGGCCAGGACTGCAGGGGCACGGCCTCTGCTCCTGCCAGGGCAGGAAGAGTAAGAGGCTGAGCGATGAGACGGTTAGGAAAGGGCCCCCTGGCACCTGAGATCGCACTGGCCTGGGCTTGTCCAGAAGCTGTTTCCCCCATCAGGGTCACTTGGAGAGCACTGGCCGTACCAGCGCCATCAGCGTTCTCGGTGGCTGGCTGGAGGGTGAGTCAGGACTCTAAGCTGGCTGCAGCGCTGGGGAGAACGGCAGCATGCGGAAGGAAGTACATCGTGAAGTCAGCACTTTCCCAGGGCAGGTCGAGACGCTGCAAAGCAGGGTTTTGTGACGCAACGTGCGTCCCAATGCCTCCTCTGAATGAGACCAAAACGTAAAGATGCCTGGCGTTTGCCCTGCAGCAGGCAGAGGCTGTGATGCTCGCTGCCGTTAAAGCGTATTCTTGGCATATAATGGAGGCAAAGGAGATGCTACAGAGCATGGGGGGGCGGGGGGGCGGCGTGTAGCCGTCTCCCCAAACTCAGTGCAGGCAGCCTGAACCAAACCTGTCTGTCCTTTCATCAGCATCCAAATCCATGCTTCAGAGGCTCTTTCTCAATTCCCAGTCTTTACATCACGTTGAGAAACAGTGATCACCGAACTGTCAACAAAGATGACCTGGTGTGACTGACAAAGGACTGGCATACAGAAAATAGAATTCTTTCAAGTCTATCAGAGAAGGGCCCCAAGAAAACAGCAAAAATGAGCGGACTCAGCCATTCTCACAGGAGGAAACTTGAATAGCCTGCAAACACATGGAGGGTGTTCAGCCTCACTGAGATGGGGAAACACCATATGAAGAGGGCAGCAGCCTGGGTGAAAATGACGTGCACACAAAGACCTTTTCACAAATCTTCGCAGCAGCTTTATTTGTGATGGTCAGAGATTGTGTAAGCAGAAGAGTCGGAGGGTCTCTGGAGAAAGGGAAGCAGACCTGGCTTTGCTGACATAAAGGAAGCCATTTTTGGCCGAAGCCGCGTTGTGATCGAGTCCTGACCACGGTAACTGCCCGTGAACAGGCCCCAGCGATTGAGCATCTTCAGGGAAGTGAGAGGAAGCAGCAAGAAAGAGAAGGCAGTCGAGAAACACTAGTTCAGGAATAAGACAGCCCTAGTTCCTCCTAGGGGATAGGCATCACAGTCTGATTTGTGTCTTCGAGTTCTGCTTGAACTCAGTGTTGCAGCCCTTCAGCTCTTAATGGCAGAGACAGGTACACAGACCTACACGTAAGACACGCATATACAACACACACGTACAGAGTCCAAAAAAACTGAGGAAAGCTGAACAGAATCAGTGGATTTTGTGGCTTCAGTATCTGGTTGCGATACTGTATTGTACTTTTGCAAGATGTTACCATTAGGAGAAACCGGGGAAAGAGTACATCTGATCTGTCTGTATTATTTCTTTCAACCACATGCGAATCTACAATGATCTCAATGAAAGCAAACGAGAGACCTTAGGTTTCACCCATCAGATTGGCAAAAATCAAACCATCTCACAATATAGAGTCTCGGCAATGATCGAGAAACGCGGCACCCATATCCTCTGTGACTGGGAGTATCGTTTGGTGTGTTCACTTTGAGAGTCATGGCAGGCAACCTGCGAAGTGTAAATACAGCCTGTTCTCTATCAACACCTCTCCCTGGGTCTGTATGCCCTACAGAAGCCCTCCCTCATGTGCCCCAGGAGACCTGTACACGCGGTGGTTTTTACAACATTGTATAAAAGAGTGGGAATAGCATGCGTACCCTCCATTAGGGAAATGGACATGGATGAATCCCTGGTGTCAGGCTTCCCTGGTGGCTTAGATGGTAAAGAATCGGCCCACAATGTGGGAGAGCTGCGTTTGATCCCTGGGTTGGGAAGATTCCCCTGAAGGATGGCACGGCAAAAACAACAGAATGATCTCTGTTCGCTTCCAAGCGTACGATTCATATCGCAGAAATCCACATCAGTGCCCCAACAGTTAATGCCAAAGAAGCTGAAGTTGAATAGTTCTGTGGAAACATACGAGACCTTCTAGAACTAACACCAAAAAAAGAAAGAAAGAAAGAAAGAAAGATGTCCTTCTCATCATAGGGAACTGGAATGCAAAAGAGCAGTCAAGAGATATCTGGAGTAATGGGCAAGGTCGGCCTTCGGGTGCCAAATAAAGCAGGGCAAAGCCTAACAGCTTTGCCAAGAGAACACACTGGTCATAGCAGACACCCTCTTCCAACAACACAGGAGATGACCCTATACATGGACGTCACCAGACGGTCAATATAGAAATCAGATTGATTAATATTCTTTGCAGTCAAAGATGGAGAAGCTATATACAGTCAGCATAGAGCTGACGGTGGCTCAGATCATGAACTCATTGTTGGAAAATTCAGACTTGAAGAAAGTAAGGAAAACCACTAGGTCGTTCAGGTATGACCTAAATCAAATCCTTACGATTATATAGTGAAAGTGACAAATAGATTCAAGGGATTATATCTGATAGATAAGAGTGTCTGAAGATCTGTGGACGGAGGTTCATAGCACTGTGCAGGAGGCGATGAGCAAAACCATCCCCAAGAAGAAGGAATGCAGAAAGGCAGAATGGGTCTGAGGAGACCTTACAAATAGCTGAGAAAAGAAGGGAAGTGAAAGGCAAAAGAGAAAAGGAAAGATATACCCATCTGAATGCAGACTCCATCTGAATGCAGAGTTCCAAAGAACAGCAAGGAGAGATAAGATCTTCCTAAGTGATCAATGCAAAGAAATAGAGGAAAACAATAGAATGGGAAAGACTAGAGATCTCTTCAAGAAAATTAGAGATACCAAGGGAAGGTTTCATGCAAAGAGGGGCACAATAAAGGACAGAAATGGTATGGACCTAACAGAAGCAGAAGAAATCGCAAGAATACACAGAAGAATTATACAAAAAAGATCTTCATGACCCAGATAACCACGACGGGTGTGATCACTCACCTAGAGCCAGACATCCTGGAATGCGAAGTCAAGTGGGCCTTAGGAACATCATTACAAACAAAGTTAGTGAACGTGATAGAATTCCAGCTGAGCTATTCAAAATCCTAAAAGATGATGCTGTTAAAGTGCTGCACTCAATATGCCATCAATTCTGGAAAACTCAGCAGTGGCTGCAGGACTGGAAAAGGTCAGTTTTCATTCCAATCCCAAAGAAAGGCAATGCCAAAGCATGTTCAAACTACCACACAATTGCACTCATTTCACATGATAGCAAAGTAATGCTCAAAATTCTCCAACCCAGGCGTCAACAGTACATGAACCAAAAACTTCCAGATGTTCAAGCTGGCTTTAGAAAAGGCAGAGGAACCAGAGATCAAAATGCCAACATCCACTGGATCATAGAAAAAGCAAGAGAGCTCCAGAAAAACATCTACTTCTGTTTCATTGATTACGCCAAAGCCTTTGACTGTGTGGATCACAACAAACTGCGGAAAATTCTTAAAGAGATGGGAACACCAGACCACCTTCCCTGTCTCCTGAGAAATCTGTATGCAGGTTTAGAAGCAACAGTTAGAACCGGACATGGCACAAAGGACTGGTTCCAAACTGGGAAAGGAGTACATCAAGGCTGTATATTGTCACTCTGCTTATTTAACTTATAGGCAGAGCACATCATGCGAAATGCTGGGCTGGATGAAGCACAAGCTGGAATCAAGATTGCAGGGAGAAATATCAGTAACCTCAGATATGCCAAAGAATTGATGCTTTGGAACTGTGGTGTTGGAGAAGACTCTTGAGAGTCCCTTGGACTTCAAGGAGATCCAACCAGTCCATCCTAAAGGAGATCAGTCCTGGGTGTTCATTAGAAGGACTGATGCTGAAGCTGAAACTTCAATACTTTGGCCACCTCATGCGAGGAGTTGACTCATTGGAAAAGACTCTGATGCTGGGAGGGATTGGGGGCAGGAGGAGAAGGGGACGACAGAGGATGAGATGGCTGGATGGCATCACGGACTCGATGGACGTGAGTCTGAGTGAACTGCGGGAGTTGGTGATGGACAGGGAGGCCTGGCGTGCTGTGATTCACGGGGTCGCAGAGTCGGACGCGACTGAGCGCCTGAACTGGACTGAACTGGCGGTCCAGTAGTCACGTCTCCATGCTTCCAAAGCAACAGGCCTGGGGTTGATTCCTGGCCTGGGAGCTAAAATCCTACGTGGTGTGGGTATGACCACAAAAAGAATTTTTTAAATCAATGTTTTCACATTAAAAATGTACTTTGGGAAGTGTAGTTGATTTACAAGGCCGTATGGCGCAGTGGTTCCGTCGCCCATGCATCCTCTCCCACGTTCTTTTCCATCCTGGCCTTTCGCAGAGCGCTGGCGATGCTGCTCTGCGCTGTGTGTGAGCCTCCCCGGTGGTTCCAGCAGCAGAGAGCCCGCCTGCAGTGCAGGGTCCCGGGAGGACCTTGCCGTCGGCCTCTCTGCCTGTGCCGCCCCGACCTCCCAGTCCGTGCCTCCCTCAGCCCCTGCCCCTTGGCAGCCACAGGTCTGTCCTGTGTGTCTGTGAGCCTGTCTGTTTTGTGCATAAGTTCACTTGGGTCATAGTTTAGATTCTACATATAAGTGATATCATATGGTATTTGTCTTTCTCTTTCTGACTGACTTCACTGATGCGATGCTCTCTGGATTCATCCATGTGGCTGCAAATGGCATTATTTCATTCCTTTTTTATGACTGAAAATCATTAATATACTTGCAGGAACTCTGTGCAACTCTGTTGGTCTCCTCTCAATTTAAATTTAAAATGAGAAGACTAGACTAAATACTCTAGGATTAGGCTAAATGTCCTTTTAGATTTTTTATCCTGATTTAGCCAATTATTTAGTGTGTGTGTGTGCTAAGTCACTTCAGTCATCTGTGACACTTTGAGACCTCATGGACTGTAGCCCACCAGGCTCCTCCATCCATGGGATTTCCCAGGCAAGAAGACTGGAGTGGGTTGTCATTTCCTTCTCCAAATTATATAGTAGTTTTTTTAAAATTTAACCTTTAAAAATCACTTGCATTATTTTTATAGATTATGAGAACTACATGATCCAGTGTTAAACTGTATAACACTCTCTCAAAACACAACTGAAGACATCCTGTAAAATACTCTTTGGAAGCAATTTAAACACACCATTATCTTGCTATTCACTCCCTATTTCAAAGTTTAACTAAATAATGTGGATGCTTGATACGAAATTCAGTTCAGTCGCTCAGGCGTGTCCAACTCTGTGACTCCGTGGACCGCAGCATGCCAGGCCTCCCTGTCCGTCACCAACTCCCAGAGTTCGCTCAAACTCATGTCCATCCAGTTGGTGATGCCATCCAACCATCTCATCCTCTGTCATCCCCTTCTCCTCCTGCTTTCAATCTTGCCCAGCATCAGGGTCTTTTCTCATGAGTCAGTTCTTTACATTAGGAGGCCAAAGTAATGGAGTTTCAGCTTCAGCATCAGTCCTTCCAATGAATATTCAGGACTGATTTCCTTTAGGACTGACTGGTTTGATCTCCTTGCAGTCTAAGGGGCTTTCAAGAGTCTTCTCCAACACCACAGTTCTAAAGCATCAATTCTTAGATGCTCAGCTTTCTTTATAGTCCAGCTCTCACATCCATAATGACTACTGGGAAACCATAGCTTTGACCAGACGGACCTTTGTTGACAAAATAACGTCTGTGCTTTTTAATGTGCTGTCTAGGTTGGACATAGCTTTTCTTCCAAGGAGCAAGCAGCTTTTGATATCATGGCTGCAGTCACCATCTGCAGTGATTTTGGAGCCCCCAAAATAAAGTCTGACACTGTTTCCACTGTTTCCCTATCTATTTGCCATGAAGTGATGGGACCGGATGCCATGATCTTTGTTTTTTAAATGTTGAGTTTTAAGCCAGCTTTTTCACTGTCCTCTTTCACTTTCATCAAGAGGCTCTTCAGCTCTTCTTTGCTTTCTGCCATAAGGGTGGTGTTATCTGCGTATCTGAGGTTATTGACATTTTTTTCTGTGGCCATGGCTGAGTTTTCCACATTTGCTCGCATATTGACTGCAGCGCTTTAACAGCATTATCTTTTAGGATTTGAAATAGCTCAGCTGGAATTTAGGATTTTAAATAGCTCAGCTGGAACACCTCCACTAGCTTTGTTTGTTGTGATGCTTCCTAAGGCCCACTTGACTTCACACTCTGAGATGTCTGGCTCTAGGTGAGTGAGCTCACCATTGAGGTTATCTGGGTCACGGAGATCTTTTATGTGCAGTTCTTCTGTGTATCCTCGCCGCCTCTCCCCTTCTGCTCCTGTTAGGTCCTGACCGTCTCTGTCCGTTATTGACGTGAAATTACTTTTTCTAAGTACCTACACCTACTTTTCTTTTAGGAAGGAAAAAAAAAAACAAAAAACAATGGAGGTTTTATTTTGAAACTTTTAAAACTCGTTTGCAAATAAAGTTTTTCTTTCACCAGTTAGTTTGCAGAAGGAGAGGCCGTGTCATTGTTAAGGTCACAGAGGAGGAAGCCAGCCAGTGGAAAGCTCTCTAAACTGTTAGTATTTCGTATTTTCCTTGCCATCACCTGCCCTCCCCTACTCTGTCACTTTAAGAAGTCTATGGGAAATTGTAGGATTGGGTCTCAATAACTACGGAGGCCAGAAGCTTTGTGTGAAGCACTCCGGCTGCCTCTGTTTGAAGGCAGCCCAGTTATTTATTTGCTCTGTGACCTTGCTCAGATTATATTCTCTGGACTAATTTCCCCATAGGGATAATAAAAGTACTTATCTCAAGGGGGTTTTGTGAAAAATTACAGAGGTTATAAACGATGCCTGGCATCGAGTCAGTACTCTATAATGATAATAACAGTAATAACAATAATGACTGATAATACTTTACAAGGAATTACTTTATGCCAGGCACTGTTGTTATAACAGGGGCTTCTCAAGTGGCACGAGTGATAAGTTACCTGCCTGCCAGTGCAGGAGACATCGGAGACATGGGTTTGATTCCTGGGTCGGGAAGATCCCCTTGAGGAGGCCATGGCAACCCCACTCCAGTATTCTTGCCTGGAGAATTCCACGGACAGAGGAGCCTGGTGGGCCACAGTCCATAGGGTGGCAAAGAGTCTGGACATGAGTGAAGTGACTTAGCAAACATCCACACATGTTCTAAGAACTCTCTATGTTAACTATTAGGTATGATTAGTACTATATAGCTGACTCCTATTTCAGGATCAAAAGCTGACATGAGAAGTGGAAACGATTCATTCTCCTCAACCTTAGCTGCATACTTCAAGTAAAGTTATTTCCCTGTTGGCAGGGAAAACAAGACATAGAAGGGTTTAGAAGGACAGACACAGTATCATCTCCATTTAACCACAGGATCTAGGGCTTGTGCTAGGAACAGTTCGGCATTTTAAGCGGAAATGAGGAGTTGGCAGTTATTGCGGCTCGACTGGCATTCCTTTGAAGGAATCCTGAATCATGCTGAATCACAGCATCTTAGCTGGTCCTCTCTGAGGACACTTAATACTTTCTTTTGGCCCTTGTCATCCTGCAAGATATTCAAGGGCACGGTCTGTCTCATCTCACCTGTGTAACCCCTGCAGAGATGAGTACAATACCTTGGGGAAGCCTGGACATGGGAGGGCAGGAAGGGATAAAGCAGATTTCCAGGGGAGGGAAATACAGAAAACTCTTCAAATACAGGTGGCAGTTTATCTTTTAAGTGGGGTGGCCTTTTCTTTCCTTTGTTTTCAAACATCACTAATGAACAGGTATACCCAGGGGCATATCCATGCAACAATAGTCGCTTCATCCCAGACCTTCTCGGCCACAGTCAGATTGACTTAGGACCAGACTGGCTCTATTAAAAATCATCATTATAGAAAACTGGATGCCAAGTAGAAAAGAGCCATTAGCTGCTCCTCCCAGAGCCAAAGAACAAAGGCCACATGATGTCTCCTCTCCTTAAGTCTCCTAAAACATGTGGAAGAACATCATGTCCAGTATCTTTATTTCACACCCACCTTTGAAAAAAAATATTAGGAACATTCAGTCCTTGTGTAATGAATATTTTATGCAGCACATTGATTGGAATGGTGAACCAAAATCGAGTCAGAAAATACTAATTTCTGGTTCCTGTGACAATTTTAACTCATCTCCTAGTGTGGCATGGAGGCTTTCAGGCTGGACTTCCTACAAAGCCTCCTGTGTTACACTGACTCACTGGTAGGCCTTAGGAAATCACTAGGTAAGTGTCTGTGGTTACCACACTACAACTTACCTCAAGATGTTATAAAGAGTAATCAATTAGGGAGGGGAAACTGAAGCTGTGCAAGCTTCTTGGTGATAAAACTATGTAAGCACAAAATGCTTTTATTTTGGGGGGCTCCAAAATCACTGCAGATGGTGACTGCAGCCATGAAATTAAAAGACGGTTACTCCTTGGAAGAAAAGTTATGACCAACCTAGATAGCATATTGAAAAGCAGAGACATTACTTTGCCAACAAAGGTCCGTCTAGTCAAGGCTACGGTTTTTCCAGTGGTCATGTGTGGATGTGAGAGTTGGACTGTGAAGAAAGCTGAGTGCCGAAGAATTGATGCTTTTGAACTGTGGTGTTGGAGAAGACTGTTGAGAGTCCCTTGGACTGCAAGGAGAATCAGCCCTGGAATTTCTTTGGAGGGAATGATGCTGAAGCTGAAACTCCAGTACTTTTGCCACCTCATGCAAAGAGTTGACTCTGATGCTAGGAGGGATTGGGGGCAGGAGGAGAAGGGGACGAGAGAGGATGAGAAGGCTGGATGGCATCTCGGACTCGACGGACGTGAGTCTGAGTGAACTCCGGGAGTTGGTGATGGACAGGGAGGCCTGGCGTGCTGCGATTCATGGGGTTGCAGAGTCGGACACGACTGAGCGGCTGAACTGAACTGAAGCACAAAGTACCATTGCATTATGGGTAACTCGGTGCAGAAAGTGCCGGGCAGTTCAACCGTTATTAGACACTGGACATTTTCAGTGACTTTTAAAATATTTTAAATTGTCTTGATTAACACAAGTTAAAATCATGGGTCCTTAAAATAGTCCATCCACTCCAATAATTGCTCCCAGCTCTGCTAAGTGCTTTGCAGTGATCGATTTGAACCAGGTTTAAGCCTCTCAGCACCCGAGCTCTTAACCACACTGCTGCGCTACCTCCTCACCACGTGCTGGAAGAAGCCATACAGCCGTGGTACTAGGATTCAGTGAGGTGCCTACAGTCACCTGCGGATGGAACGAACTATCTTGCAAACAAGGCCTGGTCACCCCAGTTTTCACATCTTAATAGACACAAGCACTCACTTTCCAAGAGTAAGACAGTCATTAAAAGAATGGAAAGTACACCCCCGGGCTGTAACAGCCAACCCGGGCCGCAGGCAGACCTCCAGAGCACACCGAGTTTAGTGTGAGACTGCGGTCATTTTAGGGCCTTTTCGGGCTTCAAGAGACTGGAACTCGTCCATTTTTCTCCTCATGTTTTTAATGAAAGCCTTTCCAAAATGAGACACCAAGGTCTGTCACTGCTCACTTTACATCGAACAGTTTCACTTGATTTCACCGTGACAGCGTGTCTGCGCTACGTTCACTGTCTCTTGGAGAACCCCTGAAGGCCTGCAGGGACGGTGACACCCCGGGCCGCGGGGGCCGTCACGCGTCACGTGCTCCCCGGGTGACAAGGGGTGTTGGGGCGGCGGTGCCTCCCCCGCGCCCGCTCCCCCGGGGCGGGACGTTTATCCGGGAGGGGCTGTGAGGCGGGACCGGCAGCCCGGTTCCCCCCAGCCGAGTGGCCCCGGCAGCGCCCGGCTCCGGCGGCGCTGAGCCCGACCCCGGCAGGAGGCCTCGGGACCCCACGAGCACAGAAAGCCGCTCCCGGAGCCCCTGGCCGCCGCCGCCGCCACGGCCGCCAGGAGGGTCGTCGAGCCGGAACTCCGAGCGGCCGGACAGAGGCCCGGCCTCGAGGCGGGAAGGCCGCGCGCAAGGCCCGGCGGGAAGGGCCGCGCACGCCGGGTGGGGAGCCCCGCCCCCAGCGCCGCGTCGGGCGCGGCGGCCCGCCTCGCGGGCGGCCCTGATTGGACGGCCGAGCCGCGCGCGCTGATTGGCCGCGTGGGCGAGGCGGCGGCGAGCCGTGCGCAGCGGCGTGTGCGGGGCCGTGTGCAGACCCGCGTGTGGCGCAGGCAGGGTCCCTGAAAATAAACAGCCGCCGCTTCGCGAGCTGCCCTCCCGGTCTGCGCCTGAGTCTCGGCCGCTGCGGGCCCCTGCGACGCGGAAGGTGAGGCCGCGAGCGGGCCGGGGACCGCGGCGCGGGGGGAGGCCGCGGGCGGAGGGCCGGGCCCGGGCGGCGACGATGGCGGCCGCGCTCCGGCCTGCTCCGCTGCTGCGTCAGGCGGGAAGCAGGCCGCCGCCTCCCGGGCCCGGCCTGCGCCCCACGGCCGGGTGCCCCCGCGCTCTGCCCGCCGCCCGGGACGCGGGGCCGCCTCGCTGGGGCCTCCGGGACCCGGCCGCGCCCGGGCCGCAGCCCGGCGGCGTGCGAGGCCGCGCGTCCTTGGGACTGAGGCGGGGGCTCCGGGCCGCGGGGCGGGGGTGGCTCGGCGGGAAGGTGCGGGGAGGGGGCCGTGTGGGGGGGGCGCGGGGCGGCGGGCGGCCGGGGCCGGGCCTGGCGGGCCACGTGCCAAAGGGCTCTTCGGGCCCAGGAGGGGCCTCAGAGAAACTGTCCGCTCAGGGCGGGAGACACCCCGCCGGAAAGCCCGTGCGGCTTCGGGCCTCGGTCTCGGTGCTCCACGGCAGCTTCAGGATTCTTGGATTTTTATCGTCATGGACGTGCTAAGTTACTGGTCTTAGGTTGCACTTCGGGAAAGGGCAGATAAGGCTCGTTTTGCTGGAATCAGCACGACTTTTAAGTTCCAGAGGCCTCTAGAAAAAAACCCATTATCGGCAAAACACATGAATCGGCCAAACTTCCAAAATCATGGCAGCAGCAGTAACCTTTGCATCATCTCCCGGGTAGATGAATGCAATTTAAAAACGAGGCGAGATGATGAGTTAACCAATCTCCATTTGGTTTTTCCAAACGTGGAAACCTATTTTAGTAAAGGCATAATGGCCCACATTTGGGTTCGGGTGTTGATTTTATTATGGATAAGGCTTGTGCTTATTGCCACATGTTAACCACATGGCCTCAGCCACAGGACACTTCCAAAGGAAGTGACTGCATCTGGTCCTGGGGGTCCTAGGAAAAGAAAACATTGCTTGGTTTTCATCTGTGACTTCAGATAGTATGTTTCAGGCATTGTTCAGAAGGACCCACGAAAAGTATAAGGTAAATAAGCCAAGAGTCTGGATTAGCGTGCCTCCCCCCCCCCCTTTTTTTTTTCTTTATAGAAGGATTGAATTTCATCCTTATCTTGTACCCCCAAAAGACAAGTTTTTAAGAAAATATTCCCCCCCCCCCTTTTTCTTGTTGTTTGACTCACTTTTTTGGAGAGAAACATAACTAGTTAATTTCTGCCTCAGTGAATTAACCTTAATTTAAATTAACAACTTTTTATTCTTTTGCTCAACCCCTATTACTTGAATGTAAGGTCTTGAGGGTCTTAAAGAGATGAATAAGAGGTTGTTCCTACCTCTAAGACTTTTTTTTCTCCCTGCAACGCAACTACTTTCAAATACTTAAAAATTGCTGTGGTCATGGCTCAATCAAATGCCTACCAAGTGCCACGTTCATAGTTTGGTGCTGTTTTAGTTTGTAGAGCCTGATTCTTGTTGAGGAGGAGCTCCATGTACTGAAATATAAAAGGGATAATTCATTATATTCCCAAGGGCTGAATAAAGAACTTAGTTTTTTCCAAGTTGTAACTCTTGGCAACAATTAAAAAAAAAACAACAAGGTATATATTTATATAGTTATCTCATGTCACAGAGAACTTGGGTTAGGTTTTTCTTAGCAACCAAAGGTCCACAGTCCTTTTCCTGTTGATAACAAACTAGGTATTTTAAATGTGCCGTTTAAGGGGCATTTATTACACTTATATTTGAACATCTGGAACAGGCAGAATATCTTTTTTAAGGCACTATAAATGAGGATTCTTTTTACTTTTCTTGAAATCTTTAAAAGTATGTGGCATCTACATGGAAAGCTTAAAGACAAGAGAACCACAGTTTTAACTACTTGAGGGGATTGGTCTCTTGTCTAAATGCTTGACCATGAGAGAGAGACTGCTTCCCTCCTCCCGTGCCTGCAGGAATGAGAGTTTCTTTTTTAAAAAGTTGTTGGCTTCTTTCCTTTTCCTAGCCTTCTGACAGTAAGTGGAGAGCAAAAGCGTGGTGCCAAGGCTGCCTGGCCTGCTCTGTGGGGAGCACCCTTTCTGTACTGGCAGGTTTAATAGAGCTCCTGTGCTGGCCGCGTCAGGTGCTACTGCAGTCGGCCTGGTCTTGAGAGATTCCAGCAAAGTGCACACCATTTTCATGTTAAAAAGACGCTAGGCTAATTCAGTAAAGATGGTAGCAACCAGCATTCACATTGGAGGGGGTGGGCTCTCTTAAAGGGGACTGGAAATGCAATATGGTGTTCACTTGGAGTGGCTTGTTAATTATAGAGGAGGGTGTTAACTAGGGAGGTCAGGTTGCCAGTCTTTGCCACTCCTAAATTCTGCCTTGAGGAAGGTTAAAATCTAAGATGACTTTAAATTCTTTCATGGGCATGGGTTTTTGAAAACATATCAGTTCTATTTTATTTTGACTTATCCAATTTGGTATACTTTTCTGATAGCATTTTCATGAACCTTATCACTTAATCCTAACAACCTCTGCAGAGGACTTGAGCTCACAGTTGAAATCCTGACTCACAAATCCTGACTTTCTAGTTGTGTGGCCTTGGGTAAGTTACTTGGTCTCAGATCCTCAGTTTCCTTATCAGTGAAAGGGGAACAAGGATACGTAACTTGCAAAGTTGCAGGGATTATAGATAATGAGTAGTAGGTATTTAGCTGCTAACTGAAACCTCTCCGGATAAGCAGAGGTGGGTGTAAGTAACCCGAGCACGCAGGAAATGCAGGAGAAGAAGCCAGAGCTGCTCCTGGTGGTGGTCTCTGTCCTGTGTCCTTTGGGCAGAGTGCAGGTAGCCCACAATATCACTTGCTTCCTTTAGTTTATTTTTACTTCAAGCTGAAGCGTCTTGGTACCACGTTGGTACTCGGAACTGGCGTAGTGGAGCGCAGTGATGGGTGAGTGCGTTCTGAGGGCAGAGGGCCCCTCTGGGCTTGGGGACGATGAGTGGCGATAGCGCTGATAGGAAGCAGGGCCGTGTGAGGAGAGCAGTCTCACCCATGCTCCTCAGCCACTGACGCCCTTGGCTGCTCTTATTTTAGATGTGTTTGTAGACTGTTGCTGGCTCCTACTCATTGGAGCGCGTTGCTCATGTTGACCAGGTGCTGTGAAGGTTTAATCAAAGCAGTTTCCTGGCTTTGTTGTTAGTATCAAAAATGCGGTAAATTTACCTCAGTGAAGACAAGTTTGTCCAACTAGTTCCAGGACTTAAGCACTCACAGCCTAGATGAGTGCAGAATCGGAATAGTTGGGCCTCCCAGTTCAGCTCACGTGGCCCTTCTCAGGTCGCATTTTGACTGCTCCAGGCATGCCCTGGGCCCTGCCACATCTTCAATGTGACTTGTGTCATAAAAATTCAGTTCGCTGTGGCTGAAGGGAAACATACTGCTTCCTGGGGTTGGAAATGGGAGCTCATTTGGAATTGACCCTTTTGCTTCTCAAGAAGGGGTGTTATAGGCCGGGAAGCTGGAGTGTAAGCGGAGTTAGGCCCACTCTAAGCCTGCTGTGTAGATGGGCTGTGTTGTGAGGCTTGTGGGCTGAATCCCCGAGCAGAGAAAGAACCGGGGCCCTGGCAGTGAAAGTCCGGAATCCTGACCAGCAGGCTGCCGGGGAACTCCTTAGAGTGAGTTCTGCCTGTCTGCACTTGAACCTCAGCAGGGGAAGCGTGGAAAGGAGAGAGGAGCTGTGAGCAGCAATCATCAGCCCTTAGGAGTTTAGTTGAGCGTGTGCTAAGCATAAGGCACCTGGAAACCATTCTGGCTCCAGATCTAGACAGGAGGGGCGTCAGGTGTCCTGAGGTAACGCAGCAAGCAGTTAAGTGGTTAACCCTGTGGTTCCCAAATCTTTTTACATTGTGAAAATACATGGGGGTGGATAGCAGCAGTGATTTTTAGCAGCGAGAAGAAAAATATGCTCTCTTACTGCCAAGTGACAGTGAAAATACAGCATTTGCTTTTTAAATTAGTATATATGTGCTCTGCAGCATTCCATAGATTACTGGGTCTCATTGAATTCTTGGAGTAATAAGAGTGTGGGTGGCAAGCAGAGGTCCTGGTTTGGCTACTGACTTCAGTGACCTGGGGTGCAAATTTCTCCGTTACGTGTGGGGATTGTAATAGACAATCTGAAATGCATGCTGAATCTCGATTGCAGTCAGGCCTTAGTGAGGATGTGAAATTCATCGGTACTCTGTTGTTTGGCCGTAGTGTGACCGGGGAGCAAACCTGGGCCCGAACCTGGGCCCTGGCAGTGAAAGTGCTGAGTCCTAGCTGCTGGACCACCAGGGACTTTCCAGCATCATTCTTTTAAATGAATAGTGCAGCAGTTCATCTGATAGCAAAAATTTAGGTGGTTTTTTTTTTTTTTCGGTCAGTAATTACTGGATTGGGTTGGGTCTGTACAAGAAACACAAGTTTATTTCATTCAGCAAATGACTATTGGCCCTCCGCCCCCCCCCCCCCCCAAAAAACCCTCAGCAGTTAAAATCCTGAGTTACAGAACTACTACTAAAAGGGTGATTGTATGGGGTATTATTCAAAGGTAAATAACTTGGTCTGTACCCTCAAGGAGGATGATAAAAAGCAGAATGGTAGAGCAGGCAAAGTGCCCTGAGTCTTGGTAGGAAAAGGGAAAGTTCCAGGCTGGTGATGTGGTCAGGTTCTTTTATAGAGCTGGCATTTATTTGAGTTGGCCCTTGAAGGTTGGAAAACGTTGTGACAGGTGCGAGAGGCGGAGGCAGACAGTGCCGCCAGACTCCCGGCCAAGAGCAGAGGGCATCATGGAGCCGTGATGAATTCGCAGCTCCGTCTTCCCTCACTGCCTCTAGTTTTCCTGAGGAACGGCATGAGACTCTCTAAAGACCTTGTAACTTAATGTGCTCGTATGTAAGATGAGTACTAGGATAGCGACCTGTCTCCTAGGATAGGTAGCATGCCTTTAAAACAGCAGGAGTCAGTTGGATTACTGTTAATTATCTAAGAGCTCTCTCAGTAAAAATGTAGAACAGCTCACTCAGATTGGCTTGGCCAAAGAGGAAGAATCCACACATGGGCTAATCACTTGGTAGGAAGCTAAATATTTTTAACTATTATTTGTAGGCTGAAAGTAACCCTAAGATGGTAAAATGTGCACTGTTGATTTTCTTCTGCTGACAGGACATCTGATGACTGAGTGTAATGTACTTCCCTTCCCCTTCACCGTTATGAAGCAAGCAAGAGGCCTTAAAGCAGCAGTGTAAGAGTGAGGTTGCCCAGACTGCCGTTTACTTTAGCTTTGAGAACGCGTGTTGAGTGTTGGGCTGTCATTTTTCTAGAAGATGAGTATCTCATTAAAGTAAAAAAGTATGAAATGCTTGGAGCCCGTCCGCTTGCCTGGACTGCCTTGTGAAAGGAAAGGACTCCTTGGGACCAGCAGCTACAGTGCTGGGATCCGCGTGCCTGCTCAGTACTGTCTGGCTTTTGGCCCTGTGGAGAGTAGCCCACCAGGCTTCTCTGTCCGTGGGACTTTGAGGCAAGAATGCTGGAGCGGGTTGCTGTCTCCTGCTCCGGGGGATCTTCCAGCCCAGGACGTGAACCCGCGTCTCTCGCATCCGCAGCGTTGGCAGGCCGGTTTGCTGCCACTGGGCGCCCTGGGCAGCCCGTCTGTACTCGGACTGGTCCTCAGTAAACCAGAGAAGACGCAGGATGGAGGTGGGACTGAGGGGAGGCCCGAGAGCCATAAGCGCTTTTCCTGTGATTGTTTTACGTGCTGTTCACTTTTTAATCTCAGTGTTTTCTCTGGAAACCAGCCCTCCACTTGACTTAAAATGCCAGCACCCATATAGGAAAGCAGATGTAATTTTGCCAAATGCCTTTTTAATCGTCACGGACTGGTTTCTTCTGAGTGGAAACGTGCCTTGGGACAGCGTGGGGAATGGGCGCCCTGCTCGGGCGTGCTGTCCCCCGCTGTTAGGGTAAGTGTGCAGGGCGAGTGTGCTGGATGGCAGTGTCCTCTGAAGATTTGTCCCGGCTCTGGTTTCAGGCGCATGGGACAGGTATGAGTTCTTTTGGATATCTGACAGCGGAGACGTTTGAAACTAAACTCGAGCATAATTTGAGTCACTAGGTTTTGCTCCATCGAGTTAAAAAACTTTGTGCACCATTCTTTGACACTGGAATTAAGGGCAAAACATGTTTAGATACAGGGAAGTGTGGAAATGTAAAGGTCACATTGTTTTCAGCGAGCTTTTTAAAGGCCAGTTTAATGGGAGTTTGTCCTGCAGCATTCCATTCTGTTCTTTTCCATTCTTTTCTAGGAATAGCCCCTGCTTATTTTTAGATTGTTACGTAAGAAGTATAAAATGGATTTGCTTTGGAGTTTCGCTTTTATTTTGAAACAATACCCAATAAAGGAGTCTACTGTGAAATTACAAGTAACCTTGTTTTAGACGTAAAATTACAGAAGAAAATTTGGAAATGGGAGAAACTGGAGACGGGGAGATGGCCCCAGTGCTACCGGGGCTTTGCTGTGGCGTTTCTCTTTGTTGATGTTCTGTTCTAAGACTGCACCTCTGCAGCCGGCCCTTGCTGCGCCTCTCCTGGCGCGCCTGCCCTCCAGAGCTCAGTGGGCAGGCAGGGCTGCGGCGTCACGGGGTGCCGTGCTGGATGCTGTGGTGCCCAGGGGTTTGCCTCTGTGCTGCAGCGATGGTGCAGACCCACGGGTTGCTCCAGGGTTATAACCAGTATGTGACTTCCAGTGCCCACCATCGAGTTTTATCGCTAATGACATATATTCATTTACACTAACCCTGAAAGTCCCCTTAGTAACCGGGTTAACGCGTATGCATCATTGGAACGACTATGCAAAGTGTTTCTGATTCATTTTTTAATATATTTCATAATCATGATGCCTAAGTATATGGTTATCTGACTGTTTTTCTAAACAGTATATTGGTTGGCTTTTGTTCCTGAAGAATAATTATCCAGAAATACACTAAACGGAATAAAAGCTGGAAGTGGTGGTGAGTGGCTTCATGTTGTCGTTTTTAATGTTTTGAAGATCTGACTGCAGCCATGAGCAGCAATGAGTGCTTCAAGTGCGGACGGTCTGGCCACTGGGCCCGGGAGTGCCCCACTGGTGGAGGCCGCGGTCGTGGGATGAGAAGCCGTGGCAGAGGTGGTTTTACCTCGGATAGAGGTATTTTTGTCGAATAAAAAATTCTGAAGTGCTTCCGTATTCGTGAGCGTCAAGACTGGGCTAACGGGCCACGCACGCTTTGTCTCCGTCCAAAACAGGCTTCCAGTTTGTCTCCTCGTCTCTTCCAGACATCTGCTACCGCTGTGGCGAGTCTGGCCACCTTGCCAAGGACTGCGACCTTCAGGAGGATGGTAAGTGAGGGGCGTGCGGAGGAGGGTCCCCCCGGGGTGCGGCGTGGAGCCTGGCGGCACCCATGAGGTACCACAGTCTGCCTGACCTTTCCCTGCTGCCGAAGCCTGCTATAACTGCGGCCGAGGCGGCCACATCGCCAAGGACTGCAAGGAGCCCAAGCGGGAGCGGGAGCAGTGCTGCTACAACTGCGGCAAGCCCGGCCACCTGGCCCGCGACTGCGACCACGCCGACGAGCAGAAGTGCTACTCCTGCGGCGAGTTCGGGCACATCCAGAAGGACTGCACCAAGGTCAAGTGCTACAGGTGAGCTGCCGGGGGCTGCGGGAGCCTGGGCTGCCGCCGGTGGGAGGACCCGGGACGCTGCGGCCCCGACCTGGCCCCGACCACACGAGGGGTTTGTGTGCGTGAAAGAGTGTGAGGGGTGATGGTTTGGCACCTTCAGAGACTTCGTAGAAAAGTACAAAGCGTATGTTCTGGTTTGTGTAATTCATACACAGATCTTTTTCATGAAATCAGGAGTCTCTGCTTGTGAATGTGACATGATAATATATGTACATGTTAAAGCATGCACTTTGACAAGTTTTGATATGTACATACTTGTGGGATCCTAGGGGCTCATTTGTGTGAAGACAGACCATGTTGGCCCGTGTGTGGTGGTGGTGGTGGGGGATCTGTGTGGTCCGTGTTTGGTGGTAGTGGGTGATCTCCTGTGGACCGCTCAGCTGAGTGGCTTAGCTGTCGGGTTCCTCCTCCTCGGTCTTAGTTTAGGGGTTAATGAGACTTACTGTCTGAAGAACACAAATGTATACTTCACTCATCATTGCTTTTTGTTTTGCAGTAGCTAATCCTTCAGTACACTGACTTTTTCTGAGCGCTCTTGTGACAGCTGTTTTAATTTCCCTCTTAGGTGTGGCGAAACTGGTCACGTAGCCATCAACTGCAGCAAGACGAGTGAAGTCAACTGTTACCGCTGTGGCGAGTCAGGGCACCTTGCGCGGGAGTGCACGATCGAGGCCACAGCTTAATCGCTCTCCTTTGTCGCCCCTCCTTTTCTGATTGATGGTTGTATTATTTTCTCTGAATCCTCTTCACTGGCCAAAGGTTGGCAGACAGAGGCTACTCCCAGGCCAGTGAGCTTTACTTGCCGTGTAAAAGGAGGAAAGGGGTGGAAAAAAAATCGACTTTCTGCATTTAACTACAAAAAAAAAGTTTATGTTTAGTTTGGTAGAGGTGTTAATGTATAATGCTTTGTTAAAGAACCCCCTTTCCGCGCCACTGGTGAATAGGGATTGATGAATGGGAAGAGTTGAGTCAGACCAGGAAGCCCGTTCTGGGTTTCTCGAATATGTTCCCATGTAGGAGGTAAAACCAATCCTGGAAGTGTCTGTGAGCTTCCATAAATAACTTTAATTTTAGCATAATGACTGCCTTGGATTGTCTGACCTCAGTAGCTATTAAATAACATCGAGTAACATCTGTATCAGGCCCTACATAGAACATGCAGCTGAGTGGGAGTAAACAAAAAGACACGCGTGTCAATGGCTGTGCGAGAACACGCGGGATAGAAGCCTGAGCAGGAACAGCCTCACCACAGCGTTGATGCTGGGTAAACAGATGGTGATGGCAATGGTGTAGAACACGTTTTCAAAGACTAAATCTAAAACCCAGAGTAAACATCTATGCTCAGAGTTAGCATAATTTGGAGCTATTCAGGAACTGCAGAGAAATGCATTTTCACAGAAATCAAGATGTTATTTTTGTATACTATATCACTTAGACAACTGTGTTTCATTTGCTGTAATCAGTTTTTAAAAGTCAGATGGAAAAAGCAACTGAAGTCCTAGAAAATAGAAATGTAATTTTAAGCTATCCAATAAAGCTGGAGGAGGAAGGGGAGTCTGACTAAAGTTCTTTTTGTTTCAACTTTTCATTAACGTATATAGTGCAGAACGCCACATTAAAGGGGAGCGGAGGCCCGGAAGCTGGCCGTCTGGAGTTTTCTTTTTGTGCTAACTCAGTCTGGCCTTCCGTGAGGAAACGTAGCTGTTGGAGGGAGCACAGGCTTCAGACGCTCCGTCAGCTCTGCCAGGACATAGTTTACGTCTTCTTGTCCCATTATAATGACAGCCTTTCGTTCCACGTTGATTCTGAACAGTTCTAACACCATGGATGGATGGCTTTTGTTAAAGTTTATGTTTTTTAATGTGGACTCTTGTTAAAGTCTTCATTGAATTTGTTACTATATTGAAGTTGATTTATGATTTTTTGGCCGCAAGGTGTGTGGGATCTTGGCTCCTGGGCCAGGGATGAACCTGCGCCCCTGCACTGGAAGGCGAAGGCTTAAGCGCTGGACCATCAGAAGTCCCACCATGACAGTTTTACCATTTCAAATTTTCCTGGACTTCGCAGGGATCTGGAATGTTGGATTCCTTGTGTTTTCTCTTAGGGTGTGATCTAGAGTTGACATGCCCCTTAGAAGTCATTTAGTGAACTCACTTTATAGGTGAGTTCCTAGAAGCTTAAGTTGAAGAATGTGCAGCTGCCTGGAACCTCAAGTACCCTTCCTCTCCTACAGCTGCTGAATGCCCCTGGCCCTCCCGGTTGCTGCTGCCCCGAGCTTCCCAAGGTGGCTCATTGGCCTCTTCATCCTGCCGGGTGGTTTCCTTGCCTTGCGTGTGCTGCACGCCGCGTGTCATCTGGTCAGTGTGTGATGGTGGGTCACACAGCACTGTGCTCACCAGAGCAGCAACATGGTGAAACCCCAGCACCGCCCAGCGCTGGTTCATTTCCTTAGAGTGTCAAGCTTTCAGTTTTGTTTTGCTTGTGTGGTTGGGTTACATTGCTTCTTTTTGGCTCAGTCACACCTCTGGGATCTGACTTCCCTGTGTCTCCGGCCTGGAAGCTTTGGGTCTTTAACCTGGCACAGACAGCGAAGTCCCTTTGATATTTTTATGAAGCAAGTGCTGTATCTCAGATGTTAAGCATGTTAGAGATCATGATAATTTTAGTTTTCTGGCACAAGTACGAAACAGTGACGTTGCATTTCATCAGTTTTACTGCTGACAGAGAACTGAACCTCTTGCATTGAAATGACAAGCATTTCCCTTGAAAAGTCAGTAATCTGTCATTCATCTACCTGATGATTTTAGCATTTCCTGTTCTTTGTGTACAGTTGGGAGAAATGACCACGTCGCTCCCTGGTTCAACCAAACCAAGTTGTGCTAAGTGATACAGTGCCCTGGAGGGTTTTGAGGATTCTGGTAAATAATGAGTATCGTCCACTTAGGAAGAGCTGATTTTTTTAGATAGAAATAGTCAGATTTGTTGCAATTGTAGGGAAAACAGTGCCTTGAAGGATTTTGTCTGGGATGTTGGTAGCTGTTGTGTTTGAGTTATTTTGACTATTTTATATGTTAAATTATTCGTGGAACAGGCTGTCCTTGACTTTGAGGCAGTAACACGGTCAGTGGGTGAGGCACCTGGCTTCCGACGAGACGTCGTCTACTCTTAAGTGACAGAGGCAAAATCTCGGATTCGGGGCTGTCAGAAGTCAGCAGCATATACTCGTACCATCTGTTCTCTGTTCCCTGTTTTGGGATCTGTTTCCCTTCATTATTTATTAGTACTGGTCGTGACAGTCCTTGTTAAACTTAACTCTGTCATTTTTAAAACCTGGTAGAAATTCTAGTTGTCCAAAAGATTTTGAGCACGTTATTCATTGGACTCATGTAACTGCTGCCACTGTTTAAAACATTTCTACTGACAGTTTAATAGAGTAGGTGTTAACGTCTCTGTTAGAATTAAAGAGGCTAGCATTGGGCATGATTTTCTCAGGGTGGGTACTGAGCGGTATTTTGTAAGATGCTGGGTGACTCCCAGGATAAGGAGACAAGGTCATGGCCCCAGTGGTGTGGTTATAATTTGAGAACAACTCAGTCCAGAGCTTGTGCTTTGAATTACAAAGGCTCATGTACATTTAATTATGCTTGTTACTTGCCTTAGAATTGAAAGAAATTACATTGAACGTAACAGCTTCCCATCTGTCCATTTCCACCTCCACTACTAACCTTGGCAATGAACTTGACTGCTTGTGATCTCGGTAAAGGTTTTGGTAGCCGGCTGAGGTGTCAGTTCTGTCTCCCAAGCAGGCTGCATGTGATGGTAATGAGGGTCACAGTGGTGTCTTCAACATCACAGACTTCGTGTTTTCACCCTTGGGTTTCTGCTCTTGTGCTTGTGGAAACATACCTTCCTAGGCGGGCCTGAGGTGACCGAGGCAGCTGCAGTGAGCAAAGCGCACGCCCTTCAGCCGGTCGGGGTGCTTTTGTGTTCATTGCCGCGTTTTCCGTGGAAGGTACTTCGCGGTATGAACCACGAACCCTGGCCTGGAGCCTGACCACTCTGGTCTCCACTGGAGAACACTGCTGCGTGACCCCTGTTGGGCAAAGAGAATCTGGTCGCAGAGGTAGTAACTCCAGTGACGTTGTGGCAGGCCTTCCGCAGTTCACCGAGGTTGGCTTCTTGCATGAGCAGGGCGCCCTACGCTGCTCTCCACCCGAGCCCTCCACCATCCGCAGATCTGCAGCTCCGCAGCTGCAGTCTGCTTGCCCTCTCATGCCCTGTCACGACACTTGCTCGAGCAAGATGAGCCCAGGTCTCCTGCACTGCAGGCAGATTCTTTACCATCTGAGGCACCAGAGAGCGCTCACAGTCTGGGAGATTGGGAACTATGTCTATACTTCCTGGTCAGGCCACAGGGGTGTGTGCATGAGGCCCGGCTTTTTCAGCACTGCCATGTCTGAGGCACCCTTGTTTGATCACTGGAGCTTTAGGGAGCCTTCCACCCAAGGATTGATTAGAGCCGGATAAGTGTCAAGGTCTAGAGAAGATTTCCAGCTGATGTATTAGAGGGATGGGCATTTCTTTTTGGGGGTGCTGTGCTGGGCCTTCATTGCTGCGTGGGCCTTCTCTGCTTGGGTGAAGCGGAGGCCTACTCCATAGCTGTGGGGTGTGGGCTGCTCATTGCAGGGGCTTCTGTTTGGAAGCACCGGCTCTAGGGGGCGTGAGCTTCAGGAGCTTTGGCTCCCAGGCTCTAGCGCACAGGCTCAGTAGTTGGGCCGCACGGGCTTAATCGCTCCGAGGCGTGAGGGATCTTCCCAGATCAGGACTCGAACTCGATTGGGAGGTGGACTCTACAGCTGAGCCACCAGGGAAGCCTGGGATGCGCCTGCCTTTTCGCGCCTCCAGGTGGTATTTTCAATTTGGGTAAGTGAAACTGCAAATGATGTGGTCTGTTTAAATGCAGATGAGGTGACTCTTGTCCAAGCTGAGGCCTTTTGCTTATTCGCTAATATTCTGGGTGAAATATTTGGCAACAGGAACCTGGACAGATACAGCAGAGACCAGAGGTGGCAGTCACCGGCCGTGAGAGTTGCGTGTGCGACTTCTAACACCTGGCTAAGTCAATTCTGAACTCCCCCCAGGGCTGTCAGTACCTCTGTACCCGGGTCTCCAAAACTCTCCTGGTTTTAGCAGCAGAGCCTTGCTTGCGCTTGAAGCTGTGTGGCAGCACGTAGGCAGCAGACCACACTGAAGTCTCTGCTCGGGGTCAGTTGTCGGCTCGTACTTGAAGCTCAGCCAGTCGCTCTGAGCTCATCTGTAAAGTGAAGAAAAGCTGTCCTGCAGAATCGCTGTGATGGTGATTGGGCGACTAGACACATCGTTGGTGAAGGTGGAATAATCAGTGGTGCCTCTTGTTTTCAAACTTCCTACAGTGCCACCACACTGCATGCTGCTGAGGGGAACACCTCTCAATGTCTGGCAACCCTGAAATGGGCCGGGGTGAGCCAGTTACCAAAATGCTCAAGTGTCTGGTCGCTAACTGCAGACTGCGGGGGGCAGCGGGTCGTGTGGGTGGAGCTGGTCAGCTGGCAGATGGAGGAGGTGGTGCTGCAGGAAACTGATGGGCCCTGCCCCTCTGGGGTCAGCAGCGGCCCGGCTCTGCCCCATTGAGTGGCGCTGCCCACTGCTTCACACTTCATTCAATGTGCTCTTGTCTAACCCTGAGTGCATTTTGAAAATCAGCTCTTCTTGGGCATTTAGACCTTGATTCAAAATTAGTTCTCATCCTAAACTTTTGATTATAAATGCAATTTCGAAGCAGAAACACTACAAGTATAATGGATTAAAGTCTTACTAGTAACTGAGATTTTTTTTTTTTTTTTTAATTTCGGGATGCTCCCATCACCCCTTCCCAAGGATTCTACCAGAACTCATTTCTACTCTTTTCTTGGGTGGTAATTCTGTTAGACCTAACAGAATAGCATCCCCTCGTGAGCATGGGAGTTTCTGGTATATCCTGCTGGTTACCTCTAGCTTGGGACAAAGAAGCCCAAAGTCGATTAAAACCTACGACTGCCTGAGACGCAATCCTCTCTTAGGAGAGCTGTCTCATTTTAGTCTCATACTGTCCTACCTTTATTTCCCACTAAGAACACAGTGCTCCGAGATCCACTCAGATTACAAGGGTCTGTATTAACTTCCAGGTCTTGGGCTCGGACCAGGACAGTACATGAAGGGAGGGTATGCTTCTGCCTCGGATGGACCTTGTCAGCATCTCATCCTAACATGACCAAAAGCGTCATCCCATCAAAGTTAAAAGTCTGCTCTAAGTTTGGTCAGCTACAGAGGCACCAGTCTCTGTCCTAAATCAGGTATGGGTGAGATGTGGGTATGATTCAGCCTGGGGCGTCACTCCTATTGGTAGCTTTGTGACTTGCTCCCCAAGATGAGTGGGAGGCATAGGGCCCCAGTGAAAAGACACAGGACTGCCCTTCAGGACGGGAGACTGGAAGGAAAAGGCCTCACTGGTTTCAACCAGTTACAGAATCCAGCAGGGCAAGTGGTGTGTGGTGTTAGGGCCTGAGCACCTCCTCGGGCTTGAGCTGCCTCCCCAGGAGCAATCGGTTCCTTTCCATGGAGGGCAGCACCTGTTCACGGCTGCACACTTGGATCAGCCTGTTTCCTGCCCCTGGAATCTTCGGGGGTTAACAGCCATCTTTTGTACCCTGTCCCTTGCCATCCAAGCTGGCAGTGGTTCTGCTGGTGTGAAATGTTCAACCTTGGGGGTCTCCTGCGTGTGTCATTGGAATTCACTCCATCTGTCGAGGTTTCTCTGTACATCTCTCCTGGATAACCCATCTGTATTCCTGGCTTCTGCTGAGATGGTTGAAAGTGGCCATCAGCCTGGAAGAGAGCCCCCCTAAAGCTCACAGTACTAAAGCAGCGAAGTTTTCGGGCAAGGCACATACAGACTTTTCAGGATCCCACCTAAGAGGCACACATTCCTTCCACTCCATTCCTATAGGCCAGGGTTTCCTGGCAAGCCCACACCTAGCTGTCAGGGAGGTGGACGACGGACTGTGGCAGGACAGCCTGCTTTTTAAGAGAAAACTTGTCACGATTCAGGCATGGGCCCCTGGTGTTCCAAGCACTCGTCGGTCCTGTCTGAACCACAAACGCTGGCTGCGTCCCCCGATGGCCTATGCTTCCCGGCTGCAGCCGGAGCACCCAGCTAAGATTAGGCCCCGTGTCGCTGGAAGTTGCTTCCGCAAAGCACCATGCTGGCCGAGGGGGAGGTGCTGGAAGTGGCCACCGGGGCCCTGCGGGAGGAGCCCCCAGGCCCATCCCTAGCGGCGGCCTCTGCCTCCCTGGTCCGGGGCTAAGGCCCTTCTGATCCCTGCGATGCGCCCAGTACCCACAGACTGAGCTCCTGCAGTAACGGCCCTTTTCTCCCGCGGGCCTTACGTTTATTTTAAAAGGGTGATCTCAAGCCTTGGTCCAGCTCGTACAGACCCCGCGATTCTAGCAGGAAATCTCAGAAGCACAGACCCGAAATAAACGCCTGAGAAGACGGGGGGGAACTGACGAGGCGAAGCAGCCTCCAGCCACTGGCGAGCACGCAGGCCGCGGGAGGGCCCCCCCGTCCACTCAGAGGGCTGAGGACGAGATACTCCCGACGGCGTGTCTCCGCTCCCAGGACGTGACGGGGCAGCAGGGACGCGAACCTCCTGGAGCAGCCACGCCCCAGCAGCCTCACACAAGACGGCGGGGCCGCGAGTTATCACGGGAAATCTCGCCGTTGTTATCGCGAGAGCAATACCAGCACCACCACCGCGGTCCGAGTCGGAGACGCTTCCGTTCCATTGCGCAAGCGCAGTTCTGCCGCGCCCCTAATTTTCGTGCGCACACGTCGGTGCGACGTCCTGACGCCCAGGGAAGGCTGCCAACGGGAGCACGCCTGCACTTCCTTCCCGTCCCCAGGTCAATTGAGTTTCGCTTCCGGTTCCTCACTTCCGGTCCCTTAGTTATTCTTCCGACTGGAAAGCCGGTGGTTCGGGAAGGCTAGAACCTTCAGTTCCCGTCCGGATTGGCCGCTCCCGGGGCGGCGGGGGTCCGTGGGCCGGTGGCGCGCGGCCTGAGGGCGGCGCGCTCCCTCGCAGCATGGTGAGCGGGGCGGGGAGCGAGGGAGGGGAGCGGCGGGCCGGGGCCGGGGAGCCCGGGGGCTCCGGCGCCCGCGTTCGGGACACAGGGCCTTCCCGCCGCGTGAGGCCGGAGGGGGCGGCGGCGGCCCCCCGAGCGCAGGGTCCAGGGACGGGAGGACGCGCGCGTCCGTTGGTGACCGTGACGTTCTCACCAAGCGAAGCGCCCGTGCGAGGAGCTCGGCGCCGAAGTTATCGAAGGCGTCGTGGAAGTCTGTCGGTTGATGAGAAACCAGTGCGCAGAGAGCAGCCTTCTCCGCTCTCCAGCCCTGGGAGAATATGCCCCCCGCCCCCCACTGCTCCTTCACACTGGCCGCCTCAGCCCGCAGGCTCTCGTTTCCGAACTGTGACAAGCGTAGGGAGTCTCCTCTCTCCGCTCCCTAGCAGAGGAGAAGGGGCCCTGGCTTTGGATGCTTCTGGCAAACTGTGGCCGTCACACACACTCCTTTTTGTGGGTTTCCATAACCCTGGACTTCATTGTTGCTCACTTGCTCAGTCGTGTTCCACTCTTTGCACACCCGTGGACCGCAGCACGCCGGGCTCCCCTGTCCTCCACTCTCTCCCTGAGTTTGCCCGAATTCATGTCCGTTGAAAGTGCTAGCCTCTCAGTCCTGCCCAACCCTTTGTGTCCCTGTGGACTATAGCCCGCCATGGGATTCTCCAGGCAAGAATATTGGAGTGGGTACCTATTCCCTTCTCCAGGGCATCTCAGGGAATGAACCTGGGTCTCCTGCATTGCAGGCGGATTCTTTACCGCCTGAGCCGCCAGGGAGGCCCTGAAGGACTGCGGGCAGGAGGAGAGGGGGCAAGTGAGGATGAGAGGGTTGGATGGCATCGCCGACTCTGCGAGATAGTGAAGAACAGGGAAGCCTGGCGTGCAGTCCATGGGGTCACGAAGAGTCGGACACGACTGGGTGAGGAAACAGCAGGCACAGATGTCTACTGAGTTGGGGCCCTGGTTACGTGCCCTTGTCAAGTAACTCATTGTGCTGGGGAGGAAGGTTCTTCTGACTTCCCCCAAAAGGAAGGACCGTGGCCAGATTCCTAGTGCCCAGCATGGCGTTTCACAAATTAAATTGGATACTGAGACTCTGTAGGCTTTGAAGTAGGTAGGACACAACCTCAGCCTTCAAGAAGGCAGCTTCTCCTGGAAGAGCCTCTCTGTTTCTTTCCTGAGTAGATGTCGTGTTTATTTATCTACCAAGCACTTAGCGAGTTTATTTCTCTGTCACTTGGAAGAAAAAGTCAGAAAGACTTAAGTGGAGCTCACACTTTCTGAGCACCTGTTTACTGCACCGCTGACGTCCTCACGTATTTGTCTGATTGAACCATCCTGACGCCTCTGTGAGGTAAAAGTTCCCATCCCTGCCTAGAGGTGGGAAAGCCGAGCCTGAGAGAGGATTTCTCAGGGATGCTAAGTGGGAGAGAGGAGAGTGACACTCAGGCCCTGCACTCAGCACGTGCTCCCCTTATACTGGAACCGAGAAAACGTGCTCCCTGCCCGATGCTGTGTTTCAGGGATAAGTGGCTTGCCCTAAGTGCAACAGTCTTTCCATGAAACTCACTTGTAAAAGCCAGTCTTTCCTTCCTCAAGTTCCACTGGCAGAGAACAGAGAGTTGTGATGCTGGGTGGAAAGTGCCTGGTAGATATAGACCCAGACAAAGAGGAGCAGCCTAGCTGGGAAGAAGGGGTGACAGGAGAATTGTCTGGGATGATGATGGCTCAGGTGGATTCTGAAGGGGTCGTGGCCAGATGGAAGGGTGTGGTCGCAGTGGAGGAGTCTAGGTAGGGAGAGCGGCTGAGTCGAATCGCGGTATCTGGGCGTCTTCTGATTTTTGTTGTTATTTGCTGTGCTCATGCTTCTGGCTGTGTCCTGAGAAAGCTTTTCTTTAAATAAAACCTTTTTCTAAAAAGTAAAAGAAACAGCTCTTTAAAACATGGATGTTTTTCTTCCCCTCTCTTTTCCTTTTAGGCCCGAAACGCGGAAAAGGCCATGTAAGTATCCAGTCCCTTTTGTCTGCAGATTTTATGCTGCTTAACTGCCAGCTTGGAGCTCTGTTTCTGTTTGCTCTTTGGGTACACGTCTCTTCCTGTCCCTGTGTTGAAGCAGCGTGCGTGTATCTGCCCATGTATTTATCTCCCCCAAAGTGTTTTCTCGCTGCTCCCAGAACTTACACTGAAGGGGAGGCGGGGCTGTGACAGCGGCAGCCCTTCTTATCCGTGTTTTTAGTACTGCAGCGGGGTGCTGAGTTTCCCACAGTCCTTACCTGCCGTGTGGGTAGAGGGGATACAGGGTGTTCAGGAACACAAGTCCTTATGAACGCTGCTCTTTGGAACGTGGAAAGCCACGATGTCTCTGGGTTCTTGACAGCAGTGCGTATGTGTATATGTGAGTGAGGGGTGGCAGCTAACGTCACGAGCAGATCTGCCCACCCAGGACTTGGGTGATGAGAGACCTGTGAGCAGGGTCTAACGGTCTTCTCTCTTCCCGGTAGGACGGCCTTAGCAAGATTTCGCCAGGCTCAGCTGGAAGAGGGGAAAGTAAAGGTTGGTTTAAAGCTTCCTCGTGAGTTTTCCAGTAGGAAGGACGAGCGTGGGCAGGCTCCAGGCCCTCCTCTTCTCGTCTCCGCTTCCCTGTCTCCTCAGAGTCTGTTCGCCTGAGGCCCAGGTGAAGCGCCCTGTCGCGGGGGCTGCGTGATGATCTGTATCCTCGGTGATGGGATGCTTGGGTCTCCCTGTTATCCCAGCCCGGGCTCATGCTGAGTAGTAGAAAGTGGGGTGTGCTCTGGGAAGCAGCTCTAACCTGAGACCAGCGGATGACCTCCGCTCGTGGAGACTCAGCCAGATTAGGGGTAATATATGCTGTTCTTTGAGTATTTTCGCTTTGTTTTTTAAAAGTCTCCTCTCGCCTGCCCCTGCACCCACACATATTCCTGTGCACACACAGACGCGCGTATGTACGCTCGCTCTGAATACTGATCGCTGTCGCTGCTTAAGATAGTGCAAACGTGCCACGGGATGGGTATAGCCAGGTGCACTTCGTATCTCTCTTGTGTGGATTCACGTATTCACAGATATTGTTCAACAGTAACTACTCTGGAGCTACAGAGTTGTGGTTGGTTGGATCTGTGGTTGCAGAGGAACCGCGGATCCCGAGGGCTGACAAAGTTAGACTCGGATTAACCCCTGCTTTGCTCACGGTCATGGCCGAGTGCAGTGGGCTTTTACGTTGAGTGTTGGCCCCCATCCCAGGTGCAACACGGGGTGTTTTTGCCTGTGCAGTTATTTCCTATGGAGAGACTACAGAGTGCGCCTTAAGGCTTGATGAAAACCACTGGGGACTGAAGCTGCGGATGTCTTTAGACTGTTAGACATTTGAGGCTTCAGGCTGGAATCAGTTGTGACTGTTGCACGAAGCTTGTAATTTCATATGAGATCGTGGCGACGTGTGTGTTTTGCTTTTCCTTAGGAGCGAAGACCCTTCCTTGCCTCAGAATGTACTGAACTGCCTAAAGCCGAGAAGTGGAGACGACAGGTGCGGTCTGGGCGAGTTCGATCTCAGCAGAAATAACAAGGCTCTGAATTTTATTACCTGCATGACTCTTAAACCACGTTTCTAAGCACTTTTAATTAGATATTTCTTATGTTTTCAGACTTATTCAGAAGTCATAACGATGTATTACCTTTTATTTTTCTCGTAGATCATTGGAGAGATCTCAAAAAAAGTGGCTCAAATTCAGAATGGTAAGCCAGCCTCTCTCTTTAAAGTGCTTGATTCTCACTTCCACAGTTAGGTGTGGAGACGTCAGCCCCCTCTCAGTGGTTGGTGGAACAGGAGTAAGGACAGAGAAGAGCTGAGCAGTGGTATCAGTCAGCTTGAGCTACTTGCCATGTATAGAGCACTCACCTCACAAAGAAGAGTGCGCTTTCTTTTTGAAGAGGAAATGGAATACTCACCAAAATAGAGCATATTTTGGATTGTAAAATAAATGCTAGTAAACATAAAATAATTAAAATTTTGCAAAGTATAATTCACTGATTAAAACACAGTTAATGTAGAAATTGGTTACAGAAAGATACCTGGCAACTTCCTAAATATTTAGAAATTAAACACACCTCTAAACAACCCATATACCTAAAGGAAAACCTTGAGAAAATTAGAAACTATTTTTAATTGAATGAAAATCTAATGTCACAATTCAGGGTATGAAAAAAGCAATGCTTAGATGAAATTTTATAGCATTAAAGTAAAATAAAATAAGAAAGATATCAAGTCAGTGATCCCAGCTTCTCCCCTAAGAAACCAAAAGGAAGAGCAAATTAATTCCAGAGTAAGCAGAAGGGAGGAAACAGACGGAAGACGAGCAGAGAAAGTAGGGCAAAAGTGGGTTCAGTAAAATCGATAAACTTCTAGTCCAGTTAGATGATCAGGAAAAAAAGACACAGATTAGTAACAGCAAGAATGAAATCGGGAACGTCACTACGCTCTCTAACCATTCAGAGAATAAGGGAACATTAGACACAACTTCAGGGCTGTCACTCAGCAACTTAGATGAGATGGGCCTGCTAAAAAGACACGTGCTAACAAAACAGTGCTCCCTAACCATCGGCAGTGTCACCCCTCCAGCCCCCTCCACCCACCCCTGGGAATTTCATGCTATCTGGAGGGGGCTTCATTTATTAGAGAAATTGAATTCATAGTTTAAATTTTTCCAGCAAAGAAGAGTCCAGATCCAGATGGCTCCCCTGGCCAGTTCAGATATTTAAGAAGTACCAGCTCTACAGCTTCTCCCAGAAGAGTGGAGAGGGAACCCTTCTTGGTTTACTTTCTTACATATTCTGGTGTGTGTGCCCTTGACCCTGAAATCAGAAAAAGACATTACAAGAAGAGGAAAGACTACAGACAACATTCCTTCCGGAATTTGGCCATAAAGGCCTCAGCAAAGGATTGCATGGTTGATTCAGCACTCAAAAATCAATTCACTGTGTCATCAATTTAAAGAAGAAAAACCATGTCATCTCAGTAGATGCAAAAGTGTTTGACAAAGTTTATCATTCATTCATAAAAACTCAGCTAACTGGGAATAAACCGGAACTGCTTCCTTCCCCTGATAAAACACTTCCACCAAAAAGCCTGTAGTGAACATCATGCTGAATGCTGCAAGGTTGAGATCAGGAACAAGGTGAAGATGCCTTTCTCACACCTTCCACTCAATATTGCACTGGAACTCCTGGTCAGTACAGTGAAGCGAGAGAAGGAGATGAAAGACCCAAAGACTGGAAGGGAAGAGAAATGCTCTTCCGAGGTGGCTTGATTTTCTGTGTTGGAAATCCCAAGGAATCTACAGGAGGGTTTCCACAGTGAATAACTGAGTTTAGCTAGATGACAGACTAGAAAGTCCATACAAAAAAGTCAATTTGATTTCTGTGTCCTGGCAGGAACATTTGGAACTAGAGCATTTTTTAAAGTGTCATTTACAGAAGCATCAAAAGGCAAGAAGTACTCAGGTATAAATCTAGTAAGATAGGCACATGGTCTGTGTGGTGAAAACTAGGAAGCAGGGATGCCAGGTCGTAAAGAACCAGTGAAGTGGAGACGCAGATAGTGTTTGTGAAGGGGAAGACTCAACATCAGAAAGAGGTCAGTGCTTTTCCTTTTTAAAATCTATCACAGGACCCCAGCGTGGCTTTCCAGTTTATGTTGACAGACTGTAAAAGGTACAACTTTGCCATTCCACGTAAATGCAGCCAAAAGAACTTCGAAGAACAAAACTGGAGCACCCGTAGCATCAAAACTGGAGTACCCATAGCATCTAATTTCAAGATTCAGTGTGAAGCTAAAGGTATCAAGATCGCATGGTCCTGGTGAGAGACAGACAGACCAGGGAACAGAATAAGGAGTCCAGACATAGGGGCACACGCGTGTGGTCCGCCTACCTGGCAACGGAGCAGAAGCGGTTCAGGGGAGGAGAGGAGGCCGTCTCCCTCCCTGTAGGCACAGGTGCTTCGCTTCAGCAGAAGCAGTTCAGGGGAGGAGAGGAGGCCGTCTCCCTCCCTGTAGGCACAGGGTGCTTCGCTTCAGCACACCAGAGACCCCTGACCGTCCTCCTGCCTCTGGTAGGACGCCCTGGTCGCCAGTGACAGCGCCTCAGCAGCCTCCTGTGCTGTCCCCTTAAATCCGCCCCGTGGGCTCCTGGTCAGAGGTGTTCCCGGGGACCGGCAGGCTGCTTGCTGACGCTGCCTCCCTGTGTCCTGGACGCTGAGCGCCCCGCCACTGAGCTGTGATGTCTCACGGCTGGTGTAAATGGAGCTGCAGGACAGCTTCAGTTTGCATTTCTCTGGTTGCTAATGGGGAGGAAGTTGTTTTTCAGAGTTTTTCTGGGGCCACTGGAACTCTGTTCACAATCGTCACCCTTCTGTGATTTCGGTGTGGATGGTTTTCCTCGTGAGCTGAAGTGTCTTTGCGTTGCCCACCTCTGTCAGCGTTGACACTCTTAGGGGTGTGACATGCGGCGGTCTTTTCAGGAAATGATACGACATTTCTCTCTTAGCTGGTTTAGGTGAATTCCGGATTCGCGACCTGAATGATGAAATTAACAAGCTGCTGCGAGAGAAAGGACACTGGGAGGTCCGGATCAAGGAGCTGGGCGGCCCTGACTATGGGGTAAGTAAGCAGCAGCCCAGGGCCCGGTTCGGGGGCTTTCTAGGCAGGGTGGGTGCTGTCTCACTGCAGCCCCCGCAGGCCTGCCTTGGACGAGGCCCGTGAGAAATGAGAGGAGCCTGGAAAGGGCCTGGCGTGTGTGCACGGGAACCGTGAAAGCACAGGGCCAGTGGTGTAGAAGGTGCCCGGCGCGGGCCTGGGAGTGTGTACTGGCCTGGCGTCCAGGGTGAGCCGCTCGGTCTCCCCGGGCCCCTTATGGAGACAACCTTGGCGCCACACGTGCGTCTCTGAGCTCCTTGAGAATTGGGACAGCCCTTCCACTGCAGCTTCTGTGCTTGAGGGGCCCTGGAGACAGGCACTCTGTGCTTGCTCTGGATTCTTTAAAGGCACAGTGACTTTGAGGCTTTCAGGACCGTGACCCTGTGTATATGTCTGTGAATCACACACAGTCGCTGGGTCGCCGCCCAGTACACATGAAGATGTGCTGAAAAGGTTCCTGATGGGCACTGCTGCACTTTGAAATTTTCTGTTCTGTTCTATTTTGACTTTTTAACAATTGGTAATTGTGACCTGCATGGTGGATTTCATGACCCAGACCTGCCCCGTTTGCCCAGGTCTTTGAACCAGTCGCGTCTGGTCAGTGGACTGCCGTGTAGCTACGTAAGAAGCCTGGGCGGTGTTTCTGTGTATTAGTCTGGCCCCTCTTAACACAGAGCCATAATTCTCAGGTCAGTGCCTGGCCCAACCGAGGCATTTATCTTCCCATGCCTTGGGCACCTGCTGGGAACATTGCCTCCACATCCCCGTTACTTCTGTGACGCTGGTTTTGCTCCCTGTCGGACGGCGTTAGTGCCACTTGTTCCCCGTCCTGGAAGGGCTGCAAAAGCTCCAAGTCAGTAGTGACGTTTCTGTCTATTTCCTTCTGGGGTTGTTTCATGTGAAAGCAGTTGATGTTTATTTCCCGAGTGTAAAAGTAACACCTGTAGGGGTGTGCACCTTTGGTTCAGTCATCTGGCTGTTTCACCGTGTTCCATGCCTCATGGCCTCTCCCCTGCAGTACAGAGCCTCGTCCAGACTCACCTGTGGCCTGCAGGTATTGCCGTCATCATTTTTAACGGAGGGAGTTCCCTCTTCTGGGTGTTTCGTTTGTCCTCTTCTTCTACTAGCTGTCATTTAGATTTTTTGCGACTTTTTAAAGCTTTCTTTTTTTTCACTTAACATTGTGTTGTAAGCAGTTTCTCAGCCAGTGTAAGTGTTTCGCACGAGCCTTCATTTGTCGGCTATAGAGTATATTCCCCCCGTGAACAAACTGTAATGGTATTTAGGTTGATTTTTAAAGGATCGAAAAAAGTTCCAAAGTGTATTTCTGTGCCCATTAATACCTGCTGCCTTTAGCATCACTGTCTTCAAGCATATCTGCAAACGTGGAAATAGTGGGTGTACAGACCAGATCCATTTTCTCTTCTTCCTTCCCCATAAGAAAGTTGGGCCTAAAATGCTGGACCACGAAGGGAAGGAAGTCCCGGGAAATCGAGGCTACAAGTACTTCGGAGCGGCCAAAGACCTGCCTGGTGTCAGAGAGCTGTTTGAGAAAGAGCGTGAGTAGCTGGCGCTGGCGAGGCTGTCAGCTGGCTCTCGGTGCTGGCTGTGAGTGACGCCGCGTGCCCTGCTGCGCGGCAGCCCCGTGTCGTTAGGGGACTCTCCTTCCCAGGGCTTAAATGGGAACCCTCGAGCACGGGGCGTTGAGGGGGCAGGCCCAGGGCACACCTTGGGCAGGAGTGGGAACCCAGAGCTGCGGGCACCAGATTGTAGGCCCTGACACACCCACTTCCGAGTGAACACAGAGGAGCCGTGGGCGCGGGGCGCCGTGGGGGCGGAGCCTCCCGTCGGAGCCTGTTGAGGCGCGGAGGCACTGGGCACGCGGGCGCTGTGGGGCGGAGGCGCTGTGGGCGCGGGGGCGCTGTGGGCGCGGGGGCGCTGTGGGCGGGGGCGCTGTGGGCGCGGGGGCGCTGTGGGCGGGGGCGCTGTGGGCGCGGGGGCGCTGTGGGCGCGGGGGCGCTGTGGGCGGGGGTGCTGTGGGCGCGGGGGCGCTGTGGGCACGCGGGCGCTGTGGGCGGGGGCGCTGTGGGCGCGGGGGCGCTGTGGGGTGGAGGCGCTGTGGGCACGGGGGCGCTGTGGGGCGCATGGGCACTGTGTGGGGCGTGCGGGCATGTCGGTGCCTGTCGCGGTGGCTCCGAAGTCCATGCAGCCAGGTCCATGTTTCAGGTACTTGTTGGGCTGAAAAAGCTCTTAACTGAAGGACTGAGGACACCTCGGGCCGAAGCCGCTGTGCACTGGGAGGAGAGAGGGTCTGAGTCAGATACCCTGGCCCTGGGCACCTCCAGGATTCCGCTCGTCTGGACCGCCTGCGTCTGATTTTTGACTTTTTGAAAAGCAGTGCAAGCATTCCATAGGAAAAAGTGTGGAAAGCAGAGAAGGGCGAGACCAGGATCCCTCCCACTGTGGGCGTTCTGCTGACCCTTCCGATTCTGCCTTCATGAAACCCTGCTTGTTCTCTTTTTTGGCCTCCTGTGGGATCTCGGCTCCCTTACTGGGAACTGAACCTGGGCCGCGTCAGTGATAGCTGGAGCCCCCAAGCCCTGCTGCTGCTTGAGTCCCCTGCGTGTGCAGGCTGGCTTTGCGTGTGTCATCGACATTGCTTAAGATGATTCAGAATTCACGTATCACCCCACCTATTATGAACGCAATGAAACCTATTACAGATACGCAGAATACAGATAATCAGGAAGAACACCCCTGTTCTCACATCTTACAATTGGTGGGGGTTGACATGTTGGGGTATGTGCCCTTTCTGGTTTTAAGGCCCCTAAAGTGAGGTGGTCCTGTTTTTCTGTTTTTGCACTTACTTTGGCTTTAAATTTACTCTCATGTTCTTACGTGTTCCAGGCATCGATTTTCTTTTTTTTTTTAAGGAGAAAGTGCCCACGTTAGTCTTCAGGCGCAGAATGTAGACGGTAGCACAGCCCCTCTGCCCCCGTCCCGCTGCTCTGCTCGGGACGTGCCATCGCCCTTCCTCTCGGGAGTGCTCCCTGCCAGGCCTCCCCGTGCTCCTCCCTGTGTATCTCAGCAGCTGAGTCACATCCGCTTAGTGACAGGTGACTCCAGCCCGGCTCCCTTGAGGCAGAGAAGCCCGTTTCTGGCTCCTGGGACTGACGCGTTTGTCCTCAGGAATGGCTGGTCCCAGAGCCCTTGCTCCTGCTGCCGTTTCGGCTTCCATCCTGCGAGCGCTTCTCTCTGTCTCGTCTCCTTTGGGGTGGCAGGCTGTCCATTATCCACTTAGAGTTTGTCCCCTCAGCGAGTTTATCACCATCACCCGCCACCCCCCAAAAGGTTCAAGCACGGGCCCCAGGGCAAGCCCCGCCCGTGCAGGTCGGATCCCAGCTCCCCCCCAGGGTGAGCCCCGCCCGTGCAGGTCGGATCCCAGCTCCCCCCCAGGGTGAGCCCCGCCCGTGCAGGTCGGATCCCAGCTCCCCCCCAGGGTGAGCCCCGCCCGTGCAGGTCGGATCCCAGCTCCCCCCAGGGTGAGCCCCGCCCGTGCAGGTCGGATCCCAGCTCCCTCCTGCATCCAGGACGCACTCAGTGCTCCGAGCCCGTCCTGGGCGCAGCCCTCGTTGCCCAGGGCTGGGCAGGGTTGCTGGTACCTGTGTGGGCTGATGGAAGGGGGCTTCCCCATATCTGTGCCCGTCGTGTGTGGACCATCCGTGTCCCCCCACTGTTCTTACAAAGCCTAGTGACGCAAAGGACCGAAGAGTCGCGGGTGACCCGTGCTGGCTGTAACCACCCCTCCTGTGTAGCCTTTTAGTTACTTCCGCGTCTTCACAACTATAGCGTTGTTGCTGGTACTTGAAACAGGATGTTGTTTCTATTTTTTGTTTCCCTGATTACTAATGAATTGACAGTTGAATTCAGTTCCTATCAATCACTGAAATGTTCACACTTAGAGGTTTCTTCTCCTTCAGTTAATCAGCTTTTGTTCTTTGAGCAGTCAGCTGGACTGTCATTTCCCTTTTGATTTTCCAGAATTACTACATATCCTGAACAGTAATACTTAGTCTGAATGTATTTTCTTCAGGAATTTCTCGTGTATCTTTTTTGCTTGTAGGTTATTTTGTCTTATCTGAGTTCTTATGTTTTTTCAGTAGCTATTTTGGCATTTCCTGTGAAAGCACCTCATGAAGCCGCGGTCGGGGGGTCACAGGACACCCTCCCCCCACCAGGCAATTCACAGTCCTGGGGGGGGGTCCAAGATTTACTGTTGTATTAACAATGCCGTGACACTCATCTCCGTCCATAAAGCTCTGCCAGCTTCTGTTTTTGCTTTTTAAATTACGGTAGATTCCTTCTAAACGGGCTGAGTCTGAAACATCAATGCCGGTTTTAAAAAGGATAGTGTCCTGTGTAGCCCCATCACTAGTGTGGCGAGGCGCCTGTTTGATGCCCTTTTCAGGAAGACACGTGCCGCGTGCCTGTGTCGCCTTGTATGGGGAGGAGGCGCGAGTGTGGCTGTGACGGGGAACCCGGCTGAGCTGAAGAATTCTTTCTTTCAGCGCTTCCTCCTCCAAGAAAGACACGAGCCGAGCTCATGAAGGCAATCGACTTTGAATACTACGGTTACCTCGATGAAGACGATGGTGTCATTGTGCCCTTGGAACAGGAGTATGAAAAGAAACGTAGGTCCTCGGGCATTTCACTTCATGACTGGTGGCATCTGGTTTCTTTTCTCACCTTTGAAAAAGGAGGTTTTCTCTTTCTTTTTCTGAGGAATCTATTTTCTGTTAGGACTTTGTGAAAAATTAAAGCTTAGTTGATGTACAGTGTTACGTACAGGTGCGCAGTAACGTGATTCACAGTTTTTGAAGGTCTGTTCCTTTAGCAAGTTACGCGAGAAGTGTTTTCTGCAGGCCCTGTGTTGCACAGCATGCCCGCTGTGTTCTGTAGGCTCCACGAGTGAGCGATGCCTAGAGTGCCTGTCTGTGTCTGGCTCACTGCACTTGGCGGATAATCGCTGGGCCCGCCCGTGCTGCTGGCTGCAGGTGGCGCAGGGCCCTCTTCTTCGCACAGGATCCACCCTGTGTCTCTTCATTCACCTGTCAGTGGCGCTCCGGTTGCGTCCACGCCTCGGCTGTTGTACATGGTGCTGCTCTGAACGTTGGGCTGCTGTGTCTTTTCTGATTGTATCTCTGTTTATTTCGTGTTGAACCCAGGAATGGAATTGCTGGATCACGTGCTAGTCCTGGTTTTGGTTCTTTGAGGAACCTCAGGGTGTTGAGCCGGGGAGGATCTAGGCGTGTCCCCCGCCAGCCACCCCGGAGCTGCCGTGGGACCCCTGCCCTCCCGTCTGATTTCCACCCGTGGGGGCCGGAGGAGGGTCACCCTTCACAGAGGGCAGGCCTCGGTCACCTTTGCCCCGCGTGGCACGTCGCTTTCTCGGAGGCCAGAGCGCCTGACGCCTGCTGTCCCTCGTCTGCAGACAGAGCCGAGCTAGCGGAGAAGTGGAAAGCAGAGCGAGAGGCCCGCCTGGCGAGAGGCGAGGAGGCGGAGGGGGAGGAGGAGGAGGAGGCGAACATCTACGCTGTGGCTGAGGAGGAGGTAGGGCGGCCCTGCGGCCTGCGGCTCGGGGAGGGCACCCGGGCCTGGGCAGGCTCCAGGCCTGGTCTGCCCCTGGACGGGGGGTGAGGGTCGCCTCAGGGTCACAGTGAGGACGCTGAGGGCACCTGGGGACCTGCGCTCTATGTCGGGGTGACTTACTTGCGTCTCAGAGCTAGGCCCTCCGGACCTGCGGGGCCTGGATTTGTAGGCAGGTTTGAAGCCCCTGACCTCATTGTTTGAGCTTCAGTGGCGGAGCCAGTAGCGCTTCTGTGGGCCCTAACCACCCACGCCCTCCTTACCGTGGGAAACCAGAACAGAGGCTCCCTTGGGGGTCCCAAGTTGGGTGGCCCTGTGGTCCCACAGCCAGAGCCCTCTGCTCCCAGCTCCCCCATCCGGCAGGCCCGGGCTGGAGTGCATTTGTGACTGAGCCAGGGGAGGGGAGTCAGCCAGGCCGGGACGGCGGGTCAGGCCCCGTGAGACCTCGCGTGGTGTGCCCCGCAGCAGTGGCAAGCATGCAGGCTCAGGAGCTTGGTGACTGGGTTGCCGTCGCACAGGATCCGGCAGGCCTGCGGGGCGTGCCCTCAGGCAGGCGTTTGAAGCAGGATGGCAGCGTGCCCTGCAAAGATTTCCTCTGGGTGCAAGCAACCTGTTCGCTTTTTCAAGGGGTGTTTGTTTCCTTGGCGGCCACTAATCAGTGAGTGAGGCCCACTCAAGGGACATTGCGGCCACACGCTCCGTCGGTAGCTCAGAATCCAAGGGGCAGCCCGGTCAGCAGACCCCGCAGGAAAGCGGCACGTGTGACGGGAGCCCTGGGTAGCAGGGTGGGCGGGCGGGGCTGCAAACACTTCCTGGGGAGGCAGCCCTTTAGCTGAGCTCAGAGGTCGGGGAGGCATCACTGGCGCACAGGGGCGGCAGGGCAGCACGCGAGGACGGCCGGGGGAGCGTCGGGCCAGAGGACCGGCCAGCAGCCGGAGCCCAGAGCGGGGCCCCTGATGTGAGCAGAGGCTTCGGGAGGTGAGCCGGGACCAGCAGGGGCCCTGGCCCCCAGGGGACGGGTCTTCCCTCATCGCAAGAGCCATGGAGAGGCTGCGAAGGCTTAGACAGTCGTGTGTGTTGGAACCGCTGCAGACTCAAGGCAGCTGTTGAGCTGAGAGAGGCCCCGCGCGTCCTTCCCCCGGGCCCGGAGGCCCCGTCCTGAATGCTGCCAGCTCGGCGTCCACGAGGAGCCGCCTGCTGTGGCCCGTGTGCAGGGCTGGGCCTGCCGTCACTGGGTGGCTCCCGGGACCACGACAGCCTTTCTTGTTTTCGTCTGCCCGGCGGTGGGCTGGGGGCAGACGGGGCGGGTCCGGCCCTGAGACCAGTGGACAGCGGACCGAGCTCTGCACGGGTCTCCTCCCCTCGGGCCCCCAGGGCCGTTTCTTAGTCACGAGTGAGCGCTGCTGACACTCAGGCAGCTTCTGAGTGATGCTTCTGTGCACGTGGTCCGTTTTTACAAGTTTAGTTTTAAAAATAATATACTCGGGGCTTCTCTGCTGACTCACGTGGTAAAGAACCTGCCTACAAGTTGGATCCCTGGGTCAGGAAGATCTCCGGAGAAGGAAATGGCAACCCACTCCAGTATTCTGGCCTGGAGAATCCCATGGACAGAGGAGCCTGGAGGGCTTCAGTCCATGGGGTGGCCAAGATAATATATTCATGAGACTCACAGCCCAAGAAACACATGCAGACCTCGCCCAGCATCCCTTTCGCAGCCCCATCCTCAGGCCCGGTGCCCAGTGAGGCCACTGCTTCTCTTCCTCGGGCCGGAGGCCACGCCGTCCACGCTGTCATGTTGGCCCTTGTGCTTAGCGCTGCATCTTGGGGGTGTCTCTGAGGAGAGCGCATCCCCGGGGCTGTCTCTCCCGTCAAACAGCTGCAGGCTGGGCCTCTCGCGGCGTCTCGTCTGCACAGCTTCTGGTGTTCTCTCTTGCAGTCTGATGAGGAGGGCGGCCCAGACAGAGGAGGGGAGGACGGGCAGCAGAAGTTCATCGCCCACGTGCCGGTGCCGTCGCAGCAGGAGGTAGGATCCTGGGCCCGCCAGGCGAGTTTCTGGGCCCTTTCTGTCCCCATGGGCAGCTCTGACTCCAGGGGCACCGCTGACTGCACGCAGCATAGGGTGTGGGTCCAGCAAAGGCGGAGTCCATCCGCCTTAGAGGCAGTGGCCTGCCCTGCCGTGCACGGCGGGTCCCTGTGGCTCATGCGTGCCGGAGGAGGTGTCAGGGGCAAAGTGTATGCCGCCCCAACCCCGCCTCTGCTGCCCACAGATCGAGGAGGCGCTCGTGCGCAGGAAAAAGATGGAGCTGCTGCAGAAGTACACCAGCGAGACCCTGCAGGCCCAGAGCGAGGAGGCCCGGCGGCTCCTGGGCTGCTAGGCGGCCCGGCTGCAGCCTCCCCTGCCCTCCTTGCTCACACCGTGCGCCCCCCGAGAGCCGCGGGCTGGACCCGTCTGCGTCACCCCGGCCGCGTGCAGCTGACGCAAGAGCCCACAGGCACTGTCCTGACTGGGTAGGACAGGCTGCTCCCGCGGCCTGCGGGTGTCGTCGGTGGGGGCGGCCAGCCGGGAACGCCCCTGAGCGTGCAGACGTGTCTGTGATGCCTCCTGCGCGCTGAGAAGACGCCCCGCCACCCTTGGGGCTGCCCTGCCGCCCGTCTCGCCCTCAGCCGGCCTTGCTTCCCCCAGCCGGTGGGGGGGCATGTTTGCTGCTTCATCTGGAAGTGGTTCTGCACAGAGCTATTTTTATTAAAGATTTTTGTATGAAAGGCAGCCTTGGGTTCCGGGCTGTCTCTGTGAGGCCTTGTCCGCGGTAGGACCTGAGAGGGCTCCTCGGGGCCTGTGTCGGGGGCTGGGCCCGCCCGCGGCCCGTCCGGGCGCTGAGGGTGCGGGGCGCCCTGCCTGGCCCGTGCCCACGGCCGTGGGTCAGCGCTGAGGTGGGGCCCGTGTTTCCGGCCCGTGGGAGTGCCAAGGGTGCCCCAGGGTGGTCCAGACCTGCCGGCCCCGCCTAGTCTCTCCTTCCCTTTGGGGAGAACCCACCGCAGGGGCACCAGCTTGGGGCAGGTGGGGCTGGGGAGTCCCCACCCTCAAGAGGGGTCCTGGGCACATCAGCAGAGCCTTGTGGGCCTCTTGAAGCAGGCTGTGCCAGCCTGAGTGAGGGACGGTCGTCAGCCGGGACCTGCCTGACAGAAGTTCTGAGCAGGGGACAGAGGGCGTCGGGCAGGTGGGCAGCAGCCGTGGGGAGACCACCCAGGGCTTCAGGGCTGTGAGGAGGAGGGGAGGGACGGGGCTGGGCTGGGGACTACGCTGGGGGCCCCTCAGCTGAGCCCCTGGGCAGGCGTGTGTGGAGAGCTGGGAGGGGTCGAGGCTGGAGGGCTGGGGGTCCGGGGACAAACAAGGCCAGACCTGGCCCTGGGACCCAGCTCCCACCCAGGCCTGGCCCGGACAGGGCTCAGGAGCGATGCTGGGCTCCTGGAGCAGCCCCTCTGGGCCCGGGCCTCCGCATCCCCGTCTGAAAGGCCGGGGCTGGACCCGGTGCCTGTGCGTTCACCCCGCGACGGGCAGCCCCGTGGGGCAGGCAGAGGGGAGGCGGGCCCTGAGACCGCCTGGCCTGGGGTCCAGTCAGGCGGCAGGCAGGGCCCAGCTCAGATGGCCCAGAGAGGGCTTTCCTCTTCCGCTCCGGACACCCAGGGCCTCGCAGTGGCTCCTGGGACAGCTGCAGACAGCATGGGCGTCAGGGAATGGGGGCTGATGGGAAAGCGGCTTGCTGAGGACCCAAAGGCGTCCCTGGTGGAGACTGGCCCAGCCCCAAGTGTTTTCCTGCCCAGTGGGCCCTGGCTTTTTTTGTCCCAGGAGGACTTTGCAGGGCCCCCCCACCCCACCCCACCCCCGGGCCTGGAGCGTCCAGGGAGTGTGGCCCTGGCCGGGCGTGGTCTCCATGGTCTCGGAAGCTCACGCCCAGAGGCGGCAGAACCCGTCCCAGGAAATGCTGGTTGACGAAATCTCGTGGCTCAGACAAGCTTTGGCTCTGCCCGCAGTTTCCAAAACATAGACGTGTCCAGCTCGCTCTCCCCTTCTCCCCACGCCTGCCCAGCTGGGCCCCCAGTGCCCTCCTCCCCTGCATTCTGCCCCCCGACGCCAGTGCTTTGGTTCTTGGGCAGTTTATAAGCCAGGAGGAGATGAGAACTTTTCTCTTGCCTGACACCCTGGGCCAGCCTGAAGTGAGCAGGTGCTGGGGCCAGCCTTGCTTCCCCCTGACGGCCGCACCCCATCTCTGCCGGCATCAGCATCTCACTGCTTCCTCCTGGAGCCCTGCGGGAGGACAGGCTGGCACCCCTCACTCTCATCGAAGCCCCGACAGCAGCGTCTGCCTGGGGGTGTCAGGGCCCCCAAAGAGCAGACAGGTCCACAGTGGGGGGCCGGGGTCACACCATCTGGTTCCCTCCCCCACAAATAGGGCAGCCTGTGGTGGGAAGGCCCCCTGAGGGGTGCCCAGCTCTTCTCTGCATCGCCAAGCCTGGGCTTCCAGCCTGGAGGATGAACTGTGCCCCCCGGTCCCCTTAGGGGTCTCAGGGCAGGGGAGCGGGGCAGGGGGAGAGGTGAGCGGGGGTCCCCAGGGTCTGGGGCTCGTCCTGGCATCTGTCTGGCAGGCCTGCTCTGTGGGGACTGGGGCTGTGAGAAGCTGCAAGGGGAGGAAGCCAGGGCGGTCCTCCAGTTGGGGCACAGCCCCGGGGTGGGGCAGCAGAGAGGTGGGAGGGCCCATCCGGGTGCTGCCCCGGCCCCCGGGGGCTGCTCCCAGCCCTCACCCAGCTCGGGCCCAGTGCCCCTCAGTCAGCAGCTGCTGCAGCGTATTGCTGCGCTCTTGCAGCTCCTATTTTGTGCTTTGCAGCAGGCAAGCTTCAGCATTAGGAGCACGGCGTCATGCCTGGGGTTGGGTCTTCATGGTGCTTTTCCACCTTTATTTCTGATCCGGGGCACGTTTTCAGCCCCAGCCTGGGCTCTGCCCATGAAAGAAAACTCGGATGACGTTGTTCGAGGCTGTATATTTTAACAGCGGTGACTGTACACAGGAAAAGGTGGAAAAAGAAGAGGAAGGAAGGGGAGAAAGGCCCCTTCTCCCGGCGGTGTCCTGACCCGGAGGACGCGGGGTCACAGCAGATGCTTCCGTCTGCCGGCGAGCCTGGCGCCCCCGTGTGGCAGGGCACACACAGTGCAGGTTCATCCCGCCAACCCACCGTTCGCTTTTAAGAAGATTGAATTCTTTTCGGCTCTGCGGGTCTTCGTTGCTGCAGGAGCTTCTCATCGCGGGGGCTTCTCTCGTGGGGAGCACAGGCTCTGTAGCTGTGGTGCGTGTGCTGAATACCTGTGGAGCACACAGCTAGTTGCTCCACACCACGTGGGATCTTCCCAGACTTGGGATCAAACCCTATCTCTTGCACGGACAGGCAGATTCTCTACCACTGAGCCACCAAGAACGTGAAATTCGTGACACGTTTTTTAAACTGTGTTTTCATTGACCGATTCGCTGCATCGAGCCTTGGCCGTGTCGCAAGACCTTTCACTGCTCAGTAGTTGGAGCAGGCCGACTTAGTCGCTCCGTGGCGTGTGGGATCTTAGTTCCCAGACCAGGCATTGAACCAGCCTCCCCTGCCCTGCAAGATGGATTGTTAACTATTGAACCACCAGCGAAGTCCTTCTTGACACATTGTGAAAAATTTGGGGGATATGTGTTATTTATCTAAGATTCGGGGCATTAGGTGAGATCAAGATTTTTGCATTACTGCAGTTCAAAGGAGCATAATTCAATTTCAGATAAAATGCCACTCAGGAATCTGCCTCCAAAGAGAGGAAATGCAGTTAATGTTTTAACAACACGACTGAGATATACGTGACAGACCGTAAAAACCTACTGCTAGCTTACAGCTTAATGACTTTAACAAATCTGGGCCAAGCAGCCCGCACGACAGCCCAGTTTCACAACCGTCCCATCACACCACAAATGCAAATGGTGTCTGGGTTTCCTGGCAAAATCCATACCCAGGTCAGCATTCCAAACCCTGCAAACCAGCTCCAGGAAAGGCCAGTTCAGCTAGTCAACCACACGTCCAGTGCACCCGCAGCTACCCAGCCTTCTTCCTTCCTCTCCCCCTGCCTCCAGTGGCAGGACCTTGGCCTGTCCTGTCTCCTGGACACACCTTTCCCTCTCCACCTGGTGCTGTGGGAGGCCACTCAGAGCTGAAGGCACATGTTGCTTTCTGGGGCCCTGGGCTTTGACTGTCCCAGAGCTAGCTCGGTGTGTGGAAGCCTTCTGTCCCAGGCCCTTCAGTCTGCTTCTGCCCTGGATAGAGGCTGTGTCCTATGGCCCTAACCTGATGCACCAAAGCTGGGCTCCCAGACCTGCTCTCCTGTGCTGTTGGGCGTTTCCCATGGGAGTGGAGCTCAGTAACTCCCCCCTTCTCCATGGGTCTGCCTTGCCTCCTGGCCCAGTTTCTCTTACTTGCTCATCCGGTAAAGGTGGTCCAGGCTCTCGGGCGTCCTGGTGGACTTGCTCTCTGTGGTCTCCGTAAGCTACAGGAAGTCCCTCTTCCCTTGTCTGCTGCGGAGGGTATGGATATTTCTCTGCCTTGTTCACTTAAATATTCCAAAGTCTTAGAAGCATACCTGACCCATAGCAGGCATTAATCAAAATGTAAACTTCCATGGATTTGGAGTTCTGTACGAGACCCCTTGCAAAGAGCAGGAGTGTTCTCAGTTCCTGTCCATCCGGATGACTGTGGAGACGCTAGGGGAATGGGTCCCATTTGATCTAGGAGCCCCATGGACAGCAAAGACATCCGACTAGTCCATCCTAAAGGAAATCAGTCCTGGGTGTTCATTGGAAGCACTGATGCTGAAGCTGAAGCTCCAATACTTTGGCCACCTGATGTGAAGAACTGACTCATTTGAAAAGACCCTGATGCTGGGAAAGATTGCAGGCAGGAGGAGAAGGGGATGACAGAGGATGAGCTGGGTGGATGGTATCACCGACTCAATGGACATGAGTTTGAGCAAGCTCCGGGAGACAGTGGAAGACAGGCCTGATGTGTTGCAGTCCATGGGGTCGCAGAGAGTCGGAAACGACTGGGCGACTGAACAACGAAGCCCCTTATGGACAATCAAGTCTCATTTCTCTGAAGAGCCCTGGTGGACCAGCCCACCTGGGGAGCCGGCCGCCTTCCACAGAGCTCCCCACAGCCCTCCCTCGCTCCTCAGCTCAGGAAAGTCTCACCAGGTGGGTCAGTTCCCTCATCTGGACCCAGGTTCCCAACTGAGCCAGCCCGTTAGGGCAGCTGCTTCCACCACTGTAAAGCGTCTGCCTACAATGCGGGAGACCCGGGTTCAATCCCCGGGTTGGGAACCTCTCTTGGAGAAGGAAACAGCAACCCACTCCAGTATTCTTGCCTGGAAAATCCCATGGACGGAGGAGTCTGGTGGGCTACAGTCCATGGGGTAGCAAAGATTCGGACATGACTGAGTGACTTCACTTTCACTTTTCACCTTCCACCACTGCTGTTCAGCCTTTTGGGCTGGGATCTCCCAGCCCTTTGGATCCCCCAAAACTAGCCCCCACCAAACAGGTCCCCCTAACCCCATGTCCCAGCTTTCTGGGGGTCACCTTGAGCACACGGTCCCACAAGCTCTCCTCTCAGTTCTGTAGCCAGCTTAGTTTTTGGCCTCTTTTCTCGTTTCCTCCTTGCAGCGTGTCCCAGGCCTCTCCCTTCTTCAGTACAGGGAAATGCATTGTCGGCCCCACTGGTGTGAGCCCCGAAGTGACACTGCCATGCTTGTCCACGCTAGATCCATTCTAGAGGAGGCCACTCTGGGCCCAAGGGCTGAATCAAAAGTCCCAGAGACCCTCCCCTGCTCTCGAAGCCGCTCCAGACTGAGTTTGGGACGGCCCAGGTGGGAGATCCCTGGGCGTCAATAGGCGGTGGGGGCGCGGCGGGTACAGGGGCGCTGTGGGCGGGCTTAGGGGCGGGGCCGAGGGTGCTGACCTACTGAAGGCTGCTCTCAGGGACTGGGCGGGGCCGAGGACAGTGCTGGGGGCGGGGCCCGGCCGGGGCGGGCCTGAGGTTGGGTTCTGATTGGGTCGAGCCTTGGGGTGGGCCTCGCTGGGGGCGGGGCCGAGGGCAGCGCCGGGGGCGGGGCCCGGCCGGGGGCGGGGCCCGGCGCGGGCCGCAGGGCCGGACTGGCCTGGCGCGGCGCTGAGGGCCGGACCCGGCGCGTCCCGGGCGGAGCCGCGGCCCCGGGGCCTGGCCGGCGGGGCGGGCCGGGGCGGGGCGGCCGGCGGGCGGTGGCGCCCCTTCCCCAGGTGTTGCGGCGCTTCCACGTCGCCAGGCGGCCCGCGGCTTCCGCGAGCCCAGGCCGCCCCAGCGTCCGGAGCGCCGGCCTTTGGGCCCCCGCGCCATGGCGGGGCCGGGCCCCGGGGACCCGGACGAGCAGTACGACTTCCTGTTCAAGCTGGTGCTGGTGGGCGACGCGAGCGTGGGCAAGACGTGCGTGGTGCAGCGCTTCAAGACCGGCGCCTTCTCGGAGCGCCAGGGCAGCACCATCGGCGTGGACTTCACCATGAAGACGCTGGAGATCCAGGGCCAGCGGGTCAAGGTGGGAGGCCGGGCCCGGGCCCCCCACGGCTCTAGGGGTCGGGCCCCGCCCTGGAGGGTCTCCCCTGCGGGGGCGGGGGCCGCAGCGAGCGCCTCACCGCTCCGCGGCGGCTGGGCCCCTGCCCTTCGTCCCGTCCGAGCAGGCCTGGGCCTTGGCGTCGGGGCCGGCCTCCGTGCGCAGATCGCGGGCCTCGGGGCGCGGGGGTGCGCGTGTTTGGGGGTGCGGAGAGAAGGCCCTGCCCCGCGAGCTACAACCCCACCCCCGGGGACTTTGCTCCAGTCTCCGGTGCCCGGCGGTGCGGAGCCTCGGGTGCAGGCCCCGGGGGCGTCGGGCCGGCCTGCCCCTGCCCCACCCCGGTCAAGGCCCCCAGCTCGGCCCTCGGTGGGGACCCCAGGCCGCGAGGGACGCCCTCCCCCCCTTCGACCCCGCACGACTAGGAGGGAGCAGGAAGTAGTTGCTTCTGGGACCGGAGGGCCAAAACTTTTTTGTCAGAATTTCCGGCCTGGCCACGCCTCCCTGCAGTCTTTGTGGACCGGGTGGTGGAAGTTGACTCGGCCGGGCCGCCCGGGTCCCCTCCCCCAGCTGCCGCCCAACGGGAGCTGGAAACGGCCCCGGAAGGTGGGGGCGAGCCCCAGGCTCCGGCGGGGGCTCTCCAGAACCGCGGGATGTAGCTGCCGAAGCGTCCTGGCGACGGTCTGACAACTAGCGTTTGTGATTCGCCCGTCAGTCTCTTAACGTGGGTGTCAGCCCTCCGTGGTGGATTGCGAGACCATTGTTCTTGCTCGGTAGCTTCGCGGAAGGGCGCCGGACTGACACCTTTTCTCTCTTTCGTGGTTTTGCGTTCCCACCGGCTCTGGCCTGGCTCCCAGGAGCCCTGGGCAGGGGTGGCCCCCTTACCTCCGTGTTTTCTGGTTGAGCCCCCATACCGTGTGCCCGGCTTCGCTGGGCTGCCTGGGTCTGCTACCGGTTGCCTTTTGCCAGAAAGCTCAGCTCTTTGTTTCTGCAAAATAGGGATAATTTCTGGGTGTCGCCTCCCGCCAGCCTCACCATGGAAAGTCAGCCAACAGCAGTTACAAGCCCTCAGCAAGCCCTCAGCGCCTTTGGAGTAGATGAAAGGGAAAGCAGAAACTCCATGCCCCCAGGGATCCTTTTTTTTTTTGAATAGTCTTTGGAGTTTGTGTATGTTGGGTCTCCTTAGGACAGGAAAAAAGAACAAGGTGTGGCAGGCAGCTTTGGGTCACTGTTCGGGACCACCCTATGGAGCAGGTGGAGGGAAGAGCTGTGGGCTGGGTGGAGTGTGTCCGGAATGGGTTGTGCCCTGAGGCGCCGCCAGCAGCCCGGGGAAGGGGCCAGCTGAGGGATGGGCGTGAGGGATCAGGGCGCGCCGCCCCCCCCACCGCCCCAGGTGCTGACGGAGGTCAGGGAGGGGGCAGGGTGTTCCTGTTCACCTGGCGAGGTTACAGCCAGTGCAGGGCCGGGGCTGCACTGTGTACCTGAGCGGGTTGTGTAATGCAGGGCAGAGCTCGACGGCTCCCTTTCCTGATGGTCACCTCCAGGGTGTTCTTCCCGGGGTGGGGGGGGCAAGCGGGTCTGGGTCTGGGATGGGGAAGCGGTTTAGACAAGGCAGCCCCACTTAGGGTCACGGCGGCCGACCCTCTCTAGAGCCTGCAGTGTACCGGTGGTTGCACAGATGTGCCCTGGTGCCCAGCCCCACCTCCCCCGGGCCGGGCCTCCCCGGGCGCACAGCTGGGAGCCGACAGACAAGGAGGTTTTCTTGGAGCGTTTCTGACTCCGCCGCATCGGGGGCTTTCCCCTGCACCCGACTGCGGCTTCCGTTTGCGTGGAGTAGGAAAGCCTGTTGTAAAAACAGGCAGTTATTTACATTTTGCAGCCAGAGAAAGATGAACGTCAGCACTGAAGAGACCGTGGCCTGAATCCGGGAGGTGGGGGTTGGCAGCGGGGACAGGCTTCCGGGTCCTGGATTCTGGGCTCTTGGACTCAGCAGGTCCTTTCTCCTCACCCGTAAGATATCTTTGGGGTGTCTTCCAGCCATGTGACTTAAAAAAAAAAAAAAGTCAAAAAAGTTTATCGAAGTTCCACTTAACACACAGCAAGCCTCTCTCACTTCGGGTGCCCAGGTCTGTGATCTTGACAAATGCGGGCAGCCCTGTGCCCACACCAGCACGTGCAGGGGCCGATTGCTCCTGTCCACCCGGAACGTTCCCGGGCGTCGCTTTCTGTCAGCGTCCTCCCCCGCCCCGGGCCCTGGCAGCTGCCCATCTGTTTCCTCTCCGGTTTCAGCAGTGTGACTTTAACTGGAGCCCTTGACAAGCCAGATTTCATCGCTGTTTCTGCAGAAGGCTCGTCCGCATTAGAGATTTACTTTAAAACCCTCCCAGGCCTGTCCGGGCTCCAGCAAGTGTCCAGTGTGATCTAGGCCGCCTTGCCTGTGCTCGCGGCTCTCGTTGGTGCTCGAGGAACCTCAGGGGGAGGTCACCCCTCGTTCTTCCGGCTGTCTGGCCACAGTGTCTGGGGTGCGGTGGGCTGAAGGGGGGAGGCCGTGGGGTCGGAACGCCTTAACTCGCTTCTCACCCAGTAGAGCCGTGCTGGCACTTGAGTCTAGTTTGACGTTTAGTTTCTACTTGTCCTTATTTGAATAAAGAGTTCTGCTTTCCAAGAAATAGAAAGTTAGGGCCATCACAGATGGAATTCAATCCCTTTATTTCAATAATCACTCCCTCTTGCAACCAGAATGACATCCCAACTCCTTTCCTAGAGGGCTGGGCCTCTGTCTGCCTTGCCCACGTCATCTCCCTGCCTCAAGCGAACTGTCCAGCCTCTCTAGCCCTTTCGGTCCTTCCAACATGCCTGCCTCAGGCCCTTTGCACCTGCTGCCCCACCTGCCCACATTCTGCCCGCAGACCTCCGTGTAACAGCTGCTTCATCATTCGGTTGCCATTGCCCCGGGCGCCTCTTCAGAGAGGCCTTTCCTGACCTCCAAGGCCCTCCACCCTTGGGGGGTAAGTTTAAGGGTGAGTTCATAGCCCTTACCAGGACTTGACCTTGCCTTGTTTGTGGATCCAGTCTGCCTTGCGTACCCCACACGCTGTGAATCCCCACACCTGCCTCAGTATCAGACGGACAGTGCTCACTATATGCCTGGTCCTCAATTTTTATTTAACGGGAGGAAGCTGAAGCCAGGATGGTAAGGGAAGTGACCAGGACACACACACGTCAGTGGCAGAACCAGGCTCTGGACCCAGGATCTCACCGGCTCTAAGTCCAGCGTCCACTTTTACACTTGACCGCCCGTCAGTCCTCAGCCCATAACGACGCCAAGATTCTGTGTGTAAATGACTCGTGAAAAGGCAGTTGTGGCCACCACACTTGGAGAACAGCGCGTGGACTTGGGCATTTCTGAGATTTTCAGGAATGAGGGTTGAAGTTGAAACCCCAAGGACTTTCCGGGGTATTGTCTGCTAACAGAACATAAGGCCGTGCCCGGGGCTCCTGGAGCACTCTGCTAGGGGGAGGCTCTGGCCATGGGTGCGTTCACTAGGCTCTGGCCTGCAGGCTGAACCTGGAGGGGGTTCCGGGGGCCGCGGGCCTCTCAGCAGTGGCGTCTCTGAAGGAGACCCCTGGACTGGGGGTCTGGAGAGCTGAGTCTCTCGTCTGGCTCCGTTCGGCCTCTTCCCAACCCTGGCCAGTTGCTTTCCCTGCTTGGAGCCCTGGGCTTCCTCCGTCATGAAATGGGACGGTTCACTCTACCTCAGGGTTGCTGGACAACTACGGACCCACTCAAAACAGTAAAAAATCCCCCTTGTATGTCTTTGGATAATCCATCCCCATGGATCAGAAGTTCATAGACAATAGGCCATGCTGTTAAAAACTCTTTTCCATTTCTGTCCCCCTTTAAGAAGGCAGTCAGTGTTAACCTGTCTCTTTGTCTATCCTGAAGGTGCTGTTGTGGATAAACCAAGAACTCCAAACATAAGGGATTATTTTATTGTTGCTGCTGTTAGCATTTTCCTCCCTAGGGATTATTATTAAGACTATTTCTTAACCGGCCCGGCCCCCCCACCTCACGTCCCCCAGGAGATCTCGGCCAGTTCTAAATCCCGGACGCAGCCTGGGCGCCGCTCTCCCACCTTATCTGGGACAACACAGAGGCCTGTTACGTAAAACGGCCTGCACCTCACAGGGGATGCGCAGGTGGGTTGACCCCAGAGGGGTGCACCCCTGTGTCGGGCTCTCCATCGGGGTCGCTGTCCCCGTGCAGGCGAGGTGGCCAGGGCTGTCTGGCATGCAGCTCAGTCTCAGCCCCGGGGCCCAGGCTGCAGGACCTTGAACCCGGCCACGGTCCTACTCTGCAAGGGGCGGGGCCGGAGTGCAAGGCACAGGCTTCTGTTTGACGTTTGCATCCTCAGCCCTTCCCGCCGGTGGTCTGGCCTTGCTCACGTGCTTTTTCCTATTTGGATAAAATTAGTCTGACTTTGCTAATTTTGATCAGAAATAGCAAAAGGACCACTGGGTAAGAGAAGAGTTCTGGGCCCTGCTGGTGGTCGGAGGAAGTGTGTTTCGGGCGCTGTGAGGGCCATCCTCACGGCAGAGTGGCCTTGCCTCCCAGGAGTCTGCCAGTCCCGAGGCAGCAGGTGTGGTGGGCAGACACAGGAAGGGGGGCTTTGCTGCCTGGCCTGCTCCCCGGTCACCCCAGAGCTGAAGGGCCAGACGCACAGCAGAGCATCAGCGGTGGGAGCTGAGGTCGGCGTGGTTTCAGCCCATCCGGGTCTTCTCTCCTCCCCTTGGCCCGTGCGACCCTTGCAGAGCTGGTGTCGCAGGGCTATCTCCGGAGGCTCTGGGCGTGAGGGGCTGTGGGGTGCCCAGCAGCCCTCCCTCCGTCCCCCGTCTTCCCGGTTTCCACCTCTGTTCACATGCTCTGCTCCACGTGGTCCTTGCCGCCCTGTGAGACCCCATTTCCCAGACGGGGAGGCGAAGGCCTTGTGGGCAGGCCTGAACCAGAACCTCATCTGACGCCTGTTCCTCATTGCTGCGTGCACGCCCTGTGCCGCTGCCAGAGACGCTCGTGCACAGTCGCGCACGGAAAGGTTTGGGAGCAGCGTAACCTCCAGGTCGACGCGCGTCACTCGCGTTTCACGGTTTCTTAGATTTTGATCGGCTGTGCCACGTCGACCTCCTGATGCCTTCCGCTCGTTAAACCAATCCTGATGAATTCAGATGAGTTGGGAGAAGGGGTGCCTATGGCTAGTGTGGACAGAAGGACGCACCTGCCTTCTAGAACGGCCTGCGAGATGCTGTCGTGTTGAGCGCACAGCAGCAGAGCCGAGCCAGCACTGGGAGTCAGGGGCAGTGAGCCAGGCCCGTCTCTGTGTCACAGACTTGTCCCCTCCCTGCCTGGCCTCTCTGGCCTCTGCTGCCCTGGGCAGAGGCCTGAGTAGCCGCGGGCCAGGTGTGTGACTCTGCACACAGCTTGTGCAAAAGGCAGCAACTGGAGCTTAGATGTGTCTCTAGGATCCGTCCCTCTCAAAGTGGTCTCCCGGGGAAACCGTGTCTGCGTCTCCCGATGTTGTGTCACGGGGTTGGTTTGATGACCCTGGAGGGTCAAGAGCCGCTGGAGCCTCCCTCCCGTGCTGCCAGGAGGCCTTTGGTCCCAGAAGAGGCCTGACTGAAAGCAGAGTCCTGGCTCTTGGCAGGCTGGGCCTTCACGAGGATGCGCAGGCAGTCGCCGTGTGTGGGGGACAAGGTTCATCCCCGAGGCCTGCAGAGGCGGCCTCCGGCAGATGGTGGGCAGGTCACTTTCGGCCCCCAAGTCAGTTCCCTGGGCCCCTGTGTGAGGAGGCTGGACCACGATCACTGAGGGGTTCCTTTTTCTTTAATTTATCTGGCCGTGCCAGGACTTAGTTGCAGCGTGTGAACTCTTACTGTGGCCCGTGGACCTAGTTCCCTGACCAGGGATGGAACCCAGGCCGCCTGCAGTGAGGTCGTGGAGTCCCAGCCACTGGGCCACGGGAAGGCCCCCATCCTCCTCGAGGCCACGTGCTCCTGCCCGTGCACCTGCCTCTGGGCTGAGGCCTGTTTTCGAGCCTGGGCCAAGTTCTCCCTCAGGGACCGAGGTAGAAGTGACAGCGGCCTCTGGGAGGCGCCTGCAGACCACCCCCGGCTCAGGCCCCCCGCGTCCCGAGACACCACGGCCAGCAGCGTGGGGACTCGGGTTTGGGTCCATCTGACCAGTTTTCAGAGTTTTGGCTTAAGAACTAATTTTTCCAAGGTCCCCTTCTGCTATGAAGAAGCAAGGAACTGCCTCGTCCCGCCCGCCTCGTCCTGCCCACCTTGTCCCGCGAGGGAAGCCTGCTGGGATAGAGGCCTCTGTGTGCCCACCGGGAGGGACGGTGCTGGGCACGGGCTCCGGCGCAGCTGATTTTCCTTCTTAGGTTTCTGTGACCTCATAAGTGGAACTGACTTCCCGCTGCAGCTCGTGGAAAGCCTCCCTGGAGGGCAGCGCCTGGCCTGCCCACCTGACCACAGGACCTGCCCGCAGAGGGCTTCCTTCCCGGCCGGGCACTGGTTCTGTGCTCGGTTAGAGGGATGAGACAGTCCGTCCTCTCCAGAGCCCATTCTCGACAGCGAGGGTCAGACTGGCAAACAGGAGCCGTGCACACAGCTCTGTGCCCGTTTGCCCGCCGTGAGGCCCATTTCGTTTGGCCTGCACAGTGGCGACTTGCTGACTCGGTTTTTAATTGAATGTGCGTTAGGCAGGGTATCCTTTTCGGCCATCTCACTGCATCTCATGGCCCCTGCCTGGCCCCCAAGGGCACAAAGTTTGGGGCAGTCGGCATCCTCCGTGTTGTGTGCTGTTACAGAGTCCGGAGCAGAGGGCTGAGGACCACGGAGAAGGCAGGTCCACTTGGCGTGGGGCCCAGGCCCGGGTGTCGGGGGAGCTCCGCTGACCAGGTGACCCAGAAGGTCCGGTAGGGGTTCACCAAAGGTCGAGGTGAATGCAGTCTCTCCTGGAGAAGGAACTATGACAATGATAATTCTCATCACGGGTGTGGGGACCCAGAGGGACAGTGGGAACCCGGAGTCCTTAGAGGTGGCCCTTCGGAGGGAAAATTGGCTGGTCCCTCACCTGGAGGCTGTCCTTTCCCATGAATTCCCCACCCGCCTGTGTGAGACTCGCCCAGCTGGCCCCTGGTGACCTGGAGTGGGCAGCTCCCCCGCCCGGGGCCCTCTTCTGTCCTGACCCGGCCTCACTCTGACCCTCTGCGCCTCGGAGACGCCTCTGGCCTTCACACTGGGTATCCGCAACCCAGAGAAGCCCCCAGAGTCAGCTGGGAGACAACAGAGCCTGGCTGGGAAGATGGGGAGTGGGGCTTGGTGTGGCTCGCAGCCCGAGGTGCTGGTCCATCCGTCCAGTGAGCGCAGGTGGAGGACGCCCGGCGGGTGGGCACGGGGTGCCCGGTGGTGGTTTCAACTCAGCAGGTGTTTCTCGGTAGCCAGCTCCGGTTCTGCACTCTGAGTAGTGAAACTCTCCGTGAGGATGCAGATGGCCCGACAGGGAGCTTTGCTGAGTCCAGGCTGCAGCTCCGCACCGGGCTGCTGGAGGGGGGCGAGGCTCGACGGGTGGGCAGGTGCCCCTCCAACCAGCGCACTGTGTTTATCCAGCACCTTCTGCATGCAGGTGCTGAGCTCGGTGCTGGGCACACACAGAGAGCCAGGCAGACACGGCGCCTGCCCCCAGGAGACCCACGTGCAGGAGGGATAGAGACCATGGAGGAGGGCTGCGTGCCTGCGTCAGGCCGGGCGGTGGAGTTGCTGAGGAGGGGGCGCAGGGGTGGGTGGCGAGGGTCTGGGCAGGAGCGATTCAGGTGGGGATCTGGACGCGGGTGGAGGCTGTGGAGCTTTAGGGCCAGTGGGGGACAGACAGGCTAGGTGGGCACGGCCCACGGGTGATGTGGAGGCCCAGGGGTGCCTTTAGGGGTGGATGGCCGGCAGGACCTTGGCCGGGTTCCGCTGGCTCCCCGGTGGCGCCGCGTGGGGAGTGGACCCGGTGCCAGGCAGGTCAGGCCATCGTCTGCAGGGAGCCTGGTTGTCTGCCTGGCGGGTGAGCCCCGTGAAGGGGCAGGAGTTCCCAAGGCAGAGGGGACCCCGCACCTGGGGGTGCCTTCGTGCTGGGCCTTGCGGAGGGCTGTGCGGGAAGGCAGGCAGACAGGAGGCCGGGCCTGGACTCAGCGTGAGGCTGAGATGCCTTCCCTGGCCGGCTGCCGCACCCCCAGAGCCGCCCTTGTCCTCTGAGCCGTGGGGCTGGGGGTCTCTGCCCACGCCCCCGAGGCCCCGTGTGATGCCCCCCAGCACGCCCCTCGCAAGTCCCCCCGCCCCGCATCCAGGCGCCACGTCTCGTTGGGTTTCAGGCCGCGTGGTGCTCAGGTGGCTCCGACTCCGGACCCTTCTCACAGCCCCCCGGGGCCCGGCCTGCTGGAGGAGCTGTCCATGGCTGTCTGGAGGGCGGGGTGCTCCAGGCCTGGCTGCTCCCGGCTCCCGGAGTGCCAAGGGCGTTGGGGCCTGGGACGGATCGGGCCGCCTCTGCCATCCCCTGGCAGAGCCTCATGGTCCCTTTTCCGATGCCAAAGCCTGAGAGTCCAAGCTGGAGAGGGCGTGGCTGGCCCTGCTGCGTCCTGGCCTGGCTCTCCTCCCCCGGCTCTGACGCGGAGAACTAGGGTGGCAAGATCACCACCGCGGGAAGGACCTACTTTCCAAAAATACCTCCTCCAGCCCTGCCCAGACTTCGCGAGTGGGCTGACCCAGATGCCGTAACCTGTGGCTGGTTGTGTCGGTTGTTCACTGGTTTGTAATTGTCGTCAGCTACACGGGTATGTGATGCTTCCACAGGCTTCTCAGGCAGAGGCCTCCTGAGCACTTCCGGCTCGTCTCCCTCTCGTTTCTGTTGCTGCCCCTCCTCCCCGACGCACAGGCGTCTTCCGTCGACTTCCTGCTTTGGGACCCGAGGCTTTAGCTCTCAGCACAGCCCTTGCCCCCGTCTCTCTCGCACACAGTTTGGTCCTCCCAGCAGAGGCGTGTGGCGGCGCTGATTAGATCAGCGCTAACTTCCTTTCCGTTGTCTTCTCACAGTGAACCCCAGTTGCCCACGTCCCCCGACCTCCACCGCTGCCCGAATCACGGCCGTGGCCTCCCGGCTGACCCCCCGTTTCTGTCCTCTCTCTCCCTCTTTGTGTGTGAGCCGCACAGCTGCTTGTGGGACCTTGGCTGCCCGACCAGGGATCGAACCCGGACCGTTGGCAGTGAAAGCACGGAATTCCTAACCTCTGGACCACCGGGGACGCCCCATATCCGTGCTCTCCTCTCCATGCAGTAATCAGAGTGATCTTGATAAAAAGCAAATCTGATTGCCTTCAAAGCCCTGGTGACCCCTCGACTCCCAGGGAAGGCAGGGCTCCTCACACTCCAGCCCCTTCTCGCTTCTCGGTCAAGCCCCGTTTTTCCCTCCCTTTTCACTCTGCTCCAGACACACTGATGCTCTGGCTGCTCACGCCGGTTGTGCCTCTGCCTCGGGGCCTTTGCACTCTCGCCCTGAAATGCGCGTCTCCCGGGCATCCGCCCAGCTAGCTAACTTTCTTCAGGTCTTGCCTCGACAGCTATCTCACTGAGGGCTTGCTACCTAAAATGCCTTTGCTCGCCGTATTTCATGACCGCTTCCCCTGCTTCCCTCCCTCTCATCACTGTCTAGCGCACTGATTATTTCATTACTGATTTTACAGTAACTCTTCTGTTTACATTCTGTATTTCTGTGTAAGCTAATATATCATACATCCTTATTACTCGCTGCTTAGCATCTGTCTCCTGCACGAAACGGTAAGCTTGACCACAGGAATCTGCGTCTATTTCCTGTGGTGCCTGGAACTCAGAGCAGGTGTGCGCTGAGTGCTTGCTGGAGCGGCTGAGTGCACACGCTGTGATTAGTCAGAGCTGTTCAGGGCTAGGCCGTGTGGCATGTGGACTACGCCACGGTTATCTTCTGTTTCCCGGGGTCCCTAGCTCTCCCTGGCGGCTGCGATTGTCTTCTTTCAGCTCCAGACTCTGCCCTCGTTGGCGTGACTCCTCTCCTCACCTGTCCAACATACCGTGTAATTTTCTCCTCGCTGTCTTGCTTCCTCTCAGCTCCATCTTCTGGAAGAAGTCTGTCCTAGCGCCTTGTTGATTTCTGTTTTGGATTGTGGTTCGAGGAGTATTCTATGAGAAAGCCGTCTTTGGAGGTTTATTGGGGCCTATCTTAGGGCCCAGTCCATCACTTTATCTCGGTCAACGTCCCGTTCATTTTTCTTCATCTTTTTTCACTTTGTTCTCCGGAGTAAATAGTCTCTAGATAATTTCTTCAAGCCCACTGGTTCTCTTTCCTCTCCATCCTGCTATTACGCTCAGTACATGAATTTTCCACTTCACTTACTGTGCTTTTAACTTCTAGAATTTTGACCCTTTTAAAATACGTTTTTACAAAAGTTTTGTAAAATATTTCATTTTACTGACACTCCCTGTTTGCCCACTCAGGGTGATATTTTCCTTTAATTCTCGGATCACACTGAAAATCATAGCTTTCGTTCTCTGTGTCCCCGGTCCAATATTGGGTCCATTTTGGCCTCATTTTACATTGACCTCGCTTCTCTTTAGGGAGTCCAATCTTCCCTATTATTTACTTTTTCATGTTTAGTAATTTTTTCCTACTGTATATTAGAAATACCGGTTTATACCTTGTTTGACTCTGGGTTGTGTTAACTTCTTTTGAAGAGCACGGATTCTGGTCCTTGTAGTCAACCCAGCGACTGGCTGATCACCTTGAACGTGTGTCTGGCCTTCGTCTTTTGTTAGGGCAGACAGGTGCAAGCCCGATGGTATTTCTCTAGCCTCTTACCTTGGTGGAATTTGGCCTCCAAACGGCGAGCTTAGCTTTGGGCTTTGTTGGGCAGGTGTCAGGAGGCCAGCTTCTCACCGTGGGCCCCACGTAGCCGCAGGCATCCTGACGTCTTGGCCTCATACCTCGGTCACTCCGAGGGGCTCAGGCGCCTCCTCCCCAAGGCTGTGCCGGAAGGCCCCCCAGCAGGGCTCAGCCTCCACGTCCAGTCTGTTCCCATCCCCGGAGGAGCCGCTGTCTGGTTCGAGTCTCAGCCGATGCATGGGGCCCGCGGGTCGGGACCCCCAGGGACGCCCCTCCCCCCGACACCGGCTTCTGGGCTCTCCCACCCCCTGCTTCGCTCTTCATGCCAGTCACATCAGCTGCTCAGGGCTCTGCTCCCTGCCTCCTGGGCTCAGCGGGAGCGCCGTGCCCTGCTCGGACGCTCGCCCCTGTCCTGCGGCCAGTCCAGTCGCCAGGAGAGCCCCGGCGAAGGCTCCCTGGTGCTCAGGGTGGGCTCCGCGAGCGTCGCTCCGTTCAGGGGGGGTGGTCTCGCGCGCTTGCCGTTTGCGTCCCAGCACGGCCGCCTCTGTGTTTTCCCGTCCGCTGGGCGTTCAGGGAGTGGGCTTTCGTCCGCCGCTAGTGACTCTGCCCGCGCTGCAGGCTCTGGGGAGCCCCCCCCGCGCGGGGGGCCCGCCACCTCTCTTCCTTTGTGTTCAGTCCTGATTGCTGGGTCCCCGTTTTCTTCATTCTGGTTGATTTCAGCAGCTTCCTGAGAAAGGGTGGCAGGTAAGTTTTCTGATACCTGTGCGTCTGAAAACGCCTTCGTTAAACCATCGCACTTGACTCGTAGGGATTAGGGGAGAATTCTGGGCTGGTGGTCATCTCCCTTCGTAATTCTGGGCATCATTTGATTGAATATCTAATGGGATGTGGTTCTTGTGTGAAACCGCGAGACCCGTTTTTCCTTTCTTTTTCTTCCCTGTAAGTGTGAAGGCCCTTTCCTCTGCCTTCTTGTCACGGGGTTCCCGCAGCCAAGAGTCTGTGTGGGTCCGTCTTCCTCCATTGTGCCTGCTCGGTGGCCCTTTCAATCAGTTCCGAAGAGTTTTCTTGAAGCATTTTTTTGAATTTACTGTTCTTTTTATCCCCCCAAACCTCTTACTGTCTTGATGGTGGACCATCTAGGTGGCTTCCACAATTCCTTTTCTCTCTTTTCCGTCTCTTTGAGTTTTTTTGTTTTGCCTTAACTTGGAAGGAGTTATTCAGGTCTGTCTTCCAGCCCTTACGTCACATCTTCCATTTATGTTTTTAACTTTCAAGATGCTTTTTTTCCTTTCCAAATGCTCCATCTACTGAAAATGAAGGTGTTCTCCTACCGTTCCGTGGGTCTTCTCTAATGAAGACGCTGACGATTGTTTCTGAGGTCGTGAGACGCTCTGCCGGGCTCCTGTTTTGTCCAGGGTGCTTTCTCCCGTGTCTGCTTGGCCTCTATCTTCGTGATCTGCACTCCCCTCCGGGGTGTGGAGGGGAGTCCTTGGTCATCTGGGTCCTGGGCTGGCGTGGTGCTGAGGGTCCCGCCTTTTGCATCACCCCTGCCTGAGCGGTGCCCGGGACCTGCTTCCTGGAGACCCTCACCCTGCAGAGCACACGGGAAGAATCCAACAGGGGGTCTGGTTTGGCGAGTTGCGGCCCAGAGGGCGTCAGCTGTCTTGTGGGGCCGGGAAGAGGTGGTCACGTGCACAGTGCCCGGGCTAGGGGCCCTGCCCACAGGACTGTACGAGGCCTCCGGGTCTGTCCCCACCCAGGACACTCCTTCAGAACCCGACAGAGAGGCCCCAGAGTGCCTGTGCCTGCGGAGGAGAGCGGGTGGCCTACAGCTCGGGCTTGGCCAGAGCCAGTGTCCTTCTCAGGGCCCCGGGGCCTGTGGCCTGTGCAGACGGAAGACCCCCGCCCTGGGGTCCCTCCTACCAGCCTACTGCTCCTACCGGGAGCCAGAGATGATCTTGCCACGTGGGCCCCTGTCCTGCAGCGCTGAGGGGTGCTGGGGCAGCGAGGGCCTGCACAGGAGGGGCATTGCGCTTGGGGTCGGGGTTGCGGTTGGAGTTGGGATTGGGATTAACAGGCTGAGTCAGCTAATGACCGAGGCCCCAGGAGCAGACTCTGCCCATTGCCTCCCCCAGCCCCCTGTCCCAGTGTTGGCATCGTCCCCGGGCCCGCTGAGGCCAAGCAGAGAGCCCCAGGGCTGGCGGCCTCCCCACGGTGGGGGAGGCGCTGGACGTGGCCCTGCAGCGAGCCAGTGTCCAGGGCAGAGAGGGTGTCACGTGGGCCTAGCGCACGTCCTGCCTCAGCGCGGAGCCTACACTTTTGCCCCCCGGGACTCGGGAGGTGGGGGTGGGGCTCCTGCCTCTCCTTGGTCCACCCCATCGTGCTCAGGCCGCTGAGCTGCCTTCCAAAAGGTCAGGAGACCTCTGTGCCCTGTCCACCTCCTGGCCCGTCCTGTCTGGTACCTGCTGGCGGTCCACCCTGCAGAAGCAGCGCTTTGGGGGTGGGCCTGGGGGCCTGGCCTCCTGGTCCCCTGAACCTGCAGGTTCACGGGGCCCCCATTTCTCCAGCTGCAGATCTGGGACACGGCTGGCCAGGAGCGCTTCCGCACCATCACGCAGAGCTACTACCGCAGCGCCAACGGGGCCATCCTGGCATACGACATCACCAAGAGGAGCTCCTTCCTATCGGTGCCGCACTGGATCGAGGACGTGCGCAAGTACGCGGGCTCCAGCATCGTGCAGCTGCTCATCGGTGAGGCTGGCTGGCTGGCTGGCTGTCTCCTCTGTAAGCGAAGGGCGGGTGGAGCTTGGCCAGGCAGGCACAGGGCCAGGACCCGAACGCGACCTAGAAGATGCGGTTCCTGCTAACCGCCTGCAAAGCTGCACCAAAGCGGGACCAGGGGAGGCGCCTGGAGACAGTCACCACGTGGCCGCGCCACGGCCGAGGCTGGCGCCCTCTATGTCGCGCGTCCTCCCAGAACCCTGCCTGCTCCTCCTGCGTCAGGAGGCTCAGAAATGAGAAGTGATTTCTCCCCAGTCCACGCAGCCCCTGAGCACGTGAAGGAGGCTGGTTGTGATTCAGAGGCTCGCTCTGCCATCCGCTGCAGAGGGCCTTCTCACACATCTGTCCACCTCCAGGCCCCTCTGAAGTCGGACCCCTCACCCCCACCCCCAGAGCGTCTGATCGGGAAGGTCTCGGTGGGCGTCTGTCCACCTCCAGGCCCCTCTGAAGTCGGACACCCCCCGAGCGTCTGATCGGGAGGTCTGAGTGGGCGTCTGTCCACCTCCAGGCCTCTCTGAAGTCAGACACCCCCCGAGCGTCTGATCGGGAGGTCTGGGTGGGCGTCTGTCCACCTCCAGGCCTCTCTGAAGTCACACCCTCCCCCGACCCCCAGAGCATCTGATCAGGAGGGCTGGGTGGGCGTCTGTCCACCTCCAGGCCTCTCTGAAGTCGGACCCCTCCCCACACCCCCAGAGGGTCTGATCGGGAGGGCTGGGTGGGCGTCTGTCCACCTCCAGGCCCCTCTGAAGTCGGACACCCCCCGAGCGTCTGATCGGGAGGGCTGGGTGGGTGTCTGTCCACCTCCAGGCCCCTCTGAAGTCGGACACCCCCCGAGCGTCTGATCGGGAGGGCTGGGTGGCCGTGAGCGCGAGTTTCCGGCAGGCTCCAGGTGCCGCGGCAAGTCCACCCGAGAACCACTGCTGCGGGCTGTGCCCTGACTGCCTTCTGCCTTTTCCTCCTGCATCAGTCAACGTCCAGACCTGGACTCAGGAAGCTGTGGCCCAGATGTGTGTCCCTGGGGCCCTTGTCGCAGGCCTCAGGCTGGATCCTCTCAGCGGGCTTGTACAGAGGGGCCTGGGCTGGAGCGTGGGTGCGCTGGGCCAGGCTGTTCCTCACCCCGTGGCAGGAAGGGGGCCCTCCCACCTGCCTGGACGCCCCCCTTTCATCCAGGACTTAGAACAAAACCTTCCCCGCAGAGCGTTTCACACAAGCTCGAGAAGGGAGTAGTGTGCCGAGCGCGGGTCAGCCGCCGCCGCAGCTCCGCCTGCAAGTCCCGTGCGCAGTCGCCTCCGGCCTCTGCCCCTGCCCCGCCCGGTCCTCCGGGGCAGACCCCAGCACAGCCGCATCATTCCCGGGTGTTGCAGCACAGGGCCACCAGAGCCACACGGGCTGTAAACCGTGCAATGGCAGTGCCGTTTTCACGTCTGAAAAATACTGGCCTCTCCTGACACAGTGAGCTAGCCGACCTGCGGTCAGGCCATGGGCACCACGCATGCTTTTATTTTCCGTTTGTTGAAATCAGGAGCCAAGTAAGCGCCCTCCACGGACACAGGCTGCTGTACCGTGTACAGTTACCAGATGAGTTGCCGGGCTGTTCTTCACGGCATCTGTGTGTGTGTTTCTCGGCCATACCACGCAGCTTGGCGGATCTGGTTCCCCGACCTGGAACTGAACCCTGGCCCCAGCAGTGCAAGCCCTGGGCCCTAGCCACTGGCCCGCTAGGGACCCCCAGGTCTTTACGGCGCCTGTTTGTTGTTGTCCCTGTGACCACATTATGAAAGGCAGTCGCTCACTTTAATCGCCAAGTCATGTCCGACTCTTGCAACCCCATGGACTGGAGCCCCTGAGGCTCCTCTGTCCATGGGATTTTCCAAGCAAGAATACTTTAGTGGCTTGCCATTTCCTTCTCCAAGATGTATAAAAAAAAGTCTTGCATAAACTGGGCCAAGGAGCAGCTGACCAGATTACCTAAAATATAACGAATCCCCTTAGACCTCAGAGGAGAAGCTGAGGCATGCTCTCAGAGCAGCTGTGGTCTGCACTGTTCTTACCAGAAGCACAAAATCATCAAAACCCATGATCTTACAGAGGATTAAAAAATCCCCCTCTAAAATAGGAGAGGGTTAATAATAAACATAATAACAAGATTTTACCAAAAAAAAGGCACGACCAGGTTTCTTTAACTTCACGCCCCGGTGGCTCAGCGGTAAACAATCCATCTGCTATGCGGGAGACCTGGGTTTGATCGAATCCCTGGAGGAGGGCATGGCAGCCCACTCCAGTGTTCTTGCCTGGAGAATCCCGTGGACAGAGGAGCCTGGCGGCTGCAGTCCTGGGGTCACAGAGTCGGACTGAGCGACTAAATAACAACGGCAAAGTTGGCGGGGGGCCAGCCCGGGGCCAGCTCCCATGCCCGTCAGTCCCTGCTATGCAGAAGGCGGCGTCCCGAGTGCGCAGGCCGAGCCTCCGAGACGGCGTGAGTCACCCCAGGTCACACAGCAGGCAGCTGGAAGCTGGTGTCCCTCCCCGCGGCTGCCTCCAGCTCTAAGGACCCGCATTCTTTTTGCCCAGCTCTGCTGCTTCTGTTTCGTAGAAAAAATTCAGTAACGTATACAAGCCCCTGGCACAGAGAAAGAAGAGATTAGACGAGGGGGTAGTGAAAGTGATAGTCACTTCAGTGGCGTCCGATTCTTTGCGAGCCCAGGGACCGTAGCCCGCCAGGCCCCTCTGTCCATGGGATTCTCCAGGCAAGAATACTGGAGTGGGTACCCTTTCCCTTGTCCAGGGGATCTTCCCAGCCCCGGGATCAAACCGGGGTCTCGCATTGCAGGCCTACTTGTCACCGTCTGAGCCGTCAGGGAAGCCCCAAGGATGGGGTGAGGGAATTAAAATCGAGACAGAGTCCCAGGCTCGCCTGCCTCACCGCTGCCCCCGCTTGCCCGCAGGGAACAAGTCGGACCTTGGGGAGCTGCGGGAGGTGCCACTGGCCGAGGCGCAGGGCCTGGCGGAGCACTATGACATCCTGTGTGCCATCGAGACGTCGGCCAAGGACTCGAGCAACGTGGAGGAGGCCTTCGTGAGGGTGGCCACCGAGCTGGTTGTGCGGCATGGTGGCCCGCGGCTCAGCGAGAAGGGCGCCGACCACATCCAGCTGGACAGCAAGGATGTCGCAGAGAGCTGGGGCTGCGGCTGCTGACGGGCACCCACAGGGGAAGCCGGATCACCGTCCGGAGGCCGCGCCACCGTCCGCAACGGCAGCGCCGGCCTCCGCGAGGGAAGCGGCAGGAGGGGCCTGGTGGCCTGAGCCGGGGCTGTGGCCCTGGGGGGGCCTGGGAGCATCCCCCCAGCCCTACGTTTCCTGGTTTGGCCCGTCTCACCCCCGAGGCTGCTGCGGGCTGTGGCTTCCAGGTGCCCGGCTGGGGCCCCGGGTCCCCCCAGGGCGTCCTGTGCAGCCACCGGCCCCCTTCCTTCCGTCACTGCCAGCCCTCACCCAGCCCTGGCCGGCTCCTCCTCAGCAGGCCCTGCCTCTCCCGTTTGCCCCGGGCCCAGCAGGGGCCGTCACCCGCAGAGCTCGGCCCTGGTCTGGGGGCCAGAGTTTCTCCACTCAGGTTGCCAAAGCAGTGACTCATTTAGCCCTGGTTCTCAGCAGGCTGGGGGGAGCAGACGTGAGATGGGGGGATGGATGTTTCAGGGACTAGTGGAGGCCACCCCGTCTCACCCTCCGTGCAGAGATGCTTGCTGCCACGGTCAGAGCACCAGTGCCCCCCGGCCCTGCCAGTCTAGCTTAGACAAAGGGCGCAGGCCTGGCCGTCCAGGGTCTGGGCCCACCTCCCTTGTGGCCTTCAGCTGGGGCTGAGGTCAGAGCGACAGCAGGGACCCTGGTCCCTGGGGCCCTTGGAAGGAGCACTGTCCCCTGGGCTGGGGGGGCAAGTGGTCTCCCCTGGTGACCCCCAGCCCCTCCCCATTCAGCCCCTCCCCTCTCCCACCTGCCAAGCATGTCCTCTCTGCAGCCAGGCTGCCGGCTCTGGTCCCGGAGGAAAGGATACTGGCCTGGTTGGGCCGGGAGCTGCTGGGCAGGGGTCTGCCCTAGGGGGTCAGCCTACTGTCGGCTGGGTGGGCTGGGAACTGGGAGCGAGAAGGCTGCCCGCTTCCCTCCTCTGTCCTGCTGATGGGAGGGGCCCTGGCCCCTCGGCCTGCACAGCAGAAAGCACCTGCGCTGAGGTCTCAGAAGGGCCCCTCGAGCCAAGGGCAGAGGTCCTCCAACCCCAGGACCCCTCTGCTCAGGCCCAATGTTAGGGCAGACCCAGGTGTTCGGTCCAGGCCCAGGTCTGCCCTGCAGAGGGAGGCTGCTCTGCTCCGGGGGCAGGCAGGGCACCCCAGTTCCAGGGAGCACAGGTGCTGAGCCCGGGCCCAGGGCTGCCTCTCAGGCCTCAGGGAGGAAGGGGGCCTGGGCTGCAGGGACCGTCCAGGGGGACAGCTGTCCGGCTCCGGGGGCTCCTCTGCCACTGCGGGCCGTGCCCGCTGTAGCCTGGAACTCGGGGTCACCTTGGGCTCCCCGCTTTCTCTCCCTGCCCCACTGCCATGTCCCTGCTGCCCCCTCGGCCCAGAGTGGCCCCACCCCCTCCCCTGGACTCCTCCCTGAGCTCTTAGGCCTGAGCTTCCACGCTGCAGGCGGACACCCCCCGCTGATGTCAGGGGGCTGTGAAAGGTCCCTCCCCCACCCGACACCTTCTGGCGCCCGGTGCACTGGGACATGGTCCACCCTCACGGTGTCCACCCCCACACGGCTCTGCCCCGGGAGCAGCCCCTGCCCTCCCCGCTCCCCAACCCTCCCCTCAAGTCCGTGTCATTCACAGCCCACTGTGAGAACCACCTCCTGCGGGGTTCCGGGTCCTCAGTCTCAAACGCCCATGCCAGTGCTCTGGGCGCGGCCTGGGGGTGCCCGCCAGGCGGTGCCCTCACCACCTTTGGGCCCTGGGCCTCTATCAGACGGCCCTGGACTCGGTGAGAGTTAATGGGGACGGATGTGGCACAGCCCGCCTCTTCCCAACTATGCAATCTCTTCCTTTGTTTATAAATTACCCAAGATCAGGAGCAGGTGGGGTCCCGCCCCCCCATCCCCAGGGGCTGCAGGAGAGGAAGTGGGCCAGAGGGCCGGCAAGTGTCCCAGCTGCCAGCCACCCCCGCGGAGGAGGCGGTCAGTGGTCTGGGCTCAAGGAGGACCAGGGGACAGTGGGGTTTATATTTCACAGGAGGAGGGCGGGCGGGCCAGGGACCCCCAAGCCAGAGCGGTGGGTCCCTGTCCCAGAAGCAGGGCGGGACTGACCCCAAGGACACAGGCCCCAGCTGGCTCGGAGCTGGAGGAAGCTCCTAATTCATATTGAACTCAGTTACTTCGCAGGGAAGGGCGGCGGGGCTGGGGCCTCAGGGACCCCCGAGCCTGCCCGGGGGGGGGGGGGGGGAGGGCCTGAGGCCAGGATGCTGTTGCGTTTGGAAATTCTTCTCATTGCCTATTCATGAATATACGAATCTTCATAGCAAATCTATTTTTTAAAACATGGGAACAAGTTGCCTTTATGGAGACTTCGCAGAGCCAGAGTGTGCGCATCCCTAAGCCAGTAAACGTTTCTCTACGTGCTCTCCGCGCCCAGGCTGGGCCTCTTGCTTGACGCTTGGAGATGGCCCCGGCAGCCGCGCACCCAGAGCCCCCCAGCGGGGCTCCGAGCCCACACGCTGCCCCTGCCTGCCCTGGGACCCCTCTGAGACAGACACTGGGTGCCCCACCGGCCTCCACTCAGACCCCACGTCTGCCTGGGCTGGTTTGTGACCTTGGACGACGCATGCTCTGCCAGAGCCCTGGTTTCCTCAGACGGGGGACACGTGCTTCAAGCATCCATCCCAGGCTGTGGGCAGTCACGTGGCCAGTGTGGGGCGTGGGTGCCAGCGGCCAGGAGGGCATGAGAACCGGGCCGGGACCGGGGAAAGGGCCCTGGGTTGTCCAGAGACCGGGTTGGGGGTAGTTGGAGGGCGGGAGGTGGAGGTGGACCCAGCCATTTTACTAGGAACTCGGGGAATAGGGAAGCCCGGATCAGTGTCTAAACACAGGGATGCGGGTTTCCGGGACGCTAAGAGGGAAGCACCTCCGAGCCTGCATAAGGGCTGGCTGGGCGGCGGGTTTCTTCTGAGCTACTGGCGACTGGCCCGGGGCACCGGGACGGTGCACAGCAGGCTCCCCAGGAGAGCCAGGCCCAGCGCGGCCACGACCACCAGCGCCGCGTCCCACCAGGGCCCCGGGCAGGCCCAGGACTCGCGCAGGCTCCAGCCGCAGCCGCCCAGCTCCCAGCCGCTGAGCTGGGCGGGCGCGCGGCCCGCGGCGTGGGCGGGGCCGGCGCAGCGCAGGCGCCGCAGCTGCTCGGGCGCGCGGTCCTCCAGCCAGAGGCGCAGGTAGACGAGGTCGCAGTCGCAGCGCCACGGGTTGTGCTCCAGGTCCAGGGCCTGCAGCTGCGGCAGGTGGTCGAAGGCGCCGGGGGGCACGCTCCGCAGGCTGTTGTTGGTCAGCAGGAGCTGGCGCGTGGGGGCCGGCAGGGCGGGGAGCGCCTCGAGCCCGCGGCCGCGGCAGTCCACCTGCAGCCCCATGGTGTCCAGCGCGCGGCAGGCGCACGCGGCCGGGCAAACCTCGGAGGCCTCGGCGGCCGCCCAGACCAACAGCAGCGCCACCCACGCGGGCATCGGGCGGGAGGGCTGCGGGGACAGTGGCAGTGAGGGCCCGGCGGCCTGCCCCCGCCCCGGCCCGAGGGCCAGCGGGGCCCGACTGGACAGGGGACGGCTCACCTCCTCTCGGGCCTCGGCTTTCTCCTCCGTGAAATGGGTGGTGGGCACGTGGGCGTGAAGCTCCCTGGACCCAGCCTGGCTGGCCCTCCCCGGATGCTCAGGTGGCTGGACCCTGAAGGTGGCTACAGTGAGGGGGTCGAGGAGCGGACTCAGCCGCTTCCTGGGAGGGGTGGGCCCGCCTGCCCCCTGCCAGAGACACCAGCCCCGGCTTAGGGGCCGGGGGCAGCAGGCGCCAGCTGAATGACAGCAGGCCAGGTCAGGGCCTCCCCCCAGCACCCTGCACACCTAAGCCTGGGTCTGGCAGATGGCGTGCACACCACTGACCACCCCTTGGCCCGTGAATTCAAACCCCTCTTCCTGGTTCACAGCAGAGTGAACTTTCTCGGGGTCCCTGGTATGCAGAGCAGCTGGCTGAGGTTGCTTGGTTGCAGGGTAGGGTGGAGAAGGGGACCCAGACTGGGCTCCATCTGGAAAGCCCTAGATCGAGGCTCAGGCTTGGAGTTGGGAAAGAGGCCCAGAGAGAGAGACTGCCTTCTCCAGGGCTGCCCAGCGCTGTCAGACACCAGGTTTGCACTGGGTTCTTAGAAACCCCAGTCGTCTGCCCAGCTCACTGCCCCTCCAGGACTTGGAGGCTACCTCCCCTTCCAAAGGTGGGCTCCCACCAGGGCTGGCCCGTGGCAGCCTTCCAAGGAATGTCTGTTTGATAAACCAATGACTCTTGACTGAACCAAGCACCTGGTATCTCAGAGGGAATGCCTGCCCGTGCCTCTGCCCCCGCCCCCCACTCTGCCCCTGCCCGGAGGGGCAGAGGTTGGACTTGCCACAGGCCACCTCTCTCTGCCAGGCTTGGACCCAGAGGCCCCCAACCCCCAGGAGGGGCCCGCACAGTGGGAGGTGGTGCTGGGTGATGAGGGCCACTTACCTGATTGGCCTGCCCTCCGGGCAACCCTTCTGTGGCCTGAACTGTCCTGGCTGAAGCCACAGTGGCTGGCCGCGCTGTGTGAAGCAGCCGACGGTGACCCCTGCCTCAGTGGGAGGAAGGAAATGGTTAAAATAGCCTGGCTTATCCCTGTGTGCAGCCCCCGGAGGGCCTCTCTGCAGAGGCGGCGGCCCTCGGGGTTCCAGGAACTTGTGCACAGAACCACGGGTCAACCGGTTTATCAGAGGGTGCAGTGCATCCCGGGCTTCCCTGGGGGCTCAGCTGGTGAAGAATCCGCCTGCCATCGGGAGACCCTGGTTCCATTCCTGGGTCGGGAAGATCCCCTGGAGGAGGGCATGGCAGCCCACTCCAGTGTTCTTGCCTGGAGAATCCGCATGGGCAGAGGAGCCTGGTGGGCTACAGTCCATGGGGTCACAAAGAGCCGGACACGACTGAGCGGCTGAGCACAGCAAGCACACTAGTGTACCCCACTGGACCGCAGGTCCTCCGCGAGCCTCAGTCCCGAGCGTGGGAGAACCGAGATGGCTGGGGAGGCTTCCTGGGGGAGGGTGCCTTGCATTTTCACATCTTTCAACATTTTGCAAGCATGCTTAGTCATTCGGTCGTGTCTGACTCTTTGCAACCCCATGGACTATAGCCCGCCAGGCTCCTCTGTCCATCTCCTACATTGGCGGGCAGGTTCTTTACCACTGAGCCACCTTAATGCTTTCTGATCCTTCTTTTTAACAAAGAGCTGCGTCAGTCTCGAGCTAGAAGTAAAGCCCTCAGTTGTATGTGCAGTGTGTCTATTTCTATAGGACATTCGACTCAGGGGAGTGACTGCAGCTTCCCATGTATGTTAGTGATATGACAAAAGTCCTGTTTAAGAGAAACACGTATCTTTAATTCAAGTTTATTTTTAACATTATAAAGTATGCATTAAAATCAAGCTGAAATACAATTATATTATGTGGATCTTAATAATAATTATTATATATAATAGATTATATATAATATAATAATAATATATGCCTTTTATTATGTTGGAGAAGGTCATGGCAATCCACTCTAGTGTTCTTGCCTGGAGAATTCCATGGACACAGGATCCTGGTGAGCTACAGTCCATGGGGTCACAAAGAGTCAAACATGACTGAGTGACTTCACTTTATTGTGTTATAAAAATGTCAGTAGCATGAAATACCAAGTTAGTACAGGATTTGCAGAGATGGGAAAACATATACCTGTGGCGGTGGGGGAGCTGTAACCCCTTGGGGTACAGCAATGCTTGAGAATGGGTGGAAGGGGTTCTGGCAACCAGAGGGATGCAGGAGAGATGCCCAGAGGGGGCCTCCTGGGAGGGGCACCACTGGCCGTGCCCATGGTTGTGGTCCGTGTCAGCCAAGGAGCGAAGCTGAGAAGCGGGTCTGAGGCCCCCGGTCTGGGGGGCGTTCTAAACCCTCTGAAACTCAGACAGTTGGGGCTCGAAAGGAACACTGAGGCCCAGAGCAGCCAGGCTGCCAGCAGAGGGGCTTCTGGACTTCAAGCAGGAGGCACCCGGCCGGGAGGCAGGGAGCCTCACCCACTGCAGCCGACCCTGTTCTCAAAGCAGGTGACACGGCACCAAAGCCGCGGGCAGAAGTCAAGGGTGGGGCCGGGCGCACTTGACCCCGCCGCCCCCAGACCCAGAGGAGTGTCCCTCCGGTTCGGGGGGGGGGGGGTGGGGTGGGTGTGCGTCCTGACCTGACCCCCCGATCAGGCCCACCCTCTCTCCTCTCATGCCTCTGAGGTTTCCTTCTTATGTTAACACGGACGGCTGAAAAAACGACAGAAATGAATCGTTTTCGTTGTGGAAAAACCGGACTCTGCCGGTGTGAGCAGGAAGATGATAAATCTCCTCAACCCCAGTATCCAGCAAGGCTCCCCCTCCTTTCCTGCCTGTGAGTGTAGTCTTCTTGCCCACACAGGGCCAGACGGGGCCCATGCCCCCGGGGGTCCGCCCGCAGGTCACCAGCATTCTCAGGCTCCACTGAGGTGTGGCGTCTTTCATTTGGGGATCCCAGATGTGAAGGGCCCCCGGCCACCCATATCTCCCGACAACAGGCCTCTGTGGGCTCAGGGCGGGGGCGCCCCTGGGCTTCCTGAGGGGGCTCCCTCTTCCAGAGCTGCCTGGGTGGCCGGCCTGGCTGACCACAGGCTTTTCCTGGGGGGAGCCAGGGGCCTTCTGCTCCCTGACCAGTCAGGCTCCCTGCCAGGTCCCCCACCCGTGCCCAGAGGCCCCTCTCGGGCTCCTTCCGTCTGTGAACGTGCTCATGCCCGCTTTGTCCTGTAAAATCCCCATGTGAGTGCGTGCGTGTGTGCACACGTGTATGTCAGTGTGTGTGTGAGTGTGTGCACGTGTGTGCATGCATGTATGTGTGTGTCTGTGCGTGTGTTCATGTGAGTGCATTTATGTCTGGGAGCATGTGTGCATGTGCGTGAGTGCGTGCGTGTGCATGTGTGTGTGTGAGTGCGGGTGTGTGTGCGCACGTGTATGTCTGTGTGTGTGTGTGTGCGTGCATGTGTGTCTGTGTTTATGTGAGTGCATGTGTGTGTGTTTATGTCTGTGTGTATGTGAGTGCGCGTGCATGTGCGTGTGTGAGTGCATGTGTGTGTTTATGTCTGTGTGTGAGCATGCGTGCATGTGCGTGAGTGCATGCATGTGTGTGTGCGTGTGTGCATGTGTGTGTCTGCGTGTGTGTTCATGTGAGTGCGTGTGTGTGTTTATGTCTGTGTGAGCGTGCGTGCATGTGTGTGTGAGTGCGTGTGTGTGTGTGAGCGTGCGTGCATGTGCGTGAGTGCGTGCATGTGTGAGTGCGGTGAGTGCGTGTGTGTTTATGTGTGTGTGAGCGTGCGCGCATGTGTGTGTGCGTGCATGTGTGAGTGCGTGTGTGTGTTTATGTCTGTGTGTGTGAGCGTGCGTGCATGAGTGCATGTGTGTTTATGTCTGTGTGTGAGCATGCGTGCATGTGCGTGAGTGCGTGCATGTGTGTGAGTGTGTGTGAGTGTGCGTGCATGTGCGTGAGTGCGTGCATTTGTGTGAGTGTGAGTGCGTGTGTGTGTGTTTATGTCTGTGTGTGTGAGCGTGCATGCATGTGTGTGAGTGCGTGCATGTGTGTGTGAGTGCATGTGTGTGTTTGTCTCTGTGTGAGCATGCGTGCATGTGTGTGTGAGTGCGCGCGTGTGTGTATGTCTGTGTGTGAGTGTGCGTGCATGTGCGTGAGTGCATGCATGTGTGTGTGCGTGCATGCATGTGTGTGCATGCATGTCTGTGTGTTCATGTGAGTGCGTGTGTGTGAGTGCATTTATGTCTGTGTGAGCGTGAGTGCATGTGCGTATGTGCGTGTGCATGTGTGTGTGAGCGTACGTGTGTGCGCACGTGTATGTCCGTGTATGTGTGCGTGCGTGCATGTGTTCATGTGAGTGTGTGTTTTTGTCTGTGTGTGTGAGCGTTCGTGCATGTGCGTGAGTGCGTGCATGTGTGAGTGTGTGTGAGTGCGTGTGTATTTATGTCTGTGTGTGAGCGTGTGTGCATGTGCATGAGTGCATGCATGTGTGTGTGAGTGCGTGTGTGTTTATGTCTGTGTGTGTATGAGCGTGCGTGCATGTGTGTGAGTGCGTGCATGTGTGTGAGTGCGTGCATGTGAGTGCGTGTGTGTGTGTTTATGTCTCTGTGTGAGCGTGCATGCATGTGCGTGAGTGTGTGCATGTGTGTGAGTGCGTGTGTGTTTATGTCTGTGTGAGCGTGCGTGCATGTGCGTGTGTTCATGTGTGTGTGTATGTCTCTGTGTGTGTGAGCATGCGTGCATGGTGCGTGAGTGCATGCATGTGTGAGTGCGTGTGTGAGTGTGTTTATGTCTGTGTGTGTGAGCATGCGTGCATGTGTGTGAGTGTGTGTGAGTGCATGTGTGTACATGCACCGGGCCTGCTACTGCACAAGGGGTTCCTGCTCCTGGAGGAATTCCTCGGGCGGCCTACACCAGCCCGCAGCCCGACCCCTGGACCTGGGGAGCCCACTGCGACCTCAGGGCTGGGCCTGTGCTGGGCTCACTGACAGCTGACCTGCAAGAGCCAGGTTTCCCGGGCGCCCGAGGTGCCATAAATTGCTGTCGCCCCCGCCTTTGCAGGGCTTCGTGACAGCATCAAAGAAAACCTGAGCTCTGAGCCCGGCCCCTTTCACGGGCTCATGGTCATGGCTCCTGCCCCCCGGCCCCTTCTCCCGACCCTCCCCATAGATGGCAGACCCTAGAACCAGCCCTTCTGGAAAGTCCGCCCCACGCCCACAACTGCCCACACGTGCCATCCCTCGTCCTGCCTCTTCCACCAGGACCCACCCTGCAGGACCTAAAATCATGTTCACGTTTTGTCTGCAACCTGGACAGCATATTAAAAAGCAGAGACATTACTTTGCCAACAAAGGTCCGTCTAGTCAAAGCTATGGTTTTTCCAGTGGTCATGTATGGATGTGAGAGTTGGACCATAAAGAAAGCTGAGCACTGAAGAATGGATGCTTTTGAACTGTGGTGTTGGAGAAGATTCTTGAGAGTCCCTTGGACTGCAAGGGCATCCAACCAGTCCATCCTCAAGGAGATCAGTTCTGAATATTCACTGGAAGGACTGATGCTGAAGCTGAAACTCCACTTTTGGCCACCTGATGCGAAGAGTTGACTCACTGGAAAAGACCCTGATGCTGGGAAAGATTGAAGGTGGGCAGAGAAGGGGACAACAGAGGATGAGATGGTTGGATGGTGCCGGGGTCCAGCCCTGGTGGATCCAGGGTGATTCGAAGGTGGGGACGGAGTTGGCGTCCTGGAAAAAACTTATTTAATTACAGATACAGAGGGAGATTAGAAACAGATAGTGTAGTAGGAGAATTAGTGGAGAAAAGAGGCTGAATAACTGGTTTACATGGAATACCAATCACCACCTACGTAGGCCACAGGCGTCTTTCCATTCTCCCGAAGGAGAGGAGGCACTGAGGCCTCCCCGGTCCGATCTCAGAAGCCCAGGCAGAATTAGCAGGCTTGGTGAGCACCCACATTTCAGATGGGAATTCAGCCAGGAAAACAGGGAGCGAGAAAGAAAGGACACGGGGGAACCAATCTTTCCAGAAACCGATCCGATTTCTTTATTTTTCAGGTTTGTTTATATACCTTTTTGTTATACATAGGGATGAATACAGAGTCACGCGGGGGTCAGCAGACCTGACCCTTGTCACAATCAGGTGCTTCATATAAAATTATACAAAGGTCTTATGAGTTTCATCATCTTTTAGCCATGAGGTCTGCTGACATTTTATGGCCCTTTCTGATACTGGTCAGTTAACCAGAAAACTTATTTTTCCAGGGGTGATTTTTTCTTAAATCAGGCACCACCCTCCAAATAAAGTTGCATTCCTATAGGGTGAGGGTGTAGTGAGTTACAATCAAGAAAGGAATTTACTTAACCTAAGGTTTAACATGATTAATCTTAAAGGTTAATACTTATTTCTCCTATATGCTAGTTATATTCATTATAAGGGCAGGAATATGAAGTTTTAGAAGCAAATATTGGCTTAACAAATGTAAACCCTTCACCAATGTTCCCCTTAAGATCTATTTTGTCTTAAGATAGTGATAAAGTTACATAGCATAGTGATTTATAGTGATTTATAACAAAGCACAGTGATCTATAACAAAAGAGAAGATTCATTAACTCAAAAGTCTAGTATTGCTAACATCAAAAAACTACTACATTTCCTTTTCTATATTCCAAATACATTGATTAATATATTCCCAGGTGCCTAAGGATATGGAGGCCTGATGGCAATCATTGACTCATCAATGAAAAAAGCCCTACGCTAATACTCCAAACTCTCTGTGCTGTTTATGGCTGAGAGGCTGTCACACAAGCTAGTCTGTCAGCAGAGAGGTTTGACCTGAGACATCCTTGTCACACACAGGGCAGGGAATTAGCAGTAATTATTGGCAGGACAAATGAAAAAACCCTTCACCAATATAATTCCTAATCAACCTACTAATACTATACTAATGATCTTCTAACTTCTCAAAAGAGTCTGCATTTAGAAAATTTTAAAACATCCGTGCCTCTCACAGTTGGGAGGCTGTAAACAATCATATGCGGCCGGACGAGCCTGATCAGGCAGGCCAGAGAACCTCCAGAGTTCGTAAGTTGAAACACTCTAGTCACGCCCAGGAATTTTTATTAACTGGAGCTGCAAGTTAACTCCTTCTCTGAGAGAAATGGTTATGGGGGAGAGCTCCCAGTAAAGTACTCTGGTTTTGGGGGTAGATGCTCGGGAACAGGGGGTTTCCTGAGGCTTGATCACACCTTTGCGTATGCCAAGCTTCCTTCCTCATGACCTTTGCCATGGGCGGAGTTCCTCACGCTGGCTCCCAACATCATGGCATCACCAACTCAATGGACGTGAGTTTGGGTGAACTCCAGGAGCTGGTGATGGACAGGGAGGCCTGGTGTGCTGCAGTCCATGGGGTCGCAAAGAGCCGGACACGACTGAGTGACTGAACTGAGCTGAGCTGATGAAATGTCTCCTTCCAGGCAGACAGGAGCTTCTGAAGGGCAGGGACTCGGTGCTTAAATGCTGTTAAGACACAGCTGCGCCTGCACGTCACAGGTGCTGAAAGCGTCTGTAAGGTTTGCAGACCACCTCTCCTCCCGCTCCGGTCAGTCCGCTTCTCTCGGGACCGCCGTCTCCCAGGCGCCCGTTTCTGCCTCTGGCGACAACCTCGAGTCTTCAGGTTAAAACCAGGTCCTCAACAGCGTCCCGCTCTGCAGCACACCGTCACCAGCTCGTGGCCACCGGCAGGTCAGCCTCAGCCCCTTTGCCCACCGCACGCCTCTCCTCCTGTGCCCTCCGTCCCAGGTCCACCCAGGGCAGGGCCTCTTCCAGGAAGCCCTCCTGGAACGGCTCCCACTGCCAGCAGACTGAGGCACCGCTGTCTGCCGTGCCTCTGCCCCCTCGCCCCCGGGTAAGTGTCCTGGGCACTGTTCGCAGAGCAGGCGCGGCTGAAACTTGAGCAGGTCTGTTAGGCGGTTTCCAACCTGGTGGGAGAGCCTTCGTGTTTTCACTGCTTCGTAACGCAGGGTGCTTAAGAAGCCCTTTATCTTGCGGCCCAGGACCCTGCATTATCCCCTGGAGCAGTTTCCTTCTTATCTGCAGAGATTAAGACGCTGTGACCCCCAGCTTCTCAGCCGTCACTTCTAGCCTGTGCACACCGCCCCAGAAGCCCTCCTAGAGTTCCCGGGCAATCTTCACCTAAACCCATCGCACCTGTAAGCTGCGCCCACGGATTCGCCGGAACCCTGGCGCATCCTCCAGGCCGCCAGAAACCTTAACAGGGGTCCCCCGCGTTGTTTGGCAGGAACTTGGAGTCAGGGACTCCACGGACACGAGTTTGGGTGAACTCGGGGAGTTGGTGATACACAGGGAGGCCTGGCCTGCTGCAGTCCAGGGGGTCGCAGAGAGTCGGACACGACTGAGCGACTGAACTGAACTGGAGTCAGCTGAGGCTGGTTGGGACCTTAGGCCCTCCAACAGGGCTTGCCCGAAGGTCCGCTCAGTGGCCTTTGACATCAGTTCGGTTCAGTTCAGTCGCTCAGTCATGTCCCACTCTCTGCAACCCCCTGGACTGCAGCACGCCAGGCCTCCCTGTCCATCACCATCTCCCGGAGTTCACTCAAACCCCTGTCCATCCAGTCGGTGATGCCATCCAGCCATCTCATCCTCTGTCGTCCCCTTCTCCTCCTGCCCCCGATCCCTCCCAGCATCAATCAGAGGCCTCCAAACCCCATCGTCCGAAGATGCTAACTAGGCCTGAAGAAGCCTGGAGCGAAGTCTTGTCTCCAGTTCCAGTTCTCCTCCGCATCTCCGGCTTCAGCGGGTCAATCCCCGCGCCCTTCGCCTTCCCGGAGCGGGTCCCAGACTTGCTCCCTCGCGGTGTCTAAGCATTGCACTGGCTGCGCGGCGGGGCACACGCATCTCTACCGACGCGGGTGTGTCGCGGCACCACGTTGGGCTTCGGCGTCAGGCGTGCTTCGTGCCGGCTCTGCGGCCCCGGGCGGGGGTAGTCTCAGCCCCACTCTGCCTCAGTTTGCTCGTCTGTAAAATGGGGGAGAATGAAGCGTGGGGCTGGAGCGTGGCCGGCGTGGACCAAGGGCGCTCCCCTCCGGCTCAGCAGACACACCTGGTCGGAACCCGTCTCTGCAAGGCAGGTAGGGCTACCGCCTCAACTAACTTAGAACAGGCATTTCCTTTTCAAAGTCCTTGACGTAGACTTTAAAAGGGAGCTGATTTCAAGGAAACGGTAGCGCCGCTTTGAGTACAGGTGGTGGGGAGACCCCGCGCATCCCCGAGGAGGGGCTGGGGCGAGGCAGCGCCCCCCCAGCCCCACCTGCTTGGAGGCTTTGGACTCGCCTTGGCTCCGCACTTCAGCATCGCCATCTGCTGCTCAGAGTGTGAAATGCGCGCTGTTTCCTTGGTCGCGGTGGGTGCGTGGGTGGGGGCATTTTCGGGTCAACACACTAGCTTTTGTTGCCAGCAGATGAGCGAGGGCAGTTAGTCAGAATTTCCTAGAAAACCTTTTTTCTAAGGAGTCGCAGACCATTTGAAGAAACCCAAAGAAGCTTTGCTAGAAAAAGGCAAAAGGGGAGTGATGGGCGTGGAGGCTGTTTATAAATATCCCTTCCTCCTGTTTTTTCCTGAAGTCAAAGCTATGGTTTTTCCAGTAATCATGTATGGGTGTGAGTTGGACTATAAAGAAAGCTGCGCGCCGAAGAATGGATGCTTTTGAACTGTGGTGTTGGAGAAGATTCTTGAGAGGCCCTTGGACTGCAAGGACATCCAACCAGTCCATCCTAAAGATCAGTCCTGGGTGTTCACTGGAAGGACTGATGTTGAAGCTGAAACTCCAATACTTTGGCCACCTGATGGGAAGACCTGACTCATTAGAAAAGACCCTGAAGCTGGGAGAGATTGAGGGCAGGAGGAGAAAGGGGACAACAGAGGATGAGATGGCTGGATGGCGTCACCGACTCAATGGACATGAGTTTGAGTAAGCTTCGGGAATTGGTGATGGACAGGGAGGTCTGGTGTGCTGCGGTCCATGGGGTCACAGAGAGTCAGACACACTTAGCGACTGAACTGGGCTGTCCAGCCCCTTCCCGCCTCTGCCCACCCAGGGCCCGCTTCAGGGCCGGCCGCCAGGGCAGCTGCCCAGGGCCCGCTCCGGGCCGCCCTGCGCTCGGGGGCTGCTGCTCTCCGGCCGCTGCCCTGAAGCTCTCAGTGGAGGTGCCTTTCCCTGTCCTCTCAGTGCGGTCCTGGTGGACTGTGGCCCTGGCGGCACTCGGGGCCCTGGCTGCACACGGTCAGCCCCCTGAACCCCGGCTGCTGCCGCTCCGGCCCCAGGCCCCCAGGCTGCCCTCGGCCGGTGTCCTGTGTCAGCCGTGGCTGCTGGCAGGGGGCTCCATCAGGCCTGCTTCTTCCCCAAGCATGTCGGGGCCCTGGAGGGAGCCTGCAGTCTGCCGAGTGCCCCGGGGGCCCTTGTCCTCCTTCCAGCCTGCTGGCTATCATTGTCAGGCCTCGGACGGTTACTCACACGCCTAAACACCCTCCGGAACACTCCCGAATCACCCTGTGAGTGGGGCAGCATGGCTGTTCACTAGAAGTGTTTCCATTAGCTGTTGCATGAAACAGCGTTCCCCAAGCTCGCAGCTTAAGCAGTAACGTGTGTTCACTTATCCTCTCAGTTCCCCGGGGATCAGGACCTTGGGAGTGGCTTTGCTGGGCGGGTCTGGTTCCAGATACTGCAGTCAGATCCCGGCCTGAAGACCTGACCCGGGCTGCGGGTCCTGCTTCTGAGGTGTGAGCTGGGCTGACGGCCGGAGGCCTTGGTTTCTTGCTGGCTGTTGACGGGGGCACGCTGTCACGTGGCCTTTATCGTAGGGCACCTGGATGTCCTCCTGGCTTGGGGAGGAAGGCGGCGGCCCAGGCCTCGTGTCCGGGGTCACACCATCAACGCCTCCGTTCTCTGTTAGACCCGAGTGGCTTAGTGTAGCTCACACTCGGAGCAAAGGGAACTGGCTTTGCATTTCAAAGGGAGAGTACTGAAGACTGTGTGCATTTTACCAGGAAATTTTCAGATTCAAATAGCTGCAAGGCCTCTGCCCGGAAACTCTACAGCCTTATTGAGAAGCATCAGGGAAGGGATTAATCGGTTAATAGAGCCCCCAGGAGCCTCAAGGGAGGAGAAACTTCTGGGTCGGGATCGTGGCTTGAATGTCAAGCCCAGATATCAGGGAGCCTGTGCTTTTGGTGAGGCTTTCCTTGAAATTCTGCACTTTCCTGCTTCTTCCTCTTTTTTTTTTTTTTTTTAAAAAGAATATTTATCTGGCTGTGCCAGGTCTTAGTTGGGGCGTGTGGGATCCAGTTCCCCGAGCAGGGATCAAACCCAGGCCTCCTGCATCAGGAGCCTGGAGTCTTAGCCTCTGGACCCCCAGGGAAGTTCCCCACCTTGAGGTTTATATGCAGCAATCTATACATGTGTGATGGAGTTGCTGGCCTTTTTAAAAAAATTATCTGCTTCTGGCCCCGCTGGGTCTTCGTTGCTTCGGCCCATGGGGGCTTTTTCTGCGGAGGATGGGGCAGCTCTCTAGTCGCGGGGCTGCTCGAGCTGACGGGTCCCCTGCCACCAGCCGCGGACTGGCACAGACACCCTGGTCCCGGGCAGCCGGCTTCTTGCTGCAGCGACTTCTCTCGTGGAGCACAGGCTGGCAGGCGCGTGGGTTTAGTGGTTGCGACTCTCACTCTGGGGCACTGGCTTAGTTGTTCTGCTGTGTGGGGAATTTTCCCGGGCCAGGGATCGAACCCAGGTCTCCTGTGTTGGCAGGTGGATTCTTTACCCCTGAGCCACCTAGGAAGCCGTGTTGCTGATCTCTTAATTTCAAACACATTTTAGCATCCCTGCATTTCCACTCCCCTCCCCTCCTCACGCCTGTGACGCTTTTGACAGCACGTCTGACATCTTTGTGTGCCCATTGAGGTATCGATTTTGCTCCTTTGTCTTTTAATCTGCCGACTAGCTGTGTGTGTGGTTAGCTTGCTCCCGTTAGTGGGTATCTGCTTTACCAATGAGTGTTTTCCTTTCATAATTTTCCTGTTTCTGGTTGTAGCCTCTTTTTTTTTTTCTTTGCTTAGAGAAGTCTCTTGAACATCTCTTGTAAAGCTGGTTTGGTGGTGCTGTAAAACTTTCAATCTCTCCATCATATCTGAACGAGCGTCTTGCCAGGAAAAGTATTCTCGGGTGGGTGTAGGTTTTTCCCTTTCATCACTGTAAATATATTGAGCCCCTCCCTTCTGGCCTGTAGTTTCTGCTGAGGAACCAGCCTTTGTATGTAGCTTGTTGCTGTGTGTGCGTGTGGGCGTGTGTATGTGTGCGTGCGTGTGTGTGTGTGTTTTGTCTCATCATGTGGCGTGAGGGGTCCTAGTTCTCCAACCAGGGGTCAAACCCACGCCCCCTGCAGTGTGAACCGCTGGGCCACCAGGGACGTCCCTCCCTTGCTGTTTTTAGGGCTCTCTCTCCATCTTTAGTGTTTGCCTTTCTACTTACGCGTGTCTTGGTCCTTCTGGGAGCTGCTCCCGTTGGATGCTCTGCTTCCAGCACGTGAGTGTCTGCTTGCTTTCCCAGGTTAGGGGAGTTTTCAGCTACAATGTCTTCAGATAAATTCTCTGCCCCCTGTCTTTCTTTTCTGCTAGGACCCCTGCAATGCTAACGTGAGTACACTTGGTGCTATCACAGAGATCTCTGCAACTGTCCTCGCTTCTCTCTTTTCTTTTCGGCTTCAGCGGTTCCCACTTCTGTCTGCCAGCTCACTGCTCCACCTCTCTGCATCAGTTAGCCTGCTGTTGATTTCTTCTAGTGGCTTTTAAAAATGTGCAGTTGCTACATTGTTCCTCTGTGTTTGGGGGTTTCCTAGCTCTCCTTAGAAACGCCTGCCTCTCGCTCTGTTTGCCCCTTCTCCTCCTGAGTTCTTTGCGCCTCTTTGCGATCATCATCTCGCACTCTCTCGGGTAGGCTGCCTGTTTCCGCTTCACTTTGCTCCCCGGGGGCTGCACCCTCTCTCGGTGGGGAAATGGGGAGCGGCTCACTTTGTTTCCGTCTGCTTTTGTTCTGACTGAGCTGGGTCTCTGGCGGCAGGCATGGGCTCCTCCAGCTGTGCCTCACGGGCTCAGTTGCCCAGCCAGGTTCCAACCCTGCACTGGAAGTCAGACTCTCACCCACTAGACCATCGGGGAGTCCGACCTGGGATTTCATCCTGTTCTTTCATTGTGAGCATGCTCCTCTGGCGCCTCATTTGCCTAATTCGCTCTTCTTGCTATCTTGTAGGTTGGCTGACTTGGCGACGTGGCCTTTTGTAGGAGCAGGCTGTGGGTCCTCCGGCAGCGTGCGCTCCTCTGGCCACGGTGTGCACTGCAGGGGTGCCTGTGCGTGCCCGCTCGGCCCCTCTGCAGGGGCAGGCGGACCTCTGTCAGTGGCCTGGGGGGTGTGGCTGGCCCCCGGTCCAGTTGGCCGCCTTTTTCCTTTTAATACTGTTAACATTAGCTGGTCCCGTGGTTGCCCAGCTACAGATGGCATCTTCCAGCATCCCTTGCAGCTAGGTATGGCCAGTGGGATGGGCTTAGAGGACGTGTGAGCCTGAGTGCCTGAGCCTCCCTTCCCCGTCTCCTCCTTCCCGGGGGCCGGCGGGCCAACGCGATGCTGGTGATTAGCTTCTGCCAGGGACGATGCCCTCAGGGACGACAGAGCAACACAGCGGAAGGAACCTGGGCCCCTGGGTGGCCACGTGGAGCAAAGCTGCTCTGTCGTCCACTCCCCTCTGAACCACTATGGGAGAGAAAGCTCTGTCTTGTTTGGCCCAGAGTGTTGTGGGAGCTCATTTATCGGGGTGGCTTAGGCTGTGCTGTAACTGATCCAGACCCCAAGCCCTGGGGTCCCTAACCAGACACAGCTGGCAGAGGTAGGAAGCGTGTGAGACGCGGGCTCAGGAAGCAGGCTCAGCCCAGGCATGGGTGCTGATTTGCTGTGCGGTGCCAGACAGTCCCTCAGCCTCTCTGGGCCCCTCTGCATGCTAGGCCATCTCATAAACTGGCCTCCAGTGAGATGAGGGCTACACGGGCGATGATGCACCTTTGCTTGTCAGGCAGAGGTCCGAGAAGATTTCTATTAGGAAGCTCCTGAGGGTGTGCCTTAGTGTGGCTGGAATCTACAGGAATCCTGCCCGCCTGCTGTTGGCTGATTCCAGGGGGCCAGAGCAGGGGCGGGGGTGCTTGAGGAACGTCTCTTCTAGTCCCGTTTATTATCACCATTATTATTTCTAAAATATGTATTTCTCTGCTCGCCTTGGGTCTTAGTGGCAGCACGCAGGGTCTTCACTGGGTCACGTGGGGTCTTTGGCTGTGGTTTATGAACTCACTGGTTTGCAGCTCGTGGGCTTAGCTGTGGCATGTGGGATCTGGTTCCCCACCACATCCCCTGCATTGAAAAGCGGATTCTTAGCCACCGGACCGCCAGGGAAGTCCCTGCCCCTTGTATTTTTCATTAACGCACAGTAAAGCTGAGTTTTTGGAGAGGCCCGCCCACTTCCATGGATCTCACTACACGCGTGGACTCCTGCGGCCTCACGCGCGGCTGGGGGTCCCCCTCCAGCCCTCCCTGTGGCCCCGCCTGGGACTGCCTGCTGGGCCCCTGGCCCTCCTTTCCCTGTGGCCCCTCTTCTGCGTCCCCGTGGTGACCCCTTGCTCCCAAGTCCTGAGGCCTCCTGTCTGCTCTTCTGCCCTCAGCTTCTGGAGGCAGATCAGAACCCCGGCAAGGCGCCCGTTGCCCGGGAGACGAGTCATCAGGGCCCCATCCCCGCCGGGCGCCTGCCCTCGCCCCGCCCTCTGCAGGGCTCTGTCCTCCTAGGCTTGGACTGGCCCCTCTCGCCCGGACTCTCAGAACCCTCTCGTCTGCCGCAGTTTAGCACTGCAGTGCTCACCCACGTGTCTTTCTCTCCTACGAGGGTTTAAGGTTGATGGGACCAGGCAGCTTGTCTTGCTCCTGCCTGTGACCCGCGGGGCCCGGTACCTACTGGGTGCTCGGGAAAGAGGGGCTCTGGGGTCTGTACTCATGGGGCACTTTACGGCAGCACACTTGGGCACTCCCTGTTCCCTTGCATTGAATGCCCTTCCCTCCTGTCTGCCCATCTAAATCTAACTGCTCTTCCAGAGCTAGTTCAAGGCCACCTCCACCAGGAAGCCTGCCATGATCACTGTCTCCTCCCTGGGAGTTCCCCCAGTCTCGTGTCCAGCCTTCAGCACTTCCGGGCCATGGGCAGTGTCCTCAGTAGAGTGCAGGGCACGAGGTCCCTGGAGCAGTCACGCTGTGTGGACAAAGAGGACACCGCTGGGAAGGGGTGAGATCCTGGGAGCCTAGGGAAGGGATTCTGGATGGAACTGGGCAGAAAAGCAGGCACCTCGACTCCAAGGGCAGGGGGCTGGCAGCGGGTACAGGCTGATCCAGCGACCATCAGCAACGTGCTTGCTGGCAGCAGGAATGTAGGCCAGGAATGAGAAGCCCAGGGAAGGCGTGGCTGCCAGGCTCCGAGCTTGGACTGGTCTCAGAAGGAGCCGGTGACCCCAGGGTTCTGAGGATGTGATGGTGGCCAGGCTGGTCCCGGAGGCTGGTCTGATGGTGGCCAGGCTGCCCACAGGCCGGGCCAGCCCTCAGCAGGAGATGGGGAAGGAGTGGGTGAAGGCCGGGCTTGTGGAGGCAGCGGCCGAGGGCTCTCTACGCAGGAGCTCACAGCCAGCCAAAGCTTGGCGCAGGGCTTCCAGCACGGCCGAGGGGCCAGACGGCCCATCTGGGGAGACAGTGGGCAGCAGGAGAGTCATTCTCTTCCCTGTGGCCCACAGGGCTGCCTGCCCTCCCCCGGGCCCTCCCCAGCCTGGCCACCCTCTCCCTCCGAGGACCCTGGGGAAGGCAGTTTCTAGTGCCCAGTTTCTGAACTCCTCCTTGATGCCCGGGGCCAGTCAGGGCACTGGACGCACCCGAGCCCTGCCCAGCGGTGCCCGGTGAGGCCAGTGGTCTCACCACCAGTGAACCTCCCCTCCTGATTTCACCGGGCACGAGCTGGCCCTGAGAAAATTGCGCTGCCCTGAACTTTGACCAACAGGGCCACGCGGCCTAGTGCTTAAGGGAGAGGCCTGAGGTCTAAGTGAGGCTGACCCTTGGCCTCTCTGTGCCTCAGTCTCCCCATCTGTGGAATGGGTGTGATAATAGTCCTTCCTCCGCAGTACGCCCAGGGCTAAACTGGCAGCAGGGAGCTGCCTGGCTTCCCCGGAGCCTGGCCACACTGGCTTTTATTTGGCCTTTTCCCTGAAGTGCCCACTCCCTGTCCTTCTCAAATAGCACCTTCAGCTTCCTGAAGCCTGTTCCTGACTGTACCCTTCGCAGGTGGGCTGGGCAGGACTGTGTGTTAGTCGCTCAGTCGTGTCCGACTCTTTGCGACCCCCACGGACTGTAGCCCGCCAGGCTCCTCTGTCCATGGGATTCTCCAGGCAAGAATACTGGAGTGGATTGCCATTCCTTTCTCCAGAGGAACTTCCCAACCCAGGGACTGAACCCTGTCTCCTGCCTCACAGGCCGATTCTTTACCGTTTGAGCTACAGGGAAGTCTCCTGACTGTACCCTTTGCAGGTGGGCTGGGCAGGAATGAGGCAGCATTTTGCAGGCAAGACACTCAGAATGGAGGAGCTAAGTCAGGATGCTGCCCAGGCCTTGGAAGATGGGTCGGGGATGGGGGCTCACCTACCGTGTGCAGGGTCCCTGCAAGCGTCCAGCGTGCTCAGCAAAATCTTCCCCAGGGCTTTTTTGGATATGTCCTTAAAAAAAGAAATGAGACAGGGCTGGACTGGCCATGGTTGCTGAATCTTCAAGCAATGGGTGGGACTTCGTGGCCCCTACAGGCTTCTGTGTGGCTCCCTGGGGGTAGGTAGAGTCTGTTCCCCAACCCCCACCCCCAGCCCAAGGTCCTTTCCTGGCGCCCATCCCTGTGATGACTGCACTGCCCAGACTCTTGGTGGGTACTGGAGCAGCGTGCAGGACCCATTTAATCCAAGATCACGTACTGACAGACCATTGTCCCTGCGCCCAAGGAGGCACTTGGGAAATGACCGTGAAAAAGAGCATTTTGATGGTGTTAGCTCCTTTAATCCTTGCAACAGCTTATTTTATTCTCTTTTTAACCAGTGAAAAAGCAGCGCTGAGAAAATGAGAACTCTTGTCTGAAGCTACCAGCCGGGAGGTGGAGGAACCGGGTGGTCTGTGTTAATAGGTGTCTGGTCTTGAACCATCTTTGAATTCCTGCGATAAATCCAACGGCTCTCCTTGTGTTTCTTTAACCACTGCTGGGTTTGGTTTGCAGATATGCTGTTTAATATTTCTGCATCCACATTTAAGTGTGTCACTAGCTTATAATTTTCTTTTCTCCTATGGGTTGTCCTCTGGTTTTGCGATCAAAGTTATATCAGCTTCATAAAATGAATTAGAGAACCCCCCTTCTCTTTGATTACTTTCCCTGAGCTCTTTCTGTCTGGAGGCAGAGGTGACACCTGCCTCTGTGGGGCGAGCTTAGAGCCAGTGCCTGACGCGGGTGGGCTCCACCCCTGAGGGCCCCGCCCAGCCCTGCCCCCGTGATGCCAGCTCCTGTGAGCCCACCAGGTCGCGGAGCTTCTGCAGGAGCCCCAGCACGTCCTCCAGCTTCTCCTCCAGCAGGGACAGCCGCACCCTCTCCGTCTCCACCAACTGCAGCTCCTGCCGCAGGCTCTCGTTCTCACCCACCTTCCGCTGCAGCTCTGCCTGTGGGGACACCAGGGGCTCAGAGCCCGCCCTGCCACCCTCGACCCCATGCACACAGCACCACCCCCAGGCAGGGCCCACAGCCTGCCCTGGCCCTCCCACAGGGGTCATCTCATCCGGCCCCTGAGCCTACAGACAGAACCACCCTGTCTCCCCAGGGAGGGCGCTGAGGCCCACAGAAGCTGCACGCCTGGCCCAAGGCCTCATGGCCAGTCAGGCTGATGTAAGAATGTACATGCTTCCTTTCTGGTGGAAGGACTCCCTCCTTCCTTCTCTTCTCCATTCATCTGCTTGTCCTTTCTAAATTGTTTTGGTTGCAAGCAGGAAGCTAGTCTGGCCAGTTTGAGCCGAGGAGGAATTCACTGCCAGGCTAGTGGCTTGTCCCAGAATGGGTCGAGGGCTGGGGGCATGGAGGGTGAGGCAGAAGCGGCTGGAGACTCCTGTCTGGGGGCTGCAGCTGAGGACACCCTGCAGCCATTCCCCACCTCCCTCGAGACGGGAGCCCCAGGAGAGGGACCCGGCTGACCCAGCCTCGGTCACCGGCCCAGCCCTGGCCAAGCGGCATGGACGCTGCTGCTCCCTGCGGAATACCAGGGGGAGAGGGTGGCGAGTTGCAGAATGCCACGTGGACACCTGCCTTCTAAAGCAGGGGCGGGGGGAGGGAGGCAGCCCCCGCCCCTGACAGCAGCGGATGGAAATAGAAGCAGCTGAAGGTGTGGCGTCCTTGGGCAGTAGGCAGAGCACGGGGCCTGTGGACTCGGGAGCGTGGTCTGAGGGTCTCAGGAACTGAGCTCCCCTCCTCCCCTCCACAGCCTTGGGGGAGGTGTCTCTCTTCCATTCATCTGGCTTTGATGGAGCTGCCAATCACAGGGCCCTGCCCGCCTACCACAGAGGATTGGTCCAGGTATGGGCACGTGACTGAGGCCGACCACTGGCGTTCTTCCCTGAGATTTACTGTATGGGGCTCTTATTGTTTCTCTGGGGGTTTTAAGTAGGCTGATGGGGGCCTAGAGCTTCCTGGGGCTCTGCTTTCCCTCACCCTACCACATGGAGAAAGCCCCTCTATAGCAGGGAAAGTGAGGCCAGCACCCATGAAAAGAACTGAGCAGACGGATGGGGGCAATATAATCTGAGTCCCTGGATCCAACTGTGCCTGAAGCTCATCTTAGCTGTTCTTTTGAAACCATGCTCCCAGCTCCATCTGGTAATAAATTCCTGTTTTTTCCCCTTGAGCTGATCTGAGATGGATCCTTTAATATTCTTCATTAGATCTAAATCATCTCTCAGAGCCTTGGTTTACCCATCTGTGAAGGGGGCACAGGACTTGGCTGAGATGGCTCACAGTCCTTCCACCTGTAAGAGACTAGCCATTGGTCTGGCTCCCAGCCTCTGGGGCTCCGCTGACCTCCTCCTCAGGCGTCCTCAGAGTCTTTGCACCGCAGCCCCGGGACCCCAGCTGCTCCACCAGCATGGCGACACAGGCCTCCAGCTCCCCCAGGGTGCGGGCATGGTTGGCACCGCCCAAGTGGCTGAAGCAAGTCATGAGCTTCTTGGCCATCTGGTCATCGCACCTGCAGTGAAGGAGAGTACCGGCACAGAGGGGGCTGCTTTCCAAAGTCTGCCTGCAGGGGGTGGGAATGCGTTATTACCGAGTCTGTCTCCCCTGAAAGCTAGGTGGGGCCATGGCACCCCCTGCCCACAGCCTTCCCCAGTGCCCCGTGTCATCAGAGCAAAAGCCAGAGGCCTCGCCCAGTCTGCCCCTTACCTCCCAGACCTCCTTCCCACTCACCTTCACTCTTTCTGCTCCAACCACAGCAGCCTCCTCCAGGCCCCTGCCACGTGCCCCGGGGCCTTTGCATCAGCTGTTCCCTCTGCCTGAAAGGCTTTCCCCTCACTTCCTTCAGATCTCTGCTCAAACAGCACCTTCTCAGCGGCTCCCCTATCATGTCCTGCCCCCTCCTCGTCCTCATGCTTGTCACCACTCAGGAGAACAGAGGCTCCTGGGCGGGGGTGTCGGGGGGAGCTGTCTTGGTTAGTGCTGTTTGCCAGGAGCCCTCAAATTTGCTTCATATGCTTGTTGACTTAACGGGTTGGTGATAACAGTGACCCAAGAAAATCGGCAGGACTTTATAATAAAATAGTCAGCGCTGCCAGCCCCCGACTCCCATGGAGTGCCTCCCGGGATCAGGCCCCATGGGGGCATTTTATACCCTCGATGGTGAATCCTCACAAATCCTCTGCCAGGCAAGTGTTGGCATCCCATCTTAGAGACGGGAAGCCTGAGGCTCAGAAGTCAGCTGACTTGACCAGGGTAGGGGACAGGCTCAGGCATTGAGAACAGTGGGTTAGGAAAGGGTCTGACACGTGGGGGGTCACACTCGAGCTGTGGGGCAGGTCCAGGGACTGTGGTCACCGGAGTGAGGATTAGGGGGAATTAAGCCACCCATAAGCGTGCCCTTCCTCAGCTCATTTCTCCTTGACACTTGTCCAGGGTCTTCAGCTTGACCGATGGATCTGGGGACCGAGCGAGAAACAGCAGGGAGGGGACCCAGCCTGGATGTGAAGCAGGTCAGCCTCCCATGTTCCAGGCCCATCGCTGCAAGAGGGGCCACCCCGTGCTTGTAGGATGACCATGGGGGCCTGGCCCCAGGTATGCCTGATCCTGGACGTCCTCACCGGAGCACGTACCTGCTCCTGCAGCCAGAGAGACCGGCCAGCAGCGCCGTGACCTCGGCTGGTGGCCGCCGTGCCTCCCGCCACTTCTCGCGGTCATCCTCCTCATCAGAGGCGGCCTGGCCCTCGACCGAGCGGAACAGCTGCTCGTCCAGCCCTGGAGAAGCACGGGCTGTGGACAGGGACAGAGGCGGGGAGGAGCCCCCTCTTTGGGGGCCACCCCGACTCCCCTTGGGAGCCCTCCCACCTCCGCTCTGCCCAGGCTCAGGGTGGACATGTGAGTCCAACCCGGCAGTCAGGGTGCAGCCGGCCGGCCGGGGACCCTGCAGGGGCCGGGGCCGGTCGGGCCAAGCCCTGACTCAGACTTCCAGGGAGGAGGGACGCCCCTGTTCTTCCCGCCCGGGCCTGGAGGGCGTGAGTCTGGCTGCTGGGGGTGAGGGGCGCGCCTTCTGCACAGTGAGCCTCGCAGAGGCTGGTGGGCGAGGCCAGGGGAATGGGGCTCTGCTGACATGGGACTGTGCCGGAAGCCTGCTGGGACTTTTAGTGAGTTAGGTGAACCAGAACGTTCCCTTGAACTAGAGCGGTTCAGGCTGAATGGACAATGTCCTGACCAGCATGGCCCCCGGCCCCAGAGGCCTGCGCACTCGTGGGTGGGCCCCGGGCACCTGTGTTTCATGAGGCTCCTGGGTGATCCTGATGGACTGGCAGGTTTGGGCACCCCTGGCCTCGGCTGTCCTGATTTTGGACACCCAGCTGGGTTGGCTGCAGAGCCTTCTGTTTGTTCTCAATAAACAGTGTTCCAGACCCAGGAGAACCGGGCGTGAGGTGACTGGGCAATACTCTTTGATCATGTGATGGTGTTTCCAGTATTGACAATTTGGTTTTCTTCCTGGGATTTCCTGCTGCTTGTGTGTGTGTGTGTGTGTGTGTCTATGTGTGTGTGTGTCTGTGTGTCTGTGTGTGTCTGTATGTGTGTATCTCGGTGTGTCTGTGTCTATGTGTGTCTGTGTCTGTGTGTGTGTCTCTGTGCTGTCTGTGTGTGTCTGTGTGTGTCTCTGTGTGTGTGTGTCTGTGTGTATGTGTCTGTGTGTATCTCTGTGTGTCTGTGTCTGTGTGTGTCTGTATGTGTGGATCTCTGTGTGTCTGTGTGGTGTGTCTGTGTGTCTCTATGTCTCTGTGTGTGTGTGTGGTGTGTGTGTGTGTCTCTATGTCTCTGTGTGTGTGTGTGGTGTGTGTGTGTGTGTGTGTGTCTGTCTGGTGTGTGTGTGTCTCTGTGTGTGTCTCTATGTGTGTCTCTGTGTGTCTGTGTGGTGTGTGTGTGTCTGTGTGTGTGGTGTGTCTGTGTGTGTGTGGTGTGTGTGGTGTGACTGTGTGTCTGTGTGGTGTGTGTGTCTCTGTATGTGTGTCTCTGTGTCTCTGTATGTCTGTGTGTGTCTCTGTGTGTCTGTGTCTCTGTGTGTGTGTCTGTCTGTATGTGTGTCTGTCTCTGTGTGTGTGTGTCTCTGTGTGTGTCTCTGTGTGTCTGTGTAGTGTGTCTGTGTGTGTCTGTGTGTCTGGTGTGTGTGTCTGTGCGTGTGTCTCTCTGTGTGTGTGTGTCTCTGTGTATGTGTCTGTGTGTCTGTGTGTGTGTCTGTGTGTGTGTCTGTGTGCTGTGTGTGTGTGCTGTGTGTTTCTGTGTGTGTGTCTCTGTGTGCTGTCTGTCTGTGTGTGTCTGTGTGTGTGTCTGTGTGTGTGTGTATGTGTGGATCTCTGTGTGTGTGTGTCTCTGTGTGTGTGTGTCTGTGTGTGTGTCTCTGTGTGGTGTCTGTCTGTATGTGTGTGTCTGTGTGGTGTGTCTGTGTGTCTCTCTGTCTCTGTGTGTGTGTGTGGTGTGTGTGTGTGTGTGTGCTGTGTGTGTGTCTGTGTGTGTGTGTGTCTGTCTGGTGTGTGTGTGTCTCTGTGTGTCTCTATGTGTGTCTCTGTGTGTCTGTGTGGTGTGTGTGTGTCTGTGTGTGTGGTGTGTCTGTGTGTGTGTGTCTCTGTGTCTCTGTATGTCTGTGTGTGTCTCTGTGTGTCTGTGTCTCTGTGTGTGTGTCTGTCTGTGTGTGTGTCTGTGTGTGTGTCTCTGTGTGTCTGTGTAGTGTGTCTGTGTGTGTCTGTGTGTCTGGTGTGTGTGTCTGTGCGTGTGTCTCTGTGTGTGTGTATGGTGTGTGTGTGTCTCTGTGTATGTGTCTGTGTGTCTGTGTGTGTGTCTGTGTGCTGTGTGTGTGTGTGCTGTGTGTGTGTCTGTGTGCTGTGTGTGTGTGTGCTGTGTGTTTCTGTGTGTGTGGTATGTGTCTGTGTACGTGTGTGTGTGTCTGTGCCTGTGTGCTGTGTGTGTGTGTGCTGTGTGTTTCTGTGTTTCTGTGTGTGTGGTATGTGTGTGTCTGTGTGTGTACGTGTGTGTGTCTGTGTGTGTGTATCTGTGTGTGGTGTGTGTTTGTGTGTCTGTGTGTGTGTATGTGTGCTGTATCTGTGTGTGTGTCTCTGTGTGTGTGTCTGTGTGTGTGTGTCTGTGTGTGTGGTGTGTGTGTGTGTCTCTGTGTGTGTCTCTGTGTGTGTGTATGTGTCTCTGTGTGTGTCTCTGTGTGTCTCTGTGTGTGTCTGTGTGTGTATGTGTCTGTGTGTGTTTCTCTGTGTGTGTCTGTGTGTGTGTGTGTGTCTGTGTGTGTGTCTCTGTGTATGTGTCTCCGTGTGGTGTGTGTGTGTCTTTGTGTGTGTATGTGTCTGTGTGTGTGTCTGTGTGTCTCTGTTTCTGCGTGTGTGTGGTATGTGTGTGTCTGTGTGTGTGTGTCTGTGTGTGTGTGTATGTGTGTGTCTGTCTGTGTATGTGTATCTGTGTGTGTCTCTATGTGTGTCTCTGTGTGTTTTTGTGTGTGTCTGTGTGTGGTGTGTGTTATGTGTCTGTGTGTGTGTGTCTGTGTGTGTCTCTGTGTGTGTGTCTCTGTGTGTGTGTCTGTGTGTGTGTGCTGTGTGTTTCTGTGTGTGTGTGTCTGTGTGTGTGTCTCTGTGTGTCTGTTTCTGTGTGTGTGTCTGTGTGTGTGTGTCTGTGTCTGTGTGCTGTGTGTGTGTGCTCTGTGTGTGTGTGCTGTGTGTTTGTGTGTGTGTCTGTGTCTGTGTGTGTGTCTATGTGTCTGTGTCTGTGTGTGCTGTGTGTGTCTGTGTGTGTGTCTGTGTATGTGTGTCTCTGTGTTTCTGTGTGTGTGTGGTATGTGTGTGTCTGTATATGTCTCTGTGTGTGTTTGTGTGTGGTGTGTGTGTGTGTCTCTGTGTGTGTATGTGTGTGTGTGTCTGTGTATGTGTGTCTGTGTCTGTGTGCTGTGTGTGTGTGTGCTGTGTGTTTGTGTGTCTGTGTGTCTCTGTTTCTGTGTGTGTGTGGTATGTGTGTGTCTGTGTGTGTGTGTGGTGTGTGTCTGTGTGTGTCTGTGTGTGTCTGTGTGTGTGCGTGGTGTCGCTATAGTCACAGCTGTCCCGGTACCCGAGGCCGGGGCAGTATGGGGCCTCTGAAGTCGTGTGAGAGGGCTGGCGCCTGCAGCCTGCCCACGCCTGCCTGCAGCCCAGCCGGGAGAGCCCTGGGGCGCCGGCTCAGACAGCGTCTCTCTGCTCTCCTTTGCTCCTGAGGCTGCACACCCAGCAGACCCAGGTTCTTGACGTGAAGGGCCTCTTTGTGGCCTTCTCTTGGTGACCAGCCAGCCCTGCCCGCACACCTGTGATGACGGGGAGCTTGCTCCCCCTCCGGCTCCCTGGGTGCCCGACCCACCCCTGCATGGCGCTGACAGGAGACACGTGTCGCACCCTGAGCCAGAGCCCGCCTCCCTGAAACCCACCCTCCCCCGCAGCGTGTCCGCTCGCAGGCCTGCAGGGGTGGGGGAGCCTAGGGGCTGGGGAAGCCCGGCCTCAGCAGGTAGAGGGAGGGGCTCTGTCTGGAGGCCAGATGGCAGCATCAGCGCAGACGGGACCCTGGGTGTGCGGGACAAACCTTGGTCCGGGGGTCTGCTCGCCGGGCGGCTGTCGGATCCCCAGGCTCCCTCTCGGGGGAGCTCTGGGCCTCTGGTCTCACCATCCTCGGGTTCACTGCTCTTGGTGTGGGGCTCTGGGCTGGCTCGTGGTGAGCTTGGGAGCTGGGTGCCCTCTGACCTGTGGGGCGGTGGGGGAGACACAGGTGTTGAGAGGGCGGGGTCTCCGCCGGTTTCCTGCGGGAGAGTGTGGGGTGTGGGCCCACCCTCCCCACTGCTAAGGCTAAGCTGCCTGTGACATGCCTGCCGAAGCCCGTGGGGGTCTCTGCAGCTGACCCCACCGGCCCACTACCTGATAGCCAGCTCGGCAGAGGCAGCTTTCCACGGAGGACAGTCACCCAGCTTCTCTTGCAGGTGAGACATAGGCTTGTGACGCGATTTTAGCCAACGGGACTGGAGGCAAAACCCTCTGAGGAGCCTCTGGGTCCAGAAGGGTGTGGGTCCTGGGCTCCCACCTCAGCGCTGCCAGAGGGACAGCCAGTGGGACTTGGGGCCCCTTTTGCAGGTGGATCCCTGGAGCCAATGCCTCCAAGGTCCTCCCAGCTCCCATTGGGTTCTCGCCCTGTGCCAGTGGGCAGAGGGGCAGGAAGCCATCGGAGGGACCAGGAGTGCCAACCTTCTGTGTTTTATGAGCCACTAACTCTGACTGATGACACCCAGCATTCAGCCCCCCCACCCCCCGCCGCCCACCCAGTACAAGCTGAGAATGCGGAGGTGCTCAGAGGCAATCAGTGCGAGACCCCCTGGGTGTGGATTCTTGGTTCAGAGAGAAACTGGAGCTTAGGGCATATCATTTGAGGTCTAACTGGGGAAGGGACAGTCCCTCTCCACTCCAGAGGTCAGATCACAGCCAGAAGAGAAGACACCAGAGTCGAGGGCACAGGATCGCTTTCTCACAAAGACCGCTGACTGAGAGTGGAATAGGCTTCCTTTGGAGGTGGTGAGCTTCCTGGCAGAGGAGGTGTGAAAAGAGTAAGGGGCTTCAACATGCAGAATTTTGAACAGTGTCGGAATGGGCTTCCCTGGTGGCTCAGAGGTACAGAGTCCACCTGCCAATGCAGGAGGCACAGGTTGGATCCCTGGGTCGGGAAGATCCCCTGGAGGAGGGCGTGGCAGCCCGCTCCAGTACTCTTGCCTGGAGAATCCCATGGACAGAGGAGCCGGGCGGGCTGCAGTCCACGGGGTCACAGAGAGTGGGACATGACTGAGCGACTAAACAGGAACAGCGATGGACAGAATCTAAGTCTTCCCACTGCGAGAAACTGCTGTTTTCCCTCCATTATTTAAGGGCTTCAGCAAGCAAAATGAGCTGGCGGGGACAGCCCTTATGAACAGTTTCCTAGCAGAGGCTGGCCCACGGTCCCCACATCCCCACAGACACTGGGGTCTTTGAAGCTGGTTCCAAGGGCGACTTCCTGCGTCAACACCGCAACTAATCTCTCAGCATCCCTGCGAGGTGCCAGGCACTGCTCCGGGGCTGTGAACATGTCCTCCCAACACCCTGCCTGGATGGAGGCAGGGACCATCCTGACCCCCGTTTCCCAGAGTGGCCGGCCCAAGTCACACGGCTCAGAAGTATAGGAGTTGGGTTTATGCTCCAGCCCTGCCAGGCACAGGGGACGCTTGTGCAGCGAGCCCGGAGCAGCCCAGCCCAGCTGCCGCCCTGGCTAGGGGACTGCAGGTCACATGCGGTGGAGTCAGGAAGAGGAAGCAGCAGGGACAGAGCTGGGAGAGAGAGCGCCACAGACGAGGACATGCTCTGCCGTTTTCCAAGAGGCGAGACGCGGCTGCGGAGAAACACGGGTATTCCTCTTGTCCGGCAGCTGGCCCTCCCGGCCTGCATGGCTGGCCCCTCTCCGCGGGGTCCGTCTGCAGCCACAGGCCCCTTTGCGTGTCGCATGGGCGAGCCGAGCCATCACCACCTTGGAACAGAGACAGCGAGCCTCCCAGCTCGTTCTCTGCCTGCTCCACGCACGTCCTGTCAGCCACCCCGCTCCCTGGCTGGACACCTCCGGCCCTCGGCTTCCGGGAGGCGCCATCCTGCCCAGCGCCCTTTCCCTCGCTCGTCCTCCGCGTCCTGACCCTAAACCCGAGGACCTCGTCTCTTTTCCTCGTGCGCACTCACTCTGCAAGGGCTCAGCCAGCACCCCGGCTTCCAAACCTGCCTGCAGCCCTGGCCCCTCAGATCCTGTGTCCTCATGAACCGGCCCCCGTGGCTGCTGCCTGGTCACTTCCTCCTGGAAGCCCTGTGCAATCCGCAAGGCCTGCTTGTCTTCCTGCGTCTGCTCCTCCCATTCCCCGCCCCCTCCCCGGGAAGGCCACTATCTTGGCCCCCCAAGCAGTGGCCATTGGCTTTGGCCACCTGGAGGTCATACGGGGAGGCCAGCCCAGGGAAGGGGGTAGTCACAGCAAGGCTGTGGACCGGAGCCTGCCAGGCTCCTCTGTCCATGGGATTCTCCAGCAAGAATACTGGAGTGGGGTGCCGTTTCCTCCTCCAGGGGATCTTCCCGACCCAGGGATCGAACTTCATCTCCTGCATCGGCAGGCGCGTTCTTTACCGCTGAGCCACCAGGAAAACCCATGCGTGGAAGCCCGGCGGACACAGATGGAACTGCTGGCTTTTCCCACCTCGACAGGTTAAGAGAACGCGTCTGTCCGTAGGGTTCCTCGATGGACCGGCTGCAGACCCTCCCTGCAGTAGCTTCTGGAAAGCTCCGCTGGAATATTCTGGGCCTAGAAACTTGATGGGTTTTGGCCCCAGGACTGGACCTTGGGGCCCGTGGTTTAATGAGGGCTTCCCATAAGAACGAGATGCGTGGGGCTTGTCCGGGGAGTGGACCTGGGGGGCAGGCGGAGGTCACCTGCGGCCCCCTGACTTGCACCTCCGGCTTCCTGGAAGGCACCAGCCCCAAGGTCACAGAGAGGGGACCTGTGACCTGCGAAGGGTGTCTGGCTCTACCCCCACCCAGGCTGCCAGCACTCGCTGTCCTGGCTGTTTCTGGAAGACAGCTCCGACCCCATGCCTCGCTCCCTTCAAAATGGTTCAGCGGCTCCTACGGCCGAGAGGAGGGATGCCAGCATCCGTAACACAGCATCCACTGGGGGGCCTCCAAGGTCCAGCCTGGTCTCTGGCTCACTGCTGGTGGTGATCTCAGGGCACGGACGGCCAGACTCACGACCCTCTGGTCGGTTGCCCTCTGGATCCTTGATAAGCACTGCCGACACCTTACTGGGTACCGGATCCTGCTCTGTTCTTCCCCCTTAGACGTGCACATTTAGCTTGAAATTGAAGTCCAGTGAGTGTGCAGTATTACGCTGGTTTCAGTGGTGCAGCAAAGTGTGCGCGTGTAAATGTGCATATGAACGAAAGGGGACATGCAAAGCCTGAAAGGGAATACGTGTGCACACACACACGCGCGTTCTTTCTCAGCTGCTTTCCCGTCACAGGGCATCGCAGGCTGAGTGCAGCTCCCTGGGCTTCACAGTCAGTCCTCACTGTTGACCTGTTTCCCAGATCGCATGAGTGCGCTCTGTGTATTTCAGTGGAAAAACTTATCTACTCTTCTGGAGAAGGCAATGGCACCCCCCTCCAGTGTTCTTGCCTGGAGAGTCCCAGGGAGCCTGGTGGGCTGCCGTCTATGGGGTCGCACAGAGTTGGACACGACTGAAGCGGCTTAGCAGCAGCAGCAGCAGCTACTCTTCCGAGAAGCCCTAAGAAAGACTTACACTCATTCCTGCCATTTCACAGATGAGCAAGCTGCGGCACAGAGCAGGAGGAGTTTGCGGAGACCCCGCGGCTCCCTCGGCCCGTCAGGTGCAGCCCACCAGGCTGGTCCCCAGGACCCCCTCTCTCGTCTCGCCTCCCCGCCTGGACACCCTGAGCTCCTGTGGTCTTCAGCGACTGTTGGTGTTTCCTGGAGGGCCCAGCACAGGATGGAGCAGCCAGTCGGTGTTTGTCGGATGTATGAATGAATGAATGAGGGCATGGGTGAGTGACACCGTTGGCGGCAGGTCAGGTGATGAGAGGAAGAACGGGTCAGGTGGGCACGGGCCCCGCGTCCGACAGGATTCCAGCTCCTCCCGTCCCTCTGCTCTTGGATTGTTCCAGAAAGACAGTGAGAAGGGCATCAGCATTCAGACACCGGGGCCGTCCCAGGCCTGTGGCTGCGGCTGACCCCCTGCCCAGCCCACGGAGGATTGGACCCTCCAGGCGAGAGACTGAGCAGGACCTCCCCTAACCACAGGCATTTGGGGCCCCTGGCTGAACTGTTGACTAAAACAGATTTCCTTTCACGGGAAACATTATCACCAGGAGCGAAAAGCCGGCATCTCTTGCAAAGATAGGAGGTAACTGGGAAAACACAGAGAATAACAGCAGAGCCGCCCGCGTAGGCCGGTCTTGTTTTCCGCCCGCCTCTGACCCAGGCCATTGCTTCTCTGTTGAAAAGAGAGGTTGGCGCTGCTAAGGACAGCTGGAGACGCACCAGATCCGGCCCGGGACCTGAGCCAACAGGGCTGGTGGAGGCCCTCCCTGGCCGGCGACCCCACCACCGCCCACGCAGGCCGCTGTCCCCGGGGAGACACGGAGGGGCTGGGGGCGCTTCTGCAGAGGCCGGTCGCCCCATAGGAGTCGCCAAACGCCCCCTGTGCAGGCCCTCGTAAGGGGGCAGCGGGCCCTCGCTGCCTGCTGCCCCCTCGTGCCCTCACGCCCAGCTGACCCTAGTCCTCGTCCCGCCGGAGTGTCCCCTCCAGCTGCACACATCTGCCCACCGCCCGGAGCCCCCCCGGACATCTTCCTCCTGCTGGAGGCGGCGGTCGCCTCTGGCCCCGGCCCGGCCTCCGACACGGCCTGACGAGGGCCAGATGTTCCTGAGTTCTCCCTCCGGTCCTGGCAGCTCCCGGCTCCAGGCCTCCAGCGGACGGACCCTCCCTGGGTTCTGCGGTGTGAAGAGAGGGCTTCTGCGGAGCTTTGCCTCCTGCCCCAGGACCCTGGCGTGACCGTGGGACCCTCCACGACTGCCCCTGCCCCCAGCCCCCATCTCAATCCCGTTCATCCGCCGGTAAACGCCGATGGCCCTGAAATGAAATACGGCGCTTCTGATCACAGGGGGTCCTGCCTCTGCCCAGTGTTCGGGGGGACCTTAGGCAGGACTCAGGTGAGCAGGAGGGGTGTGTGTGTGTTGGTTTTAACCTGAATCATTTACGCTGCTGCTGCTGGTAAGTCGCTTCAGTTGTGTCCGACTCTCTGCGATCCCAAAGACAGCAGCCCACCAGGCTCCGCGGTCCCTGGGATTCTCCAGGCAAGAACACCGGAGTGGGTTGCCATTTCCTTCTCCAATTATTCAGTCTGAGTGTATTAAAAGCAACTAATGAACACATCGAAGCGTCTTCGCCCTGTTTCTGACAACTGCCCTTCAAATGCTCAGTCACTCAGCCGTGTCCGACTCTTGAGAGCCCACGGACTGTAGCCCGCCAGGCTCCTCTGTCCATGCGATTCTTCAGGCAAGAAAACTGGAGTGCGTTGCCATTTCCTCCTCCAGGGGATCTTCCTGACCCAGTTATTGAACTGGGTCTCCTGCATTGCAGGCAGATTCTTTACCACCCAAGCCACCAGGGGCTATCTCTTTAAATCCATTAAGTAAAAAGAGTGAGATGATTTCAGGGAAAATAGCAACTAAACACGAATGATACAGGTTTGACACAGAGATGGCAAAAATTGACACAGATCCTGGGAGAGTGTCTGGACTTTGGCAAACGCCTGGAGAGCAGTGCATTGTGAGATCTGGGCACTGGTGGAGCCAGACCCTGGCCATGTCCCGCAGCCACTCATTCTGTCCCCTCACAGCAGAGGACCCCACCTTTGACAAATTGCCACTCTCTTATAAAAGGAGGTTATGTTTATATGTCTTATAAAAAATGGTTGTGTTGGAAGATCCCAAAGTGAGCTGAATAAGGGATAGACCTTGTCTTTACATATACTTTGAAAAAACTTTGGGTGATGCTTTTGAACTGTGGTGTTGGAGAAGACTCTTGAGAGTCCCTTGGACTTGCAAGGAGATCCAACCAGTCCATCCTAAAGGAAATCAGTCCTGGGTGTTCATTGGAAGGACTGATGCTGAAGCTGAAACTCCAGTATTTTGGCCACCTGATGGGAAGAGCTGACTCATTGGAAAGACCCTGATGCTGGGAGGGATTGGGGGCGGGAGGAGAAGGGGACGACAGAGGGTGAGATAGCAGGAATCACCAACTTGATGGACATGAGTTTGAGTCAACTCCGGGAGTTGGTGATGGACAGGGAGGCCTGGTAGTAGCAGTCCATGGGGTCGCAAAGAGTCGGACACGACTGAGCGACTGAACTGAACTGAACTGCTGCTTTGTGATTTAAAGGAGAGAGAAATGAATTTTACAGTACACATTTCAATATGTAAACACTCAAGGTATAAAAAACTTTTAGATGATTAAACCTATTTAATAGTAGCTTAGTTTGAATTTCAGAGAGGTAAGGTAATACTCAATCGGATATTCGTGACACTCTTTCCCTATATTTGACATCGATATAAGGGCTAGGAAACGGTATTCAGATAGATGGATGGATGGACAGGTGGACACAGAGACAGATAGATACGCAGACTCCCTGGGACACGGAGTGACGGACGCCAGCGGACACAGGAGCTCCGCACCAGCTGGTTAAGCTTCACAAGTGTTGTTATCATCTGCGATGTGTTTATAAAATGATGAGCAACCCTTGGAAAATTCCAAACAAACCATAACATAACCTTTCCTCAATTGACACAGCATTGCGTTCTAAGACTCTGTGTATTAAAACTGTACAAAAAAAAAGTTGTGTTTATATGTAAAGCAGAGTTAGATGGTAGTCTCAGATAATTACAGTGAAAACCACGTTTTTCGTGGGATGAACACCCAGCTGGGCATTTGGAAGTTATTTGGGGTACAAGGTAACCCTGGTGGGTGGTACAGGACCTACCCAAAGGCCTGTGTCCCTGGGAACCACCCACCCCCATCAAGTGCCTGGAACACTGCCCACCTGGTCATTGAGACAAGCAGGCCCTCCGAGTGAATGTCCAGGATGTCTCTGGTGGGGATACTGTTCCCATGGAGACACCTTGTCCCCTAGGAACGACCCCCCAAGACCCCACACCCTAACTCCTGCAACCTGTGAATGTGGTGAGGTGTCACTCCTGGGATGCTGTTACGTTATAGGGGACAGCTGACCTTAAGCCTGGGTATTATCTCCACCTCATCACAGTTTAAAAACAGAGAACTGTCTTGGCTGGTGCAGAAGAGGAAGTCAGGGAGACGTGAAGTATGAGAAGGACTTGGGTCATTGCTGGCTGGAGGATGAACAGGCCCACGGGAGGCAGTATGTGGAGAGCGACCCCTGCCAACAGCCAGCAAAGGACAAGGATTATAGTCGTAAAACCATAAGGACCTGAATTCAGCTCCCCTTGGGTGAGCTTGGAAACAGATTCTTCTCTTGAGTCCCAGGTCAGCGGCACCTTAATTTCGGCCTTGTGGGAGCCCAGGCAGAGAGACTAGACAAGCCTGCCTGGAATTCTGGCCTGCAGAATGTGAGATCATAAATGGATGTTGTTTTGAGTGCCTAAATTGGTGGTAATCTGTTATGGTTGCATAGAAACCAAATACAACAAACCAAACAGGCACACCCATCTGTCTCGTTGGCACAATCTCAGTTATTCCGTCAGACGCTACGTGGCCAAGTGCCTCCAGACAGGAGACCTGATTGGTCTAAGCTGACCATGGTGATTCCTTCTTTTTGTCAAAGGTTTGTTTAGGAACAGGCATATGATGCGATCCTGGCCGGTGAGAAGTAAGATGTCTTCCAGGAGAATCTCTGGGAACAGAGGAGTTGAAGGAGGAAGTTATTTTTCTGTCTCTGGATGTGGCAGTGATGCCTGGGGCAATGGCAGCCATCTTGTGACCATGAGGGGCCTCTGCTGATAGACCAAGGTGACAAGCTGAGGCAGCCCGAGTCGGAAGCTGGAGAACTGGGTACCTGCACACATCACTGAGCTGCTCTCCCTTGGGCTTCTCATGCAGGAGCTTGTGTTCCTGTGGTTTAAGCCGTTCTGAGCAGAGTTATCTGCTACTTGCAGGCTAAAGTGCCGTCAGTGATAAACAGAGAGCTGCCTGGGAGTTACACGAGGGGTCATGTAGGCGAATCAGCGCGCGGCCTCATGCCACAAGGGCACCAAAACGGGGCGCTGCTCCCCTCCTGCCTCAGCCCCTGCAGGCGCCAGGGCTCAACCAGAGAAGGCGGGCCAGAGGGGATGCCCACCTATGTTCACACCTGTCCCTGCAGAGCTGTCTCAAGAGCTTTACCACCCGGAAGAGGCCCCTGTGGCTGGGGGGCCAGTCCAGCAAGTCTGAAATCCAGAGGAGGGGCTCATAGGTGTCTGGAGCCCTGGATGCAGTGGGACCCTGTTGTTTCAGGGAAGCCCTCAGCCTCACTTACAGGCATTCGGCTTCACTCAGATTATCCAGGATCATCTGTCTCTCTTACTCCAGTGAAACTGGTTGTGAACTTGAATTCCATCTCAAAACACCCACGGCAATCGTGGGTTACCGTTTGAATGACTTGGGCTGTACCCAAATGGCTCAGCAAGATGGTCCAGTCGGAGACCATGGAACATCCCCGGATTCAGCTTTTTTCTGAGCTGGATGGAAAACGTCACTCGTGTTTGCTTCCCTCCCTCTGTTCGTCCCTCTGACACCCAGCGGCCCCTAAGCTTCAGGAAGCTCCTGGGCAGAGTGGACACTCGAGGCCTGGCTAGGAGCGGGGGCGCCAGGCGGCCGGAGGTCCCAGAGGCTCTCAGGCCGGCTGCCTTTCCTGAGCGAAGGCTCAGAGGAAACAACAAACAACAGTAGGAAGGCGGGCTCAGCGGGGGACCGTGGAGGAAGGGCTAAAAACGAAGCCCGCGGAGCGGAGGGTGCAGGCAGTGGAGAGGGCTGGGGCCGGGGCGCCCTTCTCAACTGGCCCTTGTTTCTGCTCCCGGCTGAATGTGGGGTGCTGCCTTTACTGGGGGCCAGGTGCAAAGGGGTGTCCAAGCACCCCCCCCTCCAGTCCCGGCTGTTAATTCTGCTCTGTAATGTGTCCGACAGAAGCAGTGTGGCAGCCACTGTGTGTGCTGGAAACGGTGCACGCGGTGAAGCGGTCCCTCCTGCGGGAGCCGGCCTCGCTCGGGGCCACCTGGAACCGGCGAAGTCACGACAGAAATAAATGGAAGATGGGAAGGCCAGGGGTGATCAGAGATGACGGAGCAGAGGCCAGGGCCTCTGAAGACGTCATGGGATGTAGCTAAGACGGCTGGGTGGATGTGAATTTGTCAGGAGTCCCCCAGTGTGGTCAGGGCGCCTGAAGTAGGCAGGGAGAGGTTTGGGGTGTGAGGAACAGAGAGCCTGGCACAGCTGGAGGTGTGCATGTGGGCAGACTGGAGGACGCTGGGGCCGGAGTGGGGCCCCCACCACCGTGACCACCGTCACGGCCAAAGGCAACTGACTGGTCTGGCAGTCAGGCCACCCGGGTCCTGGGAGGCTGCCCCTGGCCTGCAGAACCAATGACATGGTCTGCTCGTCACCCATCTGCGTGCCTGAGGCCACCGGCCCGGCCTGCAACTGGGAAAGCAGGGTTCTGAACATGGGGTCACAGAGCATCCCCAACATAACCTCAGAGGCACAGAGCTGAGGCTGTTTCCGAGCCCACCCCGACGGAAGCAGGAGAGCCCGGGACTCCTGGGTGCCGGAGGACTGAGTCCCGCCTGGGCTGTGCCCTGACCGCCTGGGTGGCCTTGGCGGGATCGCCATCCCTTTCCGAAGGACACATTTACGACACAGATTGCTGTTCAGTCGCTAAGTGTGTCTGACTCTGCGACCCTGCGGACTGCAGCCCGCCAGGCCTCCCTGTGTATCACCAGCTCCCGGAGCTTGCTCAAACTCATGGCCATTGAGTCGGTGATGCCACCCGACCATCTCATCCTCTGTTGCCCCTTCTCCTCCTGCCTCAGTCTTTCCCAGCATCAGTCTTTTCCAGTGAGCCAGTTCTTCGCATCAGGTGGCCAAAGTATTAGAATTTCAGCTTCAGCATCAGTCCTTCCAATGAATAGTCAGGACTGATCTCCTTTAGGATTGACTGGTTGGATCTCCTTGCAGTCCAAGGGACTCTCAAGAGTCTTCTCCAACACCACAGTTCAAAAGCATCAATTCTTCGGTGCTAAGCTTTCTTTATGGTTCAGCTCTCACATCTGTACATGACCACTGCACACACTGGCTTTAATCAAGACCCTTCTCCCGGCAGGAGGCCACCACCCAGACCCTAGGCTGTCAGTGGAAGTGTGGGCCCAGGCTGTGCCCTGAGGGAATCCGGCCGGGGACACGCATTTGCTGGGGGTAGGCGTCTCTGGGGGATGCTGTCCATCAGACAGCTCAGCAGGCTGTTGCCGGCTCCTCCCTCCTCGCTGTCTCTGCTCGCCCGGCTCCTGTCCGTGGGCCCTGCCCTGGCTACCACTCTCACTTGGCCGTGCATGAGGGGTTTGGGGGCAGGCCGTGCTTTTCCGGGTAGAAGAGGACCGATGTCCGCCTGCCTTCTGCCTTTAATAGTGTGGTGAAGGCCACGTGTCTGAGGGACATCTCTGAAGATGCGTCACACGACCACTGGGAAACCACAGCTTTGACCGGACGGCCCTCTGTTGGCAAAGTAACGTCTCAGCTCTTTCATATGCTGTCCGGGTTGCTCATGGCTTTCCTTCCAAGGAGCAAGCGTCTTTTGATTTCATGGCTGCAGTCACCATCTGCAGTGATTTTGGAGCCCAAAAATATAAAGTCTGTCACTGTTTCCATTGTTTCTTCATCTACTTCCCATGAAGTGCTGGGACCGGATGCCATGATCTTAGTCGTCTGAATGTTGAGCTTTAAGCCAGCTTTTCACTCTCCACTTTCACTTTCATTAAGAGGCTTTTTAGTTCCTCTTCACTTTCTGCCATAAGGGTGGTGTCATCTGTGTATCTGAGCTTATTGATATTTCTCCCGGCAATCTTGATTCCAGCTTGTGCTTCACCCAGCCCAGCGTTTCTCATGATGTGCTCTGCATATGAGTTAATAAGCAGGGTGACAACCGCCTGCTTGGGGCCTCCCTGGTGGCTCAGACTGTAAAGAATCTGCCTGCAATGCAGAGACCTGGCTTCGATCCCTGGGTCAGGAAGATCCCCTGGAGGAGGAAATGGCACCCCACTCCAGGATTCTTGCCTGGAGAATCCTGTGGACAGAGGAGCCTGGTGGGCCACAGTCCCTGGGGTCGCCATGAGTTGGACTAGAGTGAGCAACTGACACTTTCACACTTTCACTTAACCGCCCACTGAAGGCTTCTTGTGCTCAAGCAGGACCCCCTGGAGTCAAGAGGAGCCAGTTGCCTGACCCCCGCCTCCTCAGCCTGTGCCCAGTGGGAACCTTTGCTGAGCTTGGCTCCCGGGGTCTGTGACTGTGAACGTGACCATGTGCAGGTCCCGAGGCACGGTGTGCACTCCCCTGAGCCCCGAGGCCCCGGCTCAGCATCCGGCCCACGTTGCGCTGACACCCACGGGTCATCGCAGCGCTCTGCTGGCACTGGGGTGACGCCCGCTCCCTGACCCAGCGTGACGGGAGGGCACCAAGACTCGCTCTGGGTGACCCCTTGCCGGCTCTTCCACCCAGAGGAAGGTTCCCCTCGTCCAGGCTTCCGCTGCGTCCCGCTCTCCTGTCTGTTTTGCCCTGCAGAGGAAGTGGCTGGGGCGGAGAGGCTCCACCCAGCTCCAGGTGGGCCCTCGGGGTGTGGGCTGGGGGCCGTCCCTTCTCGGGCGCTGCACCCAGAAGCAGTGCTCTCACCGGCCTCACCTCCTCTCCCCGTCTGCCCATCTCTCTCCACAGCCTGAAGAAGCACGTGAAGCTCAGAGCAGCCGCTTCACTCCGTTTGTCTTGCTCATTCTCTGGGGCAAAGGCCTCGTGCCTCAGGGCCTTTCACCATCCCCACCTGCGCTCCCAGCACCCTCTGTCGCTCCCCACCTCACGCCCACCAGCCACAGTCCGTCTCCCTGCTCCCTCGAGGCGCCGGGCCTTTGTTTGCACTCACAGTGACCTGAATCTGCCGTCCCCGAGAAAACTCCTATTCACCCTTCAGCACCCCAGCTCGAGTGATGGCCTTCCCCCGAGAGATGCCCCGGCCGGCATCACGCATGCCCCCTCTGTGCTTGCCCACACTCTGCACCTCCGGCAGGCCCCTGACACTCAGCGGACACTGCCCACTGCCTGCGGAGGTCCTCAGGCACAGCGGGCTCCCAGGGCCAGACTCTCTCCAGGGCCGGCCTCCGGTTCCTATCAACAACACCGACTGCCATCACCATTACTGTTTGTGGGGATGCTGTGAGAAGGGAGAGATATAACAGTCATCTCCCGCTTTATCAAGGATCTTCTCAGTGCTAAGCAGCATTCTAGGTGCTTCCTATGTATTGGCACTTTATCTTCAAATTCCCTGTGAAGTGGGTGTCAGAACAGTTACTGTTCTTGCCCCGTCTTACTGATGAGGATACGGAGGCTCACAGCCGCAAGAATGATGCACACAGGTCAGTGCCCCAGAGCTGCACCCCAGTCTGCACCGCCCTGCCCCCACCTCACTGATCACCCAGCACCCAGCTAGGGGGGTGATCACAGCGAAGAAAGGGAGGCTCACAGAGGGCAGGGACCAGCTCAAGGGCCCGTGTAAGCGTCTGGGAAAGCTGGGATTCAAGTCTAGGCCTGGCTGGGCCTCCCAAGCCTGCCCCCTGCCCTGAACCCCCTCTGTGGCTTGGCCGGGGTGGTCCGGTGCGGCAGGCGCCCGGCCAGCACTGGCCCTTTGTGAGTTGGGGTATTGTCCCCGGGAAAGGCCTTGGTTCCCACGAGCGGCCACCCACACGCTGGTTTCTCAGGATACTGGGAGCTGCATCCCCCCTCTGCCCCAGATGGCCCCTCGCCCCCCACCCTCCTGTCCCCCTGACGTTGCCCCCCTAACCTCCTGGTGGGGCGGGAGAAAGGCAGTGGCCCACAAAGCCCTCATCTTTGTGGAGGGCAGCCCAGTGGGCGGGCCCCTGCCTCCCTCCGTCTCCACTGCCCCCACTCCAGTCTTTTCATCCTTCCTGGCAAACACAACAAAGCCTCGGAGGAGGCCGGGTGGCTCTTTCTTCAGCTCCAGCTGAGCTGGCTTTTTGGTCTCTTTCTGAAGGTGGAGCCCACCCCCGCCTCCCCCTGCCCAGCAGTGCTGGCCCCAGGCTGCCTGGCCAGGTGTCTTAAAGGGCCAGCTTCTCCTCGACAGCGCAGGGCAGGGGCGGTGGGCAGAGAGATGGCTGAGACTTGAGTTTCAAGAGAATCTGTGGTCACCAAGTGGAGGGCGGCTCTGCTGGAGGCAGGGTCAGGCCCCGGGACGGCTCGGCGCCTGCCCGGGGCTGGATGCCCGTGCCTTTGCTGCCAAGACGTTCCCGAGGCTGCTTCTGTCCACACGCCCGTTGGTCCCGACACTTGCTCGTTCACTGTCTTCCTCGGGGCCCTGGGCTGGGTGCTGGCCTAAGAACCTCAAGCCGTCCTGCTTCCTCGCAGGGTTCGTGGGCTGGGCCCGGAGACCGGTTATAAGCCCATCCTTATTGGGCTGACTTGCCCATCCTCCCGGCAACTTTTGAGGCACAGGACAGGGAGGTCGGGGAGGGTGCAGAGTGCCCCCAAACATCGCGAACCGTTCAGCGGCCGGCAAGAGCTGACTTTGGGGTGTGCATTATTCAACATTTCTGGGACGTGCACTCCTGTGATTCTCCCGGGAGGAGCTCAGACCCAGAGTTCGGCAGGGTTCCCCCCGGGTATGTGTGTGTTCGGTAGGTCAGTCACCATAGTCTGGCCAGTCAGGGCATCACATGATCCTGATTCCTGGTGGGTTCAGGGACGAACATGCTTCCAAGTTGGTCCATTGAGGCTTAGCCTGGCGCTTCAGGAGGCTGACTCAGACCAGAGATGGTCTCCCTACGGGACTTGGAGCTTTGTAGATGTCAGTGCCTCAAAGGCTGCCAGGGGAGAGACCTTGCCTGGGAGCGAAGCCCAGAGCTTCTGTATCCTGGTGACATTGTTTAAGTACCTGGATCCAGCCATGCCTGAAGTTGGTATCATCTAAACTTTAGTAAAAGCCAGCTCCTTTTTTAAGTGAGTCAGACTTTCTGGCACTCATTAAGAGACCTGGCTGATGGAAAGAGACAGTGAGGAGAGAAAGCTGGAGAGTGTTTGGGTGTAGCTTGGGAGAAGTGACAAGGAAACACTGTGTTCGGATGGAGGGCTAAACGGCATCGTATAAATCGTGGTGTTAAATATTCCGTGTGAAACTGCATTACCGCATCGTAATCCGCGTCTTCCCCTCGGGATCATCAGTTGTGCCCACTCTGGTCACACGTGTGCCGGGAGGAGGGACTGTCTTGCGGGATTTGGAGGAGCCGAGTCTGCTGTCTGGGCCGAGTGAGCCTGAGGAGGCCAGCTGTGCGCAGCAGGAGCCCCGAGGTTGATGGGCCCAGCAGCCCTCCTCTGCAGGCGGGCCGGCTGGGTGAGCTCCAGGAGGCTGTGGCCGCGTTGATGTGCGGGATGCTTGTATGAGATCCAGGCCCCTCCTGGTTCTGCAGGCTGTGGTCGCTCCCTTGGGCCCCTCTGCACAAAGCACGTGCGTGTCCCCGCGTCAAGTTCATGGCCTGCTTTGCCCAGGCCCAGGGACCCTCAGAGGGCAGTGGGCATGCCTGTGTCTGTTCTGTGTGCCCAGCGTATCTGCACAGGGCTTTGTCCGTGGAGGGTGGTTAGGAAATGTGGGACAAATACCTGAGGGTCTCCAATGGCTTAAATATCTCCTGTCTGTTCTCCTGGGTTCCTAGTCAAGACGGTGGATGGAGGTGCTATGAGAAGCACCCTTTCTATCTTCGAACACACAGAAGTGCTGGAGAAAACCTTACCATTTAGGAGAATGCAGAGCCAAGGTCACAGATTAGAAGGTAAGATGCCCGGCTTGTGTGGGGAGTGGGAGGTGGAGCTGAAATGCCCCCAGGGGGTCAGGACTGGGGGTCTGAGGCCCAGGTGGCACAGGGGCAGGGGTCCCTGCGTGCTGCGTGAAGACAAGCAGTCCTCTGCAGGAGGAGGGGGCCCATCCAGGGGCCGTCTCATCCACAGACAGAGGCGAGAAAACCCCTCCGACTGCTTCGGGATGCTGCCTGAGGTGCGGGGCCCAGTTTCTCACCAGCTGTGCAGTGAGAAACCTTGAGCTAAGAAAGGCATCTAGAAAGCAGCCCAGAATCAGGCCCTGGTGGGGACAGAGAGGGAACACCCCCCACACACACCGCGATCGGGGGACCCTCCAGGGTCCTAATGTCTGTCAAAGCTGGGCTCAGGGTGGCCATCCCCATCATGACGGGGAGAACTGGACAGGCTGGGGTTACGGCAACGCCAGAGAGATGAGAGGGGGCAGCTTCCCCGAGAGACAGGGCAGGGCTTGGGAAGGGAGGTGAAGGCCCAACTTCGAGAAAGAACTCAGAGCAGTTCCTCCTGAGCAGCGAGGAAGAGCGGCTGAGGTCACACCTGAGGAGGGGCTCCACAGGGGAAGGAGGCTGGTGTGGAGTCGGGAAGCTCAGCCGAGTCCTGGGTCCCTCGAGCTTGGTTTTGTGACCAGTGTTCTTGGCTGTTCTGTTCCCCTCCCTTTCCTTTCTTCAAAGACAGAGAGCGTTGGGGGCAAGTCAGCCTGCAAACCTGCAAGCTCTGACTAGAGCAAACGGACAGAGGAGGGCTGCTCCCGGGGCGGGGCCAGGCTTAGGGGCTGGGAAATAAGTGGCGGCCACCACCTAACCACCGCAGGAGGGCCACTGTCTGGCCCTGGGCTTCCGCATTCGCCGGGCGTAGCCTCTGGGGCCTCTGTAGGATCTGCTCCTTTTCCTTCCTAAAGTGGTGGTTTGGTTGCTAAGCCGTGTCCAACTCTTGCGACCCCATGGACTGTAGCCCGCCAGGCTCCTCGGTCCATGGGATTCTCCAGGCAAGAACACTGGAGTGGGTTGCCACTTCCTTCTCCAGAGGATCTTCCTGACCCAAGGATCGAACCAGGAGCCCCAGTTTGGTTTGGGATATCAGCATCACCTGACTCTTGCAGGTAGAGGCAGCCACATGCTGCAGTTCTGGCCAAGTTGGAGGAGGTGCAAGTTCCAGAGGGAGAAGCGGGGGGTGGGGGGTGAATATCAAGGCAAAGCTCACTAGCAGAAAATCCTTCTGGCCCTCAATGTCACTGGTCCATCTTACGCCTGGATAGCAGACATGAGATCTGGAGCTGCAGCAGCCATCTTGTAACCATGAGCCAACAACAAAGAAGGTGAAGTGGAAATAAAGAAAGAACACAGGCTGTGTGGCAGACAGACCTTCCTTCTCCACTTTCTGGCTGTGAGGCCCTGGGTATGTCACTTCACTTCTCAGAACCTCACTTCCCACAGTTTATAAGATGGGCAGACCTCTCCCTTGCAGTCTTGAGCTGATTAGATCATGCATTGCCTGTGTACCCACGTTCTGTCCTCTGAAGAGCTATATGAATGTGTCGAGTTACTTTTACAACCATGCTGTAAAGGACAGTTCTTTTAGGTCAAAAGAAAGAAGAGACTGTCTATTTCTCTTCTTGGAGAAAGATCCAAGGCTGGATATGGGCCTTAGGCCAACGAGCCCTGCTCCCCAGCTGATCAGCTCTGCAAACAGGAAGTGGCCGTCCAAACATTTGGAGCTGCAGGAGCGGGCGACTTCCTTCCAGCACTGTGCTTTTCCATGTCCCCACTGAGAGCACCTCAGAACTCAAGGACACTGTCCGCCCAGTGAGGAACTAGGTTCAAAGCCATCCCTTCTGGCTGCCCCGCCCGCCAGGCCGGGCCAGACCAGCTTCCTTTCGGGCTGGAGGCGGATAGCAGCCCCCACAAGCCTCCACGGCTTCATGCTGTCCCGAGGGAAAGGCTGACGTCCTCGCCGCGACCTGGGTTGGCCCGGTCCGGGCCTGCCTCTCCCGCTCCATGCCTCCAGCCCAGGTCCCTCCTGTCTGTGCCCTTTACCTACCGTGTTTCGTTTTCTGGAGCACTCTCCCCTCCTCCCGCCCCTGGCCCATCTCGCATCTCGCCAGGTAACCCCGCCCCCAGCGCGTCTGTTCACAGTGGCCCCCTGCAGCCTCACACAGCTGCTGCGCAGAGCCGGTGCTCAGTACACGTGGGAGGCACGCGGGGCGCCTTGGAATTTGAAACGGTGGGAGCTCTGTTCACTGAGCACCAAAATGAGCCAGGCAGGGCCTCACGGCGTCTTCACAGCCACGCGGGCAGGCAGGAACCGCAGTCTCCATTCCACCCAAGAGGAAACGGGGGCTCGGAGGGGGCCAGTGACTTTCCCAAGGTGTCACGTCGGCAGAGGTCCTGCCAGGGTGTGAACCTTGGTCCCAAGTCCAGTGTCCTGCCCTGGCGGAGCTAGCACAGGGCTCCGGCCCGTCTGTCTCCTCACCTGGAGAAGGGGGACAGCGTGGTACCTGCCTCCCAGGGCTGGCGGCTGGGGGGACTCGTGAGTTAAGTCACCTGAGTGCTCAGAGGCCTGCCCATCTTAGGTGCTCAGGAACTCTTAGCTGTTGCCATCATAGTATCGCACTGATCAGTCAAAACAAATATGAATAAACATATCCTATTACCCGCCCATCATGAATATGCAAATAGCGGGACTTGATGGGTGAACAGGCCCCTGGCCGGATGGATGGATGAGTGGATCCGTGAACAACAGCGAACCATGAGAACGAGTGGGGAGGAGGAAAGCCCCGGAAAACGGGAGGGGATCCCCGACCCCAGCCCCCCGCTCACCTGTAGCGCCGCAGCTCGCCCTCCAGCCGCCGCAGCCCGCGCTGCAGGCCGGGCACCTGGCGCGCCAGCGCCTCGAGCTCGCGGACGCGCCCCAGGCTGCGGAGCACCGCCTCCCGGGCCTCCTCCGCGCGCCGCCGCACCTCGGCCTGGCCCCGGCGCAGCCGCCCCGCGTGGGCCTCGGCCGCCGCCAGCGCGCCCCGCGCCTGCCGCAGCTCCCGCGCCGCCGCCTCGGGCTCGCCGCGCGCCGCCTCCTGGGCGCCCTCCTGGCTCTTCCAGAGGCCGACCTGCAGGGACAGGGCGGCAGGGCAGGCGGTGAGCGCCTCGCGCGGGATCCCGACCCGGCCCAGAGCGCGCGAGCAAACCCACCGGGGCCATGTGCTCGGTTAGCCCTCGCCCTAACTCTGCTAAGACAGGAGCTCGCACCGTCCGGTGGTAATGGGTGCCCCCGGGTAATGGATGCGGGCCAGCGAGGCCCGAAGCTCGCGCTGTTCTTTGCGCGGTTCCAGTGAGTCCCCAGACTCTTCTCCACCTCCTGCCCTTGGGGCACTCCGCCTCCAGCCCACAGAGGTGGTCCCCTCTTCTTGGCCTCAGGCCCATCTCCCCGGCCCTGCGCCACTCCTAGCCGCTTAACGGGGAGGTTTCCTTCTGTTGCGTTTATTGCTGTGCCTTCAGGCGCCTAAAATAGGCCTGGCACACAGTAGGTGTTCAGTAAAGACTTAACGAAAGGAGAAGGAAAATGGCAGCCTACTCCAATATTCTTGCCTGGAGAATCCTGAGGACCGTGGAGCCTGGAGGGCTGCCGCCTATGGGGTCGCACAGAGTCGGACACGACTGACGTGACTTAGCAGCAGCAGCAAAGACTTAACAAATGATCCTGCACGATCTTACTCCACAGAACAAGAGTAACCCCCCGCCCCAGGCTTCGCTTCTGGGATGCCCGTGGGCGCGGCCCTTGCCTTGGGCACTAAAATCTGCGCCTGGACCCCTGGGCGCTTCTGGGTCTCTCCCTACGCCTCGGGGCTGTGCCCGTGCCGCGTGGGGAGCAGGCAGCGCCCTCCGAGGCTGTGCTGGGCCTCGTCTGATCCCGCACCTCTTCTCATCCCCTTTGGCACAACGCTGGTGCTCAAGCGCTTGCTGACTGAATCCCAGAAGCCTGCCCTGGGTCCGTGCCTCTCTCGGCGCCTGGCCCCCACAGCGCTGGGTGGCCTTTGCCTGCCCGATCGCCGGTGTGACACCATTTAGGCCCGGGGACGCGAGGCCAGGCCCCGAGGCAGGCCCTGCAATGTTTGTTGAGTGACTGCATACAGCTGCCGGTAGACCCCGTTAGGCAGGGAGCTCCTTAAGGGCCGGACAGAGTCTTCCTCACACCTTATCTCCTAGGCCTCCCGGAAGCCTCTAGAGGCCTATGTGAGACCGTCCGGGTTTCCTGGAAGGGTCCGGGCCTGGATCAGAGGGCAAAAGGAGACGGGTGCGGGTGGGGATGGTTTCCTCACTGGGACTGGGGTTTGGGGGTGGAATGGGCGATGTGAGTAGGGGAGAGGCCCCGAGGGGGTGGAGTGGCTGGGCGGCAAGTAGGCTCAAGCCAGGCGGGCTGCCCCCTGCTCGTCCCCTCCTGCCCGGGAGGGGCTCTCAGCCCGCCGCGGTCGCCGGGGTCGGCCCTTCCCCCCCACCGCCTTCCGCCCCTGCCGCGGGCGCACCTGCAGCGCCAGGCAGCGCGCGTCACTGCTCTGAAGCGCGGCCCGCAGGTCCTCCACCAGCTCGCGCAGGCTGCTGTTTTCCTCCTCCAGCCGCGCCAGGCGCTCGCCGTCGGGGCCGCTGTCGGTGCCGGGCGGGCGCGCAGCTCGGCGGCGGCGGCGGCGCGGGCGGCGCAGGCGGATCTGCGTCTCGATGTGCTCGCTCAGAGCGCCGCGGGGCAGACGGGGCCCGGCGCGGGTGCCGAAGTAGCCGCAGAGGCGCGCGTGGAACTGGCGGAAGGTGAGCTCGGGCGGCTCCGCGCGCAGCGCCAGGCGCGCCTCCTCCTCGGCATCCTCGTCCCATTCGGCGGCCTCCCCAGCGGCCGCGTCCCCCGAGATCACGTCCCCAGAGTTCGTGTCTCCGGCGGCCGTATCCCCGGAGGCCTCCCCGGGGGCGGCAGCCCCCTCGAAGCGCAGTCCCAGCACCGCGCAGAGCGCGCGGAAGTCGGCGCGGGGCAAGCGGCCGGCCCCTCGGCAGTCCAGGTGGTGGAAGACCTCCTGCAGATACTGGTCCAGGCCGGTGGCCAGCACCACGATCTCGTTCTCCACGCCGCGGTCCAGCCCGTAGTGGTGCGCCAGGGCGCTCAGGAGCCACTGCGTGCGCCGCGCCGGCCGCCGGTACGGGTCACTCGCCGCGCCTTCCATGCCGGCTTCCGCGCCCGGGCCGCTGGGCTCCAGCGCGGCGGAGCGCCCCTCCTCCGGTCCCTCCGCCCACCACTTCCAGGGGCGGCCCCCGGCTTTCTCGAAAGGAGGGGCTTAGCGGCGGCTGGGGCGGAGCCGGCGGCGTCTAGCGGCGGCGCTGTGTTTACCCGGGTGGGCTTGGCGGGGGCTGGGGAAGGGGACCCAGCGGCCCCGAGGTCCCCGTGGGGCTGCCACCGCCTGGCCTCTCTCCCGATCTCGGCGACCCCTCATCACTCCCGGGGCGTTCCTGGCGCCTCCTCTTCCCTTTCCACTCCGGGGTCTGTCCTCTTTCAACTCCCTCCTTGTGCAGAGTGTGCCCCAGGTAGCGGTGGGCGTGGGTGCGCGATGGAAGCTGGGGGGCGCTGGAAGGTGGCGGCCTGGTTCTCCTGCTGGGGGCGTGTCCCCACGCCCACGCGCCCCTCCACCCTTTCAGCTGGAAATCCAGGAGAGTCCGGCGAGCTCGCCTGGACCACCATACCCCCGTAAGAGCGGGGAAGCACCTTCAAGTCACCTACTGGGTCCCCAAACCGACTTCCAGCTCCGCCAGGGCGGGGGCACGGCCCTCGCATTGTAATGAGCCGAGGAAAACCAACCTGGAGAAAGAGGGGATGCCTAAGGGCGGTCCCGGTGGGTAGAAACCATCTGAACCAGAACCTTGCTCTTTAAGCTCTGGGTGTGTTGGGGCCAGAGGCAGGGTAGGAAAGCTGAGGTCTTCTTTCTTCCCAGCACTTTGTGCCAAATAATGGTGAGCTGGCCCTGTAACCAGAACCGTTGACTAGGGAGCTGGGGGGTTAGCCAATCAGGTAGCTGTCGGCCAGACATTTTCTCTGATGCACTAGTACACCTTTCTGGAGGATAAAAGTCAGCCTCCCAGGTAAAGTAAGGCTGCTTTTCCATTTTTCTTTTCTTTTTTTTTTTTGCCCAGGAGAGGTGTAGACATGTCCTACTCTGATGCCTGCAGTGGGAAGTGTCTTCCAGCCTCGAGGGATCAAGAAGCAGCTTTCTTCAGCTGCTCGAGGCTAAGATGGGCAGCATCTGGCCTCACGTACAGCTCTCGGAATTCAGACGTCAAATCCTAGAGTTTGAAAAAGAACCAGCGTTCTGTCTCCTCTGGTGCAGCACCCAGAGCACTTCGTCAGCTGGGCAAGCTTCTATTCATTCTTGACGACTTTGCCCACCGTGTGTCTCTGCCAGGAAGAGTTAGGTGCTCCTTCTCAACCTGAAATGTTTTGTATGTGCATTAAAACAATTATTAAAGTAGTAGCAGTTCCCCGGCGGCTCAGTGGTAAAGAGTCCACCTGCCAATGCAGGCAGCCTGGGTTCGATCCCTGGGTCAGGGAGGTCCCCTGGAGGAGGAGAAGGCAACCCACTCCAGTATTCTTGTCTGGAGAATCCCACGGACAGAGGAGCCTGGCGGGCTACAGTCCATGGGGTCGCAGAGAGATGGACACAACTTAGCAACTAAACAGCAGCAACGGTTTGGCGAAACGTTTTACGTCAGCTCCACACCTTGGCCTCTACCTTAGAAAACTCGCGCGCAGGGTGTTCACTGCAGTGTCGTTTATGATAGTGGGAAGCTGGAGACAGCGCTTTACCTGGGGTGAACAGCCAAACAAGGGTGAGTGAAAAAGTGGGTTGTAGCGCGTTGAGTCCAATGCAACCCCGACGTCACAGCGAGCCGGCACAGAGCGGCACTGAGTGTTTCCTGTGCGGACGTGTGTGTAAGTGCGTAGAGGGCTACGGAGGGGTTCGCAGGCAGGTTCAGTGGCTGTCTCCAGGGGTTGGAGGCACTTGGCTTTCGCTGTAATCTTCCTTTTTCACAGGGCAGTGTATTTGCTTCTGTCCTATTTTTTTAGGGGAAAGACTTTCGTTGCCACTTACAGCCCACAGAGTTCGCCCATTTAAGGCATATAAATAGATGGCTTCTGGCATATTTATAGAGAACAGGACCGTCCTCACAGCTTCGTTTTACCTTTGCACGTATTTGGCTGCGCCTCCACGCCCCCTGGACCCTCCCGCCCTCGCCTCCAGCGCTGCCTCCCTCACTGACCTACTGGGGGTTCTTCTGACTCACCGCGGGGCCTTGGCATCCACCTCCCCCAGGTGCTTAGAGCCTGCCTCCTCACCCCCAAGTCTCTTGCGTCAAAGTCACCTCCTCTGCCAGGCCTTCGGTGACGCTGCAAGCCCTCTGCACCCCTAACAGACTCTCTCGCCTGGTGTGTCAGTCTGTCTGCCTGTATGACAGACACTGTCAGCCACAAGGGTAGGGACGTGTGCCTGCCTGACCACCGGGCTCGGTGTTGGGGACACTGAGTGATGACCTCCAGCTCCCATCTCAGCTGCCTCCAAGCAACCATTGCCATTTATTTGCAGGCCTGCCTCAAGGGCTGAGGTTCACAAGGCCAGAGACCCGCTATAGCCCCGGTGCCCAACACAGGGCTTGGCATTAAGTAGGCACTAGTTACATAGTTTTGTTTGAACACATTTTTGTAGACGTGAACACACGGCTTCAGAAGGAAATCACTGGCATGTCTGGAATTGGAGCATCCTTTCGCCCAGGGATGATGGAGTCCGCGAGATTCCAAATGTCGGTGATTGGTTGGACCCCCTAACTGGACCGTAGAAACTTCTGGGTTGGGAGTCCCACCACCCGAGGGGTTGCTGTGCACCTTTAGAACGTTGACTCTGAACTTCTGAGCTGCGTCTTGCAGACGAACCTGGCTCAGTCTCATGTTAATGCTGAGAGCGGATGCCCCAGAGGAGACTACCGCTGTCGCTGCAGCTGGCGACTGCTTTTGGGGAGGGAATCCTTTCAGCAGTCAGTATTGAAAGCCTTTACATATCTTGCCGTGGAGCGGGTGCCTGGCCTCCGCCCCCCGCAGCTCCGCGGGGGCAGGGGAGTATGGGGTGATAAAGGGGGGCTGTCAGGCCTGTCTGTCTGTGGGGCTGTGTTACCAGGCGCCTCTGAAATCATTCCGGTTGGACTCACTAGGTTTTTGTTTCAGATTCCAAGTGAGCAAACTCGGACGTCTCCTGCGCTTTTGTCTGGGTTGGGGGATGGGCGTGTGTCTGTGTGCCGGAGAGGCCCTTGGAGAGAAGCGATGTTTCTGAAGTCAGCTCAGTATTGTTTGAGCCATTCCAAATAGTATGTTGTTCACAGGGTCTTCAAACAGCCCAGAAAAACGCTAAGAAGCAGAAACATCCCCCGTGGCTCCAACAAGAGAAGAAGAGAGCTCTTCTGACGCGCTGTTTTCAGATGTTCCCGTGCGTTTGGGCACGAAAGAACTTTGGGAGTGACAGGACATTCTGTGTCCTCACTGGCATGGAAGTTATTAATACACAACTGTTACACGTCAATCAAAGCACTTACAAGGGTGAATTTTACAGGACATTCCGGTTGCACCTCCTTAAACTCGACATAAAGAAACGAGCTGGGATGCTGCTGTCGGGATCTTTCTTTGCACGTCAGCCATCTTCCTAAGCGGCTCTGACATTATTACCATTCCTGGGCAGCATTCTTCTCGAAGGCTGGTCCATGTGCCTTCTTAGGGCTGGCCCAGGAGGTGGGCATCACTGTGGTTTCTCTCCATCCCAGTAACACTGCCAACACTTGGCTCTGTCTCCGGGGCGACTTACTGCCCCGCTGAGGGGCGTGGACACTCCACAAGCCCTTGATGTCGTCAAACTGTTTGTCAGAAGGTGTGTGTCATCCCACCCAGTCCCCTGGAGCATCTGGGATTGTCTGAGAGCTGTCGTTTTTGGTGTTGAAGCTTTTACATTTTTAAGAGTCTTGGTTGGGGGAATTAGCTGAGTGTTTAGACATCGTTTTACTTCTGTCTATTAAAAATGGGCCCTGGACTTTCCTGGTGGTCCAGTGGTTAAGTTTCCACCTGCCAATGCAGGAGACACAGGTTGGAACCCTGATCTGGGAGGATCCCACATGTCTCAGAGCAACTAAGCGTGCATGCCACAACTCCTGAGCGCTGCTACCACTGAGGTCTGTGCTCCGAAGCCTGTGCTCCACAACAGAAGCCGCCGCAGTGAGTAGCCGCTGCACTACAGCCAGAGAGGCACCCCCACTCACCCCAGCTACAGGAAGCTCACGCAGCAACAGAGAAATAGCACGGCCACAAATAAATAAAAAGAAATGGGCCCGAGGGAATTCCCCAGTGGCCCAGTGAGTGGCCAAGACTTGGTGCTTCCACTGCCAGGGGCCCGGGTTCAATCCGTAGTCAGGGAAATAAGGTCCCACAAACCGCGTGACCAACCTAGACAGCATATTAAAAAGCAGAGACATGACTTTGCCGACAAAGGTCCGTCTAGTCAAAGCCATGGTTTTTCCAGTAGTCATGTACGGATGTGAGAGTTGGACTATAAAGAAAGCTGGGCACCAAAGAATTAATACTTTTGAACTGTGGTGTTGGAGAAGACTCTTGAGAGTCCCTTGGACAGCAAGGAGATCCAGCCAGTCCATCCGAAAGGAGATCAGTCCTGAACATTCATTGGAAGGACTGATGCTGAAGCTGAAACTCCAATACTTTGGCCACCTGATGCGAAGAAACGAATCACTGGAAAAGACCCTGATGCTGGGAAAGATTGGAGGCAGGAGAAGGGGATGACAGAGGATGAGATGGTTGGATGGCATCATCGACTCAATGGACACGAGTTTGAGTAAACTCCAGGAGTAGGTGAAGGACAGGGAGGCCTGCCGTGCAAGCAGTCCATGGGGTTGCAAAGAGTCGGACACGACTGAGCGACTGCACTGCACTGAACTGAACTGAGAATCTTCTCCCCCAGGCGGCTGTGCAGCGGCTGAGGCGGGGAGCCCCGCCCCCAGGAGAACCCCGCCCCCAGGAGGGGAGCCCCGCCCCGGGGCCACGTGCGTCTCCTAGCAACCGTCAAACTTAGGAGGCGAGTCTTCGAGCCTCCCTACCGGCGGGGCGCACCGACTGCGTCCTAGGAGGCTTCTCGCCCGAGGCGGCTGTGCGGCGGCTGTGGGAGCTGACCGACGCCGCGGTCCGAGCCCTCGTGACTGCCCAGCGTGTCCCCAAGCAGGTGCCGCAGGTACCCCCTACACACCCCACCCACCCGGCGCCCAACGCATCTGGGCCCGTGGAGGGCTCTTGGGCCCTGAGCCCGGCACTCCATGCCCGGGCGGGTCTGGCCCGGACAGTCCTCGCCCCGCTTGGTGTCAGCGTGCTGTCCCCGGATGACAAGCTCACACTGTGCTTGGGTACAGCTAGCCCGAGGCCGGCTCTGCGGGAGCAAAGGGGGCTTCCTTCCTACCCCTCCTTGCGCTTCCTGGGGAATAGGACTCAGCCTGCCCCTGATGGACGCGGTGAAAAGAGCAACACCTGGGAGCGGGAAGGCGGGGCGCCAGTTGGAGGAACCGGCTGCTCGTTATTATGATTACTGACGCACCATTTTCTTGTTTCCTTCAGTCTTGACTGGGTTCTCTCTGCGTGTCCGAGGCCTTGGCTGGTCATTGCGGACGGAGCAGGGCACCCGAGGAGGAGGGTGGGTCCCCTGTGGGATGTCGGCTTCCCTTCAGGAGCCCTGGGGTGCCCGCAGCGCCTCCCTTTCCTTGCAGCCGCCTGGGCCTCCCTGCAGCATGTCGCTGCAGGCCTGGGAGTGGGAGGATGAGGACCAGGCCAGCATGGGCCCTGTGTCCTCCGTGGGCAGCTTCCGCCAGTCCGGGAGCGAGTGTGGAGCCGATGAGCACCTGAAGGACAGGGCCTGGGCCCAGGAGTCGGACTCAGAGCACCGGGGCAGCAGCGAGTCCTCAGAAAGGCCTGCCAGTGCCTGCAGCTCCGATGCGCCCCATGTCGTCCCCTGCAAGTTCACCATCTCTCTGGCCTTCCCGCTGACTTCAGGTAAGCGTTAGGGCAGAATTCTAGCACGCTCTGCGGAGAGGGGGTGCACCGCTGACCTTTGTCCACGAGTTTGGGGCTCACCTAAGTGGGGTGGCCGATGCCAGGCCCAGAGGTCCAGAGAGGAACCGTCATGTTAGGGCCCACTGTGGGCCAGGAAGGGAGTGGTGTCACAGAGTGCAGAGACTTAATCCTCTCAAAGTCCCAAGAGGCTCAGTTCGGTCAGTCAGTTCAGTCGCTCAGTTGTGTCCGACTCTTTGCGACCCCATGGACTGCAGCACGCCAGGCCTCCCTGTCCTTCACCTACTCCCGGAGTTCACTCAAACTCATGTCCATTGAGTCAGTGATGCCATCCAACCATCTCATCCTCTGTCGTCCCCCTTCTCCTCCTGCCCTCAGTCTTTCCCAGCATCAGGGTCTTTTCCAATGAATCAGTTCTTCGCATCAGGTGGCCAAAGGATTGGAGTTTCAGCTTCAGCATCAGTCCTTCCAGTGAATATTCAGGACTGATTTCATTTAGGATGGACTAGTTGGATCTCCTTGCAGTCCAAGGGACTCTCAAGAGTCTTCGCCAACACCACAGTTCAAAAGTATCAATTCTTCAGTGCTCAGCTTTCTTTATGGTCCAACTCTCACATCCATACATGACCACTGGAAAAACCATAGCTTTGACCAGATGGACCTTTGTTGGCAAAGTCATGTCTCTGCTTTTGAATATGTTGTCTAGGTTGGTCATAGCTTTTCTTCCAAGGAGCAAGTGTCTTTTAATTTCATGGCTGCAGTCACCATCTGCAGTGATTTTGGAGCCCCCCAAAATAAAGTCTGCCACTGTTTCCACTGTTACCCCATCTATTTCCCATGAAGTGATGGGACTGGCTGCCATGATTTTAGTTTTCTGAATGTTGAGCTTTAAGCCAACTTTTTCACTCTCTTCTTTCACTTTCATCAAGAGGCTCTTTAGTTCTTTTTCACTTTCTGCCATAAAGGTGATGTCATCTGCATATCTGAGGTTATTGATATTTCTCCCAGCATTCTTGATTCCATCTTGTGCTTCATCCAGCCCGGCATTTCACATGACGTACTCTGCGTAGAAGTTAAATAAGCAGGGTGATGATATACAGCCTTGACGTACTCCTTTCCCGATTTGGAACCAGTCTGTTGTTCCATGTCCAGCTCTAACTGTTGCTTCTTGACCTGCACACAGATTTCTCAGGAAGCAGGTAAAGTGGTCTGGTATTCCCATCTCTTGAATAATTTTCTACAGTTTGTGGTGATCCACACAGTCAAAGGCTTTGGCATAGTCAATAAAGCAGAAGTAGATGTTTTTCTGGAACTCGCTTGCTTTTTCAATGATCCCGCGGATGTTGGCAATTTGATCTCTGGTTCCTCTGCCTTTTCTAAAACCAGCTTGAACATCTGGAAGTTCACGGTTCACGTATTGCTGAAGCCTGGCTTGGAGAATTTTGAGCATTACTCTACTAGTGTGTGAGATGAGTGCAATTGTGCAGTAGTTTGAGCATTCTTTGGCATTGCCTTTCTTTGGGATTGGAATGAAAACTGACCCTTTGCAGTCCTGTGACCACTGCTGAGTTTTCCAAATTTGCTGGCATCTGGAGTGCAGCACGTTCCCAGCATCATCTTTCAGGATTTGAAACAGCTCAACTGGAATCCATCACCTGCACTAGCTTTGTTCGTAGTGGCTGGTGATGTTATTTATGCTTTCTGCAGATAAAGAAGAGATTAAGGCACTTCCCCCTTGCCCCCGTATAAACTGACTGTGAATCCCCTAATTCTGGGTTTAAATGCAGATTCTCAGATATATTGGGCCAAAATCTACTTGTAGGTTTTTAATGATGGCCATTCCGATAGGTGTGAGGTGACAGCTCATTGTAGTGCTTTCATTTCGCCAATGATGGTGGCGTCGGGAGCAGCTTTCCACACGCCTCTTGGCTGTCTCTGTGTCTTGGAGAAATGTCTATGTCTTCTGCCCATGTTTTGATTGGGTTTTTCTGTTTTCGATATTAAGCTGTATGAGCTGGTTGTATGTTTTGAAATTAATTCCTTGTTAGTAGAGTCGTTTGCAAATATTTTCTCCCATCCACAGGTCGCCTTTTCATGCTGTCTGTGGCTTCCTTTGCTGTGCAGAAGCCTTTAAGTTGAATGAGATTCCATTTGCTTCGTTTCCTTTGTATTTCCATCACTCTGGGAGATGGATCCCCGAAAATATTACTGCAGCTTATGTCAGAGAGTGTTCTGCCTATGTTTTCCTCTAGGGATTTTAGAGTATCTGGTCTTACATGTAGATCTTTAGTCCATTTGAGTGTATTTCTACGTATGGTGTCAGGAAATGTCTTAATTTCATTCTTTTGTATGCAGCTGTCCAGTTTGCTGGCACCGCTTATTGAAAGAGATGGTCTTTCCTCCTTTGTTGTTTATTAGGTGACCATAGGTGCGGGAGGTTCATCTCTGGAGACTCTCTTTTATTCCATTGATCTGTATTTCCGTCTTTGTGCCAGTACTGTAGTGTTTCGACCACTATAGTTTTGTAGTGTCGTCTGAAGTCAGGAAGCCAGAGTCCTCCAGCCCCGGTCCTCTTTCTCAGTAACACTTTGCGTATTCGGGGCCTTTTGCGTTTCCATTCACACTTAAACCGTTCTTTTGTTCTGGGTGTGTGAAAAATGCTGTTGACAGTGTGGAAGGTGGTGCGTCACTTGCACAGGGCTGCCTCCCCCAGTCGGATGGCACACGGCCTGTGCCCCCATCTGCGTGGCCTCCAGCTCCTTCCCCGGCATCGGACAGTTTGTGGAGCACAGGTCCCTTGCCTGCGTAGGTGGGTTTATTCCTCAGCGTATCCAGCAGTTCTCCGTTTTTTGACATGTCTTTTTTGTTGCCCTACTTGAGATCTCCGCCCATGATGATTCATTTCAGCATTGCCTTGTAGTTCTGTTGATGACTAACTGTTTGGTTAGATGTCTACCATGTTCAAAACTGGCCCATCTTTTCTTGGCAAATCGAATTCTTTGTCACTGTGTGTGGCCTCCTTTATGTATGATGGTACTTTTTATCTTTGGTCTGTTGATACCATGCAGACATGCAAAAGATACCTGCAAACACCGCCCCAAAGAACACGGGTGGCTATCTGATCATCTTCAACCTTCACATCTCTTGCAGCTCCTCTTAGACTTGGTTTGCTTCTTTGGCCCTTTCTCCAAAGGCGTTTATAAAATAGATCGCTGTGCAGTTCCACGTACAGAGACCTTGCCTGAAAGTATCTTCACAGCATCAGTATCTTTGAAGAACCTATCTCTCTGGTTAGGTGTAAAATTCTAGCTTCAGTGTTTTTCCCCTTAGATACCTGAACGTTTATGAGCTTGTCCATGACTGTTCGTGCAAGCTGTTTGCTTACGTATCCTGTTCTACAACTTGCTCCTTAAAACGTTGACGGTGTATCTCGGGTATCGCATCGGATACGCACAGACTTAGTTCGCTTTGTCGGCGTTGGCTTTAAACACCTGTGTGCTGCAGTGCTCCGTCCTGTGTGTCCGATTTACCCTGCCCCGTGTTGGCGAACATGTAAGTTGTCTCCAGTTATTCAGTAGACACCGTCTTATGGACATTTCTGGGCTTGTGTGTGGGTCCTTGTGTCGCCTGAATTTCAGGAATTGCTGGGCTTATGATGTGTGTTTATTTTCTTTTTGGATTGGTGTTCAGTCGCTCGGTCATGCCTGACTCTTTGCGACCCCACAGACTGCAGCACGCCAGGCTTCCCTGTCCTTGACTATCTCCTGGAGTTTGCTCAAACTTATGTCCTTTGAGTCCATGATACCATCTCATCCTCTGTCGTCCCCTTCTCCTCCTGTCCTCAGTCTTTCCCAGCATAAAGGTCTTTTCCAGTGAGTCAGCTCTTCACATCAGTGGCCAAAGTATTGGAGCTTCAGCTTCAGTCCTTCCAATGAACATTCGGGGTTGACTTCCTTTAGGATTGACTGGTTTGATCTCCTTGCTGTCCATGGGACTCTCAAGAGTCTTATCCAGCACCACAGTTTGAAGGCATCAGTTCTTTGGTGTCAGTCTTTTTTATTGTCCAACTCTCATAATTATGTGTGACTAGTGGAAAAGCCATAGCTTTGACTAGACGGACCTTTGTAGACAAAGTATTGTCTCTGCTTTTTATCCGCTGTCTAGATTTGTCTTCCAAGGAGTAAGCGTCTTAACTTTCTGGAGAGCTGTTGTTGCGTTGCCCGCCTTTTTTGGGATCAATATTGTTGCATTGCCCGCTGCCGCGCTGCAGCATTTGGAGCCTGTGGACAGGCAGCCGGCGAGTGTGTGACCTGCGGGCCCACGGCGGCTTGAGTCTGGACGCAGGTCCCGCGGCGGCTTGAGTCTGGACGCGGGTCTGCGAAGCTGCCAGCTTCCTCGCCACCTCCCTTCACCAGGACCCCTTCTGCCCCTGAGGCCAGCTGTGAGAAGCTCATTCCTGAAGACCTTGGGGGCCACCTCCCATGTACAGCAGCCTCCTGGGCGATACACCATTGACACTTGACAGCAACAGCTTTAAAATCGTCAGTCTTACAGAAGGCGGCTCAGAGGAAGCCGTGTGGGGTTCCCGAGTTACCTTTTCGCTGTGTTAACACTCAGCCTGGAGGTTCCAGCTGACAGTCAAGGGCAGGCCTGGAGGGCTGTGCCTCTTGGGGAAGCCCAGACTCCCTTTGTGTTCTGTCTGCCCCGCTGCCCCACGTCTCGCAGCTCCCTTGGTGAGGTTTCGGTGGGCTCAGCCTGGGGTGGCTGCCAGCTTTGCCCCTGCACGACTCGCTGACGGCCTCTGGGGCACCCCCCACCCCAGGATACCCCTCCAGGATACCCCCAGGGTGCCCCCAGGGTACCCCCCCAGGATACCTCCCAGGGTACCCCCCAGGATACCCCCCAAGGGTGCCTCCCAGGATACCCCCCCAGGATACCTCCCAGGGTACCCCCCAGGATACCCCCCCAGGGTGCCCCCCAGGATACCCCTCCAGGATACCCCCAGGGTGCCCCCCAGGATACCCCCAGGGTGCCGGATGCCCCCCAGGATTACCTGCCCAGGGTGCCCCCCAGGATACCCCTCCAGGATACCCCCAGGGTGCCCCCCAGGATGCCCCCCAGGGTGCCCACCCCACAAACCCTTACTCTGTTGTCGTGTTCACGCCGCTGATGTTGCACAAAGCCCATCGTGCTGTGATGCTTGGTTTTAACACCTTTACGGAGATGCTGACCTCAGAGTCATGAGCGAAGGGCCCGACACACATCCTCACGCCGGGCGGGTGGCTGCACAGGGGTCCCCCACCCAACCCTGCCCCAGCCTCCGGCTCTTCTTGGGAGCAGGGAGTCATGGAGACGGCTCTGCCTTCTCACGTGAGGTTAGGACGGGACTCACTCCATCTGTGTCCTCTAGGTCATAAAGGGAGGCTTTCGAGTTTGGTTGAAAAATACAGGCGGCAGCCTAAAACAGACAAGCCCGTTGCAAAGGTCCACCGTTACTACCACGTCGAGTACTCCCTCCTGCCCGACGACGGGGAGCGTAGGAAAGTCGACCTGCTGCTGTTTCCAGCCGTGGCCAAAGTGTTCCTGGACTCGGGAGTGAAGGTGAGTGTGCGTGTGTGTGTGTGTCTGTGTGTGTGTGTCTCTGTGCGTGTGTGTGTGTGTCTGTGTGTGTGTGTCTGTGTGTGTGTCTGTGTGTGTGTCTGTGTGTCTGTGTGTGTGTGTCTCTGTGTGTGTGTCTGTGTGTGTGTGTGTTTGTGTGTGTGGCCTTGCATGTCGTCTAATAACCACAAGAAACAGCAGGAGCCATAATGCATGCTGGCTTCCCCTGGAACTTGCTGGAAATTCAAGACCTTTCAAAAGCAGAGACGTTACTTTGCTGACTAAGGTCCGTCTAATCAAGGCCATGGTTTTTCCTGTGGTCATGTATGGATGTGAGAGTTGGACTGTGAAGAAGGCTGAGTGCCGAAGAATTGATGCTTTTGAACTGTGGTGTTGGAGAAGACTCTTGAGAGTCCCTTGGACTGCAAGGAGATCCAACCAGTCCATCCTAAAGGAGATCAGCCCTGGGATTTCTTTGGAAGGAATGATGCAAAAGCTGAAACTCCAGCACTTTGGCCACCTCATGCGAAGAGTTGACTCATTGGAAAAGACTCTGATGCTGGGAGGGATTGGGGGCAGGAGGAGAAGGGGATGACAGAGGATGAGATGGCTGGATGGCATCACGGACTTGATGGACGTGAGTCTGAGTGAACTCCGGGAGATGGTGACGGACAGGGAGGCCTGGCATGCTGTGATTCATGGGGTCGCAAAGAGTCCGACACGACTGAGCGAATGAACTGAACTGAACTGAACTGGGCCCCGTCCCAGATCTGCCGAATGGCAATGTGCATGAACCTAATGATAGTGGCCTGAGGATTGTCTGTGCAGGTATTTTCAACCTAAGGATTTCTTTGGTGTTTCCAAAGCTTTGGCAGCTCTTGCTGTTTCTTCGTATGTGTGCGCGTGAGCACGGGCGTCTGCTCCTGGGAGCGGACACTCTGCACTAGGGCGGGGCTCGGGGCGGGATGGCGAGCCCCTGGGGAGGACACCTCTGCAGGAATTGCTTTTACTTTTATTTTCCCGAGGAACCCAGAGGCGCGCAAGCCCCTGTTCCTGGCACCCATTTCCTGATTCCCGATGTGAGCTGGGAGCCGGGAGAGGTCGGGACACACAGACAGGCAGAGGGCCGGGCCTTGCTCGCTGCGCTGGCAGTCAGATCTTGGCCCCTGAGAGTCTCCTGCCCTTTCACACAGACCATCAAGCCGTGGCAAGAAGGGGACAGGGTTTGGGTGTCGTGGACCCAAGCTTTCAACATCAACGTGACCAAGGAGTTACTGAAGAAAATAAATTTTCACAAAATCACCTTGAAGGTCTGGGACACCAAGGAAAAGGTTTCGAAGAGAGTCAAGTATTATCGGCTAAAGCCTTCCGGGTTTATGGAAGATATGGGCTCTTTCGGTAAGTCAGGTGTCTGGGTTTGACTTGAAACGTTCCCAGGACGTGGTGGCCTCTCACCAGTTGACAGCAGAAAGCCAGTGTCCCTTTGTTGGGCGCGTCTGGTTTTTGGGGGCCCGAGCTGGCGCCTGTGAGCACAGCAACACCTCCATTGCTCTCAGCATTGGCCAGTGACCCTTTGAAGCCCCAGGCTGTGGCTGGCTCCTGCCGTGCCCGCCACTCTCGGCCACCGCTGCCCCCAGCCCAGCGCCTGCTTGGTGGCCCTGCCTGGTGTGGCTCTCCCGGGGCTCTTTGCCCTCACCTGCCTCCTCTGTCTGCACACACATTTTTCCTGTCTCCTCTCTGCCGCCCCTGACCTTCCTGTATCACGCCTGAGACCCTGGCGCTTGGCAGCTCTGCGGCTTTTCACGGCTGCCCAGCGTCTTTGGGAACCAAGTGTGACGTTGGAGTCCAGTCTTGAAGGCACCGTGCCCCCGCCGCCCTGAGCCTTCTTTCTCACTGCCACCATCACCTGCACCCCGGGGCCAGCCCTGGCCCCTGAAGACACGAGGCTTCTCCGCACTGCAGGGCCAGCCTTGCGGCACCGGGGCTCTTGGCCTAATTTCTTGTTCCCAAAGGGCCATCCATCCTCCAGTACTGCGGCCGGTCTCACCTGTCTGTCTGCTTTAACCTTCCCTCCCTTTGCTCTGCTCGTCCGGCCCCCACTGACAGCTGGGAGAGACCCTGAGGGGCGTCGCCCTTGGTAAAGGGTGGGTTCCCTGACCACACCAGGGTGACGGAAGCCTCTGTAAGATGGGCAGGCGGTGGTGCCTGCCTCCCAGTGCAGGCTGAGCGTCTAACGCAGCCACAGGCGCCGGCCTAGGGACTCGCCTGGGAGAAGCCGGGCGGCGGGGTGGGCATGCTACGCGGCCGCGGCTCCCCGTCTTGCCGCTCCAGCGCCGGGCGAGGGACGCTCACCTGGTGGGTAAGCAGTAAGTGTGTTTCTGATGAGCCGAGTCAGCGATGCGGCCTCCTGTGTTTCAGAGGAAGTGAAAAGTGTGGTTCTAAGTCAGAGAAGATTGTCGGAACAGGGCGTTCACGTCAAAGAGGAGCAGTGCCAGGACCACACGCCAGAGAAGCCTGAGAAACCGAGGCGGTCCTTGAAGCCAGCGCACGGTGAGTGCAGGCAGCCTGCGTGGGCCGCGCGGACCCCGGCAGAGGGCGGCGGCTGGGGGTCCCGGGTGACACGTGCGCACTGGCGTCTGCGGGCGCCTCCTGCTCCGAGCTGGGTGTGGCTCCCCACCCACCCGGCCAATCACTGTAGCTGATTCTTCCATTTTGGTCACTTACAAAAAACCCTTCTCTCAGTGGAGACATTACATAGCTTTTGTTTGGTTTTTAGAATAGTCAGTAAGTACAGAAAAGCGTGAAGCAAGCAGGGAACGTAATGGATTGTTCGGTCACCAGGAACAAGGCTGCAGTATGTTGGTTATCCTGTTGCGGCAGATTCTTTCGTATTTGCGCTGAGATTGTCTTCTTTATTTAGTGCAGATGAGGCTATTCTGGGTAGAGCCAGGTCATTGCGTCGACACCGTCTGTTTCCGTAGCAGCGCTCCGTGACCTTCTTGTGGTGGCTCCAGCGTGAATGGTGCTGAAGCGGCCGTGTGAATGGAGAAGAGGCTTCTGCTCTGTTCTCGGTGGATTGTTACATAAGGACCTAGAGGCCTAGTCTTGCCTCCGTTTGTCCAAATAATCATAGTTATCTGCATATTCGTCCATTTAGCCGTGTATTATCCACAGACGTTGTGCTGAACGCTTGGAGACTGCGGCTCGGGGGCTGGCACTGCAAACACGTCCAGGGCCCTCGCTCTTGGTGAGCTCATACAGGGCGGGGGGCTTGGAGGCGCTGGCTCACGTGGTCGGGTTCTCTCCCAGCAGATGCAGAAACTCTTCCCGGGAGCCCCGAGGACCACGAAAAGCTACTCAGGTCGGAAGAGCTTGCCACAGTCCAGTAAGAAGGGCCCCGTGCTGCTTTTGGTGGTGTGGGAAAGGGGCCTCCTCTTCTTCTTGCCTTGCAAGCCCCCCTCCCAGAGTCGCGTGCAGTTTTGGTAGCTTCACTTAACCAGGAGCTCACGCAGTCCACATGGGGGCACAGAACCGAGAAAGGTCCTCTGAGTCCTCTGAGCCCGTGTTATGCCTCAGGCCCCTGCTTCTGCACGCAGTGAGAGTGAAAGCGAAGTCGCTCAGTCGTAGCCGACTCTTTGCGACCCCATGGACTGTAGCCCACCAGGCTCCTCCGCCCGTGGGATTCTCCAGGCATGAGCACTGGTGTGGGCTGCCGTTTAGTGCATTTCATATTACGTCAGCTTCGTCACTCTGGGGGGGTGGCATTACCATCTCCATTTTCTCCATCCAGGGACCTCACGGCTAAGTGGTTGGCACAAACTTATAAAACTGGAATCCTTGGGAGGCTTGGGGGCATTGGTAAAGCCAGGATCCCAGCCCACACCACTGGACAGATGAGTCCCCGGCACCTCCCGTTGGGCGGGCTGTTGCCTCTGGACCTCCGGGAGCCTAAGGGGGAAACCAGAGAAGGGGGCTTCTCAGACGCTGTGGGGACCAGGGGGAGAAGGGAGATCTACCTGGTGACTTGGGGGGATGGCATGGGAAGGACCAAGAGAACTGTCGTTAAACAAAAAATTGTATTGAAGTCCAGGAGATTGACAACACGGCATTAGTTTCTTCTGTACAGCAGTGACTCAGAACACATCATTTGAAAATGTTGGTTAAAGGTTTCTTTTGCAGGAATTTATAGATTTATTTGGAGAGAATTGCCATTTTTACATTATGAAGTTCCCCCATCCATGATCACAGTATATCTTTTCACCTAATTCTGTCCCTCCTTTATGACTTTTAATAGGGTTAATTTTTTTTCCTGTACATGTTGTGGGTAATTCCTGTAAGTGAATTCCTAGATATTTTAGAGTTCTCAGTTGATTTTATTTTAATAATATATTTTTAATCGTCATAATTGATGGTGCAAGGCTGTCTGCAGAGTAGCAGCCTCGTCATTAGTGGGACTTTGTTGGAGATGGGCGTCTCAGGGCCACCCAAGGCTGGCTGAACTACAATTTGAATTTTATCAGTAACAGTGACTCAAATGCATGTTGAACTGTTAGAGGCAGTCATTTAAAGGAAGGCTGTGTCATCTTTTTGAGAATCTACTTACATTCAATCCAGTAAATAGATTCTTAGCTCCGCTCCCTAATTTGTCTCACTTGCCTTTATTTTTCTCCTTGTGCATTTTCTAGATGGGGTGATTCCAAACCGGTTACTCCTTTGGGAGGGGCAACCGCAACAGAGGCGAAGGAGCTGATTGAGAAGCCATCATTTAGCAGCTTGACAACCCTGTTGGAGAAGCAGAAATTTCAGAGTAAGTCAGGATGGGATTTTGGAACTTTATAGTGTGACTGGACCTGAAAGAGAATTATGAAATGCTTCAAATTCAGAATTCTTCGATAAGGTTCCCATGTTAATCAAAAGTAAACAATACTCTGTGCAGTGTTTAACCAACCCAGTCTGTCTCGCCGGCCGGCTGCTGAGCCGCCCACCCGTTCTCTGCCACCAGTATTTCTGTGCTCCTGGTTCATTTTGCTGCACATATGTGCTTAGCGTCTCAGTCGTGTCCGACTCTGTGACCCCGTGGACTGCAGCCCGCCAGGCTCCTCTGTCCATGGGATCCTCCAGGCAAGAGTGCTGGAGTGGGTGGCCATCCCCTCCTCCAGGAGACCTTCCCGACCCAGGGATCAAGCCCAGCTCTCCCACATTGCAAGCGGATTCTTAAGCATCTCAGTCACCAGGGAAGGGGGGACGTGAAATTCTGTAATACTGACCAGAGACGTCCAGAAAATTAATTACACCTCCGTGTGGTCGATGCTGTGTAGGGTAGGTATGTGGGCTGTGGCGTGTATGGAGAGACTCTATGGAAGCTGAGAAGGTGCGTGCTTCTTAGGGTGGAACCAGGGAAACTGCATCCCAGGTCCCAGGAGCCGCTTTCAGAAGCGTGTATCTGAGAGTCCGGCTCCCAGCGAGGATCCTCGGATCCCTGAGTCCACCTCCTCCTTCTTGGCTTAGATTTCCTCCCCAGGTTTTCAGCAAACTGTTGAGTCTCCAGGGTCCTAGAGTTAGCACACGGGACACTTGCCCCCCGTTCCCGTCCTCGCGGGTGAAATTGCAGCAGGGCGTCTCCCTAACCCTCCCTGGGTCGGGAGGATCCCTGGAGGAGAGAATGGCAGCCCGCTCCGCTGCTCTTGCCTGGAGGATTCCTGCAGACAGAGGAGCCTGGGGGCTGCAGTCCATGCGGTCACAGAGAGTCGGACTTGCCAAGGAAGCTCTGAACCTGCCTCTTTCCCTGTGATGTATTTGTGTCAGCATGAGCCGTTTCAAATGCTGAAAGATGATGCTGGGAAAGTGCTGCACTCAATATGTGAGCAAACCTGGAAAACTCAGCAGTGGCCACAGGACTGGAAAAGGTCAGTTTTCATTCCAATCCCAAAGAAAGGCAACGCCAAAGAATGCTCGGACTACCGCACAATTGCACTCGACTCACACGCTAGCAAAGTAATGCTCAAAATTCTCCAAGCCAGGCTTCAACAGTATATGAACCGTGAACTTCCAGATGCTCAAACTGGATTTAGAAAAGGCAGAGGAACCAGAGATCAAATTGCCAATATCCACTGGATCATCGAAAAAGCAGAAGAGTTCCAGAAAAACATCTACTTCTGCTTTCTTAACTTCGCCAAAGGCTTTGACTGTGTGGATCACCACAAACTGTAGAAAATTCTTGAAGAGATGGAAATACCAGACCACCTTTCCTGTCTTCTGAGAAATCTGTATACAGGTCAAGAAACAACAGTTAGAAGCCGACATGCAACAATGGACTCGTTCCAAATCGGGAAAGGAGTGCGTCAAGGCTGTATATTGTCACCCTGCTTATTTAACTTCTGTGCAGAGTACATCATGTGAAATGTCGGGCTGCATGAAGCACAAGCTGGAATCAAGATTGCCGGGAGAAATATCAGTAACCTCAGATACACAGATGACACCACCCTTATGGCAGAAAGCAAAGAAAAACTAAAGAGCCTCTTGATGAAAGTGAAAGAGGAGAGTGAAAAAGTTGGCTTAAAACTCAACATTCAAAAAACTAAGATCATGGCATCCAGTCCCATCACTTCATGGGTAGATGGGGAAACAATGGAAACAGTGAGAGACTTTATTTCCTTGGGCTCCAAAATCACTGCAGATGGTGATTGCAGCTATGAAATGAAAAGACACTTGCTCCTTGGAAGAAAAGCTATGACCAACCTAGACAGCTTATTAAAAAGCAGAGACATTACTTTGCCAGCAAAGGTCTGTCTAGTCAAAGCTATGGTTTTTCCAGTGGTTATGTGTGGATGTGAGAGTCGGATTGTGAAGAAAGCTGAGTGCCGAAGAATTGATACTTTTGAACTGTGGTGTTGGAGAAGACTCCTGAGAGTCCCTTGGACTGCAAGGAAATCCAACCAGTCCATCCTAAAGAAAATCAGTCCTGAATATTCATTGGAAGGACTGATGCTGAAGCTGAACCGCCAATCCTTTGGCCACCTGATGCCAAGAACCTACTCGTTGGAAAAGACACTGATGCTCAGAAAGATTGAAGGCAGGAGGAGGAGGGGATGACAGAGGATGGCATGGTTGGATGGCATCACCAACTCGACGGACGTGAGTTTGAGTAGGCTCCGGGAGTCGGTGATGGACAGGGAGGCCTGGTGTGCTGCAGTCCATGGGGCCGCAAAGAGTCGGACACGCCTGAGCGGCTGAGCTGACTGACCGGCGCCAGTCCGGCCTCTCCGCCCACCCTGGCCTCGCTGAGAGCCATCCGCTGGTCACCAGTTTCATATCGCTGCCAGCGGCGGTGCCCGTCCTTGCTGGGGCTCCAGCACACGCAGGAGGCTCTGGGCGCCTGCCCTGCGGGTTCCCGGCTGTGGGACAGGCTCGCTGGTCCCTCGGGAGATGCTGCTGGTGTAGTCCTGGCTGCACCCCCTCGCCCTCCTGACGGCAGCACCAAGAATTCCCACTTCTCCTCTGCGTCACCCTCGCTTGGCAGAGTCAGGGCCCAGTTCCTGGTTCGTGGGGTTGGGAGCGTCTGGGAGTCATCGCCCTATGTGTGTGTCTTCATTTATGTTGTTCTGTTGGGTTGAAATGATTTTTCCTATTGTCCCCAAGCCTTACTTTTTAGGGTCTTTTGAACAGTTCTGCGTAGTTCACGCACTGGAAGCTCCGCAGGCTGGGCTGTGTCTCACCGTTCCCCTGCATGGAGGCTGTCTCGTCACGTGTGGCAGGCGTTCGCCTGTTCTTCCCCAGTTTGCACCTTGGGGAACAGTTTGGAAACTTGTGCTTATCCAGACGGCAGCCTAGTCCCCCATGTGTGCGTCTGATCGTTGCGAAGTTTTTCTTTTCCGTCTTTGGTCTGCAGCTCACCCTGCATGTGGTGTGGACAGTCAGTGCCCTTAGTCACCCAGTGCCCCCTTTCCCGCTGATCAGAAGTGCTCCCTCGGGCCCCTGTCGCGCCCTCTTTGTGTGCCTGTTCCTGGGAGTTTGCCCAGCGTGGTCGGTCCCGTCGGTCTTTCTGCCGCAGAACCAGTAGCTTGTGGTTTTAGTCGCCCGGCGCCTGCGTCCTGTCGTCTGAGCTGGGCTCTGGGCTGAGCCTCTCACGGACGTTTCCCTTCTCTCTTTGGCAGACGGGGGATTGAGGCTCAGCTTGGTTACAGCGCTTGCCCTGTAGGAGACAAGGAGCTGGTTCTGGAACTGTGATGGCTCAGCTCCAGGCCCCAGCCGTCAACCCTGCACTGTGGTTAAGGGCCAATGTGGAGGAGAACTTGGGTGTTTTCCGTGGCTGGTGTTGGCACGGAGGCTCTGGGCAGCGGTGGGTGGGGGGACCAGGATGCCCCCTCATTTCCTGCTGCTCTCCACAGGTGGACACCGCTGGGGTGGAGCAGGAGCCTCTGACTGCAGGGAGCCCTCCCTGATGCTCTTCCCTTCCTCTGATCTCACAGGTAAGCGGAAAGAGTCGGACGGCAGGAGGAAGGTGCAGAGGAGGAGGAAGACGTCTCGCGGGGAGAGGGCCGCGGATGTGCGGCTGGCAGGCCCCGTGAAGCACGGCAGCTTCTCCATCCAGCTGGAGGTCCTGCCGCTGCTGGCAGGTAGGCACCCGGCGTCCCGGCAGGCGGGCTGTGACTCTGACCCAGTGAACTGATGGTGCTGCTGGAAGAGGGCGTGGTTATCATCCTCACCGTTTCTTCAGTGTGGAGCTTCCCTGAGGACACACAGCTCAGGGGCAGAATGAGGGTCTGAGTCTTCTGCTTTGAAGATCCACCCCAATTTATAAACTAGGTTTGATCGAAAATAAATAGGTATTCTGTCCATGGATGGAAAAAATTAGCTGATTGAGTAAAATTATCTGACCTTGTCTTAAAAAGGTAACATGGAGGGAAGCCTCCTTGTTTCAGAGAAGGGAATCCGAGACTTACTTCGCTCTGGGTTTTTTGACCATCAGGGTGGACTAGCGCCGTCTTCCGGATGACCTGAAGAAGCAGCTTAGGTCGACTCACACGGTCACTCTCCAGGTTCAGGAATGCTGGGAAAATTCTTGTTCCCATAGGCACTTGGGTTGATGTTGATACGTTTCAAGGAAACACTCTTAACTTTTCAGTTCGCACTTCCAGACAGATTTTTGAAGATCAGTTCCACCCAAAGTGAGTTTTCAGGGACTCTCCACGCACTGCCCGAGCCCTGTCCAGAAGGACCATGCCTCCATGCAGCCGCCCCGAGACCCCGCCTGGGGCAGCGTCTTGGGTTCACGCTGCTTCATGAACCGCTGCTGCTCCAGGTGGGTGGGCCCCGGGGACCTGCCTGGCCGGCTCCTGACTTTGCAGTGAGGGGAGGGGGACGCCCGGCTGAAGACACGCCTGCTGGAGGGGCGTGTCTGGCAGGCGAAGCTGAGAGGTGCCTGGGCTCCCCTCCCCGTAAGCCCTGCCACGAGGGCCTTGTACACGCTGACAGGGACTGCGGGAGTGACACGCCGGCTGTGATTCTGGCTCAGCCGCTCCCCAGCAGGTTGCCTGCTTTCTCTGAGCCTCAGTGTCCTCATCTGTGAAATGGGGACAGTGACTTCCTCCCCCCCAGGGGTGTAGCACAGATCACAAAAGATGCTGTGTGTGGACGGCTCTGAGGGGAGCCCTGCACATGGTGGGATCGGACAGGCCGCTGGTGAGGAGGCTGCTCCTCTGCCAGGACGGCTGCTGACGGGGCAGCTGCACACCAGGCGCCTCCAGCAAGGGAAGCAGAGAGACCCCTGCCCCCTGCCCCCGGCACCGACGCCACGGTCTGTGGCCACAAACTGCAGATGGCTGTGGCTCATCAAGCCAACTGCAGGCTGCTTTTCCCATAAAATATAATAGCGTGAGACTGATGGTTTTGAACTGTGGTGTCGGAGAAGGCTCTTGACGGTCTTCCACTGGATAATCGGAAAAGCAAGAGAGCTCCAGAAAAACATCTACTTTTGCTTTCTTGATCACGCCAAAACCTTTGACTGTGTGGGTCACAACAAACTGGAAAATTCTTCAAGAGATGGGAATACTAGACCATGTGACCTCTTGAGACGTGTATGCAGGTCAAGAATCAACAGTTAGAAATGGACACGGAACTACAGACTGGTTCCAGATTGGCAAAGGAGTGCGTCAAGACTGTATATTGTCATCCTGCTTATTTAACTTATACGCAGAGTACATCATGAGAAATGCTGGACTGGAAGAAACACAAGCTGGAATCAAGATTGCTGGGAGAAATAGCAATAAACTCAGATATGCAGATGACACCACCCTTATGGCAGAAAGTGAAGAGGAACTAAAAAGCCTCTTGATGAAAGTGAAAGAGGAGGGTGAAAAAGTTGGCTTAAAACTCAACAGTCAGAAAACAGAGATCATGGCATCCGGTCCCATCACTTCATGGCAAACAGATGGGGAAACAGTGGAAACTGAGAGACTTTAACTCCTTGGGCTCCAAAATCACTGCAGATGGTGACTGCAGCCATGAAATTAAAAGACACTTGATCTTTGGAAGAAAAGCTATGACCAACCTAGGCAGCATTTTAAAAAGCAGAGACGTTACTTTGCCAACAAAGGTCCGTCTAGTCAAGGCTGTGGTTTTTTCAGTGGTCATGTATGGATGTGAGAGTTGGACTGTCAAGAAAGCTGAGCGCTGAAGAATTGATGCTTTTGAACTGTGGTGTTGGAGAAGACTCCTGAGAGTCCCTTGGACTGCAAGGAGATCCAGCCAGTCCATCCTAAATGAAATCAGTCCTGAATATTCATTGGAAGGACTGATGCTGAAGCTGAAACTCCAATACTTTGGCCACCTGATTCAAACAACTGACTCACTGGAAAAGACCCTGATGCTGGGCAAGACTGAAGGCAGGAGGAGAAGGGGACGACAGAGGATGAGGTGGTTGGATGGCATCACTGATGCGATGGACATCTGAGTTTGAGCAAACTCCGGGAGTTGGTGATCGACAGGGAGGCCTGACGTGCTGTGGTCCACGGGGTCGCAAAGAGTCGGATACGACTGAGCGACTGAACTGAGCTGAACTTGCACTGGAGAGTCCTAAACTGGGCGGTCTTCTATGAAAAGGCTGACGAAGTCCTAGAACAGAGGTCATGATCGGCGACGGCCTTAAGCAGTTGGTCTGTTGCAGAGAGTCACGAGGGCGCAGGGAGGGGTCCTCCAGGAGGTGCCTGTGGCTCCCGCAGACGTACCCAGTCTGTGCCCGGGACTTGTTCTGGAAGCAGCTGCTCTCTTTGAGTGCGAATGCCCTAAACATATACTTGCAGCCTCGTGAACAGAAGCGAATCGTCCTTTTTGTGCACGGAGCCTATGCTAGCAGAGCCTACCAGTCCGTCACCTTCCCGCACGTGAGCCGTCGCCATCCTCTGCACCCTGAGAGGGGCGGGATCTCTGTCCCTCTTGCACACGAGGATGTGGAGCCTCAGAGAGCGTGTGACCGCTTGTAGGTCACACGGCGACTAACAGATCTGGGGTTTGAAACTAACCAGGCCCCTCGGCTTGCAGGGCTGGGGCTCAGCTTTTCTTTTTCCTGCCTTCCCCAGTATGTCTCCTACCACTGAGGCGTCCGGCCCCCTTTTAGGAGAGAAGTGTTCTCCCAGCCGGTGTGCCCTGCGGCAGGCCAGGTCCTGCTTCCTTTCTGCAGTCACACTGTTGCGAAACCACAACGAATGAGCCCGCACGCCGCGACTGCCGATGGCCGTGCGCCCAGACCCCCTGCTCTGCGACGGGAGAAGCCGGGGCCCTGCCACCAGGGAGCAGCCCCCCTCAGCTGCAAGCAAGGAGCACCCACAAGGCCGCAAAGACCCAGCACCCAGCCCAGCCAGAGATAAAGAAACGAGAGCGTTTTAAAAAGGCACACACTCAGATCCTCTTCGGGAACCTATGAGGCCCCAGTAGAGAGAGGGGTGCTGACGTGGTGCCTGTGGACGTCCCCCAGTTGTGACCGGTATCTCCAGTTTTCCTCCTCGAGGTCTGACTTTGTCTTCGGCGCTCCAGTTCCCCGGCCCCTCTGTCCTGGTCGCAGGGCTGTCTTTGGGAATCGGCTCGCCCTGTCTGTCTGTCCTCAGGATGGCAGTCTGTCGTGAGCCACAGCAGCGGGAGGTCGGCCAGCATCTTAGATTGTTTCTTGACACTGAAAACTGAGGTTCCCCTCATGACGGAAGAGCAGAAGCAGGATCTGAACCCCATGACCATAAAGATCAAGTGTGTTTCCTCCCTTCCGTCGCAGCCCGTGCCCTTCAGGGAGCTAGAGGTGAGTGCGAGCCGGGCCGGCTGGGGTCAGAGCGGCCCTTCCGGCCGTCCACACCTCACCCGCCGTCCCCCGTCCCCTGGGCCCTGATGACAAGTACCCTCGTTGGCCCCGTCTCACCACTTAGGGCCGCTCAGCCAGACCCAGAGGGTGTCAGGTTCCTGGGGCCAGGAGTCCCCCAGCCTGAGGGGTCTCAGTGTGATTCTCTGAGGCCAGGCTTGGAAGTGGATTTCTCCAGAAAGCCTTCTTCATTATTTCTTCTGGGTACCAGGGAGGCCATACCAACCTGCCCAGGATTATTTTCAGATAATTTTCAGTATCAGCCTTGATTTCAGAAAAATAAACAGTGCCTTGGCAGCGGCAGTGTGTGTTCTGACCACACGCTGTGGGAACGGGCAGCTTCTGATGCAGGAGGCTTAGCGCGTGCAAGCTTCCCTGTCTCTGTGTGGACACAGGCCTGCCCCTGCCAGGCCTCTTACACCAGACCCCAGTTTTGCGTGGGCGCTCTATATGCTCAGGGTGACCCTTGCCAGCTCCCCGATGTGTCTGTCTGGGACACACGGATTCCCTGTCCTGAAGGCCTCTCCTCTCTGCCTTCTCCGTGCCTGGCCCCAGGACGAGAGGAGGCATAGGGCCTGTCTGCGTGGCTGGACATCCCGGGGGGTGCGGGGGGCACCTTGCAGCTCGCTGAGCCCTCCCAGCCGCCAGGTTGGGGCCCTGCAGGTGGCCCTGGGTCCTCGCAGTGGCCTGAAGAGCAGGCTCTGTCCTTGGGGCTTGCGGATAATGAAACCGAAGACCACGGTGGCTGTCGGTTGTGGGGGGCAGGGGGTGATGAGCTCGTGCTGGGATTTGAGCCGCTGGGTGGGGGCCGCCTGGAGGGGAGGGGGATGGGGACAGGGGGTGACCCCCTGCCCTGCCGTTCGCAGCGGCTCTGCAGCCCCGTGTACTGCAGGTACCAGTTCCACAGGGCCCCGGTGCATCGCACGGAGGGCCGGCCGCACGGGAGCCACGTGTACTTCCAGGATGTCAACGTCATCTTCCTGGGGGCCATGCACCCCAGCGACCTGAGGGAGTATCTGGAGGGGCCCCCCATGGTGGTGGAAGTGCACGACCGGGACCGCAAGTCCGAGAGCTATTCCCGCAAGCCCACCCTGTTTGGGGAGGACCCCCTGGATGCATATCTCAACCTCCAGGCCCTCATCTCCCCAGGAGACACGGAGAGCAACCCCTTTGCGACCCAGGAGAAGATGTGGGACCCGCACGGCGTGGCCCGGGTCAGCTTTGCCAACCTCCTCCTCGGCCACAAGTACCTGAACCTGGCCGCCCCCGTGCACAGCTGCGAGCCCTGGGCCACCTCCCTGGGCCACGGCCACAGGAGAGGGCACGCGGTGGGGCCCCGGGGCCCCAGGGAGGGCGTGCCACACAGCCTGATGCTGCCGGGGGACTACGTGGAGGCCAGCTGCCTGCTGAAGCTGCGGGTAGATGTGGCGGTGCCGCTGCGTGGAGGGCTGGGTGGCGCCGACTCCACGCTCTCCCGGTTCGGCCGCGTGGTCTTTGTGTTCGAGTCCAGGCGGGTCTCCCTGCTGCACAGCCTCCTGCAGGACGTCACCATGATCAACGCCAGGGCTCTGGCCCTGGACTCCTACCCACTGGAGGACATCCAGCAGATCCTGTCCGCCTTCAAGATCCGGGTGAAGACCCAGGAGCAGCCCGACCTGGACGTGCTCACCGGTGTCCACCTGCTGGATGGGAAAGTCCACCTCCTCATTCTGGAGGGCCTGGCCGACCACGGCCTCCAGCAGCTGTGGGCCCGTCACCAGAGCCGGTACGTGGGCCGCCGTCAGGGCGGTGGGGGCGCCTTCGCTGTCAAGCTCAGGCTCAGTGTCGCCGCTGGTGGGAGGCGTCCATTGATTCAGTGGCGTGTGTGTGTGTGTGTGTGTGTGTGTGTGTGTGTGAGTGAGTGTGAGGCTCAGTCGCATCGGAGTCTTTGTGACCCATGGATTGTAGTGCACCAGGCTCTGTGGCATTCTCCAGGCAAGAACGCTGGAGTGGGTTGCCATGCCCTTCTCCGGGGGATCTTCCCCACCCGGGGATCAGACCCGCAGCTCTCAAATCTCCTGCACTGGCAGGTGGGTTCTTTACCACGGAACCACCAGGGACAGGATGGACACTTTACAATTTAACTAGGCTGCGGGTGTCTCTTCTTACTCAGATTCCACCAAAAAAGTCTTTCGGTGGTTCATTTTAGTTTTCAAATGCAAATTTCACGTAGGTGAAAACAGGACGTGTGTGTCTTTCTCTGACTCACGTCACGAAGCGCAGGCTGGGCCCGTCCATCTGGGTGCACGTGGCCGAATCTCACCCTCTCTCATGGCTGCGTAATACTCTGTGTATCTGTAGATCCCATCTTTATCCTTTCGTCTGTTGACGGGCACTTAGAGCAGCCATACGTGGGCTGTTGTAAATCGGGTGCGTATATATTTTGAAAGTATCGTTTTCGTTTTCTTTGGATAGATACCCAGGAGTGGAATTCCTGGGCCATCTAGGAGTTGGACCCTCCTTGCCGTCTTCCTCAGTGGTCAGTTTACATTCTCACCAAAAGCAGGCCCAGGTTCCCCTTTTCTGCGCCCTTGCCGACGCTTTATTTCTCGCCTTTGTGGTGACAGCCGTTCTGATGGGCGTGAGTGGCTATCTTGTGGTTTTGACTTACATCTTCCTCATAACTGATAATATTGAACGTGTTTTCCTGTACCTGGTGGCCGTGTGCGTCTCTTCTTTGGAAAAATGCCTATTCAGGGCCTGTGTCCATTTTTCAATTGGGTTGTCTGGTTTTCTAACATAGAGTTGCATGAGTTCTTCATATATTGCATGTTAATATTGGATTAATGTTGGATATAACACTGGATATTAACCCCTCATCAGATATATACTTGGCAAGTGTTCTCCCCCATTCAGTAGGTTGCCCTTATGCTTTGTTGACGGTTTCCTTTCCTGTGCAAAAGCTTTTACGTTTGATCAGGTCCCATTGGTTTCACTTTTGCTTCTGTTTCCCTTGCCTGAGTGTGTGTCTGTTTAATCACTCAGTTGTGTCCAACTCTTTGTGACTCTGTGGACTGTACCCCACCAGGCGCCTCTGTCCATGGGATTCTCCAGGCAAGAATACTGGAGTGGGTCGCTATTCCCTTCTCCGAGGGAATCTCCCTGACCCAGGGATGAAACCCGGGTCTCCTGCATTGTAGGCAGATTCTTTACTCTCTGAACCACCAGGGGAGATAGACCAAAAAAATATATATATATTTCTAGGACCAGTGTCAAAGAGGCTGCTGTTCTCCTAACAGGCTTATGGCTTCAGGCCTTGTGTTTAGAGCTGTGATCACTTTTGAGTCTATTTTGTCTATGGTGTGAGAAAATGTTCTAATTTTATTTTTTGACATGTGGCTGCGCCGTTTTCCTGGCACCACTTCTGGAAGATAGTCTTTTCCTCGTATATTCTTGCTTTTCTTGTAGAAGAAAAATCTATTTTTAAGAAGCCAAATTGTAAAGCTTTCAGATGAGATAGGAGGACATGTTCGTGACCTCTGGATAAAGATTCTTAAATAAGACAGAGGCATTAGAATAAAGGAGAACAGTGACAGCTTTGGCGATATTAAACTGAGTAACTTCTGTTCATCCAAAGACACCATGAAAAGAAGCCACGAAGTGAGAAAAAGTCTCTGCAACATGTGGAGCTAGTTAGTACTCGTGAGTGTGTAGAAGTGCCTGTGAAAGAATAAGGAAATCGACGAAGACGTCCCAGTGGGAGAACGGGCGATAAACCTGAGCAGGGGAACCAGCAAGGGGGCCGCCCCCCACAGCCCCGCGGCGCAGGCCGCCTCTAGTCTCCCCAGGTCCGAGGAGATGGAGGGCTTCGAACGCAGCAACACGGCGGCGACGGGGGGCGCGGGGAGGACGCGGGGCCGGGGCCGGGGGCGCGGGGGGCGCGGGGAGGACGCGGGGCCGGGGGCGCGGGGGGCGCGGGGAGGACGCGGGGCCGGGGGCTCGGGGAGGACGCGGGGCCGGGGGCGCGGGAGGCGCGGGGAGGACGCGGGGCCGGGGCCGGGGGCGCGGGAGGCGCGGGGAGGACGCGGGGCCGGGGCCGGGGGCGCGGGAGGCGCGGGGAGGACGCGGGGCCGGGGCCGGGGGCGCGGGGGGCGCGGGGAGGGCGCGGGGCCGGGGGCGCGGGGGGCGCGGGGCCGGGGCCGGGGGCGCGGGAGGCGCGGGGAGGACGCGGGGCCGGGGCCGGGGGCGCGGGAGGCGCGGGGAGGACGCGGGGCCGGGGCCGGGGGCGCGGGGGGCGCGGGGAGGGCGCGGGGCCGGGGGCGCGGGGGGCGCGGGGCCGGGGCCGGGGGCGCGGGAGGCGCGGGGAGGACGCGGGGCCGGGGCCGGGGGCGCGGGAGGCGCGGGGAGGACGCGGGGCCGGGGGCGCGGGGGGCGCGGGGAGGACGCGGGGCCGGGGGCGCGGGGGGCGCGGGGAGGACGCGGGGCCGGGGCCGGGGGCGTGGGGGGCGCGGGGAGGACGCGGGGCCGGGGCCGGGGGCGCGGGGGGCGCGGGGAGGACGCGGGGCCGGGGGCGCGGGGGGCGCGGGGCCGGGGCCGGGGGCGCGGGAGGCGCGGGGAGGACGCGGGGCCGGGGCCGGGGGCGCGGGGGGCGCGGGGAGGCGCGGGGAGGACGCGGGGCCGGGGCCGGGGGCGCGGGGGGCGCGGGAGGCGCGGGGAGGACGCGGGGCCGGGGCCGGGGGCGTGGGGGGCGCGGGGAGGACGCGGGGCCGGGGGCGCGGGGGGCGCGGGGCCGGGGCCGGGGGCGCGGGAGGCGCGGGGAGGACGCGGGGCCGGGGCCGGGGGCGCGGGGGGCGCGGGGAGGACGCGGGGCCGGGGCCGGGGGCGTGGGGGGCGCGGGGAGGACGCGGGGCCGGGGGCGCGGGGGGCGCGGGGAGGACGCGGGGCCGGGGGCGCGGGGGGCGCGGGGCCGGGGCCGGGGGCGCGGGAGGCGCGGGGAGGACGCGGGGCCGGGGCCGGGAGCGCGGGGGGCGCGGGGAGGCGCGGGGAGGACGCGGGGCCGGGGCCGGGGGCGGGCGCTGGGACCGAGCCGTCTGGTTCGCGGCGTTTTCGGCGCAGCGTCCCTGGCAGAGGCAGGAGCCGGCTGGCGTGCTGTCGCCTTGCAGGGTCCCGCGGGCGGAGCAGGGTCCCTTCAAGGCGCTCTACAACTCGGAGCTGCGCTTCCGCCAGCGCCTCTACGCGGACCTGGAGACGATCCTGTACCGCGTGCGGCTGTTCCGGCCGCTGGCGCAGCTGGTGAAGCAAGCGGCCCTCTACGTGCGCAAAGCGGTCCCGCCGCAGGTGTTCCAGGCGCTGAGCAGGTGCGGGCGGCCGCGCGGCCGGGCTTCCCCAGCGGCCCGGCTCCGGAGTCGGCCAGCCCTAAAGGAGGGAAACACGGGGGCGCCCCTGTGCCCCTGTTGGGGCGGCGTCCTTCCAGCTGCGCTGACACGGGGCTCCGTACCTAGTGCCCTTTCCCTGGGAGGAAGGAGCCCTGAGCCCCACACCCTTTCGGCCAGCCTGTTGACCTTCCGCGCACAGTGGGGCGGGGGTGGATGCGAAGTAGGCAATAAGGCCACCTGAACCAGAAGAGAACCGGACTGGCACGTGGTGGGGGGCTGGGAGGCCCGGGAAGGAGGCCTCCTCGCGCCCCTGCCCCTGTGGGCACAGCAGACAGAATCTGACACCTCGTGTGTGTGCTGTGTGACCTGGGGCCAGCTCTCCGCCCTCGCCTGCTAAGATGGGGGTGCTCTGGTCTGCGGTGCCAGGCGGGTGAGGCTGAGCGGGGGCACTTCTGCCTTCCAGGACCTACTGCATCTGCCGTTACAGCTCCAGGCTCAGGGAGGTGATCATGGGAGACCTGCTGCCCTCCTCGGCCATGATCAAGGAGCTGAGCCAGGAGTTCGGGATGCCCATGTCCCAGGAAGACCTCACAGAGCGGAAGCTGCTGGCCGTGGCCCCTGCCCCGAGTCTCGAGGGCTTCCAGGGCCGGAAGCCCACCCTCGCGTTGCAGATCCATTCCCACCAGGAGAAGTACCTGCAGTGGCGGAGCGCCGAGATCCTGAAGAGCAGAGGCCAGAAGGCGAGCCTGGTTCAGGTAGGTGCTCCCCACGCCGGCTGCGAGCCTTCCCGGACCCGCCCGTGCAGTGCGCTGTGAGGGACAGCCAGCCTCTGGCCTGTGTGTTCTCCTGCCCGGGGACCCCAGGCCAGGCAGTGCTCGGTGAAGGGCACAGCCACGCCAGGCTGCACATTTCCTCCTTCCTTCCGGCCCTGGCAGAGCTCATCGTTCGTGTGTGTGTGCATGCGTGTAACACCTCGCTTTGAGTTCACCATAGAGATGTGTGTGTGTGTGTGTGCGCGCGCGCGTGTAATACCTCGCTTAAGCTGCCAAGGTCATGTCTAAGCAACACAGGAGATCAAGTAATCTGTGTTAGAAAGTGCAAGTAGATGGGAAGGGGACAGGAGAGTGGGGAGCTGGTGAGGAGTCGGCAAGACAGGTGCGTGTGGCCTGACGGTCAAAGGCCTCTCTTAACCAGTACCAACCAAAAGGGCTTAAAAACCACCACCGTCTGTGATGCCTTGAATTCTGTGTAGGCCTCTGGTCTATGTGGGTAGAGCCCCTGCCCCTCCTCTAGTGAAAAAACATCTTTCAGAAGTTTGTACCTTTTATATCCATGAGCGCCTTATGAAAAGCAACAAGGAGGTGGTTTCTTTACACTGGTGTTCACCTTCTTAGCTTTTCCCCAAAGAAACACTGCTTGGATTATTTACCAATCTACTTTTACTGTTTACCTAATTCACTAGTTCAGTTTTTACTTTTTATAATGTGTTAAAACATTTTCCCTATTTGTTTTTAATGTCTTAGGAATTGCTACTTTAAAATACTTTTAGATACCTATTCCTATTAAGATCACTAATTGAAGTCCAACCATTATTTAATTGTTCCTATTTATACTAAGATGTAGCTAATATTAAAATCCACAAAATCCACTCATTGTCGGTGCACTTAGATCCCGTCTTAGGTTTCTCAATAGGTTTCACAGCCCCTGTATCAGTTTAGGGACCTCCCGCAGTCACAAGCCTTCTCATGTTTGCTGTAGTCAGATGCCGTTAGCTGTGCAGCCCCCAACAGCCCCGCCAAGGGACTCCGGGCTGGACAGGTTCCAGGGACGGACTGCTAGCCGGGGCCAGAGAGGGCAGAGGGAATCAATGAAGCATGGCTTTTCTCTTTCCTTTAATCTCAGGCCTTTGCTATATAGCAGTATAGTCCGTTTGAAAAACGATGCTTGTCGGTGTAAAACCACCTGATTTAGTTGTGACATGTATGTACAGGATAGCTATTCTTCTGGGATTCTTATGCTGTACAGGTTATTTCAGAAGGACAAGAATAGTTCCCTGTGCTGAACTTCAGGTCCTCGGTCCTGGACTATCTATTAGGAATGCGGATTTCTCCGTATCTGTTCACCTTCAACTTCGAATTCCCATTGGCCACTCAAGGTGCCCTTTTGAAACTCTGTGTTAGAAAGCTGGGAGTTTCTGTTTGCTAGTCATCCTGATCTCTTCCCATTTTGCTAGAATGGAAATCGTATGCTCTGTCTGGCTGACCTGACATACCGCATGATCCTTCCAGGTCCAGCCCTGGGGCTACCCGTGGCATAATCAAATAAGCTCAGTGGTGGTTTTTCATGGCTGAGTGATCAATCGGCCCATCCTCTAGAGGGACCACGTGTGGTTTACGCATCCATCGGTTGGTGGAGACGTGTACCTGTCTTGAGTGTTCTAAGTAGTGCCGTAGTGAATACTGGGGCGCCTCTGTCGAGTTCAAACTGAACAGTTTTCTCGGGATCCAGGCCCAGGTGTGGGCATGTCAGATCCCAGGTATAGCTCGTTTCAATAGGTTGTTCCCACCCCCCCTTTCTTCCTTGCAGGGTTCTGGGGAGCCTGTCCCTTGGACGGGCTCTGGCCAGTATACATTCCCAGTGACGGCCTCGGGGGCAGGTGGCCATGCCTCTGGCCCCATCCTGCGTGCATTGCTCTCGTAGACGTGTGAGGCTGGGCCGTGGGGACTGGTGGGATTTGGCTTCTCGCTGTCGTTTTGATTGGCACACCTGCTGTCATGAAGGATGCGAAGCTGCTTTCCCTGTGCCGGAGGTGTAAGGCTTTTTTTTCCCCCCGTTTTCCCTCCCTCCAAGAGTGGCGAGAGGGAACCAGCCCTGTGGCCCCGGCTTCCTGAAAGCGGGCCCCGCCCCCTGACCCCCACTGGCCTTATGAATGCAGGGTGCCAGGAAGCGCAGGTGGTCCAGCTGTAGCTCCAGGAAGTGTCCACAGGATGGCAGCACCTTCCCTTGCCCGCCTCGGGTGCCCTGGGCAAAGCGGTTTCTCAGGGCAGGTGGGCTTCCAGAGCTGTGCCTTCCAGCCCGGTGTGCCTGAGCTAACACCCCTGGGCGGGCGTGCATCTCCCGGCTTCTTCCCCGACAAGCCCCGTCCTCCAGACTCATCCCAGGTGGGCCGCAGCAGCCCGGCTGAGGAGGGAGGCTGCAGTGGGGAACCCCAGCCCCCGGACGCGGGAGGCCACGTGAGTCCTCGAGGCCTTGACACGCAGCTCGGGACTCTGGTGCCAGGCAGAGGCAAGCAGGCAGTAGAGGCTTCCTCCCGGGCTGTCGGGTGGTGCGGACCCCCGCCTGAGGGTGGGCTTCGCAGCCTGAGTCGGGGAGGTCAGAGGGACAAAAGGAGGCTTGGTTTTCTTACCCCTTCGTTGAACGCTATGCCGACGCTCCACTGGAGTGCAGCTCGATCGGCAGTGTGCCTGGGGTCGGTGCACAGCCGCCGGATCCAGGCAGGCCCTGTGGTCGGTGCACAGCCGCCGGATCCAGGCAGGCCCTGTGGTCCGTGCACAGCCGCCGGATCCAGGCAGGCACTTGCACGCAGGCGGTCTAGTCTGTCTTGTCTACTTTATGGGCGGGTTTGGGCCAGGGCAGCGTGCCGAGCCATCAGGAGGAAGGAGGTCATTTTTGCGCAGTAACGGTTGCAGACTTCTGTGTCTAGGTTAGATGAAGGAAGGCAGGCAGGCAACGCACACATGTGCTTCTTCACATCTCTGTTTCATCCCTTTCAGAGTCCTGTGGGGTCTAGGGCTCGCGCGAACCCTTGGGTGGGGGGGCGGAGCAGAGGGGACGAGAGCCTCCAAGGATCAGATCAGCACTTCGCCCCCTCCTCCTGGGGCAGTAAAGGTATCAGGGACTGAGAAGCCGAGGCCTGCAGGAGAGACGGCCAGCCCCACACCGGGGCCAGAGCAGCTGGGCTCAGGGCTCAGGCTCCCCATCTCATCTTATCCCCACCCTTACAGTCTGGACACTGAGCCCCCCCGGCCGTGGAGACAAACCTAGCCTTTCCTGGAGAGGGTTGGACACCAGCCTTCCTCACTTCCTTCCCTTCGTGTGAGATGAACCCGCTGGCCATGTCCGCGGGGTCAGCACGTCGCCGAGTTCAGGGCTGGACCGTCCCCTTAGGTCCTCGGTTCACGGGAGGGTGGACTGAGGTCAGAGGGCCGCCCCGCACTGCGGGTGTTTCCTGCGGCGGCCTGGCTTCTACAGCTTGGCATCTGTGGCCCCACCTGTATTTCTGGAATCCGCTGCAGCTCCTGGGCGCGCCCTGAAAGGCTGGCTCAGTTCTCGGTCGCACCTAATGCCTTGAGGCAGCCGTCAGGAACCCTTCTCTTTTGGAAAAGCCCTGGATACTCCTCTGTGGCCGGCGCTTACTTCACACCCCTGCCCCCCTCTCAGCTTTCATTTACACAAGCTCATCCCAGCAGCAGGCTGGAAGCCGGAGACCGTCTCTCATCCTGGTGGCGCAGGAGCGTGTGTGTGAAGGCACATGTTGCCCCGCGACGCTGACTCACACCCGCGCGCCCCCTCCTGCCCATCCTCCCCTCGGGCCTTTAATCCTGGGTCCAGAGCAGCACCCTCCGTGTGGGCTCCGACGCCGTTTCTGCGGCCTTTCCTCTGCTCCCCAGCCCCTTTCTGCCTCTCGGTGCCGCTTCTCGTGTTTCCAGCCTCCACGCTCTGGGTCCTTACTGTCACCCTCTTATCCGAGGTTGCCTTTCGGGGAGCAACCGGTTGGTCTCCCAGCTCCCCAGTTCACTCTGCAGCCATGCCGCGGCGGCAGTGTGGCCCATCCACTCGTCTCCTCTCGACCCCGAGGCTTCCACGGCCAGTATTTTTGCTTTGGTCTCAACTTCTGCCTCACAGCGCTCACATCTTCACCTGGTGTTGCTAAATGACTGTGATCCTGATCTTACCTTCTTGTCTTGCCCCTTCGAGCCACCTGGCTCCATGTGTGGCCTTTCCCATGACAAAGCACTGCTCACTCCAGCTGGCAGTCGGGACTCCGCCACTCCCGTCAGGCCCAGGCCAGCAGAGAGCCCCAGGCCCCCAGACGAAGTTGCGGCCACTGTCTGCAGGTGCCAGGCGACTGTCCGCTTCCCACCCTGGGTCAGGAGCACAGGCAGGACCCCTGGTTTCGGGTCATCACCCACGCGCCAGCCCTGGGGTGAGGCTGAGCAGGGGGCTTGCCCTTTCCCTGGTGCAGACGGGCCAGTGCACCCGGGCCCGCCACAGCGAGCACAGCTGGACGCTGGATGCGACGCCCCCCGCGAGGCGCTCGCCGGCCCCCGCCCGCGTGTGTGGCTCACAGCCATGCTGAGGCCTCTCGAGACTAGACCGCGGCCCCAGCCCGCGGCTCCCGCTGCGGTCCGCTCATCTCCAGTGTGGACGGCGGGGCTGTGTCTCTTGCTTTGGGCGGGCTCCAGACTGCTTCTGGGAACCTGGGCGTGTGGCTGCCTCCCAGAGGTCCCCTCGCCAACACCCACTAGCTGCAGAGGCACCCTGTATGGGGCATGACCAGCGTCTCCTTCTCCAGAGAAACATCTCGGCGGCCTCCCGGGTCGGCAAGAAGCCTCCCAGCTCTGCAGCGAGGGTGATGCGGGTCTCGGCCCCGAACATGCGCACCGTGCATAACTACAGTATCCAGACCCTGAACTCCGTGGAGCTGGCCAAGAAGGAGCTGTATCGGGAGATGGCCAAGGTGAGTGACGGCGCAGGGCCCAGAGCAGCCCAGCGTGCCCACTGCGGGCAGGGCAGGGTGGTGGGAGACCCCGTGGCCGGCGTGGCGCAGGGGGAGCGGCTGTGTTCCCACTAAATGTGAACCCTCCACCTACAGCGGGGGCTGGGGCCCCGTGCCTTCCCAGCCGCGTGTGGCTGTGAATGGCCACGGGCCCCTGGCCTTGCCTGGGCCGAGGCTTCCCTCTAGCACTGGCTGCTTCAGGAGCAGCCTCTGACCCAGGGGATAGGGCCCTAGCGCCTGGCCCACTCCAGGGCACAACACCTGCCCATCTGCGCTCGCTCACAGGAGCCGGGCAGGAGGTTCACGTATTCGCAGAAGTACCTGTCCGCCACAGTGGGGCCTCTGGACCCGGAGGAGGAGGAGAGGAGGGCCCGCAGGGAGTCCCGCCAGGCCTGGCGCACGCCCAGCGGCTTCCAGACGGCGGGTCTCCACACCATGGGCACGACCCAGCCCCTGGGGCTGCCGCCCATCAGCGCTGCCACAGAGGTGGGTGGCAAGAGTGGGGCTCGGGCAGGGGTCCGCGGGGCCTCCCCTGACCTGCTGCTCCCCGACACAGGAGTGGAGGGAGAAGGCCCTGTTCGCCAACCTGCTAGAGCCGGTGCTGCAGCGGGAGAGGTGGGGCTGGGACCTGCGCCACCAGGACTTCAACCTGTACACACGGCCGCCGGCGTTCCTGGAGCTTCCACCCGCGCCCAAGCCCGGGGCAGGTGAGAGCGGGGCCTCAGCCCAGCCAGGGCCGGCAGACCACAGGCTGGGCTCTGGGTGGTACACCGCGCTCTGCTCTGCGCCTGCCCTCTCAGCAGTGAGAGGGCACGACTGCCTCCAGAGGCTCCCCGGAGCCCTCTCGGACCCAGCCACTCATCCCTCCAAGAGGAAGGGCCACGATGACCCCTCTGCATCCTCGTTACCCCCTTGTACGTGAGGAGGGACCACAAGCATTTATAGGCTGAGAGAGAGCCAAAAACGTGTGACTTAACAAAGCCAGAACCTTTGTTCAGGGAGAGAGCTGACTGGCGACCAGGAGGCTAGGTGAGGGCGACTCGGGTCTCCTCTGTTCCTGCGCTCCCACGGGCAGCTGGCGACGGAGCCTGCACCAGGAGCGCGTGCTGACGTGCCGTGGGGGCCGGCACCCCCCAGGCTCTGGGCTGCGGAAGACCCCCGCTCCCTGTCGGGGGTCCCTGGCCCAGGGTCACGTGGGTGGCCCAGCCTGGGAAGGCCCGCCTCGGCTCTCTGTCCCCTTGGGGACGAGGTCCCCAGGTGCATGGGCAGGCGCGTGTTCCCCCTACCCCCATGCGGTGAGAACAGCCCCGCAAGGGATGGGGACACTGCAGGGACGGAGCGGGCCCTGGGCGGGCTCCCGTGCAGCCGGGCCCCTCCTGACAGCTCCACGCAGGAGACACAAGCTCTCCATCCAGGGCAGAGCGCCTCCTCACCCGCGAATCACTCACAGCTTTGGAAATGACTTCCCCACGAAGCCCCAGGTCGGACCTTTGGGAGAGAGGCTGTCAGGGTTCTGGGCGCTCGCTCGGCCCCACCTGAGCAGGAAAGCCTGGACGCCTCAAGGCAATGTGGAGGGTGAGCTTTCTGGACAAACCACCCAGGAGCCAGACCAGAGCCTGAAGCCTGCCAGGTGAGCATGCGGAACAAGGATGTCAGCAACGAGTAGACGGGGGCCCGGACCCAGGCCAGCTCGTGCCGGGGGAGACAGTGCTGTGCTCAAGGAGAGGCCGAGGAGCTCCAGGACAGCCCTGCTGTCACCCAAGCAAGCCCAGCGCCGAGGCGCACAGCCCTCATGCTGGGGACCAAGGGCCCTGGAAACCAGCCCGACGGCGGGCCTGAGGATCAAGCTCTGTCCACTCAAGGCTGGCTCAGAGGAGACGTGTGTCTAGACCTGCCCACACTTGAAGGGCAGACAAGCTGTGCTGAATGCTTCCTGGTGCAGGTTCTAAGCGCCTTTCTTTCCAAATTAAAACCAACGACACGGATGCAGTTTTCGAGCTGTTTCTTGGAGAAGGTGCAGCCTCACAGATGTATGCACCGTGCTGCGACATGTGCCCACCAGCCTCCTCCGAGTGCCCCCCGAGCCGGTGAGTCTCAGCAGCTCCGTGCTCACCCCACGTCCACTCACAGGCCGAGATCGCGTCTAGCAGCGGTGCCCACAGGTCGGGGGCCCAGGAAAGGCCCGTCGGGTGAAGAAGAGAAATGGTCAGTTTGTAATAAACCAAGTTCTGTACCTTCGGGCCGCTGTGGGTGTGTCTGGGGCGGCGGCCGTGAGGACACGGGCCCTCTTCAGGACGCCCGGTCTAGGGGGTGGGTGCAGATGTAGGCCCGCTTCTCAAGGATCTGCTGGGACACCTTCTTGACCAGCTCATCCAGGTTTTCTGGAGAATCTACGCAGGAGACAGGAGGGACGCTGCTGGAGCGCTCTCTCCGACAAGGGCAGCTCGCCCTGTGGAGGGGCCCTGAAGGCAGCAGTGCCGCGCGGGGAGGGGCCTCTGGGCCCAGGCCTCTCCCCACGGTGCACGCGACCTCGGCGTCCGTGCCCACGGTGCCTGGTGCGCGTGTCGTCCCCTCTGCTGCCCAGCAGACGCCGGGTCCCCTACCCCCCAAGCCTAGCACCCACTCACGTTTGTCTAGCTGAGACAGGGTGAAGAGATTCTGGTGATAAGCTTCTGAGCAGAAGATGTTTGCCAACAGAACCTGCCAGAACCAACGTGCCCGAGGATGACTGCCGGGGGCCCTGCTTAGCACAGCCCCACCCTGGAGCCCGACCTCTGCACTCCCAAGAGCCCCGTCTGTCTACCCAGGCGGGCACCTTGCCGGGTCAGGTGGCCGGGCTCGGAAGCCGTGGCTTTAGGTTCTAATGAGCCCTACCCCCAGGAGGTGACTCAACATCTCCTCAGCACAGGGGCGTCCCGACCCCGAAGCCGTGGGCCAGAGCGTGTCCAGACGCGTGCAGACACGGAGAGGACGCCTGGGCCCGGGACCCCGACCGTTACCCCCTCTTCTCTCCAGCAGGAAGGCGGAAGGCAGCAGCCTCGCGTCCTGAGCATCACAGACCGTCCGCTGGAGTGGAGAGTGCCGGCCCCTGCCACGGCCACAACTTGGCAACGCCGCCAACCTCACCAACCTCCCCCAGCTCCAGGTCGTCGGGAGGGCACCGCATGCCCACCTCGCCGGGACACGGGCCTGCACCCCCCCAACCCGCAGGCCTCAGTAAAGCGCAGTGAGAGGAAGCCGCAGCACTGTCGTGGGCCCAGACGGGGGGCTCACCTCGTGGTCGTGGTCCCGCAGCCCCAGGCGGATGGAGCGGCTGGCCCGGGACAGCACGGCCGTCATCGCGTACAGGTTGATGAGCACATTGGCGACTCGCTTCAAGACCAGCTGCTCCTCCACGATGGTCTGGGAACGCAGGCGGGGGAGACGTGGCCCTTGGGACCCCTGCCCCACAGTCCTCAGCAGGGCCCACCTCTGCGCCTCACTCTACGCCCCAAGTGTGGGCGGAGACACGTCCCAGAGCCTGGCTGAGGCCAGAGCCCGGAGCTCCAACACTCCAGCCACAGATCAGCTCTCAAGACCCAGGGCCACGTGGGGCTGCCCCTCCCGGCCTCAGGGGGCCTCTCGCCAACTGGAAGGTGCCCCCGGCAGGGTTCCTCCACGCCTGCCTCTGGCGAGCTGAGTGGCCCACAGGGCAGGCAGCCACAGCCAGCCGCGCTCTGCACCCCAGCCCTCCAAGGCGACCAGGCCTGGTCCCTGGGGTGGACACCCGCTGGACCGCTGGCTCCGATGCTCGCCTGCCAGCCTCCCAGCCCCAGGCACCTTGCCGAAGCGCAGCAGCAGGCTCTCCACAGAGCGGCCGAAGTAGTACACGTTTTCCTCGAGCTTGTGGGCACCGTCCTGCTGGGCCAGGGGAGGGCTTAGCTTGGCATTGCCCACTGTGGTGCCCAGGCCCTTCCGCCACCGCGACGGTGCAGACAGGGCCACCTGGGGTCCCGTGGACCGACTGGTCCTCCCCAGTGCCCCGGCCACACTCTTTCTGGGACAGACATACTGACGCGGGGCCGGCTCCCCGCTGGGCCCACTCACCGCAAGGCTGGGGTGCACAACTCCAAGCTTCCCAGTCAGTCCCAAGTCCACGGTGCGGCCCAGGGAGTCCCGAAGCCTCTGGCCGACGGTCTCCATGATGGTGGTCACGTTGCCCCGTTTGAGCTCCCTGCAGAGAGCACAGGCGCTGTGAGCTGGGCCCCCAAGACCAGCTCCCGTTGCCCCCGGCTTCAGGGCACCCACGGCAGCTCCAGATTACATCCGCGCCCTGCCCCTCCCCTGGCCCGCCTGTCGGGAGCAGCCAGAGATGCCAGGGTGACTGACTGAGGGTTACCTCATCGCTCCGGTTGTAAAAGCCGTGGGGGTGGATGACAGTGTGACCTCGGGGCAGGACCCTGGCAGCTTCCCGGACAGCCATCCCCCAACCACCCCCCCCCACAGCCCAGGAGTGAGCTGAGCCCCACCAGACTGTACCCCCATCCTGGGAAGGGGCGGTCCCCTCCTCCAGCTGCTCCAGCACAGGCATCTGCTGGGCAGGGGGTCCCGGGGGGCAGGTGGTGGGCGCGGCACCTACTTGACCCTTGCCGTCAGGATGCGGCCGGCGTGCTGCAGGCCTGTCAGGGCGATGTACATGCGGAGGATCTCATTGGTTCCCTGGGGCCGACGACATCCAGGTCAGAGGCCATTCCCAGGGGCCAGCTAGGCCATGCTGCTGCCTGCTAACCCTTGGGAAGCAGCTGGGGGCAGGGCTATCACAGGGGCCCGGGGGCAGGCAGGCTCCTGCCCCCCCGGGGGCCCTGCCCCACGCCATGACTAGCCCCCCGGGGGCCCTGCCCCACGCACGACCACCCTGCAAGAGTCACTCCTTTCCCCGACTCTGTCTCTTTAAGGGAGAGGCAGCTTGCCCCGGGTGGCAAGGGATGCTTGACCCAGGATACAGCAAGCGGTCGGCGGCCACTCTGGTCCAGGCCCAGCTCCTCTGGGAAGGAGCTGGCTGTTCCCTGGCAGCGGGTGTCAACACCCACAGGGCCCCGCTCCCAGCAACCTGAGTCGTGGGTCCTCAGGAAGGCAGACTCGGCGGTGGCTTGCCCGTCGCGCTTGGTGGCACGTGGGTCAGAGGGGCAGGGCTGGACTGAGGCCACACCACCGGGCTGTCCCCAGGAGAGGCTCCTCTGGGAGAGGAGGCAGGCGCAAGGCGGCCTCCAGGTTGACCTGAGCCCATCCCGGGCAGTCTGGGCTTCACGCTGAGGGCCCTGCGTCCCCGCTGACCACCCCACCGGCCATGGAGGACCGTCACGTCCAGGCAGGGGAGGGGCCTCGGGAGAGCAGTCCTGGGCGGCCTGTGAGCTCACGGCCACAAATTCCCTGGGCGCGCCCTCGGGGGGACCCGGGGAGCTGCAGACCCCCCTGCCCCCTGCAGAGGGGCATGCAGGCAGGTGGGAGGGGCTTGCACCAGCGGGCCAAGCAGGCTCACCTCGAAGATGAGCAGGATGCGGCTGTCGCGCAGGAAGCGCTCATACGGGTGGTCCCTGACATAGCCTGAGCTGCCGAAGACCTGCAGCGCCTCGCTCACGCACGTCCAGGCGCCCTCAGAGCTGAACACCTGCGCGGATGCGGGCCACGGTCAGCACAGGCCGCCGGTGGAGCCGCATGCAGAGGCCTAGGTGGAGAGCTGCGCTTCGGGACAGGGCCACCCCAGCCCGGGGAGGGGCCCTGCCTGTCATCTCACTGGTGGCCCCGAACTGACTTCTTCTGCCACCCAAAACAAAACCACAGGACACGCTGGTAGTTGCCTTGGCCAAATACTCATGAAAGGCAATTTTGACACCGAAACGTAGAAAGGCCATAAGCTAGAACAAGGCAGGCCTTCCCAAGGCACCCCCGCCGCTCTTTCCGGTGGGTGTGGAGTTATACTTTTCTCCTTTCACCGTGATCAGCAGTCAGCTGGTGACAGCCTGGCACAAAGCCCACCAGGAGCCCAGCGGGGCTCTGTGCCTCTGCCGCTCTGCTCCCAGCAGCGTCCTGGGGTGGCTGGCGTGGGTGCCTCATCAACGTGCAGGCAGCGGCTGACTGACGGGGAGGATGGCCGGACTGCTGTCTGGTACCTTCACAATGGCGGTCTCGATGGAGCAGTCGGGGAAGCCAGGCGCGTCCAGCATCGCCGCCGTGAGGTAGGCCATGCTTTCCATCACGTAGGCCTTCTGCGCCATCAGGGCAAACTTCTCCTGGAGTGTTCAAAAGAACAGTCAAGACCTGCTGCACAGAGACCCAGGCCTGCCAAGCCGCAGAGCGAGCCCGGGGCCAGGAGCGCCAAGCCGGGGGCAAGCTCGTCTTCGCCCCAAATCCCCGCCGGGAGGGCAGGCTCTCAGTGCCCGAGTGGGGGACTGCCCGCCCAGCCCTCGCCCCTCCGCACCTGAATCAGGCCGAACTCACTGAGGTTCCTGTTGAACTGTTTCCTTGTGCAGGCGTACTCGGCGGTCATTCCTGAGTGAGAGTGGAGTTATCAAAAACAATTTCCCGCCGTCCTGAAATGCTTTCCTAAGTCATCACCCATGCGCACTCAGACGGGAACCATGAGAGGCGGGTCCCCTGAGACTGAACACCCTGGATGTCACAGTCCCACCTCCCGGCGTCTCCGGGGAGCGGTGCCCATCCCCTCTGAGCGGTGCCCGGGGTAGGGGACGGAGGGGCGCTAGGCCGGGGCTGCGCACAGGGGCTCACACCCAGGAGGGCAGCCCGTGGCCCGGGTGTGCTTCGGGGTCCTAGGCCAGCTCTGAAGGCACAGAGCACCCACAGCTCCCCTCCCACTGCTCCGCAGACGGGCTCCCACGCTCCCGGATCCCAGAGGCTCCCAGACGGGCTGCCACGCTCCCGGATCCCAGGGGCTCCATGGCTTCTGAGCGTGAGAGCGAAGCTTTCCAGACGAGGCAGCAGAGTCCGGGGCTCAGGGCCGTGGTGGCAGCTCAGCTCAGGGAGATGGGCCCCGAGCGTGCAGGCTGACAGGGCCAAGGCCTCGGGCAAATCGCTGCCCCCTGGGAGCCTGGGTCTCCTCTTCCGTAAACCAGCCCCGCCCTGAGCGGCCCCTGGCATGCTTGCGCCTCAGCCTCAGCCACTTCCCTCTGGCAAAGTGAAGCCAGCAGAGATGTCTCATGCCCCCCAGATCCTAGTGGGCTGTTTTAACTTCACTGGCAAAGGGAAGGAGGTCTGGGTTTCAGGGACCCTACTCGAAGAAAGGAACCATCCAGAGGCCGGGAGACCAGGATCCCCAACCTGACTTCACCGCCCGCCCCCCCCCCCCCCACTGCCATAAGACAGCTGTGGAGCACCCCCCACAACGTGCGGACACCCGTGGAGCACCACCTCCCCCACCGTGCGGACCCCCGTGGAGCACCATGGCCAGGCCTTCGGGTGTCCAGCTTGCATTCGCTCGTTCACTCAGCAGCCCTCACCTCCCCCGGAATGTGCCACCCCATCCCATGTATGCTGGGACCTGAACCCTGGCCCCGCAGGCCTGCCTCCGTGCACCCTTCCTTCTGGATCAAGCCCGGACCCCAGGCTTGAACGGGACGGGCTGTCAGGGGCCGGCTCAGCAGCACCCCGCCCTGCCACCCGGGGGCACGGGGAGCCCGGGCGGGGCCAGGTGTCCCCACTCACCCACCGATCAGCTTCTTGAGCATCCCGGCCACCGTGCTGCCCATGCTGAAGCGCCCGCTGTTGAGGATGTTCATGGCCACCTGCAGGGAGAGGGGGTCCAGCGCGGGTCAGCCCGGGGGCCTGGCTGGGGAGACCGAGGGCCCTGGGGGCACAGCACGCGAGAGCCTCGTCCACTTCGGCCAGAGGCTTTCTTGACCACAGGAGTGTCCGGAGGAGACAAGCGCCCTGGGCCAAGAAGCACAGTCCCCACCCCTCAAGACCAGGCTGTCATCACTGCGATGCTCACAGCCATCCGTGCAGTCAGCCCAGAAAGGAAGGGGACGCCCTCCGTGCCTCAGGGCAAAGGGAGCCGGGGCTGAGACGAGCTGGGCGTCTGCCTCCAGTGCCTCACTTTCCTGGCGCGCCTCAGCGTCAGGGCCCCTTTAAGGGGTGAAGAGCCTGAGGTTCCAAGTGGTGAGCCCCTGGCGGTGCCAGCCCCTGCCTGGCGTGCATGGGGCCCACCCTTCCACCACGGATGTGCTCCCTGCCTCCAGTTCCTACGGTGACCTCCGTCCTCTTCTGACCCCAACTCCCGACCTACAGCGAGGGGCGAGCGGACACACAGCTACCCAGGCACCAGATGCCGGGTCCGGGGAGGCGCCCCCTGCAGGCCCCAAGGAGCACAGACACCGCAGCCCCGGGCAGCAGGCAGCGCGTGGTGGGCTGGGGACTAAAGGGGAGCACAGTCCAGTGGGGGGTGTCGGGAGGTGGGGAGGAGGGCGCCCAGACACCCAGTGGGCGCCAGCACGAAGCCCCAAGAGGGCCTGGGGCCTGCTCGCCTCTCTCAAGGCTGGGGGCCCCAGGCTGAGGCCTGGAGGCAGGGGCGGCAGCGTGTGACATGCCTTCGTGCAGACTGCTCACCTAGGTGACTCAGATTAAACAAACGTGCCTCTGAGTTTGAATGTATGATGAGTTGCTCCATACACTGAGTGGAGACTCTTTCAACAAAGATCCTACGGGGTTGGGGGGACTGGAAGCATCTGCTCCAGTCACTGGGCGACAGACTCGGTCCTGGCAGGTGAGTCCAAGGCAGCTGGCCGTGGGGCGGGCAGCCCGGCTAAGTCCCAGTGCACAGTGACACGCAGGCCCTGGGCCCCTGAGCCATGACGTCAGCCCTCCTGTGTCTCGGGACGCGGGACTACGAGGGGACGCGACTCCCCACCTGGGATCCTGGAATCTTCCCGCTGGGCTCCTGGATCGTTCACGATCGTGAACAAGCTCCCCTCATGGCCCCTTTGCAGTTTACCCTGAACTTCACTTACGACAACAGGAGGTGAAGGCTGGATGCCAGCCTTCGCCTCCTGGGGGATGATGGAAGCCTGGGGGGCTCGCCCGACCAGAAGGGGATCCTGGGCCCAGGAATCCCTCCCTCCCAACACGGATCCTGCCACCTTGTCACCTTCCCACGGCGGGGCTGGCTTGCCTACAGCCCTGCTCCAGATCCCAGACAAGCCGTTCCTGCAGCACCTCGCCCCACAGGCCAGCCGCCTACTCCCCCAGGAACCTCCGCTCCCCGGGCCTGTGGTCATCCCACCCTCCATCTCTGGAATCACCCCAAGCGCTTCATGCTTTACAGTGTTGAGGCTGACTGGTGGATAACCCCACTCCTCACAAAGCAGGGCTTTAGAAATCTCTCTCCTTCTGCGTGTTAAAACCATCACTTTTCACCCAACACAGTGGAAAAGAAATCCTTTAAATGCTGCGCTGAGAAGGGCTGGGCAGAGACCTCATGGCAGCTCAACTGTCCAGCAGGCAACGTGGCGACACAGCCTAAGGACCTCAGATGCTCAGGCCCCGACCTGGGGGACTCGGCATCAAACTCAGGAGGCAATGGGACAAGTGTGCAAGACGCGCGCAAGGACACAGGCCACACAGTGCGGCGCCAAGTAGGGAGGGCGAGAGACCGCGGGGGCCTGGGGCCGGCGCTGATCTCAGCACACGTGGCAACGCCGTGCAGCTCGCAACCTCAGGAAGCCACACTCCCTCACGAGTGAAAACTATAGGGCTCGCTGGTGAGCGAATAATGCCGCCATCATCTCTTACACATGCACAAGTATTTCAGCGCTGTGAACTCAGGAATGTCAACAGTGGACGGCGTCTCCGGGACGGCCTTCAGGGAGCCTGGGCCCTCCCCGCGTGGCAGCCGCATAGGACGCCCCCCTGCACCCCCCTCCCCCACTCTGCTCCACTTCCCGGGAGCTGAGGCCTGGCTGGCGCCCTCAGGTGAGTCTCTTAACGTCTGTAAGGCCAGGGAAGTCCTGCTTTGACCCCTATGCACAGGCCAGGTGGCGGCAGCTTCCCCCAGGGTGAAGACACTTTACCCCAGGCCAGACTGAAAACTTACAATAGGACGAGCATACCAGCTGGCAAGATGCGGAAAACCTGGGGCCCTCAGGTCCGCGCGCTGCTGGTGGGAACGTGAAACGGCAGCCACCGTGCAGGAGCCCGGTGGGCCCTCAGAGCACTCGGCGTGCAGTCAGCCTGCATCCCTGCGCTCCTCTAGCCGTGCCCCCAGCGGGACAGCAAGCAGTGTTCCCACACAAACACGCACATGAGCGTTCACGGCAGTGCAACTCAAATGGCTTGAAAACGAACCAACCCAGGCGTCCCCAGCTGATGATAGGTGAACACGACGTGGTCCGTTCACCCGACACCTCTGGGACTCGGCTACAGAGCGTGAGAGAAGCCTGACGCGGATCGCACGCAACGGAACACCCCAGCAGGCAGGTCCACAGAAGCAGACGCTAAAGCAGTGGCGGCCGGGGCTGGCGCGCAGAGGGGAAGGCGTGGCGCTGCTTTCTGGGGCGACAGCAATGTCCTGAAGTCAGACCCAGAGCGGGGCGCTGAGCCCAGTGACCATCCTGAAAACCACCACAGCAAGCATGCGGCAGACAGCGAATTCTGCCACGTGAATTACCTGCCAACGACAAAACGAGACAATCCAACTCCAAGAAAGAAAGAATCAGGGCGCACACTCGGGACCCCGCCCTGTGCACCCTGCCCTCCACGGGCTGCCCTCCCAGACCTGCAGGCAGGAACCCGGCCCGCCCCAGGGAGACAAGGCCTCTAGCCGGGCGGGGGACACCCGGAGCCCGGTTCTCTCCGCTCCGCGGGCCTGGGCAGCAGGCAACGCACCTTAAAGCCGCCTCCGACTTCTCCGAGGACGTTCTCCACTGGCACCCTGGTGTTCTCAAAGTGGACCTCGCAGGCTGGAACACATCGGCCAGGAGCTCAGCTGCGGCCCCGGCGCTCGGCCCCCGGCCCGCATGCAGGCCACGCGGCTCGCTCACTCGCTCAGAGCCCCCGTGGCCTGAGCCGAGGCAGCTGAGAGGCTGAGCCCCTCGGCCTCTGAGGGACCCATGAGGACCGTGTGGCCGCTCTGGCCAGGCCGAGGGCCACGTCCAGGACGCTGGCCTCAAGTGAACCAGGTGCGCACTGGGCTGCAGGCGGGCTTGGGCGAGGAGGAGGGAGTGGAGGAGGGAGGGGCCCGGGGGGAAGACGGGGGTCTGAGGTACCGAGCCCCGTGACCAGGACCCCTCCAGCCCGGCCTCCCCCGAGGCTGGGCATCCCGCCGGGCAGCAGGAGCCTCACCTGGGAGTCATCACCACCCTCATCTCTCACAGTTTCTCTCACATACACACGCATGTATGCACACACATCTCCTGCCACACATTCACACGCACACACACGTGCATGGGCCGCACGCCTCATCTCTCGCACACGCGCACAGCGCCACTCACTGTTGGAGCCTCGGATGCCCATCTTATCCTCGGGTTTCCCGTTGGTGACGCCACCGAAGTCTCTCTCTACTATGAATGCTGTGATCTTGTCCTTCATGGAGCCGTCGGAATCAACGACCTCTGTTTTCGCAAACACAGTGAAGACGCTGGCCAGTCCCCCATTGGTGATCCAGACCTGAGGAAAGAAAGCAGGGCTCCAGAGAAAGCAGACGACTCCAGGCCACCTGTCGGCGCCGGCCGCCCATCACAGCACAAGACAGCAGAGCGAGGCTTTCCCTGGAGGGGCGTGGGTGTCTGGGTCTCTGAGTGTGTGCGGTGTGTGTGCGTGGCAGTTCTGGTTCTAGCACAGGACACCTTGGGGTGGGGAGGGAAGTAGAAGGAGGCGGTGGGGAAGGGGAGAGACTCCTTGATAAATGGCTCTGCATAGAACTTACTTGGATTTTGATTCAAGCAACTTGTTTGGGGGAAAAAAAAACCACCGAAGAGGTAGGAGACAATCAGAAGAACATGGGTGCTAAGGAGACGGTAAGCAGTCATCATGCTCAGCTGCCTCAGTCCCGTCTGGCTCCCTGTGACCCATGGAGTGCCGCCCGCCAGGCTCCTCTGCCCGTGGCATTCTCCAGGCGACAGTACTGGAGTGGAGTGCCTTGCCCTCCTCCGGGGGATCTTCCCCCACCAGGGACTGAAAGCATGTTTCCTGTGGCCCTCGCACCGTAGGCAGACTTTACCACTGAGCCACCGGGGACACCCAGAAGCCATCATCACGTGTTCCGTGTCCAGCGGTGCTATGACCACCCTGCAGAGTCGCACCCAGCCCGCCCCGGCCACTACCCAGAGCTGCGGCACAACAGAGGCAGCGACGAAGGTAGGAGGCAGCTGCGGACGTTCCCAGCAGTACACGCGTGTGTGCTTCAAATTCCGTGTAGTAGAGAAAATTAAAAGACAGACCCACGAGTACAGTTCAGCGAGGTGGGTGGCACTCCAGAAGCCCGCAGACTCTGAGGCCGGGACGCCTGCGTACCTATCCTGCCTCGAGGCGGACGGGACAGGGGTGGGTCAGGGAGCCTCTCTGAGCCCACTTCTTCTTCCAACAAAGGAAGACGGTCAAGGGGTGGTGTGTCCGCCCCGACGACCCCTGGAGCTTGGGAAGTGGCCAGCGAGTGCGCTGCAGGTCCGGCCACGGAGGGCACACGGCCGTACCTTGGAGCCGTTGAGGACGTAGTGCCTCTTATCTGCGCTTAGCGTGGCCCTGGTCCGGATGGAGGCGGCATCACTCCCGCTGCGGGGACAGACACAGGTGGTTGGGAACAGACAAGCATCCTCAGGGCTCCCAGAGGAAGTTTCAGAGTGGAACAGAGGAGCTGACAAGCTCTTAAAGGGCCAGGTAATAAATGCATTCAGCTTCGCAGGCTCAGACAATGTGTACACAAGCAGGTACATTCCAATAAAAGTTCATTTACAAAAACAGGTGGCAAGGTGGGTTTGGCCAATCCCACTTTATCACCTCGGGTGAAACTGTGTCCGTGAGGACGTCTGGGAGGCCTAGGCAGAGATAGGCGGATTCACACGGTGCCAAGCTCTGAGATCGGCCTGCCGTCGGAAGCTCTGAGTCCACAGCAGCTGAGACTCTGGGCTGATGACTCCACCTTGCTGAACCTCAGTCCACAGCCTGGACAGTGCGGATGACTCCACCCACCCCACACAGTCTGAAAGTCGCTGTGACTGTGACGCCTGAATGCTTTTTTTATATAAGGAGGGTGGTTGTTTAATCACTAAGTTGCGTCCGACTCTATTGGGACCCCGCGGACTGTAGCCCCCAAGCTCCTCTGTGCATGGGATTCTCCAGGCAAGAACGCTGGAATGGGTTGACGTTTCCTTCTCCAGGGGATCTTCCCGACCCAGGGATGGAACTTGGGGCTCCCGCATTGGCAAGTGGGTTCTTTAGCTAGCACTGAGCCTCCGGGAAAGCCGATAAGGAGGGTTGCAAAGCAGAAAACGGTTACAGAACAGGAGCTGACAGGCCTGTTCTAGTCTGGCAGGGTCACCAGGGAGGAGAAGGGCGGTGAAGATGAGAGCAGGAAGCGGACAGGCAGAGAGGCTGCGGGGGGCGTGGGGCTGACCTGGCTGGCTCCGTCAGGCAGAAGGCGGCCACGTGCTCCCCGGACGCCAGCCTGGGCAGGTACCTGGCCTTCTGCTCCTTGCTGCCGGCCAAGATGATGCCCTGCGACACACACGGCTTGTTCAGCGGCAGCGAGGGGAGCGGGTGCCACGGGCTCACAGAACATGCTCCCTTCACACAAGGGGGCCGCCCGGAGCTGGCAGCCCCAAAAAATAAATGGGGAGCTGCTGGGCAGCCAGAGAGCCACCACACAGGGACAGGCCGGGCGGCCCGCCACAGCTTTGGGGCGGGACTCGGGCTCCCTGGCAGCTTCTGCACTGCTCAGCTGGGTGGCCGGAGCCCCTTCGCTCCGCCCCCTCGGTTCCTGCACTGAGCAAAACCACCCAAGGACCGAGCTGTGGGTCGGGGGCCTGCCCTGAGATGCTCCAAGTCCAGCGGAGGACAGGCACCAACCGCAAGGCGGATACGCCCAGGCCCCGAGGGAGCAAACCAGGGAGGGAGGGATCAGCCGCAGGCAGGCTCCAGGGAGGCTCTGACTGGGGCCTGGAGGGATAGGGCGGGGCGATGGGGAGGAGGCTGTTTCCAAAGGAGCCAGCTGCCCCGTCCCCCCACGCGCCCCACTAACCCACACGCTGACCTTGAGGCCGATGGCCTGGTGAGCCGCCAGAGTCACAGCGATGGAGGCGTCCAGGCCAATGACCTCCCCCAGCCGCGCGTACATGGTGTTGGAGAGGCCCAGGCCACCTAGGGCAGGAACAGAACAGCCTCAATTACTCTCCAGCCCCAGATTCCCCCCAGAAAAGGCTCCGTGAAGTACAGCCCGCTCACCATCTTATAAGGAACACAACACAGACAGCTACAAAGAAAACAAGCCACCCACTAACTTATCAGTCAGCGAATTTCTGACTACATCCTTCCAGGCCTTTTCCAGCTTTATAACAAGCACAGGCAGATGCGTGCTTTAATACAGAAGCAAAGTCCTTACAGACAGAAAGTCACCTGAGATGCTGTGAACACCTGTCACAGACCCCGGGTTCTGTGGGCGTGAACTGTGCTCCGCGTCCACCCCCAGGACCTCGCGGCGTCTGGGCAGGTCTCTGAGCCTGCGGACGCTACTGCGGGGGCCGGTGTGCTGCAGGGGTGCCCCGGGCCCTGCAGGGTGCTGAGCTGCATCCGTGGCCTCTGCCCACAAGATGCCCATAGTTCCCCCTGCCCCACAGGCCTGACAATAAAACACGTCTCCCAGTGTTGCCAGACGCCCCCTGGGAGGCACAGCACCGTTCAGGAGCAAAAGGACAAGCGCAGTAAAAAAACAAACCCCACCGAACGTGTGTATCCTGCGTCTCATCTTCACCTTCCAGAGGTGGTGGGCGGCCTCAAGTGCATCTTGCAGACGAAGCAAGGGGTGGAGGGTGCTCTGGGCCCGCGCACAGCCCCAGGGCAGGGCGCCTTCAGGACGCCCTCTCCTCCGCAGCACGGGGAGGGCCGGGCCCCTGCAGGGGCACAGTGTCCCCCGGCTCAGGGGGCCCAGGGAAGCCAGCACCCTGCCGCAGTGCCCACCCCACCTGTCATTCAAGACACTTTGTTCCTAATTGTTTCATATACCGATGTCTGTTTTGCTTCTTAAAAAAAAAAAAGTGACACTTTTCTTCAAGAGAGTGAAAGTTGCTCACTCGTGTCCAACTCCTTTGCGACCCCGTGAACTATACACAGTCCATGGAATTCCCCAGGCCAGAATACTGGAGTGGGTAGCCTTTCTCTTCTCCGGGGGATCTTCCCAAACCCGGGATCGAACCCAGGTCTCTCACGTTGTGGGCGGATTCTTCACCAGCTGAGCCGCAAGGGAAGCCCAAGAACACTGGAGCAGGTAGCCTATCCCTTCTCCAGCGGATCTTCCCAACCCAAGAATCGAACCCAGGTCTCTCGCATTGCAGGTGGATTCTCTACCAGCGGAGCACTGAGGGGAGCCTTCTTCAAGAAGGCATCAGTGAAATCATGGGCGGGGGACAAACAGCAGGGACAGGCGACAGGTGGGTGAGACCGCGAGGGGCTGAGGGCAGGGAGGAGAGCTGGGCACAGAGAGTTCCAACCAGACTTCAGAATGCTTCACACTGGGGACATTTCTGAAAACTATCTGGAGGGTGAACATAAGGTTATAGTTGCCTTAATTTCCTAAGGAAGAGTTAAAAAAAAAAAGAAAGGAAGAAAATGAAATAGTTCCAAATGTGACCATCTTATGATCTCATGAAAGAGCATTTTCACATTCAAGAGGAGCTTATAAAGCTGAGTAAGGGATGGAGCTGTGCAGTCACACACACACACACACACACACACACACACACACACACACACACACACACGTGTGCTGGCATAAAAGAGGCACAAAAAGATGTATTCAAGTTTCACACAAACTTGTGTGGAGGAAACAATGACTTCTCCTGAATCAGGAAGTGCTTTCTTTAAGACCCTGGGGGAAGCAGACACCATCACCAAGCCGGCTGCGTCTGGCAGCTCTCCTCCACACACTTCCTTTCCGCAGCTGACAGCAGGCCACCCACTGCGCTCGGGCTCAGCCTCCTGCTCTGTTCTAATACTGGAAGCGCCCCCGCCTGGCACAGACACTTCCCCGGGGCCGGGGACCCCGCTGGGCCTGGAGGCCTGGGGAGGGCGCAGGCTGCAGGCCGCCCGAGGCCCGGCCGCGCCCGCCAGCAGCGGAGCAGCGGCAGAGACGAGGCGGTGTTTCCCCCATAGACCGTACGTGCTTTTATTGCTGTTATTTGGAAACGTGGGGGGGCACTCCGGGGGGACGAGTAGGAGATGCCCTCTGACAGCTTACAACACGGCTACAGACACCCAGAAGCGGAGACCCCCCGATGGCGACATGCCTCCAGACGCCGCGGCGCAGCACTCTGTCCTGGAACCTCAGGCTCTGCCTCAGACTGCAGCCGCTCCAGCCTGGGTCCCCACCCTGCACTACGAGGTGGGGGTGGGCTGGGGCAGCGGACTGCACTTTCGCCCTGGAGCTAAACCAGCGTCTGGGCCTCGCTGTGCAAAATGACCCCCTGGCGTGGACACCGTGCTCACAGCCACGGACGTGCCCAGCTCTCAGCCCCAGCAGCTCTCCGACCCAAACCCGCGGCCCCGAGCTGACGAAGCTGGAGGCTGCCCCAGCCAGGGCTCGGGGGAGGGCTCAGAGGGCGGGGGGCCATGCTCATAGGAAAGGGTCCCGAGAGTGCACACTGGGCCGGGTCTGGGCCGGTGCCCACACGGGACTGTGCTCCGTCCCTCTGAAACGTTCAGACACAGAGCACTGATGGCCAGGGGCCGCTTCTCCGCCAGACACCGCGCTGCCATCAGCCTGCCCAGGGGCGAGACCCCCCCTCCTCCCCAGTGCAGCGCAGAGAGCAGACACCCTGAAAGTCCTTCCCCGCGCCCCCCCCCCCCCCGGGGGGCGGGGGAGGGGGAGGAGCACAGAACTCACTAGCTTTTCCTGCCAAAAAGCCCCTTCACCAGGCCGCACAATCACCAGCCAGCCCCCTGAATTTAGCCGACAAAGGGCAGTTTGATTAATTTCAGCATTTTTGCAGCCCGACCTTGGACTTAATGCGTTTTCAAAGGCCACCTTTCCAGAACATAACTGTTTCATGGACAAATACAGAGGGCTTTGTTGAAAGCTGAACCAGGAGGGTGGTGATTCCTTTTACTCACCATATTCTTCTGGGACTTGCATTCCAAAAAGCCCCAGGGACTTCAGTTTCTCTAAAGTTTCATCTGGGATTTTTCCCTCCTGGTCAATTTTTCGAGAGTCCACTGCCAAGAGAAAATATTTTGATTAAACAACATATAACCCACATTTATACAAACAGAAATAAACAGAACAATTGTATTTTACGCCTGTTAATAGTGAAGGGGAACTAAAAAGCCTCTTGATGAAAGTGAAAGAGGAGAGTGAAAAAGTTGGCTTAAAGCTCAACATTCAGAAAACGAAGATCATGGCATCTGGTCCCATCACTTCATGGCAAAGAGATGGGGAAACAGTGTCAGACTTTATTTTGAGGGGCTCCAAAATCACTACAGATGGTGACTGCAGCCATGAAATTAAAAGACGCTTACTCCTTGGAGAAAAACTTATGACCAACCTAGATAGCATATTGAAAAGCAGAGACATTACTTTGCCAACAAAGGTCTGTCTAGTCAAGGCTATGGCTTTTCCAGTGGTCATGTATGGATGTGAGAGTTGGACTATGAAGAAAGCTGAGTGCCAAAGAATTGATGCTTTTGAACTGTGGTGTTGGAGAAGACTCTTGAGAGTCCCTTGGACTGCAAGGAGATCCAACCAGTCCATTCTGAAGGAGATCAACCCTGGGATTTCTTTGGAAGGAGTGATGCTAAAGCTGAAGCTCCAGTACTCTGGCCACCTCATGCGAAGAGTTGACTCATTGGAAAAGACTCTGATGCTGGGAGGGATTGGGGGCAGGAGAAGAAGGGGACGACAGAGGATGAGACGGCTGGATGGCATCATGGACTCGATAAACGTGAGTCTGAGTGAACTCCAGGAGATGCTGATGGACAGGGAGGCCTGGCGTGCTGCGATTCATGGGGTTTGCAAAGAGTCAGACACGACTGAGCGACTGAACTGAACTGAACTGAATACTGTATATTACAACACCAGCAACAGAAACTTCAAAACTGGAAACTGTCTAACCAAGGTCACTTCTGTTTGATTGTACCTCACTAGCCTAGCAAGAACTGCACTTCAAAGGACTTCCAATATGCACAATGATTCCCTGCATAAAACTGCAGCAAACTAAAATTTATAAGACCTAAACTTTTCTGCCATCTACCTAAAAAGAATTCAGAGTAATGCTAGTAAAGATGATCCAAGAACTCGGAAAAAGAATGGAGGCATGCATCGAGAAAATACAAGAAATGTTTAAGGACCTAGAAAAACTACAGGACAAATAAACACTGGTGAACAAAACAGAAACTGAGGCAAAAAATACACCACAAGGAGAATAAATAGGAAACCTGAGGCAGAAGATGAACAGGCAGGCTGGAAGACAGGCCGGAAGGGAGGAGCAGGAGAGAGAGGGGGGCAGTGGCAGGATATACTTCAAGTGACAAAAGGAGAAAACCTACAACCAAGATGACGGTTCCTAGCAAGGCTCTCATTCAGATTTGACAGAGAAATCAACAGCTTTACAGATAAGCAAAAGCTAGGAGAATTCAGCCGGAGAAGGCAACGGCACCCCACTCCAGTACTTTCGCCGGAAAATCCCATGGACGGAGGAGCCTGGTGGGCTGCAGTCCATGGGGTCGCGAAGAGTTGGACACGACTGAGCGACTTCACTTTCACTTTTCACTCTCATGCATTGGAGAAGGAAATGGCAACCCACTCCAGTGTTCTTGCCTGGAGAATCCCAGGGACGGGGGAGCCTGGTGGGCTGCCGTCTGTGGGGTCGCACAGAGTCGGACACGACTGAGCGGCTCAGCAGCAGCAGCAGCAGCAGCAGGAGCATTCAGCACCACCAAACCAGCCTTATGACAAATGCTACAGGAACTCCTCTAGGCAGGAAACAGGAAAAAGACCCACAAAAACAAATCCAAAACAAGGAAGACAACGGTAATAGGAACATATAGACGGATGATTACATTGAACGTAAATGAATTAAATGCTCTAACCGAAAGACACAGACGGGCTGAACGGATTAACCAACAAGACCCAGTATATGCTGTCTACAAGACACCCCCCTCACACCGAGGGACACATAGACTTTGAAAGGAAGGGGCTGGAAGAAGGTATTCCATGCAAATAGAAATCAAAAGAAAGCTGCAGTAGCAATACTCATACCACATAAAATAGATTTTAAAATAAAGACGTGGCAGGAGGCAAGGAAGGACAGTGCATAATGACCAAGGGCTCAATCCGAGAAGATGTATCAATTGCAAATGTTTATACACCCAACACAGGAGCACCTCGATACAGAAGGCAAACGCTGACAGCCGTCACAGGGCAGATCAGCAGTGGCGCGGTGTTACTGGGGCACTGCAGGTATTTATGAATGCTGTAACACTCACTGGTGGTGAAATCTTTTGTTGCTACTTTGACTAAGTGAATAGCTATTATTTCACGATGAATATGAGCCTGTACCAGACTGGAACTTTCTCCATTAAGAGAACAAAGTTTTCTCAGAATGTAGCTTTTGATAACAGACTGTGAATTTCTTTGGCTTTAAGTGATTGGTATTTACCTTTAAAACCTTTTGTTACTTTGGTAAAATAACCACTATTTCCCAATGATCTATGACGATTATGGTACACGTAGGTAAAGCTCATTCTGCTTTTTTAAAAAATTAACCCCTTATTGTCAGACTGTTGCTCTCTTGATGTCCTTAAAACACAGTAGTCTACTCCTAAACGAGCTAATTTAAAATGAAAAAACAATGACTGTAAATCAAACAGTCAGGGCTATGGGAAATCCAAGACAGCCACTTGGCCTTTGCTGGTTCCCTGACAAATCTTTTTTTCTTTTTTAATGGGGTAAAGCCTTCCTCCGTTGCAGGGATAACGCCTTACAATGAAAAAAGAAAAAGGTTAAAATGTGTCCTCCGCTTGGAGTATACTTTCTACAGCCTCCAGTGCTCAAGGCACTTACCTGGACAAATCGTTCAGGCCTTAACAGAAACTTCACCAATTTCTCAAAACCATCGATGTCACTGTCATCTTCAATCATCAGGCAAGGACAACAGAGCAGGTTAATTACATGGGATCATTGTAGTTCTCATGAATTTTTGTCTGACACATTGTTGCTCTTCAGTCCGACTCTTTGCGACCCCATGAATCGCTGCACGCCAGGCTTTCCCTGTCCATCACCGACTGTCTGAGCTTGCTCAAACTCACGTCCACTGAGTTGTCCTCCCGCCTGCAATCTTTCCCAGCATCAGGGTCTGACATACTACTGGCTTCTAATCTTTGTTTTCAGATACGAAGAAGCTCTTCTCTTCAAGCTACTTATGGTTTAAAACAATTTGGTAATTTACACCTGTGAGTAAAAGTAAAACATTTTTCTCTCTTCCTTGTCTCTACAGAAATTAGATACACTTGGGTTCTGAACAGCCTTATAAGGTAAATAAAGGACTGTCTACAGAAATCTCAAAGCACTTTGGAGGCCTCTAGAGAGACACCCAGACAGCGCCTGGCAGCAGACCTTTGGCGCGGCTCTCCTGGCCCCGAGAGGCCTTTGGGAAATCCAATCTGAAACTTATTCTAAGGAATAAGACTCAACACAGAAAAGCTGCGTGTTCAACGGGCCGACCTTATTTTCAAAATAAATTAGTCTTGACTGTGTTTAACAAAAACAGGGGTAACTAAACATTATGTTTCACTAGCCAAAGTAGCTATAAAAGGTTTCAAAGGCAGTTCAATGTCTCAAGATGACTGTACCATGCACCCTGCTTTTCCTGGGGTCCACTTTCCACATGCCTTTTCCATTTTCCATATTCATCCCTTTATTTGCCTGCTGTGAAACAGCCACCTTAAGTCAGACCTACTTCCTTTCCCCTTAATAAAATGTCATTCCATTTAAAGCTTTTTAAGCTAAAAACACACATTCCTGGCAACCTTTCTACTTTTTTTCACCCTTGGGCCACTTTTCTTTACCCTTCTTGTTAATTCTGTTGCTTTTCAGTTCAGTTCAGTTGCTCAGTCGTGTCCGACTCTTTGCAACCCCATGGACCACACCACGCCAGGCCTCCCTGTCCATCACCAACTCCCGAAGTTCACTCAAACTCATGTCCATTGAGTTGGTGATGCCATCCAGACATGTCATACTCTGTCGTCCCCTTCTCCTCCTGCCTTCAATCTTTCCCAGCATCGGGGTCTTTTCCAGAGAGTCAGTTCTTTGCATCAGGTGGCCAAAGCATTGGAGTTTTAGCTTCAACATCAGTCCTTCCAAAGAATATTCAGGACTGATCTCCTTTAGAATGGACTGGTTGGATCTCCTTGCAGTCCAAGAGACTCTCAAGAGTCTTCTCCAACACCACAGTTCAAAAGCATCAATTCTTCGGCGCTCAGCTTTCTTTATAGTCCAACTTTCACATCCATACATGACCACGGGAAAAACCATGGCCTTGACTAGATGGACCTTTGTTGGCAAGGTAATGTCTCTGCTTTTTAATATGCTGCCTAGGGTGGTCATAGCTTTTCTTCCGAGGAGCAAGCATCTTTTAATTTCATGGCTGCAGTCACCATCTGCAGTGATTTTAGAGCCTAAGAAAATGAAGTCTGTCACTGTTTCCATTGTTTCCCCATCTATTTGCCATGAAGTGATGGGACCAGACACCATGATACATTAAGTTAACCTTAAAAACGCCTTCCAACATTAAGAACAAATTACCAGGACAGGTAACGTTCTAATTCTTGATCTGGATGTATTCATTGCATAAAACCGCTACAACTGAACATTCGTGAGGCCTTAACTTTCCTGAGGCGTTTACTAGACTTGAATCTTTGATTTTCTACCTGCGCCTCCAGGAAGTAAGAGGACATGCGTGAGTGCCCTTACTGTCCTGAAATGTCTGGCGGCACACCAGACTCGAGGCAGTCTCTGCACCCAGCCTGAGTTCCGAACCACCCTCTTTCCCCGGAGTCCACAGGTTCTGAGGACAAGTCAGTCTGTCGACTATGAACACATGGTCAGCAAAGGAAAACTCAACCGTCTCCGCGTTAGGTCTGTGAGTGCAGACTTTCGTGAGTCAAGTTCAAGTGTTCCCATAAGCTGCCAACAAAGTAAACGTCACCACTATTATAAACCATCAAAACAAGCATAGCCATGCGTATACATTTTTATACACATGGGTCACTAGTGAGAAATATCGGTTCCCCAAATGGAGTGCAAACCCCTCACTTTTTTACTTTCACAACTTTACTGGTGTCTATAATTGGCACGTAATAAACTGCACAGAGAATAACTTTTTGAGTTCTGAGGTCTGTTTGCCCATGAAACCGCCCCCACATGCAACAAAAACCTTTCCATCCCACGTCCCGGTGTCTGTCTGTGATCAGCCCTTCCCTCTGTCTCCATCCCCAGGCAGCCACCCATCTTTTCATCTATGGATTTGTTTGTGCTTTTGCGTTTTACATACGTGGCAGCACACAGCACTTTGTCGGTGTGGCCTCTCTGATCTGGCGTGACTGCCCCACGGCCTGCTGTGTGGGTGGGAGCTTGTCCACCTGAAGGACATCTGGGTGGCTCCCAGTCTGGGGCTCTCAGAAGGAACATGGATTCAGGCTTGGGGCTGTGACGCGTGCTGCACTCGGGAGTGCAGGGCTGCATGCCAGGGTGTGCTCGACTTTAAGAAAGTGCTCAAAGACACGCGACCTTAGAATACAGCGTCCTGAGGACGCGGAGAAGAGCAGGGTCACCAGCAGGAGAGACCGGCCTGTGCGTGCGCACGCCCAGCAGGGCAACACCGCCCCCTGGGGGCGAAAGCTGGTTCTGGCAGAAGGGAAGCAAAAAACCAACAGGCACAAAGGACAGCCACACCTGTAATAGGGACGGACACAGGCACAGCATAGTTGCGGCATTACAGCTTCACAATGGGAGACCTCCCGGGCGGCCCAGTGGTTAAGAACCCGCTGCTAATGCAGGGGCCGCAGGTCCAGTCCCTGGTCTGGAAGATCCCACGCGCCTCGGAGTAACTGAGCCCGCGCCTAGAGCCCATGCTCTGGAACAAGAGAAGCCGCCACAATCAGACGCCCGTCACCGCAGCGAAGACCCAGTGCAGCCACAACCAGATAAATGAAGAAGCAGTTTCTTGCAGTGCCACAGAGGGATGCGATTAGGCCGATGGGGAGTGAGGGGGCAGTGATACCGAATGAAAATGTTGAGAAGCACTGCCCTCCAGGCTGCTCTGCTCCTTCTAACACTTACAAGCAAGTCTTGAACGGGTCAAACTGAAATCCACAAGGGCCAACAGCCAACAGAAAAACTACCAGGCACATGAAGCAGCCGGGAGACATGAGAGCAAATGAGGATGAAAAATCATCGAACTGATCACGACCCAGAAATAACAGGGATGACAGCCGACAAGAGTATCACAGACTCATAACTAAGTTCTAGATTCTCAGAAAAGTAGAAGGAAATATGAGCACAGTCAAGAGAGATATAGAAGGAAAAAAAAATTGAAATCTAACTGCCCAGAGATGAAAGACCGCTTAAGACGAAAAACTCTGGGTTGGATTAACAGTAGATCAAATACTAGGGAAAAAAAAAAATTCGTGAACAGAAAACATAATAATAAAAACTACACAGAATGAAAGACAAAAAAATAACGGAGCATCAGTGAGCTGTGGGACAGCCTCAGGCAGATCACTGTCTCTATGTACTGTCTCCAAAGGGGAGGAGCGAGTGGGGGGTGCACTATGGCTGGTGACGGAGCGAGTTCAGGGAAATCTAATGGCCAAAACCAGGCCGAAGTCGACAGACACCAGGAACACGGAGAGGCAAGGAGCTCAAAGAGCCCCGAGAGAAACGTGAGGAAAACTCATCAGGTTCTCTGCTGCTGCTGCTAAGGCGCTTCAGTCGTGTCCGACTCTGTGCGACCCCACAGACGCCAGCCCACCAGGCTCCCTGGGACTCTCCAGGCAAGAACACTGGAGGGGGTTGCCATTTCCTTCTCCAACGCATAAAAGTGAAAAGTCAAAGTGAAGTCGCTCAGTCGTGTCCGGCTCTTCGCGACCCCACGGACTGCAGCCCACCAGGCTCCTCCGTCCATGGGATTTGCCAGGAATGAGTACTGGAGTGGGGAGCCGTTGCCTTCTCCGACATGGAAAACAGCTGAGCCGTGAAACAGAGCAGCCCACTGACGCAACTTACGCAAGAGTCACGCAGAGAGGAAGAGCCAATCCGCACAGAGCTCATACACACTGCTTGTTGTTGGAGACCCATTATGGTTCCATTGATACAATGCTTTCGAAATAGCAAAATAGACAAAGGGAGAAAAGACTAGTGGTTTCCAGAAGCTGGGGGAGGAGTGGGCAAGAGGTGGCTACGGCTATTAGACTGTATTTGGGCTGCTGTCCATTAGGTCGCACAGAGTCGGACACGACTGAAGCGACTTAGCAGCAGTAGCAGCAGTACTTCCTCATACACATATACCAAAATCTGTTTATCCATTCACCTATTAACTGACATTTGGTAGGTATCCAAACTTTTGCATTCCAATCCCCTATAATGAGATCAAACTGCCAACATTCATTGGATCACAGAAAAAGGAAAGGAATTCCAGAAAAACATCTATTTCTGCTTCATTGACTATGCTAAAGCCTTTGACTATGTGGATTACAACACTGCGGAAAATTCCTGAGATGAGAATACCAGACCACCTTCCCTGTCTCCTGAGAAACCTTATACAGGTCAGGAAGCAGAACTGATGGTTTTGAATTGTGGTGCTAGAGAAGACTCTTGAGAGTCCCTTGGACTGCAAGGTGATCCAACCAGTCAATCCTAAAGGAAATCAACTCTGAATACTCATTGGAAGGACTGATGCTGAAGCTCAAATACTTTGGCCACTTGATGCAAAGATCCAACTCATTGGAAAAAGACGCTGAAGCTAGGAAAGATTGAGCGCAAGAGGAGAATAGGGAGACAGAGGATGAGATAGTTGGATGGCATCACCAACTCAATGGACATGAATTTGAGCAAACCCTAGGAGACAGTGAAGGGCAAGGAAGCCTGGCATGCTGTGTCCAAGGGGTCAGAAAGAGTCGGCTATGACTTAGCAACTAAACGACAAGAAGCAGCAACAGTTATTAATAGAATCGGACATGGAACAATGGACCAGTTCAAAACTTGGGAAGGAGTACAAGTCTGTATATTGTCACCCTGCTTATTTAACCTTTATGCAGAGTACATCATACGAAATGCTAGGCTGAATGAATCACAAGCTGGAATCAAGATTGCTAGGAGAGATACCAACAACCTCAGATATGCAGAGGATACCACTCAAATGGTAGAAAAGTAAGAACCAAAGAGACTCTTAATGAGGGTGAAAGAGGAACATGAAAAAGCTGGCTTAAAATTCAACATTCAAAAAACTAACTAAGATCATGACATCAGGTCCCATCACTTCATGGCAAACATTAATAAAAGGAGAAAAAGTGGAAACCGTGACAGATTTTACTTTCTTCGGCTCCAAAATCACTGTGGATGGTGACCACAGCCACAAAATTAAAAGATGGTCCCTCTTGGAAAGGTCATGGTGGAGAGGTCTGACAGAATGTGGTCCACTGGAGAAGGGAATGGCAAACCACTTCAGTGTTCTTGCCTTGAGAACCCCATGAACAGTATGAAAAGGCAAAATGATAGGATACTGAAAGAGGAACTCCCCAGGTCAGTAGGTGCCCAATATGCTACTGGAGATCAGTGGAGAAATAACTCCAGAAAAATGAAGGGTTGGAGCCAAAGCAAAAACAATACCCAGCTGTGGATGTGACCAGTGCAGTACTTGGATGTAATCTCAAAAACGACAGAATGATCTCTGTTCGTCTCCAAGGCAAACCATTCAATATCACAGTTATCCAAGTCTATGCCCCAACCAGTAACGCTGAAGAAGCTGAAGTTGAATGGTTCTATGAAGACCTACAAGACCTTTTAGAACTAACGCCCAAAAAAGATGTCCTTTTCATTATAGGGGACTGGAATGCAAACGTAGGAAGTCAACAAACACCTGGAGTAACAGGCAAATTGGGCCTTGGAATGCGGAATGAAGCAGGGCAAAGACTAATACAGTTTTGCCAAGAAAAAGCACTGGTCATAGCAAACACCCTCTTCCAACAACACAAGAGAAGACTCTACACGTGGACATCACCAGATGGTCAACACCGAAATCAGACTGATTATATTCTTTGCAGCCAAAGATGGAGAAGCTCTATACAGTCAACAAAAACAAGACCGGGAGCTGACTGTGGCTCAGATCATGAGCTCCTTATTAGCAAATTCAGACTCAAATTGAAGAAAGTAGGGAAAACCGCTAGACCATTCAGGTATGACCTAAATCAAATCCCTTATGATTATACAGTGGAAGTGAGAAATAGATTTAAGGGCCTAGATCTGATAGATAAGAGTGCCTGATGAACTATGGAATGAGGTTCGTGACATTGTACAGGAGACAGGGATCAAGACCATCCCCATGGAAAAGAAATGCAAAAAAGCAAAATGGCTGTCTGGGGAGGCCTTACAAATTGCTGTGAAAAGAAGAGAGGCGAAAAGCAAAGGAGAAAAGGAAAGATATAAGCATCTCAATGCAGAGTTCCAGAGAATAGCAAGAAGAGATCAGAAAGCCTTCTTCAGCGATCAGTACAAAGAAATAGAGGAAAAGAACAGAATGAGAAAGACTAGAGATCTCTTCAAGAAAATTAGAGATACCAAGGGAACATTTCATGCAAAGATGGGCTCAATAAAGGAAAGAAATGCTCTGGACCTAACAGAAGCAGAAGATATTAAGAAGAGGTGGCAAGAATACACAGAAGAACTGTACAAAAAAGATCCTCATGACCCAGATAATCATGATGATGTGATCACTAATCTAGAGCCAGATATCTTGGAATGTGAATTCAAGTGGGCCTTAGAAAGCATCACTACAAACAAAGCTAGTGGAGGTGATGGAATTCCAGTGGAGCTGTTTCAAATCCTGAAAGGTGATGCTGTGAAAGTGCTGCACTCAATATGCCAGCAAGTTTGGAAAACTCAGCAGTGGCCACAGGACTGGAAAAGGTCAGTTTTCATTCCAATTCCAAAGAAAGGCAATGCCAAAGAATGCTCAAACTACCGCACAATTGCACTCATCTCGCATGCTAGTAAAGTAATGCTCAAAATTCTCCAAGCCAGGCTTCAGCAATACGTGAACCGTGAACTTCCAGATGTTCAAGCTGGTTTTAGAAAAGGCAGAGGAACCAGAGATCAAATTGCCAACATCCGCTGGATCATGGAAAAAGCAAGAGAGTTCCAGAAAAACATCTATTTCTGCTTTATTGACTATGCCAAAGCCTTTGACTGTGTGGATCACAATAAACTGTGGAAAATTCTGAAAGAGATGGGAATACCAGACCACCTGACCTGCCTCTTGAGAAATCTGTATGCAGGTCAGGAAGCAACAGTTAGAACTGGACATGGAACAACAGACTGGTTCCAAATAGGAAAAGGAGTACATCAAGGCTGGATATTGTCACCCTGCTTATTTAACTTCTACGCAGAGTACATCATGAGAAACGCTGGACTGGAAGAAACACAAGCTGGAATCAAGATTGCCGGGAGAAATATCAATAACCTCAGATATGCAGATGACACCACCCTTATGGCAGAAAGTGAAGAGGAACTAAAAAGCCTCTTGATGAAAGTGAAAGAGGAGAGTGAAAAAGTTGGCTTAAAGCTCAACATTCAGAAAACGAAGATCATGGCATCTGGTCCCATCACTTCATGGCAAAGAGATGGGGAAACAGTGGAAACAGTGTCAGACTTTATTTTGGGGGGCTCCAAAATCACTGCAGATGGTGACTGCAGCCATGAAATTAAAAGACGCTTACTCCTTGGAAGGAAAGTTATGACCAACCTAGATAGCATATTCAAAAGCAGAGACGTTACTTTGCCAACTAAGGTCCGTCTAGTCAAGGCTATGGTTTTTCCAGTGGTCATGTATGGATGTGAGAGTTGGACTGTGAAGAAGGCTGAGCGCCGAAGAATTGATGCTTTTGAACTGTGGTGTTGGAGAAGACTCTTGAGAGTCCCTTGGACTGCAAGGAGATCCAACTGGTCCATTCTGAAGGAGATCAGCCCTGGGATTTCTTTGGAAGGAATGATGCTAAAGCTGAAGCTCCAGTACTTCGGCCACCTCATGCAAAGAGTTGACTCATTGGAAAAGACTCTGATGCTGGGAGAGATTGGGGGCAGGAGGAGAAGGGGACGACAGAGGATGAGATGGCTGGATGGCATCACGGACTCGATGGACGTGAGTCTGAGTGAACTCCGGGAGATGGTGATGGACAGGGAGGCCTGGCGTGCTGCCATTCATGGGGTCGCAAAGAGTCGGACGCGACTGAGCAACTGAACTGAACTGAAAGAAGGAAACAGGTATCCAGGTATAGGAAGATAAACCCAAACAAACCTACACCAAGACATAATAAAAGTGGCCCAAGTGAAAGATAAGGGGAGGATTCTAAAGGCAGAGAGAGAAAAGCAGCTCTTTACAAGGGAACCCCCACGGGGCTATCAGCCGATCTCTCCACAGAAGCACTGCAGGCAAGAAGGGGGTGGCAAAACAGACTCGAAGCCTCAAAAGGGAAAAACCTGCAGCCCAGAATAGTCTATCCGGCAAGATTATCATTTGGAATAGGAGGAGTAAAGAATTTCTTAGACAAGCAGAAACCAAAAGAAGACAGCAATACTAAACCGTCCTGAAAGCGCTATCAAAGGCCTGCTGTAGACGGAGAAGCAGCAGGAAGAAAGAGGAGGAGGTCACAGAGGAAAAGAAGCCGCTTAAAGCAGCCAGTGCATGGATGAAAAACACCTGTTTGTGAAAGCGACAGTGAACACAAGGGACAGCAGAAGGGAAGACACGCAGATGTAAACCGGACATCCAAATGTTAGAATGTGGGGAAGCAAAGTAAGGAAATGCACTTTTTGTTTAAGAATGTGTTTGAACCTATATGGCTATCAGCCTAAAGCAAGCAGATGAAGGGAGGGGTAACATAGTAGACAAACGGCAACCACAGAGCAACAGCCGCAACAGAGTCACGAAAACCGGAAGAAGGAACTAGGGAATCACCACCCCAGGAGAAGAGAGAGAAACAAAGACTCAACCGCGAAACGCGGGCTGAAATGGCAGTAAGCACACATGTATCAGCAACTACCTTAATGGACTGGATGCTTCCTTCTCAAGATGCAGAGTGGCAGCCTGCATGAAAAACGAAAGCCTACAGCCTGCTGCCCACAGGAGAGCCGCCACAGGGCCAGGGCACACCCAGACTGGAAGGGAGAGGGTGGGGGGCATGAGCCATCGGTCAGGGCTTTCTCTTTGCTAACTGCCACAGAAAGGCCACCTTGGAAGTCCATTTTGCAAAGATAAAGGACAGGCTTCCAACAGCCCAGAAAACCGGGACCACCACTGCAGGGGAGGTCTATAAGGATGGCATGGTTTCTGGAGGAGATACAAGGGCGATTAAAGGGATGATTGTTGTTGACAAGAACTGTCAAAAATACACTTCCTATCTCCTAACAGTTACTGCCGTGGTCCTGTAACAGCTGTGGGCACAGACAAGACGACTCAGCTCATTTCCTTCAGCCTGGAGCTCCACTCCCTTCGCACGGGCGGCCTTCCCAGAGCTGTGACGGCCAGTCAGAGGCGGCCGCAGGCAGATGCTTCCCGGGGAGCAAGGTTACCCTGGGGCAGCACTAGCTCTGGGGGAAGGCGAGGTCCTGGACCCCACCTCTACAGCGTCTGTTCTCACGGTCAGCCGTTGAGTTGCCTTATGTCACTGTGGGTTCCGGCTCCTTGAGAGCCACGGCCATGTTTGAAGATAAATTCAGGACAGACATGGAGGAGGTGGAAGCCGAGAGGCTGGTGAGTGAAGCCACGGCAGCTGACGCCCTCAAGACTTGGGGTCTGGAAGTGCCACTGGTCTTGCTGTCACCAGCAAGAGCAAGCTGGATCCTCTGTGCCGCACACAGTGCCCCAAAGGAAGGGGAGAGGTGGGCCAGCGCAGGGGCGAGGGGGGCCGCAGTCCCCAGTGAGCGAGCCGCTGCCCTGGACACGGAGGCGCTGCAGCGAGCAGCCCCAGCGGTTGGCGCCCCCCGGACGGCGCTGGCGGGGGCGGGCCACGGCTCCAGAGGCTGGGGCAGCGGAGGCTTCCCCTGGAAGACGTTCGGCCGGCGTCTGCTGAGGAAACCCAACAAAAAACGACAACCCAAAGAAAGAAAATGAGGGATGGAAAGGTATTTCACGTGAATGGAAATGACCGAAACAGGAGCTGCAGTACTCAGACAAAATGGACTGTGAAACAAAGAGGATAAAGGGAGTTAAAGGGCGTCATCTAATGATGAAAGATCGATACACTCAGCAACACATAGGCACCTACCAGCAGACAGGCTCCCCGGTGGCTCGAGTGGCAAAGAACCCGCCCGCCGAGGCAGGAGACGCAAGAGGCATGGGCTCAATCCTAGGCCAGGAAGACCCCCTGGAGAAGGAAATGGCAACCCACCCGCTATTGTTGCCTAGAGAATCCCAAGGACACAGCAGCCTGGAAAGCTACAGTCCATGGGGTCGCAGAGTCGGATAGCACTGAAGCAGCTGAGCACACACGCTCTGGAACACCCAAATACCTAGAGCAAACGCTGACAGACACGAAGGGAGAAATCGATAGGGGCACAGTGACAGCAGGAAACGCCAATGCCACACTCACACCAAGGCGCAGATCCTCCAGACGGAGAATCAGTGAGGCAGCAGGTCCTGAACGACACGACGGAGGAGTCAGACTTCACCGACATGTTCACGGCGCTACATCCAAAACACAGAATTCCAGCACACGTGGAACATTCTCTAGAACTGGCCCCATCCTAGGGCACAAAACTAGCTAAGGACAATTACATGCCCACAAATTCGACAACCTCGAGTTCAAAAGTACAGAGGTGATTTCAAGCATCTTTCCTGACCGCAATGGCGCGAAACTAGAAGTCGACCAAAGCAAAAGACGTGAAGGGAAAACAGTCACATGGAGACTGACACGCCACTGGAAAACAGATGGGCCAGAGGGGAGATCACAAAGGAAATTACAAAGGAGCTGAGACCAACAACAAGGGAAATAAAACCGTCCAAAATCTAAGGGACACAGCAAAACCAGTGCTGAGAGCAAAGTTCCCAGCAATACAGGCCTTCCTCTCAAAACAAGGAAAGTCTCAGGTAAACAACCTCACCAAAAACAATCTAACCTAAAGGAACTAGAAAAAGAAGAACCAAAAAAACCTAAAGTCAGCAGAAGATAGAAAATAATAAAGCCCAGGGAGGAAATAAAGCAGAATCTAAAGAAACAATAGGGGAAAAGTCAATAAAACCAAGAGCTGACTCTCTGAAAGGGTATACAAAATAGAGAAACCTCTGGTCAGGCTCATCAAGAAGAAAAGAGAGAAAATCCAAATAAAAACAGTAAGAAATGAAAAATGGTAAATTTCAACTGACACTGCAGAAATAAGAGGGAAAAAAAACCTCAGAGAATGCTATGGACAATTACATGCCCACAAATTTGACAACCAAGAATGAACAATTTTCTAGAAACATCAAAACAAAATCAAAAAATAAATCACCAAAACTAAATCAAGAAATAGATAATATGAACAGACCAATGACCAGAACTGAAATAAAATCTATAAAAACAAACAAAAACCTCCTGCAAACAAAGATCCAGGACCAGATGGCTTCACAGGTAAATTCTGCTGGGAAACATGCAAAGAAGAATTTAGACCAATTCTTCTCTCTCTTCTAAAGATTGAAGAGGGAACACTCGAAAGACATTCTATGAAGCCACCATCACCCAGATAACAAAACGCCATCAAGAAAAGAAAATTACAGGCCAGTATCTTCGATGAATATAGATGCAAAAACCCACCTAAAGAGACAAAACACCTATACTCAGAAAACTATAAGACACTCAGGAAAGAAATCCAGGATGACACAGACCGATGGAGAGGCGGAACTGGAAGAGTCGATATTACAGAAATGAGGACACTGCCCAAAGTGAAACGGGAAAGTGCAGTCGCTCAGTCATGTCCGACTCTTTGCGACCCCGTGGACTGTAGCCCACCAGGCTCCTCTGTCCATGGGATTCTGCAGGCAAGAATACTGGAGTGGGTCGCCATTTCCTTCTCCAGGGGATCTTCCCGACGGATCGAACCCAGGTCTCCCACATTGCAGGCAGACGCTTTAACCTCTGAGCCACCAGGGAAGCTCTCTACTATGCAATCTCTATGAAACTACCAACAGCATTTTTCACAGAATTGGAGCAAATTCTACAAATACTACAAATTCTACTATACTACCCAAAGCAATCTACAAATTCGATGCTATCTCTATCAAACTACCAATGACATTTTTCACAGAATTAGAACAATAACTTTTGCAATTTGTAAGGAAACGCAAAAGACCCCGAATGGCTAAAGGACTCTTAAGAAAGCAAAATGGAGGCGGAGGAATCAGGCTTCTAGACTTCAGATTATCCTACAAAGTTACAGTAATCAAGGCAATATGGTACTGGCACAAAAACAAAAAATATATCAATGGAATAGGATAGAAAGTCCAGAGAAAAACACACATGTATGGTCACCTGATTTATGACAAAGGAGGCAAGAATATATACCATGGAGAAAAGACGGCCTCTTCAATAAGTGGTGCTGGGAAAACTGGACAGCTACATGTAAAAGAATGAAACCAGGACACTTCCTAATACCATACACAAAAATAAACTCAAATGGATTAAAAACCTAAATGTAAGACTGGATACTATAAAATTCTTTTAGGAAAACACAGGACAAACACTCTTTGATATAAATCACAGCAAGATTTTTTCTGACCTACTCCCTAGAGTAATAAAAACAAAAATAAAGAAATGGGATCTAGTTAAACTTGAAAGTGTCTGCAGAGCAAAGGAAACCATAAAGAAGACGAAAAGACAATCCTTAGGATGGAAGAAAATATTTGCAAATAAAGCAACTGACGGATTAATCTCCAAATTATACAAGCCGTTCACACAGCTCAGTATCAAAAAATCAAACAGCCCAATAAAACAATAAGCGGAAACCTAAGTAGACGTTTCTCTAAAGAAGACGTACAGAGAGCCAAGAAACACACGAAAAGATGCTCAACATCAGTAATTATTAGAGATGCAAAGCTACAGAAACCGAGAGAAGGCAAGACTGCAATGAGGTGCCCCTCCACGTCAGTCAGAATGGCCACCGTCAAAACTCTACGAAAAGATAGAAGCTGGAGAGGATGCGGAGACAAAGGAACCCGCTCACAGTGCTGGTAGGAATGCAGATAGACACAGCCACTCTGGACAGCACGGCGGGCCCTTAGAAGATTAAACAGTCACATCACATGGTCAGCAAGCCCACTCGTGGGCGTAGACCGCGAGAAGGTCTTAGTTCAGAAAGACACACGCAGCCCAGGGCTCACTGCAGCACCGTTTTACAACAGCCCGGACACGGACGCAGCCTGGGTGCCCATCAGTGGGTTAACGGAGAAAGACGTGCTGCGTGTACACAACGGAATGTTACTCAGCCGCAAAAAGCGACGGAACTGGGACACGTGCGGAGATGCGGAGGGATCCGGAGGCTGTGATACGGCTCAGGTGAGTCGGGAAGAGGAAAACACACACCGTGTATTCCTGCATAGATTAACACGCAGAGTCTAGGCAGACCACAGGCGAACCGTTTGCAGGGCAGAGTCAGGGATGAAGTCGTGGAGAATGGGTGTGCGGACAAAGAGGGGACAGGACAGCGACGCAAACTGGGGCTTAGGACTGACACGCACACCGCGCGGAAAACAGCTGCCGGGGGCTCTGGCCGGCGCGGGAGGCTCAGCGGCGCTCCGCGATGACCGGCAGGGCGGCCGGGCGGGGGCCAAACGCACACCTGCGGCTGGTCCGCCGCGTGGCGCAGCCCAGACTAACGCCGCGCTGTAAAGAGGTTACACTCCTGCTTAAAAACAACGTGGCAAACCCAAACCACTTATTCTGTGATCGTAGAAATATTATGAAAACTGCGACTGTAGTAACAGAATATGTATCTTGGGTATTAGAAAGCATATGAAACAGAAGAGAGAAAATGTGGACGGTTGTAAACTCGGCAAGCGGTACGTTCCTTAGGGCTTCCCTGTGGCTCAGCTGGTAAAGAATCCGCCTGCAACACGGGAGACCTGGGATCGATCCCTGGGTCGGGAAGACCCCCTGGAGAAGGGAAAGGCTGCCCACTCCGCTGTTCAGGCTGGGAGGATCCCGAGGACTGCACAGTCCGTGCGGCTGCAGAGAAGTCAGGCGCGGCTGAGCGAGTTTCACTTTCAGGCTCTGTCCTTCTGCTTTAAACCGCCGCCGTAGCTTCCTCTGCTGCTGGAAAGTCGAGAGGAACTCTTTTGGGGGGGGGGGGGTTGCACAGAGTCGGACACGACTAAAGCGACTTAGCAGCAGCAGAACCTGTCTCTGAAAGGGAAACAAATCTCGGGCACAGAGAACAGAGGCGTGGTTGCCGAGGGGGAGGGGGCTGGGGGAGGAGAGGGTGGGAGGCTGGGGTTAGTCGATGTGAGCTGGAAATACAGGGTGGATAACCACAAGGTCCTCATGTGTAACACAGGGAGGCAGCCGATACCCCGCGGTAAATCATAATGGAGAGAGGATTCTGGGAACGTCCAGGTGTGTACAGCCGAGTCACTTTGCTGTAGAGCAGAGACCGGCACAACACTGTGAGTGAACTATATTTCAATTAAAAGAGAGAGAGACGCCTCACTGACAGAGCAGGCCGACCCACAGACACAGGAGACCATCCCGTGGTTACCAGAGCGGGGAGGAGGGAGAAGAGAGAAATTAGGAGGCTGAGCTCAACACATACGTACTATATACAAAATAACCAACAACCTACCATTAGGCCCGCGGGACTATACTCAGTATTTTGTAACAAGTTATGAGGAAGAAGGATCTTTAAAAGTAGATTATGTTGCTGTCAATCTGTCCTGGCTCAAGCACCTGGGGGCTCCCAAAGGCAGAGGACGCTGCCCCCGCCGAGGGCTGGGAGCCCTGCGGTCCACACGGGCGCCTCCAATCTGAGGTCTGCCGCGCCCAGAGCCTCCCTGCTGCCTAACAAGCTAAGTTACAGAAACCGCGAGTAGGCCTTCAGAGACACTGGCAGCGGCCTGGCACTGCCACACAGCCCAGCGCGCGACTGATGGGCTGGGATTTCACACGCTCTGCTTTGCTTTTTTGTTTCCTTTTTCTAGTTGCTCATTTTTATTGTATCTCACAGTCAGTCTGCCACAGTTTGGAAATGATAAAGCGGTCCTTCACCACAGACTTCCCTGGTGGCTCAGACGGTAAAGCGTCTGCCTGCAATGCGGGAGACCTGGCTTCCATCCCTGGGGCGGGAAGATCTCCTGGAGAAGGAAATGGCACCCCACTCCAGTACTCTTGCCTGGAAAATCCCATGGCCAGAGGAGCCTGGTAGGCTACAGTCCATGGGGTCACACGACTGAGTGACCTCACTTCCTTTCCTTTCACTTTCACCACAGATACATTCAGAAGCAATGAACAGATAGCTTAGGATTAAAGAGCAGTTGGAATGATGTTTTAAGCAAAGTATGCCAACAGCACTGTTTTCCTGATTAATGCACACGGCTTCTACTACTAAATATAAAAACATTCTCAGGGCTTCCCTGGTGTTCTGGTGGGTGAGAATCTGCCCTGCGATGCAGGGGACACTAGTTCGATCCCTGGCCTGGGACCGTCACAGCCACTGAGCCTGTGCTCCACAACGCAGAGCGGCCGCTGCAGTGAGAAGCCTGCGCGCTGCAGTCAGGGAGGCGTCCCCGGGCTCCGAAACTGCAGGAAAGCCTGCCTGCAGCAACGAAGAGCCAGCGCAGCCAGAAGCACAGAGAGAAACGTGTTTACAAACGTAGAGATCGAAGCAGCACCCTGAAAATGGAAAGCTGTAAAGATAAAGAGAACCCTACATACCTTCTTCGGTGAAGAATTTTTCTACAGGTCCCACAAACTGATTAATCTCATTAAGTTCATCTCGGCTGACCTCTGGAAACGGGAAAGCTTCTTTCTGAAAACGAGGAACACACGGTAAAAATGGAACTGTGGGCGACCTCCCACAGTGGCCATGTCAGTCAGCAGGGAAGGGAAAGGACACGCCAGCGTCCCCATCGGCGGGCCGAGCCTTCCGTGCCGAGGGAACTGGACAGCAAACCCCAGCAGGAGCTCCGGACACAAGAACTGTGTCAGACTCCGCCACCTCGGCCCAGCCTCCTCCCTGACCCAGATTACCCCCGACTCGGATCAGCTTTCCTTACTAAGAAGTGACGAGGACTGTCCTATGGAACAGGGAGCCTGGGCTAACGCTTCCAGCCCCAGCGTGGTCCCTGCTGTGCAGCTTACCAACCCGGCGACCCCTTCACCCATCCCCAGGGCCATTTTCTCACCGGGAAAGCACGGGTGGTCTCTGTGAGGACCGTGGGAAGTCACGAACGAGGCGTCACCTTAGTTGCCCCTGAGCCTAAACATGCTGCCGCTGACGGCGCGCTGTGGCCGCAGGGCTGGCGTCCTGGCGGGCTGCCGCTCCGCAGCTTGCTCCAGGACCCGCCCCTCCGGCCCGATGACCCCTGACCCCTGCTGCCTGGGCTGAGCGTGCCAGGAGGCAGGGCCGTCAGAGGCGGCCCCGCTGAGGAGCCACATCAGCCTGAAGCAGCCCTGACTCTGACGCTTTGGGGCTCGGCATGTCTCTCCCGTTACAGGTGGCACCTCAGGAGGCAGGTGTGGGGCTCAAACGAGATGGTGTGTCCTAAGCATGCAGTGACGGGCCAGGGAGCGGCCAGGGCTTCTGCCCGAGCCTGGATTCCCCACGAGGCCTTCGCTCTGGGTCGCCTAAAATCATCCCACTGAGACCTGAGCCCCTCTGGCTTTGGGGCGCCGCCCTCCCCTTCAGCTGCCAGCACGACCTGACTTTCTGGATTTGACCAGCGCCTGCTGAAGAGTGACGTCCCAGCCCCGAAGCCGCCCCAGGAGCCCGGCCTCTCCTCACAGCACCTCTCACCAGGTGGCTGGAGAAAATTCTTGCGAGGAGTCCTGTCTCCTGTCTCCAGCCCACAGGCTCTCAAGTCCTGTTGTCTCCTCTGGGTCCCCCAGTGGAAGGGTGGATTCCATGCCAAAACTGAGAGCTGATTTAAAAGGAATCCCTGCCTCCAGGCCACCTTCGACCCTGCCCCTCAGGGGGTCTGGAAGGAAATCAGGCTGAGCGGTCATCACTCCACAGCCACTTAGAACAAAGCCGGCTCTTTAGCTGAATACAGAAGCTGAGTCCACTGCACTGGCCTGCACAGCCTCACGGGCTCACCTGGGCCGGCTACAGTGGCTGCATTAGAGGAAGAAGATTCTGGAATCAGTCAGCAGCCAAGTGAGAAAAGAGAACAGAGTGGGACCAGTTTAGGGACCAGCCTAAACTCCAAACAAAAGAGAATCTGCCAAGAGAAGCCTCGAGAGTATGTGAGGATGAAGCTCTGACGGCAACATTCAGAGTCTGAATGGGGTGCTTTGTGGATGCTGGGTTCAACGTCACTTGCAATTTTCAAATTTTTGAAACCAGTGGAACTGGTTTTTCCAATTATTCTACATATATAGAAACCACATATGTAACACAGATGAAAGCCAAGCTGCTCCTGGCCGAGGCTGTGAATGGGGAGAAGAGTCACCCAGATCCCTCCACGGGTTCCCGCAGGACACCCGCGGGCGTTCTCAGAACACTCTGAGGGCAGGGGGACAACGGCGTGATCATGAAGGTCTCCTTCCAGTTTGAGATTCCAAGCATCTCTGCTGCCATGTTGCTGCTCAAACCCCAACAATGCTGAGAGACCCTGTTGGCCTGAACCAGGGCAGTACCAGCCAAGTGCTTAACAGCCGCCAGATTCTAAATGGAACCTGAAGGTAGAGAAGCTAGGATCTGCTGTCAGATGCGGATAATGAGAACAAGAGGCACCCTCAGGTATCTGACCCTGAAATGGAGCAGGACCTTATGGCCTTGCCCTGCCATATCCTCAGCCTGCCTTTTGTCTGTGGAAACACTGAAGCCAAAGAGTAAGTTTAATCAGAGAAGTGAGAAAATGCAGAAAGAAGGGCCTCCAGTCAAAGGAGACCAAATAATAATAAAGCAGCCACTAAGCATATCCAAGGACCTTCAGTTCCTTCTCAACGGCTACAGATAATATTCTGAGCCATATCCTGTGAGCTGTCTTATAGATACTGAAGCCTCCACCTAGGGGAAGAAGTTAACTTCATGATGACTAGACTAGAGCCGTGACACAGGCTGCTATAATTTTGAGAACTGGCCTCATGGAAGTGGGAACTGACCCTGGAACTGAAGACTGACTGTGCTTAATCAAGATGATGCTGGTCAGTTCACTGTGACCTGTTCCAAGATGCCTGTCAGCTGCCTGTGCTGTTTCTGTGCGTAACCCCCTCCCTCCGTCTATAAAAGCCCTCGCCTGCAGGTGGGGCGCGGGAAGAGAGTCAGCCTTTGGACAGGGCCCCCCACCTCCAACCCTGGCTGTCAGCATCCACAATAAAGCACTTTCCTTTCCATCCATCTGGCCTCTTTACTGACTTCTGAGAGGTGAGCAGCCGGACCTCACTTTCGGTTACAACCTGAACAAGTGGAACGGTACAGTCACCACCATCTCCAATAAGACGACCAGAGGGAAGAGCAGGATCGGGTGGAGAGACCAGGAACTCAGTGTTGGATGGGCTAGACAGGCGATGCCTAGTAACACCCAAGTGCAGCTTTTGACTGGAAAGGTAGATATACAGAGAGACGGGCTCAAGTCTCACCTGGAGAAATAAATGTGCACCTTCAGGATACGGATGGCATGACACTAAATTAGATCATCAGAGGAACGATTAGAGATGAGAAGACCATACACAGGCTGAGCCTAGACAATTCCCACTCCAGCTGAGCTGGTCAGAAACGCTGGCCAATGTTTAGCTGTCAAAGAGCCAAGAAGGGATCAACGCCCTTGAGTAGCTGAGAAGGCCTGGGGGTCTAGCTGGCCTTTGCTAAGAGCGGACAGTTCTGCCACCGTGACGCAGAGAATGTAGACCACACGTGGGAAGGAGGTAAGCGTAGAGGCGGGACTTCTTACCTAAACGGGCGCGTTTTCACAATAACCAAGAAGCAAGGCCAGCAGGTGAGAGTGAAGGGGGAGCTGGTGCTGAAGGTTTGGAGAAAGGGAACATAAAACACGTGTGCTCTTTCTTCCCCGCGCTGCTGGGACGCTCGAGTTCCCAGGGCAGCGCCACCCAGCCCCAGGTTCAGGGGAAACGGCTTCCCTAACTTGTAACGGCCTAGCTTTGCACTTTTTAGCAGGGCAAACCATTCCAGTCTGGGTGTCTGCACCTGTAATGCCTGACAACCTTAAAGAACGCTCTAGAGAAACCAAGGAATAACTCCTGAAGTAGAACAGAATCAGCCAACATCGCAGCCGAGCTCGAAGCACTTTACACACATTTTTCTTTGGTTTTCTGGCTACCTGTCGGAGGGGACAGAGACGGCTTTTACTATTTCCTGTATGAGGGCAGGGAGCAACTTCACAGGGCTGCTCAGCCCAAGCTCACAGCACTAGCAGCCAGCACTGACTCCTCAATCTGCCGTCTCTTACATCTGCCCCACGTGCGGCAGATTAATAAAGCATTTCCACGCATATACAGTCTCACTGGGGCTTCCCGAGACACACACACACTCTCTCTCTCTCTCTCTCTCTCGGTGTGCGAGACACAGCACACCGCGAGCTCCGCTTTAAGGCTGAAAGACCTGGGGCTCAAAGTCACAGAGCCGAGGTCGAGTCCAGGTGCGTGCTCAGCAACCAAGCGGCCACCCGATCCTGCGACCTGTGGAAAGGCCGGGCGGGCACGCCAAGAGTCTGGGGGGCGCGCGCGCGCACACACACAGACACAGACACAGACACACAGACACAGACACACACACAGACACACACACACACAGACACACACAGACACAGACACACACACACACACACACACAGACACACACACAGACACACACAGACACACACAGACACACACACAGACACACACAGACACAGACACAGACACACACACACACACACACAGACACACACAGACACAGACACAGACACACAGACACAGACACACACACAGACACACACACACACACACACTTCGGGGCCGGGACGCTGAGCGGAGGGTCACCCAGCGCCCACCTCAGCCAGGGTCTCCCGAAGCACGAGCACGCGGCTCCTCAGAGCCGGGGGCCGGCACGCCCGCCCTCGGGTGCGTCTCTGAGGCAGCCCGTGGGGGCTCCGCAGCGGGCTCCACTCGCCCCTCCGCGAAAAGGGCAGAAGGCAGGGAGCCCGCGGCGCCGCCTCACCTTCTGGATCTTGCCCAGGAAGAGCTCCTTGGCGAAAGCTCGGCTCGGCGGACTGGTGAGCAGCGGGCGCCGGCTCACGGTGAAGGCCGCTGGGGCGCGGCAGAAGCGCGCGGCCACCGAGCCCCAGAAGAGCCCACGGCCGCTCATGCTGCCCGCGGAGCCGCTCTCGCCGCTGCTGCCGCCTCCCCGGCGCCTCAACCACGGCCCGCAGACGCGCCGCCGATGACGCCATCCGCCCGCGCCGCCCCCACCCCCGCCTCGGCCGCCAATGCGCCTGCGCGGCCTCGGGCTCGGCCCCGGGCGGCTCGCGGATTGGACGGCGGCGGCGGCGGGGGGCGGGGCAGCGCCGTCAGACACCCGCGGCCTCTGCCAAACGCGGTCCGCCGGCAGCTGGGGCTGCGGCGACCTAGCGAGGCTGCAGAGTGGGGGTCGGGGGCTTCCCTGGTGGTCTCGTGGTCTCTTCCCGCCGACGCAGAGGACGTGGGTTAATAGATCGCTGGTTCGGGGAAGACCCCCGCCCCTCCCCCACATGCCTAGGGGCCACTAAGGCACAACTGCCGAGCCGCCGCTACCTTCGCCTCTGCGCCCGGCACCCAGTGCTCCACCGCAAGGGAAGCCACCGCGCGAGAAGGCCCCGCACGCAGGGAAGAGGAGCCCCCGCTCTCCCCAGCTAGAGAAGGTCTCCAGGAAACAACGGGCTCAGCACAGCCAAAAAACAAATACCATGAAAATAAGTAGGAAACAATGTTTTAAATAGAAATAAATTTAAAACCATTTTAAAAGCGGAGATGGGGGAAATTCACGATATTGGTTATCTCTGAAGGGCGTGCGCATACGGGTTACAGTCCTTGTTTTAAGTCAGTGGCCTATTCACGAAGATTTCTTTGGTTTTGCTTCATAGCTTACGTGTATGTCACACATTTGGGAGACGGAGGAAAAGGAAAAGGGGTGTTGTACCACAAAGAAGCTTGGACAAGACCCTGTAGTTACTACGTCCCTGGAAAACGCCAGCCTGAAGGTGGCGAGGGACAGGACAGGGAGGAGGGGCAGCCCTGCACACCCAGCCAGGCCCTAAAGGCCTTCCTCATATTGGAAATGCTTTCTACCTCCATCAGATCAGAACTCAAAGAATAAGGAGCAACGCTTTCATCTGAACGTGCTGTGCCTGGCCCAGTAAAAGATGGACTTGTTTGGGTAAACTCTTGATGATGAAGCCACACTCCTTCTCGGGAGGGACTCGAACTCACTGTCATTTAAATTGAAACCACACAAGAGGTGTCAGGAATTACTGAAGCTCGGGGTCACAGAAAGAAGTCTGGTCACAGAAAGAAATCAACACGAGGCAGTGATAGGCAAAGAGCGAGTCTGTTAGCAAAGGACACGTGTGAGAGATACAGGCAGACTGGCAAGGGATCACAGCCCCCAGAAACAGGAGGGCTACATCTTATCATCTAAGAAACAGTGGGGAGGGAAGACAACCTTCCTCCTCATTCTTGGGCAGCCACCAAGGCTTTTAGCATCATTACTTCCTCCTTAGAGTCTGCGTGGCGTAGCTGGGACTGTCCTGGCACTATTTCTATCATGTCTATATTAGCAAAAGTGTGGTAACATAGTCTAAAATGTGGCAATTCATCTCAGGTCTCAGCGGAATGTCCCCTTTCTTCTAGTTTCTTTCCCCTTTCACCTGTATTTCTGTCTCAGCTGAACGCAAAGATGCTACTCTTAAAGGAACATTAACTCTAACTCTTCATGGAACAAGATTCAGATCCCGTATCTTCGTGTTTTAACTCTCAGGGTGTGTGGCACTTGGATACACTGGGTCTTCCTCCAAAGTAGTGTAGATTTTTGTTAGGTTACTGGATTCTTTTCTTGAGTGGTTATTAGCTTGTAACAGTCTCCCGCACTCCCTTAAAATTCTCTGTCTTTAATCCTCTAGTGAGATTTCTAAACTGACTATCCTGCTCCATCCTTATCAGTGACACACCATCAGGGGGAAAAAAAGAGTTCAGAAACATTCTTGGTTGCAAAATACCTGTCCTTGCAGGCAACTTCTGCAGTGTGTCATCAGTTTTTGTCTTTAATTTGTGAAGCCTTGTCACTTGGTTTCTTCATAGCGGTCAAAATTTGCCAGTGTCAGCGTTCAGCTTCTCAAGAAGGCACTCGGCAATGACGGCCTGTGAACCACCTCTGCAGGTGAGATGAGCCAACAACAAAAAAGGGACACTGCTGGCTTTTAACTTTGAGCTGGTGAACATTGGGGCCAAAAAAAAAAAAAAAAGGAGTCTAATCAATCAAGTTATCCAGCAATTTAGCCAGATCCTCCCTGAATTAACCAAGTGAGAAATTCAGTTTCCAAAATAAAAATTAGAAACACATTAAGGCATAATTTCTACGTACTCTAATAACACGTACGGTGGGAAATGTTCTGGAGCACTCCTACTTTTGACAGTGTTTAAATTCAGTTTCCCCATCTGTAAAAATGAATATCATGTCACTGGCCTCACAGGATTGTCGTGAGGATTAGCTAAATCCATATGATAGCATCTACCACAGTAAATGATCATTGTTTTTCTTGTAAGAATATAAAAATTACAAACTGGGCACACACTCAAGTATTCCATCTTCTACTTGAGTGTTAGCCTTTGAGAAATAACATGTCGTTTGTGAAGAGTTTGCCCTAGACGTAGACTTTCCCCGGTTCGTATTTAAAGCACTCACCGTGGACATGTGATCCTGTCGTGACAGGTCCCCGTGCGCGGCATGTCAGCAGCAACCTGCAGCGGCCACGGAGTTGGTTGTAGCACACCAGGGTGCTTGGCTCCGGACCTCTGCACATCGTCTGAGTAGGAAACTATTCCCTCCCTCCTCCGCACGAAAGCCACACAATGGGTCGTGGAGAAATTTACTAACACAGAACAGGAGAGAAAGAGGTGGCCTTGTCTCCTGTCCCACGGCTGCAAGGGCAGTAGTCAGTCATGGGAAAAAGAGAGTCTAGTGAAGGTTCCTGCCCTCAGCGTCCTAATGATGGGCTCACAGGTGAGTGGTGCTCAGGTACCACCAGTGCCATCTCCTGCTGAGAGAGAAGCTGGCTGACGTCAAGAGTCTGCACGGAGAGAGGTGTCCTTCAGAGGGTACTTTGTCTCACAGATTATGTCGTCCCTGGTACTTCCTTCCCTTTCAGATGTGTATCTGTCCCGTTTATCATGGGAACATGGAAGCCACTGGCTTGTTGAAAGCCACAAAGGTGACGAGGTGCTGTGGGTTGAATTCTGTCCCCGCCACCCCACAAGATTCATTACTTGAAATCCTAACCCCAGTACCTGACAACGTGACCTTCCCTGAAAAGACGGCTGCCTAGGGCATTCCGCTGTAGCTGTGTAACGAGCGAACTTAGGAAGAGGTCATAGTCGGCTGGGGTGGATCCCCACTCCAACGTGACCGGTGCCCTTGTAAGCAGGAGAAACGTGGACACAGACATGTACCCGGGGGATGTTGTGTGTGGAGGTGAGATCAGAACTCAATGCTTCTGCAAGCCAAGGAAGGCTGAGGGCCAGCCAACCCCAGAAGCTGGGAGGCAAGGCCTGGATCGGCGTCTCAGCCCTCATGAGGAACCAATCCTGCCCACACCGTGACCGTGGACTTTTACCCCCGCAAGTATGAGCCGACTGATCATCTAAGCTCCTTGGTCTGTGGTTCTTTGTTAGAGCGGCCTGGCAGACTCAGACAGGAGGACGTGTAGCTCTGGGCACACAGAACTGAGTAGGGCCCCAAAGTGACGCCAGGGCCGGGCAGTCTCAGGGCCAACACACCCCGCGCTCCGGCTGTGGTCTGGAACCCGTATGACATCCCCCCCGGTTCTAAGAGACCGGAATTGAAGAATGAGCCGTCATCCTCTGCTGCCTCCTCTTCCACCGGCTGGAAGCAGAGGACTCTGCCCCTGGTTGGCAGGACAAGGCAGGAGGAGCCTAGCTCTTCCGATATTGGTCTTTTCCTCCAAAAGAGGAAGGCCAGCCACAGAGGGGGCTGTGGGGCTGCAGCCCATGGGTTGCAAAAGTCGGCACAACCAAGCACCCACACACTCGCAGATAAGCACCTCTTGCCCTGTCCTCTCTCACTCCTGTTTCTGGCTGATCCGAAATCGGACGAAATCATTCTGATGGAGGTTGGAAGCCCCGTCACGCCTTGCTCTCCCTCTCCGCCTCTGCCAGCTCGGTGGCGGGGACACAGCCTGAGGCCCAGGTTGCACTGAGGGCCAAGCACGGCCCTTGGTTCAGGTGCCCAGTTCTCAGGCGTTCTGCTCCGCCCTTCCTACGCGTGGTCATCAGCCTGAGCATTTCGGACTGACTCATCTAGGCCCTTCTGCCCGGTGGTGCGTCTTCACCGATCCCCATCTTCCCTTCCTCCTCCACCAGGCAAGTCACGACCAACCTATTCCAGAATCTCAGTTTCAACACTAGCAAATGATAAAATCAGCGCAAACATGGATTCCTATGCGAATTTAGTGGGCTGATGTTTAATTCCCCTCCCACTCCACACACTGTAAATCTCAAGGTCTAGCAACCCTGGGAGAGAGGGTAAAAAAAAAAAAAAAAGAAAGTCTAGACTTCACAGGTGGCTCAGTAGGTAAAGAGTCCATCCGCAAGGCGCTCCAGTATTCTTGCCTGGGAAATCCCACGGACAGAGGAGCCTGGGGGGCTAAAGTCCATGAGGTCGCAAGAGAGCTGGACACAACCTAGCCACTAAAGAACAACAACAAGAAAGTCTAAAAATAGAAGCTCTTCAGTTTACACTTGGTCTCAGTGATGAGTCTTTCCAAATCTCAGGAGAGTTGAAACAGTGACAGCGTTAACAATGACAAAAGCAACACTCACTTGATTTTTCCTTATGTTTCAAAAGTCAAAATAGCTTAAGATCCAACCCAGCACGTATTCCCTCACTCCTATGCTATGAAAAGCATGTTAAAATAACACAAACGCTCTGTTGAAACCACCAGAATTTGCAAAGCAACTGCTGTAACGTAAGAGCCAAATATGTTTATTAACTCTCCGGGGCCTTACCTGTTTGCGCAAAAGCCAGCTGAGCCTGAAATCTTATCTGAAGATGGCCAGATGGCAAAGCCAGCATCTTTAATGCGTGGGAAAGGCCCTAGAGGAAGACGCAATGCCAGTTCTTGCAAAAGGGATTTACCGCAGACTATTCCTGTTGCCACTCGAACAAATAACTCCCAGGAAACCTACTTAGGGAAGCACAGCCCGTCACTCTGACACCTGCAGGCGCGGAATCCTAGCCCACCACGAGGCCCGCAGCATCATTGTCCGGAAGCGCTGCAGTCAGCCTCTGGCCAGAAAACTCTGGGGGCTCTAGCAAAGGCTTCTGGCATCAGCACTAACATTTCTTTGAAATCAACAACAATGTTTTTTTGTAATCCTTCAAGTCAGCGAATGTGAGACTGCAAACCGGATAATGGAGCATGATGGGGGTGGGGGGGGGGTGCGGAAATTCATCTTAATGGTTCACACAGTGAGCTGGGGAGGGAGAAGCAGCTCAGGTCCCAAGTCAGTCCCTGCGTTTCAGAAAGCTTTCAGTGCTCATTCAGCAGGAGCTGATCAAGAATAACCTTGGCTCGCCATTAAAGCTCAATATAAACACCTAGCAGGCTACACTCTGACTTCCCAGGTAGAGATGATCAGCTGTGTTCTCTGCATCCCTTCCGTATTTCTACCCCGCCTGCCTCCGAGAAGGGCCCGGCCTGTAGATTCACACACGGTCCTGATAATGAAGTGAACAAAATCCTCTCTGTTGTAAATGCCGATTACGGGACCGTGGAGAGTGGGCGCGAAGTCAAAACCTACTGCTAACTGATGCGTCTGTTCTCTTTCAAGGAAAAATGGCTCCTCTTAATTACTTCACAGAACTTGGCGTTCACATGAATTCATTTCCCCCCAGTTGTAATTTGTAGGAGAAATAACCAAATGAAACTCACCTAAGGACCTCATTTTATATTTTTCCCTGTGTGTGCAGGCTCAGTCGTGTCCAACTCTTTGCAACCTCGTGGACTAAAGCCCACCAGGCTCCTCTGTCCATGGAATTCTGCAGGTAAGAATACTGGAGTGGGTTGCCATTTCCTTTTCCAGGGGAATCGTCCCCACCCAGGGATCGAACCTGTGTCTCCTGCATTGGCACTGTAGATTTACCACTGAGCCACCAGGGAAGCATTTTCCCTGCAACGTATGTAATGTAATTAATCATTTTTGTATTTTCTTTTTCTCCTGAAAACCCAATATTCTCACTGGCCAGACTGTAGTAAGTGCCCAGCACTGAGCTACAAACAGCTCCCCTTCTGGGTGCTGACCGCAGTGGCTTTTCAAGACATCTAGTCCAGATCTGGGTCTGGACTCTAGGTTACAAGCAAAGGATCATTTGGGGTGCCATTTACTAAAATGTACTCCCTAGAATGAAGGATGGTCCCCAAACGTGGATGAGTAAGGACTTCCCTGACTCAGACGCAAAGTCCACTCAAGTGTATGAATCCAGCTTGTGAGATAAAGCAGTCTGTGCTCACCAGCACTTCTTCTGTGGATAGAAGAATGTTTCAGGGAATAAACGCTCACCATACATTCTAGTTATCCTATGTTAGCTCCTCATGGGTGTTAAAGATAATGAGCTTAGCTTGATTTCCAGACAGGCAAGATGGGTTTTAAAAAGCAAGGAGAAGGAACGCCATGGGGTAAAGAACGGCTTACAGACCCAAAGCTGATGCCAAGGTATTTCCCCTTTAAAACCTTTCCCTGGCTATGGCTTTGACACCAGGTAAGACTACAGGCTGTGAAGGAATACTGTTGTGACCCAGAGGGTCCATGCAGTCCCTGGGGGCGGGCTGGGGGGGGGGTGTCACAAAGAGTCAGACACAACCGAGCGACTGGACAATCACAAAAAGGGCCCTCTGGGGTCTTTCTAGAACAGGACTCTGCCCCCATGCCCTCCGCCTGTATTTTTTGTCTGCAGAAAAACCTTAGTCAAAGAGCACATTTAATCAGAAAGTGAGAAACTGAAGCAAGAAAGGAAGACAGTCAAGCAAGACAAAATAATAATAGTTTAGACGGTAAACAAAGTCAAGGACCTCGAGTCCCGCCTCAAGGGCAATAGAGGGCTTCCCTGACGGCTCAGCAGGTGAAGAACCCGCCGGCAGTGCAGGAGATGCGGGACACTGGTCTGATCCCTGGGTCAGGAGGATCCCTTGGAGGGGAAATGGCAACCCACTCCAGTATTCTTGCTGGAGAACCCCATGGACAGAGGAGCCAGGTGGGCCACAGTCCACGGGGTCGCAGAGAGTCGGACACGGCTGAGCGCAAGCCAAGGGCAGTAGGGGACGTTCTGAGCCGCGCTCTGAGCCTTTCTGCAGAGCCTGAAACCCCCACCAGGGGGCAGAATTTAACTGCCTGCTGCCCACAAGCACGTAGACCGCAGGCCGGCTGGAACCAGAAGGCTGATAATGCTAAATCCCGATGACCTCACCCCCAACCAATCAGAAGAATGTCCACAAGCAGATTGTACATCCCGCGACCCCCCTCCCTCACCCTGCCTTTATAAACCTTTTCCTCAAAGCCTTGTGGGCGCTCAGGCCTTTCAGGCACTGGCCACCCGCACTCCTTGCTCGGCACCTGCAATAAGTGCTGTGTTTTCCTACAGTGAGTCGCCGTCGTTACTGTCTTCAGCCTCAAGGGGCAGCCCTTCCGGGGCTCCAAAGGTGCCCATTCAGTGGCATTTCGTCCAGTGACTAGAGGTGACAGTCACTGTGTGCCTGGGCCCCCCAGCACCCCTTTTCCCACGAGAAGCATTCAAGGCCAGGTCTCCCCACACCAGCTCCCGATTCCCATCGCCACCGTGGGCTCTCTTCCGGTACCTCTCCCGGCGCCCGTTCCGCATCTGCCAGCCTCCAGGGGACAGAAACCTCAGGGTCATTTGGCCAGGGCGGGTATAATACGAAGACTTTTAAACTATCTAGAGAAGATTCAGTACTAAGGCTGCATACTGTCACCCTGCTTATTTGACTTGTATACAGAGTTCATCATGCGAAACGCCAGGCTGGATGAAGCATAAGCTGGGGTCAAGACGGCTGGGAGAAATATCAGCAACCTCAGATATGCAGATGACACCACTCTAAAGACAGAAAGTGAAGAGGAGCTAAAGAGCCCCTTGATGAAGGTGAAAGAGGAGAGTGAAAACTCAATATTCAAGCATTCAAAAAACTAAGATCATGGCATCCGGTCCCAACACTTCATGGCAAATAGATGGGGAAAAAATGGAAACACTGACAGATTTTATTTTCTGGGGCCCCAAAATCAATGCAGACAGTGACTGCAGCCACAAAGTTAAGATGCTTGCTCCTTGGAAGGAAAGCTATGACAAACCTAGACAGCATATTAAAAAGCAGAGACAGCACTTTGCCGACAAAGTCCATTCAGTCAAAGTTATGGTTTTCCCAGTGGTCATGTATGGATGTGAGAGTTGGACCGTAAAGAAGGCTGAGTGCCAAAGACTTGATGCTTTGGAACTGTAGTGTTGGAGAAGACTCCTGAGAGTCCCTTGGACTGCAAGGAGATCAAACCAGTTAATCCTAAAGGAAATCAACCCTGAATATTCATTGGAAGGACTGATGCTAAAACTGAAGCTCCAATCCTTTGTCCACCTGATGCAAAGAGCTGACTCACTAGAAAAAACCCTGATGCTGGGAAAGACTGAGGGTAAAAGGAGAAGGGGGCGACAGAGGATGAGATGCTTGGATGGCATCACCGACTCAGTGAACATGAGTTTGAGCAACTCAGGGAGATGGTGGAAGGAAGCCCGGCGTGCTGCTGTCCATGGGGTCACAGAGCTGGACTGAGCGACTGGCCACACTATTACATATAAAGTAGATAATCAACAAGGACCTGCTGCTCAGCACAGGGAACTCACTTTTCCGTAATAACCTATATGGGAAAAGAATCTGAATCCGGTTGCTGTGTGCTCAAAGCAAACACAGCAATGGGAACTATGTGCGCGCGCTCAGTCGTGTCCAACTCTCTGCGACCCCGTGGACTGCAGCCCGCCAGGCTCCTCTGTCCATGGGATTCTCCAGCAAGAATACTGGAGTGGGTTGCCATTTCCTCCTCCAGGGGACCTTCCCACCTCAGGGATTGAACCTGCGTCTCCTGCATTGCCAGTGGATCCTTTATCTGCTGAGCCACTGGGGAGGCCAAACTCCAATATAAAAAAATTAAAAACATAAGAAAAAAAAAACCACCACTAGCTGGTTGCATCTGGGGATGTGGAGGGCCAACTGCAAACCATGTGTGGATTAACCCCCTCATGGTATAACTGATAACGGTGTATCTGTTTATATTTAATGCCTCGTTAGATGCTTACTATTGTTTTATCCATATTTTTGCTTCGGTTGTCTGTGGGTTTGTTTTTATGCAGCTTTTACCAGGTTTAGAAAACACTGCTATAGTCATATCATAAAAAAGTTTTCCTAAGTTTTCCTTCCATTGCTGTGATCTGAAGCCGTTTGAGTAACATTGAGATTATCTTAAATTTGAAGGTTTGAAAGAATTCCTCTAAGAAAGCAGTTGGACCTGGCACTGGATTACTTTTTTTTTTTCTAATTCTCTTATGGAAATTTGTGTTTTAAATGTCTGTCTCTCCAGGGATCAGTTTTGCCTCGTTATCAGTTTTATCTAGGTTTTTCCGAATTTATTTCCACGGAGTTGTTCCAGGGAGCATTGCTTTCAATTTTTTCCTTCATTGCAACAGTTTCTTCCCCACTGGCACGTCTTATTCATGTTTTCATGTTGATTTGGTTAGCTACAGGCCCATCAGCTTTGACTCTCTGACAGCACGTGTTTGAACAGGGCCCTCATCCTAGCTGCCCCTTCCTGTCCTTCGTTACCAGGCCTTCAGGAAACCTGCCTCTTTTAAGGCGCCCCCTCTCCTCTGGATGCAGGGTCCCTGCTGCTGCCTGAGGGCGGTCTGCCCTGAGGGTGGGGCCCACGGCGAGGTCGCGCCGCCTCTGTCCCGCGCAGCCCTCGCGGGCTCTATGTTCTGGAGTCCAGGCAGCTCTGCTCGTCCAAGACGTTCACACCCCCGTTGACCACTCACGGCAACCTGTGATGTTTGCCCTCTCCCGGTTACGCTGTCGGTCTGGGCTAGAGAGGTTTTATTTGTTCTTTTTCTGACCTGTTCTCAGGATGTGGGAAGGGATTCCAATTCCAGTGGCCTCCATGATCCTTTGGCATTTTTTATCCTAGAATGTTTTCTTTCCTATTAGTCCCACAGCTGGTGACACCTCCAGAGCTGTGGTCTCCACCTTTTGGGTTTAAATGGGGCTTCTCCTGTATGGGACACTGGTCACATTGTGGAGATACGTGGGGAGTGTGGTCAGGGGTACAAGAGAGTCTGGGAAACTCAGCACAGATTATCTCTCAGAGATTCAAAGCACACGTCCTTTAAACCCCTAAAAGTCTCAAAGGGTCAGAATTGGGAGTAGAAACGAGCTCCTTCACGGCACACCTGCCCACGGCTGGGCCCTCTTTCTTGCAGACCCACTCTGTGCTGGAAGGTGGGGTGTGTTCCCGAGGCAAGTGAGGGCTGAATTGACTATGCCCGACTGGAGGCAATGCAGGGGGACGGATGGCCACCCTGGGCCACCAGAGTGGTGTCATCGCCCAGCCCAGGAACTCTGCCCTAAAAGTCAGACTCGGGCGCCCCACTCCCCCAGGCCCCCGCTTCCTCCTGGAGCCACCACATCTGCTCAGAAGCACTGCAGTTTCCGCCCGTCTGTTCCTTATTCACCGAGACAACGCTAACTGAAGGCAGGCCCATCAGGGCCCGTCCATATGATGGGCCGGCACGTAAATACCACAGTGCTGCATCTTCTCCAACACCAGGATATGTCAGAGGAAAAAGGAAAGGCAGCTTGCACAGACACACCTCTGAAGTGGACGCTGGGCACACGACAGAGTCCGCCGCTATGGACGTCTGGGAAACGCGGCGCAGACTGCCTCTGAGAGTCACAACACAACGCCATCCTTCTAAGAGGTTCTGCAGGACTAACGGTTTAACTCTGATCCAGCGTCTCCTAGACGGTTTCCATGGTGAAACTCTTTCTTCACAAGGGGCACTGAACAACACCTGCAGACTGTTTGGGACACACCCCAAAGATCTGAACCAGGGAACCAAGCAACATGCCCAAAGAGCAGGGCGGGAAGCGGAGAGACTTGTGGGGAGCAGGACTGTGAGTGAGTCCTCCCCATGCTTGTTATGAGTCTGTTCTTTCCAAACGCTCCAAATACTAAGCCATACGTGATGAAGTTAAAACACAATGAGCAAAAGCCTCCAGCCCTTGCCCAGACCATTCCTAGAATTAACAGGGAGCACAGAACCCAGCTGCGTCCCCAGGGCTCTGACATCTCCGAGTTGCACCGCGCACTAAGCTCCCTTCTTCCAGCATCGGTACTCATCCGCTCATTCAGCAAACATTCACGAAAGCCCTACTTCCTGCCACATGTTGTCGGGCTCACAGTTGTGCAAGGACCTGACCCTGTCACACTTAGAGCAACTGATGATCATGCCCCTGAATATACAACGATGCGAACGCACCACAGAGCAGGTAGTGGCTGAAACTGGCTGCAGGAAATAGGCACTAACTCAACAAAGGCGCGGGCATCATCCTACGTTTGGGGAACAGCAGGGGTCACGCTTGCACAGGCCCTGAGGCAAGGGGAACACGGCTTCCCTGGGCGTCTGAAGGACTAGTGCTGCTGGAGTGAAAGGGGACAGCGGGGGTGAAGCGGGGAGGACAGGCGACAGACACGCAGCCCGCGTCCAGGAGCTTCTGCAGGTTTATTTTGAATCCCGAGGGCAGTAGAAAGTCTTTGATGTGCCTTCAAGCAGGCAGCACCCTTAGAAGACTCCCCTGGTGGCAGTGCAGAGGGGTTGAGGGGCCCACCGTGGCGGCCGGGAGCCCAGGTACCGGGCTCTAGTCCAGGGGACAAGCCTGAGGGCAGGTGAGACGTGAAGAGGGAGGTCCAAGTCAAAAGGGCTTGTTGGCAGCACAGACTTGGAGTCAGGATGAGGACAGGCATCCAGAACGCTCCCTAGCTCTAATCTGCACCCCTCGCAGGGACGCTGTTCACCAACGGGGTGGAAGGGGGCCCAGGAGCCCAGCTGTGCGTGCGATCATGGATTTGGTCCTGGACAAAGCGTCTGAGGTGCTCTGGGCTGGAGATTTGAACCCAGGGATTTCTCCAGGAAAACAGAGGGTGGGCTGTGTGCCGAGAGGAGGAAGGGAGACGGCTTTCTGTGACCCCGAGGCCAGCACTCAAGGCTCCGGGGAGGGGTGTCAGCCAGCAGGAGACAGAGGAGGTGTCCCCGCACCAGCCCCTGCCACTCCCGAGACGAAGGCGAGACTGGAACCGAAGACGCTGCGTGTTTCACCACAGGGCGTGTGAACAGTATTGAAAGCTGCTGAGCGATGAAGCACAAGGCGAGCTCCAGAACACGGCCACTGAGCAGGAACTGCTCTAGGAGGAGTCCCACTGCATGCTGCGTCCCCGGCTCGACTCTCAGGGGCAGGAGCTGCAGACAGCTGGCAACTCACACACCCTCAGATCAGCCCGTGGTTGTGCCGTGACCCCCGCCCCCTTCCAACCAGCAGCGTGCTTTCAGATGCATCTTGATCGCAGCAGTCCTGGGTGGGGCACTGAGCACAGAGAAGCTGGCCGGAGGCACCCCCCTGTCCATCCCGGGGAGACAAGCCTGAAACTGTAGCGCTGGCTGAGTGGCAGGTGGCGGCAGCTCTGTGTGAGGTGACATCACAGGCTGAAGGATCTCTGAGAATTCTGGGAACCAGCTCCCCTCCCTTGGAGGGCACCCCCAACCCAGGGCCGTCATCCAGCTGCAGAAACCTGGGAACGCCTTCCCATGGGAATTCCCCCCTCTGTGGAGGGCGGCCCCCCGCCGATCGTGGCCACTGACGTGAACCTCTGGCGCTGCCCGCAAATCAGATGAACCGATTTTACCTCGTTTTGTATGTAGCGAAGCTTTCAAGGGGGGTATTCTTTGGAGCTGATCTGGGTTTAAGGAAAGGAGAAACAGCACCAGCCAAGCACATTCTTGCAGAACCCCTGCTTCTGGGAGAACAGAACCCATCTTTCTGGCTTCCAGGTGATGTTACCCGTCGAGTGACGGGGGGCTGGGCCCTTGGGTGTCTTTCTGACCACAAGTCAACCCCGCCCAGCCCCGCGCTTCATAGGGTCCATCTCCTCTAACTCAACGAAAGCACAAAATTTTGTTCAAAGCTGCTAGAAATTATAAATACCTTGGGAATCTTCTACCAGTGCCTACGTTGTGATGAGTACCTTTATCTTAAGTCATCTGTGAGCATCCTCAAATTCGAGTTTTCCCAGAGGCTGCAGCCCACAGTGGTCACAACCAGGGATGGGCCAGCTCACCACCTGGGGACCTCTGTGTCCGGCCAACAGGGAAACAGCCAGTCTTCCCAGAAAAAGTGAGAACGCGAGTGTTTCGAAGAATTTATTTGCTTTCTCCACACCGGTCACAGCTATGGTTTTACATCAGTAGAGTCTGTTACTTACAAACAGAACACACAGGGAAACAAAACCACTCCTCTCTCCGCAAAGTTACACTGTGGGTGCTGGGCTTCCCGCGAGCCAGGGGGGCCCTGAGGTCTCAACAACCTGCACTCAAGTCCTGGTTCTCACTGTGGGAGACGACTCGAAGGTGAGTGACAGGGCCCCAGAGGGGACGGTGCTGCGTGTGCCCTGTGACTGCAAGGGGGGTCACACGGAGACCAGGCCCCCCGCCCCCATTCCAGCCCCACGCCGACTCACTCTGCAAACTGCCTCCTGGACCATCGTTGCCGTGTTTAAGGTACTCACGGAAGGGCTCGTTTTTCAGGCAGGGAGGGCGGTGGTGTTTTGCAGCGGACGGCAGGGTGCATGCTTACCTGTGGCAACACGGCTCCGTGCGGTGCCGAGTCAGCTGGCAACACGGCTCCGTGCGGTGCCGAGTCAGCCTCTAGGGCCACGTGTGCTACCTGCCGTCACTTAGCTCATCTTAAAACCGAGAGGCTCCGGGGGCATGTGGTGGGGGATGCAAAAATCGCTCTACACAGGACAACTGAGGACGTTTTTAAGTAAGAGGCGCATGTCATATTAGGATGAACTTTATTTTTACATTGTTATACAATCCATTCATAAACTTAAAAAAAAAATACAAATACATGACTTCATTGTTGTCCCAGAAAAGATGTTGGGTGATGGTACCAGCTCGCTTCCTCTAAGGGTCTCCTGCTGAGATAATCTGTGAGCAAAACGCCCCACGTGCGTCCTGACAGTGAGAATGGAGGACAGGAGGCCTGGTGACACCCCGCCTCCGCCTCCTGTGCGGGCGGGCGGACCTTGGGGTGGGCTGGGGTCCCGAGAGAGCGGTCCCAGGCGAGTGCCTGGGACCACCAGCCCATCAGGAACGTCTGCTTCCCTGTGAGGTCGGGGCAGCCCGGCTCCAGCCTCCTCCGTGGAACAGTGTGCCTTCTGGGGACACTCATCCTGTGATACGTTTGTCCCCGAAACACACACGCTGATGAAACCTCACTGACTGGAACCCAGCCAGCAGAAAGTGGGAAGCGCCCAGCCCTGTGGACCCAAGAGGTCGGAGGTGGGGCTTCTGAATGGCACAGAGAGAGGGTGCCCTGTGCCCCAGCTCTACCCCACTGGGCTCTGCCCTATCAGGGATGGCCCTCTGGAAAGGGTGGCCTGCTGCCAGCCAGCTGCCTGCATCTTTTCTGGAACAACCTGGAGTTTACAGTTAGATCCTACGATTGGTACAGACGGTGAAGAAAAGCCGACATATTTAATATGTTACCACTTTACTTCAACTATTTGTCAACATTAACACTGAGAGTTTTGCAAATACACGAGACACAGTGTGGCCTCACGCGCCTGACGCCGGAGGACATGCAGTACACGTCGAATGTTCCCAGGCACGCCACCGCCCTTGAAACCGCAAGACAGGACGCCTTGGGGTCCGGGCTCTGCGGGGTGACCGGGAGTTTCGGGGTCCGTGGAACTGGGGAGCCTCCCCCCCCACCCCCCAGCCCAGGCCGGACCGGAACAGACACGCCATGCTTCCCGTCTCTCTGAGCAGATGCCCAAGGGAGGAGGACCACACGGACGAGAAGATAAAGGCGGGCAGGTTAAAGTCACACTTCTCTCAAAAAAGAAAAAAAAAGGCTCAACTCTGGATTGCTGTATTTGCTCTCTCTGGAGATTAACAAAGTGCTCGGCTTGCAGAATTGCTGGTTTGGAGACCTGGATGATGCGAGAAAGGGGGGGGTGGGGTGGGGTGGGCAGAGCCCCGGGGCTGTCCCGCCGCAGTCCAGGGCCCCGCGCCCGTGCAGTCCCGCGCCAGCTTCGCCCTTCCTGCGGGGGCTCCCGCCCGGCAGGGCCCGGGGCGGTCCTCTGGTCCGCGGCCTAGGAGCACAGCACAGGCGGCTGCAGTGGCTCGAAGGGCTGAAACTACAAAGGACGGCCCGTGGGTGACTCCGGCCCCGAGGGAGCGGACGGGGCCCCCACACACGGAAGCGACAGAGCACAGCGGGAGGGCCGGGCGCGGCGCTCCTCGCCGGGCTCGGACTGGCCGCGGAGGCGTAACACGGGGGCGTGCGAGCACACGGCCACATGGAATCACGAGGGTCACGGCCACCACTCAGAAAACAAAACGGGAAGCACACACACCGCCCTGGATCGCTAACCGCCAAGAGCAGCAGCCTTCGGTTCTCCGGGGCGTCTGCCTGCGGCGGCTGGAGACAGGATGAGGGGCTATGGTGCTGGGGAGAAGGGCATGAGCTGGTCGCTATTCATGTGGGAGATGAACGCCTCTCTGCCGGGTGTGGGGCGCCCGCGGAGGGCTCTGAATGAGTGTGCAGTAAACCGGATGCATACGAAAGAAATATGGATCATGGAAATTCACAGTTATTGCAGCCATTTAAAGTGTCTAAGAGTCTGGGTAACCAACAGTCCGGGACAACCAGTTCTGAACTAGTGCTCCCGAGTTGCTACGGTAGAGTTCACTGCATTTTTAAAATCTATTTGCTTACCTGAAATAACAGAGCAGTTATAATACTGATTACCTATGATAGTCATCTGTTAATAAAATAAGGATTTATACAAAGCAATATCGGACTTTGAAAACACTTAGATGCTATGTTACTTGGCACGGTTAGTAGTGATCGCGTAAAGACTTCAGCCAGTCCTGGGGGTGGGGCGTCTCTTCTTACGAAAATATGGAAGTCTGAGTTTGTCCCTAGCGTTTACATTTTTGGTCTAATCTCTCACACGTTTGTCTAAGGTTCTGTCTTCCTATCAGGTAAGTGGGGCTCCTTATAAAGTCTCTATTGCTAATTCTGTGGACTGAAACATTTGCCTTTCACACACAAATCCTACCTATACAGTATATATATATATGTATATATGTATTTATATATTTATATATTTATATGATATAAAGTTTACTTACGTATTTTCATCAACCATATCAGGTCTACTTAGGTTTTGCCCATTGTCAATAAAAGAGCAATAATGCAGCAAGTTTTGGGGTGTGTGTTTGGTTCTGCCTGTGGTTTTGTGTGTGATCTTTTCTTTTTCTAGGCTGGGTCATCACCCCCAGGTACAATGAGGGAGCAGAGAGCTGGGAGCCGGGTGGGGATGGGGGCTGGGATTCGGTTCAACGTCTACCCGGCCGGCGGCACCGTTTCCGGACTGGTGGAGGACAAGGCCCACCTCTCGGGCTGAGGGGCACCCCTGCCAACTCAAACCGGGGGCTGTGTTCCCTGTGACTCGAGCCCCGGGGCTCGGGGGGGTCCGTCCAGGCCGGGGGGCGGAGGGGAGGTGCAAACAGAAGGTGCCCTGGGTCTGGTCTGGGGCTGCCACCCCTGGGCGCGCCTGTGTGGTGTGCACGTGTTCCGGGGGGGTCCGGGACCCCCACTCAGGCTGTCTACACAATTGTGCTGATGCCGCTGGGCTTGGCCTTGCTGCTGGTGGGGGGCGGTGGGGCGGGCGGCTGCCCGTGGTGGTGCACCGCGTGGCCCACGTGGCCCGCAGGCAGTGGCGGGTGGCCGTGCGCGTGGGCCCCGTAGGCGGGGTGCCCCCCGTGGGGGCCGTGGTGGCACTGGTGTGCGTGCTGGAAGTGCTGCGGGGGGTGGTGGTGGTGGTGGTGGTGGTAGGGGGGCGGGTTCTGCTGCAGGTGGCAGTACTGGGCGTGGTGCCCGTGCGCTGGGCCCGAGAGGGGGCCCTCCACAGGCCCCTGGGGGTGGCCGGCCGCAGGGTGTGGCGGGGGCGGGGCTGGGGGCAGGTGCGCCTGGGGAGGGGGCTTCCCTCTCTTACTCCCAAACAGGGAGCCCAGGAGGGAGGAGGAGCCGGGCATGGCCTGGTGTGGGCGAGGTGGGCAGTCTCGTGTTGAAGCAGCTCTCCGGCGCATGTGAGGACTGCTAATGATGGACCCCTAAAAAGGAAATTCATAGAAACCAAAATTAAAAGAGCTTAGCGCACTTACGGCAGAATGATTCTTAAAAAAAAAAAAAAAAGTTAAAAAGTTTCACCCAGTGACTGCCAAGCCTTAGTTCGACGTGCTGGCCACAGAGCCCGGGCCGTGTGAGGCTGGACTCAGGGGCCACCTCCGGACACTGCCGTGCAGGTCTGCTGGCGGCCCACGAGGGGCCTTGGGGGAGAGACATGTGGGGGTAACGCAGCCCTGCTGAGCACCCTGCCTGGGGGGTGGCCCGCGCCTTCAGATCAGAACCGTGTGTCTGCGGGTGTCTGTGAGCGGCGTGTGCGGGGCGGGCGGAGAGGGGCCCGCTCCCGCCCACACCCTGCCCTGAGCTCTCCTGGGTCCTCAGTGTCCGAGGGCGTGTGCTCTGCCTGCGGGGAGGGGGTGCTGAGGGCCGCAGGAGGGGCTGGGGGAGCCTCCCCCTGCGGGTGGGCACCGCCTAGGCGTCTCACTGCGGCTACCTAACTACCTAACGCCAACCAAACACGGGAAGAGAGGAGACAGAGAGGCCTGCAAGCTGAGCGGAGATGAGAACAGGGATGTCGAGATGGCTGGAGGATGAATGGAACCTCATGAAATCCACACTGAACTCCTCTCTCCCCCGGCTCTCCGCCCCCCAGCTGGCTGAGCAATTCCGAGGCGCCCTCACTGCAGACACACAGCAATCGAACCTCCAGGAAGGAGAAGCGATGCGGAGGGCGGAGCGTGGAAGTCCGAGGGCGGGGCCGACAGCGAGGGGGCGGGGCCGACAGCGAGGGGGCGGGGCCGTGCCTGGAGTGCGGGAGCCGGGGTGTTAACCATGCTCGGGGGCCGCGGGGCGGGGGTTAAGCGGAGACTAAACCGTGACATACAGACCCGGACCCGCCCCACCGATCCAGCCCCCACAAGCGGTGACGGGCGCGGGCGTCTAGGCGGGCGGCATGCACGTGCCAGGCAGGCGGGGTGGATCTGGCCTCTGTGGAGGAGGGAAGGAGGAGCGAAAAAAAACGAACAAAAAAATAGACAAGAGGCGAAAACTGAGGACGGGAGGCGACACACGACAGCCAGCCGGACGGGCTCCTACTTACTTCCACATTGCTCTCTAGCGATCCCGCACTGCTGCGACGCCCTCGCTTCCCTGCCCAGAACATGCAATACCAGAGGTTAGACGCGACGCGGCCCACGCTGCCACCCGCGGCCCGGCGGAGCCGGGGGCAGGGCGCTGACCACTTAAAGACAACGCGGTTCTTAAAAAGCAAAAAAAAAAAAAAAAAAAAAAGACAGACAAAAAGACGAAAAAAAAATCTTTTCCGACCAGCCCAACTTTATCCCCCTCTCGTGGACCAGAAGCCTGTGGGGTGGGTGCCGGGGAGGGTGGGGGGAACCCTCGGCCATCGGCCCGTGGGGACGGGCCGGCTCCTCCAGCAGCTGAAACGAGCCAGGCGTGGTCCTGCACTGCCCTTTGGTGGATTTCACAGTCGTATGTTGCACATACGCGCACACACACACACACACTGCGGCCTGCAGGGCGCGGGGACTCTCAGGAGACGAGCTCCAGGTCCCCTCTCTGGGGCCGCGTTTGCTTTGTGCAGTGTCTGGCCGGGGGCATGGACGGGCCCGCAGACCACCTCTCTCCACTGTGGGTGCCAGCCCCCCGGGACGCCACACACCTTCCCGGCCATGAGCCCTCACTGACAACGCCTCTGAGTGCCCCGCACATGGCGCGAGGCAGGCATGCGATCCGCGCTGGCTGTGCCCGAGGAGGCTGAGTCTTCCTCTTGGTTCTGGAGGCCCAGAGCCTGCCCCACCCTCCACGGGCCCTCCAGATGACTTCTCCGGGGGTTCCTGCAGGACACCGAGGCTGTCGGGGACGATGGTGCCCAGCTTGAGGGCTTGACCGGGTCCAGCCTCCAGCCAGCTCTTGGGGGCAGAGAAGGGACTCCAGACATTCTTCCGGCTTCTACAAGCCCCGCCGCGCAGAACAGGTGCCCTCTGTCCACGCCAGGAGATGGGGGCTCTGGCCGATGGACTGAGCGACTTCATTCCCACGGCGAGCAGTTTACCCCACATCCACCTGTCCACGTGAGGTGGGAGACCCTGGCCATGCTGCCCCCGAGCTGGACCAGCCCAGGTGCCCGGGAGACGGAAGGGGTGGCCTTGTACCGTGGTGTGGCCCACACCCCGACCTGCGCTGGGCGGACAGGGTGTGTCTGGACCCTTTGGGTTGAAACGGCGGCAGCTGCACGTGCCTGCAACAGCAGGCTGAGGGGAGTGTCCAGGGCCTGGGTCTTCACCTGCTGACTCCCAGACTTGAGTCCAGCTGGGAGCCTGGGGTCCCCTGAAGGCGGTGCCGGGTTCCAGCCCCAGAGCCCACAGGACCGGGCTGCAGGGCGGATGCGGTGCTGAGGACCACGGACAACTGCGCAGACGTGGCCCTCATCCCCAGCCGAGGGTGACCTGTCCCTCCTCATCTTTCAGCAGATATGGATGAGGGGTGACCTCCCCTTCTTGTCTTGTCTCAGCACACAGCGCAGGGGCATGGGACAGAAACAGAGTCCCCAGCCGCCAGAGGGGGGCCCTGCAGAGGGAGGGGTGGCCCCCGGCAGCCTGCTGACTCTCCGCCTCGGTGTCCTGCTCGGCCCTGCAGCCAGCTTGCTTCTCCCACCAGGACCGGGCCAGGCCCGGGCTCAGTGCTGGGTCTCAAAGGAGCTAAACAGAACCCCTCCTGCTCAGCATGGGCCAAGACTCGGGAGGGCTCTTACTCGGATGTCCAGGAGGGAATCTGAGTTTCTTAGAAATCATCTCTTGGACTTTGCAGGTCAACAGGAGATGCGGGATGTCCTTGTGCTCATCTGCACTCCAGTCCAGGCACGCCTGTGGGCACCTGCCCCCTGGAGGCCACGTACAGGTGTGTAGACACGCACACCCCATCTCTGATGGAGGGGGACGGGCCGGGACAGCGCAGCCCTGGGGGCCCCCATCTCGGAATCCTGCACGAGCCTCAGGGAGCCGTCCATCCTAGCCGGCGCCTCTCGAGGGCCAGAGAAGGTCCGGTCAGCCTGGCCATGGCCAGCTCGGAAGCTGCGCCTGGATGGACAGCTGGCGTGGCTCTTCACAGCTTGCTGGCTTCTTAGGGCGGGCCAGCAGGCCAGCAGGGCCCCGCCCCAGGTTTTGTCTGTGGTCCTCTCAATGGTGAGGGTGACAACGGCTGGCACGCTGGGCCAGGCCCCCCACCGACACTTTGCGGGCAGTGACTCTCTCAGACCCTGGGGGCAGCGCTCGTCGCCCCTGCAGCTGGGGAACGGAGACCCGGAGGGGTGATTTGGCCTAGAGCTGGAGCCAAAGCCCCTGAATTGGCGTGCTGTGTGGGCCCAGCAAGGCTCTGCCTGGAGGCCCTTGGGATCCTTGATCATGGGCTGGCACGGCTCTGGTGCCCCTGGAATGAGCAGGGGCCCCGGCAGAGGCGAAAGGGAGACCACACGGATGGAGACTGGATGAGGCCTTGCAGCTCCGCAGGAGCTGGGTCGGGGCTGCGCCCTCCTCTGGCTCTTGGCAAGCCGGCTGCCTGGGTCCTGCTGGGCCATCAAACCACGCCTGCCTCCCGGGCCCCCAAGGTTCACGGCGGGCTGAAGCCCTGTCCCTGGGGTCCTGGCTCTTGGACGGCTGGGTGGTCGCAAGTCTGGGGCAGCCGCTCTGGGAGCAAGGACGAGCCTGCTGCTGGGCTTCACTGGCCCTCCCCCTGGGCCCTCCCCTGTAAGTCCCTCTCAGCCGGGCACGCAGGCGGGGACGTCACTGCCCCGAAGTGCTTCTCCCTGACCTTGTCCAGCACAGAGCGCGCACCTGTGGCCTCTTCCGGAGATGGCTGACGCTGGCCTGTCTTCCTGTGGTGGTCGCAGGGGGGGCCTGTCCCAGGCGGGGACTGGAACATCCGCGGAACCTCACCTCCCACTGTCGGGAGCAGGCAGCTTCTTCCTGGGGACCCTCTTCAGTGTAGGGTCCAAGGACTCTGCTCCCCTGCAGTCCTTCTTGGCTGAGAATCCCCGACAGAAACCAGCCAGAGCTCAGAGCTTGGCCCCTCACACAGCCATGCACTGGCACATGGCTCCGTCTGCAGAGAGCGGACGCCTGGGGTCCTGACCGTCAGCAGCCAGAGTAACTGGCCAGCTGCGCTGAGGCCACTCCTATCCACGGGGGCTGGACGAGGCCCCTAGAGGCCTGAGGCGGCCCCACTGCACAAACCCAAACATGGGCCCTGGGCTCCAGCCTGCAGGGCTCCAGAGCAATTCGGTTACGTCTAGCTGGGTGTCATGAGCCGCAGGAAAACCAGAGGTTCTCAACCACAGCCATGCTGCCAGCAAGACTCTGCCCTCTCCCTGCTGAGGGCACCCAGCAATCTGGAGGGAGGTGTCTGATTGTCATGACTGGGGTGCTATTGGCATCTAGTGGTCAGAGGTGTCCTGTACAGAGCAGCCCCCACGGCAGGGATGGTCCGGCCCAAGAAGTCAGCAGAGCCAGGTTGAGAAGCCCTGCCTGACTCTCACGCTGACCATGCACTTCACATTTTCATGATGGAAAGAAAATAAAAAAATGATGAGACAGAAGCAAAGGAAAAAATCCAACTCAAAAATAAAGAAAACAGGGGAAAACTTCTGAGAAATGAACATGCTGAAGGGACGAAGCGCTGCTGGGTGTTGGGGGGCGGGTGGGGATGGGATGTGGTCTCGAGCAGCTCTCTCTAGGGGCCCACAGCTGGCCACGCAGTGATGCCTGAGGCTGCTGGGCTGGGCGAGCACCTGGCGGGAGAGGGGCCAGGGAAGGGGGAGGAGGCTGATCTCACCCCCAGAGGGTCTCCCCCCAGCAAACCCAGGTCATGTCGGGCTCCCGGAGCCAGGGTGCAAGTCGAGAGTCCCAGGAGCCTACAGCACTGGGATGGCCACCTGTCCACGTGCCTGGCTGCCTCTGCTCCACCTCCACACTGAGCCAGCCTCTTCCGGGGAGGAGCTGCCTGGCCAGACGCGCCTCGTGGGGGATGGCAAGGCTGCCCGCTTCAGCCTATGGCCTCCCTGACAGCACTGGCAAGCAAAGCAGGCTGGGGCAGCAGGCTCCCCACCCCCACCACTGCCACGCCCGGCGCTCCCGGAAGCTCCAGGCACAGCCCACCCCAGGAGACCTGGGCGGCTTGCTTGCGGGTTAAGAGGCTGGCAGCAAACCACACACGCACAGAAACGAGGAAACGACACGGAAAGACACTCCCGCCCAGGCTTTCTCCCCGTCGCCTCTGGGCTGGACGGAGGCCCAGAGTTCCTGGGAAGGGGACCTCTGCCGGGAGAGCAGGCCCCGGGACCGCAGGCAATGACGGGGCCCCTGACACGGTGCAGCGGCATCGCCCCCCGGCCCTCGTCAGCGTGAGGTGCAGGCATGGGCAGCGCAGAGCGACGGGGCTTGGCTCGCCTTGTGCGAGAGCCGGGCTCAGGAAACAGAAGGGCAAACAAAGAGCAGGGGAGACGGGGTTCCCGCCCAGCTGTCCTGCTTGTGACCGTGTGGCCCCATTCCCTGGGGCCTCCGGGGGATGCCCTCTCTGCCTGCTCAGATGCTACGGTGGGTTGGGGGCGGCCACCCGGACCAGCTCAGTCCAGGCCACTCTGCCGCGGTGCCCCCCCACCCCTCTGGCCAATGTAAGCCCGCTGCGCACGGTGGAGCTCCCCGTGTGCGCTGGGCAGGGGGCGGTCCGGCCCGGCTCTTACCCGCTTCTGAGAGGTCGCGCAGGGAGCTGCTGAGGGCGCTGCGCTTGAGCCCCTCGCCTCCGGCGTAGCTGTCGTCCAGGCAGGCCCGGCTCAGCGTCCCGCCGCCCGACTCCTTCTTGAGGCTGGGGCACTGGGACATGCTGGGCCGCACGACGCCCTTCTGCTTCTCCAGCTCCGCTGCAACAGAGCGCCGGGCAGTGAGCAGCAGGGCCCTGGCCCAGGGCAGGCAGGGGGTGGTGGCGGGGCCGGGCAACCCCCAGGAGGGCAATACGGAGCAATGAGGGGGGCGTAGTGTGCTCTGGGTGGCACAGGGCCGAGCCGCCACCTCCAGGGTTGGCGGAGAGACGGAGGGGCAAGGTCCTCTGGGGAGGAGCTGGAGTGAGGCCCCCCCACCCCCTGGGACCGAGGGAGACCCCGCAGGGAGGCTGCAGAGGTCAGGGCACTGAGGCCTGCAGGAGGCTCAGCGACTCGTGGGGAGACTGCGTTCCTGGGTCTAGATTGGAGCCAGGCTTGCCTGGCCTGGCTGTGGATGGAGGCTGGGGAGCGGGGGCCACTCCTGTGTCCCCCGGAACATGACCACTGCAGGAACGAGGCTCAGAGCCGGGGGGTGGTAGGGGTGGGTATCGCCAGCTTTCAGGGGAGCTGGGGATGGCCTCAGCCCTGAGTCCACCTGGTGCTTGGGCCCAGAGGACATCAATGCCGGCCACGCTTGGGTGTGGGAGCTCAGCTCCAGTGCTCCGGACGTGGAGGGGCGGGGGCACCAGGAACGCTGCGGCCTCCTCGGGGCCGTGATGTAGTTCCCTGGGCAGGACAGGCTCTCACCCGGAGACCCCTGCCCACCCCTACATCGCCCCCCCATGCTCCTCCTGTGGTCTGGGTGGCAGGGCGGGGGGTGGGCGCTGTCGGGCACGTGGCCGCGGGAAGCCAGAGGGGCGGAGGCTCCTGGGTCGGGCCCGCCCCCGGCCACGCCTGCGCCCTACCCTCTATCCTATGCTTCTCCATCTCCTGCACCTCCGCGACGGACTCCCGCAGGTCGTCGGTGAACTTCTTGCGGTCTTGAGGGTTGGGGGCGTTGAAGTTGATCAGCACTTTGATGTCGGCCCCCGGGACGGCGGATGTGAGCCGGATGCCGTTGGGGTAGTCTGCGGGGGACGCGAGAGTGCGGGCCTGTGTGCGGGCTCCCCAGCTCCCCTTGGGCCTGGCATGTCCACGGGGCTCCCAGGACGCATCCCCACGGGGAGGACGGGCCCCACGGCGCAGGCTGCAGGGACTGCCAGACAGCCCCCTGGCTCCCGACCGGGGTCCGCACTGCTCCATGTTCGAGCCGGGCTCAGATCTGGCTGAGTGGAGGCAGGGCCCGGCCCTGGTCCTCCCCGCTGGACGGGCCTGCAGCCTGGACCCTGAACATCAGGGTCTTCGGTCACTCTGCCTGGGGTTGTGAGGCTGGCTGGGTGCTGAGTCTGGGAGGACACGGAGGCCTTGTCCCCACTCACCTGTCCAGTCACCTCGGGGGACCCTGCTGTCCCCTGCCTGGCCTCTGTGCCTACCCTGCCCAGCTCCCTCGGGGGACACTGTGGGCGCCCCACAGCCAACAGCACCCCTGGCTCATTCCTGCCTGGGGCCGCCTCCGAGCTCTCGGGGCTGCGGGGTCCTGGCGACCCCCCCCTCGTCAGTGGGAATCAAGCACCCACCGCCCGGCGTGGGACGGTTCTCGGCCCGGAGGACAATCCCATCACAGCTCAGACCTGTTTCAGGGCCGTGAGCTCCAACACTTAGAGGCCTGAGCAGGTTCCTAAAATCGGGACGCGGGCCGGGGAGACAGAGCAGCTTGGGGAGCCTGTCCACTGCGCAGGGACTCGGGCCTCACGCGCCCAGACCTGGCTTTCGGGAGACGCCAAGGACAGCTGAGCCCCACATGACGATCTCAGAACCAGTCCAATAAAACGGAAGACGAAGTTCAGACCAAGTCTAACGTGAGAGGCCGGGAGCTGCCTGTGTGAGACCCGGGTGCCTGAGGTGACCCTCCGCCTGAGGACCTGGTCTGGTCGGGCTGTTCCCAGGGGGCCCCTGCCACCGCCACCCCTTCCCCGGGGGGCCTGTTGGACAGAAGAGAGCACGTGGCACCAGACTCCCCGGGGGAAAGCAAGGCGGGGGCAGCCTTCCAGCCTCGGGGCGGGGGGGGGGGTGCGACGCCCTGAGATGTCAAACAGCCGGGCTACACGGCCGCCAGCGTGCGGACCCAGGGCCCTGGTGGGAATCTCGGCGGCCCCTCAGGCACAACCCTCACCCGACTGGTCAAACCCACTGGATGTCTTTACTGGATGTCTTTCCACCAACATTTTATTTAAGTAAACTCACTCTGCCCTAGATGTAAAATCTTATCCCCCGCTAGAAGTTAACGGCGAAAGTCGATGTGACAAGCCCCACATCTGATGATATGAAATGCTCCCTGGTCACTCTGAGCCTGCAACCGGCCCTCTGTTGGTAATAGTGGGAACGTGAAGTCTGGGCGCTGGGACCCACTTACACTGGTTTTCGAAGAGCAGGACCTGCATGCCGTACAGAGAGAAGGACTGCCGGAAGCTGTATGTCACTGAGTTCTTCTTCTTCTGGAAGATCTTGGTGACCTGGGGACGGTAGACGCAGAGGCTGAGCCCCAGGCCCGCACTGCGGGGGCACCCCAGGCAATCACGGTTCTCCTGTGTGAGGAACCCCCACCCCGCCCCGCCCCGCAGCTCTGAGGCCAGCAGGCTCCCAGGGCAGCGAAGGGCCGGTAGGAGGAGGGACACTCAGGCGCGCAGGCCCCACGCAAGCCCAGCGAAACACGCTGACGGATGAGTCGGACAGCGGAGGACACCAGGCCCAGCGACTTGCTCAAGGTCAGGGGCTCTTAAAGGACCAGGAGCCGCGTGTCTGGACTCTAGGCTCGGGGGCCTGGGCAGAGTGGCTGGTCTCCATCGGGCGGGGCCAGGGGCCAGGGGTCCCGGGGAAGAAGGCGGTTGCGGGAATGTCTTCATCCCCAGGCTGCCTGTTTTGGGGGCAAGAGCTCAACGTCCTCTTGGGGAGCTCCTCTCTGCCACGTCCAGCCCTCCAGTCCTGGGGCTGAGACTGGGACTGCCCCTGCTTGGGGAGCCATGAGGCCTCTGCCAGGGGTGTCAGGAAGAAGCTCCCCAGGGGCTGAGGGGCCGGGCCAGGAGCTGCGGAGGCCGAACGCTCCGTCCTGCAGGAGGCAGCCCAAGGCGCCGGGGGTCTGTGCACCCAGCCCTGCGCCCGCGGGCCCACGTACCACCAGGAGGTCGTTGAACAGGAAGATTTCGCGCTGGTGCAGCCCAAGCTTCTGGGGCTTGTTCGGGTCCGGAACCTCAAAGAGCCGGCAGTAGCAGACGAGGCGGCGGTGGGGCAGCGACAGCACCTGTGTGGAGGGGCCGCGTCAGCCCGCACCCCGGCCAGGAAGCCCCGCCGCCGCCTGCGGGCCCTGTTCCACGGAGACCGCCCTCCCGGCACTGAGAGCAGGGCGTGGGGCAGGTGCCCAGGGGAGCCTCTGAAGCGCCTGACACCTGCAGCCTGAGCCCCCAGGCCCCGGGCCCTCCGTCCTGAAGGATCTCAGCCCCGTCATCTGAGTCTGGGGGGCCATGTGGGGACCCGGCCCAGCAGTCACCACCCCAAGAGGGTGGTCCCCGCCTTCTGCACACATGGCTCTCCAGGGCCGAGCTCGGCCAGTCGCAGGGACACGGGAGGGAACGTGGGCCCAGCTTGATGCCGTCAGGGGCGGGAGACAGGACGGCAGGGCGTGGGGCCGGGCGGCGCTGGGTCACACGAGTGACAGGGATCCTGGGCCCTGACCTGGCAGCCAGCAGAAGGGACTGGGCAGGCAGACCTGGGCCAGGTGGGCGGGGGGGGCGGGAGGCCTCAACGCCACCCCAAGGCCACTGGCTCAGGCGCAGGGTCTCGGGGCCTGGGGACGAGCTCGACCAGGCCCAGGCGAGACGTATGGAGACCGTCTGCTCTGAGCCCGACAGCACAGCCCTCTCTGCGGGGCCGCCAAGGCCCGAGGCGGGGAGAGCTGTGACAAGCAAACTTCTCATCGCTGCGGAGAGTGGCTCGGGCAGTCGGAGCGCTGGGTCTGGGGGCTGGGGGCTCGCGGGGAACACAGAAGGGGAGGCGGGGGACACTCACACAGCCAAGCCCGTGGTGCAGGGATCCGATCTACAGGGGAAACGGGGAACAAACGACAAGAGGTTAACGCCCCACACGCGCTCCGGGCCCTGGTGGAGACCCCAGGGACACCCCTCCCGTGGCACCTCCCTGGTGCCCCCAGCAGGCTCGAGGGGAGCCCAGGGCACCAGGGGGCCAGCGCACAGTCTCAGCCGCTGGCTAAAACAAGGCCTCAGGCTCTCTTCGGAGGGACCCAGAGGGAAGCCCCTTAGACAGTCCTAAAGGTGGTGTAATTCACCAGTCCTGACCGGAGGAACCAGGCTCCAGAGGCATCAGGGACTGGCCTGGGGTTGCGGGGCTGGGGGCTCCTGGGTGCCCAGGCGGTGCCACTCCACGTGGCGGGCGCAGACCACCTACCGGCTTCTTGCCCACGATGAGCTTCTCCACCTTCTGCACCTGCGACACGTGGTCCTCGTTGGTCTTCAGCTCCCGCTTCCGGATCCGCTCGTAGATCCCGATGAGCATCTCACGGGGGATGTCCTCCCCGTCATCCACGCCTGCGAGGGGACAGCGGCCGGCTCACCCCCGGGCACCGCATCTGAACCACGTCCCTCCCAGCCCACAGCTGCCAGACGGGTCCTGCCCATGACGGAACCCCAGCTCCAGCTCCGGGCCAGCTCTGCCCCGGCTTCGCTAGGACGGGCCTTCCAGCCACACTCAGGCGGCTCTGTAAACACTGCCTTGCTCGATCCCGGCTGCAGCGCTGGGGGGCGGGCCCACGTGCTCATCTGGCCCCTTGTCAGCCTGACACTGAGCCTCTCTGAGCCAGGAGCCCTCCCCCACGACACAGGGCCCCCAGAGCGCAGCGACCTCACAGGGACAAGGGCAGCTCAAGCCTCCTCCCTCTCGGACAGCTCAGTGGTTCTGAGTGGTTGCTGTCTCATTTCTGGGACTCGAACCCCGGTCGCCCTGACACACTCATGCCTTTTCTGCTACACGGCCCTGGAAGTGGTGCCGGAAAGACCCCGCCCAGCTCAGGAGAGATGCGGGCCCCAGGCCTCGGTCCGCAGGCTCCTAGGGTGGCGTGCAGCAGTGGGATGGCTCGGCCCTCTGGGGGACCGTTCGGACTCGCCTGTCCCCTGCCTGACGCCACGCACCTCAGGTGCGCTGCACACCTTCAGGGGTCCGGCCCCTGGGACGTGATACACATCACGGTTCTGCCTCCAGATTGCAGAGAAGGGAACAAACCCTTGCGCCTGGTGGGGGACGGGTCGCGCGGTCCTTGTGGGGATACCTGGGCAGGGAGGACTGTGTGTCCGCAAAATCGAGGTGAGCAGATGCAGCAAAGGCCCTTAGGTTTACGGCTGGGCCTCAACCCAAGAGCGAGGTGCCAAGTGGCAGGGGGGAAGCCAACTGCTCATGTCTGCACCGGCTCCTGGGGAAGCTCTGGTAGGCACAGCAGGACTCAGCGCCGGCGCACGACCTTTGGGGCTGGGAGGGGCCCTGCGGAGGACCTTCTGCACTTCCCGGGTCTTTCTGGACAGATTCCAGTTCATAGCAAAGTTAAGCGGAAAGCACATCCCGGCTCCCCCACAGTCAGCAGCCCCATCAGAGCGGTGTGTTCGCTACAACTGGAGAAACCTACTCAGATGCGCCCCAGTCGCCAGAGGCCACAGGTCACGCACGGGTTCCCGCGTGGCGGTGTCCATCCCCAGGTCTGGACAAACGTGCAGCGACTCGTGTTCACCGTGACAACACCACACAGAGACTGTCCCCCACCCTGAACACCTTCTGGGCCCCCTCCGCATCCCTGCCGCCCCCGCCCACCACCGGAGTCCTGCCTCCCCAGCCTCGCCCCCGCGGGACGCGGCGCAGCTGGAGTCAGACCCCGTGCAGGCTTTGCAGAAGCGCTGCCTTCACTTGGCAATGTTCACCTAAGGGTCCCCCGTCTTTTCCAGACGCGGCAGCTCATTTTTTTGCAGCGCTGAGTGACAGTCTGCGGTCTGGATGGACCATGGCTCCTGCACCTACTGAAGGGCAGCTGGGGGGCTTCCTGGTTTGGGCAACTGTGAATCGTGGGTTTCTGTGCAGAGGGGAGTTTCCGACTCATTCAGGTAAATTCCAAGCAGGGTGACTCCTGGGTCACTTGACTCTCTGGCTTCTAAACCACGTGAAGATAGGACCCATCCAAAATATAAACGTAAGGGACTTTCCTGGCGGTGCGGTGGCTAAGAGTCCATCTGGTCATGTAGGAGACACAGGTTCGGTCCCTGGTCCTGGCAGATCCCACGCGCTGCTGTGCAGCGAAGCCCGTGCAGCCTGACTCCTGAGCCCGCGCTCTAGAGCCCGTGAGCCGCCACCACGGAAGCCTGTGTGCCCGCAGCCCGTGAGCCGCCACCACGGAAGCCCGTGTGCCCGCAGCCTGTGAGCCGCCACCATGGAAGCCCGTGTGCCTGCAGCCCGTGAGCCGCCACGAGAGGCCACCACGCTAAGCAGCCCACGCACCACAACTAGAGCGCGCCCGCGCGGAGCAGCGAGCCCAGCGCGGAGGAGCGCGCCCGCGCGGAGCAGCGAGCCCAGCGCAGCCGAGACTGAAACGCGTGGGAGAGTAAGCCTACGCATACACACTCATACTTAAAAACAAACAGAGACAAATATCAGTAAAAGCAAAACACAGCTCGTCAGGTGTCCAGGCCCCTCTCCTGGGACTCCCAGAGCCGCCGGCTACTGGACCTGGCTGCTGGGCCCGCTGGGCGCTGGGCGATGCCAGAGAAAAGCTGTGTCCAGTGTGTGTGGTGGGGTGGGGACACCTTCCCCTAAGACGAAGGAGCTGGGCGTGCACTTTGTGCGGAAGTGCTGGCCTGGCCTTGGAACTCCTGCCCCCTCCAGCTCTCACTTGCTGCGTGACCTCGGGTGAGTCCTCCCTCTGAACCTTCAAAGCTCAGGAAGGCGGGGCAGAAACCCTGGGGTCCCTGGCGTGAAGACAAGAGGTCATCGGTGGGAACGGCCCAGGCTCCCAAGACACAGCCAGGCAGCTTGCTCTCCTGGTTCTGGGGTGCTCGGCCCCCACCCTGGGAATTAGGGGGACACCGCCGCCCCTCACCGTCATGCTGGACGGTGGAGCACACAGGTGCACGAACCGCGAGGTCACGGACGTGAGGGTGGCCGGCTGGCAGGTGTGTGTCCCGGCAGCCCTGTCTTCCTCGAGCCTCTGGGCTCCTTTCACACACAGCAGAGGCCCTAGTCCCATGGCTGAGGGAGGAGGAACTGGAGCCCCCGAAGGGTCACCAGGAGCATGCAGCTCACAGCCAGCTTTCCCATGGGCGACAGGGCCACGGGGCCGCCATGGAGGCCGGACCGGAGGCTGGGGACGGGCAGTGCTCGGAGGCCCCAGGCGCCCGGCACCCAGCCTGCGGTCCCTCCGCCCTCTGGCCCTGCAACCGGCCTGGGCCCAAACCCTGCGGTCGCTCTGAGACCAGGCCTCACATCACCCTCGGGACGGGCCGCCCCCACCCTGAGCTGGTGAGGCCGGGGCGGCTCACCGCGGAGGTTCTTGACGAAGTCCTCCAGCTTCATCTTGCGCTCGGGCTTGACGTTGGGGCTGTACATGTCCGTGTTGAGCAGGATGATGGCGAAGGCCAGGATGAAGATGGTGTCGGGGTTCCGGAACTGCCGCACCACCCCGGGGTTGCAGATACAGTACCGCTGGCTGGGGTGGGGTGGGGGGGACTTCAGCCGGGGCAGGAGGCCAGCCTGCCCCTCGCCCACCAGCGGTCCCAACACCCGAGGCTGGTCACTTGTCTCAGAGCCTCTGTGTCTGTACATGGGGACCTCCGACCAGCAGAGCTGGCCCTGACCGTCTGCCCGTTTGCTTGTCACAGGAGTCAAACTCCCTGCCCCCCAGCTGGACGGTGGCTGCTCAGGGCTGAGGACCACACCCCCGGGCCCCCTCAGAGTGCTGGCCGCTGGCAGGCTGTGCCCTAAAGGTGTGGTGTGCCCTCGCCCTGCCCAGGTGGGGACAGACCCGCCCCGGGGCCCTCAGGTAACAGGAGCCTAGGGCTCCAGGTCAGAGGGCGGCCCACCTCCGGCTAGTTTTAGCCCCCCGCTGCTGCAGCAGCCTTGCTAACACACGGCCTCCAATACGCCCCCACGCCTTCCCAAAACCCCCTCCACTGGCGCCCTTGTGGAGGGCTGGGTGGTTGGGGCAGGCATGGAGAAGAGGAGCCAGGAGCAGTTCGGCAACTTAAGCTCGCAGGCCGCAGCCGTCAGAGCTTAGACAGCCTGGGCCTCAGTGTTCTCGTCCCTCTCCAGGAAGCCCTCCTGGATGGAAGTGTCTGATTGCTCCCCTCCCAGGGTCCGGGGTCTCTTCTCACCCATGCAGAGACCAGGGGGCTGGGCCTCCCACACCCAGCGTGGGGCCCGGAGCCCCTACACAGCAGTGTGCACCATCCCGGTGTGAAGGAGGGCTGCAGGGACAGCTGGCCTCGATCACAGGCTCTCTGGGGTGCCAGGCGCTGGGCTAAACGCGCCCACACATCCTGAGGGGTTTACCCGCCCCGCCACTCCAGGGTAGGTGCCATCATCATCCCCCTCTGCCGGTGGGACTGAAGCACAGAGAGGTTAAGTAACCAGCAAAAGGTCACACAGCCGGTACGGGGTGCGTGTGTCAGAACCAGGCTCTCTGTGTCTCTGAGAGTCTGCCCTGCAACGACGCTGATGGATTTGGGAGCCAGCGTCCGAGGCCCCAGCTCCAGCACTGGGCCGCATGGCGCCTGGCACCCAGAAGGGGCCCCCTGCCCTGAAGGAGGATTCTGCCCTCAGGGTCCCGGCCTCTGAGTGGGGCCCCTTCCCTGCCGGCCTGGCCCGCACCTGAAGGCCTCGATCAGCCGCTCCACCTTCTGCGCCTCCCCCTGCACCCGGATGTGTGCCTGGAACTTCCTCAGGGCCTCGTCCAGCTCCATGGCGGAGAAGTCCATCTCGTCCACCACGCAGCTGGAATGAGAGCCCGCGGCCGGTCAGCGACCCTGCCCCCTCCCGCCGGGGGCCGAGGGCTCAGAGCAGGGAGGCCCGGAGGGAGGCTCTCCCAAGCGTTTCCGAGGGGTGTCCAGAGGGATGGTACCGTTCCCATCTGCTGACCCACAAGGAAGGCAGAGCTGGGGAGGCCGCGGGGGGCAGGGGACTCTGGCCACGGCCCTGCCCCAGCCTGACTGGGACCCCCGAGCAGAGAAGGTGGGTCTGCACCAGGGACCCTCGAGCGACCACCCAGCGGGGCTGCAGAGGTCCCGGTGTCCACTCCCAGGGACCTCGTCCACTGGGGCGATGCTCCGAGCACTCTCAGCGATTGGAGCAAGGAGCAGATGGGGCCCCACGGGAAGGTCTGCTGACCAGCATTCGAGGAGGATGCCTGGGGGGCGGCGGGGGACGGGGGGGGGGGGGGGGGGGGTCTTGCTACTTCCTGAGGCCGCCGCTATTTTCTGATCTAAGGAGAACAATGCCCGGATTTCCTACGGACCAGCAGAGGCTTGGAGGAGTTGGGGTGGGGGGTGGGCTAAGGGCTAGCTGCAGGCCAGGGGCTGGGCTGATGGTCGTCTTCGGCCCCACTCATGGAGGAGCTAATCAGCTCTCCTTGGATGGGTCCTCCCTGGTTTCAAAGGGGAGGGGGCAACAACCACACTACTGGAGGGGCTGGAGCGGAGGGGCTGTGGGGGGAGCAGCCCAGGGGGCACAGCTGCCCCTCCAGGGTGCCAGCACGTCACGGGGTGCAGAGCTGTGTGTGTGCTGTGACCCTGTGCCCGGCGTACCAGCCAGGTCGTCCATCCCGTGCAGGGCCTGGGTGGGCAACGTGCCCACAGCAGGCCTGGAGCCATGCCCCAGGTCCTGGCCAAGGGCACCCGCTCTGAGCCACCTACCGCTGGCCCTGGCTTCTCATCTGTGGAGGGGGCTACGGACCCCTAACACCCCTGCGGGTGGAGTGAGGACAGGGCCTGTAACAGCGCCTGCCCAGCGGCCATGGGCCTGACACGGAGCCGCTCCTCTCAGGACAGTCTGGGGGGAACGGGGGTGCAGGCATGTGCAGGCAAGCCTTCTCAACCCTGCCAGCCATTCCCAGGGGTCAGAAACCCCTTCTTCTGCAGAGTCTGGGGCCGCCACCCTGGTGGGCCATTAGCCCATCTCCCAGCAGGAGAGGGAGGAGGATGGGGCCCGAGCTCAGCCAGCTGCCCACGCCGCACCCAGGACGGCAGCACGGAGGCTGAGGGACCAGGGCTGGGGCCGGCCCTGCTGGACGGGGCTGGAGGTGCCCGGGGTCGGTGTGCGTCTGGGGAACAGACAGTGGGGCCCCCGGCCCACTTGAGGTGCCTGAGGTCCCGTGCATCCAGGGGAACAGACAGCGGGGCCCCCGGCCCACTTGAGATGCCCGGGGTCCCATGCGTCCAGGGGAACAGACAGCGGGGCCCCCGGCCCACTTGAGGTGCCCGGGGTCCCGTGCGTCCAGGGGAACAGACAGCGGGGGCCCCGCCCCACTGGAGGAGCCCGGGGTCCTGTGCGTCCAGGGGAGAGGCGGGCCACTCACTCGAGCACATCACGGTTGAACTGCTTCTGCCGGTTGCCCAGGAACTCGCCGATCATCTGCCGGCTCAGGCCCTTGCGCTGCAGCAGGAAGTGGGCCACCCCCACCGGCGTATCGGGCACGAAGCCGCGCTCGATGAGGTACTGGACGCCCTTCTCGGGCTTCCTGGGGGACGAGAGACAGGCTCAGCTGGGCGTGTCTGCCCCCGCCCCCCTCCGCCTCCGTGGCACCTGGTCCTGTCCCAGCCTGAGCCCACCACCCGGGGCACCGGGACCGTCCAGGCCCTGTGCCCAGCCTGGGCCAGAGAGGGGTGTACACAGCGGCCCCGTCCAGCATGCGCTGGCCGCCCGAGGACAGGCTGGATGGCCGACACCCCGAGGACCCCCACGGCGGCTCAGCCCCCACGCCGCCCGCTGCTGCCCAGGAGCCTGACCACCCTTGCGGGACGGGTGTGTTAACATGGGCGGTGCCTGGAATGCGGCGCACAGCAGGTGAGCGCCTGAAGGATTACGACAAACCACGCCATGGGAGGACACGGAGGCCCAGAGCCAGCTCCCACTGTGGTTGGAGGCCCGGGAAGGGGCTGGGCGTCCACTTGCCCCGGGATCCGGGGGACCCCTGGGGCCCAGGCAGTGAGCCCGCAGGCCACTCCCTCGGCCCGGACCTTGGGGCCTGGTGCCAGCTTGGCTGACCTCACAGGAAGGTTCCCGTGATCATAAGAAATAGGGCGGGGAAACAGGAGCCTTGGACAGGCCCGGAGCCCCTGAGGGGCACTCTGGGGGCGTGGCGGTCAGAGCCGGGGCTCCCTGTGGCCACACTGATGGTAGGCCCTGCAGACTCCTACGTGCAGGCCGGCCTCCGGCTGCGAGGGGACCCCGCTCTCTGTACCCCGGGTGGCCACACGACCCCAGCCTTGCACCCGAACTTGGCAGGGAGCGACCTGCTGGGTCCTGGCGCAGAAGGGGTGGCCCAGGGTCCCCGTTCCCGCCCGGCCACGGGTGCTGATGCGGGGACGGGTGACACTGCCTCCCTGCGGGCGAGGCCGCACCCTCGACAGCGCGCTCTGCAGCTAGCTGCAGGCCTGTCCTGGGACCAGCCACTGAGCCCCTGCAGTGGGCCCAGCCGGGCAGCTGCACGGACTGTGGTCACTGGCAAACTGAACTAAAACACCCCCTGCGGCCTGGCCTCACCTCTGCCCCTCGACTTGCAAAGGGCTGAGGCCCCCCAGTCACAAGGGCTGCAGTGGAAAGTCCTCCAGGGGTTTCCACAGCCTTAACGAGCTGATTCCACAATCGGTGTGGAAGAGCAAGTGCCAACAAGAGCCAAGGCCGCTGTTTAAAAGGACAAAAGAGGGGTTTCTGCCCTAAGAAAGCATGTGAAACCAAAGCCTGACGTGGGCACAGGGGAAAACAGAGCCCCTGACCACGAGCGTGGAGGGAGTTTCGCGAGGATCTTTGATCCTGTTCATGGATGCGGCCAGGCCCCCAGCACAGGGCCGGCCTGCACGAGCTGTTCCATGAGTATCTGCCAAGGAAGGGGCGGGATCCCAGCACAGACCCGGCTCACGGAGGAGTCACAAGGAACTTCAAGTCAACAGAGAAAGGACAGACCATTCAATAAACTGTCTGTGAACAACCAGCTAACTTCCACCGAATAATAAAAGCTACACTCCTCACCGGGTACCATTCTCCACACCAAACGTCAGGCAGACGTACTAAACGATATAAAACAAAACTGCAACAGTCCTGAGGGAAATATTTCAAACCTATGAGATGACCTGGGCTGGAGTCTCTTAAAAGAAAACATAAAAAGAACAACGTAGCACCCAAAGAGAACCACTGTGTTGTGTGCTTGAAGCTGGGTCATGGGTCAACTACATCTCAAAGAGAAAAAAATGTAAAAAAGAATGAGTAACTTCTGTTAAACTGACAAAGCATAAACAAAGTTAAAAGATGTATACTTAAAAACCGCCGAACTAGACACTTTATAAGGACAGACCTTATAGTATGTGGATTTCACTTCAGAAGTTTAACAAAAAGGCAGCCAGTGACAGGAAGACGTTTCTGTAATTCCAGAGAGTCAGCATCCACCACGTATAAAGAGCCACTCGGAAATCAAACCAACCTGGACAGTATACCAAAACGCAGAGATGTTACTTTGCCAACTAAGGTCCGTCTAGTCAAGGCTATGGTTTTTCCAGTGGTCATGTATGGATGTGAGAGTTGGACTGTGAAGAAAGCTGAGCGCCGAAGAATTGATGCTTTTGAACTGTGGTGTTGGAGAAGACTCTTGAGAGTCCCTTGGACTGCAAGGAGATCTAAGCAGTCCATCCTAAAGGAGATCAGTTCTGGGTGTTCATTGGAAGGACTGATGTTGAAGCTGAAATTCTAATTCTTTGGATACCTGATGCAAAGAGCTGACTCATTTGAAAAGACCCCGATACTGGGAAAGATTGAAGGGGAAAGAAGGGGACAACAGAGGATGAGAGGGTTGGGTGGCATCACTGACTCAATGGACATGAGTCTGAGTGAACTTTGGGAGTTGGTGATGGACGGGGAGGCCTGGCGTGCTGCAGTCTGTGGGGTTGCCAAGAGTCGGACACGACTGAGCAACTGAACTAAACTGAAATGAACTAAGGAAATCGAAAAGAAATAACAGAAAAATAGGCAAAATATAAGAATAGGCATTCTGTAGAAGGAAAAACCAAAATGGCCAAAAGACACACATACGGATGCTCCACCTAAGCAGCAGGCAGGCAAACCCAAAGTGAAGCAAGAGATACTATCTCTTCGCTTGGACTGGGGAGGGGGACGAGGCTGAGTGCGTCCAGATGTGGGGAGACGGGTCCCCATGTCCAGCTGCAGGCTCCACTTCAATGAACAGCCACTGGATGTCCCTGGGTCCGGCCACCAGCAGCAAAGCGCATGGCAGCATCAGAGCAGGACAGTGTGTGTGGCCTGTGGACGTCCGCAGGGGCCAAGGGGACAGCAGGGAGGCACGGGCCGGACTCTGTGTGCCCGGCACTCTCTGAGCTCCTTCCACACGGGCTCATCTCCAGCTCACACCCCGTGACTCACACGGACAAGGCTGCTGCGGGGGTTGCACCCACAAGGACACACAGAGAGGAAGCGTGAGGACCAGAGTCACACACACAGACGTGTGAGGGGAGGCTTGTGCGTGGCCCGCAGCAGCGCCAGGAAGAGTCCAGAGACCAAGGTGCTTGGTCCAGGCAGGCAGCTCTTCTGGACCCTGCCTGGGACTCCCGGGTCAGGACACGCCGCCTGCCGGGGATGAGGGGAGCTCGGGGCCCCCAGGTCACCCCAGCCTCCCCCAGGAGGGTCTGAGGCGCCTGGGACTGGTGGGGCCCAGAGCAGGTGGGTGGGCTCCTGGGACAGAGTGCAGGGCGGCCTCCCCACTCACGCAGCGCTCCAGCTGCAGCCTGGGGGCAGACAGAGTCTCGAGGGCTCCCCGGGTGCCCATGACGGCTCTGGGATGTGCGGTCTCAGCCGATCGAGGACCAGGGGCGCCCCCCCAGGGGCCTGGGTGTGATCCCACGGTTCCCCACAGCCGCCCTTCGGGACAGGCCTCTCCGCGTGCCCAGCTGGGCAGGGGGTAACCCCCAAGTCCCCCCACCGCCGTCTGGAAGAGGAAGCGGGGGGCTCACAGTGGACGTGGGTCAGCAGCCACCAGGCAGGCTGGCCACATCCCCTCCACGTCCCTCCCGTCCCCTGGAGGAGCCAGCAGCAGGCCGGAGTCCAGCAACACCATATCCAGAGAGGAGAGGCCCGAGGTTTTGCAGTCAGAGCCGCCAGCGTCCCCTCCAAGGGAGGGCTATTTTCAGCCACGCTAAGAATAGTCTGTGTTAAACACCAGTCTCCCGCCCTAGACCTGCTCTGCCCAGAGCCCCGCACGGCGGCCTCGCCACAGACCCAACACACGCGTCCTGCCGGGTGTCGGGCCCGCCTGGGTCCTCCTCCCTGACCAGCCCACGTGGACGCAGACCAGGCCCTGCTCCAAGGCCCCCGCGGCCCACCACCCCGGGCCCCAGGCCGGGCGGCGGCAGGGGTGGGGACTCACTTGTTGAAGAGGTTGAGGCCGATGCGGTAGTGCCGCTTGCGGATGACGTCGTTGCTGAAGGCGGGTGAGTCCCAGCTGTTGCGGGTCTCCTTGTGGTACGTCTGCTTGCTGAGCGTCTGCTCGCGCAGGCTGTCGCGGGATGAGGACTCTGAGCTGCAGTTGATGGTGTCGTTGGAGTTGGACGTGCTGTTGAGACTGTCATTGTCGCCGTCAGAATAGTCCGACTCGGACTTGCTCTGCCGGTTGGCCGAGCCGTTGATGGCCAGGTGGGCGTCCAGGGGCCGCGGCGGCCGGGCCCGCGGCTCCGGCTCCTCCCGGGGGAGGCCCCTGGGGGGCCCGTGGGGGCCGTGCTTGGGGCTGCTCTGCGGCCCGCCCAGGCCGCGCTCGTAGGCGCCCTGCCTCTTGAGCGAGCTGCGGTCAGAGCGGTCGCTGAGGTCGGCGGAGCTGTCGCTGGGTGGCTCGATGGTGAGCAGCGGCAGGTGCTCCACGCGCGCCCGCGGCTCCAGCGATGGCGTGCTCCGGCAGCTGGTGTCCGTGTCCCCCTGGTCGTCCTTGTGGGCCAGCGCCCAGTAGTCCTGGGCGGCGGCTCCGGCCCGCAGCCGCAGGTCCGACTCGCCGCTGGACGGCCGGCACCCGGCCTGTACCGCGGGCGGCGGCGGCGACAGCTCGTCCTCATCGATGTACAGGGTGACGTCGCTGTACGAGGCGGTCATCTCGTCCAGCCGGCGCTGCTCGGCCGCGCCGTGTAGGCCCGACGAGGGCTCGGCGGCGGGCGCAGGCGCCCCCTCCACAGCGTGCAGGCTGCGGCAGTTGAGTGCGTCGTCGATGGACTCGGCCAGCGACTTCACCTGCCGCGAGAAGGCGTCCTCCAGCTCCGTGATGGCGTCGGCGAAGTCGCCAGTGGGTGCAGGGGCCTGCAGGGCGGGCGGGGGCGCCGGGCCCAGGTCCCCACACTCGGCCGGCCCCAGGGAGCCCAGCGGGGAGTCCCCGTCGGTCACCGAGACCTGCTTGCCCTCGAAGAAGGAGCTGTGCGCCTTCTCGGGCCCCTCGAAGGACAGCTGCACCCGCATGTTGGACAGCACGATGCGGCGGGACAGACGCTTCTCAGACATGGAGCTGCGCAGCCGCTCGAAGTTCTTGTTCATCTGGTACTGGCGGAAGGCCGTCTGGATGGTGCGGGCCGCATGCCGGGTCACGAGGCGGCCCCCATACTTCCGTTCCAGCATCTCCACCTGCGGGGGAGGGAGAGGAGCGTGAGCATGGCCCGGCTGGTCCGGAGGGCAGACTGTGCCCACACACTCCCAGACCCAGGAACTGGCCGGGGGCCGTGCCCACACACTCCTAGACCCAGGAACCCGCCGGGGGCCATACCCACAGGGCTAAGACCCAGGAACCCATCAGGGGCTGTGCCCAGACGCTACCAGACCCAGGAACCGGCCAGGGGCCATGCCCACACACTCCTAGATCCAGGAACCCACCAGGGGCCATGCCCACACGCTCCTAGACCCAGGAACCGGCCAGGGGCCGTGCCCGCAGGGCTCCTAGACCCAGGAACCTGCTGGGGGCCGTGCCCACACGCTCCCAGACCCAGGGAGGCAGAGGAGAGGTGAGTTGCAGTTACAGCCTGTGCTCCCTGCAGGACTTCTCAGAGCCTTTCAAGGGCGGTGGTTTCCCAGACTTCTCTGTCCGCAGCAGCCTTTGCCCCGGGCACTGGGGCCGTGCAGTTGAATGAAACTTGGAGCTGCTGCAGGAGGTTGCAGGCCGCCCCTTGAGAGACAAGGAGACTGTGGCGGGGGCAGGCTAGGAGACCAGCGCGAGACCCGAGTCGGCCCTGAGCACTGAGCGCCGGCCGTGGGCCTGGGCCCTTGTCTGCAGACTGACTCTGAGAAGCCTGGACCTGCGGCCCCTCAGGCCCATCAGACCAGCCTCACGGGCCAGCGAGAGGACACGGGCCTCACAGACACAGGCGAGACAGACCCTCAGCACGGGGCGGAGGAGGCGCAGGGCACTCCACTGCACTCCTGGGAGGGTGGGCGGCTTGTGGGGCCCCCGCACCTGCTCCTGTACAGATGGGGAAACTGAGCCTCAGAGAAGAGACCCGACACACCCCTGCAGGCCTCCAGATCCCAGGGCGCCCTCCGGGAGGCTGACAGCGGGCCCACACCATAGGCGGGAAGGGCGTTGGGACTCTCCCACGAGGTGTGTGCACCTCCGGAGCCCGCTGGCCCCAGGCCTGAGGATGGTCCCGAGGGCCGCTCCCCATGCCTCGCTCCGGGGTGAGGCCAGAGCCCACTTTCCGAAAGCAAAGAGGACTCGGGATGAGGAGTGGGCTGGCCCACCAAGCCCCTGACATGGGGGTGGGGGAAAGGCCCCCAGTCCTCGGCAGGAAGTGTTCACACCCCAGGGTCAGAGCCCCAGTCCCCTCCGTGAGGACGGCATGGCCTTGCCCTCGAGAGGCGGGGTCTGTGCAGAACAGACGGGGCACCAGCTCAGGGGACAAAGCCAGGCAGACGCCGAGGGAACCAGGCTGCAGCCAAGGGGAGGCGACGGCTGCCCGGAGCCCGGGCGGGGGCGGGGGCGCGGGGGGGGGGGGGTACGGGTGGGGGTGGGAGGGCTCAGAGCCTCGCTGGGGGTGCGTGTGGGTCCCAGTTCCCATAGGGGACACCAGCTCCCCCAGACGCGGACGTGCCAGCCCTACAGAAAGGTGGGGTGGCAGAGGGGCCCCCCGCAGGAGAGGAGTCGGGAGCGGAGGGGAGGGGCAAGGATCAAAACCGCATCTCACAGCCCGGCTGGGCCCGGAGGCAGCCAGGGCGGGTCTGTGTTTTCTCTTGCCCTGGAGCCACTGAACCAAGTCCAAAGGGATGACCTCACTTCCACATCTGCGAGCGGCATCTGTTTCCTGGGTTTGGAAGCGAAGCTCTGAGAGCGCTCGGGGACGACAGAGGCCCACGCCTGGGCTCCAGGGAGCCCTCTCTCCTCTGCCCCCTGAGACCTGGGTTCTGAGTCCCTCAGGTCTGCTCGGTGGGGGGTGGGGGCCCCGCACAGGCCAGAGCATGATCCACGGCCCCTCTTGTCCCGCTGACTCTAGGCCTCGCGAATGCAGCAGCGACGCCCTTGGGCTGAGCCAGCCCCCCAGGTCGGGGCAGGGGCGGGAGTGGTGTTAGGGGACAAGCTTGGGCTCTATGCTGCTCCTAAGCTCCCTGGCCCTCCTACTGGCCTCCCCTGGGGACACACCAACCCAGGCCCACACTCACTCAGCCCACCGGGGCGTTCCCCTTCTGGGTCAGAGCTGCCCCGAGGCCCCGTCTGAGTGCTGACTGGGGTGCAGGAGGGGGAACCCAAGCCGTCTGCACTCACCTAACAGGTGTCACCTTCACTCGACCCTGTGTCCCGCCTACAGACAGGCCCCAGAAGCTGCCCGCTGTGCAGGGGGACAGAGGCTCTGAGACGAAACAGGACAAGGAGCCCCGAGGCTGGGCCTCCCGTGAAGGGGAGCCACAGGAGACGAGGAGGCCGGGGGCCAGCGGCCACTGCACTGGGCTCCTGCCACTGAAACGCGGCTCTGTGCCGCCCAGGCTCCAAGCCCTCACGGAACCAGGCACCTTGCTTCCGCCTGGGAATTCCCGTGTAATCCCGCCCCCCACCGTCACTAGTTTCGCCCCGACTGCCAGGAGGCTCAGCAGGGAGCCGGATGCCCAGTGGCCCTGTCACTGCCCTGGCCCCACCTCATCCTGGCCGCCCTTTCCGGCAAGCTCGCCTGCCTAGGGCCGCTGCACCTGCTGTTAGCCTCTCCTGGAAGGCCCTGGCCTCAGTTACTTGGCTCCAAGGGGCCTTGGCACCCCAGCCGGGCCGCCTCCTCCCACAGGCACCCGGCCCGCCTCCCCTTCCTTCATCCTTGGGGTTCAATCACCCCTGCTCTGCAGTCAACCTGCGTCTCCGCGGCTAAACCTGTCCTGGACCACGGCGTCCGCCCGAGGGCTGTGGCCACACCCCGTTCCCCGGTGACTCCCCAGCGACCGGCACGGGGTCTGCCATACGGCAGGCACTGGGCTAACGTGCGAGGGAAAAGCTGGACAGCTGTGGTCACGTTAAGGCCAGGAGAGGCTCATTATTACCTCCACGGCCTCTGCCTAACCCTTCTCTCCTTTGTTTCCATGGTCCTGCTGTAGTCTGTTGCTATGAACTGCTCTGATCTACTTTAGATCTGGGTGCAGCTGAGAAGTGGAACAGAGGCCCCTGCTGCAGACCTGACCACACGGCCAAACGCCAGCAGGTGGCGGGGCCAGGAGGCCAAGTGGGCAGGCTGGGCACGCCCCTTGCTGTGTACACGGGTGCCGACCCTGTGGGGGGCTCTGGGCCAAGTCCCTGGGGAGGAGGCACAGCCTGGAAGAAGACAACGTCCCCCCAGAACACACGGAACTGCAAACCAATGGGTGGGACGAGTGGCCTGGCCTCCCTGCTGCCCAGAGGACGTGCTGTTTCTGTTGTGGACTGACCTCCCCTCCCCCTCCTGCAGACCCTGGAAGGTCCAGGCCTCTCCTGGACCCCGGGACCTCAGCGGCCACCACCGTGTGCAACCTGTGCGCTGGCGGACAGCACGGCCCGGAGCCCCGCCGCGGGGGGAGCAGGAAGTGGGCAGAGGCCAAGGTCGGACAGAACAGCCCGCGTCCGCTCGCTCCCTCCGGTTCCTCCTGGAGTCGGGAGGAGACCACGAGGGCCCGGGGTGAGGCGGAGGCCTCCAACCTGGAGAACAACCCCTGCCTGGCGCCCAGCCTTGAGTGCTCAGGGTGGGCCCCGCCTCGCCTCGCCCCTGCCCCGTCCCACCCCGCCCCTGTCCCCGCGTGGCCAGCGCCCACCTGCTTGTCCTGCAGGTCGGAGGAGAGCTCATAGCTCTCGGAGAGGGACCGCGAGCGCTTGATGGCCTCCTCCTCGGCCTGCTTGCGCAGGATGGACGTCGAGTGCTGCAGCCGGGGCCTGCGCGCGCGCTGCTGCTGCCCAGGCGGCCCCGCGTACAGCCCATAGGCGCCGCCCGGCGCGTGCTCGTAGGGCTCCGGGCTCAGGCCCGAGCCGGGCGCCAAGGGCCCCTGGTGGTAGGCGGAGGGGCTCTCCAGCGACGTGCCAGGCTCGCTGCTGGGGGCCTCGCCCTCAACGCTGCGGAGAGAGCACAGACCGGAGGTGAGGGGGAGACTGCAGCCCTGGGCCCCACAGGCAGGTGTCTGGCCCACACCCCGCCCTCCCCTGGGTAGACCCCCGGGGCCCACAGCCACCCCTGCTTCATGCCTCCCTAAGGCTCTCCTCCCCTTGCGGAGGCCCTGCTTTGGCTGTACCGCACCCCCCCACACACACCGCTGCCCCCTACAACCGACACCCTGCCCTGACGGACCTGCTCCCCTTCCACCGACCCCCACGACGGGCCCCCCCAGAGCAGGCTGTGCCCGGGACGCCCACTGACGGCCCGCGGGTCCCACCCCCTCACTCCTTCACTCCCACTGCCAGGATTGAGTTCTTTTTTTCCTTTTTGACCAACAATGAACAGAGTGACTCCTCGCTGCCTGCCTGCGGGGTCAGGCATTGTGGGGGTGCTGTTACAGGCTGAGCGTGTCCCTCCCCACCAACACCCGCAAGCTCCAAGCCCTAACTGCTCAGAGCGTGTATCTGGAAATAGACTTTGAGGACGTGATGGAGGTAAAACGAGGTCACGGGGGCCTGATCCAAGATCAGGACACACACACACGGCCACCCTGCACCCAGCTCTCAGCACCGCGCTCGTGAGCCACGGGGAAGCAAGTGCTGAAGCTGCCGCCCCATCTGCGCTGCCGGCGACCACTGGCCTGGAAGCGGACACAGAGCATCTTCTCGAACTCTTAAAGCCCGTCTGCGAGGACTAACTGCTCACTCCGTCTCTGGGAGAACAGACTGGCGCCCGCACGGCGCCAGCTCTGCCTGAGGTCGCACAGCTAGAGCATGGGTGCACTGGGACTAGAGCCCAGGGCGGGGGGCTCCCACCACCCCACTGGCCTGGTCCGCGGGCCTGTGCGCACCCCTCCACTTTCCAAGTGCCCGATGAGGGCACGGGGGGCGTGGTTACTCACCCCGCACTCGCAACCCCAGAAGTGAGCCCAGAGACGGCGACGAACGTGCAACTGAGGTTCTGGGACCTCCGGGCAGCCTCTCCAGCAGTGCGGGCCACCCCCGCCCCTCGGGGCATCCTAGCATCCCTGGGGCCTGCGTGGCGGTCCCTTGGGAAGTGGCCCAGGGGAGGGAAGGGCATAGAGCCCCATGGGTTGCAGGCGGTCCTTCCTCCAGGGTCCCATCTTCACAGCAATGCAATCAGCAGCCTGTGCCCGGCCCACCTGCCCAGCTCTGCCTGCCATGGAACGTGAGGCCATCGGCTGCCTCCTGGGGGAGGGGCTAGCGTGGCCCAGCCACGGGCACCCATGCCCAAGGCGCCTCTCCCGCCCGCTGCCAAGTCGGCGCGTGCTGTCAGGCTGTCCATCTAAGAATAGTGCCCGCCTTCCACTCTGACCCGCAGGGACGCTCGGGGGGTTTCCTACGGCAAAGCCTGCAGCCCAGCAGTGGAGGGTGATGAGGGTCCTCTCCCAGGGAAGAGCCCCGGGTGCCAGCCCCCGATGTAGCCGTGAGTCAGGGGCTCCCGCTCGCCCAAGGCCTGGCCCCAGGCCCAGCACCCCGGCCGTCCGGCAGTCACTGGCAGAAGCTTCCTCGGGACCTCAGGGGCCCATGTGGGGCAGGCCAGGCGCGTCCCGAGACAGCCCTGGACTGACGGCGGGAGGGGTGGGGGCAGAAGGTGGGGGGCCCCAGGCAACGAGCCCCCTGAGCGTACGTGGCTGATGGGAGACTCCCCCTGCCCCCCTCCCTGAGACCCCAGGACCCGCTCCACACGCGTCCCTACTGGACACCCTTCCATCAGAGCCGCTCTGTCTCCCGAGAAGAGGGAGACAGCAAACGCAACCATGTCCTCACAGAGAAGCAGCCAGGGCTCAGCTCGCCAGGATTTTACATAGTCCCTGAGCCCTGAGGCTGCAGAGCCACGGTGGTGATGGGCAGGGGCTGCGCAGGGCCGGGCAGGGGCTGGGACCCTGCCCCAGCACCAACACCCCCCAGGCAAAGAAGGGTGTCCACCCTCACGGGCAAGGGACTCAGCCCCTTCCCCAGCCTGCACTCACTTGGTCTTGAGTGATCTGCATGGGGGGAAGGGTGTTCCTCCCGCCCCTGTGGCCTGTTTGAGGCAGAGGGTGCCGAGGAGAGAGGGGCAGGCGGCTGCCCCTGGACCCCGTGCAGGGCATGGGCCTCCTGTCCGGCTGGGCTCACGGGCGTGACATGCACGCGGCACTCCCGCTGGAGGAGGCTGGAGCCCTGTGGGAGGGGCGCTCCGATCTGCCAGATGCAGGGGGCCTTTGTGGGCCTAGGCCAGCCCAGGGTTCCTGCTCGGTCCGTGACCCAGCTCCTGACCGTCTCAGCCCAGCAGGCTCCTGAAGGTACTCGGGGGAGAGCCCAGGTCTCTGTCACGGACAAACAGACACGTGGCAGAAACCTGTGACTCCGACCTCCCAGACACACCCACCTGCCCGCCTCTCAGGACGTCCGGGCGGCCAGGGAGAGTCCCTGGATTCTCACCCAGCCCCCCTCCTCTCCTCACAGCAGCCAGACCAATCCCAACAAAAGGAGGGGGCACACCAAGTGCCCCCCGCCCATCACCCTGAGTGTGGAGGCACTGCCCTCCAGGCCTGGCCTCACCATGGCCCCCTCCCGGCGGTGTTCCAGCCTCCCCAAGCTGTTCCATCCTCACTGGGGTCTGGCCCGCAGGGACATTCCGCTCTTCTCAAAGGCGTCAGGCACTCCCCTGCCTCGGGGCCTTCGCACTGGCTGTTCCCCTGCCTGGACCGCTGTTCCCATGTCTTACAACTCAGCCCGCTCCACGCCATCACCACCCCCGGGTCTTTGCTCAATGCCACCTTCCAAGGAGGCCCCCACCGCTCACGCCTCCCTCCCCACAGCATTCCTAACCCCTCACTCAGCACTTTGGCAGCACCAACCCGCCGTGTAACGTTGCGCGTTCCCCGGGCTTTCCCTGTTCTGCCTGCCGCCCACATCGGTGCCCAGGCTCTGTGAGCGCACAGGGCACTTGGCTGCTTTGCTGGCTACGCTCCCCGAGTGCCGGCACGTGCACCCGACCAACAGGGTTGGTGAGGCCCGCCGGCCCCGGGGTGGGGCTTCTGACGTGCGCCACCCTCAATGCACAACCTGCCTGCCCCACACCTAACCCGTGGTGGTCCCCGTCCCCTCGCAGAGGCTGAGCCGGAGTCCTGAGCTGAGTCACCGGCCAGCCCCTCCCCTACGTCCACTCCGTGGCGCCACGCCCTCTCTTCGTCCCCAAGTCCTGCCGCCTCCGCGTGAACAGTGTCCGCTTGAGTTGTGTGTCGTGGCGGCCTTTGCATACCTCAAAAGTCAAATCCTCAAACCGTCCTGATAAGAAGTGGCCAGGCCACACCACTGTGACCAGCACGGCACACTGTCCTCCAGCGAACGACTGGACAGAAGCAAGCAGAGCACGCACCGTCCTGAGCCAGAGAACATCACTCCTTCCTGACCCCGAAGAGAAGCGGCACACGCTAGACCCCCAGGGGGCTTCCTAACCCGAGCCAGAGCCCTGGTGAGCACAAAGGCACGTTCACGGGGGAACCCCGGGTGCTGACAAGCACGCTGGCCTGTTTTTCAGGGCACCAGCTAGACCTGGTCATCAAACTGCAGCCCTCCAGATGCTGGAGCTGAATCCACTGAGGTTATGACTCAGGCCCCTCTGTCCTGGCCAGCCCTCAGCTCTGGATGCCCAGGGTGGCCTGCCCCAGGGACACAGGCCGCTGGCCCAGCCCCCAGCAGCCCCGAACACCTCTTCCTCACCATGGTGCTCGCCCAGCGGGAGCTCCACCTCCCACCACCCAGGAACCCCCTCTCTCGGGGAAGCTTCTGTCCGTCGGCCACGACTGGACGCTCTAGAGTCGGCCCTTGGCAACACACAGGGATTCAAGAGCAGGCGCAGACCCTGGGCCACGTGCAGATCGAGGGTTGGGCGGGCCCCATGCACACCGCTGCTGTTCCCCGACTGTTCAGAGTTCCTGGGAGAGTCAGGGCTGCGGCCAGCGCTCTGGGTAGACGCTTCTGATCTGGCCTCCCTTTCCCAGAGAGTCTCACGAAGGAAGCAAGGCCAATACGCAGAGGTGCATGCAAGGAATTCCACTGCTGTGCTGTATCTGATTGTAGAAACTTGGAAATAATCTAAATGCCTGTCAACAAAGGACTGATTTACATAAATTACACATCAATATAATGGAAACAACTTAAGACGGTGGGCCGGGGGGCAGGGCGAACGTCTGGCTTGATGGAAGTTCTTGTGAAAAACAGTGAGGGGACCTTTCCAGCTGATGGGAGTTTAATACAGGCTGTGAAGCCAGTCAGTGATGCGGAGTGAGAAGCCAGAACAGCCCCAGACCTGCTGTCCACCACAGGTGTCGGCTCACAGGGAAGACCGTCCGAAGCTCCAGGTGGGTTCCAAAGGCCAGGGCGCTCACCCCCACCTTCTCCCGTGAGCCTGGGCAGATAGCACCGACCCGTCCCTGACTCGCCCCTGCAGGCCTGTGAGCACCGCCTCCCGCAAGGCCACCACGGACGGCGGCTGGGGCCACATGCCAACACCCACGACGGCACACGGCCGCCTCCAACCGAGGGCTGGAGCGCGCGGCCAGTGATGACCTGAGGCCGGCGGCCAAGCCTCTGTTGGGCTCATGGGCAGAGTACAGGGTGGATGGCTCCGGGGGGACAGATCTGAGACCCACGTCACCCAGCTCGAGAAAGGATGCTCTCGCGCGGCTGAACTGCCTGTCCCTGGAGGTATGCAAGCCGCAGCAGGGCAGACACCTGTAGGAGGCGGGGCAGAAGGACCCCTGGCACTGACGGACTGACGTCAGTACACGGAGGCAGCCTTCAAAAAGCCCTCGGCTCATGAAAAGTGCTTTCTAAGTGCAGTCTCCAGTTCTCTGACAGAGAGGGCCCCGCCTGCAGGTCCCAGTAGTGAGAGGCGGGAGGGGCAGGTGCCAGGGTCACCCGCCCTGACTGCTGGACGGGCCTCCTCGGACAGCACCCATGGCCAGAGCTGTAAACGCTCCTGAAGGGGCTGCCGGGCCAGGGGGTGGGGCGGTCCCCGGAAGGGGCCCGGCTCCAAGGCTGAGATGCCACATCCCCACTCCAGCTGGTGAGTGAGTCAGGCAGGGGGCCCGCGGCCATGCGGACGTCTCTAATTATGGCCTGTGAGGTCATGAATGACTTTTCTTAAGAAAAACGCTAGTCGAGGAGGCTGTGGGCAAAAGTAGGGACCCGCTGCTGCCCCCAGCACTGATGATGCCAAGAACAGAAACAATGTTTATAGACTCTGGGCTTAGTCCCCGCGACCGCTGACACATGTCACGGGCACAGAGAGGCTGGCCCGTCCCGAGACACGCAGCTCACGAGATCAGAGCCCACACTCACACCCGCTGAGCTTGAACAGCTCGCTCACACACACACACACACACACACACACACACACACACACACACACAGCAACTCTCCCTATAAAGCCTCGGGGTATGCGGGTACTGTATTGGATGATTAACTTACATGGCCTGTAACCCAACCGCCACCCCTGGGCACACTGGGCCACTGTCCCTTCCGCAGACAAGGAGCGTGGGGTGGTGAAGCTGAGTTGCTGGGTCACGGGTGCAGGGGACTGGATCCCCATCGGGCGCACCTGCCACCTGGCAGCAGAGAGGAAGTATGTGCCCCTGGGGGCAGGGCTGGGGTCCAGGGCCCTGCATCCTGGGGTCGTGTGTGGTCACGACGTAAACCAGCTTGGGGTGCGTGGCGCCAGTGGTGGTCACATTGTCTGGAAAAGCCACTGTCTTCTCAGTGGGCCAGCCCCACGTGGAGGGAGAGCCATCTGCAGGCCTGCCTGTGGTCAGACGTCCATGCCAGAGCTGTCTCCACACTCCCAGCAGAGTGCCCAGGCCCGAGCAACACAGCGTCCCAGACACACAGGCTCCCTCATGCCTCCGCCATGCTCTGTTCAGGGTTTCTGATTCCCAGAAAGGGAGGTTCAAGCCAGAGTCAACAGCAGCCTTCACAAGCCTTCCCTCCCAACCCTCCGCCGGGGCTCCTGCGGCTCTGTGGTCACATTAGTAGAGGTCTATCGCCCAGGATGGGGAGGGGACGAGTCCTGCTCTGCACTACGTTCTGGGTGAGAAACACAGACAGACCAGGGCAGGGTCTGAAGGGGAGGGGAGGGCAGGAAGGGACTGGTGGCCATGTCCCCAGTCGAGGGGCCACAGGAGCAGAGACGGGGTGAAGGCAGTGTGGCTTCAGGAGGCAGAGCGTCAGCCACTCAGGGCCTGGCGGTGGTAGGGGGCTGCCTCGGGGAGTGCAGGCATTCCAGCAGGGTCTGGAAAACCAGTCTTCAGGGACTGAGCGGGCTTGTGGTGGGTCATGCCCCACATACAGTCACCCAGAGTGCCAAAGTGCAAGCTAAATTCGCGTTTATAATCCCTGCCGTGACCCCATTGAGAAGGCCTGGCTCCCCCGCCCTCTGCTGATGGGAGAAGGGCGACTTGGGTTCGGGGTGTGCCCAAGGTTACAGAGCTCAGACTACAACAAGGTTTCAAGTACAGATCACCCTCCCAGGCTTTCGACTCTGTGAGACGTGCCTGGGCCTGGAGGCAGCCCCCTCCCTGAGGGCTAGCCTGGCCCCGAGCACCAGCGGACAAGGACACACAGGGCTGGATCTGAAGGGAGAGGTGAGTGTGTAAACGGACACAGAGCTGGTGTGCCAGCAAGGAGGGGGCGGAGCGGGCTTCCCGGGGCACCCAGGAGGCTGCTCCTGCACCGGTCACCCACACCCGCCTCCAGGGAGGCCTAAAACATCACAGCCAGGACCGCAGCTGATAAGCAGTCCTTAGGATGGACACCTGGCTGGCCACCGAAGGGACTGATGGGCCCCAGCGGACACTGAGCCCTGGCCCTCCCGGGGGAGAGGAACTGCGGACCTCCTGTTCTCAGGGAGATGCTGGGCACCTTCCCTGGTGGGCAGCTCGGGTAGAAGGACCTCAGGATGGGTGGACGCAGAGGCAGCGAGGGCCTCCGGTGAGCGCTCAGGGCCTCCAGGCAGTGCTGAGGGACTGGGGGAAGCTGGAGCCGCAGCCGTCCAAACAGCCACCTAACACCAGCGTAATTTCTGCTCAGCCAGGAGGAGCAGTGTCTCGAAGCTGAGGGCGCGGACGAGCCTTCTGGACAGTCGAGGCTGCCCTAAGGGCTTGGTGGCGGTCGGGAGGGTCTGGCTTTCACCCAGGTCCCCAGTCGGCTTTAACGCGGATACACAGTGATCAGACAGGAGCCGAAAGAACCCGTGTCTGGCCTGGGTACGCTGTCTCTGCTGCCCGGTGGGCCCCTGGAATGAAGGCCCCCACCCCACCCACCACCCCGACTCGGCCGACAGCGACTCCATCCTTCCAGCCGCTCCAGGCCCTCTCGGGCCGCTCTTGGCAACCGTCTTGCTCACACTCCGCGCGTCATCTGCCAGCAAAGCAGGCCCTGCCGCCCTCGAGAGAGCCAGCATCGGACCGCTCGGTGACCCCCCACCACGTCGGGGCCGGCTTGGCCCGTGCGGCCCCTACCTCATTGCTGTGTTCTGGCCCCGCCCACCACCCCCCGCCTCTCCTATTCAGCAGCTGGGACATGTCGAGACACAACTTGGACCGGGTCCCTCATCCACTTGCTGCCCTCCCGGGGCTCAAGGCCAAGTCCTCCCAGTGACCCAGAAGGCTCTGCAGGATGGCCCCCCACACCCTGATGCACTCCCACCACAGGGCCTTTGCACGGGCTTCCGCTCTGCTGGGGTCTTCACAGACGGCCACCTGGCTTGCCCCTCGCCTCCTCCAGCTCTCTGCTCAAAGGCCACCTGAGTCTCAAGGAGCCCCAGCCCCCCGCCACCCTCCCGGCTGCACCTCTGCAGTGCCAGCCGCTGTCTGTGGGAAGGCCCGTGCCGAGAGGTCTGCACCACGGCAGCATCTGGCACCCGGAGGCATGCACACTCCCAGCAGCTCTGAGCCGTGTTAGAAGGGCCAGACTCCTGGGGGCTATGCTGTCTGCCACGCGGACCCCAGGTCTGTGAGCGGGACCCGGGCCGGGAGGGCATAGACTTACGGAGGACAGTCTCGGCCCTGGGCCAGGGGATGGTCGGGTTTCGGAGCCACAGAGACTGGAACCCACCCAAACTTACCACCTCTATGCAGAAAACCCCCGCAAACATGACAGAACTGTCTAGAAACAGGGTTTCTAAAAGCAAGCCGGAAGCTTTTCTAACTCCCCACCATAACGTTCAGGCTCTAGAAGGACAAGGACCCTCTGGCCGGGCACTGCCACCCCTCCCTCAGGGTGCCCAGTGGGCACAATCGAGGTACCTGCAGAGTGGCCCCCAACCCGGGCTGGTCCCCAGGCTCTCCTGGGAGATTCGGCAGCTGATTCCTGCCTGACTCAGGAGCTCCCCAGAATTCAAAGGGTCAGCCAGCACTGTGGCCCCAGAAACTGGACTTTCAAAGAGTCCTGGCCAGTTGTGACCCGTGGGCCGTCTAGAATCCCAATGGCCCAGCCAAGCACCTCCCGTTGGACGCAGAGGAAACAGGCCCGGGGGGAGAGGCCGGCCAGCCCCTCCCTGCCCGCCGCCCCGCAGCCCCGCCTCTGGACGCCCAGCCCCGAGTCCTGCCCGTGTGCCTCTGTTGGGTCTACAGAGAGCGGCGGTCACCGTCTTCCTCTTCTTCCTTATGTTAGAAATAGGTACCAGGAACGTTCGTCCATCCCGATGTCTGGCTTCTCTTCGATAAAATGAGCAGAGAACGTATTTCCGGGCGGAACCCACCGCTGAGCTGAGTGCTGGCCACCAGCCCTGGGTGGACACCCGCCTGCCTGTCCTGTGGGCACCGGGGCCGGGCCTGCTCCACTGACGGCAAGGGCGCAGAGCCTCAGCCACCGTCCAAGTCGCCCCGAGGTGCCGCCCCCCGGCCTGTGCCCGGTTTCACACCAGCGAAAGGTTCTTACCGCCCCAGGGCTGTGTGCACAGCGAGAGCTCGGCCTGCAGAACCCAGGCCCGGCCAGGGTCCTGCTGCAACCGCCCATGATTCGCAAGAAACGCCACCGCTATGGAAGCCGGGCACCACCACCGAGACCCGGGATGGCCGAAAGCAATAAGCAAGCAAAGCGTTTAAAGAGGAGAGTGATCGAAGCAGCTCACCGGTTTTATCGTCACTAGAGGTTTTCTCAGGACCCGCAAAGTCTTATTGACCAAACCACAGACGCGGGTGGCGGGCTGCACAGGGACCACCATGTAGACACGAAACCCGGGACCCCGCTGGGAGATCTGACTTCCCCAGGAGCCCCCCAACAACCCTCCTCCACCCCCGGGCTGGCCACTCCGGTCCGTGAACGTTCACTGAAGCCAGCTCTGTGACACAGCCAGGTCAGGGCCAGAGATGCGGGGGACGCTACATTGACGGCTGGCATCGGGAACAGTAACAGAGACGTGGGGGACGCTATGTTGACGGCTGGCATCAGCAACAGAAATAGAGACACACCAGGCACCGCAGGCTGGCGAGCAGAGCCCAGGCCCCAGTGCCTGAGGCGGGAAGGCAGGCGCCTGCTGTCTGGACCCCGGGAGGGACCCTGGGCGGTGACGGAGGGCTCTTCTCTGCTCAGGACCCCCGTTTCTTGAGGCTGAGCAGCGGAGGCGGGGTCCACCGTGGGCACAAGGCCGGTGGGCTACGCCTGGGGCTGCAGGAACCTGAGGGTTCAGGACCCCACAAGGCTCGATGGGGAGGGGGCGCTGGACCCCACCACCGGGGCAAGGCCAGGGAAGGGTCCCGGGTTCAGCTGGGGCGGTGGTCGGGGTAGACAGCAGCAGTGTTCTGGAAAAGCACCTCCATCCTTCCTTGCAGCGACCCTCAGCAACCCTCAGTGACAAGAGGCCTGTGCCGGCTGTGACGGGGGAAGGGGAAAGTGGCTGGACCGTGGGCCAGTGACAGGCCGGAGCAGGGAGATGCCGATGCCTGTCCTCGGGTCCTGGAAGACACCCTGGGGGCGCTGGGAGGGGCAGAGGCCACTGAGAAGCTGGGAAGGCCAGAATGGGGGTGCTGGAGGGAGGGGGACGCTGGCGGGTGGGGTCGGGGGAGGAGGGCGGGGCTGAGGGTGGGGCAGCAGAAGGGCCCCCCCGCAGCTGTCCAGCCACTGCCCTCCACGCCACGTGGGCACGGCTCGCTGGCCTGACTGCCCCATCCCCTCTGGGCAAGGACTGCGGCTGCTGCCCCGAGGCCTGTCCTGCTGGTGATGAGGTCCAGCCCCGCTCCGCCTCCTGGGCTTCGGCTCCGGCGCTAATTATGGGCACAGAGGCCTCCAGGAGCGGCTTTTGTACACGTATAAAAATACAGGACCCAGAACAATGGGCTCTTCTGGGTGGGAGGCTATTTTTAGAGCCCCGCTCCCTACACTAGCATCCAGCACCTCCCAGTTTGTCAGCTGCTGCTGGCGAGACGGGCCGCAAGCCCACCGGGAGAAGCGCAGTGCTGGGATGCCCGCGCCGTGGGGCATTGCCCCGGGTCTCAGGGGCCCGTAGGGTAGTCACTGCCCCACGGAGTCCCAATGTGAGCCGGTGAGAGACTGCGTGGGGGGTCTGACCCCTGCCCGAGCCTTAGCTTTGCCACCGCGGGGCATGGATCGGGACAGGGCGCCAGGGCGAGGAGCCCTGCAGACGGCCGGGAACCCTTCCAGGGGGCCGGGGCCGCGCCCTTCCTCAGACAGGCCTGTTCTCTCCAGCGCAAGGCCAGAGGGGAGGAACACGCGTCCGCTGGGCCGCCAGGCCCTTGCCCCGGCCTGCCAGCCTGTTTCCAAGTCACCCTTCCGGCCCCCAGGAGGGGGCGGCTCCAGCGTCTCTGGCATGGGTCTCACTCAGAACATAAAGAAGGTTTGTCTGCCTGCCTGCTGAAGCCGGGCCGGACCTCCCTGCGTCTCCATGTTGAGTCACTCCCATCAAAATAGCCCGGACGGCCGGAGGGTCAGAGGTCAGCCCTGAGAGGCCACAGTCAGGTCCAGCCCAGCGGGGCCCAGGGCTCGGAGTGTGGCCAGCATGGGACGTAAGGGTCACCTGGCAGGAGGGGTGGGGAAGGGGGTCCTGCAGCTACCGAGGCGTCTCCCTGTGCCTCCGCCGCCGCCCCCGGCTCTGCACTGCGGGCTCGGAGCCTGAAGGCCTGCTCTGCCGCGTTTCCGCTTCGGAAAGCTGGCTCCAGTGGCAGGGGGTAGGGTGCACACCCCCTGCTCAGGCCCCCAGGGCTGCGGACAGGGCTCGGGGAGGTCAGAGGGCCCTCGCTGCACAAATGAACGGCGATGCTACGCGAGCGATGCTGCCGTGACCGGGGGCTCGATGGACCCGACTGTCCGCTCAGCGCATTCCAAAATGCTAAGGATGAGGCCCACAGGCGGGTGGGGCCCGGAGCTGGCCTGGGACACTTCTACCCTCCCTCCAGGGGCAGGGCCTGGGACCCCGAACGCCCGCCCTCTAGGATCCTTGGGTGGCTCCCCCGGCCCTGGCACGGCACCCAGGTCACCTTGTCACCCTTGCCCACAGTCAAGCTCCCTCCCTGCCTGTTCACAGCAAGCAGGGGCACAGGCCCCTGCGGACAGACAGGCTCCCTGGGTCCCAGCCGGCAGGCACGGCCTCTACGGGCCCGCATCTGCGCTCACCACCCATCACCCCGAACGGCTGCGGGCCTGGCACGTTTCTTGGAGGGACAGACGCATGTTCTGCACCCAGAACACTGCTCTCCAGGCCTCGAGTCACAAAGCCGCTGCAGGGACACCCTGGCGTGGCTCCCTGGGGCCCCCCCACCCAGCCCTGGGAGGCCTGCAGGCCTGCACCAATGGGGGCCCCGCCGGGAGGTGGGAGCTGACTTCCTCCAAGGCGGCAAACATGCTCATTCAGGAGGGCCAGACGCCAGCTGGCGGGGGAACCCCGGGGCTCTGGGTGGGGGCCGGCGCACACAGCCGGCCGTCGAGCCTGGCCAGGGCGTCCGCTGGAGTGATGCTGCGCACACGGCGTCACCATCAGTCCCAGGGGACCCCGATCGGCCTGGGGCTCTCACCCCACACGCCGGGGGGCCGAGCAGCAGGCCAGGGGCCAGGCCTGCATCCCGGGAGAACCAGGCCTCTGACGCCAGCCCCGCGGCCAAGTGCAGAGACAGGCCGTGAGAAAGCCCTTTATTCTCCCCAGCGCCATCTGGGCCAGGACCGAGGCAAGGGTGGGGCCCAGCCATCTGGGACCCTGGCGTCGGCCCGGAGGCCTGGTGCCCACCCGGCGTCTCCTCATGGGCCAATGAGAAGGCAGAGCTCTCAGGGGCACGGGGCTCCCCATGAGGGGGCTCACAGGGTCTCAGCACAGAGCTCCAGACAGGCCCCCGAGGATCAGGCCCCGTGGGCACACATTCCCGCGTGGGGATGGCCACGCCCACAGGGGCTCTCTCTCTGTTGGCCACAGTCCCACCGCTCCCTGCAGCCCGACCACACCCACGGGCTCCAGGCCTTACGCCACCCTCCCGCCGGTCATGTCTGCTTCACAGGCTTGCTGAGGACCAGCACTCGCGACCGACTCAGAGAGCAGAAGTCAGGCATGCAGCCCAGGGTCCGGCCGTCCTCGGGGAGCCCAACTTAGGACACCAAGTCCCAGGGGCAGGGCCCCGGGATTCCCGCAGCTCCGTGCACCCTGCCTTCTGGCCTGCCGCGCCCCCCAACAGCTGGATTTTTGAGGGTCCCCCTGACATGGCGCCGTCACACGGATGATGACCACGATCCCCTGGTCGTTGTGGCCACCGAGCTTCGACTCAGTAGACATGCTCCCTCGTCCGTTTCACGCGGAGAGTGGTGTGGTTCAGTCACTCGCTCGTGTCTGACTCTTGCCACCCCACGGACTGTAGCCCGCCAGGCTCCTCTGTCCGTGGGATTTTCCAGGCAAGGATACTGAGTGGGTTGCCATTCCCTTCTCCAGGAGATCTTCCCAATCCAGGAATCGAACCTGGGTTTCTTGCATTGCAGACGGATTCTTTAACGACCGAGCTGAGGGAAGTCCTAAAAAGCATCCATCTGACCCCGGATGCCCAGGCGACACCCTGGGGTGTGCCCACCCAGGGCAGCCCCCTTCACCCCTCTGTGTGGGGAGTGCTGCTCGGCAGCTCAGGAAGCGCCCGCATGGAATGTGGGGCCCGGGCTTGGGGGGAGGCCGGATGGGGTCGAGCTCCAGCTGCCCCACTGCTGGGCTGAGTGACCCTGGGCAGGTAGCCTCCCCGCTCTGGGCCTCCACGGCCTCCGCGAAGCAACGGACATCAGTCCTGCCACCAAACACCCAGCAGGCACATGGGGACCACAGGAGGACCCGCTGTGCCAACTGCAAGCGCCCAGGTGAGCGCACGGCGCTGTTTCGGCTCTGCACATGGGAGACGAGGGCTCGGCGGACAGGCTGTGAGGTTCTGTCAAGGCCAGAAAGAGACGCAGGACACGTGGTGTCCAGGCCAGGACCAGCCTCGGCACATGCGGGGAGCCAGGACCCCTAGTGTCACGCATACAGCCCTGTCCTCTCAGCCTGCCCTCGGCTCACCTGAGCGCTAGGACCTCCGCTCCCCTCGCCGCATCTCAGGTGCAGACGGCATCGCCCGATCCTGTCTGTGTGTCTCACCGGCCACTGCTTCCCACCAAGACCGTCGCCCCCGGCGAAGCCAGGGCGGCCCTTGCTGGTTCTGACTATTTGCAACAGGAGGACTCGGGCTTCCGATGCCAGGGCACACTTGGAAAGATTTTTCCGAATGCACACACACATACACGCACGGCCAAAAATCTTCCCGGCTAAGCCAAATTAAACACAGAGGCCTCTAGTTATTTCCATGCGCGCAAAAGGGACTTAAAGAAAGCAGCTCTCTGTGGCAGACTCCAGCAGACGGGGCTGGGCCGGGCCCCAGGGATGCCGACAGGGCAGGGAGGAGGCACCGGCTGGGGAGACCGGCTTCGGGAGAGCCGGCGGGCGGAGAGCGGCCCTGTCGCGCAGGCCTCCCGCCGGCGGCCCACCCTGTTGGCTGGGACCAGGCGCGGGGCCCACTCGGGGCCGGGGACACTGTCGACCCAGCGCTGCCGTCCCACCCAGCTGGGGCCCCCAAGCTGCCTGACCAGCCCCCCACCACCACAAAGCCCTGTAAACCCGCAAATCCTCCAGGTCCTTGCCGACTTAAAATCTCTGTCATGATCGCTACTCCTGGGAGCCGGCACCCACACCCGCCCCCACAGGGCCCTGTCCCCCAGGGCTGTGGGCTCTGGAGGTGTCCACGGCCCTCCTGGGACGCTGGGTGCCCACAGCGGAGGGGGCATCGCCAGCAAGAGGCCTCGGGACCCCGCTGACCCTGGGAGGCACACGTCTGTCCCCCTGGAGGGCAGGCTTGGAAACTCAGCACGGGCGGGCATGACGCTCGGGGTTCCCATACACCTGCCTCCCCTCCGACACTCCCCGGGGCGGGACTGCGCAGACACCCTTTCGCCATCCTCTGGGGGCTGGCAGTCAGCAAGAGCTCGCGCTCAGAGCTGGAGGCGGCACCCTGCCGAGGCAGGGGCCCTCTCGCCTGCCCGTTTACTTGATGGAGAAACTGAGACACCGAGGGGCTGTAACTTAGTGGGGTGGGGGGAGCTGACTGAACACTGACCGCCGGCCCCCCGTGACGGCGCTTGATGCTCCCACCTCCACTGTCTCTTCTTGGGGTGGGCTGGGGGGGCCCGCCTGCCTTGTCTGACCCTGACCCCTCCTGCCTGGCTCCCAGGACCTGAATCTGCGGCGTGGTGACGGGCCCCCCACATGCGGCCCCCCAGGTGAGGGCCTGGGAGGTCAGGATGCTGCCCCTTGACCTCCCACAGCAGCACAGAGCCCCACCCGTCTGGCACCTGGCAGGCAGGAGCTGCGTGCCCTGAGGCAGGCGGCTAGGACCCTCTGTGCCTCAGCTTCTCAGCCTTGAGATGCGGGTGTCGTGCAGTTCACAAGGCCACTGTGAGGGCCACACGGCAACACCCAGAGGCCCTCGCAAGCCTCTGCTCAGAGACAGGCGTCCGAGCATGGGACCCACGACCTGAGGAGGGGAGGGGGGGCGCTGACCGGGCGGCTCTCTGGCTGGGGGTGTGTGTGTGTGTGGGGTGTGTGTGTGTGTGTGGGGGTGTGTGTGTGTGTGTGTGTCTGTGTGTGTGTGGGGTGTGTGTGTGTGTCTGTGTGTGTGTGTCTGTATGTGTGTGTGTGGTCCGGGCTGACTGCCACCTCTGGGGTGGGCAGGTGGGGAGGGGGACAGACTGAGGGAGGGGGGTTGTGTGTGTGTGGCGGGGTCCGGGCTGACTGCCGCCTCTGGGGTGGGCAGTGTGGGGAGGGGGACAGACTCAGGCGCCAGGGCAGGAGCTGCAGGACAGACAGACAGAAGGCACAGAGGCCGCCCAGGCAGTGCCTGGGGGAGCCTGGTCTCCCATGCCAGACAGAAGGTGCTTGGAGGCTGCAGGTCAGGCCACCCAGGGGCCAGGCAAGAGGAGGGGCCCATGTGTCTCGGGGGAGACTGGGGCACAGGGGGTCGCAGGCAGCAAGCAGGGCCCCATGGGGACGGGGAGCAGAGAGCCCTGGTCCTGTCTCACGCCTGATGCAGCGCCTGCTCTGCCCTATGGGGTGGGCGTCACTCGGGCCCCTTGGCAGCGACCGGCCGCCAGGCACAGCTGGAGGGACCCGCCGGGGAACACAGCTCCGCCACCAGAGACGAGGCCGACCACACAACAGCCCCTCGCGTTAACATCCGCACGGTGTCTGGGATCTGCCTAATCCAGGGGCGAGGAAGCAAAAGCGCCCGGGGGGGCTGTGACACCCTTGCAAGCGCTTGGGGGGTTTCCATGGTGAGGAGTTTAAAGCAGCGCTAGGAATCCGCTGCCCACATCGAGGCCTGCCGTCTAACTTTCTGGGCCCTTTGGCCATTTTTACTGAGTGAGGGAGAAAAAAAGTGACAAAGCCAGCAGGGTTAATTTATGACTCTGAGAAAGCCGAGGGCCAGAGGGAACACAGAGCCTGGGTCTGCGCAGCTGAGCCTGCCTGGGGCGGGCACACAGCACGGGAAAGCGCTTCCCGGTCACTTCCTCTCCCCGCACAGCACAGTCGCGGGCCTGACCGGGCTCTACACGGGGAAGTCAGACCAGGTAATAAGAACCCGGGAGCAGGTGGCCGTCCCTGACCGCGGGCTACCAGCCCGGCACCCCCCCAGCACCCCCACTCCTAAGGCCCCGGCGATCCGGAAGACACTTCTCACCCCCAAGTGACCTCATGGTGCGGCAAACACGCTTTTGAGACACAAGGCCACTGGCCGGAGCTTCAGGGGCAGCGCGTCCGCAGAGCGGACTCTGTGCGCGGCCCTGTGCGGCGGCTGGGCCGGCACCCGAGCCCCGGGTGGCGGGTGCTGCCCCTCGCCCACACCTCCTTCCTGCGTCTCCCCCATCCCCACCGTAGAGAGCTCAAGCCCAGTCCCCCCCAACGACGTCAGGGAGGGAGGAAGACACACACTAACTAGAGGGCCAGACCTACGCAGCGCAAGGCTGACTGTGTGGCCTTCACTTTCCTCACCTCAGTCTCCTTGTCTGCAAAATGGGACTAATACCAGCCACGCCACAAGGCTCTTAGAGGGTCAGAGAGGCCAGGTGTGTGCAAGGTTCAAAGGCCACCAAATGTCAGACCCCGTCCTTTTTATCCTGTAGCTGGTTTCAAGCGTGGCTCAAACCTCTGTTAACTCCAGACCCACCAGAGCCAGGTGAGGGTCCTCTTCCTGCCCGCAAGTCCTGGGCACCAGTGGGGCTGTGCCCAGCCTGGAGGGGCTGCTTCCCCGTCCCGTGGCCGATGTCACCTAGCTCTGCTGAGGCCCTGGACACAACACGGTCTAGCCTGCGGGGGAGGTGCAGCCCTCAGCTGCAAGCGGGACGACAAGCGCACCCACCAAAGCCCACGACCAGGCCCCTCCTCTCACCCACTGCCCTCAGGGCCCCCAGTCAACGCCGCCACACAGGAGGAGCAGGCCTGGGTCAGCCCGCGGCCAAAAGGAGGGGCCACCCACTCCCGGCTGGGAACCGCGGCCCGGAGCCCCCGGCTCTGCAGAGACCTGGAGGCGACCGTCCACCACTCTATGCAGACTAGCTCAGCTAAGGAGCGCCTCCCACCACCCACCTTTTACAAATGGGGGAACCAAGGCCCAGTAAGGCTAAGGAACGTGCCCCCGATCACAGGCAGCCTACAACATCCACCTCCTAGCTGCTGGCCCCAGCCCCCTCCCTGAACAAACGACCCCCGGGTCCTGTGGCTCTTCACCCACAGAGGGGGACGCCCAGGCCCAGAAAGGGGACGTGACGCGATGCCCGGGCTCCCGGGGAGGGCCCCTTCTCTGAAATAGTCAGGGTCAAGAATGGCCCTGACCGCGGCCATAGCTCACACGTACTGAGCTCTTACTATGATACAATAAGGCACCGTTTTCAAGGTTTCCCTCAGAGAAACGTGTCCAGTTCTCACACCACCAAGCCTCCCAGCCAGAGACAGCGCCGGGCACCGGGAGGAAGTGCTCACGTCGGCATGCAGACAGATACCCACGCTGCCCGGACCACGGGCGGTTCCGGGGAACCCAAACCAGGAGGCTCCCCGCTGGGGCTGTTTTCAAAGTTTCCGGTTTTCTTACTGGCCCTTGTCTCCTCCCACGGGATGGAACTCAGCAGCCCACATGCACGTGTGTCCCCCAGGGTCATCGGAGGCTGTGGCCCTGGGCTTCCTCACCACCCGCAGGCCGGCTGTGTTCACACTGATCCCTCAGCATGTCAGAGGACAGTCAGCTTTTGTCCCCGAGACACCATGCCACACCGAGACTGGCCTGCAGCAAGTTGTAGGAAGCGGGGGCCTCGTCTGGCTGGCACCCCACCTGAGTGTCTGGGGTCTGCAGTGTCCGGCAAGACACCAGGAGGACAGACAATCTGCCTGCCAGCCAGCTGGCACGTTTGGGAACGCCTTGGGACTCCGCACAGCAGGGGCCACGAGACTCCTGTTCTGTGCTGCGGGGAACACACCAGAGGTTCCATTTGCGATGTGACTTGTTTTGCTGAAGATTACTGAGTCCCAGAGGAAGCACAGCCTGGCTGTGAAGAGCGCAGACCTCGGGGTCAGGCAGGCAGAGACCACATCTCAGCTGCTGGACTCGCTGGCTGGTGACCTGGGCCAGTCACATAACCCTCCCCCAACTGAAAAAGGGGCACAGAAGACACTCTTTCTCAAAAACTGCTTTGAGAAGTAAGTCCTTCACTGAGTTTGCCAAACGGCAACCGTTTGTCGTTTTTATTATTATTACAGCAACCTTGGAACAAAGAGGAAAACACAAGGCAGTCATAGCTTCCCCATTTATACACGGAGGGAGGGGACCCTGGCTGTGGCTCCACACCTGGGCCTCAAGTTCGCAGTGAACCATCTCCATGTCAGGAAGCGGCAAACCAAGGAAATAAAGTGGAAAGAACAGTCCTTTCCATCAAGGAGCAGAGAAGCTCCAGCCACGTACGAAGAAGGCATTAAAAGCTATTAGAGTCATCACTTCATGGCAAACAGAAGGGGGAGAAGTGGAAGCAGTGACAGATTTTATTGCCTTGGGCTCCAAAATCACTGCAGACGGTGACTGCAGCCATGAAATTAAAAGACGCTTGCTCCTTGGAAGAAAAGCTATGACCAACCTAGACAGCGTATTAAAAAGCACAGACATCACTTTGCCCACAAAGGTCCGTAGAGTCAGAGCTGTGGTTTTCTCCGGTGGTCATGTACGGATGTGAGAGCTGGACCATAAAGAAGGATGAGCACCAAAGGACTGACACTTTCAAGTTGCAGAGCTGGAAAAGACTCTCAAGAGTCCCCTGGATTGCAACAAGATCAAACCAGTCAATCCTAAAGGAAATCAACCCTGAATATTCACTGGAAAGACTGATGGTGAAGCTCCAATACTTCAGCCACCTGATGAGAAGAGCCAACTCACTGCGAAAGACCCTGATGCTAGGAAAGACTGAAAGCAAGAGGAGAAGCGGGCGACAGGGGATGAGATAGTTAGACAGCACCACAGACTGAACGGACGTGAATCTGAGCGAACTCCAGGAGGCAGTGAGGGACAGGGAAGCCTGGCGTGCTGCAGTCCATGGGGCGCAAAGAGTCGGACACGACTGAGCGGCTGAGCAACAGGAAAGAGAGCAACCAGGTGGTTCGGCCCCCAGTGCAGACTCCAGAAACCAGCCTTCAGCCCAGACACCAGCGAGAGAGTGAGCACAGGGGAGCATACGGCGACGGGGCAGAGGGCTGCCAGCAGGCCAAGCCGCACAAGCCCCACGAGGCATCCAGGCCCGTGTCACGGGTGGGAAAGCAAGGCGACACACCCAAGCCACGCGGCTCGGAAGAGTCAGGCTCTGTGCAACCTGGAGGCCTGGGCACTGGGCCGCACGGCTTCACACGAGTCATCTGTTCCCCTACGCCAAGCCTGGGGCCTGGCAGAGGCAGGTCTCCGAAACGGTTTGGTGAGTGAATAAAGGAACACAGGAAGTGAGATGTGGCCGCCCCTGAGGCTGCACACGTGTCTCCAGAGAACAAGCCCCCGGGGGCCTGGGAGCCTGTGTGTCCACTGGTGTCTCGTGGGTGAAGGACGGCCATGCCCAGCATGTGGTTGGTGCAGTGCACAAGCTTTGGCCCTGGGCGTGGGGGGCACACGCTCAACTCAGGTACAGCCACGGCAGACAGAAGGCACCAGGCCACGTCCCCCACACGATCACCGCCAGCTTCCCCTCACGCAGTGGGAACAGCCAGATACTCGAAGGCCAGACCAATTAATTCTTTAAGCGCCGTAACGACCTTTAAACTCGTTACCGTTTGCTTTTGAGGACGAGCGACCAATCCGACTCAACAGCCTCTGCACAGACACACACACACAGGCCAGGGGACCCGGGCCACCTCCAAGTCCATGACCCCTGTGTGGTTGCCCTGCCTCTGGGCTCATTACCAGGTGGATTTTCCACACGTCATGACAATGCAGAGGAAATTCACAAAAGAGGAAGGAAGAAAACCCAGCAGGTCCCGGGTGGGGGGCAGAGCCGGGCGCTGACCCGGGTGACCGTGCTTCTGACGGAGGCCAGGGTGGCCAGCCCGGCGAGGGCTCCCAGGCCCACTGGGAGGGCCTCGGGCCCCTCCGTGAAGCAGTGGCACCATCTCCTGTCACGGCCGGGGAAACTGAGGCTCACAGGGTATGGAAACTTGCGTGACCTCACAGAGCTGAGCTGGGGTTTGCAATCAAGGCTGTCTGCCTCCCTGAGCCCCTCTTTCCTAATGCCCTGAGCTGCCCTGGACTCTTGGATTCGCCGGGCAAACCGCAATCCCACGTTCCATAGAGCCCAGCCAGGTAACACCCGTACACACTTGCACCCGGAGCTCCTGGGGCCCAGTCCAGACTCCTCGAGAAAGACCTATTTGTCCAGCCTCACACCGTCTGACTGTGCAGCCGGCAGCCCTGTCCGTGTTTCTGAACCAAACCTGTGTAAATATTAGCACAACCAGCTCAGAGTCCGACTTCCCTGAGCGAAGCCCCGAGGACAGCGGCGGGGCGGGCAGGGACCCTGCGCAGGCCGCCATCAGAACACGTGGGTTTACTCTGGGCTCGCCCTGGAAGACTCTGGTCAGGACCCTGGCCCCCTTGCCTCACTGTGTCGGTGTAGAAAGGGAGGGCGGGAGAGGCTTAGAGCACAGAGCACCCAGGACAGGTTCCCGGCGTGCTGCTGGCCGGGGGTGGTCACGGCCATTCCAGGACGGGTGGTCTTGGACCTGTTACACACTGGGGGTGTCCTGAGGCCTCTGGAGCCTGCTGAGTCCTCTCTGGGCCACCGGGAAGGACTCTAGGTCAGGGGCAAGCGGGCTAAGCCTCCCCAGGCCAGGGCAAAGCTGACCCTCTCCCACCCTCCCCCGGGCACTCAGCAGCAAATGGGTCCCACCTGCTCAGAGGCCCAAGGAGGAGCTGTGCTCTGGGCCTGAGCAGAGGCCGAGCAGCAGCTGCTCGTCACCAGCTCTGACCGCAAATGGGCCCCCGCGGGCCTCCCTGCAGCTGGAGGATTCAGACTGGCTGCGCGGAGGGCCTGCCAGTGAGAAGGGACGCGGGACCGGGAGACATGCAGGAGAGGTGGCGTGGGCATCCCAGCAGGAAGGGCGAGGCTGAACAAGTCCTCGCGGACAGACAGACCCCTCAGGACAACGACTCTAAGCTGTGCTCACGGCTGTGTCCCCTGGCCTGTGGTCCCACAAAGACAGTGGCTCCGGGCTGTGCTCAATGACCCAGAGCAGGGCCTGTACGCGGCCGGCACTCAAACCGCAGAGCCGTGATGCTGACCACAGGACCCTCAGCCCCAGCGTGCTGCCCGGCGACACGGGGACGTGGGACAGCAAGGAGAGCGCTGCAGGCGAGTGCGGGGCGGACAGCTGTGCACGGCAGCGGCACGTGCAGGGTGTGAATATCATGGGCCGCCCCCCTTCTCGGACTGCAGCCACCGACTCCAGACAGCTGGCCCTGCAGCTGCAGCCGGCCTGGCCTCCGCCCCAGACGCAAGGAGCGCTGGGGCCTTGGGAACCGCACCCCCACAACCCCACGTGGAGCCTCCAGCCCAGGGACTGGGGGGGAGGGGGCGGGCCCGGGGGGGGGTGGGGAGTGGAGGGGGACGTATGTGCATTCTCAGTGCAACTGCCAGACACAAGCTGCAGAATTTCTGAACTCAGAGATCAGACGGCTGCAGGTGGGTCCCCCCTCCCAGGAGGCCTGACACAGGCCAGGACCGTTTGTCAACAAATCCCCTCCACCCCCCAGCCCTGCTCCTCAAGGGGCCTGCAGACAGCTCGGGGGGGCAGCTGTGCTGGCGGGCAGAGCGAAGAAATCAATATTCCCAGCACACACACACACTCTCCCCTCTCTCCGTAAACACAGGCCCGCAGATGCTCAGCCAGCCACCAACCCACAGGCCCCCGGAGCAGAGCAGGGATGGTCTCTGGGACACACAACTCATCCCCTCTGACTCCATCGCTGACCACACCAGGCACACGTCGACAGACAACTCCAACCCCGTGGCTCAGTCACGGCCACGCAGAACCCCACCTGCGGGCTCCAGCCGCTCCGGCGCACGCCCAGATGCCCCGGCCAGAGCGCCCCCGCGCACCTGCGCAGCCCCCCGCGCTCTCCGCCGGGGTCCGCCCGACACAGGCCCCGGCCCGGCAGCAGCAGGCCTGCAGCCAGGCGCGGCACAGACGCCCGCTGGCCGCACTTCCCCCGCCAGCACCGGACACCCACTCCCAGCGGTCCCTCGCGGCACTCGCCCGCGCGGGCTCCCGGCCGACGGTCACGGGGGCGCGCGAGCTCACCCCGCCCCGCGTTCCGGGCCCCGGGGCCCCGCACGCCCGCTCGCACCCTCCCGGCCCGGCCCTCACCCGCTGTCCAGCTCCAGCTCCAGCAGGGACTGCGTCCGCTCCGAGTTGCAGTGCAGGCACCACATGGCGGCCGCGGCGGGAGCCGGCGGGGCCGGGCGCGCGGGACCCGGGCCGACACCCGACCGCCCGCGCCCGGCCTGCCCGCCACGCGACCAGCTCGGCTCGCCCGGCCCAGCGCCCGCAGGTCCCCGCTGCTCCCGGCCCCAAGTCCGAGCCCCAGGCCGGCAGAGCCCGCCCCGCCGCCGCCCGCCAGGCGCAGCGCTAGGCCGGGCCGGAGGAATGTGGCCGGGGCGCGGGAGGGGCCGCAGGGGGCGGGGCCGCGGGGGAGGGGCGGGGCGGCGCGCCGGGGGCGGGACCCGCTCTCAGGGGGCGGGGCCGTGGGGGCGGGGCCGTGGGGCGGGGGGAGGGGCGTGGCCCGCGTGCCAGGGGCGGGGCCGCGGGAGGAGGGACGAGACCCTCGCGCCGGGGGCGAGGGCGGGCCCGCTCTCAGGGGGCGGGGCAGTAGGGGCGGGGCGAGGCCGCGCGGGGCGTGGAGATGAGCGGGACGCGCTCCGGGGGCGGGGCCTGAGCAGGGGCGGGATTCGCCCGCGGCAGCATTCCCCGCCCTAGCCATGGGCCCTCCCCTGGGAGGACTACTCCAAGACCGAGCCCTCTAGCAGGCATATGTCCCTCCTGAGCGTGTGAGCACAACAGATACAAAATCCCCCAACCAGCCAACTGTAGCCTACTATGCCAACGGCGCCAAGCCCTGCCAATCCTGACTCTGGCCTCGGTTTATGAAACGGGGCTCGCGCTTTCCCAGATGGTGTGGCTCTCGGCTCTAACGCCCCTGCCCTAGAGACAGGGGAGTGGGTGCCCCCACTCGAGTCTGAGGACACCCTTTGGCGGGCTTTCTGGTGAGGATCTGACGGAAGCAGCTTCTTTCTCCCTAAGCCCTCCAGACCCTCTGCCCTCCCCCCACCCACAGAACGACGTCCAGACCCCCAGGCAAGCTTAAAGTGATACTAACTAGCATTTTAGAGGTTTTTACTGATATTTGGTCCTCAGTTACAACACTGTGATGCAGTTACTACTGGTCCCGCTTGTCAAAAGGGGAAACTGAGGCTCAGTTTAACTGGGTTAATGAAGAGGCTCTCCCTCCCCCTCGTGGCTTTCTCTTCCACGAGCAGTCGTGGCACCTCGTTCTCAGCTGCACGTCTCTGTATTCTCTGTCCTTGGGCGCCTTGAAGGCAGGCATCTGCACTTGTGGAATGCTCAGATGTAGTCGGGAGACTCCTCAAGCTGACAGACAGGGTCAGAGCCCCGCCTCTCCAGGTACATCTCCTGGAGGGCTGGGCAGCTGGCAGTTAGCAGGGGGCAGAAGCTGTGGGAAGCCCCGCATGCAGGGGCTTCTTCACATGCCCTTTTGAATCTTCCATTTGCAGGGGGGCCAGTGGGGAGCATTATTCCCAGATGGGGACCTGGGGCGGGTGAGGAACAGTGAAGGAGGAGGACTGGGCTGGCTCAGCCTGCAGCTTGGCAAGGGACAGCCCCAGGGCCAGTTTAGTACCCCAGCGCTCCCGGGGCAAGAGGCTGGGCAGGAACGCACAGCCCATTTCCACACCCCTCCTCTTCACTTCTGATGTTTTCTTTGATACATTGAAAATAAATGAAGACAGAATGGGAGAAACTGTTTTCAAATTATGCATCTAATAAGGTCTAGTATGTGAAAAAGCTGGTTGAAACTCAACATTCAAAAGACTAACATCATGGCATCCAATCCTATCACTTCATGGCAAATAGAAGGGGGAAAAGTGGAAGCAGTGGCAGATTTTATTTTCTTGGAATTCAAAATCACTGCAGACTGTGACTGCAGCCATGAAGTTAAAAGACGCTTGCTCCCTGGAAGAAAAGCTATGACAAACCTAGAGAGCATATTACAAAGCAGAGACATCACTTTGCTGACAAAGGACCACACAGTCAGAGCTAAGGTTTTTCCAGCAGTCACGTATAGATGTGAGAGTCGGACCATAAAGAAGGCTGAGCACCGAAGAACTATGCTTTCCAACTATAGTGCTGGAAAAGACTCTTGAGAGTCCCTTGGACTGTAAGGAGATTAAACCAGTCAATCCTAAAGGAAATCAACCCTGAATATACATTGGAAGAACTGATGCTGAAACTGAAGCTTCAATAATTTGGCCACCTAATGGGAAGAGCCGACTCATTGGAAAAGACCCTGATGCTGGGAAAGATTGAAGGCAGAAGGAAAACAGGGCGGCAGAGGATGAGATGGTTAGATAGCATCACCGACTCAATGAACAATGAATTCATTTGTTCAATAAATTTGAGCAAACTCAGGGAGACAGTGGAGGACAGAGGAGCCTGGCGGGCTGCAGTCCACGAGGTCACAAAGAGTCGGACATGACTTGGCGACTGAACACCACCAGCAGCAATCCCTGTCAGGTAAAGGATGCTTACAACTCGGCAATAAAATGGCAAATAGCCCAGTTTAACAAATGGGCAAAGGGGATTTCCCTGGTGGTGCAGTGGGTGAGAATCCGCCTTGCCAATACAGGAGACAGAGGCTCAATCCCTGGTCCAGGAAGATTTCACAGGCCTCCTGGCAACCGAGCCCGTGCACCACAGCTACCGGGCCTGTAAAGCCTGCAAGCTGCAGCCACTGAGCCTGTGTGTGGAGGGTCTGTGCTCCGCAGCAGGAGACGCCACCTCAGTGAGAAGTGTGCACACCACAGAGGAGCCCCCGCGTGCCGCAGCAAGAGAAAGCCCACACATCAGCTGTGAGGACCCAGGGCAGCCAAATAAATAGATGAGAATTGTTAACAACGGGCGAAGGATCCAAACAGGTATTTCTCCAGAGAAGATATATGAACAGCTAATAAGCACACGAAAAGAGGCTCAGCATCACTGATCATTAGGGGAATGTGAATCGGAACCACAGTGAGGTGTATCACCCGACCACCCGACCACCACCAGGGGCCCCGCCACCCAGGGCTCTGGAGGAAGACCTTCCACGGCAGCCTGGCTGGGGGTGGGGAGACGGGCGGGGACACAGTCGGCAGGGTTGAAATAGTCCTGTTGGGGACGGGGGTGGAGAACTCCCACCCCAGCCTGGCCTGCCCTCTAAAAATAGGCTGTAATAAACGGGGCCAAGAGAGTTCTCCTCAGCTGTGGAGCGCTCCAGACACGGCTCGAAACCCGGATTCTCCAAGGATTCCAGGCACTTCTGCAGGCCCAGGGCCTTGCCGCCCGCCAAGTCTTGGCGACAGAGCTCCGGCTGGGGTTTGGGGCAAGGGCATTGGATTTCCCTGTAAGCACTTGGACTGCAGAGGATGGAGTCCCGGGAAACCAGACGCCTCTTCGTTCTCTTACTTTCCCTTCCTGCAGACTGTGCCTTTTGCTTCTGCTCTCTGTCAACTGCCTCACAGATTAATAATTCAAGGAATCGTGAGGCGAGTGAGAGAAGTTCCAGCCTGGAGAGGTGGAGAAAGCCAATTTTTCTGCGGAGTGGAAATGACCAGACCGGGCAAGAAATCTTATGCATGCTGTCTGGGCAAAGTGCTTAGGCTTCTGAGCCTCTGTTTCCTCAACTGTAAAGGGAGGCTCATCACCCACCTCTCCCCTGGCTCATTAATTCACCTGCCCTTTCGTTTAATTTAGCAAACACACGTTAGTGCTTACTCCATGCCTGTGCTTTGAGGCACAGTTGGGGAGACACTGCCCTGTGTATGGTGTTATGATAGTCTGGAGACAGTAGCTTGTCACTCTGCCCAACAAGAGGCTCCAAAGATGAAGGGACATTTAGGCTGGGGCCTTGAGGGGTGAGTAGGAGCCCGCCTACAAGGCAAGAATGGAATGAAAATGTTTCGTCCTAAGCTTCAGTGCTGATCTACTTGCCTTGGCCGCTTTCACACGCCCACCCACAACTTGACTTCACCCCCTCCCTGGGCTTCTGACAGTCCCCCCCGCCCCGCCATCTTCCACAGCCTTCCTGCTCTCCTTTGGCCAGACCTGTGGCACCTACACCCCCAAAGGCGGACCTTCGCAGTCCCTCTCCCACAGACCTCCTCCTGCATTGTCTGGTCTGGCTCCAATCTCCAGCAACACCCTCCATGGTGCTGGCTCACAGCTAGGATTTGAGTTTCAGCTTTTGACGCGACCTCCCCCAGAAACTCACCCAGACTTGCCCGCCATCAAAGTCAGAAACTCCCCTTTCATGCTGTCCCATTCCCCTGCCCCTGCTCTCCCATCACAGCCAAGAGCTGTGCTGTCCTTCCGGGCAGAGCTGGGCCTGCATCCTTCCCTATAGCATTCCCTGTGCCTGCTGTGGGCCTGGAACACTGAGGTGCTCAGCTGAATAAGTCAAAGGCAAATTTAGGCCTGGGAGGCAGGTCTCGCCCCCTGTCTGCTTTTTCAAATAAAGTTTTATTGGAACGCAGTCACACTCACTCAGTTCTGTACTGCCTATGGATACTTTCACGTTACAGCAAAGTTGAAAGAGACTTATTACGGCTTGCAAGCCTCAAGTGGCTCTCCGTCATTTTCCCGGCGATGGGCTCAGATGTGGCCATTGCTGCACATAACTGGCCTGCTTTCAGACACCTGTCACCAAGCCAGAGGAATTTTAAGTCCAACCACAAAAAAACTCACTGGGACTTGGGTTGGCCAAGGCCAGACCACGACAGTGAGATGAAAGTGGCCTTAATGTGAACACACCCTGGAACCTGAGAGCCAGAAGGGGCCATGGTGACTAGGTGCTGCTGCCCACTGTTCAGACGAGGGACCTGAGTCCCCAGGTCAGTGTGGGGTGCAGCCGCGAACTGGGCATCTTTTCCTGAGCGCCTCCTTCCCAGTGCTCTGGCAAAGGACGCCCCAGACGGAGGGAACCGTCATGGTTGGAGGTATCAGGAGCGCTTAAACGAACAATAAGCATTGGATGCAGCTGTTATGACGCCAACAGGTGACAAATGGGTGAACGATCCTGTAAGGGCCTGGGAGAGCTCCTCAGGAGGCTGCAGACAGCAGAGCCACATGGTTGGGACCCAGGGACCACCACACCAGGAAAGGCTCACTCCACGGAGCGGCCGCGTGATGCCCAGCGGTGCTCGGTGACGGATGGAGTGCACAAGACAGCCAGCAGCGGTCACTTCCTCCAAGAAGCCCTCCGAGCCTGGGTCCCCGGAGCACTTGCCTCCCCCACCAGCCCCTGGCACAGCAGATGTAGGTTTGCTGTGGAAGTAAAGGAAGATGGGAGTGGTGGCCACAGATGAGAACAGGCCCGCTGCATCCCTCCCCGGGCTGGCTGCTCCTGGGAGCACACCCTCTCCCTGTCCCTCTGCTGAGTCCAGCCAGGTGATACGGACTGCTCGTCCTGAAGCCCTGGAGACAGGGTCCATGGGCAAAAGGCCTATGGCTACCACGTGCTGCAGCCACCTGGGTTAGGAGTCTGTTCAAGTGGACGGGAAATGGCCATTTGCCGGATTTCTTGCAGATTCAAGGGGCCTGACAATATCAGGAAGAAAATTAGAAGCAAGAAGTGGAACTGCCTTCACCAGTGACGGGCTCTTCCCTGACCCCCGTCAGCGCCAGAATGACACTGCTCGCCACACTCTCCCTGCCAGGTGCCCCGCCAGCCCCAGGACACGATCACTGGCGCCCCCTACAGCCCGTCCCGCTCAGCCCTCCCCTCCTGGCTGGTGGCGCAAGGACGCCAGATCCTCGGGAGCGGGGGGTGTGACCCACGACACTTGCACCAAGTCCCTCCCCTGGGGACAAGCTCTAGGAAACGCTCCAGTCTGTCCAGGACTGGCCTGAGTCCACTCTGTGCCTGAGAACAGCCCAGGCCACCCCCAGATAAAGCACAGCCTCTTTCTCCCCATCCTGTCTGCGTGCGTGCGTGCTAAGTCACTTCAGTCGTGTCCGACTCCTTATAACAGTCTGGACTGTAGCTCGCCAGACTCCTCTGTCTGTGGGATTCTCCAGGCAAGATTATTGGAGTGGGTTGCCATGCCCTCCTCCGTGGGATCTTCCCGACCCAGGGATCGAACCCCTGACACCTGTGACTCCTGCATCGCAGGAGGAGTTTTCATCTCTGAGCCACTGGGGAAGGCCCTCGATCTGGTCTAATCCCCGTTAAAGTCCATCTCTGCCTGGTTATCTGGCTCAGCAACTTGCTCCCTGGTTTACTGCCCCTCCTCCACAGGAATGACGTGTCACCAGGGTGTCCCCAGCTTCTGGAAGGTGCCTGGTGGGCAGTAGGTGCTCAGGAAATCTGTGATGAGCTGAAGGATCATGTTGAACCGGGTTCACTCTGGTTCAGGGCCAGCACGAGGCCAGTCTGGTCCTGTTTGATCTCAGCCAATGCCCCTCTTCACATGAAACTGACCTTCAGAAAAACTGATTCTCATAACCAGGGGGATTCTCATAACTTAAGGAACCTGTGAGCTAAAGTGACTCTAAAAAGAGGAATCCCCGGGGGCAAAGCGAACGACCGTTCCTGACGTATGTGGGTTTCTTTCCCAGTAGCTGCGCTTCCCTGGGGGCCAGCTGCACCAAGCGGGTAGAGGGGGGTGGTGAGGCCTTGCCCTGCGTGGCCCACCCTGCTGGCAGCATGGATTCTTATCCGTTGCATCCACTCGGCCACCAAGGGCCAGCCAAGCAAGCCCCAGCGGCCCTCTGCTTTAATGAATAGATGCGTTCAATTATTACAACAGCAAGTGCTCCGAAGCCTGGTTTGCAAACGGACGCCACTAAGTGCTCCCAAAACGACAGCTTCCCTTAAGTGGGCTGAACATTCCCCGCAGCAATCTGCTTTATGCTGTTGATTTATCCCACCCCTTCCCTGGTCCTTGGGTTTCCCCTGTGGCTCAGCTGGTAAAGAATCTGCCCGCAATGTGGGAGACCTGGGTTCGATCCCTGGGTTGGGAAGATCCCCTGGAGAAGGGAACGGCTACCCACTGCAGTGTTCTGGCCTGGAGAATCCCATGGACTGTATAGTCTGTGGGGTCCCAAAGAGCTGGACACGACTGAGCGACCTGCACTTTCACTGGTCCCAGCGAGAAGAAGACTCCGTCCAGCTTGACCCGGGTCCATGGACTCAGAGTCAGCGGGCATAGGGCAGGTGCGATGTCTGAGTCGCTAGTTGAATAAACTGATAACTGGGCACAGGTGCTTTCCTGAATGTGGGCAGTGAGTGCCCGCCAGGCACAGGCCGGGCGCCACAGAGGGTCCAAGACACAACAGACGTGGGCCCTGCCCTCGGGAAGTTGGGTGGCAGGGGGCTGGAAGGAAGCAACCCACACTGGTTGGTGCCAGCCCAGTTTCCACACACGTGTTCACACGATCTCGATACTTGCCCGACAAGGCGGGCTCACATCTGTTTCTCACGGAGGCCCCAAAGCCCAGAGAAGGTGTAATTTGTGCAAAGACACACAGCCTGCTAATGACGGCGCTGAGCTGAGAACCCAGGGACGCTGACACAGCCTGCGACTTGCCCTCCACCAGTGAGAGACTCAAGAGTGAGGTCCCGGCAGCAGCAGCTGCAGCAGCAGCTGCAGTCCCGGGGGGAATTCCGAGCGATGCGCATTCTCACCCTGCAGCAGTCTGGGGACCACCCCCCCCCCCCCCCCCCCCCCCCCCGCGCTGCTCCAGGGAACTAAGGTGGGTGATCAGTGCAGTCATGCGATTGGCCTGGCGCAGGGGCGGGAACGACTGTGGGCGGAGGGACGGCCATCAGGGAGGGCTTCCTGGAGCAGGTGGAGCCTGGACTGGGATCTGCGGCACAAATGGGAGCTCCCTGCAGGGCACTCCAGGCACAGGAACGGCCTATAAGGGCGCGTGAAGTGCGGGGCTGGGTGAGCTGTGAGGAATGAGGCTGGAGCTCAGGGCAGGGGCTTCATTTTATAGAAGGGTGCTGGAGGGGCGGGGGAGCCGGCAGAAGTGGCCTGGATTTATGCCCAGGTTAGTTTTCCAAGCAACCACACGGCACCTGTGTGCCAATTACTTAATAGTATTCTGCATATCAGCACACATTATATCTGCTCCATCAGTGAAAAGTCATTCGTGCCGAGCATATATTAAATTTTGTCAGAAAAGTAAATCACCAAACCAAACACTGTTATAAATCCTTGCTCAGAGCTTGTTATCAGCAGAAGGCCTGTGCTTGAGGCTTGCTCTGTCTTTGTTTAAAACAGAGATTAAAAGTATAGAAAATCCATGTTACAGACAGCAGCTATAAAACAGAAGGATGCTTGCTGTATTCTGATACAGAATGAGATACAAGATATATTATAAGGAAGGGGAAGCACACACACAGAGACACACACACACACTCTGATAGACATGTCTCTGGACGATGATTACCTCGGGGGGCTGGGGAGGGGGGTGCTCACTGTCTGTCTTGCAGCCTTTTTTATATACTAGTTGCTATAAAAGATATTACTTCCTATAAAAGAAGGACCTGTAGTTAAGCCTTTTTGGAGTGACAAAGAGGCGTGAAAGAGACATTCGGTGTAATGTGTAATCTGTAACCTAATCGGAGGGGCTGAAAGAGCCTGGAGGGGAACAGCTTTCTCCTGGGGCAGGGTACATCTGTCAGTTCCACGTCACCGAATGTAGCATACGTGGCTCACCTGGAATCGTTCCACGCCCACCTGTGGCCTGTGTCTCACACTAAGAATATACTCTGAGAATATACTCTCTGCAGCAAGAAATAACACTGAGATGAGATCACAGCCCCGCAGGCCCGGGAGGGCTGCCTGGTTGCGGGGGGGACGGGAGGCGGGGTTCCAGGGCCAGGGTCCCCTCCTCCGGGGATGTGGGCCTCCCGGCATCCTGAACAGAGGACAGGCCCAGGGAGCGCCTTGGGCACCGAGGCCAAGGGCCTGCCGCTGGACGCGGCGCTCTCTGAGCCAGTTATCGAGTCCCGTTACTTAGTCCAAGTAAGGAAACCGGGACACGGAGGGCTTCGCGGCTGGCGGCCCCCGAGCTGGTCGGCGCAGAGCCGGGATTCCAGCCTGGGGATCCACGTGTGAAAAGTCTCGGGCTGCAGATAGAACCTGAGCCCACGACAGAGGAGTTGAGCTCGAGGCTCAGCCCGGGTCCCCCAGGGACTCCCAGAGCACAGCCACCCTGAGCATCTCTCGGGAAGCACGACCCACAGAAAGCTCTGGCCTTGCTGGTAATTTCCATCAATGACGGTAACGTATGTGTAAACAGCACAGATATCAAGGTTTGGAAACCCCTGGAGGGTCAGAAACGCAATTTATAATTGCAAGCACACAGCAATTTGTTCCCTTTCAGGCACGTCTGCAGTAATTATCGCCCTGGTGAAGGGTGACCACACGCAGCGCAGCGCGGGGACCTCTCCCAGGACTCCTCCTTCCCCTCCCGCGGTGCCCCGTCCTGGGGGCTCCCAGGGGGTCTCTCCTGGGGCTTGGCCTTGCCGGTGGGCACCCAAGCACAGACAGTGATGGCCCAAGTGTGAGCAATCCCGCCCTGCAACGCAGCCCCCGGCCGGAAGGACATGTCTTCACTGAACACACATGGGCTGCCCTGTGCTCCCAGCCCACTGCCAGGAGCGGGGACCCCGGGGTAGTGGGGGGCAGAGGAAGCACTGCCAGGCCTGCAGGCCTCCTGGGGGCCCCGGACTGGCTGGACCAACAGTCCCTGGGCACTCAGTGTGCCAGCGTGCGCCCGCCCGCCCGCGAGGGGTGTCTCGTCACCTGCACCACACTGGCCGGGGCGGGGGAGCAGGGGTCTGCACCCCAGCGCTCCCCTGCAGGGGCTGGTCTCGCCCAGCTGTCCCCTGGTTGGTCTGGGTGGCAAATTTAGATCGGCTTAAAACGTCAGCTCAGGTCACAGCTGATGATGGTCCCGGAGGGATGAACGACGGAGAGCCGGCAACTGCGGGCGGGGGCCCTGAATCGTAGGTCCGGGCGCCACTTGGGGTGCTGGGGAGAGTGGAGGCAGGCGCGGCCCCAGCCTGGCCTGACCAGTGCCCTCCCGACCCCACCGGTCCCGCGCGGGGCCCCGCAGGGCCAGCCCACCCGCCGCCGCCGAGCGGCCAGCGCCCCCTGCCGTCCCGCTGGAGAACTGCAGCCTGGCCCTCCAGCCTCAAGCGGACTGCACAGCGTGGTGCCCACAGGGGCAGCTGAGCCCACCTCGGACACCCCGCTAAGCTTCCCCTTCAGATCTCTCCTTCCTGCACCACCGAACACAACCTACCCCGCCGTCACACAGCGGGGGGGCGGGGACCTGGGTCAGGAAGCAGAGCCAGGACTCAAACCCAACGTCACTGACGTTTCAATCTGAGTCACTGATCTAAGGAGGCTGAAACCCTGGCTCCTCGCTGCTTAAGAAATAAGCAGCAGGGACTTTCCTGGCGGCCCGGTGGTTAGGACCCCGTGTTGCCAGCGAGGGGCCAGGGTTCCATCCCCTGGTCAGGGAGCTAGACCCCACATAAGACAACTAAGGATCCCACACGCCACAGTGAAGATCGAAGGTCCTGCCTGCCGCGACCAAGACCCAGTGCAGCCACACGAATAACAAACATCTTTAACGAGAGAGAGAGAGAGAGAGAGAGAGAGAGAGAGAGAGAGAGAGAGAGAGAGAGAGAGAGAGAGAGACTGGCACCTAACTCTTCACCATGCCCATAAACCCTTGTGGTTCCGGCCTCCGCTGGCCTCGCCCCTCCCACTCATCCACCCTGGGGGCGCTGGTGGTAAAGAACCTGCCTGCAAATGCAGGAGGTGTGAGAGACGCGGGTTTGATTCCTGGGTCGGGAAGATCCCCTGGAGGGGGGCACGGCAGCCCACTTGAGTATTCTTGCCTGGAGAATCCCATGGGCAGAGGAGCCTGGAGTGGTGCAGTTCATGGGGTTGCAGAGTCAGACACAACTGAAGTGACTTAGCACACACACCCTCCCACATGGCTCCAGCCTCACACCCAGGGAGCTGGCCCCTGCCCCTGGGCCTTTGCACACGCCGTGCCCTCTGCCTGGTGCTCCCTTCCAGCTATGTATTCCCGACTCCACCTTCATGACTCGGCTCTGAAAGGATAAGTCGTGTCTGTGGGTCTCACTGTTTCTTTCCGGCCTGGCATGCACTAGGTGCTGGAGGAAGTCTTGGGGATGAGCTGACTCCGTCTAGTTCATGTGACTCTGTCCTCAAGTCAGTGTGCCTTCACAAATAAAGAGGTCCTGCTCGAGGGGCCGGGCCCAGACGTGAGGGTCCTTCATGCTTGGGCTTTGGGGGGATATTGTTGTCCGACTCTTTGCGACCCCATGGACTGTAGCCCGCCAGGCTCCTCTGTCCATGGGGATTTCCCAGACAAGAACACTGAAGTGGGTTGCCATTTCCTCCTCCAGGGGATCTTCCCGGACCAGGGATTGAACCCATGTTTCCTGCTTGGCAGGTGGGTTCTTGACCACTGTATCACCGCAACAGATGCTCAAGTGGAGGGCTTGGCTGAGGAGCTCTGCCCAGGAGCGGCCAGAGCCGAGATGCGGCCCAGGTCTGCCCTGAGCCAGGGCCCCATTCCCTCTGAAGATTCTCTGGGCGGGGTTTACTCAAGCTGCTCCCACCGATGCAGGAGGGTGTTTGGAGGGCCTCTCCCCCGGTTACCAGCAGAGTCTTGGAGGGAGATTCTAGAGAACTGAGCAGAGAAAACCCGTCTCAGAGGAGAGGAGACACCTTGCCAGGCCCCTCTCCACCAGTGAGCTGCCGGGTCTGTGCATGAACTCAGAAACGGCGCCCTCTCCTGGTGGACACAGCGTCTCACCAGCTTGCAGCTTGGCAGCAGTGCTTTGCCAGCTGCTCTTGCACAGTGCACAGCCTGAGCGACTGCACAGTGGCCGCACCGGGCGACCGCGACCCTGGGCCCTGCCGCCCCCGACATCGGCCACACCGGGCGACCGTGACCCTGGGCCCTGCCGCCCCCGACAGCAACGGTAGGTCCCGCTCTTCCTTCAAGGGGGCAGGGAGCCCTTCTGATGAGGGTGTGTAGTCACACACGGGGTACGCTGCCACGCAGTGCTGACTGCTGCCTTCCTTTCTGAGGCTGGGAGAGATAAAGCCCTACCCACTGCCCTCTGGGAGATTTCCACAGCAGAGATAAGACGCCGGCAGGTCCAGGAGTCACAAGGCCCACAGGGAACACGGCAGTGGGGCTTGGGCTGCCTCCAGAGCACCGTGAAAGTGTAAGAGGCAGAGTGGAAACTCCGGCCCACAGCATGGGCTTCTGCCCGGCAGGGACGGGTGAGAGGTGGCGTGTTGGGGGCCCCGAGGAGACAGCCCCTCGATTCTCTCGCTGGGGCCACCCAGTGCCCTGGGTTTCTGCACAGAGTCAGGAGGCCAGAGGAGGCTCAAGGTCGCCCGGTGGACAGCTGGCAGCCGGCGGGGCCTCAGCCAGCTCCCCAGGCTCCACCCGGGCTCCAGACCCAGCGCCACCAGGGTGGGCCAGAGGGGGAGCTGGGCCCCGATCGGGGCCCTCTCAGGGCACAGACGGACCGTTCTTTGCGGCTCAACAGTCCCCCTGTTTGCCCCGTGCCAGGCTGCAGCCTCCCTCGAGGCCTGCTGACCAGGAGGAACTGGTGCCAGCTCCTACAAATACGCCCGGCTTCTGTGGGGAGGCCATCCCGGGCTCTCTAATCAAGTGGGTGGATTTAAAGGCCCAGAGCGCAGTCACAGGACGGGGCAGAACCCAGGCTGTTGTTCCCTTTAAAACACGGTGGCCGACAAACACACACACACAGGAGTCTGGCTGACCATCACGCCTCCAGCGCCCGGGTTTGCTCTGGGGCGAGGCGAGGGCGCAGGTCGTCCGGATCGTACGCTCTCAGAAGGCCGAGCGATTGGACCACATGCCTGTGTTTCCTAAGCAAACAGGAAACTCAGAGGAATAAACGCATAAATAAATCCGAGGACGAAAAGAAGGAGATGGAAGCCCAGGGCTTCAGAGGACGCAGTGAACTCAGGTACTGACCTTCCCTGTGCGAATGAAAGCTAAGTCCGAAGGGCCTGCTGGGAGCGGCCGCATGTGGAAGCCCTTTCACGCAGTGCATTTCAGAGCGACCTGGAGGGTTAGGGCCTCTTACTGTCACCCACCCCCTGCCCCCCATCCCCCCAAGGCACCAGCAAGGGATAGCCCAGGTCAGCTCTGCTCCCAGGCCAGCGCCCCGCCCCCAGGCACCCGGAGCTGCCAGAGGCCCCGGGGCTGTGTCTTCCGGCAGGCCGTGGGCACAGCCTGCTCTGGGCTCACGTAGGCAGGCTGCCGAGGGGCTGAGAGCCGTCCTCCCAGCCCGGCCCCAGCTGGACCACAGTCCCTCGCCGAGCCTCAGTCTCCTCATCTGTTAAATAGGCGAATCCCCCAACCTTACAGGACAGGAGGAAAGGTCACCCAAGGGGAGGGGCCTGGCCATCGCCAGGGGAAAGGCGCTGGGGTCTGGAGCTCGGACTGGGGGGCAGCAGTGACCTCCCTGACCAGAGGGCAGCCCTCATCTCTGCAGGGGACGCAGAGCTCCTCGGGAGCCAGTGGGCAGGTGTGCGTGTGTGTGTCTCTGTGTGTGTGTGTGTGTTTATGGGTCTGTGTGTATGTGTGTGTGTGGGTCTGTGTGTGTGTCTCTGTGTGTGTGTGTATCTATGGGTCTGTGTGTGTGTGTGGGTCTGTGTGTGTGTCTCTGTGTGTGTGTGGGGGGGGGTCTGTGTGTGTGTCTGTGTGTGTGTTCAGGTGAGCCTGCACAGCGGCCTGAACCCTGGCAGGTCTTCCTGTGGGCTCCTGCCCCCACCTCCTGGCTCTGGGTCCCCCCAGATGGAAAGGTCTGACGGGGGTAGGGGCGGCTGGGGAACATTTCGTTTTCAGACGGAGGTTCCCGGAGCCGGGCGGGAGAGACACAGCCGGGCCGCCCCATCCCTCTCACCTTATTCCTTGTTCCAGCGCCGGGGCTGGGGACCTCCTGCCTCCTGAGCACAGCCTCGCTGGCCCCCGGGGGTCTCCTCTGCGGCCCCCAGAGCTGAGCTCCCTCTGCCCTCCCCGGGGCCCGTGCAGCGGCCAGCGCGGGTCATAAGCCCTGAGCCCCTGCTTAATCCGCCAGAGCCCGACTCAGCGCCAGCGGACACGTGACGGCCCGCAGACCTGCTCGGCAGGAGCGGGCAGGCAGCGGGGGAGGGCCGTCCTCCCGGCCTGGGGGCTGTCCCTGCCGTGGCTCCTGCACGCCACCGGGAAAGGTATGCACGCAGGAGGAGGGGACGGGCAGAGCAGGGGGGTGAAGGGACTCGCGAGTCACCAAACTGCTGGGCAGGCTGGTGTGCAAGCATGTGTGCCTGTGTGTGAAATGGAACCCTTATCTCACACCATTTACCAACGCCAATTACAGATCTAATGTAAAAGGTGAATTCATGACTGCAGGGTAGGAAAGGATTCTTAAAACACACTCACACAAATGAAGTTAAGATCACTCAAATTAAGACCTCTGAGAGTGAAACGTTCATTTTAAGACTCCAGGATGACTGAAAAATGCAAGATATTTACAACACGTATAACTGACGAAGGACTGGAATCTGGAATACCTAAAGAATCCTCAAAATCAACAACAACAGCAGAAAAACCGAGAAGACAGTCCGAGGTAGGCAGGAGGCTTCAGCAGTCCCATCAACGAGGAGAACCAAACAGCCAGTAAATGTATGAATACGTTTGCTGGCTCAGCCCCACCAGCAAGCAGGAAGGTGCGGAGTAGAACCATTCCACACTGGCCAGGTGAGCCAAAATGGCCAAGACTGACAATAGGGGTGGCGGGTGGCGTGGGGGGGGGGGGGTGATGGGAGGGAAGGACCACAGGGTTGGGCGGCTCTGGGACGACCTTGAACAGCGCGTACCACCTGGCCTGGCTCAAGACAAACAGCAGGGAGGAGGCCGAACACGCACTGGGAGGTGGGCGTGTTCAAGAACACAGCCCCGATCTGAAGACACAGACGGAAAATTAAGTGTGGCTGGCGGTGCAGTGGAGTACCACCCAGCCGTGACGAGGCCAAGTGACAGCTCCCTGTGACTCTGAGAAGAAGCCAGGCCCGAGCAAACATCTCCGGCCCAAATCCACGTCCGTGTTGCGGGTTGCGTCTCTTCAGTCGCGTCCCCCTCTTTGCGACCCCGTGGACAGTAGCCCACCAACTCCTCTGTCTGTGGGATTCTCGACAGGAATACTGGAGCGGGTGGCGAGCCCTCCTCCAGGGGATCTTCTTGACCCAGGGATCGAACCCGGGCCCTGCGTTGGCAGGCGGGTTCTTGACCTCTAGCGCCACCTGGGAAGCCGTATGCACAGACAGCTCAGAACAGGAACAAGGCCACGTTGTACAGAGTTGCTCAGACAGGTGGGAAGACAGTGAGAGCAAGACGGTGTTAGTGCGGAAGTCAGGGTGGCGCGGTCTCTGAGGGGCCACGGTTGCAGGCAGAGCCCTCTGGAGCGGGGCGGGGGCTTCAGCTGCCCTGCGTCTCTGGGCCAGGGTGCTGCTCCTGGGCCTTTCCATCTTTCCGCGTGACGGTTTGAGATGGAGACCCTGTGTGGTGTGGGACACAGGGGATAGGCAGGGACCCCCCCTGTGACGGCAGCGTCCGGGGCACGACACACACCCCGACAGGACAGGCAGCCCGGCCACACAGGGCACCTGAGCTGGAGAGGGGCTAATGTGCTACTTCCAACCAGGGCAGAGGATCAGAGACAGCGAGGAACCCAAGGGCGGGTGAAGGGGGCTCCTCTCCTCGCCCTTCTGGAAGGCTCTTCCACGGCGAAGCCCCTTTAACACTGACCAGGGCAGGTGCATCTTCTTAGCCCTTAGCAGCAGCTGAAACACTCTTCTTGGCTTGCTTCCTCATCTGCTATGGGTCTCCTGCCGCTGGAATCAAAGCGCCCAGAGGGCAGGGCGTTTGGTGTGTAGGTACTCCAGAAATATTCGTCGAATGAGAAAATCAATGGAGCTCGCGTTTCGATCGGGACTTTGAGGCCTTAGAAACACTTAGTAGCTTTTCAATATCCTCAAAGGAGAAAACGGAAGCTAGCCGCATGACATTGCCACACTTTCCAGAATGGCCTTCACAGCCACCTGGGGAGGGGCCTGCCATCACTCCCACTCTGAAGCAGAGGAGACTGAGGCTCAGAGGGCTGTGTGCACGGGCTTCTCTCGCAGCTGGCACGGTAAAGAGTCTGCCCACAACGTGGGAGACCCAGGTTCGGTCCCTAGGTGGGGAAGATCCCCTGGAGAAGGGAATGGCTACCCACTCCAGTATTCTTGCCTGGAGAATCCCATGGACAGAGGAGCCTGGTGGGCTACAGCCCATGCGGTCGTAAAGAGTTGGACACGACTGAGTGACTAACATTTTCACTTTCACTTAGGCCCCTTGACCACGTCCAAGACCTGATCCTAGTCCTGAATCTGGAGAAGCAGAATGATGAAGCGCCGCCATAACACCCTGGAGCAACTGTCTTTATTAGAACAGCCTGGCGCTGAGCGCGCTTCCAAATCTACATTACCATCCTGATAGCTTTCACTAAGTCCTTAGATTTTTTTTTTTTTTAAGTCATTGGCTCTGGGAGTCCTGGAGCTAAAATGGCCCTCCAGGGGATCTCACCCGAGACACAGGGCTCTTCTGGACCACCTCAGCGTGCATACCTCCGGCAAGGAGAACTCACTGCTTGCTTTCTTGTTTGGCTCTAACTCAGCTGAGCACAACAAAGACTCGCATTAGCCCCTGGCGCTGGGGATCAGCAGGTGCCTGGGCCACTGTCCCACCCTCGGGGGATTCAGAGTCTGGGGAGGAGGAGACTGTCGTCCCGCAGGATTGCAGTGGCCCAGGCCCAAACTCGCAGACGGAATGACAGGGGCCCATCGAGAGCCTGTCTGTCTCGGTCTGCAGAGCCCGAGGGGATTCTCAGGGTCAGGCCCCTCTGAGCACCTCCTGTAGGCCGTCTGAGTGTGCACACTGCCCAGCTGTCCGGGCACGAGGACCCCAGTCACAGAAGGGACTCCAGCCTGCAGTGGGCAAGAGGGGGCAGCATCTCCTGTGGGTGCTGCTGGCCGTGGGGCTGACATCCTTGTTCTGATCTTACGATTCTAGAGCCTTCAGGCACATTAGCAGACGGGTCTGCGGCTTCCCAGATGAAATGGGAAAGAGTGAGACCCCGTGATGAGGCCTGGCACAGAGCAGAGGCTGGAAAGACGTTTGCTGGGTTTGAACCGCGACCGTGCTGGGCCAGAAGGCCACATGCACTCAGCTCTGAAAAGTCAGCGCAAACTTGACTGCTTGCACCCTCCCTGCCTTTCTAAGCCGGCGCTTGCGTGGTACTCCACGGCGGAGTCCAGGCAGCGGGGGTGGGGTGAGGCGGTGGGTGTCCTGAGGTCAGGCCCACCTCTGGCCATGCACAGACCCCTCCCCAGTTCAGGGACGATGGGACCCCAGGGAAGGAGGACACAGATTCTGCCTGAGGTGACATGGATGCCTGAAGGCCAGCAAAGGTTTTCGGGTGGCATCGGTGGGCTGGGCCTGGCAGGCACCAAAACGGGCGGGCCGAAGGCTGCCTCCAGTGGGCAGGCAGTGGGCACTGGAAGATGCTGCCCCTAGATGTGAGTCTGAGTTACACTTTACGGTGGCCATGAACACCGTGAGCAACGGTAGGAGGTGGGAGCCCCGGCCTCTACAGGGACCTGCCCATGTGATGTTTCTTTCGTATCAGAAACACGTCCTGACAGGGGCAAGCAAGCCCAGTCCCAACCCTCTGTTTATGACAGATAAGGTGGGCGGGGTGATGAGACATCTGGTCAACCTTCCCTGACCAGTTAGTGTTCCGCTCCAGCCTGCACACCCCCGTGATGGGAGCTCCCTGCAAGAACAAAGGATGACTGTGCTCTTCTAGGGGCGCTTAGGAACTCAGCACCCCGAGTCAGAACATGGGTCGAAGGACAGCTGAGGACTTGGGGGGGGGGGGTCCCGGTGCTGCCTTGGCCTGGGCACCCCGTCTGCACAACAGGGCAGGGGCTTGACTCAGATCATGGGTGTCACTGTGGGGCCGGCAGGAGTGGGGTGGACAGAGAAAGTGGCTGGAAGGGCAGGCACCACAGGGAAGGGTGGCGACTCCAGTCACGAGACTCAGGATGACTTAATGCTTGTGAATTGTGTGGAGCCAGAGTCCCTGTCCTCGTTCCTCCCCTGCGGGGACCTCCGGGGCGGGGGGGGGGACGCTGCGTCCTCCCCCAGGCTGCAGCTCCCCAAGGATGGCCGGACTGCTGGAGAGCTGGGGGCCCGGGGGTGCTGTGTGGCCCTGGGCATGTCCCTGCCCCTCTCTGGCCTCAGTTTCCCCAGCTCTAAGGGGAGGTGGGCCCTTACGTGCTCCCTGTGGCACTGATGCTCAGGGGCCGGGCCGTGGTGATGCAGCGCCCTAGACAACTCCCGGCCTGTCCTTTCCGGCCTCTAGGGGGTCCCGGGGCTGCTTCTCTTCCCTCCTTTCAAACCCCACTGCACACCGGCTCTCTGGCCACTCACGGCTGCAGAGGCTTGGCCGCCGGGCCAGCCCAAGTGACGAGCCAGGACTAAAGCTGGGGGCAGCGGAGGGTGACCAGAGGTCAACTTGGTTGAGAGCCCAGCTCCCAGGGTTTGCACCCTGTCCGCTGGGGACTGACGGCGGAGCCAGAGCAGGGGCTCCCCAGAGTGCGGAGCAAGGGCCCCACCCCCACCCAACAGCGGCGCATGCTTGGAGCACACAAAGCTGACCAGGCAAGCAAACGCCCGCCCAGGGGCTGAAGCCCCGGACAGGCCCGGGGGAGGGGACACCCACTGCCATCTTTCTGCTCCGCTGGCTCCAGGAACAGATCTGTGATGACAGTGGAGAGCTTAGCGATTTAAAGCGGCAACTGCCTGGCAGACACTTGCGGGGGGACAAGGGGACATCCTATCACATCTCTGCCAACCAGCCCTGCCTCCTCACAGGGCCAGCTAGCTGGACAGAAGAGAGGTTTACCCGCACCCAGAGCCCCTTAGCCCACGAGGCTGGCAGGTGAGACAGAGTGTCCTGATACCCACAGCAGCGCGTGGTCCCTTCCCATACACCCTGCTCTCTCCTACCCCATCTGGGCTGTGGCTGTTCCAGCCCCCAGTACAGTCCTTTAATCAGACTCCTTGCCTGCTGGGGGGGTCTGACCCGAAGGACCCCCAAGGCTAGGGACCAGCGTCTGGCCCACGTGGTCAGGGGAGGAGGGACTGCCCAAGGTCACAAAGAGGGTCAGGGGCAGGGCTGAATCCGGGGCCAGCGCCTCCAGCCCAGCCCTGGAGCGTCCATCTGGTTCCCAACGAATTCCTGAGATGCCTCAACCTCCCCGCCCGCAGGCTCCGGACCCTGGATCCGCGGCCGGGTTTCTCCGCGGAGAGGCGGCGCGCAGAGGAGGGGGGTGGGGAGGGGAGGCCTTGGAGGGGCCACATCTCCCCGCCACCCCGCGACCCTGCGGGTCTGGGCTCACATTTCCCAGCCCAGGCGAGGCCGCCAGCGGCGCAGACGCGGGGCCGGACGCCCTGAGCCCCCTCCGGATCGCGCCTTCCGCGGGGTTTCGGAGGAGCGATCCGCAGAGCCGGGAGGCTCGGTCGCCTGCGGCCCCCCGGGAGCGACACCGCAGAGCCCCGTCCCGAAAGCCCGGCGCCCCCGCCTGATCCCCGCAAGGCCGGCGGCCAGCCCGGGCCCGCTGCGGCCGCACGCCTGCGGCCTCGGTCCTCCCCTCGGGCCCGGCTCCGCACAGCCGCCCCCCGCCCCCGCCCGGCTCCGGGCGCCGCTCGCGCGTCGCTGCAGGCTCGGCCCCGCGGCCCCCCGGCCCCCGGCCCCCGGCCCCGCCCGCCGCCGCGCGCGCCCCCGGCCCCCGGCCCCCGGCCCCCGGCCCCCGGCCCCCCGGCCCCCGGCCCCCCGGCCCCCGGCCCCCGGCCCCCCGGCCCCCTGCCCCCGGCCCCCCGGCCCCCGGCCCCCGGCCCCCGGCCCCGCGGCCCCGCGCCCCCCCGGCCCCCGGCCCCCGGCCCCCGGCCCCCCGGCCCCCGGCCCCCCGGCCCCCCGGCCCCCGGCCCCCGGCCCCCGGCCCCGCGGCCCCGCGCCCCCCCGGCCCCCGGCCCCCGGCCCCCGGCCCCCCGGCCCCCGGCCCCCGGCCCCCGGCCCCCGGCCCCGCCCGCCGCCGCGCGCGCCCCCCGCCGGCCCGCCTCCTACCTCGCGGGGCCGCCCGCAGCCTCCGAGCGCGCGCCGCCGCGCCGTCCCCGCCGTCCCCGCCGTCCCCGCCGTCCCCGCGGCCGCAGGAGCGCGGGCGGGAGCGCGGAGCCCCAGCCCGAGCGCCGCCGGCCGGCCGGCCTCCGCGCCGTGACCCTGGCGTGCGCGGCCTCAGTTTCCCCGGCAGCGGCTGGGGGGCGGGCGCCGGGTGCCGCCCCGGCCGCCGACGTCACCCGAGCCCGGCCAGTCGAGGCCGCTGGAGTCGGCGGGGCCGGGCGGGGAGCGGGTCTCGCACAGCCCCGGCGCGGCGGGGCGGGGGTGGGGGGGGGCGCCGGGTGGCCCCGGCCTTTCGCTGCGACCCGCCGAGACCCCCCAGATAAGCGCCCCGGAGCCGCAGCCGCAGGCCCCGCCCACGGAGGACCGCGGCCCCCGCCGCATGCCCAACCCCCTCCCCGCAGCCGCCCAGTTCTCGGATGAGAAGACCGAGGCCCAGAGAGGGTCGGCCACCGTGCAGGGTCGCGCAGCGTGCTGGGGGCAGGGGCGGGGGGCGGTGCTCTGTAACCGGCTCCGCGCGGTTTGGGGACGAGGGTCCGGGCCTGCCGGCGGCGCCCCCTACCCCACAGCAGACATGGCCTGGGCACCCACGGACTGCTGGGGGCGGGCCTCGGGCGGCGGCCCGGCCTCGGAGACGGCCAGGCCGTGGGGACGGAGCGGCGCAGGCGGCCTGCAAGGGGGCAGGCGCTCCAGGAGGGCTGTACCCCGGGAACAAGCAGCCGGGGAGGGCGCGCTGCCTGGCGTGCAGGGCGGTTCTGAGCGCCCTGACCCCAGGTTCAGGAGGGCTTCCTTTGGTGGGCAGCGGGCAGCCCCCGACCACGTGGGAGCCGGGCGGCCGGGCGCGCGCCCTGGTGGCCAGAATCGGCGAGGCAGGAGGCCGGGCCGGGCCGCTGGGGTCCAGAGGCGAGGAGGCCCGCGAGTGGTTGAGTCAGGAGACAGGCGCCTCGGCCGCCCTGCCACCCCGGGCTATGTGACCTTGGGCAAGGCACGTCCCTCTCTGGGCTTCTGGGGCAAGGTGGGGGGAGCCTGACTGTGCCCCCTGACAGCCCGTGGCTCTGGATATGGGGGCCAGGTGGGGAGTAGGCCGTGGATGCTGCAAGAACAGGCAGATCAGAGGTGAGAGGCGGACACTTTGTTCATCTACTTAAGCTCGAAACTATGATCCGGGTTTCACAGCCAAGGGCAGCGCAGAGAAGGTGAGTGTACTCGCCACACACACAGCCGGCCAAGGGCAGGGCCTCAGCTAAGTGGGGTGCAGAGCCACCTCAGCCTCTGTCTCGCGCACGGATAAGCACCTGAGCTCTTCCAGGAACACACAAGGCCCTGGTGATGGCAGAGATGGGCCAGGAATGGCCCAGCTCCTGGGGGTCCTCCTCACCCGATGGTCCCCCTGGGGGTTGGGCTTCAGGGCATCGCATGAGCCTCCACCCAAACCCCATGTCATCATTGGAAGTTTTGTTTTAAAAGCTATTTGTATACTTTCATAAACTTTTTTTTAAAGAGGTCTTGAAGAAAAGATTCTTGTAGTTTTAATAATTAAAAATGCTTTCACAGAGAAGCTATCTCCTTTTGTTGTCAATGCCAGGAATGAGTTACCTGGCTGGCGGGGATTCAGGGGAGGGGCCTGGGAAGAACTAGGGTCTAGAATCTGTTCAGTGACCGCCTTTCTAAGCCTCGTTTGAATGCATCTGCAAAACAGACCTAATGATAAAACCCCTCAACCTTCCCCCCTTCAAAGGCTGGTCTGAGGATCAACTGTGGTAATGTGTCAGAGGTTGTGGAAGATGCGCTGTGTAAATATTTGTGTTCCCAGAAGCCATGGCAGAAAATCCGGATAAATCTAACTATATAAAAATGAGAACTTCTACATGGAATAATAACACATACCGCAAAGTAAAAAAATACAAAGGGTTCACTTAGAAAGCATATCTGCAGCACGGATGACAGAAGTTCACAGAGGAGAATGAAATGAAAGTTAATTTCCCTAATACATAAAGAGCTCTTTCAAAGAGATGGGAAAAAGATGACTAACCAATTAGAAAAAAGAGGGCAGAGAATACAAACAAGCGGTTCATGGAAAGACATTCAATTTCACTTGTAATTAAATGCACATTAAAAAAATACAAACTGAAATACAACGTGTTTGTCATCGTGTGTTTCTACCAGGCTGGCAAAAAAAAAAAAAAAAAAGTTTGATGATGCTTTTGCTGTGGCAGTTAGGAAGAGATGAGTGCACCCCAGCACTGGTGGCTGAGGTGCAAGATGGCGCAAGCGTTTTTGCAGGGTGGCCCGGCAAAGGCATCCAGCATGCTGGCATAAAGACACGAGGGCAGCTGCACACAGCACGCTGTCAGAGTGAGCAAACAGAGAAGAGAAACACCTCTGGTGTCCAGCCCTGGGGAGAGGGAGCCGGCATGACGCACCCACAGGCTGAGACTTCCCAGGAAGAGCTCCAGGACGCATTTCTGCTGAGAAGTGCAAGGGACAGAAGGCTGTGTGCAGTCCCTCTTGTGTACACTGTAAAAGGTTAGACATATATGTGTACTGACGTTTCCTACTTCTTCTCCCGGAAAGGATACCCACATACCCAAACAACCTGTTACTGATGGCCGCCTTTTGGGAGGGTGTGGGGAATGGGAGAGGGAGGAGCTTTTCCTTTTCATTTTATATCTTCATCCTGAGGGCTTCCCTGATGGCTCACTGGTAAAAAATCTGCCTGCCAAGGCAGGAGATGCAGGTTCCATCCCTGGGTCAGGAAGATCCTCTGGAGAAGGAAATGGCAACCCACTCTAGTATTTATGCCTGGAGAATCCCATGGACAGAGGAGCCTGGCGGGCTACAGCCGATGGGGTCGCAAAGAGTCGGACACAACTGAGAAATTAAACAATAGCAGCAGCTGAGGGTTAGTTGATTTTTTAAAAGTCACCAGGCATTATCTGCACATAGGCACAGGCTCGTGGGGTAATTAAATCTTCTTTACTGCTACTGCGACTGCTAAGGCGCTTCAGTTGTGTCCGACTCTGTGCGACCCCATAGACGGCAGCCCACCAGGCTCCCCCGTCCCTGGGACTCTCCAGGCAAGAACACCAGAGTGGGGTTGCCATTTCCTTCTCCTGCATGGACTACATGCAACTGAAAAAGAACGTTTTAAAAAGAATCCTTTCTGAGACCGCACAGGGAATCGAGAGGCTTGCTCTGACCCGGGCTGGGGCGGACGCCCTGGGGACGACTGTCGTCCTCTGAGCCTCAAGGGCCCCTGATGGAGCAGACAGGAAGCCCAGGGCAAGGCAGGTGCCCAGGCTCCTTGCAGGTCTGATGTCACGTCAGGCCGAGAACCTTCCGGCTCGAAGAGCCAGCCTGACGCGGAATGCTGCAGGGAGGTGGGGCCCCTGGCTGTGGGCTGTGGGAGCAGGGGCCGGGGGGGCCGCCGCCTCGGCCTGCAGCCCCTCCAGGCTGGCCGCCGTGCCCTCGCCTGCTCTTTCCACCCTCAGTGCCCTGCCGGAAACTCCGGGCTCACATTTCCTCTCCAGATCAGCCCCGGCGACAGGCCCACAGGTCGGGGCTGGAGATCCGCTCCTAGGGGCACGGACAGAGGACCAGGCACCCAGCCCGTGTGCAGGGTAGAGATGTCGGGGGGCGGAGAGGGGTGAGCAATGCCTTCTGCAGCGAGGCTGAGCCACTCACCCAACAATCTGTGACCCCATCACCCCCCAAGCCACACTGACGCTCTTCGGGTGGACGGTCACGGCTCTGCACCTTCCGGCCTCTATTCATCTCTAGCCCTCCCCACGCCAAACTGGCAAAAATCCCGAATGAATGCTTTTTGCCTGTTAGCTGAAGTCCAAACCCAACCTTTAGATCTAGCTGCAAAAATGTCACCTCCTCTAAACATCTTGGCTCTCACAGAGAAATTCAAGAGCCGTTGGCTATTAACAATACAAATAACCACTGCCACACTGTCCTCTAGGCATCAGTTAGTGAGTCTGTTTGCTGCCCACAGTTCCCGAGGGTGGGGATGGAGGTGGGATCCTCTTTGCGTTGCCAGCGTCAACTGACACAGGCCCTATGACAGAGCTGTGCCCAGTCAGTGGCTAAGCACTGGGGACAGTGAGGCGGGTTCGGTGGGGGATGGCTGGAGCCGGGAGGGGCCCTTGAGGGCTGCTCTGCTGGGCAGAGGACGTGCCCTGGAGGATGGGGACCTGAGTGCAGGGCCAGGCGGCAGGCACAGCCTCACACACGGTGCCCACGCTGAGTCAGGCGGGCTCTGAGCTGGACTCTCCGCCCAGCGTCTACTCCTCGTTCCTCTGAGAGGCGTGATGCTCTGTCCATCTTACAAGTGAGGCTGGGGGCTGCCTGACTTCCGAAGCAGCTCTCTCTTACTCCTTGCCGCCTCCGTGCCTCCGTGTGGGCTTGTAGGCTCTCCCAGATGCATGGCTTTGGACACACCCCTTTCTCTCCACAGGCCTCTACTTTCCTGTCTGAGAAATGGCTCTACACTAAGGGCTTCTCAAACTTCAGAACCAGCGGAGGGATTTCCTGGTGGTCCAGTGGCTAAGACTCTGAGCTTCCAATGCGGCGGGGGCGGGGAGGGGGTGCCTGAGTGTGATCCCTGGTCAAGGAACTAGACCCACACGCTGCAGCTAAGAGTCGACACACTACAGCCAGAGAGTCCGCGCGAAGCAGTGCAGACCGAGGGTCCCCGTCCTGCAGCCAAGACCCGGCACGGCCAAATCGGTAAATATCTTTCCAAAAAAAACAGAACGGGCGGACACCTAAGAAGGCAGTTGGCAAGTTTCGTCAGAGCACACTTGGAGGAACAACACACCCAGAGCTGCTGCTGCTGCTAAGTCGCTTCAGTCGTGTCCGACTCTGTGCGACCCCATAGGCGGCAGCCCACCAGGCTCCTCAGTCCCTGGGGTTCTCCAGGCAAGAACACGGGAGTGGATTGCCATTTCCTTCTCCAAAGCATGAAAGTGAAAAGTGAAAGTGAAGACACTCAGTCGTGTCCGTCCCTTAGCGACCCCATGGACTGCAGCCAGAGCTCCCTGGTGACAATTCAGTGTGCAGATTCACCACAGGGGCCCTTTGGCCCCGAGTCCAAGAACAGAGCAGGAAAAGCAGCGGCGGAGCCCAGACAGCAGAGCTCAGCGTTCAGTCGCCCCAGTGGTCTGGATACACTTTTGTTAAATGGGGGAAGGTCCTCATCTTCACGAAGGTAACATTTAGGGGGCTTCCCTGACGGTCCAGTGGTTGAGAATCCGCCTTCCAAAGCAAGGGACACCAGTTCGATCCCTGGCTGGGGAACTAAGATCCCACATGCCACGAAGTGACTTACAACATCTGTGCACCCTGGTGAGAGATCCCACATGACGGTAGAAAGGTCCTGCCTGCTATAATTAAGACCCAATGCAGCCAAATGAATTTTTACAAATAACATTTAAAACAATATTGTATTACGGTCAAAGCGTTTTAAAAAATTTTTTCTCCCCACTCCTACTCTCCATGGTCAAAGGGTTTTTGACAAGACAATTCATAGGACAGAATAGTTTCTGCAATAGACAGCGCTGAGACAACTGGTTATCCACCCAGAAAAAATGCTGCGTTTGGTCCCTCGCTTCCCATTACACACAAACATTACCTCAAAATGATCAAAGAGCTGCATGTGAGAGTTACAGTTATGAAACTCTTAGAAGAAAACATAGGCGGAAATCTTTCTGACCTTGAATTAGGCAATGATTCTCAGATATGGCCTCAAAGACTTAAGACATAAGACAAAAACACGATAAGTTGGACTTTTTCAAAATTTTTGCACTTCACCTCAAAAGGCACGACGAACATAAAATAGATAACCAACAAGGACCTACTATAAAGCACAGGAAACTATACTCAATACCTTGTAATAACCTACAGTGGAAAAGAATCTTAAAAAAATATATATATACACGAATCACTTTGCTTATCTGAAACTAACATAATGAGAGACAAGCCACAGATTGGAGGAAAATATCTGCAAAGCATTAAAACCAAACAGAGACTTGTATTTAGAATAGAAAAACGTGTATGGTAATGTCCCCAGCAGTGTGTTCACAATGCTCGAAAAGTGGAAGCAACCCAAATCTTCCTCAGCTGTGGTCAGCAGATAAACTGCACGCCGTCTTGCCTCTACAAGAGCATGGCTGAGAAGGGGTGGCGTCCTGACCCCTGCTACAGCAAGGCTGAAGCTTGAGCAGGCTAAGCGGAAGAAACCTGTCACAAAAGGTCACTTACTGTGTGATGCCATCTACATGGAATGCTCAGAAAGGTTAATTTATAGACAGAAAGATCAGTGATTGTTGAGGACTGGGGCGGGACAAGACAGTGATGGAAAGAAGACACGAGGTTTCTTTTCAAGACGATTTGAAATGATTTAAAATAAAATTGTGCCAACAGTTACACAGCTCTGTAAATATACTAATAACCACTGCATTGTACACTTCACACGAGTGAATTTTACGGTACATAAATTAAACCTTGGTAAAGCTTCAAAAAAAAAAAAAAAACCCATGATGACGAAATACAATGCAAGATCGGAGATTGGAAAAAAAGACTTGCCATTACTTGGATGACTGGCGAGACATGACTGTAAATTATATTTTTAAAAATCTTTTTGGTGGCACTGCGTGCAGTATGTGGGGTCTTAGCTACCCAGCCAGGCATAGAACATCCCCCCCAACGCCTGCAGCGGAGTCCTAACCACTGAGCCACCAGGGAAGTCCCTTTAAAGTGTATTTTAGATCCTAGAACTGGGTCTCATGAATTTGGCTACTGGATCGCAGTTACATAAGAGAATGTCCTTGCTCTTAGGAAACACAAGCTGAAGCCTTATTTAGGAGTAAAGGTCATTGGGCGGCAAGTTTGTGATGACCTCTCAAACAGTTCTGGGAGAAAAAACTCTTTTTTTGGAAGAGTGAAATTCGGTGAAATGTTACTTATGATGAAGCTGGGTGAAAGGTGCATGGAAGATTTTTTTTTTTTCAATTCTTGCAGGTGTCTTCAGGGCTGAAATTGTTTCAAAATAACTCAATGAATCTACACGTAAAAGTATTGAGTGGGACTTGAATACCACTGAGAATAAAGCCATGGCCCCCAGAGGAGAAAAGGTGCGGACAATGTTGTGAACACACCTCCCATGGTGGTGTCCATCTCCTTGCACTGCTGGGGAATCCCCAGAGAGAAGACACAGCCAGAGCCCGAGGGGGTGTCGGGGCATCCGCCCACCCAGTGATATGTACTGAGCACCTTCTGTGCGCCAGGTGGGGCAGGGGTCTGTAGCAGGGCAAGGGTGTGAATCTTCTCTGTCCCCACACAGCAAAGAGGCTCCCGAACGCCAGGGTCCGGGGCCTGGAGGGACGGGCAGACGGGCCGGGCCCCTCCCAGCAGCAGACTGGGTGGCTTGGGGACCTGCAGGCTGCCTGTGTGCAGGGAGGCAGGGGTGGGGGCCAGGACATGAAGGGGGCACCTCGCTCCCCTCCCACCACAAAACCCAAACATGCTGCCGCGTGGAGACCCCGTTAGGTGGTCCCCCACCCCTGCTCCCCGGACGCTGCCCAGGGAGGCCCATTCCTGGAGGTTCCAGCACTTCTCAGGCAGGGGGGTGGGGCTGAGTTATTTTAGGGGATCTTGCATCCCATATACACACCCAACACTGCCGATAGACCAAACAAATACTACGCTTCACACGTTAACATCTTTCAAACCAAAACAGATGCTGCGCCGTGAATAAAACTCACAGACTTCATGTTCCTCTAAAACGGGTTCTCGCAGCTAGCTGTGGGTTTTCAGCCATGGACACTAACCCTCCTGTGCAGAAGTGGGGGAGTATGTGGGCATTGAGGTGATGAAAAGGCAAGCTCCCTGTACTAGAAAAGCTGGGAAGTGCAATGGAGTCCCCCCCGGCTCCCATCCCTCCTCCCTGCCCCCCTCCCTGGCTGCACCTGCTTCCTGCGGGGAGGACAGGGCTGGGGGGCGAGGGGGCCCTAGGGCTCGCCCCTCAGCAGTCTCCGGGAGCCATGTTCCCACTCTGGGACTGGGTGCTTCCGGCCCTTCTGCCCCCAGCAGATCAGGAGCCTCTAGAGGTGACAGGGACGGCGCTGAATCCCAAGCGGCCAGCACGGGGCCAGGGTGACCTCAAAGGTAGGGGCTGGGCCAAGGGGGCTTCCTAGCCACGAGGCCACTGGGTGCTCAGAACGGGGCTAGCTGGGGGGCTGACTTCTTTAACAATTTCATTTTCACTAGTTGAGACTTGAGTAGCCACCCATGGCCAGCGGCCGCTGTACCGGGCAGCGTGACTTCTAGAGGTTTACGGGAAACACCGAACGGGGCCAACGCGGGAGGTGAGCAGGTCAGCTGGGAAGCCCTCTATCCCCAGCTGGGACGTGGGAGTCCCCCGTCTGCTGTGGCCCAGGGATTCACCCCACTGTGGGCACTGAGCTCCCCGCAGGGCGGGCACCGAACCAGGGGCTCTGCAAGCCACGGCAACGTAAGGGGTCCTCAGGGGGAGTTTTACCGGCTAGTTACTGACTCTATAAACAATGACTTTCGAACTTGAAGCCGTGACCCCTACCCTTGTAAGCAAGAAGCTGGCAAAATCCTAACGACGCACACTCTGCGACTGCAAGGCGTGGCCACAAATTCCCTCCATCAGCATCCCTGGGCTCCACCTTCGCCCTCCAGGATGCCAAAGATGCCAGCTGCCCACTGGAGGCCACCGACGGGTGGGCAGCAAGGTGCCCCAGCCTAATAACCACAGCCGAGTGAGTGCGGCCACCTGGGACTTTCCAGGGAGCCCAGGGGCCCCAACGGGCCGGCCCGGGCACAGTCGCCCATGCTGTTGGGGCCACAGCCTTTGGGTGGCCTGTCACACAGCAGTCATGAAATGAAACACGGATCGGCACACTGATCCCTAGGATGGCTGCCCCGGGCTGCCAGAGCTCAGGGCCCAGCCTGGGCCATGGGAGGCAGAACCCAGCCCTCAAGCGTTCTCTGGAGGGGTGGGGGCCCCACCAGCAGCGTCCGGGACCCCAGGGAACTGATCTGCCCTTTAAACAGAACAGAGGCCTGTGCGGGGCAAGAGGGAGGCAGCCTTTGGGAGAGCCCGCGGCCTTCACGGAGCTGGGCTCTGACCTGGCTGGACCCTCCCTGCTGCAGCCCAGACTCTCCCTGCTGCGCTTCCAGTTCAGGGTTACAAAGCCCTCACCATGGGTGGGTGTCTTTCTCCCCTCTTACAGGGGAGCAGGCAGACTTGGGGCGACCGAGGATGCGATGGTTGGATGGCGTCACCGATTCGACAGACGTGAACTTGGGCAGACTCCAGGAGACAGTGATGGACAGGGAGGCCTGCTGTGCTTTAGTCCACGGGGTCCAAAAAGGCGGACACGCCCGAGCGACTGAATGAAAGCAACAGGACAGACTCAGGAGCAGAGACGCTTGTCCGAGTCGCCCAGCCCGACGCGCCGTCCTCCGGGTCTGGCTTCTGGAGGCCCTCACCCTGCGGGCAGTGACACCCTGCAGACGCTCCTCCGGCTCCCAGCCTGGCCCGAGGGGGAGGCGGCAGGAGATGGCCACACCATGGGTGGGGTGCTGACCCAGCGCCCACTGCAGTGAGGATGGGGGCAGGCAGACCCCCAGAAGAGGGCCAGGGTGCTGTCAGCAAAGGCTCAGCCTCCAGAGGCACCACTGGGCCCTTCTCCCATGACCGCCTGCGGCCGCTTGATTAGCAAAATGACAGAGCATGGGGGCGCCCGCTGGGGGCCAGTTGCCACCTGAGAGGGGGCACCAGGGACTGTGGCCTGATCGCTGAGGGCGTGAGTAGAGCCTGCATGCTGCGGGTGCTTGGCCGGGCAGGAAGGGAAGCTGCGAGGGGAGGGGACGCCTCGCCGCCCAGCGGGAAGGAGACATCCAGGGAAGATCCTATTTCCCAGACAAGGCAACTGAGGCCCAGAGACGCGCGGTGACTTGCCCAAGGCCTCACGTCTTGGCCCGCAGAGAGCTGGGTGGCAGGGTCTCAGCTGCTCCCCTCTGCGCTCAGCACGCACAGGAGGAATCGTCGCGGCCGGTTCTCACTGGCATCTGCAGGTGCCAGGCCTTCAAGCCGTCTTCTGTCGTCTCTGGGACGTCATCTTGGGTCCACTCTGTAGATGTAAAACTGAGTCCTGAGGCTTGACGAGGTCACACAGCAAGGCAGCGCACCGAGGACTGGCACTCAGGCGGCCAGACTTCTCCAGGGGCTGACCATTGGGCCCACACCGCCTTGGTTTCCCCTCTGTGCAAGGAGGCTGTGCGTGGGTTGACCTCTGACCTGCTGTGATGTCACCAGGGAGGCGGGCCTCTCGCCTGGGAAGTCTCAGGGCTGAAAAGGGAAGTGGGGAGCGGCTGTTTCCCCATCCGGCCCGCTCCCCTCCCTGGCCCTGTGCCAGGCGAGTGGTCACCTCCCTTCGACCGCTTCCTCCGGAAATTCCCCGGAAGTGCCCTGTGCCCACGGTAGGAGCATGAATGCAACCTCACGCCTCGCGTCCTCCTGCTGAGACACCCGGAGCAGGCCAGCCAGAATGGCAGCGTCGGGACGACCCCACAGCTGCGACCCCCAGGGGCCCTCCTCTCTGCCTGTGTGGCTCCGTCTCCTGCCTGCCCCCCGCACCCCGTCCTCCATACGAGGTCCCCAGGTGTCCTCTTCCACCCTAGGTCTCATTACCGTGAAGCAGTGCGCAGACGGTTAAGGGCCTGGGCTTTGGGGCCACGGTGATTCGAGGTTGTGGGCCGTTTGATCATGGTGTGAACTTGGGCAGGTGGCTGTAACTCCCCAGGCCTTGGTTTTCTCACCTGCACAATGGGGATCTTAACGGGCTGACAGGAAGGGGTGACGCAGGTCAAGTTGCCGAGCACAGCGCCTGGGGCATCTTATCAGATCACAGCGGGGGTGCTGGAAGACTGTGCCTGCCCAGCCCAGCCCAGCTGGGGAGCCCCGGTTTTCCCTGGGGAAATCCCCTTCTCCCCTCTTAAGTCCACCTTGCGTCCATGGATTCCATCCCTAACTTGAGTACTCCGCCCCCTCACCAAAGCAACTGGCCCAGCCATGAGCCTGTGACCCAAGGCTCTTCTGCGATTTGTCGGAACCATTTCTGCGGGGATCGTTCACAGGCTACTGGAAATCTGGAGCCAGGGGGCCCCCACGAGCAGAGGCTGCCTGAGGGGGAAGTTGTGAAAGAAGGGAGAGAGACACCCGTGTCTCTGACACATGGTTTGAGCTCCTGAGTCAAACTGTACCTGAAGCTCTGTCTGTTTTAGAAATCGAAGGCAATAAAGCTGCCCTTCCGCTCAAGCCAGCCTGGGTGTTTTGCTTGCTTTCATCACTTGCAACCAAAAGCACTGGTTAATCTGACCTCCCCGCTCACAGACAGCACAGCACCAGGGGCTCTGGCCCCCGCCTGCCTTTTTGGCCCCGATCCGGCCCTCATCCTTTCCAGACCCCACGCCCCCCAACACTGACTGCGGCTCCCTGGACACAGCGACAGATCCCACCCACCGTCTGCGCCTTCTCCACCTGCCTGGCTTTACACACACTCCGGAGCAGGCTCAGATGCTGGTCTGGAACCCTCTCCCTGGAACCCTCTCCTAAATACTCCCCTTTCTGCAGAGCAGAGCTTCTTCCTGGGTGCCTCAGATGGTGAAGAATCCGCCTGCAGTGCGGGAGACCTGGGTTCGACCCCTGGTTAGGGAACTAGCGGCCACGCGCGGCAACCAGCAGCTCCCCTGCTACAGCTGGGGCCGCGTCCGCGTGTCAGCCGCTCAGTCATGTCCGACTCTGCGACCCCAGGGACTGTGGCCCGCCAGTCTCCTCTGTCCATGGGATTCTCCAGGCCAGGCAAGAACACTGGAGTGGGTGGCCATTCCAGTTCTCCAGAGGATCTTCCCCACCCAGGGATCGAACCCGGGGTCTTCCGCATTTCCGGCAGATTCTTTACCATCTGAGCCACAGGGAAGATCTGGCAATTAAAGGTCCCACAAGCCACAAGGAAGATCGAAGACCCTGCGTGGCACAGCTGGGATGTGTCATGGCCAAAGAACTATTAGACATTAAGAAACACCAATGTCATAATCACACTGAGAACAGCCGTTTCACTCCACGTAACCACTGACATTCATGCAGCCGCTGCAACGTCATAACACGTGGACACGCCCAGGTACAGCTATCTAACCCTCACCTTGGGAAACGCGATCCACAGCGTGCAGAGGAGGAAACTGAGGCTCAGAGAGGCACTGGGGGCTGCCCAGGGAGTCACAGTCACTCACGTGGGGGCTGGGCGCCGACCCGCCACCTCCCTGCTCCCACCTGGCTTATCTCTGCCAAGTGAACATGCTTTAGGGGCGGCTGAGAAGGGCTTTAAAAATTCACTGCTCAAGGACTTCCCTGGTGGAACAGTGGGTGAGAGGCCACCTGCCAATGCAGGGGACACTGGTCTGATGGAAGATTCCAGATGCTGTGGAGCAGCTAAGCCCATGAGCCACTGCGACCGAGCCTGGGCTCCGGAGCCCGCGAGCCGCACCCACTGAAGCTGGAGGGCCTGGAACCCACGCTCCGCAGCAAGAGAAACCACGGCACTGAGAAGGCCGCACCCGCAGCCAAGAGTAGCCTCCGCTTGCTGCAGGTAGAGAAGCCTGCGCGAAGCAACACGACTCAGCCCGGCCACAAAAAAATCGCTTTTAAGATTCAGAGCGAAGCTGGTCTCCTGGCTGCTCAGAGCGGGTGGCCGTCCGTAGCCACTGCGGCATGCAGGCCTCCAGGTTCACGAGTCGCCACCATCCCTGGCTCTGACGCAGCCCTGTTTTGCAGGCCCTGGGTTTCACGTTGACTGTGTTTGCTGCTGACGTGATGGGAGGGGTGGTCAGCCTGCTGCTGGGAAGGTGTTTCAACACACAACTGTTTTGAACGTGGTGACTTCCCCATGCACCACGGCCGGGGACAGCCTGGCAGTCTCTTGCTGGTAGAGCAGAGGCTGCTGACCCTGGCCGACGGGCGAGGCGCACATTCTGCCTTTGTGGGGAAAGACGGCTGACTTGGAAAAGCCTTGTTCGGATCAAGCAGCCGCTCCTCCTCTGCAAAGAGGGGATGGGGAACCTCCAGGGCCGTGGTGTGGCCGGGACGGGGCAACAGAAAGTTATGAGCACACAGTAGGTGCTCACTAAGTGCTCTTTTCCTCCCTGTCCTCACGGCCTGGAAGCCAGGCCACCTTTCACCCACTCGTAGGCCCTGGCATCCTGTCCTTCTCACCCTCAGGCAGCTGTCCTGACCTCTGGGCCCTGGGCAGGTGCCCCAGGAGCCGGGCACAGCCTGCTTAGCCTGCTGTGTGCAGGTCCTGAGCTGGCCTGAGCCCCAGGATGAGCCCCAGGGCTCCTGCCCTCTCGTGTCTCACTCCCCAGGTCAACTCTAGGCCCTCAAAGTTTAGCTCAGCTGCCGCCTCCTCCAGGAAGCCTCGGGGGAAGCTGCCTGGATATAAACTCCACCGCTGCTCCTTGGGGCTCCCACAGGCCTTGGAGCTCACCCCCAGTCAGCTCTGACTGCCGGTGTCCTAACTTCCTCTTTCCTGTCCCCTCTGCCCCAGGGCACTGTCAGCAACATGCCAGAAGCAGCGTGAGGCTCACCACCGCCTGCAGCTGGCTCATCACGGAGTCGGGCGGCACTCCCCACATTTGCCAGGCACCCACGTGGATAAGGCCAAAGTTTGCCAGCAGAGAGGAAAGCAAGGAGAGAACTGACAAGCCCGAACCCAGTCCATAAACTGAGCTCCTGGGTCCAGCCGTTCCTGAAGCCATTACCCCAGACTTTCCAGTTCCGTGAATTGGAAAAGCTCCTTTTACAGATGAGCCTGTTTGACCCCGATTTTTCTGTCACCTGCGACTACAGGGCCTCTACCGGGAAGGCTGGTGAGCTGACCTGAGACGCCCAAGGGCACATGCCCAGGAAAGCCGCAGAGAGGGGCTCCCACGGAAGTCTGGGCCCTCAGCCTGCTTCTGCTGCCCGGCCACAGCCCAGCGCCCCGGCCAGCCCTCTGGGTGCAGCCCAGGCACTCTGCTCTGCCGGCCTCGGCGTCTCACTGCTGTGCTAGAGGCGGGTGATGTTACACTGATTTCTGGGTGCTGCTATGCTCTTCCATTGAAGGGGGCTGATGACCACTCCTCCGCAGACTCTTGGTGAAGGTCAGAGGGCGCCTCAGGGTGGCCTGGCCCACACTCACGGGACTCAGGGAGTGAAGGCAGCCGTGCGGACCCTCGTTCCTGCCTGCACCCGGCTGACAGTCTGCAGATACGATGCCCAGTGGACCCAGGTCCCAGCCTGGGGGCCACCTGGAGCTCCAGACACAGCGTGCCCACGCCCGGCCGGTCTTCGTCCTGTGACTGTGGCCTCGTTTCTGAGCAGCGGTCTGAAGGCACACATGCTCCGGCTCTCTGACGCTGGGGTTCTACGTAGCCCTGGCTCTCTCCAAACAGAAGGAGTTCCAAACACAATGAGGCCGGCAGGTGTCCAGGGGACAGTGCAGGGTGGGGGCCCGGCAGCTCCGCGGTCTCTGTGTCCCACCCAGACGACGCTCCACGGGAAAGTGAAGTGAAGTGAGAGTCGCTCAGTCGTGTCTGAATCTTTGTGACCCCATGGACTATACAGTCCATGGAATTTTTCAGGCCAGAATATTGGAGTGGGTAGCCTTGCCCTTCTCCAGGGGATCTTCCCAAGCCAGGGACTGAACCCAGGTCTCCCACATTGCGGGCGGATTCTTTACCCGCTGAGCCAGCAGGGAAGCCCAAGAATACTGGAGTGGGTAGCCTATCCCTTTACAGCGGATCTTCCCGACCCAGGAATCGAACCGGGGTTTCCTGCCTTGCAGGCGGATTCTTTGCCAACTGAGCTATCGGGGAGGCCCTTAGGGGAAAGTGTCACTTGCAAATAAGCGTCCAGGCCCGGGGAAAAATCTCCCCAAGGGTTCGGACTCTTCAGGGTGTGCAGGGAAGGCAGCCCCACCAACCTGGACTTTCCTGGTGACGGCGAAGCAGAGAAAGTGCAGCGGACCAGGCCCGCGCGGGTGGGGCGCAGAGCCAGGGCGGACACACCGGGGTCTACACAGCGGCGGCCCGCCGCCTCAGAGGGCCAGCAGGAGGGAGGGCTGAGCCTGAGGCCCTGTTTTAGCAGAGCTGCGCTGAGGCGGTGGCAGGGGGGACTCAGCCGGGGACTCTGGGAAGTTTCAGGAGAGGGAACGGCGGGACGCCCCGCACGGCTCCCCACAGCCTGCCCCGCGCGGCTCAGGGCCCCGGGCCCCCACAGGCCGCTCCGCTGTGGCCCTCTGCCCACCGCCTGCTCTTTCGATCGCCATCAGGCTACCTACTTCATGATGCCCCAGCTCCGCTCGTCCCTGAGCTCTGACACCCATGAGGTCGTGAGTCGGGCCTGCCAGCGGCTTTGTGTCAAACGGGCCCCGTGCCTCTATGAAAATAAGCCACATTCCCCCCAGTGGCCCCCTTCCCCGCCATTCACCCCCTCCTGTGCCCTTTAATCTGGTTTGTTCGACCCTTTCGGACGCCCAGAGATGACACAGTGCTTGGCTCACAGTAGGCGCTCGATAAATGTTTGTGGAATGTTTGGGTTTAGGGACCTGCAAGGTGCTGAGAGTGCAGAGTGGCAGGGGGCTCAGCTCGAAACTCTGGGGCCTGCAGGGCAGGAGAGGACGGGCGGTCCAGGAGGGGAAGCAGCTTGTCCGAGGCTCCCCGAGAGCCAACCAAGGCGCCCGCCCAGGGTCCCCCACGAGAGCCAACCACAGCGCCCGCCCAGCCCCTGCTGTCCCGGCCCGGATCACCCCCTTCCGCCTGCCCTCAGGACGTTGGTCCTCTGCCGGCCGGCCAGCATCCATCTGCCTGGCCAGGCCCCCCCCGCTGTACCTTGGGACCCGACAAAGGCAGGTCGTGCCTGAGAAGCTGCGGCCGGAGCCCTGGGCCCTGAGCAGCCTGACCGCCGGGATCCTGCTGCGGCCCCTGGCCCAGGGGGTCAGCGGGCAGCCCTGTGGCTGCGTCAGGGGGAGCCTTTGTCGGACCCGGCTCGGAGGGCAGCCCTGGATGGAGCTCACCCCTCAGCCGTGCGTCCCCCACCCCAGTGCGGGCTCCAGGGGGCCTGTGGGGCGGAGACCCCCTCCTTAGGACTGGAGCTGACCGCCTGCAAAGGGGGAAGTGCACCCAGTGACGGGGTCATCACGGGAACACTGACCCCTGCCCCCGCAGACGGCAGTGTGACTCACTGAGGGGCTAGGGGTCGCTCCGGGTCCAAACCCCAGGTCCGCTTCACACGCCGGCCTGGGACGCGGCGCACAGGCCCTCAGGTCACTGGGGGGACGGCCACCCGGGGTGGGGAACGGCCACCCGGGGTGGGGAATCTCCCTGCGGGCCAGGTGGCCGGCCCACCCCGCCCGGGGATTTCCTGAGGGACTGCACCCGCGACTCGCTGAGTCGCTGTTCCGCGTGCACAGAGCGGCTCCCCCACTGGGACTGTCCCCAGTCCCTCCAGCCTCACGGCTCCTCGCTGGACCAGTTCAGAAAGAAGCCACGGCTGTCGGTGGGGCGGGCGGGGCGTCCCTAGGGCAGAGCCCACTTAGGACAAAGTGGACCGCAGTGGACTGGTGGGCAGACAGGAAGCCCAGGTCCTGGAGCCTGGGGACGTCCTCTGCCCGCTTGCCGCAGCCTACGAGTGCCCCGAGCGTGTGTTCCCCGGGGGATGGGGGCTCCACACACCACACATGGGGCCTCTAGGCCCTCAGTTGACTCGGCTGTGAAATGGGCATGGCCCAGAGTCTCTCTTTCTTGCGGGGGTCGTGGGGCCCCAGACAGAGAACCCCGGCCTGGGTGAACGGAGGGGCTCTGGCCATCCTCCCCCCGACAGGGCATGAGGCGAGTCTCACCGCCGGGGACGCCAGTGAACTTCCCTTCTGCAGCTGCGACCGCCCTTCCGGGCCGCTGTGGGAAACGCCGGGGCCACCGACCACACCAGCTTGTCCAGGTGTGGAGAAGCAGGGGCAGAAAGCAGTCCCAGGAAGCGGCCCAAAGCCCTGGGGGCAGCTCGAGAAGCCCTCCGCCCGGCCGCTGCCCCAGGACGGTCGGCGCCCCCGCGGGTCCCCTGGGTGGGGCACGAGAGGCCCTCCGCCCGGCCGCTGCCCCAGGACGGTCGGCGCCCCTGCGGGTCCCCTGGGTGCCCGAGCCCTGTCCCTGCCCACCCAGGGCGGGCGGTGGGCGTACTCACAGTCCCTGGGGAGAGGGCGGCGGTCTTCACCCTGCCTGTGTCCGTGGCCCCGGGGCACCAGCTGCGGGCCGCCCGCCTCCGTCTGAGGTCCCACTTCCTCCCTGCCCAGCCCGCATCCAGGAAACCACGCCCCGGGCACCCTCGGGCCCCACCGCCCTCAGCCGGCCGGACACTGCCCTGGGGGTTCTCCGTCCAGGTCTGGGCCGTGCAGGTGGCCGGAGACCAGGCAGGCCCCAGGGATTTGCTCAATGAATAATACAGCTTCCTGCTGGCCGGGCTCTCGCGGCCGATCGCGTTTCAGGGGCCACTCGAGTTTCCTCGAGGCCGCTTTGTTCAGAAGCGCAGGGGCCCGGCTGGCTCTCCAGCCACTCGGCACTGACCCTCTCTCTGCCGACCAGCCTAGGCAAAAGGCAGACGACAGGTGGCCTGGCGGACTCTGCCCTGCTTAGTCTCAAAGCTGCTCTGGCCCACAGGGGACCAGGGGTGGGGTGGTCAGCTGGCCTCCTTGTGGTCGCGGAGGCCCCCCCCGAGGCCTCCTCGCGCTCAGACCCCGGTCCCCCACCTGCAGAGCCCCTGGCCACCCCCGGTCACTGCCCGGCCCATCCCCCACTCCTGGAGGCCGTGCCTAGATCCCCTCCTCCAGGAGGGCATCCCCCATGGGGTGGCCTGCCCCCTGCGGCAGCTCCCTGGGCATCTCTGACTGCTCTCGCCAGCCGCCCCCGCCCACACCGTGCCACCCCCCCACCTCCCGAAATCTTGCTTGCTCGCGGCAGCCGGATCGCTTTGACACAGCACAGTTGCAGCTTTATCCTCCTGTGCACGCTGTCTTGTCTCAGCTGACTCTGAAGTCCTCCACCTGACCCGGGGCCCTGAGGGCTGCACATCCATCCCCAACTCCCTCCCCACCAACCCTGCTCCCGCTCAGGGCGTTGGCACTTGCAGAGTTTGCTCCTTCCTGCCACTCTCAGCTCAGGGCCACCCCCTGAACTAGGTGTTTCTTTCCTCTGTCTTGTTTTAAAAACAGTTTCACTGAAATAGAACTCACGTTCCATAACACTCGCCCATTTAAAGTGTGCCATTCACAGGCCTTCCCTGGCGGCTCCAGGGCTAGGCTCAGCGCCTCAAGGGTCAACCCCCGGCCAGAGAACTAGGATTGCACATGCCTCGCGGTGCAGCCAAAATAAAAATTCAAAAAATAAAGCGAGCAAGTCAATGCTCTCAGTGTATTTTAGAGTCGCACAAACATCACCGCCATCTGAGGCTGGAATGTTTTCATCGTCCCAGAAAGAAACACCTGTTAGGCAGTCCCTCTTCGTTCCACCCCAGCCTGGACAAGCGCTCATGTATTCCTGGGTCAGTGGACTTGTCTCCTGTGGACGTTCGTGTCTGTGGCCTTGCGTGACCGGCCCCCATCCCTCCGTCTGAGATTCTCAAGGCTCGTCCATGTCACAGCATGTCCTCCCTTTTTACGGCTAACACCATTCTGCTGCAGGGACGGGCCTGCTCTTCAGCTGAAGGGCACTTGGGGAGGCCTCTCTAGACCACCAGGTCACGTGGCCCCTTCTGCCCGGCTGCTCCATCGCTCCCCCTAGTCTCACCCTCTTCCCAGAGTCCCTGTCTGAAGACGTCTTCATCTGTTTATTTATCGTTCAGCTCCAGCCCGGAGAGACCCGGCCGTCCGCATCCTCACTGCTGGGGGCCCAGCGCACAGTAGGTGCTCCGGCTTTCCGCACCTGCTGGGGTGGCCTGTGCCCCACTCCGCCACCTCCCTGCCCAGCTCCCTGAGGGTGAGAGCCGCCCTGCCAAGAAGGGCCCCCAGTGACCCCATAGGAAACTAACAACGCCAGATCCTCGAGGCCCTGGCGCCTCCTCTGCCCCAGGCGGTGGTTGGGGGGGCAGACAGTGCCCCTCCCAGGGTAGACACCAGGCACTGAGTAGGTCCTCAAGTCCTGCAGAGAGACTCCGTGGGGGGAGGGGGCAGAGGAGGGAAGACGGCAGGGCTGAGGCTCAGGGGGTCTGAAGCCTGAGGGTCTGCATGAGCTCGGAGGGGCAGCTCAGATCTCCCACCCCGGCTGCCCAGAGAAGGGGGGTCAGGAGAGGCTGGTGTGTAGGCTGCGAGCCCCCGCCCGCGAGGTGTGCACACAGGCCCCGCGCAGGGGCCTTGGACGGCTCACTGTCCAGGACGCTCCCTGGACGCTCCCCGGGACGCCCCGGGGCCCAGCTGCCAGCTGTGCCCCAGCACTCCTTCCCAGATGGCGGGGGCGGGGTCTGCTCAGCCAAGCTCCCCACCGCCCCATCCCCAGCCTGTGCCCCAAGGGGGCTGCCCTGTTCCCCGCCCCCAACTGGCAGCTCCAACACCCCCCACCTCCACCGCAGCTCAAATGCCCCACTGGCTCCCCCAGGGCAGAAACCGATCTCTCGTTCCCCAAGTAATGCCAGGTGCACAAGTGATTCTCTTGCCCAACCTGTCTCACACACACACACCCCTACCCTGCCTGCAAGCCCACAGACCCGTTTAATCTCAGAACAACCCTAAAAGTCACTTAACGCGATAGGACGGGCTGAGCTGCTTCCAGACTCTGCGGTGGGCGGGGGCGGGGAGGGGGGTCCCCTGAGTTACGAGCCTGGGCTCCCCGCACTGTGTCACTGGCCTCTGGGTGCTGACGGGGACCCCCTCAGGATCGCCCCAAGAAGCCTGCCCTGCTGGAAACGCCCCCCATCTAACAGGCAAGGAAACGGGCCAGAGACGCTCAGCGGCTGGCCAGCGGCTGCGCATCTGACACCCACCGCCGTGGGCCGGGGGGGCTCTGCACCCCGCTCCCCGGAGCTATGTCCGTCTCGCCCTGAGCCTGGGGCCTCCGATCAGCGACCTCACCCCGAGGCCCAGGGACCGTGCCGCCAACGTCCCGGACGCGGCCCCCGAAGCGCTGGCGGGGGGCCAGGCCTGGCCAGGCAGCCTGCTCCCCACACACCTCGCGCTTCTCCAGATGTGAGCGGCCCGGCCAGGGCGACAGGCGCACGCGGCGCGGAATCTGAAGACGCAAGTGGGAAAGTATGCGCGTCCATCGAAGCCCCGCAGTCTGTCCCTGCGGCCGCCGCCCGCCCCGCCCGCCTGCTGACTCAGCTCTCCCCCCCTCAGCCCAGGGGCTGGGATCCCCCCACCCCAGTGTGGGCTGGCCCCCTCTGTCCATCTGTCTCTCTCGGGGAGTGGTCTTGGCTCTCTTGGGGGCTCCCCAAACAAGCGGGGTGTGGGCCCAGAGACCAGAGTGCATCTGCTGGAGCCTGAAGCCCCCCGCAGCCCCCCAGCCACCAGGCCTGTCCTGCCAAGTAACCACACAGCGCCCTGCACGTACAGGCACTGAGTGGGGCTTTGGGGCAAACCCAGTGCCAACTGTGGTGCCCACAGCCCCCTAGAGCTGGTCCTCTGTCACTGACGGCCATCACCACTATACAGCCAGCAGTGCCCACAAACACCAGGGGCACTGACTGAGCCCCCCAAGCCCCGGGTGGCTGTGCAGTGACCCCCGCCAGGGCCGCTCCTCTCCTGGGCTGAGGCCCTGGCATGAGGCCCTGGCAGGCAGTACCCACTGCAAGGCCTGGGCCCACCGCATCCTGTAAACAAGCCCTGAGTTTTCCCGAGTGCCTGTCCCCGGAAACCACAGGAGAGAACAGGACGTAGGAAAATCCCGCTGCGGCCACAGGGAAGGGCGCGCAGGGACGTGCCCTCCGCCTGGCCTGGCCTCCAAGGTGCCCGCCCGGGGAGGTCCGTCCCAGGGGCTGAGGAGGGACAGGCAGCTGCTGACTCACTGGGGGGAGCTTTCCTCGCTCCGCTCTCACAGCCAGCCGGCCTCCCCACCCAAGAGAAGCCTCAGCCCTCACTATCTGCCCTCAGCCTGGCCCTGCAATGGCCCTCGCCCTCCCGCCCACTCAGGGTGAGGCCCAGGGCTCCCACACTCTCCCCTAGCAGCAGAGGCAACCAAGGTCCTCGGCACGCTGGCTTCTCACGGTGAGAGAGACCGGGGAGGCTGGCTTTCCCCTTTCCCCTTGGCTGCTGGGAAGCTCAACCATTTTCATCTCCACGAAAGGACCCCAGGATCGTGCCCATCTCTCTCCTGCTCTGCTTTTTTTTTCCCCTGCCAAGCCATGATGGTTCCCTGGTGGCTCAGAAGGTAAAGCGTCTGCCTACAATGCGGGAGACCCGGGTTCAGTCCCCAGGTTGGGAAGCTCTCCTGGAGAAGGAAATGGCAACCCACTCCAGTACTCTTGCCTGGAAAATCCCATGGAGGGAGGAGCCTGGTAGGCTACAGTCCATGGGGTCGCAAAGAGTCAGACACGACTGAGGGACTTCACTTTCAAGTCCTGATATCCTAAACTGTGCTTTTCCTGATCCTGACGTTTTATTGTTTATTTTTATTGTAGGCATTTCATTTAAGTGGTCACAAGTATTTGGGGAAGGAAAGAAGGCAGGAAGGGAGGGAGGAAGCAAGGGAGAGTTTATATAGTTTCAGTTCAGTTCAGTCGCTCAGTCGTGTCTGACTCTTTGCGACCCCGTGAATCGCAGCACGCCAGGCCTCCCTGTCCATCACCAACTCCCTATAGTTTACATGCCAGGTAATGAGGGAAGAAAGACGGGGGATCTTCCCACCTCTATTCTTTCTAAAACCTCCCCTTGTAGTAAAAAATATGCCCCAAGGTGTTATCCAAATAGGCGGGGTCTCAAAGCCCCGCCCACCCCTATAGCCTCGGAGCCCAGCCTGGTCTGAGGTCACTCGAGCTCCTGGCTGCTGCTCCAGCTCTGAGCCCTTTCAGCAGCTGCGGAGGCTGGAAACAAGCCCCGGGGGCGGGGTGGGGCTGGGGCCGGTTGGCGGGGGTGGTGCCCCCGCCCCGGGCCAGCTCTGTGCACCGCCGTCTCCACCCCCATCACACCTGGTTCCGGGCACCCCCAGCTGGCGGAAGGGGAGTCAGCTTACCTCGTGCTGGCTGGGAGCCAGGCCCTGCCACTGCCCCCTCCCTCAGCCCTCCTGCTAAGCCTCTAGGATCTGCAGGTGGGAAACTCTGGCCGGAGAGGTGAGGCCGTGTCACCCGCCAAGGCCAGTGAAACGGCGGCTCAGCACGGGGGCCCGCACGTGGCCCACGGGGGCAAACAGTCCTGCGCTGAGTGCTGAGCGCATCTCACCCGGGGAGACAGTCAAGGGGGCTGGGGACAGGTCCCCCGCTGCGCCCAGTGTGCCGTGGCAAATGCCCACCGGGGAGGCTGCCAGCCACTTGGAGCCTGCCTGGCGTCCTGCAGGGCACCCGGGCACCCCAGAGCCCCAGAGGAGGGCACCGGGGGACCCGTCCCGCCTCCAGCCCTAGGGCTGGGCTGCTCTGGACCTCCTGGAGCCAACAGAACCGGGCAAGCCGGTGCCCGCTCGCCCCCGCCCGCCGACCACAGCTGGGCTCAGCTGCGTCCACTCGCCCGACCCCCCGGTACCTGAGGGTCCTCACGGAGATGCAGTATTTCCACATGAGGCTCCACACGCCGCCGCCACCCTTCATGCCTGGCGAGCGGGGAGCGGGCAGCCGGGGACCCACGGCGCTGCCCTCCGGGCCCCGGGCGGCTCCGGCCGGGGGGCTGGCTCTCAGGTCACTTCCTTCTCCATGGTGGGAGGGAGACAGAGAAGGCCCGGGGCGCGGGGAGGGGGCGGCCGTCTCGACCCCGCAGGTCCCAGCCTCCCACCTCGCGCGGCTCCAGCCCCTCCCGGCAAGTGGGGCTCGCGCACCCGACCCCGCGGCTCCGCGGCACAACCTCGCTCTCCTCGCCTCCTGCCAGGAGCCGGCCGTGGCCCTGGGCCAGGGGAGCAGTGAGTCACTGGGCGGGCCGGGCGAGGGGCGTCCACCCGGGGCCCAGGGCTGGCCCTCCGTCCAGAGGCCGGCCTGGGACGGGGAGGGAGGCGGGCGGGAGGCGAGGGCGGATCGCATCCTCCGTCAGCTCCCCAGAGGCCTCAACCCAACACCCGCCCGCCGCGGCTCTGCCCACCGCGGTCAGGACACGGGGGCTGTCTGCCCCGGCTCCTGGAGGAAGCCTGGGTGGACAGGGAACAAAGACACAGCTGGCCGCTTCCCGGGCACGTGGCCGCCCGCCCCGGGGGTCTCTGTCTGGCGGGGGAGACGGAGTTGCCAGCCCCGGCCAGCCCACCCCCTCGCTGTGAGATGACCCGGGGGTGCCTGGCCCCTCCTTGGCCTCAGTCCCCCAGCCACCCCACCCCAGCCTCACGGAGCCCTGAGCACGGCTCACTCACCCATGCCCCCATCTGCCTGACGGAGGGGATTTTATCACCAGTTTCCCTGGCCCCCGTGGGTCGGAGAAAGGACGCACGGCGGGCTCCCCTCAGCCGCTGTGGGGTCTGGTCGGGTCCCGGCCATTTCTGGAGGGGACCCCCGCTGGATGGAGTGCCCCGCCCTCGCCCCCTGCCAGCTGCTCCCAGGCCCAGCCCACGGCGGTCAGTGGGGGCTTCCCAGGCGGGGACAGTGACTCATGGCTTCTTCCCACCCACGGCCCCCAGGGAGCCCCCAAGAGCAGGTGGGCCTGGAGCCCACACACAGCTGCTGTCCAGCGGCCGCCAGGGCTCCCATCTCATCCTTCAGGGACCCGAGGCTCAGGGAGGGCCTCACCTGCCCACAGAAGGTCAGGGAGGTTGGGGCTGGGCCTGCCCAGGTCTCCGGGTCAAAGCCTTGTTCTGGGCCTGGCCCCCCGCCCACCCTGGCCCTGGCCTGTGCAGGATGGGGAATTTTGCTGTGGATTCCAGCCCGATTCTCACAGAGGGGACGGCAGCTGCATGCTCGTCTGGCCCCTACACCGGGAAAGAATTTTCTCTCCAAAAGGAAGCTGGGCTTCAACAGAGACCATGGCCTCCTGCGGGCCTTAGAACCCAAATTCTCTCTCGTTGTTATCAGACGCCACCACAGCAGGCCCCGACCTGCTGCAGGAGTCTTCCACGGCACTCTGAGGAAGTGGCGGCCCATTTTCGGCTTGAATGCCCTTGAATGCCCCCAGCGACAGGAACCTCACTACCTCTCAAAGTTGGGCACTCCAGCGACCTAAGGAAACGCTCCCTTGGGGCAAGCCCCCCTGCTGCTCCCCAAACAGGCTGCACTTCCTCTGCCGCACTGAACAAGCTCTCCCTTCAGGGGCTTATCTGGTCTGTCCTACTGGTGGGAGCTTTCTCAACACCTGTTGTGGGCGCGGCAGAGCCTGTTTACACATCTCGACCCACCCCTGTGCTCACAGGTCCACCCATTAACCATCCACGGACCCATCCATCCATCCACACAGCCACACGCATCCCCCTACCTCTGTGCCAACCATCCACGCATCCATCATTGGTCCCCTCAGTCACCACCGCCTCAGGTACCACCCCAGCCCCGGCCTGGGCGTCCTACGTCCCCGCGAGGGTCAGGAGCTGTGAGGGGTGGCGGCAGCGAGCCCCCCGTCCTGAGCCCTCCTCCCATCCTCCCGGTCAGCCCCTCGCCTCTCACTTGGTCCCCAAGTTTCCATCCCCGACGCATCCTCGGCAACTTGGAGCCTCGGGTGGACCAGCAGGTCTGGGTCCCCGTGGCTCCCGGGTCCCACGGCCCCAGGCTCTGGGCTCCTATGTCTCTTGGGTCCCCATGTCCCCCAGGTCCTGCCGCCCCAGCTCTGGTGCAGACCCCCGGACCCCCAGCTGGAGGAGCATCTGTCTCGCGCACCGCACACGCACGCCCTGTGCCCAGGACCCCGAGGGGCCCTCCCCAACTCCTCTCGTGCTGGAGGACACCCTGTCCCGAGGCGGGGCTTCCCTCTCTCGGCCTTACCGATGGGGAAACTGAGGCCAGGCGACGGGCACGGCTTTCTCAGTGCCCAGGGCATCACGCGCTCGGAGGTCTGCTCCTTGGCGAGGATGGGCTGCGGTGGCTGTCTGAGGGTGTGGGGAGCCCCTGGGGTGACCGCACCCAGTGGGCTGAGCCAGGAGCCGCCTCCCATGCGCCTCTTGACGGCCTGCCTTTTGAAGCCCCGCAGCCCCAGTCCAGGCCACCGCTGGGGTCCAGCCCTGCACTTGCCCGACCCTGGCCTTGGGCTGGCAGCGGTAGAGGCTGTCACAGAGCAGAGTGCCCGGGGGGAGCGCCTGGGGGGTGTGGGGGCCGCCCCACCATCCCCATACTGCCCCATCCTGTCCTCTCTCACACTGCCCCCATCCCCAAGGGGCGGGTGTCACTGCCCCCATTTTATGGATGAGGAAACTGAGGCTCCAAGTGCCCTGAGGTCTTCTGAATGTTTTCGGTGGCTTGTCCTCGAGTACAGGGGCCAAAGGCCTGGTCCATCCCTGACTCCCCTGTCCCCACATGCGTCGTCTCTGAGCCTGTTTGCTCCTCTGCAAAACGGGACAGGACTCCCTCCCCTCTACGCTGTGATGACGGATGCGTGTGACCCTAGGCGCAGGACTCAGCCTCTTGGGGTGCGCGTGTCTTATCGAGAGGCCCTGGCATGCTGGGCAGTGTGGGTGCCCAGTGACCGCTGTCCCCCTCCCCCTCCATGGACCCGGGGCCGCCGGGAGGTGAGGGAAGGGCATGGAAGCCTTCACACCCTCCGCCGGTCCTTCTCACCAGCGGCCTGGCCAAAGCCGGGCTCTGCGGAGAGCTGGCCGGCTGGCCGCCCTCAGCCCGTGACTCAGCCGGCCCCCTGGGGGTGAGGTCACTGCTGCCCCGGTGGAGGGAAGGAGATGCCGACGCCACGGGAAACTGGGCCTACGGGGGTGTGTGCCCGCTTGCGGGAGGCAGCAGCTGGGTGGGGAGGGCAGTGTGCGAGGAGCAGGTCAGGAACAGGATGGGGGGGCCTTTCCTCTGGGGCCCGAGGGAGGGTCTAGGAACCCCAGGCCAGCCTCAGGCCCAGTGGGCTTTGACCCCTCTACGGGCCTGGTGAGGAGCGTCTGTGGTCCTCAGGCTCCGAACACCCCAGCTCGCCCCTCTGTCTCATTCAGCAAACGGGTGCCCCACCCGCTCCCTGGCGGTGAGCTGAGGCGGTCAGCCCCCGCCCGGCCGGACCCCTGCACGGCCTCTGCAGCGCTCACTGGGTCAGCCTTCCTCAGCCCACCTGGCTCCCGCCCCGCAGCTGACCTCGGCCAGGCGGGCGAGGCCTTCGCCACCCACCACCTGCACGGAGCTTCCTGGTGCCTGCGAGTGACCCCTACTCCAGCCACACCCCCAGGCCCGGCCACCCTGGGCCGGGAACTCTGCGCCTGTTCCCTGGCGGGTGAGGCCGGGGGGACCCCAGCAGGGCTCACTGCCCCACCTCCGCAGGCACGGGCCTGGCGGGCGCCTCCTACCCACAGCTCTCTCTTTCTGGGCTCATGTAACGGCTCCCCCCACCACCTCAGGCCAAGCAAGCGCCCCCACCCCCTAGCCACTGCCAGCACAGGGGCCAGGCTGCCCCCTGCGACCTCCCTGACCCCGGCCCCCTGCTGCTCACGGCCCGGCACGCTGCAGCAACCCCAGCGAACCCCTTGTTTCTGCCAGGGCTTGATACGCTGCCCTTCCAGGCGCGACTCACAGGCCACCGCCTCCAGGAAGCCAGCTGTCTGTGCGTCTGCTCCGTCCACGTGACCCGCTTTGATCACCAGACGCCGTGTGGGACTTGGGGAGCCTCGCAGCGTGGCAGGCTCTCCAGTGGGAGTGCTGACCAGCACCAAGGAAGAAGTAAATCCAGATGCCTTCCGGCAGTGGCGGGGGCTGGTGGAAGCGCAATGACCGGCCCTGGCCCACCTCTCCCACTTCCATCCCCCGTCCCAAGCCGGCTGCGGCCTCTCTCACCCTGCGGTCCCGAGTCTGCGGTCTCTGCTCGGAGAGCACGCAGGAGCAGGGAGGACGTCCACGCGGCTCTGCGCTTGGCACATCACCCGAGTCGGCCCCATGTCAACCACCCAAGTCGCAACTGTCCTCACCCCGCCCGTTTCCTACAGATGCATGAGGGTGCTGACACCTGGGCCAGACGACACCCAAGCCCCTTGCCTCCGGCCTGACCGCGGCTGGGTGCGCACAGGCTGAGAGGGAGGTGAGCGCAGCCCCGCCTTCTGTCTCCGCAGCCTCTCCCAGCGTGGCCTGGAACAGCATCCCGCATGCGGTGGGCTGAAGATCAAGCCTCCTCCAGTCCCCTGACCGTCCTGCACCCCCCAGCAGCGGGTGCCTTGCAGGGAGGGGCCCCTGGATGTGCCTACTTCCCACATGGGAAATGGAGGTCCAAGGCTGCTCCGCGGGCCGGGTCACGTGGGAACCTGAGTTCCGCCTTCTCCTCCCGGCCTGAGGGGTCGCTCGGGGCAGCCACAGAAGACCTTCACCAAGACCATGGTCTGGGGTGGGGGGCACGGAGGCCAGCATGCAAGGCCCCCTGTGTGTGCAGGGCCTTGCCCTGCCTACCGCGCACATGGAAGGCTGGAGGGGATGAGCACAGAGCCAGGAGCCGCTGCGGGGCCTCAGGGGGCGGCCCTGGTCGGGGGACGTGCGATGGATTCCACAGCCATTCACCCCCAAGAGCGGCAGGGACGGCTGCTGGTCAGATGGGGGGAGGCAAAGGCCTGACACCCAGGGGGCTGAACCACGGGCGGATGGACGTCCTGTCCATGGACAGTGGACGTGGGACAGCGTGGGGGAGCAGGCAGGGGCGATCGGTGGGACAGGGTGGGGAGGACCACACTCCGTCCGAAGGAAAAACCGTTGCTCTGTAGGAACGAGGGCTCTGGATTTTCACTAGTCAAAAATCCAGAGTTTTTCCATAAAGACTCCTGGATTTTAGACGTTGCCAATAAGTTAAAATCTAAAAGGCCACGTGGGCTATTTCAGTGAAGTGAAGTGAAAGTCGCTCAGCCGTGTCCGACTTTTTGTGACCCCATGGACCATGGGATTCTCCAGGCCAGAATGCTGAGTGAGTAGTCTCTCCCTTCTCCAGGGGATCTTCCCAACCAGGGACTGAGCCCAGGTCTCCCACAGTGCACGCAGGTTCTTTCCCAGGGAAGCCCAGGCTATCTCTGGGCGCACCAGGCCCAGCAGCGTCGCGGCTGACCGGCCCCGGGGCCTCTTGTGCCCTTTGCTCCTTCTCCCCTGTCCAGGTTCCCTGAGCTGCCCCCTCCTCCAGGAAGCCGCTGCGACCGGTCCAGCTCCAGAGTCGCGTGTGCCTCCTCACAGCACCCACACCAGCAGGCTGGCGGTGACCTGCGCGTGGGTGTGGGTTTGCTCCTCAACGTCTCATGCCCCCAGCAGACACTCCAGCCAACAGGAAGCGTTAATGACTGGACACCTACTGAATGAATGAACATCTCTCTCCCTCGATCCTCCGGCCTTTCATTTTGCAAATGAGGACACTAAGGCCCGGAGAAGGGAGGTGACCTGTCCACGGTAGGCTCTGGGGCTGTGCACAGTCCCGCCTGTGTGTCAGCTGCCCCCAGGCCGGGCGAGCAGGAAGTATGCAGATGACTGTGATCTTACCAAGCTCCGCCGCCTGAGGGAAAACACGGGACCCCGGGCCGCTCTGGAGCGGCAGGGGGAGCCCATTCCAGGGCGACGGGGGCCACCAACTGGGGTCAGGGCGACCCCATGGACTGCAGCCTGCCAGGCTCCTCCGTCCATGGGATTTCCCAAGCAAGAATACTGGAGTGGGTTGCTATTTCCTTCTCCAGAGGATCTTCCCGACCCAGGGATCGAACCCGGGTCTCCTGCATTGCAGGCAGATTCTTTACCGGCAGAGTCACCAGGGAAACTCATCCTATGAGGCAGACTCTACTATGATTTCATCTGCAGGGCACGGAAACCAAGCTTGCAGGGGGCGGGATTTGAACCGGCTCTGCCCGCAAGCACCAGTTACAACCTCCGCACGACACTGGCCTGGCATGGAAGTCCTTCCCCAGGTCTATCCTGAACCCCTTTCCCTGCAGGCTGTGCCCTTCCCTAGCTCCTTCTTAGGCAAAGGAGAAAAGCTGCACATTCAACCCCCATTCGGTGCTGAAAAGGTATTATTTAGCTGGCTCCCAGCTGCCTGGGTCCCGGCATGTAGGTCAAGCCAGGAACCCTCCCCTTAACTCTGTGTGTGTGTGTGTGTGTGTGCACACGTGTGCAGAGGCCTGGTGAGGACCGCTTCACCCCAGGCCAGGCCCTCACCTCCTCACCTGCTTCCCAACACTCAGACCTGCCTGGGCGGCGGCTGAACCTTCTCCGTCACCAGCCTCTAGTCACAGACAGTTCCCAAGGCCCTTACAGCATTTCATTGAATACTAGCTAATATCTGCTTTTAAGATCAACTGCTTTAAAAAGCTGGACCCGATACTGGAAGGATGGTTGCTGAAGTTGAATTTCCAGTGCTTTGGCCACCTGATGCGAACAGCTGACTCATTGGAAAAGACTTTGATGCTGGGAAAGATTGAAGGCGGGAGGAGAAGGGGACAACAGAGGATGAGATGGTTGGATGGCATCACCGACTCGATGGACGTGAGTTTGGGTAAGCTCCGGGAGTTGGTGATGGACAGGGAGGCCTGGTGTGCTGCAGTCCATGGGGTCACGACTGAACAACAGCAAGCGTCTGAAGAAGCTTCCAGGTCTAACTCCCAGTTAGTTCAGGAGACAGAGGAACAGGTGAAAGGGCACGTGGGGCAATGACCACATGACTCTGAGTGTGGGCGGGCGAGAGGCAAGCAGGCTGCCGTCTCTAACAAGCAGCCCGCGGGCGGACCGAGGCTGGGCACTTCCGGAGGGAGAGAGGCTCGAGCGGCCCCTGCGGTGCGTGGGTCTCGATAGGTCCCCAATCTGAGCCAAGTGACGATAAAAAGACACTGCTGGAGATCACTTGGGAAAGCTGAACATGGCAAGCAGCGTGCGGTGGGCGGAAGGGAGCTGGCGGGGTGGCGAGGCGGCAGCGTTTGGTGCAGGCCCGTGGCTCACGGGGGGCGGGCTTTGAACCTGCTTCCAGCTAGCTCTAAGTCTGCAAGCATGAAAAGTTGCGGCGAGGCACAAAATGCCATGTGAAGAAGCTGGCTTTCACCCCGAATACGAGTATTTTGAAAGGAAACTTTAGATCACTCCCCTACATGGAAAACCAGTATCACTTGCCGTAAGTCCAAGGTTGCCGTGAAAACAAGACAGTGTGATCCAGTTTCAGGGGGATCCTGTGTCCTGCCAAGGGTGCCGCTCACCCACCCAGCCCTGTTCCGAGGAGCCTGGGAGAGAGCCGAACACCTGCACGCTGCTCCCGGGCCCCCCTGCAGGCCGACTCTGGGCCGCGGTGGGTGCGAGAGCCACGCTTCCTCACCTTCCCCTTTTTCTCCACCAGGGGGGAGCCGAAGCAGGCACAGGGGGCGGCACAGAGGGGCTCGGCCGGGACGTGGCCGCGGGGGCAGAGATGGCTGCCCTGTGTCACGCGATCCGCAGCGTCAGCGCCCAGCAGGGATGTGGAAGCCAAGGCTCAGGTGGGGCGGCCGCTGCCCAAGGTCATGCGGGAAGTCTTGAGCGGGGGAACCGGGAGTGAGAAGACTCCAGGGTTTCTGACTTGCAGCCCGAGATCGTCACATCTTCCCTTGTTCACAGGTGTTTATTGAGCACCGGCTGTACGCAAGGCACTGGGGACGTGGGGCGGGGGTGAATAAGACAAAATCCCGCAGAGCTGACACTTGGAGGCAGGGTCCAGAGGCAAACGCTCAGCGAAGGAAGGACGCTGAGGAAACCAAGCGGGAGGCCACCCGGGAGGCGGGGCTGCGCTGGGTCAGGAGCCGGAGGACTTCCTGGGGGAGGCGTCCCTCAGGCTGAGATCTGAAGCACCAGGAGGAGGCCGGGGCGCAGGAGAGGCGAGGGCCTCTGCGAACCCTGACGCTGTGTGTGTTTTTTTCTTTCCCTCCACTTTGTATTCTGAGCTAATTTCAGACTTGAAGTTGCAAGCCGAGTGTTCTCACGCCCTTGGTGCAGATCCCCCATGTCAAGAGTGTACCCCGTTTACTATCACGCTCCTTCTCGCCGTGCCTGTGTGCCTGCACACACACGCACATGCACGCTTACAATCAGCTGCCTGAGAGGAAGCTGCCCCCCTCGAGTCCTTGCTATGTTGCGTCGTCCCTGAAAACAGGGATGCTCTCTGACATAACCAAAGTACAGCCTCCAGCGTCAGTTCAACACTGCTATCTAATCCTCAGATCTTACTCCAAGTCACCAGCGGGCCTGGCGACAGCCTCTGTGGAGAAACGGTCCCTGGTCTTAAGCTCGTCTCAGACACACAGAGGGCACCGCGTTGCCCAGGTGACCTTGGAGAGGAGACCCGTCCGGCCCTTTGCGGGCGGACCATGCGGCCCTTGGACCGGCCCGCTCGGGGCCTGCGCGTTGGACCCTGAATGAAGCCAATAGGAAACGAGCACCATATATACCCCAAAGCAGCCTCCCTATTTTAGACCCAAGGGGAGAAGTGAATAACACTCTAAATGGAAAAGATGGTTCTAAGCCAGCTCACGCTGCCTGATCTCGTGCGCGTTGCCATCAGCCCCTGTAACTCACCCTGCAGGGCACACCGGGCACAGCCCCTCGGAAAAGACTGCAGAGGAACGCAGGGTCGTGAGGCGAACGCCGCCCGTCTTGACGCGCAATCCTGACATTTGCTTACCTGTTTGCTGAGTTTCTTTGCTGCCCATTTACATTTCACACCCGAGCCAAACGCCTCACCGGCCTCGCCCAGGTCCCAGCCCTGCCCACCACACGCCACACACATGGGCTCTGCTGCTGGGCACGCATTCTGTTCCCAACAAGACACGGTAAACCTGAGACTGTGTCCTTGTACCCGCTTCACGGATGAGGAAGGGGAGGCCCTAGAGAAGTCGGCTAGGGCTGCAATCACAGACGCCCCAGGCCAGGAGCTCACACAACAGAACTCATTGCCTCAGGGTCCCGGCGGCCAGGGGTCTGCGGCCAAGGTGCCAGCAAGGCTGGCTTCTCCCGAGGCCTCTGTCCTTGGCTTTGCAACGCATCCCGGATGGTGCACTAGTCAGGGTTCTTGAGAGAAGGAGAGCCATCAGGGTGTGTGTGTGTATGCACTGTATATATTTATTATCCACACACACATACGTAAACACATAACACGTTTATCTGCCACAGGGAGGACTGGCCCGCACTGCTACGGAGACTGACCCGCCAGAAGATCCACAGTTGGAGGGCTGGAGACCTGGAGCTCCGGAACTGCCAGCAGAGCTGGTGGGAGGCTTTCCGTCCCGACGCCGGGGGGCCTGACATCCAGGAAGAGCCCATGCTTCCATCTGAGTCCCGGACGCAGGAAAACACGGCATCCCAGCTCGAGGGCCGCCAGGCAGGCATCGTAGTTCACGCTCACGCAGCTCTTCGGTCTTGTTCGGGCCTTCAGTGGATTGGACGGGGCCCACCACATCGGCGAGGGCAGTCTGTTTAGCTCTACTGAATTCAGTGTTAATCTGATCCAGAAACACCCTCACAGACACATTTAGAATAATGCTGACCCAAATGTCTGGGCACCCCACGGCCGGGAAAGCTGACACATGAAATTTACTATCAGACCCGGGCGTCCTCGTGTGTCTGTGTGAGTCCTGATTCTCTGTCTCCCACAGGGACAGCCGTCCCACTGGAGTAGGGCCACCCTAGTGACCTCATGCCACCTGAATCACCTCTTTAGAGGCCCCATCTGAGAACACAGGCGCACTTGGAGACACGGGCTTAGGACTTCACTACTGACCTTGCCTGTAGCAGGCCCTGACGGGACAAGGGTCTCAGCTCAGAAACACGTGGGCCTAGTTCTCCCCTCCTCTGAGTCGCCTGGGCTCCTGGAGCCCTTCGGGCAGGCTGAGCCATCCATCAGTGGCCGCCAAGGCCCGGCTGAGGTGCAGACCGCGGCTCAGTATGGATTAATCTCACGTGCTAAGTCCAGCAGCTACCCTAGAGGCAGGCGGCGTCCGTCAGGAGAGCCCAGTGGGTCTTGCCCCAGCAGCAACACTCCCCTGAGTAAAATCTGCGTGACTCTTAACACCCACCTCCCCCAGCCTCCGGCCGCCGGCGGGGCCTCACTAAGGCCGCCAGCGGGGAGAAGCGGTCATTCGAAGGCCAGGAGCCCTGGGGCCCACCGACACCTGCAGCGTCTGCCTTTTTCCTGAGTCGATTTCTTTGTTTTTGGTGGCGCTGGCTGTTCACTGCTGCACGCGGGCTTTCTTGAGTTGCGGCGAGGGGGGCTACTCCCCGGCTGCGGTCCGTGCTTTCTCGTTGCGTGGCTTCTCTTGCTGCGGGGCACGGTTCCAGGGTTTGCGGGCCTCAGCAGCTGTCGTGCGCTGGCTGAGCTGCTCTGCGGCAGGGGGCGTCCTCCTGGGCCAGGGATTGAACCTGTGTCCCCTGCACTGGCAGGGGGATCCTTAACCACCGGACCACCAGGCAAGTCCTGCAGTGAGGGTCTGCTTAAACGCCCTCTGGATGTGCCCAGCAAGGACACACTGGAGTCCCATCCAACAACACTCATTCTCCTCTCAAACCTTGGGCCAGGTTCAGCTCTGGCTGCTGGATTCTTGAATCTATGCCGAGTATTCAGACAGAGACAAGCTTCTCAAGGCCTCTGGCAGTGGGGACAAAGTGAGCCTTTGGCGAAACACTGGCAGAAGCACCTAGGTGGGGTGTGGGGGGTGGGCACAACTTGCACCCGCCTGGCACACACACTCGCTCCTGCTGCCCGTCCGCATCCCCCGGGGACTGCCTCCCCGCACAGGGTGCGGTGCACCTCTGGCCCCAGGGGACCTCTGAGGCTCACCAGCAAAGCCCCCACGGGATCAGCAGGCACGCCCCACCATCCTCACTCCTGCTGCACCTGTCCTGCTTAGAGCCTCGCCTCCCCTGCGGAGCTGGGAAAACCCTCTTCAGCCCTCAAGGCCCGTGTCTGCTCTTGCAGGTTTTCCCAGATGAAATAACCGCTCCCTCTCCTGAGTCACGTCCACGCTTTCTCTGAACTTACTTCATGAATAAAAAAATAAATACCTAAAAAAAAAACCCACTATTTGCTGAGAGCCAACTGTGTCCCGGGTGCCCTCACGCCCATTAGGTCCTCTTCCTAAGTCTGTTTCAGCTCAGAGAGCAGAAGTGATTGGGAATCACTGTGTCCCGAGACGCTCACAATTGTGGACAGAATGCAGGCAGGCCAAGGAACTTCTGAGGCCTGATCGTACAAGTCAGCACCTTGTCCTTGGCTCTGTCTGCCCCCAGTCCCTTCTCCCTGCGGCACCTGCTCTGGGGCGCCCAAGAATTGATGCTTCCAGGCTGTGTGGTGCCGAGGGAGACCCGTGAGAGTCCCTTGGACTGTAAGGAAATCCAACCAGTCCATCCTAAAGGAAATCAGTCCTGAGTATTCACTGGAAGGACTGATGCTGAAGCTGAAGCTCCAGTACTTTGGCCACCTGATGGGAAAACCCAACTCATTTGAAAAGACCCCCATGCTGGGAAAGATTGAAGGCAGGAGGAGAAGGGGACAACAGAGGATGAGATGGTTGGATGGCATCATCGACTCAGTGAACATGAGTTTGGGTGAACTCCGGGAGTTGGTGATGGACAGGAAGGCCTGGCGTGCTGCAGTCCGTGGGGCCGCAAAGAGTCAGACACGCCTGAGCAACTGAACAACGACTCCCCTTTTCTCCAGACACCACCAGGCTGTGGGGAAGCCCAGGCCACACGGGGAGGCCCCGTCTATGTGTCCAGCTCTCAGCCTGCAGCAGCCGCGAGGTGAGCGGGTGAGGCCTCTGAGCATCCAGCCCCCCGTCTTCAAGGAGACCTGTCTGATGTCAAACAGGAGACCAGATGGGAAAACGCACACCGGCTCTGAGGGAAGGAAGCCGCGGTGAGTGGGGTGGTCTGAGACAGCCACTGCAGGCAGAGCGGCCTCAAGGGGGCAAGAGGGGCTGCACGGGGTGACCGCGGGTGTGGCCACCACTGGGCGGAGCTGGTCGTGTGGGCTGCAGTGACCACACCCCATCTCCGTGACCTTAAGACGGTCACTTGCCCTCTCGAGGCTGCCGTTTCCTGGACTGAAACGTGACGAAAACCAAGTTCTGTTCCGCGAGGTTGCCGCAAAGATTCCTGGAGGCACCACGCAGGCGGCCTCCCGCCCCTGAGCAAGCAGCCGAGGAAGCGACGCGTAGCGATGAGTGGAGGCCTGGCCGGGTCGGACCCCCAGCCCACCTGACGGCAGAGCCCACGCTGCCCTCCAGTCGCAAAGGCTCGGGCGCTGGACCGGCAGACGCCTGGGCTCAGGGGTGTGTGCAGGGGCCGGCAGCCTCTGACCAGCCCCGAGTCTCCGTGTTCGGTTTCCCGGGCTGGGAGCTTGGAGTTGCCAGGTTGCGGCATTTACGGACTGAGGCCACGGGCGGGGGCCTCTCTCCAAAGTTAGCGTCTTCACACTGCTTTCCATACACCTGGCCTCCACTACATCCAGCGCGAGGGGATGGTAAAACGGGCCCATCGGGCAGCAAGTGACAGCTGGCCTGACTTTAGTCCTACATCGGAAAGCCGGTGGTGGCATCAACATGCGCTCGGAGGGAAGGCTCCACAGTCAGGTCGTGGGGAGAGAAAACGCACGGATGTCACCGCCCTTGAGAGCCCCTAACCTCGGAGGGCCTGGAACTAGAGAGACCGAGAGAACAGCCGTGCGTGTCTCAGCTTCTGTTCCGGATGCCTGATGCCGCGCAGAGCTGGGGTGGAGGCCCACACCACTTAACACTCTCCCTCTCTCCTTTAATTATTAAAAACATCACCCGGCTTTTGACACCAAGGGTAGATCAGGATGTAGAGACTCGGGCCTTCACCGCCTGCTGTTGAGGATACGCAGTGCGACACCGCCTTGGGAGAGCAACTCTGCAAAGCCCGGCAGAGCTGAAGGGACTCACGCACTGCCCTGGGACGAACCCTACACACTCCACACACGTGTGCAAGGAGAGTGTGCAGGACCACGCACTGCAGCCCTGCCTGGAGCATCAGCAGTGAGAAACCACCAAACTCCATATCAACCGCAGGACAATGGACTGCGTGCTCCACACCAATGAACATGGACACGAGGACTGTACACGGCCGCACGGTGACTCTCACCAGCGAAGACGGGGGTGAAAAGAGCGAGCTGCGTCTTGAACAAATCTGCGCAGCGACGTTCACAGCGGCATCGCTCACAGTAGCCATAAGGTGGAAGCAACGCGAGTCCATCAACAGATGAAGAGACACACCAAACGCAGTGTATGCAGGGAGTGGAATATTACACAGCCTTGAAAGGGAAGCAAATTCGGACACCAGCTACGGTAGGGGTGAACCTTCAGGACACCGAGCCACGTGAGACAAGCCACCCACGAAAGGGCAGATCCTGAAAGGCTCCAGTCAGATGAGGTCCTGCTGCTGAGGTGCCCAGCCGTGTCCAGCTCTTTGCAACCACATGGACTGTAGCCCGCCAGGCTCCTCTGTCCATGGGATTCTTCCAGGCAAGAATACTGGAGTGGGCTGCCATTTCCTACTCCAAGGGCTCTTCCCGGCCCAGGGATCAAACCCATGTCTCTTCTCTCCCCTGCACTGGCAGGCGGGTCCTCTACACGAGCATCAGCTGGGGAGTCCACGAGGTACAGACGGGAGTCACATCCGCAGAGACAGTAGGATCAGCGGCGCAGGGTTTGGGGAGGGGGAGGGGAGCTGGTGTTTCCTGGGGACCACATTTCAGTTTGGGAAAAAGTCCTGGCGATGGCGTGGCGATGGCTACAATAACAGCGTGAATGTGCTTAGCGCCACTGAACAGGACCCTCAACATGTGTAAGACGGTCAATTTTACGTCATGTGTACTTCACTACAATTAAAAAGCTAGAAACAGTAAGCTGCAGATTATGACATCACGCGTGTAAAGTTGCAGGGCTTGTAGAACGATGCCTCGTCTTAGCAAAAGTATAAAAATGAAAAAAAACAAAACAAGAAACCAAAAGTATAAAAATGTGCATGTGCCTGGCGCGCTGCAGTCCCTGCGGCTGCAAAGAGTCGGACACAACTGAGCGACTGAAATTAACTGAACTGAAATGAACACACCAAACGGGCAAGGGAGCGGCTACTGCTGAGGCTTAGCTCTGAGGAATCAGGGTGGGATTCGAGGCGGGTGCATAGGGCCTCCCACCACATCCGAACAGGTTATTTCTAAAGCCAGGTGGTGGGCACACTACTCTACGTGTCTCGTTCTTCTGCCCACCCGAACTGGCCCACTGCCGAGAGTCCCCTGAGGTCCGCCAGACCCTGGGGCCTGCGGACAGGGCCCTGTGCCTCTCACGATGGCCTCTGGGTCGCAGCTAGGGGCTGTGCAGGATGGCCATCGCCCAGGCAGAAGGCACAGGTGCTGAGAACGTTCTGCTGTGCTTTCTCGCTGGAATGAGAATCTCCGCTCTGCTGCAGCCCCAGCCTCTGGCAGGGCTCCAGGATTATTTTACGTGAATTTAAGATCACTAATGAAGAATAATTAACAGCTTCAAGGGAGCCTGGCACACCCTGTGTTTAGAAGTGGTTAATTATGCATTGTCTGCAAAACAGCCTGTTCATACTCCAAAGTTTTGGGTTGCTGTTTTAAACACCAGGATACGTCACCAGGAAAAAAGCCAAGAGGCTCCGTGCGCCGAGTTCCTGGGGTTGGCTCTGTCTGGGCAGGGGCGACCGCGGCTCCCAAAGCCCCGTAAGTGAGGCATCTGAAGTGCTCCCCGGGCACTGGCCCTGCCAGGCCCCCAGGAGCCGTGGCAGGTGGGCGAGCTCCTCCTCCACCCCTGGGGAGCAGTGAGCGCCCCACCAGGACGCGGTCTGGCCATGAAGACTCTCGTCCCTGACTGAAGGGTCACCATTATTTATGGACACGAATCGGTGGAGAGAGGACCGACCCCAGCCTGAGCATCTGCTTGGCTGGCCACGTGCAGCCTGTGAAATCCCTCAGTCCCTCGACGGGCCACATGACTCTGGGCCTGTGACTTCTGCCCCCTGAGTCTCGATTTCTTCACCTGGAGAATGGGACAGTGGCACCCTCCCCTTCACGGGGTTGGTGGGCTTAGAGCTACGCCTCGCACGCAGCAGGTGCTCCGAGCCTCCGCATCGCTGCCCGGCCTGCCTGCCTTTCTAGCCTCATCGCCTGGCCTCCCCCTGACGCCAGGCCCTGACCATTTCTTAACCACGCCAGGCTGCGCCCTACCTCCACACGGCTGCTCGTGCCGTGCTCTCCACCGACTGCACCTTTCCCTGTCTGGAAAAATCCTGCTCCTGCGTTCAGACCCAGCTCAGATGACACCTCCTGTGGGAAGCCTTCCTAGATTTCTCCCTCATGCCATGGGTATTTTTGTGCTCCTGCTATTTACCGCCATCCGTAACCTTCACGGCTTGTGAGTGGGTCTCTTTCTCGTTACAGGCTGGAAGCTCCTTGGGGATGACGTCTTGTTTGTCTTTGCACCTCGAGAAGACCACACCTGCTCTAAGACCATTCCATGGTGGGCGGGGCCAAGAGGGCTCTCAGTGGTTGGCCCTGGAGGCTGAGCCCAGCCTCTCACAGGGACCACGTGACTCCTCTCACAAGTGTGAGACCCCACCCTCAGCACATTCCCAGGCTCTCCACTGTGCAGAGCCGGAGGCCCAGCCCCAGGCCTGGACTCGGGTCCCTAGCACCCCTCTCAGCTCCACGGCTTCTCGCCGGCCCCCACAAAGACCCCTGCCCACTGGAAGCCCCTGGGGTTTCCCACAAGCCTTTCCCTCTGCCCGGAACACCCGTCCTCCCCTCTGGGCCCAGCCGAATCCCGCAGACACGTCGCCGTCTGCTCAGCCGTCACCTCCTCCATGCAGCCCCACACCCAGATCCACGCCTCTCACGGTGTCTGCCTGACCCTGGTGGGGTGGGGCCAGGCTCCCTCCATCCCTCCCGCCCCAGGACCTTGGCGCCCTCCTCGTCTGAGCTGCAGAGCACTTGAGACAGAGTCCACCTTGGAGCAAGAGGGGCCTGGGTCCAAACCCCGCAGTCACACTTGCTTGGCTGCCTGTCCTCGGGTCTCAGCTGCTCAAAGGGGAACTTCAGGACCCCTGTCGCAGTGGGGATAAGGACTGACCACAGCTTGAAGTGCAGCCTTGCAGACACCTAATCACTAACAGTCAGAATGTTCCAGGAGCCCCAGGCCCCTAAGAACAAGCTCCCCGGCTGGCGGGAAGGGTGGGTCCACCTGCACGCGTGGAGGATGCACGCGTCAGACGCACAGTGGACCGCCCTCCCTGGCACCCACCCAACAGCGGGGACCTCCTTTCTGAGGCTGCTGTGAGACCCTCAGACCCGCCACCTTCGCAGAAAGCCCTGGGAGAGAGAAGAAAGGCTCCCACACTTTCCCAGAACTGCTCACATGCCAATAGCTGCGGACGGCACTGAGTGTGTAATCAGGAGAAACGAATTCCCTCGGAAGCACCGGTGCTCTCCCTCGGCCTCCCGCGGGACCCTCTGACCTGGGACCGGCCTTCCCCAGCCAATGTGTGTGTGTGGGCGCGAGCACCTGCGGGGGCTCACGTCTGCGCCCGCGCCACCTCAGGGAGCAGTCCCCAAATACCACACCCGTCACCAGGCCCAAACCCCTACAGGTGGGGCCTTTTGAGGCTCAGAGAGGGAAAGCTGTCTGCCCAAAGTCACACAGCAAGCGCGGGGTTGGGGGGCGGGTCTGAACTTGAACTCCAGGGTCTTCTGACTACTTCCAGACCAGGGACCCCCACCCCGCAGTGCGCCTTCCCACTCCCCAAATAAGTCTCAGAACTCTGCTCGGGAAGCAGCCGTCACACTCTGGAGTCACACGGGCCGTCGGCAAGTTGGCTGTGGACAGTGGCACGGCCGGGCCAGCGTAGAGACGGCCCCGGGGTGGGATCGGGCGGCTCCAGACCTATGCCAGCAGCGAGAACAATGAAGCTCAGCTCGCAACCACAGAGCGCTCAGGGGTGACCCCTCCTCTGCAGAAATCCTACCAGTTTCAGGGCCAGAGGGGCAGGGGGGGCACAGTCAAGCCAAGTTGGCCCGTGGTCCTCAGAGGTCCACAGCAAATGCCCTGGGACAGGGAGGCCCCGCAGTTGTCCACAGGGGCCACAGTCCTGCCAGCCGCGCTGCCCCGTGGCAGAGGCCCTCTCGGGCACCTACCTTTTATAGACTCCGTGCAGAGGCTGCAGGCACAGAAACTGCCAGTAATCCAGGCAAAAGGCCTTGAACTTGAGCATTTTCGCCTTCTGGTCACCAGGACTCAGAGGAGGGCTGACGGAGCTGCAGGACTGGCCGCCTGGCTCCCTGAGGCCGCCTGGGGCCCGCTCACAGGGCCCGGCCCACCAGCCTCTGATACAAAGAGCGGAGCGCACAAAAGCCCGGGCGCTCCTCCACGGGACTCGCCCAGCCGGACTCAGGCTGCCGCGGCTGCTGGGGGCTGCTGCTCCTCGGGGCTCCCCCGGGGGTCCTCAGGCGGAACGAGGGCAGCCCCGGCTATGCTGAGTCGGGGGGGGCCCTGGTCCATCATCCTGGGGGCCTCGAGGCCCGGGGCTCTTGACAGCCGCTCCGAAAGCTCCTTCCAGCCGGGTCCCTGGCTCCCAGTGGCTGCGCTGGCACCTGGAAGGGCGGCAGCCCTGCTGCCTGCCTGGCCCGGAGTGGCCGAGACAGGGGGACCAGGGAGGTATGTGGGTGGGGTTGCAGGTGGGTAGGGGGCAGACGAGAAGTGCCAGCCTCCGTAGCAGGTCAGTTACGTCCGGCGGAATCCCCCGTGAGCGGAAACTCACCACGTCGCCACATGGTGAGCCGGGAGTCCGGCTCTGAAAGGCGGCGGGCAGAGACTGACAGGCCCGCCGCGGTTGCCCGGGTGACGGGGACACACTGATAAAACCTAACATGGAACCTTGATGACAGCCGCTCATTGGCTGCCGGGAGGGGGACTCCCGTCGCCAGCGAGGTGGGGCGGGGGGTGGCTGCGGGGCTGAGGGGCCGTGCCCAGTGGAGCATTGTCGGGCGGGGGGGCGGAGGGGGGGGTGTGTCTGCAGCCCGGGACGCAGTGTCACGGGCAGGACCATGCACAGCCACTGGGCTCCTCCTCACAGGTCCGGCGTCTGCTCCGGACGCCCCGTGGCCCTTCCCCACCCTCCAGCCACGGGGACCTCAAGATGTCAACCCTCTGTTCCACGGGGTCCGCTGCCTGCCATCCTCAGAACAGAGGCCGAGCTCCCGCTCGCCCAGCAGCCCTCGGGGCCCTGGCTCCTGCCTCCTGCTGTCTGACTGCTCCCCCAGGCCCCCTCAGGCCCAGGAACCCGCCCCCTAGGCCAGCGCTCCTCTCCACCCACCAGGTCCTACAGCCAGCACCGCCTGGAGGCCTCCTCCGCCGTCGGAGCCCCTGACACCCGCCCTCAATGTCTCCTGACGTCCTATCCCCCCAGCGGATCCCGTAGATTTTACCGCATTCTCCTCCCAACTGCTGTGAGAGCGTCCCAGCTCCACCCGGCCCAGCGCCTGGCCCGCTGCGGGTGCCCAGCGCTTGCTGCAGGAGCGGAGGGTCTTGCAGCAGAGTGGAAGGGTCCCCCTGGGCGCGCCACAGTCACCCCGCCTGCTACTTGGGTCCCGGGTTTGTTCAGTATAGGTCCCACGGCATCCTAGTGAGACCTCATCCTTGCATGTGAGGGACGACGTTCCGGCCCGTCGGCCTCAGACTGGAGCTGGTGCCCCCAGAGCGCTGGGCACGCAGGGCCCGTGCAGGCTGCTGGTGTCCCGGGGCCTGGTCCCAGCTCACACTGCCTCCCCCGAGCCCTGGTCTCCATCAGCAGCAGATCAGCTGACCCGAGAGCACCTCTCTCCCTCCCCTCCCCCTGGTGAGTCTGCCCTACAGGGTCCCCAGGGGATGCTGGCCGGGCCTGGAGACATGGGGGCTGCAGAGACGTGAGCGACACTACAGGCCCGTAGACCCCGGGCCACCCCCCAGAGCACAGGACGCCCCCCGGGAGTGAGCGCCCCCAGGGCACAGGACGCCCCCCGGGAGTGAACGCTCCCCAGGGCACAGGACGCCCCCCAGGAGTGACCCGGCCCAGCGGCTCTGCTGAGCGGCTGTTGGAAGTGCTGCGGTGGACGGCTGGAAGGGAAGGCCTTCACGACCGTTCAGTTGAGCCCCCGAGGCACGAGTGGGCCGCGTGGGGCCTGGCGAGGGCTGGGCAGCATCTCCAGGCTGGCCGGGAGGACGGAGCGGGGAGGGGGGGCACTGAGGGGAGGGGGAGGGCCCAGAATGTTGCCGTGGGGCCGGCCTCCCAGGCGCCGCCCGCCCCTCCCCCAGTGGACATCAGCTTCCCTCTCACGCCCGGTGGAGGAAGCCGGCTGCGCCTCTGAAAGGAGGCGATTCCTGGCTGGAACCTTTGTTCCCAAGTTCCCAGGCTGTGAGCGGGCCTCCGGGGCACCAGAGCCCGAGGGCCTGCTTTCTCAGAAGCCCCCCCAGAGCGGCAGAGCCCAGGGCACCGCTGGGCAAACAGGGCTAGGCAGAGCGGGAGGCGGAGGGGCCCGTCCCGGGGCTGGCACCAACATCCCTCTGGTCCCCGGACCTCAGCCTCCTCATCTGAGAAATGGGCCTGCTGTGCCTCGGCCCACCTGTGTCCCCAGCGGACGGGGACACATGGCGTTAGCGGCTGCCGCTCCTCCAGACAGTGGCTCATCCCTCGCCCCTTCCTTCTGCTGTTACACGACACCTCCTCCAAGACGCCTTCCCTGACTACCCCCTATCAGTATGCCTTCCCGCGTATGTGTGTGTGTGTGGGGGGGGGGGGGGGGGCTCAGCCATATTCAACTCTTTGCAACCCCACGGACTATAGCCTGCCACACTCCTCTGTCCGTGAAATTTTCCAGGCAAGGATACTGAAGTGGGTGACTGTTTTCTTTTCCAGGGATTGAACCTTAGCTTCTTGCATCTCCTGCACGGGCAGGCAGATGGTTTACCAGTGGGTCACCTGGGAAGCCCTCACGAGGCCATTTACCCTTCTTTCCTTTTCTTCAGCGCACTCTTGGACAAACGCTGTTGCTGCCATCAAGCCCTCAGCCATGCAGCAGCCCCTTGAAGGTGCGCCCTGAGGGGACTCAGGATGGAGGAAAACTGGAGGCCTGCTCGAGACTGTTAAGGTGCACGTCTCAGAAATAAACTCGAGGGGCCCTGAGTCAGGCGCCGCCCCCACCCACATACAGGAGCTCTACAGTCAATAACTTGCTGCGTCTGTTTTCCTGTGATTAGCAGTCACCTTGGATGCTACGCCACGGTTTCTCCCAGGAGAAGCCCTATCGATGCTGGCTCCTCCCTGACCTCGAGGGGCAGTCCCTGAGGGTGGAGGCCACCTCCGGGGCTACAGTCCTCAGTAAGGTCCAGATGAGACGCAACACGCAACGGGTGGGCTGTGCCTGTTCCTTCAGTCAGCACACTTGCCACCACCTGACGTACTATGTTGAAACTTCCTTTCTCTGCCTGGTTGCTCCCTGACACAGTAGCTGTGCAAAGGCAGTGGGAGGGGTCGCCGTGGTTTCCCACGCTCCCTGCAGCTGTGGGGGCCCAGAAAATAACGGCTCAGAAGGGGGGCCCAGGGGCCTGCTGTCTTTGCTCCCCGAGGGCGTGGGGAGGGGTCGTGGCCCGTGGGGTCGAGTGTGACCAGCCTTGAGGGCTGGTGGTCATTGCGGCCACTTCCTGACCGTGAGCGTGACCACACAGGTGCCAACGCGGGGCTGCGGCCGTGAGTGCGTGTGAACCCACGTGCAGAGGGACGGTGGGAGGGTCCAAGTGTGGAAGCGCGGCAGGGAGGGAACGTTCACGTTCTGCAGTCTGTGTGTGTGTGTGTGTGTGTGTGGTTGTGGGAGAGGGGTGTGCTACAGTGTCAGGCGGAGTCACACCGGGATCTGAGTTCAAGCCCTGGCTCTGCTCACACTGACTGTCCTGAACAAGCACAGTCTGCGAAGTGGGCGGAGAGCTCCTCGCAGCCGTGGGGCGGTGGGACACTGCCTGGAAGCGACAGTGTTCCGTGCTCTGGGTGTGGCACGGCCGTTTACACCTCGGCACTAGTGTGCAGGCGCGAGCGGGCCACCCTGCCCTGTACTCCGCTCCCCGCCCCTGAGGGTGCCCAGCCCCAAGCCGCTCAGGGAAGCCGAGCCCCCGGGCCCTCGGAGCCCTTGAAGCCTGCGGGGTCGGAGCCAGTCACTACAGCCGCCTCCCCTGTGTCGCGCCCGCAGGCGGGGCCCAGCCCTGCTGGACTGACCCCTGTCCGGGTCCATGGGCCCCTCTCACCGAGCTGAGGCCCCAGTGGGGCTCCGCTGCAGGCCCCGCTCGCCCCCCTGGCCCTGTGGCCACGTGCACTTGGCAGGGCTGCACAAAGCCTGCCCTCTCCCGGGAGCAGGCACCTCAGCCCACTTCCGGTCACCCCCTCGTGCAGCACAGACCTCCCCACACCCCCCACAAGCCACCCGCTCAGGACATGCTGCAGGGTCCTGCTCTCTCACGCCCACCTGCTGCCCAGTCCAGGGGGCTTCCCCTACACGACAGTCTCTAGACCTCTGTCCTGAAAACGTCTCACAGAAGCATCAAGACACAAGACCCTCACGCCAGCCACCCCCGCAACCTCTGCCAAGTACGGTGCAGAAGCGGAGAGCAACCGGCAGCTTCTCCCTGGGGCCGCAGCCCTGGTCGTCAGGGGAACCGCAGCGGCAGACCAGCCCGCGGGGGACCATCAGCCCCGGCCCGCTGAGGGGCACTGCGCTCAGCTGGGATGCTGGGGGGGGCCACCCTGGTCTGCAGGGGAGGTACTGGCACTGCCTCTGCCCCCTGGGGGTGTTTCAGTGACAAGTGGGGGCTAATTTCCCTGACGGGACCCTCGGGGCCCACCGCGGGCACAGATGCAGGGAGCGGGCCAGTGGCTCTGAGCAGGCCCACGATGGACGCGCGACGGTACCTGTATCGGTCCGTGGAGAGGCTGCTTCCGGTCTCCAGGGAGCTCCTGAGGTGGCAGAAGTGAGACAGGATTACCAGCAACCCCAGACAACCTTGCCCCTCCCCGCGGGGCCCACACCAGCTCAGGCCGCCCCTGGAAGGCCCCGGTCAGCTCCCGGGGGAAGGCCTTAGGGCCCGCATGCAAGAGACCATGCGCTTCCTTTCCCTCTGACAGGTCAGCGGGGACACTGCCCTGCGCCCTCCCCACCTGCCGGTGCAGGGCTTGGTCCAAGGGCTTCCTGTTCAGTGGGGAAGCCGAGGCTTGAGGCCCCGCAGGGCGGCTCTCTGCAGGCAGCGCTGCACCCGGGGGTGGGGCCTGGGGCTGCCCACGCGCCCCCGACCACAGACCGCCGCTTCCCAGCACGAGCTGGCCTGTGCCTCCTCACCTGCTCTCACCCTCCCTGCTCCTGCAACGGGCCTGTCACTCCTGCCCCAGGGCCTTTGCACCTGCGGCTCCACCCCCCTCACACTCGGCCAGGCCCTCCCTGACTGCCTAGAGCAGCTCCCCAGCCCGGCCCTCACTGCTCCGTGTGCTCCCTCAGCGCCCGCGTCGGCGGGGCTGAGCCGTCCATCCGCGCTCACTGCTGTCTGCCCGTCACAAGCCGCTCCTGAAAGCAGGGCCTGCCTGCTGCCCCACCGGGGGGGGCCAGTCGCGGCCACGACGGTGCCTCCTCTGACCTGTCACCCCAACGTGGCCGGAGGGGCAGAGGGTAGTCGGAGGGGAGGGGGCCCTCCCCCGCCTGAGAGGGAACAGGCTCCGAGACGGAAAGTGCTGCGCATCCGACACTCTGGGGCCGGGCAGCCCCGACATCGGTGTGTTTGCCCGAGACCAGCCTGTCTGCCCCAAAGAGGCTGGGGCACCATGGGGAGGGCCACCTGCCGCACGCTGGCAGCCTCGGCCGTGAGGTGTCCAGCTCTGGGTCCGGGCTCTGAGTGAGCCTACCTGGGCTCAGACGTCACCCCACCCAGCCACGCAAACTGGAACAAGCGCCCCTCTCAGCCTGTGTCCTCATTTGTGAAGCGGAGGAGGATAAAGCTCTCGTAGGCAAGCACATCTGAAACGTCGTGTCTGTTGGCCCCACCTGGCGCCGTGCCAGCGACCCTGGCTTCACAGTGGGGACGCCCACGAGGCGGGGCCAGCTCCCCAGCACAGCCCAGCCCGGCCCGGCGGCCCTGGGGAGCGGCTGCTGGACGCAGGATGTGCCCCCGGAGGCCGCGTCCTCGGCTATACCCCTCCTCCGTTGCCACACTGCTCCCCAAGCGGGCAGCCCTCCCGCCCTGACTGCCCCGCAGGCCTTTTCCCACCAAACGCCCAGACATCCAGGGCATCTGCTGGGAGTGGCCTGAGCTTGGCACTGAGGGCCCAGCTTTTCCGGGCCACCGCTGGGCGCCCACCATGGGTCATCTGAGCTTCGGCCTCGTCTCCCATTCTGTGTGTCCCCTCTGACTTGCGATTCGGCTACTTCAGGTCCAGCGAAAGCATCGCTGGTGGCCGGACGCCACGAGCTGCAGAGCAGACTCCCCAGGATTGTCCCCAGGTGGCCCCTTCTCTTGCCTCCAATGAAGAGACTGCAGGCGGCTCCCCCTCCCCGGACCCAGAGTCCCGCCACTCCGGGGCTTTACCCCAGCTGCCCAGCAGCTCTGCCTGTGTGTCCACAGGCCTGGCCAGGGTCGGGCAGAACAGAGGACGTGGGTGGCGTGTCAGGAGGCCCCCTCGGGCACTGCCCTGGACGGTCACCGTCCTGTGCCCGTGCTGGGGTGGACAAAGGCATTCTAGGATGGAGAGGGGGTGGCCAGGCACGCCTTCCTACGCCCTTCCAGGCTGGGAACTGGGCTGGGACCCGTGCCGGGAGAGGTGAGGAACTTTGGTCCCTAGGAAGCCCCAAGTCCAGACAATCGCCCCACCCGGCTGCTCAGACACGGAGGAGCCACGTGAGGCAGCGCCGGTGTGACGTGTCAGGGACGCAGCCACGGGCTGGGGTTCCTGGAGCCCAGGGCAGCCGTGCCACAAGCTGAGGGGCCTGCTCCCACCTGAGTCCTGCTCCAACGACATCCTGAGAGCACAGCGACCCCCCGGGCGGGCCGCAGAGAGCATACCGAACGCTAGACCCTTTTTCCAAATGCGTCCTCGCCTAAACTGCGCGAACCTCGAAGGTACCTGGACTCATAACCCACCCTCCCCCTTTACAAACGCTGACCTTGCAGCTCAGGGGCTCCCGTGCCTGGGACACCATTCCATCCCCTCTCTCTTGACCCTGCAGCCAACTCCTATTCACCCTCCAAAACCCTGCTCACGTGTCAACGCCTTTGGGCAGACGTGTCTACTCTGTCCCCCAGTCAGAACCCGTCCTTCCCATTTTCCTTGCTGCCCCCTTCCCTATCCCCTCTTCTCTCTCCCCCTCCTCTAGTGACGTATTTTTGAGCAGTCCCTATGGACTGGGCGTTGGTCGACCAGCGTCACCTCACGTGGCCTGTCGTGACACTCGGGACCGAGGTACGGAAGGAGGCGCAACAACCCCCTCCAGGCAGCAGAGTCACCTGCCGGGCAGGTCAAGATGCAGACCTGGCCTTCCCGGGCCAGCCCAACCCCGGGGCTCCCCTTCCTCCTCGCCATGTCCTGCCTATCCTGGGGGGCCCTGGGTGGCCTGGCCCCCTGGGCAGCCCCCCTCACGGTGTGCACTGACCCGACAGCCCAGCTGGGTCGGGCTCTGAGTGGGGACCGTCCCGCCTCTGCCCTGAGCCCAGCTGGGTCCCCGCAGCCTTCAGAGCCACGGCCTCAGGCCCACTCTGCCCATCACCCTCCTCCCGATTAGCCCAGCGGCCGCTGGGAGGGGCACGGCCCAGCGCCTGGACTGGGAACCCACAGCCTGGGGCGTGCTGGAGCCCCCCGTGCCTTGGCCTCCCCCTCGGAACGCGGGGTGGCAGTCACACAGTCGCTGTGGAGAAGCGCCTGGGAAACCAGAAGGTGCTGGGCAGGCGTATCTGCCCGACCACACGCTACTGTGGGGTCACATCCAGCGGTGCTCGGGGGACGTGAGAGCCGCAAGGTGAACTCCAGACCCAATGGGGCTGGGCTGCAGAGGCCGGCTCTGCTGCAGGCCAGCTGTGTGGCCTCGGCAAGTCGATGGACCTCTCCGCGTCTCAGTTCACGGTCCTCGTTTACCGAGTCCGAGGAAGATTAGACAGGATGGTACGTTTACGGCCCTGGGAGCAGTGCCAGCCAGTCAGTGTTCCATGAATCCAGCTACGACCAGCGGAGGACCCCAAACAGCAGCCTATCACGTCACAGGTCAGAGGAAGCTGTGAGCAGACGCCACAGGTGACCCGTTAGCGTGCTGCATTAACACACCGACTCTGTGCGGCCAGCTGCCTCTTTTACCCACATAAACAAAGCCCCCGTTACGGTCTTGGGGGAAACGGGGTCTGGGGGCGAGTCATCCTGTGTCGTGGGCTCTTACTGCGGGGTAGTGGCGCCCGGTCCAGAGCCGTCTGCCCTGCCGTGCCTCGCTGTGCCCAGATGTCAAAGGAGCTCAGGGGGCCCCGGGACCCGGCAGGCTGGGCCAGCCAGCCAGGGCTCCAGCCCCGCTCCCGCCTCCAGCGCGGGCTCGGGGAGACGGCCGTTCCAGCCATCACTGCACAGGGCATTGTGCCCTGGGACAGTCCTTCCCTGAAGGCCCCGCCCCAGCCCCACTGGACCAGACTCCAGCGGAGGCCACTTCCTCCCCTTCAGAGTGAACTGGGCGTGGCTCCAAACAGCGCCCGGCCACCTACCAAGTTTGGCAACAGGAAAGACAGCACGTGCTGAACATCGGGAGAGGGGCCCCTGGGTGTGGGGAGTGGGGGGCAAGGGCAGCGATTGGCAGGGCCCGAGGGGGCTTCCTGGGGCGCTGTCTGGCTTCTGCTCGGGGATCTGCGTGCTGGCTACCGGAAGTGTTCCGTTTGTGACAATTCACCTAGCCGTACACTGGATTCCAATAAATCTTTACTGGATTTACACTAAAAACAAAACAGAAAACGCCTGGTTCAGCCCCAGCCCGCAGCAGGAAAAACCCAAGTCCTCGCAGCCAGTGTCCATCCCCTCCGGCCACCCGCTTCCTCCCGCTGCAGCTGTGTGGCCTTGGGAAAACCCTTGCCCTTCTCTGGCCTTGGTTTCCCTCTGCAGAGCTGCAGGCCCAGGCTGTGCAGTAGACACACGGGACGCTTCTTAGAAACACAGGGGGACTGACACCTGGGCCCAAATCCAGACCACTTAGCCCGAACCTCTGGCGTCGCGCTCCTGTACCTTGCGTGTTGTTTTAAGAACTCTTCACTTTGAAATAACCGCAGGTTCACAGCAAGATGTACCCCAGCCTCCCCCACTGATAACACTGAACGTAAAAACAGGCGTCAGGCCCTCAGCCGCTGCAGCTGCCCAGACAGCTTTACCACGTGTGCAGCTTTGCGTGACCCCCACCTACGCTCAAGCCCCAGGACCACCCACCGCAGGGCACTCACACCCACCCCTCCCTGCAGAGCCACACCCCCTCCTCCCCAATCCTGCGCCCCCACAGCCACCCATCCGCCCGTCATCCTGTCGTTTCAGGCTGTTACCACAAACAGAATCACACAGGATGGCTTTTCAGCACTGGCTTCTTTTTCACTCCGTGTAATTCCCTGGAGGTTTGATTCCAACTGTTCCTGTATCAACAGTCCTTTCCTCTTGACAGCTGGACGGCACCCACCACACGGACGTACCACCGTCTGTCTATCTATATCCCCCCCGCCCCACACACACCCCAGGAAGGACGCTGCGGCAGGTTCCAGGCCGGGGGGCTGTCAGGGATAGAACTGCCCTGAACCTTCTCCGACGGGTTTCAGTGTGAACCCAGGTCTTCCTTCCTCTGGATCAAAGGGCGTTTGCTAAGAGTGCATGTCCCCCGAGCCCCCCAGCGAGCTGTCTCCCAGAGGGGCCGTGCGGGCGGGACCCGGCCCCCAGCCTCCGGGCCGGCCTGGCATGTGGCCCCGGCCCCACTTCCGGGCGTTCTGACACCTCGCTGTGGTTTCTGTTCGAGTTCTGACGGCTCACGGCGCTGACCGTGGTGTCACGCGCTTACCCGCCTCCGCACGCCTTGTTTGGGGGAGTGCAGATGTCCTGTGTGTTCCCACAGCTCCCCAGATGCATCTAACCCGGAACCAGCCAACTCCCCAGGGCCCCCTGAGCTCTAGAAAGTTCTGTCAGATTGAGAAAGAACACCTTCGCCGGTGTAAGGCTTCTTCCGGGCACACTGTGCTTTCTGGAAGGGCCCGGGCGGGGTTCTGCCCACCATGGCTCTGGGCTGGAGGGCGACTGTCCGCTCCTGAGAAGGAAAGGGAGGCCGCGGAGAGCAGGGTCGGGGCGGGCAGAGGGCAGGCCACCCCGCCCGGGAGCCCCTCCAGGCCTGCAGCGGAGGCAGCTAGAGGCACGGGCGCCTCCACTGCTGACGGGCCCTGGGTGTTGGGGTTCTTTGTGGAATTTACCTCCATTTCCAGAGGGGCGGGCAGGCCGCACGCCTCCGTCTTACTAAAAAGGAAGCACATGCCCACTGCACCAACAGCAGGAAAGAGCAGCTGGGCACAGCGAGGAGACAGTGCCTGCCTTCCAGCCCAGGCACTGCGGGGTCTGAGGGCGTCTCAGAGCCCGGCCGCGGCCACAGCGTGTGCCCGGACGGGGGCTGGGCACAAAAGCACACTCTGTTCCGCAACCCACGCTCCCCTCCCGCACTCAACACCTCACGTCTTCCGGTCGTCAAACGCTCCTCTGCGTCACCCTCAGGAAGCGGCAGGGAACCCCGGGCACACCTCTTACTGCCCGCATGGAGGGGGCGTCGGCTGTCTGGTCAGTGAGGCCTCTGTGCAGGTGGCGGACGTGCACTCAGGACCCAGCCCTGGACTTTCGGGGTCACAGGGTGGGATGTGTTCTCGACTCCGAGGCAGGCCCATGGGCTGGACGACACATGGGGCAGGGACGGGTGAGTCATCCCGGCCGCCCCTGGGGCTCCCGAAGTTTCTGTCGCCCCTGAGCCCCCGGGCAGCTGGACAGTGGGCACTGGGCCGGGCGGGGCTCACCCCTCACGGCTGCCCCATGTGCAGTCCCTTCTGCTCCGGGGCTCTAGGGCAGGGCGCAGAGAGGGGAGGCGGGGCAGGCGCCCTGAGGGTCCGTCCGACCTCCCCGCAGGCGGAGCCGCTGCCTCACGCCACCACCCGGGTGCCCCGATCATATCAGCCCCAGGCTCCTGGTCTGTGGTATGGGGCTACCGCCTGCCCCGGAGACTCCAGGGCGCCTCTCTGGAGCCGACGGGGCAGGGACCTGGGGGAGTGCCATAAAAACCAGCCTTCGCGGCCAGCTGCCCTGCCCAGGCCCCCAGCTCCGGGCCCGGCCCCCCTCGGAGAAAGCCACAGAGGCTCTGCCCACCCGCCCTGCCTTCCTGTGCCGGCTCTGGGCCTTGGACAGACCTGCCCGTGGGCACATGGGGTGACTGTCCTTAGGCCGGCCTCCACACCCTCCGGCCTGCCAGGAGTCTAGGAGACTGCCAGGGGAGGGGTGTCCCTGCCCAGACCCCTGGGCCTCGGGACAGCGGTGTGGAAAGGGAGCTCAGGGGGCAGGCAGGCGCCCTGGGCGAGACCCGGTGTGGGCACCACGCCCATCTCCGGGAAGGCGGGCACTCCGACCAGGCGTGCCAGACAAGGGGGCCACGGCGGGGCTCCCCTCGGCCCCTGCTCAGAAGAGTCTGCAGAAGCGGTGACTCTGAGCCCAGGCCTCGGCTCCGCGGGGTTGGGTGCAGGGGTTCAGCACAGCCAGGGTCCGGGCTTGTTCAGGGGAGGGTCCCCAAAGGGGCAAGATGGGACACGGGGCACCAGGCTGGGAACCTGCCGCAGGGACAGAGGCTTGGACAGGGAGCCCCTGACCACACTTGCCTGCCAGGAGCACCCTGAGACCCCAGCCTCCGTAACCCTGAGGCTCCCACCAAGACTTTCTTGCTGAGGCAGACACTGGCTGAGGGGCCGGGGCCGCCGGCCAGGGTGTGTCCAGCCTCCCTGTCTGCTGGGAGTGGGCTGAAGCCTTGCCACGTGGCTGGGAGCCTGGCCAGACCTGTGGCCTTGGGTGTGGAGTCTGGGAGGGCCGTCCTGACACCCCGGACCTGGTTCACTGACGGTCAGGGGGCAGAGATGCCTCAGTCCAGACCGGCTGGGGTGGGGGTCAGACCATGCCACACCCCTCTTCAGACACTCCTCCTCGAGTCTGCCTGGGGACCTGTTGCTACGACAGCTCCCATTTTACAGATGAGAAAACTGAGGCTGAGACCTGCCTGAGGCCGCCCAGCTGGCGAGCAGCCCCACCTCGATCCGGACCTGGTCCCTCGCCCTCTGATCCAGGGTCCCCACCATCTGCAGCCATTAGGCAGCTGACCCCAACCAGGACATCCTGACCCCACTCACCCTCCACATCCTGAGGGCAGCCCTTCACTGGCGGGTTGGTGGTGTTCCATCAGATCCCGGAAAACAAGCCAACTCACCCCCAAATCCACCATTTTATACACTTTTCAAATAAGTAAGGCGTGGACTTCCCTGGTGATCCAGGGGCGAAAAATCTGCTCGCCGCTGCAGTGGGCGCGGTTCAATCCCTGTTCCGGGAACTAATCCCACAAGCCGCGGGGCAGCTAAGCAACGGGGAAGACACGGCGAGCCAAAAGTAAATTAAAAAGTAGGGCACTCTCGCGGCTCAAAAACACAATGCAAAAAGATACCCAGAGGAAAGGCCCCTCCCAAAGGCCCCGCGCCCACCTGCCTCCCAGGGAGGCTTCTGCCCCTCAGGGAGTGCCCGCCACGAGCTTCCAGGCCTCTCCACAGAAATTCCTAGAGCAAACACAAGCAGTCAGGAACACAGTGATGTCTGACTCGGGAAGGGTGGACCCCGGGTCCACAGCCCCTCCGGGTGTGGGGTGAAGGGCAGGCCCCACCCAATGGCAGGGCGAGGCCGGAGGACCCTAACTGGACAGAGGGCACAGTGGACGGCCACCCGCTGTCCTGGCCAAGCTGGCTGTGGACTGTGCGGGGCCACCTCCCCTTCCGGGTCCAACCTGCGGCCTGCTGGACAGCGTTCCCAACAGCGAGCCAGTCTCAGAGCCACGCGGACCTCATACGGCCAGACAGACACACACAAGACGCCTCTCGACGTGCACGACGGCGCTGTGACTCAGCCACGCGGACCCCACACGGCCAGACAGACACACACAAGACGCCTCTCGACGTGCACGGCGGCACTGTGAATCAGCCACGCGGACCTCACACGGCCAGACAGACACACACAAGACGCCTCTCGACGTGCACGACGGCGCTGTGACTCAGCCACGCGGACCTCACACGGCCAGACAGACACACACAAGACGCCCCTCGACGTGCACGACGGCGCTGTGACTCAGCCACGCGGACCTCACAGGGCCAGACAGACACACACAAGACGCCTCTCGACGTGCACGGCGGCACTGTGAAACAGCCACGCGGACCTCACACGGCCAGACAGACACACACAAGACGCCTCTCGACGTGCACGACGGCACTGTGAATCAGCAACACGGACCTCACAGGGCCAGACAGACACACACAAGACGCCTCTCGATGTGCACGACGGTGCTGTGAATCAGCCACGCGGACCTCACACGGCCAGACAGACACACACAAGACGCCTCTCGAAGTGCACGACGGCGCTGTGAAACAGCCACGCGGACCTCACAGGGCCAGACAGACACACACAAGACGCCTCTCGACATGCACGGCGGCACTGTGAAACAGCCACGCGGACCTCACACGGCCAGACAGACACACACAAGACGCCTCTCGACGTGCACAACGGCGCTGTGACTCAGCCACGCGGACCTCACACGGCCAGACAGACACACACAAGACGCCTCTCAACGTGCACAACAGCGCTGTGAATCAGCCATGCGGACCTCACACGGCCAGACAGACACACACAAGACGCCTCTCGACGTGCACGACGGCGCTGTGACTCAGCCACGCGGACCTCACACGGCCAGACAGACACACACAAGACGCCTCTCGACGTGCACAACGGCGCTGTGACTCAGCCACGCGGACCTCACACGGCCAGACAGACACACACAAGACGCCTCTCGACGTGCACAACGGCGCTGTGAATCAGCCACGCGGACCTCACAGGGCCAGACAGACACACACAAGACGCCTCTCGACGTGCACGACGGCGCTGTGAATCAGCTCCGCTGCCGTTTAGTCACCTAGTCGTGCCTGCCTCTCTGTGAGTCCCTGGACTCTGGCCCGCCAGGCCCCTCTGTCCATGGGACTCCCCAGGCAAGAACACTGGAGTGGGTTGCCATTTCCTCCTCCAGGGGATCTTCTCGACCCAGGAATCAAATCTGTGTCACCTGCTTGCAGATGGATTCTTTACCACCAAGCCACCTGGGAAGCCCATTAAAAATCAACTATATTTCAGTTTTCAAAAAGAGATAGCTCCCAACCATCACACACAGACATGTGTGCATGGGACACACGTGTACACGGCACATATGTGTACACAGACCCTCCCGTGAGTGGCCGGGAGCTCCTGGCTGGTCTCAGGGTCATGGCGAGCAAGAGTCAGGCAGGGATGTGTCCCTAGGGCCTGCGCTGGACACCCATGGTCAACGAGACTCTGCCAAGGTCCTTCTATTTGCATTTGCCTCCCTTCCTGCAAGCGAGCTGTGTTAATGCACCTTAGCTGAATGAAAATTAAAAACAAGGGATATTTCCAGAACCCACTGGATCTGGGTGTTTCCAGGTAAACATCACCGCGAAACGGAGGCAGGGGTGGGGGGTGGGGGCGCGGGGAAAAGTGAGGCGCCTGTGCTGAGTTCGGGCACCAGGCCACCTGGGCCCGTCCTTCCAGACGCCCCCGGGCAGTGCTATTAGCAGTGGACATCCACCCTGCAGAGGAACGAGCTGGGCACTCTGACTGCGGGGTGGATGGAAGGCGCAGCCGGTGGGGAGGGGAGGGGACAGGGGCTGGGTTTGCACAGCTGCCTGGGGACCCCGCCTGAAGCAGCTGGAGGCAGACCCCAGCTCGGGGCGGGGGGGGGGGGCACTTTCTCCAGGGCTGCAGAGGGGCCTGAAGCCTCAGTGGGTGCCTACAGGCAGAGTTGTGGGGGCGGGCAGCCCCCAGACCCATGGCCGCGCTGGTCCCTGGACACTCGGGGAGCCCTAACCCACCCCGCTCTGTTCACTGGGAGGAGGAGAGCTCAGCTTGGGGGCTGCGGAGCGGGGGCGCCTGTTTCAGAGGCTCTGAGGTGCTGAGACACCCGGTCCCCACGTGTCTGCTTGTGCTCGGGATGCCGAGAGCTCTCCTGGCGGACAGCCAGGCCTGGGGGGAGGCCTTGGTGCCCTCAGCCCACGGGGTGGCTGCGGCCGCAGAGCGGAGGACGTGCCTTTAGCCAGCTGGCGGGCTGAGCCCCAGGGGCACAGAGCCCAGTGGGTGGATGGGGTGGCGTCCTGGGGGCCGTCGCAGCCTCTGACCTCCCCTGTGGTCTGCACACATGCCGAGCTGGTGGTCCCCCGCCCCGCGGCCCCTCTCGGGCAGCTCCCGAGCCGGAGCTGGGGCTCTCGGGCCTGTAACGCCTGCGATGCCTTCCTCACCCCACCGCCCCCGGCCCGGGTGGAACTGCAGTGGGCACGCCGGGCACTGTGCTCCGTCAGCCGCTCAGACTCGCCCAGCTTTTTCCATTGTCCTGCCTCACCCGGCCTGGGCCCAGCGAGGGGGTGCCCTCTGGACACGCTTCTGGATGAAAGGAGGAGAAAAACAAACTTCAGGCTGAAGACGACAGCGCGGGGCGTCCCTCACTCACGGATGCTGCGGCTGCCCCGCCCTCACTGAGGCCTGGCCCGGCGGCACCCAGTGGTGGGCCAGGTGGACCCACACTGGCGACAGCCGGGTGGGAAAGCTGGGTCTAGAAGGACAAAGGTGGGCAGTAGCCAGCGTGTGAACACAGGGAGCGAGGGGGTGGGGAGGCAGCAGGGGCGGGGGGACCCCGAGATCTGGGGTGAGAGGGACGGATGCAGCCGCCAGGGAGGGTCACAGCCCCGCTGTCCCCAAGCCCAGCTCCAGCCCCGCCTTCCACCGGCCACCCTGCGGACCGCCCGCCCTCTCTGCCATCCTGCGCCTTCTGCACCTGGGGCTCCCAGCCGGGACACCTGGCCAAGGGCTGAAGGCTGGCCAGGGCACGTGTCTGGAACAAGGGCAGGATGGAGGCAAGGCTGCTGGGGGGCATGGGGCTGCCATGGGCTCCGGCAGTGGGGGGCTCCTGAGGCCAGGACAGAGGGGCACCCAAGGGCTGAGACTTGTCAGTGGAGCCCGGGACCAGCCCCACCTAGGGCTCTGTGGGGAGCTGCGTGCTCCCCCAGTCTCAGCCCTCCCGCCCGCGGACAGGCCCTGGGTCCTGCTCGGCCTCCAGGGCGACTGGGAGCCGTGGGTGAGCAGCACGGGGGTGCAGAACCCCTGCCCCCGTCAGTGCCCCCACCCTGGGGGGACACCACCCTTACCCCAGCACCCAGGCGCTCCCTGCAGTCCATCGGGGGCGGGGATCAGCCCATCTCACAGACGGGACATGGGGCTTGGCCGCCCCCCAGGAGGCTCAGCACAGCCCGAGGGGGTACCCCTCCCGCAGGTGCCGGTGGAAGGATGTGACGTGGATCTGAAATGGATGGTGAGCTTCCCTGGATAACACACAATGCCCCAGGCTGCTTTCGGGCTTTTGAAAAATGTTGAGCATATACCACTGGGAAAAGAGGGAAGGTGCAGCAACAGGGGAAAAGATTCTCATTTATAGGTCAGGTCCCAGCTGGCTAAGCAAGAGGGAGATGGAAAGACTCGAGGTGGCGGGGGGTCGCCAGCCAGCCAGATGCCTAGCGTCGGGGTCCTGTGGATTTACCCGACACGAGCAGCCACGATCCCTCTCCTCCCTGCTGCCGAGCGCGGACCTCAGGTCCGTGACTCCAGGCTGTGTGCTGGGGCCAGGGGCCAGCTGCCTGGCCGAGCACTTGCCTCCCGAGCACCCGGCTGAGTGCATCGCCCAGCGCTGAGCTGAGGCCGCCAGCTTGGCGGGCTGCCCTCTGACCCCAAGCATGCCCAGTGGGCTGTCTCCAGCCTCGGTTTACTGCCCACCCCCGCCCAGAAACACAGACCCGAACCCCGTCCTGAACACACAGGGCAGTGGCTGAGACGGAGCTGGCCCCATCCACCCAGCTCCAGGCCTGGCCGATCACCGCACAGCCAGCCTCCTCTGGGCACGGAGGTCTCAGGAAGGCCATGAACCCCGTGGCTGACCAGCGGGACTGGAGGGGTCCTGAGAACACACCCCAGGCGGAAGGCAAGGAGGAGACGGCAACGAGAGTGTCGGAGCCCCCAGACTCTCAGCCACACCAAAGCCTGACCCCAGGCTGGTCACCGACAGTGACCGTTAAAATCCCTTCTGACTTGGGTTTCTGACCTTTGCAACCTGGAGACTTCTGGTTTACACTCCCTCCGCCCTGCTGGTTCCCTTACCCTCCTCAAAACCGTGTCTCTGAGGTCCCAGCCTGTCCCGTGCGCTCAGAGTCCAGGGGAGGAAGGGGACGAGGATATACGTAAGCACGGATCCGCCCCGCACTTTACTGCATCACTGAGTCCTTATCGCCACCTGCAAAGCTGCAGTGATTGGCTCCACAGTACAGAGAAAAGCCCCGAGGCTCAGAGAGGCGAAGTCGTCTGCCGCGAGCCACACAGCCACTGGGCGGCAGATAAGGGGTCCTACGGAAGCTCCTAAGGCAGAGGGAGGTACTGGAAATCAGCCTGATCACCTCAGTGCCTCGGCCCCGACTTCTCCTGGGCCCAGCCAGTTTTGGGGGGCTCCTCCAAGTTGCCCTGATTGCTCAGCAGCCCCAGAGCTGGTCAGGGACTGACGCCAGGCCAAGGATGGGGGATCGGAGGGACTCGGGGGTGCCTGCGGCCGTGGCCCCTGGACCAGAATCGGGAACGGAGCAAATGTGAGCAGATGCTCGGTTCTACTGGCCTGCAAGCCCTGCAGGAGCCAGGCTGATGACAAATACGTCCCTTCCCTCATCAGCCATTCCAGACAGATGCAGGGGCCGTGTTCATGAGCCGGGAAACCGACGAGGCCAGTACGACATCTTGTAGTTAGCCATGCTCCAACCGCCGCGCGCAGAGCCAGGGGCCGTTCCGATGGGACCCTCTCCCGGGGACCCCATGGGGTCAGGCGCGCCCAGGATAGGGAGCACGGGGCATCTCAGGCCCCTGGAGCCCTCGGGTCCCCAGCTCGTCGCCGAGACGCCGGATAAACAGGAGGGAAGGCCAGGACCCCCGCTGGGTCCGTCCGGGGAGCCTGGCCTTCAGGTCCGGGGGGGCCCAAGCCGGCACCCCACCCGGGCTGGCTTCCGCCACGTGGCCCTCGGCCCCCGGCCCCACCAGCTCCACCCTGTCTGCCCTGCAATCTGCACCGCCTCCACGTGACAGAAGCCGGCCTGCCGTGCAGCCCGTGTGCAGGAAGACAGACGCAACAGGGCCCTCGCTCCCCTCACCCGTGAGTCCTAGTAGGCTGCGCGCGCTCGCTTCGGTCTCCAAGACGGCACCGGGAGGGACGGCCAGTGTGTCTGTCCCAGCTCCTGGGCCCAGGGATCGCGGGCGGGAGAGCCAAGCTCGCATGAACACTGTGCTGGTGCCCGGGGCAGGCCTGCAGGCCAAGGACACCCCGGGGGGGTGGGCAGGCGGGGTCCTGGCTTCGGGTCGGGGTCTGCAGAGGGTCTCCAAGGTCTCCAGCTCAGCGCCAGGGGCCAGCCAGGCCTCAGCTGGCAGCTCGAGGGCGGAGGCTGGTGGGGTTCAGCCTGGGGGACCGGGGACCCCTGTCAGGGAGGCCTCGTGCAGAGGGCCTGAGGCGCGGGGGGCGGTGGTCACGGGCCGGCCTGCCCCACAGTCCCCAAGGGTCCAGCTCATCAGACCCAACACCTGCTCCGGCCTTTGTTTTCAGTTTAACTTTTAATTTTGAGATTAACTGTAGATCCACCGGTAGCTGTTAAAAACAGCCCAGAGGGAGGCTGTCTGCACTTTGCCCTATTTTCCCCGAAGGTAACGTCCCTGCAGAATCCAGGACAACGTCTCCATCACGATGCTGACACTACCGTCCATCTTAGACAGACTTCTTGTGCCACACCCACGCGCGTGTGTGTGTGCGCGCGTGCGCACGATCGCGCGTGTACTTAGTTCCATGCACTTTGATGTGCGGGCTCACGGAAAATGCACAGCGATTCCATCCCCTCAGAGTCCTCGTCCACCCCCCATCTTTAGCACCCACACCTGTGCTGCGGCTCTCTGGTCTGAAACGAGGTCCATAAGTCACATCATCTCTCTCCACACATGTTATGAGACAAAAGTCAACAGACGGCCTCAGCTGTGGCAGCACAGAGGGGACAGGGCAGCAGGTCACGACGAGGCGGCTGGCCCGTCCGTGGTGGGTGCGCGGGGACGAGGTCAGTCTCCCGCCCCCAAGGTGACAGCAGCTAGGATCCCAGGCGGACGCACGGCCTGGCTCCCCACCCGGGGGCCACGAGGGACGCCGCCCTCGGTGACGCGAGGCTCCGCACGGCGGCAGCTCTTGGCAGAGCTCCGGACGTATCAGCGTCTGATCTTCCCGCGACTGTGAGGAGAGCAGACGCGTTCCTGGAAAAGCCACTGGACATGATGTGATGGCCACGGGAATGTGCCCGGTGGCGGAGGCGTCTTGTGGAGTGAGGGCTGGGCCCAGGGCACTTCCCCGAGGGTCTGGGGAAAGCCTCCGGGCCTCGGCCCTGCAGGCCCGGCCCCACACTGTAGGGAGTGGGCTTCCCCAGCCCGCCGGCCAGACGCCTCTCCCCGTGTCTGCCCTGAAGGCCACCCACGTGTCCAGCAGCCCCTGCTGAAAGCCCAGGGCACACCGTCCGCCCCGTGGTGGCGGCTCCACCTGCGTCCGCCTCCTTCTGGGCAGGGTCACTGTCCCCAGGGTGCAGCCGAGGCCCCATGCTGGACAGGAGCTCACAACGGTGCCGATGCAACTGATCTGGGTGGCCGGCTGGCCCAGGACACACGGGCGGCTGGGAGGCCTGTGGGATCGGAACCCTGGGTGCCCCGGGCCAGTCTTTCCCACGTCCCTGCTCCTGCTGCGGCTTTGCTTCCTCCATGGAGGCCACTCTGCCAGCCACCAGTCAGGGTCTCCCACCAGAGGGAGAATGTCGCCTCCTTCACGGGCTGGATGGTCACCCCACCCCCTCAGGGGGCCCCGGATCCAGAACTGCAAAGCCGAGACCGGAACCTCCGCTCGGTGTACCTGGCCGGGTGGTTGAGCCTCTTCAGTACTGCAGTGCTTCCATCCGCGCACAGCACTTCCCCAGAGAGACCCCATGAAGCCGGACACGGCGGTAGCGAGGGGGTCGAGGACCCGGAGAGGGGCTGACCTTGCAGTGTGTGCAGACGTTGCTGCACCACGCCAGGGAGTCGCCTCTCAGTCACACGGATAGACGAGGAACGGGCAGAAAAGATGGAAGCAGGGATTACCGGTGTGATTTAAAATTTCTGAGCACGTACCGTGTGCCAGGCACCCCCAAGGACCCAACGCCCTGGGCTACTGATGAGCTGGAGGACTGGGCTCTGGGTGGGGAGGCCTGAGCCCCGCATCCCTCCTACCCACCCTGATCTGCGACAGAAGCTCCCACGAAGGCAGCAGAGGCGTCAGCAGGCGTCCAGTGGGCCCAGGCCCCCCAGTCAACGTCGGGGGTCCTCGGGGCCGCGTGGCCCAACGGCAGAGAAGGAGGCTGAACCTCACCACCCACAGCTGCCTTCATTCAAGAAGGAGTAAATCAAAAGCTCCACGAGGTGCTACTTCACACGGCGAGAATTCCTATTACAAAAACGAACAACCAAAAATCAAAACGGCAAGTGTGCGCAAAGATGTGGAGAAACGAACCCGTGTGCAGTGTTGGTGGGAATGTGAGACGGTGCAGCTGTGGTGGAAAAACAGCAAGGAGGTTCCCCCGGAAAAGTTAAGCAGTTTCCAGAGGATCCGGGAATTCCACTTCTGGGCACACACACAGAGGAGCTGAGGGCAGGGTCCCAAGGAGGCCCTGGCATCCCCACGTTCACACCAGCACTATTCACAGCAGCCAAAAGGCGGAAGGAAACAGGTGTCCAGAGACAGACGAACGGGTCAGCAAAGTGCGGTCCAGACACACAATGGAATATTTCAGCCTTAAAAGGAAGGGAGTCCTGACAAAGGCGGCAAACACGGATGAGCCTTGAAAACGTGCTCAGCAAAGTAAGCCAGAGAAAGACAGACGCTACAGGATCCTGCTTACACGCGTCCTCAGGGCGGCTGAATCCCAGATACAGAGAGGAGGATGGTGGGTGCCCGGGGTCGGGGAAGGGAGGGGGAGTGAGTGCTTTACGGGGACCGAGTCTCAGTCTGGGAAGATAAGAAGGTGTTGGGGACGGACGGTGGAGACGGTCGTGAAACACTGTCAGTGTACTTACTGCCCTGAACTGCACACTTAAAGATGGCTGCACCAGCCAGCCTTCTGTTACGTGTATGTCACCACAGTTTTACAACAGAAGGTCATAGATGACCTGCCTGGGCCTACACAGATGCCGGCAAACAGAGGCCGGGCCTCGCCTGGAAGGCTCCCAGGCCACGGGAGCCGACAGAGGGACTGCACTGTGCAGAGGGGCCCAGGGCCCAGGGCTCCCCTGTGCAGACGGGAGGACCAGGGCCCAGGACTCCCCTGTGCAGACGGGAGGACCAGGACCCAGGGCTCCCCTCTGCAGGTGGGAGGAGCAGGGCCCAGGGCTCCCCTGTGAAGAGGGGACCAGGGCCCAGGGCTCCCCTGTGCAGAGGGGACCAGGGCCCAGGGCTCCCCTCTGCAGGCGGGAGGAGCAGGGCCCAGGGCTCCCCTGTGAAGAGGGGACCAGGGCCCAGGGCTCCCCTGTGCAGAGGGGACCAGGGCCCAGGGCTCCCCTGGGCAGTCGAGAGAGGGGCATGACTGGATCTCGGGGTCCGAGGGGTGGGGAGAAAGGGCACCCCCTGGCAGGGGGCCAGCACGGGTGCACCCCACAGGGCAGGCAGGACTCGGCATATCTGCTGTGCGTCCGGGGGACGATGAGCCCCGGGGACCACAAGCCGTGCATGGGATGGGGCTTGTGTGAAAGAGCTGGAACATCCAAAGCCCAGCGCCGACTTCTGCTAGCTCCGGCCCCTTGCCTCAGCCTCCTGTGTGAGTCTGCCCAGCCCACACCGTCCGGAGCTGACCCTGCCGCTCCGGATTCAGAGGAAGCCACAGGTCCAGAGAGGGCAGGGGCTGGCCCAGCGTAACTCAGTGGGCCGGGGTGGAGCTGGAGGGCAGCGTCCGAGTCCTGCTTGGCCAGCTCCAGGGAGGGTCAGGGCCTCGGAGACTCTGGGGCTTGGGTGGACGGAGGGGAGAGAGAGCAGGAGCCAGTGAGCAGCTGGGCGGCGGGGCGAGGGGTGGACTCGGGCCCTGGGAAAAGCAGCAGGCCTCGCGGGTGCTGGGAGGGCGCTGAGCACTGGCCAAGGCCTCTCAGGCCCCGGTAGGAGGAGGCAAAACCAAGTGAGCCCGCAGGCCCCTCCCCTGCCACACGAGGGGCCTCAGTGCCCTGGGTGAGCGCTGGAGCCGCGGTCTGCTCCAGCTTCAGGAGAGCACGCGGGGGCGGGCAGGAGGCAGCAGAAAAGTGCCCTGTGAAGGGCCGCCGGCCAGGACGCCCCCCAGCCTGGCCCTGGCTGGGTGTGTCCCCCGAGGCCTGCCAGCCAGGGATCCTGTGCAGGCCTCCGGGCCCCAGACCTGACTGGAGGTTGGAGTCAGATGAGAGGTGGGGAGGGGAAGGGTCTGTGGGCATGGAGCTGCCTGCAGACCACAGCCCGGAGCCTCCCCGGGGCCACCCTGGCCCCCAGCCAGGCCCCGAGCAGACCGGCAGGAGTGGCTCCTGAAGGCCTGGGCTGGGAACCGGCCACCCTCTGGGGCGCGGGCGCCAGAAAGGACGGCAGAGATCCCTGCCCACCCCCAACTTCCCTCCATGGTCCGGTGCGGGAGCCGCGGCCCCCACCGCGGATCAGAAGCCTCTGTGGGTCCCATGGCCCCTGCCCACAAGGGGAGCCCCTCCTGGGGGCCAGAGGCCTCCTGTCCCGGCCCCGCCAGCACCTCTGGTCTTACGTCTCACGTCCTCTCGCTCACACTCGGGGCGTGGGGCGTGGGCCAGACACCATCACTTTCAGTAAAGCCGTCGGAGCATCAGAGAGTGCAGCTCTGGGGCCACCCGTCGGGGTCCAACCCCCAGCGCCACCCCTCCCGGGGTTATTCAGTGACGCAGCTGCACCGTCTGTACAGAGGGGACAGCGACAGCTCCACCCCCAGGGTCACCGTGCAGGTCAGTGAGCTAGGCCTGCAGAATGCTTGCAACCCTAGGCCCGAGGCCCGCGCAGCAGAGCACCCTCCCCTCCCTGATCAGCCGGCACCCACTTCAGCCTCCAGCCTGCTGTGGGGCGTGGGAACCCTCCCCGTCTCTGGGCTGTCGTCCTGTCGGGCCCGCGGCACTCTGCACTCACTCCATCTGTTCACGGCCTACAGGATCCCAGAAGCTACGTCTCACTGGGCTCTGTACCCTCTTGCTTCCCAGGTGGCTCAGTGGTAAAGAACCTGGCGGCCGACACAGGGGACACAAGGGACCCGGGTTCGATCCCTGGGTCGGGAAGATCCCCTGGGGGAGGGCATGGCAACGCACTCCAGTGCTCTTGCCTGGAGAAGCCCACGGACAGAGGAGCCTGGCGGGCTACAGTCCACGGGGTCGCACAGAGTACGCAGTGTACCTGTACCCCTTAGCCTAGGGCAGTGCCAGGCACAGGGCCCATCATCCATTAACCAACAAAGCCTTGCTGAGCAATCACTATACACGCAGTACTTTTCAAGGTGCCGGAAACGCAACAGCTAACACACGGTCAGCCCCTCTGCCCTGGTGCAGCTGACACTCCAGCGGCCAGAATGGCCCGACCAGCCTGTAAGGGGGACGCGGTGTGGCTCGGACAGAGACAGTGCTGGGCGGGGAAGGCGCTGGGGAATGTTTTTTTGGGTGGCACCTGCCATCTAGAGTTGGTGGCTCCAGGCAGAGTGAATGAATGAGTGAGCGAGCGGATGGGTGAGTTACAAAGATTGCCGCCGCTCCCCAGCAGCCCCGAGGGTCTCACACACCCACTGCAAACTCCTGCAGCCTGACTTCCTGTGTTCACGGAGCAGGAAGTGACGTGCCGTGTAAGTGTAGTTACAGTCGGGAGGGGGCCGACCTTAATTAAGACACCGTTAATTAAGCTTTCAGTGTAGGCCTGGCCTTGGTTGCTAGCAAAGTTGATTAAGGAACTGATCCTGGAGGCTTCATGATTTCCCCATTTCATTAATGAATCTCCTGCTCACTGTGTCATCCACCGTCCCGTCTACTCAGGGCTGGCTCCGGCTGCCGGAGCTCCAGGGTGGGAACCTGCCCCCTCTCAATGACGACAGAGTCTGGGTGCCCAAGCTCTCTTTAGGGCCCAGGGGGTGGAGGGGAAGAGGCCGCAGGATGGAGAGGCGGGGAAGGGGCCGGGGGGCTGGAGGCAGGGCTCCGCCTGCAGCAAGTCTGTCCAGGCCGGCCGTGTGTGCAGCGCACTGGGGGAGAGACATACCGCCGAGCACGGGGCTAGAGGCCGCCATGAGACCTCAGTCTAGCGGTCTACCCTTCTCTGGCCTCAGTCTCCTCCTCTGTAAAATGGGATCATTTCACAGCACGGGTGAGAACCATGGAGGCGAGGGGTGTGAGAAGCCGTGAAGCCAAACAGCGCAGCTCTGACGGTGGCTGCGGTGGTCCTGGGCTGGGGCCTCCAGGCCCTGGAAGACAAGCGTCTAGAGACATCCCATCCCCCACGCTGCAAGCCCAGGGATTGCACCACAGGTGCCAGGAGAGGCCTGGTTCTGGTCCGCAAGCCTTTCTGCAAAACACGCCCCCCACCGACTTCGGCCACCCCCTCCCCAGTCTGTGCAATCTCTGGTGCCCATGGGCTTGGAGGCGGCACGTGGGGGAAGCATGGGTGTCCTGCTGCCAAACTGTGGGAGCTTGAAAGCCAGGGCGGTGAGGAAGGGCCCACGGTGGGGGGAACCCGACCTGCCCTCCCCACAGTCCAGCCCCCTCCCAGGCGAGTGGGAGAGACAGGCGTGGTCGGTGGGCCCTGCTGGGGGCTGTGTATTCCATTGCAGGCTCTTGGGCTCCCAGCAGACAGAGCGAGTCTGCACTGGTAACGCGGAGGGGTCCTGGAACTGGAATGGCAGCCGCGTGCTCAGAAATCACAACCGGGCAGGACCCGCAGCGGTGCCAAGGGAAGAGGCCACATCCGCGAACATCACCCGCAGCTGAGCATCGAAATCACGTGGGGAGAACCACAACGTTCCTGAGGCTGCAGCCCTCCCAGGACCCAGAAGCCAGGATGTCAGGTGGGACCCAGACACAGGAGTTTTAAAGCATTCCCCAGTGATTCTAATGCAGAGCTGGGCTGAAAAGCACCCCCCACCCCCACATACACCTCGAGCTGGGGCACTCCAAGTTTCCCGGGGATTTGCTTAGCCTCAGTTGTCCCATCTCTAGAATGGGAGTCCAGAGGCTGCTGCACAGATTCCACCTCGGAGACCTCCCTCCCCCAGGGTTTCACAGCCCCTGAGACCAGAGAACGTCTCTGACCTCAGGCTCCCGGGCCCAGGCAAAGGAGGCAGGAGTGTCTCAGGGGTCAGGGGGTGGCCTGTTCCCAGTGACAGCGAAGGCTCCGTGCTGGGGACAGGTTCATTATTTGTTTCCACAGAAAAAGCAGGGGCAGGGAGCGAGAACCCGGAGTGATCGGCTCCCATCAACAGGCCAAGCCGTGGGCCTCTCCACTTAAAGGGCGAGGAACGTCACAGCAAACCACGGAGCCCGGCGCCTTCCTCACCCCGGGGCCCCACCTGGGCCTGCTGCCAACACCAGCGGCAGGAGCGACGCCTCCTCTCGTCCAGCTCTGCGAGCGAGCGCGCTGTCTGGCCCGGGTGGAGAGCAGTGGGCGCTGCTTCGCTCGGGCTCCAGGCACCCTCGTCAAGGTGCAGGGGGGTCCGAGGCCTTGAAGCACCCCCAGGGGTTCCCCCACATGATGCTCCAGGACCTCCCCCTACCGAGGCTTTCGAGTCCTGGGGACTGAGCCCAGCCTGAGGGCCCAGCTCTGCCCTCTGACCTCACTGCACAGCCCTCAAGTGCCCACGGCAGGAGGAGACTCAAGGTCCCCAGTCCCAGAGGAGGGGTCCTGCAAGGCCAGAGACCCAGCTGCTGAACCCAGAATGCCGTAGAGCCCCAGGGAGCTGCGAAGGAAGCTGGCATCCTCATCCGACATCCCAGGAGGCGCGGGCTCGGCTTTCCATAAATACCCGGACCCGTGATGTCACCGGCCCATGCAGACGTTCACGGACTCTGGGCCCGGGGCCCAGCATACAGGTGCTCTGCCGCTGGCCCACGGCACACCTGGGTGTTACGGGGTGACACTGGCGATCCCCGCTCGGGAGGGCAGGCTGGACCTTCGCCCGTCCCTGGAGGGCACGGCATCCTGTCCCACCCTGACCTTCCTGCCAACCTTGCATCAGCCACGGCTGAAGGGCTGATCACGGCAGAGCCGGGCACGAGAAGCCATTTCCAAATGGACAGAGGGGGACTGAACCAGACGCCAGCACGGTACCAGCAGGTCTGGGGACCCCATACCTAGATTTGGGGGGCGATCAGCCCTCAGAGACAGGGAATTTCACAGCCCAACAGAGTCCTGCTAACAGCCTCCCCCCACCATCATGACCACCGACAAACACATCCACTGCAGGGGACAGATGCTGGCATCTGCGTCTGGTGGCCAGCTCCCTCTGAAAGCCACCTGCACGGCAAAACCCCCTCCCCCCCAGAGGGCCTGGCCTCCAGCTCCCAGCTGGGCTGCGGCCCTTCTGGCCTCAAGTTCCAGGCATAAGCCTGCCACAAATACTCACAAATAGCGTCTTCTGCACGCCATCCTGTCTGGAGGGGGTGGGCAGTTTTCCCTTCTCTCTCCCTCTCCAGCTGGGAAGGCTCTATGTGGTTAGAGGAGCAGGGCGATGCTCAGGCGAGAAGTGGAAGGGAATAAAATTAAATCGCGGGCGAGTCACATTCCCGGGGGTGGCGCACTCCTCCGCGGAGGCTGGGGCAGGAGCAGGGGGTGGCAGTCGCGGGCTCCGAAGGACCCAGGCACGCAGGGCTCACGTGGTGCCCGGGAGCCTGTGAGGACGTCGGGTCACCATGGTCGCCTGGCTGGGCGGGAGCCTGGCCTCGCGGCTACCTGGGAACACCTCGGGCTTGGGCCCTGCCGCACATCCGGGGTGGCGGGGCGCGGGGGTTGGGGAGCGCTGGCCGGGGGAGGGGGGGACAGCATCCGGAGGAGGGGCCGGCGCAGAGGCTCCCCCGCGCCCCGGGAGCAACGTAGTGCCGGCCGAGCTGGACCAATCGCCGAGGCGCTCGTCGCCATGGCAACTGCAGCATCAGGCGCGGCCGCCCCGCGGCGCCCTCGCTGCAAAGTCACCCAGCAGGCGGAGAGCGCTCGAAACCTGGAAATCCGTTGCTAAAATGCACGCGCTGCTGCTGCCCGGGGTGGCTTCTCTCTCTCTTTGACCCGGAGACGCGCGAGTCACGGAGTGCACGGAGCTGGCGCCCTGAAGTCAGGCCGGCTGTCTCCCAGATTGCCTCTGCCTCCCAAAGGCCCTGAGACCCCGGGCAAGCCGCTTCTCGCTGGGAGACTTGACCCATGCTGCTGTAAAATGGGATCATCACAGCCATGTCACAGGGTGCCAGGAGGGCTTACCACACAGAGCAGCCACCCCCGCGCATGGCTGGTTATCAGTCGCCGGCCATATCCTGGGGCGAATCTCTGCTCAACCGTGGGGTCCCCTCGTTCATTCACCCACCCACTCATTCCAACGGCTCAGGGACTGGCAACCCAGCGTGAATAAGGCCAAGTATCTGCCCGCATTCATTCATGAAAACGCCGTGCTTACACTCTAAGGAGGAAACAGGAATTCAGCATGCTCAGCTATAACTTTGCATGGTAAGAAGGATCAGGATAAAAATAAAGCAAAAGGCTGGAGGGAGAGGGAGGAGAGAGAAGGGAAGCCCACTCACACGGGGAGGGGGCGGTCAGAGGGGGCACACGTGGGCTGAGACCCGTGTGATGGAGGATCTGGGGAGGGGCAGCCAGGCAGAGGGGAGACCTGGAGCCAGGGTCCTGAGGCAGAATGCACTGTGTGTGCCGAGAGCCGCTGAGGAGGCCAGGGCGCAGCAGCAGGCGAGTCGCCGCGCGGTGGCGACGGGAGGGTCGCTGCCATCCTCTCCCCACAGATGCACTTTGGATCAGAGTCTGTTTTCTCATTTGCAAATCACGAACTCCAAACCTACTTCGTACATGCACTGAAAGTGAAGTTGCTCAGTCATGTCTGACTCTTTGTGACTCCATACAGACCCTGGAATTCTCCAGGCCAGAGTACTGGAGCGGGTAGCCTTTCCCTTCTCCAGGGGATCTTCCCAACCCAGGGATCGAACCCAGGTCTCCCACATTGCTGGGGGATTCTTTATCAGTTGAGCCACAAGGCATATATATCTACATAGACACACATAATATATACAGTTAATATATATAAATTATTTACACATGTATATAATTTTTACGTGCATTAGAATCCTGTAACAACCTCAGTGAGATACAAGATTTTACAGAAGAGGAAACTAAAGCCAGAGGTCCAACACCCGCTGAGGGTCACCCGGCTGGTGGGCGGCACACCGGGGCGGTGTGACTGCAGTCTTGGCTCTTCAGCAGCTGCCTGACTTCCTCGCTGGGTCAGTTACCCGGCCCCTGGCTGACAGCTCAGAGGGCCGATCCCTTCTTCCCAGTGTCTCTGGGCTCTCAGACCCGCCGGGTTCAGGGGCAGGGCGGTGGCTGCGTCCTTCTTCCTTCCTTTACAATGGAGGAAACAGAACTCAGAGAGGGCAAGTGACTTGCCTGAAACCACACAGCAAAATGTGGCAGAGATGGGACCCAGTTCCGGCGGCAGGCCCTCACAAGGGGTCGGAGTAGAGACGGGGGCTGCATGATGGCGGTGGAGGGCATCGGGACTGCTGACACTTCCTGAGCAGCACCTGGGAAGGACCCATCTTGCCCCAGCAGAGCCTTCCCTCCCGAGAGAGAGGCTGCCAGATAGTGGGCTGACCTTGCCTTAGAGCCTGCTCACCTCTCCCCTCACTGAAGCTGCATGGGATTTTAATCGTGACCCCTAAATAACAGCAGCTGCAACTCAGGGCTCCACGAGGCTGGCTGTGCTCCAGTTCTGATGTTCAGTGACTTCTCAGAGCCCCTCCCACCCTGAGGGGCCTCACCTCCACGCAGCAGTGGAACCAAGACTCAACCTCCTCAGAGACGATGATTTTATCACGTGCATTTTCAAGAGGAGGAAACTGAGGCTCAGAGCAGCTGCGGGGAGGGCGGGTCAGCCGAATGGCAGAGCTGGCCCCAGCGTCCCTTTCCTGGGTCTAGGCCCTCGGAGCCTCCCTGGGGGTCACAATATCACCTGCACACCCACAGCTTTTGGGCACGTCCTCCTCACAGACTTACACGTGTGTTTCTTATACGTTAGTCTGTTATTTCAAAAAAGGGCAAACGAAGAAGACCCTGGAGTTCAGACACAAGTTCCAAGACTGCAGGTGTTTACAAGCCACCTAGGGGAGCAGAGTGGGGTTGCTGGATGTCTGGTGGTCGGTGTCCAGCACAGGGTCAGGTGCAAAGGAGTCTCCAAAAATTGTGTGGCTGAGATCGCAGCTCTGAACTCTCACTAGAGACGCGCAGGCTCGTCTTGCTGGGACGTGACGCAGGCCACCGAGCAGGGCCCGTGACCAGAGGCGCAGTCGTGAGCTTCGGCTCTGCCTGCATCACACCGAGCTGCCCCTCGCCATCAGAGGGGGCTGTCACTCACTTTCTGGAGGTGGAGCCCGAGGCCACAAGTGGGCCCAAGGGCACACAGTCGGGAAGCGATGCTGCAGGACGTTGCACCAAGTGGTTGTGGCGCTTTCCTGACCGAACCGGATGCCTGGGGTGGGGCGTGGGGGCCGCGGCCTTTCCAAAGGCAGGCTCCCCCGCCTCGCACCGCTGCAGTCCTGGGACTGGGGCACAGTATTGGCGCTGTGACCCCCCCTCACCCTAGCAGTCACCCACTCTCCTGGGTCACTCTGGAAATTCCTGCGTGCACCCGCTGCCCCCATCTGGCCACTGTGGACCCCTGGAAGTGACCCACACGGGGAGAGAAAGCAGAGGCTCAAGGTGGCGGGGTGACGTTTCTCACCCAGGACTCCCTGCCTCCACTGGAAAATTCCGCCCTGCAGGCGGACAGGCGCCTTCACACAGAGCATCCCGCCTGCTGCTCGGGCCAGTGCCCATCTGTGCCCCAGAAAGGAGCACACGGCCTTTGGCAGAGAGGGCGGGAGCACGGAGCCAACTGATCCTCAGGTCACAGGACCTTCCAGGCTGGGGGTGGGGGTCCCAGCATCTTCCTTCCCACGGGGGCGGCACGGAGCCCCTACCCTGCTCTAACGGAGGAAACGCGGAATCGTCTGCATTCTGACTTTCCAAATCTCAATCACAAGTCCTTCAAGGTCTGGAATTGTTTCTCCCCTTCTCATTGAAGCACTAAATTTTCCAGAAGCAAAAGCCTAACTGCACACGTAACATGAAAGGCTCTTCTCTTTAAACAAAGCTCCCTTGACCGCTCCCCCAGTTTTCACTGCCCTCAGCTGTCTCCACTGACCTCCCCGCTCTGATCTGTTAGGACGGGCCCTTTCAGAAGGTTTTCTGTGTCTTTAGCTATGTACACATGCCTACAGAAAGAAACGAGTATTATGAAGACCCTAAAAAGCGGTATCATGTTCAGTTAGGAAATAAAAATTGTGAGCACATCAAAAGGCATAAAGATGCAGACGGTGAGTCTGACGTCAGTTTTCCTGCAGAGCCAGACCCCCAACAAGTGCCTGCGTCTAGGCTTTGCAGACGGAACCACCCCGGGGGCCGCTCCCCAGCACTCTCTGTGCCCCCCGGATGAGTGACGCTCAGGACGCCAATCCCGGAAGCCCTCATCCACGAGCTGGGGCCTGTGCAGAGTCCCTGGACCACAGCTGTGGGCTTGGCTCTCGGCGTGGGGAAGGCCCACCGGCGCCGAGAGCCAAGCCATCAAATCCCAGAGCCGCCGGCTCCCCATGCGCAGGGAGCAGAGGTGAGGGGGGAAGCGGCCGCAGAGAGGATCTCCGGAAACTGGGCGGGCTGCTGGGGGCCAGGCAGGGCCCCTCTGCAGGGCACCAAACGCCCGCAGTGCCCTGTCCTCCGACCTGGGGCACAGGGTCCCTGACAGGCGGCACTGGGGCTGGAGGCTGGAGGCAGGCTCTTCTCACACTAGGGAAGAGCCCTGCAGCGACACAGCCCCGGCACAGCCAGTAAAGGGGCAAAACCACTAGACGCGGCCGTGAAGCGGAAGCTGCCCTCCGACCCCTCTCTTGGCCCCAGGTGTCCGGACGCCCCAGCCTGGGAAGCCCCGAGCTGATGCTGGGATGCGGGCAGGCGGGCCCCGCTCACAGGCTGGGTCGGCACAGACCGCCTGTGGTGGGTTCCCAGTCATGGCTGGGCGGGGGCCTGCCAGTTCCCTTTCCTGAAGGCCCACTGGCCCGTCTCAGCTGGAGGGCTCTCTGTGTGTGTGTGTCTGTCTGTCTTTGGGGATGCGGGCCGCTCCCTGGGGCAGGACAGAGGCCTCTGAGGTCCACGTGAGGGGGCAGCACCCCAAGGGGCTGGCCTCCTCCCGGGTCCTCGTGGGGCCGGGTTCTGTGTGTATTTGTGGGCCTGGAGGGGGCATCGCTGCCCAGCCCCCAGCCCCCGGGCCAGGAGCGTTCCTGACCGCAGAGCAGCACTTATCCTCTGCCTACTTGCTCCTTCATCCATAAAACGCTGACTAACGCCGCCTCAGGGCCAGGCCGCGGCCCGGCGGGGAGGGCGGAAGGTGAGACACAGCCTGCGTCTCCTGCCTGGAGGGAGGCAGTGGGCTCCCGGGGCCATGGTGGGCCTTGGGCCCCCTCCTGCAGCAACCTGGGTGCCCCCTTAGTGCCTGAGGCTCCAGGGGGCTGACTCCTCTCCCAGCTCAGGTTCGGACTTGGGACTCGAGCTGGGAGGAGGCCCGACTCGACGGGTGCAGACTCTCCCAACCTGCACTTGAGCTTAGACCTGAGTGACGGGAGCTGCCGCTCCGCCTGGGCCCCTAAGAAGGGGCTGGATGGGGAGCGGGAGAGACAGGGCACCGGGGTCGGCACTGGAGCATCTGGAGGCAGCTGCGCCCGAAGGTCCGAGGTCAGGTGGGCCGATAGCCCCACCTTGCCAGGGCCGGCCCTAACTCCTGTGCCTTTTAACAGCTGTGATGCTGGCGGAGTATTATAATATCGAGGGACTGTTTGCCTAGAAGTCCCACAGGATATCTGAGTGAGGCAAGGAGGGGGCTGTTCTTGGGGAAAGGGAAATGGGAAGGAAAAACGGAAGTTCTCCGCAGCGGGGCACGTGGAAGCTGAGCCTAGAAGGATGGGTGGGAACTTGTTGGGCCGACGGTGCGTGGAAAGGCGTTCCCAGCAGATGGGACAGCGTGTGCGGAGGCCTGGAGCTGAGAAGCACAGGGTGAGGGGCCTCTGCCTACGAGGGGCTTGGGCTTCATCTGGGGGGAATGGGGCGCCGAGGAGGGGTGTGTGATGAGACGTTCACAGGGGATGGGGGCAGGGGGCAGATTTGAGGCTCTGGAGGGGGGCAGGCAGGGAGGCCTGCACACAGCGTTGGGAGGGGTGGAAGGAAGGGGTGTGCGCAGACCCTCGTGGGGGTGGGGTCTGGGGACAAGGACGACATTTGGGTTCCTGGTCTGGACGCTGGTGGCTGGTGGCACTGCTCACCCACCTGAGGACGCAGGAAGAGGCGCGGGTGGGAGAGAGGTGACCGTCCCCCTGGCGGTCAGGGCCTGGGGGCCGCTTACGGGCAGTGTCCAGGAGGCTCTAAGGATCGGGCTGGAGGCTCAGCTCTGGGGGAGAGGGGAGGGCGTGAGAGGGGTGCGGAGGGGAGGTCAGCAGAGCCCGGGGGTGCGGACACCTAAGAGAGAAGGATAGCCAGTGACGGAGGCGGGGAGACCCGGGGAGCTCTGGCCTCGGCCGCAGGCCCCCACTGCCCTCCCACACCGCATCCTTCCCGGGGTCCAACATCCCCCCTGTCCCATCACAGGGGCCCCGTTCCCGCGCCCCCAGGGTCTAAGATAACACAGGAACAGCACATCTTAGCAAACAATTCAAAAGAGGTTCTGAGGCTCTAAGCCTCATGCTCATCACGGTACCATTTACAACAAACTAAAACGGCAAATGAAAGTCGACGTCTCGGATCCCCGCCCATTACGGGGTCATCGTGCAGCCTCCAGAGGGATTAGTGACTGCTGCTTAAGAAAAGAGACGTGGGTTCTCAAAGCGTGTCCACCTAAGAATGTGACCGAGACACAGCCAGCAAAAGGCCACACCGACAGCTGGCCCTCAACTTTAATTCCTTTCTCATTCTGATTAACTATAATAAGGAGAAAATATATTATTACAGAAAACTCCCCAGGCGCCTAAAAGCAGCTGAAATGCCACTGAGCTGTTGTTTCAGGCGGAGGAGCCGGGCCCTGCAGGGCAAGCACGCGGGTCTGGGGTGGGATGCGGGCTCGGGCCCCAGCTCCCTGCTGCCTGCCTGGGGGCCCGGCCCCGTTCCCCGGGCTTCTCGTCTGGGGATGGGTCTCCCTGGCCCCCGGCAGAGGCTGCTCGGGACACCTCATGAGTGGGCTCCAGGGTGCCTGTGACCCGAGTTCCCCAAAGGCGAGAGCGTCCCCGGGGCTGGACGGGTGGGGTGCGGTGGGGGGCGCGGCCGCAGCCCCGGGGGCTTAGTGGCTTTGAAGACTATTAAAGGCGCTGACTTGGGGGTCGTCTCCCGTTTTGCGGGTGGGGGGAGGAGGCTGGGCCGCTGCTTGCCCCCCCCACCCCACCGTGACATCTGGTCTGAGGGTCCCCTGGGCTGTAGCGGGCAGCGTGACCCCACGGTGCCCGGCCCCGCGTCAACTCTCCCCGACCTCCAGGGGGCCACGGGCCCGTCTGATCACCCGTTCACCCTCACCCCAGGAGGGGCCTGGGGAGGAGGCTGGTTGCCAGGCCAGCGGGGGCTGGTCTGGCCAGCGGCCTGGGCTGTGGGAGGCCCAGGCTGGAGGACTGGGTTCAGCCCAGAGAGACAGGACTCTGCTGGGATGAGGGCTGCTCCCGGGCAGGGGCCCAGCAGACTCAGACTCTGCCCACCGCTCACCTGCTGTGTGACCCCCAGCGAGTGACAAGCTGTCTCTGAGCCTCCATTTGTAGCCTGGAAAACCGGAAACGCAGGGTCCTCCCTGTGAATGGCACGGCGAGGGCTGCGGAATGGGCAGCTCATGGCCGGGGGGAGAGGCCCGTCTGTCTCCGCACCCTGGGGGCGGCCTGGAGGAAGCCGGGGGCCACCCTGAGAAGGGAACCAGAGCGTGTCTTCCTCCCGAGAGCGCCGGAGTCCTGCTCTGTCTTGATTGGGGCTACTGCCCATTCTCCACGCTGTGCCGCGGCAGCTTGTACAAACGCCGATCAGACGCTTCCCAGGATGCTCAGAATAAACCCCAGCCGCCTGGCCCGGCTCCCCGACTCCGCCACCCCATGCACCTGCGGCCACTCGCCCCTTCCCCCACTCTGCCCCCTGCCCGGCTCCTGCCTCAGGGCCTTTGCATGTCCGCTCCTGCCATCAGAGTGCCCTTCCCCCAGGCCCCATCTCACATTATCATCTCACACCATCCCAGAGCTCCCCCCCCCCCCCCCCCCCCGCCGGGCAGCCTTTCCTGCACACTCTCACGGACACGGCCCCCAGGTGCCATTTTATTTCATCCAGAGCATTTGAAAGGATCCTGCTTAATCGGTTTTTTCCCAACACCTGTCTTCCCTCAAGAGAATGTCGGTCCCCAGACGCAGGGTCCCCTGTGTGGCTGTCACGCACGGAGGGGCTGCACACGACGCTGTGCTGTGCTTAGCTGCTCACTCATGTGCGACTCTTCGCGAGTCTATGCACTGTAGCCCACCAGGCTCCTCTGCCCACAGGAGCCTCCAGGAAAGAACACTGGAGTGGGTCGCCATGCCCTCCTCCAGGGGATCCTCCAGGAAAGAACGCTGGAGTGGGTCACCATGCCCTCCTCCAGGGGATCCTCCCCACCCAGGAATCAAACCAGGGCCTCCTGCACTGCAGGTGGCTTCTTTACCAGCTGAGCCTCCAGGGAACCCCAAAGAAATGTCCACCAAAGGCAGGGATTAACACATGCCCTCAGTCACACTCCCTGGCTCATCCCCAGCAGGATCGGCGGAAATGCAGGTACCACCCTGAAGCTTCTTGTTCCACACACCTCACCCTTCACGGGTTTGGCAACCCCCCCAGCCCCCAGACAGAGATTCTTCCGACAGTGACTCTGTGCTGGGTAATTATGTGCCTCCGCACTAATAATAGGTCTTGTGATTACAGTTTATTTGCTGTGATTTTAGTTAATGGACCAGATGGAATATTTGCATCTGGAAAGTTCCCCAGCTGTTTTGGGGACCTCCCAAATTTACTGCTCAAAGAAGAAAAGGCTCTTGGTGCAGGAAGCAGAGGGTGGGCAGGAGGCCTGTAAGCAAGCCCTTCACGTCTCTAGGGCTCAGTTTCCCCATCTGTCAAATGGGATGATAACACCTGCCTCGCAGGAAGGAGACAAACAGCCCAAACCTCCATCACCACGATGACCTTCAACACGCTAGGGCCTCTTTTACTTGAATGCAATTTTATTATTATTTTAAAATATTATTATTGTTATTTGTGGTTTCATTTCTGTGTCTTTGGCTGTGCCGGTCTCCTCTGCAGTGTGGCGGGTTCTCACTGCAGCGGCTTCTCCTGCTGGGGAGCGCAGGCTCCCGAGTGTGTGCTCAGTAGCTGTGGCCTGTGGGCTTAGCGGCTCCGGGGCACGTGGGATCTTCCTGGACCAGGGATCAAGCCCGTGTCTCCTGCACTGACAGGTGGATTCTTCACCCCTGGACCATCGGGGAAGCCCCTTGAATGCGTTTTAAAGGGACACTCTTTCAAGACCCTAAATGGAAATCAGGGCCGCCTGCCTGCCACATGCCTGGTGGGACACCGCCCTGAAGCTTCACACGGGTTTGGGTGGTCACCGTCCACCGCTCCCATGGGGTCGCCAGCTCCCTTGTTGCCCCCCATTGCTGGAACCAGTGCCCGGCGCAGAGTAGGAGCTCCCTCGGGAGTGATGAAGAAAGGTCTGCCGGCAGGGGCCCCAGGGTCCAAAGGAGCAGGCCACCCACGCACCAGTTCATTGCCCCGATGCTGAGCGAGCACCCGCCGGGCGCCTGCTGGGCTCGGGACCACGGCCGCGATGGTCAGGTCACACTGCCCGGCTCCTCCCGGGCCCCTCGCCCCCTCCTCTGTCTGCCTCGAGCCCTGGGGGTCCCGTCCAACCTGGGCTCTGTGAACTCCCATCTGTTGACGATGCCCACAGTTATGCTTCCAACCTGCACTCTGCACTGACTCCCGGCTGGAGGCCCCGCGGCCTCCGAGTCGCTTTTGCTCAGACAGGTGTTCAGGAGGAGGCCAGCCCCTACCCCCAGCCCCCTGCCCCCACACCAGATGACTGCTTCTCCTCTGCCTTCCTCTGCCTTCAATCGGCCACCTCGCTCCCCCGTGGCCTCTCCTGCCCTCACGTCCCGGGCCGGCCCTGACCCTCCCCGCCTCCGTACCCCGGAGGCCAGCGGCAGTCCCTGCGCCCCTGGTTCCCAGCTACACCTCCCGACGGCAGCGAGACGCTCCTCTGGCTGCAAGCGAGAGCACACTGCAGGGCTGCTCAGCACCCTCTGGGGCCCCCTCCTCATTCAGAGCAGGAGCCGAAGTCCCTGCAAGGAGGCGCCCGGCCTGCGTGGTCCCGACTGGCCCCTCCTCACTCACTGCCCAGGCACAGTGGCCTCCTTCCCCGTCAGGCAAGCCCTCTCCTGCCCCAGGGCCTTTGCCCAGGGGGCCGTTCGGAATATATGAATATATACGCAGAAGCACTGCTGCGCTGAGCGTTAAGGCCTCCCCTGCAGGTCCTGAAGAGCCTGGGGGGCCGAGGGGCAGGACCGCAGAGCTGCAGAAGGGGTCAGTCCAAGGCTCAGCACAGTCTGCAGCTCCTGGCAGAAAACACATTCCAGTATTTTGGCAAGGGGGCCACGCAGGGGGAGCCAACTCCTCGCGTCTGGTGTGGGCTCGGGGCTGATCTGCAACTTGGACCCCCGGGCAGGGATCCCAGTGCTCAGCCAGGGGCACGCCTGTGCAGAAGGACTGAGCCTGGGTGTCCCTGGTCCCCTGCCACCCTGACTGCAGGGACAGCGCACGGGGCCACACTGACATTCCCCTCTCACAGCCAGACTCCCATCCTGCAGTCTCCCCAAGGGGTTTCCATTCAGCTCGCCGCTGAGGGGCGTGGCAGGGCGGCCATCCTGCCATAAGGGGGGAGCTGGGGACCCTGCCGGCGCTGAGTGAGGGTTAGCAAGGCCCCTGGGCAGGCAGGGGGCCACGTCTACCCAGCCCCAGTCAGGCCCCAAACGGGCGTCCTTAAACGAGCTTCAGATGTTTGCGTCCAGGCACGCTGAGGACTGCCTTGGACGGCTTCCTGTAGTTATTCTTTTTCACGTTTACCTAAAGAACATGTTTTATAATACATTCGCTGGATTCAAAAGCCAAACGCGTACAAGATTCATAGTGAAATCTGGGCCCCGCCCCTGGCCCCACCGTCTCAGCTCTGCGCCACAGAGGCAGCCACTCCCATCGAGCTCTCTGGCAATCTTCTTGCCGAATCATCAGCTTTTATTTTCAAAAGCAAGCAAATGCGGGTCGAAGAATCTGAACAGACCCTTCTCCAAAGAAGATACACGAATGGCCAACAAGTGCATGAAAAGACGCTCAGTATTGCTTGTCGTCAGAGAAATGCAAACCCACCCCCCAGGGTCGAAAATGGACAAGAAGCGGCCAGTGAGGGCGTGGGGAGGCAGGGCCCTCACACTCTGCTGGTGGGGACAGGAAATGCTGCGGACGCTGTGGAAGACAGCCGGCCTGTCCCTCTCGGGTAACACACGCAGTGACCGCGTGACCTAGATCCATGCCCACGAGTGCTGGAAACACGGCCACACAGAAACCTGAACTCGGATGCTCACAGCAGCATTAGGCTTAATAGCCAAAAATGGGGAAACAGCCCTTATGTCCATCTGCTGAGGAGGGGTCAATAGAATGAATTAAATACACAACCAGTAGTGAAGAACCCACCTGCCGAGGCAGGAGACGTGAGATGCGGGTTCGATTCCTGGGTCGGGAAGGTCCCCTGGAGGAGGGCATGGCAATCCACTCCAGTATGCTAGCCTGCAGAATCCCACGGGCGGAGGAGCCTGGCGGGCTACCATCCACGGGCCACAAAGGCTCAGACACGCCTGAAGGGACTTAGCAAGCGCGCATATGTACACAGCAGGACATGGTTTGGCTACAGTAGCTGTGAAGCGTGGAGAGGTGTCACAGCGTGGATAAGCCCTGAAAACACGGGCCGAGTGAAAGGGGATCGTACCACACGATGAGGACCGTCAGAGTGCATTCACACGAGGTGTACAGGAGAGGCGGGACCATGGAGGCAGAAAGTGGGGGAGAGGCTGCGGGCGCTGGGTGGAGCGGGGAAGAGGGTGACACTGGCGGACACGGGGTTTCTTTCAGGATGACAGGAAGGCTCTAAGCGGATGGCGGTGACGGCCTCCCAGTGCTGAATACGCTGACACTTCATGCTGGATGAACTGCCTCACCCCTGCCTAAGAAAATCAGCAAGGATGCATAAGGCATCACGGCTTTCATCACTCCGGTCTCTGCTCAGAGGGGCCTCCCCTGCCCAGCTGCGTCCCCGGCGCCTGCCTCCTCAGAGCGCTTATCTGCCTCTGAAAGCACCGGGTCTCGTGGCTGCCCGTCTGCTCTCACTGAAGTGTCAGATTCCACGAGCACAAGGGCCCCGTCTCGTTTAGACCCTGACGTGTCCTCAACACTCAGGACAGTGCTGGGCACACGGCAAGTTCTCAGACAGTATCTGACGATCGGCCTGCGTGTGATGGATGGAGTTGAGCATTACAGCCATGGTGTTGGGTGGGACCAACCCCAGAACTTCCCCGAGAACTTCATGGGAACGTCCCTGGGATCCAGGGTCCTCAGGGATGGCAGGCGCTCCCCAAGCCTCCTCCTGCCCCATAGGTCCTGGCTTGCTTGCCCCTGGGGCCAGGGAGCTCATCCCCTTTTGAGGCAGCCAGTTTCGGCTTTGGTCTCAGGCCCGCCTCCCCAGCTGCCTGAGCCTGCTCACTTTCCTCCTCTCCCCTCTCCTCTCCTCTTGGGCTCCTTGGGAACAGCCTCCTGTGCAGAAGCAGGGGCCGGGGCTGTGGAAAGTCCTGGAAGGGCATCGTGAGCTGAGCCCATGACGTTCTGGGGCCCGTGTGCTGGAGCCCCGCCCCTGCTGGGCTCGGACCATCGGTCACCCCTCTGTTCATGCCCGGCTGGTCCCAAGACTTGCCCCCTGCCAACCTCCCTGTGGATTCAGGTGAACCTCGAGGGGCTCAGTCAGGAGGTCTGCAGGGATCTTCCTGGGAAAGCCACATCCCGTGCAGGAGCTGAGGGCGTCTGGACCTCCCACCGGGCTCTCTTCTTGGTCCGAGCTCCGGTATGGAAGATGGTCAGGCATAAGGCTTCCGGGTGAGGCCAGGGTGCGCAGGGCCTGGAGCAAGTGGAAAAGCCCAGCCTGGATCAGGGCAGCTGGGGAGGCAGGCCTGAGACCCAGGGTGCAGGGCTGAGGCTGGGAGGGAACCAAGTGCAGAATGATCTGCGCTGTGCAGAGCTGAAACCGACTGCCTCAAAAGGGGATGAGCTCCCTGGCCCTAGAGGTAAGCAAGAAAGGAGGCTTGGGGAGCGCCTGCCATCCCCCAGCACCCGGGATCCCAGGGACGGTCCCATGAAGTTCTCGGGCAGTTCTGGGGTGGGTCACGCCCAACACCACGGGTGTAATACTCAGATGCCCCAGCAGAGGGCAGCACTGGGCTGCCACGCAGTCGGGAACGGAGGCCGGTGCAAAACCTGGTACCCACGGAGACCCGGAGGCCCAGCCCACCAGGCGCCCCCTCCCCTAGCGGCATCCAGACCCCTGGCCGGGCCTACGGGGCCCACTCTGCACCCCTGCAACAGGCCTCTTTCCCAGCTGCCGCGCCCTCTACTGCCTCCAAGGGCCCCAGATCCCTGTGCTTCCCAAGACCCACGTAGCCCCAGCCACCCGCAGGGCTCTGCCCCCCGCCTCCCCAGCCCCAGCGCCAGCTCCTTCTCGCACTGAGATCGCAGCCCAAACGCGGCTAAAGAGGCCCCCCGGCCACGCCCGGGCAAGCTCACTCCCGTCCCCAGGCTCCGGTCTCAGGACCTGGCTGGTGCAACCTTCCCTGGCCAATCAGTGAGCCCGCTGACCTCCACCCGTACCACACCGCTCCTGGGGAGGCTGTTCCCACCCCAAGCCTTGCCCAGCCCTCTCATTCAGTGTCTTACCGGCATCACTTAATACACTTTTTCACCCAAGACGTGCTGGGGGCCCGTCTGCCACGCTCCTATTCTCAGAGAGCCCCCACCCCAGGTCTGACCCCAGAGCCCCAGGTTCAGGGGCGCACCCGCTGGCCACTGTTCCCTAGGAGGCCACCAGCTCCCAGAGGAAGAGCAACGTCTCAGGGAGGGGCTCAACTTCAGACCTGGGGAATCAGCCCATCCACCCCTCAGGCCCCTTGTCTGATAAATGGGTGCGGTGGGGAGGTTTGCCCGAGGAGGCGATGACAGGGGAGGGGCCTGGACCCCTGATCTGGGCTCAGGACGAGGTCCTACGCAGCCCTGCCTTCTCCTTGGACCCACAGTACAGATGGAGAAACTGAGGACAGAGAGAGGCCAGGGGTCCACCCGCAGTCACAGGGCTGGGCAGAGGGGCGCAGGAGGAGCCTGAGCTGACTCCAGTGAGCATGAGCTCCTGGCCAGTCCTGCACCCGCCAGGCTGTGTGACCTGAAGTAAAGCACGTGCTGTCTCTGGGCCTCTGCTGGGAATTCCAGGAGGATGGCAGAGCGGACTGAAGCCTCAGGGTGCATTGCGCTGGCTCGTGGACAGCGGCCAGGGACGCCACATCACGTGCTGGGAGGCACACGCCTGGCGCACGGCGGGGCTGAGTTGCTGGTCCACGTTGGTGGCCACCGTGACCGTTAGTGGGAGTTGGGGTGGGGCTGGAACCGCCCCCCACCCCCTCAAGGGTGCTCACAACCCTCCCACAATGGTGACGCGGTCCCACCCATTAGAGACGCCCCCCGGGACAGGCAGGAGCACAGCTTTGCGGGGAGGATGGCTGAGAGATATTTTAGAACCGCGTTCCCTGCTCACAGCAGGCCAAGCTCACTTCCTGCTCAGTTATAATCACCGACACCCCCCTCCCACCCCGCCCCAGCCATCTGGGGCTTTTTCCACCACTCCTAGGCGCTGGGCAGGCCCAGCGGGAGCGCTGAGGACGCAATCACCAGCCTTTTAGGAACTGGTGCTTGTAAAGGAGGCGCAGACGGCTTCTCTCCAAGGATGCTGAGCGAGGCTTTTGGGGCTGGCAATTTGCAGAGCACTCCAGATGCCGCAGGACAATGGGGTCTGATTGGCAGAGGGTGGGAGGGGCCAGCAGCTGCCGCTTCAGAGCCAGGGAAGGCGGGGGCCCTGCAGGAAAATCTGACGGGTCCTGTGGCCGCGTGGTTCCATTCTATAGCCCTAAATAAAAGCGCTGAGCCAGCTGCCCCAGGGACAGGCCGGGCGGGAGGCTGGGGCGAGATAGGAGGAAGGAGGCAAGGTTCTCAAGAGAACTCCGCCACCCATTAGTCCATCCATCCATCCATTCATCCGAGCATCGACTCCCTGGAAGACAGAGATGGACTGGCGAGAGCTCTCAGAGTCGTCCAGGATCCATGGTTTAAATCCTGACTCCTCCACCACGAGAGTCCCTCTGCCTTACTACAAACAGCTGAGACCCGGGCTTGGTAGGAGGCAGAGAAAGAATCCTAAATGCCCAGCGCCGTCCTGGCCCTGAGCTGGCGCTTGCAGAATGCAGGCTCAGCTTTTCTGCCCCTCCTTCTCACCTGAGTCACTCTGACTCCTATTGGGTTCATGCTGCATACAGAGAACAGTATGAGACAGACACGAACAGAAGCCCCAGCCGGGCCCCAGCTCTCAGGGACTTCACAGTGGGCAGGGGCCAGTGACGGGGGCCTCTGGGTGACCTCAGGGCAGGGGTGAGTGCTGGGAGAGCTAGTCACTCATCGCCTGTCCATTGAACAAAATGTCACCTCAGACTAGGGCAGAGGGCACAGACCCTCCCCACCAGGACTCACAGGCTAGCAGGAATTCAAGAAGGTACGAAGCCGATTCAGTAATCAGGGAGGCACCAAAAGGAGGGGCCATGGGAGGTGGGTTTTGAAGTATGCATAGGAGTTCCCTGGGGAGAGAAGACACCTGACGAAACTGCCCTCCCACAGAAGGTGAAGCAGGAGCGAGCGCACGGCTGCCTCCTGGTGCTTCGAACAACTGCCCCAGAGAAGGGCAGCCCGCTTGGCCCAGCTCGGAGTCCTGTCTTCACGCCCCAGGCACTCAAGCAGCCCCAGCTGCCCTCCAGGCCCTGGTCTGGGCCTCTGATTGCTGGAGGAAGAGCTGTCATTTGTTGAGCGCCAACTGCATACCTAAGGAGCCCTCCCTCCGTGCCTAAGGCCTCGACATATGCAGCCTCCTCTCATCTTGGCAAACCTCTGACAGGGTCCTCCTGGGTCAGAGAGGGGAGGTACCGTGGCCCCCAACACTGTGGGTAGGAGAGAGCCGGGATTTGAGTCCCGGGTCTGCTTGACCCCGGACCATGCTCTCCCCCCACCAGCAATTGGATGGGGCTCCCGAGCCCTCCCATCACTAAGTCCTCCAGATGGGACCTGGACTCTGCCTGGCTGCCCACCTCGCACCCCCGGGACCTGTACCTGGGGCTCCTGGCCACACCCCTGTCCAGATCTCACCCCACTGCCCTGCTCCAGACTCAGCCTTTCCCTCTGTGAAATGGGCCAGGCCCGCCGCTCCGTGCTCCCAGCACCCGCTCCTGGCTCCTCACACCCACAACTGCAAAATCCCGATAAAACATCTCTGGGCCTTTAAGGGCCTTTTATGTCTGCAGCCACGCTTTTCTCTACATTTTGATAAGCTGCTTGCAAAACCGGTGATTGATGAGCGAGAATGAGGAAGATGTGGTGCTGAACACGTTTTTTTCTTGGGATCGCTTCTGGCTGCACACTCAACTTTAAATTGATTAGCTGTGTGCAGGCCCAACATTAATTATCAGTCATTTGTCACCGAGGAAGGCGGCCGATCGAGCAGCCCGCTTCTCCAGCACCAGCTCCGGGCGCTAGGGGAGATGCCCGTTGGCCCACCTGGGTGTGGAGGGCCCTGGACATTTAGGGCCCCGAGCCCTGGGGGAGACACTGGAGGCCCAGACCGAGCACCCCAGGGTGATGGTGCCCAGCGCCTGTCCTGCCCCAGGGGGCCCATGACCTCACCTGACCTTCGAGTATAGGGTCAGGGGACCCGGGAGAGTAGAGTCAGGGGACCCGGGAGACCCCCGAGTTTCTTTGTTCATTTGACAGACACTGAGGTAGCAGGTATTACGTGCAGCCGTCTCTCTGGCACCGCGACGTCAGCAGAGAAGACAAAGGTGGGATCTGGGAGGCCGACAACGCACAGGGCAGTGTGGGAGGTCAGGGGGCCAGGGCTCCGGGAGCAGAAAGGCTGGTGGGGGGCGCCCGGTGACCCACTGAGACCGGGGAGGAGGCAGGGGAGGAGGCATGGAGATGTCGGGGAAGAGCCTTCTGGGCAGAAGGAGCCAGGCACCAAGGCCTCGCGCAGGGAGCACGGCCGCAGCGCTCCAGGGCCCAAGAGGAGGCAGGCGTGGCTGGCACAGGGCGAGGGCCGGGGGAGGCTAGAGAGAGTGGGCTGGGGCAGCCCAGGGAGGTGGGAAGGGACCCTGGGTCCTGCGCTGACAGCGGGGAGGGGTGGAGGCAGGAGCAGGGAGCCGGGGGGACTGAGCAAGAGCCATGGAGACCGCCCCCCACCCGCCCCGTGGTCCAGAGGAAGAGCCACTGGGCCCTGAGCTGGGGGAGCAGGGAGGCCAGCAAGGAGCACGGTCCTCCTTCCAGAGCGGGGCTCAGGCAGCCCCCGCCTCTGCTGTCCCGATACCGCGCTTACCCGACCCCTGGGCCTTCCGACACGGCGTTCCCTCTGTCCAGAACACGCTTCCCTTCTCCCCGTCAGCCCGCTCCTCACGTTCCCGTCCTCTGGGAGGAGGGCTGGCTGACCGGCATGGCTCCCCAAGGTTGCGGGCTCCCCCGCAGAGGATGGGGTCTCAGCATAGACCTGCCCCGGCGGCTTCTCCCAGAGCCCCGCCCCTCTCAGGGCTGGAGCTGGGTCAGGGCCCAGCCCACCCATCCTCGGGTCAGCGCTTGGGGGTGAGGGAGCACTGGCGGACCCAGCGTCCTGGGCCACGTCAGGCCGCGTCTCCGGCTGCATTCCTGCAGGGCCTCACGTTTGTTCATCAATCAATTCTACCAACGTTTAGTGACCCCTGGGCTCGGCCCTGGGGATTGGGCAGTGAGTAGGAGAGGCGGTGCCTGCTGCCGTGGCGGTGGGTGCAGACGCTGAAGCCCTCTGCTAACAGTCCTTCGAGAGGGCGCCCAGCGCTGCAGAGGGATGAAGGGTGGCCGGGGGTGCTCCCTTAGCTGAACCCGAAGAGCGACAAGGCTCCAGCCAGACCAGGACCTGGGGCAGGACTGGTGCAGACAGCTGGTGCAAAGACCCTGAGGCCAGAGGACACCTCAGGAGCTCAAAGAGCTGCTGGGGGAATGGGGGGCATGAGGGGGGCTCGGGGCAGAACGTGGGGGGAGGGCACTAGGGAGGGGGACTCGGGGAGCACAGTGTCTGGGAGAGGCGTCGGGGGCAGGGGTTTGTGGAGCACAGGCAGGTGCGCTGTGGGGTCTGGTTTTATACCTAATGCAGTGGGAAGCTGCAGGTGGGTTTCAAGCGCCTGAGACGATGTGGTTTGTGCTTCTCAGAGCTCCCCTGGGGGCTGAGAGGGCAGGAAGGTGACCGGGGGTCGGCTGGGGGTCCCAGTGTGGGTGGGGAACGTTTGTGCCTGAGGAGGCGCTGATGTAGGGGCCCAAAGTTTGGGGGCAGCAGAGGGGAGCCGTGGAGGGGCAGCGCTGTAGGCTGGAGGTAAAAATCTGGAGGCCGTCTTCCAATGTCACTGTTTCAGAGACGAACCCCTATGAAGTCCAGGAGTCAGTGACGGCCTGACAGGCCATCGTGCCACCCAGATCCCGGGACAGCCCTTCACAAGGAAGTGCTGTCGGGATGCGTCCTGGGGAGGGCGGGGGTGCCTGGGCACGGAGCCCACCACCAGCTGTGCCCAGGGCTAGTTAAGGTGCCCAGTCCCAGGGCGGGCGTGAGCTGCTCCAGAAGAGCCCAGCCTGAGCCCCCAGAGCCAGGCAAGCCGGCCTGGGGCCCACGCAGCCCTGCTCAGACCCCAGGGGACCCCAGCGCGAGACACCCACGTCTCACTGCCCGAGTGGGGTGAGGGCCCGGGAACACGGCCACCCCTCACTGAACCGCAGTTACGCATCTGAGAAATGGGCACAAAAGGCCCGGCGTCCCGGGTTCTGTACGGAGGAGGAGGGGCGCAGACCGCGCTGCAGACGCCCACCCGGGGTGAGGGGGCGGGGCCATCTGTCGGCTGCCATGACGACGTCCTCTCACTTCGCCGCTGCTGTGGCCGCCGGCTTCTCGCCCCTCCAGGCCGTGGCACACGCTGTGTCATCGTACAGCCGACTAAACAGGCTCTGTGGTCCGTCCCACTAAACGGGAGCCCCAGGAGGGCCTGGGTTGGGGCGGGCTGTGCACGTCCGGAGCCAAAGGGCTGAGGACACGGCCTGCCTCTGCCCAGCTGCGATTTCGTGTGCCCCCACGGCGTCGCCGGGGCTCCGACCCCAGCGGAAGCTCCTTCTCCTCCCCTGCTGGGGCCCAGAGTCAGCGCAGGGCCCTGTGGGGGACGGGAGTGGGCGGGGGCCCCTCCCAGCCCGCCGTGTCCCACTGCCCCCAACCCGGGCAGATCGCCTCGCAGAAGGCGCAGGATCGATCGCCCGGAGCCAGAGCTGTCTGCTCGCTCTGATACCATCAGCTTCCCATTAAGTGGATCAATAGCTTCCACTGGTTTCCAATTTTTGTTTCCAGAAATTCATCTCCCAGACACCTTTTTAATTAACCCCCTCCCACACACCCAGGACGCCCATAGATCACCCACCCCAGGCCCCGTCTGCGGGCCGGGGACCACGAGGCTGGAGCCTCTGGGGAGCTGAAGGTGAGTGTATAGCTGCCAGGGCGCCGTTCCTGCACCGCGGGCCTGAATGTCAACCTGGGGGAGGGCTGGGGGAGAGAGCCAAGCACCAGAGAGGTCTGGGCAGGGGCCAGGGCGCCTTGCAGGGCCCGCATTCTGCAAAAGCCCTCCAGACTGCAGAACAGCGGGGGTCTGGCTGGCGGGGGTCCCCGGGGGGCCAGCGGCTGCGGCCTCGGGGCAAGGGAAGCCGGGTGGCCCCAGGAGGGTCTGCCCCCCGCACCTGAGGGGCCTCCCACCCCACGGGGGCAGGGGCCGCTGCTTGTCTCCGTCAGTGCTGCGTCCACCGTGCCCTGCACACAGTAGGTGCTTGGTAAATCCTTGCTACACACACAGGAAGAGCTCTCCTTTCGTGCCGGGCGTTGTCCTAAGGGTCCCACTGCGTCTTCAGTCCTCACGGCGATCCCCGAGGGGCACTGCTAGGTGGGAAGACCGCAGGACAGAAAGGTAACGTGGCCCGCCTAAGGTCGCACAGCTGGTGCGTGGCGGAGCAGGACGGGGCCTGCCGTCTGACTGTGGCCACCAGTCGCAGCCCAGCCGACTGCAGTCACCTGCCCCTCCACTCTCCGCACCCCGCCCCACCTGAAGGGCCGGCCCTCTGTCCCGTGCCCCGTGTAACTTCATGACACACGCTCTTCACATAGACGTGTTTGTCGAGCGAGTCAACGAGCGACTTCTGTGCTCTCTTTCTTGGAGACACAGCACACGTGGCCAGTCTGGGGGGCAAACCTGGAACACGGCAGGCTGGGGATGAAGGGGAGGGAAGGGGCGTGTCCTCTGGGGGCCTGAGGGCAAGCCCTCTGCTGAGTGCTCACCAGAGGCCCTCACCTGGGGCCCTCTGAGTCCACGCCGAACCTCCCTCACCCTAAGATCCGGGCTCTCTGCAGTCTACAGGGTGGGTTCAGAGCCGTGATTTCGTTCTTACGTGAAGTCTTAAAACCTTGTAGTAAGTAAGTGGATTACAGCTGACCTGGCTTCCCAAGTGGCACCAATGGCAAAGAACCTGCTTGCCAGCGCAGGAGACGTAAGAGATGCAGGTACGATCTCTGGGTCGGGAAGATTCCCTGGAGGAGGAAACGGCAACCCACTCTGGTATTCTTGCCTGGAGAATCCCATGGACAGAGGAGCCTGGCTGGCAGGCTACAGTCCATGGGGTCACATGGAGTCAGACACGGTTGAAGCGCCTTAGCATGTACGCACAGCTGACCCAGCATCCAGGCAGAAACCCACCGGGGGCCAGAGCTCAGCCCCGGGTCTCCCTCGTCCTCTCCCTACCGCCCCACCCCCGCCCCAGCCCTGGCTCTGGACTCCGTTGCTCTCAGGGACCCCAGGTGCAGGGATCATCACAGCCCCTCCCGTTCACCTTTGACCTCCACCACATGCTGGCCCGGACAACACTGGCCCGCCTGGAGGGGCAAGCCCTTCAGCCACCCCCCGACACGCTTGGCATGCAGGGGTCTTCCAGGCCCCCTCCCCGCCCAGTTTATCCCTGCGGGTCCGCATGAGGCAGAGCTCTGAGCACGTGCGTGCTGCATTTGTGACACCAGTAACTGAGGAAACACCACGGGGGTCACCCGTCTCCAAGCCTTGGAGGTCACAGCCTGGACACCCTACAGACACACCATTTCCCGCGGCATTTCAACCCTGCGTGAGAAAGGACGCCACACGCCAGCTCCAGGGCCCATGAAACACCCCAGCCATGCAGACTTAGCCGGAATGATGGAAAGAGTAAACGACCTGGGTGGTTTTATGGAAACGCTTAGATCTTAATGAAATGCCAAGCCAAAGTCACAACGAACGTGTAAAATGCCACGAAGCCAGCAGACCCATGGCTGGCTCGTCGCTGGTGCCTTTTTCCATGTGGAAAAGGGGACCTCCAGACAGAGACCCAGGGCCTCCGCACACCCCCAGGAGGTACTGAAAGATGGTCACCCAGGGGCTGAAAGATCAAGCCGGGGCCGATCAAAGCAGTGAGCGGAGAAAAATAAAGCCAGTTCCCACCGCCTCTCACCTTGAGCTCCAGACTCTCTAGAAACCACCCAGGTAAGTGAAGGCGGTGGACGTCACCCCCATGACCGCCATCCCTGTGGCCACTACAGTTAACTGGGTGCCTACTGCGTGGCCGGCACAGTTAGATGCTTCCCATGTGTTTATCCTTCCCAGCAACCAATTCAGGTAAGCATCAGCTCCCTTTATGCCCGAAGAAACTAAATGGGCTCAGGGAGGGTAAGTCACTTGCCGAAGGTCACACAGCTGGTGAGAGGCGCCGGTAGGGTTAGGACCAGGGCTTTGCTCAGATCTGAGCCGGAACCCACATCCAGCAACCGGTATAATGTCTGCTGGTATCGCGGTGGCTCTGACTCGGTCGGGTCATTCAGCCTGGTTTTCCCAGGACTTCCACTCGTGCCTGAGGACTCTGCTGCCCACCACCAACCCCGCAAACCCTGGGCTGGCAGGCTGACACTCTGGGAACCACTGGGCACGGGCATGGTGGTGGAGGCCTGATTCACTACCAGCTGGCGCAGACCCCAGCCACGCCAGGTGCAGAGCGTGGGCTTTGAGTTACCCCTGGGCATGTGGGATATTAGTTCCCAGACCAGGAATCGAACCTGAGTCTCTAGAATTGCCAGGCAGATTCTCAACCACTGGACCGCCAGGGCAGCCCATTAAGGACCCTCTGACACTCATGTGGGTGGCTGTCGTGTCAACTAAGAAATGGAACCTTTATTCTCAGACAGCAATGTTATTGCAGGCATTTTTCCATCATAAGCTCTGTGGCAGGGCAGTCCTTGTTTTTATCTATGAAGAGTTCCTTCAGGAGCCTGCCCAGAGGCAGGGTTACGGGTCAAAGCCCATGGACGCGTGGGGAGACTCAACAAGAAGGCCCACACAGTCCTATGGGCCGCAGTGAGCATGGTCCTGCCCACTTTCCAGCCTCGCACACCCAGCTCCTGTCTCGCACGAGGGCGTCACCCCATCCATCGCGAGCAAGTCTTGGAGGGAAGCACCTTCCCTAGCTCGGGCGGGGGTGGCCCATCCTTCTGAGTCTGGAGTCCGGACCTGCCTGGCTCCTGAGCCGAGAAGCCAGGCTCCCTGGCTGGTCAAGTCTTCTCTGCGCGGACAGAGCTTCGGAAAACGCCACGGGGACTCACGCAGGGCAGGCTGCAGAGAGAGAAGCACCCTGGGATCGGGTCTGTTTGAGTCTCACAAGAGAAGCACGGCCTGCAGATCTCAGAGCCCCGCTGCGGGGTTGCCGAGGAGGCACCCGCAGGGGACGCCCCCCTGTTGGGAAGTGCTCGGAAGGGAACCGGGAGGGATGGTGGGTGTGGGTGGGGAGGCCGTGGCCTCCTGCAAGCTCGGGGGTCCCACAGACAGCACGTCCTTCTGGGGTCCTGACCTCCCATGCCGACCTCCAGACAGCAGCCCCGGGTGGGCATGTCCAGGGCGTGGGCCGTGGGGGAGGGCTCACACAGGGTCTGCCAGGGCCCTCAGTGCCCTGGGCTCTGTGCTGACTTACGCAGGGGACCACCCACCCCGGGTGGCGGGGCGCAGGGCAGCTTCCTCTCTGTCCTCCCCTCCCTTCTCCAGAAGCAAAATACAAACAAATGCCAGCGCCTCTGGATGGTGGCTGCGGGGCCCACGGGGCTGTCCACCCACCCCGCCCAGGCCCCCTGGGCAGCTCTTCAGTGCCTCCATCTCCCTCCCTGAAGACACTGCACCCACCTCGGGGGGTCGTTACGAGCATCTGAGGTATTTTTGCTCATATTAAATGCTTTAGAATGGTTCCAGGCACACAGGAAGAGTTATATACTGTATAGATCGTTAGTTTTCTTTTCCCTAGGTTTGGAATATTTTGTAATCTAAAATATACCCCATAGAAATGTAAATTGGTGATCCACGATGGAAAACAGGTTCCTCAAGAAACTCAAAAGATAACTGCCATATGACCCAGCAATCCCACTCCTGGGCACATGTCCAGACAAAGCTAGAATTCAGAAAGGTTCACGCTGTGTCAGCTGCAGCTATTTTCACAGCAGCTAAGACATGGAGACAAGCTGACTCTCCGCCAGCAGACGATGGATAAAGACGTGATGCACGGTGGAGCATTACTCAGTCACTAAAAGGGGCGACACGATGCCATTTCCAGCAACGCGGGTGGACCCGGAGATTATACTGAGTCAGACAGAGAAAGACAAGTAGACGCATCACTCACACGAGGCACCTCAAACACGGCACTCGAGAACTTAACCACAAAGCACGCACAGACAGAGAGAAGAGGCTGGTGGTGGCCGGGGGGGGGGGGGGGGGTGGGGTGGGGAAGGGAGGAGCTGGAAGTCTGGCGTGAGCAGATGGCTAAACAACAAGGCCCGACTGTAGAGCACGGGGGGCTACCTGCAACATCCTGCGATAAACCACGAGGAGGAAGAGCCTGAGAAGGAGCGCCAGGCGCGTATAACAACCCTTGTGCTGCACAGCAGAAATTAACACCACACTGTGAATCCCCTGTGCTTCCATTACAATACATTAAGAATCGGGAGGGAGGTGGGAGGGGGCTTCAGGATGGGGGACACAGGTACACCCATGGCTGATTCATGTGAATGTATGGCAAAACCACCCCAATATTGTAATTAGCCTCCAATTAAAAATTTTTTTAAAAGAAACAAATGAAAAAATAAAATAAGGAAAAAAAACAAACTCAACCATACAACAGTGGTTGGGTGATTCCAAATGGGTGTCCCGACAAGCGCGTCCACGGGGTTCCGCTCTGCGGCCCCACCAAGCTGCCTGGCCCTGGCTCCCACGGGCCTGCGTCTGGTCCAGCCCTGCCCCACCTGTGCGGGCATCCCTCCGCCCTGACCCGTCTCTGATTCTCCTTGGCTAGATTTTAGCCAGAGTTGGTTTCTGTCTCCTGAAAGCAAAAACGCTGCTGGATATCCTGTCGTCTCAGGGACCTTCTGGAGCTGGTTGTGGGGTTTGAACCGTGAACGGCGTTCATCTAACATGTCTTGAGACCATCACCACGTTGCAGCTCACCGTTCATAATTTAAAGCAGTGAGTGAAAGCCGCTTGGTCGTGTCCAACTCTTTGAGACCCCACGGACTATATATACAGTTCATGGAATTCTCCAGGCCAGCATACTGGAGAGGGTAGCCTTTCCCTTCTCCAGGGGATCTTCCTGACCCGGGAATTGAACTGGGGTCCCCTGCATTGCAAGTAGATCCTTCACCAGCTGAGCTATCAGGGAAGCCTTTCGCTTTCATAGTTCAAAGCAGAGATACTATTAAACCACAAAACAGGCTTAAGGAAGATCAATACAATTCTGGGTTTTTTTCCTTCCAGTGACTGACGCTTATTAGGAAATAAAGGGTCAAAACCTTTCACAAAAGGAAGGAAATAGTAGCCAGGGGGCTTGCTGTGGCAGCGGTTTCTGGACCCCCAGTGGAGAGCACCTCTCAGGCGGGCTGTGCAGAAGGTCAGTGCAGAATGGGAGCAGCTGCGGGTCCATTACTCACGGTGGGCGACGATGGAGCTGATGACGGGCTGGGGGACGAAGTGTGGACCCAGAACCCGGCTCTGGTTCCTGGGGGCAGCACAGCACTGCCGTTGGCCGCTGTGAGCACCCAGGGTTGTCCGTGCCCCACCCCACTGGCTGAGCACAGTGCCCCCCCTCCACCAATGCTCTGCAGCCCCACCTGGGAGGTGGCCAAGGACTCAGGGATGGAGAGGGATCCACCCCCAGCAGCTCTCGGTTCCCTTGGGAAGGCTCTGGCCTTGGAGGCACGCTCCTTGGAAGGCATTCCCTGCACACAGGCCGGCCGCCAGCCACTCCAGCTCAGGGACCAGGGTGCGCGCGGGGCCGGCCGGGCACTCTGCAGCAGCAGGGACCTTCAGGGCCCCGAGAGGCAGGCTGGGACTCTGTCCTTCTCTCCCACCTCCCTCCCGGCCTCACAGACTCCAGGGCCGCCCTGTGAGGTGGTGACGGTCACTGCGTCCACTTCGCAGGTGAGCAAACTAAGGCTTTGGGAGAGTGACTCTCACCACCCAAGTCTCTCCGACCCCAGCCTGGGTCCCTCATGCCGGCCCTCTCCCGGAGGATGGCGGGAGGGCTCTCGATCCGGATCCCAGCTCCGCAGCTCTTAGGCTGAGCGCACTCAGGTAGGCATGGGACCTGTCTGGGTTCCACGCGTGCTTCCCAAGCCCACACGTGGCACACGCTCAGCTAATGCCAGTTCTCCCCCTCCCCTGAGGAGGAGCTGCTTGAAGTCTAGAGGGAGGAGGCGTTCAATTAGGAAAACCTCCCAGTCGATCTAAGATGGGGAACTGAGCAGACGGATCTCGGAGCCCCAGGGAACGAGCAAGGACAGGGCCAGCGAGGAGTCCTGCAGGCAGGGAAGTAGGTCCGGGGCCCCAGGGGCACAGCCCAGGCTTCCTCTAAAGTGCCGCTAAACCAGCCGCCTCTACGGGGCTCCGGGCAGACCTCAGTCACCGGTTAAATCCCAGCTTTCATCTCTTAGAGCACGTACCCCGCCAGGTTAGGGGTTACACCCAGGCAACGCCAGCTGAGACGTGGCCTACGCAGACTCAAACAGAAGGCAGTTTCGCTTAAGTCTCACCTCCGGCCTGTGTGGCCCCAGCGCCCTGCGGCCCCTGGAGCACAGCCCTCATCCCCAGAGGAGGACGGCACCTCCCCACGGCCACTGTCGTCCTCGGTCACGATCGCAGCACCAGCAGCCCCTCACCCTGTAGCCACCACAGACTCTACACCAGCGGTCAGCAGGCCACAGCCCCTGCCTGTCTTTGTAAGAGATGCGTACGTTTCGTCTAAGGTGGAGACAGCTGCGGGACAGCGCGGCCCGTGAAGCCTGAAACAGAACGAGTTTGCTGATCCCCGCTTGACACCGGTCTGCTGGACTCCTCATGGCCTCCTGGGGAAGGGATGCCAGTTTCTCATTTCACAGAGGAGGTGCCCAGGGCTGGGAGAGGAACGGCCAGCCCCACGGAGGCCGGGCTTCTGGGCTTTCCAGCAGGCAGCTCAGGGCAGGGCCGGCACGGACAGCTGCTTGGTGACTGTTTGCTGAATAGACAGGTGGACAGGCAATGGACAGGCGTGTGACGCCGCGGCTGGACGACAGTCCAGGGCGGAGTCTGGGGCCATGGGGACCTTCCTGGAGGCCCGTGAGCACAGGCGCTCGCTGCCCTGGGGGGCGGTGGCCCTGGGCAGAGACCTGCACCTGTGATGCGCCCAACGTGTGCCAAGGTCTCGGGCAGCCGGGACCCAAGTGGACCAAGGCCAGCCCTGAGAGGACAGGGCTCCAGCCCGGCCATCACAGGAAGCCAGGCAGGCACAGGACAGGCTGATTTTGCCTCTGGAAGATGGGGGTCTGGGGCCTTGGGGGTCTGGTTTGGGGAAAGAGAAGGGAGGCGCCCTGCTCCACCAGCACTGGGTCACTAAGGGGGCGTAGTCAGGACGGGCGCTGACCCAGGCCTGCCCAGCTCCTAGCTGTGACACGGAGGGGCCAGACAGGGCTGCTTCGAGAACTGGTGGTGAGCAGCCCTCCAGAACCGCGGCCCCCTCGGGCTCAGGGGACCACTGGGGCAACTGGAGGCTGAAAGGGGACCTCCATGTAAACTGAAGGCCCGGCCTCTGCAAGCTGGGTGCCAACCATGCAGGTCACCCAGGGGCAGCAGGCGTTCCCAGTGCCTGCCCTGCGCCGGGCCCTTCCCTTCCAGTGGGGAGATGACAGTCTGCCTGACCCGACAGGGGGTGGCATACCGTGAACCGCAACCGCACCTAGAAAAGGGGCCAGCCTGCAAATGCAGCAGGCTGCCCAGGGGCGGCCTCGGCGAGAGGAGGCTGGCGGTGCGAAGGCCTAAAGCAGATGAGGGAGGGCGAGCCAGGCTGTGGGCTCGGCCGGTGCAAAGGCCCTGGGGCAAGAGCTTGCCTGGAGCCCAGGGATGGCTGAGGCCAGGGCAGAGGGCGGGCAGATGGCCCGTCCACCTGGGGGTCTACGCAGGGACGAGGTCTGTGGCCCCCGTCGGCCCCTCACGGGCAAGGCTGGCTGGGATCAGGGGCCAGGACACAATGGGATGGGCCATGAGGATTGCTGCAAGGACCCTGTCTCTGCTGTGAGTGGGCAGGAGTGAGCAGGAGGGGCCCCTCTGGCTGCTCGGTGGGGAAGGGCTGACTGTTCAGAGGGAAACAGGCAGAGCTCCACACAGAGCTCAGGGCGGCCCCTCATCGAGTCCAGCAGCTACTGCCTGACGCCCTCAGCACAGGCTCTTGGAGGGGGGCTCAGCACAGGCTCTGGGGGCAGCCCAGCTCCTGGGTCCCCAGACTGCCTCCAGTCTGCAGCCTGGACCCTGAAGCTCGGACAGTGACAGGGTCACAGGATCATTACTGGACACCTGCGGACCACAAAGCCAGGCTTCTGGCTCCTCAGAGCCAGCCGGCTTGCTCCTCAGACATCGCAGGAGCCACTCCCGACTCTCCCTCTAGAAGGGGGGCCTGGCGGGACACAGCCTGGGGGTCCCCCAGAGCTCCCGCGGGAGGGAGGGGCTCCGGGGCTCCCCTGAGCCTGGGGCAGGGCTGGGGTTCACCACCCTCTTGAGTTTCATAAAGACTATTCAAGGCCCCAAGAATGAATTTTCCCTAGGAAGACAATTACACGTCAAGTAAGACACCCACTGAGCAGATGATTAAGAAAAGGATCCAGGCGAGAAGGCTCTGCGCGGGCTGACTGCGAGAGGCAGGCGGGCACAGACGAGTTGGGAAGCCATCACTGGTGGTGGCGGCCGCGGGCAGCAGCCGCGGGGAGGTGCTCGTCCTGACATCGGGGTCTCCCCGGCCCTGCAGCTGGTTTCAGAGCTAACACTGGCATCTGAGGGGGGGCGGCCAGCCTTCTCAGTCTGTCGATAAAAGGAGCGTAACAGCAGCACTCAGGCCCAGCCGGGGAGGAAGCAGACATCCTCAGGCTGGGGGGCTGCGAGGGGATGTGGTCTGTGGCCCCCGTCAGCCCCTGGCCAGCACACACCCGGCGGGCTCACGTCGCCGTGTGGGCTGGGGGCTTAGGAGAGCTTGCAGGACCACTGTGCCTGCGGCCGTCCCTCGGCGACAGAAATCAGAGCGGCGAGCGGTGGCGGGGGTGCGAGAGGCAACGCCCGCCCCACGCTCGCTGAATTGAGTGGCTGCAGACTGAGGGGGCGTCCAGGCCGTGACGGGCGGGGGGCCAGCAGGTGTCAAGGGCTCCAGGGGATCTGTCTTTAGTGCTGCGTCTGGCCTAGGTCTCGGGGCCCAACCCTGCCTCCTGACTCCACGCCCAGGCAGCCCCTGATGGATAAGGATGCGTCTGCACTTTCCAGAATCGTATGCAAATGGAGTCACACATTTCAGTCTGGCTTCTTTGACTCAGCATAATGATTTCAGATCCATCCAAGTTGTCGCATGTACCGGCCGTTCATGGCGTTTTCCTGCCAAGCGGAATTCCACGGTACGGATGCACGGCTGTGTGCGCGTCCACGCCTCAGCCCACGGGCGTTTGTTTACTCCCTCCCTTTGGCTATGACGAACCGGACTGCCACGCACACTCGTGCACAAGCTTTTGTGCGGACGTGGCTTCATTTCTCTCGGAAAATAAACACCTAGGAGTGGAAAGGCTGGAGCATGTGGTAGGTGCAAGTAACCTGTTCAGAAACTGCTAAACTGTCCCAGCGTGGTTACACACCAGTTCACATTCTGAAAGTTTCAGATCCTCCACACGTTCAAACGCACACCCTACGGAAGTCATTTTGATCGTTGCCATCCTAGTAGGCATGTAGAAATATGTCATTTCGGTTTTAATTTGTAATGAGGCCAAGCAACATCCCTTCATTCTCGGTACTGGGAACTGGTGCCTTTTCTCTCTCTTCCCTGGATTAATCTGTCTAAGGATTTATTGCCTGTATCAATCTTCTCAAAAGATCTGGGTTTTGGTTTCATTTATTTTCTCTGTTTTCTGTTTCATTGATTTCCACTCTGATATTCACGTTTTCTTTCTTCCACTGATTTTGGGCTTAATTTGTTCTCCTTAAAGAAAAAAAGAACCTGAAACTTGTTTCTTAAGATGAAATTTAAGCTCACTGATTTGAGACCGTTTCTCCTGTCTAAATATTACTGGTATCTTGCGCCTTAAAATATCCTTCACGTGTTGCTTAAGTGGCATTCCACAAATTTTTGATATGCAGTGTTTTTATTATTCAGTGGAAAAGACTTTGATTTCCTCTTTCACACAGGTTCTTTAGAAATGTTATTTATTTTCCAAATATTTGGGGACTTTTCCAGGAATATTTCCAGAAGTTCTTGATGTTTAATCCATTTCAGTGTATCCCAGAACATACTTTGTATGATTTGAATCTAAGGCAGTTTTATCACACAGAATTTGGTCTGTCTTGGCAGACGTTCCGGGTACACTCGAGAAGAATGTTTACCTGATGCTTTTGGGTGGAATGTCAAGGCAGCTAAAGCTGATGATGCTGTTTAGACCTTTTATATCCTTACTGATTCTATCTGCTTCTGTTCTATCAAGTATTACAAGAGGAATAATAACATTTCCGATTATAATCGTGGATTTGTATATTTCTCCTTGCCGTCTTTTCGTTGTTTTTTTCTTTATGTATTTCAAACATGTTATATAATGACGCAGGACTGTCCTTTTCCTCCTTATGAACTGGCCTCTTGGTGACTATGTCCTGGCCTTCTCTGTCCTTGCTGACGTCCTCTGCTCTGAGGTGTGATGTTAATCCAGTCATTCCACTTCCCTTTTTGACTGGTGTTAGTTCCACATATTTTTCCATCCTTTAAAGCCTATTTGTATCTTTCTATTTAACACATTTCTTGTAGGCAGTACATCATCCTCACCTTTTAAAGCCATTGAATCTGAAAGTCACTGCCTTTCAACTGGGATATGCAGATCATTTTTATTTGCTGTGAGTGCTGAATATGATTAGGGTTAAATCTATTTTTCTTTCTGTCCCATGGGTTGTTTTATTTTTCTTCTTTTTCTGCCTCTTTTGGGAGGAGTTATTTGAATGTTGCATATGGTATTATTGTAGTTTTGATCTGCATAAGTTTAATTTGGGTTTCTAAAAAACCTATACATAACCTGTTGAGCACTTGGTTATTCACAGATACAGACGTGAACATATAGTTATAGTAACTATTGTAAAGCCTGCTAATTCTAGAATCGATGTCTGTTTGGGGTCAGTTTCGATTATTTTTTTTCATGTGTCATATTTGATCACTTTTTTCATGCCCCAAACTCTTCACTGACTGTGGACACAGTAACACCTTCCCGTCTCCTTGTGAGGCCCAGGCACGGCGCTACCCGGTTCCTCCGGACAGTTAACCTCGAGGCGCCGTGCGCTGTCTCACAGACAGGGGTCGGTCAGCTGAAGGCTCAAAGGGGACCCTGTGTGACAGTTTTGGGCGGACAGCAAAGGGACTCAGCCACACGTATGCATGTATCCACTCTCTGGTACACTTTTTAAAACTTGAAGTGTATTTGCTGTAAAATATGGTGTGAGTCATAAGTGTACAACACAGTGAGTCACAATTTTAAATGTACTAGTTCAGGGGCAGCTCTTATGAACTATCAGCCAGACGGCCCCGTGCCCTTGGTGCTGACTTTCTGCCTGAGAGCCCCGGAACCCACTGCCCCATCCGGCCCCTTCCCATGTCCCCCTCCGCACTGGGAGCCGCTGGCTTCTTCTCTGCGTCTGCGAGTCTGCTTATTTCTTGGTACAGTCACCAGTTTGTTGTATTTTTTAAAATTCTCCACATAAGTGGTGTCACACACTATTTGCCCTTCTCTGTCTGACTCAGTGTATTTAGCCTAACGCCCTCCAGGTCCACCCAGACGGCTGCAAATGGCAACGTTTCATTCTTTCTCTGTGGCTGAGTAATAGTCCCGTGCGTGCGTGTGCGTGCGTGTGCACGCGTGTGCGTGTGTGCATGCGCGTGTGCATGTGTGTGCGTGTGTGTGCGTGCGTGTGTGTATCCCCCATAGCTCTACCCTTTCATCTGCTGGTGGACACTTCGGTTCTCTGTCTTGACGACTGTAAACAACGCTGCTAAGAACACTGAGCTGTGTGTACCTCTTCCCACTGGTGCTTTTGGTTTTTTTCAGATATGTACACACACACCTAGAAGTGGGATTACTGGGTCCTGTGATAGTTCTATTTTTCCTTTTTAAGGAGACCTCCATACTGTTTTCCACAGTGTCTGCACCAATCTGCACTCCCACCAGCTGTGTATACGAGTTTTTTCTCCCCATCCTCACTAACCGTTGTCATTTGTGGTGTTTTTGATGGCAGCGTCTGAGAGATGTGAGGTGATAGACACTGCGGTTTTAATTTTCGTTTCTCTGATGATCACTGATGTGGAGCACCTTGTCATATGCCTCTTGGCCGTCTTTCTGCATTTCCTGTGTGGAAAAATGTCTATTCTTTTCTTCTGCCCGTCTTTTAACTGGGTTGCTTTTTGTCTGTTTCTGATGTTGAGTTGTATGAGCTACTTATATAAGCTGGATATTAATCCCTTATCTGTCCTATCATTTGCAAATATTTTCTCTCATTCCGTAGGTTGTCTTTTCATTTTCGTCAACAGCTTTCTTGCTGCGTCAAAGTTTCATAAGTTTAATTAGGTTTGATTTATGTTTGCTTTTGGAGACAAATCCAAAAAAATTATTGCTACAATTTAAAAGGTGTAGGCTCTGCCTACATCTTCCTCTGGGAATTCCATGGTGTCTGGCCTGACACTCAGGACTGTAATCCACCCTGAGCTTATTTTGATGTTCGGCCTTAGTGGGTGTTCTAACTTCATTCACGGAGCTATCAAGCTTCCGCAGCACCACTGACTGAAGACACTGTCTTGTCCCCACTGTAAATTCCTGCCTCCTCTGCTGCAGATTGACTGACCGCAGGCGCGTGGACATTTCTCTGGGCTCTCTGCCCTCATGCGTGGACCGGTGTGTTTATTTCTGTGCCGGCGCTACGCCGTCTTGATCACTGAAGCTTTGTGGCGTAGTTTGAAGCCAGAGAGATTCCTCTGGCTCTGTTCTTCTCTCTCAAGACTGGCTATTCAGGGTCTTCTGGGTCCATATAAATTTTAAAAATATTTTCTCTAGGTTTGTGAAAAATGTGATTGGTATTTTGAAAGAGATTGCATTGAATCTGTAGACTGCCTTGGGGAGTATAGTCACTTTAACAATATTATTATAATTCTTCCAATCCAGGACCATGTGGTGTATCTTTTCTTCTCTTTGTAACGTCTTCACTTTCTTGCATCAGCGTCTTACAATTTTCCAAGTACAGGTATTTTATCTCCTTAGGTAGGTTTATTCTCAGGTATTTTATTCTTTTTGATGTGATGATAAATGGGATTGTTTCCTTAATTCCTCTTTCTGATAGTTCGTTGTTGTGTATAAAAATGTCACAGATTTCTGATATTAATTTTGTATTAATATGCAAATTTTTTAATCCAAATTCATTGATGAGTTCTGGTAGTTTTCTAGGGGTACCTCTAGGATTTTTCTCTATGTAGTATCATAGATAATATCTCTACACAGTATCAGCAGACAGTGATGGTTTTACTTCTTCCCTTCCAATTTGGGTTCCTTTTATTTCTTTTTCTTCTCTGCTGTGGCTAGGACTTTCAATACTGTGTTGAATAAAAGTGGCAAGAACGGGCCTTCTTTTCTCGTTCCAGATTTTAGAGGAGATAGTTTCAACTTTTCACCATTGAGTATGGCACTGTTGCTGCAAAGTCTTGTCTGCCTCTTTGCGACCCCATGAACTGCAGCACACCAGGCTTCCCTATCCTTTACTATCGCCCTGAGTTTACCCAAACTCACGTCCATTGAGTCAGTGATGCCATCCAACCATCTCTTCCTCTGTCACCTCCTTCTTCTCCTGCCCTCAGTCTTTCCCGGCATCAAGGTTTGTTCCAATGAGTTGGCTCTTCACATCAGGCGGCCAGAGTAGTACAGTTCTGGCTTCTGCATCAGTCCTTCCAACGAATATTCAGGGTTGATTTCCTTTAGGATTGGCTGGCTCGATCTCCTTGCAGTCCAGGAGACTCACAAGCGTCTTCTCCAGCATCACAGTTTGAAAACATCAGTTCTTCAGTGCTCAGCCTTCTTTAGGGTCCAGCTCTCACATCCCTACGTGACTATCGGAAAAGCCATAACTTTGACTGAATGGACCTTGTCAGCAAAGTGCTGCCTTTGCTTCTTAATATGCCGCCTAGGCTGGTCATAGCTTTTCTTCCAAGGAGCAAGCATCTTTTAATTTCATGGCTGCAGTCACCGTCCACAGTATTACTGGAGCCCAAGAAAATGAAATCTGTTAATTTTCACTGTTTCCCCATCTATTTGCCATGAAGTGATGGAACCGGATGCCATGATCTTTGTTTTCTGAAAGTTGAGTTTTAAGCCAGTTTTTCCACTTTCCTCCTTCACCTTCATCAAGAGGCTCTTTAGTTCCTCTTCACTTTCTGTCATTAAAGTGCTATCATCTGCATATCTGATATTTCTCCCAGCAACCTTGATTCCAGCTTGTGACTCATCCAGCCCAGCATTTCACATAATGTATTCTGCATAGAAGTAAATAAGCCGGGTGACAATACACGGCCTTGACGTACTCCTTTTCCCCAATTCTGAACCAGTCCGTTGTTCCCTGTCTGGTTCTAACTGTTGCTTCTGGACCTGCATACAGGTTTCTCAGGAGGCAGGTAAGGTGGTCTGGTATTCCCTCCTCTTTTCCCATTCTTGTCATCCACGCAGTCAAAGGATTTGGAGTAGTCGATGAAGCAGAAGTAGGTTTTCTTTTTTTCACTCCCCTCACTTTTTCTATGATCCACAGTATAACGGTAGCTGTGCGTTTATTGTATACGTTGAGGTTAAGTTCTCTGTATGTCCACCGTCTGGAGAAACTTTGTCACAAACGGATGTTGAATTTTAGCGAAAGCTTTTTCTGGGCCTATTGAGACAATCATATGGTTTTTATTCCTCAGTTTGTTAATATGGTATATCACATTGACTGATTCGCAGATATGGAAAAATCCTTGCATCCCTGGGATGTGTCCCGCTTGATTGTGGTGTGAAAGTGAAAGTTACTCAGTCGTGTCCGACTCTTTGTGGGCCATACAGTCTATGGGATTCTCCAGGCCAGCATGCTGGAGTGGGCAGCCTTTCCCTTCTCCAGGGGATCTTCCCACCCCAGGGATGGAACCCAGGGCTCCCACGCTGCAGGCGGATTCTTTACCAGCGGAGCCAGCAGGGAGGCCCCACTTGATCTTGGTGTGCGATTCTTTTAGTCCTTGTTGGATTCAGTTTGTTAGTATTTTGTTGACAACTTATGCGTCTGTATTCATCAGGGACATCGGCCTGTAATTTTTTTGTGTGTGATATCTTTGTCTGGTTTTGGTATCTGGGTGATCCTGACCTCATATAATGAGTTCAGAAGTGCTCCTTGCTCAGCAGTTTTTGGAACAGTTTGAGAAGGATAGGTGTTAACTCATCTCGAAATGTTTCGTAGGATTCACCTGTGAAGCCATCTGGTCCCGGACTTTTGTTTATTGGGAGTTTCCGTTACAGATTCGCTCTCATTGCTGGCAATCGGTCTGTTCATATGCCCTATTTGTTCTTGATTCAGTCTCGGGAGATTGTACCTTTCTAAGAATTTGTTCACTTCTTCCAGGTTGGAGTGTATTTGTCTGGAGGACCCTGGTACTTCCTGGGGTGAACCTCGCTGCCTTGGTCTTCCGGGAGGGCCAGCTCTGTCTCCTCAACCTTGGGGGGAGTTGGTCCATGTATTCTGTTCACTATTTGGAGGCTGCAGGCGTCCCATTCAGTTTGAAGCCTGATTCAGAACATCACACGGGTTTTGTTCTCTAGGAGATTTCAGGGAACCGTGTAGGAGACTGGAAATTGATCCCACGTTACAGCAGAGACCCCCTTTACACCAGAATCTCCTCCCCATGCGCCCAGCACAATCGCCTCTGCTATCTGAACACAGGAATGGGGAGGGGGCTGAAGCTCTGTTACCGATAAGAAGAGGGGACACGTGTATCTTGCAAGCATCTGATATTTAAGTCTGACGTCAATGCTGGTGGTCCCGATGAACCTGCGGTGTGGACATAACGCACTGCACGTCTAGCCAGCTGGCCCATCAGCACCCGTTCTGTCCAGAGGGCCGGTGGTGGGGGAGGAGAGGCTGGCCAGGGGTCTGGTCATTCCTTCTGTCCAGGCTGTCTCAGGCATGGATACACGTGTCCCCAGAAGAGAGTGCTGGAGTCCACAGGAAGCGAATTTTTCATCAGTGTGAAATTTCCGAGTGGTGATGAGCTCCCTGTCCCGGGAAGGGTGTAAGCAGACACTGAATGACCTGGGATACTGTGGGGAAGCTGAACCAGATGGCGCTCTCTGCCCCTTCCGTGTGGCACAGATCCCGTGATCTCGCTCGGGGAATGAGAATCCATCCTCATTAATTTGTAAGCCCTTGCTCCTTGCTAGGAGTGCGTTTCCATGGAAATGCCAGTGAACCGCAGGGACCTGAAGCGTCTCCTCGCACTGACCCCTGTGGGCTTTGGTGGTGGGCACCCTTGCCACGACTGGCTCAGCCCTGCCTCTCGAGGGGTCTAGGGTGCGCCTTATTCGGCCAGTTATATAACTGGCCGCTTTAAAGAGCCATGAGTCACACGGGTTAGCAAACTAGTTCAAGGTAATTTATGACTCTGGGATGCTTGGGTTTCTAAATACACCAGGCAACTACAAATTGCAAAAGCTTCAACCTCCCTCCCCAAGGAGACAGCGCCTGCCCGGCCAGGGCAGTGGCTCCGAGAGCCTGCTGGCAGAGAAGGCTTGGGCACAGGCAGCCGGGCCTGCCCCGCCGTGGGCCCTGGCAAGGCCCACCCCTGAGACTCAGGGAAGAGCACGTGCCCCGCCATCCCTGCCTCCTTCGCCTCTGCTGTGCGTGCGAAGGGGACAAGGCCTTTTCTCTTGCCCTGTGGTGGCTGCACCGCGTTCAGAGTTATCACAGCTCAGCTGGCTTGTCTATGCTGATAATACTGTGGGTAAGTCAGAGCTCAGAGCAGAAACTCTGCAACTGGAAGCTAACCCCTTGCCCAGGGCCGCCTGTGAGCCCCTCAGAGCACCGTCCGCTGCCCCTCGTGCGGGGCACCTTGCTGCCCAGCCCATGGTAGACTGCTCTCCCTCTGTCTGGGGGCACTGGGCTGCCTGCCACCCCTGTCTCCACCGACTCCCTGCGCAGTGACTGGGCAGCTGTCCACGTCGGAGGCGGGGTCCAGTTTCCCCACCTTGAACCGGTGCTGCCTCCAAGCTGGAAAGGACAACTGAGCCCGTGCCGGGCCCAGGCTTCCTGCAAGAATGAAAGACACGCAGTCCCGGTCAGCATCACCCCCGGTCACCTCAGCTAGCAGCCGGCTGGCCGCTGACCCCCGGCTGCAGATGGGCCCCCCTGCCCTGCTCGACCACACACGCTTGCAGGAGCCCAGGAGCCCACCCAGGCTGCAAGCTACTTGGCTAGTAAACGGTTCTTGGTGTGAGCTGCTCCGTGTTGGAGTGCTTGTTACACAGCAGCAGCTAGCTGATGCAGGCGCTGCAGAATCCTGAACACACAGGGCTCTGTGCACAGGCTCTTCGACGCATGGACAGGGGCTGGCTGTGGACAGATGCGCTGGCCTTGGGCTCTTGCCTCCTGGCCCTCACCATAGGCATTGTTCAGGCTCTGCCCTACAGACTGGACCTCAGTGCACAGAGTCTCAACCAAGATACAAGCTTGGGCACCCCACGCCCAGGCTCCCTGGGGTGTAGGCCCTACTCAAAGCCTTCCAGCGGCTTCTGCGACACTCAGGGTCAAATCCAAGCACACAGCTCCCACCGCCCCGTGCCCCCTCAGCTTCCTGTCTCCTACCCTCTCACACCACTCCAGCTCCGCAGGCCTCCAGCCCACAAAGCCCAGCCCCACCCCAGGGCCTTTGCACTTGCAGCCCCCGGGGCTGGACTGCTCCTCCCGGCGCCCGCCGGCACCCTCCCCACTTCCTGCAGCCCCTCTCCCAGTGCTTCAGCACGCCACAGAGCAGCCTGCTTCTCGTCAGAGGGCCCCACTGCCCCCCACGCCCTGCCCCTGCTGGCTCTCCTTTCAGAGCACGTGGCATGACCTGGTCCAACAACGCCCAAGTCATGAGGCCTCCAATAGGAGCCAGTGAGGGTTGGGGGGCAGTGAGGAAGGTCCCCCGGGGTCCACCAGGGTACAGAGCCTGGGCCTTCTGCTGCTGTCCTCTCTGCCTGGCAGCTGCCAGCCCCTCTGTGGACAGTGACGGGCTGCAGCCTCGTCTAGGAGCTGGGCTCTCACTCAGCAGCATGACCCCAGATGGACGGCCGCAGGACGGTTGCTGTAAGCCCCCTGTGGGTGACTTCTGTCAAAGATACCTGCACTTGAGGTGGCCCCAGAGGTCTGTTCCCTGGAGCGTGGAGCCCCCGCTGTGTGAAACACTCTAAAATTAAGGGCCCAGCATTCAGGGCTGATTCTCCCACTGCAGGGAGCCAGGGCACCCCTACCCTAGAGCAGGCATCCTGGCCCGGCCTGGTCACGGAAGAGAAAAACGTTCTCTATGGCCAGGGAGGCTGGGGCAGGCCCAGGCCCCCCACAGATCCAGAGCTCAGGGGCAAAGCTCTTCTAGACTCTGCAAGGGGGCACAGTCCCCCTGGGGAGTGGGCTCGGATCGGTCTCAGGGAGGCTGAGCTGGGGGCCGGGCCCAGGTCCAGGGGGCCTTGCAGCCTTGTGCGGGGAGCATAGGGTCTGAGGCCAGGCAGCAGGGCTGCACACCCCGGGCCGCCCTCAGGCCTGCTTGCAGGGCCTGGGCTCTGGGCCTCGGGCTCGGCCTGTCAGACGGGCACACCGGCGTCTCTGCAGGGCTGCGAGGAAAAGCTTTCTCAGACCCGGGCCTGGAACATGAAGCCAGCGTCATCGTTACCTCTGTAGGGTGAGGGTCTGTGGGCCTCCGTGAGCCTCTCCTTGTGTGGAGCTGTCCTGGATCCCGGGCCTTCCTGATTCTGTGGGCAGGCAGGGCAGAGATGGCAGGGGCTGGCCTGAGGGCTTAACTCCGGATTGCGGGCCCAGGAGGGGAGGCCACCTCCTTTCCTGGCTCCAGACCTCCGAGTGGGCCCTGCGTCAAGGGCCCGGGAGGTGGGGAGGAGCCGGGGGGCGGGGCAGGGTCAGAGACCATGACTCAGAACCCCCCACAGCAGCGGCGGGGCATTCCACCAGGACAGCTGCTCTGATCCAGGCTCTGGGGTGACAGGTACTGCTCCCCGAGTTCTCACTGCCAGACCAGGAGCTGGAGGTCCCTAAACTACACGGCCTCACGGTCAACATGACCCCAGGGGGATGTGGCGGGGCGCGAAGCAGAACCAGCGAGAGGCCCTCTGGAAGCACCTTCAGGGAAATGTGGCAGAAATGCCTCCATGCCAGGTCAGGGGAGCCCACCGGAGCCGAGCTGGGGGTCTCAGCCCTCTGCCTCAGCCCCAGACTCGGGTCCCCACCCACCAGCCCTGCTGTGTGTGGCCACACTGCCAGGGAAAGGAACCCAGACCTTGCCCTCTGGAAGTCCCAGCCACCCTCCATCACGGGGTCACCCCACACAATCACCCCATCATTACATACTCAAACCCTCCACTATGCTCATATTTCCACAAAAGCATCCAGGAATCAGGACACTGCGCTTTCTGGGGCCCTCACACACACTAGAAATTGCAACTGAAAAATGGGGGAGAAGGGAAAAAGACGCAGAGAGCAGGAGGGCCCGCGGGACGCTCACAAACCCCCAGGGATCTGAGGGCCTTGGGACCGAGGACATGTAGACAAAAGGCTTCTAGACGTGAGACTGGAGAAAGGAGGCCCTTTCAGTCAGCGGCGCAGGAAAGCTCGTATCCACGTGGGGAAATGAGCCTGAATCCCTGCCTCACACCTCACACTGCATCCCAAGTCAGGCCTAAACCTGCATTCGATAGGGAACACCCGACAACTTTTAGAATAGTTTTCTGTGAGGAGTTATCTTCCTACAATTGGGACTGGGAACAATTTCTTAAACAAGGAACAGAAAGCTCTCCAGGCTTAGGGAAAGACTGATAGATACGGCTACAGCAAAAGGAAGGATTCCTTTTTGCTGGAAGACAGGAGACAGAGCAAGCACAAACGGCAAGAAGACATTTGACATTTGCACAGCAGCAGAGGACGTGCGTCCAGAAAACGCAAGCTCCTTCGAATCCACGGGAGAAAGAGGGCGAGGGGTCAGAGGCCTGAGGCAGGCATTTCTGAAGAGGGGGAAACAGGCGCACAAACAAAAACGTGAGACGAGACACCGGTGGGCTTTGCTCGTGCGCTGGAGAGTGCAGCTGACATTCCAGCCCTCACTGTACGCCCACTAGACACGCCAACTGTGAGGCAGCTGGCAGCACCAAGGGCTTCAGAGGCAAAGACCCACTGGAACATATGGGTCTCCCCACGTAAACGCTGGGGATGAGAGAGCTGCACACCCGCTGTGAAAGCCACCTCGGCGCTTGCTTGTAGGGCCATTCATACACCATATAAGCCCCCACGTTCCCCTCCTAGGCACGACACAGGGCACACGCAAGCGACCTCCTCGCAGCACTGTTAATAACCGGGAGCACGCCCAGGACCCGGGTGCACACGGGCAGGAGAACGGGAGAAGCAGCCGTTGAGTGGCCTCTCCGTTCACCTTCACGCCAGCGGTGAACGCCAGGGGCAGCTACACGCAGCGCTGAGCAGAGAGCCTGAGAAATGCAACGTGTTGCCTGAAACCGCGAGCCCTGGAGTCCACACGCAGTGTGCCGCTTTTACGAAGCCCAAGAACAAGCAAAACGACACGCTGCTTAGACAGATGCAGGAAAGCAACACACGCACGACCCCGGGCAGTGACCCTACGGTGGTCGAGACTCACGCTGCTGAAATGGTTCTGGAGCTGGCGCTGAGTGGCGGGTTCGCAGATGCTGTTTAACTACCCCTTATAATGGACAAAACACACTAAATGTTAAGACAGGCAAGCAGAAAATAGAGGAGGAACACTGTGGACCCAGCCTGCTCCACAATGACTGATTCCTCGCCGCACACTTCACTGTTTTTCCTTTGTGTCCCCGTTGGTGCCCAGAGGCCAGACCAGGAGGTGGAAGAACCTAGGCTTGTTCCTCCATAAGCGCGATAAGAGGCTGCGCCAGGAATGGCAAATGGCTGGCACACGTCACACAGGCCTGCCCGCCTCACCCACGGCAGACACTACTGATGGACCGCAGCACACCTGCAGGACAGGCCTCCTCCTCGGCTTCACGCTCATGGCAGGCTGCCCGGGACGGTGGATCAGACAAGGCCTTCTAAACCATGCCTGCTTGCGGACTTGGAGGGTCCAGCCAGCTCTGACCCGGAAGGTCTGAAGCCCAGCTGGTGGGCCAGAGCAGCCCTGGAGGGCAGAACCTCTCGGGAAACCGTCTGTTGGTTTTGGAGCCAGCCCCAGCCAGCCCCCCAGCAGCGGGGAACGTCCGCTACTACCGCGCCCAGCCCTGTGGACTCCGGTCTCTTGAGCCCCTTGCTGGCCACCTGCCACCCTCCTGGGTCTCCGTGCTCCCACCTGCCACGGGGGAAGGCTCACATCTACCCAGTGCTGGAGAGCTTTCCCGGACTTGCAGCCAGCTCCCCAGTGCAGGCGGCCGGGCAGGATCGCCGTCCTCTCCAGTCCCCAAGGCACGGCCCCACTGAGCCCTGACCATCTGCCCACCCCACCCCACCCCCGGCACAGGGCTGCACCCCCGTCTCCACCGTGGCCTCCTCGGGCTCCAGGCCTTCCTTTCTTTGTTCCTGAGCTCCCTGTCTCTGGGTCGGGGGGTTCCCTATCTCTGTCTGCTCCCTCCCAGCAGGAGTTAACGTCCCTCCTCTAGGGCCAGGACCCGCAGGTCAGCTTTCTCATGCAGAACGCGTCCGTTTCTGTGCGTGTCTGTCCCTCTAGTTCAGGGACCCCCTCAGGGTCAGCCTCACAACAAGCAGGGAATAAATAACACGACCAGGACGGCGACAACCATTTCTCAGGATAAGTGGGCTTGCCTGAGCTGGTCCCTGACGGAATGAACGCGCCTGCCTCCAGGGGAGCGGGCGGTGGTGTTGGGGGGCACACTTTACTCTCCTTCCGCACAGTGAGGAAGTCCAGGGCCACGGAGAAGGGCGCCTCCAGTGTCACAGCCCGCCTTCCTGCCTTTTGGGGCCCTGGGGGCTTCCTTCTGCATCCCAGGGCCCTAGAGCCCCAAGCCTGTGTGGACGCGCCTCCCTCCCCAGCTCAAGGGACGCTGAGGGACCATGGTCACTAATTCCTGAGCAGCAGGCTCGCCCTATCTCGTCCTGATTCCCGCTGACCATTTTAATAACGAGATCATATCAGAGATGTGACAGCTAGCGACATGGTGTTTTGCTGATTCACCTCGCTTCTATTTTCTTCATCTTACGCAAATATTAAACGGCTGCTGGGGCTGTGGGCACAGGAAGCCTCAGTTTACTAGAAAAAACTCTGGCAGCTTCTTAGAAAACAAAGACGGGAGCTGAAGGCACCGAGGCATCTCCAATGAGCAAAGTGGCCTCCGGCTGCTCCATCCTGAACAAAGCCTCCTGCGTGCCCACCCTGGGCCCACCTGACCCCCAGGCCAGAGCGCTCACGACACCGACATACAGAAGGGCCTGGAACCCACTATGATCCGCACTGTCCACAGACTCCAAGAAGCAGACTCCACACTCTGCTCTTCACCTACAGAGGCGCCAAAACAGGGGAGCTCTGCTCACAGCAACACAGAGGCCAGAGGTTCATTTCTGGTTCTGCTGCTCCTGGGTTCATCCTTTCAAGCCTTGGAAACTCTGGGCATACTGCGTTTTGCTCTACAAATCCCACCACACCCCCAGCAAGCCCTACACCTGGATAACTTCACGTCCTCCTGCAAATCAGGCTGCAGCACCCCCTCCTCCAGGCAGTCCCCCATGCCTTTCCTCCAGCCGCTGTTACACTCATTTCCAACCAGAATGATCCAGTGGGTCCAAATGCTGCTGGGTGTGTTCGGCAGGGTGGGTCTGTGGGCCCAAGGCTCAGGGCTGGCATTCACCCCCATAATCTCCAGCCCCTCAGCCTGGGCCCTGGCACAGAGTGGGGATGGAGCAGGGCCTCCAGGAGCTAGGGACTTCCTAGTAGTCCAGTGGTTAAGAATCCACCTTCCAATGCAGGGGACGTGGGTTCAGTCCCTGGTCCAGGAATGAAGATCCTAGTTGCCCCGGGGCAACTAGGCCCACTCGACGCAACGACCAGGCCCATGGCCACAACTGGAGAGAAGCGAGCACCCCGCAACGGAGGACCCCACGTGCTGCAGCGCAGACCCTGCCTGCCACGACCAAGACCTGACGCAGCCAAACGCATAAATAAATAAACGATACGGTTTTTAAAACACCCAAAGCATGAGCTGAATACCTAAGCTTTGCCTTCAGGAAACTTACAGTTTAGTGAAAGGGAGCTAGATGAATTTCAGGTACTCTGAACACAGATCAGGCCATCCTTCCCTGATGACTTCACATTTAAGCTGAGATCTTACTGGTATTAAGCAGGCAAAAAGGTATAAATAACCTTCCAAGGAGACAGGAGGATAAAGGTGGAAGGCCGCACTTGCGGGACGGAGAGTCCGTGGGTTATGTGTTAACAGTTAGGGTTGAGTTACACTGAGTAACAAACGCTAACCCAAATCTCAGCGCCCGTCAGAAAGGCTTATTACCCTCATGCTATCTGCTCACATCCCTTCCCTCAGGACTTGGGCTGACGGAGCATCTCTATATCAGGTCAGTTGTTCAGTCATGTCCGACTCTTTGCGACCCCATGGACCGCAGCACGCCAGGCTTCCCTGTCCTTCACCATCTCCCAGAGCTTGCTCAAACTCATGTCCATCGAGTCGGTGATGCCATCCAACCATCTCACCCTCTGTCGTCCCCTTCTCCTCCCGCCCTCAATCTTTCCCAGCATCAGGGTCTTTTCCAAGGAGTCAGTTCTTCACATCAGGTGGCCAAGGTTTTGGAGCTTCAGCTTCAACATCAGTCCTTCCAGTGAATATTTGAGACTGATTTCCTTTGCGATTGAGTGGTTGGATCTCCTTGCAGTCCAAGGGACTCTTCAGAGTCTTCTCCACACCACCTCTTTATATGGAGCCTCAGCATCTCTATGTGGATATGCCATCGACAAGAAAGAAGAAAAAGAAGTGCACACGCCAGCAGAGGGTACTGAGTGCGGGCAAACTGTAACTTGGTTCCACACCAGGCTTAAGATTTTGATGTGTGTCCCAGAAGCAATGGAAAAGCATTGCATAAAAATTTCCATTTTTAGTAAACCACTCTAGCCATAGTGAAGAGAGCCCCAAACTTGACTTTTAGTGATGGAAGGAGCCGGTGCTCACAAACACCCCCAAAGAGATTTTCTATAGCAGCAGCCCCCTCTGCCACCACATAGGAACTGAGCCCAGAGTCCTCAGGCACAGAAAACCCCAGACCCTCCTCTGCCCTGGGTGCCCTCAGCAGCCACGGAGTGAGGAGGGGTTCAGACGCACAGCTGTGTGAGTGTGGACTCGCCTGAGCTCAGCCCGGCCATGGGAGTGCTGCAGTCACCGTCCACGGTGCTCACGGCCGACGCGGCTGGGCTCAGACCCAGCCACAGGCTGTGAGAGCAGAGGGGCTCCAGGACCTCATTTCCCCAGGGCTGCATTTTGCAGAAACAAAGAAAGCAGAAGCCCAGAGTGTGTGTGTGTTTGCCGCTCAGTTCAGTTCAGTTCAGTTCAGTCACTCAGTCGTGTCCGACTCTTTGCGACCCCATGAATCACAGCACGCCAGGCCTCCTTGTCCATCACCAACTCTCGGAGTTCACTCAGACTCACGCCCATCGAGTCCGTGATGCCATCCAGCCATCTCATCCTCTGCCGTCCCCTTCTCCTCCTGTCCCCAATCCCTCCCAGCATCAGAGTTGCTCAGTCGTGTCCAACTCTTTGCGACCCCATGGACTATAGCCCGCCAGGCTCCTCTGTCCATGGGGTTCTCCAGGCAAAAATACTGGAGTGGGAAGCCACTCCCTTCTCCAGGGGATCTTCCCGACCCAGGGATCCAACCCGGGTCTCCTGTATGGCAGGCAGGGAAGCCCCCTGATGGGGAGGGATTCCTCAGGGTCACAAAGTGGGGGGCAGGTGGGACTGAAAGTGCACCTTCAGAGGCTTCCTCGGACAGAACTCATTCCCCCTGGGAGCCTCCTGCCCGCTACTCAAAGCAACGGACGTCCTGAAAACGCACAGTGCACACAGCAGGCGCTCAGTGTGTAATAGAAGCGGCGCGGTGGTACCGTTACCAGGCAACCGTTCCCTCTAGACCATCAGCCCTGCGGTGAGAGGTCCTTTGCCGGCACCGCACCCCCCAGGCCCCCTACGCTCGGCATCTCTTTGTCTTGCTCTGCATGGCAAATAGCATCATGCTGATCTGACCGCCAGGGCAGTCCCTGTCCACGGGGGGCCCAAGAGCCTTGGCCCTACCCCTATCCCCGCTACTGAGACCTCCCTCACTTGGGCCTTCAGGGATCCTACTCCCCACCTGCTCACCAGACCACGCAGAGACCCGCACTCAGGCTGGAATGAAATGGACCCGCCCTGCCCTGCCCACGTCTCCCTCGAAACTCCGCTCACTGCGCCTTTCTCTGCATCCTGGCCTCCGTGGCTGCCACAGGAGGGACCGAGCTGACCGTGAATCCACAGGTCAGCCCTGGAAGGCACTTGTGAGGCGAGATCTGACCGCTGAGAAGGTTTGGTTACGAGAGACCTCGCTCTTCCTGCTGCAGAAGCCCCCGTGGTCCGGAAGCAGAGCTCAGGCCACAGTGAATCTGCAGCTGTTTTGAGGGCTGGGGGCTTCCGGCCATGGTGGGGGTGGGGTGAGGTCTCTGAGGTTCTGAAGGCCCACTGTGTGCAGGCTGAGGAGGCACAGAGAAGGAAAGGTGGAGGCCTGCCCCAGAGGTGTCCACAGACCACCTGTGGACAGGCCAGCCAGGCAGACTGCAGCACAGCATGTGAGCTGCTTTTATGGGTCAAGGGTAGGGGTCAAGGGCACAGACCCGTCTGATGGGGAACTGGTGAAGGACAGAGAATGTTCACCTGAGACTGGAGGGTTGTATTAGTTAGTTATGTGCTTGGCTGAAGTAACAGACAAGCCTACTGAGAGTGGCTTAAATTATGAAGGCATCTAATGTTTCATGTTTAAAGAAACTATGAGATACGGGAGGCCCAGACAGGGCCTGGGGGCCCAATGGTGTCATCGGTGACTCCGACGCCACCCACTCCTCTCCTCCACCGTTACCACAATGCTGGAGGTGTTCCCTCATGGATGCAATGTGCCTGCCTCTGCCCCGCCATCACCTCTGAACAGTCAGCACTCAAAGCAGAAGCAAGGGGGCACCTTCTTCCCTGTCGAGTTTTCTTTTCAGGAAGGAAAATCTCTCACAGAAGCGCCCCCAGACTTCCTCCAAATATGTCACTGGCCAGAACTGGGTCCTGATCCCTTGTCCTGACCGTCACTAGTGGTGGTGGTGGGGAAACAGTTGCCATGATGGCTTAGACCAACTGTGATTCCTCCACGTGGCGCGTCCACAGGAAGAAGGCGGGCTGGGCTGGGCAAAGGCTTCTAGCTGAGTAACCAATACCGTCCTGTCACAAGGCAGAAACCGACAAGGGAGCTGAAGGTCAAAGACATGGGAACAGCAGAGGAGGAGGGGCAGCGCGTGCGGTGGGCAGAAGCGCCAGGGGCGGCCCGAGGGCTCGGGGTCGCCGGCGGGCCACTGCCCGGGGGCCTCGGGGGCTCGGGCCACTGCCAGGGGCGGCCCGGGGGCTCGGGGTCGCCGGCGGGCCACTGCCCGGGCGCGGGGGGTGGCCAGGGTCTCCTAAGAGGTTTGGCGCCTGGAGTGAAGCAGGCTTGGGCAACGGGGAGCCGCTGAGACTCAGAGAGCGATGCCGGGGCAGGTGGGAAGTCACAGGTGTGCAGAAGCCGTCACGCTCAGGAGCTGAGCAGAGCCGTTCCGTGACGGGCAGTAACGTCACTAATAGCCTGCGGAGGCCTCTGTTCAAACACATGATTGCAACTGACGAGAGAGAGTACACATGACCTTAAGTAACGAGTCTGCTGGGGCCGCTGCCCGTTTCTGGATGTCAAAACGCAAACACTTGGCCAGTTCCGAGACAGCTCCGCTGCCACACCGGCTGCACACACACCTCTCCTCTCTCACCTGCGTCCTGCCCGGCCTCAGGGTCTGCAGACCCCAGGGCACCCAAACGACCCAGTGTGGGCGAGGGAGACTGGCTTCCAGGCTAGCGAGGAACACAGAGGCTGGACGTGGGGGGTGCTCACTGGTGACTGGGAGCGTGGGATCTCAATCCATCAGCCACTCCTGATCCCAGCATGTTTGCTGGGTGGGGAGGCCTCTTCTCTCTGTGATGCTTTGCCGAGGGCATACGTGTGACCCCCAGAGACATGTCATTCCTTCTTACGACGGGGGTCTCCTGGGCCTGACATGAGAAATACTCTGACACGGGGGACTACAGTCCCTGGGGGCACATAAGGGCAGCTGTGCCCAGGACTGGGAGGACAGCACCCCTGTTAAGGTCCCAACACCCAGGCAATCGTGTCCCGGAACTGAGGGGGCTTAAGGGTCAGGTGGCCATTTCCAGCCACGAGGGGCAAACCGTCAGCATCCACCGGGCTTGTTTTTTAAATTAAATCACACATTTACAACCATCAGGCAAGGCCCTTTGTCAGCAGTCTTGCAACCTTCAGCCTCTCAGCTTTTATTTCTCTCTGGGACTAAGTTCTTGGCATTAAGCTGAGTCCCATTAAGGACATAAACCCTGTCCCTTTCACATGTCACCTTCAGTGTGAGAGCTCCCCCCAACTCCCCCTTCCTTCCCCTCATCAACCCCTCCCCACAGGTGAGCGGGGCTCTTTGAAAGCAGTTCTGCAGACTGGTGAGCTAAGGATTTAGAATAACAGGGTGAGGAGGGGCCTGCCATACAGGAGGGCAGGGTGGGTGGCGGGCAGGGATGATTCACCTATAAAAACTCAGCCAGCTGAAATGTCAGGAAAACAGCTGCCAAGGGCTGAGGAGTGCAGAATAAATGGGTTCAGCGTCGATCCAGCAGCCTTTGGGATGGCTGGCCCTGGAGTGTGGATCTCGGTGTGAAAGAGCGGGTGTTCCCCAGCGCCGGGACTCCCACCTTCTAGAAATCGCAGTTGAGATGTGCAGATGTTTTGAAACCAGAATACTGGGGTTCAAGGCTGGCTCCACCGCTTGGTTAGTTCAGTTCAGTCCCTCAGTCGTGTCCGACTCTTTACGACTTCATGGACCGCAGCACGCCAGGCCTCCCTGTCCATCACCAACTCCCTGAGTTTACTCAAACTCATGTCCACTGAGTCGGTGAAGCCATCCAACCGTCTCATCCTCCTCTTGGTTAGTAATTGAAAGCAAAAGGAGCCTCAGTTTCTTCTTCTGTAAAATGGGAACACTGAAGCCTCTCCCTCTCAGGGTTAGACAGTGGAGCAGGGGAGCTGACTGGGCTGAGGGTGGTCCCAGGATGCTGCTGTCGCTGCTACAACCACTGTCTTCCAGGGCAGGGTCAGCAAGCTTTTCCTGTGACGGCTCAGACAGTAAGTAATTTAGGCTGCAGGGGACCTCTGGTCTTTGACCCAGGCATGACCCTCTGCTGCTGCAGGGCCAATGCAACTTCAGCTAACAAGTCGTCCGTGCTCTCTCTCCTGTAACGGTCTCCTATAACTGGTACGTTGTTGACATTTTCCCCAGCAGTCTTGATTCCAGTTTGTGTTTCATCCAGCCCGGAATTTTACATCATGTACTCTGCACAGAAATTAAATATGCAGGGTGACGATATACAGCCTTAAAGTACTCCTTCCCGATTCTGAACCAGTCTGTTGTTCCCTGTCCGGTTCTACCTGTTGCTTCTTGACCTGCGTACAGGTTTCTCAGGAGGCAGGTAAGGTGGTCTGGTATTCCCATCCCTTTAAGAATTTTCCAGTTTGTTGTGATCCACACAGTCAAAGGCTTCGGTCTAGTCAGTGAAGCAGGTGTTTTTCTGGAATTCTCTTGCTTTTTCTATGATCCAGCGGATATTGGCAAGGTGATCTCTGATTCTTCTGCCTTTTCTAAATCTAGCTTATACATCTGGAAGTGCTGTTAAAGCCTCACTTGAAGGATTTTGAGCATTACTTTGCTAGCATGTGAAATGAGTGCAATTGAATGGTAGCTTGAACATTCTTTGGCATTACCTTTCTTTGGGATTGGAATGAAAACTTTTTCCAGTCCTGTGACCATTGCGGAGTTTTCCAAATTTGCTGGGATGTGAAAAAGGAGGGTGAAAAGCTGATCTAAAATTCCACATTCAAAAAACTAAGATCATGGCACCTGGTCCCATCACTTCATGGCAAACAGATGGGGGAAAAAATGGAAACAGTGGCAGATTTTATTTTCTTGGGTTCCAAAATCACTGCAAATGGTGACTGCAGCCATGAAATTAAAAGATGCTTGCTCCCTGGCAGAAAAGCTATGACAAACCTAGACAGTGTATCAAGAAGCAGAGACATCACTTGGCTGACAAAAGTCCATAGAGTCAAAGCTGTGGCTTTCCCAGTGGTCACGTGTGGATGTGAGAGCTGGACCACAAAGAAGACGGAGCACCAAAGAACTGATGCTTTCAAACTGTGGTGTCGGAGAAGACTCTTGAGAGTCCCTCGGACTGCAAGGAGACCCAACTAGTCCATCCTGAAGGAGATCAGCCCTGAATATTCATTGGAGGGACTGATGCTGAAGCTGAAGCTCCCATAGTTCACCTGAGGCGGAGAGCTGACTCCCTGGAAAAGACCCTGATGCTGGGAAAGACTGAGGGCGGGAGGAGAAGGGGACGACAGAGGATGAGATGGTTGGATGGCATCACCAACTTGATGGACATGAGTTTGAGCAGGCTCCGGGAGATGGTGAAGGACAGGGAGGCCTGGCGTGCTGCAGTCCGTGGGGTCGCAGAGTCGGACACGACTGGGCAGCTGAACCACAAGAACTGCCGAGGACGGCTGTGTTGGTCTCAGGCGTACGGCGTGATTCGCTCTTTGTCCGTATTGTGGAATGATCACCACGGCAAGCCTGTCTAACACCCAGCACTGCAGTCACACGCTTCTGCTTGTGATGGGAACTGCTGAGGTCTGCTCTCTTGGACCGACTCCCTTCCAGACACAGCACAGTGCTGCCAACCAGCCTCACCCGCTGCACAGGACTCCCCAGGACCCTTTATTACACGACTCGGCGTTTGTGCCTTCTGGCCCCGTCACCCACTTCCCTGACCCCGCCTCTGGCAGCTCTAGCGTGTTCCGTGTCTCAGTGCGTTTGGGGTTTTATTCGGGCTCCACGTGGGAGGGAGCCTGTATGCCATGTGCCTCCCTCTGTCTTACTTCTTTCACGAGCATGACGCCCTCAAGGTCCATGGCTGAAAGCGGCAGGATCTCCTTTCTGTAACGGCGGGTTAAGATTTCATGTACACACGTCACATGTTCTCCATCCGTTCATTTCTCTGCGGACGCCGAGGTCGTCTCCGTGACCTGGCTGTTGTAAATAACGCCGTAGCGAAGGCGAGGACGCAGGTATATCTCAGCATGGCGATCTCCTTCCCGTCAGATAAACACCCAGAAGCAGGACTGCTGGACTTCACGCAGCTTTCTTTTCCTCTGTGGACTCTCCATACTGTTTTCCATAGCGGCTATGATAATTTCCATCCCATAACAGCGCACGAAGGCCCCCCTTTCTGCACACCCTGGCTAACTCTTGTTACTCTTGTCTTTGGGTGGTAGCCCTTCTGGCGCGTGTGAGGTGGCACCTCGCCGTGGTTTTGATTCGCATTCCCTGGTGCTTGCAATGCAGAGCATCTTTCCATGCACCTGCTGGCCACGCGCCCTTCAGAAGAAGATCCACCCAGATCCTCTGCCCGCTTCACAACTGGGTTTCTTGGTCTTTTGCTGCTGAGTTGTATGAGTTCTTGAGATACTTTGGGTATCAACCCCCTATCAGATACATTATCTGTAAATATTTTCTCCGGGTCTGGAGGTGCCTTGACCTCTGCTTTCTGGAGGACGGTGGTCCAGGCTTGGGATTTTCCATTTTCATCCCTGTGTTTCCAATTGGTGGCGGTGCTGTGTTCTGGTTAAACGGCATGTGGCCGCGATCACTACCCACTTTTCTGGGAGCCCGCTGCAAGGGGTGCGGTGGGGCATGAGCACGGTTCTCCTGCAGTCAGCGGGCAGACGGTCACGGGTGGTGGATTCGCGTGTCCCGGCCTCAGAGTGATGGGCAGCTCGTAGAGGATGTCGCTGCTGAAACGCTGAGCGGGCACTCTGTCCCTTGACAATCTGGAAGCCAAGTGGGGTACAAGGAGTTCCCCTGAGTCACGAAATCTCAGTTGAGACCTCCTGGGAGGCTAAAGCCTGCTTGCAGCCGCTGTCACCAAGGAGGGGAAGGCCTTGGGCTGGCACAGGAGAGCTGCGGGACTGCACTTGCCCTGCTCACCCAGGGTCAGCTCTGGGACTCGTGGAGTGTGCGCTCTGCTGGGGACACATAAGACAGTCGGTCTCCAGAGGGGGCGACTGGCTTTTTCCTCTGGCTGAGGGCCTCCTGTGTGCCAAGCACAGCCGTCCTCAGGGACACGGTGGGAAGGCGGCGCGCAGAGAGGTCAAGGGAGCCTTTCTGGGTCACACGGCCGCAGGGGCAGCGCTGGGCTCTGACACCCCTGACTCCCGGCCCCTCGCTCTCCTTTCCCCAGAGCCTTCGGGTCCCACACGCCTGCGTCCCGCAGAGGCCCAGGGACAGGCACCAGAGCCCCCTGCCCAGTCAGCCGGGCCGCCGCTGTGAGGGGGAGGCCAGGGCGTCTCCAGAGTCCCCGAGGCTGCTCTCGGCGCGGCGCCCCGCACACACTCCGGCCGGAGTCCAGCTCTGTCCTGGGGCGTCGCTGTGTCCTCCGTGCCCCTGTCCCCACGGGGCTGGAAGCAGCAGCTGCTTCACAAGGCTCTGAGGGGCCTACAGAGTCCTTGAAGCCGTGCCCGGCATTCAGGGAGCGCCGTGGGGTGTCAGTCTTATCGTCTCCTCTTCCCTTTGCTGGACGAGGAGGGGGCCCGGGAGGGGGCCTGGGCTGCACCCGGCTCTCACCCCACTCGCCGTCCTGCAGGGGGAGGTGCCAGGCTGGGCTCTGCCCCCTGCCCCCCCAGCACCCTCAGTCCCCACCTCTGCTGCCCGGCAATGTCTTCCGGAGGCGTCTCTGCCTCCCCGTTCCCTGCCTGCCCAGCAGCCCCTCCAGGGGTTGTTCCAGAGTCTCCTGGCGCTTGGCCCCCACACCTTCTCCGTGTGGGGTGTGGGTGAAGCGATGGACAGTCTGGGGGAGTCTGACGTCCCCATGTGCCCACGGCCTCCAGAGCCCCAGGTGGGGCTGGAGTCTCATTCATGCGCTGATGTGCTCAGAGAGTCTTAGCACCTACTTTGCTGGGTGGTCTCAGCGGACAGACAGACCAGGGGACTGCAGGACAGCCTAAGGCAGGGTGAGCCCGAGCTGGCCTCCTAACTCCTCTCAGCCTTAGTCTTCTCCTCCTTTGAATGGGCACAGCCTGCTGTGGGGGAGTGGCAGCCTGGCCCACTGCCAGACACCGCTGTCCATGCCTCCGAGGCCAGAGCCCACTTACGGAAGCCTGGGGGTGGGGGGCGGGCACCAGTATCATGACCCCTTTCTGCAGGTCGGAAGCAGGCACGGGGAGGTGGCGTGACCTCCGATCACAGAGCCCAGGCCGCCCAGCTCCGGGCCAGTGCCCACGCCGGCCCCCTCATCCTCCTCCAGGCCCCACAGCTGCGGCCTCAGCGCTGCTATTCTGCAGGAGCAGCGTGGGGCATGGGGGACCCGCACTCCGAGCGCTGCAGAGAGGGGCTGTGCTGTATTCGCCACTGGGCACCCCGGCCCCGCCCAGCCCGGCCATACTGCAGGGCCTGAACCAGTGTTTGCTGAATGGCTGCCTGACCGTCGGCATGGACCTGTGCCGTGCCCACCGCTTCCTCAGCTCTGCAGCACGCCCGGCTTCACGGCTGTCACCTCCATCGGGCCCCCTGTCAGGGAGAGTCAGGGGACCAGAGCTGCTCAGCAGGGGACAGGGAGCCTCGGGGTGCCTGTGGCTGCCCCAAGGCTCCCCTGGGCCATCCCAGGCCAAACCCCCGGGAGGCCCAGCCGGGGTCAGTGTCAGCAACGAGCCCCATCCCCGGGGGCATGCACACGGGCGCTGAGGGGTGCCTCCTGAGGGCAACTCAGCATCCGATGGAGCGCTGGGGCCAGACTGCTTTCCACGTCCATTCCAAGCCTGCACCCCTGCCGCCAACACAGAGCCAGCTGTAAAGACACTCGCTGTGCGGCCTGGGTTAGAGCAGGTTCCCTGCCGTGTGACCTTGGGCCTCAGTGTCCTCATCTGTAATAAAGAACTACTAGGAGGGCCTGAGGAGGGCTCACTAAGCTGCTCTCATCACCATCCCCATCTCACAGAGGAAGGGGGATGGAGGCCTGCTACAGGGACAGGGTCACATGCCCCCACACCCCCCCCCACACCTCTGAGCCACCGTGCATGCTGTTCCACCGAGCGCACCCACACCCTTCCCCGTCCTGACCAGATCACACAGCAGTGATGCTTCAAGGCCCCCCCAGACCCTAGCCCACCTTCCCCACCAGATGTGTCCCTACTTCACCTCGAAGCCCCCCACCTCCTAGCCTCCTCATCTGGCATGGTCCTGTCCCTCATGGACAGACACCCAGGCTCCCTCTTCACAGTCCCCCGAGCCCCCGACCTGGGACCAAGTACACAGCAGGTGCTCAAGGCAAGCTTTCTATGAATACATCCTATTTTAAGCCAGCCTGACTTAGCACTTTGCAATCACTCCAACAAGTGAACAAATCAACTGAACAGTTTTTTGGTTTTTTGTTTTTTTTTTTTTACCGTGTCTTCAATCTGTTGACTAATGTATGGGCTTCCCTGCGGCTCAGAGGTAAAGAATCATCTGCAAAGCAGCAGACGCAGGATACACAGGTTGGATCCCTGGGTCGGGAATGTCCCCTGGAGAAGGGAATGGCAACCCACTTCAGTACTCTTGCCTGGAAAATCCCAGGGACAGAGGAGCCTGGCGGGCTATAGTCCATGGGGTCACGTATGTAAGGGTTGCTCTCCCTCTAAAATCACAGGCCGTGACTGGAGAGCACATAAGGCGTTAGACAGGACTGGACACCCAGGACGCCCTACAGATCCGTCTCCGCAGACGGACAGCTCAGACCAAGGCTCAACCAAGTTCTAGCCTCTGCTTTCATACAGTGCATGGAATTTGGTTGCTTTTTCAAATTAAGCTTTTATACTTGTCAGCCTAGCAGGGAAGTTGTCATTTCCGAACTCATTTTTCCAGCAATAATCAAGTTACACCACGCGTGAGACGGCCTGTTCCCTGAGTTATTTAATTAGAATCTGCAGCTATTAGCCGGGAAAGAGTTAGTGCAGCGTATTTCAAAACAACCTACATCTCTGGGAAGGGGCGGGGGTGGTGCCCCTGGGAGGTATCAGCTCCTGACTCCTCCAGTCGGGAGCATCAGTCTTCCCGCTGTAGATTTCCAGAGAAGCACCCAGAGGGGAGAGTGGGCTGGAGCGGAGCCTGGCCGTCACCCACGGGAGGGAGGGCTGGAAACGTCAGGAGAGCCACGGTCCTGAGGCTGGACCCAAGGGAGCGAGAAATGTCCCCTGAGGACTGCTGCTTGGGCTAGGGAGCGAGAAATGTCCCCTGAGGACTGCTGCTTGGGCTAGGATAAGGCTCAGAGGTTGCAACAGAGAGCCCCACAGCCGAGTGGCAAATGGAAGCTCCCATCTTTCCCACTGGGTCTGGAGGCAGACAGTCCAGGGCTGGTCCCGGAAGCTCCTCTCTCTGATGCCTGTCGTCCCTGAGGAGTGGCTCGTCTACATGGGGACAGGATGAGAGCCAGCCTCAGAGCTCCTGCTCCCAGGGGCACGACCGAGGGAGAAGCAGCAGGAGCCAGCGTCTCTCTCCTAGGATGCATTCTAGAGGCTCTACAAACCTCCTCCCTTCCTGTCCTGAAGGAAGGGAGCTTCGCACGCCCAGCCTCGCTGCAGAGATGGGAACCCTGTAGGCCTGGGGGGCTGTGTGGCCAGCTAAAGGTTGGTATTCAGTGCTCTGGGAAGTGGACAAGGCTATTGGGAGCCTTGGGGACCCCTCAGCCCCACCCCTTCTAATGTTCCACCCACCACCCCACCCCTCTCTACCTGAGGTCCTATTTTATGAGACTGTTGTGTGGAGCAGACAAACCGCATTAAGCAGTTCATAATTCAGGAACCAGCTACATACCCTGGGCTTCTGGCTACTGTTGAGTTTTGCTGGCAAATTGCTGGTGGGGATCCCTAAGGGACCGAGGCTGCCCCGCCCTGCCGGACTCCGTGGGCACCTGTGGCCAGATGTGTGCTGCCAGCGGCAGGCAGCTGTGTTACTCCCCACTCACGGCTACCCCACTCTTTAGGGAAAGCCCACAGCCCTCCCTGTGAGACTGAGCTTGCACTGAGGGTGAGCAGCGGCAGCCGTGGCCCAGCCCAGGCCCGGGGCTCACCGGAGAGGAGGCGGCGGTCTCGGGAGGGCCCTGAGCCTCCGGCATCAGAGCCGCTGCTCCCAGGCCCTGAGCTTGGAGCCGCCAAGGACAGTGCACACCAGGGGTGGTCCTGCAAGCAAGGGGGCCAGGCCTGCCCCTGACTCCCCATTTCTGCCCTGCGCATGCCTGACACCCCGCTTTCTTCAGCCCTATGCCTGCTGCTTCCTGTGTTCAAAGTCACGCATCGGGGGCCCTCCCTGATGGGGAAAGGGGAAAAGGCCCGACTCCCGCATGACAGTCGGAAAAGCCAGCTGCAGAGGAAAGACCAAGCCTCTTTGGGGGATCACCCCCCGCCTTTCTCTGATTGCCCACACTGGCTGGTTCGTGGGGCTTTACTATCCTATGACGAACCTCTGGGTCGTAATGAACACAGACCTCAGGGCAGAAGTTCCCCTCGGTCCTTCGGGAGACGGGGTGATGTTGGTGCAAGACAGTGATGCGCGATTTCTGCACTCCCACCCTGCGACGGCCCCTGGCCTTTCCCGGCAGAACCGCACTGGTGGCTGCTGGGATTTGCCTGATACTTCTTCTAAGTCGTCACCCCATCTCGTTGCTCTGATGAACTCCAAGCACCATGTCACTCCAGGACCATACACAGCCCCACCTCTCGGCGGGGAGAATGCAGGACAGAGCATCTGTGAGGCAGCTTTCTGGAGCATCCAGTTCATGTCACGATGAGGAAGGACCAACTCCTTGATGAAAACCATCCCTCTCCCCCACCAGCACGGCCCTAGGCGGGTGGGGGGCTGGAGGGCTCGCTGCCCTGACTCCTGCTCCCCCTCAGGCCGCCACGTGGGGACGAGAGGCTCCTCTGCCCAGAGGCCTTTGGCTGAGCCTCACGGGCTGGGTGAGGCTAGACCTCATGGCTGCTGAGGTCAGTGGAAGGGAGCCTTGGCACTCAGGGGTGGGCCCTGCACGCTGGGTTTCCCGGAGCTGAGACCAGGTCCGTGGCCTCACTCTGAGTCCTGGATCTCGTCCCCTTCAACACCCGTGGTTCTTATCACCTCTGTCACCTGGGGGTCCTCGCTGTCCCAGGGAGGCTCATGTACAGCCTGTGTTGACCCGTGGATTCCTCGGACGTCTTCTGAAGTCCTCTATCACTAGGGTCAACGGTCATCATTTTCTCCCAGAGGTTTTCATGCTCAAACAACAAGGAATCCAGTGCTGCCCACACAGTACCCGCTGCCGCAGCTCCACAAAGTCCTCCCCCCAGGGGGCAGGGACTAGTGGCTGCAGTCACAGCCTCCGCACTCGCACCAAGTGGCTGCCGTAGTTTTGGCCCAGGGAGAGTTCCAGGGCAGCGTATGCAGCGGGGTTGCAGGGGTTCAGCTTATAGCCTGTGCACTTCCTGCCGAGGCCAAGCCTGCCCCTCTCACATCAGAGAGGAGGTCTCCTGGCTTCAGGCCCCTCCCTCGATCCGTTCCTGGTGGCCGTCCCGCAGGTGAAGGTTAGCTCCCCATGTGCCCCAGGTCTGTCTGTCCTGCGAATGGCCCAGCGGGTCTCCTCCAGTCAGTCCCCAAGGATAACTTCATGAACTTTGGTAACATAAGCCCTTCATCCCGCAGCCTTCATGGAAAAGTGCCCGGAGGCAGAGGAGCTCTGCTGATTTTCCTTAAGGACCTGGACGACCAGCCAGGCCAGCATCACCATGGTGAAGCTGTGTGGACCCGTGATCTTGAGGAGCTTGGAGTAGCCCACAGGCGCCTCCTCGTCAGCAGGGAGGCCTCAGTGAGGCCCTGTGCGGTGGCCACCTGCTGGCTGTACTAGGCAAAGACACGGACTATGCTTACAAACAGTCCTAGCTATGCTAACAATGCCAGCAATGCTAACTAACTAGGTATACTAACAATGCTAACTATGCTTACTAACTGGCTCAGCTGGTGAAGAATCCGCCTGCAATGCAGGAGACCTGCCTCAATCCCTGGGTTGGGAGAAGGGAAAGGCTGCCCACTCCAGTATCCTGGCTTGGAGAATTCCATGGACTGTCGCAAAGAGTTGGACACAACTGAGTGACTTTCACTTTCATACTAACTGTACCAACAATTCTAGCTACACTAACTATACTAAAAATACAAAAAACAATCTAAGAGAAAAACCACAAAGAAAAAAAATTTTTAAGTGAGTAGAGAATAAAGAAAAATAAACAAAATGGGAGTAAAAAGGAAAAAAACAAGCTAACTGTGGGGTCAAGGTTGTCAGGTCACCAGCGGGAGCGTCCTGGGTTATAAGAACGGAAAACCTGGGCCCAGCAGGGACCTCTGCAGGTTTTCTGCAAATAATCATAGCAGCGCCTTTTGAGGTCAGAGCAAGAAATGAACCAATCACCACGATCTTCTCACTAATTGGTCTTAAGACCTCTTTACTCTTAAAAACAACAACAAAAAAAAGGACCCAAACAGTTATTGATGTGAGTTATTAGAGATTACTTCATTCAAAATGAAAACTGTAGGATAATTCAGTGGATGTTTCATTTCTAGTTTGAAAACCTGTAATAATTTTTTACTTTTAAAGACCTCACAACATCGACACTTAAAATATTAAATTCTTTCTCCTTAAAAGTCTGGTCTCTAATATTACAACTCAGCTGGCATCATGACACTATAGGGAAATGATAAGACATGATAAGTATCTTTATTCTTTTTGTTACCATGTCAAATATGCAGTATTTGAAACCTGGGAGGTTGAGGCAAGATTCTAGGATTTCCCCTTCACAATCCAACTAACCCGCACAGAGGAAACAATTAGAATAGAATAGATGGGGCTTGTTTATTATCAGCTCTAAGAACTACTGGCTCCAGGAAGTGATGTGTGTGAAAAATTCCACAAAAGAGGAGAGATCTGGCCTGGGTTGGAGGCACACCATTAGCATCTGTAGAGTTGTAAGGAAGATAGCTTCCATCATATCTTCACCAGTGATCTTGGGAGATTTCTCATCAGAAACCTTTGAGGCACAGGCTGATGTCAATTCAAAAAAGCTGTCAACCAAGACTTCTATATCTGATAAAACTGTCCTTCAAAACCGAGGGAGAAATTAAGACCTTCCCAGAAAAGCCAAAGCTGAACAATTTCTTTACCACCAGACCTGCCTGCAATGAGGGGTTCCCTTCAGGCTGAATGAAGGATACCGGAAATGTGAAGAAATAAAGCTCTCTGGTGAAAGCAGACTCACAGATAATGAGAAAAGCTGGCACTACTGTAGCTTCACTTTGCAGGCCCACTTTTTCTTTTCTACTTAAGAGATTAAAGTCCTAAAACAACCACCAAACAACCATTAGCCTGTGTTTGGACACATGGTGCATAAAGATGTACTTCCGGGACGTCAGTAACTGAGAGGGAATGGAGTCAGAGCTGCTCAGCAGAGTTTTTATACTTTGTTACAGTTGCTGCTGCTGCTGCTGAGTCACTTCAGTCGTGTCCGTCTCTGTGCGACCCCAAAGATGGCAGCCCACCAGGCTCCCCCGTCCCTGGGATTCTCCAGGCAAGGACACTGGAGTGGGTTGCCATTTCCTTCTCTAACGCATGAAAGTGAAAAGTGAAAGTGAAGTCGCTCAGTCGTGCCCGACTCTTCGAGACCCCATGGACTGCAGCCTTCCAGGCTCCTCCGTTCATGGGATTTCCCAGACAAGAATACTGGAGTGGGTTGCCATTGTTACAGTTAAGTTGGTATAAATTGGCATTACAGTACTATAACTTTAGGATGGTAAATGCAATCCCATGGTAAGCAGAAAGAAAAGAGTCAAAGGATATACACAAAAGGAAATGAGGAGGGCACTCAAACGGCTCGCTACAGAAAAAAAAGTCAGCTAAAAACAAAAGAAGATGGCCAAGTTGGAAAAGAGGGACAAAAACGCTGTAAAGCACATAGGCAGCAAACAGTAAAATGAAAGCAGCAAGCTTTCCTTACCAGCAATTTTAAATGTAAACGGATTAAAATTTCCAAACAGAATACTAATTGGCAGAAAGGATACAGAGGTCTCATTCTAGTTCCAAAGACACAAAAACGCTGACCGTGAACGGACAGAAAAAGAGAGTCTGGGCAGACGGCACCCCAGGAGAGCAGGGAGGTTGTGCTTATGCCAGACTTCGAACTGGCATTAGGATGCGTCCAATCACGTCTGACTCTTTGCAGCCCTGTGGACTGTAGACTGCAAGGCTCCTTTGCCCATGGAATTTTCCACGCAAGAATACTGGAGTGGGACGCTATTTCCTATTGCAGGGCACCTTCCTGCCTCAGGGATCAAACTCCCGTCTCTCGAGCCTCCTGCACTGGCAGATGGGTTCTCTACCACCCGTGCCACCTGGGAAGCCCCAGGAGGCTTCACAGCGGAAACGGCTTCAAGAGGCAAAGAAAACACGGCGCATTCAGAACAGCTGGAAGGTAAAACTGCAAACACCGGGGCTCCTAACAGACCACCAAAACATGCGGAGGAAAAATGGACAGACAGGGAGACACAGTTGGTTCTACGTAGTAGTTGGAGTCTTCAGTACCCCATCTCAGGGATGGCTAGGGCACCCAGACAGAAGCGAGGAAGGGGGAACAGGAACAGCGCAATAAGCCAGCTAGACCCAAGACATACGCGACCCTACCAACCAACACAACACATGAGTCCACAGGAGGCCTTGTCTGGGACAGACCACGCGTTAGAGCGCAGTTTAAGTCTCAGCAGACTTTGAAAGGCAGATATACACAGCACCTTCTCCAGGCACAAAGGGGTGACGGCAGAAATCCGCAACAAAGGAAAAGTGGGAGATTCACAATTTGTGGAAAGTACCCAACGCACTTAAAAAGAACCCGTGTCAAAGGAGAAATCATGGGAAATTGGAAATTACCTACAGACGAAGGAAAACGAGGACGTATCCATCTGAGAAATGACACGATCACAAATAAAGAACTCAGCTCTGTGCAACTGGGAAAACTAGAAACAGGGGAACAAATTAAACCCGAAGCTACTGAAGGAAGGTCACAGCAAAGATCAGAGCAGACGGCAAAGCAACAGAGAAAATCAACAAAACCCAAGGCCGGTGCTTTGGAAAGATAAGCCATCTACCAGAGTGGGAGCTCAACTGACTAAGAAAAAACGAGGAGGCAAATAATTCAAACAGAAGTAAACATGGGGACATTATTACTCATTGCAGAAAAATAAAAAGGATTGTAAGAGAGCACCGGGAACAACTGTATTCTAACGAATGAGGTAACTTGGATGAAGCAACAAATTCTTAGCATTACAAAACAAGGCCAACAATTCACCTGCAGGGGTGAGGTCAGTTCAGAAGTGGTGAGACCCCGACCCGCAGTGAACACTCGTTAAATGGTATTATACTTAATTCCTACCAGTGAGTATGAGTTCACTTTAAGGGGCTGATGAGAGCCAGGGAGAGAAAAGATAATGCTTTATCCTGCAGAAAGCCTCTGCATCTTAAATACAGTATCAGCCCTCCTGGGCGCTCCATGCAACTCTTCATTCTTTCCAAACTCTACACTCTGCAAATGTCTCCTTCTTCCCCTAAATAAATCATTAAAATGTTCCAAGTCTGGCCCTCGGGAGCTTCCCTGGAATGGAGTGAAAAGCAGACACACGCTCCCCGGGCACAAGGAGCAAAGCCCTACGTTTGCAAAATGGTCAAAAATGAGTCATTTCATTTGTGGAAAATGAATACATCTGATCTTGCAAATGTTTCGCCTCGGGGAAAAGAAGCGCACGCAAATTCTCAAGCAGGCTTCTCTTGGTAAAATAGTTGCTGGCTGCTCCGCGAGGCTGAGACATCCAAGCAGGAAGCCTCAGATGGTCTGCATCTAAACGGGCCCCAAGGAGGGTGGGGAACAGGGGTTCTCCCTGGATTCAGCTCCTTAACATTTAGCAAAGAGCTCACAGCATCCATCAACACCTCACTTGGCCAGGCTAACAAAACCCAGGCATCAAAGGCGGCCCCTTCTGCCCACTATCTGTAGTGAGGGTTTGTTGTGGATGTGGGGACATGAAGGAGTCCACTGAGCAAGGTGAATGGTCCACTTTTTTCCACCAAATTTATGGTCTGAAAATATTTATCGGTCCTGAATCCAACAGAACAGTTTTCCCCTGTTCCATGCAAAACGTGCTACGTCTCCCGGTGATACCAGGGCAAATTCATTCCACTAAGGCCCGTGGGGCCTGCTGTGTGCCTGGGGGTGCCGGCCCCACCTGGAAATGACCCCCGGCCTCGTCCCGGGTCCCTAACTCTGCCCGGGTGAGTAAGACAGGGGCTCACGTCACTAGGACACAAAGCAACAAGGACCTGGATATTAAAAGTGTGCACGGCAGCCACGGAAGGCAAGTGTGAAAGCCGAGCAGGACCCGGTGGGCATCCTGGGCGCGGGAGGGTTTCTAGGCAGCCTCCATGACCTTCCCTGAGTTCCCAAGCGCAGTTCAAACAGCTGCCAACAGGGAAGGGAGGGGACACAGGGACAGGGGCAGGGCAGTCAAGAGACGGCCGTGCAGCCTCGGGGCAGGGTCCTGCTTTGTCTCAAGGGATACACAGAACAATCTCTCTGAGCTCTTCACAGAAGTAAAGCCCAAGCAATGGAAGGCGTCAGCATTCTTCAAACCAGAGAAGACCGCCTGAGGCCACATCAAGGGATCCAGAGAAGCTCATCCGGAGCCCACCTGGGGCCAGGTTAAGGGAGTGTACGTAGGCCCTGCACACACCCGCATCTCAGCAGCAGCCCCACTCTTGAACCACTGCTATAAAGCTTCTCAGCCAAGCCTCCCAGGTAGGGACACACAGTTTTCGAGGGCAGGAGTCCACCGTGTCCCTCCGTGCCTGGCAAAGCAACAGAGCTCTTCTGCTCTGCTTCACCCCAACCCTTGTCTCCGAGATTCGACTCGGCACCGGTGCGCAGAGGCGGAACTTCCAGCTTCAGTGGGAGGAGGGGAGGGCAGCACGTCAGCCTCACCCCCGCCCCCAAAGCTTCAGGGTGGCAGCAGCTTGTGGGGGATTCCGAGAAGCCAGACGTTCGCCCCGGGGAGAGGGTGGAGGAAATGGCACAAGTCACACCCACAGGCCAGAGGGCAGGCAAGGAGTCAGTGGTCACATGCAGAAGTCAGGAGCACTGCGCTGCGGGAGCAGCTCGAGGGGGACTTGGAGGAAAACCAGGCTGCACCGGCGGGAGGTGCTGGCGGGGCAACAGGGATCGTGGGGCAAGAAGCAGCGGTCCAGGCTTCAGAGCACTCCTTCTGGTGGGGAAGCGGGGGCTGCAGGGAGGCCGCCCGACAGGGTCTGGGTGCACAGACAGAAGACACCCCTCCACACGCCTCCCCAGACACCCAGCTCTGTAGCTGTCCTGCAAGGCAGTCCCGAGCACAGGCAGAACAGAGGGCTGAGTCAGAGCTGAGTGGTCCGGGGGTCGCCGCTCCTCAGCAAATGGAGGGCTGTGTGTGTGCTCTGCCCATGCCCCAGCACCAGCTGTGACGTGTGGCAGAGGCCTGAAGCCCGTGTCGAGAGGCCCGGGATGAAGTGCGGGATGGAGCCTGGTCCAGGACGGAACCCGGCACCTTCACGTCCTGACGGTTTCTGCCCACAAGCCAGGCGTGCACAGAACCACGCGGACTGGAGCCGTCAGGCTGGGGTCCTCACAGAAGAGCGGAAACGCAGCCTTCTCTGCCCGCAAGCCCATCGGAGTTCCTCCCTGCCCAGCTCCTCCGCTCCAGGCGCCCTGCCGAGAGCCATCTGGCTGGAGCTGGGAACATATGTTCACTCCGCACACCGCCCCCCGTGTCCCAAGACCGTTCCTGTTCCCACCAGGCAGCCAAGCCATGTGGCTCTGGGTGCTCACATGAGCGCACCCACCTCCCCCACACGGACAACCCTCCTCCCGCGGGCTGGCTGCCAGCACCACGGCCTTCAAACCCCACTTTCCTGACACCCCCACCCCTCCATGGGGTGCGGAGGCCAGAGGTGGGGTGAGACCGGCTCGAGAGCTCTTCAGGCCCATTCAGGCCCCCCTGCAAGGCCCCCCCCCCGCCCCCGCGCACACCTCCCACCCCCGCTCACTGGGAACCAGAACCCACAGGTCTCTCGGGAACTGCAGCACCCTCTGGGTGAGCGTGCCAGACGGGGGCAGGGGAGGTCCTCAGATCCCAGGCGGGTGGTGGGGGCTGGTGGGACACCACTCTCCCCTCTCCTTGCCAATCCGCTTCCGACGTCTTTGCACACCCCCACTGCCAGGACCCTAACTCCCTGCTGACGGTGCTTGACTTTTAATGAGCTTTCTGGAGAGGTCGCCCACGGGCCCAGTCCACAGCCCAGCAACTGCCCCAGGACTCAGAGGAGGCTGGTGGCCACCCTTCCCTGCCTGCCTTGCACCCTGCCCCTCCTCCTGAGGGGACAGCCTACTAGCTGCCTATGTTTCCTGCCCTGGGTTTTTAATGCAAACGTTATAAAGCAAGAAATCACATTCTTCTATCTGACTTCCTTACCCGAAATGTCACATGACGTCCAGGCCCTCTTGCACCTTCTCTGTTCACAGACAGCACCCCTGGGCCTCCTCCTCACCAGCAGCCGGTGAACACCCCTCTCAGAGCTGCAGGCGGCTCTCACGGACCCCGGGCAGCCCCAGAACACCCAACCAGGCCGCCCCTGCACCTCTTGGACGCTGTCTCGCACGGCATCACCTCCAGCCCCTCAGGCCTGGGGTGGCCCGTCCTTCTTCCTCGTGTGGTGCTCTGTTCAGGCTCCTTGAGGGTGCCTCTGCTGCCTGCCTGACTCGTGGCCATCAGCCCCAGCCCCCTCTGCGGCCCCTGCTCTGCCTCCCGGGCTCAGGACACTGCCGGCACCTCCTGGGCTAAGTCGTAGCCCAGTGCAGGGGCTTGTGGCTCCAGGAGCCTCCTCAGGATGCAGGCACCTGCACTCCGCCTCCAGCCCTGGCCTGAGGACCCCGCCCCGCCCGACACTCCCAGCTGCAGCCCCGCAAGCACCTCCTCTACCCACTTGGTCACGGGAAGGCACCCTGTGGGCCTGGGGGCCTGTGGTTCTTAACCACCTTCTGTGTCTCCTCCTCGCCCCCACACTCACCACCAACCACTGTCTCCCATCCCCCATGGCCTCCTTGGCCCCCAACTCAAGCCTTGAACTCGGCTGCCCCCAGCCCCTGGGCTGAGGCACAAACACCCCGCTCTGGGTCCAGTCAGAGCCCCTGGTACCAGGGATGGGAGGCATAGGGCTCTTGGCCGCCAGCCCTGTGAAGGTGCCATCGGCCTGTGGCATGACCCACAGACACACTGCAGCCCAGGTGGGGGCCGCCCCTCCGGACTCCCCAGAGACTTGCCCCACACACCCAGCCTGGCCCCAGGGGCGGTCTGAGCTGAGAAGCTGCTGGTCCTACGTGGGTCACAGCCCAGGCGAACCTGGCCGCCACTACCCTGATGGGAAGGAACCACCAGCAGGCCAGGGGACCTCTGAGAAGGTCACTCTGAGACCAGGAAAGGCCCGGTGGTATACGGGCGCTCTCACTCCAGGACGCTGAGCCAGCATAGTGCGGCCAAGGTGCCTGGCCACTGGGCAGGGCTTTGACCCCCCAACCCGTGTCAAAGAGAAGGGAAGCACATGGTTTCACTGATGCCGCCTGCCCAGGACAGACAGACAGACGCACAGACAGAGGCCGACAACACACGTACCTGATGCTGCGGGAGCTTTCTCCTTCTGACCTGCAACGAGAGAACAGACACTCAGAATGTGGGCTGCGGTGCAGGGGACCCACCTTGGAGCACCTTGGACATGGGGCCCGGGGGTCCCGCCGCCCAGGACCCCCTCTCCAGCCTCGCAGACCGCCCCTGGCCCAGCCCCAGGGCCACCCCTGAACACTTTGGGGCTCCTAGCCCGCCCCTGTCATGCCCGTCACTTCGACTGGAATTGTTTTTGTAGGAGGTGGGGACCAAGCCTAGAGTTGGGGGGGTGGGCTATGGTTCCAGAACTCTGTGAGGCTGCAGCCCCGACAGCTGAACCGATGAACGCGTGTGGGCGCGGCGCCCACCTTGCGGCCCCTAATTGCTGTTCGTGGCGTGTCTCCCCACTCCCGGCTTTATTCCCAAGTACCCAGAAATCAATTCCACTGCCTTACAAAGGAGACAAGCCTGAATGTCAAGAAACCAGACAATTAGATTGTATCACGCGCACCTGAACTTTCACGGAGACTAAGAAATACCCGGGCATCCATCAGCAGCAACGCCTTCCGCTCTATAAACCACGGGAAAGGGACTTTGGGATTAAACCGCACGCAGCTCAGGGCTCAAGAGGCCGGTGGGCTTCCTGGGTCTGCGGGAGCGCAGGGCTGCCAGCAAGCACCCTGGGGATTCTAATCCCCGAGCATCACAAATTGGATTTCACTGCCAGTGCTCCTGAGAAAGAGAAACACACTCAGCCCAAAGACAGACGACTCTTCTCTTGGCCAACAGCCTTTCCAGTCATCGCGCAGACAGGCTGCCCGGCCCCCCTGGGCACGAAGACAGGGGGCAGCTTCTGCTGAGGCAGCTTTGCTGACCTCAGGACAACAGCCTGCGCCCTGGCCCTGTCTGCTGCACCGGTGACGATGTCGTCCTGGGGGCCTTTCAAGTTCACTGCCGGCCGCGTGGCCGGCGCAGGGCAGTGTCCGAGCAGCTGGTGGCTGTCTAGCATCTCTGTGTCACGGGCTCTCGCTGCAGCAGCACGATGCCTGCCACGTTCCATCAAACCTCGGCGCCGCCAAAGACGACACACCCGTCCCTCAGCCCTCCCTGCGCCAAGCCCCGGGCCGGGCCCTGAGGCGGGTTGTCCCAGACCATGCCAGCAGCCTGGCGGGGCCGGCACGTCCCAGCTGCTCTCACGAGGGGCGGAGGGTCCTGGGGGCCGAGGGCCCCGGGGAGACGGCCGCTGTCCGCCTCACACCACCCTCTCCCCCACGAGGTCCCGCTCACTGCCCAGCTGTTGGCAGACTTCTAACTGCCGAACATCCTCAGTAACGACTCTCAATCACTGTGTCTGTTGCCCGGCCCCCAGGTGCACCTTCAGTTCAGTTCAGTTCAGTTCAGTTCAGTTCACTTGCTCAGTCGTGTCCGACTCTTTGGGACCCCATGAACCGCAGCACACCAGACCTCCCTGTCCATCACCAACTCCTGGAGCTTGCTCAAACTCATGTCTATTGAGTCAGTGATGCCATCCAACCATCTCATCTTCTGTCGTCCCCTTCTCCTCCTGCCCTCAATCTTTCCCAGCTTCAGAGTCTTTTCAAATGAGTCAGCTCTTCACATCAGGTGGCCAAAGTATTGGAATTTCAGCTTCAACATCAGTCCTTCCAATGAACACCCAGGACTGATCTCCTTTAGAATGGACTAGTCAGATCTCCTTGCAGTCCAAGGGACCCTCAAGAGTCTTCTCCAACACCACAGTTCAAAAGCATCAATTCTTCAGCGCTCAGCTTTCTTCACAGTCCAGCTCTCACATCCATACATGACCACTGGAAAAACCATAGCCTTGACTAGACAGAACTTTGTTGGCAAAGTAATGTCTCTAATTTTCAGTATGCTGTCTAGGTTGGCTATAACATAAAGAGTAAGCATCTTTTTAATTCATGGCTGCAGTCACCATCTGCAGTGATTTTGGAGCCCAGAAAAATAAAGTCAGCCATTGTTTCCCCATCTATTTGCCATGAAGTGATGGGACTGGATGCCATGATCTTCGTTTTCTGAATGTTGAGCTTTAAGCCAACTTTTTCACTCTCTTCTTTCACTTTCATCAAGAGGCTTTTTAGTTCCTCTTCACTTTCTGCCATAAGGGTGGTGTTATCTGCATATCTGAGGTTATTCATATTTCTCCCGGCAATCTTGATTCCAGCTTGTGCTTCTTCCAGCCCAGCGTTTCTCATGATGCACTCTGCATATAAGTTAAATAAGCAGGGTGACAATATACAGCCTTGACGTACTCCTTTTCCTATTTGGAAACAGTCTGTTGTTCCATGTCCAGTTCTAACTGTTGCTTCCTGACCTGCATACAGGTTTCTCAAGAGGCAGTTCAGATGGTTTGGTATTCCCATCTCTTTCAGAATTTTCCACAGTTTATTGTGATCCACATGGTCAAAGGCTTTGGCGTAGTCAATAAAGCAGAAATTGATGTTTTTCTGGAACTCTCTTGCTTTCTCAATGATCCAGCACCTGCCCTGCCCCATTACAAAAAATACGTTTCTCATATGCAACTGGACTTCACCGGAATTTCCAAGTCAAAGCTTCCAAAACCCTTGGACTTTCCTGAGCGCTTAGAGCCGTGGGAGCAGCCGTGAGTCAGACAGAGCCCCCGGTTCACTTCTCAAACAGTCAGATCCTTAGTCACAGGCCGAGGTGCCCGAGCCCTCCTGGCAGCACCCGGGTCGTCCCTCGCTCTCAGCGGACACGATAAGATGGCAGGCGGTTCCCAGGCCTCAGCCGCCCCGCCCAGAAGGACCCTAGACTCCCTTCCAAGTGGGCATCAGTGGCGTGGCCACACCACCCAGGGTGCTCTGCCCCTGCCCCAGGGTTCGCGGCAACCTCAGACCAGCCCTCTGTCGGCTGGAGACTCTTCAAGGCGTTCTCAGGAAGCCCGAAGCAAAGGCCAGAGTGCGCTGGTGAGGAAGCGTGATGCCCAGTCCAAGGAGCTGGTCAGTAAGGCTGCCTGAAGCTCCTTGCCACGTGCAGAGGCAAGGGTGGCGTCCACAGAAGACAGTGCATCCCAAGCCCGGGGCCCAGCAAGGGCCTGGCAACCCAGTGTGCCCCAGCTTGCTGTGCGAAGAACCCATGATGGAGCTGGCCCCCACCTCACACACCAGCAGCCACACCCGGCAAAATCACATTTACGAAAAAGACAGCCCGTTCAAAGGATACCCTTCAACCGCGTGGCATATCGTTGCCAGTCCTAGGACAGAAGGAGCAGTGCATGGCTCAGGAGGAAGGGGCAGAGAGGGTTGCCCGTGCATGTGTGTGGCTGTGGCGCCCGTGCGAGCTGGGCAGCAGATGGCAGGAGCCCCCCAGAGCCCTCTGGTTGCCGCCCACGGCCATGGGGTCCCAGAGGAGGGTGACTGCCCAAACTGGCACGCACGGAGGCGAGGTCACAGGAGTGGCCTCAAACCCCTTCACCCACCCCCAGGGGACTCCCCCACAGGTCATCCAGAGCCGGGATGAGGCTTCACACGTGTGCACCTAAGGCCGGTCAGCGATGCCTTAGACTGGGATGCTCAAGACACACCTGGGAATGAGGATTCCTCTGGCACTGGAAGTTTGCTTGGGAGGTGAAGGCTAGCGGGTAGGGAAGTGAGAAGAGGAACAGCAGGTGCTTAATCATGGTTGTGATTGATCCGCCGCCCGCCATAGGAGACCCCACTGTGGGCAACAGGGAGTCCTGGGGGCTGGTGCAGAGTCCCCACCCAAGGGGTGAGACTGCTGGGGTCCTGCTGAGTCTGCTCCTGGGGGAAAGCAAGTCTCCACGTTTCATCCTGCCACACGGGAGGCAAGGGGTCGCCAGCCTCAAGAGAAGACCCCAGGCCCAGAGGTGCTGGCAGCTGGAAGTGAGAGGCTGGGGTGAGGGGCTCTGTGATCAGTGCTCCCTCAACAGAGAGAGAGCCGCTGCGGTCCTCATGGTGCCCCCACGGATAACTGAGCTGCCGTGTGGACTTCAGAAGGTTGAGGCTATAAGTGATTGTCTTGCCCTCTGGTTTCACTTCAGCGGTGGGTCCTGCAGACGACTCATTCAGCATGTGTACCACCCCCTGCTTCCCTGCCCTGGGTACGATAGCCTCTGGAAAACTGAACCCTGCACTTCCCAGACACCCTTGCAGCTAGGGTTCGTCTGGTGGCTTAAGTTCCTCTGGACAGATGTCGGTAGGAGATTTAAGAACTGGAAGTAAGCAATACAGGCTGGTGGAGGGACGGGGCTCTAGCTGGCAAGGAACAGGGGCGCCTGGCCCTGGGCATTACAGACAGTGGGGTTTCCATGACAACAGGGTCAGATGGGGTTAAGCGATGGTCCGGGCCATGTTGTCCCTGGTGGTGGGGTCCCCTGGTAGTCCTAGAATCTGAGTCCTGACACCCAGGAATAAGTCCCCCCCCCTCTGTTCAAATCAGAAAGAGTAGATTCTGTCATCTGCAGCTAATCACTGTGACTGATACAAATTCAGATTCTGAAATCATCAGTCATTGTTTTCTTATGTGAAAGAAATACAGAAAAGCTTAACATGAGTAAAAACCATCTGTAATCCTACCACCTGGAGGTACTGTAATATTTTTGCATGTCTATTTCTAGACTGTTTTTTACATTATTTTCAGACAGTTAAAATGATGCAGTTTGTGTCATTCTCTGCCAGCTCTGCTCACTTAATATGAATTATGAACATGTCCCTGTGGCCTTATCCAGGAGACCTATAGCTCCTGAGACCAAATCAGTTTCCTTCCCAACTTCTCTCTCTCTTTTTCAACTATCATATTGAGGTATAACTGACATAGAAAAAGGTGTATGTATTTAATGTATACAACTTAATGACTCCGGTTCAGTTCAGTTCAGTTCAGTCGTTCAGTCATGTCCGACTCTTTGCAACCCCATGAATTGCAGCACGCCTGCCCTCCTTGTCCATCACCAGCTCCCGGAGTTCACTCAAACTCACATCCATCGAGTCAGTGATGCCATCCAGCCATCTCATCCTCTGTCCTCCCCTTCTCCTCCTGCTCTCAATTCCCCCCATCATCAGAGTCTTGAGATAGGATTAAAAGCAGAGACATTACTTTGCGACAAAGGTCCATATAGACAGAGCTACGGTTTTTCCAGTAGTCACGTACGGATGTGAGAGTCGGACCATAAAGAAGGCTAAGCGCTGAAGAATTGATGCTTTCGAACTGTGGTGTTGGAGAAGACTCTTGAGAGTCCCCTGGATTGCAAGGAGATCCAACCAGTCAATCCTGAGGAAATTAACCCTTAATATCCATTGGAAGGACGGATGCTAAAGCTGAAGCTTCAAAACTTCGGCCACCTGATGCAAAGAGCCAACTCACTGGAAGAGATCTTGATGCTGGGAAAGACTGAGGGCAGGAGGAGAAGGGGGCAACAGAGGACGAGATGGTTGCATGGCATCACCGACTCAATGGACATGAGTTTGCGTGGACTCGGGGGGACAGTGAGGGACAGGGAGGCCTGGCGTGCTGCGGTCTGTGTGCCAGAGTCGGGCATGACTGAGCGACTGAACAGCAACATTACTCCTGTAAAACCATCGTCACAAACGGTGACATAAAGATATCCATCAGCTCCAGAAGTTTCCTTCACCTTCTCTATTGTCTTTTTGTGATAAGAACACTTAGCAGAAGACCAACCCTCTTAACCAAGTTCCAGGCATATAACGTGGCATTCTAGTCTACAGGTCCCACGCTGGGCAAACGTCTAGAACTCCCTCTTCGTGCGTGACTGAAGCCTTGTCCCCCTCGACCGTCACCTCTCCATGTCCCCCTCTCCCCAGCCCCTGGCGACCACTGCTCTCCTTACTCTCGTCTATGAGTCTATTTTATTCTTCCACACTAATCTCGGTGTTTACGTGGGCCGTGCTGGGTCTCACTGCGCGGGCTCTCCCGAGTCATGGCGAGCAGGGGCTACTCTCTTGCTGTGGAGCGTGGGCTCCAGGGTGCACGGGCCTGCGGAGCAGCAGCAGCGTGCTCAGCAGCTGTGGCTCTCGGGCTCCAGAGCACAGGTTTAGGAGCCGTGGCGCACGGGCTTAGCTGGTCCGCAGCATGAGGGATCTTCCCGGACTGGGGATTGAATCTGTTTCTCCTGCCCTGGCAGGCGGGTTCTTTACCACGAGCCACAGGGAAGCCGGAGTCTGACTACTGTAGAATCCTCATAAATGTCGTTATGTAGAATTTGTCCTTCTGACATTCCACGGTGCATCACATCCTCCAGGTTTACTGATGTTGAGACACGACAGGGTTTCCGTTTTTGAAGGCTGACGAGTATCCCGTTGCCCGTATACACCACACTTTGTCTGCCCGTTCATCAGTCAGCGGACATGTATGTTGCGTCCGTGTCTTGGCTACTGTGAACATTGCCGCAATCAACATGGGAAGGAGATACCGCCTTGAGACCCTGACTTCAGTTCCTTTGGGTACATACTCGGAAGTGGGGTTGCCGGATCCTATGGTGGCTCGATTGCTAATTTTTTTTGGTCTGGCTTTAGTATCAGAGTAATGCTGGCTTCGTGAAAGTAGCTCAAAAGTGTTTCTTCAGTTTTTTGGAAGAGTTTAAGTAATGATTGATATAAACTCTTCTTTAAATGTTTGGTAGATTTCGCTCGCAAAGACATCTGGTCCTGGGTTTTCTTTGTTGGCAGGTATCCGGTTAGTGATTCAACTGTTTCAACCTCCGTATTTATTGTTGTCCTGCTCAAGCTTTCTATTTCTTCTTGAGCCCATCGAGGCAGGTTATATGTTTCTAGGAATGTGTCCATGTCTTCTAGGTTTGATTTATTGGCGGGTAACTGTTCATGACAGCTTCTTATGACCTTGGGGTAGAGCGTTCTCTGTCCCCGCCTCCCTGACTTTGTTCAGTAACGTCTCCGGAGAAGCGCTACTGGCCCCATCACGGAGCACGGACATGTTCAAGGCTCCTTCACACGCCCGGCCACACCGCCCTCCAGAAGACCTAACACCAGTCCCGTCACCCCTGAACGGGGAGGCTAAGAGACAAGAGTGGTTTGTTTCTTTCACTTATTTGGCGGTGTCAGGTCTTAGCTGTGGAACGCGGGGTCTTTCGCTTCAGTGTGCACACGGGCCTAGTTGCCCCTCACCACGTGCAATCCTGGTTCCCTGGCCAAGGATGGAAGCCGCGTCCCCTGCCCTGCAGGGTGGCTGTTATCCGCGGGGCCACCGGGGCGGTCCTGAGAGATGACTCTGCATGTCAGCCCTGCACATTGATCTTCCGGAGACCTGATAAAAATTCACACTGTGATACAAGAGGCCCGGGGGAGATGCTGTATTTCTAACAAGCTCCCCGGAGGATTCCCCCGGAGGCGCTCATTCCTGTCCGTGTCTGGGGTCCATGCTGACCCAGCCCCCGGCGCCTCAGCGCGCCAGGCCAGCATCTCCTGCAGGATGGCCTCTGCCTGCCCCAGGCCGTCTCCATCCACCCCGAGCGCCAGGCCCCAGGGCCCCGGGTGCATGTCCGGTCCTCCGGGTTCTGAGTGGGCTTTCCACTCAGCGAGTGGTGTCCCTCAGGTCCCAGTGTACTCGCTGCCCGGGGGTGGGGTGGGGACACAGGGCGACTGCGTTTCCTGCCTGCCCTCTTTCTCCTCATCTGACGCCAATAATACCTCTTGTTTTTATTTTGAAGACCCTCACCCAGGCACCGGGCCTTTCCTAGTCCATGTGGTTTAGGCGAAGTTAACCCTCTGTAACACCAGAATAACCACAAGCTGAGCACATGCGCTAGGTCTCTCCAGGCAACAGAGCTCACCATCTTTGTTTCAGTAACCGGTCTGAGGATTGTGTGACCTGGGTCCAGCCAGGGCTTACAGCCACTGCGGAAGAGGGACTTTCCTGGCGGCTCACTGGGTAGGACCACACGCTTGTCTGTGTGTGTGCTTCCAAAGCAGGGGCACAGGGTCCACCCCTGGTTGGGGAACTAAGATCCCACATGCCACTTGGCGTGGCCAAAAAATAAACTAAAAAAGAACTACTGTGGGTGAGACGCTCTCTCCCCTCTGAGGGGTCTGCCAGGGCCACTACAGGCAGCTCACTGCCCAGAGAGCAGAGCTGAGATACCTCCTGAGGCCAGAATTGGAGCCCCTGGGTCAAGCCGGACCTGAAGCTGACTTTGATCTGGATGGTGGTGGGCCACAGAGGAGCTAGGACCAAAGCCATCAAACCAGGGCACCAGCTTGGGCACGGAGGCTGGTGTGTGTGAGTGTGTCTGTTCAGCACAAACTAGGGCGAGAAGAAGCTCTAAAGAGAAACCCAGACAGCGCTGATGCCCCTCTCCCCTCGCCACGCACCCACACGCACAGGGGTGCACGCGCAGTCCAGGCCAGAGCAGCAGAGGGCGTTGGTGGGAGCAGGCGGAGCGCCGCCGATGGAGAAGGGGACCCTTCCGGCCTGATGGGAGGGTTCACAACATTACCGGTATCTTCCCACGATATGCAATTAGCTTCAAAACAAGAATAAAAATACGGGACGCATTAGGTGGCTATTAAGTAGCTTAATGGAAGTGTGAGTCAAAACAGCATTTAAATACGGTACGGCGGCCGACTTGGAGCCTTCAAGCAGCCGCGCGGCTTCCATCTCTCCCTGGGGAGGAGGTCCTCAGCCTTGTCTTCCCCATCTGTGCGTACAGGCCCTCAGATGCACCCTCTGGGAATCCACAACAGGAGGTGGCCGGGTCAAGGTCACAGAGCCCAGGGCGCAGGCGGACACACAGACAAAGCTCCTCTTACTGAAACCCCGGGTTTGGCTCCCCCTCAGGGGCAGCTTCCTGGCGAGCAGCAGATGCTGAGACCCCAGGGCACTCGCTTGTTTGGCCCCATCTTAGACCTGACACACCGAATCCTGGGTTCTTTTTCTTAAAAAGCACCACCTGAGCTGTATACATTCTGCGCTTTAGGCCCCCCAAGGCGAGGATCAGCCCCAGCTCCCCACCCACCCGTTTCCCACTTCCTTTCTCCCACTCTTGAAGAATCCCAAACCCAAGGGTGTTGTCACAAACTCGAGACAAGTACTGCAAGGCGTCTGCTTCCAGGGTATCTCTGCCCACCCTCATCTGCAGTTTCTTCCCTGTATCTTATGATTTAGACACTTGTTATACAAACCACATCTACAGAGACCCTTTCTCAGAACTGCTGACGTGCCTCTTTCAAAGGCTTCTGCATCTTAAAATAAAGCCACATCCTCCTGCTCCTCCTCGGGCCAGTGCTGGGGCTCCCTGCTGCCAGAAACGGAGAGACCCACGAGAAGCCCCCAGCCCTCCAGAGTCACCCCCACCTCCGGTCCCCTGCCCTCCAACCTGCCAGGGCCGGAGGAGGGTTAGAAGTCACAGCTGTGGGCGCCAGTGCTTGGCCCTGTCTCAGCCTCCATCCAGACACCCCCCCGTCTGCCCTTCAGGGCTTGTCAGACTCCCGGGGGCGCCTGAGGCACAGACTAAAGGGGCACACCTGCCTTTCCCGGCCCCGTGCAGAGGAGCCCCCAGGCTGGCAGCACCAGGCGGGGGCGTGGGCACCATCCACAGGAGCTGGCGCTCTCACCAGACCACCTCCTACCTGGAACAGGTGACCCTCAGCATCCCTGGGGACCCCACGCCCCCAGTATCACAGAGGACCTCACGTCTCTCAGTGACACGACCCAGGCGTGTGATTTTGCAGAGCCGCTCAAAATAATAAGTATTATTACTGTTACAACAACTAACATTTACTCAGCACTTGCCACATACCAGGCGCTACTCTGATCCCTTTGCAGGGACTGACTCATTTAAACTGCGCCCTGGGAAGAAGGCAGCACTTTTATTTCATTTAACATTTCTGCTTGCCAGGGCTGCTTCGCTGTACCTGCGAAAGGAACACGTGCTCCTTGGAGCAAACCAACCAGAGCAGGGGCCTGCCTCTTGCGCCCTGTCCGCCCGGCTCCACCTCCTCTCCCAGCACAACCAGGGCAAGCAGCCTCATGCACTCAGCCTGCCTTACACCAACACATGGAAGCATGTATCGGAAGGCTCCTTAAATTAGCCTCCCCGTTTTGTGGATAACAAACTACAGCTCAGAGAGGTTAAGTGACTTGCCCAACGTCACACAGCAGGCAAGTGGAGGAGCTGGCAGTTACCTGACTCCCAAGTTTAATGGCAAAGCCTGTGACCTTACCCACTAGCCTCCACTGCCTCCACAAACCATCAGCTTCGCGCAAAAGGAGTAATAATGATTATACCAGAAAACAGCAGCGCAGCTTCACTGAGCACGGATCCCAATAGCATCATTTTGAGCTGTGGTGCTGGAGACGCTCCAATCCTTTGGCCACCTGATGCAAAGAACTGACTCATTTGAAAAGACCCTGATGCTGGGAAAGACTGAAGGTGGGAGGAGAAGGAGACGACAGAGGATGAGATAGTTGGATGGTATCACGGAGTCAATGGACATGAGTTTGAGTAAACTCCTGGATTTGGTGACAGACAGGGAGGCCTGGCGTGCTGCAGTCCATGGGATCGCAAAGAGTGGGACACGACTGAGCGACTGAACTGAACTGACACACGTCGCCCTAGACGTAACCAAAGCATCGCGAGCTGGTCCTGGGATGTGCCCATTTCACAGATGAGAGAATCGAGGCTTCACGAGGGGAAGCCCCTGGCCTGACTCACGCAGCTCTTGGCAGGACTCAGACTCAGGTCCTCTGACTGCCTCAGCCCAGGAAGGCAGGCGCTGCGTGGGAAGGGGCAGGGTTTGGTACTGAGTCAACAGGCAGAATGGCCACTGTCCCCACCCCAAGCTCCTGCTGGCTACCCTGTGGCTCAGTGGCAAAGAATCCACCTGCCAATGCAGGAGAGAAGGGACTCAACCCCTGGCCCAGGAAGATCCCACACGCTGCAGACTAACCAAGCCCATGAGCCACAGCTATGAAGTCTGTGCTCTAGGACCCAGCAGCTGCGACTATGGCGCCCACGAGACGCACCCACGGAGCCCGAGTGCCTTAGAATCCGTGCTCTGCGGCGAGAGAATCAGGCCCCGCTCCCCGGAACCAGAGGGGAAGAGCCTGCACAGCGGGGAAGACCGGCACAGCTGAACATACACAGACGTGCTTTTTCTAAAAAGGCGGCCCCCCTCCCCTCAGCCCTTGAGTGGCCGAGATAACGCCCATTCCGCCTTCAGGGCTCCTCAGGCCCTGGATGAACCCCAGGGTTCATACTGAATTCCTACTGAATTCTTGAAGCCGAGCAGGGCATCTATGCACCGCAGACATGGGATAAACACACGTCCAGGAAGCTAGCGTTCAGGGAGTAACGCGATCCTTCAGGGGAAGGCCGAGCCAGGCGAAAGCGACACGGTGCGTGAAGGACGCAGAGACGCACGGGGTCGGGTGGGGACTGCGGCAGGGCAGCGGGCAGGCCCAGCAGGGCCAAGGTGAGGCCGCTGGGGAGGGCAGGGTTTCTGATAAAGAAGTGAGGCACACGAGGACGCTCTTGCCTCCCCTCAGGTCCTAACGGGAGACCCAAGTCTAATGAGCCCAGATGGCTCTCTCCACTGCCCTTGTTAAAATCTTCCCCAAAGAGCGTCCATCTCCCAGCGAGAGCGCGTGAGCGCTCGGAGGCAGGACGCCACCAGCGGGAAGGACGCTTGCAACGCGCCTGGCTAGGCCGTCCTGACCGATGAAGCCGGCCCTGGGCACCTCGGGGCCAGCGTGCGGAACTGCACCGTCAGCCCGGCTTCCCACTCCAGGGGTAAGGAGCCTGAGAGGTCTCCCTCCGTAAACGCTCAGTCGTAAAAGATATTTGTGGCAAAGAATCGATAGCCCTGGATCAGGCTGAAGGCAGCGAACCGGAACCTTATAAATGTTCCAATCAAAGCCTTGCGCACGTTAAATGCTTCTGCTGTCCCCTTGGTGAGAATTATGAACTCCTTCAGACAGATGATCTTCGGAAAGGGAGGATGCGCTGAGAATGTGAATTAGGTCTCCAAGCAGGCTCCATCGGACCCTCCGCAAGTGTTGCGTCTGCAGCAGCACCGAGTTCAGCCTCACATCTGGCTTCGCGCGTCTCCCGGAAACTCTTTCCCGCAGTCACCCCATCCGGCTCCAGCGATGGCGGCGCGGGGTGGGTCCTTGTCAGTGAGATCTGGAATTCCAGGGGGAGACCCAAGTGTGTCTGGTGGGGACCCCCAGCTGGTGAGGAGTGGCCGGCAGGGCTGCCCTCAGACGTGGCACAGCTGCCCCAGGGCAGGGGAGCAGGCAGAGCCAGCGACGTGACCGTCTCCAAGGTCCCTTCAGCCACTGGGAGAAGTCAGGATGCTGAGATCTGGCTGTCCCTCCCTATCAAAGCATAGCCAGGAAGCTCCCCGAGAGCCAGAGGAGAAGGGGCGACAGGGCATGAGACGGTTGGACGGCATCACTGACTCGATGGACATGAGTCTGAGTGAACTCCGGGGGCGGTGATGGACAGGGAGGCCTGGCGTGCTGCGGTCCTCGGGGTCGCAAGGAGGCAGGCAGCACAAGGACAAGGAAACGCCTCGTGGCAGGCTGGTGGAGAGCAGACTGCGTTCTGCAGGTAAAGTGGTTCCCACATGACGTGTGTGTTTCTGTCTGTACCCGCAGGTCATTGCACAGGAAGCATGTGAAAAGCCCAGCGTGCCCCTGGTCCTGGGGTGGACGTCAGCAAAGCCCAGAACGGCCTCTCAGGGCCCGGCTCCTGGACAGGGGGGATGAGGGTCCCCGACAGGGCACAGGCTGAAGGGTCGGGGGGACAACGAGGGAGGCTTCTGGGAGGAGACGAGAGGGCAGCCGCCTCCCAGATGCATGTTCACTCACCCAGAACCCGGGGGAGGGCTGCCGCTCGTCCACACTTCCTCGCCTGTCCACAGGAGGACTCACCCTCCCCGTCAAAACCACACTGTGAAAACAGAAAGCCTGACTTTCTTCTTCCCTCCTCCCCAGCTGAGGACGGGGGACGGTCTCTGTCTCCAGCTGGCCCAGGTGCTGGGGGCCGGGGCAGGGGCGGGCAGGGCCGCACGCGGGGGATGTGCTTTCCAAGGTCCAGGTCCCAGGGAGCCTAGCAGGATCTGGAGTGGAGACGCACCGGGTGAAACACCCCAGGAAGAGCATTTTAGTCCCGAGGATCGGGTTTTCAGTAGACCGGGGCAGGGGCTTGTCCAGAACAGCAGAAATCGCTGAGATCAGCGCTCCTGGAGCGGGGTGACGGGCTGTGTGCTCTGACCTGAGGTCTCTATCAGCTATCTCATCCTTTGCTCACACAACTCTCAGCGGTGGTGGTGGAGGTGGGGTGCTGGCCACTGTCCCCGTCCCCTTTGTACAAACGAGCTCAGCGACCTCCCCAAGGTCACACAGCGGCACGTGGCAGCTCCAGGCCTGCACCAGGGAGGACGGTGTGTGCCCCCGTCCCCCCGCCACCTCCGGATCTTTAACTACAAACAGGGGTGAGAAACACCGCCCCTCGTCCCTCAGGGAGGTTGCCTGTGACCCAGAGACCCCGCATGCTTTCCCACCACACTGCAGGCAAACGGCGCCGGGGAGAAACCCCCCTGCCTTGTTACTTCCAGGAGGAGGAGGGGAAAACCCAAACGATTTCCTTGAAAGGCCAGTGGTAACCCAACTTGCTCCTTGGAAGACAAGTTATGACAAACCTAGACAGCATATTGAAAAGCAGAGACGTTACTTTGCTAACAAAGGTCCGTCTAGTCAAGGCTATGGTTTTTCCAGTGGTCATGTATGGATGTGAGAGTTGGACTATAAAGAAAGCTGAGCGCCGAAGAATTGATGCTTTTGAACTGTGGTGCTGGAGAAGACTCTTGAGAGTCCCTTGGACTGCAAGGAGATCCAACCAGTCCATCCTAAAGGATATCAGCCCTGGGTGTTCTTTGGAAAGAATGATGCTAAAGCTGAAACTCCAGTACTTTGGCCACCTCATGCGAAGAGTTGACTCACTGGAAAAGACACGGATGCTGGGAGGGACTGGGGGCAGGAGGAGAAGGGGACGACAGAGGATGAGACGGCTGGATGGTATCACCAACTCGATGGACGTGAATTTGAGTGAACTCCGGGAGTTGGTGATGGACAGGGAGGCCTGGCATGCTGTGGTTCATGGGGTCGCAAAGAGACGCCACTGAGCAACTGAACTGAACTGAACTGAACCCAACTCCCTGGCATTTTGAAGTTTTTTTTTTCCTCAAAAGGAGTCTGGAAGGAATTACACAGTGTTCACAAAGACTGGAGGACTTCCAAGGACTTGAGAGTTCCCCATACGTGCCAGCTCCGAATCAGTCACCTTGAAACAAGAGCCCACACTCCCTCAGTGGGCACCGTGGGGGGAACTGTCCCATGTCCTCCGGCCGTGTCACGTGCTTGAGGACGTCCCTGCATGCCCTACACCAGCACAGCAGGGCCGGGAGCCTCGGTCTGGCAGCCCTTCCTCCTGGCCGAGACCCCGTTCGGGGCAGGGGCGACCTCAGTGTCCAAGTCTGCCCGGGGTCTCAAGCCTAGTGGACCAGACCCAGGGCAGCCTCGCTCAGCGGGATGGAGGGTCCCCCTGCTCCTGGGGGAGGTCAGAGCCCGGAAGGGTGGGCCTGCAAGCCCTTCTTTGCACTGGAGAGAGCCTGGGGCCTCCTGGGGGCTCCGAGGATCCCCCAGAGCCCTGCACAGTCAGCACAGCCCTGGGCTCTCAACCTTCCCCAATGCTTGGAGACTTCTGTCTCCTGCTTCAGCTAAAGGGCTTCCACCTCCCACAAAATCAGCACAGGTTGAAAACCAAGCCTCCACAGTCAGCCCCGAGCCACCAGGACGCCTGCCCCAGTGGACCGGCCCCACGGGGGGCACCCTTCAGAGGGGGCCGGGGCAGCCGGCTTTGCCACCATCCTGAGCAAGCCACGTGAGCCGTCGGACACCCTCAGCAGGGTTTAAAGCAGCTGATCACAGTTCCATCAGAGCCAGGGGAGAGGGTTTAGGGCTCGCCTGCTCACCCTGAACGGCACCGGGGAGCAATCACAGCTTCTCTGGAAGGTTCCACAGCTGCCTCAGCAGGCAGGCAGGCTCAAGGGGACACGGGCGGCCAGACCCTGAGCAGCAGGCAATCACCTGGGGCCCACCTCAGGCTGGAGAGCGAGGCCCCAGGCGAACTGTTTCTGGGAAGAAGTTCACCCCACGGTGCAATTTGGGCTCATGAACAAGTTTTGAGAATATGAGCGTCTTTAAATAAGAATATTACAGTTGTGTCCTTAAATGTGACTTTAAGAAGGCATTGCTGGGCTTCCCGGGTGGTCCAATGGTAACGAATCTGACCGCCAAAACAGGGGACACAGGTTCGATCCCCTGTCCGGGAAGATTCCACGTTCCGAGCAGCAACTTAGCCCGTGCACTGAAAGTACTGAAGCCCGCGGGCCCTGCATCCTGCATTCCGCGACAAGAGAGGAGCCCCCGCTCGCCGCAACCAGACACATCCCGAGCGGCCGCAACAGAGGCCCAGCTCAGCCAAATAAGTAACCGTTAACTTTAAAAAACAGAGGCCGCTGCTCTCTCGCTTGGGAGTCGTGGCATCAGGGGGTCAAGCTCACCTCCATTTCTTGCCCCTCCCACCCTGTGCCTTCTCGCTGAAGGAGAGGAACTTCCCTTTCACGGGGACTGACTTGGCAGCAGAGCGCTGGCCGGGAGCTCACAGACACGCAGTGAGCCCCGCGGGTAGGGCAGTGAAGACGCAAGGCTCAGAGAGGCCCTAGGTTGTGACCGGGTCCAACGTCCACACCGAGGGTGCGTGTACATCAAACTACACACGTCGGCCCCACGGCCCACCTTTAACACATCTTTGCACGCTTAGAACCGAGCACAGCGTGTGGCCCACAGCAGGCGCTTATCAGCAGAGTGGACGTGTGGGAGAGAAGCCTCCAGCGCGGCGGTGCTGAGCCAAGGCCTGCGGAGACACACACACAGACAGCCCAGGCTGGCGAGTTTGCTTGACACCCGGATTAAGCCTCACCTGAAGCCAGACTTTCCCTGGAATTCAACCCCATGAACCAATGCACAAATCCTCTCCTCTCTCCCAGCTTTTCCGGAGCATCTGTTTAAACCGGCCTTCTCATCACTTACAACAAAGTTCACACACACAGTGCAAACATGGAGGTGTGCCTGCATGTCCCGCCGTGGACTCCGGCTCAGCGGAGGATGGGCAATCCCCTTTCCCTCCGTCCTCCCCCATCACGCTCCCACTCTCTGAGCCTCTTGCTCCTGGCCCCCTAGCCCCAGACTCCTGCCTTCTTTCTGACGCTGTGGTCGGCTGTTCCCCCAGCAGGACCTCGGGTGCAGCCAGCACAGCCCCGACTGGAGGCCTTTGCACCCGCCGCTCCCTTCACCAGAACCTCACGTGTCCCGCTCTGTCCTGCTTCCCGCTCTGTCCTGCTCCCCACTTCACTCCAGATCCGATCAAACATTGCCGCCTCAAGAAATGCTCTCCGCCACACTGCCCTGAGCTCGGCCTAAAGTCACATCCACTTTGCGTGTGGACTGTCCGCCACCCCTGGAGTGTCTGCGCCGTGAGGGCCTTGCCATGGCCCCAGCACCACGCCTGCTGTGGATGGAGACAGTGGCAACGCCAGAGCTTGAGTCTGGGAGAGATCTTTTCTTAGACCATGAATTGTGATCAAGGAAGGAACAGGGCCTGAATCTGTGTAAATACGGTCCTCATCAGAAATGAAAAGTCCGACTAACAGGGGGTTTACAACGGCTGCAAATATCACATCTGCGAAGAGCTCATTTAGGGGATGAGACAATCCGCGGAAAGGGCTTCCGAGGTGGCTCAGTGGTAAAGAACCCGCCTGCCGATGCAGGAGACACAAGAGACGCAGGTTCAATCCCTGGTGGAGAAGATCCCCTGGAGGAGGGCATGGCGACCCATTGCAATATTGTTGCCTGGAGAATCCCATGGACGGAGGAGCCTGGCAAGCTCCGGTCCCTGGGGCTGCAAAGAGTCGGACATGACTGAAGTGACGGAGCGCGCACGCAGGCGTGTTTAAAAGACGTGCCTACTCTGTAGTTGGGAAGGGGAGTGGGTGGCTTGGGTCAGAGCTCCTGGCGCTCGGGGAGGACCTGCTGATGAACGTGGCTGAGGCGTCTCAGGCATCTTCAGACAAGCGGGAGCGTCCGGGGATGAGCCGGCAGTTCTCTGAGAGCCGGGGCGTGGCCGAGCTCAGGGAGGGCGGCACCAAGGCTGACCTTCGTGGGCGGGCACCGGCCGACCACCCTGCACTTCTGCGATGCTCCCCGCAGCCCGGCCTCGGCCACTGCGTCCAGGGCAGCAGCTTCCCCCCGGGGACAGAGCCCGGAAGGGCAGGGCCCTGTCTCCCTCCCTTCCAGACAGCGCACTCATTCAGCTCCCCCTCATATTCTCCTCTCTTTTATTAAGCCTCCGCAGCTTGGACGCAGGGGCAAGAAGTTTCCTGAGGTCGCCTGGCCCAGCCCTCCCCTGGTGCTTCATCCGGTTGCACTCACCACCTTCCCCAAATCAATCTATATCCTTGAGAAAAAAACAAAAACACAAAACTAACAACGTGCTTCCGGGCAATAACCTTCCAGCCGCCAGTCACTTTCATGACAGCTCCTGGCAGGGGTGGGGGCCCTGCCCACGGGCCGTCGACTCCAGAGCACGGGGCCTGGCACCGAGTGACCCACGGCCGCCCCAGCCTGAAGGTCGGGGGGCCCGGGATCCCAGGAGTGAGGCAGGACAGAAACATGCTGTCTCTCCGGGCCACCCGGCAGGAACGGCGTCCGCACTCTCCAGCCCCGACGCCCCGTAGAAAGGGGTGGGAGCTGGAGGAACATCCACACCCGTGACGGACGCCAGCAACCCTCTCATCAGCCTCTGGCAACAGCCCGCGGGCGCTTGCCCCCTGCACGAGGCTGCCAGGGCCCTCTCTTGATCGCAGAGGCGCCCGGGTGTCCAGCGTCTGTCATCCGCTCCCAGGCTCAGCCCCAGGAAATGTGTTTCCCGGAGCAGCGGCCGTGCAGCACCAGCGATGCCCGGGAACGGGTCCGTCCACTTGGAGGCCACTTGGAGGCCTGTGGACGGCTTGACTCCGCCCCCGTCATGAGCCAGGCGGGCTCTGACTTCCCCTTGAAGGATTAAAACCAAACAAAGCCAAACACAACCATGCTGAGGCAGGAGGCCAACTGCCTGCAATAACCATCCATTTCCAACCAGCATGAGAGAGGCCCTTCAGGCAAACATGAGCCCCACACACAAACCGCCAGCCGCCCCAAAGCCCAAGACCGTAATAACGATAATTACTATCACCATTCCTGTTATAATAGTAGCTTGCATTTTAATAGTCCTTTGCAGTATGAACAAAATCACCGCAGACGTGTAGAGAGAACTGGCTCTGTACAGGCTGCCGTCGAGACGCTGGAGGAAGCACACTCTTCTTTGGGGGACAACTGGGCCCATGGTTCACTGACCCGAACCTCACGCCCTGTACAGGAATGAACTCTGCACCGATCGTGGACTAACGTGCACAAATGAAAAAACAGAAACCCAAAAACCTTCAGGAGAAAACCAGGGCCTGGAACTGGAAGCCTGTCACTCGAAACTGAAAGGGCAACCAGAAAAGGAGACGTCAGCAAGTTGGAACTCAGGGAGTGCAACAGTTTTGCCTCATGAAAGGCGCTACAAAGATGGTGAAAAGACAGGCTATCAACCGGGACGAGTATTTGCAAACCACACACCCGACAAAGGAGTGGCGGTTAAATTTATCCAGATTATTGAAAGAGTGCACACAGTTCAACCGAACAAAACCACCAGCCCAGCTGGAAAATGGGCAAGAGACACGGACACATCGCCTAGTCAGACAGACAGGCAGCACAGATCAGCACATGAAAACATTCAACGTCACCAGCCGTTAGGGAAACACAAGCAAAAACCAGGGCGTTCCACCGCCCGCCCCTGGTGAAGCTGAACGTCAAAATCAGCGGAACGCCAAACGCTGGGGAGAATTCGCTGGGTCTGCAAGCCGGCGGTGGAGCCACTCCAAAGACGCTAGGGGTGGTTTCTGATAAAACTAAAGATACAATTACCACGCGAACCGGCAATCCCGCTCTGGGGCGTTTATCCCAGGAAATGAAAGCTTCTGTTTGCACAAAACTCTCTACAGAAACGTACACTGCAGTTTTATTGTCATAGCCAAAAACTAGGAACAACCCAGGTGGCCTTCCGTGGTCGGTGGTTAAGCACATCCTGTACCATCCACAGCACAGAACGCCGCCCAAGCGGGAACGCCGCTTGGATGGATCCCAAGGCCACAAGCCAGTGTGGAGAAAGCCAGTCCCGAGAGGTCATGCACAGCCCGCTTGCGTTCACATCACATTCTTAAGCGACAGTCACAGAGACGGAGGCAGCTGAGTGGTTGCCAGGGGTGATGTGATGCGGACAGGAGCCGCGTGTGGTTGCAAAAGGGCAGCGAGGGGAGTCCTGCAGTGGAGACGCTCCTCTGTGCCTTCGGCACCTTGACGGCAGGGGCGGACGCACCGCCAGGACCATCTCTCTCTGTCTCTCTCTGTCCCTGGATGCTCACGGTGGGAGCCCAGCCACCAGGCTCCGGGGATGCCCACACCACTCGGAGTGGCTCTGTCAGTGGACAGCCTCTGCCAGACCCCGAGATGACACCAGCATCGTCAGCGAGATGGGGAGCGGTGGAGACACCAGGGGGCCCAGCCTCCGCCCCAGGTCACCCGGAGCCTTGATGCCTGCCAGCTGGTGCCCCAGCCGTGGTGCGGCTCAGGCCACGCGGCTCCACGGGGGCTGGCATCACACGGCGTGAAGTACCGAGGTCGCAGAGCGTGGGTCCCCGGCCGAGTCCTCCTCCCCACTCCCCGAATCAGGCCTGCGGTCCTGGCCGCCTGTCACTCAGCTCCGCCTCCTAGTCACTGGCAGGGGGCGGTGCAGGGATTGGGGGGGTTGTGAGCAGCCCCCCAGGTCTCCTTGCTTCCATCTTCCATCCAGAGACCACGCACGTCCACAGGAGCGACCCAGAGGGGTGACAGAGGGCAGCAGAGCCAGCCCAGAATCAGGGGCTTGTCTCAGGCAGACACGTGGGGTCATTGAGGGGGTTTCTCGGGCTGCTGCGCTCCCGCCCCCAGGGCACCCCCACCTGGACCTGCAGGGCCGCCCCGCTGGACGTCTCGGGTCACAGGCAGGGGTGGCAGGCGCTTCAAAGGCAGCCTCGTCCTGTGCTGCGGAGATGGGTGGGCCTCCCGGGACCCACAGAAACCTTCCCAGAGAGGCAGCCCAGCCCTCATCTCCCTTCATTAGAGTGGGTGCGCCTGCTCCCCGGGCAGGTGGGATTCACAGCCTCAACTCTGCCCCCCAGGCACGTCCACAGGGCCATGAGGGCTTCCTGAAGGCAGCGTTCTGCCAGGCGGGACTGCGCTGCGGGGCCCTGCCGGGCTGGGGCAGGGAGCGGGTGCTCCTTCTGTGAATCCCCCTTATACGCAGTCTGGAGACAGGAAATAGCGCCTGGCCCGTCTCCTGCGGGGCGGGAGGCTTCTACACAGCAGCCGCCCCCCACGCCCGGCCAGCATTTACAGCTCAAACCAACTCCAGGGCGAAGCTGCAGACGTGACTTGGAAACCCACTGCAGTCAGGGCACAGGGTCCCCAGGGCCTCAAGTGTCGTTAGACGGAGGGTGACTAGGGACCCCGAGATGGAGCCGTTCTGTCCCCATCAGCGGCACCTCAAGGAGTAGCCAGACTGGGCACCGAGGTCCTCACAGCACCAGGCAGTCACCAGGGGGAGCCCCATCTTACAGATGAGACTGAGGTGCAGAGAGGTGACCTGCCAGGCGTGGCTGGCATCTGGCATCAGAACCTGCTGGGGATCTGTGTGCCCATTTTACAGGTGGGCACACTGAGGTCCAGAGGAGCCTTGTGTGGCAGTGGGAAGAGCTAATGCCCTGAGCAGCTGATTTAGAGGAGACTTTGGGGGGACTTGGTGTCAGCTGGGGCTGGGAAGGTCCAGACTCTAAGCTCAGGTGAACCCTCTAGTGGCCAGCCACCCTCTCTCTCTTGCCCTAGCTGGCCTCCAGCCCACCTGCCCCAAAAGGGCCCTGGGAGGTGAGGGCCTCCCGCAGCCAGCCTGGGTCCACCCCAGTTCTACCTCAGTGCAGGCCAGGCCCTAAGACTGAGCAGAAGGGTGGCCGTGAGGTACGTGGGAGTGAGCCCCGTGTCAGTACAGCGGGAACCACAGGCTCGGAAGGCCCGAGGGACCTGCCCAAGGTCACAGGCCTGGAAGCACAGCCGGAGCCCGCAGCCACCCCCGCTCCCCGGCCTCTCTGCTGCAGGGACTCTGCCTTGAGCCCCCAGAAGTGTTTTCAGTCCGAGCAGCACGTCTGAAATGACAGAGATGACACCGCCTTCCCAGGGAAAGCAGAGCAGAGCACGCCAAGCCCGCCCAGAACACAGCGAGCCAAGTGGCCTGCCTGTTTCCCTGATTCGAACAATTTCCGCTTATCCCCAACAGAGGACCTCTGTAATTCTGCCCCGTGGTCAGCCAGCTTATCCGAACATTAAAAGTTAATTTACTCGTTGCTTCTCCTGCCTGTTATAGCCCGTCTGTGGGCTTTCTTCCCTCCAAAGCATAAGCCTTGCCTCCTTGTAAACATGAAACATTTAATCGGCAATTCCGAGGCCTGAGCCTTGGCGTCCGATCACATCTTCCCGGGGGGCTCTGTGTGGCCACAGCCACGGCTCAGCACCACGCGGGCCCCGCAGAGGCCCAGCCCGAGAACTCCCCCGTTGCGGCGGGCAGGCGCAGGGAGGCACTTGGCTAGAGTCAGAGGCAAGTCCAGCATCTGGCATGAGGGGGGCTCAGCGCCCACACAGTGCCGGTCTGACGGAATTTTCTGCAGCCACGGGGAGCCCTGTCCTGTGGCTCCGGGCCCGTGTGCCGACAGTGGGGGCGGCCGGGTGGACACTTGGTGTTGGACCCGGCACAGGCCGTGGACCCGGATTCTGGCTCCAGCCCCAGCCGCTGGTGCTCCTGTGTCCCCGTGAGACGCTGGCAAGTCCCTTCCGTTGCCCACACCGGTGCTCCTCGGCCATAAGGTGGGGTCAGGACCAGCCACCCCCAAAACACTGAGGTGCGGAACGTGAAAACTTAGGCCCCGTGCCCTCCGAGGGGGGGGTCCCCATTCTGAAGAAAAGCAGCAGCCCAGTTTCTGCTGTGGGTAAGAAAGCAGCACGCTGACGGAGGAACGTTCTAGAAGGGAACACACAGTGATGACATCAGGGCTCGCGTAGGCTGACGGGCCGGGGATTTTTTTTTTTTTAGCCTGGATTTTCCAAGCTTTCTGTGCGTTTCTGTCTTGCGTTGACAATAAAATCTCGTATGTGTTGTTGTTCAGCCGATCCGTCATGTCCGACTCTACAACCCCATGGACTGCAGCACGCCAGGCCTCCCTGTCCATCACCAACTCCCGGAGTTTGCTCAGACTCACGTCCGCTGAGTCAGTGATGCCATCCAGCCGTCTCATATTGACATTAAAATAGTGCATCTGATCATCCGTGCATTCAATAGCCGCGTGCTGCCTGCTGGTGGCGCTGGGGGAGACTGGGAGCAGCCCTGTGTCACCAGAGCTGCAGGGTGGACGGGGGTTGAGGAGCGAGAGGACTTCCTGGAGGAGGCGGCGTCTGCCCCTTCTCAGGGGGCGGAAGACCTGACGGGCCTTTGTGGAGGGGTTTGAGGGCAGACGTGGGGCTCGGGGCTCGGGCCATCCCCCCGCCCCCTCCACGCCCGGCTGTTAGGACTCAGAAAACACGATACGTGCCGAGTCTCATCCTGAAGCATGCGGCAAGCACCCCGACTTCCTTACAGGGGACATCGGGGGTGCGGGCCATGCACAACCTCTCTGCAGAGTGACGACCCCCCACCCCGAGCCGGGCCCCCAGGCTGGGTGGGCCTGCATCCTACACCCTGCAGGGGGGCCCCAAAGCCCACCCTGCTGCAGAAGCCACAGAGGCCTGGCGCTCAGGGGCCTGCCCAGGCGGCTCCAGGCACCGTGAGGACCCAGGCAGGCACCCGCAGCTCCCCACGTCCTTCGCCACCTGCTTGCCGGCCGCCCTCTCGGGTCCTTGCTGCCACCGCAGAGGCCAGCCCCGCAGTCAGCGGTCAGCCCGCCCCTGGGGTGGTGTCGCGTGGCTGCTCGGGGTCACGCAGGTATCCTTTATCAAAGCCTGTGGTGGCCGTTGGGACTCCCACGTGCTGCCCCGGGGGGCCGCTGGACCAGAGGGACGCCCCCTCCGGGACAGCTGCCCCCGCGGCTGAGGCTGCCGGGCTGACCATGGCCCCCGAGGGCCTCCTTCCCGCAGCGATGGGTCCAAGTCACCCCACCAGACCCTCTTCCCTACAGGTAACGGGAGCAGACGGCAAAAGCGGCCCCGCAGGGCTCTTCCACCCCGGCCTTACCAGGTGTGCCTGGACCGGAAGCACACGCGGCGATCCGAGAAACGACATTGTGAAACACCGCAATCAGACTGATCAGCGCGTCCGCCCCTCACAGCTAACTTCCTCTGGGGGCGGGGGCTGTGGTGAGAAAACTTAAAATCTGGCTCCAAGGTGGCCCTAGTGGGAAAGAACCCACTTGCCAATGAGACGTGGGCTCCATCCCTGGGCGGGGAAGATGCCCTGGAGAAGGAAGGCACCCCACTCCAGTGTTCTTGCCTGGGAAATCCCATGGACAGAGGAGCCTGGCGGGCTGCAGTCCACGGGGTCGCAGAGAGTTGGGCACGACTGAGCCCAGGCACACAGCCCCGTGCAGCACACTAGACCTCAGGATGCGTTCCTCTCACACGAGACCCCGGGGCGCGCTCCTCTCACACTAGACCCCGGGCCGCGCTCCTCTCATGAAGGAAAGAGAGCGCCCGTCGGCCAGCGCCTCCCCCTTCCCCACCCTCAGCCCCTGGCCACTGCCAGTCTCAGCGGCTTGGCATTCTTCATGTCGACGGGACCGTCTTTCTCCCCCGCTTATCTCACTCAGCGTAAGGCTCCCCAGGCCTTCCCTGCTGTCAGGATGGGAGGATGTCCTTCGTGGCTGAACAGGACTCCCTCCAGCCAAGCCGTAGAAGCGAGCTGCGCGGCCTCCCACCCAGAAGATGCAGGGCACAGACACAGTGGGCGTCGGCCTGATGGGGTTCTTGGGGCGCAAGCCCCGCCCCGTTACCATCCGTGAGCAGCTGCCCGCGTGGCTTCACCTGTGAAAGGTCCACTCGCCGACCGCCGGGAAGTCCCCCCGATGTTAACAGTGTCCTGGACTCCCCAGATCGGAAACGATGACCCTGCTCCACCTGTGTCTCTTGGAGCCAGAGTGTGTCACCGGGCTCCGCTCACTCTGCATGTGCACGCGTGCACACGCATGCCCACCGGCGCGCACACGCATGCGCACGGGCGCACACACGCCCTTCAGGCCGACAGTAGTCACGGCTCCCTGCTGTGGCCCGTCCTGGGTGCTGCCCAGTCCCGCTCGCCTCCTTTACCAACTCACCCCTCTGCCCATCGACCCTTCTTATTCCTCCCTGGGAGGAGGGTCTCTGTCTCCCCAGCACCCCCGAGCCTATCCGTTTGCCAACACACACTGGACAAATTCCTAGTTGGGACCCTCACAAAGTGCAGAGGCCCCGATCCTATCTGGAGACGTCCACCCTCCAGGCGTCCAGGAGACAGGGCTGCGAACAGAGCGCCCGGGACACAGAGAGCACCCCCCACACAGGGGCGCCAGGGGTGGTCACCCCGAGAAGGCACAGACTCGCTAGCAGCAGCCGCAAGCGAGCGTGCGCTATGGTTATGCGAATCAGGACGATGCCGGGGAGGGGCTGATCTCGTAGCTCACCGACAAGTCCAGAAACACATTTACTGAATCAGAAAGGGATCTAGGAGACTGACAGGCAGGGGTTCCTGCTAGCAGAGGGCTGACCCTGGTCACGCCGCCCCAAGTCCCAAACTCAACGCTCCCTGGCCCCCTGCTTCCGTCCCGTATCTACTCAGCACCCACATGTGCCAGGTGTCAGGAATTCACTCAGGAACGGGCAGGGATGCAGGTGGGCGTCCATAGGAGCTCCCGGGGGGCATCCCCTCCCCCAACACTCAGCCTTCTGCCCTGGTCCCCTGGTCCACATCCCATCCTCACCGATGGTGGAGCCGGGCTCCTGCTCAGAGAGGTGCCTGCTCCCCCGCCCCCCGCGCACGAGTGGAACCCCTTCCAGGTGGGTATCGTCCAGACTCAGAAGTGGGGCGCAAGGCATTTTCCCCCCAGAAGGGGCCACGGTGATGAGACCCTGCTGGTCAGGGGAGATTACAGTCCGCATAGAGCCCAGGCAGGGCCTCAGGGAGTGGGCGCTGCCTCCTGCATCTCCCGAGGCCTCTGGGGTGCTCGCAGCTTGGGCATCAGAAAGGAACTGAGCATCAGAAAGGAACCCGGCATTACGACGAGCAGCCGTGCCCTCCAGCTCCAGGGCAAGCCCGAGTCAGGCCCGAGAGGGGCAGCATCACCTCGGGCTGGGCATGTGCAAAGCCCTGTGGGAGTATTCTCACGATTCCTCGCGTTCCCCCTCCCCAAACCTGCCAGGCAGGCGCCCCTCTCATCCTTGCTTTACAGTTGACAGAAGTGGGGCTCAGAGAGCTGAGGAAACTCACCCTGACGGCTGGAAGCCTCAGTTTTCTGATCTTCACAATGGGGACGGGGTGCTCGGCTTTCAGGAGGCTGGTGCGGGCTGTGTGCAGCGCGCGGGCGTGGCGGCCCCCCCGGCGCTGGGACAGGAGGCAGGAGCAGGACCCTCCTCATGCTCCTGCACGCCGCCCTCTCCCGCCTCCACCCAAGCTACGGGTTTCACACAGAAAATGTCCTCCTGCTTATACTTCCCAGGGTGGAATCAGGTCACTCCCATCCTGATCGGTAAGACCAGAGCAGTAAGGTGACTCAGCGTCTACCTCAAAACCAAGGCACCCTGCAACACTGGGGCCATTCTGTGCCCCAGATTCTCCTCCACATGAGAATCGGCAGACGCGTTCAGCCACTCAGCCCGTCAGAGCCCCAGACAGGACCCGAACACTCGTGCACCGGGACATGAGCGTGTATAACGCTGCTGCCACACGGCGTAGGCACGCCTCCTGTCCAGAGGGGAGGTGCCTCCCAGCCACCCCAGCAGTCCACCCACCCACCCACCCACCCACTCATCCGTTCATCCACTCATTCACCCACCCACCTACTCATCCATCCATCCATCCATCCTCCCAGCCACCTATCCATCCATCCACCCACCCATCTATCCATTCACCCATCTGTCCATCCATCCATCCAATCACTCACCCATCATCCATCCACTCACCCACCTACATCCCATTCATCTCCTCACCCACCCACCTACTCACCCACCCACCACCCATCCATCCATCCATCCACCCACCTACTCATCCATTCATCCTCCCATCCACCCACTCAACCATCCAGTGACTTACCGATTTATCCATCCATCCATTTGTCCATCTATTCATTCACCCACACGCCCACCCACCCACTCACTCATCCATCCAGCCAGCCATCTATCCATCCATCCATCCACCCACCTACTCATCCATCCATCCATCCATCCTCCCAGCCACCCACCCATCCATCCATCCACCCATCTATCCATTCACCCATCTGTCCATCCATCCATCCAATCACTCACCCATCCATCCATCCACTCACCACTTCCACACCCATTCATCTCCTCACCCGCCCACCCATTCACCCGCTCGCCCACCCGCCCAGCACCCTACATGCCCAGCGCTGTTCGGAGGCAGTGGAGATGAAGCAGTGGGCAGGGCAGAGAGGAGCCCCTGCGTCGTGGCACCGTCGGGCTTGCAGAGGAGAACAATAAAGGGCAGGAGGCGATGCCACTCGGTGGGCTGGGGGCGCCGCACACACCAGGTGGAGGTGAGGCCGTTCCGCAGACTGGCCCGTCCCTCCTCCCCCGACTCTGGTGAGCTCCACTATCATCTTTACATCAGCCGGGTTATCCAGTGCACGTTCTGTTCACAGCTGGATTTCCCATTCAATCTGTAAATCGATGCATCATGTGATCAGTACCGTCTTTTAATTTTTACCAGCATCTCCTCTCTGGTCTCTTCACTCTGAATCACCTGCAGACTGAACGCTCTTGTGTGTCCAGCTTTCAGGAAGTCTGCCTCTCGCCTTTACACAGAAACGAGAGTGAGGCTGAGTGCCTACCTTGTTCTCCAGGGACACACCCTCTACCCCCGGCTCAGAACCGTGTGGACCCCTCTCTGCTCCTCTCCGGCACCGAAGCAGCAGAGGTGAGGCGAGCCTCGTGTTTCTGTTCTTGTAGCTGACACGCCCTTTCTGCAAGGATGAGGGGCTTCTTCCTTGGGTCTGATGTGGACGCATCTTGGCGTTGAGGATTTGATGAAATGTTTCCAGGACATTGTGGGCTCATCTGACCTGTGGGTCTGGTGCTCCGCCTCTCTGGTAGTAGCAGCCTCACGGGCACCTCTTCTGTCTGAGTGTGAGGACCATCAGCTCCGCTGTGAGCATCACAAGAGCGCCCTCCGTGCCCGCTGCCTCTCTGCTGGTTGCCTCCGCCTCCTCTCCCCGCTTCCAGCTGCACTCGCTCCGCTCGTCTCGTCTTCCTTTTTGACACTTCCTCCATGTCAGCAGCGCCTCTCCTGTTCCTCACTGCTCCCGATTTATCTATCTGCCCCTTAAACATACTGCTTTGATCTTCAATTCTTTTCCTTAGGTCTTCAATCTCCCTTTTCATCTCATCCTGATTTTTTTTTTTTCATCTTCTAATTTTTGAGCTCTCCAACTGAGAGTTCTTAAGCTGCTTTATAGCATGAAGCAATTATGCAAAATTTTCATTATGTTTTTTTGAGTTCGTTTTCTTTTTTTAATTTTGAGGTGGGATTCTTTTTTCCTTCTATCATCATATTACACAAATTTTCAAACAGAGAGACCAATTAAAAAAAGCTCAGAAATTGCTGATATGAGACCATTTTGACCTCTGAAGCTGGCAGTGTCACGGTTCAAACTGATACCGTGAAAACTCAGTTGAATACTTATTTATACACTTTTCTTGCTAATAAATAAATAGTAAGTTACCAGGATCACGATACTTCACGCCTAAAGATTTTAGCCCACGTTTCCTAAAGGGGACACTACTGTACAGAAACCACAGCTCCGTGCTGGGTAACTTGTCTGTCCTTACTCCCCTCTGTCTTTCCATTATCCCATCTTTCTCGTTTTACCCTCGAAAGTGTCTACACAGCCTGCCTCCTCTCCCGGACGCTCCACTGACTCTGATGTGGTGAGCATGGATTCCCTCCTCTCTCTCGGGGTCCGCTGTCCCCTTCTGGACGCAGAGTGAGGGCTGGGTAGCTGGGTGTCCCACCCCCTTCCCAACCCAGAGGCTGCGAGCTGCAGGCACACGTCGGCCCTTGTTAGGACACCCCAAAATCCCCAAGTCACGCTCTGACTCAGGACACCCCAAAATCCCAGGTCATGCTCTGGCTCAGGACACCCCAAACCCCAGTTCACGCTCTGGCCCAGGACATCCCAAAATACCAGATCACCCCCAAATCCCAGGTCATACTCTGGCCCAGGACACCCCAAAATCCCAGGTCATGCTCTGGCCCAGGACACCCTCAAAATCCCAGATCATGCTCTGGCCCAGGACACCCCAAAATCCCAGGTCACACTCTGACCCTGAGTCGTCTGTGGGCTGCCTGCAGAGGGCTGGGGTGACCTGGGAGATGGGGGAGGGCATTCCAGACCTTTCTGCCCTCTACTGGGGGACCCCTCTCACCCTCCCCTTTGCCCAACATGTCACCTCCTCCAGGAAACCATGTTTCCCCCACAATGATTTAGGGGACCCTCCTCTAGATGCCCAATGTTCTAAGGGTTCTCCCATCACCCCCTTTTCACGCAGGGATGTCACTGATGGACTCCATGTCTGTCTCCTCCTGCCGGACTGTGGGGGTCTTACCGGGGGAATGGATCTCCACCACAGACGTGCCGGGCACATGGCCTGAGATGCGCTTCAAAGCACACAGAACGCAGGTGGTGTGGAAAAGGTGCGTCACCGATAAAGGAAGTGTGTCAAGATTGTATAAAGACATACACTGAATTTTACTGAAATGAAGACATTCTGTCACCACAACACCTTAAGTAGAGAGCAAAGACAAGCCACAGAGTCAGACAGTCACAAAACATCAACCTCACAACAAATCCGCATCCACAATGTATATTTTTTAGAACCTCCCATGGCTCAGTAACAAAGACAATTAAAAAAAAAAATTAGCAAGCGGCCTGTAGAGACATTTCACCAGAAGCAAATTCTGGAAGCTGGGAAACTTCTGACGGACAGGAAAATGCAAACGAAAGTCACGAGTAGGTCCCACTGTGCACCCAACAAGGGGCAAAGGCAAACGCGAGGCAGGGTCTTTCCTGCTTCTTCCTTGGAGGGGAAGCACAACGCTGTTCGGAAATTTGATTCTCCGAAAGCATACCCTTAGCAATCCCAGTCCTGAATACAAACGTGTGCATGTGTGCCCCGAAGTCACAGAATACCCAACGGCAGTGAAAGTGAAGCAGTGTGGACCCAACTACACACAAAAACATGTGCCTCTCACACGGTGCTGGATGCGAGAAGCCAGACTCAGGACACACACGCTGTGTGACTCCACTGATGTGAACACGATACCCACAGCTCGTCACCCCGGTGCAGCTCAGGCCAGTGACGTAGGTGGGCTGCTGGCTGGAAGGGGCCGCCAGGGAGGATTCTGGGGCGCTGGCGTTTTCCTCATGTCTGTGGGAGACACAGGCGCGCTGCGGCTCTGTTCAGCCACCCATCATCTTTGGGATCCCATGGACTGCAGTATGTCAGGCCTCTCTGTCCCTCACCGGCTCCCGAAGTTTGCCCAAGTTCCTCTCCATTACATCGGTGATGCCATCCAGCCATCTCATCCTCTGCCATCCCCTTCTCCTCCCGCCCGTAACCTTTCCCAGCATCAGGGTCTTTTCCAATGAGTTGGCTCTTTGCGTCACGTGGCCAAAGTACTGGAGCTTCCGCTTCAGCATCAGTCCTTCCAATGAGTATTCAGGATTGATTTCCTTTAGGATGGACTGTCCAAGGGACTCTCAAGAGTCCTCTCCAGCATCACAGTTCAAAGCCATCAATTGGTTGACACTGTGTCTTCTTTATGGGCCAGCTCTCACAACCAGACGTGACCACTGGGAAGACACTGGCCTTGACTAGACAGACCTCGGTCGGCAGAGAAATGTCTCTGCTTTTCAGCACACTGTCTGGGTTTGTCATAGCCTTCCTGCCAAGAAGCAATCGTCTTCTGATTCCAATATGAACATAAAGACTCAGTGAGCATGGGACTTCCCCGGTGGAGTAGAGGCTAGGAATGCCCCTGCCGGGGCAGGGCGCGCAGGTTTGATCCCTGGTCTGAGAAGACTCCACGTGCCTCAGAGCAAGCAAGTCCACATGCCTCGACTTCCTGAAGCCCACACGCTCGAGAGCCCAAGCTTCGAAACTAGAGCAGCCACCGCAATGAGGCGCCCCACACTGCAACTAAAGAATAGACCCCACCGCCACAGCCAGGGAGTGCCCGTGCCCAGCGATGAAGACTCCTTCCAGCCCCAAATACTTATTAATTAATTAAAAAAGAAAGCTCAGCGAGCGAGCCGTGGAGATGGGCCTGCCCTCTGTGCAGGCGCAGCTGAAGAAAACGCTTTAAAATCAGCACAGTGAACCAAGCTCTTTGGCATACGCTGCGTACTGAAGGAAAGTGCGCAGAGGGTCAGACTCAAGACGCAGGACAGTGGTCACCCTCACGGGGGCGGGCTGGATAGCCGCCGCGTCCCCCTCCCACTGCTGGCCCCCGACTCCTGCCTGTTCCCGTCTTGGGGCGAAGGGAGCAAGTGGGGCAAGGCCACCGTAGCGTTTCACTTCCTGTCCTGCAGGGAAGCCCACCGAGTCACGGCCGACAGCGGGGGGCGGCCTAGGCCAGGGTCCAGCGGAGCAGCGTCCCCGGGCGCAGACACCAGGGCCGGGTGCTGTCCCGGCCGTGTACCTGGACCCTCTGGCCCCCCAGTCGCTGCAACGCCCCCGACAGCCTCTGACGACTCTAAACTAAAGGGGAGATTCTACCCTGTGCCCCTGCGCCCTGAGACAGACCTGGGCTTGCAGCAAACCCGGAGTGAGCCAGGCAGTAGGTGAACGGACGTTTCCAGGCCGCGAGACCGTCCTGCTCAGAGCGGACCCTGGGACGGGCCTGAGGATGGAGATGGGTGTGCGAGCGCCTACTGAATGCTCTGGGCTGCACATGCCAGCTGGGTGTGCCCTAGGCTGGGGGAGGCGGGATGCCAGCGAAGGGGACTCCTGACTCCCCATCGTCTCTCCCGGTGCCCGCAGGGCGGGCAGCACGTCCATCACTACCAGGAGAGGGAGGCTCATGGCACAGAGGCAGGAAGGGGAACAAGGAGGAAGCAGAGGTCCCAGGAAAAGCCACCCGCCGTCCTGCACTTGCCTGGAGGACAGAGCACGCCTCGTCCCGGCTGCCCCGTGAAATCAAGGACACACCGATTCAATCAGAGACAGGAAAGGTGTTAGTCACTTAGTCGTGCCCAACTCTGTGCGACCCCATGGACCCTGCCAGGCGCCCTGTCCGTGGGATTCTCCAAAAAGACGGCAGCGGGCAGCCTTCCCTTCTCCAGGGGCTCTTCCTGACCAGGGATAGAACCCGCATCTCCCACACCGCAGGCAGATTCTTTACCATCTGAGCCCCCAGTGAAGCCCAAGAGACAAGAATCAGCCACAACCAGAATAGCTGCTGGGGCCTGTGCCCCAGGGACCCGCAGGGGGCAAGGGTCCCACGGCCAGCATCACTATCGTCACGACGATCACCCTCTCGGAAAAGCAAGGGGTGGTGATGACACGACTTTTATTTTAGCAACAGTCCAAGTCTGAACAGCTTCGAGTCCTAAGTGGCAGGCAGGGCAGTCCGCATGTGAGACGAGGACATTCATAAATGTCTCGGGGGCTGGGGCAGGGCGGCAAGGCGACCGGGACAATAAAGAGCTCAGAAGTGCAGAACATCCTTAGCACCGACACGGGAAGTGCGGACGGGGTGTGGAGAAGGAGGGCTGCAGCCTCTGCGTCTCGCCCCGGCGGGCAGCGTGCGCGCCGCCCCTGGCCTCACGACATTTCCACTGACGCCACCACCCTGGGGGCCCAGGGGCCCTGATGGCCAGTGTGACAGCTGGGGGGCCGCTCGGTGGGGCTGGGGAACCCGCCTCTGCTGGGGCCTCAAGAACATCCCATGACTTCAAGCCTGGGGGTGCCAGGGCAGGGCCTGCTGGCAGAGCTCACAGGACAAGCACCCTCGAGGCTCCAGCAGAAAGGGCCCCCAAACCACCCTGCTGTTCCCAGCTCTCGAAGCCAGAGCTCGTGCTCCTCACAGACTCATCAATGTTCCTGACGCTAGGGTTGCAAAGAGTTGGGCATGACTGGGCAACTGAACAGAACTAACTGAACTCAGGTCTCCTATTGGCAGCAGGAGAGGCCTTGGAAACCACGCCATACCACATCACCCCCAAACCCTGGCATGAAGCCCCCAAGGCTCCCCAGACACTGCATACTGCCGCCGGCCCCCACCCAGCGCATGCTGGGTCCCCCAAGGCCCGTTTCCAAGTTCACTAGCACGAGAAAGCTTCGGGCAGCAGCCCCAGACTACCCGGCAAGCAGTCACGGCGCCCACTCCGCGCGGGCGCAGGAGCGCCCCCAAAAGCTGCTCACGGTGACGTCACCCTCAGGGACGCCCCCCGCTCCAACACTGGGACCATCTCCGGGCCCCTGGCGGCCCAGCCGGGATGGCCCCGTGGCCATCAGGGAGGCCCCACCCTGCTGGGAAGCCGCACGAGGCAGGCACACGGAGCAGAATGTTGCCTCATTCATGTTCGTCTCAGCTTCACTGCCCGCCTGCCCGGCGGGTCCTGGGGGAGCACAGGGAGGACGTGAGAAATGGGCTCATTAAGATGTTAAATAATTCAAGACAGGCAGCCCCTGCCAAACCCTCGCGCTTTCTGCTGAGCAGCAGCACTGATGCTCGTCCAAGGCCCGGCCCAGGGGACAGTCAGCCACGTGGCCCCCGGACAGCACGGCCCCCTCAGGCAGCATGATGGTGTGATATCACCTGCGTGTCACTGCGCGTCTCAGCAAGGCTTGGCGGCCGCTCCCAGCGTGTGTCAGCCAAGCTGACGTCGCCCAAGGCAGTCGAGGAAGGCACCTTCAAGACGTGAAGGTGTCTGCAGAGAGAGAACCCAGCCAGGTGGGGCCTGGGCCAGGGTGGCCGGTCCCCAGCGACGGTGCCACTTAGCTTCGGGGCCATGTCTTTCGAGAGCCCCAGATTTCAAACCTGGACACATCAGCTGGGACCAGAGGTGGCCCCTCAGCAACATCTGGGCGCCCAGGGAGGCAGACATCCTAATAATTACTGAATCAAGTGACTAATTAATAGTGAAGTCTACTTTCTGCAAAGCAAGGGACAGCCTGAAGGCAAGAGCTGACTTACTCCTCTGGTGTTTTAAATTGTCTTGGAGCAGTCCCCCGAAAAGCAGAGCCAGATATGTCCAACCTTAACAGGACCTTCTGCCCAGCTGTGAAGGGCGCGGCTTCCCTGGACACCGGTGTCCTGGGCCCAAGGCTGAATCAGCCACGCCGGTGCCTGGCCACCCCCCGCCCCCCGCACCCCCGCCACGTCCCTTCATCCCGATCTGCATGGATGGGGTTTGGCTGCCAAACTCCTGTTACTATTAATAGCTGCCAGCTTGGGAAAGCTTGTTTCTCAAACGGCGTTGGGAGCGGCTCACCCTAGGGGGAGAGATGGTGCGGGGGCCGCAGGGAGGCCGAGGGTGGTAGGGAAGTCGGGGAGCAGAGGGCCAGGAGCACCCACCGCATCTGTCTCCGAGGCCACAGGAAGGCCTCCAGCAGAGGCGAGGGAAGCTGCTGGGGTGGGGTGGTTTTTCTACCCTCCGAGGGCTGAGTCAGGCCCCATGGGCGGAGGCCAGGGTGGGGTCACCTCGCGGAAGCGCCCAGAGGGTCACGCCCGCCTGCCTGCCCACGGTTCCTAGGGTGGACGCAGGGCTCAGGTTGCCGGCCCCCTGCCCTCTGCAGATCCCTCCGGCTCAGCCAGAGGTTGATGGGCCCAAGACCCTGCAGGAGGAGCCACAGACCCCTCCTGCAGCCACCACAGCGTCTCCACGAGGCGTGTGGGGAGGCCCCCGCTGTAAGCAGCAGAGCTTACCCCCCTGCAGCCCACCGGCCACCTTGGGCCCCATTCCCACCCAGCACTGGGCCCGGGACCACCCCCCACCCCCATGCTCACAGAGGGCGTGCTCCTGGGGCTTCTGGGAACAGACGCTCTGACGCAGGGCTGGGGGCCTCCCGAGCTGTGGCACCGAGGCCGCTGCAGCTCATGGAGTGAATCAAAGGGGCTCCCGCACCAGCAGCGGCCGTGGACAGGGTGTTTGGCCCGAGATTCATGGTCTGGAAGGCGGGGCTGGGCGTCCACGGTGATGAGAGTCACAAAGGACCTCAGGGCCGGGCAGCTGCTTAACTGGGCAACTTACTGTGTTGCGGAGACGACCCCAGACCTACCCCCTGCGGCCCCCATCAGAGGCAGGAGCCCCCAGGGCAGAGCAGCAGAGGGGAGGAGGGGCAGCCAGCCTCGCTCACACCCCTGCAACCCCAGGAGGACTTTCTATTTATTGTGATGAAAATTGAAAGTGTTAGTTGCTCCGTCATGTTTGCCTGTGACCCTATGGACTGTAGCCCTCCAGACTCCTCCGTCCATGGGATTCTCCAGGCCAGAATACTGGAGTGGGTTGCCATGCCCTCCTCCAGGGCATCTTCCCAACCCAGGGATCGAAATCGGGTCTCCCACATTGCAGGTGGATTCTTTACTGTCTGAGCCAGAGATGCCTAATGTGAAATTCACCACCTTTAAGCGTTCGGTTCACTGCCATTAAGCACATCCAGGTCATTGTGAAACGGTCCCACCACCATCCCCAGAACCTTTTCATCTTCCCATTCAATACTAACTCCCAGCCCTGGCACCCACCATCTACTGTCTGTCTCTATGAATCTGACTCCTCTGGGGGCCTCAGGTAAGTGGAATCATATAGTATTTGTCTATTTGCGTCTGGCTTGTTTCACTGGGCATGACGTCCTCAGGGTTCATCCATGTAGTAGCAAGTGTCGGAACAGCCTTCATTTTTAAGGCCGCATAATATTCCACTGCCTGTAGAGACTACGCTTTGTCCCTCCGTCCACCTGTTACTGGACTCCTGGGTCGCTCCCACCTTCTGCATACCGATGTCTGTTCGAGGGCCTGCTCTCAGCTACTCTGAGTCTGTGCCCAGAAGTGGAATTGAGGGTCACATGGCAATTCTGGGCTTAGTTTCTTGAGGCACCGCCACGCTGCGCTCCACGGTGGCCCCACCATCTGCATTCCCACCGGCAGTAGAGAATTTGGACGGTTCCAATTTCTCCGATTTCTTCACTGGAAGGACTGACACTGAAGTTGAAGCTCCAGTACTTTGGCCACCAGATGCAAAGAGCCAGCTCATTGGAAAAGACCCTGATGCTGGGAAAGACAGAGGGCAGGAGGAGAAGGAGCCTCAGAGGATGAGATGGCTGGAGGGCATCACCAGTTTAACAGACATGAGTTTGAGCAAGCTCAGGGAGATAGTGAAGGGAGATAGCCGTGTTCCTTGGGGCTGGTTGACCTGCCGGATGAGAGGAAGCTGGGGATGGATGATGGACAGAAGAGGCGGGTGGTCTGGCCCTGCCACGGAGAGGAGGTGGGAAATGGCCTCCTGCCCAGCCCACCCGCGCCTTGCCCGGTCGTCACACGAGATCCCAGAGTCCAAGCTTCTGTCCACAAGAGGTACTCCGGGGACGCCAGTGAGACGGCAGCCGTCCGCAGAGGAAGCCAAAACAAAGGCGTTAGAGGGAAGAGGAAAAGCTTATTAATTTTTGGGCCCCAGTCCAGACTTCACACCTGGCCCATTTCGGCATTTTCTGAGTTCACAGACTCCGGCAGAAGGAAGGAAGAAGAAGGACATCTTGTGTCCTAGAAATTCACCGCCTGGAGCCACCTACAGAGGGGACGCTGATTCAGAATTCCAGGACGTTAATTAGCTTTGGGAGGGAGGGAGAGACCAGCACCAGTGGGGAGGGGATGGTGTCAGAGCTGGGCTCTGAGGCTGTGCGGTGAGGCTGAGTCCTCCCCCAGCCTCAGAGCTGCTGGGCAACCCTGAACAACTTATGCAACCTCTCTGAGCCTCTAGTTCTTTATCTGAGAAATGGAGACAAGAAGAAGCCTCCAGAGACCGTCATGAGGTATGACTGGGGGGAAGATAGAAAGCGGTGGCATCCAGGGCGACGTGGAACAAGAGGGGGCGATGGGGACCCTGAGAACGAGCACCCCCGAGCCTTCCCTGGTGCTCCATCCAGTGGTTAGGGACCCGCCTGTCAACGCAGGGGACGCGGGTTCCACCCCTGGGGCAGGAAGATCTCACGGGCCACGAGGCAACTCAGCCCTCGAGCCTACAGCCCGTGCTCAGCAACAAGAGATGCCACCACAATGAGAAGCCCATGAACCACAAGGAAGGGTAGCCCCCGCTCAACACAATTAGAGAAAGCCCGCGCGCAGCAGTGAAGACCCAGCGTGGCCAAAAATAAAGAAGAATCAATCCAAAAAAAAAAAAACAGACCCAACATCTCTAACTCCCTACCCAGGCTGGGAGTCCCCCGCTACAGCCTGTTCGGCCAGAGGGAGGGAGCAGAGGGGCGTGCCCTGGCTTCCAGGTCCGGTAGGAAGAAAGATGCTCACCACATCCGGGTACCAGGCCTGGGTGGGGCAGCGGACGAGACTCTCGGAAAGGTCTCCAGCAGGTCTAGGGCCTGGGCTCAGTGCGGCCAGGATGCCCGCCCTCCCAGGGTCTGCGGAGCAAGGGGCCCCTGCTCCCACTGAGGGGCTTCGGCCTCCTGACTTCACCCAGCCCAGCCGCTTTTCCATCGAGACCCCCAAGGGGCGCGATCAGCACCATTCTCTTACTCTTCGCTGCCGTTAGGCAAATACTACAGCTGCTTCTTTGACGCCCACCAGGGCATGGTTCAGGGTCGACTCCGCGTTCAGAACCACACAACTGTCTTAGGCCACCGTCCGCGGAAGAGGACTTGGGATGGAGCCACGGCGCACGGCGGGGGTCCTCCTCTGCTCAGCCACCACAGCCCCATCTCGGGGACCAGGCAGGTGTGGGGGCTGCCCTGGTTTGAAACCTTCATGCCCCACGGGGACCCGGGATCTCCACTCACAGCTCCACCGGCACAGCGTCCAGGCTCCCGAGGCACACATCCGGTGCGAGAGCCGTCAGGCTCAGAGAGCTCAAGCCTGGTGGCCCGCCAGGTGTCCGGGGCCCCAACCTGTGCAGGCGCAGTGACCAGCCAGGACACCTTCTATCTCAGGCCACGCTGCCTAGCGACCCAGGAGACAGACTCCGTTTGTCTGGTTCCCAGGAAAACAAGTAGGGAGTTATCAAAGGTCGAATTCTCATACGATAGGGTTTTGCTTCCCTCAGTCCACACCTAGGACCCTTGGCTAACACTATCACACAGACAGTTCACTCACGGCCACAGGATTGTCACTGCCCCATGGACACAACCAAGTAGAGTCTGTCTGCTAGTTAAAGCTGCGGCTGTCCCAGTGGTCACGTACGGATGTGAGAGCTGGACCATAAAGAAGGCTGAGCACCGAGGAACTGATGCTTTAGGATTGTGGTGTTGGAGAAGACTCTTGAGAGTCCCTTGGACTGCAAGGAGATCCAACCAGTCCATCCTAAAGGAAATCAGTCCTGAATATTCACTGGAAGGACGGATGCTGAAGCTCCAATACTTTGGCCACCTGATGCAAAGAAGTGACTCTTTGGAAAAGACCCTGATGCTGGGAAAGATTGATGGCAGGAGGAGAAGGGGATGACAGAGGATGAGATGGTTGGATGGCATCACTGATTCAATGGACATGAGTTTAAGCAAACTCTGGGAGACCGTGAGGGACGGGGAGGCCTGGCGTGCTGCAGTCCATGGGGTCGCAGAGTCGGACACAACTTAGCGACTAAACAGCAACAACAGACCCTGCTTCTGACCAATTCACTTTGTGGTTCACACAGTATCTTTTGATCCTGGGGATTTAATGTAATGTTACATCGAGTAATATCTGATGTGTGTGTTTCACACGCCAAAGACAGCAGTGTTTCACCAGAGGCATTTCCCTGGAAATGAATGGCATGGAGGATTGTCATTAGATAGGACTTTATTAGGTTGTTACGATTTGGACCCATCTTTCTCTCCTCGGAACGTACGGGCAGAGTGAAAATGAGAGTTCGTCAAATAGGATTCAGTATGCACATATTCACTCAGCAGGCTGCAAGCGCCAGAAACACTTCCCGTCACACATTCAACAAATATTTATTAGGCTTCTAACAGGTGTGAGACACAGGCTGGGGGAGACAAAGAAAATAAAATACAGTCCCCGCCACCGACAGACTCAGAAAGGGGATTCAGAGGGACACATAAGTATGTGGCTTCTTGGGGCTCCGATGAAGGAATATCCACAGGGCAATGAAAGGAAGGATGGGACAGAAATGAACTCTGTCCAGGGAAGGAGCAACTTAGCTTGGGTTCTGAAGAATGAATAGGAGTTCTCTAAATGAGCCGGCATCCTAACCAGAGGGGATAGCATGTGCAAAGGAATGGAGGCAGGACAGAGAACCAGAAAGAAGCAAGGTTTGATGATTCAAAGCACAGGATACACCAAGAATCTAGAAAGGCCAGGTGATGCATTGATCCATCACTTTTAAAATTGGACAGGCCCAGTAAGTTAGAAATTAAGAATGCAGATTCTGAAACCAGTGTGCCTGGGTTTCAATCCCAAACCATTTGCCATCTAGGACCCAATGTGGCCCCGGGTTAGTTACTGAATCTCTCAATGCCTCAGTTTACTCACGTGCAAAATCATCAAACCCTATTCAGATCCCTGTTCATTCCTGCAGCACGTAATTCCTGAGCGCCTACTGCATACAGGGCCTCCCTCTAGGCACCAGGCGACATCAGGGAACAAAGCAGGGATTCCCGCCTGCTTGTAGCTCACACTGTCGCGGGGAACAAGAGCAGAGAGGAGGACAGGCAGCGAACGAGGGGAGGGCGACAGGGGCAGCAGGTCCAGGGACCTGGGTGGGGCGGGCGCTGTGGGCACCGAGCAGAGAGGGACGAGGGCCAGGCCAGGAGACCACTCAGGAGGCCGGCGGGGGCGTGGCCCAGGCAGGGGCGGGAGGAGTCACTGGGCTATTCCAGGGGAGGGCCACCCAGACAAGCTGATGAATAAGGTGGGGGGAGGTAGGCAGAGCAGCTGAGAAAGCTCAGCACACTAGATGGTTCAGTGCAGTTCAGTCGCTCAGTCGTGTCTGACTCTTTACGACCCCATGGACTGCAGCATGCCAGGCCTCCCTGTCCATCAGCAACTCCCGGAGTCCACCCAAACCCACGTCCATCGAGTCGGTGATGCCATCCAACCATCTCATCCTCTGTCGTCCCCTTCTCCTCCTGCCCTCAATCTTTCCCAGCTTCAGAGTCTTTTCCAATGAGTCAGCTCTTCGCGTCAGGTGGCCAAAGTATTGGAATTTCAGCTTCAACATCAGTCCTTCCAATGAACACCCAGGACTGATCTCCTTTAGGATGGACTGGTTGTATCTCCTTGCAGTCCAAGGGGCTCTCAAGAGTCTTCTCCAACACCACAGTTCAAAAGCATCAATTCTTCAGCACTCAGCTTTCTTCACAGTCCAACTCTCACATCCATACACGACCACTGGAAAAACCATAGCCTTGACTAGACGGACCTTTGTTGGCAAAGTAATGTCTCTGCTTTTCAATATGCTATCTAGATTGGTCATAACTTTTCTTCCAAGGAGTAAGTGTCTTTTAATTTCATGGCTGCAATCACCATCTGCAGTGATTTTGGAGCCCAGAAAAAGAAAGTCAGCCACTGTTTCCACTATTTCCCCATCTATTTGCCATGAAATGATGGGACTGGATGCCATGATCTTAGTTTTCTGAATGTTGAGCTTTAAGCCAACTTTTTCACTCTCCTCTTTCTAAACTAAAGAGCTTCTTTAGTTCCTCTTCACTTTCTGCCAGAAGGGTGGTGTTATCTGCATATCTGAGGTTATTCATATTTCTCCTGGCAACCTTGATTCCAGCTTGTGCTTCTTCCAACCCAGCGTTTCTCATGATGTACTCTGCATATAAGTTAAATGAGCAGGGTGACAATATACAGCCTTGACGTACTCCTTTTCTTATTTGGAACCAGTCTGTTGTTCCATGTCCAGTTCTAACTATTGCTTCTTGACCTGCGTACAGGTTTCTCAAGAGGCAGGTCAGGTGGTCTGGTATTCCCATCTCTTTCAGAATTTTCCACGGTTTGTTACGAGTTAATCCTCCAACAGTGCAGGGTTGGGCAGGGCCCCCACCGAGGCCGGGGAGGCAGCTGGGGTCAGCGGTCCATCCTGACCACTGCCCCCAGCCCCTGCACGACCCCTCAGCAGCCGCCCCCTCCACCAGGAGCCCCCACATCCTCTTGGTGTCGGTGCTGACCTCACTCTAGGGACTCGGCAGCAAGAGCTGTGATTCTTCCCCCAGCAGCCCCAGGCAGCCTGGCTCCCGCTAATAAATGAACTGAAAAGTCAGTCTTCACTGCTCACAGCCCCACCGAGCATCCCAGAGCCCATTGTCTGGGAACAGCTGATGTTTTGATGACACTTGCTAAGAAGTTCGAGGCTGCTTTTGCTTCGCACGGCTCACAGGAACACACTGTCATGAGAACTTGCCAGAAGTTTCAAGTTCACTAAAGATCCTCATTTCGCAGACAGGGGACGACAGAGCAGAGAGCAGGCAGGCTCTGCAGACGGCCTTCCTGTGCAGGGACTGAGCCCGGCTGCTCCACGGCCGGGCCCCCAGCCAGCCTCCCCCTCTGCAGACACTTCCTCTCCACAGGCTCCGGGGGGCCGCGCTGGCCCAAACCCTGAGACCACCTGCGTGACCTTGGCCAAGTCACATACCTGCAAAGCCTCCCTGTGTCAACGGGCCGTGGGTAGAGTAATGATGACCTGGGTGCGGGTGGCAGAATGTAGGGCCATGTGCGTGAAATGCTTGTGAGAGGCAGACATGAATTATAGCCACGGGGGCATCCCTGGTGGTCCAGTGGTTAAGACTTTGCACTCCCAATACAGGGGACCTGGGTTCGATCCCTGGTCAAGGAACTAGACCCCACATGCCTCAAGTGAGACCTTGCAGAGCCAAGGACATAAATAAAAATAAACATTAAAAAAGAGGAATTCAGCAATGACTTTCACTGATTTCATATTGCAATAGACCTTGGAATTCTGAAAAGCCAAAATCTTACTATGACTTGCAAAGCTTGCCTTAGTATTTTTTTTTTAATGATCTGGTTTTAAAACATTACAGAACCCCTTTGTAGGGCCTGCAAGGTGCCACCCAGTCTGTCCCTGTGTGTCTCTCCCTTCCCAGCTTGGCCTCTCAGCCCAGCTCCCCATGTTCCAGACTCACTGTCCTCTGAGTTCTCCAAACAAGTGAACATATGTGTGCCTCAGGGCCTTCACGCATGCTGTTCCTTCCACCTGGAACACTGTTCCCTCCACTCAGTATCTGCCAGGCTCCTTCCTTGTCCTTCCTTAGACCTCAGCGTAAACATGGCTTCCCCAGCAAGCTCTCCTAGGCCACTCAGGCTAGGTGCAGCCCCTTGTACATTTCTCCTTGTGGTGCCGAGGACAATTTCTTTTCAGTCTGACAACTCCCTAAGAGCGTCTGTCTGTTTTTCTCTTTTAAGTGCAAGAGCTCAGCCTGGTGCCTGGCACGTGGAAAGCAGAGGTGCAGGTCATAAGACAAGTAACTCTGCGATGTTAGCTGGCGGCACTGGAGCACAAATACACTCTCACAGCCAACACAGTACTGTCCCGCGTCATGTCGATCTGAGGTCAACCCCCCCGCCCCGCCGCGCCTTGCCCTAAACAGCCGTTGATAAGCTGCTCGCTAATTTCTGAGGCTAGAGCGTCATTTTGGTTTGCTAAGATCTGAGCATCACAACACGGTATCAGGACTATAGGCCCCTTGATGTACACGCAATATACACGGTGACAGCAGTTTGCACACACTGATGCTTCTGATGTGCTAACCATCATTAGCAGCACCAGTATCACAGACACAGACCATTCAGCAGGGGCTCTGCCAGGGAGGACGTCACCGAGGGGAACCCATTCATTCAAATGCTCGCTCTCCCCTCAGACTCACCAAGCTGGATCCTGCCCCAGGGCCTTTGCACAGCAGGGACTGTTCCCTCCTTGGAATGCTGCTCCCAAATCCATCCCTGACTTCTCTTCTGCACGGCTCAGTCCTCAACTGGAAAGTCAGTTTCTCGGGAGCCTCACTCGGGCCGGCCCAGCCGCTGCCTCTGGATGACTGTCTGGATCTGCGCGTCCTGGCTGCCTGACTTCGGGCCAGTGACTGAGCCCCTCTGTGCCTCGCCGTCTTCATGCGTCGAGTGAGAGCAGAAACAGTACTTACGGCGTTGACTTGACGTTTGCGTTCATATGTGTGAAATACACAGAACAGTCCCTGGCATACAGTAAGCCCTGGCAGGGAGGTCTGAGAGGGAGGGGATAGGTGTACACATATAGCCGATCGCGTGGTTTAGCAAAAACTAACACAACTCTGGCAAGCAATTATACTCCAAAAAAAAAAAAAAAAAAAGTGCAACTTGCCTAGCCTCTTCACAAAACCAGCTCGGGTCGGGCACACACATCACATGATTGGAGGATATGAGACCCAAAAGCTAGAGGAAACCCCCCGCCCTCCCCACCCCTGACAGATCAGCCCAAGGAGGAGAGTGTGAGCTGCCTGGGGACTCGCTCATTCATCAGATTCAACTCCCATGCTTCCCAAACTTCAGCTCCTCCTGACTCCTAGAGCAGGGGTAAACAAAGTGTGGTCTAGCCACGTGATGAACAGGACACAGCTTGACAAGGAAGCAGGGTCTGACCCACACGACGACGTGGATGCACCCTGAGGACGTCATGGTAAGAGAAATAAACCCGACACAAAGGATGAAGACCATACACGATCCCACTTGCACGAGGCGTCTAGAGCGGCCTAACCCACAGACAGAGCGCAGCTGCCAGGGGCTGGGGGCGGGCAGGCGGTGCCTAATGGGGACAGAGTTTGGGGAGACGACAAGCCCTGCAGGTGGGTGGTGATGAACGTGCTTAGCGCTGCAGACCTCTATGCTTAAAAGCGGCCACAGTGGTAACTTCCATATTATGCATGTTTTATCCCAATAAAAACAAAAGCATCACCTGGGACGTTCGTGGACCATGCAGATTCCAGGGCAGCGTCCCTCAGAGTCCCAGACTCTGCAGGCCTGGGGTAGGGGCCTGGGAACCTGCGTCTCAGAACCTCCCGGGGTGACCTGGCTGCAAGGGTTCCAGGGACACACCTGGAGGCACAGGCCCGCCCCTCCCCCCACCCCACGGCCATGTGTCGGCCCGGCCCTGGGAACCCCCGGGGACCCCCAGAGGCACCTGCTGATACTGCTGATGTCTCACTCACACCCACGGCCGGGAATGCCATCACGGCCATGCGGGGCAGCCGGGAGGCTGAGACAAAGCACCAAGGCCCTGGGGGTTCCGCCCTCCCCTCGGGGTCCCTCGGGGCTGACCCGAATTCAGGTCCCCGGAGGGCCGGCCCCAGGGGCCCCCCAATCCCTGCTGCAGACCTCTGCACCCACCGGCCTCCCAGCGCTGGCCCCCTAGCCGGGCCTGGCCGGGTGGGCGCGTCGCAGAGCGAGGGTCCGCCCACCCGGCTGGCCCTGCCCCCAAGCTTCCTTCCCTGTTTCCCTGAACGCCCCTCGGCTCCTCCGCAGACTCCTCAGGCCCGCAGCAGCCACACTGCTCACACCTCCTCACGCCCGTCGTCTCCTTGGGAAACAAAGACAGGAGACGCAGGGCTCCCCAGGGAAGGCTCTGGGGCGCTGGGCTCGCTTCAGACCCCAGCCCGCCTCTAGGCAGCTGCGCGGCCCGGGCCGGGCGCCTGCCCTCTCTGGGGCTCCGCTGGAAAGCAGGCGCCCGGCCGGGGCGCTGGGGTGAGACCAGGTCACCAGGCGGGGCTCCGCGCGGGGGCGGGGGGACAGCGGGAAACGGACGCTCCCAGTGTGGCTCCGGGATCTGAATGGAATTTTTACCAAACACAAGCTTCCTCTAGCTCCTGAATACTTAGGTTTAATTTTATGCCTTCAAACCGCAGCACGGACTGTGGCGTGTGTGTGCGCGTGCGCGCACGTGCTCGTGTGCGGCCTACCTCCCCCCAGCCGAGGCATCTCGGGGCCACGCCCCGCACCAGGAGGACAGACCCCAGCCCACGGCCCGCGGTGGGATGGAGCCCACCTCCCCCAGGCCCCTGCTTTCCTCAGTGGCCCGTGCCCTGTGCACCCCCCCCACCCCCCCACCCACCCGCAGTGACGTCCCTCCACGTGCCAGCCACCCCCACGCTCTGTGCCCCTGCGCACGCCTTCCCCAGGCCCCCCAGAGACCCCAACCCATCTCTCCCAGAGCGGCGCGCCCGGCCGTGCCCTGCCCTGCCCACACCTCCCTGGCTCCTGGGGCTTCTCACGTGTCCCTCCCCCAGGCAGGCGTCTCTGCTGCCCTCGTGCTGTGGGGCTCCTGGGCGGGGTGTGGACGCCCAGCCTTGCGCCAGCAAAGTGACCCTGTCCTCCACCTCCACTGGGTGGAAGGACCCCTGGGTCTCTCGCACCGCGGGCCCACCCCTGCCCACCCCCACCAGGAGGAGGAAGCCCAGCCCAGCTCCTGGAAGAGGCATAGGAACTTTCTCTAAACTTATTTCCCCTCCTTATTATCGTGTGCCGTTGCTGCCGACAGGGACACGTCCTTATAGCCGGACAGGAGGGGTTACTGGAGGACCTCCATATCATCCCTTCTGGGAACTGGTCCGGCTGGGAAAAAGAAAAGAAAAAAAACCATCCCAGGCAGGTTAGGTCTGCAGCAACGGCCAGGATGGAGCCCAGCTGCCCGGTGCCCCAAGCCCAGGCGTCCAGTCCCCAGCACCAGGCAGCTCTGGTTGTGCTGGAGGCAACACAGAGCACACCAGGGCTCCTTGATTCTTTTCCAGCGTTTACAGCCAGTGAGGGACGCATCCTATCACTCCAGGCCTCGTGGCTTCTCCCCATGAAAGCTGACAGCTCTCCCTCCCTTCCCGTTGCTGTGCCTCACGCGCTTTCCTCCTCGGAGTGTGCCGGCCGCCACACCGAGACGGGCACTGCTGCCCAGCCTCTGGGGCAAGATGGAGGAGGGGCTTCCATGGGGAAAGCAGGGTCTCTGGGCTCCCCAGCCTGGGGCAGGGCCCCGGGGTCCGGTGAAACGTGCCAGTCTTGTGTGTCCGTGCGTTTGATTTTCAGGTCTCCACGGCATCGGAGACCCCGAGGAGGGCTCAGAGGAGGCTCCCAAGAGAAGCAGGGCTGGGCTGCCTGGCCGCTCCCTCACTGCTCTCCCCCACGACACTGGGGTCAGAGAGGGTGACCGCACCCTGCCAGCTTGGGGCGAGGTCACATGGTCAGCCCCGCCCACAGGAACTGGCCACGCAAGGGCCTGCAGGCACCCTCTTCCATGGGCTCAGAGGACGGGAGAGCCCAGGTCCCCTGGGAAACAGCCCTGCTCGTGGGCAGGTCTGTGCCCCCCACACCAGCCCAGTGACAAAGCCCCCCGGAGACGGGCCTGGAGGACCCTTTCTGGGGAGACGACCTCTGGCGCTGGGCCTCTCTCCAGGGTCTCCCCGTAATCTGAGCTGGTCGTGGGGGGCTGGTGTGGGGGGCTGGGGCCTTGGGGGTGAAAGCACAAGAGCAACAGGGGGGGATTCTCTTCGGATTCCGTCTGCCGACTGTGAGGCCAGCTGTCCTAAGGCTGTGAGCCCCCCTGGCTGCTCTACTGCGGACGTGGGGCCAGGGCCCCAGACGGCCCGGGCCGCCGAAGACCGAGCCCCTGGTGCTGGTGACGAAGGGCCGAGCAGATTACTGACCGCTGGCTGCCACCAGGCTCAGCGGAGCGCTTGTCGTCTGGAGGAGCGAGGCAGTAGCGGACCTGGGGTGGGGGTGCGTGCAGGGCGGGGACCGCCCCCAGGGGCGCGGGGTCTTGAGCCCTGTTCTCTCTGGGCCTCGGGCACCCAAGAGCAGCCAGCTGCCAGGAGAAGAGGCCCCGCAGCCTCCGCTGAAGTCGCAGCCTTCAAGTTTAATTAGGTCCCGCTTGTTTACTTTTGCTTTTATTCCATTACTCCGGGAGGTGGGTCCTAGAGGCTCCTGCTGTGATTTATGTCAGGGAGTGTTTCGCCTCTGTTTTCCTCTAGGAGTGTTATAGGTTCGATGCATGAGATGACCCCGAGGGGTGGGAGGGGGGTTCAGGATGGGGGACACGTGTGCACACATGGCTGGTCCATGTGAATGTATGGCAAAAACCACTACAATATTGTAAAGTAATTAGCCTCCAATTAAAATTTTAAAAATTAATGTTAAAAACAATTAAAGACGCAGCTGCTCTGTCTTCGCCCCCAGGACGCCGAAGGCGGCCGTGACGGTAGCTGTGAGCCGTGTCTCTGCCGGCACAGCTGACGTCTGCTCAGCTCGCTCCCCTCGGCCTGACGCAGAGAAGTTCAAGGGCGGGACCACCCCATCAGCTCCCAGGCAGAAACTGTGCCGCCAGCTCAGCAGATGGGAGCCTGAACCCAGGTCTGGACCAAACACCTAACAGCCGATGGCCCGGGCAGCTCCACCCCGGGGCTGTGGCCCTCACAGCCTAGCCATGCGGGACCAGACCCCCAGACGACGTCCATCGGACAGTTTTCCAAATGAGACCAGCTCCCGTCTCCTTAGCTGACACTTCCAGGGGCTGGGCCCCTGCCAGGGATGGGACCTAACTCTCTGCTCTGCCCTCACTCCTGGGAAACTATGGCTGCTGGTGGTCCTACGGACGCCCCAAGCTTGCCCCCCCACAACTTACATCATCCGGAGTCTGGAGAGTTTTACTAAAAGAAGAAACTTGGTGCCTCGTGAGTATTAATGCACCCTCACTCGGACCCAAAGAGGCAGGTCCCACATTCACCCCCATTTAACAGGTGAGGAAACTGTGGCCACACAGCACCCAGGCTCTGAATGAGCACACCTGTGGCTCCCGAGAGGCGCCTGGTGGAGAAAGTGGAAGAGAGCTGCAATCGAGCAAGGGCCCGAGACCCGAGTGGACCCCCATCAAGCCTCCACTCCTCACCTGCTCGGCTTGCACACATTCCAGCGATGGGAGGCTCACTACCTCACAAAGGCCTTGCCCCATCTTCAGGCACCGATGAACCCCAGAACTGCCTGCTATCCAGATGGGACCCCCTCTGCCTTCTCAAGGGAAGGGCATCTGCTCCCTCGGCCCGTGACCCTAGCCCTCAGCGCGTGCACACACACACGTGCACGCAGATTGCGTGCACACACACACACACGCAGATTTGGATCTGTGAAGGTGCCAGCTGCATGCAGGGCCTGGCTTGGGGCTGAGATCCACCAGAAGGGGCAGGGCTCCCAGCCCGGCTCTCTGCACCTGCGGCTTCTGGCCTCTGCTGGACGCAGCCAGGCTGCCCCCCTACTCTGCTGGCCGCATCTCCAGGATCCCGGGGCTTTGGGGAGGGCTGTTCTGCTCGTTCAGGGCTGAGGGTGTGGTCTGGAGACCCCAGGGAAGCCAAAGGCTGCTCCACACCCGCTACCAGCCCCCGACACGCCAGCACACGGAGAAGCTTCCTGCTGTGGGGCTGCTCTCCCGTGTTCCCCAAGCCCCCTGTCCTCATGGGGGGTAGAGATGTCTCATGACATCTCATGACCCCCTCATGGGGTGCTCACGTTTTGGGGAGACCTCACTCTGCTCCCCCTCAGGAGTGTCTCTGATTCTCTCCAACGTATGCATCCCAGTTTCACAGGTTTCACTTGGACAGAAGGTTTCGCTGAGAAAAAGTTAATACTGTAAAAAGCCTGGGAACCTCTGCCATCTGCGATCCGGTCCAGCGGGCAGACCACCCTGAGTTGGGGTGGCCCAGAACAACCACCCAGCTGACAACAACCGGTCCGTGGAGGACGGTGACCCGCTCCCCACCTCCCAGGCCAGACTGCAGAAACAGGGTGACCGCCCCTCGAACCAGCTGGGCTCATGAGGGAAATGGTCAGCCCCTTGGACGAGGACCCTGCTAGCCAGGTCACAGTCCCTGTCTCATACCCGTTGGCCAGCCAGAGCCTCTGAGACCGTCAGCGTGTGAGGGGCAGCTGTGGGGCGAGGGCTCTGCACAAACTTCCGGCGGGAGTTCTGGCCGTGGTGGTGATGGGCACTCCCGGGGGTGGACACACATGAACCCCCGAGCAGGACACTTCCAGACGGCCACGACGCTCAGCCCCATGTCACATGGCTTGTTGCTATTAAGTGGCTCAGTCGTGTCCAACTCTTGTGACCCCGTGGACTGGCTGCCAGGCTCCTCTGCCCAGGGGATTCTCCAGGCAGCAGTACTGGAGTGGGTTGCCATCCCCTCCTCCAGGGGATCTTTCTGACTCAGGGATCGAACCCACGTTTCCTGCGTTGGCAGGTGGATTCTTCAGCACCGCACCACCTGGAAAGTATGTTATGAGTGTCTTACCACAATAGAGTGTGTGTGTGTGTGTGTGTGTGTGTGAGAGAGAGAGAGAAACAAGCCTCATGGGGCAGGGACAGCTGGGTGTCACCCGGAGCCCCAGGCCCAGCATGGGGCCAGGCACCTGGACGCCCCAGAAACACCTGTGGATGAAAAGCATGAAGCCGCGCTGGTTGGAGCCGGGCCTGGTCCCCACTGGCCACCTGGGGCCGTTGCTCACTTGGTGGAGCCTGGCCTGCGACGCGTGGGCGACGGCTGGTCACGCAGAGGTGACAGCTGGAGGCGCGGTGACCTTTCTGGTGCAGGTCCCAGCTGTGGGGCAGCACGTGACCGCGTTGTGCGGAGGGGCAGGTGGGTGCTCGGGACCCCCTCCCCCGGCTGGAGACCCTGGGGCTCGCCCTGAGCCAGCCTCTGGCCGCTGGGCCGCAGGTCTCAACGGTGGGGGTGCGGGGGCTCGGGGTCTCACAGTGGGGGTACAGGGAACGTGGGATGGAACCCCGCTGCTCTCGGCTTCTTCCCGCTCTGCTCAGCCACCTCCCCAGGAGCGGAGGGCTGCAAACCCGGACACTTCTACGGGGTGGCCTGGGGGCGTAGGCGGGGGCTTGTTCTGGACAGAGGAGAGGAGGCCCGCTTCGGGTGGATCGGCCGGACGGTAAGACCTGTTCTTGGAACTTCTGCTGAGGGGCCTCGGCTCTGGGGGAGAGGGGCTGCCCGGCCCCCGGCCCCCGCCTTCTCCTGGCCGGGCACACCTGCCCAACCACGGCTCCGGCGGCGCGGACGCCACTGGGAGTGGAGAAGCAGGGAAGCGAGGACGGATGAGTCCACAGCCTCCTGCCCCCATCGGGAGCCGGGAACCACCCCAGGGGGCGGGGTCGCTCCAGAAAGACGCTCCGAGGCCGTCGCTAGGAGGCTCTGAGCTGGCTGTGGACAGGCGGCCTGCGGGCCCGGACGTCAGGGAGCCCTTTGTGCCGCCGTCGGCTGGCGCGGCAGCCCTCGGGCTCAGCTGGTCCTCTCTCTTCCGCGCTGGACGCCCCAGCGGTCGTGTGTCCCGTGCCAGAGGCCATGACGCACGCGCACACAGACACACACGCACACATAAAATTTGCTCCTAGACCCCCCCTTGGAAGGGCCCCCGCTCTCTGCTGGGGGCCCACACCCTTGAAGAGGGTCCTCACCATGCCCTCCTCTGGGGGTTGCTCCCGATGGCGACACACCGTGCTCGGAGTCCTGTATCCTCAGAACCCTTTTGCGTCCTTGGGGAGCTCCAGCTCCAGCCGCCGAGCAGGGCTGACATTCCCTGGGCGTCTCCCTCTGTCCGGGGAGGGCCCCTCCTGCAGCGCCGCCTCCCTCACGCCGGTTCCGAGACTGTTTTGCTGTGGATGAGCGTCCTGTCGGCCGCCGCCGTGGCTACTGCTTTAGAGCCTGGCTCCACGTGGGCACAGACAAGGCGCAGGACGACACCCCCTTCTCAGCCTTTCTAGAGCTCGTCTTAAAGTCAAGGGGGACACGGCACACAGCAACGCGGACAAGCCAGGTCCCCGGGTTTGGACCAACCACAGACGGGCCGCCGCCCACACCAGCCCCGGTCACCGCTCGCCTGGGCCACCGCTGCGGCCCCCGCTGCGGCCCCCGCCCTCACCCCCTCGGGCCTGACCACCTGCAACATCCAGAGTGGTCCCAGAGCGAGACCATGCCCTTCCCCTGCTCAAAAACGCCCGTGGCTCCCCTGTCCCTGGGGGAAAAGCCAGAGTCCTACCAGCCCCATGGACCCTCCGTCTGTCCTGACCCCCTACTCCCCCCGCCCGCAGCCCCACGGGCCTCCTCGCGGTTCCTCCATCACGCGTGCCTCAGGGCCTTGCACCGGCTGCGCCCTCTGCCTCTGCCTGGCCCGCTCTCCCCAGGAAGCACTCAGCCCACCCCCTCACTTGCTGTTTGTCTAAAATCCCAGCAACATCCCCCCGACAGCTCTCTGCTGCTCCTGCGTGCCCCTCCACAGCAGCTCTCCAACACGCTAAACACCGTCCAGCTTCATCGCCATTTCTCTGCTTCTCCCCAGCACGGTATAAGCCTGTTCGGACAAGGATTTTCTGGTTTCATGCCCTGTCGTAACTGGGCAGTGCCTGGATGATGCCTGGCACACGCAGCTGTGCTCAGTAAATATTTCTTGAATGAATCAAGTTTGCTGAAAGAACCCAGGCTTGCAGGAACCAAAGCTGCTGTGATTCTCAGTCTGAAAGATGCAGGGGGAAAGCCTTGAGAAGCCGACTGTCATGGGCAGGACCCAGAGGAGGGAAACTGCAGGGTCTACGCACCAGTACCTGAAAGAGTGAAAGGGCTGCAGCCTGGGAGCGGAAGACAGAGGTCCTGATAAGGACTGCAAACAATTCCTGAATCAGGTGGCTGAGGAAGAACTCCTGGACCTCACAGAATTAGAGGCCAGGCGGCAGGTTCGACAGAGTGTCACATGGTGGGAGTTCCCTGGGGGTCTGGAGGTTAAGACGCCTTGCTTCCACTTCGAGGGCTGCGGGTTCAATCCCTGGTCGGGGAACTAAGGTCCCACAGGCCTTGTGGCCAGAAAACCAAAACATAAACACAGCGAATATATAAACATAAAAACACTATAAAGGAAGTGGAAGAAAGCGAAGTCACTCAGCCCCCTCGGACCCTTTGCGACCCCATGGACTGTCGCCTACCAGGCTCCTCCATCCAGGGGATTTTCCAGGCACGAGTACTGGAGTGGGTTGCCATTTCCCTCTCCAGGATATATAAACAAAGAAATAGATAAAAAATATAAAAGTATTCTTTAAATATTGTAACGAATTCAATAAAGGCTTGACAAATGGTACACATCAGGAAAAAACCTGTTTTTTTAAAAAAGAACACACCAAGAAACCTTCCCTTGGGCCCTTGGGCCTGAGATCTCAAAGTCCCCCAAATGGGGGGACTTCCAGCCTCAGACAGTGTACAGCTTAACGAGCCCAGAGGCAGCGGCACAGAGGAAGCCCCGCGCTCACTGCAGACAAGATGCTACGTTAAGGGCTGCATGAACGTCAGCCCCCGGAAGCCCCAAGCGGCCCTAAGGGGTAGGCTCCACCATTATCCCCATTACAGAGACGTGGACACCGAGGCACAGAAGGCCGAAGCACTCGCCAAGGGGATGGAACCCGACGCGGGAGTGGGAGAGATGTTGGACCTCACAGAGACTGCAGGGGCGCCCGAGAAAGGGCATGGCAGCCCCGGGGCCCCTGGCTCCTCCCCGGAAGTGACCCCTCAGCCCCAGAAAGCGGCTGCTGCTGCTGCAGCCCACTCAGCCTGCAGGGTGGCTACAGGTGGTCAGTGCCCCGAGGAGGGGGTGGGAAGAGCTCACATGCAGCAGGGTCAAATGCAGCGCCAGCAATACTTGACGGTAAAAGGCGTTTCAGTGCAGCTTGAGAGAAAACGAAATTCAACTCCATTATCGTGAAAATTACATCCATTGAATATTAGATAAGGAAAAGTCAGCGTTCGATTTCTGAAATGCAAGATGTAAGTGCACGCCGGGCGATAAATGTAATGATACTCTTAAGCAACTCTATTCTGGAAGCATCGAGAGCCTCATGTTTAGGGAGACCGCTGCCTGGGGGTCGCCACGGCGTATCTGTGCGCTGGGTTTGTACAGCCCGGCGCCTGCTCGCTAGGGGGGCTGGTAGATGTCCAGCAAAGGCTACTGGAGGCTGAGCTTGGAGGGCCCATTAAATGGGGGCACCCTCCAGCAGTGCCCTGCCCCCTGGGGCACTGGGCCACGCTGGGGAGCCAGAGCATGGACCAGGAACAAAACCCACGGGGGTGCGTGGTGAGGCACGTCAGGTGGCCGGGGCAGCAGAGAGGAGCCAAGCGCACAGCGGCGACAGGCACCCACTGCGAAGGCGTCGGAAGAGCAGAGGGGGTGCGGGGGCCCAGGAGGCCCACCCCCCACAGCAGCAGCCCCGCCCCTCCCTGCTCCTGCCCGGGCTCTGCTGTGGGTTCACAGGCGAGTTCCATTACCCCTCTGGGCCCAGTGTTCTCCATGAAACGAGCATGCTAACCAAGAGGTCCTTTGGTGAACGGATGGATACATACAGCGTGGTCCATCCAGAGCACGGAATATTACTCAGCACTAAACAGAAATGAGCTATCAAGCCATGAAAAGCCACGGAGGCAACGAGCGGGGGAAGCCAGCGTGAGGAGGCCACAGCGCACCGTGTGGCCACGGCTCAGTGACGTTCTAGAAAAGGCAAACCTGTCAGAGGCGGCCAGGGGCTGCGGGAGGGGCCCGCGGATGCAAGGGCAGCGAGGCTGGTCTGCACGACACGGCACCAGCGCGTCCAAGGCTTCACACAGGTGTCCAGACCCCGAGAACGCACACCACCAAGAGCGAGCGCTCAGCAAACTGGGCTTTTACTACTAATGGCGTAGCAGCTCCGAGGCACAGCCAATAGGGGGGCTGAAGCATCTCCCAGCCAGCCACCCCCGGAATGGCACCCCGCCCCGCAGCCAGATCACAGAATCGGGCACCGCTGCCCACTGCCAGAGACCTACAGGGTCTTCCCGGATTCCAAACCTCGCCTCCAGCCCACGTGTGAGCCTTGGGCTTCTGCTCCCAACAGCCTCCAAACCTGGGCATCTGGCCATCTCCCCCGCCCCTGGTCCCCACCGAGCTCTCTGCCTCCCCTCCGCTACCCTCAGCCACACAGGCACTGGCCCAAGACACTGCCACTGGAACAGGGCGGGGCACAGAGCAGGGGGTCAGCGAAGAAACACACAGCCCCGCCCGTGCGCTGGACAGACGCCATCACTGCGTTCCACACTCGGGACTCGGGCAGCGCCGTGGTCCCCCCGGGCTTGGGTGAGGATGGCCGCTGCGTTTAAGCCGTCACTGTTGAGCATACACTAACTTGATGTCCGGAGACCCGTTACTCTGTCGCCGTTCAAAACTCCGTGCTTTGGAAACACCTCCTCCAGAACTTAGTGTCCCTCCCAGCCCCATCACGCTCCCCTACCTGCTGCACCTCTGATCACTGACCAATACCAGCAGGGGGCCGGCGGGACACCACCCCCAGCTGGGGCTGCCCAAGGGATCATCCGAGGGGCCCAGCTGTTGCGGCACTCGGTGGGAGGACTCCTTGCGTATACAGTTATTAATGACTTTATTTATACACCAATATTTAGTACTGCTTGCAATTAAGCAGATCTGCTTTCAAAATATGACTAATTAGAGAAGAGTCATGTTGGCAGGGAGAAGACACGGCGTCCCAGCAGCCAGAGGCGAGACCAGGTGCTGGATCTCAGACCCAGTGGGTTTTTGGGCACCCCCAAGCCTTGGAGGACCCGGGCGGGGGCAGAGAGAGGGGAGGAGGGGAGAGGAGGGCAAGAGCGTTGCAGTCCTCAAGCCAGGAGCCCTCGTTTGTATGGTGCGTGTTAACCATGTTCTCTGGCCTGACACTGGCTGCTACCTGGAAGCCAGCAGAGAAGTTCGGAGCTGCCTGGTCCCAGGCTGACATTCTGGGGCGGGGGGCAGTCCTGGAGAGAGCTTGTGCGTGATCCATATGGGGTGGTGGGTAAAATCTGCTGTTAGTCACCGGCGGGCACCTGTCCCCGTGACACCCTCACTGACTTATATCTAGTAAGAGGCAAGATCTGCTCTCTGACTGCGCGGAGTGACTGCTTGCGGTCAGAACACGGTTCTGGTGGCAGAGGAGGCTGAAGGCCTTGGTTCCTGGGGGCATCGGTAACAGGACTCTCCCAAGCGCTGGCATCCCAGGCAGTCTGAGAACCAGTGTCCCTGGCAGTCGTCTACCTGACCCACAAGGGTCCCTGTCCTGTGCCAGGCGCTGAGCTGGGGCCAAGGACGCGGAGACAGAGATGGCCCAGAGGCCAACCCTGACCTTGACCCTGAGGTCCTCCAGGTGGGTGACGTGGGCATGGAAACAGACAGCTACACGGCCCATGGTGGCACGGAGCGCCTGGTGGATGCCGGAAGTCTCGGGAGTGGCCCGTCCCAGCCCCTGGGGGCGGGCTGCTGAGCGTGGCGGACACCCCAGACCCCACGCCCCTCGCCCCTCAGCCTTGCTGCTTTCAGCACCAGCTCAGCCACCGGAGGCCGTCCCTCCAAAGAGCTGGAGAGCTGGGAGGGCGGGAGGGCGGACAAACACCATGAGGGGCGACAACGCCCGCCCGGGCATGCAGACGCGGCCCCGCCTTCTGGGGAACACGCCCTCGCTGCTGGGGTGAGCGGGGCCTGGGTGTCTGCCCAGCCCTGGCACCTGGAGCGTGGACGCACCAGAGATGTCCCACCCTGGGGCAGGACTACCAGCTTCTGTGGTCACTAGAGTCAGGGTCAGGGAGTGAAGTCTGGGGGCCTCTAGGTGAGGACCCCATCTGGCAAGGCACCTCTCCAGAGAAGGCTGGCCATGCCCCCCACCCCACTGGCCACGGCAGTGGCTGGTGGTAGAGGGATGTGCCCCCGGGAGCCCTGTGTGTTGTGCACACCGAGGGAAGACGCAGAGGGACAGAGCCCCAGAGAGGCAGAGGAGGGCGGCTGTGACGCCGCGGGTGGACCAGGAGGGATGCAGGGCGGGAGAAGAGGTGAAGAGACGGAGCTTGGTGGTGGCGGTGATCAAGGCACCGGGTGTGTTTACGAACACGCCTGCTCAGGCCTGCGTGGAGGCCGGATTAGGAGAGGGAGGCTGTGTGCGTCCTGGGCCCCGGGGGGCACGCCTGCACCCTCAGCGGGGTCGCTGCCTCCGTGAAGCTCCGAACCCACACAGCAGCCCCAAGTCCGGGCCGTGAGAGGCCTGGGAAGTGAGCTAATAAGCAGAGCGACGGACAGCCATCCGTCACCGTCAGCCTGAGGGCCTGGCCGGGCGGCTGTGGCCTCCGGGACGGGGCGCCTTCTGTGGAGGGTGGGTCTGCGCTCCTCGACGGCGCAGATGGGGTCGGGGTGCCCAGATCCAGCAGGGAAGGGAGATAGCGCCCAGCCACCCACCGTGGGTCACTCGGGAATACTTCCCAAGGGCCTCCTGTGTGCTGGCCCCGGGGGCTTCAAGTCAGAGCCGATGGGGGGAACAGGCAGGGGACCCGCACACGCCCAGGACAGGCTCCGAGGGGGAGAAAACTGCTTTTGTACATAGCAGGTACTCAAGTAATAATACCTGTTTCCTGCCAGCCTCCCCTCGCCCTAAGGACAGAGAGACAACTGCCCACTGCAGAGACCCAGGCCTGGGCTCACGAGCCAGCGGCACCGGCGAGCGCTCAAAGCCCACGCGGGGGATGGACGAGGAGGCCCTTCAGGCCGGCCCTGCTCTGCATTCGGCCCTCGTCCCTGAGCTGCTGGTCAGCATGCAAGAGGCCAGCACGACGCAGGCTTTGGAAAGGATCCTTGAGATCAGAAGATTTGCTGGAGTGGATATAAATAGCCCAAAGCTCCCAGCCCAGCTGCTGAGCCAGCGATGCGGGCCAGGCGGTCAGGGGGACTCCCTAAGCCTGGGTCCAAACTCGCCTTCGTGGAGCGGCCGCCCCGCAACCTCCTCTGCCCTTCGGGCCCTGTGCCCCACCCCGACCCCGCTGCCTGTCCGAGTTCCTCTCTCCAAACGCAAACTGCTTCCGAACCAAGGCAGAATCATCCGCGGGCCGCTGGTTTGCTGTGGAGGGACTCAAGGGGCAGGGGGCACGCGTGGGCAGGAACACCTGGGGTGCTGGGGGGCACAGAGCTATAGACACACCCTGTCGTCTGTGACGCCAGGCCAGGGCCAGTCCTGCTTTCACCCAATGCCTATAACGAATCTCATTCGTCTCGACATTGAACTGCAGATACAGCACCGTCAACTCTAGTGAAAGGCATTTTCTGACGGGCACACAGCAGCCCTTCTCCTCCCCGCGCCACCTCCCATCAGGTCTGCATCCCCCGAGGGGGCTGACCCCCGCGTCCCCCTGCGTGCCCCTGGCCCCAGCCTCTCTGCTCCAGCATCCCCCACACTGTACAGGCTGGCGCTTACGAGGCTTGGCAAACAGTAGTTATATGAAAGAATATAACGATGAGCCTCCAGCGAACGCAACACACGGGGGAGAGAAGAGACGGTCTGTCTCCCGTCTGTCCCTCTGTCTGTCCCTCTGTCTGCCTTGTCTGCCGGCAGCCCAGGCAGTACCCTATCTGTCACAAGACACACACCATCCCCGAGGGTCCAGGGGCCCTTGCCCGACCCCCACCTATGTATCTCACGCTGTAAGAAGTAACCAGCCCTCGTGGCGCATGTCAGAGTCTGGAGGTGAGCGGTCCAGGCTGTACGGGGCAGTCCCCCCCAAGTGTCGGGGGCCCTGGCGCCTTCCAGCTCACTGGCCCTGCCTCCTGACAGTGTGACCACTGCCCTCATGATCCACAGTGGCCGCCTGTGCTCCAGCCATCACCTCCTCATTCCAGCCAATAGGAAGAAGAAGAAACAGGGAAAGGACCCACCCCTTCCTTTAAAGGCACTTCCTGGAAACTGCACACTTCTGCTTACCTCTTACTGGCCAGAGCAGTTACACGGCCATATCTAACTACCTGGGAGGCTGGGAAAGATGTTCTTTATTCTCCCTGGCATTGTGGCCATATTAAAACACAAAACACACCAAAAATGAGGTTTTAATAAAGAGAAAGCAGATACCGGGAGGCAGCCATTTAGGTCACATGTCCTCCCCACCCAGGCCAGGGATCACCCCCTTTCCACCTCCAAGACCCCTTTCACCATCTTCCCCACAACCTGCCAAATAATAAGGCTTGAGAACTCCTGTGGAAGGAGCTCTCCCCCTCTCCCGTGCTGTGCTGACCGGCTCTGTCCTACGAGAAGGCTTCTCTCTCTCCTTATGCCCACTTTTCCAGGTGAGGAGGAAACTTGCCAGCCTGCAAGGATGAGGCCAGGACCCAAATCCAGGCCCGTGTGCTCCCAACTCAGCAATCTGTTTTAATCAAACTGCACTTGGCAAGCTGGGGCATGAGCGGGGCCCCAGCCCCCGACCTCCTCACGGGATGGAGCAGCCTGAGACGCACCTGCCCTGGAGATGGCCCTCGAGATGTCCCAACTGTGAGGAGTGCCCCCGTGCAGCGTGGGTCTGACTGCACCAAGGCCGGCCTTTCACGGACAGAGAGCCAAGCTCCGCCTGCACTGTGGCTGGGCTGGGCTGAGCCTGCAGGCCCTGGGCAGTCCAGACCCCGCCTGGGGTCCCGCTCATTAAACCAGGCGCTCAGGCGCCCCAACTGGGTGCACAGAGAGGTCCCCACGAGCTTGCGAGCTGGAGAGGGCACAGTCTGCTTCAATCAAATGAAAGCAGAGGAGAGCTATTCAGGGAGAAAACCGGTGAGCTCTGGCTGAAGCTGTCACCTTGAGGGACGTCAAACACCAAGCTTTCCTAGAGGGACATGCAGAGCCCCGAGGGCCGTGCAAGAGAGATATGCGCCCACCTGGGGCTGGCTGTGCCCGCCCCTGACACCTGCCCCCACGCCCTGCATGGGGCAGAGGCGGCACCTGCTTCCCCAGAGGCAACGAGGCACCTCCCTGTGCCCCTAACCTGCCGCCCCGCACACGTCTGCACACAGCAAGGCTCTGGAACTTGCTGGATGGAACCTGGAGCGTGGGTTCAGTGGAGAGGGAAAGACAGCCCCTCCAGACTCAGAGCAGTCCAGGCAGAGGAGACAGGCCGAGGCGCAGACAGAGCAAAGGCAACTCTCTCCCCTCCATCCACCCCAGTCTCCTGCAGCTCAGGGCACGGGGCAGCTGGCATCTGGTGAATGACAGTCTGGGGAGATGGCCGTGAATCAGCTCCTCCCCAGCCGCCTTCTCCCTCACGGACCAGAGTCGGCAGGCTTCTCCGCAAGGAGGTCGCGCCCCACGGATGCCGGTCCTGCTCGGCACTGTCCTGCAGATCCACCCTCACCCTCTCCTCCTGGCCTGGAGCTCTCAGCTCTCCGGGGGCGGGAGAGAAGGGGCTCCCTGAGCGCTCCCCACAGGAAGAGGCCTGCGCAGGCCTTGTCTGGACCACTGCCAGCAGGACCACCCTCCCATCGCCGCCACGGCCTGGCCCCCGGGCAGAGCCCCAGGGCACAGCCGGTGTGGCTCTCAGGACCACAGACACGGAGTAGGACAGAACACGGGTGTGGGCTCATCTGGCCCTGCCACTTCCTAGCTGTGCAACCCCGGGAAAGACACGCCACCACTCTGAGCCTCAGTTTCCTCATCTGTAAGGGGGGGCACACAGATTAAAAAGGGGTCAGGGAACACACAGCAGGCCCTCAGCCCACCTCCCGGCAGAGACCGCCTGCCAGGAAAGCCACCGACTCCAGAAGACAAGCAGGGAAAGCCCAGCTGCAGGTGAAGATGCCAGGCGCTCGGCTTTGCTGAGCCCTCCCTGCCCGAAGAGAGAGTGGGCGCACGTCCACACGATAACTGCCTCTGCGTGTGCTTACTAATCGTGTGGGCACAGCCGCAGCAACGTCACGCGTGTCACAAAAGGTTGCCCCCAAAAGACGCTGAGGACGAAAGTCCAGGCTCAGTGGGAAGAGAAGCCCCTGTGCCTCCAAGGATGCTACTGACTGCCCCTGGGGCGCACACACTCCTTTCCGGAGCCCCTGGACTTGCTCGCCTGTCAGCTGTGGACTTGTTTTAAATGCTCTTTTGTTTTTTTCTGACCCCCTGGACTGTAGCCCTCCAGGCTCCTCTGTCCATGGTATTATCCCAACAAGAACACTGGAGAGGGTTGCCATTTGCTGCTCCAGAGGATCTTCCCCAACCAGGGATCAAACCCATATCTCCTTCATCGGCAGGAGTGGTCTACCACTGAGCCACCCGGGAAGGCCCTCGTTTAAAACGTCTCATCTGAAACATAAGTGGTTTGCTGGGCGGGCATCTGATGGGAGCCAGGATCCGGCGCGGCCAGCTCGATGGAGGGGAGAGGCAGGGCTCCCAGCTGGGGACCGCCACAGCAGGCCAGATGGGGCGCCCCAGGGGGCCCAGGGCTGCGGCACACGCAGAAGTCAAGACCCACTCTCACGTGGATCAGAACCACGAGGAGTTCCAAGATGGAAGCCGGTCCCTACGGGACACAAGGGGTCTCCGGGGGCAGGAACGAAGCGCGTCCAGGCAGAGGGCCCCACGTGAGCCAAGGCACGGAGCGTGAAAACTGCACGCGTCGGGGTGAGCAGCAGAGGGCAGTGCTGGCGGCCAACCCACCTGGGGCAGGTTTGGGAGCGAGAGAGAGCCTGCAGGGAAAAGATGTCTGGGCAAGATGTCTCGGGACGGGGGAGGAACGGAGAGAGAGGAGGGCTGTGCTCCTCGGGCTCCCTGAGAGGCAGGCAGGGGCTCCGCACACCCCCGGTGTGGGATCCCCGCCCCCGCAGGCCAGCGGCCCCCTCCCCAGCAGAAGTGAGGCTGCTCAGGGTGCCTGCGAGGCTGGGGGAGCAGGGGTGTGCTCTTAATTACCGCAGTTATCACAAACGCGTCAGCCGTGATCAGTTCCTCCAGACCACCCCCCACCACCACCGCCCTTCTCCCTGGATGTTTTGGCGGCTCCGCCATATGGCAGAGTTAAAAATACAGCTCAGAGTGAGGGGGTGCAGACGGGAGTGGGCAGGTTCCCGGCGTGGCGGGCGGGCATCTGGTCAGGCCGGCCTGGGACACACTCTGAGCCCAGGTACCCCAGCTCCTGCTGGGCTACGGCTGGACAACACCCGTCAGACACCTGGCACCATGGAGAGCGACCCACCAGGGGCCGGACCGGCGCCAGAGCCCACACACAGAGTGGCCCTTTTGGCCTGGGGGGAAGTGACAGCATGGGGCCTGGGCCCCCCCCGAGTGCAGGGGGGAAGAGGGCTGCAACTCCTTGCTCTTCCTCCCAGTGGGGGGTGTGTGCAGTCCTCTCCCGCCTGAAACTGGCCTTGGGATCTGCTTGACCAATAGCAGGTGGCAGAAGTGACCTCGTGGGATCCCCAAGGTCGAGCCACAGGAAGCCTCAGAACGCGGCATTCCCAGCCTCCCTCCAAGCCTCAGAACCCCGGCTCTGGGGTCTCCAGACCCCCGAGCTGGAGAGGCCAGGTGTGGACACTCTGGTCCACAGGGCCAGCAATCTGGGTGTCTCCACTGGTTCCCAGATCCCCGAGGAAGGTGTTCTGGATGCTCCAGACTAGAATGTCCACTATTTGAACACCACTAAGTAACCACCCTTATGGCAGAAAGTGAAGAACTAAAGAGCCTCTTGATGAAAGAAGAGAGTAAAAATGTTGGCTTAAAGCTCAACATTCAGAAAATGAAGATCACGGCATCTGGTCCCATCACTTCATGGGAAATAGATGGGGAAACAGTGGACACAGTGGCAGACTTTATTTTTGGGGGCTCCAAAAGCACTGCGGATGGTGATTGCAGCCATGAAATTAAAAGACGCTTACTCCTTGGAAGGAAAGTCATGACCAACCTAGACAGCATATTCGGAGAAGGCAGTGGCACCCCACTCCAGTACTCTTGCCTGGAAAATCCCATGGGCAGAGGAGCCCAGTAGGCTGCAGTCCATGGGGTCCTGAAGAGTCAGACACGACTGAGCGACTTCACTTACACTTTTCACTTTCATGCATTGGAGAAGGAAATGGCAGCCCACTCCAGTGCTCTTGCCTGGAGAATCCCAGGGATGGGGGAGCCGGGTGGGCTGCTGTCTATGGGGTCACACAGAGTCGGACACGACCGAAGTGACTCAGCAGCAGCAGCAGAGTAATTCCCAGCAACCGCACAGGAAGCATGAGACCCAGCTGCACCAGCCCCGCCCTGCAGCATCTCAGCTCGAAGGACCGGGCTCGCCTTAAGCCTCTGGATTTTAGAGCAATCTGTTACTCAGCCACAGATACCTGGACGCTCATTCGTTCACCGACTCACTCATGCATTCACTCAACGTGTTCATTAACATCCACCCCCAGGCAGCCACCCCGGGGAGGCCGATGTCCCTGCCTGGGCTGCCTCTACAGAGAGGTGAGTGAGGGGTGCTGGAGGCAGGGTCCAGGGGGTCAGCCAGCCCCACTCTCTCACCAGTCCAGAGACACCGCAGACAACACAGGCCAACACCTGGGCTGCTTGTTGTTCAGTCACTAAGACGTGTTGCGCTCTTTGCGACCCCATGGAATGCAGCACGCCAGGCTTCCCTGTCCATCACCACCTCCCAGAGCTTGCTCAGACTCATGTCCATGGAGTCAGTGATGCCATCCAACCATCTCATCCTCTCCTTCCGCCTTCAGTCTTTCCCAGCATCAGGGTCTTTTCCAATGAGTCAGTTCTTTGCATTGGTGGCCGAAGTATTGGAGCTTCAGCTTCAGCATCAGTCATTCCAGTGAATATTCAGGGTTGATTTCCTTCAGAATGGACTGGTTGGATCTCCTTGCAGTCTGAGGGACTCTCAAGCATCTTCTCCAACACCACAGTTCAAAAGCATCAATTCTTCGGTGCTCAGCCTTCTTTATGGTCCAACTCTCTCGCCCTTACATGACCACCGGAAAAACCATAGCCTTGACTAGACGGACCTTCATCTTTCTGGTGAAGCAATGAGCTCTCCCTTCCGTCTGGACAGGTAGTTGGGGGGTTAGACAGGATGGGGCTTGTTCCTTTTATCCAGAACCCATGTGCCCCGCTCGCGTCCAGGACCCCCAAGTCCTACGGCGTCTCCTGCAGCCCCTGCTCCCTGGTTCCCCCTCCCGGAGCCACGTGTCCTGTCCAGCGCCCTCCCCCAGGCAGCCCCCCTGGGGACGCCCCGCGTCTGCTCCCAGAGCCCCTCAGGACCGCAGCTGCTGGTCCTGCCCACCCACCACCTGCAGCTTCCCCCTCTCCTCTCCCTCGCTGTCCTCTGGGTCCCTTTGCTGCAGACACACCGGTCTCCTCATGGCACCTGGACCATGCCAGGTACACTGTCCACTCAGGCAACCAAAAGGGGGACACAGTGACCGCTGTCCCCGCCAGAGACAGCAGTGCCAGGGCCCCGAGAGAGGGCCCTCACCCTCCAAGGGGAGCAGGAGGGGCGGGGCCTCACCCCAGGCTGACCTCCCGGGCCACCCGCCCATCCACAGTGCTCCTCAGGCTGTCAGGGAGCCCCGAGGCCTGTCCCGGGTCTCACGCCCTCACCTGTAAGGGCCCTGGTGCCACGGCCGTCCAGGAGGACGCTGGGGTTTCACGGGGCACCTCGTGCCACCCCCGCCCTGCTGGACACCAGACAGGCATGACCGACTGCGAGAGCCAGGTCTGTCGCCAGGACACGGGCTGCGGGAGCCCCGTCTTCTGCCCGCAGCAGGCCCGGTGCCCCGGGGGGCAGAGGGCTGCCCAGGGTCCTCAGGGTCCGTGTGGTCTGACACTCTCCGTGCAGAGCAAACAGGCCCCTCCAGCCAGCAAGATGGGGGGCAGAGCCGGGGGGGGGGCAAAAAGGACCGCGTGCCCAGTGTGTTGCGAGGGTCAACACACCGGAGAGGCCTCAGTGGCAGGCCGGCCCATCCTCATCATGTGCTTGGGGAAGCGCACCAGCCCCGCTGGAGCCTGACAGCTTCAGAGTCCCTCCCCTGCACACGGCACCTCCTGCTTGCCACCATCCCATCAAGTGGGGGCCACCACCCCCATCATTTTGCAGGAAAAGGACTCGGGCTCCTGGTGTTGAAGTAACTTCCCCAAGGAGACCAGAGTGCAGCAGAGGCCAAACCCGACGCTCAAAGGGAAAAGGCAGGGCTGTCCCAGGATGGACGGTGGTGCTGGAGGCAGTCCTGGCTCCTGGAGCAAAAGCCTGGGTGCGCCGACCACGCACAACCAGAATCAGCCCCAAACACCGACACCGCGCAGTGAGCAGGTCTGGCGCGACAGTGCCCGGGTTCTAGAGGCAGGCAGGCCCGCGTGCGAATTCTGCCTCTGCCCTGGTGACCACCGGCAACCTCTCGGAGCCTCAGCATTCACATCTGCAAAATGGGGTGATGGTAGCCCACACGTGTCACGGCGCTGGAGCACCGGGAAAGCCTTCGTTATTACCAGGACTCGATTGTTGTCGAAGCGCTCCGGAGTTTGGGTGCCCAGAGCCCAGGGTCACTGCCTGTTCCTCCGTGAAACTCGCTTCCTCCAAGGAAAGCTGAGTGTCTCACAACGAGGCTCAAAGCACAGCTTTGTTGAGGGTGAGCGGCCTTGTTCCCCAGCCCCACCCCCCAAAGCTGACGTTGGTTCTCAGCAAGCGCCCTGGGCTGCTGTGCCTGCCCGGGCCTCCCCTGGCCCACTGTCCCCACTCCCAGGCCCGGCACGACCACAGGCAGCACGTCCAACCCCAGACAGGCTGTGCGCCCACTTCCCGTCTCGGCGCCCTCGTGTGCTGTCTGCTGCCGAGAGACCATCCTCTCTCTCGCTCTTCAAGCCTGGCCTCAAACGCCACCTCCTCTAGGAAGTCTTCGGAGGCTGACGCCCAAGCCTGGCCATCTGCCTCTTGCTGGAGGCTGCCTGCACACCACTCAGCTCCCCTCTCACCCCGGCCCAGGGTCTGTGTCCCTGACAACGTGGAGGCCGTGGAGGAGCCGCTGATTGAGACCAAGGACCAGGCAGGGCTGAGTCACCAGGAGCCGTCAGGGGGGACAAGGAGATAGTGGGTCTGTGAGGCGCAGCCCAGCTCCTGCCTCAAACTGGTTCCATACCCCCTCCCCGGATGGACAGGCATGTTGTGAACAAACTACAAAGCCTTCACTCGAGAATTGGGGCGGGGTGGGGGTGGGGGTGGGGGTGGGGGTGAGCGGTGTTCTGCCTGCTTCAGTCCTTTCGACATTTCCATAGGTTTGGAAATTTCAAATAAAGCAACCCTCAAGGGCTGTCTGGGTACCCCAAGCCTCCCCTGAGCCAGCGTCCCTGGTGTCCTGCAGCACCAGGCACCCCGCAATCCCGCAACCTGGTCTCTGGAGCAGGGCCGCCTCCCCAGCCCACTGGCCTGGGGGCACCTGGGGCAGAGCCTGCCTTACTCCATCCGTCCTCCCCCTGGGGGATGCCTGAGGCTGACGGGTGCCTGCAGACCTGAGCAGAGCTGAGCAGCTGAGGTGTCATCATGGGGCCACCCAGAGGATCCCTATGAGGCTGGGGAACGTGGATTGCAGAAGGTGTTTGATAACCTCAAGGCTGCGGCTCTTCACTCAGTGAAGCATAAGCACTCAGCATCCCTAATAACTGGTGTGGCATCGCCCGTCAACACGGCACTCCTGGAAGAGCAGGATTCGGACCCTGAAGGTCCACGGTCCTGGGGATTCCTAGCAAGGGCGTCACTCTGGGAAGCTTGCTCTGAAGTCAGGGTGTTTCTGCTGCAGCCTGACCTGTGTCTGCAGGGTGGTGGGGCGGGGGTGGCGGAAGATTCGAGGCCCCCTGATTTCCCAGCTGCCTTGCGACCTCCTCGGCGGCTTCTGCTCCATTTCAGTGAGGTCAGCTCACGCCCCCCTCCCAGAGCCTGCCCGACGCCCAGCCGGTCACTTTGTGCCTGCTGCTCTGTGGCCAATTACACAGATGACACCCTGACTCGCTCAGAATGGTGCCCTCCCCAAGTCGGGCAAAGCTTGGCTCTTTCTTACAAAAGCAGAAAGCAGGGAACAAAAAAACCCCCAAGATCAGCTGTCAAAACAATGTCATCGACGAAGCAGCTGACAAGCAGCCACACAGCTGACCGAAACTGCCCCTGACCCCAGACTCCTGAGTGCAAACCTCACAGGCACAGCCCTGAGAGCTCCGCAGGCTTGGAGGCCTGAACCAGATTTATCTCAGGATTTATCCTCCAGGCTGTAACAGAATCACTGGCTTAGCGTGTCGGACGGCCGGCAGACAGCGTCAGAGAAGCAGCTCCTTGTTTCTGCGGACTCGACCATCTGCCTGAGAAAGAACGGCTCGCCCCGCTCCCCGGGATGTGACCATGTGTTCTGCAGCCGGACTGAGGCCCTGCAGGCACAGAGCAGCCCGTTCCCGGCGGGGGGACATCCTCCTCGGCACCAGCTACTCGGCTGGGAGAACAAGAGTATCATTGACCGAGAACGGGAGCCCGGTATCTCTCTTGGCCGCCCCCTCCGCCCTTGGAGATCAGAGAAGCCTGCTCAGCCTCTCCCGGCCTGTGCGAGTCCCCAGAGGTGGAATCAGAGGCGGCCGGGACCTCCGACCCTGCGGCCCGGATCTGGGGTTCCCCGGCCACTCTGAAGATAAATGTGCTCTCGGAGGCTCCCAGCCAGGACCCGCCCCGTAAGGCGCTCGAGTCCCCTCCTCCAGCCCACCCCTCATCGCCGGTCACCCTCGAGCATCACCCCTTCCCTCTCCCCTGAAACTGACGCGCCTTCGTCATGGTTAATATCAGCACAGACCGGAGGAGCACCCGTTTGGAAAGTCCGCAGAGACTGAACGCCACTGGAAACCTCCCCCGGAGTGAGTCACCAGCTCGCAGCTCCAGAAAAACGTCCTCTCCGGTGAGTTGACAGCCCCCGAGGGCTGGAGGGGACGCGGGCACCGAGGCAGGCGGCTCCACCGGGCCTTCCAGCCTCATCAGGCCGAGGCTGACTTCTGCTGGAAACTCAGGAGCAGAAGCCGGGAGGCAGCGTCCCATGCCACCCTGGGCCCCTCCGCACGGCAGCCTCGGGTGACGCTGCAGACCCGGCCTGGGTGTCAAGGGCCCAGGAGGCGGGACAAGCGCCATGCACGCCGGGCCTCCTCCAGCGCCGCAGGCTGGGAGTCACGCAGGACCGATGGGAGGATGTCTGATCACTGGGGAGCGTGAAGGGCAGGTGCAGGCGGGGGGGTGAGAGCAGGGTCCCCCACTCCTGGCTTGACACTGGACAGGCAGGAGGGCCACAGCTGGTCCCGGGACCTCTCTGAGCATCAGTCTCCACATCCGTGAAACGGGAGAGGCCACCGTCCCCGCCTCATGGGAGCGCTGGGCCCACGAAAGGAGCCGGTAAACGCGAAGACCCGGAGCAGGGCGGGCGCATGGGGCGCCCTCGGGGACGCCGCAGTGACGCACACACCTGCTCCCCCCGCGTCTGGGTCTGCATGTTCATCGGCACAGCTGTACCCACGAAAGCCCATGCTGACTTTCTAATGGAGAGCACACAGATCCCAATCAAGCCCCCTGTGTTCAGCAGGATCTACCGAGCATCTATTATGAGCCCGAATTCCTGGAGGGTTGGGAGGGGCCGGTTCTAGAAACTTTAGGATGGAGCTGACTGAACACTGGATGTGAATTTTGATGTCACCAAAAAAAAGCAGTGAGACACTCAATGGAACCAAAGGCGTCCCATTCTTTCCCTGCTATTACCCTGTTTTCCCCAAAGCCGAGAGACTCACGGTGACAACCTTCAGCCGAGATGGGACGGGGACTTCCTGAGAAGGGGTTAAAGATCTTTGGGTGGAAAGGTTTCCCCCACGCCCAGGAACTCCCCCGAGGACTGCCTGGGGGAGGCGGTCCAGAGATGACTGGCGTCCAGTGTGAGCCTGTCCCACGGCCTCTGTCTTCACGTTTCCCCAGCAGGACGCTGCGCCTGCCAGGCAGGTGGGGGCACCCTGTCCAGTGGCCAAGGGGCCAGGGTTGCTGACTCAAGCGAGGCCCAGCCGAGCCTGCCTGCTTGCTAGGCCCTCAACCTCAGGGGCCCCGGTCTTCAGGTGGGGGGCAGGTCCTGGGAAAGTGGAGCGGGTCCCCCTGCAGGAAGCAGTCTCAACGGTTTGGACTCGCACTGCCCGTCGGCTCGGGCCAGCCAGGTACAGACCTCCTGGTCTCTACCCCAGGGAGCCGACCCCCCCACCCCACCTCACCTTCGGGACCGTCTCCTCCAGGGTGCTGTGCCCCACTCCACATGCCCCAGAGGTCTCACCCTCCAACCTGTGCTCACCTGGGCCCCCAAAATGAGACCCTGCCTGACAAGGAAAGAGTGTGCCGTGCATTAAGCACCCACTGTGTACATTTTCTGCACATCCTTTATCTTCTCTTTGTACTCAGAAAGAGCCTGGTGGCAGCCTGTTTCTGTGAATTAAACACCCCGAAGCTAAGAGGAGGCCTGCCCCGCAGCCCCTGGGGCCCGGCCGCCTGCCTGCGCCGTGCACCCCCGGCTGCCTTCTCCGCTCTCTGTTTTGGGTTTCCAGCACACCACCAATGGCTCCGCATCCAGTAGGCACTGAATAAAAGCCAGTTGCTCTCCCCCTTACTTCTTAGGCATAAATCACCTCTCTCCACGGATGGGCAGGGGCCCCTCAAATCTGGTCTGGAAAAGCAGCCCACAGCTCACTCCCCCAACACTGCAGGGGCCAGAACCCACCCTCCAGAAGGGAGAAGGCATGTATGTGCCACCAGCCCAGGGCATGGGCCCCGTGGAGGGAGGGGGGCTCCAGCGCCCTCTCTCCTCAAAGGCTAGGGAAAGACACGGATGGGGAAGCGGGCCCCAGTCCTGTCAATACGCTCGAGCCTCCCAGCCCGACTCCTTACTTCTCACGTGTGGCCCCAAAGCCGCAGCACCCTCACCCCCAGGAGCTTGTGAGACCCTCAGGCCCTCCGGCTGCCCCGCTCCCAGACCCGCTGGTCAGCATCTGCTTCTTAGCACCATCCCCAGGCCCCTGTGTGTGCCTTCCAGCCTGAGACGCTCCCCTCCACCCAGAACTCCGTGTTGCCACCGTCTCTCTTGAAAAAGACGCGACCACAGGCTCTGAAGCCACGCTGGGGATGCGTGACCCAAGCCCCGCCTCAGCACCCCGGCTCCCTCTCTCTGAGCCTGCCGCCCGCACCAGCACTGGGGGTGGGGGTCCCCAAGCAGGCTCGCAGCATCCTCCGGCCACACCTGGTCACCGGAAGTGACTCTGAAGGGGAAGAAGGAGCCCTCGGACGCTGCTGCGAGGCACCTGCCCACAGTATGTGGCCCCGGGGCCCTGCCTGCCGAGCCGCTGACGGCTTCCTCTGGGCCCGGCTCTTCCATGAGTCCCTGCCTGGGGGGTCAGGACTCAGGAGAGATCGAGCGACAGAGGGGTCTCGAAGATGCCGGAGCGCCAGGGGCAGAATACAGAGGCGGCGTGGGGCCTCTTCCCTCTCCAGTGATCCCGGCTGAGAGCGGTTCCATCCCGCCTCTGCCCTCCCAGCACACAAACAGAAAGAAGTTTGCCACTGGCCTGGCACCGCAGAGCCACCGGGCTCACCCGGGCCCTGACCCACCCAGGCGCCCCTCCTCCTCCAGGGCCCACTAGAGCCAGGAGCTCGGCCCAGGACCACGCAGGAAGCCGGCCGCAGGGAGGCTTCTCTGTCCCATGACCGCAGCCTGCACAGCCCGGCCAAGGGCAGAGGCACATGGGGTCTCGGGTGACCAGAGGACCAGACAGCCACACCTGGACGCCTGGGAATCAGGAGCCCCTCCCCCGAAGGATTGTGGAGTCGGGGTAACTCTTCCCCCATCATTTCTGCCCACCCCTAACCTCCCAGAAACTCTTCCCTGAAGCTGCGTACCACTGGCATTCCACCCCCTACCCCAAAACCCACGCAAACAGTTTCTCCCCCGCCCCAGTCCGTGATGTGTGGGCCAGGCGGTCCCAAAGACACGGGGACCGAGGGGTTAGACAGGGCGCAAAGCACGCAGGAACCCCACCCCCCAGGAAACCCGAGCCCCAGCGACCCGCGAGCCCCGCGCTCCCCGCCTCGCCCAGATGGGCACCAGGACTTGTGCGGAGCGGGGCCGGGCACACGACTCCGGACCCACGGGAGGCAAACGCGCGGCAGGGACACCGGGGCCCGCGCGGCCATGCAGTCCTGCCCCATCCCATCTCCGGCTTAATCCTCGCTCCGAAATAGCCCCGGGTAATCTCAGGGCCGAGAGGGCGGGTATTAACCCGGAGCCGCGAAGGAAGAGACGGCGGCGTCCCGAGGGAGGAGGGCTCCGCGCGACCTGGGCTGGAGGCAGCAGAGAGTCCCTCTCCGAGGGAAGCTACCCGCGAGGGACCCAGGCCCGTTCGAGGGCGGGATCTGCGCCTGCTGCGCCCCGGCGCTCCGGGTCTGGGGTCTCCGGGTCAGGGGTTCCGGACTCGCCTCCCAAAGCCCCGGGAGCGCCCGGACAGCCCTCTGTGGCGGGACCAGCCCGCATCCGAGCTCCCGGGTCGCTGGAACCCGAGCCCCCGAGCCGGCCGTCCGCGGAGAGCCGGGCGCGCGGGAGCGCCGGACCGCGCCCCGGAGCCCCTTTCCCTGGGAGCTCAATCCCGCAGAGACCTCGTCCCGGGGTGGGCTGCGACCCCGCCGGGGGTACCCCGAGGTGCCCCCCGGCCGGGCACCCTCCACGCCGAGCCCTGAGGGGCGCGGGGGGCCCCCAAGAAGTTCGCGCGCCCCCGACACGCCCGCCGCCCCCGGTCCCCCGCTTACTTGTCGCGGTGGCCGCCGAGCTCCGGGGTGGCGCCGAGCGGCGGCGGGCCGGGGCCGGGGTCGGGGCGGCGGGCGCACGCGGCCAGGTGTCGCCGGTGCCGCTCCAGCAGGCCGGCGTTCTCGCGGCTCAGCCTCGCCACTTGGCGCTCCAGCTCCTCGATGCGCCGCCGCCGGCGCGCCAGCAGCTCCTGCTGCGCCGCGACGATCCGGGTCAGCTCCTGCAGGCACTCGGCCGCCTGGCCGGGGGGCTCGGCGGCGCTCGCCATGGTCCCCGCCTCGGGCGCGCGGGCGGCGGCGCGGCGGCGGCTCTGCGCGGGCGGCGCGGCGCGGGGCTCGGCCCGGGGGGCGCGGCGCGCGGGGCCCGGCGCGGCCCCGCCTCGGCGCCCGGCTCCCGCCTCCGCCCGCGCCCGCCCCGGGCGCCTCCGCGCCGCCTGCCGGCCCCGCGGCCGCGCCGGAGCGGACAGGGCGCGGAGCTGCGGCCGCCGCGGGCGGGCGAGGAGTTCGCAAAGTGCTGGCTGCGGCGCGGGCGGCGCGGGAGCCGGAGCCCGGCGGCCGGCGCGGGCGGCGCGGGCGGAGCGGGCGGGCGGCGGCGGGAGGGCGCCGCCTGCCGGCCCCGCGCCCCGCGCCCGCGCCCGCCGCCGCTGGGGTGCGACTCGCGCCTCCTCGCCGCCGCCTCGGTCGCTCTGAGATGCTAATCTCACCGACGAGTTCGGCAAAACAGACGTTCCTACATATTATCAGCCGACGAATGGGCTGTGAATGGCAATAAGGAGCTCGGAAGCACTCGGGCATTTTTCCCCCAAGTGTGATGAAAACGCGGGGCTCGTTCTGTTGCCCACGCAGGACAAGTTTCCTAGGCTGTCCGTTGTCCTAGACGGTTTAGGTGGCTGGCGGCCCCGAGGCCTCCACGATGCGGCCGTGGACCAAGTCCCAAGGCCCGGGCAGGGACCTTCCTTCACACCCCGGGTATGGGGTGACGGGCCTGCGGTCCCAAGACCCGCCTCCAAGGTGGCCTTTCAGCAGTTCCTTCAGTCTCTGAGCCTCAGGTTGCCCAGAGATAGTATTTTCTATTTCTTGACTTTTAATAACCTTTTATCCTTTTCATACTCTAAATTTCCTTAGGACTAACCTTGTTCTTTTCCCACCTTCTTGGAGAGCTTTCCACCCTTTGTTTTCTGGCATATGTTATAAATTTGCCTCTGGGTAAAGCTTTAGCTACATCTCGTGAGTTTCTAAAAACCTTGTAATAGTGTACATTTTGATGGTATACTGTCTCTTTGTTAAGGCTGGCGTCACACTGGCTTGGATAAAACTTGGTAACCCACACCCATGATTGTTGATACCCCTTTACCTTAAAGAGATGATGGGCCCCACCTAGAGAGACCCCTGACCCTCCAGGGCCCTAAGGCCTCCTTGGGTGGCCCCTGGGCATGGCCTGTGAAAGAGAGAATGGCAGGGGAGCTGTTTCGAGGTCCTCAAACTCACCGAGTGCTTTTCCTAGGCTACTTGTGATGTTGTAGAAATTAATAGTTTTTATAAATCCTGTAATTATTTTCTCTAGGGAAAATGACATCCTGCTTGTGTGTGTAAAATGTGTTTATCGCTTCAGTTTATATTTTGAAAAGATACCGACATCTTTGCAAGCTGGTTCTAATATTTCCTCCCTTTATAAAGATACCAGGAGCTTTCCCAAAAGGGATACGACCTTGACATCTAGTGAATTATTTGGGAGACCTGACCCTCAGGCCACACATATGGGGGTCTCTGCCAGTTTGGGAATGAAGGAAACTCCGGTGTAAATCCTGGGGGACTTGAGTGAGGAGTGGGGGTGGGGAAAAGCTGACGGGGGTGAGGAGCAGCTTTCCTCATCCCTCCCCCCAGCCGCCATATGCCTGTCCCCGTCCCCACCCCAGCACCCTCTTGCTGCAGTTCTGGGTTGAGGTTGACCTCATGGTTCTATCTCCATACTGCCTCCCCCTGGGACCCCCCAGATGCAGTGAGCTAACTGACCTCCCTCTGGATGAAGGACTAGAGTCTGGACTCAGCCACCCAGACGCCCTTTACAGTCTCCCCGCACAAGCTGATGATGTCAGAGCATTGATGGGCAGGGTGGCAGATGGTGGAGAGAGAGAGATATAACCCAGGGTGCTTTAACACACCTGCAAAATGAAGCGGCGAACACACACTCAGGTCATCCCGTTTCGACACTGCCTCTTGTCTGGATCCCCGCAGGGGACAACAGAGGGGACCTGTGTGTGGACGCCGCGGCAGCCGACAGGACCCCACCCCAGGATGGGGCTCTCACCCGCCACCCGCCAGACATGCCGGCATCTGAGAGCTCGGCAGTGTCCCTCTTCAGACACTGCCCTGTGCCCACAGGCTCAACCGCATCCAAAGCTACGCCCCTGCTTCCCTGAGGCCGTGACTGGTCCACGCAGGGGCACAAGAGACCAGCGCCTTTGCCCAAACTCGGCCAGCTCTGCAGGGTGGTCCCAGCTCCAGAGCCGCTGACGGGACTCGCGGAGGAGAGCTCTGCTGGGACGGGCCCGTCGGCCGGCCCTCCTGCTGCCCGGGCCTGGTGCTGGTTCTGAGAGCTCAGCCAGAAAGCCTCCTGGACCAGCCTCATCTCCCCACCCCTCCCGACCCTGTGTCAGCCTAGTGAATGTGCCCTTGCTTTGTGTGGGGAGATTCTAAACCTGAAAAACCAGTGGTAGCCTTTTCCAGTGTTATCATTACCTGAATACAAGGCCAAGGGGTAGAAAAAAAAAACATACTACTATGAGCTGCAAAGAAGAGAGAGGTGACAAAAGTTTGGAGGTGAGAGGGGAAGGAGGGGCATGTTATAATCACCTATTAGCTTTTACTATTATTATCCACATTCAGCTTCTCAGTGAGACCATCTATCATTTAAATATCACCCTTTGTTGTAGAATCGTCATTTTTCTCCTTAAAAACCCTCCTGAGAGCTTTCTGACTCACCGTTATAATTTGGCCTGGTGCCTCCTTGGCCTGCTATGTGGCTATCGTCGGCGATTTCTTGGCATTTCCCTCCTGGATTGGGTCCACGCTTTCTTGGATTTTATGAATTCTCTTTCTTGGATTCATTTTGTATCTTGCTGTGAACATCCTCTAGCAATTCTCCCAGAGACGGCTTGTGGGAAGGTCTCAGAGTCCTTGGGTGTCTGAAATGATATATTTTGCCCTTGCACTCAATTGACAGTCTTTCTGGGTATAGAATTCTAGGTTAAAATCAGGTTCCTCAGAACTTGGAAGGGTTTCTACCATTTTCCTTATCATTTAGTGCTGCTGATGCTAATCTGATTCCCCTCCCTGTGAGGAAGAAATTCTCTTGGAGCGGGGTTACTGCCCCCAATCACAACTTTTGGAAATCTGGTAGGGGGCTTTTTTGATCATCACGATGACGGGGTTCACTCTGGTATTCAGTGCAGTAAAGTCTCGTCTAACGAAAGCCACTCCATTCAAATCGCCAAAAAGAGCAAAGTTGGAGAGGCACGCTGCATGAAGCTCAAGATTCACTGTGAAGCAAGAGCGATCAAGGCCAAGTGGTCCCGGGGCAAAGCTGGACAAAAAGGCCAACAGAAGAGAAGAGAGCGTGAAGAGAGACCCCCACACATGTGGCCAACTGATTTTAACAAAGATACCAAGGCAGCCTAATAAGGGGAAGGATCGTCTTTCAACAAATACTGCTGGCACAATTGGATATCCACGTGCAAAAAAAGGAAAGCCCACACTTGATGGCATCTACAAAAATTAACGGGGAATAGAGCATGACCCTAAATGTGAGACTGAAGTATATATACCTTCTAGGGGAAAAGCCACAGGAGAAAGTCTTAATGGCCTTGAGTTTGGCAAAGATTTCTTAAGTATAACACCAAAAGCATGAACTCTAAAAGAAAAAAAAAATCCACACATTGGACTTCATCATGATGAAAAAAAAAAAAAAGAAACAATTTGGTGTTCAAAAGACACTACACTGTTGAGGTCTTTTGCCCATCTTTTGATTGGATTGTTTGTTTTCCTGATATTGAGTTGCCTATATACAATGGAATATTCAGTTCAGTTCAGTTCAGTCACTCAGTCGTGTCCGACTCCTTACGACCCCATGAATTGCAGCACGCCAGGCCTCCCTGTCCATCACCAACTCCCCGAGAGTTCACAATGGAATATTACTGAGCCATAAAAAGAACGAATTTGAGGTGGCTTGTTCTAGTGAGGGGGATGAACCTAGAGCCTGTTATACAGAGTGAAGTAAGTCAGAAAGAGAAAAACAGAGACTATCAATGCATGTATATGGAATCTAGAAAAACAGTGTTGACGAGCCTGTTTACAGGGCAGCAGTGGAGACAGAGGCGTGGAGAACGACTCATGGACTCTGGGGGAGGGACGGGGCGGGACGAGCTGGGAAAGTGGCATCAGCATATATGCACCAGTGTGTGCGGGGCGGAGAGCTGGTGGGAAGGTGCTCCCCCACAGGGAGCCCAGACTGGTGCTCTGTGATGACCCGGAGGGGTGGAATGGGGGAGGTGGGGAGGCTCACGAGGGAAGGGGAATGTGTGTAGTTGTGGCTGATTTGAGTTGTTGTGTGGCAGAAACCAACACAACATTGTAAAAAAAAAAAATTTTTTTTTAAAACACTTGAGGGGACGTTGTGAAAAGAAGAGAGGTGAAAAGCAAAGGAGAAAAGGAAAGATATACGCATCTGAATACAGAGTTCCAAAGAATAGCAAGAAGAGATAAGAAAGCCTTCTTCAGTGATCAATGCAAAGAAATAGAGGAAAACAACAGAATGAGAAAGACTAGAGATCTCTTCAAGAAAATTAGAGATACCAAGGGAACATTTCATGCAAAGATGGGCTCGACAAAGGACAGAAATGGTCTGGACCTAACAGAAGCAGAAGATATTAAGAAGAGGTGGCAAGAATACACAGAAGAACTGTACAAAAAAGATCTTCACGACCCAGATAATCATGATGATGTGATCACTAATCTAGAGCCAGACATCTTGGAATGTGAAGTCAAGTGGGCCTTAGAAAGCATCACTATGAACAAAGCTAGTGGAGGTGATGGAATTCCAGTGGAGCTGTTTCAAATCCTGAAAGATGATGCTGTAAAAGTGCTGCACTCAATATGCCAGCAAGTTTGGAAAACTCAGCAGTGGCCACGGGACTGGAAAAGGTCAGTTTTCATTCCAATTCCAAAGAAAGGCAATGCCAAAGAATGCTCAAACTACCGCACAATTGCACTCATCTCACATGCTAGTAAAGTAATGCTCAAAATTCTCCAAGCCAGGCTTCAGCAATACGTGAACCGTGAACCTCCTGATATTCAAGCTGGTTTTAGAAAAGGCAGAGGAACCAGAGATGAAATTGCCAACATCCACTGGATCATGGAAAAAGCAAGAGAGTTCCAGAAAAACATCTATTTCTGCTTTATTGACTATGCCAAAGCCTTTGACCACGTGGATCACAATAAACTGTGGACAATTCTGAAAGAGATGGGAATACCAGACCACCTGACCTGCCTCTTGAGAAATCTGTATGCAGGTCAGGAAGCAACAGTTAGAACTGGACATGGAACAACAGACTGGTTCCAAATAGGAAATGGAGTACGTCAAAGCTGTATATTGTCACCCTGCTTATTTAACTTCTATGCAGAGTACATCATGAGAAACGCTGGGCTGGAAGAAGCACAAGCTGGAATCAAGATTGCTGGGAGAAATATCAATAATCTCAGATATGCAGATGACACCACCCTTATGGCAGAAAGTGAAGAGGAGCTAAAAAGCCTCTTGATGAAAGTGAAAGAGGAGAGTGAAAAAGTTGGCTTAAAGCTCAACATTCAGAAAACGAAGATCATGGCATCCGGTCCCATCATTTCATGGGAAATAGATGGGGAAACAGTAGAAACAGCGTCAGACTTTACTTTTTTGGGCTCCAAAATCACTGCAGATGGTGACTGCAGCCATGAAATTAAAAGACGCTTACTCCTTGGAAGGAAAGTTATGACCAACCTAGATAGTATATTCAAAAGCAGAGACATTACTTTGCCTACTAAGGTCCGTCTAGTCAAGGCTATGGTTTTTCCTGTGGTCATGTATGGATGTGAGAGTTGGACTGTGAAGAAGGCTGAGCACCTAAGAATTGATGCTTTTGAACTGTGGTGTTGGAGAAGACTCTTGAGAGTCCCTTGGACTGCAAGGAGATCCAACCAGTCCATTCTGAAGCAGATCAGCCCTGGGATTTCTTTGGAAGGAATGATGCTAAAGCTGAAACTCCAGTACTTTGGCCACCTCATGCGAAGCGTTGACTCATTGGAAAAGACTCTGATGCTGGGAGGGATTGGGGGCAGGAGGAGAAGGGGACGACCGAGGATGAGATGGCTGGATGGCATCACTGACTCGATGGACGTGAGTCTGAGTGAACTCCGGGAGATGGTGATGGACAGGGAGGCCTGGCGTGCTGCGATTCATGGGGTCGCAAAGAGTCGGACACGACTGAGCGACTGAACTGAACTGAACTGAACTGAACTAAGGGGACGTTTCTGGCCGTTCAGTAGTGAGAGGACTCCTCGCCTCCACGGCAGGAGGTACGAGTCTGATCCCTGGTCAGGGAACTGAGAGCCCACATGCAGTGTGAAGAGCCCCGCTTCCCGGCAGACGAGCCTCCGGTCCCGGTGATGGTCCCGGCTCCCGGGGCCTGGCTCCCAGTCGCCGCCCTGGGTGGCGAGTGCCGCTTAGCGCTGCACCTTCTCTGACCTGGAGTCCCAGCCGGTCAATCGGGCCCCGGCTGGGATCCTGCACGCTGCTTCCCAGTCCTCACGCGGCACCACAGAACCACCCGCTGCTGGCTCTTCAAGACTGCCTTCACTTGTAGTTTCCTTTGAAAAGGAAATCCTCTACTGAAACAAACAAGAAAAAGACACTGTTAAGAAAAAGAAAAGTATGGGAGCAAATATTCACAAAATACGTTCAACAAAGAGCTTGTGAGTAGACTGTACGAAGAATGCTTACAAGTTAGTAATAAGACAGACAACCCAATTAAAAAGGGGCAAAAGGTCTGAGACATTTTACCAAAGAAGATAGATTAATGGCAAATAAGCACGCAAAAAGATGCTCAGCTTCATTAGTTGCTAGGGACATGCAAATCAAAATCATAATGACTTATATATGAAACCAAAGCCATCAGGAGGGCTTCCCAGGAGGCACAGTGGTAAAGAATCCACCTGCCAATTCTTCAAAGGACATCAGTCAAGAAATGGAAATGACAACCCTCCGAACGGGAGAAAATTTCTGTGAGTCATACATTTGATGAGACTTTTGTTTCTAGAATAAGTAACTTTAATAACTCCACAATTTAAAAAGATAGCCCAATGTAAAGTGGGCAAAAGCTCTAAATAGACATTTCTCAAAAAAATATAATAAGCACAGGAAAAGATGCTTGACATCATTGGTGATCAGGGAAACGCAAATTGAAACCAATTGAAACCAAGCTGACATGCCACTTCACCCTTACTAGGTTAGCTAACATTAAAAATACAGAAAATAATAAGCGTTGGCAAGGATGTTGAGAAAGTGGACGCTCATACATAGCTGGGGGGAGTCTAAAATAGTACAGCTGCTTTGGGAAATAGCCTGGCAGTTCCTCAAACATTTAAGCACTTATATGATCCAGAAATTCTATTCCTAGATATACAGCCCAAAGAATTGAAAACATACATCCTCACAAAAACGTGTACAGAAATGTAATAACAGCATTGAGCAAAAATATGGAAACAAGTCTCCATCAATTGATTGATACAAAGTGGTCTATCCCCACAATGAATACTTCAGTTCAGTTCAGTTCAGTTCAGTCGCTCAGTCGTGTCCGACTCTTTGCGACCCCATGAACCACAGCACACCAGGCCTCTCTGTCCATCACGAACTCCCAGAGTCCACCCAAACCCATGTCCATTGAGTTGCTGATGCCATCCAACCATCTCATCCTCTGTCGTCCCCTTCTCCTCCTGCCCTCAATCTTTCCCAGCATCAGGGTCTTTACAAATGAGTTAGCTTTTCACGTCAGGTGGCCAAAGTATTGGAGTTTCAGCTTCAACATTAGTTCTACCAATGAACACCCAGGACTGATCTCCTTTAGGATGGACTGGTTGGGTCTCCTTGCAGTGCAAGGGACTCTCAAGAGTCTTCTTCAGCACCACAGTTCAAAAGCATCAGTTCTTCAGCACTCAGCTTTCTTCACAGTCCAACTCTCACATCCATACATGACCACTGGGAAAACCATAGCCTTGACTAGACGGACCTCTGTTGAGAAAGTAATGAATATTTACTTGCTAATAAAAAAAAGAATACAATAGTGACACCTGCTATATGGACGAACCCTGAAAACATGATGCTAAGTAGAAGTCAGTCACAAAGGACCAGCTGGTGCAGGGTTCCATTTACACGAAAGGTCCAGAATAGACAAATCTACAGAGAGAGAAAGTCGACCAGCGGCAGCTGAGGGGAGGGGGTGGGTGACTGGTGGGCAGATGAAGATTTCTTTATGGGGAAATGAAAATACTCCAAAATTGATTGTAAAACTCTGTGAATGTACTGAAAAGCATTGACTCGTACACTTTAAAAGGGAGAATTGTGTAGTATGTTAATTATGTCTCACTGAAGCTATTAAAAGGAAAAACACGCCACCATATCTGCTAGCACGGCTTCAGTTAAGGAGTCTGACCGCTCTTCCCGAGTCTTATCTGAAGCGGGCGATGCGGGTGGGCGGCCGGGAGGTGGGTAACCAGCTTCTCCAGGCCCAGCGTGCAGCCCACCTAGGAGCTCCGCAGCCCCCGGGTCGGGGCGTCTCTCAAGGCTCTTCCTGCTGCTGTGCTTAAAAGACGGTCTTCAGTCTGCTGGAGCTCCGGCACGACGCGCGCTAAGCCTGTCACGGCTGCGGCGGCAGCCGCACACGCGCCTCGGGGAACGCGCTCCTCTGAAGGCAGCTGGGGTCGAGCCCTCCTCGACGCTCACGTGCACAATTCCAAACTCAGGAGTGCGTCCCACAGTAAACCCACTCACGAGCTCCAAGGCATCGTGGACAGTCCCTTTCACAGAATGTCTGTGGCCTCAACCAAGGTTGTTCTCTATGGACCAACAAGGGTGACCTTCAGGATAAAGGAAGTGATGAGGGTCAGGCGCAGAGCAGCAGGTGTGGGTTTCTCCCGGCAGCGCCAAAACACAAAGGAGCGTGCAGAATCATGCCCTTGGATTTGTACAGACTCTTTCCGGAAGGATGCGCTCCAGATAATACCAAAGGTGGGCACCGCTGGATTTTTTTTATACCTCCTCATGTATATTTTACCTTTTATATAACAGCAACATCCTAGGGGTGGAGAGAAGGCTGACTCTATAGCCTTTTGTAAAGTTCAGATATTGTCTTCCATGCATGTATTACCTTTTCAAAGCATAGCCGTAATAATAAGGAACAAAGAATCTCCAGGTACCTTGTTTCCTCCGCACGGCTCTCTCTCACCTCGCCTAGGTGCCTTCCGATCCCCAAACTGCCCCCCTCCCAGGAACTGCCACCAAGAAGGGCTCAGGATGCATCTGATGAATGAGTGGCAGAGAGAGGCAGCCCCCGCCCCGAATCAGCAGAGCAGTCCTCCCTGGAGCGTGTGGGCAGGAGGGCGTGCCCCCCCAGGGCTCTGTGGGGCTCTCAGACACCCCGGACCCACTGGCAAGAAGCAGGCACCAGTCAACCATGGGGGGAGCTCTCCCCTGTCTCCCCTGCACACACTCACCTCCGACACTGTCTTCACATTCCAGCTCACTGGCTCTTTGTTGAGGACATACAGACAAGCAGTGAACCGTACAGACAGACAGACAAAAAATGCCAGAAAGAGCCGGGACTTAGAGCTCCTGCTTGGCCACCCACTTGCTGATAAGCCCCGGACCACCATCTTTGGCTCTTGAGCGCCACTTAACTTATCCATGAATAGAAAGACTAACCCTCCTTTCCAGGAGGCTCTAAGGATAAATAAAGCTCATACGTGGAAACAGAGACAGTGCCTGGCACAGGGTGGACGCATAAGACCTCATGCAGCCCCTCCCCGACTCCCTAATCCCTGCCTCCGGGATTTAGCAGCTTTCACAGAGACCAGGCTGGAGCAGAGATGCTGTTAAACAATAAACATTATTAGGAAACTAAGTATGTGTGTTGCAAATGTACAGTTATTCACTAGGCAAACAGAGACAGAAGGCACAGTTTTCAAAGCAGTTGAGGGAGGAAAAATGAAATAGATCATGTGATCAATTTAAGAATGTACCACAATGAAATCATGATGAATTAGAATAAAATAAGATGGCTGAGTAAGTCTAAACAAACCAACAGTACAATAAAGGTTAACATCTTCCACTCTCCTATCAAAAAGCAAAGACTCGGGTGGGGGGGCTTACCTGGTGGTTCAGTGGGTAAGACTCCAAGCTTCCACTGCAGGGGACATGGGTTTGATCCCTGGTCCAGGAAATACGGTCCTACATGATGTATGGCGAGGCCAAAAAATAATAATAAGGGCAGAGACTCAAACAGGACTCTCAAAAGGTCCAGGAGCACAAGTTCACGGGAGTTAAGGTGTCTCAGGAGCTCCCTGGGGATTGGCGTCTCTGCTGGCCACCTCCCAGCCACCTCACCTGTCCTGATGATGCTCCACGTTGCTAATCCTCAGAGATGGCCATCAAGCCCCTCTCTTTCTGAGTAGTTGAGGAGCAATTTGTGGTTCTTCTAGATAAAGCTGCTTGGTGATTAAAGTCACTGTATCAATCACCTTGTTTCTGCACATCAGGAAGGATCCTCATTCCTCAGTCGTCTCACCTTGCAGGAGCAGGTACCTGGTCTGGAGTTGGTCCTACAACATTGCTCCTTGCAGTGACTCAGAGCACCGTGCCCAACTGCCATGAAACTGAAGCCCTTCACTGCGTTTCTCAACCCCAGCGCCAGGCTCCTGGCGCCTGTGTGCACAGAACCGAGTATCAGGACGTGGGCCTGTGGCTCCTCGTGCCTTTGGTCCACTGTCTGCTGGGCCTGTGTGGCAGACGTCGACTTGCCCTTCAAAGAAGGAGAAGACCATCAGAAACAGGAATCTTTAGTGTGAGATCCTTAGCACAGGGCCTTATCTGCATTAGCAATCCTTATCAGGAATGGGGAGGCCCAGAGAGGTGGACTGGTTTGTCTGAGGAGACACAGCAGAGGGTGAGCTGGTTGGATGGCATCACCAACTCTGTGGACGTGAATCTGAGCAAACTGGGAGACAGCGGAGGTCAGTGAAGCCTGGCGTGCTGCAGTCCACGGGGTCGCAAAGAGCCAGACACGACTTGGCCACTGAACAGCACATAGCATGCTAACTGCGTCCCAACCCCGCGGAACCCTCAAGTCGGCCGTTCAGATGCTGCCTTCATGATGGCCACCATATAAAAGTCCACAAACAATAAATGCTACGCCGTTCGTGGGAACAGCCCCCGTGGAAAACGGTGTGGAGGTTCCTAAAAAACTAAAAGCAGAGTTGCCATATAATCCAGCAATCCCAATCCTAGACATATATCCAGGAAAGAACTACAGTTTGAAAAGACACCTACGTATACAGATGCACCCCACATTCATGGCTGCGCTGTGTACAACAGCCAGGACATGGAAACACGCTAAATGTCCATGAGACGGATAAAGAAGATGGGACATGTGTACACACACATATACGTGCAATCGAATGTTACTCAGCCACCAGAAAATGAAGTAATGCCCTAGAGGTGATCACACTGAGCAAAACAAATCAGACAAGAGAAAGGGAAATACCACATGATCTCACTCAGCAGATGCAGGGCCTGACACACAACACCCGCGAACCCGTCTGTGGAACAGAATCAGACACAGACGCAGGGAACACACGCGCGGTTGCCAAGGGGAGAACAGGGAGGGATCAGGAGTTTGGGATTCACAGAGGCGAACTCTTATACACCTCGCGGACGAACAACAAGGGCCTCCTGCCTAGCGCAGGGACCCATTCAATATCCTGTGATAACTTGTAACAGGAAAGAATATGAGAAAGAATATATACGTATGGATAACGGAAGCATTTTGCTGTACAGAAGAAATTAACATAAAACACTGCAGATCAACTATACTCCAATAAAAAATTTTTTAATGCTGCCTTCATGAATTTTGCTGTTACTGGGTATACATAAAACACATATTTAATTTTTTTCTTTACTGTTTTAAACAAAAATATTTTTAGGGGCGTTCCCTGGTGGCCTCGTGGTGAGAATTTGGTACATTCACTACAGAGGCCTGGGCTTCCCTGGTGGCCCAGCGGTGAAGACCCCACCTGCCAGTGCAGGAGGTGTGGGAGACGTGAATCCAATCCTGGGTCGGGAAGATCCCCTGGAGCAGGAAATGGCAACCCAGGAAGTCCCACAGACAGAGGAGCCTGGTGGCCCACAGTCCAGGGGGTCGAAAAGAGTCTGACAGGACGGAGCACACACCCAGGGGGCCGCTGAAGACCTGTCAGCAGCTCCTTCACACGGTCAGGACTGAAGGGCAACGGGCCCGAGCCCAGGGTGTGTGATGCGCTTCGGCCCACACCTCCTCGGGCGGGCCAGGGTCCCCCAGGGCTGTCCTCACCTCCCAGCCTCTGCCTTTCCAACTGTAAAGTGGGGATAAGAGCAGTGCTGATGCTGGGGCCCCCGGCAGTCAATGGCCCTGTGAGGGCGGCAGGTACTCTCACCCCCTGTCTCTGAAGGAAGCGGGGGGGCTCTGACAAGCCTCCGTGTGGGAGGACATGCCCAGGTGGTCACCGCATCCACCATCCCCCTTACAGACAGGCTGGGGGGGCACTGGGGCCCCGAGACAAGGCTGCCTGCTTAGCCAGGGGGCAGAGCACCTGTAGCCAGGAGGCTGTCGGGGGCCCAGCAACGTTTTGCAGATGGGGGTGGGGGTCGGGGGGGTGGAGGACAGAGGAAAAACATACTAACGTGTCAACATGAATAAATGTTTGATTAAGTGTCCACAGAACAGAACCTCAGTCAACTAGTCTGTGGCATCTGCACTCATTGCCATGAGGTTATATATAAATTCTATTTAATGAGGCATGTGGGGGCCTTTTAATCTGTTTGCTGTGACGTGGAGTGGAGGCGCCCACACAGGGCGTAGCACGAGGCTTAAAATAGCCCAGCCACGAGAAGGAGGGGGTGGCCAAAGCGCCCTCATTCATTCATTCTGTTTCTTTCATTCATTCATTCGGCAAGCGCTGACCCCCGGGGGCCAGCAGAGCCCGCGTGAGGGACCCAGACGCCGCCTCCGGGAGTCTCTCCTGCAGCTGACTCTGCCCCCATCCGTCCCCCGAGGCCCGCAGGGAGCAGGGCAGGCCTGACGTCACGGACTCACGCTGCCAGCCGCAGAGCAGTGTGGACACCCAGCCCCACCTTCCCCCTGGGCCCCTCCTGGGCACACAGCGGCCCCGGAGACCCTCTCCCGGGTCCTCGTGAACGCGTACTGGTGGACACCCCCTTCCAGAGGGCTGCAAGGAAGCCCGTCACAGATTCCCAGGGCTGCATCTGTAATTAGGAGAACACAGTGGTTCTAATTTTAACATCACTCCCACCACCCCGACCGCCTCCCCTCCCTGTCGTTTCTGGGAGGAATGCAGCCTGGGATCCAGTCTGTGACTTGCGATGAGTCATCTTTTGGAGAATTCTCAATGCAGCGAGTGGCTCGAACCTCTTGTTCTGGGGTCCCTGACAGGCACCTCCCCCACTGAGCTGCAAGGCCCAGCCATTGCAGCGCCTGGGCCAGCACGCAGGTTGGAGGCCTCGGGCCTGTTAACCCTGATCCTTAGAAAGAAATCCAACCACCTCCCCAGGCCGGCCAAGCCTCCATCAGGCTGATGAATCACTCCCCCTACGCACAACTCCTCCCCCGAGTGTAGGACTGCCAGATAAAATAGAGGTTCCCAGTAAAACTGGAATTTCAGATAACAACAAATGGCTTATGCAATGTTTGGAATACACTTATATTAAAAAATCCTTTTAACCAAACCAGTCAATCCTAAAGGAAATCAGTCCTGAATATTCATTGGAAGGATTGATGCTGAAGCTCCAATACTTTGGCCACCTGGTGCAAAGAGCAGACTCATTGGAAAAGACTCTGATGCTGGGAAAGATTGAGGGCAGGAGAAGAAGGGGACAACAGAGGATGAGATGGGTGGATGGCATCACCGACTCAATGGACGTGAGTTTGAGCAAGCTCTGGGACATAGTGAAGGACAGGGAGGCCTGGCGTGCCGCAGTCCGTGGGGTCACAGAGCCGGACACGGCTGAGTGAGTGAACAACAGAGAATCTTCTGCTGCTCAGATCTTTAACTGGGTGCCCTGCGTCTTCGTTCGCTAAAACCTGGGACCCTACTCCAGCCGCGGGGCCTCTGCTCCGTCCCACAGTCAGGCCCAGGGCGCTCCCACCTCAGGGCCTCTGCCCAGGCTGTTCCTGCGGCCGGAACACTCCTTCCCCGTCTCTGCCGAGTCCTTGGCTCAGATCTCGACTCACACGTCGCTGCAGAAAAGTCTTCTCCGACCACCAAACAGAAGCAGGGTCCTCTCCACCGTCATCCCGTCCCCTCCCATCTTGTCTGGTATTTCTCGGGGTTCTTAGCACTATCTCTGCAACCATGCTATCTGTTTATGCTTTTTCCGTCTCCCCCAGCACAGTGCCAGCTCCACGAGAGAAGCCAAGCCTGCCAGGCAGAGGGCCAGGCACATGCCCGCTGTTGGCTGTTGAATATTTACAAGCAGCCCTGCAGGAGAGGGCAGCCCTCACCGCCGCTGAGGAAGCTGAGGCTCAAGGCAGTGGACCACCGGGCCTTGGGCTCCAGCTGGGCCCTTACACACCAGGAACGCTTCCCAGTACTTTCCGTGGATTCCCTCGTTTAATCTCACGTCCGCTCAATCGACGGAAGCACCACTGCGGCCTCCATTTCCGGGGTAAGGAAACTGAGGCACAGATCGGATTGGCTCACAGTGAAACGGCATGTGGGAAGTGGAGTCAGAATCTGGACCCGGGGTTTCTGACTTCAGAGAAAACAGTGGCCTGGTCCAGCCTTTAACTTCACTCCCTTCAGTGTCTACAACAAACCTGAGAAGCCCTGTCCGAGCCACACCACCTCAGCCCCCTCCTGACCTCTGCGCTGCCCTTTCCTGGAACCGCTGCTATCTGCTCAGCACAGACACACAGACACACCCACCCCCCGCCTCCTGGTTCCCTCTGGTCATCTTTGCAAGGGCTGTCCCCTCCTCTTGGCGACCCTTGCCAAATTAGGGGTTTGGGATGAACACTGAATCCAGGGAACTCCACTCAACATTCTGCAATACCCTACATGGAAAAAAGAATCCGAGAAAGAGTGGGTACATGTATAACCGAATCCCTTTGCTGCACACCGGAAACCAACGCAACATTGTAAATCAACGATACGCCAATATAAGATAAAATTTAAAAAAGAAAACCCTTGGGAAGAAAGCAGGGCAAATTGAAAGCGGAGTCAGCAATCAGCTGAGGGGCTACAGGTGAGGCTGCGGCATTTGCCACTTTAATGAGCTCTGATTGCCCTGTGATTAGAGAAGTGCACACGAGTCACCCGGGGGGCTTGTTGAACTGCAGGCCCCCGTGCAGCAGGGCTGGGGTGCGGCCTGAGAGTCTGCTCTTCTCACAGGCTCCCGGGGGCACCCACGCTGTCCATCTGAGGACCAGAGTCTGAGCGGCGAGGCTGTAGGGTGTTGCGGGAGAAGGATGGGGGGGAATAGGAGAAGGATGGGAAGTGGGGGGAGGCTGGGCAGTGGGGAGGAGGCGGGGAGGGCTGCAGGAGAAGAGGAAGAAGGGAAAGTGTGGGAGGGAGGAGAGTTCCACCCTGGAGCGGGGAGTCAGGCCCGCAGAGAAGGGAGACGAGAAGAGCATCGGGGCAGGCTAACGACCAGCCCGGGCTGCCCGGAGCATCACCCCACTTGGGGTGGGAGGAGCCGAGGCGGCTCAGGTGTTCTGAATCAGGCAGGAACATGCGCTGCCCTTCAGGGCCTCGCTGCACCGTGCTGGTTAAATCAGGACGTGGTCGGCAGAGGAACCAGCCCGCTGGGCCACCCAGCACCCCCACCCCTGCTGGGGCCTCTGCAGTTCCGTCTCCCGCCTGCCAAGAGCAAGGCGGCCCCGGGGTGGCAGCTGTGCTCCCCGGGGAAGCGGCTGCGGCAGCAGGCGGGCAGGTAGGGCCCCGGCCTTGGGTCTGCTCCCTTCCTGGACCCACAGGTTTTGGGAGCTGGGGTATCTGATCAGAGCCGACGGGGACGCTGAGGCCCAGGGAGGGGAAGGGCCTGGCTGGACAGTCAGGACCGGAAGTGTGGGGGAGCCTGGCTAAAGGGCCAAGGGGCAGAGGTCAGGTGAGGGCACGTGTTCCCCCCCAAACACATCCCGTCCACTTTCCTTGGGCGGAGCAGTCATCCTGCCAACTGTCTCCGAAGGGACTCCACGTTTACACACACACAGTGACCCCCAGGGTACCCCTCCGAGCAGCTGCTGGCCACAACAGGCCCACTCAGGCACCTGCCGTACGGGGGGCAGGCTCCCCACCGTGCACAGCAGGGCTCACAGCTCTGTGCCTGCTCCCTCACAGCATCTCGATAAAACTCAGTCCCCCCAGGTTTTCCAAGGTGGCATCTGTGGTCTTTCATCCTTGGTTTAAAGGTACACTTTTATGAGTAGGACTAAGAGCATAGTAAACACTTCACAAGTTGAAATACAATGAGGATTGACCTGTACTCAGAATGTTTCATACCATGACTTGATATAATAGCTTTTAACTGTCATATGAAATAACCTACTCAGAATCTGAAATTATGTGAAATTGTACTGAAAGTGGGCTTTATCCAATTTGTCAGTCAAAAAGTGAGAAACTTAAAAAGAGTAAGAGGTCAGTGAGATTGGGAAGAATTAACTTTAGAAGTTAATTAACTGACTTCTCTCCAGGGGTCCTGAATTCAGAACATCTCAACGCAGCCATGCACGCCCCTGGGGAATGCCACAGGCCTGGGGGACACAGGAGGCCTTGTTTGAATGCACGGAGCCATCACCCCAAATCGGCACTTCCCTGCACCCCCTAGTTTGGGAGCCAAGAGCTTTTTATACCCAGAACAACAGGCCACAACTCTGTCCCAGATGGGTGAGGACATGAACCCAGGCCCCAGTGTGTTCCTTCCCACTGCTCAACACTGCCCCCAGAGGAGGCTGGGAGTTTCTGATATGCCTGGTCACCCAGCCATGTCCAACTCTTTGCGACCCTTTGGATTATAGCCCACCAGCTTCCTCTGTCCATGGAATTCTCCAGGCAAGAACACTGGAGTGGGTTGCCATTTCCTATTCCAAAAGCAGCTTCTAACCTGCGGCTCACACCAGCCCCTCTGACGGTGTCCCACGCCTGGTTCTGGCTCCCCTCCTCCTAGGAGCCTCCTCCAATCCAGCTGCGTCCCTCTGCTGAGGCTGCAGCACGCCCTACCCATAGGAGCAGCTCTGAGCCTTGCCGGGTCTCCCCCTGCTCCACCAGAAGGAAGCCTTGTCTGACTCATTCCTCCAACTCCCACCCTGCCAGCTCCGGGGGAAGCAGGGCGTTGACAGAGGCTGCCAGCATCTCCTGGAGGTGGTACCAGCACCTCACCCCTCCCGGCTCAGGGAACAAAATTACCGGCTTGACAGCCGACAAGAGTCTGCCTCCAACTTGGGTGCCTTGATCATTTTCCTTTGATTTAGACCATGAGCTCCTGTTCTCCTCCCCCACAGGGGGGCGAATGTCGTTTCAGTGGTTTCTGAAAATAAAGTATTACATTTACACAAACACCCTACCTCTGCCCATCAATGCCCTCAACCTGGACCCGGTGGGCCGTAGGGGCAGGAAGCAGGGCCTACATCTCCTGCATTTTAAGATGCTTCGGTCCCAAACCTATCCTTTTGAAGAAAAACACACACACACACACACACACACACACACTCCAGCACACAAAACATCCTTTATCCAGTCCCTCTATCTTTGTCAGCTGCCAAAGCAAAGCAGATCCTTTCACGTCTGGTTACGAGTGAGCTAAAACTAGTCCTTTCCTGCCTCTGAAATGAGCGGCTTGGGAGTAGGTTAGCGGGCAAGATGGGACTCCTCACTTCCGCTGATACCAGCTAACTGGCCGTGGCTGCCGGAATGCTGGACTGTAGGGAGTCCAAGGCAGAGTCCTGCCCGAGCAAGAGAGAGAGTTCTGGGAGTGATTAGCAATGTCTGCCAGGGACACAAGAAGGGGCTGGGGGCACGCACGTGCCAGAATGTTTACTGTTTATGAACAAACTCAACTGAAAGCTGGTGGCCTGAGAGCAGGTTTCTTTGGCCCCCACAAGTTGGTTTTTCTAAAATATATATATATATTTTAAACTTTATTACCAATATGTATAAACTGGAAGGTTTTACCTCCCCCAAGCTGGAATTTCAGAGTCTCTGGAAAACCAGAAGAGCGGGCCCGCAGGGCTCGGCTCCCACCTGGCAGGTGAGTCCAGTGGGTGAGGCCATCCATCCTCAGCCCCGCTCTCTTGGGGTCATGTGCTGGGCGGTCCCGTCGTTTGTGAGCCTGCACCTGCCTGCGATTTGATTCCATCGGCCTGGTGAGTGGCAGCAGGGACTCCGGCGGGGAAGGTTTCACGGCCCCCGAGAGCGAGGGTGGGCTGCCTCCAACCCCCAGGGAGACGAAGCAAGAGCGGCTCACAGTCACTGAGTGCCATGGGCTTGCTCACCAGCAGGCTGGGAGTCTAACACAGCAGCTCGTGGAAGCTCACAGCACACCGTGGAGGAGAGGCCGCCTGACAACCGCCACTTTGCAGATGGGGAAACTGAGGCTCTGAGAGGTGACAGGGCATCCTCAAGGTCCTGGCCACCTGCTGGTGAGCAGCAGAGGCAGGCGCTCTGCGGTGGCCAGGCTCCCTGGGCTGCTGCCCTTGGCCTCCCGACACGCCTCGCTCCGTGGAGAAGGACCCAAGGGGCGAGCCACCGCCACCCCAGGGCGACAGTACCTGGGAACCACGGAGCAAAGGGAAAACGGGCTGCCACCTTCCTGGTGCTTACAGTCATCTCCATTTGCTTTCAGTAAATAGTCCCCAGGTGAAAGTGGTCACCTGATTAGTCTGCTAATGAAGTCCTCCCCTCGGGAGTTAATGTGCGCCACTTACATACACCATAAAACCCAGCAGGAGGATGGACGATCCCCAAACCCACGGTTCTGGCTTCGTTTTCTTCCCATCTCTCCCTAACTGAGATCGCTCACCTCATGTGATGTTAAAACTGGGGCTCCAGACGGGCTCCTTGAGAGACAGTCATGGAGGAAAGGCCCCCGCCATCCACCGATGGGTCCCTGTGTCCTGGGTGGCTACTCCGGGGGGAGGAGGAGCAACCTTGACCGTCAGGAGAAGGGCCTGGTGTACTACCCAGGGGCAGCCCCCGCCAGTCCCTTCCTGTCTCTGGACCTCAGTTTTCCCATCTGCACGATAAGGGAGTTGAACAACAAAGAAAAGGACGACCCATGATTGTTCTCTGCTAATGACCTTCACTCCTGACCCCTCCTCTCACACCGTGACTTTGCTGCGCCCCCCCAGCCAAGGTAGCCTGTCCCCGGGCCTTGACTCAGATTCACGAGTCGCCTTATTCAAGAGACGAGAGCAGCGGCTCGCGCAGCGCCCCAGCCCAGCCCCGGGGGGCCGCGTGTCCCCACCTCCTCTTGCTCCTGGTCGTCACCCGGCCCACTGGGGTGATGAGGTGGGAAAGAAGCCCGAGGAGGAGAAAGCCAGAGCTCCGGGGAGGAAGGCCCTGCGTGGTTGGCCTCCACGGCACCTGCCTGAGTGCCTGCTCGGGGCGCTGACACAGGCATGCTTCCCGCTCCTGTCAAGGCCACCAGGAAGCCCTGTCCAGCTCCAGGCAGAGCCCAGGAGCAAACAGACTGGAGGGGAGGGGTCCGAGGCCGCAGCTGTGTCACTCAGACTCTGAGACAAGCGGCAGAAAGCTGCCCCACAGGGTTCAGCCAGAAGGGAATTCATGCCGCGCTTTGTAGCAGTCACCTACTGCTGCAGTAACGCTGCCTGACAAACCATCCCCAGCTTTGGTGAGTTTGTAACTGCCATCACTCACACCCAGGGCCAGGTGGCTGGGGATGGGGATGCATGCCTCAGGTGCCCTGGGCCTCCTTGTGATTCTGTCAATGGCAGAAGCACATGGAGGGTGGGGGAAGCTGGTGAGGCCTCTTTAAGCCCAGGCTCTGAATGGACACGTGGTCACTTCCACCCATACTCTGGTGGCCAAAGCAAGTCACATGACCTCCATGGCGGCGGGGGGATGCATTCAGCCTCGGGGGAGGCGCAGGGAGGCGGAGGGCTGGGATGAACGTGCAGCCGACGTACCACCTGTTACCCTGGTGCCACCACAGGCTGGCAGGTAGGGAGGCAGCCAGGTGTTAGGAAGGCCGCTCTGCAGACGGGGGAACACGAGCCCCCTCCCACTGCAGACGGTGGGCCTGCACCTCAGCCACCTCATCTGTAAACCCCGTGCCTTTCTCACCCACCTGGACAGCCAGGCTGTGGTCTGTCTCAGAGCTGGTGTCTCAGACCTTGAGATGTAACATGTCCAATAAGGGCCCCTCCCCGTCCCCAACACACACAGACACAGAGAAACAGGAGGAGACAGAGAGAAACAGAGTTATTTTTTGGCCAAACTTAGGAATTCTAGAGGAGAAAAAAAAAAACCCTATATGCAGTACTATATTTTTAGCATGAAATGGTGCTGAAAGCATTTTTTGGCACCCTTGAGAGAGTGAAAGTTGCTTGGTTAGCTTGGGAACAGAAAATGGAGGCAAGTCACCAGGTTTTGTCAACACCCTGGCCTCCGGCCGGGTCTGGCTGTTTCCAGAAGCACGTGCTTTAAGATGACGGTGATGCCCGGAGAGAAGAAAGCCCAGACCTCTCGGCCGTAGGCCCAGGTGTCCGTCCAGCTCCGTCAGGGCTCAGAGTGCCTGAGATGAGCGTAGGGAGAAAGACGCAGTGATCAGTGAGGAGGCCAGCTGGGCAGACCCTGACACCTTTCCATTTTCATCTGGAGGAAGTTGAGGGGGTTGACACCCCGACCTCCAGTCAACCCTGAAGGAACACCATACGTGATTGTTTCCTGAAGGAACAATCATCCGTGGCCCTCTCCTCCAGGGGCTGGGAAGGGCCATGGATGCCAACTTTGGCTGACAGGTAAGGTGGGAGCTGTTTGCTGAGGAGCCTTCCAGAAGAGAAGCCTTCGGTCCTTAGAAAGAGACGGGGAGAGTTTGTCTCTGCGCTTCTTCTGGACGCTGCCGTGTCCAGTCGTGATGTGATACCTGGATCCTGGCAGCCCTCTTGTGCCACTGAGGGGCGTGCCTGAGGGCTATGCTGACTTGTATTGAGTGCTGCGTGCCAGGCAGGCCCTGCGCTGAGCATGTGTGCATATGGGTGTGTTAGTCACTCAACTGTGTCCAACGCTTTGCCCACCACCCTCCTCTGTCCATGGGATTCTCTGGACACTCTCTCTAGAGGAGATTCTCCATTCTCCTCTGTCCTGGGTCTCCCACATTGCAGGCACCTTCTTTACCGTCTGAGCCACCAGGGGCATATGGTATCATCACATGCTTTCTAGGTGTTCCTGCGGACCAGACTCTGGAGACACACCAGGTCTGTTCCCATCCTCGAGGCTGGACCAGCCAGGGTGGGGCAGTGGGGCTAATGACGGTCACAGAGATCCCTCAGAGGGGAGGGGGGCCTGGGTGTGCAGCCAGAGAAGAAAGCCCGTAGAGCAGCCCCGCTCCCCAAATTCACACAACGGGAGGCGGCAACACCAGCCCTGGGTCGGCTCCGGGCAGGACGCATGGGGCTCCGGCAATAATCACACTCATGTTAAGAAACTAAATCGAGCTTTATTAAATAAACCAAGTAGAAATGTGCCTATTTACATCCAAGTTGTCAGTTTGAGCTCAAGTAATATGCCAAGGCACAATTCTTCCTGTCTCTAGCTTTAAAAAAATAAATTGCATGGTCCAGCCCCAAAGGACTGAGGCAGGTTCAGGCATACGGCTCAGGGTCAAAGCTGGAGGCCCCATGGCAGGGTCCACTCGCACCAGGCTCTGGGGCTTTCTGGGGTGGTGCGGCTCCCCGGCCATGGGAGGGCTGCGTCCTGGAGGTCTCAGCTGCCACATGGATGAGGGCTGGGCGGGAGGCCGTTTTCCGAGCTGCCTCCTCCCTGGCCCGTCTGGGGAGCTGCCTTGAGGGAGCCCGTCCTGCAGGGCGCCGGAGGCTCAGATCGGCGAGGTGCTTCGTACGATCTGAAGGAGGGGCGGAGAACGCGGGCCTGTGCGTGGGCAGAGGTCTGAGCTCACGGGCGGCGCCTGGCTCCAGGTCAAGGACGCCTCCCTGATTCGACTCTGAAGCCCCTGTGCTGATAGTGAAGCCGGGACAGGCAGGACGGGCTGTCCCCTGGGGCAGAGGCCAAGTTCACTGCCGGGAAAACAAAGAACCACAGAGGAGACTCTGCTCACAGCTGCCCTCAGTGGGGGCAGGAGGCAAGGCTCCCGGCTCCGGGAGTTTCAGCAGCCCCTGAGGCTGAGCTGGGCACCCTGGCCCAGCCCCGAGGCCCCTCGTGTAGCCCTGGGGTGGCCCAGGCCACTCGCGTCCATTCACTCCAATCATTTCCCAGCAGGAGCCGGACGGGGGAAATGCTGGGTTTCCAGAGAGAAAAGAACTCACACAAATAAAAAACATCACTGACAAAGTCCTTTCCCTGAGAACGCTGCTGTCACAGCATCTACAGAGCCCTGGTCCAAAGACGGCCGCCGGCTCTAGGTCCTGAGAACGGTGTGATTCTAGAGACCCCGAAATGACAAAAGCTGCGTGTACTTCAAGAAACCCCAGACAACAGGTCGAGGAGGGAGCCAAAGTCTTCGCCTCTGCAAGACTCTGAGTAAAACAAAACAACAATAAAAGCAAAAAAAAAACCCAAACAACAAACTTAAATTCCTACATGTTAAGATTGAGCTCTTGGGGACAGCCTAGACTCCAGTTACAGGCAGGGGGCGGCGGTGATGGTGGCAACGGCGGCTGGGCCGGGGCTCGCTCCAGGCTGGACCCGGCAGGCCTGTCCCCGGGGGCGGTGGGGGCCCAGGGTCTCGGCCCGCTGCCTAGTGGGACGGGTACGGTGGGCTCCACAGCCCCGAGGCGGGGCTGGTTCGGCGGGCAGGAGGGAGTGCGTTGAAAGGTGTTGGCCATGAGGCAGCAAAATCTAGGCGGGAAGAGAGACGTGGTCAGCCCAAAGGAGACCTCGACGCCCGCGGACCCCGCAGGCCCAGGCCAGACGATGGTCAGGAAGCGACCCAGGCTCCCGGGCCGGTAGGCGGGGTCCATAGGGGCCTGCTGAGCTGCACAGCCAGAGGCCTGGGCCACAGCCTGACATCCCAGAGCGCACAGCCTGCCGGGCAGAGACTCAGGATCCCAGGACCACGTCCCATCCAGGGCGCACTTGGGGAAAGGGGCCTGTCCATCTGGGCAGTGAAAGTCGTAAGAACAGACTCCAACGTGCGTAGGTGGAAGGGTCTGGAGTGCTCAGGGGGCAAGGTGAAGCCCCCGGCACGGCTCCCGCAAAACAGGGAGGCGTGTGCTGGGGGATGCGGGTTGCCAGGCGGGCGCCCACTACAGGACAGCTGACCAACAGGCCAGCAGACCGTCAACAACAGGACAGCTCTGTGAGCAGGGTCGACACAGGGGGGCGAGCTGCTGAGCAGTCCACGCCCTCCCCTGGGCGTCACAGGCCTGAGAGCCAGCCCGGAAGAGGGCTGTGATTCTGGGCCCATGACACATGGACGGTCTCGTTACCCAGCAACGTGCATCTATACAGAAAGCTGTGTCCTCTTCCAAGAAACGCACAGGCCCCTCGCACCCAGGCCAGGCCCCCGTGTAGGTCAGTAGACACCCCCTCAAGGACTCTTTGTGTAGAGGAGGGAACCCTTGGAAGGCAATCGGGAGACACGGGGCCGCCTGTACAGGGGCGCAGGTTGCACTGCGCAGCCCCAGGGGACGCCACTCACGGGTCCCCAGGGCCTCAGACCGCAGAGACGGCTGGATTACGAAGAGGAGCAAGCCACGGGATTCTTCTCTGAGCAGCATCTCCTCGGGACCACCCAAACCCTCTCCCTGAGTCAGCCCATCCGCCCCCCGCTGAGAGCCCTAGGAAGCAGCAGCAGTGGGTGGGAACCAGCTGCGGGGCACACCGGCAGACCCGGCGTCCCTGGCCCCAGCCCCTCCACCTTGCCTGGTCTGCCCCGGGGAAAGCTCTCCTTGCCCAGGACCAACGTCCACCAGCTCCCCTTCCCCCACCAGCGCCCGGACCTGCCCTCTGGGGTTCACAGCCCAGCTGCAACTCACGCCCGGGGCTGGGCCTTGTGAGACCCGGGGTCCCCCCATCCCCGGACTGCTCTGCGGGGCGTCTACTCACAGTGAGGGCTGTGCTGAGGGCTGGCTCTCGGCGAGAGAGCTGGCATGGCAGGGGGCTCCCGAGGCGCGCAGACCGCGTGGTAGGCTGAGAGGCACGAGCGGCTATTAGTTTGGGGGCGGGGACGGCGGGGCAGATGGAGCGGGGGATGGGGACGCAGTGCGCCCAGCTCACCTATGATCATGGCTGCTGTCCCGGCCAGCAGGGCGAAGAGCGTGAAGAACATGGCCTGGTAGGAGTCCAGGACGCGCTGGAAGAGCCCGGCACCGTCTGCAACCCGGGACACAGTCACCAACGCGCCCGCAGAGCCCCAAGGGCTGTGCCCGCGCTCGGGGGAAAGGGCCGGGCTCGAGCCCAGTCAGCCCAGGACCGCCCCGTCCATCTCCTGAGCCCACCCCCTGGGCCCGGGGCCCAACCCCGTCCATCTCCTGAACCCACCCCCTGGGCCCAGGGCCCGCCCCGTCCATCTCCTGAGCCCAGCCCCTGGGCCCAGGGCCTGTCCCGTCCATCTCCTGAGCCCAGCCCCTGGGCCCGGGCCCCCTCCCGTCCATCTCCTGAGCCCAGCCCCTGGGCCCAGGGCCTGTCCCGTCCATCTCCTGAGCCCAGCCCCTGGGCCCAGGGCCCGCCCCGTCCATCTCCTGAGCCCAGCCCCTGGGCCCGTTGCCCACCCCGTCCATCTCCTGAGCCCACCCCCTGGGCCCGGGGCCCAACCCCGTCCATCTCCTGAACCCACCCCCTGGGCCCAGGGCCCGCCCCGTCCATCTCCTGAGCCCACCCCCTGGGCCCGGGGCCCAACCCCGTCCATCTCCTGAACCCACCCCCTGGGCCCAGGGCCCGCCCCGTCCATCTCCTGAGCCCAGCCCCTGGGCCCAGGGCCCATCCCCGTCCTTCTCCTGAGCCCAGCCCCTGGGCCGGGCCCCCTCCCGTCCATCTCCTGAGCCCAGCCCCTGGGCCCAGGGCCTGTCCCGTCCATCTCCTGAGCCCAGCCCCTGGGCCCAGGGCCCGCCCCGTCCATCTCCTGAGCCCAGCCCCTGGGCCCGTTGCCCACCCCGTCCATCTCCTGAGCCCACCCCCTGGGCCCGGGGCCCAACCCCGTCCATCTCCTGAACCCACCCCCTGGGCCCAGGGCCCGCCCCGTCCATCTCCTGAGCCCAGCCCCTGGGCCCGGGGCCCAACCCCGTCCATCTCCTGAACCTACCCCCTGGGCCCAGGGCCTGCCCCTTCCATCTCTGGCTGCTTGAGCCCACCCCCCTGGGCCCAGGGCCTGCCCCGTCCATCTCCTGAGCCCAGCCCCTGGGCCCGGGGCCCAACCCCGTCCATCTCCTGAGCCCACACCCTGGGCCCAGGGCCCACCCCGTCCATCTCCTGAACCTACCCCCTGGGCCCAGGGCCTGCCCCTTCCATCTCTGGCTGCTTGAGCCCACCCCCCTGGGCCCAGGGCCCATCCCCGTCCTTCTCCTGAGCCCAGCCCCTGGGCCCGGGGCCCAACCCCGTCCATCTCCTGAACCTACCCCCTGGGCCCAGGGCCTGCCCCTTCCATCTCTGGCTGCTTGAGCCCACCCCCCTGGGCCCAGGGCCTGCCCCGTCCATCTCCTGAGCCCACCCCCTGGGCCCGGGGCCCAACCCCGTCCATCTCCTGAGCCCAGCCCCTGGGCCCAGGGCCCACCCCGTCCATCTCCTGAGCCCAGCCCCTGGGCCCGTTGCCCACCCCGTCCATCTCCTGAGCCCACCCCCTGGGCCCGGGGCCCAACCCCGTCCATCTCCTGAACCCACCCCCTGGGCCCAGGGCCCGCCCCGTCCATCTCCTGAGCCCACCCCCTGGGCCCGGGGCCCAACCCCGTCCATCTCCTGAACCCACCCCCTGGGCCCAGGGCCCGCCCCGTCCATCTCCTGAGCCCAGCCCCTGGGCCCAGGGCCCATCCCCGTCCTTCTCCTGAGCCCAGCCCCTGGGCCGGGCCCCCTCCCGTCCATCTCCTGAGCCCAGCCCCTGGGCCCAGGGCCTGTCCCGTCCATCTCCTGAGCCCAGCCCCTGGGCCCAGGGCCCGCCCCGTCCATCTCCTGAGCCCAGCCCCTGGGCCCGTTGCCCACCCCGTCCATCTCCTGAGCCCACCCCCTGGGCCCGGGGCCCAACCCCGTCCATCTCCTGAACCCACCCCCTGGGCCCAGGGCCCGCCCCGTCCATCTCCTGAGCCCAGCCCCTGGGCCCGGGGCCCAACCCCGTCCATCTCCTGAACCTACCCCCTGGGCCCAGGGCCTGCCCCTTCCATCTCTGGCTGCTTGAGCCCACCCCCCTGGGCCCAGGGCCTGCCCCGTCCATCTCCTGAGCCCAGCCCCTGGGCCCGGGGCCCAACCCCGTCCATCTCCTGAGCCCACCCCCTGGGCCCAGGGCCCACCCCGTCCATCTCCTGAACCTACCCCCTGGGCCCAGGGCCTGCCCCTTCCATCTCTGGCTGCTTGAGCCCACCCCCCTGGGCCCAGGGCCTGCCCCCTCCATCTCCTGAGCCCAGCCCCTGGGCCCGGGGCCCAACCCCGTCCATCTCCTGAGCCCACCCCCTGGGCCCAGGGCCCACCCCGTCCATCTCCTGAACCTACCCCCTGGGCCCAGGGCCTGCCCCTTCCATCTCTGGCTGCTTGAGCCCACCCCCCTGGGCCCAGGGCCCATCCCCGTCCTTCTCCTGAGCCCAGCCCCTGGGCCCGGGGCCCAACCCCGTCCATCTCCTGAACCTACCCCCTGGGCCCAGGGCCTGCCCCTTCCATCTCTGGCTGCTTGAGCCCACCCCCCTGGGCCCAGGGCCTGCCCCGTCCATCTCCTGAGCCCACCCCCTGGGCCCGGGGCCCAACCCCGTCCATCTCCTGAGCCCAGCCCCTGGGCCCAGGGCCCGCCCCGTCCATCTCCTGAGCCCAGCCCCTGGGCCCGTTGCCCACCCCGTCCATCTCCTGAGCCCACCCCCTGGGCCCGGGGCCCAACCCCGTCCATCTCCTGAACCCACCCCCTGGGCCCAGGGCCCGCCCCGTCCATCTCCTGAGCCCAGCCCCTGGGCCCAGGGCCCGCCCCGTCCATCTCCTGAGCCCAGCCCCTGGGCCCAGGGCCCGCCCCGTCCATCTCCTGAGCCCAGCCCCTGGGCCCGGGGCCCAACCCCGTCCATCTCCTGAACCTACCCCCTGGGCCCAGGGCCTGCCCCTTCCATCTCTGGCTGCTTGAGCCCACCCCCCTGGGCCCAGGGCCTGCCCCGTCCATCTCCTGAGCCCAGCCCCTGGGCCCGGGGCCCAACCCCGTCCATCTCCTGAGCCCACCCCCTGGGCCCAGGGCCCACCCCGTCCATCTCCTGAACCTACCCCCTGGGCCCAGGGCCTGCCCCTTCCATCTCTGGCTGCTTGAGCCCACCCCCCTGGGCCCAGGGCCTGCCCCGTCCATCTCCTGAGCCCAGCCCCTGGGCCCGGGGCCCAACCCCGTCCATCTCCTGAGCCCACACCCTGGGCCCAGGGCCCACCCCGTCCATCTCCTGAACCTACCCCCTGGGCCCAGGGCCTGCCCCTTCCATCTCTGGCTGCTTGAGCCCACCCCCCTGGGCCCAGGGCCCATCCCCGTCCTTCTCCTGAGCCCAGCCCCTGGGCCCGGGGCCCAACCCCGTCCATCTCCTGAACCTACCCCCTGGGCCCAGGGCCTGCCCCTTCCATCTCTGGCTGCTTGAGCCCACCCCCCTGGGCCCAGGGCCTGCCCCGTCCATCTCCTGAGCCCACCCCCTGGGCCCGGGGCCCAACCCCGTCCATCTCCTGAGCCCAGCCCCTGGGCCCAGGGCCCGCCCCGTCCATCTCCTGAGCCCAGCCCCTGGGCCCGTTGCCCACCCCGTCCATCTCCTGAGCCCACCCCCTGGGCCCGGGGCCCAACCCCGTCCATCTCCTGAACCCACCCCCTGGGCCCAGGGCCCGCCCCGTCCATCTCCTGAGCCCAGCCCCTGGGCCCGGGGCCCAACCCCGTCCATCTCCTGAACCTACCCCCTGGGCCCAGGGCCTGCCCCTTCCATCTCTGGCTGCTTGAGCCCACCCCCCTGGGCCCAGGGCCTGCCCCGTCCATCTCCTGAGCCCAGCCCCTGGGCCCAGGGCCTGTCCCGTCCATCTCCTGAGCCCAGCCCCTGGGCCCAGGGCCCGCCCCGTCCATCTCCTGAGCCCAGCCCCTGGGCCCGTTGCCCACCCCGTCCATCTCCTGAGCCCACCCCCTGGGCCCGGGGCCCAACCCCGTCCATCTCCTGAACCCACCCCCTGGGCCCAGGGCCCGCCCCGTCCATCTCCTGAGCCCAGCCCCTGGGCCCGGGGCCCAACCCCGTCCATCTCCTGAACCTACCCCCTGGGCCCAGGGCCTGCCCCTTCCATCTCTGGCTGCTTGAGCCCACCCCCCTGGGCCCAGGGCCTGCCCCGTCCATCTCCTGAGCCCAGCCCCTGGGCCCGGGGCCCAACCCCGTCCATCTCCTGAGCCCACCCCCTGGGCCCAGGGCCCACCCCGTCCATCTCCTGAACCTACCCCCTGGGCCCAGGGCCTGCCCCTTCCATCTCTGGCTGCTTGAGCCCACCCCCCTGGGCCCAGGGCCCATCCCCGTCCTTCTCCTGAGCCCAGCCCCTGGGCCCGGGGCCCAACCCCGTCCATCTCCTGAACCTACCCCCTGGGCCCAGGGCCTGCCCCTTCCATCTCTGGCTGCTTGAGCCCACCCCCCTGGGCCCAGGGCCTGCCCCGTCCATCTCCTGAGCCCACCCCCTGGGCCCGGGGCCCGTCCCCGTCCTTCTCCTGAGCCCAGCCCCTGGGCCCGGGGCCCGGCCTCCGGGAGCAGGGAGGAGGCTCAGCTGCTGCTCCTTCATGGGCGTGCTGCCCCGAAAGCGAAGGCCGTGCTCGAGGGGCGCAGCTCAGTCACATGTGACAAGCCCTCCGGCGGCCCTGAGCGCAGATGGGGTTGAGGGGAGCGAAGCCCGCCTGCCCGTGGCTCGGCCACTCGCTCGGGGCGGGGCGGGGGGGGGGGGGTGGGCAGGTGCATTTCTGCTCCTCCCGCCCCCAGACTCCCGGTCGGCTCCTGCTGGACCACACTGACTGCCCTCCCCCCGGGGGCCCCGTCCCGTGACTCACGAGCGCCCAGGCCTCGGCGGTCCATCACGAAGGCCACGGTGACTGGGATGGTGACAACCTGGTCAGTGTTGGGGCTGGAGAAGGTCAGGGAGGTGGACAGAGGCCCCTGGCTGCCGGCCGTGGGGTCCGAGATGCTGACTGTGTAGGTGACGAAGCTCGGCAGCCCCAGAGACTTCTCCTTCACGAAGGCCAGCACGGCTGGGGACCCTGACTTCACCTGGGAGAGACGTCAGGGCTGAGGATGTGAATGCCGGCTCAGTCGTGTCCGACTCTCCGCGACCCCGTGGACTGCGGCCCGCCAGGCTCCTCTGTCCATGGGATTCTCCAGGCGAGAACACTGGAGTGGGCTGCCCTGCCCTCCTGCAGGGGGTCTTCCCGACCCAGGGATCGAACCTGCGTCTCTTGCATCTCCTGCACTGGCACCTGGGGAGCCCCAGGGCTGAGGGGCGCACCCCCACTTCTTCCTGACACTCACACTGCCCTGCTGGCTGGGCACATCCAGCTGACAGGCGCGCAACCCACAGTCAGAGGAGCACGCTGTCAGGCTGGATGTTTTTCAAAAGGACAAATCAGTGCCACAGCTCCTTTTAAATAGTGCTGCGTTCTGCGAGCCGCCCCCAAGCTCGCTTCCCAAGGGGGCAGCCGGGGCTCTGCCACTGGGCTGTCAGATGCCAGCAGCCCAGCCCAGGGCCCAGCAGACGCTCCCCCGTCAGCAGCCAATTCATCTCTGCCTCACTCTGCACCCGAGGGTGCCGCAGCGAGACCGGAGAAGGCCGAGGAGACGCCGGCGGGCCCTGCACACGGCGCCCCGAGCCCCTCCCGTGCTGCCGGGCCCCGGAGCCCCCGTCCTACACCACCCTTCAGCACACGGGGCGGCCCAGGCCCAGAGCTGGGGACCTGCTGTGGCAGGTGTGCAGGACCTGCGATAGGTGAGGGCTCAGAGCCGCTCGCCCTGCTCTCGGTCACCACCGTCCTGCGCTGCACTCACTCACAGACACGTGACGTGCTTGCTGAGCACGTGCTGCAGAGGAGAGGAGCAGCCACGCCCCTCACACACGCACACGGGCCGACAGACAGTGCTGGGAAGACCCTGATGCCCGGAAAGACAGAGGCAGGAGGAGAGAGGGTAACAGAGGAGGAGGTGGTTGGATGGCATCACCAACTCAATGGACATGACTCTGAGCAAGCTCTGGGAGACACTGAAGGACAGGGAAGCCTGGCGTGCTGCGGTCCCCGGGGTCACAGAGTCGGATACGACTCAATGACTGAACAGACAGCGATTCTGCTCTGGGGAAAAGGATGGTCAGGAGAGTCCAGCTCTGTGCTCACTTCCAGGAGAGGCGGCCCAGGACCTCATGGCTGCAGCTGGTCCTGCCCACCTCCCCCTCCCGGGGGCCTTGGCTCCCACCTGTTCAGCACTCACCTCCAGGTGCTCCAGAACCTCCATGGCACCAAAGACCTTCACCTCGGAGCTGGTGTAGTGGTTGCTCAGGAGGATTTCGGCCTGGTCGGCGTAAAGCCCCGGGCTGAAGGGCACCTCGGCCCCGACCTGCTCCGTGGGGGAGGGGCTGCCCGGGAGGCTCGCTGTGACCAGCAGCGCCGTCCGCTTCAGGCTCAGGTGCTTCAGCTGCCGGTCCGTCAGCGGGAGCATCGTCACGGAGCACAGGTACCGGCCTGCGGGGACAGGGGCACCGTTCCGCCCGGGCCCCTCCCCACCCAGGCCCTGCCACCGCCCCGTCCCCCTGGAGGCACCCAGGTGAGGCATGCCCTCCTCCAGGGGCCTCCTGGCAAGGCCCTCTTCATTGTCCCCGCCCGCCATGGGCCCCCTTTCTGGGCCCAGAGCTCCCGAGTGTCCTGGAATCCTCCGTTCACGGACTCCCCTTGGGCAGGAATGCCAGGTCCATCTCTGAATCTTGGGGCCCCACCAGGCTAGCTCAGAGTGGGGGTGAGGAATGGGTGAACTGACATCACGGCCCAGCACTGGCCCCACACCCAGCGGGGCTGACCCCTCCATAGCCGGCGCCCCGGGTGCTGCAGGAGGTCCCACAGCTGCCTGGCTGGGATTTGGGGTCCACGCCTGACCCACAGCAGGTGCCTGGGCTGAGTGGCCACTGCCGAGGGTGCCTTGGGAGGCTCGGTGAGCAGGGACCAGGGCGCCTGGGATGGGTCCCCCCCCGTGCTCCTGCCAGCCAGGCGCCTCGAGGCCGGTCCCTTCCTTTCCTCCTCCCCCACCGCCACCAGCTGGGAGCCCCCAGCAAGTCGGCTTCCTGGCTGACTCTGTGTCCTTCAATTGGGGGTAACATCGAGCCCGTGTGGGGCCGTGCGGGCGAAAGCACAGGGCCTGGGACAGCTGAGGGCCTACTCCGTGCTGAGCCCGAGCTTGGTCCCCCGGATCCTAGGAGTGGACAGAGGAGGGCCTCGCCTCAGCCTGCAGCCAAATTCGTCCGGTGACATCGGGCCGCGCATCCTCAGAAACAGCTGAGCGACGCGCTGCACGCCCGTCCACGGAGACTCACGGCAACACTGACTCGAGCTGGGCGCCGTGCAGGCTCGCCACGGGGACTGTCCTGAGCAGCTGTGGCTCCCGTGGCGGAGGCCCCCCTCTCCGAGCCACCCCGTGGGGCCAGCCGCCAGCTCCCTGGCTCTGGCCAGCAGGCCTGCGGAGCAGCTCCGCTCCAGGGACGCCCAGGACTCTAAGAGCGAGTGAGGGCCCTGCCTCCGTGGAGCCCCCAGCCAGAGCCTCATCATGTGGGTGGCGCAGGGCACCACCCTTCCTTCCCAGGTCTTGAGGGCAGCAGCCTCCAAGCTGAGTGAGAAGACCAGGAGAGGGCTTGGACCAGGCTTCTCAGCTCGGAAGTGCGTCCTCTCCCCGGGTGGAGGCAGCCGCTGGGAGAGGCCGGCGCCTGGCATAGAAGTGCGAACCCTCCCGGAGGTCGCAGTGACCCGGACGCCAGGATGACCACATCTGTCCCCAGGTCAGGCTCCTGACAGACACGGGCCGCACGGACAGACTGCCATTGCGAGCCAGACACACCACAGGCACACCCGGCGTGGAGGTCACGTTCCCCTCCAGACCCGCAGGCTCACCCAGGGTGGCGTCAAACTCGGGCTCCACGGTGAAGACCTCTCGTGCCGGGAAGTCAAAGACATCCTGCTTGAACTGCAGCTGGCAGCTGAGGAGGGCTTCTGGGCGCAGGGCCGCGATGCCTTCCGCCTGACCGGGGGAGCACTCGCCTGCAGACGGGGGAGCAGTGAGGGGCGCCACACCCAGGCCCCCAGCCCCCGGCCCCCGCCTCAGCCCTTGCCTGCGGAGCCCAGCACAGGACGCCGGAGCAGACCACGCGGGGGCCGGCTGCTCTGAGAACCAGACCTGCGCCACAGCCCTCTTGGTGACCAAAGCTGATGAAGGCTGAGGGAAGGGGCCATGTCAGCGTTTGCTCAGAGCCTGCGTCCAGAGAGCATCCAGAGGCTGGGCAGCTGGGTCTGCCTGTCAGCACGTGTGTGTGTGTGTGCTCACCCGTAGCTGACTCTCTGCGACCCCGTGGACTGTAGCCTGCCAGGCTCCTCTGTCCACAGGGATTCTCCAGGCAGGAACACTGGAGAGGGCTGCCGTGCCCTCCTCCAGGGGATCTTTCAGACCCAGGAATCGAACACTCGACTCCTGCGTCTCCTGCATTGACAGGCGGGTTCTTTAGCACTGAACCACCAAGGGAAATGGGCACCTCATCCCTGGACACCGGTTCCCCACTGGCACCGAGCACTGTTCCTGTCCACGTGCCCTGGAGTGGGGAGAGGCCGCCACAATGCAGCAAAGCTGCCGCAGATTGATAGCACTGGCATTTAATTCTACTGGTTAAGTGGTGTAACAACCTGTATGGATGCACTTGGGTTTCCCTGGTACTCAGCTGGTAAGGAATCCGCCTGCAATGCAGGAGACCCAGGTTCGATCCCTGGGTCAGGAAGATCCGCTGGAGAAGGGATTCTTGTATTCTTATATTCTTGCCTGGAGAATCCCATGGGCAGAGGAGCCTGGCGGGCTACAGTCCATGGGGTCGCAAAGAGTCGGACACGACGGAGCAACTAAGCAGGCACAGCACGGGGACGCACTTCTCTCCGGCAGCTGCTGCCCAGGACTGCCGTGGGCAGGGGAGGAGGCTGACTATTCCACGCGGGACTTGAATTACGAAAATCAGAATGAACAGCGAGGCCTGCTAGGCCAGCTTTTCAGGGCTGTGTGGGGGCATGGTGAAGCTTTCTCTAGTTGGGTGCCTGGGGCTGACATTGCATCGCCAAGCCCAGAAACGGGCAGTTTCTCAGCACTGGGCCTTCAGAAACATCCCTCACTGGTTCTGCCTTAGAGAACTCGAATTTCTAAAGAGCTGGAAGGGGCGTTAAATGGGCCAGCCAGGGTTAAATGCCCTCTCAGGAGATGGGGAGGTGAGTCTGAGCAGGAAGGACATAGAATCCGATCTGAAGGGCCCGCTCCCCAGCCCAGCAGGGCCCCCCAGGCCTCCTAGCCCCTTGCTCCCTACCTCTCAGGTTGGAGCTCCGGTCTCCCACGGTGACCATCACTTTGGAGGCCGAGACCTCCTGGAAGCTGCCCTGGACGGGGCGGGCGTACCGGGCCACGATCCTCTGAGGCAGGCTGACCACGATCTGGGGAGGAAGCCGGGGCAGGTCGCTGAGCGCCCGGGATCAGGTACTGCCCTTTCCGCGGTACAGGGGGCAAGGCTGAGGCTCCCTGGCCACGTGATTTGCTTGCATGGGGCAGAGCTGGGCTAGACCCCACGCCGGCTGGACGCCCCCACGGAACCAGCTGCCTCTCCCAGCACGGGGCAGGGCCGACGTCAGGCCTGAAACCACGTGGTAGCCAGGGGTGGACTGAGGACTCTGGCTCCCCGACAGCTACGGCCTCCTCTGAACGTCAGCTCGGTTAATCAATCTTTCAGTGAAGAGAGACGGGTCTATTTTACTTCAGTGCCATTTACTCAAGATGAACCAGCCTGACCAAAATGCAGGCCCACACGGGCATTTTGAGGGGTGGTCTCTCCCCCTTCACCGCTCCCATGCAATGCCTCCTCCCCCGCCCTGGGGAGAGGCCCCAGGCCCAGCTCCACTCGCTTTTGCTCCAGGAGGCCCTGTGTGTTCCCGCCGCCTCTAGGGCTGCAGATCCCCACCCCCTCCCACGCCCCTCACCCTTTGCCGTCTCCAGCGTTCAACCCTGGAGCTCCTGACACAGCTGCCCAGCTGCGTGGTCCCCAGCCCCGCCGGCAGGAGCCACAGCCACCTCAAACCCCCGTTACCTGCCCCCAGCTCCGCCTTCCTCCCTGCTCCCCTCTTCGCTCCCCTCTCGTCGCCCAGGCCAGACCCTGACACTCACTCCCAAGGCTTCCTCCTCCCAAATGGTCACCGAGCTCCGATGACCCTCCCTCCTGAGTATCTCCAAACCCTTAGTCTGCCCCACCCAGGGGCCCCAGGCCTTACTGCCCCCTCCCTCGGGCTCCTGGACTCAGCCAGGTACCAGGCAATCTTTCCAAACGTACCTCTGGTCGACATCACTCTTTGCCTTAAACAATTTCTCTGCTGAATCCCTACTGCATCTGGCCAAAGTTACAACGTCCTTACCCTGGACAGCAGCGGCTCATGCCCATGAAGTACCGTCCTAAGGGCTTCACACCCGTCAACGACTCACTTATTTCACACAACGTCAGCCCAGAGAGGTTCACACAGAGAGGTTAAAGGACAACCCGAGGTCACACAGCCTGTCCGTGACCAGCTGGGATTTGAACCCACACAGCCTGGCCCCAGAGCCCACACACCTAACCACGCTAGGAGCTACCTGGAATTGAACGCATGTTCTGATGGACAGGGAGGCCTGGTGTGCTGCAGTCCGTGGGGTCGCAGAGAGTCGGACACGATTGAGCGACTGAACTGAACCGAACTGTGATCCGATCGCAACGCCAGCCTCCACTGCCCCAGAGCTGGCTCTCAAAGCCTGCACACGTCTGCTGGGTGGTGCCCTGCTCTGCCAGCCCCGCCCCTGCCCCCACCGCCCAAGCCTGTCCGGCTGTCCCCCGGGGTTGCTCGGGGTGGGGGCACCGCTGTCAGTCACACGGCGCCTCTGTCTGCACTAGCTCGCCCCAGCAGCAGCGCTGAGCACGCCCGCTATTAGGTGACACTGCTGGGCTCCACAGAGCACACGCTGCTCGGAGAATGAGACAGACGCGCGCAACGCAGCCCGACTCCGCTCATTGATTGATTCTCGGCTGGAGATAGACAGGAGAGAGAGCGGTCTTGTTCGCCTCCACAAAGACTCAAAAGGTGACTCGCTGGGGGAGGCTGGCTTTGCCGGTGACGCCAAATTGCTGCACGGGGCCGCCCACGGCTGCCACGCCCCGGGGGACGCCCACGCGGACAGTCCTGCCCACGGGGCTCCGTCGAGGTGGCATGGGCGCAGGAATGCCCCCAAGAGGCCAGCTCTGCCCTCCCACCGCCGTGGATGGGGGGGTCCGGCGGCCTGCGAGGAGGGGCCTGCCCCCCACCAGGCTCGTGACCCCCAGCCAACTGCCCTGCAAGGCGCCGGAGCTTCTTACATGAAGAGAAGCAGTCAGCAGGGAAGACGAGCTTTCCACCCCCGGGAGTCAAACACGTGTGCCCGAGGCCCACCTCCTTGTAGGTCCTCAGGTGCCCGGCGACCTCATAGTAGACAGTCACGGAGCCTGCCTGCCGGGCCACGGCCGCGCCCGTCTTGGGGTCGACGTGGAGGACGCTGCTGGCTGACGAGCTCCAGGTCCCGGGGACTCCTGGGAGGGGAAGCTGCGCGTGACCGTCTTTCCCACGCCTCACACTCCAGTCGTTCCCATCTCGCCTGGCTCACCGGGCAGTGTCCCCGCTGCCCCAAGCCTGCCCCCACCCTCCCCTGGCTCCTGGCCACGCCACCTGCTCCCTGAGCAGCCGAGGCCCCTGCCCAGTGCCTTCCCGCCAGGAACCTCACGGTCATTGACCATTCTGGGTGACCCGGGCGCTGGTCCTCCGGGGCTGGCCCCCTGCGTGCCATCCCCCAGCATCGCCCCTGCTCAGCCACCCTGCCATGCAATCCTTTTTACACAAAGAAGGTGGCAGACTCTGAGCTGTCACTAGACGGCGGTCCTTAGTGAAAAGCCAACCTCGTTATACAGTAAACATGATGAGAACATTCAACAACCACTTTCTATTTGTGGCAAATAATATCTGCTTTTCTTTAAAGGCAGTGTGTAACTTCGTTTTAAAATGAGTTTGTTGGTATCGTTGTGACTCAGACGGTAAAGCGTCTGTCTACAATGCGGGAGACCTGGGTTCAGTCCCTGGGTTGGGAAGATCCCCTGGAGAAGGAAATGGCAATCCACTCCAGTACTATTGCCTGGAAAATCCCATGGACAGAGGAGCCTGGTAGGCTACAGTCCATGGGGTTGCAAAGAGTCGGACACAACTGAGCGGCTTCACTTTCATCGACTCTTTTGCAACCCCCTGGCCCACAGCCCGCCAGGCTCCTCTGTCTGTGGGAGTCTCTAGGCAAGAACACTGGAGTGGGTGGCCATGCCCCTCCAGGGGATCTTCCCGACTCAAGGGCGGAACCCACGTCTCCTGCACTGCAGGCGGATTCTTTACCATCTGAGCCACCAGGCCCCTGTAAAGGGCCAGACGGTAAGTATTCGGGGTTGGACACGCCTGACTGTCTCTGACGCTGCCACTCAGCACGCAGACGAAAACGGCCGCTGACACGGGGAGCTGGGGGTGCGGTCGAGCACCAGTTACAGCCCAGTGCAGAGAGAGGCCGTGGGCTGGCTCCGGTCGGGACAGCAGCTTTCCGATGCCCACTCCAGAACCTCACCAACCTCCACATGCACACCAGCCTCGGGAGGCAAAGCAGCCCTTCCCACCTCCCAACCCAAGACACGCGTCCCTCGGCTGAAACCCCTCGTACCTTCCGGGCTGACAAGTACCGTGGCCAGACAGAGGACATCCCCCACCACCACCGCCCCGGATAGGTCGGGGGAGATGGCCTGCAGGACGGGCAGTGGGACGAAGTCGGAGAGGCCGCCGTGCGCCGAGTCCCACGCCCTGAGCAGCGTCAGGCCCACGCTGACCGTGCGGATCACACAGGTGTTGTTGGCGACACCCTTCCCAATCTGCACGAACTCGTCCCTGCAGCACGGGAGACGTGGCTCTCAGTCTTGGGAGTGGCCCCAGCTCCCAAGGAGGGGCTGGCACAGGGCCCCGGCTGGGCCTCACGCCTGCCCACTGCGCCCTGATGCTGCCCAGCTCAGGTTCATGAAGCAGCTGTTCTAGGTGAGGGGCCTCAGGCCATACCAACCAGACTCCCCCACCATCCATGGCCCAGACAGGACGGCCAGCTTCAGCACCCCCACGTCCCACGGGGAGGCCGAGGCCCAGAGCAGGTGATGAGGCTGTGTTCCCAGCCCGCCCGAGCAGGGAACCAGGACACTCTGGGGACACGAGAGGCCCTCAACCGAGTAACCGGGACAAGGGCATCACCCCCGTCCACCTGCTTTCTTATCTGCCGAGTGGGGCTGACCATGTACCCACATCACAGGCTTGACGTGAGCTGCACACCCGGTCAGCAGCTGGAAAGAGCTAAGGTCAGGCCAGGCGTGCAGGCACACGCAGGCACTGGGGCTGGAAAGAGCTAAGGTCAGGCCAGGCGTGCGGGCATATGTGGGCACTCGGGCTGGAAAGAGCTAAGGTCAGGACAGGCATGCGGGCACACGTGGGCACACGTGGGCACTCGGGCTGGAAAGAGCTAAGGTCAGGCCAGGTGTGTGGGCACACATGGGCACACGTGGGCACTCGGGCTGGAAAGAGCTAAGGTCAGGCCAGGTGTGCGGGCACACGCAGGCACTCGGGCTGGAAAGAGCTAAGGTCAGGCCAGGTGTGCGGGCACACGCAGGCACTCGGGCTGGAAAGAGCTAAGGTCAGGCCAGGCATGCGGGCACACGTGGGCACACGTGGGCACTCGGGCTGGAAAGAGCTAAGGTCAGGCCAGGTGTGCGGGCACACATGAGCACACGTGGGCACTCGGGCTGGAAAGAGCTAAGGTCAGGCCAGGTGTGCGGGCACACGCAGGCACTCGGGCTGGAAAGAGCTAAGGTCAGGCCAGGTGTGCGGGCACACGCAGGCACTCGGGCTGGAAAGAGCTAAGGTCAGGCCAGGCATGCGGGCACACGTGGGCACACGCAGGCACTCGGGCTGGAAAGAGCTAAGGTCAGGCCAGGCGTGTGGGCATACGTGGGCACTCGGGCTGGAAAGAGCTAAGGTCAGGCCAGGCGTGCGGGCATACGTGGGCACTCGGGCTGGAAAGAGCTAAGGTCAGGCCAGGCATGCAGGCACACGCAGGCACTCGGGCTGGAAAGAGCTAAGGTCAGGCCAGGTGTGCGGGCACACGCAGGCACTCGGGCTGGAAAGAGCTAAGGTCCGGCCAGGCATGCGGGCACACGTGGGCACACATGGGCACTCGGGCTGGAAAGAGCTAAGGTCAGGCCAGGCGTGTGGGCATACGTGGGCACTCGGGCTGGAAAGAGCTAAGGTCCGGCCAGGCATGCGGGCACACGTGGGCACACGTGGGCACTCGGGCTGGATAGAGCTAAGGTCAGGCCAGGTGTGCGGGCACACATGGGCACACGTGGGCACTCGGGCTGGAAACAGCTAAGGTCAGGCCAGGCGTGCAGGCACACATGGGCACATGCGGGCACTCGGGCTGGAAAGAGCTAAGGTCAGGCCAGACGTGCGGGCACACGCGGGCACTTGGGGACCCCTGTGGGCTGGAAAGAGCTAAGGTCAGCGCCAGGCATGTGGGCACACGCAGGCACTCAGGGACCCCTGTGGGCTGGGAGGGACAGGGCTGGGAGGGACGGCTGGGCTGAGCAAGCGGAGGGTCAGGGCCCCCACTCCACGGCCTCCCTCCCCATGCCCCCGCCTCCCGAGCCCTGACCGCTCTCTTGGAGATGGATGCGTCGGCCACAGAAGGGCCCATGTGACTTCCGCAGGGGAGTTGGGGCACTGAACAAGGGGCAGCCTGTGCCCCAGGCCTGCAGACGCCCTGCTGTGTGCATGGAGCACCCCACAGGCCTGAGGCCCTCATGACCACAGCCTCAACTGGTGGCCCCGGGGACGAGGCCACTTTCCCACACGACAGGTGTAGACACAGAAGCCTGGAGGGGTGACCTGTCCATCCAGGCTCACAGGCCCCAGAGAGGGCAGAGCCAGGCTTGACTCAGGCCCAACTCCAGACCCCGCTCTCCCAGTGCCCGGGCCCAGGTGTGCTCAGCGTGGGGCACACCTCTGCTCCAGGGCCCGCGGGAAGCCCTGGCTGCAGGGGTCACCAGCCCCCGGTCAGGACCTGCTGTGCCCGGAGAGGACGCTGTGCCCGGAGAGGACGCGCTGGAGCCCTGCTGCCTCCTTCCGGGCCTGAGGCTCCTCTCAGCTCCTCCTGGCTTGGCCTACATCCCCTGGGACGGCGGTCCTCAGCCTTGACAATCACCCGAAGGCCTTGTTACACCCAAGGGCCCTGAGGGCGTGCATTGAGGGTCCCCGGGCAGCGGCGGCGCTGCCGTGCGGGGGCCGCACTTTGAGAACTGCTGTTCCAGGGGACTCACAGGCGGGCAGGTCTAGCCTGGGGCCACAGCTCTCCGTCCTGGAGACCACTGCCCTCTCCCTCACACTCAGCCTGAGGCTGCAGTTCTATTCCCGAAGTGTCAGCCTGTGCAGCGCAAATGGGGCCTGGTGTTCAAGCCCTGCTCTTGGGCTGCGTGGCCTGAGACGCGCGGCCTGACCTCTCCGGGCCGCGACACGTGGGCAGCAGCGAGGAGTCAGCGAGACGGCGCGTGGCGGGCCTGCACACAGCAGAGGCCAGCGGCCGTCGACTCCGTCCTCGCCGACCTCTGGGCGCTGGAAGGCGCACGCCTTCTCTGCTCGGCTTTGGCAGAGGGAGCAGCGAGCGCGGCGCGTCCACCGGCTGCAGGGCCGGGGCTGTCTGCGTCTCCCCTGCAGCCCAGCTCCCACAGAGCCTCAGTACAGATCTCCAGCCACAAGCCCTGACCTCCGGGCTCCACTTCCTGGGCATTAGGGGACGTCCCTGCTGAATGACTGTGTCTCATAATAAAGACTCGCGGCAACGGCCCCTCACGCCCGCAGCCTGGCCGCGCCTGGTGCTCCTCCCGGGGTCCTGAGAGTGGGGCGAACACCCTGCTCTTGGGAACCATGAGTGACGAACTCATCCTTCAGCAGCGCTGGCTTCTCCCCATGGTCATCGGTCACTGTGTGAGTCAGATCTGGATGTGATGGAGACGTGACTTCACGTGGGGAACGCGGGGGGCCCACCGCCTACCTGTTAGTTGCAAAGTTGAGGATGGAGTTGTGAGCGTGGAAGACGTCTCCAGAGTTGTCGTGGAAGTGGACGGTGAAGGTCACGGTCACGCCCAGGGGCAGGGCCGCCAGGGCCTCCTTGTTCCGAGTGTGCAGGGCGGGGCTCATGGAGATCCTCAGGTAGGAAACAGGGGACACCTGGGGACAGCAAGCAGCTGCAGCGGCAACAGCGCCAGGGACGCCCCCGAGAGCCCCCCGGGGACGGGCGCTGCTCCCACTCCTCCCCCGCGCAGGACGCCTGCGGGCGAGACCGACGTGGGGTCTGGGAGAGACTGGCCCAGCCCAGATGCTGGCCCTCCTCCTCCCTGTGGTGGCTGGCCTCATTCCGAGGAAATCTAACCCGCAAGAGTCAGAGTCCATGACTGTGAAAAATTAGATCATTATTCATGTTGCAAAAACATCCCCTGGGCTTTGAATGCTGGGCTACGTCGGAGGACCTGGCTCTCCAGGCATACAGAGTAGAAACAGTGTCCGCGCGGACGGTGGTGGTATCTGGGGTTCACTGCATGCTGCTGAGGTGCCTAGAGGTGCTCCAGGGAAAAGGGGGATGGGAACGGAAGGGGGGATGGGAAAGGTAGGGACGACAGCTTTTGGGAGCCTGGGAACCCAAAGTCCTTAGAGAGCCAACTTGGTTCTCTGTCTCCAGTAAAATCCATCGTAGCCAAAACGCCAGCCCCTCAAAGACCCCGCTTCCAGGGATGGGCACACAGCTGGCACTCAGTACCATCTGGTGACCCGGGACGAGTCCTCAGTCACTTTCGGTTACTCGGAAACTAGGGTTGAGGGTTCCCTGCTAGACGCCCATCTTGAAACAAAAAGATACTAGTAAGGAAAGAGGCCCAGGACCCAAGCAGAGTCTAAATATTAATATTCAAGAGGTCATGTATTTGCTCTGTCAGCAAGGATTATGTCGTGGTTGTGATGAGATGTGCAAAGAAAATTCTGTTCAGGATAAACCCTGGGACCCAATCCAGGGGACTCCCAAGGAGAACATCCAGTCTTCAGGAGCACAGAGAGGCATGCTGGGCATGGTGGCGGGGGTGGGGGGACCAGAGGGCACCAACCCAGGGCAGGCCAACGTGGGGTGGGGCCCAGAGCCTGACTCCCAGCCCCCAGGCGGCCTCGGCGACTTGACTGCCTCACCTGCGAGACAGGCCCTCTCACCCTCCCGGTGCTGTCTGTGACCGAGTGCTTTCTGGGCCAGGACACAGCACACGCTGAGTTCATCACGCTTAGGTGTCTGCTGATCCAGGCACTGCTGGCCGGACAGGACACCAGGGTGCCAGTCCTGCAAACCTCATATGGCTCTGGGCCCCAGTTACTCATCTGTGAACGGAGTTTGTTGCCATCAGTCATGTCCAGGGATCTTTGCTCTGATGCCCAGGAGGTGCTGCGGCTTTTCACCTATTGTTGCAGTTCAGTCGCTCAGGCGTGTCTGACTCTCTGCAGCCCCACGGACGGCAGCATGTTAGGCTTCCGTGTCCTTCACCATCTCCCAGAGTTTGCTCAAACTCATGTCCATTGAGTCGGTGATGCCATCCAACCATCTCATCCTCTAGCATCCCCTTCTCCTCCCGCCCTCAATCTCTCCCAGCATCAGGGGCTTTTCCAATGAGTCAGCTCTTTGCATCATGTGGCCAAAGTATTGGAGCTTCAGCTTCAGCATCAGTCCTTCCAATGAATATTCAGGACTGATCTCCTTTAGGATGGACTGGTTGGATCTCCTTGCTGTCCAAGGGACTCTCAAGAGTCTTCTCAAACCACAGCTCAGAAGCATCAGTTCTTCGGCGCTCAGCCTTCTTTATAGTCTCACCTAGGACCTTAATAGTTTCTTACAATTTCTTGGCTAGAAGGTGAGCATCTTTACTTGCACACCTGCACGCGGAAAACAGTACTACTGCTATTACTCCAAAAAGGAGGCAGACGAGATCCTACCTTGACAGCAACAATGATGGTCTGGTTGGCCCCGAAAGCTTCTTGGGCGGTCACTTCGACCATGGACGTGCCAATCACGGACCCCGACGCCAGGAAGCCCTTCTCGTCAACATGCACGACAGGAACCTTCTCTGGCTCGTCCAGGACGCGGTAGCTCACAGAGGCAGCACCATCCCTTGGGAAAAGGAAACACACGCATGCTCACAGACAACTGCAGCGAGACGGCCACAGAGAGGGGCCTGGGGTTCAGGAGTTCTGCTCCTTGCAGGGGAAACAGCAGCACAATCCTGACCTCATGATGCACCAGGCCGCCATGCACAGCCTGCTGCAGCTCACTGGCCACCAATGGGAAACCTCATTTGGAAAAGCAAGGGTTCCCAGTAGAGCAGCACCTTCCACAGCCGGAAGCATGTGGGAGCTGAGGGTCTCATGAGCCACACGGATGCCTGCAGTCAAAAGACCCTTCCATTTTAAGGCTTCCCTGGTGGCTCAGTAGATAAGAATCTCCCTGCCAGTGCAGGGGACACAGGTTCTATGCTGGTCCGGGAAGATTCCACGTGTTGCGGACCAACTAAGCTCACGCAGCGCGACTACTGAGCTTGCGCTCTGCAGGCTGTGAGCCGCAACTAGCGAAGCCTAGAGCCTGCGCTCTGCAGTGAGGGATGCCACCAACATGAGAAGCCCGCGGGCTCTGAGCCGGACGGAGCCCAGAGGCCGTCCCAACGGCCCACCAGCAACTGTGCGTCTTCAGACACACAAGTACCCTCTCCCGGCCTTGGTTTGCTCAGCTGTGAAACGGGAGCGACGGCCTGGCCCTGTCCTACTTCCGCCAATAACCGGATAAAAACGGGCCGTTTCTATAATAAGAATGTGGTTCGGAAAACTACCGATAACGTGCACCAGAGAAGACAAATGGCACAGCCTCTTCTGCTCTTTTACATATTCATGATGTTACAAAGACAGGAAGGAAAGAAAGGCTCCCAGGCCCGCCCCCCAGTCACCCTCCGTGCCGCAGCCCCACAAGTCCTCTGCAGATGACTCCTTAAGCAAATGTCACCGCTTCTGCCTCAAATTCCTGCCCCCTCCATCAACGCCCTTCTCTTAACCTGCAGGACTCCTATGCATCCTGCGAGACCCGACCCCTGCATGTCCACGGGGGCCGTGCCTCCCCAGAATCCTGGCACGGAGGCCCTCCTTTGGGCTGTGGCTGTGGCTTTGTTCCATTACAAGCCTTCTCACACGACCCTCCCCTCTCCCCCACCAGCCTCCTCCAAGGCACCTCTACCGTCCATCTGGGATCCAGAGTCCAGCTCGGAGCCGGGCACTGACAGTTTTGGCTGTGTGCCCACCGTGTGTGTGTGTGTGTGTGTTTCTCCAAAGTCCTTGCAATTCCCAACTTTGCAACTGCAGTTCACATACAAGGCGTTGCTACCCAAAGCACCGCCTCAGAACACAGTCAGGAGTCTGGTGTGCCCGCAGGCTTCAGAACTCCCTTCTCAGCCTTCACAGGCGTCTCCACCACCCAGGAGGGGCTGAGATCTGCACTGTTCACGTGCCCCTCCCCCCAGCTGATGTCCCAATTCCCAGGCTACACTGAGTGGCAAGTCTTACAGACACGGGGCATCTCAGAGACTGCACCCCTCCAAGCTGGCACTTTCCCGCCTTTGAAGACGTGGATTTGTGCAGAAAGCATGAGGCATTCTGGGCTGCGGGGAGGAGGAGGAGGGCCCAAGGGAGATGCCGCAGACAAGCAGGGGCCGTCCCTGTGGCTGGGAGGAGGAGGAGGACGGCAGGGCGTGCAGCTGGCCCTCGGCACTCACAGCTCCTGCTGACGTTGACAAATGAGCCGTCGGATGTGAGCGCAGCCTCGCGACCCACATGGAGCCGCGCCGAGTCACGTACCTGTTTGTCTGGAGCTTGATGAATGAGCTCGGCGACATGAGCACGTGCTCCGCTTCTACTTCAGGGCTCAGCAGCCGCAGCTTTTCAAACACCTTGGGGAGAGGGCGAGTTCTGGTCTCCTGTGATCCCCGAACCACGTGCAGGGGCGGCGTGCCTCCCATGGGCCAAGAGACCCAGGTGCCACCCCACTAGGAGCTGGGGTGTGGCAGCGAGCGCTGAGCGTGTGCTGGGCAGGAGCAGCAGGTGCACCGGGGAGGCCCCCAGGGCTCTTCAGGGGGCGGGGGCGTGACCCCCCGAGCTCTCAGGGTGTGCGTGTGAAAGGCGGCACACTCAGCGATGGGGCCTAGGGTCCTGCTCGGCGACGCTGCCAGGCTGGGGAGGCTCTGTCTGAATTCTCTTTCCCCCAGCCAGACATGCTCTCCACGTCGGCCCCTCCCACAACCACCCCCCAGGCACCCCCCTCAGCCCCACCTCGCACCCTCTCTGCCTGCCAGGCTCCTGCTGAATCCCACAGAACCGGGACAGGGTGCCTGGTGACCTCTGGCCAGTGCTGATACACCTGACGATGTCGGGAGGATCTGCCCGTGCTCCTCCCCGGCAGCCCCGAGCCCATGAGGCAGCCCTCCCCCAGGGACTCCAGACCGCTCTCTGCACGCAGCCCACTGCGCCCACACCCTTCTAAGGCCCTCTGTCTGAGGACCCTCGGGCTGCTGGCACCCTTGACACTGAGCCTGGGTGCTGAGCACACCTTGGGGCTCCCCGCTGGCTTCTGATGCGATCAGACCAGCTGCACGCTCCGAGGGCCTGTGTCTAAAACCAAACGGGTGACTTCTGAAGAGGAAATTGCCTACGTCCCCTCCCGCCCAGCGGCTGCTCTGAACACACTCAGGTGCACCTTCCCCATCAGTAAGTAAAAAGGGTCCCGAGGGAAGCATCCTTGGCACTCTCACCTCCCAGAGCTGGGAACGTGCTTGACACTACAGAGGGGCAGGGGTCCCTACATGGGGCACAGCCTCGGGGTCAGGGTGACGAGGGGGCCTGGGGGCTGTGACCGGGGGTCTCAGCTCTATCAGTGAGAAGCTGTCTCATCTGCCAGTTTGGCCGGTGGCATCACTCCACGTCCCCAGGACGAGCTGCACACTGGGCTTTTAGACAAAATCTTACTATTTTTCAACATTGGCAACAAATAAAAAACTGTTTTGAAGCATCGAATGAGCCAAATAAAACACCTCTGTGGGCTGGATCCAGCGTCTCTGAATTTCCGATGCGCTTGAAAGTTACCTGCTTGAAAGTCAGCCAGGAAAACCGGGGCGCAGAGCTGCTAAATGACCTGACTGAGGTCACAGAATTCGGAAGATGCAAAGCCCTGTCTCTAATTCCAGGACAGGGTCAGAGCTCGCTTCACTTTGTCTTCAGCTGGGAAGAACACATGCTTGTGTGTCTGTGTGTGTGTGTGCCTGTGTGTATATATGTGTGTCTCTGTGTTCATGTGTGTCTGTGTATGTGTGTCTGTGTGTATGTCTATGTGTGTGTTTGTTGTGTGTGTGTGTTCGTGTGTTTGTATTTGTGTGTGTGTGTCTGTGTTTATGTATGTGTGTGAGTCTGTGTGTGTGTGTCTGTGTTTGTGTGTCTATGTGTCTGTGTGTATGTGTCTGTATTTGTGTGAGTCTGTGTGTATATGTGTGTGTGTGTGAGTCTGTGTGTATGTGTTCATGTGTTTGTATTTGTGTGTGTGTGTCTGTGTTTATGTATGTGTGTGAGTCTGTGTGTGTGAGTCTGTGTGTGTGTGAGTCTGTGTGTGTGAGAGTCTGTGTCTGTGTGTATGTGTGTGTTTGTGTATGTGTGTGAGTCTGTGTATATGTGTCTGTGTGTATATGTGTCTGTGTGTGTTTGTGTATGTGTGTTTGTGTGTGTGTGAGTCTGTGTGTGTCTGTGTCTGTGTATGTGTGTGTCTGTGTGTTTGTGTATGTGTATGCATGTGTGTGTGTATGTGTGTGAGTCTGTGTGTGTCTGCGTCTGTGTGTGTCTGCGTCTGTGTGTTTGTGTATGTGTATGTGTGTTTGTGTGTGTTTGTGTATGTGTGTGAGTCTGTGTCTGTGTCTATCTGTGTTTGTGTGTGTGTGTGAGTCTGTGTGTGTGTGTGTGTGTGTGTGTGTGTGTGTGTGTGAGTCTGTGTATGCAGGCAGGAGTCGGGGGCGGAGGCTGGGCAGACAGGCGTTTCTCTCTGAAATGTGCTTCTTCACCCTGCGTGGGGTCTGTGCCTGACCAAAAATGGCTTGTTTCCTCATCTTGAAGAGGGGTTTGAACCGGTGTCTTTCCTCATGATATCTAGGAGTCGCTTTCAGTCTTTCTTTGCAGTTTCAGTTCAGTTCAGTTCAGTCGCTCAGTCGTGTCTGACTCTTTGCGACCCCATGGACAGCAGCACGCCAGGCCTCCCTGTCCATCACCAACTCCCAGAGTTCACTCAGACTCACATCCATCGAGTCACTGATGCCATCCAGCCATCTCATCCTCTGTCGTCCCCTTCTCCTCCTGCCCCTAATCCCTGCCAGAATCAGGGTCTTTTCCAATGAGTCAACTCCACATGAGGTGGCCAAAGTACTGGAGTTTCAGCTTCAGCATCAGTCCATCCAAAGAAATCCCAGGGCTGATCTCCTTTAGGATGGACTGGTTCTTTGCAATTTAGGGGGATCCAGATATTACACAGATGGCTCAAGTGATAATCTGCCTGCAATGCAGGGGACCTGGGTTCGATCCCTGGGCCAGGAAGATTCCCTGAGGGAGGAAACGGCAACCCACTCCAGTGTTCTTGTCTGGAGAAGTCCACGGACAGAGGAGCCTGGTGGGCTACAGCCCAAGGGGTTGCAAAGAGTCAGACACAGCTGAGCACACACGCACGAGGTCAGGACGTTACTGAGTCTCACGTTAGCAGAAGAGGGTCCCTAAGGCTAAACGTGCTCAGGGCAGTGGGGCTGGAGAGAGCCGTGGGCCAGGCCCTGGGTGGACAGCTCTATCCTGCCGCTGCCCCTTCGAGGGGCTCTGAGCAGGCCGGCTGCCCCCATCCCGAGGCTCAGGTCCCATCTGTGAAAGATGGGGTCACACCCTGTCTCCTGGGGCACAGCTCTCGAGGCCTTCTGGTTCTCTCCACTGCCTGCTCCCTGGGATCCCCCTGCCCCGGGGCTTCGCAGGACCCAGATAAGGAAGCGGGAGCGGGGAGGGGCAGCGGGCACGCATCTGCCTCCGTCTTGTCCTCCATGAAATACAGGCAATTAGATGCATGCCCGGCCCAGATTTTCCAGCCTCTTCCCCCAAGAAGGCACCCAACTCCCAGTCAGCTCCTGCTCTGGAAGTGCATTGAGCTACTGCAGACCTCCAGGCCTCTGCACGCACAGGCCAAGGCCCCCACCTGCCCCCGGCAGGCCCTACCAGCCCCAAACGCCTCCCCTCCACGAAGCCCACGGTCACCCCAGCCCTGGGTTCCCACAGCACCTCGGAGTCCCAGCTCAGGCCCCGCCAGCCTCACCACAGCTCCCCGCAGGCCGAGCACCCCCCAGGGCAGGCCTCCGGCCCCCAATCCCCCACGTGTGCCCACACGCCCCAGGGGAGCAGCGCCCTGGGCTGGCCAGCGCTCCCCTGCTGACAGCAGCCCCTGCCCACCCGACCCTCACCTGGATCTGGACCTCATCAGAGAGCTCTTTGGCGAGGCCCAGCAGCTGCCCGGCGGAGGGGTCCAGGGCCTTGACCACCACCCTCAGCCCCGTGCGGCCCTTTGCCCGGCCGAGCACGTTCATGGCAAAGTTGTACTGCGATGGCAGCCGGAGTGACGCCTGCGACAGACACAGAGCGGAATGTCCCCGGGGGCCCCAGGCCCGGCTCCCACACAGGGCAGGCGCCCCAGACCCCCAAGCCACCGCCTGCTGTCCCCCTGCTGCCCTCTCGCCCCGGTGGGGGCCTGCCAACCCCGGCATGCGTGTGGGGCACTCCACACTGCAATTCACGCCGTTCCCAGGGCCCGCGGGAGCGGTGGACCCCACCAGCATTCTCACGCAGGACTTCTCAGAGCCTTGGCTGCTGGGCTCAGGGTGGATCACCCAGACGACACTAGGCTTGGGGTGTTGCCCACAGAGACCTTGTTATGGGGTATTTGTGAAGAGGTCACACGCCTGGGTACTGTGGGGATGGTCTGGGGACAGGATCTGGTCCCATGGGGTCGGGGGCGGGGGGTACTCATCTTGCATTGTATGAGCTTCAGGCAGCCTCTAAGAGACCCCATCCCCTGTCTGGCCCCCTCTCCAGGCCCCCACTGTCCACAAACCAGACAAGGAGAGACCCCAGGAAGCAGCCGCACTCAGGCCCCGTGTGACCGAGGCCCGCCTGGGGTTACTGCCTGGAGTCACAGGGCCAGTACCCACTGCACAGCCCACTGGCTGGGTCACCCGGGCGTGTCCGCCCTCCCCACACACGGCCTTCAGCTCACACACATAGGGTGGCGTGTCTCTCCAGCACCTTCCAGCACAGACCTGGGGAGGGGCCAGGGCCCCCCTAGGGAGCCTAAGGGGACAGGGTAGGGCCCTGGGACAAACCTGGAGAAAACTCCAGGGCTGCCAGAGGCAGGTGACATCTTAGAAAGGGGGTCAGAAAGTACAGACGGGGGGCCCCACCCAGGACCCCATGACACTCAGGACCTTCGCGACTTTCCCACCAGCCTGTAATTTCTGCTGCCTTCCACCCACAGGTTGCCTCTAAGCACCTGGGTGGTGCGGCTGCTCAGCAAGAATGAGCTTAAGAGGAAAAGGCTGAAGCCTGTCCTGGGACCCAGGAGAGGGGAGCTGAAGGCCAGGTTCCTGGACACATGAAGGGCTGGAGGGGGCAGGGACCCCAGTGAGGGACAGGGTGGCTGCAGAGGAGCAAGCCTCAAGAGGGCCTGACGGGCTGTCGTCTGGGATGGAGGGAGGGGTCTCGGGGGGGGGGGGGGTGAGTACCTCGTGGTGCCGCCCCCGGACATCCAGGACGTCTCGCTTGGTGACAGACCAGTGGAAGGTCAGGCCCGGCACAGCGTTGCCGAAGGAGAAAGGGTTCTGGTTGTTGGTGATCCCGGTGACATAGACGGGCATCTGCGGGGAGAAGCCAGGCCGGTGCCCACCTGCATCCCGTGGCCGGAGCCCCCGGACGCCCTGAGACACAGCCTGCACTGCCCTGCGGGGCCCACTGCCACCCTGCCTCCTGAGGGCAGGGCGGGGCCTCCATCAAGTCCTGCTGAGTCGGCGGCCGGCACGGCACAGCGCCAGCCCGCCCGCCCGTCCTTCCAGGGCCGAGGGACCCCGTTCCTGAATGGCCGCCTAGCGCTCTGAGGGGCCTGTGGCCCCCGGGCAGGCCGGCTCACCCTGTTTCCGTCCCTCTCAGTCTAGTGGGGGCCCTGCTCACAGCGGTGGGCCTGGTCTCCTACACTCTGGATTTACCAAGTGCTGATCCGAGGGCAGACAGACATGGGGGCAACGCAGCAAGGGGCTGGGGTGGACCTGAGTCCAGCTGCAGGCCGGCGCCCAGGTCCAACGCTCACTAGCTGCGTGGCCTCAGCAGATGCCCTAAGCCTGCCACGCATGCACCTCCTCATCTGCGATGCGGAGATGACCCCGGAGCCACCCTGGGGGGCTGAAATGCACGCCACGCGGACGACGACATACAAAGCACGAGAAAGGCACGCCACCCAAACACCAGCTGCAGGGAGGCGCCAAGTGCTACTCCAGGCGCAGGGAGGCACCAGGTGCTACTCCAGCTGCGGGGAGGCGCCAGACCGGGGAGACACGGGCGTCACCCGCGCGGGACTGCAGGGGTAGGCGCCACACGTGCAGGGAGCTGGCGCCCGGGGAAGAAGGACAGGGAGCCTGGGCTACGCAGCAGGAGAGGCGGGAGTGAAGCAGGACCCAGAGAGCAAACAGGGTCAAGGGGCTGCAGAATCGCCCCAGCAGAGGAAACAGCGTCCCGGGAGCAGGCCCCCCAGGCTCATCCTGAACCAGGTCTCAGAGCTCGACGCCTGCTGGAGGCTGCTCCAAGGACACAGACAGGAGGGGCCGGAGAGGTTCCGCCTCACCCGGGTCCCTGCCCCCATCCCTGTGATGGGAACCTCACCTGGGTCCCCGTCCTCATCCTTGTGATGGGCGCACGGATCCTCACAGCCTGGAGCAGCAGCACCTCCACCTCCACGAGATCCTGGAAAGAGGGCTTTGGGGCTCAGGCCGGCAGGGCTCAGGGCTACATGCCAACAGCATAGGTCCCTGCCTGAAACTCCCATTTCCGAGGCTGCAACCCTTTCTGCAGAGAGGAACGAAGTAGGCCCTCCCTCGTACTTAATTTTACTCTCAACACGCCTGGTACTTTCCTGTTTTTATAAAATTGATAGACTTGGAGTATCCACCCTGTGACTCAAAAGGACTTTGCGGTCTGACCAGGATTCTTGGAGACACTGGGATTGCTGGGAAAGGCGTGAATCAGTGAACTCAGGGCCGGGTCAAGGTCAGTCCCACCCACTCCAGGGGGTCCCAGCGCCCAGAGCTGTGTGCTTAGATGCTCTGAACTCAGCAGTGCTCCTGGACCACTGTCAGGGACCCAGTTTCCGTCCACAGTCACGCCACCCAGAAGGAAGCACTCTCAGAGCTGGGGCTCCAGCGTGGCCGGACCACCAAGTCACTGCTCCTGCAAGTCACTGCCGGCCACGGAACCCAGGCACCTTGAGCCCTTCCCAGGAGGGGACACGCTCTGCTCTGTCCTTCCCAGAGGCCCACAGAAGTGCCCGCCCCAGGAAAGCAGGAAGAGAGGAGAGCGACACACCCGCCACCACCTGCTGGGGCCGGAGCCACCACGGGGGGCAGGATGGGGCCCCTCCTGGGTGAGGCCCTCCTGACTCGGCCTCCAGCATCTCCCCCGACCCAGAAAAGCTGCTAGGAAATGTCCCCCGCTCCGGAGAGGAGGCCTAGAGATAATTTAACCTCTAGCCAAGCAGATACTAGCAGCTGACTCAGGTTTTCTTCTCCTGGAAATATCAATCCAGGTCTGAAATACCACTGGCGCCCAGTTACCCTGGTTTATGGCAGCCAAGCCAGCATGTGCCTCTAAAAACACACACCATAAGCTCCCCAGTGCCCTCAGCATCCCAGCTCTCCTGTGAGAATGTCTGCAAGCCCTGCTGGAGATGGACAAACTAAAGGCGGGAGGGCTCCGACATGGGCAACACTAGCTCAGGCCTAGGACAGCTGCGGATGGCCGTGGGCGAGCTGCACCCAGGCAGAGCAGACAGTCCGGAGAGGAGCCACGGAGGCACGGACAACAGGGCCTGCCGTCACAACCACCACCCCACCCTGCATGGCAGTGTCCCCAAGGCGGGAGAGCTTGGGCCCACCCCGTAAGGAGCCAAGAGCTCAGCTGGCAAAGAATCCGCCTGCAACGCAGGACGCCCAGGCTCGGTTCCCGGGTCGGGAAGATCCGTGAGAGAAGGGATAGGCTACCCACTCCCGGATTCCTGGGCTTCCCTGGTGGCTCAGCTGGTAAAGAGCCCGCCTGCAATGCGGGAGACCTGGGTTCAATCCCTAGGTCAGGAAGATCCCCTGCAGAAGGGAACGGCAACCCACTCCAGTATTCTGGCCTGGAGAGCTCCATGGACTGTATATATAGTCCATGGGGCCGCAGAGGGTCGGACACGACCGACGGCTTTCACTTTCAGGGACCCCCAGTCTGCAGAAGAGTGACCGTGGGTATGCAAGTGCAGGTCTGGCCTGGGGAGAGGGGAAGGCGACAGGCAGGTGCCTCGGGCTCCGAGGGCAGAGCAGGACTCTGGGAGAGGGGTGGTCCTCAGGTCCTGGGGAGCGGAGAGCCCCCGCCGTTACCTGTGACACGACGACCAGCTTGCCGGTCTCGGCGTCCACGGCCTGCACGACCCCCGACACGGCGCCACGGCCCACCGCGAGGCCCCGCACCAGCCCGGCGCCGCTCACCAGCGCCACGCTCTCGTTGCTCATGGAGAAGAGGATGTTGGACTGGGGCTGGGGGCCGCCCTCGGAGGTGATCTGGAGGGGAGGCAGCAGGGCCCATCAGCCAGCCCCCCCGGGTGCCCACACCCCGCCCTCCAGGGCCGGGGCGCCGACACCCCGGAGCTCCTCCCACAGCCCGCTCTGAAGCCCCAGGTGGTGGTGGGGGTAGGGCGTGGCCTTGAACACCTACCTGCATCGTGGCCCCAATAATCAGTGTCACCTTCCGGGGGAGCAGCCTAAACGGGGGGAAGACCTGGGCGTGGAGACAATAGGGAGACAGGCCGCTGTGCTCCAGGCGCACACGGCCGGGGGCGGCCACCTCTGACTCCAGGGTTGCGGGAGCACGTGCACAGATTCCTGCCGCTGAAGGGGGCCAACGAGGGCCTGGGGCCCCGGCCAGCCCTGGGGGGACCTCACGCTCCCTGGGCCCGCGGCTCCGGGGCTCTCAGGGGCGTGTTCCGCTCTGGTGGGGTCGGCAGAAACGCCCGCGGGACCTGCCCGTCAGAGGCGGTCCTGCCGCGCGTTTCAGCAAGTCCCCAGGACAGTCTGGCGCACGCCCACGTTTCCAACCCTCTGCCTTCGAGGTTCCCCAGCTTCCCTTTGGAAGGCTGACTCTTGCGGTTTCCAGATTTCTGCTGAATAATCACCTAGAATGGTTCTCTACTCCCATGGCCTCCGTATTTTCCAGACGAGGAAAGGGGGGCTCGGGGGGGCAGGGCGAGGAGGCCCTGTCTCTGCAGCAGGGCAAAGCCCCTGCATCCTCCTCCTCCAAACCCACAGTCCCCGCTTTGCCTGAAGACACGCCAGTCAGCCCAGGGTGACAGGTGCGTGAGGCGTGCTCTCCGAAGGGCTGCCCTGAGTATAGGCGCAGAGGACTGCCTTCTCACCCGGAGGAGAAGGGCACGCCTCCATCTTCAAGCACCACCCACACCCACCGGCACGAAGCCCCCCAGCCCGCGAGGCTGAGCCCTCAGTGGACGTGGCAGGAGCAGCGTGCTGCCACCGAACGATAAGCTCCGACACGACTTCCCGGCCCTGGCGGCCCTGGGCTCCCGTCTCAGCCTAACACCGTGGGGGCACCAGGTGGGCCCCGAGCTCCCTCACCCAGAAACGCTACTCTGGGGGCTCCCGTGAAAAGCCTGCTGCCTCAGGGCCCCAGCCACCAGTGCCTGCCTCTACACTCGAGTCCAGACCCACCGCTCCCCCTGGCCACTCCCCCGTCTGTGACAAGTCACTCCCCTCCTCCGAGCCACACCAGGACCCCCGAGTCCCGGAGAGAGTGAAGTGACCCAGCCCCCTCACTCCTGGGCTCCCAGACCCCCAGGACCACGGAAGGCCCCCTTTCAATCAGAGGACCCTGGAGAGTGGTTTAACACGGCCTCTCCACGTGGGGCCTTCCCTGGTGCCTCGGATGGTAAAGAGTCCGCCTGCAATGCGGGAGACCCGGGTTCCATCCCTGGGCCAGGAAGAGCCCCTGGAGAAGGGAATGGCTTCCCACCCTAGTATTACTGCCTGGAGAATTCCACGGACAGAGAAGCCTGGTGGGCTACAGTCCAGGGGGACGGCTGAGCGACTAACACTTTCCCTTCCCACGGGGCTACCTGGGCTGCCCCTAAAAGGCCCAGCCGATCACAAAGAGTGCCATGTCCCACCCCCACAGGGCCCTGACGTGCCCCAGGGCTGGGCCGGGCCCAGGAGGCGTGGGGAGGAGCGGCTTTACCTCAATCTGCTGTGGGGCTGAGTTGATTCTCTGTCCCGCCTTGTCCGTCACAGTCGCAGTGAGGCTGGTCTGGCCGATGGCCACGCCGTGGACGCGGAAGGAGGCGGTGTAGTCGTCCGGGGCCTCATCGAGCGCCCTGGAGCAGAGGGAGGGGCTGGGACCTCTCCCCCAGGCAGACCCGTTGCCGCTGCCCCCAGATGCCCTCCCTCGACCCCCAACCCCACGAGAACTCACACCAACGTGACAATCTGGGAGGCTGCCCGGAGTTTCAGGTCCATGAAGGCCAAGTACTTGGCCAGGAAAGGCTTCTTGTGGAAGTCCAGCACGCGGACATACGCCTTGACCGTCTTCCCGATCTCCACCTACATCGTGGGGGACAGAGACTCCGCGATGGCCTTCGAATGACCACGGCCACCACCTGCGGTGCCTATAGCTCTCTGCAAAAGCATCCCCAAGCTCACAGCCAGAGGCCCACGATGACCTCCAGACTATCAGCCTACCAACAAGCGGAACTGTTTGCATGCTTTCCATGTTCAGGGGACCTCAAGGGGATACTCAGGGGCTTTGCCCGAAGCATAAATGTGACATAAAGGTCACATCCCACTCTGAGAGAACTAACATCTGGGAGAGGGATAAACGAGGATGGGATTAACAGAGACACATGACTGCACAGAAAGCAGGTAAGCAGCAAGGATCTATCAACAGCGCAGGGACCATCTTCCATATCTCACAACAACCTACAATGGAAGCGAATGTATCGACGGGCTTCCCTGGCAGCTCAGCTGGTGAAGGGTCTGCCTGCGATGCAGGGGACCCCAGCATGACTCCTGGGTCGGGAAATCCCCTAGAAAAACCACCCACTCCAGTATTCTGGGCCTCCCTGGGGGCTCAGACAGTGAAGAATCGCCTGCAACGCGGGAGACCTGGGTTTGAGCCCTGGGTCGGAAAGATCCCCTGGAGGAGGGCATGGCAACCCACTCCAGAAGTCATCGTGGGCCTCTGGCTGTGAGCTTGGGGATACTCTTGCCTGGAGAATTCCATGGACAGAGGAGCCTGGCAGGTTACAGTCCAGGGGGTCACAAAGAGCAGGACACAACTGAAGCGATTAAGGAAAGTTATGACCAACCTAGACAGCACATTAAAAAGCAGAGACATTACTTTGCCAACAAAGGTCTGTCCAGTCAAGGCTATGCCTTTTCCAGTGGTCATGTACGGATGTGAGAGTTGGACTGTGAAGAAAGCTGAGCGCCAAAGAATTGATGCTTCTGAACTGTGGTGTTGGAGAAAACTCCTGTGAGTCCCTTGGACCGCAAGAAGATTCAGCCAGTCCATCCTGAAGGAAATTAGTCCTGAATATTCATTGGAAAGACTTGAGAGCTGAAGCTGAAACTCCAATACTTTGTCTACCTGATGCGAAGAACTGACTCATTTCCCTGATGCTGGGAAAGATTGAAGGCAGAAGGGGACGACAGAGGATGAGATGGCTGGATGGCAGCACCGACTCAATGGACATGAATCTGAGTGAACTCTGGGAGTTGGCGATGGGCAGGGAGGCCTGGCGTGCTGCAGTTCATGGGGTCGCAAAGAGTGGGACACGACTGAGCGACTGAACTGAAGTGAAGCGACTAAGCATAGCATATGTGTCCATAAATAAATATAAACCCGGATCACTTTGCTGAACACCTGAAACTAACACAGCACTGCAAATTGATGCTACATCAGTAAGAAAAGAACCGAGGGCCTAGTTAGAGAGCTAATCCACACCTTCGGATGGCAACAGGCACACACACGCGCACATACACGCACGGAAGCCACTCAGTCGTGTCCAACTCTTTGCCACCCCGCAGATTGTAGCCCACCAGGCTCCTCGGTCCATGGGATTCTCCAGGCATGAACACTGGAGTGGGTTGCCGTTTCCTTCTCCAGGAAGACATATAGTGGGGGTTTAATAAGCGCTCAGCAGTTCACACTTGGCAGCACATATTGTACTCAGTGAAAACTTTGGGAAACATGAGTGAGAGGTGCTCAGTGAAAGAACACAAGTCTAGAAGCAACTTACCAGCGGAAACGAGATCACAGAAGGCATATCCGAGGCTGAGAGAAAAGTGACTTTGAAGGAGCCCAAGCTGCATGAATGCCCGCTTTAATGACCACCCCTCTCTCCCTCGGGAAGACAGGACCCTGACGGCATTCCTCTGGAAACCGCTGCAGTCACCTCATGTATCTGAGTTACGTAAAATCCCTCCTCACATTAAAGAAAAGCCTAGATCTATTATGCATTCATTGTGCAGAAGCGCTCGGCATTAGTACGCTTTATTCATCTGCCGCTGAATTTCTGAGAATCCAAAAAGGACAGACGGGGAAGAAAATTCAGGGTCTGGCTGGTTAGTCACCTGTAGCAGCCAGAGAATAGGAATCCCCAGGCCGGGGCTAACGTGAGGACAACTTCCAGGGGGATTTACAGCCAGTGTCGACCGAGATGGAGATGGACGCCCCCAGAGGCCGCCCTGCGCTGAGCCCAGGATGCCAGGTGAGACGGCGCTGCAAGGGGTGGGGAGATGCCAGGAAAGCACCCCCCACAGCCCCGCTGTGCTCCCGGGTCCTGTGCAGCTAAAGAGGGAGCGTACGGGGAGGCTGACACTGACCTTGTCCACCACGCGGATGTACAGCTCCTGAATGTCCGAGACGTAGACGTCGGCCTTCGCGGGGGCAGGGAAGGCTAAGCACAGGTCGTGGACCATGATGGTGGAGGTGCCGGGGAGCAGAGGGCGCACCTGCAAGGCGGGAGCGGGGTGCGGTCACACAGCCGCTCAGGGCCGCGGCCTGTCGCCCGCTCAGAAAACCCGAACCCAAAGCCGGCCCTGCCCGCCCCTCGCCATGAGCCCCCACTGCCAGCTGGGCGACGGGCTTGGGATGTAATACGTTAGTGCCAGGATAGATTTCAAGGAGCATTTATTGCAACCTGGCACAAATTACAGAGAAGAAATGGAAGCTGCTCCAAGGGGGGTGATCAGAGCTCGGCAGAGAGAGGATTCACACCCAGGATCCCATGTCCAGGCCACCTGCTGCCACCTCCATCAGCGCAGAGCGTCCTGTGGGGTCTCCTCTGATGCTGGCAGGGAGTGAGGTGGCTGCTTTCCACATGAAGCCCTCACTGGGGAACCCTAACCTGGGCCCACAGACTCTCCGAGCCTGGGAACAGGCCCCAGAGGCCACCACATCTTCACAGTGAGCTCCTCGGATCTCTCATCTCCGCATTCATCCCTACCTCTGCTGAGCCTGACGTGGCTCAGAGGGCAAAGCGTCTGCCTCCAACGCGGGAGACCCAGGTTCGATCCCTGGGTCGGGAGGATCCTCTGGAGAAGGAAATGGTAACCCACTCCAGTATTCTTGCCTGGAGGATCCCATGGACAGAGGAGCCTGGCAGGCTGCAGTCCACGGGGTGGCAAAGAGTCAGATGTGACCAGGCGACTTACACTTTGACACACTTTCCCTATATTTGACGTAGAGGCTGTGTGAAATGTTCAGAGTGGATGAACTCATCTGAGCTCCTGTCTTCCAAGCTTTCCTTGCCAAAGACCCTCTTGCCAAAGACCTTCTTCTCTCTCTACTTCCTTCCAGGGATCCCACTTTCAGAAGAAGCCCGCCCCAGACAGCCTGCCTCATCACCACTTTCTCACGCGGCAGACGGACTTGCAGTGATTGGTTGTATTGCTTAGACACGCATCTCCGCCGGGTGGTCTGGGGCTGGGCGGGTGGAGGCGCGTCGCGGAGCCAGCGGGGGGCCTGTGCCTCCCACCTCTATGTGGCCCAGCTCTGCCGCCTGCAGTTTGCGGCCTATATTCACCGGGGGTAGGTGTGGGTACAGCGAACAGTTCCGTGTTGGCAAAACTACAGTTTTAATATCAAGAACACGTGGGGGAAAGAAATGTCAGGAGACACCAAATAGGTTAAAAGCCTTCAAAGGCCACCCAGAGTGAGCTTCATGTTCTACGAGAACCTGGCATACCTGGCCCCTGCCCGGGGCTCTGATGTCACCGCAAACCGTGCCCCCCCACGGCCGTCACCCTCTGAACAGCTGGCACCCGCCTGCCCCTCGGGGCTGCACGATCCACCCCTGAAATCTGGGCTCTTCCTCCCCGGCGTCCACCTGCTGGTTTCCTCTGAGCCTCAGCCCCGTCCGAAGGTCCCTCTCTGGCCAAGTCTCCCCCGATCCACGTGGGAAACTTCGCCCCCCTGCTCACTTCTCCTGGGGCAGCTCTGCCGCCCCCACCTGGTCAGCAGGCAGACCTCCTGTGTGTCCGCCCCAAGGCTGCGGTGCACCTACCGCAGAGGCTCAGGGCTGAGCCTCGAGTACGGCCTAGCCCCGCAGCGTCTATGTACACAGAGATTCAGGGTCACCGCTGCGAGGCACTGGGTAACCTACGGAGACCTGCGCTTCCACCAGCTCGGCTTTGGTCCTGCCTTCATCGAGACCAGAATTCAGAAAGAAGTCTGCAAACCCCAGGGACCCTCATCTATCTGGGAAGCACTGACTAGTCCACGCCCCCCCAGCGGACATACAGAGACAGGCCCACCCAGGGTAGGAACCCAGCCTCAAAGGGGCGGTGCTGGGGAGGGAGCACAGTGCCCGAGCCGTCACGTTAGGGCGCCTTCTGCCACACTCGGCCACGCCTGAGAGCCGGACGCCACCAGCAGCCAGAAGGGAGCTGTCGGGCAGGGGGACGGGCCGGACAAAGCGGGCTAACTATGCCTGCAGCGCTGGGCTCAGGGGCTCAGGGGCATAAGCACAGGTGAAGGATGCTCAGGGCACTTCACGTAAGGACCCAGGTCACTCAGTAAAAATCCCAGACCGGAAACCCCGCCGGCACCCTGAACAACAACCAAGCCAGCCTGGCATTAAATACACTGAAGATGGGGGGTCAGAGCCACGGGTCTCCAGTTCTGTGGTGGACGATTCACCTGGCTGATTACATCTCCCCCAAAGAGAACCCACTTAAAAATCCCAGGAAGACGCGAGGGCTCCGACCTGATCCCCCTGCAAACGTCACCGCCATCGGGAGCAGCCTGTCACTCAGGAGGCAGAGAAATGATGGCTTGCTGCACCCACGGGGAGAGACGCGCGAGGCGGGGGTGGGTGCGCAGGGGAGGTGTTTTTGTCTCTCCTTCAAAAGAGCCATTTTGCACATTTTAAACAAAGATCTAACTGACGTTGAGGAAATTGGTGTCTCTCCCACTTGATTTCCCAGCAGCTGGACGTCCAGGCACCTCCCGGGTGACAGGGGGGAGGATGGCAGCCAACAGAGAGACCACACGGCCCACCGGGCCACCCACACGTCAGCCCTGCCAGCTCACCCGACGGTGAACGGTGCCCCACGGGTGAGCCTGCCCACCGCTCTGGAGACAAACTGCTCTGGAGGAGGCAAGGGGGCAGGCTGGCGGGTGGCACGGGGTGGGGTGGGGGGTCCTGTCCCCACCCCCACTGTGCAAGCGTCACCACCTGCTTCTCCAGGCTCCAGACCCACTTGCCTCTTGAAGGACGTGCCAGGGGGATGTGTGTGCAGGAGGGGAGGGGAGCGAGTCCACCCCCAGAACCAATTCTCCTTCCTCAGGGGTGACACTGCCCCCTGAGAGCCCCGAGGAAGCCCTGTCATCTCTCTGGAGTGGGGGACACGTCACTGCTCATTAAGATGCTGCCGTGGAGCCAGGGGCAGCTCTGCTCAGGACGTCTGCCCGTGCCCGTCAGGCTCCGAGGTGCCAATGCGTCCTCACGGCTCCACGCTCCCCAGGCCCGTCACACGTCACGCTTGTCCCTTGACAAGCAGCATCTATAGATGAGCGAGGACCCTGTGGATGCCTCCAAATGTCACCGGTGCCATCGGCTTCTGTCGCCCGTGTGTGCCCAGCAACATCCCATGGTGGCCAGGCCCATGCCGGAGGTAAGGATTGTGCCCCCGCAGATACGTCCCCCTCGAGGCTGGTGGGGAGTGGCCAGGGTCACACTGAAGTGAGAAATGCCATCCAAGGGGCCCCGCCCAGCCCCGAGGCTTCCTACGGGGCCAGGTTGGGGACCGGTTCCTCTGCCCACTGTCCACTCTCAGGAAAAAGGTGGGACATACCTGAGTTCATGCCGCACAGCCGCCACCTACAACCCACCCGGTCTCAAGGAAGGACCCCCCAACCCCCATGCCAAAGCACCTCCTCAGAGGCACAGCTTCACGGGGACCAGCCCACAGCCCAGGACCCAGGAGAGGGGTCGGCTCCTAAGAGCAGGGCCCCTGGCTGACTGCTCCCTGCTGAGTCCCCAGAGCCTAGCCTGGGCTGGCGCATGACGGGAACCCGCCTTTGCAGAGTGACCGCTTGATGAAAGGCCCGAGTGCTAGGCTCCTTCCCACCACCCTTAGAATTCCCACACGGCTTCTGCAAGGAGGGAGCCTGTGAAATGTAAAGAGGTGATGAGAATAAAGAAGCCCTGAGTTTAAGTCAGGTAAACCCTCCCGTGTGTAAGCCAGCCGAGAAGGAAACAGGCGCCTGGCAGAGGGTTGGGACTGTGTGAGCCTGTGCAGCCCTGGGACCATCGTGCGGGCACCATCGCCCTGCAGCAGCCCAGGTGCGCCCGCACCAGGCCCCCGCCCAGAGACACGCGGAAGCCGACACGCACCCACGAGCCATTCTTGCCTCTGAATGGGCCTCGATAGCGAAAGAAAGAAACATTTCCTCTGAGCTAATTGAAGAACTGCTGTGGGCTTCCTTGTCTCTGCAATTAAGGGAAATGAGAATGCTGCTAATTAGCAGCTGGGAGATGCTGCAGAAATGTGTAAATGTCCTTCAGAAGGAGCGCTCTGAGACACCGCGAGGACCCGTCATCGGCTGTCAACATTCCGTGAAAAATCCCTCGTGCCCTTGGAGGAGGAGGCAAAGGAATCAGCGTCTGATTGCATCTGGAGCCGCAGGAGCGTCTGCGCAGGCCGAGGTCGGGGGAAGCAGAGACGCCCGGGGCCGAGGCCCCTCCAGGACACCTTCTGGGCAAACACAATCCTGGTGGGGCCTGCCTCATCGGGCGCTGCTGGCATGCCCCACACACAGTACTAGACGAGTCACAGGGTCGTGTCTGCGGCAGGGATCAGCCCCTGTCAGCAAGAGCCGCGGAAGATGAGACGTGGGCGAAGGCTCGTCCACCACGCGGAGAGAGCACTGCTCCAGCTCTTTTGTTTAGAGTCACCAAGCTGTGCCTGACTCTTGTGACCCCACGGACTGCAGCATGCCAGGTGTCCCTGTCCCCCACTGTTCTCCCAGGGTTTGCCCAAGTTGTGGCCATTCATCGGTGATGCCATCCAACCATCTCACCCTCTGTCGCCCTCTTCTCCTCCCGCCTTCAATCTTTCCCAGCATCAGGGTTTTTTCCAATGAGTTGGCTGTTCACATCAAGTGGCCAGTGTATTGGAGCTTCAGCTTTGGCTTCAGTCCTTCCAGTGAGTATTCGGGGTTGATTTCCTTTAAGACTGACTGGTTTGATCTCCTTGCAGTTCAAGGGACTCCTTGCTGTAGCTCGAGCTCGAGCTCTTTGGGACCATCTATAAACGGGGACATCATGCCTCTCTTGGCACGGACAAGCCTAAAATCTGCTGCCAACAGGGACCCTACACCATCGGACACTGCAGGACTGAGCAGGGGTTCGTAGTTCTGGGAAGACTTGACTCTGATGCTGTAATCCCGTCTTGAGTCTTTCAGACAAGCGTGCCAGCTTGCCTGGACAGGGAGCTCAGCCTCTGCAGCAGTAGCCTAGTCCATCACAGACTCTTAGAGGCGCTTGTTCCTGGAGGAAAGGTCTCTCCCTGGCCCCAGGGCTCACTCAAAATGTGTGGTGCGAGGTTAACTGTGAGTAAAAAGGAGCCCGAGTTTTGTTGGCACTGCACACATCTTTCTGAACTGGACACATCCCTCTTCTAGATAACAGGAGAGTTATTTTTAATCTCCAGAGATAAAGCAAAGCAAGGCATATTTCAAGCAGTTGGAATCATTTACAATTTGAGGTTTTCCATTCAGTGGGAAGGATCTGATGCTGACCACTCATTTACATGGAAGAGGAATGGCCAGGGGATTGTCCTTTCTCGGACGAAAGAAATAACAATGCCTCGGGGGAGCTTCCTATGATCTCAGGCATCCAGCTGCCCCCAGACTCCCTCTAACAACGCACGCTTGTCCACAGGCACCAAGGGACGGCTTTTTCTTGCTCTGATTTACGGCAATAAACCCAAGAGGCCCTGACAGCCGCAATTCTGCCTCTGAAAAAAACAGGTATGTTATGACATGCTTCCTCATGCTTCACCTTCGCGGAGGGGCTCCACAAGAGAGCTAAAGACCAAGGTTGCCCACTGGGGGAAGGTAAGAAAATGTCAGAAAAACAATGTAACAAAAAGACAATCCTCCTAGAAACTCGCATGCTACCAAAACTGACTCAAAAAAAAAAAAACAATCTGAACAGACCCATAAGAGGTGAAGAGATTGAATTCCTATAAAAAAAACTACCCATGAGGAAAGCCCGTGCCAACGTGGCTTCACTGGTTAATTCTACCAGACATTCAAGAGTACTTGTTACCAATTCTACACAGACTCTTCTAAAAGTTAGAAGAGGGAACATTTCTAAGTCATTCCATGAGGTTGACATCCTGATCCCAAACCAGACAAAGACACCACCAAAAACCACAAACCAGTATCTCTCAGGAATATGAACATACACTCAATTAAATGCCAGCAAACTGCGTCTAGTTATACAGAAAAAGAATTACATATCGTGACCAAGCAGCATTTATCCCAGAATGCAAGGCTGGTTTAACATCTGAAAGCCAATTAATGTAATACATCATATCAACAGAATAAAAAAAAACCCACACAATTATTTCAAGAAACACAGAAAAAATATTGGACAAAATCAATATACAGGACTTTCTTGGTGTCAGTGGTTAAGAATCCATCTGCCAATACAGGGGACATGGCTTCGATCCCTGACTTGGGAAGATCCCACAGGCCGAGGGGCAACAGAGCCTGTGCGCAGAGCCATTGAGCCTGTGCTCCAGAGCCAGGAGGGCAGCCCCTGAGCCCACATGCCCCAGTGAAAGCCTGTGCTCCAGAGCCGGGAGGGCAGCCCCTGAGCCCACATGCCCGAGAGCCTGTGCTCCAGAGTCGGGAGGGCAGCCCCTGAGCCCACATGCCCGAGAGCCTGTGCTCCAGAGCCGGGAGAAGCCCCTGCGAGGAGGAGTTCACGCACCACAACCAGAGAGGAGCCCCCACTTGCCACAACTAGAGAAAGCCCGAGTGCACCAACAAAGACACAATAAATTAGAAAATCCAGCATACTTCCACGTGTGTATGTGTGTGGAAGAGCAGGGAGGTGATTACTATGGTTTTTTGAGGTGATAAAATACTCTGAAGCTGACTTTGGTGATGTTGCACTCATCTACGAATACACTAAGACCCACTGAATTGTGACTTTGAGTCGGTGGATTGTATGGTGTGTCTACACCTCAATAAAGCTGCTACTGAAAACACTAAAGATTGAGGAGGGGCCACAGCTATCGCTGAGCCACAGTCTCTGCTCTCCAGTTTGCCGCAGTCCCCACCATGCCCTAATCACCTCCAACACTACCGCTAAGCGTCTGGTGTCCGCTAGCCCGGCGCTTCCCAGTGTGGTCCTTGCATCCTGCTCACCTGCCTCACTTACTCAGCACCTGTTCCACTTCAGAAGCAACTGATGCTGTGACCCTTGCATCAAGACAGTCATCGGATGCAGAAAGTCAGAGAAAGGGACCTGCAGGGAGTTACAGCCGAGACAGCGAGGTGTCAGGCTAAGGCACAAATGTTCTGCACAGCCGTGGGCAAGGCACCGGGCTGTGTTTCTGAAAGGAGCTGGTGGTACCAGGTCCCTGCGAAGGCTGAGTCCGATGGCAGCCTTGCCCAGAATGAGTGTTAAGTGCTCTTGCCAGTGGTGAGGGCTCCCTCGCACAGACAGGCAGTGCCCAAAAGCAAGTGCAGACGGCAAGCCTGCAGGTGAGCCTGCCGCAACGCTCACCGCACGCCAAGCACCAAGCACCCGGCCTCTCCCGAGTCTGGGACCAAGCCTTGCTGGGCGCTGGGATGACTGTAAAGCTCCTTCAACGCCTGGCAACCACCCCCACAGGGGAATGCAGGCCTTCGGCTCTGAGTGGTGCAGAGCTCACGGCAGAGCTGTGATGCCAGGATACCATGACTCACATAGGGTTTTGACACACTCCGTCCTGACGGTTTCCTTTCAAACACAGCTCAGTTTTCGTGACCGTATAGCAACTCTCTGTGCTGATACACGGGCAGTTAGGACACTGGGTTGGTCTCAGCCTTTACTCTTTGTCATAGCCATAGGAAGGCCTTTCCTTTTTGTATTTTTTGGCTTCACCACGTGGCATGCAGGGTCTCAGTCCCCTGACCAAGCATTGAACCTGTGCCCCCTGCATTGGAAGCATGGGGTCTTAACCACTGGACTGCCAAAGAAGTCCCACAGGGCAATTAAAAAAAAATTACACAACCCAAATGCCCCACAAGGAGAGAATGGCTGAGTACAAATGATTGCCAAAAAATCATCATCGTTGTCATCATTATCCAGCGTGCAGAGCAATATGGAGAAAGAGAAAACTTGAATTAAGGCCCTGATGAGCGTGGAAGGCTCGGTTCTTCCGTGGTCACGGCTGGGTGGAGGTCAGGGAAGGAACATGGAGAAACAGAAAAAGCCGACGTGTCCGTCAAGGCAACAGTCCTTCCCGTTCTTACAGTGTCGCTCACGTAATAATACTTCCATCGTACCCGAAAGGCCGACTGAAAGGAAACCATTAGGTAGCTAACGGCGTGGGCAGCTTGTGAGACACGATACGGGGCGCACAGGCAGCTCGAGGGTGTCTGCAGTGACCCCTGGGAGACGCCGAAGACCCTGCACCGGGACTGACATGACCCGCGGCTGACTGCAGAGGCAGGCGGGCGGAGCCCACACTCACCGTGGCGACGCCCTGGGCCTCCTGGTAGGCCACCCTGACCACGTCGGCGCTGCTGGTGTTGAGGAAGAAGTAGCCAGAGCCTTCTCGGACGTGCAGCTCCGCCTGCGGGAGGGGCCGGGCTGGTGTCAGAGGTGAGGGGTCCTCGGGGGTCGCGATGGGGGGCGGCGGGGTGGGGAATGGGGCGGCCGTACCTGCACGTCTGGGTGGTTGTAGATGGTCAGCTCTTCCGGGCTGACCCTCACGTCCTCCACCAGCATGAGTTCAATGGAGGCCGACACAGGCGTGAGGGGGTCGTGCTGAAGGGGCAAGGCCACACGGTCAGATCCAGGGGGCCAAGGGCCAGACAGGCCCATGGGCACCCCCATGGAAGAGCAGCCCCAGGCGCTGGCATCACACCGGGGACCTCGCTGTCTTGGGGACACAAGCCCAGCAACACCCGTCAAGCTTTGAGCTGCGTCCCTGTGAGGCATCCCCTAGTCCCGCCAAATCCGCCGCCCCCTGATCTGCCAGGCCACGGGCTGGACTCCCCCCATGTGCCCCAGGGAAGTGGGGCAGTGCTCCAGGCAGTGGGGGCTGCGGGCTGACAGGGATGGGGCTGAACCACCCAGGCGCACTCAGCAGGGGCTGTGAGGCGGGCGGAAGAGTCTAGATGGGTGAGCCCCTCTGCCTTTCAGATGGACCCCCCCACCCCCCCCATCACCAGATTGCAGGGAGCGCAGGAGGGGAGACTGAGGCATGGGGGCCAGCAAGGAAGTACCCGCCGTCAGTAGGCCAGCCTCAGGACCACGGGAGCACTGGGCAGAGCGTGGGGGGGGGAGTAGATGGGAGGACAGCCCACCCCAGGGGCCCCGATCGGTACCGGCTGCTTCACTCTCGCCACGTCCAGGTGCGGCTGCTGGTAGCCAGTGGCGGTGGCAGAGATGGCCGTGGTGCCCGAGGCCCGGTGAACTGAAATGGCCTGCAGGCCTGAGAGTGAGAGGGAAGCTGACTGTGACGTAGCCCCGCCTCCCCTCTACCCAGTGTGTCCCCACCGCCCACCGCCCTGAAATTGGGGGGCGGGGCACACCCTGTGCACCTCTGAGAGTTGAGGGGCCCTGAGCAAGCTTCCGAGAGCGGCTTAGAGGAGCTGGAGGGGACAGCTCAGGTCCTGGCCGCGAGGGTCTCCTACGGCAGCGTCAGGGGTCTCGCGGCTTGGAGCAGCCGGGTCTGGGCTCCAGCCCAGTCCATGCACAAGCTGGGCCTTGAGCTCAGCCGCCGTGTGCCCTGAGCTGCTCCTCACCTCCCACCCAGAGTCTGTCCCTCCCTCGCAGACATGTGAGGAGTCAAGGGGAGTCCCGACGCTCCCCGGGCCTCAGTCCTGGACAGACGGGGCCCCGGCCCCCCGCCCGCAGCTGCCCGCCCCTCTGCGCCCAGCTCGCCGGTCGGGGGCCGCTGCTCACCGCGCAGCTTCCTCTGGCCGCCCCCGTCGTCCTGAGACACCAGCTGCAGGGGCGGGGCAGGCTCGATGCTGGCCAGCGACGGCCTGCTGGACTCCCACTGGACGCTCAGTGAGCTGAAGTTGTCGAACCTGCGGCCCTGCTGGTCGTAGGCGGCCAGGTCCAGCAGTGGGCTGCGGTGGCTGGAGACGGGAACCTGCAAGGAGCCGAGCTCACCTCGGGGCCGCACCCCGGGCTGCGCAGGCCTGTCCCTGACGCACGACGCACCTTGGGGGCTCACAGGGGCCCTGGCGAGCTTCTGGGGGTGACCCACTAAGGGATGCTCGCTACTGCTGCTGTCAAGGTGCCCTTGACAGTCCTACACAACCCGGCCTCCAGGTCCAGCCCATGCTCCTCGACAGGGACCTCGGTGACGTCTGGAAACGTTTTCGGTTGTCACGACTGTAGGGGGCGCTACTGGCACCCAGGAGGTAGAGGTCAGGGTGCTGCCTAGGGCACAGGACAGCCCCCTCAAGAAGGGAGGACCCGGCCCGAAGGGTCGGCAGTGCCGAGGGGACCAGGCGTCAAGCACGCTTGCAAGCTCCCTGGTCCTGCGACGGCAACACCACCGCCAAATTCACGGACGGGAGGCCGAGGCGGCTCAGAGATGCTGAGTCACTCGCCCGAGGTCACACAGGTTCTGGGGTGGACGGTCTGGTCTGAGTGTAAAGCCCGCGGGCCTCCCTGGACGCTGTGCAGCGTCTCCCCCGTGCAGGAGTCAGGCAGTGGCTCCATCCAAGCCCCGGCTTGGCACTCCCGGCCGAGGCCCAGCTCAGGAGCCCGGGGTCAGGCTGGAGTGCGGCCCCCGTCTGTCACTGTGGCAGGCCAGCCCTGTTTCAGCGCCTGGTGTCACCAGTGATTTACTCTGCAAACACGTCCTGGGCGGCCTCTGGCTCCGGAGGGGCATAAAGCGAAACTGACATTGCGTCAGCACACACAGCAGGGATCTATCCTCCCCAGGCCCCTGCAGGACCACAAATCACAGGGGCCCTGTCTGCCTGGCTGCAGACTCTGCAGGCCCACGGAGGCCGGATCTCAGGGCAGATTCAAGCAAGACCTACGACACATGAAAGCCCACGCAGAGCCGTGCTTGCTGCCCGTCGCCATCTTTCAACCAAGAGGCAACCTTGGGCTGACCTGGAGGTCACTGCTGACCGACGGCCAGACGCAGCCCTCTTGGCGAACAGCCAGTGCTTATGGCCAGGACGGACGCACAGGGATCTGATTATCTTATTCTCTGAAACTGAGACGGTCTGGCCAGCCTGGTGGGGCATGAGCCAGAGTGAGGGGGCTTTGGAGGGGCATCCGCTCTCCACGCCTGACCCCTCCCAGCCCTGTCCACCACACCTGGGTTCGGAGTCCCCAGGCACGTGAGTCTGCAGAGTAAGAGCAGGGGGTGGCAGGGACGTGAGCCTAGAGGGGTGGGGGGTCCCCGGGCAACACCGCTCCACAGTCCCCCGCCTCCCAGCCCGAGCCAGGCCCCGCTCTAGAACCACAGAGAGGGAGATGAGCACAGACGCAGTTCGGACGCGCCGAGCCTCGCGGAATCTGTGTTTTCACAGGTCAGTGGCAGCCCTGCGTACAGCAAGCCTGTCAGGGCCAGTTTCCCAGCAGCGTTTGCTCACTTTGCATCTCCGGGTCACGTCGTGGAAATTCTCCCAGTGCTTCAGGCTTTTTCATCATTACTGTCTGTATCTGTTAGGGCATCTGTGATCAGGGGCCTTTGAAATTACTACCACAACTCACTTCTGAAGGCTCGGTTGGTGGTCAGCGTTGTTTAGCAATAAAGTAGTTTAAAATTAAGGTCTGTACGTGGTCTTCCTTAGCTGTAACACTACTGCACACTAGACAGGCTCCAGGATAATATAAACATAACTTTTAAACGCACCGGAGAACCAAGAAGTTCATGTGACTCATTTTATCACAACATTCAAGCTGTATCGGTGGGTCTAGAACGAAACCCCGGCTCTCTCTGAGGTCTGCCTTCCTGTAAATTCTACAGCGTTAGGATGTCAGGTGCCTGGGGGCAGGGGTGGGGGAGGAGGAGCAAACCAGAGGAGGAAACTCTGGGGATGCCCTTTATTACTGTTGGTTAGATGCTCAGTAATTGCCACCCCATGGACGGTAGCCCGCCAGGTTCGTCCGTCCATGGGATTCTCCAGGCAAGAACACTGGAGTGGGTTGCCATTTCCTTCTCCAGGGGATCTTCCCGACCCAGGGGTTGAATCTGCAGCTCCTGCATTGCAGGCAGATAGATTCTTTACCACTGAGCCACCAGGGAAGCCGGGGGACACATATTAGATGGGGTCGCGTGCTGCGATTCATGGGGTCGCAGAGTCAGACACGACTGAGTGACTGAACTGAACTGAACTGAAGGCTGAGTAAGGCCCTCCCAGAAGGTAACGTGTGAGCGGAGAGCTGAGGGAGGCAGGAGCGGGCCTGGGCACTCAGAAGGAGACCATCCCAGTCAGGGAACAGCAAGCCAGACCACGGGGCCGTCCCTGGTCCAACAGGGGACGGAGGTGGGGTGGGGAAGGTGACGGGCGGTCCCGGGGCCTGTGGGCCTCAGGAGGCAGGGGTGTGAGTCCAGCTCTCGCTCTGGGCACACAGGAAGCCGCGGCAGGACGGAAGCAAGGAGCAAGGTGAGACGCCTAAGCCACCCTCCGAGCGCCGATGTGTGTGCAGCTTCCCTTACGCCCTTAGTAACCCTGGAGGCCGCTGTCACGCCACGTCACTCAAGGAGGCAGATGCACGCGAGTGAGATCGGGGCTGGGCCTGCCGCCCTGAGCGGCCCCCAGCTCTGGCCTCACAGTGGACCCAGTGGGCCGGGTCTTCCCAGAGCCCGGACTTACAAACGTCACTCTTGCCACAGGGGATGAGAGCGGCGGCCGAGCCTGGGGTTGGAAAGGTTCCCTTTCTCCTGACACTACCACAGCACAGGTCCCGGGCACCCCACGGCACCCCCAGACAAGTGCTGCTGGGCAGGACGGGTGTGCCGACGAGGGAGGGGCGGCACCAGCCATCGCCCGGCCCTTGGAGGCCACTCACCACCTGCTTGTTCTGCCGCAGCAGCGGGCAGGACAGGTCCAGCTGGGGGCTGGCGTAGACGGGCATCAGCGTGAGCCGGGAGGGCGGCGCGCACACGAACTTCACCACGGCGGGCTCCAGCGCTGGGAAGGGGTTGGTGACGCTGGGCTTGTTCCCCACCGTGAGGGCAATGACCTGGCGGGGCGGAAGACGCATCGCACACCCAGGCTGAGTCCCCGCTCCACTGGGAGCCCCTGGACTCACGGGGCTGTTCTGCAGAATGGGGGTGGCGGTGATAACCCATCCCGAGGGCTTACAACGGTCCAGGGATATGTGGGTGGGAGATGGACGGACCTTCCGGCGGGGGCCCTGGAGCCCCCTACAAACAGAACAGAACTGGGCCTGCTCCAAGAGGAGGGTCTGGGGATGCCATGCAGCTTCGCAGGACTGGCCGGCACGTGTCAGGGTCCCGCCCCCTGCTCGGCCCACCTGGTGTTCACTCAGTCACCCCCCTGCCCTGATCCTCAGTCTGCCTGCCTGTGGAATGGGTACAACCGCCGCAGCTGTGTCTCAGGACTATCTTGAGGATTAGACAAAATGAGGATGTGAGGCACAGCAGGGTACTCGGGGACATGACTTTCCACCCCTCCTCTGGCCAAGGTAGGCCTGGGGGTGGCTGCCTTCTCACCTGTTCACCCAAGACCTGGCAAGTCACGAGGATCCAGTGTTGCTGGTAATTCCGGGAGGCAGGGGGCCCAAAGAGAGCCAGACTGATGCTGTCTGCGTCCTCCGAGGTGACGTTGCGGAAGAACTTGGAAGGCTCCAGGACCCAGGGTCTGGGACCACCCTCAAAGAGCATCTCCTTCGAGGAGCCAAGGGTCACCAAGGCAACAGAGGAGGGGTCCACAGCCTGTGGGGGAAAGCAGCAGAGTCGGCGTGTCTCCGGGAGGAGCAGGCCTGGCGGGCGGGGGGCTGGCGTGTCCCGGGAGGAGCAGGCCTGGCGGGCGGGGGGCTGGCGTGTCTAAAGGAGGAGCAGGCCTGCTGGGCGGGGGGCTGGCGTGTCCCCAGGAGGAGCAGGCCTGCTGGGCGGGGGGCTGGCGTGTCCCCAGGAGGAGCAGGCCTGCCGGGCGGGGGGCTGGCGTGTCCCCGGGAGAAGCAGGCCTGCCGGGTGGGGGGCTGGCGTGACCCCGGGAGGAGCAGGCCTGCCGGGCGGGGGGCTGGCATGTCCCCCAGAGGAGCAGGCCTGCCGGGCGGGGGGCTGGCGTGTCCCCAGGAGGAGCAGGCCTGCCAGGCGGGGGGCTGGCGTGTCCCCGGGAGAAGCAGGCCTGCCGGGTGGGGGGCTGGCGTGACCCCGGGAGGAGCAGGCCTGCCGGGCGGGGGGCTGGCATGTCCCCGGGAGGAGCAGGCCTGCCGGGCGGAGGGCTGGCGTGTCCCCGGGAGGAGCAGGCCTGCTGGGCGGGGGGCCCACTCTCTGGTCCTTGCCCCACGTGATGCTCCCTGCCCTGCCAGGAAAGACCTGTTTGGGTGTCTGTCTCCCCTCCTGGCCTACGGGCTCCATTAAAGGAAGGGCATGTCTGTTTCCTCTCGTATCTGTAGAGTGATCTCAACCACATGAGAAATGAAACACCATGTAGAATAAAGTAAAATATTTTAAGAAGAGCAAATCACAACTACACTGGATACTATTTCTCTGCCATCTCATCAGCAAAAATCAAAAGTCTGAGGACACACACTGCTGATGAGTCTCTAGCAACACGTGCATTTCATTTATTTTTCCTTTGGCTGTGCCAGGTCTTGGCTGCAGCACGTGGAGTCTTTAGCTGTGGCACATGGGATGTAGCTCTCCGACCAGGGATCGAACCCGGGGATCGATGTCCTGCATTGGGAGCACAGAGTCTTCCCCACCAGGGAAGTCCTAAACACACACTCTCTCATAAAAAGAAGCTGTTTTCTTGAGATATGATCAAGGACAGATAACGTTATGTGAGCTTCATCAGTGCAGGATGGGGATTCGACGTTTGCACAGATTGTTGATGATCACCACGGTACGTCTGGTCAACAGCTGTCACCACACAAAGTTACTAATGTTTTTTTCCGCGTGAGGAGAAGAACGTTTAAGATCTACTCTCTCAGCAACTTTCAAATACAGTATTATTGAGAAATGTGTTCTCCTATCCTGCTGGGGAAGATAGGAAAATGGCACAACCCCAACAGGAGGAAAGTCAGCAATGTCTGCTAAAATCTCAGTGTCTGCTAAAATCACAGGCCTATTTATCCCCTGTCCAAGCAGTATTCCTTCCAGGGATGGACTCGGAAGATAGGGCTCCGTGAATACATCAACTGCAGGCTCAGAACTACGCACTGCAGTGTTATTTTTTAAGAGGGGAAAGCGTGGGGACAGCCCAAACACCCGTCAGCACGGTGCTATCTTTATGACCAAATAGCAAAACCCTTCCCGTGTATATGTGAAGAGATCTGCAGGTCACCTTCTTTGTTTTTCAGAAAAGGAGCAAGGTGCAGGACAGGATCTAGAGGATGGCACCTTCTGAGGACAAGAGGAGCCAGCAAAAAACCCGCGTGACTGTGTGTGGTGATGGGCGCGAGGCACACTCGTCATGGCGGTCGTTTCACAGTACAGACCAGTCTCCAGTCACTGTGCAGCACCAATGAAACCACACAGCATTATCTGCCGATTACGTCTCCACAAGAAATCCAGAACAACCCCGCGCTGTGGTCTGCCCTGCATCAGACACTGTGCCCGGGGCTAGGGGTTCAGAGACGACGGTTTCTAATGTCCCTGAGCTTGCTTCTGGTGGGCCAAGAGGAGAGGGAAACACACCCCAGACCGACAGGCCCAGAGGCGCAGACCCACCCTGCTCGGGTCTCCGTGTGAGGCTGCACGACCCCACATCAGAGGGAGGGCCGGGCCCTTCTCGCCCCCACGTTAACTACTAACCCTACTGAGTATCTGCCACCTCCCGGGCACGGTGCTCAGCCCATCTGGTTTTGCTCAGATCCTCCTCCTCGCTACAACCCTGCAAGGCAGGTGCTGTATTAACCCCATTTTACAGGCAAGGAAACTGAGGCCCTGAGAAACTAAACCAAAGTCGCAGAGTTGCTGTGGGACCTGGATTCAGACTCGGGAGTCAATGTCACAACAAAGGCAGCGTGCTCTGAGCGGGAACACGCTTCACACCTTCTGCTCATGTGTGCACAGGGAACCCAGACGCTGACGTTCACCTGCCACCAGGTGAGGGGCACGTCCAGACTGGACCCAGAGCCCCGAGGCCCCAGCATCCATACCATCCCCAGGGCCACTGTCCCCACCACGGGGCCGTGTGGAGACCCTGCAGGCTGACTCGAGTGGGCCAGGAGCCCCCCCGTCTGGATCCCTGCAGGCTCACTTCATCCGCGTGGATGTCAGCACTCACCGTCCGCCCTCAGGCAGGCCCTGCTCTGCTGCAGGCTCCGGAATCCTGACTGAGAAGCGCCTCTGGAGCTGCTCCGATTTAACACACGTTTGCCAGAGCGGATGGGTAATTCGCACCGGGGAGGAGAGGAGGGCGGGGCCTGGGGCTCACCTTGAGGGGCAGGTAGGCTGCGATGGTGACGCGGGCGCTCAGCTGCACGTGGCCGTGCCTGTAGCTGACGAGCAGCGCCGTGTAGCCCTGGGCCTCCGCCTTCACCGTGACGCCGCTGCAGTGGTCAGGCCCCGGGCGCAGCCTGCCTGCAATGGGGGCGGCAGAGGTCAGTGAGCGCGCGCCTCTGTCAGGGGAGACTCGACGGGCAGACGCCCTCTTTCATGCTGCGCTTGATACAAATCCAACTTTTTCAACTTACCATTTTCAAGTATAATTCTCATACCAAAAAGCATATGCGTGTCGTAAGCATACAGCTCACCATTTTCCCCCGCAGACTGAACACGCCGTTTCTAGGACTGGGATCATGTACCAGCAGGACCTGCACCTCCCCGTGCCCCTCCCCAGAGGAAAACCTAACCACTTCCAAGAGCAGAGCCAAGTGCTGCTGGCCTTGGAACTCAAACAAAGGGAACTGCTGGGCAGAAGTCCTTGGTAACCGGCTCTCTCCTGCTCAGTACTGGAGGCATCAGAGTATTTTTGGGCTCTCTGTTCTATTTCACCAGTCTCCAAGTCTGTGCAGCCGCCACTCAGATTCAGTTACTATAATAAAGACTTTCCCAGGTGGCTCAGTGGTACAGAGTCCACCTGCCAAGCAGGAGATGCGGGTTTGATCCCTGGGTCAGGAAGATCCCCTGGAGAAGGAAACGACAACCCACTCCAGGGTTCTTGCCTGGGAAATCCCATAGGAAAAGGAGCCTGGCGGGCTACCGTCCATGGGGTCACAAAGGGTCGGACACGACTCAGCGACTGATCAACAGCAGCCTGAAACAGGTCCTGAAAGAGGGAAGAATGAGGTCTCCCAGTTTGTTCTTGCTCAGCATCGCGCTGGCTACGCTGGATCTTCCAGATTCCACACGAATACTATTTCTCCACATTCATTTCACTCCTGAGAGGTGTTTTTTGGTGGAATCTTTAGGGTTTTCACATATTAAGACTGGCTCATTTGCAAACGGTTAAGCTTACATGTTCCTTTGCAGTTTGGGTGTGTTTTATTTGCTTTTCTTGCCTAATAGCTTGGCTAGGACTTCCGCTATTGCGTTGACGCTGTGACAGCAGGTGGCCTCATCTTCCAGATCTCAGGGTAAAGGTTTTCAGCCATTTACCACGGAGTATGATGTCAGTTATGGGTGTTCATATAGGGCTTTTATTAAGTTCGCACAGTTTCCTTCTATTTCTAGTTTGTAGGCTGACTTTATCAGAAAAAGGTTTTGAGATGTGTCCACTGATCTCTCTGCCTCCGTTGAGATAGCGACGTGGTTTTCTTCCTCTATTTTGCTAACGTGGTGTATCATGTTAACGTTAGACTGCTGAGACACTGCATTCCAGGAGAACATCCCACCTGCTGCTGCATTTAACCCTTCTAACGTGCCGTTGGCCATGTGGGGCCACGAGGGCACCCTGAGCTGCCATGAGCACACACGGCATTTCTCTGGGGATGCATTTCAGCATTTCCATTGGCATGCCACAGACAGTGGGATTTCTTCTCTGGTCCTTACTGCCTGGGAGTGTCTATGCTCAGCTTCATCACTTTTGCCAACCGTCCTTCCCCAAATGGCTGTGTTGACTCACGCTGCCACCAGCGGCTGCGTGACATCCCCGCCAATCCTCGGTATTTCCCACCTGTTTGAAAAAAAGCCATTCTGGTGGTATTTTACAGTGTTTTCCCCAAACACTTAGAAAGAATGACGAGATGAAGCTGCACACCCTGCCCCTTAGAGGCCACAGCGAACATTCGTCTCTGCTCCTCGGGGTGCCTGTCTACCCACCCAACAGTCCGTTCCACACCTCGTGCCTCTAGAAGTGAGCCTCAAGCGTCGGGGCACTTCCTCCTGAACGCTTCACACGCATGCAGTAACTACAGGTCAGTATTTCTTTGGGTTCTTTTTTCCCCGGAGGTGGATGTACACACGGGGAGGTGCACAGATCTGGAGTAGAGCCCATCGGCGGTTCTGACAAAGGCAGCGCCGGGACCAGGACCAGGGACCCCAACCTGTCCTTTCTCCTCCGACCGCGGAGCTCGCGGCTGCAGCCCGTGCACGCCCCTCCAGGACACGTGGGGCGGGATGGGGCCGCGGGCCCCTCTCGGGCCAGCAGGAGGATGGCCTCTTTCTTCTGCGCTGATGTTTGGTCGTTGGTGTTCAGCCGCTCAGTCGTCCAGCTGTTTGTGACCCCGTGGACTATAGCCCGCCAGGCTCCTCTGTCCACAGGGTTCTCCAGGCAAGAACACTGGAGGGGGTTGCCATTTCCCCCTCCAGGGGATCTTCCTGACTCAGGGATGAAACCCAGGCCTCCTGTGTCTCCTGCTTTGGCAACTAGATCTTGTACTGCTGAACCACCTGGGAAGGCCGTGCTGATGTCTGCCTCCCCACTAAACAGTGGCTTCTCTGAAGACACAGGACCCATAAGGCCTGGTTTCCCCTGGACAGTCTGAGAAGATGCAACCGCAGCTACGGGGAAGTATGTGAACACGGTGATGTCCCAGGATGTTCCTGGGAGCAGCTTCGCCTTCAAACAGCTCCGTGGATGACCACAACCACGGTGGCCCCACAGGCAAGCCTACAAACACCTCTGACTGTCAGGCTTCCTAAACCCTGCCAGGAGCCAGTGGTCACTCCTCTGCTCAGAAACCAGAGGTGGCCCCCAGCTCTGGTCACTTTGAGGTCCACGTACCCCAAAGCCCCAGTGATGCAGGGTTTGACAGGTTCCGCAACCTCAGACCACTGTGTGTGCACACGGCCCACAGGCGTGCCCATGAACGCTGCTCCCCAGCCCTCTCACCCTGCCCGGGGTGTACTCACCATCAGTCCTTGGTTAGCATCACCTGCAACCCTATGGGACTCCGGGGGCCGACTCCCCCGGGAGGCCCCGTTTCCCGGGCACTAAGGCTCTGGGTGAGTGCTGACACACCCAGCCTTGCATTCCACCCTGAGGACCTGGCTTTGGGCCCTCGGGGGACCCTGGGCAGTGACACGGCTCGGTCTCTTTGTCCAACACGTGGCCTGACCGCAGCCCCTCCTCCCACAGAGGCTCTGAGTCTGGTGAGGTCATGCACGCCAAGTGCACGCACCTCACCCGGCAGGGCTGACACTATGACTGAGGGCCACCACCATCACCACCCATTTCACCACCCAGTGCTGCAGGGGGCCTGGCTCCAGCGGCCCTGGAGGGGCAGACCATGGCGTCACCAAGGTGCTGCGATTCTGTCACTCATCAGAACTGCTGTGGACAGTGTATTCCAGGCAGCTGCCACATTTCAGGTACTGCGACAGGCACCACGACACGTGAGTCTCCTTAGGATGACGCCCATTTTACAGACGTGGAAACTGAGGCTCAGAAAGCCGAGCGACAAGCGGGCCGCACAGCAGAAAGGTGCAGGGCAGACCACAGCTGGGGGTGGACAGGGGATAAACGCCATTTCTCAACCCCTCCGCTGGCTCAGTTCCCGATTTAGGAATCTGGGCAACCCACGCTGAGAACCCAGGTCATCGGCGGTGACCCCGCCAGTCGGCGGCCGCTCACAGCGCTGCATTCGTTACCTGGGAGCGGCTGGAACACGCCCTGGTTCTCCACCTCCACCACCAAGTCGAAGTGGGAGCAGTCGCTCAGGGTGACCACGTCGTTGGCACCGCCCGGCATGAGGCCGTGGATCCTGAGGGGCAGCTCCAGGCTCTGGCCCACGCGGGCCTCCACTGGGCACGGGGCGAACTCCATGCCACTGGGCTCGATCACGTACACCTGCAGGACAGGGTTGGGGGGTGTGGTCAGCCGGCTACACAGAGGAGGAAGAGCCGCTGCTCAGCTCTCCTGATTCCTGCGTGTGGGCACTCAGGACCCGCTGGTGAGAAGCCTGAGCTTGGTGGACACGACGCTTTGTGCAGGGGGCAGAGAGACGTTCAGGGAAGAGATGCAGAGAAGGCTTCCCTGGGAAGGTGACGTATGAGCTTGACCTGGGAGCATGTCAGAGACTGGCAGACGCAGTCTGGCTGAAGAGAGGGTCTGTGCAAAGGCCCTGAGGCATGTGCAGCTCGGCGTGTCGGAGGGAGGTAAAGAAGAGGGGAGCACAGGGTGAGAGGCGTCGGAGGGAGGTAAAGAAGAGGGGAGCACAGGGTGAGAGGCGTCACCAGCGTCAACACCGAACAAAACTGCCCACACGCCAAGCTCCGTTCCAAGAGCTGGGCGAGCTCACCCCATCCTCCCAGCCTCCTTGTCCACAAGGTCACCAGTGCCTCTGCCCAATAAGGAACCTGCTGTGGGGGTTGAGAGCCCGCCTGGCTGCAGCAGGGTGAGTCTGGGCCAGGCAGGCAGCCTCGGAAGCCAGGCTTTGACCAGCACACACGGCGGGCTCTGGGCTCGTGGGGGTGGGTGGGGCACAGTCACCGAGGTGAATCAGCCCGCGGCCACAGATCATCCAAACACCTGGAAGTGATGCTGCAGCTAAGCTGTCTCGGCTACAACCCTGCTTACGTGAGAGTTAGGGCTTCCCAGGAGGCGCTGGTGGTAAAGAACCCACCTGCCCGTGTGGGAGACACAAGAGACTCAGGTTTGACCCTGAGGTCGGGAAAACCCCCTGGAGGAGGGCCTGGCAACCCACGGCAGTATCCAGTGTTCTCACGGACAGAGGAGTCTGGCTGGCTGCAGTCCATGGGGTCGCACAGAGTCGACATGACAGAAATGACTTAGCACACACGGGAGTTACGTGGATCTTTAGGTAGGTGCGTGTGGATCGAAATAAAAAGACGAGGACGACCTGTGCGTTAACGTCCCACATAGTGTAGAGGGTTGGGGCTGGACACGCTATGTATGGAGCTTCCGTTTTGGCCCTAAATGGAGTGATAAAAGCAGCTGAGGTCAGGGTCGGGCGGTCAGGAAAGAGCTGGGGCCAGGAAGCCACCAGGCGGGGCTGTCCAGGGGGTCACTCCCATCTTCAGCCGTTGCTTGGGACGTCACTTAGGATGGATGCCAGGTATAGCGTCCCGGTCGGGGGGACTCCTGACTTGGATCTGAACAGGAATCAGAGGAAAGGAACAGGCCAGTCTCTTGGGGTCTGGGGGCTTCCTCTCCCTATGAATTTACAAGCCAGCACCCAGCGGCCTTTCTGGCCCAGAGTCCTATCTTTCGGGTTGGAGGGTCTTCTAGTGACTCGACTACCTCGTGTTTCTGAATCCTCTGACCTCCCTCTAGAATCCCAGCGGTCCCACCCCTGCCCGGTGTGGGATGGGATGGCTGTCTCCTGGGTCTGTCCATGAGCTCAGGAGCCAGGCTGGACCTGACCCCTGACCCCCTCCCCACCAGAATCCAGCCAAGGTCAAGACTGATGACTAAAGGGTGTTTCTGAATTAAGCCTGAGGCTGGTTAAGACGGCGGCTCGGATCACTCCCAGAGCTGCCCTGCGACTGCCCCGACCCAGGCCTCACCTTCATCTCGCCGAAATGCAGCGGGTTCTGCACGTCGTGTGCCTGGATCACACTGACCCCCGTGTCACTGCCTGTGGTCATCACGCCTTTGACAGTGACTGTGGCCACCACAGAGCTTGAGGAGGACCAGCTGAAGTTCCCGCTGCCACCGTGGGCCTGGAGGGGGAAGGCATCATCGGGTCAGCCCACCTGCCCTGCCCCTCTATCCCTCTCCCTCGTACACCTTCACTCACATGTGTTGGCGTCGCGTCCCCACGGGGAGACACAAGGCATCAGCCAATGTCCGGCTGGCACCGCCCCCACTCCTCGTTCTCCCTGCCCTGTCTCTTTCTGGTCCTCATATTCCACGGATCTCTGACTGACACACGCATGTATGCACACGCCCGAGTGGCCCCAGGACCCAGGGGCACCTCCCGAGCTCAGGCTGCAGGGGGGAGACCCCAGCCACAGGCTCGTGATGTCCCTGCCCCTCCTGCAGAGACCCTGCCCGCCCCATCATCTACCGTGAAGTCAAGGACAGCCCGGCAGCCTCCGCGCTGGGGCCACCACCCCTGAACCCTGGAGGGGCCGGGAAGGTGACACAGCTGAGGGAAGGGACAGTGGGTCCCAGAGCACAAGTAGGACACCTGTCCTCACTGCCGGGAGACAGTGGGGTGGATGGAAGGCGGCCCCCATGAACCCAGCCCCAAAGGGCCCTGGGCCCTGCCACTGACGCTTGGGCCACACGTGAACTTCAGAGACCCAGAGCACCAGACGTGCGACGGAGTTCAGACATCTCCCCGCCAGGTCCAAGGTTTTCTCTAAAGATATTTACACTGCTTCCAGAAAGCAATTATTTTTAGGAAAAATAGAAACCACGTGTGAAAGTTAAATCCACGTTCAGGACTTTCTTCATCGTGTTTTCTTTCCTATTTTTCAAGTTTTTTTTCTAATTACCAAAATACCCTACTGTGATAGAAAGCCTTGGAAGATACAGAAAGCATAAAGACTTTGATTTCAAATTCTTTCAACCAACAGAAGGTAATTTAACAGAAACAGAATGGAGTTAAAGCCCCAACACATGGAAACACCCAAAGAAAGTCACCCAGATGGAGTCTCCTAGTTACCTTTATCGTGTACTGATAGGCGCCTGCCTTTGGTTGCCATGGAAACGTCAAGATGCTCGGATGAAGGGTGATGGGGCTGTGGATTTCCACCTCCTGCTGGTTCCACACAGGCACCCGTAATGTGTGGACCCCTCCATCCTGCAAGGGGGTGAGGGGGCCACACACCAGCATGACAACCAGACCCCTGCCCCTCCACTCAGACTGTGGGGGAGTGGGAAGGAAGACGCCGGGTACCCTGCAGCCTTCTTTGTCTCCACAGAGACGGCTTTCGGTGGCTCTGCAACAGCCACTCGAGTCAGCACTGCTTGACTGCATCCTCGTGGCACTCCTGCCGGGATGGTCGTGGCTATCCCCCCTTTGCAGATGGGGAAACCGAGGCATGGGACATGAAAGCCACTCTCCCAGAGCCCCCAGAGGAGACCTGGCCGCTTCAGTAGGAATCTCTGCCTGGTCCCCAGGCCACAGCAGCCTCCACTAGGCCCAGGAGAGGTGTATTGGGGAGATGAGAATCCCTACACCAAGCTTCCAGTCAGTAGAATCTGCTCCCACCGAAACCAACTGGCCTTTCAAAACCGGGGTGGGGAGAATTTAAAATCTCTGAAGGACCAAAAACAGTCAAAGAAACACTCATGGGTCCCAGTCAGTGCACAGCTGGACACACAGGCCCCAACAAGCGTTTCTAAATCCAGTCCCAGGGGGGAGGGCTTGCTTTTTCAGGAGCCAGCAAGGGGCAGAGGAAGGGGGCTCTGGTCCACGACAGGGACAGAGGACAGGGGACAGGCAAAAGCCAAAGCCCCCACGGCTGGTGCCACGGGGAGCCTGGAAGAGGAGGGACCCCCACAGCACCCGTGACAGCACTGAGCTCCTGGGGCCCCGACTCCTCCAGCTGAGGTCCACCCTGGGCTGACATTTCTGCCTGCAGAGGGCCCAGGGGTGGCCCAGGGAGGTGCCAACTTGCCTGGTCCACCACAGAGGTGAGGGCCGCCTCGATGGCCGTCTGGCCCCTCTTTGTCGCCCTGACATGATGGTACGACCCATTCTGGGAAGAAGCCAGCACCTCAAAGAACTCCGCAGGGAGCACAGTTTCGATGTGGATGTTCTGGAAAGCAACACAGGATGGTGAGAGGAGATTCCGGGACAACTTGGGGAAGTCAGGACGTGGGAAAGAAGCCATGTGGCCTCCAAAGAGCAGTCAGGCCAGACTGATGAGCCACACAAAACCCAGGACTGAGCTCTGAGCCCCGAGCCTCAGCCCCTTCGTGCATGTCCCGATGAGCTGGTGCTCAGGAGCGCGAAGTCACAGTTGGCTCTCAAACCCCGTGGTCCCAACAAGGAAACCACCAAATACAAAGAACAACAATGGAATCCCTTAGAGCTAACTTCCCCCCAAGACGGTGATGGAGCGAGTCTAGAAACACAAGGAAGGCGGTGGCTTCTGCCAAGAGGCCGAAGGGAAACCTCAGGGCCCACGAGGAAGGTCTAGATATTCTCAGGATCCTGGAAGGGCAGATGGTAGACGCCACCCCCGCCACCATCACCGCCTCTGTAACCCTGCTGCCTGTGGCTTCCTCTCCCTGCTCCAATCCTGATGGGAGTGCGGCCTTAGGGTGCAGGGTTGGGCTCATGGGGCCCTGAGATGCCCGAGGTTCCCCATGACAGGGTTTCCCAGGGATCCAGCAGTACCATAAGAAGCCCCCCAGCTCAGCCCGCCTGCTAGGGGGCCCTGTGATTTGAGGCAGCTCCTCAGGCACCTGCTCCAGGAGAAGTACCCCTGCACCCCCAACCAGGCCAGAAGGGGACTCACATCCGACAGGTACACCCTGTTGCCGGACTTGTCAAGCACTTCGACGGTGACTTCGTACAGACGGCCAGTCTCGAGCACCCACCTGCCACCAGGGTGGACCGTGAACCCTGCAGAAGAGGCAGGTGCACAGTCTCAGCACTGGGGTCACAGGGGCCTGTGGCTCAGGAAGAGGGCAAACCAGGCCCCGTGAGCACTGGGGCCACAGCCGCTCCGCTGCACGCCTCCCGGGGAGGGACCAGCGCCCATGAATGGCAGATCTAATGCCCACAGCAGCCCTGAGCCCTCAGAACCCGAGCGGACCTCAGATGCCCTTGGATCAAACCTGAACATTCACTCCTGGTGGCTCCAGGCCCATTCAAACTTGACCTTATCCATGGTGGGCCCAGCTCTGACCCACAATGAGTCTGCACCCTGAGTCCACAGTAAGTCTGCACTCTGGGTGCACAGTAGGTCTGCACTCTGGGTGCACAGTAGGTCTGTACTCTGATTTCACAGTAAGTCTGCACTCTGAATACACAGCAAATCCACACTCTGGGTGCACAGTAGTTCTGCACCCTGAATCCACTGTAGGTCTGCACTCTGTGCACACAGTGAGTCTGCACACTGAATCCATAGCAGACCCACACTCTGGGTGCACAGTAGGTCTGCACCCTGAATCCACAGTAGGTCTACACTCTGAGCACTGCCCCTGGGCAGCCGGCCCTGGCTATGCTCCTCTGGGTCCTCTGTGGCTGGGAATTCCTCCGCTCCTCTCTAGGCCTCCAGCCTTCCCCTCTTTCCCTCCAAGACCATCTCGCCAGCGTCCACAGCCATGGTGCGGTCTGTGCAGCGCCCAGGTATAAAGCCGGGAGACAGAGCCCTCCCCACTCTACTCTGTCCTGCTTCTCTCCCTGAAGAGCTAGCTACCTGCTGGAATTTGGCCCACCCTCCCTCCGCTTGTCCTGTACACAGATGGGGGAAGGACTGGGGGTCAGGGTGGGAGCTGATGTCCCAGGCCTCCCAGCCAGCAGATCTGGCCAAAGTGAGGCCGTTTTCTGGGGAGCTGTTGCTTTCATCTGACTCTTTACCTCCTGTAATCCCAGATAACCCAGGACGCGCACACTCACCTAGGTACCCAGGCTCCACCACGTAGATTGTGCTGTTGGGTAACCGGGAAGCTCCCTGCATGCGGATGCCTGGATTCTGAATTAAGGAGCAATGAACAGGCCGGCAGGCTTCGGTTTGGTTCCTGTGGCTCTGTCATCGTCAACATCACGCAGGCAGAAGCAAGGATGGAAGGGCCCCTGCCCTAGGCCTGCAGAACACAGGTCTTTTCCAGGATCGGCGGCCACAGGGCACCTCCTCCACTCCAAAGGGGGCCTCTACAGGGACCCTGGAGACCGCCTGGGCCATGTGAACCAGTCCGGGACACGTGACAGCCCACATGCTGGTATGGGAACGGCCTAGGCCAGGCCCCTAGGATGAGACCAGAGAAAGTTCCAGAGGCAGGGAGGGGGGCTCAGCCCCAGCCACCGCTCCCACCTTGGAGCCTCTCCAAGGAGTCCTGCACGGAGGTGAGCCATTCTGCTCAGACACGGTGCTATTTTGGTCCTTTTTGATTTGCAGACCTTGAAGGAAAACAGGGCTATTTTTAGCCTCGCCAAGGTTTCAGGGAGAAAAGTGACTTGACTTCCAAACAGCACGTGTGTGCAGGACACACAGGTGTGGACGCGCCATCCGGGAAAAGGATACTCTTGTGGCCGAGGACCAGGCTACTCTGCCCCAGCTGCACGGCGGTGACCGTCGACGTATCCTGGGCCAAGACCGCCACAGGCCGGCCCGGGGCTCCCTGCGGGTCCCAGACGTTGTTCAGAAGCTGTAGCTCGTACTGATCAGAGGGCATTGAGAGTTCTGGCCACCCAGAAACAGGGATGAGCAAAGCGGGCGGAGAGAGCCAAGGCAGGAAATGGTAAAAGTCAATGTCACTCTCCCCCACCCCCACCCCCACCACAGCAATCCCTGGACCCTGCAGTCAGTACAGCTGCTTGATTTTCTTTTTTTGCCCAATTTTTTTCAGCACTTTCAATTTTAATAGTATTCTCCATGCCTGTAGACAAAGCTGACACTCTCCATGAATTTTCAGAGGCAATCAGTTTTCTGTGGATGCCATGAGCAGCTTTTTTTTTTTTAAATAATTAAGCACAGCCTCTGAATCAAACTGCCAGCATCTGGCAGGATACCAACATCAGAGCTTTTTCTGCTTGTCACAGAAGTAAATGATGCTGCTTTTGCACTGAGGGGCCCAGGGCAGGGCTCACTGGACCTGGCCATCTTCCGGGGGTCTGCAAAGAGATGCTGGTCTGTGGTGCCCCATTGGGTTTCAAGAAATATTTGTAAAGAATTTTCTCTCTTGCTGTCCTGACCTTCCACTGGTGTTCTTCTCTGTGTCGTGCTGTGGGAGAGAACTTACCCAATCTGGGCCAGGATGGAAAACAATTTCCATGGGAAATAACGGGTTCTACAAACCCATGACCACGGGGTCTGACGTTCCTGTGCACCTCACCCTGTTTATCCCATGACGCCCCTGAAACCCTCACGTGAGCAGAAATCAAGACCGGAAGCTTGCTAGGGGCCCCTCAGCAGCGGGCAGCAGACCTGGGACGCAGACCACAGAGAGCAGGACCACGCGGACACGCCCCCTCTCCGCCGTCTGTAGGACTTCCTATCAGATAGCCCACTCACCGAGCCTGTGTGTGAGGCCCCGCTCCAGCCCTCCAGAGAGGGACCACAGTCAGCTTCCCTGCTCACCACCGCATCCCAGGCGGGGGCTGCCCCGGGAGGCGCCCAGGACAAGGATCCGAGAAGCGTTTCATCCAGAACATCCTTCAGAACTCCCAGGAATTCTGAAAGGCAGGGTGGGCAACATGCCCATCTCCAGCCCTGGGGTACCGGTTGTGTGTTCCAGTAAGTCCCCAGGAATTTGCCCTGGAGCAGAGTGTTCTCAAAGTGTGTTCCCTGGACCATCAGCATCACCGGGGAAGCTGTAAATAATTGGTCCCATCCCAGGCCCGCTGAACCAAACTCAGGGAGCAGGGAGGAGTCGGGGGCCAGGCAGGGAGGAGACTGCAGGGGAGGGGCCAGCACAGGCCCGGCAGGGGATTCTGACACGCCTGGAACAGAGAAGCCCTTCCAGTCCGCACGGCCCACTTCCGGCCCGCACGGCCCACTTCCGGTCCACACGGCCCACTTCCGGTCCACACGGCCCACTTCCGGCCCACACGGCCCACTTCCGGCCCGCACGGCCCACTTCCGGTCCACAGGGCCCACTTCCGGTCCACACGGCCCACTTCCGGTCCACACGGCCCACTTCCGGTCCACACGGCCCACTTCCGGTCCACACGGCCCACTTCCGGTCCACAGGCCCAGCGGTGGCCGAGACGCTTGCAAACGACGCACCCAGGGATCAGACCACGGCTGCAGGGCACGGAGGACTGCCGCTGTTGTTCAGTCACTCAGTTGTGTCCGACTCTTTTGCGACCCCATAGACTATAGCCTGCCAGGCTCCTCTACCCATGGGCTTTCCCAGGCAAGAATACTGGCGTGGGGTGTCATTTCCTCCTTCAGGGGATCTTCCCGATCCAGGGCTCAAACCCATGCCCCCTGCGTCAGCAGGCAGATTCTTCACCGCTGAGCCACCAGGGAGGCCCCACATCGAGGAAATGTAACAAAAGAGCAAGGCAACGCCGCTCACTGAGCAACAGCGCCCGGTGCTGCTTCAGAAGCACCCGTTTCCCCCCTTGTTTAAGGTTCTCCAAAAGAAAAAGGCCCTTTTTGGGAAATACATAAACTGACTCTGGAAGGATCTTGCACAACAAGAGGTAACTCTATTTACAAAGCCCTAAGACAACGCTGGACTGGAAGAAACACAAGCTGGAATCAAGATTGCTGGGAGAAATATCAATAACTTCAGATATGCAGATGACGCCACCCTTATGGCAGAAAGTGAAGAGGAGCTGAAAAGCCTCTTGATGAAAGTGAAAGAGGAGAGTGAAAAAGTTGGCGTAAAGCTCGACATTCAGAAAACGAAGATCATGGCATCTGGTCCCATCACTTCATGGCAAACAGATGGGGAAACAGTGGAAACAGTGTCACACTATTTTGAGGGGCTCCAAAATCACTGCAGATGGTGATTGCAGCCATGAGATTAAAAGATGCTTACTCCTTGGAAGGAAAGCTATGACCAACCTAGATAGCATATTCAAAAGCAGAGACATTACTTTGCCGACTAAAGTCCGTCTAGTCAAGGCTATGGTTTTTCCTGTGGTCATGTATGGATGTGAGAGTTGGACTGTGAAGAAGGCTGAGCGCCGAAGAATTGATGCTTTTGAACTGTGGTGTTGGAGAAGACCCTTGGACTGCAAGGAGATCCAACCAGTCCATTCTGAAGGAGATCAGCCCTGGGATTTCTTTGGAAGGAATGATGCTAAAGCTGAAGCTCCAGTACTTTGGCCACCTCATGAGACGAGTTGACTCATTGGAAAAGACTCTGATGCTGGGAGGGATTGGGGGCAGGAGGAGAAGGGGACGACTGAGGATGAGATGGCTGGATGGCATCACTGACTTGATGGATGTGAATCTGAGTGAACTCCAGGAGCTGGTGATGGACAGGGAGGCCTGGCGTGCTGCGATTCATGGGGTCACAAACAGTCGGACATGACTGAGCAACTGAACTGAACTGAAGACAACGAAAATGAGGGGCTTGCCTGGCGAACCTCTCCAGCGCCTCCTGTATCACAGGACCTTGCTGCTTGTCAGAGGTCCTGAGCAGGGAAGGCTCTGTGGATGTGAAAGGTTCCTGTCCGTCCACAGGTGGAGGAGATTGCTCCTGGGCCCCAGCCCAGCCCAGCTACCACTGCTGAGGGCAAGAGGCCAGCCCCAAAGGTGCCCTTCCATGGCCAGGAGGGCAGCCGGGCTCTGACCCCCCTCAACCCTGGCTGATCCTCCAGACGTGTTTCTGATTGCTGGAACCCCCACACCCACCCCGTGTAGGCTGCAGGGACGACCACGGAGCTCCTGGGGAGGTGGGTCCAGGCCCAGGACGAGGAGAAGCACACAGCCCTGCCTCTGAGCCCAGCCCTGCAGGCAGCCCAGCATACAGTTGCTCTGGGCAGCCGCAGCTCAGGGTGCACTGGGTCCTTTAATAGCTGCGTCTTGGACTCAGGAACCCCTGCTCCACACCCATCCATCTTTCAACCTCAGCCCAATTTATCCCAGGAATTTCCAGCAGCCCTGTCACCAAGGTCTCCTTAGACACCCTGTTCCTCAGCCAGCACGTCCTCCCCACGTCTTGTTCTCACAATTGGTTACTGCGCCAGGCGAGCCTGCGACACCAGCACCATGCACTGATGACCAAGCAGGGCCTCACAGACATCCCTCTTCTGGGCCCCTTGCCCCCTTCACCTGCCCCACTGCAGGCCGTCCCTGGAGACCCAGGTGGGTGGGTCCTGGGCCGCCCCCCGACTGCTGTGGTCCCCCCAACAGTGCCCACAGACAGAGCAGGGGCTCCATAAACAAACAGGCTTGTGAGAAAGCACGCCACCACTCAGCGGAGAAGGGAATGGCCATCCACTCCAGGATTCTCACCGGAAGAGCCCCAGGGACACAGCACACGCTGCGTGGGGTCGCAGAGTCGGACGTGACTGAGCAACAAACACCTTCGCTTACACCGTCACTTAACGGAAGGCAGGCAGACGTCAGGAGATGAAAATAGGAAAGAAAAGGAGGAACACTGCATTTGGAAGGAAGAAAGACTGAGAGAAAACATGAAGAACGGATTTGGGGTAACTGCCCTCTGGGTGTCATCCTCTGAGCCTTCTGCGGGACGTCATACAAGACTAGGGCTTGCCGAAATCCAGGTCCCCTGTCACGACGCCGTCCCCCTGACTTTCCTGTCTGGCAGCGCGTTAAAAATGACAGCAATGTGAATTCTATGTCAATTAAAAACAAGCCATCCAAAAAAAAAAAAAAAAACAGACAGTGCGTTTCCACCCAGACGTCTTGTTCACAGTGGGTTGGTGCTGGCTCCGCCCCGTCCGTCCCCTAGCATCTGTCTGGAAGGCACGCCAGCCCCGGCGCCTGGTGCCATCAGTCACGCAGGTGCGTTTATTTTTAGAGGCATTTTCCATCTCATTACCCTACAGATGCAAGGAAGGCAGCTTAACTACTTCCTCTCCGGGGCTAACTTTCCTGGGTTCCATTCTTTGCTTTCTACCGGAGGTCAGTGACCAAGCCCAAAAGTCGTCTGGGTGTCTTGGGACGTGCTGTCCGTCAGACACTGAAGGGTAAGCTGTGAAGTCCGCTTTATTAAATCTCCCCCAACCTCCCTGGTGGGGGCACACCTCTCCACCCTCATCCACCCCTGCAAAGAGGCCACCCGCCCTGCCCTGGGAGGACAGAGAGCCGCTGTCGTGCTTCCCCAGGGCCGGGATGCCCCGATCCCGCAGGCGTGGTATTACAGGTGAAGGACTGACAGCTCTGTGACTATCGGGCATCTGTGCCTCGGTTTCCTCATCTGTAAACCTGTTTTCCTTCCTCAGTAAAACAAGGTAGTTCTGAAACCCCCGTCACAGCATTGGTGGGTCATAACGTGACAAGCACGACTCCGAGGAAATGCTCACCACGGTCAGACGTCTCAAGACCGCCTCCATCCGGTCACAAGGTGCTTCTCGACAGTGCGCAGGGGGAGGTGGTATTGTCAGGAACCCCCACCAGGTGCCCTCTGGCCTTTCAACCTGTTCCTACCACGTTCCCCCTGAGCACTCAGGAGCAGGATCCCAAGAACTCTGCCCCTGAGCCATCTCCCCTTCCAGAGTCTCAGAAGGCCACACCCGGGTCCTAAATCTGGGGGGCACGTCAGCCTCGGGCCAGGACCCCACCCAGCTTTGTACACACCCCACCTCCACATTGATACACGCAGAAGAGCCAGACGCTGAGCGCCCACCACTTAGGGCTGCTCAGGACCCCCAGTCTCCTGCCCTTCAGCAGGGCACCCTGAGTGGGAGAGAGCTGGACCCCAAGGCCTCCCCAGGCCTGCAGCGCCTGCTACATGGTAATGACAGACCAGATCCACCGCCCTGATCTGCAGACCCAGCTGCGGAACAGGCGCAGGCTGCTCCGACGTTGGAGCAGCTACACACTTCTTAACTGCTGTCCTGCCTCACAGACAGGAAGCCAGCAACTGGGGGAGGCGCCTGCCCGGACACGCCTCGCAGCCCGCAGGCCTTGAATGGGACACTCTCGTACCCACGAGCCTGGACGCCCTGGGCTCTGACCACGAAACGTGTGTAAACTAAACAAAATGATGACGATGATAATTCTTAGCAGGCTTGGTGATGCATGAAGAACACTCACCACCAAGAATGCATCACACGTACACAGCGCCTTAGAGCTTCCGGAACAAACCCACAATAATTCATCCATCGTGCCCTCGACACAGGCAGAAAGGCCCTGAGGGCTCCAGCAGAGACGCTGAGCCCTAAAGTGGGGCAGTGCCTCATCCAGGCCACCCAGGAGTCAGCACCAGGCCAGGAACAAAACCCAGTCCGGCGGAAGCTCGTGGCTTCTGACATTCTTCAAACAAAGGGATATAAACCCCCAAGGACTGCAAGCCGGATCTCAAGATGTTTGTTCACCTCTGCCCACAGAGGCACTATTTATAATAGCCAAGAGGCAGAAGAAACCGTGTCCATCAAAGGATGAACGTCCAAAATGTGGTCTATACAGACAGTAGACAGTACTCAGCCTTGAGAAGGAGGGACGTCGTGCTGCCTGGTCCAATCCAGACAGGCCTTGAGGATGCTCTGCTCAGTGAAATAAGCCGGCCACAAAAGGCCAGACACTACACGATTCCACTCACGTGAGGTCCCGACAGCAGTCGGATTCATAGAAACGGAAAGTACAAGCGGGCTGGTCAGGGGCTGGAGAAGGGGGCTAGGGAGTTAGTGCTTAACGGGCTCAGAGCTTCAGTTTGGGAAGACGAGGAAGTTCTGGAGTTGACGGTGGCGATGGCTGTACAACAATCTATCGATAGATATAATCAATGTCACTAAAACGCACACTTAAGAAATAGCTGAAACGGCAAGTTCCACGTCATGCCTATTTCACCGCGATAAAAAGGCTGCCTGAGCGCAGCACGGAGCGGGCGGCCCACCTGTAATTTTCCCTTGCCTGATCTTCTGCACGCTGTAGCGGATGGATGTCCCCACCAACAGGTAGACGTCATGAGCCGGGTTCAGAAGGATGTTCTCCAAGACCAGCAGCCGGACCTCCGCGGGGTGGACGTTCTAGCATGAGGAAGAGAGAGAAGGGGCGGTGAGCCCGAGTGGGGGTCGGTGTGGGCGAGAGACAGAACCTCGAGAGCTTTTCAGCCTGTTCACTGAAGGTAGGCGAGGCTGAGAAACCAAGGCAACACCTTGGAACGCCCCAAGCCCCAGGGGGCCCTGTGGCAGAGGGGGCAGGCGTTCAGAGGTCATGGCCAAAATACCCTGAGCACAGCACTTTACAGCGTGTAGCCTGCAGGTCAGTTTTAAATGTAAGAAGTACAGAGAAGATCGAGGAGCCAGGAGTGATGGCTATGGAGACGGAGGCGCCAGGGGCTCCAGGCAAGAGCCCCAAAGGCCAGGGACATGGGGGCCCGCTCGCAACCCGAGGAGGAACAGCTGCGCTCTGACAAGTGCCCACTGTTCAAGCCACCCCACCAGCCCGCCTCTCGTCCCCACCCAGATTCCCTCCTCAGGAAGCATCATGACAGAGTCTGAAATCGGGGGCAGACCACCTGCATGGAGTCCGGGGCGCCCCCGGGTTGTCAGACTCTGTGGGGCCTGCACCTTCCACTGTCTTGGAGCTGCTCGTCACCCCGCAAGTTGGGAAAATGGAGGGCAAAGCAAGGGATCCCTGTCCACAGAAATGCAGACATGTGTTCCCTGGAGGACAAGCAGTGCTCATCCCTGGACGCAGGCCGGTTCTGCACCTCTCTGTAGGTCTCTTTGGGTTTTCTACTGAACACGCTCTGACATGTTACATGCATCCTCACTTAACCGTAAGTCAACCTTAAGTTAAGGTTCCCATTCCCGGTGACAATGCAGGAAGACCCTGCACTCACCCCCTCCCATACAGCTGTGTCTACAACTACATCTGCAAAAACTTCCTCTTAAAGAATCCCTAAAAACTGGCAGAGCAACCTCTTCACACGGGACAAACAGCAGGGAAACCACATCAAAGCGCCTAGGATCCCAGGACGGTCTCATCATAAACCTCACCCCTCACCGGGAACCCAAACCCGGGGCCTCTCCCTGAGGAGGGAAGGGTTTGGATCTCACATCAGGCTCCAGTGCCTGAGAGATGAGCCCCAAAATGTCTGGTCTTAAAGACCTGAGTCGGGGGCTTCCCTGGTGCTCAGTGGTAAGGAGTCTGCCGGAGCCTGCAGGAGACACGGGTTTGATCCCTGACCCGGGACCACCCCACGCACCACGGAGCAGCCAAGCCCGGGCACCACAGCCGCTGAGCCTATGCTCTACAGCCGGGGGGTGGCAGCTCCTGATGCCCACGCCCCTACCGCCCGTGCTCTGCAGAGAGAGACGCCACCTCAGCGAGAAGCCTGCACACTGCGAGCAGACAGCAGCCCCCGATCTCTGCAACTGAAAGCCCGCACAGCAGCGAGGCCCAGCACAGCTGATAACCAATACGTGCACTTACGGAAAAAAAGACCAGAGGGGCTGCGGGGACTGGCAGGCATCCCTGAAGGGCCTGGCTATGCAGAAACCTACCGCCTGGGGCCCAGAGCAGGCACAGCCCGGGGAAAGTGCTCAGGGAATTCCCTGGTGGTCCAGTGGGTTAGGACTCAGCACTTTGGCTGTTGAGGGCATGGGTTCAATCCCTGGTTAGGGAACTAAGATCCCGCAAGCCGTGTGGTGGGACCAAAATATCAGAAACGAAGGAAGGAAAGAAGAAACGAAGAAAGAAGATGCTCAGACGTGCTGTGACAGAGACTCATCGCCTGCTGAACTCGTTCCCGCCAGCGGACCCTTGCTCGGCCATGCCCCGGAGCTCAGACGCCCCCTCCCCGGTGCCCCAGTTCTCATATCTCCACCTGGCTTTGTTGCTACCACCCAGGAAACACGCCAGGTCACCACATGCTGGGGGCTGAGGTGGGGGTGCTGAGCTCCCGGGTCCCACAGGACTGTTACCACTGGAGAGACCGTTCCTGGCAGGACCCCAGCCCAGGGCATGCAGACAGCAGACCAGTACGCCCAGCCGTGCTGGGAAAGAGGCCGGTCGGCCTGCCCAGAGGGGTCCCCCCCCGCAGAGAGCTCTGCAGGCCGGGCGGCACCGCCACACCCCAGCCTCAGTCGAGCCCACCTGACTTACAGAAGCGGGGAGCACCCATCTCCGGGGCCCTGACTCTGGCAGCTGCTGCCGGACGACACGTCTCCGCGCCCGGCTCTGGTGCCCAGACACGGGCTCTCGGGTTCCACGGGACCAGAACCAGCCGAGAAAGCTCTTAACCAGCTATCAGCCCCAGCGCACAGCAGGAGTCAGCGCACCCCGGAAGCTGATCTTCCTAGAAAAGGCTGCTGGGGCTCGAGACCGGGGCTCAGGGTGAAATGGAGGGACCGCCTGGGGGTGCAGCGATGCCGGTGCTGGCTCCCAGGCCACCTGTTCCCAAGCACGGCTCACAGCAGACGCTCGTGCCCGCACAGCATCTCCTCTCCGCTAGTAAACACGCCAGGGGCCCGTGCATTCAGATGCCGCCCCAGAGCCCAGGGCCGCCCGCGCCCACCTTGTACACGGCCTCCTGGATGCGCGCCTTGAGCTTGGAGCTGCCCGTCTTCAGCCCGGACACTAGGATGGTGTCGCCCTGCTTGGCCGCCTTCTCCATCTCTGAGATGTACGAGGGGGGGATGTAGGTGGACTCCAGGAATGTCAGGATGCTGGAAAAGGAGCGTGTGCTCAGCCCTGACGTGTGGAACCAGGAACCTCACACATTCTCTCTAGGTGGCTCCTCTGCGTGCTGCCAGGTGCCACAGAAACGACCCAGTGGGTGTCACCTAGAAAACCGTCCTCAGAACCCCCTGCCTCAGAACTTCCAGCATCCCTGGAAACACCTGGGCTCTCAGTCCCCGGCCCGGCCCTTGGTCTGCACCTGGGAACCTGCATTTTATAAACATCCAGCTGTGACTCTGATCAAAGGTAGCACTGAAATCTGAGGACTGCCCACTTAGCTGACGGCTAAGCATGGTGAGCGTGTGAGCTGATATGAGCATGGTGGCTCACACGGTAAAGAATCTGTCCAAAATGCTGGAGACTTGGGTTTGATCCCTGGGTTGGGAGGATCCCCTTGAGGAGGGCATGGCAACCCCACTCCAGTATTCTTGCCTGGAGAACCCCATGGACAGAGGAGCCTGGCAGCCTACGGTCCATGGTGTTGCAAAGAGTTGGACACGACTGAGTGACTTTCACTCAGTCAACTTTATGAAATGCTTTGGTCTCACAGACGTGAAGGGTGAGCCCCAGGACCAGAGGCCCAGCCAGGGCTCCCCACTAGTCCCACTCTCCTCTCCCCGGCCAGCTCCTGCATCTGGGAAACGGTTCAGCGATGACCCCTCAAGTGTCAGGAACAAGGGGTCACATTGCATCCTACCCTAGCCCTACCGTTAGGCTGTGGGAAGGGAGGGAGCATTCGGGATGGAGTGGGACCCCCAGAGCGCAGGCTGGTGAGCGGGGCCAGCCTGAGTCTTTCCTGACAGACTGAGATCTATAAATAAGCCTCCCATTCCGCCCGAACGAGAGCAGTCAGACACGTTCATTCTCCCCAAGGTCGGCCGAGTGCTGCGGTGATTCATCTCCTCGCCGTTGCACAAGGTATTGCGTGCTGAAATTTGTTTTCTTTGCGTACAGAAGAGTTTGGGTTCTTTTCTTTTATCATTTTCTATTTTTCAGAGGATAATTATTTAACAATATTGTGAGGGTTTTCGCCATACATCCACACCAATCAGCCGTAGGTATACATACGCCCCCTCCCCACTGCCCCCCTCTGGGTTGTCACAGAGCATGGGGTCTGGGTTCCCTGCATCTGACGTCATGCCTCCCACTGGCTGTCTACTCCACATATGGTAACGTGCATGCTAAGCCATGCCTCCCACTGGCTGTCTACTCTACATACGGTAACGTGCATGCTACGTCACTTCAGCAGTGTCGTTTCTGCGACTCTTTGCGACTCTATGGACTGTAGCCCACCAGGCGCCTCTGTCCATGGGATTCTGCAGCCAAGAATACTGGAGGGGGTGTCCTCTCCTTCTCCAGGGGATCTTCCCCACCCAGGGAGCGAGCCCGTATCTCTTACATCTCCTGCGCGGGCCGGCAGGCGGGTTCTTTGCCTCTAGAGCCACCTGGGAAGCCAAAGAATGCTGGAGGGGGCTGCCAGGTCCTTCCCCAGGGGATCCTCCCGACCCAGGGATGGAGTCCAGGTCTCCTGCATTGCAGGCGGACTCTTCACAGCCTGAGCCACCAGGTACATCTGTGTATGTTCAAAGCCATTCTCCCCTGTCGTCCCACCCTCCTCTCCCCACCCACTCCCTTTGTCCCACCCTCCCCTTCCCCCCATCATCCCACCCTCCTCTTCCCCACCCCCCTGTCGTCCCACCCTCCCCTTCCCCACCCCCCATCATCCCACCTCCTCTTCCCCCACCATCATCCCACCTCCCCTTCCCCCACATCGTCCCACCCTCCCCTTCCCCCGGGTCCACAGCCCGTTGTCTGTGCTTGTCTCCTCTCCTGTCCTGCATGTAGGATCATCAGTACCGCCCTTCTAGACTCACACGTGTGTGTTCATAGATGAAATTCGTCTCTCTCTTCCTGACTCACTTCACTCTGTATAATAGGCTCTAGGCTCATCCACCTCGTTAGAACTGACTCATGCATTCCTTTCCACAGCTGAGTAGCATTCCCTTGAGCGTATGGACCACGGCGTCCTGACCCATTCCTCTGGCGACGGACATCCGGGTCGCCTCTATGTCCTGGCTATTGTAAGTAATCGCCTGCTGAACTGAATAAAAGCCCAGGGCACTCTGGTTCCAACGCTCTCAGCACTCCTGGACTTGGGTCAGCACGCAGCTCACGCCCGGTGCTCGGAAGCTCCGGGCCACTGTCAGGGCAGGAAACAGGGCTGGTGGGGGGAGGGGGCAGGCAGCCCGCAAATCCTGAACACCTAGTGTGTGCCAGGCCTGGCGACGGGCTCTCATCCCGTCAAGGTGCTCCCCACCCGGCACCCCTGGAGGCAGGCACGGTGACGCCTCCATCCGCTGGAGGAGGAAGCTGGTGCTCAGGTGGTCACAGTCCTTGACGACGGCCAGAGGCAGGACATGACAAGGCCAGGATTGGGCGCCAGGTCTCTCTGACCTAAAGCCTGCACTCTGGGCTTACAAGACAGCAGGAGTTCCAGAGCTCATCATTCAGGAGATGGAGGCTGACGGCCCAGCCCCCAAAGAGCTCTGAGCCAGGAGGGCAACTGGCTTACACGGTGTCAGGCTGTGAGGGTGTCCGCTGTGGAAATGGCCGTGAGCTGAGACCCAGTGCTTCCTGGAGCCCTGAGCTGGACTTTTTAAAGTGTAAGTAAGAGGTCAGACTCATAACTCCCCATAAAAAAAGTTATTAATTGCAAGGGGGGACAAAGCGACTTCCGAGTGGGGCACTTGGCAGACACCACCCTCCCCGAGGATGACAGAACAAAGGCAGTGCTGCTTTATGATAAGTGCAGTGAGAATGCGGAATCTCGCCTCTGGCGATGTTCCTGCAAAGATGCACACTCTGGGTCGAATCAGAGGGAACGTCAGGTTGGAATGGGGGAAGCTCTACAAAATATCTACACTACCGTCATCACAGGTCCCACATCCCAGGAGTCAAAGAAGGCCCAGGAAACTGGACCAAGTCCCCAGGCTGACGGAGACGAGGAGAGACAGGACAGCTTGAGGCAGGGGGCCCTGGGCTGCGTGTTTGCCACAAACAGGGTAAACTGGCAAAAGGTGAATGAGGTCCAGTGATTGCAGGCATCAGTGTTAATTCCCTAACTGTGATGACGGTCTCGTCGATATGCAGGGAAGCGTCCTAAGAGGTGGTAAACGCACACTAAAATAATCGGGGGCCACAGCCAGGCTGGCTGCTTGCTCTCAAATGGTTTGGGGAATCCACTTCCTGTACCGCACTTGCAACTTTTCTGTAGGCTGAAAATCGCTGCAAATCTTTAAAAAGTAAGTCTTCCTCCCCCGCAAACTGTATTCAATGCAGCTCGGCGCGATGCAGCATTTTGCTCTTATTGCTGTTTAGTCGCTCAGCCGCGTCCAACTCTTTGTGACCCCATGGAGTGCAGCACACCAGGCTCCTCTCTCCATGGGACTCTTCAGGCAAGAATACTGGAGTGGGTTGCCATTTCCTCCTCCAAGGGATCTTCCCGACCCAGGGATCGAACCCACGTTTATGCATCTCCTGCATTGGCAGGCGGGTTCTCTTACCACTGAGCCACCTCCTCTCAGGGGATGTTAGCCCAGACTCCGGGAGCGCACGAGTGCCGGCCAGCAGAACCTTCCGCCGATGGAAACGCCCTGTCCGCCCTGCCCAGTGCGGGTAACACCGGCCACACAGCTAACGAGCACCTGATGGGGTCCGTGCATCGGAGACCGACCCCCGTCTTCCCTGGTGTAAGCGTGAACGGCCAGGGTGGGGCCAGTGGCCGCCATGCAGCACGGTGAGGATTCCCACAGACCAGAACAGCTGAAGTCCAGCTCCACCCCTTACCAGTCCGAGGCGAGTGGACAGGGGAACATAAGCCACACAGCTGTCGGGAGGACCGCCCAAGTCAAGATGGGGAGCGAGTCCATCCCACAAGCCGTCCGTCTGTCTGCAGAACTGGCCCCCTGCCTCCTGTCCCGCCAGGCGCTGGGACAGGCACCCTCCCGTGCCTGGACAGCTGTGACCAGCTGTCACTGTTGGAGGGACCTCCTAGCCAGGACTGTTACCCACTCACCCCACCGTGGGGCCCCTCCCCACCCCTCTGGCACCCCGTGACAGCTCCAGGTAACAGGATGAGCTTTCTCTGCTGCAGCTGGACAGCCCAGCGCCCTCGACAACGGCCCCCAGAACACACCCCGGGACAAGGCCCCAGCACGGCTGCGCGAGCTGAACACTTGGACCAGTCCCAGGGCACGTCGGCCGGCAGCCTGGGAACCATCCTGCGCTCCTCGCTGACAGGAGTGCTAACAGTGACGATGAGGGTGAAAGCCCCCAGCCCACCCTCCCTCCCACCTCCCTCCCACCTCTTACCGGAGCGCATTGTGGGTGTCTGAGTAGCCGTCAGCCTCCGTGTCCTTCACGATCGTCCAGTCAAAGACCAGCCCGGCCAGCGTGCTGAACGTGTTTCCTGCAGGAGCAGAGCAGGGGGTGGGGGGGTGCACCCGAGTTACCCCCCCGGGGCCAAGGGGAGGGGTGGCGGACTCAGCACCACCCCCCATGGAGAGGGGCACCATCTCCAGCCTCCCTTCTGGAGGGGAAACCGAGGCGTAAGGGATCAGGGTCACGTGACCAAGTGGGGCTGCCCCCTGACCCCGGGTCTCCCATGGACACACTGTGTCCCACCTGTGCACCCATCACCCCTCGAGTGGGTAAGCGCTTTTCAGTCTAGACAGTGGCTCCTGAGACTGTGAGTCAACCCCCCATCCCCTCCCCATGCTGGGAGAGGAACCCCGGCCGTCTGGTTTCACGTGCCCATCCTCTCTCCTCCCCGAGTTACTGAGACCCCTGGTCCCGGTGGAGGAGGTGGGCCTCGCACAGCTGGCCTCCGCTCTGAAGTCCTGAATGCCTTGGGCCAGACGGGAGAACAGGCGGAGCCCAGCACATGAGTGGGCGATGATTTCTGGAGGAACAGGACCCAGGCAGGGGCTGAAACCCTCTGTACACACCTTCTCAAGGAAAGGGCAATGCCTAGCGCTGCTACACAGACACTCAGAAGCAGGGTGGGAGATGAAACCTGGGGTTCAGAGGCCTGACCTGCCCGGAACTACGGTTGCCTTTTCCCCGGGTGATTTTGATCTTGCCCCTTTCCACTGGTTCCCATCATTTCAAATGAAGAAGCGCAATGTATGTGTCCAAGTTCACAAGTCCGCAGATCCGGCGGCCTGGCCCCTTCTTCCTCTAGTGGCCCGCGGCTGGCCCAGCCTCTCCGCCGGCTCGCCGCACGCCCCAGCACAGGCTACTGCTTCTCCTGCTCCACCTCAATCATCTTCGGATATTCCCCACCCGGCCAGCCCCCAAAACAGAGCCTCGGGGGCCTCGAAAAGCTCTGCGTATGGTGCGAAGACCAAGGCATTTGGAGTCAGACAGGCCTGAGAGGCTGCCCCAGCCCACCTCTGAGGTCTAGGGCTGTGGAGAAGGCCGAGAGGAGACAGGGCCCCAGGCGGGGCTTGCAGGGTGCCAGCCAGGTCACCATGGCCTACTGAGGACAAGGAGACGGAGGCTGGGGCAGGCCTCCCAGGGTCTCTTAACCTGGGATTTGGCGACAGGAAATCCCTGTCTTTATCCACTTCAGGGGCTACGCTTGGAGCTCTGTTTTCAGCATCAAAATCCCTTCCCACCTGCACGTTCAGACGTGAAGGGAGGGATGACTGTGGGACCATTCCTAGAGCAGAAAGCGTCCGTGGGCTTCTGGAAGTTTCGCCCACGTGGGGAGGTGCACACGCAGGACCAGCGCCTGGTTTGCAGGGCCCTGGTTTCCTCAGGGCCCTCATCCCAAAGGGAAGGAAGGTGTCAGGAGGCAAGTCGGACGGGGCGGCTGCAAGGAGGCAGAGGCAGCCCCGGACACCGGGGCGGATGAAGGGGCTCCCTGGAAGGGCACAGACACCCCAGTGTGAGTGCAGACCCTCAGAGGCACCCAGAGTCCCTGCCCTGCCACTCGGGTTACACACGGACATGCCAGCTACTGGGGTCCGCCCCTGCCGGCTGCTGAACCAACACGCTGCGTCCCGGCTGAGCAGGCCCCGGGAAATGGAGTCAGCGTCTCCCCTCCCCGGCCCCCCGACCTCCATGCTAAACCTCTAAAGCTGTGCCCAGCTGTGCTCGGAAGCCAGATGAGCCCAGGGGAGAGGCTCACTCTGGCCGAAACGCAGCCGCTGGACCGGACGGCCCTGGGACAGGAAAGGCCTTGCCCGTGCTCCACCCGACACACCCTGGCGTGCTCACGCCCAGCCCAGGGGGATGGAAGGCGGCTGTTGTCATGGGACAAGAACCACGAGGGACAGGCCAGGCAGGACCCAGGACACCAGGGGACAGGGCACAGGAGGCAGGGAACCCCGGGGGCGGGGAAGCAGCATCTCAAGTCCCCGAGGCTCCAAGTCCCAGCGGACCCCACTCACCACACACGAGCGCGAAAAGAAACGCGTTAAAATTTCAAGACGGCAGCAGTGGAGCGTTAAATCAAGCCCAGGGCCCTGTGGCGCACACGGCCCTGCGTGAAGCTGGCCCTGACGTCTGGGAGACGGAATGAAGCCACAGGAGACAGCAAGCAGTCTCAGCGCGACTTCTCAGAGCAGACAGCGAGCAAGGGCGCCTCCCCGCAACACAGGCTGCAGGACCCACATGGTCAGCAGGAGTTTGCAGGCTCGGGCGCTTGTCTGTTTCAAACGTGTCTGTTAGCCCTACTGGGTGCCGAGTGCTCACAGTAACGAAGAAATGCCAGGACCCAGTCTCTGGAGCTGGCACCCCCCTGCCCCCGCCCTGGTCTCAGGAGGGCAGCTAGAAAACATAAGCAAACATTAACGAACATTTGCTGGACCAAAGTCCAACGCCAAACAGGGAATGGTGGGACCCCGACCCTGTCCAGAGGCAGACTGAAAAGCGCCCGCACCCCAAGGCCGGGCTGGGAAGTGCTGGGGGGTCTCAGAGGGGAGGGACTCACCCCACGCCGGGAGCCCTGAGGACAGGATATCATGGGGAGGCGGGGGTGCCGGCTGTGGCCCGAGGGGCTCAGCCTCTGAAAGCAGATGGGAGGTGCTCTGAGCAGAGGCTGGGTGTCAGGACGGGGGCGGGGCGTCTGGGGGACCAGAGCTACCCAGCGCTGCCCGGGCACCAGCCACATGCAGGCTGGGACAGATCAGAAAACCACGAACCCGGGACAGACACCCTGCAGACCACCTCAGGCCAAAAAAACAGATCCCAGACCCTGGCGCAGACCCCAGCGCCCAGGAAAAACTCAGCATCAGGAGATGGCAGTGCGGCCTCTCCAATCTCAGTCTCAAGGATGAAACAGGGTCCCCGTCTGGCGGACCCCACACCTCTCAAGGCTCAAGCATCACAGCTTCTAAGAAACTCTCCTGACCTGTGATCTCCACGCCTCGCCTCTGAGCCCCCTGGGGTTGCTTCCCAACCTGTGGACCCTTCACCCTTTGCCCCCAGAGTGATTACAGACAGTGCCTGCTGGGGTACATGTGGGGCCTGACCTACATGTGGACCCCCAGCCTGAGATGCTGCACCCCAGTACCTGGCAGAACTCCGGAGGCAGAACCCACCCAGTGACAGCTAGTGGGCTGAGCGCCCACTGCACGCCGGGCAGGGCAGGGCCTGCACATCTGCTCACCAGCGAGGTGAGTGTCTCTATGTTAGTCTCGCCGGTCAGAGAGCAGTTCAGAGAAGCCGGGCAGCTCACCAGATGAATGACGCAGAGAGGAAAGACAGCGTGGAGACACTCCAAAACAGGACTCTGACCCCAAAGGACACTGGGCGATGGCTGGGAGACAGCCTTGGTTGACACAGCTCAGGGTGTGCCCCTGGCATCCAGGGCAGAGACCAGGGACGCTGCTGACCAGCCTGCCGTGAGTGTCCTGGGCAGCCCCCACCACAAAGGATTATCTGCCCCAAATGTCAACCCCACGAGCCCGAGAAACCCCGATCTGGAAAAGTGCTTCTAAAAGCAGGGGCTAGAGCAGTCAGGGGAGATTTCAAAGACAAGGTGAGACTTGACTTGGACTGCAAGTTTTAGAAGCTCCTTTGTTGAAAAGATGTCTTTGGGCCTGACCTACTTTCTTTGACAAAACCTCCACCTACAAATACTCCCTTTGTTCCCTGACTGAGAGGTTGGGCTACAGCCGGGGCAGTCAGCCACCCAGCAACACAGATACTGTGAGAAGAGTCCCAGCCCAGAACAAGTGAATGCTCTATTACGAACGGAAGGTCGGTGCATGGGGCTGGCAGCATAGACACACTGCCCACAACACACATACATGCGTGCGCACACGCACACACATGCATGCACATGTGTGCACACACATGTACACGCGTGCACACGCATGCACACACACGAGCACGCGTGCACACACGCACGCAGTCTGCAGTCTGGACCAGGAAGCCAAGCCCAGCCCTCAAGGCCTCTGCTGGTCACAGCACTGACCCTGTGAGCCGCTCTCAGCTCCCACCGCTGCCCAGACGATGCTGTTGCTTCCCAAAGACACGCTGTACCAACCGGGTCCCTCCAGGCACAGGGCTGACCTCTAGGCCCTGTGGAGTCGTAGCCGTGGCTGTGGCCTTGCTGCCCCCGGGGGCCCGGTGTCCATTCAGAGGCAGTCCCGACCTGTGGCGCAACACCTTCCTGGCCAGAGAAGCGCCCCACCCCCCCCACAAGGGAGAGAGCGGGCCACAGGCAAGGGGAGGGCGGACAGCCCGGCAGCCTCACCTTCCGAGTCCAGGGCCTGGATCTTCAGCTCCAGCGGGGCATCCTCCAGGTAGAGCTCGCGGGTGGTGGAGACGATCTGAATGCCGTGGATGAGGTCCACGATGGCGTCGCAACGCAGGACCTGGCCGGTGGCTGCAGGTGGGAGTGCACGGTCAGGCAGTGGGGGGCTCACACCCCCTCCAGAGCCTCATAGGGTGGGCGGTCTCACACTTTGGCAAAGACTGGGGGTGACCAATGACCCCAAAAACACAGGGCTGGAAGAACCAAGTCATCAGGAGCCTCACTCGGCCTGAGAGTCAGCCCAGACATCCAGGAAGTGAGGGCTTTGCAGGCACATTCATTGTCCGTCTTGTACTCTTCCACCCTGGGCACCAGCATTTGAAGCTGTGACAAGGGGCTTCCCTGGTGGCTAAGTGGTCAAAAACCCGCCTGCCAACACAGGAGACATAAGCTCCATCCCTGGTCCAGGAAAATCCCACGTGCCGTGGGGCAACTAAGCTCAGGAGCCGCGAGGACTGAGCTCGCGCGCCCTGGAGCCCGAGCTCCACGACGGAGAAGCCACCGCCTGGGGAAGCCGGGCGCAGAGCAACTCGAGGGCAGCCCTGCTCGCCGTAGCTGGAGAGAAGGCCCAGCGAGGCCCAGCGAGGCCCAGGGCAAGTGAGCAAACACACGGCTTCTTAACGCTGTGGCAACCAGTTCCTAGACTCCCTAATTTTGCTCAGCTGTCACCTCTGAGCTCCCCGACAAGGGCCCTGGTATGACGAGTTAGCACCCAAAAGGACGACGCTGCTCTGAGCACCTGTCCCCGCGCTGAGATCAGGAGCCACACCCAGAGCTTGTGCATCTGAGCGTGTGTACACCGCTGCTGCATAACACTAGCAACGACGTGCTAAGTCGCTTTAGCCGTGTCCGACTCTGCGACCCCATGGACGGTAGCCCGCCAGGCTCCTCTGTCCATGGGACACTCCAGGCCAGAACACTGGAGTGGGTCGCCATGCCCTTCTCACTCGACTATAAAAGAGTGTGTGCACTTCCACACAGACATTTTTATTTGCTCCATCAATAAGATACATAAATGGCATTACCTGGAGAATCTAGGGTAAAAAAACAACTTGTGATAAAAAATCATTCCGACTATTCTCCAGGCATCATATAAAACTACTTGAACACGCTTAGCTTTCTGAGAAAGTCATTCAGCCTCATTATCAAAAGTCTTAAAAATATTTACATAGGCTGTGACCCAGTAAAGCTGGGACTCTATCCTTGGCAGGAAATAACCTGAAAGAACCCAAAATTGTTATCTTGCATAACATGAGTTTCTTACATAACACTGAAACAAACATCAGAAAACAGTCTGAATATCCAGTGCGGGGAAGGCTCGTTACTCAGCCATTAAAAATACTCCTACACTAAAATGGGAACCTTTTCGTGCCATCTTCGGTGGGGGGAAAGCACAGTGGAGAATTCGTTGTTTTCTGAGCACTCTTTGTGGCCCCATGGACTGTAGCCCGCCAGGCTCCTCTGTCCATGGGATTTTCCCGGCAAGAATCCTGGAGTGGGGTGCCATTGCCTTCTCCAGGGGAGCTTCCCGACACAGGGATCAAACTGTTACATCTCCGGCAGTGGAGGGCAGGTTCTTTACCACTAGCCAGGGACGCGGGAGCCTGGTGGGCTGCCATCCGTGGGGTCGCACAGAGTTGGACACGACTGAAGTGACTTAGCAGCAGCAGCAGCAGCGCCCCCTGGGGAGCCCCTTATGACCATAATACGGTCAATTAAAGATGGCGAAGTGAACACTGCACAAATCTCTTCATTTCGAATCACTAAGAGTTATTTTGGTAACAAATAACAACTTAGAAATGGAAGCCCCCCTCCACGGGAGGGAAAGCGGAGCATGGCGCTGGCAGGAGGGACCAGGCTGGGTGCTCCTTGCTTGGTGACCCCCCCACCCACTCTGCAGGCATCCTGCAACCCAACAAGAGAAGAGGAAGTGTGCCCAACCACGGCTCCACAGCCCCAGCGGCCCAAGGTCTCAGTAGGGTGTCCCCACCTCCCCACCTCCCCCATCCCCGCCAGGGCCAGGCCCAGAGGCCCTTACTGATGTCCTCTGCGAAGATGATGCTGGTCAGGCGGGCGGGCTGGGACAGGCGGGCCTGCACCACCGCCCTCCGGGAGCACTGCTGCTCGTCCAGGCCCAGAGGCTCGATGCTGGCCACCTCCGGCCGGGTTGACGACCTGCAGCGGGAAGATAAGAGTGCACTCCCTGGAGCTGCTGGAGGGGCAGGGCTGCGACCCGAAGCCAGAGCTGTGGCCTCCGTCTGCCCCAGACTCATAGGAGAGAGCGGCCGGGCTCCGCCAGCTTCAGACTTGGGTGAGCTGGGCGGCCAAGCCCCTCTGCTCGAAACAGGCTCCGCCCGCCCCGAGCTCATCCCACAGGAGCCGGGACACTTGGAAACACCCCTACGTTCAACAGTCCTGACAGGGTAATTCCCTGGAACTGGAAATAACTCTCAGTGGGGAAAGTGCCTACAGCCCCCAGGGAGGAGGACAGGCCAGGTACCCGCTGGTCTCTAGGCTGGGTCGCGCATATGGCAGCTTCCCAGACAGTCACCTCCTTACCCAACAAGCTCTGCAAACCCAGAGCCCACCCACAGGAACCAAGACAACAGGCACTACGGCCCAGCACACTCAGGGCCAAGGTTACGTGAAGGTGGGCAGAAGCGCAGGTAAACATTCAGATGGACGGGTCCGCAGAATCCGTGACTTCCCTCGGAGACTCGGGCCTTGGACTAACCGGCTGAAGGGACAGTGTGATGAGCAGGCACCCAGGGTTAGCGTGAGGTTTCTCATCTGAGACCTGGTGTAGCAGCAGTTCCCAGGGGAGCGAGATGCGGAGAGTGGGGAGGAGCAGAGTGGACGCTGCAGTACCGGGTGAGCACAGCCACTCGGGAGGTCAGGAGATCGATGCTGAGGTCAAGGTGCTGAGGTCAGGAAGATGGGGTGCTGAGCTCAGGGACACGGGGTACGGAGGGCAAGCAGGCATTGGATGCCACAGGAAGGAACTAAGATTTATTCCGAGGACAGTGACCAGCCCCTGGGCCATCTTGAGCAGGTGAACATTCTAATCTGATCCCCACTTTTCAGAGCGCAGTCAGGGCTGCCCTCCATGTGCTCCAGGCAGGGAGGCCCCAGGGAAGGGCACCCGTGGTCCCCAGGGCTGCGTGCAGCACCGTGGTGCCCAGCAGGGAGTGGGCACTCCCAAGTCATGGCTGCCACCCCCGCCCTGGGCTTTCACTGCCTGGAGCCTCAGTGTCCTGGGTTACTCAGAAGGAAACTTGTACAGTCTGCTGTTAAAAGGCAATGGTGTGAAATATACCCAACTGACATCTCCAAGTCGATGTAAGCCTCTCCGAGCTCAGCACGGACGCTCAGACAGGCAAACACACAGCACCCAGCAGGGTGTAGCAACGCCTCTACTCTGAGAATGAACCTCACCCGAGGCTGAGGGAGACGAACGTCCAAGCCCCCAGGGAAATGCACCTGTGGTCCCCGCAGCAAGAGACGTCCCCCGAGAAGAGTCCATTTCAGAGACCAGCGGAGACAACAAAGACTGAGCCCAGACAGGGGGGAGCGAGCAGGTCCGGGGCACAGCCTCGCCCCACACCACAGAACTGCGGCAGCTTCGTTGTTCCAAGGTGATTTCAAAGGGCATCAGACCTCCCCACACGTGCACAGAGGCTCACAAAACTGCTGTGGGAATTAACACAACATTGTAAATCAACTATACCTCACTTTGAAGAAAAAAAAAACAAAAACCTGACATGGAAACAAGAACAGAACACACAGAGAGATCAGACCTGAGAGACCGGGAGACAAATGTGACGGAGGGCGCAGCTTGGATCCAGGGGACCCAGGGGTAAAGAAGGAAGCTCAGTGGAGGCCCTGACGCAGCCCAAGCCAGCTAGAGTTTAGTCAGCTCCAGTACCAGGGCTACCGTTTCCCGTTCTCAGCATTCCTGGTCTGGAAGGATGGTAACTGCAGGGGAAGCTGGGCGAAGGCACAGAGGAACTCTGTGTTATCTTCGCAACTTTCCTGTAAATCTAAAATTGCTCCAAACTTTAAAAAAATGTTTCAATGACAAGGGGAGTGAGGGATGAATAGGCTGAGCACAGACAATTTTTAGGACAGTGAGACTACTCTGTGTGATACTCCAATGATACAGTCGCGACACATTTGGCTGGCTACAATGAATCAGTGCCGGCTGTGTAACGGCACACAGACGTTGATTGTGATAAGGGGTCCATGCAGGTACAGCTTCCCAAGCGGCGCTAGGGGTAAAGAATCTGCCTGCCGTGCAGGAGACCTGGGCTTGGTCCCCGGGTCGGGACGATCCCCTGGAGAAGGGCCTGGCTACCCACTCCAGTACCTTGCCTGGGAAATCCCATGGGCAGTGGGGCCTGGTGGGCTGCAGTTCATGGGGTCACAAAGCGTCAGTCACAACGGACCACGAGCACGCACGCGCGTGCACACACACACACACACACACACACACACGTGCAGACTCACCAATTGAAACAAATGCACCATCTGGTGGGGGATGTTGACGGTGGCAGATGCTGTGGGGGGAGGGGGTATACACAGGAAATGGCTGTAATTGGGGCTCATATTTTTCAATCAACCTAAGACTGCTCTTTTTAAGAGTCTGTTTTAAAAAACAAGACAGCCCATTTTCTCCTGCTTCTAACTTTGAGAAACAATGTGGGGCACCTTGTTCAGTGGCCCCTGGGAGCCAGGGATCCAGGCTCTAAATCCCTCCCCAACCCCGAATCTCAGGCTCCTCAAGAACAGGGGTGACAAGCTCTTTTCGCACTCCCTCAGGGCAGTGAATTAATCTCACTCTCCCAGTAAAGAAGTCAACGCGGATAAGAGCCGACTGCCCTCATTTAAGTCCAAGAGGCCTGGAGTCCTCCCACACCCAGGACCCCCATGAGCGGCCCCTGAGATGCCTGCGGCCCCGGAGCCTGGCCAGGGGCACCCCACCCCTCATCCAGGGCCTCCAGGGCTGCGGGGCTCTGCTAGGTACAGGGACAGCCCTAAGCCGCCCTGTCCAAGAGAAATACACAGCAAAGCACATCTAGAATGCCCTCGCTGCCTTCTTCGAAAGCAGTGGCTAGGGGCTTCCCTGGTGGCCCCGCGGTTAAGACTCTGCACTTCCACTGCAGGGGTGAGAGTCTGATCACTGGTTGATCTTAACTTTAATGACGCGTATTATTTCACCCAAACATCCCAGTCATCCTTATGACCCGGGGGGCCCTGCATTTTGGACACAGTGAGTGGTCCCGGGGCAGGCCTTCTGGGGGTGGAGAGCCCTGGGGATGGTGTCTAATCCCAGCCTGGGCTCCCAGCAGCTCTTAAAGAAGCCCCTCCTCTTCACACTTAGGGTGGGTACGAGGGCAGTAAGTGCAGCCTGGAGATAACACAGACCAGCCAGTGCAGCCGCCCACCGCCTACTCAGGACTGCAGCAGGGTCCAGCCAGCAGACAGGGGCTCCTGCTCAGGGGAGCTCAGGGCAAGGGAGCCACGGTTCACCCTCACAGGGAGCTGGGGTGCTGGAAAGCGCACCCCCCACCACCGCCCCCTCTCACCCGGCTCTAGGGCCCCACATCTGAAGCTGGCGGGCTCATCCCAACCACCTAGAGGGCGTAAGACAGGCTGGAGGGGTGTCTCTGTCCCCCGCAGAGGGTTATTCTCGGTTACCTTGGAGGATGCTTGCAGGCCCGTGTGCTCCGGCTGTGCCTTTAAGAGCAGAGAGCCCAGCAGGGGCCTGGTGTCGGGTGTCCCTGTCACTGGCGTGAGTCAGTGGAAAAAGCACTTTCGAAGGTGCTTGTCAAGGGATTCTCAGGGATTCGAAAGGGAAGGGACCCCTGGAGCCCAAATTCAGAGTGGGGTTTGGGGGCTGCCGCTCCACCCACAACGTCTTCTAAGGGGAGAAAGCCAAACACACACACTGCTAACAGTGCCTGCTTCTGACCCTGGGAATACGGGTGTTCACTGTGTCATTCTGCCCTCTTCTGTGTTACTCTAACTTCTAAATAAGAGCATTTCCCCGTCAGCGTTAGATGTAACTTGGAGAGTTGCTGTGCGCTCATTTTATGGAGGAGTGAAGTGTTGACGTGACAGTGTCAGCTGTGACCCTTTGTGACCCCACGGACTGTAGCCCGCCAGGCTCCTCTGTCCATGGGATTCTCCAGGCGAGAATCCTGGAGTGGGCTGCCAGTGCCTTCTCCAGGGGGTCTTCCCCACCCAGGGGTCCAACCCCGGTCTCCCGCACTGCGGGCGGGTTCTTTACCGTCTGAGCCTCTACAGCCCCCGGCGTGAAGGCGGGTTTAGGGCCTCTCTGAGGGCCAGGGTCAGGACACAGGGCTCCAAACCCAAACGCGGATGTTCCCTGCCGTTCGAATCACGTCTCAGTCCCTCAGAAGTGCTGTGTCTGCGTCTCAGAGCTCTGGTCACCCTGAGAGCTGCCCGCAGAGGAGGCTGGCTCCCTCCTGGGCTGCGAAGGGAAGAGCTGATCCTGTGCAGTTCTGGAAAGCTGCTGCCCCTGGGGTCTGGCAAGAGAAGAATCACCTCCTCCACGCAGGGAGGACGGGCCATCCTTCACAGACACGACGGTTAATCACCCCGCAGCCTGAGCCAGGCAGAGGGAGTGGAGATAAGGGGGGATGACAGGCGGGAGCCCCTTGCGTGCGGCAAACACAGAGATATCCAGACACGGTTCTTTTAAAACACAGAAGTGTGCTGGGGCCGTGCGGCGGCTCATTCCACGTGTCAGTCTGGCTGGGACATGAGGTGCCCAGCTACAGGGTCAGACATTATTCTGGGTGTGTCTGAGGGCGTTTGGGGATGAGATTAGCACTTAAACCAGTAAACCAGTAAAGGAAATTACCCTCCCCAGTGTGGGTGGCTCTCACCCACTCAGTTGAGGCCTGACTAGAACAAAAGCCCCCACTCATCTACGCTAAGTCACTTCAGTTGTGTCTGACTCTTTGTGACCCTGTGGACTGTAGCCACCAGGCTCCTCCGTCCACGGGATTCTCCAGGCAAGGACGCTGGAGTGGGTTGCCATGCCCTCCTCCAGGGGATCCTCCCGACCCCGGGACCGAGCCCGCGTCTCTACGTGTCCTGCTTTGGCGGGCGGGTTCTTTAGCACCAGCGCCATCTGGGAAGCCACATACATATCTCCTATTAATCGTGGGTCTCTGGAGAACCGGAGCAATATAGGGAGGGCATAGAAGATAATGAAGGCATTGTCTACCCTGTGTTAAGCCCAGAGCTAAATCCTTCGATCCATCAGATCACTTAACCCTCCAGCAGACATGTCTGGATAAAGCCAAACTGAGACTCAGAGAGGTTGAGTAGTTTCCCCAAAGCCACACAGCCATGAGTGGCAGGGCCAGTGGTCATAGCCGTGTGAGGCCAGATCAGACAGTCCTCGCAACACACGAGTGCTTTCCCCAGAAACATACAGCGCCACAGAGCCGCGAGGCGCAGATGAGCTTTTAGATTGAGTCTCTACGTCTTTTAATTAGCCCACATTCATCTTTACTGTTTCAGGAAATACAAATGTATCAAACGTATGAGCTCCTAAATGTTAATATGGAGGAGCATCTCCAGTGTTCCCAAAGGTAGTCATTTTGAAGGAAACAGTTCTAGTACAGGCAGGACACTGAAGAGGCAGCGTGCAACAGCGGCTGAGTGGCTGCAGTTTGGGGAGGAAATATCAGAGTGCGTTCCTGGGGCAGCTGTGAGGGGTGGGGTCTGTCCATCAGCGGCCATCTCCAGGGTATCTCGGACAAGGACCGAGTGGCCTCCACAAGGCTGGCCGGGGAGCTGACAACCAGACCGTGTCCACGCTGCTTGGGGAGGACCCAGGCGAGGAAGGCAAGGAAAGAGGGAAAGACACCACGCGGGCCGCAATGGCTTCCCCAGCCTGACCCTTGTGGGCTCAGAGACGGCTGGGCACTCGATAGAGAAGACAGGGTCTGCGTGGGGTGGAAGGCTGGGACGCCCACGTGGGAACCAGCCCTAACAGCCAGGTCATTTGGATACAGCCTCGTGTTTGCCAAAGAAGCAGGTTCAGGCTCAACGGCTTTTCTGCACAAGAGCCTTCCTCTGCCCCCAGTTTTTCTGTTTGCTCTTTTAATTGCTTTAAGTTTTCTGTTTACTTTATGTTGGCCGCACCGTCCTTTGTTGCGGTGTGCGGGCTTTTCTCCAGCTGCGGCCCACAGGCTCAGTTGACCCGTGGCACGTAGCGTCTTACTTCTCTAACCAGGTAATCATACCCACGTCGCCTGCATTGGAGGGCAGACGCTCAACCACTGGACCACCAGGGAGGGCCCTGCCCCCACTGTAAATGCACTGATGCAGCTGCTCAGAAAGGATGAGAGCTGCTTCAGCCTGTCCATCTGTCCTTCCGTGCATCTTCGCCAGAGGTCAGCAGGCGTGCCCACCCTCCCTGCCCACCCTCCCTGCTCACTCGCCCCAAGGCCCGCAGGAGGAGCTGGCCCTCCCCAGGCCCCTGGCACAGGCGGTGCTGGCAAGATGGCCCTGTTCTCTGCTGAGAAGGTGAAGGCCTAGGACAGCAGGGCGCTGCCACACACCAGTTGTGTGACCTTGAACAAACAAGTCAACTTCTCTGGGCCTCTGTTTCTGCATCTGTACAATAGGAAGAAAAATGATACCTGCTGCAAAGGGTTGGGGTGGCTTGGATAGGATGATAGACACCTTATCACAGGGCCTCGCACACAGTAAGCTCTCAAACTCAGGAACCAGGAGCAGGTGCCCAAATGAGCGCTTGTGGCCCTGAGGTGTTTGGCGAGATTCCAACCACAAGAACTTTTGATTTTTAAAGGGAGGAAGAGAACAGGGGTCCTTCTCGATTGTGATCACTGATGCCTGACCTGCCCATCCGCTTCCCTGAGTGAAGGGCCCCACCCCCAACCACAGACAGACATCCTCAGAGCCCCGAGTCAGAGCAAAGAGTCAGAGGTGGGTTTCCCAGCTGTGCTCCTTCCCCCCAGCTCCCCTCCCCCCGCCTTCCCTGGGCTTATGCTGACCCCACAGCTGGTCCTCCTTGGGGTCCCTAGTGAACTCATTCATTCAGGCACGAATCCATTTGTATTGGGTTTTGTGCGATGTTCCAGGTCCTTCCGAGGTACTGGGAACACAGCAAAGTACCAACTAAACATCAACTCCCCACTTCACGGAGCTTACTTTTTGGTAGGAAGAGAATAAGAACAGACAAATGAGTAAGACCAGGGCTGTGGACAAACAGAAGCCAGGGGAGGGAAGGGCTGCAGTTTCCACCTGGATGCTGAAGGGAGCCTCACTCAGGCGGGATGTGTGAGCAGGAGGGCCCACCACAGGGTCCCTGAATAACTGCAAGAAGGGCATTCCGGCAAAAGCACAGGAGAGCGCAAAGGCCCCGAGACCACGGCACGCATGACCCTCCTCCCCGTCAGACTCCCTCGTCCACGGCATGCTCATTTCTTGCCCCTGCTGCACGCAGGTAAGACCCTGGTGCCAGTTTGTACAGATGCCCTTTAAGAGGTCGACAGGCATCCTTGGAGGCTCAGATGGTAAAGAATCTGCCTGCATTGTGGGAGACCAGAGTTCAATCCCTAGGTCAGGAAGATCCCCTGGAGAAGGAAATGGCAACTCACTCCAGTATTCTTGCCTGGACAATTCCATGGAGAGAGGAGCCTGGTGGGCTACAGGGGTCGCAAAGGTCTGGACACGACTGAGAAACTGACACCTTCATTTTGTTTTGTTATGGAGTCTCTTCTAGTCTAAATGTGCCGCATTTTCTATAATAAGTGACTCTTGAATGCTCTGCACATATTGAGACCATTATATGGCTTTTCTTCTTCATTTGGTTGATAGAATTGTTTATGGTTGGTCAAGCAATTACACTGATTGGTTAGTATTAAACCAACCTTGCATTCCTGGGAACCAGCCCAGTTGGTCATAATCCATTACCCTTTTTATATTTTTCTGGATTTGATTTGCTATTTTGTGAAGGAATCTTGAACTCTGGGTCTGTGAATTTCTTTTTCTTGTAATATTTGTGCCTGGTTTGCAATCAATGTAATATTGGCCTCATAAAAATAAGCTGGGAAATGACTGTTCTTTCTCTCTTCCCTGAACGAGTTTGTAAAGGATTTGTACTATTTCCTCCTTAAATGTTTCACAGAATTTACAAGTAAGGCAACGCAGGCTTGTAGTTTTCTTTATGAGAAGGTCTGTGGCTGTAAACTTAATTTTACCAAATGTCCTAAGCGGACTGGAAGGCACCAAGGTGTTCTGAGAGCCCTCCCCCAGGTCCTGCACAGGAGAGGGGGCGGGGGCACCCCACAGCTGGGGGAGCCTGTGGCGCAGTGCTGGTGCATGTTGCCTCTTTTCCTCTAGAATTTCTCACCCACATTCCAGCAAGACCGCCCCCTCCCGCTGCCAGATCACAGCAGCTCCCGTCAAGGGCCCCAGCTGAGCAAACCCAGGGTATACACACCGTCCCCACCCCCAACACACACACACATACACACACACACACACACACACACACACACACAGAGCTGGGTAAATGTGCATACGTGGGGACCCGTGTGCAGGGGACCCGTGTTGGGTTTTGGCTGCCCAGCCTCTGCCCCCCTCCTCAGTAACAGCACCCAGCTTTTCTGTGGCTCTTCTCCACCCTCAGACAATGAGGTTCCAGGCACCCATGCTCCTGGGACACTGGGAGGCCTGGTCAGGAAGCAGTGTGAACCCTGGGCTGGAGGGGTCCAGGCCCAGGGTGAGCCCCGACAGCAGTGACGGGGTTTGCAGGGCTGGAACTGCTGTCCAGGGAGCCCCAGGCAGAGGTCCAGGCCTAGGACCTCAGACCAGGCTCTGCTGACCTCACTGCGCCCTGTGTGCAGCCTGAAACAAACGCTGCCAAAACAGAGTTTATTTAAACTTTACATAACTTCAAAGTTTATTTAAACTTTATTTAAACTATTGTGGTTTGAGTTTCCTGTCACATGCAGGCAACTCAGGACAGTCTAGCCAAGTGAAACCCCGATTGAATTCTTCAAGACATGTCTCATTTCATTCAAACTGCTGGTACTGTATTTTTTAAAAAAGAAAAAAAATGTCATTTATTATGTGCTTATTATGTGTCAGGCACAGAACGAAACACAGCACAAATATTTCATTTGCCTCCCAACAAGCCAACTGAAACTTCCATATGATACCCACGGAGACAACAGCACGGATGGGATGTCACTTGCCCAAGGACACATTCCTAGAAACACCTCAGTGAGGCTGGTCTCTAGACCGCTCACCCGGACACCACCCTCCCCTCTTGTGATAAATGCACCCAGATTGTTCAAAACAGCCAGCAGACTCCCTCTACCTGCAGTTGCCCACAGGAGCGTCCAGGCCGACAGACCTCAGTGAAAAACGACTCCATGTCCTCAATCACCCCGACCCCGCTTACATCCTTAATCCTGCTTCTCAGCGTACCGTCCACTTTCCGAAAGCCCTACTGAAGGAACCTGAGTAAAACGGCCATTGATGAGAAGGCCTGGCACATTTCCTGGGCATCCCAGGACTGAGAAGGCACAAGCCTGTGACTCGTCTTTGGTTTTTTTAAGTGGGCCTTTCTCCCCCCTCCCCCCCAGTTTTTATTGAATTTGTTGCAACATTACTTCTGTTTTATGTTTGGGGGCATTTTTGGCCAGGAGGCATGTGGGATCCTAGCTTCCTGACCAGGGATCAACCCCACACCCTCTGCATTGGGAAGCAGTCTTAACCACTGGACCGCCGGCAAGTCCCTGTCACCTGGCTTTGAACTTGGCTCTGCTCGGTTCCCTATTTGTGCAGTGGGTGGTCACTCTTGAGGTGTTTTGTTTTCAGGATTGAGTGGAGAGTAACACGCAAAATATGCAAAGGAATTAGCAGAAACGCTGGCTCTGCTCTTTGGCTGCCTCAGCCGCCCCCACCTGCAGGACTCAAGTCCCTGCCTTTGGGCCTGGGTGTCTGGCCACCCACCCACCACTGGTCCCTTCCCCAGTTCCCAGCCCCTCTCTTTCTACCTCCAGTTATATCCAAGTTACCCTTGTATCATTTTGCTACTTCAATAAAAAAAAAATTGATTCTTCTTTATCGAAAAGGTACTTTAAAAAGTTTTAAAGTACCACGCCCTTTAGGCCATGCCCTGAGGCATGTGGGATCTTGGTTCCCCCAACCAGGGATCTAACCTATACCCCTGCAGTGAAAGTGGAAGTCTTAACCACTGGACCAGTAGGGAAGTCCTGCAAAAGTATTTAAAGAGGAAACTGTATATCACTCGTGTAAACAGAAAGCCTATATCATTTGCCGTCCATCTGAAGTAACCATAAAAACAAACATGAGTCAAAACAATGTTGCTCCTTCCAGGGATGGGGGTGAAGAAGGAAACGGGCTGATATCACAGTGTGTTAAGGAGCCTAGAAGGTGGATGCCGGGGCTGGAGGCCGGGGCTGGAGCGTTAGTGGACCCTGACTGAGTCTCAGTTTGGAAAGATGAAAGAGTTCTGGAGATGATGGTGGAGATGGCTGCACAACAACGTGAACATAGCTGATGTCACCGAGCTGGACGCTTAGAGATGCTTACTTTAATGATATGTGTATTTCACCAATTCTTTTTTCTAAAGAAAAAATAGAAACACGTTGGCGCCAGAAATGAAATTTATCTTCAGGGTGTCTAACCGGACATGGGAACCCAAGGACAGGGGAGGTCAGGAGTGGAAAAAGGAGAAGTAATGGCTGTGCAATGAAGAGGTGGGTGTGGGCAGAGGAAGACACCCTCCCCCCACTGGCTAACCGTCCCCCCAACACACACACACACAGAGGCAGGGCTGACAGGGCGGAAGTCACCGCGAGAGCAGAGTGGGGTGAGGGTCAGGGACAGGCAAGGGAAGCAGGAAGAAAACCACCCAGGAAGCAGGTAAACACACTTGCCGTCACCTCCTTCTGTGGGTCCGGGAGAGGGGACCCGAGCACCCATGGGGGAACCAGGACCCGTGGGCCGGGGTGGGGGTAGGGGCACAGCCAGGCCCCGGTCACCAGCCCAGCAATCCACTCCAGTACTCTTGCCTGGGAAATCCCATGGGCAGAGGAGCCTGGCACGCTACAGTCCACGGAGTCCTAAACAGCTGGACACGACTCTCCGACTGAGCGTGCACCCAAGCAATGACACGAAATATCAAAAAAGAACCAGGAACTTGTCACAAAACCAGCAATACTGGTGCGACGGGAGGGGTTCAGTCAGGTCTGGCCAATTAGCCAGAGGCTGCACATCCCCAAAGAGGGTGGGTCAGAAGGCACCGTCCCCTGTCCCCTGCCCCCTTCCGTGGGCTCCTGCCCGATGGAGACCACCACTCAGTCCCCCAGAGCACCGGCCTCCCGAGGCTCGCACTGATGTGTGCACAGTTTTGACTTAATGATCTCTATAGCTCTCCTCCCCTTAAAATTGCCTGAGTATTTGATGCTATAAAATCAAGAAACAGGGAAAGTAAACTGAAAGCCTCTGGCTCAGGTGTGCAGTGATCCAGAAAACTGGGAGCTGGGCTGAAAACACAAAGGATGGGCAAACACTCCCCCAGGGTCCAGGGGCGTTTTCACGCTCTCTGTTCTCCACCTCACAGACTTCACAGTGACCTCCTCGGGTGAAGAAGAAGGCGGATAGAAAGCTTGCCTGCACACCCACTCTTAAAGTTCCAGAAGAGACTCTTCAAAAACTAAAACACCACCTGACTGGGCTAGGAAAAGAAGACTGAAAACAAACATTTCCAGCGCTTGAAGAACAGAAGCTTTTCCTGTGACGTTAAGGGAGAAGTCACAGCACCAAATACCTCTGAGACACTTAAGCAGTCATACATTTGCAAAAAAAAAAAGACTATGGATCAGATTCAAAACAAGTTATAAGGTACTTAGCACTCCCCTGGTGCATCACAGATGAGGCATTTTTTCTTGTTGTTTTTCCCCCTTCCTCCTAAGAAGCTAGATAGGTAAATTAAAATCCATCAGTTTTCCCAAAAACAGCAGTTAGGGGGGAAGAGAAAAAAAACAGTTGTTACTTCAAAAACAAAAAACACAGCTCTAGAATCTCAGAAAGTAGCACACAAGGACACCCAAGGGGGCTCGTCTGAAGCCAGCTGTTTGTAACAGTCGGCTTCCTTTCCCTTGTTCCCAGGTCAAGAGAAGAGACGACCTCAACCAGAGGAGGAGCACGGTCTCAGGCCAAGTCTGGGCTGACAGCTGATCCCCCAACACCAGTCAGGGCCCTGGACAAGGATGCAGAAAAGTCAGAGCGAAGCTCAGCCTCTGATACCAAGCCAGAAATACGACCCCCAGGTGCAGAAGGCACTAACCTGAAAGCGCGTTTGGCTAACTGCACTGTCATTTCAGGAGGCGACCTTCAGAAATCAAATCGGCACTAGCAATGCATGCAGGGGGCTCAGTGGGTGAAGAATCTGCCTGCAATGCAGGCAATGCCGGTTCAAGCCCTGGGTTGGGAAGATCCCCTGGAGGAGGGTTTGGCAGCCCACTTGAGCCTTGCTGCCTGGAGAATGCCATGGACAGAGGCGCCTGGCGCGCTACAGTCCACGGGGTTGCAAAGAGTCAGAGACGCCTGAAGTGACTCAGGAGAAAACAGTCGGAGCCCCAGCAGCATGCTCTCTCGATATCCACGGACTACTGGCCCCGCAGACTTAACACACGCTGGACTCTGTAATGCAATCACACCTGTTACAGTCTAGCCTGGAATCAAGCAACCAAAGGAAGGAGCAGGGTGTAGCATGTGGGCGGCACCCCTCCCTTTCATCTCCAGCAAGGTGGCAGGGAGGTGTGGTAGGGCCTCCGCCACACCCAGCACTCAGCGCCCTGCTGGGAATGAATCTCCTGTGAGTGGAGGCCACCACAGGCCGCCTTCTTCTCCATCCGAGGGATGGAGCAGCTGGACCGCATCGCCCAGCCACCGTGGGGTGAGGCAGACCCCTAGTCTCATTAGCTCCAGGGCTTCCCAGATCACACCCCCCACAAGGTGCAGAATTCCTGAGCCCCCAGCAAGCTAGGAATCCAGGCCAGCCCTGCTCTGTGGGCAACCTGGGGTGAATCACCAACCGCTCTTTTGCGTCTTCCATCTGTCGCGTAGCTGTGAGTGTCAGTCGCTCAGCCCTGTCTGAGTCTTTGTGACCTCATGGACTGTAGCCCACCAGGCTCCTTTGTCCATGACATTCTCCAGGCAAGAATACTGGACTGTGTTGCCATTTCTTTCTCCAATGTAGGTGTATCATGTGTTAAAAACCAAGGGTTTGTCCGAAAGATCTCTCATCAAAGGCTTACATTCCCTCCCAAGACGCTGCACTGCTGACTCAACTCCCGCGCACACCTTCCCGGCTTCCCCACAAGCCAGGTTCCCACACCAGGCCGGCGCCAGGAACGAGTCACCAGACAAACTCCAGCGAGCTGCCTGCATCCCCATCCCAGGGCTCTGCAGGGCGCCGACTACCCCTCCCGGAGCCTGGAGGAGAACGGAGTGCGACCACGTGGACGCGCATCCCGGGCCGGCAGCTCTCCTCTGTGACCCTCTCCCCCAGCAGAGGGTCCCTCCGGAAGCCCCGGACCGATAGGCCTTCGGAGGCCCTCAGCCGCGCCCGCCAGACGCCCTCCGCGAGTCCAGCCTACCGCTCGCACCCCCGCGCCCGGCAGGCCCTCTCCTGCGCGACGCGCCGAGGCCCGGGCGGCGCCATGCGCAGTGGCGGCGACCCGCGCGCACGCCGCCGGGTCACGAGCGGCCAGCAGCCGGGGCAGTGGCCGATCGGCCGCCAGCCCGGGGCCCGAGAGCGCGCGTCGGCGCACCTGCTGCGCGGGCCTGCGGGGGAGCGCGGCTCCCCGCCTCCCGGCGCCGGCCCGGCCCGAAGGCCGCGCGCCGCAGGCCCCGCCGGACCGGCCCGGGGCCGCGGCCCTCTCCCCGCGCCCGCGCACCTGCAGCGCGCCCGCCCGGCCGCCCGCGTCCCAGGCCCGCGCCGCGCCGCTCCTCACCAGCGGTAGCAGCCCTCCGAGGCCTCCAGCGTGAAGTTCACGCGCGTGGCCCGCGTGAAGGGCAGCAGCACCTTGGGGATGTTGAGCTTGGCCGCCAGCGCGCCGGGTCCCAGCGCCAGCAGCCCCGAGAGCAGGAGCAGCTGCGGCCGCAGCCCCCGGCCCCCAGCCGCCATCCTCGCCGCGCGTCACCTCCCGCGACCCGGTGCCCGGCGGCCCGCGCGCTCCCCTCGCGCCCTCCGTCCCCGGTCGCGCGCCCGGCCGGCAGGTGATAAGCGCGGGAGGGAGTGGGGCGGGGCGAGGGCCGCGGCCCGGGGCCACTTCCTGGGCCCCGGCGGGACCTGAGCGCGGGAACTGAAGGGGCCGGGCTCCCAGCCCCAGCCCCGGGCCATGCGGGGCGGAGCGAGGGGCTGGGGCGCGCCCGGGGCCCCGCGGGGGGTGGGCGAGTGGGGCAGGGCGAATAGGCGCCGGCCTGCAGGACGCCCGTCGACCGCGCGGGAAGCGCTGCACGGTTTCCCGGCCTCCACGTTCGGACCCCTGGTTTCCGACTCCTCTCTGCCACCCGCAGCCATTCACTGGGCCCCAGGCAGCGCCCCTGGCCAGTGAGCCTGGCCAGGGCCCCACAAACAGGTCAGCCAGGCTGCTGAGACCTCGAGCTCGGTCGGAGGAGACCGCCATCAACACGCGAAGGAACGGGCTCCCAGGAAATCCGGAATGTGTACGCATCCTGGCCTGGGCATCCAAAAGAGGCGCCCAGTTCCGCAAGTATGAGCCACCTGCTGAAGACCTGGACCCTTCTATCTCCCCCAGGGAGGCACTGTGATCCCCAGTTTTCGAGGAGAAACAAGGTGAGTTGGCCTGAAGGCCGCTCAGCCACGAAGGATAGCGCCGAGGCTCTCAGCCCCCAAAGCCCTGTTCTCTGCGCTGCACCCGCTCTCTTCCTTCCGGAAGCCATGGCAGGTTACTCAAAGGGCAGATTTAGGGGCTGACACCGCCAGAGCACACTCTGCCGCGCCTCTGCCCTCAACCGCGCGCGACAGGGAACGCTCAGCATCAGTGAATTCTGGGCGCAAAAGCCTTCGATCTTAAATTCAATCTACAGCTTGTGTTCTGGGTTTGTAGTTGTCTTTGTCCAGACTTACAGGAGGAGAGGGCTCAGCATGTACCCTACTCCCAGTTAAGATGATAATCTGCTGCGCGGAGGGGAGGCCCCAGCCTAGTGGGAGGTCAGGAAAGGGCGGAGCAAGTGCCCAGGGGCCCCAGTGTGAGGGGTCCAGGAAGTGTGCCCTCAATTGTAACCCGGGAGGCCCCTTGATCCCCTGGAGGAGGGCATGGCAACCCACTCCAGGGTTCTTGCCTGGAGAATCCCATGGACAGAGGAGCCTGGCGGGCTGCAGTCCACCGGGTCGCAAAAGAGTCAGACAGGACTGACAGACTCAGGCCCCCTGACGACCCTGTCTGAGGGTCGAGGGAGAGGCTGAACTTCAGTCCTGCTGGGAAAGGCTTCTAGGAGGAGGTGGCCCCTGTGTTGGGCAAAGACATCTCACTGGGTCTCAGAGAGGCCCTGATGGCCTGCCCCTCAGGGGCCAGCCAGCTTTGTGACAGTAGGGAGGAATGTTTGGGGATCACACTCAAAGCCTTTCCTGGCAGCTCAGATGGTAAAGAGCCTGCCTGCAGTGTGGAAGACCCAGGTTCGATCCCTGGGTCTGAAAGATCCCCTGGAGAAGGACGTGGCAACCCACTCCAGTATTCTTACCTGGAGAATCCCATGCCTGGAGGAGCCTGACTGGCTGCAGTCCATGGGGTCACAAAGAGCTGGACTCGACTGAGCTATTTCACTTTCACTTCCACTCAAGGCCTAAAGGCCGAGAGAGCTCTGTGAGCTGGGCTCTTCCCTGTGTGGAGCCAAGGGCTCTGGGAGGGGAAATTCCAGGGGGCTCTCTTATGTAAAGAAATGAGAGCCCCAGAGTGGGTGTCTGTGAGGAGTTCTTAGTGTTCTTGTTTGCGTGTTTTATTGACTCGTTTTTTTTAGTAAATAACGGATGGTTTCAGCTAAAAAGGCTGAAAAGAGCTCATAGTAAAAATGACTCCCCCCTCCTCCCCCTCACCCAGTCCCCTTCCCAGAGGCAATCCATGTTTTCTGGTTGGGTATGCTTCCAGACAGATTTTATGCACATATAAGCAAATACATGTGTGTGTACATTTGAAATTCATGATGTACCTCGTCATGTTCCAATCTGCCCAGTTAAATTGGCAAGCCAGGAGCCTTGCCCAGCAGATAAGTAAATACAAGGAACTCGGCAGGCCATTGGGGATCTTAAGCCCGTCTGGTCCATGGGAAGCATGAATCCCTGTGACCCCACCTTTCCAGATCTTCTGATTATTGAGGAGAAATCAGTGATGTCGATTTGTAGAGAAAACACCTTGAGTGTAAGTGAATGTAATTTATCCTGGACATTTATCCCAGGAAAATGAAAGCTTAGTTTTCACAAAAGCCCATACATACAGTGTTCAAGGCAGCTTTCTTCAGAACAACCCGACACTGAAAACAGCATAGAAGTCCTTCCATGGGTGATGGAAAACAGACTGGCCAATCGACACCATGAAATGCTACTTGGCAACAAAGGAAAACAACTGATACACTCAGTAACTCGAATTCAAAGGAAATTATGCTGAGTGGAAAAAAGTCAATCACAAACGGTTACATATGGCATAATTCCACTCATATAACATTCTTAAAAATGGCAAAATTATAGAACTGGAGAACAGGTGAGTGCTTGACAGGGGTTAGTCAGACAGGGGAGGGATAGGTGGTGATGTGGCTCTAAAATGAAATCTTTGTGAGGATGGAAATGCGTCTTGACTGAGAAAAAGTGAACCTGTTAGTAGCTCAGTGGTGTCTGACTCTGCGACCCCATGGATTGTAGCCGGCCGAGCTCCTCTGTCCATGGGATTCTCAAAGGCAAGAATACTGGAGTAGGTTGCCAGCCCATCTCCAGGGGGTCTTCCCAACCCAGGAATTGTAGCTGGGTCTCCTGCACTGCAGGGTAAATCCTGGTTACAATATGTCCTATTGGTTTTTCCTAATTGACACATACTTGATTTATCGATACAATGTTGCCTTAGTTTCAGGTATACAGCAAAATGATTCGTTTATTTTTTTTCAAATTCTTTTCCATTATAAATTTTTACAAGATATTGAGAGAGTTCCCTGTGTGTCCTATAGTTCTGCAAGAAGTCACCATGGGGCGGGGGGGGGGGGGGGGGGGGGGGGTACCGGGGAGCGGGTACACAGGATCTGTCTTACACATGTCCCTGTCTGTGTCTTAAAACTGCATGGGAAGGACTTTCCTGGTGGTCCAGTGGCTAAGACTCCAGGCTTCCAACGCAGGGGACCCGGGTTCCATCCCTGGTCAGGGAACCAGATCCCACGTGCCACAACTAAGACCCAGCACAGCCAAATACACAAAAAAACATTAAAGAAAGAGTTGCATGTGAATCTATAATTACCTGAAAAGAAAAAAAGTTTAATTATGCAAAGGGAAAAGCAAGCGTACAAACAGGCCTAACCGAATAATCTCGGTAGACACAGCTTGTTGGCCACCCGTGTGCTTACCTTAAGGCAGTCAGGAAATTTCCCCTGAGGAAACCAGCCAACAGGAAGCAACAAAATGATGGACAGAACATTTCCCTTCCCTCTTTCTTTGGTCCTTAGTCCTGCCCACCCCCACCCCACCCCAGCCCCGCCCAGTTGCGCACGGTGTCTGGGTCCCAGACTCTAAGCAGCACCTGCCTTCTATGTGTGATCTGCGTCCATGCCCTGCCTCTGGGTACCTTCTCTGGGAATCGAGTGCTTTATCTGAGTTTCAGGGGTCCAAGGGGCCTGGCCTGAGCAGGCCATGCTGCCCCAGGCACAGAGAGCCCCGTGGAAGGAAGGGACCCACGTTCGTCTGCCTGATAAATAAAGTGAGACAGGACAGTGACTTCTATCAGTGTGTGCCATGCCTGTCGTCTCCCACCACTCAGAAAAAATGTGCAGCCCTGAGAGCTGGTTCATTGGAAAAGACTCTGATGCTGGGAGGGATTGGGGGCAGGAGGAGAAGGGGACGACAGAGGATGAGATGGCTGGATGGCATCACGGACTCGATGGACGTGAGTCTGAGTGAACTCCAGGAGTTGGTGATGGACAGGGAGGCCTGGCGTGCTGCGATTCATGGGGTCGAAAAGAGTCGGACACGATTGAGCGCCTGAACTGAACTGAACTGAGGACCACTGGTACTGGTTTTTCCTACTTGTCTTCAAATCAAAGCGTTCACATTTATTTAAGAAGGAGACTTTGTCAGTTCTGTAAATAGGAACGCAGCATCAGTTGCTCAAATAGTAGCCATAAAATAAATACAATGAAACAAGAGGATGCCATGATTCTACCAGGAGACACTGCTTCCGGAGCCCAAGGCCCACGCTCTCATTCCTGGGAGGAGGACCATGCCCCGGCCGACAAGGACCTTTCTCCAGGAGCAATTGAGGGTCGAGAGGGGATTTCAAAGGCAAGCAACCTGCCTCTACTGGCACGTTGTCATATTACAATCCATCTCCCAACTTTTTGCAACAAATATATTTTTTAAATGGTGCAGTGGAGAAGCTCACAGTAGCTGCTAGAATAGCAAAACGAAGCCCCCGGTGGGACCCTCCACCCCCACGACCACGGCTGTGGCCAGCCTTGCTCCTTCTGCAGCTGACTCCAGCCCCTACCCGTCTCATTTTAAAACAATTCCGAGACATCTTACCATTTCATCTGTATTTCAGTGTGTGTATCACTAAAGATAAGAACCCTCTCACGTGTACACGATAACCACAAAGCTATCACCACATCTAAAAAACGACCAGTAATTCCCAGTCATAACATATCCAGAGTTCAAACTTCCAGCTGTCATAGCTTTTTTTTTTTTTTTCCACAAATTGCACTTTCAGAATCAGGATCCAAGTAAGGTGCACACGTTGCAATGGGCCGAAATGAGCTTTTAATCTGCAGGTTCCCCGGCCGGCTCCCTGCCTCCAGGCATTGTCTGTGTTCCTCTCGCAACAGCAGCTCCTCTTTAGCGCACCTTCACGCCCGCCTGCCCACCCCCACGCCATCCATCTGTGGGACCTGCCCGGCAGCCGTGGTCCTCCTGCGGCACGAGGCCGCAGCAGCTTCTAGTCATGGTCCCTGAGGATTAAGGTAAAGGCGGGGGGTCCTCATTGTGGGTCTTCAGCACCATCTCTGAGCTGGAAACCTCAGCATTTGGGGAAATGAAAAAGAAAGAGGCTGGGCACAATGGAACAGCTCCAACCCCGGCAAAATGCTTTCTAAAGCCTCGAGGGAATGGCACCGTCTAATTAGGCAGAAATTGCAGCTTTTCGCCAGTGCTCAGACACGCCGCCTGCTCTCCGGGTCCCGTTCTGATCTGCGCATTCATGCTCACGAGGGGCGGCCTTCCCACACTTGCCACTTCCATCCCCTGCCAGGATCAGGGAATGCCCGGGCCAGTTCTCTGCCCCGGGGCCACCGAAGCCCTCATCCTCGCCGCCCAGCTCTCCTCCTCCCCGAAGACCTCACTAGAGGACAGTGGAGGCAGGGAAAGCTGACTGAAGCGCCACACCGTCAGGCCCCTCAGAAGTGCTGGCACGCGTGCTATCCCACCGCCAAGCCTGACGCCAGCAGCCCTGGAGGGACACAGGGGGTCTCAACCTCACCAGGCCACCAAAAACTGGAGGAGGGGGTCTTCCCTGGCGGGCCACTGGCCAAGACTCCGCGCTCCCAACATAGGGGCCCTGGGTTCGATCCGTGGTCAGGGAACTGGATGCCACATGCCACAGCTGAGAGCTTGCAGGCCACAACAAAGGTGGAAGATTCTGCACAAACAAATAAATCTGAAAAATACTGGAGGAGAGTATGTCCTAGCCCTGGCTTCCCAGATGCGCCCTGCCCACCACCAGGACGCGGACGCTGGTACCAGAGTGGTTGACACACCACAGTACACGCCTGCCTGGCCCACCCTCCAGAGCCCCCCAGATGCCTTTGGCAGAAGAGTCTAAACTCCTCCGTGATCTTAAGGCCCCTCCAGGTGTATCTGCTTCCCACACAGCATCACCTCTTCCGTCCACCTCCCAGGCCCTCCCCTCCAGTGCGGACACAGCTGGCTATTTCAACCTCTTAGGAACGAACGTTTTTTCCTAACACTCCTTCATAAGACAAAATTATTGTTTTGATTTTTTAATTAAAAGATATTTTTATTTTTTATTAAAAATTAAATAATACAGCCCCAAAGGGAAAGGTAACAGATTATTCTTTTTAATTATATTAGTACATTTCTTAAAAACATACTTACATATCTGCCCATTGCAGTAATAAATAACATCAGGGTGTACGGGTCTATCTACTAAATAAGAATGCAATTAAAAAGAAGTTTGCAGTTTTGGGGGGGGGGGTGAGGATTCCACCTGCCAATGCAGGAGACGAAGCTTCCATCCCTGATCTGGGGCAATCCCACCTGCCGCGGGGCGTCTAAGCCAGTTCAGCACCGCTGCCCGTGTGCCCTAGAGCCTGCGCTCTGCAACGAGAGGCCGCCACAGTCGGAAGCCTGCACACCGCAGCTAGAGAGTAGCCCCTGCTCAGGGCAACCAGAGACAAGCCCGTGAGGCAAGGAAGACCCAGCATAGCCAAAAACACATAAATAAATAAAACTATTGTTAAAAATCATTAAGATGATAAACTTTACATGAACTTTACCACCACCACAACAAAAGGATTTTTAAAAAAGCCCTTAACAGTAGCCACAGGGACTCTTTAGAACTTAAACCTACAGAGGCTTCCAGGCGTTTGTGTATTTCATCCCTGTGTGATGAATTAGAAACATATGGTGTGTCTTTTATCACTGACATTAATCCTGCCTGGGCATGGTGGTTACGGAGACCAGACCGACTTCAGTCCATCCTGTTGCTGTGTGCAGCATCTCTGGACAGCGCACCTTCGTGCTGTGGACAGCCCCCAGCCCATCCTCGGGCACAGCTTACTCTGAGGCCTCTGCATATGCTGGTCAGACGCCGTCCCTGCTCCCTGTTGGCTGCGTGGCCCTGAGAAGGTAACTGGTTACACCTTCATTGATAACATGGAGTTCCTCATGGTCTCCAAGGCACAGACATTCCATTAAGACATGTAACCTTAGGACAGGGCTTAGGACACTATGTAGTCAATTACTTTCTCCACAAGGAGGATGTTCCTCTTCCTCAGACAGAAAACACTACCCAGATTTCTTCCCTTTGAATTGTTTCCCAATATTTAATAATCAGAGTTTTTTGTTTTTTTTTTTACATAAAATCTAGCTTTATAATTTCTTTCAAAACATCAGAAGTTTAACAAAAAAAATCAGAAGTATTGGCAACACGGGGCTCATCTTTCCACAAGGTAAATGACCTGCCAGACACGAGTGGCCGATATCTTTTGAAAGAAGGATTTTCAACCTCCCCAGTTTGCCACAGTTTCCATCACTCCCTACTCATCCCAATGAGCTTGACATTATACATAAATAAAAATTCACACCCAGGAAACAAAATACATTAGGAAACTTTCATTTCACCCAGACTTGCCAATGCAGTGATCAGGAGGAACTTTAGGTTTTCCCATAACTTTCCATATGTCCACTGAAGCCAAGAGGCCGCAGTTCCGGCGACCTTGCAGCAGGCCTCAGATTGTCTGCCCTCCGGTCGAGACGCCTGTCAGAGCAAGGATGACTTCCTGCCTGAAGCTGCGCTCTCCCTCCCCGCCCATCCCGCAGGGCACTTGTTTTCATTTCGCAGAACAGCCAGGTAACTTTAGCTAAACTGTTCTGGGGGTTCTTTTTGTTTCTTGTTTTGTTTTTGTAATTCTTGGCCTGGGCACGTGGGATTTTAGTTTCACAACCAGGGATCGAACCCTCGCCCCCTGCAGTGGAAATGCAGAGCCTTAACCACTGGACCAACAGGAAGTCCCTAAACTGCTGACAATATCACAGTATTTACATCACAAAGGTGCACATTAGACTGCGGCAGATCCTAGTGTCCTTTAAGTCAGGTGGAGAAGGAAATGGCAACCCACTCCAGTGTTCTTGCCTGGAAAATCCCATGGACAGAGGAACCTGGTGGACTACAGCCCAAGGGGTCGCAAAGAGTTGGACACGACTGAGCGACTTCACTTTCACTTTAAGTCCGAACGTGACTTGAGTGGATAATTTAGGTTTTGCATCCATTAGAAACTTTGATGAACTCAAAGTTTAAGTAGCTGATGAGGGTGAAGGGTGCGGTTCTTTGCTCCCATTTCTACTCCGTGGGCCCAGAATGCTTTCTGCAGGATTGAGACAGGCAGTGTCTATCAGGGAGGGGAAATTTCCCTCTCACCCCATTGAGTTCCTGTGGCTGAGCTAATAATAAAATGGACATAAGACATGTAAGTAAATAAATTTTAATTTTTGCTCATAGAGGTTTCACAGTAATGGGACCTAAGAGGTGGCCAAAGCAAGCAGCTTGTATATTTTTTTAGACAAAGAAACAATAAATTTGAGAGGAATTGACAGGAAAAAGGAAATGAGGCTTTGGGAACTCTAATCAGAGTTGGGCCTTGGGGTGGTAAATTAAAGAAGTAACAGGTTTGTTTATATAGACTCTCCGCCATAGATCCCCTGTTTCCTTCCAGTTCCAGACGCAGGCAGTGGCACTTTTACAGGAGAGATTTATTCCCTGCTTTCTGGAAGGCAGAGAGGAGGGTCACAGGTTCCCTCATGTGCTAACATCTATCTCAAGTGTTAGCCTCTCAGCTGTGTCCGACTCTTTGTGACCCTAAGGACTGTGGCCCTCCAAGCTCCTCAGTCCATGGACTTCTCCAGGCAAGAGTACTGCAGTGGGTATCCATTCCTTCTCCAGGGCATCTTCCTGACCCAGGGATCGAACCTGGATCTCCTGCATTGCAGGCAGATTCTTTACCCTCTGAGCCACCGGCGAAGCCCTGAGTAATTTTAACTCAGAATAACCAGTGTGCCGTTAGGGCCTATCTGGGGATGGCCCGACCTGGCAGAAATCATCTTCACTTGAGACTTCCCACTTTCTCTCCTACCATTTTTATCTCAGGGCAAAAAGAGAAGTTTGTGAGAATATATGCAACTTCTCCACCAGCTGCAAATTAGAACTCCTTGAATGTGGTGTTAGAGTCAGTTGGTGGAGAGCTGAAAAATCATACAGAGAAGATAAACATACAAACAGAGAATTCCCAGGAGAGAAAGTCCCAGCGACCAGTACACAGAAAAAGATCTGCCCACTCCTTGAGCCCAGGGAAAGGCAAACTAAAACAGGAATGAGCTGTCTTTTCTCACTGATCAGATCAGCCAAACTTTTAAAGTCTGACTCTATCGAGTCTGAGCAAAGGCAGGGGAAATGAAGTCTCTTGCACGGCTGGTGGAGGTGTAAATTGCTCCAGCCAATTGGAGATTTTCAGTACATGTGTGTGCATGTCCTTCTTGGAAATCTGAGACCAGATATGTTTCCGAATTTTTAAAAATAATCTCTATTTATTCATTTATTTTGGCTGTGCTGGTCTTGGCTGCTGTGCGGGCCTCTCTCTAGTTGTGGCCAGAGGGGGCTGCTCTCTAGCTGCAGGGGACTGCTCTCTAGGCGGGCTTCTCATTGTGGCGGCTTCTCTTGCTGCGGAGCACGAGCTACAGGGTGCAAGGGGCTCAGCAGCTGCAACGCCTGGGCTCTAGAGCGCAGCTCAGTGGTGGTGGCATGCGGGCTTAGATGCTCAGACACGTGTGGGATCTTCCTGGACCAGGAATCAGTCCCACGTCTCTTGCATTGGCAGGTGGGTTCTTTACCACTGAGGCACCAGGGAAGCTCCTGTTTCACAATCTTTTTTGTTTTTCATTTAGTTTGAAAAGTAAAAGGTGCAGAAACCCATCTTTGCAACACCACTCCCAGTGAATTCAGGAGCAGCACCTACTGTCAACACTTCAGCTGTTCTTAAATCAAGCATCAGTACGCACACTGAATGGGCAGAAGACTTTAAACCGTCTCAACACAAGTATGTCAGTTTTCACTGCAAAGGACTTTGATGAGAACTTATAGGCAAAGTGACGTGAGGGGTTTGGGGGGTTTGTTTTTTATTTCAGAATGGTGGGGAGGGATTTGGATCTGTATTTAGTAAACCTGAACACAGACATAGCTCAAGACCTAGCAATTCATCTTGTAAATATGTACCTTAGAATATGAGACTTGAACTTTTTTTCTCAATTAAAAAATTTTGAAGCATAGCTGATTTACCGTGTCGTGTTAATTTCTGCTGCGCAGCAGAGAAGATGCGCGGTCTTCTCCACGCTCTTTCCCCTTGTGTGTATTGCAGGGCATCGCTACAGTTCCCTGGGCCATACAGCAGGGCTTTGTTGCTTATCCATCCTGAATATAACAGGTTGCACCTACTAACAGAATCTGAACTTTTCTGAGTGCAACCCGCAGTATGAGAAACACCAGTCAGAGGCTTCCCTGGTGGTCCAGAGGTTAGGGCTCCGCGCTCCCACGGCAGGGGGCATGGGTTCAATCCCTGCTCAGGGAACTATATTCCACATGCTGCTCAGTGCTGTTAAAAAACAAAGCAACGCAATCACATGTGACCCATTTCACAGTGCTGTGTGGGAGTGAAATGAAACTCTCATGAAGCAGCGTTTACCTTCCTGCAGGTGACCATTCTGGTGTCTTCTGTTTCATATTTCATCATTTGTGTGTTTAATATGTGCCAGACGTAGTTCTAAGCCTTTTCCCCAATATTTCATTCTTTCAAAAGTTCTTGGATAACAACTCAATGATAAAAAAAAGCCAAATAACCCAATTTAAAAAATGAGCAAAGGGCGTGAATAGGTATTTTTCTGCAGAAGATATATAAACAGCCAATGGGAAGATGTCCAACATTATCAGCCACCAGGGAAACGTCAATCAAAACCACAACAGGTAGCATTTCACGTCAACTGGGATGGCCGTGATAACCAAAAAAGAAACATACCAAGTGCTGGTGAGGATGTGGGAACTGGAACCACAGGGAAGGAGAAACTTTCCTGTGCCATGTTAGGTTCAGTAATGGGGCAGGTTAGCAAGAAGAAAGATAGACTTTTATAGGTACTGGAAGTTCACAGGAAAACATAATCTCTAAATAGCTGAGGACTTCATAGGGGAGAAGGATACGGGAAAATGCTTCTGTGGAATAACAAACGGGCTTCCAGAGGAGCAAACGGGAAATAAGAAAGCCTGTGATGTTTGTTTCAGCCGGTGGTGCTAGTGGTAAGGTACCCACCTGCCAGTGCAGGAGAGGCTGGCTTGACCCCTGGGTTGGGAGGGGATGGAGGTGGACATGGCAGCCACTCCAGTCTCTGGCCTGGGAAATCTCACAGACAGAGGAGCCTGACGGCTACAGTCCATAGGGACGCGACTGGGGTGACTTGGCACAGCACACAAGCAGCTACGAGGGGCTTCCAGTCGCTTCTTTCCAGCCCTAGAGAGGAGAGTCCAGAAGTTTCCACCTTTAATCAAATGAAGGAAGCTCTGAAGAGGCTCTTCCTGCAACTGTGAATCTCAAATGTCTTTCCTTTAAAATGATCTTTCTTTCAACTCTGGAGGCCTCGTTGGGCCCCCAAAGGACCCTCGCTCAGTGCTGACGGGAATGCAAAATCGTGCGGACACTTTGGAAAATAGCCTGGCAGTTCCTGAGAAATTAAACATAGAGCTGCCCTGTTGTTGAAAGTGAACGTCGCTCTGGTGTGTCAGATTCTTTGCGACCCCATGGACTACACAGCCCATGGAGGTCTCCAGGCCAGAATACTGGAGTGGGTAGCCTTTCCCTTCTCCAGGGGATCTTCCCAACCCAGGGGTCGAACCCAGGTCTCCTGCGTTGCAGGTAGTTTTTTACCAGCTGAGCCACGGGGGAAGCCCCCATTGTTGTTCGGTCGCTCAGTCGGGTCCGACTCTTTGTGACCCCATGCGCTGCAGCACGCCAGGCTTTCCTGCCCTTCACTGCCTCCCGGAGTTTTCCCAAACTCACGTCCAGTGACTTGATGGTGCTATCGATCCGTCTCCTCCTCTGCCGCCCCCTTCTTTCGCCTTCAACCTTTCCCAGCATCAGGGTCTTTTCCAATGAGTTGCCTATGAGCCAACAATTCTGCTCCTGGGTATATACCCAAAAGGAAAAGGAAACGTTCCTCTACACAAAAGCTTGTATACATTCATTAGATTATTCACAGCAACCAAAAAGGGGAAACAACCCAACCGTCCATCAGCTGAGGAGTGTAGGCGAGTGTGGTCTGTCAGACAATGGAATACTGTTCGACAACAAAAAGGAAGCAAGTGTTGAGACGCGCTACAACGTGAACAAACCTTGAAAGCATTATGGTCAGTGAAAGCAGCCAGTCACAAAATGCCACATGTCGCATTACCCCATTCATGCGAAATGTCCAGAATTTCCAGAAGCAGAAACGTAGCTTAGTGGTTGCCTGGCAGTGGGGGCGTGGGTGGAGAGCAGAAATGGGGAACGGTTGCTGGTGGTCCAAAGGTTGGTTTGAGGGGCTCTGAGAATGTTCTAAAATTAGAGGGTGGTTGGCGACTTCCCTGGGCTTTCCTGGTGGCTCAGACAGTAAAGAACCTGCCTGAAATGCAGGAGACCCCGGTTCAACCCCTGGGTCGGGAAGATGCCCTGGAGAAGGAAACGGCAAGCCACTCCCATATTCTTGCTTGGAGAAATCCATGGACGGAGAAGCCTGGCGGCCTACAGTCCGTGGCGTCACGAAGAGTAGGCCACGACTGAGTGGCTAACACACACTCGAGACTTCCCTGGGGGTCCAGTGGCTGAGATTCTACACTCCCAACGCAAGGGACATTGGTTTGATCCCTGGTTGAGGAATAAGATCACACTCACCACGCTGAGCGGCCAAAAACTAAGTAAGTAAAATTAGAACATTGTGATGCTGGTACAACTCCGAAATACCGCGAAACACTGTAAATGCATGAGTTTTCACGACACGCAAACTGTATCTTGATAAAGCTGTAAAAAAACAGTTTGGTTGGAATCTGGGGCACTCTTTGTCCCCTTTCTGATGTCTATGTCAGAAGCTTTCCCTGTCTTTTTTATACTTTAATAAAACTCTGCTACACACACACTCACACACACACAATTTTGGTTGAAATCCCTTACATTCATCTCTCACGCCGCTTATAGGTTGTGACCCACAGTGAGACGAAATGGCTATAGAGAAAGTCCCACGTGTACAAGCACATGTGAAGAAGGATATTTATTGCAAGACTTTTTTTGTGAATATAAATAAATTGGAAGTGTCTCTAATTTCACTCTTGGGATAAGATACAACAGTAAAAAAGGATGACCCAGACATATAGGTTGACAGCTTGAGATCACAGCATCACAGCGCTGCATGAAGCAGCCACGTCGTCAGGGAACACTGGGGCTTTCTGTTCTCGGGAATGTTCTTTTTCTTCACCTGACTGACAGTCCCATGAGGGTTCACTTTGCACCCTTTTGTAAAACTGAACACTTCTCTGTATCTGCATAAGTTATAAATAACTTAATTTAAAAAAAAAAAGAAAATGTGGCATATTAGGTACAGCTCGATGCTATTTATGTATAAATTTTACAAACATGCCAATCAATAGCACTGTACCCATCGCCTGATGAACTATGGAATGAGGTTAGTGACATTGTACAGGAGACAGGGATCAAGACCATCCCCATGGAAAAGAAATGCAAAAAAGCAAAATGGCTGTCTGGGGAGGCCTTACAAATAGATGTGAAAAGGAGAGAGGCAAAAAGCAAAGGAGAAAAGGAAAGAGATAAGCATCTGAATGCAGAGTTCCAAAGAATAGCAAGAAGAGATAAGAAAGCCTTCTTCAGCGATCAATGCAAAGAAATTGAGGAAAACAACAGAATGGGAAAGACTAGAGATCTCTTCAAGAAAATTAGAGATACCAAGGGAACATTTCATGCAAAGATGGGCTCGATAAAGGACAGAAATGGTCTGGACCTAACAGAAGCAGAAGATATTAAGAAGAGGTGGCAAGAATACACAGAAGAACTGTACAAAAAAGATCTTCACGACCCAGATAATCATGATGATGTGATCACTCATCTAGAGTCAGACATTCTGGAATGTGAAGTCAAGTGGGCCTTAGAAAGCATCACTATGAACAAAGCTAGTGGAGGTGATGGAATTCCAGTGGAGCTATTTCAAATCCTGAAAGATGATGCTGTGAAAGTGCTGCACTCAATATGCCAGCAAATGTGGAAAACTCAGCAGTGGCCACAGGACTGGAAAAGGTCAGTTTTCATTCCAATCCCAAAGAAAGGCAATGCCAAAGAATGCTCAAACTACCGCACAGTTGCACTCATCTCACATGCTAGTAAAGTAATGCTCAAAATTCTCCAAGCCAGGCTTCAGCAATACGTGAACCGAGAACTTCCTGATGTTCAAGCTGGTTTTTAGAAAAGGCAGAGGAACCAGAGATCAAATTGCCAACATCCGCTGGATCATGGAATAAGCAAGAGAGTTCCAGAAAAACATCTATTTCTGCTTGATTGACTATGCCAAAGCCTTTGACTGTGTGGATCACAATAAACTGTGGACAATTCTGAAAGAGATGGGAATACCAGACCGCCTAACCTGCCTCTTGAGAAATCTGTATGCAGGTCAGGAAGCAACAGTTAGAACTGGACATGGAACAACAGACTGGTTCCAAATAGGAAAAGGTGTACGTCAAGGCTGTATATTGTCACCCTGCTTATTTAACTTCTATGCAGAGTACATCATGAGAAACGCTGGACTGGAAGAAACACAAGCTGGAATCAAGATTGCCGGGAGAAATATCAATAACATCAGATATGCAGATGACATCACCCTTATGGCAGAAAGTGAAGAAGAACTAAAAAGCCTCTTGATGAAAGTGAAAGAGGAGAGTGAAAAAGTTGGCTTAAAGCTCAACATTCAGAAAACAAAGATCATGGTGTCTGGTCCCATCACTTCATGGGAAATAGATGGGGAAACAGTGGAAACAGTGTCAGACTTTATTTTGGCGGCTCCAAAATCACTGCAGATGGTGATTGCAGCCATGAAATTAAAAGACACTTACTCCTTGGAAGAAAAGTTATGACCAACCTAGATAGAATATTCAAAATCAGAGACATTACTTTGCCGACTAAGGTCCGTCTAGTCAAGGCTATGGTTTTTCCTGTGGTCATGTATGGATGTGAGAGTTGGACTGTGAAGAAGGCTGAGCGCCGAAGAATTGATGCGTTTGAACTGTGGTGTGGGAGAAGACTCTTGAGAGTCCCTTGGACTGCAAGGAGATCCAACCAGTCCATTCTGAAGATCAGCCCTGGGATTTCTTTGGAGGGAATGATGCTGAAGCTGAAACTCCAGTACTTTGGCCGCCTCATGCAAAGAGTTGACTCACTGGAAAAGACTCTGATGCTGGGAGGGATTGCGGGCAGGAGGAGAAGGGGACGACAGAGGATGAGATGGCTGGATGGCATCACGGACTCGATGGACATGAGTCTGAGTGAACTCCGGGAGTTGGTGATGGACCGGGAGGCGTGGCGTGCTGCGATTCATGGGGTCGCAAAGACTCGGACACGACTGAGCGACTGAACTGAACTGATGCCTGGTCAGGAAAATAGAAGTTGTTCCAACTATATTGAGCAGAAAAGTATTTAATGTAAATAATTGCTTTCAAGTGTGTTGAAGGGGATGAACAATAGGAAACAGTGCTCAGACACCAGGAGGCTGTCTCTGCCCCCGGACTGACGTCGAGAACACACAGGTACCACGCACCCGCCAGAAGCCCTGCCCTCCACCATGAGCTCGGGGGCCTCGGGTCCGTCTCCTGCCACAGCTGAAACCACCATCCACCTGCAGAGCTGGGGCAGAAAGGAGGACAGCTTCTTTCTCTCTCCTCCCTGACAATCTCCAAATGCAGAAACAAGGGGGTCCGGCAGATAGCTCGGAAGCTGCCGGTCCCACAGGCTAAGCAGAGAGCAGGCAAAGACGGAACAGGGCTGACAGACAGAACCAGCGTTTATGCAGGAAAAGTTCCCACCCGAGTCGCGACAGTGATCTCAGCCAGCTTTGCTGCGGTTCAGCCGCTCAGTTGTGTCTGACTCTTTGCGACCCCATGGCCTGCAGCGCACCAGGCTCCCTGTCCTTCACTGTCTCCATGAGTTTGCTCAGACTCATGTCCATTGAGTTGGTGATGCCATCCAACCATCTCATCCTCTGACTTCTCCCTCTCCTCTTGCTCTCAATCTTTCCCAGCATCAGGGACTTTTCCAATAAGCAGCTCTTCACATCAGGTGGCCCAAGTATTGGAGCTTCAGCTTCAGCCACACCCCTCCCGGTGAATATCCAGGGTTGATTTCCTTTAGGACTAACTGATTTGAGCTCCTTGATTCCCACCCAAGTCATGATAGTAATCAGAGTCAACTTTATAACAGTTTATGTCTTTAATTTTAAAAGTTAAATAAATATGAGTGATGGTTGATTATGACTTTGGAGACAATGGGCACTTATTTTATTATTATGCCTCTTTTTCTGCACCTCCTTAAGTTCTAAGAGTCTAATATATTCCAAAAATCTAACTTCTAAAAATTCAGTCAAAAAAGAACTTAATGAAAAAGAGAATATACCAAAACACTAATGATTTTTCTGGTAGGGTGGTAACCTCAGGAATTTTTACCTTTTGTTTTAAATTTTTGAAGTACTATTTGACACCTGTATTAAATTTATAGTGAAACATTATGGTAGGGACGCTCTTGACTTTCGCCTGATTTTACATGAGTGTAATAGTTTGGAGGAAATATCATGTCAAGAACATCATTTTAAGCTCTTGTAACTAGATGAAAGATTAGCTTGAGACGTCTGTTGGTGCAGACAGCATCCTTTCAAAAGAAAAAGAAAATAATGACAAAGTCAGTGGATTGCTTCTTCATTCAGCTTGTTGAGAAGCTTGTTGACAAGCCTCTCTGAGGACTGACTCGGGACACAGAGATGGGTAAAATGATGTGCCAACCTGTTTACAGGGCACGACTGAGACTTATAAGGGGTTTCCCAGGTGGGGCTAGTGGTGGCGCACCCACCTGCCAGTACGGGAGACGCGAGAGATGGGAGTCCGACGACCCCTGGGTCAGGAGCACCTCCTGAGTCAGAAATATTCCTGCCTGGGAAATCCCCTGGACAGAGGAGCCTGGCGGGCTACAGGCCACGGGGCCACAGATGATACAGCGCACACATATTTGCTCACTCAGGTGATGAAAATGTATTTCTCACATGCAACCGGTCTTCAGCCACAGTTTCTGGCTCAAAGCTTCCAAAACCCTTGGAACTTCCTGGGACACGAGAGCAGTAAGAACACCATTTGTCATAATATCTGGGTTCTTAACTTCGGCTTCAGAGCCACAAAGGTGAAATAGGGGTCCTGTTACTTATAACAAGCCCCTTTCCACCTCCACTGGGTTGATAAGGTGACTTGGGCAAGCATCTAAGGATGGGGCTGGTTACCAGGGGAACCAAGTTTGAAGAGAGGGGAGAGGACTGATTTCGGGGAGAGGAGATGGGCTGGAGGGCGAATGGCTGGCCAGCGGTCAGTGACTGACCAGTCGTGTCTGTGTGAGGAAGCCGGAGCACAAACCTGAAAGGAGGGGGTTCAGAAGCTCCCAGGATGGGGAACCAGAACTTGTCTACGTGTCACCGTACTTTGGGGGTTTTTATGCAGGCCTCATCCTGTCGGTATGATTCACCATTAAGTGACTCTCCAGCCCCTCGCCCCCTTCCCAGAGGTTAGGGGTTGAGGCTGAACGATCTAAGCTTCTAATCCCGGCTTGGTCTTTCTGGAGACCAGCCCCCAACTTGAAGCCATCCAGGAACCCACCAAGTATTGCCTCAATGTAACAAAAGGCACTCCTAAAATTACAACAGAAAAAAAAGAGAAAGTTTTTGTTTAAATTTTTTTAAAAATTTAGAAAGGAATTTCCCTGGGGGCCAGTGGTTAAGACTCCGTGCTGCCAACAGTGGGGGCCCAGGTTCGATAGTCTTGGTCAGGGAACTAAGATCCCACACACAGTACGGAGCAGCCAAAACGTAACAACAACAAAAAAGACACTGCTATCATCCAGGAAATCCCAAGGGATGCAAGAGCTCTGCGTGAGGGTCCCGGGCCAAAGACCAGTATCAGAACAGACAGTGTTCCTAGCACCAGGCAAGTTAAATCAACCCCGTTCCACAGATCTGAAAACGGAGCAAGACCAGTGGCTTCCGAAAAGGCACATGACCACTTGGTTGGTAGAACAGGACTTTGAACTTGGTTCTTCTGACATCCAGGTCAGGGCTAAAGATATTCCCAGTGATATATATATACATTTTTAAAATCAGAATTCTCTTCCTGTTTGCATTCTCACTTTGAGTGTGAGATGTCCACGTGAACAGGAACTGGGCCCAGAGGCATTCTCTCTTCCACACTAATGAGCTTCAGTTTGCTTTTGCTCAGGTCAACTCATGGACACACGGAGAAGAGGATATTAGTCATTAAAAACATTTCAAAGGCGCTGCTGTGAAGGGCTCTGCTGTTCTCCAAAGCCAGTTTCTGCTCCCAGAGGTGGGATGAGACGATTGCCTGTCACAGAACTGTGTGTGTCTTTCAGCAAAAATGGGCTGCACTTGGATGCTGAAGAGCTGACATCCTAAGAAACTCGGGCTTCTGAGACCAGGGTCTTTTGCTCCCAGGCAGGAGAAAATGACACCCTGCGTGCACCTCAGCGGTCAGCTTTCCAGATGCCCTGGTCAACTGTGATCTTTCCATCCTCAGTAACCATCAAAGCACAGGGCAGAGGACTTGGGAGAGTGTCTTCAGGAGACCCAGCACACGCACGCTGTAAGGTCGTTCCCATCTTACACGCGAGGACACTGGCTCGCACAGGCAGAGTGAGCTGCCCGAGATCCCACAGAGCCTGACCGAGACCCTGGCCCCAGAGCACGTTCCTGTACTTGGGGGCTGGGATCAGGGTGAGGTTAGAACCCTCCACACGTCCAAAGGCAACAGCATTTTGCTTGTTGGTTTATTTCTTTAAAAAAAAAAAAAAAACACAACTGACCTTATTTATTTTTTGAAGTTCAGCTGATTTACAATGTTTTAGGTGTACACAAAGTGACACAGGTATATATACATATATATAATTATATGTATATATATCTTCAGATTCTTTTCCATTATAGGCTTGATAAGATATTGAATACAGTTCTCTGTGCTTTGCAGAAGGACCTTTATTTTATTGTTTATTTTATATATAGTAATTATTTCTTTCCAGACAGGGAAATGGATCATGTTCCTGCTTAAAATACCTTCATGGTCTTTACACCAATGGCCAGGAAATTGTGAATAATGATCATTTTTTAAAGAAACACGATAGGTTAGGCAGAACACGGTAGTTTCTTCAAGAGTGGCCCTGAAATTCTGGTTTGAACCTGATTGACAGGTTTCACCTGTAAGCAGAACAAGCCGCAGTGCCTCCAGGGAAGGATTCATCACCGCCTGAATAAGCTGCTTGTTCCTCTGCCCCATGTCAACCCAGGATCCACCTGCCCACAGCTTTCTTCCATCCCTCAGACTAAACTCTGCCGCCCCCGCCCCCCTTGTCTATCCTCTGCACGCTGGACATAGGCCCACAGCAGGAGGGGACACCGAGACACAGCTTAGCCTGAGGATGAGGACTCGACCCCAACCCGAGCCTCGCTGTCTGCACACCCGCCCTGGCTCCTCCACCACTGATGGGCCTCGGTCAAGTAACCTCGACTTCCGTCCTGTCCTTATTATGAACCTTCATTCTCTCCTGACACAGCTGCTTAGTGTATTAATAAGGGTCGTCCAGAGAACCAGGACAGAATGTGCCCGTGTGTACACAAACACGCAGGTACATTTCATTTATTATAAGGAATGATTCACACAGTTAAGGAGGCTTGCAAATCTCAACATCTCTGGCCTGCAAGCCAGAGACTCTGAAGGGCCGGTGCTGCGGTCCAGTCCAAGTTTGAAGGTCAGAAAACTGGGAAAACCAAAGGGGCAAGTTCCAGCCCAAGGGCAAGAAAGCACCCAAGTCCCAGCTCAGAACTCAGGTCACAAAATTCCCTCTTACTCAAGCTTTTTTTTCCACTTGGGTCTTCAGTTAGGGTTAGGGTTAGACAATATTCGGGATGACAATTCAGTGTACTCAGCCTACTGATTCAGACATTAATGCCACCCACAGATGTCTTCACAGACACACCCAGAACACTGACCAAACGTCTGCCCCCAGACCCAGTCAAGCTGGCGAATAAAGCTTAATCTGCTAAGTTCCTCCAAGCACTGGTTCTGGACTACCCACAAATTCTGACACGCTGTGTTTTCACTCCCATTCAGTTCAAAATATTTTGAAACTTCCCTTGTTTTGTTTTTTGAGTGCACACTCAGCCAAGTCCGACTCTTGGGACTCCATGGACTGTAGCCCACCAGGCTCCTCTGTCCATAGGATTTCCCAGGCAAGAATACGAGAGCGGGCTGCCATTCCCTTCTCCAGAGGGTCTTCCCAACCCAGGGATCAAATCTGAGTCTCCCGCACTGGCAGGAAGATTCTTTATCCACTGAGTCACTTGGGAAGTGGTTTGATTTAAAAGATTTTTGAGATTTTCTGGATAGCTTTTTAATTAAAAAAAATTTTTTGACTGCACCCCATGGCATGTGGCGCCTTATTTCCCTGACCAGGGATGAAACCTGGCCCCCTGCACTGGAAGGCAAAGCCTTAAATCCCTCGACCACTGGGGAACTCCCTAATGAAAACCTGATAATAACGTGGTAAGTGCACACGACGGTATCATCTTCTGAACCATCTTTAAGGGCCTGGTTCACTGCCTTACGCGCATTCACGTTGCTGGGCAAGCATCACCGCCATCGTCTCCAGAGCTCCTTCACATTATCAGGCTGACTGTGTCCCCAGTAAGCACTAACTCTCCATTCCTCTCTCCCTGAGCCCCTGGCAGCTACCTGTCTACATTCTATCTCTGTGAACCTGACCACTCTAGGAACCACATGTAGGTGGAATCAGGCAGTACTTGTCTTTTTGTGACCGGCTATTCGCTGAGCATAGCGTCCTCCAGGCTCAGCAATGTTGTCTCGTGCATCAGAATTCCCTTCCTTTCTAGGGCCCAATATCCTGCCGTCTGCAGAGACCACAGTCTGCTTGTCCATCGTCTGTTGATGGACACCTTGGGTGCTTCGACACTTTTAGCTCTTGTGAATAGTACGATGGTGCACGTATTTGTAAAACTCTCTCTTGAGACCCTGCGTTCAGCTGTTTGGATGTTTATGCAGGAGGGGACTTGCTGCATCACATGGTAATTCTATGTCCAATTTCTGGAGAAACGATCACACTGGTTTCCACAGCGCCTGCTCCATTTTGCCTTCCCACCAGCAATGCACAAGAGCTCCAATTTCTCTGCATCCTTGCCAACACTTGCTATTTTCTGGATTTTTAAAAACAGTATCCATTCTAACAGTCGTCCGAAATAACTTATCTTCCCTGGTGGCTCAGCTGGTAAAGAATCCACCAGCAATGATGGAGACCTGGGTTCGATCCCTGGGTTGGGAAGATCCCCTGGAGAAGGGAACGGCTACCCACTCCAATATTCTGGCCTGGAGGGTCCATGGGGTTGCAGAGTCGGACACGACTGAGCCACTTTCACACTTTGAGAGTTACTTTATGGTCCAGCATGTGAACTATGTGCCATGTATATTTCATTGCTACTTGAAAGGGATGTGTATTCTGCAAGAGTTCAGCGTAATAGTCCTTAAATATCAACTAGGACAGTTTGTTGATAGTGTTGCTTAAATATTCTATATCCTCGCTGCTGTTTCAATTATTTTTTTGTCTACTGAAGGAGGTGTTAAAATATTCAATATTACAAACAACTTCAAGCTAATAAATTTGACAACCTACATGAAAGTAACAAATTCCCTGAGAATCACAACTCAGTGAAAGGGATACAAAAAAGACATAAAAAGTTTGAATGATCCCTTAACTTAAAAAAAATACGTTTGCAACAAAAAACTTTCCCACAAGGAAAAATCCAGGTCAAGATGGCTTCTCTGGGGACAGTCTAGCACACGTTTATGGAAGAAATAATGGAAATTTACACCTTCTCTTCCAGAATATAGAGGAAGTGAACATGCTTCTCTACTCCTTTTAGTGGGCTGATATAACTCTCGTACCAAACTCTGACGAAGCTATACAAGCAGAGAAAAGTGAAGATCAATATCTCTCTTAAACACAAAAATCTTAACAAAATATTGGAAAAGAGAATCCAGTAATATATAAAAATATACTACATTATGACCAAGAAAACTTGTCCCAGGAATGTGAAATTGGTTTCGCATCCAAAACTCAATCAGGGGACTTCCCTGGTGGTCCACTGGCTAAGACTCCATGCTCCCAATGCAGGGGCCCAGGTTTGATCCCTGGTCAGGGAACTAGATCCTACATGCCACAGCTAAGACTTGCTGCAGCCAAACAAACAAATAAATATAAAAAACAATCAGTAAATATCATCACATTGAGGAGGTAAAAGGCAAAAACCACGCGACCATCTCATTAAGGCAGAAAAAGCAGTTTAGGACGCTCAACACCCACTCATGATAACCGCTTTCAATGAAATAGGAAGAAAAGTAATAAACTGCATCTATAAATACACATAGTTACCCAACTGCTTAATAATGAAGCGTGGAAAACTTTTCTTCACTTCAGCCATGAGGCAAGAATGCCTAATCTCACCACGTTGATTCAACATTCTACTGGAAGTTCTAGCCAGTGCAGCAAATAAGAGAAAAAAAGAATACGTATCGGAAGGAAGAGATACAGCTGTTTCTATTTGCAGGCAACACCATTCTGCATACAGAAAACCCACAGAATCATACAAAGCAAAATCTGCAAAAAACCAGCAAGTGAATTAACAATGTTGTAGGTGTTATGGAGGAAGAAATTTTCCTCTGAGCTTCTAGGTTCTTCTGGTTGGTCTAAGCATTAAATTGAATTGAGATGGATTAACAGGAGAAAATCAACCAAAACTTTAATAATATGTATACATGGGAGAGACCCAGGAAAACAAAGTAATTTAGTGAAACAGCTGAAAGCCTCACCTTAAATAGCACCTTCAGCTAAATACAGGGAGGGTGCTGGAGGTAGTACTAGGTTTGGGACCTCAAAGGGCAGGAAGGCAATTAATTCACAGAGACAATGAAAAAGCAAATGCCTGGCAAACAAGTGATTGCTTGATCGGTATACACAATGCGACACTGAGAGGAACTGAACCAGCAGACTTTGCCAGGTTCCTCCTTCCTACACACCTAGTTCACGTTGCCTATAGTTACCTGTGTTATAGCTCCCTTCCTGTAACAGGACCTTTATCTGTGTTCTTTGAGACAGTTGTGCGTGTGTGAGTGTGTGTGTGACCGTGTGTGTGTGTGTGTCTGTGTGCATGTGTGCGTGCGTGTGTGTACGCGTGTGTGTGTGCGTCTGTGTGCGTGTGCATGTGTGTGTCCGTGTGTGTCTGTGCGTGTGTGTGTGTGTGCGTGCTTGTGTGCATGTGTGTGTGTGTGTGTGTGTGTGTGTGTGTTCAGTCACTCAGTTGTGTCTGACTCTGCAGCCCCACGGTCTGCAGCCTACCAGGCTCCTCTGTCCATGGGATTCTCCAGGCAAGAGCACTGGAGTGGGCTGTCGTTCCCTTCTCCAGGGGATCTTCCTGACCCAGGGGTCGAACACACATCTCTTGCATTGGCAGGCAGGTTTTTTACCACTGGTCACACGTGGGAAGCGCTTTAGGCAGTTAGGGGAATATCAAAGATTCTTCCAGAGTCTTCGGGGCCTTTATTTTCAACTCAAAATAATCTGCGGGCTAGAGAGATGGTAATACATTTGGGGTTGGCGAATTTTGCTCCTTTACAGAGAATATAAGATCAATATATAAAGCCTGAGTTACATATACTAGAAACAAGAAAAAATATAAAAGGACATCATTTGTAATACCATAAGAACATCACATATTAATACTTAGAAACTAATAAAATAGATGCAAAATTTCTATATCAAAAAGTATAAAACACCATTGAGGGAAATTTTAAAAGATTTAAATAGATGGATGGATACACTGTTTTCATGGATTGGAGGATTAAAAATCTGTAAGATGTCCATTTTGGGGGGCTCCAAAATTACTGCAGATGGTGATTGCAGCCATGAAATCAAAAGACGCTTACTCCTTGGAAGGAAAGTTATGACCAACCTAGACAGCATATTAAAAAGCAGAGACATTACTTTGCCAATAAAGGTCTGTCTAGTCAAGGCTATGGTTTTTCCTGTGGTCATGTATGGATGAGAGAGTTGGACTGTGAAGAAAGCTGAGCATCGAAGAATTGATGCTTTGGAACTGTGGTGTTGGAGAAGGCTCTTGAGAGTCCCTTGGACTGCAAGGAGATCCAACCAGTCCATTCTGAAGGAGATCAGCCCTGGGATTTCTTTGGAAGGAATGATGCTAAAGCTGAAACTCCAGTACTTTGGCCACTTCATGCGAAGAGTTGACTCATTGGAAAAGACTCTGATGCTGGGAGGGATTGGGGGCAGGAGGAGAAGGGGACGACCAAGGATGAGATGGCTGGGTGGCATCACCGACTTGATGGACGTGAGTCTGAGTGAACTCCAGGCGTTGGTGATGGACAGGGAGGCCTGGCATGCTGCAGTTCATGGGGTCGCAGAGTCGGACACAACGGAGCAACTGAACTGACTGACTGAAGATGTCCATCATCCCCAAATTCACCTATAATTTTAACACAAATCCAAGAAAAAAACTCAGCAGGCTGTTTAGTAGAAACTGACAAGCTGATCCTCAAATTTATATGAAAATGAAAAGGGTCTCAGTTCAGTTCAGTCGCTCAGTCATGTCCAACTCTTTGCGACCCGATGGACTGAAGCACACCAGGCCTCCCTGTCCATCACCAACTCCCGGAGTTTACCCAAACTCATGTCCATTGAGTCACTGATGCCATCCAACCATCTCATCCTGTCGTCCCCTCCTCGTCCCACCTTCAATCTTTCCCAGCATCAGGAGAGCCAAAATGATTTTGAAAAGGGACAAAGTTGGAAGACTTACCCTTTTTAATTTTAAGACTCGTAATCAAACTTTTATGGTACTGACATTTAAAAATAGACAGGCAGATTTATGATATAAAACGTACATGGTCAACTGAATTTTGGCAAAGATGCTACAGTAATTTAATGGGAAACACAAGCTTTTTTAATGAGTAGTGCACAAAAACATAAAAAATAATTTGAGATACAGCCAGAACCATAAATTGTCTGGAAAAAAACATGGGCGAATACCTATATGACCTTGGGGCAGGCAGAGATTTCTAACTAGCAAAACCATACAAGAAAACAAACAGATGAACTGGACTTCATCAAAATTTTAAATTTCTGCTCATTGAAGACACTGGTAAGACAATGAAAAGACAGCCCCAGATTTGGAGAAAATATTTGCAAATATTTTCACAGTGAGATACATTTACAAAGAAATGAAAAAGAGGGATCAATCCGAATGGCGATGAGAATGTGTTGGAATTTGAATCCTCATCCCAAACTGGCAGGAATGTGAAATGGTACAACCACTTTGGAAATCAGCTCTTTTTAAAGACGTGAAACATACACCTAGGATACGACCCAGCAATGTCACTCCTAGGTACTTACCCAGAGAAGCGGAAGGCTACATCTCGCGAAGAACTGGGTCCAGATGTTCACGGTGGCTCAGGCTGATTTAGCTCCACACTGAAACCAACCCAAATGTCCATCAGCAAAAAAGCAACTGTGGTGTATCCATGCAAGGGATGTGTGTTGATACTGAACTGGGCGTGGATTAATTTAAAAATAGGAGTGCTGAGTGAGGAGGGCGGGAGGCAGAGGAGAGGAAGCTCGGCGTGAGGGACGGTCTGAGGGAGTCCGAGTGGGCGGGGTTCCAAGGGAACTCTTAATACACGAGGGTGAGAGGAATCTCTTTAAAAAAAAAAAAGCTATGCTGATTGCTTTCTCCTTGGAAGAAAAGTTATAACCAACCTAGAGAGCATATTAATAAGCAGAGACATTACTTTGCCAACAAAGGTCCGTCTAGTCAAGGCTATGGTTTTTCCAGTGGTCATGTGTGGATGTGAGAGTTGGACTGTGAAGAAGGCTGAGCACAGGAGAATTGATGCTTTTGAACTGTGGTGCTGGAGAAGACTCTTGAGAGTCCCTTGGACTGCAAGGAGATCCAACCGGTCCATCCTAAAGGAGATCAGTCCTGAACATTCATTGGAAGGACTGATGCTGAAGCTGAAACTCCAATACTTAAGCTAACTGATGCAAAGAACCAACTCATTGAAAAAGACCCTGATGCTGGGAAAGATTGAAGGCAGGAGGAGAAGGGGACGACAGAGGATGAGACGGTTGGATGGCATCACCGACTCCATGGACTCACGTCTGAGTGAACTCCGGGAGCTGGTGATGGACAGGGAGGCCGGGCGCGCTGCCGTCCACAGGGTCACAAAGAGTCGGACACGACTGAGCGACTGAGCAGATGCTGACTGGTTAGTCAAACACAAGAAGGGTAACGGGAGGGCAATGGGCATGGTAAGTGTATACAAACATGTAGACAGTGAGGAGATCAGTGGGAGGGCGCACAAGAAGGAATCACAGAGGGGCATCAGGAAACCTTTGAGGTGACGGATGGATGGATACACTCAAGTGCCTCGATCGCACTCTTGGTTTTCATGGTGTAGCTACGTCAACGTTTATTAAATTTTACGCTTTTAAAATGTGCAGATTGTTGTACGTCTCAAAGCTGTCTTTAAAAGTGAAAAAAAAATCAGCAAGATGAAACTGACGGAAAATATCAGAAAATTTACTTCTGACCAGGGAATTTTTCCAGAATAGGCAAACCAAGAAAACAGCGCAACAAAATAATACTGAAAAGACAAAGTTCAATAAAGAAAAAGTAGGGAAAAGTGAAAATACATTTCATAAAAGACACACAAATGACCAATAAGTACATGACAAAGTGCCCACTGTCAGTAGTCATCAGAGAAATGCAAGATAATATCACAGTGAGACAGCCCTTCCCACCCGCTAGAACAGCTGAAACAGTGACAATCCCAAACGCTCTCCGGGCTGTGGATCAATCGACGCTCATCCTTCGCTGGTGGGAGTTTGAAAGGGTACAATGGCTTCTGAGATTTGTTCAACAGTTGCTTACAAAATGAGACCAACTCTGTGACCAAGCAATTCAGCTAGGTCTTTATCTAGTTAAAGCAATATGTCCACACACGAAGAAATCTCATATGCAAATATTCACAGGTTTACACCCAAGCTTCAGACTGGAAGTAACCTAAACACCCATTAGAGTAGAACTCATAACTAAATTGTAGTATATCCATAAAGTGGTACCAGTCAGCAGTAAAATAAACAAGCCCCAAATGTGAAGATGAAAACAAGTCCTACGGTTTTGATGTCGAATGAATGAAGCTAGACACAAAAGCAATATCCGGAATACATAAAGAACTCATTCAACAGAATAACAAGCTACCCCCCAAATAACCCAACTTAAAGAGGGGCAAAAGATCTGAATAGACATTTTTCCAAAGAAGATATACGAATGGCCAATAAGCACATGAAAAATGCTTATCATTACTATTCTTTAGGGAAATGCAAAGCAAAATCACAGTGAGATACCACGTCACACCTGTTAGGATGGCCGTCATGAAAAAGACAAGAACTGAGACGCATTGGCCAGGATATGGAGGAAAGAGAACTCTTGTGGGAGTGCAAACTGGTGCAGCCGGTATGGAGAACAGTATGGAGGTTCCTAAAAAAATTTAAAAATAGAACTACCATATGGTCCAGTAATTCCTCTTCTGGGAATATGTCCAAAAGAAATGAAAACACTTGAAAATATATCTGCACCCCCACATTCAAAGCAGCATTATTTCCAATAGCCAAGATATGAAAGCAACTCATGTGTCCATCGATGGATGAATGTGTAAAGAAAATGTGGTTCATCCATACTTTCCAGGTGGCTGGGTGGTAAAGAATTCGCCTGTCAGTCCAGGACACCGAAGAGATGCAGGTCTGAGATCCCTGGGTGAGGGAGATCCTCTGGAGCAGGAAATGGCAACCCACTCCAGTGATTTTGCCTGGGAAACCCCATGGACACTGGAGCCCAGCGGCTACAGTCCATAAAGTTGCAAGGAGTCAGCCATGTCTGAGCACAGCACAGAAGCAGTCTCCATATATCCCACAATGGAAGACTGTTTACCCATATAAGAGAGGAAATCCTGCCATTTTTGACAACACAGACGGCCTTTGAGGGCATGGTGCTAAGTGAAATGTCTGAGAAAGATAAACACCATATGATCTCATCTACCCGTGGAATGTACAACAAACAAAACCAGAAAAAGTGATCAGCTTTGAGGTTACCTCAGGTTACGAGGCGGGATGAAATTGGAACAAGGTGGTCAAAAGATACAAGCTTCTAACTGTATGAGAAATAACTACTAGGGATGTAACGTACGGCATGGTATCTACCGTGACCACGGCTACATGGAAACTTATTAGGAGAACAAACCCTAAGACTTTTCATTATAAAGAGAAAACATTTTCAAAACAGTGCAGCCCCTACCAACAACAAGATGGTGGGTCCTCAACAAGTTAGACGTAGAATCGACACGTTCCAGCAATTTCACTTCTGGGAATATATGGAAAACCACCAAAAGCCGTGTCTTACAGAGATATCTGTGCACTCATTACCTGTCCTGGGTCACCCACACTGACTTTTATGAGCAAGAAATAAAACTCCAGCTGATCTAAGCTTGCTGTTGTTTCTGGGTTTAGCAGCCAAGTCTTTATCCCAGTCAATTCAAAGGGTTCGATGAAAGAAAGACTGAGTATTGAAAGGACAGTAAATAAAAAAGGTCCTATGTGACCCAGCAACCCCCTCCCGGGCATATACCCTGAGAAAGCCACAGTTACAAAAGATACATGCACCCCAACATCCACTGCAGCACCATTTACAGTAACCAGGACGAGGAAGCAACCTCGATGTCCATCGGCAGATAAATGGATAAAGAAGATGGGGTTCATACATATACACAATGGAACATTCAGTTCAGTTCAGTCCAGTCGCTCAGTCTTGTCCGACTCTTTGCGACCCTGTGAATCCCAGCACGCCAGGCCTCCCTGTCCATCACCAACTCCCAGAGCTCACTCAGACTCACGTCCATCGAGTCAGTGATGCCATCCAGCCATCTCATCCTCGGTCGTCCCCTTCGTCTCCTGCCCCCAATCCCTCCCAGCATCAGAGTCTTTTCCAATGAGTCAACTCTTTGCATGAGGTGGCCAAAGTACTGGAGCTTCAGCTTCAGCATCATTCCTTCCAAAGAAATCCCAGGGTTGATCTCCTTCAGAATGGACTGGTTGGATCTCCTTGCAGTCCAAGGGACTCTCAAGAGTCTTCTCCAACACCACAGTTCAAAAGCATCAATTCTTTGGCGCTCAGCCTTCTTCACAGTCCAACTCTCACATCCATACATGACCACTGGAAAAACCATAGCCTTGACTAGACGGACCTTTATTGGCAAAGTAATGTCTCTGATTTTGAATATGCTAGCTAGGTTGGTCATAACTTTTCTTCCAAGGAGTAAGCGTCTTTTAATTTCATGGCTGCAATCACCATCTGCAGTGATTTTGGAGCCCCCCAAAAGAAAGTCTGACACTGCTTCCACTGTTTCCCCATCTATTTCCCATGAAGTGATGGGACCGGATGCCATGATCTTTGTTTTCTGAATGTTGAGCTTTAAGCCAACTTTTTCACTTTCCTCTTTCACTTTCATCAAGAGGTTTTTTAGTTCCTCTTCACTTTCTGCCATAAGGGTGGTGTCATCTGCATATCTGAGGTTATTGATATTTCTCCTGGCAATCTTGATTCCAGCTTGTGCTTCTTCCAGCCCAGCGTTTCTCATGATGTACTCTGCATAGAAGTTAAATAAGCAGGGTGACAACATACAGCCTTGACGTACCCCTTTTCCTATTTGGAACCAGTCTGTTGTTCCATGTCCAGTTCTAACTGTTGCTTCCTGACCTGCATACAGGTTTCTCAAGAGGCAGGTCAGGTGGTCTGGTATTTCCAACTCTTTCAGAATTTTCCACAGTTTATTGTGATCCACACAGTCAAAGGCTTTGGCATAGTCAATCAAGCAGAAATAGATGTTTTTCTGGAACTCTCTTGCTTTTCAATGATCCAGCGAATGTTGGCAATTTGATCTCTGGTTCCTCTGCCTTTTCGAAAACCAGCTTGAACATTTGGAAATTCACGGTTCACGTATTGCTGAAGCCTGGCTTGGAGAATTTTGAGCATTACTTTACTAGTGTGTGAGATGAGTGCAATTGTGTGGTAGTTTGAGCATTCTTTGGCGTTGCCTTTCTTTGGGATTGGAATGAAAACTGACCTTTTCCAGTCCTGTGGCCACTGCTGAGTTTTCCACATTTGCTGGCATATTGAGTGCAGCACTTTCACAGCATCATCTTTCAGGATTTGAAATAGCTCCATCACCTGGAATAGCTGGAATTCCATCACCTCCACTAGCTTTGTTCATAGTGATGCTTTCTAAGGCCCACTTGACTTCACATTCCAGGATGTCTGGCTCTAAGCGAGTGATCACACCACCGTGATTATCTGGGTCGTGAAGATCTTTTTTTACAGTTCTTCTGTGTATTCTTGCCATCTCTTCTTAATATCTTCTGCTTCTGTTAGGTCCAGACCATTTCTGTCCTATATCGAGCCCATCTTTGCATGAAATGTTCCCTTGGTATCTCTAATTTTCTTGAAGAGATCTCTAGTCTTTCCTGTTCTGTTGTTTTCCTCTATTTCTTTGCATTAATCGCTGAAGAAGGGTTTCTTATCTCTCCTTGCTATTTTTTGGAACTCTGCATTCAGATGCTTATATCTTTCCTTTTCTCCTTTACTTTTCACTTCTCTTCTTTTCACAGCTATTTGTAAGGCCTCCCCAGACAGCCATTTTGCTTTTTTGCATTTATTTTCCACGGAGATGGTCTTGATTCCTGTCTCCTGTACAATGTCACGAACCTCCGTCCATAGTTCATCAGGCATTCCATCTATCAGATATAGTCCCTTAAATCTACTTCTCACTTCCACTGTATAATCATAAGAGATTTGATTTAGGTCATACCTGAATGGTCTAGAGGTTTTCCCTACTTTCTTCAATTAAGTCTGAATTTGGCAATAAGGAGTTCATGATCTGAGCCACAGTCAGCTCCCAGTCTTGTTTTTGCTGACTCTATAGAGCTTCTCCATCTTTGGCTGCAAAGAATATAATCAATCTGATTTCGGTGTTGGAATATTACTAATTACTAACATTAAATAATATTAATAATATTCAGTGTTGGAATGGAATATTACTCAGCCATACAAAGAACAAATTTGAGTCACTTTTAGTGAGGTGGATGAACCCAGAGCCTGTTATACAAAGTGAAGTAAGTCAGAAAGAGGAAAACAAATATGGTATTAATATATTAGCACATATATATGGAATCTAGAAAAATGGTACTGATGAGCCTGTTTGCAAAGAAGGAATGGGGATGCAGATGGAGAGAATGGCTTGTGGACACAGTCAGGGAAGGAGGGAGAGGCGTGGAGAAACTATCGTGTGCAAAATGGATAGCTGGTGAGAAGTCGAGTGTGACACAGGGAGCCCAGTCTGGCCCTCTGATGACCTAGAGGCGTGGGGTGAGGGGAGGGGTGGGAATCTCAAGAGACGGGGGATGGATGCATAATTATGGCTGATCTGCATTGTTGCAGAAACCAAGACAGCATTGTAAAAATTTTTTAAAATAATGATTTATTAAAAAATTAAATTGTTAAAACAAACGAACAAAAAAAAAAAACCATGAAAAAAGGGAGTTCTAACACACAGAAGATATAGACAGGCCCTTAGAGGGCGTCACCTCTCTGCCAGCCCCCAGCCTCGAGTTGCCCTCCCTCTGCACAAATTTCCAGCACAGCCAAGGCATCCTGGGAAACCGGCCCACGATCAGAAGGAATCTGGGAGCACTGACGAATGATTATGTTGGCGGTCCTGGATGGATGCCGAGGTTGGGAAACAAATGGGACTAATCGTCTTGAACGCATCTGACCTAGCTCCCCCTCTCCCTTGTAAGTGAGAGAACACTAAACCTCGTCCCAGTAATCACGCCCATGCTTCTGCCGTCATGGTTGCAGATCAAGAGCAAACCAGAAAAGGAGAAAAGAAGCCTCAGGTAGGGGCTGCGACTAAGGGGGGCACCCGCACTGAAGAGGCAACTGACCAACAGAATTAAGGGTGACCTGTGCTTGGTTTAGCAACTTGGGGGCGGAAATAAAGTCCCCCTCTGGTTTTTGAAACTAAAACAGACTTCAGTCTGCACCTGCTAGGTAAGCATGGCTTTTTGGAAGATGGTGAAGAGTTAATCCAGCAATTCAAAGGAACTCTCGAAAGAGAGCTGGGTCCAGCCTCTCACAGGGTGCGAGCTGGTCGGGATTTCTTCCGTCCCTGCCACACTGAGAGTTTCTGTGGAGCCCCGGTCCCGTGCAGCCTGGCCCTGGGCCCGTGTTCGGGCCACAGCGCTGTCCCACACTCTTTGAGGCCTGGGCTCCTAATCTCGTGTTGAGCCGTCATCCCCAGATCACGCCCACTGTGCCGGGCATTCTTAGCGTAAGTGCCATATGCACTCCTCTGCCAACACACACAGCTAGGCCTGGCGTTGAGCCCTGGTGGGGATGGCCCAGCGGTGATGTCCCCGTTGGCGGCTCTACGTGTCCATTCCTGCAAGGGCTGTCCCGTCAGGAACACCCCGACCGGTGAGACGGGTTAGTGCGTGCTGCGTGTGCTGTTAGCTGCTTGCTTGCTTCAGACTCTTTGCGGCCCCGGGGACTACAGCCTGTCCAGCTCCTCCATTCATGGGCTTTCCCAGGCAGGGATACCGCGGGAGGCTGCCGTTTCCTCCTCCAGGGGATCTTGCCGACACGGGGATCGAACCTGCGTCTCTCGGGTGTCCTGCATTGGCAGGCGGATTCTCCATCACTGTGTCACCCGGGAAGTCCTAAACCGGAGAATTCTTCCCACTCAGCCTTCTTTAGGTCCAGCTCACCACTATGTAACGTGCAACTATTTTCTCCCATTCTCTGGGTGGCCAAGGTGGGTCCTTTTAACGGCAGGCGGCGCTGGGCAGGCAATTCCTCCGACCTACACCGGACCAGCCTAGGCTCCTGGCAGGTGGGAATTAGTCTTCTCTCTTCCCCCAGCAGGGGCACCTCCAAGGCCCACAGGAAAGATGAGAGCGATTCCACCCAAACTGATTAGCTCGATCACCTTGAATTAGTCAGGTCCCTTCCCAAAGGTGCCTTTGAAAGCCCAGTGTATCCAAGGATTTATTCCCGCTCTTTCTGGAATCAAGCCCAGGGGTGACTCTTTCCCAAGACGGCACAGATTATTTTTTTCCTAAACCATCTAACTCCTTATCAGTGCGTGGCAGTCATAATTCACATTCGTGATGGAATTTCCCTTTATGGAAGGATTCCGTGGAAAAATAGATAGCCTCAGATTTTCCTTTTCTTACGCAAATGTCTTCCAGTTGCGCTGTTATCTCTGATTCTCATATTTGGTACAGCATGCTACATACAGTAGCTTCTTTTATAAATTGTTGGAGTAGCTTCCTAATAAAGGTTCAAGACTGCAGCACATTTTTCAGTCTATAAGGGGATTCTAATGAATGTCCTCTCATTTACGCTGACGTCAGTCATGAGAGAGAACGAACCAGGGAGTGACGTGTCCCTTGTAATTCAGAAACTTGAGGCTCAGAGAAGTGAAGGGACTTGCCCAAGATTACACAGGAATGGGAGCCAGGTAAATGGGCTTTACACCCAGACCAACACTGACTGCAGTCTCTGCTCTGAGTGCTGCATCCGGCCGCCCCTGTAAAGCAGAATGGGGCAGAATTTTGCATGTGCGCTAGAGTGCTCAGACAAAATGCAAGGTGCCTGGTTAAAGTTGGGCTTCACGTAAACAGCGGGTTTTTTTTTAGTCCCTGGCGGCTCAGACGGTAAAATTGTCTGCCTGCAATGCTGGAGACCCAGGTTCAATCCCTGCGTCAGGAAGATCCCCTGGAGAAGGAAATGGCAACCCACTCCAGTACTCTTGCCTGGAAAATTCCATGGATGGAGGAATCTCGTAGGCTACAGTCCGTGGGGTCGCAGAGTCAGACACGACTTCGCGACTTCGCTTTCGCTCTCACTTTCTTTCATGTCCCATATTGCAGGGGCGCACCGATGTTAAGAGTCTTTGTTATTTACTGAAATTCAAATGTAAATGAGCATATTGCACTTTTATTTGCTAAACCTGGTAACCCTGACCTGGGGGACACCTTAAGTGGCCACTGAGGCCCAGAGAGGGACAGCGATCTGCTCAAAAACACACAGGAAGGGACTTCCCTCGCCGTCCAGCGCTTAAGACTCTGCCTTCCAATCCAGGGGGCGCAGGTTTGACCCCTGATCAGGGAACTAAGACCTAAGATCCCACATGTCTCAGGGTGCAGTCAAAAAGTGTAAAAAAAAGACACAGGAGAAGTCAGAGCAAACCCAGGACTGAGGGCAGCGTGCCTGTTCCCAGCTCCTGCCCCTGTGTGAGGTTGCCGAGTGCTCCCAAGTCGAGGGAGCAGGGGTGCTGGCGAGCACAGCTGTCCCTCTCCAAGCGCTGCCTTCAGGCCGTCCCCTCCCCAGCTGTCCTACCTAACCACCCACCCCAAAACCAGGAAGCACGTCCCAGTGCGGAAAGATGAGCAGAGCGCGGTCATGCCAATTAGAGGAGACGGTGTTAATTGAGATTTCCAGACAGGGAGCACAGTCTGCTCAGGAAGCAGCTAATGAAGCAGGAGCCTCCAATTAAGAAGCAACTGGAGTGTTTGCCGCAGACCCAGCGCAGCCGGTGCAGCAGAGACCCTCAGGCTGCTCGCGTCCCCGCAGCAGCTCAAACGAGGGACCTCAGACCAGGCATCGCCCCTCCCTGGGCTCTGCTTCCTGGCTTGTGAAATGAGGGGGTGATGCCGGTTGCTATTTAAGCACCCTGCTGACCACCACAGGGGCAAGTCCAAGGAGGTGGGAGGGTTTTTTTCCCTCCAGCGGTGGACATTTCTTCATGGAATTCTAGTGTTCCCCGCCCGCTCCGCCTCCGCGCTGCACTCCACCTGAGGCCATTATTCTCTCATTTGTTATGGACTCAAATGCTAGTATCTGTAATTTTCGTCCCTTAATTTAATTTCTATTTCCAGACCCCATTCCTCTAGGTTGGCAATTCAAAGATTGCTTTCTCCCTAACCCCAGGATATACCAACATCCCAAAGGGATTAAACATGGTGCTGACGCATCTGTTGGGGGCAGGTCAGCAGCCTCCACTGAGGTGTCATCTTGGTCCCAGCCAAGCATCAGGAATGGTCCCTGCTGGTTGCCATGGAGATCATGCTCCCATCTGCTGAGGATGCAGCCTGTGGTCAATTGATGGTTATAATGGCCCCAATTTTTCTTGATTCCTAACATCCATATGCTTTGGTAGTGCTTGCCCCCACTGGTGACAGGCTTGACAAGCGTAATAGAAAGAGAATTGACCAGCATGAAGTAAACGACTGTCATGTAGCAGGGGTCAGTGTTCATTTATACACTGGGGTTGCACTTAGTTTTGCTTGGTTAGGAAACACATTTCTGTATCTTCCCAGAGGCATCAGGGGACTTATCTCTTTTAATTGCAATAAATGAATGTCAGGATGTGTTGCCTGGGATTTGCTTCAGAATGGAAACAAAGATACAATTGAAACAAGTTCGTCACGAGTTGATCCTTACCGAGGCCAGAGGATGGGGACTTGGGGCTCTTTTGTATAATTCTCTCCACATTTGTAACTGTGTGAAATATTTCAATGGGGAAAAAGCCCCTTGAAATCCTGCCAACCCTCCGGAACCACAAAGTCGTGCCCACCCCTCCTGCTGGGGAAGATGACACAGCCCGAGGGGCACACTCAGCATGTTCCTGGGAATCTTCATCATGTTCGTGCCCAAGGGGTCTGTCGTATCCAACTCCGTAATTCCATGGACTGTAGCCCACCAGGCTCCTGTCTGTGGGATTTCCCAGACAAGAATACTGGAGTGGGTTGCCACTTCCTCCTCTACATGGCACACAGGAGACGCTCAGCAAATATCTGTTGGCTGAAGATCAGGTCAGTTCAGTTCAGTCGCTCAGTCGTGTCCCACTCTTTGCGACCCCGTGGACTGCAGCACTCCAGGCCTCCCTGTCCATCACCAACTCCTGCAGTTCACCCAAACTCATGTCCATCGAGTCAGTGATGCCATCCAACCATCTCATCCTCTGTCGTCCCCTTCTCCTCCTGCCCTCAATCTTTCCCAGCATCAGGGTATTTTCAAATGAGTCAGTTCTTTGCATCAGATGGTCAAAGTATTGGAGTTTCAGCTTCAGCATCAGTCCTTCCAATGAATGTTCAGGACTGATTTCCTCTAGGATTGACTGGTTGGATCTCCTTGCTGTCCAGGGGACTCCCAAGAGTCTTCTCCAACACCACAGTTCAAAAGCATCAAGTCTTTGGTGCTCAGCTTTCTTTATAGTGCAGCTCTCAGATCCATACATGACCACTGGAAAAACCATAGCTTTGACTAGATGGACCTTTGTTGGCAAAGTGATGTCTCTGCTTTTTAATATGCTGTCTGGATTGGTCATAGCTTTTCTTCCAAGGAGCAAGCGTCTTTTAATTTTATGGCTGCAGGCACAGTCTGTCGTTCCATATCCAGTTCTAACTGTATGCAGATGCTTCTTGACCTGTATACAGATTTCTCAGGAGGCAGGTCAGGTGGTTTGGAATTCCCATCTCTTTCAGAATTTTCCACAGTTTGCTGTGATCCACACAGTCAAAGGCTTTGGCATAGTCAATAAAGCAGAAGTAGATGTTTTTTTGGAACTCTCTTGCTTTCTCCATGATCCAGCGGATGTTGGCAATTTGATCTCTGGTTCCTCTGCCTTTTCGAAAACCAGCTTGAACATCTGGAAGTTCACGGTTCATGTATTGCTGAAGCCTGGCTTGGAGAATTTGCGGTAGTTTAAGCATTCTTTGGTATTGCCTTTCTTTGGGATTGGAATGAAAACTGACCTTTTCCAGTCCTGTGGCCACTGCTGAGTTTTCCAAACTTGCTGGCATATTGAGTGCAGCACTTTCACAGCATCATCTTTCAGGATTTGAAATAGCTCAACTGGAATTCCATCACCTCTACTAGCTTTGTCCATAGTGATGCTTCCTAAGGCCCACTTGACTTCAGATTCCGGGATGTCTGGCTCTAGATGAGTGATCACACCATCGTGGTTATCTGGGTCACAAAGATTAGAGCAGTGTGGCTCAAATTAGAATAACAGGCTTCCGGCTTCCCTAAATCAACAAAATGATAGTAAAGTTCACCTGGAAAAATACATCTGCGAATAACAGCCAAGATTAGCCAGAAAAAAGAAGGGACCAGGGCCCGCCCTAAAAGGACACAGCCTGGTGGGAAAGAGTAGCTCGATAGATCAGTGGGGTGCTGCTGAGTAGTGGTTCTCAGCCCTGGCTTCACGTTAGGCTCCCCTAAAATGCTTCTAAAAAACACACAAACAGGAGACAGTGCTTGGGCCTTATTCCCAGAGACTGTGATCCATCAGGGTGGCCCCTGGGCACTGGGGTTTTCTTCCCTTCTAAAAACTTCGTCTTTATCAGTGTTTAATTCTGTAGTTAAGGGGACTCTTGCGCAGCCAGGACTGAGAACCACTGGGCTGGCAAGTCCCGAAGCGGGCTTGGCACCCAGGAACGTGTAATTTATGGTAAAGTGGCATTTCACACTGGTGGCAACAAGAAGGGTTCTTCAACCAGCGCTGCTGAGACGATTACTTCAGCATCTGGAAAGACCGCTGGGTGTTTACGCCTGGCATCAGATTAAATCCCATACGGATCAGAGTCTTAAATGTGACAATAGGAGAAGGAAGGGACGGAAAAGCCGTGAAAGTTCCTGAAGGAGCTATGAATAAGTTTATACTCACGGTGGGGACGATCTGCCAAAGCTGGTTATAAGCCTAAAGAGGAAAAAGCCCGTAACTTTTAAAAACATAAAAACATTTGATTCCTGGATGTCACCAAATACGGTAAATGAAGCAAAAACATGAATGACAAACTAGAAAAATCTGTTTAGAATACACATGCCAGACAGCGGACTAGCTTTCCGTGATTAACAGAGAGCTCAACTCTGCAGTAAGGTTCTGACACCAGTTGTAATTCTGCCCACCAGTGACGCTGTGTGGGCTCTATTCTGACAGCGAGCAAGTCTGTGGTACCAGCTGGGTGTCCTACTGTGTGTAAGTGTTAGTCCCTCAGTCGTGTCTGACTCTTCACAACCTCATGGGCCGCAGCACACCAGGCCTCCCTGTCCTTCGCCAGCTCCCGGAGTTTGCCCAAGTTCATGAGACAGGAAACGACAGGTGCACGCAAAACTTGAGCCCTAATGTGCATAGCAACAGTATTCCCCAAACCCAAAAGATGGGAACAAGCCAAGCGTCCATCATCTGATAAATGGATAAGCAGGACGTGCTCTGTCCCTATCACGGAATGTTATTCTATCGCAAAAGGAATGAAGTCCTGAGACCTGCTACGACGTGGACGAGCCTCGAAAAAAACATCCCACTCAGTGAAATGTCAGACATGGAAGTCCATATAATACATCATTTCATTTTATAAAATGTCCAGAATAGGCCAATCAATAGATGCAGAGAGTGGACTAATGGTTGCCTGGGGCTCGGGGGCAGGAGGAAACGCAGCAGTGTCTGTTAGTGATCACAGATTTTTTTTTGCGGGAGAGTGGTGATGAAATGTTCTAAAACTGATTATGCGGATGGTGGCATGACACTCAATATATTGAGATGATTAAATTGTGCACTTTAAATGGGTGAATTGTTTAGCAGGTGAATTACATCTCATAAAGCTGTTAAGAAAACACTGACATATGACTTTGCACTTCTCAGACTGGCAAAATTAGTAAGAGTGTAAGGATATAGACTCCCTCTTATACCGTCGATAAAAGTGTAAATTGGTGGCACCTTTCTGAAGAGCATTTTGGCAACCGCTGCCAGATTTAAAAGCGCACACGCCCTTCATCCGAGGGCTTCCACTTCCAGCTGACCCTATGGAAATGCTGCACATCCAGGAACACCCAGGAGATGCAGCCGGGGCTTTGTAAGAGCAAAGAAACGGGAAATGAACACACGTGCACAGAGAATGCAATCTTACCGTGGAAATAACATACAACCATTCAAAAAGAGGTGGAGGCGGAGGCCGTGTTGGTCTGGAGAGATCTTCAGGGACGTCGTTCAGGTGTAACACTTGCAAAGTACAGAACAGCCGGCAGAGAGCAACTCTGTTTCAATCAGTAAAAATGCTGATTTACCCAAGCATTCAGGAAGGAAATGCGAAAAAAGGAATCACCTCCCGGAGGAGGCCTGCGGTAGAGAAGCTTTTAGTTCTTATCTTACCATCTTTTGGGAACAGTTTAAATTTTCTAAATGTGTGCATACATTAACTTTATTTTTTAAATGCCACCAGGATTATCTGTGCAGTGGCATTCCAAGCCGCTTTTCATTTTCTTCATGTTCTTCTGTATTGAAAAAGAAAACCTTGAAAAATCTCTTGCACTGCTGACGAATGTGTGATGGTTGTGTGTGTGTGTGTGTGTGTGTGCGTAATGAACTGCTGTTGCCCATGAGGACCCTCGTAGAATCCACGCCCTCCGTCTCTGGGTCTGTTTCTCATACTCAGGGAAAGAGCTGGCGGAGCTGGGCTGGGAGTACTGCTGGCTTTAAAGGCTGGAAGCTGTAACTTCACTGACAGCCCAGAGTTCTCTCCAGAGGGAGCCTCATACCCTTCTGGGCCGGCCCACCTGGATCTATGGGGCAGGTGAGCTTGGAGGTGGGGTCCAGGTGAGATGGCAGGAGAGTCCACTCCTCTGAAATAGGAGCGCAGATGGGGAAGGCTCTGAGTGGATGCTCTGCTGGTCTGAACCAGCTCAACCAAAGCCCATTTTCTGAGTGAGGGCTGAAGGGGTCTCTGAAGGCTGGTAGCCCCTGGGCCCAGCCCTTAATGGTCACCTGGAGCAGGCCTGGAGTCCGGGAACCTGTGAATGTGCTCCCATAGGTGTTTATGGGCTTGCAGATCTGTGCTGCCCACAGGTTAGAAGCCACATGTGACACGCCCATGTCTGCGTCTCCTCCCTCGCTCCCATCTCTCTTCTTTCAGCATCTGTATTCCAGCAACGTCCCCTTCTGGGGCGGAGGCACCGGGGTGAAGACTCTCCATTTCAGGGAGGGTCAGGAGTCCATGGGAGCACTGTGTAGGGCTTGCCGCCTTCTGGGACAATCCACAAAACCCGTCCTGGGAGAACCAAAGAATTGGCCAGGGTTAGTGGGCCGCGGGCGGGGCACGGTGGACCACGCTGTTAGTGCGTTTGTATCCGCTTCACACCTGTGCCCGCCTGTGTGCTTGTGTGTGTGTCTGGGTGTGATGTCGTGCGTGTGTGCCTATGGCCGTGGAGTGTGTCCCTCCATGTGTGCGGCTGCTGGACACCCCTCGAGGGACAGGGCCCAGGCAGCTGCGGGCTCATGAGATGCCGAGGCTGTGCAGTGACCTCCCTCAGGGCCTGTCCTCCCTGGCGGAGCCGGCTGCTGCTAGGCGTCCAGAGACGGGAGTCGTCCCCGCTGCTCTCCAGAGGCCCTGCCGACCTGACAAAAGCTTTTAGATCTTGCCTGCGGGGTGTCTCGGTGGACAGAGTAGGACTCTGTAACAAGAGGCCCCCCAACACTCAGCACAAATAACTTAGTTTATCTCTCCAGCCATAGCAGTGTGGGAAGGTGGTCCAGGCTAGCGTGGATGTTTGACGGTGCTCTCGAGTCCCAGGGCTCCCCAGGCCACCTTGCTCCTCAACCACACAGGACACGGCCTGCGAATCCTCTTGCCCACTCTTTCGGCCTCAGGTCCCAATTCAGTCTGCCCCAGATCTTTGTTCTGTCACCAAGAGGCTCAGCCACACGACTTCCCAAACCACAGAGCAGGCTCTCTGAGATGAAGCCCGCCTCTCCGAAAGACAATGGACCCCGGTGCGCACTTTTTCCCCATGTTATTATTAAATATGGACTCTTTCTTTTTGTGGCTATAGGTTGGTTATCTGTCCGCATCCCCAGCCTTTGGGCAAAGTACTTTACTCTGTGCCCCTAGTGACCCCATCTGTAAAACAGGGATAACCATAGTTCAACTCCTAGGTTTGCTGTATGGATCAAATTCTAGGTTCCTAGGATCAACTGAGCTTAAAGCTTTTAGAATTGAGCCGAGCACATGCTCCGTGCTATTTTAATAATAATCAGCATGAGTATCTGTTTGGATTCTCTCCATCTCTCCATGGGGTGGAAGGGCAGGCATCACTTCACCTTGAGACAAAGAAATGAAGGACCAGTTGCCCAAGGCCACAGCGCTGGCAGGCTGCTGGCTGGGTCTGGATTTAATCCAGGCCTGAACCTCAGTGACCTCATGATAAACTTGGGGTGATGATGGAGCCCCCTGGTAGTATTAGGTTGTGAGAGTCCAGTGAAAGTGAAAAGGGCTAGTTGCTCAGTCATGTCTGACTCTTTGCAACCCCTTGGACTGTAGCCTGTCAGACTCCTCTGTCCATAGGATTCTCCAGGCAAGAATCCTGGAGTGGGTAGCCTTTCCCTTCTCCAGGGAATCTTCCCCACCCAGGGATCAAACCCAGGTCTCCTGAGTTGGAGGCAGTCTGTTTACGTTCTGAGCCGCGAGGGGAGCTCTGAGAGTCCAGTGCTGACACGCAATCAGGTGATAGGAATGTGGAGGACACCGTTCAAACGACTGTGCCCTTCCCCTTCATAGGGACCCCCAGTCTCCAGGCCCGTGACACCTACGCTCTCACACAGCCAGCAGGGATCCCAGCTGCCCTGTGCCTGGCAGCCCTGGGGTCAGCTGCTCCTGTGTGCTGGGCGGGGCGGCTGGGCCTTCAGAGAAGCCCATTGTCTCCATCTTCTGGGGCTCTATTGTTGGGGCCTCCTCCCAGGGCGCAGCCCCAAGACACTCAGCTGTTACCCGGCTAGTCTTGGCTTCCCGAGCTGGAGGAGGGGTGAACGTGCAGATGATAAACAACTGTACCCTGAAGACTGGATCACCAGTCTGGTTCTACTGATAAGGACACGGAGGCTCGGAGAGGCTAAAGGACTGAGTGCGGAGCGCTTGTCTCAAGTCGGAGCTGCCGGACGAGGCTGGGCAGTGGGAGCGGGGGACCTCGAGGCAGCGAGGTCATGCATCGTATTAGGTCGGAAATGTCAAGGCCAGAACACCCGGCCCCCGACCCCATCCCGCTAGTGGAAACAGAGACCCTAGAGCGCAGACGCTCGCCCCGCTGGGGTCGGGGTCACATAGCGACTCCGCCTCCGAGCCCGCCCGGAAGCCGGGCGTCCCTAGCTCCCCGGATCTCCCGGCCTTGGGACCACTAAGACGCGCCGGGAGGGCCGGGGCGGGGCTATTGCTCCTGTTCCCGTTCTGCGACGAGCGGCCCTCCCCCTAAGGGGCGCGGCTTCCGAGCAGAGCGAGATCTCACTGGATGTTTGCCTGCGGAAGGCGGGACTTGGCGCTTGAAGGACGTTGGGGGCGTGGCCTCCGTCGGCGCCGCCCGAGAGCTCGGCGCGGGACTCCGGCCCTCTGTGACGCAGGCCCGAGTGGGGGCGGGGCCGGGCCGAGCCTCTCGAGCTCCGCCCCCAGCGGAGGCGGCCGAGGCCGGGGGCGTGTCCTGGGCGGGGCCGCGCCCCGCCCCGCCCGGTCGCGGAGCGGTGGCGGCGCAGGGAGGGCCCGGCCCCGGGATGTGAGTGCGGCGGGGGCGGGGGCGCGGGCTGGGGCGCCGGCCAGGCCGCGGGGGTTCCCAGGGGTCCCCGCGGGCGGGCGCACCGGTGCGCGGGCGGCCGAGCGAGCCGGCCAGGTGCGGGCCCAGGTACGGCGGGCGCTCGGGCCGCTTGGCCCGGGTCAGCGCCCCGCGTGCCGCGGCCAGCCCAGCGCCACTCATCTGCGGCGCACGGGGCGCTGGCCGGGCGGGGGCCGGCGACGTGCGCGGCTTGGCGTCTGTCCTCGGGGCCCCCCAGCAGAGCGGAGGCCCCCGCGGTGGCAAGCCGGCTTTCTGTGCCCTGTGCGGCGGCTGCGGAGGTGTGATGGGGGTCAGCTGGCGCGGAGGGCCCGAGGTGACCCCATCCCTGGCTCCGGGTTGGGCCGCAGCCTGCGTGAGCCCGAGCTGCTGTTTCTGGGAACTGTCCCCCTCGCTAGTCAGGGATAGATGGGGCGCGTTCTGTGCTCGGTTGAGTGCCTTATCTCAGCCCTCCCGACAGACAGCCGCACGTTTTGCAGCCCAGGAAAGCCAGGCCTAAGGCCACACAGCTGTTGGTTGTAACTGTTGTCATGCGGAGGTGAGGTGCTGAGGCTTGCACCCCAACACACCTGGTGCACATGGCCTGCTCCAGAGACCGGGGTGACCTTGGGGTGCCCCTGGTCCTCTCTCTGAGCCTCTGGTGGGGTGGTGGTGCCTGCACCCACCCCGGGGTGCTGCCAGGATTGGGCCGGATGGTTCAGGGAGTTGAGTAGGGAGCCACTATCTTAGTGTTGCTTCTGCGGCCCTTCTGCTGCTGCCAGGGGAGCTAGTGGCACTGGGTCAGGGCTGTGTGCGGTCTGAGCTTGCTGGCGCGAAGGTGCGGCTGCTCCCACACTGAGGCTGTTCCTGTCTGTGCGTGTCTGTGCCCGTGCCCACGAAGGCCACACCCCACCCAGCTGTACCAGCACGTGCCGGACTCACGCTGGCCCATTGTGTACTCGCCGCGCTACAACATAACCTTCCTGGGCCTGGAGAGGCTGCACCCCTTTGACGCAGGAAAATGGGGCAAAGTGATCAGCTTCCTGAAAGGTATGGAAGGCCCCCCCACCCCCGGGACCTGCATCCGCTCCCTGCAGCCCACCTGCCACCACCGCACAGTGCTGCCTTTCCCTCACGCAAGCTTCAGACGCTCCCGCTCCAGCCTCAGCCCTGACTGCCTTCCACCCGTGCTGTCGTGAGGATCTCTCCAACACAGCCCTCTGAGCACGACCTGGCCCTGCAGCACACCTTCACCGGCTCCTGTTCCCTGGGGACCCAAGCCCTGTCTCTGCCCCTGGAGACCAGTAGCAGGGGAGCTGGGTGCCATGGAGCCAGGGAGGCTGACCTCTGGAGGGATGCACTGTCCATGCCCCACAGAGTCCGAGAATCCTGGAGCTGGACCACCTTTGCTCCAACCCCACTGATGAAAAATCTAGGAAACTGGGCCCAGAAAGGTCTGACCCTCAGAGCTCTGGCCTCATCCCATTTGTGGCTCATTCTCTGAGTAGGGTAATGCTGTGGGGAGCGCGCTGTTTCAACCGTGGTTTGTAATCCAGGGTTGAAAATTCAAGCATCGCAGTAGACTGGTGGGAAAAAAAAAAAAGATACTCCAGTTTCCTATATTGGGGGTTCTTTAACTTAGGGAAGTAGGAAGTATTACATGAAGTGTTACCTGGCATTGGATGAAGCACTGAATATCTCTACATCACACAATGCCTTTGGTCACGTCCTGGGGGATGTTTCATTTGGGGGCTAGCCCACATTTAACACCTAAGCCCATCTCCCTCTTTAACAAATCTAGAGCGAGCCTCGGCCCTGCACCTTGCAGAAAATAGTCACAGTGGAGATTAAGGACACTGTGGCCTTCGTATTTTTTTGTTTTTGTTTGTTTTTAGTTTCGCTTACCTTCTGTTTCTGGCAGGCGATACTGATTTTCCACTTGCAGTAGCGACCAGAGTGCTTATTCAAAGAAAAAGATTATGTAGAAAACAGGACAAGTGTGCAGGCCTGGGCAGAGCTCGGGGCCGGGGGGAGGGGTCGTGGAGCCAGCCTGCCTCCCCCTGACTGTTCCCTCCTGGGGGTGGAAGCTCGCAGCTGTAACCACTGACCTCCAGGGAGTTCGCTCACGCCTCCCTGAATGAGGTCCTTCCCTCTCTGCTTGCAGCGGGCCTGAGGCTCTCCGCAGATTGCCCCTTCTCGGGCTCGAGTGTCGCCCTACAGTGCAACCTAAGGGTGCCTTGTCCCCATCACTGAGGTGACCGTCTTCCTGAGTTCGCTTCCTTCTCTGATGAGGATGTAGGTAGAGAGGAGGCAGGGCCACGTGGTGAAGGGCCTTGGGTACTGCCAGGAACAGAGCTGGTCTTTTGGGGGAAGGCAGTGGGGAGCCTTAAGCTGAAGCTCCAGTACTGTGGCCACCTCATGCGAAGAGTTGACTCATTGGAGAAGACTTTGATGCTGGGAGGGATTGGGGGCAGGAGGAGAAGGGGACGACTGAGGATGAGATGGCTGGATGGCATCACTGACTCGATGGACGTGAATCTGAGTGAACTCCGGGAGTTGGTGATGGACAGGGAGGCCTGGCGTGCTGTGATTCACGGGGTCGCAAAGAGTCAGACACGACTGAGCAACTGAACTGAACTGAACTGAGTAGGGAGCCATGAAATGTTCCAGCCTCTCCATGGAGCTCTCTGTGGGAGACGGAGGGAACCAGGTGGTGTCTAGGATCTTCCAGGTGGCTCCGTAGTAAAGAATCCGCCTGCCAGTGCCGGAGACGCAGGTTCGATCCCTGACCTGGGAAAGATCCCCAGAGGGGAAAATAGCAACCCACTCCAGCATTCTGCCTGGGAAGTCCCGTGGACGGAGGAGCCTGGCGGGCTACAGTCCATGGGGTCGTGGAGTCGGACATGACTTAGTGGCTAAACAATGGCAAGCCGGATTCTACCAGGGTTGGTTTCTGAGAGTGACATATTAGTACTGGTCCCGTAGATTCTGACCTCGTCCTTCAGTTTCCCTAGAACCAGAGCGTCATGGATCCGTTCTCGGTGCCCTGGACAGAGCACTCCCTCCATTCTGTCTGACTTCTTCTGTTGCAAAAAGGAGGGAATTTTGTCTGGTCTGTGTGGGGGGTGACGCCATAGTGTGGCGCTTCCCAAACATCAGTCGTTGGCTCACCACTCTTGGGACCGTGCCATCAACTCATACCACCTGTTCCATTATTTGCATCAGAGTTTTTATCGACGTAGCCTTCATTTTTAAAAACTTAAATAAGCCTGTTTTAAAAGGAAACATTGTGTCATCTCAATGGAAAAAGCCAGTTTCATTTGCCAGAAACAGAAGGTCATGGTAAAAAAATAAATGCAGTGAAAGTAGCGGTGTATTCCAACTCGGGCAGCTTTCTGTTGTGAGAGGCTGTGAAACGATTGCTGCTGGTGAGGGGGTTAAAAAAAGGGAGAGGAGCAAGGATCAGGCAAGACCCCCACACACGACACCCCCCATGACGTCACCACAAGGTGGCGGAGACTCAACCAGAGTTTTTCTCACCTTGAGACGCAGCATTGGTGACCCCTGTGCCACCTGCCTCTGCAAGTTGCCCAGCCACGCCTGAGCTCACCCCCTGGCTCTCAGCGGCCTGGGACACCGGAGGATCGCTGGGCACAGCGTCCTATGCCCCCTGGCCCGAGGGCCTGGCAGCTCTCTCCACACTGGCCTGAGAGGTGGCCCAAGCCAGCAGGGGCCACCTTCTCCTGGGGCAGGGCTGCCAGGGCCACGTCTGAGCCTGTGGGAGGGGCTGGGGCTGGGGGCCAGCAGGGGTGCATGGTGCCTGCTTTGTGGTTTCAGAGGAGAAGCTGCTGTCAGACAGCACGCTGGTGGAGGCGCGGGAGGCCTCGGACGAAGACCTGCTGGTGGTGCACACAAGGCGCTATCTCAACGAGCTGAAGGTACGGGGCCTGGGGGCGGCCAGCCGGGAGGCGGGGACACAGGCTCCAGGGGCTCCGCTCCTGTCCCTGCGCAGGGTGGGCGTGTGAGTCTGCGGTCCCCATCGGGAGCCAGGGGCCCTAGGAGGGCAGGATGCGTGTGGTGCACACACACGAGGCGCTATCTCAATGAGCTGAAGGTGCAGGGCCTGGGGGCGGCCAACCGGGAGGAGGGGCCGCAGGCTCCAGGGGCTCTGCTCCTGTCCCTGCGCAGGGGAAGCGTGTGAGTCTGCGGTCCCCATCGGGAGCCAGGGGCCCTAGGAGGGCAGGTACCAGGGATGCGCGTGGCTGCTCCTGGGGGTCGTGAGCCCCCATCCCTGGGAGCATGAAAGCATGAACGCCCCCTTGATGGGGATTGAAGCTTCGCCGGTGTTTGGGGCCTCTGCCTCAGTGACTTTCCATCTGGCCTCTGTAGACAGGCCTCCAAGACCCCTGCTGGGGTGATGGGTGGCGGCCCCCAGCTCCTTGTCTCCCTCCAGCCACGTCTGTGCCACCTTGGCGTGTATTTATGTATTTATGTTGGGTTGGAGCTGAAGATTCTGTTTCAAGGCTTCTACTGCTAGAGACTTGGAAACTGTTGCGCTGAAAGCTGGTTTTTGCGCCCCAGCTGGGAACGTATACAAGTGGTCAGGCGGGTGGTGGGTGGTATGGGGCGAACCCGAGCTCCGGCCCCTCCCAGGCGGTGGCTGCCGCTCAGCTCCTCCGTGGGCCTGGCTTTCAAAGAGAAGCCAGGAATGCAGACCGGTGGGTGCAGACCGGTGGGTGATGGCACCTGATTTCTTAACGTAGCGACTCATCGGAAGGTTTGCGAATCCGCCTGCAGGCTGTCTGTGATGACCTCTTTCTAGACGAGCCTCACGGCTCCCATCTGTGCGCTTCCGAGGGCGGAGGCGTTGTTGGGCCCCTTTGTGGGGGCGGAGGGCAGGCGGGGCTGGGGGCAGCGTCAGAACTCGGTGGGTCGAGGATGCCCCGGGTTCTCTGACCCCGGGAGCGTGGACCCCTGACACATAGCGCTGGGCTCCCAGCGCCTCATCTTAGAGCCAGAGTGGACGCCCGAGGTCACCAGGCCCCGCCCCTGAGGTGGGCAAGCCTGCAGAGGCCACACCTGCTCGAGGGCACCCAGGCGGTCCCGCAGGCCCCGGGGGGACCCCAGACAGGCCACTGCAGGGTCTCCTGGGCTCCTGGTCGCGCCTGCTGCCCCTCGTCCTCCCACGCGCCAGCCCGAGCAGTGAGCATTCTAGATGGAACCTTGGCAGCTTGTGCTCCTGAAAGATTACCAGGAAGAGGATGAAGCCTGGTTCCCGGGAGACCGAAGGGTGCGAGGCCCTGGCAGGAAGCCCAGCACTTGGCTGCCCTGGTTTCCCGGGGCCGGGACCTGCGTGGTCACAGTCCACAGCCCAGGGGCGAGGCCAGGAGGACATGCCTGCCAGAGTCCAGAGGGTGAGGGTGGGGCCAGGGCGAGGCCAGGACCAAGGGGCCGGGCTGGAGGGAGCGCCCGGAGAAAGCTGGGCAGGGCTGGGCTCCATCTGTTTGGAGGTCCTTTCAGGGAACCATGGGGGCTGACCGCATGCCTGGCCTTGGGCCCCCCAGCACCCTGAAGGCAGCTTTCTAGGTGCTACGTGATAATACGAGCAAGTATTTACAGGTAGAGTCTCAAGTAGAAAACCGACGTCAAGGGCAGAAGGAGCATTCAGATATGCAAATGTGTCCAAGAGGCCACGGCCAAGCCACATATCTGGAGCTCCCTGGTGGCCAGAGCGAAAGGAGAAACACGATGGTTTCCACATGACCTACTAAGGTGAAGAAGTATTCAGTCGTGCAGCACCTCAGGATGGAGTTCTGACTGTGTATTGGGTGCAAAAACAAAGCAATGAGCAACGTTCCCTGCTGCCATGGATTCGCATTTCCTGCTGCAAGACTGAGAAGAAGTAACCGTCAAAAGCATCTGAGAGCGACGGAGGGGAAAGAAAGGGCCAGTGGGCAGAGGCGCGTTCGCGCAGGCCGAGCTACCCGGGAGCGACAGGGAGGAGAGAAAGGGCCACTGGGCAGAGGTGCGCTCGCGCAGGCTGAGCGACCCGGGAGCGACAGGGGAAATAAAGGGCCACTGGGCAGAGGCGCGCTCGTGCAGGCCGAGCGATCCGGGAGCAACAGGGGAAAGAAAGGGCCACTGGGCAGTGCAGGCCGAGTGACCCGGGAGCGACGGGAAAGAAAGGGCCAGTGGGCAGAGGCGCGCTCGTGCAGGCTGAGCGGTCCGAGCGGGCCTCACAGAGCAGGCGGGCTGTGAGCCGAGACCAGAGAATGACGAGTAGGCGATACTTGCGGCGTCTCAGAGGAAGGCGGTTGTAGGGACTCAGGCCTGGAGTGGGAGGGGGCTCAGCCTCCCAAACGGGAGAGTGAGGGAGTGGGCTGGGCGGGCATCTGGGGGAGGGCATTCTGAGCGAGCAGGAGGAGGAGCAGGGGCAAGGGCCCTGAGGCAGGAGTGTCCCAGCAGCAGTGACACCGCTGGATTGGAGGGAATGGAAGGGAGGCGGTAGGAGGCGGGGTCAGATGAGGGTCAGGACCAGCGAGGGCCTGTGGTCGCTGCGACTTTGCTCTGAGGGCAGTGGGAGCCCAGGAGTGTTTCAAGCAGGAGGACGCGATCTGACCTGGGTTTCCAGAGCTTGCTTGGCAGCTGTGATGGGAATAGATGAGACCGGCTATCAGGATGAAATCAGGAGCCCAAGAGGAAGGGGGTGGTTGCCGTGATCCTGGTGGGAGAGCCTGGGCACTCACACAAGGCTGGAAGCAGCCGTGGCCGGGGGTGGACGTGGCAGGACCCGGGGTTTGCTGTGAAGCTGGAGCAACAGGCCTTTCTTGGGCTCGGATTGGCTGCGGGGAAGCCAAGGATGCCCCGGAAACTGTGGCCGGAGCCCCAGGGAGTCGGGGCGCAACTTTGGCCTTGTTGCTGCCCCCCACGGTGCCCTGAGTCAGTGAGAACAGAGACACAGACCCCGTGCACAGAGTACCCGGGGGTGAGCCTCCGAGGGTCCCCGGGAAATGGGACCTCCAGGGTTATAGGACAGTTTCTCCACTTCTGCGAAAAAAACAAAAATCAAAAACGCTACTGGGATTTCAGTAGCGATTATGAGTCTGTAGACAAGTTAGGAGAGAACCGCCGTCTTCACCAGGCTGGGTCTTCCACCCCATGGGCACTGACGTCTTTCCCCTCATTCAGAACTTGACGTTCTTTCAGCAGCATTCTGCAGTTTCCACCGTACGAGTCTTGTACCTGGTTGGTTAATTTATTCTTTTTGATGTCCTTGTAAATGAAATTGCTTTCTTAATTTCCTTTTGGGGCCGGTGGTTTCATTTTCTTTCCTTCTCTGTCCCCTGCTGGCTTGCTGGGGGCGGGAGGGAGGCAGAGGTCGATGTTTTCCTTCGGGGGCTTGTCGCTCCCTTCCAGGGAACAGTCATTCCCTGCTTCCCACGTGCTGGGCTGCTGCTGGGGTTGGTGTGACAGACAGGTGGAGCCCCCGCCTTCCCGATTATGGATCCTCCACACACGTGCAACACATATGCCCCCGCTCACTCACACGTGGTCTTGCAGCTGTCCGGCCAGACCGTGCTCTCCCTCCCCCAGCAAAGCTGTCACATTGCAGGTCAGCACCTCCCCACCAGGCTGCTGTGTGTCCGTGAGGACAGACCAGCTCCATCTCCGGGCCTGGTGCCTCCCCAGGCTCTTGGGAAATATCTGCCAGGTGCCAGTGTCCCTGCAGGGCTCTGCCTAGCATTGGTGGAGAGCAGGGCCTGGATCACGGGTGTTCCCAGCCAGGCAGGAGAGGTCCAGGACCAGGGTGCATGGACGCTTGCCCAGGGCCCGGGAGGTCGAAGGGAGGCTATGTCCTGGTCTGGGTGCCCCAGGCCCTCCTGCCTCGGCAGCAGGGGACGAGAGCGTGCAGCCCCATCTGAAGGGACGGCTGACTCCGGGTGGATGAAGGGGCGTGCTGCGCTGGGGGACCAGCAGCCCTGGGCGTCCAGTCCGGACTCTGTCGATGACTCGCTGTGACCTTGTAAAGAAGGATCCTCCTTCCTTATCCCCTCTCCCTGCCCGCGCAGGGCCTTGCTGCCCCGGGGTGCGGGCCAGGCCAGTTCTGAGTAGGCTGGGTGGTGACCGGTCGTCCCCTGCAGTTCTCCTTCTGGACACAAGAGGGCAGCCGAGGGCCTTGGCCCATGAGGCCCTTCGCTGACTTCACTTTAAGAACACCCTGTTGTGAGCATCTCTGTGCCGAGCCTGAAGTTCAGCCACGGTGGGAGGGCCCCCATTTCTCACCCGAGGAGCTGCACTTGCCCACAGCCCCCCAGGCGCCCTGAAGCTGGTCCAGGGGGAATCTTCTGCCTCTGGGCCTGTTGGGCAGAGGGAGGCCAAACAGCCCGCGTCTCTTCCCGCAGTGGTCCTTTGCCGTCGCGACCATCACAGAGATCCCCCCGGTCATCTTCCTGCCCAACTTCCTGGTGCAGAGGAAGGTGCTCAGGCCCCTGCGGACCCAGACGGGAGGAACCATAATGGTAGGTGGGGCGTGGCGGGCAGTGGCTGGGCGGGAGCCCCCAGCCCTGGCTCCTTCGCTCCCTGGGCCTTTGCCCACCTGGGGTTTTCCCTCCAGAATGCTTCATCCCGCTGAGTAGTTGAGCAAAATCGCAAATGTTCTTCAAGGCGGCAACAGAAACTTTCTTCCAAAGCTTCTCCCATAGAAATCACTGCTCTTCCCCCAAGACCCCCTGTTAGAGTATTTGCTGGTGTGTGAGAGGTGTCCTTAACCAGCTGGGACCCCCCAAGAGTGTGTCCAAAAACTGCAGCTCTGAGCTTCTCACATTTCAGATGAAAACAAACCTGTGACCTCCACGGTGGATGGTGGCCCTCACCCGCGTCGGGGTGTGGCAGTCGCCAACACTCGCGGCAAAACTGGGTTTCACACCGCGTGTCAGCTCAGTCCAGTCGCTCAGTCGTGTCCGACTCTTGGTGACCCCATGGACTGCAGCGCACCAGGCCTCCCTGTCATCACCAACTCCCAGAGTTTACTCAACTCATGTCCATTGAGTCAGCAATGCCATCCAACCATCTCATCCTCTGTCGGCCCCCTCTCCTCCCACTTTCAATCTTCCCCAGCATCAGGGTCTTTTCCAATGAGTCAGCTCTTCACATCAGGTGGCCAAAGTATCAGAGTTTCAGCTTCAGCATCAGTCCTTCCAATGAAAGTCAGCCACAGACAGTGAGGAAAAGAAGTGGAAATGACTGAAATGTACAGAGATCTAACCCAGACCTGGATCAACACCGGCTGACCCCTTGTGGTTTTCTTCTTAGCTTTGCAAATGTGTGCACTTTTAAAGTTTATTAGAATATTCCTGCTCACCCCAGAATGATGGGTTCCTACATGATTTCAGGACCAGAGCGACAGTATTTCCGTGAGCAAAACTGTGTCTGTTTTCCGTTCGAAAGCCGCGTGAGAATCCTGGTCAGCTCGCATGCAAGCCTCAGAACGGAACTCTGGTTTCCTCCAGTTCCCTCACCCAGTTACACAGGGGTTTACACTTTGCAGGTGGCTCAGTGGTAAAGAATCCGCCTGCCAGTGCGGGAGCCACAGGAGATGTGGGTTTGATCCCTGGGTTGGGAAGGTCCGCTGGACGAGGGAATGGCAGCCCCCTCCAGCATTCTGGCCTGGGAAATCCTGTGGGCAGGGCAGCCTGGTGGGCTGCAGTGCTCGAGGTCAGAGTCGGACGCTACTGAGCGCGCTCACGACGCGCTGCCATCTCAGAGGCCAGCTGGGGGGTTGCCGGGTGGGGGCGGGTGGGGGCGGGTGGTGCCCCCCGTACCCCCACCTCACAGCTCATCCGCACCTTGGAGCTGCCTGCAGTATTCACGGGGGCAGTGAGTCAGCGCAGGAGTGAGTGAAGCGCTCTGCCCCTGCCTGCCTCAGCCTGTGCTTGTTTTCAAAGGCAGGGAAGCTGGCAGTGGACCGCGGCTGGGCCATCAACGTAGGTGAGTGCCCTGGGGCCGGGCCTGGGGCCTGGTGGCAGCTGCTCGGATGCCATGATGGCAGAGCTGCCCCCCGACCCAGGGACCCGGGGGCGGTGACCTGCCCCGGGGGGGGGTCCGTTTGCCTGGCCAGCCTGGAGGCCCAGAGCTGTCCCTGGGAGGACGGAGGGGGCACCTGGGGCGTGCCCTTGCCCAGCCCTGCCCACTCCACGACTGTCCTCGCAGGCGGCGGCTTCCACCACTGCTCCAGCGACCGGGGAGGGGGCTTCTGCGCCTACGCGGACATCACACTTGCCATCAAGGTGCGTCCGAGCGCTCGTGACAGGCGGGGGCGAGGGTGATCGTCTCCAAGAGCCTCCCTGAACGTCCCCCGGTCCAGTGTTCTCAGCACACGTTCTCACGAAGGGAGTCGAGGCCCCGAATGGGAGGGAGCTCACCTGGGTCCCTCAGCTCGGCTGAGACTCAAACGTGGACGTGACACCTGCTCGTCTCTGTTGCCTGTGGCGGTCCAGAGGCGCCCGCCTTCTCCAGGGGCCGGGGACCGGAGGAGAGCAGCTTACGGGACGCCGCTCGATTATTAACAGGAGACAGGGCTCTGCTCCAGGAGAGCGGGGAGGAGACAGGGATCAAGACCTTGATGGTGGCGACAGTGACTGGCATCTGCGGGGCTCACCCCTTCACCCCCAGGGAACGGGGCCGGCAGGGGTGAGGGCACAGCCCGAAGGGGCAATGCTGGCCGTGGCCTCCGCGGCTGTCAGAAGCCAGTGCTCTGCCAGCACCCGCGTCGGGGCTCAGGCTGGGAGTCCACGTGGTTCCCTCGGCTCCTGTTCACCCGGCGTGGGAACGGATGAGGAGGAGGGGGCAGCAGACCCTGGCCGTTTGGAGAGGGAGAGGCCAGGAGACCTGGTGGGAGGGGAGGGCAGGGGAAGGAAGGGCTTCCCCGAGGCGGTGGCTTTAGGGCCGGGCCCCTGTAAGAAGGCGGAGATGGCAAGACGGAGCTCCGGGTGCAGCTGGGAGGGGGTCCCCGCTGCAGACACACACAGGCTCCTCTGAGCCACACAGACCTCCTGGCAGCCTGGGGTCTCCCGCAAGCACGGAGGTGCTCGCAGCCCACCCGGTCTCTGACCAGGGCCCCTGGGGGGCTGCGCCCTCTCGCCCGGGAGGTCCTCACCTCTCCCCTCTCTTGCCCTGGGCAGTTCCTGTTTGACCGAGTGGAGGGCATCTCCAAAGCCACCATCGTGGACCTCGACGCCCATCAGGTGAGTGCCCGGCGGGGCTGGGGTCTCCCTCTCCCCAGGCGGTCTCTGACACACGGCCCCACACGGTGGGGTTCCCCACCCCCAGGAACACCCCTGAGCCCCAGGCTGGGCCTCTGCTGCCCCTCCACCCCCCGCCCCGCCCAGGGGGCGTTCCCTGGGGCGTGCTGCGGGGTCCTGGCCTGGCCCCGGGTGGCCTGCCCTGAGCGGCTTCTGTGTCCCCACCAGGGCAACGGGCACGAGCGCGACTTCATGGGCGACAAGCGCGTGTACATCATGGACGTGTATAACCGCCACATCTACCCCGGGGACCGCTTCGCCAAGCGTGAGTGCCCCCCCGACCCCAGCACGCCCGCCTGAACTGGGCTCTGTCTGCCGGGCTTCTCCTGCGTGCCGGGCCCTGCAGACGCCACTTCACTTCTTGGTCCTCGCCATCCCAGGGAGGGGGAGGCCATCCCCACTTCACAGACAAGGAAACTGAGACCCAAGAGGTCGCTTGACCCACGGAAGACCATGTAACAGCCCCCACCCAAACAAACACACAGTGAATCCCTCTGCTGGGGTGGCCACCTGGAGAATAGAGTGGGATTTTCTCCTGGGCATGCAGCTGTCTGGTCAAAAATAGGGAAGGACAAGAAAGAAACAGAAAAATGTAGAAGTAGAAAATACAAGATAAGATGGCAGAAATCAGTTCAAACGTGAAAGTTAAATAAATGCCAGTGGGTTAAACTCATCGATTAAAGGGCAGGAGACCCTTTGATGAAGCTTTGAAGACAGGGGGACCTGCCCACCCTGTGGGGAGGGGACATTTACGCAGAAAGCGCCGCGGGTGACTCAGCCACTCTATGGCCCCAGGGACCCGATTCCGAACTGAATCTCATCTCGAGCGGACTGGCTTCGGACCCGAGGGCGCATGGGGTGTCCGTGTCTCTGGAGAGAGCTCACGGGGGCAGTGAGCCCAGGCACCCAGTGTGGGTCCCTGAGCCCCAGGCAGTGTTCCATCCACGGTCCTTGTGCTCTGTTAGCTTACTTTTGGGTGGGTGAGCGGCTGAGCAGCACTAGAGTCAGACGGGAAAGCAGGCAATGCCCCAGCCCCGTTTCCCGGCTGCACACTGGGGCATCGCTGTCTCCCCCGCCAGAGGCCATCAGACGGAAGGTGGAGCTGGAGTGGGGCACGGAGGATGACGAGTACCTGCAGAAGGTGGAGAGGAACCTGGAGAAAGCTCTGCAGGAGCACCGCCCCGACGTGGTGGTGTACAACGCGGGCACGGACATCCTTGAGGGCGACCGCCTCGGCGGGCTGGCCATCAGTCCACAGGTGTGTCCCGAGGCAGGGCGGGGGCGGGCTCTGCTCTGGGGACTCAGCAGCGACGGGAACGTGGGTGGCACGGGCGTTCCTCCTGAGGCCAGAGGGGCTGGGCGGCAGCAGCAGCACGGAGCGGGGTTAGACTCACAGCAGGACTTCTGCCACCCTGAGGGTCCGGGCCTGCCTGAGCCCATCTTCCCCGTCCCCCACACCCACCCAGGGCATCGTGAAGCGGGATGAGCTGGTGTTCCGGATAGTCCGCGGCCGCCAGCTGCCCATCCTCATGGTGACCTCGGGCGGCTACCAGAAGCGCACGGCCCGCATCATCGCCGACTCCATCCTTAACCTGTATGGCCTGGGGCTCATCGGGCCCGAGTCTGCTAGTGTCTCAGCACAGAACTCAGACACGCCTCTGCTGCCCCTGGAGGTGCCCTGACCACACTGCCCTCTCGGAGGCTCCCCGCCTGCAGCCCGTCCACCCACCCACCAGCCTCCCAGCGCATCTCCTCCTCCAGCCGAGGGGCCGGGGGCGCCTTGCACAGCTCCGCTCTCCCCCCGCCCCGGGTATCGGGGACTCCGGGCCCCTCTGCAGATGGGGCAGAGGGCAGGGCCTGAGTCCTGGCAGGACCCACAGGGGCACGGCCTGACCAGACCGCAGAGGTGGTGGTTCTCCCCAGAGGGAGGACACAGGTGGGGCTCCGGCGCAGGGGGCGCTCCTCAGGGTGGGATGCTCCAGCTTTCAGCACAGCACGGCCATTTCAGACTGAGGAGGCTTGCAGGATCGCCCTCCTGCCTCTTCTACACCGTCTCCCCCTCCCGCCAGGGGTGGGGCGTCCAAGAGGGGGCTGAGCCGGGTCTCTCTGGGCAGGGATTCCCAGGCAGCAGGCTCGAGCCCTGGTCCTGGATGTGGGGTCGCGGGGAAGGCGTGCAGGTACCGGTGGGTCTTCCCGTCTGGCTTCTCCATCAGTAAAGGAAGGGCTGGACCCGCTGTCCCTGAGCCCCTCCCCGCTCGTGGGAGGGTGGAGAGGGGAGCCTGCTCCACCAACATCTTGCTTGTCCAGAGGGAAGGGCAGGCTCGGGGTTGGGGGGCGGGGGATGAGCTCTGGGCTCAGGGACAGGACAGGCCTGAGCTCTGGAGGCCAGAGGGGTGGAGGAAACCGAGGCCCAGCCCAGGAGACCGTGGAGGGGCGGGTGGCCGGGCGGGGTCCCGCAGGCCTCGAGGCCCAGGTGGGGACTGCGGTGCTGGTGACGCCAGGCTGGGGTTGCTGGGGATGAGCGGAGGGTCTCCATCCTGGCCTGCAGCGGGTAGAGGGTTGGGGGCTGGGGTGAGGCCAGGTAGGGCTGCAGCCTCCACTGGCCTCCCTGAAAATGTCAGGCCTGCCCTGTGTGCCTGGGGTCCCAGGTGGGCCCTGACCTTGTCACCGGCTCTGCTCTGAAGGGGATGCTCTGGACCCCCCAGGAAGCCAGGGTGAGGGAGACATCCAGCGCCCCACGGCCTGGCTGTGCTCTCGGAGATCAGAGTTGGGGGGAGGGAAGGTGGGCCGTCCCTGATCAACCCCCGTGGGGACTCTGCTCCTTGCCACCTGGGGGTGCCCTGAATCCTCCCGCCTTCTCCCTCACACCCCGTCTGCTGTGGGGGTGGGGAGGGTCCCAAGATGACCAAGTGTCACAAACACTTGGATGCCCTGCCCCGCCCCCGCCCCCCGGTCTCTGCACCTAACACCCCTTCTCCTCCAACACGGGCCTGCGACCCCAGGGGGCAGGCGGTGATGGGCTTGTGTCCGTGGAGCCTCTGTTCCAGAGAACCATAAAGGCCCTTCCCAATGCGAGCTGGCTGACGTGTGTTCTTCAGAGGAGGAGTCCGTCCCTTCTAAGGATCAAGGAAATAAAGGCTGAAAGTTCACACAGCAAGGGGCCTGGGGCAGTGGCCCGGTGAACGCCAGTGTTTCGTTCTGTCCTCAGAGTCTCCTGGAGAAGGAAGGTCATTGGGCCCATTTTACAGATGAGGCAACTGAGGCTCAGTGAGTTTGCCCCAAGCTGCACATCTAGTGAGTGGTGGAGCCAGGCTTGACCGCAGCTCTGCCAGATCCCACAGCATGTTCGCAGCTGCCTCTGATTCAGCAAGCGTGAAGAGAGGCTGCTGCCCAGACAGAGCGGTTTCGGGGCGGGGGCGAGTGGGGATGGGAAGGTGCCAGGCTGGGAGCACGTGTAGGGATGGGCTGAGTGGGGGCAGACGGGTTGGGGCAGGTGGGGAGTGGGACCTTGTCCTCAGCCCGGCAGAGCGGCCAGGGCACCCCCAGCGTTAGGGGCACAGCCTGGGCAGGGAGTGGGCGGTCGCTCGAGGGTCAGTGCCAGGGCAAAGACAAGAGATGAAGGCATCACGGTGGTGGTTGGGGTCCAGGTGTGCCCTGCGATAGGTGTGAGGCGGGTGAAGGCTGGCAAGGCCGTCGTCTCTGTTTACGGATGTAGATGCTGAGGCATGCGATTGGCGGGGGAGGGGAGGGGTTACTTGCTCAGAGCGCACACTGGGAGCTCAGGGGCAGGATTCCCACCAAGGCCTTGGCTCCGGAATCCGCGACTCTTTGCTCGTCTGTGAGATGGGCCTCGAAGGACGCGGTACTCACCCGGAGGGCGGGCCCAGGACTGAACGCCTGGGGGTGCTTGGGACCGCTCGTGACTACGATGGTGACTGCTGCGGGGCAGGAGGAGGGTCCGGGCTGGTTCCCGAGAGGTGTTCGGGGTGTGTTCTTAGGATGTGTGCTCTTTGCAAATGATCCCCCAGGTTATGAAACCCCAAGGGGAACGTGCCAAGCCCTGGCCGACCGGGTGGGCAAGAACGGGGCCAGGCTGGGAGGTCTGGGGTCGGACACGTGCTCGGGGGAGAACCCAGGGGCCTGGCAAGCTTGGAAAAGGTCTTGCAAAAAGGAGCCCAGAGCCCATGTGGGCCAGCATGGTGCCCGGAGGTGGTGGGAGTTTCTGCAGCAGGTGGCTCCAGAGCGTCCTGAAGAACTGACCTAGGAGGACCCCCGCCCCTACCACGCCCCAAGCTGGGGAGTGGGCAGACCCCTGGGCCCCATGCCCACCAAGTAGGGAGCCCTCTGGGGCCTCTCCGAGCCTCCGTCCTCAGCCCTCCTGGTGGCTTGTGTCCTGAACTTGTGAGGCTGGGCTGGATGTCCGGGGTGATGTTGGAGCCAGCTCAGAGCCTGACCCCACGTAGCTGCTGCGTGATCGCATCCCCCCGTCGTTGCCAAGACCCCAGCGCCAGGCCCGGCTGGAGGCCCGCGAGTCCTGGGAGGTCCTTTCGAGAGAGTTCAGAGCCCCGATCTCAGCTAGGGACCAGTGCGGGTTCTCAGGCAGCACTGCCCGCCCAGGGCACCACGCCTGAGGCTGGAGGGCACAGAGGTAGGAAGGGACGTGCCCAGCCTGCCACCCAGGGCGCAAACACAGGCGGGGGCACTGGCAGGGTCCCCCAGCTTCGTAGGACTCCCGGGCAGATCTGAAGGAGACAGGATGCCGCCCCGGCTCCTCCAGGGCCGGCTGCCCTCCTGCTGGCTTCATTTAGCCCAGCCAGCCCCGGCTGGGGACACCCTGCCCCGAGCCCAGGGCCACCGCGGGGAGGCTTGGTGCCACGTCAGGAGCAGTGCCTTCCTGGGACTGTCAGCCAGACTGCAGGGGGGCAGCAGTTAAGCCGTGAGTGCCCGCCCCTCACTGGCCAGGCCTCGAGTCCCAACCCTCCACCCCTGGCTCAGTTCAGTTCAATTCAGTCGCGTCTGACTCTTTGCGACCCCATGAATCGCAGCACGCCAGGCCTCCCTGTCCATCAACAACTCCTGGAGTTCACTCAGGCTCACGTCCATCGACTCAGTGATGCCATCCAGCCATCTCATCCTTGGTCGTCCCCTTCTCCTGCCCCCAATCCCTCCCAGCATCAGAGTCTTTTCTAATGAGTCACCTCTTTGCATGAGGTGGCCAAAGTACTGGAGTTTCAGCTTCAGCATCATTCCTTCCAGAGAAATCCCAGGGCTGATCTCCTTTAGAATGGACTGGTTGGATCTCCTTGCAGTCCAAGGGACTCTCAAGAGTCTTCTCCAACACCACAGTTCAAAATCATCAATTCTTCGGTGCTCAGCTTTCTTCACAGTCCAACTCTCACATCCATACATGACCACAGGAAAAACCATAGCCTTGACTAGACGGACCTTTGTTGGCAAAGTAATGTCTCTGCTTTTCAACATGCTATCTAGGTTGGTCATAAATTTCCTTCCAAGGAGTAAGCGTCTTCTAATTTCCTAGCTGCAGTCACCATCTGCAGTGATTTTGGAGCCGGGTGCTTTTCCCTCTCTGCCTCAGTATACTCATCTGCAAAGTAGGAATGATACTCTGCATGGGGGCAGTTGTCATGAGAACTCAAGGAGCCAATATTTGTCGAGAGCTTATAGCAGTGTCGAACCTGGAACAGACACTCCATACCAGTTACCCATCAACAGCTGCGTCACTGCCTTAGGGACAAGGAGGTTGAGACTCAGAGAGGTCAAGTGACTTGCCCAAGGTCACACAGGCACCAGAAAAGCCAGGGAATGGACCCGAGGCCGCCTGACTCTAGAATGAGCACCTTTGCCCCCACCCCCTCCACCCTGCAAGCAGACCGTCTGGCAAAGGTTTGTAATGACCGGGGGGGCAGGAGAGGCGGAGCTGTCCTTTGTGGAGGGCCTGCTGGGATACCAGCTTGGGGCTTGTGGTCAGTCTGGAAACTGACGCCCAGGGGGGCTGTTAAGGAGCCTGGTGGCCAGCTGGGGACCAGAGCTCAGCCTCCTGGCTCCCACCCACGGCAGCTTTCCGAAGGGGAGTCGGGGGTCCCGAGCGCCGCCCTGACCACCCCCTTGGGCATTTTCCTCCGCACACCTCGTCGCCACCAGGGTGGAGGCACAGCTGTCAGGGCACGAGGGAGCCCTGGGCTCTGCCATTGGGGGCGTGGTCTCCACAGGAAGGACGTGGGCTTTGTGGCTGGCCAGCCTCGGTCTGAACCTGCTTCACCACTGGCCTCAGAGTGACCCTGGGAAGGTGCATCCCTGCCCGCAGGCTGGCCCTCCCTCCACAGAGGCCTGTGTGAGGGGATGGAAGTGGCCTGGCCTACGTGCTCTGGTCACTTGAGGGCGGACTTCGGGTCCAGCGGGAGAGTGTGGGCTGCCCTCCTGGTCTGCTCTCCGGCCTCCTGCCACACAGACGGGACGTGGACACCTAGAGAGACACGGCTTCATTGCACGCGGGAGCTGGCTTATCGGGAGGTGGTGGGCACGGTGGTTGGAGCTGGACTTCTTTGCCAGCTGTGCGGCCTTGAGCTGTGCGTCACCATGCTGAGCCCCGATCTCCTCCCCCGTAAGATGCCCTGGTGTTGGCATGTTCTCAGTTAACGTTGGCATCCTTCAGGAGGGCCCCGGGTGGGATGTTCTCGGGGCTGGGGCATCCGAGATAATCTCGTGGCCTCTGGGTGCAGCTTCTGGGTTCACGACGCGGGTTGTGCACAGGCGTGCTTCACTGGCTTCATTCTCAGCACCGTTGTGGCCGTGGAGGAAGACGGGTGCAGAGAGGGCGGGTCTCCGGACATGCCCCCAGCCCCCCAGAGCCTGCACTCGGTGTGCTGGAAGTGCCCACCCTTGGGTGCCCCGTGGCTGTGACCTCCCCTCCCAGGGGGTGTGCTAGCGAGGGGGCCTTGGGCATCCAGCTCCGTGGCTGAGGGATGTCCCACCCCTTTCTGAGATTTCCTGTTGGGCGCCCTGGCCTTGGAGCTCTGGGGAGGGCTCACGCATGAGGGGTGCTCCCGAGGGGCCAGGAGGAGGGGGCGGTGGCCCGACCAGAGACCCCTTCCCTGCTAGGACCCCCGAGCCGGCACTCACAACCCGCTGGTCGTCGCGGTAACTGATACCCGGGCGGCCAGACGGAGTTATGGTGTGCGGCTGGGAGGCTATTTTGTCTAATGCGCTGAGAGGCGTTTGGAAATTCCTGGAGCCATCTGGTCCTAGTTACGCCACAATATTGCTGTCTCTCCAGCTCGCAGACAAGGGAACACTTTTATTTCTCCTCTTGGAGCTCAGGAATGTGGCGAAAACATAGGCCGGCGGACGCCCATCTGGTTCCCGAGGTCTTCGGTCACGTGAGGACCCGCTGTCGTCTCAAAGGCTGTGGCTCCCTCCCCAGGAATCCTGCGATGCCGCGGGGGTCCAAGGCCTGGGACGAGGTGCCGGATGTGTGATGCGTTCCCGGACCCCAGGCTCTCGTCCACGCGGCTGAGACGGGCACTCCTGGTGGGGCTGGGGGCACGCTAGCCTGGCACGTGGTGGGCACCTAGCAGTGGCGTCTTCCCCAAGAGCTCCTCGAGCCTGAGACATGTCCTTGGCCAGTCCGAGCGCCAGTAGCCTCTGTCCAGCGGAACCTTCAACCCTGACGGATGAGTCATTCCTGACACCCTGGCCTGCTCACAGCCAACCCCAGCACCAGAGGGGAAGCAAATAGAGAGGGTCCCCGGCTAACCCATCCCGGTGGAGGCCAGGCCAGACCACTCCTGCTGTCTCACCTGGGCCGGAGCCTGACTCTTTATTCCCGGAGAGCTGGGCCCTGGGGGGCCCTGGGGGCTCCCGCTGCTGCAACGCCCAGAGCCTGGTGCGGCCGCCCAGTGCCCCTGCTCACACACCCCTGCCTGGCCCGGCTCCCTCTTGGTCGCAGCCCCAGGCGAGTATTTAGAGCCGCTGGCACCCTCCTCGCCTTCCTGGAGGGGCTCCCACGCCTCCAGCCCAGGCTGTAGCAGTCACGGTCCCCTGCCCACCCCCCAGCCTAGCCCCCGCTGCCCCAAGAGTGCAGCGTGATCCAAGCGCAGATCCTCCTGGAGGGCGCTCCTCGCCACCCCTGAGCTTGGACGCGCCCGCGGACTTGCTTCAAGAGCCATGAGCTCAGTGCCCTGTGTGTCTCCCCCGGGACGCTCTCCTCCCCGGGGACGCTTTCCCAGCCAGTGGGTGATGCTCTGGAAGCCTCCCTCTTGCTGCAGCGACGGCGGGAACACATTTTGAGCTGTGGCATCTGCCAGTCTGGGTCCCTGAAAGCCCCAAGTGAGCAGAGCCCCCTGGGCAGACGGGGGTGGATGTTCAGAGTGAGGGAGAAATGAAGCACCACTGAGGTTCGACATGGCGCGTTGCCTGGCACAGCCTTGCCCATCCTGACACCCATCCCCTGCCTCTGACCACGGAGAAGGTTCAGTGATGGACCAGAGTCCTTACCTAGACTTTTATATTTGGGAGTGGGAGGGGAAGGGACTTTGTCTCACAAGTCACAGAGCAGCCTGATTTCAGCCACAAAGATAAAGCCTGTCTAAGGTATTAGAGAATGAAACGGAGGGGGGAAAGGAGAAAGCATGATGGGGAAACGAGGAAGGCTGGCGGCGTTGAGACGGGGCTCTCATGGACAGCTGTGCGATTGTGCCCAGCTCTGACGTGTGCAGCAGGTGGCGGCAAAGCATCTCGAGGAAGTGGAGCCTCGCTGCACTTGGCACACAACTTCACCCAGGCTGGCCCCCTTGCGGTATCAGATCCCCAAGCTGCGCCTGGAGCCCGCAGAGCATCTGGAGCTCGAGGAGGGCTCAATGGCGCTTGTTCTCGCCGCGAGTTCCCCTTGTTGTTAGGCTCTGCTCACAGCAGAGTCATCGATGGTCCATTCACTGGCCAGAGGCATCGAGCTTGTTAGCCGCTTTCCAGGCAGAGCCTGGGTGCTTCTAGAAGCGACCGACCAACGACAGGAGAGGAGACCGAACAAGAGCAAACACAAGAACAGCAACAGCCGAGTGCAGCTTGGGTCCCTCTGTGTGGAGGGAGTGACGCCCGCGCTCTCTGCAGGCCCAGGTGCTCTGCTGTGCTGCAGCCTGAGCGCGGCTGGCTGGCCTGGTCGTTTTTCTGTCGGATCACAGAGGAGGCATTGTGCGGGCTTCACTTCCTCTTGAATGGTTAAGTATAACTGTGTTGTTGCTTAAAAAGGACAGACCAAAATTATCCGCAGAGGGCGCATGTGTGTGTGGCTTGAGCTAGGTAAATAACGTATCATTGTAAAAGGGTGCTGTTGGCCGAGGCCCAGTCTCCCAGCTGTCCCCGGCACAGGAGGGGGCTGCCCGCTGGCCGGGGCCCTAACCCCAGTCTGCCCGGCTCATGCGGACTCCCTCCTATGACTCAAAATGCGGGGAGTTTCCGGGAAAGTTTTGGGAAAGACAGTGGGTCTTCCCTGATAGCTCAGCAGGTGAAGAGTCCATCTGCTGTGCAGGAGACACAGGAGACATGGGTTCCATCCTGGGGTCGGGAAGATCCCCTGGAGGAGGAAATGGCAACCCACTCCAGTATTCTGGCCTGAAAAATCCCATGAATGGAGGAGCCTGGCGGGCTACCGTCCAACATTTCGCAGAGTCGGACACGACTGAGCATGAACGCCTATGGGCTCTGACGTCGGACCATCGGGGCGCCGGGGGGCAGTCTTGGTGTTGCCTCTCCCGGCAAGATGACTCCAGACGAGCCCCCGCCCCTGCCCATTCGGAGCTGCAGCGGCCAAGAGCGGGAAAGCTGACACCCACCTGCGGGGTCCTCAGGAGAGTCTGGTGGGTGTGAGAAGGGCCCAGGGCGTGGCTGGTGGGCGTGGGGCCCAGGGCCCCTGACGTGGGTCCTGGGGTGCCTGTGGCAAGTCGCTTCGCCTCTGGGAGCCTGGGTTTCCTCGTCCGTCAGGTGCTGGCTTCCCAGGGTGCAAGAACAACCAGGCCCTTTCTGCTTCCCTGCTGGGCAGCAAGGGCGTGGGGGTCTCTGTCCCCCGCGTCAGCCCCAGAACAGGGCCTGCGGGCAGGCAGTGGGTCCTCAGAACCACTCCGTTGGTGTTCTGGTCTGTGCCCACGGGCTGCAGGAGACCGGCTGGGAGTGGTCTTTGCCGGGCCAGCCTAGAGACCCCCTCCCCACTCCACATCCGGGAAGGGGCCCCCTTCCCCCCCTGCATTCTGAGCAAGTGCCCCGTCTGCCCCCCCCCCACTGGCCAGGCCCTCCCAAGGGCTCCCCGGCAGGCTGCTTGGCATCTCTGGCTCAGGGAGGGGGGGCCCCGGGCCCCGCCAGCAGCCCTGGGCCAACACCACAATTGTTTTTCCACCTGGAGCTTCCAAGGGGCGGCTGGCAGCCAAGCCGGGGGGCTCGGGTGAGCCGCCAGCGGGCGCGGGAGGAGCCGAGCTTCAGCCACTCTGTCCATGGAGCGAAGTGGACGCCGCAGGTCGGCTGTCCACTGTCGTTTGACCTCGGATGCGTGACCGAACTGCCCTCTGCTCCCGTTTCATCCATGAAATGGGGAAGACATCTCAGCCTGGCTGGGGGGCCCCATGCAAAGGCCTTAGAACAGCGCCTGGCCCTGGACGAAGGCTCCAGAAGTGCGTTGCTGTGATCCTTACGGTTGTAAGGCATCGTTCCCGTGGGTTGTCGTCTTGATGCTGACGCCGCGTCTGCGGTGAAGCAGGTCAGTCCCGTCTCCGAGCCGCTGTGTGTGTAGGGAAGCCGTGAGCCCACAGACACCCCCGGTCCCCGTCCCATCTTTCTGCCTGTAGCCTGGCAGCTGTCCCCAAAAATGTAAGGGACAGGTCACCTGCCAGCCCCCTGCGCTGCAGATGTGGCGGACCTACTGATATAGCCACGTCCCAGCAGCCTCTGTGCAGATTTCGACATCCAGGCCGGGGCTGGGGGCAGGGCGGCCCCGCAGCTGTGAGGTCCAGCGGGGCTGAGGGGCGGCCAGTCAGGTCCCCGGGGCCCGGCTGTGAGAGCAAGCTGTCCCCACCCTCCTGGCCGCCGTCCCCCGCTGTTGTTTGGAGGAGACACAGGTCATCACACCCCGGCAGGCCTCTCTGCCTGCCCCTTGGCTCCCGCGGTCTTGGCCTGGGACAGCCCCTGGCTGACCGAGTCAGACCCTGGTGGTCAGTGTTGCAGGCCTGGTGCTCTCCCCCACCTCCATGTGAAAATCAGGGGGATGGAGCGGTAGGTCTCCGTGTGTCCTCCCCGCTCTGGGCCTAGGAGATGAGGATGGGGTGTGGGGGTGGGGGGACTCGGGACGTTATTCTCCCGGTGGCATTTGAGAGGCCGTTCTAGGGAAGAATGTGCTCAGGCGGGTGTGCACACTGTCATTGGGATGTGCCTCACCCCTCATCCCTCCTGACCCGGCTGGGCCTAGGCTGAGAAGCAGCTGCTGGGCTGTGGAAGGACCACGCGCCCCAGAAAGGGACGAGGCCTCAGGAAGGGGAGGGGAGAGTCATTAACACCGGTTGGGGGCGCTTGTCCCAGGCCAGTCAGATCCCGGGGAGGACCCTGCTGGGGGAGGCAGGGGCATCTCCAGGAGCCCGGTTCCAGGGCTTGATGACGAACATGACCCAGCAGGGAGACGGTTGCTGCGTGGGCACCGGGGCACCGGGGCACCGGGGTCACTGGCACTGAAGGGCCCGCCTGCCGATGGGAGGAGGCACAGGGCCCAGCCAGGGAGAGGCTGACTTGAGGGCCATTGCAGAGATCAGGCCTTGGTTTTCCAGTCCCGTCTGGACCTCGTCCCAGCTGTGTGACCGTGAGCAGGGACCTTCTCCCCTCTGATTCCCAGCTCCTCATCCACAAAGCAGAGGAGGAACACCCCCAACATGTGCAACTTGGCCCTAGTGTACCCCAGTGGCCAGCAGGCAGGCAGACAGGGCTCTGAGCCTCTGGCCACTTCAGGCCTCCTGCTCTGTCCAGGGGCCAGAGGATGCAGCTGTGGGCACTGATCGCGCTAGCTCCAGCTCCCAAGACCCTGGAAGCTGCCAGGTTAGTCCCAGGACGGGTGCTCTGCCCATGGGAACTTGGGTCTGTCCCAGGAACAGGAGGGCAGAGCTCTGCCAAGCTCTCTCTGACCCGGGACGGACAGTGGGCACTGCCTACTCGTCCAGTGCCAGCGGCTGCTGGCCAGGGTCTACAGCCGACAGCGGTCCTCCCCCTCTGAGGGCTGGAAAGGGGAGCCAGGGCAGCCTGCAGGCTGTGAGCAAATGTCTCCCCAAAAGACGCCTGGAACTGAGCTGAATCGGGAGCTCCCTGTGGCAGCTGGACGCGTGGACTGGGCGGGAGGGGGCCACCAGCTGGGAGTGAGGAGAGGGCATCCAGCTGGGCTTGGCAGTCAGGTGCAGAGCCAGGGGGCCAGAGCGAGGTGTCCGGGGCTGGGGCCATGGCTCCAGGAGCCAGGCTGTGGCCCCTCAGAGCCGTCTGAGACGCCCGCTGGGAAAGGGGGGCCCCGCACAGACACAGCAGGCAGGCTCAGGATTGGTGGGGGCATGCCCCCCGCGCCCTAGTAGATGCAGCAGCCCCGGCCATCCTCAGAGCTGGTGCCTCCTGGAGGTCCGGACGGGCAGCCCCCTTGGGGGGAGGCTGGCTCCCAGCATGGCCCTTGAACTTGACCTTGAGCCCCTCCGCCCTCACCGATGACTGCAACTTTTCTCCGACACCGTGGCTCCAGAGTGCCGGCTCTGCAGCCCCAGGGCTGGATGGTTTAGGACCTTGCGTGTAGACGAAGGTGCCACCCAAGGGGAGTGTCCCCTGGAGTGAGATCAGGTGGGATCCCCGTGGGCAACCAAAGGGACTGCTGGCTGCCCCCACAGACACCCGTGGGCTCAGGCCAGAGTGGCCGGCCTCCTGCAGCCTCCTTCCACTCCCCGGGGTGCTGGGAAAGCCCGACCCCCTGATGGCCCAGCTCCCCTCCTCCACCCGGCAGCGCCAGGCTGAGACGAGGTGCCCCTCCCTCCATGGCACCCCGGGGTCTCCCACTTCGCAGCCCGAGCATCACAGATGTGGGGTGAGCCCTCCACTCTTCTGCGCCTGTTTCCCCAACTTGAGCTCTGGCCAGGCCATCCCCGGCTGGATGGAGGGGGGTCCAAGATTGGGGGCGGGGAAAGCTGAGGCTGGAGGAAAGGTGGTCAGCTGCCCAGGTAGGGACAGGGCTGTGCCCACCTCAGGGAGGCACCCCCCGCCCTCCAAGGACAGCTTCATGCCCAGCCAGCTCCTTGGGAAGGGCATCATCCCGGAGAGAACACCGTGGAACCCAGGTCAGCCAGGGATACCTGGGCAGCCATCCGACAGGGTGATTCCCTGCGGTCCTGGCGCCAGCGCCCCTTCCTGGTGTGGGGTCCTGGGCTCGGGAGTCTCAGGCGAGGACAGACTCTTCCTGGGGCTGGGAACGCAGGGAACCTCGTGGTGGGCGCGTGTGTGCGGTCATCATGCTCTGCTTTCCACTGGCGACCCTTGTCAAGGGTCCTGAGAGGAAAGCGAGGCCCGCCGGGTGACGCGCCTGTCAGCGTCCCACCAGGTAAGGACGCAGAGAGCCGGGGAGAGTGCTGCTGGCTTGGTGCCCAGGGACGCGGTGACACGGGGCTCAGACAGAGAGTCCGCAAGCGCCAGGGCCCGGGGTCCAGACGGGCCGGGGATGGGAGACAGAGCAGGAGGCACGTGGGGACAAGGGGGCCCCCGGTTTCTGACCCCCAGCACGCCAGATCTGTCCTGGGGGTTCGGACATCTCTTTGCCCAGGAAGTGGGGGTCAGAGAGTGTTAGTCGCTCAGATGTGTCCGACTCTTTGCCACCCCATGGGCTGTAGCCCACCAGGCTCCTCTCTCCATGCGGTTTTCCAGGCAAGAACACTGGAGGGGGTGGCCATTTCCTCCTCTAGGGGGTCTTCCCGACCCGGGGATGGAACCCGGGTCTCCCACATCGCGAGTACTTTCTTTACCGTCTGAGCCACCGGGGGGCTCAGAGTGGTCAGGAGCAAACCCAGGCTTGTGCAGCTGGTGTGTGGTCGTGAGGAGCAGCACCCCCTGGGTGTGACACCAAAGCCCACGTTCATGACCTCTCCAGCATTTTCCGCAGCTTAGCATGAGGGCCGGCCGGCACAGGGCCTGGCAGGGGTCGACAGACGCTGGGCAGGCAGCCTGCCTCCTCCCTGGCCGTGGGGAAGGCCGAGACAGGGGGCCAGGGGCGAAGGGAGCCAAACAAAGGCCTTTTATGTGCGGGAGGGCTTCTGGCCGGCCTGTCTGTGCGCAGGATTGGGGTCATCAGTCCGGCAGAGCAGGCACGGGTTGGTTCAGGCTGCCTGCTGGGCACAGCATCCCAGCTGCCACGGGGGCTTGTCTGCCGGGTCACGTCTCTGCAGCAGTGTGCTCGAGGTCATCGGGGCTGGGAAAGTCAGGGGGAGACAGAGAGAGCCTGACAAACATCTTTCTGGGGTGCAGGGCAGAGCCAAAAAAGGCTCCCCCTCCGAGGGTCCGCCTCGATCCAGCCCCGCCACGCCGCCACTCTGAGTGGGGGCCAGGCAGTTGCCCCAGGTGGGACCGAAGGTGAAGACCCTGCTGATCGGTGGCCCACCAGGGGCACCCAGCAAACCCAGAGAAATCCTAGAGCCACAGGGCCTGAGCAGTGGTCCCCGGGCGAGGCCTGGTGAGCAGGACTCTTTTTTCCAGAGCTACTGACTTGCCAGGGCCATGCAGACCCCGGTGGGCTGGTAGGAACAGCAGCCCCCACCCCCACCCTGGCACAGCCAACACGGGGCCTTGCCTGTGCATGAGTTGAATCAGTCATAAAGGCAGTCTGCTTTTTATGATCACCAAGCTCCAGAAATCCTGCAACGAGTTCTGGATAAAGTGCTTGGCTGTGTTAAGCCATCGCCGTGGACACGGTTGCTTTCGTGACACAGACGGGTGCTTTGGATGCGTGTGTTTTCGAGACGTACCTTTTCATAAGCATCACGTCATCCGTGGAACTGAACTGAACTCCCTGCAATCCGGCTGCCCCGGCACCTGAGGACTCAGCTCCAAGCCCCTGTTTGGAGAGTTAAGTCGGTGACGGCTCAGCGCCCTCAGGCCACACAAGGTGCGTTTGGGGTCTCTGCTGTCCGCCGTGCCACCTACTCCTGTGTTTGGTCGGTGGATTGGAAATAATCAGTTCCTGCACCGTGATTATAGAGCTGGGAAAGATAGAAGCTGACTCACTTCCATTCTACGAGAATGCATGCAGCTTTTATCTGGATTTAAGATCTCAAACCGTGGGATGAAAAACGCAAATTCTGAGAGAAATGTATGCACTTGGTGGGTCCACATTTTTGTTCAGACATAAAATATTTCCATTTCATGATTAACAGTGAGGTGTGCAACGGATATCTGCACACCTGTGTCTACAGCGGCAGGCGCTCAGGCGTGTCCGGCTCTTTGTGACCCCAGGGACTGCGGCACACCAGGCCTCCCTGTCCATCACGGAGTTTACTCAAACTCACGTCCATTGAGTTGGTGATGCCACCCAACCGTCTCATCCTCTGTCATCCCCTACTCTTACGATTCCACATATGTGAGGTCCCTGGAAGAGTTGGATCCATAGACACAGGAAGTAGGACTATGCAGGGGAGGGCGTTGCCAAGGGCTGGGGAAAGGGGCTGGGGAGTCAGTTTAATGGGCCCAGGGCTTCAGTTTGGGGAGACGAGAAAGCTCCGGAGATGATGGTGGGGCTGTTTGCACAACAGTGTGAATGGACTTGATTCCACCGCGTTGTGCACCTAACAGCAGTCCAGACGGCCACTGCGGAGCCACATGTCAGCGCAGCGCAGGCGCTCAGCCGTGTGCAACTCTCTGCGACCCCGTGCACTGCAGCACGCAGGCCTCCCTGTCCATCACCAACCCCGCGAGTCGGTAGACTCACGTCCATCGAGTCGGTGATGCCTTCCAGCCATCTCATCCTCTGTCATCCCCTTCTCCTCCTGCCTTCAATCTTTCCCAGCATCAGGGTCTTTTCAAAAGAGTCAGCTCTTCGCATCAGGTGGCCAAAGGACTGGAGTTTCAGCTTCAACATCAGTCCTATCAATGAACACCCAGGACTGATCTCCTTTAGGATGGACTGGTTGGATCTCCTTGCAGTCCAAGGGACTCTCAAGAGTCTTCTCCAACACCACAGTTCAAAAGCATCAATTCTTTGGCGCTCAGCTTTCTTTATAGTCCAACTCTCACACCCATACGTGACTCCTGGAAAAACCACAGCCTTGACTAGACAGACCTTTGTTATGTGTATTTTACTACAATTATGCGTTACGTGTAAAATCACTACAATTTAAAGGCAGTGGCTGTGAAGTTCCCGTGGGGAGGGGAGAGGCGGGCTGGGGAGGCTGGCGTGGAGGCGGCGGAGCCAGTGCTGCCTGTTCCCAAAGCCCCGGGGCGCACCCAAGCTCTGCAGCGGGACATGGGCTCTGCACGCCCGGCCCACCAGCCGGGCACCCAGCGCTGCTCTGGGAGGTCAGTACAGGGATGGACCTGGCCAGGAGGTGCCCAGTGAGCTGCTGTCTGGGAGGGCGATCGGGGTTGGCGTGACACTGGACGCTGGCGTGGGCTTGCCCACCAGCTCTGCCTTTAACCTGCCACAGTGGAATCGATACCTCCCCGCCCTTTGTAAGGTTACTGTCCAGGCCAGTCTGAGTGAGGACATTGACTTTGTTAAGCAGTGTTCTCCGCGCCCACTGGACACGACGGCATGGCCTCCCGCGTCTCTTTTGCTGTGGTGACCTGTCCTCCTGCCCTCCAGGCTCGCCGTCCTGGTTGGGCCACGCTCACATGTGATGCGTCTCTCTGCGGAGGCGGCCAGATTTGCTTTGTTCGCCTTCGTTCGGGACCTTCGCGCCTGTGTCTCTGGATGAGACTGGCCTGTGCCTGTCCTTGCTCCTAGCTGGGGGTTCATTTCTCAGCCCCCCTCCCCTGCCCCGGCCCACCCATGCTCAGCTGTCTAAGCTCATGGGGGCTCCAGGACCGAGGGGCAGCCCATCGCTGGGGTGCCCCTCCTAGGGTCTGGGGGGCCTGAGCCCCTCTGTGTCCTGGGAGTCCTGGGGAGGGGCAGTCCTGTTGTCTGAGGATGCTGCCCACTGGCAAAATCACCAAGCGGGCAGAGGCTGCCTCAGTCAGCCTGGCATGTGGGGAGTTAACGGAGGTCTCCTGCAGCTGGGCCGCAGCCTGGCGCCCCACAAAGCCCCGATCTCGTCCTTCACGAGGCCCAGCTTCCCGTTTCACCACCACCGGCTCGACGAGCAGCCTGCACTCCTGGGCAGACAAGGCAGAAAGCTCTTTTCCTTCCATCCTAGCTGGGCTGGCTGGCTCTTCCCTGAGCCCCCACTCCGGCAGGACGCAGAGGGGTCAGCCGGGGAAGGCGGGTTCAGGATGCTGTGAACCTCCTCCGCTGTGCCCCTCCTGGGTGGGATGTGGCCTGTGGCCTGGGGCAAAGTGGGGCGGGTGTGGCGCCCCCCCCCCGCCCCCACCCTCCTCTGTGTCCAGCCCCCGGAGGCCGAAAAGGTTACAGGGAGGAGGTGGCACCTGCCTCTGCTGCCCCCACCTCCGCTGCACCCCCCACCCCGCCTCCGCTGCCCCACACCCCGCCTCTGCCGTCCCCACGTCCGCCCGCCCCCGCCTCCGCTGCCCCCCCACCGCCACCTCCGCTGCCCCTCCATCTCCGCTGCCCCTCCATCTCCGCCCGCCCCCGCCTCCGCTGCACCCCCACCGCCACCTCCGCTGCCCCTCCACCTCCGCTGCCCCCCCACCGCCACCTCCGCTGCCCCTCCATCTCCGCTGCCCCTCCATCTCCGCCCGCCCCCGCCTCCGCTGCCCCCCCACCGCCACCTCCGCTGCCCCTCCACCTCCGCTGCCCCCCCACCGCCACCTCCGCTGCCCCTCCACCTCCGCTGCCCCTCCATCTCCGCCCGCCCCCGCCTCCGCTGCCCCCCCACCGCCACCTCCGCTGCCCCTCCATCTCCACCCGCCCCTGCCTCCGCTGCCCCCCCGCCTCCGCTGCCCCCCCGCCTCCGCTGCCTGCTCGCTGCCGTCTCCACAGCCCCCTGGGCTGCCCTGAGCGGCCATCAGGGTCCCTGGGGTGGCCAGCTTCCCCACCATTGCATTCGTGGGCACGTGAGAATCTTCCAGAAGCACTGTTAGGGAGAGCCCTGACCCCGGGGCACCTTCCCGATCCGCTCTGATGCTGCCCCAGCCGGGTGCCCCAGGCCAGGCGTCCCTCCAGCGTGGGGAGCTGACCCGACAGCCCGAGCCTGACCCCCTCTTGCGCTGACCAGTGGTGGGCACCAGCGACTGCCCTCTGCCCTCCTCTCCCCTGCACACCTGGGCCCCGGACACAGGGCCTCCGGGATCCACCGGGAGTGCCAGGCCCTCCTCCTTGCAGATCCACACGGTCCGGAGACCCGGCTTCGGGGGGTGCAGGTTTGGGGGTTACCTTGGGTTCTGGGGGAGGGAAAGTGCGGCTTACGTCCTAACAGTGCAGAGCCCTCCCTGCACTGAGTCCCCACCCACCCCCATCCTCCCGCTCCACGCGGATTCGGGCGCGCGGCAGGCGCTCCTGTGGGGGTGATGGAGCTGCGGCTCTCTGACTGTCTTTACAAGGTGGGGTTTGGGACTTCCCTGGGGGGGAAGGATTCCCAGGGAATCCTTCCCGGTGGCTAGGGTTCTGCGCTCACTCAGCTGAGGGCTTGAGTTCAATCCCCGGTAGGGGAATGAAGACCCCACATGCCAAGTAGCGTGGCCAGTATAAAAAGAAAGAAAAATATGCAAGAAATTCACAATCTGAATCTATCACAGAACGTGGGCTTCGGTGGGCTTCTTTGTCCTTTGCTCTGGGTCCTGGTTACTAGTTTCTGCAAAAGCAAAAGCCACGGTCAAGACGTGGGGCTGCTGAACGGCTCAGATAAGGCGGTGACTCAGCCCCGGGCACACGCGGTCTCCTGATTAGATCTGAGGTGGCCGCCTGCCTCCAGATTCCCAGATAGGGGTAATCCCTCCGGCTTCCCTTTTGTTCCACATCTAAGGACATGAAAGGTGACTTGGAGCAAGGGTTCAGGCACAAAGGGTGACTCGGAAAGCCCAGTGCGGGAGGGAGAGAAGCGAGGGGGAAAGTCACCAGCAGGGGTCGCGTTGCCCCTGGGGTAACCGGGGCGCAGTTAACCAGGGCCCCTGCAGGGACTGCGCAGGGCGCGCCTGAGAACTGCCCCCAGTGGGGGCCGAGGAAGCTGGGTGTTTGCCTGCCCCTTGCTGGCTGAGGTTAACTCCACAGCACTGGGGTGGCCCTGCACACACACACAGGCCAGCTGCTCCCCTGAAGCCAGAAGCCACACGTGTGTGCAAGGCTGACCATGGGGGATGCAGTGACCTCCTGCACGGGCTGAGGGTGGCAGGCAGTGTGTTGCCTGCCTTTGGGCCACTCTGCTACCCTCCTGAGGCCTCATCAAAACTCACATGAACAGAGCTGGGGGGATATCCCAGTTCCCACTCGATCCTGTCTTGGGATAACTTCTTACGCCCCCAGCATCAGGGTGTGCATACTGGATCTTCGTGAATCACACAGACTCATGAAACTGGCCCCCAGGTTAAGATTCAGAACCCAGGGACTTCCCTGGCAGTCCAGCGGCTATGACTCTGCACCGCCAACACACGGAACTCGGGTTCGATTCCTGGTCGGGGAACTAAGATCCCACATGCCATGCATGTGACCAAAAAAAAAAAATCCACAGCCCGAGAGCCCTTCAAAAGCCCCTCCGTGCCGCCTCCCAGTCCCAATGACCCTGAGGGTCCCTGCTCCCAACTTCTAGCCGCACAGACTAGTTTTGCCTGCTCCCGAACTTCGTGGAAAGGGGCCTCCTGTGCGTGCTGTTTGCGCCTGGCTTCTTGGGCTGCGTTGCTGAGCGATGTCCACCTTGTCCCATGTGGCTGGGAACTGTTTGTTTTCACCGTGATACCATCTGCTGCTGTGTGGACGCACCCAGACCCCCATATCCATCCCTCTGCGGTGGGCATGAGAGTGACTTCCAGTTTGGGGAACTAAGGGCAGTGCTGGAGGGAACCGACTCGTCTGGCTGCTGGCGGACACTCGCTTGCCTCCTCTGCAGGGGAGTTTCGGGTCATCCAAGTTCAAGTGCTCAGCTGTAGCCAATTCTACCAAATGGTTTCTGAGATGAGCGTACCGCGTGAAGCTCCCACCCGCGGCGGACAAGGATTCCAGCTGCGGCTCCTCCCGCCCACACTGCAGACTCGCGTCCTCTTCCTTCTACAAACCTAGCGGCCATGGGGCTTGTCCACAGGCACCACGTCCTTCTGACCCCCGCCAGCCTCCTGCATGCTTCAGAGACGAGACAGAACAGGGGCCCAGAGAGGGAGCCCCTGAGCCCACGTCACACAGCGTGCGGGCGGCTGGCCGGGGCTTGAGCCAGGCTCTCTGCGGGAGGCCTTCTGCTAGCTGGCAGGAGGTGGGTGGAGGGGACACGGGGGGAGGGGACGTGGGTGGATGCTCGGCAGATTTCCGGACACGAGGTGGTGATTGAGACTGAGGCCCGCTCCTCCCCTGGAAGCCGTGCAGCTGGCCAGGTGATGGCAGCTGCCTCTGCCCGTCCTCTGATCAGCTGACAGGAGGGCACCGTGCCCCATCTTCCCAGGGCAGGACCAGGGGAGGTTGGGTGGACGACACCCCCGCCCTGGCTGCTGAGACCCCGGCAGGGAGCCTCTGGGCAGTGCGGCGGAGTGCGGTCCAGCCTCTGCCCCTCCTAGCAGCGTCCCGGGACCTCTGACCACGACCTCCAAGCCTCTCTAGTTCCCCATCCGCTCAACAGGCCATGGGCATGAGCCCTGGGAGAGCCAGGGTGGAGAGCACGCTCCCTCCACCTCCCTCGGGCCCACGGGAGGCTCAGACAGCGACAGCGGGGCCTGGAGGCCAAGAGGGGGCCGGGGTGCTGCCCGCCCCCAGCCCCTCCTCCCGCGTGTTGGCACGTGGCTTTGCTCAGCTGCAGCCAAGCCGCTGAGAGAGCCCAGAACACGGCCTCTTTGTTTGATCCCAGGTCTGCCTGCTCCCCGAGACTGAAGCTGTGGGCCCAACCTCGGGCTGGCCACCCACGGCATGACCTATGATAGGAGAGCCAGGAGGACACCCCTCTGTGAGACGGGGCGACACAGAAGGCAGGACTCAGTCTGGCAGGACTGGAAGCAGCTCCAGGGCTCCCAGGCCAGGGCCTGCCCCTCCTCCTCCCTAGTGGCCCCTGGGTCTCTCCCAGGGTCTCTGTCTGTGCAGCTGCTTTTCTTAAACATCCCCAGGCTGCCTCTGTCCATCTGTGTCTTCCACGGAGTTTTGCTGACCTGCTTCTGTGCAACTACGTTCCCACTTATGAGGCTTATACCTGTGAGCCAAATGGCCATGCACCTGACGCTCGGGGAGGCTGCTGTTCAGTGGCAGAGGCTCACGAGCCTGTTGACAGTCATGGCACACAGCAGAGCCTGGAGACAGGCCCTGCGGCCCCACCGTCTGGGTAGGGGTGGACAGAAGCCAGGAGGGCTCCCTGGAGGAAGTGAGGTTTCAGCTGAGATGCGAAGGCTGAGAATGGAGCAAGCAGGCAAGGGGGGGCCGGTGGGGAGAGGGAGGGTGTTTCTGGCAGGTGTCACAGCACAAGCAGGAGCTGGGAGGTCGCAGAGAGCAGGGTGTGGACAAGGAAGTGGATACAGCCCCACAGGCGCAGAGAGGAGGGGAGACTGAGAGGAGAGAGAGACGCCGGGCTCCCACCCAGGGCAGACGCCGATCAGAGCCCAACCACTCGAGGGCCTTGCCGGCCTGGCCTGGGCGTGGGCTTTGCTCCAGCGCCCCCGGGGAGCCACGGAAGGGCTTTAAGGCAGGCAGTCACGTGGCCAGACTGCGCTTTACAAATCAGTGATTGCCGAGAAGAGAACAATATTTTCGGGGGTGAAAGGCCTGAGCGGAAACTTCACTGAAGACGAGCTGCAGACGCCTGGCAAACACGTCAGAATCCTCATCCCCATTAGTGACCAGGGACATGTAAATTAGAACCACGCTGAGACACCATTTTACACCTACTGCACGGGCCAGCGTTAACAAGGGCTGGCGGGGAGGCGCGGCCCCCCGCCGCCAGCAGCCGTTGGCGGGAGCCCGCGTGGGTGCAAACACTTGGAAAGAGCAGTTTGGCTTGAGCTGGTGGACTTGAAACGTGCACACCCGTGACCCGGGCCGCACGCTGGCCCTGGAGGACTAGTGCCGACGTCACTGGAGCAGCCAGAGGGGTGTCACGTGTAACAGGGAAACCAGACGGCAGCCTGGAACACCCAGACAGCAGATTCACCCGCTGTGCTCCTCCAGGGGCGGTGGAATATTACACAGCCCTGAAAGGAAACGCAGACGGATGTGCGCATGCTCACGGATGCAGAGAAGACCGTTTACGGGGGGTCTGTTTAGCTCCAGTTCAAAAACAACCCAAACAACATACCGATTTAGGGATGTACCCAGAGCTGGCCGCTGCTTTTACGGGGAGATGCTGCAACCGGGGAGGGGCCTGGGAGAGGCTCTCTGGATCCGGTGGACCCCGTGGTCCACAATCCCCCGCTTCCGGTATTTTCACAAAGTGGGAATCAGCCACTGGGCGCGTGTCACTTTCTCTCCTGCTGGCTTCGCATTTTTGCAATGGGTGTAACCCGCTTGTTTTATTAGTCACCAGCCGCAGGCGACGGCATTCCTATCAGGCCCACGTTGCTTCCCCGTTGCTGCCGGGGCTCCTGGTACCCAGTCCAGCCGCAGTCAGCGACCATGTGAGACGCAGGAAATCTCTGGGCTCTCATTGGCTGGTGGCTCAGGGCTTCGCTGGCTGACAGCCAATCGCTGATGAGTTCGATGAAGTCCCCAAAGTGTCTGTTGGAGATTTTACAGAGAATACGCTTCAGAAATGTGTGCTGTGGGGGATTTTACACAGAACACGCTTCAGGAATGTTTGCTATTATCTGACAGCATCTGAATCGAATGCAGAAGAAATCAAGTTCAAACCCAAGAACGCAAATGCAGTCACCCTGTGAGGGTCATTCACGGATTCCTCTCCAGGATCTGGCAACGGCCCCCAGTTTCCATTGAGAGGCTCACTCCCACACCCAGGCTTTTGGGAGAGCGTACGATCGGGGCTGAGCCAATCAGCACAGCCTGTTCCTCTGGCTGCAGTGATTGGTCCAGGGCTGAGCATCTGACTTAAGCCCCTCCATCGGGAGAGAACCTTAAGGCCAGTGGAGTATTGCTTCATTTCGTCTAGACGTGAAGGGTTGTGGGCTGGAACTTCTGGGAATTTTGGTCACCAGCAGAGATGCTTTGGGTGGAAAGTGGAGAGAGGAGAGAAGAGCTGAGAGCCGAGAGGGAGAAACTTGTTCCTGGAGACATTTGGGCACCTGGATCCAGCTATGCCTGAAGTCCTCCTCTCTATATCGTTCCATTATGGAATTCACTACCTTCCCCCCCACCCCGTTTTTTTTTTTGGCTTTAGGCCCCTGTGAGTCAAGTGTTCTGTGACTTGCAGCAGAAAGTGCAGACCAGCACCCCTCCCAGCTCATCAGGGACACCCCTGGAGCCAGAAACCTGGGAGTCGCCCCAGCCCTCCCTCTCCCCAGCTCCCACGTCACACTAGCCCGGGTGGAGTCTCTCCTCAGTGTCCCTCCAGTCCTGCCGCATCCTCACGCCACAACCCCCATCCGAACTGTGTCATCACCCACCTGACCTCTGGCACCCAGCTTCTCAGTGCGCGCGCATGCTCAGTTGCCCAGTCATGGCTGACTCTGTGCGACCCCATGGACTGTAGCCTCCCAGGCCCCTCTGTCCATGAGGTTCTCCAGGCAAGAATACTGGAGTGGGCTGCCACGCCCTCCTCCAGGGGATCTTCCTGACCCAGGGATCAAACCCATGTCTCCTGCATCCCCTGAATTGCAAGAGGATTCTTTTAACTGCTGAGTCACCAGGGAAGCCCCAGCCTTCTCAGTCTCTCCCGTTAAAATCCTCTAGCAGTTCCCCATAGCTCTCCAAATAAACACCAAATTCTTCTGCCAGCCCACTGGGCCTGGCCAAGTCCTCTCCTCTCACCACCGTCCCTTCAAAGGACTCCTCAGCTTTGTATGGTCAGCCGGGCAGCTAAGGGACACTGCAGTCAGTATGTTGGTGCTTCAATATGGCCACCCTAGATAACCACCTCCAGCGTGGGTCACATCACATGAGGTCTAAAGGTTGGAATGTGGGAGGTGAAAATTCTCTTTGGACCATGTAGAAAGCCTCTGGCCCAGCCCTGGGAAGGGGATGGGCTGAGTTGGTCACAGGGTACTGGAGGAGTTGGGGTCTGTTAGCTTGGAAAGCAGGCAGCCTGGAGCTCTGACTGAGGAGTAGCTGAGAGGTCTGCAGGTACCAGAAGGCAGGGCTGGGACCCAAAAAGGAGTGCCTTCCCGTGTGAGGAAGACTTTTCTCTCCACACCTAACAGCCCAGTTTCTGGCTCCTTCTTTCGGATTCAGCTGGGAGAGGAGGATCTGGGCTCCTCTACTCAGGGAAGGGCATTCTGGGCCCTTTCCCCTGGCATCGCTATAACCAGCTGGGGTCCAGGGGTCTCAGAGCTGGAAGAGGAAACCTGGAGCCTGCTGGGTTGTGTCTCTGGACTGGGAGACTTGGACTCAGGGGGACTTGGGACTCCGGGGTGTGGATAGGGTGGGCACAGAGCTCACATGAGCTTCCTGGTGGGAAGGAGAGAGGCTGGGTTTGCGCCCAAGCTCAGGTGTGAGTCTCAGCCGCGTGGTGGAGAAGGACGCAAGAGGGGTGGTTGTATCACAGGCTCATAAGCTGCATGAAGCTGTGGACTACGCTTCTTGTTGTTTAGCCATGAGTTATGTTTGACTCTTTGCAACACCGTAGACTGTGCCTACCAGGCTCCTGTGTCTGTGAGATTTCCCAGGCAGGCATACCGGAGTGGGTTGCCATTTCCTTCTCCAGGGAATCGTCCTGACCCAGGGATCGGATCCACGTCTCCTGCTTTGTAGGTGGATTCTTTATTGCTGAGCCACCAGGGAAGCCCGTGACTGTCTTAATTACTGTCTTCACCATTATTCCCGAAAGCTTCAGCCAGAACGAGGGAGCCCTCAGCCACTTTCTGCAGGGGGAACCCCGGGTCCTGCTGGAGTGATCCTGCTTTGGCAGCCACTGTGCTCAGTTGCCGGCTGGGGGGCAGCTCACACGGCGGGAGTAGGGGTCGCCCAGGCTCCTTGGAGCGGGAGGTCTGAGTGAGGCATTCCCAGGGCCACTGAGAGCATCGCCACCCTAAACTCCTCGGTACCCGCGGACTGGTCGGGTGGAGCCCTGTCGGGTAACTGGAGGTTATTTGGAGCCTCAGAGGCCAAACTTCGTGATTTAAATAGAGATGTGTTTTCCCTCGGACGTTCCCAGAAGGGGAGGCTTTAAGGAATTACTGGGAATTCCTGTCCGTCAACAAGTCCTGGTGCTGAGGGCCCAGCCACCAGGGGTGTGGGCTAGGGCGGCCAGAGGGCTAGGGGTTAAATATGAGAGTAACAGTGGGTGAAGGCTGGATGAATGGAAAAGAGCTGGAAAAAAACAGGTTGCTTGCTAGTCCGTCTTAGAATGGAGAAACCCTAAGCGCAAAGGAAAATACTAGACAGTTTTTCTACATCAAAGTTTACAAGTTAAAAAAAACAATTTACAAGCTCTACATGTTAAAAAAAACAAGAGAGAGAAACAGATAAACTTAAAACAAAGGTGTCTGCAGCAGGTACTTGGCAGACAAAGGGTCAGCACTCGCACTATACAGAGAACTCTCAAAAATTATTAAGATGAGCACCTCAATGGTGAAAGCGAACGAAGAACAGGTTCACGGAGTTCTCAGAAGACACCAATCATTTACGACGGCAATCAGCTTCAGACGGTGGGAGAAGGCCTTCACCTGGCAGATGGACTAAGACCTCAGAAGACGGTGGTGACTGGGCGAGGAGCGAGCGTCCTCACATGACTGAGGGGAGGAAATCTGTGTGGCTTTCCGGGGGTCCTTTGCAGGATATATCGCAAGCATTTACACATACGCACAACCTTGCAGTTTCTGGATAGTGGACAAGTGCCCCAAAATATAGGCTGGAGGATATTCTTCAAATTATTTTTCATGATAAAAAAACTGGAAATGATGAATGGAGAATCAGATCGACCGTGGCTACAGCAGACAGCGGGATACTGGGCAGCTCTTGACTGTAGTTTTGTAGACACACGTGTTGATGCAGGAATGGCCACAGTGTATCACACAGAAATGGAGCAGAAAGTGTGTTAGAATTTGTGGGCGTACATACGGACGGGCTTCCCAGGTGGCGCTAGTGGTAAAGAACCTGCATGCCAGTGTAGGAGACACAGGAAACCTGGGTTTGATCCCTGGGTCGGGAAGATCCCCTGGAGGAGGAAATGGCACCCCACTCCAGTGTTCTTGCCTGGAGAATCCCCGGGACAGAGGAGCCTGGGGGGCTACAGTCCACAGGGTCACGGGGTCAGACATGACTGAAGCGACTTAGCATACATGTATGTGGACGCGCATACATTCACTCATGCAACTACTCGTTTTTATAAAACAAAAGGGGTTGGAAGAGTTTCTCTTGTGAAGGTAGATTTGCTAGTGTTGAGTGTTTTATTATGCACTTCCTAACTTATTTAGTAAAATCAAAACCAGCCTCTCCCATTTCACAGATGGGAAAACTGAGGCTCAGAGCAGACAAGAGACTTGCTGGGAGCAGGCCTCCCGTCTCTGGGCTGCCCCAGTAGGGAAGGGGCGCTGAGACCAAGTTTTCCAGCCCTCCAGGGAGGTCCTAGCCCCCTGAGCAACGCGCCCCTAGCCCCCTCCCTCCCTTCCGCCTCCCAGGAAAGCTGGCCTGATGGTGAGACTGGGCCAAGTCTTGTCTAGGGTGACCAGAACTTTTCAGAAGTGCCAGAAATTTCATCACACCAGGCAGAGGGATGGGCGGGGGTGAGTCACGAATGAGCTAGGCCACAGGAGGTAGGGTCTGGCCGTTCCCAGATGGGAGGTGTCAGGCCGGGCCGCTTTCCTGGAACCAGCAGATGGCTTGGGAAAGTGGAGAGAAGTCCTAGAGTGAGAGAAGGGCTGCAGAGGCTTCCTCCAGCTCCTCTCTCCACACAGCCCACTCCAACCACTCTGCCAAGGGGTCTCCGAGCCCCTGCTCACACCCCGTGGATGGGGAACCTACTGCCTGGCTGCAGGGTGCTCCCCTCCTGCCTCTGGGAGGGCAGCGAGAGTGCGCGGACTCTGCGCTCAGACTGCTCTGGGCTGGGGCCTTAGCTTTTCCATCAAGCTGCGCTTTCTTTGTCTGTGAAATGGGGGTGATAATACCTAGTTTCTCAAAGACTACTTTGAAGATCAAACTGATTAATCGGCGTAGGGTTCCTATTAAAGTACTGTCGTTGTTGCCCATGCATTAAATTGCATCTGGCTCACTGTGACCCCATGGACTGGAGCACACCACGCCTCCCCGTCCTTCACTGTCCCCAGAGCTTGCTCAGACTCATGTCCATTGAGTCAGTGGTGCCATCCAACCATCTCATCCTCTGCCGTCCCCTTCTTCTCCTGCCTTCAATCTTTCCCAGCATCAGGGTCTTTTCAAATGAGTCAGCTCTTCACATCAGGTGGCCAAAGTACTGGAACTTCAGCATCAGTCCTTCCAGTGAATATTCAGGGTTGATTTCCTTTAGGATGGACAGGTTGGATCTCCTTGCTGTCCAAGGGACTCTCAAGAGTCTTCTCCAGCACCACAGCTTGAACTGTTACAGTGTATGATGAACAGATATGAGTTTATTTTTCATTCCAATCAGTGTCACCTTTATTTAAGGCAGAGCATCCTTGGAGATCAGGAAAAACAGATTCTTGATGGCTAACTAACCCGTGTCCTAAGTGGGCCTGGGAACTGGTGGGAGGTAATGTCACCAAGGCAAAACTCAGGCTATCAGATGAAGCTCTTGGGTGCAAGTAATAAAGCCCCAGTTCAGACTAGCTGAAGCTCCAAAGGGAATTTAGTACACCCCAGGGGTGGGCTGGCTTCAGGCCTACAGACCCAGGGCTCAGTGCACCCGAGAGTTCATTTCTCTTGCAGGTGAAGGGCCAGGCCATGTTCGGTGACTCCATGAGGCTCAGGGATGCTTCCACCCCAGTGTGACTTCCCCCTGGTAGACGGGAGCGCTCCAGCTCCATGCCCACCCCAGGCCCTCGCTTCAGCCAGCTGGAAGGGGAAAGGGTTCTTGACCTCCTGCAGCCAGAAAGTGGGGCCACGCAGAGACTGGGCACAATCAGCTTTCACTGGGTTGATCAGTAGGATACTGGGGATGCAGAAAGGAGTGCAGACGGGCAAAGGGGCTGCAGGGACGGCTGGAGTCCAGAGCAGAGGGCGCTTGCATGGGGCTCCAAGCCTGACTCTGTGCCCGGATCTGAGCTCCTTCCATGCTAACTGCCAGCAGCTGCCCTCGGCCACCTGTTGGGACTGGCATGTGTCCACTGTGGCCATTCCTAGGGGCAGATCGTGGGACTCGGGGGCCGTTTGAGCAGGGGATTCCAGGGCCTGGAGTGAGGCATGGTGGCCTCCAGGCAGCAGGGACACAGTTCTGCCAGAAGGCTACAGGGAGCCTGTGCTTTCCCCACTTGGCAGCACCTCCAGGCAACTGGGGCTTAAAAAAAAAATCCCAACACCTGGCTGCACCCTCCAGAGACTCAGATTTAATCGTTCCAGAGTGGGGTGATTCTAGACAGCAGCTTTGTCCTAGAGCTGAGTTCCCAGGGGCGGGGCAACCCTGGGTCTGTTGGACAGAAGCCTGGCAGGCAGCGCCACTCTGGGGAGGAGGGCCTCTGTCTGAAAGTCACTGTCCATCCACTCTGAATGTCTTTCCCGTATGTAGGAGACATTCTGGCTGGGCCCAGATGCTTCACTTTCTGTGCCGCCTAGTTACTGTGAACCTGAGGCCAGAGCGATGAGAAAGCCAGCCCAGTGCAGAGCCCAGTCTTGGGAAAAGGAGGGGATCCCTGTGACCCCCAGAGGCAGCAGCAGGCAGATCCTGGGGGCAGTGAGCAGCCCCCACACAGCCGGCACACAGGGCTGCAGGGAGAAGGTGGCCGGCCCAAGCTGCCGGCCGTAATTGAAGGCTCATTACGTGCCAGACTCGCCGTAAGCATCTTCAAAACCATCCCACGGGGCAGGAACTATTTTCCAGACGAGTCCACTGAGGGTAGAGGGCTAAAGCCCCCTACGAACGTCACGCAGGCAGATGTGGCTTTAAACCAACCCTTTGGCAGCAGAGCCCGCGTGTCCAAACATACGTGATTGTTGTCTGGGGTTATCACTGTGGTCACTCGCGTCTCTCACGCACCAAGAGAGGCATGGGACCTCCTCCTGCCTACGCAGCAAGGATATAGACCCAGCAAGCTCAGTAGGCCTTCTCTGCCCCACCGGGGCTGGCAGAGGGATTCAGGTGAGCCCCCACACCCGCCAGCCCTGGCGCCTCGATGCCCGGGAGATCGTCACCGATGTAACCCCTCTGCCCACTCTGAGCATTCTGTCTCAGCCTTATCGGCCCGGAACTTCCTCCAATCCTGTCGCGGCCGGGCCCCGGGCCCCGCATTCCTGGTGGGTGATGTGCAGGCTGCTTGCGATACGGCCCTGGCAGGACTCTGAGGGGCCGGCTGCCTCGGCTCATCTCCGGCTCAGATAACAGGGAGGTATCTCCGCTTTATCTTCTGGAAAGCTGGCCAGGCCTTGGGGGCGGGTTGGAAGGTGAGGCCCAACCTCACTGCCGCCCCTCCCGGCCTGGACACCTGGGGCGGAAAGGGAGTGCGTCTGAGAGCGGACAGCGGCCCAGGGCCTTTGCCAGCTGCCCACAGCAGGAAGGATTCAATCCACCACTCACCCGATCACCAGATATTTACCGAGCTCGCCCCTGGGGCCAAGCCCTGTTCAAAGTGCTCTGGGATTTCAACTCATTTAATCCTCCCCACAGATCCCACCAGATTGGCCCTGATGTCATTCGGCTCATTTGACAGTTGAGACAATCAAGGCCCAGGGAGGTCAAGCAACTTGCCCAAGGTCACATAGCCAGTGGGTGGTGGAGTCTTTACCAGGTTAGCTTACCTAAAGTTACTTATAAACAGACTTTAAAAAGGCATCTAGGGACAAGAACTCTGAGGAATAGAGAGGACAGAAAGGGACAGAGGGAGGGGCAGTTGCTATCTCTGCTGGGGTCTCAGGGAGGGCTCCCTGAGGGTGGGATGGGGAGTGACATCCCATTGTATGGGGATCTGGGGGAAGGGCATTCAGGCAGAGGGAACGGCTAGTGCAGAGGCCCCATGCGAGAACAAGCTCTAGGGGAAAAGGGCCTGCAGAGAAAGGACCTGGCGGCGTTATGCGGGAGGCCACTGGCCTGGCCCCAGGCTCTCAGTACAGAGCTGGCCCCTCCATCCAGTTCTGGCTCGTCTGCAGCCAGTCTGAGCCCCTCTGGCTTCACCTCCTCCCACTGGGTGAACCTGGGCAGGCGGCTTTCCTTCTCTCTGCCTTTGCCCTTGGCTGCCTCATCCCAGTCTGGGCTCTGGAGGCCCCTAGGGTGGGGGCAGGGCCCACGATGGGCCCACGGCTGCTGCTCAGATGTGAGGCAGCGACCGCTACCACGTGTCTCCTGGCAGGGACGGAAGGTGCTCCCAGAGGTCGCTGGGCTGAGAGAGACACAGAGATGGAGGACAGAGTCAGAGGGAGATGCAGAGACCCAGAGGATAGAGGAAGACAGACACAGGCGGAGACGCAGGGATGGAGAGACAGGGTTGGTGGGGAGGGGGACACGCCCCCAGAGAGCCTGGGAGACACAGGCCATCTGAAGGAGACACCCAGAGACACAGGGAGACGCTGACCCACAGCAGCAAAGAGAGATGGGGACAGAGGCTAGCAGAGGAAGCTGTGACTGTCCGGACCCCACTGAATGGTGCTTGCCATGGTGAATTTCACGCTCTGTAAATTTTACAGTGAAAAGAGAGACAGCGATGGAAGGACCGAGTTCTGGGATCCTGACTCTCTCCGGGGCCCTAAGCTGGTGGTGGGGAAGGGGCTGGGGCGTGGGTCCCTGTGCAGAGTCTAGGCCTCCAGGGCCCAGGGGCTGGGGGCAAGTCCCCCTTGCACCGGGCTGCCCTGGTCTGGCAGTGGCCGGTTTTGCTTACCTAGGTTTTGGGACGGGGTTCTGAGCCCTTGGCCTAGAGACAGGGCCTGGGAAGTCTGGGTATTGTAGCCACACGTTCTGGGAAACAAACTCACTCAGGACAGTGCAGTTTATTACACCGGTGGGCCCAAGGCAGTGTCTCCTCTTAGCCAAAGACCCCGACCAGTTTTTGTGAAAACCTTATAAACCCTAAGTGTACGTGCAAAACCCACCTCCCCAAATTCCCTGAAACTAGTCTGAACAAAGGAAAAGAAAGATACGATCAAAGTTAACCCGTGATTCATATGCCTTAAGCCTAGGTAGTTAACAGGGGAGAATTATCAATAGGCCTGTGGTCATACCCCAATAAGCATACTAGAATGTATGATTCTATTCGGTTACACAGATAATTAGGGTATTCTTTTAGGCAACAGAGAGTCTAGCTACGAGCCCTGGGGTTCCATCCAGGGGCCCTGGCTTTCCAGTTGGTGTGTCGTTTCCACAGATACTGGGCATATAGCTCAAAGTCCGCAGTCCGGCCCAAGACGGAGTCCTGCTTTCAAGACGGAGCCTGTTCTGTCTGTTTCCTCCTTCATTCCCCCCTCTTGATGCTCTTAACTCATAGTATGAGCATCATTCATAGGGAGATACTGCACCCTGACTCTTCGACCTCCAATTTGGGAGAACGACATCAACCTTTGGGTTGGTTACAAAGTTCATAACACATTGTAAGATAAGGGTCCACAAAGCAGAAGTATCAGGGCAACTATAACAATGGTAAATATAGTGTTCCATCAGTCACGCTTTACCCAAGATAGGACCGAAGTCCAAAAGGGAAGATTATCATCAAACATAACTTTTACCTGGCCTTTCATGTCATCTAAGGTGGCTGATATATAGCCAGATAAATCAGGATCATATACACAACATTCAAATTTAATTATGGCACAGGTCCGTCTTTGTACTGAAGCTAAGGTTAGTCTCAAGATGATACCAGCAAGTCCTTGTAGCAGCAGTTGATTGTAGAGCTTCACCTCTTTTTCTTGGTCTCACGGGGATCAGTGGGGTCCTTTTGTGTAGACCACTCGGCGTCCTCCGGGTCTGCATGGTATGCTTTCCTCACCCTCGTGCGGTGGATCCAGGGAGTGACACCTGCAACTTTAACTGCAGCCAGGCTGGTTAGAACAGCAGCATATGGACCCTTCCAATGTGGGGCCAAGGAGTCGTGTTTCCAGTGCTTGACCACACCTGACCCCCGGCCACAAATTTGTAAACCTGTTCCCCGAGGGGGAATGGCACCCTTTCTTGTACAAACTTAGTTACCTGGTTTATTACCTTACCCAGTTGTTCCATCTGCTGTGAAATCTCATCTCCCCTTACTTGAGGCAAATTTGTTGACACCTGTTTTATTATGGGAGGGGGCCTCCCATACACAACTTTGTATGGAGAAGAACCATGGGACTGTGGGGTCATCCTGAGTCTGAGCAGAGCCGTCAGAAACGAGCGCACCCAGGAGCAGTCAGTCTCTAAAATCCACTTGGAGAGTGTCTCTTTAAGTGTCCGGCTGGCTCCTTCCACCGTCCCAGGACTCTGGGGCCTATATGCTGTGTGTAATTTCCACTTGATGTTTAGAGTTTCGCTCACTTGTTATACTACATCAGCTACAAAAGGTAGGAAGTCCAAATCTGGGGACTATCTCCCTCAGCAGGCACCGGGCTACTTCTGATGCTCTTTCAGTCCGGGTAGGAAAAGCTTCTACCCATCCCGAGAACGTAAGTACCATGACCAGCAGGTAAGGGTAGTGTTGGCGAGGTTTCATTTCAGTGAAGTCCTCTTCCAGGTGTTCAAAGGGCAGCGTGCCTTTTACCTGAATCCCTGGAGGTTCCTGTCTGGCCAAGAGGCAGCATTGACCTGTGAGCAGGCAGTGCAGTTCTGAGATTCTGTCCTTTCGACAGCTGGAGGGCCTGGATTAGAGCATACAGTTTGGCCTATTGAGCGGACCAGTGTGACGGCAGAGAGCTAGCCTCAACGATGGTTTCTTCCATGACGACTGCATATCCCAACAGTCATTGTCCTTGTTTCACCGGGCTGGTGCCGTTGGTGTACAGGACCAAATCTGGGTCTGGGATTGGCTGGTCTCTCAAGTCAGGCCTGCTGGCATATTACCTTGCAATCATGTGAGGGCCCACCTTCCCCCACAAGAAGGAGGGGTCAGGTCGTCCCCGTCCAAATCCTGTAGAGTTTCTATCAGTCAATTTTTGTGCCATTAATATTTTTCCCTTTCCCGTCTGGATACAGAACCTTGTGGAAGTAGGAGGGTCTTGAGCTAAGCCGAGCCATGAGTCAGAATATGGATATTGATCCGGGTGCCCCGGCTCTCCTGTGACTGCTGTATAGACTGCTCCCACCATTGGTAAGTTCACGGTGTTCTCTGGTGGCCGTCCTACTCCCATAGGGGGCCATTCGACCTCAGAGTATGTGGAGGCGGTTAGGCTTCATCTTTACCCCATAGTCTCCTCCAAATCCCTTCTTTAAATTTTGAATCCTGCACTCCAATACAGTTGCCTTAGGTTCACTTCCCCCCATCTTGCTTACCTTCTCGGACCTTCTTCTACTTTTCCTTTTCGTTCTGTCTACGAAGTTCTCAGCACCCTATGTACTTCTGATATTTCCACTCAATGACACTTAAATTGCCATTCTGCCTCCTTCCTAATTGGGGTGAGAAGAGCCTTACCTGCCAGATCCCAGAGGGAGAAGGGGGATCTGCGTGCCTTCATCTGCCGGTCAGCACAGCCGAACCAGAACACCACGTGATCCAAGACTGTTTCTCCCTTAACTTTTAAAGTTCATTCTGCCTTGGTGGGCTTGATCAGGTGCGGATGAAAATACAGATGGGTTAAATATCCCACGTCCCAGGCCGTCTCCGGAAAAGCCAATTCATACTCACTTATGTATCCCCCTCCTTCTAGCCTGACAATTCCGAGGGGGTCAAGAATTTCACAGCAGATGGGACACCTCCTTGGCGAGAGCAGAATACGAGCACACAAAAACCAAGTTTCTTCTCCTAAAAATCCCCTGGCAATCGCTTGGTAATAATTTTCCCCAAGACAGCGTGGACACCACCTCCTAAATGACCTTCACAAATTTCCTTCCTAAACCCTAACATGCTCATCAACCTGTGTACCAAGCAATCGTTGCCACCTGACTAATCCAGGCTCCTGTGGGTCTGTGCCCCTTCTAATCCCTCACAGGGGGGTGATCAGGCCCCCACTTCCACCCTACCGGGTGGGTTCCTCCTCACCCCAGCGCTCAGTTTCCTTGATGCCATCCACTACCTGTTAACGTGAAAGGTCCGGGCATTGAGAAGCAGAATCCTTCCAGAAGGGCCAGGCGCCTTCTCCCCTCCAGAAGATTCGAGCCACAAGGCCTTGGAGTAGTCCCAAATGGGACCTGACTCCTCAAAGTGAGGAGTTTCCTGGCCCATGCGCCAAATGTAGCCACATGTTCCAGGAAACAAACTCACTCAGAAGGACAAGGCAGATAGCGGAGTGCAGTTTATTGCACCGGCGGGCCCAAGGCAGAGTCTTCTCTTAGCCAAGGACCCCGACGAGTTTTTGTGAAAACTTTATATACCCTAAGTGTACATGCCCAAACCCACCTCCCCAAATTCCCTGAAACTAGTCTGAACAAAGGAAAAGAAAGATACAAAGTTAACCCGTGATTCATATGCCTTAAGCCTAGGTAGTTAACAGTGGACAATTATCAATAAGCTTGTGCTCATACCCCAATAAGCATACTAGAATGTATGATTCTATTCGGTTACACAGATAATTAGGGTATTCTTTTAGGCAACAGAGAGTCTAGCTACGAGCCCTGGGGTTCCATCCAGGGGCCCTGGCTTTCCAGTTGGTATGTCGTTTCCACAGATACTGGGCATATAGCTCAAAGCCCACAGTCCGGCCCAAGATAGAGTCCTGCTTTCAAGACAGAGCCTGTTCTGTTTCCTCCTTCATGCGGAAGGCAGCCTGTCCCTGGAGGTCCTCTCACCAGCTCCAAGGCTGCCAAATCCAGTGAGTGGGGGCTGGACGATGCCCCCCGCCTCGGCCGTGGGGTCGGCGTCAGGGCACTCGACCTTCTGAGCTGACAGCTTGGGGTGTTCACTGCCTGTCGCACCTAGCCAGGAGGGCATAATACGGGGCTCTCCGCGGCTCCCCACCAACAGCCCCGGGTATGACTGCTCAAGAAATGAGGAGCCTGGGCTCAGAGAGGTCAAGGGCCTTGGCTGAGGTCACACAGTGGCCACAGGCAGCCGTGTGGGCTGGGGAAAAGGACAAGCCTAGGCTGGGGGCTGGGACCCGGTGCCAGCAGGCCAGGGGTGGTGTGGGAGACCCCCAGACGGGGAGCGAGCTGGTGAGAGGCGGCCAGGCCCCTCGGGCCCGCTCAACATGCTCGGGGAGGCCGGCCCATCTTCCCGGCGGGGACACTGAGGCCCAGCTGGCCGAGGCGGCCGGGCCAAAGCCCCCTGAGGGCTGCAGGGCCAGAGCGGGGACTCCGCGCCGAGACGGGCCGCGAGGGGCGCGCCCAGGGCGCTCGGGGCTCGAGGCGCACGCGCGGCGCGGCCACGTCCGGCCCCGGGGGCGCGGCGGCGCGGGGCGGGGGCGGCGCGGGGCGGGCCGGGGGCGGCGCGGGCCGGGGGCGGCGCGGGGCGGGGGCGGCGCGGGGCGGGCCGGGGGCGGCGCGGGGCGGGGGCGGCGCGGGGCGGGGGCGGCGCGGGGCGGGCCGGGGGCGGCGCGGGGCGGGGGCGGCGCGCGCTCGGCCCCCTCCCCGGCCGCGGCCGAGACCCCGCCCCGGAGGCGGAGGGGGCAGGGCGGCCCGGGGGCCCGGCGCCCGCTCGGCCCGCCCCCGGCCCGCCCCCGGCCCGCCCCGCGCCGCCGCCGGGCTCCCCGAGCTCTCGACGCGCCGACGGCTGAACGCACGGACGGGTGGAGGCGCCGGCGGCCGGGCGAGCGGCGCGCAGCGCGGTGAGTGCACGCGGACCCCGGCCCGCGCCCCGGGGCCCCCGGCTCCTCCTCTGCCGCGCTCCCCCGCCTAGTCCCGCCCTCGGCCCCCTTCCCCGGGGGGAACCGGGCCCTGGTCGGTTGGCACCGCTCTCCTCCCCCGCGCGTCCCCCCACCGCGGGCGGCCCAAGTTCTCCTGCTCCGGCGCACGCCCACCCCGGACCCCCTGCGCACGCCCGGCCCCTCACACTCGGCTCGCTCACGTCTCCTGTGCGCGCACAGCTTCACCCACACGTGCCTTGCACACGGGCGGCCCGGGACACGCACGCCAGCCTCCACCCCGCTGCCTGTGAAGCGCGTGTGCCTCGCCGCTGTGTGTCTGCCCCACACACCGCTCCCGTGTGTCACAGGCATACCTGCGGGGATGAGCAGACCCCCCTCCCAGCCACACACCATGAATGCCTGCACAGGCCAATAGCTTCCTCGTTGGGGGACCCCGGCCCCCTCCACCCTCGTGGGCACCCCGCTTCATGCCCTCCTAACCCCGGTGGGGGCCCAGGCAAGCCCCCAGAGGCCTTGTCCCTTGTGGGGGAGCCTGGATGGCTCCCGGGAGCACAGGCTGGGGTGACTGGCCCTGCCACCCTCCCCCTCCTCTTCACGCCCACCCCCACACACCGCCTCCCTGTCCTCTCCTCCTGCCCGCTCTCCAGGCAGGGGTGCCCTCTTGCCCTTTGCTGTCACAGGGTCTCATTCCCCCTCAGTGTGTGCCCACCACTTGGGCTGGTCCAAAGCTGGCCTGAGCCAGCAGGTGTCACCGTGACCGGCTAGAAATGGAAAAACGGAAAGATCGTTTGGGTGCTGGCCGTCATCCCGAGCCCCTCGGATGAAGGTGCAGCTGCAGGGCCCTCCTGGAGTCAGCTGGTGCCTGGGCCTGGTCGGAGTCTGTGGCTGAGTGATTGGGACTCTGAGCGTCCCCACGTGCACACAGGGCTGAAGATCCCCGTCCCCCCCCACCCGCCCCCCGGGAGGAAGCGAGGGCCTGGGAACTACTGCTCCATCTCTTGCTCCCCGCTGCCCCCCCCCCCCCACCGGGTCCAGAGCCTTGGGAAGGGCAGTGGGCAGGGCGTGGATGGAGTCAGAGGCTCTTACTCGGGAGGCGCGGAGTTGCCAGCCCCCGCCGAGCCTGGCCCTGCCTGTTTGGTTTGGCTCTCAGCACGTTAGTATTATTTTAAAAAATTTAATTAGCTGTCAGCATTTTCAGATCGGTGAGCTTCACAGAAAAGTCCGATTTCTGTCTCGTGAGAAATCGCAGGGTTCCGGCGGCTTGGGACCCATGTCGCCGGGGATTGGGCCCTTGGGTAGTTTGGCTTGCCTGCCGCCCCTGGGGTCGGGGCCGGGGCCCACTAGGCCGTAGTCCCCAGCTGGCCGCTTTCCCATTTGCAGCTCCCCCCAGACCTGCTGAATAAACTGGGGTACCCTTACAGCAGCGGTGCCCACCCCAAGGGGGCCTGGGCCGGTGGACACTCTTCCCGCTGTGGCCCTGCAGCCCCTGTGACTCCAGGACCGCCAGGCTGAAGACCCCGAGTTCCCCAAGGCTGCGGGGCCTCCGGAGGACCTCGGTGTGTCCTGTTGGGCATCAGAATTCTGTGTCTGCCGTGGAGGGGAGCAGGGAGCACTTCCCTTCCCCACCCCTGGCCGGCCTTGGAGGAGGAGGGCGCTCTCTGCAGGGCGGGGCTCAGGCCGAGGGACCGGCTCCCAGCTCCCACTTCTTGGCGGCCTCTCGCTGGGTGGCGTGGGGCGGGGCGGTGGCTGTGTTAAGGCCTGGTTGCTGTGACTCTCTCCTCTCTTTCTGCCACATGGATGCGGCTGAGCCTGTGGTGGGTGGCTACCTGGAAGTTTGCTGACTGACTGACTGAGGACTGGGCCTGTGGGTGGCACGCGGGACTTGGGGGGTGGACTCGGCCCCCGGCCTCGTCCATGTGCCTCCCGAGGCTTTCGTTCCTGCTACAGAGGAGGGTGCCAATGGCCTGTTCCGCCCTTCCCTGACCCTGTGTCTTCTTTTCTGTAAAGGGCTCACGGTCCTGAAATGGGGTGTTGGGGAGGGGAGCCTGGGGCCCGCTGCCCAGGAAGTGTCTGGGTGTTTCCCCTTTCTGGCTTCTTGAACCCTGATGTCCCACCACTCACCACCTGCCCCCCCCAAACTGAAGGCCTGGTCCTGGGATGTAGTTCCAGCCTGCCAGGTAGGGTGACTGAGGCAATAGAGAATTGAATTAGATTGACTTCAGACAGGTGTAGTTGCTATAAAGGCGCTGAAGCCAACAGGGCAGCCCAACCCAGGTGGGAGGACAGGGTCCTCGGAGGAGGGGATCTCTGAGCTGAGATGGGAGCATGCAGGCTGAGGGCGCAGCTGGTGCAAACGGCCTTTAGTGGGGCCCTGGCGTGGTGTACGTGAGCCTTGGCGTGTTTGAGGGACGAGGGACTGAAAGGGAGGAGGCTGGAGCCGGTAGGGGAGGGGAGGAGGGGCAGGTCAGGGAGTTGGAAAGCTGCGGAGAAGTGTTTATCCAGGGAGCCACGAGCTCTGATTGCCATTTTAAGACAGCCTCCCTGGCGGCGCAATCTGGAGGCTGTGTGCCCCCACCAAGAGCATGCTGGCGGGAGTGGGGAGGCCCTCTCCGGGCCTGGGCCCGAGGGCAGGTCTACCCCTTGAGAAGCTACAGGGAGGTGAGGAGACAGGGCCGTCGACAGACCTTTGAGATCCAGGGTGATACATGCTAGTGAAGTAGGTGTTGGTGCAGCCGTCTGACGGAATACTATGCAGCTGTGAAAAGGAGGCTCTGATCCTCGAGGTCCGTTGAGAGAAGAGAAGGTGGTGAATAGCGTGTGACATACAGTGTGTCTTGTGCCAAGTAAGAGCTGCACATCTGCATTTGCTCGTATGCTCGTAGGCAAACGCCGGGAGGAAGCCCTGGGGTGAGGTGCAGTGGTCGCCTGTGCTTTGCCTGGAGGGCGTGTGCAGGTAGGGGCCAGGGTGTAAGATCAGGTGACACGCCCACTGCCAGGCTTGTATTTTTGGATTTTGAACCAAGCCACTGTATTCGCTGTTTAAGCATTACGTTAGAGTCAGACACAGCTGAGCAGTTGGTGGGTGAGGGTTCGTTTGTGAGTTTTAAGTGCAGTGTTTAAGGACGGTTTCTAAGTTCTTTGCTTTACCGAACAGACTGACTTCTTCCTGGCACGGTATATAAAGGTTTCCACTGTGATGAAAATTAGATGCGAGCGAAGTCACGTTTTGCAAAGTTTGGCAATTGGACAAAAGAAAAAATGCCGCCCTTTTCTCTGCCCCTTTTCCTGTGGGAGTTTCCTTCTCCAGGTTTGACTGCTGGCTCTTCCTGGGGTGGGCACCATGGCACTTGGCGCCCCTTCTCCAGCCTGTTTCTGCAGTCTGCCTGCCAACGGGCTGGAGCTCAGCGACAGGTCCAGACCACGGGGGCCTGCTGGGTGCAAGAAGTCCCCGCCTCGGTGACCCGCAAGGCTCAGATCCCACCTCTGCTGGTCGCAGGCCATGCTTCCTTCGGGACAGGACCCCATCTGTCAAATGGTGTCATAACCCATCTCTTAGGGTTGTTGGAAAGAGGAAGGAAGTGATACCCAGTGGGTGCTGGTCGCTGTCCTTGGGGAAAGCAATGCCAGGACCAGCTCCTCTGCCCCCCAGAGAGCTTGCTGTCTAGGGGAGACAGACGGATGCTCACTGTGAGGTCCCGAGGCGGCCGGGTACACCTGGGCTGCAAAGCAGGAGAAGCTGGCCCAGAACCTGGGGTGGGGGGGGTGCTGCTATAGGTGGGACGTCAGTGGAGGCCAGTGGGGTTCGGGGGAGGGGGCACAGCCTGGGCAAATGACCCGGAGCAGCTGGAGGAAGGACCCCCGTGAGCATGGGGGTGGTCGGATCTGGGGATTCAGGGGGACTTTCAGTCTTACCCTGGGTGTGATAAGAAGTCAGATGAGAGTGGGCCGATCTGACTGGGAATTTCAGGGACCCCTGGCTTCTGGGAGTGGGGTCGCAGCCTGCCTCTGGGAAGGTTGGGAACCCAGGGTGGGGATTGTGTGGGAGCAGCCGGGAGAGGCTGGCTGGACTCGGGATTCCTTTCGTATGAGGGACCTTGAGTCCCCTCCTCACACCCAGCACTCAGGACAGCCTCTGGTGTGGGCCAGCCCGGGGTCCCTCCTGTAGCCATCCTGAGGGCCCCAGGGACCCCCGTAGCCAGTTCTGAAATGCTTCCGTCAGAGCGGTTCTAGGGGAGAGCATGGAGCCTCTGAGAGTTTGGGCGTGGTCAGGGAGGGCTTCCTGGAGGGGGTGATGCTTTCTCTGTAACTGAAGGTTGAGGGGTGAACAGGAGAACACTGGTTCCTCTCGGATGAGTTGGAGGGGAGGCGGGCTGTGAGGCTGGCCCCAAGCCCTGGACCAGACAGGGAGGACCTTAAGTCCTGCTCAGAGGGTGGCGGGTGGGCAGCCTCGGGCATTTCTGAGCGGAGGGGCGGGGGTCCGCCAGCCAGTGGGAGGCCTGGGCGGGCGACAGGGCAGGGAACAGGCTCAGCGTAGGTGGGAGGCTGGCTGCGGTCACGCAGCATGTGAGGAGCAGGGCTGGGCGGGGGCCGGGTGTGTGCACCTCGGGTCCTGCCCTGGGTTGTGGGGTGCCTGGCGCGCACGAACCACCAATTCCTTTCCGTCGGGCTAGTCCCTGCCCGGGGTCCCTGTGGGGTCAGGGCGTGCGTCATTTTGCACCATTGTCCTCAGGGTTGTTGGGATCTGGAAGCATTGCAAAAATGCCCGTCTTCTCATATATGGAGATTATCGCAAAGAAAGTGCTGGTTTGGGGAAAGGTTATTTCCTTCCTCAGGGTGGGGAGCCTGGCTTTTCGGTGGGGGGGGACGTGTGCTGCAGTGTGGGCGGCCAGGGCACCCCCGCCTGGGTCAGCGTCAGTGAGGAAGTGCCGTGCCTGTCTGCCAGGGGGTGTAGTTGGCGGGGAGCGTCAAGAGCCTCTGTGTGGCCAAGAGGGTGGGGGCCACCAGCCTCCATGTGCCCAGGAGTGGATGACTCTCTGAGGCCCTGGCGGCTTTTACCTTCGAGCAGACTCTGCTGGCCTCAGGCCATCTCACCTCCTAGGGCCTCAGTTTCCTCATCTGCAAACTGGGGCCAGCCCTCCTGGCTCTGCTTTCACTTGGAGCCCAGGAATGGCCTGGAGTGTGAGAAGAGGGGTCCGAGGTGCTGGGTGACGGTGGGGTGAGGACCCCGCCAGGCCAGGGCGCTGGTGCACCTGCCTGGGCCTGGAAAATGGGGAGTTGGAGATTCGGGGTGAGGCTGCTGAGTCCCGACCTCCAGCCCGGCCTTCCTTACTCCAGATGGTCAGGTCTCCATGCACAGGGCACAGGAGGGCATAAAAGGCAGCTGTGAATGCCCAGGAAAGATTTCCTGGTGGAGGGCATACTGGGCTGGGTCTTTAGGGATGACTAGGAGTTTGCTCAGGCCAGAAGGGTGTGCCTGGCAGAGGGCCCAGAACAGTGGGCAGACCTGCGGGGCTGTGAGATTGTGAGGAGCTGGGGCAGGCCCTTCACTGAATGCCTGGCTTGCCTGGCGCCCTGCTGTGGCCTTTCCATCTCCTCTGGAGCCTGCCCGTGTTGCCGGGAGGCTGTTGTGATTGGGCTCACGAGCAGACAGGAGCAGGTCCGCTCTGGGGTCACATGCTCTGAGCCGCCCACAGCCTGGGGGGAGCTGGGCTCACATTTGAACCCTGACCTCCAGGGTCCAGGGCCTGATCCCACTTGTTGCCCATCTCTGCTCCAGCAGAGTTGACTGACAGCCTTGCGGGCCCTTTGGGGACAGCCATGAGAAGTTTCTAAATTTCAGGGCCGTGCAAATAAATGGGGGTGCTGGCCTGGCAGAGGCCCCAGACGGTCACAGAGCCTCCCTGGCCACACCGCCTTCCGAATGCTGATGCTTCGGGGGGTGGTCCAGGAGCCCAGGTCTGCCGGACCGGCCTCCTGCCCGTCCGCTTCATCTCACCTCCTGCCCATCCCTGTCTGTCTGCCTGCTTGTCTGTCTGTCTGCTGCTGCTTCCCTCTGTGTCTCCATGTCTCTGCCCCAACTCCCGACTCCAGAGTCCCTCCCTGGCCTCCATGAGGCTCAGAGGAGGACCCAGGAGACACACACTTCTGTATGAAGGGTGGACACACACCGGCGGTGGTTACGGTGGGACCACCACCTCCAGCTTAGCCAGCGACTTGCCAGGTGATGTCAGGTGAGCTTTTCTCCATTGCTGAAGGCCCTTCTGGGATGAGTGCAGGTGACATTCACGTTGAGGACGCATCTCATATCCTGTTCCCGTCCTGTGCTGTGGCCGGGCGAGTGAATCCAGCCACCCATCCCCACTCTCCCGCCCACCAGAAGCATCAGGGCTGAGCAGGAGAGCTGGGTCCCCGCCTCCAGCCCATGTGGGCGAGATGTCAGCTTCCAGCACGAGGAGGCAACCTGCCTGCCTTGGCCCCATGGGCATCTGGCCCGTCTGGGCAGAGGGGAGGTGGTAGCAGAACCAGGCTGCCCGGGGCACCGCGGGAGCCCGGAGCGCGGGGATGTGGGCAGAGCTGCCCGTGCTGAGGTTGGACAGGACGCGGGGTGCGGTAGGCGCTGACACCCTGGTCCCACCAGTGCAGCTGGGAACCCAGTGCGGCAGGCGTGCACAGGCTCACACTCACGCACACACACTCCTACAAGCTTAAACGTGCCTCGGGGACACACCTGCCCCTGCGCATACTCAGTTAGACTTCACATGCACGCAGACACACTTGCCTCACCCCCCTCTGCCCCAACACTCCTGCTTACACAGACCCGCAGGTTGTGGACATGCGTCTCTCGTGGAGGGATGCTTGGTCTTTCAGCTTCCCTTGAAAACGCATGTTGCTTCCGAAGGAGAAGGAAAACAGGAAGCCAGAGGCAGTCTGCGTGAGCCCAGAGGTAGGGGGAGAACCGGGTCCCGGCCCCGCTCGGGGACTCCCCTCTCCTCCTCCAGCGGTTTCTCAGTGTGCATGGACCTCTGGAGTCCAGGGGCTGGAGAAGGGCACGTGCCTGGTTTGGGAGGCTCTGAAGGAATGATGGACCCCAGAGTTGATCTCCTCCCTTTGCGTCCCTTTCAGGGAGAGACATTGGGCTTCCCAGGTGGCTCAGTGGCTAAAGAGTCCACTGCAGTGCAGGAGACACAGGAGACGTGGGTTCGATCCCTGGGTTGGGGAGATCCCCTGGAGGAGGGCATGGTAACCCCCTCTAGTATTCTTGCCTATGGATGGAGGAGCCTGGAGGGCTACAGTCCGTGTGGTCACATGGAGTCATGTATAACGGCATACACACGCGGGAGGGGAATTAAATCCCTGTAAAGGCCGGTTTAGGACTCCCTGGTGGCTCAGACGGTAAAGCATCTGTCTCCAATGCGGGAGACCCGGGTTCGATCCCTGGGTCGGGAAGATCCGCTGGAGAAGGAAATGGCAATCCACTCCAGTACTATTGCCTGGAAAATCCCATGGACAGAGGAGCCTGGTAGGCTACAGTCCATGGGGTCGCAAAGAGTCAGACACGACTGAGCTACTTTTATTCTGTGTATGTGTGGTCCTGGGGGGGTGGGTGATGGGTGAACCCATTCTCCATGTCTGGCAGGGAGGGAGCCCCTCCAGTGAGGACCGAGTGGATGACCCACTGTGCCCGGAGCAACTGACTTCTCTCAGGGCCTTTAATCACAAAATGTTGAAGCTTATTGACTAGCATCTATTGAAAGGATCACACAGAATTTGTCTTTTAGGGAATTGCCTTGATTTTTCAGTGTTGTACGGCGCTTGCATTCCTGAGGTAAACCCTGTTTGGACGCGATGTATTCTTACTGCTGTAATGTGCTGCTGGATTCAATTTTCTGATATTTTACTTAGGGCTTGGCAGCTCGATTCATAAGTGAGGCTGGCCGGCACCTCACTCTTGTCGTGCCCGCATCTGCTTTTGGTATCAGGACTTTTCCTAGTCTCATAAAATGGGAGGAGGAGGCCCCGTTCTTATTCTAGGCGCTGGAACCATTTTTAGTAGAGTGGGAATTATCGTCAGCTCTGACTGGACCAGGTCTCGGGCTGGCCTCTGCAGCTACCTTTCGATTTCATCCCATAGCGCCCTGCAAGGGCAGCATGTTATCCTCGCTGGATGGACGGGGAAAAGGAAGCTCAGAGTTGGAGCTTCTGGTCCGTGGTCAGACGGCAGGAGGTGGCTCCGCTGGGCTGTGAGCGTGAGCCCGTCTGACACCCACCCTGTGCTTTGCACGCTGTTCACCGCGGTGTAGGACTCCCCTGAGACGCTGGCCTGCAGGGGAGCTGCGAGCCTTGCTCTGGGTTTTCCAGGGAGGCTGGGAGGGGCACTGATGGAGCGAGAGCTCCCCCCACTTGCTCGCGGTCTGCTGGCCCACCCGCCACCCGAGCATCCGCTTGTCTGCTGACCCGCTCCCTGCCCAGCCAGCCCGTTGTCCTTCAGCCCTTCGTCCCTCTGCTGATGCCCTCGCTGTTAACCCACCTTCCCGTCCACGCTGCCTGCATCTCCTCCCCCATCTTTCCACCCACCCGCCCCCATCCACCAGACATTTATCCACAGGCTGGTTACTCCTCCGTCCTGTCTTCCATCTGCCATTCATTGCCCCATCATCCCTGATCGGACCGCCATCCGTCAGACAGCCGTCCGTCTCTTCGTCGTTGTCCATCCTCGTGTCAGTTCACGTTCCCATCTGCTAGTCCACCTCCTCATCCACCTTCCCTCTGGTGCCCACCCACTCATCCGTCCACCCGCCCTCGGGTCTTGGCCTTAAGGTTAGGTTTGGGTGTGCAGAGATTCAGGAGGGAGGGCACCCTTGTTTGGGATAACAGTATGAGCCAAAATGAGCGGCTGGGAACCAGAGCCTTAGAATTTAGCAGGAATTACATATGTGGAGGGCGACTCAGAGGAATGGAGCAGGAAAGATAGGTGGGAGCTGGATGGTGAAGGACTTTGAGAGCTCACCCTAGGAGTTTTCACTTTATCCTTGGGCCAGGGGGGTTCAGCCCTGGTTCCATGAGTCCCAGAGAGTCTCGGAGACCCCTAAAATGATAGGCATCAGTTTTTTTTATATAAGCCCATATACCTGTTACGACTTTGGGTTGCAGGTGATGGGAAGCGTAAGCAAGGTGGGTTCGTGACATTGCAAGTCCGGCTTATCGGTTAGCTTCAGGCCTGGCTGGACCCAGGTGCTCGACAGCTGCCACTGTGACTCTTTCTCTTTTCCTGTATCTTGGCTTTTCCTTTGTTTTTTTGTTTGGTTTTGAGTTGACCCCAGCCTCAGACAGTCTCCACCTGAGAACACGATGGCTTCAGGGACCCACATTGTTAAATCAGTTCATGCCTAATACGGTGGGAACAAGAGAGGCCGTGTGCCCAGTGTCCCACCTGAGTTGGGCCTCGTGGGCTTGGGTCGGCCTGGTGTCCATCCCTGGGTTAGGCATTGTTGTGAGAAGAGTGAGAAGCACTGATGGCGTGGCAGTTGAGTGGCGTGGACCCCGGAATGAAATCCAGGGGCCCTTCTTGGAAGCAGAGTGAGTGTACGATCAGTAATGAGAAGCCGTCCCATGTCCAAGGAGTGCTCACATTTTCCTTCTGTGGTGGAGATGGGTGGATTAACCAAGAGATTGGAGGTGGTAGAGAAGCATCAGAATTTCTAGCAACTGGGAGGCAGCCTGGCGAGAAGTCCTAGGCGGGTAGGACCACGGGCAAGCTGGATGCCTGTCTGCCTGCCTGGGGCCGGGTGGAGGGCGTGGGGATGCAGGTGGGGAGGGTGATGAGCTCAGCCTTGGCCGTGGGCAGGGCCATTGCTCACTGCTGTGCCCAGTGTGCTTCCTCTGTCCAGAGTCGTGACTCCTGGGGAAGGAAAATAACAGCTCCGTCCTGTGCCAGAAGCAGCGTTTTCTTTTCTCGAGGGTTGATTGTAAGTCTTGGGTGTTCATCTTTGTGATTTTTTACCTGCTTATGTTGGTAATGAGATTAGTGATTATAGATGAAGGCTCAACTCTCACTCCAGATTTAAGGAGATTTTAACCATTTTAGTTACTTTTTTTTCCTTTCTCTTTATGAGCAAAGAGAGGGAAGGGAGGGGAAGAAGCCTGGCTGATAAACTGGAAGGATGGTCTTCCCGGTGTTTTCACAAGCTTGCCCGTGGAGGGTCTCCAGGGCCATGAGTATGAGCACACAGGCCCCAACACCCCCTGCGGTCAGTACTTTCACCTCAGGTTGGCCCAAGACCTGGGGTCCCCTGCACTCCCTCTAGTCCCCATCTGCCTTGGGGGTCCCAGGCTAGTCCCCGGTGCCCTCAGCCATGCCCACTCTCCCCTGGCCAGACCTGTCTTTTTGCAGATGGCGGCATAGATCACTGAGATGTCTTTCCGTGAAAAAGGGCAGGAATATCGGCCTTTAAAGATGGAAGCCAGGCCTCATCACTTTTCTTTGGGTGATTTGTGACTGTTTTTCACGTCTGTCCATTCCTGTCCATTTCTTCTGCCAACAGCTCTGTTTCCTTTTCCTGGGCAATTATAATAGGCTCTTTTCTTTAAAAGTCTCTTCCCTTGTGAAAAAACACGCATACCAAAACGTACCCAAAAGTCCATGAAAGTCAGCATAGCAGTGGAGACACTCTCCTGTGACCACCACCACCTCTGACCGCGGAGGACACCGCTTCCTTCCGTGGTCCTTCGCCCGCGCCGCCCCCACAGCACCCACCAGCCTCACTGGGCGTGGCCGTCTAGCCCTGCCCCCTGCTTGCTCTCCCTCCTTGACGATGACAGAGTTTGACCCGGCTCCCTGCTACCTGTGGCTGGAATCTTCCTCCGGCTTCCTGACAACTTCCTAATGTGCTGGGACCCGGTGATGCCTCCCGCCACCCTGTTGGAATAGTGTCCACCAAGACACTTTGCCGCGTCCCCTGGGGCCCTGGGCATGGGGGACTGACTGGCCTCCTCTTCTGACCTCCTCCTCTTCCTTGATTTTCACACCCCGACCTCTTTTCCATCTTGCGGTTCCTGTCACCCCCCTCTCCCTCTGTTCTTTGTCTCCCTGTGTGCCGGCCCCAGGGAGTGCCACTGGTCCATGCCACAGGGCCTTCGCACGTGCTGTTACCACCTCCTGGCTTGCTTCTCCCACATCCTAGCACGGCCACCGCGCTTGTGCCAGGAGACCCTCGGCCCAAGTGTCGCCGTCTTGGAGAGGCCCGTGGCGGCCCCATCTTGCCAGGGTCATCCCTCACAACCTCCTTGTTCCCTTCTTACGTGTTATTTGTCTCTTCCGTCCACCAGGATGTTGGCCACACGAGGTCTTGGCCGCCGGGGATCTTGTTCGTGGCCGCGTCCCGGTACCTGTCATGGAGGCTGGCAGGCAGCAGGTGGGCAATGAGTGTCTGCAGCGTGGAGGCCCCAGGCTGTGCTCCCTGGCCAGGCGGATCTGCCTTCCGATATCTGAACCACCTTTTACTGTTGGTGTCACTGTGGGCCCGTGTGGGCCCGCGTTTCCTTATCTGTCGAGCATGGTTGAATGAAATCAACACGCTGGAAGTTCTCAGGCCGGTGCTGGGCATTCCGTCGGTGCCGAGGAAGCAAAGGTTAACACGAGCCTGATCAACAGCTAACATCCCTCCTGACGTTTTGTGCCAAGAGCACGTTTATTTTTCCCAGAGAATTAGATGACTTCCTCTGATCAGTCACGGAGCACCGGGTCATCCTCCGATTTCCCTTTTAGCCTTGGCTGCCAGGAAGCTTCCTACAACGGCGAGGTCTCGGGGGCGGCCCCTGGCTTCCTGTTAGCTCTTCAGCACAGCACTTCTTTTCTCCTGCTCTCTCTGCTCCTTGACTGTTCACTTTTGGCTCCGCAGCACACGTTTTATTACTTTTGACTGTAGAAGTTACATATAAAACTGCCCCACTGGGCCATTTCTGAATGGACACCTCAGTACCGGTAAGTCCATCCCCGCTGGTGTGTGAGCATCCCCACCATCCTCTCCAGAGCCTTCATCTTCCCAAGCCGACCCTCTTCCCTGTTAGACGCGCGCCCCGCCCACCCGCCGCGCCCACCATCTTACTGTCCGTCTCTGTGGAGCTGCCTTCTCTAAGGACCGCGCGTAAGCGGGTCGCACAGCCCGTGCTCGTGTGTTTGACTCGCTTCACCGAGCAGTGTTCTCCACGTTCACCCGTGTAGTCACAAGTGTTAGCACCCCCTTATACGGCTGGGTAATATTCCGTTGTGTGCAGAGAACCATGTAATGTTGGTCCGTCTGTCTGCTGATGGACGCCTGGGTTACTTTCCCCTTTTGGCTAGTGAGACTAATGCTGTTGTGAACATCGGTGTGCAAACACTGCTTCAGGACACGTGTTGTGGTGGTTCAGTCGCTGGGTCAGGTCCGACTCTTTGTGGCCCCACAGACTGCAGCACGCCAGGCTTCCCTGGCCTTCAGCATCTTGCGGGGTTTGCGTCTACATCTTAGGACATTACTTTCTTACCTTTCCGAGCCTGGGGTGATCCCAGCCCAAGTTATATAGCAAGCAAAGCTAGGTTTGGGGGTTGTCTCTTGGTTTAGGCTCCCTGACCTGCTCTTGTGCACACGCACGCGTGTGTGTGCGTCTGTGCGTGGCAGAGCCTGTGGTCCCCGCTGGCGCCCAGGCTGCTCCCCCTCCTGGCTCACGCCGGCACCCTCTCCAGACGCTCACCCTTGGCCGACAGGCGTTGCCCCCCCCACCGCCGCAGGCCCAGGACGTGATCTCCGGCTGTCGCCCCTCCGCCATCGTCAGCAGGTGACCCTCTGACGTGCCTGACGGGGGTGAGCCCTGGGCGCTCCCCGTGGGGTCAGGCAGGTGTCCACTTCGGCCGAGACGGCTCCGTTGCCATCACGCCCCCTTTTCTCTCCTCCCAAGGGTCTTGCAGTGGGCCCCGTGCCCCATCTCGGGCTCTGCCTCTGGGGGGCGCCAGCGTGCCACTCCAGCTTTCCCTCCCGTGCGTGTGTCTCGTGTGGCTGTGCGGATGACGTCGGATTCTCACACCGTTGACCTTCCAGGCTGCCCGGGTAGGAGCGGGCTCCTTGGCAGTTGTTTAGTGGCTCAGGCGTGTCCGACTCTTCGCAACCTCATGGACTGCAGCACGCCAGGCCTCCCTGTCCTTCACTGTCTCCTGGAGCTTGCTCAAACTCATGTCCCTCGAGTCGGCGATGCCACCCAACCATCTCACCCTCTGTCGTCCCCTTCTCCTCCTGCCCTCACGCCCTTCCAGCATCAGGGTCTTTTCCAATGAGTCAACTCTTCGCATGAGGTGGCCAAAGTATTGGAGCTTCAGTTGCAGCATCAGTCCTTCCAGTGAATATTCACGGTTAATTTCCTTTGGGATTGACTGGTTGGATCTCCTTGCAGTCCAGGGGACTCTCAAGAGTCTCCTCCAGCACCACAGTTTGAAAGCATCATTTCTTCAGCACTCAGCCTTCTTTGTGGTCCACCTCTCACATCTGTACCTGACTGCTGGGAAAACCATAGCTTTGACTATACAGACCTTTGTTGGCAAAGTGACATCTCTGGTTTTTAATATGCTCTCTAGGTTTCGAGGCTCCTTGGAGTGGACTTCTTGGAGTGGGCACGATTCCCCAGCTTCTACTTAGAGAAGAGACAGTTCCTAGCCCAGAACACTAGGCGGTTCCGGTAGAGACTCTAGGCAGGAAGAAGCAGGGACCCCCGCCTCCCCTGGGACTCTCTTGCTTGTGTGTAGACAGGAGAGGCCTGGGAGGGTTCCAAAGGATAGAAATGGGGTGCCAGGGGGAGCCTCGTGATGCCGATGGACAGTGAGCGTGGACCTGCCGTCAGGCCCAGCTTCAGATTTTCCTAGAGAAATTGGAAATCCAGGTTGACTGTAAAAATGTTCTGATTTTATGTGTCATAACATTAAATCAATTATATAAATTAGTAACACTGCAACGTTAATAACGGCAACTAGTTTCAGAAGCACTGTATGGGTTCCAAGCATACCCCGTGGACAGATGGTGGGGTGGCTGGTTGGCGCTCACCCTCTGCTTGGACCTGGGGGCAGCGGGCAGCAGTCTGGACAGGCTTCTGGGAGATGCTGGGGCCAGCGCTGCTCTGTGAGGTGGCGGCCAGCAGGCCAGGTGGTCCCGATTACTCGCGTGCTTGTAACTGGTGTGTCTACAAGGGTCCTGAGTGTCTGTTTCCCTTCTGTCATCCCCAGCTGCTTGAGAGCCTCAGCGTTTGGCTGTGTCTGCCTCGGGTTTAAAAGAAAGATGCCCCACAGATATTTTTAAAGTTTTGAAGCCACACCAGCGTCAACCTGAGACTTTGTTCTCGTCTGGGGTTGCCCAGTAAAGACATAGGATGTCCAGTTACGTTGGAATTTCAGAGAAACGATGGAATAAGTATCTCCCAAATATTGCACAGGGCTGACTTAGTACCAAACAACGATGCCTTGTTTATCTGAAATTCCTCTGTTACTGCATGTCTTGTGTTTTTATTGGCTAGCTCTGGCAAGCCTGTTCTCGTCAGAATCAGAACCTCAGCGAACTGGAGAAAGAAGAATTCCCTTATCTTGTGAGTCACTGTCTGTCACGTGAGGCCAGACCCCACGCTCAGTAGTGGAGCCTTGGTAGTGGTGATGAGTTGGTGCCCCGTGTGGGGGGCACCAGGGTGGCCTTGCCAGCTCCCAGAGTGTGAGTCCAGGGCTTCTGTGGACGGGTGCGTTGTAGTCCATTTATGGGGGTGGGGGTCATCTGAATGGAGGAACATGTGTCTGTGTTTGGGGGGTCAGGGACAGGAGCTCGCAGCCGGGCAGTGAGGGCAGCGGAGGTGTGGTCAGCGTCACCACCCCCTGTTCCCTGGGCACCCTGTGGATGTGGGGCTGTGGGACGGTAGGCATGTCTCCCTGGGCACCCTTGGAAGACAGCCTTGCTGAGCGAGGCCCGGCCCCGCCCTGCCCACACCCGGCTTGTGAGACCCTGGCCCCGGGGCTGCATCAGAACCCCTCCCTGGCAGAGCTGTGGTCAGCCCGGGCCACCCCACCTCCCCACTGCTGCCCTGAGCCTGCCCTGGGCCTGCAGAGCAGGACGACCCCAGCTGAAGGCATCTCCCATCTTCCTTCCCATCTAAAGGCCTCTTGTTTCTGTCTCTTGGTGATGGAGCGTGAGGCCCCGAGAGGACGCGCATCAGTGGCCATCACCGCGGGCTGCAGATCCCTCGGGGGGACCCCGCCGGTCAGGAGAGCCCAGCGCCCGCCCCACACGCACGAGTGCCCCTTTTGCAGTGTCCACTCCAGGGCTCACGTAGGCTGCTGGCACTGTGACAGGCGTAGTCTCATCGTCAGCGTGCGTGCCTTACCCAGCTTGGCTCATCTGCGGGTGTCGGGAGAGCTTGGAGGAGCCTCTGGGTCTCCCTGGTCCCCGATGAGCCCCTCCCTCGGGCCCAGCGCCCCCAACCCCGGCCCAGCCACAGGCCCTGGGCAGTCCGCCACAGGGTCTCTGTGTGTCCCCCACTCTCTGGCTGCAGGAGGTCAAGAACCCTTTCTCAGCCCTTCCTCCCGTGATTCCTCTTTTTAGGTTGCAAGGGGGGGGCCCTGCAGAAGCCAGGCATTTGGGGGGCTCTGTCCGGCAGGGGCCCTGGGAGAACAGCAGCGGGCACCCCCGGAACGGCGTGTTTGGATCCGAGAACCAGCCGCGTGGAGATCGTGCCCTCGCAGTCCTCTCTCCCGTGCGGGCTCCCAGTTGGCCTGCTTGTCTCCGGGGACGGGGAGCTCCCTCTGTCCCTGCAGCCCGGTCTGTCTCTGAGCCAGAGGGGCTGCGTTTGTTCGCCCATCTCTGTGATTTGTCATGTGGACCTCGGGCCTCCTCGCTGTGGCGTCTTCCACGCGCCTGAGGCGGGCCGTGGGGCTCAGCCCTCGCCCGGGGACGCCTGGCTTCTGGCCCCACTGCGCACGTGCTCCTGTCCTCACCTGCATCCTTAACCGTCCTCACCTGGACCGTCTCTGGGCTTCTCAAATGCAGCCTGGCCCAGTCTCCTCTGCCCGCCGTGGCCCCCCTCCATGGAAGCCCCGGCTCCATCCGTCCTCCCAGACGCTCGGGCCCAGGCCTCCGCTTCTCCTGGACTCCTTACCCGCCACCCAGGCTGCCAGCCGGTCCTGCCACGCCCTCTCCCGCTGCCCATCATTTGCCCAGCTTCCTGCTCTCAACGCGGCGGCAGAGAAGCCCTTTGGGTCGAGCACCCTGTCAGATCATTCCCGGCTCCGGGGCTCCCTGGCCGTTACCACCTGGCCCTTGCTCGCTGGGCTCCACCGTGGAGGGTGGACCCTGCGGGTGGGGGGCACCCCTGTCCCTGCCCAGTGCTGCCTCAGGCCCTCTGCACCCGCGGTCTCTGCTCTGCTCTGCCTCCCGAGGGGGACGGGGCTCAGGCCTCCACTCAAATGGCACTTCCTCAGAGAAGCCTTGCCCGACTCCCCTGGCTGACACAGCCTCTGCCCTGCCCCGGCCTCTTCCTGTCCCACTTCCTGGCTTTCATTCATTTACGTCTCCATTGTCCTCACAGCCGCCTGGCGTTCAGTGATCTCCGGAGTCCCTGTGGGCTGGCACCTGCCTCGCCACGCTGGGGCCACCGCGCTGGCGGACAAGCCCCGTTTGGAGGGCGCCGGCCTGGGGGGCCTGTGCCCTCACTCCTGGCCGAGTGGCTGCGGAGGCGGGAGGCTGCTGCTGCTCTGCGACCGCCGAGCCGCACTGTCTCCGCCCCGCTGGCCGGGCCCTTGTGCCACCGTCGTGTCCTCCCGTGTTCCCTCGTCGTTTCTCCCGTGTTCCCTCGTCGTTTCTCCCGTGTTCCCTCGTCGTTTCTCCCGTGTTCCCTCGTCGTTTCTCCCGTGTTCCCTCGTCGTTTCTCCCGTGTTCCCTCGTCGTTTCTCCCGTGTTCCCTCGTCGTTTCTCCCGTGTTCCCTCGTCGTTTCTCCCGTGTTCCCTCGTCGTTTCTCCCGTGTTCCCTCGTCATGTTCTCCCGTGTTCTCTCGTCGTTTCTCCCGTGTTCTCTCGTCGTTTCTCCCGTGTTCTCGTCATGTTCTCCCGTGTTCTCTCGTCATGTTCTCCCGTGTTCTCTCGTCGTTTCTCCCGTGTTCTCTCGTCGTTTCTCCCGTGTACTCTCATGTTTTCCCGTGTTCTCTCATCATGTTCTCCTGTGTTCTCTTGTCCTTTCTCCCGTGTTCTCTCATGTTCTCCCGTGTTCTCTTGTCCTTTCTCCCATGTTCTCGCGTCGTTTCTCCCGTGTTCTCTTGTCCTTTCTCCCGTGTTCTCTTGTCCTTTCTCCCGTGTTCTCTCATCATGTTCTCCCGTGTTCTCTCGTCGTTTCTCCCGTGTTCTCTCATCATGTTCTCCCGTGTTCTCTCGTCGTTTCTCCCGTGTTCTCTCGTCATGTTCTCCCATGTTCTCTCGTCATGTTCTCCCGTGTTCTCTCGTCGTTTCTCCCGTGTTCTCTCGTCATGTTCTCCCGTGTTCTCTCGTCATGTTCTCCCGTGTTCTCTCGTCGTTTCTCCCGTGTACTCTCATGTTTTCCCGTGTTCTCTCATCATGTTCTCCTGTGTTCTCTTGTCCTTTCTCCCGTGTTCTCTCATGTTCTCCCGTGTTCTCTTGTCCTTTCTCCCATGTTCTCGCGTCGTTTCTCCCGTGTTCTCTTGTCCTTTCTCCCGTGTTCTCTCATCATGTTCTCCCGTGTTCTCTCGTCGTTTCTCCCGTGTTCTCTCATCATGTTCTCCCGTGTTCTCTCATCGTTTCTCCCGTGTTCTCTCATCATGTTCTCCCGTGTTCTCTCGTCATGTTCTCCCGTGTTCTCTCGTCGTTTCTCCCGTGTACTCTCATGTTTTCCCGTGTTCTCTCATCATGTTCTCCTGTGTTCTCTTGTCGTTTCTCCCGTGTTCTCTCATGTTCTCCCGTGTTCTCTCATCTTGTTCTCCCCGTGTTCTCTCGTCGTTTCTCCCGATTCTCCCGTGTTCTCTCACCATTTCTCCCGTGTTCTCTTGTTTCTCCCGTGTTCTCTCATCATGTTCTCCCGTGTTCTCTCGTCATGTTCTCCCGTGTTCTCTCGTCGTTTCTCCCGTGTACTCTCATGTTTTCCCGTGTTCTCTCATCATGTTCTCCTGTGTTCTCTTGTCGTTTCTCCCGTGTTCTCTCATGTTCTCCCGTGTTCTCTCATCTTGTTCTCCCGTGTTCTCTCGTCGTTTCTCCCGATTCTCCCGTGTTCTCTCACCATTTCTCCCGTGTTCTCTTGTTTCTCCCCGTGTTCTCTCATCATGTTCTCCCGTGTTCTCTCGTCGTTTCTCCTGTGTTCTCTCATCATGTTCTCCCGTGTTCTCTCGTTGTTTCTTCCGTGTTCTCTCATGTTCTCCCATGTTCTCTCAACAGGTTCTCCCATCGTTTCTCCCGTGTTCTCTCATCTTGTCCTCCCGTGTTCTCTCATCATGTTCTCCCGTCATTTCTCCCGTGTTCTCTCATCTTGTTCTCCCGTGTTCTCTTGTCGTTTCTCCCGATTCTCCCGTGTTCTCTCACCGTTTCTCCCGTATTCTCTCACCATTTCTCCCGTGTTCTCTCATCTTGTTTTCCCGTGTTCTCTCGTCGTTTCTCCCGTGTTCTCTCACCGTTTCTCCTGTGTTCTCTCACCGTTTCTCCCATGTTCTCTCATCATGTTCTCCCGTGTTCTCTCATCGTTTCTCCCGTGTTCTCTCATGTTCTCTCGTGTTCTCTCGTCGTTTCTCCCGTGTTCTCTCACCGTTTCTCCCGTGTTCTCTCATCATGTTCTCCCGTGTTCTCTCGTCATTTCTCCCGTGTTCTCTCATGTTCTCCCGTGTTCTCTCGTCGTTTCTCCCGTGTTCTCTCACCGTTTCTCCCGTGTTCTCTCATCATGTTCTCCCGTGTTCTCTCACCGTCTCTCCCGTGTTCTCTCATCATGTTCTCCCGTGTTCTCTCATCATGTTCTCCCGTGTTCTCTCGTCATTTCTCCCATGTTCTCTCATGTTCTCCCGTGTTCTCTCGTCATTTCTCCCGTGTTCTCTTGTCGTTTCTCCCGTGTTCTCTCACCGTTTCTCCCGTGCTCTCTCATGTTCTCCCGTGTTCTCTCCTTTTTTCTGTGTTCTCTCGTCGTTTCTCCCGTGTTCTCTCGTTTCTCCCGTGTTCTTTCATCATTTCTCCCGTGTTCTCTCATGTTCTCCCGTGTTCTGTCTTCATCTCTCCCGTGTTCTCTCACCGTTTCTCCTGTGTTCTCTCGTGTTCTCCCACATTCTTTTGTCGTGTTCTGCCCAGCTCAGCCAGGTGGTGGGCGGCATGAAGACTGTTTCCTCTTTCTCTCTGTTAAAAACACAGTAAAGTGAAGTCCCTATCCTTATATCTCCTAGGTATGAAATTTACAAACTTAAAATACTAGTGATATCGCTTCATTGTGTTCGTTTCTGAATCAGAGGACTTTAGCAGTGACTGACATAGCTCCGGGGCGGGGAGTGGGTGGAGAGGGACCCCTCATCTCTGACCAGGAGCACGCGGCCCCAGGCGGTGCAGGCCTGCTCCCGAGTCGCGGCAGGTCCCAGGGCCGTGGGACCACTGACCTTTGTGAGGATGGAGGTGAGGGGACGAGTGAGGACCTGTGAGAAGGTGACATTTGAGTAGCTTGTAGAGGAGGCTGAGGAGGGGCTGCAGAGGTCACATGAAGGCCCTGGAGGGCAGGTCGGGGTGGCTCCCACAGGGAATCCAGGCTGCTCCTTGCTGGCCGGGAAGCCGTGGGGTCAGCTGCTCTCAGAGCACACTGGCTTTGCAGAGAAAGCGATCAGGGGGAGGGAGGTGGCAGGCGGCTTCCAGGGTACTGGTTGGGGGAGGGAAGTGTGTGGCTTGAGCGGGGCAGGGCTGTGGTGATGGAGGTGGGTGGGCAGGGGCGGGTGCATGGAGGGGGCGGGCAGGGGTGGGTGGAGAGGGGCGGGCTGTGGTGATGGAGAGGGGCTGGCAGGGTGGATGGAGGAGCAGGGCAGAGGCGGGGAGCTGTTCACAGGGCCCCATGAATAGACGGCATTGGCGTGTGTGTGTGTGTGTGTGTGTGTGTATGTGTGTGTGTGTGTATGTGTATGTGTAGGACAGTGTGCGTGCAAGGCTAATTCTGCAAACGGCAGTGATGTTTGCTGAGGAGGTTGGCAGAAGGCTGCCTTGCAGCTAAGCTTGCAGTCATGGGAGGTCTGTTGGGGGTTGTTCCTGAGCCCTGGGATCTGAGGGCCACCTTGGTGGGGGGCTTGGTTGCTGCGTGAGACCTGGGAGGGCCTGGTTCCTGCCTCGCATCCACCTGGCTGTGTCCTTCGGCTGGTTGCCCGGGCCTTTGGGCGCATGGCTGGGAGTCAACCTGGATTTCGGGGGGAGACAAGCTGGGTGCTGCCGTGTGCACATGCCTGGGACCATGTCTGCGAGAGCACCCGTGGTGTCCTGGCACACGGGCGAGGCTTGGTGCCACGGTGTTCATAACTGCCTGGAGGACTGTGGTGGGGCCTCTGCCTGCCCGTCACCCGCGTGCCTGTGGCCGTGTGCCCACTGAACACGTGTGATGTGTGTGTGTGTGTGTGCATGCGGGACTGGGGGCAAAGGGTCCCACTTGGGGACGTGTCAGGAGGCGGGTGGGGGTGGGGGCCGCGGCCCTGAGCTGGGTGCTGGCAACCCTGTACATCACCCAGGTGAGAACCACGGTGACCTGTCTGTGCAGCGTCCGAGCAGGTGGGAATGTGTGTGCAGGGATGTGGGCCGAGTTCCACGTGCGAACGGAGGCGGTGAGGCTGTCCAGCCATGCCCCCACGTGCTGGTGTGTGTGCCAGGCATGCACGCGAGTCCCCCCACCCCTACCATGCGGTGCTGACCCCTGCCCTTTCTGATTCCCCCAGGGCCTCGCGGGAGAGGACAGTCCGTCTGGAGGCTGCACGTGGCTGGCTGTGGGGCATGGCGCGACTCGGGGAGCCTGTGGGAGCCTGGCTGGCCCTGGTCCTGGCCCTGGCCCTGAGTCCCGGCGGTGCAGCAGCCCCGGGGCAGGACTGCACGGGCGTCGAGTGCCCCCCGCTGGAGAACTGCATCGAGGACGCGCTCGAGCCGGGGGCCTGCTGCGCCACGTGCGTGCAGCAGGGCTGTGCCTGCGAGGGCTACCAGTACTATGACTGCCTGCAGGGCGGCTTCATGCGCGGCCGCGTGCCCGCCGGCCAGTCCTACTTCGTGGACTTCGGCAGCACCGAGTGCTCCTGCCCGCCGGGCGGTGGCAAGATCAGCTGCCAGTTCATGCCCTGCCCAGAGCTGCCGCCCAACTGCATCGAGGCTGTGGTGGCGGCCGACAGCTGCCCACAGTGCGGCCAGGTGGGCTGCGTCCACTCCGGCCGCAAGTACGCCGCCGGCCACACAGTCCGCCTGGCGCCCTGCCGGGCCTGCCACTGCCCCGACGCGGGTGGCGAGCTCATCTGCTACCCGCTGCCCAACTGCCACGGAGATGCCACCCCCGGAAACGCCTCGGACGCCGAGGAGGGGGACCCTGAGCGGCACTATGAGGACCCCTACAGCTACGACCAGGAGGTGGCCGAGGCGGAGGCCCTGGCGGGCGAGCTCCAGGCGGGCGCTGGGGGCCCGGCCGCTCTGGGAGGCGGGGGTCAGCCACCTTCAGCCCTCCAGGCCACTCTCTGGCCGGCCGCCCTCCCCAGGCCCACGGCAGCCGCCGCTCTGGGTCCCCCGGCCCCCGTGCAGGCCAAAGCCAGGAGAGTGACGGACGACGGTCAGGAAGACAGGGAGGCGCCGGCCGGCCGGGAGCAGCTGGCCGCAGGTGGCCCCCGGGGGCTGGACAGACGGCCCACGGCAGGCCCGATGCCGGCTCATCCTGTCCAGGAGGAGGGGGCCGAGGCCAGGGCTGGGGTGGAAGAGAACCTCATCCCCGACGTGCAGGCCACGCACCGCAGTGCCGGGCCCCCTCCCACGCTCAGCGTGCCCAGCATCCTCCTGACCGAGACCACGCAGGGCCCCCCCACGGGCCCCACCGAGCCTAGTGCCCCTGCCGCCCTGACCACACTTCAGCAGGAGATCCCCCGCGCCCCTCCCACCCAGGAAGTGCCCCAGCAGCCGGCCGGGCCCCGGTCCCGGCTGGAGGAGGAGGAGGACCCCAACTCCGTGCACTCTGTCCCGAGAAGCGGCCTGGAAGGTAAGACTCTTCCCTGGCTCCTCCAGGGAACCTCATCCAGCGGAGGGCATCTTCGGGTCCTGGTGCCAGCCCAGGTCTGTGCTCAGCTGGAGAGGGGTTGGGGAGGGGGGAGTCTATGGCCGAGCCCACCCCTCTGAGGGAGCCCTGGGAACCTGTTTTCCGGAGACCTCTGTCCACGGCAGGGAGTCCATCTCCTGTCCAGGCCTGGGTTGTTCACTGTGAAGACCTTCACTGGGCATCAGCCGTGGGCAGGCCCTGTGGGACCCTGGGGAGGCAGGTATGGGCCCGGCTGGCCCTGGTCCATGGGCTGTGAGCGGGCCACCCCTGGGCGGGGTCCAGGAGGGTTTCCTGGGGACGGGGGGCCCGTCTGTCCAGAGCTGTGGCCCTCGGCGGGTGTCCACGGTGTGCTGAGGCTGAGACTGCAGGCCCCCGGCCCGGCGGCTCCTTCCGTGCATCCTGCTCTCAGTGGACGGTGCAGAACTCACCCTCACCGAGTGCCTGCCCCGTCAGTGGCTTGATCCGCGCACAGGCTGGGCGCTGGGCTCCTGATTTTCAGCTCACCAGGTCGAGGGTGGGAAGGTGTGGTTCGTGGTCTCACGGCAGGAGGTGGTGGGCTGCCACCAGGGCAGCGGGCTTCCGGGGGCTCCTCCTCACCCAGGCCCCCGGGCCTGCAGGAGGTGGGGAGCGTAATGAAGTCCACGTGTGCCCGAGCGGGCGGGCTCGCAGGCCTGGCTCCCAAGTCTGTGCCTGCAGCCTCCAGGGTTTCCAAAATAGACACAGCCCCCCACCCCTCTGCTTGCTGCCAGAGGCCTCTCTGTGGCTGTGGGCCTTGGAATCCTGGAGGTTTGCTTTGTTCTCGGGCGCCCCAGGTTTTTTCCCTCTGCCTGGGCTTTCTCAGATGGTTTTTGGGGCGTGGCTGTTGCTGCAGTCGGCCAGGGGGTAGGGGCCCCTGACTCAGTGCCCCTCGCCCCATCCCAGGGTTGTCCTGGCAGGGGCCTGGCGGAGGGCGCGGATGGGACAGGCTGGGTTTCTTGGTGCTCCTCCGGGGAGGGAGGTGTGGACCGTGGGGGGCAGGTGGGGTGAATGTCAGTGGGACCCAGGAGTTTGGCCCTGGCCGCATGAACAAGGACTGACCGCCGCCCATCACCCCATCCAGCTCGCCGCTGCCTCCTCCTCACCCTGACCCCTGACCCCTACCAGTTCTCCTGGTCTGTAACTCAGGCGGGCACCACTTTGTGCCTCACTCTCTCCATCTATAAGCGCAGGAAAGGCCCTTCGTCGGGGGCGGGGAAGGGTTCTGAGGGTTAAACGAACTAACCCATTCAAGCTCGGAGAGGGGCACAGCGCTGCTGAGTAATTAAAAATGCTCGCCGTGATTATCCACCCTCTGTTTCTCAGTCCGCCTACTCGGTTTCTACAACAGACGAGTGCGGAACAGCCTCTCTGCACCAGGGGTCGGGCTGGTGAAACTGGGCGGGCGCAGCCTCTGCCCTTTGTGGTCTGGTGGGGGCAGAGGGCACGCGTGGATGGGCACACGGAATTATTCGTGGTCACCACCATGCACACAGCGTGGGGAGGGGGTTGCGGGAGGCCTGGTGGGTGGGGGTCAGGGGTCCAATGGCGCATTGCTGGGGCAGCCAGGGCCTCTGCGCCTTCTGGCTGCTGTTGTAGGGAGTGGCTGGGGGATCCCGAGGGAAGGAGGGCCCTTGGGTGAAACTGGGGAGCTGGTAGCTTGGTTCTGCTTGCCTGTGGGACCTGCTGAGAGGTGGGTCGTGGGGCGGAAATGCTCCTCGGCCATGCTGCTGTGGCAGCCCGGGCCTGGAGAAGGTGGTTGCCAGTCATCGCGCCAGGCCCGGCTCGGGCAGGGTTCCAAGCCTTGCCAGGGTTCCCGGCCACCTCTGGGATGTCCAGATGGGACCTGCTGGGAGCCACATGCCTGACTCCTCCACGGGGAGAGGGGCTCTGACGCCTCCTGTCACTCGGGGGCTTCTACCACTGGGCTGGCAGGATGGAGGGACCCGGGGACCACCCCACCCCGCCCCCCTGAGCACAAGGGAGGGAACCTGGGGTCAGGGTGGCCCAGCTAGAGGCAGCCCCCTCTGCAGAAAAGGACCCCAGCGAAACCTGCAGGCCCCGGGACCGTGTGGGAGGAGGAGCCCCCCCCGCCCCCGGATTTTGCTGGGCAGGGGTGTTTGAGCTGCTCGACGTCTGGGTAATAGAGAAGCTTTGACGCTGAGATAGCTGCTTGCTAACTGCACACCCCGTATCATGCTCAAGGCCTGTGCCCGCACTGTCGTAAGCTCTCTGAGATCAGAGGCCCTTTCAGTCATCACAGCTGCCCCCTTGGTACACTGCGGAGGAATCGGGGCCACTTCCCCACCGACACACGTGCGGGAAGCGGCGGGCCCACCTCATCCCCCATTTCTCCACATCTTCACCCCAACAGTCACTTCCAGTGCCCGGCCTGCCCGGGGGCTGTGACGCATGCCAGATGTTCCCCAAAACCCAGCGCGGCCCTGTCGCCGGAACCGTATAATTCAGCGGAAGAGAAAGCTCGAGCATCGTGGGAGTGGAGCGGATGTGCTCTGCGGGCCTGTCCAGGGGATCTGACGTCCTTGGAGATCAGGGAGGGCTTCCTGGAGGAAGGGCTGTTTGAGCAGGAGGAGCTGTTGACCGAGTGGCAGTGGGGAGCAGAGAGTGTGTCTGGCAGAGACCCTGCAGGTGGAGGGGAGGTTGGGTTGGGATGAGGCTGTGTGGCTGCGGCGAGAAGAGGCCCAGGAGGGGCAGGGACCCAGCCCAGGGCAGCAGTGTTACCCTCAGCACGAAGACAGGGGCCTTTCCCCAGGGGCAGGGGGCGGCCCTGCTGGTGTGAGGCAGGAGCTGGTACAGTCTTACTTGGGTCCTGGAACGCTTCCTCCGGGTGCAGGGGCAGAACGCGGGGCCTTCAGCGTCTGGGGTTCTCCAGGGTCCCCCAGAGTCCCCGGGTTGTGGGTCCAGGCAGCAGAGAGACCCACCCAGCCTCTGCCTGGTCCCTGGACGATCGCCGCAGACCGTCGCCTCTGCTGTCCTCTCCAGTCCGGTGTGCGGGAGATTTAAACTCGCTCTGGGTCTGAGAGGTCCCCGAGCACGGCCGGGGGACCCGAGGGAGCCAGGCTGGAAACTTGGGCAGCTGAGCCCATGTCCTGTGTGAGAGTGCCTGGCTCCCGGAGCGGCCTGGAGAGGGGGCATCCCCCCACCCCCCATGCCGAGCTCACAGGCAGGCCAGGTGGCCCTGCCCCAGCCCACGCTGCTGGGAGCAGACCAGGGACCCGGGCGCCCCCCGGCCCCTGCCTGTCCACGCTGAGTCCCCAGGCGAAGCTCAGCCTCGCTCCTTGTGTGACCAGAGGCCTGGGATGCCACCTTTCTGAGCCCCAGGTTCCTCACTGACCCCACACAGCTGGGGCCGGCCCCCGCTCCCTCTTGTTTTGTTCAGTCACTCAGTTGTATTTGACCCTTCGTGATTCCTTGGACTGCAGCACACCAGGCTTCCCTGTCCTTCACCGTCTCCTGGAGTTTGCTCAAACTCCTGTCTCTTGAGTCGACGATGCCACCAGCCGTCTCATCCTCAGTCGCCCCCTTCTCCTCTGTCTGCTGTTGGGCTGAGGGTGCACGCCAGTGCCACGGGTTAGCGTCTTTCTGCAAAGCACCTTCGTAAGTGCTCGGATTTTGTTGCACACGTTTAGAAGACGTCTTGTGAATGCGAGCTTCCTGGCTTTTGTTGGAAATCGGCTTCTGTGGGCCCACCAGGCCCCTGTGTCCTGGGGCAGCCGCCAAGGGATCTGAGAAGGGGCTGCCTGCCCGTTGGGGTGCAGGGGTGAAGCTGGACTGTCCTGGGCTGGTTCCCCTCGATTTTGTCAGTGGCCCGGCCCCAGTTGGCAGCTGGGTGGTGGATGGGTCCTCTGCAGGGGGTGCCTGTCAGGGCACTGAGAGGTCCTGTGTGGTGACCTTGGGCGGGTCTCCGTGGTCCTTCTAGTCCATGGAAGAGGAACTGGGATCCTGAGAGTGGAGGGGATTTTCTAGAGGGCATAGTAGAGCTGAGCAGGGGGCCCTCGTCTCCTAGGCGAGGGGTGGGCTCACAGTGCCCGTGGGGCACCAGGGGCAGGAAGGGGTCCCCGGCTTTGGCTGCCCCCAGAGCCTATGGCTCTTGGAGGAAAAGGGCGCATTTCACAGCCGCTCCCCATAGTGAAGGTCTGGCCTGAGCGGGGGTTTCTTGGCTTTAGAAAAACGGTTTCCTTCCTTCCTGCCTCCCTCCCTCCCTTCCTTCCTAGACAGCTTTATGAGACATTGTTCGTGCACCATTAAGCCCTCCCATTTAAAGCGTACAATTCAGTAGGTTTTGTCAGGGCTGTGAAAACATCATCAGAATCGAATTCTGGAGCACTCTCATCACCCCAGAAAGAAACCCCATACCAGTAGCAGCCACCTGCAGCTCCCTCTTCCCAGGCCCCAGCAGACTCCGGTCTAGTCGCCGTCACTATGGATTGAGTGTGCTGGACATTCCCGGACGTGGAGTCACAGAGTATGTGGCCTTGGGGGACTGCCCCCGGGTAGTTACTCAGCATGGCGCTTCGGCGTTTCCTCCCTGTTGCAGCGTGGATCAGGGCTGCGCTTCTCGTGGCGGGCGTTCCAGCGTGGGGATGGGCCACGTCTTTGTGCGCTGCCAGGTGATGAACAGTTGGCACCTTTTGGCTGCTGTGAGTGCCACTGCTCTTGGTGTTCATTACATACCTTTGAGTGGCTGTGTGTTTTCACATCTTTGGGGAATGTACCCAGGATGTCGTCTTGCTGGGTCATCTGGTAACTCTGTGTAACTGTCATGGAACACGGAACTGCTAACCCACAGCGGCTGCCCCACTGTCTTTGCCAGCACTTGTTATTGTCTGTATTTTTTTTTTTTAATATTTATTTAGTTTTTATTTTTGACTGTACTGGGTTTTAGTTGTAGCATATGGGACCTGGTTCCCCAACCGGGAATTGAGCCGCAGCCCCCTGCGTTGGGAGCTCAGAGTCTTAACCACTGGGCCACCAGACACCTGTATGTCTCTTTGAATGTGATGTGCTGAAGTCTTGGGTGATATCTCACTGCGGGTTTCACTGGCGTTTCCCTGAAGGCTGGTGACGTGGAGCTCCTTTTCTCGAGTTTAGACAGCCCTGAACACGCAAGCGCGCGTTCCGTTAGCCATCAAAGCGATGCCATCGTCCCTGTCACTGGTTTCTGGAAGATTCCACCGCCTACTCATAGGAGAAGGGGCACGAAGGAGGCCACCAGTGTTGTTCTGAGAGTAACCGTGACCCCCGTGGGTCCCCGGCTTGGTCTCAGGGACCCCGGGGCGTAGGAGCACGCCTGGGAACCACAGGTCGATGACGCCACGTGTGTTAGGCTTGTGCACTAGCTTTCACAGATACAGCGTCATGCGCGGACCTTTCTGTCCCCTGCGTTCCTCCGTGGACAGCCCACCCTGAGGCGCTCCCTGTCGGCACGTGGGGAGGAGCTCTGCTCTCTGCTCGCCCCCGCAGTTGCTCACTATGCCTGCTGGTGGATGCTCGGTTCTCCCCATTGCCCCAGTGAACGTCTTCCTGTCCTGGCAGGAAGTTGCCGGGTCCGTGTCCACGTGGGTTTCTCTCTTTACTCTTGGTGAGCCATTTAGCTTCTGAGACCCTCTCAGAAGTGTGCACGCGTGCGTGCTCCCAGCCACTCAGTCGTGTCCGACTCTGCCGTTTGCTACTCCAGGGCATCCTCCCGACCCAGGGGTTGACCTTGTGTCCCTTTTCTCCCTGTGTCCCCTGCCTTGGCAGCTGGGTTCTTCCCACCGCGCCCCCTGGGCAGCCTCAGAAACTTGCCGCTCAGTGATACGTCTCAGAGGTGAACGCCCGCGTGCCCAGCAGCCGGCTCATGAGGCATCATCCCGAGATGCAGGGTCCCCTCGTCTGTGCCCGTCCCCAGAACTGCTGCCCCGACCGCAAGCCGCTCTGGGAGCTTTGTGAACGGGGCCGTGTAGTCTGCTCTCTGGGGTGGCGACTTGCGTTCAGCACGGCACGTTCATGCCCACATGTTGTGGGCGCCGCCGTTGGTCCTTTTTGTGACTGAGAGCCACTCCATGGTGAGGACAGACCCTGGTTGGTGGTTCCTCCTCCTGAAGGGCTGTGGGCTTGTTTCCGGTGTGGACCCTTCGGAGAAGGGCTGCCGTGCGCACGCCACTCCTGTTTTAATGGCTGCCTGCACACTTTTCTCCAGGGAAGCACCAGCCAGCTGCCATGGGCTCTGCTGGAGAGACCCCGGGGTGTGTACGTCTAATCGGTGCCTGCCAGCTCCCCTCCACCAGTGGTACCAGACGGTACTCACACCTGCCGTGTACAAGAATGCCTGTTTCCTAGGATACTGAGTCAGCAAATATTTATGAGTGCCTCCCGCACAATTCTAAGTGCCAGAGAGACAGCTGAGATCAAACTGAATGAAGTTGGCACCCATCACGGGCCCTCCACCCTGTGGGAGGGGGTGCCCACAGCCACCCGTGAGAACACGTCAGATCTGTGTCAGATGCTGAAGAGCACCAAGGAGAGTGCTGAGCAGGGCTGCGAGATGCCTGCACCTCGGCCGGAGGGACGTGTCCCCCAGGACCGTTGGTGTGCACGTGCGCTCCTCTCTCCCCTGCTTTGGCCGAGGTCCCCCCGGGAGGTCTGCCAGCCCTGCTTGGGGTGCGGGGTGATCTCTCTGCCATCTCGCCAAACCGGTGGCGGTCCTTCCTGCGGGGGACGCGCCTCAGTCATGGCACGAATGGGTGCATGGTCTTTCGCCTCCGCGGAACCTCTGCAGTGCACCGGACACGTTTCTTCCGCCTCCCAAGACCACGGTTCGGCCAGGCTCGCTGCCCCAGGCTGGGAGTGGCCGCTGGGAGGGGCTGCTCTGGGAGCAGTTGTTTCAGGACAGCCCCCACCGGGCTACCTGCCGCCACCCCACACACCCGATCCCATCGTGGAAACAGGGCTCCCAGGGAAAAGATGAGATGCACACGGGGACTCTTGGACCGGGCTCGGAACCGGCTCAGCCACTGCTTTCTCTGCGTCTGCTGCCCGCCGGGCAGGATGCTGGCCTGGGGTCGAGGGTCCCTCTTGATGGACGTTACAGGGGGTTTGGGAAAGAAAGGAAGCACATTGGGTGGTCATTGCAGTGAATCTACCCCAGGCCTCTGCTCTGGGAACCTCATCTCAGCCCCCAAACAGCCTTCCAGCGAGTCCCCTCCCACCAGGGGACACAGCCCGCGGCCCAGCAGCGAGCAGTGGTGGGCCAGCTGCGAATCCAGGTCCTTCTGATCCTCGGGGGTCCCTGGCCTGGTCCCCAAGGCTGAAGCTGCCCTCCCCCGCGCTGGCTGTGTGACCTCAGGCACATCGCTTCACTGCCCCAGGCCTCGATTTTCTCATCTCTTCAGTGGGCTTCCTGAGGGCTCCCTGCTAGAGTACGTTCTCAGCTGGGACCGCCTGCTGGGGTCTGCCGCGTAGCAGGGCTGGCCTCACGCCAGTGTCCTGGGCGCTCCACTGGAGGGCAGTCCCTCTGAGCTCCAGGCTGCTTCCCGTTCAGCCACCGAGTGGCTCTCCTGAGGCCCAGCCAAGCCCCCTAGGCCTCCTGCGCCCTGAACCTTCCAGAGCCCAGGTGCCCCATGACCTACAGCTCAGAGGACGGGGCGGTAGGCTCCCCGGGGGGGAGTGTCAGCCCCGTCATCCTCCAGCGCTTCCTGCAGGTGGGGCTGGGGTTGTACAGCCTCGGGCCCCTGGTCCTCCAGCATCTGGGGCCTCCAGGAGGAGCTTCTGTCCGGCCGAGGCCAGCTGTGTGTGGACAGGGTGTCTACCGGGCCCTCCCTGCCTGCTCTGGGATCTCCACGCAGGGAAGTTGGGTGTGGGGCCGAGTTGTGCTGGCCATGAGCCAGCTTGGTCTTCAGAAGGCGAGTCCCCGGGCGAGAGCCCTGCCTCTGAGGCTCTGGCTGTGTGACGTCAGGCGATGGACGCACCCTCTCTGAGGCTCAGTGTCAGCATTGGTGAGACAGAAGGGTAAGCTCTCCCCGCCATGGATTACTGACTGGCGGAGAGAGGGGATGACCGCCTGCTCAGAGCAGCTGCCGTGGCCTGAGCCCCGTTCTATCCCTGCCCCGGGGCCCTGCACTCTGGACGGTGGGCTGCGGGTTTGTTTCTGCTTAAGTGAACAGATGTGGCCTTTTCTGGGGCCAAGAGTTGTCCCTCTGGTGAAGAGGCAAAGGGGCCAGGCCTCGTAGGGTTGGCTAGGGGCGTTCAGAGGCTTACTGTCTGCCCCCACCCCCGCCTGCCCCTCCAGCCCCCCGAGACCTGTAGAGATTTCCCCCCACTCCCTGCCAGGCTGGCCCCTGCCCTGCACCTTCGTTTTGGCGCCTGCCCACGGACTCAGCTCCCGTCCTGTGGGGTCCCGCCTTCGGCAGCACAGCTTGGCCATGGGCTGACATCCCAGAAATGGGGAGCATCTCCTCCTTCCGCCTCGGTCGGGCTGTGTATACATCCCGTGGCAGGCACTGTGGTCCTCCCCGGACATGTATTGATCAGGGTGTTACCAACCGGGACACCCGTGGCGTGGGGGGGCTGTCATCCCCACCTCATTACCAAGGCGCCTGAGGCACAGGGAGGTGACGTCCACGTGCAGGGTCACTGAGGGTGGTGAAGCGGATGTTTGCCGACTGACCACTGATGGCGCCTCCTGGGGTTCTTCCAGCTGCCTGGCCCGGGGGGTGTGGTTCTCCCCGTAGTCAGAAGATCGAGGCTCCAGGTCCCCAGCTCCAGCGTTGCTGCAGAATGAGGGGGGACAAGGTGGCATGACCTCTCACCTTAGGTTTTCCAAAAGATGCCTCGGATCTGGAATTTTGAATCAAGTCTGCAGATCTGTAAATGTATATAAAGGCCCCGGCAAAGCGTGCAATGGGCACCAGCTTGCTGCCGTGGTTTAGACTCAGAGAGCGCCAACTGCCCCTAATTATACGTCTGGGACACAGAGGCCAACGGGGGCCTGGCAGACTTCACGGCAAGCTTAGAGGGTGGGGTCCCCAAAGCTCTGACTCCTGGCCTAGCGGAATCCAAGTCCAGAAAACAGGCTCTAGGCTCCTGGAGAGGGTGACCCAAGCGAGGACCCGGCTCCGTCCGCAGTGAGCAGGCCGGGCGGTGGATCAGGGTCAGCTGGACGCCACCTCCCAGCCGGGGAGCAGTGTGTGCTTGCTGAGACAGGCGGCCCCAGCTCGGTGGGCCAGGGCGGCTTGCGGGCCCATCCTGGAGGGAGGCATGGGGGACGGGCGCCGACTCCCGTGGAGGAGCTGTGGGAGTCAGAGCGGAGGTCTGGGCATGGAGACCTGCTCAGAGAGGGGAGCGGCCGGCCTGTTTCTTTCCCGCCAAGTTGGGCACACCTGGTCAGGCGGGTGGCCTCAGGGGTGGGAGCTGGTCGCTCAGGGAAGGTCTCGTGATTCCTTGCCCATTGCCGCCTGGCCCCCAGAGCCTGGATCCCGGAACAGAGAGGCTGAGGGTGTGGTCTGCAGTGGCTCAGCCTGTGGGAGGGAGAGCAGGGTTCCGGCTTCCCAGCTCTGCTCCCAGTGACGCCCAGTTTTGGGCCCTCAGTGGGGCTGGGGGTGTTACCCATCTCTTCTGGGTCCCTTCACTTTGAATATTCGCCACACACTTCGGACTGTGGGGGATGGGGACAAAGGATGGAGATATTTGCGGGTGGGGTGGGGAAGAGATCTGGCCAAGATCTGGGTTGGGTGGGCCACGTGTGTGGGTTACGAGACACAGAAAGTCGCTGGGAATTTGGTTCCAGAAGGACCCCAGCCTGGCCCAGGACATCCCACCTGGGAACACTGGAAACCTTGAGCCCCAGACCCTTGCCCAGTATGCACCCCCCCAGCACCCACCCCACTGCCTCATCTGATGATGGACCCCAGGGTGCCTGCTGCCCCTTCCCCAGGCAGGATTTTTCATGTCCCCTCTGCTGATGCTCTGCTTCCTGTTTGCATCTCATCTTAGAACAGAAAAAAAAAAAAAAACTTGTCCAGTTTTTTTATGTGATTTTTTTAAATGTTTTTGACAAGTCAGTTTTAATAAGATGGGAATTGAAGTTATATTTACATTTCTCTTAGAGTAAATACTGGCTCGGGAAAACCCAAATTGCCTTATAGATAAACATCTTCTCTTATTAAACTGTGTGCATGTATGATGAACTGGTAATTAAACTATCTGGAAAGAACAGGAAAATAGAATGATGTCGTTTACAAGATTTGTCTATAAAACGAAAAGCTATCCCAGGAACTGGAATGCCATCAGACTCTAGTTTGAGCCAAAGCGTCGTCTGGGGTAGCAGCCGTTTCTGAAGCTCATAATGAACAAGAGCGAGTTCACAGTTCTTTCTAAGGAGGAGCAAAATCCGTGTCAGATGTCTTGGTTTTTCTGCAGTGTGAGTTACACTGCAAGCCTGTGCTGGGGTACGGGGGTCTGCAGAAGCCTCTAGAAGCACAGCAAGGGAGTGCTCCCACATCTGGGGCCGCCAGGAGCCTCGGCAGGGGGTGGGCTGGCTGGTGGCCGAGGTGAGCCTGGGTGGAGGGAGGGACAGGGCTCCTTCCAGACGAAGGCCACTCTCCTGGGAACCCAGCCTCGGTCACGTGCCCTGCGTCAGAAAGATGCCTGCAGTGTCTGCTTCTGGACCCCTCTCCGGTGGCTCGCTCACCCTTCGGGCGTGAGCTGTCCGCTGCAGCGTCCAAGTGCTTGCGTCTCTTTGTTCCTTCCTTGTTTCTGGGAAAGTTATCTTCTCAGAAAACAAGGCTGGTCCCGTTCAGTTTGTCAGCGTTTGCCTGCAGGTTCCCTGTGCCCAGTGGCCCTTTCTGGGGTGGCATCCGCTAACCATGGTGCCCGGGCCCCACACGCCTCTTGAACAGAGCAGAGCCTGTCAGGAGTCTCTGCACGGCCCCCGATCAGGGCAGCCTGCTTTTGTACATGCGGATTTTCTCTTCGCGTGGTGTTGGCTTCTCATTGATAGTGATGGTACCAAGAGCCCTAGCCCTTTAAAATGCCCCCGACAGACCCACGCCCCTACTCCCTGGTGAGGCTGGGAGGGTACGACTTGTGCTGGTCATCCGACCGCCGCCTACTACCTTCCAGAGCTTCCCAGGACTGGCCGGAAGCCTGGCATGGCCCGTCCGCATCAACAAAGCCCACCGTAGAGCCTGCAAGCATCTGCGGCTCTGCCAGCCACAGCAACCGGCATCTCAAGTACCACCTGCTACCCCAGCCCCCACAAGGTAGCTGGGACAGACCCTCTAAGCGGCTTGGGCTCGGGAAAGAAATCTCAGTCCTGTAACTGTCCAGGGCTTGTCCTTTCTCTCTGGTTTCAGTTACAGGGCGCAGATGCGTGTATGATGGACGCGGTTCGGTCTGGCACTGTATGTTGCAACTGAGAAATGAAGACATCTCTGGATACATTGCTTCTGCGGTCCTCCACCTAACAGCGGCCAGTGCCCTCCTGCTGCGTCTATACTTCCTGAGGCCCCAGAGTGTTACCTCCGGTTGCTTTTGTAAACTAGTATCTAATCAGGGACGATGAGATCTTTTCCGGTTCGTGTGGTTTTATTCCTTGAATTTCCTTCTTTCTGAAAGCTTTTATTAAAGAATATGGTAGAGGCTCTGGAGCATCTTTCCATCTAGATTAATTTAATAGTACTCCCTTAAAACTTTTTTATGTCTTACTGTATAGTTTTATAAAGTACTATGTCTGTAAAGCACAGGGCTCTTCATAAAAAAAGCTCAGTAGGTTCCAGGCAGCTCCACCCAGATCAAGACACAGAACATCTCGAGTGGGCCAGAATCTTCCTGGTACCCCTTCTCGGCCAGTTCTGCTCTCCCTCCCCCCACCCCACCCCCACCGTGGAAGCCACAAGGCTGACTTATCACTATCAATGACTCCTGCCTATTCTTGAATTTATTGTGTGTAATGGGAACCATATGATACGATTTCACTTGCGTTTAACTTCTTGAGCTCAGGACCGTGTGTTGCAGAGTCATCCAGACTGCCGCGTGTAGCAGTAATTCATTTTAAAACGCTGCTCTTTATTGCTCCGTCGTAGGGATAAATCATAGTTTATTGATCTGTCGCGGTGTGGATGGAGGTTCGGGCTGTTTCCGGTGAGCAACTGTAGTGAGTACCGTGGCTGTGGACATTCTGTGTGTTTCCGAAGGGTGTTCACCCGGCAGAGGAGTTGCTGCATCTGAGCTGTGGCCGACCCTGCCAGTTTTCCAGAGTGTCACCGGTTTCTGTCCCCACCAGCCATGAGCAACACTCCAGCTGTCCCGTCTTTGCCGACACTGGATGTGATCTGTCTGTTTCGTCATCGCCAACCTGGTGGCCGTGTAGAGGGATCTCACCGTGGTTTTAATTTGCATTCCCTCGGATCTGATGACGCTGAGCATATTTTCATATTACTGTTGAACAGTTTGTTGTTCTTTGCCCGTTTCTAAATTAGGTTTCTTTGTCTTGCCAGTGCCTAGGAATTCTTGAGATGTTCTGAGGATACATCTTCAGCTGGGTCACAAATGCCTCATCTCATTCCCTGCCTTTTCTTTCCAGTCTCATGATGACATTTTCTGATCGGCACACTGCAGACGCTGTCTTCTGAGGAGTGAACACTTCTCAGTTTAGTGAAATACGCTTTATTGATCTTTACTTTTACGGTAATGTATTTTTTGCGCTTTTCAAGAAATCTTTGTCTACCCTGGAGTCATGAAAATATTTTCCTTTGTTACATTCTGAATCTTTTAACTTATTTCACCTTCCACATTAGATCTCGCTTTTTGCTCTGGGTAGCGTGAGTAGGAGTCAAAATTCCTTCCTTTTTCTGTACAAAAGCTTTTAGGTTTAATCAGGTCCCACTTGTTTATTTTTGTTTTTATTTCCATTACTCCAGGAGGTGGGTCATAGAGGATCTTGCTGCGATTTACGTCAGAATGTTCTGCCTATGTTTTCCTCGAAGAGGTTTATAGTTTCTGGTCTTACATTTAGGTCTTTAATCCATTTTGAGTTTATCTTTGTGTGTGGTGTTGGGAGTGTTCTCATTTTCATTCTCCTACACGTAGCTGCCCAGTTTTCCCAGCACCAACTTACTGAAGAGGCTATTTGCCCCATTGTATCTTCTTGGCTCCTTTGTCAAAGATAAGGTGCCTGTAGACGAGTGGGCTTATCTCTAGGCTTTCTATCTTGTGTGTATTTCTGATTTTGTGCCAGTACCATACTGTCTTGATTCAAATGGGTATTTGGTTGCCCCCAGTCTGGGTGTTGAGAAGCCCGTCTCGCCGCCCCCCGCCCCGCCCACTGCAGGCTCCGTAGTCAGGGTCGGGTGCACCTGGGTAGGTTTTTTCTGATCTCTCTTTTCTGTTCCATGGTCAAGCTGTCTTGCTCACTGCCCTGAGTTACTGGAGTCCCTTGGGAACTTTTGCTGTCTGGCCGCCTGACTGCCTCTGGCTGGGCGTGTGGTCGGGACTGCTATCTGCTCACCTCTAAAACGGGGCTGGGGATGGGACCTCTTCCTATACCTGGAGGGAAGGTGCTGCGGCTGCAGGCTGGTGCCCACCAGGCCAGAGGTCGAGCCAGTCAGCCAGGGTGGCCGGGCACCTCCCAGGTCAGGCTGGGGTAGTCGGCAGGTGGGCGAAGTGCTGACTCAGGTCGGGGGAGGGAGTCAGTGGGCACCCCCCACAGGGAAGCTAGGCGGTGAGAGGGGCTGTGAGGGGTGGTGGTGCTGGGGGCCTCCTGCCCTGGGTGAGGGATGGAGGCATCTCTGAGGGGCTGGATGGCCTGGACCTGGCAGCTGGGCTCAGCCCAACCACTCCTGCTGGTTCTCAGCCATCGTGTCCAGGATCCTGGGGCGGGAAGACAGCGCTCAGAGTCTTGCTTGTCTGTCCGTCTTCCAGTCATTGTGAAAGGCGTCCAGGCACAGCCAGGGCCTGCAGGTGACCCCTCCCCCCAAGAACACGGAGCATCGGCGCCGCGGCGTGCCCCGGGCTGTTTGCTCAGGGCCCGCAAACATCCTGTCCAAGCAGGGCGCTGGTGGTGGTGGCCACCCATCACCCTGCAGGTGGACATTTTTCTGCAGCATTTCCAAAGCCGCCATTCTCTAGGGCTCTGATGTCTGGGAGAGGGAACCCTCTGGAGGGGTCACGACCTCCGGGATGGATTGTTCTGGCCCGCCCCCCCCCCCCCCCCCATTTCCTGTGATCAAAGGAGGTTAGAGTCCCCAGAAGCTCAGGGTCTTTTTTATAACAGCACTTTTCTTCAATAGGCAATACCTGCCTGCGATAAGGAAAACACATAAAAAGTACAAAAGAGGCCAGCAGTGAATGACAGGGTGCTGCCTCCCCGCCAGGGCCAGGCCCCTTGCTGTTACCCCTCCTGAAACCCTCCGTGTGTGTGTCTGTGTCCCTTTGAAAGGGTGCTGCTAAGTCGTGCCCGACTCTCTGCAACCCCGTGGACTGTATGTAGCCCCCCAGGCTCCTCTGTCCGTGAGATTTTGACAGGCAGGAATGTTGGAGTAGGGTGCTGTTTCCTCCTCCAGGTCTGAAGAGGTCGGCAGTGGCTTACTAGGCGCTGCTCAGCGTGAAGCCTGCCTTCTTCGCGCCTTGTCGTCTATTGGGAAGTTGTTCCACGGAGTTGCGTGAAGATCTGGCACCGAGCGTGTCCTTTTTGACACTCGTGTGCAGTGCGGCGGTCATGACACCAGCTGTTTCGTCGCTGCCCTGTCGGCGGGGGTGGCTGGGTCTGCACCTTCGCTGCCACACATTCCGGGGCAGCTGGTATCCGGGACTTGCGTGTGCGTGCCCACTGTAGGCCTGTGAGCTGATCGATTTCTCAGAGGGGAGGCGCTGCCTCACCCCTTTGTTTTTATGCTGCCGTGCGTTATTTTCTCCCTATTGTGGTAAACTGCATGTAGTACAGCCCTGGGCATTGTAACTGTTTTTAAATGTACACATCCGCGGCCTTAGGGATGCTCATCCTGGTATGTAACCATCACCACCCTCCCCAGCGTCCAGCTCCCGAGCGTATTCTCTTCTTCCCAAATGGAAGCTCTGTCCCCGTGAAACACTAACCCTCTCATCGCTGCCCCTGCCCTCAGTAACCTCTCCTCTGCCTTCTCTCTCTATCAGTAGAATCCTGTGTAAGTAGGGTCCTCTGTGTAATCCTACGTAAGTAGAATCTCACACTTGGCCTTTGGTGTCCCGCTTGTGGCACTTTTGGGGACAAAGTTGTTCAGGACTCTTTGCATCTTCAGTCTGAGAATTTTCTAGCCAGACGATCTTTTCCAGTAATGCCTTTGTTATGGGGTACTTGTGAGTAGAGGAGCATGGGGCGCTTGCTGGACGGTGGCGGAAGGGCTCGAGGTGGGTGCCACCTACCTCAGCACCAGCCGTGGGGGCAGAGGCTGCGGCCGCCTGCCCGGTCACCGCCGTCCTGGCTTCTGCGGGCACGAGCGCCTCGTGCTTGTGGCAGCGTCACCGCCTCGGCAGGCGCTCTTCCGTGGGTCGGAGCTTCCCCTGCAAGGAAGCTCAGTGTCTGGCCGTGACGGCTGCTCCCTCAAGGCCGTGTCTCTGCGGTTCGCCGGGTCTTCATGGGGCGTGGTGTGCCGTGTGCCCCTTTGCACCGCATGCAGGTCCACCTTCTGGCCACAAATTCAGAGACAGGAAGCAGAACAGAGGTCGCTGAGGGCAGGGGGCAGGGGCTGGAGAGTCCAGGAGGGTCCTGAGGTTGGCACAGGGACGACCCGGGGAGAGGTGGTCTGGGGAAAGTCAGTTACTGGACAGACCCTGGCCGTGGCAGCGCCAGAGGGTGCCCCGGGCTGGTCACTCAGCCACATGTGCAGGAGCAAGCCTGGGCGAGCTCAGCCAACCAGGGTGTGGACACACGGAAGAGCCCTGGGGCCGGAACTCTGTGGGCTCAGTGCCCAGGAGCTTAAAAAGACCCCGAGAGACGAAGCTTGCGACCACAGAGGGGGTGATGGGTGGGGCAGGGGTCCTGGGGGTGCTGGGCTCTGGACAAGGAGCCGGGGTCCACCTGGTGGGCTTTGCTAGCCCTGCCTCCCACTCCCGCACCGGGGACAGTACCGGGCAGTGCCAGGCTTGGCACCCCAGCCGATCCCCCACCTGCTCCAAGTGGGTGGCCCTCCCAACCTCAGGGGTCACGCCCCTGCGTTCCTTTGTCTGAGAAAGGGGGGAAGACTAGGAGAGAATGGTGGGAAGCCTGCCAAGTGCAGGCTGGGACCTGGCGTCTGCTGGGGGGCTGGGGCAGGAAGGGATCCCGCTCCATCCACAGGGCAGAGAGCCTCCTCCCGGGCTGCCGCTGAGATGCTCAGACAGGGCCTCCAGGATCGGCTGCATCAAGCCGCCCGGGCGCCCAAGTGGAGAAGCTGAGGCTGGAGAGGGGAAATTGAGGCGTGGGACGTCCGGCTCCCCGCCTGATCTCGAGTGGGCCTGACAGGGGTTCCCACCCGTAATAAATGGCTGTGGAGATCAAAGCGCCTGGCTCCCGCCTGGCTTGTGGCCGGCACTCAGCGCATTCCAGCCGTTAGTGTTACCCTGATACGGCACCCATCTCCTGCCATCTGGCTGAGCCCCAGGGGTCTGTTGCAATCTGCTGATCTTTAAGGCCGTCTTGGAGAAGGTTTAGGAAGAAAGAATTCAGTCCGCTGAAAGAAAGGACATTGTGTGCTGAGCTGGGCGGAAAGGGACAAGCTGCCTGGGTAGAGTGAGCTCCCCACCACCAGAGGTGTTCAAGCAAGGCGAGACTCCCACGTGCCTGGAGTGTGAAGAGAGAGGATTAAGTGTGGATGGTGGCGTCACTCTCAGGGGCCACAGAGACTCAGGTCCTACGCTGAGGGGACGAAACAGACAAGTGAAAAAGCAAGCTCATGGATAACAAGAGGGTTTCACATAGTGATCAGCGCCGTGAGGAGACTAGAAAGTGAGTGATGCGGTAAGACTGGGGCTGCGTTTTACCATCAGGCGCTCTCAGCTTCTATCCAGTTGCTTGGGTTAAGGCTTTCCTTCTTGCTTGTGAATTGTGCTTTCTTTCTCCCCTTTATTGAGCTTTATTGAGATGTTTTACTGCTGTTCAGTCTGTGAGTCATGTGTCCAACTCTCTGCGACCCCACGAACTGCAGCACGCCAGGCTTCCCTGTCTTCCACTGTCTCCCTGAGTTTACCCAAACCCATGTCCATCGAGTCGGTGATGCTATCCAGCCGTCTCATCCTCTGCTGCCCCCCCTTCTCCTTTGGCCTTCAATCAAGGTCTTTTCCAACGAGTTGGCTCTTACCTATTCAGTTCAGTTCAGTCGCTCAGTCATGTCCGACTCTTTGCGACCCCATGGACAGCAGCACGCCAGGCCTCCCTGTCCATCACCAACTCCCGGAGTTCACTCAGACTTACGTCCATCGAGTCGGTGATGCCATCCAGCCATCTCATCCTCTGTCGTCCCCTTTTCCTCCTGCCCCCAATCCCTCCCAGCATCAGAGTCTTTTGCAATGAGTCAACTCTTTGCATCAGGTGGCCAAAGTACTGGAGTTTCAGCTTTAGCATCATTCCTTCCAAAGAACACCCAGGACTGATCTCCTTTAGAATGGACTGGTTGGATCTCCTTGCAGTCCAAGGGCCTCTCAAGAGTCTTCTCCCACACCACAGCTCAAACGCATCAATGAGGCGACTTTTTTTCTTCACATAGATTTAGTGTGTTTACTATGGATTTATTTCCCGGTTTCTTTCTCTGTAGTGTGGGACTTCTTTTCTTTTCCCTTTTCTATTTAATTGTAGCTGGTGTATGGTAAAGCCACCAGTTTGTATGTGTTGATTTTTTTCTACCAAATGATAATAATAATTAGTATTCATTTCAGTACTGTGTTAACATTGATTTCTTCGGATTTTCTAGAGAGATGAAACCGTAACGTCTGCAGAGAATGACAGTCATGTCTTCTCTTCCGATGTTTTTCTGCTGCCTCTTGTTTCTTTTCTTGCTTTATTGTGTCTGCCAGCATCTCTCAGACAGTGCTGAGCAGGAGTGTTCGTGGATACTTTTGCCTGCAGTGGGCACGTGCCTGATGTCTCACCACTGGGCGTGACGTCTGTTACTTGTTTTGGTAGACACTGATTTTGAAGAATGTTTTGCATTCCCCCTGGTGCCTCAGAACAGCCTTCAGGTTGATGTCAAAGCTTATTGCCCCTGCTTTCAGAAGGGAAATTGAAACTCAGGAAAGCTCAGTGACTTGAAGTGCACGCTGCGCCAGTGACGCAGATGGTCCCTGCTGAGCTCTCTGCTGCCAGAACCTTGCAGGCTGCTGCCGTGTCTTGGTGCTTTTGTTCCGCAGCCCTGCTGGGTTCTGTGAACTGCTCAAGGACGTCTAGAGGTCCGCGCAGGCTTTGGCAGCTGTGCCGCTGTGGGTCCACATAGCAGGACGCTGAGTCTTCAGGGAAGAGAGAGGACTGTGCGCGGTAGCCCCGAGCTGTGGACCCAGGTACGAGGTTACTCTGTGAAGCTGTGCTGCTCCTCAGCACACACACAGGCATCCAAGTTGGGCTCCGTCTTTGACTGTCATTTGTTTTCAGACTGCGGAGGCAAATGGTTGCGTTAATTACCTTCCTTATTTCCCGGCTCCTTATCATCTTAGCAAGACTCTCTGTTGCTAAGAGAGACTCCAGTGATGAGCACTCAGGTTGCCTCCTCACCACCTGCATAAGCTTCACTGAAGTGAGCGCCCTCGAGCTGGTGAATGTGGGTCCGTGCGATGATGACTGTCCTGCCGTAGACGCCGGGAGCCGGACCGCTGGGCCCGGGACGCCGATGTGCCCAACTGTGCGAGGGGCCAGGTGTCCACCCGGAGTGGCTGCTGCGGTCACCACTCCCGTGCCCAGGTCACCAGGGCCGGCGCCTGGCATTCATCACTCTTCCCCATTTTTCTGGCTTCACAGATACTCTACTTTGGGGGTTGGTTTTATTCATGTTTATTTCCAGGAGGTTACTGTATTTCTCAGTAGCAACTCTTTGTCAGTGTAGACACTCCAAACACACCTCCTAACCTGTCAGCAGCCTGTTGTATTTGTCCACGGAGCTCTTGGTTATTCAAGGAATGTTAATTCTGGGGTAGGAAAAGGCATCCGTATTTTAACTGTGGTGTGTGCCTTTAAGACCTTCTCCCAAGCCCCAGCTCCTCCTGCCCTCCCCAGTCAGCACACCCGTCCTCCCCAGTCAGCACACCCGTCCTCCCCAGTCAGCACACCCGTCCTCCCCAGTCAGCACACCCGTCCTCCCCAGTCAGCACACCCGTCCTCCCCAAGAACTTTCCCCGATGATGATGCCGCTGCTCACGTGTTGGTGTCTTATCTGCTCCCTCAGAGGCAGAGTCTGGGTTGGAGGTTCTTGGGCACATTGTGGTTCGTTCGGTGAAACTGCCCAGGGAGGGGACCAGGGAAGGAGCTGATGATACTCCTGGTCCCACTGGGCTGTCCCCTTGGAGACGGAGTGGGTCCATGAACCCCGCCTAGCTGGTGGTCAGCTCCCCCCGGCTGGACTTACCCGCCCAGGCAGCTCTGCAGAGACGGTCGTGGTTGCGAGCTGTGGGCTGGCGGTGGCCCGCATGGGCGGCAGCAGGTGGGCGAGGCCCCTGCCCAGCGATGGACAGGGATCTGGCCGGTTGCCGGCAGCCTCTGTACCTGCTGGGCCTGCACACCTGGGCACCGCGGGCCCCATCCGGGCGCTGACTCTGCTCGCGTTTCCGCCCACAGTGTCCACGAAGGACCTGATCGAGACGTGCTGTGCAGCCGGGCAGCAGTGGGCCATCGACAGCGACGAGTGCCTGGACATCCCCGAGAGCAGCGCCGAGGGTGACGTGTGCAGGTAGGGCGGGAGTCGGCCCCGCGTCCCCAGACCCGGACCCTGCGCTGCCCCGGGAGCCCTCTGCACACATCAGGTGCCCGCGGGTGCTCTCCAGGTGTGGGAAGCCCCAGACTGGCCCTGAGAGCCAGCCCACCGTGCAGCCTAGCGGCTGACCGGTCAGAAGTGGGCAGCTGGCAGCAGGTGACAGGGCCCCGCCATCACCCGGGAACAGCTGGCTGCTTCTCTGACCAGGTACTGCTCCAGGGCTCTGCTCAGCCTTGAGCCTTGATTGCTTCTTCTGACGGTTGACTCAGCAAAAGAAGCCTTTTTGCCCACGCCCTCCCTGTGCCAGGCCCAGGGGACGTCCTCTCAGACATTCACCCCCTCTTTATTCCTGGGACGCGCCATCTCATCCAGCCTGCTCCTCTTTCTACATAAGGTTCAGAGAGGGCATATGATTCACCCCAAGCCACACAGCTCACTGGAGATTGGCTTGGATTAGATCCCGTGCTTCCTATCATCCCGGTGGCTCAGATGGTAAAGAATCCGCCTGCTCATCTGACTGACACACACACTTTCCCGCTCTCCAGGCACCAAGCCCCTGCTGGGTGCTGAGCCGCTCAGTCCTGTCCCACTGTGTGTGACCCCGTGGACTCCTCTATCCATGGGGTTCTCCAGGCAGGAATACTGGGGTGGGTTGCCATGCCCTCCTCCAGGGGTCTCCCCGACCCGGGGATCGAACGTGAGTCTCTCTCCGCTCTTGCACTGGCAGGCAGGTTCTTTAAGCACAGCCACCTGGGAAGCCCTCTGTTAGAAATACTCAAATGCTAGCCTCGCCCCTTTGCTCTCGGGCTGCCTAGGCGTTAGGGCGGGCCGTATTCGGGAGTCTTGAACCTAGCGCTCCGGCGCTTGCTTGTAGTCCTGCTGTGATGGGCACCTCACTGCTTCATAGGCAGCCGTTCCTGCCACCGGCTGGCCCTTGCTGGGACGTGGCCTTCCTCAAGCGAGGCGGAAGCCTGCCCTTTCATCCCCCGTCTTGGGTGCTGGTCCATCGGCTCTCTCAGCGCTACAGTTACGGGAGGCAGGACCAGGGACGCTGACCCCCACCACTGGTCAGGGACACCGAGCCTGGAGCCCCGTGGGGCCCAGGCCTGAGTCACCCTGGTTAAGCTGAGAACAGAGCTCACGGCACTTGGTGGGGCTGTGCCGTCTGGCTGCTGCCCCCGCGCCAGCAGGGACCCCGCCAGCAGCGGACCTCGGCGGGGCTTTCCTTCCCTGAGCCGAGTGTCCTCTGCTGGGAAAGCGGGCTCCCTGGAGGACGGGGTGCTCGGTGGGGCTGAGGCGCGGCTCTGTTGCAGGACGGCCCAGAAGCACTGCTGCGTGTCCTACTTGAAGGAGAAGAGCTGCATGGCTGGTGTGTTGGGCGCCAAGGAGGGCGAGGCCTGCGGGGAGGACAACGACACCTGCGGCGTCTCCCTGTACAAGGCAAGCTGCCCTGGGGCTCGCGGCCCAAGCCCGCAGGTCCTCGGGGGCAGAGAGAATGGCAGGCTGTGGGGCTCCCTCCTGGGGGCGACCCATGGACCCATTCATTCGGGAATATTGACGGAACACCAGTGTGTGTCAGGCCCCGTGTCACGCAGAACACAGAAATGGATCACACACAATCCCCTGCCCTCACAGGGCTTTCGGTTTCTTTTTCGGTCCGTTCGTGGCTGCTCTAAGCCAGTGGCTTTGCTGGCTAGATGCAGGATGGCCGTCACCTGGGACAATGTTTCTCTGCTCCATGTGGTCCCAACGTCCAGCAGGCTAGCGTGGGCTTGTTCAGGTCGTGGCTGGGCAGGCCTCTGACACAGGAAGCAGAGGTGTGCAGGGCTTTTTGGGGCCAGGGCTGAGAAGGGCCCTCCGGCACTTCTGCCTCCTCTTGTTGGCTGAAGCAAGTCACGAGGTGCAGTCAAGAGACTGGGAAATGAGCCCTCTCTTTCAGGAGGAGAATCAGCACTACCACTCTGCAAAGACAGAGGACACAGTGAAGAGCGAGCCGCTGGCACTGTTACTGCAGTCACTCTGCCACAGTAGTTTGAACAAATGACAGGCTTTGATTTTGGAGGCAGGCAGGCTGGCACAGTGAATCTAAAAATATCTCTGAGCACCCAAGCTTCTGTATTTCCGCTTGATCCTTTTTAGCTTGTAGTTTCCATCTCTAAGGTCACCTCATGACACAAGATAGCTGCTAGAGCTCCAGCCATCACATCTGTTCCAGAAAGGAGGAAGTAGGAATGTAAAAAGATGTGTTTTCAAGTTGAGTTAACCCCAGTTAAGAGCTCTCCTGAAAGCTTCACCCACCGACTCCTGTCTCTAACTTCAAGGGGCCATGGGAAGTGCTGTCTTTTAGGCAGCAGAACAGAATTGGAGTCTGCTGGTAAATATAGGGGCAGTTAATGGGTGTGGCCAGGGGCTAACTTGTAGTTCTTTTCATAAGAAGTCATTTATGAATTATTAAGAAACACTTGCACTCGCTGAGCCAGACACAGGACATGGGGACAGGTGACACGTCTGTCCCTGGAGAACACGTCCTGGGCAGAAGAACCAAGAGGGGGTGAATTCGCTCCCGTTTATCAGCCCCTCCTCTGAGCCTGGGGGCCCGGAGTGAGCCCCATGGGCCCTCAGGCCGTGGGGAAGGCAGGTGGGGAAGGCCTGTGGGCTGGCAGCGACCATCCGTTTCTCTCCAGCAATGCTGTGACTGCTGCGGCCTGGGGCTCCGCGTGCGGGCTGAGGGCCAGTCGTGCGAGTCCAACCCCAACCTCGGCTACCCCTGCAACCATGTCATGCTCTCCTGTTGTGAGGGCGAAGACCCCCTCATTGTACCCGAGGTCCGCCGGCCTCCAGAGCCTGAGGCCGCACCACGGAGAGGTGCGTGCTGCTCCCCAAGCCAGGCCGGGGGCCAGTGGGTGGCGGGGGACAGCTGCTGGGGCTTCGAGACAAGGCGGTGCCCTCTGGCCTTCTGTGGGGACCTTGGTCACCTTCCTGAGGTCTGCTCTGGACAGAGTTCTTCTGTGGCTTCCGATGATAGACTCCTGTTATTTTCAAGACGGTGGTCTCATTCGCTTTTCTATTTAACCATCCTTTCTGCATAACGGCGTGCCACCCATCTCCCTCCACTCTCTACCCATGCATCCTCCAATTTGTTTTTTCACCTACATATCCATACTTATTCCTCCCCATCCACCCATCCGTTTCACCCAGCCCCCGCCAATCCTGGTCCATCTTCCTACCACTCATTCCCTCATCCGCCCACCCCGCCATCCATCCACCGAACCAAACACGCACCTCTCCATCAACCTGTTCATCTACCTGCTCATCCACTCACCTGTCCATCCACGCGCCCCTCCATCCACCCGCCCCTCCATCCACCCGCCCCTCCATCCTACATCATGCTGTCTCAGCTGAGCACATGGAAGGTTCTGGGGAGGACCTGATCAGATTTCCTGAGGGCCTGTGGTGTGGTCTCAGCCACTCGCTGGGGCCAGCCTGGCTCTCATCACGAGCACTTACCCCCTCCCCAGTTTCAGAGGCAGAGTTGGCGAGCCGGGAGGCCCTGTCGCTGGGCACGGAGACCGAGCTGCCCAACAGCCTGCCGGGCGACGACCAGGACGAGTGCCTGCTCCTCCCGGGGGAGCTGTGCCAGCACCTGTGCATCAACACGGTGGGCTCCTACCGCTGCGCCTGCTTCCCCGGCTTCTCGCTGCAGGATGACGGCCGCACCTGCCGCCCAGGTGAGGGCCCGGGGGGCGGGGGCGGGGCCGGCCCTGCCAGCAGGGCGTGGTGTGCTGCAGGATGGGGGTTAGTCCTGCCCCTCCTGCCATGCACATGTAGGAACCCACAGCTGCCACGGGTCCTGAGCGATTGGTTTGTGAGCCCAGGCAGATGGCTCCCTCCTGGAGCTCCATCTGCAGGGGACCCCCGCACCCCGCCCTGGATTCAAGCTCAGGGCCAGGACCTGGGCCACAGAGGAGGCCCCCATGTTCCCCAGACTGTGTCCCCAGCACTGGGCCTGCGGTGGTCAGGCCCCAGCACCCGGTCCAGGAGGACTTTCTCCCTGCCAGCTTCCAGGGCAGAGTCATCTGAGTCTAGAGACCATTTCCCCTCCCTGCCCCCAACTCTGATTAGCTGTGAGGTGGCTCTTGCCTGAAATGTGTTCCTCCCTAAGCCTCCGTTTCCTCTGCCTTGGGATCGAGGGGGCGGGGGGTGTGTGTGAAATGAGCCACCCCCGCTCGAGTGCCCCGAGTGACACCTGTAAGGGCCTGAGGTTGACTGCAGACATTAGACGCCCTCGCTTGTCTGCCCTGCCCGTGACAGATGGCGGCCCCTCCAAGCCGGAGGCCACAGAGGAGTCTGCACAGAGGCCCGAGTCCTCCCAGGAGGCCCCCAACACCATCGCGTTGTCTGTGCCGCATCCCAACATCTGCCAAGGTAAACCCGGCCGCGGGCAGGCGGGGAGCCCTCTGGGGCTGGGCGTGAGCAAGGTGGCCCTGCCAACGGGTGCTTCTGCTCGGGGAGGTTGGCTGAGCTCGCAGTCTGTGCTGGGAGAAGTGAGATGGGGGACACGGCCTGGGACGAGCGTGTGTGGCCCCCGGACGGCCCGTCAGCCGCCTTCAGGCTCAGTTTCTGTAAAACCGAGCGCGCAGAATCCCCGCTCGCCCAGGCGCCGTGCAGCCTGCATTCAGCGACGCGCGGAAGTTCTCTGCACCCTCTGCTCTGCCCTCCCCATCTCCTTCTGCCGGCATCCCTGGCGCTTGAGGGAGGGCTGGGTGATGGTGGCGGAGCCCAGACCCCAGCAGGGTGTGAGCAGGGAGGGGAGACCTTGTGGAAAGGGTCGGGACTGGGGTTCCCCGGCTCCCGGCCCCTCCGCGTGTAGGCTGGAGCTGGGGGTGCTGGGCTGGGTGGTCTCCTGCAGACAGTAAGGAGTCTGCCTGCAGCGCAGGAGACCCGGGCTCAATCCCTGGGTCGGGAAGATCCCCTGGAGGAGGGTATGGCAACGCACTCCAGTAGTCTTGCCTGGAGAATCCCAGGGACGGAGAAGCCTGGTGGGGCTGCAGTCCGTGGGGTCGCGAAGGGTCAGACCCGACCGAGCAGCTAACGCGTCCGCTTTCCTGGCAGACAACGGGCCCTGCAAGCAGGTCTGCAGGGTCGTCGGGGACGCGGCCGTGTGCTCCTGCTTGCCCGGCTTCGCCATCATGGCGGACGGCGTGTCCTGTGAAGGTGAGTCCCTGCCGCCCTCCGCACACCTGAGTGGGCCCGGCACGGGGGGGCGGTCCCGGGCTGAGCCCCGCTGTGCCGAGAGCGGGGAGCGGGCGTGGCTGCCGCGACCGCCGGCGGCACGGGGAGCGGCTGAGACCGCTGCCACACCACGTGCCGGGCGTGCGTGCAGCCCCAGTGGGCACGTGGGGTGACTGCAGTCCCGCCGCCCCCTGGAGCGGGCCTTCCCAAACCTGAGTGTGCAGCCGGTCCCCTGGGGGCCTGGGACCACACCGATCCTGAGAATGCCACCTGGCCCTAGGGGTCTGACCCAGTAGGTCTGGGGAGGGGCCCGAGGCCCCCTGGGCCCCGGTCTGACCGGCTCTGTCCTTGAGGGTCACCCCCCCGTGAGTGGCCTGTCTTGGCTTGTGACCGCCTTGCCCCTGTAACGGTGAGCACTCCAGACTCTGAATCCAGAAATCCAAGTTCGTATCTCGGTGGGACCTTTCTGTTAGCCCTGCTGGTGGCTCACATGGTAAAGAAACTGCCTGCAATGCGAGAGACCTGGGTTCGATCCCTGGGTCAGAAAGATTCCCTGTAGGAATGCACAGCAACCCACTCCAGTATTCTTGCCTGGAGAACCCCCATGGGCAGAGGAGCCTGGCGGGCTACAGTCCATGGGGTCGCAAAGAGTTGGACACGACTGAGCACCTAGCACGCCTCCTCTCGCTCACAGCCCCTGTTCCAGCCATGGGTGAGGCCAGGACAGCAGGCAGTGCCTCCCACTGGCCGCCCTGGGGAGCAAGGCCGGGGCAGGGGCGGCCCAGCTGGGGGCCCTGCTCTCAGAAACCACGGAAGGGTATGGGTGTCGGTGACGCTGCCTTCACAGAGGGGCTGGAAAGGGTCTGGAAGTGTGTCCCTTTCGCACCCGTGAGCCTGCTCAGTCTGGGTCTTGTCCCGGGGCTAGGGGTCGGCCCTGCGGGCTGGGCCCGCCCGCTCTCTGTGCGATGGGGCCATCAGGGCGTGGTTCCCGCAGTGAGCGTCACCTGGAGCCCCTCCGTGTTGGGCGGCGGCGTGGGCACAGAGCGAGCCGATGGTGTCAGAGACGCTTTATGCTTTAGTTCACGTTCAGGAGCCATGATGCTGGTGGGGGCCCTGGGGGGTTACGCCTGTCTGGGAAAGACCCCCATCCCTGTCAGCAGCCAAAACCCTCCAGCCGCCTGCCTGAGACGGCTCTGGTGTGGGCGGAAACCATCCTTATGCCCAGAAAGCGCGGGAGACTTGCCCAGCATGCACAGCACGGCGGTGCCTGGCAAGCCTTTCTCTCAGATGGTGGGGGCCAAGCTGGCTCTGCTCCCCGTCTCCCGGGACCTGCATCTCTCCTGGGCCCATGTCCCTGCTCCTCCAGGACCCCGCTTCTGTCTGCAGGGCCCCCAGCGGTGTCCAGGTCAGGGGGTGCGTGCGAGGGTGTTCCATGGGTGCAGCCTGCCTTGCAGGGGAGTCCTGCTGGGCTCCATCCTGTTTAAAATCATCCACCAGGTGACCAGCAGTGACAGCTCCAGAACTGTTTTCAGAAGAATCCAAATTTCAGGCTTTTCTCGGATCTTTACAATATCCGAGCCCACAGCTCCAGTTCCCCTTTGGACAGAGAACAGGCTCAGCAGTGCCCACGGAGCCCCCTTGGCCCCGGCTCCTGCGGATGTCCCCAGCCTGGCCCCCTCAGCGCTCAGGTTTGCAGCCCCCAGCATCTGTGACTCCCCTGGCCGTCCATGGAGGTGGAGTGTCTCCGGAGCACGGGCGGGGGACAGCCTCTGGTCCCGCCCGCTGTGTTATCCCAGGCAGGCTGTCTGCCCTCTCTGAGCTTCACCTGGCCACCTGCCCTTACCAGAGCTCTTGCTCCCTCATCTCTTGACTGCACAAACTCAGACTTGGGCCCAAAGCCCAGAGGGACTGCTGATGGATGGGCTGAGAGGCCCTGGGCAGCTCCCTGCCCCTCTGGGCCTCAGTTTCCCCATCTGTCACTGGAGGCCACACCTCTCTAACGGCCCTTCTGTTTCTCCTCTCGCGACGTATCACTAGACCAAGATGAGTGCCTGCTGGGCGCTCACGATTGTAACCGGCGACAGTTCTGTGTGAACACCCTGGGATCCTTCTACTGTGTCAACCACACAGTGGTCTGTGCTGAGGGCTTTATCCTCAACAGGCACAGGAAGTGCGTGGGTAAGCCAGAGCCCCGCCTGCCACCACGCCCCCTGCTCTGCTCCACGCCCACCCGCCACGCCCGCAGCCACATGCCAAAGGGCCCGACCTTTGCATGTGAGCTCTCAGCACGGCCCCCACGCTCCCCTGATGTCCTGCCCTGCTTCTCCACTGACCCCCTGGGAAGCCGCTCTCCCCAGGGATGGGCCTGAGTCAGAGCTGGAACTGAGGCATGACCCGGCTGCTCACTGAAGAGGGGCATTGACACGCATGGGCAGCAGGACAGGATGTGGGGTCTGGGGGCAGGGAGGCCGGGCTTCAGAGCAGGGCCGCCCAGTATCTCTGTGGTCTTGAGCTTCCTCTTGGTCCTCTGTTTCATCATCTGTGAGAAGGGGGTGCTCAAGGCACTGCTCCCCGTTTGGCGATTATGCGACATGTGTGTGGCACAGCCAGGACGCCAGCACAGTGAGCACGTGACCTCAGCTGCTGAGATCGTACTTCAATGGGGCCAAAGTCCCTTCCGAGGCAAACGGGTGGAGCTGGGGTCTGGACGGTCTGGGGCTGTATACCCCAGCTGGATGTTCATTTGCTGTGTGACCCTGAGTCTTGGAGCCCTCCTGCCTGGGTAGCTGGTCTCCCATGGCTTGGCGGGGGAGGGACTGAGGTTTTCTCAGAGGAATCATCGTGGACCTGACCCGAGAGGGACCCAGCGTAGTGGAGCTTGGGGCAGACTGGGAAATACAGGGGCTCAGGCCAAGGGGGAGGCCGTTCCAGCCGGCAGTGTCTGGACACCCTCCCTGGAGAACGTGGCATGGGGCGCCAGGGACGGCAGGGACGCGGGAAATGAGAAGGGCATGCGGGGAGGAAGAGCAACGGCAGGGAGCAAGTGCAGGCGGGAATGGCTTGTGCCCAGACCCCCCGATCGTCGCCTCTGTGCTTGGGGACCATGCCCAGCTTGGGCATGTCCTCTGCCTCACCCGCCACTGCTGGGCATCTGCGTGGCCGCTGCAGACATGTTTGCCCCCCGGCCCCCGGCCGTGGGCACAACATGAGCCCTGCGGAGCCTGCTTGTCGGCAGCACCTCCCATCTGGGTCGTGTCTGTGTGTGTGTCTGGGAGGATGGTCCGTGGGGCCCGCCAGCACCTTCCCAGGATGTGGTGTGCAGGTTTTCCTGGGGGTCCAACAGATGACTTTGTTCTCAAAGGGGTTGCCAGGTGGCTGGAAAATGGGTTTTGGGGTTAAGAACAGAGGTGCCTCCATTCAGCAAGGTTTATGGTCGCTCACTCAGTCTTTGCCTCCTTGACATCTTGCCTGGACCCCGGTCTCCTCTCCATCCTTGTTCCACGCACGTGTTCATCTCGTCTGTGAGCACTCATTCTTTGCATCACTTGTCTGTCCGCAAACGTGTCTTCTGTGGTGCGTTGTAAGCTCCGGGCGTATTCTGTTAACCTCGGCTGGTGAGACGGGAGATGGGTGCCCGGGTGAAGAGTGTGGCCTCTGCGGCCAGACCACTTGGGTTCAAGCCCTGGCTCTGCCACTTTCTACTTGTAGGACCCAAGACCAGTCGTTTAATCTCTCTGAGACTCAAGTTTCTTCACCCGTGAAAAGAGAAGTAGCATCTACCTCCAAGGGACACTGTGCTGGTTAGATGAGTCCATGTAAAGAACTTGCTAGAGTTTGATGTCATAATAATGATTCAACAAATGTGTTTTACTGAGGCAGCCTGCATAGGTAGTGAGCTCCCCATCACTGGAGGTATGTAAGCCAAAGTGGGACAGGACTGAGTGGTGCCGAGTCCAGAGGACTTCTGACAGGCTGGCGGCCTCTGTAGGGGAACCCCCTGTGCTCTTCTGTTGGCCTGCTGTGCCCTGTCCTCTGAGGACTGTCATGGGCCCTGGGGAAGAGGGTTCCGGGTGGGCTGGGCTTCGGGAAGGTAGGCGCCCTGGCTCTGTGGCCCACTCTGCGGGGGTGAGGAAAGAGCTGGGCACTCTGACCTCTGTTGCTGTTGCCACATGCAGGCCGTGGGACTTTGGTCGTCACATCCCCTCTGTGAGACCTAGTTCCTTAGCTGGGAAGGAGTGTTCGAGGTCATGGAAGGGCATCTCCTCTAAGCCAGCGGTCTGCACCCTCTTTGGCACCAGGGACTGGCTTTGTGGGGACAGGGTTTCCACGGGGAGAAGGGGGATGGCTCAGGCCGTAACGCGAGCAATGGGGAACGGCAGCGCCAGCGGTGCCCGCTTGCCCACGGCGCACCTTCTGCTGCGTGGCCCGGCTTCTAACAGCCCGCAGACCGGCGGAGTTGGGGACCCCTGCTCTAAATCACCGGGTCCCTAGTGAGCCGTGCAGTCAGTGGCGTCTGCTGTCATCCCTCAACGTGCTTCCTCCCAGGCTCCGGAGCAGGGTGGGGACTGGGGGCGGGGGGGCTCCTGACCCATGACGTTTCTGGGGTCCTGAGAAAGTGTCAATCCAGCCTGTAAATCAGAAGTCTCTATCTCGCCGAGCCAAGCCTTTCTTGGAAACTATGGGTCCAGAATCCCCTTTTCTTCTCCCTCGTCCCCACCCAACCAGGTTTAGCTCAGCCTATACACCAGTCGGCTCACCTGGGAGTTTGGGAGCGTTCTTTTCTGGTGGCTCAAAAAATGAAGAATCCACCTGCAATGCAGGAGACATGGGTTCGATCCCTGAGTCAGGCAGATCCCCTGGAGAAGGGAAAGGCTAGCCACTGCAGTATTCTGGCCTGGACAATCCCATGGACCGAGGAGACTGGTGGGCTACAGTCCATAGGGTCGCAGAGTCAGACACGGCTGAGTGACTAACACACACTTGCCCCACAGCCCAGTACCCCTCCTCTCCACCTTGTCCCTGTCCTGCTTGTAGGATCAGCTCTGATCTCAGTGTCCCCCAGAGCGACCCTGACATTCCAGCCCCCAAGCAGGCGGTGCTTCTGAGACCGTGCCACCTTCCTCCCCAGTGCCTCCACCCGCCTGTCCCCACTTCCCTGCCAGCTCGGGGTGGCCCCTATGCGGCTAGGCCGCCCGGGCTTAGCACAGAATAGGTGCTCGTTGAGGTGTGTCCAGGGAATGAAGGGATCAGTAAGGACTGCTGCGCCGGTGTGGCCGGGGGGGTGCCGGCTCGTGGTGTCCCCCGCGCGTGCGTCTGCGTTGGTCACCGCTCTGGGTCCCCTCTGCCCTCCCCAGGGCTGCTTCTCCCTCCATTGCTGGCATCTCCCCGCCGCCTGCTCCCACCAGGCGTAGGTCCTAGGCCTCTTCTGTGCCTGTCCTGTCCCCCAGGTGACCCCCACTCCCAAGTTCCCAGCTTCACTAAGACCCGTTCTGTGAACTCCGAGGCAGGACTCAGTGTCCCCTCCAAGGCTCCCAGCCTTCCTCTGTGAGCCTGCTCCCCTCTGCTGGCCCCATCCTCAGCTGCCCAGCTGTTTGGCCAGGAAGCTTTGGCCAGACCCCTTGGCTTCTTTTTTCCCTCTCTCCTTCCTCTCATCCATCATAGAGCTGTTGCTTTGGCTTTCACATTACTTTCAGAACGTGACTGTGTCTCCTTGCCTCTGTGGATGGGAGCCTCAGCCCCTTCATCTCCTATTCTGTGGACCCCTCATCCCTGCAGTGTTCACACTCAGCCAGGGGCCCCTGTTACCAGCAAGCCAGTCCGCTCTCCTCTGCTGGATCCCTCCATGGCTCCCGCCTCCCGCCGCGTCTCCTGATCATCTCCTCTCCCCACACCCCATATCTGGACCCTACCCTGAATCTGCCCCTGCTGCCTGGGATGTGTGTTTGGCTTGTTCTGGATCTCTTCAGATGGTTGCTCAAGTGCCCTCTGCCCTGATGACCCTTCGTGCCCCCCACCCCCACCCCCACACTCCTGGTCTCCTCCACCCCACTGTTTCTTCCATAAGACTCCAGACCACCCTCCCTCTTAGGCCTGTCTGCTGGGCGTCTTCTGAGCGTGCCCCATGGCAGGGCTCCTGTCTGTCTTGCTCACCGGGGGCCCTGAGGCCAAGCACGGTGCTGCTGGCACCAGGCACGTGCTCCATAAATCTTTGTTGAATGGGTGGTGGCACAGAGCCTGCTGCTGTCTGGCAGGCGAGCACCTGGAGGGCGGGGCTGGTCGGCTGGTGCTGTCCCCAGCACCCCGCAGCCCCTGACGGCCTGGCCCTCGCCGCAGACATCAACGAGTGCGTGACAGACCTGCACACGTGCAGCCGCGGCGAGCACTGTGTGAACACGGTGGGCTCCTTCATCTGCTACAGCGCCCTGAGCTGCCAGCCAGGGTACAAGGTCGAGGAGGGCCGGTGTACAGGTGAGGAGGGCTGGCTGCCGGCCCCGCCCCCTCACCCTGCCCTGCCCCGCCCCGCCCCCTCACCCTGCCCCGCCCCGCCCCCTTACCCCGCCCCGCCCCTTACCCTTCTCTGTCCCGCCCCTTGCCCTGCTCGGCCCCGCCCCTTACCCTGCTCTGTCCCGCCCCTTGCCCTGCTCAGCCCCGCCCCCTCACCCTGCCCCGCCCCCTCACCCTGCTCGGCCCCGCCCCTTACCCTGCTCTGCCCCGCCCCTCACCCTGCCCGCCCCGCCCCCTCGCCCTGCCCCGCCCCCTCACCCTGCCCCGCCCCGCCCCTTACCCTGCTCCGCCCCTCACCCTTCTCCCCGCCCGCCCGCCCCCGGCCCGCTCAGAGCATGCTCCCTCGGGAAAGTTCCAAGCTCCAGGGTTTCTGGCCAGTTAAGAGACCCCACAGATGATGGTGTTTGGGGGCAGAGGTGGCCTCCAAACTGGTGGCAGGGGGGAGGGGCGAGGTAAACGTGTCTGGGTCATGTTACTCTCCTCTTCATGCCTCCGTTCCCACAGAAGGGTCATTTCTGTCCTTTTTAACCAGAAGAGTCTAACCTCAGGAGAGAGAGAGAAGTTCGGCTGAGCCATTTCAGCAGCGGCTCCCCCAGCTTTGTTTATGGCCCCGGCAGGGTTCTGGATGGTGGGGGTGCTTGTGGGGGCGTGTTTCTCTGTCTGGTCTCTTGACCAGGTAGGCAGGGGCTCACAGGCACACCGGGATGGCAGGGCTAAGGCTGGGTTTTGCTTTAGTTGGGGGTCCAAAGAGGCCAGCCCCCTGTGGGGGTGATGTCGAGGCAGGGCCCTACAGAATGCAGAGCCCCTGGGAAGGGTGCCAGGAACACAGGTGCCAGCCCTTAGGGGGTAGGGGAGGAGGGGGCCTTGGTACATGGAGCAGAGGGAAGTTTTGGCTAGGGGCACGCTGCCAATGGAAGGAGGGTGCTGGGTTGGCAGGCCCAGGCAGGCAAGGACTTGGGACTCTATTTCACACATGATCGGTGACAGTTTATTTAAACGTCCAGAAGGATGTCACCCAGGAGGTGAGACCCAGAGCAGTGATCCATTGTTGCAAGCCTAGAAAATTTTGATGGGAAGCAACTCTGACGTTGGGCATGAGCTCAGGGAAGTGACCGAACACACTCCGTGCCAGGCCCTGAGCTGGGCTCAGAGCAGGGGTGGAATGAGCTGAGAGGAGAGGAGCTCAGACCCCTTGTAGCACACCTGTGCACACCCACGCACGCCCAGGGCACACGCAGATCAATGGCGAGCCCCCTTTAGAGAACCCTGACCCCTGGGGAGTGGTCTTGGCTCCCTGGACGCCTGGCACCCCTGGCCCTCTGCTCCCAGGGCACCCTCCTTAGACCAGAGTGGCTGGGCAGAGGCTGTGTCCTCAGACTTCCGGGGGTCCCTGAACCCAATATGGGACCCCTAGAGACTGGGCTGCTGTGGAAACCGGAGAGGGTGGACGGATGGACGACAGACGCTCGCACGAGGTGGGCCTGGCCGTCAGGAGGCTGACGGGGTCTCGGCTGTGCCACGAGCCCCGCGTCGTCTTTTAACTCCGTCCTCAGCTTCCTCATCTGGGGAAACAGCCCGACGTGCCTGCTGCGGGGTGGGGGGCGGGCACAGGCCGGCACTTTGTAAACTGGGTGCTGGGCAGCGGGGGCAGGGTGGGGGTGGGCCCTGACCCACTGAGGCCGCACGGCTGGTGGGGACAGTGGAGACATGCGGGTCTGGCGGCTTCATCCTTGGAAGCTCCAAGCCCGGCGGCCCAGGAGCAGCGCCGAACTGTGCCCATGCCTCAGTTTCCCCCATGCGGGAGGGGGCTCATCTTGGCCCCGGCCCTGGGTACCCGTGCGCACTGAGTAAAGATGTACATCTCGGAGTGCCCGGCAGTGAGAAGGGTGACATCGCTGGCACTGCTGCACGGGCCACGGCAGCGCCCCGCGATGCGGGAGACCTTTGTAATGTCAAGGTTGTGGCAGGGATGTGCAGGTGCATGCCCGCCAGCCCCTGACCCCCGGCCCTGTCTCTGTGGCAGACGTGGATGAGTGTGAGCTGGGCACGCACAACTGCCCGGCAGGCGCCGTGTGCCATAACACCGAGGGCTCCTTTCACTGCCAGGCTCGGGAGCGCTGCCTGGAGGGCTTCCTGCAGGACCCCGAGGGCAACTGCGTGGGTGAGCGGGGCCTGCCCGGCTGTGTCTGCCGGCCCCGGGGCAGGGGGTGGGGGTGGTCTTCGGGGAGGGTGCTTGGGGGGATGGGTCTGAGGGCTTGAGAGATTGGCGGGGCCTGGGTGGCTGCCCTTCCCTCCCCCAGCCTCCGTGTCGGTGACTGTCAGTGCCTGGGCCCCGGAGGCCTTTGCAGATGGAAACTCCCATTACCCCGAGCTGTCTGATCACGGCCGAGCTGCTTCTCCTCTAGTCTGTTTCCCCCATCTGTGGGACTGGTCTGGATGAAGGTGTATCACATCTGTTTTCAACAGTGCCCAGCTTCTGGGAGGGAACACCCTTGGGTCCTGGGACACAGGCACTGGGGGGGGTCTGACCTTCCAGCCCTGACCTGGGCTGGCTTGCACCCGGCTCCCCGTCACCCGCACCCCCTCCGCAGACATCAATGAGTGCACATCTCTCTCCGAGCCGTGTCGGTCCGGCTTCAACTGCATCAACACGGTGGGCTCCTACACGTGCAGACGGAGCCTGGTGATCTGTGGACGTGGCTACCACGCCAGCGAGGACGGGACCAAGTGTGTGGGTGAGGCCCGCCACAGCCCCTCCCAGCCTCCGCCCTCCTGGGGGCCCTGGGCGTGGTGGCTCCTGCAGGGGGGAGAGCTTGGGCCTCAGCGTGCCCTGCTGGCCTCCCCCTGCAGACGTGAACGAGTGTGAGACGGGTGTGCACCGCTGCGGCGAAGGCCAGGCATGCCACAACCTCCCTGGCTCCTACCGCTGCGACTGCAAGCCTGGCTTCCAGCGGGACGCCTTCGGCCGCGCCTGCATCGGTAGGTGGAGCTGGGGGCTGGGACGCGCCCCCAGCAGTGCCTGCCTGCCCCAGGCCCCAGCCAGCCTTGCTCTGACTGCCTGCCTGGCCCTCTCTGGGTGTGTCTGCCCAGCTGAGGCTCCCCTCACGGTTCCTGTTGCCCTCGTTTCTTGCTTTTTGCCTGTGTCTGTCCGTGCGTCCCTCCATCTCCCTACGGCACCCCGGCTGCTTCCTGCTCTGATCCCTCCTCCCCCTTGCTCCTTTGGGTCCCTGGGTCCCTCCTCTGCCCGGGGTGGGGGTGGGGGCTGGCGTCCAGGCCCCTCTGCCCTCCTGAGGCCCCCTGCACCTGCCGCCTGCAGACGTGAACGAGTGCTGGACATCACCCACGCGTGTCTGCCAGCACACGTGCGAGAACACGCTGGGCTCCTACCGCTGTTCCTGCGCCTCCGGCTTCCTGCTGGCGGCCGACGGCAAGCACTGTGAAGGTACAGCGGCCCCCCGCCCACCCGCCCCCTGAGCCCCCAGCCTCAGCTGCGCGCGGCTTCCTGCAGGAACCCCCGTCTCAGAGCGGGAAGCTGGCTGGCTCTGCTGTCTGCATGCCCAGAGGTGGGAGTTTCCGTGTGCAGGGCTGGCAGCCCAGCTTCTGCCCCTTGGTAGGCTCCGGTCCCGGTCACCACTACGGTGCCCTGGGGTCTGGGCAGAGAGCCGAGTGAGCGAGACAGGAGACAGGCCCGCGGCCTCGCAGCACCCCGTGTGCTGTGCAGGCCGACCAGTCACGGTTTTCCAGATCCCAGCAACCCAGATATTTATTACGCATAAATCCTGCTGGGTTTTACATGTTGCTGGTGGGTTTAAACTTAAAAGAACACACTGGTAGGTGCCCCAGGGCTGACGACCTGGGAGGGACTGTCCCAGGTCTGCTGGGACTAGGGTGGGGAGGCGGAGATCCCACGCTGGGGGTGAAGGGGGTGTGGGGTCTCCAGCCCCCCCTAGCCGGCGCTCTCTCTCCCGGCACCTTCCCCAGGAGCTGTTCTCCTTCTTTCCTCCTGGGGAGGTGAGTTTGCTGAGATCCCCAGGCAGGCCAGGCCCCTCTCTCTGATTGCCTGGCCTGGCTAAAGAGCTGGCCTCCCTGGGACAAGCCCCGCCCAGGGGCAGCGGAGCATTGCCAGGCCTGGCTCCGTCACATGGCACTCGGACGGGCTCCCCAGACAGACCCTGTGGCTGGCGTTCAGTCATTGGTGTTCCCATCACCTTTGAGCCCCTCCGCCAGGCCAGGTGGGCACAGAGAGCTGTGGGGGGCGGGCCGTCGAGCCCACCCTCGTGGCGGTCCATTCTGCCTTCACCCACCCTTCGTCCCTACCTCACCTGCTTCTCTCAGGCTGCGCGGTAGGCTCGGGGATGGAACCAGCGTGGCCTCGGAGCCTGGTAGAGGAGACCAGGCACTTATGCGTTCATTCATGCCTTCAGTCATTCCATGTGAAAGCGGTGTGTGCGGAGGGGCTGTGAGGGTCACGGGTCAGGCGGCAGCCCCAAGGGCGTGTGCGATGTCAGCCCCACCCCCACCGCGGCTCACCCTGCTCTTACCCCAGTGCCCCCTGCTCGTGCACAGGGCCACCGCCAGCCACTCTGACCTCATCAGCTCCACGGGGTGGGGGTGTTTGTCCGTCTTGTTTGGGGCCGTGTCTCCAAGCTCGGCACAGACCTGGCGCTTGTCAGAGCTCGGCAGGTCTCAGCTGGATGAACGAGAGACAAATCCCTTCCTGCACGGAGCTCGGGGTGCAGCCGATGCTCCCCTCACTGTCCTTCCCTCACCCCCTCCCCATCCCCCGCAGGCCGGCTCTCGCCTCTCCCCCAGCCCCATGAAGGGGGTCGAGGGCAGATTCCTGTTAGCGCCTCTCAGAGCCACCTGTCCAAGCTGCTGTGGGCCCGCAATACAGCAGCATCTACTTCCCCACCGGGGGACCTATGCCACTGTGGCTGCCGCCTCCAGGCAGCAGGCCAGGATGCCACAATCCCGCCCCTGCCTCGCTGCATGTCCCTGGCTGACCCCTTGCCTTTTTCTGGACCTTGGGTTCCCCATCAGCCCCAAGCGGAGGCTGGAACCAATGGTCTCTCAAGAGAAGGCTCCACGTGAGCGAGACCCCGGTCCCAGCTCTGGTCCGGGCGGGCTCCTCCGTGACCTCCGGCCGGTCTGTGCGCAGACGTGAACGAGTGTGAGGCCCAGCGCTGCAGCCAGGAATGCGCCAACATCTACGGCTCCTACCAGTGCTACTGCAGGCACGGCTACCAGCTGGCCGAGGACGGGCACACCTGCACAGGTGCCTCCCCTGGTCCGCCCGGGGCCCCCGCCCGGAGGCACCTCCCCCGTGCGCCAGGCTCGAGAGTCCCCGCCGGGGTGGGGGGGACACACCGGGCACACAGAGGCCTCAGCACCGGAGCGGCGGTCCCTTCCCAGCCACGTGGCTCCCTGGCACCTGGACAAGCGCTTCCCAGGTCTGACTTCAGGCACCTTCCCTGCAAAGCAGAGACGATGGTCGTGACCTCAGTGGGGTGAAGGGTTAAGTTACATAGTTGACCTTGGACCCTGCAGGGCTCAAGGCCTCCCCTCCCCAGGAGTCACGTGTAACTTTACAGCTCACCCTCTGTATCTGTAGTCCCACATGGGTGACTGGCCTGAGGGTGGATCCCATAGTAACTATTGAAAAAGGTCCCTATGTAAGCGGATGCACGCAGTCCAAACCCGTGTCGTTCAGGGGTCAGCTGTGCCTCGTCCAGGCCGTGTCTGGTACCTGATGGGCCCTGAGCCAGCCGCAGCAAGCCCGGAGCGGCCCCGGGGGGCAGGCCCCAGCGTGTGGGTCCAGTGTGGCCTTGGGCAGCTCTGTCCCCAGCCCCTTTGTCCTCATCTGTGAGAAGGGCCCCCAGGCGCCCCAGGCCGGGCAGGGACAGGGTGACCGGGGGTTCCTGAGGGCTGACGCTCTCTCTGGCAGACATTGACGAGTGCACCCAGGGCGCCGGCGTCCTCTGCACCTTCCAGTGCATCAACGTGCCGGGGAGCTACCAGTGCGCGTGCCCGGAGCCCGGCTACACCATTACAGCCAACGGCAGGTCCTGCAAGGGTGAGTGCGGGGTCCGCGCTGGCGGGGCCTCAGGCAGCCCCCGAGTGGGCGCAGGAAGCCTCTCACAGCCTGCCGAGCCACAACACCGAGCGCGTGAGCCCGAAACAGCCAATGCCGCTGGTGGCCAGGCTCACCGGGGCCCATGCCTGGGGTGAGGAACAGGGCGGTCTTTCTGCTGCTTGACCCAGCTGAGAGTCTTGGAGGCTTGGACTCCACTCTGGGCCCTGTCCTGCGAGGGGGACAGGGATCCTGGGCAGTGGTCCTGAAGGTGGGAGACCTCCCCAGGGAGGAGCGTGCGGAAGAGGAACCCCAGGGCTGGCTGGGGCTTCCTGGCTGCAGAGTTCTTACTGTTAATACTATTTTAATATTCAGTTCAGTTCAGTTCAATCGCTTAGTTGTATCTGACTCTTTGCGACCCCATGAACTGCAGCATGCCAGGCCTCCCTGTCTTATCACCAACTCCTGGAGTTCACCCAAACCCATGTCCATCGAGTCAGTGATGCCATCCAGCCATCTCATCCTCTGTCGTCCCCTTCTCCTCCCGCCCCCAATCCCTCCCAGCATCAGAGTCTTTTCCAATGAGTCAACTCTTCGCATCAGGTGGCCAAAGTATTGGAGTTTCAGCTTCAGCATCAGTCCTTCCAATGAACGCCCAGGGCTGATCTCCTTTAGGATGGATTGGTTGGATCTCCTTGCAGTCCAAGGGACTCTCAAGAGTCTTCTCCAACACCACAGTTCAAAAGCATCAATTCTTCGGCGCTCAGCTTTCTTCACAGTCCCAACTCTCACATCCATACGTGACCACTGGAAAAACCATAGCCTTGACTAGACGGACCTTTGTTGAAAAAGTAATGTCTCTGCTTTTGAATATGCTGTCTAGGTCGGTCATAACCTTCCTTCCAAGGAGTAAGCGTCTTTTAATTTCATGGCTACATTCAACATCTGCCGTGATTTTTGGAGCCCAGAAAAATAAAGTCAACCACTGTTTCCACTGTTTTCCCATCTATTTTCCATGAAGTGATGGGACTGGATGCCATGATCTTAGTTTTCTTTAGAAAACTAAGCTTTAAGCCAGCTTTTTCACTCTCCTTTTTCATTTTCATCAAGAGGCTCTTTAGTTCCTCTTCACGTTCTGCCATAAGGGTGGTGTCATCTCCATATCTGAGGTTATTGATATTTCTCCCGGCAATCTTGATTCCAGCTTGTGCTTCTTCCAGTCCAGGGTTTCTCATGATGTACTCTGCATAGAAGTTAAATAAGCAAGGTGACAATATACAGCTTTGATGTACTCCTTTTCCTATTTGGAACCAGTCTGTTGTTCCATGTCCAGTTCTAACTGTTGCTTCCTGACCTGCATACAGGTTTCTCAAGAGGCAGGTCAGGTGGTCTGGTATTCCCATCTCTTTCAGAATTTTCCACAGTTTATTACTAATTTTAATTAAAAAAAAAATAACCAGTCTGGATTCTGTAAAAGACGAGGATCCCACCTGCTGTAAACGGCCAGGTGGGAATGATGCCTTCCCTTGCCTAGAGCGTGGTTTCACTCTGGAGGCTGAGGCTGTGTCTGCCTGATGGTGGAACCCAGAGGGGCGTCTCAAAGCTCAGACGCTACAGTGACTTTGGCTCTTGAAGGTGCTTCAGGCTGGACACCTGTGTGTCCGTTCAGACTGTCTCCCCCTGAGCCTTCCTCCCCAGTGCCAACCCCACAGAGGCTCCAGGCCCAGACTGTTGTCCAGAGTGGATGAGATGGGGATGTGTGAGCTGTGCACCCACAGGACCAGCTGCTCCGAGACCCAAGCCCCCAGGGCGGACTGAGGGGGGTGGTGCTCGGACGAGGGTCTCCGACCGGGGCCCCCGTAAACCCGCCCATCACCCTGTGTTCCCCACAGACCTGGACGAGTGCGCGCTGGGCACCCACAACTGTTCCGAGGCTGAGACCTGCCATAACGTCAAGGGCGGCTTCCGCTGCCTGCGCTTCGACTGCCCTCCGAACTACGTCCGAGTCTCCGAAATGTGAGTCGTCCCCCCGCCCCCTGCCCCGGCCCTGGGCCCGGGCGCCCTGCCCCAGTCCCGCAGTGCCCGGGGCAGAGGCCAGGCGACCAATGTGCCCGCCTTCATCACCTCCTGATCTTCACGGGCCCCCTGTCCGGGGTGTGGTCTGACTGACCATAAATGGTGCAAAAGAAAGCACCTTGCAGGAAGTTTGGAACAGAGAGAATGAAAGAAAGAAGACTCTCACACACACATAAAAAAAACCTCCATCTCCCTCTCTCTCAAACACACGCACACGTTCATCTTCTGTTGTGTAGTGAGTCTTTCCCAACGCGTAGCACCTTAAGAAGTATGACAAGTGGGTACCATCCTCCACGGTGTTGGGAGGGTCGTGACCAAGGAGCGCAGCTGAGCTGGGTGGTTCTGCTCCGGGCCCCGTGGGGCCACGTCCACTGGAGGCCTGCTGGGGCTTCAGGATGCCGCTGCCCGCTCATGGCTCTGGGCGGGAGGCTGCAGCGCCTCGCCACCTCGGCCTCTCCTTGGGGCCGGAGCTCCCTGGCCCGGGTCACTGAGAAGGCAAGTGACAGTCCTTTGTGACCCAACGTACTCTTAAAATTGACGTATCATCACTCCTGCCACTGGCCACACAGTCCAGCGCTGTGGGTGCGGGTGGGTAGGTGTCACCGGGGAGGTGGCCCATGCGGTGTGACTGCAGGGGGGGACGTGGGGGCTGTCTCACAGGCTGCTGACCACATTCCCTCCTGATGCTTCTTGGCATTTTGCTGTTTTTCCTGTCTTCTTACTAAAGAACACGGGGCTTCCCTGGTGGCTCAGAGGGTAAAGCGTCTGCCTGCGATGCAGGAGACCCGGGTTCGATCCCTGGGTTGGGAAGATCCCCTGGAGAAGGAAATGGCCACCCACTCCAGCAGTCTTGCCTGGAGAACCCCATGGTCAGAGGAGCCTGATAGGTTACAATCCATGGGCTCACAAAGAGCTGGACACGACTAAGCGACTTCGCTTTCACTTTTCTTACTAAACACACGTTTCCATAAGCGCTTGCCAGAGTGTGCAGCGTCTCTCCTCCAATCGGTGCTGCCACGCAGATGTGCTCGGTTGTTCCGAGCTTGCTTTCGCTGCTTTGCCGGCCTCTTTTGCCTCTGCGCGCATGGCCTGCCTCAGGTGGCCCTTCCTGGCACGTATGCGCCCGTGGTTTACTCCTGGCTGCCCTGCTGACCCTGTGCCACGCTCACTAATACACAGTGCGAGGGCGGGTCTGTGTGCAGGTGTGGTGGGTGTTTAGATGAGTGTGTCTGGTGGCCGGTGGCCTCCCTTCCCTGGGTCTCAGCCTGCCACACGGGTGATGGTAGCGCCAGCCCCAGGGAGGGTGAGAGCTCGTGATGAGTGACGACATGTCATGAGCTTACACAGGGTGTGACGTGGCCTGGTCCTGCCTGCTGTGGTTCCCCCCGTCCGGGAACTCTGCTCAGAGCATCCCCTACAACTGCGGAGCCCTGGTGCCCCTGCTGGAAGCACTGAGCTTCCAGACGGGGGTTTAGTGATGGAGGAGACAGTCTCATCGCGCCAAGAAGAGACCAGATTATTGCTGAGCTTAGAAATCGAGTCGGGGCCCCATGGGGTTTGGTCGTCACCCTGTAGTGTGGCCGGGCTCCCCGGCTTCCTCTGGGGCAGGTGTGACTCAGAGCTCTCTGATACTCGGAGAGGGACAAGGGCAGGCCGTCCCAAGTCAGTGGGGGAAACGGCTCCGGAGAGTCAATTACGGGAGAAAAGGGAATCTGAGAAACGATTAAAGAAACACCATGGCCAGGGAATCCATGCAAATAGTGTGGGAAGGAAAAAACTAGAGGTAGGAAGGTAAGAATGAAGGCAGACAGCAAGGAGCGCGGGGGCCAGGGAGGGCTGCCACCAGACGCTGCCGGCATTGTGCTTCGCGCCGCCTGGTTTATAACTCACCTCTTCCCGCCAAAGACACCGCGTGGCTATTAACTCATCCTGCAGACGGGAAAGCGGAGGGCCTAGGGGCGTCAGGTGACGCAGCCCAGGCTGCTGGGGGCTGCCGAGGGCGGAGCTGCGGGTGGAGGCTGGGTGGGCGTCGGCTGGGGGCTAGCGGGAGCCTCCCCCCGCTGACGCCCCGCGGCCGCCCCGCAGGAAATGCGAGCGCACACAGTGCCACGACTTCCTGGAGTGCCAGAACGCGCCCGCGCGCATCACGCACTACCTGCTCAACTTCCAGACCGGGCTGCTGGTGCCTGCGCACATCTTCCGCATCAGCCCCGCGCCCGTCTTCGCCGGCGACACCATCGCGCTGACCATCACCAGGGGCAACGAGGAGGGCTACTTCGGCACGCGCCGCCTCAACGCCTACACGGGCGTGGTCTTCCTGCAGCGCGCCGTGCGCGAGCCGCGCGACTTCGCGCTGGACGTGGAGATGAAGCTCTGGCGGCAGGGCTCCGTCACCACCTTCCTGGCCAAGATGCACATCTTCTTCACCACCTTTGCCCTGTGAGGCGGCGCCCGCCGTGGACAGCGCGTGGAGCCCGGGTCCCCGCGCTGCTCCGGCGCCCGCCTCCACGCTCCCGCCGGCCGCGTGGGGGACCGGCGCTGTGGCCGGTTTCCTCCGACGCTGTAAATTAACTTAATTTTGCTGACTTCCTTCCTCGCGGTCTGGCCTCTCCTGGGCCCGGGACGGGGCTTTGAGGGCGGTTCCAGGCCATCGCTGGCGCCCCGTGGAAGGGGTCGGAGGATCGGAGGCTGGACATGGCGACCGAGACTGGAAACCGCGTTGGAGCTTTGGACTCAACTGGGTGACCTGTCCCCAGTGATGATATTCTGTTTCATGTTACACTGTGATTAGTTCTTTACTTTTTTTTTAAGATCATTTTTGTGTTTTTGTTTAATTATGAAAGTAGCACATATATATTACAAATATATATATATTCAAATAGTTCCAAAGGGTTATAAAGTAAAAAAGTGAAAAAAGAAACCCTGCTTCCTTTTGTGACGTGCTTAGGATGATGCTCCCGAGTGTCCGCGGTCCCCAGCCTGGCCCTCGCCTCTCGTTGTTGGAAGGATGGCAGTGGGAACACGCTCACTTCTGACCTGCTTCTGACCCGTTTCCTGGTACCCCCTTCTCCTTCTCCCAGCGTGGACCTCACCTGGGCTTGTCACCTTGGACATCACCCAGGAACCGGACGTCTGTGTATAGTGTTGGGACTTCCCAGGTGGTGATAGTGGTAAAGAACCCGCCTGCCTGTGCAGGAGAGGGAAGAGATGTGGGTTTGACCCCTGATTCAGGAAGATCCCCTGGAGGAGGGCGTGGCAGTCCACTCCAGTATTTTTGCCTGGAGAATCCCATGGACAGAGGAGCCCGGCGGGCTGCAGTCCATGGGGTCGCCCAGAGTTGGACATGATTTCCCATACACGCACGTGTGGGTAGTGTTACCTGTTTGACCTCTTAACCTACCCCTGTTCGCACCTTACAATGAACGTGAGTGGGACTGCTGAGCAGAGAAATTAGCTAACGGTTAGGCAAGTCCAGTTGCTCTCTCAGGCCAGCCATTTTCCATTGGTGTCTTCCGTCCTTCAGAAGCTGTAGCTCAGTGTCCCCACGTATCTGACCATTATCACTGGCTTTATAGCCTCACCAGCGGCGCCAGGGCTACGTGGACACATGGCGCAGGGGGGAGTCACCTGCAGAATGAGACTGAGGCTGGGCCCCAGCTGTCATCAGCCATTCATCCACTGCATCGTCTCTCGCGTGACCACGTGTCTGCCGGGGTCCCCGGCCTCCATTCCACCTTGTCAGACTCCAGAGGCAGGCGTGAGCTTGGCTCCCCGCTTTCAGACGTCTGGTGTGATGGAGCTGAGAGGTGACGTCGTCTCTTTCTCCAGGCCCCCTGAGATGGTCATGCGGTGTGGACAAACGTAATGCCGCCTTTCCCTCTTGAATAACCACTCTTCCTTTCCCCTTGGCTGTGACTCCCTTTCTGTTTGTACCCCGATTCTTCACCTCTGGAGTGGATGTCGCGTTTGGCCACAGTGCTGGTCTAGACCAAAGGCTGCAGTGGCCGTCCAGCAAGCGCCTCCCCCAGTCCACTCCGTCCCCCGGGTAAGGGTGTGGACACAGAGCCAGGGGTCACCCCTACCAGCGGGCGACACGGCTGCAGTCACTGTCCGCCTTGGTCTTGCCGGAGGGGTGGAAGGCAAGGCCCTTTGGAATTCTACCACCAGGGTTTAAAGCCTTAGTTTCCTGCTTAGGAATCAGGCCACTGTTGCAGCCTTGTTCCTGGCATTAGATACAGGAAAAGAAGGTTGAGATAACAGCATGGCTGTGTCTTCCCGCCGTGGGAAGAATTGTGTATTCATAACAGCATTCCCTGCCTCCCCCTCCATCACTCCAGACCACCTAGAAAAACCGAGGAATCTGTCTAGCAGGGACCTGCCTCGGTCCCCCTGGTGTTGAACGTATACTCAGGAAACCCTGAAAGCCGGCACGTCCCGGCTTTATCTCCCCACGCCGTGTTAGACAGCAAGCATTGCGGATGCCACTGTGACTCTGTCTGAGCAGCGTTCCAAGGAGGAGGCCTCTCTGCCTGTTGTTGGCACTATGCTGTGATGTGCGATCCTTGGTCTGAAGAAACGTGATTGGCTGGTTCAAATTGGCACACTGTCTCCCGTGCCCAGGCTCTTACAGGTTCTCGAACATTTGCGTCTACTACCAGACTGAATCGACTCAATGGCCACGAGTCTGAGCAAAGTGGGAAATGGTGAAGGCCAGGGAAGCATGGCGTGCTGTAGTCCATGGGGCCGCAGAGAGTCGGACAGGACTTGGTGACTGAGCAGCTGCAAGTTTTAGGCACCCTCACTGGGCTTCCCCGGTCCAGTGGTAGAGAAGCTTCCTGCCAGTGCAGGGGACACAGGTTCGATTCCTGGGTCGGGAAGATCCCCTGGAGAAGGAAATGGCAACCCACTCCACTATCCTTGTCTGGGAAATCCCGTGGACAGGGGAGCCTGGTGGACTGCAGTCCATGGGGTCACAGAGAGTCAGACACGACTGCGCGAATACATTTAGCCTTAACTTAGCCATAGTAGACGGCATGACTTTGCCAACAAAGGGCCATCTAGTCAAGGCTATGGTTTTTCCAGTGGTCATGTACAGATGTGAGAGTTGGACCATAAAGAAAGCTGAGCACCAAAGAACTGATGCTTTTGAACTGTGGTGTTGGAGAAGACTCTTGAGAGTCCCTTGGACTGCAAGGAGATCCAACCAGTCCATCCTAAAGGAAATCAATTCTGAATATTCATTGGAAGGACTGATGCTGAAGCTGAAGCTCCAATCCTTTGGCCACCTGATGCGAAGAACTGTCTCCTTGGAAAAGACTCCAATGCTGGGAAAGATTGCAGGCAGGAGGAGAAGGGGATGACAGCGGATGAGATGGTTGGATGGCATCACCGACTCGATGGACGTGGGATTGAGCAAGCTCCGGGAGATGGCGATGGACAGGGATCCTGGCGTGCTGCAGTCCATGGGGTTGCAGAGTCGGACAGGGCTGAGAGCCTGAACAGCATTGTAGACCGGGTGTCCACTGCCCTCTGCCTGACTGTGCGGCAGGCCATTGGCCACCACCCGTGAGGCAGTGTTTGGCCCAACATGGGGCCAACTGAGTGTCTCAAAGTACCCAGCCAGTAAGTGTCTCTCAAGTGGAGAGCTTCTGGTCCCAAATCCACGTTTGGCACGTGGCACAGTGTGAGGAAGTGATCCCCTCACGACTGCCCTTCTGTGTCGGTCAGAGTTGTCTAGAGAAACAGAACCTATCGTGTGTGTGTGTGTGTGTGTGTGTGTGTGTGTGTGTAGATAAAATAAGTAATTGCTTGCACAGCTACAGAAGCCCACAAGTCCTGTGACCTGCAACCTACAAGCTAGCAGCCCAGGGAAAGCTGGTGGGTGGTGCGGTGCGAGTCTGCAGGCCTGAGGGCCCGGCACGCGAGGGGCAGAAGGTCGGCGTCTCACAATGGCATCTCCCTTCCTCTGCCGTGTGGTACTGCTCAGACCCTCAAAGGACTGAGGAGGGCAAGCGACTTCTGTGCACCTTCCTGTTCAAATGCTCATTTCCTCCAGAAACACCTTCTCATGTACACTTGGGAAAAAAATGTTTGGCCATATATCCAGTTAGGTTGGTACATAAAGTAGCCATCACATCCTCAGACGCCAGCTACGATATCCAAGGACCACAGTCACTTCAGAGCAGCTGCCAGCTCAATCTGTGTTCCCTTCCGGTTCAAGAATTCGCTATAATGACCCACGGAGCTCAGAAAAGCGCTGTGCTTTTACAGCTTTGTTAACAGCAGAGGGATGTGTCTGATGGCTCAGTGGTAAAGCATCCGCCTGCAGTGCAGGAGACGCGTAGATGTGAGTTCGATCCCTGGGGCGGGAAGATCCCCTGGAGAAGGAAATGGCAACCCACTGCAGTGTTCTTACCTGGGAAATCCCATGGACAGAAGAGCCCAGCGGGTGGCAGTCCAGGGGGTCGCAAAGCGTCGCACACGGCCAAGTGGTCAAGCGTGCACACGCGTGTGCTGGTAGAATCCACGGAACACGATAGCGAAAGGACACAGTGAAAATCAGCCGAGGAAGGAGACACTCAGGGCAGGCGCGGGGGCGTCTGCACACAGGTTCTGGTCACGCCTTCCCTGTGGAGTCCCAGGTGCAGGGTAACCTCCTCCCAGCCTCGATGCGGGAGGGTTGCCCAGCGGGGAAGCCCGTCCCGGCCTTGAGTGTCCAGCGTCTAGTGCCAGGCGGTGTGTCTGAGCGCCCCTCGTGGGTGGCCCAGGCTTGCTTCATCACTCAGCTCCCCCAACACGGGGGCCCCTCCCAGCGAGCCAAGGGCCCACGTGCTCTGTGGCATGACTGACACCATCTTTAGAAGAGCTTTGCAGCAACAGGTAAACGTTGAGAGTTTTCACCTGAACTTATAGGTTTTCAGCTTTTCTGGAAACCCCAGGCTTCCTCCTCCTCGTAATTTCCCAAGGTAAAGCTGTTCTTTTAAAATGTTGATTTGGTAACCCCTGTGGCCCCTTATGACCTCATTCAATTCAGTTCAGTCATTCAGCCCTGTCCGGCTCTGTGACCCCATGGACTGCAGCACACCAGGCCTCCCTGTCCATCACCAACTCCTGGAGCTTACTCAAACTCATGTCCATTGAGTCGGTGATGCCATCCAACCATCGCATCCTCTGCCGCCCCCTTCTCCTCCTGCCTTCAATTTTTTCCAGCATCGGGCTCTTTTCCAGTGAGTCAGTTCTTCGCATGAGGTGGCCAAAGTTTTGGAGTTTCAGCTTCAGCATCAGTCCTTTCAATGAACACCCAGGACTGATCTCCTTTAGGATGATGGACTGGTTGGATCTCCTTGCAGTCCAAGGGACTCTCAAGAATCTTCTCCAACACCACAGTTCAAAAGCATCAACTCTTCAGCACTCAGCGTTCTTTATAGTCCAATTCTCACATCCATGCATGACCACTGGAAAAACCATAGCTTTGACTAGATGGACCTTTGTTGGCAAAGTAATGTCTCTGCTTTTTAATCTGCTGTCTAGGTTGGTCATAACTTTTCCTCCAAGGAGCAAGCATCTTTCATGGCTACAGTCACCATCTGCAGTGCTTTTAAAGTTTCTCACTGTTTGCACTGGTTCCCCATCTACTTCCCATGAAGTGATGGCTCCTCATCTAACCTCATCTAACCTCATAGCTCCTGCAGAACAGGCCAGAGCAGAGCTGTGACAGCCTGGCTGGAGGTGGTAAGCTCCCTGTCACAGGAGATGTGCAGGTTGGGCCCAGAAGGTCCGCTGGGCATGGGATGGGGCCCTGGACGTTCCAGGATTTTGTGAGGCAAGTGTTCTCCCTCCTCTGCTGCTCTGCAAGCCAGTGGGACGGAGGCGGCTCCTTCCCGCAGGCCGGGCATCGCAGGCGCGTGAGCCGGGCAATGCCGCCCCCTCGTGGTTGCAGCCCAGCCCGGCTGCTCTGCCCACAGCCTGTGGAGTGAGATGGATTTGGACAACGGGTGGGGGAAGGTGTTTCTGGTGGCATGGGGGTCCATGCTGGCTTATGGGGACACGCGAGAGACCCTGACCACGTGTCCTGAGGCTGGAGGGGAGTGGGTCGTGGTACTGGAGGCTGGAGGTCTGGCGTGGGGGCTCAGATGGGGGGCACCGGATGTGGAGTGAGGGGTGGTCCTCGAGGGACGTGGGCCTGGGTAGCGCCCGGCAGAGTGATCACCCTTCGCTTCAACAGCAGGTGTGTCCCTGAGCCCAACGCTGAGGTCTCCGGGGGCCTGCTCCTCTACTGTCTCTGTGGGACCGAGAATTACCCCCACAGGGATCTTCCTGGCAGGCGGATTTGCGCCCTGCCCTGCCATGGATGGGACCACCGTTGACAGCCAGGTGCGTTAATGGTGGAACTGGGTGCAAAGGGCGCCCCCCCCCCCCCAGAGAACTGACATGCCTGGGCTCCACCAGCATCTACCTGGAGGCACTGCAGGGGTTTAGCCTCTGTGCTTGGGGTTCTGCGTTGCTAAGATGGCTTTTCATCTAAGATTGCTTTTCATCCCGCCATGACCTGTGAGGGAGGGCTGCTGTTCCCATTCCACAGAAGCAAAGACTGAGGCTCAGAGAGAGCGTGGGACTGGCCGAAGGTCACAGATTCCAACCCAGGTGTGCCTGACTGCAAAAGCTCATGACTCAACAGAACGAGAAGACAAGGGACAAAACACTGGCAAAAGACAGTTCTCTAAAAATACAGAGAACTCAGAAATCAACAGTAAGAAAATGAACAGCCTAACTTAAAAATGGGCGAAAGATTTGAACACACACTTCACCAGAGAAGACGTACAGATGGCAAGGAAGCAGGTGGGAAGATGCCCCGTATTGTATGTCGTCAGGGGTTATAGATTAAAACCAGGAAGCGTCATCACACACCTGTTAGAATGGCTAAGATATTGAATGCAGGTGACGCCCCATTCTGGTGAGCTTGTGGGTGAACAGGGTTTCTCATTCACTGCTTGTGAGAACACAGAATTGTACAGCTACTCCTCAAGACACCAGGCGGTTTCTTATAAAATTAAAAATACTCTTTAGCATACAAGTCAGCTGTCACCATCCTTGGTATTTACCCGCTGAGCTGAAAACTTGTGTGCACACACAAAAATGCAAAGATGGATATTTATAGCAGCTTTATTCATACAGCAAAACTAGGAAGCAACCAAGATGTCCTCCCGCAGGTGAGAGGGTAAATAAACTGTGGTGCCTCCAGACAATGGGGTATTATCCAGCACTGTCAAGAAATGAGCTCTCAAGTCATGAAAAGACAGGCAGGGAGGAACCTTCAATGCTTACGACTCAGTGAAAGAAGCCAGTCTGAAAAGGCTGCAGACTGTGATTCCCACCCTGTGACATTCTGGGAAAAGCAAAACTGTGAAGACAGTGAAACGATGAGTAGCTGCTAAGAGTTAGCAAGGAGGGAGGGGCAAACCGGTGCATTCTGGAGGATGTTTAAGGGAGTGAAACTGTTCTTTATGATATTATAACGGTGGACACGTGTCATTGTACATTTTTCTAACCCCAGAGGACATGCACCACCAAGAGTATAAACTGGGGACTGTAGTTACCAACAGTGCAGCGAAATGGGCTCGACTGTTAACAAACGCGCCACGGTGGTGCGGCATGCTGACGGTTGGGGAGACTGCACCTGTGTGAAGGGAGGGCGGATGTGGGCACTCTGCAGTTCCCAGACAATATTGCTGTGAACCTAAAACTGTTATGAAAACGTAGTCTATTTAAAAAAAATCACTGCATTACCCTAACCAGCTCCTGGAAGCTCCCAGTCTGGTGGGAATTGGACACAGAAATAGGTACGACCATTCGTACAGTCACTGCAGGGATGCGGAGGCCACGGGGACCGAGGGGGCTGTGAACACTCAGAGGAGCTGTAACACCGGCATCAGGGAAGGCTTCCTGGAGGAAGTGTTGGCTTCCTGGAGGAAGCGTCCAATGAGCTTTGACAGCCCAGCTGGAATAGCAGGGCCGGCCTTAGGGACGGAGGAATCAGCTCGCAGGAAGGCACGGAGGTGCGAGGTGTTGGGGGCACAGCGGAAGTTTGGGGTGCATAGCGTGTGCGGAGTTGAGTCGCAGGAGGCGCCCCCACCCTGGACGTGAGGTCTCTGGGTTCGCTCGGGCTTCTCTGGGCCAAGACGTGTGCGCGGCGACACCTGGCGGCGGCGCAGGGAAATGCGGGCGGCCGCGCAGGCGCAGACCGCGGACAGCCTGTGCCGACCTGGACGGGCAGGCCTGGGCAGAGCACCCGGCGCGGTCGTGGAGCAGGAATCAGGGGCATCTGCGAATACAGACGTGCAAAGAGGACATGGTTTGTTTGTCACTAACCTCGAGTGGAAGTGGAGCGTTTGCTTTCGGTACGAGCGCAGGCAGGAAACCTCGGTAGCGCTGTGTTCCCCTCTCCTCTAGGAATCTCAGAGTAGCGCCGGGCCTCATCAGTGCCTTGACAAACCACCACCTGCCGCCCGATCGTGTTGTTCACGGTGCTGGGAAGCAGGCCCTGGAGAAGGACATGGCAGCCCACTCCAGTGTTCTTGCCTGGAAAATCCCAGGGACGGAGGAGCCTGGTGGGCTGCCATCTATGGGGGTCGCGCAGAGTCGGACACGACTGAAGCGCCTTAGCAGCACCAGCAGCAGCAGGAAGCAGGCCCGCTTTGTGCCGTATTACAGACCTCTTTTTAGTGTTTTGAGAACTATAATTTCTATCTAAATTGGCGTTTTAAAAACCGACAGGCTCCTCCAGGCTGCCAGAGGCGTCTCTGGGACGCCCGTGCACACACAAACGTGCACACGCAGACACGCACAGTGTTTGAGACCCGCTTCCCAGGAGGAAGGGCGACACCAGCAAGGCTGTATACTTGACTGTCTGGATCTGCACTCTTGAGGAAGAACGGAGCAGTGGGTGGGTGCACGGCCTCCCCCTCACACGGAGGGCTTGAGGGCCGTCAGTGAGCATCTGAGGTGGGTGCTGTGTGTGTGTGTGTCTCTGTGTGTCTCTGTGTGTCTCTGTGTGTGTGTCTGTGTGTGTTTCTCTGTGTGTGTCTGTGTGTGTATCTGTGTGTCTGTGTATGTGTGTGTGTGTATCTGTGCGTGTGTGTCTGTGTATCTGTGTGTGTGTCTGTGTGTGTGTGTCTGTGTGTGTGTCTGTGTGTGTGTCTCTGTGCGTGTGTGTCTGTGTGTATCTGTGTGTGTATCTCTGTGTGTGTCTGTGCGTGTGTCTGTGTGTGTATCTGTGTGTCTCTGTGTGTGTCTGTGCGTGTGCGTGTGTGTGTGTCTGTGTGTGTGTATCTGTGTGTCTGTGTGTCTGTGTGTGTGTGTGTCTGTGCGTGTGCGTGCGTGTGTGTGTGTGTGTGTGTGTGTGTGTGTGTGTGTAGGGGTCTGACCTGGTGCCTGGGCTCCGGCAGCCTCCTGGCCTGCAGCCCTGTGCTCCACCGGTCGTCGTCAGGTGCCCTGCCCGGCCGGCTCCAGGGCAGCGTGTGGGGTCGGGAGGGGGTTCTGCACCGCCTCCTCTGAGAGACGGATGGGCTGTGTGTCGCCTTCTTGCATCACCAAGCACTTCCTTCCTCCCGTGAAAGTGAAAGTCGCTCAGTCGTGTCCGACCCTTTGCGACCCCATGGGCTACATGGGATTCTCCAGGCCAGATTACTGGAGTGGGTAGCCTTTCCCTTCTCCAGGGGATCTTCCCAACCTGGGGATCAAACCCATGTCTCCAGCATCGCAGGTTCACCAGCTGAGCCACAGGGAAGCCCAGGAACACTGGAGTGGGTGGCCTATCCCTTCTCCAGCGGATCTTCACAACCCAGGAATCAAACCCAGGTCTCCTGCATTGCAGGTGGATTCTTTACCAACTGAGCTATGAGGAAAGCCCCCATTTTACAGATGCAGAAACTGTGATCACCCCCATTTTACAGATGCAGAAACTGAGGTCCAGGGAGGTTGAGTATTTTTGCGCAGGCCACACAGAAAGTGCAGCCACAGACAAGGGGCGGGTCTTTCTGAGCCTCCAAGTCCCTGCCTATCACTTCAGGAGAGGGGAGTGTGAGGCTGGGCTGGAAGGGGGTGCTCCGCACCAACCCCTGTCCCGTGTGCACCCCTACCCAGCTCCTCGCCCTGCCCATCCCTGGCTTCACGTCCAAGCTCCACGCCCGCCGTCGCTCTCAGCCCACCCCGGTGCTCCTGCCACTCCAGCCCCAGCCCTCCCTGGCTCCCTTGAGCACCTCCACACCTCCAGGCATGCGCCCCTCTGTCCCCTGTGCCGGGAGTGCCCTGCGGACCCACTCCACCCACCGCACACAGAGGGGCACGTCCTGCTATTCACCCCGTGGCCTCCACACAGCCCCTCTTAGGAGAAACCCACACAGATACCATCTCCGTTTCCCCAGCTCTCAGCAGCAGGCAGGCACAAAGCAGGCTCTAAAAAATGTTTGCTGAGTGAATAAACACGCATCTTTGCGCGCCCCCACCCAGCCACCTACCCACCCAGGAGAGAAAGTCGGGGTCCTTTCCGTCTGTTCGGGTGGGTGATCAGAGTTTGCCCGACTGTCCAGGCTGAGTCGGAGCTGCAGGAGGAGCAGGGACCACTGGGGCGGGGTCCCAGGCTGGGGTCTGTCTGCGAGCTTCACGGCTCCCCTAGAACCTGAAACATCGGCTCCAGGTTCCCATCAGCCTGATCTTGAGAGGGGGTCCCCCCCCCGAGGGTCCCCCGAGGGATTGGACCTCAGCAGCTTTCTCAGTCTCAGCCCTAAAAGATCAGCGCCAGGCCCTGCCTCATCCGCTCCTCGGTCCATTTATCAGATCAGAAGCTCAAGGCTGGTCTGGTCCAGCTGTGCCCAAGGTTACGTGCTCGTCCTCCACACCCAGCCGCCCTGACCCCGGGGAACTTGGCAGGAAGGGCGGGGGCAGGAAGGGGACAGCGTGTCTCTGCGCCGGTCCCAGGACGCTGTCAGCCACGTCAGGATTTGTGCCTGAGAGCTGGGCAGCGGGCTGACGCCACTGGGCTGAACCTGGGTTGTCCCTGCAGAGAGCCTGGCTGGGCCTGGGCACCGGGACTTGGCCCGGAGGATGCAGCAGCAGCAGAGGGGTTCTGAGACCCCAGGCGCCCAGTATGCTGGGCCCAGAGTGGACGCAGTGTCCCCATCCCTGCAGTGGCTGGCCCAGCCTGGGCCAGCTGAGACCTTGGCCAGGACATCCTGCCTCCCAGGGCCTCGGTTTCCTCAGCCGTGGCTGAAGGAGCCCTTCTTGTCCCAGCCCCCCCACTCCATATTCCTCTGGGGGTCTTCACTGACCACCTTCCTGTCCATCCCTCCAGACGAGGGGAGCTGATGCGGAAACCTTGTCAGCAGGGGTCCTCAGACACTGACGGTGGATCAGGTGTTCAAGTAAGGGGAGGGGGTTTGGGGGGCACTGCTGGCTGCAGAAGTCACAGTATACGGAGGGAAGGGCCCAGTGAGCCGGGGGTGGATCACGGGGTGCACGGGCGGTGGCGCCCCTGGCCCTTGGTGTCTAGTTAGGAATCCGGAGTAGCCGGACTTCTCTGTGAGCCCTGGCATCCGCGCTGTCAGAAAGTCCTGCCGAACCCTCAGAACATTGCAGAACCCCACCTCCTCCTCCTCCGCGGCCCCTCTCACCTGCCTCCTTCTCCTGAGCCCTGCCCCGCCCGTCTGCCCAGCACCTTCCCCTCATTCTAAATAGCATGCCGGTTCTGTGTTCCTTCCATCCCTACCCCCCGCCATGGGATTGCCATCACTCCCAGGACGAACGGCAGTTCCTTAACTGTGGCCTCTAAGACCCTCAGAGTCCTGGCCCCCAACCCCCCAGCTGGCATTACTTCTCTCAGCCTTTTATATTTTCCATCAAACCACATCCACTCATGCTGTTTCACATATTTAGTTGTGTGATCACCGTCCGAGGTCCACACCTGCAGACCCTATGGTGTGATGAGTGCTGCGTGGGGGGCCATGCGGGGTGAGTCGGGGGGAGGTGGAGCAGGCCTCAGTTTCCCCTCTGCGCCCGATGGCCTGAGCCCTCTCTCTGGCGGCGCCGGCTGCCAGGGGGTGGCTGTGGGTAATTCTGAGTCTCTGCTTTGTCCTGGAAGAGGGGTTGCCATGGAAACAGAGGCTGAGGCTCCAGCGGGAGGGAGCCTCCAACACCCTTTGTTAGACTCGGAGCAGGCTGATTTCTGTAGGTGGGGGGCACTGCCTGGTTTCGGGGAAGAATGCCGCCTGAGGTCTGTGCTTGTTGAGGGCCGGGCCAGCCACCCTCCTGACCGACCCTCCTGCCAGTCGCTCGCTCCATCGGGTGGTGACACCCGATGAAAGGGCAGACGTCCCCGGGTGGGCGGAGGATGGGGGACGCGGGGGCCCAGGGCATCTGGACCCTCCTGTGTGTTTAGGCGAGTCCCCCGCCTTGCTCTGCACCCCCGGCTCGGGCATTTCCATCAGCTGGCTGCACTTACGTTGAAGATGCACCCTGAGCCCTCAGGAAACGCGGCCCTACCTCCTGGCCGAGCTTGCATGGCCGGAAGGTCCCTGACCCTCCCGGGCTGGTCTGGGGTGTGACTGCAGGTCTTCCCCTCCCACCACTGCCCTGTCTGGGGGGACGGGAAGCAGGTGGCGGGGCCGGCACTCGGAGTCATCCCCTCCCACTGTTGCCTGGCGCCCCATCCCTGCTCTGCCCTCGGGGCTCCCTGCTGCCTGGCACCCCGTGCCCCCTGGCCTCTCCCCCGCCCCCTTGTACCTAAGGAAGATCGGAGCCGATCGGCAAGACGCCGCCAGGGGGCGCTCTCACCCCAGGGTCTGGCCGCTGGTCGCTGCCCGCGGGGAGGGACGGCCGGCGGCTCAGAAGCCAGCACGGCCTCGGCTCCCGCCCGAGAGACTGGGCGCCGTTTGGAGGAAGCAGCCCCGGGGCTGGGAGGGACCTCCTGGCGTTGTGCCCCGCTTCTCTGAAGGGCACGTGTGCCCTTAACTGAGGTCTCCGGGCGCCGACGTTGTCCCGGAGAGCTGCAGGCTGAGGTGTGAACACCCCACGAAGGAAATCTCTTAAGGGCTTCCCTGCTGGCTAAGCTGGTAAAGAACACTCCTGCAATGCAGGCGACCCTGGTTCGATTCCTGGGTCGGGAAAATCCCCTGGAGGAGGGTAATGAACCCGCTTGCCAATGCAGGAGACGTAGGGGACACAGGTTCGATCCCTGGGTTGGGAAGAGCCCCTGGAGGAGGGAAAGGTTACCCACTCCAGGATTCTAGCCTGCAGAGTCCACGGGCTGTATGGTCCGTGGGGTCGCAGGCATGACCGAGCGGCTTTTTCACTTTCACTTTTAAGAGCCTGGAGCCCGATGTCCCGGGTCCAAACCCCGGCCCTGCCACTAAGCAGCTGTTCGCATCTGAGTCACGGCATCGTGGGAACATGGCATGGCAGGGGTGTCTTTTTGGCTTCCTGGTGGCTCAGCTGGTAAAAAAAAAAAATCTGCCTGCATTGCAGGAGACCCGGCTTTGAGCCCTGGATCAGGAAGATTCCCCTGGAGGAGGGCATGGCAACCCACTCCAGTATTCTTGCCTGGGGAATTCCATGAACAGAGGAGTCCATGGGGTCACCTTAAAGAGTCGGACGAGACTGCGCAACTAACACATACCCAGTGATGGTGGGCAAGCCCTTAACTTCTCGGTGCCTCAGTTTCCCCACCTGGGAAATGGGCGCACACCCACCTCTGTCGAGCAGGGCTTACTGTCACTCATCACGGCGTGCTTGACTCATGGGCTCAGAACCCGAGACACAGCTGGAGGTGCAGAGACGGGGAGTTGAGACAGAGATGTGTGAACGCTGATGGCGGGGGCTGTCCACGACACGTTTGGCCCAGACCTTTCCCTTTCTGGGAAGAAAAGGGCAGAGAGAGGCCCCAGCAGGTGGAGACAGAGAGGGTGAAGTCTGCGTGGGGCCCAGATCGTGGCCTGGGAGACGCCAGCCAGCTGGGTGCTGTGGCACCTTTGAGGAGCCTCGAGCCCGTCTCCCCACCGGTAAATGGGGTGCAGACAGCTCTCGCGTGGGGCGAAGGAGGTGCATCTGGGGTGTGGTGTAGCCCACAGGAGGGCATCAGTAAATGTGGGTGGCTGCTTGCCCTAACTTTGCCACATCCTTGGGCTGGGGCCCTTGGGAAGATAGGGCCCAGAGTGCTGAGGGAGTGCCCTGATGTTAGTGACAGCTGCCCCGTAATCGGGGTGAGCATGTTGGTTCAAAAGCCATTATTGAGCACCTACTGTATGCCAGGCACTGGCGCTGACATGAATTTGCTGGAGGAACGCACAGTCGCCAGATAACCAGGATGTGATGGGGGGTGGTGACAAGGATGAAGATGAACCGCAGAATGGAGTCAGGGCAGAGAGAACGTGGGGGTCTGGGTTACAGGGCGGAGGTGTTACAGGGCCAGACGCCCAGAGGGTGAGAAGGTGCTGCTGTGTGAAAGGCCAGAAGGGTCCTGGGCAGAGGCCCCCACGAGCCGGGGAGTACGAACGTGCTGGTGTGGCTGGGCTGGGGTGGGTGAGGCTCGAGAGAAGGGCTGTGCCCAACGCCCCTGGGTCTGCTTGTCCTCTGCCCAGCCCCACCCCTTCCACGCCCCGGCGGGCTCCGGGACCCCGAAACTGCCTCCAGGAGGCTGCGTTGACTCCTTCGGCCACACGAGGGCAGCAGAGAACACCACTGGGAAAGACCCGGGCGGCTGGGCTGCCGCTGAGCGCCCTGCGGGCTCTCGGAACCTGCTTTGGGAACCAGGGCCGGATCCTGGCCTCCCCCTCCCTCCACTTCAGTGCTCCCATCCTGCTAATCTCTTCCCACGCTCCCTCCTTCTGACCTGCAGGACACGTGCTACAGCCGGGCTTCAGCACTCCCGGTACGCGGCAGGGGGTCCCCCTGGAGCCTGGAACCCGCCTCTCTGAGACGGGAACAGAGTCCCACCTCCAGGGGCGCGGCGGTCGCGGTGACAGCCTGTTTGCCGTCACACGTGCCGCGGCCGATGAGCTGGGTGGCCTTGGGCAACCCGCTTACCCTCTTTGAGCCTCAGTTTCCCCGTCTGTGAAATGGGGATGATGGCCGCTGGTGTAATCTTGTGCAGGGAAACTGACAAAATGCGTCACGCACGCCGGGGACTCTGCACGCAACCCAGCTCTCATACATACGCTCCACGGTGATAGTTGGTCATGACCAGGGCATTCATGACGGGACGGGGGGTGGGGTGGGGGGGTGGCGGGAAGAGCCCAGAGACCACAGATCAGAAGCTGGAGCTTGTCAAGAAGGAGGGTTTACCCAACGTTACGCACCAGGAGCGAGGCCGAGAGGCCCCAGGACTACGGGTCGGCCTGTCCAGACCATCCTGGGCCGACCCAGGACTGGAACCCGGGCCGCCTGCTGTGTGGCCTCAGTTTGTCCCGCTCTGTCCAGAAGCCTCTGCTCACAAGGTCCCTGTCCCCAGCCTCTCGCTCAGCCCTGGACACTGCTCCCCACGGTGCCCATCCGACCCTGCTTCCAAGCCCCCAGGGCTCACCTCCCGCCCTGGCAGCCGGTGCAGGGGCGCTGTAGAGCTCCAGGGAGGCGCTGGCGGGGGAAGGGGTGTTTTTCAGGCTGTGACCCCTGGATTCCTGGTCTCCCCAGCTTCCCCTCTGCCAGACTGTGGGGGCCTAGAGACTGGGAAATCTTGGAATGCCACATTCTTGGAAACCCGGTCCCTTCCAGCCTTAGAATTCTTCAAGCTTCCTCTTAGGGGCGGGGCCCTTCATTTCCCATGGAGCTTGTGGGGGGCCGCTCCTTGATTTTGATGTCATTTGGGGTGAAGGAGGTGTTTCCGGAGGCTGGGCCGTTAGAGAGGGGGCAGCTGGAGGTAGGGGTGGGAGTTGGGGCAAGCACAGGAGGGGATGTGGGGAGCACCACGTGGACCCCCGTGGGGTAAACCCTCCTCCCAGGGGGCGCACCTCTCCCGGTGGTGCCGAGGTGGGGAGCGGTCTTCCGAGCCCCCTTCTCTCCACCTCCTCGTGAACCACCACAGCCCTCACAGAGTAATTCCTCTGAAACCTCGAATACCTGCAGCGTCTCCCAGGGTATTTTTCTTGTGGTTAAGGTGGTATTTACAGTGAAAACAGCTATTGAAGCGAATCGGGAAAATAATGTCAGTGTTTCCACTTTTGACAAAAATGGGAAGGCGGGTGGTTTCTTGTCTGTGATAAGCGCATCTGCTCCTGCAGTAATTACTGTTTGAGATAATTATGAAAAAGAATTTAAACACTTAAGGCATGCACAGGGGCCAGGACAACTCTTTTTCGCCTTATTCATAATTTCTCCTGCAAGTCAGAGTCTTGTCCCGACGCGGGCTGAGGGAGGGGCCCTGGGAGGCTGTGGGCCGGTGCTCAGACCCTCTCCCCCTGCCCCCCGCTGGGGCCTGCTCCAGAGCAAGGGGCAGCTGGGGGCAGGACCCCTGGGTTGCGGCTGGATTTGTCAGGGGAGTGACTGAGGACAGGTTCCTCTGAGCCTCAGCTTCCCTATCTGCGTTAAGTTGCTTCAGTCATGTCCAACTCTTTGCGACCCCATGGACTGTAGCCTGCAAGGTTCCTCGGTCCATGGGATTCTCCAGGCAAGAATACTGGAGTGGGTTGCCATGCCCTCCTCCAGGGGATCTTCCCGACCCAGGGATCGAACCCACACCTCTTACGTCTCCTGCATTGGCAGGCGGGCTCTTTACCTCTAGTGCCACCTGGGAAGCCCTTCCTTACCTGCGAACGGGGCTAGTACTCGGGTGCCTTCGAGGATAGTGACAAAGCAGCCCTCTGTATGGCACACAGCAGGCTCCACGTGGGCCGGGTCCCTCCTTGTGTTGCGGGAGGCCTGGGGCCGCTCCTGCAGCTCCCTTGCCCATGGAGGTGGCACCCTGTCCTTGAGAAGCCCTGTTGAGCTGGCATGCCTTCCTCCACTGTCCTTCTGGAAGCAGACGCTCAGGAGCTCGGAGGGGAGCAGCCTCAGAGAGTCCTGGTCCCCGTGCCCAGGTGAGCCCAGTTGGAGCTCAGCAGGGCTTGCCCGAGCTGGGCTGTCGGGGACGAAGTTTCTCTCTGTCACCTGGGGTGTCCCAGCAGGACCCAAGTCACCATCTGCCAGGGCGGCCAGGGAGGGACAGGGCTCGGGCTGGCGGTCCCCTGATCTTCAGCAGATCCTCTGGTCTTCAGATTTCAGGGCAAACCAGAGCCCAGGGAGACTAGAGAAAGGAGGCGTGGAGGGTAGCAGCCAGGACTGACCAAGCACACAGGAGGCCTTGCCCAGGTTCACACAGGTGCCGTGGCAGAGCCCAGGGTGCCCTGTGCCTCCACCCAGGGCTGCCTCTAGGGACCTTGGGATCACTGTGGGTGAGAGTGAGGCAGCAGGCTGACCTGGGCAACCTTGAGGGGAAAAGCTCTTGGGACCCATTAGAGCAGAAACTGGAAGAGCTGGCTTAGGGCTCATAGGAAGACAAGGCCAGTGCTTCAGTTCATACTGGCCCTGCCCTGACTCACCATCTGGCCTTGCGCAGGTCCATGCCTGACTTTAGTCCACTCGCCCCCATCTAGGCAATGAGAGGGTTGGACTGTAAATTAAAATCCCAAAGAGCACTGGCTTAAATAAGAGAGAAGTTCCTCTCTTTCATATTTAAGCCTAGGAGTATGTGATACAGGAGCCAGCCTACTTCTAGCTCCTGGATGCACCAAACCAAGGCAGAAATCTGGTCCTTAGGGTCCAAGACGGCTGCCAGAATTCCAGCCATCACATCTGACTTCTAAGTAGGAAGAAGGAGGAAAGAAGGAAAAGGGGGCCAAGTGTGAGTATCAGATATCTTTTAAGAAAGGCTCCTGGGAGTTGAGGCTTCCACTGGTGGGAGCCTAGATGTGCAGAGGCTGGGAATGAAATCTTTGTTTTGGGAGCCCTGCTGAAAATCAGAGAGAGGGGGGGAAGTTGGTGCTGGGGGCCACCAGCTGATTCTGCCATAAGGTGATGTGGTGTAGCCTTTCTGCTTTGACTCCAGAAGGGTCTGTGGATCTGGAAATGTGCAATCTGCCTGTCTTGGACTTCCAAGAAAAGGACATGGACTAAAAATACGTTTTCAGAATTTTGAGACTCCGGCATTTCCAAATGGAGCGGCTGTGTGTGTGTGTGTGTGTGTGTGTGTGTGTGTGTCCGGGCGTGCCGCCCAGGTGCCCAGGAGCAGGGCTCAGGTAGCAGATTTGGACGCTTGGGGCCGGGGCTGGGGGTGCCCCACGGTGGGCAGCCTCTCTGCGCCCAGCAGGCTGCTCCTTGGCTCCTGGAATCCACTCGTGCCGGCCTGTCTGCACACGCGCCTCGTGCGCTCCGGAGGCCCGGGGCAGGGGCGATGGGCGGGGGGCGCCCAGGAATGCGTGCTCTTTTTAAGGCCGAGCTGTCCCCTGCAGACTCCCTCGATCTGGCGCCGTGGCGGGCTCCGGCGCTGGGGGGCGCCCGAGAGCAAGCTCCAGGCGCCGGTGGCGTGGGGGTGGGGTCAGAGGGGGGCTGACTCGGGGGTGCTTTGCAGCTGCTGCAAGTAAGGTTCAGTCTCAAGCACGGAGCGCTCCGCAGAGAAGCTGCCGGCCCCCGGGAGGAGCTGCAGTACCAGTGAATGAATGGGAGCCAAACCCACCGAGGGACGGGGAGGGAGGGTTGGTGACCGCAGGGACTGCAGGTTTAGGTCTCGGTGGTCAGGGAAGCGGGGGCGGGGCGGTGGCGACACTTTAGCAAAGACCTGAAATGCAGGAGGGAGTGAGCCCAGCAAGCGTCCAGAAGCGCGTGGGGCAGAAGGCACAGACTGGGCAAAGGCCCTGAGGCGGGAGCCAGGTCGGGGGCCCTGGGAGCCAAGATAAGGACTTTGGCTCTTGCTGGGCGTGAGGCAGCAGCCATGCGAGGTCTGAGCAGAGGAGGGTCCCCATGCGGCCTAGGTCTTCCTGGGGGGGGCCCTGCTGCTGGGGGAGAATGTCGCTGAGATGCTGGTGGCGGGTTTTCCGCAGGCTGTCCCCACGCCCCCCGCAGCTCTGAGCTCCGTCTTCCCATCCTGTCGTCTCCTGAGTCTCCCTCCTCCCGGGCCCCCTGCCTTCTCTGCAGCCACTGTCCCAGCTCAGGCCTCGGCTGCTCTCACCGTGATTCTCTTGCTCCTGCTGCCTCCGTGTGTCACCCTCCTCATGATGGCAAAGTGGCTGCAGAGGCTCCAGGCCTCACAGGTGGGATTTCTAGCAGAGTCGGCAGAGGTTCTGGCCTTAGCAGGGATCGGGCCACTTCCATGCCGATTCCCTGGGCAGGAGGATGCCTTGCTCTGGTTGTCCTCTGGGATCTGGGTCAGTTGTTGAGGCAAGTCCCATCCACACTGGCCCTCCTCCTCCTCTACCTTTTTAAAGGACCCCTGTGATTATGTTGTGCCCACTTGGATAACCTGGATCATCTCCCCCTCTCACCATCCGTAACGTAACCATGTTTGCAAAGTCTCTTTTGCTGCGTGCGGTAACACGTACGGGGGCTCCAGGGTTGGGACGTGGACATCTCGGGATGGGGGGCATGATTTTCCTGCTGATGACCGTGTCCTCTCAAGGCCAACGTGTGGCCCCTGCCCACCGCCAGCTGTGGTTCTCAGGGGAGTCTGGGCTGGTGTAAGTGAGGTACATGGCGAGGGGTGTACCCTGAACAAAAGTCACAGGACCCAGGATGGAAAGGTTGCCTTAACTGCTCCCCCTGCTCATAGCAGAGCATCCAAGCTCCAGTCTGACTTGCTGTGTGACCTTCGGCGTTCCCTTGACCTTCCTGGGCCTTGGGGGGTTTCCCCACCCGTGAACGAGAGAGGGCAGGTGACATGTTCTTTCAGAGGGTCTCCAGCCCAGGTCCTGAAATGCAGTCTTCAGCTTTACGTATGTCCCACCCTGAGCGTCCACGGTCCCCACACCACTCCCTTCACATTGTTGCTGCTCAGAGTGATAACAGACAATGTCCTTGAACTTGCTTTATTAAACTCCAGGCTGAAGCATCACTGACTCCCTGGACGTCGGTTTGAGCAAACTCCAGGAGATAGAGGAGGACAGGGTAACCTGGTGGGCTGCAGTCCACGGAATTGCAGGGAGTCGGACTCAACTTTTGACTGAACGACCACAGGCCAAAGGGAGCGTTTATTGAGTGCTACTGTTTGCCAGGTGCCGAGTTGGGCGGTGGGACTCCACGGCCACTCTGCAAGCTGGATCCATCACCTGCATTGACGTGTGAGACCCTGAGCCCCAAGGCGGCCGTGTGTGCTGCCCAGCGGGCAGGAGATGGGGCGGGGTCTGGATTTGCACAGAGACCGCTTCCTCCCACGGGCAGAGAGCGCAGCCCCGGGGGGTCGCTGGGCAGGAGAGCCGGTCTGAGCCCCTTGAGGGCCTCCAGTCACCTGCAGCCCGGCTCCAACCCTGACTCCCTGCCTGGGAGCGTGAGGCGGGTAGTGGGTCTGTGTGCTGCTGGGGAGGGCCATCCGGGAGGGGCCGACAGGAAGACACGGAGGCCTCGGGCCCTGCCAAGAGGTATTGATTCCAGGCACCAGGCACTGCGCTGGGGCTGAGCCAAGAGATGAGGTCATGAAGGACAGCACGGTGACTCCGGGGGCCGGCGTCCCCGCCGATGACGTGATCGCCGGACGTGAGGGATCTCTCTCTGCCTGGAAGACCAGGCCCGCTCCTTCCTTCTCCTTGACAAGCCCCGGACTCCAGCCTGTGGCGCAAGGGAAGGCCGGCCAGGGGGCCCCGTCTTGCTGCTGTGCTGTGTGCCCTTGGACAAGTCACCTGCCCTCTCTGGGCTTCCTGATAGGACCCAGGACTCTGCAAGCACCTGCCGTGGACAGTTTGACCAGTTCCCACTCGAGATCCCCAGGCTCTGCAGGGTCAGTCAGGGAGGCTGGGGTGCCCCAGAAGGGGGTGATCGGCAGCTCCCAGCTCCCACCCACGGCTGCCTCTGCTTGCACGCAAGTCCTCGGGGGACGAGGTGGCCATCTTCCCAGCGCCCTCTGGCCTGTCCCCATGCTGGAAGCTGGAGTGTGCCTGGGGGTTGGAGCCCCCGGCCCTGCCTCCTCCGGGCTGTGTGGCCTCTGAGGAGTTGCCTAATGTCTCTGTGCCTCGAGCTCCATCAGGAGGCCGTAGAAGAGCTGAGGGGCATTGAGTGGACACCTGGCTGTAAGCAGAGCCTCTTGGCCTGTCACACGTTCTCGCAGCTTGAATTTACATCCTGGCTTTGGTGCTGCTCGGCTGTGAGACCCAGGCTAGGTTGGTGCCTTTCTCAGAACCTCAGTTTCCCCATCTGTAAGGTGGGGACCACAGTATCCCCCAGATTGGGTTGCTGGGGACACAGGGGAAGGCTGTGTGGGGCGAGCTCTGACCCAGGGCATTGCTCCGTGGGTGCTGACCACTGACGTCCTGGCCACCCGGCAGGCCCGGCCCTGCTCGCATCCCTCCCCTCCCCTCGGGTCTGCTGGGGGCTCCCCAAGAGGGTCCTGTTGGAGAACTCAACTGGGGGTCCTCGGCCAGAGCTGTGGATGGTGGACTGGGCCGTGGAGGTGACCACCGTGTCGGTGACGTCTCCCAGCTCCCACGGGTGTAGAGCCACGAAGCTCTGCCCTCTTTGCAGCTTGCATCGTAACTCAGGGGAGTTGAAGGGACCCCCCGGGGGGAAACCCCAGATAAACAGAAGGAAGGCAAGAAAACTTGCCTGCAGATTCCTCCCCCAGAGACGGCCGATGGTGCTTCCAGTCTCTTCTGCTGTGCCTGTGTGTATCTGTACTTAGAAAAAAGGGACTCCCCTGTTTTTCCTTTTAATGAAATAGAGTGCCTGTCTTTCTGTGTTGGGAACCATTTCTCCGAAGCATCATTTCACAAAGCCTGGATGCCGTGTCGTGATGCACACAGCCAACCCATCCACGGACACAGTGTTTACCAGACCCCTTCCCCTCTGCCCCGGCTGTGATTAAATGCGCCTGATCACTCTTGCAGCTAAAATTGCCTGGTCAGAAGATGTGCACTACTAATGTTTGAACCTTGATACCAGGTCATATTCCCAGCAGCTGCGTGTTCTCTCTTACCCGCACAATGTCCTGGGATCAAAAGCGATTGCCCTCCTTTTGTTTCCTCCTTCAAACATGATCTCCCCTGCTCTGGGAGGACTGAGGCTGCCCAGGAGGCAGACTTCGTTCCTGGGGATCCTCCTGGCCTCACACTCTCTGCCCCTTCTGGTTCTTTCTAGCTGGACTGGCTGCCTTGCTGTTCCTCCAAGCACATGCCTGCCTCAGGCCCTTTGCACCTGCTTTTTTTTTTTCCTTTCTGGATTCCTTTCCTCAGACAGCCATGATCCATCTCTTCCTCAACAACTCAGATTGTATTTTCTGCGAGCCCTTCCCTGGCCGTCCTAACTAACAAATACATGCCTGCCCTCATCTCTTTATTTTCCTGTTTTTCCTCGTCAGAGAATATTCGCTCCTGGACTTTGTCTTTTTTAGGTGGTTGTTTTCCTTGCACAAGGGGTGGTAAAGGAAGGTGGCAGTGGGCTGGCTGGAGGTCAGCCCAGGTCTCCCCAAGACAGACGGAGCAGGGCCTCCCTTGTGCCCTTCCCTGGGTCTCCCAGGAGCCCAGTGCCTGGAGTGAGGATGAGGATGACCGCGAGCCGGGAGGCGGGTGGGCAGTGCCCCGAGTGGACACTCCAGCCCGTTGGTCAGCGGGACACACTGGGCAGTTTGAGGAGTGCAGAGGGCAGCAAGCCTGGCTCTTTTTCCAAGCCTCAGTTTCCCCAGCTGTAAGATGGGAATAATCCTTTCTAACTACCGGTGCTTCACGAGGAAGAAAGGGGACAATGTATGGCAGGTGCCCGGAGCCGGGTCCGGCCCCCAGGGGTGGAAAATGCAGGGCTCTGGGCTGTTTCCACACCTGGGGTGCTGCTCTCTGCACCCACCATGGGTTACCTTCTTTCATCCTCAGAACAACTGGGTAGTACGTGGTTAGTCCTGGAACAAATATCCCCATTTTACAGCCAGGTAGACTGAGCCCAGAGAGGTCACTGGCCAAGGTCATGGAGGCTGGAGCTGGTGTCCCACTGTGGGAAGCAGCCCCTTTGTCTGCCCACTACACAGCCCTGCCTGTTCTGTTTTTTTATTTTCATTTTATTAATTGTTTTACTTTTATTTATATTTATTTAAAATTTTTATTGATGTATAGTTGATTTGCAACATTGTGTGAATTTCTGCTGTACAGCAAAGAAATTCAGCATTCATTCTTTTTAAATGTTCTTTTCCACTGTGGTTTATCAAAGGATATTGAACATATTCCCTGTGCTTGCTATACGGCAGGACCTTGTTTATTCATCCTGTGTATAAAAGCTTACATCTGCGAACCCCAGCCTCCATTCCATCTCCCCAGCCTGTTTCCCCTTGGTAACCGCAAGTCTGATCTCCATTTCCGTGGTTCTGTTTCCGTTTCATAGGTGGGTTCTTTCGCATCTTGCTTCAGATTCTGTGTATAAGTGATATGGTGTCTGTCTTTCTCTTTCGAACTTGCTCCACTCAGTGTGATAATTTCTCATTGCATCCGTGTTGCTGCCAGTGGTGTCATTTCGCTCTTTTTCACGCCTGAGTGGTATTCCATGGCATTTAAGAGCCACGTCCTTTCATCCCTTCATCTGTTGACAGGCCTTTAGGTTGCTTTCTTGTCTCGGCGTTCGTGAACAGTGTCGCTATGCACAGAGGGGGTGCGTGGATCTTCTTGAATTATCGTGTTGTCTGGATATACTTCCAGGAGTGGGATTGCCTTTAATAAATCTTATGGTAATTCTGCTGTTAGTGCTTTGCGAAACCTCCGTGTGCTGTCCATGGTGGCTGGACCAATTTTCATCCCCAGCAGCACTGAAGGGGGGCTCCCTCTCCTCCATGCCCTCTCCAGCATTTGTCATTTACAGGCCTTCTGATCGTGGCCATGCTGACTGGTGTGAGATGGCACCATATTGCAGTTCTGATGTACATTTCTCTGAAAGGTAGCGGTGTTGAGCATCTTTCCACGTGCCCTTTGGCCATTTGTATGTCTTTTTTGGAGAAATGCCTGTTTCGATCTTCCGCCCTTTTTTTTTTTTGGATTGGATTGTTTGTTTTTTTGCTGTTAGTTGTATGAGCTGTTTGTATATTTTGGAAACCAGGCCCTCGTCAGTTGTGTCATTTACAGGTATTTTCTCCCGTCCTGTAGATTTTTTGGCTTCTTTGGTGGTTTCCTTTGCCATGCAAAAAGCTTGTAAGTCTGGTTAGGTCCTATTTATTTTGTCTTAATGTCTGCAGCCCTGCATGTCCGGCGGTGCGTCATTTACAGGTATTTTCTCCCATCCTGTAGATTTTTTGGCTTCTTTGGTGGTTTCCTTTGCCATGCAAAAAGCTTGTAAGTCTGGTTAGGTCCTGTTTCTTTTGTCTTAATGTCTGCCGCCCTGCATGTCCAGTGGTGGGGCCGCCCGCAGAGGTGGCGTCTGGTCTGGCCCTTGACGCTCTAGGAGAACTTGGGCGAGGAGCGTGTTCTCCCGAGGCCTCAGTGTCCCCGTCCGCCCACATGTGGCAGTGGCTCTTGGGCGAGGAGTAACGCTGAGACTTCGGGAAGCTTCTGGGAGGTGGGGGCAGGGCGCTGCAGCCCTGAGGGTGAGACAAGGGGAAACAGAGGAGGGGAAAGGAGACGCCTGGGGGGTGTTGAGGGTGGGGTTCAGCTCAGCCCCCTGCCACCAGGACCCTGCCCTGCCCCCTGCTTCCCAGCACTGTGGGCTGTGCCGCTTCCCCAGGGGAAATGCCACCGTGCCCTGCCTGTAGCTGAGCCACAGATGGCCCAGAGCCACGGACAGACTCAGGGGTCGGAGTGGTCTTGTCATGCTGGGAGGAATGGATGGGGCAGAGTGAATTAAGGTAGAAATGAATGTCAGTTCCAGCACTTGCATCCCCAGAGCAAGTGGCGTGTGGCTAGGATCGGAGGAGCTGGCTCGGCGCTGTCCATGGTGGTCAGGGGCTCAGCCCCTGTGCGGTGCAGACGAGCCCTGGGTCGGAGGACCTAAGGCAGAGAGCCTGGAAGGCGGAAGGTGGTCACTGCCTTCAGCCTGTACTTCGCAGAATTCCTTAAGTGCTGCGGCTGAGATCCTTGAGAAGAGGACAGGTATAGGGCTGGGGGTGTCCGGGGGACAGCCATCCATCTGTCCATCATGCATCCATCTGTCCATCTGTCTGTCCATCCACCACCCATCCATTCATCCGTCTATCCACACATCCATCTGTCCTTCCGTCCATCTGACCATTCATCTGTCCACCTACTCACCAATCCATCCATCTGATATTTATCCATCCTCCTTGCAGTAGGCTGGGGTCACAGCAGTGGAAACAGGCTCCCTTTCTGCCCTTGCAAAGCTCACAGTCTGGAGTGAAGACTGAACAGGTAGCAATACTGGGAGGGGTGAGTGTCAGGAGAGTGGGTGCTCTGACCGTGGAGGTGTGAAGGAGGGTGGAGAGACCATTTGCCAGGGAGAGGGGATTAGCTGTCACACGGGAGGTGGGGCAGGATTACCTCGGGGTCTGTGTGTGGGAAAGGATTTGGTGGAACAGACCATGTGGCTGAGCCGCTGAGGCCATGGAAGCATTGCTTCTAGGGATCTGCGTGGGTCCCTGGCTGTCCCCGCTGGGATGCTCGCAGCGGGGAAATGGGAGGCGTGGATGGGTCCCGGGCCCCCTGATTGCCTCCAGCGCAGTGACCCGCCCTTTCTCACACGTTGGGTGTTGAGCACATGCCTGAGCTATAGTTTGAAGTCGGGGTTTTGTGCTTCCCTGAGCTGGACCCCACGTCTCTCTGGGGTCCTCTGTGGGTGCGGTCTTCCTAGCACCCACATTGCCTTCTTGGGGAAGGTTTACTGTCTTTGGGGGATAATGCGAGTTGATGGGGGAGGGGATTGTCACACTAAGCTTCAGACTTGAGCCTGAGACTCAGGCCTGGCTAATCAGAGAGGAGCTGGTCTTGACCACTCTGACTGGGGCTCAGGGGTGGTCACGTGACATTAGATGCGTGAAGTCACATGGCAGCTCCATCAGTGTTAGCGCGGAGATTCTGCCTGGGCGAGGGGTGGCTTCCTGGGACTTGGGGCTGGTGGCCAGCATCTTGCCACTGCAGGGGATACCTGCCTGAGGGCAAGCCACACAGATCAAAACGGTGCTGCCGGCGGCCAAGAGACAGCCTGGAGGACACTTTGGGAAAGTGTCCATCCCTGCCTGAGTCTGAATCCGTCACTGAGCTTTTCATTTACATGTGGCAGTATTCTCCACGTCTCCATTCCTCGGTGTTCATTGATTTTGCCAGCTCTACTGAGACATATTGACAAATAAAACTGATGACTTGCTGAGCGTGTGCACAGTGACTTGCTGAGCATGTGCATCGTGACTTGCTGAGCGTGTCCATGATGACTGCTGAGCGTGTATATGATCACTTGCTGAGTGTGTCCATGATGACTGCTGAGCGTGTGCACGGTGACTTGCTGAGCGTGTGCACCATGACTTGCTGAGCATGTATATGATCACTTGCTGAGCGTGTGCACGATGACTTGCTGAGCGTGTCCATGATGACTGCTGAGTGTGTGCACCATGATTTGCTGAGCGTGTATATGGTGACTTGCTGAGCGTGTCCATGATAACTGCTGAGCGTGTGCACCATGACTTGCTGAGCGTGTGCACGGTGACTGCTGAGCGTGTGCATGGCTCCACCCATCTGGTTGATTCACACTCGGTCGCCTCGCGCGTGCATCTTTTCCTTGTGTGTATGCGGAGAACACTGAAGCGCTTCTGTCTTGGCAGATTTCACTTAGACAACACAGCGCTGTCAGTGCAGGCACCACGCGCTTCACGGATTGACCCTTATTCACCGTATGGCTGGAAGTCTGTGCCCTTGGACCACCCTCTCCCTGATTCCCCCATCCCCAGGCCACTTGTCTGCTTTCTGTTTCTGTGAGTTTGGCTTCTTTTTTTAAAAAAAAGATTCCCCATGTGAAAGCGGTCATGCAGTATTCACCTATCTCTGTCTGGTTTATTTCACTTAGTTTAATACCGTCAAGGTCTGTCCATGTTGTTGCAAAAGGTAGGATTCCCTTCTCTATCGTGACTCATACTCCACTGTATGCATACATGTGTATGTATCTATTAGTTCAGTTCAGTCACTCAGGTGTCGGACTCTCTGTGACCCCATGGACTGCAGCACGCCAGGCCTCCCTGTCCATCACCAACCCCCAGAGCTTGCTCAAACTCATGTCCATCAAGTCAGTGATGCCATCCAACCATCTCATCGTCTGTCATCCCCGTCTCCTCCTGCCTTCAACCTTTCGCAGCATCAGGGTCTCTTCCAGTGAGTCGGCTCTTCACTCATACGCCACACCTTCTTTATCTGTTCACCCACCGATGGGCGCTGGCACTGTCTGCCTCTCTCGGCTAGCCTCCATAACGCTGCAATGAACGAGCTGCTAGTATCCCTTTGAGATCCTGTTTCCATGCCTTTTGGATGAGTACCCATGTCCACAGCCATTTTACAGGTGGAAAAGCAGGCTCCAGGCAGAGTCAGGACCCTGCCAGGGACCTTCAGGGGTGGGGCAGCCCTGGTGGAAGCCTGCCTCGTCCCACAGCCCTGGGCTCCAGGCTTGCTGTGTGACACCTGCCAGGCTCCATGCCCTCTGTGGGGTCGCGTGGTCTCTAGGAGCTCTCCAGCCTCGTGCTTTGCTTCCCTGGCCGCCTCCCGGGTTCTCCCACCCTCACGGCCACCTTCAGCGAGGCAGGAAGTGATTTTGTCTTTACCGAAAGGACGGATGAATCAGAGGGTTGATCAGCAAGGGGAGAAAGGCAGCACCCCAGCTGGCTTCGTCACTCCTGTGTGCCTGGAATGAAATTCCTCTTCTGTACATGCCTTTCAGAAGAAAAAAAAAAAAAAGAACATAGGGTAAAGAATTCAGAGAGATGAATTGACCCTGATAATATCAAACAGTTAACTTCTGAGCTCATTCCTGTGCTGTCAGGGTCTGGAAGGCTTTCTGCAAGCCATAAATAACGCATTTTAATAACAGGGACTTTGATTCCTCTCTGGGGGCCGAAACCATATTGTGATTCGGGTGGCGGCTTGTCAGGGTGCCTGCCTAGGGTTTCTCCAGGGCTTATTAAGAGATTACATATTTGGAGCATGTTCGGGTCTTCATGGTCTGCTGGAAACCCATCCTGCTGAAAAGCTTTTGACCCGAGGAAAGGGACTTGTGGTGGGAAACATTTTTTTTTTCCTTTTTTTTTCTTCCCCAGCTCTTAAGCTCATTGTTTGCCACTTGCGCCTGATTTTGGTTGAAAGTTATGGTCAGTTATTTTCCCCACTCCCCTGACCTTATAGCAGCTGCAGGGCTCAGAAGTGACTCCAGGCTGCGACCTCACTGGGACCCATGCATAAGGCTCCTGTGGGTAATGGAATAGCAGTGTCTCGGAGAATGAGAAAGCCTGCCTTGGACGAACTTCATGGCCGAGATCTGTCCAGACCAGGTTCAGTCTGAAATGTAATCTTGAAGAGATCCAGGCTCTAGCCTTTGCCCTGGACTTGCTGTTTGATCCTGGGCAAGTCACTTAGCATCTCTGGGCCATGTCTCCTCCCCCGTGGACTAATGACTGTGTGGTTTGATGTCTCTGAGCTCTGGAGAAGAGCTGCTTCCTCTGTTGTGAAGTGGGGATAACGCCACCTGCATGCAAGAGGCAGTTGGTTCACCCTCAGGGGACTGAAGACAGAGCTACAGACACAGAGCTTATCGCTACCCTGAAAACCGCAGGCTCTTATGCTCTATTGCAACCTCTGTGTGCTTCTTAATCCATAAAGGATGAAAGAGAGAAATATGGGTAACCATGACAGATAGCTGCCGCGTCCCTAACCAATATCCATATCCCCCTCCTCTCCATAATAGGACTGTGATTTTGTTCAGAGCTGCCCTGTGTACATGCTAAGTAGCTTCAGTCGTGTCTGACTCTTTGCGACCCTATGGACTGCAGCCCGCCAGGCTCCTCTGTCCATGGGATTCTCCAGGCAAGAATACTGGATGCCCTCCTCCAGGGGATCTTCCCGACCCAGGGATCGAGCTTGCGTCTCTTTATGTCTCCTGCATCAGCAGGCGGGGTCTTTAACCACCAGCGCTGCCTGATTTTGTTCAGAGCTGCACTAGGCTTGAAAAGAGCTTCGTTTCTGGGCTTCCCGTGCAGTGAGGAGTGGTCCTAGGAAACCGTCCTAGCCAGTGGGTTTGAGCAGGTGGTGTTGGGAGGGGCTTCTGGGAAACTCATTTGGCTACTCATCCTCTGGCAACTCTTTTCCTATCTGCTTTGGATTTGGATGTGATGGCTGGAACTCTACAGCTACGTTGTGAGCATGAGGACAAAGGGCATACCTGCAGGAAGGTAGGGTATAGTGTGTGCCTGGTCTGTATACCTCCTGGGTTTTAGTAATAAGAGAGAAAAACAAAGCAGCATCATGTATTAAGCCACAGTTACATTTAGATTTTCTATCAAATGCAGCCCCACAAAGAAAAGCAACGACGACCAAGAACTTCCAGGCAAGGCAAAATGAAAACTTTATGAGATCAAGTCTGGGAAGGCAGTAAGAATGCGGCTACACGGAGCACAGAATTCTATGCAGTTTTAGAGGCTGACCTTAGAATTTGGCTGTGAGCTTCCTAACAGCCAAGCAAAGGAGGGAACACTGACGCTGATGTGATCCCCATGGTCCCCTGGCAGCCTCTGTGAGTCACCCCTCTCTTGTGTCTTGAACCCGCCGTCTCTCCTCGCTCACTTCCTTCCCTGGCACCTTTCCCCATACTTCCTGAAGGAGTCCTGTATGCTCCCCACTCCACTCTCCACCCTCACCTTTCTAGATTCCTGGCTGAACTCAGAGAGGACCTTAGCAGGCCTCTCACACTTGGCCCTCACTCATTCATTCAACTCCCTGCAGCCCAGGAGTAACCGCAGTGCAAGGAGCTGACCCTAACTCCCACCCTGCACTGGGCCGGTGGGCACACCAGCCCCTCAAGTCCACGCCTGGGCCTGCTGTCCTGCTCACACCCCGTGGAGGCGGATGACAGCCAGGCTGAGTGTGTGCGGTGCTGCAGGAGGGGCCGGATCATATAGTATAAGGTAGCCAGGGAAGACCTCCCCCAAGAAGGGCGGGGAAGCCTCCAGGAAACCTGCTGCCTTAGCGAGCACAAGCGCAGAGGCCCGGAGGTAGAAATATGTTCGGCTTGTTCGAGAAGCAGCACAGAGGTAGCGTGGCTGAAGCTCGGGAGAGAGTAGTTGAAGATGAAGCTGGAGAGGGAAGGGGCCGGGGTCTTTGGAGCCTCAAAGGTGCTGTGAGCCTTGGAGGTGTGGAGCAGGGTGGGGGGGCCTGACCTGGCTCAGCCTTCGCCAGGCGCCCACCTCCTCCTGGAACCCTCTTTGCATTTAGCTCCTGCGTTTCCTCTGACCTCTTGCTCTTCCCTCTGGGCTGGTTTCCTTCCCGTCTCACGTGACAGAGTCCGGGGGGCTCTGTCCTTCGTTCTCCTCTGCCCCGGCTCCTTCTCCTCACGTCTCCTCAGTCCTTCGATCACCAGGACTGACTGCTCCTTCCTGCCTCCCTCCTCACCCTCTCACCTCCTGCCACCCTGGCCCTCCCCAGGGCTCACACTCACTCTTAGCTGCCGTCCAGCCTCCGCCCTGGCCTCCCTGCCTCCAGTCTCTCCCCACCAGCCCGTCCCTACCCACAGTTCACCCTGTAACTCAAAACCAACTGTTCCTTAAAAAAATGCTCCAATGTTCTGCCTCCCACTTCCCCCCACGACCTTCCCACAGGTGGAGACAAAACTCCAGTGTGTGGCCCTGTGTGCCAACCTGACCCTTGCCAGCTCCGGTATCAGCTCGGGCCACTCCTGCCCCAGGAGCCTCTCCCAGTTCCCAGGAGGCAGCATCCTCTCCCACACCTCCGCGCCCACACACGTCCTGTCCTTTCTGCTTGGAATGTCCTTGTGCATCCAGGTGACCTGGAAAGCTCTGACTCAGTTGTGAACGAGAGGCACTCAGGGTGATTCTGACTGCAGGAAGGCTGGCCTTCGAGGGCACTGATTTTCGCCTTACGAGAGTCTGGAGGGGAGGGAGGCAGTGTGTGTTCAAGGGCTTGACCCAGACATCAGAGTTCTAGTTTTCTCCACCCTCCCACGTGGACACCTCTGCATGTTCACTTTCCCTGCAGGGTTGTGACTCACAGCCCCAAAATGGCTGCCATAGCACCAGCCACACACAATAGATCCAAAGCAGGAAGCGACCAGGGACCAAGATATTTTCTCTTCCTGTGCTAGTCTGTTATCATGAAGGGAACGTTTCCCCAGAAGCCCCCAGCAGACCTCTCCTGATGTCTCATGTCCGCTCCTGGACCAGTCACAGGCAAATAATGATAAGGATGGCAAGATTAGCATGGGGCAATCATCCTTTGATCTCTGGGTCAATGCATTTTAGCAAAAATGAGAGTCTTGTTACTAAAGAGAGAGAAGGAATGATGGTAGAGTGGGACAACCAACCAAATCTGCCACGTGAAGTCGAGTTTAGATGCCCGTCACCTGTCTTTTCCCCACCAGACACACCAGGAGCTGGTGAGAACCTAAACTCCAGATCATGTTCCAGGGACTCCTGGCCCTGGAGTCAGTATTTCCTAGGCCCTATCCCATGTGTCTATTTCTCTAAGCCCTATTACCCCCAGTTTACAGAAGAGGAAGTTGGGAAGGACAGGTAGGCATTGAGGGAAGGAGGGGCTGGCCTCTTGCATCGAGTTCCCACTGGAAATCGGCTGGCAAGAGGGGCTCTCTGCAGGAATGGAGCTGTTAGAGGTCTGTACTGGCCAGTGTGGTAGCCACAAGCCACACGGCTCTTGAGAGCTTGAATGGCCACGTGGTGCTGGAGCTAGGCCTGGACTTCAGCGCTGCTTCAGACGGGAGGTGGGCCGGCCGCAGACAGACAGATGGCCTCACCACGTGTGTGCTGGAGTTGGCCACATCCTGGCCCCCACTAGGGGCTACGCGCTGTCCCTAGAAATGCGATTAGTCTTGGAAAGGGGTGGCAGGGCGAGGAAATCATTCACGTGCCCTAATGAGCTCTGGAAATCATTTATAAGGAGAAGCAAGGCCCTACATTTTTTCTGCTCAGAGCATTTGCCTCTGGAGTCAGGTCCATCCCACAAGTGGCAGGCGATGGGCTCCAGGCTCCCACTTAAGACACCACATGGTTCATCAGGACCTGAGCTCTGAGCGCTGGGTGGGGGTCTAGAGATGCCATCCAGGCAGCCCCTCATATTCTCGCAAGGGAAACCGAGGCCCAGAGACGGGTGTGCCAGTGATAGAGGAGCTGGTCACTTACCCAAGGTCTGCCATGGGGCTGGGGACTTGCCAGGGCTCTCACTGCAGCCTCCTCAGCTCCCATCCCTTCTTTTTCCCACGAACCTGTGGTCATGAGGGGTGAGAGGCCACTGTCTCCACCTTAGCTCGCCGTGGACACTCCAAGCCAGGAGGCACAATCCCACCACTTTTCTCATAGCGATGAACCAGTAACGAGTGTCTAGGCCAACCAGCGCCTGGGGACAAGTCACCTTGAGGGCAAAGTCAACATCCAAAGGACTGTCCAGAAGGAAGAGTCGCAGAGAAACAAAGTTGGAGGCTTGACCAAACCATGCCTGAATTCATCCCTTTTCGGAATTTCCATTATGTGATCCAGCAAATCCCCCTTATAGGTTGAGTTGTTCGGTCACTAAGTCACGTCTGACTCTGCAGCCCCATGGACTGCAGCACCCCAGGCTTCCTTGTCCTTCACTGTCTCCCAGAGCTTGCTCAAACTCATGTCCACTGAGTCAATGGTGCCTTCCAACCATCCCATCCTCTGTTGCCCCCTTCTCCTCCTGCCCTCAGTCTTTCCCAGCATCAGGGTCTTTTTCAGTCAATCGGCTCATCGCATCAGCTGGCCTAAGTATTGAAGCTTCAGCATCAGTCCTTCCAAAGACTATTCAGGGCTGATCTCCTTTAGGATGGACTGGTTGGATCTCCTTGCAGTCCAAGGGACTCTCAAGAGTCTCCTCCAGCACCACAGTTCAGAAGCCTCAATTCTTTGGCGCTCAGCTTTATGGTCCAGCTCTCACATCTGTACATGACTAGTTAAAATTGGGTTTTCAGTTACTTGCCACCGAAAGCATTCTTGCTGACGCCCCTTCTGACATCCCTTGTCATGCACCCCACCAGTTCTCCTGAGGTAGTAGTGATTAACCCCAAACTATACGTGGAGAGTTCTAGAAAGTGACAGGCGCTGGTCCCAGGCTACGCAGTCTAGCGGTCAGTGGACCTGAAAGACAGAAGCCGTGCCATGTCCTGTTCTTTTGCTTCCTTCTCGTAACATGTCTGTGCGTTGGGGGTTGGCGCCCTTCCCGGGGGGCACTAGAGGTAAGAACCCGCCTGCCAGTGCAGGAGGCGTAGGAGACTGAGGGTTGGATCCCTGGGTCGGAAAGATCCCCTGGAGGAGGGCACGGTAACCCACTCCAGTATTCTTGGTGGAGAATCCCACAGAGAGAGGAGCCTGGCGGGCTACGGTCCATGGGGTTGTAAAGAGTCGGACACGGCTGAGTGACTTAGCACAGCACAGCCCTGTCTTACAGACAGGGACACTGAAGTTCAGAGGTGAAAGGGACTGGCCCGGCTTTCTCACGATGACCCTGAGGGGGGCTGGGGCTGCGTGGCAGCTATGCTGAGCCCCGGCTTAGAGCTGTCGCGTGAAGAGCTCTGACGGCGCTCTTTGCTTGTGTGAGAATGCTCTGGTTGTCTTTGCGAGGTTGCTGTGGAAGTGCGTCTTGGAGAACCTGCACCTAAGGGGCCGGATGGATGCTTTTCAGTTAGGAGCCGCACTGAGGTGACCCTCTGGGTCAGTGATCGCCACGTAAGAAACCACCCCAGAAGTTAGCAACTCAAATCCATAGCCATTTATTCTTGCTGCCAGCCTGTGGTCAGCTGGTTGGTTCCCCTCTAGACCAGGCCGCACGCTGGGTGGCTTGAAAGAAGGGAGCTTAAACAGAAGGGCTAGTGGGGCTCACGGAACCACCGGAGTTAGGATGACCTGGTTTGGAATGTGGGCCAGAACGTGTAGGAATGTTGATGTTGCATAGACTCGACTCCCCAAGGGACACCCCCTCCGAGGAAACTTGTGGCTTGCGTTCCTTGGCATTGTGAGACATTGGTTCCGCTCTGCCACCCGTGGTGAAATTGTATCAGTCAGCTGTTGCTGTGTAACAAAACAACCGCAAACCCATCTGCTGCAAACATAAGCTTGCGCTGTTGTTCTCGAGTCTCTGGCTCACCTGGGCAGTTCTGATGTTTTCCCACTTTGGAATAATCATATAGCTGTTAGAAAGAACTTGAGCAACAAATGTCAACGTGGATAAATACAGTGTCGCACCTGAGGAGCCTGTACAGAAAGGATACTTATAATGATGCATTTGTGTAAAACGCAAGGACAGTGTTTATAAAAAGGGAAGGGTCCAGACGACTCTCTGGAGAGCTGGCAGAGAGCACCCTATGGCCACTTCCTGACCACGTGCCTGCCAGCTCTGCTTTGCTCAGACTTCGTCAGTCAGTGGGGCTTCCCTGGGCAAGAGAGGGGGAAGCTGGTGGTGAGAGGTGGACGTTCCCTTCTGCCAGGAGGACCCCCAGAATGGGAAAGGGGAGGCTCTGGAGGACGTCTGGGGGCATTAGGTGAGGGAGGATGCTGTCTGCCCCAAACGAGAGCCCTGCCCTCCCCACACCCAGGTCCCTCCCCTGCTTGTCTCCATCTTCCCAGAAGCTTTTAACCCTTCTGACCCAGCGCCTGTCTCTTCTGGGCTTTTCTAGGGTCCTTTGTCCTCTCTTCCTCCCTCAGGGTCCCCAGACTTTTCTGCTGTTGTCTGTGCATCCGATCTGGTGTTGTCAGGATTTGGAAGGTGGAGGGGCTGAGAGAGATGGGCTGGAAAGGGGGACAGATGGAAGGGGAGGGCAGGAGAGGCTGAAAGGCTGAGACTCCTCGGTCATCTGTTCTCCGCAGCGCCCTAGTCCAGAGACGGCTGCCTTGTCTTGGGGACTGGCTGGCCATGGAATTTCTTCAGGGAGATGGTGACTGTCCCCTGAGTTTCCTCCCAGTTGCCACTGAATGTCCTTTGACTTAGTGTCTGCTGGCACTCCTGGAGAGCAAATGACCCCTGTCTGTCATCACTCCTGGGGTGTGTGTGGGATGAGCAAAAACGTTCCTGGCACTTGCTTTCTAGCCTCGGGGTGCTGTCTCAGTAGAGGCATGGCTGTGAGCTGGGGGGCTCACACAGTGGTCAGCAGATGGGTGTCCCCCGTCCAGGGGGACCCGGGCTTGGCACCAGCAGTACCCACAACCCTCTGCCGCAGGCTGGGCGTCACATTGCCTAGGGGAGCATGTATCATGGGGGCAGGGTTGGGGGGAGACCAAGAAGGGGGCAGCAGTGTGGTCCAGGTGCGAAGAGGTGCTTTGAAGGGTAGTAGTTGCCGTGGCAACTGAGAGCTGGGGCCGGATCGCAGAGAGACCATCCCAGAGGGCTCGGCAGTGGTCGGCTGTGGGGCCAGGGGAGGTGGGCAGGACGGGTGCTGGCCAGGGTCCCAGGTTGACTCACAGACAAGCAGGTGAGGGTCCTAGAGGGAGCCTGGCCCCCAACTGCCCCCTTGGCTGGCCGGCCACATCCAGCTCCGCAGGGAGAGCGTTCGCTGAGCCAGACTGAAGCAGCCGGGCAGCGAGGCCTCACTGTGCCTGGGGCGGGGGGGGGAGCAGCCCGCCTCCGGGGCACACAGGCGCTGAGGCCCGTCTGGAGCCGAGCGGTCAGGCTCAGGGTCTGAGTCGTGACCGCCCCTCCTGTGCTTGCTCCCATGAGCCCGAGAGCCCCGGGACCCCAGGGCTCAGGAGCCAGGCCCTGCCCTCTGCCCTCAAGGCCCTGGAGGCCCCTGGGCTGAGCCAAGCGCGCTGACCAGGCCGCCCCCTCCCCGCAGCCCCGACTCCACCTCCTGGGCTCTGTGTCCAGGAGATGAGCTCAGGGCTATTCCTGCCTGGGGACAGCGCCCGGCCCGGGGCTGTCCCGGGGGCTGAGGACTGCAGCCCTCGGAGGCCCCTGTGTGCGTGCTCAGTCGTATCTGACTCTGCGACCCTGTGGACTGTGCCCGCCAGGCTCCTCTGTCCATGGGGTTCTCCAGGCAAGGACACGGGAGTGGGTTGCCGTGCCCTCCTCCGGGGCATCTTCCCAACCCAGGGATCGAACCTGCATCTCTCACCTCCTGCACTGGCAGGCGGGTTCTTTACCACCAGAGCCCCCGGGAAGTGCCCAGATGCCCCCCGCCCCTCCCCGTCACACTGCACACTCACACTCATTTCTCTCACACGCTGTCACACTCACAGTGCCACACGCACCGCAGGAGCACACAGCCTCTCACACCTGTGCTTCCCCCTTGACACACCCTGTGCTCAGGGTCCTGCCCTGCCAGCCACAGTGCACACACTCCACACACAAGCGCACACACACACACTCACACTCACACACGCACACCTGCCTAGCTGCACACTCTCCCTCTGACCCACATGCCCGCATGCCAAGGGCCACTCCGGGTCACACACACCATGCTTGCTTCTGCCCTCCCACCCACCCACGCGTCCACCCATGAGTCCTCAGCCCCGAGTCCAAATCTCCACGAGTGCCCTTGTGCCCGAGTTCATGCCGGCAAACCTGTAGGTCTCCCTTGACACCCCCATCCCCCGCCGCCGCCAATGGCTCTGAGCCCATGTGAGCCTCCCTCGGGGAATCTGTGGGTCTGTCTCTGCAGGGAGGAGGGAGCCTGTGACCCCGAGTGGGAGCCGGCCCACAGCAGCAGACACAGGGGAGCCCACCCCAAGCCTGTGGCAGGGAGAGCACCGTCTGGGTCGAGCTGCCTGAGTGCGGGAGTGGGCTCCCCGTCACAGGAGGTGTGCAAGCGTGGTGGACGCCCCCTCAATGGAGAAGAGTCAGGAGGGCCTCAGCCCAGAGACACTGGGAGGCAGAGGGGCTGGGCGGTGGGCTCCAGGGCCATGGAGGGGCCAGCTGGGGCAGGAAGAGGGCAGGCGGGACCAGAGGGGCATGCAAGGGCGGGGCCGGCCGGCCCAGAGGGTGTGGGCTGTCTCGCTGTGGCCACCATAACTCAGCCGGAGTGGACAGTTTCCTTTCTCCTGCCTGAATTACTGCCTGCTTCGGAGGGGCGAGGCCCATTCTTTGAACTTCAAAGGGAGCAGGGAGGGAAGCCAGGGCTGCAGTGACAGTCGCTGAGCCCAGGGGCCTGTCCCCAGCTGGCCGGGAGGGCCCCGGGCCGGGTCTGCCGGCCGCTCACCCAGCCTTGCCTCCCGGTCCGTGAACGCGGGCCCAGAGAGGAGGGAGAAGGCGCCAGTCCTTCTCGAGTCTTCAGTGCAGAGGGTGTGACACCTGGGGGTCTGTCCTGGGGTCCCAGCCCCGTTAGGGCTGTCCAGGACTGAGGCGGGCCCTGCCCTTCTGAGGTTTTTAGCCCTTTACTCTTATATCACCTTCACAAAGACAGAGGCGAGAAACACCGTTCTTATTATTTTTCTTGCCCCATTTTTCAGGTGGGTAAATCAAGGCCCAGAGACATTAGGGGTGCTTGCCAGCCACACAGCGAGGCCTCCGGGCCAGTCCCTGGTGTCTCCCACAAGCCGCCCCAGGGCTCATGCCTGGGTGTGGAGTTGGGCAGCCTTTGTCGGTTGGGTTTTCCGTCTCTCTCACCGAAGGCCTGGCTGCCTGGGCTTGGCCCCAGCGACTGTGTAACCGCGGGCCCCCATTTCCACTGCTGGGAATCCCAGGCTTCGTAGCAGTGGCCTCAGTGCCGGGGTCGGACAAGCAGGTGCGTTAGCTCTGCTCTGCCCTGTGTTGCGTCAAACGTTCAGAGCAGGTGTGCGCCAACCTTCAAAAATCGGGGTCCCATAAGATGTCTGGGTCCCACCTTCTTTTGAAGAGTCAGAAAGTTGGATCATCCTGGCGTTGCTCCTGTCTCCTCGCTGCCCCCCGGCCAGCTGGAGCTGACAGGGGCTCCCTCCTCCAGCCGTCCACACGCCCTTCCAGGCAGGGCCCCTGTGGACATGCTCTGCTGGTCCCTGGGATCGAGGAGGGTCTGGACAGGAGGGTCTGGAGATGGGGGGAATGGGAAAGAGAGAAGGGGGTGCCTGAGAAACCTGCAGCTCGTCCGGGAGGGTAGGGCTGTTGGGGGGCCGGAGGCTGGCAGGGGGCCGGGGACGTGGCCTCAGGTGCCCAGACCCCTCTAGGGAAGCCACACAGTTCCTGGGCAAAGGGGGCACCTGCCTCCCTGACGTCAGCTGTGATGAGAACAGATGAACCTGCCCTCACACCCCTCCCGTGGGGGCAGACACAGACTCTGTCCTCAGGAGTCCTGCCCAGGGCCGTGGAGGGGGCAGGGTCACTGCAGCCCGGGCCTGGGACCTTGGGCTCAAATCCCTGCCCACCTGCCGTTTGGCCCCACCTGGGGCATCGCGTGCTCCCTGAAGACCCGCTGGGGTGAAATGAGCCGGGCCTTTGGGTTCATGTGATGAGCAAGGGCCACACCCCAGCTCCACCCCGTGTGGCCCTGGCGGGGTTCCTTGACACCTCAAGCCTGGGTTTCCTCCTGCATGTAGCTGCGGAATGAAGCTTCTGGAAGCTCACGGTGCCCTTTCAGTGTCGAGGGGGAGTCTTTTCATAGAGGAGGGGAAGGACAGGTGCCTCCAGCCCTGCGGGCACGCGAGGGGCTCGAGCTGGGGTCCTGCTTGTGGGGCCGGTTGGGGTGGGAGAAGGGGACCCTCGCTCGCGGTCCTTTGGCGTGGCCGCTGGGCCGGCACAGAACAAGACGTACGTTTGTCGAGCACTGACTATGCGCAGGGACCTCCCTGGGTCCCGGTCGAGTAGACACTTCGGGCGGAAAGGCAGGACCAACACCCCGGACGCAGCTGTGTGGGGAGAGAGGCAGGTCGTCCTGAGGAAAGCCCTCAGTTGGGAATGTGCGCTGTCTCTCAGGAATGATTTGGGGGCCATAAATTTTCGGTAGCAGGGCAATCTGCGGAGTTTTCATAATGCTGAAGAGTGTAGGCTTGTCTCGAGGGGTAACAATTTCACCCGGGGAATACACCAGCTCCAGCTATTTGTTGTGGCGAAGGTGGATTTTTTTTCCCCTTAAGGTAGAATCCTCCTCAGATTTCATGCTCTGCTTTAACTTGTTTTATTTCACCCAGAATATGGATAAAAATAGCCCACGAGATGCAGGGCTGAAGGAGGAAGGAAGGGCAGAAGGCATGCTGAGCGTCGGCTCTGGGTCGGGCCTGCCTCCAGCCTCTGCAGCGCCCCCTGAGCCGGGTGGGGCGGAGTGGACCCCCCTCCGGCTCCTTGGTCCTCAGGACAGGGCCCCCCCAGACACAGCCCAATCACGGACCAGGGCAGGGAGCCTCCGGCCGAGCCCCACAAGTGGGCCTCAGGAGCGAGATTCACACTCAGGGCCGTGCAACTTGGAAGTGCATTTTGGGAGCAGAGATCTCTTTGGCGGCCGATCGCTTGAAGCCCCGCTTGTCTCCAGTGGCCAGGAGAGGTCTCTGTCTGTGGCTGGAGTGCCAACGTCAAGCGTGGACGAGATCGCAGGGAGGGGATGTTTCGCACGCTTGATTCCCGGCTCCTCGAGCACCCTAGAAGCCCCGTTGCCATGCCGACCGTTGCCATGCCGCCCGCACAGGCGTTTTCATCCACTCACCAGGGCAAGCCCTGAACGCATACCAGCGAGGACACTTGGTGCTTAGGAGCGGCTCATTTGCATGTCGTTTGCGTGTCATTTGCATGTGCAGCGATTTCGGAGATTCTCCCCAGACCGGGGCCAGCTGACCCGGGGAGCGTGTTGTCTCCAGAGCCTGACTTGACAGCATAAAGCGGGTCAGAGTTCTGCTCTGTATTGACGGAGGGGCCGAGGCTGAGCCGGAGGAGGGTGGGCCCAGGGCCCTGTCACGGAGCCCAGGGCTCTGCAGGCTCTCCTGCAGGGCAGGGTGGGGGAACCCAGGAAGGCAGAGTCCTGCCCAGTCAGCTGGAAGCTTCTCTGAGCAGGGCTGTCGAGATGGAGTCCTTTGCTTCTGCGTTTATTAGAACCCTGGGTGCTTTACGTACATCAGTGCCGTTCTCCAGGGAGCAGGAGGGTTTATATTCCTCCAGGTTCAGAAAGGGGCTGCCACTTGCTCCATACCCAGCAAGAGAGCCCAGGAGAGACGGGGTGTGTGAACAAGGTGGGCAAGCAGCATCTGGCAAGCTCCGACGGCGCACAGAGGGGCCCCAGGATGGGGACAAAGCTGCGAAGCAGGGTGCATCGGTCAGCTCTGGCTGCAGGACAAGTACTGCACGCTGGGCAGCCTCTCAGATCCGCAGGCTGCAGTCTGGAACAAAGACTCCGCGGGGCTGGCTCTCCTGAGGCCTCCCTGCTACCTCCTCGGGGGCGCGTGGACGGCCACGTGCCGGCCCCTCTGTGTGGCCAGCGTCTTCAGCTCCTTTAGCACAGACACCAGTCAGGCTAGAGTCGGGCCCTCTGCATGACCCCATGTTGGCTTCATGACCTCTTCAAGAGCCCCGTCTCCAGATTCAGTAGCGTGCCGAGGTCCTGGGCTATTGCGGACTTCAGCATGTGAATTTGGGGGAACACATCTGACCCCCAAACAGTGACGATGGTTATGGGGGTGTCTGTAGAGATGCAGGGAGGGAATGAAGGAGAAAGAAGGGGGGATGAGGGGTGAGAGAAGAGTCTGGGGAGCTTGGGGTGCCAGTCTGAGGGGGTGTGTGACAGACGCCTGGCTGCACACCCCAAAGCAGGGGGCTTCAGGCTGCCAAGGACCTTTGGAGCCAGCCAGGCTGGCGGAGGGCCTGAGGGAGTGATGTCCCTTCCGGCACACGGCTCCCGAGTAGGTCCCCCTGAGAAGGCAGCTTCCTGGGGGCTGATGGCCCTTCCGGCATAAGGAGAGTCGCTTGGTCTCTTAGCCTGGGTTTCCCCCCGAAAGCAGAGCCTGAGGCAAGGGTTTAGGGCCCAGTGGTTTATTTTGTGGTGGGATTCCCAGGACCAGGACTGGGAGACTGGGGTGAGGCAGGGGGCAGGACAGGCTGTCCAAGGGGGCACGTGGAGCCGGCCACTGCTCTGGGCTCCAGGGGCCCATCCTGCTGGGGTTGTGCCCCGAGGGCCGAAGAGGGGCTCCGTGGGTGGTCTTTGTCCAAAGGCCAGCCTGGTCCTGGGTTTGTCGTGCCCTGCATGGTAGCTTCAGGAAGCCAGGACAGCTTGAGGGGCTCTGGTCACACCTGTGTGGAGCTGGGGGTCAGGCCATGGCCGGAGTGGACATGTGGCCAGAGCATGTGAGGTGGGGGCCGGCAGGCAGACAACACCTTTCACGCTGGCAAGAAGCTCAACGGATAGAACCACCTGCTTCAGGGAGCCAGTCCCCGCCGACGTCTGTGTGTTTGACTGAGGCTGACAAGCGCGTCTCCCAGGCAGGGCTGCGTGCTTTCCTCCTGCAGCTGATGGGGGCTTGGGAAACCCCCCCAGGGGGCTCAGTGAGGAGCGGGGAGAAGTGATGCCTGCCACATCCAGGTCTGATCCAGAAGAGGCGGTGGCGTCCACGTGGTTCGTGTCTGCTCACGGGCCGGATGAGGCCAGGCCGCCTCCAGGCCACCCAGGTGCTTGTGCCCATGATGGGTCTCCAGATGACTACGTGAAGCTGAGCTCCTCGGCCGACCACAAGGGTGAGAAGAAGTCTTTGCCATGATGAGACTTCAGGGCTGTTGGTTACAGCCGTCGGCCTTCCCTGACCGAGGCAGAGACCGCTCTTCAGAAGCGCAGGGTCAAGAAAAGGCCCCGAGGATGGGGCATCGGCTTGGCTGTGGTGACAGAGCATGGACACTGACTGGTCTGTGAAATCCGGCGTCCGCGTGATGGAGCGGGGAGCCCTTTTGGAGCAGCAGCGCTGCAGGGTAACTTGGAAGGCCAAGCACGCGGGCGCTGAGCCTGGAGCTCTGGGGGAAGTGGTTGAAAAGAATTAAGGGATTAGCGTGTCTTGGCCACTACTGGCTGCGTTTGGCAAGCGGCTGCAGGGGAAGAGGGGAGATCAGGAGAGGAGCAGCTGGCGTGAAGCAGAAGCAAAAGGGATGCAGGGGAGGTTTTCGGCACTGAGAGAGCCAGCGGCCTGAGGACCTGAAACGGTAGGAAACCAGGCTGAGAAAAAAAAACCTCGAGCCGCCTGAAGACTAGCTGAAGCATGTGGCGTTGCCACGCGAATGCAGGCCGCAGGATTTGTCAGGACAAAGGCGAGACGGAGGGTCAGGGTGGCACAGAAGCAGGAAATGAGCAGGCTCAACGGTCACGTCCAGGAGAGAGCTTGGGCCTGGTCGCGGGCACCCAGAAGTGCCTGGAAGCAGACCGATCGGAAGCCTAGGTTCGGAGAGAAGCGTACTGCTAAAGGGACATGGATCCTAGGCTAAACAGAGGCTCCGACTGAAGCTTGAAATTGCCCGTGTGGGCCCAGCCCTCCGGGAGCTCGAGGAACAGGTGGACCAGAGAGTAAAGCTGGGTCTGGGTGGCGTGACCCCTGCCCCACAAGCCCTCTGCAGCCCCTCCTGCACCCTTCACTCTGCCCAAGCGGAGCTTCCCCTGCTGAGCCTCACGCATGGTGTGTGTGTGTGTGCGGGGGTGGGGGGACAGACATGCTTCCTGTCTAGTTCAGAGGCCACCAGCCTGTGCATGGGACCTGGGGTGTCACCTTGGGGAGAAGGTGAGGTTTCTTCTCTGTAGAAAGGATACTGATGGACGTGTGTTGGCCGGGGGCTGGGGGACTGTGGCAGAGACTAAGTGTGCAGGGATGTCCGTGTCACTTCCTGTCCCCTGGGGGCTCCGTGAGGTCACCCTCCCTTTTGTGAGCTGGGGTCACCTGGCAGAGTTATGGCTGAAGGAGTGTGAGCAGAGGGGTGTGCGCGTCCTCCGGGCCTGGCCCCCCTGCGTTACCCTCTGTGTCCTGGCCCGGCCGGATGAGGCCAGGGTGACCTTGGAGGTGATGTGTTGAAAGCCAGAGGTGCACGGAAGGAAAGGAGCTGGGGTTCCCAGGTGACCACACAGAGCCGAGCCCTGGGCCCCCTGCCTGAGCTGACGCGATGGAGAAGGATGTTACTTGAGGGCTGTTTGTTACGAGGCTGATGCATCCTGACTGATACACACACCCGTGTTGCCTGTTTCCAAACCCGGCTGGTCTACAGAAGCTACACTTCTCCTGCAGAAACCCTGGGGATGGTTCTGTCTCTCCCAGGGGCATCAAGACCCCTCATCACAGCCTCTGGGCCTGCAGGCAGCCTTCCCTCTTTCCCCATGTGCCCCCTTGCTGCCGCTTGCTTTCTGTTTGGGTTAATCTTTTTTAAGGTTTTTTTTTTTTTTGATGTGGACCAGTTTTGACTTTTTGGCTGCAAAGCGTGTGGGATCTTGGCTTCCCGACCAGGGATCAAACCCGCAGTCCCTGCACAGGAAGGTGAAGTCTTAACCACTGGACTGCCGGGGAAGTCCCAGGTGCCGCCCTTGCTTTCTCGCAAACACGCTGCCTTCCCCCCCAGGCCTTCCTCCAGTGCCTCCTGCCTGCAAAGCCCCAGCCCTGCTTCGGCATGCCCACACCCCTGCCCGTCAGGCGGCGGCCTGATGTCACACCATCAGGGAAGGGTCCTGGTGCTTGCACGCTGGCTTAGGTACCCGCCCCCCCATGTCAGTGGTGGATCTGAGTTAAGATCGCCCCAGGGCTGCCCTGGCTTGGGCAGAGTGAGATGTTCTGGAAGTGTCCTAATTACATGCGGCCAAGTGCCTCGCGGGCCCCCCGCCCCCCTTCCCAGACTCTCTGGCCGTGGGTCCTAGTTCTACCCGATGTGCTGTTAGTGGGAGTCTGCGTGGTGGGTTCCTAAAAGGCTGTTGTTTTCCTGAAATTCCCAGCCAGGCCTCCTCCCACCTCCCACCTTCTTCCTGCCTCCTTGGGGATGGTGGGCAGCAGCGGGCGGGAGTCTGTGCCCTGGGCGACTTCTTCCAGCAGCTACCCCAGCCCCACCTGCCGCCCTTCGGAGGAACGCAAACCTGTCTGGGTGGCATGTTAGTCGCTCAGTCATGTCTGATTCTGCGACCCCGTGGACTGTAGCCCACCAGGCTCCTCTGTCCGTGGGATTCTCCAGGCAAGAACACTGCAGTGGGGTCTCACTCCTTTCTCCAGGGGATCTTCCCAACTCAGGGGTGGAACCTGGGTCTCCTGCACTGTAGGCAGATTCTTTACCGTCTGAGCCACCAGTTCAGTTTAGTTCAGTTCAATTCAGTCGCTCAGTTGTGTCCGACTCTTTGCGACCCCATGAGTCGCAGCACGCCAGGCCTCCCTGTCCATCACCAACTCCCGGAGTTCACTCAGACTCACGTCCATCGAGTCCATGATGCCATCCAGCCATCTCATCCTCGGTCGTCCCCTTCTCCTCCTGCCCCCAATCCCTCCCAGCATCAGAGTCTTTTCCAATGACTCAACTCTTCTCATGAGGTGGCCAAAGTACTGGAGTTTCAGCTTTAGCATCATTCCCTCCAAAGAAATCCCAGGGCTGATCTCCTTCAGAATGGACTGGTTGGATCTCCTTGCAGTCCAAGGGACTCTCAAGAGCCTTCTCCAACACCACAGTTCAAAAGCATCAATTCTTCAGTGCTCAGCCTTCTTCACAGTCCAACTCTCACATCCATACATGACCACAGGAAAAACTATAGCCTTGACTAGACGGACCTTAGTCGGCAAAGTAATGTCTCTGCTTTTGAATATGCTATCTAGGTTGGTCATAACTTTTCTTCCAAGGAGTAAGCATGTTTTAATTTCATGGCTGCAGTCACCATCTGCAGTGATTTTGGAGCCCACAAAAATAAAGTCTGACACTGGAAGCCCTAACCCCGTGTGGTCCTGCGTGCTGACGAGCCTTTGTTACGCTGCGGGACACTCTCTACCTGTTGCAGGAGGCTTTAGGGGCTAGCCAGGATGGGCCAGGAGGCCAGAGAGCCGTGCCTGGGACACTCGGTACCCAAGGCCATGGCGGTGAGAGCACACGGCCTCCATCGGGGCCTCAGGGCCCATGTGGAGATGCTGCTCCTGGGTCCTGGGATGAATCTGAAGCTCTGTGCCTCTCAGGACACATTTTCTGGGTAGGGCAATACAGTCCTGCCCCTGTCAGGGCAGGGGGAGGGGACGCCTGGGTCCCTGGTTCCTCCAGTGGATGGCCAGGGCCTGACCACCCACTGGTTCGTTCTCTGCTACCTTGCCATGTGTCCATCGTGGTGATTGTAAGCCAAATCATGAGGCTGGGGGATGGGCACACACCCCATGAAGGGGTAGAGAAGAAGGCTGAGCAGGGGAAAGCTCCCCGGAGAAGTGAGGCCCGAGTGGGCACACTGTCTTACGTACAACTGACATACAACATTATGTTTGTTTCATTACACAGTGTGTGCGTGTGCGTGTGTGTGCGTGTGTGTGCATGTGCAGTGCATGTATGTGTGCACGTGTGTACACATGTGTGCATGTGTGCGTGCATGTGCACGCGTGTGTACACAGGTGTGCATGTCTGTGTGCATGTGTGTCTGTGTGTGCATGTGTGCGTGTGTGTGCGTGTGTGCGTGTGTGTGTGCATGTGTGTGCACATGCTCAATCGGTCAGAACTCTGCAACCCCAGGGCTGTGGCCCTCCAGGCTTCTCTGTCCATGAGACTCTCCAGGCAAGAATATGTAGTGGGCTGCCATGTCTTCCTCCAGGGGATCTTGCCGACCCGGGGATTGAACCTGCATCTCCTGAGCCTCCTCCATTGGCAGGCGGGTTCTTCACCACTGCGCCCCCTGGGAAGCTGCCGTACAACGTAAGGACTCAGTGTTTGTCTGTATTGCAGAATGATCCCTACACTAAGTCTAGGCAGCATGCATCACCACAGTTACAAAGTCTTTTTTCTTTTGAGATTTAACTCTTATCCTCTGTCAAATGTGCAACGAGCTGCCGCCAGCATGGCGTGCATCACGCCTCCGGGACTTCTTTCTCTTATAACTGGCAGTTTGTACCTTTTGATTCCTTCACCTGTTTCCCCCACCCACTCCCTCCTCCGCCTGGCAATCACCAGTCTGTTCTCTATTTCTATGAGTTCAGTTGTTTTTTTATTCCATATACAGGAAAGATCGTGTGGCAATTGTCTTTCTCCGTCTGACTTATTTCCTTTAGCCGAGTGCCCTCAGGGTCTATCCATGTTGTCATAAATGGCAAGATGCCATTCTTTTTCATGGCTAAGTAATACTCCAGTGTGTGTGCGCATGTGTGTGTGCGTGTGCATGTGTGTGCATGTGCATGTGTGCGTGCGCATGTGTGTGTACGTGTGTGTGTGTGTGTGCGCGTGTGTGTGTGTGTGTGTGTGAGAGAGAGAGAGAGAGACAATTTCTCCATCCCCTCATTTGTTGACAGACCCGAGGCTGTTTCCACGTCTTGGCTGTCGCAGATGCTGCGGCGATGCACAAGGAGGTGCCGGAAGCTTTGTGAGTTCGTGCTTTTGTTCCCTGAAGGTAAATGCCCAGAAGTGGAATTGGTGGGTCGCACGGTAGTTCTAGTTTTTGGCTTTTGAGGGACCTCCGTGCTGTTCTCCACACTGACTGCACCAATGTACCTTCCCACCAACAGTGCACGAAGGCTCCCTTTTCTCCACACTCTCCTACACGTGCTGTTCGTTTTTTGACGACAGTGGTCCTAACAGGTGTGAGGCGATATCTCACTGGGGTTTTCTTTGCATTCACTGACGATCAGCGACACCGAGCATCTTTTCGTGTGCCTGTCGGTCTTCTTCGGGGGAATACAGCTCCTCTGCCGCTTTTTAATCGGGCTGCTCAGTGTTTTGCTGTTGAGTTGTTGAGTTCTTACATAGTTTGGATATTAGCCCCTTTTCACATGTGTGATTTGCAAACGTCTCCTCTCATTAGGTGGTTTGCCTTTTTATGTCGTGGACGGTTCCTTCGCTGTGCAGGAGCTTTTGAGTTTGACCTGGGAGCTCACTTTGGATGCCCACCTGCAGCTTGTGCTGCAGCCGTGTCCCTGAGACCACCCCGGGGGATGCTGGTCTCCCTGGAGCTGGCTCTCCTCACTTGCCTGCTGGCCTCCAGACCCCATCAGCCCCACTGGCTTGTCCAACCTCCATATCCATACCGAGGTTGAGGCTGTGGGGGGTGCTGGATTTGGAGATGGGTTTGCCCGACCCTCCAGTTCTCAGAAGATGAACTGGGGAGCCAGAATCCACAGGCAGGGGGCTGGCGGCGGGGCTTGTGGTCCTCCTGGCCGTGGGTCCCGGCCTTGCGGTGGGCCCCATGGAAGCAGCGATGCACATGCTTAGGGAGCCGGAGCTGCCAGCAGCCGCTCTAACCCTCAGTGGGGTTTCCCACTCAGGGAGGCCGGGCCCCCAGCTCTAGAGGGGCTGATGGGCCCTCTAGCGGACGGCACCTGGCCTGCTGCCCCACGGGAGCGGTGGCTGGCAGGGTCTCTGATGCAGGCAGAGGGCTGGCCTGGCAGGGAGCAGGCACACGCCATGCTGGAGAGCTGCTGGCCGGTGGGGCCTGGAGGTGGGCCGGGCGTCCTCCCAAGACAGCGCCCTATTGAAGCGTGCCCATCTCCAGGCTCTGGGGGGGAGGGGGGACGTCCCCACGCTGACCGTGGCTCAGTTTCTGTCAGAGGAGACCTCAGAAATGAATTGGAGATATCAGAAAGTTTTCAAAAGCGTCTTGAACCTTGAGGTTGTGGAATAAACGTGATTGTCTCGTTGCTGTTTCTTTTAGGTGCGGAGGCAAAACGGGGCTGCGTGTGTGCCCCGTGCGCGTGTGTACACCCCTGTGTGGGCGCCTCCCCGGTGAGGGTGACTGTGTGGCCTGCACCCAGCCTGGCTGTGCCCAGCCCCCGCCGCCCTCCCCCGCCCCCAGCCCCCAGGACCTGCTTTCTTTCCCACCCTTTCATATTCAAATGCCCGCCTGGCTCCCAGCATCCCGGGATTTATGGGCTGATTGTGTATTGTGAGCAGGGTGACTGGGTGAGCTCATCACTGGCTTGTGATGGTAATTCCTGCCTGAGCCCGAGACTGGGGCCCCCAGCTGCCTCGGAGGGGCCTGCCAACCCCCATTGCCCTCCCCCCCCCCCCCCCCCCCCCCCCGCCAAGCCATGCCCCTCATTGCCTGGGTGCCGAGCCCGCTTATTCAGCCCAGAAACAGGGAACAAAGCCTGAGAGACAACAGCAACAGCAGCGATGGCTGTTCCTGGGGCTGACTGAGTAGGTCACGGTTCTCGGCCCTGTTAAGGTTCACCTCGCTGCAGCTCCATCTGAATGGAGGAGAGGAAGACGCCTTCAGGAGGCCTGGCCGGTGTGGGGGTGGAAAGGGCAGGGCCTCAGGAAAGCTGGGGACCCTCCTCCCCGCCCCCCCTCAGACCCATTTTCCACCCGGACCCCCTCCCCTTGTCTGCAACATTCTTCTGCCTCAGGTGGCTTCCTCTAGCCCGGTCACCTCTCTGGTGTGCGGGACCCCGGCCCAGCCTCAGTCTGGCCCCTCTGCTCCTGGAGGCGCCCCCATCCTCAGCTCAGCTGCTGGGATGTCCTTCCTAAAAACCCCCTCCGCAGCCAGGCTCCTGCCTTGCATGCCTCGCCTCTGTGCTGGAGCTGAAGCTCAAATTTCTCCTGGCACTCAGAGCCCGCAGGGATCCGGTCCTGCCAGCCAACTTCCATAGGGCTGTTCTGGAGCGGGTGGAGCGGGCCGAGGGCAGGGCTGGGGCCGATACTGAGCTCCCCAGCGGGAGAGGCACGTAAGTGGGGCGGTGGCTGGACGTGGCCCTGACCCAGGTGTCCCCCTGGGGGGTGGCCACTCAGGCAGGAACGAGCAGCTGCCCCCAGCCTCGGCTGCAGGGGGACCGGGCCAGACCTTGCATACCCTGGGCCTCTCTGAGCGCAGATGCCCTCGTCTTAGCCCTGCCTGCAGAGGGAGGAGATAGGCTATCCCTAGGATTAGGCTGTGGGCCACAGAGGAAGCCAGAGATTCCCAGACACACGGGGCTAGGTGGCCTCTCACCACGGGGTGGGTGGAAAGTTGGTGGGGTGGAGCTTTGGAGTCAGAGTCTCCCGGGTTCCTCTGTCTTTTCTGCCAGCTGACAAGTCAGGAAACCTCTCAGCTCCTCAGTTTCCCTATCTGAGAACATGGGGGTCACTGCCAACACCAAGGTTTTCACTAGAGAAGGGCTTACATATTGGGGCTATTTCTTAATGGCATTCTTACAGCAGGCAGCTTGATCTGTCCTTTGGGGGGGCCCCCATTTTTTTCAGTGGGATCCTGGGAAGCTGCCACTTTTTGCCAGTGTATCTCAGACTCAGTTTCCCATCCAGGAAAAAGGCATAATGATGGCCCCGGCCTCCTTAAAGGGCTCTGAGCATTACTCAGCCAGTCTCTCCCTCCCCAACCTGGGGAAAACACTGAGGATCCTGTTACTGTCGGGCGGGTCTAGCTCCCAGACAGTGGGAATCACATTAACCTTGGCCAGGGAGATGGCCATCTGTCCAAACAGTGGGGACCAGGCGGCCTGCTGCCCGGGAGTCCGAAGCACCAGGCAGCATCACCCACCCCTCCCAGATTCTGACCTTGCACACTCGCCTGGGCCCCGCCCTCCTGGGGTCCACCCTCCCGGGGTCCATCCTCCCTGGGGCCCACCCTGCCTGAGTTCCATCCTCCCTGGGGTCCACCCTCCCGGGGTCCATTCTCCCTGGAGCCTGCCTTCCTGGGGCCCATCCTCCCTGGGGTCCAACCTCCCTGGGGTCCACCTTCCTGGGTCCACCTTCCTGGGGTCCATCCTCCCTGGGGTCTACCTTCCTGGGGCCCATCCTCCCTGGGGCCCACCCTCCTGGGGTCCATCCTCCCTGGGGTCTACCTTCCTGGGGCCCATCCTCCCTGAGGCCCACCCTCCTGGGGCCTATCTTCCCTGGGGTCTACCCTCCCGGAGTCCATCCTCCCTGGAGCCTGCCCTCCTGAGGCCCATCCTACCTGGGGTCCACCCTCCTGGGGTCCATCCTCCCTGGGGCCCATCCTCCCTGGGGCCCACCCTCCTGGGGCCTATCTTCCCTGGGGTCCACCCTCCCGGGGTCCATCCTCCCTGGGGCCCGCCCTCCTGGGGCCCATCCTCCCTGGGGTCCACCCTCCCGGGGTCCATCCTCCCTGGGGTCTACCTTCCTGGGGCCCATCCTCCCTGGGGCCCGCCCTCCTGGGGTCCATCCTCCCTGGGGTCCACCCTCCCGGGGTCCATCCTCCCTGGAGCCTGCCCTCCTGGGGCCCATCCTCCCTGGGGTCCATCCTTCCTGGGGTCCACCCTCCTTGGGTCCACCCTCCTGGGGCCCATCCTACCTGGGGTCCACGCTCCCTGGGGTCTACCCTCCTGGGGCCCATCCTCCCTGGGATCTACCCTCCCGGGGTCCATCCTCCCTGGGGCCCGCCCTCCTGGGGCCCATCCTCCCTGGCCTTGGTCCCCCTATCTGCACAAGGGTCTTGATGGGTTTGTGCTGGTTTGCAGCCCTGAACGGTTCCGCCCCAGCCCAACAGATGGGATTATTTACTTCTCCATTCATGTGGACCCATTTTCTGCCCATCCAGTGCTCTCAGCTGAGGATCCAGGGCCAGATCCCCAGCCTCTAACCAGAAGTGTTCCCCATCTCGTTAGGGAGACAGAAAAGCCCTCACTGGTGGTGTGAGGCAGTGAGGGCTGTGATGAGTGTGAGGACCATAGTTAATAATAGTGAGAAGGCACGTGTTCGCCATATCTCAGGGTGTTCTAAGCACTTCACACGTACCGTCTCATGTAATTCTCACAACAGCCCTGGAGAGTCTTGTTTTTCTTATTCCCATTTTGCAGATGAGGAAACTGAGGCACAGAGAGGCCAGGAAACTTTCCTTGGGTCAGAAAGGAGGTCAGTGCTGGATCTCAGAGCAGTGAGGGAGCCCAGAGATGGGGTTGATGATATCCTTCAGGAGGCAGGAGAAGGGGCTGCCCCTCCTTAGGAGGGGCCATTTGAGGTGGCCTTTGAAGGGTGTGTAGGAGTCCACCAGGCTGAGAAGCGGTGGGAAATGTGTGCAAGCCTGAGGCAACACGAAGAAGCTGGAGTTGGCCCAAGCAGGGCCATCATTCTGGATCGTTTCCAGAGGTCTGCCTTTTCCACCAGCGCAAGAACCGTGCAAGGGAGGGAATCACAGCCTGAGAGACAGAAACGGAGGGCCACGCAGTGGGCTGAGAACCACTCCTGAAAGTGAGCCCTGGGCTAAGAGGGAAGTCGTGGTGGTGGGGGTGCAGGGGGGCAGAGATCAGACATACCCCTCCCGGCCACCCCAGGATCCTGGTCCTCCGTGAGGGGCAGCCCGCCCGGGAGAGACACGGAGGCCATGGAGAAGAGCACAGAGGGCTCCCGACTTTGGGAGAGCGTGGCTCTGTTGAGCCACCGTGTCTTTCTTTAACGTCTTGATTGGGCTTCCCTGCTGGCTCAGTTGGTGAAGAATTCACCTGCAGTGCAGGAGACCCGGCTTTGATCCCTGAGTTGGGAAGATCCCCTGGAGAAGGAAATGGCCACCCACTCCAGGATTCTTGCCTGGAGAATCCTGTCGACAGGGTCTGGGGGGCTACGGTCCATGGGGTCACAAAGGATCGGACACAACCGGGCATCTGAGTGTATAGTTCAGATTCTTAGAGGGCGTGTGCAGCTTTCCCTCTAAACTAGGGCAGTCTGAGCCCAAGTGGGACCCTGTGGCTCGTCCCAGGTTGAAGGTGGTCCGTCAGGACGCGTGATCCCACAGCACAGACGCCACCCACCGTGCGCTTCACCACCCTTAACGCATCTCCTTCTCCTGACAAACGTCATAAAGGGGTTGCTATTCCCCCCCACACACACACTTCATTTTCCAGATGAGGAAGCTGAGGTACGGAAATCAGAGACTCAGCTACATTAGCACCCAGCCTGTCTCAGGCGCTGAGCTAGGCCGTTTCTCAGAAATCTGTGTCACCCTGACGACAGGTGGGTTCCCGATGTTTGGGAAGCCCATTTACAGAGAAGACTGAGGCTCTGAGGCCTGAGCCGAGTCCAGGAGACCCCCCCAGTCCAGCCCCTCTCAGTGCCCGGGGGGGGCTCCCTTGCTGCGACCTTCCAGCCCAGATCTCCTGCCTGCCTCGGCCTTCTCTTTTCCATCTCCCAGCCCCTCCCTGCACTGCCCCCCCCCCCGCCCCGCCCCATGCCGTGGATTGTAGCAGGGGCCGAGGTGTGGCGCCAGCAGAAAAATGCTTATGTTCTTTTAGGTGAGACGGGAACAATGGGGTGGAGGGGCCCAGCCGCGTGGGCCGGGGCTCAGGGTGGAGCCGGGAGTGGACACTTCGCAGCAGAGCCGCTGAGCTGGAAATCTGGGCTTGGGCGCGGGGCTGCGTGTGCACACACACACACACACACGCATGCACACTCCCCCGCCCCTTTAAAGGAAGCAGGCGCGCAGACAGCACCCGTGTGAACGAGCCCGTCTTCTCTACGGGATCCCATCGCCCAGGGCTGTGTCCTGACCTCCCGTGTGCCCCGGCCCTCGCTGACTCGCTGTGTGGCTTTGGGCCGGGCCCCTCCCTCTCTGGGCCTCCTTGTCCCGTCTGTACTCCGGGGACTGAGGGTCAAGGCCCTGTGAGAGCCTCGGGCTCTGCAGCTGGCTCTGTAGTGGTTAGGGTCTCTGGATTCAGGGTTCGGTGGTTCAGTGGTGGGCTCTGCCTTTTCAGATGTGTTGGTTACGTAACCTCCATCTGTGCTCACCTGGAAAACGGGCTGATGAAGCTGGTGATGCTAGTGATGAGGCTGACGGCGTTGCACTGACTGTGCCGCGGTGCCTGGCACAGGGGAGGGGCAGGGCTGAGTTTGTTGTTACTACCTTCTGGGGTGAGCTTGAGAACAGAGACTCTGAGGGAGGCAGCAGGCTGCCCTGGACGGGATCTCATGTCGAATGGTGACGAGTTGCTGCCCAGGGCTTCGGGGCCTGGGGGCCTGGGCGTAGGGATGGCAGGGAGTGCCTGGCCGGGACAGGTGCAGGCTGACTCGGCTCCGGACAGACAGGACATTGTGCGGTGATGGGAGCCCTGCCGGGCTGAGGAGCCTCGCCCAGCCCTCCCTGGGGGACCCAGTGCCGGTGGGCGGGTGGGGGGGGGTGGGGGGCGACGCGGGCTGTGTGCCTGGTATTCTGACCCCACCGCTGTGGCCAGAGCTGGAGGGACCGCCGCTCCCAGCCAGCCTCAGCCGTGTGGGCGCCACCGTGGAGATTTTTCCCCTATGAGTGAGCATCACTATAATTTATTTCACGCTTGTCTTAATTTTAAATTTATTTTTTCATTTAATTTTTGGAGAGGGACCTGAGTTACACTCACATGGTTCAAAAATCAAAACGTTTCGTGAACGCTTTGGGGCGAGTCTGCCTCCGGCTCCCGTCTCCCACCACCCAGCCCTGCCCCATGGGCTAAGGCTATTTATTATTCTACGTCAGGAAATACAATACAAAGTGTGTATTTGATGTTCTTTCCCTATTTTAAAGACAATCCGAAAGCATGCGATGTACACCATCGTACAGTGTGATTTTTTTTTTCTCTTGGATTATTTTTTAAAATCCACTTTTCTACGTAAGTGAAGTTAAATGAAAAATGCATCCCACCACCTTGTATCAGCGGAAGGCAGCCGTGCTACGTGGGGACAGAGCAAGGCTCCGAAGTCCTGGCGCCGTCCTGTTGGTGGGGATGCTGCCCTCGAGACCTACCTGCCTTCTGTCCCGAACAGACCAGCAAATGTTAGAGGGGACCTGAGACATCTAGCAGCAGTCTGACACTTTTTTTTACGTGCACGAGATCACCAAAAGAACTGAAAAGACTTGGATTTCCACCTTGGAATCTGGGGGCCTCTGATGCAGCGTTGTTATTCCCATCCGTGGTGTAAGCTCACACTTTGGGAAAATTTTGTCTGATCCAGCAATGGTCGTCTGAAACAGGGGTAAACTGAGGCTCAGCAGGTGGGGAGGACTTAACATAACCGAACTCGTTTGTGGCAAAGCCTGAGAGAGACCCGAGGTCACCAGGGCTCCATCCACACTCCCTGGGATGGGGTGAATGGGGTTTTCTTGGGAAACCTGTGCCCGTTCCCTGCCCCCGCGGCCCCCACCCCCTGCCCACCACACAGCATCATTTAGCCAACCTCTGCTGTTTAAGTCATCTCATTTGCTGGTACACAATGATTCATACTATTCCATTTTATTTCTGTGCGGTTGGTAGGAATGTCCCCTCTTTCATTTCTTTCTTCCTTAGGAACAGGAGTTCTTAACTTCTAAACTATTCATTTATTTGCTCCTGGCCGTGCTGGGTTTCTTTGCCGCACGAAGTCTGTCCCTAGGTGCGGCGAGCGGGGCTCCGCTCTGGGGGTGTGCAGGCGTCTGTTGCCATGGGGCCTCTCGCTGCAGAACGTGGGCTCCGGGGCGCACCGGCTTCCGTAGCCACGGCCCCCAGGCTCTGCTCTAGGGCGCAGGCCCAGTGGTGGTGGCCCACGGGCTCAGCTGCTCTGTGCATGTGGGATCCTGGACCAGGGACCCACCCTGCGTCTGCCACATTAGCAGGCAGGATTCTTCCTCCCTCGGTCCCCAGGGAAGCGCCCCCTCTGTCATTTCTGACTCTAGTCATTGGATCTGTCTCTGTTTTTTTCTGGTCCATCAGCCTAGCAGGTTCTCAATTTTGTCGATTTTTTTTTTCTTTCCAGAGAACCAGCATTTGGCGTCATGGCTTGTCTCTACTGTGTTTTGCGCCTACTTCGTTGGTCTCGTTTTTAACCTTTATTATTTCCTTCCTTCTGCCTACTCTAGAAGAGTTTGTTCTTGTATCAGCATCTTAAGGTCAGTTAGATTATTGATTTGAGACCGTTCCTCTTCCTAAATCTAGATATTTACAGCTATGAATTTCCTGTCTTGACTTTGAGTCTATTTAGTACCATTTTAATATAGCCTCTCTAGCTTTCTGGACAGCTGTTTGTATGGCTGCATGGTGTATATATGTCCAGCCTTTTTCTTTCAACTTTTTTCTCCCTTTGCATCTAACATTTTTCTCTTGTCAACAGTTAACAATTGGATCTCACCTTTTTATCCAGTCTGAGGATCTCTGTCTTTAGGTTGGGATGTTTAAACCATTCGCATTGAATATGATCATCAGCGTAGCCAGATTCCCATTTGCCATTTCACTGTTTATTTCCCACGTCCCTTATCTTTCTCGTTTCTCTGTTTTCCTTGACTGCTGCTGTTTGTGTTAAGTAAATATTTCTTAGTGTACGTTTTTAATTTTTCTGTACATTTTTCCTCTACATTTTTGAGTTTTTTTAATGCTTGCTCTAGGGATTTTAATATGCATCTTAACTGAAAACCATCTCCTTCAAATTAATACAGACTTAATACTAGCAAAATATAGAAGATTTGCTCCAGTTTAACTCTGTTCTCTTCCCCCATCGATATTACGTCTAGATCCATTGTAAACCCAAGAATACAGCATTATCATGTATTTCAAAGGCAGTAAAACATGACATAAGCTATACATGTTAATAGAGTCCTTTATTAAATTACATACTTACTGTCTCCTTTCTTCCCCTGAACTTGAATCACTCTATGGAGTCATTTAGTTTCAGCCTGGAAGACTTCTTTCAGAATTTATGTTAAGATAAGCCAGTCAGCAATGAGCTCTGTCAGGCTTTGCTCATCTGGGAAGGTCTTAATTTTGCCTTAGTTGTTGAAGGATAGTTTCGCTGGTGACAGTAGATTTTGGCTGACAGCGTTTTCGTCTCGTCACTTGGAACATAGCATACCACTCACTGTCTCATGCTTTCCATCATTCCTGGTGAGAACACGGCCGTTCATCTTACCGTTACGCCTCTCTACATAAGCAGTCCCTTTTCTCTTACTGCTTTTCAGGATTTTTGCTTTTCTCCTTTTCTTTCAGCTTTACTGTGATGAGTCTATGTGTGAATATTTTTGTGTATTTCCAGCTTGGAGTTCGTTGAGCTTCTTGGATGTGTGGGTCAATATTCTCCATTAAATTTGGGACATTTTGGCCATTGTTATTTCCGAAAAATGTCCCTGCTTCCTTCTCCGCTTCTCCCATTCCACGCATGTTGGCGTGCTGCATGTTGCCCGTGGGTCTCTGAGACGGACTTTGTTTTTCTTCTTCTTTCTTGCCCTCAGTTCTTCAGACCGGACACTTTCTATGGAGGTATCGTCAAGTTCATCGGGTTTTTCTGCCATCTCGAATCCGCTATTGAAGCCTTCCAGGGGATGTTCTTTGTCATCTCAGATATCGTCCTCTCCATCTCCACAGTTCGACTTTGGCTTTTTTTTTCCCTATAATCTATGTCTCCTGATCAGTAGCCTTTGTGCTGACTCATTGCCGTCATGCTTTCCTTTAGTTCTTTAAATTTGGTTTTTCAGTTATTTGAACCTGTCTGTAGTAGCTTCTTTCAAGGATTTTCCTGCTAAGTACAACGTCACTTGGCACAGAGTGTCCTGCAGGTGAGCCAGGGTGAAGGGGGCTCCGTCAGTCTGGAGCTGTGGGCAATGCCCGTGCCAGTGGGCAGGAGAAGTGATGCTCTCAGAACTGAAGCAGCGGGAAGGGCCAACCACTCTGTCGTCCTGAGTTGTGGCTGTCGTTGGGTAGACTTATCCCTGTCTGAGACTGTACGTGTAAAGCACAGAATGGACAGGGTCCACGCTAGTCACGCACTTCTGCCCACCTGATTTGAGGACACAGGAAATGGACCAAACACAAAGGCCACTCAGCCTTCTACTGTTCTTATCTGAACCTCACAGCATTTCAAACAGAAGAGCTTCCTGCCTTTGGGGCAGTGATGTGGGTAGGAGAGGCAGGGAAGTAGGTGCCCTTAAAGGCCCACATGATCTGGCCTTCCCGGAGAAGAGACTTCCAGGCGATCAGGCTAGAGGGCCCCTCACTGCCCCTGAGGACCATGGATGCCACTGGTGTACCCGTGGGACTAAGCCCACAACCGTGGAAACTGAGGCTCAGGGTGGAGAAGAGGATTCTACGCAGGACCCAGAACTAGGATGCTGGCTGCTCCCCCAGGCCAGGGGCCGTCTCCATGGCAACTGTGACCTTTGGCGTCTCTGGTCCCTGAGAAGAGCAGGCGCCCCTCCTCCCTGGCACCCGGCATCCCCCTTCAGCATGGGTGACGCTGCTCCTCCGCTCCTCGGGGTCAGTTCTCTGTCTGACCCCACACGTGCTAGGCTGGTCCAGTGCCAGGGCCTCTGCACCTGCCTTTATCGGCCTGGGCACTCCTGCTGGTCCTCTGCCAGCCTCCCTTACAAGGTCCTGTGCTCAAGACACCGTCCTGACCTCCTGGCATAAAGTGTGCCCTCCCTGTTCTCTGTCCCAAATCTGGTTTCTCTTCTTTTTGAGTCTCTCATCCCCACCTGCAGTTACTGAAATTATTTACGTGTTTGTTTCTGGTTTGCTTCTCTCTTCATGAAAGGAATGTCCCTCAGCCCGCGGACCTCACACCCAAGTTGCTGGCTCTGGGGCCGGCAAGGATACAAGTCACGCCTCTGGATGTGGGGTGGGTAGGGTGCAGGCTCAGTGGGGAGAGAGCTGCTGAAGGCTGTTATCCCCGAGCACTGCCCTGTGAAACTCCTCTGTGAATAGTCAGCTGATGTGAGAGGAGGACGGTGGTGGGGCTGAACCCTGCTGAGAACAGGGAGGCAGCTTCGTGTCTGTGTAAACCCAGGCTGTGTTAATTACGCAGGGGAGCTCTGCTCACTGGAGGCCTGTGATATGCCGGGAGTGAACAACACTGATGCCATTTGCTGGCACTCTGTACACGCAGGATAAATAGCTCCGTTATGTAATATCATTTAATATCTGATGCTGAACTGAACTGAATGATAACTAATGTTGCTGTTTAGTCACTCAGTTGTGTCCAGGTCTTTGCAACCCCATGGACTGTAGCCCGCCAGGCTCCTCTGTCCTCCACTGTCTCCTGGAGTTTGCTCAAATTCATGTCCGTTCAATCATGATGCTATCTAACCCTCTCATCCTCTGCTGCCCACTTCTCCTCCTGCCCTCAGTCTTTCCCAGCATCGGGGTCTTTTCCAATGAGTTGGCTCTTTGCGTCAGGTGGCCAAAGGATTGGAGCTTTAGCTTCAGCACCAGTCCTTCCAATGAGTACTCAGGATTGATCTCCTTTAGGATTGACTGACTTGATCTCCTTGATAACAGCAGTTAGAAATAAAACAGGGAGGTGGAGAAAGTGTTGGGGGGACCAGCTGCAATTTAAGGCAATGTATGCATAGTGAAATACTCTTGAGCCATGAGATACAGGGGAACCCTGCCATTGCGACAGCGTGGACGGGCCTGGAGGGCTTTATGCCAAGTGAGACAAGCCGGACAGAGAAGGACAGACACTGATGTCATTTATGTGTGAAATCTAAAATAGCCTAACTCATAAAAACAGAGAGTAGAGGGGTGGTTACCAGGGGCTGGAGGCGGGGGAAATGGGGAGATGTCGTTTAAGGTACTTGCAACCAGTGGATGCGTAAGACCTGAGAGCTGATACACAGGGGATCTCCCGACCCAGGAATCGAACCCGGGTCTCCTGCATTGCAGGCAGATTCTATACTGTCTGAGCCACCAGGGAAGCCCGATGCACAGCAGACAGATGGTTTTAGTCAACACTGTGTGTGTGCTGAGTCACTTCAGTCGTGCCCATCTCCTTGTGACCCCATGGACTGTAGCCCACCAGGCTCCTCTGTCCATGGGATTCTCCAGGCAAGAATACTGGGGTGCCCTTCTCCAATGTGTTGTGATAGAGGTGTTGGCAAAGACCACTCCTGTTAAGAGTCGTGCTGCAGAATGGGGATGCACCCGGATCAACGCTGGAACATCTCACACTCACACAGGGTTCATGTCCACGGGATCCCAACTATGAGCCGTAAGTCAGGAACTCCCTCTGCGCTCTCACTGCCGAGGGCCCAGGTTCAGTCCCTGGTTGGGGAACTAAGACCCCACAAGCTACATGGTGAGGCAAAACAAAAGCAAAAACAAAAGAAACGCATCAGCTAACACCTCCCTGAGGTTATTACATTCCGGTATAGTAGTAGTATATACCACACCGTGCACGTGTTTATTCTGTCTGAGGTTGTAAACCGCGTTACGTCATGTTTATACATGTTACAACATTGCCTCTAGCATATGACACCAGATGTGTGATCATAACATAAAATTGTATCACATGGTAGAGTATATGGTGATTGCACATATGTGATTTCCACATGTAACAATATCGGGTGTTGTATGTAAAGAGTGGTCAGAATTGCAGAGATGGCACAATCGTGGTGCAGTCCTGTCCCCTCCCACTCCTCACCGGAGTCAGACCCCATCATACTTGCTGATCTTATTTCATCCTAAAGTCGAATCTGTGTGTGTGTGTTGCGGGGGGTTAGGAGTTGGGGGGTTACCTGGAATAATTTCAAGGAAAGAAAATCCCAGACTTTACAGATATGAATTTTAAAAAGGAACCACAAAACCAGTATTGTGTCTGAAGAATGACAGTAATTCCTCAATATTTTCCAACTCAGAGTGCATTCACTCATTCCTGCTCATGAGAGGTGCCTTCCTCTCATGTGTGGGAATGTCCCCACACCTCATTTAATCAAACCAGGGTCCATGCAAGACTCACATGTTCCATCTGGCTTGTAAGTCGGGTCTTTGAATTTGTAACATATCCGCCCTTTTTATTTCTGTGCCTTTTGTTTCTGAAACAAACCAGGTCATTTGTCCGGCAGACCAGTACTGCTTTGGAATGAATGAATGAGTTAGTGAACGGTCGCTCACGTCCTCCGAGGCACTTTTGCAAAACCAGTGGGAAAGAACTGAATTCAAACTGTGTCTTTGGAGGCTGTGTACACCCCCATGGGCCTTGAATTTACTTATTGATTGTTGTCTCCGGAAATCCTTATTTCCTGAAACTTGTCTAAGCAGCGGCCGGCCGACCTCTGGCAGGAAAGGTGGAAACGCAGCGCCTCCCGGAGCCTCGGCAGGTCCCTGGGAGGGGTGGGGGTGCTCCCAGGGGCTGGGCGTTATTTATGGAGCCATCCAAGTGACGGAAGCTTCTGGCCTGGGACTGCCCGTGGTGTCACACCCTTAACCTGCTGACATCGGAACACCCTGGGGGGAGCATTTCTCCAGGAAAGGAGGACGGCTCAGGAGCCCCCACGGCGTCTTTTCAAAGCGATAATAAAGATATCAGGAGGGCGATCCGTCAGGCACAGACGGCGGGGAGCGCGGCGGCTGGGCAGGTGGTGTGGGGAGAGGGGCCGGGCCTGGAACCAGATGTTCCGTTTCCTGAAAATAGACATGTCAGGTCTCCGGGGCGTCAGGTGCCCGCTCGTTAGCCCATCAGCCGGAGCGGAGCCGCGCTGCGCTGACATCTCACTCAGCCGAGGACCTGGGTGGGGGCGGGGAACGGGAGTCCAGCCTGGGGCCCAGGCCTGGGTTTCAGAGAGGCTGGGAAGGTAGGGCTCCGAGCCTAGCGGGAGGAGGCTCTCCCCGGGGGGCAGCTGGGGCTGAGACCCCAGCAGAAGACACCGCGGGGCCCAGGTTCAGCTCCAGGGACCAGGAGTGGCGACTCGGTGTGACCCGGCGCCCGTGAGGGACAGCTTTCCCAGACTCTCCTGAGTGGTCCTGAGCTGCCCGGCCCCTCCCCATTTTTGCCATATTCTGGAACACTTGTCCTTGGACTGACCTTTCTTGAAGCACGCTCACTTTTTTTTTTTAGCACACTTAAACAAGTGGTAACTTGATTAGACTATCTTAAAAACCCACACAAACCGCTCTGGACTCACGTACTATAAGTGAAAAGTCATGGTAGAAATACGCTGAGGGAGTCCTCCGCGTCGGTGGTCTGTGAGCAAGCAGGTCCTTCTCAGGACGTCCGGCCTGAAGTCTCTCCTCTCTTGGCTTGTGGCTCCCCAAGGAGCCCTCGGGGGACGCCTAAGAGCCGGGTCCCGCCCACTGTCACTGTCCGCTTGGGAAGCTCCAAGGTCAGCGAGGAGCCCGCCCAAGGCTGCCAAGAAGGTCTCTCTGCTTCCCTGCGACCCGCCAGCCGGCTGGGACTGCCGTGTGACCGTGACTCTGGGAAGACGGCCTGCCCTTGCAGGGCCTCGCTTTCCTCTTCCATCCGGTAGGAACAGGAGCCCTCCCTTTTTCAGGTTGGGGGTGAGATGTCATTAAGAGGAAGCCGCTCATTCAGCAGAATTGAACTCAGCCTCGTACGTCCGGCACCCAGTAGGCATTCCATACACAGAACCCCTTCACCCCATGACACAATAGGAGATCCAGGCAGTCCATCCTAAAGGAGATCAGTCCTGAATATTCATTGGAAGGACTGATGCTGAGGCTGAAACTCCAATGCTTTGGCCACCTGATGCAAAGAACTGACTCATTTGAAAAGACCCTGATGCTGGGAAAGATTGAAGGCAGGAGGAGAAGGGGACGACAGAGGATGAGATGGCTGGATGGCATCACCGACTCAATGGACATGAGTTTGGGTAAACTGCAGAAGCTGGTGATGGACAGGGAGGCCTGGCGTGCTGCAGTCCATGGGGTCTCAAAGAGTCGGACACGACTGAGCGACTGAACTGAACCAGCCCTTGCCTTGGGGCGTCCATCACCCACTCTGCACACGACAGTTATCACAAAACCATTTAACGGACAAGGAAGCGGAGAGTACCGCCCGGCACAGAGCAGCACTCTGACCTGGAGAGGTCCAGACCTGAGGCCTGAGCCACTTGCAGCCTTGATGTGAGCATCCACGGTGCCTGCCAGCGACTGCAGAGGCAGGTTCTGAATTTCCAGCCCCTGGAGAAGGAGCAGGCCTGTCTCCAGCCTCTTGGGGGAGAAGATGTGTAATTATTTCAGGCAGATTGAGTGCTTCTGACAGCAGGGAGGAGGGAGCGCTGAGCCCCGCTTTGCAGGCCACTGGTATTTCTCTCGCAGCGAGTGCTGCAGCCCGAGACGCTGTAATTAGGCCTGGTAATAACAGGCTCTGTATCTCCCGCACCCTGTCAGGGAGAAGAATCCATCTTATCGGTAATTGTAGGGTTGGTGGTTTCTGAATGTCTCTTTCCGCTAGGCCGGGCCTTTCCCGGGGGGGTGCTGGCAGGGCTTTCTGAGCGAGCACTTGCCTGGGCTGGGGTGCAGGAAGGTGGCAGGCAGGGGGGCGAGTCCAGAGGAGCCAGCCCGAGAGCTGAAGCGAGGCGCTCGAGGCCGCCGCCTGCGTCCTGGCCCTGGCCTCCCCGTGCCCACCCTGCCCCAACCCAGCCTCCACCAGCAGCCAGCAGGCCGCTGCCACTGGGAGTCAGCCCTGCTGTGCTCTCCTTGTCCCTGGCTCCCGTCCTCCCTGGAGGCAGCTGCAGAGCCCCTGGGTGGTCTGCAGGCTGGCCTCACCCGGCCCAGCCCTCCCCGCCCCCGGCTCTCTCTGCCCAGGCCGGCTGGCCTGCCCCTGGGCTCGTGGGCACGCGGTCTTGCCTCAGGGCCTTTGCACCTGCTGTTCCCTCTGCCCACCATGCTTGCCTCCAGAGACTCCCTCCCTGGCCTCCTGCAGGTCCTGGCTTGGATGCTCCCGTCTCAGGAACATCTGCTCCCCGGCCTCAAGAACATCTGCTCCTGGGCCTCCAGCAGCTCCTGCTTCGTATTCTTCCACTCTCTCCATCTCTCCTTACTCTCCGTTTCCCCCACAAGCCTCTCAGCTCCGGGTGGCCAGGGGTTTTGTCTGGCTGGCTCACTGCTGTAGTCCAAGCGGCCGACACAATGCCTGTGAGACAGCAGCTGCCCAGTAAGTGGCTCACAGTGGCTTGTGTGTCCTCTGCCTCATGTGAACCTTCTTTACACAGTGGATCTCACACAGCCGCTGGGGTCTGTACATCCCATTTTGGAACAGAATATGCCACGAATGTGTGATGCCACGTGCAAGGGAATGAGTGAATGCCCGTGAGCCACAGCCTTCAAGAGTCGAGGATCTGGGGTCAGACTGGTTGCCTTCTCCACTTACTAGCTGTGTGTCCTTGGGCAAGTTGCTTAACCTCTCTGAGCCATAGTTTTCTTATCTAGAAAATGGAGACGGAAGTAGTCTTGGCTTTGCAGGGCTGTGGTGAGGACTGAATGAGACCTGTCTGTATAAAGTGCTTAGAACAGGGCCTGGCTCACTGTTACTCTTGGGAAAATAATTCTTTCCGTAAATAAGATTGAAAAGGCGGCCAGGGCGAGGAAGTCACAGACTGAGGGCCCTGGAGAGAAAGCTTGTCACCACGTCACCTCTGCTCTCGGTCTACACTGCCATGAGCTGGAGTTGAAAGCCCTTTTTGCAGCCAGGGTGGGAGGGGAAGACCCAACCCCATTTGTAACTCGTGTGTGGCTAGGTCCGGCTCTGTTGGTACAGTGGGTGGATAGCAGGGTGCCACGGCTGAGGCTCTCAGTGGGGAGAATGTACTGGGCTGGAGGGAGATGTACTGGGCTCGGGTAGCGGTCTTTGGCCAAGGATGTTGCTGTTAGGGTCATAACTCATTTACCCTCTGCCCAAACCAGCAGCCTCGGTTCCTGGCTTCAGCCCACGTGTGGACAGACGTGTCCCTTGCGTCTCCTGCGTTGGCAAGAGGGTTCTTTACCACTAGTGCCACCAAAATAATTATGTATAACTGCTATGATAAATTAATTGCTGTTATTAACGCAGCAGAACTGACCCCTCCTCTGTCTTCAGTCCCCTCTAAGAGTGTAACATGCTGTGTGTGGGTGCCATTCCCCGCTAACCATTTCATCTTCTTTTCCAGTAAGGATATGGCTATGTCCCTAACAGCTGAAGCTGAAAAACTAATATAGCAGATTCTTTTTTGTTGTTGTTTTTTAATTATTTTAATCGGAGGCTAATTTCTTTACAACATTGTTTGGGGGGGGGTTGCCATACATCGACATGAATCAGCCGCGGCACACCTGTGTCCCCACTCTCGAACCCCCCTCCCACCACCCTCCCCATCCCATCCCCCTGGGTTGTTCCAGAGCACCAGCTTTGAGCGCCCTGCTTCATGCACCTAATTTGCGCCGGGCATCTATTTTACGTATGGTAATATACATGTTTCAAATCATCCCACCTTGCCTTCTCCCACAGAGTCCAAAAAGTCTGTTCTTTACATCTGTGTCTCTTTTACAGCAGATTCTTAAAACACAGACACTTTTTCAACGCAAACAGCATTTAAAAATATTCACATTAAAATCTTTTCCTTTAGTTAGTTTAAAAGACAGCCATGCTGGGGCTTCCCTGTGGTCCTAGGATGAAAGCGCCACAATTCCTATGCCGGGTGAGGGCTCCATCCTTGGTTGGGGAGCTGAGATCTGATGTGCTGTGCGTCGTAGCCAGCAACGCTCTGTGGTTCACACAGTGTTGTTAAAAAGCAGTTTAAAAGCCCTCTGCTGAGTATTTAATGAAAACGAATTGACTGAAGGAAGGGTAGCAATGACGCCTTTTGCGGTAACGATAATATTTGGAGGCTAGGTGGAGAAAATATCAGACGAGAGTGTGGACATTTAAAACTGCTTGTTATCCAGCCTTTCTCTTTCTACTACATCTTGTATGCATTAGAAGATGTATTCGAGATACTCAGCTTCAGTCATACTTCAAATGCCCAAAGGACTTAGGCATCTTTTGACATCCGCAGAGTCATGAGTTGACACGTATAGTAGGAACTCTTAGATGTTTAGGTTTTTGACTGGCTAGAGTCTCTCAGGTGAGGAATCTGGTCTTGTAAAGCTTTTTATAGTCCTCCCTGGCATGTTATAAATAATGTTTAGTTAGATAAACGGGCATCTTACTGTGGGTACCGTGATGGCTGTTGTTCATGTTAAAATAAGAACTCACTTAAAAACTGGCGCGTATAAGTCAGTATCATTAGAACATGCTAAGCAGACTCAAGGGTGGTTATGAAGTTTCCCCATCTGAATTTTATATGTTTCATGCAAAGCAGTCATTACCTTTGTAATTATCCTGAGAGTTCATTTGAAAATTTTCTTGTGCTTTCAAAAGCTAGTACAATTGGAATACAATTGTAAATCGAATACTTAGCCCTTGAAATCTTGTTCTGATGACTGTATTTTCAAAATCAAGCACTCAGTGAAAAAAATGCCTTGATAGCCTAGCCTAAGACCAGGGATTTGGCATCTGAGCTTTTCCCCTGGTGAATGCCTGGAATTAGATGATGCAAGACATTTCTGTGGGCATTTTATCTTGAAGGGTGTTTGCTGGTTTCTATAGAGAAAGAGCTACATTTAATACCAGATGAGATTCAGTGTGATCTCAGCTACCCAGGCTGATCAGCGGAGGGCCTAATTTCAAAGAACAACACGGGAAGGATGTTCAGGGAGAACCCGCAGACATTTCATGATTGTTTCTGCTGCTGCAGTTTTGTCGTTAGTGGACTGGTGGCCATTTATGAAAGATGCTGGGAGTCAGAACTGATCTCCACCACCGACTGGAAGAATTATCAGGGTGTGTGATTAAGCAGGATTAAATTGAGCCTTTAGCAATGGAGGAACCAACAGATACCACCTCAGTATGACCTTTTATTAAACCCGAACATCTTTGGGCCCTTTTAAAGTGTCTTGAACATTTAAAAATAGAAATAAATTCTGGCCTTAAAGACTTATAAAAAAAAAAAACCCACCAAATTCCTGTGACATCATCAAGCTTATCAAAATTTTGACCAAGGGAATTGGGGATGTGGGAAACACAAGTTTTAAAAGCTGGTTTCCACATCTTTGCAATCCCATGTACTGTAGCCCGCCAGGCTCCTCTGTCCATGGGATTCTCCAGGCAAGAATACTGGCGTGGGTGGCCATTCCCTTCTCCATGGGATCTTCCCGACCCAGGGACTGAACTTGGGTCTCCTTCATTGCAGTCTAATTCTTTACCATCTGAGCCACCAGGGACGCCCATTTCTTAGAAGGGCAACGCTGGTTCTCTTTCGCCGGCCACAGTTTTACCAAGCCTTGTCCGTCCCTTTAGCAAAACGTCTGTCGGCTGTCAACATCCGTGGATCATTCTGTCTTTTCAGTTTTTTAAAAGGGTTCTAAATCCTTTAGTCCTTCAGCACACTGGAGAAAATACATGTCCTAATTCTTTGCATCTTGAGGAAGTACAGGAAGGTTACTCTCTTCCCGAATGATCTTCGGAGGAGCTGGAAGCCTGGACTGAGAAGGATGAACTTGACAGGGGAGCATCCATCGTCATCACCGTCACAGCGTGGTCCTGACACCTCACACCCCCAGAGACGCTGGGCGCGGGAGGCCACCGACCCCACTTCGGGAAGCAGCTCCTTACAGCTCCGGTCTGGTTTCCCTCTGCTGCTGGGTGCGCCACTGACAGCACGATTTATCGCCCTGTGGGTCACTGGAATGAGAGGTGCACAGACGTCCGCAGAATGTCACTGGTGGAGTTTTCATGGAGGCTCATCACTAACGTGGTATCGCCGGCACCGGATTTCAGTGAAAGCCCAGGCATCCCGGTCTTGATCGCTGCAGTTCTTAACACATCTGGGTATCTGATAAGGCAGGTCCTCAGCTCTTTTCTTCAGGCGTGTCCTGGCCCTTCTTGGGTTCCACGCAATGGGTATGCGTGCTGTTTGTCCCTTATTTAAATCGACAGATGGCTCACATACAATAAAATCCATCATCCTAAAGCGATCAATTCAGGGGCTTTTTTGTTTGTTTTTAGTCTGTTCACGAGGTTATTCCCTCATCACCCCTCTCTACTTCCAGAATGTACTCAGCCTCCAGGTAAACTCCGAGCCCGTCAGTGGTCGCTTCTCATTGCCCCTCCCCCCAGGAAGCCGCAAATCCACTTTCTGAGCCTTGGATTTGCCTGTCCTGATCTTTCATCCAAAAGGAATCACAGGGTATGTGGCCTTCGCGTCTGGCCTCTTTCACTGAGCCTGAAGTTCATTCCCGTTGTACCGGGTGCCGGGCCTTCGTTCCCTTGTTATGGCTGAATAATACTCCGTTGCATGGGCAGACAGCATCTTGCTTACCCATTCGTCAGTATGTGTGTCTGGGTTGTCTCCCCCATCTGACTACCGTGAATAGTGCTGTTGTGTATATCCATGTGCAAGCTTTTGTGTGACTCATGGGTTTGCCATATATACCCAGGAGTAAAGTTGCTGGGATGTATGATGACTTACGTTTAATGCTGTGAGGCCCCTCCAAACTGTCCAGCACAGCAGCGACACCACCGTACCTTCCACTAGCAGCGTCTCAGGTCTTCAGTTTCTCCGCATCCTCGCTGGCACTCCTCCTTGTCTTTTTTTTTTTTTAATGAGAACTGGCCCAGTGGGTGTGAAGTGGAATCTTCCTGTGGCTTTGGTCTACTTTGCCTCATGACTAAGGATGTTGAGCATCCTTTCACGTGCGGTTGGCCCTCTGTGCCTCTTCTTTGGAGTGGGTTCACTGCACTTGTGTCTGGATGCTGAACAAACCTCTCCGCAGCACCGCTTACCCCTTCTCTGCCGAGTGCCCGTCTTCCCCTGTGAGTTCACGCCTCTCTAGCGGTCTCCCTGCCCTGGTGCCGTCCACCCTGGCCCCAACCATGGCAAGCGCCAGTCTGTACATCACTGCCCCGGCCGCAGCGATTGGGTCCCGGGTTATCACATGACCGGGTCCTGGCCAATCACAAATAACCAGACTCTTTGCCTTCTCTTGCCCTCAAGGACCTAAAGCTGGAAGAGGGGTGTTGACGCCTCTGCACCCTTCTCTTCACCCCAGCAGGTGACTTGCCTGGGCAAATAGCCTGTGCATAGGTGGCCCCATGGAGGAGGTGAGAGACCCCTGTAGTAAGCTTCACCTGAAAGCCAACCTACTCTTTACCTTTCCAGTTAGTGAGGAAACAAGTCCTATTTGTGCTTAAGACAGCTTGGGATCGGCACCTGAAAGGATCCTAAACCATCGTTACGCCAAGCCTGTGTGACGCGCAAATTGACATATATTTCTGCTTCTGCGTTTAAAAAGAATTGACTCTGCAGATATGAAATACAGCGCAGCCAGTGCTGAAGTCACAAGATAACTTGGCCTCTGACGGGCTTGTGAATGCCTTTCTCCGCACCGGGCTTCTGGAAACCTCTGGGCTGCCTGCCGCTTAGACACCCTGCACACAGCCTGAGCCGCAACCAAGCTGCCTCGTTCCAACACTGCCGCCCTGTGGCCGAGCACTGTCAGAGCCGGTGTCTTCCTTCACCCTTTTGCTGGGAGGAGTTCCGCCACCTCTCCCCCCTTGTATCTGCTTTTATTAATGACCAACTTGGCTCAATTCAGGCAGCCCCTTCCTGTGCTTCTCCTTGTCCAGTCACTTCTGGAAATCACGGTCCGGAAACCCGTGACCTCTCCTCCCGTTTCTCTATCCAGTTATCCAGTACTTCTCACCGCAGAGACGGCCTGCTCTCCTCCTTGAGGATCGGGGGGCCTTGGAAATGCTAGTGGTCCTGGCAGTGCTGTGGTTTGCTTTAGCAGCTCACCACCCAACCCCCACAGGCCCCAAGCCCCTCGCACACCTGTTCCCTACACAGGAACTGCCTGCGTCCTCCCACCCTGGGTCTCAGAAGGTCTGACCCAGAGGAGACCCTAGCAGGGTCTGTCGAGGGAACGCCCTGCAAGGCTCTGCCTGAGGTCTGTACTGAGCCTTCCTCTGGGCCAAGGCCCCATGGCTTGGAGCTGAGACCCACGGCCTTCCCCCACCCCACTCACGAGTATTCTGCAGCGGTTCCGCTTCTCTTCTGAAATCAGATTCATAGATAGCATTACCTACTTGCAACCCATAATCTAAGCAAATCAATACAATGCCCCAGTTGTAGTATGGAAGGAGAATAACTTGTCACAGAATGACACGTGTGTCATGACATGAATGCTCAGACAGGACTGTATATACCAGGAGAGAGGGTCAAGTTCTCCAGTGATTGTACCTTTTAATTATTATGATTATTATTTTGGACGCGTCGGGGCTTTGTTGCTGCACGCGGGCGTTCTCTCGCTGTGCCCAGCCAGGGCTCCTCTTAGTGGCAGTGTGCAGCCTTCTCATTGCTGTGGCTTCTCTTGTTGCAGAACACAGGCTGCAGGGGGCAGGCTCAGTACCTGTGGCGCACGGGCTTAGATGCGTCACGGCATGTGGGATCTTAGTTCCCAGGCCAGGGATCGAACATGTGCCCCCTGCACTGGCAAGCAGATTCTTCACCACCGGGCCACTAGGGAAGTCCCCTTGTTTAAAAAACTTTTTAAAAATGTATGGCATGTGGGATCTTAGTTCCCAGACCGGGGATTGAACCTGGGGGTTGAGCACAGCCTCTCAACCACTGGGACGCCACAGAAGTCCTTGATGTTACCATGACTGCGTTTAGGTCTGAGAGAAATAGGACTCTTTGTAACTGAAAAATGTCAGGGCTAAAACGTACCTTTATGCACATGGGTAGGATGGACTGTGTATACAACAGCTGCAGGTGCAGACTCAGCCAGGTGTGGTTTACGGTAACTGGGGCTGCAGGTGGTGTTATGAAATGGTGAACAGCTCTTGGCAAAGTCCAGGCAGACAGAAAGCATTGCCTTCCTTGATTTTCGCAGTGTTTCCACCCCTGGCAAGCTCATGTGCATTTAAAAAAATACAAAATAACCTTGCAAAATATAATAAACCCGCCGTGTGTTTAAATGCAAAATAGAATGAGATTCTAGACTCTGGAGATCACAAACAGGGTGCCGACAGGCCTGCCTGGCGGGACGGTCCTGCGTGTTGAGATGTCCAGCTTCTGGGATCCTGTCTGCTGAGTGGGAGTACCCCGCCCTCCCAGCTACTGGAATGAACATAAACATCCCATAAAAGTCCACATGCCCCTGGGGGATAAAACTCCCTTTGAGAAATCAGAAAGGAGTCTGGCAGCTGCAGGGCCAGGCTTGGCTCTGCAGCCTTGGATAAAGGGTTCCCTGAACCTCAGTTTTGTCCTCTATTAAATGGGGCTTTTTGCTGTGAGGTAAGCTGGTGCATTCACGCGTGGCAGGCCACTCTCCCTTCCTCCCCTGCCGCCCTCAGCCAGACCTCGAAGCCCTCACTCTTCCTCCCACTCGAAGAAGCTGGGCTTGCCGGCCTGCCTAGCCCTGTGTGCTTCCAGAAGCTTCCGTAGGCTGGCCTCGCACTGCATCTGTGATCACTCACGTTCCTAAAGCCTCTGCCCTCCAGAAGCCTGACCCTCTCTAGGCCTCCGATTCCTCCATGCACTTGTTGCTAGGACACCGGCTTGCTGTGGGCATGGAAAACACCCAGGGAGGGTATGAAAGGAGCAGACTGGGTTGCAGATTTAAGGTGCAGCAGGGAGGGCTTCCTGGAGGAGGGGGTCTCTGAGCAGAGCTCAGCAGGTGGGGAGACTTTGGACATGGAGATCTGAGGACAAGAGCTTCGTCAGTAGAGTGGGTTGGGGTGAGCATCTAGGGGCTGGGACGTGGGAGGTGGTCAGATAGTCACTCTGTTGGTCAGGGCAGAGTTCAGGTCCTCTGTGTGCTGCCTTGCACACAGCATCTCCGCTCGCGGGTCTCCCGGCCTCCAGCACGCTCCTCTGCTCCTTCTGCCAAGAGAAATCTTCCGCAGATTTACCGTTAACCTTGTCCAGCCCTGCTCAGACCCTCCGTGGCTTGCGGCTCCCACAGGACATTCAGGTCTTGACGAGTTGGAATGACCTCTGTATTTGCTCTCGCCGTCTGGTTTATTCGTTTCTTCACTCAGCATGTACTGAGCGTGCGCTGTGTGCCAGATCCTGCTCTGAGAGTGCTCAGTCGTGTCCGATTCTTTGTGATCCCGTGGACTGTAGCCCACCGGGCTGCTATGTCCGTGGGATTTCCCAGGCAAGGATACTGGCGTGGGTTGCCACGTCCTACTCCAGGGGACTATCCCAGCCCAGGGATCGAACCCGTGTCTCTTGCGTCTCCTGCGTTGCAGGCACATTCTTTACCATCTGAGCCGCCAGGGAAGCCCAGTCCCGCTCTGGAGGCCAGGCAATTAGTGAAACCAAACAGAGAGGTTCCTGGCCCCGTGGGGTTGACAATTTGATGAGGAAACAGTCAATAAAGAAAAGACAAAAATGTTAAGATGACAGAATTAGCAGCAGGTCGGGCTTCGGTGGCTCAGCGGTAAAGAATCCGCCTGCCAATGCAGGAGAGGCAGGAGACGCGGGCTCCATCCCTGGGTTGGGAAGATCCCCTGGAGTAGGAAACGGCAACCCGCCCCAGGATTCTTGCCTGGGAAATCTCATGGACGGAGGAGCCTGGTGTGCTGCAGTCCCTGGGGTCGCTAAGAGTCGGACACGACTGAACGGCTTCGCTTTCACTTTTCACCTTCGTGCACTGGAGAAGGAAATGGCAACCCACTCCAGTGTTCTTGCCTGGAGAATCCCAGGGACGGGGGCGGGGGGCCTGGTGGGCTGCCATCTACGGGGCCGCACAGAGTTGGACACGGCTGAAGTGACTTAGCAGCAGCAGCTAACAATGAATTCTGATCGGACTTGGTTGATCTTCACTGTCCCACTTCCCTTGGCCAGGGAATCGTTTGGGGGTGGGCACAAGTTCATTTTGGCTGATAGTATTTACAGGAAATTCTGTCGGGGACGTCTGGGAACAATTTTCCTAGAGAGAGATGTGCACAGAGCAAGCCTTTTAGCCGTAGCCTCCCTTCATTTTTGAGTGAGCTGCTATCATGAAGGGATGTGACCTGAGGGCTGCGGCAGCCGTCTTGTGGCCAGGAGGGGAGATGGCATGGCAAGCAAAGAATCACAGAGCGGCAACATAGAAAACCTTGTTACTTCAGTGACATCACTGAGCCCCTGGACAAGAGCAGGATCCTTACTTTGGAATTTCTGGTGTGGTCAAAACTGATGTCTCAGGCAACACTTTTTTTATCTCTGTGTTACTGGTTGTAGCGTGTTGACTTATGACTTCCCTCGGGCCTCAGGCAAGTGGAACAGGCCGAGTGGCTGGAGCCCCAGGCTGGCAGCTTCTGACCTCAACAGCGCCTTCTGTTTCCCCAGCAGCTGACCCACACTAACATACCTCTGCACACCCCGGAGGGATGGGGCAAAGGCCGGGAAGTCTTTCTTGAGGTCTGATGAGTCCAGTCCTCCTGTTGACAACCAAGTCCACCCTCAGGAATCACCCTCTGCTCCAGTCGTTTGGGATTATTCATGGTTCCCCAGACACTCCAGGCCCTGTCTACCTCCACGCTTTTGTACTTGCTGTCCTCTCTGCCTGAATGCCCTTTCTGGCAAATTTCTACTCACCCTTCAAAACCCAGTTTGAGATGAAATGTTGCCTGTGGTGTGAAACTTCTCCAAGCCGCTGCTCCAGTGTCCCTTCTGTGCTTCCTCCGCCCCATCAGTCGCTTCCCTTGGCGGGTGGTCTCTCCTGCTGTGGACTGGGCCTTCCATAAGTCCACGGACTCCGTTTCCTCCGTTCCTAATTCAAGGACTGGAGGCCTCCGCCTAGAAACTAATGGTATTTGTTGGCGAGAGGGTGAGCGAGAGAGTGTTCTCAGCTGGCAGAGCGAGGGCAGAGGGTAGCGGCACCGTGGTTGTTCCGAGGTGACTCTGCACAAAGGCGGCCAGGGCGGCCTGCGGCTCTCAGGGCAGGTAGAGGCCTGCCCGCTCCCAGCCCGCCCGCCTCTGTCTAATCTCTGCTCTTCTCTGCGTTTCGCTGGGCAGCCTCCCAGGGGCCGGTCCCTCCCTCGTCCTCCCTTAGGCCTCTGCCAGCTCAGTTAGCCTCTCTGCTGTCTCTAGGATTCTGGGAACACCCACCTCACACCCCGTCCTTCACGTGTGCTCGGACATCAGAGCGGGAGACCGGTGACGGTCCTCCCCACTTTGGGGAAAATTAATTACGCTGGGTTCCATGAACCACTTCGAAGGGGGTAAAAAATAAAAAAAAACATAATGCGCATGGTAGTTGCTTATCGGAACAGTTATTACCTGGAGGCTTGCCTCTCCCCTCTGCTGGGGCAGGCTGTGTCCCCATTCCACTACATACCTGTTTTTCTAGAAAATCCAACTTCTGAAAGCCAGGCGCTTGGGTGCACAGAGCGAGGGAGGTGAGTTCGGGTTCCCTCTGGGCGGGGCCCTGGCCACTGAGAACCGGTTCCCGGTTGCCCCAGGGATGCTGGGCTTCAGAGAGGGGGTAGGACTCCCAGCCCAGTGACCCGGCAGGGCCTCTGTGTCTCAGCTCAGCGCGGGAGGCACTTCTGGGTCCCTCGGAACCGGGGCACGACAGATCCTAGGAGCACAGAGCGCCCGCCTCTGCTGCCTGTCAGGACAGGGCACACGGGGTCCCCACCACCCCCAGGGAGAGGCTGGGTAGGGATCTGGGCTTGCTTCCCCAGGGACCACCCACCCGCTGGCCCGCTATGGGGCAGACTCCAACTCAGAGCTGCAGAGCCAGCTGGCAGCTGCCAGGATGCCAGCTTCAGTTGGAAAGGCCCTGCAGGGCTGCAGGCAGGCAGCACGGTGGACCCTTGGGCGGCCGGAGTTGACTCCCTGAGATGCCTGGCACGTTCCCCTGTCTTGAGCTGGGAGCAGAGGCTCAGAGGGGTCCAGCCCTTGGTTAACGGACCCCTAGCTGGGCGAGGGGAGGGGGTGGCCGCCGGGCAGGCAGGTGAGGCTTGGCAGAGGGAAGCTCTCTGAGCTTTTATGGGGCTTCAGAAGTTTGGCATGGTGCAGCTCAAGGTGGGCAACGCTTCCTTCTTGGGGCAGGGGGAGGACCCCTCCCTGTCTTGGGTCCTGGCGTACCTGCCGGGCAACAGGTGGGCCTCAGAAGCAGCTCATTGATGGCTCCAGGTGGGTGATGGGGGGCCCCCCACTGAGGCCTGCAGGGAGGGACCTCCAGCTCCAGATGAAAGGCCAGAGGTGCCCCCTGTCTCCCCAGCTCCCCACCTGGAGCCCGGGACCCCAGAGCCTTCTGGGAAACAGAAGTGCTTCCCTTTCGCTCTCTGTCCCGCGTGCTGCGTCCTCCCAGCCTCGGAAAGGACGTCCCAGCTGGGCGTGCGGGCACTGTAGGGGCCCCGGCAGGAGGGTGCCGTTGGTGGGCGTGCTCCCTCGCCTCTCTGAGCCTCAGTGTCCCCGTCTATAAAACAAGGGTGAGAACGAGCGCTCCCAACCCCAGCATCCCGAGAGGGTCTCAGAGGAGAATAAACAAGGTGAGGCACAGCTGAATCGAGGGCTCCCCGGCGCTGGCCCGGCTCGTGCAGATGCTGAGGATGGAGAGAGGGAGCCTGGGGACACCGCGTCCTGAGGGTGGGCGGCAGGACAGGCCTTGCTGGCGTCTGCCTGCCTGCCTGCTGACAGACCCTGAGCCCGTGTTCACCCTCCTGAGGAGCCCTCAAAAGTGAGAGTCGAGGGGGACTGAAGTCCGGGAGGACACAGGCAACGGGGGTGACGGCAGGGACCAGGTGTCTCAAGGGCTCGCTGTGTGCCGGCCCACCCTCCGTCTCAAATGCTTTACGTGTCCTGACTCATTGAAGGCCTGCCCACCCCGTCCAGGGAGGCTGGTGTTTTATGGCCGTTCTCAACCCCGGGGTGAGGACCTGAAGCCCAGGGGGGTGGGGTCACGGCCTGCGGACGTCGCACGCAGCCACACAGCACAGCCCGAGGGTCTGAGCTGGCCAAGCTCTGCAGCCACCGCTTCTAAGCCCGGGGTCACGCTGCCGTCCAGAGCACGCGCGCTCGGGATCTTCACGCCACACAGAAGCATGGGATCAACGTTGCAAAGCGGGAGAAAGGAACCTGGGAGATGCCTGCTGTCCTTCCCAGACTCAGCCTTCGGCTCACGCGCCGTCCATGGCTGCCCAGGGCCTGCGGGACTAGTGCAAGGCCCTGGGTTCCCTGACCCTACGTGCGCCTCACCCTCCACCCCACTCACCTGCCCACCACGCCTTGTCCAGCCTGACCCTTCCGACCCCCTTGCTCCCTGGCACTGTGCCCAGCCCCTCTCCCCCTTTCCCCACGCCCAGCTCAAGGCCACCTCAACTCCCGAGTCACCAATACCCCACCCCCGCTCAGCTGCGGAGTTCCCGGTCCTGCCAGTGAGACACAGTGCTGCGGGAGGCTGACACGTGCTGGGTTTAATAGTGTGACCTACCAGTAGACGCTGAAGGGTCGTAGAAAGTCTGGAGAGTGGGAAAGCAGAGGCAGCGAAAGGTCTTAGCCGGCTCCCTCCCCGGGAGGTGGGTGCTGTTGTTATACACAGGCTCTGTGTGGCTTCAGAGCGTTTCCTTCAACTTCCACAGAAAGCGGAAGCCCCACCTTTTCATTTATTTCAGATCTACCCCCGAGGGATCAGTAAGTCCCCCGTCGAGCCTAAGGCACTGTCACGGGGTTCACGATAGGTCCTGTCCTCCGAAGTAGTGGATCCCCAAGAAGCTGCCGTCGTGGGTTGCAGAGCTCAGCGAGAAACAGGGTCTTCACTGGATTCTGGTCAGAAGGGTCAGGGGCTGTGGTCACCCCATAAAATGAGGTGTGTGTGTGTGTGTGTGTGTGTGTGGATAGCGATCAGTCATGTCTGACTCTTCGCAACCCCTTGGATTGTAGCCCGTCAGGTTCTTCTGTCCATGGCATTCTCCAGGCAGGAACACTGGAGTGGGTGGCCATTTCCTTCTCCAGGGGATCTTCCCGACCCAGGGATCGAACCCGGGTCTCTTGCATCTCCTGCATCAGCGGGCGATTCTGTAGTGGTGCATCAGTTGGGCAAAAAGTGAGGTTTGCAGGTCACTAAGTAACCCCGGCAGCCCAGAGGCCAGGCTCCTAGGAGGCGAGCGCCTCTGCCCGCACCCCATGGGCCGCAGCACAGTAGCTCAGGGCGGGCGCTCCTGCTGGCGAATGAAAGAGGGGAAGAAGCCGGTGTGCAGAGGCAGGAAGATGGAGCAGAGCAGGGAGGGTGAGGCCTCGCCCACCATCCAGGCTGGAGCCTCGGAGGCTGGGCTGTCCCCCTGGGTCGGAGCCGGGAGAGCCCAGGGCCCAGAGACTGGAGGGGCTCCCTGGCGGCCCCCCAGCCAGCGCCTTGGAGGAAGAGAGGCTACCAAGTCAGAAAGACTACAAGCAGCCTGGCTTTGGAGCCATTCCTCACCTACAGCAATTCCAAGAATGCGCAGCCAGAGGAGAGGGGAAGGGGCTGGGGGAGGCGCACGGGGTGGGGGTGCCCCGCCTTTCCCCAGGGAGGCAGAGGACCCAGAGCCTCGGCATCTGGAGAGGACTCCGGCCCACAGAGCAGTGGGGACGCTGGCTTGTAGGGGATGCCCACTGCCTGCCAGGCGCTGCCGTGACCCCACAGTCACACCGCTGGGGCCCGGCGGGGCCAGGACTCACACCCGCGCTCACGCACTGATGGGGAGTGCTCTGCGGGAACCCCTGCGGGCAGGCCTGCTGTCTGTTCAGCTCCCTGCATGGCTCAGAGGAGCCGCCGAGACCCTCAGAGGGGTCACTTCAGCCTCTCGCCCACTCTCTGTAGCCGCAAACACGTGCTGCCTCAGGGCCTTTGCACTTGTTGACCCTGCTGCTTGGGATTGATGTTTGGTCACTCAGTCGTGTCTGACTCTTTGCGACCCCATGGACCGCAGCACGCCAGGCCTCCCTGTCCATCACCAACTCCTGGAGCTTGCTCACACTCGCGTCCATCGAGTCGGTGATGCCATCCGACCGCGCCATCTCCTGTCACCCGCTTCTGCCTGGGAGGCTCCTGCTCTATTACCTGCTTGGCTCACTCCGGCTTCCTCCGGAAGAGTCAGTGACTTGGGCAGGAGGTCTGCACGCCTTCTGGGCTGGAGGCAGGGGCCAGGGGGACACACGAGTGGACGTGGCCTTGTCCCCACCCTTGAGAGGAGTCTCGAGAATTCCAGTGAAGTGAGGCAGGGACCAAGGGTGGGCAGAGAGGAGCCGTGGGGTTCCAGAGGTGAGCACGGCCTCGGCCTGACTCAAGCAGAGGGTTCCTGGGGGAAGTGACGTTTCCTCCTGGCCGGAAGGCTGACTGAGGCCTGAGGGCAGCTGAGCAAAGAGGTGGAGGGAGCCTGGTTGTCAGGGGCCCGGGGCTCTCAAGGGCACCCAGCCTGTTCCAGGGCTCTGTGGCTGTGTGGCTGCTGCACCGGCTCTGCTCAGAGCCCGACCAGAGGGCATGGCATCCCTGCTGAGAGGGCGCCCGGAAGTCAGCCCGCCAGAGGTTCGTCTTTGGTACCAGACGGAAGCTTTGTCCCATTGCAGCTGACTCACACCCCTCTAGGGTGGCCCGAAGCTGGGAAAACCATCTCCTCTCCTCTCCTTGGATACTTAAGGGGGATCTTAGCAGGAGGGGAGAACACTGAGCTGAGTTACAACTTCCAAGTGTCTTGGTTTTTAAAGAACTGTTCCAAGCCTGGTGTGTTCAGATGTCTTAGAGGATCCTTTGTCTCTACCAACCTGGGACTCGTCTTGGGTCTTTTGCCGTTGGCTTTATGTTTTGCGAGCATGCCCGTCAATTTCTTTGTCCGCTGACCTCCAGCGTGAATCTTTGGAAGAAGGTGCGGCGTTATGGGCCAGGGTGCCCCAGACGGTGCTTCTCAGGGCGTTTCACCAGGCGTGTCCCGGGGCTGGGTCACCACCCACCTCTGCTCCGGTTTGCTGTTGCTCAGTCGCTCCGTTGTGTCCGACTCTCTGCGACCCCGTGGACTGCAGCCTGCCCATCTCCCCTGTCCATGGGGTCTCCCAGGCAGGAACACTGGAGGGGGGTTGCCCTTTCCTCCTCCAGGGGAATCTCCCCGACCCGGGGATCGGACCTGGGTCTCCTGCGTTAGCTTCTTTAGCGCTGAGCCGCTGGGAAGCCCCCACTGGGCGGCTGTGGGTCCCTGTTAGCCACGGGGCATGGATGCAGCCGAAGGCGGCCCTGTGGGTCTGCTGCCTGCACCCCAGAAGCCTCTGTTTCAGGGATTCCAGGCTGCTTTCCCATGCAGTCCAGTGACAGGGACCAGTCAGACCGTGAAGGGTCCAGGGCGGGAGGGTGTGTCAGACAGCAGCACCGTAGACCCCAGCTGTGCCAGGTTTGAGCGCAGCTGCCTCAGGGACTGGGGAGGCGGGCTGGGATCTCCGAGGACTCACTCAGGTCTCTTTCATCCGCCCTGCCCCTGAGCCCCTGCCCGCTGCCGGCCAGGAAGCCAGGCCAGTTCTGGGCCTGGAGTGAGGGGAGTGTAGCCTGGCGGGGCTGCCAGAGATGCTCCGCCTCTCGGGGATGTGGAAGGCTGTGCCGTGGAGAACGGGCACAGTTGTGCAGGTGGTGGGGGAGACCCGAGGTGCCCTTTCCCTGCCTGGCGGGGTGGTGGGGACTCGGGGGAGTGCCTCAGGGGTGAAGGGAAGCCAGTTTCCAGGAGACAGCTTCAGGCCTGTGTGGCCTGACATCCTGGGCGGGGGATGCTCCTGCAAGATGCTCACGCGCAGAGCCTGCAGGTCAGGCATCAGGGAGCCGGCCTCTGGGTGCCACGCTGAAGCTCGCGTTCATCTTCCTCTCCAGCTTCGCTGTGGCTCCAACACGCCAGGCACCCCAGACACATGATCGGCTTTGCGGTTGCTGTTCCAGTATCCGCTCCAGCTGGACAGGGTTTGGGGGATCTGTTTGTTTATCTAATACGTTCACTGCCATCACTTCCACCGCTCACGCCCCAGAAGGTGCTCAACAAAGGCAGATGGAATGAACTCGTGCCGTCCGCTTGGAGTAAGGATGTGGGAAGCCGTGTCTGTCCCCAGGGAGACAGGAGACACAGGCGTTGGTGACGGCCATCTGGGACGTGCCAGAGCCTCTGACCGAAGCCAGCCCAGGGCTCAGAAGAGCCCAGGGGTCACTTGGTCTGCCGGCTGGCAGGGGCCAGGGCAGCGGAGTCAGGGCAGGAGCATGACGTGGAAATCTGACATTAATCCCGCAGGACCTAATTCATGAAAACATCTAATTACAGGGTGCTGGCGTTTAATTGTAATTTTGGTAATGACCTGCAACTGCATACAAATTATAGGGTAATCAACTCGAAACGTGCTTACAGCTGCCGTAAATGCCGTGTAATCTAACGGGGAGCGCCCCGGCCAGGGTCTGCGGGGCGCGGACAAGGGCACAGTGCTGGGAACGTCCTCCGTCTGGCTTGTGGTGTCCCCGCTGGGGGTGCGAATAGCGTGGAGCTGGGCTGCGAAGGCCAGCTACCCTGCACCCCCAGCCCCCAGCCATGAAGGGGGACCTGCACGCAGGCTCCAGTTTAAACTGCAACAGGAGAGGCTGAGGCCAAACCCAGACTGCGCCAGAAGAGATCAGAGCGTGAGCAGGAAGGTCGACCTGCTGGCGGCTCTCAGCAGGTGGGAGTCCCGAGACAAGGGCTTGGCTGTGCAGGCCACCTCCGTACCTGCAGGATAGCCCAGTTAGAGGCTGGAGTGCCTGCGGGTGCGTTTTATTTGGGCTGCTTCCCAGGTGATACTAGTGGTAAAGAACCCGCCTGCCAACGCAGGCAGATGTAAGACACGTGGGTTCAATACCTGGGTGGGGAAGATCCGCTGGAGGAGGGCACGGCAACCCTCTCCAGTGTTCTTGCCTGGAGAATCCCATGGACAGAGGGGCCTGGTGGGGTGCAGTCCACGGGGTCGCAAAGAGTCAGACACGACCGAGGTGAGTTTGCACGCACATTGCTCTGAAGGGGCAGAGCTGAGCGTCTTGGACCGGGCACCCACGCTCTCGTAGCCGCATCCCACCTCGGCCCCTGTGGTCGCCCGGCAGGGCCCTGCCTCTCATGCTCACTTGCAGCTTTACCGCCTGGATCTCGGTGGTATTGACTCGCCTGCACGTGTCCAGAGGCAGTGCCCCTGCTGAGAGGGAGGTGGGCCTTGGGGCCGGACACCCAAGGACTGAACTCTGCCCGCTGCCCCTTGCTGGCTGAGTGGCCTCGGGCGAGCGGTTATGTGCGTGCATAGAACGCACAGCTTGCAGGCTCAGGCAGCACATTCTCCAGCTGCAAGGACGGCCTAGCGTCACGGGTAAGAGCAGGGGCTCTGCAGCCAGCCACCTGGCTTCCCATCCCAGCCCTGGCACCCGTGAGCTTCCTGAGCTTGCCTCCCCTTGGACAACCCTTGTTTCTCTGTCTGTAAAAGTGGGGATGATTATAAGGACTGCTGCCTAGCTCAGAGGGTCTGTGGAAGGAGTTCATGAATAGAAGGGCTTCAATAAAAAGAAATGTCAGCTGTGAGTCTGCACGGTGTGCTGGGAGTGAGCAGTGGGTAAAGCGGGGGACGGGCTAGCCCGCGTTCCTGCGCAGGTGCACAAATCCCTCTCCTGGATGACTTTCCCTTGCTGAGCTGCCTGGCGAACTCTTATTCGCCCCTCAAAACCCAGCTGGTTTTCCCCTCTTCAATCCAGTGTTGGCTGCTCTCCTCCTTCTCAGGGGCATCATCCATCGGGTGCTGCCTGTTCTGATGGCATCACGTTCGCGAGGCCATTGGCCCGTTTCTGTCTCCAAGTGGGAGTGTTTGGGGGCACATTGGTGGCTGACATCGTAACTGCAGTGGGCACGGCCGCTCAGAAGAACTTCCTAGATGTTGGTTGAACTGATCTGATTGAATTAGCGAGCAAGGAGAGGGGGGACTTGGGGGACTCTGTGCCAAGGTAGATGCTTTTGGATTTTTTGTTTAAAAAAGGAAACATTCATAAGGGGGAATAGATGTGTGTGTGTGTATATATATAAAGCAGTAAATAACTACATTGGGTAAAAGTAACGTTTTCCTTGTCAACCTCTTGAGTCCTCTAGAGGCAGCCGCTGTTGATAGTATCTGGTTCTTCACTGCACACATTTTCTGTGCTTCTGCACACAATATATATTTCCCTCTACAAATGGACCCTCGAGACACACTTGTCTGCGTCTCCTCTTTTCATTTGCTAGTGAAAATCCTGCCGCTGCGGAGTTCACAGACCACCCCACTGGTTTTCGGGGCACGTGCTCTTCCAAGGTCCGGGTGCCTCGTGATTTATTTAGCTGCTCCCCACCCTCCCCCCACCCCCCGCCGTGTACAGACGATGGGCCGTTTCTGGTTTTCGCACCCCCGGGCCAGGCTGCGTGAGCACGTCTGTGTGACTCCCCAGCATGTGTGTGTCTCCCCAGCACGTGTGTGTGCTGCTGCGGTGAGGTCCGCCGACCGGCCGGGCCTGCCCTGCACTGCTGGGCCCTTCCGTTGCTTTCTATCCTTCGCTCTTTCCGTGGCCCTTTGAGCGGCTGTCCTGCTGTGCTTTAGACAGTCTAGAAGCCTTCCCTATCCCGTGGCCCCCGCCCCGCTTCAGGGCTCTGACGGGAAACACCGGCGAGGGTGAGAAGAGGGACCGATGGGCTTGTCCCTGAAGCCTCCGCCCCGATCGGCGCCGCCAGCCGGGGCCACGCCGCCCCGTTTAGCTTTCGGTGGGTCTCTCCTGCAGACGTGGAGCTTCTCAGCTGCGGAACCACGTCTGAAGGCCCTTCTCTCGCCATGTTCTAGATCCAGGGACGCTGAGGTCCAGGCAGAGGGGCGTGGAGGGCAGGGCCTGCCCGGAGCAGGGTGTCGGGGGTGGGACGTTTGGGGGCAGCAGTCGACACTCCCTTTCCCTGGGGCGGGGGCCCCCCACTGGGGGCCTGGAGCCCCGTCCCTCGGCCTAATCCCGTTTTCTGCCCAGCTGAACAGCGGAGAAGGCTTATTTCTCGTCCCATTTTAATGCAAAGAAGGCTGCCAGGCCTGGCTTGTTCTGAGCCCGGTGACAGTGGCCGTGAATGGGGACTCCAGTAACCGGGACAAAAGTGTGACAGGGCCCTCCATCATGGCATTGTCCCACCGCCGGGACGTCACGGCTGCTCCCAGAGCCTCCGGGGGCGGGCCGGGGGCCTCCGGCGGGAATGCTAAGCAGACAGGGGCCACCCGGCCTGGTCTGGTCAGTACTTCCATTGTGTTAGGAGCTCGGACCTGAACAATTCAGACAGCCCCCCAGCTGCTCCCCTCCTTCCGCCCTCCTCCCGACACGAGGCCCGGACGCGCGGGTGTGGGTAGAGGGGCTCTCGGACCGCCGACCTTGGAGAGGCCACTGCTGCTGCTGGGCGCCAGGGCGGGCGCGGGCCCTGCTCTGAGGCCCACGGTGATCTGGGCTGGACCCGGCACTGCCTCCAACTTGAGACAGTCACACCACAGGCCAAGTCACCAGGCCTTGGGGGGCCCAGGAGGCATGGCGGGGGGCTGCAGGGGGCAAGGAGGGCAGCACTGTCCGGCAGAAACGGGGTGCAGGCCAGGTGTCTCATGATGCGTGTGACTTCCACGCAGTCACAGGAAAAGAAAGGAAAGGGAAACAGGTGAAATGAGTTTCAGGAGTACAGTTCATGGGACTTGCCCGAAATCTCACCTGAGCACATACATAACCTCTGTTGGAAATACTATTAACGAGACATTGTGTTTATGAAACACATTGGGCCTTTGAAATCTGGTGAGTGCCCCCGCCCCGCCACACGCCTCAGTCCTCTTGTATCTGCTGAGAGTCCACATGTGGCTGGTGGCTGTTGTGCTGGGTGGCTCAACTCCGCAGGGTGCCAGCAGGCACACCCACCCTCCCCGGTGACCCAGGGCAGCCGCAGCTCCTCTCCCGCCCCTCTGGGGGGCTGCGTGGGGGCCCCGGAGTAGTGCAGGTCGGGGTGGACTAGATGGGTATCTCCCAAGCCAGGCAGCAGTCCTTTTGCGGGACCTGCCCTCGCTGCACCCATTTTACAGATGTGGAAACAGAGGCCCATTCGCACAGAGATGCGGAGGGAGGGCGCAGCCACTCTCTGACCTTCCCCTCATCGACATTTAGCTAGGAGAGTCCTCCCCACTCCAGTCTGTTCAAAGGTCTGTGAAGCTCCTTCACTTACAAAGTGAAAGTGGTATTACTGCCCCCGGGAGGGGGGGAAGCTGGGATGAGGGGCAGCTGGGTGGGGCGGCCTCTGGTACGTGTGTGCTCCTCATACAGCTTCTGGCGGGCACGTCCAGGGTCTCTGCACCCACAGAGGGAAGGCGGACACTTGCAAGCTTTGAAGGGTGGTTCCCAGGCCAAGGGTGGGAGCGCAGAGGGGGCGGGTGTGGACACAGCACCCCTCTCCTCCCGCCCCCACCAGACCCCAGTGATCACAGGAGGCTCCCATCCTCAGAACCACAGGCTCACCTGCTCAGCCAGTGCATCTGTGACTGGACACCTTCCAGGGCCAGAGCGGGCACAGCTGGTAACAGACCGCAGACTGAGTTAAGCAGCTGCCACACACGGAGGGGCGAGCCCGGAGGAGGTGATGGGGGCTGGGACACGCAGGTGGATGCCCCCGCCCTCCGCCTCCCTGCCCCTCTTCTCCCCGACACCCCAGCCTCTGAGCCTCCCCCCAGCCCCCGTCCACCACCACTTGGATGGCCCAAGCAGCTCCATTATGTGGAACTGGAGACTGAGGCCCAGAGGAGGGCAGGGGCTTGTCCAGGGTCACAGAATGAGTGGCTCTGGAGTCTGGGACCCTTTCTCCTGGTCCAGCGGTGCCTGGGGACCCTCCCAGCAGCCTGAGCCACATGCTGTCGCCTGCCTGCTCCAGCACTTGGGAGGGTCAGCCTCGAGGCTCTCAGATCTGCCCTCTCCCTGGCCTTGGATTTGCTCCGCCTGCTGAAGGAGGCGGGGCACATTGCTTCACCTTCACGTGCTCCGCGATGCTGGCCCAGCAGCTTCCCGCTGAGTCTGTTTCCTCTTCTGTAACCTGGAGAGTGAATTTTACAGCTGGTTTCTGGAGAAGGAAATGGCAACCCCCACTCCAGTATTCTTGCCTGGAAAATCCAGGACAGAGGAGCCTGGCGGGCTAGGGTCCATGGAGTTGCAAGCGTTGGACACGACTGAGCGACTAAACCAGCACGGAGCACTTGGGGACCATGTGAGAAAGACCCTTCAGGACATGCTTGTCTGACCCTCGACCCTGGGCATCCTAGGTCCTGGCCTGAGCGGGAAGAACTGGGGGACAGTGAGGGATTCCACGCTGGCCCCGTCCAGGGAGACCTTCAAGGACAGGACATGCAGACAGTGGGAGGCCTCACCTGGACACAGACATGGAGAGAGCAGGGAGGATGGGCTCATAGCTGGACCGACTTGAACTTGGGTCCCATTAATCAAGGTCTATACCTAGAAGAAGGGAGGTGAAGTTGTGCCTCGGCTGCCCAGCCCCTCCTGGGTCCTGTGTCTGGAGCAGGGTGAGAGGAGCCAACCAGGTTTGGGAGGTGACTGCACACACCATTCAGTGAGTGAGGCTGGGGAGATGCCCAGCTCCGTCTGAGTCTCTGCCGGCTGCCCCGGTTAGGGGAGGAGGTGGGGCTGTGCGCCCAGAGGGCCAGGCGGGGCTCCGGTGGCCAGAGCACAGAGTCGGGCTCCCGCTTGGCGTGGGGGCGCGTGTCCTCCCAGGCAGGCTCGGCAGGATGGGGCGGGCTGACGCATAAAGGGGGAAGCACCACATTCAGGAAGCCTCATGTGGAGGCTGATGGATGCAAAAGTGGGCTCTGGTGTTGAGTGGGGGCGGGACTCCGGGGTCCACAGGGCTCCTCCTGCTCAGAGAAGCGGGCCTCCAGGGGGAACAATGTTCCCAGGGAGCAGCGGGAACCACTGCTGATTACAAATTGCTCTGTGATTTTTCTCCCGTTACCACGGCGACAGCAGGCTGAGCATCTTAAGCAGCAGCGGGATGCAGCTGGATCTTTTAAAGCCGTAGATGGTTCCCCTTCGGGCTCCACACATCCTTTCTCCACCTCTCATCCTCCCTTCCCCTTGCACCTCCGGTTCTCCTTAACACTGTTCCCTCCCTTCCTTCCTCTTTCCTTCCCCTCCCTCTCCTTCCCACCAACCCTGCGCTCACATGAGGGGTCATACCTGCTCCCCACTCAACTCTACATGCTGTGCCTCATCCCTGCGGCTCAGAGCTTCTTGCTCTCAGATCCCCCGGGCCTCAGTTTCTACGTCTGTAGAATGGGAAGGGCGCGTGCCTGGGTGATGCCTACCGCATCTTCACAGGGTCACATCAACTCACCCTGCAATTCCTAGGCGAGTGCCCCCTTCTGTAGGAAGTCTCTGGAGGGCTCCAGGCTGCAGCGAAGCCTTCCTTGATTCATTCATGTTCACATGTGGGTTCTTTAACCTGTGCCATTTTGTGCAGTAGCCACCGGCCCACGTGTGGCTGCTGAGTCCTTAACATGTGGCCGGTACTGTGTTTTAAGACAACACTGGGGATATGTTGGGTTAAACGACATATATTATTAGGGTTGCTTGCACTGGTTTCTTTTCACTTTTAGAACATTTTAAGCCAGCTGTGTGGTTTGCATTGTGCTTCTGCTACAAATGGCATTAAGTTAACAGGGGCAACCACAGAGCAGCGGCGACATGGCAGCTGCTGCGAACAGAGCTGGGGCTCGTTTCACCCGGACGGAGCCCCGTGACGCCATGTCCGTACTGTCGGTCTGACCACCAGGGAGAAGGAGGCTCGGAGGAGGAAGTTGCTGGTCGACGGCACCCTGCTGGGTGGTTGTGCCAGGCCCCTGTCTAGGTGGGTGTGGGGAGGGGTGTGTGCCCTTAAGACAAAGCCCACAGATGCGGGGCTTTAAGGCAGAGAGAGGGTGGCTTCAGAGCCGATGGGACTGAGCGGGCGCTGCAGGGTGTTCAGGTCGGTAGCAAGGCCAGTGGCCGCCCCGCGTTGGGGTGTCAGGGCGTGGTAAGTGCTGAGATGGTCCTCCCTGAGCCTGGAGCCCCTCGCCCGCCTCATCGCCCCAAACCTCTGGCATCATCACTTTGTCCGAGTGGGTCTAACACCCAGGTCCTGCCTGCTGCTGTGTCCTGACCCCCCACGTGTGCGGCCTCAGAGAGGCTCTGTGACTCCCTCACCTGTGAGCTTGGTATATTCAGGCTTGTGTATCTCGCACACATATACCTGTGGATGGTAGCCCGGCAGGCTCCTCTGTCCATGGGTGTGTGTGTGTGTGTGTGTGTGTGTGTGTGCGCGTGCGCGGCTCCCCAGGGAGCTCAGTGGAATCGTCCAGGCTGGAATACTGGAGTAGGCTGCCATCTCCTCCTCCAGTGACTCTTCCCGACTCAGGGATCGAACCTACGTACCCGGTAGCTTCTGCATTGGCAGGCAAATTCTTGACCCCGAACCGCCCGGGAAGCCATAGTCACACACACACACACCTATATCCACTGTGCGCACACATGCACACGCGTCCACATGTAAGCACACAGACAGCACCTGCACGTGTATACACACACACATCTGTAAGCTTCACATAGTGGGCATATAGATACATGTACACATGTATGCATCTATGTATGTAAACTGGTGTGGTCAGGGCATCTTCAGTTTGTAAAAACTGTTAGAAAATGCCAGTTGGATGCCCGGGTGAGGTGGCTTGATGGGGATGGAGGAGGGAGTGCTTTCTGTAGCCTCAGGGCTCACGTGGGTCACTGTGTGCCCAGCAGGCATCTAGCAGGGTGCCCGCAGCCCCCGGGGCAGGAAGACACGTTCCGTAAATGGATGAACATGCTTGCGAGACAGGGGCCCTGCACCCAGGACTCTGCATCGTCTCTGTGGCCAGCGCCAGGCCTGAGTGCTGGGCCCGGCTCCTGGCAGCCTGCTCGTGGGCAGGCGCGTGTGTGCGGGCAGGTCGTGCGCCCCTTGGAGCCCCGGGTTGACCGTGGCCCGCTTTGGGCAGATGGCTTGGCTGGCCCTTCAACATCATCCCCTGCAGACGGCCTGGTGCTCCAGGCCCTGGGGACCAGCCCTGGGGCAGCTCCCGCAGCCTCCCAACCCCTGGGCGGAGGGTGAGCGGGGCTATCTGCCCCTCCCGCAGGCCGGCAGCAGGGCAGGGGGGCATTGCGTCCACCAGGGCCCGTGGCTCCTGCCTGGCCACCCGCTGCACCCCCGGGCACTGGTTCCAGCTTTTCCAAGCCTCAGGCCTCAGAGAGAACGTCTCCCCGCCTCTGCCGGCCCCTCCCCACCACCCCGCCTTCACCCCCAAATCCTCCTGGCTTCTCTGGCTTGTGCCTCTGAAGCCGTGTGAATCACCCCCCAATGGGGCTGCCCGTTCCCTGCCAGGACCCTGTCCGACACACCAGGCAAGTCCTCGGTTTCTGTGAAATGGGCGTGCTCACAGGCGCCACACCCTGCCGAACAGGTTAAGGCAGAGAATCCCAGCGGCGTGGCCAGCCCATCGCCCATGCCTGGCAGATGCCTCTTTTTTAATGGGGCTGCGGGGGGCAGGCGGAGAGGGCTCTGCTGCAGTCAACAGCTTGGACTCTAGAGCTGGACAGTCTGGACTGCGATTGCATCTCGGCCGTGCGGCAGCTGTGTGACCTTGGGCCAGTGACTCAGCCTCTCTGAGCCTCCCCTGTAAATCGGGAGTGGTAGTTACTAGAGCGCCTCACACATGAGGACTCTGCACGCTCACCAGCTGGGCTGTCCCTGCCCTTCCCGAGTGGCCACAGATGCCCACGTGTGTGTGGGAGAGGCTGAGCACCCGTGGTCCGTGGGGAGCAACAGGCACCCCCACCCCCGCATTTGCAGAGTAGAAGCTGATGACCCGGGCACGCGGGGCCTCATCCGCCTCTCTGGTCACCCACCTCGACTTCCTCTGCCATGTGGCTGGCGGGTGGACGTGGCCAAGTGCTCCCGGAGGCTGCGTGTGGGTCCTGTCTTCTCGGACAGAGGGGTGTTGGACCCGGGGGCTCTGTGGCCTCAGGGTACGTGCCCTTCCTTCTGGGGTGTGTGGGGGGTCACTCCATCCACCCTTGGGGACACGCGGGGCCTTCTACCAGGCCAGCAGCATCACGTCCCCTCTCAGGGCGGGCGCCCCCCGCTGGGCGCCCCCCACCCCCCCCCCCATCCCACCCCACTCCGGCCGTGTAACCAGAGCCGCAGTGCAGGGAGCCTGGCCCGGGCCGGATCGCACAGGTATCAGCTCACCGCCTGGGTCCCGTTTCCCTTCACACGAGGGCGGCTAACAATGGCCGACAGTCCCCACAGGGGGCCCGGCCCCCCGCCCAGGGAGAGGCCCTGGAGAGCTATCGGGCCACACGATCTCGCCCCTTGGAGAGGCGGCCCTCCCCTGCCGACAGGGCGCACAAATGGGGCCTTCAGCGGCTGCCAGCGCCCGGGGAGCGGCCGCCAGCGCCCGGGGAGCGGCCGGAACCGGCCCCCGTGCCAGCCAGGTCGCGCGGCTGCCTCTTCCCCTCCGTATGAACCTGCCCCCCCCATACCTGGGCCTGGGTTTCACCCCGTGAAAGCCCTTTGTTCCCAGACCTGGACGAAACTGGGCCCTGCTGGGCAAGGGGCTGCCCGCCTCTGCCCATGGAGCCTGCTGCCCCCCGAGGGCCCTCGGACCTCAGCCGGCGGGCTGGGGCAGCAGGTCCAGGAGGCAGGCGGGGTCAGGGGGTGGGGGTACTGCTGGGCGAGGGGGGGCGAGGCTGCCGTCGCCTCAGGTGGCCTTGATTTTGTTGTCTCTTTCCTGCCCCCCGGACGCCGGGCTCCTTTGCTCTGGAAGTTTCTCAGCAGCGGTGCATAGGAGGCCAGGACTTGTGGTCCAGCCGGGCAGGCCCAGGCCTTCCTGGGGGACCCAGGAGCCTCTCTGACCCTGGCGGAGCCCTCTCGACTCTTCACCTGCGGATCCAGCTGATGGCGGCTGCTGGCCTCGTTGCTGCAGGCTGTGGTTTGCTGCAGCACCCGCCGGCAGTTGTGACCTCAGGCAGAACTGTAGCCAGGTGTGAGGGGGTCCCCACGGGGACACGCAGAGGCCAGGCTCCCCTGAGACCTTCCCAGCCACACCTTTCAGGGGCGTGGGGAAGCACCCTGAAGACGCCGGTTGCAGGCTGAGACTCAGGGTTCTTTTTGTTTTAATATTTGCTTGTCTGCACGGGTCTTCATTGCGGCACGTGGGGTCTTGGGTCTTGGCTGCGCTCTCTTCTAAGTTATGGCTTGCGAACTCTTAGTTGTGGCACGCGGAAGCTAGTTCCCTGAGCGGGGATTGAACCGGGCCCCTCCCCCGCCAGGGGAGGCATGGAATCTTGGCTTCTGAGCCACTAGGAAAGTCCCAGGACTTGGGGCTCTTGAGGGAATTCAGCCCACGCAGTGGCCTGTCCCCCCAAAAAAACAGGCTGTGGGTCTGGGCGGGCCAGGTGCTTGGTGAGCTGGACGGTCCATGCAGTAGCCGCTTGCCCTGTACGGCAACTCACATTTGAGAAAGAGGAAATAGTGTTTCGTCCATCGCACTGGCGGCGTTTCACGCGCTCCTGGCCGGGTGTGTCTGTGGCTGCCACAGTGTTCCACGTGGAATAGTCTCTGGGTGGCGCGGCCATCGAACCTGGGGGCAGTGGGCTAACACACACCTGCTGGGCACCTGCCATGTGCCAGGCCCCACCCTGGCTGTCTGCAAACCGGCAGGTCAGAGGCACCCTCTGAGCCTCGCTGCTCGCTCTTCCCACGTGTGTGTGTGCGGTGTGCACACTGCTGGCACCAGAGAGAGCAAGGCCCCAGCCAAGCTCCCAGCACACGGCAGAGGCACGTGGGGTAACACAGCCCTGGGGGTGATGACCCCCCAAGGGAGGCGCAGGCCGGGTGCTGGGAGCTGGTGTGGAGGAGTCCCCACAACCCTGGACGGGGGCAAGGGATGCTTCTGTTTCTCCGCCCCGAAAAGTGCAGGCTGGGCTGAGTGAGTGCCAGGGTTTCAGGTGTGAGGTGAGCACCCACGACTCTCACCACCAGTGTTCTGTGTGGGCCCGAGATGTGCTCCGTGCACCCAGGGACGGGGTGGCCACTACCTCCTCATTAGCAAGACACAGCCCAGCCTGTTCATGGGTGTGGCAGGCGGGATAATGGCCCCCCAAATCAGCTGTGTCCTGGTTCCTGGAGCCTGAGTGTGTTAACCTCGAGTGGTGGAAGAGCTTTGAATATGCGGATAAATCTAGGGTCTTGAGATGGGGGATGAGCCTCAGTTGTACAGATGGCCCTGATATCATCATCATGGCTTCATGAGGAAGGCAGGGGGGTGAGGGGCTCCGAAGACAGAGGATGGGGCCAGGAGCCAAGGAGCGCAGGCGGTGGCCAGAAGCTGAAAAGGGCAAAGGCGTGGGTCCTCCTCTCAGAGGCCCCAGAAGGGACCAACCCAGCCACCACCTGCCTCCAGTCCAGGGAAAGTGACTGCTGACTGCTGACTTCTGACCTCCAGACCTGGAAGCGGGTAAGTCTCCACTGTTTTCAGCCACTCAGTTTGTGGTTGTTTGGTACAGCAGCAAGAGGAGTGTGATACATGAGTATAGTGGTCAGCGTCACGGGTTTCAGCGCCGGATGGAAACAGGTGTGAGCGCCTTTTCTAAGTGCATAATCTTGGGCAAATGGCTCCCTTTCTCTGTGCCTCAGTTTACTTTAGCTGGAAAATGGGTCTCCCAATGATGCCCACCTAATAGGGTTCAGTGCAAGCAGGTTATTCAGAAAACGCTCCCTGTTGGCATCGTCAGAATCTCTTGAAAGGCAGCGTGTGGTTTGTGATGGTGTGGTATCCAGAACAGGACCATCTGGGCTGTAGAGGTACTCTGTCTTGCCTCAATGTGTTTATCCGTAAAACTGAAGTAGTGACGCGATACTGTGAAGATTGAATGAAATGCTCTGCATACCTCACTAGCATAGAGGCTGGCCCCTGGTCAGCATTTTGTCGTTCAGTCTCCAAGCCACGTCTGACTCTTTGCAACCCCATGGGCTGCAGCACGCCCGACTCTTCTGTCTTCCACTGTCTTCCACTCAAATTCATGTCCATTGAGTCGGTGAAACGAGCCCCTTCATGGATCACAGCCTTGTCGTGGTGAAGGGGCCGCTGTAACTCAATGAAGCTAGGAGCCATGCCATGCAGGGGCATCCGGGACGGACGGGTCATAGTGAGGAGTTCTGACACAGCATGGTCCACTGCAGGAGGAAGTAGCAGCCCTCTCCAGTGTCCTTGACCGGAGAAGCCCGTGAACAGTAGGAAAAGGCAAAAAGATATGACACAGGAAGATGAAGCCCCCCGACCCCCAGCCCAGGTCGGAAGGTCTTCCGTGGTGTAGAGACCTCTGGGTCTAGTAGTGTCTCCTCTTGGTAAGCATTTAACCAATGCTAATTATTTTTATGGGTTTCCCTGGTAGCTCAGTTGGTAAAGAATCTGCCTGCAATGCAGGAGACTCAGGTTCAATTCCTGGGTCAGAAGGATCCCCTGGAGAAGGAAATGGAGAAGAAAATTATTATTATTATTATTGATGTCATTGGACACCCGGCCCCAGCGCCCCATCCTGGGAGCCCTGCAGGCTGGGCTGAGCATGCAGCCAGGAAGACTGCCCGAGGTGCCCAGCCCGGGGGGCGAGCAGGGCAGGGCTGTGCTGGCTGGCTGGGCCTGGCTCTCTGCATCTCCACTTGCTCTGCACCCGTGCCCCTCAAGCTGTCCAAACACAGGCCGGGAGCCCCAGGAGGACCCCCAAGCAGCAGCCCTGGGAAAGGCTGGCGTCCACAGTGTGCAGCTAGAGGAAGCGGCCCTTGTTTGCTCTCTCGCAGCCCCTGGAGCTCCCTTCCCTCTGCGTGTTTGCTTAGCTTCCCAGCAGCTGTCGGCTGTGGAGGGCTGGCCGCCCAGTGGACCCAGGCCCCAGAGCTCAGTCCTCGACTTTAGCTTCCAGACTCATCTCTTGTCCCCCTGCCTGTCGAGAGTCATTGAGGAGCGGACGAAGCCAGCGTTGCCGAGCACCCACTATGAGCCTGGCCCCTTTCGCTGTGGCCCACGGAGGTCGGTTCCTCAAACCTTCCCTGGGACACTTTGAGCTGGTACCTTCTCTCTCTCCCCATCGACCAGCCAGGAAACTGAGGCACAGAGCTGCCAGGTAGAGCCCCAAGTTCTCACCACTCCTGGGGGTTAGATCTGATCTCCAGGAACCTCAGCCCAAAGCTGCCTGCTCTGTGTGGCCCCCTCTGAAGCTGTCACATAGAATCAGGGGCTCAGAATCATGTGATGGAGCATTTTAAAGCAGAGTTGGATACAGGAAACCGAAGACAGAAATTCTCAATGGCGCTATGAGATCTTAGAGGGAAACCAGAGATCTTTTACTGTCAGGCTCCTTACGTCTCACTGCCGGGAGCCCCTGAATGTCCTGGGGTCCCCCACCTGTTCAGTCCTTCCTAGGAGGCCGGGAAAGACTGAAGGCAAACAGAGAAGGGGGCAGCAAAGCCCAAGATGGTTGGATGGCATCACCGATGCAACGGACAGGAGTTTGAGCAAGCTCCGGGAGTTGGTGATGGACAGGGAAGCCCGGCGTGCTGCAGTCCCTGGGGTCCCAGAGTCGGACACGACTGACCACTGACCAGCAACAAACACGGTGCATTTCCTCGCCCGGGCCCAGCATGGGGCTCTCTCGCCTCCCTAGCCAGCGCATCCTCCTCCTCGAAGCCCCCTTCCCACTTGTCTGCATAAATTAGCACCCCTGCCTCAGAGCATCTGGCGACAAAGAGTGCAGTGATTCTGCAAGGCGGTGCGGGCTTCCTGCGGATTTCACGGCTGTCCCTGGGTGGGGGGTGGAGGACTGTCAACCCCAGGCGTGGGCAGCTCGAGTTCCCTCAGCAGACAGCCCCCTCCCCACCTTCACACCGTGGCTGCGAAGGGACCTCACGCAGGTCTCACCTGGGAGGTGGGGGTGGCTTAAAAATCCCTTGAATTCCTCCAACAAAGGGCAGCTCACTTCCTCAGGGGCTCTCCAGGGCTGAGCCAGAGTCATCCTGGGGGAAGACCACCCCCCTTCCGGTGGTCCCATCAGAATGTGAAAGCCACTACCGTTTGACCCAGAACCCCCACTTTTAGGAGGCAGGAAAGCTATGACCAACCTAGACAGTGTATTAGAAAAGCAGAGACGTCACTTTGCCGGCAAAAGTCCATCTAGTCAAAGCTGTGTCTTTTCCAGTAGTCACGTGCTGGAATGTGAGAGTTGGACCATAAAGAAGGTTGAGCGCCGAAGAATGGGTGCTTTGGAACTCTGGTGCTGGAGAAGACTCTAGAGGGTCCCTTGGACTGCAAGGAGATCACTTCTCTTTTCACAGAGGCTGCCCCCTGCTTCATGCAACCGAGGCCAGCTCCTTGCTTTTCCTGAGTCTGAAGAAGCCTCATGGTGGGGAAGGCGGGGGCAGCCTCTGTGGGCAGGAACCGACCCAGAGGGAGCGACAGGCCGAGTCCTCAGGATGCGGATGAGCGTGGCAGGTCAAATCAGCCTGGAAGCCCCAGCTTAGGCAGGCTGCTGGCCGGTCAGGAGAGGTGGGCTGCAGCAGGAGCCCAGTCTGGGGGCCCCTCTGGGCATGGTAAGGAGTTTGAATTTATTCCATTTTGATGACAAACCATCACAGTGGCTGAAGGAAGGAGCCAGAGGAGCAGGCAGGGGTGAGAATGCAGTGCGGCCCGTCCCAGCAGGGAGAGCCAAGCGCAGCCAACCACCCGAGTCCAGACGCCCCGCGAACGTGGGACCCCTGCCTGCTTCCTAAGGAGACGATGCCTTGCAGCAGGGAGGTTGGTCAGGCCGGGGGCTCGGGAGGGTTTTCTGACCCTGAGGCAGCTGTCGTGTGTCTTCAGCTCCTGACCCAGTTCCCATCACGGGGGCGGCTTCTGCATGGATGGTGGCCAAGAAGCGGGCAGGAGGTGGGCATGCAGGCTACACTCTGTCTGTCATCAGGAGAAAGGGGCGGCAGAGGATGAGATGGTTGGGTGGCATCACCAACACAATGGACATGAGTTCGAGCAAGCTCCGGGAGCTGATGATGGACAGGGAAGCCCAGCGTGCTGCAGTCCATGGGGTCGCAAAGAGTCGGCCACGACTGAGCGAGGGAACAGGATCCCGGCATGAGGCCGGGCTCTGCCACTCAGCAGCCCTACGACTTCAGATCGGCCGCCCCTTTGCTCGGCATCCTCCAGCTTCCCATCTGTGAGATGGGCACTGGGCGCCCACCTCAGCGGCCTTAGTGAGGTCTCCTGGGCCAACCCCTGACACAACTCTTTCTTCTCCTCCTCCCCACTCCGGGCACATGGGAGAACTCTCGCGTCACCACTGAAAATTCAATAAGGAAGGCTTCTCAGAGGGGCGGGGGTCATGGAAACTGGTTTTGCAGAATCTGAATCCAGGCCGTCACTCCGGCTGCCGTCCCTCCGTTAAGCAGATAGTTCAGCAGGGCCGCAGACTCTCTCTACCTGAGCAATGCTGCCTACCGGGGGCCAGGGCTCCTGGGTGCTCTGGACGGAAGAGCCGAGGTAGGGGAGAGGCAGGCTCCCCAGGGGGGTGTGGACAAGCCTGCACCCGGACCTGGGGGCACGTTGAGGGGTTCACAGCAACCAGGGGCCCAGCCCTTCTCTGAGCAGCAGAGCCACACCCACATGACTGCCTGAGCAAAACCCTTAAACCTGGCACCCTAGCTCAGCCTGGACCCAAACTGAGCAGAGAGGCCAGGTGCTGAGCCGCCAGCCTTCCTCGGGGTCAAGCTGGCCGCTGGGCTGGGGCAGCTGGAACCTTCTAACCCTCAGAGGCAGGGACCAGGAACCAATGGGGCCCAGCTCACAGCCTGCCTGCCACCCGGGGCTCCCCGGGCAAGTGCCCCCACTCCCGTCTGTGCCACCAGCAGGGCAGCAGTGGTGCCTGGTCACCGGATTGCTGCGACCGTGCAGCGAGCTGGTCTGGGCATTAGGCACACAACGCAGATAAGCCCCTGGCATTGTTATTCCTGCAGATCCTCCGGGGAGCATGAGGGCCGTGGAATCCCATTCGTCAGGACCGTCAAGTCAGGAGAGCCCAAGTTTCGCTGCAGTAACAAAAGCCCCAAATCCCCAGCGGCTTTAGTGCAACAAAAGTGTCCTTTCCACCCATTCAACATGCCCCAAACGGGCTAGCTGTGGCTTTGCTGTGTGCCATCGAGTCAGGCTGACGGGGCAGCCGGCGTCAGGAACGCTGCCAGTCGCTGTGGCAGAGAGAAGGAAGCAGGGGCTGCTGCCAGCTCCCAGGGTGTCCGCCTGGACACGAGACGCATGACTTCCCCTTCAAACTGGCCACTGTGGGTCACAGGGCCAGCCGCAAGGCAGGAGCGTGGCTCTGGATGCGCCTGAGGGGTGGAGAGGCAGCTTATGTGTGAGCAGTGCCAGTGACCACCTGCCTGCCCACCCGACCTCCTTTATTATTGTTCAGTGGCTCAGTTGCATCTGACTCTTTGCAACCCCATGGACTGCAGCACACCAGGCTCCTCTGTCCTCCACTAACTCCCAGAGTTTGCTCAAACTCATGTCCATTGAGTTGCTGATGCCATCCAACCATCTCATCCTCTGTTGTCCCCTTCTCCTCCTGCCTTCAGTCTTTCCTAGCATCAGGGTCTTTTCCAGTGAGTCAGTTCTTTGCATCAGGTGGCCAAAGTATTGGAGCTTCAGCTTCAGCATCAGTCCTTCCAATGAATCTTCAGGACTGATTTCCTTTAGGATGGACTGGTTGGATTTCCTTGCAGTCCAAGGGACTCTCAAGAGTCTTCTCCAGCACCACAGTTCAAAAGCATCCATTCTCCAGTGCTCAGCCTTCTTTATAGAAGAAGAACTCTCACATCTGTACATGACTACTGGAAAAACCATAGCTTTGACTAGATGGACCTTTGCCGGCAAAGGACTGTTGGCTTGTATGACTGACATCCTTATAAAAAGAGGAAATTTGGACACAGACATGCGTTGAGGGCAGACAGTGTGGAGAGGATCATATACAGGCTGAGGAGAGAGGCCTGAGCAGACAGTCTGCCACGGCCGCAGAAGGAACCTGCCTGCTGATGCCCTGATTTGGGATTTCCAGCCTCCAGAACTGAGAGGTGATAAATCTCTGTAATTTAAGCCACCGAGCCTGTGGTGCTCATATCAAGGCTGATAAGAGTCCTGTCTCATATGGAGAGAAGTACATCAGAGGAGATGTGCGCAGTGCTTGGAAAAGGGCCTCACTCCATCATCGATGAGGCCCAGGGAGGCTGAGCAGCTTGCCCTGAATCACACAGCTCCTGGGCACCTGATCTGGTGACGCTGCTGAGCTCCAGTCTGAGGTCCCCTCCCGAGGGTGCTTTGCTGGGTTCCTGTCACCCTGGGCCTTCTTTGCCCATAGCTGGGGCTCAACCACACCAATCGATCATCCTTTCAGTGGTCAAGGGAAAAAAGCAAACCACCAGAGAAGGGGGCCAGGCTGGCGGAGAAAGGCTCTTACTCAAGGAAGTAATTATGCGTTGAGTGGAAAAGTGCCCCAGTGTGTTTAGTGATTCAGCATCGCTGAGTCCCTGGCGGGTGTGCAGCCCCAGCTGCCTTCCACCGGCAAGCGACGCGTCAGCAGGTCCACCAGTGGCCGCCTCTCTGCCACCATCCAGGTGTGCTGGCGGGTAGGCGCCAGAAGCAGGTGGACCGAAGGCCACTCCAGGCAGAAGACCTTCCCCTGGGGAGGGGCCTGGCACCTAATCAAGCACTAAGTCACAGGCCCTAAGAGCTAAGCCTCAGTTTCCTTGTCTGTAAAATGGGTATCTCTCTGATGAGGAAGCTCCAGGACCTGTGGCCTTTCAAGAACCTGTTACGCGGTGGCCCCTCCCCAGCCACGCCCCGCAGGAGGTCAGAGAGGGTCAGGGCGAGGCTGCAGAGCACACAGTCCTTCTGGGGCACCCAGGGTGGGGGCAGGGGGGTACATTTTGCAACAGCTCTGGGGCGACCCCTCCAAGTAGCCCTGACCGGCTTTGCCAAGGGGGAGCCAGGGTGGGTGTGTGGGGTGGGTGAGTGGATGCTGCGGACACTGAATTTTAGGGGAAAACTTACTAGAATGAAAAGCGCCTTGCGATCACTACAACTCTGCTCCCACCACCCCTCCATCTCGGCCCTGGGGAGGGGACCATAAGGCAGATCAGAGAGGGGGAGAGATTGCCCTCAGGGTGCACAGCCAGAAAGCGGCCAGGCCATGCTGCCCGGGCGGGGGCGGGGGGACCTTGAGCACCCAGAGCAGGCCTGGCACAGCTTGAGTGACCAGACTTAGCAAATAAGCACGTAGGACCCCAGTTAAACCTGAATTTCAGACAAACAATGAATTAGTGTAAGTGTGTCCCATGTGCTGCTGGGTACATGCTTGTACCAAACGTTTTGCTTATCTGAAATTGAGAGTTACCTGGGCACCTCGTATCTTATTTGGGACAGGGAGGGGTGGAGATGGTGGGGTTTTGACCTGGGGTCTCTCAGGCCAGAAGGCCTGCGTTTCAGTCCTGACTACCACTCACTGGTCCCACAACCCTGTTGGGTTACTCACGGCTCAGCCTGGGTTTCCTCCTCAGCCTTGACGTTACCGCCCGCATAAGGCTGGTGTGAGGATTCCCTGAGATGACCTTCTAAAGCCTTCAGCTGGGGGCTGGGCGCAGGAAGAACTCAATACCTGCTCCCTGTGTGTGGCATTCACTGAGTCTGGGCGCGCAGAGGAACTGTGATCAATCATTAGCCACATGGCTAAGGCAGCAGGTCTCAAACACTGGGGGTCTCAGGGCCCCTTAGCATTTGGAAAATCATTGCAGGCCCAGAGCTGTTGTGTATGTGTGTATTGACATACGCAGCAATGGAAATTAAAGCTGAGAAAAAACAGAGGTCTTTACGCCTTCGTTTCTACACGACAACGAACCCGCTGTGCTTATAGAAATGATGCACTTTTTTTAATGAAAAATAGCTCTGTCTTAAAACCAGCAAAGTGGCCCAAAGAGCGCCCTTGTGTTTCACTTTGCAGGTCTCTTGAACGCGAGGTTGACACAAGGCCAGCTGGGTTCTCACACCTGCCACGGCTTTGAACCGCTCGCGAGATCACGCCTCACGTAGTTTCTGGAAAACTCCGTGGAACGCCTGCCTGCGAGAAGGTGAGAGTGAAAAATGCAAATCTCTTACTATCGTCAAGAAAGTGGTTTTGACCGTTTGTTCTCCGATCCCCTGAGAGGTTCCAGGACCTCGCTCTGAGAATCACTGTCTGGGACTCCTTTTGGGAAGCCGCCCCCCGCCCCGCCGCCCCCTGAGCCTCACCCGGCCGCGATGGCGGTGGGGCTGCCCCAGGCCTGGGAGTCGAGGTGGTGGCCCGGGTGCTGCGCGCTCCGCGGCGGGCCCTCCCAGCTGCTGTCAGCGCTGAAGGCAACGGGGTGTCCCGCCGGTGTCTGCGTCCATCCCCCCATCTCTCCAGGTAAGAGGAGGGAGCTGTGGTTGGAGGCCTGCGTCCTGGGCTGAGAGCCGGGGCTTGGTAGGGGTGAGGCGGGATGGGGAGCAGGGCTTGGGCCTCGGAGGTGGTCTCTCCTTGCACCCATACAGACACACATGCACACACCATGCACACACTCGCTGGGGGCCTGCACAGAGTTCGTTCCTGGGACCGCAGGTGAACAGCCTCCCAGGTGATGCTGGTTGCCTGGTCCGTGTCTGGCCTCTGGGTGGGTGTGCGTCTGGTGGGTGGCCCCGAGGTCAGGGGGCCTCCCGTGGGGGTCTGTCTGGGTCTGGGTGGGGCCATGTGTCTGGTCTGTCCCTTGCTGTTAGCCCTCTGGTGTGTGCAGTCCCTGTGGGTGTCTGGCTCACCCCGCGTGTGGCCGCGGGTCTGTGCATGCCTGCCCACGAGCACGTGTGTGGCACGTCCTTTGCATCAGAGGCGGCTTGCTGTCCTGGGGGCTGAGCCAGGGTGACTGCAGGCTCTCCCCTTGTCTCCAGCACATCCTTCTGGGGCCAGGAGCGTCGTCGTGGCGACCAGTGGCCACCTTGTCAATGGAGCAGATGGGCCTGTGACCGCGTCCGGGGGCTCCAGCTGTCCCTGCCACCCCCCTGAGCAGCCCCCAGGAGAGGCCACCACTGTCCCCCAGGCCTGAGCCCCAGAAGCCCACCTGGGCCTGCTGTCCCCCAGCCTCGGCCCGGGTAGGGGCCTGGCCCATCTGGGAGTGGATGCGCGTCTTCACTCATCCTTTGTTATTCCTGTCTTTATTTTTATTCAAAATGTGTTTTTCCTGAGACGGTTGGTAGACAATATTATGTAAGTTTCACATGTACAACATAATGGCTCACGGTTTTTACAGGTTACACCCCGCTTACAGTTATTATAAAACACTGGCAGTACTCCCCGCGCTGCGCATGGTGTCTCTGTGGCTCATTTATTTCATACACAGCCCCTGTCTTGCCCTTCCCCACTTCCCTCTCCCACGAGTAGCCAATCGCTTGTTCTCTGTATGTGCGAGTCTGTTCCCTTTTTGTTACACTCACTAGCTGTATTTTTTAGATTCCACGTATAAGTGATACCGTACACTATTTGTCTCTGTCTCACTCATTTCACTTAGGGTAATGCTCTGCAAGTCCATCCATCTGGCTCCAAATGGCAAACTTTGATTCCTCTTTATGGCTGAGTAGTATTCCTCTGTGTGTGTGAGTGTGAGTGTGAGTGTGTGTGTGTGTGCACGCACATATATGTACCATCTTCTTTTCTTTTCTTTTTTTTTAGCGTGTCTTCTTTATCCCTTCATCTACTCATGGACACTTAGGTTGCTCCATATCTTGGCAATTGTAAATAGTGTCGCTATGAACACTGGGGTGCATGTATTTTTTTTTCAGTCACTCTTTTCATTTTTTTTAGATGTGTACCCAGAAGAGGAACTGCTAGGGCATATGGTAGTTCTCTTTTTCCTTTTTTGAGAAACCACCGTATTATTTTGCAGTGTCTGCACCAATTTGCGTTCCCACCAAGAGTACGCGAGGGCCCCGTTTTCCTGCGTCCTCACCGACGTTTGCTGTTGGCAGTCTTTTGATGACAGCCGTTCTGACAGATATGAGATGCTAGCTCATTGTGGTTTTAATTTGCATTTCTCTGGTGATTAATGGTCTTCCGTGTGCCTGATGGCCGTCTGTATATTTTCTTTGGAAGAACGTCTAGTCAGGTCTTCTGCCTGTTTGTTTGTTTTTTTTAATGAGATCAGTTTTTTTTTGTCTGTTTCCAGTATAAGCTGTTTATATACTTTGGATATTAACGCCTTATCAGTCATATTTGCAAATATTTTCTCCCATTCAGCAGATTGTATTTTCATGTTGCTGATGGTTTTCTTTGCCATACAAAGGTTTTTACATTTAATTAGGTCCCATTTGTTTTTTTGCTTTAGGAGACAGATCAAAAAAAAATATTGCTGCCATTTATATCAAACAGTGTTCTATGTTTTCTTCTAGGAGTTTTGTGGGGTTTGGTCTTATATTTAAGTCTTTTAATCCATTTTGAGTTTCTTTTTGTATATGGTGTGAAAAAATGCCATTTCATTCTTTTACATGTAGCTGTCCAGTTTTCCCAGCACCACGCATTGGAGAGACTTGTTTTTCCTCTGTTGTGTGTTCTTGCCTCCTTGTTGTAGGACAATTGGCCACCAGTGTGTGGGTTTATTTCTGGGCTGTGTATTCTGTTGTGTTGATCTGTGCCAGGACCAGACAGCGTGGATTACTGTAGCTTTGTAGTATCGTCTGAAGTCAAGAAGCATGATTCCTCCTGTTCTTTCTCAGATTGTTTTGGCTACTTGGTGTCTTCTGCGTTTCCATACAAATATTAAAATTATTTGTCCTAATTCTGTGAACCATGCCCTTGGTGTTTTGACAGGGATTGCCTTGAATCTGTAGATTGCCTTGAGTAGCGTGGTCACTTTAACAGTGTGTGAATATTTTAAATACTTGACTTTTATTGGAGTCGAGTCGGTTTACAATGTTGTGCTGTTAGTTTTGACTGCACAGCACAGTGGTTCTGTTACACATGCTCCTCTCTTTGGGCTTCCCTGGTGGCTGAGCGGTAAAGAGAACCTGCCTGCAATTCAGGAGACTTGCAGGGGAGGCAGGCCTGATCCCTGGGTGGGAAAGATCCCCTGGAGAAGACAGTGGCAACCCACTCCAATAGTCTTGGCCTGGAGAGCCCCATAGAGCCTGGTGGCCTAAAGTCCATGGCGTCGCAGAGTCGGACTCAGCTGAGCAACTAAGCAACACTTCCAAATACACGTGTTCGTTATTTTTAAGATTCTTTTCACATCTCGGTTGTCACAGAACACTGAGGCGCGTTCCTGGCTGGCTTTCTCTCTTATATGTAGGGGTGTGTGTATGTATATCCCAAGCTCCTGACTTATCCCCCTCCACCACATTTCCCCTTGGGTAACCATACGTGTGTCTCCTCTCTCTTTAAGTCTGTTTCTGTTTTATAAACAAGTTCAGCGGTGTCTCTCTTTAAAGAATCATGTTCCGCATATGAGTGATAGTGTGTGGCACTCTAACAATATTAGCCCTTCCAGCCCAACGTGTGCCCTCTTTTCGTCTGTGTGTCTCCAGTTTTTTCATCAGACTCTCACAGTCTCCTGAGTACAGGCCTTTTGCCTCCGTGGGTAGGTCTATTGCCCGGGGCTTTAACCTTTTTGATGCAGTGGTAAATGGGATTGTTTCCTTAAATTCCTCCTATAGCTTGTTGTTAGTGTCTAGAAATGCCACCGATTCCTGTGTGTTAACTTTGTATCCTGCAGCTTTGCTGAATTCACTGATTAGCTCTAGTAGTTTTCTGGTGGCGTCTTCAGGATTTCTCTATGTATAGGATCATGTCATCTGCAAACTGAACATTTTACTTCTTTTCCAACTTGAATTTCTGTTCTTTTTCTTCTCTGAATGTCATGGCTAGGACCTCCAGAACTATGCTGAGTAAAAGTGGTGGGAGTGGATGGGCGTGCCCGTCTTGTCCTGCTCTTAGAGGAGGCGCCTTCGGGTTTTCAACACCGAGAACGCTGTTTGCTGTGGGTCTGTCATATATGGTCTTTATTATGTTGAGGGCGGTGGTGATGGACAGGGAGGCCTGGCGTGCTGCAGTTCATGGGGTTGCAAAGAGTAGGACACGACCGAGTGACTGAACTGAGCTGATGTTCCCTCTATACCCGCTTTCTGAAGGGTTTCTTTTTTAATCATAAATGGATGTTGAGCTTTGTCACAGCCTTTTCTGCATGTAGTAAGACGACCACGTGACTAATTCTTCAGTTGGTCAGTGTGCTGTGTCACGCTGATTGGTCTGTGGATCCTGAAAAAGCCTGGCGTCCCAGGGATAAGTCCTGCTTGACCATGGTGTCTGACCCTTTATTGTCCGATCCCGTCTGCCACTCTTTTGTTGAGGATTTTTGCGTGTGTGTTCATCAGTGACATTGGCCTGTAATTTTATTTTTGCGAGATCTTTGTCTGGCTTGGGTGTCAGGGTAAGGCTGGCCTTCGAGAATAAGCTTGGAAGTGTTCCTTCCTCTGTGATTTTTTTTTTCAATAGTTTGAGGAGGATAGGTGTTCACTCTTCTCTAAGGGTTTGGTAGAATTCACCTCTGCAGCCATCTAGTCCTGGACTTTTATCTTTTGGGGAGTTTTAAAATTACTGATTCAATTTCATTACTGGTAGTTTGTATGTTTACATTTTCTGTTTCTTCCTGACTCAGTCTTGGGAGATGGTACATTTTTAGGAATTTGTCCATTTCTCCTAGGTGGTCCATTTTATCAGCATTCTTTCTTAGTTAACAAATATTAACCCTCAGCTCCATGCTGGGCCCTGGAGACCAGTGCCATAAAGACAAAGTCCTGCCCTCAGGAAGTTTGACAGCATGTTAATTAGACCCCCTGCTTCCTCAGTCCTTACGATGCACTAGGCCCTGTGTTTTGCAATTTACATGCATTAGTTCATTCAATCACTGCGATAATTCTGTCACCGCTCCCATTTTATAAACAGAGACAGGCAGGCACAGAGAGGTTATGTCGCTTGCCCTAAGTGAGTGAAGTCGCTCAGTCGTGTCCAACTCTTTGCAACCCCATGGACTGTAGCCTACCAGGCTCCTCTGCCCATGGGATTTTCCAGGCAATAGTACTGGAGTGGATTGCCATTTCCTTCTCCAGGGGATCTTCCCGGCCCAGGGATTGAACCCAGGTCTCCTGCATTGTAGACAGATGCTTTACTGTCTGAGCCACCAGGGAAGTCCCTAAACCACACAGCAATAAACGGCAGAGGCAGGCTTGAACACAGGGTATCTGCTCCAGAGTCCGTGCTTTTAACTACCACTATACTGCACAGCCTCTAGGAAATGAGAAGTAACGTTTCAGATAGGGTACATGCCATAAAGAGACAAAAATGGAGGATGAGGGGTGCTGGAAGACAGGGTGCTTGGCGCTGTGTCCCTGAAGTGTTGGCATTTGAACTGAGTCTTATGAACCCAAAAGAGCCAGCCACGCGGAAGTCAGAGGGACAAGCATGTGCAAAGGCCCAGAGGCAGAGCAGAGCACGGCCTGCTGGGGATGGATTCACCTGGCTGTAGCTGGGAGGCCGGCTTGACAGAGCCTGGGTGGAGGCAGAAAGGCCTGGGAGGAGGCTGTGACTTCCTCAGGGGAGAGATGACGGCAGGTCAGTGAAGAGGGTGGGCAGACAGAGGGGCTCCCAGGGAAGCAGGGCCGGAGCTTGGTGACGTGTCGGAGGTGCCTGCTAAGGTGGCTGGAGGAAGTTCACGGCACTCTGTGCCTGGCGTCAGCGCCCCGACCTGAATCCACTCTCTCTTCCTTGAGCCTCCGTGGAGTCGGTGGAGGCTCGGGACCCCATGTGTGGCTGACGTGGGACAGCCTCGACCAGATCCCTCGTTCCTTCTCCTCCTGGTGGTGGTGGGGGGGGGGGGGTCCTTGAAGCTGTCAATTCTTATTCCCCTGAGACTGTCCTCCTCTGAACCTGGGGATGAGCAACCTCCTAGGGGCTCAGGGAACATGTCGCGATCTCTTCTGAAGCTGGAGGGCTCGGCTGCAACCCAGGTGGAGAAAAGGACTCCCCTGACCCGGGTCTCGCTGAGGGAGTCCCTTGAGTGGGGGGGCAGGGAGTCTGCGAGGATTGGGGTCCCTGGGCCTTCTGCTGGGCACAGCCCATCCCCGTGAGGCCTCGGGAAGGCCCAGTTCCTGCCCTGGGGAACCTTGAGCTGGTTTTAAACTTAATTGCAGAAGACACATGAATGCGTGCACACAGACGTGTGCTCACGTATGTACATCTGGACAACACATGGGAACTTGATCCTCCCAACCCGCGCGCGGATGACCCTGCCGCCTCTGGGGTGCCCTGTGTCGGGAAAGGGCTCCCCCAGGAGGCGCGAGTCCTGGCCTTGGCGGTCCCTCTGCTGTGTGGTCTGGGGTAGAAGCCCGCACCTCTCTGGACCTCAGTCTCTCTGTCTTGAAAACGGGAGATTTGGTGCACATCCTAGGCCGGGTGCTGCTTGCACAAGTGCCACGCTCAGCTGCAGTCAGGCTTTGCGCCTTCCGCATGGTGCTTGTCAACATGCAGAAAAAGGAGGAGGCTTTACCCTGAAAACCTGCATACTCAGCCCTTCTAGAAAAACCACACGGTCTGGCCACAGGGTGGCCCACGTCCCCGCGGGGCCGCAGTGGGCCCGTGCTGAGCCGCTCACCTCCTGCAGTTTTGTTACACGTGGACTTTCAACACCAAAGTCCTGGACTTCCTAATTCTTGATTTGGCCTCTTAGGATTTGCACCTATTTCAAGTCTGTTTTGTTGAAGAGCCACTTTAGAAATAAACCAAAGAGGGGAAAAATACCTTTGCCCAACACGGAGCCAAATACTGATTATCGTATGCCGTGTTGGAGGAACCTCACCCTTGTGGGGAGGATGGCGGTAACAGCAGCAGTGGGGTTTTTAACTTTTCACTGGAGTGTAGGGGCTTTACAATGCCGTGTTGGTCTCTGCCGTACAGTAAAGTGAATCAGCCGTAGGTATACACGTATCCCGTTTTGGATTTCCTTCCCGTCTAGACCCCCACAGGGCACTGAGTCGAGTCGTCTGTGCCACGCAGCGCGTTCTCCTTAGGACCTGGTTTGTGTGCAGGCGCGCGAGTGTGCTGACCCTACGCCCCGCCCACTGCACGCCGTCCTCCCTTGCTGTCCCTGTCTGCTCGCTAACCCCGTGTCTACTTCTGCTTTGCATGTATGTTCATCTGTGCCACTGCTGTCGATGTAACGTATATGTACGTGTGTGTGCGCTAATATACGGTGTTTGTTTTTCTTTCTCACTGAACTTCGCTTTGTATGACAGTGTCTAGGTCCACGCATGGCTCTGAAAGTTAACCAGTTTCTTTCCTTTTTACGGCTGAGTAATATCCCACTGTATTAGGTGCCCCATCTTGTTTATCCGTTCATCTGCTGATGGACATTTACGTTCCTTCCACATCCCGGCTATCGTAAAGAGTGCTGCATGAACACTGGGCTATGTGTGTCTTCTTGAGTGACGGGTTTCTCAGGGTATAACCATCCAGTAGCGGGATTGCTGAGTCAATGGTAGCTGTATTTTTAGTTTTTTCTGGAACCTCCACACTGTTCCCCGTAGTGGCTGTCTCAGGTCACATTTCCACCAGCAGGGAAGGAGGGCTCCCTTTTGCTCCAGTAAATCCTCTCCAGCATTTGTTTTTCGTAGATTCTTGGGCGATGGCCATTCTGCCTGGGGTGGGGTGGTACCTCACTGTGGTTTTGATTTGCGCGTCTCTAGTAATGAGCAGTGTTGAGTATCTTTCCCTGTATTTGGAGCCCACCTCTGTGTTTTCTTTAGAGAAATGTCTGTTTAAGGTCTTCGGCCCAATTTTTGATTCTGTTGTTTGTTTGATATTGAGCTGCATGAACTGTCTGTACATTTTGGAGATTCAGTTCAGTTCAGTCTCTCAGTGGTGTCCGACTCTCCACGACCCCATGAACCGCAGCATGCCAGGCCTTCCCGTCCATCACCAACTCCTGGAGATGAATCTGTGTCAGTTGCTTCATTTGAAAATATTTTCTCCCATTCTGATGGTTGTCTTTTCATCTCTTTTTTAATATAAAATATATTGATTATTGTCTTTTAAAAAATAATTTTATCTAGTTACTTTTGGCTGTGCTGGGTCTTCATCACTGCACACGGGCCTTTTCTAGTTGCAGCGAGAGCAGGAGCTAGTCTCCAGTGGCGATGCGTGGACTCCTCGTTGCGGTGGCTTCTGTGGAGCGCGGCTGCGGGGTCCCGTGGAGCGCGGCTGTGGGGTGCCGTGGGGTCCCGTGGAGCATGGCTGTGGGGGGCTGTGGGTCCCGTGGAGCAGTGCTGTGGGGTCCCGTGGAGCACGTCTGTGGGGCTCCTATGGAGCGGTGCTGCGGGGTCCCGTGGAGCGCAGCTGTGGGGCTCCTATGGAGCGGTGCTGCAGGGTCCCGTGGAGCGCGGCTGTGGGGTCCCATGGAGCGCGGCTGTGGGGTGCTGTGGGGTCCCGTGGAGCATGGCTGTGGGGGGCTGTGGGTCCCGTGGAGCAGTGCTGCGGGGTCCCATGGAGCGCAGCTGTGGGGTCCCGTGGAACATGGCTGTGGGGTGCTGCGGGGTCCCATGGAGCGCAGCTGTGGGGTCCTGTGGAGCGCGGCTGTGGGGTGCTGTGGGGTCCTGTGGAGCGCAGCTGTGGGGTGCTGTGGGGTCCCGTGGAGCGCAGCTGTGGGGGGCTGTGGGTCCCGTGGAGCGGTGCTGCGGGGTCCCGTGGAGCACAGCTGTGGGGGGCTGTGGGTCCCGTGGAGCGGTGCTGCGGGGTCCCATGGAGTGCGGCTGCAGGGTCCCGTGGAGCACGTCTGTGGGGCTCCTATGGAGCGGTGCTGCGGGGTCCCTTGGAGTGCGGCTGTGGGGTGCCGTGGAGCGTGGCTGTGGGGTGCTGTGGGGTCCCGTGGAGCATGGCTGTGGGGGGCTGTGGGTCCCGTGGAGCAGTGCTGCGGGGTCCCGTGGAGCGCAGCTGTGGGGTCCCGTGGAGCATGGCTGTGGGGTGCTGTGGGGTCCTGTGGAGCACGGCTGTGGGGTGCTGTGGGGTCCTGTGGAGCGCAGCTGTGGGGTGCTGTGGGGTCCCGTGGAGCGTGGCTGTGGGGGGCTGTGGGTCCCGTGGAGTGGTGCTGCGGGGTCCGGTGGAGCAGGCTGCGGGGTCCCATGGAGCGCGGCTGTGGGGTCCCGTGGAGCGTGGCTGTGGAGTCCCGTGGAGTGTGGCTGTGGGGGGCTGTGGGTCCCGTGGAGCGGTGCTGCAGGGTCCCATGGAGCGCGGCTGTGGGGTCCCGTGGAGCGTGGCTGTGGAGTCCCGTGGAGTGTGGCTGTGGGGGGCTGTGGGTCCCGTGGAGCGGTGCTGCAGGGTCCCATGGAGCGCGGCTGTGGGGTCCCGTGGAGCGCGTCTGTGGGGCTCCTGTGGAGCGGTGCTGTGGGGTCCCGTGGAGCGCGGCTGTGGGGTGCTGTGGGGTCCTGTGGGGTCCTGTGGAGCACAGCTGTGGGGTGCTGTGGGGTCCCGTGGAGCGCGGCTGTGGGGGGCTGTGGGTCCTGTGGAGCGCGGCTGCGGGGTCCCGTGGAGTGCGGCTGTGGCTCCTGTGGAGCGCGGCTGCGGGCGCACAGGCCTCACTAGTTACGGCTCTAGAGCGCGGGCTCAGTCGTGGCACATGGGCTTCGTTGCTCTGCGGCGTGTGGGATCTTCCCAGACCAGGGATCGAGCTGGTGTCCCCTGCATTGCAAGGCAGACTCTTCAACTGCTGGACCACTAGGGAAGCCCTATTGCCTTTTACAGTGTCGTGTTCGTGTCTGCTGTACGACGTATGAAGCAGCTGCGTGAATACATATGTCCCCTCCCTCGGGAGCCTCCCGCCCACCGCCTCATCTCACCCCTCTCGGTCATCACAGAGATGACCTCCCTGTGTTATACAGCAGTTTCCCACTCAGCTCAGTCGTGTCCGACTCTGCGCCCCCATGCGCTGCAGCACGCCAGGCCTCCCTGTCCATCACCAACTCTCCCGGGGCTTACTCAACTCATGTCCACCGAGTCAGTGATGCCATCCAACCATCTCATCCTCTGTCGCCCCTTTCTCCTCCTGCCTTCAGTCTTTCCCAGCATCAGGGTCTTTTCCAATGAGTCGGTTCTTCGCATCAGGTGGCCAAAGTTTTGGAGTTTCAGCTTTAGCATCAGTCCTTCCAATGAACACCCAGGACTGATCTCCTTTAGGATGGACTGGTTGGATCTCCTTGCAGTCCAAGGGACTCTCAACAGTCTTCTCCAACACCACAGTTCAAAAGCATCAGTTCTTCAGTGCTCAGCTTTCTTTATAGTGCAAACTCTCACATCCATATGTGACTACTGGAAAAACCATAGCTTTGACTAGATGGACCTTTGTTGGCAAAGTAACGTCTCTGCTTTTCAATATGCTGTCTAGGTTGGCCATAGCTTTTCTTCCAAGGCTGCAGTCACCATCTGCAGTGATTTTGGAGACCGAAAGATAAAGTCTCTCACTGTTTCCATTGTTTCTCCATCTATTTGCTATGAAGTGATGGGACCAGATGCCATGATCTTAGTTTTCTGAATGTTGAGTTCAGAGTGTGAACTCAAAAAGCCAACTTTTTCACTCTCCTCTTTCACTTTCATCAAGAGGCTCTTTAGTTCTTCACTTTCTGCCATAAGAGTGGTGTCATCTGCATATCTGAGGTTATTGATACTTCTCCCGGCAATCTTGACTCCAGCTTGTACTTTATCCAGCCCAGCATTTCTCATGATGTATTCTGCATATAAGTTTAATAAGCAGGGTACCAGCATTGGCGTACTCCTTTCCTCGTCTGCGGGCAATGCCAGACACCTGGGTTTGATCCCTGGGTCAGGCAGATCCCCTGGAGGAGGAAATGGCAATCCTCTCACAGTGGATTCACGCATAGTCACCGTGCACTGTGCTCTAGAACGTGAAAATGCTTTCCCACCAGCTATCTATTTTACATGTTAGTGTGCGGACCCTAGAAAAATGGTGCTGATGAAGCTATCTGCAGGGCAGGAATAGACACAGATGTAGACAGTGGACTTGAGGACCAGCGGGGAAGGAGAGGGTGGCATGAATCCAGAGACTAGTCCTGGCATGCACGCACTGACGTGTGTGAAGTATGCAAACAATAAGTGCTGCAGAGGATTTATTGGAGAAAGAGAGCACCCTGACGTGAGTGAAGCGGCTAGCGAGACACTGTTGCGCACACAGGGCGTTCGTCTCAGCGCTCCACGATGACCACAAATGACCCAGCTTGTGCCTTTTATGGCTGCGTAATATTCCACTGTGTACATTCATCTGCTGATGGACATCCAGGTTGCTTCTGTGTCCTGGCTGTTGTGAATAGTGCTGCAATGAACCCTGGGGTACATGCGTCTTTTTCCGTTTTGCTTTCCTCGGGGTGTGTGCCTAGGAGTGGGGTTGCTGCTCACGCGGTGGTTTTATTTTGAGTTTTTTCAGGAACCTCCACACTGTTCTCCTTAGAGCTTATATCAGTTTACACTCCCACCAGCAGTGAGAGAGGTGCCCGTTTTCTCCCGTAAGTGCTCTCCAGCATTTATTGTTTGTAGACTTCCAGATGACGGCCATTCTGACCAGCGTGAGGTAATACACCTCTCTATAGTTTTGATTTGTGTTCCTCTAATAATTAAGGCTGCTGCTAAGTCGCTTCAGTCATGTCCGACTCCGTGCAACCCCATAGACGGCAGCCCACCAGGCTCCCCCGTCCCTGGGATTCTCCAGGCAAGAACACTGGAGTGCGTTGCCATTTCCTTCTCCAACGCGTGAAAGTGAAGTTGCTCAGCCGTGTCCGACTCTTAGCGACCCCATGGACTGCAGCCCACCAGACTCCTCCGCCCATGTTTTTTTCCAGGCAAGAGTACTGGAGTGGGGTGCCATTGCCTTCTCCAAATAATAGTTAAGGATGTTGAGTGTCCTTTCATCTGGCCATCTGTATGTCTTCTTTAGAGAAGAAGTTTAGGCCTTCCGCCCATTTTTCGATAGGGTTGTTGGTTTTGTTTTGATACTGAGCTGCATGAACTGTCTGTACATTTTGGAGGTTGATTCCTGTCTGTCGCTCCGTTTGCCAGTTTTTTCTCCTTTTCAGAGGAGCATGTGTCGCTCATCGTCATGGCTTTCTTTGCTGTGAAAAAGCTTTTAAGTCCCATTTGTTTATTTTTGTCTTTATTTTCATTACTCTAAGAGGTGGGTCAGGAAGATTTTGCTGTGATTTATGTCCAAAAGTGTTCTGTCTGTGTTTTCCTCTAAGAGTTTTATAGTGTCCAGTTTTGCATTCAGGTCTTCAGCCCACTTTCGTGTATGGTGTTAGGAGGTGTTCTTATTTCAGCCTTTTACATGTAGCTGTCCAACTTTCTCAGCACCACTTACTGAAGAGACTGTCTTTGGTCCAGTGTATATTCTAGCCTCCTTTGTCAGATTAGGTGATTAGAGCTATGTGGGCTTATCTCTGGGGTTTCTGTCCTGTTGGATTGACCTGTGTGTGAGTTTCTGTGTCACTACCAGACAGTGTTGATGACGGCAGCTTTGTAGTCTTGTCTGAAGTCAGGGAGCCTGACTCCTCCAGCTCTGGTTTTCTTTCTCAAGATCGCTTTGACTATTTGGCATCTTTTGTGTTTCCATACAAAGCGTAAATTTTAAAAATCTAATCCTGTGAAAAATGCCATTAGCAATTTCAGAGGGATTACCCTGAATCTGTAGATTGCTTTGGGTAGTATGGTCATTTTCGCAATATGGAGTCTTCCAATCCAGCAACATGGTATATCTTCCCATCTGTTTGCGTCTTCATCAGAAGCTTATAGTTTTCCGAGTACAGGTCTTTTGCCTCCTTATGTAGGTTTATTCCTAGGTTTTTTTTTTTTTTTTTTGCAATGGTAAATGGAATTGTTTCCTTAATTCCTCTTTCTGATCTTTCATCGTTAGTGTATAGGAAAGCAGGAGATTTCTGTGCATTAATTCTGTATCCAGCATCTGTACCAGATTCATTGATTAGCACCGGTAGTTTTCTGGTAGCATCTTTAGGATTTTCTATGTAAAGTATCATGTCATCTGCAAACAGGGACAGTTTTCCTTTCCAATTTGGATTTCCTTTATTTCTTTTTCTTCTCTGATTGCCATGGCTGGCCTTCCAAAGTGATAGTGAATAATAGCGGTAAGAGTGAGCATCCTTGTCTTGTTCCTGACCTTAGAGGAAATGCTTTCAGTTTTTCACCATTGAGAGTGATGTTTGCCGTGGGCTTGTTGTATTTGGTCTTTATTATGTTGAGGTGCAGGAGACAGGGATCAAGACCATCCGCAAGAAAAAGAAATGCAAAAAAGCAAAACGGCTGTCTGAGGAGGCCTTACAAATAGCTGTGGAAAGAAGAGAAGTGAAAGCAAAGGAGAAAAGGAAAGATATAAGCATCTGAATGCAGAGTTCCAAAGAATAACAAGAAGAGATAAGAAAGCCTTCCTCAGTGATCAGTGCAAAGAAATACAGGAAAAATCAATAGAAAGATCTCTTCAAGAAAATGAGAGCTACCAAGGGAATATTTCACGCAAAGATGGGTTCAATAAAGGACAGAAATGGTATGGACCTAACAGAAGCGGAAGATTTCAAGAAGAGAAGATACACAGAAGAGCTGTACAAAAAAGATCTTCATGACCCAGATAATCATGATAGTGTGATCACTCAGCTAGAACCAGACGTTCTGGAAAGTGAAGTCAACTGGGCCTTAGGAAGCATGACTAAGAACAAAGCTAGTGGAGGTGATGGAATTCCAGTGGAGCTATTTCAAATCCTAGAAGATGATGCTGTGAAAGTGCTGCACTCAATATGCCAGCAAATTTGGAAAACTCAACAGTGGCCACAGGACTGGAAAAAGGTCAGTTTTCATTCCAATTCCAAAGAAAGGCAATGCCAAAGAATGCTCAAACGACCGCACAATTGCACTCATCTCACACGCTAGTAGAGTAACGCTCAAAATTCTCCAAGCCAGGCTTCAGCAATATGTGAACCGTGAACTTCCAGATGTTCAAGCTGGTTTTAGAAAAGGCAGAGGAACCAGAGATCAAATTGCCAACATCCGCTGGATCATGGAAAATGGAAGAGATTTCCAGAAAAATATCAATTTCTGCTTTATTGACTGTACCAAAGCCTTTGACTGTGTGGATCACAATAAACTGTGGACAATTCTGAAAGAGATGGGAATCCCAGACCATCTGACCTGCCTTTTGAGAAACCTGTATGCAGGTCAGAAAGCAACAGTTAGAACTGGACATGGAACAACCGACTGGTTCCAAATAGGAAAAGGAGTACGTCAAGGCTGTACATTGTCACCCTGCTTATTTAACTTACATGCAGAGTACATCATGAGAAACGCTGGGCTGGAAGAAGCACACGCTGGAATCAAGATTGCTGGGAGAAATATCAATAACCTCAGATGTGCAAATGACACTGCCCTTATGGCAGAAAGTGAAAAAGAACTAAAGAGCCTCTTGATGAAAGTGAAAGAGGAGAGTGAAAAAGTTGGCTGAAAGCTCAACATTCAGAAAACTAAGACCATGGCATCTGGTCCCATCACTTCATGGCAAATAGATGGGGAAACAGTGGCTGACTTTATTTTGGGGGGCTCCAAAATCACTGCAGATGGTGATTGCAGCCATAAAATTAAAAGACGCTTACTCCTTGGAAGGAAAGTTATGACCAACCTAGACAGCATATTCAAAAGCAGAGACATTACTTCATCAACAAAGGTCTGTCTAGTCAAGGCTATGGTTTTTCCAGTAGTCATGTATGGATGTGAGAGTTGGACTGTGAAGAAAGCTGAGCACCAAAGAATTGATGCTTTTGAACTGTGGTGTTGGAGAAGACTCTTGAGAGTCCCTTGGACTGCAAGGAGATCCAACCAGTCCATCCTAAAGGAGATCAGTCCTGGGTATTCATTGGAGGGACTGATGTTGAAGCTGAAACTCCAATACTTTGGCCACCTGATACAAAGAGCTGACTCATTTGAAAAGACCCTGATGCTGGGAAAGATTGAGGGCAGGAGGAGAAGGGGACGACAGAGGATGAGATGGTTGGACGGTATCACCGACTCGATGGAGATGAGTTTGGGTAGGCTCTGGGAGTTGGTAATGGACAGGGAGGCCTGGCGTGCTGCAGTTCATGGGGTCGCAAAGAATTGGACACGACTGAGCGACTGAACTGAACTGAACCGAATGTTGCTACTGCAGGTTCCCTCTGATTTCTGTTTGCGTGGAGTATCTTTTTTAGCCCCTCACTTTCAGTCTCTGTGTGCCCCCAGGTCTGAAGTGGGCGTCTTGTATGGGTCTTATTTTTGTATCCATTCAGCCAGTCCATGTGTTTTGGTTGGAGCATTTAATCCATTTCCATTTAAGGTAATTATTGATATGTATGTTCCTCTTACTTTTTCCTTAATTGTTTTGGGTTTGCCTTTGTAGGTCTTTTTTTTTCTTCACTTGTGGTTCCCACTTGAAGAAGTTCTTTTAGCATTTGTTGTAAAGCCAGTTTGGTGGTGCTGACTCTTTTTTAGCTTTTGCTTGTCGGTAAAGCTTTTGATTTCTCCACCAGATCTGAATGATATCCTTGCTGGGTAGAGTAACCTTGGTTTGTCGGTTTCTCCCTTTCGTCGATTTAAATATATCTGGCCACTCCCTTCTGGCCTGCAGAGTTTCTGCTGAAGAAATCAGCTGATAAACTTTTGGGGATTCCATTGTATACAATTTGTTGCTTTTCCCTTGCTACTTTTAATATTTTTTGCTTTGAATTTAGTTTTTTTAGTTTGATTAATATGTGACTCGGGGAGTTTCTCCCTGGGTTTGTCCTGTATGGGACTCACTGTGTCTCCCAGACCTGTGTGACTGCAGTGGGCCTGTGCTGAGTGACTCACTTCCCTCAGTGTTGTTACACCTGGGCCCCGACATCTGAGCATTCAACACCACAGTCTTGGATTTTCAAAGTTTTGATTCAGGTTCTTATGATTTTGGCCTTTTTAGAGTCAGTTTTATTGAAAAGCCACTTTAGAAATAAACTCAAGTGGGAAAAAATACCTTTGCCCAACACAGAGCCAAATATTTATTGCTCTACACTGTATTTGAAGAGTCTCACCCTTATGGGGAGAATAGCAGTTACAGCAATAATTAATAATGCTAATACTTAGCATTGACCCAGTGCTCTGCTCCTGAAATGGCCACTGCAGTTGTTACTGGGAGGGAGGACCTTCACAACAGCCCTGTGAAGTAGGGATTGTTCCCCACTTTTCAGGTGAAGAAGCTGGGGCTCAGCACAGCTGAGCTGGGCATCTTATAGAGAAGGCAGGCCCCAAGCTTGGGAATTAATATTATTCTAAGGTGCCACAACTATGGTGTTGGAGAAGTCTCTTGAGTGTCCCTTGCACTGCAAGGAGATCCAACCAGTCTATCCTAAAGATCAGTCCTGGGTGTTCATTGGAAGGGCTGATGCTGAAGCTGAAACTCCAATACTTTGGCCACCTGATGTGAAGAGCTGACTCATTTGAGAAGACCCTGATGCTGGGAAAGACTGAAGGCGGGAAGAGAAGGGGAAGACAGAATGAGATTGTTGGATGGCATCACCAACTCAATGGCCACGAGTTTGAGTAAACTCCAGGAGTTGGTGATGGACGGGGAGGCCTGGCGTGCTGCAGTCCATGGGGTCTCAAAGAGTCGGACATGACTGAGCGAGTGAACTAAACTGAACTGAAGGTGCCACATGAAGGCTGGCATTGTTCTCAAAGGCCTGGCTGCCCTCACGCCAGGCCCATTCCTTACCTGGAGAGATGGAAGTCACGGGGTGACTTCTGATATCATGTTGTGTGATTAACATTAAGTGGTCTGGGGAGTGCGGTCAGAGCCTCCCCTTTCTCAGGCGCTGTGAGACCAGGAGCAGAAGAACCGCAGGACTGGGGAGCCTCTGCTCATGGTAGATGCTGAGGTTTTCCAAGGCAGAGAGAAAACTGTGACCTGGGGTGGGGTGCAAGAAACTTCCATATGTTTCCTCTCCCCAATCCCACCTATCCACCCATTCATCGATCCATCCACCTACCCTCCCACCCATCAGCTCATTCATCTACCCACACTCATTCACCCAACCATCTACCTATCCATCCATCCACACATCCATCTACCAACCCAGCCTCTTACCCCTCCATCCATTATCCAACCATCCATCCATCCACCCACCCACCCATCCATTATCCAACCATCCATCCATCCACCCATCCACCCATCCATTATCCAACCATCCATCCATCCACCCACCCACCCATCCATTATCCAACCATCTATCCATCCACCCATCCATTATCCATCCACCCATCCACCCACCCACCCACCCACCCATTATCCATCCATCCACCCCCCCACCCACCCACCCACCCATTAACATCCATCTGTCCATCCAGTTGGGCTTCCCAGGCAGCTCAGTGGTGAAGAACCCACCTGCCAAGCAGGAGGCATGGGTTCCATCCCTGGGTCCAGAAGGTCCCCTGGAGAAGGAAATGGCAACCCACTCCAGGATTCTTGGCTGGAAAATTCCATGCACAGAGGAGCCTGACAAGCTTCAGTCCATGGAGTCACAAGTTGGACATGACTTAGTGACTAGCAGCAGCAGAAGCTATTTACTTATCCACCCCCCATCTACTGACCCCTTTATCTGCCCATCCATTAGCCATCTATCTATTTGCCCATTCACTCACTCATCCATCCGTCTGCCTATCCACCCATCCATCCACCCATTCACTGACCCACCCATCCATTATCCATCCGCCAATCCAGTTTACTCATCCATCCATCCATCCACACATCCACCCATCCACTCACCCACCCGTTATCTATCCATCTGTTCATCCACTGATCCATCCGTCTAGCTACTAATCCATCCATCCATCTACCCACCTACTTACCTGTCCATCCATTATCCATCCACTTACCCATTTTCCATCCACCCACTCATCCCTCCATCCACCTACCATTCTAGTGACCCTCCCACTTACCCACCTATCCATTATCCATCCATCCATCTCCCCATCCCTCACCCACCAACTTACCCACCTATCCATTATTTATCCATCTACCCATATACCCATCTACTCACTCATCCATCCATTCATCTTTCCACCCACCCACCAACCCACTCACTTATCCAACCACCTAGCTACTAATCCATTCATTCATCTATCCACCCACTTACCTAATCATCCATTATCCATCCACTTATCCATCCACCATCCATTCACTCATCCATCCACCCATCTGTCTTCCCATGCACCCCCTACCCACTTACCCACCCACCCATTATCCATCCACCTATTCATCTACCCACTCATCCACCCATCTAGCCATCCACTGACTCATCCACCTACCCACCCATCCATCAACTTACTCATCCATCCATCCAGCTATCCATCTACCCATCCACCTACCCACCATCCTTTATCCATCCACCTACTTACCCATCCCCACCCTTCAGCTCACTCTTTGTCTACCCATTCACTCACTCATCCATCCATCCATCTACCCATCCACCAACCCACCCACTTACCCATCTGTCCATTATCCAACCATCTAACTATCCATTTATCCATCCACTCACTCATCCCTCCACCCACCCATCCATTAACATCCATCTGTCCATCCAATTGGGCTTCCCAGGTGGCTCAGTAGTAAAGAATCCACCTGCCAAGCAGGAGATGCAGGTTCAGTCCCTGGGTCTGGAAGGGTCCCTGGAGAAGGAAATGGCAGCCCCCTCCAGGATTCTTGCCTGGAGAATTCCATGCACAGAGGAGCCTGACAGGCTTCAGTCCATGGAGTCAGAGTCAGACGTGACTTAGTGACTAAAAAGCAGCAGCTTCCATCCATCCACTTATACGCCTGGTCATCAGCTCACTCACCCATCCGCCCATCCACCCACCCACCCACCCACCTCGTACCCACCCATTATCCATCTATCTGTCCATCCACTTACCCATCTTCCATCCACTCACTCATCCATCCATCCACCCATCTACCCATCCACCCACCCACCTCTTACCCACCCACCTCTTACCCACCCATTATCCATCTATCTGTCCATCCACTTACCCATCTTCCATCCACTCACTCATCCATCCATATATCCATCTATCCATCTCTTCATCCACCCATCCATCTACCCATCCAGTGACCCACCCACGTACCTACCTATCCATTATCCATCCACTCACTCATCCATTTCCCACCCACCCACCCACTTACCCACTTATCTATTATTTATCCGTCTATCCATTCACCCCTCTACCCACTCATCCATCCACTCATCCATTTACCCACCCACCAACCCACTCACTTACCCACTCATTATCCATCCATCCATCCACTTATCCATCCTACTAGCCAATAATACATCCATCTATCCACCCACTCACTTACCTATCCATCCATTATCTATCCACTTACCCATCTTCCATCCACTCACTCATCCCTCCATCTACCTATCCATTCATCCACCTATCCATCCACCCATCCCTCTCCCCATCGAGTGGCCCACCCATGTACCCACCTATCCATTATCTGTGCATCCACCTACCTATCCACCCACTCATCCATGTACCCATCCACCTACCAACCCACCTTTTATCCATCTATCCATCTACCCATCTCCTCACTCACCCATCCATCCATCTACCTACCCACTTACCTATCCATCCATTATCCATCCATCTTTCTATCCACTCACTCATTCATCCATTCACCTAGCCACCTAGTGACCCACTCACCCCCCTACCCATTACTCACCCATCTATACATCCACCTATCCACTCACTCATCCAACCCCACCCACTTACTCACCCATCCATTACCACCCACTTATTCATCTACCCACTCACCCATCCATCTAACCATTCACTGACCCACCCACCTACCCACTCATCTATTATCCATTTATTCTTCCTTACCCACCCATCTACCTATTCACCCATCCACCTCTTCATTCACTGATCCATCCACCTACCCACTGACCTCCCACCTACCCATCCATCCATTATCCATCCATCTATCCATCCATTCATCCATCCATCTAGCTATCCATCTACCCATCCACTTGCCCACTCATCCATTATCCATCCATATTTCTATCCACCCATCCACTCACTCATTCATCCATTCACCTAGCCACCTAGTGACCCACTCACCCCCCTACCCATTACTCACCCATCTATGCATCCACCTATCCACTCACTCATCCACCACCCACCCACTTACCCACCTATCCATTCAGTTCAGTTCAGTTCAGTCGCTCAGTTGTGTCCAACTCTTTGTGACCCCATGAATTGCAGCACACCAGGCCTCCCTGTCCATCACCCATCCATTACCATCCACTTATTCATCCACCCACTCACCCATCCATCTAACCATTCACTGACCCACTCATCCATTACCCATCCATCTTTCTATCCACCCATCCACTCACTCATCCGTCCATCCACTCATCCCTTTTCGTGCCTACACACCCAGACACCCATGTAAAGAAGACAAAAAAGGTCCAAGGGAAGAAGTCAAACAACTGTCCAGTCATTTTATTTGTCCACGCTGTGACCCAGGCCCAGCGCTAACACTGGGGGGTCTGACACCGCCTATAGACACTGAGGGGCTCCCAGTGTGTGGGGCTAGGGGACTCAGAAGTATCTGAGTTTCAGCAGTGTCTGTGGGCACAGAGTTCACAGGTGCCATCTCTTCTTGGTGGCGCAACACAATCGCCAAAGATCCCAGCAACCTGCATCACACCACAAGCTCTCACCCGCAAGCAGATACCCCCGGGATCAGAAGGTCAACAGGCACACAGCACCCTGAATCTCCCAGGCACGTGGAGAGAGAGAGACAGAAAGCCATGTACATGCGGGAGCACACAAGACGTATACGTCGGCACCCGGAAGGTGCTCGGAGGGGCGGTCACACGACAGTGCTGAGCATCCCTAGTGTGTGTGTGTGTGTCTTTCTCTCTCTCACACACACACACAGGGAAATGCAAACAGACACACATTAGAACACCCACAGCCTCCTGGAGGAGAGACTTCCAGGTTGAGAGGCACTGGATGTCGGCGGACGTAGGGCAGAGGCCTCATCCACACCTTTCTGCGCCCTGGGACTATGCCACCCAGGAAGCCTTGCTGCTCGGGGGAGCCCCTCGCCTGGCTCTGCTGCCCTGTAACCGAGGACGCCCAGCAGTGGCAGGGCATCCTGAGGAGGAGCGGGTTCCCTTGGCTGACTTCTGCCAGGCAGTTATGACGTGTCCCTGTGACAGTCACGTGGGGCCCAGGACACGAGCCTGTGCTCCACACAGCTCCGCTCAAGGCCACCACTCAGGGGCCCTGCTCAACAGGCCAGGGCCAAGGACCTGCCTCCTTCTCGGGGAAACTGATGATAGCACAGCCCAGGCGTCTGGGGCTGCTCCTGCCCACTTGGCCAACAGGGCTGGAGAACCCAGCTGTGCAAGTCAGGGTCTCCGTGGAGCCTGACCCCACGCCCAGGCCCGGCCCCTCCTTACCCCAAAGGGAGTACCGGGATTAAGAAGAAGCACAGGCCGTGGAATGATACAGGCAGACTCAATATAAATAAAATATTCATATAAAAATAGTCTCTTAGAAAATATTCTCTCTTATCCAGTGGCTCACTTTCTAGAAGGTGGGAACTGCTGGGGAGGGGTTAGCGTTACCTTTCCCCTCTCTCTCTCTGTTCCGAACTGGACTTTTCTAACCGGGAGGTTTGAGCTGGGGAGGACTGCAGGCTGGGAACCGTATTCTAGAAAACGTCTCCCAATTCCAGACCAGCTCAAATCTCTGGAGAATTAGCAGCAAACAGCAAAACAAAAATTGTGTGTGTGTGTGTGTGTGTGTGTGTGTGTGTGTCTATATACGTAGAAAGGATGTCTGCCCTCGCACTTGAGCATCTGGTGCGGCAAGAGGTCCTGGCGAAATCAGCTAGGAGAAAGGTCTGCCTGAAGAATCACCACGCACAGTTCTACTCCGCTCCCTGTCCTGGCGACAGAACATCCCACAGGGAGAGCCAGCGGTCCACGTTGATTGCAGAAAACGGATCCCGACGAGGTGGAAGGGTTCTTGTTTAATTAAATTAATTAATATTATTTTTTTAATATCAGAATAAATTGTTAAATATTGCTATTACTGTTGAGGCCCCCGGGGTCCAGTGTTTCAGGCTTTGCTCCGGCCGAGGGCGGCGTCTGGGTGCGGCGTGGATGACGACTTGGGGTCCGGGAGGGGTTCCCCCGCCCCCCCGCCCCGCCTCCACCAGCCCAGCAGACAAGACGAGCTCAGCAGCGGCTACGGAGGTTGGGGCGGGGAACGCGCCGGCCCTCCGCTGCCCCGCCCCGCCCTGCGCGTAGCCCGGGGGTCGCCGCCCCGGCCCGGGGGGCCGCCGCCCGCGCTCACTTGCACGTGTAGACCTCGGTGCGCTCGCTGCACGTGTTGCACTTGACGTAGCAGCACCAGTGGAACTCGCAGCTGCACTGCCACACGCGGGCGTACTGGTGGGTGTTGTAGCCGCGGCCGCAGCACATGAGGTCGCAGCCGCTGGCCTGGGGCGCCGTCTTGTTGCAGGCGCGGCCCTGCGTGCCCGCGCTGCCCGTCACCGGGTCCTCCTCGCAGTAGTTGGGCGACTTCTCGATGTACACCAGGTCGGTGTCCATGGGCTTGCGGTAGGACAGCGGCTTCTTGATCTTGAGGAAGGTGGGCCGCTTGTTGCGGCTGGCCCGCACGGGCTCCACGTGGACCGCCTCGTTGTACTTGTCCTTGAGCACGTAGCCCAGCTCGCGGAACTGCGGCAGCGTGGTCCAGCAGGTCTTGGTGGTGCAGGAGCCCGACACGCCGTGGCACTTGCACTCCAGCTTCATGTTCTCCTCCAGGATCTGCGGGGGCGGCGGGGAGAGCACAGCTTGTCACGCAGGGCCAGGCGGGGCACCCCCGGGGCCACCCCCCACCCGCCCCGCTGCCCCGCCTGGCTGGGTCTGGCCTGTGCTTTTCTTTCTGGGGGGCTGCCCTGCTGGCTCAGCTGGTAAAGAATCCGCCCACAATGCGGGAGACCTGGGGTTGGGAAGATCCCCTGGAGACGGGCAAGGCTACCCACTCCAGTGTTCTGGCCCAGAGAATTCCATGGACTGTATAGTCCATGGGGTTGCAAAGAGGGGGACACGACTGAGCCACTTTCACCCGCTGTCCTTCTGGGGCCGGAACCTCAGACCTGGATGCAAAGCCTCCCCGGGACTCGCCTGCCCTCCCTGCTCCCGACCCCGAGGGGGCCTCACGCCGCTGCTTAGATCCATGCAGGCCCATGTTGACCACACGTGGGTTCTCTCAGGGCTGCGCCGGCTTAAAACCACTTCGGAACCAACGTGTGAAAGCCAGGAGGAGACTTTCAAAGACAGGCTGCCTGGTGTCCTGCCAGGCCAACAGAACAGGTACCCGGCAACTCCGAAGTGATGCTCGAAATTATTTCATAACCAGAGCAGCTGGGCGCTGACCTGCTGGCGTGGGAGCTGGCCACAGAGGCCAGCACGGCAGTCCAGCAGCGTCTGGCTCACCTTGGCCAGCTCGGCCACCCGGGCAGTGATACCTGGAACTCTGCCAGCCTCCGCCTCCCTCCTGGGCCAGCAGCCCTCAGCTCGCCCCAGTCCTTACTGCTCCCTGGAGCTGTAAGGACCGGTTTCAGTCCCAGATCTAGCATGAACCTGCTAAGCGCCCTCAGGCAGCTTGCCTCTTTCCTCGTGTGCAGAACCAGGGTGATGGCTGTACTTCATTACAACCCTCCAGTGAGATGCTGGTCAGAAAGGAGAGAGGGTGGACTTCTGAGACACACAGGAAGCTCAGCTGTCTAAAGCACAATGTGGCGCAGAAGAAGCCGGGTGCAGAGAGGATCTGCCACGTGAAGGCAGCGACAGGAAGCTCCAGGACGGGCAAAGCTAACGGCTGGGCTCCGCGCCATCTTTATCTACAGAAACAGGCTGAGACGGCCCGTGGCCTGGATGTTGCTGGCCCCTGCTGCGGACATGACTGACTCTCTGCGACCCCACGGACTGCAGCGCACCAGGCCTCCCTGTCCTTCCCCATCTCCCGGACCTTGTTCAGACTCACGTCCATCGAGTCGGTGATGGCATCCCCCCATCTCACCCTCCGTCGCCTCCTTCCCCTCCTGCCCTCAGTCTCTCCCAGCATCAGGGCCTCTTCCAATGAGGCAGCCCAACAATTGAAGAAGACAACGTTTACCAAGCCCCCCACAGGACAGGATATTTATATTGCTATCTAGGTTGGCTTTTCTCCCCCCCAGTTTTTATCTCCTTCCCTCCCTCATTTCTGTCTGTTGTTCATTGGTGTAAACTCTGTGTGTGAAAAGGCATCTTTGGAGTTAAAGTGTCTCCTCCTTCCAGGCCATCTTCAGCCTGATGTCATCCTAACAGGCCCTTGCTGTTGTGCGCCAGGCAGGGGATGGGCATGTGCTGGTGGGCGCCGTTTCTGGGTCATCACGTGTGAGCGTGTTTGCGGTCCTTCATCCACACTGCCTGGCTGCCTTTGCCTGCTACAGTGCCAGACTAAGGGAGGGAGGGAGGCAGTGGCCCGGGCACACTCTGGGTCCATGGGCTTATGTTGTTTCATTGCTAAGTCGTGTCCGACTCTTAGCAACCCCACAGACTGCAGCCCACCAGGCTCCTCTGTCCATGATTCTCCAGGCAAGAAGACTGGAGTGGGTCGCCATTCCCTTCTCCAGGGGATCTTCCCGACCCAGGGGTCAAACCTGCGTCGCCTGCACTGGCAGGTGGATCCTTTACCACTGAGCCACCAGGGACGCCTGTGCACTGGCGTCTTATTTAACTCTGTGGGGTTAGTAGGATTCCACTTAACGAGGCAAAAACCAAGGCTCGGCTGACTCCCAGAGTGGGTCTGTGAGGTGTTTGGAGGCCAGGGTCTTGTCGAGGTCGCGAGTCACGTGCTTGGTGGCTGAATACTTGCCGTGTGACCTTGGGGTTGTCATTCCCCCTCTCTGAGCCTCAGCTGCCTTCAGTGAACCTGGAGTGACGGGACCATCTTCTCAGACAAGAGTTAAGGGGGCTGGGATAGAATCTGATGTTCCCAAAGTAGCCATTAGTTCTGCCTCTGGGTTGGGCCTGTGTGGGTTCTGGGGACACAGAGGCGACCAGGTCAGATCCCTGTCTCCAAGGACAGGCCTGTGTCCAGGGTCCTCTCGGCTCCAGACGCTCCGAGTCCAAGAGGTGATTGGTCACGATACTCAACAGAAGGGAAGCCCACGGTGTCTGCACTCAAACACGCCAGCGAGGCCGGGGCAGCAGTGTTCTGGGGCGCAGCTGAATGCCTGCTTCCAGGACACCGGCCGTGTGACCCCCGCATGGTGCAGCTGGTGGGGGGCAGCCCCCAAGTCACACAGACGCCCCTGTGCTCATCAGTGAGCCGACGGTCCCCAGGTGGCACCCTTCCGTGTTGGCCTAAAAAGCAGAGGTGTCGTGTGTGTTGAGGGCAGAGTTCAGCAGGCGTTTCTGGGGCCTGATGCCCTGGCTGGTGGATCTTAGAGCATCAGAGCCTCCCACACAGGTGCCTGGGGTGAGGGGCACTCAGAACAGGTTCTGACGCTGAGCAGGGGTGAGGACGCGGAGCGCCTGGCTCGGAAGTGGCCCCCTCCGAGGGGCTTGCCCTGGAAGTCACATGCTCCCAAACAGGTTCAGGGATGTTCCTGCCAGCAGCGTTCATGACGGCTTTGTGGGCACGATCTGATGTCCGTCCATGGTAAGACGGATAAACGGAGGTGAGTGGGCTCAACGGGGCCCTCGAGGGCAGGGGCCTTGAACAGCCACAGCGGCAGAGGTCAACCTCGGGACACGAGGGGGCCGGAAGGGGGCAGTCGTGGGAGCTCTGCACGGAATGACTGCGTGTGTATCAAGTCCAACGGCGGCAGAGCTCGACTGGAGAGAAAGGGTCACAGATATACCAAGACAGTGGTTGTCCCTGGGGCAGGAGGCAAGGGACGGGCTGGCTAGGGTCACCAGGGGGCTCCTGGGGTCCTGGCAGCTTTCTGTTCCTTGATGTGGGCACTTTCTCTTTATTCCTTTAAACCCTCGTGGATGAGCTGAGAGCTTTTTTTTGTACGTGAGCTGCGCTTGCGATTTATAAAAATGCAGCGGGCGCAGGAGCCCGCAAGCACATGGAGAGAGAATGCACGTCAGTAGCTCCGGGAAAGCACAGGATCAGCACCGCAGTGAGACAGCACGCACCTCCCACCGGGGTGTGCGAGAGGAAAGAGAGGACTGCTGTTGCAGCCCGATGTGGAGAAGTGGGGCCTTCGCATGCTGCTGGAAGACGTGAGCGGGCGAGCCCCCGGAGACAGCCTGGCAGCTCCTCCGTGTTAAACACATGGCTACCGAATGACCTGGGACCATGCTCCCCACGCCTCATCTCACAGGCTGAAATCCTAGCCCCCGAAGGGAGGGTAGTGGGGGTCCTTTGGGAGGGTCTTCAGTCACAAGTGAAGCCCTCATGAATGCTACTGGTGCCTCGTGAAGGAAGCTCCAGAGAGCCCCTTCCAGCCCAGGAGGACAGAGAGAAGGTCCCGGCCGAGAGCCAGGAGGTGGGCCCTCGCCAGGGCACAAGCCGCACCTTGGGCTCCCCGCTCCCAGAATGGGGAGAAGCACGTTTCTGCTGTCTTGCTCCCATGCCGGCCAGTCTGGGGCGCTCTGCTGGAGGTGCCCGGGCACCCTGAGACACCCAGCAGTTCTCCCTAGGTGTTGGGTTGGCCACAGAGGTCATTTCAGTTTTTCCGTAAGATGTTAGAGCAAGGACAATGAGACATCAGTTCATCACCTGTGCACACCTGGGTCCATGCTTTTATAGGGGGTGTCTTACTTGACGCCACGATTCCACTTCACAAAAGGCAAAATCTAAGGGTCAGCTAACTCCTAGAGCTGGTCTGTGCAGTGTTTGGAGGCCATGGTCTTACTGCCGAGGGGTGCGAGTCGAGTGGTTGGTGGCTGCTTATTTGCTGTGTGACCTTGGGGTTGTCACTCCCCCTCTGAGCCTCAGCTGCCTTCAGTAAACATGGAGTGAAGGCAATTAGGTCTTTTGTGGCAAAAGTTGCAGGGAGGGTGCGTGGCGGGGTGGCTGGGAGAGAGTCAGATATTCCAAAAGTCGCCATTAGTTCTCTCTCTGGGCTGGGCCTCTGTGGGTGCTGGGGCCGGAGAGGTGACCAGATCAGATCCCCATCTCCAGGGATGGGCCCGTGTCCAGGGTCCTCTTGACCCCAGATGCTCGGCCTTCAGGAGGAGGTAACCCCGGCGAGTCAACATACTCAACAGAAGGGAAGCCCCCCCACACACATCCACATAAAAAAACGCATTAAACAGTGTGTACAGCAGCATCCTTCACAACAGCCCCAAAGTGGAAACGACCCAGACGAGCCCTGACGGGCGAAGAGAGTAAACGTGGGCCGCCCGCACAGCAGAGTGTCACCCATGAAAAGGGACGGGGCGCCGACCCCGCCGCAATGCACCCTGGTCACGCGGTGCTCAGTGACCGAAGCCAGACCCACGGGACCAGGTCCGGTCTCATCGCGTTTACCGGCGACGTCCGGGAGAGGCAGCGCTGTGCAGACAGGAGGCAGGCCAGAGAGGTGGGGGGCGGGTGCTGGAGGGCGCAGGGCTCTTCTGGAGGTAAGCTGACTGCGGGGATGGCTGTGCACACATGTGACGGTATCAAACAGTGCTGAACTTGCCCTTCGGGTGAGGGCCACGCCACGGTGTGCGCAGTAGACTGTAACTAAGCTGGCTTTAAAAAAAACAAGTTCTTGGCTGGTTGTGAGGAGGCACTGGGTGACACCCAGTGTGTCTCTGGCGGTGGCCCCCCGGGCGGCGAGCCCCAGCGCCAGGGCCAGACGCCCGGGCGACCGCCGCCAGCTCACCGCCTCCCTCCTCCTCTGGGGCCACCACGGCCTGCGGCCCTGGCAGAACTTACATGGGCCCCTGATTGCATGACACGCAGCCCGTTAATTAACCCTGCAGAGTCTGCATTTTGAGAGCTCGGGGATCGCATTAAGTCTGCATTAAGCTGGGCGGAATCACAGCCGCGCGGGCCAGGACTGGTCACTCGGACGGGCACCGAGCCCTCTCCCCCAGGCAAGGGGGTGCGAGCAGAGGAAACGCCTGTGGGACAAAGCCAGGCTCAGCTGCCAGCGTCTGAGCCACCGGGGCGGGGGGCCTTCCGGGGCCCTCCCGCTTGGGGCCTGGGCTGCAGTTCTGGGTCAGGCAGTCACGGGTCTGTGCACCTTCCCTGTGGCCTGACCCATGGCCGGTGCGCTCAGGAGACGGCCAGAGAGAAGTCAGCAACAGGTGCCTTCACACCCTGGCACAGCTGGTATTCCGGGCTCGAGCACCCAGTTCGAGTGTCTGGGGTCCTGGGGGCGCCCTGCATCGCCAGATGGAGGGAAGGGGAGGGGCAGTGGGGGGCCTGGAGCCGCCCGAGTGGACCGCTGTCAGCATTTCTGCCCGTGGCTGCACGTCTGGGTCCTTCCTGGCTTAACGACCGGGCCCACGAGACTGCCCGGGCGATGCCACACTGGCATCCTTGAGGCAGAGACCTCTCGGGACGCAGGGAAAGGCCACCGAGAAAGCAGATCGTGAGGGCCTCGAGCTCTCCTCCTGCCCCTCGCCCCGCCTGTCTCCGCCGGTCAGGCAGGGCAGGGACTGGCCTTCATGGAGGTGGCTCCGGGTGAGGAGCGGGGCCTCACCTGGTGAGTAGCGCTGAGCCACAGAAGCTGTGCCCTTGCAAAGGGCACGTGGGGAAGCAGGGCGCAGGCAGCCGCCTCAAATGAGAGAGTAAGCGAGACAAAGACGGTGGAGCTGGGCCAGGGGTGCGGAGCGCGGGGACGGGGGGCAGGTGGCCGCGCGACACCGCCGGGCTGGACATCCTCTCAGAAGGAGGGTCGCTCCAGCAGAAGCAGAGGCCCAGGGAGGGGCAGCACAGGCCCCTGAAGGACAGACACTGCGGCCAGTGGCCGGAGGGCCTGAGGCTTCCACCAAACAGGGCCAGGGCCGTGCGGAGCCCAGGACGGGGGCCTCCCGCAGGCTCTGCTGACCACGCCAAGGAGCTGTGGCTTGGTTTTTCTGTTTTTAGTGGAATATGATGTGTGTTCCTGGTGTACAGCATCGTCCATCAGCCATACGTACCAAGTGATGTGGGTGAACCTGGAGCCTGTCGCAGAGTGAAGGCAGTCAGAAAAACACACGTTTACGCACACGTGTGGAATCTAGAAAAATGGCGCTGAAGCCCTGCGGGAGGGCAGGAGTAGAGACGCCCCTGGAAGGAACGGGCTTGTGCACGCGGTGGGGTAGAGACAGGGTGGGACGAACTTCGAGAGCAGCAATGGCGTGCACACCCTGCCGTGTGCAAAGCGGGTGCCGCACAGCATGGGCGCTCTGCTCAGCACCCTGCGATGACCTAGAGGGCTGGCATGCGGGTGGGTGGGAGGGAGAGAGAGAAGCTCCAAGAAGTTCCACATTCACTGGGGAAATTTGAGAATAGTGAGGATGGCCCCAGTGCATCCTTCACCCCATTTTGCCCATGGCTAACACCTCACCTCAGTGTTCTTGCCTGGAGAATCCCAGGGATGGGGGAGCCTGGTGGGCTGCCGTCTATGGGGTCGCACAGAGTCGGACACGACTGAAGCGAGTTAGCAGCAGCAGCAGGAACACCTCACCTCAGCATGATGTACACTTATTAGCACGGTAAATTAATGAATGAGCTAAGGGTGTCCCTGGTGGCTCAGCTGGTGAAGAACCCGCCTGCAATGTGGGAGACCTGGGTTCAGTCCCCTGGGTTGGGAAGATCCCCTGGAGAAGGGAACAGCTACCCACTCCACTATTCTGGCCTGGAGAAATCCGTGGGACTGTATGGTCCATGAGGTTGCAAAGAGTCAGACATGACTGAGCCACTTTCTTCTTATAATGTTCGCTTATTCAGTGAAGTCCGTACTTCATTCGGATGCCCTGGGTTGGTACCTTCTGTCCCCTTCCTGTTCCAGGAGCCCATCCAGATCACCCCATGGCCTTCAGTCCGCCTGTCTCCCTGGGCCGCGAGATGGGGTTTTGAGGACAGGACAGCCAGTGGCGGCCAGGAGCAGGATTTATGATTTGTAAAAGTCTGCTCACTGGCTGTAACAAAGGCACCACTCACTCCGGTCCCTGGAGACTGTGTGAGAGAGAGAGTCCAGGGGTATCTGGGAAAGTTCTGCACCTTCTGCTCAGTTTCACTGTGAACCTAAAACTTGTCTGAAACATAGTCTTTAAAAAATCCCAGGCGAGAGGCTGTACGCAGGGAGAGTCCCTGGAGTCTGGACTTGGTTGATTCTGCTGCTGACGGGCTGGGGGGCCTCCCTGGACCTGGGTTTCCCCATTTCAAAGTCAAGGGTTTGAAGTAAATGATTTCCAACGCTGCTTCTGACCCTAAGCATCCTGACCTTGTACCAACACTGCTCTTCAACCCAAAGTGTTTTGAGGGGTCTGACACCTGCTGAGAGATGGACACCTCCATCCCATTTCACAGGGGAGGAGACTGAGGCTCAGAGAAGGAAAGGGACTCAAGGCCGCAGCGCAGGCTGCATCGCCTCCGTGCGTCTGTCCGGAGCACTCCCCATCCTCTGCCTCCCACCCCGCCCCCCAGGAGACTGGCCCGGAAGGCTGCACCCCTGAGCTGGCTCTCGCTCCTCGGGGTGAATGGTCTGGCCCCGAGCACAGCTGCCTCAGGATGAATGCAGGGGCTCTGGCCAGTGGAGGCCCCGGAGCGAGCCCCGGGGGCAGAGCCAAGTCCTGGTTCTCATTCCTCCCACCCCTCCCCGCCGGCCCCACGGGGTGGCCGCGTCCCCCTCGCCAAGGTCACAGGTCGCAGCTCCCACGTGCTCCGTGCACCCACTGGGTTCCAGCAGCCCGACCCCCTGGCCCACCCGGCCTGAGGAGTAACGGCCCCCTGCCGCCAGCCCCAGGGGCTGCCCCCTCCCTCTGGGCCCCCTTGCCTGCGCCCTCTCTTCTATTCGCCTCTCGCTTCCCTGCAGTGTAGTGCACAAGCCACACAACCCACCTCCTAAGCGTGCGCACGCCAGTGGCTTCAGTACACGCAGAGCGTGCAGCCGTCACTGCTAAGCGCAGAGCGCGCCATCGCCCGAGAGCGGGGCCATGCTGCGCAGCAGTGGTCACTCCAACTTCTCCCTCCCCTCGGGCCCTGGCAAGCGCCCAGCTGCTTTCCCTCTGTGGATTCTGTTGGCCTGTCCTGGACATTTTGTGTAAACGGGCTCATAGAGCGTGTGGCCTTTTGTGTGTCTAGCTCCCTGCACTCAGCACAATCCCTTCAAGTTCAGCCCCGGTGCAGCAGCTGTCAGCACCCCATTCCTTTTCATGGCTGGATCATATTCCCTTGTAGGGCCGTGCGGCACTCGGTCCGCCCAGTCACCAGCCGTTGGTCTGCAGGCCCTCTGGTTAAAACTGTCCTGGATTTCCTAGTCGGAGCGTGCCGGCCGCCCGGCCTTGACCTGGTGCTACACCCTGGCTCCTCGTGGCAGGCCTGGGCACCAGCCGCCCCTAGACTCCCAGCCCACGTGCTCTCCCCTCCGTCCACCCCTGGGCCCTGCACCTGCCAGCCCTCATCTGGAAGGCCAATCTTTACTGCCTTTACGGAGGCTCGACCCAACAATTCCACCGCAGAATATGTACCCTCGGGGTAGGCGCATGCATGTGTAAAATGACAGCCTCAGAGAGGTGTTATCTGCGATATCAAAAGGCCGAAAGGCTCTCGGATCCACCAATGGGACCGGTTCTGCGAATCATGGGGCTCTGATAAACTGGAATGTCCTGAACTGCCAGAGAGGACAAGGTGGCCCTGTGCTTCCCAGAGATGCACCGGTGGAGACAGCAGGGGTGTGCAAAGCACGCGGGCACGCGCTGTTTGTGCGAGATAGACTGTGTGTGCCTGAGAGCACAGAGTGCGCACCCCGAGGAGCAGGAGACGCTGGGAGGAGGAGCTGCCTCCGGAGAGGACACCCAGTACCCTCCTTGCCATAGGATTGTTCTTGGTGCCATCTGAATATTCTACCAGGTCGGAAAAACGTCACCTCCTCCACAGAGCCTTCCCTGATTGCCAGGACAGTCACGAACTCCCCCATGGTTTCCATCCCTGTCCTGGGTTGTTGGGTAATTTTCATTTGTCCCTCTGGTGACCGTGTGCCAGTTATTAAATAGCCTCTGGCGTCAGACCAGCAGCTCCCTGCGGTGGACACGGAGCTGTGCCACCCAGACCCCCTGCCTGTAGCGGTGTGCTGGTAAACCGGCTCCCAAGAGAAGAAAAAGCCCAGTGTGGGATAAATGCTCCCACACGGCCAATTTGAAGCTACTAGTGGTTTAGCAATCAGCTTGCATATCTCCAATATTTAATTCGGGCGGGGTCTTGTAAGTGCCAGGAGCCAGCTCCAGCACCCCACGGGACTGGGCAGCCTCCAGCTGTGAGACCCTGCAGGGTCCGTCCCAGCCCCACATACCTGCCGCCTTCCCCACGGCCGGGGACAGAGAAAGGCGGGGGTCCCACGGTGTGGGGCGCTGCAGGCACACTCATGCCCCACCCTGTTCCTCTCCACCCCCTCTGTGTGCACGCGCTCACTTATGTCTGACTTTTCATGACCCCATGGACTCTAGCCCGCCAGGCTCCTCTGTCCATGGGATTTTCCAGGCAAGGATACTGGAGCGGGTTGCCATTTCCTCCTCCAGGGGATCTTCCTGACCCAGGGATCGAACCCGCGTCTCCTGCGTTGGCAGGCAGATTCTTTACCACTGAGCCACCTGGGACCCCCCTTCACTGATTCCTCATGAACAGCTTGGACCAAACTCCATCTCAGCCTCTGCTCCTGGGGCTGCGAGAACGAGGAGACCCTTCCCCCAACAAGCTGTGACACTCCTAGGGGGGCTGTGGCCAGGACACGCCCCTCCACCCCCAGCCTCGGGCAGAGAGCCTGGCGCGGCGTAGGTGTCAGGCGGCCGCGAGGGGAGAGGAGGACCCGCTGAGCGTCTGCTTCCGTGTGCATTCCTCATTTGTCGTGCACCGAGCACCTGCTCTCCTCTGCTGCGGAGGCCCCGGGGGTTCCGTGAGACAGACACGGGCCATCCTGCCTTCCCTGAGCCTGAGGACCCAGACGGAGCAGCCCCGGAATTAATACCGCCCCCAGATCAAAGTCAGAGAGTGCTGTGAGGAGGGAGACAGAGAGCAAACAAGACTCGACCCGGGAGGAGCTGCTCTGTGTACAGCAAGGACCTGAAACTAAGCAGGACACGCGAGAATCCGGCCAACTCAAGGCGACACAGAGGAGGAGAGACAGTCCCCCCAGCAACGTGGGACAAATGACACAGAGGAGGAGACACAGTCCCCCAGCGCGAGGCTCCGGGAGGACAGCAAAGTGGGAAAAATGAACACAGAAGACTCTCTAACACCATGCTCTAAAGCAAACCCAAAATGGATTAAAGATCTAAACGACAGACTGGACACTATAAAAGCCTTAGAGGAAGACATGCGGGGAGCACTCTTTGCCATAAAGTGCAGCCGTATCTTTCTGGATCCATCTCCTAGAGTAACGGAAATAAAACAAATGAGACCAGGTTAAACTCAAAAGCTCTTGCACAGCAAAGCAAATCATGAACAAAATGAAAAGACACAGGGAAATGCAAATGAAAACTACGAGGAGGTATTACCTCGCATGGGTCAGAATGGCCATCATCCAAAACTCTACAGGAATTCCTGGAGAGGGTGTGGAGAAAAGAGAACCCACCTGCATTGTTGCTAGGAATGTAAATGAGTACGTCCACCATGGAGAACAGTATGGAGGTTCCTCAACAAACTAAAAATAGAACTTGCCCTATGACCCAGCAGTGCCACTGCTGGGCATATGGCCAGAGAACACCCTAAATCCAAGAGACACCCCCCCCCCCCAGTCTTCACTGCAGCCCTATGTAGCTCAGGCAGGACACGGAAGCAACCCAGACGTCCATCAACAAGGACTGGATAAAGGAGGTGCGGCACATACACACAATGGAATGTTACTCGGCCGTAAAAAGGAACAAAATCGTGCTGTTTGCAAAGACAGGGATGGACCTAGGGACTGTCGTGCAGAGTGAAGAAAAACATCGCATAGTGTCACCTATAGGTGGACAGGGAGGCCCGGTGTGCTGCGATTCATGGGGTCGCAGAGTCGGACACGACTGAGCAACTGAACTGAACTGAACTGAACTGAACTGATAGGTGGAATGTAGGAAAATGGTTCGCATGAACCTATTTGCAAAGCAGAGATAAAGACACAGGTGCAGAATGAATGAATGGATACCACGCATGTAAGATGGGGAGGGACGAACTGGGAGGCTGGAACTGACGAACACACACTGCTGCGTGTAACGTGGATGACTGATGCGAACCTGCTGTGCGGCCCAGGGAACTCCAGTCCGTGCCCTGCGGCGACCTAAACGGGAAGGAGGTCCAGAGCAGGAAGGGTCTGTGTACGTGTGGAACTGATTCACCTTGGTGTGTGCGGTAGAAATTAACACAACACTGGAAACCAACTATACTCCAATGAATTTTTTTTTTTTAAACAAAGGACAATCTGCAGAGTGGGAGAAAATACTTGCAAACAATGCAGCTGACAAGGGATCCATTTCCAGAATTTACAAACAGCGCGGGGGCTTCAGTATTAAATAAAACAACCAACGATCCCATCCAAAACTGGGCAGAGAAACCTAAATAGACCTTTCTCCACGGAAAACACACAGATGGCCAAGAGGCACATGAAAAGATGCTCAACACAGATGATTATTAAGAGAAATGCCAATCAAAACTACCCTGTGATATCACCTCACAGCAGTCAGAATGACCATCATCAAATAGTCTACAGACAGTAAATGCTGGAGACGGTGTGGAGAGAAGGGCGCCCTCCCACACCGCCGGTGGGAGTGCACATCAGTACATCCACTGTGGAAAAAATATGGGGGTTCCTTGAGCAGCTAAAATCAGAGCTGCCCTGTGACACAGCGTCCCACTACTGGGAGTGAATCTGGATGGAGAAAACCGTAATTCCAGAAGATGCGCACCCCAGTGTCCACTGCAGCACTATTTACAGGACACGGAAGCAGCCCAGACGTCCTCCAACAGATGAATGGATAAAACAGATGGGGTACGTATACACAGCGGAATACTTCACTCACTCAGTCGTGTCCAGCTCTTTGCGACCCCATGGACCGCAGCACCCCAGGCCTCCCCGTCCATCACCAACTCCCGGAGTTCACTCAAACTCTGTCCATCGAGTCGGTCATGCCATCCAACCATCTCACCCTCTGTCGTCCCCTTCTCCTCCTGCCCTCAATCTTTCCCAGCATCAAAGTCTTTTCAAATGAGTCAGCTTTTCGCATCAGGTGGCCAAAGTATTGGGGTTTCACTTCCAACATCAGTCCTTCCAGTGAATATTCAGGGCTGATTTCCTTTAGGGATACTACTCGGCCATAAAAAATGAAATAATGCTATTTGCAACGACATGGACCTGGAGATTATCGTGCTGAGTGAAGACCCACAGAGAAAGACAGAGACATACGATACTGCGTATGTGTGGAGTCTCAAATATGGCACAAATGAGCTTATTTACAAAACAGAAGCAGAGTGGACTGATGGACACCAATGAGGGAGGGCTGGGTGTGGACACCCTGCTGTATTTAAAATAGATAACCAGCAAGGACCTGCTATATAGCACAGGGAACTCTGCTCAGTGATCTGTAAGAACCCAAATGGGGAAAGAATCTGAAAAAAGAATGAATGTATATATAACTGAATCACTCTGCTCCACACCCGAAGCTAACAACAGCATTGTTAATCAGCTGTACTCCAGTATAAAATAAAAAAATTTTAAAGAAAATTCACGCTTGGAATAATGTGAAAAAGTTTCTGTGGCACCTGAGAGAACGTAAAAATGCAAAGGAAAAGAAACTAAAATCTTCGCTAAATAAGTGTGTTAGTTGCTCAGACATACCGACCCTCTGCGGCCCCCTGGACTGCAGCCCGCCAGGCTCCTCTGTCCATGGGATTCTCCAGGCAAGAATGCTGGAGCGGGTTGCCATGCCCTCCTCCAGAGGATCTTCCCGACCCAGGGATCGAACCCAGGACGCCCCCCACTGCAGGCGGATTCTTTCTTTACCACCGGAATCACAAGACAAGCCCTGACATAAAAAAACAAAACTATCAAGGACCGCCCTGCAGAGCGGGGAACTCTTCTCACTATGCCCTAGTAACTTAAATGGGAAAAGAGTTTGAAACATAGAAACATGCCTATGTGTAGGTGGGTGATTCTGCTATATACCTGAAACTAACCCAACACTGTGAAGCAACAATATTTCAATAAAAAGTTTAAAAAAGTTGAACTTAGGGGAGATGGAAGAACTGCAGTGGAAGCCAGGGAAGGGCCATGCCAAGGCCCGGAGGTGGGCGGCATGCAGACAGCCCCCAGCAGGAGCGGGAGGAGACCGGGCTGGACGGTCAGGGCAGGGGCGCTCCTGATGACCTGCGGGCCCAGGGGTTCGGGAAGGGGCCTTCTGCAGGGAGGGATGAGGTCTGGCTGACCCCCCGAGAGACAACCCCAGAGAGGGCGGAAATGAGGTCAGAGAGGCAGAGTGGAGGGCGGGGAGGCCGTCCCCATCACCCAGGCCGGAGACGCTGGAGGCCCGGGGCCCCGGGGTGACTCACGGGCCCCTGATGGACACAGAGGCCGTGCACTGAAACCAGGGGCCAGGCCAGGAGCCGGGCTCGGGGAAGGGCACGTGTCGAGGGCGTGATGGGGACATTTCAGGCTCAGTGAGTGGTCAGGAAGAGGGGCCTCTCCGGGAGCAGAAATCTGAAATCCGGCCCCGGTCAGCTTGAGCGACCACAGCGGACGATCCTGGTCAGGATCCAGTCACTTCCAAAGACCTGATAAAACGTCGATGGAAACAGCCAGAAGTAGGACACCCACCTCTATCATTTCGAGTGTTGAAAAAGAGATTACAAAAGCAGAAGAAGCAAGAGGCTGAGAAAGACGACCGCCAGCTACGAATTAAGAGGCTGCTAAAAGGGCAGCCACCCGAAGCCATATTAACAGAGGTCCAATGTTCATAACATAGGAGGAGACAGTCTGGCTGTGTAACGTTCAGAACTGGGCTATGCCCCCACCGAGGACAGACCCAGAGAGCACGCGTACATGAGGGGGCTGGAGAGTCCAGGCTGACAGAGCTGGAACTGCCCCCCACCCTGAGAAGGCAGATTCTGGGGTCCTGGGCACTGCCCCCTACACTCTGCTGGCCCGTCCTGGGGCGGGGTGAAAGGGAGGAGCTGTGTGTCCAGGGGTCAGAACCCGGAGCCCAGCTGCAAGGGAGTCGCAGGCAACAGATCCCAGCTCCGTGTGGAGCCAGGCGACCCCACCGCGCTGGCCAGCACTGGAGGGGCCATGAGAGGTGGGGACCTCTTGTCTTGGGAGGTAGGGGGGGGCGGCAGCTGGGGTCTGTAGGGGGCATTCCTGAACCAGGTGGGGCGGGGCCGCTTTTAACCTGCTCTTCTGTCCCCCAGCCCAGCAACCAAACCTGTCTGGAATAGTAGGAAGGATTTTCTGCACCGCTGGAGGGAGAGAAATCAATCTCTCCCTGACAGGTCCCCCGGGAAGTGCCAACAATGTACCAGGTGCTGCCCAGAGCCCGGAATTACCAGGGCAGGGCTCCCAGGCCTGGGAGGGGCCTCGGGAGAAACTCGCTCCAGAAAAAATTCCTGATTCATGACACCCAACAGATACTATCGAGGCTGGCCTCCTGGGCCGGCCCAGACTTCGGGGCTGCCTGGATGATCTGGGGGTGGACTTCCTGGAGGAGGAAGGGGTGCTCCGGGGAGGGGGGGGCAGGCAGTGACCGGGGGCCTCTGTCAGCCTCCACAGCATTGAGAGAGGCAGCTGAGCACTGAAACCAAAAGCTCTTGGCCAGTGTTGGGCTCCACTGCCCCCTCCACATTGCAGCCCTCGCCCAGGGAAATTCGCGGCCCAGGACGATTTCCCCACCTCGTGGTGACCAGCCCTCCTCCAGGAATGCACCTCCATTCATCCCTACGTGGCCCTGCCCAGCCCAGCCCTCCTGGGGCCTCTGCAAATGCCACCTCCTCCTCCTCCTCGGAGCGCCCTGCCCCTGCCCCACCCAGCCCAGGAGGACTCCTCCAGCACGGACCTCTCCCACGCCTGACACCCTTCTCTTTGTGCCCTTGTTTACCGCCAACCTGCGTGGCCTCCAAGCTCTGCAAACGTGGATTCCGCAGTGAGGCTTTCTCCAGCCACGGAAACTAAAGGGGCCCCAGCCAGTCCTCACTGCCACTTGCCACCAGCCATCTCTCCAGTTCCCGCTGGTCACTGCTAAGTCCGGTCTTGTGACTCAGGCAGGTCAGGACCAATCAGAGGGAGTCCTCGGGGTTCAGCGAGAGACTGAGAAAGATCGACCGCTTTAGATGACCCCCAGCTCACTGTGAACTAAGAGGCTGCTGAAACGCAACCATCTGAAGCCATGTTAACACTGGTCTAACCCTCATAACGCAGGAGGAGATGGCCTGGCCATGTGACTTTCAGAACAAGAGCTGTAATTTCCCACCAGAGGAGCAGGAGAGGCTACAGAGGGCAGAGCCACGGACGAGCGTCTCGCAGCCACGTGGTCTAACCGGGAATGCAGAGCTGAGAAACAGAGAGAGGAGGCGGGGTGTGTGGACGCGGTTCCTGGGAGTATCATTTGTACCCTGCATCAAGCTGGCCCTGAACCCGCTACCCCGGGACCAGTTGCTTCCGTGAACTAATGAGTTCCCTTTTTGTTTTTAAGCTGGCTTGAGTTGGATTTCTGTCCTTGTGGATTAAAATGTTGTACCTGGCCGAGAGGGCCTTTTGCCTGTGTAGCGCGATGCTTCACGTAAACCCCAAAGCCAGTCCCTAGTTGGTTGAAGTCACAGCAGGAAGCAGAGCTGAGAGGCTCGAACATCTCCAGCTTCAGTTCATCTGAGCCCCGCCTCGCCTGTTGGCCCACCTGGCGGCTCTGCAGGGAGAGCTCGGTTCTGGACTGTCTGTGCCCCAGCTGGTGAGCAGTGACCCAGGCAATCAGACTCAGTCTCAGCACAGCAGTACACTGTGACGAGAGCAGCCTGAATCAGGGAAGCAGGTGCCAGAGCGAGGCAGCCCAAGAACCTGCTGCAAACCCCACCTCCGGCCACCACACGCTGGTGGTGGCAGAAATGGCCAGACACAGGGCACGCTGCCTGCCTGTCCAGCCCCCTGACCACAGCGGGGAGAACGCTGGACTCCACCTGATAAAGAGAGACCCGAAAACGCAACTGCTGTTTTCCATCTTTGGATGCTGTGGTGTGAAAGCGTGATTGCAGGAGCTTAGGCAGCCACCTTGTGACCCAAAGGCGAGAGAACCAGAGGCCAACAAGGTAACAAGGGCAGATGGAAAGATGGAAACAGCTTGGGCCTCGCAGAGTCTGCAGAGCCTCTGAAAGAAACTATCCAGACTTTCCTTTTGCAGGAAAAAGCCAACTCCTGTCATCGAAGCCACACCTAATACGGTATTCTGGTACTTGGCACCTCGCACCTTCAGCGATCTGCTCCTTGCACCTTCAGAGATCGGCTCCTGGCACCTTCAGAGATCTGCTCCTTGTCGCCAAGCAGGAGCAAGTCTCTCCTCAGAGGAAAAGGTGGAGATTAAGGAGAGAAGGGCGGGGCTTCCCTGGTGGCTCCCAAGGCTGGGGGCCCTGGGTTCGATCCCTTGTGGGGGAAGTAGATCCCACAGGCAGCAACCAAGAGTTCACACGCCACAGCTGAAGATCCCTCACGCCACAGAGAAGATCAGAGATCCCGAGTGCAGCCAAATAAATATTTTTTTAAAAAACCTCTTTGAGTTTTCTTTGTTTGGCACAATGAATGCTGGGGTGAGCCGGCAGGGGGTGGGGGTGGGGGAGGCAGGGTCGTGGGGTGGAGGGAGCAGGCAGGCCCAAGTCCTGGTTCTGCCCTGGTTCTGCCCCTGCATTGCTGTGTGGCTGCTGGCAAGTCCCTTTCCTTCTCTGGGCCCGGACCCCGGGCTCCTCTGCCTCCAGGACGAAGGCCCCAGAGGGAACTTCCCAAGAGAGGAGACAGGGACACAGGGACGAGACAGGCTCGTTCTCCCAGGTGTCGCTGGGGCGGGAGGCAAGCTCTGGCTGGTACAGGAGCAGAGACAGAAGTGAGGGGGCGAACACCCCCCCCGAGGTGGGGGACACTCTGAGTGCCCACTGCGGACCAGCCCCTCCCTCCCGCACCCGGACACCTCCCCTGTCGGAACCCCACGTCCAGCTCCTGCCGCCTGCCCAGGTGCATCCCACAATCGCAGCCTCCTCCCTGCGCGCCGTCTGCTCTGGCCCCTGCCTCAACCTTGCCTGTCCATGTGGACACTGCCTCCTCCCATGCTCAGACCCCAGCCACTCCCTCCCGGCAGGTGACCTGGCTTGGGAACCTTCTCCAAGCCCCGCCACGGCGGCCAACCACCTGGGAGAGGCCACACCAGTCGGGGGGAGCAGGGGGCAGGGGGCAGGGGGCCGAGCGGCTGGGTGTGGAGGCCTCCTCTCCCAGGGCCAGGCTGGACCAGGGGAGGGGACGTGGACAGGGGGATGGTCCCCGGACCCCGGCTGCCCGTCTCCAGGCAGCGTGTGACCCACACGGCCTGCTGCAGGGAGGCCAGCGCAGGCCCCTCCGCCTCTGCGTGTGACCCAAGGTGTCCCTCACTGCGCGTGCTAAGGCCACGCCCTGTGCCGGGCACCCCGTGCCTACTTCCTAAGGAGCCCGACAAGGTGGGGGCCCCCGCTGGAGTCAAGGCCGAGGGCCTGGGTAGGCCGGGCACCTCTGTGCCCCCTTTATATCCCCCGAGGCCGACCTGTGTACGCTGCACCCACAGACGCCCTGTGCCCAGCCTGGGGCCAGGCCCAGTCGGGGGAACCCTAGTTGCCATCCTGGGTGCTGAGGCGCCTTGGTGCCCCCTGTGCCTGTAAGTAGCCCCTTCATTCAGTTCCCCAGTGCTTCCCCAACTGTGCCGACCACCAGGCCCCACCTTGGCTGAGACCCAGGGTGAGCCGCCCCCGCCACAGGCTTCAGTTCTGTCTCCGTGTTCGAGGGGACACGGCCTGTGGTGGCTGCATCAGGACCGGTGACCCACGGCGGGGTGCCGGGTCCAAGGAGCCCTAGGAAGGGCAGCCGTGTGAAGGGCACCGGTCACAGGGCTGGACGGCGCAGTGGGTGCCACAGCGCCCACCTAGGCCCTGATCCAGGACCGAGCACTCACCACCAGCTGCCCAGGGTGTCGACCTGTGAGGCCACAGCCTCCTGGAACCATCCTCCAGGAAGACCCCTGGAGGGGGGCGTGGCCACCCACTCCAGATTTGTGCCTGGAGAATCGCCTGGACGGACGAGCCTGGTGGGCTGAGGTCCACGCGGTGGCGAAGAGTCCGACACGACTGATGGGAGTCAGCACACGCAGGAGCCCCCACGCCCGAGCCCACGGCCCCTCGTCAGGGCGGCCGTGGCCAGTGCCTGGTTGATGCTGGGTCCCCTGCCTCCCGCTGGGGACAACGCTAAAGGGACGTTCGGAGCCCAGAGCCACTCCCAGGACCCACTGGGGCCTCTGCAGCCATGGCATCCGCGCCTGGCTTCTCTCCCGCTTCCAGGGAAATGTGCGGCGGGTGAGGGTCCACGTCGGGGGCCCTTTCCAAGGACCCTGATCTAGGGCACTGTGGAGCCTAGGGGCAGGACGCCACCCCCCAGACACAGGAGGTGCCACAGGTGTGAGCGCCGCCCTGGGAGGGGGCTGCCGGCGCCCCCGTCTCCTGCCCCCCGCCCCCCCACTCCCACTCCTTTCTCCACTGCCCCTCCTCCCCGCACGTCGATCCATCATGAGCAGAAAAGCTTCACTTCACTCAGCCGCAGCTGTGTTCCTCTGGGCGACTCAGATGAAAGAGGGGAAAGACAGCTTTCTTTTGGTAAACACGTGGAGTATTTTCTCCTTGGTCACATTCTTTGAGTCACTCTGGATGCGCTGACTCCAAGCAAGGATTCCTGCCTGCCTCCAGTGGGGATGGCTGGGGAGGCCGCGTTCCACAGAGCAGGGCTGCTGGAATGCGGCCGGGTCGGCCTGGGGAGGGGCGCGGACTCAGGCCGGGGCCTCGGGAACTAGCAGCGTCAGCTCTGTCCGCGAGGGAGACGCTCCCGGGTCTGGACTGGAACCTGCTGAAGTGAGTGTTGGCCGGGTGACAGCCGCTCAGACGCCACCCCTGGCTCCCTGTCGTCCTGGGGCTGAAGCCTGGGGCCTGCCAGCCTCTGCCTACGGAGGGGTCTGGGACGAACTGCTTCTCGGGGACAGATGGCCCTCACCGCAGACTCATCTCTTTCTTGACTCTCGCACACTCAGAGCACACGTGTCACCACCTCCCGTGCAAGCTCGGTGCCCTGGGGCGTGGACTGTGGCCCCAAGTGAGGCAGTCAGGTACCCCCGACTATAGGGTGAGGGGCAAGGAGGCTGATGGGAGTGAGCGGAGCCACAGAAGCGTGCTTCTGCCGACGTCTGACACCACTGGACTGGCCTCGGCATTCATTCATTCCTTCACCCGTTGTTTAGTTGCTGAGTTGTTGTCCAACTCTTTGCGACCCCATGGATGGCACCCCGCCAGGCTCCTCTGTCCACGGGATTTTCCAGGCAAGAAGGTTGGAGTGCGTTGCCATGCCCTCCTTCAGGGATCTTCCTGACCCAGGGATGAAACCCGCATCTCCTGCAGTGCAGGCAGATTCTTTACCGCTGAGCCACCACGGGGGCCCGTCCATTAGCTCACTCACTCGCTAATTTGAACTTTCTAGCACGTGTTCATTGAATCGCTGCCTGAGGCAGGCCTGAGGTCAGTGACCGGGTGGCAGAAAGAGGCCAGGCCCCGCTCACCAGAAGCTGACGTCCTGGGCGGGGAGGCGGCCGTGCACCCGACTGTCACACGGGCACAAGGCTGACACCGCCCTCCCCCGCTGGCAGCTCTGAAGAGGAGTGCCTGCTGGCCCCTCCTGTGCTCACGGACCCCCAGCAGCAGCCCCGGCACCCCCACAGCCCGACTGGAAAGTGCTTCCAAGAAGCTCCTGCTTCCGCGGGAGCAGCCGAGTCAGGTGGGGCGTCACGCGGTATGGAGGGGCTGTTCCGGCTGCTCCGGGTTTGGAGGGGCTTGGGGAGGACCTTGGAACAATGACGATGGCTGCTGGCCAAGTGCTGGCTCCTTGGGTTGCCGCTCCCCCTCCTCCACCCCCGCGGTCGCTGCTGCCTCTTTGGCCTCATCCGTACCTCCTCTGTCCACCCTGATCGCCCTAGGTTCCCTGCGGCTCCTCCCGCACCCCCGGCATGCTCCTGCCTCAGGGCCTTTGCACGGCCCGCTCTCTCCGCCGCTCCCGCCCCCGCTTCTTGGGGGCCCTAGGCTCAGATCTCACCTTTGCCAGGACTCTCCCTGACCCCTGCCCTGGTTCGCCTTGCTCCCCGCGGACATCGGTATCTGACATAGCACACATTGCAGGCCTCGGCTTCTCTTGTTTACCACAGGAGTGCCGCCTGCCCAAGGGCAGGGACCCAATCTGTGCACTCCTGCCGTGGCCCCGGCACCCAGCCTGCCATCCAGAGCAGGCCCGGTGCTCAGTAACTGAGTGAATGGCTGAGAGCAGGCCCGGCTGGAGTCGGGGGGTGGTGAAGAAGAAATCCCCGAGCTGACACAGGATGAGGAGGGCCAGCCTGGGCGCAGAGGACGAAAGGGCAGGCCAGGCGGAGAGAACAGCATGGGAGAAGGGAGCCGGGGAGCCCCAAGCTGGGGAGGAAGCCGGCGGTCCAGCTGCGCGGCCGCCCGCCTCCCACGGGACAGGGACTTGGCATTGCAGCGCCTCCCTGAGGACACCACGTGGAGGACAGACCCGAGCAGATACGGGGAGGAGGAGGAGGACGCGGCTCAGCCAGGGGCAACTGCAGAGGGAAGCCAGGAAGCAGAGATGCTGGAGAACCGCTCGCCTCCCTCCAGGGGCAGCCCCCACGGACTCAGCCTGCATCACAGCACCTGCTGGGCTGCGTGGCCCCAGCCAGCCCTGCGAAGAGGCAGGGCCAGACCACCCAGGGTGCAGGTCCTGCCTGCGTCCGTCCAGACCCTCCTTCTGTCTTGACCCAGAGACCTGGGCTCTTTCAGGGATGGCTCCGAAGAGGATGGACTTCAAGGACGTGTGGTACCTGGGCACAGGGACGGTGCAACACTCAGACCAGAGACGTGCATCCTCACAAAACCTGTCCACGTGTGTTCACAGCAGCACTGCTCCAGCAGCCAGAAGGTAAAACAACCCAAATGGCCGGCATCAGATGAACAGATAAACAAGACGTGGTCTGGATGGCAGGGGAGTATTACGCAGCCCTAAAAAGGGATGGAGTGGAGACCTCCCTGGTGGTCCAGAGGCTCAGACTCTGAGCTCCCAAGGCAGGGGGCCTGGGTTCGATCCCTGGTCAGGGAACTAGATTTCACATGCTGCAACTAAAAGGATCCCGCACGGCACAGTGAAGATTGAAGATCTGCGTGCTGCCCCTAAAACCTGGTGTGGCCAAAAGAACTTAAGAACAGCTTTTCTAAAGGGGTGACGTGCCGACACCGGCTACAACATGGATGGGCCTTGACAACGTGATGCTTGGTGACAGAACCCAGGCCCCCAAGGGCACAGACTGCAACGATTCCATCTGCACAGAAGGTCCTAAATAGGGGAATCCATAGAGACAGGAAGCAGACTGCTGGCTGCCTGGGGCTGGGGTCAGGGAGCCACCACGGACAGGCACGGGGGCTCCTTTCGAGGCAGGAGAGAGTTCCAGAATGGACTGTGATGATGGCTGTGTGGCTCCAGGAAGCCCTCTGTGCACACTTTGTGCCAGGCCGCTCTGAACCACTCCAACCCTCGGGGCTTCGGCACCTGCGCTCCCCACGGCCTGCAGCACCCTTCCTCGGTTCCTCGTCTGTCCTGTTCAGGAGGCATCCAGAGGGGGCCGAGGTGTTCAGCAAGCATTTGCAGAGTGAATGAATGAATGCGCGAGTGAATGCATGCATGAGTGAATGAATGAGTGCACCAGTGAATGAATGAGTGCGTGAATAAGTGAATCAATGAGTGAATGAATGAGTGCGTGAATGAATGAAGGCACCCTGGCTCGGGAGCCCGGATGGCCTTTTCCTTCATGGTGGGGTCTAACAGGCCCCCGACTTGGTCCACAGAAGACCAAGCTGAAGCCCCAGGGAGCGGCTCTGGGACCGAGGGCAGAGGAGCAGACTTCCCAGAGTACTGAGACAGCACCCAGGTCCTGTCTGGGACCTGGTACCCTCTGTGCCCTTGGCCACCCCCAGATGAAGGGCCTGGGCCCCTACGAGGTCCTGCCCGGGTGGCCAGGCATTGCTGAAGGCCTGTGAGTGTCCCCGTCCCACAGCGGAAGCGCCCTCTGCGTCAGCATCCAGGTGAGGGTGGGCCCGGCTGCAGCCCCTGCTGCCCGGCAGCCGGCCCAGGAGCCACGGTGCGGGGACGCCTCCCCTGAGATCGCCTCTTTCCTGTCCCCGCTGGAGGCAGGTTTTTTCCAGGCTGACAAGAGGGAAAAACACCCCGGGTTATCTCTGTTCCGGGGCAGTTTCCAGCAGCGGTGGGGGGGCTCTCCCCATGCCAGGGGCCAGGCGTGGTGCGGGGAGAGCCGGCTCCTTACTGCTCTGTGGCGCCAGGTGACCAGGCATGACTGAAGCCCCCTGAACGCCCACGCCCCAGAGCAGAAGCTCCCTTTGTGCTGGTGTCTAGGAGGGCTGTCGGCGCAGGTGGGCGGCCCTGTGTGCCTGCTGGAGCTCGGGAGGACCAGGAGGTCCACTGAAACCGTATCACACCGAGGCCCTGGTGCTCTTATAGCAGAGAGGAGAGGCATCAGTGTCCTGACTTGGAGCCCAGCTCTGCCACATCCTGGCCGGGTGATCGGGGGACATTTAAAATCCCTGGGGGGCCTGGTTCAACGAGAAGGAACAGCAGAAGAGACCACAGCTGGGGCAGAGCCCTGAGGGGCTCACCGCAGCGGGGAGCTGGAGGAGGGGACCTCCGCACGTTTGCAGGACTATTTATTTCCTGCAGAGGATGCCAACCAGCCCGGGGATGCAGGCAGTGATGCTGGGTTCTTCCCGGTTGGCCTGGGGGCAACTCCCAACTAAGAGTCTGTGGGAATGGAGTGAACGTCCTGGAGGGAGTGAGCGCCCTGTCACCAGAGGTATTCAAGCCAGACTGAGATTGTACAGTCCAAGAGAGGAGCCCTCTGCCACACGCGCCTCTGAACTGGGGCTAGTCTGACGAGATGTGCTCTGGGTGTAAAGTGATGGCCAGATTTCAAAGGCCCCATTATGGGAGGGAGGCAGGAAGGAGAGATGAGTCAGCCCTCCCCGCGTTTTCATATTGCATGCGTGCTCAGCCACTTCAGTCGTGCCTGACTCTGTGTGACCCTCGGGACTGTAGCCCGCCAGGCTCCTCTGTCCATGGCATTCTCCAGGCCAGGATGCTGGAGTGGGTTGCCATTCCCTCCTCCAGGGCATCTTCCCGACCCAGGGATGGAACCCGCGTCATCTCCTATGTGTCCAGCATTCACTGGCAGGCGAGTTCTTTACTCCTAACGCCACCTGGGAAGCCCACTTTCATACTGATTGCATGTTAAATAAATGACAGTATTTTGCACATATTAAAAATATTATTAACTTTAATGTCACCTCCTCTCACCTTTTTGATGGCGCTGCTAGAAAATTGAAATTACCTATGTGGTTCATATAAGTTTCTCTTGGACAGCACTGGTCAGAATCCCTGAGCGGTACCTTCACACACCCCTCCGGTGATGTGTGTGCGAATGAAAATCTGAGATGCCCTGCAGGCGCCTTGACCCAGGGTCTGGGGGACTTGGCTGTGGGGGTCTGAGAACGAACAGCCTGAACTCCAGCTGTGTTCCGTGGAACATTCAATAATCGATCCCTCGGCCCCCGAGTCACACACTTGGTCTGTAGTGTCCTTTCTGCCAGCTGGCTCTCACCAAGAACAAACACAAACTTTCAAGAGAAAGAAGTAGTTAAGCAGGGACTGGGCTCTCCTCGAAACGAACACGTCCCAAATCCACCGTTCGCTGGCATCCTGTAACTTGGTGAAAAACTCACTCAGTCACGTCTGACTCTTTGTGACCCCATGGAGTATACAGCCCGCGCAATTCTCCAGGTCAGGGTGCTGGAGTGGGTAGCCTTTCCCTTCTCCAGGGGATCTTCCCAGCCCGGGGATGGAACTCAGGTCTCCTGCATTGCAGGTGGATTCTTTACCAACCGAACCACAAGGAAGCCCAAGAATACTGGAGTGGGTAGCCTGTTCCTTCTCCAGCGGATCTTCCCGGCCCAGGAATCCAGCCAGGGTCTCCTGCATTGAGGTGGACTCTTTACCACCTGAGCTCTCAGGGACGCCCTGTAACTCGGTAAAGCCTGGGAAATAATCTCAGAAAACAACTAAAAAATGGATCTGCGTGTTTAAACAGTAAATAAATAAAACACGTAACCAACTCTGCCTAAATTCCTCCTCCTTTTTCTCTCTGAAAACTTGGCCCCGAGGTGTTCAACGGCACTAAATATAGAACTGGTGAGCAAGTGAGTCACTCGAGGTGCCGGGGCCCAGGGCTGCTTCACGCTGGAGCTGTAAACCACGGGGAGCTGGGCGCTGGAATCAAAATGCCGACGGGCCTCCCGACGGTGAACACGCCGAGGGAGGAGCAGGGCTGGGACCTGCCAGGGGAGTGGGCAGGGCGGGGCCTCTCTACACGCAAAGCAGCCCAGGCTCAGAGTCTGCCCTTGGTTTTCCACGACAGAAGCCGTGCCACACACACTCCTTCCAGGGTCCAGGAGGTGATCTGCCCGTTGCCCCCACCCCAGACCCCAAACACACCGTCTGGGACCTCACCTCCTGTCTCCCTCAGTCAGTGAGCAACACTGGCCTCTTGGCCTCAAGCTCTTACGCTTGCCGTTCCCTCTGGCTGGGATGCTGTTCCCCACGCGGCTCGCTTCCTGACCTCCCGTTCAGCAGAGGCCTCCCCTGACTCCCTAGTAGAAAATGCTCCCCCGCCTCCGGTCATCTCTGCCCGCTCACCCTGCTCTCCCTTCTCATCACACCACTCACTTCACTGACAGTAGAGTCTATATATATGTGATTATTTGCTTATCCCCTGCTTTCCCTCTGGAATGTCAGCTCCATAAAGGCAAGTACCATTTAATCCCAGAGCTTAACACAGTACCAGACGCAGAAATAGGTGCTTGATAAACATTTGTTGAAAGAGTGAATGCATGGATTTGCATCCCTTTCTTTCAGCTGGCCTCGTGATCTCACTGGGATAATATCCAACTTGCCAGCGGTGAGCTCAGCTTTTCATGCGTCCATTCAACACAGCCTCCTTCCAAACATCTATCCATCCATCCACGTATCCATTCACCTAACCATTTTCTAATATCTATCCGTCTAATCATAAATATAGAACTGGGGAAGAAGTGAACCACCCCGGGGTGCCGAGGTTATTATTCATCCATGTCTATATCCATGCCGTGCCCATATTATTCAGCCATCCAACCAACCATTCAGCCATCCACCTAACCATCTCTTAATATCTGTCCATCTAATCACACATCTGTGCACCCATATAACCATTCATCTGCCCATCCTTCCAAATACAACCTATCGTCTATTTATCCACCCAACTATCCACATATAGAATTGATGCTTTTGAACTTCTGTGTTGGAGAAGACTCTTGAGAGTCCCTTGGACTGCAAGGAGATCCAACCAGTCCATCCTAAAGGAGGCCAGTCCTAAATATTCATTGGAAGGACTGATGCTGAAGCTGAAACTCCAATACTTTGGCCACCTGATGCAAAGAACTGACTCACTGGAAAAGACCCTGATGGTGGGAAAGACTGAAGGTGGGAGGAGAAGGGGATGCCAGAGAATCAGTTGGTTGGATGGCATCACCGACTCGATGGACATGAGTTTGAGTTGGTAAGCTTGAGTCTGAGCTCCGGGAGTTGGTGATGGACAGGGAGGCCTGGCGTGCTGCAGTCCATCGGGTCGAAGAGAGTCAGACACAACTGAGCGACTGACCTGAACTGACCCACATAATCCACCTGCCCACCAGCTCAGTCTCCCGGCCCCCCCACCCCCACCCCCACCAAACCAGCTCCCAGACGCTGGGGCCTCCCACTGCCAGGCCCCACCGTCTCCCGCCCTCCTTCACCGAGTTCAGCTCACACTGCCATGACCCCACGTGGTAATTCACTCTTTCCCTGTGCTGTTAGAACATCGACAGCTCGGAAGCACCGGCTGTGCCCTCCCTCTGCTCAAGAGGGCTGGCACGTAGGAGACGCCAGTGAACATTCGCTGAATGAGCATATCTTTCTTTTCTCCGTATTTATTTGTTTTGCATTTCCTACTCGACTGTGAGCTCCCTGATGGCCAAGACCATTTTCTAGTCATCTGCTGCTAAAATCTCGCACCTGACTCAAAGAAGGTGTGTTATCCATACCGAGTGAATGAGTCAGTGAATGTACCCGTGAGAAAGACTATGGCAAGAGGAAAGATTCTGGAGCCATACTGACTGCAGGCAGATCCTGGCTCTCTGTTTATTTCCTTTTTAAGCGGTATGACCTTGGGTGAGTTAACGAACCTCTCTGTGTCTCAGTGTCCTCGTTTGTAAAAGGGAGGTCACAGTACTTCCTTCCTAAGTCAGACGGAGAGAGACAAACACCGCATGACATCACCTATACGTGCGATCTAAAGTAGGACACACGTGAACAGGTCCACGACACGGAGGCGGGCTCGCAGGCAAAGAACGGCCGTGGCTGCCAAGGGTCGGAGGAGGGAAGGATCGGGAGTTTGGAATTAACAGACACAGATTGAAAGGCCCTACTGTGCAACCCAGGGACCTATGTCAATGTCCTGTGATAAACCACAGTGGAAAAGAATACGAAAAAGACTGTGTATATGCAAGCTAATGACTGTGCTATGCAGCAGAAATTAACACAACATTGTAAACCAACTACAGTAGTTTTAAAAATAGTGCTTCACTCGGCTCTTAGGAGATTCTTATGACTTAATATACATCGAGTACTTAGAGCAGAGCCTGGAGTAAGACAAGGGTGGGCTTCCCAGGTGGCGCTAGTGGTAAAGAACCCACCTGTCAATGCAGAGATGCAGGAGACGAGGGTTTGATCCCTGGGCTGGGAAGATCCCCTGGAGGACGGCATGGCAGTCTGCTCCAGGATTCTTGCCCGGAGACCCCATGGACAGAGGAGCCTGGCGGGCAACAGTTCACAGGGTCGCAAAGAGGCAGACACGACTGAAGTGACTTAGCAGACACAAGCACTCACACAGGCGGAACAGAGTGAGCAAAGGGAAGGAGGAGATGAGGTCAGAGGGTCCCTGGGGTCCGGGTCGCGAACAGCCTCACTGGCACTTGTGAAGACCAGCTTCTGCTCTGACCGAGTTGGGGGCTGATGTAAGGCTGGGAGTGGAGGGTAGATAAGGTAACTTGCCTGTGAAGGGCTTCGCTCATGGTCCAGTGGTTTAAGAGTGCGCCTCGCAACGCCAAGAGCACTGGTTCGATCCCTAGTCTGAGAAGACTGCACACACCTCGGAGCAACCGAACCTGTGCGCCACAACTGCTGAGCACTCCCTCCGGAGCCCGCGAGCCCCGGGACGGGGGCCCACGTGCGCCTGGAGCCCACGTGCGCCTGGAGCCCACGCCCTGAAGCCTGCACACCCCAAATGGAGAGCGGCCCCCGCTGGCTGCAACTGGAGGAAGGCCACGCACAGCAACGGAGACCCAGCACAGCCCCAAATAAATCAATAAATATTAAAACAACACCACCACCTTCCATTTGAAGAGGCTGCCGGGGCATGCTGGCAGCAGGGAGACACGTTAGGAGGCTGCTGTACTACGCCAGGGAGGAGGTGATGGGGTGTGGACAGTGAACGCCTTGCGAGAAGGCAGAACCCGACGTGCCAGACGTAGGGAGTGACAGGGGTCGGGACCAAGCCCAGGTCTAGGGCCCGGATGGTGGGGAGGATGGGGCTGCTCCCCCAAAATGGGTGGGCAGATGGAGGCAGGGGCGTGTCTGTGGGACAAGCAGCCACAGTGAGGGCTGGGGCAGGTGGGCTCCGGGCCAGCAGACCCCTGGAGCGGGGCGGGGGCAGCTGAGGCTTGAGTCTGGACAGACGTCTGGGCAGGAGACCGGATTCCACAGACAGCTCTGCAGCTCCTGGATTGTGGCGGCGCCTGGGTACCTCTGGGGGGTCTGGGAAGGGCCGGGACAGAGCTCTCTCCTGGGGGCGCTGCTCTGACACCCCCGAGACCCAGGGGGACCTCACCTGTCACGGAGTGGGGAGGACCCGTGCAGCGGGCTCTGCCCCTAGTGACCCCCTCTCCTCTGTCCAGTGAAGTGACCAGTCTCCTCGAGTTCCTGCACACCTCCTCCCCAGGTCCCCAGCAGGCCATGCAAATGGTCCATGGGAAACACGGAGCTTCAGAGCTAGAAAGAGCCTAAGGAATTTCGAATATAGGAATTATAACCCAACTGGGGCTTTAAAATGACCATGGCAGCTACCACCACTGACCACGGGAAAAAGCATGTTCACGACAGCAGCCGCTGTCCTCCAAGCGCCTGTCACAGGAGAGCCCGGGCCGCATCTTCACTCCGCACGATGGCTCCGGGGTGCAGGTTATCACTGCCTCTCTCCTGGGGAGAAAACCAAGGCTGAGGCGGGCAGACCACCCAAGGTCACATGGCGAACCACAAAGTCAGGATTCTTCTGACCTCTTTCCTCAGCCTGTGATTCCCACCTCCCAGTGCAGAACAGAAGCCCAGCGTCCCCTCTTGGGTCAAGAGCTCGGTGTGGCGAGGAGACTTTGATCTGCCCCCGACCCAGGACTCGACACCCTGCAGAACCAGCCAGCCCCACAGGCCAGAGCCTCAAGTAGGTCACCTGCAAAATGGGCACAGTTACCCCCGCTCGCTTGGAGGAAAACCATGAGGCTTGACCAAGGAAACGTGTTAGAAAGTAAGGTCGCTCAGTCGTGCCCAACTCTTTGTGACCCCATAGACTGCAGCCCGCCAGGCTCCTCTGTCCATGGGATTCTCTAGGCAAGAATACTAGAGTGGGTTGCCATTCCCTTCTTCCAGGGGATTTCCCCAACCCAAGGATCAAACTGGGGTCTCCTGCACTGCAGGGGGATTCTTTACTGCCTGAGCCACTAGGCGGCTTTGCAAATTATAAAGTGTCTTACAAACACTGTTAGAGTCATTATTTCAAAATAGCACCAATCCTTAGGTCTAAAATACACACACACAAAGAGACACACACACAGATGCAGAGACACACAGACACACACACAGACACACACATACACAGACACACAGACACACACACACACATACAGACAGACAGACAGACACGAGACACAGAGGCTGGGCAGAGCGTGGGCTGGGAGGCAGGTAGCTGAGAGGGGAGCTTGCTGCCATGTTTTCTGCCTGGGTGACCTCAGTCCACCCCTTAACCACCTGTGCCTCCACTTTCCCCATCTGTAAAATGGGAGCAACAGCACCTTCCCCGGGGGCCGGGGGCTCATGTATGGAGACCAGTGGCACTAGGCCAACACACAGTGAGACAGATCTTGCAAGGGGCGCGCTGAGCAGCGGAGGCTGGGCTGGCCCTGTCCGCCCGCAGCGGGCCCTGCCTGGTCCGCCCCCTCCCCGCAACGTCCCGGGGTGGCCCTGAGGTCAGGTGAGCCGCCGACCTGCAGCAGCCCTCGAGCTGGGGCCTTGGCTGCCCGTCTGCAAAACGGAGCTCACGAGGACCACCCCCCGCAAGGTGGTCAGGCCGGTGAAACAGACGCCCTCGTGCAGACAGAGCACAGGGCCCAGGTCTTGAAGGCGCGCTGCAGGGCAGGGCTTGAAGAAGCCCGTTGTCAGCCCAGGGGTCCTTCTGGGGGACACAACAGCACCTCGATTGCTCCTCAAAGGACACATGAGTGTCAGGATCAGGGCAAGCGACACTGCCGCCCGGGTGCCAAATCCTCCACCACCCCCGACTCCGCTCCCCCTCCCCGGCCTGGGCAGATTTGATAACACCCGGAGTCTCACTCCCCCTGCAGGGCACAAAGGTGGCAATTGTCCCTGGTGGGCGCCTTTTGACTTGGTCTCCCCGCGCTGAAATCGAGCCCCTTCTGCTGCGCCCCACCTGGGAGGCCTCACAGGGCCTCGCCAGACCGGCCCCTCCCACTTTGGCCGGTTTCAAATGTGTGTCCTCCCTACCCCGCCCCTGGAGGGCCCGTAGCCATGCTGGGGACGACTTCCAAGGGAACTGCCACCCACGGCCCCTCTACAAGGCCCTCTCCTCGGCTGGCCAGGGCCCAGACAGGTGGCAGGGTTGCGCCCCTTGCTGCCAGACCTTTCCGGGTCCCCCGAGAAGTGACACGGAGGTGTGAGCCCAGTGCCCGCCACCCCAAGCCAGCCTGTCCACCGGGCCTTCCTGCCCGAGTCACAAGCCACGTGGCCGCCTAGCCTGGGAAACGCAGAGTGAGGGGCATGCTTCGTCTTACTCATTGGCAATGAATTCAAACTTCAGTGGCCACACAGGACCCGCAGTGGCCACGCAGGACAACAGCGCTAGAGCACTTTCAATGCCTTTGCTCTTCCAGCCCTCATAATACGAAGCGATCGTCGTCACCGTTCTGCAGAGGGAGACGCTGTGGCACAGAGAGGCGTGTTAAGACGCCCAAGGTCACACAGCCCGGAAACAGGAAAGCTGAGCACCATCTCCAGAGCCCACTCCCCACAGCAGGCCAAGCCAGCCTCAGCCCAGCCCCTCTGCTCCACAGCTGTGCGCAGGAAGGCAGGGGACAGGCCCTTGCAACCCCCGATCCCCCCAGGACCCCTTCTGGACAGCGGGCATTGCACTGAGGCCGCCCCACCTCGCTGAGCGCACCCACTGGGCGCCAGCCTCCAGGGTGGGCTCCTGGAGGTGCTGAGGTGGTTCTCACGCCAGCTCAGAGGGACGAGAGGAGTCAGCAGAGGGACAGGATAAGGGTCCCCAGCCAGCTTCCCTAGGCTAAGCCAGCCCAGAGGTCCCACGATGGCAGGAGGTGTGCCAAGTCCCTGCACGGGCCTGGGTACCCCTGGCACCTCCTTGTCCAGCTCCTGCATGCCCAGGACGGTCCAGACCCCTCTCCTGCTGGCGACAGACAATGGGCGCATCTTCCCCTCCACAGGGCCCTGCTCCCTCCTGACCCAGGAGAGTCCTCTCCCAGGACGAAGGCAGGGCTGCCCCAGCGCTGCAGCGGCCAGGACAGGAGAGGACAGGGGGTGCCCAAATGACCTACGATCCCCAAACCTCAGACACTGGGGCCTTCTGGGGGGCGGGGGACCCCAGAGCATCCGAGGTGCCCCAAACAGGGGACTGGAGAATCTCAGGACAAGGTCTTGGAACCACGGGACGGAAGAACTAGGGAGAAACGTGTCTAGGTCCAAGAGGTCCTGGGGCAGGAGAAGCTGTCAGAGGTTAAGAGCCAGATCCAGAGCTAAGGGAGCACCTGCCTGCTGTGTGGCCTGGGTTGTGTCTTGACCTCTCTGGGCCCCTGTTTCCCCATTTGTAAGATGGAGATGGCAACGGACAATGAGAGCCTCACGGGACCCGTGGGGATGAAGCCGGTGAGAACGCGGAACCGGCCCCCACATTCTCCCAGCAACTAGGCACCTGCCCTCTGGCTCATCCCATCACCAGAGCTGCAACCGGCAGCCTCTTCCCAGCCTCCTCTGCCCTGTGGTCCTGCCTCCTGGCCTACCCACGCCCCCACCCCAGGCCCCTCGCTGACCGGGGGGACAGTGACAGCCTCCCAGAGGTCACCGGCCTCAGGCTGAGGTCCTAAGCTCCTCCCAATACCTCTGGCCCTGCCTGTGCCCACCCAGACTGGGCTGGGAGGGGGTCTCAGCAACCCAGGGCTAAGCGGGGTGCTGAGGACCAGGCCCCGCGGAGCTGGGGGCCCGGAGACGTCTCCCTTCTCCGTGGAAGGGCTGGCGCTGCCCCCGCCCCCCATCACCTCCCTGCCCCTCCCACTGCTATCGCCGCAGCAGCATCAGCCACCGGACCTGGCTGTGCCCTGCCCCCACTGTGTCACCACAGAGAACTGGAAAAAAGCCCTCAGGCCTCCCGGGCATCCACCCCCGGGCCCCCCCGAGCTCCGCTCCAGCCCCTCCTCGCAGCTTCCGCTCTGGACCTGCCTGACTCCTTCCTCTGGGCCTGCACATCCCAGCCTGACCATCCCAGCGGGCTGTCCCCGAGGACCTCTCAGCCCACAGCAGCACCCCGTCCAGCCCACCCCCTACTTTGGCTGGTCACAGGGTGGGGAGGGGTTGACACAGCAAGGGGGGACTGAGCTGGGAGCTGGGCCTGGGCGCAGGGTCGCTGTGATGGGAACTACCTCCCATCTATTAAGTGGGCAAAGTTCTCAGCGCCGTCTGGAGACCAGGGCAGTAGAGGCTGGGGACCAGAGTAGGGGCTTCGGTTTTTCAGTTTTACTTCGTAACAGATACGTTAGAAAGATATTTAAAGCTATGTGTGTATGTTAAGTTGCTCAGTCGTGCCCAACTCTCTGTGACCCCATGGACTGTAGCCCGCCAGGCTCCTCTGTCTGTGGGATTTCCCAGGATAGAAACCTGGAGAGGGTAATCATTCCCTTCTCCAGGGGGTCTTCCCGACCCAGGGACCGAACCTGGGTCTCCTGTGCTGCAAGGCAGATTCCCCACCATCTGAGCCCCCAGGGAAGGCCCCCCAAAAGGCACATTCAAATGTAAAACTACAAAGCTTTTAGAGAAAAAAAACACAGGGTAAAATTTTCGGGACCGAGGGCTCAGCAGAGAGTTCACCGCAAAAGCACTATTCGTAAAAGGGAGAACTGATAAATTAGACCTTATTAACATTAAAAACTTCTGCTCTGCAAAAGAATCTATGAAAAGGAGCAAAGGACAGGCATAAACCAGAGCAGGGGGCACCACAAACCGTGTGTCTGACAGAAGATTAGCGTCCAGAACATACAAGCAGTTCTCAAAACTCAGCAGCAAAAAACCTAATCGAATCAGAAAACGGGCCCAAGGCACGAAGAGACATTCCCTGGGAGAGGATGTTCATTCGGCAAATACACACGTGGAAAGATGGTCCACGTCACTAGCGACGAGGGAAACAGTCGTTAAAACCACAGTGAGGAACCACACACACCTCTCAAACGGCAAAACCGAAAGCCAGTGATAACCCCCAGTGCCGGAGAGGATGCAGTGAAACAGGCTCCCTGGCACAGCGCTGGCAGCCACCTAGGACCACACAGCCGCTCTTCGAGAGTGTAGCCCTTCCTCACAAAGCTCAACACACCACTACGGCACTGACCCCCAGAGGCCTGGAGCTGTGCGTTCTCACCAACACCTGTCCACCAGTGTTCACAGCTGCCTTGTGCGCCATAGCCCCCGCCCGGAAACTACCAGACAGCCTTTAATGGGGGAAGGGTTCCAGACCGTGAAACCACACTCCGTCATAGAAAGGAGCAAACTCTCCATCGACGCAACAAGTTGAATGAATCATGAGGTGATTATGCTGAGCGAAAAAAGCCAATCCCAACTGGTTACCTACCGTGCAACTCCATTTATATAACAACCTTGAAATGATGAAAGGGAAATGGACGAGAGATTAGTGGCTGCCAGGGGCTCAGAAAGCCATAAAGAAGGCTGAGCGCCGAAGAATTGATGCTTTCAAACTGTGGTGTTGGAGAAGACTCTTGAGAGTCCCTTGGACTGCAAGGAGATCCAACCAGTCCATCCTAAAGGAGATCAGTCCTGGGTGTTCACTGGCAGGACTGATGCTCAGGCTGAAACTCCAATACTTTGGCCAGCTGATGCAAAGAGCTGACTCACTGGAAAAGACCCTGATGCTGGGGAAGATTGAAGGCGGGAGGAGGAGGGAGACAGAGGATGAGATGGTTGGACGGCGTCATAGACTCCACGGACATGAGCTTGAGCAAACTCCGGAAGACAGTGGAGGACAGCGGAGGCTGGCGTGCGGCAGTCCACCCTTTGTCTGTGGCAAAGACAGGGACATGACTGAGCAACAAGGTCTGAGGAGGGAACAGGCAGGGTGGGAAGCAGCTCCGGCTGCCGGAGGGAAGCGCAGGAATCCTCGCCACGCACCGTTCCGTGTCCTGACTGTGCCGACCCACACCCGGCTGGGATGCCGTGTTAACTTTACGAGCTGCCGGGGAACACCAAGCAAAGGGCACGCGGGAGCCTTCTGAATTCTTACAACCACACGTGGGTTGACATCTCAACATAAACATATTAATGTAAAAACGCAAGAAGTCCACTGAAGTTTTACTGTGAGATACGCAATGAATACATGTTTGCTCTAAGTATGCCCCACAAAACACTGGAGACACATTTGTACTAAAAAACCCTTCATTATCTCGAATTGGACTGGGAGGCCTGTTCTTTATCTGGGGAATCCCCCCGGGTGAGAGGAGACGCCTGGCACATCACTCGTCAGTCCGCACATACTGCCTGAGTGCTTACCGTGTGCCAGGCCCCGTTCTAGGCACGGAGGAGACAGCTGCAAACTCAGGCCGCCCCAGCCCTTGCGGTGCTGATGCTGTAGTGGGAGGAGATGGGGGACAGAGACACTAAGTGTGTGTTTAGTCACTCAGTCGTGTCCGACTCTTCGCACACCTCTGGACCATAGCCCGCCAGGTTCCTCTGTCCAGAGGATTTTTCAGGCAAGAATACTGGCGTGGGTTGCCATTTCCTCCTCCGGGGGATCTTCCTGCCCCAGGGGATCGAACCCACATCTCCTGTGTCTCCTGCACTGCAGGCAGCTTCTTCACCCGCTGAGCCATTCAGGGAAGCCCCGAGCAGAGACGTAAAGAGCTGTGTGAATCAGATGACTTCACCCGGCAGTAAGCGTGACAAAGAAAGCAGGACAGTGAACAGAGCAGCGGTGGTCAGACAGGTGGAAAGTCAGGGAGGGACTCCCTGGGAAGGGGACCTCTGAGCAGAGCCCAGCAGGAATTAGCTATGCAGACTTCTGAGGGAAGGGCATTCCAGGCCGGGGAAACAGCACGTGCAAAGGCCCTGCGGCAGGAACACAAGCTTGGTGGACTCCCGGAGCATACGGCTGGGGACACAGCTGGTGTCCAGTCAGTCCTAAGCACCTTGTACTCCTCCCATCCCCTCACGTCAGAACTAGAAGACCCTTCTGACACTCAAGGTCCCGCCATGGAGGACACGGAAGGCCTGGAGGGTCGGGGTTTGCCCACAGCCACCCTTGGTCCACCTCCCTCAAGTTCCAGCTGGAAGCTGTCATATCTGGAAACGGAAGAACCCACACGGGCACCAGACCCGGAGCCGGGAAGGACACGGAGGCCCTCGGAGGCCTCCCCAGAGCCCAGCCTGGGCGGCCGGCCGGCTCCGGGGCAGGTGGGACCTGGCTGGGCTCAGGCCCTCGGCGTGCCACCTGACCACTCCATCCGATCAAATATGCAAGTGGCCCTCAGGACAGCAGAGGGGAGCATAGCTGAGCAGCCTTATCTGGGCCCCGCCCCAGCCACCCGAGGCCAGCGCCCTGCCGTCCCCTGACTCCCGGGCCTCAGGGCAGGGTGGGAAGCCCGCTCCTGGGAGCACCCAGACCAGACGGGGCAGGGCAGGAAGGGACAAGACCAGCACCCTCGGCGGGCAGGGGCTGGGCAGGGACTGGGAGGTGACTCCCGTCCGGGTGGAATTCCATCTCCCTGAGCTCACCTCCCTTGGAGCGAGCAGCACATTCCAGCGGGGCCAGCCCCGTCCCGGCCGGGCCCCCATCCCCAGGGCTGCCTTCTCGGGGCTCAGGCACCACCTGCCCAGGAAGGGCCCCCAGAGCTCCCCTGCACGCGTGGCGCTTAGTGTCTAGCAAGGCCTCGAAGGCACACCTGGCCCGGTGCAGGAGCGTCATGGAGGTGCAGAGACTGACCCCCAGGCCCCCAGCAGAAAGCCGGCTCCAAGCGCAGCAATCAGGGGCCATCCACAAGGCCAACCTCCCCATCTTCCGCAGCCCATACATTCCTGCCCCAGTGCCCGTTTCCCCAGGGCTGAGCCGGGCTCTGGGCCCTCCCAGCATAATCTTCAGGCTAGCTGTCCTGCTAAAACCCCAGAGTGTCAGCTCTCACCTCCAGTTGGTGGCTCCCAGAAGTGGCTCCAACCAGGACCTCCCAAGCCCAAGTGCACCCGCATAACCATCACCCCTCATGTCCAGTCTCCCCCCGCCCCAGGGCCTGACTGCAAGGAGGTGGGCTCCCGCTCATCCACCCCAGATGCAACCCGAGCTGGGTTCCCGCCCATCCCAGCCCCTAAACGGCAGTGCCCCCTACCCACCCATGGGCCCTGCAGGGCTGGGGCACCTGCTGCCACCCCACCCCCCTGCACTCTGCTCCCCACCTGGTCCCAGAGACCTGCCCCCGGCACCCCTCCTGCAAAGCCTCTGCAAGAACCACCAGCCCAAGGGGGACGCTTTCTCCTGGGCCTGCACTTGACCCCAGCCCCCTCTGCAGCCCCATCACCCACGGGCACCTGTCCCCACGTATATGTAGTCTGCCCCAAGGGCCCATACTTTTGGAGGACTTCACACCCCTGTAGAGCTTTCCTGGCGGCTGAAATGGTAAAGAATCTGCCTGCAACTCAGAAGACCTGGGTTCAATCCCTGGGTCAGGAAGATCCCCGGAGGAGGGCATGGCAACCCATTCCAGTATTCTTGCCTGGAGAATCCCACGGACAGGAGAGCCTGGGGGGCTACAGTCCAGGGGGTCACACAGAGTCAGACACGCCTGAGCGACCAACACCATGCTTTTACAGCAGCCGTGACTTCTCCCTGAACTGCCTCCCTCCCGCCTGCCTTGTCCACGTAGAGGACTCCTACATATCCTTCAAAGCCCTGCTCATGGGTCCCTCCTTTTTGCCCCAGAGGTGTCCGGACTTCTCCGAGAAGAAACTGCTCCCGCCTCTGAGCCCTTACGCCTCCTGAACAACTGCGTGCCTCCTGCACCATTCAGTCCCGAATCATCACTTTTGCTCCTCTGCCCACCTGTCTCACCAGACTGAGCACCTTGAGGGCAAAAGGAATGGTGAGCTCATCCCCTCACTGCCCCAAAGGTGGGAAAGAGATGACGCAAAGCCACAAAGATCCCAACACCATCCAGAGATTCCAACCCACCGCTTCGGATGCCTCTCTCCCTCCCAAAGACCTTGATTTCAAACCCAAAGTGTGAGAGTGTAAACATTAACATTCTACAGCCCCAACCTCAACAAGTCTGTGATTTCAACCCCAAAATACAGTGACCCTAAAATTCCAAAATATGTGTCCTGGTGCTGGGAAAAATTGAAGACAAGAGAGGGGGACGACAGAGGATGAGATGGTTGGATGGCATCACCAACTCAATGGACATGAGTTTGAGTGAACTCCGGGAGATGGTGAAGGGCAGGGAAGCCTGGCGGGCTGCAGTCCATGGGGTCACAGAGGTTGGGACACGACTTGGCAACTGAACAACGCTGACAAAATTCCAGCAGCGACTCTACTTGGAGCGTCGCAACCCCAGAGGATCTGCTGGCTCTGTCTTCTCATCTGACCCTCTGACTCAACACTGCTGACCACACGACTGCTCGAGACAGCAGGTCACGGGCTGCAGGGGTGCCCACCCCCCACCCAGCACAGCCCCTCGGACACATCTGCAGGTGAAAGCCTGGCTCAGCATCCCCCAGAGCAAACTGGAGACACGGTGATCCCCGCGTGGTCAGCTGGGGTGGGGGCGCCCCTGCAGCCCCAGGGCCATCCCTCGTGGGGTCTGCCACTGCCCCGGCCCCCGGGACGCACACCGCGTCCCCCTCCCCCCGTTCTCTCGCGCCAGCTGCCAGCAAGCCCAGAGCCCCGTGGTCAGGTTGAGTCTTGTCTCCTCTCAGCAGGGGGAGGGAGCCGGCGATAAACACATCTGCGCCTCCTTCCAAGATGCTCACCGAGACCTCCAGCTCCACCATACCTGCGGCCCACGGAAGCCTGGGGTGGGCAGAGTCTCTGGCGCGGGGTCCCATACCTGCAGGCTGCAGGGTCCTGGGGGTCCCCCAGCTGCACCCCCGCCAGGCCCCAGAATAAATGGAGGCTCATCGTGCTGCGTGACAGACGAGGACACCGAGGCCCGCAGAGGGCTGGGCTCCAGGCTGAGCCTCGGCTTCCCGGGGCGAGGCCCTGCTCCTGGCCGCTGGGATCTGGGTCCGGGCACTTGGGGTGCCTCGGTTCTGGCACTGAGGTGCCAGGCAGGGAGACCCCCTTCCTGCCGTGCTCCGACCAAGTGGCATGGGCACTGCCCCGGGGAGCTGAAGGCTAATCAGGACCCGCTCCGGGCCTCAGCTTGCACCCCCAAACCACACAGCGGCTGCGCTGGTGGTTGATCGTGTGTGCTGGGGAGCCCCAGATTCTACCTCTTTGCTCTGGAAAATACAGCGTCTGGCTGAACGGCCATCCAGGAAGTCACCCTCAAGTGTCCTCTCAAACCAGGGTGGAGCTGGGTGGCGGCGGAGGGGGTGCTCTGGGGGTGCCAGGGGCACCCCTGAGCTCAGAAGCGTCAAGTCAGCCCCGACCCACACTCTGCCAAGATGCCCAGATCCCACTCCTGACCCTAGCCACGGCCTCCGTCTCTGTGATTCCGCCCTCCCCCGCTCCAGAACCATCAGGGGCTGCCCAGGGGAGGACCCACCCCGTCAGGCCATGTGGACACAGAGCGCCTCTGTCCACCAGGCCCTGGGGTGTAGCTGAGAATGTGACTTATGAGGTCTCTGTCCTCATCAAGCCTGGGCTCTGGCAGGGGGAGAGGCCCCAGAATGAGGCACCATCCGGGAAACGGCTAGGAAGGGGCTGAAAGGGGGCACAGCGGAGCTGTGCAGTGAGGGCGGAGCAGCTCCGGGAGGAAACTCACCGCTCTCACCTCCCGGGCCTGCAAGGCGACCACACACCCTCCCGGCCGCTGTTACCCCCTCAGGGACCCACCGACCAGCCAGACTGGGCCCCTGAGCTGACCCCAAGCCCCCTCCTCTGGGCCTTTGACCATGACCTCTCCCCACGAGACCTGGCTAGCCTCCATCTCTCTTCTCCACTGAGCCCAACCTCACTCGCTTCCTGGGGTCCACCTACTCCAGGAAGCCCCCTGAGGTTGATCTCACGATGTCGGACAGCTCCCGTCTGCTGCCTCATCCCGGAGCTGCTCTGAAGAGCACGCACGGCCGTCTCGCCTGCTGGAGCTGGCAGCTCAGGGAACCGTCCCCCGCCTGACGTGCATGGCCCCGCCAGGCGCTCTCTCCTTTTGCCCTCACCGTGGCCAGACCAGGCAGCCACATGGGAGGAAACACGGGGTGGAGGGAAGCCACTTTGCCTTCTGCTGTCCACCCCCAGGGATGGGAGCTTCAAGGTTAGGAGGGAGCCAGTGACCTGTGACCTCAGCCCTAAGAAGTGCTCCGACCGTAGCAAGTGGGAGGGACAGACTGCCCTGGGCAGGCACTCCGGCACAGGGCTGGACCAGCAGGGCCTTCAAGCCAAACCCCCACCCCGCCATCATCACCGGATACAGACCAGCCGAGCACCTGCCTGGTGACTCACCATGGCCAGCCGGGAGGCTCTGACACAGTGGGAGGGACAGACAGCTGCTGGGGCCTCTTCCTTGTGCACCTGCAGGGAGCCCGGCTCCCCTCTGAGACGGGTGGGCCACCCCCAACATCGGTACCAGACGGCTCCCTCCTACGCCACACGTACGCACCGTCTGCAGTCACACCCACCCTGTGCTGAGGGCCAGCCCTGTGCCAGGCCCTGGGAAGGGCTCCCCTGCCGCCTCCCCGTCCCTCTTCTCCCTGGACTGAGGACACTCCCGCCAGCCCTGCTTCCTTCCCGGGAGGAAGAGAGAGGCGAGAGCCCTGCTCAGAACCCTGGGGGCCCACTGCCAGCCCACACAGTGCAGAGGACGCCAGCCCGCCAGCCAGACTCCAGGCTTCACATTCTGGCTCTGACCCTGAATAGCACGTCAGTCAACCCCTCTGCACCTCAGTCTCTTCATCTGCAAAATGGGGTGGCAGTGCTACCGTTCACAGCGATGCCATGAGGACGAAGGGAGAAGACCACCAGCCCCCAGACACGCTCGAGCGAAGCAAGGCGCCCTGGCGGCCAAAAGGGCCATGCCAGGCCCCCTCGCCAGGACATGTGTTTGAGCCCCTAGAGTAACCTTCTTTCTCTTCTCCCTCTTGCACATTTTTCAAGAGTCACTGGTGACGACTAGTTTTGAAAACAAACAGCGAAAAAAGAAGTGCTTGTGCATGAAAATCTGGGTCTAAAGCCAGAGGCGGCGGCCACTCTGGGACACCCTAGACCGTCTTCCAAGCTGAGCCCAGACTCTCGGAGGGCGTGAGGAGACAGTGAAGAGGGGGTGGCCCCCTCCATCCTTTTGAGCTCCCGACCTTGGTTAAGCTGACCAAGGACGTGTCACCAGCCCTGGCATGCACCCCAGAGGGATGACTTCTACTGAACTCACCTCCACTCCCGAGGCCCCCTCAGCCCACAATCGGAGTTTTCACAGCTGCTTTTGTGGATCCCAGGACTAGAGTTCATATCCACCCCTCATCCCATCTTGCTGAGTTACAATGTTCTAACAGGGACACAATTACTCATCCTTGTCGGTAACTGACAAGTGTCATTCCACACAGGACCCCCAACCAGCAGCGAATCAACCATGGACTCCAGCTGAACCAGGCTAAGGGCAGAGCCCTGCGCCCCATCGACAGCCGTTAACGAAGAAGCCGTTTTGCGGCATCTGCGCCAGAGCCGCCCGGCTCCCCTCCCGGGCTGCCTACCTTCCGGCCTGCCTCATTATTGTGTAAGTTCATGAGAGTCCGGGCGTTCTGCTTGATCTCCCGGGCGTCCACAAAGACCTTGGCGAAGCCGATGCCATAGCGGATGTCGGCAGAGCAGCCACCCCACTTCCAGCCCTCGTCCCGGTGGTACTGGCCCTGTTTCTCCTTGTCGCAGCCGCAGTCACTCAGGTTGCCCTGGGTGCAGGCTGCCGTGATGGCATGGGCCACGCCCGCGGCGATGATGGCGTAGGTGAAGGCGGCCTCCCGGCTCCCTGCGGGGATAAGAGCGGAAACACTGGGCTCAGGTCCGGGCGTCCGGGGTGAGGAGGCAGGCTGAGTTCTGCTGGGGTCCACCAAGACCAATCCAGCACCCGTCCCTGGCCCCCAGAGCCCCCCCTCACGTGCACCCCCATTCAATCCCCAGTCACTGAATGCCCGGGGGAGTGGACAGGGGCAGCAGAGGAGGGGGGCACCTAGTTGCCTGGCCCCTGTGACGTCAGAGGAGGGACCCCCAGCATACCGATTACCACCCCACTCTCCACGCTGATGTGGCTGCGTGCACACGTGCACACACACACACAGAGGCCCTGGCGACCGTCAAGCAGCACTTTGAACACCCGCAGTGTGCAAAGGCTCTAGAGCCACAGGCTTGGGCCGCAACCCCAGAACATCAGTCTCTCAGCTGCCGCCACCCCTTCCCTGGGTCTTGGCCTCCCCTCATAAAGTGGGGACCCCAGGGAATAAGAGATCAGAGTTTATTACCGGTGTCTGATGGCGGAGAACACCTGCTATGAAACTGAGTCAAGCCTGCGAACGTGAACGGAGAGTGACAGCTCTTTGCCACTTTGAGCCTTCAGGTAACTGATAAAAGGACCTTTTGCAAAATGCAGTGTGCAAATTTATCCTTACACTTTAATATATATTTTATTGTTATTTTTTGAATAGTAACGTTTAAATACAACTACTTAATAACTCTACCAAATACAATAAAAGCAAAATTTTCAGTCAATAAATAAGTAAGGATTAAAAAGAGAGAGAGATTAGAGTCTGTCCGCAGCTCTGGGTGCCCACCTGGCCCACGGCACCTGCCTGAGCAGCAGCTCCTGTCTTGCTCCTGCTGTGCCCGGGTCACCTGCAGTCCAGAGGTCCAGCCCACGAGACTGTGAGCATGTGCAGACAAGGCTGGGACCTGCTCCTCAGCCTCCGTCTGACACGGACATCAGGGCTGGGGGTGGTGGGGGGAGGGACCGCCCGCTGGGACGGGAGGACAGGCTGGCATCAGGGAGCGGGGTCCTGGGGACCCCACTCAAAGTGGCATCGAGTCCTCACTCTCCATTCACTCTCACAGGCTTGAGTCAATCGTGTAGCCCGCGGGCTCCACCATCAGACACTGGTCTAAACTCTGACCTCTTATTCCCTGGGGTCCCCACAAGAAAGGCACTGTGGCGGGGTCCCCACCTTACAGGGGGGAGGCCAAGACCCAGCGCTGAGGGGTCGCTTCCCCAAACGCTTCCCCAGCTACGTGGAGACAGGGCCTGGCCTGGAGGGCGGCTGGAGGCCCCATGGAAGGAGGTACATGGGCCCAGCAGGAGGGTGCTGGGGTGGTCAGCGGGGCGCAAGGGTGCTGCATAGCTGGGGGCCAGGAGACAGACCCAGCGGGGGGAGTCACTCGGGCTGGTGACTCAGCCTCCCAGCCCCTCTGGGTCTGAGAGCAGTACCGACTACCTGGGAAGGAGAGGAACCCAGGCCCGACGTGTGGTGTGGCCGCTCAGAACCAGGATGGGTGGGGGTCAGGGAAGCCCCTGGAGGAAGAGGCCCTGGGGGCAGAGAAGCATTTCAGGATCTGGGACGGGGTGGTGGCTGAAGTAGGGGCCGGGGAGGTGGAGGAGGCAGCAACCCCCAAGATGCTTCAAGCCCCGGGTCACTGTCACCTGACTCAGGCAGGCCTTTTCTCACGCGCCACCCCCCCCCACCTTCACTGCACAGCCCTCCACCCAGGCTGCCAGGCCATGAGCACCCTGCCCCCCAGCCACCTTCCCCCGCCGGCCCCCACTCCACCAACCCTGCAGACGCGGAGACCTATCCACCTGCCGGACCCACTGCTTCTCCGTGCCACGGCCAGACCCTGGCATTCCACGACAGCCCTGCTCACACAGGGGCTCCGGAGCCCTAACACTCGAGTCCAAACCCCAGCTCAGCCACGGAGTGACCGCATCGCAGACAAGTTCCTCCTCGTCCTGAGGCTCAAGCTCCAGCTCACGCTACCGAGCACCAGACCCACAAGGAAACGACACACGGGAGCGGGCAGGCGACAGCGAGGTCAGAGCTTCCCAGACAGCAAAGAATCACCAGGTGGAGGGAACAGAGACAGTAAGACGGGGAGGAGAGCCCTGTTCCGCCACTTTCTGGCTGTGTGACCTCAGCCGGGTCACCTAACTGCTCTGTGCTCCAGAGCCTCCGCTATGAAATAGGAGAACGACCACCCACTTTGTCAGGGAGGTTGAGAGGACTTGGCAGAATTAACAAAGAATTTAGCAGAGAGCCTGGCATGAGAAAGAAAGTAGTTTGACTCTTTGAGACCCCATGGACTGCAGCCCGCCAGGTTCCTCTGCAAGAATACTACAGTGCGTTGCCATTTCCTTCTCCAGGGGGTCTTCCCAACCCAGGGTTCAAACCCAGCTCTCCTGCACTGCAGGCAGACCCCTTACCAGCTGAGCCCCCAGGGCAGCCCCGCGTGAGAAAGTGACCCCGGGGATCAAACTGATTACAATTCCTACTGATGATGTTAGTTAACAGTCCCTTAGGAGAAGGCTGTGAGGTAAGGAGGAGGAGTCTTCATTTGTTGAAGAAACCGGGGCCAAGAGAAAAGTCTGGCTCGTTCAGGCCGCCCAACCGGTGTGGCGGCAGTGCGGAGCTGTGCAGACCAGGTGCTGTCCCCGGTGACCAAATGCCTGCAAAGTGCGGAGGCCCAGCTGGCGGCCTCGGCAGGTGAACAGACACTGCGTCTCCTTTATCCGCCCCAGAGCAGAGCAGCAAATTGAGGAGGAGTGGGGCGCTGGCCTGCCACTTGAGACTTGCCCTGCTCCCCAGGTTCATCCCTGGGGCGGAGTAGGGCTGGGGACAGTGGGCGGGGCTCTCCCACTCAGTGGGCGGGGCTGAGGACAGTGGGCGGGGCTGGAGACAGGAGGCAAGGCTTTCCCACTCAGGGTCCCAGGCCTCTGAGGCTCCTGTGCAACACGTGGCAACCCAGATGCTCAGGGAGGACACTTACCCAAACCCAACAGCAATGCTGATGGCTTCTGTTCCCACCGGGATCCCCCCAGCACATCCCGGATGGGTGGGGGAAGGGCGGCTACCCCTGCACACGCACAGCTCCCCTGAGTTCAAGGTCACCGCCTGACCAGGGTGAAGTCTATCATGGGCCATGGCCTCCCCTCTCCCCCCGCCCCCAAGCTGGCCCTCACCTCTGCACCCATGGCCCCTTGGAAATAAAGGGACCATTACTCTTAGCTTCCGAGCTCCCAGGACCCAGGAACCGGCTGCTCAGGTCCAGATGCGGAAGGGCCGCTGCTGACTCCTGCCATCGACCTTGACCTAGACCTTGCCCACCAGTGTGAGACTAGGACTGCCCAGCCCCCCTACTTCCCCTTCCTCACTGACCACCAGGGAAGCTGCCCTGGGCAGGGGGCTGGCCGTGTAACTCTTGCCAAGCCTGTTCACCTCTCGAGGCTTCTATTGCTGTGTCTGTGAAATGGGTGTAAGAGCATCTGTGAGTCATGGGCTGGCAGGAGGCTGACTCACTGCGCCCGGCATGGAGTGACTGTTCCGTACACAGTTGATACCACCGCTGTGACTGTTATTAAAGATCTTTCTTTAAAGAATATACGTATTTGGCTGTGCTGGCTTTCAGCTGAAGCACGCGGAAACTTTAGCTGTGGCATGCGAACACTTAGTTGCGGTGGGCTCTTAGTTCTCTGAGCAGGGATCGAACCCGGGCCTCCTGCATTGGAAGGGCAGAGTCTTAGCCACTGGGCCACTGAAGGACACGGCCACCTCATGCAGAGGCCGGTGTGTGGGAATGACCCAGCGTCCAGCTGCCCGGCCAGACTCGGGGTTCCCGGCCTGTTTGGCTCCCACTGTTGACAGCCCCCATGACAGCGTCTGAGAGAGGGCTGAATGAAGGAGCAACTCCACCCTGCCAGAACCTGGGCGACCCTGGGCAAGTCACTGAGCCGCTCTGAACCTCCGCTTCCGTCTCTGTGAGTCTCAGCCACCTGGCCCGTGGCCGGCGCATGAATAAGCGGGGGTGAGTATTATGATGATTGTTTAACAGATGGAATCCCAGGCCTCCCGGGAGGAACGGAGTGAAACTCCCCCCCTCAGCATTCTCCATCACCCTCCTGCCGTGTCAGACTCGTCTGCTGGCTGTTGCTCATGCCACACCGACCACTCCCGCTGCCTCTGAGCTTCACCCCCTACAAGGCAGCGCCGTGTCGTGTCCCGAGGGCCTGCCGCAGAGCGGGCGCTCAGTACATCATCTGTTTAGTGAATGAATGAAGGCAGGCTCCCAACAGTGGCCAAAAGCCGAGGGCGCTTCGTTGAGCACGTATTACCAGCTCGGCACTTTGGGGAAGAGCTCTGCTCAGCTGTGGGTGGGGAACCCAGCCGATTGGGGTCCAGAGAGGCTCTGACCCGGCAGGTGCAGGGCAGGGATGGGCCGCGCCTGTTTGGCACAACCTCCCCGTCCCCCAACTTGGGGCATCGGCACAGAGTCTGCCCGAGGCCTGGGGTTTGGGGGCTTTGGGGGTGCAGGGAGAGACTAGAAGCGAAGGGACCTTGGTGAAGCACCTGCTCTGCTCCAGACCCACACTTGAGGCTGGTTCCCAATGGCCCTGTGGGCGGCCACCATTCTCCATTACCGAGGAGCAGGACGCCGAGGCTCTGAGAAGCAAACCAGCCCCGACTGGGATTCCGGCCCCGGTCGGTTGGCAGGGTCCTTCCTCAGTCCCAGCTCCCTCCTCCCTTCCTGGCTCCTCACTGCATGGGAAGGCCCAGGGTTGAGAGAGATTCCTTTGGCATAAGGCATCGACCCCAATCAAAATGCCTTTATTTCTGCCGTTCAATGGTTATCAGTTAAAACATCAATAAATCACTTATGAGACCCATTTAAATGGGATGGGCTGCTGAGAACAGAGCTGACGGCAGAAAGGAGGTATATAAGGATCCCAAAATCGTAAACCCTCAGACTCTCCGCGTGAGAGGCCACCTTACATGCTGCCTCCCCACGCCCCCTCCGCCCGCCCAGGCGCACAGCAGTTCCTGACTGTGTCTGTGGGAAACTGGGGCTCGGGGAGCGGACTTGCCCAGGGGCAGCCAGGATGCCAACACGGAGGTCACAGGCCACCTCGAAGGACTCCCCCAGCCCCGACCACGTGCGTGCTCCTGGGACGACCCCTCTCGGCCTGGGGAAGGTCCTCCAGTGGGGTGGTTTCCCGAAGCTGTGTGTGTGAGTCTCCCTGGACACACGTGCACACGAGTCCTCGGGGGCCTGCTCTTTACTGCTGCAGAAACAGGACGAGGTGGCAACCCACTGGCACCCGCTTCATAAGAAGAAAAGCAAAGTCATGAAATGCTTCCTGTCCACCAGGCTCTTTCCTAATGCTCAGTGCAGATAGACTCACCTCATTCTGGCCCCCCATGAGGTGTGCAGTGTCGTTACCTCCATTTTACAGATGTGAACACCGAGGCCCAGAGAGACGGTGTGCTCTGACGAGGACCCAAACCCAGTCAGGCTGGCCCCAGAGTCTGACCCTCTCTCCTGCCTTGATGGCAGGACACCCACTCCAGTCCCTGGCCAGGCTCTTCCCAGATTCTTCCTCGTGGGGCCAGTGGGCTTGGCCACCACTGACCGTCCCCTCCAAGGGCAGACTCAGCCCCTCTCGCCTTGACCACCCCCCCACTCTGGTCCCTGAGCAGAGGAAGAGCCTCCATCCGCCTTGCCTCTCCTTGCCCCCCGACCAAGTCAAGTGCCCTGTTCCTTCACTCCACAGCTATTTCCTGAGCACCTCCTGGGTGGGGGTTACTATGCTAGGGGCTGAGGAACCTGAGGGAGGGATCAGGTGAGGCCTTGCCTTCTGGGGGGACAGACAGCAAGATCGCCTCGCCCAGGCAGCCCAGGGCTCTGCAGAGTGTAGGACAGGGAGATGACGGGGCAGGGTGCTCTGGGGCGGGGCTTCTGCACAGGCAGAGAGGGCTCCCGGGCCACCAGGGTCAGGCAGCCCTGCCCCAGCGCGGGCAGTGGTGGGAGCAGGCATGGGAGGAGATCCTGCCAGGCCCACCGCCCGGCCTGGGCAGAGGGCCCTCTGTCTTCAGAACCAGAGAAAAGTACCTGGCGCCACAGACATAAAGCCCAAGGTACCTCCTGGACCCAGAGCTTCACAGAGGCTGGGAGACTTGCCCAGGGTCACCAGTGACTCAGCGAGACCTGAGGGTTAGGACCAGGGTCTTCTGGCTACCAGCAGGAGTCCTGCCCTTGCTGCCGCCTCTGGCTCCTCCACGAGGCCACCAGCATCTGCAGGTGATTTTCCAGCCAGAAGCCCAGGTGGCCTCAGCTCTGAACTTGGCTATGATGGAGCCTCTTCGTCCCTCCCACCTGCTCCCTACTCAGCGGGGGGACCCTCAGCAAGGACTCCGGCTCCCCAGCCTCAGCTTCCCCGCCTGGGAAGTGAGAACCGCCCGGAGGACATGACCCAGCTGGCCTGAAGATGAAACGAAACCTCTGTGTTCAGAGAAGCCCAGTTCCCTGGGAGGTTCTTCGTAAAGACTGGAGTTATCAGGGAGATGAACCCGGGGAGCCCGGCTGACGCCCTCCCGCATTCCAGCTCCGTAATGATCCCGGCGGGGACAGAGGAAGTGAACTGGTGTCCAAGCCTGCCCAAAAGATTCCATTCCACCGCCCTGCGCAGCCGCTGCAAATGGTTTGCACCGGAATATTATCTGGGTGTATTTACGGTATCTTACTGGAAACCACAAAGTGCACTGTATTTTTTTTTTTTCTCTTTTGCTATTTAAAGCCGATGGGTCAGAGAGTGAGCAATCTGCAGTGACACCGGCCGAAATATATGAAGATTTGGAAAACATACAGATGGAAAAAGGTGGCCTCTGCCAGCCCCGGGGCACGGTGCTCACAACCCTCTCTGGGCTCAGAATGCCACACCTGGCTGTTTCCGAGCGGAGGAACTGGGAGACCCCTGGATGAACGGAAGAGTGGGGGCTTCAGGGGCACGGGTCTTGGCTGAGCCCGGCTGACGGGTCGGGCCCACAGAGCTGATCTCCAGTCCCCAGCCTCCACCCTTCTCTCCTGCTTCCACTGCAACCAAGCATCTCCTCCCAGTGAACAAGGCTGGAGCGCACTGCTGCTGCTCGTCAAGGCCCAACAACAAACCTGCAGAAGATCATTCAAACACCTGAGGTTTTTTTTTTTTTTTTAATACTCGTACAGTGCAGTAAATTGGCCCATAGGTGTATCAGAATCTAATTCAAAATAGCCATACAATTGACGGATACTTGCTCAGATGGTAAAGAATCTGTCTGGAATGCAGGAATTCCTGGGTTGGGAAGATCCCCTGGAGAAGGAATTGGCAACCCACTCCAGTATTCTTGCCTGGAGAATCCTATGGACAGAAGAGCCTGGTGGGCTACAGCCCGTGGGGTCGCACAGAGTCGGATATGACACAGCAGTTAACACACACATGGGTACTATATCTTCCTATGGTTTAATTACACATACATTTACGAAAAAAGAAGAAATGCTCAAGGCATTCCTTCCTTCCTCCAAACCTTTCTGCCTTCAGTTTGCAAATACCCTTCCTCTCCCACTGACCTGGTGACAGGCCACGTTGCCCAGTGGTCGCAGAGCAGGGCCCGGGACAGGAGAGTGCCAATCCAGCTGGGTTGACATGCCAGCTCCACTTCCCGGGGGTGGGGCCTGGGGTGAGTCGTCTGACCTCTGAAGGCCTCAGTTTCCTCCTCTGTGAAATGGGAATAATAAAGCACCTGCCTCCTAAGGGTGTCAGGAAAATGAAACAAGCCCAGGCACCAGCCACCAAACCAAGAGCACGCCTGGAAGGGGTGGGTAAGCAGTGGCTCTTCCTAGGAGGGTTTGTGGTTATCGTCTCCCTCGAGGCGCAGCTCGGGGTCCCCTCCGAGGGGCCTTCCTGACATCCTCTCCGTGGCTTGTGGCTCAGCACCTTCACCATCCTTATTCTGTGTTGAATTCAAAGATGAGTTCAACACAGAGGACCCAGATTACTCATCTGTGATGCCTCAGCAGTTGAATGAATGAACATGCGTGTAAAGGCGTGCGAGAGTGTGAGAGTGTGAGGAAAGCTGGCAAGAGAACGTTTTAACAAAAGAGTCATCTCAAAGAATAGTGTCAGGAGAGCTAAAACCCAGGATGAACTGAGGCTTGCAAAAAAAAAAAAAAATGCACACGAGACAAAAAGTCCTTTGTCAGCTGCGTTCTAAACAAGAATAGGGAAAGAATAGGTCTTTTGCTCTGCCAAGATGGCGTATTGTTAAGAAATGGCAGAGAGAAAGTGGAGCTGGCCCGCCCCTTGCTTCTATGTGTCTCTCTGGAAAGGTCTTCAAATCACCCCTCCAAGTGGTCATCCGCTCACCAAACATGGGCTCCGTCCACCCGCCCAGCCCGAGATGGGGGAAAGATAGAGCCATTGTGCAAGGCATGCAGATTCCCAGACCTGGGCACCCCGGGGAGAGAGCCGAGCTGCTCTAGACCACTCGGGAGGAGAAGCAGTGAAATGGGATGGGAGCAGAAGCCCAGAAACGCATCCATGTTGCCTGGCTGGTAGGCAGAGGAGGGTGGCCCCCAGCGCCTGAGTCCTAGGTCACCAGTGCCCTTCCCTGGAAAAATTCCACAGGGGCGTACCAAACAGGAGATCGTGAGTATTTGAAAAAGAATGCAGCCGTCCCCAGGAGCGCATGTCAGGAAATCACCGTTTCTCTGTTGATGATAATGCTGGACTCCTAGCAGATTTCTATATGTGCTAAGAATCTGATCATTCCCACATCCTGTCTTTTCCCTGGACACAGGGGAGAGAGGGTCTTCAGAGAGCTCTCCCCACCCCTATCCCCTGGCAGACCCTGCAGGAAGGATCCTTCCCCACCCCTGTCTCCAGCCCCTTTCTGCCCCTGCCGTCCCCCAGCATCCAGCCGGTGCCCAGGTCACTCTGCCCACCCCTGTCCCCCAGCGTCCAGCCGGTGCCCAGGTCACTCTGCCGGGGCCACACCTGCAGGCCTCCTGTGACTGCCCCTCCCCACCACACCCTTCCTCTCCCGGGTTGCGGCGGCCCATTCTAGGTGACCCAGCGGGCAGCCTTCCACTCTCCAGCCCAGTGCCATCGGCCCGGTGCCCAGCCCTCTTCTAGCAGACTTCCAGGGCACACTTCAGCCCTGACTTTGCTGTCTGTCCCCAGCAGATGGTGGGCACCCCAAGGGCAGTCCCGATGACTGATTCATCAGCCACTTATCACACGGAAGATTCCAGTAAATATCTGTGGGGCCAATGAATGAATGAGTGGGTGGACACACGGGGCGGGGGAGTCCCACGAGCACTTAAGTCACATGAATTCAACCAAATGCGCCTGAAGCAGAAGTAAACTTAACATACCGTATGGACGGGGCTGCAACCTGGTGTAAGAGTGTGGAGAGCCCTCGGAAAACTAAAAACACCACTTCCTGGTGGTCCAGCAGCTAAGACACAGTGCTCCCAAGACAGAGGGCCCGGGTTCCACCCCTGGTCAGGGAACCGGATCCACGGGACGCAACTAAGCGTTCACACGCCACAGCTAGAGACCCTGCATCACGCTGTAACTGAGGCCCGGCACAGCCAAACAAACAGATAAATGTGTTTAAAAAAAATTAAAAATAGAACTAGCATATAGCAATTCTACTTCTGAGTATGTAGCCAAAGAAAATGAAAGTGCTAACTCAAAAATATTTGCACCCTCAAGTTCATCACAGCACTATTTACACTAGCCAAGACATGCAAATACCCTGAGAATCTATTGAGAGATGAACGGATAGGGAAGTGTATGTACATACAGGGGTGTGCGTGTATGCGCGTGTATGCGCGTGTGTGCGCGTGTGTATGTGTGTGTGTGTGTGTGTGTGTGCGTATGTGTACATGAAAAGAAGCGAAGGTGTTAGTCACTTAGTCGTGTCTGACTCTTTTGTGATGCTATGGACCTAGCCCACCAGGCTCCTCTGTCCATGAAATTCAGGAAAGAATACTGAAGTGGGTTGCCGTTCTCTTCTCTATGGGATCTTCCAACCCAGGGATCAAACCCGAGTCTCCTGCACTGCAGGCAGATTCTTGACTATCTGAGCCGCCAGGGAAGCCCAGATATAAATACATATATAAACATATAGATACACACACACGTGTATACATACAGCAGAATATTACTCAGCCACAAAAAAAAAGAAAGGGCTCCCGCCATCTGCAACATTCTGGATGGACCAGGAGGGCAGAGAAAGACAAATAATACATGATCTCACTTATATGTGGAATCTTAAAAAAAATATGAAAAAAAATAGTGTGCGAATCCTTTGCACACAGCACACGCTCACTCTGTCTGCTGTACATACGCACACAGAAACGTTTCCTGTACTTGTATAGAGAACCAGGTATTCCGAATGTTGTGGCTGACTTAAGGGACTTTGGAGAGTGGCGCTGGCTGGAACGGATCTCACGGTCCACATCAGACACGGGGACGTGGCCCTGCTGTGCCCTTGGGGAAGGATGCTGGGCTTGGGGGTGGGTGAGTACCCTTTCGTGGATAGTCCAAAAGCCCTGGGACGAGCGTGGCCCATCTATGGGGTCCCCAGAGCACTGTTTCCTGGGGTGGCTGCCTCGGAAGAGCAGTTCCAGCAGACTGTCAATGAGCCTGAGGTCTGGGGAGACGGGAGCCCCAGGGAAGCCTACTCAAGGTGCTCTCTTGTCTGCAGGACTTCTCAGAGCCTCTATTGCAGGGAGAACAGCATGCTGAGGTCCCAAACTGATCATCCGGGGGGCCCTCCTTTTCGGCCCAGAGCAGCAGGTGGGGGTGGGGAGGGCTAGAGACCTGCGTTCCCCAGAACAGACAGAGTAACCGGTCCTCTTGAGTCGCGCCTCGGCGGGAGGGCTGTCTCCCCTAGGCAGTGACCTAGGCGACACTCATTCTACCTGAAGCAATGCAAACGTGGGAAGAGAGCTAACAGAAAGCTGGGCTAAGACAGGTCAGAACAACCGCAGGCAGGACTGAACCATCAGGGCTGCATTTCGGGTCAGAAACAGAAAGCATTCACTCAAAGAGGACAGAGCGCGTCCCCCGTGCATGGTGCGCCCAGACCTGGGCCAGAAGACGAGCAAGACCCTGCAGGGCTCAGAGCGGCTGGGCGCGGAGGGCAGAGTGGAGCGGCCCTGCCCGGGAAGCAAGCCTGTCTCCACGTGTTTCCTGAGCACCTACTGTGCGCCGGGCCCTGGGGTCACACAGAGAAGACGGTTGACAGGCCCATGCTCCGTGGACTGATGGCAGACACACACGGCCTTCCCAAAGTACGCAGTCACTTCTGAAAGCAGTAAGTGCTGTAAAGACAACAGCACAGAGTGACCTGCAGGGAGGCTGTCACGGCCAGGTAGTCAAAGAAGGCCTCCTGGAGGAGGTGGCATCTGGGTGGAGGTCTGCACAGTGCTGGGCTGTGCAAGGTCCCCACCACTGCTCAGCAGCTTGGCCCTGTCGCCCTTCTGCCCTGACCCCTGTTCCAGAAGGGACTGGGGTGGGGGTCTGCACCGTTCCTCGGGGCTGCACGAGCAAGCAAATAGAGAACGTGCCCTGGCGTAGCAAGTGATGCAAAGAAAACCACAGGGCAGGGCAATGAGGGACGGGCGGTCTGCACCGCGCAGCAGGCCCTGGCGAGCGGCGGGCACACGAGCCGAGGGTAGAAGCAGCAGAGGGCATCCAGGTTGGGGACCAGCTGGGGCAAAGGCTCCGAGCAGGGAAGGACTTGTCACACGTGAGGGTAGGGGGGGAGATGGGGTCAGGATGCAGGTCATGGAGGTCAGCAAAGGACCGGGGGACTGTTGGCATCTTGTTCTCAGAGCAACAGGGAGGGTTTTACAAACGGAGATGCCATGGTCCAAGCAACCGAGAGGACAGACTTTGCTGGGGGCCGTGTGGCTGGAGGGTGGGGGTGTAGGGCAGTGTATTAGGGGCTGATGGAGTCGGGCGACAGCTCTCTGAAGATGGAGATTCCAACCAGGAGGTGATGGTGGAGGTGGGGAGAAGTGGACAGACTGGGCGATGCGCTCCGCAGAATCAAAATGAGCAGCTCAGGTTAGAAATGGGAACAACAGCCTCTCCCCTTTCTATCCCACAGCTTCTTGTCCTGGAATAACCAGGAGTAAAGTCCAGAGCACCCCCAGTTCCTTGAGTTTGTCTTCATAGCAGAGGGGCATGGGGGCCTCCTGGGAGGGTGAAGGGACGCCCCCGAAGGCCCACACCCTCCAGGTGCCAGGGCCTTACGTCCAGGGGGTGCTGCTGCCTGCCTCCTAGCAAGGTGGGCCGCGGGAGGTGGAGACTGGTGCTCGCTTGGACGCCCCACGGCCCACTGCCACCACCAGCCTGTTGGATACACGGCGGCCTCGGGAGTCGTATGTCTGTTAGGACCACACAAGCAAGAACCTCCGCAGCCACAGGAAACTTGCCAGTACAGTCTGTTGCTGCTGCTGCTGCTAAGTCACTTCAGTCGTGTCCGACTCTGTGCGACCCCAGAGACGGCAGCCCACCAGGCTCCCCCGTCCCTGGGATTCTCCAGGCAAGAACACTGGAGTGGGTTGCCATTTCCTTCTCCAGTGCATGAAAGTGAAAAGTGAAAGGGAAGTCGCTCAGTCGTGTCCGTCAGTCTGTTAGGAGCACACAAACAAGAGCCTCTGCAGCCACAGGAGACTCGCCACCCATCTCGATCTCTCCACAAAACCTCCATGTGACATGGTCAGCCTCCACCTAGTGCTGAGCTGAGATGCAGGTGCGAGCAACCAACAAGGTGATGGGTGAGGAAGGGCCGCCTTGACTCTGTTCACTGCCCCCCACCCCCTCATCAAGGCTCAATAAGACGAAAGATGGGGGTGAAGCCCCATGTGACCCACCCTCCTTGGGGCCCTGCCCAGGGACTGCAATGCAGCCCTCACCTCCTACCCATGACGTGACCACGTACAACCTGATTGGAAATGGGCGACAAGAATGAATGGGCAACTTACCCAGTATTAAACCTGCTCGGCCCGCAAATACAGGAGGAGATTGCAACCCCTTGACTTCAAGGACATGCAAGTCATGGTGAGAAAACATTTCACATTGCCCCGCAGGCAGCGAGGAAGACCTCTGGGCGATCCCTAGAGCGGCCGCAGGTCAACGCTGCGGGCTGGGGGAGCGGCACGTGTGCAGTCACTGGGGCAAGCAGCTCTGTCCCCACCTGCCGCCACCAGCAATTCCGCGGCTCACTATAGACGCCAGAGACACACTCAGAGGCCCTGGGACATGCGCACAGGAAGGCCTGCAGGGGCCCTGTTAGCAACAGCCCAGACACCCCTCAGCCAGTGTGTGGGCACACAGATGGGGTCTACTCACCACGGCTGATATGAATCAACCACGGCCACAAGGGGGACTTCCCTGGCGGCCCAGCGGTTAAGAATCCGCCTGGCAGTGCAGGGGACGCAGGTTCAAACCCTGGTGGGGGGAACTAAGATCCCAGCTGAGCCTGCGCACCACAGCTACTGAGCCCTAGCACTGTGCAGCCCGAGCACCGCAAACAGACGGTCACGTATGGCAACGAAAGATCCCAATGCCACACCTGAGACCAGACGCAGCCAAATAAAAAATATGTTTTTTAAAAAAACAGCTACAAGGAACTATACATACGAGCTCTGTCAGTGGCGATGGGAAAAAAAGTAAATTCCAAAAGACCACATATTATGTGATGCCTTTCCTCTGTAAAATTAAACACAACTCAAAACAATGTGCTTCCAGGGAATCTATCAGTAGGAGATAAATCAGACATTAAGATTCAGGAGAGACAAAGCGTGGCTTGGGAGGTGGAGACAGAAGTCGCCTGAGAAATGCTCACAAGGGTATAAACCAAACTTGCTCTCCTTGGCATCTTGGTGGATTCGAGGGGGAGTTCATCATTTTAATTAAGCAGAGGAAAAGCCTGGAGTGGGGGCTGCATGCTTTCCTGGGTCCCCCGGGGCCATACTGCTGATAAACCTGATGAAGGGTCACAGAATGCCTGGCGTGTAAGGCCCTTGATAGCTGGCCTGTGGTCTCACCTGAAGCTCCTGATCCCTGAGGCCGAAGACCCCCGCTGCCCCTCCCCTTAGCAATCACACATCCATGTCTTTACCCCGAGGTTCCCTTGGCCTGGGATCCCATTCACTGGCCAGTGAAATTCCTCCTACCCTCCAGGACCCAGAGCAAAGCCATCTCCACTGTCCCGTCCGCTCCCTCCACCTGGGCGTCTCACCTCTGAGCACCCAGCACTCCTCATACGCTTTTCCCTAAAGTGCAGACCATCCTGCTGTCTGGTTGCTTGTTAAGGGCTCAGCTGTGTCCCCCAAACTTCATATGCTCAGCGCTAACCCCCAGGACCTCAGAACGTGTCTGTATTTGGAGGCATGGCCTGTAAAGAGGGGGTTAAGTTACAATGAGGCCACTAGGCTAAGCCGTCTTCCAACCTGACCGGTGTCCTTAGAAGAGGAGATTAGGGCAGAGACATCAGGGCACCTGCAAAGACCAAGTGAGCACACAGGAAGACGGAGACCATCTACACGCCAAGCACAGGGTGGGGCCTCAGAAGGAGCTGACCCTGCCTGGGCCCTGATTGCAGACCCCATCCCCAGGACTGTGCGCGGGAGCTGCCCAGCCTGCGGCCCTTGCAGCCCTGTTGCCCGCAGTCCCTGTGATGGTTTGGGATGGACGGACGCTCCTGAGTCAGGCCCCAGATTCGATCAGAGTGAGTCCCAGGTTGCTCGCAGGCCTGTCGCTCTAAAACTGCAATCCCAGGGGTTTTCTTGGAGCCTCTGTTTGCTTAAAACCCCCGAGGCCACCTCTCCAACTGGAGCCTCCTCTGCAAGAATGCTCCTTGCCCCAGGCCTCCGCTCCTGCTGGGAATATACTGGTAGTATAAATGAGAAGTGCACACTGGTGGTATCTGCCCCACCCCCGACCTCAGCCTGCAACAGACCCCTCCATTTCGCAGCTCTGGGCAGCTGGGGAGCTGCTGGCCAGCAAGGCCTCCTTCATCCTGGGACTCCCTACTCTGGAGCCCCACTATCGCACCATGCCTGTCACTACCACAATGCCACCAACGGGCTAGCTATTCCAAGACTGCCAGTGAGACTGGGATCAGCCCAGCCCCAGGAGGCCATGCCACTCGCTGTTGCTGACCTTGGGCAAGTCCCCCGAGCCTCAGTTTCCCCATACATAACACCTCACTTGTTAACAAAGATCCAGCTAAAATGCCAGAGCCCAGGCCTGGGTCCCAGAAACAGGGGGAAGGGGAGTGGGCAGGAAAAGGCGAGAAAAGCATGAAGGACCACGAGCGAGGGCTCAGAAGACGGCGGGAGAGGAGATGAGGCGCAAGGGATGCACGGTACCTCAGTGTCGCGTGCTTGGGGAACAGGGTGAGGCTGGGTGGGTGGGAGGATGAGAAGGTGGGAATAGATGAGGACCAGGGGCCACAGTAGATGGATAAGCAGGTGGGGTTTCATCCTGAGGCCGGGAGAGCCTCCCAAGGAGGCTAAGTGGGAGACGACAGATTCCAGTTTCCATTTACAAGGGACACGAGGTCTTCAGGGCAGCCGGTGGCAGGTAGGAGGCTGGGGGTGCCCAGGGAGCCCCGAGGCGCTCCTGAAGGCTGGGGTGAGGACACGGGGCCGTGGGCAGATCCAGCTGGATCTTTCCAACATGAACTCAATTTGCTGCTGTCAGGGCTGTGGGAGATGGAGAACCCAGGGATGCTCCTGGAGCGGTCAAGAGGGCTGGGGTGAACCACTGTGGCCCAGGGACCCCAAGCTGACCTCACTTCCAGAGAAGTGCCCCGCTTCTCGGCTCAGCAATGGGCTTGCAGGGTTCCCGGCCCCACCCAGGTCCAGACGCACAGAAATGAGAAGATACACAGTGCGGCCTTCCCCACCCAGTGCATGCCTCCCGGCCACCAACACCACTCCGATGCCCTTTCCACCAGGCTTCCCTCACGATCACCTTGGAGACTGGATGCGCGGCCCGGCACTGTGTTTGTGTCTGTGTGTGTTTAACCGCACAAGGCACTACTCCCGTAAGACAGGGGCTGGAGACCCGAATGCCCACAGAGGCCAGGCAGCTCGTATCAGGGCGGCGGGTGGGCATGTGTAGGGGCGGGCCCTGTGGGGTGACTGGGCTGCCCAGGCTCCATCAACAGGGTGCTGTGTTCTCAGCTGCAGCCCATCATTAGCTCAGCGGACACACGTATAAGCTATCAGTAGCTCTTCCGAGTTTTGCAACAGCAGCCAGAAGTTCATGTGTTTTTGATGAAACGGATAACTTGAAGATTTGGGCGTCAACTTGCAGACCAGTATCAGTGCTGTATCAGCCAGTTCGCCTTTGGGCCCCTGGTCTGCAGCTCCGCTGTGAACAGATGGTGGCATGGATGCAAACCAGAGAGCTGACCCCCCTCACGGGCTCTGAATTCTGCACCTGTGGGATCCCATAGCTGGGGCGTTCCACCCTGGGGCAGGGGCAGGGGATCCTGGAGCAGTCCCGAGGCCTCCTGGTCTCCCCATGGCCTGTTAGACCCCGCTCGGGGCGCCCAGGTAGCACATACCCACTTTGAGCTCCTTGCCGAAGACGGTGCGCTCCCCCAGTGCCGAGCAGTTCCAGCGGCCGTTGCGGAATTGAAACTGACACTCGTCCAGGCCCATTTGCGAGCCTTCTCCTATGACGATGATGGCGTCGGGCCGGCTCTGGCAGATCGCCCGCTGTCTGGGGGCCAGGCCTGGGATCTTGTTACAGATGATGCTTGCGCCCAGAGCTACCACCGAGGAGAAGCTGCTGGAGCAGGGGACACAGAGAGACGGAGCGTTAGGCCAGCAAGGTGCAGGGGCGGGGCACAGCCTGCAGACCCTGCCTGGGTGTCCAGCCCTGCCTCCCCCCACCGCTCCCATTCCAGGCCTCTCAGCTTCTGACACTGCACGCCCAGCCCACGTTCGCGCGTTCGTCATTCCCATCAGCACTTGTGTATATTCAATATTAGGCGTAATTTCCTTTTTAGACACAAAGAAAGATGACGCTGGTCACAAACATACTGCCACACGAACTCGGCCAGTTGCCTTTGCATCTTTGGGAGGATTCAGTTGAGACGAAGTTTAGAATCATGCAAAATGGAACTGATAACTGTTTAGGGATCATCTCTGTGTGATGAAACTGCAAAGGTAACCCCTCAGTTTCAGGAAGCAGTTGCCTCTAAAAGGGCAGCGGGTGCACAGATATTAAAGAAAAAAACACTTAGACGTGTTATGTATTATGGATGTACGTGTTTCATTATACGTGTTATGTATGTATATGGATGTACGTGTTTCATTATAAACACAGCTTTAAAAAAGACAGAAAAAGAAACAAGAAAAAAAACAAAAAATTTTAATGGGAAAAATAGAAAAAATAAAGCAAAAATAAAAAGCAATTGTGAATAAAAGTTGCAGCCTTTCCTTCCTGCAGGCCCATGGAGTATGTGGATCCCACTCCAGACACGAGTGGCCTAGAGCATGCTCACGACCTTGGCAGAGAGGTTCCTGTCCTGCTCACTCACTTGCTGCACGGGTCCATACCAGACACCTGTCAGGGCACCAGGCTCGGACAGGCGAGGCCCTGCCCTCGAGGGGCCACCAAAGCCCACAACACATGCACCAGATAAACACAACAGGCCCTTCAGCGATGCCCACTACTGAGAAAATAGTGAAGACGCTGTGACGGCAAGTAGGGGTGGGCTTGGGAGGGGAGGGGCCGCTTCAGCTGGAGTGGTCAAGGAGGGCCTCCCTGAGGAGGTGGCAGTGCAGTGGAGCCCTGAAGGGTTGGGGACCAGCCGTGGGAAGGTCTGAGGCAGAGTATTCCGGGGGGCATCGGGGCGGGGTGTGGCGGGAACAGAAGATGCAAAGTCCCAGGAGGGGGACAAGCTTGGGATCGCCAAGGAACAGAAAGAAGCCACAGAAGCCAGCTGGGAACCAGGGCTCAGGGAAGGGGAGAGCCTGGAGAGAGGTGATGGCTGGCGGCGGGAACTTTCTCCATGCACCACGAGGCACAGGAGGGCTGGAAGCCAGTCCCTGGCAGGGTCCCCCCACCTCCAGCCCCGGGCAGGAGAGCACTGCAGGACTCCAGGACGAGGCAGGGAGCGTGGGCAGGCCAGAGGTGGCGGTGGCTTGGCCTTGGTGGCAGTGGTGCTGGGTGGCTGCAGATGAAGCGACCCAGCGCTGTGGAGGGCTTGGGCAAGGGTACAGAGAAAGAGGCGACCGTATGAGTCGCGGGCGTCTGGCCTGAGTGTGGGGCCGCTTCCTAGCATCCAGGTAACCCCAGAGAGGCTCCGATGGCAGCGCAGACCAAGGAGCCAGCCCTCCCCTTACACAAAGATGGCCCACTTGTCTGGAGCTCCCATTGTGTGTAAATCTCGAAAGGCCATCAAGCATCCTCTGGATGAGAAGACCTCACTCGGGTTGTAGTAATGAGCTCCTGTTGACACAGCCAAGGTCAGTACCCCGCCAGCCGAGCGCCTCATCCTTCCTGCCCAGCCTGGGCTGTAGGAAGTCAATCCGGGATTGGGATTTGCCAAGGGGAGGGGCCCCCACTGTTCTCCAAGCGTTCTCCACCTCTGCCCTCTTTCCTGCCGCCCCTGCCACACACCAGCCCTCCTCCTCCTGCCTTGGGTCCTTGATCCTCGCCAGTTCCTCTCCCGAGAAGCTTTTGCCCCCTGAGCTTCACGTGCTTGGCCTCTTGCCATCAGCCATGTGACCTTGAGGGTCCCCTCCCTGACCATCCCGCCTAAGGGAACCTGCCTCCCCACGCCATCCCTCCTAACTTTCCATCCCAATCATGAGCCTCAGAAACGTCACTCAGGCTGCGTGCCTGCCACGTAGAGGCACCCCCAGCCTTGGATGCATCCGTGAGCTTTGCAGGATGCCTACTATACGCAAAGGCAGCGTGGCCGGGCCGCCACTCACACTGGACCACGTGGTCTCTCTGAACAGCCCTCCTGGGCAGGGACCGTCACCTTCATTTCACGTGTCCACTCTGCACAGCTGGAAGCCGAGGCTCACAGAGAGTGAGACCTGGACACTGACAAGTGCTCTCAGTCACTCGTCTCAGCCACTACAACACAGAGCTAGAAGGTCTCCAGCATTTGAGGAAGAGACAGCATAAAAAGAGCAAGTCAAGCAGAGACGCTCTGGCCACAAGACAGGAGATGCCTCTGAACACCTCGCTGACCACCAGGAAACCCCCTCCATCAGCAGAGAGTGAAATTATATATTTGGGGAAAAAAAAAATTCACAGGCACCAATAGTCTCAAAGCTAGGCATTCAGGCCTAGGGTGCCACCGAAGCTTCCTTCACCTAGGAGCTGTGTGACCTTGGGCAAATTACATCTCCTCTCCGCGCTCGGTTTCCCCATTACTAAAATGAGGGTATTAACTAGGCCTTATCTCAAAGGGAGGCTGAAAAATTAAACATGGGAAGTGCTCCCCAGGTGTCAGGCACACAGTGAGCACTCAATAAATGAGCTGCTGTAGTAGTGACTGTTATTGGGTCTGATTGTTCCAAAAGGCTGGTGCCTGAGTCACCGGAACTATCCAGGTAAGAATACACAGGTGCCTTGCCATCCATCGGAACCAGAAGGCCTCTCACGAGAGAGCTGTGAAACTTCACCTTTCGTGCCCATTTTACAGATGGATAAGCCGAGGTGCAGAGGGCAGCAGGGCCTGGCCCCAAACCACCCTGCCACTCCCCGCCTGACCTGGCCCTCTCTCCCCACCCCAAAGGGCAGCCGCGGGACGGAAGGCGGGCGCCCTCCGTGGCTCCAGTGCTCTCTCCCTCCGTCCCTCTGGGCAGCTGGATCCCTGCGGGGACTGTGAGGTCTCGGCGCCGGCGGCGGGAGGTCGGGCGGGCGGGGCGGCCAGGGGAGGTTATTTTCTGTTGTTTTCCCTTTCTCTCTCCGCTCCCGGGTCCCTCCGCCCCGTTTCTAATTAAAAAGGAGATAAAGCCGCACGCGGCCAGCGCCAATCAGCCCCACCGGCTTCCTGGATGCGCGCGGGGCGGTGGGGCGCGGGCCAAGATGAAGATTAAAGCCGGGGGAAAAAAAAAAAAGCAAAGCCACCCAGACGCGGGCGAATCAATAACACTTAAAACAGCCGCAGGCAGGCAGCGCGCGAGCCCCGCAGCCGCCTCCCGGCCCGCGGTCACGGCTGGCAGCCGCCTGGTCCGCTCCGTGCGCACCTGCTGGCGGCCGCGGCCGGTCAACTTGCGAGGTCGCGGGAGCCGCGGGGCGGGGAGGCGGGGGAAGCGAGTGACAAAACACAAAGGATCCATCACACACACACACACACACACACACACACACACACACACACACACACACCCCGCCGCAGACCCTGCAGTCCGTCCCCTCGCCAAGCGGAGCTGGGGGCGCCGCTCTCGTGAAACCTGCCGAGGTGGCCCCGGAGCGCCGGAACCCCCCATCCATCCCTGGAGCCCCCACCCTCACGCTTCACGCGCACTATCTCCGAAGTACAAAGGGTGACTGGCCCTGCAAACGCAGCTCCAAGACGCGTCCCGGGCCGCCCCCTCCCACCTTCCAGCCCGAGCGCCGTACCCGGCCCACCTCCTAGAAACGCCAGGGTGAGGCGGGGAGGGCCGCTCGGCGGACGCGCCGGCCGCCTCGGGTGCCCAGCTTTAGGGGGCGGGCTGTCCCGCCTCTCGCCGGCGCTGGCTCGCGAGCTTGCGTCCCTGGGTGTCTCGGTCCATCTCCAGCTCTACCCTTGTGTGCGTCTGCTCGGGTGGCTGGCGCTGTCCCCTCGGCCCCGGGGGTCTGAGGGTTCCTGGAAACGCGTGGTGCCCAGGCTTCTGCTTTGGCCCAGCGAACGTGCCTCCCTGCGGGTACCTGTTCCCTGCTCGCAGACCCGCCCCGCCTGCCACCCGGGGACTGCCCTGCACTAGCAGCGGGCTGTGCCCGCCGCTCTGTGGACGCTTTCTCTCGGGCTCTGGGGGCTGAGCTTCCTGGGAGCTGCTGTGGTCCTGGCTGGTGGTCCCATGACCCGGTCCGAGTGTCCCTGGGAGGCGCTGACCCTTTGCAGCAGGGGACCCTCTTCAGAGTCCCCCGCGCTGGAGCGTCCCTGCGGGTTGTCCTTGGCTTGGGGTCGGGGGAGGGGGCTTCCTCCCTCGGGCATTCCGAGGACGGCCGTGTCTCTGGAGCTGTGCGCGCCCCTGGGGCTCGCGCCGGCGGGGGCCCTCTGCGCGCCCACCATTCCCGCACCTCACCCACCTCCGCCTATCTGCGGAGCCAACGAAGTTGGCGGCCGGCGGCGGCTCGCGAGCGGCTCAACCCCTCCCCGAGACACGCCAACTTTGCCGGGACGCGCGTGCAGGGGGTGCGAGCGGCCCTTACCCGATCCGGAGGTAGACCATGCCCAGGCTGAGAAAGAAGTGGCCCAGGCAGCGCCGCGCTTTCCGGTTCATAGTCCCCGCTGGCCGCCGGGGCCGCGGGCCGGGCCGGGCTGATCCCGCGGGCCGGCCTTGGCGGGGCAATCCACATAGCCCGCCCTGGAGGCGCGGGCCGAGGCTTCCCGAGGCCGTCTGTCGTGCGCCCGTCCGCGCGCTCGGCGCCGGAGCCTCGCCGGGAGCGCGGGAGCCACCGAGCGCCGGGAAGGAGGGAGGAGCGAGCGCGGCGCGGGGCGACGCCGGGCTGCGCGCGAGCGGCCGGGGCGAGTGTGCGAGGCGCGGGGCGTGCGGGGGCGCTGCAGCCGCCCGCCCCCGCCCCTCCCACCGTCCCCCGCCCCCTCCCCGCCCGCCTCCCCGGAGCGCCCGCCCCGCGCCCCCGCGCCCGCGGGACAGGGCCGCCTGCTCCGAGCGCGCTCGCGCTTGCCCCACGCGCTCCCGCGGCGCCCCCTCCCGGCTCCGGGGCGCCCACCGGGTGGGGGGCAACGGGAGTCCGCACGAGCCGCCCCTCCGGCGCCAACTCGCCGAGCGCGGGGCGAACGGGCGCGCAGGGACGGCCCTCCGGTTGGGGGGAATCGGGGCTCGGCCGAGAACCCTCACTCGCGCCCGGGCCTGCCTCCCGGTCCCTCCGAGTGCTCGGAGCTGGGCGGTGGGGCGTCGTGGAGAGCTCACTCCCCTCTCCCCAGCTTCGGGGGAGGGCGCCCCCTTTCGCAGGGCTAGTGGCGGAGGAGGATGACTTGGCTCAGCGGATTCCTCCTCACCCCCGTCCATTCGAGGCGGGGCGGCAGGTGGGTGCCCAGGTGAGACAGCCTCCGCTGGAATCCCGCTCCTGGAGGGCAGTCGGAGTCGGGCGGAGGCCTGGACTCCCCGCTCGCAGCCCAGACGCGGGGCGCGCCAGCCGCCCGAGGGCTCCGGGCGCCGGCGGCGGCTCAGCGCGCGCTCGCGGCGACACCTGGCGGGCGGTGCAGGTAGGCCTGGCTCGCTCGCGGGGACAGCGTCCAAGCTGACCAGAGGTCCTGACCCCTTCCCGTGATACGCAGCCCAGTCCAGTGAGCTAGGGGCTTTGGGACTCAGATTGCAACGAAAGAAATCGAGGCTCAGGGCAGCGAAGGTGTTTTCCCAAAGACACCAGCTGGAGGAGTGGCCGAGCCAGATTGCAAACAAGGCGTGCGTGACTCTAGTGAACAACTCCCGGCTCCTCAGGGTTATCACTTCTGAACCGCTTTGCTAAATCACACAAGGTCAATGAAAACCACTATTCTAGCGTCCATTCCCATTGCACAGATGTCTGTGCCACGCCCCAGCGTGGGTGCGGCGGATATTTTAAGGAATAAGTAAGTACAATATCCTTCTCTCCGAGCTGGTGGGGGAGGCAGACCCGAAGTAAACAAGTGCATAATTGGAGACGTCAGAGGGGCAGGTGCAGATGATAAGACAGAGTGATGGTGAGCGACAGCTCTGGGGCTGGAGGGTTGATTTTAGACGTGAGACCCCTGAAGGGCAGGGAGGAGAGGGCCCAGCAGTACCGGAAGCAGAAGGTAGGACAGAGGCTCACAGGTGGGCGGGAGCCGCAGGAGGGGATGAGGGCTGTGCTCCAGAGAGAAGGAAGGCCGGCGAGGCTGGAGCAGGGAGATGGGGTGCGGATCCCGTGGCGCTCCATGGGCAGGCGAGCAGCTATCCTCTGCCTGTGTTTCTCCCAGCCCTGAGCAGCCTGCCTCCAGAAGGCCCTCAAATGTGCTCTTTCTTCTCTACACGCACTGTCATCTTAGACCAAAGACACACCCAGGTCACAAATATTAGGGGACATTCAGAACCAGGGACTGGTTCACAACCAGGACGTTGGGGCAGGTGGATCAAGTAAACAATTCAGCGTCTGCCCTCCAGAGGCAAGTAGTTTGAGGACCAGTTTAATCATCACATAGGTAGTACGTGCTGCATGCCAGGTGCTGTCATCAAGAACATCAGCATATTAACTCATTTAGTCCTCTCACGATACTATGAGATCAGTGTTACTCTTCTTGCCAATATGAACGGAATGCTGGAGGGAATGGGGTAGGAGGGCTGCGAAAGGTGAGGCCCAAGAGAAGGTCTAGGGATAAATTCAGGGTACAAGCTCCAGGAGATGGTGAGGGACAGGGAAGCCCGGGTGCTGCAGTCCGTGGGGTTTGAAAGAGTCAGAACGGCTCAGCGACTGCACAACAAGGAAAGTGAAAAAGTGTGGGCCTTCTCCGAAAGAGAAGCGGGGCTGTGGCAGGCTCCGGTTTGTGCTTCAGGAGGCACATGGCAGCTGTTACAGGACCAGTAGAGGGAGGCAGGACATGAGGTGGGAGGTTGTTGGGAGAGAGGGCTCAGGTTGGACAAGACTCAAGGAGACCAGTGGATGCAGACAGTCTGAAGGCAGGGAGACGGGGTGAAGAGGCCCCAGGATGGCCTTCTGCCCTGGGAGGCAGGGTGGTTGATGAGGACAACACGGAGCCGGGCAGGAGAAGCTGGTCTGAGGCCCATGAACTTGGTTTTGGAGGTACCGAGTTTGATGTGCCTGTAGGTCACTGATCGGACAGGTGAACGTGTGTGCCGGGAGAGAGGATGTGGGCTTCCGAGGGTGACTGAGGTCTCCGCAGCCAGCAGTCGGTTAAGCCAAGGCAGGGATGGAATACTGCCTTGAGGCAGAGAGGCTGAAAGTGAACGTGTTAGTCTGACTCTTTGCCACCTGGTGGACTGTAGCCTGCCAGGCTCCTCTAGTCCATGGGATTCTCCAGGCAGGAATACTGGAGTGGGTTGCCATTCCCTGCTCCAGGGTCCCGACCCAGGGATTGAACTCGGGTCTCCTGCATTGCAGGCAGATTCCTTACCATCTGAGCCACAGGGGAAGCCCCCAAAGAGAGGCTGAGTATGCTGGAGAGAACCAGCTAGGGGCGGGAGCAGCAGGAGCGGCTTGGGAGTCACTGAGAGAGCCGGGAAGGAGCAAGGAGCCTGCAGGGCCGGAGCCTGCAGGGTCAGACCCTGCCAGGGAGGTGAGGGCATTTGGCATTTAGAGACACCCCCTCTTGAGCCGCCTGCAGCTGGCCTGGGGCAGGGCTGAGGCAGGGGGCTTTGGCGCCCCCTGCTGGAGTCAGAGAGAGGCTGCTTGGTTCCCAAGGGCTGCAGTAAGGGGTCCTTGCCAGACCAGCTCTTAAGTGTGGGCTCTTAGAGGGGGTCAAAGCCTGGCTCCACGTTTGTCTCTGTGACCTTGGGGCAGGTCCTCGCAGCTCTCCTTGGCACTCCTGTAAACTGGGGGTGGTAACAGGTTCTACCTCCGAGCATCGTGAGGTTTAAGACACTCACGGAAAGTGCTCAGAAGGCGGCCTGGAGCACAGTAAGGGCCGTGGACGCATTTGGGATGTTAAATCAATGGGGGTGGCCACAGATGCCACTCGGTGACACCACTGATCAGGAAAGGACATTGTGTGTAAGACAGTCTCTGCCTTCATTTGTGCTTACGAGAAAAATGTCAGCAACGCAAACCAGAGGCGAAGCTTTCATCACTAAAGTATTTGGAGGGCGTGGAGATTCCCAAGAGCCAGGCTCCCAGTGACCTGCTGCCTGGGGCAGCCTGTGGTGAAAGTCAGGGCCTTTCCAGCAGGAGGAACGCAGAGCCGTGGGGCATGGGACAGGGCGCTCGTGTGGGAGCCAGAGAGTGACATTCTCCTTGGTCACCACTCTGTGTGGCTCCGAAGAAGTCACTGCATGTCACCTCCCCTGTAAACCGGGGTGAGGATGATAACACTCCCTCAGGAATTATATGCAATCGTGTATGTGAGCATTTAGCGGAGCGTCTTGTAGACATCAGGCACTCAGCATGTGATAGCTCTTTGATGCTGATGAAGATGATTTCGGTGATAATATTGTATATTGGGATCCAGCCCTTTAGGACCTTCAGGAATCTTAAAGGTCATCTAGATCAGTGTTTTTCAAACTTCCAGGTGCAACAGAATGACTTGCTTACCCAAAAAAAAAAAAAGTACCCAGGTCCTCTCCTGGATTTCCTGGTGGAGGTGGGCATCGCTTCTCTGCTTATAACCAGCTCCCAAGGTGCCCAGCCAAGTCTGGCTTGATTGGAGTCCAGACCTCACGCAGAGCCCACCCCTCTCTGGACCTGTCCTGGCTGAGTGGTGGCCACTGTGCCCAGAGCTCTCACCAGGAGGCAGCTCAGTTCGACTCAGGTAGGGGAAGAGCAGGTCTCCACCCTTTCTGGGCCTTGATGTCTCCAGCTCAGACACGGCTGCCCTGTGTCTGCATCTCCCCCAAATGAACTTTTGCAGACACTTAGTTTTCCAGAGACAAGCTCAAGGGTGCAAGAGTGAGAATTTTTAAATTGTCTTATTTCAGTGCAATAGAACATCCACAGAGCTTGGACGATTGGGGATGACAGCTTTCTGACTGAAGGCCACCCTCCGCTGACTGCCCTGCTTGAGTTTATCTCTGTGTTGACTGCCATTGACTATATTTAATCTGTAACTTGCTGACTTTAGAAGAGCCTATACTTAGTTTTATGATAGTATATACTAAACAATGTAATACAGGCAGACCTCTGAGTTATCGTGGGTTTGGTTTTAGACCACCAGTGATCCCGACAGTAATGCAAATATCTCAATAAAGCAAGTCACAAGAATTTTTTGGTTTCCCAGTGCATATAAAGCTATGTTTATACTGTACTGTACGACAGTCCGTTACGTGTGTGATAGCATTATGGCCAAAAAAAGTACACACTTTAAAAATACTCTGTTGCTAAAAAATGCTAACCATCATCTGACCCTTCAGTGAGCTGTGGCCTTTTTGCAACAGTCATGTAATGCCCACCCATCAGAGATCACCGTAACAAATAGAATAATGTTGAAAAAGTGGAAATATTTCGAGAATTACCAGAATGTAGCACAGAGACCCAAAGCGAGCAAATGCCATTGGAAAAATGGGTGTTGATAGATTTACTGAACAGAGGGTTGCCACAAACCTTCAATTTGTAAAAAAATAAAAATAAATCTTTGAACCACACTACAGCGAGGCATGCCCGTAGCAAACATTGGTCAAGTGGACATTTGGTGGAGGGGAGGAGCACACAGCCAGCCTTCTCAAGCTCAAGAAACGCTCCCAGATTGTTTCTGAGGACTGCCATGGCTTGTGAGCCCATAGGTGGAGCCTCACATGGGATTTTCCACTGACCTTGGGGTTAAAGGCATTGCAAGGCCATTGCACACTCCAGTGCATGGGAGGGGATGGGGAGCTTGGAGGTACCGGAATCCCGTTTGTCCCTTCTGGACTCCATCCTTCCCGTCTGTGTGCTAAGCAGTTTGGGCAAGCCTAGCGCATCTTCCAGAGGCTCGTATAAGACCTGACGCCTGCTTTGCCATGAGGAGTCTGCGGCCAGTGGTTTTATCTGTGAGACTTCATGTCCAGGCCAGAGTGCCAGGAACAGGAGGAGCTGGTGGCAACAGATGAAGAAGCCCCCTTCAGAGCCCATTTCTGCCCGCGTGACCTCGAACGAGCGACTAATCCCCAAGGCTCTGTTTTCTCCTCTTCCTGCCACAGGCGCTCATCCTTCTGCCGTCAGGTCCCTGAGAAGCCCCTTCTGGAAAGCACCTGGAGCTATTCTTACGCACATCTGAGTGCTCCAGCCACAAGGGCCTCACGGCCTGCTGGCAGCTGACGTGGGCTTCTGGTCACCTTGGGAGGAAGGTGCTTATCACAATTCCGCCCCCAAGGTCTTCCTCAGGATAATCCGTCCCTGGTGATTCATCTCATGGGCTGGGTCCTTCCTCTCGGGCCTGAAATATCTCCCTCCCTCCGCCATTCCTGGGTCAGGCCTGTGACCCCCGCCCCCCCACCGTGTGACTTCCTCCGGGGACTGGCCGTGGGCCCCTGCCCGCCAGCCAGTCCTCCAGTGCCTGGCTGCAGACCCATTTGGGGCTGACATATCAGGCGTGGTTCAGCTGGGGCGGAGGAAACCCACAGCGTGTTGTGCTGGGGAAAAAGTGCATTCCTATGTCCGGCCCCCACCCTGGTCCAGCCACGCCTCTGCCTTCAGTGGGCTGGGCTTCCGCTGCACATCCTGGCCCAGCCTGGCCCTTTATCACCCGGCTGCCACGTGGTGCCCTACCCCTCAGGCACATACATCTCCAGGGAGGCTTCCGGCCTGGCTGGGGCAGAGGGCTTGGCCAGTGTGGAAGCTTCCCCCCAAGTCTGTGGAAGTGATCTTTTTCTGGAGCCAAGGACAGCTCTTTGGAGAAGGTCAGGAGATGGGCACACACCTCCCAGCTCCACGGAGAAATTGCTCTGTGACTTTGGGCAAGCGAGTCTACCTCTCCGGATCTTAGCTTCCCCAATTTTAAATAGAAAATACCATCTCCAGTTGCTGTGAGACTAATAAAGTAATACAGGTACACTGATGCCCAGGTTCTACCTCCAAGCAGTAAATCAGCATTTCTAAGGAGTAGGTCCCAGGCATTGTACACGGTGAAGGATGGAAAAAATGGTGAATAGCCAAAGCTTTAAAGCAGACCAACATGGGTTTGAATTCTGGCTGTTATATAATGATGGCGCCTGGAATAGATCCTTAGCCTCTCAGAGCCTCCGCTGACTCGTCCATCACATGGGAAAACAGTACTCACTTCCCAGTGAAGTCATCAAGGACTTCCCTGGTGGCTCAGGCGGTAAAGCGTCTGCCTACAATGCGGGAGACCCAGGTTCGACCCCTGGGTTGGGAAGATCCTCTGAAGAAGGAAATGGCAAACCACTCCAGTACTCTTGCCTGGAAAATCCCATGGACAGAGGAGCATTGTAGGCTACAGTCCATAGGGTTGCAGAGTCAGACACAACTGAGTGACTTCACTTTCTTTCCCAGTGCTGGTAGGAGAGTTAAAGGGAGTGATTGCTACCAGCTGCTGGGCACTTTAGGAAGCACTCAAGTGACGCTGTGTGGATGGACCCTTATCCAGTCACCACTAAACAACCAACAAGTCTGTGCCTGACCCACAGCTGGCACTTCAAACATCTGTGAGTGAATGATGAGGCTGTTGTGACTATAGATTAAAAGGTGATAAACACAAGTTACCATTGAAGATGAAGCTTCTGTCTTTTGACTAAAAAGCTACATTTCCCAGCATCGTCCACAGAACTCTGTTCTGGCCAGGGAGACACGGGTGCAAGTCTCCAGGCTCCTGGTTCCTTGGATTCCCCTTTCTTTGCTGACCTCTGGCCACCATCTTGAGAAGGGTGGCAGACTGGAAAACAAGAAGGATCAGGGGACGTGGTCGAGCTGCCATTCCAGCGCAGGCTGCCCAACTCGGGGGTTTATTATTTTCCCCCAAGTGAAAGAAACTTGGCATAGACCCCTGGTTGGGAATTTTTGTTTCTACAATAGGAAAGGAGATGCTTTGAGCTTCCTCATTGTCCTACTTTCTGTCCACAGCTCTCAGCCTCCAGGTAAATCTAGGACAAGACTAGCAGCCTGTGTCACTCATTCCTTCCTCAGACCTCTGGGGCTGGGTTAGGGGCACCACAGGGAATCTGCCCAGCTCTGACACTGAGCCTTGGGGAAGAATTAGCCGTATGTCTTGTCCAGCCCCTTCTGGCCTCCCCAGAAGGTTCGAGGAGAGAGAGTGACTCTCCCCTTCCCCAGATGCCAACCTCGTACCAAAAGCTCCTGTCTCCTGGGTAGTCTTTGGAGTCAGGAAAATCTAACTCAGAATCTTGACTCCTCCACTGATCTGCCATAGGCAACGTGTCTTTGAACAAAGCTCAAGGTTCACATTCGTCAGCTGAGACTGTGCCCACCAAGAGATAAAACTAAACATGGAAGTCAGAGGGGGAAAAGCCAAGCTAACAAGGCTAGAGGTGAGTAATTCTCCCAAATAACCCAGAACTAGCACTAAATATCCAAGGGAAGGGAGGTGGCGGAGTAAATGTAATATTAAAGACCTTGGCATTATGGAAACAATAGCTCAACAGCAGAATGTTGGGTGTGGACATGAGCAAAGTGTGAGGAACTTACATTTTTAATCCTTCATATTAGGGAAAGGGCTTCCCTGGTCTCTCAGGGGGTAAAGCGTCTGCCTGCAATGTGGGAGACTTGGGTTCGATCCCTGGGTCGGAAAGATCCCCTGCAGAAGGAAATGGCAACCCATTCCGGTACTTTTGCCTGGAAAATGCCATGGATGGAGGAGCCTGGTAGAGTACAGTCAATGGGATCACAAAGAGTTGTACATGACTGAGCAACTTCACTTTCACAGTAGGGAAAATTGAGCCAAGAGCAAAACGTGTAACTTAAAGAGAATCAATGACCCCCAACTTCTCAATGTTCTTCATAATCTTGGGGTTGGGGGGAATCTTGGAGGAAATATCTGTTATGGTAGCAAACAATCAAATTAGCAACGGCTTTTATTTAAATTATTTTGTTAAATTCAAGTATAATAAGCTTAATATATTTTAAAATTTAGCAAATAGTGGGATCCCCCTTCACATAATTCTTTCTGATTCCTTTTGCCCTCCCTCCCTTCCATCCAATGTCCCTCGTTTTTTCTCCTTCTTGCCTCCTGCCATATATAGGCCTACAAAGATATCTGTGATGATGTTGCTAATATTAATCTTGGACATTTGGGGTACTAGAATTTGCTATGATTACCCCTACCCCCACCCCCAATTTCTGCAGCATTTTGCTATCTAGCTTGAATTCTTTAGAAAGGCATTTAGCAATTTTACGAAGAAGATAAAATCATTTCCCCCCAAAATTAACGGCACCTAGTTAGTAGGGTTTGTGAGCATTGAATAAGATGACCAGGGGAGCACCTGGCATAGCGTGGCCCCCAGATCCCTGTTCTGTCACATCATGTCCTGTCCCCCTGCTCCTCTTATGTGGAAGCCCCATTCTTCTCCCTTTGACAAACTTCTATTCATCCTTCAAAGCCGACTCCAATGTGAAGAATTTCCTGACACCTACGTCCCATTAATCAGATCCTCTACTCTGGACACAGTCCAAGCAGTGACAGCTCAGCGTCCCGGGGTTCATGTTCAGAGGTCTTGGGTACTGACTTCTACTGGTTTTTTTGTCTTCAGGCCTCCCCTTAATTCCCCAACCTTTCAGTATACCCTTTCAAACAATTGTTTTCATTTGAATTCCTAAATCCAGTTTCTGCAGCTTGCAATTCAAGTACCCACCTGTTGCCCTGCCTCGCCAGCTCTGAGTTCCAGGCTAGGAAAGGTTTGTGGATGAAACTCAGTGGAGGCTATGGACTATCCTTCCCTCAACCCAACCTTCTGAAGGACACGGAATGGGACTGACACCTCATTCTTCCAGGTCCTGGGCAGGGGCGCCCACAGGGAGCTCTTGCTTGTAAGGGAACTGGTCTTTTACTGAGGACACTGGGCGACTTGCTGGAAGACACACAGCTCTGGACGGCCAGGCAGCGGGCCGGGCCTCCGCGCGTGTCTCCGCCCTCAGGCCCCGGGCTCTGGCCGTCCGGTCCCCGGCTCTCCCCTGCGTCCACCCTCCGCCCAGCTCACAGAGCAACACGCGCTCCCCGGCTCCTCAGCCCCGCCGCGAGCCCCGGGACCACGCGCTCGTCAGCAGCTCCAGTCCGCAGACGCAGAGACCGAGACTCGGCGGGGAGGGCTCGGCCCCAAGGTCCTCCGGTGGCGACGTGGGCGCCTGGACGCGAGCCGAGGCCGCGACGGCCCGAAACCCAGGGGCTGCCCCTCAGCCCGCGCGGCCTCTGCGGGGTGGTGTACGGCCGGCTCCCTCAGAGCGGCCCGGCCGCCGACGGGTGGGCTGGGGCAGGGGGCTCCTCGGGGGGCCGGAGAGGGCGACGAGGCTGCGGGTGGAGACGGCGGTGCGGGACACAAGCCGAAGGGGGGCCAAACAGGGCCGAGCCGGACCGTAGGGCCCAGCCAGGGGAGCGCGCGGGTCGCCATTGTTCCACGGGTCGATAGCCGCAGAGCAGGTGGGCCGAGCGGGGCCGAGCAGGCGGACAGAGCCTGTCGGGCAGAGCCGAGCGGGGCCGAGCGGGGCCGAGCGGGGCCGAGGAGAGCCGAGCGGAGCCGAGCAGAGCCGAGCAGGTGGACAGAGCCCGTCGGGTAGAGCCGAGCGGGGCCGAGTGGGGCCGAGCGGAGCCGAGCAGGTGGACAGAGCCCGTCGGGTAGAGCCGAGCGGGGCCGAGTGGGGCCGAGCGGAGCCGAGCAGGTGGACAGAGCCCGTCGGGTAGAGCCGAGCGGGGCCGAGTGGGGCCGAGCGAAGCCGAGCAGGCGGACAGAGCCTGTCGGGCAGAGCCGAGCGGGGCCGAGCGGGGCCGAGAGGGGCTGAGGAGAGCCGAGCGGAGCCGAGCAGAGCCGAGAGGAGCCGAGCAGGTGGACAGAGCCTGTCGGGCAGAGCCGAGCGGGGCCGAGCGGGGCCGAGCGGAGTCGAGGAGAGCCGAGCGGAGCCGAGCAGGTGGACAGAGCCCGTCGGGTAGAGCCGAGCGGGGCCGGGCGGGGCCGAGCGGAGCCGAGCGGGACCGAGCGGGGCCGAGAGGGGCCGAGGAGAGCCGAGCGGAGCCGAGCAGAGCCGAGCGGAGCCGAGCAGGTGGACAGAGCCCGTCGGGTAGAGCCGAGCGGGGCCGGGCGGGGCTGAGGAGAGCCGAGCGGAGCCGAGGAGGTGGACAGAGCCCGTCGGGTAGAGCCGAGCGGGGCCGAGCGGGGCCGAGCAGAGCCGAGAGGAGCCGAGCAGGCGGACAGAGCCCGTCGGGTAGAGCCGAGCGGGGCCGGGCGGGGCCGGGCGGGGCCGGGCGGGGCCGAGCTAGTCCCCGGGAGCGGAGCCGGTGACCGCAAGGGCGACTGAGCGGGTCCCGCCTAATGGAGGCGGTGGCGGGACTTGTTAGGGGCGAAGCTGCTCTGGCAGCCCTGCGGTCCTTCGCGTTTAGACCTCACCTTTTCAGGCTAAACAGGGGAAGCGGGGCGCTTGGTTCGCCAGGCCCGTGAGTCTCCCGGTTTGCGCAGCTCGGGCTCTGGATGGTGGGGACCTTGTGCCCTGTCTGCCGGGACTGGGTGTCACCTCTCCGGGCTGGGCCCTCGGGCCCGGTTACCCTGGGAGGGGCTCTGGGGGACAGGTCCCCTGGCGCTGAAATTGCCCGTCGGGCCGTCCGGAGAAGCGCGCCCCCGCCGCGTCGTCGGGTGGATGCGGCCCCGGTCCGGGGCGGGGGTGGCACGGACAGCCGACCGCAGCCGAGCCTGGGCTGCGCCGGCGTTTGGACCTGAGGCGGGAGGCGCTCCCTGGGCTCCGGGCGGTGAAGGAGTCCGGAGTCGGAGGACGGCCTTGGCCCGGGCGGGGGGCGACCTCACTGAGCCCGGTTGTCACCTGTGAGCTGGGTGGACATGCCCTCCTGTCGGAACGTTCAGAAAGAGGCTTGGGGGATGCGCGGGGTAAGGACTTCGGCAGTATTATCCTGTGGTCTGTATGTGGTAAGATGTCACCCCTTTTAATTCCTAATAAAAAGTGTTACGTGCCAGGCACTGTTTAAGCCGGGGTGGGGTGGGGGGCATAGACACGAACGTATAAGCCAGTAATCCCTGCTTGTGTTCTGGTGGGAGGCAGCTATTCCTGTGATCTGGCCCCAAAATTGAGGCAGAAGCACAGCTTGGACCAGCTGTCCAAGTGGCACCTGATCCCTTCTCACAGTCCGTGCCTGTATTCCTAGGATGGTTTGTTCTAAAACATACATGTGATCGTGTCACTTCGGTGCTAAGAGCCCTTCAGTGCCAATGAGATAAAGGCTTGACTCCAGAGCTGGCCCAGCCTGCCTTTCCAGGCGCATCTCCTTTCCCTCCCCGGATTTTCAGGAACGCTTGGCCACATCCCTCTGCTCTTCTTTGCCTTTATTTACCCCCTCTTGTTTAGAATATTTAAAAGTGCTCGGCTCAGTGTTGACACGAGATGGCGCCAGAACTGTGCGCAAGGCTTTCTCTAGCGCCCACTGAACATGGAAATTGGCTTGGTGGTTGGACCTTTTAGAAAGCCACTTAAAACTTGTTTTATTAGCAGCTTGTATCTTTTTAGCACACCTCTCAATGAATTTTATGTATCTAATTAATTTTCCAGATATGAACATAAATGGGCTTCCCAGGTGGCGCTAGTGGTAAAGAACCTGCCTGCCAATGCAGAAGACTTAAAAGAGATACGGGTTCGATTCCTGGGTCAGGAAGATCCCCTGGAGGAGGAAATGTCAACCCACTCCAGTATTCTTGCTTGGAGAATCCCATGGACAGAGGAGCCTGGAGGGCTACAGTCCATGAGGTCACAAAGAGTCAGACACGAATGAATGGACGTAGCGTGCCTGCACCCACAGGCTTGAACACATAATAGTTTTTTCTCTCACAGTTCAGCAAAGACCTGAAGCTGAAAAGCAGGTGTAGTTGAAGTTAGTTCCTCATGAAGGCTCTGAGGGGTCTGTCCCATGCCTCTTTCCCAGCCTTCCAGATCTCCAGTAACCTTCAACATCCTTCCTTGGTGCTGTTCTTCCTGAATGTGTCTGTGTGTCCTCTTGCTTCTTAAAAGGAAACCAGTCAGTGGAGTTAGGACCCACCCTGGTCTAGTATGACCTTGTCCTAAATAACTGTATCTTCAAAGACTTCATTTCCAAATAGGATAACCTTCTGAAGTTCTGGGTGAATTTTGGAGGTTATGGTTTAGCCGATTATAAAACTTCTATGTTTGAAGGGGACACCATTCAATCCGTTAAACTCTTATGAATGTAGTAAATGTGGGAAATCCTTCAGCTATAGCTCAACTCTTTTTCAGCGGTTGTAAGAACTCTGTTGGGTGCAGACAGTGTAGGAAAGTCTTCAACTCTAAATGATCCTCGTTAGGGATTGGAGAATTCATCCTGGAGAGAAGTCATCTGTGCTGCTGCTGCTACTGCTGCTGAGTCGCTTCAGTCGTGTCCGACTCTGTGCGACCCCATAGACGGCAGCCCACCAGGCTCCTCCGTCCCTGGGATTCTCCAGGCAAGAACACTGGAGTGGGTTGCCATTGCCTTCTCCAGTGCATGAAAGTAAAAAGTGAAAGTGAAGTCGCTCAGTCGTCTCCAACCCTCAGCGATCCTGTGGACTGCAGCCTTCCAGGTTCCTCCATCCATGGGATTTTCCAGGCAAGAGTACTGGAGTGGGATGCCATTGAATGGCGAAAAACTTTTCAAAATAACCTCTCTCTTATTCAGTAAGAAAAATTCATAATGTATATAAATCTTATGAATGTAATCAATATTTATAAGCTTTCAGATGCTTCATTAACCACAGAGACTGCACACTGGACAGAAATCCCAAAAGTATAATGTCAACAAAACTAGCTGGGAAGTAGAACTCATTTACCTCAAAGATTTCATACTTATTAATATATTTTTATGTTGATACTAAGGTAAAATTGGCCTATAATGTTATATTACTTTCAGGTGTACAACGTAATGATCTGTTATCGGTATATATTGCAAAATAAGTTTAGGTAACATCTGTTACCATACATAGTTACAAATGCTTTGTTTTCTTGTGATAAGGATTTTTAAGATTTACTCTCTTATTGCAAATCAAAACCACAATGAGGTGCCATTTCATGCCAGTCAGAATGGCTGCTATCCCAAAGTCTACAAGCAATAAATGCTGGAGAGGGTGTGGAGAAAAGGGAACCCTCTTACACTGTTGGTGGGAATGCAAACTAGTACAGCCACTATGGAGAAAAGTGTGGAGATTTCTTAAAAAACTGGAAATAGAACTGCCATATGACCCAGCAATCCCACTGCTGGGCATGCACACCGAGGAAACCAGAATTGAAAGAGACACACGTACCCCAATGTTCATCACAGCACTGTTTATAAGAGCCAGGACATGGAAGCAACCTAGATGTCTATCAGCAGACGAATGGATAAGAAAGCTGTGGTACATATACACAATGGAATATTACTCGGCCATTAAAAAGAATACATTTGAATCAGTTCTAATGAGGTGGATGAAACTGGAGCCTATTATACAGAGTGAAGGAAACCAGAAAGGAAAACACCAATACAGTATACTAATGCGTATATATGGAATTTAGAAAGATGGTAATGATAACCCTGTATGCAAGACAGCAAAAGAGACACAGATGTATAGAACAGTCTTTTGGACTCTGTGGGAGAGGGAGAGGGTGGGGTGATATGGGAGAATGGCATTTAAACATGTAGATTATCCCATGTGAAACGAATCACCAGTCCAGTTTTGATGCATGAGACAGGGTGCTCGGGGCTGGTGCACTGGGATGACCCAGAGGGAGGTGGGAGGGAGAGTTCAGGATGGGGAACACATGTGCACCTGTGGCAGGTTCATGTCAATGTGTGGCAAAACCAATACAATGTTGTAAAGTAAAATAAATAAAACTGAAAAAAAAAAAGATTTACTCTCTTAACAGCAGTCAAATTGCAATATAGCATTATTAACTATAGTCACCATGCTCTACATTATATCCCCAGGACTTACTTGTTTTATAACTGTAAGTTTATGCCCTTTGACCCCCTTCACCCATTTTGTCCCCCTTCACCCATTTTGTCCCCCAACCCTCACTTCTAGTAATCACGTCTGTTCTCTGTAGAGAGCTGAGGTGTGGGGGTTTTTTTTCTTTCTTCCTTCTTTTTGTTTTTTTTAGATTCCACATAAAGTGGAACTACATAGCATTTGTACAATCCTTCTCTGACTTATTTTACTTAGCATAATGCCATCAATGTCCATCTATGGCACAAAGACAAGATTTCATTCTTATTATGACTGGATAATATTTCATTATATATATCTCATATATATATCACATTTAAAACATCTATTCATCCATAGATGGATACAGGTTTTTTCCCCTTATCTTGGCTATTGTAAATAATGCTGCAGTGGACATAGATGGACAGATATCTTTTCAAATTAGTGTTTTTGTTTTCTTCGAGTGAATACCCAGAAGTGGAATTGCTGGATCATATGGTAGTTCTATTTTTAACTTTCTGAGGATCCTCCTTAGTGTTTTCCATAATGGCTGAATTTTTTTTACCACTTGAGCCACCTGGGAAGCCACACTACCCTTCCTAATGCACTAAATTTATCAGAATGTGTGCACGCCCCTAAGTCCCTTCCCATGCACGAACTCATGCATGTGAATAAAAATTAGGTGAGATACGTGTAGGTGGGAAAACCAGTCTGGGAAAATCATCTGGAAATGAAACCTCTTTGTGCCTCACTAAATTTCTGTTGTGTACAAACCTAATTATTTTATTAATTTGGAAAATGTGAAACTCATAAACATTCAAAAGTTGATATTGTTTGATAGTGGTCATGTATGGATGTGAGAGTTGGTCTGTGAAGAAGAATTGATGCTTTTGAGCTGTGGTGTTGGAGAAGACTCTTGAGAGTCCTTGGACTGCAAGGAGATCCAACCCATCCATTCTGAAGGAGATCAGCCCTGGGATTTCTTTGGAAGGAATGATGCTAAAGCTGAAACTCCAGTACTTTGGCCACCTCATGCGAAGAGTTGACTCATTGGAAAAGACTCTGATGCTGGGAGGGATTGGGGGCAGGAGGAGAAGGGGACGACCGAGGATGAGATGGCTGGATGGCATCACCGACTCAATGGACGTGAGTCTGAGTGAACTCCGGGAGTTGGTGATGGACAGGGAGGCCTGATATGCCACGATTCATAGGGTTGCAAGGAGTCGGACACGACTGAGCAACTGAACTGAACTGAACTAATACCAAACTAAAGATAAAAATTTATAAGACCATCAGCCTTCAGGATAAAGTTTATAATTTTTTCCATATTAAATAATTCAGGTAACAGAGTAAAAATTCCATATATTCGAATGGAATAGGAATATACTAGGATATGGCACCCCACTCCAGTACTCTTGCCTGGAAAATCCCATGGACGGAGGAGCCTGGGAGGCTGCAGTCCATGGGGTTGCTAAGAGTCGAACATGACTGAGCGACTTCACTTTCATTTTTCACTTTCCTGCATTGGAGAAGGAAACGGCAACCCACTCCAGTGTTCTTGCCTGGAGAATCCCAGGGATGAGGCAGCCTGGTGGGCTGCCGTCTCTGCGGTCACACAGAGTCGGATACGACTGAAGTGACTTAGCAGCAGCAGCAGGCTATAACTTCAGTTATATTTTTCAGTTATAACTGGAAGTTATAACTTTCAGTATCTTCACTTTTAAACAACAAATTTAAAAAGATGTATTTTTATGAGGGTCATATACCACATATTCTCAAACTGGAGTTGTTACATATTTTAAGTCACATTATTTTATTTGTCACTAAGACTTTTTAAAAAAAATTTCCCAATCAAGCTGTGTCCGTTCAATGATTATAATATCCAGCATGAATCAGAGATGTTGAGATGTGGGTCGTAAGTGAGTCATAGAGCTGTTCATCTGCATGGTAATTCGGTGATATTTCCTTACGTCTAGAGAGAAAGAGCATTGAATTTGAGCCCTAATTCACAAAATGAAGTCTTTCTCATTTTACCAAAAATCTGAAATAGTGCTGAAATATGAATTGGACTTCCTTCTGTAAGTTTGTGCTTTTCATTAAATCCATTTTTGAAGTCTGATCTTCTGATGTAACAAATGTCTAATATTTTCAGCATCTGTGCGGTGAAGGTTTGGCATCCATTGATCATGTTTACCCCTTAAACTTGGTCACATTATCCTGATTCTTTGTATAGTGAATAACTTTAAATTATATTTAGACATTTTGAATGTTGTATTGTATTTTAGTCCTGTTCTCTCCCTTTTGAGATGTTTGGCTGTAGAAGGCAGTTAGCCTGGTATGGTGCAGCCTGTGTGTCCAGGTCCGCTTCTGTGTGTTGGATCCACGAGCTCTTGTGGGTGTAAGCTGTGTGTGTTCGGGGTTATGCTGACACACATGTAGGCACACACATGGAATTAGGACCCCTCTGTAGGTCTTCCCCTCTGGAATTCCCTCCCACACTCTCTGGCCCTCAAAGGCGTCTCTTCTGTATCCTCCGGCCAGATGGCGGTGGTTCCTATTACTACTGTCAGGCCAATTCATGGTGAAAAAAAATCCGTGAGAGAGAAGAAATAGGAACCTTTTTTATTTTTATGTATTTTTAAAGTCTTTTGACCTCTGCTCATGTTTTAATTACCATACTTACTTCTTTAATGTTTTTCATGCCTATGTTACATATGTGATCGTTACAGGATCTGTACTTTTAGAGATACATAGTTCTTTCCTCTTTAATTTCAACAGATACTTGATTTTTCAGTGTACTGAAAATTTAGTTTTTTCCCCTCATATAAAGCTCATCTTCCTCTGGAGAATGTTTTATGATTGAATTGTTATTTGCTTCTTTCTTGCTCTGGAGGACTAACAACTGGAGAATATATATTCTTTATCACATATGTTTGTTAATCTGAAGTCAAAATTAACATGAAGGAAATTCATAATTTCATAATTCTAGAAATTAAATGAAAGGTAAAAAACTGAAGTGAAAATGCAGTGCAAATGTTTCAGTTGGGCTATGGTGAAACCCATTGCTCTTGCTAATTGCAGATAAACTCTCTGGAAAAAGTATAAAAGACAACCCTGAAGATCTCTGAAAAGTAAACAAAACTGGGCCAGTTATGGAGGGAGCGTTTTGGAGATGCGCACTGCATGAGGGTGTTTCCCATTTCTTTTCTCAGAAACCATGTTGTTCTGACAAAGAGCAAACAGGAGGAGGGGCCTCTGAGAGTCAGAAGGAAATTGTGATTCCTGCTGCAGTGAGAATGAGCCTTGAGGACACTGTGCTGAGTGGCACACTGCTGCTGCTGCTGCTAAGGCGCATCAGGCGTGTCCGACCCTGTGCGACCCCAGAGACGGCAGCCCACCAGGCTCCCCCGTCCCTGGGATTCTCCAGGCAAGAACACTGGAGTGGGGTGCCATTTCCTTCTCCAATGCATGAAAGTGAAAAGTGAAAGTGAAGTCGCTCAGTTGTCTCCGACTCTTTGCGACCCCATGGACTGCAGCCCACCAGTGACATAAGCCAGACACAAAAGGACGAATACTGAATGATTCCACTTTCATGAGGACTTAGAATAGTGAGTGTCACAGAGGCAGGAAGTACTGATAGGGTGGTGGGTGCCAGGAGCTGGGGAAGTGGATGGGAAGTTGTGTGTAATGGGGACAGAGCTTCAGTTATTCAAAGTGCAAAGAGTCCTTTAGATGGGTGGTGTGTGCTTGCACAGCAGTGTGTCTAGTGTGTCTGTACTTAATGCCTCTATACTACACATTTAAACATGGTGAACATGTTACATTTTTTGTTTTGTGTATTTTATCCCAGCTTTTAAAAAGTAAATGCATTGACCCTATGTTTATTTTACCTGACATTAAAAAGAAACTTCTGCTCAGTCTTTATGTGGCGTCTGTCTCACTCTGTATTAAAGTGTTCCTATCTTAGGACACACCTAATGTGGACTTCCAAAAATCATTCTCCATCTTTGCGTTTATTTGGATGCTTTCGATGACTTTAACATTTTGGGATCTATCGTGTTTTACGTGTTTTCTATTTTTCTCCTCTGTTTATTTTTCTCTCCCCTTTGCTTTCTTTTAAATTATTTGAATACTATATGCTTTTAATTTTTATTTTTTTGGCTGCACCGTGTGCATGTGGTATCTTAGTTCCCTGACCAGGAACCAAACCTCTGCCCCTTGCATTGAAAGCACAGAGTCTTAACCACTGGATCGCCAGGGAGTCCCAGTTGAAATAATATTCTGTTAACAAGTGACATTTTGGCAATATGTCTTTGAACATTTTTATTTGCTGCAGCCCAGGATATTACAATATACATATTTAATTTTTCCAATTAGTTTAGAATTGACACAGTAGCACTTCATGTAATTTCTCACAACCTCAGTACCCTGTAGGTTTATCACAGCACCATTGCTGTTACATTTATTACACATAATGAAACTCCTGCTAGTCAATGTTACACATTTTGCTTTAAACTGTTTTGTGTATTTGAATGAAAATCTGAGAAGAGATAAAAGTAATCTTTCCTAGGCACCCAGGTATTTACCATTTCTGGGCTCTCCTTCAATTTCTGAGGTACCGTGTTTCCCTTCAGCATGAAGTTCTTCAGCATTCCTCCAGGAGCCGATTGGTTGGCAAATCCTCTCAGTTGTACATTGAGAATTAATTCATTTTACTGTTTTTCCTGAAACATATTGTTTCTGGGTATAAAACAGGGTTTTTCGTCTTCTTTTTTTCCCTTGTGGCTCTTAAAAATATCTTCCACTGTCTTTTGATGTCTGTTATTGCTGAGAGAAGCCTATGGTCATTTGAATCATTGTTTCCCAATATGTATCTATGATTTTTATCTTTAGTTTAATCATGATCTGCCCAGGGATGGTTTTCTTTTAATTTTTCCTGTTTGAAGTTTGCTGAAATACATGTTTGTAATCACATTTGGGCAGTTTTATGACGATCATCTATTTATTTTTTAAAATATAGTAAGTTATTTGTTATGTTTACTCTTTACATTTTGGAAGTCTTCCAATATCTTTTCTTTTCTTTCGGTTTTATTGAGATATAATTGATACACAGCACTGTAAAAATTTAAGGTGTACAGCAAATGATTTCAGTTACATACATCACGAAATGATGACCACAGTAAGTTTAGTGAACATCCATCATTTCATACAGTACAAAGTTAAAGAAATGGAAAAAATGTTTCCCTTGTGATGGGAACTCTTCTTACTCTCTTAACAACTTTCCTATGTAACATACAGCAGCATTAATTATATTATCATGTTGTACATCTCAAGTACTTACCTATCTTATAATTGAAATTTTATACCTTTTAAGTACCTTCATCCCATTCACACTTCCTCTCCTCCCGCTCACCTCTGGTAACCACAGATCTCCTGTCTTGTTCCATGAGTTTGTTTGTTCAGTTTTGAAGTATAGTTGGCCTGCAGCACTATGTTAGTTCCAGATGCACAACCCAGTGACTTGATGTTTCCACACATTTCAAGATGATCATCACAGTAATCTAGTTACCATCTGTCAACATACCAAGATATTATGTAATTATGACTACAGTCTCTACACTGTGCCCTTCATCCCTATGCCTCGTTTATTTTGTGACTGCAAGCTGCTACCTCTTATTTCCCTCACTTATTTCTCTTTTTCCCCCTTCCCCCCTGGCAAGCACCTGTTTCCCCCCCTTCCCCCCTGGCAAGCACCTCTTTCCCCCACTTCCCCTCTGGCAAGCACCTGTTTCCCCCCCTTCCCCCCTGGCAAGCACCTCTTTCCCCCACTTCCCCTCTGGCAAGCACCTGTTTCCCCCCCTTCCCCCCTGGCAAGCACCTCTTTCCCCCACTTCCCCTCTGGCAAGCACCTGTTTCCCCCCCTTCCCCCCTGGCAAGCACCTCTTTACCCCACTTCCCCTCTGGCAAGCACCTGTTTCCCCCCCTTCCCCCCTGGCAAGCACCTGTTTCCCCCCCCTTCCCCCCTGGCAAGCACCTGTTTCCCCCCGCTTCCCCTCTGGCAAGCACCTGTTTCCCCCCGCTTCCCCTCTGGCAAGCACCTGTTTGCCCCCCTTCCCCCCTGGCAAGCACCTGTTTCCCCCGCTTCCCCTCTGGCAAGCATCTCTTTCCCTTCCTTCCCCTCTGACAAGCACCTGTTTGCTCCCCGTGTCTATGGCTCTGCTTCTGTTTCGTCAGATTTGTTCGTCTGTTCTGTTTTTTAGGTTCCACATATAACTAAAATCATACAGTATTTGATTTTCTCTGTCTGATTTATTTCACCTATAGCCTCTTGGTACAGCCATGCCTTGTAAATGGCAAGACTTCATTCTTTTCTTATGGCTGAGTAAGACGCTATTGTGTATATATAAACCACATGGACACGTAGGTTACTTCCGTATCTTTGTTATGATAAAAATAACGCTGCAATGAACATAAAGTGTGTATATCTTTTCCAATTAGTTTCTGTGTCTTCTTTGAATAAATATATTGGAGCAGAATTGCTGGGTTGTGTGGAAGTTGTCTTTGTTTAGTTTTCTGAGGAATCTCTATACCGTTTTCCACAGTGGCTGCAGCAATTTACATTCCCACCATGAGGGTTCCCTTTTCTGCACATCGTCACCAACACTTGTTATTTTCTGTGTGTCTGACAATAGCCAGGTGTGAGATGATACCTTATGGTTTTGATTCACCTTTGCCTGACATTGAGGACGCTGGGCATCTTTCCTTGTGCCTGCTGGCCATCTGCATGCCGTCTTTCGGAGAATGTCTATTCAGTTCCTCTGCCCATTTTCTAACTGGGTTGTTTATTTTTTGATGTTGAGTGGTGTGAGTTCTTTGCATATTTTGGATATTAACCTGTTATCTGATACGGCACCAGCAAATACTTTATCCTGTTCAATAAACGGTCTTTTTGGTTTTTGGCACAGGGTATTTTTAGTTTGCAGTCCTATTTGTTTACTTTTGCTTTAGTTTCCCTTACCTGAGGAGAAATATAAATTTTTTTTTTTTTTGCTAAGGCCAATATCAAAGAATATACTGCTTGTGCTTTCTTCTAGAAGTTTTGTGATTTCATGTTTTATAATTAACTCTATAATCCATTTTGAGTTTACTTTTGTATATGTTGTGAGAAAATGTTCCAATTTCATTCTTTTACATGTAGCTGTCCAGTTTCCCCAGCACCATTTATTGAAGAGACTGTCTTTTCCCCATTGAGTATTTTTGCCTCCTTGTCCTAGACTCATTGACTATAGGTGTATGGGTTTATTTCTGAGCTCTCTACCATCTGTATGTCTGGTTTTGTACCTGTACCAGGCAGTTTTGATTACTACAGCTTTGTAGTATAGTCTGAAGTCAGGGAGCATGATATCTCCAGCTTTCTTTTTTTCCCCAAGTTTGCTTTGGCTATGCAGGGTCTTTTGTGGTTCAGTATACATTAAAATCCTAAAGGCTTACTTGTTTTAATTCTTCAAAAAATATCATGAGTATTTTGATAAGAATGGTATTAAATCTGTAGATTCTTTTGGGTGGTATGGACATTTTAACAATATTATTTCTTCCAATTCGTTAAGACAGAATATCTTTCCACTTCTTTGTACCATCTTCAGTTTCCTTCATCCGTGTTTCACAGTTGCCAAACTATAGGTGTTTCACCTCCTTGGTTAAGTTTATTCCTAGGTATTTTTTTCTTTTTGATGTAATTTTGAACAGCATTGTTTTCTTGCTTTCTCTTCCTATAGTTCATTATTGTGATAGAAAAATAACAGATTTCTGTATGTTAATCTTGTATCCGCAACTTTGCCAATTCATTCATTGGTTCTAATAGTTTTTTGATGGAAACTCTAGCGTGTTCTCTAGATAGTATCATGTCATCAGAAAATAGTGGGGTTTTTTACTTCTTCCCTTCTAATCTGAGGGCTTTTTATTTCTTGTCTGATTGCTGTGGTTAGGACTGCTAATACTATGTTAAATACAAGTGGCAGGTGTGGGCATCCTTGTCTTGTTTCTAATTTTAGAGAAAAAGATTTCAGCTTTTCACCATTGAGTATGCTGTTAACTGTGGGTTTGTCATAACCTTTATTTTATTGAGGTTTGTTCCCTCTATACCCAGTTGGATAGGAGAGTTTATTATGAACGGATGTTGAATTTTGTCTAATGATTTTTCTGCATCTATTGAGATGATTGTGTGATTTTTTTTCCCTGTCCTTTTGTTAATGTGGTGTCCTACATTGATTGATTTCTGGAATATCAAACCATCCTTACATCCCTGGGGAAAAAATCCTACTTGACCATGGTGTGTGATTTTTTTTTTAATGTAACGTTGAATTTGGTTTGCTAATATTTTGTTGAGGATTTTTACAACTATATTTATCAGAGATATTGGTCTATAATCTTCTTTTTTTTGTAATCCCTTTGTCTGCTTTTGGTAACAAGGTAATGATGGTGGCCTCATAGAAGGAATTTGGCAGTGTTCCCTCCTCCCACATACTCTCGAATCATTTGAAAAGAATAGGCGGTAGCTCCTCATCAGAAGTTCGGGGGAAGTTCCCTGTGAGGCATCCTGGTCTCGAACATTGTTAGTGTTTTGACTACTATAATTACGGTATAGTAGCAATCAGTCTTTTCAGATCGTCTGTTTGTCCTGATTCAGTGTTGGAAGATCATCTGTTTCTAGGAATCTATTTCTTTCTGGTTGCCCAACTTATTGTCACATGACTGTTCATAGAGCTCTCTTATGACTCTTTTCTGTTTCTGTGATATTAGTTATAACTTTCCCTTCATCATGTATTATTCCATTTATTTGGGTCCTCCCTCTTTTTTTTAAATGAAGGTGTCTAAAAGCTTACCAATCCCAAAGAACAGCAATGCCAAAGAATGTTCAGACTACCACACAATTGCATTCATTTCACATGCTAGTAAAGTAATGCTCACAATTTTCCAAGCCAGCCTTCAACAGAACGTGAACCGTGAACGTGATGTTCAAGCTGGTTTTCGAAAAGGCAGAGGAACCAGAGATAATTGCCAACATCCGTTGGATCATTGAAAAAGCAAGAGAGTTCCAGAAAAACATCTGCTTCTGCTTTATTGATTATACAAAAGCATTTGACTGTGTAGATCATAATAAACTGTGGAAAATTCTGAAAGAGATGGTAATACCAGACCACCTTACCTGCCTCCTGAGAAATCTGTATGCAGGTCAAGAAGCAACAGGTAGAACTAGACATGGAACAACAGACTGGCTCCAAATCGGGAAAGGAAAACATCAAGGCTGTATATTGTCACCCTGTTTATTTAACTTATATGCACAGTACATCATGTGAAATGCTGGGCTGAATGAAGCGCAAGCTGGAATCAAGGTTGCTGGGACAAATACCAATAACCTCAGATACACAGATGACACCACCTTTATGGCAGAAAGTGAAGAGGAACTAAAGAGCCTCTTGATGAAAGTGAAAGAAGAGAGGGAAAAAGCTGCCTTAAAACTCAACATTCCAAAAACAAAGATCATGGCATCCGGTCCTATCACTCCATGGCAAATAGATGGAAAGACAATGGAAACAGTGACAGAGTTTATTTTGGGGGGGCTCCAAAATCACTGCAGATGGTGACTGCAGCCATGAAATTTAAAGATGCTTGCTCCTTGTAAGAAGAGCTATGACCAACCTAGACAGCATATTAAAAAGCAGAGACATTACTTTGCCAACAAAGGTCCATCTTGTCAAAGCTATGGTTTTTCCAGTGGTCATGTATGGATGTGAGAGTCTGACTGTAAAGAAAGCTGAGCACCAAAGCATTGATGCTGTGGTGTTGGAGAAGACTCTTGAGAATCCCTTGGACTGCAAGGAGATCCAACCAGTCCATCCTAAAGAAAATCAGTCCTGAATACTCACTGGAAGGACTGATGCTGAAGCTGACTCTCCAATATTTGGCGACCTGATATGAAGAACTGATTCATTAGAAAAGACCCCAATGCTGGGAAAGACTGAGGGCAGGAGAAGGGGACGACAGAGGATGAGATGGTTGGATGGCATCACCAACTCAATGGACTTGAGTTTGAGCAAGCTCTGGGAGTTGGTGATGAACAGGGAGGCCTGGTGTGCTACAGTCCATGGGGTCACAAAGAGTCAGACATGACTGAGCGACTGAACTGAACTGAAAAGCTTACCAATTTTATCTTTTAAAAAAAGGCTTTTGGTTTCATTGATCTTTTCTCTCCTTTTTTTTTTTTTCTGTCTCTGTTTCTGCCTGATCTTTATGACTCCCTTCCTTGTGCTATCTTCGGTCTTTGCTCTTCTTTAACTTTGTTGTTTGACACCTTGTTTGATTTACCTGATATATAGTAGACTGTATGAATTTGAAGCATACCAATGGATTCTATGGATGTGAGAGCTGGACTGTGAAGAAGGCTGAGCGCCGAAGAATTGGTGCTTTTGAACTGTGGTGTTGGAGAAGACTCTTGAGAGTGCCTTGGACTGCAAGGAGAACCAACCAGTCCATCCTAAAGGAGATCAGCCCTGGGTGCTCATTGGAAGGACTGATGCTGAAGCTGAAACTCCAGTACTTTGGGCACCTGATGCGAAGAGTTGACTCATTGGAAAAGACCCTGATGCTGGGAGGGATTGGGGGCAGGAGGAGAAGGGGACGACAGAGGATGGCTGGATGGCATCACCGACTCAATGGACGTGAGTTCGGGTGAACTCCGGGAGTTGGTGATGGACAGGGAGGCCTGGCGTGGTGCGATTCGCAAGAAGTCGGACACGACTGAGCGACTGAACTGAACTGAATGAATTCTTTTCAGTGTGTATTAAACATGTAAAACAACTATCACAATCCCCCAAACTTTCTTCACGCCATTTGTAAATCTTACTCTGCTTTCCTTTTCCCCCCCATGCATTCCCAGACAGTCATTATATCCTTTCTATCCCTTTAGAGTTTGTTACTGGGTAAGGGGTTTAGTTCTTAAGACTGGGATTTGAGTGAAACTCATGAATTATCTCAAGGAGATATGCTGTTAAATGACCTGCCATGTATTTGTGAGCTACATGTGTCAAAGTGAAGAGACTTAACAGACAAAGCCTAAGTCCACATATCTCAGCTAATGCAGAGAGCACAGGCTGTACACTGTGATGAATAATTTTGAAGTCAGCACCTTACATCCTCTTTTAAATGGCTCATTCGTCACAGAATGGGCTTCCCAGGAGGCGCCAGTGGTAAAGAATCTGCCTTCAATGCAGGAGATCCATGTTCGATCCCTTGGTCAGGAAGATCCTCTGGCGAAGGAAATGGGTTCCACTCTAGTATTCTTGTCCGGAGAATCACATGGACAGAGGAGCCTGGTGGGCTGTAGTCCATGGGGTCGTAACAAGTCGGACGTGACTTAGCAACTTTCACTTCCATTGCAGAATAATTACATATTTAATGCCATCTCACCCATATGTATCTTAAGACCTTGATTATTCGCTTTTCAGTACTGATTAGCACCAAAGGACTGATGCTAGCATAGCCATTTCCCACAAGCATCTGGACACACATACGCACAGAGTCGATATCCCACAACATTCTTGAGAACCAAGAGACAGTTATGTCCAAAAAGTACATGACCACAAAGAGACTCATGAGGAATAGAATGGTCTGGGTGGCCCTTTCTTCTGGGGATGCTTTTGGAGAAAGCTTGGTGCTCTGAAGATGCTGGGTCTGCCTCTTATGCCTGTACAAGAGAGTCACCATGTATCCACTTGAGAGGGCCATGAGCCCCAACAAGCAGATGTCTTGAATGGTCCTCAGTACAAACTGTACATACCTAAGGAAGTGAATCACGGGGCGAAGTGAGCAGGATTCAGTGACACGTAGAAGATGGGCTGAGGTCACGTTGGGGGTGGCAATAGTGGACAGTAAGAAGAAACCATTGATGAACATGTTGAAGACCCACAGGAAGAGAGTGCAATACAGATTGTGATGGGATGGGCGAAGTTTGAACTTGGCCAGACGGGAGTTTCTGGGGCTGAGGGTGATGGCCCGGAGGACACTCAGCAGGCAGGTGACACAAATGGAGAGGCCCCTCATCGAACTGTACAGGTAGACAACCAACTTACATTGGATGTCATCCCAGGTTTTCTGAGACCCGAAGGTGTCTGTAGCCATAAATGCCACGGTTAGTAGCATGACTATGTGGATTAGGGCCAAGTGACCAATGGTCAGGTCAGTGGACTTGGGTCTGTGCTCAAGAAGGAAGTTGTGGGCATGGAAGAGAAGAAGGATGGTGTTGGCCAAGATCCCAATGGCAACTTCGGAGAAAAAGGCATTTCTTATGTCAATGAAACTGGAAAGTCTATTTTTTTTCATCTTCGTGGAGGAAAATAAGCATGTAGTAAATACCTGTGGAGAAACTCAAGGAAAATGCTTTATCACAAATATGACCAATATCAACAACCTCAGCTGGCACTGTTGCCACCATCTGAATAGGTGGGTTGGGCTCCCCTGGTGATCCATTGGCTAAGACTCTGAGCTCCCAAGGCAGGGGGCCCGCGTTCTATCCCTGGTCAGGGAACTAGATCCCACATGCCTCAACTAAGACCAGGTGCAGCTACATAAATGAATGGATATTAAAAATGAACAGGTGGGTTGATCCCAGTTTTTGCTGCTGCTGCTAAGTCGCGTCAGTCGTGTCCGACTCTGTGCGACCCCATAGACAGAAGCCCACCAGGCTCCCCCGTCCCTGGGATTCTCCAGGCAAGAACACTGGAGTGGGTTGCCATTGCCTTCTCCAACGCATGAAAGTGAAAAGTGAAAGTGAAGACGCTCAGCCGTGTCCGACTCTTCGCGACCCCACGGACCGCAGCCTTCCAGGCTCCTCCGTCCCTGGGATTCACCAGGCAGGAGCCCTGGAGCGGGGCGCCACTGCCTTCTAGAGCTGCACTATTACAATTGTTGATCATACATCACACTGTACGTTTGATCAACTGCTTCAAGTCTAGTCATCACTCCCGGTGAAGGCTCAGGCATATACTTGGTAATACAAGAAATAATAATCTTGTGGAACAAGCAAAATACAAATGGTTTAGTTAATAACATTAGTGGGATTAAAAGTAAATATTTTAGCCATGAGCCTCCCACACCAGTTTTTTTTTTTTTTTTTTTAAAGATTGTCAAGACTGGGGAATGGGTCACCGAGAGCAGAAATCTGATTTTTCATGTGGTTCAAATGTGTTACGTTAAAGGATTTATCAGGTACAAAAATGCAGCATTCAGTCTGAATTAGAGCACAGACGTCTCCCTGAGATGCTCTAAGGTGTCAAGGGTCTTGCAGTTGAGTAGCACTGTCTTTCTCGTCATGGAGATCTCAGAATTCAACAGGCTAACAGCCCGGTTACTATCATTTAAAGCTTATGAAAGTTGTCAAGGCTTAGATATGGTCAATTACATCCTCCAACCCCATTGAAGGCACACACACACACACGTACACAAGCTGCTAAATGATCATACCAGTAGAATACAGATCTTTGACCCATTGGGATCATACCAATGGTAGATAGGTTGGGGTTACCTGTAATTTGTTAACATGTATGACCTTAAATTCATGGGAATCCCAGGCTACACCTTGTATCGTCCCTGTAGATGTCAAGGCCATAAATTAGTGCCACAACTAAGACCAGGTGCAGCTACATAAATGAATGGATATTAAAAATGAACAGGTGGGTTGATCCCAGTTTATACTTTACCACGATTCGTGCACAAGACTGCCTTACCTATCCCCTGCCCAGACACCATCCCCAAGATTCCTCTAGTCTCACTACTTCCCAGGATTCACTGGCTTGTGTATCTCATTGCTGTACTTGCATAGTACCTGAGATTTCCTCTATAGTGAGAAATAGTTTGCCTTTTATCTGCAGAAACGTGATATAAGGCTACGTATATAAAAAGAGCTCTATCGTTTTTGTTGAATTAGAATGAGGAGAAATGCCTACAGGTGGACCTCAGTTCCTCTTAAACAAAGGGTGTCAGCTAGATCGCCACGCACAGAGTTGTTTTATCTCGGTTCTGTCTTTCCTCTAGCTGATTGATTGTCAGACCAAATATACAAAGACTAAATGTTGACAGGCACAGTCCCTGAAGAGGCAGCTTGAAATTAAATGTGTGATTGGACATTGAGTGCAAGTGTGGCTCCAAGCAGCCACTTTACGTCTGAGCCTCAGTTGTTTATCTCTTGTGTAGAACACAGTAAACCACATTACCTCTATGCTAAAGATATTATGAGAATAACCAGATTAGGCTTGCCAAATGGAGAAGAGTGTATGGTGCATAAAAGTCTCTATAGAAATGTTAGATACTGTTTTTAGTAGTATCTAGTTCCTCATACATGTGACTTGGGAGAGTTGGTGCAGTTCTCTTAATAATTCCTGAGCCCTGCTCCTGCCTCAGGGGAGAGGGGAAATCACTACCAAAACTGTGGACCATTTAAAAAATCTCTGTACAGAGTGCCCTGATGGAGTGTTGCTCTTTTTTTGGAATCCTCCAAGGTAACTTCACATCCTACATATATTTCATTACCTAACCTGAAAACACTACTTTACGACTCTTTGAGTTGTCAGTCATTAGCAGGAACAGATTTCTTTTCTCTCCGCCCTTTGACATGTGGTACCAGGGTGATAAATATAACAGCAGTTTAAATAGATTCTAGATTGTTTTCTTTGCAGGTTTTAACTAGAAAACTGGTGTTCACCCCACCCTGAAGGAGGTTTCTCTCACAGGGCTTCAGTACCGGAGTTCAAGCCTACAGGTGTCCTTCAAGCAAGCACTGCTATCTCGCTAGTCAGGAAGACCAAGCATACAGTTTATACTCAAGAGTTTGGTGATAGCCTATTGGGATATTTTATCTGTGTGATGCACGTATTTACTTTAAGTCAAGCCTTATAAATATGAGGTACATAGCATCATAAAACGGCTTTAGACATTTTCACAGGTCTGTTATCTGTAAATTAAGAGTATAGGGCTATAATATTTTCACAGGTACTTAGCAAGAAGTTCTAGTATGTTTAGTTGCACTGAACATGCTGGGCTGTGTTTAGTTGCTCAGTCACGTCCAACTCTTTGCGACCCTGTGGTCTGTAGTCCACTAGACTCCACTGTCTGTGGGATTCTCCAGGCAAGAATACTGGAGTGGGTGTCATTCCTTTCTCCAGGGGATCTTCCCGATGCAGGGATCGAACCCAGGTATCCCATGTTGCAGGCAGATTCTTTACCAGCTGAGCCACCAGGGAAGCCCATGAATACTGGCATGGGTAGCCTATCCCTTCCCCTGAAATTGAACTGGAGTCTCCTGCATGGCAGTCAAATTCTTTACCAGCAGAGCTACCAGGGAAGCCCCAGATTATCTCTAGGTTACTTACAATACTTAATGTAAATGCTGTGAATCTAGTTGCCAGCAGGTGGCAAATTCAAGTGTTGCTTTTTGGAATTTTCTGGAATTACAGAAAATATTTTCCACCCTGGTTGGTTGCATCTGTGGATATGAAACCCACACATACAGAGAACCGACTGCATTATGAAGATATGTAGCCATTTCTGTGCTAACATAGTGTTTTTATTAGAAAACATCCTGGAGGATTTGAATATTTCATAGTCACTAAAAGAAGAGAAGAAAGGACGTGTGCACTTTTTCATCTGCAACAGGATCATAACAATGCACACTTCTTAGTGTGGAGATGATGTGTAAGTAATACGTTTAATGTCAGCACGTAGGAATTAAGAGCATGTATATTGGTTTATCATTATCTTGTAGGTCAGCTTCATCTTTGTTGTTACATTTCTCATCCATAAATCAAGTTAAAATGGTCCAAAGGTGTTTATAAGACGGAGTTGATCACGTACCACTCTAGTGGGTTTGGGGCTGCGGGTATATTGGGTATATTCTCTACCTTGAGGGTATATTCCCTACCTTGAAGCACAACTTATTGCTGGAAAACTGCGAAGAGAACTGTAGGGAAGCATCTAGCACTCTCAGGAAAGCCCAAGCATCAGCTAGATGTCAGTGCAGTGTGCAGAGCATCTGTGACGTGCGTAAACCCCAGAAGAATACGGAAGAAAAACCTGGGGAGTACGTGAGTTGATGGATGGCAGCTATTTCCCAGAAAACATGGGTGAGAATTATCTATTGATTTTCCTAAGTGAAAGGACTGTGAAGTCCAATCTCAGGTGCTCACTTGAACCACAGTATTTATAATGTAAATATTTTTTACCTATAATAAGAAGAGTAATTATTTTCTCCAATTAAAGGAACATTACAACCCCAGAGGCTCTACATGTCACAAATATTAAGTTGTCAAACCTAAAGAGTGCAAAAGAGTCCTGTGTAAGGGTTGGTGTCCCTAATCAACCAGTGGCAAAATAAGAGCAGAAAGGCTTTCTTGCTAAACTGCTTTCACTTTCATTTATCATCACAGTCTTGGTATTTTAGTAACAAGAAGGGAGATTGGTTCACATTCATCTGTTTATTACTATAAATGCATGGTAAGATACAGTTTGAATAGTAAAATGTAGTTCTCACCACAGGAAAAAAACATTCTGTAAATATTTATGGTGATGCATGTTAACTAGATTTATTGTGGTGATCATTTTACAACATATACAAATATCAAATCATATTGTACATCTAAAATTACTAATATAATGTGTGTCAATATGCCTCAATTGAAAAATCACAAAGAAAAGAAAAAGAAAATGTAAAACCCAAGCATAGAGATAAGGGTTACAATTTTCTTCCTAATGAAATTTGTTCTGGCATATCCATAGCAATGGAAATCTTTTAATGAATATGAAATAATATATGGATTAAAGATAAACAAATGAACCCAAACAGTCTTTCTCCTCACAGATTTCTGGGAGATAATATCCTTAGACAAGCATAGGAAATCTCTATCATCATCATCACTTTATTTTCTGAATTTTTAATGTAATTGCAGCTTCATTTGCACTGTTCTGTGATTTGAGGTTTGGTAGCTGCTAAAATGTAGGTTTAGGTGCTGACACCATTAAAATTTGTGGTATTAAAACCAAGACAAAAAAGGGTTTCATGAAAAAATACTGTAGATATTTTATAGTTATGCAAGGGTAAAGTCTCTTTATGAAACAGTTTTTTGAACAAAGAACCTAATTTCCTCACAAGGAATCTAAATTTTAAAAATCATACGAACTACAGAAGACGCAATAAATATGATAGTTTCAGTTGCTTTGTGGAGAGAATTAGAATTGAGTATATTTAATTAAAAGCCAGAGCTAAAACCTACCCTTTCATGACAAGTACACATATGAATTAGTAAAATTTCAGTCTAAAATGAGTAGATAATATAATCATATGTAACTTGAGAACTGATACAGTTAATAAATGAAAGTCATTTTATTCAGAGAAATTGAATGGGTACCTAAAATTAATTGACTACTCATTTGAGAATCAAATAATTTTTATGAGTCATGCAATTAAGTGATAAGCATATTTAGAATGCTCATATTGTGCTGTAGAGGAAGCAGGCCTCTGAGCTGTGGTAGCTGGCTGAGCCGGATGCCTAATCTGAGGCTACCAGAAAGCCTCACTGTAGACCTGATTTCCTCCTTCCACGCCCCGTCTAGATCCTACCCACGCCCCGATTCTAAGTGTGTGGAATAAAGAGGCACTTACCCAGGTGGACGTGTAGGGCGATCTGTGTATGTGAGAAGGACCCGCACGGTTTTAAGGCAAGGATGTCATTAGCTCATCTCTCTGCAGGCCTGTAATTTTAGTGTCTGTAGAAATGTGACCGGATCTGTCCGGGGACAACAGAACCACCCTGTCCCCAGTGGAATGTTCTACGTGTCCCCTGACTTTATTTTCTCTTGGAAAATAACAAGCTGGGAAGATCTGAGCTCAAAACTTTTCCACCCATTCCCTTGCCACAGGTGTGTGGAGGGGCGAAAGGTCCCAGTAGCAAGCGCTCTCATTTTCGCGCTGAGATCACATTAGTGTTATCTCACTGCGGACTCTGCCATGTCGCCCTCGGGGGTGAGAGGTTTCTGGAGCCTCACATGCGTTCACAGCGGCTCTGTGTGTGCCGCACAGCGTGTGATGGGCACCTTCTTCCCAGGGCTGATTTTCAGGAGAGCACGTGCTTTCTGGGTGTTATTGTCCTTCTATTCCATGATTCCTATTCTATCAGTTTCAGACTGAGTCAGTTGCTAAGTTGTGTCCAATTCTTGTGACCCCATGGACTATGGTCCACCAGGGTCCTCTGTCCATGGAATTCTCCAGACAAGAATACAGAGTGGGTAGCTGTTTCCTTTTCCAGGGGATCTTCCCAACCCGGGCATCAGACTTGGGTCTCCTGCCTTGCAGGCAATTCTTTACCAGCTGAGCCACCAGGGAAGCCCAGGTTCGGATTAAATAAGATATTAAAGTATCCCTATGGCCATAGGTGAAGACAGCAGAAACCCTTTGGAGCCAATTTCTTTTCATTTTCCACAATTTCCTAAAGTAGTCCCCAAATGTGATATAAAGACCCATCCCCTATATGTTAATGGCCCTTTCTGAGATGGAATACACATTCTGAAAAGATCTGGGAACCTTTTGTGTTCTGTGACTGAGGCACTGGGAAGCCCAGCTCCTGATTCTTCTGGGGCAACAAGCAAGAACTGTATTGCTATGGCCCAGTGTGGGGCTGTCGGTAGATTCTGGCAGTAGAAGTACCTCAGAATTCAGGGACATAGTTTGTGAAAGTAAAAATCCCACACAGTTGGATCTTGAGTGATTCTTAGCTTTTCTTTTTCAATTCATTAGGAAGGGAACCAGAAAAAAAGACCAGTTTCTGCCCATTTAAAGCAGTTAAAAAAGAAAATTTTAAAGCTCAGGAAAAAAATTACTATGTACCTACAGACAGTAGAGTTTGCCTGCAGTGCGGGAGACCCGGGTTCTGTCCCTGAGTCAGGAAGTTCCCCTGGAGAAGGAAATGGCAACCCACTCCAGTACTCTTGCCTGGAAAGTCCCATGGATGGAGGAGCCTGGCAGGCTACAGTCCATCGGATTGCAAAGAGTTGGACATGACTGAGCAACTTCACTTTCACTTAACCTAGACTAAATACATACCACTGGTATTTGATAAACTGAGTCTTAATTAAAAAAAAAAGGACCATAAACCATCCCATGTCTTTCAGTGCTGTGGGCTAACCCAGACCATGACATGTGAGGTCCACCATGTAGGTCTGCACTTGCTGTCTCCATTCAGAAATGTGGAAGCTTTATCTGTGGTTGCTAATCAGACATACTGAACAACAAGGGAAACCATGAAAGGGAGTGGGGGTGGTAACCACACAGGCAAAAACAGGGAACTTCTCTCCCCCCACCGTGTCAACCAGACACCACCTGCAGACGTGCCAGTCAGCTACGCGTGGCTTTTTCTTGTGTACTGTCCGTTAGTTAGTTAGTTCAGTCGCTCAGTCGTGTCCGACTCTGCAACCCCATGAATCGCAACACGCCAGGCCTCCCTGTCCGTCACCAACTCCCAGAGTTCACTCATACTCACATCCATTGAGTCAGTGATGCCATCCAGCCATCTCATCCTCTGTCATCCCCTTCTCCTCCTGCCCCCAATCCCTCCTAGCATCAGAGTCTTTTCCAATGAGTCAGCTCTTCGCATCAGGTGGCCAAAGTACTGGAGTTTCAGCTTCAGCATCATTCCCTCCAAAGAACACCCAGGGCTGATCTCCTTTAGGATGGACTGGTTGGATCTCCTTGCAGTCCAAGGGGCTCTCAAGAGTCTTCTCCAACACCACAGTTCAAAAGCATCAATTCTTCGGCGCTCAGCTTTCTTCACAGTCCAACTCTCACATCCATACACGACCACAGGAAAAACCATAGCCTTGACTAGACAGACCTTTGTTGGCAAAGCAATGTCTCTGCTTTGGAATATTCTATCTAGGTTGGTCATAACTTTCCTTCCAAGGAGTAAGCGTCTTTTAATTTCATGGCTGCAGTCACCATCTTCAGTGATTTTGGAGTCCCCCAAAAATAAAAGTCTGACACTGTTTCCACTGTTTCCCCATCTATTTGCCATGAAGTGATGGGACCAGATGCCATGATCTTCGTTTTCTGAATGTTGAGCTTTAAGCCAACTTTTTCACTCTCCTCTTTCACTTTCATCAAGAGGCTTTTTAGTTCCTCTTCACTTTCTGCCATAGGGTGGTGTCATCTGCATAGCTGAGGTTATTGATATTTCTCCCGGCAATCTTGATTCCAGCTTGTGCTTCTTCCAGTCCAGCGTTTCTCATGATGTACTCTGCATGTAAGTTAAACAAGCAGGGTGATAGTATACAGCCTTGACGTACTCCTTTTCCTATTTGGAACCAGTCTGTTGTTCTGCCGGGAGCCAGCACGGGAGATCCCACCCATGGCAAAGGTCACGCGGAAGAGGCCTGACGGGCAAGGTGGATCAAGACTCCAGGGGTCCCCTAGATCTGCTCGAGCATCTACCCCCGAAACCAAAATCTGTCTATTATACTACACTCTTCTGACATTAACAGGGGCTATCCCCGACCACCTTTCTCTGGAAAATTAACTTAAAGCTCCAGTTAATAGTCTCCTGCATATAAAAGGAGTGTCTCAGCTCAACCCTCTCTGCTGGCAGTCTAGCTTGCGTGACAGGTTTATACACACTCTTGCTGCTACGCACATGATTGTTTATAACCTCTCAACCATAAACAGCACAGAGAGTTTGGAGTATTTTGAAAGTCTTAGTTAGCATAGGGTTTTTCTAAAGATAAAAATCATGTTGGTGAAGGGTTTCATTGCTGAGTTAATGATTGCCTCCATATCCTCAGGCACCTGGGAGTATGTTAATCAATGTAATTGGAATGTAGAAAAAGAAATATAGTAGTTTTGATGTTAGCAATACTAGACTTTTGAGTTAATGAATTTTCTCTTTGTTATAAATCACAGTACTCCTCTTTCTTTGCTATAAATCGTTGTATCCTTGCTATGTAAGAATGTAACTTCATCACTATCTTAAGACTAAGTAGATCTTAAGGGAAAACAAGTTTTCTGATTGACTAACCTTTATCAATAGAAAGAAAGATGGGGCCATAAAATGTTAATCGGTCTTCAGACCAGAAGATATTGTAAACAAACATAAGACCCTTGTAAGAACAAAGATATGCAAAGAACACTGTCTTTAGATAAGGGTCAGAGCAGCTGACCCTGCGTGACTCTGCTTCTTACATTTATCTCTGTGTACAACTTAAAGTATAAAAGCTTCCCTGAAAAATAAAGAGACGGACCAGGACCAGGACCAGTTCCACGAAAGCCTGGTTTCCCCGTGTCGTCTTTTCTTTCTTACTCTCCTTTTCAGGCTAATTCCCCTCTGGAGCACAGAGGTCTGGCGTGTTTACTTATTTGCCTGGGCTTCTAAGACCTGAACGGGAAGGCGCCCTGCCTCTTCACTCCTCCGGGAGACCAGGAGGGCGCCTGCGGCCTATGTAAACGGTGCAAGTCTCTTGTCTCGAGACTTTATTGACTTTCCGTGTAAACAAAGGAATATAAGCCTCTTTCTCTCCTCTATTCTCTTAACTGCAAATTCTTCCCTTATCTCTCTCTAAATTTATATATCTCCCTCGCCTCGCCATCCACGCTTTGGATACCCTGGACCCAACCGGGGTTGGACCCTGGTAGTTCCATGTCCAGTTCTAACTGTTGCTTCCTGACCTGCATATAGGTTTCTCAAGAGGCAGGTCAGGTGGTCTGGTATTCCCATCTCTTTCAGAATTTTCCACAGTTTATTGTGACCCACAAAGTCAAAAGCTTTGGCATAGTCAATAAAGCAGAAATAGATGTTTTTCTGGAACTCTCTTGCTTTTTCCATGACCCAGCGGATGTTGGCAATTTGATCTCTGGTTCCTCTGCCTTTTTGAAAACCAGCTTGAACATCTGGGAGTTCATGGTTCACGTATTGCTGAAGCCTAGCTTGGAGAATTTTGAGCATTACTTTACTAGCGTGTGAGATGAGTGCAATTGTGCAGTAGTTTGAGCATTCTTTGGCATTGCCTTTCTTTGGGATTGGAATGAAAACTGACCTTTTCCAGTCCTGTGGCCACTGCTGAGTTTTCCAAATGTGCTGGCATATTGAGTGCAGCACTTTCACAGCATCATCTTTCAGGATTTGAAATAGCTCAACTGGAATTCAGCTGTGAAAAGAAGTGAAAAGCAAAGGAGAAAAGGAAAGATATACACATCTGAATGCAGAGTTCCAAAGAATAGCAAGAAGAGATAAGAAAGCCTTCCTCAGCTATCAATGCAAAGAAATAGAGGAAAACAACAAAATGGGAAAGACTAGAGATCTCTTCAAGAAAATTAGAGACACCAAGGGAACATTTCATGCAAAGGTGGGCTCGATAAAGGACAGAAATTATATGGACCTAACAGAAGCAGAAGATATTAAGAAGAGGTGGCAAGAATACACAGAAGAACTGTACAAAAAAGATCTTCACGACCCAGATAATCACGACGGTGTGATCACTCACCTAGAGCCAGACATCCTGGAATGTGAAGTCAAGTGGGCCTTAGAAAGCATCACTACGAACAAAGCTAGTGGAGGTGATGGAATTCCAGTTGATTATAAGTTACGGAGCCCCATTCTGTCACATGTTTTATAGTTGTTTATATAACTTTGTGTAAACTACATTTGAGACTGAAGCATAACTTCTATAATAATATATATAATACTATATATTGTTTGTTTCAGAGGAAATGCAGACTCTTGGCTGCCTGTTAGGAAGAGGGCCGGGTCATTCAGGTCCCTCAGACAGTAGAGGTGGGCGACACCTCAGCTTTAATTATGTTCAATATGCCTGTCATTACCTCAGCTCTCAACCTCTAGGTCTTTTTTTTTTTTTCTATTTTTTCTTTTATTTCCTTTCCGTTCACTTTTAATATTGACTCACAGCTTGGAACATAAACGAAGATTTTGAAATCACAAACTATGTGAGTACTAATACTCAGAATCTGGTAATACATGCTCCCCCTGAGAACTGACCTAAGGGTGTGGGTGTCCGTCAGATACTCGAGGTGCAGGACACACAGAGTCCCTGGAACTCGCCGGAGGGACCAGGAGTCTCTCACCCCAGAGGACATAACCAAGTTGAAAAGGGATTATTTTAATTTGATCTTAGGATCAAAATGAGAGAACTAGAATTTTCTACCATGACTGTTACCCTTCTGATCCTTCCACTCAGATGTGGCAAGGGAATTCACAGAAAAGTTTTGAGTACAGACCTCCCCGGATATTTATTTTCCTGGAGAGAATGAATTAAAATTAATAGACAAGTAAAATGTTCCACTGGGGACAGCATGGTTCTTTTGTCCCCAGCTGGATCTTGTCACCTTTCTAGACACTAAAATTACAGGCCTGCAGAGAGATGAGCTGATGACATCCTTGCCTTGAAATTGTCCCAGTCCATCTCGCATACACAGATCACCCCACACGTCCATCTGGGTAAGTGCCTCTTTGTTCCACACACTGAGAAGCAGTGCATGGATGCGCTTGTAGGCAGGCTGGAGAAAGAGGCAAATTTGGTCTAATAGTGATGTTTTTTTCAGATGAGCCATTCTACTCTAACCATCTCCCAGGTCAGAGGATGGTTTTCTCTTTAATGGAGTGGGGAAATGTTCTTGTTAGTGTAGTTCATCCTTTAAGTTGGTGACTCATAAAAATAATGGGTCTTTTCATGTGAAATACTAAATTAATTAATTGCTGATATGTGTTTTTTCCCTGAGTAAAATTACTTTTATTTACTTGCTATTTCAGTTCTCAAGGAAGAGATTATACTGTTAGAGTATTACTAATATAATAATATTTTCCTTAAAGGAAAAAATGTTTAGCTCTGATTGCATTTTCATTAAATATGCTCAGTTTCATTTCTCTCATTTTCATAAATCAATTAGAGCTTTTAAAAATAAGTGCCCTCTGGGGTTTGGGTTATTAAAAAAAAAAAAAGCTAAGCATTTAGAAGAAAACCAGATTCTTTGTTTGAAACATCACTTTGTAAAGAGAGTTTAACCTCACATTCCTCCAAAATATTTGCCACTTTTTTCTCATGAAGATCTTTCTTGTCCCCCACTTTCATAAGTTTCAAATTACCGTAGATAGGACTGTGCTCTAGCAGTTAGGGAATTTCAAATCAGGGGACAGTGAAAATGAGGCTGGGATTCCATGAAAAATAAAGAGAGCACAGTGCTGATGGTAGGCGTGTCCCCGGCTTGTCTGCTGAAGGCCTAACGCAGAATCAACAGTATTTGGTGAGGAAAAAGATTTTGTGTCTTCTCTTTTCTTCATAGGTTATTCATTTTAAAAATATCTGTTCCCTTTCATTTCGGGTATGCCAGAAACCATTTCATTAGAAGGAAAGTTTGGAACAAAAAACATTTTCATCTGCCCTGACCTTTATGCTTGAGTTTTAGATTTTTTTTTCCAAACTATGTCTTGTGAATTTATTATGAGAGAAGTGTGAACTGATCTTTTTTTATTACTGAAATACAAAGAAGAGGATGATTAAGTAAAAACTCTGAAGCAAGAAAACCAGACCCATTCTTACGTAGGACTTTCTGGGTTTGTGATAAAGCACCTCTGGGGTTTTCCTTTGTGTTTGGAATAAAGATTACTCTTGTTTTGCCTTTTCACAGAATAGATGTAAAAACATCCATGCTGTAAACACCCAAACAGCCATGGGCAGGCAACCACCCTGAGCTATACTTTGCAGTCTTTGAAGTCTGTAAAAACAGTAGGTAATTCTCACCCATGTGTTTTAGGAAACTGCTGCTGTTAACATATTCGACCGTACCTCAGGCTTCTCTTTTTCATCCTCCTGAAGTTCATATGTTTTCAGATCTGTACCATCACTGACACCTGGACGGTGGTGATTTTGCTTCCTTGACCTTTCAGGCTCTTTCTCCATTGTTCTCTTCCCGGTTCTCCAGCTAGAAGTTGCCACAAGGTGGGACGTGTCTTCTAGCACACCCACAGTCCAAACCCACATACGGGGCATATTGTCACTCTCTCCTCCCAGATCCTTTCTGCTCATTCCTACTTTGTAACAGAGGATAGCAGCGTTGGAAGTGAAGGCGCTGCGCCATTCAGCGGTGAACCGAGATGTGCTCTTTCACGTGTCTGCGGCACACTGCACACTGCTGAACGTAAAGGGGGTTTATGCCTTATCTGCATCCCAAGGAGTTACTCTGCTTGTGTAGCGCGAACACAGATGCTCTCTCCTCTCCTTCACCCTGCCATCTGTCCACAAGGGCACCACACTCACGTTTACCTCGGGCTCTGGTGCGGGGTGTCCTCTTTCCACTCACACTCATCGCCTCTCTGACCCCTGGCTCGAGTGAAATGACCTTAACATTCTTCAGTAGTGTGTGGCCCGTTTTGACGGCACTGTGCATCACATGATTATCCGTGATTCACATAATTGCACAATGATACAGTGTCTGAAGTGATTGCTTCCTTGATTGGGTGTTTGAAAGGAACCTCAGCTGTGAGCCTCAGCCTGCGCCATCAGCTACAGCAGCTCCTGGTGGTGATTTTCCCAAATGAATGCCTGTGTTTCTCATTGACATGTATCGCTCCACTTATGTGTTGTTTTGTTTTCCTTGTTTTATCTGTTGTTTTGTTTCCTAATTTTCCCACATAACTTTTCTTTCCTCTTTCTCAGCGTAGCAGCCTCTTAGAATGTGACCTGTTCCAGAATTTTCGTTTATGTTATGGTGCCTATGACTTAGATCGTTATGATCAAGCCCCTTTGAGGGCATCTCAGGTGTATAAATGAGATTGTGCTTGGTGCGCTAGGCGAGCCTGATACCCTCTGAACACCAGTCACTGCTGAGAGGCTTATTTGAAGAGGGTCTCATAGATTCTGCTGTTGGCGGGAAAAGTTTCTGCTCCGTCACTACTCTCCTGAACAGTGGTGTGCAGTTCAGGCAGTAAGTGTGATGAAGCATGGATGTGCGAGGACACACCATAGGATTTATTTTAGCTTGTTTCAATGAAAGATTCATATTTTCCGGAATATGTTTGCTATTGAAGCACAGAAATAGATATATATCTTTCTTTTCTAAAAACATGTTTATTTATTTGTCTGCGCTGGGTCTTAGTTGTGGCACTGGGGATCTTTATCATATTCATGTAACAATAAACAGTTAAATAAATATTTGCAGTGTGTTTCTGACTAGTAGAGTTGTCTGTGAACCTTGAAGTCTGGATGTAGTGGGATGATTAGAGGCATAATTCCTTTTGTCTCTCCTGCGCTCCGTGCCAGCTAATGTAAAGGGGTGCTTTTGATGGTGTTAATCTTTGTCATCTTCCTGGATCAATATTTTGGAGAAAGGAGATCAACTTTTCTGCTTCTACTATGGAGTTTTCCTACAGAGAAAGAAGATTTGCCCGTGGTTTTAATAATGACTGTTGACTGTGAAAAGTAAAAAGTAAGGTAAAAATGAGCAACTGACTTCTATAAAGCATGACACTTAATTGTAGCGGTGCCGCTGGAGCCCGGCCCAGTAATGGGATACATTATCCACCGTGGGTGGGTTGCGCAGCGGTGGGCTGGGGGAGAGAAGCCTAATGACATCCAGGTAGGCACGAAGGCAGACTTGAGCATCAAGCCCTTGGATGCGTGGGCCTGAAAACGGGTGCATTCGGATCAACCCACATGTCTTGATGATGGTGATGGTGCTGGTGGAGAATGGTGAAGGTAATATTTGTGGTAAAGAGAATTTTGCTTGCTTTTCTCTTCAGACGTTTACTATAAATAGATGTCCCCATAGAGATGGATAAAGATAAACCCTCCCATTCCGTTGCTGTAAGAAATGCATTCTTCTGAGAGGTTGTTATTGGGATCTCAGCCAACACTATCCTCTTCCACGTCCACACCTTCCTTCTCGAGCACAGACCCAAGCCCACTGACCTGATGATTAGTCACTTGGCCCTAATCCACACAGTCATGCTAGTAGCCGTGGGGTTTGTCGGTACAGACGTCTTTGGGTCTCAGAACGCTTGGGATGACATCAAATGTAAATCAGTTTTCTACTTAAACAGGCTGACAAGGGGCCTCTCCATTTGTACCACCTGCCTGCTGAGCGTCTTCCAGGCCATTGAAAGGTCGGGCATGTCGGGACATGTCCCGGCAGAGTGTCGCAGACAAGCCCCGGAGGCGGGCCAACAACCAAAGCCGTCCAATCAGGTGCTGACACGGAGCCCTTGGACACCAGTCACCGCTGAGCCCGCGCTTTCTTCCTTATATGGGAGCCCGGCCTGGGCTATAAAACCCTTCCCCACCCCTCATACCTCGCAGACTCCCTTTGCTTCGCAGACCCCCTTCGCCTCCTCGCTTACCCGCCCCCGGGAGATCTGCCTGAGAGCGACCGCCCAATAAAGGCCCTGATCAACGGTCCATAGGGGTGGCTCTTTCCTCCCGCGGCGTTTCTTACAGCCATCACCCTCAACGTCAGAAACTCCTGTTTGGCAGAATTCAAACTCAAATCGTCAAATCTCAACCTACGTTGCTTTCTCCTCCTCTGGGTCTTCAACATGTCCATTAGTCGCTATTTAGTCTCAGCCATCGCCACACCCAATGTGACCTCGGACCGTTTTCTGGTTATCACTGAATCCTGCTCACTTTGGACCTTGAGTTACTTTCTCAGGTACATATATGTCTCCCTAGCGACCTTCTGGGATGTCTCTCTCCTAGGGCTCATGGCCGCCTCAAGTCGATACATGGTGACTCTCTTGTACAGGCGTAAGAGGCAGACCCAGCACCTTCACAGCACCAAGCTTTCTCCAAAAGCATCCCTGGAAGAAAGGGCCGCTGAGACCGTTCTGCTGCTCATGAGTTTCTTTGTGGTCTAATACTTTCTGGACTACATGATCACTTCCTTCTCAGGAATGTTGAGGAAGAGTGACCCAGGTCTTCTTTTTGTCCAGATGCTGGTGGGCAATGGCTATGCCACCATCAGTCCTTCTGTGCTAATCCGTACTAATAAACAAAGGATCAAGTTCTTAAAATTCATAAAGGGGAAGGACAGTAAATGTCTAATTATTCAGTGATAGCTTCTCTTAAGTGAATCAATTCACTAGTTTTGGAATGATTAATGGTGGTATAGAGGATTTGCTGTCTTGAATAATTTAAATATATGGAGTTATGCTTTTTCTCCTAAATGTATTTACTTTATGTTTGTGGCTGGCAAGTACCTAGTAGATAATGTAACTCTACAACTATCTAAGAAGACACAAACTTCTAATCAGTCTCCTAAAAGACAGAGCTCTTAACACAGTTTCAAACTCTAAAGTGAGATGAAATAGAACAATTACTATCTGGATGCACAAAGGGCCAAGAAGAAACAAAAAGAAAATATAACAAAGGGGCACAAAGAAAATTTGGGGGTTGATTGTGGCTGTAGATACAGGAATAACCACCAATCTCATATAAACATGACGCCTGTTAAAGAAATAAAAAGGACTCATAAAAATTCTAGACATGAAATTTTTAGAAATTGAAATTTAAAAATACTGTCCAGTTCTAGACCAGCGGAACCCATTCCTCTTGTTAATTGTGGCTGATATATTTGGACAAAATATTTTTTCAAAACTACCTGAGAACTCCGATAAGTGCACAAAAACAAGCTAATTGTGGAAGAAGTCATATCTCGGAGATGCAGCCTACATAGGTGTCAGTTGTCCACTTCTTTTCTCACATGGACTTCTAAAGATCTCAAGAATTGACGGCAATGATAACAGAAATAATATACTTCTGGCCAGAAGAAACAGGCTAAAGGGCCTGTGAGGCCCAGAGACTGTTGGAGGGAAGCCCACAGGAAAGACCACCAGAGAAGTGCCTTTCTAACTCTATGTATTCTTCAAGAGATGGGAATACCAGACCACCTTACCTGTCTCCTGAGAAATCTGTATGCAGGTCAAAAGCAACAATTAGAACTGGACATGGAACAACAGACTGGTTCCAAGTCGGGAAAGGAGTACATCAAGGCTGTATATTGTCACCCTTTCTATTTAACTTCTATGCAGAGTACATCATGCTAAATGCTGGGCTGGATGAAGCACAAGCTGGAATCAAGATTGCCGTGAGAAATACCAATAACCTCAGATATGCAGATGACACCACCCTTATGGCAAAAAGCAAAGATGAACTAGAGACTCTTGATAAAAATGGAAGAGGAGAGGGATAATGCTGGCTTAAAACTCAACATTCGAAAAGCGAAGATCATGGCATCAGCTCCCATCACTTCATGGCAAATAGATGGGGAAACAACGGAAAAAGTGAGAGACTTTATTTTTGGGGGTTCCCAAATCACTGCAGATGGTGACTGCAGCCATGAAATTAAAAGACAGTTGCTCCTTGAAGAAAAGCTATGACAAACCTAGACAGGTATTAAAAAGCAGAGACATGACTTTGCTGACAAAGGTCCATCTAGTCAAAGCTATGGTTTTTCCAGTAGTCATGTATGGATGTGAAATTTGGATCATAAAGAAAGCTGGGCACCGAAGAATTAATGCTTTTGAATTGTGGTGTTGGAGAAGACTCCTGAGAGACCCTTGGACAGCAAGGAGATCCAACCAGTCCATCCTAAAGGAAATCAGTCCTGAATATTCACTGGAAGGACAGATGCGAAAGCTGAAGCTCCAACACTTTGGCCACCTGATGCAAAAAACTGACTCATTAGAAAAGACGCTGATGCTGGGGAAGATTGAAGGCAGGAGAAGAAAGGGATGACAGAGGATGGGATGGTTGGATGGCATCACCAACTCAATGTATGTGAGTTTGAGTAAGCTCCGGGAGCTGGTGAAGGACAGGGAAGCCTGGCGTGCTACAGTCCATGGGGTTGCAAAGAGCGGGACACAACTGAGTGACTGAACTGAACTGAATTCTGTGTACACCCCTCACAAGTCTCGGTACAACCGGGTACACACACCAGACAGAGCTGAACCAACACAGCTGAGACTGGAACAGACCGAAGAGAAGATGAATCAGAACTTTCAGTTTTCCTCTAAAACAAAAGCATAAACGTTCCCCAGAGGACTATAACAGGGCTGAAAACATAGTACAATAGTCAGAAGTCCAAAATACAGTTCAAAATTACTCAACATATAAAGAAACAGGAAAATGTAACCAATATACTAAGGCACAATAAACACATAGATGCCAAACCCAAGATAGCACAGATATTGAAGTTATAGACTCAAAGAAGCTCTCAGGAGCTATAAGTAAAATAACACAATTTGTCCATGCATCCACTTCTTAAAGGACACTGTAATTTGAATATTGTCTCCTCTATACAAAATGCATCGTTTTCCCCTGATAGACTTAAAAATATTTCCTTTGCCTTTAGTTTTAAGCAGTTTGTTTGTTAAGTATTTGTCCTGTATGGGATCCACTGAGCTTTCTAAACTGGCGCTTGCAAAGGTGAGGGTGTGGGTGGGCAAAATGGGTGAAGGGGATCAAAAGATACAAATTTCCAGTTATAAAGCAGACGCAGGAGATGTAATGTAGCGTATGGTGACTATAGTTAATAAAACTGTATTACGTATTTGATGAAAGTTGCTGAGAGTAGATCTTAAAACTTAACATCACAAGAAAAAAATGTGTAACAATTATGGATATGAGTGTTAACTTACTGTGGTGATCGTTTCACAATATACGCGTGTATCAAATCATTGTGTTGCACACCTGAAACTAACATAATGTCGCGTGTAAGCATGCTCAGTCACTCAGTCGTGTCCAGCTTTTTGCGACCCCATGGACTGTAGCCCACCAGACTCCTCTCTCCATGGGACTCTTCAGGCAACAATACTGGAGTGGGTTGCCATGCCCTCCTCCAGGGGATCTTCCTGACCCAGGGATCGAAACTGTGTCTCCCGGGGCTCCTTCACTGCAGGCATATTCTTTACCACTGAGCCACCGGGGAAGCCCAACCTAATGTTATATGTCAACTATATCTCAATAAAAAATAATGTATATTAAATATAGCAGATTTAGGAGAATTCCCGGCTTGGCCACACATGACGTGAGGACCAGCTCTTGCCCCGTGAGCACAGGTGACTGTATAGAGCCTTGATGGCCTGCACAAACTCCGCCTTCCTTTTAGTTTCCCTTTGAGGTCTCGCTGGCCCTTTCCAGTCATCAGGTCAACCAAGTCCATGTTTAAAGTTTACACTCTAGTTTTAGTTAGTAAGTAGTGTCTGTCTCTTTGCAGCCCCATGGACTGTCGCTTGCTAGAACCCCCTGTCCATGGGATTTCCCAGGCAAGAATACTGGAGTGGGTTGCCATTTCTTCCTCCAGGGAATCTTCCTGATCAAGGAATCGAACCCGAGTCTCTGCATTGGCAGGAGAGCTCTTTACCACTGCACTACCTGGGAAGCTGGGCTAGCCATTAGCTTCCCTTACTTTTTTTTTTTTTTTGCCAGTGTTAACAGGTAAGTCAAAGTTGCTCAGTCATGGACTATACAGTCCATGGAATTCTCCAGGCCAGAATACTGGACTGGGTAGCCTTTCCCTTCTCCAGGAAATCTTCCCAACCCAGGGATCAAACCCAGGTCTCCTGCACTGCAGGCGGATTCTTTCCCAGCTGAGCCACCAGGGAAGTAGAGACACTGTCTTATGCCGTGATATGCTGGTAGGGAGGGTCTCGGGTGACTGGCATCCAGTGTTGGCACACCCCCTCTGGGGTAATTTGGAGTCTCCAGGAGCTGGTGAATTTCTTTCAAAGAACAAAGTTGGCCAATGTGGTTTCTGTAATGGTTTTTCTCTTTAATAATGAGAATATATCAGCTAATTACTGTAATCAACCTCCTCTATCTTCTGAAAGAAGATAAAACAATTAAGCCTTAATTGGATCAAGTTAAACCCTTTCAGCAATAATGCTTCGTGGAGGCTGTACCTCCATGGAATCCACCTGGAGTCTGGGGCTGGGGTTGCTCTGCGGGGTGGCAGCAGCCAGAGCTGCCCACTCCCTCTGCAGCTGTGCATGCACCTTGCGACGCCTGAGGGTCTAAAATCACTCACTGCAGAATATTCCATGATTGGCACCTGATAAAAACCCAGATTCGTATGGCCTCGGAAACTGAGAACTATACACAAAAAAGTTTTCATCCACATGTTACTTCTTCATCATTTTCTGAGGATGAAAGAAGTCTTTTATTTCGGGGACTCCCTCTTTCCCTGTGACGTGACAGGTACTGTCAGACTTTTGATGCAACAGCAAGATTACTGGTCTGTGGAGAGATGAGCTAAAGCCATCTTTCCATATAAGCACATCCGGCAGCCTCAACACAGAGAAATCCAGCTGAGTCTCTCTTGATTTTTCAGATTTGGAAAATCTAAGTGGAAGAGGAAGCAGAGGAGGCATCCTGAATTCTGACTTTCACTGAATCAGAACCTGGACATAGATATTTATCTCAAAATGCACCACAGAATGTCTTTGAACTTTGATAGCATTGGTATTTAGTGAAGCTTGTCTTAGATGAGTGACTCTTCTTGAATAAAGGCTTATGTAAGTAAAACCATTTCAAAAAGCCAGGAACTCCTAGGCTTACATTCATTTCTACAACTTAAAACTTTTCATATCCTGTTTTGGTAATTCACAAGTTCAGAGAGAAACCTGAATACTAAAAATGCTATTCATGTCATCTAATTTTCTGTATAGAATGTGTTTCCATGAAACTGACATTGCATTCTCATAAAATGTTTTTTGCTACTCTGTATTAGAATGATTTCATCTTCCTTTTCAGTGGTTTAGTTGCTAAGTCGTGTCCAACTCTTTGCAACCCCTTGGACTGTAGCCCACTATGCTTTTCTGTCCATGAGATTTTCCAGGCAAGAATACTAGAGTGGGTTGCCATTTTCTTCTCCAGGGGATCTTCCTGACCATGAAATCAAACCTGGGTCTCCGGCACTGCAGGCAGATTCTTTACCGATCGAGTTACTGGGGAAGGCTTTTCACTACCACGTAGATATTTTTTTAAACTTAGGCCAGGTGCATATTATGCTTTTTTCTAGACATTCCAGGATGTACTGCTGCTGCTGCTGCTGCTGCTTAGTCGCTTCAGTCGTGTCCGACTCTGTGCGACCCCATAGACGGCAGCCCACCAGGCTCCCCCGTCCCTGGGATTCTCCAGGCAAGAGCACTGGAGTGGGTTGCCATTGCCTTCTCCAATGCATGAAAGTGAAAAGTGAAAGTGAAGTCGCTCAGTCGTGTCTGACCCTCAGCGACCCCATGGACTGCAGCCTACCAGGCTCCTCTGTCCATGGGATTTTCCAGGCAAGAGTACTGGAGTGGGGTGCCATCGCCTTCTCCGTCCAGGATGTAAGGAGATGCTAAAATGGTAGATTAAGTTTAAATTTGCGGGTAAAATAAAACATGGTGTTTTTCATGTTTCAGCATAGGGATATTATCATAGATAAGCACAGGGGTCCATTTATCTAACTACATTTTATATGTCCTAGGGGAAAAAAGGGGAAATTTTTCTTTGCTATCTGGGGCTTCCCAGGTGGCGCTAGTGGTAGAAATTCCTCCTGCCAATGCAGGAGATGCAAGAGAGTCAGGTTCAATCTCTGGGTCGGGAAGATCCCCTGGAGAAGGGAATGGCACCCCACTCCAGTACTATTGCCTGTAAAACCCCATGGACAGAGGAGCCTGGTGGGCTACCGTCCACGGGGTCGCAAAGAGTCGGACACGACTGGGCGACCGAGTATACACACATACAGCGTCATCTCTGAGCTGATCTGTTAACCTTATTCTTTACTAACGCATGATCATGGAGGGGAGGACATGGAGTTCAACTCCAGATACTATTTTAAAAGATTTCATTACATTAAATTTATTAAAGCCTCTAGAAATAAGACATTTCTGTGTTGTAGTCTCACTGAATTTTCTGTAATAAATAAGGAAATGTATCATAGTTTAGACAAGCTTATTTTATGTGTTGCTCAATAGTAGTTAATCTTCTAAAGGATTTTTCACTGTTCCTTCCTCCCAAATTTTAAGTGATGATGTTCTCATTGAGAACTTTCTTCCCAAAATATTGGTTAAGTAGAATTTTAATCCAGTCATTGAATTATCACAGATTTCAAATTTGGGGTATATAAATCAGGCAAATTAAGCATATTTTCCATTAAGTGATTTTGAAGGAGAAGAAAATGACTCAGTAGTACCAGTCTGAAGTGGGTGGGGAAAGATATATGCCAAGACCCCCAGTGGATGCCTCAAACCATGAATGGTACTGTTCCCTACCTATACTATGCTTTTTCCTATGCAAACATAACTATGAAGATGTTAAATTTATAAATTAGACATCAGTTCAGTTCAGTTCAGTTCAGTCGCTCAGTCGTGTCCGACTCTTTGCAACCCTATGAATCGCAGCACGCCAGGCCTCCCTGTCCATTACCAACTCCCGGAGTTCACTCAGAGTCCCATCCATCGAGTCAGTGATGCCATCCAGCCATCTCATCCTCAGTCGTCCCCTTCTCCTCCTGCCCCCAATCCCTCCCAGCATCAGAGTCTTTTCCAATGAGTCAACTCTTCGCATGAGGTGGCCAAAGTACTGGAGCTTCAGCTTTAGCATCATTCCTTCCAAAGAAATCCCAGGGCTGACCTCCTTCAGAATGGACTGGTTGGATCTCCTTGCAGTCCAAGGGACTCTCAAGAGTCTTCTCCAACACCACAGTTCAAAAGCACCAATTCTTCGGTGCTCACCCTTCTTCACAGTCCAACTCTCACATCCATACATGATCAATGGAAAAACCACAGCCTTGACTAGACGGACCTTAGTCGGCAAAGTAATCTCTCTGCTTTTGAATATGCTATCTAGGTTGGTCATAACTTTTCTTCCAAGGTAGTAAGAGAATATCCAATTTGCCAGAGTATCACTACTTTTGCACTTTGGGGACATTGTTAAGTATTATGTAAGGGTTGCTGCTGCTGCTGCTAAGTTGCTTCAGTCATGTCCGACTCTGTGACCCCATAGACGGCAGCCCACCAGGCTCCCCCATCCCTGGGATTCTCCAGGCAAGAACACTGGAGTGGGTTGCCATTTCTTTCTCCAATGCATGAAAATGAAAAGTGAAAGTGAAGTCACTCAGTCATGTCCGACTCTTCTCGACCCCACGGACTGCAGCCCACCAGGCTCCTCCATCCATGGGATTTTCCAGGCAGGAGTCCTGGAGTGGGGCGCCATTGCCTTCTCCGATATAAGGGTTACTTAAACACGAACACTGTGATACCATAGATCTGATAATGGAGACTGCTAGGTAACCAGCATGGATGTGCTGGACAAAAGAATGATTCACGTCCTAGGCAGAAGGGAACGGGATGGTGCAAAATTTCATCATGCTATTCAGAACTGTGCACAGTTTAAAACTTATGAATGAGTTTTTTATTTCTGGAATTTTTTAATTTAATATTTTTGAACTGAGATTGGCAGTGGTAACTAAAACAAAAAGTGAAATTTCAGATAAGGGGGAGTCACTATAACGGTGTCATCATAATGGAGACTCCTCCCTTCTTGGTTCCAAATATGTGACCATACAAATTGGCAGAGAGACTTTATAGGGAAATTCAGAAAATCAAATAAAATGGGAATGTGTCCATTCTACAACTGAGTAGTTCTGTCTCTGGAGAGGCATCTGTGTACAGAGAGACTGTACCAAGGTGTCCTCACCAGCATGAACTTCAGTAGGTCAGAAATAAGTCAGAAACCATCTAAAGCCATCGAGAGAATAAAGGCATAAAAGTTTAAGAGATATATTAAAATTTTAATAAGATATACTTACCTCATGTTGTAAGAATGCCATCAAAAGTCAGAGTGTTAGTCACTCAGTCATGTTCGACTCTCTACGGCCCCATGGACTGCAGCCCACCAGGCTACTCTGTCCATGGGATTTCCCAGGCCAGAATCCTGGAGCGGGTTGCCATATCCTTCCCCAGGGGATCTTCCTGACCCTGGAATTGAACCCAGGTCTCCTGCACTGCAGGCAGATTCGTTACCACCTGAGCCACAGAGAAGACCCGAAGAATGCCGTGAAGAATGCCGTATGTTCCTCAGAATGACCCAGCAGTGCACAGACTTTAGTGATTGTGTCTAGTGTGTCGGTTCCAAATGTTTAAAAATTTAGTATTGCTGACAGATGTGTTAAAAATAGATTGGAAGGTGTGCAGCCATGTCACAGCATCACTATTCACAGAAGCCAAAAGGCGGGAACCACCCAAGTGTCCATGTGCCAACATGGATGAGCCTGGAGGACATCATGCCCAGTGCGATAAGCCAGTCACAGGAAGACAGACGTTACGTGACCCCACTCATGTGAGGTCCCTAGAGGAGTCAAAGGCATAGTCACAGGCAGTGCGAGGGGCTGGTGTTTCATGGGGACAGGGTTTCCGTTAGGGAAAATGAAACAGTCCTGGAGATGAACAGTGGCATTGGCTACACAATGTGAATGGATTTAATGCCACAGAGTTGAAAAAGGTTAAAATAACAAACTTTATGTTATGTTTCTTTTTCCACCGTTTCTTAAAAAGCAGAAAAATAGGGACTTTCCTGGTGCTCCACTGGTTAAGAGCTGCTTGCCAATCGATCCCTGGTCTGGGAAGATCCCGCATACCACGGAGCAGCTAAGCCCGTGTGCCACAGCCACTGAGCCGGCTCCCCAGAGCCCAGGCCCCGCAGACCGCGGAGCGCAGGCGCTGCACCTGCGGAAGCCGGCGCGTCTTGAGCCTGTGCTCCACAACGAGAGAAGCCTCCGCGGTGACAAGCCCTCGCACCGCAGCGAAGAGTAGCCCCCGCTTGCTGCAGCTAGAGAAAGCCCATGTGCAGCAATGAAGACCCAGCACAGCCAAAAAAAAATTCTAAAAATATCATAAAAATGTAGATTGGAAAGAGAGCCTAAACTATAAGTTACATCTGAAGATGCAGAAGACAGGAATGGGGGCTAAAGGGATGTCAACCTGTTCAGTATCTTTTTAAACGACTTTTCCCATCAGCCTTGATTTGAAGCTTGGAGTGTTAATTATAGCTGAGGTCAGGCAGCCACCATGTGGGACAGAGCGATGTGGCCCTGAGTCTCCCCCAGCATGGTTCAACGGTGTTGCTTAGCCTGTGCCTTTTCAACTTTTTCCATGGAAAGTTTCAGACATGTAGGAAAGTAGAATGATTCAAGTACCAGCACCTGGGGGCCCTGGCTCTGTTTTCTTCCTGCCCTGTTTGGATGAACTAAGTGTCCCCTTTCTCTGCTTTTCAGGTGAGCAAGGGAGGAAGTCTGTCTGCTTATCCCCCTGTCAGCTGTCTTCCAGAAGCTCTTCAGACCCAGCGGATCCTGAAAGTTATTGGTGAAACCATCCAGGCACACATGACTTTTCTTTGGTGCTTCCAGGTGAGTGAGGAACCTTTTATTTTACATGAGGTCTATAGTTTCTAATCATTTGAGACAATACGGGTTACTAAAATATTACTAAGTTAAAATGTATGCAGTCACATAACTTCCTGAGGACTGAAAATCCAGGGTCCTGCTAAAAAGCCTGCCTGGTGCACTTGCCTACGTCACAAAATAAAACTGGCACAAACCACTGGGCAACCGGCACTTTCAAGTCAGCTGGTCTTGAGCTGCCGTTCTCCAGAAACCAGTTGTTGTGCAGCTGGTTTGGTGTTGCTGAGTTCTCGTCGCTTTTGCTTTTCTGTATAAACTTTTGATTTCTCTATCAAATCTGAACAGGAGCCTTGTTGGGTAGAGAATTCTTGGTTGTAGGTTTTTCCCTTTCATCACTTTATATTATGCCACTCCCTTCTATCGAGTTTCCCTGGTGGCTCAGCGGGAAGGAGAAGGCAGTGGCAGCCCACTCCAGTCTTCTTGCCTGGAGAATCCCATAGACGGAGGAGCCTGGTGGGCTGCAGTCCATGGGGTCGCTGAGGGTTGGACACGACTGAGCGACTTTACTTTCACTTTTCACTTTCATGCATTGGAGAAGGAAATGGCAACCCACTCCAGTGCTCTTGCCTGGAGTATCTCAGGGACAGGGGAGCCTGGTGGGCTGCCGTCTATGGGGTCGCACAGAGTCGGACACGACTGAAGCAGCTTGGCGGCAGCAGCAGGAAAGAATCTGCCTGCCGACGCAGGAGGTGGGGTTTTGATCCCTGGGCCAGGAAGATCCTCTGGAGAAGGAAATGGCAACCCACTCCAGTATTCTTGCGTGGAGAATCCCATGGACAGAGGAGCCTGGTGGCTACAGTCCACGGGGGGTCACACAGAATTGGACACAACTGAGCAAGTAAACACCACCCCCTTCTAGCCTGAGTTTCTGCTGAAAAACCAGTTGTTAACCTTATAGGCATTGTCTTGTATGTTCTTTTTCCTTTGTTGCTTTTCATATTTTTCTCTTTGTCATTAATTTTTATTAACAGCAATTGATATCTATGTGTCTTGGAGTGTTCCTTCTTGGGTTTATCCTGCCTGGGATTATCTGTACTTCCTGGACTTGGGTGACTATTTCCTTTCCCAGTTAGGGAAGTTTCTAGCTATTATCTGTTTTGAGTATTTTCTCAGGTTCTTTCTCTCTCTCTTCTCCTTCTGGGACCCCTATAATGTGAACGCTGGTACGTGTAATGTTGTCCCAGAGGGCTCTCCAACGGTCCTCGTTTCATTTTTCTGCTCTGCTCCACAGCAGTGATTCCCGCTCACGTGTCCATCCTGCTGTCTCATTTACTCCAGTGATCCCTTCCACTGCATTTTTCATTGCAGTTATTGTCCAGTTCTGTTTGCTCTTTAAGTCTCCTAGCTCACCGTTAGCCGTTTCCTGTATCTTCTTAGTCTGTGCTTCCATTCTTTTTGTGAGAGCTTAGATCGCCTTTGCTATCACCACTCTGAATTCTCTCTCAGGTAGATTGCCTGTCTGCACTTGATTCAGTCGTTCTGGGATTTTATCTTGTTTTATCATCTGTCACGTATTCCTCTGCCGTCTTATTTGCGGTCTCCATTCTGCAGCCTGCAAGACAGCAGTTCCTCTTGCTTGTGTCTGCCCTCTGGTGGGTGAGGCTAGTCAGAGAGGCTTGTGCAGGCTTCCTGGTGGGACGGACTGGTGCTTGCCCACGGGTGGGTAGAGCTGGGTCTTGACCCCCCCTTGTGGACAGGGTCATGTCAAGGATTGTTTAGAGGTGGCTGAGGGCTCAGGAAGACTTTAAGCAGTCTGTCTGCTGACAGCTGGGGCTGTGATCCCATCTGCTGGTTGTTTGGCCTGAGGCAACCCAGCACTTGAGCCTAAGGGCTGATGGGTGGGGTTAGGTCAGTGCCTACTGGTGATCTCCAGGGCGGCTCAGACCAGTGAGCGCTCCGCACTACCTGTGTCACTAGCGTCCTTGTCCCTGCAGCGGACCACCCCACCTCCCACCTCCCAGAAGACCCTCCGGGACCAGCTGGTAGGTCTGGCCCAGGCGCCTAGGAAGTCAGCTTTTTCCCCCAGGTCCCGGTGTGCATGAGACTTGTGTGTGCCCTCTGAGTGGCATTTGCTACCTCCAGTCCCATGGGGTTCCTGTGGTCAAGCCCTGCTGCTGCTGCTAAGTCACTTCAGTCGTGTCCGACTCTGTGTGACCCCATAGACGGCAGCCCACCAGGCTCCCCCGTCCCTGGGATTCTCCAGGCAAGAGCACTGGAGTGGGTTGCGATTTCCTTCTCCAAGGCATGAAAGTGAAGAGTGAAAGTGGAGCCGCTCAGCCGTCTCTGACTCTTAGCAACCCCATGGACTGCAGCCCACCAGGCTCCGCCGTCCATGGGATTTTTGGCCCTCAAAGCCAAATGTCCTTGGGGCTCCTCCTCCCACTGCCAAGCCCCCAGGCTCTCAGAACTCTGACTCCTGTGGGAGAACCTCTGCGATATATTCTTTTTGTTTGTAGGTCACCTGCTCAGTGGGTGTGACACTTGGTTATATTGTGAATGCACCCCTCCCTACCATCTTGTAGTGGCTTCATTTTCTTTGGACATAGACTATCCTTTCTCGTCAAAGGTTGTTCAGCAGTTATTTGTGATTTTGGTGTTTTCATGAGAGAAGGTGAGCTCAGGTCCTTCTACTTGGCCATTTTTCCCTAGCCCCTGGGATCTGCCTTTCTCCGTACTTTTCTGCTTTTAAGTAAATGCCGACTCCTGGCTGGACCGTATCTTCATGCAGTTGGGGACAAGACAGGTCACCTCCTCACGTCCCTAGGACATGCACCGTAGAGATTCCCTGAATGCATGGGATGCGTGGGGTCCAAGACACGGGCACAGATCAGTGACGCCTTGGTCAAAATGTTTCCGGAGAAGGTATGTCTGTTAAACGTGCAAGGCTCTGCCTGCAGTTCAAAGAAGTCCCAGGGCTTCTAGGTGTCAAGGCTTCCAAACCTGGCCACTCCAGCTTCCGGCCCCCATGCCCTCGCCCTGAGCTGGGCCTGCAGGCTTACTCTCTGGTGTCAGCGGCAGCCTCCTGTGCCGTCTCCATGTCCCTTGGGCACTGTGGGCTGTGACTCGGTTCTGATAAATACAACAGAAACATTGACAGCAATGCCCATGTGAGAGCATCTGCTCACAGACAGAATCACCTGAGCTTTGTTTGAATGCAACACGGAAAACCTGACTCAAACTGATCTACCTACCGGCGTCTTCAGAGAATTTCAGTTGGGTTTTTCACAACTCCTTTTTCCTTGTATCAGAAATACTTTTAATTAGTAAACACAGAGGACACACTCACAATCAGGTAAAAACCATGTTTTCCTTTTAATTGACAGTTTGCTCTCTTGCCTCCCACTCTGGTAATGATTAGGTCCCCACCTCTCAGGAGCGCTGCATCTGGACAGGCTGAGACAGAACCATTGTGAACACGGTCCCAGAGCAGAGCTTTGGGAATAATAAGAACATCAACAATCAGCCCTTCTTTTCACTTACACAGGGATTCACTCAGAGGGTCCAAAGCTCTGCTTTCTAACCGCAGAAAACCTGGAGCTCAAGGCAAAACTGGAAACCAGAAGGAACCGGAAATGAAGCATAGCGCCTCCTCAAATACTCGAGGCCTGATCATCTCACCTCTGCTTACAAGGAATGGCCCCACCCCAGCATTTATAAGGGAAAACGTTTTGTTTCTATTTCACTTGCCAACTGGGTATAAAATCTACTAAAAGGAACACAAAGAATCAAAACAAATCAGCTCACTCACAAGAGTCCCTCCCAGATAGTGATTTGCGGTTGCTGAGATGATTCAGCACGTTATTTCCAGGTGGCAAAGTTCAGGACAATCTGAGAACTCAAAAAAGTGGCAGCTGTATTCACCAACAGGTTCATGTGAGACACACATACACACAACCCCATTTTTCAGTGTAAATGCGGCAAGGGGCCAAGACCCCCGATCAGCACAATAACTTATTTTGTACATTACAGTGCACGGAACAACGGAGGGAAAGACACTTTCTTGGAGAGGTTCGTCTGGGCTCTGAAGGCGGCTGGAGCCCAGCGCCCCGGCCATCGTTAGCTCGACGCCGCCGCCTCTTTGCTTGCGCTGGCCTCGGAGGCAGCTGCTTCCTGTGAGGGATCCGCTGGCTCCTCCTCCTCCTCCTCTTCCTGGGGGTAGAGGTCTGGGTATTTCTGCATGCACTCCTGCATGGCCCGGAACTGGCCCACACAGTCCGACCCCTTGACATCCTCCTTGCTGTAGTGGAAGCAGGAAAAGGCCGCCTTGAACTGTTCCCCGCATGGGCCACTGGCCATCCCCCCAAGGCATGGGCAGTTCCAGTTGATGTCTCCGTTTGGCAGGATCAGTCCTGGGGAGGGAAGATGGGCAAGGAAGCGAGACAGGTTTCATAAAAAGCAAACCCAAACCCGGGCCTCACAGGAATAATTGTAAGACGAAACTGCTGCCTGGCTGGCACTGGCCGGTGGCCCTGCTTCCCCCTCGGGATGGGGTTTACACTCCCGGCAGAAACCCACCGACCGTTCTCGGCTCAGCTGAAGAGAAGTCACCGCAGGCGACTTTCTCCAGTTGCAGCTCTGCCGGTGTGCTAAGCCGGCCTCCAGGGCTGTGCTCAGGACTACACAGGGGAAACTGTTTAGTCCAAAGGCTTGAAGGAGGAGTCCTGGTCTCCCCCTTCCACATGGATGGTCAGGACCCCCCACGCCCTCGTTCAAGCCCCTCCTGCCCCTCGGCTGCTCTCAGCACAGCGTGAGGACTGGAAAGTGAGGCTGGACGGTGTCCAAGGGGCGCTGGGCGTGTCAGAGCACTGAGGCTCCTCCATTTTGTCAAAGTGGAAAACTGTTCACAACTCAGAAGCAACTCCTAGGTTTGGCCTGATGGCCAGGTCAGTGCACGGCCCCTCCCGCCTGAGGGAGACGCACTCATGTCCTGGGAGCAGTGCTGGCCGAGGCGGACACCCAGCTGTCCAGGAACACGGGGCTGCCGCCCGCCGACCCCGGCCCTCTCGCTCACCATGCTCCTCGTACGGGTCATTGGGGTCGTCGGCCACCAGCTCTGCGTTGCTTGGAGTCTCGTGGTCCTCTTTGGTCACAAATATGATTCGATCCTTCCCTAGAGTTTGGAGAACAGAGGGAGCCAAGTTTCACCAGCTGTAACGCATCCTGAACCCAAGCAGCCACGGAAGCCTTGTCCCATCTGAAACCTTGACGCGCTCCCCCAGGGGACCCGCTCACTGCCGACCTGGGGGGCAGTCTAGCGGCACCAGCGCACCACGTGCCTGTGGCTGGAGTGGGGAGGCGGGAGACGCACGTCTCGGTGCCACCGTGCGTCCTTGGCGGGGAGACGAGACGCCCCGAGCCCTCAAGTGCAGCTGCCCTCAGCCCCCAAGCTGCTGGCGTCTCACAGGCCGGTCCTGCCCAGCTCAGAACTCCCACGGCTCCACAGCTTTGCTCCTTCCCGTGGCCTAGAGCACCTCGTCCAGGCCCCGAGGGGCCTGCCAGCGGGCTCCCCCGGCAGAGGCTTGGGAAGAGCGCCAGGGTGACCGTGTGGAGCTGAGAGGCGTGCGGGAGAGGGCGGTGCGGGGAGAGGGAAGGTGCGGGGCGGTACACCCTCCCCGCTGTCTCCCGGGCGGTTGACAGCGGTGACGGCTGACACTCCGCACACACAGGCCCACGCCCGCTCCAGCACCCCACACTGGACCTCAGAGAAGGCGGCTTGTCCCACACGGCCTGGGGCAGGACTGGGCCAGGCAGCTAGGGCCTGCTGAAGAACCTAAAGACCTCGGGGACTCCGGCCAGAGTTCAGAACACTCGAGAGCAGTCCACAGAAGTGCTGTGCTAAGCAGAGGACAGAAGCTGACACGACCGCTCAGCTCCGCTCTGACAGTTTTGTTCACCAAGATCTCAGCCAGGCCCAGCCAGTGCGGAGGCTGGTGTCAGGCCCAGAGCCAAGGGGTCCAGGCCTGGGCAGTGACTTATCTTGTATCTCTAGCCCTGGTGCTCGATGGCCATGCTGGTTTAACAGACCAGCTGACAGTCAGGGCTCGACACGGTCTGCAGGAAGAGCGCACGCGCGGCCCTGCGTGAGAGGGGGGGCCATCAGCGTGCCAAAGGCTCAGGACGGGGGTTCAGACTGGGGCTCAAGCACACAACAGCTGCTGAGCGCACGCCTACCTTGGGGACCTACCAGGCCCTTCTGTCGTCCAGGAGCGCATTCAGACACTCACAGCCACCTCTCCCTGACTTCAGACCTCCTGCTCAGATGGCACCTTCCTTCATCTCTCCCCATTGCCCCTAACCCACCTTCTCTCACCCACAATTACGTATCTGTTTACCACCCATCTCCCCGACTGACATGTCAGCTCCTCGGGGGCAAGGGTGCATCTGTTCCATTCACTGCAGTAGCTCAGAGCCTAGAACAGTGCCCGCGACACAGTGAGTAATCAGTATTCGCTGGAAAAGTGAGCGGGGAAATGAGCTCTGAGCTCAGACAAGAAGATCCCAGGCCCCGCTGAGTATGGAGGAGAGATGGCTATCACCATGAAGCAGGTCACAGGGACAAAAATAAAACCTTGCTCGGGTGGTCTCATTTCCCCTAGAACACATCACCGCTTGCCACACCCAGCCTGCCCCCTCCACTGCCTCCACCATGCCACGGGGCAGACTACCCACCTGTGCCAACTGCCTCTGCCATGTGGTCAGGGCTGGCACATCACAGGTGCTCAGTAACTGTTTACTGACAGAGCAGGAAAGAGCAAGACCAGCACTAGAAAAGGAGGACAAAGACAGGAGCAGTGCGGCCCTGGGCCAGGGAGCCGGCCTGAGTCCATGCTGCCTAACACCTTGAATGACCCCAAGGCTGGGGGGCGGACCCCTGAAGTCAAGTGCATGGGCAAGTGATTCCGTCAGAAGAGAGGGCAGCTGTGTGTACCGGTTCACTGGGTGACGCTGCGGGGAATGTGGCCCATCTAATGCTCTCAGCCTGCTGCAACACAGACAAGCCGAAAGAGGACAAAAGTACACCAGGTAATTTCCGAGAGTTTAGGATGTGGAAGACACAAAGGCAGGGAAGACCTCACTGAGGAGGTGGCATCTGCACTGAACCCTAAAGGATGAGGAAGCAGCTGTGAGAAGAGCTGGGGGAGGGATGCACCAGGCCAAGGGAACAGCCAGAGGCCAGCGTGGCTGCACAATGACAGGTGCGTAGAGACCAGCAGGAGCCAGGTCAGGCCTCAATCACACAGGCCTTAATCAGGAAGGAGCTGGGGTCAGTTCTCTAAGTCCCATGGGAAGCATAAGGAATCCATGGATAGAAAAACAAGAAGTGCGGGACTGAGGGGACAGTGGCGTGGATAGATAAAAACCAGGCAAGGCCTAAAGTGAGTGCTTTTAATTCTTATCCCCAAAGAAAGAAAGAGATCTTTGATCCAGGAAAAGATATGGGTCTGAACACTTACCTCTGCTTCCCAGATAACATGTGACTCCTAGAAAGCCACAAAAATGAGGATTATAGCCTCATTATACTCAAAAGACTAAAAAAATCTGCTCCATAAAGGAGTAAATTAGACTCAGGACGATGAAATAAAAAACTAGAGACCTACTCTCTAACAAACTGGTGAGGGCAGAGGACTTCTGCTCATGGCAGAGTTCAATATCAATCAATGGGAACTGCTTCTCAGAGACATCACTGAGTGTCATGGCTTTGCGGCCCAGGGAAGGAGGGTTCCAGAGGCAGAATGGGGTACTGGGAAATTGGTCACTCAGTCGTGTCCAGCTCTTTGCAACCCCATGGACTGTTGCTCTGTCCATGGGATTTTTCAGGCAAGAACGCTGGAGTGGGTTGCCCTTTATCAGAATTCCATGGACACAGTCCATGGGGTCACAAAGAGTCGGACAGGACGGAGCCACTTTCACTTTCCTCCTCCAGGGGATCTTCCCCACCCTGTGACTGAACTCCAGTCTCCTGCATTGGCATCTGAGCCACCAGAGGAGGCCACTGGCAAAAAGGCTTAGTATTTTAAATTGAGCCGTGAGCTGAAGCTTGACACACTTCTAATTGAAGCATGACCTTGGGGAGGTCACCTCCATCTCTGGGCTCAGGATTTCCTGTAATAACTGAGGGAGCTGGAGTATTCCTTAGAGCATTTCCTGGGACTTCCACTTCTCTCTGGAACTTCAGTCTCAGATATCCACCCTCCCCCTCACCTGGCATGGAGAAGGTACTTCATGAATATCTGCGGAATGAATGAAGGCTAACTTCTCATTTTACAAGACTGGACAACTGGGCCTGGAGGGTTTGGGTGTCAGCTCAGGGACAGTTCGTGGGTTGCGCGGGGAGGCCCGCGGACCGCGGCCTGGAGACTTCCTAGGTGGGGGACCAACTTTTGTTTTTTTCTGCGGGATGTCTTCCCAGCGGAGGGCTCCCTGGAGTCCACTGGGCACCAGACGGAGAAGCTCTGGAATCAGACCGCGGGCTCCAACCCCAGCTCCGCGAGTAGCCGGCCGCGTGGCTCAGCCAAGTCACCTCTGGGGTCTTGGTTTACTCTCGGGTTAAGAGCAGGGCCTGATTTAGGAAAGTCGCTGCGAGACAGGCCACTCAAGCCTCCTGGCGCAGGGCCTGACCCGTGCCCGTCGGCGGTACTCCCACCGCCAGCGTCGCGGCCCCCGAGGGGCGACCTTCCGGGTCAGTTAGAGGCGGTGCAAACGGGCACACGTGGTGCGTGGCGAGCGGCGTAGCAACATAATTAGTAATCAGCACTTTTCCCGTTACCAGCCTCAGGCAGCGCGCTCGCGCCGCTCTAACCCCCGGGCCCAGTTTACGAGTCTCCCCACGTGCTGTTCCCCCCGAGGTCCAGGTTCGAGTCTCTCGGAGACCCGGGACAGCCTTACTGCTCCGTGGGCCTCGGTTTTCTCATCCGAATAGTGGGGCTGGCGACCCCGCCGCCAACCCGCACCCTCCTCCCGAGAACTTGTGCCCCGCGCCCTCAGTGGGGGCGCTGCATGGACCGCGTGTCCCCTGCAGGGCCTCGGAGGCCGTCTCCACGCAGCCCGCCCGCCTACCTTCCTGCCGGCAGTAGGCCATGACGCAGCCCGGCGCTCCGACCTCGCGGCGATCGCCTCACGCCGTGACCTCTCCGCGGCGGGGCGGGCGGCTCGGAGGCCCGCACGGACCCGCCCCCCAGGCCTGCCCGCCGCGCGCCTGCCTCGGCGCTTCCAGTTCGGCGCGCTCACCGGTAACTACATTTCCCGGCAGGCGGCGCGCCTCGCGGCCCCGCCCCAGGCAGTAGGAACTACATTTCCCAGGATGGCTTGCAGTGCGCGGGCTCGTCTGTGAGGTGTCAGTGGGTCGCAACTTTCGGAAAGCCGCCGACCCAGGACTACGTTTCCCAGGAGGCGGTGCGGCGCGGCGAGCGCGAGCCGAGCAAGCCCGGGCTCCCTGGGCGGGGGCTCTGTGGCGCGTCCCGGGCCCCGGGTTGCGCCGCTGCCCGCCGCTCTCGGGCGGGCGAGAGGTCGCCGACTCAGTGCTGCGGCGTAAACCCGACCCCGCGCGGAGCCGAGCGAGGCGGGCGGCGACCGGGCCCCACCATGGCCGCGAACGTGAGTGTCTCCTGGCGCGCCGGCCACACCCAGGCCTCCCGGTCCCCCGGCCCCCGGTTCCCGCGGGCGCGTCGCGGCCCCCTGCCGGGCGGTCCCCTCCGTCCACTCGCCCGCCTCCCTCCCACACCCGCGTCCGCGCCTTCCGGCAGCTGTGCCGTCTGTCTTGCTCAGGCCTGCCCGACTCCTTGGGCCCCGCGGTGCTGGGGACCGGTGTTGGCCCGTGGCTCCGGCTCGGGGCCCTCTGGTGCGCGGCGCCTCCCCGTAGCCCTCCCCCTCGTTCCCGGTTCCCTCCTGGACCTTCGGGGTTGTCACGTGTGCGGGCTCGGAGGGCCGGACGGGGCCGCACAGAGGTGGCCAGTCCACGGGGGCGGTGGGGAAGCCGATCCGCCCTGGTGGAGCTGTCCGGCGACGTGCTCTACGGGGCGGGCGCTGAGCTCCGCGCCCAGCGGGGTGTGTAAGACCCGGGCTGTTACGATACAGGAGCGCAGGCCAGGTGCGGAGCGGAGACTTCAGGGCGGCGGGCAGAGGGGGGCATTTCCCTACGGCCTGGCGCTCGTCCTCCTAGCAGGGGTTTAGTTGCAGAGCCCCTCGCTGAAGGTGGTGCCCCTGGAAAGGCTGCTGGCCTCCTGCCAGCAGCCAGCCTTTCTCAGGAACCTTTCTATTTAAGCCAAACATTCATTCAGCAAACCGAGGGGCACCTCCCACCAGGGTGTTGGGAGAAGGAGCTGGTGACTCAGGCTCCGCTCCTCTGTGAAAGTGTCTGGAGCCAGCTCGGAGCCCTGCCAGCCGGGGCACTCCCTCCCTCTTGCTTTGGTTGAGCGTCCTAGCCACTCTCCGCTGCTCTGTTACACCCTTCCAGGCTCCTCCTCTGTCCCCAAGCGTCCTCTCTGCCTCCCACACCCCCTGAGAAGCCAGGCTTTCATCACCCACAGCCCCAGTACACCCTGCCTGGTGTAGAGTTGTTTGGGAGGCCGAGAAGCCTGAAGCGGTGCACCTAGAGGTGGTCCCCCAGATGCAGGGTCTTCCGGGGGAGGCCTGGCGTGTGTCAGGAGACAGGCGTGCCCCCAGACCACCGCCACGAAACCTTACAGATGAGGGCTTCCCAGCAGGGGCACGTGCTTGCCCAGGGCCCCACAGCCAGCTCGGCGGGTCATGGGAAGGTGTGACAGGCTTTGGAGTCAGGCCCACCTGGGGAAAGATCCAGATTCTTCCTCAGTAGCTATGTGACCTTAATTTCTTGGGATTTTTGTTTCCTCATGGGCTCGGTTACAGTGAAGTTTAAGGAAGACTCTGCTTTTAGCACAGTGCCTGGTGCACCGTAGGTCCTTAATATATTAAAAAGCAGTTTATCTTCAGTCCTGATGGGCAGAGAATCTTGGATACATAGGGTCCTGATCTTTGCCAAAGAGTGTAGATGAATTTGGGTATCCTCTGGCACCAAACCTTCGTTGATTGACCCAGTACTGGGGTGCACATTTACAGGGACCAGAAGGCCCGGTGCCGAAGAAAGATCAGAAGATTGTGGGCTGGAGCAGGAAGGACACAGGATTCTTAATCACTCTAACCTCCATCCAGTAATGGAGTTACTGTTGACATCTGTGCTTTATAAATGAGTAAACAGGGCCAGAGGGGTAAAGCAGCTGACCCTGGGTTACACAGAAAGTGATTTTCAGGAGCTGTAGGTCAGCCCCTATCCCGCCACGCACTGCTCATCGCTTCTAAGCCTGGAGTAAGGGAGCGGGCAGAGGGGAAATCTCCACCATCCTTGTTTACTGGGAATTTGGTCTAGAATGTGGGCCGGGTGTGTCATGCCAGCCTGAGGATCACCTTCTTTCTTCTCTTCAAGGCCATCTTTGAGCCGCTTATCTTGATGTTGGCTGTTAGGGGTGGCTGGGGGGAGGCCCAGGAGGAAGCCAGGCCTTCCAGGGCCCAAGTTGGGGACTGGCTTCTTTTCCTGTCCTACGTGCCTACCTCGGGCTCCCCGTGTTCAGCTCCTGTTGTGGCCCCAGGCGTGAGGAAGGCAGTCTGGAGTGGAGTGGCAGAGAGTGGCCCCCAGTTGCCCAGATAGGAATCCTGCGTCCGCCTCTTAGAGGCTGTGTGGTGTGGACTGGTGCTGTGACGGCTGACCACTGTGTCCCCATCTGTGACGTGCGGTCGTGACGGTGCCCACCTCCTCCGGCTTGTGCAGGACTGGCGTCTGATAGACTGGCGTGCTTGCCGTTGCCATCATCATAATGACTGATGCTCACCTATCTGCAGCGAATTGCTCCACTCACCTTTCCAAATGGCCTGGAAAGTCAAGACCATCGGTGATGCTTGTGTTAGAGGAAGCTGGGTGTAGAAACGGGTCGAAGTCCATTCAGGTGGAGGGGCCTTTTCAAAATGAGAGACTTGTATCCATGAATGAATGTTCACTTTGACTGAGCAGAGATAAGTTAACAACGGATAAAGCGCTTGCTGTCTGTCGCGGTTGCAAAGAATCATTTATTTGATGTCCTTTTCAATAGACAAAATTTCTGTTATAATCCGTGATCTGTAGGGTTTTCTGGAAGCTATAAAAAAAACTTGTTACCAGCTTTTTTTTCTAAAGCGTCTCAATAAGACCCTGACAGTAATGTAAAGTGTCCCTTGAGCCACCATGGGGGAAAGTTTTCAAAAATACTTCTTTCCCCCATGAGCCGTTTTCTCGGGTGCACAGTTAAAGGAGATACATGCTAGAGTAACGGCGGGTGTGCTCCAGGCGTGAGCCTCGTGAGCTGTTTGGTTTTTAAATTAGGTCTAAACCGGATTTGGGTGGTGGGGTCAAAGTCCCCCTTTTGGTGGCCGTGTCTGTCAGTTTTTTGAGCCTGTGAAGGAACGCTTCCGCTGGGTTAGGAGCGTTCCCTGAGAGCAGCAGGCATTCTGGAGGCTGGACAGCGTGGGGATTTAAATCACGGCCTCAGCGCGCTGATTGCTTCTAGCTTCCATAGTGTTGACATTCGAACGCCCAGTGTTTTCAGCAGTTAACTGCTTTGGCAGTTGTATAACAATAACTCTTCCATTTTTTTTTTTTATTAGGTTGTCCTGAAGAGGTTAGTCACCTCAGTGTTTCCATAGCATTCCAGAGTCGTGTGTCACCCCAGAGGCACGGGGTGTCAGTGTGAATATGTATCACCGGGTCCTTAGCTAGAGTTGGGGCAGTTCGTTCAGCTTGTGCTTGTTTCCAGTAAATAAAAGCTTGTATGATGCCCACTGTGGGCGTTGCTGCATACCCATCTTGGTAACGTCCCTGCTCCTCCCTTAGACAGGACCATCTGTAAGTTAGATTAGATCGGCATTATCGATACGGGCTTCCTGGGAACAAGAAGACGATCTAACCGGCTCACAAAATGCAGTCGTGGCTGTTTGCTGACTGGCGCTGGCAGCAGAGCTGCAGGTCAGGGCTACCCCGTGGAAGCCAGGCAGCGCCAGGCAGCCACCCTCACGGGGAGCTGGGCAGCTCACCGAGCAGCGCTGCGGTTGGCGAGAGCGCAAAGGAAACGCAGCTGGGTGCAGGACCGAGAAGGCAGCCTGTTGCCGTTTCCTCAGGGCCTTCCGGAGAGCTGTGGCCGAAATGGCCCTCGAAGGGGAGGGAGTCCCTTGGCTGCCGAGTCTAGTTTAGTTTGAGAGCCTAAAGCAAGTCATGAAACAGTTTTGTAAAAGCGTCAGTTACTGGATAGACATAACTGTGTATAAATGACAGAAGACTTAAAATCTTGGTGAAAGACCTGGTTACAATACAGTTGTCAAGGAAACTGGCTATTTCTGTAGCATACAACATTTTAAGAGAGTAGCCAGAATCATGACTGACACATACCAGGAGATTTCAAATTTTAGGAACTTCCTGCAATTTCTAGAATGTTTATATTAATATATTTATCCACACAATATGACCTAAGAATTTATCATTACTCAGTGTTTCCCATGTAATGTAACATACCAGATGAGCCCAATTAGCTTAATATTTCTCTTTGAGACGTTTAGGGGTTTTCTGAAGCATCCCAGAGTTAGCTGGAGGTCAGAAGAGCTTCATTAAGAATTTGATTCGAGGAAGTTTGTGAAAGATATCAAAAAGTTTTAAATGTTTGACTAAGTAGGATCATAAGTCACTGTGAAACAATATATTAAAATTCATTCATTTAATTAAATTTAGTCTGATCTTAGTCAGTCCTGGCCATGTACAAAAACTTTTCTCAGGGTTCCCTTTTTAAAATTGATTTTTAAAAATATATGTTACTTTATAGTTCAGTCTTTGAGTAAAGCACAGAGTGTATTTATTAATAGTCTCAAACACATTTAGTCTCTGTGTGTGTGTCGCTCAGTCGTGTCCGACTCTGCGACCCCACGGACTGTAGCCCGCCAGTCTCCTCCATCCATGGGGTTTTCCAGGCAAGAACACTGGAGTGGGTTGTCATAAAAGCAAGTAATTACAGACTTATTTAGCAGTGAATCTTGCAGTGTTTTCTTATTAAGAAAACGATCTAGGCATTCAGTGAATTCCATCATTTGACTTAATTTAGCAGAACTCCAACTCTAAAATTTCAAATGCCCCCAAATTGGGAGAAACTGTTTTTAGGCATGAAAGTGAAAGTCACTTGGTTGTGTCTGACCCTTTGCGACCCCATGGACTATATGTTCCATGGAATTCTCCAGGCCAGAATACTGGAGTGGGTAGCCTTTGCCTTCTCCAGGGGATCTTCCCAACCCAGGAATCAAACCAGGGTCTCCTGCATTGCAGGTGGATTCTTTACCAACTGAGCTATCAAGGAAGCCCTGTTTTTAGGTACATATACCCTAAAACAAAATTATTCTTAAAAGAATTCACCCCAAATCTTATTCATTATTTATGAAAATATTACCATACCAAGTTAATTTTCTTATTGGCACATTTTATAACCACAATAACATGAGCATATTAACTTTCAGGAAACCTGGGTACAGCTGAAATATTACACTGAATGGTGACTGTAAAGCCATGCCTGCATTAATTAGACCATCAATTTTAACTTGTTTTCTTCCATTAAAGATTAATCCTAGATTATGTGATCCTTTGACATTTTGGTCTAGTTTAAGTGAAATATTTGATTTGTAAACATTTACTTTTAAATCCATTAAGTAGAACTCTTTTACATTAATGTTGATAGTAACCTCTGAAGTTAGAGATGGATCATACTTGTGTATACAGACATACACACAGATGTATACATCCAGATACACAAAGAAATAGCTGTCCTGCTTGAGTTTTACAAAGATCTGTTTTCACACACAGATACACACACCCCCTTTTTTTTGCTTTTGAGTCTACTAATTAAGCCAAATAGACTCTAAAACTGGAAAGAAGAAAAAAGGTCAGTCTTCATCCCAGTTCCCAAGAAGAAAAGCACTAGAGAATGTTGAGACTATCGGATGATTGCTCTCACTTCCCTTGCTAGTAAGGTTATGCTCAAAATCCTTTAAGCCAGGCTTCAGCAGTACTTGAATTGAGAACTTCCAGATGTACCAGCTTAGAAAAGGCAGAAGAACCAGAGATCAAATTGCCAACATTCATTGGATCATAGAGAAAGCAAGGGAATTCCAGAAAAACATCTGCTTCTGTTTCTACATTAAAGCCTTTGACTGTGTGGATCATAACAAACTGTGATAAACTCTGGAAAAAAATGGGAATAACAGGCCATCTTACTGGTCTATTGAGAAACTTGTATGCAGGTCAAGAAGCAATAGTTAGAACCTTATATGGAACAACTGACTGGTTCAAAACTGAGAAAGGAATATGACAAGGCTGTTTACTGTTACCATGCTTATTTAACTTATGTACAGAGTACACCACACGAAATGCTGGGCTGCATGAGTTACAAGCCAGAATCAAGATTGCCAGGAGAAATACCAACAACCTCAGATACACAGATGATACCACTCTAATGTCAGAAAGCAAAGAGGAACTAAAGAGCCTCTTGATGAGGGTGAAAAAGCTGGCTTAATACTCTGGCCACCTGATACGAAGAGCTGACTCATTGTAAAAGACCCTGATGCTGGGAAAGATTGAAGACGGGAGGAGAAGGGGATGACAGAGGATGAGATGGGTGGATGGCGTCACTGACTCAATGGACATGAGTTTGAGTGGACTCCGGGAGTTGGTGATGGGCAGGGAGGCCTGGCGTGCTGCGGTTCATGGGGTCGCAGAGAGCCGGACACGCCTGAGCGACTGAACTGACTGAGAGCTCAGTATTAAAGAAACTAAGATCATGGCATCCGTCCCGTCACTTCATGGCAAACGGAGGGGTAGGAAAGGTGGGAGCCGTGACCGAGGTCCTCTTCTCGTGCTCTGCAGTCACTGCGGATGGTGACTGCAGCATGAGGTTGGAAGACAGCTGCTTCTTGGGAGGAAAGCTGTGACAGACCTGGAGAGTGTTTTAAAAAGCAAAGACGTCACTTTGCTGACAAAGGTCCATATAGTCAAAGCTGTGGTCTTTCTAGTAGTTACGTACGGATGTGAGTTGGAGCATAGAGAAGGCAGAGTGCCAAGGAATTGATGCCTTCGAAATGTGGTGCTGGAGAAAACTCTTGAGAGTCCCTTGGACTGCAAGGATATCAGACCAGTCAATCTGAGAGGAAATCAACCCTGAATACTCATTGGAAGGACTGATGTTGAAACTGAAACTCCAGTACTTTGGCCCCCTGATGTGAAGAACTGACTCACTGGAAAAGACCCTGATGCTGGGAAAGATTGAAGGCGGGAGGAGAAGAGGGCAATAGAGGATGAGATGTCTGGATGGCATCACCGACTCAATGGACATGAACTTAGGCAAACTCCAGGAGATGGTGCAGGACAGAGAGACCTGGCGTGCTTTAGCCCATGGGGTTGCAAGGAGTTGGACATGACTTGGCAACTGAACCACAACAGTTAAGCCAACACTATAGACTCAAGGCAGTGTGGGCTGTGTTCACATTTCAGGAACATGATAAGGGGTATAACTTCAGGCTTTCTCCTAGGAATGCTTCTGTTCCTCAAGGTCGGAATTTGGAAGATGTTTTATCAAGCCAGCTTTCTCTACGGGGCTGGAACATCTAAGGCGCTCCCTCCCGGCCGTTCACGAGTTAAGTGTTGGCAGGCATTGGTTCTGTCAAGAAGCCAGCCAGGATGCCTTCCGGCCTTTGAGGGGTGGTTTCCCGTTAGCACTTTGGCGCCCAATTCAGATAGGGTCTCGACAGCTGTCTGAGGCCCAGTGACGGGACATACCTGGCTTCCTGAGGGTTCCCCTGGAGCTGGCGTGGCTCTCCTGTGTCTTGGCTTCTCTCTGCAACAGCTGAGCCTGCTGCAGGTGCTGGGAGTGCCAGGTGGCCAGCTGCCACGGCGCCCCCCAGCAGCAGAACGTACTTCGTGGCTATAGTGGGCCCTGTGGGGCCGCTGCGCGGCACGTCCGCTAGGTCCTCCGCTGCCTGGGGGCTGCTCCTGGCTGAGGGAGCAGGCGTCCCTCTACCGTGGAGCTGCGCAGGCTCAGTCTCTCATTCCACTGGCGGTTTGTTCACACCACATATACAGTAGTCTTTCCAATTTAAGTCAATCTGTTAAGGAAGACCAGTGAGCAAAGATCCCAGGTCTCTGCCTAGGAGACGGTCCAGTAACCCCTTTAAGACTCCAAGTCCCAAGAGGAGCAGCTTGAGTCAAACTCAGAGTGGGATTTAAAGTGATGATGTCCAGGCGTCAGGAGAACTCAGGAAAACTCTCGAAAGCACTGAAGGAACACAGAGAAGCGGGTGGTGCCCCAGGGGCCCGTGCTGGCACCAGGCCCTGGTTTGGGCTGGACTCCAGCTGTCCGCTGGTGGATGTGTCTGACAGCCCCCCAACTACACCAGTCAAATGTGGATGAAAATTTAGTTAACAATCAAATCAAGAAGAAACAAGGGCATTTTATTTGAGCCAAACAGGATTATAGCCCTGGAGACAGCCTCCCGGAGGCTCTGAGAACGTTGACCTGCTGGAAGTTGAAGACACAGCTGTGTGCATTTCTGGGACAGAGGGTCACACAGGAAAGGGGCACACTGGTGGTTCACACACGGTTCACCAGGGAGGCCCGTGGACAAAGCGAGCAGCGAGTCACCCTGGCCCCCTGCAGAGCTGCGAAAGAACGCTGCTCCTTTAAGGAGTTTTGCTGCCGACATCAGAAGAGAGGGGAGGAGGTCCTCACGGCTGAGCAGGTGCTCCCGTCTTAGAGAAGGTCTGGCCGTGATGCAGATGTGGACTGCGTGCTGGGGAGCGGGGAGGCCCACACGGCACAGAGTTCTCTGTTCAAATTTTCATGTCCTGCCCTCAGACAGAAATTACATTTCGCCAGCTTGTAAATGAGTGTTCCTAGAAGCACTGTTCCTAATCGCTAGGAGCTGGAAATATCCCAGGCATCCATCGACTGGTGAGTAAGTTGACAGACGTGGAATTCTGCTCGGCCATAAGAAGGAGCAGACTCCTGATACCGTGACCGAGATGGCCCCAGGCGCTACGCCGAGTCTGAGAATCCGGACAGGAGCTCGTGCTGCGTCACGGCCCGTTCGCACCACGTTCAGGAGGAGGAGGACAAATCGCAGTGAGGCAGATTCAGGTCGCTGTCACCTCTGGGCGGTGGGGAGACGGATATTGGCAGGGAGGGGCACAGGGAGCTTCCGGGCGAGAGATGTGTTCCGTGTGTTGACGGACATGGCTCTGCACTTGTCAAAACCGAACACTCAGTCTGTGCATGTAACTGAGTGTAAAGGCAGTTTGGTTTTTAAAAACTAGCTTCTTTTTTTGTGTTTTTCAGTATTCTAGTACGAGTAACAAGAAAGAGCACGTCAGAATCACAAACAAGCCCCAGCCAGGCTTCTTGGAGCGGCTGAGCGAGACCTCGGGTGGGATGTTTGTGGGGCTCATGACCTTCCTGGTCTCCTTCTACTTAATCTTCACCAATGAGGTACGATGTTTGGGGTCCCTCTGTGCAGAGTGAGGGTCCCTGCAGTATCTTAATGCAGAGGCTGGATATGGTAATAAGGGTCAAGATTTTATGGGGATGAGGGTTGAATTAGTCAGTTCGTTCTGTTGTGCCCCGCTTCATGACTAACATAAGCAGGGAGGGGAAATGGATCAATTCACATACCTGAAATGGGGTGAAAGAAAAGGTGAAAAGTGACAGTCGCTCAGTCGTGTTTGACTCTTTGCAGCCCCATGGAATATACAGTCCATGGAATTCTGGCCAGAATACTGGAGTGGGTAGCCTGTCCCTTCTTGAGCAGACCTTCCCAACCTGGGAATTGAACCAGGGTCTCCTGCTTTGCAGGCGGATTCTTTACCAACTGAGCTATTCACACTCTGAAATGGGGACAGCCTCGGCCGCAGGCGTGGCTGGATCCAGGCATTCACGCTGGGCCACCAGGAGCCTCCGTCTCTCCATCTGCTGCCCATTTTCCTCTGTTGTTCCGCGGGCTCTTCCCCTGTGGCGGCAGAGGTGGTCCGGCAACAAGCCCAGAGAAAAGAGGCCGCGTCTCTGTTCCTAAGTCAGTTTAGCCAGAGGCGCAGGGAGATCTCTGAGTGTCCTCAGTCCGCTCTGAAGCACTCCTGGGGGCCAGTGGACACAGGATGCGGTTGGCGAGGCCTGGGTCACACTGAACGGCTGTGCCATCAGCCCTAGTGAAGCACATGGATGGAGGAGAGGGGAGGGGAGGGGAGGGGTGCAGGGCAGAGGCAGCCGCTGTTCTTCCTGGCGCGGCTGGTGCTGCGTGGGTGCGGGGAGGCCTGGAGAGCGGGCATCCTGGGTCCTCCTCGCCCCAGGCAGCAGGCGTCCAGCAGTTGAAATCCTCACTCTCCGGCGTGCACAGGGCCGCGCGTTGAAGACGGCGACCTCGCTGGCCGAGGGGCTCTCGCTGGTGGTGTCTCCCAGCAGCATCCACAGCGTGGCTCCGGAGAATGAGGGGAGGCTGGTGCACATCATCGGGGCCCTGCGGACGTCCAAGGTAGGCCGGCGGTGCCCGCTGACCACAGGGGCTCGGGCCCCTTGTGGGTGTCATCTGGAGGCCTAGGCCTCGGAAACATACTTCTGGTGTGAGTTGGACTGCACCGCTTGGCGGCTGGGGACCCGTCTCTCCAGGGCCTCAGAGGCTTCCTCTGTCAAATGGGGAGAAGCCTTGTAACAGCCCGAGTGGGCTCTGCAGATCAGCCAGATTCAGGAGCTCCCGTCCTGGCACAGTGGCCCTTGGCCGGAGCCTCACACAGAGGCGCTTTAACAGTGATGACGGGCCTTCGTGCCTGGGTTAGCGTCTCCTGTCTGAACACCCTTCATGCTGCCGGGCCCTGCAACCCTGGGCTCACAGCCTGAGCCGTGCGTGCAGCTTGGGTCACAGGCTCAGCTCTTGGGGCGGCGGCTCTGCTTGGCACCCATATGAGCAGCGCAGAGTTCCCTGGGCTGTCCTGCCCTCTGGACCTGTTTTTCCCCAGCCTAGCTTCCCCTGAGCTGAGTATTCTTGTCCTTCGTTTTCCTGGTCTGTTTCTCTGTGAAGCTCCTGTCTGATCCTAACTACGGGGTCCACCTCCCGGCCGTGAAGCTGCGGCGGCATGTGGAGATGTATCAGTGGGTGGAGACAGAGGAGTCCAGGTGAGGGGCTGGCTGGGGCTGCGGGAGGCACGGGGTCAGGGGGACGCGCGGCCGGCCTTCACCGCGGCACTGCTGGAGGCCACCGTGGGAAGTCTTCCTTTCGGAGGAATGTCAGATTGTCCCTGAGGGACTGGCCCATGGTCTCGATTGTAGGCGGCAGGGGTCTTCTGCGGAGTGCCTGGGGGAAGAAAGTGGCTGGGCTAGTTCCCGGGGATCGCCACGTGTCTGGGCTGGTGTGGACCAAGCCTGCGCCATGTGGGGAGAGTCTGGCCTGGGAGCCCCGAGGCCGCTTCAGGCTGGAGACGCCTAGAGGTGGGGCCGCCTCGGGGATGGCGGGCTGACTTGGGTGCCTGTTTTCCCCGCAGGGAGTACACGGAGGACGGGCAGGTGAAGACGGAGAGGAAGTACTCCTACAGTGAGTCGCGGGCCCCTCCCTGCTCTCTGCAGCCTGTGTCTTTCCTCAGCCAGCATCAGGCCCCCGGCGTGCTGGTCCTCGGAGCCCTGCTCCCCCGTCTGTCCAGCGAGGCTCCAGGAGCTGCCCCTTTGGCCCGCGGGTGGTCCCAGGCTTGGATAAGAGGACGAGGGGCTGGCGGGCCTCAAACCTGAGGCTTACCATGGTTTCCCCATGTTCCTTCTGCTCAAAACAGACACAGAATGGAGGTCGGAGATCGTCAACAGCAGAAACTTTGACCGAGAGATTGGCCACAAAAACCCCAGGTAAGAACCAGCCCCTGGCAGGTTCCTAGCCCCGCGTCCTCATCTGAGTAATGGGGCTGAGTTACTTCTGTCTCGCGGGCTGATGAAATGTGGGCCAGGATTCGGAGGCCCACTCCGGCACCGTGAGCAGAGGCGGGGCCTGACGCCCCTGGCCCTAGGGCCTGGGTATGAGGCTGGGCCGAGTGCCCAGAGGGGAGGTCAGTGGTGGGTGTGGGGAGACCATCCACAGGGCTTTCAAGAGCGGCCGCATTTGACGCCCCTGTTCAGGGTCCGGCAGAGGATGGTTAGCTCAGGGGCAGGGGTGAGGATGTGGAGACGGGCGTGACGCTGGACAGGGCCTGTGTGGGCTGTGTGCTGTGATGACCTGGGCAAGGCCAGAAAGGGCCTTGAACGTTCCCAGTGAGGCTTGGATGCTGGCAGGAAGGGTCTGGAGGGGAGGGTGTGAAGTCCATGGCAGGGCCATCTGACGGCTGGGCACCAGGGTGGGACAGGCTGGCAGGGGTCCAGGCAAGATCGTAAGAAGCTCTGGGTGACGGGAAGCCAGCGGAAGCTGCCCTTCCTCGGCAGGGGATGGGGTCAGGGGAAGACAAGACTGCGGGGCCGGGCTGGGCTGGGCTGGCAGGAGCCCCCGGGTGCGGACCCTGCCTAGCACCTCCCCTGGGACGCGGGCAGCTCCTCTGGTGCCCCACATCGCCGACAGCTCCCCCCCTCTCCCCAGCGCGATGGCCGTGGAGTCGTTCACCGCAACAGCTCCCTTCGTCCAGATCGGCAGGTTTTTCCTCTCGGCGGGTGAGTCTCAGGCTGTGGGTGAGCCACCGTGGACCCAGAACCCTGCACTTCCACCCAGTTGCCTCCCAGGAGCCGGGGCCCTGACTCAGTCCTTGGGTGGTTGAAGGGGTCTCCCGTGGCCCTGGGCAGGGGCCAGCCAGCACTTCTCCAGCGTCATACTTCTGGGCTGGGGCCAGAGGGCAGGTGTGTCCCCAGGAAGGGGGCCCTGTGTGGAACCCCCCGAAACCTGTTCAGGGAGCAGCTGCCAGGTGTGGGTCCTTGCCGGGCTGAGCAGGCGGGGCTGAGAGCCCCTCCTCAGGCAGCCCTGGAGGGCAGCGCACATAAGGCCCCGGGCTCCACTCCTGAGCCCCGCGGGCCCCTGGCCCTGAGCCAGACCCCGGAGGGCCTCCCACAGAGAGGGGCTTGCAGGGGACAGCGTGGCTGTGAGACTGCCATCGAAACTCCTGGGGCTTGTCCCTGGCCAGACCTGACGAGGGAGAGAGGACACCTAGGGTCAGCACGTCGAGGGGCAGGGAAGAGACCGTGTGAGCAGGGCCTGGCCTGTCGGCCGTGTGCTCTGGCCCTCAGTTGGTGCCAGCCATGCCAGGCAGCCCGGGCTCGTGCTGCGGGGCAGCAGGGAGCCAGGCTGGGACGCAGGTGACTGGCCTGGGGAGCAGTGGCCACAGGGCTGAGGCCCTCCCGGGCTGCGGTCACTGCCTGACGGGGTTGGCTTCCTGGAGGCGCTGGAGGCTTAAGGGGCTGGCCCTGTGGATGGATGGAGCTGGAGCAGGGCCTCCGGGTGGGAGAGCGGGTGTCCAGAGGCCCCAGGGGATGTGCCGGCAGGCGGCCCCGCAGCCGGGCTTGTGGGGCCGGCTGGGAAGGCGTCAGGCTGCGGGTTTGCAGGCGGGGCTGCAGCAGACACGCACTGTTCCTGACCACCCGCCTCCCAGGGCTCATCGACAAAGTGGACAACTTCAAGACGCTGAGCCTGTCTAAGCTGGAGGACCCGCATGTGGACATCATTCGCCGGGGGGACTATTTCTACCACAGTGAAAACCCCAAGTACCCCGAGGTACCCAGCGGGTTCGGGCGCTCGATGGCAGAGGTCGGGGCCCCTGAGTCCCGCCCCTGACAGCGCGCAAGAGTCCGAGCCGCAGCTGGCAAGGGTGGAGGGAGCGGGTGTCTGCGCAGTGGGGTGCCTGGGCGCGGGTCGGGGTGGTGTGACCCCCTCGTGGGCGGGTAGGCGCCCTGGGCCCCAGCTTGGACTCCCACCTCCCTCACGTGCCTCTCTTCCACCCCAGGTTGGGGATCTGCGCGTCTCCTTCTCCTACGCGGGGCTGAGCAGCGACGACCCCAACCTGGGCCCGGCTCACGTGGTAAGCGGCTCCCCAGGCAGACAAGGAGGGGGCCTCCCGGGTGCAGACACCTGGGCCCAGGTGTGTGCTTAGGGCATACCCCTTCCCATCGTGTGTGCGCACGTCCACGGGTCCCAGGCGGGCGAGTGGCCCTGGAGGGTCTCAGCGCGGTGCCTGGAGAGGCTCTTCCAGCCCTGTGCAGGCGCTCTCCCTGGGCGCTGACCTCTGCTCTGAAAATGCTTGGTCCTGCGCCCCAGACCCTGTCACCCCCGCCCCGCCCCCACCGGGTCCCCTCCGGGGCTGTGGAGGGAGCAGCCCAGCGGGAGCGCCTCCCCCAGGCCCACGTGGCGGTAGGGGCTGGGGCGGCCTGGGGCTCCCTGCTGCCTTGGTGCACAGTGAGGAGGGCAATGGCCCCGCGGGCAGATGGCCCTGCAGCTCTGAGCTAGAGGTCTCTGACCAGGTCACCGTGATTGCCCGGCAGCGAGGCGACCAGCTGGTCCCCTACGCCACCAAGTCGGGGGACACCCTGCTTCTCCTGCACCACGGGGACTTCTCGGCAGAGGTGAGCGGCCGCGGCGTGCCGCGTGGCGCACTGGTGCAGCTCCAGTGCTCTGGTCACCAGCCGCCCCCACGGAGGTAGAGCCAGGGCCGCAAGGCAAGAGAAGGCAATAGAGGGGTGAGGTGTCCAGAGAGAGGGAGCGGTGAGCAAAGCAGAGAATCCCCGGACCCCCCGGATGCCCAGAGGTGGCAGATGTGGTAACAGGAGCCTCCTTTGGCAGCGGGTGGTGAGCAACATCTTTGCTGAGTCCCAAGTGAAGAGCCGGTGGGTCAGTCTTGTCGCAGCCCAGGGCCCCCGTTGCCAGGGCCAGGGCGCCGTGTGGCCCTGAGCACAGAGGGGCAGGCAGAGGCCCCTTTGAGCTGAGTGTGAGCTGGGGTGAAAGAGTGAGTTTTGCAGGACCAGGTGAGTGAGGGCAGGCGCCCCCAGGGAGACCTGCATACCCCCATCCATAACATAGGGTCAGGCCTCACCCACACCACGAGGACAGGCTGCAGAGAGGGAGGGGCCTCTGGTCCAGCGCCTGCTGGCGGGGCGGCATAAGACCCCTTGGTGGGCTGTGGCCACCTCCCCTCCCTGCTTGTCCTGCAGGAGGTGTTTCGTCGGGAACAGAAGAGCAACTCGCTGAAGACGTGGGGCCTGCGGGCGGCCGGCTGGGTGGCCATGTTCATGGGCCTCAACCTCATGACACGGATCCTCTACACGCTGGGTAGGTGGGCAGACGGGGCCTCTTTGGCCCCCACCGCCCACTGGGTGCGCTCAGCCCCTGCTGTGACCTCAGGGTCTTGGGATGGGTGAGCCGGGGTGGATGCTGACCCCCGAGGCTGTGGTCTCCCTGCCCTGCCCACCACGCATCCCCTCAGCCTTCACCCCTTCACCCACAGCTGAGGTGCTGTGCTGGGGGGCTGGCCTGCCGGGAGATCTCCAGGTTCCCTTCCTGCCCCAGCCTCAGTTTCCTCACACCTAACTTGCTGAGTTTTGTGAAGAGCTTGGCAAATAGGAAACACTCAAGAGCTGTCATCCTTCACACCCCACCCCCCAAACCCTGAACTAGACTTGGGACAGCCCTAGCAGCTCTGGAACGCAGGGGAGGCTGTGCCGGGCTGCTCATGGGCCCCAGGTTGGCCTGCTTGAGCCCAGACGCTCGGCTCCGGAACCAACCCCAGGGTGGGTGACTGGCGCTGGGCCTGGCTGCTGTGCAGGAGTATGGGGCTTCTCGGGGGACTGAGCCCTGTCCAGTCAGGTGATTATGGTTCCCACAAACCCCTCCTCCGCTTAGCCTTTCCAGCTGGGAGTCTGGCTACAGCCCCCAGACGATCAGCCCATTTTACAGGTGGGAAGACTGAGGAGCAGTGGGGGTGGGGGAGGCTGCTTCCCCCAGAGGGCGGAACCGCACCCAGGAACGCAACCCGCATGGTCATGAGGCCCATCGTGGCCACGACCTCGGGTAGGCCCTTTCCTCTCGGGGCCCGGTCCCCCTCGTCAGGTCTGTCTTGGGGGCTGCCCTCTGACTGGTTCACTCCATGCCAGAGGCTGAGCCTCTAGGGTCAGGACAGAGTGAGCACACAGAGGGACTCGGTGCAGGGGAGGGACGCGGGAAGCTGCCGGCGGGGCACCCGTCCACGCCGCTCCGCCCTCCGTTCCTGTGACAAGCACCTTCTGAGAGCCTGCTGCGTGAGCATGGGCTGTGGGCCCTGGAGGCCGAGCCGCCAGCAGGGCAGGCAGGGGCCCCGTCCTGGAGGCCGTGCCATGAGGACGGGCAGGGTCCTGGTCCTCTGAGCTTAGTGTGGTGGCTAAGAGCGGAGGCTCTGCACTCAGACAGCCTGGATTTAAATTGTGGTTCTGGCACCTTCTGTCTGTAACTTAAGTGCCAGGCCTCGGTGATCTTGTGGGTGAACCGAGGTTAGGAACAGCACCAGCCTACAGGAGGGCGGGGTTGGATGAAATGCGTGGTCCCCCAGCCAGCGCCCACACACGAGCCCTGCTTGTTGCGGGGGCTGTTGGGCCTACATGGGGCTGGACCCAGATGGGCCCCAGGCGGCCTATGGGCCGCTGCACCTCGCGGGCCTCTTGGGAACTGAGTGCAGGCAGGCCGGCCGGTGCATGCCGGCCACGGAAGGCCTGCCTCAGCGGTCCGCAGGTGAGGACAGGGCAACTGCAGAAGGGCTGATGGAGCCCACGTTGGGTAGCAGCCTGCAGGGGTCTCCAGGTGGGTGGCTCCTCCGGTCCATCGAGCCCTCACAGGTCCTCCCTGGAGCTGGCACACAGGTGACTGGTCACAGCTTGGGTGAGCGACAGGCTCCTCCAGGAAGGGCTGGACGGCCCAAACAGGCCTGCGGGGGGTTCAGCCTTGCTGCCTTGTCGGGTAGCAGAGAGGTGCTCGCCAGCATCTCCCATCTGCCCCAGGGCCTGCCCGGGCTGGGCTGGGCTGAGCCGGCCGTGCGTGGGGCTCTTCCTCGTGTGTCCCGGCCGCTGCGGGCCATGTGTCCCACCGCTGCCTCTCCCTCCGCACCTGGTCCAGAGACAGGTGGGCTGCCAGCAGGGGGAGCAGAGGAGCCGAGCTGGGGGCCTGGGAACCCTGACCGCACTCTCTCTCCACAGTGGACTGGTTCCCCATCTTCCGAGACCTGGTCAACATCGGCCTGAAGGCCTTCGCCTTCTGCGTGGCCACCTCACTGACCTTGCTGACCGTGGCCGCCGGCTGGCTCTTCTACCGGCCCCTGTGGGCGCTCGGCATCGCTGGCCTGGCCCTGGTGCCCATCATCGTTGCTCGGACTCGGGTGCCGGCCAAGAAGCTGGAGTGAGCGGGTGCAGCGCCCGCAGACACCCCCGCGCCTCAGACCCAGGCCGCCCTCCCCTGAGCCGCCTGGGTCTTGGATTCCACACGCGCCCCGCCCCAGCCACACACACGGGCGGCGGGTTGGTGTCCGTCAGTTAGCCCCTCACGCCCCTTCTTGCCGCGGGCAGCTTTGCTGGCAGGAGGCAGCTCCCGTCTGGCAGCGTGGCCTCCGCCCTCCGCTTGTCTCCTTTTCTCTCTGGGCACCGCGTGGCCGCCTGTATCTCTTAGCTGATGTCTGTAGAGGTGGTGGCGCTCAGACCAGAGACGGTGCCAGGACCCGCCACTGCCACACCAGGGTCCAGGACAGGGTGGCCTGGGCACCACAAACCTGCTCTGCGTGACTCAGCTCGGTGCTCAGAGGGCCACGGGGTGTCTCGATGAGTGTGGACGTCTGTCCGGCTTCGCACGCATGTTGCAGTTTGGCAGAATCCTTTTGGTGTGCAGGACCTTCCGAAGGTCTGGTTACTTAATGTTTCTTATCGCTTCGTGTCTCTGCATGAAACTCCCTGACAAGGGGATTGTTTGGGGGGTTGTTAAGTGGGGGTTGTTTGAAATAAGACTTAAAAAACAAAACCCCTCCTGAATGATTCATATCTCAGACTGTTACACGAAAGCCCTCTGTGACCTGTCTGTTGAAGTCAGTTCAGAGCATGGAAGGTTCGGTGGGGCTGTGACTTACCTGGTTGAGGAAGTTACCCGTCCGTATTCTGGGCCCCTGGGAAGGTTTTCAAAGCTTCAGGTGCTTTGAAACCAGTGTTAGCAGAAGGCTTGTTTTCCCTCAGAGAGGAGACGGGTGTCTCTGCGTCTGAGAGAAAAGCATTTCCTTTCTTCTCTGGCCTCAAAACGCACTGTTTTCTTGAAGGTGATTTTGCATTATTCAGCTATCCCAAGTGTGCTCCTTCATGGAGACCCCTTGCACGCGCGCACACACACAGATCGACCACAGTCGGGCATCAGAGGCTGCGTGTTGGGAAGCTCTCACCCGGCTCTGCTCACCACATGCTTTGCCGTTAGCACCCGGCCCCAAGTGGCTGCTCCGGGGGCCTTATGTGCTCAGTGACCACAGCTTCATTCCTAACTCAAATCCACCCACACTTAGTTCACAGTTTCTAAGTTTCCTAACTGCTTTCACACCCTTCGAAAGATAAGTATGTCGATGTCTTAAGAGATGGTACATCCTTTGACTATTGGAACTTGGTATGCCTTGCTGGGGAGAAGGCGATGGCACCCCACTCCAGTACTCTTGCCTGGAAAATCCCATGGATGGAGGAGCCTGGTGGGCTGCAGTCCATGGGGTTGCTAAGAGTCGGACATGACTGAGCGACTTCACTTTTCACTTTCATGCATTGGAGAAGGAAACGGCAACCCACTCCGGTGTTCTTGCCTGGAGAATCCCAGGGACGGGGGAGCCTGGTGGGCTGCTGTCTGTGGGGTCGCACAGAGTCGGACACGACTGAAGCGACTTAGCAGCAGCAGCAGCAGCATGCCTTGCTGGGGTGGCTGCTTTAGTGAGTAATCTCTCTCAGTGTGCTGGGGGACTTGTGGTGTAAACTGAGCTTTTTCATGTACAAAACAGCCAGCCCCAGGGATGCTATCTGGGTTTAAGGACTGAAATCGTGTTCACTACTGCCTGTTAAATCAATGGTTTCTTTTATCAACTCCTAAAGGTGCATCTGGAAAGCACAGCGACAACATGATGGCCAGATACAAAATCCTTGACATTCGTGTAACTTTTTTCTAGTACAGATTTTAAATTACTGCCAATTTCAAGTGTTCTTAAAGAACAAAAGAATGGTAATAAATATTTCAAGCATGTGGAAAATCATAATGAAACTTGTATTCTTTGTATTTTTGATAAAAATTCAAAATAAACTTCTAAATATCTTTTGATACAGAACTCGCCATATTCCCCTTTTTGCATTCTTTCTGAAATTTCTGTCTCATAAGAATTCAGCCATAGAGTTTATTTAGAACCTATGAACTTGGCAACTTATGTATTGCTTTTAGTAGTTAAACTTGGTTTAAGTTTTTTAAAACGGCACCTGGATATTCGCCGCACTTGAAAACCTACCTTGTTCTGCGTGGACTGAGTGGCTCCTGAGGCCCCATCTGTAGGTGGTTCTCGGAGGTGGGAGGGAGTGAGCGGGGCCCAGCGCAGAAGGCGTCCCCGCCTGGGCAGATGAGCTGTGTGGCGCCTGCTATGACGGTGGCCTGAGCCTCAGCTTCCTCACCTGTGACGCGGGGGATGTCTCTACCCCACGGGTGGTGGCGGGCATGGAACGAGAGGAAGCCCACGAGCCCGTTCTGCAGCAGCGGACGGCGGCCAAGCGTCCATCCTGCTGTTTGAACTTCTTTTCCCCTTATTACAGGATTTGAGGCAGGTGAGTGCTAACTTGTCAGAACCCGAGGTTGGGCTCCATTTCCACGATGTGTCCCCAGGAGCTGCCTGCCGTCTGCCTGAAGAACAGGTTATTCCTGCAGAAAGCGGCAGTGCTCGACTCCACTCCCAGAAAACAGGGCGCTCACCTGCAGGAGGGTGAGACCGAGCTCTGACTCAGAAAGTGCCCTCAGAAAGTGCCGGAGCCAGTGGTTTCCACGGCAACCCCCAGTGTTTCTCAACAAGAGCCTTCCTGCCAGTTCCTGCCACATGAGTCACACTCCAGAGGGTTTTGTCTGTTTCCCTTTTGGACAAAACAGACTGATTTTTCATGGCTACTGTCAAGACTAAGTAATACCTCCTCAACTAAACAGAAAAATATTCCTCTGTAACGCTGAGTTCTCAGCCTGCGGGAAAACAAACTCCGGTCTTTAATGTAGTCCTGAGCTGTGTGCCCACTTCATGGACCAGACTTGTGGAGCCGTGAGCCATGCCAGTCAGTCCTAAAGGAAATCAGCCCTGACTGTTCATTAGAAGGACTGATGCTGAAGCTCCAAGACTCTGGCCACCTGACGCGAAGTGCCAGCTCACTGGATAAGACCCTGATGCTGGGAAAGATTGAAGGCAAAAGGAGGGGGCAACGGAGGATGAGATGGTGAGATGGCATCACCGACTCAACGGACAAGCGTTTGAGCAAGCTCTGGGAGACAGTGAAGGACGGGAGCCTGGCGTGCTGCAGTCCGTGGGGTCACAGAGAGTCAGGCGACTGAGTGACCGAACAGAGACAACGTGTGTGCACATCGTTGTCACCCAGGTGTCCTCAGCTGATGTAAAATCTGAAAGATGTGGAGCCGAGCCTTTTTAGATAAATGCTTTATTTTTTTCTCAAAATGTTATAAAAGTTATTTCTCCTAAATATCTAGTGTTTAGGGCTTTATACATGTATCCAATAATGAGTAGAATCGAGTTAAACACTGACCCATTCTTCCCAACTTTTAAGTCACGCCCTCCTCCGGGGGGTCTTCTTGACCTGAGGCTCAAACACTGTCTCTTTCGTCTCTGCGCTGGCAGGCGGGTTCTCCGCCACCAGTGCCACCTGGGAGCCTCCTGGTGACGTGTAGTCTCGCTGTTTTCCTCGCTGTAGCTCTTGGTTCTAGTCCTCTGCTGCCCTGAAGTGTTCCTGGCAAAGCAGGCAGCAGAATCGCCTGAGGGGGCCCGCGCTGACCCGCTCTGCCTGCACGCAGCGGCAGGGAGCTGCCTGGGAACCACAGGGGCCCCGAGGCCAGGCCTGAGCCGTCTGCAGCGGCTCGAGTGCGGACGCGGGCGGGACTCTGCCCGGGAGCAGGGTCTGGGGCAGAGCCGAGCCGCCCAGGAGGTGACTGCCCGCGTCACAGCTTCTCAAACGGGAACAGCTGGGCAGCCGCTTCCTTCTTCTCCCTCCTGGTCTTCCTGGGGCACTTTGGCTTCTCGGCCTCTCGGTTTTGGGGCCAGGAGGCCGCCAGGATCCTGGCCGCTTCCGCTTGAGAGCTGGTCCCCTCCTCCTCGTCTGATGAGAGCCCGCCTCCCGCATCCGTGTGGGGAGCGGCCGCCTCACTCTAGGGGGGCGGGGGGGTGGGGGGGGACAGGAGAAGCGGCAGCGTCAGGAAGCCCGCGAGTCCCGGAGCACGGCCATGGGACGCAGGGGCCAAGGTGAAGGGACTGCCCACAAGGAGCTGAGCCCCACCCAGCAGGCGACTGCCAGGGGCACCCTGCACTTACTTCCTGGGTTTTGAACCAAAAAAGTGCCCAAATGCTTAGCCCTAACACTCAGTGTCGGATGCTCCGAGGAAGCAGCCCTGGAGGTCTCGAGTCTGGGGAGGAAGGGGCAGAAAGCTCGGGTGGGAGGAAGGAGCCCGTGGGAACACGGAGCTGGGAGAGGGGGCATCAGGGATCTGAGGAGGGAGTAGATGCAGGTGGGGGGGCGGTCAGATGCTGCCAGAGCACGTCTCCACATCCGTGACCCAGCACTGACGGACCACTCCATGTGACTGTGCCCGGGGGCATCTGTGCCCCCGACGGGAGCCCTCGCGCCACAGTACTGCAGAAGGGCCTGAATGAGCACCCGGGGTGGGCAGGCCTGGGGTGGGTAGCAGCCCCAGGGGCAGTACGAGGCCAGGAGGTGCAGACACCTGTCCGCCCGAGTGGGCTCAGCACCGGGTGCAGCCCACGGTGGGCACCCTTGTGTAGACAGGGCAGGGCCCACGGCCTGACTCCGGGACACCTTTCTCAACACGGACAGAGCACAGGCCCGGGAGACACAGGTCGGTGGCACCGGGACAGAGCGGCCCGCGGTGCCCGAGCCCTCCCCCGGGCGAGCTGTCATGCGGGGACCACACTGACCTGGGCCCCGTAGCGAAGCTTCAGCCGCTCCCGGATCAGCAGCCCTTTGACGAGCAGCTTCCAGTTCCCCAGAGCCCGCTTCTCCCTCTTCTGCAGAGGCGGACAGACAACAGGAGACGCTGAGCACGGCCATTCAGGAAGATACAGGGGACACGGTGGGTCGGCAGAGTCGCTCGGCCTGACTCATGAAGCAATACGCAGGAGAGGCACCAAAACCAAACCCCTCTCCTTGACGGGCACCAGCTCTGAGGTGTTTTGGGAGGATGCGGGGGCATGCCCTGGACCATGGCAGATGCCTTCAGGAGGCAGGTCGCTGCTCAGCGCCCCCGGGGAGGCAGTCAGCCAGAGAGCGTGCTGGGCCCGGCTTGCCATCCTCGCGGCCGTGGTGCAGGCGGCCTGGGGGGAGCAGCCCCGCCCTGCGTGCCCACGCCCGCCCGCTCACCTCCTTCTCCTTCTTCTCTATGAGCGCCTGCTCGTTCTCCCAGGCGGTCAGGAGCGCGTCTCTGTACTCCTCGCAGACCACGTAGCCGTCGGTTCTGCGGGGTCAGCACACGTGGCCCTTGAGCCCGCGCCTGCTCTGGCCTCTCTGCTCCCCGCCGCCGGGACAGCCAGCCGCCCCTAAGCACTCGGGCCCTGAAGGACCTCCTGGCCGGTGGTCCACCGTCCCGGCCAGGGCTGCCGGCAGACACCACCCGGGCGGAAGGCGGGGCGGTGGACCCCCCCTCTCCTCCTCCACCGCGGGAGTGGGCAGAGGCCACCCGCCGGGAGGCATGCTGCTCGGTCGCCCTGAACGCCCCCAGAACAGTGTTTAACCCGGCACCTCAGGGTGCTGGTGTCACCGGCTTTACAGCCTCTGGACGGAAGCCCCAGAGGGAAAGTGTGAAAAGGTCAAGGATCGAGGCTGACCCTGCGAATCCAGAGGAAAACCCTGAAAGTAAGAGCCGGGGGCCTCGCCCCCACGCCAGCCTGCCGCGCCGCCTTTGCGCCTCGGCGGCACGCCCCTCACGCACATGGGATGGCAGTAGCCTTTGTGGAAGTCGAAGCCGGTGACGGCCTGCGCACAGTCAATGTTCAGCTTGCGGGCCACGCGGTGCAGGTTGGGCAGGTTCAGCTGGACGCAGCCAACGGGCATCATGCTGGGCAGGAAGAGGTACACGTTCCCAAACTCGTTCCGGGGCACCTGCGGAGGGAGGCGCCCAGGTCCAGCCAGCCGCAGAGGGAGGCGGTCTGGTCCCGGCCCCCGCGGACGCGGCCCTCCTTGCCTTCCCGTCCACGGCCACCGGCGGCTGGTACTCCTCGGTCTGCCATCTGCCAAACAGGCCCAGGTCGTTGTAGTCATGCAGCTGTGGCTCGGCCTGGCGGGCTCTCCGGGCACGGTTGGAGTAGCCTTTCACCATCTACGCCAGAGGGAGTGGCCACCGCTCACACCACCACTCCCGGCATACTGGGCACTGAGCTCAGTGCAGCCTTTCCAGCAGACCCGGAGGTGGGGTGTGTCATTAGCAAAACCTCCGTATTAACAGGTGAGCAATCTAGGAGGCATAAGCAGTTCACCCCCCGTCACAGCCTTAAACTGTGTCCTGTGTCCATCACTGAAGGGCAAAGTGGCCTCGAGATGTTTCTGTGGCTGGTGAGCGACAGGCCTGCTTTGGGCCATGACCAGCTCCCTGCGCCTCAATCCCTTCCCATGAACCAGAGGCCCGCTACCCAGCCCAGCTCCCCAGGTCTCAACAACCCAAAGGGCTCCTCCCAGGGATCTCTCAGGAGCGCCCGTGGCTCACGACTGCCCACTGTCCTCTGCTGGCTGAACTGGGCCCCGCATCCTGTCCCAGCCTTGCGGTCTGTGCTGAATTCACGTGTCTCTGGGCAGCCAGCCGACCCAGTGTGGCACCGAGGCCGGGGCAGGGCCCTGGGGCCGCTGTCTCACTAGCTCAGGCCTCAGACAAGCTGCCCTTTCTCAGCTCCTGCTTTCCTGTCAAATTCATGCGTGATGCCAGCTCCAAGACTCAGCAGAGACCGCAGAGCTGGTGTGGGCATGTCCACACTAGGCAGGGTTGTGGCCTCTCTGAACACGAAGGGGACACCGATCTGACCCCAGGGCCTCAGGCACACACCAGGGGTCAGAGGGCTGCTTTCCGGCCCGGCTCTCCTGCGTGCCCACCTCTCCTGCGTGCCCACCTCTTACGAAGTCCTCGGTGCAGACGGACAGCATGCCCACGCTCTTCCCCCGACCCCCAGGGCGTGCAGCCGCCTTCCGTCCCGCAGCTCTCACCTTGTATGGCACTTCCCCAAGCCGCACCACACGCGCTTGTTTCAGCCACGTGTCCCTGGAGTGCAGGGTGTGAACGCAGTCCCTAAGGAGTGGACGGGAGACAGAGGGCTGCTCACACCCGCTGGAGCCCCAAGCGCCCCGCTGCCTCGCCCAGGGCACTGGGGAGGCCCCCGTCAGGCCTACGGCCTGCCGTCTTGTGGGGGACGCGTCCACTCAGACCCCAACCCCAACGGCCGCACACGGCGCCTCCTTCCATGGGGAGGTCCCGGCAGCCAGGTCAGGGGGCGGAGCACCCCAGCAGTGCAGGTGAGGTGCGTACCCCCTGCCTTAGGGTTTGGTTGGCTGCTCAACACCAGATAAAGAAAGAGAGGGACAAGCGTCTAGGTGGCGGCTGGGGCCCCTGACCAGGCAGCGGACAGGGAGCTCCCACACAGACCCTAACCCCTGGGGGTTCACCCACAGGAAGTAGCTCCCAGGCAGGGGCCTTGAACCACCTACTCCTGTGCATTTTCTGAAGCTTCCTTTTCTGCCTTTCTTTTCCCATTTACCAAGAACATCCTCAATTTTTTGGGCTGGTGGGTTACTGTTTTTAAAAAGTCACTTATTTCCTATTACCATTTCTTAAATTTCTTCTGGTTTTTAAGTTTTACTCATGTTATTAAAACTTTGTTCAGTTTTAACTACATATATTTTATGTTCATTTCCCATGTTTATTTCTCCTTGCTCCTTGGCAATTTCTCTTTACTGCAGAAAAGATACACATGACATAGAATTCACCACCTGAGTCATTTTCAGGTCTGTGGCTCAGCGGCACTGTTAGTAACCATCACCACCATCGTCTCCTGAACCTCTCATCTTCCTAGGCTGAAACCCTAAACCCTGTAAAATATCCAGTCATTTTGATTTTCACTATCAAATCCTTTATTCCTTCCTTTTATGTGTGTGTTTGACTTCAGTTTTGGGTTTTTTTATTGCCCATATAAACCTTACCTGCCCTACTTATTTGTCCTCCTGTAAAGTCGGCCTGCCCCCGATCTTTTAATCCCTGTGGTTTTAACTCTCAGGCTTTAAGCTCAGTTACACACTCCCCCACGCCCCACCCCTGCCGGGGCACATGGCACGCATGCGCAGTCAAGCTCGTCTCCCAGCCCTCGGAAGGCCGCAAGCCCCGCCGGGCGGCTCCGCACCTGGAATAGACGGCCTCCCCGCGGCAGTACCCGAGGATAGCGGCCGTCTCAGGGTAGATGGCCTCGAACTTGAGGAGGTGCCTCTTAAGGGCGTAGAGAGGGTGGTTCTTATACGTGCCGATGACGGTGGGCAGAGGCTGGTCCAGGTGCTTCGCCTGAAACTGCAAAGGCCAGAGAGACAGTGCCGGGTGTGCTACACGCGTGCTGACTCTGTGCGACCCCACGGACTGTAGCCCGCCAGGGTCCTCTGTCCATGGGATTCTCCAGGCAAGAAGACGGGAGTGGGTTGCCATTTCCTTCTCCAGGGGATCTTCCCGACCCAGGGATCAAACCCACGCCTTCTATATTGCAGGCCAATTCTTTACCACTGAGCACTGGGGAAGGCCCAGGTTTGGCAGGGGCAACCCTCAAACAACTTGCTCGGGTAGCAGATGGTGGCAGGGCTTTCGGGGCCCCAGGCTGCTGCCCTGGGCTGTGCCCCGGCACTCTGCTCTGCAGACGCCGATGTGTCGAAAGCGCTGCACAGTCTGGCGGCTTTGCAGCTCCCGGCGCTGGAAAAGTCACCCCTGCCCTTCGACACCGTGGCCGGCCTGAGCAGAGCCTTCCTCGGGAGAAGGCTGCACCATAAGTGACACCATGGTTCTGTGATGCGGGTTCCAGGGCCCGGCTCCCATAGAGACCAAGACAGCACCCACAGCTTCTCCACCCGCTTCGATCCACGCCTGTCCGCTCCACAGTTTCCAGGGCCTGGGTCCTCACAGGCAACCGCACTGCTCCCACCCTCATCCCTCTCCCCCGCTCTCCTGCGCTTGCCCTCAGCGTCTCTCCAAATCCCCGACAGACGAGGAGGACCAGCACGTGGGGAGGCGGGAGCAAGCCCGCGCGACCAGCTTGAGCAAGCCCATGAACTAGGTGAGTCACAGCAGGCTCGGCATGGACGCGCGACCCCGTCACCTCGGAGCCACTCCCTGGGCGAGCTCCCGGCGTGCCCCGCAACCGACAAGGCGCCTCCTCAGCCCTCCGCGCTCCTCCCCGGGGCTGAGTCCGGGGTTACGGCAGGGATGCTGGTTTGCACACCTGTGCGCGGGCGCATGCTGAGCGGGGGCTACTGAGCGTTTTCCTCTTTCACTCGGGACGACTTACCTGACTTACATCAAGCTCCACATTTCTAACTGGGCAATAACTGCAAGGTCACAGGCTTTGGAGCCAGAGCAACCTGGGTTCCAATACCAAGTCAGCTCATCTCTCAGAGCCTCAATGTGTAGCTGGTGAGATCAAGGCTGCAATACCCCAGCTTGATTTTAATAACCAGAGCGCCCCGGCCGCTCTGACCGTTAACTGAGGCAGCACTCCAAACCCCCAGCGCGGGCCCGGCGCTGCCCCCGGTCCTCACCTCCTGGTCCTCCCGCTGCTCCCTGTCCACCAGCGGGCTCCGGTAGGGGCGCAGGGTCTCTGCCCACCAGGCAGCGTCCACGCGGCTCTTGCGAGTCGCCGTCAGCCAGGCGGGGTCGTACCTCTGCGTGACGTCGCGCACGCAGCCGGTGCCGTCGATGCCCACGACGTAGGTCACGGGCTTGGTGGCGTACTGGTAGCAGGTGAGGGGCTGGCCCACCACGCCGTGCACACAGTCCACACACACCCACTTCTCCTCGCGCTCCAAGAACACCTCCAGCCACTGGTCCACGCCGGGCGCTCCCTGTCTGCTGCCTGCCTTCCCACCGGCCCCCGACGGTTTCTTGCCTCTCTCCAGCTTACTGCCCGCAGCGCTGGCTGATGCTTCTGCGAAGCCAGAGGGCGGATGGCGGCTTCCGTGCTGGGACTTGGACCTGCTCTTGGACCCCACCTTCGTTCTCTGAGGGGCGGGGGCCCTCCGCCGCCTGGGCAAGCCGGGCTCGGAATCCTCATCGGACGGGCGGCAGCTGTCCTCGCTGGAAGGCTCAAAGTCAGAGCCGCTGCTGGCTGCGCCGCTCCCGCTCTCCTCCTTGTAAGACACCCTGGCAGCCGCCCGCCGCCTCCGGGACTGCGCTCGCCTCTGGGTCCCCCGTCTCTGCCCCCGAGCCTGGCCCGCGTCCTCCCCGCTGGACGGGGACTCCCCCCGTGGCCTCCTGCCTGCGGCCGCCTTGCCCCCCTTCCCTCTGGCACGGGCCCCACCAGCGCCCCCAGAAGACGTGTCGTCTCCTTGGCTTCCTTCGCTGGGCTTTCCTGGAGCGTGGCTGGAGGCTTCTGAGGAGCCCCCAGGCGCCTCTGTGGATCTTTCCTTGGAAGGTTTCTTTCCCTTAAACAGAACAGGAAATGTCTGCTTTTTATCTTTAGCTAATGATACGATAAAGATTCTGCCATCTAACAGGCCTAAGTCCTGCTGGAGCGCCAGCGTACACCAGACGTCCCCAGCTCAGTGACGGGCTGGCTGCCCTCCAGCGGGGGGTGAGAAAGCGCTCACTAAATTCTACAGCACCCGAGAGGAGCCCACAGTCTGATTCTTCCCACTGTCAAGTGAGTACAGGATGTGGGACCAGACAAACCCGGGTTCAAATCCACTTCTGCATCTTAGTTTTCTGTGACATGGATAATTATGTCAGCGCTGAGTCTCAGTTTCCTCAGCAGGAGTAACCATCTTACACATAAGGCACTTTGCAAGCAAAATCGCATTATTAAGAATTCAGAAATTATTAAAACTTGACTTCTGGACCAAATTTCAGACAGTGCCCACACCCCCAAGGAGCACTGTTCATCCCCCTTCCTGGATGACGGCAGAGTCCAGAGGCTCCCCATCCTCAGCCCACACCGCTGAAGAGGACGAGCAGCTCTTTACCGTACCATCCACAGAGCAGAAACGAGAGCACCAAGGAGCCCGGCCCACAGGCCCCTCTGCACACGCAAAGCCCAGGCTGCTAGATACCCGCCCTGCACACAGCTTCCCTGCACAGCGCCCGAGCCAGGCCCACTCAGAGGAAGCCTGCTCTGCAAAGACTGCCTTTAAAAGCAGCCTCACGAGCAGGTCTGGTTAAGCCTCAGGTAATTTCTCACTCCTCCGTGACCACCCACCCTTTCCTCTGCGAGGCCCGGGAACGTCACCTTCGCTGCTGATAACTTCAGAGGAATTGGCTGCAGAGACAGTACGAGGCGGGTAGGGAGATGCAGGGCCCGGAGAAGCAGCAAAAATATCTAGAATGAGAAAGAACAACATGCTTATCCTCGGGAAAGAAGTAAGGATTGGCGTGATCCCGTGTGGTGAATGAGCCCTGAAGACACGGCAAGTCAAAGGAGCCGGACACGGAAGGCCACACGGAGCTGCCCCTCGGCTACTGCGAGGACCGCCCCCAGGACCCGCTTGGGTTCCAGAGCCTGGGATGCCGCCCCACAGCCGGGTACAGCAGCCGGCCCTCTGTACCCTCGGGTCCCGCCTCTGCGGGCTCAGCCCCTGTAGGGAGACGTCTGATCGGCAGTCAGTGAGTCTGTGAACGCACAGGTGGGAGACAATGAGCGCTGCAGTATCCAAGCTGTGTAAACCCACAGACAGAACACGGGCCGGTGGCCGCCAGCCCCCAGGGAGGTGGGTGGCTGTGTGGTGGGCACGGGGCTCCCTTCTGGGGCAGCAGCCGGGATTTGGGAACAGGCGGTGGCTGGACAGCACTGTGAACAGAAATGCTCTCCTCTTTTCTTAAAAAAACAAAAAACGATTGTTTTGCTTAATAAAACTGCAGGAAGAAAACGTGCACACAGATACACAGGAACACAGGCTGGGAGGATGTTGCTGAGACACCACCGTCCTCTGGCTGGTGGGTCAACAGCACAGTTCCTGGCCAGATCCTCAGACGTCCCCATGCCAAACCAGAAGAGAAAGTAAAGATGCCGGACATACGGTCTCTAAAGATACAAAACGTCTGTCTCTCTCCCTAAACAGAATCCGAGGCTCGGACACAAGCGCACATGCGCTGACAGGAATCTTCGAGGACAAGACCACGTTTCTACCTGTTTCACTGAGACGGAGCTCTACCTGAGGGGACTTTGAGCATGTGACGAACCCTGCGTGCACAGAAGCTCTTCACCACAGCTCCTGGACAGAACCCTCCTCGCCGAACAGCCGTCTGCCAGGTCACTGCCCAATGTGGACGGTACGGAAACACCCTCTGCAGGATTTCTGCAGCCAACATTAGGCCTTTTTTTTTTTTTAATGTTTATTTTTTATGGCTGCACTGGGTCTTACTTGTGGCATCTGGGATCTAGTTCCCAGACCAGGGTTCGAACCCAGGTCCCCTTCACTGGGAGCATGCAGTCTTAGCCGCTGGACCACCAGGGAAGTCCCTCCTTGGGACTTTTGAACACCACTTTTGAACACTGTAAACAACTGTAGGGCACCTGACCACGAGCTAAGTGCTTTACTCCAGGACGCCGAGTGGAGACAGGAGAGGGCCAGCTCTCAGCGCTCAGGCTGGCCCCAGGCCTGACTCCAGTGCTTAGACTGGCCCTAAGGAAGTCATTCCACTCCTCTGAGCTCCGGTACCTGCTTTCATCTTATGAGAACTGAGCGAGGAAGCGTCTGTACAACAGTCTGAACGGTGCACGGCACATAACTGCCACTGCCGCCGGCTCACAGACCTACAGAGCAGTGCTGCCAGGGCGGCACTCACGTGGACCAGCTCCTCATTGTCTCTTGCCGAGTAAACGGCGAACCTCCGCTCCAGCGTCGTCTGCAGGCCGTCCTGGTCGTTGGTCGAGAGCTCTGCATTCACTGTGAATGTCCCGATGAACCTGGAGAGAAACCAGGTACTTCTCTGTGTGAGAGGCCAGGGCAAAGAGAAGCCTTGTCCTCCTACGGCCAGAACTCATAGCGGGGAGCCTCGAGAGGGGCTCAGGAGCCCCCCTCCCCGTGTTCTTCTTCCCAGCCTGGCCAACTCCTGAAGACCCAGCTCAGACCTTCCCCTCGAGGAGGGTCTGTGGGACTGACCTGCACCCAGTCCGAGACCCAAATCGTGCCCTACGCTGTGTAGGACAGCCCGCAGGGCCCTACCATTTCACCAGGTTGGACAGGTAGGAGATGTCCACGTCTCGGGGTGGCACTTTGGTGAAGCGCGTTGGGACGATGGAGAGGCCAATGGCTTGCAGGTCTGGCTGGTTGCAGATGCTGTTTCGGTAGAAGCCGTTTGCCAGCAGACACAGCAGGTGAACCTGAGAAGAGGGAAACGGGAAGCCTTAAAACCAGAGGGAGTGTGGCTGCCAGATTCGGAGACGTTTTGAGGACGGGAAATACCTGCCATCATTTCTATATACAAAAACATAGAGCTCCTAGCACAGTCATTTCCCAAGGCTCTTTCACCCTCCTCTTCTCTCTAGATGCTCCTTCCCTCAGAGAAACAGTCAAATCTCAAAGCTGCAAAGTACAAACTTCTTTTCTCTAAGAGGTCTTGCCTGTTGGAGGTGCATCCTGAAGGATCTGCGGATGCAACATTAGGAAGCCTGGGGTCTAAAGGACCGTCGGTGCGGCCTCTCCCCGCTCCGGCCTCCCCTGACCCGCCCCGACCCCTCTCCTAAACGAGGCCTTCCTCAGCTGCTGGGGCCCGCACTCATCTCCCCTCGTCCTGCGTGCTGAGTCTCCCTGTTCTGAGGTCTCTCCCGTTCCATCTGTGAGACAGAAGGTCCTGAACGGTAGGAGACAAGCTTCGTGCGAGTCTCTGCCCACAGTGCCAGGCTCCTCGCAAGGCCTGTGTGTGTCCAGTAAGTGCCAGCTGAAGTCAGGAGCCGCCACGCCTTCAGCTGAGGCCGGACCCAGCATTACCGATCGGCCGAGCGAGGGGAGCGATCGGCCGAGCGAGGGGAGCGGTCGGCCGAGCGAGGGGAGCGGAGGGGAGTGCGGGGCTGACGCCTCATGCGCCCTCCTGGGCAGACGCCACTGTCAGCCCCTCATCACCCCACCTCGCTTCAGGAGAGCCGGAGGCGTGGCCAGCGGAGCGCCAGCGCCCCGCACACCGCCCCCTCGTCGGAGCGGCCAGCCCGTCCGCCAGCCCATCGTCCGTCCGACCGCCACCTGCCCGACCACCCCTCCGCCCGTCTGCCCCTCCTTACCTTGTGCGTGTCCTCGTGAACCTCCTTACTGAAACGTTTCATCATCCTCCGAAGATACGTCTCAAACTCCATTTTGATCTTTTCACTGCAATGCACATTGAACAATCCCAAAGTGGAGGGGGAAGCCTGACCCCACTCGCCCGTCCCCGCTGATGCGTTTCGGGGACAATGACTCAGGCCGTGCTACCCACCAGACCTGCCGCTGGCCGGTCCTATGCCTCCTCGCCCGCAAACCCCGGCCCAGGTCATTCCCTCCCCTGACCCACACGTGCCAGGCCTCCCTTCTGACCGCCCCCTGACTGCCCCACCTCCTGGGGCCCACTGCCTTGGCGTTAAGTCAGCACACGTCGCTTGTTTGTGCAACGCTGTCCTGCCGTAAGACCCCTCTCGTCTCTGTCCCAAGCCCCTTTAAGAAAACCTCCTGAACGACTTCTTTTATCTCCCTCCTTGATCAAGTGCCTATCACGTGGGAGACTCAAGACCAGTTAACTACCAGGAGATGCGCTGCAGAGGGACCGGAGACCCCTGGAAGGAGCCGGGGAGGCCCCCACCCACGGGGGGCACTGCCGCAGGCCCTGCAGCGATGCCGCGGGACACAAGCTGGGCTGTCCGGTCAGCCAGACAGACACAGATCGGGGCTCCCCCACTCGCAGCTGAAACGTTCCTTAGCCTCTGAGTCTCCGGGCCCTCAGCCACACGCTGTCCTGAACAGTCAATATGGTAACAGGCGCCCTGCACGGCCCTTGGCATGTCTGCACTCGCCTGGACACAAAGGTTTCGCCTTCAAGTCCTCAAGGTGAGCCCAGGGCTCTCTCGCCTAAGGCTCCTGACAACCTGGACACTCAGCCCGCGAATCCTATGTGCTTTTCAAAACCCTTCCTGGGGAGCAGCTGCCGATGGTGAGACGTGACGGAAATCTGGAAGCAAGCGCTTGAGCGTACCTTCTTTCTCTGGCCTTCACCTGCTCCGGTGTCTCAATCTCTATCTCCACTGGCTTCACGGGCAGAGCAGATGCAGAGAAGGCTGCGCTTTCCCCCACGGCACCCGGCACGGGCTCACTAACTTCTAGCAACAGTAATTTTTTAGATCAATGATAACAATTATTGTTATAAGAGGCAGTGTACTGAACAACAATAAGGTTCTGCTGGGGTGGAGGAAGTGAGGCAGGAAAACCGTCGAGACCCCTGCTCTGAGTTCCTAGGAGAGGCCCTGAGCGCGCACACCTAGGTGCCTCACTAATCTGCACGAGCGCCCGGAACAACAGCCCTGGGGGGAGATCCTCAGACACAGGGATGGGGGTGAGTCACACACAGACCCTGGGGCCGTGGAGCCGGGGGGCGGGAGCACTGTTCTCCGAATTACTACAGTAAAGCCCCCCGCGGCTCACTTTGTAGAGGCATGGCTTCAGACTAGCCTGTAAACGCACACACGGTGAGGCGTGCACCTTTCTCATCTCCTTCTCCACTACGCTGCTTGTAAACACTACTGCTGCTGCTGCTGCGAAGGCGCGTCAGGCGTGTCCGACTCTGTGCGACCCCACAGATGGCAGCCCACCAGGCTCCCCCGTCCCTGGGATTCTCCAGGCAAGAATACTGGAGTGGGTTGCCATTTCCTTCTCCAGTGCAGGAAAGTGAAAAGTGAAAGTGAAGTCGCTCAGTTGTGTCTGACTCCCAGCAACCCCATGGACTGCAGTCCACCAGGCTTCTCCGTCCATGGGATTCTCCAGGCAAGAGTACTGGAGTGGGTCGCGGGCCAAAATTAACTTTGCTGAACTGAACGTAACAGTGAACTTCATTAGCTAAGCTCCTTTCAAAGCGGCTCTGGACCTAGAAGCAATGACCACACCCGGTGTTGAGACCCCGGTTTCTGTGTGCCAGCTCCTCTAAAATGGACGGGGCCGATTCCAGCTCTGCCACAGGGAGACCCTGGAACATCCACATGCTCACTGTGCCAAAGAACAAAACCATTCTCAGAAACTACCGAGGCCACATCAGACAGCACAGCGCATCTGCTTAAAGGGGCTCCTGCTCGCCAAATGTGGGGGCAGTCTGAAGGTCAAAAGGCTAAAGAGGATAGTTGCTGACAGAGTTAAATTTTTACGTCCACAGTGATGGCCGAAAGAAATGACCAAATAAACACGGGCCTTAAGAGGGAGACCCCTGCTTTACAGATCAGTCAGCTAATAATTATACGTGAAATGACAATCAAAATAGTGCCACTTTGTAATGCTCACTAAAATGATCTCTGATTTAGTCAAGATCACACCGACACCATTAAGTAGAAGGGACTGGTGCACAGGGGCTTCACAGAGACTCAGAAGGAAAACGAGCCTTTCCACTGGCACAGCCAGGCAGGGCCACAGACACGGTCGAGCTTAGCGTTGCCAGCAGGACCACCCGACGCCAGGCCCCTCTTACTGGATGCGCTAGGAAGCACAGAGCTCAGTGATAATAGGGAGCGTTGTCACTGGCAGTATTCCTGCCAAAGAATGTTTACTCTAAAGGCAACCAAGTCTTTGGACTCACGGTTCATAGGACATGCAGGAGGGCATTCAAACAAGCTAACCACCATTATAAACCAGAACAAGAGGCCAGGACTCTGCCAAAATTTAAAAAAATAGTAGTGCTATGAATTGGAGCAAACTCCAGGAGATACTAGAGGACAGGAGATGCTGGCGAGCTGCTGTCTGTGGGACCACAAAGAGTCAGACATGGCTTAATGACTGAAAAACAATGGAAAGCAAAACAGTGAGGCGGGGGGCGGGCCGCTTCCCTGGTGGCCCAGTGGTTAGCGCTCCTCACTCCCATGCAGGGGGCACAGGTTCAGTCCCTGGGCAGGGGACTAAAATCCTGCGCCCTGTGCAGTAGGTGGTGAGTGGAGTCTCTGCTCAAGATTAGAGAGACCGAATACCTTGATTAGATCCTGCACTTGGGGTGGGGCGGGGGTGGGGGTGGGGGGGAGAGACAAGAAAAAAAGGCAGCTATAATGGACCATCTCACAGTAATCAGGGTCTTAATTACGTGATGACAGCGTTTCATCAGGGAGGACAATGCCCTACTCTCAGGAGAGAAAGGCTGAAGTATTTACGCGTGAAGAGTCAGGATGTCTGTGACTGACTTCCGCGTAGTCCCACCAGCAGAGTTACGGAAAGAGAGACACGGCCCCTACGGCACAACAGTCAAGTCAGGGCGTCCAGGCGGACAGAGCCTGGACTCCAGGCTCCATTTCTTTGTAGGTTTGAACACTTTCAAAAGGAAAAGCTAGGAAAAGCCCTGCCAGGCAGCAGGGCTCAAGGACGGTGACCCTGGCCGCTGTTTACTCCGAGTACAGGATGTGCCAGGCCCGTCACGCTCTCCCACAACCACCCGGCTCACAGGGAATGTGCAGTGTTTACCGACCATCCTGGAAAACAAGCTCAGCTCGCACCGCTGGACACACTCACGCCACATGGCTGCACGAGGGGCAGAGCTGGACCCGAGGCACGTGTGAGCACATGTGTCTCTCTCACTGAGTGCCTCCAGAGGAAGAGGAGGCACAACCCTCGGGGGCGACCTGGCCGTGAACTGTCCCTTACATCAAAAGCAACTTCCTGCTGCGACCTTATCTTCGCCTTCCTTGTTTTCCAAGAAAAGGACAGGGCTGCCGTGACATGACCCGGAACAGAGCCAAGCAGGCAAACAGGACGACCGTTCTGGGGGCAGAGGGGCCACCTACCTTCCACCTCTTCCCAGTCCTCCTCGCTGTCTTCCTCATCGTCCCCCTTGCAGCTGCCTTTGTCCGCAGCGGCCTCTCGCTCCGGGGGCTGGCCCTTCCTGCGGGCGCTCGGCACGTCCCTGTGCGGAGACCACAGAGGAAGGTGAAGAAAGCTCGCACGTCCCGGTGCCACGGGGAAGCTAAGCTCCCCTCTCAAGGCTCCTTCTGTTTACTGTGAATCTGCTGCCATTAGTTGAAGATGGTTTGGGAGCTCTGAGTCTCACGCCCTGCGTGTTCCTGGGCCTTGGGCTCCCACCAGGATGGGCTCTGATCAGGGGTCTAATACTAGACGCGTCTTCGGAAACAGGAGAAGCGTGAACCTGCACCCTGAGGCTGTGTGAAGGGAGACAGCTGTCTGCAAACAGATGGGGAAGGGAGACGAGACCATGAAGAGAATGCAGGTCCCAGAAGGAGAAGCCACGATGCCTGTGCGCACACGTGCAGCCAGACGCCAGCAAGAAAGAGGGAAGGGTTCGCACTCGCTGCCCCTCGCCGCCTCTGAGAGGTAAAATGAAAGGCGACTGAGGCTGGTAGAATTTAACTCCTAGGGGCGTGGGGGTGCGTCATGAGGAACACGGACGGCTGGAGCGCAGGCACAGAACTCTGCAGATGCGCAGCTGGCTACACACTGGCTCAGGACTCAGTGCTTGCTCACACGCAATGTATTAACATTTCTGCAAATTCACACGTAAAACATCTTTAGAGCCCCGAGTTACTTTTAGCTTTTGTTAAGATTTGACACATGGTGTCCAGTGAGAATATTATCCAAGATTTTATTTTAGCACAAACACTTAAATTAACAAGCTTCAGACTTCAGCTCTAAAAAGACAAGACACTCCCTTTTTAGCCTGCCGCTTCCTTTCAAAAGCACAGAAACGAAAATATCCCCTTAAGAGTAAATGTGGGAGAAATGTCACTTCCCAGCCTAGAGGCAAAAAGGGGAGCCGGGCTTTCCCTGGCAGCGTCCTGGCTGATCTGTATGTGGACTTCTCTGCAGAAAGAATCCAGCAGGTGGGAGCGGGAAGCGGGAAGCTCAGTGGTGCTGCGAGGAAGAGTCTTAGGGAAGAGGAGGCGAATGACGGTGGTGAGTCCACGCGCCCGCCGTGCTCCTTCCCACAGCTGCCCTGTCCTGGGCTACCTCCCAGCCAGCACTGGGGGATGCCGGGAGAGCTGACACTGAGAGAGGCCTTATCTCTGACGTAAAGCAGCAACTGCGGCCTCTCTGTTGGTCCTCTCCCCTGCACCCCCCCACCCCCTCCCGCAACATTCCCCGGAGGCAGATGATCAAGTGATCACGAGGTTTACAGGCATGGTTCACCAAATTGTCAATACGCTCAGTCACTGAGAGAGGCCCTGCCCTAGATGCCACGGGGCATACAGAGGTGAGCCGGCGTGGTTCCAGCCGTCTGAGAGCTCACAGGGGTGTGTGGCTTGGACACAACTAAGTGTAACAGCCGTCTGTGCACTCACAGGAGGGTATGATGGAAACACAAGTAAGTGTAACGGCCGACTGAGAGCTCACGGGGTGTGTGGCTTGGACACAAGCAAGTATAACACAAGGAGGTGAGTTACACTCTTCAGAGATGCGGCAAGAAGCCAGAGGAGGAGAGGGGGCCGAGGGGCGGGTGAGTTCTGTTCTGCATCATCAAGGTAGCAGGACGCATCCAGGCTGCAGGCAGATGGTGAGCACGTGTCGAGTGAAGGGGGGCGTCCAGCTGGGCAGGAGCAGCGCGAACACGAGGGGAACAGGACAGGACGCGGCTGGGACGCCGGGGAAACGCCTCATGTACCTAACGTCTGTGGGGTAGAAACAGCACTGGGCCAGGAGCTGAAGCCCTGCGTCTCATCCTGGCTACTGCCACGAGTAACTCACTCTCTGCAAGCGGTGGTCCTGATCTGCAGAGGCTGGGCGGTGACCTACAGTCACCACGACTCTTCCAGTCTTACAGTGGCCCGACCGCTACCTGCTGCTGCTGCTGCTAAGCCGCTTCAGTCGTGTCCGACTCTGTGCGACCCCAGAGACGGCAGCCCACCAGGCTCCCCTGTCCTTGGGATTCTCCAGGCAAGAACACTGGAGTGGGTTGCCATTTCCTTCTCCAATGCATGAAAGTGAAAAGTGAAAGTGTAGCCGCTCAGTCGTGTCCGACTCTTCGTGACCCCATGGACTGCAGCCTATCAGGCTCCTCCGTCCAGGGGATTTTCCAGGCAAGAGTACTGGAATGGGGTGCCAGTGCCTTCTCCGCGAGCGCGACCTAGATCTGTTTAAAGATCCCACTTTTTCCACAGACCCCAGAGACGAGCAACAGGAGCAGGTTTCCTTAGTTATACTTCCCTGATGGACCTGGTCAAGACGTTTTCCGCCGTCTCACCTGAAATCTTCCCCTTCGCTGAGGGCTTCATCCTTTACAGCCTGGGGCTCTTCAGATTTCACTGAAACCTTGGCCGCCTTCCTTGTCACTGGACCGTCTGCTGAGCTCCCAGCATCACCGCAGCCTCTCTTCCTCTTTCCTCGGGAAACTTTTGTGGGGGGGCTCTTCTTTCGTGGTTTCTCATCTTTGACGACGTCTGGATGACCACACGGAACACGAGAGGAGGGACACAGGAAAAGCGGAGACATTGCAGGTTCGTGGGCAGGGTCACAGAAGTCCTCCCTGGTAACCTCTCTCCAGACGCCCATCAACATCCCATGTTTGGTCAAAAAGAGCGTTCAGCCCCTTCCACCTCCCACCTCCAGCTGGTCTGCAGACTACACGCTTCCTTCATCAGTTACTCTGTTCTACCTCCTAAGGCTATAGAGACACCAGCATGCGACCCATAAAACCTAAACTGCAAACCTTAAATTTTACCTAATGTCCAGCAAGGAAAACGCATCAATCCATTAACTAACACCTTGCTTGTTACTACCTGCTGAGACTAATTATTTTAGGGATAATCCACCCCTACTAAGTGAAAAGCTTCAAGTTTATAAACATGTCTGAGTGCGAAGGACAAGGAAGCCTGGCATGCTGCAGTCCATGGGGTCGCAAAGAGTCAGACACGACTGAGCAACTGAACAACAATGATTTCCCCTAATCTAAGCTTCTGCTGTCTTTTAAAACCAAACGCTGCTCAAAACACACACTTTCTGAAATCTATCCAGTCTAACCCAAATGCCACTCATACGCGCTTGTGTGTACGCTAAGTCATTTCAGTCGTGTCCAACTCTGTGCAACCCCATGGACTATAGCTTGCCAGGCTCCTCTGTCCATGGCATTTTCCAAGCAAGAATACTGGAGTAGGTCGCCATGCCCTCCTCCAGGGGAGCTTCCTGAACCAGAAATTGAACCTGTGTCTCTTATGTCTCCTGCACTGGCAGGCGGGCTCTTTACCACCAGCGGCCCCCTGGGAAGCCCCTCAGCAAGCTTCAGGTTGGAATAAGTTAGCAGTAATTGAAAAACAACTTTATTTTAATAACTAACCATTATTAATAATTAATAAATAAAATAATAAAATTTTGTTAAAAGGAAATATAAAAAATCCATACACTATTCATTTTAGTTCAACTAGGGTATCTAAAAGCATGGTCTCTTAACACATAACTATATTACATATGTTATAATATATTAATACAACAGGGGAAAATATTTTTCTATTATAAATATAGCCAGGCAAATTATCTTAAATCTGAAATAAATCATCTTTTTTCCTCTGCACAACTCTGCTTCAGTTAATATTGCAAAACAAAAATACTCTAACCTTTTTTGAGGTTCCAGAAGGAGCTGTGATAGTAAAACCTAAAGTATCAAATTAATTCATTGCTTTCATTTATGGTTTGAACTGCTGACACCCTGGATATGCATTTTTAGTCCCCAAGAATACAATTTTGCATGGAAGAAAGAGACTCTTCCTTTTGAGCTAAAAAACAACAACAACAACCAAATTTTAATAGATTTCACCTTTTTAGCAGCATTTGTTTCAATGCTGGCTAAAATCACTGATTGGGTTCTATTTCTTCAGATTTCTTATTTCAAGGCCAAAAGTTTATTTACGACCTGACAATTTGGTAGGGCATACTGAAAACCAGGATTTCGAGATCCTACAATGGTTTTTAGCCCTCTGTTAATAAGATGCTCAATACTTGACTAGTCTAAACATGCAGGTGGGCAGTTGCTTCAGAAGTCCTGTTTCTTCCTCTCTAAACTTACTTGGTTGGTTGAAAGGCAGAGGTGTGCATTTCTGTGCTTTGAATAGAGAAATAGAGAAGTTAAAAGTGAGAACAAGGGAAACGAACTGTGACTCTAAAAAACGTTTATAGTTTCATTATTCAAAGTATCCAAAATTTTAAAAGCCTGAATGCCCATCCAGTAAATGGACATTGATTAAATCGTTAATTATGGTGCAGTCACACAATGATATATGATGTCGTCATCTCTTAAGACAAAGGAAGAAGATGTGATAAAACGCTGAGAATGCAAAGCTGTCGGCATAGTTTCTACTACACAAAAAGGCGCAGACTAGAAGGAAACATAGTATTATTTGGTGGTGGTGGTTTCTGGATGGGAGATGTATGGTAACATTTTTCCCCTAAATTATTTGTGTGTGCCCCAGGGCATCAAAGAGGCTATCATCTAGATATTCCAAGCAAACGGAAGCTAAAATATAGCTCAGACAGCAATAATCGTATCAGGCAAGATAGACCATAAAATAAAGTCTATAATAATAGACAAAGACATTATATAATGATAAAGGGGTCAATACAAGAAAATGATAACACTGATAAACATATATGCATCTAATGCAGGAGCATCGGAATATATGCAAAAAATATTAACAAAAACAAGGGGAGAAGTTGACAGTAATACAATAATTGTAGGCAACTTCAACACCCGAGTTACGTCAATGGACAGATCATTCAGAAAGAAAAATCAATAAGGTAACGGTGACCTTAAATGACACATTGGACCACATGAACTTAATAGATAACTTCAAGACGCTGTGTCCAAAACAGCAGAATACACAGTCTTTTCAAGTGCGCATGGAACATTTTCCAGGATCGATCGACCGCATGCTAGCCACAAAACGAGTCCCGACAAATTCGAGACTGAAAAGGTATTAAGTGTCTTTTCCAATGACAACAGCAGGAAACCAGAAATCAATTACAGGGGAAAACGAAACACAACTCGAAGACTAAACAGGACCCTACAAAAAGCAGACAGCCAGTGACGGCTCACGACGCCGCAGAGAGAACCAGAAAATACCGTAGGACAGCGAAGATGAAAACACAGCTTCACAAAATCCACAGGGCACAGCGAAAGCAGTTTCAAGAGGGAAGCTTAGAGCAGTACAGGCCCACCTCCAGAAACAGGAGAAGTCTCAAACAACCTAAGCTACCATCTAAAGGAATCAGAAGTTATCAGCCCTGAAAAAGAAATCTTGCCATTCGCAATAACAAGGAGGATGTTATGTTTGGTGAAATAGAGAAGGACAAACACCATGTTTCCCCTTATACACAGAATCTAAAAGACAAATGAACAAATTAAATAAAAACAGACTCACAGAGAACAAACCAGTGTCCACCAGTGGGGAAAGGGGTAGGAGGACAGGCAAGACAGGGGAAGAGGATGAAGAGGAACCAAGTCAGTAAGTTACACGGATGCAACGTACAGCACGGGGATGTGGCCAATACCTTGGAATAACTTTAAACGGAGTATTAAGTGTGAAAGTGCTAGTCGCTCAGTCATGTCCGATTTGTGACCCCATGGACTGTAGCCCGTCAGGCTTCTCTGTCCACAGAATTCTCCAGGCAAGAATACTGGAGTGGGTGGCCACTGCATTCTCCAGGGGATCTTCCTGACCCAGGGACTGAACCCAGGTCTCCTGCATTGCAGGCAGACTCTTTACTGTTTGAGCCGCCAGGGGAGCCCTTATCTGGAATATAATCCAATACCCAATATCCAATCCTTGTTGTCCATCTGAACTAATGCTATAGTAAGTCAACCAGAATTTTAAAAGAGGCCATTTTCCAAGACTCTCCAGGATCTAGAGCTGTCTGCTACAGTCAGCCCTCCGTCCTGGATGCCCTGGTTCCAAATCTGTGGATTTAACTAACCTCGGATTGAACTTTGCTTAAATCCACAGATGTGCAACCTGTGGAAGGCTGACTGTACTACACTGTTATATAACCTGGGTCTTTCAGCAGGGCAGGAATTAACCACTGGGTTTGCTCGGCCAGCTACCAATTTAACAACCACCAAAAAACCCCACCTGGTTAGAACTGCCGGCAGCGCCTCACAGCACCAAGAATAAAACACAAACTCCTTAGTCTGGTCTCCAGCCTAAGGTTCCCAGTTATTCCTCTCACCTCAATTCTAAAACATTCCTAAGAGTTTTAAACTTACTGATTCCTCTGCCCACATCCTACAAAAGGCCCCTCGTTACGGTCAGTAGTTGGCTGGAAGCACCAGGTCCTCGGACGGGACTTCGAGGCCACCGATTCTGACTCTGCTGCGTCTTCCCTGTGCCCGTGCCAGGTTTGTGACAGAGACCTCTCTGCCTCGTTCCTGGCTCCTGTCACCGTGGGAATTTGTTTTTTAACTTGTTTGTCCGACCTCCCCTTCCCCAAAGATTACAAGCATCGTGAGAGCAGAACCTTGCCTGTCCTGTTGACTGCTACCCTTCCAGTGCCGATAACTGGGCCTGAACATGGCCAGGCGCTCAGTAAGAATCTGCTGAAGCAGCTCATGATGAAGGAGCAAATCCACGAAGCAATGTTGAGATCCAACGCGTAGAAACTAGAGGGGCCCTAATAGAAACAAAGATATAATGGGAAGCCAAATAGTAGGCTGTTGAAAGCAGCCAAGTGTCTCCATTATTTGCATGCACGGTGGTGCTGTTACACGCTACACTGACGAGTCACCAAATCAACGTCAGCTGCAGCCGAAACCACAGCCAAACTGTTCCTCCACCAACCACAGCAAAGACAACAGCTCTTCCCGGAAGCTGCCTTGGAAACGTACTGCAGCTCCACTGGCTCACAGAGTGCAAATGAGGCTTGAGTGCAGTTAGCCCATCTGATCACCTCACCCAGACCAGGCCCGGAGCCTTACGTGCCATCTCACTGAAAACTCACACCCACCCTGCAGAATCACAGAATTACTCAATCTAGTGTCACAGGGGGCCTCACTAGTGATCTGGTCCGATCGTCTACTCCGTTATATGAGGGACCCCAGAAGTTCCTTCTACCGCATGCATCATGCAGTTATTTATACTGTTTACTGAGCACTTATTATATGCAGGGAAGTGGAGAGGACAAGATGAGATACAGCGAAAAGTAAGACATGTTTTCATAAGCTCATCTGGCTAAGACAGGTCAAAAAGGAAGCAAATAAATTACCAAGATCCTCTGTGATGAGGTGTGCCTGGGAAAGACCACCTTAGGCAAGACACTCAAGGAGTGCCTGGGTTGAGACCTGCAGGAAGAAGGCAGCCGTGGCAAAAGCTACCACCAGCATTCAAGGGAGAAGGAACATCAGGGGCAAAGGCTCAGGTGAGAGATAACGCGGGGTGCCTGAGGAACCGAAAGGAGGCCACAGAGGGGGTTATCTGGGAAAGGAGAGAGCAGCGCGGAACCATGCAGCGTCTTGAAGGCCATGTGAGGGATCTAGATTTTATGCCAAGAGCAATGGCAGCCAGAGCGTCTGAAGTAGGAGCGTGGCAAGACCTCATTTATTTTTTTCTTAAGATCACTTGCTGCCGCATGGAGAACTCTTGCGAGTAGATGAAAGGAAGTACAGACAGGTAAACAGACGACCGCAGTCGTTCAGCTGAAAAGTGAAGGTGGCGTGGGCAGGGGGTGTGGCCAGGAAGATAGAGAGAAGCGGAGAGATTTGAGGCAGGGTTCCGAGGGGGAACTGACAGAACTTGCTGAAGGATTGGAGGGGTTTGTTCTAACAAGTGATGAAGGGATCAGTGAGATGGGGATAAGTGGGGAAGGGGCAGGTTTAGTTTGCCCGGGACAAATATAAGAAACTTATTCGATATGCACGTGGAGAAGTCGGCTGGGATCCGAAATCTGGGGCTCTAGGGTGGGATTTAGCTGAAGGTGCCCTTAAGGAAGCCTGGCGTGCTGCAGGCCACGGGGTCGCAAAGTGTCGGGCACGACGCAGCGACGGAACAACTACTATCCAGGAGATCAGCACACTCCCGCACGCTTAAGTACGGGTCCGCCGGTCTCGTCGGGGCACAAAACAAGTGCCTTCTGCCTATTCGCCCTCAGCATCTGCCAGGAGACCGGACTCGACCCTGCGGGCGGCAGGGCGCAGGAAGAGACGGCGCAGGGGAGCTCGCGGTCCGGCCAGGATCGGGGGAACCGCTCAGTGCGCATCCGGCACGGAGGGCAAAGGCGCAGCGACGTCGGGGTGGCCCGCGGCGGGCGCACGCCGCCTGCCTCCCGCGGTCACCGGGACGCGGTCTCCTCCGCGCAGGTGGGCGCAGGATTGCCTACCCGCACCCGCGGGAGGCCGGCCTCGCCCTCCCCGCGCCCGGCCCGCCTCCTGCCCGCCTCCAGCCTCTCCCCGCCAAGCCCGGCTCGGCCTCGCTCTCACCCGCCTCCTCCTCCTTGCGCCGGGCTTTGGTTTCGCCCTTGGCCGTCTGTCCGCGGGGGTCCCGGCCAGCCGCGCGTTTCCGAGCCATCTCTGCCCGGGCAAGACTCGCCTGGCACGGGACGCACTGCGCCGGCGCTGGACGCGGCCCGCGAGCTGGCTCCGCCCCGAGGCGGGGCGAGAGCGGCCTCGCCCCCTCGCATAGGCCACACCCCCACCCCGCGCCCCCGGTGAAGCTCCGCCCCCGCCCCGAAGTACCAATGCCCGTTGCCGGAAGCGAGAAGCCGCAAGACCGATTTCTTTCTACTTCCGGTGCGTTGCGCTCTCGCGTTTCCCGAGACCCGAGGCGGGGGTGGGGTTCTCGTGTTCTCGCGAGAGGCGGGAAAGAGCGAAGGGTTTGAAAGATGGCGGACGACGTGGACCCGGTGAGTGTCTTCGGAAGCGCCAGCTCCGAAGCAGCTTACTTATTCCCGGGCCTGGTTCTGCCCGGCTGTGCCTGCCAGGGTTGCTTTTTCCAGTCTCACAGGAAGGTGGCCAGTTGTGCCGCCTCTTTCTGGGTCTTCACGGCCTCAAATCTGCCTTTTGGCTAACCGCGCCCCTCCGAATATTACGCCAGGCCTTGACATCTTTTACTGTTCGAAACCCGCTGAAAACTAATTATTCCTCACTCTCGTCACTTCCTTTCTCTTGAGTATATTTCTGTTTGCCAGATACTGTTTAAAATACATCAAGTTTAATACACGAGCCCTTTTTTATTCCTCGCAATAATCATGAAGGGAGAATGGTGGTAAGTCGTGTCCGACTCCTGCGACCCGTGGACTGCAGGCCGCCAGGCTCTTGTCCATGGGGTTTCTCAGGCAGGAATACTGGAGTGGGTTTCCATTTCCTCCTCCGAGGGATCCTTCCCGACCCCGGGATCGAATCCGCATCTCCTGAATTGCCAAGCGGATTCTTTACCAGTCATTTGTAAACAGGGAAACTGAGAATTAGAGATGGCACGATTTTTAATCCCAGTTTATAAGTGTCAGAATCACGAGTTGAGCCCACACTCCCAGAGTCACAGGCAGCGCTTTCACCGGTTATTCTATACTGGATGCTAAATACTGATATATTCATCTTACTGGCCAAATGGCTCCCTAAACTCAGCCTGCCCTGCACTGAATTCATAATCCGCCTTCAAACATTGATCTCTACTTAGCATTCTCTCGTATGTGGAAGTCATTAAGTGTATGGTCTTCAGGCTACTAAATGATACTTGAATTAAAGGAGAAGTCCCTGAGAGAGTGACTCCTTCCACCCTGAAATGGGGTCAGACACTGGGGATTTTGAGGGAACAGAGTCATGATTATTTTGTCCTCTCTGTCTTCATACATTTCAGCCCCCGTTTATCCAGCACTTAGTGTCAGGTGCTGTTCTGCACCTTCATATACTGTCCCTTAAGCCTCACGACAGCAGTGTTAGGCAGGCACCGTTGGTGCCCACGTTTTACAGACTAGGAGGCTGAGGCAACAGAGGGTTGCGCGGCTCGCCCGCTGCCACGCGGCGCGGGGGGCTCCGTTCCTTCACCCCAGTCCTGTAGCATCACTCAGCTTGTTTCTTTCATCAGCAACAAACCACCAACACTGTGGAAGAGCCCTTGGATCTCATCCGGCTCAGCCTGGACGAGCGCATCTACGTGAAGATGAGAAACGACAGAGAACTTCGAGGCCGGTTACACGTGAGTAGCTATCTCCTTGAGGTTGTTTCCCTCTCCCTCCTTCTCTGAAAGGTGGAAACCGTCTGCTCTGGAAGAGAGTGTTGACTGTTGACCAGAAGCGGGTGGAAAGTCACCCATATTTCTAAAGGCCAAATGCAATGGTATTTTATTCATATTTTTCACATTTTTTTCCTCTTAATGGAAATGGTGTATTTATTAAAGAACACTTTCATTTATTTTTTCCTTTCTGTTTTTTTGTGAATAACATTTGCCTGTTCTCCATTCTCATTAAAGTGTTTGTTAAACTATTGACGTATATATATATATAAACTTGTGATTAGTTGTGAAAAATTGTAGATAGCACAGACATACGTAGAGTAGCAGTAGGACGCTGTTGCCTCTACCGGTAGCCGTTCCTTCTGTTGGGTCTGTAGTCTTTCAGGTCTTTTCTCTATATTTACCTACATGGATGTGTGTCTGTGTGCACATATTTGCACTGTATACACTACTTCTAAAAAATAAATGACACCTTTCTATACCTTTTGGGAGAACCGTTCTTTTCCACTTAATCTTTCCTGGAAGTTATTGGTCATGAGTACATGTTAAAGCCTCTTTATGATTATTTTTTAATGACTTTGCAGAATGCTTTACGTGGTAGTAGTGATACCAACGGAGAAGGCAATGGCACCCCACTCCAGTGTTCTTGCCTGGAGAATCCCAGGGACGCGGGAGCCTGCTGGGCTGCCATCTGTGGGGTCGCACGGAGTCGGACACAACTGAAGTGACTTAGCAGCAGCAGCAATGATACCAAAATCGTCTTCCATTTCTTGCTGCTGAAAGTAATGCTGCAATAAGCATTTTTATACGTAGACCTTTGTTTATATCTGCAAATATAAATATTTCTATAGGATTGGTCCTTTGAGGTGGTTCCATTTATTCATAAAGAGAGTATATTAAAGGTTTTGTCTCTTCTTGGTAACTTATTTCTTTGCTGAGTGTGTTCTTTTCATTATTGCCATTCTACCCTAAGTGATTAAACATAGCTAGTTTTTATCCCAGGGACGGGGGAGCCTGGTGGGCTGCCGTCTCTGGGATCACAGAGTCGGACACGACTGAAGCGACTTAGCAGCAGCAGCAGCAGCAGCAGTTTTTACCCAGCACTAAACCAGGTGCTGTTACTCTAAGTGCTTTGCCTGTAATATCTCGTTTATCTCTATAACAACTCTGTGAGTGCAGATACTCATTATCCCCATTTTGCACTTGAAGAAGCTCACGCTCAGAAAGGTAAAGTTGCTTGATTAAGGTGACAGAGCCAGTGGAAAGCAGGGCCAGACTAGAAGCCTAAGCCGCCTGACTGCCAGTTTCTTCAGGACCATGATTCTACCTAATGTGAAACCTAAAGGCAAAGAACCTCCTGTGCTTGGAAAGAAGGTGGAGACCTAAATCTTAAATTGCAGAAAGGAAGATGAGCCCCAGGACATGGAATAGTGGCAACTTTGCAGAGAAAAATAGAACTGAGCTTTTTTACCTGGGCCAGTGGCACATAGACAGGCCCTCCCGGACAGACACGTTGCCTTAACTCTTGGAGGCCTCTTCAGTTCTCTGTGTGGACTCACTTCCCTCTGCGCTGAATGACCCCTCCACCCCCGCAACCGTCTGGGGATCCTTGCTCTTGTTTGTGTGCTTTGCCTGGCATTTCCCTGTGTTGCTAATTGGCTGCTTTTATTTTGATGTGAGCTGGTGAATCATTTAACTCTTGACTAGAAGTAACTCAGGTGGGTTCTAAACAAGACCCTCTGCCCCTGGCTCTGGAGGTTCCCCATTCGGTCAAATGCATGAGCTTTGGAGGTTAGATTGAGGACATCGCTGAGTATCTGAGTCGCACTGTTTGCTGGCTGTGCTGAGCAGTTAATTCTGGCAAGGCTGTACAGTGTGCAGGGTGCTGCTCTACTCGAGTCTGCTTTGTGGTGTTTCGTCTGGGACAGGGAGGTTTGAGTGACAGTGTCTTGTGCCTTCAGGAAGCTAGTGCTGTCATCTTAGCAGTTAAAGAATTTGTTTTCCTTTCCTATGAAGTGAAGTGAAGTCGCTCAGTCGTGTCCGACTCTTTGCGACCCCATGGACGGTAACTGACCAGGCTCCGCGGTCCGTGGGATTTTCGAGGCAAGAATACTGGAGTGGGCTGCCATTTCCTTCTCCGGGGGATCTTCCCAGCCCAGGGATCGAACCCCAGTCTCGGCATTGCAGACACTTTACCGTCTGAGCCACTAGGGAGTGCCTCCTTCACTATATGTAACTTCAGATTATTTTGAGTCAGTTCATCTTTGACCATAAAGAGTTTTATATTTGTGTTACATCAATTAAGTAATCATGGGAGATGATCTGCAAAGAAACAGTGTATTAGTACAGCAGGGTTATTTTTTATTTGCATGTGAATTTTGTGGTGTAAGTATTGATGTTATATGTTACTTGTAATTGAGCCATTTGCATATTGTACGCCCTGTTTATTTTTTCCTAATTTGCTTATTAAATTTCTTGGTCCCCCACCTTCCCACTTCAGGCTTATGATCAACATTTAAATATGATATTGGGAGATGTGGAAGAAACTGTGACAACTATAGAAATTGATGAAGAAACATATGAAGAAATATATAAAGTAAGTCATGCAGTTCTAGTCAGCACTTTCAAAATGTCAATTCTCAGAATACAGCAACTTAATACTTATTTATGGAAAGCCTTTGATGTTTTGATACCTATGCATGGGGCTCAATAGAATGTAACAATTAAAAGCAAAGGCTTTGGAGTTGGACAGACCTGGGTTTCCAGTGTTGGTTTGGCCACTTCCTACCTGGGATATGTTGGGCAGGAAGTACCTTTGCAGATGTAACTTCCTCACTGGTGGGCAGGAATACTGGTCACCTCTGTTTAGCTTGCCAGGATACATTGAGATATGGCTGTGTAAGAGGCCGCTGTGTGCTGTGTGTAACGGTAATACAGGACAATGTTTTGTTTGATGTGAATTTATCTATCAGTACTTGTTGGAAACTAAAACTGAGAAATTTAAAAAATATTAACTCATTAAAAACAATAAATCTATTGCACGTTGACATACGTAACACGAATACTAACTGTATTTTCTGAAACAAAACATTTAGTGAGGAGTGTCTTTGTTTTATGTTTTGCAAATGCTTGACTTAATAGACAACATTAATTACATCTTCACTTCTGCATTTAATCTGTTGTGCTACGTTATGGTTGAACATCACACAGATAGGTTAACTGGAATTGAGAGAGTATTTTTGTGGATACTGGCCTGTGATGCTGCCTCCAAACTGAACAAGCAGTGGTTTCTCAAAGATCAGCTGTAGTGCGGACTCTGAAACTGCATTGGTGAGCTCTCTGTACTCTTGGTGAGTGTGAGGTCGTTGGTGCCTCGCGCTTGGAGTGGACGTTGTATACATGCACGATTTTGTTACATCAGACTCTGGTCATTTGGGAAATACTAGCTCACTGAATCATGCAGGTCTTCCGTATATCGGCGCACTTTATTCTTCAGTCTTTTAAGGACTGAGAAGCCAGTCTCTGACCCTCCTCTGGCAGAGTGCTTTGCTGTGGAGGCTCAGGCCACAGGGCCGCCTGTCGCCTGGATTCATGTCTTGACTGTTGCTTGCCAGCTCTCTAATTTTATCAGTTACCCAACTTGTCTGTGACTGAGTTTCTGTGCCTGTAAAATAGGGATGGTAGTACCGACTCATTTAATACTACCGTTGAGGATTCATTGAGAGATTCCATGACTAGCCCTCAGACGGTGACAGGCACATAGTAAGTGTTCTGATGTTAGCCTTTGTTGGTTTTTGTGCTTCTGCTTTATCCCGGCTCTCCTCTTTTCAGGCACTCTTGACTCCTTGGCTAGTTTTCTTTTTCCTTCTGAACGTGGATTTGTCTTTGTTCTACTATGCATTTTTCCCTCTCGCGTGTTAATTGGTAGTCACTGTTAGTTACAAGCCATCAGTCTCTAATGACAGTGCAGCATAAAGGCTTGAGCTCTGGGTGAACAGATGTTTGTTCACATCCTGGCTGCTGCTGATTAGTTTTGTAACCTTGGGCAAATTCTAGAAATTTCCTAAGCCTCAAGGATCTCCTCAGTAAAATGCCAGTGCACTGGATTTGGTGCTTGCAAAGCTGGCGGCAGGTGATGGTTGCTGGCCATTATGATTGTGGATAAATCTGTGTCTTTTCTGAGCATCACTCTTTTCTAATATTCTTACTGCATAAATACCCACTTTGGATGTTATCTCAAACTCAGTACATCTAAAACTAGACTCCTGGTGTTCTTCAAAATGAGGTCATTCTCAATTCCTTGTTTCTGGTCATGACTTTCTTAGTTATCTGGACCCTTTATCTCAGAATTTTAACAAGTCAGCCCAAACCTTAGTGTCTTAAAAGCACACCCACTTACCAGCTCACAGTTTCTGGGGGTCAGGTGTCCAAACTCAGCTGGGTCTTCTGTGTTAGGGTCTCTCACGAGGCTGCACAGGGTTTGGGGTCTCATCTGGAGACTACAGTTGGGAAGGTTCCACTGCTAAGCTCACTTTGATGGTTGTTGGGAGGATTAATTTCCTCAAGGGTTTTGAAATATGGGCAGACCCAGAGCTTGTTAGAAATGCAGGTTCACAGGCTCCACCCTGGCCTATGGAGTGAGGATCTCTGGGCATGGAGCCAGAAAACAGCCTTAAAAGCTGTTAAACAGGTGATCTTATGCGTAGTAAAAATTGAGAACGCTGAGATATACAAAGAGTTAGATACATTCATGGCTGACAGGTATACTCAATGTAACATACTAAATTTATAGGTATTATTTGAATTTACTGTTCAGGGTTCTCTTTTTATGTTCCAGTACCTAACAAGCTCATAAAACATAGTTTTTACATGTTAAAAAAACGTTCTGGAAACCTAGCTATTACCAGTACTTTCTGCCTGGCACAGAAACAGTTCTCTGTCAGAGCTACCCGTGGTCAGTTGTACAGATTCCTGTAAGCGAAGAAGGATGGATTGTCGCCGTCCCTCCCGCCTGCACTGTAGCAGAGCCAGGGACAGGATATCCACGGCCGTAAACGCTCCCTTTCAGAAAAGGGAAGGATCCCGAGCAGTCACTGGTCCTTCTGTGACAGATCCCCTGGGAGGTGTGAATAGTAAAAGAAACCTTGCTTAGGTCAGGTATGACCTGTGCCATATTTGGGACACACTTATACTAAAAAAACCTTCTTCTTTCTTTGTATGGAACTCTTCATTGGTCACCTGTGTTTTTATTGTTAGACATGGGAGCTGCAGAGTGTTGGCAGAAACACTCGCGTATGCTGGGAGATTCAGTTTGTCAAAGGCTTCTGTTAGCCAGTCACTGGATCCTTTGTGAGAGCCATTTCTTTAAAACTTATGACTTCTTGTGTTTCCCGTCTGTTTACTTCCAACTAGTTCTTTGGGCCAGTAACCTCAAAATCCTTCTCTAGATGAAACTTGCATATGCCTTTGTTTCTTTAGTTACCCACCTCTAACATGGTTCCTCTTGTACAAAGTAATGTTGGCTACCCTGGGTCACTTGCTAATGTGAACTTGAATGGGAAGGCCACACCCTTAATCTCCTCTTCCCCTCAGGGCTGAGTTTGTTTAACTGAGAACGTTGACAGGGCTGCTTTGTGCCTCAGAGCTGTTTTTCTTGTTTTTGTCCACAGTTTGGAGTCTAAAAACAGTTCGCTTTCTGACCTTATGAATGCTGTTCCTTATCATCGCTGCTTGAAAACCTGTTAGTTATCGCCTAAGCTCATCTCTTCCTTACACTGCCCTGCCCAGCGCATCAGGTTGACAGCAACACTACCGATGTTTGGCTTTTTCGAACCTTTTCCCCAGAACCTAGGTTTGGGCCGTCTTCATGCTGCTCTTCAGCCACTTTCTAGGCAACAGTTTTGGGACCTCCCTGGTGACTCAGACGGTAAAGCATCTGCCTGCAGTGCGGGAGACCTGGGTTCGATCCCTGGGTCGTGAAGATCCTCTGGAGAAGGAAATAGCAACCCACTCCAGTACTCTTGCCTGGAAAATCCCATGGACAGAGGAGCGTAGTAGGCTACAGTCCATGGGGTCGCAGAGTCGGACACGACTGAGCGACTTGGCTTCACTTCACTTCAGGCAACAGTTTTACTGAGGCATGAGACGATTTCAGACCTTCCTTGTCTGTTTCCTTACTGCCTAAGGCTCGTCCCCTGGCTCACACAGAAGATAGCCATACGTGAGTGGATTAGTGCCACAGTGAAGCAGATGGGAGGGCTTTATTGGTGCCCACGCGACAGTCTCTAGCGAGGTTTCAGCTCAGTGCACCAGCTCTCATGCTCAGTCAGGGATCCCGGCTTACTGGCTCTGCCGTCCCCAGGGTTCTCTGTAGTCTGAGTCCATGTGGTAGGGGAGACCCCAGAGGGGCCTTTGTGGGAGGCTTAGGGTCAGCCGTCACTCCTGCTCACTTCTCGTTGGTTAGAACCCCGTCCGTGGCGCCACGTGGTTGGCAGGGAGTGTGAGGAATGTCTAGCCGTGTGCCGGGAAGAGGGGGGAACGGCTGCGTGGATGGCTGCAGCCCCTCCCCTGGCTGTGTTCCAGGAAAAGAAACACTCAGGAGATGGTTCCTTGTGTCACAAAGGTAAGTGACCAGGGTTTTAAAGCCATTTGTTTGTGTTATGATGAATCTGGGATTTTCTTTTCAAATTTCTATCTCCAAAAATGAATACTACTACTACAAATTTGTACAAGTGGGTTCTGTGTTTTGTTTTTTTCCCTCTTCCAGTCAACAAAACGGAATATTCCGATGCTCTTTGTACGGGGAGATGGCGTTGTGCTGGTTGCCCCGCCGTTGAGAGTTGGCTGAAACGAGAATTCATCGCGTGTGGAAGATGGGCTGTACTGTGTGATTGCCTCTTTGAATGTGGAAGATGTTCGAAAGAGAGACCGATGTGCATCTTGATGCTAAGAAATAACCAAGAATTCTTCCACTCCTGAAATAAGTTGATTTGTAGATAACTCACAAATTCTTCAGCTAAACGGCATTTTTATTTTTCTCCAACCCTTCCAATAAATGTGATCGCCGCGATACAGAGCTTTTTCAGGAATTGATTTGCTCCACTGTTTTATTTGGACAATTTCTGGGTTTCTTCCTTTAAATTAAATGTGTCGTTTCCTTTCTTGGTTTTTAACATGGTCTCCTGTCTTGTGAATTCTTTGAAATAAGCACGTCTTCCATCCCCTTGCCCACTTGTCTTGCGTCTGCTGTGTTTGCAGCACGAAGTTGAGTCCTGGGAACTGCAGCTTTGGGTTTGCGTCCCTCCCTGGACCCTTCTGGGAAGGCACTTGTTGAGGCGCAGTGACTGCAAGGCAGGGAGAGCCGTGCTGATGGTGGCGTACGTGTACGGGATGCCGTGAGCACGCAGGGGCCAGCGCCCAAGCAAGAAGCACCTGGCTGGGCAGGCATGGTGCTGGTGATGGGGTCTCAGCGGAAACACTAGCGCTGCAGGGGCCGGCGAAGCCCAGTGCGCTTCCATCTGTCTGGCCTGGTTTCCTAAGGTCGGGCTTCATTGTCTAGCACACTGTGCTAACAGGCAGTGTTTTAAGCCATGTGCAAGAAAGATGCTTTCGTTAGACATTTTATGAAGTGGTTTCATTTTCTTTATTATGCCTATTCCTACAAGTTAACAGAGATGAGGAAAGCAAGTGTGGGCAAACCAACAGAGGCTTCATCGGCGTCAGAGCCCGGAGGGAGCTCTTCTGCCACCCGCACACTTGTCCTGGCTTCAGGGAGTTCCAAGAGCGGACCTGCTTACAGCAGCCTCTTCACCGTTGAAGAAGTGGGACCGTGTTTCTGATGGTGGCCAGTGGTTGATCCTTGGGATCACTCCTCCGGGACAGAACACTTGTTTCGGAGCCGCTGTGGCTGGTCCGCGTGATAATCGCCATCTCCTGTCAGAGTGCACCGGGCAGAGGCACTTGGTGCCCGTCTGCTGTGCCATCCGTGTGGCAGCTCTGCAGGATGTTACGAGGAGCTGAAGCTCCGTGAGCTCTCAGTTCTGGCCTGTGGGTCCCAGGCAGTTCCCGGGGGAGCGTGCGGGCAGCCCTGGCTCCTGATGTCCACCACGGGCTGCTGTGATGGCCACGCCGATTCTCTCCCTGTGGCATCCGAGATCTGTGCTTAATTCTTGAATATTTCTCCTAGAATTGATAGGTTACATAGAACTGTTTTTGGGTGTGAGGACTATTGTCTACACAACTATGTTTCTAAAAACCATGAACCTTACCATCTGACCCAGTTGCCATTGTGTGCACATAAAACCCAGCTGCTCTATACAAACGTCTGCTTAGTCCTGGCTGCTAAGATAACAGGGGATAGGGACTTCCTGGTGGTCCAGTGGCTGGAACTCTGCGATCTCAATACAGGGTGTGTGCGTTCGATCCCTGATCAGGGAGCTAGGTCCCACATCCCACAACTAAAGATCCTGCACGCCATAGCGAAGATCGAACATCTGAGTATTCAGCCAAGACTTGGCACAGCCAAGTAAATGTTAGAAAAAGTGTGCCTGCAGGATAATCCTCTGCGTGTCCCCAGACGGGGGTTTTGTGAGCCCTTACGGAGCTCAGGCTGCCTGCCTGGAGGGTTGGAGCTGGGGCCCGACCCACAGTAGGGGCCATTCAAGCAGCGTCCTGCCACAGTCCCCCCTCCAGCCTGCTTCTCCAGGCCGCCAGGGGTGCTGCCCTCTGAAGGTGCAGTCAGAGGGCCCCGGAGCCGTGCCTTGGATTTCCAGGGCTGCACGACACCCTGAGCTCCAGCCAGCTGGACGGCCCGGTGTCACCGGAGCTGGGGACTGGTAGTTTCTGCGATGTGGTATCACATCACTCAAGGGGGAGCCTCTCAGGCAAATGCCATAACATAGTTGGATCCCTGTGTTGGTGGCTTATGGTCCCGACTTGTGGTTTCCCACGAACAAGGATGGACAGACAAAACGTGCGGCTATATACTCAGCATTGAGATGACACGTGCCCCAGCTGAAACCTGAGTAACTTGAGCTTTCCAAGTAAGACTAAAAGCATCAGCTGCAAATAGGCACTTTTCATACATTTTAAATAGTGGTTTTTAAAGATCTGCCCAAACTAGGCTGGTTCACACATCCTTCTGTGACAGATGCAGGCACGTTGTAGAGCTATTGCAGGTTTGGTTCCAGACCCCACAGTAAAGCGAGCATCACTGATCACAGATCACCATAACAGTGGAAAAGTTTGAAACAGTGCAGGAATTATCGAAATGTGACACAGACATGAAGTGAGCAAATGCTGTTGGAAAAAACGCTCCAGGAAACTTAATGCAGGGTTGCGCAAACATTCAATTTGTTAAAAAAAAAAATAAGAGCAATAAAGTGAAAGACAATCAACGAGGAATGCCTGCAATACAGACCTACATTTCAGCCTGCAGGCAGAGGGGAGGAATGTTCCACTGGGTGAGCGGTTGCCAGCTGTGAGCAATGCTCACCTGCACTGGATGGAAAGTCACTGAAAATTCCGGGAGTCGCCCTGGCAGGCCCCGGAGGCTCAATGACGTTTGTGTCCCTCGGCTCTGGTGAGCTTCGTGGATTCCATTCTTGGGTAGGCCCTGCCCAGTAGCAGGTCCAGGATTACAGCCTACCTGCTTGCCAGCTGCCGTGCTTGCATTCTCGACTGGCTCACGTGCTGGTCCCTGCCTAGCCCTCGTGGCGAGGAGAACCCAATAGATGTTAGGGTCAGAAGAGCAATGGCCCCTGAATCGCTCGCTCAACTATTACGTGAGCTCACCGTTACAAGTGTTTTGCAAAGAGCAGGGGAAAGCATATGTAGAGGGCTTCCCCGGCGCTCAGCGGCGAAGAGTCCGCCTGCAGCGCAGGAGCCACGGGAGACGGGCTCAGTCCCTGCGTCGGGAAGATCCCCTGGAGGAGGGCGTGGAGGCCCGCTCCGGTATTCTGCTTAGAGAATGCCATGGGCAGGGGAGCCTGGGGGCTGCAGGCCAGAAGGTCAGAGTCGGACCCGGCCGCAGTGACTCGGCACGCGTGCACCGCACGTAGAGGCCTTTATGGCATTGCAGCCGGTGAGAGGGAGTCAGAGGACTACCACCGTTCAGCGCAGAGATCCGAGGGGAAACCCAGCGGGGCAGCTGGACCAAACTTAAGATTCCTGAGGGGAAAACCAAAGGGCCATCAGAGTTTCTAGAAATGACTTCTCAGGTTTACAGGTGCTACACAGATAGAGAGCCTGAGGCCCCTGAGAATGTAAGGATGACAAATATGACCTTCATCAGGCAAAGTGCCCCAGAGGTTACAAAATTATAGAAGTTAGATGGTGTATGTGAAATGGACCCTTCTCAATTAGTAGACGTCGTTTTTAAAGTGTTCAACAACAGGGAACAAGGGCTGAAGCAAGGAGATGAGAGGCAGAATGCAGCTCTTCTGGCAGCAGCGCTGAAAGCGAGGAACCTGGACGGCCTCCCAGGGGACTCCGTGGCAGAGAATCTCCCCGCCAGGGTACGAGATGCGGCTTCGGTCCCAAAGTCGGGAAGATGCCCTGGAGAAGGAGGTGGCAGCCCACTCCAGTGTTCTTGCCTGGAAAGTCCCGTGGATGGAGGAGCCTGGCGGGCCACAGTCCGTGGGGTGCCAAGGAGTTGGACACGACTGAGTGAGTGACCACACTGATGGGCTGGGCCTGAGCCACATGCCCATCATGGAACTAAGGGTCAGATTATCCACCTAGGGATAATCTGGTCTGAGTGAGGAGAGGGGTACTTCTCTCAAAGGAACCAGGGGAAAGTGGGTGGGAGCTGGAGACAGAGTGCCTGTTAGGTAAGAATAACTTGCCATCTCCCCTGACTTACACAAAAATAAACCCTTTGACTATTAATGGATCATTAGTGGCAAAGTTTTTGGAACACACTTCATAGCAGAGATGTTATGATTTGAAGTCACTGCTCTGGAATCTAGTAAGAGGCCCTTGAGTACCCTGGGGGGCGGGGTGGGGGGGGGGAGTCAGTGTGGATGGAGCTCAGGCGTGTTTCATGACTGGGCATGATAGTAGCTGGAGTCGTCTTCGGGGGCTGAGCTGGGGGGCCTGCAACATGAGTGTATGGGGCTGAAAGTAAGTACTGGGGGCCTTGGAGCTCTGAGGAAGGCGAGTTATTTGCACGATGTGAGTGAGAACGAGTCCCACCCAACGAGTGGCTTCTTGTTAGCAGGTACCATCGTCTCAACCCCTGGGCCCAGGGCCTGGCCAAGAGCATGTCCCCAGGAAATGCTGAATGACTGAGCAATTAAACTGTAAGAAAGCCAGTGACAACCCTACCGTTGGAAAGAGTAAATGGTACTTTTTTTTTCCACCTTATTGAAGCGAAATTGATACAACTGTGAGGTATTTCTCGTGGGCATTGTAATGATTTGACGTTTGTATATGTCAGGGTGGGGAGGGGATTCCCACCTTCTGGTTATGAATGCATCCATCACCTCCTGTCCATCTGTGTGTGCGTGTGTGGTGAGAGCTTTCTACTTTCTCAGCCGATTTCAGTGTGGTCAGCTTAGCCACCGCGGTTTACACTCAGTCGTCAGGTTTTACTCAGACCTGAAAGTCGGTACTCCTTTTCTACCGTCTGTGTTTCCCCCATCCTCCAAACCTAGAAACCATTTTTCTAAGAGTTTGACCTTTTCTTTTTTTTTTAGGTTTCACATATGGTGCATGCAGTGTTTGGCTTATTCCACGTAGGATAATGCCCTCAGGGTCTGTCTGTGTTGTCGCAAATGGCAGAATTTCTTCTTTCCTCAGGGCTGAATAACAGGGCATCATATACATACATGCATATATCTCTACTTCTTTATCCATTCAGAGCAAACGGTTCTTTCACAGGTGAACTTTCATACTGCTTTCCAGACACTCGTGATGTCCTGCCCACAAGTGGACACTTGCCCTTCTAGCCATCTTGTCCCATTACCATATACCTGAGCACCACAGTAGACACCTCACTAGTTAGTAGACAGCCAACAGTAGATCCCTCACTCAGTTCAGTTCAGTCGCTCAGTCATATCCGACTCTTTGCGACCCCATTAGTCGCAGCAAGCCAGGCCTCCCTGTCCATCACCAACTCCCAGAGTTCACTCAGACTCACGTCCATCGAGTCGGTGATGCCATCCAGCCATCTCATCCTCTGTCGTCCCCTTCTCCTCCTGCCCCCAATCCCTCCCAGCATCAGAGTCTTTTCCAATGAGTCAACTCTTTGCATGAGGTGCCCAAAGTACTGGAGTTGCAGCTTCAGCATCATTCCCTCCAAAGAAATCCCAGAGCTGATCTTTAGAATGGACTGGTTGGGTCTCCTTGCAGTCCAAGGGACTCTCAAGAGTCTTCTCCAGCACCACAGTTGAAAAGCATCAATTTTTTGGCGCTCAGCTTTCTTCACAGTCCAACTCTCGCATCCATACATGACCACTGGAAAAACCATAGCCTTGACTAGAGATACCTCACTAGTTACCAATTTACACAGAAAACTAACACCAAGAAATTAAAGCACGCTAGTGTTTTAAATTCATTTTAGATCCATTGCCCAATTTTCGTACCTGGAACATGTAGATTCTTGTTTTCTTGACCGCTTCTAGAAGCCTCCTGGATGTGGCAGTAGCAGGCCTCACTGTAGCTTCTGACATTGATTGTTGTTGTTGAGCCCCCAAGTCGTGTCCGATTCTTTTGTGACCCCATGGACTGTAGACCACCAGGCTCCTCTGTCCATGGGATTTCCCAAGCAAGAATACTGGAGTGGGTCGCCATTTCCTTCTCCAGGGGATCTTCCCACCCCAGGGAGTGAGTCTACGGCTCCTGCGCTGATGGGCAGACTCTTTACCGCTGAGCCGCCAGGGAGGCCCCACATCAGATAAGCCCGCTTCACATCCCAGCTGTGCCACAGACCAGCTGGGCCAGTTACTCACAGCCTAACATCAGCCTGTAAGGGCTGGGAAGCGTTTCTGTAAGAAGCCCAGACAGATCCCAGAAGTCACTGACACATCGCGGACCTTGGGTTTGGATGTCATGAAGGGGAGGCAGTCCTGGGAGGCCCATTCAGTTTTCTCAGGTCACTCACTCACTGTATTCCAACTATCCCCACTCTTTTTTTCTCCCCAGATAGGTTTCAGAAGGACCATGAATGTGAAAAAATTTAACTCAATTAAAATTTATTCTCAAACGAGCTCTCAGTGCCAGGCTCTGTCAGTGGGGCACTGACCACAAACTGCCCAGCGCCGGTGCTGTGCAGGACGCGGCGGGCGAGGTGCGGGGCTGAGCCGATGGTGTCGGAAGCGGGTCTGGTCTGAGCTGTCCTCTGAGCAGCAGCAAGGGGCGTGAGTCCAGGGCCCTGGGAGCCCCGCCGAGCTCCGAGCTCCGAGGCGGGAGCCGTTTTCGCCCGGTCAGGGGTCTGCAGGGAGGCCAGTGACTGGAGGAGCGAGGCCGCACACGGGCCCTGGCGTTAGTGACGTGGAGTCTGCACGGCCCCTCCTGGTCGCACGCCGACCCTCTTTCCTCCCTGCCTCCTTTCCTCTCCCCTTTCTCGGGTGCTCAGCACGTGTTTGTCGGTGGCTCCCCACGCATCCTGGCTCAGCGTGGTTTCGGTGCTCCGTAAGCCCGGCTTTCCCGCCGCGGCCTGGTGAGGGCAGGGGAGCGGCCAACGTGCAAAACCGGCGCGTGCGCGGCCCCAGTGCGTGACTGCACGGAGATCCGGGGCACCCTGGGCATCTCACACCCGCGGGTGAGGCAGGCCCCGGGGCTGTGCCCCCGGCGCTGCCCCCGCAGAGCGCCCACCCGCCTCAGAGGGCGGGGGTCTCCCCTGGGCGGGGCTCGGCTGCGAGGAGCAGCGTCTGCAACCAGCTCTCGCGTCCGCGTCGGGCGAGTTCCGGCGAAAGGGCCTCCGAGTCCCGCTTCCAGCCTCAGCGCCTCGCCTGCAGGGAGGGCCGAGGAGGGCCGCACCCGGGCTCGCGCTCCGCCCGGCTTCCGGCCCCGGGCTCGCCTCGCGGCCGCCTCCGCGGGCGGCAGCAGGTGGCGCTGCGCTCCGTGCCTTTCTGCCGCCGCGGTCCTCGGTTCGCGCCCAGCGTCTTTTGGAGTTGCCCAGCCACGGCTGTCATTTATTTCCTTAAACCCGGACAGCGTGTGGAGCTCCAGCCTAACAATCGCGAGCTGTTCAGGCCCCAGGGAGCAAGTCGTCGGGTAAAACACCCTGCGTGCCCACATACTGCTGAGTTAAAACGAGACCCATCGCCGGGAGACCACATCCCAGACAAGATGCCTCGGGTCAGCACTGTCCTGTGCGCGCCTGTAGTTGGCGGGCGGTGGAGCGCCCTCGTCGGGGTTTGAGTCAGGAGGCTGCCACCGTTGAGGGGATGTTTTCACCTCGCGGCCTCGGGGCCTTCAGCTGTGCACTGCCCTTTCAGCTTAAGTTCTGTGTGTTGCCGGAAGGCCTGCAGTCATTCTGTTACTGATGAGCAGAGCCTCGGCTTGGAGTTCTTGAAAAAACTCCTGGTGATGGCATTTGCAAGCCAGCAGTGTGTGCTCCACGAAGAGGAGAGATTTGGAGCCCAGAGGCCTTGTGTTTGTTTGCCAGCACGACTGCTTAGTGGCCCAGCCTCTGAGCCTCAGTTTGCTCCTTCCTGACCTGAGGGTGGTAGCTGCGCTCAGGAGGCTGAGCTTTCAGCGACGTTCGCGCAGGATCTGGCTCAGGGCCGGCGTGCAGTGGAGTTCAGAGTATCTCTTGTTTTCCTAATTAAACCAGTGGTTCCATGCCATGTGCTCCCTGACTCCTGACTGTCAGGCCTCTGTATTCGTCCAGAGTACAAAAGACCACTTGTGAACACTCCTCTGTCTTGTAATAAGGATCAGAGCTCTTCTTTATGAGGTCATAGTTTCTACCTGGCTGACTCTACTATAACAGTATTTAAAAAGTAATCGTCACGTTGATATCTGCCGTGGTTTTTCCTTTAAGACTTTCCCAGGCTGAGGACTGCTAGCAAGTGGATTGGATAAAAGTGAATCGATGCGGATTTGGAAGTCAGATGAAGGGCAGGGGGCTTCCCCTGTGCAGTTTCGACCCCCCTCCCTCCTTGCTTTGCGGCGGTGTTTTTCTCATACAGCTTCAGGATCCAGGGGAAACGAGTGGAACTAGCTCTTTGAACAAGGTCACCCAACAGCATCACGAGGTGATGACGTCACTGTCAGCTCTTGCCCAGGAAAAACCTAGGGCTCAAATAACAGGGAGAGGACAGGTCATCTCCATGGCAGGTTGGCAGAGCTGGTTGCAGGCCACCACCAAACATCAGGCCCGGAGTGTTGTTAAAATGACCCGGGGCCATGCCTGCCTCTGCTCAGTCTGCCCTGGGTGGCCTTGCTGCCCTTGCTTCCTCAGGACAACTGAATATCACCAACGGGTGGCTTTTTTGGTTGTTCTATTTCCTAGAAGAAAGGTTACCAAGTGCCAGAATCAAAATAGAATGTGGATGGTGTCCCAGGAATCCTGTGCAATCCAAGCACACTCATATTGTCCCCTCCGGCCTGGAGGGGACGGAGCAGATAAGCGAAATCGCAAACTTATTATCGCTCTGTTGGAAGTGACATCACGGAAGGCCTCTGGTCAGCCTCTCTCTCCCAGCTGGTCATGTTTCCGCCAGGCTGTGTGTCAAAGTGAATCCTAGTTTTAGCGCCCTAGAGGTTCACTGGTGCAAAATCCCTTACCTAAGGAATCCTTTTGTTAAAATGAGCGGTTATGCCCAACTGTATCCATTTCCCAATTCATCATTTAGGCTTTTCTTTTTCTCCTTGGCTTAAATTTTTTATTATTATTAATGGTATAATAGCGTTTTCCAAATGGTAGTGAAATACCCATGATAGCTTGCCTGAAGAACAAAAAACAAAAATTAAATTGAAGAATTCAGAGCTTTGTAGACTTGTCTTTCGCACATGTGGTGGATGTTATCTCTTTTTCAATTGTAAAAACCCAGTGTAAAGTTTCCTGACTTTAACCCCTTCTAAGTGCACGGCTCAGCAGTGTTAGGTATGCTCACGTTGTGCCACACACATTGCGTTTCTTAAAGCGAAGCAGTCCTGGACATCTTTCTCAACAATTAGAGACATCCCCTATCTGTAGCGTTTTTCTCCCCTGACATAATAATTTATTACTGTGCCTAAACTTACTTTCCCAGGATTTCAAAGCCTCAAAAACTAGCTCTAAGCAAAGTCCATAGGCAGGACTTCAAGTGTGGGAGCACCAGGAGAAGGCTGTGGGGCTCCATCCTCAACTCACCGCCATCCAGACGTGCTTGGGCAGAAAGCCCCTGGACCTGCATAGGGAGAGCTGCCTCGGGACTGGCTGGTGAGGCTCATGGTCAAGGCATTCAGGTCACAGCATCCTTGCCTAAAGCCTCCCGTGGCTGCCCATCTCACCAGAGTAACCTTGCGCGCCCAACCTGTCTCCTCCCCTCCCCATCCCACCCTGGCCCACCTCTCTGATCTCATTTCCTTCTGGCCTCCTCACTGGCCTCCTCGCTGGCCCTCGAAAATGGCAAGCTCACTCCCTTTCAAAGGCCTTTTTATTTACTCCTACCTCTTTCTAGAATAATCTTCTCAACTTGTGCTGAGCAATAGGAACCCTTATGAAACTCACAGCATTCTCAATGCCCAAGCCACATTCTGTACCAATTAAATCATCATCTCTGGGGTGTAAAAAATAAAAGTTCCGCAAGAATTCCAATATAACCCGTTCCAACAGCAGTGTCCTGGTTCAGTGGTTCTAAATCAGAAATAGCAGCATCACCTGGGAAGCCCAACCCTAAACTTACTGAATTGGAAACTTTAAAAGTAGACCCTGGGAATATGTATTTGAACAAAGCCTCCAGGCCCCAGTGCCTGCCAAAGCTTGAGAACCATTGTCCCACGTGCCAGTGCTCGAGAGGTGGCCTGTGGGCCAGCAGCGTCAGCATCCCTTGGAGGCTTGTTCAGTTCAGAAAAGCAAAATCTGACACCAGCTGGTGAACCCAACCCGCTGAGCCAGAAGCTGCTCTTAGCATCCCAGCGCCTCCTGCACGTTCCCGTTTGAGAAGCTGTCTAGCTCCGTGCCCCAGGAGACCCAAAGAGCAGTAACTCCCTGGGACCAGGAGCCCCCAGCACCTAGAGCTCAAGTTCTGAACTGAACACCCGAAGGCTTGGAGGAAAGGCTGCTTCTGGCAGTAGTGGGTTGTAACCTGGGGGATAAAATCAAAGCTGATGAATTCGTTGTACTGTCAGGAAATGACAGGGTGAGATGGTTGGATGGCATCATGACTCAGTGGACGTGAGTTTGACAAACGCCAAGAGTTAGTGAAGGACAGGGAGGCTTGGCGTGCTGCAGTTCGTGGGGTCGCAGAGTCAGGTAGGGCTGAGTGACTGTACAACGGAGGAAATACACGATTGTATAATATGAAAGAGAAGGGGCTCCTCCTTGTAGTAGAATGCCAGCTGATAAGCATGGAAGGGAAGATGGAGCAAGAAAGCCGCCCACAAATGCTAAAGCTGATGGTGAAAATTTGAGGAACAGGATGTTTCTCTTCCAAAAGTGCCTCCCCGCACATGATTTATTAATTGCAAAGTGGACAATAATAACTTTTTAGTGGAGAAACCTGGCAGCGACCCCCTTCATCCGGCAATCTTAGCATCGTCCACCCTGGGACAGCCCGGCACCACCCGCCTCCTGCTGCGAGGGACCGAGGAGGGTGCAGTGTCCCTCCCGTGGCATTCTTTCCTCAGGAAGCATCAGGAAATCCAAATAAAGCAACAGGTCACAGAGTCACCAGCCTGCATGCTTACAAAATGCCAAGGTCAAGACCGACAAAGGATGGCCAGGGAACTGTTCCAGACTGAAGGAAACTAAAGACCCGTCAGGAACCCATGCAGTATGAGATCCCGGACCTGGAAAAATAGATGTCGTTTTAAAAGAAGCAACTGACAAAATTTAAATGTGGATTGTGGCTGTGCAAGCGAATGTTTTTATCTTAGAAATATAGGGTAATGGGGCAGGATGATTGCAGTATTTACTCTCAAATGGTCTGAAGAGAAAGTGTGTGCATGAGTGAGTGTGCATATGTGTGTAACGTGTGCTATATATGCAGAGAGAGGAGAGGGCAAAACAGTAGCAGCCTGTGGTGAATTAGAAGACGGGAGTCCCTTGCGCTGCTCCAGAACTCTTCTGTGTGTTTAAAGCTATATCAGAGTAAGAGTCATGTCCCCTCCCCTCAGGAAGAGACCCGTGAGAACAAACAAAATAGAGCGAGGACGCAGCAGTGACCGGAGCGCCCGGGCTTCCGAGTCCAGCCTGCCGGCCTCCGGGTTGTTCAGGCCTCCTCCATGGATCGCTCTGGCCAGTGCAGCCCAGCCACCACTCTGCCAGTCAGACCCTCCCTCCCTGTTGTCTCACCCGCACTCCTCCCCTCATAGCACTGCGCTGGCACGTCGTTATCCTCGTCCATACACCTGTCTACTCGCTTACTGTCTCTTTCCCCTCGGATGTGAGCTGCGTCAGCACAGAGACTGTATCTGTCTTGATATACCCCCAGCACAGAGCCTAACAGCTCAGAGGCACCTCCTGTGTGTGTCAAGTGAATGAACAGACATCGGACCTCAGTCCCCTCGACCTGAGGATGAGTGAGGCGCTGCTCTACGACGCAACAGCAGACCCTTGCCCGGCCCTGAGGCTGGCAGGAGTCTGACAACGTGTGAGCTGCTGTTTAAAGAGCACCTGAACTCTCCCAGGCTTTTAGCTGCCTGCCGCGCGTGCCAAGTCACGTCAGTCGTGTCCGACTCTCTGCGACCCCATGGACTGTAGCCCGCCAGGCTCCTCTGTCCGTGGGATTTTCCAGGCAAGAGTACTGGAGCAGGTTGCCATCCCCTCCTCCAGGGGATCTTCCCAACCCAGGGATCAAACCCGTGTCTCTTAACATCTCCTGCCTTGGCTGACAGGTTCTTTTCCACTAGTGCCACCTGGGAAGCCCTTTTATTTACAATCTCTCTTTTAATCTTCACAGTGACCCTTTTCCGTTCACCTGTTTAGCAGACAACATATCGAGTGCCTGTTCCTCACTGGGCACTAAGCAAACACTGATTATGACAGGCGCAGCCCTTACCCCTAGGGAGCTAGCCGGATTAGCCAGAGCTGGCTGAGAAGGCCGGGACTCAGAGAGCTTGCCCAGCTTGCTGAAGCCCACAGCAGGCTCAGGGCGGAGCTGGGAAGGTGACCAGCGTCTCACCCCAAAGCCCTTGCTGCTCTGCAGTGCTGGGACTTGGCCGCCCCCCAGGAGCTCCTGCTGCTGCCAGCTGGCCCACTCCTCGGACTCCCCCAGGGCGCCCCCAGCCCCCCGTCTCCCGTGACCTCGACTCTCACCCTCACGGTGCCCCTTTCCTCGGAAAGACATGGAACGTGCTGTATCTCAGCCATTCTGATTGTGTTTCTGATTACTTCTCGGCTTCTTGGTGCCGTTTGCTTCAGATAAGCTAGAGCCTGTTCTGCCTCACTGGGCAAAGGTTAAGTTCAGTGTAACCTAAGAAATAATCTAAGCAGGAGATAGAATCAAACAGCCTTACCAGAAAAAAATAACTGAAAAAAAAAGCAAAAACCAAGAAACAAAATAAAAACCCACTTCAGAAATGCTTAATGAAGAGATCAAGCATGAGGAATTAAAACAATGTAAGAGAGTGGGGAAACTGCCTAAAAGATGTTTGATTTTTCTTCAACCCATTGATCTTTCCCCTCCTTGAAAGCGTTCTCCACCAATTAATCACTCAACTTATTACCTGGCCCTGTTTCCCTGTTTATAATTTTGAGCCTCAGGAATCCCTGTGAAAAGACCACAATAAATCTCTCTGGTCAGCAAGACAAACATTTATCTTAAAGGATCAATTACTGCGCCGGGAGGTCTCGGATTCCTGGGGCTTGGTGCATGCCTCCACCCTTGATTTGTTGGGTGGCCTTTGCCTCTCTGTAACTGGGTTTCTGAAGCTGCACAAGGAAACTGCTACCCCCCTGAGTTGTGTTCTGAAGTTTCCCTGGGTCCCCTGTTGGAAAGTAGAAGAGGGTATTTGGCCAAGGACATGATTTATCTATGCCCATGAATGCCTCTCCTCCTCCTCCTGGAAGCCAGCTAATTTTGTTCAGAGCTGGAATGCATTCTCTGTGGGCACCTAAAGTAGATTCCTTGCGGGAATGTCTGGTGAGTGGGTGCCTAGAAGAGACACATTAACAGAGGCTTGTCATTCTAGAGAAGAATGTCCGATCTCCTTTTCAGTGGCCACAAAGTTCAGAGTCAGGGAGGGGGGTGGACAGGAAAACAGTGTTATTCTTTGGAACCACAATTTTACAGATAATTTACCCACGAGAAGCTTTTTGTTGCCATGGAGTGACACTGTTATCTTTTTCAAGCAAGCCAGGCAGCTAACTGGCAACCAGGTGGGTGATGAGACGATCACCTCTGTGTTTAGTGAGCTCTCCATCACTGGAGGTAACTAAGGGTAGGTCCAAAGGAGCCCTCCGCAGAGGGTGGAGCAGAGAAAGCTCAAGCACCAGAAGGGAGTTTCAGCTCAATGCCATTCATCCCCTCCAACCCTGAGATTTGGGAATTCTAGTCCCTTTCCGTGTCCTGTGCTCTTCTGAACGGACAGTCTGAGCTCCGCAGCTGCATGTGGGACAAAGGGTGGTTCGGGTAAGATCACAGGAAAATTTGAGATTCAAATCTCACAAAGAAAGATGACTTTATATCTGCTACAAAGCATGAGCCAGAATTAGAATTCCAGAAGGAGAGGGTGAGTAGGGCATTGTGTGTTTGAGGACATACCTTTCAGTAGAAAGTGTTTCCTGGACCATGGACAGTCCAGCCTAAAAGGAATTCGAGGCAGCCTCTGGGATACCTCTGGATGTAGCTTGCAGCCATAGAAGCCTCATCTCTGATTACAGACAGAAGGCACCCCAGCCTCCGAGACCCAGAGACGGTGAGCGCGGTGGTGGAGATTGGGGATGGTGTCAGCTTTTAATCAGGCACTTATTTTAGAGTAAATAACAGCCACAATAATAATGGGAGCTGCCAGTTCTCCTCTGCATCTCCTCTGATCCTCTGCTCTGTGCAGGTATGATGCGTGATCTGCCCCACTCACCTCTACAGTGCTTCGAGGTAGATGCCATATGCCTGTTTCATAGACGAAGAAACCCAGGCTTCCAGAGAGCGGAAGTGACTTGTCTTGCAAACGGTGATGCCAGTGTTCACACTCAAGTCCGTCCGACTCAGCATTCATGTTCTCGCCACTGGGTCAACAGTCTTGATTGAAGAGTAGGGATTATTAACCCCAATTTTGCAGATACGAAAACTGAGCTCTGAAAGTGAAAGTATCAGGGAAAGCTGAGTTTTGACTAATTCCCAATCTCTGCCAGACGTCCTGTGAGAAGAACCTTGTAGAGCCTCAGAGGCGGGCGGCGCACGCAGGGCAATTGGGATGATCCCTTCAGTCTGCAGAGGAGAACCCGGCTCGGGGTGGGGTGGAGGTGAGCAACTCGAGGGCGTGAGGCAGGATGGTGGCTGGCCAGGCAGGACGTGTGGGTGAATGCCTTCCGGTGGACTGGGATGGGCCTGTGCTGACCACGTCCCAGGTGCCTTTGGGCTAGCAGGGATGCCTGGCTCTGAGGCTGCGGGAGGTCTGTCTGTGACCTTGAAGAACATCCATGGGGCGGGGGCCCCAGGGGCTGAACTTCTGGCAGGAAAGCTGCCTCCCTGTGTGAGGACATGGACCGGCAGACTAAGCCCCAGGTCAAAGTGTCACCAGCCCGGTACCTGTCCCTGTCGCAAACCTGGGGAAAGGCAGGGAACATGAGTGGGGCTTTCTTTGAGGAGGCGGGTCTTTATTCCCAGGTGCCGCAGCTCATTCTGCACCTTCTTCAGAGGCTCTGGGGGTAATGTGAGGATTCCCTGCATCCACCTGAGCTCCCTTCTTCCCCTCTGGCTGCAAGGGCCACAATCCTGACTGCCCTCTTTAGAAGCCATTCAGGTGCCAGGCCCTAGGCTTGCTACTCCACATGCAAAATCTGACATAGAGCTTTCCCAGCAATCCTGTGGCCCTCCCTAGTGAGCTAAGGCTCAGAGACAGTGAGTGACTTGGCCAAGCTCACACAGCTGACGTCACAGGGCCAGGATGGCAGCTCTGTCGGGATAGGGATTTCCGACTCATGACTCACTGCTGTATCCCTGGTGCGTGGCACAGAGCGGCCATCCGATGCGTATTCCTGAGACAGTGTCTGACTCCAGGGCGGCTCCTGTTGCGCCACACCTCGCTGCCTCTCGAAAACACCGTGATGAGAGAATTCAGTTTTGAGTGAAAGTAGATTTAAAGGACGTCATTCAAGAATGAATCCATGAAGTCCTTTCCTTTGTGTATTTTTTATACTCAGTAAAATATGACAGTGAAGAAAGCTCCCTGGATAGAATGTAAGTTGCGTTGTGTGTTTTTATAATTAGTAATCAGGGCTGCTGAAGAATTAATTTCCTCCCCAAGAAGGTTCAGCAAGATGCTTGTTGGTTCAGTTTGCTTTCTTGCTTCCCTGCAGACAATATGCGCGCGAACAGGCAGTTGCTTTTCCTCTCTGAAATGGTTCAAGGTCCTTTGATTTTACAGCTCAGAGTCTCTAAGTCACTTTCTTCAAACCACAAATTTGTGACTTTATATATTCCCAGACTCTGGTAGTGCAGAAAGGGTAGCCTGCATATTCTCAGATTTCCAAAGAGGAAACTTGTAGCAAGGTCGGCTTACAATATCACCCCTTCTTGACTGGCATGGTCCAAGTTCACTGAATGTTTTGTTTACTGGATCATAACCCTCCATTCACTCTTGGGCTCTCTCATTTTCAGCAACTGGAATTCTATAAATTACAACTGAGCGCCACCTAAACTTTGCCGACTATTAATTATTTCTCTCCTTTCATGCTTCAGCATGTATTTAGCATATCACAGAGCCCGATGCCGAAACAGTGAATCTTGAGTGAAAACCTCTCAGAGTTGAAAGGGATCCTGCACATCCCCTAATCTAATTTTTCCCAAATTCTGTTTCACAAAGCAACTTCCCCATAAGATAGTGTAGTCAGAAACATTTCCTCTGTCAAGTAAGGTTGGCAGCTGCTGCGTCCTCTGCCCTCCTGTCCGAGAGTCATCATGTGTAGGAGCAGCTGAAGCTCCCAAGAAGTCCAGCAGCACATTGCTGGACACGTTGCTGTTTGACTTTGTCCCGCCCGGCGTCCCCAGAATTAGTGGACTGGACCGGGGGGGGAGGCTAGGGGGATTTTTTATTTTAACTTCTGAAAACCGCGTACTAGAAAACTCCTTGGGAAATGTCGGAGTCTAGTTAGACCACACACACACACACCTGCCAACCTTACAGATGTGGGAAGTGAGGTTCAGAAGGGGAAGGAAGTGGCCTGAAGCTGTGCACGGTTGATGGCAGAGCTGGGCCTGGAACCCACATGTCTTAACTCCCAGGTTCATAGTTCATATCACCTATAATGCCCAGGTGAGATTGGTGGAACAGAGATAGCCAGGTAATAAAGTATGGATTGGCCCAGCTTTTATTGTACTTAAATAAGCAAGTTTTTAAAATTTTGTTGAAGTATAGTTGACTTGCAATATTGTGTTAGTTTCAGGCATACAGCAATGCGATGGAGCTGTGTCATACACACACACATATTCGGGTTTCCCAGGCAGCCCTAGTGGTAAAGAATCTACTTGCTAGCGCAGGAGACGTAAGAGACGCGGGTTCCATCCCTGGGTCAGGAAGATCCCCTGGAGGTGGGCATGGCACCCCACTCCAGTACTCTTGCCTGAAGAATCCCATGGACAGAGGAGCCTGGTGGGCTGCAGTCCACGGGGCTGCAGAGAGTCGGACACGACTGAAGTGACTGAGCGCGCGCACACACACAGAGGTTCGTTCTTTTCCAGATTCTCCCCTCATGCAGGCTATCGCAGAGCATGAGTAGAGGCCCCTGCGCTATGCAGTAAGCCCCCTTGCTCGCCGTCTCTGTCCTGAATCCCAAATTCCCAGTTTACCCCTCGCCCCTGCCTCTCCCCTTTGGTAACCACAGGTTTTTGATATCTGTAAGTCTATCTCTATTTTGTAAATAAGCTCATTTGTATAGTTTTCTAAACGTTAGATTACACACGAGTAACACTGTATGCATCTTTCTCTGACTTACTTCCCTCAGTACGACAATCTCTCGGTCCGTCCATGTTGCTGGAAATGGCATCACTTCCTTCTTTTTATGGCTGAGTAATATTCCATTGTGTATATGCATGTATATGTGCCCACCACATCTTTATCCATCCACTCTCAATGAACATTGCACTTGCTTCTGGGTCTCAGCTGTTGGAAATAGTGCTGTTCTGAGCATTGGGGTGCATGTGTCTTTTTGAATCATGGTTTTCGCTGAATACATGCCCAGATAAGCTGGCTTTCTGAAGCTTATCATATTGAAAAAGATAGCTGTGGAACAAGGAAACTTTGTGTCCACCCCAGGTGACTTTCTCCCTTCTGGAGTACGGGTCCTCACATGGCTACTTTACCTCTTATCCAGCAGTAGATTATTTCTCATAAAGCAGACTGGAGTAGTGGGAAGATGGAGCGGGGCCAGCAACCAGGCCATCGCGTGGCAGCGCCCAACTGTCATTGTTAGTAACAAGCGTCACAGCCACCTACTGACTGGGGACAGGACGCTTCAGCGTGAACTGAGCTCGGGAGCCACACACCCTAGGTATGAGTCCTGGCCCCGTCATGAAATAACTGTGTGATCTTGGGCAGGAAATTTAATCTCTCAGACCCCTGTTCCCCATGCGAAAACGCGGATAATAATAGCACCTGGATTTTCCTGGCGCTGCGGCCTCAGAGGATTTTGTGTCACAGTTCCTTCACTGGGAACATTGAGTAACAAACACAGTAGTTCCTGTCTTAGAAGAAGGAGGTTTTCCCAAAGACACACAGAGGCTCACGAGGCAGCTGGGTCATAAAGCTGGAGGCGCTGAGCAGGGAGCCCAGGAAGGGCCTGTAGGTTGGCGTGCAGCAGTCACAGGAAGGCAGGGGTAGTGATCCGGGCAAAGACGAGAGGAGAGATGCTCCATCCACGCAGGAGATAAAGGCATATTTTCTAGCAATAACTGAGGCAAAGAACAGCTTTGGAAGACAAACAGGCCATCTTAACCAGGATGTTTTCATTGACGGTTGACATAAACAGCTCCAGCTGGCGTAGGAAACGGGAGCAGGAGCGCTGACCAGACACGGCTGGTCCAGGGGCCAGAGCCGTGTCAGCAGGAACCTGTCTCGCTCCATCCTTTGGCTCTGCGTCGCTTCTGCTGACTCAGCTCTCAGCCCGGCCTGCCCTTCATGCTGGCTGGACGGCCGCAGCAGCCCCAAGGGGACATTCCACGGCCTAGCCGTCCTGCCTCCTCCCCAAATTTTCACACAGAGTCCCAGGATTCGCTATGCTGGGCCTGGCCCAGGGCACATGCCCCTTTCGGTTGCTGGGTCTCATTGCCCGAGTCACTTGTTTCCTCCTGGAAGTGAACCAGATGTGGGGCTGGGACCCTCACCTTCTCCCTTTGTTTCCTCCCATTTCTTTCAGTTTCCTGACCCTTGTCTGTGTCTTCAGTTGACCGACTGCTTCCCAGGCTTCATGACCACAGCTCATCTGGCCCCAGAAGGATGTGGCCACCCTCCTAGAGGAGTCTTCTGGATTGAGTTGGGCCTTTCTGTTGGGGGATGCCAAGATCATGGCATCTGGTCCCATCACTTCATGGGAAATAGACGGGGAAACAGTGGAAACAGTGTCAGATTTTTTGGGGCTCCAAAATCACTGCAGATGGTGACTGCAACCATGAAATTAAATTTGTTTTAATTTAATTTAATTTCCTTCCTTACTCCTTGGAAGGAAAGTTATGACCAACCTAGATAGCATATTCAAAAGCAGAGACATTACTTTGCCAACAAAGGTCCGTCTAGTCAAGGCTATGGTTTTTCCAGTGGTCATGTATGGATTTGAAAGTTGGACTGTGAAGAAAGCTGAGCACCAATGAATTGATGCTTTTGAACTGTGGTGTTGGAGAAGACTCTTGGGAGTCCCTTGGACAGCAAGGAGATCCAACCAGTCCATTCTAAAGGAGATCAGCCCTGGGATTTCTTTGGAAGAAATGATGCTAAAGCTGAAACTCCAGTACTTTGGCCACCTCATGCGAAGAGTTGACTCATTGGAAAAGACCCTGATGCTGGGAGGGATTGGGGGTAGGAGGAGAAGGGGACGACCGAGGATGAGATGGCTGGATGGCATCACCAACTCGATGGACGTGAGTCTGAGTGAACTCCGGGAGTTGGTGATGGACAGGGAGGCCTGGCGTGCTGCGATTCATGGGGTCGCAAAGAGTCGGACACGACTGAGCGACTGAGCTGAACTGAACCAAACTGAATTCAGATAAACAGAGGCAGTGTGGTGTGTGATGCTAGCACAGCAGGGGAGTTTTCCTCGTAAGTGCCAACCGTGATTTAGAGTGGCTGCCTCGCAGAGGATGGTAAAGCTGAGCGCAGACTCAGAGGGAAAGGAGGCTGTGACTGATTAACAGTGTCTGCCAGGAGCACTGGGGTGGGTGCCGGTGGCAGACCTGCCGAGTGTTCCCCAAGCCTCGTTAAAGAAACAGCGTGGATCACGGGGTGTAACAGCCCTGTTCGTGGTTGCCGCCTCCTCTCGGTCTTGTGATCGCTGGGCAATGACTCAGCCTTACAGGCGACAGTTCCCCGACTTGCACAGTGAGGACGTTCACCCTCAAGAGCGTCTGAAAGGGCCCGTGGAGAGTGCGCAGGCACTAAGCGTGTCACACCGTGAATGGAGCTTCGCTTCTTGATAGAAATGGAAAGATGCCTCGTTTTTCCAGGGGTCCCCTCCCCGAAGCGCTAGCATTGCCTTGCCTAGGACACCTCAGGTAGGAAGATTTTCACGGGTTAGAACTTCTCCTTTGATAAATGCACTGTTGGTTCCTCACCCTCATCCCATCAGACCTTCACAGCACATTGAATCCAGAGCCAGCTTCCGGCAGGGTGGCCAGCGCCTGCTTCTCATCACCTCTCCTGCCCGCGGTGCCGCAGCCAGCACCACCATCTGAGCGCTCACAGAGGGTCTGCCTGATCAGCGTAAGATCCCACATCACCAAAGAGAGCGCAAGTGTTCGTCTCGCAGTCGTGTCCGACTCCTTGCGGCCCCGTGGACTGCAGCCCGCCAGGCTCCTCTGTCCATGGAATTCTCCAGGCAAGAATACCGGAGTGGGTTGCCATTTCCTTATCCAGGGGATCTCTCTGACTCAGGAATCGAACCCATCTCCAGCATTGCAGGCAGATTCTTTACCCCTGAGCCACCGGGGCAGTCCCACCTCACTCAGGGACCCCCTTAAAGACAAAGGGTGTGTGACAGCGGGCACATGATCCAGGACCCACTGATCTGCACAGGAAGGCATCACCAGAAGCTGCCGTGGGCCCTCTAGAATGTTGGAAGAGCCTCCTAGGAGCAGAGTGAAGATGCCAGCCTAGGGGTGATAGACTACAAGATTGGGGTGCAACCTAACCGAAGTGCTCGTCTATCATCACACAATGTCTTCATCTCGTTATAATTTATGTCTTAAAGTTTATTTTGTCTGCTTCAGTATCTGGCTTAGTCCCATGCAAGAGCCGTGTCTGACTCTTGCAACCCCATGGGCTCGTCCGTCCATGGGATTCTCCAGGCAAGAATGCTGGAGTGGGTTTCCATTCCCTTCCCCAGGGGATCCTCCTGACCCAGGAATCGAACCCTGAGTCTCCTGCATTGGAGGCAGATTCTTTACCAACTGAGCTACGAGGGAAGCCCATATCAGGATAGCCACGCCAATTCTTTAAGTTACCGTTTACGTGGAATATCTTTTTCCATCCTTTCACTTTCAACCCATTTGTGTCTTTGGATCCAAAGTAGGTCTCTGTAGACAGCATATCGACATTGTTATTGTCACAAATTACATCTTTATACACTGTGTGCCCGTTAATATATTTAAAATTGTTGTTTTATGTGCTTTAAATAATACAGGGGAAAAAGAGGAGCTACAGAAAACAAATGCTTAAAAGTTGGCTTTTACGTTTACTGATGAGATTACTTTTACTGCTGTTCTTTCTCCTGCAGATTCAAGTCACCGTTTAGTGTTCTTCCACTTAGCCTGACGGGTCTCCTTGAACATTCCTTGTAGGGAAGGTCTACAGGCAATTAACTCTCTGTCTGTTTATCTGAAAGTCTTAGTTTCTCTTTCATTTTTGAAGGATACTTCCCGTGGGTATAGAAATCTTGGTTGACCATTTTATTCTTTCAGCACTTTGAATACATCTTCCCACTACCTTCTGGCCTTCATGATTCCTGAAGTGAAATTAGCAATTAATCTTATTTAGAATTTTGTACATGTTGACTCATCTCTTGCTGCCGCCTTTAGGATTCTGCCCTTGGCTTTCAACAGTTTCGTTACAGTGCATCTCAGTGAGGATCTTGAGATTCACTGAGATTCTTGGATGTTTATGAAACATAAATTGGATGTATGTGAAACATGTATTCGTATGTTTCATCAAATCTGCAGCATTTTGGGCCATTATTATTTCAGATATTCTTTCTGCTCCTTTCTCTCTCTGCTCTCCTTCTGGGATTTAAATACATATCTTTGTATGCTTAATGCTGTACTGTAAGTCTCCTAGGCTCTCTTCATTTTTATTCCTTTTTTCTGCTGCTCAGACTACGTAATCTCAATCAATCACCCTATATCTTTAAGTTTGCTGAATCTTGCTTCTGCCTGTTCCAACATGCTGTTTACCTCTCTAATAAAAATTTCATTGTAGTTATTGTACTTTTCAACTTCAGAATTTCTCTCATTTCTCATATAGCTTCTGTCTCTGAATTGATAGCTTCTATTTATTGACACATTATTCTCAGTGCTTCCTTTAGTTTTTCTGAACGTATTTTTAAATAGTTGACTTACAGTCTTTTTTAAAGTGAGTTCAATGTCTTGGCTTCCTCACGGAACATCTCTATTCATTTCTTTGTTCCTGTGTATGAAGCATACTTTCTTGTGTCTTTGCATGGCACCTAATTTTTTGTTGAAAACTGGACATTTTTAACGATCGGTTGACTCGTCTATGGCTGCACTGGGTCCTGGTTGTCTGTGAGGGCCTTCTCTGCTTGCAGTGAGCAGGGGCTGGGCCCTAGCTGTGACGTGCAGGCTCCTTGCAGTGGCTTCTCTGGTTTCGGAGCGTGGGCTCTGTGGTGTGCAGGCTTCAGCGGTTGTGGCACACGGGCTTAGTTGTCCCGCGGCATGTGGGATCTTCCTGGACCGGGAATCAAACCCACATCCCCTGCATTAGCAGGTGAATTCACCACCACTGAGCCACCAGAGAAGTCCCGGAAACCGGACATTTTTACTATAAAATTACTATAACGGGGCAGCTCTGGAAGCCGTATTCTCCTCCCTCTCTAGCATTTCCTGTTGCTGCTGTCATTGCTGTCTGTGTGCTTGGCTCTCTTCTCTGAGTTAAGTTTGTAAAGTCTATATTCCTTGTTGTATACAGCCACTGAAGTCTCTGTTCTGTGAGACAATGGTCAGCTAATAATTTGACAAATCTCAATAGCCTTACATGACAAAAAATATAAGTTTGTATTCTTTGCTTATAACAACAACAAAATCTCCCAGTTTATGCAAATAGACTTCATGTATGTGTTGCGCCATACCTTCAGATCTCAGCCAGGTATTTCACAATTATGCCTTAATCTTTGCCTCCTGCTTGTGGAGAGCTTCAAGGTCAGCCAGAGGTGAGGGTGAAAGAGGAGAATGAAAAAGCTGAGTTAAAACTCAACATTCAAATAGCTAAGATCATGGCATCTGGTCCCATTCCTTCATGGCAAATAGATGGGGGAAAAGTGGAAACAGTGACAGATTTTATATTCTTGGGCTGCAAAATCACTACAGACAGTGACTACAGCCATGAAAATAAAAGATGCTTGCTCCTTGGAAGAAAAGCTATGACAAACCTTGACAGCGTAGTAAAAAGCAGAGACATCACTTTTCCAACAAAGGTCAGTATAGTGAGAGCTATGGTTTTCTCAGTAGTCATGTATGGATGTGGGAGTTGGACCATAAAGAAGGCTGAGCACTGAAGAATTGATGCTTTTGAAATGTGGTGCTGAAGAAGATGCTTGAGAGTCCCTTGGACAGCAAGGAGATCCAACCAGTCAATCCTAAAGGAAATCAACCCTGAATATTCATTGGAAGGACTGATGCTGAAGCTCCAATAATTTGGCCACCTGATGTGAAGAGCCAAATCATTGGAAAAGAGCTTGATGCTGGGAAAGATTGAGGGCAGGAGGAGAAGGGTGACAGAGGATGAGATGGTTGGATGGCATTATCAACTCAATGACCATGAGTTTGAGCAAACTCCAGAAGATAGAGAAAGACAGGGAAGCCTGCTGTGCTACAGTCTGTGAGGTCACAAAGAGGTGGACCTGACTTGTGACTGAGCAGCAACGACAGGCGTTTCCTGAGCTTGCATCCATTCCTGGGCATGCCGGTGACCTTCTCGATTCCCAGCTTTTAAAACCCTTCCCTAAAATGTCTCCGTCTGTAGCCTTTCCTCCTAAGCTTTTTTATTTGTCTATAGTTTGTCCCAAGTATTATCCTTTGCCTAAAGTGGCAGCAGTTAATACATTTACCTTTAAATGTTTTTGACAAATGCCCTGTGGATAACAGTTGCCTCAGTCCTTGGAGAGCTTAGTGGTAGCTGGAATAAAGAATTGGTCCTTTAGGGAGCCACAAGATAGGTCAAAGCAAACAACCACAATTTTTGGGGAATTAGATTTATTTTGTTCCATTATATGCTAGACACTATACCAGGGATGTAGGTGGTTGTTTTCAAGGCCGCTGCTGAGTCGGGGTAAGTCAGAACACCATGAGGCTCTGTTATCGAGACTCTGGGGGGTTTTTCCTTGATTAAGCATTCTCCTGGTTGCTGTGAATTTTTCATTAGTTTCTCAAGTCCCAATACATTTGGTTCTCTTGCCAATTTATTTGCTCCTTTTGTGGATTAGAAATTTTATAGTTCCCTACTCTGCCGTTTTCACTCTGGAGTGCTGTCTTTTAAGATGCAGTGTGAAAAAAAAAAAAAGATTCAGTGTGCACTTTGAAGCAGTGGCCATTATATGAGAACCAAGTATTAGGAGAAGAGGCCCTGTCTGTCCCCATTTCTTCAAGGAAGCTTCATGTCTTGCTTCTGACTGTATTCCTTTCTTTTCAAGCATAAAATAGTGAGTGCTTAGATGGACATAATGGTTTGCTCATTGAGTGGCTGCCCATTGTACTTGGAATGAAAAATAAAACCCAGTGCCTTCTCTAACAGTCTGCAGGACCCTGCAAAACCTGACCGCAGCCTCCCTCCAGCCTCCGAGAGGCCCCGTCCTCCCAGTCTCCCGCCAGTCTTGCAGCTCTCAGTGCCGCAACTCACCTCGGAGCCTTTGCGCGTGCGCTTCCACTGCGGCGGTCTCCCCATCGTTTGTTGCATGGTGGATTCTTCCCTATGTGTTAGCTTTAAAGCCACTTCCTGAGAAAGGCTTTCTCCAAGACTTCTAATATAATCGTTTTCCTCCATTGTTCTCTTTCAGAGTACACTTTGTCCGTTTTGCGCTTCCAGTAAGTTGTCTTGGTACCTTTGTTGTGTATTATACATATGATTAATATCTCTCTCTTGACAACCACACAGCAATGTTGCGATGGGCCCTGACTGTCTCCAGAGCAGATGGGTGGTAGTGGGGAGGCTCTGAGGGTTGGGTGGGAGTGAGGAGGCCTTGCTAGGAGCACTCCGAGCTGGAGCCTGGCTTCTCTCCTGGCCATGGGGATGTGGGATCTGGGGGGCGGGGGGTGGGGGGAACTGTATTTCTAGTAACATTGAGAGCTGTCTCCTGTCTTGACCCTGTACCCTAGTGCTAACCCTTAGATAGCAAGAGTCTATCCTGTCTCCAGGTGGTGAGGACCTCCTGTCCTCCTGACCTCAGAGCCAGGCCTTTGTACCTGTTTCTTCACTGAGACCATCCACCAAGGCCAGCAGGGGCGCCAGTGGTCCCTGCTCTTTCTTTCCTGACCACTCCACAGCAGCGGACAGGGCTTTGAGGCACTCTCCTTGAGGCACTCTCTCCCCCAGCTCCTCTGCTCCGGCCACACTCACTCCCTTGGTCATTTCATCATCTCTCCTTTTAGAAGGTTTTGTTATATCTCGTAGATGGTTTTAAAGGCCTCCTGTAGGTCAGCAACCCCCAGATCAACATTGTCAGCTTGGGCCTCTGCACGATGTATTCAAGCTCACTCCTGCCTCAGGCCCTTTGCAGGGTTTCTGTCCTGCCTGCACAACTCCCCACAGTGCCCCCGAAGCTTGCTCCTTTATTTCTTCAGATTTCTGCTCAAACGTCAGCCTCTCTGCAGTACCTCCCTTGGCCACCCTGTGTCAACAACAACCCACGTCCTCCGAACTTTCTGTGCCTTTAATCTGCGTTATTTTTTTTTTTCAAACCACTTATCATCATCCGAAACTCTATTTTCTCTACATTCTCTGTTCTTATTTGCTTATTACCCGCCACCCCCATGAGTTCTGTGACAGTGGGCCCGTCTGGTTCACCTCCACAGCCCCTCTGCCCGGAGCAGGGCTGCTGCAGGAATGGGTGGGTGTGCTCAGCACGCAGTTATGGATGGACCAGTGGGCATGGATAGGTGTCTTCCTTCCCTATGGGTCTCACGGATACACATTTGAGCAACTCATCTAGTCATCAGAGTTGTGACCTGGGAATTCTTTGTTTTTGTTTTCACCATTTATCATGAATATACTCTAACATAGTTACTCTAAGTATGGGACTATACAAACCTTCATATGGTTAATATTGCAGCTTATTTGGAGACAACTATGAAGTCTGTGTATGCTGCTGCTGCTGAGTCGCTTCAGTCGTGTCCAACTCTGTGTGACCCCATAGACAGCAGCCCACCAGGCTCCCCCGTCCCTGGGATTCTCCAGGCAAGAACACTGGAGTGGGTTGCCATTTCCTTCTCCAATGCATGAAAGTGAAAAGTGAAAGTGAAGTCACTCAGTCATGTCTGACTCTTAGCGATCCCACGGACTGCAGCCCACCAGGCTCCTCCATCCATGGAAGTTTCCAGGCAAGAGTACTGGAGTGGGGTGCCAGTGCCTTTTCCGATCATGATTTTATATATACCAATAAAAATTTTACACGTGTTACCACCTCAGAAACAGATGACTTTTTTTTCTCTAGAGTTGCACTTTAAATTTACAGTAGCCTTCACAATACTGTCACACATATCGCCTTTGGCTGAATGAACATCAGTGAATTGGATTGGATTTTTTAAAAAAACGAACATCAGAGGAATTAAGCAGTTTTCTGTCTGACCCGTGCGGTGCCACTGATATAAAAACGGCCATCTCTTAGCAGTTCTGTGTACTTCTCATGTCGTCTTATTTTTATATGTACACAAGAAAATCTGAAAACGAGTGCAGTTATTATTTTTTAAATGTGAAACCTGCATCTGTCTGTTCATTCGTCTTTGGCTGCGCCGGGTCTCTGCTGTGGAGTGGGCTCCTCCCTCATTGCTGAGCGTCCAGGCCGCTCCCCGTTGCGGCGCCCAGGTTCTCGTTCCGGTGGCTTCTCTTGTGCGGAGCATGGGCCCCAGAGCGCAAGCGCCAGTGGTTGTGGCACGCGGGCTTGGTTGCTCCAAGGCGTGTGGGATCTTCCCGGACTGGTGGTCAAAGCCCTGTCCCCTGCACTGGCAGGTGGGTTCTTTTACCACTGGACCACCAGGGAAGTCCTGAGTGGAATTTTTTAAATACAGACACTTGATGGGAATGAAAAGTCCTGCTTCGAGTGGGGTTCTAAAGAAGCAGCTCGCTCCTGACTTCCTGCTGACCTGCAGAAAAGCAAGGCATTCACACCCTCAAACCTCTTGCTCCTCCTTGGAAGACTGACGCTGCTTGCAGAGGGCAGCGGGGCTCTTCTTCTGTGGACCCAAGTCTCTGACCTGACCTCTCTGCAGAACCCTGGACAAGACCTGTCCTCACGCTGGGTCTCCTTCCTCCCTCCGTGAAGCCTCCCTGGGCATCCGACTCTGGCCTTCTGTGGTCTGTTTCCATCAGGGGAGATGGCGTGGCGCTGGTGCCTGACCTCACTGGGAAAGCACGCCAGATAAGCAGGCCGGCTGTCTCCACAGCCTTCATCTGCACCTCTGCTCCTCCACATGAGCCACGCCAGAGCTCCCGGCACAGCGGCCCCCATTGATAAAGTGTCCTGAAACTTCTCAATGAGCCCACACACTGTAACCGCAGCGATAACAGGCTATATCTGGCTCGCTCGGAACCCTGCCCGTGTTCCACATGGGGCCGTGGCCGCGGTTATCTGCTGAGCATGAATGGCCTGCGGCAGAACAAGCACGGGGGCCTGTGCGGCGAGAAGGGGAAGTGATGGACTTCTGTGGCAGGCTCCAGCGCTGGTCTCAGCAGGTGAGAGGCCGAGTGGATGTTGACAGCCGCCTCGGAGCTCACACCCGGCGTCAGCACCCTGCAGGAAACAGATGGCTTCAGGGCCGCTCTCAAGCCTTTCGACAGCTCGTGTTCTCTGAGAGTGTTGTCAGAGAGCGACAAGGACAGGCCCAGGAAGTCAGCATTTCCTGGCCGTGGGGTGCTCTGGCCAAGGAGGGTGATGGAGGGGAGGCACTTGTGGGAGAGGTGCAGGCACCCGGGGTGGAGAGCCGCATCTGTCCCATCAGCGCTGCCCGCCACCTCCCCCCTGCTCCGGGGGCTCAGGGCCCGGCTTACCCACCAGCAGTGAGGGGTGAGCAAGCGAGGCCAAGCCCGAGAAGGAGAGCCAGGACCCCAGAGTCAGGACAGGCCAGATCTGGAGACCGTCAGAAAGGGGGAGCTGCTCGGGGCAGGAGGTAAGAATTCACGATAGGGCAGGAGAGGTCAAGTGAAAGCAAGTGGGAACCAAATAGACGTGGTGGTCAGAGACGGGAAGTAGTCGCTCATGAGCCTGCCAGGTGACACCCCGTACAGCGGCCCGGCTTTAAAACGCCCCAGAGTGGGCGCTCTGCTGACACTGCCTGGTGAGCATCAGTTCAGAGGAGCAGACTCTTCAGGGTCGTCCCCAGCACACGCCTGACACGGAAGTGCCTTTGTCGTCTTCTCACCTCGAGCACCTGTGTCATGCAGCGTCCGTGAGCCAGTCGGTGCTACGTTCAGCCACGTTGGTGTTACTCTCCAGGCCGATTGGAGAAGAAGCGCTAAAGCGGCAGCTTTCTAGTCTCTCCCCCCAGTGCAGCCAAGCCATAAGCTATACCCAACCCACGAGGGCCGCCCACACACGGCCTCGTCTCTGCGCTCCAGTGTCGTTGAGTGCAGCAGCAGAGGACGCGGTGAGGTCAGCACAGTGAGGTCAGCACAGTGAGGTCAGCACAGTGAGGTCAGCACAGTGAGGTCTATGCAGTGAGGTCAACACAGCACCATCTACACGGTGCCGTCTACATGGTGCCGTCTACATGGTGAGGTCTATGCAGTGAGGTCAGCACAGTGAGGTCTATGCAGTGAGGTCAGCACAGTGAGGTCTATGCAGTGAGGTCAGCACAGTGAGGTCAGCACAGTGAGGTCTATGCAGTGAGGTCAGCACAGTGAGGTCAGCACAGTGAGGTCTATGCAGTGAGGTCAGCACAGCGCCATCTACACGGTGCCGTCTACATGGTGCCGTCTACACAGTGAGGTCAACACGGTGCCGTCTACACAGTGAGGTCAGCACAGTGAGGTCAGCACAGTGAGGTCAGCACAGTGAGGTCTATGCAGTGAGGTCAGCACAGTGAGGTCTATGCAGTGAGGTCAACACAGCGCCATCTACACGGTGCCGTCTACATGGTGCCGTCTACACAGTGAGGTCAACACGGTGCCGTCTACACAGTGAGGTCAGCACAGTGAGGTCAGCACAGTGAGGTCTATGCAGTGAAGTCAACACAGCACCATCTACACGGTGCCGTCTACACAGTGAGGTCAACACAGTGCCGTCTACACAGTGAGGTCAGCACAGTGAGGTCAGCACGGTGCCGTCTACACAGTGAGGTCAGCACAGTGAGGTCTACGCAGTGAGGTCAGCACAGTGCTGTCTACACGGTGCAGTCAACACAATGCCGTCTACACGGTGCAGTCAACACGGTGCCGTCTACACGGTGCCGTCTACACGGTTCGGTTGACACGGTGCCATCTACATGGTGTGGTCAACACGGTGCCGTCTACACGGTGCGGTCAGCACAGTGAGGTCTACACGGTGTGGTCAACACGGTGAGGTCCACACAGTGCGGTCCACATGGTAAGGTCCACACGGTGCGGTCCACACAGCGTGGCTACACTGTGTCCTCTGCTCTGTGTCCTCTGCACTGTGCCCTCTGCACAGCCACACAGGTGCTCACAGCGCCAGGCTGCCGCTCTGCGTCCCGATTCCCCCGACAGTCAGGCCAGAACGAGCCCTGAAAGCAGTGTGTCCCACACCCCACCCGCCTCCCCTGCCAGCCCCGCCGGGCTTTGGCGTCAGTCTGAAGAGATCACATTCTCTCTTTCTGCCTGGAGTGCGTCACTGCGAGAGCCCGATCTGGGCCGGGTGACTGGAGGAAACTGGATGGGTTCCCGGCCTCTCATGAATCAGGTGTTCACAGCCTCATCCTTTCGTTCAGAATGAATTCCTGGAACATAACCTGCTTTCTGATCAGGCAGAAACGCCTCCACCGACACATGGTGTCCTTTGGGATCACATCCGTGGACCCTCAGGGCAGCCTGTCTTCAGAAGGAGAGTCGGGCGGGGAGAGGCAGGCAGCTGTCCGCTTGGGCAGGGCCTCTGGCAGCAGAGGAGCTTGGACTTTGAACAATGGGAGTCACTAGAGGGTTTCAGGCAGTGGCAGGGAGTGATAAGATAGTCACTGTGAAAGACAGCTCTGTCAGCAGAGGGCTGTGGGATCCTGGGAATGGGAGGATGGGGGAAGCGGCCTGGGAGGCTACTGGGTTGCCTGTCCATCCACTCATTTCTTCGTTCTCTACAGATCACTGCCCTCCAACCCTGTGTGCAGACCCGCTGGACCTCAGGTTCCCTCCCCTCCCCCAGCTTATGGGAGAAGGACTCCGGGAAGGTGAACGAAGGGAAGCGATCATTCCGGAGTGCCCGGATGGCCCAGTGGTCCAGGGCCTGAGCTCAGCCACAGCCTGAGCTCCGTCTTTGGTCAGGGAACATCCTGCAAGCCATGAAGTGCAGCCAAAAAATTTAATAAACAGATAAATAAAACTAATTAATTAATTAATTTAAAACAGAGAAGAGATTCATGCAGATGGTGGCGCCTGCTAAGCAGAAAATAAGACAAGGCGTTCCGACAAAGAGCCAGCAGGGGGCTTCCGTGCTGGCTCAGTGGTGAAGAATCTGCCTGGGCATGCAGGAGACACAGGTTCGATCCCCGGTCCGGGAAGCTCAGCCCATGCGGCACAACTACCGAGCTTGTGCTGCAGAACCCGGGAGCCACGGCTGCTGAGGCCCTGCTCCGCAACAAGAGAAGCCCGTGCAGTGAGGAGCCAGGCGCTGCGGCCAGAGAAAAGCCCCCAGAGCAGCGAAGACCCAGGGCGGCCGACAGTGAACACACTGCACATTTTAAAAGTGAGCAGGGAGGGAGCTGGCGGTCTCTTCGGAGGGCTGAAAGAATGGTCTTTGTGAGACCTCAGTAACGGGAATGGTGAGCCATGTAACAGTGAGAAGTTGGCCCCTGAGTGCCCTAGGCAGAGGAAGCGGCCAGCGCAAAGGCCTTGAGGCCGGAAGGCGCTTCTTGGGGCACTGGGGGGCCCACCCTCCCTGCAGCTCCTGGCCGCCCACATCAGGAGCTGGGTTCTGCGGGGATGCAGAACCATCACAGGGTTTTGAACAGAGGCACCGATGAGCCGCCGACCACAGCCTGAGGTCAAGCTTGCCACCTCTTTTTTGAAAATAAAGTTTTATTGGAACCCAGTCTCCCCCGTTCATTTCCGTGGCGTCTGTGGCCGCTCGCAGGCTGCATCAGCAGAGCCGCATGGTGGTTGGGACAGAGGCCGCCTGGCCCCCGAGCCTTCGGGTGTTTCTCATACTTCCTCTCTGGCCCTTTAAGGGTAACGTTCCTTCTGCTGGTGCAGTTGATGCAGGCGGAGGCTGTTCTGGCCCCGGGCGGGCGGTGTCCTGGGGGAGAGCTACAAGCTGCCGCAGGGCCGAGGACAGTGAGGCCTTCCCCCAGCCCCTGCGGGTGCACGCGGCTCTAGCACGGAGACCGTGTGTGCGGGGCGAGCTGCCTGGCGCACGGCAGCCAGCTGAGCCGGCCCTGCCTCGCCGGGGGAGCTCGGCCGCTCGGGGGGCCCTCCGCCCAAACCGCAGCTGCCTGTCTCTTGTCTGCGGCACCTCGTCACCGATCTGGGGCTTCGAGCCGCGTGCAGGCCAAGCAGCTGCTTCCCATTACCTGCTCGTCCCCTTTCAGCAGCCCGTGGTGACTGCCGAGTGTGCCCACCCCACTCCCAACAGACAGAAGAGACTCTGTGGGAACGGATCTCATTTCCAGACTTCAGGGCAGATTGGTTTTGTTCGGTTTCTGGAGAAAAACATCAACTAAGGAAAATAGTTGAATATCGTGTTAGAAACCTAAACAGCAGGGGTTGTTCATACCATGGGATCTTATTTTCATTCCTTTGGTTGTAACTGATAAATATTCACAGAATAATTGAGTTAGTACTTTTTTCAGAAGAAAAATCTTCTGTGTACAGAAAGTGATGCTGCGGGCAGGGACGAGACAAGAACACTTGAGGTGACGGGTCAGCTGTCCCCAGGCAGCTGTCCGTTGTGGGGGCTGGGGGGGGGGGGGTCCAGAATGTACTTCAGATTTATCTGAACAAGCATTTATCGAGGCGGCGCTAGTGGTAAAGAACCCACCTGACAATGCAGATGTAGGAGACGTGGGTTCGATCCCTGGGTCAGGAAGGTCCCCTGGAGGGGGGCAGGGCAACCCGCTCCAGTGTTCTTGCCCGGAGAATCCCCACAGACAGAAGAGCCTGGTGGTCTGTGGTCCATGGGGTCGCAGAGAGTCAGATATGACTGAGGTGCCTGGGCACACAGGCCCACTATGTGCTGGGGAACCTGAGGTCCCTGTTGTCAAAGGCACCGTGACGACGTGGCAGGCTGGCAGGAGTCGCGCACCGGCAGGAGCCTGAGCGTGCCCACAGTGCCCTCCTGCATGGTTCTATTTCCCGTTTTCATCAAGATTTGACAAGTAAAGTCAGCTCTGGGTTATGAAACCAGATCTGCTTGCCCTCAGAGCCTTCTGCCACCCCTCGGACTGGCAAGGCTGAACCAGTCAGTGAACGCTACAGCAAGGCTTTGTTTCAGCTCAAGAACAACAGGGCCTACTCGGGGACGTAAGAGCTGCGTGTCGCGGGCAGTGCAAACAGGCGCTTACAGAGCCTTAGAGGAAACATCAGTAACCAGTCTCTCTCTGTGCCTTGGCTCCGCTTCCCTCGGGCGTGGCTTCCCTGACAGGTGGGTCCCTCCCCGTGGGGGCCACGGTGCCCCCAAGGCTCCAGGCTAGTGTCCTGTCTGCCTGGTAACCTCAACAGCAAGAGGGCCCACTGGCAGCAGCCCAGGATTAGCTCTGACCAGCCGGGCATGGCCGAGCCAGTCCCTGGGCGTGGGTGTGGACTTGCACTGAGTCAGCTGCCCCGGCCCGGAGGACTGGGGACGGCCGGCCCTGGTCCCCATCTCCTGAGCGCCCCAGTGCCGCTCCTCCCATTGACGCAAAGGCGCAGGTTCCTGGAGGTGTGTGGACGGAAGGTCACGGTGGCCAGCAGAGCGGGAGGAGGGTGGAACCAGGGCTCAGCCACCCGGGTCGGTCACGCACGTGAGCGCACACGCCCCCCCCGTCTGAGCCCCATCGGTAAACTGGGGGCTCACAGCCTCTCCCTTGCTGGCCACAAGCGGGATGAAACTGGTGCGTTCACAGTGCCTGGCCTAGGAAACGAAGCCCCCCTTTCCCCAGGGAGGGATTTATGTGAGAGGGGGTTGGGGAAAGCCAGGGCTAGTCTCAGGACCAGGATGCAGGATGAGGAAGGTGTAGAGGGGTGGCCAGTGATTCAGCCAGGCTGACAGCCACAAGGCCATATCCGGCTGCACAACGGACACGAGGTCTCCACAGGCTCTGGGATGGGGCTGCTCAGATGGCTGCTCTTAAAGGCCCAGCCAAGCCTGTTTCCCTCTCTAGCTTCTCAAGCTCCAGCCAGATCACCAGCAAGCACTGTTCCCAGAACCAACTGGCTGAGCTGCTTGCAGAAATGCCTCCAGGAAAGGACAGTCAGCCCCGGGCCTCCGGGCCCTGGTAAGGGTCTGCATTAGACCCAGCTGACTGGGAGGAAACGCACTCAGGGTCTTCTCTACAGTGCCATCAGAAGGAAGGCCTGGCTGCCTGCAGGTGAGCCCAGCTGTGCCCACCGCCAGCCACCTGACCAGAGGCAGGACGGCCCTTTCGCATCTGTGGAGCGGGGCGCCGGCGGTGAATACGGCGTCTGCCTCAAAGGTTGGCGGCAAGGATCACGCGGGTCCTTTTTATCTCCGGCCGGTGTCGGTCAGCAGCTGGTCACTCAGCAGTTTCACCCGGTGCAGGCTGAAGGTCTTGTTACCGAGCAGGTGGCCACGACGGGCACGTGCCTTCTGCGGCCATCACGACAGTCCTGTGGGGAGGGCACCGCTGCCCCTGTGTGGCGGGCCGGCAGGGAGCTGGGAGCCTGTGGCCCCTGAGACAGGAGGGCGCTGCAGACACGGCCCGCACCTGAGACCCCGCCTGACCGCTCTTCTTGGCTCACGCGTGGCTGGCCTCCACGGCAGGATTGAAGACGTGGTCCTTTGTTCTAATCGGAGTCCTTATCTGAGGATCCAGGTGATCAATTTCTCTTAGAAGTCCATGCCAGGGGGGTAAAAAAAAAAAAATCTGTCTCTGCTAATAAACTGGTGCAGGTCCTTTCATCAGAGAAAGCCAGGGGGTCGGACCAAACACCTGGGCTGGATTTCCAGAGACAGTGACTTTTTCTTATTCTCTTTACCGTATCTACCACTGTTGTGTGAGTCGCTCAGTCGTGTCCGACTCTTTGTGACCCCATGGACCATAGCCCTCCAGGCTTCTCTGTCCACAGGACTCTCCAGGCAAGAATACTGGAGTGGGTGGCCATTTCTTTCTCCAGGGGAATCTTCCCAACCCAGGGATAGAACCCAGGCCTCCGGCATTGCAGGCAGATTCTTTACCACCTGAGCCACCGTGGAGCCGGTGGAAGATTAATTATGAGCAAGCCGTTGCGTTGGGGGCACCGCATGAACGATCCTGGCTACTCAAAGTGTGGTCATTGGACCAGCAGCAACGGCATCAGCTGGGAGCCTGCCGGAAACACAGCGGCTCGGCTCCTCCCGAGACCTGCTAAGTCCAAACCTGCATTTTAACAAGATGGCCATGGGTCTTGTAGGTACAGTGACTGGAGCATCCTGCACCGTGGCGCAGTCCCCGCCCCATCCGGGAGGTACAGATAACGGTCCGCAGAGTGAGCTGAAGCCCCTGACTCAAATCACATCACTGGGATTCTGCCTAACCCAGGGTTTGCATCTTCGCTGCTGCCCAGCCCTTCAAAAGTCGGAGGAAACACTGTGAGCAAAGCTGCAAAGGTGGGCAGGACTGAGAACCTTGGGATGGCCAGATGGTCGAGGGTGTTTCTGGGCCAACTCAACACTCTGGGCAGCTTTCCCAGAGGTTCAAGGAACTCAGAGCTGGCAGGACTCCTAGGTGCTCACGGCCAGGTGACAGTTGGCAGCCCTGGAACCAAACCCTAGTGTAGAGGGGAAGAAGCTTAGGAGTCAAATCAAAACCCACTGCCGAGCATCCTCAGGCCTGTTGATATAACCTTGCTGAGCCTCGGTTTCCTCACTTACAAATGGGGTCGAGTGTATCTGCTGTTTTCTTTAGTTTCATATTTTGAATAATTTCAAACTAACCAAAAGTTGCAAGAATAATTCATAGAACTCCCATATCCCTTTCACCCAGGCCCATCAGTGGTCACGTTATGCCCCGTTTCCTTACCTTTTCTTCCTTCGTTTCTCTGTCTTTTTCCCTTCCTTTCTATATAGCACGTATTATATATTTAACATATATCACTTTATATTTTATATGTTATTATTTACAAATTGCCATGTACAACTTTGTGTCTTCTTAACTGTTTGAGAGTAAATCACAGACCTGATGCCCTTTACCCCGAAATACTTCACTGTTTCTAAGAATAAGAACATTCATTTACATAACTACAGTACAATCAACATCGAGACGATAACGTTATCTCCTCTGCAAATGTTCAAATATCACCAGTTGTCCCAATAATATTTGTTTAGCAATTTTTTTTTTTTGGCCCAGAATCCAATCTGGGATCGTGTACTCTATTTAGTTTTCATGTCTCTTTACTTTCCTTTGATCCTGAACAGTTTCTCAGCCTCTATTTGTCTTTCTTTTGTAAAAACCAGTTTTGTGAGCGACTGAACTGAACTGAACTGATTCATCTTTGGCTGCGCTTCTCTCTGCGGTGGCTTCTTTTGTTGCGGAGTGCAGGCTCTCGGTTGTGGGGACAGGCTCGGTTGCTGTGCGGCACATGGGATCTCCCCAGACCAGGGATCGAGCCCATGCTTTCTGCGTTGGCAGGCGGCGGACTCTCCATCACGGAGCCGCCAGGGAGGCCCCTATCTGTCTTTCCTGAGAGGAGTCCGGGCCAATATTTCACAAAGTGTCCCCCAGTTTGTCTGGTGTTTCCTCCTGACTGACTCAGATAATGCCTTCTAACAAAAATTCCTCTGCAGTGGAGTTGTGTCTTTCTCCAGAGACCTCATCAAGATGTGAATTTGCCCCATTATTGGTGATGTTCACTTTTATCTCTTGGCTAGAATGGCGTCCAGGTTTCTCCATGTAAAGTTACGATTTTCCCCCTTTGTAATCAGTAAATAACTTGTACGGTGAGACTGCTCTCCCATCATGCAAATATCGTCTGCCTCATCAAATGTCCCCCCACGAGGTTTAGCGTGCTTTGATGATGATTCTTCCTCAAATCGATCATTCCTGCCATGGTTGCAAAGGGTATCTCCTCACTCCAGTCATCCACTCTACATTTATTAGTTGGCGTTCTGTTGAAAGGATGTGGTTTCTTCTTGTGGGCCCTTTTCACTTAGAAGGTAGTAATACCTATTTCAACATCTCAGTGTAGGGCCAGCACTAACCACCTAGAGACTCCACCAGTAAAGGGCACAGGTGCCAGCAAGACTACCTTACTTCGGAGGCCAGCTGCACTAGGTCACCAGTGAACTAGGGGTTCACTAGGTCACCATTCTGACCAACTGTTGCTAAGTCACTTCAGACGTGTCCAACTCTGCGAGACCCCATAGACGGCCTCCCACCAAGCTCCCCCGTCCCTGGGATTCTCCAGGCAAGAACACTGGAGTGGGTTGCCATTTCCTTCTGACCAACTAACTCGCTGCAAACTGGGGAGGCTCTCACAGTCCCCTTGGCTTGATAACTTGCTCGGATGACCCCTGTCCCTCAGGAGCATGTCCTCCTTGTGATCACAGTCGGGTATAGAGCGTCTCAAGCAGGGCCAGCCCCACGGAGTGACATCTGGGAGCATCTTCTCCCGACAGGTCTCCAGGGGCGTCTGCTTGCTGCCAGGTCCCATGCCGAGTGGGGAGAGACCTGTGGCCTGCCCGTGAGAGGCAGGGCAGACCCGCAGGCAGAGCAATCGGCCTTGCAGAGATGCAGTGTCACGAACGATGTGGTGGGTCCCCAGCAAGATCTGAACCCCCGGGCACAGGGTTGTGGAGAGGGAGGCTACCCTGATGGGCTGTGCCCCTAAGTGTGCACCTCGTTCTCTGGGCCGTGCGGGAGCAGAGCCTGGGACGGGGAATGAGCAGAGGCTTCTGCACGTGGTGGGGGTGGGTCACAGGGAGAGGCTGGAGACTGCAGGAGCAGGAGGCTCTCAGAGAAGAGGCAGGAGACGGAGGTAGCCGCTGAGGTGGGAGCTGTGGGGTGGGGAGCAGGCGTGGATCGGTGGGAGCAGAGAGGCTGTGGGGGGTGGGCGTCAGGGACCCCCATGAGGGCTCTGCGCACCTGCTCCCACTCCGGGTCCCACCAGTGAGAAGCCTGGTCGTCGGCATCAGTCTTAGAGGCCAGGGTGCCTCCTTTTCCTGCCCTACCTGGTTGCCAGTGTCCCCAAGACAGGGGAAGCCTAAAGAAATTCATACAAAGTCACGTCGTAATTAAACTGCTGAAAACCAAAAACAAAGAAAAATTCTGAAACTAGGTCAGATGCAGTGTGGCTGATTTACAGAGTTAATAATAACTCCACTGTGCACACACCCTTCATTAACATGCTGTTTTTGCCAGGTTTTGGGTATCAGAATCATGCTGGTTGCATAAAAGGAATTTGGAAGCTTTCCTTATTACTCTACCCGTTGAAATGCTTTAAATAACATTGGTGCTATCATATCTCTATGGTTTTGGTTGGACCTGGTGATTTTTTTCATTTCTTTTTTCCCCTCCCTTTTTAATAGCATCTTTATTAAGCTGTTCCTCTGAAACCATCAGCACAAGCAACATGACAGACAGCCCCGTGCCCCCCAAAAGTTTCCTTGTGCCCCTTTGCAGTCTGTCTTTCCCCCAACCCTGCCCCCAGGCAACCCTGACCTGCTTTCTGCTAGTCTAAATTAGTTTGCATGAGTTTGAATGAACTCCGGGAGTTGGTGAAGGACAAGGAGGCCTGGCGAGCTGCACCCCATGGGGTCGCAGAGTCGGACACAACTGAGTGATGGAACAACAAGACATTCAGGTCCAAGTCTGAGGTTGGGTCATACATGTTATTTAACGTTTTAAGAAACTGCCAGACTGTTTTCCAAAGGGGCCGTTTCGCGTTGCATCCCCATCAGCAGCATGCAGGCGTTCCCGTGGCTCCACGCCGTCTCCAGCGTTACGTGCGCCCGGTCCTCCTCCGACTCTGAGTGGTTGTGGTTTGACCGCTTGCTGCTTCTTCTCCTGTCTTAGGCTGGGGTGCCTCACTTGGGTGCTGCTCTTTCCCTGCAGAGTGGGGCGGGGAGTACGGACAGGGAAACCAGGAGAGAAGCAGGACGGAGCGAAAGCAAACACAAGGTGCACTGCTGAGCTGCTCACAGCTGCGAGAGAGCAGAGGTCAGCGAGCCGTGGGAAGCCCCCAGGGCAGCTGACGGGAGCCACAGCACCTGGGAGGCCAGAGCGTGCAAGACGACGGCAGAGGAGCTGGTCCCGGAGCCTCCTCCACAGCCTGTCTCTCACGGGTCCAGATTTATCCCCTGCAGCCAGAACTCCCCTGAAAGTGCGTGCCCCCTTCGGACGACTGCTGGGGAGGCCAGAAGCATCACCCCAGGGCCCAGCGCTTCCTCTGAGTCTGTAAGCTAGAGCCTCCGTGCATCCAGTCGGGCTGGACCGGGGCGTGTGGTTCCCCCTTAAGTAATGGAACCGTGATGATAATGGTGGTGGTCCAAGCTTGGACCACTGCTGGGAACACAAGAAGAGGTGGTTACCCCGACCCCTGCCCTACAGGAGCTCATGCGCGACACCACCCAAGGGAGAAGAAAGACAATAAACCACTGCTTCCGATGACCTCCGGAGAAGGACATGGCACCCCACTGCAGTGCCCTTGCCTGGAAAATCCCATGGACAGAGGAGCCTGGTAGGCAACAGTCCATGGGGTCGCAAAGAGTCGGACACGGCTGAGCGACTTCACTCACTCAGTCTACCACGAAGGGCCCTTAGCAGGTTCTAAGCGGGGCATGATGGGAGTAGGGAAGACCCTGCGGGGAGCAGGAGGGTCAGAGGGTGGCACCGCGAGGGAGGGACGCAGAGCGACACGTCCGGCCCTCCTCACCTCCCAGCACTGCTGAGGCTCCACAGGGCTGGCGTGGCTGCCCTGTGCCCGCCGAGTCTCCCGCCCGGCTCTCACACTGTGCCCCCACACGGGGTTCTCGTGGTTCCTCGGATGCGCCCTGACCCACCTGTCTCCCCATCGCACACACTGCCCTCTCGCTTGCCCTCCCTCCCCACGCCACGCGTGCTCATCCTTCCGATCTCTGTACTCCAGCTGTCGCTGACCCCAGGTCACCCCGATCACCTGGCCAAAGACCCCGCGCTTCTGTCCCGCGACAGATGCTTGGTCCGTCCCGACACCTGTAATGCACGAGCGATGGCCTGGGGGCGCCCATCTCCTCCACCAGACTGTGAGCTCCACTGGGTCTGGCAGGTTCATCACTGTGCCCCAGAGCATGGCCCAAGTGCCTGGTGAGTACCAGGCCTGGACAGGAGAGTTGGAAAATGAACAGACACCCAAGAGAAAACACTCTCTGGGGCAGAATATCCAAAACCTCTCCATCCTGAAGTGCCAGGGAGGAGAGAGAGGTCACCATCTCCCTTAGAACTCTTCCCTCGGGGACAAACTGGTCCTGCCCTGGAAGCCCCCAGGACTCTAGCTTGAGGACACATTTAATTCAACTGACAGACAATCCATCCCACCAGCCCTGGCTGAGCGGAAGGTTAGTAAGGAGAGACCAACACTGACGTGGAACACTGAGTTCCCAACACGGACTTCTCCTGCAGGGTTTTCATCATCCATGTGAACAAGGAATGCTTTTCACAAGCCTTGCTTCATAAACAAGTCTGTGATCAGAGGCAAACAAACAGCCCCTGTGTGGACATCTGACATCTGGAAGGCCTCATCTGGGCAGCCCCAGGAAGACTGCTCAGAGAAGCAACAGGGAGCTGGAAGCAACCAACACCCTGGTGGCCTTATTTTACTGCCCCGAATAGGGCAGTCACTGGCATCCCTCTCCTCCCTCTCCCGGAAGCCCTCCTCTCACGCGGAGCTCCTGGCGTACCCAGAGCTGTCTGTGGCTCCTGTGTCCGTCTGTCTCTCACTCCTGCTACTCACAAGTTCAGTGAGGGCGAGGGCAGAGCTTGCCCACCCACTGTGTTCCCCTGGAGCTCAGAGCCTGGCACAGAGTTGGCTCCATCGGTGTCTGCTGATTGGATAAGCAAAGGTGAAAGGTCGCGCTCTAAGCGCGAATGGAGAGGGCAGAGAGGCTGCGAACGGGCTCTTGTACCAGAAGGGTAAAGCTGAAAGCCTAGCAGAGAGACGGAGTGGAGGCTGGTGGGATTGTGAGCCTCTGGATCAAGCCATACCTGAAGCCTTTGTCATCACTGGGGTTTTCAGCCATTTGTATCAGAATATTTCCTTTGTCCTTTAACCCAGGTCCACACAAAGACTTTTACATAAAAGTTCATCGCATCTTTATTCATAATAACTAAAACCTGGAAATAACCCAAGTGTCCATCAACAGGTGAGTGAATAAACCAATGGAGATATACCCACGCAACAACTTTATCTGATAGACTACTACTCGGCAACTCAGGAATAGAGGGAGCAAACTATGGATACGCGCAATGGTGCTGAAGAATTGCGTAAACATTGTGCTGGGCTTGAGAAGCCAGATTCACAGGGTTACATGTTGTGTGATTTCATTTAAAGGAATCTGTAGAATGGCTTAACAAAACTGTGATGAAAGGACTCAGATCAGGGGTTGGAGTTGGGAGTTGACTGGAAAAGGACATGAAGGAACTTTCTGAGGAGCTGGAAATGTTTTATATCTTCATCTGGTTGGCAGTTACATGCATGTACACATATGTAAGAGCCAGGAAGAGGTATATTGAAAATATATTCATTTTACTGTGTGTAAATTATACCTTGAATTTTCTTATGAAGATTGGATTAGATTCTCTCTGAAATCGTTCTAATTCTCTTGAGTTTAGGGATTTCGGGGCAGAGTACAGCTAATTTCTTATTTCTCTGGGCTCCTTTGGAGGCAGGGGTCTGTAGCTAGAAAGACAGAGACGCAGAGAGACAGAGACAGACAGAGACCCAGAGAGACAAAGACAGAGACCCAGAGACGGAGATAGAGACCCAGAGAAACAGACGAGGGAGCACAGGTCGCGGCCTGCTGTGCCCCCGCCGGGCGCTGGGCTCCCTGTAAGGGTCGCCTGGGCGCCGCACTTGTCCCTGGGCCTCCCCGGCCTCCCGCTGCGCCCGCCCTCTGCAGGTGGCCCTCCTGCACAGCCCAGAAGGGGCCCCGTGCTGTGCGCTCACTCCTTCCACGCCTGTCCGCCGCCCCCAAGCACCGGGAGCGTCTGGAGGCCAGCACCTCATCACCAGGCTAGTCGTCCAGACGCCGCACTTGGCCCTGGCGGGCCTGAGTCAGTTGGTTGGGTGCATTTGTTAGTTCATTTTTCCTGCCAGGAAGCATCTGAGGCAGCCCCACCCTCTGGCTGTGCCTGGGACGATGCCCCCAGCCTGGGCCCCCCTGGAAGTTAGCTCCTGCTTGTGGGGCTGGGGGACACCAGTGTGGGTGCCATCTGCACCTCCGGGCACCGTGCCATCACACAGGACAGGCGTAGCACTGAAGCCAGGAAGCCCAGGTCGGAAACTGAAGGAGGGGAATCCTGTGTGCCAACCAAAGCATGTGGGCCCCACACAGGAAAAGCAGTCTGCCGTGGACCCCAAGGCCTCCGGAGACCAGAGTTCACAGGGTTCAGACTGAACCGAGCCAAGGTGTGGGAGGACCAGGGCCTGGAGTGCCAGAGAGACCGGGTGTGGGCCTGGTATGTGTGTTACACAATTTTCCAGGGGGCGTTGAACTTGGGCCAAGTGACCGAAACCAAGATCCTCTTGCCTCCGCCTTCCCTGCAGGCGTGCGGATGGCCCAGGGTCCCAGCCGCGCGGGTGAAGTCCTAAGTCATCACAGAAGTGGCCTGCCAGCCTCAGGGACGGCAGCAAGTCTGGGCTGTGCTAGACCTTGTCTCATCCCCTGCCAAGCCAGCTTCTCTTGAGGAGAGCCCTAACCACAGGCTGGCCGTGCCTCGGGTCAGCGTCTGGGGTGGCGAAGCCCACGGCCTCTCCAGGGGCCCTGAGATTGGGGCCTTTTCCACCGCTGAGTTCCCAGACACCCAGCCTGAAGCCCTAGACCTTCAGGAATGTGTTTTGCCTGGGTCCCGGGGGTGGGGCTCCCGAGGTCTGAGTTCCCTTCCGCTCCCTCAGGATGGGATGTGGTCCTGAGTGTGGGTGGAGGAATTCGCCAGCTTATCTGCATGTTTGTCCAGCCTCAGGCAAGAAGGCAGGCCGGGACTCAGCGTCCTTTCAACAGGAGCTGCGCTGGGGGTCTCTGTCTGCAGGGAGGGGCTTCTCTGGAGAAGCGGGGAGGAAACAGGGCTGTTTTCGCTTTTCCTCCCGCCTGCCTGTGTTTTCCAGGCCTCTGCGTGAACAGCTGTCTTGGGGGCAGATAAAATCTTATTTCTGGGTGGGCCTGGTCCACCATCACTGTGTGACTGAGCCACCTCTTGCCAACTTGGAGCCCTCTCTCAGCTTGGTGCCTGAGGGACCTCTGAGCCCCAAACCCACCAGTCCTGTGAAGGAAATCACAGCTCTCCCCACTTTTCAAAAACAAAGGACAGGAATGGATTGCATGGTCTCTCAGGGGCTGAGGGTAACTGGTGTGATGATCCCCCCTCTCCCTAGGCTGTAGAGGGCGAAATCCGAGTTTACACCGGAACCTGCCCAAACCTGCCCAAACCTGCCCAGGTTCCAGGTCTGCATCCTCGCATCCGTTTGGCCCCGGCACCCTCTGCCCCTCAGGCGTGTCCTCCCCCTGCAGCACCGGCTCCCCGCCTCCCTGGCCCTGTCCTCACAGGTGGGGTGAGCCTGGTTCCCGAGGGCACCTGCGGGGAGTCCCACGGCCTGCGCCGTCCTGGGTCTGGCGTCTTCAGGGCAGCGTATATCGCCAGTGAAATTCGTCCCCGTGGTGTTGAGAACAGCTTTTCCCTGTCGAGGTGCGGTCAGGTGTTGCCACCACGGATTCATCCCTTCTCTCGCGGGGGGCCATTTGGAGCATCACCAGTCTGGGCCGCCAAGGAATAAAGCTTCTGTGAACAAGGCTTTTGCGGACAGAGCGCTGGTTCCAGAGGGATGTCCACCCGGGGAGAGTTTGCCGGCTGCAGGCTGTTTCTGCACCGGTGGCTCTCAGCAGACGCCATCAGACCGTGCTCCGAAAGGGCAGTAAATTCCGAGCCAGACGGCACTCCCTGAGCCTTCCGGCTGCTCTGAGTCCACGTCCTCCACAGGCCAGCGCTGTGATGGAGTCTGGGCTGCCAGGCGTCTGTGAGGAGAAAGGGAGAGGGGTCGAACGGGCCAGAGGGAGAAGCTGGTGGGCGACGCAGGCTGACAAGGCCCCATCAGCCGGCAGGGAGCCCCGGGGCGACCCTCCCGTCCCAGCAGCCGCTGCAGCGGAAACAGCGGGCCTCACTGCAGCGCCGGGTGCGGGCCGCTCTGCGAGGACCGTGGCCTCAGACGGGGCGGCTCTCTGGAGCCGAGGCAGACGGCGGCGGGGCGCTTCCCGGAAGGGAGGCCTCTCGGGTCCACCACACGCACCAGCTAGCGGGCGGTGCCGGCGGGGCCGGGGGGATGGTGCCCTACTGAGACTTAGCCAGCCTGTGCATGACGGCCCGTGACGCGTCTCTGCTTCCTGGTCGTTCGAGTGTCTCCTTCCTTGCGGTGGCTGTGCAAGGTTCCACTCATTTTTGAAACGGGTGTTCTCCAGTTTCTTGCTAATTTATAAAAGTTCTTTGTGTATTCTAGATGTGAGCTCTTACTCGCAGACATGCTGCAAACATCTCTCAACCTGTTTTAAGGAATTTTTGCGTACCTCAGGGTCATGAAGATATTCTTTTTTTTTCTGGGAGAATTACCATTTTACTGTAGATCTAAGGCTAAATTAGTATTTGTGTGTGGCATGAGGAAGGTTCATTCTTTTTCCCCATGTGGTTATATCCAACTGAGCTAATACTATTTGCTAAAAAGACCCTGAGCTTCCCTGGTGGCTCAGAGGGTAAAGAATCTGCCTGCAAGGCAGCAGACCTAGGTTCTATCCCTGGGTGGGGAAGAACCCCTGGAGAAGGGAGTAGCTACCCACTCCAGTATTCTTGCCTGGAGAATCCCATGGACATATAGCCTCATGGGCTACACTCCATGGGATCGCAAGGACTTGGACACAACTGAATGACTAACACTACTACACTACCTAGTTTTGAGCTTCCCTGGTGGCTCAGAGGGTAAAGTGTCTGCCTGGAATGCGGGAGACCCGGGTTGGATCCCTGGGTCGGGAAGACCCTCCTGGAGAAGGAAATGGCAACCCACTCCAGTACTCTTGCTTGGAGAATCCCATGGAGGGAGGAGCCTGGTTGGCTCCATGGGGTAGCAAAAAGTTGGACACGACTAAGCGACGCACCTGACCTGCCTCTTGAGACACCTGTATCAGGTCAGGAAGCAACAGTTAGAACTGGACATGGAACAACAGACTGGTTCCAAATAGGAAAAGGAGTACATCAAGGCTGTATATTGTCACCCTGCTTATTTAACTTATATGCAGAGTACATCATGAGAAACGCTGCGCTGGAAGAAGCACAAGCTGGAATCAAGATTGCCGGGAGAAATATCAATAACCTCAGCTATGCAGATGACACCACCCTTATGGCAGAAAGTGAAGAGGAACTAAAAAGCCTCTTGATGAAAGTGAAAGAGGAGAGTGAAAAAGTTGGCTTAAAGCTCAACATTCAGAAAACGAAGATCATGGCATCTGGTCCCATCACTTCATGGCAAATAGATGGGGAAACAATGGAAACAGTGTCAGTCTTTATTTTGGGGGCTCCAAAATCACTGCAGATGGTGACTGCAGTCATGAAATTAAAAGACGCTTTTCCCTTGGAAAGAAAGTTATGACCAACCTAGACAGTGTATTGAAAAGCAGAGACATTACTTTGCTGACTAAGGTCCATCTAGTCAAGGCTATAGTTTTTCCAGTGGTCATGTATGGATTCGAAAGTTGGACTGTGAAGAAAGCAGAGCACCGAAGAACTGATGCTTTTGAACTGTGGTGTTGGAGAAGACTGTTGAGAGTCCCTTGGACTGCAAGGAGATCCAACCAGTCCATTCTGAAGAAGATCAGCCCTGGGATTTCTTTGGAAGGAATGATGCTGAAGCTGAAACTCCAGTACTTTGGCCACCTTGCGAAGAGTTGACTCATTGGAAAAGACTCTGATGCTGGGAGGGATTGGGGGCAGGAGGAGAAGGGGACGACCGAGGATGAGATGGCTGGATGGCATCACTGACTCGATGGACATGAGTTTGAGTGAACTCCGGGGATGGTGATGGACAGGGAGGCCTGGTGGGCTACAGTCCATGGGGTCCCAAAGAGTCGGACACACCTGAGCGACTGAACTGAACTGAACCTACCGAATGGCATCATGTAGCCTAGCCTACTGTACACATGCCCAGAACACTTACATTAGCCTGCAGTTGGGCAAAGTCATCACACAAAGCCTATTTTGTGATAATATTTCATGTGACTTATTGAATACTACACTGAAAGCGAAGAACACAACGGTGGTGAGTGTATGGGTTGTTTGCCCTCCTGACCGCGGGGCTCCCCAGGAGGTGTAGCTGCCGCTGCCCAGCATCGCGAGAGAGGATCGTAACCAGGTCAGGCTAGCCTGCAAGGAGATCACAATTCAGGTTTCTCCTGAATGTGTATTGCTTTCACAGCGTTGTAAAACTCAGCATTAAAACACTAAGATCGTGGCATTTGGCCCAATCACTTCATGGAAAATAGAAGGGGGAGAAAGGGGAAGCAGTGACAGATTTTATTTTCTTGGGCTCCAAGATCACTGTGGACGGTGGCTGCAGCCAAGAGATTAGAAGGTCCTCGCGCCTTGAAAGGGAAGCATGACAAACCTAGACAGAGTATTCAAAAGCAGAGACGCCACTTTGCTGACAAAGGTCCGTACAGTCAAAGCTGTGATTTTTCCAGGAGTCGTGTATGGATGTGAGAGTTGGACCGTAAGGAAGGCTGAGCGCCGAAGAACTGATGTTTTCCAACTGTGTTGGAGAAGATTCTTGAGAGTCCCTTGGACCGCAAGGAGACGAAACCAGCCCATCCTAAAGGAAATCAGTCCTGAATGTTCACTGGAAGGACTGATGTTGAGGCTGAAGCTACAATACTTTGGCCAGCTGATGTGAAGAGACAACTCATTGGAAAAGACCTTGATGTTTAGAAAGATTAAAGGCAGGAGGAGAAGGGGGTGACAGAAGATGAGACGGATATAGCATCACTGACTCAACGGACATGAATCTGAGCAAACTGTGGGAGACAGTGAAGGACAGCCTGGCGTGCTGCGGTACATCGGGTCATAAAGGGTCAGACAAGACTTACTGACTGAACGACAAAGTCAAAAAAACCCTCAGTCAGGACCGTCTGTATACAAGTCTATCTGGGGAGAATTGCCATCTTAATAATATTAAGTCGACCAGTTAGTGAACACAGCATTGCCCTCAATTTGTTTAGGTCTTCTCTAGTTTCTCTGGGCTTCTCCAGTGACTCAGGTGGTAAAGAATCCGCCTGCAACGCAGGAGACCTGGGTTCAATCCCTGGGTTGGGAAGATCCCCCTGGAGAAGGAAACAGTAGCTACTCCAGTATTCTGGCCTGGAGAACTCCATGGACAGAGGAGTCTGGCAGGCTGCAGCCCATGGGGTGGCAAAGAGTCAGAAGTGACTGAGCAGTTTCTCTGCAGTGTGTATTAGTTTTTAGCGTTGGGTCTTGCACGTCTTTAATTAGATTTATTCATAAGATTTGATGATTCTTGATATTATTATAAATGACTTAAAATTTTTTCATTTTCTAGATGTTGCTAGTTTATAAGAATTCAATTAATTTTTGTACATTGATTATATCCAGCAACCTTGTTAAATTTGCTCATTCATTCTAGTATTTTTAGATTATTTTGGATTTTTCCATGCCCAGTTTCCTCATCTGAAATAATGACAGTTTGTATATTTCCATTCCAATCCTTGTTTGTTTTATTTTTATCTCTTGCCTTATTGAGATGACTGGGTCCTGCCATACAGTCTGGAGTAGAAATGTCAGTGATGGACATGCTTTTCTTGATCCTAGGAGAGTCTTAGGAGTAAAGCGCTCAGTATTTCACCAGCAATGATGTTAGCTCTGTGTGTGCACGTGTGTGTGTCTATCTGTCTGTCAGTATGTGTCTCTGTGTTTGTCAGGTACCCTTTATCAGATTAAGGCACTTCTCTTTGATACTATTTTTTCCTTAGAGTTTTTATCATGAGTAGGTATCAACTTTTCACAAATATCTTCCTCTCTGTTGATCTCTGCTCACTTGCAGCTACAGCTCTGGAAGCTGGGAAGTGGTCTGTGTCTGGTCCCCGGCCGGAGGTTTCAGAGGCGGTGATGCCCTCGCGGGGGCCAGGTGAGATGGCTGTGGGGGTGGGGGGCCGTGTGGAGCCCTGCAGGGCCACGGCAGTGACACGCGTGCTCGCCCACCTCAGTCCTTGTGAGCTCCTGCCCTGCTCACTCCCAGCAAGGCCTTGGGCTCTGTTTTCTGAAAGAAAGTTAATCCCTTTTGCACGGCCCTGTGCCAGGCACTCTTGTTGGTCATCGTGAGGGACACACGACCCTGGTGCTAACCGTCTGGGGCCCGCAGGGTTCGCGCAGCTCCCAGGAGCCTGATGTAGGCCAGAAGCAGGGGCCGGCCCGCGTCTCTCTCTTCCGCCCCCACAGCATCCCCCTCCCTCACCAGAGGCCCTCGGGGGCAGTCAGACGATGCCCGAGCGGGCAGAGAGCCGTGGAAAATGCTCCAGCTGATCCCACCCTCAGCATTTCATCCCCTGCCCAGTTGTTTTGTGGAGTCTTGGCCTTCCCAGTGCGGTCTGGGAAGACTCAGAAGGCTCCCTTCCAGAGCCCCAAGAAGCCAGGAACGGGAGCTGCCCCAGGCCATTCCCGTCTCTGGGTGTCCTTTCAAAGGATTTCTGCATGGATGAGAGAGACTGTGGCCTGTGGGCAGTCAGGGGAGAGGGCATTTCTTAGTTTCAGATTTCTGGGTTGGCTCGTCTGTTCAGAATCTGCAGCTCCCACACTAGATGCTTCGATCCGCTGGGAGTAAGAGTCTCGCCTGCAGGAAACGGCCACCACATTCGCCTCTCTGCTCAGGCCCCCTCCCTGCGTCCATGGCAAGTCTCTGCCTCCATCCCCTGTGCCCCCGCCCAACCCCAGACTAGCGCGGAGTCAGAAACCTGGAGCTCACAAGCGTTGGGAACAAATGGCAGGCTAGCCCAGTCCTGAAAAGAGGGGACATTTATTGGTTCACAGATCTGCGACTTCGCGAGGGAAATGACTTCAGGTGTGGCCGGATCCAGACGCTCCGACATGGCCCTCCTGAGTGTGACCCCCTCTGTCTTCCGCTCCGGTTTCTCCTGCTCAGGTTTACTCTCAGGCTTTCCCTTTGCTCTGGCGAGGGAGGTCTGGCTCCAGTGGAAAGGCCACACCCTCTTCAACAGAGGAGGCAAAAAAGGGCAAAAATCCCAGGAGAGGCTCTCATTGGCTCAGACCGATTCATAACGCCCGTATTGCGAATCGGCCTCACTGCGAACACGGAGAATGTGGGAAGGGTGAATCCTGAGAGGGAGAGAGGATTTGCTACCAGAATTAAATGTACCACGTCTGTGCTCCCACGTTTTCCTTTCTGGAATGTTGTGCTCTTTCCCATGATTAATGTGTCCATCCTTCTGATCCTCACCTATCTGGAAACCCAGACTTCCAGACGCACCGGCCTCTCCCTTCTTTAAATGCACCGTGTGCCAGTAATTACACTTGATTTTGTTTTAAAATGTTTATAATTTGACTTTCTTCTCATTATATCACAATACCACCTGTTCCCCCCAAATAAATCCGAAAATGCAAAGATGAAGTTCCGTTACCTCTGGGGAGGGGACACTGTGCCCAGGCCTGGACTTTGAGGCGACGTTTCAGACAGGAGAGGGGCAGAGCCAGGCGTGTTTGAGGGCCAGGGACCAGCACACGCGAAGACACAGGGGCTGGAGGAAGTGACAGCAGCTCGGCAGGTAGGGGTGGAGTGCGAGGGCCGGGGCTCTGAGAGCAGGCCGGCAGAGGCGGGCAGGAACCTGCTGGGGGATTTTATGGGAGGTGGCGTGCTCTGGCTGGCATTCGGCATCGCTCTTTTGGCTGAGGTGAAGGCAGAGGTGATGCTGGCTCTGCCAAAGGTGGTAGCCGTGGAGACGGAGAGGAGCAAGGCAATTGGAGCCGGGGGAGAGGAGGGGGAGAGGCCTGAGTGAGTGCTGGGTTCTGGCTCAAGCCGCGGTGTGGATGGGGAAGATGTACCAGCCATTCTCTCCTGGAGGCACCCAAGGTGGGTTTGCACTCCTGTCTGCATAAGCTGCGTGGGGTTGCTTTGATGGGGGCTCCTTCCCCTCTCAACTGAGCATCCTTCTGTATCCATAGCACATCTTCATGGCATCCTTGGCAGTGCCCGCACGGTGAGTTTTTAGCCAGTGCTCCATGGATGGATACTGAAGTTGTTTCTGTCCTGCCCGTTTAGTATCTGACCAGCGGCCAGCTTGCGCTGCGTCTCCATTATCCGCCCCCGTGTCTCATCTTCAGTCCTCTCAAGTCAAGGAGCTGACCCCTCCTGGCTCTTCTCCTCAGTGGCTTGCATTTCGGCCACTAGACGGCGCGATTGCATAGCATTCCCGGGAGGCTCCAGCCCCGACTCCAGCCAGTCTCAGGGCTGAGAGCTCAGAAGGGCACCCAACCTCCCAGCTCTGACCTCCACCCGCAGCAGGACTGCCCGGCCTTGCGCCGAGACCCCAGTATGGGTGGACCTCATGTTCTCAGTGCCCACAGAATTGCCCTAGGGGGCAGCGATCTGCTACCCTCTTGCAAGTGGGTGTTTCCACGCTTCCTTCCCTGCTGGAATGAGGGGCTGGCACTTTGCACAGCGGCTTCTGAAATGTGGTATCCAAATTGCCAGTGGTGCCTGGGGTGGTTTGAGGGGGTGCCAGGATCTACATTACCAAAGCTTCTTTGGTATGTTTTTAGAAAAGTAGCAGTTCGCACATCAAATCCACGATTTCACAGAAACCATCATTATTTAGAATGAGGTGAAATTAAAAGAAAAAGGTTTGAATTTTAGTTTTATTTAGGTTTAAAGAAAAATCACAGTATGGGTAGCATACAAATAAGTCACTGACTTCACTGCATTTACGAGGTTCCAGCTATGGGTCTAGATGAGAAAGGACATTGGGCACATAAAATCTTATGAGGACTGGGTGTAAAAGCTTAGACCCTGGAGGATGAGTCTTAAACCCTTGGAGCCTAGAAGTGGAATCTTTGAACCACAGTATCTTTGCGTGATTTTCAAAAATACCGTGGAAAGACAATATTTAATAAAGAATCCTTAGAATTCTTGGAGCCCATGAGAATCCTGGGAGATTAGACTTAGGGGATTCTGAACGCCCAGGACCCTTGTGTGAAGGGGCTGCCTCGGGAAATGGCAGAGTCAAAAGGGACCCTCGGGGACATGCAGGGAGCCTGCTGAATGGCAGCCGTGGAGGCTCGAAGCCCACCTGAGCCTCACCCTCCCTGGTCCCTCGGTCCCCCTGTACCCCACGGCGCTCAGGGCTTCCAACAGGTTTCTTCAGGAGGATCCCCTGCAGGAGGGCGTGGCAACCCACTCCAGAGGAGCCTGGCGGGCTACAGTCCATGGGGTCACGGAGTCAGACACGACTGAGCATGTCTCGTATTCAGAGGCAAACGAGCAATCTGTGTAAACACGTGTCCCCCCCGCCTCTCCCGCAACGAGTCTCGTGTGCTTCCCGCAGAATGCTGCAGTCTCCAGGGCGGTGCTGATGGTGGGATCTGAGGCAGTGTGGCCCGTCGGTGAGGACAGTGTCTGGAGGGCCCAGTGTCTTTGGATGTCCTTCAAATCCCTGCCTACTTAGAGCCCCGATTTTGCTCTTTGTTCTCACCTGGAAATGAGGTACCTGGATTGGGGATGGCAGAGATTGGGAACCCAGGGAAGGCACCTTGCTGTTGTGTCCTTCCTGATCTCAGTGTTCAGATATCCACCTGGAGATGAAACTCAGTACCTTCTAGAGTCCTGGACATTTCCAAATCTGTCTTGTCTTTCAAGACTCAACTCAGGGTCACCTCCTCTGAGAAGCCTTCCAGGATTACCACCTCCCCCCACCTCCACGGAGCTGAAGTTCTCCCAAGGGCTTCATCGAGGTGCCACCCCTCATGCGCCTCCCGGCTGCACACTCCTCTTCAGACAGTCCCAGTGGAGTGATCATTCCCCAGTCTCTTTTGATGTCTTAAAATTAGTGACCCAGACTTTGCCAGCTCAAGGGCCCACAGGGGCCAGCTCCAAACGTGGGGGACCGCAGGGAACCAGAGGATTTACCAGAGTGGCTGTTCCTCACCCCTCCCAGCGACCGCATCCGGGAACAAGGGTTACCAGTGTTACCAAATCTTACAGGTTTCCTAGAAATCTGAATTTTTTTAAAGTAAAACCTACCATTCAAGAAATGTTGGTAATTTTTTTTTTACATGAAAATCTCTCTGTTCAGGCTAAATCAAACACTTCAGCAGAATAAGCCCCTGAACAAACACTCAGGGGCTTCCACCTCAGGCCCTTGTGGACTGGGGTTGGTGTCATCTCAGACGACAAGGAGGTTTTCAGCCACCGTGATGGCCACCTGTTAGAGCATCTCAAACTCCATATTCTCTAAGACTTGTCCCAGAGGTTAAGGATGTCAGTCTGGAGACACGACTCCCGGGTTCTTTGTCAGCCCTTCCATCAGACCCTTGGTGTGACGTGGACCCTCCTTCCCCTTGAACCTGGGCTCTTCTGCGTGTCCAGCAGAGTCTGGCAGAAGGGACACTGGGCTGGATTCTGGGACTCCGGCTCTGGGAACCCAGCCTCTGCTCCCTGAGGAAGCCCCCACAGCCCTTGAGGCGGAGATGGGGGAACCCAGGACCCCGCCCGCCCCTCCTGCTGAGATCCCCTGCAGCGGTGGGCACACACCCACCGTCTTGGAAATGCTTCTTCCAGGCCCTCACTTCAGCGGAGCCAGCCGATACCACCCGGAGCAGGGACTGCCTTTCCCCAGCACAACCCTCTGGCAGAGGAGCAGCGTGAAGGTCAGCGAGGCCCCGTGGCTCGCGCCGGGAAATGCAACGGAGACCATGCGGAGCTGGGGTTCTGGGGAGAAGGGGGCGGCCTTTGTGTCGGACTCTGCCAAGACTGCCGTCCCGTCTCCCCAGACCCCGTTCCTCCCGCCCAGCCCCCGGGCTCTGGGTCCCTACTGCGGCCAGGGTTCTTCTCCAGGAGGGTTTGGGCTGCACAGGGCTCAGGCCAGATGGACTTGGGCTGAAGGGGCAGGGGGTCAGGGAGCCAGGCCTGGGGAGGCGAGGTGCAGTCAGTGGAAGCCCCGAGACCCCACAGGTCTGCTCATGGTCCCTGGGATGCTGCGAATGCCAGGGCTGTGGGCCTCACACAGACCACCCTCCACCCCACCCCCGGTTTCCTTTCCCGAAACGTGACAAAGGACCAGCTCACGTTTGCCGGGAGCCAGCACCCCATGAGAATCTTACGCCTGTTAATGGATTCATCCTCTCGGCAGTCCTGACCCGGTCTGTCCTGGAGTTACCCCAATTTTTCAGATGAGCACACTGAGGCCTAGGAAGGGTAGGTCACTCCCCCAGGCCACACAGGGAACTGCAGAGCCGGAATTTCACCCCCGGAATCCTGGCCTGGAGTCCACACCCTGAAGGACACAATGCAGCCCTGGCTTCACAGCGGCATGGCCTGGAGGCAGGGCTCCGTTCACCCCCGCGATACAGATCAAGAGACTGAGGCTGGGCAGTTCTGCCGGAGGCTCCAGGTTCATGGTGGCATCTGGACCTGAATCTAGCTGCTGGCGGGGAGTGGGGGTGGAGGAGCTACAGGGCAGAGAGACTGGCCCAGAAGGAGAGGTCTGATCCTCCCAGGAGGAGAGCTCCCCACCCCTTCAGCACAGCGTCAAGGGAGCCCAGAGGAGGTGGTGTGCCTGGGAAGGCATTGAGAAATCTGCTTGGTGAAACCGCCGCTCCCAGGGGGGGTCCTGCTTTACCCCCAGCTCTGGCCTGAAAGCAGAAGGGTGCAGAGGAGAAGGAACGCAGATCCTCCTACCTTGGGCTGGGAGGAGAAGTCTGTGGCCCCTCACGGAGCCACAAGAGCTCTGACACCTTCACCGCCATGAGCCGGCCCACCTGACCTGCGACCCTCCCCAGCCCTGCAGACGCGGCCACTGCTTCCATGCTCTCGCTGGGGGAGGAGGCCCAGGCTCGGGGGGCCCCGGTCTCAGGCCCCCGCTTCCGATCCAGTTAGAGGCCAGTCCGTGTTCCTTTCACTGGCTTGCTTGATTTTGTTGTAGTTCAGTCGCTCCGTCGTGTCCGACTCTTTGCGACCCCACGGACTGCAGCACGCCAGGCCTCCTTGTCCTTCACCATCTCCCAGAGTTTGCTCAAACTCACGTCCATCAAGCCTGTGATACCATCCAGCCATCTCATCCTCTGCCGTCCCCTCCTCCTCCTGCCCTCAGTCTGACTGTGGGAAAACAGATACAATGTGAACTTTATCATTTTAACCATTTTGTGTGTCCGGTTCAGTGGCGTTAGGTACACTCACACTATGGTGCAGCCGGCAGCACCAGCATCTCCAGAGCTTTCTCATCTTCCCAGACTGAGCCTCTGCCCCGTTAACCACTGATGCCCCCTCCGCCCGCCCCTTCAGCCCCCTGGGAGCTACCGTTGACTCGCTGTCTGTGGATTCGACTGCTCTAAGGACTTCATATCGCAGGACCGTGCAGTATCGGTCCTCTTGTGACCCGCTGGTTTCCCCGAGCACCGTGGGTCCTTGGGGCTCCCTGATGTTGTAAGCATGTGTCAGAGTTTCCTCCCTTTAAAGGCTGGATAATATTCCATTGTACGGGAAGACCACATTCTGCTCGTGCACCCTTGGGTTGCTTCCGCTTTTTGGCTGTGAGTAATGTTGCTCTGAACAAGGGTGTACAAATATCTCCTCAAGACTCTGCTGTCCGTTCTTTCGGATATACGTCCAGAAGTGGAACGGCTGGATCACATGAGAGTTCTGTTTTGAGTGTTTTAAGAAACTGCCATCCCGTTTTCCATTCCCCCCAGGGCTGCGCAAATAAATGTTCCAGTTTCTCCACGTGCTCCCGACGACGGTTTCTCCCTGGTGCTTCTTCTTTGGTCCTGGCATTTCAGTCGCCGTCCTGATGGCTCGGACATGGATCTAGCTGATTTGCATTTTGCTAACGGTCGGTCCCGCTGAGCATCTCTCCAAGTACTCTTTGGCCATCTGAGTATCTTCTTTGGAGAGTTGTCTACTCTACTCAACTCCTGTGACCATTTTTAAAGTCTGGTTTTTGCTTTTTGTTGTTGTTGAGTTGCAAGAGTTCTTTACGTATGCTGGATATTAACCCCTTATCATACAGGTGATTTGCAAATACTTTCTCCCATTCTCGAGGTGGCCTTCCTTCCTTCCTTTTTTTTTTTTAAAGAAACCTCTGTTTCATAACCTTTCGTCTCACATGCATAAAGAAGAGGGCATGGAACACAAGTGCCTGAGGCGTTGAAGATGCACACACGCATGTGACTGCCGCTGGCTCCTCCTCCCCCCTGCCCCCAGCCCCTTCCCCTCCCCTCTTCCCGAGAGGTCCCATGATGCTGACTTCTTCCCGCTTAGGTTAGCTTTGCCTCCTTTCAGGCTCTGGACGGGGAACAGCCCAGCGTTTGTTCCTTTTTCTTTGAGGCTCTCTCTTCCCTCTTGGCCGCTTATCCCCGCACGGAGGCCCAGCTTGGTCTCCCTCACTGCTCTGGGAGGTTCCGAGGACGCCCCATCCCCAGTTCCCGTCCGCCTGGTGACGGACATGAGACCCGGACGGCTCCCTGGAGCCGCGGCCAGCCCGGGGCCCACTGTCCGAGCCTGCGGGGGCCGTTCATCTCAAATGCTGTCTGCCCTAAGCTTCCCCAGCAGGCTCACGAGACAGTACGGAGGCGGGCACTGCCCGCCGTCTCCACCCCAGCCCTGTCTCTCTCCATCAGCCCAGGAGGCCTCCCCATTCTCACCCTGGGGCCCGGCTCAGCGTCTGCCCCGTGGATTCTGGCCACGAGAACCCAGTGCAAGTCCGTCTGGTTAGGGCAGGAGGTCCCGGGTGTGTAGGGCTGCAAACTCCATGGGGACCCTGAGCAGGAGCTCCCAGCTTCAAGAGGGTGCTGCTGCGTGGGGACGGGGACTCGTCGTGCCTGAGAAGCAAGCGCTCCGCTGAGTGGCCTGGCAAGCATCCGCTGTCGCGGGGGCCGCGTGTGTCCACTCTGCTCCTGGTTGTCATGGACACGAGGGTGGCATTGCTTCCCAGCCCCGCCAGCAGGAGCGGGTGCCCTCCCTGCCCCGTCAGTTCCTCCTCTGTGTTCCCAGCCTCCTGTGAACTCAGTGGAATAGCCACCTTGCTGCTAAAGTCTTGGTCCCCAGGACACTGCCGCTCTCCCTCCTGGGCTGTCCTTGGAGCCTCTTGGAGGCAGGCAGGCAGCTCCTCTCCCCCAGGGCCTCAGATCCCACTCTCAGGTTTCAAAAAAACGACCTGAAATGTTGTAAAGGGTGAGAGACAGCCACAGCACGAAAGGCGGGCGCTTCCAGAGGAAAACTGAACGGGCAGGTCTCCCCCGCACCCCGCAGCCCCGCCGCCCAGCTGCCCTCCGCGCGGCCCCTGCATTCCCAGTCCTTGTGTCTGTTTCCAGAAATACCGCGTTCTGTCACCGACAGGAATCCTGCATTTACATCACACAGATGGGCCTCGCTCCACACACATTCTTTACCTTGTTATTTTTTTTTTCTGACAGCAAAAATAGCAAATTGAGCCAAGTAAGCCCCCAAACAATACTACTTAATTTTTTTTTCCATTTTGAGATACTTTAAGACTCACGAGAGGTTGCAAAAATAGTACAGCGAGTTCCCATGGACCTTTCCCCTGCTTCCCCCAGCTCCCCACTGTGATAACATCTTACATAATCACAGCGCATTGTCAAAACCAGGAAACTGACATTGGTGCAGTATTATTAACTCAAAATCAGACCTTATTTGGATTTCACCAGTTTTTACATGTAGTAATTGTTTTGTTTTCTGGTACATAGTTCTGTGAAATTTTATCACATGGATAGATGTTGTAACCATCAGGATATAGAACTGTTCCAATCCCCACAAAGAAATTCTTGCACACTAAATGCTTTGTAATCACATCCTTTCCCAGCCCCGTGCCCTGGCAACTACCGATCTGTTATCTCTGTGATTATATCACTCTGACAGTGTTATAGATGGAATCATACAGTACGTAACTTTCTGAGGTCGGCATTTTTTTTTTTTGCTCAGAACAGTGCCTTTGAGACCCATTTAATTGGGTGAATATCACTAACTCATCCCTGTTGATTGCTCCACAGTATTCCATTCAATGGCGCACCTAGGGCATTTATTCAGTCACCTGTTGAAGGACAGTTGGGTGGTTTCCAGATTCTGGTTCTTACAAATCAAGCTGATGTGTATGTTCGCACACAGATTTTCGTATGAGCTTAAAGTCTTGGCTTTCCTAGGAGAAATACCCAGAAGTGCAATTGCTGGGTTGTATGTAAGCCTGAGTTTAATGGCTGAGAAACTGCCCCACTCTTTTCCAGATTGCTGTACCTTCTTACCCACCGGTGTGTGTGAGAGTTCTGGTTGTTTTGTGCCCTTGTCAGCCCTGGATACTATTACTTTTTGTTTCTTTCTTTCTTTCTTTTTTTAAGCCTTTTCGGTAGGTTTCTAGTACTATCTAATCAGAGCCCCATTTTGCGTTTCCCCAGTGGATAGCAATGTGGAACATCTTTTCTCGTGCTTATTTGCCATCCGGCTTTGGAGAACTCTGTGTTGAGAATCTCTGCCCACTTCCCAGCTGAGATGTTAGGTTTCTCGCTGTTGGCCTTAGAGTGTTCTCTCAGTACTCTGGATACAAGTTCTCCTAGAGACGGGGTTGGAAGTCCTTTCTCCCGGCTGGAGGCTTGTCTTTTCATCCTGGAGGCAGAGTCTCTCGCGGAGCACACATCGTTCATTTTGCTGAGGTCCAGTTTATCCCTTTTTTCTTCTTAAGGAACGTGCCTTTGGTGTCGTGTCCAGCAGATGGCTCAGTGGTAAAGAACCCGCCTGCCAGTGCAGGAGACTCGGGTTCAACGCCTGGGTTGGGATCAACCTCCTGAGAAGGGAATGGCAGCCCACTCCAGCATTCTTGCCTGGAGAATCCCATGGACAGAGGAGCCTGGCGGGCTGCAGTCCACGGGGTCTGAAAGAGTCGGACGCGGCTGAGCGCGCGCACACTAGACGCCTTGCCTTTTCCTCATTGCGCCTTGTGGATCGGCCCATATCCGCGTGTAAAAGGCTTCCACAGTGTGTCTCTGTGGCCACACGTATGCCAGCGTACAAAGCGAGCACCGTTTACTTCACCGTCCCCTGTGGGGACCGAGCCGTGAGCCACGAGTGAGGGCCACAGTGAAGAGCCAGGAGCAGGCCTGCTTCTGCACTGCAGCCTCACAGCTGCGGGTGCGGTTCCGGAGCGTGGCTGCCCGTCCAAGCTCGAGCGTCCGTGTGCCCTGGTGTCTCCGCCGGCCCTCCCGCTCCGATGCCTGCCCATCGCTGCTGTTCCCCCACCTGTCACCAGCTCAGGACTTCTACCAGACGGCGGAGCCCTCCCCAGTGTCAGGAGGGAAGGGCGGTTCTCCAGGTGGCCTCCGCTGCACTCTCTATGAGCTCCCTGTGTGTTCTTTCTGTGTCCCTTTGGTTCCTTTCCTGGGGGCGCTTTCCTCCCGGGATCCTATTCTGATTGGAGAGAGGAGCCCAGCCGTCCCCTCCGAATGGGGTGTGCACATGGGGCTCCATCCCGGGGCAGCCCTCACTTGCTCACTGCCCCTGACCTGCTGCCCTGAGTCTCTCTGCTGCCACGTGGACTCAGTGTGCCCCACTGTGAAATGGGGATAAGAGCAGCACCTCCGCAGAGGACTGTGGACAGGGTGTCTTCAGTAAATGCACAAGAAAGCACTGAGAGCTCCGCCTGCCTTGGCGCTAAGGAAGCATCGGCTCTGTGCTCATCTGTAGTTAATAATGTGTATTGAACGTGATCTTAAACACCGTCATCTCAGGAGAAACCTCCCAGCTGTACGTGGTGATGGACTGATGGATGTTGTCTTGTGGCGGTGATCACATCGCAGTGTATACACGCCTCAAATCATCAGGTTGGATTCGTGAACCTGATACATTGCTACCTGTCAGTTATATTTTAATTTCTTTTTTTTTTTTTCTTAAAAAGAAGTGCTAGCCCTTCTATTATTATTATCCTCTATGAGGACCAAGAGTTCAAACAGGTGTCTTCCTGCCCTGGAAGTGGTTATCGTGCCCGGCTGGACTCTTCCCAGCAGGCTGTCTGCAGACAACCACAGGTGGTTCCACGTTGCCATGGGAACCTCTGTGAAGGCCGCGTCCTGATACTGGCTGTACAAGCCTTCCAACTGCCCTCTTCCGAGGGAGACCCCACTGGACATTGCCCGGTTCTGTGCTGCAGGAAAGCCTGTCTGAAGCTTGACCGAGGAGATGGTGGGGATGGGGAAGCGTGCGGTCAGAGCCAGCGAGAGGAACTGCGTGGCCGGGGCCCCAGAGACCCTGGGTGAGCGGGATTGCCTGGGTGGCCTGCACTCTTCCTCCTGGCCCTGGCCTGCTTCTCCATGGCCTCCTGCACCTCTCGCCACCCCGCCACCCCCAGAGATGAGGGAAGGGGCCCCAGAGAGGACCGGCCCGTGAGGCCGCCCAGCGTCACCACCAGGAACACGGGCCCGGGCACCTTGATCTGAAGCTTGGCTCTTGGCTGTGTGACCTTGAGAGAGTCCCTTAACCTGTGTGAACCTGTTTCCCCATCTGTAACGAGGATGGACGGAAGCTTATGCTTCTTATAGCAGATGAGAAAGCTGAAAGGGACGGAGCCGGTGAAACGCCTCTCCTGGCAGGGAGATTGCCCGCACAGGGGCCGGGGTGGTGCTGGTTGCTGGTGACGGGGAGGCCTTTGTGCCCACAGCACCCTCTACCTGGAGCCGCTTTCTGCTCCCTCCATCTGGCCAGCCCTTCCCACAGTCGGCGGCCAGACCATAGCGGGCACACAGCCTTTTCCCCGAGTGGTCCTGTTGGGCCAAGAGATTCCCAAACGGCCCTCACGGGAGCCTGGAAATAGAACGGCTCTTTCTGGCACCTGCCCCTGCTCTGCTTGCGGAAGGGTGTCAGCGGGAACACCCAGGCCTCGCTAGCTCAGGAGGCATGAGCCTCGTTCCATTTGCCAGAAATTCCTGCCCGCCCCTTCCCCAAGTGGTTGATGTCATGGGAAGCTATTACAGTGGCCTCTTCATCACGGTGAACCTTCATCCCCAGGACCCAAGCGTCTGAGAAGTCCATCCTGGGGTCCTTCTAGCCAGGCAATGAGAGATGTGGGCTCACGTCCCAGCTTCTCTGCTACACAGTTGAGTCTCCTGCCATTTGCTGCCTGTGACGGAAGACCAGGCTCAAGCGTAGGGGCCCTTGTTGATTCCTGTAACTGGCAAGCGCTGGGGTTTCAGGCGTGGCTGGAGTCAGATGCGCAGATGTTGTTCGATACTGACAGAGGAAGCAAGGGAGGCATACACTTGGCCTGAGGGCACACAGCAAGACATTCCCGCCTGTTGGCTCTGATCTCCTCTGCCGCTTCATTCTCGGGCAGCCTCACCTGGGCTGATGGGAAGGTAGCCACCAGCAGCTCCAGGCTGCACTGGACCAGCCCAGAGAACGCTGATGTCCCCCAGCATTTCAACATAAGTGCCACCAAGGCCTGTCACTGACCACGCTTGGGACACCTGCCCATTCCTGCATGAGGATTGTGCCGGGGGTCTGGGCTGCGAATGGTCTCTCCTGGGGCATCCACTCCCCTCTGATGCAAAGGCAAAGAGCTGCCCTGCGTGGGTTGCCCAGATGGCTACACTGGAGTCAGTGTCAGAACCACAGTGGCAGCGTCCCTGGGAACTGGCGTCCTTGGGCTGGCTGTGCAGGACAGCAGAGGCCACGGGTGACCGGGGAGGAAGGGGACTCTGCTGGCCCCGTGGCTGGCTTGGGCAGAGGCAGGTGGGGCAAGGGGGTCGTTCCTGCCAGCCCCGCACCACCCTCTCACACAGGCTCACCGACCCAGCACCCCTGAGCGAGCTTTAGACTCATTGCCACTGGGTCTCTGGAGAGACCTTGAGAGACTTTCACTGAAAATGTTTCCCCTGATATCTGCCTGTTTTTTAGATGATGGGACCAGTCAGTTGCTGTTGTTATCATTGTTCAGTTACTCAGTTGTGTCCAACTCTTTGTTACCCCAGGACTGCAGCACGCCAGGCCTCCCTGTCTGTCACCAACTCCTGGAGCTTGCTCAAACTCATGTCCATCAATCAGTGATCCCATCCAGCCATCTCATCCTCTGTCATCCCCTTCTCCTCCTGCCCTCAACCTTTCTCAGCATCAGGGTCTTTTCCAGTGAGTCAGCTCTTCACAACAGGTGGTCAAAGTATTGAAGCTTCAGCTTCAGCATCAGTCCCTCCAGTGAATATTCAGGACTGATCTCCTTTAGGATGGACTCGTTGGATCTCCTTGCTGTCCAAGGGACTCTCAAGAGTCTTCTCCAACACCACAGTTCAAAAGCATCAGTTCTTCGGCGCTCAGCCTTCTTAATTGTCCAACTCCCATATCCATACATGACTACTGGAAAAATCATAGCCTTGACGAGACGGACCATTGTTGGCAAAGTGATGTCTCTGCTTTTTAAAACACCATCTGGGTTTGACATAGCTACTCTTCCAAAGAGCAAGCGTCTTTCAATTTTGCGGCTGTGGTGACTGTCCACGTTGATTTTGCAGCCAAAGGAAATGAAATCTGTCACTGCTTCCGCAGTTTCCCCATCTGTTTGCCAGGAAGTGATGGGACCAGATGCCGTGATCTTCATTTTTTGAATGTTGAGTTTTAAGCCGGCTTTTTCACTCTCCTCTTTTACCTTCATGAAAGTGAACCTGTCGGGAACCTGTCAGTGCTCATGGTAAGATACCGAAACAGTTCAGGAAGATCTCAAGTGGTTAGTAAGACTCTCCTGCCTGCCTGGCCCCCACACCCCACACAGAGGTGCCCGGCCAGGTACCGCTCGCTGGTTCTGGGCCCTCCCCTGGGGCGGGTCGTGCGGAAGCGAGGCTGGAGAAGCGTGTGCTTGCTTTGTCTGCAAGGGGCCCTGGTCTACATGCGGATTCCTGCCCAGGGCCTGAGCCAGAGGTGCGGTTCCTAGAGGGGGGTGCGGGGTCAGGGGGGACTGGGAATCTGCCTCGTAATTCGGGGAATTCCCACGGAACCACTGGCCTGGGAGCGTCTGGGAGTTTTTCCGGACCGTGAAGTTCTGGGAAAAGCATCCGTGCCCGGAGGCCAGGATCAGCCACAATTCCCCAAGAGCTGCTGGGTCCTCCCCTTAAGGTAGCGATGCGGGAGGCACCGGGGCCAGGCTGGTATGAGCCTGGGAGGACCCTGAGGGGCGAGGGGAGGGGCCTGGGCAGGTGGTTGGGGGAGTCTGGGCTCCCGTAACACTGAGTTAGCCACTGGGGAGGGATGGGGGGCTGCTCGGGCGCCCCCCACAGGGATCGGGGGACTAGCCCTGCCTTCTGGGGACCGCAGGTCACTCAAACAGTTAGGACCACCGATGCCTTTACCCAGCGTGGCTAACGGTACACTTGCCGGCACCCTAACAAGCCACTGCAGGATTGGCTGTGGTCCAGGGGCCTGATCCCTGCCCTCTGACCACACCTGGACTCTGGGGCCCTGGGGCCAGGAGGCCAAACGCAGGGGGCACCCAGCCGCAGCTCACGGGGCCGCCCAGCTCGGGACCAGCCCCCTGGCCGTGAGGGCAGCTGCGCAGCAGGGAGCAGGGCTCTGGCCAGCGCTGCTGCCTGGGCTCGGCCTCCGAGCCTCGATACCCAGCGCCCAGCAGCCTCCTCCAGGCCCTGGACATGGGCTCCCGAGACTGGAACCGTGGCCAGGCCTGTGTGCCATCCGAGACGACCGCCCCCAGACGTCTTCCCGGGGGCAGAGTCCACCGCAGCTCTGGATGGTAGGGATCTCTCTCTGCCCACTTTCACCTCTACTTGACTCCCTCCCCCGCCCGCCTCGGACCTGGGGCCAGGCACGGACGCCTCCGGCATCCTTGAGGAAGACACGCATGTCTTGCCCCGACCCCAGGTCGCGGCTCAGGGCGTGCGGGCGGTGCATCAGGCCGGGCCGGGGGCCCCCCACACGGCAGCAGGAAGGGAGGTGAAGAGGCACTGGGTGTGGCCCCGGTCACGAGCATCAGTGCCCAGCGCCTCGCCTCCGTGTCCCCTTGGATAACAACAGCCTCTGCACAAACCCCTTGGAACTGGGCGCAGAACTGGGTGGGCTTGCGCCCTGGGGCTAGGGGTGGGGCTCTAAGACCTTGGTTTTTAAAATCAGATTCTTAAAACTGCGTGTGATTCTCAAAGGAACAGAGGTGCTAATTTGCTTTCTCCTGTGTGCCGTGAGCCAAGCATTTCATGTGCTCTGATATGGGGTGGGGGGTTAGTGTGCCTCATGGGGTCAGCCCGCTGGGTTCAAATCCTGACTCAGGAATGTGTTTACTGTGTGACCTGGAGCAAATAGTTTCACCTGAAAGCCGTTCATAAGTGTTGGCTGTTGTTATGGTCTCATTTCTTCGAAAGAGCCCCACACCGGAGGTACCGTAGTGCCAGAGAAAGTGCTTTGACTGCAAATAATGGAGCACCATGGGGCTTCCCTGGTGGCCCAACGGTAACGAACCCGCCTGCCAATGCGGGAGACACGGTTCCCACCCTGAGTCGGGAAGGTCCCCTGGAGGAGGAAACGGCGGCCCACTCCAGTATTCTTGCCTGGAGAATCCTGTGGACAGAGGGGCCTGGCAGGCCGCAGTCCAGCAGGTTGTAAAGAGTCGGACACGACTGAGCGCCTGAACGACACCACCAGGGCGACGCTCAGGGTGGTTTCCGTGGCGAGAGACGGGCGCGCTGCGCGTGGGATGCCCGAGGGCCACTTCAGAGCCGGTTCCGCATCTAAAGGCGTCCCTGAGGACTCGCTCTCCTTTTTGCTCTGGCGTCTCCTTAGCAGGTCGATGGACACACTGACGGGAGGGCCCCAGGGCTACGCTGCAGCCGGGCGGTCTGGACAGGCTTCCTCTGTGCTCACGGCCGGCAGTGCTGCAGCAAGGGGGACCCCTTCCAGGGCCCCGGAGTGGGCTCGTCTCAGAAATGAATAGGCTGAGGAGACAGGCATGCCAGCGAAGCATGAGGCTTGCCTATTGGGAAGGGGTGCCCGGGCGGAGAGCAGGCGGGTAGCAGAGCCCGAGAGGACTGCTCAGCCACGTGGCTCACAGTCTCGGGTCTTACTGAAAGGGCTAGTTTCCAGGTCGTCTTTAGTTAACCTTTCTGACCCAGGGTCCTTGCTGGGGTGGGGTGCACTTCGCTCAGGCGAGATGGATTCCAGCGAGAAGGAATCTGGGAAGACAGATGGACAGGCATCTCTTCCCTCCTTCGGACCTTTCCCGAATTCCTCCTGTTGATGGTGGCTTGTTAGTCCCTTGTTCCTCACCAGGACGTCCTGTTGCAAGATAACAACACACGCCCGTGGTTACTCCCGGGCAGTTTTGGTCAGTGGTTCCCCTGGCAGCAGAAGCTTCGGGAAGGGAGGCAGGACCTCTTGACGGAAGGGGTCGTTGATGCTACTCCGTCAGCACCCCTGTGTGGACTGAAGGACACGTCCAGGATGAGGCGTGGTCTCCTGCCCTTGACTTCGGCCAGTGGAATGGAACGGAGGCGAAAACGTGCCAGCTCCAGACCTGACGTTCAGGGGCCTCGTGTGCCCACCCTCGCCAGCTTGTGCCTCCGCCACCGCCACGAGAAGAGCAATCGCAGCCAGCACACTGGCCCACGGAAGGCGAGAGGGACAAGAGGCAGAACCGCCCCGGCGGCCCATGGGCCTGCGTGAGCAGACCACCCAGCAGAACCTGGCTGAGTCTGAACGCCAGTCAACCCACAGGCCCACGAGAGTGAACGGCTCGCGTTTCAAGCCCCTGAGGTTTGGGCTGGTTTGTTACATGGCATCAGTGTGGCATCACTGACTGATACATCCTCCAGACAGACAACTGTTGGTCAATCAGAGCAATCTTGTTAACTGTCCATCTGGTTCCCCTTTATCTGAACCCCCTTTCTATGGCAAACGCATACCCTCATTGCTGGGTCTCGGAGGAAACCAAGGAAGCCAGAGAGGCAAGACACTGGCCTCCCTCTCTCGCCTGGAAGACACCTCTCCGGCCCCTGGTCTTGGGGACTCTGATTTTCAGCGACAAGTGCCAGGATGCAAGGGCAGTGGAGCGCTCCCTCCCAGAGGCAGTGGTGCTGAGACGGCGCAGCGGTGGCAAAGACCTAGTTCTTGCCCCGTCCACCTTCCCTGTCCTGGCCCTTATCTCCTGCTGGGCCTCGTTCTCCAGTCTTCCTGAAGATTCCACGAGTACCTGGCAGCCTCTCCATAAATTCTTCTTCATCCTGAAATGGCCAGCACCCAGGAGCCCACCTGGTGCGCGTGGGAAGCGTATCCCTGTGGCTGTGTTTCCTCCCGTGGGATCAGAAACTATGATAACAGCGCCACTTTCTCAAGCTGAACCGGAACAATCCACCCAGAGGGCTCAGCATGGTCTGCACCCAGCAAACACTCAGTGCCCACTAGTTGTCAGCACCACGCATACCCTCGCGTCTGGGGGGCTCCAGGGGAAGTCGAAACTATGCTTCTTGAAGCCAGATGTGTCTTTGTGTCCTTCAAAGTTACCTCAGGGAACTCCCTGGCAGTTCAGTGCTCAGAACCCAGCACTTCCACTGCGGGGAGGCCCAGGTCCAATCCCGGGCTGGGGAACTAAGATCCCTCAAGCCATGAGGTGCAGCCGAAATAACAACAGTAGTAGTGAAGTTACCCCAGAACCCAGAAGGGCTGCACCCAGCTGCCAAGTGATGCTGGAGGTGATGGTGGTGATAGAGATGATAATGACGGCAGCCGACATGGCGTGCTGCGTTTTTACTGCCAGGCCCTGTTCTAGGTCCTTTACAAACAGATCTCATTTAACCCTCCCAGCCAGGAGGAAGGAACGGTCATTTCCCCGTTTTGCAGATGTGAACATTAAGTGAGGCGTGGAGAGCGGAGGTGGCTTGCCCAGGGTCCCATGAGCTGTAGGCAGTTGTGTTGGGGTTTGACCCCAGCCATCTGGCTCCGGAGTCCGCGGCTGGAGGATGGAGCTGCAGGGACCTCAGCAGACACTGCACAGGGGCTGCCTCTGTGAGGGGCCCCGGAGAGAGGCCTCTTTCCCTGGGAGAGGCCCTGCCTCCATGCCCGCCGGAAGCAGCAGCCCTGGGGCTTGGGGCCTGTGGTCAGAGCCGTCCTTGGCAGGGAAACGTCGTTCTGGTGGGCCTGCTCCCGCCCCCTGGCCGCTGCCTGCCGTGTGCGGGGCCAGCTTCACTCCGGTGGGGCAGGCACGCAGCCCCCCACCCGCTACCCCGGGGAGGCGCCCACCTGCCCCGAGGCCCTGGGCCCAGCATGCTGCTGCTGGCCCTGCAGACGCGGGTTTGTGCCCAGGAAGCAGGCGTGACCACTGTGGCCCAGGGGCCCGAGGTCACTTCCTGGGGTCGCACAGCTACTCGATAGTGGAGCCCGGACATGAACGCACGTGGGCCAGCCCTACAGCCCCCGGCGGTCACCGGAAGGGGCATGTGGCATCCGTTAGGCGCACGTCTGGCCAGCAGTGGCTTGGTTGTGGTTCCTCTTTCTAACAAATAATAAAGAAGCTGGTCGCTGACATTTATGGAGTGTCAGTTACTGAGGGCAGGCCCTGCACGGTGACCCCATCGATTGCCCCAGCTCCCCTCCAAGGACCGGGCCGCTTGGACGCCCGGCTGCAGAGGAGAGAACCGAGGCGCAGGGAGGCACTCCCCCTGCCTGCCTCGCATCCTGCACCACCTCTCCTGGGGGTGGGGGGTGGCGCCCCAGTCTCCACACCTTCAGCCCTGGCCGTCTGGTCAAGACTGTCAGTCAGGTGCCCTGCTCCCCCCTAGGAGGGGCCGCGACCCCCAGGGTCCGCCAGTCAGGTGTTCTCTCTGAGGACCCTGCCCCGAGCCCAGTGACACGTCTTTCCTTGAACCCTTCAACCTGAGCCCTGATGATTTTGAGACTTTGATTCCAAGAGGGACCCCCTGTCCCTACAACAAGGCCCCGGGTCTTCGGCCAGAGTCAGCTGAGCCACTGCTGTGGCTTGTGAGCTGAGCCCCAGCCAATGGGAGGGCGCCTGAAGGTCACGTGGGCCGCGCCGGGCCCCACACCACGTGGCCTGATGCCGAGTCCTGTGTCTGCCGCTACCTGGGCGGGGAGCTCTCAGGCCTCCTGGGTCCCAGGGACCTCTCCCACAGCGTCTGGGACACGTGCATCCTCTTCCGCAGAAAAAGCTACACTGTCTTTGCCAAGGATAACGTGTTAAACCACGTACAAGTGGGTTTTCATTGTCCTCCGTTTTTAGGCCTTCACGAACCGCACAGACCAGATCCTGGCACCCAAAGGGGTGTACGTGCCCCAGTTTCAGACACTCGCCTGAAGAGCTTTTGGCTCCGTGTCACCACCCAGGCCTCTGCTCCAACTGCCCACCCCCCTACTGCTGCTCCAAAGTGGCTGGCAGGACCGAGGCCAGCGGGACCCGCTCCAGGGGTCGGGGCGGGTGGGGTCCAGCCTGGCAGAGCTTCTGCGAACCCAGGAGATCCGCCCGCTCTGTCCCCCCAGTTTGGCCATTCTCGTCCCAACTCCACATGTTTATTACTTTCACGTCCCTCCCGTACAGTCGTTTCCTTAATATTTTGTGTTCAGTGGACATTTACTCGTCCTTTACTTAAGGTCATTAAAAAAAAAAACTCAGAAGGCTTCATTCATATCGCCGCGGGAAAGGGCACTGGGACACCGCACAGACAGAACACAGCAGTGCCCGGGAAGCCATGTGCACCACAGGCCAACCCAACTCCGCGGCTGCCCGGGGCGCCGGGCCAGCGAGGCCTGCAAGGGTCAGCAAGGTGTGCCAAGGAGTCAGCACCGCCCAAGCCGTCCTCCTGGAGTGAGATCAGAGGGGCGGGTCCAAACGGAATCAGATAAGGAGCAGTCTACGCGCGTGTGTGTGTGTGAGTGTGTGAGTGTGTGTGTGCGTGTGTGTGCACAGACTCATGTTATTTAAGGCCATGTGGCATGCTTCACATTCCAGGAAGATGGGCCTCGTGTCCGGTGAAAACAGAGAGGGAAGTTGTCTTAGCCAAGGCCACACAGCGCACTAGAGAACAGGCGCTTGGATCAGGGCTATCCCATCCACATTCTCTTTTGGTGGCACCTTGCCTCTTCCCTTTAAAGCATTTCAGATGCTCCCAGCAGCTCCTGCTGGATCTGGGACCACATTCTAATCTCCAGCAGCCACACCCCCTTCCATCTGCTGGGGTTGGGCCAGCCTCCCCACACCCCCACACCCCCACACCCCCACGGCACCCAGAGCACCAGTTGGTGTAGGCTCTGCAAATGCAAACTCATTTAAATGTCAGCTGGAGCAACACTAAGCTAGAGAGGCGAACAGGGGACAGAAATAGAGGCGACAATCACAGTCTCCTCGACTGTCAGAGGCGCTTCTCGGCCTCTTAACCCTTCCTGGGGCAAGCAACCTGTGAGCAATCAGGAGAGCGGGGCTTCCCACCCAGGGAGCACTCACCAACGCACGCGCGTGCACACGTGCACACACACACTGCCAGGGAGCACTCACCAACACACACACGTACACACACACACACTGCCAGGGAGCACTCACCAACGCACGCGCGTGCACACACACACACACTGCCAGGGAGCACTCACCAACGCACACGCGTGCACACACACACACACTGCCAGGGAGCACTCACCAAGACACACGCGTGCACACGCACACACACACACACATTGCCAGGGAGCACTCACCAACGCACACGCGTGCACACACACACACAAACCACACACACACACACACATACTGCCCGAGACTCTGGAGGGCTCGATGGCCCATCCTGCCTTGTGTTTTTATCTGCCTCGCGGTCTGGGTTTCCAAGAAAGAATTTGTTTGCAGAAAGCGACCTGACGCCAGGTCTTTGGAAACAGCCTGCCTCTGACTTTTCAGGCAGACCCGGTTAACAAGCCATGCAGGAGGGCTGAGCCCGGGAGCCTGGGCAGCGGTTCAGGGTCTACCTTTTGCCACCAGAAAACCTCACCCCCCACCCCCACCCCCTGACTTATCTCCTGGGCAGGGCGAGCCTTGGGGTTCATCTGAAGGACAGTGGCACTTCTGTAAAGTCAGTGAAACTCTTTGACCACTTTGAAGAGGATCTGAGGTGAGATGTGGGGGGTGGGGGGCACGATCTCCCTTCCCAGCCTCGGGGCCACGACCCCTCAAGGCCTGCACTGTCCCAGGACACCATCTGCACAGAACACCAGAGCAGGCATGCCTGCGGGCTTATGCAACTGCGAGGTCCTGGCCAGGTCCTGAGGGGCCCGCATGTGTCCGCCTCCCTTTGGGCTCAGCCCCACATCTGCACACAAGGACCAGTGGCTTTGTTTCTGAGCAGGGATTTGGATAAAATGACGTCTCCCTCCCCCACCACCCCCACCCCCGACAGGAAGTGGCGGACCCAAGCTGAACAACAATAGGGCTGGAGAGAGAGGCCCCCAGAACAGGAAGGACGGATGAGAGGCTGTTGAAAGGGCCCTTCAGGGAGAGAAGAAGGGCCACCCGTAGCAGCTGGCCGGGCAGCGCACTCTGAGGACTGGGGGACAGGGCTGGGGGTCTCCGGACTGGGGGTCTCTGAACTGGGGAGCGGCAATTTCAACCTGTGCTGGGGGCTCGCCGGGAAACCTGACCCGGTCACGCGTGGCACGGTGCTAATAGCCTCGGGGAGCTGGCACGGTGCAGGCTGGGCTGGGAAGCCAGCTGCCGGGGCAGGCCGGGCCAAGAGGCACGGCCCACTTGCTGGGTCCCTGCCATGAGCCTTCTGCCCCTTGGGTTTCTCGCTCGGTGTTTGCTGGAGAGTGTTCCCCGGCCAGGACCGGCAGGGCTCCGAGGTGCCACCAGGCACAGGGTCTGAGGAGGAGACGACCCCACCCGCTCGCCTCAGTGTCCTCATCATCCCCAGTAATGCTGGGGGTCAGAGAAGGGTGCTGGGCGTGGAGGGCCCATCCGGGGTCAGAAGGTAGCCCGCAGACCCAGCCGATGCCCTCCCTGAACCCACGACTCGGAGGCCGCAAACTGCAATGCCTGTGTCCTCCAGGGACAAGGGTACAGTGCTGGCTGGCGCTGCGTGTTCAGCCCCGGGCCCGTTCCTCCCGTCACTGAGATGCAGGCCCGCGTAGGCCCTGGAGCCTCTGCACCCAACTCCTTCTTCCCCGTAACTGCATTTATGCGTGTATTCCTGGCTGTGCTGGGCCCCCTGCGCTCTGAGGGGTCTTCTCCGCGGCGGCGGGTTGCGGCGCGCGGGCCGCTCACTGCACTGGCTTCCCTTGCTGCGGAGCGCAGGCTCCAGGGCTTCACCTGCTGCGGTGCTCGGCTTAGTTGCTCAGCAGCAGGTGGGATCTTCCGGACCAGGGACTGAACCCGGGTTTCCTGCACCGCAGGCGGGTCCTTGGCCGTCTGAGCCCCCAGGGAAGCCCCAGCTGTGAGCCTCTGCGTGCCAGCCTGCTCATCTGCGAAGGGAGGGCTGAAGGGCCAGACCCATCGCTGGCGAGCAGCAGCCCCTCTGTGCTCCGCCTCTGCACCCGGGGCCGGCGTTACCAACTGATCCAGACATCAGCTTCTCCTCTTCCACCTTCGAAAACGTTGCATATTATCAGGAAATCCTTTCTCACTGAGCCTCAGAACCTGTGTCCAGAGCTCCAAGCAGCCACTCGCAGTACGTAAGACGTGGCATTTGAGATGAAGCCGTTTGCCGTCTCCCTTACGATGTCTCCAGAGCACAATTCCTGGCACAGAATTTAAGTGTCCAGAAGCTGCTCAGTGCAGGAACCCTTCTCTCTTACCCCTCACTTCTGCTTGCTCCCCTCCAGCGACAGGGAGCTCACCACTTACTTTGCTTGCCATTTTGTGCTGGACAGTTGGGATAATTAGGGAGTCCTCAGAGCTTCCTCCCCGCACCTCCCTTCCCCCTCAGACAGTCTGTAATTCTACGGCAAAGCGCTTCCTTCTTTCCTGGATTAGCTGTCAGTACGGATTGAGGCGATTTATTTTTAGGTGATATATTTGAACCAAACCTCCTCTCAGTTTGCATGCGTTTGATCCCTGACTAACTAAGCAGCTCTGGCATTTGATGGACATGTTTGGGGGAGTGTGTGTGTGTGTGTGTGTGTGTGTGTGTGTGTTGAAATGTGTGGGTAAAGGGGAGAGATTAAGAGAGAAAGATTGGGTGACAGAATGTATTTGAAATCCTCATGATACACCAGGCCAATGTCACTTCTTATATAAGCCTAATAGCTTCTCTGAGGATGGGGCTGGATTCAGGGCCCAGTCATTAGCTGATTAAGCCTGATTATTCCAAGGGGAGGGACAGCAGAGAGGGACGTGAAGTTATGTAACTCTCCGTTTATTTGGATTTAATCCACACTTCTAAATTTAGGAGCTGGAAGACTTCAAAGATGAGCCCTGTTGTTTGGAAGTGGTGCTGGCTACAAGGGCGTCCAGTGAGTGTCGGAGCCCCAGGGTGAGGGGGCAGCTCAGGGGCCCCCTCTCCCTGAGCCAGGAGAAGGTGTGGGGAGACGGGTCTGCAGGGCATCACAGCCACAGCAGAGGCGACAGCCAGCCCCTGGGGAGAAAGGGGAAACCCGGTGTCCCAGTGTGCGGGCCAGTTCTAGGAAAGCCTGGACAATCACGGTCGCCCCTTGGGCTATAGCTGTGACCACCTGGGTGGTCAAGTGTGGCCACTTCCAAAGGGGTCTCCTTTCTGCTGGGGTTCAGAGCTTTCTGCAGGGGCCTGGAGAACCACCCTGTCACTCAGGGTGTGCACTGCATGGGGCACCACCCCCAAGTGAGTACCTCACACACCGAGGAGAACACGGACCCACACGTCAGGAGGAGGGTTTTAACAGCTGGCCCAAAGGATGCTCTCACAGAACTGTTTTTGCAGAGATGTCCCTGGCGGTCTGGTAGTTGAGCCTCTGCACTCCCAGTGTAGGGGCACAGGGTCGATCCCGGGTCAGGGAACTAAGATCCTGCATGGCACACAGTGCGGCCAAAAAACAAAAAGTTATTACAATGCTTTACTGGAGGCTGGAAGTCAAGTGTCTCAAGCAGAGGGAGTCTTTTTTTTCTGACGTGCACAAAGGCATTGATGGGTGAGTGGCCTCTGGACTTCCCAGAGTCTGGCTCACAGCGTCACAGTTCTGCAGTTGCTCAGGCGTGTCCGACTCTTTGCGACCCCACGGACTGCAGCACGCCAGGCTTCCCTGTCCATCACCAACCCCCAGGGTCTGCTCAAACTCACGTCTATTGAATCGGTGACGCCATCAGCTAGCAGTGGGTGCTCTGTAAATACTTGTAAATACTCTCAACACCAATTTAAGTATCCAGGCCATTTGAACAGTAGAATGCAGGATTTTCTTTGAGACCCTATATGCTTAAAAATTGAATGCATTTTCCTGGCTGAAAAAGGCCTGCATACCTGACTCCCTGTGCACCAGACTAAGCTCGTTCCTCCCCCACCCCGCCGCCCCAAGTCTCCCCCCACCTCCCTCCACTCCTCACTGTTCCTGCCTCACACCAGGCCATGCCCACCCCAGGGCCTCCCTGCTTGCAGTTCCTCTGCCCTGAATGCTGTTCCCGCATCTTCCCGCTCCTTCTGACTGGTCTGGTCTCAGCACACGTTACCCCTCCGTGTAAAGGAACCCCAGGCACCTCCTACGACCTCACCCTGTCTTCATTCTCGGCACGCCTTTATCGGTTTACTTCTTTGCTCACTTGTGTATTTTCTGTCTCCATCACCCAAATCTAAGCTGCCCGAGAACCGAGGACTTCATCTGCCTTGCTCGCCGCTGTCCCCCAAACCACAGGCGTTTGCTGACCAGCTGATGCAGGAACGGTGTTCATGGGGCGAATGCGGAGAGGCACCTTGCCCCTGGCTCTCCCCTCTCTCTCCCGGGGATCCCTGCTCTTTCTGTCCACACTTCTCTCCTCGTCCACTATGTGACCCCCTGCGTTCTTTCTTGATTCCCTTGCTCGTCCTCCTGAGAGCTTAAACCTCCTCGTTCTCTGTGTTTTCAAGGTTGGTGTGACCAGAGCCTTCCATGTCTCTCATCTTTCGGAGCCTCTGCCCATTAGGGTCAGTGGGTCCTCTTCTCTCTCAAGGGATAGGGGACCCAGGGAGCAGGTGTGGGGGTCCTGGGTGGGAGGAGATGACTAAGGCGCCTGCTGCCCTCTGAGCTACAGTCCTCATCCCTGAGGCCATGTGTGGAGGTTCAGTTACCGCATCCCAGGATGCTCCCAGCCCCAGCTGCGGCCCCACACAAGCTTCAGTTCAGTTCAGTTCAGTTCAGTCATATCCGACTCTTTGCCACCCCATGAATTGCAGCACGCCAGGCCTCCCTGTCCATCACCAACTCCCGGAGTTCACTCAGACTCACATCCATCGAGTCAGTGATGCCATCCAGCCATCTCATCCTCTGTCGTCCCCTTCTCCTCCTGCCCCCAATCCCTCCCAGCATGAGAGTCTTTTCCAATGAGTCAACTCTTGGCATGAGGTGGCCAAAGTCCTGGAGTTTCAGCTTCAGCATCATTCCCTCCAAAGAACACCCAGGACTGATCTCCTTTAGAATGGACCGGTTAGATCTCCTTGCAGTCCAAGGGACTCTCAAGAGTCTTCTCCAACACCACAGTTCAAAAGCATCAATTCTTCGGCACTCAGCTTTCTTCACAGTCCAACTCTCACATCCATACATGACCACAGGAAAAACCATAGCCTTGACTAGACCTTTGTTGGCAAAGTAATGTCTCTGCTTTTGAATATCCTGTCTAGGTTGGTCATAACTTTTCTTCCAAGGAGTAAGCGTCTTTTAATTTCATGGCTGCAGTCACCATCTGCAGTGATTTTGGAGCCCCCAAAAATAAAGCTTACTTCCTCCTTAAAACCTGGTTTTGACAAATCCGCCGGGACCTTAAGTAAACTGATCAGTCGCTTGCTCGTGTGTGACTCTCTGCGACCCTACGGACTATAGCCCGCCAGGCTCCTCTGCCCATGGGATTTCAGGCAAGAATACCGGAATGGGTTGCCATTTCTTATTTCAAGGGATCTTCCCGACCCAGGGATCAAACCTGCATCTCTTATGTCTCCTGCACTGGGAGGCAGATTTTTACCGCCGAGCCCCTCTGGGAGGCCCTTATGCCGTTTACTTCACAGTTGGTAAGTCTCTCTTACTGGTCACCCATTCAGCAATTTTGTCTGTTTCTGGCTACACTTTGGGGCATGTGGGACCTTAGTTCCCGGACCAGGGGTTGAACCCACACCCCCCTGCACTACAAGCGCAGAGTCTGAACCACTGGACCGTCGGGAAAGTCCCTCACCAAATGTTTAATAAGCACCTACCCTGTGGCAGACACGGACTCAAGTGCTTTTCATATAATAATTTATTCACAAGGCAGCTGCTTCTATTACCATGTTTCCTCCATTACTGACGAGGAGCCTGTGTTCCAGAGCCGGTCTGACCATAAAGCTCAGGGCCTCCCTCCGTCCTGACTGCTGTAACAGACTGCCTGGGCAGCTCATCAACAGCAGAAATGTGTGGCTCCCAGGTCTGGAGGCTGGATGTCCAAGACCAGGGTGCCCGCGTGGTCAGGCGAGGGCCCTCTTCCATGTCCCAGGCTGCTCGCTGGGTCCTCACACCTCAAAGGACCTGGGAGCTCAGTGGGATCGGTTTCATACGAGCATTAATCCCCTTCACGAGGGCGTCGCCCACACAATCTACCTACCTCCCAAGGGCCCCACCGCCTCAAACCATCAGGTTTGGGGGTTAGGATTCAGCAAACCAGTAAGGGGGGCATGTTCAGGCCATAGCGCTCAGAAGTCTCCAGGGCTCTCCTGCTATAGGCACCTTGCCTGTTTCCGGGTGGGCCCCCGGTCCTTCGTCCACTGGTGATGTGTGCAAGATTTGTAAACGTCTTATGTTCCACAGGCAAGCAGCCTCTCTTTCCACTATGTCCCTCTTTCTCTCATGCTGCGTAGTATTGGGGTGGTGTGGTTATCGGGGGAGTCTAGCTGAGGCACAGTTAAGTTGGAAACACATCTGAGTTTACTGAGGTACTGTATGTAATTGAAAATATGACGGAATTATTGCCAGCTGTGCCAATATAGAGGACAGTCTCTACCCAGTTCTGTAAAGGGTCATACATGAACTTGCTGGACATTTTTCCAGCTCTTGACACTGTTGCTAAAATGTGTGGGCTTATATAAGACATTTACAAGTACACCTTGTGAAATAAAGAATTTTCCTGAACACTCTGTAGTAAGAAAAACTGTTCAACAGGGCTCCTTAGAGGAAAGGCTGGGTTATTGTTTAATTCCCTATAAATAACAGACAAAACGGTCATCATATAAAAGTGATCAAGGAAATGCTGGGGGGAAAGGATTATAAAGGTATCTCAAACAGTTACTTAATACAAATGTCTTATTAACGCTTCTGGATTTTATGATGTTTGTGGCATTTGCCAGCTTTCAAAAATTTCCAGTTTGCCATGATTCCTTTTTTCATTCTAAATCTCACCTATCCTACCTAAGTTTCGATTCTTTTCCTTAAAGGGGTTCCCAAACACTATAGGCTTTGGGCTCTGTCTGTGAACTGTCTCCATCACGTCGCCTCCAGGACAGTAGCAAAGGCAAGCTCTCTTCCTGCACCTTTTAACAGAAAACGTAGCTTTCCTCGCCCAGCAGCTAGCGGGGTAGCAGGACGCCGCTGCGGGTGGGGACCCTAGGGCAACAGCGAGGGGTAGGGGGGGATGGTGGGATCCCCAGGGTCCACGGGGTGTGGAGGAGAGGCCGATTGGGACGCAGTCCTAAAGAGTCGAGGGGAACAAGTAGCCCACCACGTTCGGGATGAGAGAGTGAAAAGGCAGACGTGAGACCTATTTCGCTGTCTTTGCACTCCGTCCGCCCCTCCCCTGCCCCCAGGCTGGGAGTCAGGCTCTAGGAAGGCGGAGGTGGAAGGAGAAACGCGCTCTGCAAGCCTGGTGGGCGGGGACTCGCTCCCCCAGCCCCGCGGGGCCGAGGCGGCCTGGAGGCCTGCCAGGCCCGGCGCCGGCCGCCGGCCACGACCTGCCCGACCCTCCCTGGGCAGACAGCCGGGCGCGGGCGGCCACGTGCGGCCCCGCGTGCGCCCCACGTGCGGCCCCGCGTGCGCCCAGCCCCAGCCCCTGCGCTCCGGCCCCGCTGCCAGCCCCTGGGCAGGATCAGACGCCTGCAGATGGGCCCCAGTGGGAGCCAAAACAGGGCTGGAGGAGATTGGGGGCGGGAGCTTGGTCTCCCTCCCAGTCCGCCACCCAGCCAGCTGTGTGAGCTGACCAAGGGACCTGCTTCCCTACTTCTGCCTTTCCCGCGGTGGGCGCAGGAGGTGTGCTTCCTGGAGGAGGACTCTGCTGGCTTTCTGAGCTAAGCAAACGACAGCAGCAGCAGTGATGGTGAAACTAATAAGGCCAGACATTTACGGAGCGCTCACTCCGTGCCAGGCACCCTGCTCACAGGATCCGTCAGCAACCCTGTGATGCCAGCCTTTTACTGTCCCCATTTGGTGGTGGTGGTTGAGTCGACTCTGCCGCCCCATGGACTGCGGGGAGCCAGGCTCCCCTGTCCTCCACTACATCCCGGAGTTTGCCCAGGTTCACGTCCATAGAGTCGGTGATGCCATCCAACCATCTCATCCTCATCTCGTCCCCCTGTTACAGATGCAGAAGTGAAGGCAGAACAAGGCGCTCATGTGATGGTTTCTATTACTGCTAATAAGCATGAAACAAGGGCCAGTATCAACAGCAGTGACCCTGAGCAGGCTGTGGCATACGGAGGGCTTGCCATGTACAAGCAGTTCACACACAGGACGGCACTCAGTCCCTGGACCTCTCCTGTGAGGGGCATGCATATCGTCCCCATTTCACAGGTGAAGACTGAGTCCCAGGGGTGTGACGTCACTTGCCCATGAAGACACAGCCGGTCAACTGGTACCTGAACTGATGACTGTCTGAACAGACTTGCAGATGTGATTGCCACTGGCCACTCCTGAAGGGATTGCTCATCTGTGATGGGGCGTCTCCTCGCCCACCCCTGTCCCTTAATCGGACGGGGCAGTTACGGTCTGCGACCACAGGGTGATCATTCTGGCTCCAAGCCTCTGCCCAGGAAGCGGCTGCTTTGCCCAAGGGCGCACAGCTGGGCAGGGGACGAGGGGACCAAGAGTCGGGCTCGGGACACCCTCCTCCCGCTTGCACAGTGTCCTGAACCTGCTTCTGGGCTCGGGCGAAGGAGCCCAGGGAAGCCACTTCTTATAGACATCTTTCTCTTGGAGATTTCAGGCTGGTCAGGCTGCTGAAGACACCACGTCTTTCCTTACCAGGTGCCTGGTGGTCTTGTTACCTCCCCTGGACCTGCTAGCCTCCCCCCTCGTGGACTAAGCAGGGCTGACTAGGAGGCTCCCCGGCAGGCCTGCTATGCTCGTGAGAGGTGGGCACCTTGCCCTCTTGTCCGGAAGTCTCCCAGCCCTGGCCCCAGTCCACCTGGAAAACCCTTGCGCTTCCCTGCCATGGCTCACAGACTCACAGCCCCAGCCTGGAGAGCCCCCAGGGCTCGTCAGAAAACTGGATCATCCAGATCTGATGGGGTGGATGGGAGGGGAGGGTCACGCAAAGTCACACTGCGGCTGAGAGGGTGAGGCCACCTCACCCTGCAGCTGGCTGGGAGGCCCTGCCTCCGTGAGCCCCACTCAGCTGTGTGGCTCTCTCTCACCGCAGTGCCAGGCTGCTGGAACGTGAGGCTCAACCTGGGCGTCAGCCGGGCCCTTAGGGACCAGCCCGGGCCTGAGTGGCTGGGGTCCTCTTCACTCAGATATATTCCCCCCGCCCCCTGCTGCCGTGGCCTTGCCCTGAGACTCAGAGGCCCCAAGGACAGTGAAACCCCGCAGCCACACTGGGGCTTGAACCCACAGTCTCGAGGCTGAGATCACGCGCCTGGTCTCAGGACTTCATGACATTCAGGTTCTTGATGTCTCACTGCAGAAAGAGTTCAGTGAGAGAGAAAGCGATAGGTAAGAAGTGGATTTGTTTAGAGAGAAACACTCCACAGACAGTGTGGGCCATCTCAGGTGAGAGGCTCCGAGATAAGGGGTGGTTAGTTATTATGGGCTGGGCAATCTCATAGGCAAATGAGAAGGAAGATTATTCCAGCTATCTTGGGGAACAGGTGGAGATTTCCACATGAGGGGATACCCCATGTCCAAGGTCAGGAGCAGTGGCTGTGCTTTGCTGGAGTGGCCATGAAGAGATACCCCACGTCCAAGGTCAGAGAAACCCCAGTAAGACGGTAGGCGCTGGAGCAGCTGTGAGGAGATACCCCAGGCCCAAGGGCAAAGAAGCCCGAGCAAGACGGTGGGAGGGGCGAATTCGCATTTAGAGTGAAACCCCATACCCGGCAGAGGGGCTCAGAGGGCTCAAACAAGCCTTGTGCACACCAGGACCCGGGGACCCCACGGAGATCAAGACAGAACTGTGTCTGAGCTCCTGTGGGGTCCGGGTCAGCAGCGGCCTGCCGCAGGGACAGCAGCTTGGGTGCAGCAGTCCTGGGTATGGCACAAGCCGTCTTGGAGGAGGTCGCCATTAACGCCACCGTAGAGCCGCCAGAACTTGCTCAGGACTGGGAAACAGACTCTGGGAGGGCACAACAGAACCTTGCGCACCAGGACCCGGAGACAGGAGCAGTGACCCCGCAGGAGACGGTCCCAGACTTGCCCGTGAGCGCCCAGGAATCTCCAGCAGAAGCGTGGGTCGGCGCTGGCCTGCTGCAGGGCTCAGGATACTGAGTGCGAACACGCACGAAGGAGGCGCCATTATCTTCATCACCTCCACCAGGTAAAGAGCAGGGAGGGAACACAGCTCCACCCATCAACAGAAAATTGGATTCAAGATTTACTGAGCTCGCCCCTGCTCATCAGAACAAGACCCAGTTTCCCCCTCAGTCAGTCTCTCCCATCAGGAAGCTTCCATAAGCCTCTTATCCATCACCAACAGAGGGCAGACAGACTGAAAACCACAATCACAGAAAACTAACCAATCTAATCACATGGACCACAGTTCAGTTCAGTTCAGTCGCTCAGTCGTGTCCAACTCTTTGCGACCCCATGAATCACAGCACACCAGGCCTCCCTGTCCATCACCAACTCCCGGAGTTCACTCAGACTCACGTCCATCGAGTCCGTGATGCCATCCAGCCATCTCATCCTCTGTCATCCCCTTCTCCTCCTGCCCCCAATCCCTCCCAGCATCAGAGTCTTTTCCAATGAGTCAGCTCTTTGCATGAGGTGGCCAAAGTACTGGAGTTTCAGCTTTAGCATCATTCCTTCCAAAGAAATCCCAGGGCTGATCTCCTTCAGAATGGACTGGTTGGATCTCCTTACAGTCCAAGGGACTCTCAACAGTCTTCTCCAACACCACAGTTCAAAAGCATCAATTCTTCGGCGCTCAGCCTTCTTCACAGTCCAACTCTCACATCCATACATGACCACAGGAAAAACCATAGCCTTGACTAGACGGACCTTAGTCGGCAAAGCAATGTCTCTGCTTTTGAGTATGCTATCTAGGTTGGTCATAACTTTTCTTCCAAGGAGTAAGCGTCTTTTAATTTCATGGCTGCAGTCACCATCTGCAGTGATTTTGGAGCCCCCCCAAAATAAAGTCTGACACTGTTTCCACTGTTTCCCCATCTATTTCCCATGAAGTGATGGGACCGGATGCCATGATCTTCATTTTCTGAATGTTGAGGTTTAAGCCAACTTTTTCAGTCTCCACTTTCACCTTCATCAAGAGGCTTTTTAGCTTCTCTTCAGTTTCTCCCATAAGGGTGGTGTCATCTGCATATCTGAGGTTATTGATATTTCTCCCGGCAATCTTGATTCCAGCTTATGTTTCTTCCAGTCCAGGGTTTCTCATGATGTACCATGGACCGCAGCCTTGTCTAACTCAATCAAACTATGAGCCATGCCATGTAGGGCCTCCCAAGATGGACAGGTCATGGTGGAGAGGTCTGACAAAACGTGGTCCACTGGAGAAGGGAATGGCAAACCACTTCAGTATTCCTGCCTTGAGAACCCCATGAACAGCATGAAAAGGCTAGGACACTGAAAGAGGAACTCCCCAAGTCAGCAGGTGCCAAATATGCTACTGGAGATCAGTGGAGAAATAACTCCAGAAAGAATGAAGAGACAGAGCCAAAGCAAAAACAATACCCAGTTGTGGATGTGACTGGTGATGGAAGCAAGGTCCGATGCGGTAAAGAGCAATATTCCATAGGAACCTGGAATGTCAGGTCCATGAATCAAAGCAAACAAGAGATGGCAAGAGTGAACGTCGACATTCTAGGAATCAGCGAGCTACAATGGACTGGAATGGGTGAATTTAACTCAGATGACCATTAGATCTACTACTGCGGGCAGGAATCCCTCAGAAGAAATGGAGTAGCCATCATGTCAACAAAAGAGTCTGAAATGCAGTACCTGGGTGCAGTCTCAAAAACAACAGAATGATCTCTGTTCATTTCCAAAACAAACCATTCAAATCATGGTAATCCAAGTCTATGCCCCAACCAGTAATGCTGAAGAAGGTGAAGTTAAACGGTTCTATGAAGACCTACAAGACCTTTTAGAACTAACACCCAAAAAAGATGTCCTTTTCATTATAGGGAACTGGAATGCAAAAGTAGGAAGTCAAGAAACACCTGGGGTAACAGGCAAATTTGGCCTTGGAATACAGAATGAAGCAGGGCAAAGGCTAATAGAGTTTTGCCAAGAGAACGCACTGGTCATAGCAAACACCCTCTTCCAGCAACACAAGAGAAGACTCTACACATGGACATCACCAGATTGTCAACACTGAAATCACATTGATTATATTCTTTGCAGCCAAAGATGGAGAAGCTCTGTACAGTCAGCAAAAACAAGACTGGGAGCTGACTGTGGCTCAGATCATGAACTCCTTATTGCCAAATTCAGATTTAAATTGAAGAAAGTAGGGAAAACCGCTAGACCATTCAGGTATGACCTAAATCAAATCCCTTATGATTATACAGTGGAAGTGAGAAATAGATTGAAGGGACTAGACCTGACAGACAGAGTACCTGATGAACTATGGACGGAGGTTCGTGACATTGTACAGGAGACAGGGATCAAGACCATCCCGAAGAAAAAGAAATGCAAAAAAGCAAAATGGCTGTCTGAGGAGGCCTTACAAATAGCTATGAAGAGTAGAGAAGTGAAAAGCAAAGGAGAAAAGGAAAGATATACCCATTTGAATGAAGAGTTCCAAAGAATAGCAAGGAGAGATAAGAAAGCCTTCCTCAGTGCTCAGTGCAAAGAAATACACATACTGTTGAAGTCTAGCTTGCAGGACTTTGAGCATTACTTTGCTAGCGTGTGAGATGCGTGCAGTTGTGCAATAGTTCAAAGATTCTTTGGCATTGCCTTTCTTTAGGATTGGAATGAAAACTGACCTTTTCCAGTCCTGCGGCCACTGCTGAGTTTTCCAAATTTGCTGGCATCTTGAGTGCAGCGCTTTAAGGCCTCAAGGTCTACTGGAAGTCACATCTTCCGCCACCTTGGACCTAGTTGGCTCTAACCGGTTTCGTCACGTCCAGTGGCTGTCATTCTCTTAAAGGTTGTGCCCTGCCCTCTTCCCTCCAGTTTTAATTGTGTCACAGCTGGAATTCAAGCCTAGGGCTCTCAGACTGGGCTACCATCTCTGCAATTTGAAAAAGCATCTTGGTGTGTGAGGGATTCCCCTCCGCATCCCCATCCCGGGGATGGAGACTCTGCGCCAGCTGGGGATGGGCCTGAGGAGACAGCTCGCCTGGGTCCCCAAAGGTGGTGTGTGAGTTGTCAGCAGCCTGCAGTGTGGCCCCTGCTCACCTCGGGCTTGGTTCCCAGAAGATCCGGGAGCCTGGGGAAGGACAGAGTGATGGTCTGTACTCACTTAAAGGAGCGCACTGCGCCATTCTGCACACCCACTCATGCGCGCGCTTCCCTCTCCCCTCCCTTATCCCGCTTTCCCTCGCATCAGGGCTGCCTCCTCCAGCTGCCCACGCTGTGCACTGCACAATGGCAAGGGCGCCAGTCACATGGCCTGCGATGTGAATGGCACCCCCGGAGCTGGCCAACAATGGCCCTGCTCACAGCAACCCGGGAGTGAGCCAGGGCCATTCTGTAGCTGGTGGTGGAAACTGATGCTCAGAGATAGCCAGTGACCTACCCTCAGGTCAAAGAGTGAGTCAGCGGTTGGAACAAAATCCATGCCATCTTTTGTCTTCCTTCCTCCAGGCACTTTAAAAAGAATTCTTTCTTTCTAAAACTTAGGCTTATTTTTTGTTATTGCTTTGGCATCTTCTTTAAAAATATATATATATATATTTAATTGAAGTATAGCTAATTTACAGTATTGTGCCAATCTCTGCTGTACAGCAACGTCAGTCAGTTTTACACATATAGACATTTTAAAAATATTCTTTTCCATTATGGTTTATCTGAGGAGTGTGTGTAGTTCCCCACGCTACTAGAGTAGGGCCTTGTTGCTTATCCATTCAAAGCATGACATCTTGCTAGATTTACTTTAAAAACAACTCATTTGAAAACGTCTATCTGTTTCTGAAGAGGAGCCATATTCACGGGACAGAAATCATATGGGTGCAAAAGGGCGCAAGAAGGAAGCTGCTCCCTGTCCACCCCTGACCCTTGGGCGGCCACAGCCATTCTGTGTCCCTGCCAGAGTGAGTTTGTACACCTTTCACACAGATAGACACATACGGTGCCACACGCACCTCACACGTTCTGCAACAGAGCCGAACACGTCAGGCCGTCTGAGTGTTTTACCGTCAGTGGGATTCCATTGTATGGAGGCCTGGATGGGTGTTCAAGCAGGACCCGCTGATGTTCACCCAGGGGGCTTCAGACAGAGATGACACCCCCCAGCACCCCCTTCTCCACACGTGTATCATTTCTAGAGTCTGAAAAGGAACACCTGAAGGATAAATTCCTTATTTCTCTTAAATCAGATTGTTTCATTGTGGAGGGCGATCTGTGGTTAAGACTCCACGCTGCCGAGGCAGGGGGCACTGATTTGACCCCTGGTCAGGGAACTAAGAGTCCCACATGCTATGCAGTGTGGCCAAGAGGTTTTTTTTTTTAGTTTCACTTTTGAAACAAAAATAAAACATCAAGAAAGGACACGTGATAAATACAAGAGAAGGCAAGAGTTGCCCACCCCTATCGCTTCTACTCCCTGGAGGTGACCGACATTTCACACAATTTTCACAGCTCACTTCTGTGGCTTCATAGATGTGGCTGGTTGTAGAAGTGGCCACAGCCCCTCAGAGCTCCCTGTCTCATGCCTGTTCCTGTGTGACTCTGCAGGTCCCCCCATCAAGAGGCAGAGTCTAGTTCCACCACCTCGAACCTGGACGTGGCCAGATGCCTTGCCTTGACCGGAAGAACGTGGTGAAAGAGATGGTGCCAGCTCCGAGTCAGGCCTCAAGAGGCTTTGTGTGCCTGTGTTAACACTTCTGGAGCTTTGCTGCCCACGGGATTAAGCCTGCAATAGCCTACGGGAGGATGAGAGGTCCACAGGCAGGAAAGTCAGCCCAGTGCCCCCAGTCAAGGCCCCGGAGAGTGGGCAGCCCAGACACGACCAGCAAAGCCACCTACCCAACCGATGCCTGGTCACAGGTGTGTGTAGGAGCCCAGCCTGACTGCTGACCCTCGGGTTCTCAGAGCCATGAGCTAAATGCATGGTTGTTTTTAGCCACTGAGTTTAGCAGGATCTGTTCTGCAGCTTGGCCATAGTATCAGATTACTGATACAACATGTAGACGTACTCCCCCACAGCCATCTGGTCAACCTCACCCTCGCTCATAGCTGCAGAGTGTTCCATCTGTGTGAAGATGCCACGGTTTACTTCTCCAGTGCCTTCCTGGTGGGCTTTTGGGTTGTTTCTTTGTTACTGTGCCTCAGTCTCTTCATCTGTAAAATGGAACTGATAACCCTGCCTTGAGATCAATTTTCGAAAACTGGCATTAGCCGATGTATCACGGCGGACCCTTAGAGAGTGATGCTTAGAAAGCACACGTTTTCTTTCCCTCCTTCCTATGGGACAATTTCCTCTCAGATAGGAACAGCAAATAGGTTGTCTCAGTGCCCCCAGGAGCTCGTACCCAGCAGAGCCCATGAGGCCACGCTGGGTCGGAGGGGAACGGTGCGGCGGTTAGCGACGCCTGCCGCGGGCGAGGGAGGCGGTGAGAGGGCGTCTTCACTCGCTGGTGCCTCGTCCGCGGCTGAGAGGCGCTGGCTCCCGCTCAGTCAGAGGCCTGAGAGGAGGGCGCGGGGGGCACGCGGCCCTCTCCTCCTGCGCCTCAGTCTCCCTGTCTGTCAATGAGCCAGTCGGTGGCGGGGCTGGAGCCCAGCCCCGGGCCCCCCGCCTCCCGCCTCTCCTCGGGGACGGGAGGCTGGACCCTCACGGGGCAGTCCGGCCTGGGGTGGTCACGGCCGGGACATGCCCGCCCATGTGCCCGCGCTGTGGGCCCCCAGAACCTCCTGAGTGTCTGGAAGGTTGAGGCTGCGGTCTCCACAGGACACCTCAGCCTGGGGGGCCATCTGCTGGGGGCGGCAGCCGGGCAGCGGACTCCCGGGGGGCTGGTCCCTTCCCTCAGACTCACCCTGAGGGGCGGCCCTCTGTGGGCGGCGGGAGGGCCCAGCTTTTTGTGGCAAGAGGCTCCTGTTAGACGGTTCGTCCTGAGCAGTCCTGAGCTTATTCATGTGGTGGTGCCGGTTTAGTTGCTAAATCGTGTCTGACTCTGAGACCCTGTGGACTGCGGCCCACCAGACCCCTCTGTCCATGGTATTTCCCAGGCCAGAATCCTGGAGTGGGTTGCCATGCCCTTCTCCAGGGGGTCTTCCCCACCCAGGGGTCGGGAAGGTGGGTTCTTTACCATCTGAGTCACCAGGGAAGCCCCATTATTAACATTTATGTATTCTTTTTTTCAAAAATACCTACAAGAAATTGTATTTTAAATTCCCCTAAAAAAAAGAAAGGAAAGAATAGGATAGGATAGCAGGATAAACTAATTTATATATCATGAGAGAAGGTGGAGGAAAAGGCGTCCCTTTCTCAGACTGACCTCCCTGCCGGATCTCCTTGACCTGACTCTGAGCTGGAGGCTGGGTGAGTGCGTGTGCAACCCTGCTCCTCCTTCCCTTGCAGATATTGCTAATCAATTGCACAGCTTCTCTCATTGAGTCTAAGCACAACCTCAGGCTCCTCTGTGACACAGCTGTTTAGATAACCGTCCTCCACACAGCAAAGTTGATAACTATTTTCATGCCTGGTTTAGAGTGACACCCTTCCTAGGGATTTAAGAACCTGAGGGAGAAAAAGAATCAGAAAGAAGAATCCGAGGGAGAGGGCTGAGGCCTCAGAGGAAGAATTTGTGGCATCAGCTGACAGCTGGGTGAGACCTTAGGATCAGGAAGGACAGGCGGGATTTCACTGCGGAGAGTCAGTGCGCCTGGCGCCTCCCCGGTGGGGGGCTCAGCGGTAAAGAACCCGCCTGCAATGCAGGAGACACGGGTTCGATCCCTGGGTCGGGCTGATCCCCTGGAGGAGGGCATGGCAACCCACTCCAGTATCCTTGCCTGGAGAATCCCATGGACAGAGGAGTCTGGCGGGCAAAGAGTCAGACACGACTGAAGTGACTTAGCACGTACGCACGCATGCATGTCAGTGCTTCCAGAGGTACGGCGTCTCTCGTCTCTTTTTCCTTTTCCCTCACGTACATGTTCTTCGGCCCCAGTCTTTCTACCAGCTTCTTTGTCCTGATTTGGAGCTGGAAGGGTCTGGAGAAATCAACCTGACCAACCTGAGCCTGCGACTCTGGTTGTAGATGGAGAGTCTGAAGGGCGGAGGCTCCCTACTCACACAGCTCTTCCCCCACTGGTTTCTCGCTGTCTAGAGGTAACTCCCCCTACGCCGAGCCTCATCTTATAAGGGAGGAAGGTAGCACTGCCCACCTCTCAGATCGTTGGACGCATTAAATGAGGGTCACTGGGGACAATGAGGCTGGGGATGTCCGCTGGACAGGGGAGGGGGTGCCAGGAGGCAGCCGGACACACAGGTCTGGAGCCTGGGGGGCGGGGTGAGGAGGTCTGGCAGGACAAGCGCTTGTGGAGTGACCAGCGTGTGGACTCAGGAGGCCACTAGGAGATGCATGTAGACGAAGGGGAGGAAAGGGCCATGCACGGAGCTCCAGGGCTCCCGACAGGCAGGGAGCAGAGCGCAGACCCACAAAGCTGGGGAAGAGCGATCCCAAGCCCGAGGGAGGGCCGCTGGGGCAGGGCCGCTCACAGTGGAGGGCCCGGGGCAGGGGACTGCGGCAGACTGGGGGCCCCATCCCGGAGGGCCTGGAGCACTTGGAGGAGAACACACAGCCCCCGGCGGCTTGCAGAGGCTTCATCACCGGACTCTGAGGTCCTCAGACCTCAGCGTTTAGCTGTAAATGTTTCTCCCCTTCCCCGCTCCCCACTGCAAATGTGCACCTTTCTTTAAAAATGTTTAAATAAGAAAAATGATGATTGATATCTTCCCAAGGGATTAAGTAACTAAAAACCAGCTTTTACTAGATTCAGACGTTGATCTTCAACACCATCTCTTTCCAAAAATAACAATAAGAAAAAAAACCCCAAAAGCCTAAGGTTTTAACAACCAAACTGACACCCACCTTGCTTCCAGAGTCTAGTCACAGTTGGACTGTGCAGTGAAGAAAGGCCTGCTTTCCCAGGGGTGAAGGCCCCTGTCAGCAGATGAGTTGGCGGGGCATCTGTCCTCCTGAGCTGGGCTGGCTTCATGCTCTGGGCTGATGGGCAAACTCTCCACCAGCTGGTTTCCTGGTCTGGGTTTGGAGGGTCCGTGCTTCCCTGCACGGCGGGCAGCCCCTTCCTCCAGGAGACCCCTGGTTTGACCACAAGGGTCCAGCCTCCATGGACTTTGGCTGAAGACTCCTCACTCCTCAGGTTGGCGATCAAGGCTCTTCACAGCTTCCCAAGACCCTCTGTCTTCAGACTCGGTCCTTCCCTGTGAGCATCTGGAGGGTTCTCCCCCCTGAGCCTCCCCAGCTGCTGTTCCCTCCATGTGCTCTTCCTGCCAGTCCTCCCAACCTTGCATATGCAAATTCTCTCCAGCTCTTAAGACCAAGGCGACCACAGAATCCGACTGACCTACCACTGTCCTGGTTTACACCGGTCGTCCTGGTGTGATTATTAATAACATCCCCTACAGACTCAAAACGATCCTGATGTGGACGACATCCTGACAGTAGCCACCTGACAAGAGGCCCAACTCTAATGCCTCCTCCAGGAAGTCACCCCTGCTTCCCAGAGCAAAGGTCTCCTTTATCCTGAGCTTGCCCAGCCCCAACTTGCTCTCCTGAACACACCACACTCTCAGAGGCACCCTCCTCGGTCTTGCTCCTTGGCTGGGCCAGACTTAGTGTTAGGGGTTAGATTGTTGTTATTTGGTCTCTATGTCCTGTCTTACTGTTTTCGACCCCGTGGACTGCAGCATGCCAGGCTTCCCTGTCCTTCACCATCTATCTCCTGGAGTTTGCTCAGATTCATATCCATTGAGCTGGTGATGCCATCCAACCTTCTCATCCTCTGTCTCCCCCTTCTCCTCCTGCCTTCAATCCTTCCTAGCATCAGGGTTTTTCTAATGAGTCGGCTCTTCACATCAGGTGGCCAAAGTATTGGAGCTTTAGCTTCAGCATCGGTCCTTCCAGTGAATATGCAGGGTTGATTCCCTTTAGGATTGACTGGTTTGATCTCCTTTCTGAAGACTTTCAAGAGTCTTCTCTAGCACCACAGTTTGAAAGCATCAATTCTTTGATGGGGTTAGATTGGATCCCCCACAAAAAATACACTGAGGTCCTAACCCCAAGTACCTGTGATTGTGACCTTGTTTGGCAAAAGAGTCTCTGCAGATTGAACTAGGTTAAGGTGAGGTCATTCGGCTGGACCCGATCCAGTATGACTGTGGCCTTATAAAAAGGGGACATGTTGTTTTTATTTCAAAGAATACAATTCAGTGGATTTTTTTTTTAGCATATTTACAGGGTTATGACTAATAGAGTTTTGCCAAGAAAATGCACTGGTCATAGCAAACACCCTCTTCCAACAACACAAGAGAAGACTCTACACATGGACATCATCAGATGGTCAACACCGAAATCAGATTGATTATATTCTATGCAGCCAAAGATGGAGAAGCTCTATAAAGTCAACAAAAACAAGACCGGGAGCTGACTGTGGCTCAGATCATGAACTCCTTATTGCACATTCAGACTTAAATTGAAGAAAGTAGGGAAAACCGCTAGACCATTTAGGTATCACCTCAATCAAATCCCTTATGATTATACAGTGGAAGTGAGAAATAGATTGAAGGGCCTAGATCTGATAGAGTGCCTGATGAACTATGGAATGAGGTTCGTGACATTGTGCAGGAGACAGGGATCAAGACCATCCCCATGGAAAAGAAATGCAAAAAAGCAAAATGGCTGTCTGGGGAGGCCTTACAAATAGCTGTGAAAAGAAGAGAAGCCAAGGAGAAAAGGAAAGATATAAGCATCTGAATGCAGAGTTCCAAAGAATAGCAAGAGATAAGAAAGCCTTCTTCAGCCATCAATGCAAAGAAATAGAGGAAAACAACAGAATGGAAAAGACTAGAGATCTCTTCAAGAAAATTAGAGATACCAAGGGAACATTTCATGCAAAGATGGGCTCGACAAAGGACAGAAATGGTATGGACCTAACAGAAGCAGAAGATATTAAGAAGTGGTGGCAAGAATACATGGAAGAACTGTACAAAAAAGATCTTCACGACCCAGATAATCATGATGATATGATCACTAATCCAGAGCCAGACATCTTGGAAAGTGAAGTCAAGTGGGCCTTAGAAAGCATCACTACGAACAAAGCTAGTGGCGGTGGTGGAATTCCAGTGGAGCTGTTTCAAATCCTGAAAGATGATGCTGTGAAAGTGCTGCACTCAATATGCCAGCACATTTGGAAAACTCAGCAGTGGCCACAGGACTGGAAAAGGTCAGTTTTCATTCCAATCCCAAAGAAAGGCAATGCCAAAGAATGCTCAAACTACCGCACAATTGCACTCATCTCACATACTAGTAAAGTAATGCTCAAAATTCTCCAAGCCAGGCTTCAGCAATACGTGAACCGTGAACTCCCTAATGTTCAAGCTGGTTTTAGAAAAGGCAGAGGAACCAGAGATCAAATTGCCAACATCTGCTGGATCATGGAAAAAGCAAGAGAGTTCCAGAAAAACATCTATTTCTGCTTGATCGACTATGCCAAAGCCTTTGACTGTGTGGATCACAATAAACTGTGGAAAATTCTGAAAGAAATGGGAATCCCAGACCACCTAACCTGCCTCTTGAGAAATCTGTATGCAGGTCAGGAAGCAACAGTTAGAAGTGGACATGGAACAACAGACTGGTTCCAAATAGGAAAAGGAGTACGTCAAGGCTGTATATTGTCACCCTGCTTATTTAACTTTTATGCAGAGTACATCATGAGAAACGCTGGACTGGAAGAAACACAAGCTGGAATCAAGATTGCCAGGAGAAATACCAATAACCTTAGATATGCAGATGACACCACCCTTATGGCAGAAAGTGAAGAGAAGCTAAAAAGCCTCTTGATGAAAGTGAAAGAGGAAAGCGAAAAAGTTGCTTAAAGCTCAACATTCAGAAAATGAAGATCATGGCATCCGGTCCTATCACTTCATGGGACATAGATGGGGAAACAGTGGAAACAGTGTCAGACTTTATTTTGGCGGGCTCCAAAATCACTGCAGATGGTGACTCCAGCCATGAAATTAAAAGACGCTTACTCCTTGGAAGAAAAGTTATGACCAACCTAGATAGCATATTCAAAAGCAGAGACATTGCTTTGCCGACTAAGGTCCGTCTAGTCAAGGCTATGGTTTTTCCTGTGGTCATGTATGGATGTGAGAGTTGGACTGTGAAGAAGGCTGAGCGCCGAAGAATTGATGCTTTTGAAGTGTGGTGTTGGAGAAGACTCTCGAGAGTCCCTTGGACTGTAAGGAGATCCAACTAGTCCATTCTGAAGGAGATCAGCCCTGGGTGTTCTTTGGAAGGAATGATGCTAAAGCTGAAACTCCAGTACTTTGGCCACCTCATGCAAAGAGCTGACTCATTGGAAAAGACTCTGATGCTGGGAGGAATGGAGGCAGGAGGAGAAGGGGACGACAGAGGATGAGATGGCTGGATGGCATCACGGACTCGATGGACGTGAGTCTGAGTGAGCTCCGGGAGTTGGTGATGGACAGGGAGGCCTGGCTTGCTGCGATTCATGGGGTCACAAAGAGTCGGACACGACTGAGCGACTGAACTGAACTGAACTGAACAGGGTTATGCAACCATTGAGTGAGTGAGTGAGTGAAAGTCGCTCAGTCATGTCCGACTCTTTGTGACCCCAAGGACTATACAGTCCATGGAATTCTCCAGGCCAGAATACTGGAGTGGGTAGCCTTTCCCTTCTCCCGGGGATCTTTCCAACCCAGGGATAGAACCCAGGTCTCCTGCATTGCAGGTGGATTCTTTACCAGCTGAGCCACCAGGCAAACCCAACAATTACCACTATATATAATGCAACCTTTACCACTATATAATTTTAGAACATTTCATCACCGCAAAGAGGGCCCCAATGTCCATTAGCAGTCACTCTCTATTTCCCCCTCCCCCGGCAGATATTAATCTGCTTTCTGTCTCTATGGATTCGTCTCATGTCTGACTTCTTCCGCTCAGCATATGTTTCCAAGGCTCACCCATGCTGAGCTTGTATCAATGCTTCATCGCTTTTTATGGCAGAGGAAGAGTCCATTTCAGGGAAAGCTCACAGTATCTTTATCCGTTCATCAGCTGATGGGCTTTCGCGGTTTTTCCATACTTTGTCTAATGCTTGACAAGATAATGACTTACACTGTTACGAACACCTGTACACAGGTTTTTGCTTGGACACATATTTTCAGTTCTCTTGGATAAGTAACTGCTTTCAGTTGAACGATGATGCCTGCGCACGGTGAATGAAACTGCTGGTGGCAGAAAAAGGCGTATTAATGAACAACTAACAGCCAGACTTCTTCTCTCCTGGGCGGAGTCTCCCTCCCCAGAGAGCACCGGTCTGTCCCCTTCCTGTCCTCCCAGAGATGCTTTCTGCGCGCACACACTCAGGTAAGTGAACATTTCCTTTCTCGAGCAAGAATGCGCCCAGTGGTTCTAGCCCTTGTTCTTCCCACCCGTCAGTACCTCCGGATCCTTCTCACCGTTGTGTAGGGCGGCACTTTGTTCTTTGAGCGCCTGCCTCACTGAATTGTCTAGACAGACATACCTTTGAACATGCCCTTTGTTATTAAACCATCTGAAGGTCATTTAGGCGCCCTTAGTCTTTGTCACTGCAGGTATGCCGCCCCGAGCTTGCTTGTGCACCCGTGCAAAAGTTTCTGGGCGGTAGACTAGAAGGCCCAGTGGTGGACTTGCCAGAATCCATAATGTGAGTTTATTATTATTATTTTGGTTTGAATAAGAAGATGGTCCTGAGTTTCTCAATATTGGGGCTGAGTCTTGGTCACTCTCCTGCCCCACAAAGACCTATGAACAGCTCAGACATGCACCCAGTGGGGAGATGGGCAGAGCTTGCCGTGGACCCATTGCTGCCCTTGAACCTATGTGTTGAGCCCTGTGAGGTGAGCAGGAAGTTATGCTGGACAATAACTGCTAAGTCATTAGCCAGTTGGTGACCTCTTATAGACGTTTCAGCCCACCTGCAGAAAAGTCAGATCCTTTGCAAGCCCGCTTCCATAAATGCTAAAAGCCAAGCTCAATTAATTCTCTTAAAAATAGTCACTTCTGAGAAAGTGGAAGTCTGCAACCTTGAAGCCAGCCAGACAAACAAAAAGAATCTTTGTGAATTATGAGCTTGGTACGACGGCTGTTGTTCAGTTGCTCAGTCACTCTGTGACCCCATGGACTACAGCGCACCCGGCTTTCCTGTCCTACACTATCTCCCAGAATTTGCTCAAACTCATGTCCATCGAGTCGGTGATGCCAGCCAACAATCTCATCCTCTGTCGTCCCCTTCTCCTCCTGCCCTCCATCTTTCCCAGCATCAGAGTCTTTTCCAGTGAGTTGGCTCTTCGCATCAGGTGGCCAAAGTATTGCACTTCAGCTCCAGCATCAGGCCTTCCAGTGAATATTCGGTGTTGATTTCCTTCAGGATTTACTGGTTGGATCTCCTTGCTGTCCAAGGGACTGTCAAGCATTTTCTCCACACTACTGTTCAAAACCCTGAGTACTTTGATGCTCAGCCTTCTGTATGGTCCATGATATCATGGTATAGAGAGGTTGTTTTTTTTTTAAACTCTTGCTAACTCAAAGATAGGCTTTGAAAGCAAGCCTCACTGACTCTGCACCCAGAGTTGGTCAGTTCGACCTTTTTTTTTTTTTTTTTTGCAAATCTGGTTTCTTGTACAGTATACCTTAAAAGTTGACAGTCCAGTGAGTCAACCCCATCCCAAGCCTGACCCTGAATTAGCCCGGTTGGCCTTGAAAGTGTCCCCTATCTTCTCTAGGTGGCAGTTTACTTCACAAAAAAAGTGAGGGGGTAGATAAGATGGAGGCTCTGGGATCTTAAACTTGGGGAATCCAGCTCATTTCTGCATCTCTTTGCTCATTTCTGCAAAGCTCTCCTGTGCCCACAGGTGGATGTGAAACCTTACCCGCAGGTAAGGGGTTAATGTCAAATGGACTCTCTAAACCTTGGTATAGCTTGAAGTGCGAACAAAGGGTTAACGGCACATGGAACCATCAGAATGGGCCCTTTAGGGGCCTTGTTCACCCAGATAATCTCAGCGCCAATCCTATTAGCCCATGCAGGGACCTTTGGCAGAGGTTTCTGGGTGGAGATGGAACTGGGGAGTGGCCCGGGGCTCACAGATGAATTAGCATTTCTTCCCTGGCTCATTACCGGAGGATAAAGGCCGCCTCCCGCAGCTCCCAGCAGGTTGGGAGCAGGAAGTTGGGTGGTTTGGACAGCAGGAATCTGGCTCCACAAAGGCTGCCGCAAAGCCATTGTTCTAGGGCTTAATGGGCCCCTTTCGTGGGCAGCTCCCTCCTGTCTTCACCCAAACACTGACAAACAGCAGATGGATGCCAGGATAAGCTTGGAGACACTCTTGTGCCAGCCAGTCACTCCCCTGCTCAAGGACTGTCCCTGACTCCCCTCTTCCCACCCACTCTCCGCTTGGCACTCTAACTTGGCAACAGTCCAGCCTGATCACCTGGCTGGCCTCCGTGCCCACGCCTTCTCAAAGTTTCATTTTAGCCGCCTGCGTCCAGTATCCGGCCTGAGCCCGGCACTCCGCTAAGTGCTGTGCAGGCATCTCGTTTCATCCTGATGCACGTTCTTAAAGAAGGTCTTAGCGGGACTTGCCCGGGAGTCCGGTGGGTAGGACTCTGCGCCTCCGCCACAGGTTCAATCCCTGGTCAGGGAACACGTGTCACACACCAACCACACTCAAGTGCTGCGACTACAGAAGCCACAGCTAGAGTCTGCACGTCGCAAAGAAAGATCCAGCGTGACACAACGAAGCAACTGAGATCGACGCATCCAAATTAAATTAATTAAAGCATTTCTTGAGCACCTACTATAACAGTGATGTTATAACCACTACTTACTGAGCACTCAGCATGTTCCAAATCCTATGCCAAAGCCTTGATCATAGGACTTCATTTAATCTTCAGTCAACAGAGATGAGAACTGGTAGCAGTCCCATTTGACAGGTGAGGAAACTGAGGCTCCCACAGCTGAGCCTGGCCCCTTCCTGGGTTCTCCTCGTGATGCCCCGCCAGTCCCTCACCATTCTTGCTCCTCTCAAATTGCAAAGCGGCAGCTGTCTGCCACCCAGCACACTGCACACCCGGAGCCCCCTTCCTTTGTCTTCAGGAAGCCAGGCCCAGGACACCATATTTCATTTCCTTCCCCCCAGAAGGGACTGTTGCTATGCCAGGTCCCAGGGCCCAGATTCCTGGCCCATCCACTGTTGGCACGGTAACGATGTCACGTGACCCAGGTCACCAGTGCCCAGGCAGACACCGTCCTCAGAAGGGGGCCATGCACCTGGCTTCTACAGCAGTTCCTGGATTACTTTGAAAACCCACTAGAACTGGCTTGTGAAGTGAAAGTCACTCAGTCGTGTCCAACTCTTTGCAACCTCATGGACTGTTGGAATTCTCCAGGCCAGAATACTGGAGTGGGTAGCCGTTCCCTTCTCCAGGGGATCTTCCCAACCCAGGGGTGCAACCTAGGTCTCCCCCATTGCAGGCAGATTCTTTGCCAACTGAACCACTGGGAATCCCAAGAATAATGGAGTGGTTAGCCTATCCCTTCCCCAGCAGATCTTCCCAACACAGGAATCCAACTGGGGTCACCTGCAGGGCCGCTGAATTCTTTACCAACTGAACTATCAGGGGCTTAGCCCAAAAGTAGAGTTTAAGGCAATCACAGAATCCACGGGGGTGTTGAACCAAAACCTGGAATCAGGCACCCAGACCGCCACAGCCCTCCGTGTATCAGTCCGTCTGCTTCTTGAGGACCATCGCAGGGCAAAGGTGGGCAGCTGTCTACCCGGTGTCCCCTCTCATTTAAAACAGCCCTGGTTACGTTCAGCACTGTGCTCAGCTAAACACTCTTTCCTGGCTTCCTTTGCTGCAGCCGTATGAGACACAGTTTTGGTCAATGAGACATAGCAGACATCTGCTGTGGGTTCTGGAGAAGTTTCCGGGTGTTTTTTGTTGTTGTTATAAAAGGCATCAACTATAGCTGGCCTAGCCTTCCTCCCTTTCATCCTCCCTTGAATGCAGATATGATGCCTGGCTGGAGCTGCGGCAACCATCTCATAGCCAGGAGGGAAAGGCAAGGAAAGCACAAAACTCCAGCTCTGATCTCACTGAGTGAATCAATGCCTGAGCTCACCTCCCTCTAGATTTCCCACCAAGCCACTGGTGGCCAGATTGATTCTGACTTGCAGGTGGAAACTGTCCTAGTGGAAACAATTGTGGCTTTCACTAAGCTGCATAAGTGGAAACATAATTGCCCCAGCCCCTGAGTTTCACATTTTACGGCATCTGGACTCGACCTTCTGGGTCCCACATTCAAAAAGAATTGCTGGGTTGAGACTCGTTGTCCGAAATAGATGGCTCATGCCTGGGCCAGTCAACCCTGACCGGGGAGGGCAGGCTGTGACTGATCCAGTGGGTGTGAACCCCTGGACCCTTCCACCCTGGCCAGCTCAGCAGTGGGAACAGGACAGTAAGAAAGCCTCTGGGCAGCTTGACCTGTCCATGTCCGCTCCCTCAGCTGAGGGATCTCCCCTCACCCCGTCCGGCTTCCATTCATTCCGCGTTCAGGAGGCATTGGCTGTCTGCCGCAGGTGCTGGCCGTGGGGCGGGACAGGGAGCCGGTCCGCAGCCTGGCCGGTTTCCACCGCTAGGCCCCAGGGCCGCCTGACTGTGTGCAGGCCTCGGAGTCAGTCTGCAGGCGCGGGGTCGGGCCTGGTCTCTGCCTCTCCCTGGCTGGTCCTGCCCGTTTCCCAGCTCAGCTCCGTATCAGGACACCCAGCTGAGCGGCATCCTCTCTGGGCTTGAGGGAGCTCTGGAGTCAGCAGCTGGCTTTTATTGCTCCTCTGCCCCTTCCTGGCTGTGTGACCTCCGGGCACCCGCCTCACTTCTCCTCCCGTGAGCCCCCATCTGTAAACCGAGGAGCTAATCCTGACCTCCCGGGCCATTGGAGTAAGAAGATTTATGAGAGAACTCTGGGTCACCCAGGAGGTGCTCAATATATCCTAAAAATAAAATTTAGCAGCCCCAAGGGAATGTGTGACAAGTCAGAGTTCCCTGGGGCCAGCTGCCCAGGAAGAGATTGGACTCTGGTCGGGGTCCAGCGCCCCACTGCCCCCTCTACCCCCCATCCAGAGACCCCGCTGGGGTGGGCGGACAGCACAAGCGAGGGGCCACCCAGACCCCCGGCCCGGGCCTGCGCGTGCCCTTAGGATGGGCTGGTATTCGTGGGTCAGCGGTGCGTGCCAGTCCCCAGGGTGAGGGCGGCAGAAAGCTGCCCCGGTCCAAGGGAGGGCTGGCAGCCGCCGGGGCCACCTCCTCGTCCAAGGGAGACGCAGGGCAGCTCTCGGGGCCTGTTGGTGGCAGCTGCTGGCCACGCAAGGGAGGCTGACCTTCTCCGTCCTCCGGGAGCTGAGCAGGCTGGGCAGGCGGACAGAGACTCCCGTCCAGGCGTTTGAACAGCCTTCCTGGCACTCCAGCCAGGCACTGAGCAGCATGCAGAAAACAAAGCTTCCAGCCTGACAGGCATCTGCCTCCTACCAGACCAGGCCACGGACGGGGCTTCGGAGGAGGGCTGCCCTGCCCTCGGGAGGCTCACTGACCGGTGGGCGAGGAAGCCACGGGCCAGGTGGAGACAACTCCTGTTTTATCAGGGGTCTGCTAAGCATCAGGGCCCGTGACCCGCACGGTCAGGGAGTCGTCACTAGAGGACCTGCCTTTTTCTCTTTAAACGAACGTTTCTTGTGAACACTTCCAATCAGAAGCTTTAATGTGAGGTATTTATTTGGGGCTGTGCTGGGTCTTCATTGCTGGCGGGCTTTTATCTAGCTGGGGCGCAGGGGCCCCTTTCTGCAGCAGCCCCTCCTGTGCGGAGCACGGGCTCAGTAGTTGTCGGGCTTAGTTGCTCTGAGCTTCCCGGACCAGGGATCTTCACACCTGCATCTCCTGCACTGGCAGGCAGATTCTTTCCCTGCACCACCGGGGAAGCCCTGAGGACCTGCTCTTATCCCCATTTTACAGAAAAGGGAACCGAGGCCCAACGGAGTGAGCTGGCCTGCCCAGGGTGGTACGTTCAGGAAGCAGGAGCCAGAACTCCTGACCGAGAGCGGAACCCCAAAGAGTGGTCTCTTTTCTTCGGCACGGCGGTCCAGGGAGCAGGCAGAAAGTCAGAGTGGCATCGGGGTGTCATGGGAGGCAGCTGGCCTGGCCGTCTGCCTGAGTCGCCTTTCCCCTCCTCTCCGCAGCCAAGCTCTTCCATCCACCTCCAGGTCTCCATTTAGATGCCGCCTCCTCTGGGAAGCCCTCCTTGATTCCGCAGGTTGGAGCTGCCCCCATCAGCCCCTGCAGCACCCTTTGGCTGAACCCATCTGTCTGCTGCAAGGGGCCAGACAGGGTCTGTCAAATCCCTGTAGTGTCTTCAGGGTGTAGCAAGGCGCCTGGCACACAATAGGCCCTCAGTAAACATATGTGGAATGCGTGGGGTAACAGACTCCCACCAGACTCTCTCCCCAGAGTTTCTGGGGGGTGAGGATGGCATCTCTGGGCCAGGGGGAGCAGGGCAGGAGGGGTCCAGGACTGCCTGTCAGGGCCCTCTCCTTCCCACAGGCCGAGACGTGTCCCCAGGCCTGGCCCTTTGCGTTTTCTGCTGCCCACTCTCCCTGTGATTCATTCTTAGCCTCTGGCACGCCGGGGCCGACCCAGAGGCCACAGGCCCCCGGTGCTAAGTTTAGTGACTGCAAAATGTGCCCGTGAAATTCCAGGCAGAGCCGGGGGCTGGCGGCACATTCCACCCAGCTGCCTTAGGCCTCCCGCTCATCGCCGGGGCCTGAAGGGAAACCAAGTGTCCTTCCAGTAAGTGGCCCGGAAGGACTGGGTCCCCCCCCGGTCTCGGGCCTTGACTCACCACACGCTCAAGGACAAAGGTGTCCTTCTGGTCTCGGGTGGCCTCGGCCAGCGGCGGCTGGAAGCAGGATTTCAGTCCCCGGCCAGAGACGGAGGTCGGGCTCCGGCAGCGAGGGCGCTGAATCCTGGCCACCGGACCAGTAGCCGGTGACAAGGCCCAGGCCCTTCGGCTTTGCAGAAAGGAATTCCCACAGAGACGGAAAGTAATAAAGCATGTCCAGTGTTTATTAGGGGGAAAACGTTTACTTGTAGATAGCCTGGCGGCCTCAGAGAGAGAGCCGCGCCCTCGTGGCGGCTTGAATCGCTTTTATGGGGCACCTCTTCCAGGCTTCCTTTGGCCAGTCACCTTGGTTGGCCAGATTCTGAGCCTGGATTCGGTCCATCCCAGCGTCCTCCCATGTGCCCTGGGCGTCTCTGAGCCAAGAGGGATTCCAGGAAAGAGGCCGAAGGATAGGTTGACATCACTCCCCTTTTGACCTCCAAGGAGCTCTCCTACACATGTCCAGTTGGCAGGGTCTCCATGACTCTGAGAATGAGAGCTGTGGGGTCCCTCTCTCCTACCTGGGCAGGGCTCAGGTCCTCCTCACCTGGAAGTATCTGTCCTCTGGGGACACGCCGCTGCCGTTCAGCCAGGGGCGCCTCTGTCTCCTGCCTCCCGTTCGTGGTCGGGGAGCTTGGTGTGGAGGGATGGGAGCCCGGGAGCCTTTGGATGATTGCACCGCGGGGAGAGGGCCCCGTCCCCTGGGAATCCCGACAGGTTAGACAGTCCCAGGATCAAACTTTCCGTCCTGGGGCTAGGGTCTTCCTCCCCCACGCCTACCTGGGGGATAGACGTGTCCTGCTCTACCCTCTGGGCCTCAGACCCACCTTTCTCCTGCTCTTCCGAGGACAGGCCCCCCAGCCCTCTCCCGCTGTAGCCCCCTCCAAGTGTTCCCACTCCTGGAGACGAGTCAAAGAGCCCCACGCAGGGCTGGACAGAGGAGAGGAATGGAAATGGGAAGGACTCCTGCCTCTCTACCGGACACAGTAGAAACTGTGTGTACACCGTGGAGGCAGTGGATGAGGTCTTTCATGACCTTAAACCCTTGACTTGGGTTCAGCTTGTTGCCCACTGAGACCTTCAGATCGTGTTCACGTTAACACGCTCCCCGGGAAGGCCTCCCCAGCAGGTGTTTAGGCAACTGGTTTCAATCAATTCCTCCTCCACCTTGGATCTTTCCCAACAGGAGAAACCACATGTGCCTCGTCACAAGTCAGAAACCTAGGTGGCCTTGGGGGGCTGTCTGCTCTTGGCGGGGGGGAAGGGCTATTAGGCCACCACTTTCTCCACGGCCCTGAGCACAGTGCCTCCACAGAAGAGGGACTGAGAGGGGGGTTCTCTTTTTTTTAATATGAAATATATGCATACGAAAGAGGAGTACACAATTTACAGAATAATAATTTTTAAACGACAAAGCAAAGCATTAAGTCAAACCCATGGGAAAGGAAAACACCTTTAACACATGCGGAAATGGGATTTCAGAGTGGGGAGAAAAGAATCTCAACTGCTCCCTCACTTCCCAGACAAAAGTCAGTTTGGAAAGAAGAGCAGAGGCAGGAGTAAGCTGGGAGGGGAGGGGTACGTCTGTGGCCTTGATGGTGGTGATGGTTTCATGCGTGTGCACTTACCCTCGAATTCACTGAGTTGTATGCGTTAAAATATGCAACTTTTTACATGTTAAAATAAAAAATCAGTTTAAAATGGATCATAGACCAAAATGTAAAAAGCAGAACCAAGATTTCAGAGGACACAGAGCTGAGTATCTATCTTCCTGTATTAGGAAGGCAAAGGTTTTCTGGTCAGGATACAAAAAGCACTGACCTTAAAAAGAAAAAAACTGAAACTCCCTGATGTTTTAAGGGGAGAAGTTTTTAAAGTTGGGGTGAGGGCTGCGGGGTCTGTGACTGTCTTCTGATTGGTTGGTGATGTGGTCACAGGGCGGTTTTCCAAGTATCCTGGGCTCTAAAATTACCATCCTCCACCTGGGTGGGGAAGCGCTCCAAGATATTGTTAAGTCACCAACTCGACGGACATGAGTCTGAGCAAGCTCCGGGAGATGGTGAAGGACAGGGAGGCCTGGCGTGCTGCAGTCCATGGGGTCGCAAAGAGGTTGGGTGTGTCTGTTTGGCCACGCTAGATTAGTGGAATGGAACCGTTCTGTCTGTTTTTCTGAAGCTTGCTGTTTTCCCTCGGTTGTGTCTCTGACATCCATTCGGGCTGTGCGTAGCTGTACCGCGTTCATCACAGTGCTCCAGGTGGGGCTCCGGGCGGTCTGTAGTACAGCGTGTTTCTGGCTCTTGCCGACGGCCGCTGGTGCTTGGGTGTGTCCTCTCGGGCACGTGTGTACGAGCTCCTCTACCGTATTGATTTTGGACGTAGCAGCAGCAGCTGGAAGTGAACCCTGGTCACCTGGGTGTAAACCAGGAGCCCTACCGCTGCCCACAAAGGCCAGTGGCTGGAGCCTAAATCCCCAGTCCGTGCCAGCCTTGACAAGAAAGTTCTGATAAGGAGGCGGAAGGTAAAGAGAATACCGCAACGTTTGTTGGAAAAACAGAGGACGTGCAGAAAGACGCACAAGCAAACTCAGCCAGGGAATCTCGAGAGCCGTGCTTGGGATGTTGAAACCATTGGTAAGGGGACAGTCCGGGTCTGGGTCTGCCCTCTGGCCAGTCATCTTGTTTTGCCCCCTCCCCCCGCTAGCTTGTCTTAAGACCCTCCCGTGGGTGTGCTGGCGCCCCCCAGCCAAGACAGATTTCAGTGCAAGGGTTTCTGGGAAGGGAAATGGCAAGACTTATTATGGCCTGGGATCCCCTGCCTTGTGACCCTGGAGGAGCCTTTCTGCACGTGTGTAGTGTCTCCCTTGCCCCAAGGAGGGCAAACGTGTCGACTCTTGATCTTTTTCTCAGACAGAGTTTAGCCTTATTGTCCCGGCCTTCAGAAGGTTAGCTGTGAGTGTCCAGGCTGAAACCTACTCGTCCTCTCCCGGGAACTGTAAACAGGAGGCCAGCTGCACGTGCCTAACCTTGAGCCCGCCCGCCTCCTGCCTCTGTATAAACCCAGGATAGGAGCTGCAGGGTCATGGCAAATGCGTGTCTTCAAGTCACAAGATAATTCCAACTGCGCTAGAAATGACAGAATAGTTTGCAGACTGACCCTGGATAGCTCTTTGCAGCTTACACAGCCACAGCTGAGGGTGAAAACTCCGGTCACTCCACACCCTCACCAAGCCTGGGAATCAGTAGGCCTTGAAGAACAAGCTCAGATGCCTGGTGGGCCCTGAGAGTAACCGGTGACTGAGCTTGGGGGCAATAGGGAGAGGTGAGGCCTCTGCCAGACCGAGTCACGTGCTGCAAGAAATGACCTCGACTCTGTGTCCTGACCGAGTACATATCTGGGACTGTCAGAGTTCTGGAATGTTCCAAGAAAGCCAGAAACCCAGAAATTTTTTTTTTTTTAACCTGGACTCCAATTTTAAAACGTGAACGACTATTTCAGTTGAATTTGTAGCTCTTAGAACTCACTGGGACTTTGGCAAGTGACCTCAGCTCTGCACGGCTTGGGCGCTTATGGGCTCTGTAGATTGTCATTGCTTGTTGGCAGGAGCCCACTCTCTTTCCTTCTCGTTTGTTATTCAGAAGCTCAGTTTTCCAGAATCCTGTTGTCTCTGAGGAACAGGGTCATGTGCTGCTCTCGTTGGTGGTGAAGTTGATCATTTCGAGCTACTGGGGGGAGTCTTTCCCTCCCCCGTCCCCGGGTCCCCTTCCGTAACTGTTCTCCATTCAGCCTCCAGATGCTCTTTCAGAACAGAAATCAGATGCTGTCACCTCCCTTGCTTGAACCCACTAGTCCGTACCTGTCCTCCTTGCAGAGAGTTTAAGCTCCTGGCCCAGGGCCCCTCACGGCATCTTCGCCACACGCGGTCCTTCCCTCCAGCCAGCCAACCCCGCGCACTCAGCCTCTGCACAGCGGCTTTGCACGGCTCTTCCATCTGCCTGCATACACCTTGCCTCTCATCCTCCCCTGGCTGGCTCTTTCTGAGCCTCCAGGCCCGGCATGAATGCCTCCTTCCCTCAAGGCCTCCCCTGACCACTGGTCTATGTACCAAAGCCCTCCCCCGACCCTTCCCTGTCCCTCTCGGGCCCTGTGGACATCATCCTTTGGGCTCCACCATCTCACACAGCTGTGTTCGCATTGCTGACCACCTCACCCAGCACAGGGTCCACCCCAGAGGGCCAGGGGCCTGGAGCCGCCGTGTTCTCAGCCCCTGCTGTGCCGGGGCCATGGGGGGTGAGGCAGCCCGGGCCTCAGGGAGACAGGACGTGGGAGAAGAGGCCTGGCCATGCACGGAGAGCCACGGGGGCAGGACAAGCGTCTCCCAGGCAGGGTGCCGTCCACTGTCCCAACACGGCCAGCAGGCGTCCGTCCTGACTGCTGGGCCCTGCAGAGAGCTCGAGCTGAGATCAAAGTCCAGCAGAGCAGAAGGGACTTTGGGGGTGGATGACACGGGTCGGGGTCCCAGCTACGTGGCCGTGGGGAGCCCCACTGAGGACAGGTGTGGGAAAGCACCATGGACCAGCGCCTGGTGCAAAGTCAGGAGGTCAGAGTGCAGACTGGGGTCGGGGGATGCCTTCTGGTGGATGGAAGGAGGTGAGCGGGAGCCAGGTGACCAGGTGAAGGGGTGTGAGACGCAAGCAGGCAGGACCCGGGACGCCCAGGCCTCACTTAGGCCTCCTGGGGTCCCATCTGCCCTCTGACCCTCCTTCAGACCCTCAAGGTGCTTCCTGTCTGAGCCTGAGAGGCTGCTGGCCATGGGCTTCCTGAGCGAGACTGGGGTGCCCCTCACCTCGCAGCCTCCAGGGGTGCAGGTGGCCCCTCAGCAAGCTCAGCGACCTCCAGAGGCCGCCCTGCAGGCAGGGGCCCCCGCTTGCGGGAACACCGCTGAGGAGTAGTAAAGGCACCGCATTTATGGAGTGCCTGCTGTATCCCAAGCCACGAGAAAGCAGATTTCGGAGAAGTCAGGTTAGCTGCGCGGGGTCACAGCGACGGCTCTGAAGACTTGTACTCTTCAGACCCTCAGCCCCGGGTGGGTCTTGATGAAGAACCCTGATTGCACGCCCGGTACTGTGTGGTCATTTACAAGAGCCGGAGTTAGCACGGCTAATCCTCATAGCAACCCTGCGAGGCAGGTAATTAGCCCGGTTTTCCAGAAGAGAGGTCTGAGGGTCAGACAGAGGCAGGTGGGAAGTGGATGAAGCAGAACAGCGATAATATGCGTGGATGGCGGCAGCGGCGGTGACCAGCGCTTTCAGAGTGATTACTCTGCGCCCGGCCCTGTCCTGAGTGCCGCACACAGACTCACCCTCCCAGCTCTCATACCCTTCAGAAGTGCAAGTCAGAGTGTCAGTCGCTCAGACATGTCTGATCCTTTGCGGCCCCATGGACTGCAGCTTGCCAGGCTCCTCTGTCCGTGGGGTTCTCCAGGCCAGAATACTGCAGTGGGTTGCCATTCTCTTCTCCAAGGGATCTTCCCGACCCAGGGATGGAACCAGGTCTCCTGCATTGCAGGCAGATTCGTTATCGTCCGAGCCACCAGGGAAGCCCCCACAGCCTTCAGGATAGATGCTACTTTTCTTCTCACTTTAAAATCAGGAAAGTAAGAAAGAGAGCCGTTAAGTCCTTGAGCCCAGGTCTGTCTGACGCTGGAGCCTGGGCTGTAAGGAGCCAGCTCCCGACTCAGCCCCGTGTGCTCTGAGCCAGGCATCTCTGGCCTGTTACGCTGCCCCGCTGGGCAACGCCAAGGCCATCCTGATAGGTGGAAGGCCTCCTGTCCCGGGAGCCTGCAAAGCGAGGTGGGCAGGCATGCTGTGGGCTCTCTGTGCCCCTTGTTCTCATGCCAGGAGGGGAAGCGTCTGCGCTCCGTACCCCGTCTCACCCACCCAGCACAGGCTCCTGCAGTCCGGGTGGGTAGTGGGCACCAGAGGGGCCCAGCAGAGGATTTGGCCCGGGCTGCGCCGGCCACCTCGAGGTTTGGCACCTCTCACTGGACTGAGCCTAGAGATCTGAAGACTCCACAGGGCCTGGTCCCTCCCTGCCCTTGCCCTCAGAGGGCACTGACCTCTCCTGAGTACAGGGGGCACACCGAGGAGCTGCCTGGCAGCTGGTGGGGCAGCAGACGCTGCCCTTGTTAGTGTGATAGCTGCGCTCTGCATGCCCTGCATCTGGATGGCCCCCCAACGCTGCAGGCCCCCCAGGGCCCGGCAGGGCCGGCTGCTTGGTGGGCTGCCCGGTGCCTGCCTGGCTGGAGCCCGCCGCAGGCCTCTTCTGTCCTCTCCTCCCTTAGGCCTCTCCTGAGCACCGACTATTCACCAGGCACATTCTGCCTTGGGTCCTCACTGCGGCTCTGCGTATCTTAGCTCCATCTCTTCAAGTGTCTGCTTCCTCTCCCCTGCTGCTGTGCTGGGGAGGAGGGTTCTGATGGCCCGGGTTCGAGTCCAGGGACTGCCCCTTGCACACTGTGTATCCTCAGGCAAGTTTCTGCCACTCTGTGAAATGGGTCGACAGCTCGGCCTGTGCAGGGCATAGCTGTGAAGGTGCCGGGGGCTGAGACCCCCTGCGGGGACTTGCCTGAGATCACCCGAGAGAGCCAACGGCAGAGTCGGTGCTCAGAGGAGCCTTCTGGACTCTGTCTCCAGTGCTCTTCTCAAAACAGGGTCTCCAGGGGCAGCTTGGAGACGTTTGGTGCAGATCGCCACTTGGAAATTTGAGGGACCTGAGACTGAATCCCAGCCACCTCCCAGCTGGGCTGGGGGCAGCTCATTCCACACTTGCGAAGCTCAGACTCTGCATCTGTACGTGGGGGTGGCAATCATGTTATCGTTAGGGGGTCCGAGGCCCCAGGCCCTCGGGGCGGGAGCCAGAGAAGGGGCCGGCCATGGTGAGCATAGACGGGAGCCCAGGCTCCGGAGCCCGACTGCCTTGGTTCAGAGCCGCGCTTGTTCCTTGCCAGCTGTGTGACTGTGGACAGGTTACTTAACCCCTCTGTGCCTCAGCTCCCCATCTGCTAAAACAAAGCACAGAACCTCTCCTTGTCAAGGAGTTAATAATCAAGAAGTGCTTGGAATGGGGCCTGGTACAAGGCTTACCAGCAAAAAGAAAGTGAAAGTGAGGTCACTCAGTCACATTCCAACTCTTTGCAACCCCATGGACTGTAGCCTACCAGGTTCCTCCGTCCATAAGATTCTCCTGGCAAGGATACTGGAGTGAGTTGCTTTTTCCTTCTCCAGGAGATCTTCCCAACCCAGTTATTGAACCCGGGTTGTATGGTAGGCAGACGCTTTACCATCTGAGCCACCAGAAAATGCAAACATCTGCCCAGGCTCCTCCTGCAGGAGGTTGGAGGTTGGATGCCTTCCTGCCTCCAGGATTCACGGCCTGGTCCCAGAGCCCAAGGGAGGGGTCTGGGCCACCTGCCCCTGGCCCAGCCCCTTCAGCCATCTCCCTGGGTGGAGGCTGAGCTCTGGACGGGGCAGGGTTAGCAAAGAAAAGATGGGAATGTTTGCATCCACTCATGATCCGTCGAAAACTTCCATTCTGAGGATGTGTTTTATGACGGATGGAATGTGCTAGTTCAGTAACACGTGTCTGTACTTTATAAATACACACACATCAACGGGGGCCGTGCGCTCATTCAAGGCCGTCTGACCTAAAATAATCACCGGCGAGACAGCACGCCCTCGGGCTCCTTGCCCGGGCACCTTACGTGCGCCTCCACCCGTCGGATCCCCCTGGGAGGTAACGCTTTTGTGATCCCCACCTTCCAGATGAGGCAACGGAGAAAAGCGAGGTGGCTCCCAGGTTCCCATAGCCGGGAGGCCCGGGGTTCACGCCCCACAGGCCCACACCCCGAGGGGGACCGCTGGGCTGAGCTAGCTGCGGGCTCCGACCTGGGAGTGGAGAGTAAAGGACAGGGGCGCCGCCCGCCATGCGGACTGATTTTGTCTGCGTCCCCGGCACACATGCACACCAGCTGCCTGCACCTGTTGGGCTTGTCTTGGGGAAACTGGATCCTCCTGCTAGGTGCCTTCGACCCTGTTTCCTGGAAACCAGAACTGGCTCCGTGAGCTGGGGGCACCTCCTCCCCTGCAATGTCTGGGTCTGCCCTTACAGGGTTCTCCCGAGACCACCCAGTGGGAAGAGACTTTAGTTCACTGCACCAGGACAGGCAAAGAGGGTGTGGGTGACAAGCTGGGTGACAGTCGGTCTGTCTGTTTGTCTGTCTGTGAGAGTGGTCTTACTCGCCTCCCCAGCTCCCCCAAGTCAGAAGCAGGGCCCACTTGACTCAGCTTTGAGGCCCCGATCAAGGTACCAGCAGCTCCTCCGAGGATCCTCCTCTCTGAAAATAAAAACTCCTGTCTAGTCTCCAGGAAGCTGGTCAGGAGGCGGTTTGAGGTCCTGCTGCTGGCTAAATTCCAAATGAAGCTCCGGAGGAGATTCTTAGCATGTAAGAGGAAGCCAAAGGGACTTTGAGAGGCCAGCGCCACAACCTCAATCGATGAAAGAAAAACTGAGGCTCCAAGAGGCACCGGGAGGTGCCTGGAGTCTTCAAGCTCCATATGATATTCTTCTTGATAGCCAAGGATGCTGAGGTCCAGAGAGGCGGACCACACTTGCACAAAGTCACGCAGTGACTGCCAAAGCCAGGGTCTGGACTGACATGACTCACTGAGGGGCCTGGTCCCCTCAAGGACCCTCTTTTTGGGTTCTTGGCTCAACTTGGCAGAAGCTTTAGTACTACTTAGGCACTGGAATGCATTTTTAAATTGTTCAAGAAAGATTATTGTTCTTTCCCCCCCAGATTGAGAGGAAGCAAAATGTTAACCATAGAGTTACCATATGAGCCAGCAATTCTACTCCTACGCAGACACTCAAGAGACACGAGAACACGTGTCCACACAGATTTGTACATGAGCATTCACAGCAGCATTACTCATAGTAGTAAAAAGTGGTTAAAAAGCCACATGTTCGTCAGCTGATGCCTGGATAGACAGAATGCAGTCTGCCCACGCCATGGAATACTCTTCAGCCGTGAAATGTGCGTGTCCGGCACAGGTCACAGCGTGGGTGCACCGTGACCGTCATGCTCAGCGAAAGAAGCCAGTCACGGACACCTTGACTCTGTACGCAATGCACAGAACAGGTGACTCTGTAGAGACGGGAAGTAGATGAGTGAGTGCCCCGCGCTGGGGGAGGGCGGGAGAGATGGGCAACGACTGCTGGAGCTGGCAAGGCTTCTGCTGGGTGATGAAATGTTCTACAGTTAGGTTGAATGGTGACTGCGCGGCTCTAATCATGATGGAAAATGCTGAACTGTGCATTTTAAATGGACGGATTTTATGGCGTATGATTATATCTCAGTAAAGCTGTTTTTTAAAAAACTAAAAGCAAGCAACTAAATGTGGAGTGTGCTGGACAGGACACCCTCTCTGTGAGTCAGCATGGCCCCTTCAGCTGGGCCCAGGCCGCTTCCTGCCTTGGCTCCTAGCTGTTTGGAGGCATAAGGAAGGTCATGGAAATGAACCTGGGGCCCAGGCTTCACTGATCGTGGCCTCATCAAGAGAGCGCTTTCTCGGCCACCTTCCTCCTTGTCCGTCTTTGTAGGCTGCACACTGTCTCTCCTGCTTCATTCATCCTTTCATTTATCCGTCAAGCATTCGTTGTTGTTGTTAACTCGTTAAGTCATGTCTGACTGTCTGCAACATCATGGACTATCGCGCGCCAGGCTCCTCTGTCCTTCACCATGTCCCAGAGTTTGCTCAGATTCATGGCCTTCGAACTGATGATGCTATCTAAGCATTTCATCCTCCGCCACCCCTTTCTGCTTTCACCTACAATCTTACCCAGCATCAGGGTCTTTTGCAATGAGTCAGCCCTTCACATCAGGTGGTCAAAGTACTGGAGCTTCAGCTCCAGCATCAGTCCTTCTAATGAATATTCAGAGTTGATTTCCTTTAGGATGGACTGGTTGGATCTCCTTGCAGTTCAAGGGTCTCTCAAAACTCTTCTCCAGCACCAAAGTGCAAAAGCATCAGTTCTTCTGTGCTCAGCTTTCTTTATGGTCCAACTCTCACATCCATACATGACTACTGGAAAAACCATAGCTTTGACTAGACGGACCTTGGTCGGCAAAGTAATGTTTCTGCTTTGGAATACCCTGTCTAGGTTTATCATAGCTCTTCCTCCAAGGAACAAGTGTCCTTCAATTTCATGGCTGCACCTACCGTGTACCAGGTTCTGTGCTGGTCACAACACAAACCTGCCTGAGTCCCTGACCTCAAGAGATGAACACCTTGTCAGGGAAAGAGATCAGAAGAGGTAAAGCACCATCTGATACGACAGTCCGCTCATGCACGTGATGAGTGTTTCTTGGGCTCTGACTGCGTTCGGGCCTTTGTTGGGGGCGGGGCCGTGACCATGCTGCCCAGGTTAGGCCCCTGCTCAGCCACCGACCAGCTGTGTGATCCGCTCTGTAATGTGGGGATGGAAGCAGAATCTATGCTCTGGGGCTTCTGCTCAGAGCTGGAGCTGCCCGGTCTGTGTAGGGCAGCGATCATCATTACTGGTGTAGTTTCACTGGATGCGGATGGTCTGAGGGAAGCAGTGAGGCTGTGCATTCCAGCCGGAAGGAGCAGCTCAGCTGGGCAACGGGCGTAACGAGGAGAGGGGACAGCTTCGCAGAGCACCGGGGAGGCAGGCCGAGGAGAAGAGGTGAGGTGGTCCTGGGTCTCCGGTTCTCCCTGCCCTTCCCTGCAGGTCCCCAGTCAACCTCACAGCCCAGGGAGGCCTCCGGAGCTGCCGCTCAGGGCCCAGGTTTCCCTTGCTCCATCATCACTGCCTCCAGGAGGTGGGCGTGTCACTGTCCCCCTCATGTAGATGAGAAAACTGAGGCTCAGGGGCGGGGAGCGCCTGGCCAGGGCCACTCAGCCAGTGAGCAGAGGTGCCGAGGTTCACACCCACGTCGGTTTCGCTGAACCCCACATCGTTAGCCACCAAACTGGAGGCTGGAGCCTTGGGGGAGGGTCAGGGTTAATGAATCAGGCCTTGCGTTAGGTGGGGGTTAGACTTCTGGTGAGGGCCTCCCATGGGCCTCAGTTTCCTCCTCTGCAGATGGAAGCAGCAACTTCGGCCCAAGGCACATAGGAAGTGCCAAGCTCCCCCCAAGTGACCAGGATGGACACCTTCTGCTTACATGACCTCGGGCAAAGCTCCTACTGTCTAAGGCTCAGATCGCTGATGAGGAAAAGCGATCTCTAAAGTCACTCTCATCTGGAAATTTTCCTGACAGTTGCCTGCCTGAGCTTGTACTGTGGGAGCTGATAAGAATGATTTCAGGGTTACTGACAGCAGGCAAAGCACGCAGGCTGAGTGGGCAGACGGTTTCCAGATTTAGGAAATAGAAGTAAAAGACACTCACCCAAGCGGGAATTTCAGATAAACAAACAAGTACTTTCTTACTTTAAGTATGTCCCATGATATATTTGGGACACACTAATACTAAAAACATTTGCTTGTTTATCCGAAATTCCTCTGTAAGCGGGCATCCCATGTTTGACCTGCAGCCTTAGCAGAAGTAAGGTTGGCCGTCGGCTGGTGAGACGATCTTGACCTCTCCCGCCAGAGAGGCATGGCCCCAGGACGGCAGAGCAATAGGAAGGTCAGAGGGCAGACAGGCCCCTCCCACCCCTCCCAGAGTCCTCCCCGCTCTGTTCTTGATAGAAACTCACCCCTGCCATTGGCTGAGCCCTGGCTCAGCACGTCACCTAGAGAGATGGACGTGCTGTAAGACAAGCCTTTATCTGATGGGCAGGCTCGCAATGGCTGTTCAGGGCTCAGGATGGGCTCCTGACCCCAAAATACCTGTGTCACCCCCCGACCCCACTTGCTGCTCCTCCACTATGCCAGGCACCCAAAGAGCACTGGGTTTGAGGCCAGCCTGCCTCCTCCCAGGAAGCGCTGCTTGTGCCCCGAGGTCCGGTCCACAGCTCAGCGGGGCTCCCAGACCTCTTCATGGGGAAGAAGCCCTTCTCTCCCCCAGCCCCGCTCTCCCCCGCTGTGAGATAGGATTGACTCCCTCTGACCGCTCCTGCCTGGGGAGAGGATGTCTAAGCCCCGCGGCCCAGGCCTGGCGAGCAGCAGCCTGCCCCCGGCCATCTCCTGTCCAGCCACGGCACCTGCCCCGAGCTCCTCCATGTTCTCCTGTCCCAGGGCCGGTTGCTTGATCTGGGTGGGTCCCATTCAAAGGCAGGAATAAGGCATCGCTAAGGCTTCCCTGGTGGCTCAGACGGCAAAGCATCTGCCTGCAATGCGAGAGACCCAGGTTCGATTCCTGGGTCGGGAAGATCCCCTGGAGAAGAAATGGCAATCCACTCCAGTACTCTTGCCTGGAAAATCCCATGGACGGAGGAGCCTGATAGGCTACAGTCCATGGGGTCGCAAAGAGTCGGACACGACTGAGCGACTTCACTTCACTTAAAGGGACTGGGATATAAACTTTTCCATTCTTTCGCAGTCTCCGTCTCTCTCTTTATTTTCTTCACCCATCTCCCTCTCAACCCGACATGGTATTTTTTATTTGCTACTCAATGGTACTCTCTTGGGCACAGGGAAACTGGTGGGGGAACCACGCCCTCCCCTGGGGCCTCGCCCACAACCCAGCCCCCATGTGCCCACCAAGTCCCAGGTTCCCCAACCTGCAAGCTGCCTGCCCGGCACGCCAGGCCCCGGACGAGGACGGCTGACCTGGGATCTCGCCTTCCCAGGCTCCCCCACCATCCGCTGGGTCCTGAACACTCCCTGCTGGGCAGTGTCCTCCTTTTGGGGTACCTGGCCCCCTGTGGAGTAGCCCCAGGTGCCTTCTGGGGCTGCCAGCTTGGGGCAAGAACACCGCTGCTCTGCCCTTCTCCCAGACACTTGCAGGCTGGTGACCCTGAGCCTCTCTGCCTGGGCCTGGCCCTGGGGAAAAGGCAGCCACGGTCACCGCACGGGGCCCGGGACGCAGGGGGCAGATCATGGGCGGGAGCTTGGATATCCCGGGAGGCGGCAGGAGGCTGCAAGTCTCCGCGCAAGCTCCGCATCGGCCTCCAGCAGCACAAGTGCAGATACAGCCACTGGGAATTTCAAGTCGGCACCGGGGAGCTTTCAACCCCAAGCACAGAGCTCTGCTGGGCAACTGCCCCGGTCACAGCCATCAGAGCAGCCTGTACCTGCTCCCTCCTGCTCCACAGCCTTTGCGAAGGGTGCTCCCTCAGTCTGCAGTGCTGTGCCCGCCCCTTCTTCCCCAGTGAAACTCACCCACACCTCACTTCCCGGGAGGCCAGTGTCAGCACCCCCCGGGGCTGGAGGCTCCTGAGAGCAGGAACCAGGGGTCCGCTCTTCAGCCCCAGGGCCCCCGGGGCCTGTCCACAGAAAGCGCTGGCTCGGTCTGGGGGGCTGAGCTACTGACTCAGCGAGGGGCCCAGGGGAGTGGGAGGAGGGTGTGGCCCAGGCAGTGGAGTCAGCCAGGCAAGTGGAAGGCGATGAGCCTGTGTGTCTGACGAGACAATGCCCCCAGGCCACTGGGCACGTGGAGGTGGGCGAAGAGCTGCCCGCGATGTCCAGCTGAGCATGAATGCCCGGCTGTGTCCTGGAGAGAGCTGCTCCCCAGGGGGACCCTAGCCGTACCGTGTTGTGGTGGAGCTGTGCAGAGGGCAGAATGGAGGCGGGGGGCCCTGGGGGGCCGGAACAGTCGTCCAGACCGGGGCAGTGATGGGGCGTGGGATGGGCGCGGGGGGCAGAGGCGGTGAGCGGCCGCCCTGGTGCTGGGCCCGCGCGGCCTAATCCCTCCCCCTGACATGGGGTTAGGTGAGGTTCTTAAGAGTCACGTGGCAGCCCAGCCTGTGCTCCAGGACTGCTGTGGCTCGGGTGCTTCCCGGGGCCCTGGGGTGGACGGGCACGCACACGCAGGACCACAGCCACGTCTGAATCCCTCACTGAACCAGGGCCCGGGGTCAGCTCTGAGTTTGAAAGAGCCCCCCTCCGTGACGTGGGGGACATAGGAGACCTCGAGGCCCCGGGCCAGGGAGTCTGGGCAGAGGAGAGCCGATGTCCACCCTGGAGAGCAGGTGTTGGTTTCTGGGGTTTCGAGGTTCAGGAGTCCTGTCGTGGGTGGAGGGCCACCCTCGGAACCTAGGGACGTCCTCAATAGGCAGATGTGCTGGGTGAGGAGGGACCGCAGAGTGGGCGCGACTCTCATGGGAGGGCAGGGCTGATGGGTCAGAGAGCTCCTCGGCTCCTCCAGGAGGGGACCCTAATGCAGGCAGAGGTACCGGGCAGGACCCCACACCGCGGGCTGGACGGTCCTGGCGTTCCCCCACGGGGCACCGCTGGCCGCCTGTCCTCCCCGTCCACTGGTGTGCCCAGCGGGACCTGGGGGAACTTTGCCAGACATCGGGGAGGAGCGAAGGGGTCAGAATGGCAAATGAGGAGAAGAGCTCATTCAGTAAGAGTTAGTTTAGTAAGCACATGCCTGAGATGGGAGAGAGACCCCCAGGTATGGCTTCTGCCCTTGAGGGGCTTCTGCTCTTAAAGTCACTGGGTTCCTTTCCAGGCCAAAGAGCTCACTGTCTTGAGACAGAAGTCCAGCCATGGAGAGTCAGAGGAGGGAGGGCTGGAGCTGGGTACTCCCACGGCCCACCATGGGATCCGGGCGTGTGTGTCCCCTGTGTCCCTGGAGCAGCAGGTGGGCCCGGAGGGAACATGGAGGCTCCGGGGGCTTGTCCACACCCCGGCTGTGACCCCACCCCTGGAGCACTGAACACGAGGGGCAGGTGGACCCAGGAAGGAGGGTTTCCAACAAGGTATGGATGGTGAAGGGGGTGGCCCAGGAAATGCCCCTTGAGAGAGATGGACCGGCGTGTCTTCAACCCTTGCTTCAGCCCCATAACCTGTCTTCCTGCACCAAGAGCAGCACCCCTTCACTGCCGTGCTAACTGCCCGTCCGTCCCTCCTCCTCCGTCGCACAGACACGGGCTGAAGCAGCCCCTGGTCAGGCACCCCATGGGGTGCAGAGGTGCGGACCCACCCTCTTCCCTGGGAACCGGGCTGTTCCCAGGAGTGAGCGAGAAGGAAGCCGCTGCCGTCGGGGCACAGGCAGCACGGGGGTCATCAGGACCACTCCCTCCGTCTTTGGGCACCCAGCTTCTGGTGCTCAGAGCCAGGGATCCAGCCGGACCTGGCCCTCAACGCCCCAAGCCACAGGTGTCTGCTGCCCGCAGTGAGGAGGAGCGGGCCAGGGTTAATGTGGCCCCGGGCATCCCTGGCCTCTGGCTTCGGGACAGGCCAGCCCCAGGTCCTTCCAGAGCAGCAGCTGCCTGGGCTCCGCCTCTCTGCCCACCACTTACAAAGCCCTGTGCGCCGGGGCTGCATGGAGTGGTGATGGGCGTTTCGTTACCTGAATTCTTCCCGAATAAAGAGCCCACTGAGTTGGCCACGCCTGGAGCCTGCCAGGGCAGGAGGCTCAGGGCCCGCCTCCCTCCTGCCACCCAGTTCCTGAGAGGAGAGAGCTCTGGGGGCTTGGTTTTCTTCTCCGAGGTTGCCTTCCTCCAGGGAGCAGCTACCAAGAAGTTGCAGTCATTCCCGCTGCCGCGTCCTGTGCTTGGCATTTGAGGCCCCGGGCAGCCCACCCCTCTTCCCTCTCTCTCTCCTCCCCGCTCCCCCAGCTTGGCAGGGCATCCACCACTGAGGACCTCATTCCCACCTCTCGCCTTTGCTGGGGCTGTTGGTGCCCAGGCTGGGGCACACAGGGCAAATGGGTCCTCCGGCTGCCCCACCCCTGTCCACACCCTATCCAGGCCCCGCACCCCCAGATGGAGGGGGACACACACATGGGATGGAATAGGAAGTCACAGTCCAGCCAGGCTAAGGGGACCTTAGATTCCAGCCTTTGATTCACGGTCAGATGACCTCCTCTGGGCACAGGCTCGGTCCTCTGCTGCCGTTGCCTCGCCTCGTGGGGCCTATTTTATGGCGAAAAGTGCAAGTCTTTGGGAAGCCAGAGGGATAGAGACTTGGTGAGGAGCGGTGGCAGGGGTGCAGAATGAGCGTGGGTGTGCTTTCCTCTGCCCCTGCCGTGGGTGGCCTCGGACAGGCCACGCCCCTCCCAGAGTCCAGTGACATCGGGCTTATGATACTGTTCTTTTAGGGGCATCAGTGAACAGCAGATCGTTTTATTATGACGTTCAGCCGGCAGCCCACGGCAGACGGAGGGGCCAGAGTTCTGCAGCCCAGTGCCCTGTGCTCCCCAGAATGTGAGACGCGGGGCCCACCACCCAGGAGAGGTCCCCTCCCAGGGCCTGAGACCACCCGGGCGGCGGGGCGGGAGGGGCGGCGGGGCGGGAGGAGCAGCAGGGCTGGGCTGACCCCTCACCTTCTGGAGCAGAAAGGGACGCTGAGGAGGCGACCTTTGGACTGAGACACAAAGATGGGGAGGGACCAAGATCTGGAGGAGCTTTCCAGGCCGAGAGAACAGCAGAGTGAAGGCCCCGAAGTGGGAACCAGCGGGATGCGTCCCAGGCCAGCGGGGCGGCGGTAGGAGTTGTGCACAGGGAGCCCCGTGCCGATGTGTGAGTGCCGCAGATGTGGGTCCCGCGAGGTCGGGTGAGCCACCCAGGGCCACACAGCAAACTCGGGAATGCAAGGCTGCAGCGGGAGCCACGCAAGTCTGTGCCGGGCCCTCGAAGCTGCCCGTGGGGCCCTGTAGCCTGGGCCCAGTGGAGGAGGCTGGTGCCTGTGGCCAGGGGATGTCAGGGCCCAAGGCTTGACCGCCCGGTACCCTGCTCAGCTGGGGCAGGGTGCCTGGATCTGACCCAGGAAGGTGCAGCCTGGGGACGGGGGCCGAGCAAGGAGGAGCAGAGCCCGGACCCCAGGACGGGCAGGGCAGATGCCTCAGAAGGGCTGGCTGCACCGTAGGGCCTGGGCACCGGGTTCCAGATGTTTCTGAGTAACATGTGGCTTGTCAGCAAGGCGTGCCTCTGGGACTGAGGTCTGCTGTGCCTGGGAGAAGGCACGGGGCCCTGTACCCCCCACCCACTCACACACTCACTCCTTCATTCACTCGTTCACGGGCTCATTCATTCATTCACTCACCCACTCATTCATTCACGGGCTTATTCATTCATTCATTCCCTTCTTGACTCATTCACTCATTCACACTCACTCATTCACTCAATCGTTCGTTCATTCATTCACGTATTCACTCATTCATTCATTCACTTATTCATCATTCACTCACTCATTCATCCATTTTAACAGTTTCATGGAGAGCCAGGTCCTGAGTCAGGAACCAGATCCTATTTATAGCCACAGAGCCTCAGATCCCATCAAGGTCCTTAAAAAAATTTCCCAGGAGAGACTTGGCCCCAGGAAGGGGTCCCCTGAGGTGCTGATGCTATTTGAACTAAGTCTGAGGAAGGTCTCTTGGAGAAAAGGAAAAGGCATTCCGGGTATCGGATGCAGATGCCAAAGGCACAGAGCTGTGCGCTAGAGTGGCTTTCAGGGTGGGAGTCAGGGCATGACAGCGTTACAGGGGGCAGGGGTGCGGAGGGGAGGGAGGGGCAGGCGGGGGCGTGACAGGGCAGCTCCGTCCCCTGTTATGGCTCCCTGACTGGTGTCCGAGCTGGCCGGAGCCACTGGGATCTCGCCCTCTTCTGCAGCTCCGCCTCTTCCGTCTTTCCCTCCCACCCTCCCATGAGCTCCAAGGCTGGGCGCACAGGGTCCCCACAACACCCCGCCACCCGCACTCACCCTGAGTTAGGGTTTTTCCAGGCCTGAGCCCACCCATTTTCTGGAAGGAGACATCGAGGCCCAAAGCTCAGAGCCCTCCTATCAGACCTGCCCCAGCAGAGCTGTGGATGGCCCTAGAGTTTGGTCACTAAATGCCAAATAGGGGCGGGGCCCCTTGCGGGGTTCAGCGCCCGCAGACAGCATCTAGAGGAAGAGACAGGGCTCATCCTATCTCCGGTTTATAGTTCACATGAGCAAAGAATGCGCTGAGGACCTCCTTCATCCATTCAGGGGGTTTGCCTTCAACATCCTCACGCTTGCTTATGACCCCCTCGGGCTCCCCTTCCATTTCGGTTGGGTCTCAGCCTCGTGTGAGCCTACCTGTAAGATCTTGGCTGAAAGTTAGGATTGGCTGAGAACCAGATATTAGCTGATCACTAAAGTGTTGGCTGAAACAGTACTCAGTTAATAGATAACTAAGGTGATAGCTGATAACAAGTTACTTGTCCCTCAACTGTGCGTGCCTGCTTAGTCGTGTCTGACTCTTTGTGACCCCGTGGGCTGTAGCCCGCCAGGCTCCTCCATCCATCGGATTTCCCAGGCAGGAATACTGGAGTGGGTTGCCATTTCCTCTTCCAAGGGATCTTTCCGCCCAGCGATCGAACCCGAGTCTCTTGAGCCTCCTGCTTTAGCAGGTGGATCCTTCACCACTAGAACCGCCTAGGAAGCCTGTCTCTCAACTACAGTTGGTAATTAGCTGTTAATTCAAAAGTAAGATTTCTAGAACTCAATAATGAAATGGCTAACCAGATAGCATAAATTCAGAGAAATTTATATATTCATGTATTGACAGCACTGTTCATTATTATAGGTGAACATGTCCATTGACAGATGGCTGGATAAACAAAGTGTGGTCATGCGTCCAGTGGAATATTACATAGTCTTAAAAAGGAAGCAAGTTCTGACACCATGTTAGACTGACATGGAGGATATCGTGCTGAATGAAATAAGCCAGTTATAAAAAGATATACTGTAGGAATCCACTTAGTTGAGGTCCTTAGAGGAGTCAAATTCACAGAGACAGAAAGCAGAATGAGAAAAATTGTAAGCTTTATGTTATATATCTCTTACCACAATTTTAAAAAGTCAACACAGTTTAAAAATGGGCAAAACAAAAGCTATATGATGGCCAATAAACATGTGTATGCTTTTGAACTGAGGTGTTGGAGAAGACTCGTGAGAGTCTCTTGAACAGCAAGGAAATCCAACCAGTCCATCCTAAAGGAAATCAGTCCTGAATATTCATTGGAAGGACTGATGCTGAAGCTGCGGCTCCAATCCTTTGGCCATTTGATGTGAAGAACTGATTCATTTGAAAAGACCCTGATGCTGGGAAAGATTGAAGGCAGGAGGAGAAGAGGACGACAAAGGATGAGATGGTTGGATGGCATCACTGACTGGATGGACGTGAGTTTGAACAAACTCTGGGAGATAGTGATGGACAGGGAGGCCTGGCGTGCTGCAGTCCATGGGGTCGCAGAGTCAGACACAACTGAGCGGCTGAACTGAACTGAAACACACGGAAAGATGTTCAACATCGCTTGTCACCCAAGAAATGCAAACGAAGCCCCAAGGAGGTACCGGTACTTTTGGAACTGAAGTGAGAAGACTAACCACGCCAAGCGCTGGCAAGGAGGCGAGTGACTGCAACTCCCAAACAAGCTTGTGGGAGCGTGACCCGGCCCAGTCACCCTGAGACCAGGGCTCCGTTCATGACTGAGTTGAGGGGTCGGTCTACGAGCCGAACTAGGGCTTCATCTGGGAACAGGTTTAGCCTTAGACTGTGACGAGGCTCCGGGCTCCATCTGGAACCAGAGCCAGAGCTCCATCTGTGAATGGCATCAAGGCCCAGGTCAGGAGCAGCACCACAGCTCGGCTTCTGTCTGAGGCAGTGCTGTGACCAGGCTGTGTCTGGGACCAGGAATCCTGCGAGAGCTGGAGCAGGACTCAGCCTGCGACTATGCTCAGAAGCTCCCCCATGGGTGCCTGGTGAGGCGGAAGCCCGAACGTGGCTTCCAGAACCGTTTAGCTCCCTCCCTTCCTGCAGCCAAATGAAGCTGCCTCTATGCCTTCCAAACCTAGCTTCTGTCTCCAGGCGCTGTCCTGAAAACTGCCCGCATGGCCAGAGGGGCTACCTCTGTGTTTGCTCCCAGACCCCAGCCTCCCGCCTCCCGGCCAGGGAGACTCCTGGCTCCAGGGCTATTAAGGGAGGGATCTGTGGGAAGCCCCAGGTAAACAAAGTCCAAGCTAGGGGGCTGGGGCCGGCGCCTGTCCCTCCCCCGGCTCAGTGGGCTGGCTCTGAGAGAAGCCCAGAGTGCGGAGCGGGGGATGTTGACAAGAGGCTTAATGAAATCCAGAGGGAGGCGCCCTGGCAGGGCCCACCTGGACGGAAGCCCGGGACGGTAATTAAATTAATTCTGGGGTTTGTCCCAACAAGTGCAGAAGCGAGAACTGAGGCCAGGGCCCACTCGCTTGGGGCTCCAGGAGTTTGTCATAATTACAGGGAAAAATAAGTTTTGGAACTTATGTAACCGCACCGTTTCAGGCCCTGAAGGTTGGGCCCAAATTTCTTTCTTTTTCCAGGAAATGCACAATTGCACGGCTGCACCTGCACCCCAGGGTCACCTCTGCAGCTCCCAGGACGTGCCAGGGCACAGGGCAAGAGCTTGGTTCTTGTCCCCATTTCTCAGAAGAGGCCACATGAGGCTCGGGGGCAGAAGGGTCTCCCGCAGGGTCATGTGATCTGAACAGAGGACAGTCTTCCGGCCCCAGATCCCAGTCATCCTGCCCCAAACCTCTCTGGCGGGGAGACTGTGGGCGAGCGGGACATGGGGAGAGAGGGAAGGAAGGCCCCGGAAGCGGCGCCTCCTTGAAGGATGAATGGAGTGGGCAACCGAGAAGGTGGAGGAGTGGATGAACCGGGCGGAGGAAACAGCTTGGGGCTGGAAAGAGCAGAGAACAAAGAGAGGAAGGGATGGACCCTTTGGGCTGGGGAGGAGGTTGAGGCAGGCTGAGCCCCAGAGCGGAGTGGGGGGGAGATGCAGGAAGGTCCCCCCAGCTTGTCTTATTCAGCCCTGTGAGGGAGGTGCCTCATTGTTCCCATTTGACAGATGAGTAAGTGGAGGCTCAGGGAATTTAGGACACACAGCCCGGAAGTGGTCTTGCTGGATTTAGACCCCATGGCTGTAGGGCTTAAAACTGCCCCCTTAACCATGTTTCAGTACCACTAACTCTCCTGGCTTCCTGGTTCAGCTCAGCCCAGGTGTCGAGGCATGATGGTGCTCCAGGCTGGGGTGGGAGAGGGGAAAGAGAAGAAACTGTTTGCCAGGCGCAGGGCAGTGGCGGGGAGCTGACTGCTGACCCCAAGCCTCTGCAGGGCCCTCCCCTGCAGGGGGAGGAAGCCAAGACCTTTCACGGCAAGGGGGGGTGAAGCCGGTTCCAGCTGAACTGTGTGTGGGCTTCCTGGCCAGGAAGTGAGCCTCCCATCCTGGGAGGTATGTAGGCAGAGGATGGACAAGGAGGCACCAGGAGGCGGTCTTGGATCACGTCGCTCCTAGATCTGCCCGTTGGAGCTCTCTGGAGGCCCCACTGTTCTGGAAAAAGCCCTTCCCGGCCACTGGCTGTTGACGGATGCATCAGGGGAAGCTCTAGAAAGAGGCAAGGCCCCCTACCCCTCTGCGCCCCCCACCTGAGGGATCTGTCTGCTTCTAGAGCGTTTCCGTCTTCTCAGATGTCTCCAGCACCTCGAAACACAGTCCCTGAACAGAATCTGGAGGAAAACGTCCGTCGAGTGTGCGGAGACCTCTCTGTGGGGGCCTGTCTCCCTCGAGCAGCCCAGGCGGGCCTCCAGGACAAGGGATGCGGCCAGGCTCAGCCCTCTGGGCAAGGCCTCTCTTGGTTAGAGGGCTAGAGGGTGCTCGCCATCGCCCTTAATCAGAGATGAGAGTGTTTTCGGGTGAATATTTCCTGACCGCGGACAAGACCAGACAGAACTGTATGCCCCAGATTTCCGGCAGCCTGGGGCCCTGCACCGCGGGCCCTGCCTGCTCACCTCACCTCTTCCCGCTGGCCTAGTACTCACCCCTGAAGCCCGAGGTCTGGCCTCCAGCTTCTTTGAGAACACTGCTTGTGGCATAAAAGTGTTGGCAAAACTCCCTGCCTCTCCTTTTCCCGTCCTTCCAGTCTCCCTGGTCCCTCCCCTCAGACCTCATCTCCATAGCCCTTAACCTGGGTGGTTGGCATCTCGTTATACACAGCAAGGACAAGCATCTCGGGCAGGGGAACCACATGTGCGGTAGCCCAGAGGCAGGACCACAGTGAGGGCTCCTCAGAGCAGAACTCGTGTGCTCTGTGGCTAAAGCCCAAGCTAGGACTTCATGCCTCCTGACTCCTGAATACTTGATCATGCGGCCCCTAAGAGCAAGGACCTTGCTCCACATAAGTATGTCACCATTATTACGAGAGAAAATTACAATGATCCACCAATTCTCCATCCACACTCAAGTTGCCCCAGGTATTCCACGTGGCTGGGTCTTCCCTCCTTCCTCTTTTCTTTCCCAGAACCAGGACCCTTTTATTTATTTTATTGTATTTGGGCTGCACTGTGCAGCATGTGGGATCTGTTTCCCAACGAGGGACTGAACCCGTGCCCCATGCATTGGAAGCACAGAGTCTCAACCACTGGGCCGCCGGGAAGTTCCTGGAACCCAGGTCTAGAGAAGGGGTATGCGTCGCACTTGACGACCAGGTCAATCTCTTTAAGCTGGAACAGTCTCCCAACTGTTTTCCCCGACACATGACTTTGTGAAAAATTTATTCATCAGATTCCCTTTGAGATTGGGGTCTGTTGCACATTACTGTTGCTGTTCAAGTCAAGTGAACCTTAGGAAGCATCACTGCAAACAAAGCTAGTGGAAGTGATGGAATTCCAGTTGAGCTATTTCAAATCCTAAAGGATGATGCTGTTAAAGTGCTGCACTCAGTATGCCTGCAAATATGGAAAACTCAGCAGTGGCCACAGGACTGGAAAAGGTCAGCTTTCATTCCAATCCCAAAGAAGGGCAATGCCAAAGAATGTTCAAACTACCTCACAATTGCACTCATCTCACACGCTAGCAAAGTAACACTCAAAATTCTCCACACAAAGCTTCAACAGTATGTGAACTGTCAAATTCCAGAGGTTCGAGCTGGATTTAGAAAAGGCAGAGGAACCAGAGATCAAATTGCCAACATCCACTGGTGGTGAGGAGACAGAAGGGCAGGGGGGACCAGCTCCCCAAGGCCCAGAGTGTAAGGACCTGGGTTTCATCCTGGAGTAAGGGGGAGCCCCGGAAGTTGAGCAGGGGATGTGCCATGTCAGAAATGTGTCCCAGAAAGCTCCCGACGGATTGGACAGGTGGAACCATGGAAGCTGGGAGACTGGGGGGTGGGGGGTACTGGACTGAGAGCCCAGTGCAAGCAGGGTCCAGAGAAAGGGGCCAGACAATCACTCCCAAACAGGGAAGGGAGGGCCGGGTGATGAACTGGTGGTGAGCCTGACACCTGGACACCAGGAAGGGAAACTGAGGCTTAGAAGGAAGTGACTCGGCCACGATCGCTTGTCTAGGGAGCGGTGGAGCCAGCACCGTGGACCCAGGTTCAGCAGCATCTCTCTCCCCTGCATCCCCCTTCGCCAAGGTCACCAGCTTGGCCCTGTGACTTGTGAGGTGATTCGCTCGCCCTAGCCAGGCCCTGGTGACCTCGGTGGCCTCGGCCCGCAGTGGCCTGAAGCAGGGTTTCGGTTCCCTGACTGAGGCCGGGCAGTGGCAGGGAGCGCATCGAATCCTGGCCACCAGACCCCCAAGGACCAGTGGCCAGTGATGAGGCCCTAGCTTGCCGCCTGTGCAGAAGTGAGTTTCCACACACAGATGGAAAGTAGCGAGGCAAGTCCAGTGTTCGTTAGGAGGAAAAAGGGTTCGTGTGGATGGTCGTGTGGGCAGGCGCAGAGAGAGTCACGCCCCCATGGTGGCCTGGATCACTCCTCTGCGGCATTTCTTCCGGGTCTCCTCTGGGCAGCCCCTTACTGCACCTGGTTCTGCGTCCGCGTTTGGTCCGTCTCAGCGTCCTCCCGTGTGCGTGTGCCTCTCTCTCGATGGATTCTAGCGAGAAGGCCGGTGGGTACGTTGACATCACTTACTGTGAGGCGATACCCCCGCTCTTTTGACCTCCAAGGAGCCTTTCTGTGCGTGCGTGGTTAGGAAGCTGTCCTTGACCTTGGAAATGAGGAATATGTGGTGTTTTCTCTCTCATCTGGGCAGGGCTCAGCTCCTTTCTCGCTCCTGCTAGCTTTGCTGCCCAGCCTGGGGCCCATCTACCTTCTGCCGCACGAGTGAACTCCTGCTCATCCCTTGATGCCCAGCTGAAAGCTGGGTGATGCCGCTCGGTCTCCGCCTCCTCCTCCTCGGGGAGGCCCTCTGTCTCCGTTTCTCCAAATTCCAGGGACATTGCTTGTCAGTCTGCCCCACTGCCTGGGACGGCCTTGGGGGGCAGAGGGCCTGTCTCATCTCTGTCTCCCCGGCACCCAGACCAAGGCCAGGTACACAGTAGGTGCTCTATAACTGTTGATGAGAGAGAGAGAGAGTGAATGAATAAACGATAAGTGAATGGAAGGATGAAGGAAGCTATTTTTTTAAATTTTTATTACAGTATAGTTGCTTCACAGGGTTGTGTTAGTCTCCGCTGTACAGCAGAGTGAATATACACAGATTCTTTCTTTAAATTCTTTCCCATGTAGGTCATTACAGAATAATGAAAAGAGATCCTTATGCTGTTTGGTAGATCTTTATGTTGAATCTACAAATACGGTAAATAATGAACTTCTTTACAAATAGAAATGGGGTTACAAAGTATCGAAAGCAAACTTAACGATGACTGGGGGGGAAAGCGAGGGGCTGGGGGGCAAGGGATGAATGGGAGGCTGGGACGGATATAGACACACTGCTGCTGCTGCTGCTGCTGCTGAGGCGCTCCAGTCGTGTCCGACACACTGCTGTATGTAAAACAGATAGCTAATCAAAGTCAGGCTTTGACGTTAGACAGGCCCAGTTCAGGCTCTGGCTGGCCCGTGGCCCTGGGGCTGCAAAGCCCCAGACCTCAGCCTCCTCCTCTGTGGAGTGGCCTCTGTGTGCAGCCACCCTGATGGCGGATGGCTCAGGGAGCTCTCCGTGCTTCACGGAGCTGGCTGGCCTGGGCTCAGCCCTTGCCTCTGCCATTTACCATGCGGGGGTTTGGACAAGGTGCTTGCTTGACTGCTCCGTGCCTCAGTTTCCCCATCTGCAAAATGGAGCCTAAGGAAGCTCACCTCATAAGGTTGTTTGGAGGAGCAAATGAGGCAAGGCATATGAGGTGTTCACAACAGAATGTGGCGAGCGGACAGCGCCAGACACGGCTTGCTTCGTCAAGGCACTGGTGACACACCGAGTCACGTGGTGTGTGCATCGCCCTGGCCAGGGCGTGGGGCTGCTCTCCCAGCCCCTTCCTCCATCCTGTGGCCCAGGAGGGGTGCTGCAGGGACGCAGCAGGGCAGAGGGGGCTCCAACTAGCTGCCAAAGCCGCAACCCTGATCTGAGGAAACATCCCTGGGTCCAACACTGCAGGACTGATTCCAGACAGAAAGCCCACATAGCCCTCGAATTCACCGCCCTCGTCAGCAACACTGGCCTTCGCTTCAGAATCGTTGAGGAGGAAGACATCAAGCTTGTCTGGCTGTGACGGGACTTCAGCATAACAGTTGCAGCCTCCGAGCTCGGTTCCAGAAGTCCCTTTTTGACATGCTCCTTTGAAATCCCGAATCAGAGTCTCCCCTTCCACTCGGCAAGGTTGATGTTGCTGTGAGAAGGATGAACTTAGGTGCCTTTTTTTTTGTTTTCCTTTTGAGCTCTAAGTTCCAAGCAATGGACCCAAATCATATGCTTCAATCCCTTCAGGCCCGTGACAAGAGTGTCCCTCCCGATAGAAGGAGTAGACTGAGGCTCAGAGAGGTTGCCAAATGTGCCCAGGGTCACCCAGCACACAAGCAGAGTCCGGAGTTGAGCCCGCACATGTGTGATCCCAAAGGCAGTGCTCTTCATGGCTGTTCTCAGCACCGGCCACGTGTCGGGATCAAATGAGGAATGTGACGATGCTGGTTCTGGCCTGCGGCTTGGGTGTCAGTGGTTGCTGTTGGGTTTTCTGGTTTTTTGTTGGCCGTGCAGGGTCTTGGTGGTAACACGAGGGATGTTCAGTCTTAGTTGCTGCATGTGGGGTCTGAAAAGGGGTAGAACCCGGGTACCCCTGCCTTGGGAACATGGAGTCTTAGCCACCGGGCCGACAGGGATGTCCCCGGGCATTAGTTTTTATAAGGCTCCCCGGTAGATCAGCCAGGCAGCCAGGCTGGCAGGACAGATCCGGAGGATGGACGCACGTGCCCAGGGAGAGACGGGGCCTATGAGATGGTAACCCGGAGCCCCTGAAGCCCCCAGAGACAAGGTCATCATTCAAGCCCAGACCCCAGGCTGAGGACGTCTGGACAGCTGCACCCCCATCCAGAGTCAGATGGAGGCAGCAGTGGCAGAGCCTCTTCCAGGAGCCGCTCCTGGGCCGGAGGCCTGGCCGTGACCCCCAGACCCGGCTTGGGCCCCTCGCCCCATCACAGCTCAGCACAGGCCTGACTCTCCGACCTTTTATTCCTGTGCGAGCAGTGGGAGGATTTCTTCAGACAAAATCTGGGGAATTTGGCTTGAGCGGACTTTGACTCAGGCCCATTCCTTCCGACATTCCAATGAGATGTCTCTGACCCCACAGCCTCCCGCCCAAAGCTCCTCCGAAATCCGCAAATGCTGGACCTGGTGGCTCACCCCCAAGGAGGGAGGATTCCACAGCCTCCAGGAAGGCGCCGACGTCCAGTCCTGTTTCTGCGGGTTCCCAACTGAGAGGCCTTGGGATGGTGGCTTACCTTACCTGGGAGTCTCAGTTTCCTCATCTGTAAAATGGGCACCTACCTCATATTCATAGAAGATTACAAGAGAGGATGCCACACTCTTCGCCAGTGTCTGGCGTGCAGGATTCACACCCCACGTGGCCTGCAGCTCTGACCCTGTCGTGGCCCTGCTATCAGAGACTGACCCCAGGCGGCCGTCCTATAGGTCAGAGGCTGGTTACCCCAGTGCACTGCCGTCCCCTTCCCCCTAGCAGTCACACCAGCTCCAGTAATACAGTGAGCCTGGCCGAGAGGCCCACTGGGTACCACCCCCCACAAAGCTCTCCCTCCATCCCCACTGCCACCCTCATCCAGGCCCCCAGCAGGTCTCATTCCTCCAACCCGCCTGCAGGCTCAGCCCCTTGAGTGCACTGCCCACCCAGCTGAAGTTGCAAAGCACTGCCATCATCTGTCACGCTCCTCCCCGGCTGCCCAGGCCCTCCTGCTCAGCCAGCCTCCAGCGTCCTCTTGAGCCCTGGCCACAGGCTCTCCATCCCCTCCAGCCTCTGCGGCGTGCCCCGTCCCCTGCCCTGCACCTCTTGGCACTGCCCAGGTGCGTCAAGCTCTCTCCTGCCTCTGAGCCTCGGCACACGCTGCTCCCCCTGTCTGCTGGATACCCTTTCCCCATCCTGCCTGCTGGTCAACTCCAGGTCATGCTTTGGCTCAACTGGCAGGAGCCTTTGAGTTTCTCCAGATTACCTGGGCTTCCTGACAGCTCAGCGGCTGGGTTCCAAGAGCAAGTGTCCCAGAAGAACCAGGGGGGTGGTGCCTTGCCGCTACGACCTGCCCTGGAAGCCGCCCAGCATTGTTCTATCTTTGCCACAGACTCAAGGGAAGAGAACGCAGGGACTTTACCCCTCAAAGAGAGGAGTGTCAGGGTCATGTCATAAGACGAGCTCGTGCAAGGGAAGGCGTAGCTATTCTTGCCAAACCAAGGGCAAAAAGAGGGCGAAGGAAAATGACAGAGGTCAGCGCCTAACTGGGGCCACCTGTGTGGGGTCAGGTGTCCACGACCTCACTGGCTTACAGCTGGTGCTTCAGTAGGCACTGCAGCTCTGACTCGGTCAGGAAGGCTTAGCGGTGTGAGTCTGGTCAGCAAAGCGCCTAAGGAGCTGGGGGAAGCTTTCTGTCCGTACTGGAGATAGCCCCAGTTCAAAGCTCTGGATGTTAGTGGCCTCGAAAATCTCCCTGCAGGGCTGGAACAGGAGGAGGGGCCACAAGTGACTTCAAGAGGCTTGGGCAGGGATGAGGGGGCAGTGGTCCCAGTACACCTGGCCCACTGGGGATCACGTCCTCTGAGGGTCGTCAGGTGAAAAGGCTCCGCCTGGTGCCCAAGGCCTGGAGTGTTCTGGAGGGGCGTCCCATGGGTCCTGCCATGCATACCCTCCTTGCAGAGGCGACAGAAGGAAATTGCGGGGCGGGGCAGAGGGTGCTGGCGTGAGCAGAGCCAGCATCAGAGTTCCTCTTTTCTTCACCCTGGGTTCTCGGTCCTCTTTCCTTTTGCCAGCTGGGCCCGGATAAATCAGATGTCCAGAACGTGAGGGCTCGCAGGCCCCACGGAGGGGGGGCCGTCACTTGCGGCCCCTCCTCCTGTTCCAGCCGCTGACGCGCTGTTCTGGCCGTCACAGCCGTTGCTCCATCACCCTTGGGCCGTATCGCGTGGGTCTCCGGGCCTCCAGCGCTGACACCTGCTGCGTCTTGTTGGCCATCGTAGGTGAAGACCTGTGACCCGGAGCACGCACAAAAGTGGTTCGTGAAGACAGTCTGACAGGCTGGACGGTTAGCCCTGCTGCTTGATAGTATAGAACTCCAATCCAAGAGGAGAGCGAGCGTGCGCGAACCTTTTGCTGAGCATTTACTGAGCGCCTCCTGGGTACCAGCCCAGGAAGCACCGTGGACACGCTGATGCCGGGACATATGTGGGCCCTACCCTTGAGGGCTCACTAACTGGACTATTCCAGAAACAGCAGGCGAGGCCTAAGCAGAGGGAAATGGAGGAGAACTGGCCAGATGGGAGGGGGGAAGGGCGCTTTCCTGACAGAGGGGACAGCGTACAGAGGGCCCAGGGGCAGACAGAGGAGGGACTTCAGGAATATAGAGTCTGAGCAGAGAGGGGAAGCTGGAGGGGGTGGATAGTAAGCTGTCCTTGTTCAGTCGCTCAGTCATGTCTGACTCTCTGCGACCCCACGAACTGCAGCACGCCAGCCCTGCCTGTCCATCACCAACTCCCGGAGCTTGCTCAGACTCGTGTCCATTGAGCTGCTGATGCCCTCCAACCATCTCATCTTCTGTCGTCCCCTTCTCCTGCCTTCAATCTTTCCCCACATCAGGGTCTTTTCCAATGAGTTGGCTCTTTGCATCAGGTGGACGAAGTATTGGGGCTTCTTCAGCTTCAGCATCAGTCCTTCCAGTGAGTATTCAGGACTGATGTCCTCTAGGATTGACTGGTTGGATCTCCTTGCTGTCCAGGGGATTCTCAAGAGTCTTCTCCAGCACCACAGTTCAAAACTTACCAGCCACGATCCCCACTCATCAAGACTGAATCCTGAATGTGGTTGGAAAGCCGTCTCAGTTCACCCAGGGATGGAAGCTGCAATGCAGGGCATCCACCACATGCCTGGTGCTAGCTAGTTGCTTTTCTCTTTTTTATTGTAATTTTTAAATTAATCATGTAATTAAGTTCCACATTTCTTGAGATCTAATTGACGTATGCTGGTTGTTTCTCAAACTCTCTGATTTCAGAATTCCCATTTCACAGATGAGGAAACTGAGGTTCTGAGAGGCACAGAGACCGGCTCAGAATTTTCCAGTTAGGAAGCTGAGCCCCAGGGTTCAAACACAGCTGTCAGTTATTCCATTACCACCACGCCCCCAGCCTCACACTAGACACCCCCTCCCCAACCTGAGCAGGACTCACCCACCGCACCTGGGCCTCCTGGCCGTGCCAGGCTCTACATCCCAGCAGGCTGGTGGAGACAGGCGTGGGCAGAGCACACCTGCAGGCCCAGAGCCCCTCCTGCCAGCCCCCAGGCCCTCACCAGGAAGGGAGCTTGGAGGGGTGCGAGTGACGACCTTGAGAGCCAGGCGCAGGCTGGGGGCCGGCCCCCTCCCTGCCAAGACGGCGTTGTCAGTCTCGCCCTCCTCTGACGCACCTACAAGTTCAGGGCCAAGACTTATTAAGGAAAAGGTAGGGCTGCGGACGGCGGACACGGCGCGGTCAGTGGCTGGAGATGATGCCAGCCTCCGGGAGGGGGGCTGGCTGCCGCCAGCTGAGCACCGTCTCCTCCAACGGGGACTCTTCCACATGATTAGAGACTTGGGGTGTGTCTGTCTGTCCCGGTGTACTGTCGCCTGGGAGGACAGAGAGACTCGATTCCACAGGGGCGGGGATGAAGAGCTGGACAACCTGGGCTTGGCCACTCGCCTCGGCAGGGCCTGGAGACGGTGACTTTACCTGTCCGGGCCTCTTTCCGGGGAAAGAGGGAGGAGCATAGTGTTCCGCTCCTGAAGCTTGTGAGTATGCTGGGGGGAGTACAGGAGAAGCGTTCATCCCCGCAGGTGCCCAGGACGGCGAGCCACTGCTGCTGGTAGCACCATTAAAAGTGAACGCGTTAGTCACTCATCAGGGTCCGGCTCTTTGCGACCCCATGGACTGCAGCCCATGCTGCAGAGGACAGGCTCCTCTGTCCGTGGAATTCTCCAGGCAAGAATACTGGAGTGGGTTGTCAGGCCCTCCTCCAGGGGATCTTCCCGACCCAGGGTTTGAACCCGTCTCTCCTGCGTTTCAGGCAGATTCTTTACCATCTGAAGCACCAGGGAAGCCCAACAGTGTTATTAGCATTTCATCATCGCCGTCATCATTGAACCCTGAGCCTTTAAGATCCACGCGGATCCGAGCAGGTGCCCTGTGATTCTGCGCAGTGACACAGTGACAGCCAGCCTCCTTGAGGCGGAACCGGGGGCTGCGGCCTGAAGGGGTGAGGGAGCCGGGTGTGAGCCCGTCAGTCCCCACCTTGCTGTGTGACCTTGGCAAGTCCAGCGCCCTCTCTGGACCTCCATCTGCTCCTTGATCATGGGCAGACGTTCACGAAGGCCCTCCCAGCTCTGTGGCTCTGTGACTAAATTTGTTAAGGGCACCTGCTGTGGGCCCAGCCCAAAGCCAGGTGCTTGGTGGGGACTTGATATCCGATGTGGAGGGGGCTTGGGACCCCTGGGCCTCCCAGTCGCTTGGAGGGGTGCTTGTTTTCTGAGAAGGAGGGATTGGGTCTTGCTGGTTATTTGGTTCCCCAGTGTGCACCCTTCCACCCCCAGCAGCCTGAGGTCCATGCTCCTTCCCTGCTTTGCGAAGCTCCAGCCTTTGGGGACCATGCCAGCCCTTCCTCTTTCTTTCACGCTCAGGTCAGCGCCACCTCCTCCAGGAAGCCTTCCTTGCTGAGTTAGTTGCCTTCCTGGGCCAACCTCGGGGCCTCCTCTCATAAGATGACACCCTGACTGGGCAACCTAACCAACAAGCAACCAACTTGTTGGCAAGTAACCAACACCCCTGAGCCTCTGTTTGGTCAACTGTTACGTGGGGGACGTTCAGCGTCATCTCAAAGACGAAAACGACCGTGGATGCAGAACTAAGCACAGTCCTCGAGGAGGCTCTCGGTGTGCGAGAGCCCTTCCCTTCGCTGACCTGACGCCTTCCGTCCTCCCGACTTCACTGAGGCCCGGCGCAGGGCGGGGCGTCCTGCGCACCTTTGCAGTGGCCGTCCTGTCCTTCCAGCAAACTGAAAGCAGGTCTCTGCTCGGAGCTCTGCCAGGTAACAGAGTCTAGCGGAAGTCATCAGCGCAAAACTGTATTCTGTCTTGATTGCATCCGTGTTTCTGGTACCTTTTGCTCATAGCAGCCGTTTCTCAGATGTGACGCGGCTTTTCCATTCTAAATACGCTGACCTCGGCTACAGTGTCCGGCAGTGGAGGATTTGAGCTCGGGAGCCCTGGGCCCTGGGTCCCGGTTCAAATCCCATCTCTGCCCCGCCATTGCCCTGCCTTCAGGAACCCCGTCGGGCCTGCGGGCTGTTACGAACGTTGATGTGTGTGCAGTGCCCGGAGCCTGGCCCAGGGCACGTTCAGGGTTACCCCTTGCTGTGGAGACTGTTTAAAAAGGGACTTGACGCAGAGAGTGCTTGGGGCTCGGCCTGGCGGCTGCTACCCTCACACCCAGCCTGCCTCCCTCTGCGGGGTCTGCTGCTGCCCGCCCACCTCCCTAGTGAGCCCCCGGCTGCATGGAGTTTAAGCTCCCGGCCTATAAACACGCGATCATGTTTCCCAGGCTTTGTCCTGTTACTTGCAGCCGCTCTCAGGCCCTGCACACTCCTCCCACCCTGAGTCCCAAGCCCCCCCTGATTCCCCCTGTCCCTCACCCATGCCTCAGTTTCCTCATCTGTGAGGTGGGAGAGGGGGGAGGTGGGCGAGAGACCAGCTGTCACCCCACAAACGGGCCTCACGCTGTGCTGGGCGATGGCGCAAACCCTTGATGGCGGGCCCCAGAAGACGCTGCTGATCCCCGCATCCTCCTCCACTCACTACCCGGCCCCCTACCTGGGACCCTCCCCCAGAACCCCCTCCCGCTCTCTGCTGTCCCCCTATCCCCCGGGTCTGACATTCCACACTATGGAACCCGGGACTTCACCCGCCATCTGGCGGGTGGACTGGGGCCAGGAAGGCTGGCAGAGGCAGGCCAGCCTGGGGGTTAGCTGCTCACGCGCCTCCACCTGCCTCGGTTTCTGCATCTGTAAAATGGGAACAGTAGTGCTCGCCCGCTCTTGCCGCTGTCCTTGTGGGGCCTGGCGCCCCCTCGTGCTCCCGAGGCTGTGTGACTGGCACTGCCATCGGTGAGAGACGGGAGGCAGCCCTGCCTTCTGCAGGTGCTGTCTGGCACCATGTTGGCTGTCAGCAGAGATGGAAAACCCACCGCCTCTGTCGCTGCCCACATGCAGCTACTTGGGTGGGGCGGCTGGGCACCTCTTGTGTCTTGTCACCCCTCTCCATGGAGGCCGGAGCGCGGGAGCACGGCTTCCAGCCCCACCTCTGAGCATCTCCTCACCACCCCTGCCCCACGCCCGGTGCTCGGGCCTGTGGCTCCCCCCAGACCTGCTCCCGCCGGGGCTCCAGCCCCAGACCTCCTGGGCCAGCCTGGCCCGTCACCTGCTGAGCTCTCCCTACTCCTGCCCCAGCACCTCAGGCTTTCTGGACAGGGCTGGGGGCCGGGGTCGGCCGGGCTTGGTATGGACCCCATCTCCACCACCCACGTGCTGCCCAGCCTTGGCCGAGCCGCCTGTCTTCTCATAGCCTCGGGCTCCCCCAGCCCGGAAAGACGGGGTCATGATGGAGATCAAGGAAGCGTGACTTACGGAGCGATCTCCAGGCACCCAGCCAGCATTTCGCCCGCATGACCTTGTTTTCCCTTCCCGATGTCGCCGTGACGTGGGCAACGCCTAGTGTTCATGGGCGATGGCGTTGCCAAGCACTGTTCCCAGCGCGTGAATCCATTTAATCCTTGGGACAATGCCGTGCGCGAGTGGCTAGCGTCATCCCGGTCACGCATCAGGGGACTGAGGCAGGGCGGCAGACTGACAGATCCGGGCAGGCGGGCTCCAGAGCACACGCCCTGAGCCCACGTGGGTGACATGACTTCTCAGGAGACCCGCAGAGGGGGAGTGGCTTGTCCACATAGGTGGGGCACAGCAGAACGGAGCTCAGGGTTGGGACAGTCCAAACCCTACACCTATGAAGCCGGGCACCTGGCTGAGCCTCTGCAGAGGGATTGACTGGGGGTTCCACTGACTGAGGGGAGGTCACTCCCCAGGAATCCGCAGGCTCCTCGTAAGGGCCCCGAGCCTTCCTGCTTGTGGTGGAAGTGAGCTGTGAGCAAAAGCCACCCCCCTACCCACTGGGGAGCTCCTTAACCATAGAGACTTGGGTTCATTCATCCATCCGCTTACCTACTGGCTCATCCTTCCACCCATCCACACACACACACACCATCCATCCGTCCACGCATCCGTCCATCACCCATCCACACACCTAAGCTCCCATCTGTCACCCGTTGCCCACGCTTCCTTCCATCTCTCCTCCCACTCACACGTCCGCCCAGCTACTCATCACTCCACCTCTGTGCATCTACTCACCCGTCCTTCCACCTGTTCGTCCGCTCTCCCTGCCTTTTTTCCTGCCTTCCTCCCGTCGCGCGTTCATCTCTTCATCTTGCCAGCCAGCCAGTGCCTCTTCTGTGTGAGACGCTGTGCTGGGCAGTGCTGAGAACTTGGGTAAATTGTCTACAGTCCCTCATATGCAGAACTTACTTACTCCCTAGGAAGGGCGTTTGACTTACAATTCAGCGTCACATGGTATGAGAAATGCCATAGCTGAGGCAGCATGAAGGGCCGTGATAGACCAGGGAAGCAGAGGACTCTGCTTAGGGATCAGGGAAGACTTGCTGGAAGAGGTGTCCTTTGAAGGATATTTGTATGAGTCAGGGCTCTCCAGAGGAACAGAATCACTAGAAAGTAGGGATAGAGAGAAAGATTTAAGAAATTGGCTCATGTGAGTATGGAAGCTGGCGAGCTCTCTATCTACAGAGTGGGCCAGCGGGCTGGAGTCCCAGGGAGAGACCGTTCAAGTGTGGAAACCATCTGCTGGAGAATTCCCACTGCTCAGTGGAGGTCAGTCTCTCTGTGCTCATCTGGTCTTCAACTGATTGGACGAGGCCCACCCACATAATGGAGGGCAATCTGCTTTACCCAAGGTCTGTTGATTTAAACGTGACTCTCATCCAGAAGCACCTAGAAGAACAGCTGGCCATATATTTGGGTACCATGGCCCAGCCAAACTGACCTAAAGTGAACCATTTCAGCACTCGACATGCAAAGGAACTGGGGTTTGAAGCACTCTAGGCGCTGAAAACGACTCTTCCATTGGCCCAGAGGTGGGGTGTGGCTTTGGGACAGTGGGCTCTGCTCAGGGTAGAGAATATGGGCACCGAGACCAGCAAGTAGGTGGTCCCATCCTGGCACCTAGGAGGGGGCAGGGGCTGAGTTCTGAAGCTGGAAAAGATTGAGGGCAGGAGGAGAAGGGGGCGACCAAGGGTGAGATAGTTCAACGGCATCACCGACTCAATGGACACGAGTCTGAGCAAACTCTGGGAGCTGGTGAAGGACAGGGAAGCCTGGCGGGCTGTAGTCCTTGGGGTCGCAGAGCTGGACGTGCCTGAACAACAAGAGGCAGATCTGGGGGATATAGGGTTGCTCAGATTTAGGGCAGGTTGCCCTGCCCCTCCATTCCCCTCCCCAACCCCATGCCCTGCCAGGCCCAAGCTGGATGTGGTGGGCAGGCCAGAGGGCCTGGCAGGCCGGGCTGCTCAGCTGCCACTTCCAGCTGCTCCGGCCTGGGGCCCCCGTGCCTGCTGTCTCCAAGAGGCAGCCCTGGCTGGGCTCCCCGTGCCCGCCTCGCTCTGATCTCGCTCTCACCCCCACCTCTGCGCCTCGACCCCTGGGCCTCCTCTGGTCTCTCCGCGTCCATGCCTGGCTGTGTCTGCCTCTCCTTCTCTCCCTCTGCCCATCCCTGAGATAGGCGGGGCAGACATCAGTGGCTCTCTGCCTCTCAGACATCCAAGCATCCCCAGGACAGAAACCAGCCTGGCAGAAGCATCTCAGAGACCACCCTGTCCAACAGCCGGGACTCCTGAGGCCTCTGCGTCCTGCCCAGCGTCGCTCACCAGTCTCAAGGGGGTAGGGAATGCCTCTCCCCACCCCCCACTGACCCCCTTCCCTCCAGCTCCTGCGGCAGCTAAACCTAGAAACAGCAGTTAAATCCCAGGCATGCAGGAGGGGCTGGTTGCCAAGGGCCAAGGACTCTGCTAGGTGAAAACTAGGCTCCTTGCAAGTCTTAGGGCAAGAGAACCACAGGCAGCCCGGGAGAGGTGGTCGGGGCGCTGCAGCCTGTGGGCCTCTGTCCCTCGGCCTTTGTGACCCTGACCACCCTTGGAGGCCAGGGCTGGGGCCTGGCTGGGACGTCACGACCCGGCCCCTCTCCGACCTGCAACGTCAGAGGCACGCCCACGCCCTGCACTTCTCTCTGCCTTGGACCCACAGTCTGCGGCCCAGGAACATGAAGCTCTAGCTGGGTGGCCTTGGGCAAGGCAGGCCCCCTCTTTGTAAGGACGGAGCCAAACCCCCTCCTGGGCAAAACTCTGGGGACCACCGGTGCCAAGTTCCTGGCATTAGTCTCCGTGTGCCTCGCTTTTCCTCATCTGTAAAATGGGGAGACTGGCACGTGCTTCCTGCTTTCCTAGAGGGGCTGTGAAATCGAGGGAGTCCGTGGTAGGAGTACCTCGAACAGTGATGCCGAGCGCGGGGGCCGTGGCCCTGATGCTGCTGTAATTCCTGCTCCTCCCCGACCCCGGGAGACACTGAAGAGGCTGATCCCATGTGTGTCCGCTCTGGAGAAACGTCTGATGCTCTGATCTCACCACCAGGGCCTCCCCACTGGGCAGGAGGCCTGGACGCTCGGCTTAGCTGTGGCTCGCTCCATGCCTCAGTTTCCCCCATCCGGGTCAGGATTGCATCCCAAAGCTTCTTCCAGCTCTGACATGATTCATATCTGGGAGATTCGGGCAGGAGTCTCAGCCCACCTATTAAACACGCATTGTTGGCCCCAGGAGTGGCAGCGGCAAGATCAGACCCAGGCTGTGTGACCTGATCCTCTCGGAGGTGGCAGGGAGGGTGGGCCTTGAATCGCCTCTCAATGGGTCGTTCTGAAGGCACTGGGGGCCTTGGGGGTGGAAGAAGACGGAGGCTTAAATAGACGAACCAACAGGATCGGGGTGGAGGGACCTTGGCACTTGGTGACGCTCCAGATAAAATTTCCCGCCGGGCCTGCTGCGGGCGGAGCCCCGAGCCGCCTCTGAGGGTGACCTGAATTGGCTCCTGGGCCCGGGTTCTGTCTGTGTCCAGGCAGCGCCTCCTGCCTGAGGCTCCCCTGGCAGAGGCCGCCGCTGACAGGATGCCGATGGCTGAGGGTCTGTGGTGGGCGGGTGGGTGGAGGGCCGTGGAAACTGAGAAGCCGCTGCCTGCCCCCAGGCCGTGGAGGGCGGAGGCAGAAGGGGAGGGGTTTCTCTGCCCTCAGCCTTGGGGCAATGTGCCTGAGCATCTGGGGCCTGAGCTCACTGACCCTGATGGTGTCCACGGCTGCGTCCCAGGGCCCGCCCAGTGCGGGGACCGTGCCAGCGGCCAGCGGCCCTGGGCACCAGCATGCCCACTGAGGCCTGGGCAGGGCTGTGCCCTCTGCTCAGATCAGAGGGGAGAGAGGTGGGCCGCCTTCCTGTGGGCACGCAAGGGTCAGGGGAGGAAACAGGTGCAGAGAGAGCGGGGCGGCCCAGCGTGGCACTGCCGGCACGCGCTGTCTGATGGAAGCCCTGTCTGCCGCGCCCTCTGCCCCCGTTCTCATCACCGCTGGCCCCTCACGGCTCCACCGAGCATCTGGCCCAGAGCAGGGGCCCCACGCATGTTTGAGGAACGAATGAATGATGAGCCAATTAATCAGTCTGGGAAAAACCGGAATAGAAGCACCTCAAGACCCTTTAAGATCAGACGCTCTGAACAAGGCTCAGGGCTCCCTCTGAGCACGTACCACGATGTCTGCGAAGTCTCAGTGGAGCTGGGTTCTGGGATGTTGGACTTGTGCTCTGAACCTGAAAGTGTTAGTCGCTCAGTCGTGTCCAACTCTTTGTGGCCCCATGGGCTGTAGCCTGCCAGACTCCTCTCTCCATGGAATTTTCCAGGTAAAAATACTGGAGTGTGTAGCTGTTTCCTTCTCCAGAGGATCTTCCCAACCCAGGGGTCGAACCTGGATCTCCTGTATTGCAGGCAGATTCTTTACTGTCTGAACCACCAGGGAGCAGGTACCATGATTATCCCCAAATTACAGGCGAGAAAACCAAGGCTTCAGGTGGAGTCTGCCTCAGGACGGGCTTCTTCGGCAATCTGGGCAGGAGGGGTCTTACGCAGCCAAACAGTGCCCCTGACTTGTGTGACTTGTGTGACTGGGATGGAGAGGGGCCCGTCAATGGGGTCGGGGCTGGGGTGGTTCCCCACTCTCTCTCCACTGTTCCAGTGAGCATCACGTCAAGGTTCCCTCTTGGCCACCTCCTGAGGGCTGAGATTGCCACAGGGCTTAGCCCGGCTGTGTGGTCTCTTCTGCTCAGGGAATTTTATATAAAGGACTCTGCTGAGCCCCATCATTTGGGACTCAGCAGGGGAGTTTCTGCCCCTTAGAAACGGACTATCGCCAGACAGACCCCTTAATCTCACTGAGCCTGCTTTCTCATCTGTGACATGAGAACCAAAAATCACATCCGTCTCAACCAGTGGGAGTGAAACAGGAACAGCTGTTTGAGTAAGAGCCTTTCCGCAGAGTTCTATACAGCAGTGAAGAAGGACTGTCCTGAGGTGCAGGTAGCAACTCGCTGAACCTCAGACACACACTGCGGAGGGAGAAGAGGCAAGCTCCAGGAGACAGAGCTCCTGCGGTCCTCTCTCTATAAAAACAGAAGACACAAGCACCCTTTGGTGTAACACAGACGCAAGTATTAACAGGTAAAGAGTAACAATACATTTGAACAAGAAACACCCAGTTCAAGACCTGGTTACCTCTGCGAAGGCCAAGAGGCGCCCAGAGGTGTGTGCTCAGCTTGCCTAGGGTGCCCGACGTCTCAGCGCCCGTTGTCCCGCCTGTGCCTCGTGCAGGCGAGTGACTCAGGAGGACTGGACCAGCACAGCGGCCAAGGAGAGGGAGAGCAGGGTGCTTCACTGCTCTATTTTGGCAGGCGTTGCTTCGCGGTTGCCTGAGCCTTTGGGCGCCTGGCCTGACCTCACTGAGCTCAGTCCTCTCGTCTGTGAAACAGGGACAGCCCCGCACGGAGGGTGGCACGGACTCGGTGCAGTCATGCCCCTAGGACCCTCGGGACGTTGCCTGCCTCGCCCAGGTGCCCGTTCAGCCCCAACGGCCTTGACCACTGCTTTCTCTGCAAATATGGGGCACAGAAGAGGGGAAAGCCTGTACAAGGCTGTAGGACTCAGGGCTCTGAAGCTGAGGCGGCCCCCAGGACCCCCCAGGAGCCCAGAGTCTCCGCAGCTCTCCCCGTGGAAGGAGGTCAGGCCTGAGGACATTTTGCTTCACTTCAATCCGCAAAAATCCCTTCCCATGTGACTCATGGGCCCCCATAATCGGTCATAAGGTTGACTGTAAGCACGGAGGCTGAGCCACACGACTCCACGCCACCCTCCTCCCATGGTGTGAAGCCCTGGGGGTGGGGGCGGTCTCCTGCCTGGTGGAGGACATGTCCACCAGCACATCCCAGAGAGCCAGGCCACAGGCACTGGGCCAGCATCTGCCTGGCCCCGGGCACCCACTTACAAGGCTCGGGAGTAAGTCTGGTTACAAGGACCTTAGCCAGTCCTTCCAGCCCTGAGCCTCAGTTTCCTCAGCTGTCAAATGGGGATACGGTTGTGTGCCCACGGCCATCAGATGATGGGTAGACATGGCTTGGCCAGAACCGAGCGACTTTACTGACCGTTAGTAACAATCTCAAGGGCATCTCCAGGCCCTGTCCCTGACTCAGGACCATACTGTGGAGCACCAGAGGTCTGTTTTGTCCACAGCTGGATCCCAGTGGCCAGCTCAGGCCATGGCACAGAGCGCAGCATGTGAACCATTGTGCTGGGGGCTGGGTGTCTCCGGGGGTGTGGGTCTGAGCCCCACATCTGCTCTGGCCCCTGTGTGACACTATCTATCCCCCACCTGCCCAGTTCTCCTGGACGTCAGAGCCAGCTCTCAAACGCCACCTCCTCCTAGGGCCCTCCCTGACTGCTGGGCCGGGAGCCTGCTCTCTCCTAGATCCTGCTGCCCTTAGTCCGAGGACTCCAGGCACATCAGCCACGTACGTGAGGCCCTTGCCAAGGAGGTTCTGTGTAGGGTTGGTAGCTCATTCATCCTGTGTGGCCCACAGGGCTTGCCCACCTAGCCTGCCCACCTCGTCCCTGCATGCCCAGGCCTAGCAAAGGGCCTGGCGCACACGGGCGTGACTGGACGGTGGGCGTCTAGGCAGAGGTTCTGCCCTGCTCATGGCAATCGATCACCCGTGTGCCTCCCAGGCGGGTTCCATGCTCTCCCCTCCTGACGGGAGCCCCTCCCACCACGCAGGGCTGTGCAACCCTGCAGGACATAGCAGAAAGGACAGTGCGAGGCTTCCGAGCTTGAGTCACCGTGGCTTCTCAGGGGCCACTTCCTCCAGGGTCGGCGGCCTGTGCAGAGGACCCGAGGCCTCTCGCCAGTGGCTGATACTGCCGGCCAGCCCTGTGGGTCGGCCACCAGGAGAGTAGGGCCTCCAGCCCTTGTCAAGCCTCCTGGTGACAGTGAGCTCATGAGTGAAAGCCCCCAAGGCCAGAATCACATGGCCAAGCCACTCCCTAATTCCTGGCTGACAGAAAACACGAGCTGTGACCCGTATTTGTTGATGACAGGGGTAATGTATAACAGTGATGGGTAACCAACCCAGGCAACCTCAGGCCAGAAGGATTCAGGAAGGCACCGCCCACAGGTCACGCAGGGGCCTGACCCTCACCCCTTGGGCCCCGAGCCAGGGAGGGGGGTGTGTGGTGTGAGCCTAGGGACGGGGGAGAATGTCTGTCTCAGGCACCATCTGGGAAATTTCCATCCCCAGGAGGCAGGTCTGACCCTTGTCAATGTGGTTTGTCCCTCTGGGGTGAAGTGAGTGGCGCTCCCCGAAAGCAGGGAGGCCTCTCTGGTGATTCCTGGTGTCTGCGGGGAGGGATGGGAGTATTAATAGTCAGAACCACTGCAAGGCCTTGCAGGGTAGCCAGTTCAGACTCTTGTTCTGGTTTTTGTTTGTTCTTTTCTTTTCTTTTGCAGCATCAAACCCCACAAGTCACTGTTGCCCCAAATTCAGGCACACCCACGTATGACTGGGACATCTTCTCTGCCAGGCCCCAGGCTGGGCACTGGGAGCTGGGCATGCAGAAGTATGCAAGCCACAGCCCCTGCCCTCTGGGAGTTCAGCCCAGACCGGCCCACGTGGGAGGCGGGGCTGCCAGCACCCCCAGGCCCTCCACTCCCACCCTGCAGCGCTGCTCAGCGCTGGGCTGTTGCCGTAGCCCCCTCGTCGGCCTCCCTGATCCATCCTTGCCCCCTACAGCCTCTTCTCCCAATAGAGCTCAGAGCTGTCCTTACAAACAGCGGATCAGACCACGTGACTCTCCTGCTCAAAACACTCCACTGACCCTGGTGGAAAACTTGCCTTAGCAGTGGGAAGTCCCGGGGCCATTGCCCAATCACCCAAGATCACAGTCAGGGGGACCACCTGCCCTCCGGGGATTCTGGGTGCGACGTGATGCCAGGGGCAGCTGCGAAGCCCTGACTCGGGGGGTGCTCGGCGTCTCGGCCACATGAGATTAGGATACATTAGCAGATACCATGAGGAGCCCGGCACTGCCGCTGTCCTGTACCCCTTACCCAGAGTCATCAGACACACCCCAAAGGCCCCCAGTGAGATGACAGGAAAGTGTGTTCCGCCCGGGGCTGAGGTCCCAGCCACACAGTACCTCCCGCAGGCACTAGGCTGAGCAGAAGCACGCCTGCCTGGGAACCACGTGATCTGGCCCCAGCTCCAGGGAGCTCCAGGACCCCCCAACCGCACAGTGAGGGATGGACCCGTGGCCTCCTCAGGTGGCATGGGATTGCTTGGAAAAACGGGGGGAGCCTTCTGGGATGGTGGGAATGTTCTCCCTCTAGACGTGAACACAGCCCCCAAGCCTCATCCTGGAGATTTGTTCATGAAGTGTGAGACAATGAACTTGAGCAAATCCCGGGACTTGGTGATGAACAGGGAGGCCTGGTGTGCTGCAGTCCATAGGGTCACAAAGAGTCGGATACGACTGAGCGACTGAATAACAATGATGAGTTCTTTCAGTTGCTCAGTCGTGTCTGACTCTTTGTGACCCCACCCACTGCAGCACGCTGGGCCTCCCTGTCCATCACCAACTTCTGGAGTTTACTCAGACTCATGTCCATTAAGTCAGTGATGCCATCCATCTCATCCTCTGTCATCCCCTTCTCCTCCTGCCTTCAATCTTTCCCAGCATCAGGGTCGTTTCCACTGAGTCAGTTCTTCGCATCAGGTGGCCAAAGTATTGGAGTTTCGGCTTCAACATCAGTCCTTCCAATGAATACCCAGGACTGATCTCCTTTAGGATGGACTGGTTGGATCTCCTCACAGTCCAAGGGACTCTGAAGAGTCTTCTCCAACACCACAGTTCAAACGCATTGATTCTTCGGTGCTCAGCTTTCCTTATAGTCCAACTCTCACATGCATACATGACCACTGGAAAAACAATAGCTTTGACTAGATAGACTTTTGTTGGCAAAGTCAGGTCTCCTTTTTAATATGCTTTCTAGGTTGGTTATAACTTTTCTTCCAAGGAGCAAGTGTCTTTTAGTTTCATGGCTGCAGTCACAATCTGCAGTGATTTTGGAGCCCAAGAAGATAAAGTCTGACACTGTTTCCATTGTTTCCCCATCTATTTGCCATGAAGTGATGGGACTGAATGCCATGATCTCAGGTTTTTGAATGCTGAGTTTTAAGCCAGCTTTTACTCTCCTCTTTCACTCTCAAGAGGCTCCTCAGTTCCTCTTCACTTTCTGCCATAAGGTTGGTGTCATCTGCGTATCTGAGATTATCGATATTTCTCCCAGCAATCTTGATTCCCGCTTGTGCTTCACGCAGCCTGACATTTTTGCATGATGTACTCTGCATATGAGTTAAATAAGCAGGGTGACAATATACAGCCTTGACGTACTCCTTTCCCGATTTGGAACCGGTCTGTTGTTCCATGTCTGGTTCTAACTGTTGCTTCTTGACCTGGATACAGATTTCTCAGGAGGCAGGTGGTCTGATATTCCCACCTCTTGAAAAGTTTTCCACAGGTTGTTGTGATCTACACAGTCAAAGGCTTTGGTGTAGTCAATAAAGCAGAAGTACATGTTTTTCCTGGAATTCTCTTGCTTTTTCTATGATCCAGTGGGTGTCAGCAATTTGATCTCTGGTTCCTCTGCCTTTTCTAAATCCAGCTTGAACATCTGGAAGTTCTCAGTGCATGTACTGTTGAACCCTGTCCTGGAGAATGTTGAGCATTTACTTTGCTAGCGTGTGAGATGAGTACAATTGTGAGGTAGTTTGAACATTCTTTGGCATTGCCCTTCTTTGGGATTGGAATGAAAGCTGACCTTTTCCAGTTCTGTGGCCACTGCTGAGTTTTCCATATTTGCAGGCATATTGAGTGCAGCACTTTAACAGCATCATCCTTAAGGATTTGAAATAGCTCAACTGGAATTCCATCACCTCCACTAGTTTTGTTTGCAGTGATGCTTCCTAAGGTTCACTTGACTTGAACAGCAACAGTAATGTGCAACAGACCCCAATCTCAAAGGGAATCTGATGAATAAATTTTTCACAAAGTCATGTGTCGGGGAAAACAGTTGGGAGACTGTCCCAGCTTAAAGAGATTGACCTGGTCGTCAAGTGCGACGTATACCCCTTCTCTAGACCTGGGTTCCAGGAACTTCCCGGCGGCCCAGTGGTTGAGACTCTGTGTTTCCAATGCAGGGGTTGCGGGTTCAGTCCCTCGTTGGGAAACAGATCCCACATGCTGCACAGTGCAGCCCAAATACAATAAAATAAATAAAAGGATCCTGGTTCTGGGAAAGAAAAGAGGAAGGAGGGAAGACCCAGCCACGTGGAATACCCGGGGGCAACTTGAGTGTGGATGGAGAATTGGTGGATCATTGTAATTTTCTCTTGTAATAATGGTGACATACTTATATGGAGCAAGGTCCTTGCTCTTAGGGGCCGCATGATCGAGTATTCAGAAGTCAGGAGACATGAAGTCCTCAACTTTTCTTCAAATTCTGAGCAGAAAAAAAAAAGGCACATGTATGTGAAGATAAGGAAAATATGCGAAAATATCAACAGAGGTTGAACTTAGGTGAAATATAGGCAAGCATCTATTCCATATTCTTTCAAGATGTCAAATTTTAGGACATTTTTATAATAAAAGTTAGGGGTGTGTGTGTGTGTATGTGTGTGTGTTAATCACTCGGTCATGTCTGACTCTTTGTGACCCCATGAACTGTAGCCGCCAGGCTCCTCGGTCCATGGGATTCTCCAGGTCACCATGCCCTCCTCCAGGGGATCTTCCCAACCCCGGGATCGAACCCGGGTCTCTTGCATTGCAGGCAGATTCTTTCCTGTCTGAGCCACCAGGGAAGCCCCAAAAGTTAAGGTTAGGATGCATAAAATCTAAAGCTCTGGTTGTGGTCCTGGGTCACCCAGCTCCTGCCATCCCTGACCTCACCCCGTCACTCTCCTCCTCACTGTCCCTACTCAAGCCACACACACATGTGCACACGCACGCATGCACACACATATGCACGCACGCACGTGCGTGCACACTGGCCCAGGACACACCGGGCTCCTTCCTGCCTGGGCCTTTGCACCAGCTGTCCCCTGTGCCTGGAACACCCCTCCCCTCGATTGCCACACGTCTGGCTCATGTCACTCAGGTCTCAGCTCTGATAGACCCCAGGAGGCTCAGTAGCTCAGTCCCTGTCCCAGGGACGCCAGCACCTTCTGACTGTCCACCGGCGGCGATGACACCATCCTCGGCATGTCAGAGGTGCCTTCCCTCATGGACACAGATGGCAGCTGCGGCTCCAGATAGCAAAGTGCCGTGAGAATCGAGAGGTGGGGCAGGGCCACGGCTGCCCACCTTGAACCATGAGGTGTCTCCCTCTCCACGAGGAAAACCTTTCCCCAAAGCCGCTCCGCAGCCTCTGTCTTACATCTCATCGGCTGGAAGCCGGTGGCTCACCCAGCCCGGACCCGACAGTGGCTGTGGGCAGAGGGAAGGCTGGGGCTTCCTCCCTCGAGAGCAGAGTCCTCCCAGCCAGAGCAGGTGGCTACCGCGAAGACCCCACGGGGGTGATCTTCCCACGAGTCTAGAACTTGGATATGACAACGCTCACCTCGCATCGGGGCCTTCTTTTCATTCTTCCAGCCAAGGGAGCAGCTGGTGGCCTCACGTCCCACTCTACAGATGGGTAGATGGAGGCTCAGAGAGGCACAAAGACCTACAGAGTCCTGGACGGTCCAACCCCAAATTCTCTGTACGTGGAGAGGCTGAGAGGACAGGGTGGGCAAAACGTCCGGGGTGTCCCCGGGGGCAAGGGGCGGAATTCCATGGGACTGGGAAACGCAGCAGGCTGCCCAAAGGGGGTGGCCCTCTGTGGCACCTGGAGAATGGAGGGGATTCGGCAGGGGCTACATGAAGCATCAGGTGGGGAGACCGGAGCAGCCAGGGTGAGGAGAATCCGAGCACGGGCACCTCTGGGCCCCGAGGATGGAGGGGACAGGCTGGGAGGGGCGGCTGGGTGTGACGCTCCTGGAGGACCGCCTGTTCCTTGTTCTGCAGGCGGCAGGGGACCACCAACAGTCCTGGGGGCCACGAGCCTAGCAGAGACAGCCCAGAGAGGACTGGAGGGGCGAGAGAGGGGCCAGGAGACCACAAGGACGATCGGGACCACTGCAGGGAAGGTCTTGGCTTCCTGGGTGCTGGGGCTGCGTCTGCCAAATAGCATCCGCAGTGCCCACACCCTGTGGGGCTCCTGTGAGGACTGAGGTCCTGGCAGCTCTCCGGGGCATCCCCCGCCCTGGGCCCTGTGCTGAGAACGGCGCTTGCTTCACCTCGAACCGAGTTCTGCAACTTCCTGTGAAAGTGAAAGTGTTAGTCGCTCAGTCGTGTGCGACTCTCTGTGACCCCCTGGACTGCAGTCCGCCAGCTCCTCTGTCCAAGGGATTCTCCAGGCAAGGACACTGCAGTGGGTTGCCATGCCCACCTCCAGGGGATCTTCCCGACCCAGGATTGAACTCTGCATCGCAGGCAGATTCTTTACCATCTGAGCCACCAGGGAAGCCCCCTGAGGGTCACATTATTTGAAAGGCCTCTTCCACAGCACACAGCTAGGGAGGGAGCCTGGCCACCGCGTCCTAGAAATCAGAGCATCTGTCCCAGCTGCCATGTGACCTCCTGCCTGAAGCACCACTGAGTCCGCCAGCCCAGCTCAAGGGCTCCTGGGACCTGCAGAGGCCTCCGATGACCTTGCCTCCCCTCCAGCCCAGCTCCGGGCAGCCCCTCAGGACCCCCAGCCTCATCTCCCGGCCCAGGGCTCCCTCCTGACAATGCCACCGCCCTAGGGATCTGAGCAGAGGGATCTGAGCCTCCTGGAGGCCAGAAGACTGGGCTCTGCGCCAGGCACCACCTGCCAAGCCCCGGGCACCGCAGTCCTGCCCTCAGGGCGACCTGCCCCCTGGAAGAAGCACCTGGAGTCGGTGAGCAGCTCCTTCCGCCATGACCGCCGTGGTATTGCAAGTCGTGGGAACGGGCGTCGGGTGCCGCTTCCCAGGGCAGAGCCCGCGCGGGCAGCGGCGGCCTCAGGTAAGCCTCTGGCCGGCGTCTCGCGGGCTTCGGCAGGTGCAGGACGTGGGGCTCCAGCTTCTCGGGTTCGCTCAGGGTCGGAGGCCCCCTGCGGCCTAGGCGCTCAGTCTCGGCTGCCTGACGGTCTCTGGTGAACAGCGAATCCCTCAGGGGCTCGCCGCCTGTGGCTCCTTGGGCCAAAATCCCACCGCCATCCCGCCCTCCCTGTGAGGGGGTGGGGGGTACAAGGGCTACAGAGAGGGCCAGCCTCTACGCACCCCCATCCCGGCCTCAAGGAGCTCGGGACTAAATGGTGCAAAATGTGCGGTGGTGAGACAGGGTGCTGAGCTCTGTCCCCTAATTCAGGAGGAGCCCTCGGCTTGGCCTGGGGAGCTGGGGGGCCGGCTGGACCCACGGAGGAGCTGCCCAAGCAAAGACGCAATAGTGGGAAAATCCAAAGGAAAGAGAAGCCTTCCGTGTGGCCGGTCGGAAGCGCCCAGTGCAGCCGGCAGGCTGTCCGGGGCAAGCGGCTAGGCTCTCTAGGTGAGAGCTTGAGGGCTGGACTGAGGGACTGGATCAGTTGGAGGACAGCAGGGAGCTGCTGAAGGTTGTTAGCAAGAAAGGGACGCGTGAGTTGGCTTTTTCCCTGGGGGCTACGGGAAGCCAGTGAGGAAGCTTCTGTGGAGGCCAGGCCTGCGTCAGGGACAGGCCTCCCGTGGACAACATCTCTCAGGGCGTGTGGGCCTGCAGGCAGGGGCTGACTGCGCGGGGTGTTGAAAGCCCCAGCAGAGATCAGGAAGAGGCCAAGGGAGGTGGGTGTTTCAGGACGGCCGGGCTCCGCCCCTCTCTGGTCCAGAGGCTCCCTGGTCTGCTCAGACCGCCACCCCCTTTCCCGATTGCTCTGGGATCCGGCTGCCAGGATTCCAGTCCCGCCCTGCTCCCCGGGGCCTGTCACACGGGGCGGATTGCTGGGCGGATTGCTTCATTTCCCTGTTGGCGCAGTGCCGATGACCGCAGCACCTGCCTCGCCGGGGCCGCCGTGGGGATTAAATACACTGATGCCATCAGAGAGCCGCGAATGGGGGCTGCGCTGGGGGGCGGGGGTGCTCTGGAGCCGCCCCCTCCCTCTCCCTCCCATCCCACCTCCCTGTCTCCACCCCACACCCCACCCGGCCCCATTTCCTCCTTCCCTCCTTCAAAACCAAAAACAAAACCTACGAGCCACTCACCCGGTCAGGTGTGTTTCATGAGAACGAGAGAGATCAAACACAGCTCCCAGGGGCTCTGCCAGCCGGGAAGAGCCTCTCACAGCCACGTGCTGACCCCTGGGCCGCCCGTCCATCAGGCCCCCGGCTCCTCCTCCAGAGAGCCTGATGCCCGCCCCCTGCTCCACAGTCCAGAGAGGTGCAGCCACCTGCCCAAGGTCACACAGCTTGTCAGTACGAGAACTGGGGCCGTCCGACCCCAGAGGCTGCGTGCCGGACCCCAGGGCTATGCGGGGCTGGGGGCAGGGCTAGCCCTGGAGGGCGTTTTCCCGAGAAAACCTCACCCATTCATCGGTTCATTCGTTCACTCACCCACGGTCTCTGTGTCTCCTCGCGGACCTCGTGTTCCTTGAAGATGTCAACTGTGCTGTTTACTTCTGTAGCCCCCAGATCCCTGGGGCTTGGAGGTGCTCCTCAGGGAAGGGGAGAAGTACGCACGTGAAGGAATATTTGGGGACAGGATGTGTCCACGCTGCAGGCCTTCACTTGCCCACCAGCTCACCCCCCTGGGCCACTGCATTCAGACTTCCGTTTCTTGCTCTCCATGGAAGCCCGTCCCCAGGGCCACCGGTGGCCGGGCTCCAGGTGGACACGTCCACTTGTCACTGTCAATCCTCATCCCTGGCTCCGTTAACCCCTCGTCCTTCATGGTTCACACGCTTCTCTCTGGGCTCCCAGGACGGGCCCTCTCCCCTTGATGCACCCGCTCATCTTGAGGCCCGTTTATGCGGTCCTCTTCCGAGAACCACCCCTTCCAGGCTGGGGTTCCCGTCTCTCTCAACATGCTCTCCAGAGTGTTTTGCTAGATTCCCTGGCATCTAAAGCACGGGTCGGTGAGAGTATGAAGGGTACCTGACGCCAAACCACCCTCAGGAGCCCCTCTGTAACCGAGACATGGAGAAGGTTACCAGGGGCAGGCGAGATGAAGCAGGTGGTAAAAATCAGCAAGTCCACAAGAGGCCGCCTCTTCTTTCTTTCACCGAATACTTTCGGCTCAGGGGCAGAAGCGCAGCACTTAGCGGGCGTCGTCTCTGTGGTGGGCACGGTCCAAAGTGTTCCTTGTTCCTTCCCAGGATTGGAACAGGGGGTAGTAGTTAGCTCTAGTTGCGTAACAAACATCCCCAAACTAAAGGGCTTAAAACACCAACAGCTTATTTGGCTCACAGTTTGGTGGGTTGGCAGTTTGGGCTCGGCTCAGCTGGGTGGTTCAGACTTAAACTGAAGAAAGTGGGGAAACCACCAGACCATGCAGGTGTGACCTAAATCAAATCCCTTACGATTATACAGCGGAAGTGAGAGAGCGCATTGACGGACTAGATCTGATAGAGTGCCTGATGAGCTATGGACAGGCTTTTTCACGTGGCAGGGGAGAGGTTCTGAGACAGCAAGAGCGGAAGGTGCAAGGCCCCTCACGAGGTCACTCCACCTCATCCTATTAGCACGAGCAGGTCCCAGGGCAGCCCCAAAGCAGGGGGTAGCAGCAGACCCCACCTGTTGATGGGGAGGATTTCAGAGAATCCAGGGCATTGCCCAGTCTGCTGTGGAGACAGCCTTCGTTTTCAAAGGAGGCTGGTGGGGATGGAGCCGCAGAGTGGACTCCAGCCCGCTGACCCTCCTGCACACCCAGGCCTCTGGGCCTCTGAGCTCGGGAAAGGCAGGCCCCACCAAAGAGGGTGCTCCAAGGGGTCCCAGGCAGGCCGGTGACAAGCAGGCGCTTGACTCAAGAGGAGGATTAAGGACACTAAATCCGTCCCCGCGGCTTGAAGGGTGGCCAAAGCAGCAGGGCACCGCTCCAGGGGCAGGCCTCCCAACCCGCTGCCTGGCTCCAGCCTTGGGGGCCCCTCCCTCTGGGAATCTGGGCAGCTGACATGTGCCAAGCCTCCGATGACAGGGGCCAAGGGGCCTGCCCAGACCAGCAGGGCACACAGGTGCCACCAAGAGCTCTCGGTGCTCCCCGAGTGTGTGTCCCGAGGGCCAAGGCACAGAAAAGCAGGGCTTCCGAGCCTGCCTGTGGGGAGTCCAGGGGGGTCAGGCCTCGGGCAGGCTCCTGCGCTCTGGGCCCAGGTCCCTCCTCCCTAATGTGGGGTAAAAGGTATGCTCACAGGGAGGGGACTAGGGTCAGAGAAGGCAAGCACGTCAAGTACTTCTCCCAGGCTGGGCCGCTGCAATGGTGTCCAGAAACGTTAGCCACCCACGGCTATAGCCCAGGGGCTTCCCTGCTGGCTTAGTGGTCAAGAATCTGCTTGCTGTGTAGGAGATGCAGGTGACGAAGGCTCGGTCCCTGGGTGGGGAAGGTCCCCTGGAGAAGGGAAAGGCTACCCACTCCAGTATCCTTGCCTGGAGAACTCCATGGGCAGAGGAGCCTGGTGGGCAACAGTCCATGGGATTGAAAAGAGTGCGCGACTGTGTGACTGAGCTGGCACACACACAGCTCTAGCCCAGGGCACTCAGTCCAAGTCCAAGAGTGGCTGGGGACATAAAAAGCCACGTGGTACCTATAGTACAAAGCATCTCCCCTGGGGGCTGGAGCAGCCCCCCCACCCATCAGATTGGCTTATCTCCACTAATGCCTGTCTATTCATAGCGCCTGGGTTCAGGTATCCAGATAGTTTCATAGAATTTCAGGTTTTCCCATGAAAAAACAGCCTGTTCCCCCCCACCCCCCATTTCATGTTTCAAAACATTGTTGGCTATGAGAAGTACAGATGAGAGGTCCTCTGGATCAGGGTAATAATTACTCAGCAGTTCTGCCCTGACTGCGTCTTAGAATGAGGTGGGGAGCAGGTTTTCTTCTTGCACCTCTCACCTGACTAAAGGAATCACATTTCAGGACTCTGATGCGTAGCCAGGCATGAAACATCCTCTTGAGATTATAAAACAGGGAAGGGGCTTTGCCGGTTTAGGAGGGTCAGGGGAGACTCCTCCAAAGCAGGGGGTAGCAGCAGACCCCACCTGTTGATGGGGAGGACTACAGAGAATCAAGGGCATTGCCCAGTCTGCTGTGGAGACAGCCTTCGTTTTACAAAGGACCAAGCTGATGGGGTAAGACAGGGGAAGGAGACGCTCCCCAGCAGGGACCGTGGGCGGCAGCATCCCTCGGCAGGGAGACACTAGACAGCAAGTCTTAAGGGAGTTAAGGGAGTGGAAAGGTCCCCAGGGGGCTGGAACAAGGCCAGCTGCCTCCTTGGGTTCTTTGGTGGGGTTCGGGGGGTGTTTTGAGACCAAGACCTCCCTGCAGGCAAAATCTGTGCAAAGAGGCTCTTTCTTCCCAGAGAAAAGGGAGCGGCAAGGCCGGGGAAGGAGAATAAATGAATATCAGCATGCGTCGGGGTCATATAGATCCAGTAACCACATGGCTTTTCAGCATTTTTACCTTTTAGGGTATTTTGGTGCCTTTTTGTTGAACTAAATACTTTGCCACTGTCCCTATAATGGTTGGAGCAAAGCGGTGGTCATGTAGGGAGTCTGGAGTCCGACCGCCTTTGACCCTTGGGACTCTGAGAAACCCAGGTGGAAAACCGCGGGACTGGGGCAGGCTGCTGGGTCCCTGGCTTCACTTCCTGTGCACCTTTGACCTGGGCAGAGTTTCCCGAACTTTGTCAGTTAGGGTTCCCTGTACAAGTTTTTCTTCGGCCACACAACTCATGGATAGAACTGTGTCCACAAAAAAGATATGTCGACATCCTGACCCCAGTACCTTACTCAGAAATAGAGTCTGTGCGGATGTCATCAAAATAAGATGAGGTCATTAGGGCGGCACGCATTAGGGTGGCCCTAATCCAAGTGACCGGGCTTCCCTGGTGGCTCAGCAGTAAAGAATCCGCCTGCCAGTGCAGGAGATGCAAGAGATACGCGTTCCATCCCTGGGTCGGGAAGATCCCCTGGAGAAGGAAACGGCAACCCACTCCAGGATCATTGCCTGGGAAATCCCACAGACAGAGGCGCCCGGCGGGCTTACAGTCCATGGGGTCGCAAAGAGTCGGCACAGCTTAGCAGATGAACAACAACAGTCTGAGTGACCGAGGTCCTGATGAGAAGAGGGAAATCTGACCGCAGAGGAGGGTGGCTGTGTGAACTCAGAGACGCACAGAGAGAAGGCCAGGTGACCCCAGAGGCAGAGGTCAGGGCGATTCAACGGCAAACCAAGATATGGCGAAGGAGGATGGAGACCACCAGAAGCTAGGAAGTGGCAAGGAAGAATTCTGCCCAGAGCCTCAGAGGGCGCACAGCCCTGCGGACACCTGGATCCCAGAGTTCCGGCCTCCAGAAACAGGAAGGGAAAAATGTTAGTGGTTTTAAGCCATCCAGTGAGTGGTGCTTCGTGACGGGAGCCCGAGGCGCTAACATACTCCCTAATTCATCGCTCAGTTAATTTCCCCCCTTCAAACAGACTCGTGTTTAAACAACTGGCACACATTTTGTTAAAAAGTAAATCTCCCACTGCTGCTATAAATGGAAGGCCACGCTCCTCTCCAGAAATAGAAGGCGCCTTAAACGTAAAGACAGTGGAAACCAGCTAGCGGAGCGCCGTGCAGTCGCCTGAAGGCTCTGATCTGGGGGCATCCTGGTTAGAAAGGAAGATGACCAGGTGAGGAAGGGCGCTGAAGCCACAGAAGCGCCCAGCAGAGACCACTCGACGTGTCAGAGGGAGGAAAGGAGGACGGAAGAGGGCAAGCTCCCTTACTGCCCGAAAACGTCTCACCCTGAGTCGTCTCCCAGCGCTCAGGATTCAGGAGTGGCCATCCATCGGCCCCCACCAAATCCACCCCCCTCTTATGTCCTGAGCAGCTCGAGGCCCAGAAAGCTTCAGTGATTGGCCCAAGGTCACACGGTGCTGGTGGGCAAGGCTGGACGTGAGCCGAGCTCCTAGGCGCTTTCCAGGAAATCACGCACGGGAGACTCCGTGGTCCCGTCCAGCGGTCCCAGGTCAGGCCTGGACTGCCACAGACCAAGCACAGTGACGAGGAGGAGGGCGGTAAACTCCGAGGGCCGAGCAGACAGACTCAGCCCGCCCTGAGCCCACAGCAGCCACGGCCGCTCGAAGGCCATGCAGACTCATCACCGCGCTTCAAGGCAGTCGGACGCTAGCACAGCTGGGCTCACGCCGAGGGCTATAATTCAAGTGACGATCACAGCCTCTTGCTTCCTGCTTCATGGGACTGTCCGTATGGAAAATCAGGGTCGGTGCAGACAGCTTTCCCGCTCCACACGTGTGCATGCTCAGGCGTGTCCAGCTCGTTGCGACCCCACGGACTGTAGCCCGCCAGACTTCTCTGACCGTGGGATTCTCCAGGCAAGCATGCTGGAGTGGGCTGCCATGCCTCTCTCTAGGGGAGCTTCCTGACCCAGGGACTGGACTGGCATCTCTTGGGTCTCCTGCGTTGGAAAGCGGGTTCTTACTAGTGCCCCCTGGGAAGCCCTGTGTTCCATGCAGCCACATGCTGAACAACGGCAAGCATGGGGCACATCCGCACGGGCATCTCCTTCCCCCTCATCTGGCCAGGGGCCACCCTCTTCCGCGTTCCCCCGCTACTCCTTGCCTCTTAGCTTCCACTGGCTGCTCTGGCCTGGGGGAGGGTTGGCAAGGCTTAGAACATAGAGTCTGATGCCCTCGAGTTCACACCCCAGCTCCACGGTGCGGCCTTGCGTAGGTGGCTCAGCGTCTCTGAGCCTCAGTTTCCTCATCCGGGAAATGGGTCCCTTCCTCCGAGGTCGTGTCTGTGAGCGTTTGGCTTGGCGCCTGCCACATGGCAGAAGCTCTGTAAACACTGGCTGTCTCCACCTGCCAGAGTGAGCGAGAGTCCTGCAACGGCCAAGGAGAGGCCCACACACAGGGCCGGCGTGCTCCAGTACCCCGGCCCCAAAGGCCCCCTCTCGGCCTCTCTCCCATCCATCCACCCGAGGGCGGAGAGGCCCGTGGTGTGCAGCAGGCCCAAAGTGGACAAGTGGGTTCTTTGAGGGGGTGCGAGTGTGGTTGAGCTGGCATGGGAGGTCGGGATGTCCACACAGGTCGTGTGCAAAGCTGCTCAATGGCGAGGGTGGAGCCAGGGGTAGCAGGAGGGGGGTGCGCTAGCCACGGCCGCAGGCGGAGGGTGGGTCCTCCCCTGCCCCCACTTGCGGGGTAGAACTCTGAGGAGACAGGAATTTTCACTCCAGCCTGGCCCCTGGGTCACCATGGCAATACAGCTGCTGGGGCATGGCAGCCTGGCGGGTAGCCTGGTGGTATCAGGACAGATGCTTGCGGGCCTCTGCCGGTGCGAGGGACGGCCTGGTGTCGTCTGGGTTTGCTTGGCTCCTGACCCTAGACGACAGGACATTCATCAGGTTAAGGGATGTCCTGGGCCCAAGGCTTTCCATGGGCTTCCCAGGTGGCGCTAGAGGTAAAGGACCCACCTGCCAATGCAGGCAGATGGAAGAAACGTGGGTTCAATCCCAGGTCAGGAAGATTCCCTGGAGGAGGGCATGCCAACCCACTCCAGTATTCTGGCCTGGAGAATCCCATGGACAGAGGAGCCTGATGGGGCTACAGTCCATGGGGTCGCAGAGGGTCGGGCATGACTGAAGCGACTTGGCACACAAGGCTTTCTGCACGCAAGTGGTGAAGACCAGGCTTAAAAGCAGCAGGTGGTGCACAAGCGCAAGCGACGATGACGCTGCTGGAGACCAGGCTCAGGGCCCACGTGGCAGCCACCGCTGCCTCGGGCTCTGCACTTGCGCGAGGAGGGCGCCAGCTTCTGTCCTCCTGCACGGCCTGGCTGGGTAACCTGGGCCTGTGTCCCCCTCCCACCCGCCAAAACGAGCCTCTCACGCCCGGTCAGGCCCCTGAGATCTGACCGGTAACCTCCTTTCTCACCGTCCCCAGCGCGGTGTGCTCGCTCGCTCACGCCAGCTGGTTTTGTCACCTTGACTTTGACCTTCACAGTAACCCCGGGAGGGACCCCAGCCCCATCCTCGTTTTACAGATGGAGAAAACTGCAGGTGTTAGGCGCTCAGTCTTGTCGAACTCTGTGCGACCCCACGGACTGCAGCCCGCCAAGCTCCTCTGTCCGTGGCGTTCTCCAGGCAGGGATACTGGAGCAGGTGGCCACACCCTCCTCCAGAGGATCTTCCTGAGCTAGGGATCAAACCTGGGTCTCCTGCATTGCAGGCAGATTCTTCACCATCTGAGCCACCAGGGAGAAACCAAGGCTAGTTTGGGACTGGTCCTTTGCCTAAGGTCACAGCTGGTAAGGGGCAGGGCCTAGAACCAAACACACATCTCTCTGAACCCCAGAGCCCACACGCCTGCCCTCCGGCCGGAAACCAGAGAGGAGAGAGGCCTTCTCGGCACCGCTGTGTGTCCTGGGACAAGCCGCTTGCCCTCTCTGAGCCTCCATCTCCCCAGAAGTGGCCACAGAGGGCACCTGGGGTCACCTAGAGCTGACGGGTTCTGAGATTCCAGGAGTGGAGCTGGGGCGGCCAGCACACCGGGGGCCCACCCCAGCTGGCTCAGACGACCAGTCCTGAGGACCCAATCAGGACAGCCTTGGATCAGGCCATAAGTGGGAACAAAACAGTCAGGGAGCTTGCCTCCTCGGCTTTGTTTATTGTCTGGGAGCTGGGAATATTTTGAATTGTTGTGTTTGGGGAGGGAGGGAAAAATAACCAAATATAAGAAGGCAGTCAGTGAGCGGCCCGGGCAGGAATGCAGAGGAATTAGGCCTGCCTGGGTATGTCTGGGAGACGGGGATGCTCCCAGAGGCCCAGCACCCTCTGTGGCAAGAATTCTCCACTCCGACAAGACGTCCAGATTGTCTGGACAATGTCAGTTAAAAAAAAGTCTCGTTTCCAATTAAATTAGGATTTTGGAGGGTGGGAGCCAGACAGGAAGGTTTTTAAGCTTCCTGGGTGAATTGGGAGGATGAGCACTGAGGCTGAGAGCCAGGGCCGCCCACAGCACCGCCCGTCCAAGGTCCGGGGGGTCACGATGGCTGGCCTGGCCCGGAATTCCAGGTTTGGGTGGGCTGGGCGGGGCCTGGGACTGGGCATTCCTCACAAGCTCCCGGGCACCGCTCCTGGTCTAGGTGGGGAGGGTCACCCTCTGGAAGCCTCCTCACTGTGCTCATGACTCCAAGTGTGGTCTGGGGAGCTGGGGCATGTGGGCTCGTCAGAAATTCAGAACCTCGCCCTGCTAGCGAAACTGCCTGTGAACCCGTCCCCAGGAGGCCGTGAGCCCCGCAGCTGAGCTGGCCGAGGCCACCGTGGCTAGCCCGTGGTGCCGTAGACAGGGAAACTGAGGCACAGAGAAGCAGGCCGTTAAGGACCCCTCGGGGGCTTGGATCTAGGTCTCTCTAGCGAGGGTCTCTCATGCAGGGTTGGCTGCAGAGTCTTCAAGACGGGTGCCGCGAGGGGCTTTAGCCCCAGCTCCACAAACAGTCAATTTTACAGCTTGTGGACCCGAATGTGTGGAAGGGTGGCCCGCTCAGGGGTGGCGGGGCGTCTGAGGGTGGCTCCGCCCCATTCGTTTGCTCAGCAGAGGCCTGGGGGCACACCCCGAGAACCGGGCCCCACTCTAGGCCTGAGACCCGGCAGACTTGGCTCCGCCACAAGAAGCAGGCAGCCTCGACGTGGAAGTGGATATGAGCAGATGGACATAAAAACCATCAAGGGGCACGACACGGTTCTCCAAGTTAGGGTGGACGTGTGACCCGGTCTTGAGGGAGGAGACGCTGGCCGGAAGGACAGGAAGGAGCCAGCCTGCGGAGGGCTGGGGTAAAGCCCTCTGCGAGGACAAGCGGCCAGCAAAGACCCTGAGCCTTCGCTTAGGGTTTGCAGGAGGCCTGGAGGGCTGTGTGGCTGGAGGGGGAGGAAGAGGCGCGAGACAGAGCTGGGGGTCTCAGAGGCCGCGGAGGCTGTGCTGCTGGGCCAGCCGGCCACGCGTGGGCTGCTTCGAGGGAGGAGGAACTCAGTGCGTCAGCGGCTCTAACTTCTGATTTTTTAAAAAATATGTTTAGTTCAGTTCAGTGGCTCAGTCGTGTCCAACTCTTTGCGACCCCGTGGACTGCACCATGCCAGGCCTCCCTGTCCATCACCAACCCCTGGAGTTCACTCAAACTCATGTCCAGGGAGGTGGTGAAGTTATCTACTTATTTATTTTTGCTGTGCTGGGTCCTCACTGCAGCACGGGCGTTTCTCTCGTTGCGGGTTCACGGCTCGCGGGCTGCAGAGCACACCCTCAACAGTTGTGGCGCCCGGGCTCGCTAGCGCTGCAGCTCGTGGAACCCTCCCAGATCGGGGATCAGGCTGGTGTCTCCTGCATCGGCAGGAGCGATTCTTCACCACCAAGCCACCAGGGAAGCCCTTCTTTTTTATTTTTATTGGAATATTCATCACACTGAGGGATAAGTTCAGACCCTACGTGTACAGCATGGGTGTCTGCAGAGGCAGACGCCCCCCGGGATGGGGGGGAGGGCATCACCAGATTGGGAGAGGGCAGCCTGCCAGCCCAAGACGTGGTCTTTCTGGCAACCCCTCCCTCACTCCAGGGGCCACCACTGCTCCTATTTCCAAGACCACAGCTTCACAGCACTGACCTAGAGTCCACGTGCATGGCCATTTAAATGGCAGTCTGTGGTGCCGGGTGTCTCTGCGACCTCCCCTCTAGTTTGGGGGTGTCAGGAGTGCCCCAGCAAGGTTTCCGTCTCGCATCCTCCTATGCGTGTCCCAGCCTTCGGCTTTCTCGGGAATAACGCTGCTGTTCACACGCTTGTACAGTCCTCTGCGGACCTCTGTTTCCTCTCTCTCTGGTCAGCGCCGCTGGCGGTGCTGGCAGTTCAGTTAAATGGATGTTTCACCTTCTGAGACATCGCTGAACTGTTCTCTGCAGCCTCTGTGGCATTCCTGCTCCCCACCACGCGGGGAGGGGAGTCCCGGACCCCTCTGGCTGCTCAGCGGAGAAGGGCTGGGCGGGAGGGCGATCGGGGAGGAAGCCTGAAGTCACCAGCAGAGGGGGCGGGGGAAAGGGTGGCCTGGCCTGGGGGGCTGGACAGCCGAGCTGCCGGGTGAGAACATGGGCGCACTGCCCCCTCCCTCGAAGGTCTGTCTGCCACACCAACACTCTCCCCTCCCCAGGGCAGACCTGCTGTTCCCACCAAGGGAGACAAGGAAGGGTGCCCCGGAGGCCTGCCACCCACAGCCCACAGCCCACAGCAAGGGCTTCCCAGGATGTGCCGGGCACGGCTGGGCACCTTTGCCTTCCTTCTGGGTGCTCCCAGTCTGGCTGAGATCCTGGTGGCGGGGAGGGCAAAGGGCAAAGCGCTCCGGGGGGGGGGGAAGGAACAGCATGGGGCAGGGAACTGCTCAGGCGAAGTCCAGGCCGTAGAGAAGCCCAGAGCGTGCAGGCGGGAGAGGGTCGGCGAGCGTCTGATTAACCAAAGGCTGGGCTCCGTGCCATCATCGCCCTGCACGCTCAAGTCTTCACTTACTCTTCAAGACAACCGGGCACAGGGGTTCTGCCCAGTCTGCTCTGATGGATCAGGAAGCCGAAGCAGAGAGGGGACACGATTCCCTCGGGGTCCCGCAGCCTGTGAGAGACAGAGCTGGGGCTTGACCGTGGGCCAGAGGAGGGTAGGCAGGCGGGAAGCCAATTCCCGAGGCTGCGATGTGCTGAGGAAGCCTCTGTGGTGCCACCATCTGTCCATCCACATCCAGAGACGTGGACACGGCTGCGCCCGGGAGAGAGGGACCAGGTTGGGGGCCGCTCGGCCGCTCCCCCACCATCCCTTCCTCTCCTCCGGGAATGAGGGGCACGGCAGCCCACCTCACGACCCTCGCGCTGGCCTGATGGCCCAGCATGGCTGGACCCCAGCAGTATCTCAACTCAGCCTGATACACGGATGAGACGGACCATTCCCTGGCTAGGAACGAAGGGTTTTGTTCAAAGCCCTGGATCGATTTGGCCTTATTATTGCCGGCTGCTGAGAGGGAAGCATTGGAGAACAGCCTTTTCAAAATCTCATCCAATCCCTTGGAGTCCAGGGCCTTCCGTGAGCTCTCCCCAGTCGATTTCCGTTCCTGGAATGGGAAGTTAGTCTCCAGGGAATTTCAGGCCAGAATGGGGCTTCCAAATGGAACCTCTGCCCGGGTTTCCTTGAAGGTCCCTCCTCCCGCCAACGTGTCCGCTTCCTTGGTGCTCACAGCCGGATCCCCGAGCCTCAGCTGCCCCCTGACTCCCCAGCCTCACACTCAGCCCTCCGCAGGGAACTGGCCCCTCGGGAGCCAGACCCCCTGTGAGGGGGAGGCCGACGCCTCTGAGCTCCAAGCGACCGTAGATAAGGGGCCCACGGTGGCTCCATCTTGCCACCTTTTCCAGAGAAGGCAGATGTTCCAGTTCGTAAAACTCTTGCAACTATTTGTTCACAGCAATTAACTCAAAATATTTTAAAGTCCAGTGGAGTCCAAGTCAGTGCAGACCTCCCCACCCCCAACCAAGTTTGAGACCTGTTGTCACAATGAGGCCAGACTCTGATCACCCCCTCAGGCCCAGACAACAGGCCCGCAGGCCCAAGGCCCACAGAATGCGGTGGGGCGGGGGGCACCTGAGGGGTGGACCCTGGGGGTCTCCAGGCTCCGGGTGGTCCTGCTTCGCCCTGGGTGGAGGTCGGAGCATTTCCCATCACCTTTCCGCCTCCGCTCCCCTCCCCCTCCCCCCCCTCCTCCCTCTGCCCTCTGGGGCTGGGTTGTGCCCAGCAGCCACTGAAGCCGCCCCCACCCGTCCACCCCAAAACCTTTCAGTTATGAGTGTGGCCTCTGGAACTAGGTGGCCTGGGTTTGAATTCTAGCTCTGCCTCCAGCCCCCTGGCAAGCGACTTCATTTCTCTGTGGCTCAGTTTTCCTTTCTGTAAAATGGGGGAGATCACTGGCGCCACCCTCACAGTGTGGTCTCGGGAGTCAGCAAGTTAAGATATTTAAATGCGTCTACAGTGCCCCGCAGGCAGTGGTGTGGCTCAGTGCCACCCAAGCGTTCCTTAGATAAACGCAACAAACATTTGTTGAGTACACTCTGTGTGCCGGGCCCAGGGCTTGACCAAGGCACACAGGACAAGGTCCTGTCCCTCAGGGAACGGGTGGGCCGGAGGGAGAAAGCAGGCGGTTGAAAGGGCCCCATCCGCGCTCCTGTGCCCATATGGGCTGCGCTACACTGACCCGCCCGGAAGTCAGCTGTCCCGACAGCCTTTCCAAACTGAAGCTCCGGACAGGCCACCGCCCAGCTCAGCGCCAGTGGCCCCCCAGCCCACGCTCACTGGCTCAGTCCAAGCTTCCTTGCAGCTCAATCCTCAACGCCACAGTCACCTCCCTGCACGGGGACCTGCCGCTGTGTGCAGTGACGGGGCTGCAGGGAGGCTTTGCGGGATGTCTGCTCCTTCCTTCAGCGCAGGGACAGCCCCGTGCACCCCAGGAGGGGAGCAGGGTGGGGACTCAGCTGCCCAGCCTCCAGACTTTGGTCTCCTCACCTGTAAAAGGGGTGCAGGTGCTCTGAACTCAAAGGAGAGAGCTGAGGGGGCCAAGAGTGGGCGCCACTCGGGGCGGCTGCCGTACTGCAAGGCACTGCCAGCCCCTGGGCGCTTCCTGGAGGAAGGGGCACCTGGGTCAGCAGAGGGGGTCAGGCAAGGCCTGGAGAAAGGCACGGGAAGTCAGGGGCCAGGGGCTGGCTGGGCTGGAGCTGGGGGGTGGGGGCAGCCTCTAGAAAGTCAAAATGGACAGCAGGGGCCTCAAAGAGCAGAGAGAGATCTGCCTTCTGGAGGGAGCTCCAGAGTGCCTCCAGGCGCTGGACTCGGGCTGGGCCAGGTCTGGTGTCAGGGGTGGCTCTCTGCGGGGCCCTTGTTTGGTATCTCTTCTCTCAACCTCGGTCTAAAAGGTTCTCTGCACACAGCCGCCCAGCTGCGGAGGCGGCCTGAGAGGTGAGCGGTCAGCGTTGGGCTCAGAGAGGGGAAGGGCAGGCTGGAAGCCACACAGCGCGGCCCTCAGGCTGGGCACGTGGTTTCTGCAGCCTGCCCATGCAAATAAGGACAAGAATAATGGCACATTCCCCATTTTCATTTAAAAATAGACACTTGCTTGGCACTTAAGTGCTGGGGAGCTGCTGTTCTGAGCCGTCTGCACTCTTCACCTCGGTCTTCCTGGCAGCCAGGGAAGATGTATCCCCAGATGTATCCCCGTCCCTCTTCCCCGTGTTCCCATTTGAGAGCTGAGGAAACTGAATTAAGAGAGGCAGCCTGAGCAGTGCCCTAAAGTCACGGATGCCCTAAGGTCAGCGAGCTGGGGCAAAGCCCAGAAGCCAGGGCGCTCTGTCCCAGGGTCACCCTGAGGCCCCCGGGAAGGAGGTGGGAGGGCAAAGTGGTCGCCCGGGTCTTTACTGGGGGGGTGGGGGGCATCCAGAGGCTCAGAGAACCTGAGAGGAAGCAGAGGCGTGGTTTGGACCCCACCGCTCTCTGGAAGCCCTGGCCGCATCCCCTGAGCCAGGTGGAGGGCTAGCTGTGGGCTTGGTGCTTCGCGCTGGGTTGGGCTCTCCGGCTCCTCATCGGAAGACCGGTGGAGGGGGCTGAAGACGCCCCTTCTTGGCCCCCCAACCCGCACCCCGCACCCCCGCCTCGCCCTCCTCGGCGTCAGGCGGTAACTAGGTGCCTCGAGCGGCGCGCTCCACTGCGGGGAGCAGGGACTGAGCGCTCGCCCGCCGCACGAGGCCGTGTGCGCGCGCTCGGCGAGCCCGGGGCTCTTTGTGTCCGAGCTCGAGCGCGCGTGCGTGTGCGGTGTGCGCCTGTGCGTGTGTGTGTGTGTGTGAGCGAGAGTGAGAGCGCGCGTGTGTCCCCCGTGGGGGCGTGGCCGGCGCCCCAGACCCGCCCCGGGCCCGCCCCCGGGCCCGCCCCCGGCCCGGCCAAGCTGGTATTTTTCCACCCAGCAGGATGGGTGATGCTGAGAGCTGCCTGCTCAGACAACAGACACGCGAGGTCAGGAAGAAGCCGCTTATAAATTACTGCTTCCTCCGCGCCGCCGCCAGCGCCGAGCTCCGGGTCCTGGCCGCAGCCCGGCTCGCTAGTCAGCGCCGAGCCCTGAGGACCGCGAGCTCCGAGATCGGGCCCCGCCGAGAGGGAGCCGGAAGAGCGGACCCCGCGGGCCAGAGATCGCGCCGGCGGGCAGTCCCTCGGCGCGCGGAAGCGAGCGCGGCCGAGCGCAGCGCCGTGGCCGCCCCAGGTACCGAGGGAGACGGAGCCGGGCGCGCGGAGCCCCCGCCTAGTCCCCGCGTCCCCCGCCAGCCCCGACCTCCTCCCCGCCCCCGGGGGTCCCCCAGTTCCACCAAGGGCGGGACGAAGGGTCCTTCGCCCCGTCCCCCAGCGGGGCTGTTATTGTTTCCCGGCGAAAGGGCTGGGGCGTCTCAGCAAGGAGCCAGGTGTGTGTGTGTGTGTGTGTGTGTGTGTGTGTGTGTGCGCGCGCGCGCTCCGGTGTCTCCATCTCACTGGGGGTCTGCAGATACCTCCGTGTCCCCGTGTGTGTCTGTCTGTGTGTTTCTAGGGGTGGCTGTTTCCCCGGGCACTCGCGTGTCCCCCTGTGTGTCTGCTGTTCCGTGCTCTGGGCAGTGCCTGTGAATGCTCGGGTATGTGTGTCTGTGATACCTGTGCGGCCGTGTCTTGGGATGCTGCCCTTGTGCCCCCTGGAGTGCGTCTGTGTGAACCTGTGTGTGTGTGTGACTGTATCTCTGAGTGCCTGGCTGTGCACGTGTGTGTCCCCAAGTGGGGCTTCTGTCTCTGGCTCCCCGTTGCGAACACTCGCGTGTCCTCGACTGTACCTGAGGGAGTGTCCCCGGGTGCCTGGAGGACCAAGCACCCAGTGCTGGTTCTCCAGGGCAGGGCCAAGCAGGTGGAGGTGACAGGGTGGAGCGGCTCCGAGGGTGCGGCGGGCAGGTGGCAGTGCCAACGTCCAGCCACCTGGAGCGGCAGGATGGAGGCCCCCAGGGACAGCCGGCGGGGCCAGCGGGACACATCCTTCTCGAGATCTCTCCCTTCCTGCTGGGGGTTCCTCTTTTGTGCTGGAGGCTCTGGTCCCCCTCCCACCTGGGGAAGTCAGAGGGAGGCTCTCAGGGGCCTTCGCCGGCTGCTGGCGGCCGAGGCTTCGTCCTGGACGGGAGGGGAACCTGTGGGCTGCCCTCCCGGGCACTCGGAGGGAGGTGTGTGCTGGGCTGGGCTATTTTGGTCACTGCTTGGGCTTTGCCAGATCCTGGCCTCCCCCAGGACCAGCCCCAGAGGCTTGGGAGGCAGCCCTGGCCCCCGTTTCCTGCCTGGGGAAATAAATCAGCTCAGTAACTGCCCGGACACTTGAACAGAGGGTCTTGGGGCTGAGGTTGAGTGGTACGTGGCTCCACTTGGACTTGGGAGAATCGGCCCCTGCTTTGGCACTGCTGCCGTTCAAATAAATGTCATGGGGGAGATCTTTTTTTAATTTCGTTTTAATTTTCTCTTGGCTGGAAAGGAGGGGAATCTCATCCAGAGACTCCCAGCCAGAAGGAGCTTATTTTTATGAGAGCGAGCGGGTGGTGGGCGCTTAGCAACCGGCTGCCTCCCTCTCGACCAGGGGGGCATCCGGGGAGTGTGGGGTGGGCACACAGCGAGCGGGCTGCTGTGGGGGTGCAGTGGGGGTGGAATTCCATCAGAATGGCGTGGAGTGACTGGCGGGCCCTGGAGGAGAACCCCCCGTAGCGTAGGAGTGGGAAACTGGCTAGAGGTCTTGGGCCTGGTGCAGTACCCCCTGCCCCTGTTGACCTTGGGCAGCCTTTTTGGGGGGCCTCAGTTTCCTCCTCTGTAAAATGGGTGGAGTAAACTGGTTAAGGGGTAATTGGAGAATGAGAGGCAGGAGCTTGTCCCCAGGGAGCCAAGTCCAAGGACTGCGCCTCTGTCTTAGCTGGCAGACGACCTTGGGTGATTTCCCCTGTCCACTCTGAACCTCAGCTTTGCAGTCCAGGCAGCAAGGACGCCAAGCCGGCCTCACGGCGTCCTTGAGGGGATTGAGGGAGATGAGGCTGAATAAGCCTGTGGTAAGCTGTAAAGCCGGGCTCGGCTTCGGAGCTGCCGATTAGAGGGTGTCACGAGGTCCTGGGTCACTGTGGTGTGTGGCAAGGGCCGAGTCTCGACCTCAGGCTCTTGTCCTCTGGGGCTGCCCTTGGACGACCTGTGGCGCAGCTTCGGGCGCCCTGCCCTGCCCCGCCCCGTCCTGCCCATCTCACCCTCAGGAGATCCGGCACCACCTGTGTAGTTGGAAGGCCCCAGTGAGTGGGCGGCGCCCATTTTACAGATGGGCAAACTGAGGGCTTCCCAGAGGACTTGGCCTCGATTGGACAGCGCCAGGGTCAGGCTTCAGAAGCATTCCCTCAGCCAGCCATGAGTCTGGGCTCTGTGGAGCTTTAGTCACTGCAGAGTTGAAATTGGACCAGCACCTGGGGAACATGAGGGACAAAGGTCCTCAGGGTTGGAGGGTGAGTGTGTGGGCCCCTCTGCAGCTTAATTCTGCCCCTAGTTACTCATTCTCCCTCCTCTGTGCCTCTCCGGGGGCCCCTCCTACCCCACTGCCAGCACCCCCCTCCCCACTGGCAGTGTAGGCTCTGAGGGTGGCATTTGCTCACTGTCTACCTGTCAGCTTGTCAAGGGATTCGGAACCCTGTCAGGCTTTATCTGAAGGCCTTTCCAAAGGTCCCGAAATGAGAAGACACTCGCGAGTCATTCAGCACGTTCCTGTATACAGGAAAGAGCTGGAAAATAAATGACAGAGGACACCTGGGGTGCAGCCAGGCTATAGCTGGGAGGGGTCCGAGTGGGAATCCAGGCTGGCCTTGGAACCCCAGGGTCAGCGGGCAGGTGTGGGCTGCCTCCCAACCTCTGCCAAAGGTCATCAGTGAGGTCTTCAGGGTCATGTCTCACTCCTCCGTGATGGCCAACTTATCTCGGCCAAAGTGAATTTACAGGTTCTCTGGGGAGGAGCCCTGTGTGCGGAAATTCCCGGCGGGGAGCGGAGGGGTGCTTTCAAGTGTGAGTGGGAGCTCTTTTCTTTTTTTTTAAACGTGCCTCATTTCTTTGGTCTGTTCTCACTGGGCTCTGGATTTGGAGTAGAATATTGGCCTTCAAAGAGCTCGCAGCCCAGAGAGAGGGAGCTTGGCAGGATGACCGCCCTTGGTGACCCCGCCGCCCGTGACTGCTCTCACTGGGTGTGAGACGCCAAGGGTGTAGGCAGGAGACGTTCCAGCTTCTCAGAGGAGGTGATGCCGGAGCTGGCAGAGGGACAGGGCGGGCTGGCATTCCAGGCAGGGGGGCATAGCAGGCGCAGAGGCACAGGGCAAGCAGTAGACAAGCCTCGCGGGGCACCCAGCTGGAGAGAGGAGTAGGAACCAGGCGGTGGAGCGCTGGGCACACGGGCAGTGGGGATAGAGAGAGCATCAGGCCGGGTTTAGGGGCAGCGGCGTAGAAGCCGGGTCAACCTGAGGGGGCAGGAGACCCTCACGGGGAGTTCGGGGACCAGGTAGAGGTCCGGGACCCAAGGTGGCCAGGCTACTGCTCGTCAGGGCATAAAAGCATTTTCCGTGCCAGCGAATCTTGCCTTGAGCTCTTGTCGTAAACACGGGGTGAAGGCCCGGACACACTGTTTAACAGGTACACAGGCCATTAACTGTGCCTCTGACCTCCTCAGAGCAGGTAGCCCTGGCGCCTGGGCTGGAGGGCATCCGCCCTGGACAAGGCATGGGTCAGGGCGTCCCTGCCCGCCTCACCTGCTCCAAGGCTTCGTTTGGAGACCATGGCTGAGGGGCAGGGGTTGGGGGAGGCAGGGAGAGGGCAGAGAGGATGGAAATTGCTCTTCTGTCTCTAAACACCAACTTGCAGATGAGAAATCGCCCAACACAAGCAAAGGGGAGGGGTGTGCAGGCAGGGGGGGGCGGGTCACCTTAACCGGAGTCTGGCAGCAGAATTAACCTGAGGGACTTGGTACACATTCAGGTTCCCAGGCCCCAAGTCCCCAGGGGATGGAGCCTGGGCATCGGTATGTTTCCAAGTTTTCAACTGTGGCTGTTTAAAAAAATCTATTAAAATCGAGATATGATTTGCATTCAGTGAAATGCAAAGATTCTGTTACGGTTTGTTGAGTCTTGTCAGATTGCTACACCTGTGTAGCCACCATTCAGGTCAAGCTGGAGAACATTTGCAGCTCCCTTGGAAAGTGGACGTGTGCCCTCCCGCTCCCGGAGACAACCAGTTTCTGATTTCCATCACTGTTAGGTTTGCCAGGCCTAGAGCCGGGTGGATTTATATGGTACCTACCCTTCTGTGTCTGGCTCCTCTCCGCTGGATGATTTAAGGTCCATCCGCGCTGTCGAGGGTGCCAGTGGTGCTGCTGAGGAGTGGACTGCTGCGGGGACGCCCCTCGGTTTGCTGTGTCCACTCTCCTGTGGAGGGACATTTGGCTTGTCTCCAGCCCAGGGTGGTTATGAATGAAGCTTTTATGAGCCCTTGTGTACAAGTCTCTTTGGGGGCATATATTTTCATTTCTCTAAGAGTGGAACGGCTGGGGCGTAGGGTAGATATTTGTTAACTTTATGAGAAACTGTCAAGAGGGGCTTTTAATTACAGAAACAGTAGAACTCAAGCAACGCAACACTGTACGAAGTAAAAGTGGTCCTTAAAGGTCCTTTTTTAAGAAGTGCAGTCTAGGCTTCAGTCTGTGCGTCTGGCTGACATTCTGTCTCGTCTCTGCCATCTACCCCCTCGTAGAATAACAGTGAGGCCTTTAAGAGTACACGTTGCCCTCTGCATGCAGCTTTGGCTGTACGCCTCAGATATCTAGATGGACGTGTATTCCTTCTAATCCCATTTTAGATCAGTGTTCGTTTCAGTTCTGCTTTCCCCTTGGACCCAGGGTTCGTCAGGACCTGTCTGGCGAGCTAGCTGCAGTTTTGTTTTGTCGTTAATGACAAGGCCATCATCCCGTTCTCGGTTCTGCCGTTTTCTCTATTCAAAGAGCAGACCGCTGTGGAGCCGACGCTCGTCCGAACATGCGGGCCTCCTGGCCATTCTGAACAGCTAGCCTGCCCCTGGGAGTCATTGACTGAGCCTGGCCTGTCTTATTCACCCCGAGTGCCTCCACTCAATGAATGAAATGCCCCCACCCGACGGCTTTGAACTTCCCTGAAAGTGGGCAGAGAAGCCGCCGAGGGCCGGAACCGATGCTTATTCAGCCCCGATGGGTCTTAAATCCCTTCCTGCATTTAAACCCTGTGCCCGACTCGGGGCTTCTCACCTCCATCTTCTGGAAAACTTCGTCCACCCTCAGAAAAGAGCCTTCTCGCCTGTCACACAGCTGGGACCTGGAAGGACAACCAGCGTCTCTGCCCCTCCTTCCACTGCACGGGCTTTTTTTTACTGCGCGTCTTCAAGGCGTCCGGCCTAGGAGAAAAGCCGGAGGGAGGGATGGTACATAGACCAGCCCCTGGGCTGAAGGTGCTCCCAGTCTAGGGAAAGAAGATCTGTATCAGAAAGGAGTTAATGAACAATCGCAGGGCGTTACTCCAGGGGCTAGGAACGCTAGGGAAGGTGGCTGGGGGTGTGGGGACTTTGGGGTCAGGGAGTTAAGCGGACCCCCCCCCCCACCCATTTAATGGATGGGGAGACTGAGGTCTGAAGGGAGCCTCCATCGGCAAGAGGCCCTTGTTCACACACTTGTGGTTCTGCCTGCTCCCTCACCAGCTTGGCCCTCAGCCTACCCTCCCTGAGCGGAGGCTGGGACGACGTCTCTGTGGGCTCCCTGGTGGGGACATTCTGCGCGTCTTCCCCTTCCCACCACTCTCCCCTCCGTACAGGATGGAAGAGCTGCAGCGGCGTCCCCGCAGAAAGTCCTTAACGCCACCAGGGTGCTGCTGCCTGCTGGGGGTGCAGAGTGCGGCTGGCCTTGGGTTTCAGCCGAGTCATGCTCCTTTGGGGCAGGGCTCAGGAAGGGGGCGGTCCTGAAGGCTCTGCCCTTCCGCCCCACGGCCAGTCGGCACTTGGAGACCCAGGGCCGCTCATGCCTGGTGGTGGACTCAGGCCTTGATCTTCAGAACAGCCGTTCTGTTACCCGATGGCACCTGGTGACTCCTCTCGGGGTGAACGCCACCCCAGCCCAAGACCGCAGCCTGCTCACCCAGATAATGCCTCCTGGGCTTCACTTTCATCTGTGGGGTTGCCAGGAAAGAGGGGGCTGGGGAGTGGGGGTGTCAGCTCTCACCAGCTCATCGCTGTCCGGCTCCCAGGCCGGCAGGGGCTCTCTAGTGCTTCGTGAAATCAGGTCCAAACTCCCCAGCCTGGCATTCAGGGCCTCACCTGATCTGGCTCCCATCCAGCACGTGTTCTCACCTGCTCCCGTATCTCAGCGCCCCGCGTGATCCGGCTGGTTTCTGCTCCTAGGCCCAGCCTTGGGCTCTCAGCCCACCCCATACCTCGACCCAAAAGGCCCTTCCTTCCTTCCTTCCCTCCTAAGTCCCACTCCCCCAGGGCCAGCTTTGAGGCCACCTGCTCCATGAAGGCTTCTTGCAGCCCCTTAATGATGCTGGCACATCATAAGCCCCCCCAAAAGATGATCCGCCTCCAGGTGGGCTTAATCTCGCCTTCCTCTGAGCCCCAGAGGACCTCTTCTCTGCCTGGAACCCAGACCTGCGAGGTCTTGCCTTTTATCCAGTCACCTGACCGAGGTCATGACAGGCTGCAGCGGCCATCGGTGCCCAGCACACAGATAACTGCTGCCTGAGTCCCTTTGTCCTGAAATAAGAGCCTGCAGTTTGACCGTCTGAGTGGGTCCAGGCTTGGAAATTACATCCACCCATCTCCATACATCCCTCCAACAAATGTTAGTTCCAGACCCTGTCCTGGGCCCCAGGCAGGTGGCAGGTGGACAGGGCAGACCAGCTCGAGCCCTCATGGGGCTGACCACAAGAGTTAAAGGACGTGTTAAAGGGCACCACAGCATCAGGGTTTGAGAGCCCTTGGCCACTGGCTTGCTATGTGACCTAGGCAAGCCCTTCCCATCTCTGATTCTAACCTGTAAGGAAGCGTCACTTCCAAAGGAAATGCCTGCTGAGTGAAGCTGGGAAGGACCCTTTTTTCTCTCTGTTGGGGAGCACACATCATCAGCACAGGGGTGGTGGTCCTGTGGGGCCCCCTATAAGGATTCAGCTGTGGTCCCATCGGTTTTCAGGATGTCCAAGCCCTCGCTCTGCAAGGGGCCACCTGATCTGGGGCCTAGAGTTCAGAGATGCTCTGTTCAGAGCTGTCGCAACAGGTCTTTAATGAAAAACTCTTCCTTGGGGGAAGAAAGTGGGGTTTTATTCCATCATTGGTAGAAGAGTATGTTGTTGTTCAGTTGCTAAGTCGTGACTGACTCTTTGCAATCCTATGGACTGCAGCCCACCAGGCTTCCCTGTCCTTCACTGTCTCCGGGAGCTTGCTCAAATTCACGTCCACTGAGTCAGTGATGCCATCCAACCATCTCATCCTCTGTCGTCCCCTTCTCCTCCTGCCTTCAATCTTTCCCAGCATCAGGGTCTTTTCCAACGAGTCGGCTCTTCACATCAGGGGGCCAAAGTATTGGAGCTTCAGCTTTCACCATCAGTCTTGAGAGTCTGTTGGACAGCGAGGAGATCACACCAGTCAAGCCAAAAGGAAATCAACCCTCAGTATTCTTGGTAGAAAAGTATAGGTCAGAATGAATCTTTAAAAAAAAAAAAAAAGCCCTGTCTTCCAGCCTCTGTCACTGGGGACTGAGCAGAATTTGTTGCTGCTTCCACTTCTCATCAATGGAAGTTGTGAGTTTGCAAAGATTGCATCCCAGGCCTGAAGAAAAGGGTACAAGTCACTGCAAGATGGTCTCCAAGGGGCAGCTCCAGGCTGCCTGTGTATTTTAAGTTGTTCACTCGGTTTTATAAAATCGAGCCAGTATTTTTTCAAGGTGGATATGTTTTTATTACCGCTGGCAGCTCAGTTTCTCTGAAGAGCCCCTCCGTCTCACCCAGCACACCCCTGGGACTCTGAAGCCTGCCCAGCCCACCGCCCCTTCCTAGGTGTAATCCAGCTGCTGGTGGGTCCCAGGCAGGTGGGAGCCTTCCTGCTGGATTCCTTCAGCAGGGCTGGCGGGGCGGCAAAGGGTAGAGGAACCCCCAGCCCTTTCAGGGGCCCCTTAGTGCTTTTGAGGGGGTGTTTCAAGGCTGGAACTGGAGGAATCCAGCCACCCCCACCCACCCGCCCACTTCCACCTGGGCACCATTCCATGGGTCCTGGGGGCAGGGTTGGGCCTGGCTGCAGCGGGCACCTCTCAGGGCAGCCTCCCTGCCAACTTCTGCTCTGACTGAGTCTGATCCACCTCCTTAAATGTAAAACATTCAACCTTCTGCAGAGAGGACCAGACAGCCAGTCTCTGCTGAAAGCCCCAAAGCTGAGACCTGGGATGCTGTTGCTGTGTTATTACCTAGGTTGAACCATGAGTTAAGGCTAGTGGTCCACTTGCTAAGCCTCAGGTCCCCTCCCCTCTCCTGAGCCATCCAGGGGCTTGTCATTCGTTGGGAGGCTGGGAGAACCCGGAGGATTTTTCTCCCCTCGCTTACCCTTTCATGACCTCTGACCCCTGCCTGCCATCCCCCAGGCCTCTGGGGGTTGTCATCTCTGCCCTGGGATGTTCCAACGACCGGGGGTGGTAGCTGAGCCCTGTGCCAGCGCTCAGACCCGGAAGGCGGAGGCTTCACTTGGGATCTTGTTAGAACGCCCCTTTCCCGGCAGGAGGACAAAGGTGGGGCCTGAGAATCTGCATTCCTCACCAGCTCCCAGGTGCTGGTGAGGCTGCTGATCTGGGGTGGGTGGGGTGGGCACGCTCCTCAAGCCAGGCCCTGGGCCTTATGAGAATCTGTCTCCCTAATCACCAGAGGCAGCTTCCTTCCCCTTTGCACATGGAAAGCGCAGGCCCCAGAGAGCGCAGGTAACTTGCCTGAGGTCCCGAAGCTGGGAGCTGGGAGCTGTGAGCCAGGCCAGGCCCTCTGGGCCAGTGCCACCTTGGAAAGGCGGTTAGCGGGGAAGCCGTGTTCTGATGAACAGTGTCCCTGGTCCAAAAGCCACAGGAGGCTTTTCAAGGCAGCCAAGTCGGATGTAAGTCAGGGAGAGCCAGGGCCAGCCAGGCTGCACGGTATGGGGTGCTGGCATGTGGCCTGGTCGGGGGAGAAGCCGGAGACGGGGTGCTCACAGCTCCTGGCAGACCAGCGTGGGGCCTGCCTGGAGCCCAGGGAGGCACCAGGTGGCATTTTCTGCCTCCTCGTTGTTTAGATAAATCCCAGGGTGGAGAGCTGACTAGAAGGGTCAGCAGTGGGACAGGCCAAAGCTGAGACCCGGTGCATCAGTCGTTTAAAGGCTGGCCTCTCCTTGCAATCGCAAGGGCGCTTTTCCTTAACTGGGGGTCTGCTTTGGGGACTGAAGGGTTATGGTCTCCTGCCTGGCTGGGCCTTCACTTTTGCACTGGGCACCTGCTCCAAGCAACTGGGAAGAGTGGAATAGATTTAAGGTCTGGGTCCTCGAAATGTGGTCACTGGCAGGAGCAATCTGAACTTCGAGGGGAGCCTGTTAGAATGCAGAACCTGGGACCCTGCCCCGAGCATCTCCACCCCAGCCCTGCTGACTCAGAACCTGGCGGGAGTGCCCAGTCCTCTGGGTTTTAACAAACCCTCCAGGCTTCACTTGGGAGAAGGGCTGATTTCTCTGTCTCCAGCCAAGTACCCGGGGGTCGGGGAGGGTCAGTCCTAACCTTTGCAACTGGCTAGAGTACCAAGGCTGCCAGGGGACCTCAGACATCATTTCCTCTGTGGGTCCCTTTTCTGATGGCCCGGGTGTCAGAGAGAGAAAGGGATATGTATAAACTCACACTGCAGTTTCAAGGCAGATGGAGTCTGGGATCCTAGGGCGGCAAGTGGTAGAAATCAGTTCACACATATTCTGACTCCTTTAAGGGAAGAGCCCAGAGTCACACTTCAGGTGTGGCTGGATCGAGGTGCTGAGAGAGGTCACGGGGCCCCGTTTCTTTCTCGTTTTTCTCTGTGCTCCGTGTCGCCCCTCTGGTGGCCCCACTCTCCCTGGGGTGCCCCCAGCTGCACAGTGTGTTGCCCACCCCCACCCCCGGCAGAGCCACCTCAGCCTAGAGAGAGCTTTCCTTTTTTCCCAGGGTTTTCCGCACAAGCCGCTGTCGTCCTTCTCAGCGTCCAGTCTTGGTCCTGTGCCTGTCCTGGAGTCAGTCATGCCAGCCCTCTGATGGGCTCAGTCCAGCTTGCATGCCCCCTCTGGAAGTAGGAGGTGGGCTTAGCCCACCCAGAACCCCGGGGGCTGAGAGGAGCGGGGTGGGGTGGTCTCCAGGGAGAACAGATGCAGGGAACAGACAGACCCAGAGAAAGGGGTCCAGGTGCCTGCACACTAGCTTGATGCAAAGGGGCTTGGTGCCATTTTTCCTCTTTTCCGAGCTGGGCTGACCTGCTAAGGTCTCACTTTGGACCCAGTTATCCTCCTCTGTGTCTGGTTCCTTGAGCATTGCACCTGTAATTGTACACTGAACATGCTACCTTCCTCGCCCCCTTTGCGTCTCTTCCCTGGGCATGGTCCTGGATAACAGCCGTGCCGTTTCCACCGCCCGCACCCGCTGCAGACATTACTAATCCACCCAGAGTTCACAGAGCCACGTGTCCACCCGGAGAAGGAAGCCTCGATGGCATCCTTGTCCGCCTTCGCCATGGGATTCCAGGCTCCAAGAGAGCGAGGCCCTCAGCTTTCTTATTCACTGCCGGGCTCCCAGGGCCTCCAACAGTGCCTCCCATGTAGTCGATGCTCGATAAATAACTGACTCGGCCTTCCTACGCCCAGTGCCCGGGACACAGCAGGGGCCCGTGTGAGCCTGTGGGGACGGGGGCCCCGTGGACTGCTGGAACCCAGCTCTGAGTCTGGGGAAGAGGCCCTACGGGCAGGGCTGCAGGTACAAAGAGGAAGTAAGTGCCGAGTCCTGGAGGCCTCTCTGCTCTAACAACCCCTCCCCACCCCGACCGCCCCCACTAATCCATTTTACTGCTCATCGAAGTGTGAGGCCTTCCTTGATAAGGAAGCACTTCCTGGTTTTCTGCATTTTTTTAATCCAGGAAACCTGGAGAGCCTTCCAGCACAGCTCTGCTGGTGAAATGAGAGGCAGACGTGATCCACCCCCACTTGCCTTGTTTCTCAAAGCGAGTCCCAAAGAACCGAAGGGGTCTATTTAAAAAAAAAAAAAAGTGTTGAGGGTCAGTCACATCTGGGGACCACTTGACTCAGCCCAGTTCAACAGGTGTCCCTGGAGCACTGAAGCTTATCCTCTAACCAGAGGATGAGTGTTATTAATACATTCTTCATCTAGACAGTCACTCACAGCCCTGGGCGCATGGCTGAGCCGGGGGGGCAGCTCGTGGGAGCGCAGGTTTTGGGGTTCGAGCTGGGGGTGGGGGTCGCTTACCCCTTCTCAGACAGCAAGAAGAGCCTTTCCCTCTCTTGACGGCTCCTCCCAGCTCTGCTTCCCGCCCCTGACTATTTTAGGGACCCTGCACCCGGGCGAGGGGTGTATGAGCGTGCGCCTGTGTGTGAACATGTGGTATGTGTGTGTGTGCACTCGTGTGTGTGTGTGTGTGTGTGTGGAAGCACCAAGTGCCCCCCGGATGTGGACGGGTTCCCAGGGCCTAGAGCAGTGCCTGGCATGGTAGACACTCAATAAGGAACTGACTCCGCGTTGCTGCCCCCAGCGCTGCGGGCTGGGTGGCCACGCGGGGAACAGACCCCAGGGTCCTGCGTGCCTCACAGCCTGACTAGACCTCTTCTTCCCTTCTCTGCTGCCTCTCCTCGCCACAGGTCCAGAGCAACAGAGCTTTGTGAGAAGCCTCCAAAACGTAAGTGGCGTCTGACCTCCCCGCGGTCGCGGTGTCTTGCCATGGGTGGCAGGGACCTGTGGGGGTGGCGGGGGGGTGGATTGCAAGATTCCAGATCGAAGTGCCAGGACCCTGTCCGCAGGTCAGCTGGGGATGGCGGGTCCACGGCCCAGCTTGGCCACCAGTGTGCGTTGGTGGCAGGGAGACGGCCCTGCAAAGCTGCTGTACGCTGATTCCAGAGTCCTGGCCCGGCTCCCTGCCTGGCTCCGCACCGGGCATGGAGGGGGCCCTCGCGGGGTCGATGCTGAGGTTCAGGGTCAGGCGCGTGTGAAAGGGGCTCCCAGCTAATGGGATGCTCGAGAAATCGGGCTGCCGTCCCAGGCATCTTTTCATTGCATTTTCTCTTTATTAAAAAAAAAGGAAAACCTTCAGGGAAGTTGCAAGAATGTTACAGTGAAGCCCTGTATGTCCTTCCATTGCATCTTCCCACTGGGAGCAGTTTCGTCCTGGGCTCCGTGGCTTTACCGTGAGCCGTGAAAACAGCCGCGTTTGCGTTTACTGGGGTTGCCTCTGCGGGGAGTTCTGGGTGGTGCGTTTTCCCTCTAATCCTTCCACCTGCCCTTCGTGAGAGCAAGGACTTTCGGTGCAAGCCCTCAGCGATCAGCCCTGGAGCATCTCACGTTGACACGGTTCTGTTATCTAATCGACGTTAATAGCGTTTTGCATTTTGCCAATTGTCTAGTGTGTACAGAACTCCCCCCCACCTCCACTCCAGTTCAGGGTCACAATAGGCTTTTTTTATTATTTCTTTTTTTTTATTGGAGGACAATTGCTTTATGGTGTTGCGTTGGCCTTTGCCGTATACCAGCATGAGTCAACCACAGGTATACCTATGTCCGGTCCCTCCGGAGTCAGCCTCCCGTTCCACCCCCACCCCACCCCTCTTAGAGCACCCCGCCCCTACCTGTCGCACAGCACTGGCTTGAGCACCGTGTGTCACACAGGGCGTCCCACTGGCCGTTTATTTTGCATGTGGTGAGGTGCATCTTTCCATGCTATTCTCTTAATTTGTCCTACCCTCCCCTTCCCCTGGGCTTCCCCTGTGGCTCAGCTGGTAAAGAGTCTGCCTGCAATGCGGGAGACCTGGGTTCGATCCCTGGGTTGGGAATATCCCCTGGAGAAAGGAAAGGCTACTCACTCCGGTACTCTGGCCTGGAGAAGGCCCAGAGAATTCCTGGAGTGCCGGGGTCCAGCCCCGGTGGATCCAGGGTGATTCGAAGGTGGGGACGGAGTCGGCGTCTTTGGAAAATTACATATTTAATCACAGATATAGAGAGATTGGAAATGGATAGTGCAGTAGGAAGATTAGTGGAGAAAAAGAGGCTGAATAACTTGGATTACGTGCAATAGCATCCATGCTCCAGATGGGAATTCAGCCAGAAAAACGGGAGCAAGAAAGAAGCGACATGGGGGAATCAGTCTTTCCGGAAACTGATCCGATTTCTTTATTTTTGGGTTTGCTTATATACCTTTTGTTACACATAGGGATGAATACAGAGTCACGCGGGGGTCAGCAGACCTGACCTTTATCAAAATCAGGTGCTTCACATAAATGTATAAAAAAAGGTCTTAGGGATATTACATCATCTTCTGGCCATGAGTGAGACCTGCTGACATTTTATGATCCTTTCTTTCTGATAACCAAAAAACTTATTTCTTCCAAGGGTGTTTTTTCTTAAACCAGGCACCACCCTCCAAATAAAGTTACATTCCTATGGGGTGAGGGTGTAGTGAGTTACAATCAAGAAAGGAATTTATTTAACCCAAGGTTAACATGATTAGTCTCAAAGGTTAATACTTATTTCTTCCTATATGCTTAAAGGTTAATACTTATTTCTTCCTATATGCTTAAAGGTTAATACTTATTTCTTCCTATATGCTAGTTATATTCATTATAAGTGTAGGGAACATGGAGATTTAGCAGCAAACATCAGCCCAACAAATGAAAATCCTTTCACCAATGCTCCCCTTAAGATCTATTTAGTCTGAAGATATGGTAAAGTTACATTTTTACATAGCAAGGACACAGTGATTTATAACAAAGCACAGTGATCTATTACAAAAGAGAAAATCCATTAACTCAAAAAGTCTAGTATTGCTAACATCAAAAACTACTATATTTCCTTTGCTATATTCCAAATACATTGATTAATATATTCCCAAGTGCCTAAGGGTATGGAGGCCTGGCGGCAATCATTGACTCAACAAGAAGAAAAAGCCCTATGCTAATTAAGACTCAAAATACTCCAAAACTCTCTGTGCTGTTTACGGTTGAGAGGTAGTAAACAATCATGTGCCTAGTGGCAGGAGTATGGATAATCCTGTCACACAAGCTAGTCTGTCAGCAGAGAGGTTTGACCTGAGACATCCTTGTCCCACCCAGAGCAGGGGATTAGCAACAATTATTGACACAACAAATGAAAAACCCTTCACCAATATAATTCCTAACCAACCCATTATACTAATAATTTCTAACTCCCCAAAAGAATTTGCCTTTAGTAAGTCTAAAACATCTCGTGCCTCTCAGGTTGGGAGGCTGTAAACAATCACATGTGGCCAGACAAACCTATACAGGCGGGCTAGATAACCTTCAGAGGAGTCCGTAAGCTGCAACACTCTTGTCACACCCAGGAATTTTTGTTGCCTTGGAGATGCACGTTTACTCCTTCTCCAAGAGAAACGGTTATGGGGGAGAGCCCCCCGTAAAGTCAGAGGTGTAGGAGAGAGCATAAAACAGACTGGTTTTGGGGTAGATGCTCGGGAACAGGGGGTTCCTGAGGCTTGATCACGCCTTTGCGTATGCCAAGCCTCCTTCCTCATGACCTTTGCCATGGGCGGAGTTCCTCACGCTGGCCCCCGGCACTGGAGAATCCCATGGACTGTGTAGTCCATGGGGTCACAGAGAGTCGGACACGACTGAGCGACTTTCACTTTCACTCTTTCTCCTTCCTCCGCTGTGCCCGCAAGCCTGTTTTCTACGTCTTCATCTCCCTTGCTGCCCTGCAAAACGTTCCTCAGTACCATCTTTCTAGATTCCAATGTGCACATTAATGTACGATATTTGTCTTTCTCTTTCTGACTGACTTTAGTAGTGCTTTTAATGTGTTTGTTAAAAGGGTTTGATGGGGGCAGGAACCTGACTGAAGCCACTTTTCTGCAGCTGCCTTCTAAGCCTTGATTTAAACATCCTCACTGTGTGTGTGTGTGTGTCCAGCTTGTTGTGACCCCACAGATTGGACCCTGCCAGCCTCCTCTGTGCATGGGATTCTCCAGGCAAGAATACTGGGGTGGGTTGCCATGCCCTTCCCCAGGGGATCTTCCCGACCCAGAGATCGAACCCAGGTCTCCCACACTGCAGGCAGATTCTTTACCATCTAAGCCACCAGGGAAGCCCCTAGGGTTTTTCAAAGAAGTCTTTGAGTCGTGACATTCAGTAAGAAGCACGCTTCTTGACAGGATGCGGCGAGTACTTACACACGCGTGAGACTGAAACCAGTTTCACAAAGTGATACGCGCAGCCTCCCCGTCTGCAGGACTCTCTTCTGTCCTGTTCGCCTTCTTAACAACCATCACCCTGACCCCCTCGGTTGATTTCATGACCCACTAGTACATCTTCATTTGGAATTTGAAAACCTGGCTTCCTAGGCAGAAATTTCTCCTGTGCATCGAGCTCCCCAGGGCTGGGTTTGGTTGACTGGGGTCACCTGGGAAGCCAGGACTGGGAGAAACGCCCGAAGACCCTTGGTGTATCCGATTGCACCCCGCCATCAAGCCCCCAGCCCTGGGTCTCTTACCACCGGCAGCCACGGGCCCTGGCCCCACCCAAGACCTGTCCTTCGTGGTTTGACTTCAGGTGCAGAGAGCCAGGCTGGCACATCCCTGGCGGCTCCGGACACCTCCCTGACCAGCTGCCAAGTGGCACGGAGCTGCCCCCGCTCTGGGTCAGCCTCCGGACTCATCACTGTCATAAACAGAAAGAGGAATCATCTCGAACATTTACGGAACTCTTTAGCAACGTTCGCTGTGCCTCCGAGGGTTTGAATGACAGTGGGTTTTCTCCCGCGGTGGCCCTGTGACGGGCACGGTGCTACCTTGCGTAGGGACAACCACCAAGCGCTGCGTGCCATCTCTGTGTCAGACTCCGCTGGCACCGCAGATGCCCGCGGCCCTCACAGTAACCGTGCGTGCCGTGGTGGTGCTCCACCCCACAGATGGGGAAACTGAGGCTCAGAGCGGTGGTCCGACTGCCCCTTCACCCCCAGGTCACACAGGACGTGAGCCCTGGTCAATCTGACTGGTGCCCACACCACCCAGCAGGGCCCTCCCCTGCCCGCTCCCCCAGGCTGAAGCAGACTCTGGTCCAGCCCTTCCCCCCTGAGGCCTCTCACTGGTTAATGAGTAGCCCAGAGCAGCCTGGAAGCCAGGTGCCTACCGCCCTGAAGCTGGAATGTGCATTCTGCTCCAGATAAAGACACTCTTGTGCAAGGGGCTTGGCCCTTAGAGGCAATCCACAGAGGCAGGCCACGTATTCCTCTCTTCCAAGGCTTGCTGATCCATCCACACTTGGTGGGAGCCCATTTGACAAGAGAGGCTTATCTGATGCCTCCTCTGAGCAGCCCTCCCGGTTTCGTCTTCCTGCTGGGTCTCCCTGGTCCCCAGACTGGCAGGGAACAGGGTTTGGAGGGCGGTGTCTTTACAGAACAGTTGCCTTCTCTGACATCTCAGCCCCGCTGGGTGTCTGGACTTCAGTTCCCACCTGAGAAAGGGGACGATGATCACTCAGAGGCCCCCACAGAGTCGAGGATGTGATCGATGTGTGTGTGTCTGTCGGCTGATCAGCAGACCCTGGGTTACTAATGAACCCACCAAAGGTAGTATTCCTGACCCGGAGGGCAGCCCGTGTGGTGGAAAGTCCATGGAGCTGGAGAGTCAGCCAGGCCGGGCTCAAATGCCAGCTCCAGCCCTGGCCAGCTGTGTGACCTCGGGGGCAGTCACTGGCCAAGCCTCTCAAAGCTTCCTCTTCCCCGCCCAGCTGTGAAATGGAGCAGTGAGAGCCCGGGAGGAGGAGACAGTGGAGAATCAGGGGAAATGACCAGTCCTGAGTCGGACACAACTGAGCCCAGGGGGTTCGGGAGGCTGGAGCTCCTAACAGAGTTGGTGCCAGCACCCAGAAGCATTTCTTATCTCCTCTCCCAGGTGGGATCCCTGAACAACACCCCGCCTCCGTCACCTGAAAATCAGATCCACCCTCTTGGGTGCCCCGGAATCTGAGGAAGGGGGAGTCTCTTTGGGCTTATCGTAAGAGTTCCCGTGGGCCTTCTCCACCTGCGCCTCCTCAACCACCCCCACCCCACCCCGCCCCAGCTTGTAAACTCTGACAGGGGTGGGGTGTCAGTACAGGCACCCGGCGATCACCCGCCAAAGGACTTGCTGCTTCGAAGGGCCTAGACAGAAACTTACTCGTCTGCCCTGACTATGTTGCACGCCTTTTAAAAAACTGAGATACCTTTGACATACAACAGTAGTGTGACTTTAAGGTGTACAGCGTCTTGATTGTGTCTGCTGCTTTTGCCCCATGAGCGTCACCGTAGCATTTAGTTAACACCGCCACTCCGTCACTTAATGATTTCTTCTGGTGTTGAGACGTTATATGCTTTTCATACAGAAGCTCAGAGAGCACAGAAAACTCGTAAGAAGAAAATCAAGTCCATCTCTAGTACTGCCATCCAGAGATAACCGACCTAACGGTGCGTTTATCAGCATGTGGGTAATGTACCTTATTTAAAATTTTCCAAACCGAGCTCTTAACGTGGCTCTTTAGGAGCCAGTGTCTCCCACGACACACCCACTGCCCCCTGCACACTATTTCTAGGAGTCTTTTGGGGTCTTGGATCTTCTATCTCCAGGGTTGGCAAACTTCTTAAAGGGTTGGCCAGGATGTGCTGTGGGCTTGGGGATCGTGTGCTCCCGCCTCTGCTCTTGCAGCTAGAACCCAGCCGACACAACAGGCAAAGGGTGGGTGGAGCTCTGTGCCAATAAAACTTTATTTACAAAAGCGGTGCTGAATCTGGCGGGGGCAGGAGGGGTGCAGTTTGCACACCCCCTGTTCTGGTTTGTTTTCATTTGTTTGGGTAACCTATCATTTCTTTAAGTAACCCCCTAGTGAGGAGAGACAGGCCATGTGCAGTTTCTTTCTTGAAAACTGCTCTGCTGTGAACACCTTTTTTTTGTTCTTCTATTTTTAATTGTGGTAAAATACACTTAACGTAAAGTCTGCAGCCCTAACCGCTTTAAGCCGACATTTCAGTCGTGTTAAGTCTGTTCACACTGTCGGCAGTCTCCAGAACTTTTCATCTCGCAAGACTGTAGGCAGCAGACATTTTGCACGTTGGTCTGGTCAGGAAATTGGAATGTCTAGCCTGAAGGGGCTGTGCATTTTTAAGATGCTGGCACTTGATGCCAAATTATTGACTCGCCAGAAACTACCCTACTGTCATCAGTGACAACCGCAGTCCTTGAGAGGTGGCACGTCCCTGGGGAATGTACCTTCAGGGTCTTAGGGGACAGAAGATTTAGACCAGTTCATCCCAGAGGAGGGGGCTTCCCTGGTAGCTCAGCTGGTAAAGAATCCGCCTGCAATGCAGGAGACCCCGGTTTGATTCCTGGGTCAGGAAGATCCCCTGGAGATGGGATTGGCTGCCTACTCCAGTATTCTTGGGCTTCCCTGCTGGCTCAGCTAGTAAAGAATCTGCCTGCAATGTAGGAGACCTGGGTTTGACGCCTGGTTGGAAATCTCCCCTGGAGAAGTTTATGGCTCCCCACTCCAGTATCCTGGCCTGGAGAATCCCACGGACTGTGTAGTCCATGGGGTCCCGAAGAGTCGGACACGACTGAGTGACTTTCACTTCCGCTCTCACTTTCATCCCAGAGGCGCTGCTCCCAGTCTACCAGCTTCCTTTTTCGGGGCAGAACATAAGAACTCAGGAAACAAAAACGCTGTGAATCCTAGACCTCCTCCTCCAAGGCTGATAAATACACTCTTTAGAGAGAGGAGAGATAGGTTTAAGACCTATTCTCACAGCGAGTCTGAGTGTAAATGTCTTCATATATATGAGATGGCACTGTGGTAAGGAAATCCAACCAGTCCATCCTAAAGGAGATCAGTCCTGAATGTTCATTGGAAGGACTGGTGTTGAAGCTGAAACTCCGGTACTTTGGTCACCTGATGCAAAGAACTGACTCATTGGAAAAGACCCTGATGCTGGAAAAGATTGAAGGCGGGAGAAGGGGACGACAGAGGAGGAGATGGTTGGATGGCATCACCGACTCAACAGACATGAGTTTGAGTAGACTCTGGCAGTTGGTGATGGACAGGGAGGCCTGGCGTGCTGCAGTCCATGGGTCACAAGGAATCGGACATGACTGAGCGACTGAACTGAACTGAACTAGTGGTAAAGAACCCGCCTGCCAATGCTAGGAGACGTAAGAAACGTGGGTTCAGTCTCTGGGTTGGGAAGATGCCCTGGAGGAGGGCACAGCAACCTATTCCAGTATTCTTGCCTGGAGAATCCCATGGACAGAGGAGCCTGGCAGGCTACCATCCATAAGGTGGCAAAGAGTTGGGCGTGACTGAAGCGACTTAGCACATACAGCACACTTGTATTTTAAAATATTTGTTGTATTTACTTGGCTGCACGGGTCTTAGTCATGGCGGTCAGGCTCAGGTGCTCCACAGCGTATGGAATTTTCCTGGACCAGGGATCTAACGCATATCCACTGTATCGCAAGACGGATTCTGAATCGCCGGAGCCCTTGTAAATGTCTTTTGGCCTCTGCCTTGCTGTGTGACCCAGGGCCTGTCGTTTAACCTCTCTGGGCCCCAGGGTCTTCAGTCAACATAGAGGTGATATAGAATCTCCCTTCTCCGGTTGTTGGGAGGATCAGGGGAGAAAAACCGGGAAAGTTCTCAGCACCGCAGCCCACGCAGGGCAGTGACTGCAAGTGGCACTTACTGTAACTGGTCCTCCTCTTGCGACTACTATTGTTGATACATCAGGGCAGGCTGAGCACATGGACAGTCGTGTGTGCAGCCTTTTGCAGTTCTCAGAAAGGCCTCCCACCTGTAATACTTGCGTTGTCATACCGCGTAGTTCTTACTGTCCCCATGCAGCAGGGGAGAAGACGTGGGGCTGAAGGCGGCGGTGGCCCGCTTGCGGTCAGCGCATTTCGGGACAGAGCCTGGGGTGAGCCACGGCTTCGGCTTCTAGTCGAAGTCAGAGCTGCTGGGAAGCCCCCGGACCTCGGGGTCTCAGGCTGAGAGGAGATTCCTTGGATGCATCTTCCCGTCTCAGCTCTGAGCCCCACCAGGGATCACACTGGGATTTCTTCCAGGAGAGAGCTGATTCCTTTAACATGTGCGGTTCTTCCCCCAGCAGCACCAAGCAGTTCAACGCCTGCTGAGCATCCCGCAGCGTGAGTCAGTACTGACGCTGCTCCGGTCGCTCAGTCGTGTCCGACTCTTTGTGGCCCCATGGACTGCAGCACGCCAGGCGCCCCTGTCCTTCACTGTCTCTTGGACTTGGCTCAAACTCCCGTGGTAGACGCTCAGATTGCCCAGGGAAGGGCTCAGTCCCACCAGACGCCCCCCCCACCAAAACACACACCCTTCAGCCTGAATGGCTAGGACTCCAAGGCTCCTACGACCCCCTCCTTGAGTTGGGTTAATTGGCTCCAACAGCTCAGCGACCTCAGAGAATCACCGTTTTCAGACTGAAGGTGTAACACAGGAAGCAGATGAGAGAGACCCACAGGCAAGGCGTGGGGAAAGCGCAGGGCTTCCATGCCCTCTCCGTGCCCTTTCTGTGTCCCCAAATCTCCCTGTGTTCACCAACCAGAAGCTCCCCAAACCCTGTCCTTTTGGGATTTTCTGGAGGCTTCATCACCTAAGCGTGATTGATTCCACCTCTAGCCCCTCCCCCCTCCCCAGGGCTGGGGGGTCGCGGGACTGAAAATTCCAGCCCTCTAATCACAGGCGGGTTCTCCTGGCAACCAGGCCCCCTTCTTTAGCCGCCTCCGAAGTCGCCTCATTAACATAACAAAAGACACCTTGATCGCTCTCACCACTTAGGAAATTCCTCGGGTTTTAGGAAGTCTCTGCTGGAACCTGGGATGAAGACCAACTTTATCTTTCCAATTATACATCGCAAGATCACAGAAGCTGAGGGGGCCTTTCAGACACCAGAGCCTCTCACCGCGGTGAAACCTGAGCAGTTTGTGGAAGATACCGTTTTCTGTTAGTCTGTGCTCAGCCAGCAGACAGCAAGTCCAGAAACCCAGGCTCCTAAAGCAAAATGGGCACCTCCCAGCCCCGGGCCCGGTCGGCCTGGCTCCCCAGGGGCAGTCCCGTCTAGCACCTCCTTTATTTACCCATTTGCTGGGAACCTCAGACAAGTCCCTCCCCTTCTCTGGGCCCTGGGCCTGCCCTGTAAGACTGGGGGTCTGGAATCACCTCCCTGGGGTAGCTGTGCTGAGCTTTGCTGGCGGACGTCAGCTCTGCCGTTTCAGAGCTGGTGGCCAAGTGTGAGGGGTCCCCCTCTGTGAGCGGGGTGTTCTCTGTGAGAGCTGAAAGCACGCTGCCCCTCGGGGTCTGCATCCTCAGGAAGGGGGCCGCCCCCACGGCAGCCTGGCCCGCCCTCCATGGGGCCTCATGTGGGGACCCCTCCCCTCCTCACCCCCCCAAGTCTCCCCCCACCCCTGCCTCTCCCCCTCCCCTGCCTCTCCCCCTCCCCTCTCCCCAGCTCTGAGAGTCCCCCGGGACCCAGGCTGCCTTGCTCAGGCCTGCCACAGTGAGGGCAATGCGGCTCTCAGGTATGTTTTCAGGGTCAAGTACCGTGAGCTTCTGCTTGTCTCGCCACCAGCTGATTCTTTCTGGCATCTGCCCGCCCCTGACCACCTTCCTACCCCGCCTTTCTCTCCTGTGTTAAGTCCCTGAGGCCCAGAGACACCTGGTTCCGATGAGGAATCCCAGGCTGAGTCCTGCTCAGTGGGAAGGAAGCCGTGATGGGTTAGTTATGTCTGTCGGGGGCGGGAGGGGAGAAGGCCTGCACGTGGGCCATCCGGACCCCTTTCGGAGCAGACACGTGCTTTGGAAAAACTAGGGGAAAAGACGGGAGGCTGAGAAGACTGGGAAAGGTCTCTGCAGCCACCGGACAAGAGGCTTCCTCTGGGTGGGAAGAAAGGACCAGGAGTGAGGAAGGTGGTGACCGTTGAGTCCCAAGTGGCACCATTCGTGTCTAGGTGGTTTTCAGACCAGCGGGCTCCCCCAGTGGCTCAGACAGTGAGGAATCCACCTGCAATGCAGGAGACCCAGGTTCGCTCCCTGGGTCGGGAAGATCCCCTGGAGGAGGGAATGGCCACCCACTCCAGTATTCTTGCCTGGAGAAGCCCATGGACGCAGGAGCCTGGCGGACCACAGTCCACGGGATCACAGAGAGTCCACACGACTGAGCGACTCACACTTCCGCTTTTCGCTCTTCCCGACCAGGCGCCCAGCATGTTTGATCCCGTATTTCCGGGGTCTCGTGTCTTGTGCTGTGTAATGAGTGGAGGTGGGCGATCACACATCAAGACCCTCCAGAGGAGGTCGCCAGATAAAAGGCAGGTGCATCTGAGGGGCACGGCACCCTGCCCAAGGTCACACAGCACGTTGACGTTGGCGTCTCCCCCTACCGCTGCTTGCTGGCTGTGCGACCTCAGGAGTGTCCCATCCCCCTTGTGAGTCTCCGTTGCCTCATCTGTCAAAGGGGGGCTGAGGTGGGGATGCCCACTGGGTGAACTGGCGCATGTAGGAGAAAGCAGCCCGGTGTGTTAAAAAAGTTGAGGTAATGATTTATCAGGGTGACTTCTGAGTACCGGCTGTGATAGAGGACACTCCAGCTTTCAGGATGGGGTTAGTCACACTAAATGGAGCAGACACAAGGTGATGTCTCTTGCTCTAAAAGAGACAGAAGGGGAAATGAGTGGAGTGTCCCAGGTGGCTGCTTCCAGGCACTGATTCCCGACACCCTGGACCCCCACGTGGCTGGGGCTGAGCGCGCCATGGCTGGGGACCCAGCCTGCAGGGCTTCTGGGGAGAAGGGTCCCCCTGACTTTATTAAATAAATTACTTTCATGTCAGATTCATAAGCATCATGACAAGTGCTGGGGATACAAATATAAGGAAGACATAGCGTCTGTGTTTTAGAATTTTACAGTCCAGTAGGTAAGCCTGTGCGAACATGTAAATTGCATTAAATATTGCTGGGGTTTTTTTCCCAGTTTTATTGAGACTAAACGACATCAGTGTATGAGTTTCAGACGTCCGGGGTCATGGCTTGATTTAGGCGTATTATGAAACAATTATGAAGATTGGTTCTCTTAACGTCCATCACTTTGTGTAGGTACATCAGCTCCCGACTTAAGGGCACAGAGAGGGGCAGACCTTTGTCTTCTCTTTGCCCCTTCTAGTCCATTTAAGAAATTTGCATGCTTTGCAAACCAGCTCTGCCGAGTCAGGGGAAGGCCCAGGTAAGAACGTGTTATGTCAGGGAAAGTTTGGGGAAAACCTGTAAGCATCTGAAAACTGAGAATTGAAAGTCTGCTCATTCAGTTGTCAGGAAGTGATGGACTTTTCCTGTGGGTCAGGGACCATGGTGGGCCTTGGGTCCCCAGAGATGAGCCTCGCTCTGCCTAGCTTAGGAACCGCCTGGCCAGCGGGGAGATGCTGCAAGTCAGGCGTCCATCGGCGGGGTCTCTTGAAGATGCTCGGGCACTCAAAGTTCAAAGAGCTTTCCCAGAAGCCTCGAGTGACAAAGCATGCCAGGTGGGCACAAGACAGGAAGGGTGTGCCTGGTGAGGAAGCCGCGCATGGAAGGGTCGGCTGAGTGTGACGTGGCATTCGAGACCCCGGGATCCTGGGGGCTGGGCGGCTGGGCTGCGTGTTCGGGGGGCCGGCAAGGAGCCGCATGGGTGATGGTCTCGCCTGGTGACCCCAAGGGCCCTGCTGGCTCTTTGCTCACTTTGGGGACCAGCCTGGATCCGATCCTTACTTAGTGTTCCCCGATGGCCCTTCAAGGTGGTGACTGTGGAGTTGTTTTCACAGCAGGCTTCTGCACAGAAAGAGAAACAGACAAGACCAGCCCTCACCCAGACCCGCTTGTAGGAGCCTCACTGGCATGGTCAGAGGTCCCAAGAGGAGACCACTCTGATGAGACATCTAACCTGGTTCTGCTGACTCACAGGGTTTTGGGATCGTGCAAAGTGCCTTGGGAGGGAATGGTGGTGCCAGGCGGGCTCGGCTCCTGGCTGGACATAGGACACCCGATGGAGAAAGTGTTTATTTGGTGTTTTCTCTGCCTGACAGACCAGCCCTGGGTGTTCACTGCTGCCTCTCCCAGCATTTCACTGGATGATGCTAATGAGGGGTGCAGTCCGTGTTTGCTGATTAGCTCCATGCAATGCAGGGACAAACTGTTTCTCCTGCGAACAGAGCCAGGCACACACTGAGGCACTTCCTGGTACCTGCCCTTGGGTAACGTGAGGTGACCCATTTTACAGATGGTGCAGCTGAGGCCCTGAGGGGAAGAGATGAGGCAGACTTGCAGCTGATCAGGGACAGAGTTGGGCTCCAGCTGAAGTCTCTGACAGTGGCTCAAAATAGGCAGAAGTAGAATGAGGCAAAGGGTGTTTGGGGAACAGAGTCTTATGGGCGGGGCTGGGGCGGGGGAGGCAGGAGGCTCACTCGTGGGGAATTCAGAGAACAAAGCTGGAGAGGCCACGTGGGTCTTTCCTCTCCACTGACCGTATATACACCTCGGCCAGCTGGGGGTCAGCAGGAACCGACTGATGGAACAGAGAGGTGAGTCAGGGAAAGGGGTCAACAGGTGTCTCAGGCATTAATAGCTCTGGCCCTGATCTCGGCTGTCCTTGCCCCTCCAGGAGTAAAAGGAGTCTTTGTCAGATGGCCCAGGCTCTGCACAGGGTGAATAAACTGAGTTCCGGACTGCAGTGCTTGGGACGCTTTGCGGGGGAGGGGAGAGGGTGAGCCTGCTCAGAGGAGGTGAGGGTGGTGCTCTCAGGGCTGAGATGCAGGCAGGTGGGGGGGCACCACGTCCAGAAAGGGTGAGGGCTAGCAGACAGCGCCCCTGCACACCCTCCTCTTCCTCTCTTCAGTTCACTGAGGTTAGCCCGTCCGCGGACCTTAGATCAGGACAGTCTGAGTTTAAAGGGTTAAAAGCTGTTGCTGGCCTGAGGGGCTGGTATTTCCCCAGCCCAGCAGGTGTACAGGATTAAATGGGAAGGTCCAGACTCAGCACCCTGCGAGGTTGTGGTCACTGCGATTCTGTGGTTGAGGCCACTGGGTCCTAGTCATGAAGACAGGTGTGACCTGGGCCCACTCAAGAGACCTGGATTTTAATCCTGTTGTTATTCAGTCGTTCAGTTGTGTCTGACTTTTTGTGACCCCGTGGACTGTAGCATGCCAGGCTTCCCTGTCCTTCACTGTCTCTCAGAGTTTGCTCAAACTCATGTCTGTTGAGTCGGTGATGCCATCCAACCATTTCATCCTCTGTTGCCCCCTTCTCCTCCTGCCTTCAATCTTTCCCAGCATCAGGGTCTTTTCCAATGAGTCAGCTTTTCGCATGAGGTGACCAAAGTATTGGAGCTTCAGCTTAAGCATCATTTCTTCCATTGAATATTCAGGTTCCTTTAGGATTGACTGGTTTGATCTCCTTGCAGCTCAAGGGACTCTCAAGAGTCTAACCCTAGTTCTAATCCTAGCTGGTGAATTTTCAAAATGACATCCCTACCTCTTACTGGCCTCAGTTTCCTTCTGTGTCAGGTGAAGAGGGGTCCCTCCTAAAATTCAAGATCATGGCCAGGAGATGCCCCAGAGCCCTGTGGTTGAGGACTCGGGGCCCTCAAGTCCTGCCTTCCCTGGCTGGGCAACCTGGTGAAATCGACCCATCTCTCTGAGCCACAGAGGTGGGTAAGATCCTTCATCCCATAGGGTGGTTGGTAAGGACCAGATAAAATACAGAACCCAGGTGCCAGGTGAAACCCCAGGCGCCCGGGAGCTCAGCCCAGGGAGCTGGTATTTCTCTCTGGAACTGACTGTGCAGCTGGAGGATTTTTTCCATACATTTGAGTCATTTCAACAGCGCATCTTCTTCTCTTAGGCTCTCTGAAAATGCTTTAAAGTCCCATTACCTTTGGACTGGCTATAGAAGAAAAGCGAGCAGCGATAATCAGTGAAAAGTGATTTAAAGAAGAAAAATATTTAGCATGATTTTTTAAAGTTACTGTTAGCTGGAATCATATCAAGTGCCCAGCAGTGCCAGACACATAATCAGTTCAGTTCAGTTCAATCACTCCGTCGTGTCCGACTCTTTGTGACCCCATGGACTGCAGCACACCAGGCTTCCCTGTTCATCACCAAATCCCGGAGCTTGCTCAAACTTGTGTCCGTTGAGTCAGTGATGCCATCCAACCACCTCATCCTCTGTCGTCCCCTTCTCCTCCTGCCTTCAATCTTTCCCAGCATCAGGGTTTCTTCTAGTGAGTCAGTTCTTTGCGTCAGGTGGCCAAAGTATTGGAGTTTCAGCTTCAACATCAGTCCTTCCAATGAACACCCAGGACTGATCTCCTTTAGGATGGACTAGTTGGATCTCCTTGCAGTCCAAGGGACTTTCAAGAGTCTTCTCCAACACCACAGTTCAAAAGCATCAATTCTTCGGTGCTCAGCTTTCTTTATAGTCCAACTCCCACATCCATACATGACTACTGGAAAAACCATAGCTTTGACTAGATGGACCTTTGTCAGCAAAGTCATGTCTCTGCTTTTTAATATGCTGTTTAGGTTGGTCATAACTTTTCTTCAAGGAGCAGGAGGCTTTTAATTTCATGGCTGCAGTCACCATCTGCAGTGATTTTGGAGCCCCCCCAAAATAAAGGCTCTCACTGTTTCCATTGTTTCCCCATCTATTTGCCATGAAGTGATGGGACCAGATACCATGATTGTAGTTTTTGAATGTTGAGTTTTAAGGCAGCTTTTTCACTCTCCTCTGTCATTTTCATTATGAGGCTCTTTAGTTCTTCTTCACTTTCTGCCATAAGGGTGGTGTCATCTGTGTATCTGAGGCTATTGATATTTCTCCCGGCAATCTTGATTCCAGCTTGTGCTTCATCCAGCCTGGCGTTTCTCATGATGTACTCTGCATATAAGTTAAATAAGCAGGGTGACAATATACAGGCTTAACATACTCCTTTCCCAATTTGGAATTGGTCGTTGTTCCATGTCCAGTTCTAACTATTGCTTCCTGACCTGCATACAGATTTCTCAGGAAGCAGGTCAACTGGTCTGGTAGTCCCATCTCTTGAAGAATTTTCCACAGTTTGTTGTGATCTACACAAAGGCTTTGGCATAGTCAATAAAGCAGAGATAGATGTTTTTCTGGAACTCTCTTGCTTTTTCTATGATCCAGAAGATGTTGGCAATTTGATCTCTGGTTCCTCTGCCTTTTCTAAATCCAGCTTGAATATCTGAAGTTCAGGGTTCACCTACTATCGAAGCCTGTCTTGGAAAATTTTAAGCATTACTCTGCTAGTGTGTGAGATGAGTGCAAGTGTGCCGTAGTTTGAGCATTCTTTGGCATTGCCCTTCTTTGGGACTGGAATGAAAACTGACCTTTTCCAGTCCTGTGGCCACTGCCGAGTTTTCCAAATTTGCTGGCATATTGAGTGCAGCACTTTAACAGCATCATCCTTTAGGATTTGAAATAGCTCAGCTGGAATTCCATCACCCCCACTAAGTTTGTTTGTAATGATGCTTCCTAAGGCCCACTTGACTTCACATTCCAGGATGTCTGGCTCTAGGTGACCGATCACACAACTGTTGTTATCTGGATCATGAAGATCCTTTTTGTATAGTTTTCCTGTGTGTTCTTGCCACCCCTTCTTAATATCTTCTGCTTCTGTTAGGTCCATACCATTTATGTCCTTTATTGTGCCCATCTTTGCATGAAATGTTCCTGTGGTATCTCTAATTCTCTTGAAGAGATCTCCAGTCTTTCCCATTGTATTGTTTTTCTCTATTTCTTTACATTGATCACTGAGGAAGGCTTTCTCATCTCTCCTTGCTGCTCTTTGGAACTCTGCATTCAGATGGGTATAGCTTTCTTTTTCTCCTTTGCCTTTAGCTTCTCTTCTTTTCTCAGCTATTTGTAAGGCCTCCTCAGACAACCATTTTGCCTTTTGCATTTCTTTTTCTTGGGGACGGTCTTGATCACTGCCTCCTGTACAATGTCACGAACCTCCGTCCATAGTTCTTCAGGCTCTCTGTCTATCAGATCTGATCCCTTGAATCTATTTCTCACTTCCACTATATAACCATAAGGGATTTGATTTAGGTCATACCTGAATGGTCTAGTGGTTTTCCCCACTTTCTTCAATTTCAGTCTGAATTTGGCAATAAGGAGTTCATGATCTGAGCCACAATCAGCTCCCAGTCTTGTTTTTGCTAACTGTATAGAGCTTTTCCATCTTTGGCTGCAAAGAATATAATCAATCTGATTTTGGTGTTGACCATCTGTTGATGTCCATGTGTAGAGTCTTCTCTTGTGTTGTTGGAAGAGGGCGTTTGCTATGACCAGTGCGTTCTCTTGGCAAAACTCTATTAGCCTTTGCCCTGCTTCATGTTGTACTCCAAGGCCAAATTTGCCTGTTACTCCAGGTATCTCTTGACTTCCTACTTTTGCATTCCAGTCCCCTATAATGAAAAGGACATCTTTTGGGGGTGTTAGTTCTAGAAGGTCTTGTAGATCTTGACACATAATATCAGCCACAATTATTGTTTCCAGGATGTCAGAACAGTTGGAATTAGCACAAAGGGTTGCTATGACAGTGCTTTTCCAGGGCCCTCATTCGCTGCTGCCTGGAAGAAGGCGGGTCGCTTGCCCTAGAGCATCCAGACGAGGGGAGGAAGAGGCCAGGATTACAGCTGAGGAATGACCACCTTATTCCACTGGAGATGGGCAGGGAGGGGATGGTCAGGGAAGTCTTCCTGGAGGAGGTGGCATTTTGAGGATGGAGAAGCGGTGATGTGCGTTCCAGGGCCTGGAATGAGCTATAGAAATGCACCAAGCTGTGACAGTCTGGAGCCTCACAGGTGATGCTGTACAGAGATGGTGAGTGCTGTGATGGAGGAGACCCCTCTGACCCTAGTTTTGCCAAGAGACGTTCCCAACTGGTGGCATTTTTCTGGAGCACGTAGTCTCCAGGCACCTCGGTGGTGCTGGAAGGGCCATTGTGACCTCACGAGCAGATATTCTGAGGCCTGGAGCCAAGGTGCCGGACATCTGTACCATCTCAGATTGCCGATGCGTCCTATTTTCCAGTGCCTTGGGTGAGTCAGCCACACATTTCCGCCTGCGTCTCTGTTTGCTCACAGAGCCTCTGTCCCCTTAGAGCCACGCTGGGCTGCCTTCTGTGGCCCAGGCTGGTGAGGGTTCCAGCAGCGGCAGTTGCCTCGGAGACGGTGTTCAGGGAGACTGCCTCGGAGGGGGAGCGAGGGACACATGTGGGAGGCCTCCGGGTCAGGTTCCAGCCCAGTGGTCCCACTGGGGGCCTGGCGGGAGCAGGGTCTTCCTCAGAGGCGTCCAGCTTGGAGCAGGCCATGGCCCCCCTGCCTGGGACTCACGCGGGTCACCCACCCCAGACCACCAGTGGGACCCTCTGTTTACCCACCTCCTCAGCCCAAATCCTTGCATGATGGAGCCTCTTGGCCCCTGAGCTGACCGCAGGTAGGTCACTGGGTGAAGAGGCAGGGCCTTCCCTTGGGGTCAGGTGCCTCTGTGGGACTCGGGCTCTGGAATTCCTGAGCCTAGGAAATGGGTCCCCGAATCAGTAAGGAGAGGAGCTGGTCCTGGTCCCCCAAACAGTAAGGGCTGGAGGGAAAGGGTGCTAGCTGTGCAGAGTGCAGAGCTGAAACTTGGGAGCCTGAAGCTGGTGCCCCCTGGACCTCAGTTTCCCCACCTGTAAAATGGGCACGCTAGGTCAGATGCTGCCACTGAGTTTCACAAACTAGTACATGTCAGGAGCCGAATTGGCACTAGGAATAGGAGTGGCCCACCCTCAGGCCAGCACACTTATTTCACTTCAGGGCAATTCTGTGGAAGTGACCATCTGCTCTTACCATAATGTTGTGAAAGAAACATGCTTTTAATCCCCACCTCCAGACAGCAAGGCGGTAGTGTCAGAAGGTGCTGTGTCTGAGAGCGAGTCCTGGGCACCCTTCCGTTGCAGGCCGGGCCTCCCACCGTGCCGTGGGCTGCAGGCGGCTCTGTCCCGGCTGCCCGGGCCTGACGTTGGGCAGCTCACAGTAGGAGCTCGGGACCACACCGGGGCCCGCGCCCTGCCTCACCTCCCTGCTGCCGGGCCCTTCCTTGAGGCCAGCCCCTCCGCTTCTGGCCTCAGCCTCCTCATCTTCGGGCAGCAGCTCCCAGGCTGACCTGTCTCTCAGTGTTGGCCAGAAGGGGGGTCTTGGATACCCAGGGACCTCCAGCTAAGACCCTTTAGGTTTCTAGGTTCTCAGGAGCTGAGGGATCACAGAATCTGATTTCTGCAGCTTCAGCCATCCTGAGGGACACCGGCGAGGCCACCTCTCCCTCGAGAAGATTTTCTTCTCAGCTGCCCAGGGTCTCCGACTGTGATCGGAGTGTGGAGGGGGCTGCTTGGGCCCCGTTTGAGTAGCTTGGTCTGCAGTTCCTGATGTGGTGGTCGGGCGATGCTGCAGCCCCTTTCTTTTCAGCAGCAAAGGCCGTGTCTGCTCTCGGTCGAGTTCAGACCCCTCCCCTGTGACATCTGCCTCCCCTGCTTGGCAGGCGCCCTCACCCCAGGGTCCAAAGGGTGCCGCCTGAGATGCACTCCAATCCCACCCCAGTACTAGGCCAGGAAGGTGAGGAGGTGTCCACAGCCAAGCTCAGATCCCAGGGAGCACCCACACAGGGCCCCTCAGTCCCACCTTCCACCTACGGAATGGAAGAGGAAGTTGGAAGCGGGGTGGTAGGTGATGCCCCGAGCCTCAGAGCTGGCTGGCCCTGGGCCTGGCTCCTCGGCGTATCTGTCAAATCCCCAGCAGGCCTGGGAGACAGCCCGCAGGGCCCTGGCCGTGAGTCTAGGCTGCCTCGGCTCTCAGGGAGGCTGTGGATGGCTTTGCTCACCGTCCTGACCACGTCCAGCACGCACGTGGTCCAGGTGCTGCTCTGAGCGGTCTGCACATACCTGCCGTTCATCTCAGCGGCCCTAAGAGGCAGGCCCCGCCGCTGCCCCCGTTCTACGTGTGGGTAAACTGAGGCACAGAGGGTGTGTCGACGCTATTTTCTGCTTCCCTGAGGGCAAGAGGGCTATGTGTGTGCACGTGTGTGGGGAGGGGCAGGGCACTGCTCCTCCAGGCGGGGTCTCCTGCTCGGAGGGTTTAAGCCACACCCTGGAGAGGGCAGGCCTTGCCTTGATCAAGCAGCTGTCAGAGGCCAGACTGGCCCCACAAGGCTCTGGGCTTGACTGGGGGAGAGGGCAGTGGCACCTGAGGGACTCGGGGTTCTTTCAGGCAGGCCCCACCTGCCGCCTCCACCTTGGAAAAAATGGCTGCCAGGGCGATGGCCAGAGGGGTCCCCAAGTCCTAGGCAGCGTGCCTTGCACGCCCTGTCCTCGGAGAAGCGGCCCAAGGTCCGCTCAGCTGGACTCTGCCCTTCACCAGGCCTCAAAGCCAGCTCCCAGCTTCCTGTGTGTGTGCCCCTCGCCCACATGGGGGGCTCTCGGAGGCTCGTGCCACCCCAGGACCCCATGTGCCCACTCAGCTCCCTGCCCCAGAGGCCCCAGCGATGACCTGCCGGCTCTCACCTGCAGCTCTCAGGCCCCTTTTCACTGAGCCAGCGGGCAACACGGAGCGCTGGCCTTGCCCTGGGCTCAGGCCCGGCTGCCTGCCACTCACTGGGTCATCTTGGGCCAGTCCTGGCTCCTCTCAGAGCCTCTGTTTCCTCCTCTGCAGGACGGGGCAGAAGTACCCGTTCCCCAGAACACGGTAAGGAGCGGTGCCAGTAGGAAATACCAGGTCTGGGGCAGATGGTGCTTGGGGTGGCCCAGGGCTGGCAGAGATGAGACCCAGCCCCCAGCTGCTCCGTCTGGCAGAGGAGATCACACACACGTGCAGAGGCTGAGTCCATTTCATAGGCTGCTTTTCTTTTGCATTTTCCCGAGAGCCTCCCAGTCCATTAGCACCGCTGTGCCTGGCCTCACATGATGCCAAGATTCACCTGGGGGCTGCTTCACCGGCTTTGAAGATTCAGTCACTAGGGGGGCCGGGGAGGTGCCTGCCTGTTCAGCCAGAGCCCCGGGTGCCGCCGACGTTCACACACCTGTGAGGGTTCCGGGCATCTGTTAGCCCTGCCCGAGAGCCCAGAGACATCACCCAGGGATGGCTGCACAGATTAGGAGGCCCATTTTACAGGAGAAGAAACTGAGGTTTCCTGAGAAGACCTTTGAACTTTGTCCAAAGCTGCACAGTTCTGAACAAGAGCCCAGTGCCTGGGGAATGTGGGTGTGGGGGCGGGGGAGGGTGACCCTGGCCAGAGGAGGGGAGGGAAAGAGTGGGATGGGCATGAAGGGCTTCCTGGAGGAGGTGACACTTGAGCCGGGTCTTTCAAGGCAGGTGGGATCCACCTGAACATGAGGGAACCCACAAGCAAAGTGCAGAGTGGAAGTGGGTATTGCTGGGGAGAACGAGGCGGCCCCCGGGATCCATGCAGGACCAGAGAGGGGAGGTACGGTGTCAGAGACTGGGGATGGGGCAAGTATAACAGGCCTTGGGTCCCGGTGGGGAAGTGTGGATAACAGTGAGTCCCCTGCGTACCGACCTGCCGGCTGCAGACCTCCACAGGGTCAAACGTGCGTTCGCACGTCTAGTCGCGTGAGTTGAGTTCACGCGTCTGGTGAACGTTGGCACAGGCGTGCATCCTTCACAAGCGGCCGTGCTCCCATGCCCTTTACGGCCCTGCACAGACCAGGCCGCCTTCGCCCCCCTCCACACCCATAGCTCTTCTTGCCCGTTGGCTCGGTGCCCACTCCTCTGTGCCAGCTGTTGCCCTGGGCTACTGTACCTTTCAGGGTACTGTACCGTAAGATTAAAAATCTCTCCTTTATTTTTTTTTTGTGTTTTTTTTTTTTTTTTTTTTTTTTATGCAGTATCTGTGTGAAAAGTATCACAGGCCTATTATAGTGTGGTTCCGTATAGCCCATTATGTTAGCTGTCTTCCTAGGCTAACCTCGTGGGACTCACGAACAAATTGGACTTGGGAACGCACTCTCAGAACTGAACTCCTTCATAGGCAGGGGACCTTGTTCTCCAAGCAGCTGGGAACCACCGATGGTTCTTGAGCTGAGGGCAACATGGCAGGCCGGGTTGTGGGGAGTCGGGGGTGGTCTGCCGGAAACAAGCTTGGCTAAGCCGGTTAGAACAGAGCTCCGGACACGCCTCTGGGGAGCCCCCAGTGGCCGGCGGGGAGCCTCGTCTTGGGGCGCTGTGTGAGCTGAGGCCTAAGGGGATTGCAGTGAAACGGTTGGGGCTGTGGCGGCTGTCTGTCTGGGCTGCCTGGGAGGTGGCTGGCACATGTGGGAAGGCCACAGGGGAGGGTCAGCCCTCCCTGGAGCCCGCCGCCGCCCGCCCCGGAGTGGATGCTAACGCTGACCTTCTCTTGTAGCCCAGCAGTAGCTGCTCACAGCCACCATCTTGTAGCCCTGGAAGTCGCCACCGCTGCCGCCGCTGCACCAACATTCGCCAACCTGACATTGTTAGACGCGAACGCGGTCCATCCAGGTTTGGAATAAGGCCCTCACCCTCTGCCTCTGGCCTCCACTGGATTGGGGCTGTGAGGAGCCCGTCTGTGTCTCCTGCGGCTGATCCGCTGTGGGTCCGGGGCCTCAGTTTCTCCATCTAGAAAGTGGGCTCGCTTTCACGCCTGCCACGACCCCTAAGGCCCCACCCGGAGCCTTCGACGTGTGTGCAGGGTCCTCCCGTGGGACCCCCAGCACTGGGGCAGACCCTCAGGGGGACCAGGGAGAACTCACTTCAGATCCTCTTCAGAACATGTTCAGAGAAGATACCGTTTAATGAAAATCGGTATCCTGCAGGCTTGGGGCTCATCCCTCAGTGAAAAGCAAAGCTTTGTGGGGTTCTGGCCCTTTGGGGGGGTCCTGTGCTCAGATGCTGGGGACACACCCCTCTCTGTCCCTAGCGGAGGGTGAGTGTGGCCCGTCCTCCCCTGTCCACGGCCCTGCCCGTGTCCTCAACACCTGCTCCTCGTGTTTTTTAGCTTTTATTTATTTTGGTTGCGCTGGGTCTTCGTTGCCGGGCGGGCTCCTCTCTAGCCCTGGCGAGTGGGGACTCCTCCCTGTTGCAGCTCCCGGGTTTCTCATCCTGGTGGCGTCTCTGTTTGCGGAGCACAGGCTCTGGGAGCACGGGCTTCGGTAGTGGTGGCACACAGGCTTCGGTTGCTCCAGGGTGTGTGGGATCTTCCCGGACTGGGGATTGAACTCGTGTTCCTGCCTTGGCAGGCGGATTCCTGTCCACCGCACCGCCAGGGACGTCCCTGAACGTCTGCTCTTGCCCTTTGCTCCGTCTTTGCTCCCTCACCCTCGTCGAGGCGGCCACACCGCTGCAAAGTGGGAGAGCTTTACTCCCGCACCGAGGGTCCCCCGCGTCCTGAGCCGCAAATGTTTCATCTGACAGATATCCGTGTTTGTCGAGCCTGGTGCTGCGTGCGGGGGAGCAGGCCCAGGGAGTGTGGGGCAGAGGCAACGTGGCCTGTGCCATCCGGGAAAGCGCCGGGGGGAGACCGGGGGTCCGCCAGGCCGTCGTCTGGGGAGGTTGCCTGCGGGTTACGCGGGGAGCAGTGTGCCGGGCCAAGGGAGCCGCAGGAGCCGAGGTGTGCAGGCTGTGCGGCTCAGAGGCCCTGGGCGTCCTGCTGGGGACTCTGGGTGCTGGGAAGTGGACGTGTCAGCTGCTCAGTCGTGTCCGACTCTTTGCGACCCCGTGGACTATATGAAGCCCACCAGGCTCCTCTGTCCATGAGCTTCTCCAGGCAAGGCATTCTGGAGTGGGTGGCCATTTCCTTCTCCAGGGGATCTTCCCCACCCAGGGTCCAAACTCACATCCCCTGCCCCGCAGGCAGATTCTTTACCATCTGAGCCTCCAGGGAAGCCCTGGGTGGTGGAGGATGCTCAAACGCGACTTCCAGGCCCAGGAAGTGAAAGCGCAGGCAGCCAGCCCCTTCCCTCTGCACTGGGGGCGGCCGTGCTAGTGGGCCACCCCCTCTGCCGAGCTGAATCGCGGGCTGTTTCATTCCCCGGGGAGCAGCCTCTCCTTGAAGTGAGGCAGAGGTGAAGTGTGGAGCTGGGCGAGGAGGAGAAACGTGATTCAAAGAGGCACAGTGAGGACGGGGAGCTTGTTTACAGACATGGGTGAGCTGGGAGTTGTCCACCCCTGCAGACGGCACGTGATAGCCATCCTTCACGCGGTGACGCTGAGGCTGATGGCCGTGACTTGCTTAAGGCCTTGCCACAAACACACGGCCCCGGTGGGTGTCCCCAGGGCTGTGACTTCCGGCAGAACCCTGGGGACGGAGTCGGGGTGGCCGGCTCTGAGTGGGCAGGGGGCCACAGGCGAGCCCTTAGCTGGCCCTGGTCTGTCTGTCTGTCCCCCCATCTGTGCAGAACCGGGGAGTGGCTATGTGCGCTCTTCGCTGGCAGGGCGAGATGCAGGCGGCTCTAGGGGTTCTTCCAGCTTGAAGGGGGAAGTTTTTTGAGAAAATGGAAACCGAGCCTTTGTTTTCTCTCGTCTCCTTTTCCGTGGCCTCCAGCAAGGATCTCTGGTTCAGCAGCGCCCGTTTAGGGATCGTGGTTGACCCGCTACACCCCGACTTCCGGCAGAGCCTGGGGCAGGGTGGGGGTGGGGGTGGGGTGCAGGGAGGCAGGCGGGGGAAAGAGTGACAGGCTTGTGGCGGGTGAGTCAGGGCCAGGAGGCCGTTGCCTGCTGACTCACCGCCCCCAGGCGCCAGGACAGGCCCCCCGTGCCCCTGTAGCAGCAGCGGCCTCCGCTTTACCCGAGCAGCAGTCACTGCCCGTCCTGGCAGTCTCCAGGGTGGCACTGGGGCCCGAGCCCCTCCACCCCACCCCCAGACAGACCCCTGCAGCCTGGCTGTTCCCGGAGCCCCGCCTTCCCCCAGGGGGTCCAGTCCAGCCGGCCACGGGTACTTGGAGGCTCGCTCGTAGCAGACACCAGACTGTGTCCTCCTTGACCACTGTTTCTGCGACATCATGACAAAATGAGCCCCCGCGTCCCTGGAGACTAGCATCCTGAGGGCAGGAAAGGTGGTCGGGCTCAGTCCTGGCGGGGCCCTTCCTGGAAGGGGTCCCGGGGAAGTGACATGTCCCTGGAACCTACAGATGGTGTAGGGTCCAGGCTAACCCTGGTTCTTGCCAGTCCCGTGAGCTTTACCCACCACGGAGGGGACAGCGGTCCAGCCTCACAAGGGTGAGTTCTCCCCTGGGTCCCCTGCGTTATGGCCCTTGGCCACGGGGCGGCAGTTCCAGCCGCCCACCCTTGGTTGGCCCCTGTTTGCAGAAGACGGTGTCAGCCTGTCTCAGCGGTGCTCCACTCGGCCCGAGGAGGCCGGCAGCTCTGGGGCTTGCGGGCTCGGGACTCAGGACCCCACTAGAAATTCCCTCCTGGGAGCATCTTACAGAGGAAAGCCCAGCACAAGCTCGAATCCCTCTCAGGGTGGGAGGGGGCCAGGCCATGTCCCTAGGGCAGCCCAAAGCTCTCTGCCCCGGGCAGTTCCACATTCCGACCTGGCCTTCACCATGCCCGGTGTGGCCCTCTCCACACACACCGTCCCTGCTCAGAGAACCCCGCTCACTCCCCGGATGTTTGCCACGCAGTTCCCAGCTTCGGTGCGGTTAAGGGCGCAGACCCTGAAGCCCATTGCTGTGTGACTTTGGGCAAGCAACTCTCTCTCTCTCTGAGCCTCATACCTTCATCCAGGCTCGTAAGAGGAATAGATGCCTTGGTTCCAGAAAGGGCTTAGCACAGGGCCTGCCCAGAGAGAGCCAGGCTTCAGGAAGCGTCTGCTGTTACAAAACCTCCCCTGCTCGGGGTGAAGGGGGCGGGCCCTAACTCCCCGTGTCCTCATCCTCCTGTCTGTCTTCTCTTCTGCAACCCAGGCCCCGTAGTAAATATTTACTCGTGTGTGTGGGTGTGTTTAGCGTCTGGGTCCCCTTCTGGAATGTCAGCTCCAGGGCTCACCTCCGGGCCCTGGGCCCTGAGCAGCGCCTGGCACCCAGTAGAGGAGGCGCTGGGTCAGTTTCCTCCCTGTTCGCCAGAGCTGCCCGCACTTCACTCCTCCCCAGACACTGTTTGGCCCGCAGAGCTGGACCTAGAACCAGCCCCGGCCCTCTTGACTCCTCGCCTACTGCCCGGCGCCCTGACTCAGCGGCCTCCAGGGCCAGTGCCTGGGGGCCCATGTTTGGGGCATGTTGGGTGCCCAGCGGCCCTTCCCCTCGAGGGCAGCGCTAGCTGTCCCGCCCCTGCCTGCCCGGCCGCAGAGAACGGCCTGCCCGCAGCGCCTTCCGCCCCCGCCCCCTGCAGGCCTGGTGATGGGGAAGAAGGCTGTACCTCGGGCCCACATCCTGCCTCCCCACCACCCCCGGCGTTGTCCTGGAGGCCAACCCTCTGCAGAACCAGCTCACCCTCGCCCACTTTTTCCTCTGCAAAGCACAGGTGGAGAAACACTACCCGCCCTACATACAGGCCTCTACCCTGTGCAGAGGCCGCCTTGTCCTGGGGTGGCACCGCTCGCCTGGAATCAGGGGCGACTCTTGGCCTGGCCTGGTGGCCCTGTGCCCCGGGCACCCCCCTCCCCACCCCCTCCGCCCTGTTCTGAGCCTCAGTTTCCCAATCTGTGAAATGGGGAGGCTCCGCAAGGCTGGGGACAAAGTCAGCACTCCTGTAGGTTGAAGGCTGAGGCTGAGCCAGTCTCGGGGTGCTCTCAGCAGCGTGGGGGATCTCCGGTGGGGTAGATGTGAGTCTCCGTGGTGGGTGGGGAGGGCCGTGCCCACAGACGCTGAGCCCAGGAGGTCACAAAGCCTGTCCCCGGGAGCTGCCGTGCTGAGAACAATTCTCCGGGCAGAACTCACTTTCACTAGGACCACAGAGTCCTCACTCATTGTTTCGACCTGGTTCCTGGCAGAACAATGCTGGGCTTCCTGGATGACCTCACGGGGGCGAGCCATCCGACCTCGGAGGCCGGGCCGGTCAGCATCTCCAGCCGAGCCTGTCCTGCCCTTCACCACGGCTGCCTTGGGTGACCAGGAACAGAGGTCTGACCAAAGAGGACAGACTGGGCGCCGGGCCCCCAACGGTGTGTTGTAGACATTGGAAGCTGTATGTGCACAAACGCCTCAGATTCACTACCTCTTGAGAATTTGGAGGGTCTGGCCCCAGTGGCCTCAGCCCCAAAAGCCTCGACTATGGTGGCTGAACTTGGGAACTGCCGTTTGGAGCCCAGACTCCCATATTCTGCAGGCCCTTTCCCCCTGGACCCCGTCCTTTGCCTGCCAGGTCCCCGGAGGCATTTGAGCCCCTGTCATGCTTGAGTTAGCCTGAGTTAGGAATGGATAACCAAGACAGAAGGATACAGACTACAGGATTCAAACAAACGATTGGATCTTTAAAAGGTGTAGCTCTTCATGGAAAAGAATTTTTTAAAACCCTTTAAAATTTATTTTCACTTTCTTTTCAAAAACAGCTATCCCTAGTATTGAAATAGTGCTCTCAGCACGCCTCTTGGTTTGTTCTGGCGCTTAGTTGTAAACATGCTCTAGGGCCAGGATGGTATGTATGCAGCGTACTTTAACTGATCCCAGGCCGTCTCATCACTGAGCCCATGGGGTCAGTGCTGAAAAGAGCCCCTTCAGAGCTTATCAGGGATGTTCAGGAGACTCTTCCTGTCTGCCAGAGGAAGCCTGCAGTCCGTGGCTCAGCTCGCCCCGCCCCAGCCTCTGAGCCGAGCCCTGTGACCCTGGGCGCTGACTGTTGCCCCAGTCCCCAGGCCTGGCCCCGTCAGTGTCTGTCCTGTGGCCCTCACTTCCCCGTTCGTCTTCACCTACTTCCCTAATCTGTCAGCCCGGCCCGGTCGCTTGAAGCCGGCCGTAAAAGCACCGGACCCGATTTCCCGTAGTGACCAATCCAGAGCGAGGGACCCGAAACAGCTGAGCGGCTGAGAACGTGGACTTGAGAGCCCAAAGGAGCCCTGGGGCCATGGGAGGCTCCGGCGGCCTCTCACTTGCTGTGTGACCCTGGGCGAGTAAGCTCACCACTCTGCGCCCAGTCAGCAGAAGGCACCCATGGATGGGGCCAACTCCGAAATGCTTGCAAAGCGCTTCGCACAGTGCTGGATAAATGTCCACGCTAGCAAGTGTGCGTGCCGCCAGCACCCCGCCAGTGGGGCTCCCTCTCTTTTCCTTTCCTTTGAACACTCAGGATGTCACATAAGGGAATAACGTGCCAGTGTGGCCAGATGTTCTCTTCAATAATGGCTAATATGTATTAATCACTTGTATGTCCAGGCACCGTGCACCCATGTTTGACAGGCGTCGTTCTGTTTGATCTCTATGAGGCGAGTTTTAGGTTTAACCCCCAGTGTTTTAACCAGTGCGGAAACTGAGACACAGAGAAGGCTGTTAGTTGCCCCAGGTCACACGGCTGGGTCGTGGCCTCTGTGAGTCCAGAACCGGGCTCTGGAGTGGTCGGGGGAACGAGGAAGGGAGAGAGCAGGCGGGACCCCTGCTCTGGAAAGGGCCGGCAGGGCGCCCAGTCGTGTGCTTCTTCCCACGGTTTCCCAGTGGGCTGGGGGCCGTGCAGCTGGCAGCTCCCGACCTGTGACATGAATGGCTCTGTGTCCAGCTCCCCACCTCGTTCTGCGGTCCTGGGAGTCGCTGGCCTAACCCCCCAGAGGTCAGGCCCAGAGATCAATCAGATAGCCTGGTTGTGCACTAGGCCCTCTTAGGGTGGGGGAAGTACCCCAAAAAGTAAAGAGAAGAAGTCCCCGCTCTCTTACTTGAAAAACCTGGTAGGGACTCCTGAGGGGTTAAGTCTGTGATAGCAGGTCAGGTCTGTGACCTGGCTCACTGTCCTTGACAGGAGAGAGCTGGGTGGGAGACTGTTTACTTGAGAAGGTTCCGATTCTGCAGGGAAAGGTGAGGCAGAGTTGAGGGGAGGGCCCACAGCAACATCTCAGTTCAAGATACAGCTGGCTGGCGCAGGGGCACTCGCGGTTGCCAGCCCCCTGCCAGCTCCGCAGACCTTTCCCCCTGGCTTCACTGTCCCTGTCGGCAAGCCTTGCAGAGGCCCCCGTAACCTTCGCCCCGGTGCCTCTAGCACCGGGCACACCAGCTGGGCACTCTGCCACCAGCCTCCTTCCACTCACTTCCCTGCTTGAGTCTCTACTCCCCATTAAGAAAACGGCCCTAAAAATTCCTGCTGCAGCGCTGAGGGTGTTTGAGGAAGGAATGCTGCTGCTGCTGCTGCTGAGTCGCTGCAGCCGTGTCCGACTCTGTGCGACCTCATTGACGGCAGCCCACCAGGCTCCCCTGTCCCTGGGATTCTCCAGGCAAGAACACTGGAGTGGGTTGCCATTTCCCTCTCCGATGTATGAAAGTGAAAAGTGAAAGTGAAGTCGCTCAGTCGTGTCCGACTCTTAGCGACCCCATGGACTGCAGCCTACCAGACTCCTCCATCCATGGGATTTTCCAGGCAAGAGTACTGGAGTGGGGTGCCATTGCCTTCTCCGGAGGAAGGAATAGAAAACTGTTTATAGGCAGCTCAGCCCAGACTTCAAGGACCCCAAAACCTGGTAGCTTGAAATTAGGAGGAAGCCAAGGAGCGTCTTGGAACCCCACAGCGTTGCTGGCGCAAGGTGAGATCTGAGCGCGTGCCGCAGCGGCCAAGGTGACGTGCAAATCCGTCTTCAGGTGCGTCTGGTTCTGGCTTCCACCCTGGCAACACGGGACTAGGAGCCTCATGTGGGAGTCTGGTCCCAAAGCCTCTGTGTTCGAGCGGATTCTCTGATCACTTGTAGCTGTAATGAGCAAAGAGGAAGCTCTTAAAATGGGGAATCATGTGTCACGGTCGCTGCAGAATAGCCCTGGGCCTGGCGCCAAGGGAAACAGCACTTGGCCGGCAAGGCGGCGGGCCGCCGGGCCGCCCGCAGAGCAGGCTCGCCCCCAAGTGCTTCCTGAAGCAGGGGGCGCGCTCTTGGCGGGTGACGAGCAGCAGTGAATGAGCCGCATGGCGAGTCTGCCAGGATGGACGGGCTGGACCGGCCAAGCGACGCTGAGGGCAGAGCTGAGGGCCCCGGAAAGCCGCAATTGCCGTCGTGCCCGGCTTCATGACCTCAGGAGCTTCGCTTGGCCTCTCTGGGCCCTGTTGATCTCGCCCTGTGTAGGCCCAGCGCCTTCCATACCCCAGGGGCAGTGGACCCCGTGATAGTTATAGTGGTGACGACGGCGGTAATACTGGCGTGCACGCTTGTGCGCAGTGCTGTCTGCCGCTTTGCAGCCGCATGGACTGTAGCCCGTTGCCCACCTGGCTCCTCTGTCTGCGGGGAGTCTCTAGGCAAGAATACTGGAGCGGTTTGCCATGTTCTCCTCTAGGGGCTCTTCCTGACCCAGGGATCGAACCTGCGTGTCTAATGTCTCCTGCGTTGGCAGGCAAATTCTTCACCATTGAGCCACCTGGGAAGCCCAGGAATACTGGCAGATAACTAGTGAAGGGGTATTTGCTCTGGGAACCCCCTTGTTCAGTCCTCACAGCATCCCTGTGAGGTGGCCACAGTTATCCCTCTTCACACTTTGACACACTGAGGACCCAGAGGGGTTGCGCAACTTGCCTGAGGTCACTCAGCTGGGAAATGGCCCTCAGCTTCCAGGCCAGGGCTCACGCTCTGATTCCTGCAGGGGCCAGGCTGCCTGCAGAGGGCCTGAGGCCTCCGTGCAGGGAGCCTGAGGCTGAGGAGTGGGCTGAACACAAAGCAGTTCCGTGGGGCCAGCGTCCCAGAGAAGGGGCCCATGCTGAGATCCAGTAGGCTGTGGCGGATGTCTTCTTCTGCTGGGAGAGACGGAGCGCTGGGTAGGAGGGCATTGGGATCTGAAAGTGCTTTGTGAGTTGCTTCCAGCTGGGGTTTTGAGAACAGAGTATAGGGGTGGGGTGGGCAGAGTAGCAGCAGGGGGGACCCAGGCGGAGGCTGCAGGGGATGTCCGTGGAGGGCTGTGGGGCCTGTGCCAGCTGGTTGCCGGGGTGATGGAGACACGTGGGTGGATGTCAGGAACGTACCGGAGGCCACATCTGTGGGTCGTGCTGCTGTGGGCTTCCACGGGTACGGGGCCGGTCGGACGCTCCAGAGGGGCTTGGAAGGAGCCTCCCCTCCAAGGGGGAGTCGGGGTTGCCTGCCCGCGGGTCTGACCTCGTCCGGGCATGTGTGCGTCTCGAGTAAAGCTTGGGCAGGGCTGGGCTGTGCGTTCCCGAAGGCCAGCGAGCTTGTGACGGGGCGGCCACAGATGGGGGGGCGTCCCTGAAGTACATCTCTGTGGACACCTTAGAAATGAGGAGTAGGGGCAACGCAGACACCAGGACATGACAGGCTCCTGGTTCAGCTACAGGCGTCAATAAGATGAGTTCCTGAGTGTGGGAAAGAGGGGCTGAAGTCTAATCTTACGTGGCACCAAAGAGCCTGGAGCCGAGGGGCTCAGGGAGCTTGTATTTTGCCCCCTGGCTCACGTTTCAGGGCTTCCCGGGGGGCGCTAGTGGTAAAGAACCCGCCTGCCAATGTAGGAGACATAAGAGACGCGGGTTTGATCCCTGGGTCGGGAAGATCCCCTGGAGGAGGGCATGGCAACCCACTCCAGTATTCTTGCCTGGGAAATCCCATGGACAGGAGCCTGGCAGGCTACGGTCCAGAGGGTTGCAAAGAGTTGAACACAACTGAACTGACTTTGCACGCACATGTTTCCCGAGGGTTCTCTAGGGCCAGAGGGGGCCATGGGCCTGGGCCCAGAGCGCAGAGCCAGGACTCAGGGTGGCTTTCGCAAGCGCCCACAGGCTGTATGAGCAGCCACCGGTCACCACCCCCTCCGCCTGGCTGACCTGGTGAAGCGCCTTCCGGCCCCAAGATCCAAGGAGAGCCTGAAAGGGCGGCACCAGCCCATCCTGATGAGGAGACTCCAGGGTCATTCCCTGGAAAACATCTCTACCAGGAGGGAGTGGAGTCCCACATCCTCCAATTATGCTGCCGTCCAGCCGGGCCACAATGGGCCCAGAGATAACCATCGGGGGCTGCAGAGCTCCGTGCTGGAACAATGCTGGCCGCTCGGGCTATTTTTACAGTAGCCGTGCGCTCGGCAGAACCCCGCGTCGCCCCAGGGGAGCAGGCGAAGAAAGGCCTGCGGATGCCCCGCCGTCTGTGCTCCGGGAGACAGAGGAAGGCCCGGTGAGCCGCTGGGCGGCTCCAGGAAGCCTTTTCTCGGTCTGCTCACTGCCAGATAGCGAAACAATCGGGGTCCCCCACCCCGAGCCAGGGAGAGGAAGGAGGCGTGGGGGAAGCGGGGATTCTGTGTGCTTGCGTGCCTCTCCTCCTCCGAGCACGGCCCCCGAGGGCCTGGCTGCAGGGGCCGGGGCCAGGGCCAGGCCAGCGTGCCCTCCTTGCCTCCCTTGGTCGTTGGCAGTTGTCACCTGGCCCGGCCGGACCTCCTTCAGGCCCCACGGTATCACAGGGTTGGGAAGCAGCAGAGTTGGGGGGTGCCACTGGGCCCCAGCTACCTGCGTACCTACTCTGGGAGCCAGCGACCCAGCCGTTCTTAGCTGACGACCTGTGCACCAGCTCAGGACACCCAGCCATGGGCAAGGCAGGTCCCGGCACCCTGCAGACTCTGTTCTAGTTGAGGAGGAGACTGTTAGCAAGGAAGCAACCAAGGCATTTTCAGCTCATGCCACTGTACCTCAGTGCAGACTCAGATGCCCCTGGACAGGTCCAGGTGGCAAGCTGCCCTGTGCACCAGGGCGATGGCCCCCTCTGGTCCAGCGGATGGCCGCCATAGGGGTGAGTCCAACGTGCGGTCCGCCTTCTGGTTTCTCCAGGAAACCTAGAAATCTCGGCTTTGCCCCGGAGTCTGAGAGTCAGCACTGGCCACCCTTTTGGCTCATAAAGGCAAGCAGCTGGCTCTGCATCAACACCCTCTGCCTTCATCCTTTTCATTCTGAAGTCAGGGAGACCGAAGCTCCCCGGTCTTCATGGTCCTCTGGCACATGGGGGTAGGAGGCACCTTCTCCTGCTGGGTGGGACCCGGATGCTGTTGCTCTCAAGGTCAAGCTGCCAGGAACACTGAGGACTTGGGGACCAGACGCAGTACAGAGAGGGGGTTGCCGCAGTGGCCGGTTGTAGACTTCTGGGATAAGGTCCGAGCAGGGGGCCACTGAGGGTGAGCATGAGCAGCTTAGAGGTTTGATAACCCTGGGCCCCCCCCCTTGCTGAACCCACAGGGCAATCAGCAGGCCGGGGCCTGGGTGGTCCAGGGGTTAGGGTGGACCCGAGCACAGATGACGAGGGCTGGACTCGTGGGAACTACCAGGAGTCCTTCCAGAGTCCTGTCCCGGCGCAAATCCCTGTCCTGATGCTGCAGGCATGCGACTGGCTAAGAAGACACCAGTGTATTTCATAAGCTCCCGTGGTCTGTATTTGATGGAAACCCTGTTTCCAAGTACTGAAACACATGCTTGGAAACACTGGAGCTTGAAAACATGCCAGCCTGAAGCTCCGTTCTTTAAAACCGTGAGGGGTGAGCACCTCCGCTGGGCCAGGGCCTGCCCCGCGGCACCAGTTTCTCTGCAAACCTGAGATTCGGAGACGATCTCTAGAGGATGCAGGCAGGCTGTGATCTGGAAGCGATGCTAGACCTGTGTGGAGGGTGTTGTGTTCTGCGGAGACACTGCCAGGGCTGGGTGGTTTTGCGCTCATCTCCCTGCAGGTGCAGAATGAGGGGGGTGGCATTCGGGGCTGGTGGATATGGGCCCCGGTGCTTCTGTTGGACAGGTGGCTAGGGGATGGCAGCTGTCGGTCCCCAGATCCTCAGGCTCCCGATCACCTGGGGTGGGGGGTCCGAGGGGGTGGACGGACAAGGGGGTGGCAGGCCCTCTGCCTCAGACCCAGCAGGTCAGAGGTGGCCCGCAGGGTCGTGCCAGGACGCGCAGCCTGCCCCTTACTGACGCATGTCGGGGTCTGCTCTTTCCGCCATAGAAAGCGAGGAGGAGGACATGGCCACCAAGGAGAAGCTGCAGTGTCTGAAAGATTTCCACAAGGACATCCTGAAGCCGTCCCCCGGGAAGAGCCCGGGCACCCGGCCGGAGGACGAGGCCGAGGGGAAGCCCCCGCAGCGGGAGAAGTGGGCCAGCAGGATCGACTTTGTGCTCTCTGTGGCCGGCGGCTTCGTCGGCTTGGGCAACGTCTGGCGTTTCCCCTACCTCTGCTACAAAAACGGTGGAGGTGAGCCTGGGCTGGGCAGAGGGCGGGCTGGAGGGGTTGCCGGGGCACAGCGAGGGGGCTCCCCCGCCCAGCGTTTCAGGCCTCCGCCTCGACCTCCCCCAGGTCAGCCTGCCTCCGCTCCCACCGCGATCCTCGGAGGCGGGAGATGAACGTGGCCGGGATGGCGTTCTATCAGAGCCTTCCTGTGTGAGCTCGAGCAGATTCCTTACCCTCCCCACCAGTTTACCATCTCTGAAGGCCGCCACAAGGCCAGGCTCAAGCCTCCAAGGCCTCGTAGCTCTGCACCTCCCCACTCTGCCTGACTTTAGAACTTTTTTTACCCTTTGGTCTTGCTTTTCTAACTTAAACCAGTTGTAGTTCAAAAACAAGTTTCGTGTTTCCCACTCTGAATAGAAAACCAGTGTCTTTTGCAGTAATGGATAGGTATCCAGGACAAAAAAAAAGTACAACGAAGATGTTTTTAATTTTAATTTTTTCAGTTTTATTGAGATAGAATTGACATATAGCATTGTTTTAGTTTAAGGCATACAAGATGACTGATGTCTTTACTGTGAAATGATCACGGTAAGTCTTGTTGACATCCATCACCTCATATAGTTACATATATTTTTGTCTTCTTGTGATCAGAACTGGTAAAGCTTTACACTCTTAGCAACTTTTTATTTTTTTCCCCCGCATGCGGGATCTTAGTTCACCAACCAGGCATCAGACCTATGCCCCTTGCATTGTGAGTACAGAGCGTTTGCCACGGGACTGCCAGGGAAGCCTCTTAGCAACTTTCAAACACACCATCCGGTGTATCGTGACTGGTGTGCAACCATGCTGTACATGACACGCCCAGGACGAATTTATCTTCTAATGGGAAGTTTGTGCCTTTTGGACCCTTTCGCTTAGCGATGGTATTTTCTAAACATAAGTTCTCTGTTTGGTCAGTTGGTTAGTTGGTTGGTCTGTTCTTTCAGTTTTTGTTTGCTGATTATTCTTTACTTGCTGGAGGCCCTGAGTCAGCATCATCTGACGTCAGAGGAGTTCAGGCTAGGCAGCACGTCCTGGAGACCTGCTGGTCAGTAGGAGCTCAGCAGTAAGAACGCCCTCCCTACTCCTTGTGGTGGTCTGTGACCTGGCTGGTAGCCAGCGGAGCCGGGCACACGCGTGCTGCCCGCCCGCCCGCATCAGAACCACTTTGCAGGAGGTCCTGCCCTTGAGCCTGGTTTCTTAACCTTCTGGAGGCTCAGGTGCCTCTGGGACTCTGATGAGTGCCCTAGACACTCTGGAACAAAGCGCATACCCATCGGCCCAAGTCACCCACACTTTCAAAGTGTGTACGGACCCGCTGAAGCCAGTAGTGGACGCCAGGTGGGAGCCCTTGCTCGACTCTTCGCTGCCCTCCTCGTACCCTGGCTCCCACCCCCGGCTGGAGAGGCCCATCTCTCACTTCCCAGCACCCTTCCCAGCTGGTTCTCAGCTTCCTGCCCTGGCCGGGCCACAGAAGGCCAGCTGAAGGCTGCAACCAGGAGGCCCATCTGAGCCGGGTGTGAGGGCTGGGTGGTCCTTCTTCAGAGGGACAGACCTGCGGAAGACAGGCAGGCACAGAGCTTCAGCAGAGGCTTGGAGGCTTCACGCAACCGGGTAGATCGGAAGAAGACAAGAGGGCAGCCTGGAAGGGTGTTGCTGGCTGGACGAGAATTTTCAGCCAGGTCTGGGAGTCTGCCCTTCACCCTCACGTCCCCGGGTCGGGAAGATTCCCCTGGAGAAGGAAACGGCAACCCACTCCAGCATTCTTGCCTGGAGAATCCCATGGACAGAGGCGCCCAGCAGGCTGGCTGGGAGGGTTTGGGACGGAGAATGTGCAGGCCTCGGCCAACCTGAGCCTCACCCCGCTCTTCTCTCTCTGCAGGCGCATTTCTCATACCGTACTTCATTTTCCTGTTTGGGGGCGGCCTGCCTGTGTTTTTCCTGGAGGTAATCATAGGCCAGTACACCTCTGAAGGGGGCATCACCTGCTGGGAAAAGATCTGCCCCTTGTTTGCCGGTGAGTACGGGACAAAGGCCACCCGGGGCCTGGCGTTCCTCGGCTCAGCAAACGCTTACTGTGCACCTACTATTTGCCAGGTACACTGGAGCCTCACGCAGGCCGGCTTGGCACACGGCGGCGGCTGTTCACTCCTCTCTGGGGTGTCAAAGGACGGGAGGCCCAGTAGCCGCTGAGCAGTAGGGTGTAGAAGAGAAGGCTTTCAGGAGCCCGACTGTCTGGCTTCAAGCCCCGCTCCCTCATTATGCTAACTCTCATGACTTCGGGGAAAGTCCCTTCATCTCTTTGTGCCTCAGTTTCCCTCTCCATAAAATGGAAATAACACGCATACTTCTAGGCAAAGCAACAGAGCCATGTAAAAGCGCTTTGTACGCAAAGGAAGCCCCAAGCAGCGGCGGCAGCTTTGTTACCGCTGGGCTTCCCTGGTGACTCAGATCGTAGAGAATCTGCCTGCAACGCGGGAGGCCCAGGTTCGATCCCTGGGTTGGGAAGATCCCTTGGAGAAGGGAATGGCAACCCACTCCAGTGTTCTTGCCTGGAGAATCCCCACGGACAGAGGGGCCTGGCGGGCTACAGTCCACGGGGTCGCAAAGAGTCAGACACAGCTGAGCGATTAACACTTGTTATTGTTGTAGCGTTTAGTCCTGTGCCTAGTTCCCAGTATGTCCTCATAAGATAATACCGTCCTGATTATAACTGGCAGGGGTGGGAGAATGTGTGAGCCTGTTCACTACTCGGTCATCCATGTAAATCTACCCACCTGTCTATCCATTAAACCTTCCTTTTATTAAACTAGTCGATAGTTACCCAATCCATGTGTCCATTCAACCACGCTCTCTCTACTTATCCATCCATCCATCCATCCATCTACCTAACCTTCCGATCAACCACCATCCATCCAACAAAGTGAGTATCCATCCATCATTCCAACATCCAGCCATTCACCTGAGTCCATCCAGCCATCCGTCTATGCGTCCATCCATTCATCCGTTGATCTGTCCATCCATCCCTCCATCCATCCACCCATCTGTCCATCCGTTCATCCAGTCATCGGCCTACCCCTCTTCCGCACATCCGTCAGTTTGTCCAGCTGTCTGACTCATCTGAGCATCCGTTATTTTCCTATCCACCCGCACAGCCATGCGTTCCCCCGACACTTGCTTGCTGGTCCCTGTTGAAGGGCCCCTGCTGGCCCCAGGCCTGCAGACCCCAGGGGCTCCTGGTTGAGGGTGTGGCCTGGCGGGTCTGGCCTCCCTCCGATCCCCGTCTCGCTTGCCCCCGCTCGCAGGCATCGGCTATGCCTCCATCGTGATCGTGTCCCTCCTGAACATATACTACATCATCATCCTCGCCTGGGCCACGTACTACCTATTCCAGTCCTTCCAGTCGGAGCTCCCCTGGGCAAAATGCAACCACAGCTGGAACACGCCCCATTGCCTGGAGGACACCTTGCGGAAGAACCGGAGCCTCTGGATCTCCAATGGCACCACCAACTTCACCTCCCCTGTCATCGAGTTCTGGGAGTAAGGCTGGCCTCGCGGAGGAAGGAGGGGGTGGGGTGGGGGCAGAGGGCAACCCTTCCCTCATCTTCTCCCTAGGGGTGTGGGAGCCACTCCCTTGCGGTGGGGTGGGTGGAAGAGGGGGTGCAGATTTGGAGATAAATCCATGCCTTTGGTCTCAGACAGGCCTGGACGCGAATCTCAGTTCTGCCATTTTATTGGCTGTTTCACCTCCAGCAAGTCACTGCCCCTTTCTGAGCCTCAGTTTCCTTAACTGTCAAATGAGGGCAATGAATCGTTCCTACACCCATGGGATCTCTGTGAGGATTGTTTCCCAAAGGCAGGTATATGTACTTATGTTGTCTGAAAATGATATAGTTTTCTTAATGTATTTTAGAAAAATATATATACAGTTAGCACATCAAACCTGTTATTGCCCAGAGTGGGGGGAAAAAAAAGCATATATGAAGCTTGAAGTAGTTACGCAAGTGAACAGGTGAGTAGATAGAGTGAAACATATGTATCAGTTAGCGTTTGCTGTGTAACACCCATCCTCACATTGGAGCAGCCATTTGTTTTCTTTGACTCATGGTCCTGCTGCTTGGCAGTTGGGGCGAAGCTTGGCTGGGCAGTTCTTCTGGGCTTTGCTGGGCTCCCCCCGGTAGGTCAGCTGTATGGCATTGGGGTCACTCTTTTGGAGACTGGCTGGCTCCTGGCTGGGGTGCCACAGGCAGCTGGTCCCTATAGTCTCATCACCCTGCAGGCTAGCCTGGGCTTGTTCCAAGGCAGCTCAGCATCCCAAAACAACACACGGGAAAGCCCCAGTGTGAGAGCACTTTTCCAGCTTCTGCTGGTACCATTTTTGTTAAGGTCCCGTTGGCCAAAAAGAGGCCTGAGACTAACCCAGACTCAAGAGGCAAGAGGTGGGGGAATAGGCTCCGTCTCGTTAGGAGAGGAAGGAGAATTACGGGCATGTTTTGAAGTTGCCCACGCTATAGCCAGTGAGATGCGTACACACGGGCCAGTCCTGGGGAGGGCGGACCGCGGAGGCCTGCAGTCGGGTAGCTCTTCGCTGACGTACAGGGTCGTCCTTCTAACCCAGTGCTGGGAGCCCATCAAAAACGGATGAGTGCCTTGCTTTCCCTGCTCTCCACAAGCTGTTAAACGGGTACTCAGCAGCCCCTCCGACCCTGAAAGGAGCAGGCAAGGCCCTGCGTCGGGCGAGAGCCAGGGCAGGGAACGGTGTTAAGGGACGGCCTTGTCGCCGCCAGACAAGACCCCCTCTCCTTCGTGTGTGGATTTGCTGCATCGAGGAGCCTCTCCCCCTCTTAGAATCTGGCCCCGGCGCCGGCCCACAGAAGAGGGAGCTAAGCGCTGGCTGTTCCCAGTCGATCATCAGGGCCGGTGGGGGGGACTCAGGCTGGAAAGGGCCACTCGGCCACTCCCCCAGGTAATCCACGTCCCCCTCCTGACCTCAGGCCTTCAGGATGTGCTCACGTCCCGAGGCTCCTGCAAATGGGTTCTTTCCTCAGAGGTGTTTTCCGCTTGCAGACAAAGACCTTTACAGGCACAACCCCCCGCCATCCCTTGTTCCTCACACCCTGGACAGCTGAGTTGGCAGACAAAGAAATGCAGGCATTTCTTTCTTCTCACTTGCATGGGGCCAGAGGCCAGGGCTCTGTCCGTTCTCTGCTGTGCCTTGCACAGCCTGAGCACTCAGGGCCTGCCCCACCCAGGATGCCGGCACTCCACCCAGCCCCTCCGGTGCCCGCCAGGGCCTCACTGCCTCGGGCGCAGGTTGGCCGCCTGGGAGGGAGCCGCCGCTCTGCCAGTGCTGGCTCGGGCTGGTGCCTCTTCCTCTCTGAGCCTCAGCGTCCTGAGCTGTACTTGGGGAGGTCATAATCCTACCCTCCCAGGGCGGTAGGACACCCCCCACCCCCCACCAACAGAATGTGACCCTGCATGGCCATCCCTGTCTACTTAGTGTCCCCGTTGTGGATGAAACTGCCCCCTGCCCAGGGACACGTGAGGCTCAACTTCAGGGGCACTAAGAATGGCCCCTTCCTGATGCCCATGTGACCCCCCCATCACAGAGGGGCTGTCCCCTCTGTCTCAGGCCTGAGCCCTCGTGATCCGTGAGGTCCTCTCCCGTGCCTTCTCCCCTGCCTATCCCCCAGCCTGGGCCCTGCTGGGGAACCCCAGGGCTCCCGCCTTCCAGAACCCCCATCCTGAGCACCCCAGCTCCCTTCCCTGGCCCGCATGGTCCACAGAGAGCGGCTCCGTCCAGAGACTGCCCACCGCCCACCCGGCCTCCCCACCCCACTGGCCTTTGCAGCCTCCATGGGCCCTGGCTGAATGTCCACGGATACCCGGGGGAAGACTGTAGTCCCTGAAGGAGGAGGCTTGGCCGAGAGGACCTGCCTGCCACCGGAGGGGCCGAGGCTGCCTGCCTTCAAAGGCCTCCCCTTCTCTTGGGTGTGAAGAGGGCGAAGGAGAGAGAATGCCCGTTAGCATCGTCCCAGGGACCTGCTCTCGGCATTTCATCCCCTCTTCATGGAGGCCGCTTATGGAGGGAACTCATCTAGGAGTCGTCCCCAGCTCCTTTCAGCTTCAGCCTCAGACCCCACCCCTGTCTGGTCCCCTAAGCTCTCTGTGTAAAGTATAACCAGATGGCCATCCTCCCCACCCCCAGAAGACCCCCGTCTCCCCCCACCTCACCCCGTTACAGGTGCGTCTCTGCAGTCAGCTGTGAAGCCAGACACGTCATCTCTCAGTTTGGAAGCCTCTCCTGGCTTTTCCGTGCTTGTAGGCTTGCCCCAGCCAGGGAGGGTTAGGGTTAGCCTGGGGCAGCACATCACTCCCTCTCTCTGGCCTTGTTTCCCCGTCAGCAAACAGAGGGGCAGGTGAGCTGGGCTTTGGGGGATGAGTAGGAGTTCACTAGACCAGAAAAAGAGGGAAAGACAGCCTAGACAGAAGGAACAGCCATGCTGAGGCGTGGCGGTCGTAAAGCTCATGAGTGGCAGCACGTCCTTGGTTTGGCCCAAGCGTAGGACGTGCGGAGCCGGGGAGAGGGTGGGGCCTTGGGCGCTAGGCAGAGGAGGCTGCACTTTGTTTTCTGGGAGGAGGAGCCACGGGAGCTAGAGAAGGGGCGGAGAGTCACGTGATTGCATCTGTGTTCTCTGGACCTGCTCAAGGAACATACTAGGGAGAGACAGGCTGGGACACATATATTAAGCACCGACTGTATGCAGGGCCTCAGGGGGCTTGGCCATCAGAAGATGGGTTTCCCTTTAGGGTGAAGCTCAGCTTGTACGATTTCCCCTCAGAATAGCCACCGGCCTTGCAGTGACTAGCTCTGGGGTGTCCACGGAGAGAGGCTTGCTGGGACGGGACTGAGGTGTCACTGGCTGGTAACCACTGGGCTGCCGAGCCGTGAGCATCTTCTCAAGGCCGGTCTCCCGGTCCTTGAAGCCAAAGCCCAGCCCTGGCCTTCGCTTTCTTCACCCTCTCAGCTGCACCAGACACCTGGGACCCTGAGCTGGCTGCTCCTTTTGCACATGAGGCCTGGCAGTGCTCAGGAGCCACCTGGGCTTCTAGATAACCAGGCGCCGTGGAGCCGAGCCTTCCTCCTGGCCCCGGACAGGGAACGGCCTGGACGCTCATCCCTGCCAGGCCCCCCTCCCCCTCTGGTTTTCCACGAGGAGCTAGTGGACAGCCGCCGGCCATGCTGCCATCCCCTCGATCCTAGAACAGGGACCCTGACTCTAGCCTGGGGGCCCAGCTGCCCGGCCTCAGGGCGGTCACCCGTCTCCAGGGTTCTCAGAGGTAGCGAGGTCCCCATCACCTCATCGCCTGGCTGAGGGTTAAAGAGCATGGGCCTCAGGCCTGGCTTATTAGGTGGGACACTGAGGATCAGAGTGGTTAAGCAACTTGCCCAAGGTCACACAGGCAGCTCGGCATAGCAGAGAGCTCAGCCCTGAACACCTCCTCTCGTGACTGCGTCCCCACCGGCCGTAAGTCCAGGGCAAGTCTGCAGGCACAGGTAACGTTGTGCCACGTGTGTGTGCGTGTGACCCCACCCTCAGGTGACACCTGGGATCTCCTCTTGGCCTGGATCCCCACACCCACCCCGTCTGCAGCACACTGAGGCGCCAACCCCGGTGGGAGCCGATGAGATGCCCTTCTCCCTTGGAGGGTGCCTGGGACCCTGAGATGGTCATTTCACGCCAGCTTTAGAATTGAACTCTTGAGTCGCTCGGAGATGCGAAGGCAGAGCCTCTGCCTGCAGCCCGCCCCATCCTGCTCACCCCTGCCCTGAGGTCACCTCTGTCCCGGGGGTCCTGTTTGTTGCCCCCCGGCCCTGGAGGACAGGCGGGGTCGGATCTGGCCAGATGCCCTCCATCAGCCTGGAGCCATGCCTTCCTCCCCAGTTCCTCCAGGGCCCCCTGGGAGCTCAGCACATATCATTAGACTTTATTAGAATCAAAGAAATGAGTCATATTTGCAAACAAGCCCTGCTCAGCCAATCTCCCCCTGCAGCTGTCAGAAGGTGGAGGCGGTGTGGAGAGAGCCGTGTGCGGCCTCCTTCTCGGGGCGGATGGGCTCTTTTATAATTGTTGCCTCCGCCAGTCTCCAGGGAAGAGCTATCGCCAATAAATGGCTGGCCAGCATTCAAAAGGAAACGATTTGGCCCACTCGGAGGACGTATTTACATCTCTGAGTGCCGGCTGGACGGCAGCGGGGCAGCCGACTCCAAACAGACGTCCAGGCGATTTTTTTTTGGATCCCACCCTGGAATGAATCAGTCCTATTCTGGGACAAGAATGCAGCTCACCTCTCGATCCCCTCCTCTCTGTGTGAGGGGTGCGGAGAAGCCTGGGCTGCTGGGGCCTCTCACCGAGGATAGCATCATACCCAGTGGTCCGCAGGGTGGCATCAGAGAAAAAGAACCAGGCCTAGGGTTGATTGTTTTTGTTTTTTTAAAACCTGGGTAATTTCAGGTGAATTCCTGAACCTCTCTGAGCCTCAGTTTCCCCATCAAGCAAATGGGTGTAATTAATCGACTCTGCTCATGTCTGTTGAGCACTCACTATGTGCCAGGCACTGTTCTGGACCCAGCAACGGTCTCCATGAAGACGACGCTTTTGTGGGACAGACAGACATGAGACAGATGGTGCGAGCAGCGTTGTAATAAACGAGCGATGATACGTGAAGGGAGATAAAGCCTAGAGAGGGAGGGAAAGAGAGTGACCGGGAGTGCTTTTCCCATCGGGTGGCCAGGAAGGGCTGCCTTGGTGAAGGGGTGGGGCGCAGCCAGTTCAAAGGTCCCGAGGCCGGGGAGGGCTGGACCTGCTCAGGGCACATACCAGAAGCCAGTGCGGCTCAGGGAGGAGGGGCGGCAGCCCTAGGGATGAGGAGGTTGTGCACGGAACTTGTCCTGGATGGGTTCCCTGTATGCCCGTGGCCCCAGCCTCTTCTTAACAGGCACCACCCTGTCTCTTTAAGATGTCTGCGGCTGACTGTCAGAGTGCTTGGCCAGCCTATTCAGGGAGGCAGGAGGGATTGGGGCAGGTAGGTGGGAGCCTCGGGAGGTGTGGGCAGAGGCCGAGCATCACCTGCCTTGGGCATTGCTGGATTCTGTCTTCATAAGAACAGAAAGGTGAGAGTGGAGGCCGGAATATCACCGACGAGGCTGCTGAAACAGTGCTCGGGAGCAGAAGGGGCCAGGACGGGTGGGGGCAGGGTTGGGGCGATGCAGCCAGATTTGGGGGAACTTGTGCAGCCTCTGGGGAGGTTGGAGGCACTGGCGAGGGGCAGGGCACCACGGCAGGCCCTCCCTCCCTCTGGGGCCCGGCAGTCTACAGTTTACCGAGCAGTCCCATGCACCAGAGAGGGAATACCCAACAAATCCTGGGCCGTGCCTCGTGGGCATCCGATAGGAAAGGATCCTTCAAACTATGTCCCCTCAGGAGGGATTCCGATGGGCCTGCATGCTCTTCGGCCTCCCAGCTACCCCCGAGATGACTTTGGAAAGGATGTTGGTTACTTTGGCTGTGAGCCCACTTCGGGTTCTGTTATGACAACCCCTGATTGATGGGAGGACTTTCGTTCCGTTCCTAGAACGTCTGCACGGCTGGCCCCTTGCAAGCCTTTGTAAGAACCTTAATTTTTGTGAAGGTGATATGCGCCCATTAACAGCATTCAGATGATTTGAGAAACACATTCCCTGGTAAGGCAGCCCCCCTCCCCTGCACCCCCCTGGGCCGGCGACTGCCCCACCGTTTCGTGTGTCCCGGTCACTTGCCTCCCCCCTGGGACATCGCCCCTGATCAGCGCGCAGGGAGATTCCTGAGGTCCTGTAGGCTGCGTGATGCTCCGCCACGCGCCTGCTGCACACCTGCTCGGACCCCTCCCACGGCCCTCTGGGTGGCTGATTTCCCATGTTTGCTCCAGCAGACAGAGCCGAGGTGAAGAGCTCGAGGTGTGTGCTAAGTCGCTCAGTCGTGTCCGACTCTTTGGGACCCCATGGGCTGTAGCCCGCCAGGCTCCTCTGTCCATGGGATTCTCCAGGCAAGAATACTGGAGTGGGTTGCCATGCCCTCCTCCAGGGGACCTTCCCAGCCCAGGGATCGAACCCGTGTCTCTTACGTCTCCTGCATTGGCAGGCGGGGTCTAAGGCCACCTGGGAAGCTCGAGCAGCTTGGGGTGGACCCTGTCATTGGCCGTATCCAGGAGAGTCTTGGGATAGAATTGCTGGATCACAGGAAAGGTGCCTTCAACGGTTACTGCTGGCGCTTCAGAGGGGCTTTGCCACCAGCAGCGGAGAAGCAAGTGCGTGACTCGATTTCCCCGTTGTGGCCTCTGTGGCTGGGCGGCTGCCAGAGCAAGGCCGTGCGGCCCCCTCCCATCCGTAGTGGGCACCACAGGTTTGCCCAGCACGGCGGTGGGAGCCGGCAGGAGGGTACCTGTGACCTGAGCATGGGGCGGGTGTGGTCAGGATGGGGGCTCTGGGGTCTCGGGCCCCTAGGTCAGCTCGCCCCTGAGGAGAAAGAGAAGACCTCTTGTGCCTGGACACGCTGTGGCACTGGCTGAGCACCTGCCGTGTGCCTCATCTGCGGGGTGTCTGGAGTCTGGTAGACAAGACAGGCTCCCCTGAGGGCGACATCCAGGGTGAGGGGGCGGCCGGGGAGCCGGAAGGACACCAGGCATCTGGAGCATCATGGTAGACCTCCCCGGAAGCCTGGCGGCAGAGAGGGGCCTCCCCGAGGCCGCCCATTCACACGGAAGCCTTGGCCGCTGCCCAGCAGGCCCCGGTTTCATGGAAGGAGCCGAGCCCTGGAGGCCGCGCCAGGAAGGGCCCTGTTCTAAAGCCAACGCAGGGCCAGGCCCATGTGCTTGTACTTGACCAGCTGCACAGCCTGCCTCGTGAAGAGGCCCCCGGCCCTGAGGGTCCCGTGAGCCTTGCCGAAGCAAGGCCTGGAGCGATTCTTGTTAAAGTGAAGGCTCTGATTTCTGTATTAATCAGAAAAGGTAGTGGAGCCAGGAGAGCACCGGCTTTGGGGATCAGACAGCCCCGATGTAGGGTGGCAGCTCTGCCACCTGCTGGCCGTGTGTCCGTGGGTGATTGGATCTCCAAGCCTCAGTTTTCCCCATCTGTAAAACAGGACCAGTGACTTCCAGCCCTTGGACCAGATGAGGTAAATTAGAGAAGCCTCGCTGATGTGGCCTCGGTGCCTGGGGGAGCCCTGGATGTCGGGGTGAGCTGCAGAAAGGCCTTGCCCGAGTGCCAGTTGAGGTGGGAACCTTGGATTTATTCAAGGTCCTCGCTTTGAAGCATCTTTGGAGAAAACTGAGAAGCAATGAGGATGTGTCCTGGGCCAGTGGGCCCTCTGAGCCCTGAGCCTGGGGATCGGCCTGCTCGCGGACTGGCTGAGAGCTGCGGGTGGTCTGGGGGCCAGAGCTCATGTTTGCGTTCTGCGGAAGAGGAAATGGAGGGCGGGTTCAAACGCCCCTCTTGCCGCTCCTGCCCAAGACTGTGGCTCTTGAAAATGGAGCTGGGTCTCTAGAGGGAGCCGGCTTCTCGGGAACAGGAGCCTGTGACAGCAGAGCTCACGGGACCAGTGTCCCTGTGCTCAGCCTGGCTGCCCTGGGTCACTGCCTCAGCAGTCGGAGCTCCGGGACCACGGGGTCAGTTTCTGGGCGTTAAGTTTCACGGTCTCAGCAGCCCGGGGCCCCAGCCCAGTTCCAGGAGGCATCTGCCCCTCAGGGGCGTGTCTGAGTAGCACTGTGGGCGTCTCCCCTGGTCAACAAGGCTCTGGACCCCAGAGGCCCAGGCTCTGACATGTGATGCTGAGTGGAGCTGCTGGCTGTGCTGATTGTCCTTCAGACGGTTCACTCACCTCCTCCCAAGCCCGTCACAACCCCGGCCGGGGGCAGGTGAGGAAGCAGCCCTCCCTGGGTGCCCGGAGCTGCCCTGGGGTCTCAGCCCCAAGACAGCAATGGCCACCGCGGTCTGCTGGCCGCTGGCGGCGTCCAGGGCCAGTGTATTTTGCGTGGCTTTTATCCTCCCCCTCGGAGAGGCGTATGGGTGTCCTGCAGCCCCAGAGAGAACCAACACCCTGGAGACCTATCTTTCAGTGAGATATCCAGATAAGGAATGGGGGCAAATACAAAAACAGGGACAGGACAGAGAATGTGGGGGTGGCGGGGTGGGGGAAGCAGGTGGTTATTCCCATTTTAGAGATGAGGAGACTGAGGCAGGCAGTTGGATACCTAGCCCCCAGTGGTTAAGTAAGTTAAGTGGTTAAGTCAGTGGTTGGACGCTGGAGCCCAGTCGGAACCCAGTGTCTGGCCCACAGGGAGCACTGCAAAGGTCTGTGAGAATCGATCACACAGGAATCAGTACCTAGTTCACAGACGAGGAAACTGAGGCTTAGGGGTTTAACGTAACTTGCCCGAGGCCTGGCTGGATAGAACCCACGTGCGCCTGACTCAGGAGTCCAGACCCATCCCCTGGTTGGCTTCCCTAAGACTCTGTGAAACTGGTGTTACCTAAGATTTCCCAAGACCAGCGGGATTCCGCAGCTTGGAGGCACGGTTGAGCCCCAGACTGCTGGAATCCTGGCGCCGGCTCTCCCAGCCCCGGTCCGGCCCGTCTGACCTGGCGCTCTGTTTGCTTGAAGGCGGAAGGTGCTGAGCTTGTCTTCTGGGATTGACGAACCGGGCGCTCTGAAGTGGGACCTTGCGCTCTGCCTCCTCCTCGTCTGGCTGGTCTGTTTCTTCTGCATCTGGAAGGGCGTCAAGTCCACGGGCAAAGTGAGTTGTGCTCCCCTCCCGCCTCGTGGAGCCTGGCCCTCTGCAGGGTCGGCTCCTGCGCCCCTGGGGCCCTCCTGCTCAAAACTGGTCCTGATTAACCAGTTCTCCTAGCAGCCCCCTCGGTTGTGGCGTTTGCCCATTTCACGATGTAAATCTGCCCAGCGGGTCCAATTTCAAGTTATTGATGGTCTGACAATCAGCCCGCAAGATTCCTGAAATGGGGTGGTATGCTCTCCAAGCACCCACACACCACTGGTACCCCATTAGGGAGTGATGGACTGTGTGGATGTCCAGTTCAGTTCAGTTCAGTCGCTCAGTCGTGTCCGACTCTCTGCGACCCCATGAATCGCAGCACGCCAGGCCTCCCTGTCCATCACCAACTCCCGGAGTTCACTCAGACTCACGTCCATCGAGTTGGTGATGCCATCCAGCCATGTCATCCTCTGTTGTCCCCTTCTCCTGCCCCCAATCCCTCCCAGCATCAGAGTCTTTTCCAGTGAGTCAGCTCTTCGCATGAGGTGGCCAAAGTACTGGAGTTCCAGCTTTAGCATCATTCCTTCCAAAGAACACCCAGGACTGATCTCCTTTAGAATGGACTGGTTGGATCTCCTTGCAGTCCAGGCTACTGTTAGCGGATAACAAACCCTGAGATACCTCTGCAAAGTTAACCGGTAACGGTGTTGTTAGCTACCAACTTGCTCACCAGCCACGGGGACCCTTGCGACCTCAACATCCCCTGTCGACCCTTTAGAAATGTAGACCCATGGGCTGACCCCAGACCTACAGAATCAGAAGCTGCATTTGAACACTTTCCCCCCAGATAATACAAATGTGCACTGAGGTTCAAGAAGCAAAACTTCTCAATGCATTTTTGCCGCTAAGTCAGATTAACTGAATTAACTTAGGCCTTACGTTTCAGCTGTTAACTAGGAAGTTAGTTACTAAGGAGAGCTCTCACCGATCATTAAGTCGTTTGCTCATAACCGAAGTGCTGGCTGTCGCTGAAGTATCTGCTGCTGGTTAATCTGTTACATAGTGACCAAGACATTAGCTGTTAACAAAGGTGGTAGCTGAAAATTCGTGTTACCTTATTCATGCAGGTTTTAGGTGTACCTGGTATATTGTCAATAATGAAACTGTTAGCCTGTAACTGAAATATTACCTGTTAACAGAGCCGGGCGATGGATAACCTGGTAAGCAGAACACCAGCCAGTATAATACCATAGTCATCCTGGTGGCGAAAAACCCTCCAGAGGGTTCCCTTGGGCTCACCGGGCTGAACCCAGGGCACTAACAGCCACAGCGTAGGTGTTGGCTGGTCTACCCTTACGTGACCCCCTGTCTGCCATCCCCCGACCCCCATCATTTGCATCTCCATCCGGGACAATCTCTTTAAGACCAAGAAGTCCTCAAAGGTCAAAGAGTTGAGTTAAGGTGGCATTTGAAGGACAGTGATGGGCAGTGGGTGACGTCATTGGGAGAAGGGACTGTCACTGTGAGTTCTCCACGGATGAAGGGCCTCTTAGGTAAAGTGATCTAAGGAGACGAGCTAAAGGGGGCGCATGACGTGGTGGAGGAAGACAGGCGTGCCGGGTGTGGTTTCAGGCAAGGCTCACCAAGAAGGGCGCTTAGAGGCGTAGATTTGGTGGAAGTGAAGGGTAAGCCATTCAAAGGCCCAGAGATGTGTCCGACCAGACCCCCTGGGAGCCCCTGGTCCAATGGAGGAGCTGATGTCCACCAGGAACCGTGAGCCTCGCCCGAGACACGTGCAGGGGCAGGAGACCAGAGTCGAAGCGAAACGGAGAGGGCGCAGGGCTGTCCCTCGGCGGCTGATGGACGTGACTGGCTGGAGGTCCCTCTGCTGCCCCCAGAGAAGAGGCTCCAGGCCCCCAGGGGCAGGCGTGGCCCCCAGAACAATAGCAGGGTTGGGCCAGCCCCCGGGGAAGCCAGGACAAACACAGGGAGGATCCGAGGACTTCCTCGAGCTCCTCGGCGGCCGCCGCTGGCCGTGACTTCCAGCCCTGGCCATAGACCAGGTCTGCAGCCGCCGTGGGGGCCGGATGGCCTCGTCCTGGCTGTGGCCTTGCTCAGTGGCTGACCCCGGCATGGCCGGGCTGGGGAGGAGGGAGCTCCTGGGCCTGGGGGGCTCAAGACCCAAGTTCAGGTCACTTGGCTTCTCTGGATGTCAGTTCCCTTGTGTGGAACAGCATTCGTCCTTCCGAGGGTCTGACGCTTGGTTCAGAGCTCACTGCTGCTCAATTCATCCAAGAGATTGTGACCGTGGTGCAGACGCTCTGTGCCTTGCTTGTGTGCCAGGCACCGTTCCCAGCTCCGATTATCAGCCCCTTTGGCCTCCTGATGTCTGATGTATGCGTGGTTCCTACTCCGCTTTGCAGAAGTGGTAAGAGGAGATGTTCTTGGGGAAACGGTGGGGCAGAGAGGTTGATCTGTTCACGTCTACACGGCTTGTCGGTAGCCCAGGTGGCATTTGAGCTTGGGCAGCCCAGCGCCCAGCCTCGGGGCCCTGCATTCTCCCGCCTCCTGTGGCTGCCTGCTCTCACAGCACGTTAGGTCGCAGGGGGTGACAGGGACTCCAGACCCTCCCACAGGAAGGGTGGCCTCATGAACCCCACTGGCAGTTCAAATCCCAGATGCAAGCACAGGCCAGCCTCTGCAGACCTGGTGTGGGGTCTCGGCTCTGCACCCACAGCCGGCGTGACCGAGGCCAGTCCCTTCCCCCAGGAGCCTCAGTTTCCGCCTGTGTGAAATGAGTGGTGGTGTTCTCCTGCAAACACACACGAGGTGCTTGGGGCCTGCCAGGCCCTGGGTGCAGACCCACGGCCCTGGGCCTCTGGGGTGAGTGACCCACGCTGCCCAGACGACCTCCCCAGAGGAAGCCCAGGGCAGCAGAGACCAGCACGTCCCCCTGGTGCCTGGCCGGCCACCCTCTCCCCGCCGTCCCGGGGGGAGGAGGAGGCGCTGGCTTTGTAAGTTTCCAGGGCACTTGGGCCACAGGGCTTTTGGGTCGCGGGCTCAGAGCAGCCACGGAGGTTTGCCAGCAAGAGTGGAAAAATACCGCATCCTGGCGCAGGGCCCCCGCCAGAGCTGCTCCCACGGGGATCCCGAGAGTCACCGGGAGGCTGGGAGTTTGGCGCTCAGGGGCTGGGCCCCCGCCAGAGGCCCACTGGTGACGGCTGGCAGAGCCGCTCCCACGGGGACTCCGAGAGCCAGTGGGAGACTGGGAGTTTGGCGCTCAGGGGCTGGGCCTCGGCAGATTCTGCAAAACAAGGGTGTCCTGCCAGAGAGGCTGCCACGGTGGCGTGAGCAGGTGGGCTGTGCTGCCCTGGGCTTGGGGAGAAAGCGTGCACACACAGACACACACTCAGACACAGGTGTACACACAGACACACACTCAGACACACATTCAGGCACAGACACATAGACACACACAGACACAGACATACACACACAGATACACACACACACAGATATACACACAGACATACACACAGACAAACACACACAGACACACACAGACACACAGGCACACACACAGATACAGACATACACGCACAAACACACAGACACACAGATACATAGACACACACAGACACAGACACACACACAGATACACACTCAGACACAGACATACACACAGACACATACAGACACACACAGACACAGTCACACACACACAGACAAACACAGACACACACTCAGACACACAGATACACACAGATAGACACAGACACACACACACAGATACAGACATACAGACACACACAGGCAAGACACATAGACACCTACAGACACAAAGACAGGCCGGCCGGCCTGGCCCACATCCTGCCCCTGCTGCCGGCTGGCCCTGGGCCCCTGATGAGACCCCCCCTGGGCCTCTGTTTCCTCATCTAGAAAATGTAGGGGAGAGTCTGCTCCTTGCAGTCGGGAGGATGAGTGAGTTAATAGCACCCGGCACACAGCAAGCGCTGCAGAAGTGCTAGGGAAGCGAATTAAATGTGTGGAAACAGGGAACCCACCCCCCACACACACCCTGGGAGGCGTCCTGTGTCCCTGACACAAAGCCCCCAGGCCCCCGCCTGCCTGCCCAGCCCGGGGCCCCCGTGCGCTTTGAAGGGCGGCCCTCTGCCCTCCGCCCTCGCCCGCCTCTGTCCGAACCATTGTTCTCCGCAGGGGCCGGGCCTGGGGGCCGGGGCTGAGGACCAGAGCAGCCTGCGGGCCAGCCATCTTTCTTTCGCTCCTTTGGTGGCTTCCTGGCCGGCCCCGCCCTCCACATATGCCCACTGGTCCCCGGGACGCAGAGGGCTCTCCTGTCTTCGGGAGCAGCCTGTAGGGCGGTCGGGGAGAGGGGCGTCCAAGGAGGGCACGGTGGAGGCGGCAGGAGGGCGGCCCTTCTACCCCAGGTCCTCTGGGGGGCCTACCGCTGGGCGACCCAGGACGCGGAGGCCGAGCCACCCCTCTGGGAGGGCCCCAGATACGGACTCCTAAGCAGAGCTGGAGGGAACTTCAGAGCCCGGCTGGTTCAAGTGGGGACACGGAGCCCAGAGAGGGGCCGTAGCTTGCCCAGGGTCTGCGGCCAGCCTGCTGCAGAGCCCGATCTGCGGCCTGAGCCCTGGAGCCCTCGGGAGCCTGCTCTTGGGGAGGACCAGACAAACCGCAGACTCGGGGGCTCTTCCCTGCTGAAGCAGGTTCTAGACCATCCAGCTTTGCCGCCTGAGTGCTGGGTGACCCGTGGGCAAGGGCCGGCTCTGCGGGCCGCAGTTTCCCCGTCTGCAGGACGGGGTCAGGGCAGGACCCACTGAGTGCTGGAGTTACTGCGCAGGCATCCGCAGCCGGCGCACAGGAAGCGCTCGGGAGACCTCGGCTGCTGGCACTGGCCCAAGGCAGCCGAGCCCAGCGGGCCCTGAGAGCTTCCTTCGCGCCCTTTTCAAAGCCCACTTCTAGTTGTTTCTACTCAAAGGGATGGCGGCTGCATCCGAGAACTGGCTCCATCCAGGCTTCCCGCGGCAGCTGGGCGAGGTTCAGGGCTCTGTCCGTTACCTGGGTCCCGGGAGTGCCCCATACTGTCCTGGCACCGTCCCCTCCCCCAGTGCCGCAAACCTTCATCCTGTTCTCTGGGCCTCAGTTTCCACACCTGGAAAATGGGCGCATTGGCCAGGCAGCAGCCCCCTCCCTGGTCCCCTGGCTCCTTCAGAAGGAGCTGGGGGCTCTGTGAGCTAGTCTCAGCGTTTCTGCTGGTCACCACGGACTTTCACACGTCCTCCACCACGCACCAAGATGCCCTGGGTGCAGTGGTGGTTTGAAGATGTCTGGGAGCCCCACCCAGCCCGTTTGTCCTCCGACAGCAAGGCGGCCAGCACACACCGATTTGGGGACGTGCTGAGCACGGAGTGGGCTGCTGCTCGGGAGACCTGGCTCAGCCAGCGCCTGGGCAAAGTAGCAGGATTTCACTGTCCGTGCCCCTGGGCACCTTCGAGCCCCGCTCAGGCACACGCCCACTCCTGAGGACTTCTTGTGTTGGAGTGAAAGTTGGGAAAATCCAATCTGTAAACGGAGGCCACAGGAGGTTTGAAGGCCGGTGCTTTGGGGAGAGGCCGGGAGAGGAAGTAGGGCAGGGCCCTTGGGGGTGGAAAGGCGTGGCCTGGGTCGTCTGTGGTCCCCGCCCGGCGTTGACCTCACCCTGCCTGGGACGTGAGGCACGACCCATCCTGGTTTCCTCTCCAGAAGTTCCCCGGTGCTTCCTGCACAACCACTCGGCCAACAAAAGACCCCCTTTTTTGCACGTCTAAGCAGCTACCTGCCTTGTGCTGTTTTGACCACGTTGTGAGCGTCATTCCGTTGAATCCTCGCCTTGCCCATTAGTGAGCAATTTTGTTTCTCTAATCCCCGTTTTACACATGAGGCGACAGGCCCAGAGAGGGTAAGCATCATGCCCAAGGTCACACAGCACACGAGGGGACGGTGCGAGGATTTGAACCCACACTTAACTGGTTCTGAACCACAAGTCATACTAACGCTGCGAATGTTTGGTCACTCATTGGTGTCCGACTCTGAGACCTGGTGGACTGCAGCCCTCCAGACCTCCCTGCGAATGTTAGCTGATCCGTACTGCGTGCTGCGGGCCACCCCCTGGGCGTTCACCCGCGATCGTTTGCTCTCTTATTGTGCACTTCCCTTTTGTCACCTGCTGGATTGTCGGTTCCATGAGGGCAGGGACTGGTTCTCTGTATTTCCAGGGCCCCGTAAATATTTGCAGGATTCGAATGTCAGTAAGCCTGTGTGTGACGTGGGTGCTTTACACCCAGGTTGCAGGTGAGGCGCCTGCAGCCCAGAGAGGGTGGGCACCATGCCCCAGGTCCCTCAGCAAGGGTGGCGCCGAGCCCGGCTCTGGAACGCCTGCCTGGGAGCGGATGCTGGGGCTCGACCGACAGCAGGCTGGCCTGCTGAGCGGCTGAGTGGCTCCCGCCCCCTGCAGGTTGTCTACTTCACGGCCACGTTTCCGTTCGCTATGCTGCTGGTGCTGCTGGTCCGTGGGCTGACGCTGCCCGGCGCAGGAGCAGGCATCAGGTTCTATCTGTACCCCGACATCAGCCGCCTGGAGGACCCAGAGGTACCGCGGGGCACCATGGCCTTCCTACCCCCTCCCCTCACCCCCAGGGCCAGCATGGGGGAGCCGTGCCCATGCTTCTGGCCCCCAGATGGAGCCGGGAGGTACTCAGCCCTGGTACTTTTCCACTGGGCCCCGGCGGGTTGCTCATGGTGCCCGCCGGCTGTCCCGGCAGTGTGTATCTTTTTGTGTCGAGGCCTCCCGAGGTGGCCAATTATAGAGGCTGCTTTAGGCACTGTGCCAGGTAAGGCAGAGACGTCTCCGGAAGCTGGTCGCCTCCTCTGCTCACAGCAGCCTTGAGGCTGCATCGTGGGGGCGCCCTGGGCTGAGGGCGGAGTTCAGAGTTGTGACCTCTTAGAAGGTTGGGGGGCAGACACTAATGGTTCCCCCCGCCCCAAGGCACTCAGCCACCTGGCCGCGGGGGGTCGGAACTCTCACTGGCCCGTTTCAGGACCTTTTGTCCCCAGGGGCCTCAGCCTTTAGGTTGTCCCCAAGGGCCTCACAGGCCGCTTCGGGTCTCTTCCCCACAGTCCTCTCGCCCTGGGTGGGAGGTGGGGGACAAGGGCTCGGCCATCATCAGAGAACAGCTGGGAGACGGTTGGGCAGCCGTCAGGAGCTGCCTGCCGAAGGTTCTGGAGAACGGCTTTGCCTGCATAATCCGTGTGGGAATTCCTCTCACTTCCAACTCAGGCGGGGGTCCCCAGACAATAGCAGTGACCATAAGGATAGCAGCCTTGACTTGCAGGCTTACCGTGTGTCTGGAGCTGGGCTAAATCTTAACTCTTTGAACCTACCAAAAAAAAAAAAAAAAGCGCTGTGGGGCAGGGGAACGGAGCCCACTTTACAGGTGTGAAAACTGAGGCTCCGGGAGTCGTATTTACTTGCCCATGATGATTCCGTGGTTGGACTTGAGGTCCCTCTGCTTCAAAAGCAGGGCCTGTTAACCCTGATGCTCAGTGAGCTGGGGTGGGGGGCTCTTAGACGTCTGGGGTTCTGCTTGCATCCTGGATTCCAACACCGTGCTCCAATCGCATGGTGAATCTGCACACCTTGAGGCGGAGCCCTTGGGACCCCCGCCGCCGCCTCCAGGAAGCCGGCTCTGACGACCCTTCTGTCTTTTCTTCGCCACCTTCCCCCACCCCCACACCCTTCCCAGGTATGGATCGATGCTGGGACCCAAATATTCTTTTCCTACGCCATCTGCCTGGGGGCCATGACCTCGCTGGGGAGCTACAACAAATACAAGTACAACTCGTACAGGCAAGTGTTGCGCCGGCAGGCCTGGTGGGCCTTAGACGTGATGATGTTTAAAGAAAAGAAAAAAAAAAGAGAAGTTAGGGAGCGTGGCTTCCTTGTGTTGTGAATTAACTTGCTCCCTGACATATGTGTAACATAGGGACTGTATGCTGCTGGGATGCCTGAACAGTGGTACCAGTTTTGTGTCTGGCTTCGCAATTTTTTCCATCCTGGGCTTCATGGCACAAGAGCAAGGGGTGGACATTGCTGATGTGGCTGAGTCAGGTATGGTGGTGTCGGTGGCAGTGGTGGTGGGCACTGCCACCTAGTGTGTGAGCCAAGTACTGCAGGCATGAAGCCAGACCCCCCCGACCCAGGGGGCTTTGTGGGGGGATGAGCCTGGTTTCTGAAATGGACCCCCACCCCACCCCCTTCTCACACCACAATGTCCCCCAGGTTTCAAAGAGTTCAAAAGCTAAATTGGAAACATCTTCACTGCGGTTTTGCCCCAGGGATGGCAGAAACACGGGGGCTGGTCAAACTGGGAATATTCAGCACTTCTCAAGTGGTCTTTCCCCCACACCACCCACTCCCTGTCCTTCCCTATAGCAAACTCCTGGTTTCAGCAACAGAAAGCACTTTCCTAGCTCAGGGTCAGGGCAGCTGCCCGTCGGCAGCCCGTCGCCACCTTCTCAGCTTCGGTTTCTGTATTTAACTCTTTGCTCTAAGCAACCCCCTCATTCATCCCACCACCGTCTCCTGTTTGACTGGGTCTCTGCCCTGTGTCAAGCACCCACCGTTTTTGCCCAGGCTGGGGAAGGACCAGGTGTGACAGGTCGCCCTCTGGGACGGTGACAGGTTCAGTTTGGGGGTAGGTTGTGGGGACCCCTCCACCCCTCGGGGGTGTGGGCTCCATGGGTGGGACGTCCCCCCCCAGACAGCTGCAAGTGGAGGTGGTCTTAGGGTCAGAGTATGCAGAGCCTGGAGGCTGAGGCTGGGATCCTGGGGTTCCAGCAAGATAGTTCTGGAACCTGAGAATTGTGAGGGCTTCAGCTACCAGGACCCCAGAGCCTCAGAAGCCTAGGTGCCCCAATTCTAAGAGGTGCCCCCCACGAGCTCCGGGTCCTGGGCCCACAGCTCTGAGCTGCAGGGCTTCCATGTGGCGCTGAGAACCTCACTCCCAGGACCCCCGCTCCTCTGCCCTCCTCCCATCCTGCCCAGGTCGCCCAGAGGGCGGTTGTTGCTCTTGTGCCCAGCCTGACCTCCCAGCTTGCCAGGACCCCTCGGGTCCCCGAGGGGCAGGTGAGGGCCCTGGGCTGAGGCTTCTCCCAGGGCCAAGAGGAGACCGCGAGGTCCCGACTGTCAGGGCCCAGACCGGAGTCCTTGCCCTTGTTGGAAACACAGGGTGGTGTCCTGGTTCCGCAGCCGGAGACCCTAGTACTGGGGCTTGGGGACCTCAGCATCGTGTACTCAGAGGTCAGCTCCCCCCTGCGACCAGCAGCTTGAGAGCAAGGGCTGCTCAAGGTTGGATCTGCGGTGTCCTGAGCAGGGTGCCCACCAGAGGCTGGACAGACCCCTCTCACGTGAGGAGGTGCCCCCTCCGGCCTCCCCATCCCACCCTGCACGTATGTGATGACCTCTGGCCCGTGGTATGTGAGCCTCTCAGAGCCCCAGGCCCCACTGCCCCCCACCTCGGCCCCCTCCTCCTACACCTGGGGCTGCAGGGCAGTCCTGGAAAGCCCATGCTTTGGTCCCATGCTCCTCTGTCCTGTCCTGGGCCCCAGTCAGACCTTTAGACAGAGCGTTCCTTCCCTGGGAGCCCCCAGAGGCAGGCCAGAGACTGAGGGACACAGGAAGTAGCTGCAGAAATGAAGACGCCACGCCCATGTGGGAGTTTGGCAGAGTGACCGAGGGGAGACAGTTGACACCCCCTTTGCAAATGGCTTTTCTTCAGCTGAGGGCTTACCAACCAATTCTGATTGGAGGGGAATGGCCAGGAGCGCGGAGGGAGTTCAGCAGTGGGAGGTAATCTGTCGGTTTATGAAACAGATCCTTCTCTGCGGACAGCTAGGTACCGTAACCTACGTCTTCACTGTCAAGCTAAGTGGTGTCTTATTCCCGTCCACTTCTAAGACCTTGTCGTTTATTCCCCACGGTGATGTCTGAACAGCCGACACATCAAGGGTGATTATGTCGCTAATAAGCGTTTTAACAAGTGCCATATTGAGCGAAGTGCATTGGAACAAGATGATTATTTAGCCACGAGGAGCGCACATTGCGAAGGAAGCATAGCGTGGGCGTCTCTGCTGCCCCAGGGGCTCCGGCGGCTGCCGCGTCCCCTGCCCTCTCTCTTCAGTCCCCTTGCTTTCCGAGAAGGATGCTCACACCCTCTCCCTGAGGCTGGCTTGAGAAAGGCAACACACTGAAATACAGAAGTAGCTGTCAGAAGCTTCAGGGCCCAGCGGGCGGGCGGGGGTGGGCTGGGGTGGGGGCCCCATTTTACATCTGTCTCGCTGCGGCTGGGTTGACCGCTCCCAGTGCCGCCTACAGTCAGGCCGGAGCTGACGTGGGGGTCCCAGGGGGCCCCAGCCCCGTGGAGACGAGGGTCCTACTGCAGCTAGGGCTTTGGGGTCGGGACGAGTGCCCTTGCACCCCTCCTGGGTTTTCCACCATCGCCTCCAAGGACACGGTCACAGTCACGGTTGGACTTTGCTCACATCGGGGCGGACTCCGGACGTACAGGGACTCGCCCTCGCCGCCACGCGTGTGCTCAGCGCCGTGCGATGTGGTTTCTGGCTGCAGTTTGTTTCAAAGTTGTTTTTTGTTTTTCTTTCTTAGACCATTCATTTTGTTCCAGACCCCTGTTTTACTGTTTTAAATATCCTGTCCTCCAGCCCTGTTTGTTTCACATTTCTCGACTTTTTTTTTTTTAGTTGTGGATTTTACTTTATATTTTTTCTTTAGCCCAAGCCCTTCTCTCTTTTGCGGCCCCCAACCCTCTGGGAGACCCACAGGTCTCAGTTACAACTCAGCCCTTCCCCCGGTTGTCTTCTCTCAGGCCCAGCTGCAGGTGGGAGGGGACGTTTGCAATTGGAGGCACCCCCCAGAGCTGGTGGGAATTCTCCCTGAGAATATGTCAGAGCACCCTGTGGAGACCAGAGCCCTTTGCCAAGGAAGTGGCCCCAGCACCCGATAATCTGAGCAGGAGAAGCCTCCTTGGGGTTCACTTACGGGAGCCTGCCGCCGACCCCTGCAGGGAGACTGCCCCCTGAGGGCGCGTGGTGATGTGGAGAGAGGAGGTGCTGGGCGGAGGACTGCACAGCGGCCAGGGGGCTGCCCCCCTGGGGTCTTACCCTGCTCACCCCTCCCCCAGCTTTGGGCCTCAGCTGTCATGGTGCTCGGGTGGGTGCACAGATGCACCCCGAAGACACGTGGGCCCCGCAGGGCGTGGTTCCGGGTTCTTTTTTCTGGCCACGCGTTCATTGTTTCAGTGGAAAGCTTTTCTCTGCAAACCGGGATTGGTGGTCAGATAACCGGAGCGCTCCCTGGTTTTGCTTCCTTCCAGCAAACGTTGGTGTGGGTCTCTGGGTTTGGGGGAGGGGGAGCCCCTCCTTTCCCCAGCTGGCAGACCGAGTCCCAGCTCGGTCCCGTCTGCCACTCCCATAACCGGTGTCCGCTCAGAGCCTGGCGCCTGAGGAGGCCAGCAGTGCTGCTGCGTAGGAGACAGATGCTAAAACGGGCCCCCGCCTGAGCCCCGGTGCATCCCATCCCAAATGAGAACAGGCCTGGTCTCTCACCCCAGGCGGGCCCCTGCATCGGGGACTGGGGAGACCCGTCCCGGACCCTGAGTGTCTTGTATGGCTCCGGGGCTCGGGGCAGCTCGGGCACTGATGACCCCCTCTCCCCGCCCCCCCATCTTCTCTCCCCTTAGGTCCTGGCCTGGCCTTCATCGCCTACCCAAAAGCCGTGACGATGATGCCGCTGCCCACATTTTGGTCCATCCTTTTTTTCATTATGCTTCTCTTGCTTGGACTGGATAGCCAGGTATGTGCAGAGCGAGGGGATGGTCCCCAGGCGGGTCTGCCCCTGGGCGAGGGAGGAAAGGCCCCCCCAGAAACCTGGTTCTGGCAGAGCCTCCCTCTGTGCTGTGATGAGCTGGTGGCAACCCCCAACACACACACACACACACACACACTCACACACACTCACACACACAGCCTGCAGCAGCTGCAGCCAGCGAGGGTTCCTGGACCCCGGGGGAGGGAACGGCCAAGGGGGGCAGCAGGATGTCATCTGCGCCAAAGCTCGAGCCTTTGACCTCAGCGGGGGAGAGAGAGACAGTCTTGGGTGTGGGCCCAGGGGTACAAGGAGAAGGGTGAGACCATAGTCGGTGGCACGCGCCGCAGAGCACAGAGCCCCCGGGCAGGCCCCAGCGGGACCCAGCACACAGGCCGTTTGGGCAGGCGGCCGACACGGCTGTCCGGGGCGTGAGTGGCCACTGACAGTCCTGAGCACAGCCACAGAAGCTGGAACCGGGCTGTGCTCACCACCTCCTGGGGCACGTGGGTCAGTGAGCTTGGCCCCCACAGGGAAACCGAGCCCCCAGAGCCTTGCTTAACCCCCCCACCCTCCCCACACAAGCAGGGCCCCCCGCTACCCTGTCGTCATTCCCTGCGCCTCCTAACCCCCATGTCCCAGCCCTCCAGGGCTTAAGCCTCCCCCTCCCCGGGGTGTGTCCGCGTGCGTCAGCCGGGGCTGCGTCTGCCTTTGGAGTAACTCAGTTCCCAGGCCCACTTGCCCCCACAGTGTTGCTTTGTTGAACACGTTTCTTCCACCCTTGCCTCAGTTTCCTCATCTGGTAAATGGGTATGATTGTATCTTCGCTGCCTTAGGTGAAACGCCAGGCGCGCTTCCTGATTGGAAGCAGTAAGTGGTACCCGGAGGACGTTAGAGCGAGCCCCGGGACACCTTTCCCTGGAAATAGGAGGGGGCAGTTAGGGTGTGCAGGGCAGGCTAGTCCTGTGCCCAGGGCCACCCAAGGGCCTCCATCCGAGGTCAGTCACTGATAGGCAGCCTCGTGTGCCAGCTGGGGGTCCAGATGCCTCACAAAAGTCTGGTCAGCTGGGGCCCTTCGATCAGTGGGGGCTCTACCCCTTGAGGAGACAGCCTTGCCCACCGTCCGTCTCCCAGGCAGCGGCCTCAAAGCCAGTGAACAGATGGGCCCCCGGGGACTCAGGGCCTGGGAGGTGGGAAGTCTCAGAAGGTCAGGCAAGGGAGAGAGGGTGGTCCGCTAGCAAGGTCCTGAGCAGAGCAGAGGGTTTGCCAGAAAGAAGACTAGGATTAGCAGAGAAGACTGAAGGAAAACATTTGGGAGACGGGAAACAAAAATAACTTGAGCAGTTGTTGATGAACTGAGCTGTGTAAACAGCGAGAGGGCCCCATCCATCAGCCCTGGTTAATGAGCTTGGCCTTCGGAGGCCCCCAGCAGCCAGCTTTTATAACCTCTTCCAGAGCTCTCAGCAAAACCCAAAAAAAGAAGACAGAAAGAGGTTAATAAATGACAAAGCAGGCCATCTCCAGACTGGCCTCTTGGGCTGCGGAAGGGGCCCAGGTGGTTATTCATTAGATTTCCCCTGGGAGGCAGGTGGGGCCTGGTGGAGGCTGCGCGCCTCGGAGCCGGGCCCCCCACGGCCCTTCACTTCGGGAAGCCTGAAGCTCTCCAGGGCAGCGTCGCCCTGAGCAAGCTCTCCTGGTTCAGAGCATGGAGCTCGCAGCTCCGAACGACCTGCCTAATTGACGCACCAGGACCGGGCGTGGTGGGGTTTGAGCCCTGGGATCCCTCTGCTGCACCTGTGTGAACCTGGGGACGTGGGAGAAGGTTTTATAGACACACCACCACCAGCCATGATAAGGGCCTACCCTGCGAGGTGTCCACTGGGACCAGGCTCCACAGGCCACGTGTGGGAAAATCCCATGATGCGAAATTGACCCTCTTAGCCATGTTTGAGGGCTTCCCCAGCGGCTCAGAGGGAAAGAACCTACCTGCAAAGGAGGAGATGCTGGTTTGATCCCCGCGTCAGGAAGATTGTCTGAAGAAGGGAATGGCAAGCCCCTCCAGTATTCTTGCCTGGAAAAATCCCACTGGACAGAGGAGGCTGGCGGGCTACAGTCCATAGGGTCGCAGAGTCGGACACGACTGAGCGACTGAGACCCATTTGTAAGTGCTTGTTTGGTGCATTAAGGACACTCACGTCGTCGTAGCCGTCACCAGCATCATCTCCAGAGCTTTCTCATCTTTCCAAACAGAAAGTCTGTCCCCACCAAAACCCCCCTTTCCTCCAGCTGCCACCTGGCTTTTCAGCATCAGCAGGATGCGCTCACTTTCCAGCGAAGGAAGCGGTGGAGGCTCTGAGAAGGCGGGGCTGTGGCACTATTATCTGAGTCAGGTCTGGAGAGGCTGGCGGAGGGGGCGTGGTGCCCCCAGGGCCGCAGCAAACTCGAGAGGGGCTGGTGCTGGTATTGGCCCTCACTCTCAGTGACCCTGGATCTGCCTGTCTTTGATTTTCAAATCTCAAAAAGGGAAAGAACCTCTGTCTCTGACTCCTTTACAAGGTTAACATCAGAGCTGCTGGTCTGCTCTAGGTCACCGGCAGTTTAGACCCCGCGCCGCTTGGGCTGAGACATCGATCAGAGGTCTGAGCACCTGACCCCTGTTCTCTTGGGACCCCTTCCAAGAGCTTCTCGGTCATCGTTTCTCTGAACTCCCAGCCCCTTTGAGCTCACGGGAGGGACCTGCTGCCGTGTGTGTGTTCCCTGATTCTCCCGTGATGCTTCCCAGAGAAGCCAGCGGTTGGCCGTGTCTTGCAGGAAGGCTGTGGGAGCAAACCTCCCAGTGTCTGTCCCAGCGGAAAGAGCCGACGGGTTGAGGTTTTAGCTTTTGGATGTCGAGTGGACTCCGATGACCTCAGAGGGCGTGTTGGCTGGCCGAGCCATTTGGCTGTGGCCACTCCAGTTAAAATGTGTCAGCGTGCCCTTTCACCCCAAACTGCACCTCTAGACTGCTGTGCTACAGATGGTGGTGCCTACAGACAGACATGGTCCTGCCCAGGTCGGCCGCCACGGGAGCTGGAATCGGTCTGCGGGGCACCTTCACTTGAGGTCGTGAAGCCACTAAGATCCTTGCGATATGCATCCACGGGATGGGGTTAGCACCCCCGTCTGAGAGCCGAGGCGGCTCCATGGACTGATGTGGAACGTCCCCCAGCCCAGGATAAATTGTTAGGTGCAACGATGGGAAGGTTTAGAAAGACTGAGGGTCACCCTCGAAGGTTACCTATGGACTGGCCTTTCTATCACCTTTGGGAGCCCAGGGATGAGTTCCGGGGGTCGCAGGCAGCATTGGACTCATGCACATAGGCCTGTGGGCGTGCATGCAGCGTGTGCGAAATCCTCCCATGGAGTCCACGGTCCCCGCAGGGTTAAAGACCACCAAGTGTCTTCAGTCTGGGAACTGAAGCCCAGACCTGCCTGGGTCACCACCCACAGCTCACGTGCTGCTGTGTACCTGGCCGGGCTGGGTTGCCCAAGGCCCAGGAATAGGAGTGCACCACCTTCTGCTTCCAGGAAAACCCAGACGCAAGTGGGAGGTTGCCCGCGTTGACACACCGGCCAGCAGGTGTGCCGGGCGGAGGGACCTCAGGGGCGTGGACTATCTGGAGAGCCCTACAGGGCCCACCAGGCCTGGCCCGAGGGGCGGGACTCAGCACGCTGAGCCCCTCCACGGCGTGGTCGCGACCCCACCCCTCTCTGAGCCAAGGGGTTGCTGGCCTGCTGCTCATGGCTCTCCTTCCCTCCCCAGTTTGTGGAAGTGGAAGGACAGATCACGTCCTTGGTTGATCTGCACCCATCCTTGCTAAGGAAGGGCTTTCATCGAGAGATCTTCATCGCCTCCATATGCTGCGTCAGCTACCTTCTGGGGCTGATCATGGTGACCGAGGTAGGTGGCTCCCGCCTGGCATGAGGGGACCACCCCCGCCCCCAGGAGGGCCCTAGGTGCTCTGTGTGTTTCCCAGGTCAGTTCAAGGCCACACCGCCCCCCTGTCCCCCCCTACCCAGTGGCTGGATGAGAGGGCCCGGCCGACTGAGGTCGTCCCTTCTTTGGGGGTCCCACCCCACCCAGGGGCAGCAGGAGGTGACTCACCACCCCGCCCTCCAGCCAGAAGCCCCTCCCCACTTCCCTGTTACCCTGGCCACATCATGGCCACCTGCCGCCCTCCTGCCCTCCTCGTCCTGAGAAGGGAAGAGGCGCTCCAGCTGAAATCCCCTTTGACGGCAGCTCCATCCCCACCGCTGTGGGCAGTGGCCCTTCTCCGGCCAGTCTGCAGGGGAGCCGAGCGTATGAGCCTAGCCTGGGCCGTGGGCTCATCTCCCCAGCTCTCACCACCCATGTCTCCCTCTCCAGCACAGGGTTGCGTTCGACCCCCAGATCAGGATTTCACGGCCCCAGTCTTCCTTCCCGGAACTCAAAATAAATGCATTTCTCGAAGTGTCCGTAAGAAACACCCCCTGAAAGGCAGATCACAGGTTCACACACCGAGCAGCTCGGTCTCACTGAAATCTTCTCTGTTGGCCACCGAGGGTTTTAAGCCCCTCTGTTGGAAACAAGCTCCAGCGAACCCATTTGTTTTTGTGCTAGGAAAGACATGTTTTGCTTTCGTTTCTTTCTGTGTGTGGCTTTTTAAATTAAGTTTTTACTTTTTGAATTAAATTAAATTTGTCATGCCTGGAAAATCCCATAGATGGAGGAGCCTGGTAGGCTACAGTCTATGGGGTCGCAAAGAGTCAGACACGACTGAGCGACTTCACTTTCTAATCATCTTTTAACACAGTTATTTGGTCCTCACGGCCTCTGCCCAATTTCCACCCCCGACCTTGGGCTTTCTGTTTCTTGTTGACGGACCAGAACTCTTTATATATGGAGGGACTTAGAGGCCAAATAGCAAATTCTCCTCTGGCTTTCTCTTCGCAGGGTGGCATGTACGTGTTTCAGCTCTTTGACTACTACGCAGCTAGCGGTGTCTGCCTTTTGTGGGTGGCGTTCTTTGAATGTTTTGCTATTGCCTGGATATACGGTGAGTAGAGACGTTTGCCTACTTTTCTCAAGTCTCCCCTTCGGGCTTCTTTCTTTAGAAGCTCCAGAAACAGAATTCTCATGGGAATTTCATTTTGAGTCAAACACAAAGGCCGTTCCCTGCCTGGACCCTTCCTCTCCAGGCTCCCCTTTCACCACAACTGAACGTAGCCACGTGGAAGCTTCTCCCCAGGCTGAACGTTCAAGCTGTGACCTTGACACTCACAGAGCTTGTCCTTGCAGGGGTCTGTCTTTGATGAACCACCCCTGGGGTCCAGGAATGGTCCATTCTGACCTTCTCAAGTCCTTGGGATGGCCACAGCAGGCTTTGGGACTCTGCCTGAGGTGGCTGGTATCTACCCAGTGACCCGTGAATTTCAGATCCTTTCAGATAAACGCGTGCCGGGTCTGTGTGGTGTGGAGGTACACACACCTGGGTGAGGCCCTGGAGACACCCCCTCCTCCTCGCCCCACCCCGACCCCACCGCCCTTGAGACCCTGCCGTGAGGTTCCCGGGGCGGATGCCACTTCTGGGACGCCGGATCACCGTCTGTCCGCCTCTGACTCTTGCAGGCAGCGATAACTTCTACGATGGGATTGAGGACATGATTGGCTACCGGCCGGGGCCCTGGATGAAGTACTGCTGGGCCGTGGTCACCCCGCTTCTCTGTACTGTGAGTGTCCTTCCACGCGGCCATGGGCAGCCGTCCCTACCCCAGGGCTTGACGGTTTCACCCGCCCACCCATCGGGAACTCGGCGTCAGCTCAGTGCTGGCCTCCGACAAACCCGTGTCAGCAGGGCCTCGGGGCAGGGGTCGGGCTGCCGCTGTCCGCTCAGACCACGGGGAGCTCAGAGGGTAGACTGTCCCCCTTGTTTAGGAACCGGGTGCCGGGGGATCCCCTCCAGGGATCTCTGCCTCCAGGCCACTGTGTCCCTTTTTGTGGGGCCCCTGTGTCCCCATTTGTTAAACAAGCAGGCTGACCGACGTGGGGCTGAGAAGCAGTGACCGCGTAGGCCGTCACTTTACCCCCGAGAGCGGCTGTGCCCTTTTTTCACCTGAGCTGCAGACTGCCCCCCACAAAATGCCAGCCGCTGTAGCAGCCAGCGGGCTTCCCAGATGGCACCAGTGGTAAAGAACCCACCTGCCGACACAGGAGATATAAGAGACACGGGTTCGATTTTCCCCTGGGTCAAGAAAATCCCCTGGAGGAGGGCACAGCCAGCCACTCCAGCATCCTTGCCTGGAGACTCCCCGTGGACAGAGGAGCCTGGCGGGCTGCAGCCCGTGGAGTTGCACAGAGTCGGGTGCAAGTGAAGCGACTTGGCACCTGGGCACACGCGCACACGTGCGTGTCTGCGGTTCATCGTAAGGGCACCCTGAGGGTCCTGCCCAGCTCCGCCCCGGTGGGCAGGGGCACAGCAGGAGTTCTCTCTACCACTCAAGTCACGTGGGCAGCCAGGATGCAGAGACGATGCGGGAAGGCGGTCCCGTGGGCAGGAGCAGCCTGCCCAGAGGTCCCGGGGGTGCGGGGTGAGGGGCGCTAAGACGCTGGAAGAAACCGGGCAAGCCGGAGCATGGCCATGCAGGAGGGGCAGTGGGCAGGGGGCCGGGCATTGCTGGCCAGAGGAGCGGCTCGCGTCCGGGAGGCCCTGGGGGGCGGCAGGGGGTTCTGAGCAGGGCAGCCGCTCCATCAGCAGAGGGGAAAGAGTGTAGGCCCCTCGGGTGGGCCCCGCCCTGGCCCCGGAAGCCCCTGACCACCGCTTGTCTCCCCACAGGGATGTTTTATCTTCTCTCTCGTCAAGTATGTGCCCCTGACCTACAACAAAGTCTACAGGTACCCCACCTGGGCCATCGGGCTGGGCTGGTGCCTGGCCCTGTCCTCCATGGTGTGTGTCCCGTTGGCCATGATCATCCGCCTCGGCCAGACCGAAGGGCCGTTCCTCGTGGTAAGCACCCGGGGCCCCCAGCCTGGGGGATCTGGGCCGGGGGCAGGATGCTGAAGGCCAGCCAGCTGGCAGTTTGCTATGTGACCTGGGGTACCGCGCTGGCCCTCTCTGAGCCCCAGGCCCCTCCCTGGCCCTGTGGCGCGGCTGAAGCTGTGGGCAGGAGATTGCATGGTGGGAAGATGGGGCAGCAGCGGCACCTTTGGGGGCCAGGCAGCGGGCCAGGGGCAGCGGGCCAGGGACAGCGGCTTCAGATGCCAAGATGAGAGCCAGGGCTTCACCCCCAGAGCAAGGGGGCCAGGCTGTTTCTGAGACAGGAGCTGGGGGGAGGGCTGAGCCCAGCCCACGCTGGTGTCCCCCTTCCCAGACCGGTGGCCCCAGTTGCTGCCGGACCCTCGGAGAGAAGCCACCTCTGCACCACGCAGAAGCTCTGGCTCCAGGGTCCCTGCCCCCACGGGTCTCCCTGCCAGTCCCCTGCCCACCCCCCGGACCCTGCCGCCATCCTCTCTGAAATTCCTCCAACAGTCCTGGAGACTGCAGGCCCTGGCTCTTTCCAAGAAATCCTCTTCTTAGACTTGCCCTTAACCTTTGGGCTTGGGCTGGCTCCAGGACGGCACTGTTTTGTTCTGGGCTGTTTTTATTGTTATTCTCTTAAAAATCTGGAGCCAGGATGTCCGGGGGCCCTGGCTCCCTCCTGGGCTGGGCAGTTTCCTTGTGGGCAGGGGACTGGTTGTGGGGGGAGATGTCGTTGGTTGGGGGTTGGTTGGGGGAGGAGGGGCCAGGCCTTCCCGAGACAGAGGAAGTAGGCAGGGGTGTGCCAGGGAGGAAGCCGTGCGGCTGGGGTCTGTCTGGGCCAGGAAAGCCTCTGGGGTGTTCCTGCCGCACTGGGTCCATTGTGTTTCCTCAGAGGCCACAAGGAAGGACCCCAGGATTCAGCCAGAATGCTGAATATCCCTCTCATTTATCAAAGCACCGACATAATGTGCCTGGGACAGATCCAGCCCCTCCCCCAGGATTTCCAGGAATTCCTCTTGCCACCCAGAGGCTGAAGGGTTAATTGGCTGCATTGGATGGCAGTGCCGAGTGCTCAGCGCTCATAGCCGCCCCAAGAGATCACTGCCTTCGGTCCCTTGGAAGTCTAATTTTAAAATCCTGCTCCATCTCAAGTTTAGAGGTTGGGCAGAGTGGGGTTGGTGTCGGGGAGGAATTCGAGTCCACCCCCCGGGTCACATCCGATCCTCCCCCCCCAGACCCGACCTGACAGTTCCCCGAAGTCCCCTCCTCTGAAGGCAGCCGGCCTCCACCCACCTGTGTTGGCCTCCAGTCTGGTTCCTCCCAGGCCCAGGCAGCCGCCCCAGCTGGGGTAAGGGGGGACCGGGGGCAAGGGCTCGGGCACCATCCCAGGAGGTGGTCAGGCTCCCAGTTCTGGCGTGCCCCCCACCCCGGGTTATCAAGGAGATATGGGCCTCGGCTTGCCAGATCTTGTGGTTTTTAAAGAACAGGTGGAAATCTGGATTTTCAGATGAAATATTGTAGCTTTTACCAAGCAGCTTTTGAGCCTTGATATAAACCTGCAGTGAATGTGGGTGCCGAGACAGAGGGTTTCCTGTTAACCGCTGCTTCCTCTTGAAGCCTCTGAATGGCCACCTGGCAGGAGGTGGGCTGGGTGGCGGGAGCCCTGGGTCAAGTCTCAGCTCTGCTTTGGTTTTCTGGGTGCCCTGAGAGGGGCTTTTTTTTCCCCTCACCCATCCCGTGACCAGGCAACCTGGGGAAGGACCAGCTGCCCTGCGCCGGGCGGGGGTCCAGCCTCTGGCCTCTCTGATGGGCAGGGCAGCGCAGACACAGGCAGCATGGTCCCCAGGCCTCCAGCGGGGACGCGGAGAGGGAAGGACCTGTAGCTTGTGGAGATGGGGGAGTTTGGGAAGGTTGGGAGCCATGGGAGGCTCAAGAGAGTCATCCAGCCTCAGGCATACGAACTGCAAAAACTCAGCTGCTTCGCAAAATCAGGGAGATAGCGGGGACAAGAATCCCAAGGAGGAGTATTTCAGCTCTATGGGGGAAAGAGTGTGGAGGCATGAGTCCGCTGGTGCTCAGGTGTGTCAAGCAGGACTTGGCCAAGAAAGCTACCCGCCGGGAGCTCTGCCCTCATTCAGGGCCTGGGGCACCTTGGTTCAAGGCCCCTGTTTGCCAGTGGATGAAAAATGGGAGGTCCAGAGAGGGCAGGGGTTTGGTGAAGGTCACACAGCACACTGGCAGGACGCAGGGTGAAGAGGGAAACCGCAGGGCCTGACCATCGGCCCACACCTGCCCCCTTCCTTCTCCAGAGACTCAAGTACCTGCTGACCCCGAGGGAACCCAACCGCTGGGCCGTGGAGCGCGAGGGGGCCATGCCCTACAGCTCCCGCACGGCCGTCAACAACACGCTCAGGAAACCCACCCACATCATCGTGGAGACCATGATGTGAGCTCTCTCCGGCGGACAGGCTGCTCTCCTGCTGTTTACTAACATTAGATTCTCGTAGGACCAGGTTTACAGAGCTTTAAATTTGCACTAGGGTTTTTGTTTATTTTTTCAATTGTCACAGAAAATGTTACTCTGTGTGTGTGTGTGTGTGTGTGTGTGTGAGCGTGTGCATGTGTGCGTGTGTGGTGTTGTGTGTATGTGTATTTCCTTTTGATTTGGGGATGTTTTGTACAAAAAAAAGCAAACCCACGGGCAGCTGTCCGGGGCAAGGCAGAACTTTCATACGGAATTAGATGTATTTTATGGGGACTTGGTAAAATTTTCTTTGTATTTTTTTTACATGTAACTGTGTACACACATAGAGATTTTCAAACACTTTTACCACTTGAATAGCTCTTGCCAGCAATAGATCTCGTTTTTAAAAGCAATCCTTTGGTGCTTGTGCAGCTGGCAGAAGGTTCTGCCACCCACCCCCCACCAGAACACTGGGTGGAATTTTAAAGGTGTTGTACCTGCAGACCTGGTTCAAGTGAAGCAAACAGCTATCTGGCCAGACCCCGGGGGGCTGGAGAGAGGAAGGCGCCTTGTGACGCTTATCTTAGCCAACAAGAGAGATGCCCAAACCGTAAACCAACCCCTCAAGTAAAGGGACTCAGAGTCCACAGAGGAGGCCCAACGGTGAAAGTCTGATGCTAAGATGCAGGGAACCCCTGCCTCGGGAGGGTCCCTTTTATTTCAGGATTGAGGGTGGATAGTCAGGGCGAGAGGGAGAGGCATCCTTCCCTGGGGTGTCCCCTGGAGTGAGTGGAGGCTGGCCCCGTAGGAACTAGGGGTCTTAAGGCTCCGGACCTCACACGGATGGGTCTGTTGCCTTAGAAAGGGGCTCCTATCAGCTTCCGGCCGACCCCGCAGCTGGCATCTCTCAAAGCTGCCTGTAGGAGAAGAGTGATGTATTTGGTGAGGGGCGAGGGGTGAGCCAGCGGACCAAAGGATGTGCGCCCAAGTGCCCGGGAGGGGCCCGGTGTCAGGGGAGGGGATGCTCCTCCCCTCCTCTCTCCACCCTCAGCTTGTCCTCGTCTCCCAGAGGCTCTTGTTGAAGACCCCGGCCAGGGGCCACCCTGGCGCCTAGCAGGGAGTGCCAGGAGCAAGCTGTCACTGGGGCGAGGTGCTCCCCAAACTCTCCTGCGAGCTCGGGCACGGGTGCAGCCCACGCGGGTCACGTGGGAGCTAAGGTAGCGCTAAGATAGCGCTTTCACCTCCTCCCCTGCAGAAGCCGGGGTCAGGCGTGCAGTAGGTGGGGACTGCAGGCAGAGGCTGAGTCAGGGCAGGCACCCTCCAATGGGCGCCCCTCTCTGAACCAGGACGGAAGGCACCCCACCTTTAGAATCCCGCCCAGCCCGCATCTGGACCTAAACTGTGCCATTTAAACAGACACTTCCAAGCCCAGAGTCTAAAGCAAACCCAAACGGCATCGTGCACGAAGGGCAGTGACGCCTTGGGGGCTGTGGAGTGCTCAGTCCAGCTCAGCGTTCAGAGCAGGGGCTCTGTGAGTCCTGGGACCCCCCCTCCCCAAGCCCGGGCAGGGGTGGGGCCTCAGGTGTCGCCCTCCCAGGGGGCAGGGGGCACTCTGAGCCTCCCATCTCCGGCGTGTGGTCGCAGTCCCCTGTCTCCACGGCGTATACTCTGCCGAAAAGCGCCCCATCCTCTTCCAAACTGTCGGCGAGTCTGTGTTCCCATCTCCCTGTGTGTTTACGGTTGCCACTGTGTCTGAGTCGAGGGTGGTGTTTTTGTTTTTTCCCAGTTTTATCGAGTAGCAATGTGACCTATTCTCCTTTGTCTTATAGAACTTTAGTAAACTAACCACTGTCAGTGACTGGGGACACGTCACGTGCAGGGGGTCGGGGGGCCTCAGACCCCGGTGAAAGGCCACAGCGTTTTGGGATGGTTGGCAAATCGCAACATTCTGGAAATGGCCTGAAAAAGGCCCCTTCTTCCACGATTCCCAGACCAAATTCTAGACCAAAGACACACGCAGACCAAGTCCCCAGGCCCTGCCTGGAAGGAAGGTCAGCCACTCTCCCAAACCGGGTCCAGGGCGCCTGGCCCCAGTCGCGAGCCTCCTGCCTGACCCCCTAGCTCCTGTGTATCCGTAGAACTCAGCTCTGTGAGTACCTTGCGTAATGAGGTGTGCCTCTGACGTCTCCGCATAAAGGAAACTTGTCATTGGAGCTCATGAGTCTGGTTCGCCTGTCTCTGGGCAGCCCGCCCCCCACCCCTCCGCCCGTGCTCTGCCTGGGACGGAATTCTGATGTTCGCAGCCAGATCTGGAAGGGAGGCAAGAGGGAGGCTTAAAGGATGTTTCTAGGGGTGCGGAAATGGGGACGGGCCCCAGGACAGTCTCACCTGGGGAGATGCTCTGCGGAGCTGGGCCTGCCTGGGCCCTGTTCATCACTGCAGCCCCCAGTGATGGAGAGGCTTCCTGGGTCCCCCAGTCAGCGCCCTCATTGGCAAAGGGGCACGTTCGCCTTGAAGACCAAAGACCAGCCTTATGGCAAAGGGCATGCTCCGTGCCCAGAGTCCGGAGACCCTGTGAGTGTCCTCAGGGGCCGGCTGGACCCCAAGCTGCAGTTCAGTGGGACAGGCAGCCCCGGCCCCCCTGGCCCCCAACCCAGCAGGCCTCTGGGAGCCAGGCGTTGGGAGCCTGGGATGCAGGAGACGGAGGGATCTAGCCTGAGGCCACGTAGGACATTCGCAGCCATCACAGAGCAGCCTCGGATGGTTTCTGGGCCCTGGGCAGCTCCCTCTGCAAAGCCTCTGGCCCCACATTCTCACCCCAGGCCCCCAAGACGGTGGAGGAGGGCAGTGTAAGGGGAAAGGGGGTCCTACTCAGCCTGGCCCCATGTCCCCAGGTGCCACACAGTGGTCAGGGGCCCAGCCAGCATCTCCCAGCCCTCCCCACCCCCCCACCATCCCTCCCCACCCCCAGGCCTCAGAGACTGGCCAGGAAAGAACCCAAGGGAACCCCCTCGAGGTGGCCAGAGGTCCCATCCAGCCCTCAGACCCAAGGCCAGGGGGGCCAGGCCGTCCGCGTGGACGCCGAGAATATCACTGTGCAAAAAACCCAACAAGCACAAAACGACACAGCTCAGGCATCAAAACTCGGAGAGGGGCATGGACACCAGGCGCCAGGGAGCAGCCTCTGTCCCCGAGGGGCGCCCTCTCCAGGGGTGTCGCTGCAGACACGTTCTGCTGTGTTCCCTGGGCAGGGGGGCTGCTGAAGCATCTTATGTATGTGACTTCAAATTGAGATGTCTCCTTCATTGTGGTTTTTTTTTTTTTTTTTACCCAATTAATTTTCAAATCCCTAGCAACTGTGACTGTATTTAGCACAAGAGAAAGCTGAGAACGTGGGTCCTTGCCTCCTTCCAGAAATGTCTGGTTCATCAGGACTTTTTTTGAAACTTCAAACTATTTTTAAGATATTTTAAACTTTTGTAAAAGAAAAAAATATATATCAAGCAACAAGAGAGTCTTCTGAGGAGCATTTGTATTTGAATAAGATCCTTGGTGTGTAATTCAGTCTCGCTGTATACAAGCTTTTGTGTATAAATGTTTTCTGATACGAATCCCTGTATTTTGCAGGGTGTTTCTTTTCCTCTTTGGCTTTTTAGATAACTATGTATATCAATATTTTAAATTCATCTTTGCTTTTTTTTTTTTTAGAGGAGTTTGTAATCACCTTATAACATGAAAATAAAATTTCCTTTTAAAATCCGAAACGTGTGGGTTCCATTCTGACGCAGCCGTTTCTCTTTACGTTTAGCAAGCTCTTTACCATTTACGGAGGGCTTTCAGCCCTGCCCCGGGGACATTCCTCAGAGCGGGGTGTTTTTCTCTCAGGTTGGAGACACTGAGGTGACTGTTCTGGAGTCCCAGCTCTGGTTGGAAAAGAATTTCCAGGCACGGAGTATTTCAGAAAGGAGTGGGTTTATTGAGAACAGATAGCAAAGATAACGAAGGCAACAGACCAAGAAGAGCCGAGGCAAGGTTAGCAGCCAGTTCTTACAGTCTCAAGACAGAAAATTCCTGCTGGAAGGCTGGCATTAGGTGATTAGTTGGGGCTTCCCTGTGGCTCAGACAGTACAGACTGCCTGCGATGCAGAAGACGTGGGTTCGATCCCTGGGTTGGGAAGATCCCCTGGAGGAGGGCAGGGCTACCCACTCCAGGATTCCTGCCTGGGGCATCCCATGGATGCAGGACCCTGGCGGGCTACGGTCCATGGGGTCACAGAGGAGTCGGACACGACTGAGCGACAAACGCTTCAGAGCAACCTAGGCTGAGTGCCAGGGTGAGCATTTCTGCGTAGTTTGCAGTCAGGAGGCCTGCTGGTGGTTCCCAGGGGGCTTTTGGCAATCGTGACGAAAGGGCTCCGCCCGCCTCGGAGGGGACCTCGGTTCTGGGCGCTGCTTCTGTGGCCGTGGGGCGAGGCTCCGCAGTAGAGTGAAGAGGGGACAGTCTGCCTCAGGGCGCAGGGGTCCCTGAAAGTGTGGGCGGTGGGACTCGGGCCCCCGAACCCCTGGTCGGCTTCAGCGGCTTCTAATAATAGGGCTCGGCCAATCACCTGGGCCCAGGGGGGCCATCTGATCGAAAGCGCCGCGGGCCCACCGGAGGTGCTGCCCACCACGCGCCGGCACCAGGCACCCCCGGCACTAACGCCCTGGCCGGGCTCTGATCGCCACGGCCCGGGGGTGCTGAACGTGGGGCGGCTGTGAGAGACCAGCCCCCCGGGACGGGGCCGCGGACACTGGGCCCTCAGAAGGGACAGCCATCAGGACCCCGAGGCCAGGGTTGGCGTCGCCACGGTTGGCCTCAGGAACTGTGAGCCCAGCCCGCTGGTACAGATGGGAGAACCGAGGCGGGGAGACCAGCTGGCTGCCCTGCAGTCATGGGGCAGGGGGTCACCTGGGGCGGCATTCACGCCCACTGGCCCACCCAGCTTTCTGAGTGTGCGAGGTCATGGGGCTTGAGGGCTCTTTCCCCCACTCCCGAGACCAAAACAAGAAGTGAAACCCAAAAAACAACGCTTCTGCCTAACTCCTGACACAGACACAACGCTGGAGTAAAACCTCGCTCCCCGCCCCTTCCGGGCACCGAACCACGTGGCCGTGTTCGTGTCCTGGTCCATCCCTGACTACCTGTGTAAACTCCGTAACCTCTCCGCTTCCAGCACCCCTTTCTGTTCCTGGCGTGACGATGCAGCCACCTCCAAGGCCGTTGGGAGAATCTGGAAGGGAATTTGTTTTTTTTTCTTTAGGTGGCTCAGTGGTATGGTAAAGAGTCCATCTGCAATGCAGGAGACAGAGGTTCCATCCCTGGGTGGGGAAGATCCCCTGGAGGAGGAAATGGCAACCCACTCCAGGATTCTTGCCTGGGAAATCCCACGGACAGAGGTGTCGCTAGGGAGTGGGACGCTTAGCGACTAAACAGCAACAACCCGTTAATTTGCAGCACTGTGTTAGTTTCAGGTGTAAAGTGACGTGATTCAGTTATCTGCACACGTGCTTGCTGTTTCTGATTCTTTCCCACTGTAGCTTATTACAAGATACTGAGTACGGTTCCCTGCGCTGTGCAATGAGTTAGTCATTCAGGCGCGTCCCACTCTCTACAACCCCACAGACCGTAGCCCGCCAGGTTCCTCTGTCCAGGGAATTCTCCAGGCAAGAATGCTGGAGTGGGAAGCCGTTCCCTTCTCCAGTCCTATACAGTAAGTCCTTGTTGTTTATTTTATGTATCGGTGTGTGTGTTAATCTCAAACTCCTAATGCGTCGCCTCATCCCCTTTGGTAACCATAACTGCGTTTTCTATGTCTGTGAGTCTATTTTTGTTCTGTAAATAAGTTCATTGGTATTCTCTTTCTTTATTCCACAAATAAGTGATATCATACGCTATTTGTCTTTCTCTAATCTCTAGGTCCGTCCACATTGTTGCCAATGATATTATTTCATTCTTTTTATGGAAGGTTCCCTTTTCTCCGCACACTCTCCAGCATTTATTATTTGTAGACTTTAAAAAAAACAAAACAAAACTTTTGGGGGAGTCTTAGTTGCATCCTGTGGGATCTTTCTTTGCAGCACGTGGGCTCCAGAGCCTGCAGGCTGGGTGCTTGGCGGTACACAGGCATGGCAGTTGAGGCCTGTGGGGTCCACATGGCCCAGCAGTTGGCTGGTTGCACAGGCTCTGGAGTTGCATGGGCTCGGATGCCCCGTGGCCTGCGGGGTCCTAGTTCCCCGATTGGGGGTGGAACCTGCATCCGCTGCATTGCAAGGCAGAGTCTCAGTTGCTGAACCACCAGGGAAGTCCCTAGACTTTTGAACGATGGTCATCTTGATGCGTATAAGGTGATACCTCATTGGAGTTTTGATTTGCATTTCTGTCTGACAGTTAAGGATGTTGAACATCTTTTCATATGCCTGTTGACCACCTGTTTGCCTTCTTTGGAGAAATAACTATGTTTTCTGCTAAGACTGATTGGATGTTTTGGGGGGTTTTTTTTCCCCATATTAAACTGTATGAGCTGTTTGTATATTTTGGAAATTAATTAATTAATTCTTTGTCAGTCACATCGTTTGCAAATATTTTCTCCCAGTCCATAGGTTGTCTCTGTTTGTTTACAATTTCCTTTGCCAGACAAAAGCTCTTCAGTTGGATTCACTCACTCACCAAGTCGCTTCAGTCGTGTCCGACTCTGTGCGACCCCAGAGACGGCAGCCCACCAGGCTCCCCCGTTAGGTCTCATTATTTATGTTCGTTTTTATCTCCATTACTCTAGGAGATGGATCCAAAAATGCCCTGCTGCGGTTTACGTCAGAGTGTTAGGCTGATGTTTTCCTCTAGGAGTTTTATAGTATATGGTCTTATTTCGAGGTCTTTACTCCATCTTGAGCTTATTTCTACATATGGTGTTAGAGAATGCCCTAGCTCTATGCGTTCTTGCCTCCTCTGTTGTGTGTTAGCTGACTGCAAGTGTGCGGGTTTATTTCTGAGCTTTCCATCCTGTCGCATTGAAGGTCACGTCTGTTTTCTGTGCCACTATTCCTGTGTTTTGAGACTGTAGCTTTGTAGAACAGCCTGAGGTCAGGGAGCTTGATTCCTCCCTTCTGCCCCATCCTTTCTCGAGATCGCTCTGGCTAACTTTTGTGGGTCTTTTGTGTTTCTATATAAACTGGAAGGAAAAAAAAAAAACGGTTGTTCTTGTTCTGTGAAAAACACCATTGGGAATTTGAGAGGGATTGCCCTAACTCTTTTGAACTGTGGTGTTGGAAAAAACTCTTGAGAGTCCCTTGGACTGCAAGGAGATCCAACCAGTCCATCCTAAAGGAGATCAGTTCTGGGTGTTCATTGGAAGAACTGATGTTGAAGCTGAAACTCCAATATTTTAGCCAGCTGATGTGAAGAGATGACTCATTTGAAAAGACCCTGATGCTGGGAAAGATTGAGGGCAGGAGGAGAAGGGGGTGACAGAGGATGAGATGATTGGATGGCATCACCGACTCAATGGACATGGGTTTGGGTGGACTCTAGGATTTGGTGATGGACAGGGAGGCCTGGCGTGCTGCGGTTCATGGGGTCACAAAGAGTCAGACATGACTGAGCGACTGAACTGAACCGCCCTGCCTCTGCAGATTGCCCTGGGCGGCGTGGTCATCTTAACAAAACTGAGTCTTCCAGTCCGAGAACAAGGTAGACCTCCCCATCTGTTAGAAGCAGCCTTGCAGAGCACTCAGACATGCTGGGCTCACAGCCAGGCTGTAGGACCAGGGTCTCCTCTCCGTCTTGCTGGTCCAATCCACACCTCCTTCCCATCTCAGATGTTTCCCTCGCCTGTCCCCGCCCCCAGCACTAGGGAGAACCGCAGTGCTCTGAGCACGTCTGACCCCAGCCACGCCGGTCCAGCCACGCAAACGCACCTGGTGTGACCCAGGGCCTGCCTGCACCCCTCCCAGACACAGGGCTCACGCCATCCTGCGGAGCTGATGGCGGGGCGGCACTTGCTCTGCCCACGCAGAGCCGTGGTTCCCCCAGCCAGGTCCATGCTGCCCCTGGGCTCCTCCTGCCCTGGAGGCCCGGGAGAGACTCAGGGGCATCCCTGGGCCCCCGCCCCCGGGCGAAAGGGGCTCCATGCAGCAGACCCACTGCTCACCCGCGCCAGCGGCTTCCCCTGCACACAGGGTAAAATCCACAGTCCCCAGCCAAGCCTCACTACTGGGCCCTGCGACCTCCAGCCCTGCACCCCTCCCTGGCCTGCTTTCTCTTCCTGGGCCCACCACCTGGGCTCTATCCACCTGGGGGTCCTTGCACTTGCTGTGTCCTCTGCCTGGACACTGTTCCTCCAGATCTGAGCATAAATGTCACCTTCCTGCTCCCTGAGCTAAAACCCCCCGGTCACTTTACCCTTTGACCCTCTGTTGTTCCAGCCTCCAGGGCCTCCTCTCCCTCCTGGAATCATTAGTGGCCCACTCACTGGTTCACTGTCTTCCATGAGAATATAAGCCTCCCGCATGAACACAGACCTTCGTCTGTCTCGTTTATGCTGTTGGCCCAGGTGGGAGAATGAAGTGGTGTGTGTGCGCTTAGCTGCCATCTGTGTCTGAGTCTTTGCGACCCCATGGACTGTAGCCCACCAGGCTCCTCTGTCCATAGGATTCTCCAGGCAAGAATACTGGAGTAGGTTGCCATACCCGCCTCCAGGGAATCTTCCGGACCCAGGGATCGAACCCAGGTCTCCTGTGTCTCCTGCAATGCAGGCGGACTCCTCACCTGTTGAGCCACCGAGGAAGCCCGAGCACGTTACTACTTCCTGAGTTCACGAATTACTCAAGAGCAGGTGAGCTGTGACAAGATCCAAAATAAAGATGACTCTTGCCAGGCTGGGATGTTCCTCCTTCGTTTTTTTCTTAAAGAGTGTTTTTTGGATGTGGACCATTTTTAAAGTCTTTACTGAGTTTGTTACAATATTGTTTCTGTTTTATGTTTTGGTCGTTTGACTGTGAGCCCTGTGGGATCTTACCCCCATGGCCATGGACAGAACTGGCAGACCCTACACTGGAAGACGAAGCCGTAACCGCCGGACCACCAGGTGGGTCCCTCTTATTTAAGTTGACGTATATTTAACTTCTATACAGAGTACATCATGAGAAACGCTGGGCTGGAAGAAGCACAAGCTGGAATCAAGATTGCCAGGAGAAATATCAATAAACTCAGATATGCAGATGATACCACCCTTATGGCAGAAAGTGAAGAGGAACTAAAAAGCCTCTTGATGAAAGAGGAGAGTGAAAAGTTGGCTTGAAGCTCAACATTCAGAGAACGAAGATCATGGCATCTGGTCCCATCACTTCATGAGAAATAGATGGGGAAACAGTGAAAACAGTGTCAGACTATATTTTTTTGGGCTCCAAAATCACTGCAGATGGTGACTGCAGCCATGAAATTAAAAGATGCTTTTTCCTTGAAAGGAAAGTTATGACCAACCTAGATAGCATATTCAAAAGCAGAGACATTACTTTGCCGACTAAGGTCCATCTAGTCAAGGCTATGGCTTTTCCTGTGGTCATCTATGGATGTGAGAGTTGGACTATGAAGAAGGCTGAGCGCCAAAGAATTGATGCATTTGAACCGTGGTGTTGGAGAAGACTCTTGAGAGTCCCTTGGACTGCAAGGAGATCCACCCAGTCCATTCTGAGGGAGATCAGCCCTGGGATTTCTTTGGAAGGAATGATGCTAAAGCTGAAACTCCAGTACTTTGGCCACCTCATGCGAAGAGTTGACTCATTGGAAAAGACCCTGATGCTGGGAGGGATTGGGGGCAGGAGGAGAAGGGGACGACCGAGGATGAGATGGCTGGATGGCATCACTGACTCGATGGACATGAGTCTGAGTGAACTCCGGGAGATGGTGATGGATAGGGAGGCCTGGCGTGCTGCGATTTATGGGGTCGCAAAGAGTCGGACACAACTGAGCGACTGAACTGAACAGAATACTTCACTTACAACATTATGTGAGTTTCTGAGATACACCAGACTAATTCAGATATATACACAATAGATACAGATATTCTTCTTTAGATTCATGTCATTATAGGTTATTACATGACTGAATGTAATTCCTAGAGTGATTTCCTAGAACACTTGATTATCTGTTATATGTTCAGTGTTGGTGTTCGGTCGCTCAGTCAGGCCCGGCTCTCTGTGACCCCACGGACTGCAGCACGCCAGGCTTCCCTGTCCTTCACTATCTCCCAGAGTTCGCTCAAACTCAAGTCCATTGAGTCAGTGATGGCATCCAACCATCTCATCCTCTGTCATCCCCTTCTCCTCCTGCTTCAATCTTTCCCAGCATTAGGGTCTTTTCCAATGAGTTGGTTCTTCGCATCAGGTGGCCAAAGGGTTGGAGCTTCAGCTTCAGCATCAGTCCTTCCAGTGAATATTCAGGGTTGATCTCCTTGCAGTCCAAGGGACTCTCAAGAGTCTTCTCCAACACCACAGTTCAAAAGCATCAATTCTTCGGCGCTCAGCCTTCTTTCTGGTCCAACTCTCACATCCATCCATGACTACTGGAAAAACCATAGCTTTCACTAGGTGGACCTTTGTTGGCGAAGTAATGTCTCTGCTTTTTAATATGCTGTCTAGGTTGGCCATAACTTTTCTTCCAAGAAGCAAGCGTCTTTTAATTTTATGGCTGCAGTTACCATCTGCAGTGATTTTGGAGCCCCTGCAAATAGTCTGTCACTGTTTCCGTTGTTTCCCCATCTATTTGCCATGAAGTGATGGGACTGGATGCCATGATCTTAGTTTTTTGAATGCTGAGTTTTAAGCCAGCTTTTCCACTCTCCTTTTTCACCTTCACCAAGAGATTCCTTAGTTCTTCTTCGCTTTCTGCCATTAGGATGATATCATCTGCATATCCAAGGTTACTGCTGTTTCTCCTCGCAATCTTGATTCCAGCTTGTGCTTCATCCAGCCCAGCGTTTCTCATGATATACTCTGCATATCATGTATGCAGGTCAGAAAGCAACAGTTAGAACTGGACATGGAACAACAAACTGGTTCCTAATCGGAAAAGGAGTGCGTCAAGGCTGTATATTGTCACCCTGCTTATTTAACTTTGATGCAGAGTACATCATGAGAAACGCTGGACTGGATGAAGCACAAGCTGGAATCAAGACTGCCGGGAGAAATATCGATAACCTCAGATATGGAGATGACACCACCCTTATGGCAGAAAGCAAAGAATGAATGAGCCTCTTGATGAAAGTGAAAGAGGAGAGTGGAAAAAGTTGGCTTAAAGCTCAACATTCAGAAAACTAAGATCATGGCATCCAGTCCCATCACTTCATGGCAAATAGATGGGGAAACGATGGAAACAGTGAGAGACTTTATTTTTGGGGGCTCCAAAATCACTGCAGATGGTGACTGCAGCCATGAAATTAAAAGATGTTTGCTCCTTGGAAGAAAAGTTTTGACCAGCTTAGACAGCATATTAAAAAGCAGAGGCATTACTTTGCCAACAAAGGTCCACCTAGTCAAAGCTATGGTTTTTCCAGTGGTCACGTATGGATGTGAGAGTTGGACCATACAAAAGGCTGAGGGCCGAAGAATTGATGGATTTGAACTGTGCTGTTGGAGAGGACTCTTGAGAGTGCCTTGGACTGTAATGAGATCCAACCAGTTCATCCTAAAGGAAATCAGTCCTGATTGGAATATTCACTGGAAGGACTGATGCTGAAGCTGAAACTCCAATACTTCGGCCACCTGATGAGCAGGACTGATTCATTTGAAAAGACCCTGATGCTGGGAAAGATTGAGGGCAGGAGGAGAAGGGGACGACAGAGGATGAGATGGTTGGATGGTATCACTGACTCAGTGGACATGAGTTTGAGTAAACTCTGGGAATTGGTGCTGGACAGGGAGGCCTGGCATGCTGCAGTCCATGGGGTCACAAAGAGTCGGATATAACTGAGCGACTGAACTTGAACAGAAACCTGCATATAAGTTAAATAAGCAGGGTGACAATATACAGCCTTGATGTACTCCATTCCCAGTTTTGAACCAGTCCGTGTTCCACATCCAGTTCAAACTGTTGCTTCTTGACCTGCATATGTTTCTCAGGAAGCAGGTAAGGTGGTCTGGTATTCCCATCTCTTGAAGAAATTTCCACAGTTTGTTGCGATCCACAGTCTGTTGTGATCCACAGTCAAAGTCTTTAGTGTAGTCCATGAAGCAGATGTATTTCTGGCTCATCTGTTAATCCCAAGCTCCTATTTTATCCCTTCACCCCGTATTTCTTCTCTGGTGATCATAAGTTTGTCGCCTATTTCTGTTTCGTAAATAAGTTCATTTGTATCCATTTTTCTAGATTTTACATGTAATTGATATCACGTAATATTTGTCTTTGTCTGACTTACTTCACGCAGCATAGTAATCCACAGGTGCATCCATGTTGCCACAAGCGGCATTATTTCATTCTTTTCTGGCTAGTAACATTCCAGTGTGTGTGTGTGCGTGTGTGTGTGTGTGTGTGTGCATGTGTGTGTGTGTTTGTGCGTGTGTGTGCGTGCGTGGCATCTTCCTTGCCATTCAGCTGTCAGTGGTCACTTAGGAGGCATTTGGGTCTTGGCTATTGTAGGTAGTGTTGCAATGAATGTTGGGCTGCAAGTGTCTTTTCGAATTATGGTTTTCTCTGGTTATATGCCCAAGCGTGGGATTGCCAGATCCATAGGGTAGGTGTCGTTTTAGCTTTTCCATAAAAACCCGAATACTCTACTCCATAGTGGGGGCGACCCTTGCACATTCCCACCAAGAGTATAGGAGGGCTCCCTTTTATCCAGGTCCTCACTCACAGCTATTGTTTGTAGACACTTATAAAAATTATTTTTTTGCAGTATAGCTGCTTTACAATGCTGTGTCAGTTTCTGCTGCATAGCAGAGTGAATTGGCTATATACGTATATATATGTATATGTATATGCCTTATTTTTGGATTTCCTTCCCAGTTATGCCACCAGAAAAGACTGAGCAGATTTCATGGTGCTAGACAGCAGGTTCTGATTAGTTACCTGTGTTATAAGATCCCCTGGAGAAGGAAATGGCAACCCAACCAGTATTCTTGCCTGGAAAATCCCATGGCTGGAGGCGCCTGGCAGGCTACAGTCCATGGCCTTGCAAAGAGTTGGAAACGGCTGAGCGACTTCACTTTCGCTTCACTTTCCTACATAGCAGCGTATATCTTTAGTATACAGCCCACAGGACTCTCCAGGCCAGAGTACTGGAGTGGGGAGCCTTTCCCGTCTCCAGGCGATCTTCCCAACCCAGGGATCGAACCCAGGTCTCCTGCCTTGCAGGCGGATTCTTTATCAGCTGAGCCACCAGGCAAGCCCCAAAGTGAAAATGAAAGTCACTCAGTCGTGTCCGACTCTTTGCGACCCCATGGACCATACAGCCCATAGAATTCTTCAGGCCAGAATACTGGAGTGGGTAGCCATTCCCTTCTCCAGGGGATCTTCCCAACCCAGGGATTGAACCCTGGTCTCCCGCACTGCAGGTGGATTTTTCTGTAGCTCAAACGGTGAAGAATCTGCCTGCAACACAGGAGACCCAGGTTTGATTCCTGGGACAGGAAGATCCTTTGGAGAAGGGAATGGCTACCCACTCCAGTATCCTTGCCTGAAGGATCCCACGGACAGAAGAGCCTGGCGGGCTACAGTCCACGGGGTTGCAGAGAGTCGGACATGACTGAGCGACTTCACCACTGCGAGTGTGCGTCTTTAGGTCCCAATGTCCCAATTCCCTCTGCCCCAGCCTTGCACGTGTTCTCTATGTCTGTGTCTCTATTTCTCCATAACATAAAAGCTCACTTTATCATTTTTGGGGTTCAACATAGGAACGACATCATACAATGTGGGTTTTACTCTTTCTGAAGGACTATGCTCTCTTTGACAGTCTCTAAGCCCATTCACAGCTCTGCAAATGGCACGATTCGGTTCATCTTATGAACACTACCCCACTGTACATACGACACACAGCGTGTTTGTCCATCACCCTGTTGTTGAATGTCTAGGCTGCTTCCATGTCTTGTTTTTTTAAATAGAGTTGTGTGAACATTGAGGTGCCTCTATCTTTCGGAATTACGGTTTTTTACAGGTGTATGAAGTAGACATTGTTATGAAACCCATTCTGACTGCTGCGAACTGATACCTTATTTTAGATTTGATTTCAATTCCTCTAATCATTTTCAGCGTTGAGCATGTCGTCATAGACTTTCTACTTATATAAAAAGAGTGAGCAAACTACCTCCTGAAACTGACGCCAGGAACCGTGCAGGCTGTGCCTTTTCCAAGCTCCTCGAGACCAGAGGTTTGGACCAGCATCCTTTAGGAGCACTGGGGACTCTGGTCCCAGCCGGAGCCAACCAGGCCGTACAGGTTTAAGAAGGGGCTCAACTGAGGGCACCCTGCCCGGCTGTCTGGACCCCACCCCAATCCAGCTGTGGCACCAAACCCTGGCCAGGGCCAAGAACAGGACAGGATCACAAGGCAAAAGGCCGAGGCTATGAAGTAGCCACTGCTTGTCTTCACTTCCCTTTCATTCCCTGATGCCAGAGCTCTGCTGGAGGATAGCTGACTTGCCGAGTTGTGCTTCTTGACAGCGCCTGATTGAGGTATTTCGTATCCATGAGTATATCTGTTCTATTCTTTTTGGATTATTTTACCACAGAGATCATTGCAGAAAGTGGGGCAGAGTGCTGGACACGGGTGTTTGTAGAGCACTACAGAAACGGGGGGAGAGGAAGGAAGGAATGAGCTAATCCTGTGGACTATCCCTCAGAGTTTCAGATTTCTGTTTGTTAGAGACACAGATGTCCATGTATACGTGGAAGGAAGGAGATAACCCTTTTGATTATCTATTACAAACGCAGACTGCTGTGTCTGTGTGAGTCCCGACACCCGGATTAATATCGGACCCTTCAATTTTGGGGGGAGCCCTTTGGATTCTCAGGGACTCTTCTTGGTTGTAAATTACTTGTTTTGCGTCTGTTTCTTCATTTCTCCCCAAAGGGGCAGGATACGGTCTTGTCGCCCTCTGCCTCGCTGACTCCACTTGGAGAGTGAGCCTTCAGACGCCGTCCAGCGGCAGCACCTCCCAGCGGCAGCACCTCCCAGCGGCAGCACCTCCCAGTGGCAGTGGCATTTCTCACGGCTGAGTGCTCGGTCGCCACGCACGTGTGCCACAGCGCCCCAAGGCTTTATCTGTCGGGGCGTACTCTGCGTTTCCCTGTTGTGGATGTTGTAAGCAGTGCTGCAGTGCGTGTTGGGGTGCGAGTATATTTTTGAATGGTGGGTTTTCGGGGGTACAGGGCCCGCTCTGGGTGTGTCACACCCCAGGTTTAGCTTCCCTTGATATTTTTTTCAAGCACTGGGAAACTGTCCATTAGATTGGAGTTGCCCGTGTACATTCCCACCAAGAGTGGAGGGGGCTTCCCTTTCCTCCAGACTCTCTCCGCCATTTATCATCTGTAGACTTGTGAGGATGGCCATTCTGACTGGTGGGATTGGATTTCTCATCATTTTGATTGGCTTGCCTGCACGAATTAAGGATACTGAGCATCTGGCCCTGTGGTGGAGTTTTCGGGGTTTTTTTCTTTTTCCTTCAAGTGTGTGAAGAAAATTTACCTGTGCAAGTTGGCGTCTTGAGTCACTTGTGTTGCAAATTATTTCTGCAGTAATCACCCCAGGGCATGTTCCGAGGGCAGCTGTGATTAAGGGCACCCCATCGTCTCTATGCAACTGGGTCCTTTAAGCTTTAATCTGTCAGAGATTTTGCTGGTTCTGTGTTTTCATACTGTATGTAGTGTGACAGTGAAGGATCGGGGGCAAGTGTCTTTGAATGACAGTTTCTCAAGATACAGGCCCATGTATGGGAAGGTCAGATCCTAAGGTTAGCCTCTCTTGATAGTATTTGTGTGTGTGGCATTTCAACACTGTCCATCACACTGGACCTGGCCGATGTACACTGTTACCCACAACATAGGGAAGTTCCCTTTCCTCTGCTGTCTCCCACATTTAATGTTTGTAGGTTTTGAGGATGTCTGTTATGACAGGTGAGATGTGAATTCTCTTTGCTCTTTTGATTGACATCCCTACAGTATTAGGGATGCTGAGATCTTGTTCTGTGGTGGATGTTGGGGTATTTTGTTCCTTAAAGGGTATGAGGATAACTGACCACCGGCATTGGGCTTTTTGAAACTCAGGAGCTTTGTGAATTTTTTATTTATTTTTATTTTTATTTTTTTGCATTACTTAGGCAGGATGTCGGAGAAGGCAATGGCACCCCACTCCAGTACTTTTGCCTGGAAAATCCCATGGATGGAGGAGCCTGGTAGGCTGCAGTCCATGGGGTCGCACAGAGTCCGACACAACTGAAGCGACTCAGCAGCAGCAGCAGCAGCAGGCCTTGCGGGTGAGAGGACCAGGAAGCGCCAGGGCGCAAGGTGTAGTTACAGACAGTGTCCACACGATGGCAGCACCATCCATGCCCAACTCTCCTTCCTGGGCCAACTAGTGAAAGGGAAAGTGAAGTCCTCAGTCCTGGCCGACTCTTTGCGACCCTTGGACTGTAGCCCACCGAGCTCCTCCATCCATGGGATTCTCCAGGCAAGAATACTGGAGTGGGTTGCCATTTCCTTCTCCAGGGGATCTTCCCGATCCAGGGATCGAACCCAGGTCTCCCACATTGCAGGCAGACACTTTAACCTCTGCACCACCAGGGAAGCCCTTAGAGCCGAACGGCCAGCTAGAGCCGAGGGCAAAGTGGGACTCCCAGGACTGAACGAAAGTGGGATGTGCCTGACGACGCACTTTAGGGCTTCAGCCTCACTATTTCTTCCCCCTCAAGCTGCTCACCTCCCATCTCAGAACGAAAGCCAGCCTTGGACACAGCACCCTGCTGAGGGCTTCGGTGGCTGCACACACAGGAACGAGGCTTGGGGTGCGAACCCAGGTCAAGTGCAGGCTCGGTGACTTTCTCGCCACAGTCCCAGTGGAGACTCCGGTCTCAGCCCGAGCAGAGGACACACCGGAAGTTAAAGCGGTTGCTCACCGAGGCCACTCTGCCAGGCCGTCCCGACCTAGCTGCAGTGCAGGCAGGGCACTCCAGCTGGCTCAGGCGCCAGGGACAGCGGAGCAGCCCAAGGCAGGGAGGGCGGAGGGGCTAGAAGAGGCATTTCCCTTCCCTTTCATGCCACCCACGTGCTGTGGTTTGAAGGTCCCGCCAGTGTCTGTTGGAGGAGAGGTGATCTGAACAGCGGCGCGTGCTCTGAGCGCACACCAGCCTGATGCAGGTCTCCAGTCTCCAGGACAATATCGATCCTATACTCCTGGGGCGTCTTTGGCCACAGAGCTTATTTGAGAAGGCCCAGCAATGTGCTCCGGTCCTTGTAGTTTCTCTCTCCCTGATACAGGCCTCTGCATATGAGGAAAAACGGATGGAAAGAACCCCCCTCCTTCCTTCCTCATACACACAGAAATCTCCGTCTAAGCTCTAACAGGGACCTGTAATCAATACTGCAGAGAGGATCTGCTTCCTTCCGGATATGCACTGAAAATCGTGTGGCTAGATAACGGACCAGCACGTGATGCTCAGCTCGGTGCTCGACCTTCTGCAACGAGCTATGTCCAAAACAGACTAGACTACACAGACTCTGTGGAAAAGTCATGCCCGAATCAGCCGGCGGGACACCGAGGACACGTGCACCGCTAGAAATCGACCACTGCGACGGCGCATCAGCTGGACGCGAGAGGGAGGGGCGCAAGGAGGGAAGGAAAGAAAGGGAAGGGAAGCCACGCCTCCTTTCTTTCCTCCCACCTCCCTGGCTTGGGCTGCGAAACTCACCCTTGGGGCCCAGGGCTGGGCCGAGTTAGGGTCCACACAGCCTAGCAGCCCGAGGACACCTCCACTGCCTGCTCAGCTCTGGCTCAGAGGCGGGCACGAAGAAGTGCTGCCACCTCCTGGACATTTCCTCTAACAACAACTTCCCCCATTTATGTTCCCTTCTGATTCACAAGGCCTGGGTTGTGTCAATAACCCCTATTCTCAGGAAATAGCCTGCAATAGATAATGCCCCCCCAAAAACTGAATCTCAGCTGACTTTCAGGAAGTCAATTTGAAGAGGTAATTGTACTCACACTGGTGGTAGACAGAGAAATAAGTAAATAATCCATACCCCAAGATGCTCAAGATCCCTAATATTTAGGAGAATGCCAAGCAAACCTACAAAAGAGGGGCCACTCCTCCAAGCAGGAGGTCCATTCATTAAGTCTACAAACAGTAACTGCTGGAGCGACCAAGGAGGAAAGGAGCCCGCCTACACTGTTGTTGGGAATGGGTATTGCTAAGAGCCACCGTAAAACGCTCTCTGACATCACGCTTACAGCAGAACAGGCCCCTGATCTGCCATTTTCTCTCCTGGATGTATGTCCAGAGAAAGCTCCAACTGGAAGAGAATGCACCCCAACCTTCATGGCGGCACCGTTTCCCTGCGCCCACGCACAGCAACCAGCAAACTGTCCACCCGGAAACGAGTGGAAAAGGAAGCTGTGCTAGAAATAGACGACGCACTGTGAGCCAGAAAAGGGACGAGATGCGCCACTGGCAGGAACACGGGTGCACCCACGGAGACCCTCCACCAACTGAGCTGCTTTACACAGAGGAGGCCCAGGAAGACTCCCTATCACACGTGGATGGGGTTGGGGCATAGACGGAAGAGACCAGCTTTGCGAACGACAGAGTGGCTCAGAGACTTCAGCCAGAGAAGTAGGCTTACAGACGCGGAGGAGACGGTGCGGCGGCAAGGGAGGAGGCCTGGATTGACATGCACAGAAATATATACGTGTGTGTGTGTGTGTGTAACAGATAATATAGAAGGGCCTGAGATTGAGGAGGCCTGGATTAATATACATAGAAATACATGTGTGTGTGTGTGTGTGTGTGTGTGTAACAGATAACATAGAAGGGCCTGAGATTCAGCACATGGAACGCTCTCAAACTTCTGGAATTCTCAACAGCAAAAGAATCCAGAAGTGAAGAGATATGCTCTATGTATAAATCAAGGAGAGCAAACCAGTCCATCCTAAAGCAAATCAGTCAAATCACTGGAAGGAATGACGCTGAAGCTGAAGCTCCCATCCTTTGGCCACCTGATGCAAAGAACTGACTCACTGGAAGGACTGACGCTGAAGCTGAAGCTCCCATCCTTTGGCCACCTGGTGCAAAGAACTGACTCACTGGAAAAGACCCTGATGCTGGGAAAGACTGAAGGCAGGAGGAGAAGGAAGGAGGAGAGGATGAGATGGCTGGATGGCATCACCGACTCGATGGATGTGAGTTTGAGTGAACTCCGGGAGACAGTGATGGACCGGGAGGCCTGGCGTGCTGCAGTCCATGGGGTTGCAAAGAGCAGGACACAACTGAGCGACTGAACCGAGCCGATACGTCGAGTCAAGCTGCTGTACATCAAAAACAAACAACAGTGTAAATCAACTATACTCCAACGTGTCGTAAAAATGGAACTGGAAAAAAAGAGTAATAAAAGAAAAGGCCTTGCAGAATGCTCTGTCCTCCTTGTCTTGGGCTGCTTGGTATTACGTCCCTGGAGCCTGAGCCAGCTTGAGTCCCATGGCTGAACTGCTCTGGGGCTGAGAGGCCTGGCGTGCGTGGGCTTGTAACCGAGCCCCACTTTGCTCCTGGAACACATCTGTTTTGCTCCCGATACGACCGCAGTCTCCAGATCTAGGTAGACTGTCCTACAGCTAAAGCAAGCCTGGTACCCCTGAGCGACGGTGGGCCTTCTGGCCAGGAGGAGTTTAAAAAACCTCACGTAGCCTCTGCGTGCCCTGGGGTAAGGTCCCCACCTCAGCCTCCCCGCTCCAAGTTACCCCTTCTATGAATCACCGGCCACTGAGGAGGCCGTTTTTTCAAGGCTTGGGATGTTTGTTTTGTCTCGGGTTGAATCTTAAGGGGGCATGAGTGGTGAGATGCAGGCCGGTAGTTCTTTGCTCAGGCGCGTTCTTCATGAAGAACACAACCCCTAAGGCTCTAGCTCCCCCAGTAAGCACAGGAGGTGTAAAGAAAGGCTACTCATGGGTGTTGCCCGTAACAACTTTAGTGTGTAAAAGTATCAGGACTACAGTATCTTTTCCTGTATATTTTTGTCTCCTTTGTCGAAGATTAATTGATGAGATGCTTGTGGGTTTATCTGTGAGCCCTGTATTCCCTTCTATGGATCTATATGTCCATTCTACGACAGGGGCATGCTGCTTTGATGACCGTAGCTTTGCAGTGCTGTGTAAAGTTTGGGAGACTTATGCCTTGTCGTACGTTCTTTCTCTTTGGGATTGCTTTTTGCAATTCTGGGTCTTTTGTGGTTCCATAAAAATTTTAACAATTACTTTCCCTCGTGTTGTGAAAAACATCATCAGTAATTGGGAGAGGTATCGCAAGCCAATGATTTATTTTTTTAAAGCAGACACCCTAATCCAGGTGGTTGTAAATAGTTTTATTTTTTTAAAAAATCACCCCAACAGCAATCTCCCACCCAACCCCCAAGTCATTGCAACTTGCGGGGGAGAGGTCTGTACACGTGTCCCCAGACAGACCCCAAATGGCCTTTACAATTTGGCGCCGCTTATCACATTGTGCTTCCCAAGAGCCCTAAGAAAACCCCTTGTAGAAAAATACTTTACAAGGAATACGCTCTAATCTCAGCCAGAGAAAAATACAGCTTTTAGGGGGTGGGAGGGGCATGTCACGGGGGGCTGTACTGAAAATGCATAGGCAGGCAGGACGCTCACCGGGAGACATGTGTCAGGAAACGTCGATTCTGGGGTGACCAGTCCCCGTGAGAAGACAGAGGAATATTGCATATGAGAAGGCCGGCCGCAACCAGGAGGCTCACCTGCGGGGCCCAGCTACAGACGTCTGGGGGAGTGGCGGAGGCCTCGGCCCAAGGATGGGGGTGCTGGCCGGGTTCAGGGCGCGTCTTCCTCCAGCAGGCAGAGCTGGCTCTGAGACCATCCCCACCCTAATCGTGCAGAGGGGTCAGCCCGGATGGGGCACACGGCAATGCGCAGTGACCCAGCGTGCAAACAACACAGCTCTGGGGTCCTCACCAAGCCCCTTGAGGGGAAGAGCGTTATTCTGGGGACACAGGGGTGCAAGGTGGAAGGTGCGGGAGGGTGGCGCCTCTGTTTTCCTGGGACCCTATTAAGAGCTGGGCAGGGTCCAAGCCCGGCCGGAGAACTGGCTAAATGCTTTTTGCCCACCTCCATCCCCGGGGTGGGGTGGGGGCCCCAGCCCTGACCTCCAGGTAGATGTCCCGGGCCCTTCTCCAAACCCAAAGGTAGCAGAACATGAGGAAAACCATTTTAAGCGATGCTGGTGCTTCCAGATTTTCAAGCAAGAATCAACTTCCCTCCACAACTCCTTTGGACACTGTCGCCCCCAGGAGTGAGGAGGAATGGCCTGTCTCCCCCCGCCCCTCCAGTCTCTCCATCTGCTTCTGTCCCTTCCTCCGCTGACCTGGTGAGGAGCTGGATCCCCTCACATGCATCCTGTTTCCAAGGTTCCCCATCTTCATGGTCACAGCAGGTGAAGGGAACACCCCTGGGTCTTCAGTCCGAAAACGATTCCCTCCCGCCCTGAGGGGCCTGGGCTGAGAAGGGTGCACTCGTACGGAGCAATGGTCATGTGTCCAATGAAAGCAGCGGGAGAGATGGACAGCCTGAAGCCTGCTTTGTGAAAGCTCACCCAGCGGGCCCAGAAATGCGATCGCAAGTCACAGAGGCTTCGACCAGAGTCTCAGAAATGGAAGAACTGCTCAGAGGGCCTGGGATTTGAGATGCCCCGGCTCCAAGTCTGCTAAGTGCGGCATGGGAGGATGTGCCGGTGAGCCCTGGACCCAGATTCTGGAGAGAAGGGGGTTGGCCCCCTTCCGTCTTTCCTGGCGGGAGGCCGTCCAGATCAAGTAGCTCCCAGCCTCACCCTAGATGCTCCCTAAGAAACTAACCATCCCTGAGAAGCTGCACATCCCTGCCTGTGACCACGCAGCTGGGATCGGCTCCTCTTGCTCACCTCCTGAGACAGGGAGTTCACTCCTGCCCTGAAGTCACTCGGCTCCACAGCTCTGCTGGGCGATCGCTCCCTGCGTGGCGCTGAGCTGTGCCCACACTGGATGCTCTTCCCAGGGGCCCTGCAGGGACCTGGAGTAGCCCCTTTACTCCTGGCTGAGCGACCTGCCTTCACTTCTATTGGGTGCCCTGCCCCACCCTGGCACATCTCAGAGGCCCAGTTGGAGAAAGACCTCAATGTCACTGGAACAGGCCCAGACCCCTGCCTCCACAGATCTGGAGGACAAAGTCCGATCTGAGCCTGCCCGATGACAGACGGACGAGCGGGTGGCCACATCTCCAGTCTGGCTGCAGGCGTGGGAGCCAGGATCTTCCTGGATGTCCAGATCACGGGCCGACTTCAGAGCATCCGTGGGCCGCTGGGGCCGGGCGCTCGCGGGGACCGGCTGGTCTGGGCCAGCGGGTTGCGGCTGATGATCAGCTCCACGACATCGCCCGCGTCGGCCAGGAGCGGCACGGCCAGGCAGCAGTCAAGGTCCCGCGTGCGGATGTGGTTGACCTGCACAAGCACACCCATGGGGCAGACGGCACCCACTCAGCCTGGGCTCAAGCGGGTGAGGACTTCCCAACACACAGACCCTGCCCGGCCTGGACACGTGTCGTTCTGCACACTGACACAGAGGCAGGCACTCCCATTTAACTCTCTTAACCCTTCCACGCATCCTTCACCCTCCAACACCTGCACCTTTTCTCTGTTTGTTAACATCACAAGCAGACCACACGCTGAGCCTCCTGCCCAGCAGGGGCATGAGCAAGGGGGTGCCCACTCACATTTCCCAGACTCCCTTGCTGTGAGATCGCATGACTTAGTTGCCATGGAGTCTGGGGCACTTCCTAGAGGGTGGACCCTCCCCGAGCCCAGGTGGAATAAGACCCGCGGTGGACGTATAGGAGAGGCGACAAACAAATGCCCATGTGCGTTAAATCACTGAGATCTGGTGACTTCTCTGTTGGTCCAGTGGCTAAGAATCTGCCCGCTGATGCAGGGGACCTGGGTTCAATCCCCGGTCCAGGAAGATCCCACATGCCACAGGGCAACTAAGCCAGCGTGCTCTGGCTACTGAGCCAGCGTGCTCCGGCTACTGAAGCCACCAGCATATCCTACAGCCTGGGCTCTGCAACGAGAGAAGCCACGGCAGTGAGAAGTCCATGCGCCCCCACTAGGGAAAGCCTGAGCACAGCCACCAACAGCGAGCACAGCCAAAACTAAAATAGAAATATTTCAGGCAAGCAGTACTTAAAAACCACTGGGATGTGGGCTTGTTTGTTACCGCAGCATAACTTAGCCTAACCTCACTGATATAACTGTGCGGTCAGCCCCTTCTCTCAGATGAAGCAGCTGGCTCTCAGAGACGGGAAGCCACCTGCCCAAGGCCACTCAGCCAGGGTAGACGTTGGGCTTTCTCCCCACCCTGGGGCTAGGGAAGACCACTCCATCAAAGGTACCCAGACCCTGGCGTTACCTGGAGAACCCGGTCAAAGGGCCGGAGACCCCCTCGCTGGGCTGGCCCATCAGGGCGCACGCTGTGGACGTAGACGCCCTTCTCCAGGAGGCCGTCTGAGACGCTGAAACCGAAGTCACTCCGTACGGGGTCCTTGTGCAGTGTCACCTGGGAGCCGGAGGAGGGGGCCTCTGGAGCCCTGACCTTCCCCCAGCATCCCACAGGTGCCCGAGTCCCTTGGGCTGGCATCGGATGCCTCTCAGACTCAGCCCCAGCCCACCTGGATGCCCCCCCCAACCTCTGGGGCCCCTCAGTCTGCAGCACTCAGTCACCGCAGAAGCCACAGAAACAGAGTTCCCTTACACTCCTTTCCAGTCTTCCCACTTCCATACCAGAACAACGTCTCCACAGGGTGCCATGTGCGCTCCCAGCCTCTGACACTTCCCATTGCCCTGCCCACCAAAGAGCTCAGAACCCTCTGAAGGCGATTATGGGGCGAGAGGTTTCTTTCCTCCTCTGTATTTTATTTTCCTAGACTGTAGCCTAGTTGACAAAAATGCTGGCCTTTCCTTTAAGTAGTGATATACATGCACGCATACACAGGTATGGGCTTCCCTGGAGACGCTAGTGGTAATGAATCCGCCTGCCAACGCAGGAGACGCAAGAGACGCTGTTTCGATTCCTGGGTCGGGAAGATCCCCTGGAATAGGAAGTGGCAACCCCCTCCAGTATTCTTGCCTGGAGAATGCCACGGACAGAGGAGCCTGGCGCCTACAGTCCATGGGTCATAGAGAGTTGAACTCAACGGAGCGATTAAACCACCACTGCCACACGTGTATCGACACACACACACGACAAGCTCACATACTGTATATGCTCACACACACAATCACTTAAGTGGGATAAAAGTGAGTCCACTTAAAGAAAAGCACCACGTGTGTGTGTGTGTGTGTGTGTGTGTGTGCACCCAAATGGCAGGAGTTTGGGAAAACTCTCCCTTCTACCTAATCTTGTGTTTTACTGGTGGAGGAGAATGAAGCCTGGAGAGGAGTGGGGTCCCCCTGGGGCCGCATCAGGACATGTGCCCTGGCCTCCCGTGCACCCCGAGCCCCAGCACCCACCTTGTGCATCTCCACGGGCGTTGGCAGCAGCAGCTCCCGCGTCTCTTCGGGGGAGGCTCGTAGCTCCCGGCTCCTCCTCCAGGGCCCGTGGCCGGGCCTGCCCTCCAGGGCCACGCTCTGCACGGTGCCTGTCATGATGGATGCCTGAGGGGACACAGCCCTCCACTCAGACGCTTCCCGCTCTGTCTGCCATCAGCAACTTTGGCAAGCGTATCCGAAACAGTTACTAAAGCTGATCACATCCTTGGCCACCAAGAAAGAAGTCTTACAAAAACTCCCAAGAGTTAGGATCAAATCAAATGCACTTTCACAACCCAGTGTGAATGGGTTTTAAAGTTGGCATCAAAATATAAAACCAAACATATGCAGTTCCAAAACCAAACACCCCGCTTCTAGAAGTGTAATTAAAGGGCTTCAGTAGAAATCACAATGGAAATTTTTTAAATATTAGGAATTGAATAGACCTTAAAAGTACCACAACTTGAAGTTTATGGGATGCAGTCAAGCAAGGGCTTACAGGTAAATCCGTATCTTTAAATGTTAGGAAGCAAGAAAGACTGAAAATTAAGGAGTTGAGAAACCAGGAAAAGTATCAGGACTTAAAACACAAGTAAAGTAGAAGGAAGGGATACGGAAGCAAAATGTGCAAAAGGGTTAGACAAAACACCAATGGAACGTGAGTGAGAATGCATAAAACTGAAACTTGACTCTGATGAGCCAAGCACTTGGCAAGACTAACAGTGAAAAAAAGCTCAATCAAAAATCCAAGGAGCAAAAGCATGGCACGAAGCACAGACACAGAGTGCAGATCACTGATCTCGGAGCGGGCAGGCGCTCCAGGAGCGACCCGTGAGGACCCCGCCTGCGTCTCCCTCGCAGCCTGCCCCAGCATGGGGGATGCAGACCTCACTGCAGCCACGCTCACCTCCCAGCCCTGCACTGCCTGCTGTTACCGATGCTGACATCCAGAAGCTTCCCCTGGGCACGCTCACAGCCATGTCACACCACTGTACTGCACACACACACACACACACACAACTGCCCTTCTGCATCAACATGTGCACACCCGGACACGCGTTGTGATAATATGCTGCACTGTGCATGCCTGAGCATGCTTACACACATGCACACACATGCTCCAAGCATGCTCGCAGCTGCACATCCCCGGTCGCACATGTGCCCATCGTGCGTGTGTGCAGCGCCTTCCCCGGGAGGAGGCCAGTGCGTGCATTCACACACACTGCACGGGAGCACACTGCCACCACCGTGCTGCCTCCCACGGGCACACGCACCTCCAGCTCCCTCAGCAGCTCCGACTGACCGCACGACTCCAGGTCTTCGAGGGCCTCCCCGAACGTGTGCCAGAAGCCCTCCTCGCGGCTGGGGCCAGGGGCTGGGCTGCAACGTAGGAACCAGAGAGCGTCAACTCCCGGGGGCGGGCGGGCGGGCAGGGGTCTGAGGCGTCTTCCAGGCCCTGGGGACCCTGCGCTGGGCTCAGGGGGGGCCAGAGGGTGGGCAGGCGGGCGGGCTGGAAGGCAGGTGTCCTTGGCGGCAGTGCTGGGGCCCCAGGGCAGTGGCTGGTGACACAGAATGGGGGGGAGACGCGGTGAGGGGCCACCGGGACTGGCGGTGAGCAGCTAGAACGGGGGCAGATGAGACGGGGCGGAGAGCGGTGACACAGGACGCCTGGGGAGAGAGACAGACGGACAGACAGACGGACAGAGAGACAGACAAGAGAGGAGATCCATGGTGCAGCCCCGGAGGACAGCCCCTGGCCTCCCCTCCCCGCCCAGACACAAGGCGTCACAGGACAGTGACAGACGCAGCTGGAGCCGGCGTGGACACGGACGGATGAGGATGGAGGGTCTGGGCTGGGGAAAGGGCTGCCCCCGCGATTTCTATCACAGGAGGTCGGGCCCCTTCTCGGCTCTAGACTCGGGCCCCATCAGAACTCAACAAGCCAGTTTCCTGCTTCACTGCCTGCAACGCCCTTCACTATCGACACAGCCCCAGCCATTATCAAGTGTGCCGTGGTGTGCAAAGCACTCTCTCTCTCTCCGGAAGGCACCCAGGCTTTTATCTCCTGGGGAGCCGCCAGGACGATGATACAAAAGGGGCGGCCCCCTGCCTTCCCATTTCAGAGATGAGAAGACGGAGACTGAAGGCCGTGCGCTGCGTTCAAGTCCATTCTACAGGCGCGCCGAGCCAGGCCCTCTGCTGGGTGTAGGTCCATGCTACAGGCGCGCCGAGCCAGGCCCTCTTGGGTGCAGGTCCATGCTACAGGCGCACTGAGCCAGGCCCTCTTGGGTGCAGGTCCATGCTACAGGCGCACTGAGCCAGGCCCTCTCCTGGGTGCAGGTCCATGCTACAGGCGCACTGAGCCAGGCCCTCTGCTGGGTGCAGGTCCATGCTACAGCCGCGCCGAGCCAGGCCCTCTGCTGGGTGCAGGTCCATGCTACAGGCGCGCCGAGCCAGGCCCTCTCCTGGGTGCAGGTCCATGCTACAGATGCGCCGAGCCAGGCCCTCTGCTGGGTGCAGGTCCATGCTACAGATGCGCCGAGCCAGGCCCTCTCCTGGGTGCAGGTCCATGCTACAGGCGCGCCGAGCCAGGCCCTCTGCTGGGTGCAGGTCCATGCTACAGGCGCGCCGAGCCAGGCCCTCTCCTGGGTGCAGGTCCATGCTATAGGCGCGCCGAGCCAGGCCCTCTCCTGGGTGCAGGTCCATGCTACAGGTGCGCTGAGCCAGGCCCTCTCCTGGGTGCAGGGCCATGGAGGGGACTAAGGTGAGGGCCCTGATCTCACGGCGTGTGTGCATGAAGCTACTGGGTGCCAGGCTGAGTTAGCGGTGCCACGTAGAAGACTCGACAGCCAGGTCATTAACAGGGAGATCCAAGGTGGCCAGAGCCACCAGCAGGCTCATGTGCACAGCCATGGGTTTCAGCAGAGGGAAGCAGGCCTCTTCTTTACGAGACTCAGGGAAGCCTGCCACGGGGAGGGGAACTTGAGCCTGGTCTGATGGATGAGCAGGCGTCGGCCCAGAAAGGGGAGGGGACAGCACTCTCGGCAGCAGGCACGGCCGGGTCGAAAGCACGGAGGTGGGAAGAGGGCAGCTGGGACTCCCTGGGATCACTCGTCGCAGGAGCAGTGGGCAGCTGAATTCCCCCGAAGACACTGCCACAAACACCATCACACCCACGGCCCAGGGCTGGTGCTCGTGACCACAGCCACCCCGGGGGGCCACTGCCATCTGAGCCAAGTCGGGAGGGTCCGGATTCAATGTCTCAGGTTCTGAGAAGAGCGGATCGCCAGACACGGAGTGGGGTGGGGGAGTCAACCAGGCTGCCTCCCTGCCCCCCACCTGGGCCTCCTGAAATGGAGACGGCTCTGCTCCACGCTTGCTCTCCTCTCCCGGGAGGTGCCTCTCCTGGGGGCCACACGAGACTCATCCATCACACCCACTGCCCAGGCACAGGAACCAGCTCCCTAAGCCCGTCCCAGCCGAGAGGCCAAGCCTGCCTCCTCCCCTGGGGTGCTCCCCACCCCCCACAGACCTAGTGGGCAGCTCCCAGTCCTCCTCCTCCTCCTCCTCCTCGGGGAAGCTCTCATTGGCAGGGCCCGGGGTATAGCTCGTCCTCCGGGGCTCGGTCAGGGGGGGACTGCTTCTCAGCCGGCTGGACCGCCACTCCTGAGGGGTCACGGCCCGAGCTGCTGCCTGTGGAGTGTAGGAACCTGGCCGGGGGGAGAGAGAGAGCGTCGAACATCCTCTCCGTGTGCCCCGCTGGCCCTCCTTCCTGCCCCACCTCCAGCCTGGCGGGATGGCCTGGGAGAGGTCTTTCCCTCCTCTGGGCTTGCTGGACCACCCAGAACCCCTACCCTAGAACCCCGTGACCATCAGCAGAGTGAATGCCAGACCTCCAGGACCCTGTCCCAGCTCCGTGGGGCTCAGCGTGGCCAAGCCCTGCCTGAGAAGGGGTCCACTCTTGACCATCCCCTTCCCCCTGCCCTGAAGGTCCTGCCCTGTGGGGTGGTGCTGACCCAGGGCTGCAGATGGGGAAGCTCAAACAGAGTGGGCAGACACGCAGTGAGGGGTGACCAGGGCCAAGGGCCCCTGAGACTACCTCGAGGCCTCACCCCACTTCTCCCTGAGCTGGGCCTTGGGGAGTCCCCTGCAGTTCTGGGTCACAGAGATCACAAGATTCAGACGTCCCCCAAGGCCGCCCATGGGTCTCCACTTGCAGTGGGCAGGGGGGCGCATGTCCTGGGGGGTGGCCTCCCAAGTGGGTCTCATAGGAGGGATAGCAGGGGGCTTTCTACCTTCCTGTCTTTGATGGGATACAATCAGCACTGAACACTTGCTGCGTGCCAGCCATTGGGCTGGGAAGGGAGGAGGCAGAAGCCAGACCCCTTAGTCTCAAGCCTCATGGGGGAGATCTGAATGGGCAGCTTTGTGCCATGGATGCCAATCAAAGTCCAGGAAGGCCTGCGGTCCCCCCTCTGAGGGTGAGGGGCCGTCAGAATGGCTGACCGGGCCTGATCAGCTCTGCCATGAGGAACTGTCCCTAAGGGATGGAGCCAGCAGAGGAGCAAGGAGGCAGGGCAGGGGGAGGGCACGGCCCTGCAAAGGCCCAGAGACAGTACCGTGCTTGTCCAGGGGCCCGAGGCGTTACCTGGGCCCCCAAAGCCACCCTCTGTGGCCGAGCTGCCCCAGGACTCCACGGCACTGTCCACGCTGGGCACGGTGGGCGAGGATCGGGCTGCCAGCAGACCACCTTTCAGCGCCTCTGGCGGGTCTTCATCCGCGTCACTGGCTTCGCTGAGGCTGCCGGACTTGCGGGGTGCGAGGGGGCCTGGGAGGAAGAGCGGGTGTCACCGCTACTGGCTTCCGACCTTGGAGACAGAGATGTCCGTCTGTTTCCCTGCTTCTGCCTGGTTTGGGGAATCACAGGCCCCTGGGTGACCAAGTGGATAGGTGAGGTGGGAGGCAGGCTGGTGGGCACACCCATTTCACAGATGGGAACACTGAGGCTTTGGGAAAGCTGCACCACACACCCAAGGTCACATGTTGGGCAACAGTGGAGCCCAGATTCAAAGGAGAGCCCCAAAGTCTGGACTCGTGTCCACTCCCTACCAAAGCACGGGGGATAAACACAGGGGAAACTGAGGGATGTATAAGTGACAGCCGCAAGGGAAAACAAGCAGGCTCCTTAAGAGGCAGGAGGCCGAGGCAGGAGGTGATGAAGAGCATGGCTCAGGCCCACAGAGCTGCACAGTGGCTGTGTGACCTCGGGCGCATCACTCCGAGCCTCGGCTCCTCATTGTCCCCGGGACCCTCCCACCTCCACGGGGTGAGCAGCCGTCTTATGAGGCTGCGCCCTTGAAGCGGGCCACAGTGCCCCAGGGATCTCTCTCCCTAGGTGGGCTGGACGGCCCCCAGGGTGCGGGGTGAGGCTCACGGTCTAGCTGCTTCTTGATCTTCAGGGTGACGGTCTCGCCAGCCATCTGCAGGAGGTGGATGGCCTCGCTTAGTGGCCGGCCCTTGAGGCTAACGCTGTTGATGGCCAGGATACGGTCCCCGACGTGGATGGCGCCAGTCCTGGGGAGGGGGCACAGGGTAGAGGACGGGAGTTAGGGACTTGAAGTGGGGGGGGGCCTGCCCTCCGGGAACTCAGGAAACCCAAAGCACAAGCCTGGATGACCCCAGGTAAACCCACCTGTGGGGGATTAAAAAAAAAAAGCCAGTGTGATTGTGTTAATAGAGGCGTTGAGTCTTTCATCTGGGAGGGGATTGTTCCTGTTCAACTCCAAAGGTAGGTTCTGGAACCAGTGTTCAGCATGAATTCTGAGGATGTTTGCAAGGCCACTTGTGAAGTGAAAGTGAAAAGTCGCTCAGTCGTGTCCGACTGTGACCTGTGGACTGTAGCCCACCAAGCTCCTCTGTCCATGGCAAGAAACTAGCTACCAAATACTAATGTGGTCTTTTCAAGCTGAGCGCTGGAGAATTGATGCTTTTGAACTGTGGTGTTGGAGAAGAGTCTTGAGAATCCCTTGGACTGCAAGGAGATTCAACTTGTCCATCCTAAAGGAAATCAGCCCTGAATATTCATTGGAAGGACTGATGCTGTAGCTGAAACTCCAATACTTTGGTCACCTGATGCGAAGAGCTGACTCATCTGAAAAGACCCTGATGCTGGGAAAGACTGAGGGCAGGAGGAGAAGGGGATGACAGAGGGTGAGACGGTTGGATGGCATCCTGCATTTCCTGGATTGCAGGCAGATTATTTACCCACTGAGCTGCCTGGGAGGGATTTATCCAGCACTTACCTGAAATCGGGATGGCTGCCAGGGGCTAGCCACCATCTAAGGAACTGAGGTTCAGAGAGGGATAGGACAGGCCCCAGACCATCGATACTGGAACAAAGCTAAGAGCCAGTTTTGACTGACCCCAAAGCTCAGCTCCTGCCCTATGGGGTCCCTGGCTCACCCGTGTGTGCCCACAGAGCCCTGGCTCACCTCTCAGCCAGGCCACGCTTGGTGAGGCCCGAGATGACGATGGGATCGAAAGGCTCCTCTGTGCCTGAGATGGTGATGCCCAGGGGGCCCCCATAGCGTTTCAGCTCCACCGTGTAGCTGATGGCACCTGTGGTCTCCTGTTCATCTGTGGAGGGTTGGTATGCATCAGAGGTTGGGGGCATGTGTCGGGGGGTGGGGCATAGGAATGGGCACGCCCAGAACCCCACAAAGCTTTAATGCACCACACTCATCATACGCTTCCATTAATACACCCCTACTCCCTCAGTCAAAATAAAGTTACCCATTCCCTAAACCACTAATATACCCAATTCCTCTGCCATTAATACACACATTCCCTCGGTCACTAATACACTCATCCCCTTATTCCCTTAATACACCTATTCCTTCAGTCTTTCCTTGTGTTAATTCAGCCATTCTCTAAGCCATTAATTCAGGCATTCCCTCAGCCATTAATTCAACCGTTCCCTCAACCATTCATTCAGCCATAATTTCAAACATTCCCTTAGCATTAATTCGAGTCCCTCATAGCATTATTACACCTATACCCTCAGCCATTAATACACCCGTTCTCTCAGCCCCAATACACAAATTCCCTCAGCTATTAATTCACCAATTTCCTCAGCCATTAATTAACCCATCTTTTAGCTACTGATTCACCCATCCCCTCGGTCATTCATTCACCCATACCATTTACCATTAGTTCACCAGGAATTCATCCATTCACTCATTCCATTAATATACCCATAACCTCATGCCATGGTTCCACCCATTCCCTCAACTATTAAATCCCCGATCCCCTCAGCCACTAATGGAGCCATCCCCTCAGGCAATAGTTTACCCATTTGGTCAGCCCCATCCTCCCATTTCCTAAGGTGTTAGCTCACCCATTCCTTGAGATTCGACTACACCCATTCACTCAGCCATTAGCTCACCCTCTGCCTCGGCCATTTGCTGCAGCCATTGTTTCATCCATTAACATACCCATTCTCTCATCCACCAATACACCCATAGATTCTGCATTTAGTTCACGTATTCTCTCAGCTTTAACTGACAAATTTCCTCTGCTACTAATTCATCAGTTCTCTCCACCATTAAATTCAGCCTTTTCTTATACATGAGTTCACCCATTCTTCCAGCTGCTAACATACCTATTCCCGCAGCTACTCATTCATCCATTCCCCCAGCCATTAATTCACTGATTCCCTTAGGAATTACTTCCCCATATCCTCAAATATTCATTCACCTATCCACTGACTCATTAAATCACCCATTCCCAGAGCCCGTAATTCAGCCAATCCCTCAGCTATTGTTTCACTCAGTCGTGTCGACATTTGAGACGCTGTGAAGTGTAGCCCGCCAGGCTCCTCTGTCCATGGGATTCTCCAGACAAGAATACTGGAGTGGGTTGCCATGCGCTTCTCCAGGGGATCGTCCCGACCCAGGGACCGAACCCAGGTCTCCCACATTGCAGGCAGATTCTTTCCCATCTGAGCCACCAGAGAAGCCCCTGTTTCACACGTTATCTGCTGTTAATCCAACTCTTCCCTCAGCCGTTATCACCCATTGCCTCCGTCATTAATGCACCAATTCTTTCATGCCTAACATACCCATGCGCTCAGAGGTTAGTTCTCCCATATCCTCAGCCATTAATTTACTGATTCTCTTCGGAATTAGTTCAGCCTTTCCCTCAGTTCCCTAGTGGCTCAGAGGGTAAAGCGTCTGACGGCAATGCAGGCAGATCTGGGTCCGATCCCTGGGTCAGGAAGATCCTCTGGAGAAGGAAATGGCACGCCAGCCCAGAACATCCCATGGACGGAGGAGCCGGTAGGCTACAGTCCATGGGATCGCAAAGAGTTGGACACAACTGAGCGACTTCACTTTCCCTTTTCCCTCCCTCAGCCATTAATTAATCCATTCCACACCTGTTAGTTCACCCACTCCCTCAGCCCTGAATACACCATTCCCTCAGTCATTAATATACAATTCCTACGGCCATTAATTCACCCATCATGCCTCCAGTAACTCACCCTTTTCCTTAGCTATTAAATCAGGCATTCCTTCAGCTACTAACTCAGCCAGGAACTGAGCCATGAATTCACCCAGTCAGCCATTAGCTCGCTACACCTTTGAACATTAATACACCAATTCCCCCAGCTTTAATACACTCATCCACTTAGCGATAAGTGTACCCAGTTGCTCAGCCACTAATTCACCTTTTCCCACAAAAATTACTGGACCTATTCCTTCGGCCACTATACACTCATTCTGCTGCTGCTGCTAAGTCACTTCAGTCGTGTCCGACTCTGTGCGACCCCAGAGACGGCAGCCCACCAGGTTCTCCCGTCCCTGGGATTCTCCAGGCAGGAACACTGGAGTGGGGTGCCATTTCCTTCTCCAATGCATGAAACTGAAAAGTGAAAGTGAAGTCGCTCAGTCGTGTCCGACTCTTAGCGATCCCATGGTCTGCAGGCCACCAGGCTCCTCCATCCATGGGATTTTCCAGGCATCAGCACCTAATTCAGCCATTCCCTCAGCCTTCAATACACCATTTCCTCAGTCATTAATGGAGTCAAGTGCCTCCATTAATTCACCCATTCCCTCAGCTATTAAAACAGGAATTCCTCAGTTATTAACTCAGCTAATACCTGAGCCTTTAATTCACTCATTGCCTCAGTCATTCACTTATACCCTCAGCCATGAATTTACCTGTATCAGTTCAGTTCAGTTACTCAGTCATGTCCAACTCTTTGCGACCCCATGAATTGCAGCACGCCAGGCCTCCCTGTCCATCACCAATTCTCGGAGTTCACCCAAACCCATGTCCATTGAGTTGGTGAGCCATCCAACCATCTTATCCTCTGTCATCCCCTTCTCCTCCTGCCCTCAATCTTTCCCAGCATCAGGGTCTTTGCAAATGAGTCAGCTCTTTGCATCAGGTGGCCAAAGTATTGGAGTTTCAGCTTCAGCATCAGTCCTTCCAATGAATATTCAGGACTGATTTCCTTTAGGATGGGCTGGTTGGATCTCCTTGCAGTCCAAGGGACTCTCAAGAGTCTTCTCCAGCACCACAGTTCAAAGGCATCATTCTTTGGCGCACAGCTTTCTTTATAGCCCAACTCTCACATCCATACATGACCATTGGAAAAACCATAGCCTTGACTAGCCGGACCTTTGTTGACAAAGTAATGTCTCTGCTTTTCAATATGCTGTCTAGGTTGGTCATAACTTTCCTTTGAAGTAGTAAGTGTCTTAATTTCATGGCTGCAATCACCATCTGCAGTGATTTTGGGGCCCACAAAAATAAAGTCAGCCACTGTTTCCACTGTTTCCCCATCTATTTGCCATGGAGTGATGGGACAGGATGCCATGATCTTAGTTTTCTGAATGTTGAGATTTAAGCCAACTTTTTCGCTCTCCTCTTTCATCAAGAGGCTTTTTAGTTCCTCTTCACTTTCTGCCATAAGGGTGGTGATATCTGCATATCTGAGATTATTGATATTTCTCCTGGCAATCTTGATTCCAGCTTGTGCTTCTTCCAGCCCAGCGTTTCTCATGATGTACTCTGCATAGAAGTTAAATAAGCAGGGTGACAATATATAGCCTTGATGTATTCCTTTTCCTATTTGGAACCAGTCTGTTGTTCCAGGTCCAGTTCTAACTATTGGTTCCTGACCTGCATATAGGTTTCTCAAGAGGCAGGTTAGGTGGTCTGGTATTCCCATCTCGTTCAGAATTTTCCATAGATTATTGTGATCCACACAGTCAAAGGGTTTGGTATATTAGTGATGGGGAAATGTGTGAATCCATGGCATGAGGGAATGGATATATCAATGGATGAAAGAATGGTTGTATTAATGGCTGAGGGAATGGTTGGAATAACAGCTGAAGGAATTGGTGAATTAATGTCATATGGCTGTGAGGAAAATAAAGGGTTAGACTTTATTTTGGGCAGCTCCAAAATCACTGCAGATGGTGATTGCAGCCATGAAATTAAAAGACGCTTACTCCTTGGAAGGAAAGTTATGACCAACCTAGATAGCATATTCAAAAGCAGAGACATTACTTTGTCAAGAAAGGTCTGTCTAGTCAAGGCTATGGTTTTTCCAGTGGGCATGTATGGATGTGAGAGTTGGACTGTGAAGAAGGCTGAGTGCTGGGAGCCAGCACGGGAGATCCCACCCATGACAAGGTCATGCGGAGAGGCCTGGTGGGCAAGGCGAGTCAGGTCTCAAGGGGTCCTCTGTCTGAGCATCTCCCCCGAAACCAAAACCTGTCTGTTTCCTGTCTGCTATACTATACCCTTCTGACATAACAGGGGGTTATCCCCGAAAGAGTTAATTCAGAGCTCCAGTTAACAGTCTCCTGCATATAAAAAGAATGTCTGGGCTTAACCCCTTTGATGGCTTTCTAACCTATCTGACCGGTCTGCCCGGACTTTACAATTTGTGGGTTTACAGCCCCCAACCGTGAGAGGCACGAAGCTCAAAACACCTTAAAGATATAGAGCCTTTTAGAGTTAAGAATTAGTTTGGTGAAGAGTTTGTTGAGTTAATGTTTGCCCCCAGGCCTCCATATCCTTTATCTTTTAGGCACCTGGGAGGATATTAATCAATGTAAACGGGATGCAGAAATAGGAATATAGTAGTTTTGATGTTAGCAACATGAGACTTTTGAGTTAATTAACTTTCTCTTTGTTATAAATCACTGCACTTCTTTCATTGTTATAAATTGCTGTGTCTTCGCTATGTAAGAATGTAACTTTATTTAGTGCTTTCTGAGCGTGGCACCAGACTTTGGGAAGAACAACATTATTAGGGCAAATAAGCCTTCTGGTTGACAAACCCTTATCAGAAAAGGGCCGTAAAATGTTAATTGGCCTTCTGGCCAGAAGATGATGTAAATCACCTAAGACTCATGTATACAACTAGGTATGCAGAGAGAAAAGCCTGGTCTCGCTAAGAGTCAGGGCTGCTGATGCTACATAATTTTATACTATCCATTGATCTCTATGTACAAAAAAAAAAGGTATAAAAAGCCTTTCCAACAATAGAGGATGGGCCAGTCACTGGAAGGACTGGTTTCCCCCGTGTCTTCTTTACTCTCTTTTCTGGCTGAATTCCCAGCTGGGGCATGGAGGCTCGCCATGTCTACTTACTTGCCCCGGCTTCTAAGATCCACACAAGAGCGAGCCCAAGGTGGGGCACTCCCCGCTATTCAAGAGGACGCCGGTGGCCTAACGTAGATGGTGCAATTTCCTCGTCTTGGAACTTTATTGGTTTTCCACGTAAACCAAGTTATTCAGCATCTTTTCTCCACTAAATTTTCCTACTACACTATTCTTTCCTAATCTCTCTTTTATATTTCTAAATAAATAAGTTTTTCCTCGCCACGCCGTCCCCACTTCGAATTACCCTGGATCCACCGGGGCTGGACCCCGACAGATGAATGCCGAAGAATTGATGCTTTTGAACTGTGGTGTTGGAGAAGACTCTTGAGAGTCCCTTGGACTGCAAGGAGATCCAACCAGTCCATTCTGAAGGAGATCGGCCCTGGGTGTTCATTGGAAGGAATGATGCTAAAGCTGAAACTCCAGTACTTTGGCCACCTCATGCGAAGAGTTGACTCATTGGAAAAGACTCTGATGCTGGGAGGGATTGGGGGCAGGAGGAGAAGGGGACGACCGAGGATGAGATGGCTGGATGGCATCACCGACTTGATGGACGTGAGTTTGGGTGAACTCCAGGAGTTGGTGACGGACAGGGAGGCCTGGCGTGCTGCAGTCCATGGGGTCACAGAGAGTCGGACACAACGGAGGGACTGAACTGAACTCAGTTCTTCCGTTCTTCCAGCTGTTATCTCCACCGCTCCCTCAGCCGTTAATTCAAGCAGTCCCTCGGCATTACTTCTGTCATTCCCACAGTCTTTGACACACCAATTCCTTCAATCTAGAATACCACATACCCGCATGCATTAACTCACCCATTCATCAGCCATTAATTCAGGCATTCTCTCAGCCCTAATTCACCCATTCCCTCAGCCATCAATCTGTTCCCACACCCATCAATAGAGCCATATCCTCATGCCATATAAAAAGATCCTCGCCCATTTCCTCCACTCTAAACCACACATTCCCAAAGCCATTGATTCCCCCATTCCTTCAGCCACTAATCCACCCGTCCCTCAGCCATTCATTCACCCATACTTTCAGCCAGTAATACAGCAATTCTGCCAGGCCTAATATACCCAATCCCTCAGGAATTATTTCACCCACTTGCTCAACCATTATTTTCCTCATAACCTCACGTTCACCAATTCCCTCAGGTATTATCTCAACCATTCTTTCAGCTATAAATTCAGCCATTCCCTCAACCTATTTTTTGCTTGACAAGTAAGAAGTAGATGTATTTAGTTGCACATTCCATAGACCAGGTGTGGTCCATCTCGAAAAGTGCGAGTGACTTTGGCAGAAACACTCCATAGAGAGGGTGGGCCATCTCCGAAGGCAAGAGGCCTCCCTTCATCTTTGATACACGAATTCCCTCCGTCATTGGGACACACATTCCTACATCCATTAATTCAACCATCCCCTCAGCCATATTTCAGGCATTCCTTCAGCAAACCATCCCCTCAGCCATATTTCAGGCATTCCTTCAGCCAACCAATCCCTCAGTCATTAATACACATTTCCTCATGCTATTAATTCACACATTCCCTCAGGCCTAATACAAACTTTCCATCAGCTATTAATTCAACCGTTCTCTCAACTATTAGTTTCCCATTATCTCAGCCACTAGCCCATTTACTTAAGTTGTTAAATCACCCATTCTTTCTGCTGCTGAGCTCAGTCATAAGTCCCCAGTTCACCCAGTCCTGCCATCATTAAATCACCGTTTACCTTAGCCATTACTTCATTCATTCCATCAGGCACACTCACCTCTCTCCTGTGCAAGCTCTCACCCATTAATTCAGCCAATCCAAGACATTTTCACACATTCTCTTGGCCATTAAACTATTTCTTCAGCCAGTAAATCCCGTATTCTCTCAGCCATTAATATAGCCTCAGCCACTAAGCACATATTCTCTCAGCCATTAATTCACCCATTCCATCAGCCATTAAGTCAATCTCTTGGCCATTATTCCACCTATTTCATCAGCCCTAACATGCCAGTTCTTTCATTCAATAGAGATTCCTTAAGTGACAAGTTCCCCCATTCCCTCAGCCATTAATACAGCCAGTGCCTTTGTCATTAATTCAACCAATCCTGCAGCTATTAACTTAGCCAATTCCTCAGTGATTATCTGAGCCATTTCCACCGCCTGTGATACACCAACTCCTCCATTAATACACATATTCCCACTCACCCATTCATTAATTCACCCATTCCCTAGCCATTAATTCAGTCAATCCCTCAGCCATGAATTCACGAATTTCCTCAGCCACTAATACACCAAGTCCCTAATGCCTAACACCCGGACTTTCTAGTGATTAGTTCACCCATGTCCTCATGCCATGAATACGCTCATTCCCTACGTCATTTATAAACCCATTCACTCAACCGTTAGTCCACTGTTATCTCAATCTTTAGCCACAGATCGCCGAACCCGTAGTGTATCCACTCCTTCAGCCATGAAGTCACCCCTCATTTCAGCCACTAACTCTCTACCACTTATTCAGCCAATCCACCAGGCACTGCCGCAGGCCTTCCCTGGTGGCTCAGACGGTAAAGCGTCTGTCTATAATGCGGGAGACCCGGGTTTGATCCCTGGGTTGGGAAGATCCCCTGGAGAAGGAAATGGCCACCCACTCCAGTACTATTGCCTGGAAAATCCCATGGGCAGAGGAGCCTGGTGGGCTACGGTCCATGGGGTCGCAAAGAGTCAGACACGACTGAGTGACTTCACTTCACTTCATCAATCATTAATTTACCCAAACCCTGAATCATTAACTCACCTATTCCTCCAGCCATTAATTCACCATTCCCTCAGCCATCAATATGGCAATTTTCTCATGCCTAAACAGCATGTTCTGCTAGTGACCAGTTCACCCACTCCCTCGTGCCAGCAGAGAGCCACCGCCTCAGCCATGACGTCACACACTCCCCCTCAGCCATGTTTCAAACATTCCCTCAGCTGTCAATTCACCCATTCCCTCTGCCATTCATACACCCATTCTCTCAGCTCTGGCACAGATTCCTTCAGCCACTAATTCAGCCATTCCCTCAGCCATCAAGTCACCCCCTCCCTCATGTCATTAATTCACCCATTCTCTCACGGCGCTAATTCACCCATGCAGTCATGCCATTAACACAGCCATTCCCTAGGCCACCTCTCCACCCATTTCCTCTCCATTGCTTCACCCCTCCTCTCAGGCATCACTTCACTGTTCCTCCAGCCGTTACTACGCTCATCGCTTCATGCCTTTAATCCACCCGTTCTCCCAGCCATGAATTCAGCCACTCATTCTGCCATTATAGCAGCCGTTCACTCTGCCATGAATACACCCATTGTTCCATGCTATTAATACACCTATTTCCTCAGCCAGTAATTCAATCATTCCGCCAGTCATTAATCCACCCATTCCCTCAGCCATGAACACACCCATTTCCCCCATGGGAGGACTTCAGATCGCACCATGTGAGGCCATCTTCTGCTTCCAACAATGTTTCATTCCACCCAAACAGCCATTTCAGTAAGAGCAGAAACACTGAACCGGCATTTTTATAATAAAGATTTCACACACCACGCAGAACCACAAGGATAATGATGGTGATGGTGATACTGACCGTAAGACGACACCAGATTTCCCAGTTTCCTTAAAAACTCTGAACTCTGCCCACAAGTGATCCTCCTGCCCAGGGTGGGAGTTGGTGGCAGCCCTTCTGAGCAAGAGTCTTGCCAGTGGCCACAGTCCTCTCCTTCTCCTCTGCCTACGCAGACTGAATAACTTTCTCAGCTTCGGCCCAATTCACTTACTCTGTCACCTGTCCAGCCTCAGGTGTGCCTGAGTTTGCAGCCTCAGCTTATTCACAGCCACCCAGGCCGTGGTACATCCCCCACCCCCACCCATTCATCAACACACCCAGTCATCTGCGCCCAGCAGCTGTGGGCAGGGCCTGTTGGGTCCAAGTCTGGCTCAAACTCTAGCAGACCTCACATGGGCCTTTGGAGAAGGCCAGACCTGGGGACAGGGACCCATCTGCCATCTTCCCCCCGGCCACCCCACATCTTCATCCAAGGGCTCTCCACCAGCAGCCCCTGGGTGGCACCCTTGGTTGGAGGGAGCACCAGACTGCCCGCTGGGCACCGTCTGATTGGCGTGGGCGGGTAGGGATTGGGGCCCTCACCTGAGTTGTCCTCATCCTTGCGGATCTTTAGCTTCACCAGGTCCTCACACTGGCGCAGGATTTGCACAGCGTCCTCCATGGGACAGTTGTCCAGGCGGATGTTGTCAATGGCCAGCAGCTTGTCCCCTGGCTCGAGGGTGCCGGTTCTGCAGGAGCAGGGAGAGGACATGAAGGAGTTGGGCACATGTAGGTGCTCAGCCCACCCCCATGGGCCAGCCCCCCGCCCTGCCAGGGGCCCCCCTACCTGTGTGCCACGCTGCCTTTCTTGATGTCAGAGATGACCAGGGGCTCCCCTCGCTTCCTGCTGGCCGCTGGGGGAAAGAAGCCAAAAGCCCATCCTTGGCCACCTCGGCCTCAGGGGCCCAGGGATTGGGTGTGGACTCAGAGCCCCACACCCCGCTTCCCATGGCTCCTGGGCTGTGTGGACTGTGAGCAAACCAGCTCCCCTCTCTGTGCCTCAGTTCCCCTCTATAACATGGGGATGAGGCCACAGAGTTCACAGGGACATCCGAGATGAACTAGACGAAGCAGGACAACACCTCCCACACTCAGCTCATTCTCCAGCACATGGAGCTCCCCGAGGGGCTGTGTCTGGCTGGTGTCTGTGTCCCCAGCAACACAGACAGGCCCAGGTTCCAGAACCAAGTGACTCTTAACAGCTGAGTTCTTCCTTGCCCGCTGCAGGGAATGCTGGCTGCGAACACTGCAGCAGGATCCTGCTGGGGAATGGCCTTTAGCTGAGGGAGCAGCCTCACCCAAAACAATGTCTACACCCATCGACCAGGCCACTCAGCGGTGCCAAGGCCCGGCTCCCAGCCTCTATGCAGGACAACTCCCGCAGAAAGTGAAAGTATGAGTCGCTCAGTCATGTCCGACTCTTTGTGACCCCATGGACTGTAGCCTACCAGGCTCTTCTGACCATGGGATTCTCCAGGCAAGAGTACCAGACTGGGTAGCCATTCCCTTCTCCCGGGGATCTTCCTGATACTGGGATTGAACGCAAATCTCCTGAATTGGCAGGCAGATTCTTTACTGTCTGAGCCACCAGGGAAGCCTCAGCTCCCGCAGCCTCCCCAGCAAAGAAGACTGGGGGAGCCCTCTATTGACTACATCGCAGTCTAGCTCCTCCCAATGCCTGGTCCTACAGTCTCCTCTGCCCACAGGTGTTGATCCTAAGAGCCCGCCTCAATAAGGCCCCATACGTCACTCCTTGTGGGAGAGGCTATTTCCCAGGGAACATGATTTAAGACAACGGATGGCTGAGTTTTCCTGCAGAAAGAATCCAGTGGGGTTAATGGGTTTTCCCATGAGTGACCAGGTGTAAAGCGGTCCCTCTAGCCCAAACAGCATCTTTGCAAATGAGACAAAGGGGCCCTGTCTAATTAGTCTGTTGAGAAAATGTCAGAAAAATCTAAACCTGCACAACTGCAGCTGGTGGCCCTGGACTGGAAGCACCTTCTCCCCATCGGCTGCTTCAGCTTCCACCACCACTGACTGCGGGGCCTGGGGCAGGAAGGACCTGCAGCACCAGCCCTTCTGGTCAGCTGCTGCTCCCGGGTGTGATGGGGAGACGGCAGGAGATGAAGTCAGAAGGGGCTTCCCCAGGGGCTCAGTAAAGAATTGCAATGCAGGAGCCACAGGAGATGCAGGTTTGATCCCTGGGTCGGGAAGATCCCCTGGAGATGGGCATAGCAATCCGCTCCAGCATTCTTGCCTGGAGAATCCCAAGTACAGAGGAGTCTGGCAGTCTACAGGCCATAGCGTCTCAAAGAGTTGGACATGACTGAAGTGACTTTGCATGCACGCACGCACAAAGTCAGAGGACTTCGGCTTTTCCGGAGTGAGATGAGGGCTGGGGGAGGGTCTGTGACCGTTCCTCTGCTTGTGTATTCTACTTCTTTCCATTCTGCAGTCCCTCACTTTCGTCCCTTTGACAAACATGAATTAAGCACTGACTATGTTCCAGGCCTTTCCTGGGCCCTGGGAATAGAGAGGCAACAGAAAACCAAACCTGGGGCACGTGACTGGTGCCTCACAAAACCACTTAACCACCCCTGGAGACTAAATAGGCTAGGAGACTCTCATTGCGCAGAAAACAAAACCGAGGCTTCCAGAAGCCTTGCCTGAGGACATGCACTGCAGACAGAGGGAAGCCAGGTCAGCCAGCGCCCCCTCCCACCCAGAGTCTTCCCCTGACCGCCTCGTGCTGGGCGGACTCAGGGCAGGCTGGAGGGGGCACAGGACGGGGACTCACAGCTGATGGTGATGCCCAGCTCCACGCCGCGCCTCTTGGGCAGCTTCACGTGGAAGGTGCCACTGCTCGGGATGACGGACTCTGGGTGCAAACAGACATAAACCCGGGAGACTCAAGCGAATAGCCTTGGGAGTCCGCATCCCACACTCATTCTGGTCCAGTGGAGAGGGATGCCAAACACAACCCCATCCTGTTTCTTCTACCCACAGAAGAAACTGAGGTACAGTGCACAGATTTGTCCCAGAAAAGCACCCATCAGGTCAGAGCAGAGTCAGGACTGGTACCCCAACCTACAGCTGCCACTGGGGCCCCCTAGCCCGGCCCAAGCCATTCGGATCCAGCAAGGACTTACAGGGCACCTCTCACATGACAGACCTCAGGTGGTGCTTCCAGGAGCTTCATCTCATCGCATCTCAATAACACCCCTTGGGATAGAGGATTCTATCCACTTTACACTGTTTTTACACTGGGGAAAACTGAGGATGGGGGAGGACAGGCCCTGTCCAGGAGGACACGGTGTCCAAATCAGGAACCAGAATTCTAACCGAGTTGTTTGGGGATCTTTGCATAAACCCTCACCTCCCCCACCCGCGGCTCCTGTTCCCTTGCAAAAACCCTCATTCACACTGGCGTGTGCAATCCTTTCACTCCCGCCCAATGCCTTTCTCCCAGCTTCTGGGGACACGCTGCAAACGCGGGAAGAAGCGGGGCGGGAGGTGGGGGGAGCAGGGTGGAGAAAGGAGGGAGCAGGGGTCGCGAAGGAGACGAGGAAGCCGCAGGTACCCACTCACCGGCCACGTCGAACTCCACCTCCAGCACGACCTTGTGGGCCAGCGCCGCGTCCCGCAACAGCTGGTTGGCCTCCTCCATCGTCCCGTCCTCGGTGGCGATGCCGTTGATGGCCAGGACGCGGTCCCCTACCTGCAGCAGTCCACACCTGAACCGGAGAGAGAAGCGGCCCCTTTCGAAGCCAGCAACTGGCGGCGCAGGAGCAGGGCCAGGCCCCGCCCATGTCCCGGGCGGGGCGGGGCGGGGCGGGGCGGGGCGGGGCGGGGCTGGTAGCGCCCCGCCCCGCGCCGCACCAGCTGCAGCTCCTCAGGCCATTTACCCGGGACCCCGGCTATAAGGGATACCCTCGCTGGGCCTGTTTCTCTGCCCCGTGGGGATGATGCCATGCCTCAGGAGATGTTTATACAGCACTCGGACTTCAGACCACACTGGGGTTCGTGTCATGGGTCACTCCCAAGCTGTGTGACCCTGGGCAGGTGAATCAGCTTCTCTAAGCCTCAGACCCCTCGTCTACAAAACGAGGCCGGCGACGGGGTGGACCGTGATGGTTGGTGAGATACACCTGTGCAGCCAGCCTAAGCGTGTGACTGGACTTCCCCGGCTGTCCACCCCCGAATCGGACAGTGGCAGGACCACGGGGAGGGGGCAGTAGGCTCACCTCTCCGCCGGGCTGTCAGGCTCAATAAAACGCACGAGGGGTGGGGAGGACAAGGTCTCGGTGGCGAAGATGCCGCCCTGGAGCTGGAGGCCGAAGCCGCTGAGGGGGTCTCCGCAGAGCACAACCTCCGTGGTCTCCGTGTGCACAATCTGGCCGCCTGGCCCCACCGTGCTGGAGGCGAGCGACACTGCAGGGCAGGCGGGCACGGCACTCAGGGCACTGTCCCGGGGGTTACTTCCTGCCAGAGCCCACCCACCCTCGGCGGGACCAGGAGTCAGAGAGGGCGTGAGTGGGAGGCCCGCCCCGCCTCGGGGCGGGGCCAAGTCGCGGCCCATTCTGAACTTCGGGGTCGTGGGTTCCACCTGGCAGAGCTGCGGCCAGGACCCAGGAAGACAGCTCCTGGAAGGCCATGTTATAAAACAGGCTCCGAGGGTCCGTGATATGACGTCCTGTGATGCTGTGTGATGTTATGCTGGGATCAGTCGCTAAGTCGTGTCCTACTCCTTGCAACTCCACCGGCTGTAGCCCGCCAGGCTCCTGTGTCCATGGGATTTCCCAGGCAACAATACTGGAAAGGGTTGCCATGCCTTTCTCCAGGGGATCTTCCCGGCCCAAGGATCAAACCCGTGTCTCCTGTATTAGCAGGTAGATTCTTTACCACTGAGCCACCACGGAAGCCCTGTGTGGTGTTATACTTCAACTTATTTTATTATTGTACCATATATCAAATATCACATTATATTACTGTTAGATGCGATAGTATATATTATGCCATTTTGGGGCAACAGCTTTATTGAGATATAGTTCAGCTTCCATAGTATTCACCCACAGAATGTACAATTCAATGGGTTTTAGTAAATATATTGATTATTTAGTATAATCAAGTTGTACAACCATCCCCTCAATTAATTTTAGAACATTTTCAATTCCTCAAAGAAACCCTGTTTCCATTAGTCACTCAAATCCTCCCATCTCTCCCAGCCCTAAGCATACTTTCTATGTCTATAGATTTGCCTGTTAAGGACATTTCATAGCAATGGAATCATACTATAAATGGTCTTTTGTGTGTGGTTTCTTTTTAGCATGTTTTCAGGATTCATCCATGTAGCACAGATCAAAATGTCTTCCTTCTTGAGGCTAATATCCCACTGTATGATGACATCACATTTTTAAAAATTAATCCATTGATGGACATCTGGGTTATTCTCACCTTTTGGATATTATGAATTACACTGTATAAACATTCATAAATAGGTTTTGGAGTGAATATGACATATGTTTTCATTTCTCCTGGGTATTTACTTAAGAGTGGAATTTCTGTGTCATATGATAACTCCAAGTTTAACTATTTAATATATTATGTAACATTCTATTTTATATTCCACATATAAAATACATTTGTATTATTAATATGGATATTGGATATCATTTATTAAATAAAACTTATATGTCATTCTATTAGCTATACCATTGTATCTTTATATATTATTTTCTTCAGTTCAGTTCGGTTCAGTCACTCAGTTGTGTCCGACTCTGTGCAACCCCATGAATCGCAGCACACCAGGCCTCCCTATCCAACACCAACTCCTGGAGTTCACTCAAACTCACGTCCATCGAGTCGGTGATGCCATCCAGCCATCTCATCCTCCGTCGTCCCCTTCTCCTCCTGCCCCCAGTCCCTCCCAGCATCAGAGTCTTTTCCAGTGAGTCTTTATGCTATTATATATCACATGTTATAATATGTGTAACAAACTTTATTGTTGGATATATTGAGTTATTATATTTCTATTCATTATTTTTTCACTATTATATCTCCAATGATAAAAATGGTATCTGGAATATTGGAAGTGTTCAAAAATTTCTATTTAACTAATTTATCGTTATCATCAAGGAAGGAGACAGGTAAGGGGGTCCCAAGAGTCTCCAGGCTCCATAAGCTCCTGCCTGTGAAAAATATTTCTGAATCTTTTCACCTACATACCGGCTGCTTCAGTGGGTGACAATGGTGGTTGGTAAAGTTGGACTGCAAGGGGATCCAACCAGTCCATTCTGAAGGAAATCAGCCCTGGGTGTTCTTTGGAAGGAATGATGCTAAAGCTGAAACTGCAGTACTTTGGCCACCTCATGCGAAGAGTTGACTCATTGGAAAAGACTCTGATGCTGGGAGGGATTGGGGGCAGGAGGAGAAGGGGATGACAGAGGATGAGATGGCTGGATGGCATCACCGACTCGATGGACATGAGTTTGAGTGAACTCCAGGAGTTGGTGATGGACAGGGAGGCCTGGCATGCTGCGATTCATGGGGTTGCAAAGAGTCAGACACGACTGAGTGACTGAGCTGAACTGAACTGAACTGAAAGTTGAATTTTATTACCTGACTCTGAATTCTGTTTCTCTTTTCGCCTTGGCTGCCAGGAAGCTCATAACCATGTTTAGTGCCTTTCAGTGCCAAACTGACTTATATTTCTCTCTTCCCTCACTTGGTTCAATCCTAAATGGCCCAGTTTGACCCTCCATTCTTCCTGGAGGCCTCTGCAATTCACATGGAAGGAGGCTGGGAACACTCTCTACGTCAACAAAGGAAAGACTCTCCCCAGGCCAGATTTCAAAATTCAGGGCCCTGGACTTCCCCTGGTGGTCCAATGGCTAAGACTCAGCGCTCTCAGTGCATGCAAGGGGCCTGGGTTTGATCCCTGGTCAGGGAACTGGATCCCACATGGTGCAACTAAGACCTGGAGCAGCCAAATAAATAAATATGAAAGAAAAAAATTCTGGGCAATCTTATGACTTTTTGCTACTTCCACATTATCGTTCATTACTACTCATTTTAAAAAACACTTAAGGGACTTCCCTGGTGGTCCAGTGGTTACGACTCTGCCTTGTGATGCAAGGGACATGGGTTCGATCCTTGGTCAGGGAACCAAGACCCCACATGCTGCAGAGCAACTGGGTCTGTGCACCACAACTCCTGAGCCCACCCGCCACAACTAGAGAGAGGATCTGTGTACCACAACAGAAGATCCCATGAGCTGAGACTAAGACCCAATGCAGCCAAATAAATAAAAACTAAATAATTTTTTTAATTTTTCAATAAAAAATACTTAAATACCTTCATTTCAAAAGGAACTCTATATAGTGATCACAAATAAAGAGAAGTGTCAATAAGCACACGTTGAGTAGAAATATACACCTAATAAAACTAAAAATTACCATATTCTGGATGGCTAGTTTCAGGCTTGTTGTGTCACTGTCTTAGGGAAAATTAATAAATGTCAGAAAGGTGGTAAAGACAAAGTAACACCACCCCCTGTAATGGATCAGAGGGTTGAAGGAGAGAAACATGAGAGGAAGTTACTCTGAGACCTTCGCAGAAATCTGAAAAAGGCAGCCTTTTTCAGACACTTGGCCACCACCGGCTGGAAATTTTTCATAATAAAGGCTTCCCTTGTGGCTCAGCTGGTAAAGAATCCACCTGCAATGCAGGAGACCTGGGTTCGATCCCTGGGTTGGGAAGATCCCCTGGAGAAAGGAAAGGCTCCCCACTCCAGTAGTCTGGCCTGGAGAATTCCATGGACTGTATAGTCCATGGGGTGGCAGAGTCAGACACGACTGAGCACCTGTTGGGAATCTTTCATAATAAAAATACAAGACAAAGTGTACAAATTCACTGTCACTCCTCAGGAGAGCCTTTGTGCAGTGCGCAACCTGCCCAACCATCTGCAGCAACCTGGTGTACCACACATTCTATGTAATGCCGCCTCCCCACCCCCGGCCCTGCCCCAAATACCCCACACTTTGGCAAATCTCTCTCTCAGGCATCGTGGCAGCCCAGAGGGGAGAGGAGAGACCACGGCTTACGTGAGCTCTTGTGTTCCCTTCTCCGCGGCCGCCTCCGCCCCATTGTGGTCCGGGGGCTCATGGGCTGGGATCCACGAGGGAGGGTGCTGGGGTTGGTGCAGGAAAAGGCATGGTTCACGGTCGGTGAGGAGAAGGGAGACGAGGATAAGGCTGGGGAGATGAGAGCACAGACCCATGAGCCCAGCAGAGCCCTCCACCCCGCCCCAGGGAGACACAGGGGCGCCTCGCCCGCTCCCACCGCCACCACGCTCACTGTGTGATCTCAGGGCCCTCTCTCCCTCTCTGGGCCTCAAAGCTTACAGGCTTTTCACAGACCTGGTGAGACCCGGCTGCCACACAGGGGCCCCTCGCTTCTCTGAGTCTCGGCTTCCTTCCCTACAAAACAGGCTCCAGCCCCTCCCCAGGGACAGAGGAGAGGGACCGCGGGGAGGGCACTTTACGGTGGCTCTGGTCCTGGCCGGCAGGGGCGGCCCAGGTGGGCGTCCTGCAGCGGCCGGGCCGGGGGCTGTGGCGGGAGGGCACGCAGGGGTCCCAGCGACGCGGCTGCTCGCTCTTCTGCACCTTCCCTGCGCGGAGGAAGGGGAGAGACAGGCGTTAGGGGCTGGGCGGGGCTGGACGCCACGCCCCAGGAGGATGAGCTCCGTCTGCCCAGCGACGGGAGGAGAGCGGGAACAGAAGGTCTGGAGTTTCCGAGCCAGGTTGGGCATTCCAGACTTCGCCCACACGTCACAGACGCCCACCGTGTGCCGGGCCCTTGCTCAGGGCTCAGCTACGCAGCAGCCTGAGAGGCAGGGATCCAAGAGGGAAAGCCGCACCAGCCCACAGCTGGGAGGGCTGGAGGAGCAGGATGGGAACCAGGCCAACCGGCCGGTCAGCTCCAAGGAGTGCGGCTGGCAGACGGTGACCAGCTGGAGCGCCTCCGGGGACTGTGGTCACGCTGTAGCCTGGGCAGCCTTGGCCTGGAGCTGGGCAAGCAGGGCACCAGGGCCGGGCGTTTCTGCCCCACGCTGGGCTCTCGGGGGCCACGTGGGTCCCTGCTGGGTTGGCCCAGGCTTGCAAGGACCTGCATCGCAGTCTAAGGCTGTCCCCCCTCAACCTTTCACGGGCCTCGACTTCAGTGAACTCTTGACTCCAGCTAAGCATCTGCTTCCCAGGGGAGCCCACGGACCCTGCCTTTCTCACCTCCCCGACCTGGTCCTCCTCCCCGCAGTCCAGACCCCATTCTGGCTCTTCCTTCCGCTGCAGGACTTTGCGGGGAGTGGGGGGGATGTCCAGCCTGGGGCAGCATGCTCTTGGATGGACGGACAAGGTCCCTGTGATCTCAGCCCATTGATTCTGCCTCCCTGGGCAGACTCTGGGGCCAGGAGCTGAGTCCAATCCTGGCTCCATCAGTGACCAGCTGTGGGACTGGGACAAGTCCCTGAGCCCCACCCTGTGCCTCGTTGTCATAACTGTAAAATGGGACAAGGCAGCTACCTCCTAGGGAAGCTGGGAGGACAGAAGGAGTTAACACATGGGCTTGGCAGATGTTTATTTAGGGAGAGCCAAGGGGACTGTCGGCAGCCAGGTGTCATCAGAAGGACCTGCACTGCTTGGACCCTCATAGCCTCTGTACTGACCTCATAGACGTGTCATGGGCATGTACCCAGATGACCCCTGGGAAGCCCCAGCAGCACAGCAGGGGTGAGAACAGATGCTGGGACATCTGAGGGGCCCACAGGGGCGGCTCTAGGCCCTCCTGACTGCTTGGCTGCCTCCTCTGGACCTGCTGAGGTGAGCCCACGGGTCCAAATTCTGAGTAGCACAGGGCACAGAAGGGCTATCCCCTCCCTTGTTCCAGCCCTCATACTTCTATTAATGCAACCAGTGATGGAACTAGCTTTGGGGGTATCCGCGCCAGCAAACTGTCAGATCAGCAAGTGTGAAAGTGTTCGTTGCTCAGTCCTGTCAGACTCTTTGTGACCCCATGGACTGTGGCCCACCAGGCTCCTCCATCCATGGGATTTTCCAGGCAAGAATACTGGAGTGGGTTGCCATTTAAACACCCAAGTTATTTATCTGCCCTACCTCCGCACCCTCAGCAGCTGCACTGGACACTTTGAGCGTCCCTGTGGGACAAGACATTTGTTCTACTAAATGCTAGCCTGCCCCTTAGCCCTCAGGGTTGAGCCCTGAGGTCTGCAGGGGACTCACCTGCCTCTGAGGGCTTGAGAGGCCGCCGGCTCTGGGGCGCAGGCAGGATCTCCAGCCGCACTTTCTCCGACACACTGGCCAGGAGCTTGGTGGCTTCAAGCAGCGAGCAATGTTCAGTGCTGGTACCGTCGATGGACAGGATGTGGTCTCCAGCATGCAAGGCCCCGCTCCTGGCCGGGTTGGGGAGCAAAGGGGAAAGGGTACAGCCAGACAGCTCCAGACGACTCTCCCCCCTGCACCCCCCCAACACACACCATGGCAGCTCCCAGCAGGTGCCCCACCTGTCCACCACACTGGCCGGCTTGATGCGGTCAATGGTGATGACCGGCTTGTTCCGGTGGGAGCCGGTGGTGAGCGAGATCCCCAAGGCTGACCCTGGCGTCTTGGTGATTTCCACTATCAAGGGCCCCGAAGCGTTGGCCACTGTGTCTGGTACGCAGAAAGAAAGAGGAGTTTGAGACGCAAATAAATATTGAGCACCTTCCTCTGTCTCAGCTTAATCCTCACTGCCAGGGAGGGATCACTGCATCCACTTCACAGACAGGAAAACTGAGGCGCCTGGAGGCAAAGGCCTCGTCCAAGTTCACATGGCCACTCAGTGGCAGAGGAGGGGCAAGAACTCAGGTTTCAGAGAGGCTCTGAGCCCAAGGCTTTGCTGAACAGTACTAATTTGCTCACATATATTGAGAGCCTGGGCTTCCCAGATGGTGCTAGTGGTAAAGAATCCACCTGCCAATGCAGGAGACGGAAAGAGACGCAGGTTTGATCCCTGGGTCAGGAAGATCCCCTGGAGGAGGGAGTGACAACCCACTCCAGTATTCTTGCCTGGAGAATCCCATGGACAGAGGAACCTGGCAGACTACAGTCCATGGGGTCACAAAGAGTCAGACATGATGGCAGCAACTTAGCACTCAAGCATCAAGAGCCTACTGTATACACTGAACTGTGGGGTTTCACTATGAGCCTTCCCCATCTCAGAAAACAGCACCCCTTGCACCTACCTACCCAGTGGCTGGAAAACAAAAACCGGCTCTTTCCACTCTCTTTCCCGCCCACGTGTCGAAACCTCAGCAAAGCAGGCCAGCGGAGCTTCATCATTTTTCCCAGATCTAACTCCTGTCTACACCCCCGCTCAGCCCCTGGTCCAGCCACCATCACTGTTCACCCACCCGCACGGCCGCAGGTTACAGGGCATCCCCCAGCCTTCCCCATCTCTCTCCCTGATTTTTTTCTGCACGCTTATCATCCTCTGACACACTCTGTATGTGACTTATCCCATCCATGGTCCATTTCTTCCCACCAGAATGTCAGCCCCATGGGAACGGAGACCTCATCTGTGTTATTCTCAGATGGATCCCCAGCGCCTGGCAGAGCGTGTACCCCTCCGAGGGGCCCAGAGAGACTGCAACTGGGCCAGGGTCACACAGCCCTTGCAGAGATGGGGATGTGTACCCACTACTCCTTGCCCTCCACCCCGGGGGCCTCTTCTCACTGCAATCTGAGCCCTCAGGCCCCAACTCACCCGGGATGGCCACGTCGTACTCCACCTGGAAGAGTGCCTCGTGGCTGCACTGCCGCAGCGTGGCCAGGGCAGTGGCATGGCTGGCCCCCTGCAGCGGGATCCCGTCAACGCTGAGCAGTCTGTCCCCCACCTTCAAGGAGCCCTCCCTGCGGGGAAGGGCCGGGTCACACCGCCTCGTCCAGCGAGTGAGAGAACAGAGGGAGGGCAGGGAGTGGAGGAAGGAGACAGGGGCAGAAAGGATGAGGGACAGCACGCGTGAGCGAACAAACCAGGGAGGGCACGTGGAAGAAGCTGAAGAACTGATGGAAGTCGGGTCAGCAACGACAACCCCCGCCCCGATTCAGTTCAGGTCAGTTCAGTCACTCAGTCGTGTCCGATTCTTCGCAACCCCATGGACTGCAGCACGCCAGGCCTCTCTGTCCATCACCAACTCCCAGAGTTTACCCAAACTCATGTCCATCAAGTCAGTGATGTCGTCCAACCATCTCATCCTCAGTCGTCCCCTTCTCCTCCCACCTTCATTCTTTCCCAGCACCAATTAGTGCTTAATAAATTCACAGTCCCAGGTCAGCCCTCCAGCGGCTGAGCTGGAGATGCCCTTTGAGGTCACCTCCAGGGCCTTACCGGGGTCCCAGCCCTGCCAGGGCCGCCCGGCACCAGGGGTGGGCCGTCTGGAGGCTTGGAGCTGCCTGCACACAGGGCCCCCACCCAGGGCCCCCTCCCTGGGTCTCAGCAGTGACTCTGGCCTGGTGACAAACATGCTTGGGAAGGAATTCCACTGGGTCCCAGGGGAACGGCCTGCGGGGGTTCGCCTCGGCCCGGGTCATATCCCAGCTCTGGAATGCCTGCCCCAACAGGTGGCCAAGGCTATTCTGGGTGGTTCTATGAATAGCTCGTCACAGGCCCCAAGGACGGGTTTAGATTTCTGACGAGGCCATTCCAGGCTTTTCTCAAAATGGCCAGGGATCGCCCTTCGGGAGGTCGGGGGCCCAGGAGCTGGGAGCTGGGTGTGCTCCTCCCTCACCTCCGCTCCTCCTGGAGCTGCTGAGCAGGACCCAGGCAGGGCCAGCCGGCAGTGCAGCCAGGACTGGGGAGGCTGTGTCATGGAGGGCCACAGTGACACCCGTCACCAAGCCCCACATTCCTCGAATCAGCTCTGCGGGGCTCCACTATTGGGCCCATTCCACAGATGGGAAAATGAAGGCCAGAGGAGAGGCAACAACACCACACCAAAGCTCTCCACCCTGCAGACAGCAGGTTCTTCAGGAAGAAAGAGCTCGGGGCCCCCCTCATTTGGGATTTAGGGCTGGCTCCACCAACAAGCCGCTGAGTGATGCTAGGCAGGGTGTCCCCAGTCTGGACCTCAGTTTGCTCCTAGCAGACTCTGCCCGATGTCCCCTCTGCCTTCGTCCGGGAAGCTGGGCAAGGGCAGTGCAGGCCAAGGCTGTAAGCTCCCCCCAGCTCAGACTCACCTGTCAGCAGGGCCGCCGGGCCGCACATAGGTCAGGACAAGCGGGCGGGACTTGTGCCCATCTTCATGGGCACCTCCTGGACAGAATTTGACAAGAGATGGCAGTCATCCCGGAGGCCCCAACCCAGACCTTAAGCGGGCTTCCTTCATCCCCTCTGCTCGAGGACTCTATACCTGCTATTCCCTGCCCCTCCTATGAGACATGAGCTCTAAATCCCATCCAGAGGCGGGACGGAAAGCAGGGAACAGAACCAAAGTCCTCTCTCAATTAAGCAGCTTGCTTTCTCTCCTGCAATCTCATCTGATCTCCCTTTTTTCCCTGGTTGCTAGGCAGCTCCGAACTTCACTTTCTGTTACAGCTTTTCCCTTTCACTTCCTCAATCATGCACATTTTATTGGTTGGCCAAGTTTTCCATCTAATATTTGATTTAATGATCCTAGGTTCTTAAAGGTCAGAAGGAAGATTATATAAATATAAATACAAATAAATATATAAATATAAACATATTATTTCATACATAATTATATAAATATAAGCTATATTGAAAATATACATTATATTAAAATAATATAGATATATTTTAAAGATATATTAATCATATATTTATAAATATATTTAATATTAATATAAACTTAATTTATAGTCACATATAATTATAAAATATAAATATATTCATAAACATAAATATATGTTTATTTAAATATATTTAAATATTAATGCAAAATTATTTAAACAAATGTTTACATGAATATATACTTATTTATTTAAAATTTAAATTGTATTTATTTAAATTTAAATATATATTTATTTATCTAAATTTAAATATAAATATATTATAATTCATCAGACCAAAGCAAAACACATAGAATTGGCGTTAGCCTTCCTGCCCCTTGACCCCAAAGGTGACTCTTACACTGACCTCTGAGGACAAAGCCAAAGCTATTGCCCTCCTTGTAGAGGGAGACGTCCACTGTCTTTGAAACAATCCCTGGGTTGTTCTCAGGGGCTGGGGAGAAGTGGAGACCCTCCTGAGTCCTTCTGTCGCATCACCAAGCTGGCAGCTGTCCCCAGAGTTCGTTCCAGGACAGGCGGGTCACCAGTCACAGACACTACAGGAAAGGCCAACTCCCCCCACCCCATTTGACAGGCAGGACAAGTGAGGCTTAGAGGCACCCTCCCCCCTGAAGCCCACTCAGTCCTCCACTTAGAAAGGGGAGAGGGCTGGCCCCGGCTCTCACAGAGACAACAACGGTAGAACTCAAGCTTGAGTCCAGGGCTGGCAGTCTTAGGCCTGAGCTCAATTCCAGACAGTTACTCAGATTTCAAGACTTCAGACCAACTTTGGAAATTCAGAGCTGAGCTAAAACACCCCAGGCCACTGTACTCGGTGCAGCACGGGAAGGGCAGGGACCAATGTACTCAGCGACATTCCTAAAACCTCCCCCACCACAGGAGAAGCATCTGGAAACCAAGTACACATGATGATAAGGGTGTTACAAATAGGCCCACCACCTTCTGGTGACAGCGCACTGCATTTGCAGCAAAGCCCCGGATGCGGCCTGGCGGTCTGTGGCCAGTCCCCTGGTCCTGCCCACCCAGGTGCTGGCGGGCAGGCAGCCGCGTCCCCCCCGCGACCAAGGCAGTGGAGGGGGTTCGAGGCCCGAGGGCACCCACCGGGCGGGGGCAGCTCAAACTCCACCTCCAGCACCACGCGCTCGCCCACATTCTTCAGTAGGGTGATGATCTCATCGTGGCGGAGCCTGGTCAGGTGGATCCCGTTCACTGACCGGATATAGTCGCCCACGTTCAGCAGGTCACTCCTGGGAGAGAGGAGGCCAGCGCACGCGCCGGCTGACACACGCTGGCGTTCACATCCTCCCCACCCACTGAATCCCGGGGTCTCTGCGGCCCCATCTTACAGGTGCGGAAACTGAGGCTCGGAGAGGACAGGCCTGGTCTGAGGCCACACGGCGGGTGAGGAGGGGAGTGCAGACCCTACCCTAGATCTGGGGGACACCCAGGTCTGGCCTTCTCCCCACCCCACCGATGCTGGCCGGCCTGCTTTCCCTCCTGCAGGGGCGTCACCCTCACAGTAAGAGCTCTACAGAGAGGCCACAGTGTCAGTGCTTGCTATTCCTTAACGCTCTTCCTGGGCCCAGAGGGGCAGTAATACAGAGGCTAACTCCTAGGTTTCATGGACCTGAATCTGCCTGCAATGCAGGAGACCCCGGTTAGATTCCTAGGTTGGGAAGTTCTGCTGGAAAAGGAGTAGGCTACCCACTCCAGTATTCTTGCTTCCCTTGTGACTCAGCAGGTAAAGAATCCTCCTGCAATGTGGGAGCCCTCGGTTCGATCCCTGAGTTGGGAAGATCCCCTGGAGAAGGGCAAGGCTACCCACTCCAGTATTCTGGCTTGGAGATCTCCACGGACTGTATAGTCCATGGAGTCGCAAAGAGTCGGACATGACTGAGCGACTTTCACTTGCATGGTCCAGGGAGCCCCCAAGGTGAAGTAAATAGTAAGAAAATGCAGGCAGTGTGTGCGGAAGTGCCAGCCAAGCAGAGTGGCGCTTCAGCCTGGGGCCTTGGGGGGGCTTCCCAGAGGCAGTGAGGGGGGAGGAATAGGAATTTGCCAGGGGGGAGGAATAGGAATTTGCCAGGAGGGTGTCTGGGCTTCCCTGGTGGCTCAGAGGTAAAGAATCTGCCTGCCTGTGTGAGAGACCCGGGTTCAGTCCCTGGGTCAGGTGGAGCCCCTGGAGGAGGGCATAGCAACCCACTCCAGTATCCTTGCCTGGAGAATCCCATGAACAGGGGAGCCTGGTGGGCTGCAGTCCGTGGAGTTGCACAGAGTCGGAAACACAACGAGGGGAGGAGGGTGTCTAGGGAAGGAGCCGTCTGGGCAGAGGGTTGTGTGTGTGAAAAGGCCTGGAGCGCCCCGTGAGTGTGGGGTGCTGGGGTCAGGTTGGCTCCAGAGTAAAAGGAATGAAGTGGCCTCCAGCCCTTCCTCCACAGACACCCAGCTCTTACTGCTCTGCAGAGGCCCCAGGACCCCCTCCTCTCAACCCGGCCCCCTTCCTGCCCGCCCCCTCCCCACCGAGCCCAGGCTTCTCACCTGGCAGCAAGTCCTCCAGGCCTCAGGTTGGAGACCCTGGGCTTCCCATCCTTGTCGGTGCCCCCCGAGATGGTCAGGCCCAGCGTGCTGCCCTCCTTCTTGGTCAGCTCCACTGTGGTGACCCCTCGGAACTCCTCTGCCAACAGAGAGGGGGTGAGTGGGCAGCATGGGGCAAACTCTGAGCCCCCAGCTTCAGGACAAACAAAACGGATGCTTGGTAAGCAGCGCATGATGGTAAGTGGCTGCGTGATGCTGGGTGAAATCATCTCCTTTTTACGGATCACAGAGGCTAAGGCACTAGTCTAAAGTCACAGAGCCCACTCCTTGGAGAAGACCCCGATGCTAGGAGAGATTGCGGGCGGGAGGAGAAGGGGACGACAGAGGATGAGATGGTTGGATGGCATCACCGACATGAATGGACATGAGTCCGAGCAAGCTCCGGGAGGTGGTGAAGGACAGGGGAACCTGGCATGGCACAGTCCAGGGGACAGCAAAGAGTCGGACACGACGGAGCGACTGAACGACAGCAAGGCCACGGGGTGAGTCAGCGGCAGAGCTGAGGCGGTCCGGCCCCGCTCGGAGCTGTCTGCGCCTCCAGGGAGGAAGGGGAAGGTGGGAGGCTGTTTACCTGGGATGCTCTGCCGGCGGCATGCCAAGGCCCCGGAGGCCGCTGCGGCGTCCTGGCCTCCTTTGGTGTAAGGCCCATTGTCTGCAGGCGGCAAACAGAGGGAAGGCCCTGAGCTGCACTGTCATTCCCATCGGGCAGACCCCTCCCGCTCGTTGGAAACAGCCCTGAGGGGTTCCCTCCTGCCCCCAGCCCCACCCGGGACGCTCTGGGGGAGCTTCATGGCTTCTCCCGCAAGGGCGACGCTGCCTCTTCTCTCAAGTGGCATGCTTCGGGGCGCCCACCAGAGTCTGGGCGGTTCTCTGCCGTGCAGCGATTCACCATCTCTACAGCAATCACCTCACTTGCAGAGAAGGAAGCTGAGGCTCAGAGAGGGATGACTCATGCCCACGGTCACACAGCCCTCGGCCAAGGCAGCTTCTGCCAAAAGCCAGACGCCTGGCTCCGTTGTCCAGCCCACCCCATGCTCCAGGTTCCCTGGTCCAGGTTCTTTATTCCCTCTCCAAGTCCCTTCTCAGTCCTGCACAGAGCTGGGTCAGGTCAGCTGGTAAACCGTCAAGCAGGGTGGCTCTCCCATGCTGCCCCTGGGGCCACCCCCTACCCCCAACCTCCAGGCACCTGTACAACACCCCAGGCTTTTGCTAAAGAACCCGCCTGCCAGTGCAGGAGACACAAGAGATGCACATTCGATCCCTGGGTCAGGAAGATCCCCTGGAGTAGGAAGTGGCAGCCCACTCCAGTATTCTTGCCTGGAGAATCCCCGTGGACAGAGGAGCCTGGAGGGCTACAGTCCACAGGGTTGCAAAGAGCTGGATACGACTGACACACAGGCTTCACCCAAGTCTGCACACGCCCCACCTGCCCCTCAGGAGCCCCTTCTCCGCCACCCCCCTTCACCACTCACCAGCAGTAGGAAGGCCACTCCCTCCTCGGCCCCCTGACCTCCGCAAGGCCTCACTCACAGGACCGTCCCCCTTCCCACACTTCAGAAGAGGGGATGAGAGAGGGCTGGGGCAACGGCAGAAGCGTCCCATCTCATCCCAGCCACGTCTTTTTGACGAGGGAGAGGCCCAGGTTAGTGTTCAGCCAGAGATGGGGTCAACCGGGGTCAAGATCAGGACACAGCCTGGCCAGGGCTCCGGGCTCAGTCAGAGGCAAGCAACGGGGTTCAATCAACCACAGGTTTCTCAACCTCAACACTACTGACACTTTTTTGCCGGATGCTGTACCATGTTTGGGCTTCCCTGGTGGCTCAGATGATAAAGAATCTGCCTGCCAATGCGGGAGACCTGGGTTCAATCCCTGGGTCAGGAAGATCCCCTGGAGAAGGGAATGGCAACCCACTCCAGTATTGCTGCCTGGAGAATCCCATGGAGAGAGGAGCCGGGAGGGCTGCATGCCTGCCCTCTAACCACTAGAGGGCAGCAGCATTCCACACCATCATCACAGCCAAAAATGACGAGACACCCGCCCTGTCCTCAAAGCGAGCAACACTGCCTCCCGACCCCCACTCGGCCCCTCATTGAGAATCAGGGCTTTAGATCAGGGGTGGAGCTCAGGCTGGGTCCAGGTCACGTTCAGTCTGGGGTCAGGGCTCAACCCAGGACTAAAGAAGCCTGAGAACCTTCACCACCTGCAGCTCTAACCATTGAGAAGCGGTTTCTCCAGGCCGGGGGACAGGCTTCCTTGGCTTTGCCAGAAGGTGGGAAGTAACAAATCAGACCGCAGTTGAGCCCAGAGTCGTTTCCAGGGCCCCTGGAGTCAGCCCCCAGCAGCTTTGCTCACCACCCGCGACCCCAGGCCCCGTATTCACATTTGCAGCCACGGATTCAGGCAACACCTCATTGAGTATAATGCCTCGTATTACGGTTCCCTCATTCGCACTTCATTTAGATTCAACAAGACGTTTCTGAGCTAATCAAATTAAAAAGACCGGGTTCTATCAACTGCATGACAGTGAACATCTCTGATATTTCAATGTGGGCAATTCTGGAATTAAATGTCTTGTTCCGTGCAAATTAGATTCCGCCACTGGAAAATCCTTCTCTCCTGGGCTGCCCCGGGAAGACCTGAGGTAAGCTTGCTTCCCAGCGGGTGCTCATGGTAAAGAACTCGCCTGCCTAATGCAGGAGACTTCAGAGATGCGGGTTTGACTCCTGGGAGGAGGGCGTGGCAACCCACTCCAGTCTTCTTGCCGGGAGAATCCCATGGACAGAGGAGCCTGACGGGCTGCAGTCCACGGGGTCGCAAAGAGTCAGACACGACTGAACGACAAACACTTTCACTTCGCTTAAAGTTTGCTGGCTCCAAGTTTGGGAGCCTGGAGACAGGGGAAGGGGGAGATCTCCTAAGGGCAAGAAAGCAGAGTCAAGTCTGCCAAATTCAGAGCTGTAGAATCTCAAAGAATGGAGAGGAACGGCAGCGGGTTCCGGCTGATTCTGGGGCAGAGGACCCGTTTCCTGGGGTGTCTCTGTGGCTTGTCAACACGACCTCTCTGCGCTTCCCTCATCCCAACATTCAGATTCTGCTCCAGTGAACGACATGGCACCAACTGGGCTGTGCTGGCACGCCTGTCACGGCTGAGGCTGGGCGGGTGTGGGGACGGGGGCTGTCTGCTGGCTTTGGGTTAACTGTCAGGCATCTGACCACACGATGCAACCTGAGGCTCATACAACTATGTGCGGAAAAAGAGTCAGCAGGCGCTGGGTGAGGACACAAGAGTCTTCTTCAGGGAGAGCACATGCATTTTAGGGTGTGGCCGTGATGAGTTCTCCGGGAAGCTGAGGCCACTCAGGACAGCTGACTGCCAGATAAGGGGCTTCTGGATCCCTCAGACCCCTGCCACTTTTACAGAGGCACCCACAAGGGATGCTACGATGTTCACTGAGGCTTGCTCGGAGGGGACTGTCCCCCACTTTCACAAACACCCTCAGGTCAGGGGGAAACAGGCGGCATTTACAGCAAAAACCAACACAAGGCCAGAATTACTAGTTAACTGTGTGACCTAAGTCTCCATTTCTCTGTGAAATGGGGGTGTCTCCCCCCAGCGCAGGCAGGAGAATTTGAGGGAATTATTTTATTTATGGAAAACCCTCAGAGGGCTCAGACCCCAGTCCTGCTCCCTCAGAGAACACGCCTGCTCTCTTTGGCTTGCTCTCTTTTTTGTTCCAGGACCTGGTAATTATATGCTTAGAGATGAAGGCTTTTCAAAAACATCTTTCCCACCAATTTTCAGCTGGAAACGTGCATAAAAAACAGAGATATTTTTATCTGGGTGTTTTTTTTTTTTTCCCTGTCTCCTCCTTCCAGCAATGGGCAATTATGAGCTTTTGCCTTCAGTCAATCTGTCCTGTAAGAACTCGCTTCAGAGAGAAATTCATTTCCGCAGTGATGCCAAGCCACCCAGCAAACGGGCTAGGCAAGTGGGGGGGGGGGGGCGGGGGGGGCAGGAGGGAGAGATGCCTGGCGGAACATAGACTTTACACGTGGTCCCCAGGCCCCAGGCTCAGTCCGGGTGGGTGGGCTTCTTTTCTATTTCATTTCTCTTGAGAGCAGTGCTAATTTGCCTTCATTATCTCTGTTTCTCTGGGGCCCCAGGGAGCTATTGAGCTTTGACAAAGGGGAAAGGAAGTCAGCCCCCCGCCACGCTGCCTTTGCCAGGGTCCCGCCTAAGCGGGAGAGGGGCTGGGGCCGTGAGACTGGGCAGGGGGGCTGTGGATGGGGCGTGGCTGACCTCTGGCTCTGCAGGCCTCGAGGAGGGAGCACTCAGCATCTGAGAGGGGCCACTGGGAAATTGAGGCCCCCGTGGGAGGTTCAGCTTGCGTCGGACAGAAAATGACCGCTTGACTGCAAGCCACCTGCAGGACCAGCCCCGCCAAGTGCCGATGGAGAGAAGGGGGGCTCCAAGTCGCCTCTGGGTCCAACCACAACAGCGCACAGAGTGACCCGCGGCTTGCTCCCTGCCAAGTGATCTGCTGAACCTGGCTGGCTTGGCCCCACCTCGGAAGGCATTGCCGGCTCGATGCGAAGGATGGACTCTGGAGTCTCAACCTGCTGCCGACTGGCTAAGGGGTCTGGAACGTGTCGCTTTGCCTCTCCAAGTCTTGGCACAGCGCCAGTGCCCACCTCGCGGGCTGGTGGGAGGAATCGGTGAGGCTATGCGGTGCCCCGAGCCAGGACGCATGTTAAGCTCTCTCCCTGGCCCTTCCACTCACATCATTAGAGAGATTTTCCTATTAATAACGGTAACTGTTCCTACTGATTGCATGCCAGGCTGCACAAGTTTTATCTCATGTATCCTCATCACCTGCTGAGGTGGGACAATCGCCATTCCCATTTTACAGATGGGTGGGGAGTGGTGGGCTAAGGCACAATAGCTTAGGTGACTTCCCATGGTAAGGGGCAGGGCCAGGATTGGAACCCAGGCCGTAGTCTAAGAAACTGCAACTTATTACCACTTTATCCTCACATGGGGCTTCCCAGGTGGCACTTGTAATAAAGAATCTCCCTGCCAATGCCCGAGTTCGATCCCTGGGTCGGGAAGATCCCCTGGAGAAGGGCATGGCAACCCACTCCAGTATCCTCGCTGAGAGAATCCCAAGGACAGAGGGGCCTGGCGGGCTACGGTCCGTGGGGTCGCCAAGAGTCGGACACGACTGAGTGTCTGAGTGCATATCCGCAGGTGGGTGGGTGCCATGATCATTCCTACGCTATCAATGAGGAAACCGAGGCACAGAGCGGTTACGGGTCACACAGCTCCTAGGTTGCTTAGCCATGGGCCGCTCCCACCTCCTCCCCTCGCTCCACGACGGTCCTGGGGGGACTCAACTCGGGGGTGATGCCTGCGGCCCTCCTGGCAGCAGCCTCGGCTCCTTTGGGCGCTCCTGACCCACCGAGTGACCGCCCTCTGGCCCCGGCGGGCTGGACCAGGGCAGACAGCCGGATGGAGGAGCAGCAAAGCCAGCTGCGGGCTGACTTCAGAGCGACAGCCCCAACCCCCGCAGCTCACAGGGCTCCCCAGAAGCTGTGGAGAGATCACCGGCTCAGCCACGGGCGACCCTTGCTCTGCTCAGTGCATTTTTTAAGGGAAACAAAAAGAAATTTATTAATAGATTTAAAAGGCAGACACCTGTTTCACTTGGAGCCAAGGACTGAAAAAAAAAAAACACCTGACAAAGGAAACTGGAGCCGATTAGCCCGGTACCTGGCCCGCTCCAAGCTCTTGACGGGCACTGATGTGTTTAACTCCTCTGAGTGATGGGCACTGATGTGTTTAACTCCTCTGAGTGATGGGCACTGATGTGTTTAACTCCTCCGAGAGCTCGAGAGCATCCCCCTCTACAGACAAGGGGACTGAAGCCCAGAGGGACCACTCAGCCGGGGGGCTGCCGAGGACAGACTGGGGTTGGTCTTTCTGGCCCCCAGCAGACCAGATCCTTAATCACCACCTCTGCCCTCTCCCGCCAAACATGAGGGCAACGGACCCCAGAAGAGGGGTGCCTGGGGAGGCAGCGCCCGCCCCCAAGAGCCCCCTGTTAGGGCTCGGGCACCCACAGGCTGGACATGACGAGAGAGGTTGCCAGCCCCGCAATCTCCCTGCTACAAGGAGTGTGGGGTCCCCGGCACTGGACCCTGAGCCCACGCTCTGGCTCATGTTCCCCCTCTTTGGGGCCCACGATGACCCCAGCATCGTGTGGGGCTGAGCACAGGCTGAAGAGGGGCCGAGGCCTTCTGGACCTGTGCTGCCCCACATCCCTCTGAAACCCACCGTATTGGAGTGCATGATCCCCGGACCAGGTCACCAACAGGAGCAGGGAAGACTCAGTTCACCCAGCGGAGAATCAAAGCAGCAGATCTCCCCACAACTGACCGACCTGGGCCTCCCTGACCTCACCTGCTAAAGCTCTGTGCTGGGCCAGCTCCACTCCGTGCAATGGTCCACCCACGCCCCGCTTCCACAGCACCCCAGGGCTTTCGCACTGGCTGTTCCCTCTGCCCAGAATGCTCCTTCCCCGACATCCACAAAGCCCCCTTCCTCACCTCCTCCAGGAACTTGTGGAATCTTTACCTTCTCATCTTCCCCAAGCAGCTTGTTTGAATTTATATCTGAACCCTGCACCCCTCCGGCACTTCGCATGGCCTTCTTTCCCTGACAGACCTCGCCTTTTTTTTTTTTTTTTCCTTTTAACTTAGTGATCTTTACTATCTGCCCCAGCTCACTATGATGTCAGTCCTGGGGGGCTAGTTTTTTGTCTTTCTGTTCACTGCTTTTTCCAGTGTGGAGAGTCTGGCACACAGGAAATGCTCAGTAAATCATTTGAAACGCAATTCCCACTTACAGATTAGGCGAATGGGGATCAGAGAGGTGGAATGAGTTGTCCAAGGTCATGGAGTCAGGAAGAGGCAGAGGCAGGATACAAACCCAAGTCTCCCTGGGTCTGGAGGCCACAGCCTCCGTGGTCTGGAGCCAGAGCATCCCCCTCACGGCCACGGCCCCGCTGAGAAGCAGGAGGTCAGGCCTGCCCGAGGATCCGGGTGGCTCTGGTGAGGGCCCCCACCGCCTGGAGGACAGGGCAGCTCAGGCTGTGGCAGAAGGACCCTCCCACCACCCCGACACACACGCACCCTGTCTGAGCCTCCCAGCTGGGACAAAGTCCGCTTTGTGGCCGGCCAGCAGTCAGAGGAGAGTGGACACCGTGGGGCGTGGGGCTTCCTGCCCAAATCTGCTTTCAAGCCTAACTGCACACCCCAGTCCGGGACACACCCCTTCCTGCAGGGCTCGGGGTTCGTGGGGTGAACAAGGCTCCCAGCACCAAGACGGCAGCAGCAGGGTATGGGCCTGAAAAAGGACTGGTGCTGGCAGAGTCCATCGGGGAGGAGAAAGGGCCCTGGGCACTGCGCCCCACAGGCCCCAAGTCCCAGCCTGGCTCTCCCTGAGGAGCCTGCCTGAGCACAGCCTGCCCGCTCAGGGCCCCAGCCAGCTCTGAGAAATGCCGAGGGTGCATGGACTGGCCACCTGTTGGCTGCCTTTGGCCCCAGGCTCCAGCGAGGCCATGTGGCCAGAGGCCCAGTGGGTGGTCACGTGATCCAAGCTGGGTTCATGGGAACCAGCCCTGGGACGTTTGCTGGAAATACCCTTAACCTCAAAGGCACTAGGGGTCCCCTGGGCACCTCAAGGAGAGGAGTCTGCCTGGAAATAAAGCCTGCCTGAAAAGAGGCAGAGAAGAGGCAGAGACCTGGGGTCTTCATCATGTTAACTGAGCACCTGGATCGCACTGTGCCTGAAGCCACATTTTGGACTTTTCCTTTTAAGAAGAAGCCTGAGTGCTGACACCAAGTGAGACAGGGGTGATCGTGAAGCGATGTGACCCAGGGAGGAGACCACAGTGGGGTCTGCAGGCATAAGGGAGTGGGTGTCAAAAAAGCCATTCAGATAGGAAGAAGCCAGGGAGATCACGGAAGGCCTTGAATGCCAGGATAAGAAGCTGTGATCACATCTGGGTCTTAGCAAAAAGAACCCTCCCACAGCAGCATGGAGCGGGTGGGAGAGGGGAGGCCCAGGAGGCCAGTGAGGAGCCTGGGGCTAAGGTGAGGCAGGTCGAGGGCAGAGACCACAATACCAAGAAGAGGGGGAAGACATCTCCCCAGCGTTGCCCCAGGTGAGGTCTCCAGGGCACTACCACCCCTGTGGCTCTGACCGCTGCAGGACGGACTGACCCCCACTTCTTGGGCCTGATGTCGAGAAGACAGACATGCCCAAGCCAAGAGAGGGGTGGAGTTGCCAGGAGGGGGCAAGGGCAGATCACAGGGGGTCAAATCCCAGCCGCAGCCCCGGACAAGTCGCTTAACACCCCCATGCCTCGGTTTCCCCAACTATAAAATGGGGAAATTAACAGTACTGAACGCACAGTGGTGTGAGGACGCCATGAGAAAAAGCAGAGACAGCGCTGGAAAGCATCTGGCACAGAGTCGGATCTCAAGAGCTGTCAGCTACTACTATTATTTCCAATATTATTATGATTATCTGGGGGCCTAGGGGCAACTCCGCCACCTGCGATGTCGGGGGGCAGGGTGAGGGGAGGCGAGAGCCTCAGTTCCTGGGCCCTCGGAAGCACGGTGCAGGGAGCTCTGCTGTAAGAGAGATCTGGGTGCCAAGCCCGCCTCAGCCCCTGTGGGTCGGCCTCTCTGACCCTCAGCTTCCCCACTGGGACCACAGTCCCTACGCTGGGAGCTGTTGCACGGTGGTGACACCAGGAGGATGCCAACTATGGGAAGGCATCGCTGGGGCCGCTCAGGACACGGGCTGAAGGGTGAGCTAGTGGCCCCCCAGCTCCGCCCAGGGTCCCAGCCCCGGGGCCACCCAGGAGTGAGACAGCTGAGCGACACCTGCCTGCCCCCTCGCCTCCTTCCCACCGACCAGTCACCCCTGCAGGCCAGGGGCACCGTGGGCCAGGGCAGGGGTTCTCCAACAGCACCCTGGCACCCGCGGGGCACACGGGGCGGGACGTGCCCCCTGGAGCACACCGGAGGCCGGAGCGCTGGGGCAGGACAGCCCAGCGGACTCGCTCCCCCAGGGCCGGGTCAGACAGACAGCCCTGCCACCTGCCCACCAGCCGGGCGACCGGCCCCCGCCCACCCTCCCGCGAGGGGTCTGGGAGTGGCCATCCCAGGCATGGCCCCTCTCTGGGCGGCGGTTCCAGAGGACTCCGTGGGTTCAGTCCCCCTCGCCCCTCCTGCCGGCCCATTACTCACCCGCCTCTCCAGGGGTCTCCCGGCTGAACCCACACAGCATGACTGCTATTGTCTCCCGGTGCCACCGGCTCCCTCCCTCGCCCTCCCCAGGGAGGGGCCGTGGGAGGGGAGCTCCTGGCTCCCACTGGCTGGGCACGCGTCCACCCACCGCAGCGGGCGGCCCTCTGCTTAAAGGGGACACGGCCGTCGTCACGGCTGATTCCTGGATGGGGCTCAACACACCCCACACCCCCCCCCCACCCCGCCACCCAGTCTGAGTCTGGGCAGGGGGTCTCTGAAGACGGCAGACCGCCCCCAGGGCCCTCAGGCAGACAGACCCCTGGGCCAACTCTGCGCCTGACGTGTCCCGGGACTTTGGGGAGTGACTGCTGCCCGCCCTAGACTCAGTGTTTCCATCCGGAAAAGGGGAACGGTGCCTGCCAAACTTTTTTTTTTTAAGTAGCAGATGCTAGTGGAATCTTGCACGGGATTCCCAGGACATGAGGCAGAGGACAACCAGTCATTGAACGAGGCCAGGGTGTGTCTGCAGGTCTCAGTGTAGAAACCCTCACCCTCGGAGCCCCCTGGCCCTTCCACGGACATTCCAGCTTCCTCTCCCAGGCCTCCGTCTCCTCTCCCCGAAGGTGGGACTTGGGGAAGACGAGCCCAGCACCCTGTTAGCCGGAGCATCTCCCAGCTGTGTGGGAAGACAGAGAAAGCCAGGAGCAAGTTCCGGCTTGATGGACAGGGGCAGCTGGTCACAACTCCAGCCCCCGTTGGGCCTCGGGCCGACACCCTCCTGGGTGCTTCCTCTGCACCAGCTCAGGATGGCCCTGACGACCCTGACTGACACCTGGGGCTCCCCTCCAGCTCTCCAGCTGGTTCTGCTCACCCACCAATGCTGGTACCGGCAGAGAGCCACACACCGCAGAGGTGCTAGAAGGATGGGGGATGGGGACTCGGGGTGTCAACAGCCTGGACAACGAACGGCATGTTGCAGCCAGCTGAATGAGCAGGGAAAGAGACGGACAAGGTCTCGGCTCCCTGGAAGCGCTCCGATGCATGGGAACAACGGGGCTCAAGTGTCCCCGGGTCCTGCAGCAATTGGGAGGGTGCGGCCTGCGGCTGGGAACCCGGGGCTTCATCTGAGGTTCCTCCCCAGCAGGGACGCCCAGCACAGAGCCCAGCCCACAATCCCCGGGTTGCCCAAGCTGGCTCCTGCCAGCCCCAACCTATTGGCACCTTCAGGACAAACCGGGACTCTGAGTGTGTGGGGGGGGTCACTTGCACCCCTGGATCCACAGGTCACGTTCCTTGCCTGATGCCCACCTCCCCAGGGTGGCTTCCTGTTTGGGTGACTTCAGGTACGTCCCAGGGTGCAGGGTGCCTTGGGCCTGAGGTGAGGTCAAAGGTCAAAGAGATGCCAAGGTCTCAGCCATAGGAGGGAGGGTGAGCACCAGGTAGGAGAGGGAACCTGATCTGGGAGGCGTTTGCTGGGAGAGGGGCTGTGGGCTCTCCGTGTGGCCCATGGTGCCCTGCAGCCGTCACGATAAGGCCCTTGATGAAGAGCCTGACAATCCCCAGGGCACCGAGAGCCGCCTTGGAGCAGCCCAGCTGCATCCCAGGCAGGAAGGGGCACAGCTCTTCACAGACCCTCATCCTCTTCCCGCCGCCCCACCCCCGCCCCGACTTACAGCCCAAGGCTTTGGAGTTCCATTCACCCCCTTTCATAAGAAAATATTTGCTCTCCGAACACATGCATTTAAATGAGCGATTAAGACTGAAGGTCTGAACCCTTGCCGTGTTTCTCTCTCGCGCGCGGCTCCTTTGGAATTTACTCTCGTGGAAGAGGAGCGGCCAGAAAGGTCACGCCACAGGTTATGGGAGAGCTGCCTTGCAGCAATTCTCTGAGAGCCTGCTGTGCGAGGAGCCAGCAAGGACACAAGCGAGGGCCAGCATCTTCCCCCTGCCCTCTGTCCCTGCCAGCCCACCAAGCACGTTTCACTCCACTTCATCCAAAAAGTGGGTCTGAAAGCAACTGTCGGTCCGTTCTGGAACAAGGCAGGGTTTAAGCGAATATTTGGCACAGAGAGGTTAGCCGACTTGCCCGAGGTCAACCAGCTGTGAGGGCAGAGCCAGGTGTACACCTAAGAGGGCTGTTCTTTTTTTTTAGAAGATTGCTTCTGTTTTGTTTTTCCTTTAACATAGAGATGCAGTACTTTTATTTTTTATTTTATTTGGCTGTGCTGGGTCTTAGTTGCAGTGCCTGGGATCTAGCTCCCTGACCCGGGACGGAACCTGGGGCCCCCTGTATGGGGAGCAATGAATCTCAACCATCGGGCCACCAGGGAAGTCCCAGAGGTCTGTTCTTAAAGGCGCGGCTAGATGCCTCTCAAGATGAAGAGGTCTGGGGGTGAGAAGAGGGGGTCCACCAAGAAGGCGTCTTTGAGCCTGAATGCGGAGGATGGGAAGGGCGGTGCCGTGAACACAGCGCCCCGGGGCAACGGAAGAGGAGACCAGGCGGGAGAAGACGGAGCCAGACCTCGGAGGACTGCTGACAGCCGCTCCTCTGGGTGTGGGCTGAGGATCAGCCGCATCAGTGTTACCAGCCCCACCGGGAGCACCCCCAGAAAGGCAAAGCTCAGGGCTCCCTGGGCCTGCTGAGCCAGCATCGGCATTTCAACTGGCTCCCCAGAGGATGCGGAAGAAGTTTAAGAGTGCTGTATAATGAGCCAGGCTTTCATCCTGCAGACAGTGGGAGCCATAGATGGTTGGAGAGCAAGGGTGCAAGAGGCTCCGCGAGGACCTGAGACTCAGGACACCGGGCCCCGAGGGAGGAGGGGGGAGGGCATGGGATGAGCAGCAAGGGACCCTGCTGGGACCTGGGAGCTGGGGGGGTGGGGGGGACTGCGGCGGGGCCCTGCCCCAGAGATGAGCCCTCTCATGCACTGCGGCCGAAGCTCGGGAAAACAGAGGAAACGAGGCACAGATTGCTGGGCGTGCATGCGGCTAGAAGCCAGGTCTGCTAGGGGCCGCCGGTCGCTTGTGGGCACGGGGTTTGAGTGTTCTACATTTCCAGCACTGTGGATGACCCGGGAGGGGCACTGGGCAGCCTGGGGAAGGAGGCAGGGCCACTGAGCTGACGGGAGGTCCCTCCACGGCCAGGAGAGGCCCTGACGCCTCCGCGTCCTCAGCTCTTACGGGACAGTCAAAGAATCAATAGCTGTGTGACCTGGGGCATGCGTCCAAACCTCTCTGGGCCTCAGCTTCCTTAGCTGCACAAAGGGAATAATAACAGCACCCACCCTCTAGGGTCAGGGAGTCCAGATATAGATTCGGGAAGCATTTATGAACCCACTTTTCTGCCAAGGGTCTCATCCCAATGCCTTGGATGAATGAGGCCAGAGAAGGGGAACTTCAAGGTGGCTGAGCACACAGGCCAGGCGCACCCAGGTTCAAACCCCAGCTCCGCCACCCAAGGACCTTGTCATTCTGGGCAAATCACTTCTGTCAGAACTGCTTCCCCACCAGTGACGAGCAAGGGCACAGAGGCCTTAGGAGGTCTGCCCAGTGCCCTGACCTCCTCCCTGCAGGGCATTCTTGAAGCCTCTTAGGGTGCCATGCGGTGTAGGATCCTGGCATCGCTGACCCCCACCCACCCAGGGACAGTGACCCCCCCCCCCCACCTCCATGAGTGGGAACTGACCCCACGCTGCACAGATGGGAAAACAGAGACCCAGAGAAGGTGATGTCGGAGCCCCACCAAGCCCCCTCACCCAGAGCAGAGTGGGGCTTGGACCCCAGCCTCTGCCCCTCCTCTCAGACCCCAGGGCTGGTTCGTCATCACCACGCAGACAGACCATGTCCTGAGCTGCCAGACACCCTGAGTGACGGCCGGAAATGAAGTCTGGGTGGGAAGGATGCGGAGATGGCGATCCGAGGACAAGAGATAAACCATTTATTGCTGTTCTGTTGCCTCTTCCTCCTTGTCTCCCTCCCTCCCTCCTCACAGTACCCCGAGGGCCAGGCGAGGACAGTCACTCCCCTCTCCTCTCGTCAGACATTCCCGTAAGCGGGCACTGTCGTCCCCATCTCACAGATGGGGAGACTAAGACCTGGGGTAAAGCCACACCTGGGCTGTGCCCGGGAGTAGGCCCCCAGGCTGACACCTGCCGGTCCCCAGTGCCCTTCACCCCAGCCTCCCTCCAGCCCTGGAGGGCAAGGTGGTCTCCGGCGGCTTCGAGAGCAAAGCACGACAGACTGTGTGCAGAGACAGGGAAGGGTGAGGCTCGGGAGGCGAGAGGAACCGCAGCGGGCCCTTCACGGAGAAGCTCTGTGCCCGGCCGCGTTCTCAGCCTTTTACACCTGTCTTCTCATTTCATCTGCATTCCTCAGACGTGAGGAAACTGGGGCCCAAAGAGATGAAGCCACTTGCTCTGAGTCACACAGAGTCTGAGGACCAAGTGGGATTTACACCCAGGCCCTGCTGATGCTGTCTACATAAACATCCCACCTGCAGGCCCTCCTGAGAAATGCACACTCACAGACACAGGAAGAGAAACGGGTGGGGGGTCCCCAAGCTGCTGCTCCTGGAGGGTCTCTCTGTCCTCTGACTAGGGCAGGCCACGGGGCCATTGCCCAGGCCCGGACACAAACGGGGAAGCTCCTTGGGGCTCCCTCTCGGCCTCCATGCAAGACACCGGCAATGGCTTCTCTCCTGGAGGAGAAACATGGGCGATGACCATGTAGGGGCCCCTGGAGCCTCGGGCTCCTCCTCTTAGTGATGAAGCTGTCCTCACGGGGTTTTGTTGAGACTCAGTGACTAAACAAAACGCTTGGAAAACTGCAGCGCACAGGGCGCATGAAGGTGGCCAGTGTGAACAAGGCCCTGCCCTGCCTCTCTGGTCACTCGGCGCCCGAAAGCACCCACTGCCTGCCAGACACTAAGCTGGGCCCCAGGTTTCCAAGAGGCCAAAGCAGGTGTGGAGCCTGCGCCTCGGGCTGCTGCTCTGGGGGAAGGACAGAGATCAGAGGAGTAGAAGTGAAGTTGCTCAGTCGTGTCTGACTCTCTGCGACCCCATGGACTGTAGCCTGCCAGGCCCCTCGGCCCATGGGATTCTCCAGGCAAGAATACTGGAGCGGGTTGCCATTCCCTTCTACCGGGGGATCTTCCCGGCCCAGGGATCGAATCTGGGTCTCCCACATTGCAGGAGATTCTTTACCATCTGAGCCACAAGGGAAGCATCCAAAGGAGAGAAACCCACAAATGCAGGTAAGTGATGGAGTCAGTGCTAAGGGCTGAGGGGCCAGGATAACAGGTGGCAGCCAGGGGTCAGGGAGCCCCTGGAGGAGGTGCCTCTAGCCTGAGACAGGTTGGGAAGGAGTCAGGGTGGCTGCGGGGGTGAGTGTGGGCTGTCTGGGGAGCAGGAGGAGGAGAGGAGCCGGGATTCTGCTCCGGGTGCAGTGCCAAGGGAGGCACCGGGGGGTTTAAACAGGGTCCTGAGTGATCTGACTTGTTTCCAAAAAGCAGCCAGAGGGGCTGGGCTGCCAGGGTGCAGATGCCATGGGGGGACCAGAGCAGGAAGGGCCAGGTGCCTCAGGGGCAGGAGACTGGGCAGCCGATTTTCTCCGTGCCTCAGGCCAGTCCCTTCCTGCTCTGAGCCCGTTTCCCTCCTCGTGACCAGCAGTGTGAGTCTGGGGACCTGCCAGAGAGTGAGGGCGGAGGGGAGAGGTCAGAAGCCTGGAGTCAGGATGCATCGCGATGCAAAACAGGAAAAAAAAGGAAAGGGGGCGGAGCTTAAAGGAAACATCCCAAATGGGTGCAAGGAAACGCAAATGCGTGCGAGAGCCGCCAGACTCACCGCTGAGCAGAGAGGTGAAGGGGAAGCAGCGCTTCTCTCACTGGACTCCTCAGGGCAGCGAACATGAGAAATGCAGGCGAGAGCAGGCGCTGGTGCCCACCGGGGAGGTGGAGGGGCGGGGCACTGCGGCGGGGTAAACTGAGGCAGCCAGGAGAGACCCAGACCCTCCCCACCCCCCCCCCCGCCCCCCCCGGTAGGCAACCTCCAGCAGTCAAAGCTATGGTTTTTCCAGTAGTCACATACCGACGTGAGAGCTGGACCATAAAGAAGGCTGAGCGCCAAGAATTGATGCTTTTGAACTGTGGTGCTGGAGAAGACTCTTGAGAGTCCCCTGGACCAGGCAATCCTAAAGGAAATCAGTCCTGATATTCATTGGACGGACTGATGCTGAAGCTGAAGCTCCAATACTTTGGCCATCTGACACGAAGAGCTGACTCACTGGAAAAAACTCTGATGCTGGGAAAGATTGAGGGCAGGAGGAGAAGGGGACAACACAGGATGAGATGGTTGGATGGTGTCATCGACTCAATGGACATGAGTTTGGGTGGACTCCGGGAGATGGTGAAGGACAGGGGAACCTGGTGTGCTGCAGTCCATGGGGTCACAAAGAGTCAGACAGGACTGAGCAACTGGACGACAACCCTAAGGGGCAGCAGTGGGAACACCATTTGTGAAGATGACCTGAGTCTCCATTCTGCGGGAGGCGGCGCGTGACATGACGGCCACACCCCGGGCACAGCCACGTGGATGGGTTTAGATATATAGTGTCGAGCTCATGGGAGCAAGGAGAGGAGGAGAAGGGAAGGAGGACAGAGGGGAAGAAAGGAGGCCAGGAGAAGGCAGGAACTATCGTGAGATTTCCCTGTAATATCACGTATAAACTAAAAACACACACAAAGCGCAACGTGTGCCCAAGGGCACATACACAGTAAAGATCTATGTCACAGAGTGAGGGTTTCCAGGACAGTACCTGGGAAGAGGGATAGGGCAGGAGGGAGGGAAAAATAAAGCAACCAGAGTGGGTGCCAGGCTGGCCCAGGACCAAGTGCGCTATGAACTGAAGACTAGCTCAACCGCTGAAGCCTGGGACTAAAAGTGAAAAATAAACAGATGCCTCGAATGGCTTGTTCAGAAGCTGAAGCTCTCTCCTGAGGATACTGGGGAGCCAGTAGGGAGGGAGGGAGGGATGGGGTCAGCCCAGTTCCTTAGAAAAGTAACCGAACTGGGAGCTGAGAGAGCCCTGGGTGGGGGTGGAGCCTTGGCTGACCTCAGTCACTCTCCCCACCAGGACCACTCAGACTGCTCACCTGCGTACTCGCTGCCTGAACAAAACCAGAAAATAAATGCGTAGGCAGTCTGGGCTCGGCCCCGTCATGCATCCTCATCTCAGAGTGCCAAGGACACCATAGCAGTGCCCTCCCAACCCCCATGCGTGTCCAGCCTTGTAGAGAGCCCTGGGCTGGGAGTCAAGAGATGCAGGTTCGAGGCCCAGCTGCTGCCCACACAGGACCAACTCTGTGCCAAGAACATCACAGGTAATGCAGAACACCAGGGTCCCTTGTGGAAGGGCCCATACTCAATGAGGACCCGCCGGGAGCCCAAAGATAGCAAAAGGGAGCCTAAGAGTCAGCCCGCTCGGGGAGGCATCAGGGAAGGCTGCCTGGTGGAGGCGGTGTCCGGGCTAAGCCTTAAGGGACGCAGGAACCAAACCCTCCGAGATGCTGCAGGAAGGGCATTCCAGGCAGAGGGACGGCCTGGGCAAAGGGTGGGAGGGGGAAGGCGCGCAGTATCGTAGGAAGAGACACCAGCCTGCGTGGCTGAGGTCGGAGGTCCCCCAGGAGCAGGTGGGCTGGACAGGCAAGGGGCTGAGTCCTGATAGCCGGAGACCTGCTTTAGGGAGAGAATGGACTGCAGGGGGCATCCCGACACCCTGCGGATAACACTTGAGGAAGGGAGGCTCTCCTCAGCCCCCTCCACGAGATGCTGGCAGGAGGACACGTGGAGGCCCTCCCACGTGACCAAGCTGTTGGGAGCAGGGCGGGCGTGGAGAGCACTGGACCCAGAGGACTGCAACGTCCCTTGGGGCTGGAGACCCATGAGGCTTTGGAGGGGCAGGCGCAGCTCTCCTCCTCTGCCCTCAGCCACCAAGAGGAGAGGCAGGTGGGTTCAGCCTGTGGCTAACTCTGGACTCCTGCCATCCCCGCTCTGCATCAAGTGGTGCCCTCTGCGTCCTTGTGAAAATGCCCCAGAGAAGGGGCATCTACGCGCGGCTTTGCCATTTTGAGTGCAGGGTCTCATGGAACCCCCCAAGAGCCCTTTGACGTGGGCACTTCTGCTCCGCTCTTAGAGGAAACTGAGGTTCAGAGAGGGGAAGGGACTTGACCAAGGCCCCCTGCTAGGACAAGCCGAGGGTCAGAGCGTCAGAGTCAGGTGCTCCCGCCCGGGGTCCTTTACATGGGTTCTCCCTTCTGCCTGGAACTGCCTTCCCCTGCATCCCTAGAGCTCAACCTAAATGCCACCTCCACCAAGAAGCCCACCCTGACCACACGAGGTGAGTCCTCTTTACCCTCTCCCAGCCTTTCCTTCAGTACATTTGCTCACTTGTTTTTTTTCCACTAAAGAGGGGACCCTTGACTGTCTTGCTTATTGATTTTGACCCTATGCTCAGGGCTGGGCTTCATACAAAGTAAGAGCTAAATAAGTATTTACTGAACGAATGACTAAGAAATAAATAACCGCTGGATTGCTATGTTGGAAAGAAACCAATCGTTCATCCCTGTTCAATCTCATGCGGGAAGCCTTTCTGCTGTCTGGTATAGCTTGCATACCTCCATGAATGGGGAGCTCACCACCTCACAAGCAGCCCTCCCTATTCCTGAATGGCTGTCGGGATGGGAGTCCTTCTGTCATCCTGAGCTGGAGCCTGTTTCCTTATGGCTCCTCTGGGCCCTGCCTGCAGAGACTCATAGGTCGTGCCTGGAGCCAGGTCACGCCCTCAGAGCCCTGGCAGGAGAAGCCACAGCTCACAGTCTGGATGTGGTTCCAGTGGGGACCCACCAGCTTCCCTCCCACCCTGAGGGTCTCTCCTGGGTGTGTGGCTGGAAAGAGTGGGCGGCCACCGACACCCCACACCACCAGGAATTCTGGGGCCAGGCTCTTCAATCCCCTCTGGGCGTCAGTGTGCTTTTAACGTCCAGTGGCATTTGCTTCAGGCCCACGAGGCTGGCACAATCACCTCTTTTACAGATGAGAAAACTGGAGTCCAGAGGGGCAGGAGACAGGGGCAGGTGTCTGACTTCAAAGCCTTAATCTCAGCCCAACACATTCTCAAAAGGGCTTTGTGTGATGGTCTTATCTTATTTTGTGTCCTCCTGGTGGACTATTTGAAAGAGAATCCTGCTGTTGTGGACTCATTAGTGGTACAAGCTCATGCAGGGAGAGACTTTGGGAAGGCAAATTTTGGAGAAGGGAATGGCAAACCACTTCACTATTCTTGCCTTGAAAACCCCATGAACAGTACGGAAAAGCAAAAAGATATGAAACTGGAAGATAAGCCAGCCCCCAGGTCAGTAGGTTTCCAGTATGCTCGAACAGTGGTGCTGGAGAAGACTCTTGAGAGTCCCTTGAACAGCAAGGAGATCCAACCAGTCAATCCTAAAGGGAGTCAACCCTGAATATTTATTGGAAGGACTGACACTGAAGCTGAAACTCCAGTACTTTGGCCACTTGATTTGAAGAGTCGACTCACTGGAAAAGACCCTGATGCTGGGAAAGATTGAAGGCAGGAGGAGAAGGGGACGACAGAGGATGAGATGGTTGGACGGCATCACCGACTCAATGGACACAAGTTTGAGCAAGCTCTGGGAGATAGTAAAGGACAGGGAGGCCTGGCATGCTGCAGTCCGTGGGGTCGCAAAGAGTCAGCCACGACATAGCGACTGAACACTGCCACCACCAAGGAGGTCGCGCAGCCAGCTGAGAATACGCCGGTGAGATCCAGGCAGTAGGACTGCCTGGTGGAGGTGCAGGGCAGGGGTGGCCCCTGGCACAGGCCACTTATTTGAGGACAAGGCTTGACTCTGAGATTTCTGGGTCAGTGCCTGCTCCCGGCAGCTGAGGCTCCCCATGTTCCGTGGTTCCCTCAGTGCTGTTCAGGGAGAATCCTTGGGAGGTCACCAACTGGCGTCAAGAACCCGCCCTCCCCTGCAGCCTGGCCTCCCTCCATTCCCACCTCCAAGCCTTCACGCTCTCGGTTCCCCAGGAATGAGCTGGCCCTAAGGCCTCCTCTGCCTGGCAAAAAAAGCTCCCCAGGGTTGCCCCACTGTCACTTCCTGGGGGCCGTTCCAGCTGGTTGGTGTCCCATCTGGGTCTCCAAAGCCCTGGGGCATCCCTGAGAGCCACCAGCAACTCACCGGATGCCCCCCTCTTCCTCTCCTGTCTACTCCTGACAAGCCTGACCCCTAAAGGGAGACAAACATTTCAGCCCTGCCAGCACCCCCTCCTCCAGCAGCAGCAGCGTGGGGGCCTGTGAGGGGACCACCCTGGGCTCAGGTCCTATCTCCACCCCTGACTTGGCTGGGTGACTGTGAGCAAAAGTGGCCTCAACCCTTCCACGTGTAAAATGGGGGTACATGTGTGGGCTGGGGCGGAGGCCGGCCTGTGGCCTCTGGGGGCTCCAGCTCCTACCTCGCCAGCCTGGGACTCTTCGCCTCAGTCCCCAGCTTGGGCTCTAAACGACCCTGTGTGCTCTGCTGCTGAGTCGTGTCCAACTCTTTGGGACCCCATGGCCTGTGGCCCGCCAGGCTCCTCTCTCTGTCCATGGGATCTCCCAGGCAAGAATACCGGAGTGGGCTGCCATTTCCTTCTCCAGCAGGGAAGCTTCTGGACCCAGGGAACGAACCTGTGTCTCCTGCATCTCCTAGACTGACAGGCAGATTCTTTACCACTGAGCCATCTTGGCTGTTTCCAAACGTCAAACAAGCGTCCCTCGACGGACTGTTTTGCAACCAGGGGACCGAGCCTCGGTGACGAGCAAGGACTGTCCCCAAGGTCACCTGCAGGGACCCTAGCAGCCCCAGTTGTGTGGCTCTAAGAGGCTGCTGGGTGGGTGCCCGCCCCCCTTCCCACACTTGCACTTATGAGTCACCATCACCTGGGCCGAGTCAGTGAAAGGCGGGGGCTGGAGGGACAAGGTCAGCCCAAGGAGAGCCATGGGCGGATGGGAAGCGGGGAGACGAGACTTCCAGCCCCAGGGGAGCCGGGTGGGGGCACAGAGGGAAACTGTGGCCAGGAGGAGCAGGGCAGGGCTCCGGGACCACAGGCAGCAGGGTCTCCTGTGCGATGGCTGTTCTTTCTGCTCCATCAGGCCGTCTCCCCAGCAAAGAGACAGAGGCCGGCAGCCTTCACAATCACCAGGGCGATTAGCGGGCAGATGGTCCTGCTGGACTGAACTTTCAAGCCGACAAACGGAGACGATGCTGGGACACGGGCTGACCCGATCAGCACTGGTGCTGGAGGGCGCCGCCGCCACTCAGCCTGGAGGGGGTACCTTGGGGGACCCCGTCACTGTCTCTGCAGGGCCGTCCTGGGGCAGGGGTAGCAGAGGAAAGGGGGAGAACCTGGGGAGAGCCTGAGGAAGACAGGCTAGTAGCTGCACGCTGAGGGGTCCTCTGATCCTGGCCAGGAGGCCAGATAACTGACCACTGAGAAAAACGCCCGTGGTGAGATGTTTGGGCTTGGAAGTCAGACTGCCTGTGGGTAGGGGGTGAGGGGGGCAGGGGGTTACACAGACACCACCATTTCCTTCCTGGCTGTGTGACCTTGGAAAGTTGGCAAGTCACATCCTCCCTGAGCCTCAGTTTCATCATCTGTAAAATGGGGTAATTTAGTTCACAGCTCACAGGACTGTCGTGAGGATGAGAATGTACATAGGAAGCACTTAACACAATGCCTAGCAAACATCAAGTGCTCAATAAAGGCTTGGAGAACACAGAACAGGTCCAGAGACTCACTCCTGGCTGCGGGGTTCCAGGAATTATTCCAGGCTGAGTTGATCCTTGGCCCTCTCTGCCCCCGGGGAGGGAGAAATCCCCGGGGACTCGGGACACCCTCGCTGGTCTGAAGTTGGGCGGGTGGGGCGGGGCAGCGGGGCGGGGGTGCAGGCTGCTGTCTGGGCGCTGGAGGCAAGAGGCCTATTTCCACACTGAGAGTCAGATCCGAGACCCCCAGCGCAGCTGCTGCAGTGTGAGAAGCGCCGGGAGCCGGATGTGGAGGCGAGAGGCAGACAGAGGAGAGACTCATTATGGAGGGAGAGGAAGCAGTGAATAATTCATCACAGATGTGCGCCACGGAGTGGGGTGCAGGCAGACCGAGCTCGGGAGGGCACGCGCGAGAGAGGCCCCGCTCGGCCGGCGGGGGGCACCGCTATCCTTGATAACCTCGTCATCCCTGAGCTGCCCCTGGCTCCCCCGGCACCGCAGGAGCCTCACCAGAGGGTCCTCCTCACCACCCGCCCTGACCGCCCCTGCTCCAGCCTCGCCAGCCTGGGGACATGCAACCCGTCCGCACCCCAGGCCCTCTGCACTGGCCGCGGCCTCTGCCAGCCACACTCTTCCCCTGGACGGTCCCCTGGCTCCCTCCCTGCCCTGCGTCAGGGCTTTGTCCCAGGGTCACCTTCCCCCCACACCCTTTGCGAAACTGTACCCTGCTAACCACTTGCCCTCACGCCCTTTCCCTGCCTCGTCTTTCTTTCCAGCGTGGCACCACCATATATCTCCCTCATCTGTCTTGTTCCTTAGCTGCCCCTCCTCCTAGAAATGTCAGCTCCACGGGGGCAGGGCTTCCTGTCCGTCTTCCTCTCTGTTGTACCCCAGGGTCTAGAATAGTATATGGCACGTAATACGGTACCCCGTGAGCGAGTGAATGGCTCGGGGTATTCCCCTGCCTCGACAACCATCAACTCCCCCTCCACCCCCTACAGCCCTAGCTCTCTCCCCACACCCCCGCCTGTGGTTTGCTCAGTACCCGGAGCCCGTCCTAACACTCACAGCTGGCCTCTATTCCTTGCTGGTCATGGACCCTCCACGGCGTCCCCTGCGCCCAGGACAGAGTCCAAGCTCCACGGCCTCCCACCTGCTCTGCCCCAGCTCCCATCCGTCCCAAACCCTTCATGCTGACCGAAGTCGCCCGACCGATTCTCTGAGGCAGATCTGCGTACAAACTGTTCCCTTTGCCTAAATCCTCTCTTCCTCCCTTAGCTGTCTGGAAAACTCCTACGCATCCTTAAAAACCCCACTCTGGGGGCTTTCTCCCCTCTCACAAGAAAACCACTGCTTCCTTCTCCAAGCATGAACAGGAGGACCCTGTCAGTCCCCCAAGCAACCCACCCCCCACCCCTGCCATGCCCCGACATCATCTACCCCTCGTTTCTCCCTGGGTCTGAGGCCCCTGAGTCAGAAACTGCAACACCTAGCACTTTGCAAGTATGACCTCAGTGGTCCTTGCAGCCACTCAGAGAAGAAGGCTCCAATATTAATCCCATTTCACAGATGGGAAAACGGAGGCCCAGAGAGGTGAAGGCACTTGGCCTGGTGGCACGCCTGAGACTTAAACCCGGCCCATGGCTCCACGACTTGCGTATCCTGCCTCTCTCACATCAGCACACATCAAATTACATCTCTCACTCTTTGAATTGAATGTAACTATTTTATGCCTCTAGAGGCTGAAGCTCCACTCAGAGTCCAGCACTTGGGTCAGAGTGCAGCTCTGCAGGCCCCCCGGCCCCCACTGTCCAGATGCAGAAGCCAAGGCCACTGTCAGGACTGAGGCGGGCGGGGGGAGGACAGTAAGCCGCCAGCATCCTGGAGATGTCCCCAACACTGGGTGCACCCAGCAGGGGCTCCCCCGGCCTCTAGGGCTGCAGCAGAGATGGGGTGCCAGCCGAGTCTGAACCCCAGCTTTCCCCAGTCCCAGCCCCGGCAGGAAGCACGGCTCCTCAATTTAAGCCAAGCCTCAAATCCCATTCTGGGAGACACAGGAGCGGTTGCAGATGGCACGAGGCCCAGGGACCGCCCCGCTTAAGCAATCACACGGTGAAGAGCTTGGGGGTCTTACCCAGGAAAGACGGGAAATAGGTTTGTCTATGTTAAAAAAAATAATGGGCTGGAAGTGGAGAGACGTGTCCTCACACATTTAAAAAAATGCTTTGGAAAAGAAGAGAAACGCCTTTCCTTCCCCCACAACCTCTTGAGTCCCTCTCCCCCGAGAATTCCCATTTTAAATGGATGTGCAGGCTCATAACACCGGCGAGCAAGGTCCCTGTGCCTCCTTTGAGCCCCCCCAAAGGAGTGGGGAGATGCCACAAAGCCTGGCACCCGTCAGCGCAGTCTGTCCTCGGGCGATTAGGCCGTGCTTCCCTCTGCCTTCTTCGCTTGTTTCCCATTAAGGGCTTGCTGGTCCCAGACACAACCACCCTGGGGTCCCTGTTTTTGTGGGGTGGGGGCAAGGGGGGAGGGGGAGGAGGAAATTGGGCCGCGGACAGCAAGATGAAATTCAAGATTACCAGGGGGGTCTTCTGGGTGCCAGGCCCCGCCCCAATCTTTTCTAATTGTCACTGCAGTCTCAGAAGGGCGGGCTTTCCTTGGGTGCCTTTTATCGACAAGGAAACTGAGGTTCTGAGCCAGCCACGCAGGAAGCAAGAGCCAGGTATGTCGGGGACAATTCAAGCACTTTCTGCACCTCCAAGACCCAGAACCGGATCTGCAGCATGAAGCTGGCTGTTCTCCAAATCCTGAGGACACTCAGATCAGAAGCAGGTCAGGCTGGGTCTGTCCATCCCTCCAGCCTAGGGGGAGCCCCCTGGGTTCTTGGGGGGCTGTGGCACCGAGCAAGATGGCAAGAGCCTTGATGAGGGAGGGGCTTCTCCCCTGGGGACGGGCGGCTGGGAAGCCCCAGGGGAGATCCTGTCCCTATCCAGGTTGCTCTGCCCCAACAGAAGGGGCTTCCAGGGGCCTCTGGGATGTCAGACCGCCAGCAAGCCGCCCAAGGGCCAGTGCAGGCCCCACTCTGCCAACCCACGGACCTTGCCACCTCTTGGCCACTCCTGAGGCGGCCCCACCCCTCACGGAGGCTCCTTCGTCTGGAAAAAGATGCTGCTGACAGTTTCCAGAGCTGGCTTGAGAAACCCTCCGAATGCCGGCTGTGTGGCCACAGGCAAGTTACTTAACCTCTCTGGGCCTCAGTTTCCCCCTGTGCGCCTTCAGGGTGAGGACAGGGCAGACCATGCAGGGCCACAGGGAGGAACTGAAGGGTTAGCGAGATGCCTCGCACACAGTCAGCTACTCTCATCCTTCTGAAAAGTCCCATTATCCTGAGTTCTGAGGCCAGAAGCACAGAGGCTGCAAACCCACGACCTCCACCCCATCCCACGTGCGTGAAGAGGCCTGGGGTCTCAGGGCCTGGAGGGCTGGACTCCCTTCTCCAGACGCTCTTCCGCACACCCTGCCAGAGCCACTTCTGGAGCTCAGCCTCATTCGGGTCCCAGTCCTGCATTTGCCCACAGCCCCCCAGCCCCAACTCCCCCCACACAGCCCCTCATCACACACACACACACACACACACACACACACACACACACACACTCTGTTGGCCCACCTCCACCCGCAGCCCCATGCCCCGAATCAGGAGAAAAGCAAAAGTCGCCAGGGACATGGGTGACGAAGGCGAAGAAAAGCGGAGCGAGGCGGACAGTCACAGAGAGGCCAGGAGGGAGCCCAGAGCGCGGGGGCAGAGCGGGAGAGAGGCCAGGAGGCCAGAGGAGGGTCAGAGAGACGCAGGGAGGAGACAGGACCAGACCAAGAGGGACGCGAGAGGCCCGGAAGAGACAGAGGCGGAGAGAAGGGCCGGAGTTGGAGACTCAGACAAAGACAAGGAGAGGTGGAGACTCGGGGAGCCGGCCAGGGCAGGGCATCGAGTGTCCCGGACGGAGACCCCAGAAGCCAGAGGAGGGCGGAGCCGGGGGGACGGGGCGGGGCGGGGGCCCCGCGGCCGCCGCCCTCCAGCTGGACCCAGGGCCAGCCCTAGCCCCCGGGGCCCCGTACCTTTGGGCCGTCGCCTCACCACGCCCAGCCGCCACTTGAGCGACACGGCCAGCATCGCGCCGCCTGCCCTGGGCCCGGAGCCCCGCTGCCCGGCCGCCCGGCGCGGCTCCGCGCTCCTCCGCGCTCTTCTGCGCGGCTTGCGCTTCTGGCAAAGGCTGGGCGCTCCCTGCTCCGCCCTCCCCGGTTGCTAAAATAGATAATCCTCCCCGGAGCCCGCAGCGGTGCCATCAGTGAGGTCCTTCCTCCCCCGCAGCCCGGCCTGGGGAGTGCGCTTCCCAGGGGGGCGGAGGTTGGGGGGGACCCCCGACATCGGAGCAAACCTCCCCCGCCCCACCGGCTCCTCTATCCTCCCAAAGCCTCACCTTGCCTGCTCACCCCATCTTTTGCCCAAATCTACCAATCCCCCTCTCTCCTTCCCCGGGTGGAGGGTCTGTTTGATGCCCCCAGGCCTTGGCACTCCCTGGAATGTTCCTCCACTCCTAGATGTCTCTGCCCAGGGAGGTTTGCTCAGAGATTCCCGTCCGCCCGCTGGGCCCCAGTAATGCTTTGCATACTAGGTTGAGACTGTCTATCCCCTACAAGCCTGGGAGTCCCTGCAGACGAGGACAGGGTCCTCTCATCCTGTGTCCCCTGAGGTCGGCACAGGCATCTCACAGCCATAGGTGTCGAATGCTGAGTCTGAGGCCCCACGGCCTCACTCCCGGCTGCTACGCTTAGCTCACTCCCAGCTGCTACGCTTAGCCCGGTTTGTAGCAATGAGCAACAAGAGAATCCCCACCAAACTGGCTGGGGTGAGGGCGGGGGGCGTGGTGCTGATGGAGACCTGTGAGAGCTCCAGGCATCCAGCAAGAGCTCAACAAAAGCATCTGGTGTCCCTTCCTGTCTCACACGCAGCTAGCCTCCTCACTGACCACCCCAGCACTACAACTTGGAGCCAGGCAGAGGGGCAGCAGGGGGCTCGGGGTCACAGAACAGACGCGTGGCAGACGGGCCGGACGCCAGGTGGGGCCCCTCCCCATCAGGGCGGCTCCTCCTTCCTCCATCCTTTCTGCAAACCACTGATGCTGCCACAGTGAATCAGGCCACGGAACACCTTCACAGGGAGGGCCAGATGCCCTCTCGGGAATCACGAGCTAAGTTGCTTCAGTCCTGTCCGACTCTTTGCAACCCCATGGACTGGAGCCCGCCAGGCTCCTCTGTCCACGGGATTTCCCAGGCAAGATTACTGGCATGGGTAGTCATTCCCTTCTCCAGGGGATCTTCCCGACCTGGGGATTAAACCCGCTTCACTTCTCGCATCTCATGCACTGTACTGGCAGGCGGATTCTTAACCACCAGCGCCTCCTGGGAAGCCCCCACTATGGATGGAGTGCAGGGCAATTATTCTGAGTCAACAGACCCTGCAGCTAACAGAGGTGACTGACCCAGTGAGACACTGATGCCCTCCTCAGTGATCCCCTAGTCCTTCAGATTCCTCCCAGGAGTCTCCACTTGGCCCTGTCACGCCTTACTGCCTCCCTGAAGCTTAGAGATCAACCAGTTTTGACAGAGAGCAGGCCACAGACTCAGAGCGTGCCCCCTCCTCTGCCCCAGTGTGGGTTCCAGCCCAGTGCACCGGGAGACTCTTGCTGGTGGGCTTGGGGAAGCCCTGTGGGGGCGACTCAGCGAGGCCAGCATGCCTGGGTCCTTTCTGCTGCATCTGGGGGGTCTCCATCCCTTCATCCTGAAGGCAAGAGTGGCAGGGGCTGCTCAGGGCAGCCCGGCAAGATGGAAGCCAGCATGTGAGGGGCTCACACAGCTGCTTCCTGAGACACAGGGCGGGGTGCAGGGCACCCCCATCTCAGATTGACCCACTCCACCGCAAGGCTGCCCACAGGCAGGGAGGCCCAGCCTCCAGCCAAACAGCAAGTCTCTGGCAGAGCTGTGCAGAATCAGGTGAGAAAAGAGAACTCCAGCCTTGGAGGATGGGCAGGCCTGGGTTCAAATCCTGACTCAGAGTGCCCCCCACTGACAGCCTCAGTGGGCTCATCTCCCAACTCGTCCCAAGCTCAAAGTACCGTGGGTTGCCCCCATCGAGAGGGGCACAGACTCCACTCAGAAGTCACTTGGGCCCAGCCACTCACAGCCGATTGGGAGGCGGCTCCCTGGGTGTCAGAGGGCCCAGGTCCTGGTGCCATGTCAGGCGTCACCCCAGGAGCAGAGTGAGGAGCATGTGGTCCCTGCCCTCTGAGAGCGCCCAACCCAGAAAGACGCTCTTCACCCCGCGTCTGCCTATCGGAACCCTGGGGACAGGACTCTGCTCTGCGCGGTGATCCCACAAGCTGGAGCATCTGTACACTGCAGATGCCCAACACCTCCTCTCACCACGCACAGTCCAGCTTCTCCACTAGACCACAAGCTCTCAGAGAGCTGGTGTCGGCCTGGAAGCCTGCTCTTTCTGCCTCCTGCTCCTTCTTCTTCCAGCAGCGTCACCCCACTTTTCTGGGGGGGCTGCTCCTCCCCTGCACTCAGGCTGGCTGGAGGTTGCCCCCCTACCCCCCACAAGCTCCTGGAGGGCCCTTGACCCAGAGCCCGCTAACCAGCACTCTCCTAGCCCGGCCACAGTGATGGGCTCAGGGACGGGCACACGACCCAAGTCCTGGGACCTGATCAAACTCCTGGGAAGGGGAATTCTGTCCATTGCAGGGTGTGCAGGGAAGTGGAGGCATGCTGGAGTCGCTGGTGGCCACAGTGACGGCAAAGTGGAAACGGGAGCCGTGAAGCTGATCCCACCCTGGTGATGACGCGCCTGATGTCAGTAATATCCCTTTTCTGTTACTTCGGCCAATACATTCCCTTCTTGGCTTAAGCGAGTGTGGGTTGAATCTTTGGCGACTTGGGCTCCACCCAGTGCCTTCCTCATTCAGCTTCAGGGCAGAACAGGGACCTGGCAGTCACTGGATGAGCGAACAAGTAAACAGACATAGACCGACGCGCTCCCCACTCTGCCTCCAGCGGTCGCCCTGAAACCTGGGCTCGAGCTGACGCAGATGGAAACTGGATGACGGGCTCCTCGCTGGCTCAGGAGTCCCCCGACTGGCAGGAGTGTAAAAGGGACACCGGGGCATTCCGGTTTCTGGCCGTGGAGAACTTGCCTGTCACCTGAGCGGCTCCTGTCAGTGCCCCCTTCCCCAAATTTTCACAGCGCTCCTTCTGCAGAAACGGTAGCTTGAGGGCGAGTGTGGGAGAGCGCAGGAGCCCCTAAAGGAGACGAGTCCAACGGGGAAAGGGCAGATCAGGGGGCTTCCCTGGTGGCTCAGCGGTAAAGAATCCTCCTGCCAATGCAAGGGACACAGGTTCGATCCCTGGTCCAGGAAGATCCCATATGCCTCAGAGCAACTAAGCCCACGCGCCACAATTACTGAGCCTACACGCCTCAGACACGGAAGCCTACACACCTCACACACGGAAGCCTACACGCCTCACACACGGAAGCCTACACGCCTCACACACGGAAGCCTACACGCTATACAGCCCATGCTCCGCAACCAGAGAAGCTACCGCACAGAGAAGCCCGCACACCCCACCCAGAGAAGAGCCTGCACAGCAGCGAAGAGCTGGCCCAGCCGAAAGTGATGAACTAAATGAGTTTCTACGAAAAATTAGCAGATCAGCCCAGGTGGGGAGCCAGGGGGCCTGAGTCCAGGTTCCAGCCATCTGCGGCTACAGGGTGGCCCCAAGCAAGTCCCTGCTGTTCTCTGGCCTCTTGGGCTGGAGTCCACGGTCCTCCCTGGGCTCACCCTCCCTGTGAGTCCCACTCCCTCTCCCGCAAGGCCCAGAGACGTTCCTCCCATCACCTAAGGTCACACAGCCACTGAGGCAGCAAGGCCAGGATTCAAACAGGGCCACCTGATTTCCCTTAAAAGTGAGCTAACAGACCCCGCCAAGAGATGGGCTCAGAGAAGGAAACCAACCACAGAGGGACCCAGGCTGGGCTCCACCCTGGATTCTGCTTTTTCATCCCTGCCTCAGCCTCACAAAGCCCCAGAGGCGGTGGGTTGCCGTCACCCCCACCTGCTTCACCCCCACCTGCTTCCCCGAGCAAATTAACATCTCATCAGATATGCCTTTAATCTTCTCAGCCCGGCCCTTTCTTCCCCGTGGGCCAAGTGGTGTGACATTTCTGCTGCCCAGCTCTGCTGATCTAAATAAGACAGAGGCCCCCAGGCTCTGCAGGCAACGGTGGGGGAGGGAAGGGGGCGTGGCCATAGCCGTCTTAACGGCTTCTCCAGGCTGGTGGAGGGAGGAAGTGAAGTGAAAAGTGTTGGTTGTTCAGTCGTGTCTGACTCTTTGAGATCCCATGGAGTATAACCCACCAGACTCCTCTGTCCATGGGGTTCTCCAGGCAAGAATACTGGAGTGGGTTGCCATGCCCTCCTCCAGGGGATCTTCCCAACCCACGGGTCGATCCCAGGTCCCCACACTGCAGGCAGATTCTTTACCATCTGAGTCACCAGGGCGGAGGGAGAGGACGATGGCTATCCATCCGTGCATCCATTCACTCGTTCAACCAGCGTTCTATTAAGCACCTTCTGAATGCCAAACCGGGAGGTCCAGCCACCATCAGAACCAGTTTTCACCGCGCTAACATTCTAGCAGGAAGACAGAGTAAACGTCCCAGGATGTTAGAATAGAAGGTGAAAAATGCTCGAAATGAATGGAGCAGGGTAAGGGGTATGTGAGCACAGAGGGAGATGTGGCCAGTTCTAAAGGGAGTGGTCTCCTCAGAACCCAGACTGTGGTCTCTAAATACTTTCTCCCAGTAAAAGGGTGCCCAGGGCTCCTCAGAGAAGAGGCTGATTCCAGGACCGGTGCAAGATGAGCCCGGCACATCTCGTGTTGCTATAAAGTAAGGACATGCTTGTGGCAGCGTTAGTGGTAAAGAACCTGCCTGCCAGTGGAGGAGACATGAGAGATACAGGTTGGAACCCTGGGTCGGGGAAGATCCCCCTCGAGGAGGGCATGGCAACCCACTCCAGTATTTTGCCTGGAGAAACCCATGGACAGGGGAACCTGGCGGGCTACAGTCATAGGTTCACAAAGAGTTGGACACGACTAAAGCGACTTCACACACACACACGGCCATGCTTGAAGGCTAATAGGGAGGGCTGAAAGGACACAGCAGCCAGTTTGAAGGCCTCCCACCAGCCACATGTGGGCCAAGCTGAGCATCAGAAAGAAAAATGACTGCAAAACTGCAAAGATCCATGTGTTCACGCTTCTCAGAAGAAAGAAAAACCTCCTCGGTTCCTTTGCAGGGACTCAAGGCAACAACTGATTATTCTATGAACAGAAGATGCAGAGAAAGAATGAAGCATTTATCCCTTCTTTCTGTATGAACGGTACTCGAAAGGAACCAAATAAGGGAATGTCATTCTTTACAGAAGAACCACTGCAAATAGGTGCAGAAGCGATAACAGAACTGGAAAGCCACCTTTTCACAGTCCTAATGAAATCGAGGATCTGGCACTGGGCATCAAGGGAGTGCTGAACAGAACTGGGTGACAGCAGGGCCCGGCGGACACTGCTTGAACTCCTAAAAGGATCTTAGCGTCACCAAAAGTGGAACATTCTGGCACGTGGGCCTCTTGATAGGATGTGGAAGCAAGCCCACAGCACCACCTGCTTTGCCTGCAAAATCAGACCTGAAAGAGGAGAGTGAAAAAGCTGGCTTAAAACTCCACATTCAAAAAAGCGAAGATCATGGCATCTGGTCCCATCTCTTCACGACAAATAGAAGGGGTAAAAGTGGAAACAGTGACAGATTTTATTTTCTTGAGCTCCAAAATCACTGCGGATGGTGACTGCAGAAATGAAAGAAAAAGACACTTGCTCCCTGGAAGGAAAGCTATGGCAAACCTAGACAGCGTTTTAAAAAGCAAAGACATCACTTTGCTGACAAAGGTCCGTATAGTCACTATGGGTTTTCCAGTAGTCATGTATGGATGTGAGAGCTGGACCAAAAGGCTGAGTGCCAAAGAATTGATGCTTTCGAACTGGGGTGGTGGAGAAGACTCTTGAGAGTCCTTAGGACTGCAAGGAGATCCAACCTGTCCATCCTAAAGGAGATCAGTCCTGAATATTCACTGGAAGGACTGATGCTGAAGCTGAAGCGCCAATATTTTGGCCACCTGATGCAAAGAGCCAACTCAGTGGAAAAGACCCCAAAGCTGGGAAGATTGAGGAGGGCAAGAGGAGAAGGGAACGACAGAGGATGAGACGGTTGGATGGCATCACCGACTCAACAGACATGAGTTTGAGCAAACTCCAGGAGATAGTGGGGGACAGGGAAGCCTGGCATGCTGCCGTCGCTGGGGTTGCAAAGAGTTGGACATGACTGAGCAACTGAACAACAACAAGATCCAAACCTCAGTCGACAGAAAGTACAAAGACTGAAGGCTGTACTCATGGCACAGTGAGGCCGTTCCACAGGACAGATGACCCGGTTTTGCCAACAAATAATTACAGTGGAAAAAAAAGAGAGGGAAAGGCGCTGTGAAAGATTAAAAGGGACTTGAGAGACTGACAACCAAGTGCGATTCGAAGACCCTGGTTGGACCCTGATTTGAACAAAAAGTGTGAAAAGACATTTGGGAGATGACAAGGGGAAATGGCACAAGGACGGAACAGGAGACGATGTGAAGGAATCACGGTGAATTCTGTTGGGTTGATGCTGTTATTTTCATTATATATAAGAAAAGGACTTTGGTGGAGAAACAGATGAAACAAACAGACAAAGCTCAAGATCTGCCCCTAAAATGCCTCGGGGGTAATCCTGTGCTATCAGTGCCATTTAGAAGTAAATGAAACTCTGAAATATAAAATAAAAAGAAGTAGGGGGGCTCACAAGGGCTTACCCGGGGGCTCAGCGGGTAAAGAATCCGCCTGCAAAGTGGGAGACCCGGATTTGATCCCTGGGTCGGGAAGATCCCTTGGAGAAGGAAATGGCAACCCACTCCAGTATTCTTGCCTGGAGAATCCCATGGACGGAGGAGCTTGGTGGGCTACAGTCCACGGGTGGCAAAGGGTCGGACACGACTGAGTGACTTCACTTTCACTTTCAGTGACTAAACAATAACAACCAACAAAGTCAGGGCACGGATTTTCAGGGAGGAAAGGTGACTGTTCCAGCATCACACAACTTCCAAGTGGCAGGGGAGAGGGTTCCAACACAACCCAGCCGATCACCTTCTCCCCGTACCCTCTGCTGTCCACCCTTATCAGACCCACTCTGAGCCAGAAGCAGCCCCACAGGGGGCTCAAAGCCCGCCAGGGGAGCAGCTTATACGTCTGATGGCTCCGAAACGTTCCCGAGTCAAGGAAGAGAATGCCATCAAGCATTTTCTGAGTGGGCTGGGGCAGCTGTCTGACAGGTGTGCCAACAGGGAAACAGGTGGCATGCCTGTTAATGGTCCTGGCACTGCCCTCACAGTGCAATGATTAGGAGCAGACGCCTGGGCAGGACATTATTAACGAGGATGCAGATGAAGTTGTGGGGTGCTTGGGCAGAGGTGATGGAGACGCTGCGTTTATGGTCGGTCCCGTGAGCCACCAGGGCCCCCCCACCAGCACCCATGCCTTCCCCACCCTGACCTCCAGGGCTTCTCCCCAGGCTTGTCCACAGAGTCTCCGGGAGGGGACAGCCTGGGGGCAGCTTTAGTGGCCAAAGCACTGGGTTCAAATCCTGCCCTCCCCTCATCCATGTAGTGGGAATCCCATCATCCAGGCACGTGGTTGTTACAGCCTCAGGAAATAAAGCAGGTCTGGGGCCAGTCAGGGCTTCCCTCGTGGCTCAGATGGTAAAGAATCTGCCTGCAGTGCAGGAGACCCGGGTTCCATCCCTGGGTCAGGAAGATCCCCTGGAGAAGGAAATGGCAACCCACTCCAGTATGCTTGTCTGGAGAATCTCATGGACAGAGGAGCTTGGCAGGCTACAGTCCACGGGGTCGCAAAGAGTCGGACACGACTGCAGCGACTTAGCCTGGGGCCAGTCAGGTCCCTGTGAAAGGGACCTCCCTTATTATTACCTGCCAGGTGTTTGCTTTCAGACTACACCTTGTTTGAAAAACCTGAATAAAACCAAAGTTTTAATTGGACTCTGCACAAGATACTCCCCTTGGATGGCAAGGAGATCAAACCAGTCAATCCTAAGGGAAATCGAGCCTGAATACTCATCGGAAGGACTGATGCTGAAGCTGAAGCTCCAATACTTTGGCCACCTGATACGAAGAACTGACTCCTTGGAAAAGACTCTGATACTCAGAGAGATTGAAGGCAAAAGGAGAAGAAGGCGGCAGAGGATGAGATGGTTGGATGGTGTCACCGATTCAATGGACATAAACTTGGTTGAACTCCAGGAGATAGTGAAGGACAGGGCAGCCTGGCATGCTGCAGTCCATGGGGTCACAAAGAGTCGGACACGACTGAGCGGCTGAACAACAGCAGCAAAGACCTCCCCAGCCTTTGCACACGGCAACCCTCCCCACGAGCCCATGATGTGCGGCTAAGATTGGTCCAGATACCAGGTGGAGAGCTAGGCAGAGGGCTGGGGGGTGTGGCTCTGAGCCTGAACCCCACAACCAGGCTCCAAGCCAACCCTCACAGCCAGCCCTCTTCCAAACACAGACGCCTCTGTTGTGGTCCCTGCGGGAGCGTGTGGGCTGGTGTGATTAAAGACAGCAAAAGTGGCAAAATGAGGGCCGGGGGTGCAGCGCACACCGGGCTCTGGGCGAGCTCCCAGCCTCGCTGCCCTTCTCACCGTGTGCCCCTCCCTGTGACCGTGCCTGCAGGCGGGGGCCCTCCGGGGTTGTGAGAGCCCCGCCTCCCCTCGGCCACCGCGGGGGCATCTCCTGGCATTTCGACAGGTGGGGAGGTTCATCCGGGTCTGTGTGTCTGCTTTCAGTGGACCCGAGGCTGCAGGTGGATGACATCACGGCCTGGGGGAGCCCGTAGGAGGCCCCGGCAGGCAGCCACATCCAAGCATCACCCTTCCTGGGGTGGCCTGCAGGTCTGTATCCCCGAGCCTGGCACACAGAAGACCAGGAGCCCCCACGGAGGAGTACAGGGGCTTGTACCCATCCACCTGTCACTGGCATGGTCTGTGCGTTTCACCCCAAACCCCCGACCTCAAGCACACAGAAAGGAAGGGGCTGGAGGCCACAGAGCTCATCAGTGGCAGCTTCAGACTGAATGCTTGAGCTACCTGCTCGGTCTCCCGGCCGCATCTGACTCTTTGTGGCCCCCACGGACTAGCCCGCCGGGCTCCTCTGTCCCTGGAATTCAGGCAAGGATACTGGAGTGGGTTGCCATTCTCTTCTCCAGGGTATCTTCCTGATCCAGAGATCCAAACCCTTATCTCCTGAGTGCGTCTCTTGCATTGGCAGGCGGATTCTTTACCACTGAGCCACCAGGGAAGACAATGCTTGAATGGCCCCAAATTCTTATGTTAAACACTTAACACCCAAGGTGACATATTAGGAAGTGGGGCCTTCAGGAGGCGATCGTGGTCAATGGGATCAGTGCTTTTATAAAAGAGACCCCACTGACTTGCCTGGTGGTCCAGTGGCCAAGAGTCTGGGCTTCCAATGCAGAGGGTGCAGGTTTGATCCCAGGTCGGGGAACTAAGATCCCACATGGCGTGCAGTACGGCCAATAAATAAACAAAAATTCAAAAGAAATAAATAAAAGAGATCCCAGAGAGTCCCTTGTTCCTCCCCTGACATGAGGACGTGGCAAGAAGGCGCCGGCTACGGAAGCAGGCCCTCCTCGGAGCCTGATCTTGGACTTCTGGCCTCTAGAACCGTGAGAAATACATTTCCGTTGTTCGTAAGCTGCCCAGGCAGCGTATTTTGTTACAGCGGCTGGAATGGACTAAGGCAGTGGGGCCAGAAATACCAAGCCCTGTTACCCACGCCTGCCCCTGCCCCGTGCAGGCAGTGACCACACACTCCAGCGACACCCAGGGATGGCCCTGCTGGGAGGGGGGTCTCAGGTAAAGAAAGGGCAAGTGTGTCCCAAGGGAGCACTCTGGGCTGTCCGCAGAGAGACTGGCCCGGCCAGGGTGACCTCTTTCTGCCCACTTATCCTCAGGGCAGCAGTGTCAGTAATCTGAGCAAAATCTTGGGGCTCTGGCCGCTCAAACAAGCCATCACCGCGTGGGAAACAGGGCCCAGGCCGGTAGGAAGCTGAGTGATGGCCCACGGTGGCACAGAGCTCCCCCCAGGACAGGGACACAGAGCCACACAACACGGGGGACGGGGTAATCAGCCACAAGGGCACACAAGACCGGAACCCTGGAGCTCCAGCGTGCTGGGTCCAGGGCCGCAAAGCACTCACCGTGGGACCTGAGCACAGGCCTCCAGACAGCGGGGACTGCGTCCCAGTTACAGACACGGAGACCACGGTGGCGAGGGAACCCCGGGCCACAGGTCATCAGACTTAAAGCGAGGACAAGGCCGAGGAGCGCCCTGTGGGACCCCGGGCCAGGTCCAAAGGCGCAGCGTGAGTTACTGGTTTCTTGCCAAGCAGACTGTGTCTCCCAAAAGTTCCTTTCCATAGCCCTGAGTCCCCCACACTTGCCCTCAGTCCTACCAAACTCCTCTTCCCAAGGCAGTCCCATGGCTACTGTGTGACCTGGGACAAGTTCCTGTCTGCCCTGGGCCTGTTTCCCCACAGTAAACTCAGGAGGATGGCCCTTTCTGAGGGTCCCTTCACCACCAGTAATCTATGAAATGATCATCACTCGTCTCGCCTTCCTGAGAAGCTTCCGTGGTTCCCAAAGGCCCTCATTTGAATGGATGGACAAGGCACCCTCCTGAAGTCTGACCATCCCGCTTCTCTGGGCTCCCCTCCTGTGCCCCTCCTGGATCCCAGCCTCTGCTCTCTGTCTTCCTGCTTTTGTCCTTCGTTAACTTCACAGCCCCCTCCTTGGAAGGCCTCCTCTCCACCTCCCGACGTCCCCTGTTCATGGGTCACCTCCCCCAGGAAGCCCTCCCTGACTCCTCCAGCCCTGGATAACGTCTCTTTTCACACTGCTGGACCAACCGGATAGTCCTCGGTACCCCATTACTCCCTCCCCCATCCCTGCCAGCTGCCAGCATTGTTCCTCAGACGGCAGTAGCAGCCTCCTCCCGGGTCTCCCTGCCTTCCCTTCCCTACCCTGCCTAACCCACCTTCTACCTGCACTCCTTGAGGCAGTCAGGAATCAGATCTCATCTCTCCCCTGTTTATATCTTCCCATGACTCCCAGGATGCTAGATGAAACCCAAATTCCTCCAAAGGCCAACAAGGCCCCCTGTGACCTCTGGCCTCATCTCCTTCCACTCTCTTCACACTGACTCTAACGCCCACCTCGGCCCTCAACCACAGGGCCTTTGCACCCACTGTGCCCTCTGCCGGAATATCCACCCCCTACCTCCACGCCTGGTATCTGCACAGCTCCGTCCCTCCCTCTCCCCTTTAGGTCCTCATTCAAAAATCACCTCCCCCATCTCCTAAAGGGGCTTCCTGGGTGGTTCAGATGGTAAAGAATCTGCCTGCAATGAGGGAGACCCAGGTTCGATTCTTGGGTCAGGAAGATCCGCTGGAGAAGGGCATGGCAACCTAGTCCAGTATTCTTGCCTGGAGAATCCTGTGGACAGAGGAGCCTGGCAGGCTGCAGTCCACGGGGTTGGACCGAGAGTCCAGAGAGTGGGACACGACCAAGCGATTCACATGTTCACTTTCATCTACTGAAAGGTGCAGATCCCACCCCCCAGCACCCCTACTCCCTTCCTCGTTTTATTTTTTCCCTCAGCATTTATCATCTGACAAGCCAATCTGTACTTGTATTTCTTATTTATCGTCTGTCTCCCACACTAGAATGGCAGCTCCACCAGGGCAGGGTGCGTGTCCCAGCACACAGCAGGCGCTCAACGATACTTATTCAGTGAGGGACTTGAGGCACACCCAGCCCGGAGGCGCTTTCCTGCTCTTTGCTGACTCGAGGCCCCCCGGGCTCCCAGGGACTGGATGGGAGGCGATGCATTCCTTCAGTCCCTCTCTCGGGTTGGTGCGGGTATTTGTACAAGGTCACCGAGCCACAAGGACAGAGCTGGGATTCGAACCCAGAACCCTCAGTTCCAAGCACCCTTTCGATCTGTTCCTGGGCACTGAAAAACTGTCTGCAAGGAGGAAGAAGGAGGCCCCCCGAGAGGAATCCTGGCAGCTGGTGATTCAGAGTCCCCTGCCTCCGCATGGGTTCCAGCCAAGGGAGGCGGCCAGCCACCATGAGGACATTATGTGCCAGGCCCCTCCCTGGGGACATGCCAGCCTCGGGGCTGCAGATCACGTGGTGTCCTGGGAATCCGGGTAGAGAGCAAGAGGTTAGGAGTGAGGGCACCTCGCTCCTGGAGCTGCTGGGGCCTCTTCTCTGCCTGAGGCTCAGGCAGCAGAGTCAACGAGAGGAAGAATAAGGAGGACGACAGCAGTGATAACCCAGCGGCATTTACGCCCAGACCTCATGTGCTCCCAGCAGTCATTCACTCCCTTGCTAAAGACACGCTGAGCAGCTCTCAGGCTCCGGCAGTGAATAAAACTTGTACACAGAGGAGGGCATGGCTACCCACTCCAGGATTCTGGCCTGGAGAATCCCCATGGACAGAGGAGCCTGGGGGGCTACAGTCCAGCGGGTCACACAGAGTCGGACACAGTGAAGCAACTTAGCACGCAAGCACGCATGTACTTTTTAAATGTATCAGTATCCCATAGATTAAAAAGAAGAAGAAGAAAATGCCGGCCCTTCACCAGACAATCGGAGAAGCACCGCTTTGGAGGAACTAACCAATGACAAAAAGCTGGCGCCCAGCCTGAGGTGCAGCTCAACAAAAAGTCATGCTGCAAAATAAATGTTTAGCTTTTGAAATGACACAAAATTTTTACGTATGCTGAAACGGAGATAGCTTTGTTAGATCAGGGTTTCTCAACCCCTGGCACGACTGACATTTTGGACAGGATAATTCTTTATGATGCGGGCTGTCTTATGCATCCTGGGATGTTAAGCTGCCTTGACATACTCCTTTCCCAATGTGGAACCAGTCCGTTGTTCCATGTCCGGTTCTAACTGTTGCTTCTTGACCTGCATACAGGTTTCTCAGGAGGCAGGTAAGGTGGTCTGCTATTCCCATCTCTTGAAGAATTGTCCACACAGTCAAAGGCTTTAGCGTCGTTCATGAAGCAGAAGTTTTTCTGGAAAACTTTTGCTTTTTCTATGATCCGGCGGATGTTGGCAATTTGATCTCTGGTTCCGCTGCCTTTTCTAAATCCAGCTTGAACATCTGGAAGTTCTCGGTTCACGTACTATTGACACCTGGCTTGGAGAATTTTGACCTTTGCTTTGCTAGCATGCGAGGTGAGGGCAATTGTGCAGTACATTCCTTGGCATTGCCTTTCTTTGGGACTGGAACAAAACCTGTACGCATACGAGTTTGCAAACCCTGGTGTCACCCGAAGGGGTGACCTGTCGGATCTCCCCTCCCTAAAGTTGGCCCATGGAAGAGGCCCAGCGATCATTGAGGACCAGTTTGAAAAGGTCACCATAGGAACCAGGAGAGCCTCAGAGATGCCGTCCACACGGCGGTAAGGCTTCAGTGCCTCCCAGAGCCCAGGGGCAGTAGGCCAGCAGCTGGACAGAAGCCACAGCCTTCAGCCAGAGGTTGAGGCCGAGAGAAGGGGTCTTCGAGAACAGTTGGTCAACAAGAAGCTGGACGACGGCCTGAAGGAGGGGAGCTGGGGGAGTGAATGCTCCTAAAGACACCTCGGGAAGCTTGGCTTTCAAACCACCCATGTCTGTGCTCCAGCCGGCGGGGGGCGGGGCGGGGTGGGCAGCGCAGATTCAGAGGGACTGGATGTGTGTGCTCTAACCTGGGGGGGCTCTGATTCACAGTGGCCCAGCAGGGGTCTCAGGGTCTGCCTTTTTGAAGCTCACCAGGTGATTTTGATGCACAGCAAGAGTTGAGACCTCCCTCCGAGGGCCTCAGAATCTCTTGGGAAGGTTGATAAGAAATAAAGGTTCAGGCAGGAAGGAAGGAAAAGAGGGAGGGAGGGAGGAGCAGACGGAAGGAAGGAAGTCTGAGGACAACAAGTGTTGGTGAGGATGTGGAACCACCGCAACTCACACGTGGCTTGTGGCGATGTAAAGCAGTGCAACAACTTTGGGAAGGAGTTTGGCTGTATCTCTCTAAATATGCATATTCTAAAACATACCTCGATAAAGCTGTGAAGAATATGCTTACCCTACAGGCTGACAGCTTCAGTTGAAGGTGTGTAACCAACAGAAACGTGTGCACCGGGCTACCACAGGCAGGGCCAAGGATACGCAGAGCAGAAGTTTCTCATAGAAGTCAAAAATTGGAAACAATCTGGGAGTCGAGCAAAGGAATACTACACAGCCGTGGACAAGAACACACTGCTGCTACCCCTGATGCGATGGAAGGAGCTCCGACACATGGTGAGGAGCTGGACAGAATACACACTCCGTTTATGTGAAGTTCAAGGACAGACAATAACAAACTCCATCATGGCATGATATTTACAAGGGATAGTGCCACAAAGAAAGCGAACAGAATGACCATCCAGAAAGTCAGGACTGCATACCTCTGGGTGGAGGGAGGGAGATGCAGCTTGAGATGAACCCACAGAGAAAGGATAGAAATTTCTTAACCAGGGTAGTTACAAGGGTGTTCACTTCTCATTATCTTTTCCTCCTCCTCTGTGTTACAATCACATGCATATTTTGCAGTTTTCTTTATGTTGATATTTATGTATCTATCCCTAGGTGGCGCTAGTGGTAAAGAACCCGCCTGCCGATGCAGGAGACTCAACAGATGCAAGAGACCCGGGTTCCATCCCTGGGTCGGGAAGATCCCCTGGAACAGGAAATGGCAGCCCACTCCAGTATTCTTGCCTGGAGAATCCCAGGGACAGAGGAGCCTGGCGGGCCATAGTCTATAGGGTCTCAAACAGCTGGATGCAACTGAAGCGACTTAGCACACACACCTATGTCTTGGCTGTGCTGGGTCTTAGTTGCAGCAGGTGGGATCTAGTTCCCTGACCGAGGATCGAACCGGGGCTCCCTGCACTGGGAGTGTGGAGTCTTAGCCACTGGGCCACCGGGGAAGTCTCTACAATGTTAAGTTTCCCTTCCAGTTCCAGCAATGCTGATTCCTCAGGCTTGGGTTGGGGCCCTGGGATGAGCATTTTAAACATGCCCCCGCCACCCACCCCTGCACCCTGAAGATTCTGACTCCCAAGTTCCTGAGGCCACACCAACCTCTAAAACACCCACGTGTTGGGACGAGGAGCCTAGAAGGCCAGCCCCCAGTTGGCAAGCTGGGCCGTCGCTGGTTAGAAGCGCCCAGGGGACCCCCAGCACCGTGGCCAGCCCACAGCAAGTCCCGTCCGAGTTGGAAAGGATGACCTTGGGGGTTTAAGGAAGGAATTCCTGCCGGCGGGTGGCACTCTGGATGCGGGTGATACTGGAGGGGAGGGTGACACAGAGTGGGTGAGTCACCGAAATCCCGTGGCAGAGGGGCTGGCGGCCCAGTGTGCCCGCTCTGGAGGCCAGGCTCGGTGACTGCCCTTTAAGGAAAACAGAAAGGATGGGGTGGAAGCAGTTAAGAGGCTGCCATCGGGGAGGCGTCTGCTCAGGCTTCTGCCGAGGCGCCTTCAGTCTCCCCAGGGTCGGGGGGTGGGGGGAGGACGGGAGCGGGGAAGCTTCAGGCCCACCCTCGGAAGACAGAGCCGCGCGGACGCCGCCAATCCACGTCAGTTGCTACCCCGTTGCTGCGGGCTACCCCCACAGTAGCTCCTGAATGGCTGATCGCCTGCTAAGTGCCAGGCCCCGGGGCAATGCTGGGAAGAGAAAGATGGCAGTCCCAGCCCTCTGATGTGGGACTCAGGGCATGAGAGGGGGCAAAGGGAGGCTTTCCTGGAGAAAGGATGCTGGGCCAGGTCCACAGGATTAGTGCGGGCTCCCCAGGGAAGCCCCCTATGCCCCAGCGGCAAAGAGAAGTGCATGGGCAAGGGTCTGGGGTGAGAGTAAGGATGAACACGCCTGGGGGCTCCCCAGGCTTGGCTCTGGGGCTTTATGCAACCACGTGGATTACTGCATGATGACGCTTTCATTCAGGTGCTGCTATTCCCATTTTACAGATGAAAAGACAGGGCCACAGAGAGGTTAGGTAGCCCGCACAAGGTCACACAGGAGGCCTGCGTGGCCGGAGCCCAGAGAAGGCAGAGGGAAGCGGAGATGGGAGAATGGAGGGGGCAGAAGTGCCAGGCCTCACGAGAGGACGCTGACCTGGTCCTGCAGCAGCCAGGAGCCACTGAAGGAAGGAGAAAGTCAGGGCATCGGACACGTTTCAAAGGTGCCCTATGGCCAGGGTATGGCCAAAGTCGAGCAACAGTGCACGGCGGTCAGACACCCCCTTTCTTGTTGTGCGTTGACGGAGCCTCAATGCACCACGGTCTTTCCTGCAGACAGCACAGTCCATAGTGACTCCTGACAAGGCCATCTTGGACACGAAAGCACAAATTTTACCATGTGATGAATACAAGGAAGTGCTTCCTGGCACGAGCCTCGAAGACCCCACTTAAGCCTTTGATTAATCCTCTACAAAGTGCAGTTAAGCCACTTCAGCGGTTTCTGTTGCCGTTTTTGCTTTACTGAGGTCGATTTCATCAAGACGGAGTCTTTCTTAATTAAAACCTGTAATGAAGATTTGACTCATCAATCAGTTCCTTTGCCCACGGCACACACCACTGATCACCGCATCTTCTGCCGCCTCAGAGTCCCTGTTCTGGCCGTGATTTCTGTCAATTTCAATTCTATCGGGTCAGAATTTTGCAGATCTTAATGTTGGCATGGAGATTTGATTCTTCTGTCAATTTTTAGATCAATAACTACTTTTTTTTCTTTCCCGGGCAGTTTTAGCCAATGTCAGTTTTATTTTGTGTCAGTTATTTCTACTGGCAATGTTCCTGACAGATTGGACTGGAGACGAATGGTCGGAGATTTTTTCTCAGGGAATCTGTTACAAATGGAAACATGCTTGCAAACCAGAAAAAGAACAGGGCTCTGAAGGCGGGGAGAGAGACCCAGACAGAGACCACAGAGAGAGGCTACCAGGGAGACACAGAAAGACACGGAGCCGGGGAGATACACAGGGAGAGGGAGACCCATGAGACGGCAGTACAGCTCCTGATGGCTCCGCAGAGTCACACGGCGCTGTTCGAGCGAGTGGGCCGCCCTGCCCTGCTTTCTCTCCAGCCCCTTAAGGGACGGCCCCACCTGCAGGCCGCGGTCCTGCCTGGAAGAAGAGGTTCTTGGAGTCCTTCCCAGCTCCGCCTTGCGTTCGCGCCAGGGAAGGGCCTTCCGCCAGGCGGACCTGGACTCTGAGACGGGCAGGGGCCAGGGCTGGTTTTGGTAGCTCTCCTCTCACCTGCCATCCCCGATCCATCAGGAGTGGCTGCATGGAGACCGGTTTTAAAAGCCTCCGAGGTAAAGTCAGCAGGAAGGAGTGCCGCAGTCAGCTGGCAGTGGGCCGGGAGGGCGGGTCTTGCGTTCCCTGCATCTCCAGTTGGGGCAGTGAAAGGCGAGGGCCCAGAGATCTGAGTTTGAGTCTCAGCCACAGCACCACCTCTCTGGGCCTCCGTCCATCTGGGAAATGAGAATATTTCTATGATCTGGTCTCAGGAATTGTTGGGAGGATTAAGTGAAATAAATGGGGTGAATGTGTGTGTGCGCTCAGTTGCTAAGTCTTGTCCAACTCTCTGCAACTACAGACTGTAGCCCGCCAGGCTCCTCTGTCCACGGGATTTCCCAGACAAGAATAGAGGTGGGCTGCCATTTCTTCCTCCAGGGAATCTTCCTGATGCAGGGATTGAACCCGAGTCTCCTGCATCTCCTGCACTGACAGGCAGATTCTTTACCACTGAGCTATCTGGGAAGCCCAAATGGTGTATTACACAGGTGCCAATAAATATTATGAATGAACGGATTTTTTTCTTATTTATTGGGTGAGTGCATGATGAGGTAAGAAGCCCCGGGCTGGACTGTCTCACACTGGGTGTGCCAGGCCAGCTGCTTTCTCTCTCTGGCCCTCAGTTTACTCATCCATAAGATGGGTCTGCTTCTTATAAGCAGCTGAACACACACTTGGCATGTAGCCACCAGGCCCACTCCTGGGTGTTTAGCCAAGAGAGACGGAAACGTGTGTTCACACAAACCCTGGTCTAGAAGGGCTCCTGGCAGCTTAAGTCACAGTAACCCCAAACTAGGAACCGCCCAAACCCCCATCAACAAAAGACGGAGTAAAGACACCCTTTTTCTTACACTCGGCTGCTGTGTGACGGAACCTCTTTCTTTTTCTTGCCGAGGGTAAGAAAAAGGTTCCGTCACACAGCAGCACTGGGGGAATCTCAAGATGTGATGAATGTGCAAAACCATACGCGTATGGTCCCATTTCTATGAAACTCTAAAAAACACAAATCAGTTTATATTGATGAAAAGCAGATGGGTGCTTGCCAGGGTCTGGCAGGAACTATTTGGGAGGGGCACAAGAAAGCTTTCTTGGGTAATGGGAAGGCTCTAATTATGCATGGATTAGGGCAGTTGTTATACAAGTCCATACATTTGTCAAAACTTTCAAACTGTACACTCAAGATGGGTGCATTTTATTGTATGTAAGTTGTACTTCAATATGGTTCGTTTTTAAATGGCTCCTGAGACGACCTTCTTGCAAAGTTTCCTGGGTCGGTCTATGATCAGATGGTATATACCGATGGACAGGCCAGACCTTGTCACCCTGGAACAAACTCTACAAGCGGGAGGGGTTGGGGGCATTTCTTTAGATGGTACCGGAAAAAGGAGCCCACGGCACCAGCTGTGTTGAGATTCCCCTGTGAGGGTGACCCAGCTCTGGGGTCAGGCTGACCCGGGCGGGAACCCTGCCTCTCACCTTCACCAACTCGTGACACTTGGGGCAAAGCAGTTTCCCTGCCAGAGTCTCAGTTTCTAGAACATTCCTGTTTGTTAGCTCCTAGCTCTGGGCTGAACACCAGGCCATGCCATCAGCCCTCATCAAAACTGGGAGACCAGTACGGACACGGAGCGCGTCTCTGGGGCTCCCAGCTCCGCAGAGGTGGCCAGAAGCTCTTGCTCGCTGCTCCACTGGGCAGTGAGACGGGCCTGTCCATCTAATGCGTGATGGTCTATCTGCCGCTAATCACGGTGATTCTCCCATCAGCCTCCCAGCATCTCCCTTCCTCCAGCAAACGGGCTGATGGTAAACCACCTCATGTCAAGGTACTCAGACTGCTGCTAACCCCACTATGGGACTGCATGGTGGATGCAGGAAGTCTCCTCAGCTGCCCTGACAACCTGGGGGGCCTCAGAGGGTAAACCACCCCCTCCCTGACCACAGGCAGCCTGGGAAGACCCTGCAGGACAGAGCTGGTCTGGCCGCCCCGCAGTCCAGAACCCAGAGCAGATGAGAACCAACTCGTCATTGAGCTCGGGATGAAATCTGCACCCAGCTGCCCTCTGACCCCAGAAGGTTCTCCTCTTCTCTGTACTGAGGTCATCAGCCTCTCCTGTACTTCCCTGAGTGGCTTCTCCCAGTCTTAGGTGAGAAGCGGTCAAATACACCTTGACATTGCCATGTGGGGCTTATTTCAAGAAGCACCATGGTTGCTCTGTGATGGTCCCCTTTATGCGTTGACTTGGCTTGTTGGGTCAAAGCCCAGTCTAGACGTTGCTGTGAAGATATTTTCTAGACGTGCTCGACATTTACAATCAGTTATTTAGTGAAGCAGATGACCCTCCATCACGTGGGTGGGCCTCACACTGTCAACTAAAGGTCTTAAGAGCAAAGACCGAGGATCCCCCCGTAAGAAATCTGTCTCAAGGCTGCTGCACAGAAACCCTGCCTGGGGCTCCAGCCTGCCCGAGCTGCCCTATGGATTTCTGTATGCCAGCCCCAGCATCGCTTCCGCCAATTCTTTAAAACAAATCTCTTCTTTTTTGATAGCTACATGGATAGATAGATCTCCTATCCCTTCTGTTTCTCCAGAGAACCCTGACTGATACACTCTGAGCCCACGCTCCTCACTTAAATGAACTGAGGCCCCCACCACGGCAGCACTTGTTTCCACCCGCCCATCATCCAGACTCCGGTCTTCTGGTAACAGTACTCCGATTTTGCTCTGGGGAGACCCCCACCCCCACCTGCTGTCCATGTGATTCACGGGGCTGACCTTGCTTCCAAGGTGGGCACAGCCGATCAGAGCAGCTCACTCTCCCCGCCAGCTGGACCCAGCTGTGCACTCTTGCCCCACCAGACTGTGGGATGGTACGAGTCTGGAGCAAAGCCAGCAGCACAGAGAAAGAAAGACAAGGAACGGAAGGACGGAGCGCTGAGGTCATCCTTTGAGCCCCTGGATTCAGCCCTTCCTGAAGCTGTCGTGAGCATGTCAGGTCTCTTCCTTGCTTGCGCCACTTGGGGCTGGGTTTCTGTCGTGTCTAACCCGCAGCCTCCTGCCTGACACCGCCTCCTCTGCAGGCCTGAGAGTGAGCAGGTGGCCACAGCTCATGGAAAGGGCCCAGTTTGTTTTGGATCCTGGTGTGTGCAAGCCGGAAGCAGAGCTGATGAGCAGAGCGGCGGAGGGGAGGCTGAGGAGGGAGAAGAAGCGGGAGGAGGCACCCAGCGGGGGTGCAGGCTGGGGGAGAGCAGGGGCGGCGGGTCAGGTGAATGCACCCCGCGCTGCTGTGGGTGTGACACACCTGCCCCTCTTCTCTCCAGGGATGATGTTGCGGGGGGGCGGGGGGCACTGCCAGGGGATTGCAGGCTGGGGGAGAGCAGGGGCGGCGGGTCAGGTGAATGCACCCTGCGCTGCTGCGGGTGTCATACACCTGCCCCTCGTCTCTCCAGGGAGCCTGCAGCAAGGCGAGGTCTCTGCTCCCACCCTCAGCGCGTGATGTCCCGCTGTGTCTCCTCCACACAAATACTCAGCAGTTCCTCTGCTGGGGATCTCTCTGTGCTTTTTAATTACTTATTTATACCTGGCTGCATCAGGCCTTAGTTGCGGCATGACGGATCTTCATTTTGGCACGCGGGCTTAACTTCCCCACGGCATGCGGGATCTTAGCTCCTCAACCAGGGATAGAACCCGGGTCCCCTGCCTTGGCAAGTGGATCCTCAACCACTGGACCACCAGGAAGTCCCTCTCTGTGGCTTACTTTCCATGTCCCTCTGTGAGATGCTGCCAAGCACTTCCGCACACATTTGATTGGCCATTTGGATCTCCTTTGTGAGCTGCCTGCTTGGGTATCTTGACCAGTTCGCTTTGGGTTGCCTGTCCTTTTCCTGTCAATCTCTATGTGTTCTGGATGAGCCCTTTGTCTGTCGGCAATATAGGCTACATATGAAGCCGTCTGGACCTGGGCTTTTGTTTGCTGGAAGATTTCTGATTGCAGTTTCAATTTCTGTGCTTGTGATGGGTCTGTTAAGATTTTCTATTTCTTCCCAGTTCAGTTTTGGAAAGTTGTACTTTTCTAAGAATTTGTCCATTTCTTCCACGTTGTCCATTTTATTGGCATATAATTGCTGATAGTAGTCTCTTATGATCCTTTGTATTTCTGTGTTGTCTGTTGTGATCTCTCCATTTTCATTTCCAATTTTATTGATTTGATTTTTCTCCCTTTGTTTCTTGATGAGTCTGGCTAATTGGTTTGTCAATTTTATTTATCCTCCCAAAGAGCCAGCTTTTGGCTTTGTTGATTTTTGCTATGGTCTCTTTTGTTTCTTTTGCATTTATTTCTAGGCTACATATGACTGCAAGGCGGGCCCAGAGAGAAACCACAGGCCACTTGTGGGGCTCACGCTTCTTCAGGATGGGTCTTTGTTGCTCAGCCGCTCAGTAGTGTCTGACTCTTTGCGACCCCATGGACTGCAGCACGCCGGGCCTCCCTGTCCATCACCAGCTCCCGAAGTTTGCTCAAACTCATGTCCATTGAGTCCATGATGCCATCCAACCATCCCATTCTCCGTCATCCCCTTCTCCTCCTGCCTTCAATTTTTCCCAGCATCAGGGTCTTTTCCAATGAGTCAGCTCTTCACATCAGGTAGCCAAAGTATTGGAGCTGCAGCCTCAGCATCAGTCCCTCCAATCAATATTCAGGATTGATTTCCTTCAGGATGGACTGGTTGGATCTCCTTGCAGTCCAAGGGACTCTCAACAGTCTTCTCCAGCACCACAGTTCAAAAATATCAATTCTTTGGCACTCAGCCTTCTTTATGGTCCAACTCTCACATCCGTACATGACTACAGGAAAAATCATAGCTTTAACTATACAAGTCTTTGTCAGCAAAGTGATGTCTCTGCTTTTTAATACACTGGTCTGGGTCATACGCAGGATGGGTCTAAAAAAAGTCAAGTTGTGAAGCTTAGATATTTTAGAAATCTCCGACCATTACACTGTGAGTACAGAAGACTCAAGCACAGGCCAAAGAGCAGGAGGGCAGGGGAAGGAGGAGGAAGTCCAGTGAGTGTTCGCCCTGTGCCAGGCCCTGTCCCAGGATGCCACCTGCTTCATCGCAAGTGCTTTTGTGGCCCTGGCGTTCCCAGAACATGCAGACCTGTCTGCACCTCGGGGCCACCTCATTGGCTATTTCCTCTGCCCATGCAGTTCCCTGCAGATCGGGCTTCTTCTTATCATCCAAGTATGTGCTTGACCATCCCCATCTCAGAGACACCTTCCTGAGGACCACAGGTGAGGGGAGTCTCCACCCGCTGTTTGGCCTGCCTGGGTTACATTCAATCTCATTCTCATCCACCAGCTGACAAGGCGCTCGGGTGACTAGCACACTAGCATGTAAGACCCATCAGGCACGGTCCCGTCTGTCTCATTCACACTCTACCCCCAAGGCCTAAGGCCGTGTCTTCACATAACGCTGCTCAGCCAACAGCTGTCAAGCAAATGAAAGAACAAGCCTCACGACAGCCCTGTCAGGCAGATACCAACGGTGTGCCCATTTCTCAGATGGAAACATTGAGACGCTGAGGGGTTGGGTAACGTGTTGAAGGTCTCAGAGAGAGTGAGGGGAATCCCAGTCCTTGTGAGTCTGCAGGCTGCCCCTACCCCCTGCCCATCTCCAGGTTTCTTTCAGCCCTGGAGGGTGGCAGATCCCGTGAACTGTTGTTAATTCTGTCTTAGGACTGGATTTCGTAGCTCCAGATGAGCTGGGCGAGGGGGACAGAAGAACTGAATGGGGAGTGGGGAAAATGCGAGGCTGGGCCCCCTGCCAAGAGGCCAGTGCATGAACAGAAGCAGGTCAAGTTTGCAAAAGCAGGGCCTACCAGCGTGCCCAAGGCATCTCCAGAGACACCCTGAGAGTCCCCCAGCCCAAACCCACCCAGGACAGAGGCCCTTCTGGCAGCAGCCTGAATGGGGCGCTCAATCCCTCCCAGGGCAGTCCAGTTCAGTCTGGCCCAGTTCCCAGGGAAGCAAGAGCTGTGGGATTTTTCCTCGACCTGAGCTTGGCTGGGAGGCCTGGAGGGGATGCCCAGCACCTCCGGAACTGGGACTTTCGAGCACTGCTGGATATCTGGCTAGAAATTAGGTTAAAGCAGGTATAATCAGCTCATTAACCCCCTCGCTAGACTCCACACACACCCAGCCTGTCTCAGAGTGACGCTGCCTACTGTCGCTGTCTGCCTGGATCCGAGGAAAGCGGTACAAGTGAGATATTTTATTTATGCGTTGTGCATCTTTATTAGGAAGAAGTAAATAAATTAGCTGCCTGCCATCTGCAACCACCAGCCCACACTAAGTTCCCTCCGTCCTCGTCTGCCTCGGCTGGGGCCACACCAGCGAAGCTCAGGCCCAGTAAAGAAGAAGTTCCTTTCTAGAAGGATTTTTCTCCAGGGTTTGAGCAGTGCTAGGATTACCATTTTTCTGAAAAGAAATCAATATCGGGTACTATTCTAGGCCATTTGCCGACAGCTGCTCCTCCCATCAAGCCTGGGAGGTAGGCATATTGCCATCCTCATTTTAAAGATGAAGACGTGGAGACTCAGAGAGATCAGGTCACTTGCTCAGGGACACACAGCAAATGAGTGGAGGAGCTGAGCTCAAGTCAGGGGAGGCTGAAAGACTTCTGCGATGTGCTGGGAAGAAAGGCTGGACCAGGAGGCAATTATATTCCCATTTCTGGTGCTAGTTGCTGTGAGGTCCAGGCTGGCCCCAGAACTCTCCTGGCCCTTCTCTGTTGAATGGGAAAGTAAAAACCATAGGACAGACCTCATACGATGGAAAAGCAAATCACCGCCCGTCCAAAACCTGAGCGACCTTCAAGCACACCCGGAGGCTCCTGACTCCCCCCTGGTAAAGGGGCCAAACGGCTCCCCCCACACCTGCCTCAGATCTGCTATGTAATTCTGGGCACATCAGTGAACCCCTCAGAGCCTCAGTGTTCTCCTCTGTAAAATGGGAAAACAGCTGGCTTGGGGAGGGCACGGGCTGTGGGGAAGAGGATCTCATGGATGTGGGAAGCCTCTTAGGTCTGGTGGAGGCAGGCGGCAGGTGGGGCCAAGGACAGAAGAGCGGGAGGGAGCCCAGAATACCCGGTGGTGCTCCAGAGCCCAGAGAAGGGCAGTGACTTGCCTAGAGCCACACAGCAATCACAGCCACCCCGAGTCTCATACCATCTGCCTCCCAGAGCGCTGAGCCCAGCACCGTCCAAGCTCAGCCTGGATCTGAATCTTTTATGAAGCGCCATAAATCTCCCCAGAATCACTCCTGCCCACAGCCTGCAAGCCCTGCCTCTGCCTCCCTGCAGGCCTTTCTCATTAAATGAAGTGCAGAATCCAAAGGAATTGCTTTTGATTTTCCCCGAGGGGACACCTGCCACCTCCCTCCAGGGGTGCCTGCAGGGCACTGACACAAACATACAGTGCGCAGATTTCTAGATAAAGCGTTATTGTTTAAGATGTTTGGTTTAGCATCTCAGAGCCAACGTTGGTGAGCCCCCACTAGGTGCCAACACAGCCCCCTGAAAGCCCTGGGAGGTAGAATTGGCCCAATTCACAGAGGACAGTTCAGAGCAAACACAGGCCCACCGGGTCCCCTAATTCCTGGGCTGGGGGAGCTGAGGGGATAGGAGCTGCCGATACATAAAGCCAGCTTGTCCTTGGGCCACTGTCAGAGAGAGGACAGGGGTGAGCTGCAGCAGGAACAGGACAGGTCAGACTCAGAGACCAGACAGTGCAAGCCTGGTGCACTCGGCATCGAGCAAGTCTCAGCCCTCCTTCTCCCACGCGACGGGGGTTCAACCCGGCGTCTACCGTGGGCCAGGCCCTGCAATGGTTTCCCAGGACGTTCAGAAGAAACTTGGACTCCTCCGCTCAGCCTGCAGGGCCTGGTTGAGCGCACTGCCTCACCCCACAAACACACCAGGGGCACCCCTGCCCCAGGACCTCTGTCCCTGCCCTTCCCTCCACCTGCCGCGCTTCTCTCCTGGGTCTTCCCTCCGCTGGTCCGCGCACAAATGTCACCTCCTCCAGGAGGCCTTCCCTGACCACCTTGTCACCCCTTATCATCTCATCCCGTTTCTTTCCTTAAATAGTTTTATTTATTTATCTACTTTTGGCTGTTCTCGGTCTTTGTTGCCGGGTGGGCTTTACTCTAGTTGCGGGGAGTCGGGGCTACTCTCTAACTGTGGCTCCTCTCGTGTTGGGCCTGGGGCGCGTGGGCCTCAGAAGTTGCAGCTCCGCGGCTCTAGGGCACAGGCGAAACAGTTGTGACGCACGGGCTCAGTTGCTCGGTGGCCTGTGGGCTATTCCCAGACCAGGTATCAAACGGGCAGGCGTATTCTTTACTGGGCAGCCACCAAGGAAGGCCCCCGTTTAAAAAAAAAATGTTTATGTGGTTGTGCAGGGTCTCAGTTTTGATGTACAGGATCTGTGATCTTGGTTGAGGCGTGTAGGACTATTATTTTTTTTTTTAAGTTGTGGCCTGCAGGATCTTTTTCAGCTTCGGCATGTGACTTCTGAGTCGTGGCATGCGGGATCTAGTCTCTGACCAGGGTCCGAACCACCGGACCAGCTGGGAAGTCCCTCATCCCATTTCCTGGTCTTCCTCCGTTTCTGTGAACTCTTATTTATTTGTTCGCCTGTTTAGGGCCCAACTCCCCTGCTCCATAAGGACAAAGACTGTCTCGTTGGCTGCTGCAGCCCCAGTCCTTAGAGCAGTGACTAGCACCTGGCGGGCCGTGGTTAACGACTACGGAACGGATGAAAGCGAGGAAAGAAGGAGTCAGTCCGCTCGGGGCCAGGCCAGAGGCAGGAAGGCGGCAGCGAATGCCTGGGGTCCCACATATGAGGACAGTCCCCTCCTGGCCTCCCCCTGCCCCCGACCGCCCAAGGCCAGTTCCCTGAAGCAGAAGTGCTAGGGGAGAGGGAGGCTTCCCAGGGGGAGTAGGGAGACCTCATGGGATACAGAGGGCTTCCCTTGTAGCTCAGCTGGTAAAAAATCTGCCTGCAATGCAGGAGACCTGGGTTCGATTCCTGGGTGGGGAAGATCCCCTGGAGCAGGAAGTGGCAACCCACTCCAGTCTTCTTGCCTGGAGAATGCCATGGACAGAGGAGCCTGGCGGGTTACAGTCCACGGGGTGGCAAAGAGTCAGACACGACTGAGCAGCTGAACTACTACTATGACTATGGGATACAGAGAGGGAGAAATGGTTTAGAACGTGAGGAATAGCAGCACTCGAGGAGATTATGTAGCCATTCAAAAGGACAAGTGTGAGAAATAACATCTGCAAGGGAAAAGCCCAAGCAGAATTGCCTTACAGGCTGATGACAACCACGAGGAAGCTGCGGCCTGATTTGCAACAGCAGAACGCTGGGGACGCCTTGTGATCCAGCTCGCGGGGGAGGGGAGCAGGTTGAGGAACGGTGCCCCACACAGACTCTCAACAGGGCACCTGCAGCTAGAACCACCCAGGGGGATGCTGACCCCGTGAAGCCAAGTGAAGAAAAAAACAAAAACAAAACCTAGAATGGTATGTCACAGGATATCAGCAAAAATAGACAGTGGAAAACAGACTCGGAGGGAACACATCAAAGGGTCCCCTGATGGTGAGCTGACAGAGAACGATTTTAGTTCTGTTCTTGGTCTTTATGTTTCTTTCCAAAATGGTCTGCTTTTAACAACAAATGCATCCTCAATCAGGTAGAAACTTAATTTTTTCTTTTTTTTCTGGCTGCTCTGTGCAGCACACAGGATCTTAGTTCCCCAACCAAGCCTCAGACAGGCACCCCCTGCATTGGAAGGGTGGAGTCCTAACCACTGGGTAATCAGGGAGGTCACAGAAAGTAACTTAATTTAAAAGGATACTGTTGTTAATTTTTAACAATGGCAAAAAGCCAGAGGAATGTGCCCACATCAGTGATACACAGAGAAGGAGGGGGCATTGTAATGCCTTTTTAAAAATTGATATTGCTGTGCCTAATTATTTTAAATAGTTTAAATGCCCAACAAACATTTTATAAGATTTCTTTATTGCAAACAGACAAAGGAACAGACACAACAGACAAAGGAAGAACCAGGAAACTGGTCAACAGGAGGGTCAGAAGACCAATTTCAGCTCAGGGACCAGGTAAGGCCTTTCCCCCTCGGGGCCTCAGTCTCCTGGTCTGTAGAATGGGATTAATCATTTGTTTCCCAATCTTGCTGCAGAATCCAGGCCTCTAGAGAAGGGGTGTGCCCAACACTTAGTGCAAGCTCAGTAAATGCTGGTGCCCTCTGCTCTCGAAGCAAGGGACATCCCAGTAGGGTCCTCCTTAATGCTGCGCTTCCATCAGGTAGGCAGGGAGTGGTCCCCAAACGCTTTGGATCTCGTACTCCCATCTACAGAAAAATGTTTGTACGCTCCCTTGCAGCAACATATGCACGTCATTTACGGACTATCCATGCTTCACTGCATCTGCGTATCATGGCATACGACACATGCAAAAACAGAAATAATGCATACGACACATGCAAAAACAGAAATAATTAAATTGTGAGAAAATGCTACCGTAAACTGAAACTCGAAATTTTTTTCCATCTTCCTCTTCAAGAGATGTCCTGGGTGGGGTAGCTGCACCGCACTGTGGGGAACCACTAGCTGAGCCTGCAAGCTACTGGAGGGCAGAGGTCACCAGAGGGCTCGAACAGCCAACTGTTCCAGCAAACTGCTGATGTTCAAGGAGGTAACAGAGGATGAGATGGTTGGATGGCATCATTGACTCAATGGACGTGAGTTTGAGCAAACTCCGGGAGCTGGTAAAGGACAGGGAACCCTGCTGTGCTGCAGTCCATGGGGAGGCAAAGAGTCTGACACACTGAGTCACTGAACAAGAGCAGTTTGGAGGGATGTCTGTGGTTCAGGCTGGTTTACATGTGAAAGAAACAAAAGAATTGCGAAAGGTCAACCGCTCAAACCAGAGTCTGACTCCTCTGATCTGAAGGAACGCTGGCCTCCTCGGAGGCACTGGGCCACTCTCCCTCTCCCTGGGCGGTCTCCCCACTGAGAACCCAAGAGAACTGGACCGAGTGATCTCTGAGGGAGGGTCCTTCCTGCTGACCCTGCGCATCACTGCCCCCCAGTCCCTTCCCACCCACTCAAGGGAGGCGGCCTCTCTCCAGAGGCAGGGAGGTCCGTGATTTACATCCTCCTGGGGCCCAGCCTCACTGTAAAATACAGCTGCCCCCATCCTGCCAGCTCTCCAGGACTCCTGCCAACCCAGAGCCAGCTGCCCGTAAACCCCCAGACGTAAATCTTGAGACCCAGTTCCATCAGAGGACAGAAGGCAGGCAGTAAATTCATGGCTCCAGGGTCTCGGGCAGCAGCGCCTCCTGGGAGAATTCATTTTTCACCCTAGGATGAATCACCCTTGCCGGACGGGAGAGGGGAAGAATTTGTTCATTCAGTTGAAAAACGATTGCTTGAAGGGCATCCCCCTTCCTTGGGGTTCCTCAGCTGGGCTGCCAGCTCCCAGAGCTAGGCAGCCAGACAGGTGCCTCTAGAACAGGGGTCTCCTGGCAGGCCCCTCCCATTCAGCCCCCTAAAACCCACTCCTGCACATCCCCCAGCAAAAGACACCAGTGTAACTCCCCAGGCCCCGAGGAATCCCGATCAGGAAACTCCGTGCGTCACACACGAAACTCCTCATGCGTCACGAGGTCAGCTGGGTCCCCCGCATGGCCCGCTGCCTGCCTCCCTCCGGGGGCTCTGGGCTTCAGCTTCAACCCTGCTGGGCAGACAGACCTGAAGCCCAACCAAAGTCACTACCTGCCTCGCTTGGGGACCCTGAACAAGTAAAAGCACTGCTTTATCTTTTTTTTTTTTTCTGTAAAACTACACAAATCCCCAAAGGGAGTATACGTCAGAACAGCAATTTTGGAGAGCCGTGTGGCCTTGGGGCGGGCCGTGATTAATTTCTCACCCCAGGTCGGATGCACTGGTGATTGTTTTATGTTGATCTTTCAAAAGCACCCATGTTCGAAGCGCTCGTCTTTGTGTCCAGTATATCTCTTAATGAAAGCGCAACGTGCAGAATTGAAGCGTAGCGGGCCACCACTTCAGGGAGGGGAAAGAATAGGAATGCAGAGATGTTTATTACGCACAGAAGAAGTTTCTAGAGGCGTGCACTAGGAACAGATGACGGTTTTACCGACTGTGGGAGAGGAGGGACTTGACAAACAGGAGGCAGACGCTGAGGAGAGACTCTTCAGGGAAGTATTCTGAGGTTTTCTATCTGAACCGCGTGACCCTCGAGCTCTCAGGCCAGCCGCCTACCAGTGGACACTTGCTTTACGCTCTTTAGGTTTTTTTCACTAACATTACAATGAACGTCCTTATCCATGTTGCCTTATGCAGCTGTGTTAGATTTTTCCTGAGCATAGATCCTTAGAAAAGGGATGGGTGGGACTTCCCTGGTGGTACGGCGGTTAGAAATCCGCCTGCTAATGCCAGGAACACAGGTTCGATTCTCGGTCGGGGAAGACCCCACGTGTCGTGGGGCAACCAAAGCCCACGGGCTGCCCCTACTGAAGCCCGCTTGCCCGGGGCCCGTGATCTGGAGTAACGGAAGCCATCGCAAGGGGAAGCCGGCACACGGCAACCAGAGAGCCGCCCTCGCTCGCCGCGACTAGAGAAAGCCTGTGCGTAGCAAGGAGGACTTGTCGCAGGCAAAATAAAAAGGTTTCAAAGAGAAAAGGGATGGCTGAGTCACAGGATGTGAGCACTTTGCATAACTGTCAAACTGTCCCCCCGCCCCCCACCCCGGAAAAGGGTCCGACCCGCTCGCTGCACTCACCAGTCTCTGCTAACTCACAGTCTCACCAGCAGTACACGCTACTGATCTTTTCGTTTCCCCTCAAAGCTGATCGTGTGCTACCGTTTCTACGAGCATCTTTCCTGATGCTAATACAGCAGTCCCCCGAGATCAATCTTCTCATTCACTTTCTGGTCATTTGCGCGGCGGCGTCTAGTAACTTCCTGCTCAAATCCATTACACTCCTCCTAAATGGCCTCCTTTTCTTATTGATTTGCAGACTTCCTTGCACTCTAGATATTATTCTTTTTTTCAGTTTAGTCGCTCAGTCATGTCTGACCCTTTGAGACCCCATGGACTGCAGCATGCCGGGCCTCCCTGTCCATCACCAACTCCCGGAGCTTATCCAAACTCATGTCCATAGACTTGGTGATGCCATCCAACCATCTCACCCTCTGTCGTCCCCTTCTCCTCCTGCCTTCAATCTTTCCCAGCATCAGGGTCTTTTCCAATGAGTCAGTTCTTCGCCTCAGGTGGCCAAAGTATTGGAGTTTCAGCTTCAGCATCAGTCCTTCCAGTGAATAGTCAGGACTGACCTCCTTCAGGATGGACTGGTTGGATTCTTTGGTTAATACTGATCTGTTTCTGGCTGTCTCAGGGCTTCGCGGCGGCACGCGGGATCTTCGGTTGCCGTGTGCAGGCTGTTCCCTCGCTGCTGCACACGCTCCAGAGCACACGGCCTCAGCGGTTGCAGCTCACGGGCTCAGCTGCCTTGTGGCACGTGGGATCCTAGTTACCCCACCAGGGATCGAACCCACGTCCCCTGCATTGGAAGGCAGAGTCTTAACCACTGGACCACCAGGGAAGTCCCTGGATTAGGTATGCTTTAAAGACTTTTCCTCCTGGCCTGTGGCTTGTCTTTGAACCTTGCTAATGGTTTCCTTGGTCATACAAAACTACATTTTTTGGTGGTCTACTCTCTCCATGCTTTCTTTCATGGCATCTGCTTTTGGAGTTTCTAGTCCCTCATCTGATAACCAGAGAAGGCACTGGCACCCCACTCCAGTACTCTTGCCTGGAAAATCCCATGGATGGAGGAATCTGGTGGGCTGCAGTCCATGGGGTCGCACAGAGTCAGACACGACTGAGCGACTTCACTTTCACTTTTCACTTTCATGCCTTGGAGAAGGAAATGGCAACACACTCCAATGTTCTTGCCTGGAGAATCCCAGGGACAGGGGAGCCTGGTGGGCTGCTGTCTATGGGGTCGCACAGAGTCGGACACGACTGAAGCGACTTAGCAGCAGCAGCAGCAGCAGCAGCATCTGATAACCTGGCCTTGCAAGGTTCATACGAGGAGTGAATACGGCATCTAGTAGGGCTGAGCAAATACGCCTAAAAATGACAAGGACGGTCGCTGGTAAGGGGGTGGGTCCTCCTGCCTCACCCTGCCTCCCAGTCCCCTGGCAGCCAGCAGGAGCTTTCTGAAGATAATCACTCTCCTGCCTGAAAACCTTTCAGCTGCCTCAAGAAATGACGCATAAACCGCTTTCGTGGTTGAGTTCAAGGTCTCCCGCACCGGGCAAATGCATGAATGCGTCATCGGTTGGATGGGGGTGGGCACTCCACAGGGCACAGCGGCAGGGCGAGCCCAGGGTCGGAGGTCCTCTGAAGAGAGCTGCACATCTGGTTTTCTAATGTGAAAGCTCCCTGCCTCCTCCCACCTACCCTTAAAATTTAACAGCAAATAATTTGTTTAAGCTACTGTCAGTGCCAAGCGAGGTGTATTCACGGGCTGGGTATGGTCGTCTCTGCCCTGCCAATCTGGCCAGACCCACCTTTCCGGAACGGAGCCCCACTCCCCCGCCCCCAGCCACTTCATGCAAGCCCACACTGCACAGTGTGGACACAGAACGCTTTTCTGAGTTCTGCTTTCTCGCCCGCTGATCTGTGGGCCTAAAGCGCCCTTCGCTGCTCCTTTCCTTCCTGGCCAACTCACCATTGCTCTTTGAAACCCCAGTCAGAAAGTGAAAATCGCTCAGTCATGTCAGACTGTTTGTGACCCCATGGGCTGTACAGTCCATGGACGCATTCTCCAAGCCAGAATACTGGAGTGGGTAGCCTTTCCCTTCTCCAGCGGATCTTCCCAACCCAGGGATTGAACCCAGGTCTCCCGCATTGCAGAGGATTCTTTACCAGCAGAGTCACAAGGGAAGCCCACTCAAGCCAGATGTCAACACCAGTTCCCCAACCCAGAGAGAGTTCCATGTTCCTCACCTGAGTGCCCCATCACTCGTGACTCTTGGGACTGGAATTCCAAAGGAAGCAGCCTGGGGTCACAGAACGAGCCTTGGCTTGGGAGAAAGACACCCCTGGGATGAAATTCCTGCTGTGCTGAAACCCAGCAGTGCGTTCTCAGACAAGCGACTTAACCCCCCTGCGCCTCAGGTTCCCAAGTGTGAGACGGAGATACTGAGCTCTGAACTCAGGTTGGGTTTCTGAAATGGTATAAGCCGAAGAACTGATGCTTTCGATTTGTGGTGTTTGAGGAGACTCTTGAGAGTCCCTTGGACCTGAAGGAGATCAAACCAGTCAATCCTAAAGGAAGCCAACCCTGAACATTCATTGGAAGGACTGATGCTGAAGCTCCGATACTTTGGCCACCTGATGCCAAGAGCCGACTCGTTGCAAAACACCCTGAGGCTGGGAGGGATTGAAGGCAGGAGGAAAAGGGGGTGACAGAGGGTGAGAAGGTCGAATGGCATCACTGACTCGAGGGACATGAGTTTGGGCAAGCTCTGGGAGACGGTGAAGGACAGGGAGGCCTGGTACGCTGCATGCAGTCCAGGGGTGACCGAACAACAAATTAGAGAAGGGACCAGCACTTAGTAGGGGCTTAGTAAGAGTTTGCAGAATGAAAGGACAAACTCTGAACGCCCCACATGGAAAAGTTAGCTAATTTTCTGGAAGGGAGCCCAGGGGTTCCCTACACTCCTGAGCAACCCGTCCTTTACTACCATGTCCTGATTTCAAAGAAGGCCACGGACTATCTGCCCCTCCGCGGCATGCCCTCTGAGGAGCCCTTCAAGGACTATGGAGGAGTCCCTGGAGGGTAAACTGAGGCAGACCAGCCAAAGGAAGAAGAGTGGGCAGATCCAAGCCCCTGGTGTTCGGGAAGCACCGCCAGAGGCAGCAGCCCACACGGTTCAGCCGCACACGTGCACGCTCTGTGAGAGCTCGGCCTCCTCGGTCTTCAGCACTGTGTGCCCACGTCTGGCACACAACAGGAGCTCAAAAAAACATCCGCTGGTTGAGTGGGCTGCTAATTAAATAATCTCAATAAGGATGCGTTGCAGGGACTTCCCTGGTGGTCCAATGGTTAGGAATCTGCCTGCCAACATGGGTTCGATCACTGGTTGGGGAAATAAGATTCCACATCTGAGCCCGAGCACCCTAGAGCCTGTGGAAACCAACAAGAGAACCCGCCACAAAGAGAAGCCCAAGCCCTGCAGCTGGAGAGTAGCCCCCGCTCGCTGCCGTTAGAGAAAGCCCGTGTGCAGCAATGAAGATCCCACACCGGCAAAACACAAACATGCTAAACTCCTAAAAGGGTGATATGGCTAACAAACCAATAGCATTAAAAAAAGGGGGGGGGGGATGCTCTGCAAAGCACAAACTGCCATAAAGATGCAGTTCCCCACGAAGGGATTTGCTGCCCCTCCACACTCAGATCTGTCCTGGCCGGCTCCCGAGCTGGGGGCCCAGGGCGGGACACTGCGAAGATGGATGAGACAGGGTTCCTGCCCTGCGGAGCCCGAGTCCAGCAGAGAAGAGAGACGAGCAGACACGTGGTTATGTTCCAGTAGGAGAGGAGCTGGAACACAAATGTGGGAGAGGCCGATTCTGCTGTGTTGGAGGAGGGGACAACAGGAGGCTGCACCCGGCCCTGGTCTAAGGCAGGAACCCAAGGAAACACTAATTTGCTGGGTGAGAAGAGGCACTCCAGGAAGAGGCGGCCGCCTGAACGAAGGCTCAGAGGTGGGGCAGAACAAGGTCTATGCATGATACCGGAGCAAAGAGAGGTTACTGCAGCCAGATCCCAAAGGGCTGGGAATATCAGAGGCCTCCAGCTTCAAAGGCAGTGTCATCTGACCCCTCAGAGTTCGTTTAAATTGATGCTCAGCATTTTAAAGTTGGCTGGTAGCACTTACACCTGGATTTTTAGCTTCTCTAGGAAAAAAGAAAACACAGCAACAACAAATAGGATCAGAATATCTGGTGGGCTGAGCCAGGCTCCTAGGAAGTCTAACTTTCTGTTTCAACTCTGTCCTCCAGGCTCATTTTGCTCCCTTCAAATATTTATTGAGCAAGTACTATGGTTGTTCCTGTTGGGTTTCTCCCCCTAAGCCTACCTGGGCTTCTGCTGTAGAAAGTCAACAGCAATCTAAAGAGAAATGATGCAAATGAACTTATTTAAAAAACAGAGACAGACTCAGACTTAGAGAACGATATCATGGTTACCAGGGGGGATGGATAGAGGGGAGGGATAGTTAGGGAGTTTGGGATGGGCATGTACACACTGCTATATTTAAAACGGACAATCAGTGAGGACCTAGTGTGTATCACATGGGACTCTGCTCAAGGTTATGCGACAGCCTGGATGGGAGGGGGGTTTGAGGAAGAATGGATAAATGGATACCTGTATATGAATGGCTGAGTCCCTTTGCTCTCCGCCCGAAACTACCACAACATTGCTAGTCAACTGTACTCCAATACAAAATAAAAAGGTTTTTAAAAAAGGAAAAAGTCAACAGTGAAGGAAACACTTGAATGAGGTTTTTGTTTGTTTGCTTCCCCACTCCCTTTATAAGCAAAATTAATGTGCAGATCTGTTGTCCTTTTGCCCGCAAAGTGAAAGAAAAAGAGATACTATTAAAAAAAAAAAAAAAAAAGGAGAGGAGAGAAACACCAGATCTACAATCTTATACCATCCTTGGCTGGGCGGGGGGAAGCAGGCGATTCTGCACACTGACATCACAGTCTGCATCACGGGACATAACTTCCGCCACTCAAAGGTTGATGTGCATTTCTGGAAGTACAGGGAGACGTTTAAAGTCGGCTTCAGTGTTGACACCGCAGTTAGTAAAACCAAACAAAAGATCCTTTCTCAAGTCTGGCTGGCTCTTCTTAAATTTCTCTGAGCCCCCACTACCTGATTTAAGGAAACAAGCAGATGTTTCACAGCAGGAAGCACATTAGCTCCAGATGCTGCCGCTTTGTTCAAGACGAGCACACAGATGCACTGGCAGACACACACACACACACACACACACACACACACACACACACACACACACACACACACGGAGGACTTGGGGCAGTGAACGTTCGCAGCTCCCCTTCCAGCGCTTGGCATGCCCACATGGACCATTTGTAACCTCTGCCTGCAAATCTGACAGAAAGATGAGCAGCGGGAGTATGTAGCCAATCAGATCCCACCCCATCGTCTTCCCACTGTCTCCTAGGTAACCAGCAAAGGGACCCATCAGCTAGCTGGGTACCACGGGGACGGACACACACACGATCCCCTAAAAGTCCATAATTGCAGAGCCGCTGGATGAGCCTGTCAGAACCCTGGACAGTTCCCCCAGCACGCTTTCAGTGCCTTTGGTTCCCGCCCATCCGGCAGTCTCAGCTCCTACAGCTTTCCCCCCTCCGCCCCGATATGCCCCTATACCCATGCCTATATGCCCCTATACCCATGCCCCTATACCCTATGCCCATATGGGCATGCCTCTCCCACTGTCATCTCCATCACTCAAAACCTTGCTCATCTTCAGAGCCAACCCAAGTCCTTGGTCAAGACTTCTGATACCTCCCATTACAAAATAAAACCCACCCTCCTCTCCTATGGTGATCTGGCCTTCCATGACCTGGCTCCTCCAGCCTCTTCACTCATCACCCTCCTCCCTTGCTTCTTTCTCTTCCTCCAATAGGTCAAACCCGTCCTCGCCACACTACGCCTTAGAAGCCAGGGCTTTTGACACTTGCTGTTCCCTCTACCTATACAGGAGAAGGAAATGGCAACCCACTCCAGTATTCTTGCCTGGAGAATCCCCTGGGAAGAGGAGCCTGGCAGGCAACAGCCCATGGAGTAGCAAGAGTCAGACATGGCTTAGCGACTAAACCACCAACCGCCCTACCTACACAGCTCTTCCTTCTGCTCTTGGATGGCTGAGCTTTCTTATTCTTCAGTCTTGGCTCAAAAGTCACCTTCTCAGAGAGGCCCTCCCTGATACCCCCCTTGGCCATCCTCTCTAAAGACGTCTCCTCCTCTGGGACTCTCCACTACATCACCCCATGTTCCTGTGCTGTCTCCATTTCACCGCTGATGTTGAAACGATCCCATTCCTATTTACCTGCTTGCTTGTTCTCTGTCTCTCCGCAGAATGTAAAGTCCCTTACATGAACCAGGGTCTTACATATCCCCAGCCCCCAGAACAGGGCCCAGGAAATATCTGGTGAGTGACTAAAAAGTCATTTCCTCCTGGCTGCTTCTGTATTTCGCCCTCTCTCTACTAAGAGAGTTGGGCGTGATGAGTTCTATTAACCCTCCTGGCTAACATTCCAAAAGTCCATTAGAGAGCAGAAAGGACTGGCATAAGGAGGAAAATTAATCAGGCCACACCACGGGAGGAACTTGCCGGTGGAGATCCGACTGTCTCCACTGGGTCGCAGGGCCCTCCTCCCCTGAGCAGCCTCTCTGACCGGGAATTGGCTGCTGCTTTCAACTCCACGTTCCCCAGTCACTGGGCACCTTGAACTTTTGTTATCTGAGGGACTGGGGGGCAACCTGAGGCTGAGGACGAGGACTGGCATTTATTTTTCCGATCCCACACAGAGATCAGCAGGAGCCTGGAGGAGGGAGGCAAGTATCCTCTAGAAGGGTTTACTGCGGCGAACAGAAGGGAATCTGTTGCTGTCTATGGGGCCACAAACCTCAAGGTGATGGTTCATTAGAACACAAGTTTCTCTCTCTCCGTCTACCCCCCGCCACACACACAAACACAAACACATCCCTCAAAAGCATCATGAAGAGTCGCAGAGTTCCCCAATTTCTGCGGCCGTGTGTGTTTCTCTTCAAGAGACGTGACTACTGCATAAGGTGCTAAGGACTGTGCAGTGACCCAGACACACACTGCGTAAGTGTGTGCTGAGCACAACCACACTTTTGGCCAACCTCACTGGGCAAGGCTGGCCGATGGATCCAAGCAGCCACACAGCAGACACAACCCAGACTGGATGCCCCCAAACCCTAGGAGTGGGGAGCCTCAAGATGACTGCTCATAATCCAGAAACCCACCCTGAGTTGAGTGCCCCACTGACCAGTACAGTGGCTCACTTCCCCAAATCTAAGCACGCGTGCATGCTCACTCAGCTGTGTCCGAACCCCACGGACCGCAGCCTGCCAGGCTTCCCTGTCCATGGGACTTCCCAGGCAAGCATATGAAGTGGGCGGCCATTCCCTCCTCCAGGGGAGCTTCCCGACCCAGGGATCAAACCAGTGTCTCCCCTTGCCTCCTGCACTGCAGGTGGATTCTTTACCTGCCGAGCCGTCCGGGAAGCCCCATTCTCAACCCACCAAACCTGAAGCAGATGTAAAGATCCGGAACGGAAGATGGGGATTAGTATTTCTTGAGCACCGACCACTTGCTAAGCCATGTTAACACTGACTCTCCAAGACCACCTGCAAGGGTACCTTTCCCATTTCACGGATCGAAAATCGGAAGCTCACAAGAACTACGCAGTGGGCCCAAGGTCACACAGCTGGCCAGCAGAGACGCTAAGCTGGGGCCCTGAATCTGGTCTCCAAGCCCACTCTCCCTTCCCTGGGGCCTTAACTTACACTGCCCAACAAGTGGACAAGCTGGTGTTGTTCAGAATGTCCCTCCTGCTGGCTGAAGCTCTTCTCTGAGGATGCCAGGCCTGCGGCCCCATCTCTGCAGCCCTCTCTCTCCCTCACTCAAGCTCGGCTGACCTCCCACAGGGCTCCCGTCCAGCTGGGCCCACATTGTAGAGTTTCTCATCTGAGACCTGGCCCACGGGAAACCATTTTCCCGAAGCCCAGAGTCAGCTGGGGATTTTTGTCTTTTTAAAATAGCAATTTCCTGCCGGGCGAGGGTGGAGACACCAGTCACCCTCCGATTCAGTGCCGAATTCAGAGATCAGTCTCAGAGATTTCCCAAGGAAAACTCAGACGCTGGGTATCTCATGGCATTGAGGGAGGGGATGGGGGGCTCCTCTTCAAGACGGTGGCCAGCGTCAGGTAAAAGGTCTGCAGGCGTCACAAGACCCCCGCACCTCGTACAGGTCACCCGTGAGCCTTGGGCACGCCCACGTGCATCTCAAACACACCACCCACGTGCCAGCATGCACACCTCACACACAGACACCACCCACGCGCCTCACCCATGGTGAGTGGGCATCCAGGAGCAAGGCAGTAACACCCTCCGTCCCAGGACATCACAGCCTCCCACTTGCCAGTCTGCCCTGGGCTGTGCACAGTGCCCAGGGGCCTAGATCTCACATTTTCCTCCCTCGGCAGGCCCTCCCCTTAGGGACACAGAAAGTGAGCCCCGCAGAGCCTGAAGGACAGGTCCAAGACCATGGAGCACGCCTGTGGCTGAGCTGCGCTGTTTTCTGAAGGCTGATGCTGGGCCCCTGGCTCTGAAGATGCACTCTTAATTTACTCCTCTCCTTGGAGGCAGCTCCATGGTGCCGGCTCTACCCACCTGCCCCCTCCCTCCACCGAAAGGAAGGAAGCCTGGGCACCTGCCCCGCCCCCACCTTTGCACGGGTTCCAGAACTGACCTAGCGTTGGGGACAGGACAGGAGGGGCCGGGACTTGCTCTCAGCAGTCCCCCCTCCCCGCTTCCCTCATGCCCCATTCAAGAGCACCCTGGGCTGGACTGGACACGGATCTTTTCCCAAGAATTGAGCCTGGTCCGACGGGAAGGAGTCGGGGCAGGGGGCTGGCATGACCGAAGTCTCGCCAGTAACGCAGACCTAGGTTCGTTCACCTCCAGCTTTTCCACCCAGCGGTGTCGTGACCTTGGGCGACAGGCATCCTCCCTGGAGCTCAGTGCCCTCCCTGGCCAGGAGGAAAGAACAGCGCCCTCCCCAGGGGTGGCCGCGAAGATGAAAGCCAGAGGCGGAAGTGTGGGCCGGGACGCACAGTGCTCGCTGCCTCTAAGCCCGCCTTCGTGCCCCCCGAAGTGAGCCGAGGGGGGGCACTGCCATCCCCGCCTGGCTCTGCCCCCTCGACACTGTTCTGGCAATTCACCGAAGCCGAACTTCCCTCGGTGATGGCCGGACCCGGGCGCGCGGGTCCTCCTTAACCTCCAGCCCGCGCGGCCAGCGGCCCCGACCACAGGTAAGTGGCGGGGCAGCCCGGGGGGCGGCCGGGCGGAGGCGGCTGCGCCGCCGCGCTGCGGCAGGGCCCGGTAGGCTCCCCGCCCTCCGCGCACCCCTTCCCGCCTGCGGCCTCTCTGCAACTTCGAGGAACTGCAGACTCTGGGGTCGTCGTGGGGCTGCTGCCGGGCGCGCGGAGGAAAGTTGGGTCCCAGCGACGGCAGCCTCAGGATCCCCAGGCCGCAGCCGCGGTGAGCGCGCGCACACCGGACCCCCCGACTCCGGGCCAACTCGCGGGGACGCACGTGGTCGCTGCGCCGGCTCCGGCCGCTCCAAGGACCGGACTCACGCGCCGGTAGCGGGCTGCGCCCTGGGGCGTCCAGAGCCCTACGCCCCCCACCCCCAGCCTCAAGCGGTCGCCCGGGCCCCGGTCCCACCTCCGCGCGCCCCGCGCAGCCGCCCGCTGTGTCCCCCACCCCCGGCCCAGCTGCGCTCCAAGCCGCATGTCCTGCGGTGACCCTTCGGGCTCGGCGCTTCAGGCGCTCCCCTCCCGCGCCTGGGAAGCAGACCGCCGTCCGCCCCTCGCCTCCCGCGGGGGTCCCCAGCGGGCGCCCCCCGATCAGCCCCGCGCTGGGCCCGCCCTCCTCGCCCCGCGCCGCGCCGGTGTTCACCGGCCTGGGCGGCGGCCGCGTCCTACCTTCGTCCGGCAGCCGCTGCAGGCAGAACGCGAGGTTCCTCCGCCAGCCCCGCATCCCGGCGGCCGCCCTGCGGCCCGGCCCGGCCTCGCCAGCCCGGCCCCGCCCCCGCCGGGCCCGGCGGCTCAGCGCAGCTCTGGGGAGGGCCGTGCGCCCAGGGCGCGGCGGGCATGGGCGGCCGCCGAGGGTCGGGGGGCCCGGGCGGCCGCCAAGCGCTCGGCTCGGCTCCGAAGCCCGCAGCTGAGCAGAGGCGCCCCGAGAGCGCGCGCTTTCCCGGGCGCGGGGGCGCGGCGGCCGGGGCCGGCGGGGGCGGCGCGGAGCGCGGCCGGAGGGGCCCCCGCAGCGGCCTGAGCCGGCTCGCCGCGCCAGCCTCCCGCGAATCCGCGCTTAGCACGTCCCAGGAACGCTCATCACCGCGAACCAGACCGTGAATGAAAGAGTGAAAACAATGAATGCCTGAATAAATGGGCGCATAAGGGCGGGGGGGGGGGGATCAGTGAGTGAGTGCATGGGTGTACGGATGAGTGAGAAACGGTGGCGGAATGAATGAATGAATGAGTGAATGGGTGTATGATTTATGGAAATTAGCGAGTGAATAAGTGAGGGGTGGGGAGGAATACATCAATAAGGGGCTGAGTAAACGACAGAACGAGTGAATCAGTGAGTCAGCGAGTGTCCCCAGGCTTCAGGCTTGTAAAAGGCAAGCGACTTTCTACAGCAGCCCTCACCTCTGCCCTGCGCGTGGGGTCTTCGAGTTGTATCTTGGGGTAAAGGAGGTTCAGAGAGGGCAGGCCCTGCCCGTGGACCCAGCAAAGGCTGGAGGCCAGAGGTCAGAAGGTCTGTTTGTCTGCAGGCTTTGTCCGCTGAAGCCCACCAGAGCTCCCTTCCATCAGCGCAGCAGCCACTAAGCTCCCCAGGGCGCAGAGTTTCTGAGGAAGAACAGCCAGGGAAGGGGCACTGGGAGTCCCAGCCTTGGAAATCAGACTCGCTTCTTCCTTTAGAATGGGGGGAGGGAGGTGTGTGAGCAATCCAGACAAAGGAATACCACACAGCCATTAAAACAGGAGGAGAGGGCTCTGGAAGAGGGCAGAGTGGGGCACATGTTTATAAAATGTGCAGGAAAAAAAAGCAAAGGCTCTGCCTTCTTGTTTGCTCAAGCATGTGGAAAATTCTCTCTTGTGGACACGCAGATCCCCTTGACAAAGTGGCTGGGAGCAGATGGGACAGACTCTGTTCTCATTGCATCCTCGTTTGTGCTTCCTGAAAATGTTTCAAGTGATTTTACTTTTTATTTAAAGTTATTTTAAGTCGTTTTATTTATTTCCGGTTGTGCCGCATCTTCTTTGCTGCGGGTGCTTTTCTCTAGTTGCGGTGGCCCCTCCTGTTGCCGAGAATAGGCTCTGGGGGCACGGCTTCGGTAGTTGCGTCTCCCAGGCTTCCGAGCACAGGCTCAGCAGCACTCAGAGGCACATGGGCTTAGCTGCTCTGCCGCACGTGGGATCTTCCCGGACTAGGGATCAAACCTGTGTCTCCAGCATTGGCCGGCAGATTCTTCACCACTGAGCCACCAGGGAAGCCCTTGAAATTTTGAACTCTGGAAATGCATTAAGGAGTTCATCCTCAGTCATGTCTGACTCTTTTTTGACCCCCATGAACTGTAGCCCACCAGGCTCCTCTGTCCGTGGAATTCTTCAGGCAAGAATACCGGAGTGGGTTGCCATTTCCTCCCACAGGGGATCATCCCTGCCCAGGGATTGAACCTGCGTCTCCTGCATTGGCAGACGGCTTCTTTACCACTGCGGATTACCTATCTAAAAAAAATTAAGTAAAGTTCTTAAATAAATAAAATTTTATGACAGCAAGAAAAAGCATTTGTACCTCAGTAAAGGCTGCCTCCCCCCTGCCCAATCAAGTCACCATGTTTGCCTGGCTGCCTCCCTCCCCGCTCCTGCTCTGAGAGGGAGGGGGTCTTGCTAGTCAACAGCAGAGTGAAGTATGAACGCGGGGCTCAGCAGAGAGCACTACCCTCCACTAGTGCTGGGGGAAGACAACTGGCCTCTGCTTGCATCTGGGTTAGTCTGTGTTTAGCCAGGTGTCCTTGGGCAAATGACCTTATCTCTTTGAGCCACAGATTCCCCACCTGCAAACGAGGACCCGTCATAAGTGTCCTTGCAGAGTCTAGGAAAGCTGGAGCCGGGTGCTTGTATTCCAAAAGGCAATCCCAGGCGTCTTGATCCTATCAGTGAAGCCAACCTTACCTTTGGCCTTCAGAAGTACCCCTTTTGAAAGGTAAGCGTGGGCTTTTATGGGATCTTAGATCCCCAATATTTCTGCAAAGTTGGTGTAATTCACCCATGTTACAAAGGAGGACAGTGTGGCCGAGAGAGGTTATGTCTTTCTCAAGGTCACACAGCCAGAAGTTGGCAGAACTGGCCATCACACCCAGATCTGCCCAGCTCCAAGCACCCCCAGACAGTGCCGCACACACAGTCTATCTGATCCACCTATCACCTATTTGTGCTCCTAAGACCCTCAGATGGGTCACAGCCCAGCCCCGTATTCATCGTGAATCATTAATCGCTTCAGTATGTTGGGCGCAGGCCCAGGGGGTTGGGGTGAGGCTGGGGCAGATCAGCACAAAGGCCTGAGTCCGCTGTGCTGACTCCACAACTTGTCTTATTGGCCGAGAGCTTTTGATGAGGAAGTACGTTTCTCCCGGCATCAGAACTGTGAATCACTACTGTCTGTACCCAGACGGATGGCCTCACGCGTGGCCCAGATGCCCGCAGCCCAGAGGATGACGGGGCTGGGATCGCTGATGGGACAGGCAGCGCTGCCAGGGCCAAGGTCAGGAGGGCAGGGCCGAGCCCTGGGACTCTCCAGGATGGGCCGTGTGGGCAAGGGGAGAGCCTTTCGGCTCCTGCTGCTGCAGAGTATGCCACCCTACAGTCAAGCGGCATAAAGCAGTCAAGTTATCATGGCTGTGAATTCTCGGGTCGGGAATCTGGACAGGGCAGAGGGCATGTCTCAGTTCCATGATATCTGGGCACTCAGCAGGGAAGGCTGGAGGCTGGCACCATCCGGAGGCCTCTTGCCTCGCTGGTTCCTGAGCTGGATGGCGGCCTCAGGGCAGCTGAACTGCTCGAGCTGGGCTCGGAGCTCCCAGAGCGGGCATTTCAAACAGCATAGGAGGAGCCCGCTCCACTTTCACGACCCTGCATCAGAAAGCACAAGCCTCACTTCCTGTTTATTCCTTTCTGTTTGTTTGTTTTAAAGCATCTCTTTATTTAAAAATGTTATAAATGCAATACGTATTGTTGTGAATAAAATAAACTCAAATAATACAGATGTATCCTTAAAGCAGCCACCAGCCCCCCACATTCCAGGCACAGACGCCCCCTCTTATGAGAGGAGTGTCGAAGGATTTGCACACACTTTTGAATCCCACAGAAGGGAAAAAAAATATGTCAGAGGAAAGAAGAGGAGGAAGAATAACAGAAGAAATCCTACTCGCTGAAGGAGAAGAAAGAGAAAAAGTTACAGAGATGACGAAGAGTCAGACAAGAAATCATTTGCCAGGAGGAGTGATCAGAGAAATCCCAGTGATGAGAAGAGTGATGCCTGAACAGGTAACGTTAAGGCTGCTGCTGCTAAGTCGCTTCAGTCGTGTCCGACTCTGTGCGGCCCCAGAGATGGCAGCCTACAGGCTCCCCCGTCCCTGGGACTGTCCAGGCAAGAACACCGGAGTGGGTTGCCATTTCTTTCTCCATCGCTTGAGAGTGAAAAGTGAAAGTGAAGTCGCTCAGTCGTGTCTGACTTTGAGATCCCATGGACTGCAGCCCACCAGGCTCCTCCATCCATGGGATTTTCCAGGCAAGAGTACTGGAGTGGGGTGCCATTGCCTTCTCCGAACATTAAGGATAGGAACAAGGGAAACAATAGCAGCCTGAATTGGAGGAACTGTAGTAGGAATTTGTTGTTGTTCAGTTCCTGAGTCGTGTCCGACTCTTTCAACCCCATGGACTGCAGCATGCCAAACTTCCCTGTCCTCCACTATCTCCCTGAGTTTGTTCAAACCCACGTCCATTGAGTCGGTGATGCCATCCAACCATCTCATCCTCTGTCATCCCCTTCTCCTCCTGCCCCCAATCTTTCCCAGAATCGGAGTCTTTTCTAATGAGTCAGGTCTTCACATCAGGTGGCCAAAGTATTGGAGTTTCGGCTTCAACATCAGTCCTTCCAATGAACACCCAGGACTGATCTCCTTTAGAATGGACTGGTTGGATCTCCTTGTACTCCAAAGGACTCTCAAGATTCTTCTCCAACACCACAGTTCAAAAGCATCAATTCCTTGGCACTCAGCTTTCTTTATGGTCCAACTCTCACATCCATACATGACTACTGGAAAAACCGTGGCTTTGACTAGACAAACCCTTGTGGGCAGTAGGAATAGGAAGGTTAAAAAGGAGAGGCTGTTCTGTGGGAGGGAGAGGAGAAACAGAAGTGTGCAAACACCAAGGCAATATGTGCAGAGTAATGCCAGGGAAATAGTAACAAGAATGGCAGCAAGTGAGTAAGCTTGCAATGTGATAGGACCAGGGGAGAAAGTGGCAGGAATGGAATGTTGTAAGCAGAGGAATAGACACGGGAAGAGGAGCCAAGAGTGTGGGAGAAATGAGTTCTTGATGAGGGCGGAAGCCGAGGAAACGAGAGGTGGTGTGGCAGAGATTCAGGATCCAGAAGGCTCTGGAAACAGGGAGTAAGGACCACATTTCCAAACCAAAGAAACAAACAGCTGGAAGGAGGCTTCACGTTCATCTAGTTCACCTCCCCATTTTACAGATGGGGAAACTGAGGCTTCTAAGCTTAGTTAGTAAGCTTGCTTGCTGCATGTATAACACTGACTGATGTGGGGTTTTGAGCCCTCATTCTTGTGGCCCTCAGGGAGGATGGATTGGAGAGGCAAGGTCAGAAGCAGGGAGGCTGATGAGGGGTGTGTGATGGTCCCGGTGAAGGTGGAGGGCCATGCCCTGGGGCAGGGATCCTAGAGATGACTGAAGGGGAGGAGGCACATATGGTGACGTTGTGTGATGCTCCAGCAATGAAGGCTGGGTGAATGCCCCACGTGAATGAGTCTGGAATCTCCACTGAACCAGTAGCATGTGTGTGTGTGTATACATACATATAGATATTGATATATCGATATATAGATATTTAGACATAGATAGGTACAGATAGATTTATTTTTTAGAGCCTTCCCTGGTGGTTTAGATGGTAAAGAATCAGCCTGCAATGTAGCAGAGCTGGGTTCGATCCCTGGGTTGGGAAGATCCCCTGGAGGAGGAAACGGCAACGCACTCCAGTATCCTTGCCTGGAGAATCCTGTGGACAGGGGAGCCTGGTGGGCTACAGTTCATGGGGTCACGGAGTCGGACATGACTGAGCCGTTTACTAACACATGTGTTTATGGAGACGGAGAAGTCTAGTCCTGGGAAAGCTAATGATGAAAGTTCCAGGCTGAGTCCTAAGGCAGGAGAAGGCCAACGTCCCACCTCCAAGACTGGCATACAGAAAGGCTTCTTTCTTAGCCTTTTATTCTATTCAGGCTTTCAATGGATTGGATGGGGCCCACCCACACTGGGGAGGGCAAGCTGCTTTACTCAGTCAACTGATTGAAATGTTAATCTCATCCAGGGACATCCACACAGACACACGCAGTATAACATTTGACTAAATACCTGGGCGCCTTAAGGCCAGTCAAGCTGACACCTGAAATTAACCGATCTCATTTAATGCTTCTGATCAAAGGGCGGTGTGTGCCTTTTCCTTTGCAGCTGAGGGAACTGAGTCCCAGGGAGGCCAAATGTATCTGAGCTGGAGCCCCAGCCTGATCACGCTGACGCTGACACTGGGCCACCGCATCAGCCAGGCTAACAAATGACCCGACCCAGATGTACTCATTACAGGAACGTCACCTGCAGGACCCAACAGACCGCCAAATCCTCAGTGGCGCAAATACGAGATAAGCTTCTTTCTCACTTGTGGGAAGTTCCAAATCAGCTTCTCCATGTGGTCACTCAGAGATCAAGTTTCTTCTGTCCTGTGACCCCATTTCCACATGATTTATACACACTGAGCGGGTGAAAGGGAACAGGACACAGGAATGCTTGAGAGGGCTCAAGGGTCCAGGCTTACATCACATAAGATATGTGGATATAGACATATACACAGGACTCCCCGGTGGCCCCGAAGGTAAAGAATCTGCCTGCAGCGCAGGAGACTCAGGTTCGATCCCTGGGTCAGGAAGATCCCCTGGAGAAGGGCATGGCAAACCCACTCCAGTATTCTTGCCTGGAAATTCCACAGACAGAGTAGCCTGGCAGGCTACAGCCCACGGAGCTGCAAAGAGTAGGACGCGGCTGAGCAACACACACACACACACACACACACACACACATATATACACAGGGTTTCCCTGGTGGTACAGTGGTAAAGAAGCCGCCTGCCAATGCAGGAGACCCAGATTCAATCCCTGGGTTGGGAAGATTCCCTGGAGAAGGGAATGGCAACCCACTCCAGTATTCTTGCCTGGAGAATCCCACGCACAGAGGAGCCTGGTGGGCTACAGTCCACGGGGTTACAAAGGTTCTAACATGACTTAGTGACTGAATAGGAGCAGGATACACACACACACACACACAGAGTCTTAGATTGGGCCAAGCCTTAGACAGGCATTCTTCTGCACGCATTTATGTAAGGTAGGGGAGGGAGGGAAGCCAGATGAGGCAGGGAAGAAACCAGGCAAGCAGGGACGTGGTTTCAGGAGAAGTCTGGCCTCAGCCTGACCCCACGGGTTGCTCTGGAGCCGGAGCAATACTTGAGGGAACTGTACTTGCCCCCTTCCCACGGGAAGAGTGTAGCATCCCTGACGCGGCCCCCGGGAGGCTCCCGCTGGCTGAAAGCCATTCTCGGGGGCAGGTGCAGCCAGAGCTCTTAGCAGTCAGCACACACAGCAGCTGGGAGGTGGGTGCTCTGTTTTGGTGACGGGAATCTGGGTGGAGCGCACTCAGCATCTCTTATGACAGGAGAGAGAGAGAGGAAAGGTTTCCTGCAGGAGAAGGCTTTTGATCAGGGTCTTGAAAAATCAGCTGGGGTTTTCCAAGAGTGGGGAAATGAAAGTACTGATTTGGGGACTTCCCTGACGGTCCAGTGGTTAAGACTTGACCTTCCAGTGCCGGGGGTGGAGGTTTGATCCCTGGTCGAGGAGCCAAGATCCCACCTTCCTCGTGGCCCCAAAACCAAAAGCCATAAAACAGAAGCAATATTGTAGCAAATCCGATAAAGGCTTTCAAGGAAAAATGATCCACGTCAAAAAAAAAATTTTTTTTAAATAATATCGATTTGGCCGCTATTATGAGCCAAATGAATAGGACAGGGAAATTTATCAGTGATAGCTCTGTGGAAAAGGACCTGCCTACCAGTGCAGGGGACGTGGGTTCAATTCCTGGGTCAGGAAGATGCCCTGGAGAAGGCAATGGCAACCCACTCCAGTACTCTTGCCTGGAGAATCCCATGGACAGAGGAGCGTTTTGGGCTGCAGTCCATGGAGTCGCAAAGAGTCGGCCACGATTTAGCAACTTAATAACAACAACAGTGAACCAAACGCTCTCCCCCCACCGGAGCGTGCCTCGTCCCAGGTCTGCAGACTTGACACACTGTACGGGAGTGTCCCTGCCTGGACTGGACGTGGCCTTCTGAGGACAGGTTCTGGGTCTATTTGCTTCCATCCAGGGCCCCTTTCTCCAGCTCCATGCCGTGTACCAGATCCACAGGTGCCAGAGTCCCCAAGGGGCTGGGGGACCCCAGGGCGACACAGACAGGTGGGTAAATGGGTCACCACCAGACAAGGGTGGCCAGGAGATAACCCCGGAGCAGTCCCAGCACCTGACCCAGTGCTTGTTCAGAGAGGGGCCATGTGTTTGCTGAACGAGAGAAGAACGTCCTTCCCAGTCCTGCCACGTCCCCAAGGCCTCACTGCGTCCCCGACACAGAGTAAGATGCTCAGCAGGGATTTGTGGAGTGGGTGTCCCTGGGCATGTTCTGGGCCCAGAAGAGAGAAGCAGGCCAAGCCCATTGGAGGGGCTGAGTGAGGACCCCAGCTGCTGAAAGACTCAGAGGAAAGAAGGCTGTGGTCGGAACTGAGGCTGAGAGAAACGGCGAAGCCTTACCCCACGGGCTCTGTAGTCCCGTAAGGAGTCTGTTCATCCATTTATTTGTTTACTTTTTGGGCTGAAATGGGTCTTCATCGTGGTGTGCAGGCTCTGGGTTACCGCACCCAGGCCTCTCTACTCGCGGTGCGTAGGCTTCTCCAGGTGTGGCTCGCGCGGGCTTAGCTGCTCCACGGCACGTGGAAACTTAGTTCCCGGATCAGGGGTAGAACCCTTCCCTGTCCTCTTGATGGCAGGCGGATGCTTAGCCACTGGACCAGCAGGGAAGCTCCCTGTAAGGAGTTGGAATTTCACTCTAAGGGCAACAGAAAGTCGTGTGGGGTTTGGGGCAGGGGAGAGACATGGTCAGATTCACGTTGCTAGAAGTCCCTCTGGGTGGGGTGGCCTGCAAGAGTCCATTCTGTGAGGGAACGGATGTTAAGAGTGGGTGAAAGACAGGGTGGTCATTAGAAGCTTGGGAAGGGTCTACAATTGAGCTAGCGGTGGTCTGGCAAAGCAGGGGGGTGCAGAATAGGTGACGGGGGGGGGGGGGTTATACCACTCGGTCTTAACTCTATCTCCTGGAGCTTCACCCTTTGCCATTGAACTTTGCAGTGCCTGTTCCTTGACGCTGGACTTGGCCACGTGCGGTGCTTCAACCAACGGGATTTCAGTAGATGTGACCCCAGCAGAGGCTGAAATGGACCCCTGCACTTGGGCAGTACTCACCCTGAGCCTCTGCCATCACCACGTGCCAGGCTGGCCTGGCGGAGGACAGAGATTGCCCCAGGCCAAGACCAGCCTAGATCTGTGGCCAGCCAGCAACCCCCGGGCACATGAGAGCCCATCCAAGGCTAGAGAACTGCCCAGCCCACCCCCGGCTGATCCTGGACCCATGAACAGATGCTACCATTGGATGCTCTGAGGTCCAGAATTGTTTCTTATGCAGTAGTATACGTTGCCCCCTCTCTGATCCTCAGGGAATAAAATCCATGACCTGCAGAGATGCCTAAAACCACAAGTAGTACCACAGCCTACGCAGAGTGTGCTTTTTCTTTTTTAATGAACTTTAAAAATGTGATTTTGCTTATTTATTCTTGGCTGTGCTAGGCCTTTGTTGCGGTGTGGGCTTTGCTCTAGCTGCAGCGAGCAGGGGTTACTCTCCAGTCGCAGTGCGCGGGCTGCTCGCTGCAGCGGCTTCTCTTGAAAGAAGCGCAGGCCCCAGGGCATGCAGGCTTCAGTAGTTGTGGCGCATGGGTTTAGTGGCCTCCCCGGGAAGGATCCCGCAGCATGTTGGATCTTCCCAGATCAGGGATCAAACTCACGTCCTTGCATTGGCAGGCGGGTTCTTTACCAGGGAAGCCCCCAGACCATGCTTTGCTTACGATGAAGTGTAATGTAGAGCTTAGGCACAGCCAGAGAATATCCGAGATGCTGGCATCACTACTCTTGCACTCAGGGACCACTGTTAAGTCAAAGAAAGGCAACTTGAACACGAACACCGCGATACTAGGACAGCCCATCTGATACCCGAGATGACTGCTAAGTGACTGACGCGGGAAGGGAAGCATAGCCAGCGTGGATGTGTTGGACAAAAGGGTGATTCACATCCTAGGCGGGAGGGAGCGCCACGGAGACAGATTTCAGCACACGACTCAGCGCAGCGAGCGATTTGAAACTCACGGATTGATTATTTCTGGAATCTTCCACGTACAATTTCAGACCGTGGCTCAGCCTAAGTAACTGAAACCCCAGAAATCGAAACCATGGATGGCGTGGGAGGGGTGACCAGGTTTTCTTACTCCGTGGCAGGTACAGGAGGGGACAGACCCAGACCACTGTGCCATCGTTTGCACATGAGAACGAGGAGGCGGGGGGAGTCTGGAGGACCCTAGTTTTCCGAGTGACGGGAGCCCTAAATAAAGACAAGGAAGAGGGGGTTCAGAGACGAGCCAGGAAGCAGGTCTGTTGTGAGGAGCAGCAGTTCCGTTCTCTCCACTCTGAAGGAGCGCGGGAAGTCACCCAGGGCTCGCAGAGCCCCACAGTGACCTGGGACCAGGAGGAAGGAGGTTGTCCTGAACCAAACGCCCGTGGGGCTTTCCCAGAGGCGGAACTTGAATGTCTTTTGTCCCTTCTGTTCCCAGAGAGAAACAGACCGTTTCCCCCTTTTCCAGTTGCTAGGACACTAATCTGTCGGAGAAAGGCGTGGGAACATCTGGTTGGTGGGAGCAGCGCTTCTGGGAATATCCTTTGTATCCGTGATTCTATAGACTCTCCTGGTGCTCCTGAGGGCCAGGGCCCTCCAGCGAGGGCTGGCAGCTTGGGCTGGTCACCTGGGCAGCAGCAAGGGGGCAGGGCCCCTTTCAGGGAACTGCCTGGAGGCCAGTGAGCCCCGGGGGGCGTGGGTGCCGCTCGCCTCCTCCAAGGTGCCTTAGCTTCCCCTGCTTTATCTTTCTTCCAAAGATAGATACTATTTTGTGTCTGTTATTACCTGGCTGCCTAACGGAAGCTCCATGAGGCTGATGCTTTAATTGGTCACCACTGTACCCCTGGTGCATAGAGGAATGTCCGACACGTAGAAATAATAGTTCTAAACGTTTGTGGAGGGTTTGCTAGCTGCATGGAATTTTTCTGATTTCTTTAGCTGTACCAATCCTTTTTTTTTTTTAATTAATTTTGTACTGGGGTATGGCCGATTATCAATGTTGTGATAGTTTTAGGTGAACAGCAAAGGGACTCAGCCGTACACATATACTTATCCAATCTCCCCCCAACCCCCCTCTTAATATTGAACAGAGTTTCATGTGCTCTGCAGTCTTTGTTGGTTATCTGTTTTATTAATTTTTTTAAATTTTCCATTTTTTAATTTATTTTTTTTTTTATTTTAATTGAAGGCTGGTTATCCGTTTTAAATATAGCAATGTGTCCGTGTCCATCCCAAACTCCCTGAAGATCCCTTCCTCGATCCATCTCCTCTCCTACCCCGCCCCGCCCTGCAATCTTAAGTTTGTTCTCTGAGTGAGTCTCTTTCTTTTTTGTAAGTTCATTTGCATCGTTTCTTTTTAGATTCCACAAGGATATACTAACCCATTTAGACATCAAGATGACTCTTCAAAATTCGGGGAGTATTTTCCTCTCCATTTTACAGGTGAAGAAACTGAGGCACAAAGAGATGAAAGAACTTGATCGAGGAAGCAGCAGGGTGAGTCCCGGGCAGTCTGGCCCCAGAACCTTGCTCAGAGGGGAAGAACAGCTTATTGAATAAATCAGTGACTTTGCCCCCAAGTCACGCTGGGGAAATGGCGTAAGAGTCCCCTGCCCTCCTTCACACACACGGCAGCAGGGGGGCCTTGTTGCTCTCATCGTCGTGGGGTGTGGATTTCCGGAAGGGTGGGGCTGGGTTTTCCCCTTGCTTCACCTGGCCGGGAGACCACAGGTGGGCTCTGCTCAGAACCATCCTGGTGCAAGGTCACAAGATTCCCTCCGGGCCACCAGCCCCTTGCCAGGCTCCAGGCACCCTTACCACCTCCGATGGGGTGACGAGCCGGGGCTGTGCACAGGGGCATGTCAGCTAGAAACAGAGGCCCCTCGGGGCACAGACGGGCCCTTCCTGCTAACCCTCTGAGCAGCGGTCCTCACTGGTCACCCACAAGGACCGCCAGATCTCTGTAGCCCTGCGCCCCTCGTCTGGACTCCCTCGTACTCATCTCCTCCCCGCTTTCTCAGTCTAGAAAACCATCCAAAGTTCGGAGGCCCGGGTCACCCGCCTGTTTTGTCTCTTCTCCCCAGACTTACTGGTTAGCACACCAAATCTGTGCGTTGACTCAGGGCTTCTCTTTCCGAAACCCCAAAGTTCAAACAACAAGGGAAAATAACAATGGTGTTCGAAACTTATCAGTCTTGGCCTTGGAATTCAATCCAGCATTTGAACCTCGGAAGTCTTAACTTTTAAACAAGTAAGGCTTTGCTTTTGAAATTCTTGGCATTTGACTCGCAAGAAGTCTAGACTTTTAAAAGTCAGCTCCCCAGGCCACCCTGTGCTTCCGTTTTATCATTCTTTTTCTGAATCAGTGTAAGATGGGAGAGAGCGAAGGACCGGAGAAAGGGCCGCAGTGTGTGTGTGTGTATTCATATGTGTGGGGAGGAAATACCTATGGATGAAGAGTTAAACAAATCCCCTCTCCTCTCAAGAACACATGTGACCTTGGGTTAACTTACCATCTCTGTTAACCCCAGAAACTGGAGGAAAGTGGCATATTGGCTGTGTTGCCAGGCAACATTGCTTATGTTAAAAATGACTCTTGATTGGTGAATTGCCTCTGAACTAGAAAGACCACGAATGAATTCTAAATGCTCAATGAGGACATCAAAACATTGAACTTCCCCCTGTACAGAGTCTTATTACTGGGTGTGTCCCCTTGCAGGCTCCCAAGAAGCTTTTCACATGGAGCTGTTGTTACAAGAGACATTGACTCCTAAGGCATGAGTCTTTGAGGGCCACACTTCTTGCCCAGCGCGGATTTCAGCTTCTGGCCCTAAGTTGTCCCCTGAGGACCAGACACTCCTGAGCTGCTGTGGGAAGTCCCAGGGGTGGGAAAGGCTTGGTGGTGCCCTTAGGCAGGCTGTTTCTTGGACTGTGTCCTGAGTGACATGTGTGTCCGACAATCAGGTATGGATTTCATTGTCTAGTGGAACCCAGAGAAGACCTCTCCCGGTGGCCTCCGCCTATTAGCTCACATTTCTGTTTCAGTTACAGATAGGGAGGCACTTGGAATATACAACTTGGCTGGAGAAATGTCTAGAGGGAGGGGAAGGCTGTGCCTACTACCTGCCTAGGACTTCTGCGTATGGTGCAAGAGTTCATCTCATCTCACAACACCCTGTTAGGTGAGGATAACCATGCCCGCTTTATGGATGAAGAGACTGAGGCCTCAGGGGTAAAGAGACTTGCTGAAGGTGACATGGAAAGCTGATGGCAGAACTGATGTCGGGAAGACTGTCATGGACTGACAAGTGCTGGTTCAGGTACAGGCTCTGCTGGGTATGAGCCAGCAGACCTTGTGGGCTACTCTGAACCTCAGCCACTTGCTCAAAACAAATGGACATAATCATATTACCACACAGGAAGGCCATATGGCTTGAAGTAGTCCACTTTCAGATGTCAAGGGCTACAGGACAATATAATTCAAGGTCTTCCCCAATCTCCCCACTCTGACTGCCGCCAACACACCCAGGGGCTATACTATTGGACAGCAGTTTCTAGCTGCCACTGGCCACATGGCAGATGTCTCCAGTTCTGCAGGGCAGCATTTCTGTGGCACTGACTGTCCCAGGGCCCAGCTACAACAGTGGTTCTGGCTGTGATGATAGCCAGATCTCATTCAAAATGAAAAGCTGGATTGTTGGCATTCCAGAACTGCCTCTGGCAAATGTGAGTAAACATAGCTGTCGTTAAGGCAGCTGGAAAGAGTCCATCCATTTGATAAATATTTGATGAACCCCTACTATGTGTGAATATAGTAGGCATTGTGAATACCATTATCTATGAGTACACTCTTGTGGCTCAGCTGGTAAAGAAGCCACCTGCAATGCTGGAGACTTGGGTTCCATCCCTGGGTTGAGAAGATCCCCTGGAGAAGGGAAAGGCTACCCATTCCAGTATTCTGGCCTGAAGAATTCCATGGACTGTATAGTCCATGCGGTCGCAAAGAGTCGGACATGACTGAGCGAATTTCACTTCACTTCACTTCTACTATGTGTGAGGCATTGTGAATACTGTTATCTGTGAGTACATATAATCGTTCCCCTTAGAGTTAGGGAGACAGACCAAGAATCAATTAACTGCTCAAATTTATATGTAGTTTTTAAAAGCCAGCAAACGTTACCAAGGCAAAATTGCAGGATGCTATGAAAACTTGTAAGTGGTCTGTTGTAAACTACTGGAGTTAATGCCCACCCGGCCTCATGCCTTCATTTTCTCAGTTTTCCTTTGGGGACCCACTTTTGCCTTCCACCAGTCCCTATGATTCAGGTGATGATGGTGAGTTTACAGTAGGTGCACAACCCTGGCCAATCAGAGCATTCCATTCCCTGACCACTCCAAGGATTGGTCAAAGATATACGTGTGACCTAAATCTGGCCAATGAGATTCAAGGCTGGGACTTCTGTGGGGCACAAGTGGGAAAAGACGATTCTCTTTCTGCTGGTGTTTCTAGGTTGGAGGATCAAAAATCTGGGTTTTTCATGAGCACCCAAGGGAAGAACCTGTCTAAATCAGGAATCCTCTAGAGGAAGGTGGAGAGATTTTTCTTTTTTAAAATTATTTATTTTATTTTTGGCTGCGCTGGGTCTTCATGGGGCTTTCTCTAGGTGAGGTGACTGGGGACTACCCTCTAGGTGCAGTCTGTAGGCTTCTCATTGCCGTGGCTTCTCTTGCTGCGGAGCACGGCGCTAGGGCCCGAGGGCTTCAGTCGCTCTGGGACAGGGGCTCAGTAGTTGCGGTTCTTCTCAGCTGCCCTTCAGCATGTGGAATCTTGCTGGATCAGGGATCCAACCTGTGTCCCCTGCATTGGCAGGTGGATTCTTCACCACTGGACCACCAGGGACGTCCCTGAGAGATTTTTCAAGTAGCTTCCTGGTGGTGTCATTTGAGACCCTAGATCCAACTGTACCTGAAGCCATTACCCCCAAGCTTTTCTGTTATCTGAACCGATTGTCATCCTTTTGGACTTAAGTCAGTTTAAGTTTGTTTCTCCACCACTTGCCATTGAAAGTGTGCCTAATACAGGACTAACAGGTCTTGGAGGAGTTAGTCCCTGAGGAGTGACACGCTGAATGCTGAGGGATGGGTAAGAGTGAAGTACGCAAAGAGACCAAGTCTGAAGGCAGCAGCTTTGGCTTGCAAACCTGAGAATTCGGGAAAGGAGAGGAGCCTTCGCTCTGTGTAGGCAGAAAAAGGACAAACACGGGAAGACAATCATGGGGAAACGGCAAGTCTCAGATCACATGTGTACTTAAATGATTCCTTGTTGTTCATTTCAGTGAACACAGAAATGGATTTTGCTAAGACCTAGACTTTTCACTTTCACGCATTAGAGAAGGAAATGGCTACCCATTCCAGTGTTCTTGCCTGGAGAATCCCAGGGATGGCGGAGCCTGGTGGGCTGCCGTCTATGGGGTCGCACAGAGTCGGACACGACTGAAGCGACTTAGCAGCAGCAGCAGCAGGCTTCCCTGGTGGCTCAGATGGTAAAGAATCTGCCTGCAATGCAGGAGACCTGGGTTCGATTCCTGGGTTGGGAAGATCCCCTGGAGAGGACATGGCAACCCACTCCAGTGTTCTTGCCTGGAGAATCGCCATGGACAGAGGAGCTTGGCGGGCTGCAGTCCATGGGGTGGCAAAGAGTCGCACACGACTGAGCGACTAGCACACATATTACAATGAGCTCCCTTTGCAGATGGAAAGATGCCTGTCCTGACAAGGCCATTCTCACAGGACAAGGCCCGAGCCCTCAAAGGAATTTCTGCTTCTGGGTTTAGAGGCAGAAAAAAAATTTCTTTTTCAAGGGAAGGCACAATTAAAACAAATAAATAATAACAGATTGAAAATGAGGCCTATTTTTAAATGCAAATAACCGTTTCTTAAGTTTTATAACTGTGTAATTTTGTGTTTTAGATTTTCTTTAATTTTAACTGTTCTTTTTTTCATTATGAAAGTAATATAACAACATTCTGGAATATACAGAAGAGAAAAAAATGACCCTTTATAATTCCCTCATTTCAACCCAACCAAAGTTAATTTGGGGTATTTTTCTGCTTTTTTAAAAAATCGGCTACTCAGGGTCTTTGTTGCTGTACACGGGCTTTCTCTAGTTACGGTGAGTGGGGCTACCCTCTAGTTGCCGTGCATGGGCTTGGTTGCCCGGACCATATGGGAACTTCCTGGACCAGGGATCGAACCCATGTCCCCTGCATTGGCAGGTGGATTCTTAGCCACTGAACCACTCAGGAAGTCCTTTCTTTTTGTTTGGCTACTTTCATGTAGCTCAGAGCCCAACACTTTTCACCTGGGGACTTGTTAAAATGCAGATTTTGACTTAAGAAGTTCTGGTAGGCGGAGTGGGGCTTGGATTCTGTTTTACTAGTAAGCTTGCGGGTGATGCCGTCACTGCCCCAGACCACGCACAGAGTCATGCGGAGGTAGGGTCAACTCCAACTAAATTAAAGAGCCAGATAACAGGAGATGCCAAAGGTACCAACATGTAAGTACTGCTGAAAGTCACTGGGAAGACTGTGTGGGTTTGCCAAACCTCCGAGGTGGAGGTGAGTTTCTTGAGGAGGCTGCTCCAGGGGGAGGCTCCAAGGAGGGTGGGCACTGGTGCCTTCTAAGAAGGGTGGTCCCATAATTGCAGGGCTGTGTCTTCCTGAGGCAATGGGATGCAAGTTTGGGGCCAGAGTGGAATTGCTCAGGGTGGGGAGCAGAGGTTGAAGCTGCTACCCACAGCTTCCTCTCCCTTCCCATGCATCGCCTGCCCCTCTGCCACATGAATGCTCAGCACCTATATCATTAAGCTTGGCTACGGAGGTGGGAGGTGGTTAGCTTGTCCAGGTACCCCAGGCCTCAGCCTTGACCTGTGTTCACTGAGTGTGACCTCAGCTGACACCTTAGCATATGAAGCCCTTAGATAGCTGCCTGTGAGGAGGACACTTTCTGTAAGAGACATTCATAAAGTCTCTGCAGTTCTGTGAGGCCTGATCCACCTTCCCTTCTGCTTCCCGCATACAAGCATCTACTCTCTGCTCCCCCAGCCTCCCACAGGAGAAAAGAGACCCTGGCAGCCTGACATTTGACTGTGATCTGGCCCCTTCTAGCATCCCTGCCTCATCTTCTTATGTCCTATATTCCAGCCATATTGAAGGACACCCAGGTCCCACCTCCACTCCTTTATCTTACTTCCTCTGCCTCAAATGCCTTAATCATCAAAGAACAAACTTCTATCTATCCCTCAAAACCCAGATCAGAGGTCTCTTTCTTCAGAAGATTTCCAGACCCTTTATTCAGCGGCTGATCTCTTGCTCAGCCATGCCTCCTTTGTGTCTTGCACACTCCTTTGCATGATTCTTCGTATATGGCTTAAGAAAAAAACTGTTTTTTTTTTCCCCTTTTAGACCATTGTTTTATCTAGCGGAAACACCCATGTGGCAGAACTGCTTTGAACACAGCTGAGACAAAGGGTTAAACAGAGCCACCGAGACTCTGCTTCCAGCATCCACTGGCTCGGCCTTCCTTTGTGTGGGCTTCTACCTCAGGCAGCCCCCAGAAACCCCTCCAAGCTCAGCTTTCACCTCCCAGCTTGAAGTTCAGTCCAAGGCTGCCTCTCCCAGAAAACTCGTGAAAGTCCCAGGATTGAGACTCATTGGTCAGTCCTGGGTCACGTGCTAGTCCTTGGACCAATCCCTGTGACCAGGGGATCGACAGCTCTGATTGGTCTAGCTGGAGTCACATGACACTCCCTGAAGTCCAAGAACTAGAGTGGGGAGGGGTAACTTCCGGAGGGAAAGTTCAGGGTGCCCCCAGGCCAAGAGCGGACCCAGCAGCCAAAACCCACAAGTGCCTACCATAGATGCCTCTTAGAGCCCTTTTCACGCCGAACAATTATTTGTTTATCTGTGTCTCCTGCAGCTGGTAGGGAACAAGGGTCCTTCTTATTTATAATTCCAGAGCATCATTCCAGGTCAAGGGAAGAAGAGCTTACTTAATAAGTGGCCATTAAATTGTACTTTTCAGGCATTTCCTTGCTATGTGACCTACATAGCATGGAAATCAGAGCAGAGAGATTTTTGTGACACGTATATTAAGGTAATGCTTCCTGACATTAAAAGATCATAGACGGTTTTCTCAGTGTCCACATCCATTCAAGGTGAGTGAGTCCATGTATCTCTCATGGAATCTTCACAGTGCTCGGGAAAGGAGACACTCTCCTTGACAGGTAGGAAAACTGCAGCTCAGATGCCTTAAGTAGCTTATCAAGGTAACACAGCTGGCTAGTGGCATTGCTGGGAGTTAATCCCAGGCAAGCTGACTTTCTGATGGTTTGCTGGAGGGGTTCTTAATTCAGTGGGACAGAGGGAAGGATCTTGGGATCGCCTTTGGGGCTTTTAAAAAATATTCCTCTGTCTTAGTTTGGATTCCCTCAGAGGCAGACCCTGAGTGGAGAATTCAAGTGCGTGCATTTTCCTTGGGAAGGGATCCAGGGTGCATGGCTGAAAAAGCCTGGGTGAGACAGGGGAGGCAGCCAGCGAAGAGTGCTCAGATGTGGGCAATTGGAGCGGAAAGCCATGGAGACTTAGCTGAGGGTCAGGGAGGAAGTAGCTCAGAGTTGTCCTACCTGAAGGGCGAGGGGGCTGGCCCACTTATACCCCGACTCTCTGCAGCCATTGGTTGGGGCTGCTCCCAGGGGACAGTGCATTGCCAGCATGTCCAGCAGCCAGAAAGAGGCCTCGGGCACCACCAGATGGACAGGCCAGGGCCCCTCACAGGACACTGACAGCGGCTGCTGGGACCCTTGTCCTCCCAAGCTGGGAACCACTCTGTAGAATCACAGACCAAAATATCTGCAATTGGGGCTATCCCAGACCCTTCATGGTGGGGCAACTCATGTGCCTTTTCATCCCCAGAACCCGAGGGGCCCAAGGGGTAGGCGATCGGAACACAGCTGATGCTCCTGCAACACGATTGACATTGATTGACTTCCCTTTGCCCCCAAGAAAGTACAGGGCTGGAATTGCCTGAATACCACATAGCCGACGTGAGACGGAGCCTGTCGAGAGCAGGATCTGGTGGGAAAGCAGCTCTCTGGACAGCGCTCCACGAGAACAGGGACCCTCTCTGCACCAGTGGCACACAGCAAGGGCTCAGTTAGTCTTTTAGTCGCTCAGTCGTGCCCGAATCTTTGTGACCCCATGGACTGCAGCACACCAGTCTTCCCCGTCCTTCACCATCTCCCGGAGTTTCTCAAACTCATGTCCATTGAGTCAGTGATGATACCCAGCCATCTCATCCTCTGTCACCTCCTTCTTCTGCCCCCAGTATTTCCCAGCATCAGGGTCTTTTCCAATGAATTGGCTCTTCGCATCCGGTGGCCAAAGTATTGGAACTTCAGCTTCAGCATCAGTCCTTCCGATGAATACTCAAGACTGATTGACTAGTCTGGTTGGATCTCCTTGCAGTCCAAGGGACTCTCAACAGTCTTCTCCAGCACCACAGTTCAAAAGCATCAATTCTTCAGCGCTCAACCTTCTTTATGGTCCAACTCTCCCCTCTGTGCATGACTGCTGAAAAAACCCATAGCTTTGACTTATTGGACAAGTGACTGGATAGCCTGAAATGTCTTGGATTCCAACCTCAAGACTCAGGTGGGGTCACCGCAGAACTGAGAGCAAGGGGCTTGCCTCTGAGGGAGAGGGCATGCTACTGTGTTGATGGTGCCCCTGAGGTTGCATGCCTGCCCTGGCTTCGTGCCTCCAAAACCCTCCCTGGGTTTTGGACCCAAGAGAGAAGGGGTGGTCAAGTGAGCATGTTGGCTTGTGGGACCCGTCACAGATGGAGCAGCAAATTGGGGCCTCACACCTTCAGACTGTGACATTCGGCGGGGGAGCTAAATATTGCCCTCTTTGCACGTGCACGCGCGCACAAACACACACACACTCAGGCACCAGTGAGAAGAAGGAAATTCAAGTGTCAAGCATTTTCAAAGCGGCAGGCCTCGACAATTCTGTCATACTCCACTGCTGCCACACGATGGCGCCACGCAAACCGTAAACAAGTTGCCTCAGTTCAGTCCTTGGGGGTCTTCAAATGTGAGAGTTTTTAATTATGCATGGTCTTTGGGAACACTTTCCTCGTTGTGGTTTGGTTTTTTTTTTTTTTAGTGTCGTGTTTAAAATGTTCATTCTTTCATTTGAATCGCATAAAATATATTCCTTTGTAACACTGTTTCTTCATTGTTTATTCTATCAGACTGGCTTAGTGTCTTCGTCTCTAATGAAAGGGAAGGGAGGTGAAAGTCGCTCAGTCATGTCCGACTCTTTGCAACCCCATGAACTATACAGTCCACGGAATTCTCCAGGCCAGAATACTGGAGTGGGCAGCCTTTCCCTTCTCCAGGGGATCTTCCCACCCCAGGGATGGAACCCAGATCTCCTGCATTGCAGGATTCTTTACCAGAGATTTGCTTTCCTGTTGACACTGGAGAGATACCCTTAGTCTCTCCTTCCCTCATGCATCCATGCATCCCCAGAGACTTCCGTGTGTATGTTCATGAAGTAAATACTCTCAAGCACCCACTCTGGAAAGGGCCTGGTGCTGGCAACTGGACATCAGAGATGGACCAGCCAGGGCTCCCCAGCACCTAGAGGCTGGGGACATCCAGGGGGGCCTCCTGGAGAAGGTGATGCCTAAGCTGAGTTGTGGCATCGTTAGGTTGAGAGTGTGGACATGAACATGAAATTATTAGTTACCACCTACGTGTTTATCTTACTGACTGGACCGTGAGCTCCTTGGGGTCAGGAAACACCTCATCCACCTATTTTTCTGCCCTTCTAGTTAAAAGAGAAACTGGCAAGTGAGTGAAGTGTACTAAGTGGTTTGAACCATGCCTGACTATGCAAGCGTGGCTGCTGTGATGGTGTCGTCATGCTGTTGAGGTTTTAGCCAAATCACTGTATATGGAATAATGTACCATGTAGATGAGTGAGTGAATAAGCAAGTGGCGTGGTGGAAAGACTTCAGACCAGAGACCGATGGCCTGGACTTGAATCAAGGGTTTGGCCTTGACTAGCTCTGATCCTTAGTTCACCATCTATAAAATGGGGATAATAAAATCTTTTGGGACCAGGTGTTATGATGGGGAAATAAAATTAGAGGGCACGCACATAAAGCACCCAGCACCTAGAAGATGTTCAATGCCAGTTCCATTCACCCTTCTCGTTTTCTGTTCCCTGGGTGCATATGGCCTCACTAAGTGTTTATTAATGGTTCTTTCAGAACCTGCTTGCCAATGCAGGAGATTTAAGAGACGTGGGTTTGATCCCTGGGTTGGGAAGATCCCCTGGAGGAAGGTACGGCAACCCACTTCAGTATTCTTGCCTGGAGGATCTCAGGGACAGAAGAGCCTGGCGGGCTACAGTCCATGGGGTCCCAAAGAGTCAGACACGACTGCAGTGACTTAGCATGCACGAGTGATATTCTTACTGCTTTAGGAATAACAAGCATGGTTCATGCTCACTGTCTCAAACAAACCCTTAGCCAGGAATGGGAAATATCTGCTACGTGAACCTCTGCTCCCTAGTCACGTGCCCAAGGCAGACATTACTAATCAATCATGACACTCCGTTAGTCAGGATTCTTCTGGCTGGAAGAGATCAGCTTAAGGAAAACGGGATTTATTGTACGGATACTGGAGTAGCTCAGAAAGCCAGAGAAGGAGCTACAGGCAGCAGGGAAGCTCTGGGCTCTCCTGGGAACCTCATCAGGTCCCTGTCTCACCTCTTCATTTATCCCTTAGGTGTTCGAATGTTTGCTGGCATTATAGTCTCAGGCAGGGTTCTTGGTGACTAGAAGCTGGCAACTCTGAGGTTATCTCCTTTCTGCTACGAACCTGGGGGAACAGTTGAGAGCATGCCCCTCTCCCTCCAATTTGAACATTTCAGGAAAGATCTCAGATTGGCCAGCAGGGGCCATGTGTTCAGTGGTGGGAGTGGGTGTTGGTCCCCCGGACTGGCAGCCCATGGAATCGTGAGTCCAGAAGGAGCCATTCTCCTGAAGGAAACAGAACGAGAAGCTACATCAACGATAAAGTCCCACTCCTCAACACAGAGCATGAATGAAGCCTCAGAACCCTTCTCAACACAGTGACCGGAGTCAGCACTCAAGGCAAAACTGACTGCATGTTGATATCAAGGCCACAGGGAGGTTCCTGGTGCAGTAAAGAGATGATTTGATTAGAAACTGCTCAGCCTGGGTGTGACTCGGAGTTGTCAGCCAGCAGCATGTTGCTTAGCCTTCGTGAGCCCCAGTTTCCTCATTTGGGTAAATGAGTATCAGGCTTCCCTGGTGGCTCAGTGGTAAAGAACTTGCCTGCCAAAGCAGGACCCCTGGGTTCGATCCTTGGGTCGGGAAGATCCCCTGGAGAAGGAAATGGCGACCCACTCCAGTGTTCTTGCCTGAGAAATATCCCGTGGCCAGAGGAGCCTGGCGGGCTATGGTCCATGGGGTCGCAAAGAGCCAGGCATGACTTAGAGACTTAACAACAATTGTGTGTAACAGCGCTGACCTCACAGGTACTGTAAGGGCAGGTGAGACGATCCATGTAGAGTTTAGCATTACCCTAACAGAGTAAACGTGCAAATAAATGTTAGCTCTTCTCTGCGTCTGGGTTCCCCCAAAGCACACTCTGTGACTTAAGATGTCCACACGAGTAGTTTACCTGGGAGGTATTCCAGGCTGTAAAGATGAAGGAACAGGGGAGTGAACAGGAAACAAGAGGGGAAGTAAAGAGTGGGCTGTGGGCAGTGGGACTCGATGTTGCTGGAGAACTCCCAGAGATGGCTGAGGATACCCCTCAGAGTTGTGCCCATCACCGGGGTGGGAGGCTGCATCCAGGCAGCAATCACCAGGGTACCCCCCATCACCGGGGTATTGCTGCAGCAGCTGCCACTAATGGTTGTTTGAGGGGCGCTTCTGGGCATTAACTCCCAGGTGTTTACAGACTGCCTTGTCCCTGGGCCGAGTTTACTCCTGCGCCCAGAGAAGCCCTTGCTGGCAGAGTCACAGGTGTTTGCAGTCACAGGCAGGGGGGGCAGGGACAGCGTGGGCTGCAAGTGTTATCATTAGTATCTGTAAGCTACAGAGCCCTTTGTACTCATAAGGGATTTAAAACCAAGCACAATCTTTGGCCACACCATACGGCATGTGGGATCTTAGTTCCCTGACCAGAAATCGCACCCTAGAGCTCTGCGTTGGCAGCTTGAAGTCTTATCCACTGGAGCACCAGAGAGATCCCCTAAGGGATGAAAAGTGAAAGTGTCAGTCACTCGGTCGTGTCCGACTCTTTTCGACACCATGGACTGTAGCCCGCCAGGCTCCTCTGTCCTTGGAATTCTCCAGGCAAGAATACTGGAGCGGGTTGCCATTCCCTTCTAGGGGATCTTCCTGACCCAGGAATCAAACCCGTGTCTCCTGCATTGCAGGCAGATGGTTTGAAGACATCGTCTTTTCTAGGGGAGCTGGAATTATGTGGAATGGTCCCCATCTTCTTCAGGCCACAAACCCTGACACTAACAGGTGCACTGTTTCTGCACCTCACCTTTCACCTTTCCCCTAGGACCCGGGTATGCCATTCCTCATCTTTGATCTGGGCAATGCTCCAGCTCCATGGGGAGCTGACATCTATGGACAGGCTGGAGCCAGCTCGCTTCCCCCTACTGGGGCAAACCCAAGGGCAGACTGACTGCCTGGAACATCCACTGCTGGGTTCCTGGTGGCTAAGTGCTGGACATTCAACTGCTGCACACGTGGGGCATTTGTACAGGAAATAAAATCAGCCTAAAATTCCTTATCTACTTCTGCTTTATTGACTATGCCAAAGCCTTTGACAGTGTGGATCACAACAAACTGTGGGAAATTCTTCAAGAGATGGGAATACTAGACCACCTGACCTGCCTCCTGAAAAATCTGTATGCAGGTCAAGAAGCAACAGTTAGAACTGGACATGGAGCAACAGACTGGTTCCAAATCAGGAAAGGAGTACATCAAGGCTGTATATTGTCACCCTGCTTATTTAACTTATATGCAGAGTACATCATGAGAAACGCTGGGCTGGAAGAAACACAAGCTGGAATCAAGATTGCCAGGAGAAATATCAATAACCTCAGATATGCAGATGACACCACCCTTGTGGCAGAAAGTGAAGAGGAACTAAAGAGCCTCTTGATGAAGGTGAAAGAGGAGAGTGAAAAAGCTGGCTTAAAACTCAACATTCAGAAAACTAAGATCATGGCATCCGGCCCCATCACTACATGGCAAATAGATGGGGAAACAGTGGAAACAGTGAGAGAGTTTATTTTTGGGGGCTCCAAAATCACTGCAGATGGTGACTGTAGCTGTGAAATTATAAGACGCTTGCTCCTTGGAAGCAAAGTTATGACCAACCTAGACAACATATTAAAAAGCAGAGATATTACTTTGCCGACAAAGGTCCATCTAGTCAAAGCTATGGTTTTTCTAGTAATCATGTATGGATGTGAGAGTTGGACTATAAAGAAAGCTGAGGGCTGAAGAATTGATGCTTTTGAAATGTGGTGTTGGGGAAGACTCTTCAGAGTCCCTGGGACAGCAAGGAGATCAAATCAGTCCATCCTAAAGGAGATCAGTCCTGAATATTCATTGGAAGGACTGATGCTGAAGCTGAAACTCCAATACTTTGGCCACCTGATATGAGGAACTGACTCATTTTAAAAGACCCTGATACTGGGAAAGATTGAGGGCAGGAGGAGAAGGGGATGACAGAGGATGCGATGGTTGGATGGTATCACCGACTCAATGGACATGGGGTTGGGTAGACTCCGGGAGCTGGTGATGAACAGGGAGGCCTGGTGTGCTGCAGTCCATGAAGTCACAAAGAGTTGGACACGACTGAGCGACTGAACTGAACTGAACTGAACTGAAAATTCCTTATATTCTCACCTAGGCGTTCATCCCTGAGCCATTCCCCTCTCACCAACTTCCTTCACGTGAAGGAGGTCCTGCCCATTCGTTCAGATCTTCCCAGCATGGCAGGTTTTAAAGTATACATTTCTGAGTGTGTGTGTGTTTTAAGTATATTCACTATATTCTGCAACTATCTAATTCCAGAATATTCCCATATCCCACAGAAGAAACAACACACCCCCTAGCAGCTAGTCTAAATTCCTCCCTTCCCCATTCCGTAAGTGAAAGTGGCTCAGTCCTGTCCAATTCTTCAGGACCCCATGGAGTGCAGCCCGCCAGGCTCCTCTGTCCCTGGGATTTTCCATGCAAGAACACTGGAATGAGTTGCCATGTCCTCCTCCAGGGGATCTTCCTGACCCAGGGGTCGAACCCAGGTCTCTCGAATTGCAGGCAGATTCTTTACCATCTGAGCCACCAGGGAAACTCCCCACTCCATGGCACGTGTTTAACTTCTTTCCGTCTCCATTGGTTCTTCTATGCTGGACATTAACGCCGGTGGTGGTGGTTTAGTCACTAGGTCGTGTCTGGCTCTTGCGACCCTATGGACTGCAGCCCGCCAAGCTCCTCTGTCCATAACATTAACTATCAATGGACTCCTATGCGTCTGGCTGAGCGTCTGCCCGCTTTCACTTAGTACAGTGTTTCAGGGCTTACTTACCCGTGTTGTCGCTGTACACACACACTATCCTTTTATGGATGAATAATATTGCATTGTGTGGATAGACCAGATTTTGTTTATCCGTCTTTTGTTTGTTCGTCATCTGTTGATGGGCATTTGGGTTGCCTCCACCTTTTGACTATTGTGAACAGTGCTGCTGTGAATAACTTGTGTACCAGTTTTTGTATGAACACGTTTCCAGTTTTCTAGAGGTACAGACCTAGGAGGGGAATTGCTGGGTCGTATGGTAACTCTGTATTTAACTGTTTGGGGAACTGCCAGACTGCTTTCCAAAGTAGCTGCCCCATTTTACCTTCCCTACAGCAGTGTATGAGGGCTCTATATCCTTGCCAATGTACCTTTTTCCATTAAAAAAACAAAAAACAGTTCTAGCCATCCTAGTGGGTGAGAAGTGATATCTCATTGTGGTTTTGATTTAGGCTTCCCTGATGACTCACAGTGTTGGGCATCTTTATACAGAGCGCTGGTTTTGATAACCACACAACATGCAGGAAAATTCCTAGCCCTGGGCTTGGGCCTTTAGTGTCCACCAGGCTCAAGCCCCTTGTCTATCAGCAGGCACCCTCAGTCTGCCCTTGAACAGAGCCCTGCCCTGATTTCCTGGGAGCATCAGATCCCTTGGTTAAGTAAATGCCTGGCGTGAGTTAAGATTCTCCTGGTGGAACGTGTTAGAAACCCAGTTCACACTGACTTGATCACAGAGGGATAAATGGCTTCACTTATGTAACGCTTTCCAGGGCCATGACAGCTTCAGGCATGGCTGGGTCTAGGTGCCCTACAGATGCCATCTGGAAGTTGGCTATGGCTCTTCTTCAGTGCTCTACTTTCCTCCAGGTCAGCTTAATTCTGTGACAGGCCCTCCCCTCTTAATGGCAAGATGACTTTGAGCGGCCCCAGCCCCAACTCTTGGCTGTCAGCAACACTTGTGAAAAGAGAACTTCTCTGTCACCAGCAGCTCCAGCAACGGTCCCAGACTTGTCTCTCACTGGACAGATCTGGGTCACGTGCCCACCCTCAGATCAGTGACGGAGGCCATGGCAATGGAATCTGCCCATTGGCTGGGCCTCGGTCACATCTCCATCTTTAGAACTGGATGGGAGTCAGCTCCTCCCAAACCAAGTAGACTTGAGGCAATAGTGGTGCCCTGCAATAAATGGGAGTCCTCAGCAGAAGGGAGATGGGACGCAGGACAGAGAGAGACCTCGGGTGTCCAGTCGACCCCTAGAGCTGGCTACCAGGGGCCTGTCCTATTCTTAAATGTCCCAGCAAGGCACCCACAGGTCCAGTCTCATCCCAGGACAATATGATAGACCAAAGGCTGGGAACACAGCCCCAGTAAGGACAGTGAGCGTGAAGAACTGCCTCCCTAATGGTCCAGGAGAGGAATAAACACAAGCTTTGGTAAAACTCACTCTGGCTTGTTTTCAAAACTGGTTGTGAGACTTAGCCAGCCTTCCAGGTTGATTACTTCTGTGAGGAGAAGCCCAATTCCTTTATGATAAACTGCTTCTCACACTGATGAGTCTCCCTAGACTTGGTAAGAGTCGGCGTTTGATTTGGTTCTTTGTTCCCTCTAAATCACCGAGAAGACATCCGCCCCCGCCCCCGCCCAGCTCTGGGCAGCAGGAAGCAGCCCGCTCTGCCGGAAAACATCGTCACCCTGCTGCCCTTCCCCGGGCGGCCGTGGGCGGACTCCGTGCCTGGGTTCGGCAGGCTGGTTCGTTTCTGGCCGGGTTGTGTGCACTCCCACCGCTCCAAACCACAACCCACCGCATTCGCGCATTCGCGATGCCAAGAGCACCAAGCACAGACGCAGCTTCCCTGGAGGGGGTGTGTCTCCTATGCCTGCGGCTGCAGACACAACCCCTTCTGCAAAGGCGTGGCAATTCTTAGACAGTCGGGTGTGAATATCGTGCTGACATTTATAGCGCGTCTTCTAGCCCACGCAGAACCACGCACCTGCAGGAGGAGACGCGAGCATCCGTGCAGCAGATGTTCTGGGCCCTGGAGATGCTTAAATATGTACTGTCTGTGGAAGGCGTTGTTACCCAAACACAGGACTCTGGGAGGGAGGAGAGGGGAGGGCTGTGCTGGCTTTCCCAAGCCTTTTCTGGGTGACCTGGATGGACAGCCCCATAAACTCCAGCCTTGGATGAAAGTAAAGGGCTGCTGCTACTGCTGCTGCTAAGTCGCTTCAGTCGTGTCTGACTCTGTGCGACCCCATAGGCGGCAGCCCACCAGGCTCCCCCATCCCTGGGATTCTCCAGGCAAGAACACTGGAGTGGGTTGCCATTTCCTTCTCCAGTGCATGAAAGTGAAAAGTGAAAGTGAAGTCGCTCAGTCGTGTCCGACTCTTAGAGACCCCATGGACTGCAGCCTCCCAGGGTCCTCCGTCCATGGGATTTTCCAGGCAAGAGTACTGGAGTAGGGTGCCATTTCCTTCCTGGCTTTATTTTTAAAAACAAGTTTGGGAAAGATGTTAGAATTTATTATGTAAACACACATGCACACACAGCAACACATGGGTTGCGGAGTCAGAGAAGTCTGATTTGGGGTCTCAATCCTCTCATCTCTAGCTGGGTGACCTTGGGTTAGTCGCTTAACCTCTCTGAGCCTCCTCACCTGTAAAATGGAGATCTCAGAGGTAATTGCTTCTCAGCAATTACACCCAGGTTAGGTTAGTGATGCATAAACCAGAACGGTGTTGCATATCATTTTCTTTATTTGGACTTCTAAGTCAAGGTGGCATGTCAGGCAACTTTGTCTTGATATGAGAGAAATTACAATTTCCACCTGCCCTGGAATTCAGCTTCCAACTTTGGCATTCCCAAGCATTCCAGAATTGGGTCTACAGGTCGTCTCTCCTGCAGAGCCAGCCCCTTCCTTGCTGTGACGGCAGTGAGTACATCACTGATGTTCCTTAAATGAAAAGTTAGAATCCAGGAAAGTGAAAGTCGCTCAGTCATGTCCGACTCTTTGCGACCCTGTGGACTGTAGCCTACCAGGCTCCTCTGTCCATGGGATTCTCCCAGCAAGAATAGTGGAGTGGGTAGCTGTTCCCTTCTCCAGGGGATCTTCCTGACTCAGCGATCGAACCCAGGTCTCTCACATTGCAGGAGGATTCTTTACCATCCGAGCCACCAGGGAAGCCCCCACCCCACCCCCAAAAGAAAAAAGCATAGCCACTGCACAGCTTGACTTCCCTGGTGGCTCAGATGCTAAAGAATCTGCCTGCAGGGCAGGAGACCTGGGTTCGATCCCTGCGTCGGGAAGATCCCCTGGAGAAGGGAAGGGCACCCCACTCCAGTATTCTTGCCTGAAGAATCCCACGGACAGAGGAGCCTGGTGGCTACAGTCCACGGGGTCGCAAAGAGTTGGACACGACTAAGCGACTAACACAGCAGTTCCTTAAATGCCTTTCCTCTTGCTCTCCCAGCTCTTCAGGTTGAGTTCATTTATCTTTGGCTGGCCTGGGCCTTCACTGTTGCAGTGAGCAGGGGCTACTCTTCATTGCGGTGTGTGGGCTGCTCACGGCGGTGGCTTCTTCTCTTGTTGCAGCACAGGCTCCAGGCTTGCAGGCTCAACAGTTGTGGTGCATGGGCGACCTTCCTGGGCCAGGGATGGAACCCATGACCCCTGCATCGGCAGGCGGGTTCTTGGCCACTGCACCACCAGGGAAGTCCGTCAGGTACAACTGAAATGTCACCTGCCCAGAGACAGCTTCCCTGGCCGCAGTCTGTATTAGATCGCTCCCACCACCTCCTGTTTCTCTGTCCTCACAGGACCTATCCGTCATCCTTCCAATGGCAACGGCCGTGACTTATAGTGAGCCGGTGTGCCAGTTACCTTGTGACGGAGGGGTCTGTCTTCCCCCTGGAAACTGAGGACACAGAGACAAGCACCGTGTCCGCCTCGTTTATTTCTATACCGCCAGTGCCTTGCACAACAGCTAGCACGTGTCAAAAATAAGTATTTTTTGAATGAATGAGTAGACGGTTATGAGTTGCAAGAGCAGAGTCTTTGCAGTCAATATCTTTGGATGGAATTCTGGCTCAGCTGTGAGTCACCGTCTCTTCTCATCTGTGAAATGGGTGTAAAAGTCCTCCCCGGGGGCCCCATGCTGCTATGCAGGTAAATGGGGAGAGTGTGTGCCAAGCCCCTGGCATGATTCCCAGCATGGAGCAGGCCCTTGTTAGCCATGTGTTGGGCATAGAATGCTCGAATAAAAGCAGAACAGTCAACTCCCTGCGTGTGTCGTGTGGAGGCTGAACGTGGGGAGGAAGAAGATGGAGTCGGGGCGCAGGGGGAGGCTCTCTGGAATGAAGGAATGGAGAAGGTGCTTTCACGAACAGACTCTTGGTCACCCAGGCAGCCTTTGCTTCTTCTCTTAAAACAGAAAAATTTTTTAATTTTTGGCTGTGCTGGGTCTTCGTTGCTGTGCATTCTTTCTCTAATTGCAGCGAGCCGGGGCTACTCTCTAGCTGTGGTGTGAGTGCTTCTCACTGAAGCAGTTTCTCTTGTTGCACACAGCCCAGGCTCCAGGGTGCTCAGGCTTCAGTAGTTCTGACACACAGGCTTGGTTACCCCAAGGCATATAGGATCTTCCCGGACCCGGGATCGAACAGATGTCCCCTGCTTTGAAAGGCGGATTCTTAACCACTGGACCACCAGGGAAGTCCCTGTGTGTGTTGTTCTGAGGGTGAACTCTGGGGGAGGGAAGAAGAGGGATTTGGGGTGTGGAGGGAGGCTCTGGAATGAAGGGACGGAGGATGTGTGCTCATGAAAACAGCCCTGGTCACCCAGGCAACCTCTGCGTCTCCCTCTCTTAATGATCCTAGGCCTTCCCCACCCTCCAAGACCGGATCCTAGCTTCCTCCCACCAAAATCATGGTCCTGGCTGGCTGGCTGGCTGGCTGGCGGCAGCTTCCCTGCAGCGTGCCCCTCCCTTGCGGGAACCAGGAGGCATGTAGCCATTGTTAGCGTCTCTCTTGTGAGAGTCGTGGTCCATCCCCCATGGGCACCTCTCCCGCCCTGTCTCTACCTGCGTCCATCTAGACCATACAGGAAGCAACAGTGGACAGCAGGGCATCCACAATAAATAGCTCAGGCCCCGGGCTCTGGGACCCAAGAGTGTCTGCAGGAAGGAATGTGGTTCCGGGCCTTTTCCTTCCAAGTACATCGTCAGATCAGACTTGGGGCCGCAAAGGAACCTGGATCATTTCCACCTCCGGACGTGTGGAGGGCGAGGACCACAAGCAAGACATAGTAAAGCATCTCCTGCTCATAAGAAGCTGTCGGGTTGAAGTTGGGAGGCAGCACTTGGGCCCTGCTTGTTGGCGGTTTTCTCAAGGTTGTAGAGTTCTTAGCACCTCTTGTTTTCAGCGAGGGCCACAAGCACCGATTTCTCAGGCTGTTGGAAAAGCCCCACTAACTATCCGGTTACCCCCAGATTTGCAAGCTCAGGTGGGCTTTTCAGGGCACCAGAGGATCCATGCCCAGTTCCAGCTTGCCCCATCAGACCTCCTGGCATTTACCTGGTGGGTCCCTCCTGTCTGCAGTGATGTAATGACAGTGCCCAACTGCAGAAATATTCTGGGGCCAGCTCCTATAAAGATGTCCCCCTTCTCCAGTAAAGCTGAATGGATTAACGATTACATGAATGAGTGAGTACGGTGAATATAGTCTCAGATCCACAGGAGGAGGACAGTGTGAGGTCCTGGAACGAGGCTTCCTGAGATCACATCCTGGGGCCAAGACTAGCTGCGTGACCGTGGACTAGTCACTCAGACTCTCTGAGTCTCAGTTGCCTCATCTGCAGAATAAAATAATAACAGTGCCCACCATCGAGGCTGTTATGAGGAGCCCATGAGGTAATGCCAATACCTGATTCTGTGCCTGATCCTAATAAGGGTGAGCATGTTCGTCATCCAAACCATGAGTCTGGGTATCTTTATACCGCATGCTCTGCTCATATTTAGAACCTAATTTTGCTTAGATCTGACCTAATCTTTTTTTTCACACAGTGGACTTGGCTGATCCAGCCACACTGCTGAGTAACTTGGGATCAGAGACAATGTGTGGGAGATGGAACAAAAGTTAAGACATTGCAGGTGGGACGCGTCTGGGAGAGACACGTTTTCCCGTTGAGGAAACAGGAGACTGTGGAGAGAGACCACGCACGTGCCGAAAGGAGCCTGGGCTGAATTGGACCTCTCGACTTAATTACCAATTAAAACATTAACCATGGCAGAATGGGCGACAGCTTGCAACCCTGTCGCTATGAAACTTCATGCCAGAGACTGCAGGGCCCCACTTTAAAAATAAGAGTCTGCCTGGGTGGCCGTGCTCCCGGGGAGAATCATTGCCATGTGTTTCCAAAAGTCACCTCTCCTACCCCTTTATTTACAGTCCCTAGGAGAGCTGACAGATCATTAAAGTCCAATAGGAGGGAAAAAGGAAGAAGATAATTGCTCTCCCACCCAGCCTCACCCCTGGGGGACCCAACAGGGGTTGGGGCAGAAGCTGGAGCTGAAAGCACTGCGAAATATGCAGTGTCATAACACTGCCTGTCCCCAGGCACAAGCCTTCTGCGGTGAGAAAACCGGTGCTGAGTGAGCTTCTGTGTCCCCAGAGAGATGCGTGCACAGCACTTTGCAGCTTGCACACCATTGCCACACTCCTCTGTACCTCAAACACCCGTGCACGCAACTGGGTGCCAGAAGCGAGGCTCAGACGGGTGACGTGAGGTTCTCAAGGTAAGCAGAGGGGTGCAGTTCGGCTGAGCGTGGGCCTAGAGGAAATCGTTTGTGCTTCTCAAGACCAGGGGCCTGCCCTCCCCTCTCTTTCAGAACAAACCCAGGTCCGTGTTTGAGACACTGTGGCCTGACATCCGGTTTAGAACATGACGCCCCAGGAAGACAGAGTAGTGTGATGACGAACAGAGGGCTGTGGCCTCGGTTTTTGTACCTAGTGGAAGTGGAAGTGTTACCCGTTCAGATCCCACAGACTGTCGCCCGCCAGGCTCCTCTATCCATGGGAATTCTCCAGGCAAGAATACTGGAGTGGGTTGCCATGCCCTTCTCCAGGGGATCTCCCCGCTCCAGGGATCAAAGCCGGGTCTCCTGCACTGCAGGCCGATTCTTTACCTTCTGAGCCACCAGGGAAGCCCCTTAGAGGAAGGCAATTCTAGACAGACACAGACATTTGGAAAGCATAAAAGGAAGAGGAGAATTTGAGGAACGGAGTATGTGAAAAATGGTTGGAGTGCCAGGAGGGTATTCTGGTCAATCCAGATTAAGTTTTCTGTGCTTCTCCAGACGTGGATGTGTGCAGGGGCTGGGGGGATCGGGGAGATTCATTGGTTTGCTCCTGGTGACTAAAATGGCTTGAAAGGCAACTGAAATCAGGCTGGATGCCACAGTAGAGAGGACTTCAGATAAGGGTGATAGTACAAACCTGTCTAATGAACAAGTGAGGAGCCGACTCATTAGAAAAGACCCTGATGCTTGGAAAGATTGAAGGCAGAAGGAGAAGGGGGCGACAGAGGATGAGATGGTTGGATCGCGTCACTGACTCAATGGGCATGAGTTTGAGCAAACTCCAGGAGATGGTGAAGGACAGGGAAGCCTGGCGTGCTGCAGTCCCTGGGGTCAGAAAGAGTTGGACACAGCTTATGGACTGAACAACAGCAACAATGAACATGGAGATGGTGGCAAGGACGCTGACAGGCCTCGCACAGAGAAAGCTAAACTCTCCAGGTCTTCTGGGGCACCCATAAACAACTAAATGTTCCGTCTTTCTATCAGCGGAAGATCAGAATGCTGACCAGCCTCACTACCAGTGGCCGGCTGGCAAAGAAACTAAAGATTCTTCTTCTCTTTACAGGTAAATAGCAAGCAAATAAATAACTCACTGTCTTTGCGTTATTTTTTGACACTGGGATCCATCGCTTGTGTATGCATACATGCTTGTTCGCTCAGTTGCATCCGATTCTTTGTGAGCCCACGGACTGTGGCCCCCCAGGCTCCTCTGTCCTTCAGAGTCTCCAGAGAAGAACACTGGTCCATTACTTACTAGGTGGCAAACGCCCTTTGGCATGTCATTTAACCTCTTGGGCCTCCTTTTTCTCCTCAGTGGCATGGGATAAACAGCTGCCACCTCTGGGATCCTTGCAAGGACTAAATGAGCTAATCCATGAAAAGAGCTGCACGCGTGCTATTGCTGCAGTCGTTATCATTCGTATCAGTTTCTTACTGCCGCTGTGACGCATCACCACAGTGGTTTAAAACCACACAAATTCATTCTCTTAAAGCTCTGGAGGTGAGGAGTCTGAAATGAACGTTACACGGCTGAAACCTAGGCGTCAGCAGCGCTGCATTGCAGGCTCTAGAGGAGGACTCGGTTCCTTGTCTCTTCTAGCTTCTAGAGGCTGCCTGCATTCCTCGGCATGAGCCTGATCCTCCCTCTTCAAAGCCCACAGTGTAGTGACTTCAGATCTCTCTCACTGATTCTGACCTTTCTGCCTCCCTCTTACATAAAACACGCTTGTGATTGTTGCAGTTGTTCAGTCATTCAGTCGTGACCTTTCTGCCTCCCTCTTACATAAAACACGCTTGTGATTGTTGCAGTTGTTCAGCCATTCAGTCGTGTCCAGCTCTTTGTGACCCCATGGACTGCAGCATGCCAGGCTGCCCTGTCCTTCACCATCTCCCAGAGTTTGCTCAAACTCATGTCCACTGAGTCAGTGACGCCATCCAACCATCTCATCCTCTGTCGCCCCTTCTCCTCCTGCCCTCAATCTTGTCCAGCATCAGGGTCTTCATAAATCAGCTCTTCGCATCAGGCGGCCAAAGTACTGGAGCTTCAACCTCAGCATCAGTCCTTCCAATGAATATTCAGGGTTGATTTCCTTTAGGATTAACTGATTTGATCTCCTGCATTCCATTGAACTTACTTAGATAACCTCATCTCAAAATCTTTAATTTAATCACATGTGCAAATTCCCTTTTGCCACGTAAGGTAACATAATGACAGGTTCTGGGGGTTAGAAGATGGGCATCTGGGGGCTGTCATTAGTCTGAATAGCACAGTCATTAATATTTTTATAGACTAGCTCATTTACTTCATCTAATTTTCACTGAGCCCCATGTAGTAAGTACTATTTTATTCCCATTTGGAAACTGAAGCACAGAGAAAGTAACCTTCTTAAGGTCACACAACTGATAAGTGGTAAAGGAGTGGTATCAACTGAGGACGTTGATATCTGGAGTTCCTGTTCTTACCAGCTGAAATACGTGCGTGTGTTAAGCCACTCAGCAGTGTCTAACTCTGTGACCCATGGACTGCAGCTTGTCAAGTTCCTCTGTTCCTGGGATTCTCCAGACAAGAATATTGGAGTGGGTTGTCATTTCCTTCTCCAGCTGAAATATGTAAAGTGACACAAAGTAAGCAGTGTATCAACATTAGCTATTATGATTGTTCTTATTTCTACTAGAATTAATATGCTAATCTTTAGCTCATATGACTCTTGTAAGATGTTAAATAAATTAACCTGTGATTTGCACCAAGCAGTGCCTGGCGAACGGCAGGCAGGTCTTCAAACGGTGTTTAGATATTTTCAGGCCTACTAAAGTTTCTTTCTTTTCACTAGGAAGATAATCATGTCAGGTCACTCCGCCCTTCCCAAGATGGCGCCTTTGCCACACCCAATCCGCCCCACTCAAGATGGCGTGCATTGCCCTGCAGGGCTTATGTAGACCTTCTCAAGATGGCACCAAACACTAGCCCTATTACCTTCTGCCTTATTCAAGATGGCCTTAGCAATTAGCTTCACTTCTGGGTACCCTCTGACCGTCTCAAAATGGTGAAGGACACAGTACTCGCGACACTCTGACCTTCTCAAGATGGCGCCGGAGCCATAAATAGCGACGCTCTGCTGAGTCGACTTCCGGTTCCAGCGGAAGGCGGTATAAGAGGCCGGCCTGGCACCTTGAGGCGTACACCTCAGGCCACTGCGGGGAGACTATGGACAGGCGAAAGAAGCCTTTGGAAGTCACGGCGTCCTCGGTGAGTACGGGGATAGATGATGCTACGGGCTCCGCGTCTCCTCGCCTCCGCAGGATAAGAATCTCGACCTACCTTGTTTCTTCACTCGGGGGCCCAGACGATCTCTCCTCAGAGAGGACCCCGGACCTGGCTTTTCTCTGGAAAAGGAGGAGCGTGCTTTCTTCCTTACGGGAGCGGGCCCACTTTCTCACTAGTTGAACGCTGAGTTTAGCCTCCCCTCTGCCGGGGCGCCGGGCCCGGGCTCTCCCCTCAGACGCCGTCCTGAGCCTCGTGTCTTTTCCGGGTTAGGACTGTCCCCGCCTCCCCTCCGCGACGACTGGCCAGGCCTTCTTGGCAGCCTCGTCTCCGTGACTATCAGAGGGGGGACCCCGGCCTCTGCGAGCTGTGCAGACACGTTCCCCTTGATCTCAGGGACCAGCACGGTGCCCCCCCTGCTCCCCCCCCAGAACATTAGTGTGACTTCCCCGGGGTCCGAGAGGCCCAGCGTCCCCCGGCAGGAGGACGGCTAAACAGTTGCTAATACACCCGTAGGATGCGCTGCCCGGGAGCTGTAAGGTCTAATAGGATGTAAGCACTTTTGTTAATTTAGTTACTTCTTGAGTCCCTTGGACTGCAAGGAGATTCAACCAGTCCATCCTAAAGGAAATCAGTCCTGAATATTAATTGGAAGGACTGATGCTGAAGCTGAAACTCCAATCTTTTGGCCACCTGATGCGAAGAACCGACTCATTGGAAAAGACCCTGATGCTGGGCAAGATTGTGGGCAGGAGGAAAAGGGGACGACAAGAGGATGAGATGGTTGGATGACATCACCAGTTCAATGGACATGAGTTTGAGCAAGCTCGGGGACTTGGTGATGGACAGGGAGGCCTGGTGTGGTGCAGTCCACGGGGTCGCAAAGAATGGGACGCCACTGAGTAACTGAGCTGCACTGGGGGAGAAAACCAGTTCTCGGTACTTGTTTGTGCCAGCACTTTTTATGCAGTCTCCCTGCGCTCTACTAACTGCATTAGGAGGCAGGCGCTAGTCATATCCCCACTTTATAGATAAGGCCACTGAGGCTCAGAAAATGAAGTGTCTTTCTTCAGCTCACATACAGAGTTCTTAGTGATAGACCTGGGCCCACTCAGTCTGGTTAACTCCACGGCAGTTGTCTTTTCCAGTATATCACAGCGAATTGCCTAACCTTTGGCTTAATCTTGGATTTGCTGCAGAATGTTGAGGTGCAAGGGATATGAAGGAAATATCCCAATATTTGAGCCCCTTGCCGCCATCTCATACTGAAAATCGGTACTAGTTAATAATGTTTGAGGGCTTCCCGGGTGGCGCTAGTGGTAAGGAACTTGCTTGCCAATGCAGGAGACAGAAGAGATGGGGTGTTCGGCCCCTGGATCGGGAAGGTCCCCTGGAGGAGGGCATGGGAACCCACTCCAGTACTCTTGGCTAGAGAATCCCATGGACAGAGGAGCCTGGAGAGCTACAGTCCATGGGGTTGCAAAGAGTTTCGCATGACTGAAGTGACTTAGCACACGCACATAATGTTATAGGATTAGGAATCAAAAAGCTATAAAATTTGTTATTTTTTCCTGATGGGTTTAAATTAGTAATAATAATGTGAATGCCATCTGAGAGCTGACACTTCTCTGAGCATCTTCCTTTTAAAATTCAAAAGTATAGTAGGAAAATGTGCGACTTTGATGTGGTTAAGAAGGCTTAGAAGAAAAAGCTTAAGTTTTAAATTTGTTTTTTAAAATTTAGAATATTAGGTTCTGGGATAAACCAGCTCTTGACGTTATTAAAATCTGTGCCAAACCTATTTTTAAATACTTCCAAAATAGAAATCACTGAATACAGTCATTTTGATTTCCCTTAAAAGTCTGTAATGCAGGGCTTTTTAAGTATTCAGTTTACAAATGCCCGCGTATACAAGCAGCTGTACTTCCATCGTTAAAAAGGAAACTGCCATTATACCCTTTTGTGCAGGGTAGATAGTGATGATAGATCCAAGTCCCCTGTTCCTTTTGCCCTGGCTTTTCTTGTTCTTAACCACAAGTTAAACTTATGGTTTATAAAACATAGAGAAACAAAATTCACTCAGTCTGTTCTATTTCTAGCTGTTGAAATCTTGCCTGTCCTTTAAGGCTCATTTCAAAGCCATCTCTGATCACTCTGGACAAAAGGAAATACTCCTTTATCTGAATTTTTATGCCACTTAATTTCACTCTTAAAGTCACATATTACATCTGACTGGTGTTGTAAGTTACAGTTCTTACTAGATTGTAGGTTCTTTGAGGCAGGAGTATGTCTAATTCACATTTGTATTCTGCTGTTCATTGTTAAGTGCCAGGCACATACTAGGGCTCAGATTGTTGCCGATCAAAGACGTTTTCCTGTAAAAATAACAAATTGTTGTGATGTTTAAGTGAAATTAAAAAAAATTTTTTTTTCCTTTTACTACATGAAAAAGCTGAGTACAACGGCAGTCAGACAGTGGTGAATGATGTTAGCTGGATCTGAGTCTAGAAGATGCAGATCCCATTTGCTTTCTTATCATCCTCTCTTTGCCCAGAGGAAAGCCTTGAAGTGTTGAAAATTAAATATGTTTTCCACAGAGCTGGAATGAAAGATGACTTGGATTTATTTTGTACTAGACTCTGCATTTAAACATTTAATTTTATATCCACTTTTGTCCATTTATAAGAGCTTGTGATCTTGTTTTCAGAATTGTAAAAACTTAGAAATCCAATCACTCATTAGAGTTAATTGTTTTTTTGTTTTTGTTTTTTTTGCTTATTGGCTTTATTCTAGTTGGTAGACCTTAAGGCTGAACTCTTCCGAAAACAAGAAGAATTCAAACAAGAAAAACTTCTAAAAGATGCTGGAGTTTTGGGAAAACCAAAACCAACCAACAAGGTAAACATAAAATCTAATTATCTCCATTGACCCCAAACATAGGGGAATTAAACCATAATTAGGTTTTTTGAAAGTGTCCATGGTATCTGCTACCTATAAATCCTTGTCTTGTATTTGAACTTCTGCATAAAATATTTCAAATATTGAAATAGAAATTAGTAAGATTCAAAAGCACATTATAATGCTCTAATTCTTCAATATGTGAGTGTTTTTCCAATTTTATAAGTAATGGTATCTATTATTTGTATTACTAAATCTGTTACGTATTTTTCATTAAAGTCTTGAATTAGGTTGTAATCATTCAGGAGATTTAAAAAAGTAACTGCAATTGTATAAAGACATTTTTAAATGTAATTTAGGGTCTTTTTTTTTTTTTTTCCCAGCTCCAGCTTTGCTACGTATAGTTTATTTGCAGGACGTAAGTTGGCTGTCAGAGGTCCAGTTATTTCCATTGATTCACAAGATCTAATTATCTTTTTTTCCCCTTTCTGATGTATAAGTAGAGATTTTTTGTAGTCAGTTGGTGATTCTATGTTTTTTAAATTCTTCTCCAGAAACCAAGTATCTGGAGCAAACAGAATGCAGGAGTTTCTAATCGAGCTGAAAAGGATGCTGAACAGAAGATTGAAGAACAGAAGACTTTGGACAAAGCGAGGTAAAACTGCTCTCTAATAAACGGAGCTACCTTTGTGGCTCCCTGAGCAAAGAGGTGAAAGTTCACCCTTAATTGATTTATAGTTTTAATTTTTATCATCCTCCTAATCAGATATTCTGTTACCTGAAAATAATATAATTTGTAGACATATTTATAATCTTATAAGAAGATAAGACATAGCCTCAGTTTAAAAGATGAAACAGTTCCCCTGTGAGCCCCTGTTAGGCACTGAGATTATCCACAAGTGTTTTAAGAAGTGTCCATGTGGTGTGGTTCAGGGCTACTAGGTGCTGTGTTATTGGTAATTAGAAATTGAATTTTCCTCCCAACTTTTTAATATGAAAAGCTTCAAACCAGCAGAATATTTGAAACAAGACAACGTTCTAATACTTTTCACCTAAATTCACCACTTAACGTCTTTTAAAATTTGCTTTCTTTCTTCCCCTCCCTCTCTCGTGTGTGTAGAGAAACTTTGTTGAACATCGCTGTACTTTACCTCTAAATATTTCAGCGTATATCTTCTATATGATACTATTTTATCAGTGGCATGTTTCTGGGATATGGCAGCAGTACTGTGGTTATGCAGGAATAAGGACATTTTCCTGTGTAACCACAATACTGCTATCATATCCCGGAAGTTTGCTGCTGATGAAGTAGTATCATATGGTCCATATTCATATTTCACCAGTTATCCTAGTACAGATATGTCCTTTATTGTTTTTTAAAATGTTTAATTAAAGAGTAGGCATTGCATGTAGTTGTCATATCTCTTTAGTCTCTTTTAATAGAAAACGGTTCCTTTGCCTGTTTAAAAAAATGTTTACATTTTATTTAATTATGGCTGCCCTGAGTTTCGGTGAGTAGGGGCTACTCTCTAGTTGTAGTGTGAGGGATTCTCACTGTGGTGACTTCTCTTGTTGTAGGGCACAGGAAGCTTCAGCAGTTACACATGGGCTCAGTAATCATGGCCCATGGGCTTGATTGCCCTGTGGCTCGTGGGATCCTAGTTCACAGGTCAGGGACAGAACCTGTGCTCCCTACATTGGCAGGCGGATTCTCAACCACTGGGCCACCGGGCGGATTCTCAACCACTGGGCCACCGGGGAAGTCCCTCCCTTGCCTTTTTGTTGTCTGTTACACCATTGACATCATTTGAAAAGTCCATGCCAGTTGTGTCTGCGGTGTCCCACCGTCTGATTAGAGTCAGACTAATCACCAACGGTTCTTACACTAGCTAGGTGATGCTATGTCCTGTTGAGTCCCATCAGGAGGTTCATGATGTCAGCTTAAGTCATTATTGGTGATGATAAGTTTGATCACTCAGCTAAGGTAGATCTGTTGTAGTTTTCCACCGATAAGATGTTCTTCCTCATTTGAAATTAATAATAATCTAAGGAGGGAAACAGGCTGTGTGAATATTCCATTTACCAGTGTGTTTTCATGTGATGATCATGTCATCACTGAGTCAGTTATTACACTGATGGTTTCAAAATCAGAATCTTTCTACATCTGTCATCCCATGTGTATTATTTTTTCATTCTGTTTACTAGCTGGCATTCTTCTGTAAAGAAGAGCTCTTCCCCTGTTTGCACTAGCACCCTGGATTCAGAATCCCAAGTTTTAATCTCTGGCATAACTGCCATCTGTGTGTTTAGATCCATTGCATAATAAAAAGTTAGTAGTTGAAAATAATGGTTGCCCAGACTGCTTGGCTCTTCTGGGTCTAAGAATAAAGGGCAGAATATTAGCCCATTTGGGGATTATTTTCTTAGTGTTTGACCTATCCCCAACAGGCTGGAGACTTTACTTAAAGACATGTTCACTGTTGAGACATTTTTCTCACTATTGTACATTATGCTTAGAATTTTAATTTTGTTGAAAGATGCTGTAACTTTTTTATGCTTTGTATGTGTATTTTATTAAGGTGTAATTGAAACATAACATTGTATTCGTTTCAGATGTATAACAGCGTAACTCAGTATTTGTATCTGTTGTGAAGTGCTCACCACAGTCAGTGCAGTCCGGCCGCTCCGTTGCTCCGTCGTGTCTGACTCTTTGCAACCCTGTGAATCGCAGCACACCAGGCCTCCCTGTGCATCACCAGCTCCTGGAGTTTACCCAAGCTCATGTCCATCCAGTCGCTGATGCCATCCAGCCATCTCATCCTCTGTCATCCCCTTCTCCTCCTGTCCCTAATCCCTCCTGGCATCAGTGTCTTTTCCAGTGAGTCAACTCTTCTCATGAGGTGGCCAGAGTAGTGGAGTTTCAGCTTCAGCATCAGTCCTTCCAATGAACACCCAGGACTGATCTCCTTTAGGATGGACTGGTTGGATCTCCTTGCAGTCCAAGGGACTCTCAAGAGTCTTCTCCAACACCATAGTTCAAAAGCATCAATTCTTTTGCACTCAGCTTTCTTTATAGTCCAACTCTCACATCCATACATGACCACAGGAAAAACCATAGCCTTGACTAGACAGGCCTTTGTTGGCAAAGTAATGTCTCTGCTTTTTAATATGCTGTCTAGGTTGGTCATAACTTTCCTTCCAAGGAGTAAGCATCTTTTAATTTTATGGCTGCAGTCACCATCTGCAGTGATTTTGGAGCCCCTCAAAATAAAATCTAACACTGTTTCCACTGTTTCCCCATCTATTTGCCATGAAGTGATGGGACCAGATGCCATGATCTTCGTTTTCTGAATGTTGAGCTTTAAGCCAGCTTTTTCACTCTCCTCTTTCGCTTTCATCAAGAAGCTTTTTAGTTCCTCTTCACTTTCTGCCACAAGGGTGGTGTCATCTGCATATCTGAGGTTATTGATATTTCTTCTGGCAATCTTGATTCCAGCTTGTGCTTCTTCCAGCCCAGTGTTTTTCATGATGTATAGATCTAATAATTAACTAACATCTATCACCACACAGTTTGATCCCTGTGTCAGGAAGATCCCGTGGAGAGGGGAATGGCAACCCACTCCAGTATTCTTGCCTGGAGAATCCCACAAACCTAGGAGCCTGGCAGGCTCCAGCCCATGGGATCGCAACGACTCGGACATGACTGAACAACTAACACTTAACTAGGAATGTTTGAGATCTACCCTTTTAACAGACTTCAGGTATGCAAGATAGCATTAGCTGTGTTCATTGTGCTGGGCATTGCATCCTCATCGCTCACATATTTTATAACTGGAAGTTTGTACATTTTGACCCAGTTCATCCGTTTCCTTCCCATCCTCCTGCTGCCTCTGGCAGCTGCTCACTAACTTGTCTACTTTTTTTGGCCATGCTGTGTGGCACGCAGGATCTTAAGTTCTCTGGACAGCCCCTTATACAAGAGTGAACTCATGCCCCTGCAGTGGGCACTCAGAGTCTTAACCACTGGGTCACCAGGGAAGCTCCCATATGGTAGTTCTGTTTATTTTGCGAGGCATCTCATACTCTTTTTCCTTAGTGGCTGCCCCAGTTTACATTCCCCCTACACTGCATGAAGATTTCCTTTTCTCCATGTCCTCACCTGCCGACCCTTGTTATTTCTTATCTTTTTGTAGCAGCTGTTCTGTTAGGTGTGAGGTGACATCTCACTGTGGTTTCAGTCTCCATTCCCCTCATGCTGAGCACCTTTTCATGTACCTGTTGCCCATCTGTATGTCTCCGACAAGATGGTTATTCAGGTCCTTTTTTAAAGTTGCACTGTTTGGTTTTCTTGGTGTTGAGTTGTCAGTTCTTTATTTTGGATATTAACCCTATGGCAGACGTAAGATTTGCAAATATTTTCTCCCGTTCAGTAACAGGTTGCCTTTCCGTTTTGGTGATGGTTTCCTTTGCTCTGCAGAAGCTTTTTCGTTTGATATAGTCCCTTTTGTTTATTTTGGCTTTTGTGGCCTTTCCTTTTGTTGTCAGATCTGGAAAATTCATTGCCACACTGATGTCAGGAATGTGTTGCCTGTGTTTTCTTCTAGGAGTTTTATGGTTCCGTTGTGAATTTTTGATTCAGATGTGTAATACTGTTTCTTAGGTTCATCGTTTCGCATGTGGCCGTCCAGTTTTCCCAACACCATTTATTCACGAGACAGCTCTTTCCCGATTGCATATTCTTGACTCTTCTGTTGTAAATTAATTGACCATATGTGTGTGGGTTTATCTCTGGGCTCTGTTTCCATTCCGTTGATCTGTGTGTCTGTTTTTATGCCAGTCCCATACTATTTTGATTACTATGGCTTTGTATTGGATTGACCAAAATGTTCATTTGAGTTTCTTCATAACATCTTATGCTCTATTAGCTAACATCATACTCACCATTAGAAATGAAATTTTCTGCTATGATAAAGTACAATCCTTTACAAGCAAATGCTCAGATGACTTCTTTGGTGCTCTTTATCATCATAAGTATTTCTAGAATAAAAGAATTGTCAGTTCTTAGCCACTAAAGAATAAATGTCACTAGAATTAACATGAGCAGAGAGGCTGCTGAATTGAAATGCCAGGGTTGATGTTTGTTTTTTATTAGCTGTCTGTCATGAATAATTTATCTATGTTCTGTATAAAATAGGCATTATCATATTTTTAACAGACTTCTAAGAGGTTGATCTCTACCTCCCTTAGAGAGACCTAATTAGCCAAGGGAAGACCAGGGACCCTTGGATAAAACCAGTGATAGAGAGTTACTGTGAAATTTGGTGATCCATAACAGAAAATGTTTTTGTTTAGATACCTCTCCTTTTTTGGTATTTAATTTGTTGTATTTGGCATTTAAATTAAATTGGAATCTTCATTCATTCATGTATTCATTCCTCAAATACTGACTGAACATCTGCTATGCACCAGGCATTGTTTTTGGTCCTTTGGTACAGTCGTGAATGAAAGAAACATGGGCCAGGCTTTATGTGTAGTTGGCAGAGCAGACCTGGCTGGGTCTGAGAGTCCCCTCAGGGTGGGGGCTCAGCTCTAGTCATCAGGCTAGGTTGCAGCAGTCAGGCTGGGGAGAGCAGTTTTACCAGGAGTGGCAGTGATAAGACCATTTTTATACTTGTCTTTTTTTTTTTTCTCCTAGGGAGAAATTGGAAGAAAAAGCCAAATTATATGAAAAAATGACTAACGGAGACTTTATCGGTAAATATAATTATTGATGCATCTTTATTATCTGTAATTCATGCAACTCTGTGATATTTTCTTATATTTGTTAAAATAATTATGAGAACAGGGAGAGACTTAAATAGATTTGACTTTCTGTGTCAGCATCTTCCTAACCCAGGAATCAAACTGGGGTCTTCTGCATTGCCGGTGGATTCTTCACCAGCTGAGCTCCTGGGGAAGGCCTGAGTGTCAGCACAGAGATAAGAAAATCAGCAGTAGTCTTTAATCTGCCCCGTGGGTGCTGGGCCTGTTAGGCACGATAGAGGGACAGTCAGTACAGTATTAGCCAGACTCTGCCTCTCTCCTCAACGGAGGCATCGTCAGTGGAGGAAAATGGTACAGAAGAAGAGAAGTTCAGGGAAAAAGGTCTAAACAGGCCATGATGACAGACAGTTACGGCTGTATTTAAGAAAAAACAGCCTGAGGGGAATTACGGTTATATCAGAGTACTGGGGTTATTCCTTTTCCCCTGTTTTTTTTTCCTCTGTGTTTAATTTTATTCTTTGACGTGCTTATAGTTGCTTTTGTAATTTATTTTTTAAAAAGTAAAACATTTTTTACTGTGCTGCACAGCATGCAAGATCTTAGTTCCCCAACCGGGGATCGAACCCGTACCCTCTGCAGTGGAAGCTCAGAACCTTAACCACTCTGCTGCCTGGGAAGCCGGGTATAGTTGCTTCTAAGATAGTAATTAAAAGATCCTCCCTCCTCATACCTGCCCCACAAAAAGGAAACCCAGCCTAGAGTTCAACAACAATGAAAGAGATTTTCCAAGGCAGTGCGTCTCTTACTGCCTTCAAAAGGCATACGTGGAAGTCTTTAGGGAGAAGGTGGCTCTGATGGGGGTCTTAAAGGTTTTGGAGAACTGGAGAAGGGCTTCTGCAGGGAGGAATGGGGAAAGCAGAGGGAGGAGAGGGCCAGAGCTGGCTGGGCTGACTTGTGGGGCTAGGGCTGAGGGCCAGGCGCGGGGCGCAGCAGGAGAGGAAGGGCTGGACCCTGACCACGGCTGCCCAGACACCAGAGCCATGTTCCTGTGTGTTGGGAGCCCAGCAGGGTCAGGCTGGGTGCTCACAAAGCCGAGGGCCCTGGGGGAGGCCCTGCCTTCCCACTGAAGCAGCAGCAGGTGTCAGCCAGCCAGGAGGCCTCACTGTTCTGTGGTTTTATTTTAACTCAGCTCTGGGAAAATGTATTTCTTTCCCAGTTGAATTACATGTTCTTGGGGCTAAAAACATAGTCTTTTTTCATTTGATTCAAACTTTACTTATATTGTTAATATAGAATCAAGACAAAGGAGTGTGTGGGCATGGAGATTTGTTCTGTCCATACCGGCAGGCCCACCTCCTGATGGGCTTATTGGACCAGCATGTTTGGGCAAGTTTTGGAGCCTCAGTTATTTCCCACTGTACAGTGAGGGTAACATCAACCCCTGGTAGTAGGAAACCTACCATCTGTTCCTCAGAGCTTAAATCCAGCAGAGTGAAACTTGATGGATACATGGTTCATGAATGCATCCGCTATCCTGTGTTAAATTAGAATCATGGGTTACTATTTAACTTTCAGTGTAGGTTTCAGCTCAAGTAGGTAAGGCCTGCAGATAGATGGCACGTTAGACATTTCTGTATGTCCTGCAGATCCTGGCCCCATGCCTCAGCCAAAGGTGGTGTTCATGGATTGACAAGAATTCAGATGACTTCTTTTGCCTGCGTTAGGACCCTTTGAACACTTGACATTCTGCAGCAGTATACCCAGGGTTATGGGATACGACCCACGTGGTTAGAGACGGGGAATCACTGAGTCACAATGGCTTACTGAGCAGTGCTGTTCTGCCTCTGTGTTATCTGATTGGCTAGATGGGTCTCTTGAAGTCAGACACTTTGATCTTCTAGTCTTGTTATTGATGAGGCAGCAGAAAACTGCAGGCTTTTAAAGATGTTTTGTATGTGGTATGTGTGTCCAGTGGCCTGTCTACAGTGTCTCTGTCAGGCCCCCAGGAGGCTCTGTGCCTTTTGAGCTTTTAGCGGGCAGGTGGAGACCTCAACTGGTGAACTGTCGGGGTATAGCCGCCCAGTGGTGACTGTGACTGCTTCATGTCAGTTCCATGCATCTGAAAATTGATTTTTGTGTTCTAGATGAAGAAGTGGAGGATATGTACCTTGTGGATTTCACACAGAAGATGATAGACAAACACAAAGAAATGGAAGCGATTGGTGCCAATAGAGATTACAGAAAGACCGAAGAAAGAGACGATGATGAAGCAGCTCTTTCTGAAAAAGATATTCCTCCGCCCCAGGATCCCAGTGAAGAATGGTTGGTGATATTATGCCATTTGGTTATGTTAATGTTGTCAGACTTGGGTTTACTTTTTGAGAGCCATGTTATTTTGCTGTTATCGAGACATTTCTCTCTAGTCTTTCTTTAGAGACTCCCCTCTGAGTAGGGTTGCATTTGTAGATGTAGACGTAGTGGCTGCTACTTGAAATAATTACAAATAGACTGTGTCCCTGCTATGTGCCAGGCGCTGTGCCAGGCGGGGAGGCATTGTTTCCCCTGTTTCATTGATGTGAGAGGGTTGTGTAGGCAGAAGAATGTTCCTCTCTACCCACCCTGCCGCCACACCCAGGTCCTTATTCAGGCATCATCATGTAGATAGCATGAGCTCTGTTTCCAGTGAAAATGGGCTGGCAGAACTGATCAGTGAGCCTTACCCCGGCTGTGGCATTTTCTGCCAGTATGGTTTAGGGTATCACGGACCTGTGTCTGGATAGCACGGGCTCTGCCTTTGACTGGTGGTACGGTTGTGACAGGTTCCTACCCTCTCTTGGCTTCAGTTTCCTCATCTGCAGAACAGGGATGGTGATACCTAGTAGGTGAATGATGGAGAAACCAAACTAGTCTTTTCTTTACAAAGAAACTGCAGAGGAAATGCCATGGTGATTTTTCTGTGCCTAAGACCTGAGCCCTTGTTCAGAAGGGCTGTGATTGCATGCAGGCGCACTGATGCTGTGTTCCTAGGAGCAACCCTGCCTGACCCTTCCTGCCGGTGTGGAGCCCACCCCTCCCCGCCGAAGGCTCAGATGTCCACATCATGGCCGTGTTTGTTAGAAACTGCTTAGGGTTGTCAGCAGGACCTGTTGATCTTTTGTCAGCCATTCCCCCCACGGGAAGGAGTCTTTTATGAGTGAAAAGAGCAGTCCCCACTGCTCGGGAACGCAGGGAACTTGCATCTTTATGCTGCAGAAGGGTCTTCTTACCAACCTTCTAAAACACTTACATCTGAGGTGGGCTTAGTGGCCGTGTGCTTGCTATAGCAGTCACAGAGGAGCGGGTATGATGCCATCTCTTTCGTCATACTTTTCTTGAGCATTTCTAGTCTAAATGGTCTCTCCCTCGTCTGGACTCTGATAGCACTTAAACATACTTGCTCCTTTGGGTCTTGTTGTTTAGTCGCTAAGTTGTGTCTGACTCTTTGCAACCCCATGAACTGTAGCCCGCCAGACTCCTCTATCCATGGAATTTTCCAGGCAAGAATACTGGAGTGGGTTGTCATTTTCTCCTCCAGGGATCTTCCCAACCCAAAACTTGAACCCACATCTCCTGCATCTCCTGCACCGGCAGCTGGATTCCTTACCACTGAGTGACCTGAGAAGCCCGTATGGACACGTAGCTGGCCTCGTTACCAGAACAGGGTTGAGGCAAATTCTTGGTACTTTCTAGATCCTGCCTGCTCTTGCTAGGAGCGTTTCAAGGGCCTGTGCCCTAACTTCCCCCAGCGTCCTGTGAAGCGGGCATGACTGAGCCCTCCTGTGCTCCCCTCCGGCCTCAGGTTATTGTTCCCCTGAGAGCTTGCGCGTTGATTTTTGTTGCTGGCTGCTGTCCTGCCACTTCTGTTTCAACGAGATCTGTATGTTTTGGAGGCCTTCTCCAGAGACAGAATAGCTTTGATTGCTTTTCATAGCAGAAATCTCGTCTCCTTTGAAAGGTTTAATGTCCGCCCCCCCCCCCCCCATGAATGCCTGTATGATTACAACCAATTTGTTATCGATTTGAAGACCTTGAAGGGCAACCGAGGTGTCACGTGCCCCATAGGGTGAAGGAAGACGCACTGTAAGCAGTTCTGACACTTTTTTTTGTTTCTAAATTAGGTTCCAGAATTGTAACTGCTTGTAAAATCTTTTTGCAGTTAAGTTCCAGGTGGTGGAAAATCTTTCAACAAAAATACTGTAAATAATTACTCAGACCATCTGGTTAGGTGGTTTTGGTTCTCCATTCGTTGAAGGAAAAGAAGAAAAGGGAGAAACTGCTTTTTGCTGTTGGAGGTTTTATTTCTGTGGTCATCAGCTTTAGGACTGTAGTTGTGGATTCCCATGCTCACCTTTTAAATCACAGGCTGACAGTTGGACTTGGCATGTCCAACTGGAAAGAAAAGACTCATAAAACCATAAGCCACATGCGTGGGAATCTGACCTTGGGTTGGTTCAGCAGCAGTGCTGGCCCTTCTCTGCTTTCAGCCTCCTGCCATAGGATCTGGGGGAGTCCCTACCTATAATTTAAAAACATTAAGAATCTTTTGCATCATAATGCAAACGAAATATTATCCATGAAAACCTGCCCTTATTTCCTGTGTGGGCATCGGAGTACTTCACTGGCCTTGCTGGCTGCCTGGTTTCCCTGCCTGGTACACGAAACAAGGTCCTTACTTTGGGCCAAGATGAGGAAAGAAGAACAAGGGTAAAAGATAACAGACTGGCCCACTGTTGAGGCACTTTTGCAGTACAAAATGTGTTGCCTTGGCTTCCTCCTAGTTAAAAAGAGTCTTTCAGAATACTTCTATTCAGGCCTCCCTGTCCATCATCAACTCCCGGAGTTCACTCAAACTCATGTCCATTGGGTCATTGATACCATACAACCATCTCATCCTCTGTTGTCTCCTCCTCCTGCCCTCAATCTTGCCCAGCATCAGGGGCTTTTCCAGTGAGTCAGTTCTTCGCATCAGGTGGCAAAGTACTGGAGTTTCAGCTTCAGCATCAGTCCTTCCAGTGGATATCCAGGACTGGTCTTTAGAATGGACTGGTTGGATCTCCTTGCAGTCTAAGAGACTCTCCAAGAGTCTTCTCCAACACCATAATTCAAAAGCATCAATTCTTCAGTGCCCAGCTTTCTTTATAGTCCAACTCTCACATCCCTTCATGACTACTGGGAAAACCATATCCTTGACTAGACGGACCTTTGTCGGCAAAGTAATGTCTCTGCTTTTTAATATGCTGTCTAGGCTGGTTGTAGCTTTTCTTCCAAGGAGCAAGTTTCTTTTAATTTCATGGCTGCAGTCATCATTTGCAGTCATTTTGGAGCCCAAGAAAATAAAGTCTGTCACTGTTTCCCCATGTATTGCTACCCCATCTATTTCCCATGAAGTGATGGGACCGGGTGCCATGATCTTAGTTTTCTGAATGTTGAGTTTTAAGCCAACTTTTTCACTCTCCTCTTTCACTTTCATCAAGAGGCTCTTTAGTTCTTCTTCGCTTTCTTCTATATTTCTATGAAGAAATTTCTAATCCACTGGGAAGAATTGTATCAATTAGAAGAAACAAAGGAAACAAAAAGCATCAAATTTGGGAAGACTGAGAGCAGGTGAACAAATAAAGTCTGGTACAGAGCATAGTTATTATGATGTTGAGAGAATATTTGAAAATGTATTCAGTTCAGTCGCTCAGTCGTGTCCGACTCTTTGCGACCCCACAAACCGCAGCACTTCAGGCCTCCCTGTCCATCACATGAGTTTGGGTAAACTCCCGGAGTTTGGACTTATGTCCATTGAGTTGGTGATGCCATCCAACCATCTCATCGTCTGTCGTCCCCTTCTCCCCCCACCTTCAATCTTTCCCAGCATCAGGGTCTTTTCCAGTGAGTCAGCTCTTCGCATCAGGTGACCAAAGGATTGGGAGTTTCAGCTTCAACATCAGTCCTTCCAGTGAACCCAGGACTGATCTCTTTTAGGATGGACTGGTTGGATCTCCTTGCAAATGTATAAACCAGGTTAAAGTAATTTCTGAAATACTGCAGCAGGAGTCTGTGTGGAGTTTTATGTTTGAGATCAGAGATACACACGATCAATCATTTTCTACCGTTTCTAAAACTAAGATTTAATCGGGTGCATTGAACCTATTGTGTGTCTGCTTCTGAGTGTGAAGAGCGTGTTTGCACCAATGGTGGTGGCCTCTCAGGTTGAGGGTATTTCTTGGTGATGTGTTTCAGTTGCTCAGTCACGTCCGACTCTGTGATCCTGTGGACTGTAGCCGCCAGGCTCCTCTGTCCATGGGATTCTCCAGGCGAGAATACTGGAGTGGGTTGCCATGCCCTTCTCCAGGGGTTCTTCCCGACCCATGGATTGAATGTGGGTCTCCCGCACTGCAGGCAGATTGTTTACAGTTTGAGTTGCCCAGGAGGCCCTTGGTGATGGGTTTGTGATGGAGCCGATATTAACTTTCCATAGTGCACCAGCTCCTTATCTGAGGGGACCGTATGTGATGTGCAGCTTTTCACATGTTTCCACTTTTATTTCAGGGTGGATTACGTGGATTCTTTAGGGCGATCCCGGCGCTGCATGAGAAAGGATTTGCCGGATCTGCTGGAAATGGATAAAAATCTTCAGGGGAGGCTGTAAGTGTGTGACACACAGTGCTTTGCCCAGGTCTGACATGCAGACACAGGGATTGTTTTGTGAGCGAGGCTGTTTTTGGTTAGTTTTCTTCTGGGCTCTGTTGTAAGAATATTTCTTTAATGTGTAGGAATGTTTGCAGAAGCACTTCTTTGTGGTTAGCGTGCATATACACACACAGTCCACATTCAGAGAACAACCTGAATGGTTGATCATCCACACCAACAGGAGTGTCAGAGCCTGTTTACTTGGGAGGATGTCTGTCTACAGAGTAACGGAGAGTGAGCCCAGAGTAGATGAACAAACCACTGCATAGAGAGTGCGTTTAAGAATATAGATTGGGTTTTCCCACAGCAGGTAGAGTCATGGACCCAGACAAGGTGGGGGCAGGGAGGGAAGCAGCTTAACTCTTTCTTTATACCTTTTTGCATTTTGAAGTAAGAACTCATGGTTAGATTTTTTTCTGTGGTATCTAAAGAGGTAATTTGCTAAAACATCACAGAGAATAAAATTCTTCTTACCAAGGGCAGCTATTGTGTGAAAAGTGTTGGGAGAAGCTCCACCTTGTCCATGTCCAGGTAGGCCTGGGCTTGGCACAGGGAAGGAAGTGGGGAAGCCCTGAGCCACCGCCTGGGACACCAGGCCCTACACGGGAGGCCCCCACTGAAGGCCCATAGTTCCTCTCCCTGCCTGGCATGCCCCTTCCATTCAGCCCAAGACCAGGCTGGGAAAGAAAGTGATGTGAGTGCTGAGACAAGATTTTATTATGCTAATATAACGAGCTGCCTGCTTGGATTAAAGAAAGGAGGAAATAGTTTGTTTGCAGTTTCCCAACGGTGTTAAGAGTCAGAAACCTCCGTAAGGAACTGTCCTCCTCACAACTAGAGTTGCTCATCCATGACCCCAAATGCCTGAACTGAAGCATTGCTACGCTACAGCTCTTACCTAAGATGATTTTTGCTCTATTCTCCTAGTTTCGTTAGTCCTGCAAATGAGAAAACCTTATTGTCTGAAGATATGAGAAAAGAACTCCAGCGCCAGCAATGGGAGGAAGAAGAGAGGGAGGCCCTGAGAAGGCCAATGGGGCCCGTACATTATGAAGACATCCGTGAAAATGGTACAGTCATCTGGCAGATTAAGTCATTTTTTTATCTTGAACATTTAAATGGCAGGTAGAAAAGGAAGTATTCACAAAGAAGCAGCTCTTCTGTATAAATAAATAATTCTACTTTTGGAGTTGAAAATAACTGTTCACTTTTTAGCCTAACAAAGGGTCTGCTAATCCAAGTGTGTGCCCCAAGAATAGTGGAGACAACCTGTGACTAAAAAATTAATGAATACTTGTTGCGTTTATCACTTGGCAAACGAGTGAAAGAAACTTCTAACGTTTTTTACCTGCTTCTTAAAAAAAAAGTGTGGAAGACATCCCTGTGTTCCTTTCTGCTTTGGTAGAAATTTCTCCTGAATCTAATTCACTGAGCAGGGAAATCTAATTTTCGGGGTAATTTTTACTTATTTCAGAGGCCCAGCTAGAAATTTGGCATAAATCTAATTCGCTGAGAAGGGAAATCTAATCTTTGGGGTAATTTCTACCTATTTCAGAGGCCCGGCAGCTTGGTGTTGGATATTTTGCTTTTGCCCGAGATAAAGAGTTGAGAAACAAGCAGATGAAAACCTTAGAAATGCTGCGTGAACAGGTACAGATTAAACTCAGTTGACTTGAAGGATTTGAACAGTTGGGTTTCTCATTGAATCATACTGTAAAAAAAAAAATCTCGTAAAATTAATTAGAAATGTACATAGCTATTCAGAATTCAGTTACAGGTTTCATAAAGATAATTGCCGTATTATTTTGTTGTTTCAGACTTTTAAGATTATAGTTGTTCAAAAGTAATCTGTGTGACTTTGATTTTTAAAATTTAGTTTCCAATATGGTACTTTTGAAGTGGCCTGGGTAAGAAAATGGAAAGTTATTAGAGGGGGATTAAGGAATTGGCAGAATTGGTTGGTTTCCTAAAATGTTAACTCTTCCGGGATGCTCTGTGAAATGAACTTCAGAAAATATCAAAGGGCTTGTATAAGAGGACTTACTTAAGGATATTCATTTTGAACATTTCAACGGATGGCTTCTAAGAGGTGGCAGAAAAGTCAGTTTATTTTTAGAATAAAATTATTTCATCCTTTTCAACAGAAATATGGTGAATGGGGCTAATCATTTTCTAATTTTCTGCCTTGTTCAGACAACAGATCAGAGAACAAAACGAGAAAATATAAGGGAAAAGAGAAAAGCCATATTAGAAGCAAGACTTGCCAAGCTCCGACAGAAGAAGATGAAAGGATCCCAAGAAGGTGGAACAGAGGGAGAGGACAGAGGTACGTCATGGCTGTGTCTGAATCTCAAAAGGAAATATTTTAGTTCCGTTGACAACTCAGGAGTAGGAATGGCAGTGTAGAAATCAACCATCTAGTTTTATTTTCTGAGCAAGAAGTGCACCTGAGAGGTACATCCAGGAACAGGAACAGTTTTTACTCCCAAGAAAATATCAGTTGTAGACAAGGATGTTAGCAGTGCATTTTGTTGCTTCATACAGTAGCCCTGTTTAGTAAGTGAGGCTTGGAGGTAAAATGCTTAAAAGGTATTTTAGGATGAAATGTAGTTGTGCATGTACATATTTTAGGCCTGTTTTCTTTGGCTGTGGCGGCAGTTTTTATTGGTTATTACAAGTGTGTTTTGAAGAAGACATGCGTACAGAAAGGTAGTAAATAATTTACAGATGTGGGTAGAGACAGCGTACCAAGGTAGAGATGTGGGTAGAGACAGCTTACCACATCTGTCTGTCAACATGCTTGGAAACACTTCAGTAGTGTGGTCAGACACGCTCACTGTGTGAGTTAATGCCCGTCTGGGTTGAACTGCCCAACAGACTGCATAGACTGGCTCAAACCAGGTGGACGCCTGCTTCTCAAGTTTAACATTGCAGGGTGTCCAGGGCAGGGGGTAGCTCTGCCCCAGACAGTCACCTGCTCTCCCGCTTCCTCCATTCTTGCTGCTTCTGCTGTTCCCTAGAGGGTTGCTGTCACCTGCGTGGTCACTAGCTCCCCAGGACCTGTTCATGATTCAGCCCGGGGGAAGCAGGGGCCGGAACCAGCTACCTTACTAGGAATGTGCGTTGGGATTCACACACAGCCTTCTCACTTACATCCCAATGGGGCGGATGGAAGCTTCTCTAGCTCTAACATAAGCCCATGCCATTTTAAAATTCTGAACTCACTTCAGTTTAGCTTTGAGAGGAGATCGAGACACTTAAAAATTGGAAGATGGTCCATTTAGTTTTGTATAAATGCTGTCTTCCTGTGACATGTTAAACTCTGTGTATTGTTTCTCTGTTTTTGCTCTACTCCTGAACATGTCATTTCCACAAGATGTGAAGTGCCACCAGTGTTTTTTTAAAACACCGTTTTCTTTTAAACTATGGCCAGAATTGAATAGCCTACAGACTGTCACCAGGCTCCACCTCTCGTCACCCTTGCTTTGCCTGAGACTCTTTCTTTGAGTAATTGAAGGGTTTCTGGTCCTTCGATTGTTGATCAGGGGAGGTGGGGTGGCATAGTGTCAAACAGAGACTTTGAAATCCATCCAATCTGGGTTTGAATCCTGGCTCTTCACTATTTACCTTTATAGCATTTCTGATGGTAATTTTCCTTATCTGTAAAATGGGGATAAAATGGAGTACCAATCCTGAGTTTGGGTTGTTAAAGAGCTAAGTGAACTACTGTGTACAAAGTACTTAGCCCACAACCCGGCATATAATAGGTGCTCAGTGAATACCAGGTATTGCTTGTACTCTCAGGATAAGTATGTTCAATTTAACTTTTTAAAGTAGTCGTAAGCTTTATTGTAATGAAGTCTTATTTCCTTTACAAAAATAGATGGAGATGTTATTGGGCCTTTGCCCCCAGAACCAGAGGTCACGCCAGTTCCTCGTACAGCTGCGCAGAGTAGCAAAGTAGAAGTCATCGTCCAGGAGAGGAAAGATACCAGACCCGGGGTGCCACACGTCCGCGAGTGGGACAGAGGAAAAGGTGAGGGGTCGGTTCTCCTGAGCAGACTGTGATTCTGGTTTAGGAGGGGAAGGATTATCAGGCCCAGGCTGCCGCACGTCCGCGAGTGGGACAGAGGAAAGGTGAGGGGTCGGTTCTCCTAAGCAGACTGTGATTCTGGTGAGTCTTAGTGGTCCTGGGAAGCTTAAAGGATTCTCTAGGTCCCTGAGCTTGTTTCTTCTCAATAACCAGAAGCACTAGAAAGTGTGATATAAAAGACTAGGGTCTGCAAGGCATCATACCTGAAGGATGAGGTATTTTAAAGACGCACTTGAGGGCAGGTTTTGGAAATTCCTGCTGCCCTCTTGTGGTTTTACACCTTCGGGGTACTGTTTGTCCAGAACTGCTTTTTTAAAGTCTTAGGAAAGTTTGGTACTTTAATGTAGCCTGTGTTTTTAACAGTCTCTTTTATGCTCTCTTGAAAACAATCTGCGTCCAAGTTTATTAACTTGAATTCACATATGGTTCCACTAGGTTATGCAAATTTTTCTTTAAGTTTTTTCCTGTAAAGACACCGTGGTACCTGCAGTGACCTCTCTTTGGGAAAAGACTCTGGTTTCTGCCATTTTGAAAACAGTCATTTCAGTGGTACATTCGCTTAAACTGTTGAAGCCTGTGAGATCACGACTCAAGTGAAAGACGCGGATGGCGCGTGGCTTGGGTCTGTGCCGCTGTTAGAGACAGATAGCTCTGGACAGTGCCCTTTGCATCTTCTAAGACTCAGTAGAGGACAAAACTTGTGTTTTGCTACGAAGTACCTATAACATGTCAAGCAAATGATTTAAACACTTCGTTATTTCTGTTTTCGTGCTTTTTTGGCATTGTCCCCAGAACCCGCCAGCCTTCTTTCTCCACAGAACCTTCCCTGAGCTTTTCTCTGTGGGACTTTTCACTCCTTTTTCTCAGCCCGGTTCCTTCCATGAGCTTCTGTAGGCATTGCATGCGCCTTGTAGTTTAGTTCTCCGGAGAATGTAAGGTGGCTTTTAAGAAAGACAGATGATGATTAAAAACTAAAAACATTCAAATGATTCAATAATCAGTTCTAAGAACACTTTATTTTTTACTAGACTTTTCCTTTGGATACTGGTCGAAGAGACAGTCAGATCTCCGGGCTGAGAGAGACCCTGAGTTTGCGCCACCATCGTATTACTTTGTGGACCAAAAGAGAACTGAGTCTCTGAGCAGCCAGGCGTGGAGCCGACCTGCCCCTGCACAGAGGGACCCGGGGCAGCACTCTGGCCAGAGCCATGACCCCTGCGCGTCACAGACGTCGTCCGCTCCTGCCCCCAGCAGCCCACCACAAGCCCCGACGGTCACTTTTGAAACTCTGGATGATATGATATCATATTATAAACAAGTAACATGAAGTTAAAAACACTGTAACTTGGGTCTGTACTGTTAATGGTGCCTTCCTCTCCCACAGTGGAGAAAATAACTTTAGGGACTGAATTGTAGCTTTCTCTTCCTGTCCTTTCCCTGAAGACCCAGACTTCAGGCTGGATTTGTCAGCAGGGAAGAAAGTGAATGGTACTGTGGGAACTCTGGCCACTTAGCTGTTCATTTCATTCTGATCGGTATGGAGACACCAGTTCATCTGGATTTATACGTGAGCTGAGATAGAGTAGACATATTCTGTAATATTTGATACTAAGGAATCTGTGATCCTAAGGAATCTGTAATCCTGTCTCTCATGCCCACTCTGATGACTTACTCAGATTAAAGGCTCCATTGCTCTCCTTTTGCCAGTGCTGGCTGGCAGATGTCTTTGTTCCAAGCATTCAGCTTCCAAGTCAGTTGATGGAGCATCTGTTAGGAAGAATTTCAGCCTTTCAAACAGTAGCACAGAAGGGGACATTGGGGTACGAAATGATCTGGTCTCCAGGAGGACCCTGACACTGGTGGAGAATTTAGGGTATCATTTGAAATGATCAGGAAGACCAGGGAGGACTTTGTAGTCCAGAAAAGAAGATGTTGATGTCACTTGCAGAGTAGGCATTCAGTAAGCGTTTATTGAGTGACGGGCACATGTGGAGGCTGCTGGGCCTCGTCAGCGAGCGATATGCTTCTTAGCCATCGGTCAGTTTTTCAGCTCCGCCCGCTCTTCCGGTGCTGCGGATCTAGGCCCTCATCTCACTTGGGAGCCAACTCATCCCAGCCTGAGTGGGACGGACTTGGGCTTGAGTGAGGGGCTGCTAGATCCCTTTGTCTTTGCTAACAACAGGTGGGTTACCAGTGCTCCAGAAGGACCTCCTGTGCCTGGGTACCATCTGTGTCCTCTCCCAATGTCCTTGTCACAGCTGCAGACAAACAGTAGAAGTTGGCCACCAGGCCCACCGGGCTGTTAGAGCTTCCTCCCTCGCCAGTGAGTCCTGTAAGAAGGCACTGGAGCAGATCTTCCAAGGGCCCGCAGGAGCCCGTGGTCTCCGCTCCACAGCACGGCAGTATTGATGCGAGGGCCCCGTTCTCATTACAGATTGCAAGCTGGAGCACAGGGTCAGTGACTCGTCATGTGGTATCCAAGTGGCAGATGGTTTAGGTGCGTGTTCCGGACTCACACTTTCTCCAGCACCCTCTGCTCTCTGTGTTTAACCCCAGTATTGAGCAGTATTAAAATCCCAAATCCTTACAAACTTAACCTCTGAAGTCCAGATCAAGGGCAGAGTTGCAAGACCTACAAAAGGTCATTTTGTCAGCCTGATCAGGCAAATACATCTCCTAGCAAAAATAATTCATGAAGACCAACTGACCCAGCTTCCTTTTTTGCGGAAATTGTCAAACTAAAATTTGTATGGAATTACGAGAGACCCGGAATATCTAAAACAATTTTGAAAAAGGAGAAAGGACAGAGTTGGGGGACTTACTTCTTTATTTCAAGACTTACTACAAAGATACCAGGATTGAAACAGTGTGGTTCTGATGTATTAATAAACAATGAAACAATTGTGAGTCCAGAAATAAACCCCATACATCTGTGGTCGCTTGATTTTTGACAGTGGTGGGAAAGAATAGATCTCAACATGATTCTGAGACAGTCGACTCTCCACCTCCAAAAGAATGGACTTGGACACTTAACTCACGCCATGTACAAAACCATCTCAAAGTGGACCAAAGACTTCAACATTTCTGTAAAACCAGCTGAAACAGCTTGTAGGACAAATGGAGAGGAGACAGAAATTGGAGTACTAAAAGGAAGAACAGAATTGTTAGGGTCATAAGGGAAAACAAGAAAAGAGAAGAAGGTATCTAGGCAAATATGAGGGAGATGGGAAGAGCGTGTGTAGGGCAGAGGGCGGGGCAGGAGGTTGTGCACGTAGGGAGAGCAGAGGGACTGGAGAGGCGGGCTGTGGAGAAGGGGTGGGCCGGGCAGCAGTGAGCCTACGAGCACGGGGGCAGCGGGCATCCCTGGTGGCTCTGCAGTGCAGGAGACGTGGGTTGGATCCCTGGGTCAGGAAGATCCCCTGGAGGAGGGCATGGTAACCCACTCCAGTACTCTTGCCTGGGGAATTCCATGGACAGAGGACCCTGGTGGGCTACAGTCCATGGGGTCACAAAGAGACACGACTGAGCAGGTAACACTTTCACTTTTATGGGAGGCAGTGGTCGTGGGAAGGGCACCCAAATAACCTCTTGTCCTTACCCAGGGCACCCACGGTGGAAAGCAGACCAGTCCGTGCCCATTGGCTCATGGTCACTCAGCTAATAACTTTAAGTTGGATTTTCTCTAGGATTTAAAAACCTATAAGCCTCATTCGAATTCCCCTTTCACAGCATACAAATAAGTTGAGTGCCTGGTTGTTGACATCCTGTTCATTTCAGACCCAGCGTCCTTGAGCGTTAACACAATTCAATCTTACCGTTTCTCTTGGGCCTGTTATGTAGGAGTGTGTCCAGCAGATGGCACTGGCGTTCTTAGACAGCAGACCCATGCTCTGTAACAGCACTGCCCAGTAGAAGTGAGGTGTAAGCCCTGTGTGTCAGTTTGATTTCTAGGAGCCACATTTAAAAAGCGAATTCTTTCTGTGGTATAAAGCCATCCCTCTGTGTCTGCGGGGGGATCCACCAGAGTGTAGATGCTCGAGTTCCACAGTCGGCCCTCTGTACGTGCATTCATATCCACATATTCAGCCGGCTGTGGAACAGGTAATGCTGTAGTGTTAGTGAACGGCCCACGCACACGTAGGCCCTCCCAGGTCACACCCAGGTTCAAAGAGTCAGCTCCATTTAACCCAGAATATCCAAAATATTTCACCGCTCCATCAATATACAGAAAGTTCAGTGGGATGCTTTGCATCTCTTTTCTCACCAAGTCCTCAAAACCCACCGTGTGCCCACTGCTAGCACACCTTGATTCAGATGTTCAGTTTTCATCAGGAATACTCCATCTCTATTCGGATTTCACAAAATATACATTTGAAAAAGTAGATTTACATACCTGAGTTGATCCAAACACACTTAAAAACATTTCAGAGCTGGCCAGTAACGAAACTGATTATCAAGCTTTAAATTTCATAAACTTTAAAGGTAGTTCCTTGGTCATACTATCCCACACTCAGGTGCTCAAAAGTGCTAGTGAATGCACAGCACAGCTCTGACCTGTTTTTACACGTTTTGTGGTTTAACTACATATAATTCTCCTGTTAGTAACTAAGTGATCAGCAAACAGATCTCTTCCAGCTCTGCATTAAGCACTCACGCTACTCCTGTGGCTGTGTTTGACTTGGGAGCCACCAGTGCTGAAAGCTCCGGTTAGAAAGCATGACCACACCTCGTTCATGGCGTTGTGGAGCTAAGCAAAATGTCTTGGATTAGAAATTGCTTTGAATTATTTGTTTTCATTGTAATCTTTTCTCCAGGCCTTTGTGTGTTTTAATACAGTTCGTTTGAATTGGCTAAATAAATCCTTTTGTTTGCTTGCAAAAGTCCCAAAGGAGAAACTTTAAATCCATATACATGAGATTCCTGCTATATTTAGCTGTGCATTTGCCAAAGACTTGTGGGATAATTTATCTCCTCTTAAAGCCGTAGTGCAGCCTGGGAGCTGGCTCTCAGCTGCCCTTGTTGTGACATACAGCTGAGGCAGTAGAATTCAGAATCTGGAATGAGCGAGGGTACTGGTCTCTACAGTTAATACGACACAGAGCAGCCACGCCATATGTGTTCAATTTCTTTTCAGCCAGTAAATCTAAGTCAGTTATATGTCAAGCAGTTCCTGTAAGAAACTATATGGCTAAGGTAAGTAAGTGGTGGCCAGTGACTCGGTCAGCCTGCTGAAAACCTTGAGAGGGAACGGAACTCCCCTGGTCCTGGCACCTGCCCTGCTGGCTGGCTGGTGGCGAGGTGTTTGCTGCTGTGGGTCTGGACGTTAGCTTAACACACATGGAGCAAGTGCGTGGGCAGAGTGGGGAGAATGATGGGATGGTGTAGCTTCTTGTCTAGGAAGACTGGGAAACCAGGACAGTCAGACCAAGCAGGGTGTTTCGTGAAAACCTGTCACCCAGACCTAGTGTTGATATTTTGTTACTGTTTCTCAGTAAATCTCAGGTGTTTGTATAACTGTGCCCAGTAAGTGTCCATCTCTCCAGTGACAGGAGTGTCCACCAATATTTTTTTCTACCGTCCGTTTAAACAGCATCTTCCCCACTACATTTCTAACTGCCATGCTCTCTCCAATCCTAAGCTCACAGGCTCAGTGGTGGTTTTGCCTGATTGTAACTTTTTCTGGGGTATCATGAGTTCTGCTTCTATCCAGTCATATTCCCTGAGCTTGAACATGGACATAGCTCCTGACCCCTCACTCCCCACACCATTCTTCTCTCACAGACAGTCCCAGTTGTTGAGGGTTGATATGGAAACCAGGAAGCACGAGTGGGCCCTGCTCCCCCCAGTCTCCTAGGTCACAAGCCCGTCTGAGAATGTGCTGCCATCTTTGCAGGGACCCTTGTTTGCTGTTTTTTCTCCTGAAGTGTCCTCTTTACCTTCAAACAGAAAGACCTGTGTCTCTGCTTCCCATTATGATCACCATAATCAAACAGAAAGACCTGTGTCTCTGCTCCCCATTATGATCACCATACGTCTATGGGATGTGTCATCATGTAGGCCTACCATCCACATATGTGTATTAACACTGTTTCTCAGAACCGAACTCAGTTATTTTCTTGCTGGCTAATGGTTCAAATGAATCTACGTTGTCATTAACACTTCCTCAGTTGTTGGCTGTCTGCAGTATTTCACTGTGGGGAATGAAGTGGCTATAGGCATTTTTTTGTTTAGCTTAACTGCATGTATACAGCTGCCGTCCCTCCTTTTAAAACTGTTGTCTCGGGCAACTGAAATCACTGGGTCAAAGGGTTGATCATTTTTATGTCTCTGGATGAGTCTTCCTGGGAGACTCATTTTCACGGGCCCTTTGGTGCCCCAGTAGATACCGCTGGTGGGGGATGGAGGTGGTTTTCAAGTGAGCTCCACTCGATGGCAAGTGGTGACTGCAGGGTCCCAGTCTGACAAGTCAGCCTTGCCGGGCAGCAGGCGGCTGCGCGTGAGCGTGTGCGTGCGGCCCGTCTGCTTCCTCTCGCACCCACTCCTCTCCATAGCTCACCCCCTCTTCCTCTTGTCTGCTAGAGGGTTCATACATCTGACCAGAATGTTCTTTCTGTATTGAATGGAGAGGACAGCGTCTGTTAACGTTCCTGTTTCCACTTCTGCCTCTTTCCTCTTGCATGTTCTAGCCTGAAGCTGCATTTACTCTCAGATGGTGGTCACGCGGTTACATCTGGACTGCTCACCATCCTTATCAAAAGCGTTCTGGTTAAAACTAAAGAGAGGCAGAAACTAGAGAAAAGAGCAAAGAAAGCTGGAACCAGGTCACCTGAGGGGGCTGAGTTTAGTTTTGACTTTAAATATACAGCTGGATACAACTTCTACCCCAAAACATATTCTTGAGTCACTGGCACTAACTAGAGGGAAATAGCCCTTTTCTCTTTTTTCATATCCATGCCTGAACATCCCCCTCAGCTTCCTTCTTGGTCAGGCCCTTGGTGTCCCCAGAGCCTGTTCAGGACTTTCCCACTTTTCATCCTTGTTCTGCTGCTTGCATGGTATACCCCTGGGAGCCACTGGGTCTGTGCCTTCTGAAGTACTCTTTGAGGTGCAGGGGCTGGGAGTTGCTTTTCTATGCAGAAGTCAGGGTGCACTGGGTACAACTCTCCTCCTCGGCCAGTTGCACTGCAGTTACATGTCTCATTCCTCCCCACCACACTGCCGGCCCCCCTGGGAGGAGCGCCCTCTGTACAGGTGCCACTTCTGCTTGCAGTCCTTCCGTGGTTTCCCACCACATGCAAGATGAAGTCCACGTTCAGCGGTTTATACCAGCTCCTCTCAGCAGGCTGCTGCCCACCCCCAGCCCTGCTGATAACCTGTGGCATCCTTGAGCTACATGTGGTTCCCCAAATTTGCCAGGTTCTTAGAGCCTCCAGCCTGAGCCAGGGCTGTTCCCATCACTTGCAGTGCTCCTCCTGTCCTGCTCACTAGTCAGCCTCGACTTGCGGACCAGTTTCTGTTATTTCCATCATACAGCCTTCAACCGCTTCAAGTAATCGTCTTTTTCTACTTAACATTCACTGAGCACTTTGCTGGACATTGTGCCAGCCCTTAACACATACGACCTCATTTAATCCTTGCCCTGGGAAGCAGGGTCTAGAGTCCACAAGTTCCAGGCTTGAGGTCATGCGGACTGTGCTGTTAGCTACCCAGTGACACTGCCTTTTCTGGGTTCGCCTTCTCCCTGGCAGAGCGCACTCTGATTTGCCATGTATGTGCCCCTCGTCTCTGTCCTTCCCCTGGCCTGGGACAGAGGAGACGGGCAGCAAAACTTCGAAGATGCTGGAATGAAGACGGTCATTTTCCATATCCGTTATAAACTTCTTCCGTGCTCTTTTCGTTTCTTTGTGGGAATCATTCATTGCAGCTTTGTGTACAGCTGTCTATGTGGGTCTCTTAGGCTATCTGTTGGACTTTGATGCCATAAATATTTTTCACCTTCTGTCATGTGGCAGCTTACTTGGGGTCTTACTGAGCGTCATGGAGACTGGAAAAGGGGAAGACGATATGGTGCTGCCATGGTTTGCAGAGACCACATGGGATGCAACTAGCAGTCAAAGACGACACATTTGAGTACTTGCACTAAGGATGATGTAGAACATACTAATTCTTTGGCGTAGCATATAAGGCCCTTCAAGATCTAATTCTAGATACTTTTTCAGCTTTGTCTGCTGCACCCCCCTAGAGCCCCAAGCCCCAACCATCCTGAGGTGTTTTGTGGTTCCCTGAACCTCTGTGCTTTAAATGTCTCTGTTCCTTTGTACATACTCTTCTTTACCAAGAGTGCCTTCGCTTCCCTGCCTGTCTGGTGGCTTCTTACTCATCTTCTATGACAAGCTTCAGGGCAGCTTCCTTTAGACTTCTGTCTTTGGGTTTTCATGGCCTTCGTCTGGTTTTGTATTTTTGTGGTATGACCCTTATGATACAGATTTTGCAAGTCTGTTCTGCCTAATGAATGTTGAGGGCAAGGCCCATGTCTCGGTGATGGAAAAATGAACAAATGACAGTGAAAATAAGATATGTGGGAAGGAGGGAATGATGCTGTTCCCGTGCAGCTGGCTGGCTGGCAGGAGTCACATTTGGCTGCAGGAATAGAGATCTGAGTAAAGGGGCTTAAAGAGATCAGGGGTTCATTCCCTTATGTGAGACAGGTTTGGAGGCAGGTGGTTAAGCGCTGGTGTGGGGGCACCATGATGTCAGCAGGAGCCCTCCCAGCAGCTCCACATGCCTTTCACAGGCCAGAACGGAGTCATGTGGTCCCCTCCAGCTGAATTCTGAAGAGAGAAATATATGGTAACAAATGGAAGTTATTTGTGCATTTAATTTAAAATGACATTTCTTAAAAAAAGTTTTTCAATCTGAAAAGGCTTTTCCCCAAAGAAGATATAAAAATGGCCAATAAACACACAAAAAGGTGCTCAGCATCATTAGTCACTTCAGTTCAGTTCAGTTGCTCAGTCGTGTCCGACTCTTTACGACCCCATGAATCACAGCACGCCAGGCCTCCCTGTCCATTACCAACTCCCAGAGTTTACCCAGACTCATGTCCATTGAGTTGGTGATGCCATTCAGCCATCTCATCCTCTGTCGTCCCCTTCTGCCCCCAATTCCTCCCAGCATCAGGGTCTTTCCCAATGAGTCTCTTCACATGAGGTGGCCAAAGTATTGGGGTTTCAGCTTCAGCATCAGTCCTTCCAGTGAACACCCAGGACTGATCTTCTGTAGGATGGACTGGTTGGATCTCCCTGCTTTCCAAGGGACTCTCAAGAGTCTTCTCCAACACCACAGTTCAAAAGCATCAATTCTTCGGCGCTCAGCTTTCTTCACAGTCCAACTCTCACATCCATACATGACCACTGGGAAAACCAGAGCCTTGACTAGACGGACCTTTGTTGGCAAAGTAATGTCTCTGCTTTTGAATATGCCGTCTAGAGAATTACAGATGAAAACCACAATAAGATAGCACTTCATACCCTCTAGGATGTCGGTAGAATCAAAACAATATAATAACAAGTGTTGACAAGGACATGGAGAAATTGAAACCCTCATACAATACTGGTTTTGCAAAAAGAACTGTAGAATGGTGCAGCCACTTTGGGAAGCAGCCTGATAGTTCCTGAAAATGTTAAACATTGAGTTACCATGTGACCCAGCAGTTCCATTCCTGGCTCCCAACCCAAGAGAGTAAAAGCCTCCATCCACACAACAACTTGCACCTGAATGTTCCCAGGAGCACTGTTCGTAACAGCCTGAAGTGGGAACAACAAAAGTGTCGCCAAACACTGAATGGATCAACAAATTGTGGTCTCTCCGTGTAATGAGATATGTGAGTGAAGGACTGACACGTCCCATAACATGGATGAACCTCAGAAACATAATTGTGAATGAAAGGAGCAAGTTAACAGAAGACTGCATAGTGTACAAGTCCCTCCATGTGAAATGTCTGGGACAGGCAGATATGTAGACACAGACGGCAGATTAGTGGTTGCCTGCGGGGAGGAGGAATGGAGTGAGTGCTAATGGGTTTCTTTCGGGGGTGATGAAAATTTTCTGAAATTAGTGGTGAGTGTTGCACAACTGCACCTGTACTAGAAACCATTGTACACTTTGAAGAGAGAGAATTGCATGGTATGTGAATTGTATCTCAATAAAACTTAAAAGCCAGAGTTTATCTGTTTGTAAGACATGTCTTCCAAATTAACGTCGCAAGAAAGGAACTGGTCGGGAGTGGGATGGGGTTCCTCAAACCAGTGAACTTTTCACAGATTGTATTCATCTTCTCTTCGATTGAGTCCTGGCTTTAAAACAGATCTGCCCTGCGTGCTAGGGTCAGATCCCTCTGGCTGGTTGCCCAGATGACGATTCTGAGTGGTCTCTTTGTTCTGCAGACTTATCAGTTCAAAAACGAACCTATTTTTCTGAGTCTCCAAAGCTGAGGAATGGAGCTGCCAGAGGGTCAGCAAATAGATGTAGAAAGCCACTTTATCTGCAGACCAGCAGAATGTCAGAAGGGTTTGCTCTATGGCACCCTTGTTCCTTGGAGATTTTCTGGCTGACTGATCGGCAGGCAGCTGGGAGGCTGTGAGGGAGTCATGTTTGGAAAGGTCTCTATGCCAAGAGTCTGCAGACAGACAACTGCCAACCAAGAGCTCCGTCTCCATAAGCCCCCAATTCCTCCATTGGTGAAACTGGAGTGATAACAGCCTTATGAAACCAGGGCAGCGTACTGTAAACACTGAGGGTTTGCACCAGGAGTGCGGTTCTGGAATGGCGACCTCAGGGTGGCTCCAGAGGACACAGAGCGAGCAGTGGAAGGGTACATCTGTCTGGCAGGAGATGAGGGCGTGGACGCGGTGGGGAGGCGTGTTAGGAGGCCCAGTGGCAGAGCTGATGAGAAGGCTGCCGTGGCGGGAGTTGCCTGAAGTTCTAGGTTTGATGAGATGCGGTAAGTGACACTAGTCGTTGGATTAAAGAGCTCACCCTCCTCGCTCTCGCCCTTCTGCCCTTGGAGCTACAGGTTGAATCCAGGCCCATCCTTGCCTCGCAGCTGGGAGTTTCCATGTCACCTTCCTCCAGCGGGGACCAACCAACATTTTCATCTTTTTTATCTTTGCAGGTTTTTATTGAGAGGCCAGAAGAACTTCCATCCTCAGATCTCTGACTCCTGAGGTGCCCTGGAACCTTTTCCCTTCCCCTTCCTTTCCCTTCCTCTAGCCCAGGGTCCACGTGGGGAACTTGCTTCTCCCCAGGCCCCTCCGTCGTGGCTCACTAAGTTGGTCTCTGACGCGTCCCAGGAGGGGAAGCAGGGTTGGGTGGCATCCCTTTGCCAGAGAGAGTGACCAGTGATACGTCTGCCCTCCCGCGTAGGATGCACCAGCTCAGTGACCTGTAAGGGCCGTTTCAGCACGTCTGTCTCTCCCGAGACCTGACCTTAGGTGGGAACGTAGGCTCTCATTCAGCGCTCAGGCTGTCAAGCTGCCAGCAGCTGCAGGTCCCTCTTGTCTAGAATGGACAGCATCACCTAGAAGTGGGCGCGCTCTAGTGCCATGAACGACGTCAAGAGCAACCGAGAGCTGTACTTGCAGTACACCGCCACGGCCCCCAAGCTGCTGGCCCATGTCTCCAGGCTGCTTGTCAGCTGCCGGAGCGCAGGCATTTCTGTACCCAAGGGCATCAGAAACATCTTTGAGTTCACCTGGGAGGAGCTGATCACCGACCCCATGATCCCTACCCCCTCCGACATCTTGGGCCTGGAGATCAGCATTGGCGCCCCGCCCGTGGTGCTTATGGAATCAGCCCCCATGCAGGCCCCCGTCCAGAAGAAGCCGCCCCCGCCAGTGCTCCCGCCACCGATGCTGCCCCCTTCCACCGGGCCGGCCAAATCTATGCACTCTCCTACCCACGGCCGCCGCAGGCAGTCCAGCCAGGAGACCCTGCACAGGTTCCAGCGGCAGTCCATCCACCTGCTGACCGAGCTCCTCAGCCTGAAGATGAAGGCCATGCTGGAGTCTGTGTCTGGTAAGTTGGCCAAGGCTGGCTCTGTGAAGCGTGGCTCGTTTTTCTGGGCCCAGAGGGTCTGGCCTGGGCAGGTGTGTGTGTCCACCATACCCTCCCCAGACAGATCTCCAAGGACGTGCTATGGAGAAGTGGCAGCCAAGGGTCTGCTTTGCAGCTCAACTACTTCCTGAGACCACCCCCAGGGATCATCCATCCCCGCCCCTCCGTTCCCCACGTTGTCCTCCTATCCCTCCAGCTTTGCCAAGCCCAGGTTGAGAGGTTGACAGTGAGCACAGTGTGAGGTCCGAGGTATTGAAGGGCCCAGTTTGTGGAAATGATACAGTGGTAGACAGAGGCAGCACCCAGGAGGAGGGGGCGAATTGGGAGGGCTGGTTGGTAGCCAGAAGCAGGAGAGTAGTGAGAACCGGGGTCTGTCCACGATAAGGGTCTCTCATCCCACTATTGGGGACCTGGGAACTCATCACTGATGAAGCCTTCTGGGTGCTGTTATTTTAAATACCAGTAGCATCAGCTTAGATAGCATCACCAACTCAACGGACATGAGTCTGAGCAAACTTCAGGAGACAGTGAAGGACAGGGAAGCCTGGCGTGCTTCAGTCCATGGAGCAGCAAAGAGGCAGACACGACGTAGCAACAGAACAACGGCAACAAAAGCATCAGTCTCCAGGCCTGACGGGGAGAGAAGGGGACGAGGGCAGAGAGCGAGGGGCCACCTGGCGGTCTTTGGAGCTCAAGGCCCTCATTAGGAGCCCCTCACACCTCCTTACCCTGGGAATAGATCTTCACTCCCCCTCACTTCAGGGCCACTTAGGGAAGTCCTTTTCTAGAAGCACTTTCCCCACCCTGGAGAAAAGTGAGTAGTTGCCTTTGATGACTTTTGTAGGAGATGCCAACCCCTTGGACATTACAAAGCGCTTTGTGGAGGCCAGCCAGCTCCTGCACCTCAATGCCAAAGAGATGGCTTTTGACTTCCTGATTGGCACCATCAGGAGAAATTGTGGCAGTGCCGGACAGACGGGGAAAGGTGGGTACCTGAGTTTCAGCTCTTAGGTGAAAGGTCAGACAATACCAACAAGAGTGCAGTGGAAAGGTCAAGTCCCCAGCTTTAATGTTTGACGTTTCCAAGAGTTGAGGTGGATGTGAAGCAGTGTGGATTCTCACCTGCTGCAGCTGAGTGTGCGTATTGGTGCAGTTCCTGTGGAGAACAGGGTGGTGGTGTCTGCAAGGGGGGAGATGCTCTAGCATCATACCACCCAGCAGTTTCTCTGCTGAGTCATTCCCTAGAGCCCTGCCTTTTAAATGCTCTTCAGTGAAGGACCACTTTGTAAAATTTCTAGTCCCTTGTGGATCACCCCGTTTGCAAACATGATATTGTCACAGGAACATCAGGTTGGCGCATAGACTTCTAAATGTTTCTCCTCAGTTACTGTATTCACCTGGTCATGGCCTGTGTGGATTCTTACCAGGCCACACGTGAGAACTGCACTGCCCTAGAGAAACTCTCACACATGTTAGAAGAAGTCATATCACAGTGTCTATCGCAGAATTGTTTGGGATGAAAAAAAAAAACAACGGAAAGAACCTAAATGTTCACCAACAAGAAAAAAATTACAGTCTTTAGATGATGGAGCATAATGAGAAGTGGAAATGAATCCAGCACTGAAGCACACACATCAACATAGATTAAAAAATGGTGTTAAGCAAAAAAAAAGAAAGCAAGTTATAGAAATACATTTGGTATAATGCCGTTTAAATAAAGTGTAAAATAACAAAACTATAGCATACTGCTTTTGAGTACATTATACAAAGTATCAGGACCAAAGCCGAATGGGAATAATCAGAGGGCCTGAAATAATAGACGTAGAGCTAGAGGACATGATCTCTGACAGTGGGAAGGGGAGCAGCTGTGATTTAAAAGACAGCAGTTCCGGAACATCTGTACTGCTGTATCTCTTAAGCTTGGTGGATATAGAGGAATTCATTTCACATGCCCGAAAGTCCTCGCTGTTAGGAACCTTGATGGGGACGCATAATAAATTCATAACCCATAGCCATTTGCCCTAACCTATAAAATCCATCCCCTTTTTAGTGTCTCTCCCTGTCCTCTGACTGTCAGGCTGCCCTTGATGGTCAGAGGCTAAACATCTGATGATAATACATGGACACACAGGGCAAATAAATTGCACAGTAAAACTGCAAGGCTTGGGGGGAAATGTGGGATTTCATGAACTCCGTGAGAATGATGGTAGAGAGCTGCTGGGTGTCCGCATGAAGCCACCCGTGAGTGATGTGGAGAAGCAAAACTAGTCGCCAAGGGCAGGAGAGTTGCCAGGGCGACCACTCCATGCAGAAGGGATGACTTGGGTGTCAAAGGGTTAACAGTACAAACAAATTAGGACCTTTTTGCAAAAGGCAGATGTGAAGGGACTCGTTTTATTGCTGTCATACAACCGTTCGGGAAAAAAAATCACACCATCTGAAAAAACCAACAGTTTTTATTTCTTATAAGAATTAGGCATGTGCCTACAATATCAGTGGACTTATGGTTAAATATAAGCTAGAGAAGGTTATTTTGGTAAACTTTGGTTTCCTTTCCTAAGGTAAAGTCCCGATCAAGCATACCCCAACTGTTTGCCATGGAGTATCTTCCCAGGGGGCGCAGTGGTAAAGAATCCACCTGCCACCTCAGGAGACACAAGAGATGTGGGTTTGATCCCTGGGCGGGGAAGATTCCCTGGAAGAGGAAATGAAAACCCACTCCCGTGTTCTTGCCTGGGAAATTCCATGGACAGAGGAGCCTGGCAGGCTACAGCTCATGGGGCCACAAAGAGACACAACTGAGTGTGCACACACACGGGTTTCTTTCCGTTTTAAGAGAATGCACTCTGCCCGTTACGTTCAGGGTCAGCTCTGCTCTGGTAACGACAGGCTCTCTGGCTATGCCCCGTTCATGCAGGAGGTTGCCAGCAGACATGGAGCTCTGTGCCCTGCACTCCACATGGGGCTTGGAGCTCCACTCCACTGGAGCTCTACTTCGTTTGGGAGACAGCCACCTGGTGGTCTGTCACGTGGGTAGGCGAGTCCTTTGGAGGGGAACGGGTAGCCTGGCCCAGCCACCCACCCTCAAACCTGCGAGCTGTGCTCTCCTTGCTGAACGTTGTGTTTCCCGACCCTGAAAATGAAGCAGTCATCCCTTTAGCACTCCACCTCACAGGGTGTTTGAGCATCTTTAAGGGCCACAGGCTTTCACCTGCGACACAGTGGCTTCCCTCGTGGCTTGTGGTTAACCTGGTGGAGGAGACTTTGCAGAGAGCCTGTTGGTGATGTTTGTCTGCATCAGAAGAGTGCTGAGCAAGGCTCTCCTGCATCACGCTCCCGCAGGAAATATCTCTTACTTGTTGGCACATCTATTCCTGATGCTCCTTCAAATAAACCTAGAGTTTGAAAAGAAAATCTGAATGGCAAAATATAAATGAGGGAGCAATCTGTTTCCTTTGGGAAAGCATTCATCCTAGGAGGGCTTTAAGAAGATTCCAGTGCCTAGTGATTGTTTTGCGTGAGTTTTGCTCTTCTGTTCCCTCTGATGGCTGAGGTAGACTCAAGCTGTAACTGAGTCTGGAGTGGCATTCCTCGAATGCTGTAACTGGCGTATACCCATTGCTAAGGCAGCATTTCCTTAGTAATAAAATTACTTCCTGTCTTTTCTCCTGTCTAGTCCTGACATGTCAGGAAAGAAAGCTGGACTGCTGCTTGATTTTTAGTTGATGGCCATATTATGAAATAAAACAACAAAAAGAAAACATAGTCTTGCCACTTTTATATAATAGCTATTTTTTACTCTTGCCGTTCCCTTTGTGGTTCTTCTCTGTGTGTGTGTATTTGCGTATGTATATATATTTTTCTATGGATACGATAATTTTTCTATTTTTCAGTTTCCTTTGCTTAACAGACACAGTGTATTCCAACATGCCTATCCCTTTGCAGTTGTCATTCTAAGTGCATGTAGAGTTCTTCTGATGTCCATGTTCCATAATTAACTGAATGCCTAGGCTTCCAGGTTTCTTGCTATTAGTATAATTTAATACTAATATAATATTAGTATAATAAGCATTGCAATATGCAACTTCATGCATATTGGTTCTTATCACTGTTGTGTTGGTTATTAAGATTACTCTCCCAGGAGAGAGGATTCCTGGGCAGAAGGTCTCAGGATGTATCTAGTTCTTGTTAAATACTGCTTTCTTGGTGAATTTTCTCTGCACCAGTAGGACTGACTGGTTTTATTCCATCTTTCTCAGAATTGGCTATTATTAGTTCTTTTCATGTGGTCCTAATTTCCGGCTTTGGGTTACCAGTGAAGGTGATCGTCTTTGGTTCATATCATTCAACGTGCAGTCTCTGGGTACAGGTTTTGTCTATTTAGAAGGTCATGTTTGCCATTTTCTTTATGAATTTGAATGAGCTGTGATGAATTGCTTGACATTTCCCAACAATTTCATGCCCAGCATGTGAAATGACTGTATTTGGGGGAAGAATAAGCAAATGATTTGATGAAGTTTGTTGGAAGAGTGACCAAGATTTTCCACAAGTAAAGGGGTGCCAAATTTTAATTCTTAAGTGGTCTGCTATCAAGTGATTTCGTACATGACAGTCTGATTCTGCAAGAGACTGATCTGTTGTTGCAGAAGCATCTGATTTCTGTGGCTTAGAGAAGGGGAATAGATAACTCTAAATTCTCTTCTAGCTAGCCCCATGTTTAGTCTCTTGACCTAGTGTAGCAGTTATATCTGCATTTATCCTTAGAGTAACGTCACCTTTTGTGCCTGCCTTCTCTTCCCTGCTCTGATGTCATTTCATTCTTGAGAGATATTGGGGGCTAAGCAGGGAGGACACTGTAGAGGAGACTTTTTAAAGATTTCTCTTAGTCACTCTGAGCCTTCTCCAGCAGTAAAAATCTTTTTCTTCCAGAATTTGTGGTTTTGTAACAACAGGGCACTTCAGAATATCTGGCCTACCATATGACTAGGACAGAAAGTTCACTATTGTACTCTTGGTGAAAAAATTAAAATTAAAAAAACTGTAAGCAGCATCCCTCTCTGTTCCACTCCAGATTCCTTTATGAATATCCCAGCCATGGGCGTGAACTCGCCTTATCAGCTTGTCTACGAGGCCTCTACTGGCTGTCTGAGCTTTTCCCTCTCAACTGGAAGGGAATTCAAGAAGAAAACAGGTAACCGTGATCCCCACCCCCATGTCTTTGGTGGTGGGGGTGGGATGGGGAGGTGGCTAGAAGATTTCCCATGAGGCTGATGAGACGGTTTGGTTTTCTGATAGGAAGGATAGGTAGCCGCCCTGGCTGGAGACCCAGCAGCTGTTAACAGACTGTGTGCCCCACAAGGTGACATATCTCAACCCAGTCCGTCCACCCTGCAGTCTCATTGTTTGAATGTTTACAAGCCCTCCACCTCTGTCAGTGTGGTTCCTTTCACCTGGAGCAGCACCCCTACCAAACGCACATCTTCCACCTGCTACGTTATCCCATACTCACCGCCTCTGCCTAGAGACTTGTGTACTCACCCAGAAGGTAGGGGAACCCATACATGAACAGAGGTGTTTGGATACCAGACCTTAGCGTGTGTCCCCAACTGGGCCGGTTTATGTGGGCAGAAAACAGACACAGGGGCTGCTGCTATTCTACTGCAGAAGACAGAGCAGAAGGAAAAGCTTAAAGGAAAGAGCTGGTGGCAGGTGAGACCGTCGAGTGTAGCACTGACCTTGCAATCAGAGCTTGAGGAGGGATGAGCTGGAGCTGGAGAGGGCAGAGAAGGGGCTTCTTTCCCTTTGGATCTTCCAGGGGCCCCCAGGCTGTGATGGCAGAGTGGTGGGGTAGGGGAGGGACTGTGTTCACAGAGGACACTTGGGAAGCTCAAAGACTGTCTAGTGATTCCCGCAGACCCTGGAGGTCAGGCTGGAAGTTGAGAAGCTTGGGTTTTATTCCTGAGCCTACCTCGGATGGTCATGAGTTTTGCCTTCCTCCAGGCCTCACTCTTCATGTCAAGCTAATCCTCTCACTTTCCGTCAGTGAACAGATGTTTGTTGAACAATCACTAGTTGTCAGCCACTCTTCTGAATGCCAGGGTTGCACGTGTGGATTCTAAGACGAGGAGCACTTCCCTTGCTGGAGCTGACACCCTCAGCTTCGTGTTCCCCCTGTTCCTTTACTCCTGTTGATGCATTGTCTCCCCCTCTGAGCATCACTTCCAGCATCCCACTTTATATTCTCCTGGTTTATCCTATCTCCTCCTGAGCTGGCCTTACATCAGTGCAGTTACTTTGAGGGGAAACAGAGTCTCCTCAGGACCATTACTGAACTCATGATTTTTCTGCCTAATGACTTCAGTTCAAGGGTGATGCCTTGAGTAAGGCTGTTTCAAAACAAGTTCCATATGTCTCTTGATCTTTTGGTTGGTGTGGCTGTTTCCCTCTGCCACCTGAAGATGTGATCACCCTATGACTCTGCATCACTCTCACTAGGATGTATGTTCAACAATGCTGCATTTCTTACAGGTTCCTGATGTTGTTCAGAAATTATTCTCACACATGAGTGCTAGGATGGGCGGTTAACCTTCCCTAATAGTTTATAAGTAGCCACGTGTCCTAGTTTATCCACTTAAGTCCCATTTTATGCTGTTGTCCTGACATAACTATTAATTATACCCATGTTCACTCTAAAGTGCTCTATCTTAAGGAACATATTGCTGGGTCTGGTAGCTAAGCCCCCATGCTCCCCATGCTGGAGGCCTGGGTTCAATCCCGAATCAGGGAACTAGATCCCACACTCCACAAATAAGCGTTCATATGCCACAAGGAATAGATCCTACTAATGCTGAAGAAGCTGAAGTTGAACAGTTCGATGAAGACCTACAAGACCTTCTAGAACTAACAGCAAAGAAAAAATGTCCTTTTCATCATAGGGGACTATAATGCAAAAGTAGGAAGTCAAGAGATACCTGGAGTAACAGGCAAGTTTGGCCTTGGAGTACCAAATGAATCAGGGCAAAGGCTAACAGTGTTTTGCCAAGAGAATGCACTGGTCATAGCAAACATCCTCTTCCAACAACACAAGAAACGCCTCTACATATGAACATCACCAGATGGTCGACACTGAAATCAGATTGATTATACTCTTTGCAGCTGAAGATGGAGAAGCTCTATAAAGTCAGCAAAAACAAGACTGGGAGCTGACTGTGGCTCAGATCATGAACTCCTTATCGCAAAATTCAAACTTATACTGAAGAAAGTAGGGAAAACCACTAGGCCGTTTGATATGACCTAAATCAAATCCCTTACGATTATACAGTGGAAGTGGCAAATAGATTCAAGAGATTAGATCTCACAGACAGAGTGCCTGAAGAAATATGGACAGAGGTTTGTGACGTTGTACAAGAGGCAGTGATCAAGACCATCCCCAAGAAAAAGAAATGCAAAAAGGCAAAATGGTTGTCTGAGGAGGACTTACAAATAGTTGAGAAAAGAAGAGAAGTGAAAGGCAAAAGAGAAAAGGAAAGCTATAGCCATCTGAACGCAGAGTTCCAAAGAATAGCAAGGATAGATGAGAAAGCCTTCCTCAGTGATCAGTGCAAAGAAATAGAGGAAAACAATAGAATGGGAATGACTAGAGATCTCTTCAAGAAAATCAGAGATACGAAGGGAATATTTCATGCAGAGATGAACACAGTAAAGGACAGAAATGGTACGGACCTAACAGAAGCTGAAGATAATTAAGAAAAGGTGGCAAGAAGACACAGAAGAACCATACAGAAAAGATCGTCATGACCCAGATAACCACGACGGTGTGATCACTCACCTAGAGCCAGACATCCTGGAATGTGAAGTCAAGTGGGCCTTAGGAAGCATCACTACGAACAAAGCTAGTGGAGGTGATGGAATTCCAGTTGAGCTATTTCAAGTCCTAAAAGATGATGCTGTGAAAGTGCTGCACTCAATATGCCAGCAAATTTGGAAAACTCAGCAGTGGCCACGGACTGGAAAAGGTCAATTTTCATTCCAGTTCCAAAGAAAGGCAATGCCAAAGAATGTTCAGACTACTGCATAATTGTGCTCATCTCACATGCTAGCAAAGTAATGCTCAAAATCCTCCAAGTGAGGCTTCAACAGTTTGTGAACCAAGAACTTCCAGATGGTCAAACTGGATTTAGAAAAGGGAGAGAAACCAGAGCTCAAATTGCCAACATCTGTTGGATCATAAAAAAAGCAAAGAGAGGTCCAGAAAAACACCGACTTCTGCTTCATTGACTATGCCACAGCCTTTGACTGTATGGATCACAACAAACTCTGGAAAATTCTTAAAGGGATGGGAATACCAGACCACCTTCCCTGCCTCCTGAGAAATCTCTGTGCAGGTCAAGAAGCAACAGTTAGAACCAGACATGGAACAACGGACTGGTTCCGATTTGGGAAGGGAGTACGTCAAGGTTGTATATTGTCACCTTGCTTGTTTAACTTATATGTAGAGTATGCCATGGGAAATGATGGGCTGGATGAAGCACAAGCTGGAATCAAGATTGCCAGGATAAATAATCAATAACCTCCGATACGCAGATGACACCACCCTTATGGCCGAAAGCGAAGAGGAGCTGAGGAGCTTCTTGATGAAAGTGAAAGAGGAGAGTGAAAAAGCTGGCTTTAAAGTCAACATTCAGAAAACCAAGATCATGGCATCTGATCCTATCACTTCATGGCAAATAGATGGGGAAACAATGAGAGACTTTATTTTCTTGAGCTCCAAAATCACTGCAGATGGTGACTGCAGCCATGAAATTAAAAGTCGCTTGCTCCTTAGAAGAAAAGCTATGACCAACAAAGACAGCATATTAAAAAGCAGAGATATTACTTTGCCAACAAAGATCTATCTAGTTAAGTTATGGTTTTCCCAGTTGTCATGTGTGGATGTGAGAGTTGAACCATAAAGAAAGCTGAGCACTGAGGAATTGATGCTTTTGAACTGTGGTGTTCGGGAAGACTCTTGAGAGTCCCTTGGACAGGAAGGAGATCAAACCAGTCAATCCTAAAGGAAATCAGTCCTGAATATTCACTGGAAGGACTGATGCTGAAGCTCCAGTTCTTTGGCTACCTGATGTGAAGAACTGACTCACTGAAAAAAATACTGATGCTGGGAAAGATTGAAGGCAGGAGGAGAAGGGGACGACAGAGGATGAGATGATTGGACGGCATTACTGACTCATTGGACATGAGTTTAACAGGCTTCAGGCGTTGGTGATGGACAGGGAAGGTTGGCATGCTGCAGTCCATGGGGTCACAAAGAGTCGAATATGACTGAACAACTGAACTGAACTAACTGAAAAGATTCCACAGTCAAATTTAAAAAAAAATTTTTTTTAAAGACCATATTGTAGAGTCATTGTGTTTTAAGTCACTTTGGGTTTGGAACCTCTGCTACCTGTTCCACGTGCTCATGCTGTCACACCTTGCCAGCTGGCCCTCTTTGCCATTCTAGGGTCACACAGACATGAAAGGGAGTTGCACCTACTCTCCGAGTGGACAGCAGCTATTTCTGGAGCATAGCCCAGCTTTTTGGGCAGAGAACTCAGAGAAGTCTGTCGACAGTTGTTCCTGGTTGTCATACTTTGGGATCCAAACCAACCAGGGGCAAGCCAGAGATGAGTGCTCAGGCCAGAAGGTGTTCTAGGAGCTTAGCAGCAGGTAGCTGGGCCTCTGGTCTGGTGGCTGGAGGAGTCAGGGAAGGGACTACGAACCACTGAAGGTGGCAGGTACCAGAGATGGTACCCAGGTACCAACCAGAGACCTCAAGTCTTGGCTAACAGTGAGGAAGATGCCATTCTGAAGCTTTCATGGCTCAGGTGGCGCCTAAGCAGTGCCCCTTGTCTGAAGTCTCATTTTGGTTTTGAGACCAAGGTGAAGATGATCCTGCATATATCAAAGGAGAGCATATGGCTCCAGCTGAGTGGGCAGCAGAGGCTCAGAAGCACGTTGGATCTGAATAGATGTTTCTGGAAATTCAGCCACGGATGATCACCTCCACAGTTTCACGTCATCATATCCTCATGCCACCTAACACTGAAATGAAATAAGCATAAAATATTGCCACTACAGATTTCAGCAGACAGAAGAAAATCCATGAACTCAAAGACAGGACAATGGAAATTACTGAGTTTGAAGAACAGAAAGAAAAAGATTGAAGAAGGAACAGAGCCTTCAAGGGAGTCCTGCAAAGTGAAATGAAAGGACACTAGACAGAACCACAAACTCACAGGGAGAAATAAAGATCTCCATAAAGGTAACACATGGGAAATTATAAGATTTTAACGATGAATTCTACCAGACATTCAAGGAAGAGCTAATGCCAATCATTCTAAAATTTTTCCCCCAAATTGAAGAGGGAACGCTTTCCAACTCATTCCATGAGGCCAGTGTTGCCCTGATATCAGAACCAAAGACACTGTAAGAAAATTACAAGAAACCAGTATACTTGATGAACATTGATGTCAAAATCCTTAGCAGAATATTAGCAAACAGAATTTGGCAGCATGTTAAAAGGATTATATAACGTGACACCAAGCAGGATTTATTCCTGGAAGGCAAGCATGATTTAACAGGTAAAATTAAATCATTGTAATATATCACATTAACAGAATGAAGGGATAAAAATCCACATGATCTTCTCAGTTGATGCAGAAAAAGCATTTGACAAAACTTAACTTCCTCTTATGATAAAAAAAAAGCACTCAACAAACTAGGAATAGAAGGAAACGACTTCCACTTAATACAAGTCATATATGAAAACTGCACAGTGAACATCGTATTCAGTGGTAAAAGATGAGAGCTTTCCCACTATAATCAGATACGAAGCAAGGATGTCTGCTTTCACCTCTGTTCATCATGTTACAAGAAGCTCTAACCAGAGCAGTTAAGCAAGAAAAATAAACGGCATTCACATTGAAAAGAAAGAGTTAAAAGTACCTGTTTGCAGATGATATGGTCTTATATGGTGGTTGTTCAGTTGCCCAGCCACCTCCAGCTCTTTGTGACCCCACGGACTGCAGTGCGCCAGGCGTCCCTGTCCTTCACCATCTCCCGGAGCTTGCTCAAACTCATCTCCATTGAGTCCAGGATGCCATCCAACCATCTCATCCTCTGTCATCCTCTTATCCTCCTGCTTTCTGTTTTTCCCAACATCAGGTTCTTTTCCAGTGAGTCAGCTCTTCACATCAGATGGCCAAAGTATTTGAATTTCAGCATCAGTATCAGTCCTTCCAATGAATATTCAGGACTGATCTCCTTTAGGATTGACTGGTTTCATCTTCTTGCAGTCCAAGGGGCTCTCAAGAGTCTTCTGCAACACCACACTTCAAAAGCATCAATTCTGCGCTCAGCCTTCTTTATGGTCCAACTCTCACATCCATACACGATGACTGGAAAAACCATAGCTTTGACTAGATGGACCTTTGTTGGCAGAGTAATGTCTCTTTTAAAATAAGCTGTCTAGGTTTGTCATAGCTTTTCTTATATGGAGAAAACCCTAAATATTCTACACAAAAGAAGCTGTTAGAACTAATAAATGAATTTAGCAAAGTAGCAGGCTACAAAGTCAACACAAAAGTCGGCTTTATTTCTATACATGTACAGTAAACAATTGAAAAGGAAATTATGAAAACAGTCCCATTTACAAAAGTAACAAGAAGAGTCAAACACTTAGGAATTAGCAAAAGAGGTGAAAAACTTGTGCAATGAAAACTATAAAACATTGGTTAAGGAAATTAAAGAAGACATAAATGGGAACACATTCCATGTTCGTGAGTTGGAAGATGTGACGTTGTTAAAATGTCAGTACTTCCTCAAGTAGTCTAAGGCGCGATACAATCACTATCAAAATGCCAAAGATTTTTTTTTTAATTAATTAATTTATTTAGGCTGCCCTGGGTCTTCGTTGCTGCATAGACTTTCTCCGGTTGTAGCAAGTGGAGGCTCCTCTCGTTGCAGTGCATCGACTTCCCGTTGCAGTGACTTCTCTTGTTGCCACTGGCCTTAGGGCGTGCAGGCTCTAGTAGCGGCAGCACGCAGGCTCAGTAGTTTCAGCTTATAGGCTCTAGAGTGCAGGCTCAGTAGTTGTGACACATGGGCTTAGTCGCTCCATGACACGTGTAATCTTCCTTGACCAGGGATGGAACCCATGTTCCCTGCATTGGCACGCAGATACTTAACCACTGGACCACTAAGGATGTCCCCTAAAGATGTTTTTTGAAGAAATAGGAAAACTCGTCCTGAAAGTTATAAGAAATCTCAAGAGACCAGAGGGGTCAGAAAAAATCTTGAAAAGAGCAACAGGGGACTTCCCTAGTGGCCCAGTGGCCAAGACTCTCTCCTCCCCATGCAGGGACCTGAGTTCATTCCCTCGTCAGGGAAGTGGATCCCACATGTTGCAACTGGAAGATCGTGCATGCTGCAACAAAGACAGAAGATCCTGCAGGCCACAGCTAAGATCCAGGACAGCCACATAAATAAGTAAAAGCAAATAAATATTTTAAAAAGGACAGTATAACTGGAGGACTCACAAAATTGCAAAACTTACTGGAAAGCTGCACTCATCAAAATAGTGCAATACTGTCACCGTGACAAACATATTAACCGATGAAATGGAGTAGAGAACCCAGAAATAAATGTTTACATATATGAGCAAATGATTTTTGACAGGGTTCCAAGACCATTCAATGGGGAAAAGATAGTCTTTTCAACAAATGGTGATGGGAAAACTGGATATCCACATGCAAGAGAATGAAATTGGACCCTTAACACCATATATAAAAATTAACTCAAAATGGATCAGGGACTTAAATGTAAGACCTAAAACAGTAAAACGCTTAGCAGAAAATGAGACAAAAACATTATGACATTGGATTTCACAATGATTCATGATTCAGTGAACCCGTAATCCAATCCATGATCCAATGACTCATTCCTTTGGATATGTCACCAGAGGCATTGGCCAAGAAAGAGAAACATAGACACATTGCATTTCATGAATTTTTAAAATTTTGTGCATCAGAAGACACTATTGACAAAAAGAGAGTCCACAAAATGGCAGGAAATAATTGCAAATCATGTCTGATGAGGGAGTGATATCCAGAATATATAGAGAGCTTCTAAAACTCAAGAACAAAAAAACAACCTGATTCAAAAATGGGCAAAGGACTTGAATAGACATTTCTCCAAAGAAGATATAGGTGGCCCGTAGACACATTAAAAGAGGTTCAACATCACTAACTATTGGGAGAATGGATATCAAAACTACAGTGAGATACTACCTCACCCCCAGTAGGATGATTACTGTCAAAAACCAGAAAACAAGTGCTGGTGAAAATGCAGAGATGTTGGAACCCTTGTGCACTGTTGGTAGGAATGTCAAATGGTACAGCCAGGTTTACTGTGGAAGACAGTATGGCAGTTCCTCAAAAATTAAACATGGAATTACCATATAATCCAGTGACTTCAATTCTCAGCATATACCCAAAAGAATTAGAGGCAGGGTCTCAAAGAAGCGTTTCTACAAGTGTTCATAGCAGCTTTATTCACAGTAGCTAAAACATGGGTGAAACTCAACTGTCTATCAGTAAATGATGGATAAAGAATAGTTGGTCATGGGTCATCCCTGGAGATCCAGTGGTCAAGATGCCATGCTTCCAGGGCAGGGGGCATGTGTTCGATCCCTGGTTGGGGAACTAAGATCCACATGCCACATGGTGTGGTCAAAAAATAAAATTTGGTCTGTATCTATGGAATATTGTTGAGCCTTAAAAAGGAAGGGAATTCTGCAGTATTGTTATAATATCAGTGAACCTTGAGGACATTATACCACATGAAATATACCAGTCACAAAAAAGTCAAATACTGTATGACTCCACTTATACAAGGTACTTAGAATAGTCAAAATCATAAAGATAGAAAGTTAGACTGGTGGTTGCCAGGGGCTGGCGGGAGGGGAGAACGGGAAGTTATTGCTGCAGTTTCAGTTTTACAAAATGTAAAGAGTTATGGGAATAGATGGTGATAACAGTTGCACAACACCGTGAGTGTATTTGATACCTCTGAACTGGCCTCTTAAAAATGAAGTTGGTAAGTTTTTGTAATATGTATTTTACCACAAACACATGCAGAGAACTCCAAAACATCACACTCCAAGTCTCAGTCCATACACTGCCCTCTGCTGAAGGCTGAGATAAGCCAGCATCACAGAAGTGTTGAAGCCCATTCCTTGAGCTGAAATTGAGACTTTTTGTCTTAAGTCAGAAGTATCACAAGGAATCCCTTCTGTATCCACGGCAGCCATAGGTGTCCTCTCCCTATCCAGAACCTGGCCGCGCTTGGGGAAACGTGGCTGGATTCACCATCCTGCAAGAATGTTCCTGACACCCACTCAGTTGACTCACAGAGTGACGCCTGTTTCATAAGACCTGCTGGGAGTTCCTGCCTCTGGGAAGCATAAATGATTCCCAGTTATTTTGACTCAAAGGATGCGGCTCTGCTGCTCTCCCCAGCCCCTCTCCCCAGGTAAACAGGAGCATCTTGAGAAACCATTGTCTCAAACCGTCCTTAACCTCTTCGTCTCCAGCTACAGGCAAACCCAAAAATGCGGACGATGCTTTGGCGTCCCCGCAGCGAGGAGCAGGAGCGGGAACCTCTGCCTCCGAGGTTATCGAGTTGAGCGACCCTTGCCCTGAAGCCCGGGAGAAGCTGCAGGAGATGTGTCGTGTTATGTGAGCGCCCCAGTGGTTGGGGCAGGTGGGAGAGGAGGGCATGGCCTGTGTGTGCAGAAGGGGCATCCTGGGCGTGTTGGCCACCCGGTGCCCCCAGTGACAGTGGAGGGGTCATTGCCATCCCTCACACGTACATCCCTAGTCCTTCGCCATTCATTCTCCTTTTCAGTCATACTGTAACCTTATGAAGAAGGTAGGTTTATGCTCATTCTGCAGATGAGGAAGCTGAGGTACCCCAAGTGCACGGTAGGAAAGCATCGTCTGAGGTCCTCTAGCTCAGTGAGCCTGACCCAGGGCAATGCTTTTTGCCTCCTCACCAGTGAGACCCCTTTGCATGGCTTCCTATAATTTACACACCTTTGTAGTTAAGCATGTTTATTTTTTAACACAATTTGTTAGATGTTCTCTTTGGAAAAAAAGAAACACCTCTCAAACAAAACATATCTACATGGGTGATTAATGATATTTATGATTTTGTGGGTCACGAGTCCCAGCAGGTGAACCTGCATTTGCCTTGTTCCCTGGAGCAAGGCCCATGAAGGACTTCAAACGTAGTCACATCTAAGCATATATGTGTCCTGGAGCTCTTGGGCGACTGTCTCTGCAGCTGTAGAGCTTGGGTAGAGGGCAGCCACCCAGTTTGCTCATAACTGTGACATTTCAGAAGGAAGCTGTCTTCCTTTGTAACCTCAGGATTGGGAGGGGATCAAAGCCTCCAGCTCCCCATCCCATTTTGCACACAGGCCCACCCCGTGGGTCTCCACCACTGTGCAAAAGGTGGAAATGAGGCCAGGAGTGGTCTGACAGGGGTACAGCCCTTCCCAGTTCTTCCTAAAAGCATTACCTGTGAGGATGAGGTGTTGGGGTGGGAGAAGGTCCTCCGGGGACAGGGACATGGGATGGGAGTCTCGGGAGCTGGGGAGGAGCTACAGGGAGCCTCCCTGGTGAGTGAGAGCCAAGTGGCTAGAAGACATGTTGATCTCCTTCCCTGCAGAGAAGCCGAAAGGGTCTCGTGGAAAGGGAGGAATATCTTCTACCCCATCATCATACGCAACTACAGGGCAAAGATGCCCCCTCATCTAATGTCGACCCCCAAAGGGGATGCTCAGACCCAGAGCTCCCACCACCCTCACCCTCCGGGTGCTCAGACTTATGCTCCTGCCCCTCACCAGCCTCCCGCCTACCACCTCCACTCCGGCCGGCACTCTCTGGAGTGGAAGGGGCCCAGGAAGTTCATCAAGTTGCATTACTCCTTCTACGATGGGTCCTCCTTTGTTTAGTATCCTTCTGTTCGGTCCTTTCTCCCCGCAGCTCAGCCCAGAGAACGCCAGGTTTGATAAAGCCGGGGTGTTTCCTTTGGCTTTTCAGTTGGTCAGAGAAGCCTGGTGACCGGTGCTCCGGGGTATTAAGAATTTATCCAGGTCAGAGGAAGAAGTCCTGAGAGTCAAGCCTCCAGTTCAGGTCCTGTCAACCAGGATGCAACAAGGCCAGCTGTGTATGATCACGTGGCAGCCTGTGCTGGGGGTATAGCAGTGGTCTCTGCCTTCGCGGCTCTCCCAGGCAACAAGAGGCTAGAGACACAGAACATCTCTAGCTGAGACAAGATGATAGGAGACCCTCAGTCCAGGTGGGAGAGTCTTCATCTTTCTGTTCCAGGCTCATTGGATGAGCCCTGTGGTTCTTGAATACTTTGCCCACAAGATCCATGTATTTGGAGTCTAATCCACAGCCCAGAACCCCACCTGGCATGTGCCCGCCCGAGTTGCTCTGCAGCAGAAGTCTGTCTGCACTCATGAGCACATGGGCAGCTGGGTCGCAGCCTCGGGGTGTGGGAGTGGCCCAGGGGGACACATGTTCTCTTTGAGAGTCTGGTGAAAGGTGTAGACCCTCTTCCTGGAAACATGCACTGAGACATGCAGGGAAGCATGGCCTGTGGTTGCAGGGGTCTGCAGACCTCCACAGCTTGTCTGTGTACCTGGATTGCAGAACGCTAGACTGACGAAAAGTGAGATTTCTAATACGCAAATCCTCGTTGGTAAATGCTGAGGGTTATGCATATTTTAGAATGAATGGAGTCAGATTGGTTTTTTTTTACACAAATGTTTATCGAGTATCATACGTGATGGTGAATAGAATGAAGGTGCCACTTGACCTTGGAGGGAGCAACTTGACTATGAGTGCTTTCTTCTGAAATGAGGGAAAGGAGTTTGAATTTGGGTGTTGATGGTGAGAGAGGGCTCCCTTTGGAGAACGGTCCGGGGGAGAAACTGTATCAGGAAGGCACCTTGCACCCTATGCTCCTTACGGGGGCCCTGTCGCCCTCTCCCCAACATGCTCTAGATCTGGACTGGACTCAGATGCACAGCCTGTTTGTCAGCAAGGCTCTGCGGCCAGAGAGGGCAGAGTGCTGACTCCAGACTCTGCAGCCTAAGTTGGACGAGATGCAAAGAGACACCAGTCTTTTCATTCTTGTCCCTTCGTTGTAGCAACAGGGAAACCAAGACCCAGAGGGATGACTCACCCAGTGCCACAGGGGAAACTGTTGGCAGAGCCAGGCGTGGATCCAGGGTCTCCTGACCTCTATTCAGGGCCCTCTTCCCAGCACCATTTTTATGCCTTTCAGGATTATTCCCTCCCACAGAGAGCTGGACAGGGGTTCTGGAAGCCAGGGGGAAACCTCATTTTACTAATAAAACCACTAAGCATACAGGGTTCACCACCTTTGGGAGAGAGGGTGGTTCTCTGAGCTGTCTCAGCAGGCAGCTCAGCAGGTCCGCCGGCCATGGCCCCTCATTTTCTTTGGCTTCCTCTCCACTGAACTGGGCATTCAGAACTGCAGTGCCTGTCACAGGAGTCCTATTGTTTCTCTGGCCATAAATGAGTGCATTCATCACCCTCTCTCAGCCCCGGTTCCAGGGCCCCCCGTATGTTGAACTCCTTAGGCAGCTGCTGCTCACAGGGGTCGTGGGGCTGCCCCTCTGACTGACTCCACACTGCATTGAATGGGACCATTCCCCAGAGCTCACGAAGCCTGTGTCTGTGAGTTAAGCTGCCATCAGAGAGGGTGAATGAGTATAGATCAGGGGTTTGGGGGCCCGCACACAGCTCAGCCTGTAGGGATCCATACTCGCTCCCCTGCCGCAGAATCCCGAATGTCTCCTGCTGGAGACCTGAGCCATCGACGCGGGTGTGCTTGACCTCATCCCCAGTGATCATCACATCCTGGCCATTAATGTAGTTCGGCTGTGGGAGGAGCGGAGGAGGAGGCCTGGACTCTAGGCCCAGTTCTTGGTGACCCTGCCCAAGCCCCTGCGTGCCTCTGGGACTTAACTCCTCTCCATTATAAAATGACGAGGTGGGGCCCAGTGATCTTGAAGGACAGCGTCTGTGTTCCTTGGCACAATGGCCAAAACACAAGTGCAGCTGTTGGGTTGTCTTCCTCCCCACCTCCCCACCCCTCAGTCTAGCTAGAGTTTTGCTAACTTCACAGGGCTGTTCAGAGAAACAGTTTGGGGTTTTTTGGGTTCTCTCTATTGTCTTTTTCTGTTCTTTGTTTTCTCTTCTCATATTATTTCCTTCTCCTGCTAGCTTTAGTTTTACTTTGCTCTCCTTTTAATGGTTCATTTCAGTGGAAGGTTCAGTTGTTGATTAGCTATCATTCTCCTTTAATACAAATATTTTTTAAAATTTTATTGGAATATAATTGATTTACAGTGTTAGTAGTTTCTGCTGTACAGTGAAGTGAATCTCCACTCTTTTTAATTTTTTTCATCTTTTAAGAAATTGGTACACGGTTTACTATATCTACTCTTTTTAAGATTCTTTTCATGTATTGGTCATGGCAGAGCATTGAGAACAATTCTCTGCGCCACCCAGTAGGTTCTTAGTTCTCTGCTTTTTGTATAGTGGTGTGTATGTGTCAGTCCCAGTCTCCCAGTTTGTCTCCCCCCACACCCTTTCCCTCCTGGTAACCACAAGCTTGTTTTCTACGTCTGTGACTATATTTCTGTTTTGTAAATAAGTTCATTTGTACGTTTTCTTTTTATTCTGCATATAAGCAATATCATATGATATTTGTCCTTCTCTGACTTACTTCACTTAGTATGATCATCTCCAGGTCCCTGTATGTTGCTGCAAGTGGCCTTATTTCGCTCTTTTTGATGGCTGAGTGATAGTCCATTGTATGTATGCACCACATCTTTCTCTATCCGCTCATCTGTCAGTGGACATTTAGGTTGCTTCCATGTCTTGGCTGCTGTAAACAATGTTGCAGTGAACACTGGGGTGCTCATTCGAACCATGTTTTTCTCCAGATATATACCCAAGAGTCAGAGAAGGCGATGGCACCCCACTCCAGTACCCTTGCCTGGAAAATCCCATGGGCGGAGGAGCCTGGTGGGCTGCAGTCCATGGGGTCGCTAAGAGTCGGACACGACTGTGCGACGTCACTTTCACTTTTCACTTTTATGCATTGGAGAAGGCAATGGCAGTCTACTCCAGTGTTCTTGTCTGGAGAATCCCAGGGACGGGGGAGCCTGGTGGGCTGCCGTCTATGGGGTCGCACAGAGTCGGACACGACTGAAGCGACTTAGCAGCAGCAGCATACCCAAGAGTGGAATTGCTGAATTATATCATAGCTCTCTGATTTACTTTTCTCCATATTTTCTAGTTATTTTCTTAGTGGTTCCCTGGTATAATGGGATATAATCATTAAGATGCAGTCACACTGGATTAGAATTGAGTCCTCATCTGTTGATGTCCCTATAAGAAGAGAAAACAAACACGCAGAGAAAACGATCATGTGATGATTGAGATAAAGGTTAGAATGATGCGTCTGTGAACAAAGGAATCCTGAAGATTCTTGGTAACCACCAGAAAAATAGGAAGAGGCAAGGAAGTGTTCTTCCCCAGAGCCTCTGAGAACATAGCCCTATCAGCTCTTGATTTCAGGTTTCTAGACTCCAGACCATGAGAGAATAAACTTCTGCTATTTAAGTCACCCAGTTTGTGGTACTTAGTTACAATAGCCTCAAGAAATTAATTGCAATTGACAACAAATTAGTTTGAGTAAATACCAACATAACCTCAATAGCATATAAGACTCTGCTCCTATACAGCTCCATTCCTCCTCTTTTATTTTGTTATTAACAGAAATTAACTCTTTATATATACATTGTGTGCCACTAACATAGATTTACAATTATTATTTTATGTAATTGTTCTTTCAAATTATATGGGAAAAAATAATTATAAACCAAAAATAATATAATACTGAATCATATATTTACTTATGTAGTTACATTTATCAGTGTTCTTTGTTCCTTTGTATGTCTTTGAGTTATTTTCAAGTGTGTTTTCACATCCTGGCAATGTTATGTTCCAAATCCTTCAAACTCAGCTTCAACAGTACCTGAACCGAGAACTTCCAGATGTACAAGCTGAATTTCAAAGAGGCAGAGGAACCAGAGATCAAATTGCCAACATTCAATGGATCGTGGAAAAAGCAAAGGAATTCCAGAAAAACATCTATGTCTGCTTCACTGGCTACACTAAAGCCTTGAGTGTGCAGATCACAGCAAACTGTGGAAAATTCTTGAAAAGATGGGAGTACCAGACCACCTTAACTCTCTTCCGAGAAACCTGTGTCTAGGTCAAGAAGCAACAGTTAGAACTGGACATGGAACGGTGGACTGGTTCCAAATTGGGAAAGGGGTATGACAAAGCTGTAAGCTGTCACCCTGCCTATTTAACTTATATGTAGAGTTCATCATGGAAAATGCCAGGCTGGATGAATCACAAGCTGGAATCAAGATTGTCAGGAGAAATATCAGTAACCTCAAATATGCAGATGATACCACTCTAATGGCAGAAAGTGAAGAGGAAGTAAAGACCCTCCTGCTGAGGGTGAAAGAGGAGAGAGAAAAAACTGGCTTAACACTCAACATTCAGAAAACTGAGATAATGGCATCCAGTCCCATCACTTCATGGCAAACAGAAGAGGAAAAAGTGGAAGCAGTGGCAGATTTTATTTTCCTGGGCTCCAGAATCACTGCAGACAATGATTGTAGCCATGAAATTAAAAGACGCTCCTTGGAAGGAAAGCTGTGACCAACCTAGATAGCATATTAAAAAGCAGAGATATCTCTTGGTCAACAAAGTTCCATATAGTCAAAGCTATGGTTTTTCCGGTAGTCATGTATGAATGTGAGAGCTGGACCATAAAAGAAGACTGAGTGCTGAAGAACTGATGCTTTCAAATTGTGCTGCTGGAGAAGACTCTTGAGAGTCCCTTGGACAGCATGGAGATTAAACCAGTCAACCCTAAAGGAAATCAATCCTGAATATTCATTGGAAGGACTGATGCTGAAGCTCCAGTACTTTGGCCACCTGTTGCAAAGAGCTGATTCACTGGAAAAGATCTTGATGCTGGGAAAGATTAAAGGCAAAAGAAGAAAGATGAGGCAGAAGTTGAGATGGTTAGATAGCATCACTGACTTAATGGACATGAATTTGAGCAAACTCTGGGAGATAGTGGAGGACCGAGGAACCTGGCGTGCTGCAGTCTCTGGAGTTGCAAAAAGTCAGTCATGACTTAGTGACTGACAATAAGTGTCACTTAGTGACAACAATAAGTGTTTTTTCATTTCAGCCTTAAGAACTCCTTTTAGCATTTTTTGTTGGGCAGGTGTACTAGTGGTTAACTCCCTCAGCTTAAGTTTATCTGGAAAATTTTAATTTCTCCTTCATTTTGAAGAATAGGTGTACTCAATATAGAAGTCTTGGTTGCTAGCTTTTTCTTTCAGCTCTTTAAATGTTACATCCCAGTACCTCTGGCCGCCTTGTTTTTTGATGAGAAATTGGCCAGTCATATTAAGGATCCTTTGTACATGATAAGTCTCTTCTTTTGCTGCTTTCAAGAGTCTTTGTCTTTATGCCATTTGATAGTAATGTGTCTCAGTGTGGCTTTGTTTGAGTTTATTGTACTTGGAGTTTGTTGAGTTTCATGAACATACACAGTCATATCTTCCATGAAAAGTTTTCAACCATTGTATCTTCAAACATTCTTTCTGTCCCCCTACTTCATCTTTGGGACTCCTGTTATGCATATATTGGGATTTTTTTTTTAATTTATATTCTAATTGGAGGAAAGCTGCTTTACAATGTTGTGCTCCCCATGAGGCATCTGAGAGCAGAACCGGGAGAATTTCTGTTATCCCCACTTAACCGTTTCTGCCAGCTACCCCTCTGGAAACATCGCCGTGTGCCAGATCCCCACGTGCTGCAGAGGGAGAGCCATCACCTGCCTCTTCAACGACATGCCCAGCTTCTCCTTCCTGGCCCTGTTCAATGCTGAAGGCCAGGGCTGTGTCCACTACAACCTGAAGGCCCGGTGAGTAGGTGGGAGGAGTCTCGGCCCCATGGGAGAGTCTCTGAGGGTAATGAAGTGGGCACTGAGGTGGACAGCAGGAGCCCCTGGTGAGAGGAGGGGCCGGTCCGCATCCAGAGGTCTAGGAAGACAGCGTGGCAGGGCCCAGGTGGTGCCTCAGGGACACGGGTGCCCTGAGGCCCCTACTTGCCAGATCCATGTCACAGCCACTGAGAGGGGAGACTCCCCAAGCCCTGCTCCACCTGCTCCCCCAGAACACCAAGATCTGGGCTGTCAGCTAGGTCCATGGGCGGATTCTTTAGGGAAGAGAAGTGTTTTAGGAAACAGTGAAGGAGAGGCCATGGGTAGCACATATTCTTGGCAGCCAAATGTGGATTTTGTCTGATACTCTTAAGGAGCTGTGTTGGAAGGAATGACTTACTTTAATGAGACCTATGTTCCATTTCCCATTTTGGTGCCTGAGATCTTGCATGCTTAAGCTCCTGGGCTGCAGGCATACATTCCATTTCTATCTCCCTTGGGTTTAGCCTGAGTCTCCACCATCTCCCTCAGACCTGTGCTTCCTAGCAGACTCCCCCAAGTAGCATCAACAGATGTGAAGGGACCTCAGACCATGTTAGGCGGGGGAAGTGGGGCTACTTGCAAGAGTCCACAGTTCTTCCATCTAGGGCAGAGTCTCAGTGTCCTGCCTGCTGATAGCCTGTAGTGATGAGGGCTTCCTTCAGGGGCATGGAGGCAGCTCCTCATTTATGTATCTCTCCTAGCTGCCCATACGTCTTGGTCTTGGATGAGGAAGGTGGCATCACCAACGACCACAAGGGCTACGTAGTCCACAAGTGGAGCTGGACTTCTAAGACGGAGACTTTACTGTCTCTGGAATACAAGGTAGGGGTGGGGAGCAGAGGTGGGGCATTAAGAGCCAGGAGGCTGCCTGTGTGACGGGAGCCCTGGCCTCTGGGAGCTTTTGATCTCATCCAGAGGTCCCTACGTTGATGGGCAGTGGCCCACGGTTGGCTGAAGTGAACTTTTCAGTTGCCTGCAGAAACTGTTGTACTGACCTTTCTTAGTAATATTCTTCCTATTGTATTTTTTATTATTAACAATGTTGTGTTTTATAGTTAAAAATGTCATTTATTTTAGGAATTAACTGCTACAGTAGTTGATAGTTTTATTTTTAATGTCTAATGTGGCAGTAAGAAAAGTTATATTATTTTGGCCCTCATCAGTGTTTGTTTTTGTAATTTATTATCTGTGAAATAAAAGAAACCTGAGCATTAAAGGTAGCTGATAGACAAAAATCCTTTTTTAATTCTTTTGGTTGTTAAGCTATTCTTCAAAGATTTACTAAGTAATAAGTTAACGATGAATTACTAGTACTAAATAACAACTGACTACATTAATTTACTAATAAAGCAAATTAGGTGTGCTTATCACTTTACCTATGGCAGAGTTTCTCATCCCTGGAACCACTGACATTCTGAGATGGGTAATTCTTTGTGATAATTGTGCATTGTAGGATATTTATCAGTATCACCCCAGATGCCAGTGATACCCACTCTCCTAGTTATGACAACTGAAAATATCTCCAGACAGCACCAGAGGTTCTCTGAGGGGCAAAAATCACCCATTGTTTAAAATCATCAACCTTGGGGACAGAAAGGTAGATTACACCCCTCAAGGAACTTAGAAGTCTAGGGGAATAATATGTGGTAGAGGAGGGTAAGCACTGTGAGACAGGGATTAGCTCATGGGTTGGGATTCAGAGAAAGATCATAGAACATAGAATTCACCCAAGGTTAGAGTTACAGACAGAATCACTCTTGGAGTTTATGGTGGGGCTCACGCATCCTATCTCCTGCCCTTCCTGTTCATCCTCTAAATTGGCCACTAGATTCTCATTCTTATAAGCCAGTTCCTGTAGTCCATACCTCTGTTTAGAAACATTCAAGTCTTTGAACATGACTCACCTTTCCCACCCCATTGGCCTGAAATACATCTTCTCTCTCTGCCAATCCAAATCATTCTTCCTTCAAAGTGCTACTCAGACTTCCTATCTTTGTGGCTCTCCAGTTCATGCCCATTTCTCTCTTCTTCCAGGGCCCACTGTCTGGATTAAAAGGTAATCCACACTGAAATGAGGAATTTGAGTCATTGGACAATTAGTTATGCAATGGAGAAGTTCTCAGTTGTGGCTGAATATCAGAATCACCCATGGCACTTTTAACAGACCCCAGACACAGCTGCAGAGAGATCCGGATTCATCTGGTCTGCCATGGGTTCTGGATTTTGTAGTTTTCACAAGTCTTTTTATTGCTTGACCAGGTCCCAGCTCCCCAGTCCAGAGGTGTATTTTTATTGCCTTAATATTTAACATTTTGTAGTTGTGTGAAAAGTTTACAATTCAAAAAGATTGTAAGTTGCTTGCAAGCAGGCACTATATGTTATATGTCACTGTGGCCAAGTAGAGAACTGGGATGAGGATCTGAGGAGTCAAGTACTAATGTTTTGCTGAACCCTGGCTGTGCAGCTTTCTAAAAACCACTCAGCTTCTCTGAGTCTTCATGTCTCATCAGTACAAGATGCGTCACCAGAGCCTCCGTCCTTGCCTCACATTGCTTTTGTGAGAACTGAAACAGTGGTGGGCAGAGTGCTTTAACATCACCACGTGTTTCAGCAGTGTGTTTCAATTCATTCTTCTAGGCCCTAGAGCTGCATACACAAATGCACAGCAGAGTCTGGTGCAGTCAGGGTGGCCTGGAAGACAAGGTGGCCTTGAGGTGTAACCCGAGTGTGCATACTATAGATAGAGATAAGAAGGAGGGAAGGAACTCTGGGTAGAGGAATAGTATCTCCAAAGTTAGGCGTCAGTGCGGCGTTGTTAAAAGTTCACAGGTGCTTTTCATGCAAGAAAAGAAGCCAGGAGCTGTATGTGTCATGGGGTGGAGGCAAGAGGCATTGGATGTCAGGCCGGGGAGTTTGCATGCTGTCTTGAAGGCTGCAGTGGCTAGTTTGTTTCTGCCCCGATGTTTACCATTCCCAGCATTTTCATTCCTCTCTGAAAATCCATTTTCCTCCTGGTATCATTTCTCTCCAGCCTGAGGAACTTCCTTTAGCATTTCTTGAAATGAATATCGTCTGGCAACAAATTCTGTTGTTTTTCATGTGGAAAATGTTTTTATGAAAAAATATTTTTGTCGGATATGGAATTCTGTTTGACTTCTTAAAAAAATTAGCATTTTAAAGATGTTCCATTGTGTCTGTCCTCCATAGTTTCTGATGAGAAATCTGTGGTCATTTAAATCATTGTTCATTTTCTCTAGCTGCTTTCAAGCTTTTCTGTTTTTATTTTATAAGTTGGACTATGATGTGTCTGCATGTGGTTATCTTCATATAAATTCTGTTTGGGGTTTACTGAGCTTCTTTAATCTGTAAATTCACATCTTTCATCAAATTTGGGAAGTCATCTGCCCCTATTTGGGGGTGGGGGGAGTGCTCCAATCTCTTTCCATCTCTTCTGAGACTCCAGTTACATGTATTTTAGACCTTTTAAGATTGTCCTGAAGGTCCCTGAAGCTCTGCTGTTTTTGTTGTTGTTCAGTGTTTTTCTGTTTATTTTTCAGATTACATAATTTACATGGATATATCTCCAAGTTCACTGACTTTATTCTGTCATTACCATTCTGCTGTTGTGCTAATCCTGTGAAGGTTAGAAATTCCAGGTATTTATTTTCAACTCTGTAATTTCCATTTAGCTGCTTTTTATATTTTCTGTTTCTCTGCTGAGATTTCCTAATTTTTTTCATCATAAGTATATCTTTGTTTGCTTTACCGAACATAGTTAAATTAGCTGCTATAAAGCCTTGTCTGCTAATTTCAGCATCTGGGACATATCAGACAGGATTGGTTATTTGTTGCCTTGAGAATGGCTCGCACTTGACTGGTTCTTCACACGTTGAGTCGTTTTGGATTGCCGACATTGTGGATGTTATGTTTTGGAGTCTCTGAGTTCTGATGTGTTGATTGTTTTTGTTTTAATAGGCAGTGGACTTACTTAGAGTTATAGTGCAAACTTTGTCTCACCAGTAGTGGGCAGCAGCTCAAATCTCAGTTCAGTGTTCTCTTTCCTTGGAAGTAAGCTGCCTTGAGTCTGCGCTGTTCACACATGGTCCAGGGATCAGCTAGAGCTGTGGCCTGGTTATTAATAACACCCAGGACTCTATTTCTCTATCCCTTCTGTAAATTTCTCCTTACTCTTCTGTGACTGTAGTTTGCCCCAGGTTTTGTCCTTTGGTTCTTTGAGCCAGAGGGAACTCATCCCATGTTGGTCCTTTTAAGTTTTGACTCAGAAATCTGCCTGCTTTTGCTCACTCTTAGGAGCCTTTGGATAGTTGTTTGGTTGTATTTTTTCCCATCTCTGTGGGGGAAATCAACCTGGTAAGAGCTGACTCGGCTGTTGGATCCCTCCGTCTCCTTCACAGCTGCTTACAGGTTTGGGTTGGAAAGGGAAGGGGCAGTGGTGAAGAAGCATCCTTACTTTTTCTGCTAATCCCGCAAAGAGAAATAGGGATTCTTTTGTCTTCTCCATGAAAGCAAGATTCTAACATAGCAACCAGAAAGATCTGGTTCCCTCAGCCCCAGGCCGAGAGGGGTTTTGTGTTTTGCGGTGTGTCAGAAGCAGTAGGTGGGATAGCAGAAACAGGGACCCACCGAGTCCTGGTTCCTTCATCCACAGGTGAACGAGCAAATGAAGCTGACGGTGCTCGGGCAGGATACCATGACGGTCACCTTCACCTCCATGAATGAGACAGTAACGCTCCCCATATCGGCCAGCAACTGTCCCCACGGGATATCGCATGATAAGCGGGTAAGGCTCATAGACCAGTCGCCCGGGGCTGAGCCCAGAGCATCTCACCGCATACAAGGCCTGGCCTCTCCCCGCCTAGTGGGCTGCTCACCATTCAGCGTTAGACTTCAGTCCTGCCTTCTCTCTGAAACTTGTGCTGAGTGTCATTCAGGTGCCTCAGAATCCAGTGCAGACTAGCTTAAGCATGGGAAGAGACAGTGTAGGCTCGGTAAACTGAAAAGTCAGTCTGTAAATAGGCAGCGTCAGACATGACTGGATCCAGGCCCTCAAAGGAGTCTGTAAGGTCTCCCCATCCCCTCGCTGTGCCCTCCTCTTTGTTGGCTTCGTCCTCCAGGAGTTTTTCTCACTTTATGGTGACCAGATGGTCATGAGCCTCTCCGGGTTCATTGTTCTTCCAGCTTTGGTTTTCCCAAGAGAAAAAGAGCCTCTCTTTGCTGTGTGTTCCAGTAGAGGTGCCAACACTAACATCATTGGCTCCATCTGGTGCCCATGCCTGGAATGTTCTCTGTGGCCAGAAGTGTGTGATGCTCTCACTGGAATGTTCTCTGTGGCCAGAAGTGTGTGATGCTCTCACTGGCCAGGCTTAAGTGTCATGTCCAACCCAGGAGCTGAGGGGTATGATCAGTCTCTGGTACACCACTTGAGCAAATGAGTAGGCAGGAGTGTGTTCCTGAAGGAAGATTATGGTGCCTGTGTGTTGATCCTCTCCACCACCTCTTTACCTGTCCCAGGTAGAGCCCTCCTGCCCCCTTACTCAGCCCTCCCAGCCGTGATTCCCCTCATTCCAGCACTGCTTTATTTATAAGCCAGCCTTCTCTACTGAACTGGGGATTCCTACCTGTGTCTGTTGCCCCAGGACTCAGTGTGAGGACTGCTTTAGATGAAGTACTTGCTAAGGGGGCAGGTGAGACAGTGGCAGAGTCTGGAAACCCAGTTCTTCACTCACTGGGTCTTCATGGAACCTCCTCTGTGCCTGGTCCATAGTATTGCAGAGAGATGGAGAGGATGAAGGGGACAAAGTCCCCAATCCCCCAGGAGTTTAAAGTCCAGAGGAGAACAGTTGACATTCACTGTGAGACACTGGGGTAGCCAAGGACTCCTGGGAGCAGCAGCCACTGGCACTGCACACAAGGGATTGGCTTGCTTGAGTGGAAGCAGGGGGACCACAACTCCCAGTCTTCCCCGGCCCAGTCCCGGTTCATACTTGTCAGCCCAGAAATTATTAGTCCCATCCCTTTCACTCTTGGGCTTCCCCTGTGGCTCAGCTGGTAAAGAATGCACCTGCAGCGCAGGAAACCTAGGTTCGATCCCTGGGTTTGGAAGATCCCCTCGAGAAGGGAATGGCTACTCACTCTAGTATTCTGGCCTGGAGAATTCCATGGTCTCTATAGTCCATGGGGTCGCAAAGAGTCAGACACGACTGAGCAACTTTCACTTTAGTTTCACTCTCAGAAGTGTCCCAGTTTCCCTTTCTGTGGGCACAGGCGAGGCAGACGTTTGTTGGAGACCAGTGTTATCTGGAGAATCCCAGGGACAGGGGAGCCTGGTAGGCTGCCGTCTGTGGGGTCACACAGAGTCAGACACGACTGAAGCGACTTAGCAGCAGCAGCAGCAGCAGTGTTATCTAAGCAAGATACAGAGAACACTTGTGTTTCTCCTGGAGGGATGCGCTGCACTGTTTTTTCTTACGTTTTGGTAGCATTTCAACTTTTTTAATTGATTAGCTAATTCAATAAACATTAGATTGCCTGCCAAGGATATTTAAGAGGCCTCACTCCTTCTTGTCTGTGAAATACGTTCAGTCTAATGGAAGGGGCAAAAGCATCACTGTGGTTGTGATGCAGCTTCACCAGCTTGGTGTAGGGGAGCGAGGGAAGTTGAGGGGGTGCTGGGTTCTTTCAAGGGTCTCATCAAGCAGCCGGGAAGCTCAGATGCCTGTGACTTCAGCCTACACTCCCCACACCAAAGACCAAAGCAGCCTCAGGGTTTTGAGTCCCTCTGGGCTGAGACAAATGACTGTGCTGAGTGCTGAGGCCATTCTGTCAGTTTGGTCCCCTGTTCGTACTCTGAATGTCACTGTTGGGTGCCTAAGTACACAGAAGGTATGCGGTCCCATGTCTATATTTCTTGAAAACCTTTTTATACTGTATTCTTTAAATGTGCATTGACTTATCAAGGCAGTAGGTAATAGAAAAATTTTGTCCCTATAAAATTGCAGTAATGCATCTTTTTTCTGGTACCCTCCTGTCTGATAATCTTTCAAATTTGGAACACAGCTGAGAACCACGATGTAAGCAGTTGAACACCCTCATGAAACAGCCGAGAGAAGTCACTCTTAAGTCCACATACCAAACATGCCCTTTGGGCCTCGGAAAGCCCCACAGTCATTCACATCTTATGTTTCCTTGACTAAGTGCAGCCTTCATGAGCTACAATTAGAGGTCCAAAGCCTTGTGTTCCAACACGGTAGCTGTGAGTCACAGATGCCTGTTGAGCACTTGAAATGTGACAACTCGAGGCTGAGATGGGCTGGAAGTGAAAGTACACGCTGCATTCAAAGACTCAGTATGGAAAGAGAATGTCACGGTTCTTACTGATCATTTATTTTGATTACATGTTGCAGTCATCATATTTTTGACATATTGGGTTAGATAAATATGTTATTAGAATTGATTTCATCTTCTGAGAACTTTTTAATGTGGCTTCAGGAACATTTAAAACCACATGTGCAGCTTGCCTTATATTTCTAGCAAATCTACAGCAGGAACCTAAAGGTGGAGTTCCCATGGCAGGAAGCTTGCAGAGGCGGACTGTGCAGAAGGGAGCCGAAAGTTGCTTGTTAACAAGTACACTGTAATGCTTTCTTTTTTTGTTTTTTTAAATTATAAAAGTATGATAACACATTTACAGGAGGAGATTTGAAAAATACAGAACAAACTTACATACAGTTCTACTATATATTAGTTATTTTTTAAGTAGAGGAATTAAGATTTTAGTTGGAGTTTCAATATGAAACTCAAAAATTAGCAGAATTAATAGATTGGAAAAAGTAGAAGGATACAGTAGACATGAAGAGCACGATGAACCAGTTCAACATGCTTAGGATTTAGATATACAGTTTTCACACAACAGCAGGGTATAAATTCTATTTAAGTTCCCATAGACTCTAAAGTAGGAAACACCGGAACATACCCAGCGACATAAAGCAGGTCGAAAACCTTCATGGTCTAAAGGCACTGAAATCAGATACGGACGTCAGAACTCAAAACACATAACGGTCTTGGGGACATTTAGTGTAGGGATAAACAGGCAAATACATTAAGACAGCTTTTGAAAACCACTGCATTCTGGGTGATAGTCTAGGTGTTAATGTTGACAGAGGAAACTGACTTGCCCTGAAGCGTCCTCGTCGCAACCCCTTCTCTTTGAGAATGCAGGGTGGTGTACTGGATTTTACAACCTTCTGACCAGAAAAACGACAAATGAGGAACTATCAAGCTTATTGTGGGAAGCACGATTTCCAAATGTCAAGCCTCGCTTGCAGGTTAAGCATCTCGATATTTTTACGTGAAATCTTGAGAGAGAGAGCCTTGTCTAGGAGGGGGCCTCGGGCCATCTTATCTACCATCCCTTCCTGGGTCTCAGATTCCCCATTTGTATAGTGATGTGTAAAGGCCCACCCAACTTCTTTCCTGGGATTTTAAAATTCCGTTCAGCTCCATCAGGGTGTGTGTGTGTGTGTGTGTGTGTGTGTGTGTGTGTGTGTGTGTGTATTTGAGGCTACCTGTGCGTGTGTGTGTGTCTGTATTTGAGGCTACCTGTGTGTGTGTGTGTGTGTGTGTGTGTGTATTTGAGGCTACCTGTCACCCAGCAGCAAACCTGTAGTCATCTAGGGAAGCTGAGGGATGTGGGTAAGGTGGCCTCTTCCCTCACAGTCCCTGTCACTGGAAAACTTGTTAAATGGTTCCCCAGACACGCATTACCCTGGAAGGAACCACCCATCAGAGTGACAGGCAGAGTGGCAGTCCCAGATTTTATGGCCCTGCAGTCAGGCTCCTCACTAAATATTCCTATCAAGGCAGCACTTTGGAAGCAAAGAAATGCCTCATTTTAAATGCTTTATTCACCCAGTACTGCCTCAAATCCTTTTTGGAAGCAGACTGGGTATAAATTAAAAATAAATAAAATTAGCCCAGAGACAGAGGTTGGGACCAACCATCAGAAGGATGGTTGAGGCTTTGCTGTTAATTGGGGCATTCTTTACAGAAGCCTTGCCTGCAGGACAAAAAGGGACATGTAGCTGACGTCACTGTTCTTCAAAAATCTGTCCACCGCCCACCCTGTTCTCTACTTGAGGCTTCAATTCTTCAGGGGAAAAATTGCTTCCCACCTCCTCTGTGTGAAGTGGGAGATACAGACATCATGGACCCTGCTTCAGGGGACTGGTGAAATTTTAGGGATAAAGTAAAAGGTGATCAGAATCCAGGGCAGGAAAGCCAGGAATGAGCAGGTGTGCAAGCTCAGCATGGAGAGTGATTACTGCTGGCTTAGCAAGTCGGCCCGGACTTCCTGGAAAAAAAGTCAGACACTGATTGCATGAACTCCAGAAGCTGAGCCTCGATCTACCCCAGCAGAAGCAGAGGTTGACCTGCAGGATGGCCTCAACTTGCCTCCCAGGAGCCTGGGAGCCAAGGTGGCCCTTTGTAGTAATCCCAAACTGAGCTAGAGACCTGGCCTGGCGCCCATGGGTACCAGTCAGTCTATGGAACCTGGCACACGGTGGCCTCCCAGCTGAGAGCTCCCAGCAGGGTGAAAGGGTTCTGAGGGTCATGCAGGCAGCAGAGGCTCCTGAGAGGCATTTGGCCATCCAGTTATTCCTAATACAACAAGCATAAACTGAGCGCCTCCTGTGTGCTTGGCTCCCAGATACATGGGAGACCAAGAGCCGATGCTTGTCCTCCAGGAGGTTGGAGTCTGGCTGGGGAGACAGGTTCCCACGCAGCTGATCACAAAGGGCTACCTAATCTCTGTCTTACCCCATAGAGAGCACAGTGGGGGTCCAAGGCAAGGAACAGTTCTGCCCAGAGCAACCAGCATCCCTGGGGGAGGGGGACATTTGAGGCAGGTTGAGTCAGCTTGCAGGAATTCGCTGGGCTGAGGGGACAAGGTGGGTCCCCTGCAAGGACAGCACATCCTCTGTGCCGGGCCATGCCTGTGGTCACTGGACCGGGCAGACGGCTCCCGGTGGGGCTGCTGCTGATGCCCTTCCCTCGGCCTCTCCCTAGATAACCCGCAGAATCAGCATCATGGACGAAAAGATATCTAAGATGAGCCGGGCCCTGGCAGAGATCAAGAGGCGGTTTCAGAAGACAGTGTCCCAGTTCATGAACTCCATCCTGCTGGCAGCAGGTAGGGAGGCAGAAACGGGGCTGCAGTCCTGTCCCAGGGCTTCCCAGATCCTGGGCCACCTTCAGGTCACCCCCAAGGACAGCTCTTCACCACCCCAGGGAGATGGCGCAGCAGGATTCCCCGTTAGTGATGGGACGACGAGGCTCAGAGTGGGGAAGGAGCTTCCTCAGGGCCGCTGAGCTGATAATGGCAGCCTTTGCCAACCTCAGCTTCTGAGAGGTCTCTGTGCGTCTTTATGTCTCCACGTGATTGCTTTTTTCCCGGGTTTCTCTTGGTCTTTCTGTTGCTCTCTCTGTCCTCACACCCACCCACACAGGATTCACTTTTTGGCTCCATCTCCCATATCATCCATCATCCAAGTGCACCCCCTGTTCCCCTTGTTGAAGGTCTTGGTAGAAGAGAGGAAAACAGCCAAGTCACCAGGCTGACCCTATCAGGCCTATGGAGTCTCCAGGGCTGGCTGGCCTCGAGACCCCTCCCACGTCTGAGCTCTCTTCCTCACTGCTCATGGGCCTGGGTATCAAGAAACACTGATTCTGCCACCCCATGCCATCCCCTGGCTGGGCACACAAGGGCTGTGGTGCCCCCCACAGCCTCCCTGGGGAGTTGCTCCTTGTTGCTAGATACTCAGTTCAGCTACACCCTGCCTCTGGAAAGCCTTCCTGTGCCTTCTAGCAGACTGTCACACACTCCTCTGGGCTCCCACAGCACTTTGTCCACGCTCTAATTATAAGTCTTCCCACCTAGCATTATGAATATTTCTTTGCTTTCCCACCCCTGTCCCCAACTCCTGCTTGGAGCTCCCAGAGGCAGGGAGCCCTGTGCGGGATCATCTTTATGCCCGACATTGAGGAAGCGTTTGGTAAGTGAATGAAGAAATGGGAGGTCTCTGGCCAGTCTAGTAGAGAAAACAAAAGACAGTCAGTACAGCAAAGAACAGAGCTGGAGGCGCCGGGGCCAGGGGGACATGTTGGGCACCCAGCCTCTACACTGAGCACTGTAAGAACTCAAAGCTGAGCGAAACACAGGCCCACGGGGCAGGAGGGATCAGAGCTGGGTTCTTGACAGAGGGCCAGAATCGAGGTGATGTGTTCCTCCATTCGGCCGGCTCTGAGTGGCCCGCCCCCCGCACTGGGGTGGGAGCACTGGGCCAGACAACAGTAGTGGGGGCAGTCCTGCATCAGACTCCAGGGAGTGCAGGCCGGAGAGGAGCGGCGAGCGTGCGGCCTCAGAGAAGGCACGGTGGCCAGGGGAGCAACCCCAGGGTCCTCTGTCCGCAGGCCTGTTCACCATCAAATACCCAGTAAAGGAAGAGGCGGAAGGCAGTCGGACCAGACTGAAGTCCGGGCTCTTCCCCGAGCGCAGCACCAAGCTGAGTCTGTACTCCGGAGATACGCTCTTGCTACGGTCGCAGTCAGCGCGACCCGAGTCCTTGATTGAAGGGCCTTCAAAGGAAGAGCCTGAGTCGGCTCCTGTGAGCCCCACGCAGAAGAAACCCAGCAAGTTCCACACCAAGGCTGTGGCTCCACGCAGGTGGGCTTCATGTGTCAGATGCTAAGAGGGGTAGGAGGCTCACAACGGTGGACAAACCCGAGGGGGAAAAGATAGAAGAGAGACCTGTGAACAGCTAAAATATCTTAGATGGGGATAAAGCCTGGGAAGAAAATAGAAAGGGTTAGAGCATAGGCTGGCAAGCTACGGCCAGGGCTGAAGTCTGGCCCCCACTGCCTGCTGTGTTTATGGGCTAGTGAAGAGTCATTTTTATGTTTTTAAATGCTTAGGAGGAAAAAAATCAAAAGAGTTTTTTGTGACATGTGAAATGATAGGAAATTCCAATGTTAGGACCCATGAGTAAGGTTTTATTGGGACATGCCCACGCCCACTCATTCATCTGTGGTCTGTAGTCGCTTTCCTGCGAGGACAAAAATGGTGTGTCACTGTAACTGAGACCACCGGCGCTGCAAAGACTAGGATGTTTACCATCTGGTAAAAGGCCAGGCAACCCCAACCATGGAGAGTGACTGGGAAGGGGGTGGGATGTGTTCCCCTAGGTAGACAGTCGGGGAAGCAGTTCTGAAGAGATATGTTAATAGAGGCCTGAAGGATTAGAAACAAGGATGGGGAAGGAACATGAGGCAGAGGACGAAACAAGCACAGGGACCTTGAGACAAGAACGAGTCTGGTGTGAGTGAGGGAAAGAGAGGAGACCAGGGTGGAGAATCGTGAGGAAGGTGGGAGAGGGACACAAAGTCAGCACAGAAAGGCAGGCAGGAGCCAGGCCAGGCAGACCCGTGAGCCTCAGAGGAAGCCGTTCCGCAACTGTGAGGCAGGAAGTGACAGCATCTGTGAGGCAGGAAGTGACAGCATCTGATTCATGAGGTTTCAAGAAAACTTAGAAGAATGCATAGGATCAAGGTATCTCATATGCTTTAAAAATTTTTATAAAATACAGAAAAATGAAAAAAAATCCTAAGTGTATAGCTCAGTGTGTATCTGTAAGTGAGCATACCCCATCAGCCCCAAGAAATAGAATTTCCCTTTAGTGTTTATTTCTTAACTTATTTCAACAGAACCGTTCAGTATGTATCCTTTTGGGTCTGGCCTCTTTTGCTCAATGTTATACTGTGAGGTTTATCCGTGTTGTTCTGTGTGGCAAAATTCTGCCTCTTTTCATTGCTATATAATAATCTATTGTAGGATTACACTAAAAATTTTGTACATCCTAATGTTGACGAATATTTAGTTGCTTACCGTTTGGGTAATGACAGACCATGCCGGTGTTTGCATATGTCCTTCTTTCTGGCTGGGACATTGCTGGATGTGAAGTTGCTGTCACAGAGTGTGTACATGTCTGCTAGCTCCTGTAGGTCCACAGAGACTGTCCATTTCATTTTACGAGGATCTGTTTTCATTCCAGTCCCAAAGAGGGGCAATGCCAAAGGATGTGCAAACTGTCATACAGTTGCTCGCATTCTACACGCTAACAAGATTATGCTCAAAATCCTTCAAGCTAGGCTTCCACAGTATGTGAGCTGAGAAATTCCAGATGTACAAGCTGGGTTTAGAAAAGGCAGAGGAACCGGAGTTCAAATTACCAGCATTTGTTGAATCATAAAGCAAGAGAATTCCAGAACAACATCTACTTCTGCTTCATTGACTATTGTTAACGCCTTTGATTGTGTGGATCACTGCAAACCGCAGAAAATTCTTTAAGAGTTGAGAATACCAGACCACCTTACCTGTCTCCTGAGAAACCTCTATGTGGGTCAAGAAGCACCAGGTAGAAACAGACATGGAACAACTGAGTGGTTCCAAATTGGGAAAGGAGTGCAACAAGCTGTATGTCGTCACCTTGCTTATGTAACTTCTATGCACAGTACATCATGTGAAATGCTATGCTGGATAAATCACAAGCTTGAATTAAGATTGCTGGGAAAAAATATCAACAGCCTCAGTTATGTAGATGATACCACTCTAATGGCAGAAAGTGGAGAGGAACTACAGAGCCTCTTAATGAGGGTGAAAGAGGAGAGTGAAAAAGTTGGCTTAAAACTCAGCATTCAGAAAACTTAAGATCGTGGCATCCGGTCTCATCATGGCAAATCGATGGGGAAACAATGGAAACATGACAGATTTCATTTCCTTGGGCTCCAAAATCACTGCAGATGGCGACTGCGGCCATGAAATTAAAAGACGCTTGCTCCTTGGGAGAAAAGCAATGACCAGCCTAGACAGCATATTAGAAAGCAGCACATTACTTAGCTGACAATGGTCCGTCTAGTCAAAGCTATGGTTTCTCCAGTAATCGTGTACAGATGTGAGTGTTGAGCCATAAAGAAGACTGAGTGCCTACGAATTGATTTTTTTGAATTATGGTGCTGGAGAAGACTTTTGAGAGTCTCTTGGACTGCCACGAGATCAAACTAGCCAATCCTAAGGGAAATCAACCCAGAATATTCATTGGAAGGACTGATGTTGAAGCTGAAGCTTCAATACTTTGGCCACCTGATGCAAAAGGCCAAGTCATTGGAAAAGACCATGATGCTAGGGAAGATTGAAGGCCAATGGAGAAAGGGATGACAGAGGATGAGATGGTTGGATGGTATCACCGATTCAATGGACATGAATGTGAGCAAACTATGGGAGATAGTGAAGGACTTGGGAGCCTGGTGTGCTGTAGTCTATGGGGTCACAAGAGTCAGAAACAGCTTAGCCACTGAAGAGCAACAATTGAATCTTTACTATTATCCTGTTGAGTAGAACTCTCCAAACTCATGGCTTCACATAATTTTTGTTCTGTTGGGATGGAGAAATAACCAAAATAAATAGGCAAAATGTGTATCGTTTTGGATTGTGAGCAGTGCTAAGGAAAATAGGCAAGGCCAGGGGACATTTGTTGGTGGTGGAAGGACGCAATTCCTAACAGGACGGTCAGAGAAGGTGTTGCTGAGAAGGTGACATTTGCACAGAGACATGAAGAAGGTGAGAAGGGGAGTGTCTGGGGGTGAAGCCAAGTAGGCAGCAGGAGCGGCAGGAGCAAAGGCCCTGAGGTTGGAGGGTGAGGCAAGGCCAGAGCGGCTGGTGCAGCGAGCAAAGGTGAGAATGTTGGAGGAGAATAAGGGGCTGAGAAAGGAGCCGGATCAAGCACAGGCTGGGAGGGCATCACAGGGACTTTGGCTTTTATCCTGTGCAGATGGGAGCTGGAAGAGAGCAGTGACATGGTGTGACTTGGCTCTTAAAAATTTTTTAATTAGAGTGTAATAGATTAATGGGCTTCCCTGCTGGCTCAGTGGTTAAGAATCCACCTGCCAGTGCAGGAGATGAGGATTCAATCTCTGGGTCAAGAAGATCCCCTGGAGGAAGAAATGGTAACCCACTCCAATATTCTTGCCTGGGAAATCCCACGCACAGAGGAATCTGGTTGGGCTATAGTCCATGCAGTCACAAAGAGATACGATCTAGTGACTAAATACAACAGCACAGTTGATTAATAACCTTTCAGGCGTACAACAAACACACACACACCTTTTCAGGTTAGTTTCCTTAAAAAATATTACAGAATTACAGGTTATTGCAAAATACCGAGTAGAGTTTCCAGTGCTATAGAATAGGTCCTTGTTGTTTATCTTGTGTATGTACACGCATGTGCAGTCGCTCTTTGTAACCCCATGAACTGTAACCCACCGGGCTCTGCTGTGCATGGAATTTTCCAGGCAAGAATCCTGGAGTGGGTTGCCATTTCCTCCTCCAGGGGATCCTCCCAGCCCAGGGACTGAACCCATGAATCTGTGTCGACAGGCAGATTCTTTACCACTGGGCCACCTGGGAAGCCCCATTTTATGTACAGTAGTGTGTATATGTTCATCCCAAGCTCCTAATTTATCCCTCGACACTCTTTTCCCCTTTGATAATCATAAGTTGTCCATGTCTGGGTGTGACTTGGTTAAGAAGCGAAGTGAAAGTCACTCAGTCGTATCCAACTCTTTGCGACCCCATGGATTATAATAGAGTCCATGGAATTGTCCAGGCCAGAATACTGGAGTGGGCAGCCTTTCCCTTTTCCAGGGGATCTTCCCAACCCAGGGATCGAACCCAGGGCTCCCGCATTGCAGGTGGATTCTTTACCAGCTGAGCCACCTGGTTATAACAGGATAATTGAAAGACCCATTAGGAGGCACGTGCAGGCAGCCACGCAAGAGCAGTTGAAGGTTTAGGTGTGTTCCTAGAAGTGTGGGCAGGGAAAGGGGTCGCATCCTCAATTTGTTTTGAAAGTAGAGTGGACAAGCTTGCTGATAGACTGGATGGGACATGAGATGTGTGAGAAAGAAAGGTGTTCAGGATGATTCTAGAGTCTGTTGGATGGATGGATTCCCTTGTGAATACCGCTTTGCACCAGAGGAAACTGAGGCACAGAGAGGTCAGGGGCCCCCTTGAAGGCAGAGCTGCACAGTAGTGGTGGAGGCCAGGCTAGAACTGCCTGGATCTCGACTCCAGCTCTGCGGCCACGTGGCCTTTGTCCACCTGGATCTGGGACTGGGCTGCTGGAGCCTGCGCCCCGCCCACTGAGTGCCACCTGCTTGTTCTTCCTGGCAGAGCGAAGGCCGGAGAGGTTCGCAGCCCCACCAGGTGGGCGGCCTCACTCTCCGACTGCCCCCTGGTGCTGCGGAAGCTCATTAGCAAAGAGGACATCCGGGCTGGCTGCAGGTGCTTGGTGCGGGCGCCCCTGGTGTCCGACGTGGAGCTGGAGCGCTTCCTGTCAGCGCCCCGAGACCCCAGCCAGGTGCTGGTGTTTGGGGTCGTGTCGGGCCAGAACCCCACCAGGTCAGGGCAGCTCCAGTGGCTGCTGGACATGCTCTACAGCCACCGGCAGCAGGGCCGCGCCTCTCCCTGCATCCAGGTGAGTCCCGTGCAGGCCCAGGAGGCAGGTGGAGGGGACGCCCCCGGGGCTGCGGTGGGCTGGGCCTCTGACTAAGCGCCCAGGGGCCCTGTTCCCTCGCCTTTCCCCTGGGCCTTCGAACATGCTCTTCCTACCCTCTCCCACTCATCCTGCTGTCCCCAAGGAATGTCACCGCTTGAGGTGGGGGCCTGTTCTGACCTTGAGGCCCATCAGGCCGCCGGTTTTCCGGGCCACAAGCTGCACGTGGTGGCCACGCAGTAGACCGTTTAGAGGAGCCGTGCCCGCCCTGGGACCCTCAGGGCTCTGGAGCGTTCGTGGCCGAGCACCCCAGTGTGGGTCCTGCGCCCAGGGGGTCACTCGCGGCAGCCCTGGCGAGGGCCGTGAGAGGACAGGGCCTGTAGGATCCCAGAACAGGGCCGCCCGCCCCAGGGTCATCCCATGGCTCCCAGGAAGAGAGGCTTTTGCTGGGGGGTGAGCGTTCCCAGTGGAGGCAGCGGCCTGTGCGAAGGTGGGTAGGGAGTGGCTGCGCCGGGTTCCAGCTCACTGTGCTTGAAGTCCCAGGGGCCCGTCAGTCAGGCGTGCCTGGAATCCACCCACCCCTTTCTGCAGAGTTGTTCCCAAGTCTTGGCTGTTCCCGGCAGGGTTGGCACGCTCCACAGGGTGACCTCATCCTCAGACCATGGGGAGCAGAGGGCCCAGGTGTGAGCACGTGTGAGCACAAGTGCTCCACGTCCTCCTGCTGACTGCCTGCAGAGCCTTGGTGCCCTGGGCCCTCTCTTCCTCCAGCTGCAACCCGGATGCTAAGTTTCCACGTATGCCCTGGGGATGCCCCTCCAGCCCTCTTCCCTGGGGTGCCACCTCCCTGACCCCTGAGTGTCCCCCCTCGGGTCTACACGCCAGCCAGGGCTCAGGGCTTGGCAGTGGAACCTTTCTGATCAGATGCCAGAAGACTTCCTATGGGGCTCGTACATGAAAGCCACGTGTATCTTCTGGAGCCAGCTCCAGTTTCGTTAGATCCCATGAGCATTATTACCGAGTACCTGCTCTGCATCTGCCCATGTATGGGTATCATCCCTGGCCATGTGGGAGATTAGCATTGACTTTAGTTTATCTCAGGGCTATTCGTTGTTCACGAATAATTGTCTGGAAGTCCAGGAAGGTGTGGTGGCCCAGTGTGGGCAGTGTGAATGGTACAGGTCTGGCTCGAGGTGAGTGAAGCAGTGCAGGAGTGAGCGGCGGGATTTAAGGACAGAGGACAGGCCTGGGGTGGTGTTGGATCTCACGGGGACTCTGGCTCCACCATTCTAGGCTCTTCGGTTAAGGCAGAAATGTTCCCTGATGTTCCTCTGCTCTGATAGTTAGGATCCTGGGTGCGGTTTCACATTTTAAACTGAAAGGGCAGACAGGATAGCTAGGGGCACCTGGAACAAAAGACAGATAAAATCAGAAGACATCACATTACACAGCAGTCATATCAATGGATCTGTGGCATCCAAGGAGGAGAGGAGAGAGACCAGCTTTACTCTGGACTGACCAGGCTGTACCCAGAAGTATACGTTCAGTTCAGGTTCTGGCTGGACTGGGTGACGGGGAGTGTTCAGAGAGGCAGCCAGCCGGCATAGATAGAGCGAGGAGGAGTCCTGGAAAGGGGGACCCCCAGGAACAGGACCCACCTGCAGATCTCTGCAGGGCTTCTCCCAGGTAAAGGAGAGAAACAAATCCTGCAGACCCCAGGAGGCTGGCTCGTGGATGTCACATGGTGTGAGCAGTCATGTTTGCAATGACCTTCACCAGTAGAGGGCCCTGAATGGACCCAAGACATCCTCTGGGGATGGTCAAGGGAGGGGTCAAGGGACGGTCACAGCAGGGGCTCAAGGGCCCTTGGGCAGGAGTTAGAGGGGGGCTGTGGTTCGTGGCTCGGGGGAGCCCAACTTGGCTGAGAACATGGGAATCCCAGTGCATCTCCTTGGCATGGGGGCGACAGGCACTGCTTTCTCTCTCGGCAGTGCCGGCACGACCCCTATCGCCTGCTGCGCTACGACCTGGATGGCCCGCTGCAGAGGGACCCGCCCCTGCTGGTGAAGAAGTACGCTGTGATGCAGGGCATGATTCTGGTGAGCCAGGGCCCAGGGCCGCCCGCTGCCCACCACCCTGGCCTCTGCAGCCGCTACCCTCGCAGAATCGCAGGCGTAGGGGCCAGGCCAAGGCCCAGAGAGCAGCACAGACCGAGAGGCCCCCAGCACATTGAGCTGGGGCTGCAGCCTGGACCCTCGTCCCCCGAACCCAGCCCCCCACCCCAGGCTGACCCCACATGTCCCCATCCCAGGAGGCTAAGGGGCAGGGGGTGCTTCACCCAAAGAAACAAATCCTCTTCACCTGTTTACTTTTAAGTACTGTTTTTCTAAATACGGGATATCTTATAAGCATGTATATTCGTTGTAGAGATTTTGGAAAATGCAGTTTAGAAAAAGAATCACTCTATCATCTCCCCCAGATGGCCTCATTGTTCGCACTGGGTGCCTGCCAGCACCGGCGCTGAGGGGAGCCCTGGGGCACACCCTGCTCTCATTTTGGTATCTGGCCTGTCCAAGAATGTTCTGACTTTGAGATCCTGCTTTTTAATTATGATTTTTACCTGCAGCACAAGAATCTCTCTATTTCTCTACTGTGTTCCTTCTGTTGAATGTTTGCTGTTTCCTTGTTGGTTTGGGCTGCAACAAACAGGTACCCTTGCACAGAAACCTCAGACAGGCCTCTCTTGTTGAGACTGACATACACAGGGTTAGGGGTTCAGAGAACAGTAGGAGAAACTGTTTCCTGCCCTCAGGGGGCCCCCGACCGCCAGGACCAGATGATCAGCTATACGGGATAAGTGGCTTAGAGGCAGAACAGGTCAGGGGCCTCTGAGAAGAAAGACACTTTCTCGCCCCAGGGCTCTGCGAAGGGGCGTTTTAGCCGGTCAGGCCTGCAGGGAGCAAAGGCTGGGACGGTGAGGCCGCCCTCTGACCCAGAGGTCTGGCTAGGGAACAGGCTCAGCCACACTCACTGGGGCACTTGGGCAAGAGCACACCCTTCCCTGGAGCCGCCAAAGGGAGGCTCGGATCCGGGAACAGGCCCTGAGAGCCAGCGGCCCATCCTGAGATTTAGTGCCGAGGGCAGCTTGCACTGTGTCCTTCTTGTGTGTCAACAGATGTTCGCTGGGGGAAAGCTACTTTTTGGGGGCTGCGTTTTGAACGGCTATGGATTCAGCAGGCAGAATCTGCTGAAACAGATCTTCCAGGCTCGACAGGACTGCAAGATGGGCTACTTCCTGCCTGAGAACTACAAATTCAGGTAAAGCATGAAACGTGTGGGGTAAGGGTTGGGCGCAGGGCAGGGTGGCTGGGGGGGAGGGGCTGGCGCTGTGGGAGGTGCCTGGGCCCCCCTTGGCGCGGGAGGAACAAACAAAGGCAGGTGTCTCGGTGGCAAGAGGGTATCGCCTGGTCCAGGGACAAGCCTGGGGTTATGACGCTGCTGACAATGGTATTGGGAGTCTGCACGGATTCTTGAGTGCTCTCGGGCAGCACCTGCCTAAGAAGCATTGCCTGCCCGCCATCACGGGCCTGCCTCTGACTGCGCCCCCAACGTGCTGAGTCCAGTAGCCCGCACCTCCTACCAGGCTCTCAGTTTTCTAGGAGTCCTGACGCCAGTGTCTCCCCAGGGCGCTGAGTTTGGGCTTTATCAGAATGTCTGCCTGACCCTAAAGAGGTCTGGGGAGAAATCCACTCCTGGAGGGACCTGGAGGTCAGGCCGCGACCCCAGAATCCTGGAATGCTTAGTGGGGAAGGCAGGAGCTGGAGGAGCCTGTGGAAGGGCAGACGCTGACGGTGTGGAGAGGAACGTTGTGGCTGAAACTCAAAGTGGGGGGCTTGGAGGTCCTTGGAGACAAGCTCATCGGGAATCCCAGGTGAAGGGAAGATGGAGGCAGAGGGGCTGCGAGGTCTAAGTGAAAATACGCCGAGACCGAAGGAGGAGGGGAGACACGGCTGGAGGGGCCAAACAGAAGATGAGCCAAGCCATGGGCGGAGGCACTTTCAGAAATGCTCAGAAGGCCGGCCCTCCACTGAGGGGTGTTGGAGCTGCCAAAGACTGTTACACAAGGGATAGCCGTCCTCAAAAGGATGAGCTACAGAGGGAAACATTGCGTACGCCTAAGATAGGAGCGGGGGAGGCAGGAGAAAGACCACCTCTCTGTGCGATCTGGGCCAAGCGCTCAGGCTCCCTGGGCCTCTGCTTGTGTGTCTGTCAAGTGGGAAGGTGAGGGGAAGCGCGCTGCGCCCTGTCCTGGACAGCGGCGGCCAGACGCTCCCCAGCATCTCCTGAGAGGCTGCGAGCGACTGCCCGGTGCTGCTGTTAGTGCTGAAATGAGTGCCAGGTCCCTGCTTCGCTATGTTCAAGGGCTCTGAAGGGAACCGATGTCATGTTTACAACACTTTTTGAGAAATGATGGGGAAGTCATACAGGTGTGCGCTCATGTGTGCGTACTCACACACAGCCCCACTCCCGCCTGACCCCCCCGCCCCCCGCAACATGCACACAGTCCGGGTTCTTGCAGTTGGAAAGGGGCAGATTCCTGAAAATATTATAAACCAGTAGGACGCCTCCTAATTCTCAAAAGGCCTGTTAACGTTGACAGTTTTAAAGCACTCAGGGGCAAAGGGAATGGAATCTCTACCAGAAGATGTTGCCATAACAACAGTTCCTACTGTCTGTATCTGCGAAACAAATCACCCCAGCTTAGCTGTGTGAAGCCAGAGAATCGTTGGTTATTGTCTCTGACTGGGCTCAGCCCGGTGGTTCTTGCCTGGGGTCTCTCGTGTCTTGCAGTCAGACCATGGCTGGGGCTGGGTCCTCTCAGAGGCTGACTGTGACAAACAGCATGAGAGTGGGGGTGCTCAGGGCATGGCCAGTGAGGGGGTGCTGCAGGGCTCCCGGGAAGGCCCCAGGCTCCTACAGCCCTGGGGGGCAGGGCCGCCTGAGGCCGGCCCTTCCGTGAGGCCCAGGCAGTGGGTGGGAAGTGGCTGCAGGTCTCGGCATGTGTGAAGCCATCGGAGGGCTGGGAGCCCTGCCCCGCCAGCCCTGGATCCCCGCTTTCTTGTCTTCACATCCTCTTCTCAGGGCCCAGCACAAAGGAGGCCCTTGGGAAATGTCTGTTGAATGAAGACCGAGGGCTGATTTTGTCCCAAGGCATCAGAGGCCGGGTCAGAGCAAGAAGAGGCTGGCATACAGGATGTCTGCTGATCATCAGCCACCTCTGCACGCCTCCAGTGATGGGAGAGCCCTCTCTCCAGAGGCCACCTCTTTGCAGCCTGAACGTCAGGCCACTTGGTCAGTTTCTAATCAGCTGCCGCTTGCCCAGCCTTGCGCTTGGCCCTAGGGATTTGGAGGTGGACAAGACCTGGGTCTGCACTACTGTTGCTCACCCATAGGGCCGGAAACTGGCGTAAAAGGGAGTGAAGTGCACTACGCATTGGAGAGGCCGCCCGATCGATGGATGAGTGGATGAGCAAAGTGTGGTCTGTCCACACAGTGGACTATTATTCAGCCTTAAAAAGGAAGGAAGTTCTGACTCCTGCTGCAACATGGATGAACTGGGACGCTTATTTCTTTGTGAAATAAGCCAGACACACCACAAATACTGTGCGGTTGCACTTACATGAGGCCCCTACAGCAGTCAGATCCATAGAGACAGAGTTGAGTGGTGGTTGCCAAGGGCCGGGGGCGGGGAGGCTTGTTTAACGGGGACAGGTTCAGCTTTGCAGGATGAAAAAGTTCAAGAGATCTGTTGCCCAACAATGTGAACATCCATCATGCTATGTACATCATACTATTAAACTGTACACTGAACAACTGTTAAGGTGATAAATCTTATGTTACTTTTCACAGTTTTAAAAGAGGGGAACGGAGATGCTCTGTGGGTACTTGCTGCAGCAGGGAGGAAAAGGGCTGTTTTCCTCAGCTCGTGGGCTCCTGGGGGCGAGTGCTGGTTTGGTCTCAAAGGCCACCCCTCCCCCCCCGCCCCCGCTTTCCACTCCGATAGCACCAGGTCCCGTTCTCCCTCCGGCCACTAGATCGTCCCCTCCATGCCCCACCAACCGATCCACATCAGTCCCGCAGGCCGCACCCCAGGGTGAGCCTGCCTTCCCTCAGGAGGCCTCTGGGTTGCTCCGTGCTGCGGCTCCTTCCTCCCACACAGGCCCACCCAGGAGGGAGCCTCCCCAGGCCCCTCAGCACACAGCCAGCCAGGCTGAGTGGAGGCAAGGGAGGAGCAGCACGCTGTGGGCATGGCCCCAGCTGTCGTCTCTGACCCCCAGGACAGGGCCACCTACGCAGGGCCCAGTGAAGGCTCCTGGCCCGGTCCCAGAGCCGCAGCTGGGAGCCAGGGCCAGCCTGGAGACCACAGACATCCAGCAGATGGTGAGCCTCCGGCCCCGGCAGCCCTGTACTCAGCACGCCTCTGCGCCCGCCCGCCCTCTCCTCACCCCCTTGGCTTCTCTCTGACACACTGCGGCTCTGCGGCAGGGTTCAGGCAGTGGCATAAGGGGGCCCCCCACCGCAGGAGGGCTCAGCAGGCTGGCACGGTCATGAGAGCCCAGGGCCGGGGGGCAGCAGCTGGGTCAGAAGGACAGCTGGGAGGATGCAGGGTGACGTCCTGGGGAGGTGGCGCCTCGTGAGTCTGAGCTGCTGCCACCTGGGTGTTTGGCGGCTGCTCTTCCCACCGCCCTCATGAGGCTCGGGCAGGCCTCCTTGTGGCCACGGCAGGCTGTGCTGCTGGCAGGCCCTGCGATGGGTGCCCGTGGGCAGAGGCACGCTGGGCTGCAGAGAGGACCAGGGCAGAGTGGTGACACGACCCGGGGCAGGAAGGACACCCCCCAGGGTGGGGGTGATGGAGGCTGGGCCATCAGATTCCCAGACTGCAGGTGCGGCTGGCAGCCAGGGGCGGGGGTGGTCTGAGCAGGAGGGTAGCCCAGGCAGCTTTGAGGGGCAAGACCAGAGGAAGTGGAGCCCTTGATAGGCCCCAGGCGCTAAGGCCTCCTCAAGGTGAGCTCCGTGGCTGGGGGCTGTGGAGGGATCGGGTGGGGGCGCCTCCCCATCGGGGTTACCCCCACTCGTGTTGTGACTCCTCTGCTGGGCATCCCTCACCCAGGGCCCTTCCTGCTCTGCCTGACTCCGCCTCTCCCCTTGGTGGCGCTCTGAGTTCCTAAGACATGGCGAGCCACAGCCCTTCCAGGGCACAGGGGCAGGCTGGGTGGGGGCAAGGGGACCCCGCCATGTGACTAGCAGAGGAAGTCTCAGGAGACGCACCCACTGAGCTCTGCTTTCCGGCCACCTCTGTCTGTGGTGGTTTCGTTGCTAAGCATGTCTGACTCTTTGCGACCCCATGGGCTGTAGCCGCCATCTGTCCACGGGATTCTCCAGGCAAGAATACTGGAATGGGTTGCCATTCACTTCTCCAAGGGCGTCTTCCTGACCCAGGGGTTGAACCTGGCTCTCCTGCATCACAGGCAGGTTCTTTACCGCCTGAGCCAGCAGGGAAGCCCTGCTGCCACCTGGATTCAGAGGGCGTGGGCCCAGGGAGGCAGGTTGGCCCACACTCAGGGCCGCAGACACAGATCCACCCGCTGCTGTTGTGGTTGTTGCCACCTGGGCCTGCCCACAGGGCCTGGCAGGGGGCGGTGGGGAGAGGACAGTGAAGCCATGGCTCTGGCCCAGCCGCTGGGCGATGTTCCAGGAGGTGAGCCCCCTACAGAGGCCTGGCAGGCGAGAACCCCCACCTGCAGCCCCTCCACTGGCATAGGGAGCAGAGAAGGCAGACAGGTGCCAGGAGAGGTGGGGCCGGGCAGTGCCCCGCACACGGCATCAGACAGCCACCTGCCCGCTACCATAGGGAGGGGACCCCGTGCTCCCAGGACCGTGTCGAGCAGGGAGTCAAGGGAACAAGAAGCTCTGAGAGGTGATGTGCTCTGCCATGACAGCATGCTTCGTAAACTGCCGTGTGCCCCGTAAGCCCGGGAGCACTGTGCAGACTGAGGTGGCGTCTGAAAGGGCGAGTCCTTCGCCGGGCACCGCCTGCCCCACCAGCCACAGGGGCTGTGAACGCTGACGCGCCCCGTGCACTCCAGAGCGTCCTGTAACTCCATGTGCCCTCGACCCAGACTTGGAGATGGCCTTGAGCCGGGAGCTAGGAACCTGCTTCACACACTGTAAGGTTCCAGGCACCCTGTGAAGCTCTCTGTCGACCACAAGACACTCGTAAATGGCAGAACCCCTTCTCAGCTGACCAGCTGTCTGTGAAGAGTGCGTTTCCAACAGGGAGCACAGTGCTGTAAGCACCCATGAAATCCTCGCCAGGCTCTGTAAACTGTAGTGTTCCGTATAAACTGAAGCAGAGGCTTGTAAACTGTGAAGTGCCACCATCCATGAGGGGCCGCGCTTCCCGGCTGTGCCGCTTGACAGCATGCTTACATCGGAAGGAGGAGCGCCAGTGGAAGGAGGGGCAGCTGGCGGCAGGCCGGGCCCAGTATGGGGAGCCTTTCCTCCTCAGCTGCACCCGCAGGCTCGGTGCAAGCAGGGCGCCGTGAAGGGTGGGGCCCAGTGCCAGGGAGAAGCCCGCCCCCGCCAGGCCCTCCCCTGAAGCTGCCAGGAGGGAGGGCCCCCTCCGTTCACGCCATCCGCCCTCAGCCCAGGGGAGCCCACCAGGGAGCCGCCTCCGGAGGCCGGGCTCTCTGAGGAGAGTGCACATCGTCCGTGATGGCTGCAGAGCCTTGAGGTGCGCTGAGGGGTGAGCACTGTAGAGGCCTGAGCAGGTGCCACCCGGAGTCTCAGGAGGCCAGAGGCCAGACGGAGGCGTGGCTGCCGCGCTCCCTCCGCGGCACCAGGGACGGGTCTGTTCACGCCCCACTCCCGCTCCTGGGGGCTCCCGGGCCGGGCAGCACGGCTGTCCTCACGAGGCATCCCCCAGGCGTGTCTGCGTCCACACTCCCCGCTTTGTGAGGGCCCCAGGTAGATGAGAGGTCACGCTGCTCTGGTGTGGCTCCGTCTCTACTCCTCATCTCCAAATGAAGTCACGTTCTGGGGGTCCCAGCGGTTAGGACTTCAGCCTGAGGATCAGGGGGGACGCAGTCAGCCCTTAACCCAGTACATGGGGACCAACTTGTTGGGCCTCTGTGCCTCTCTCTGCTTGCCCTGCGGAGCCCCCTTGGCCTACTTCCAGTAGTCAGCGTTGGGTGTACCCGATGTGGCAGACACAGGGTTAAGGGCAGGTCCAGCTGTAAACAGAAGCCAGGGAAACTGAGCTCCAGGGAGTCTCGGGTCCCAGGGGGTCCTCCCTCCATCCACCTCGGGAGGAGAAGCTCCAGCGCCCTTTTCTCAGAACCGGAACCTTGACGGGTTGGCGAAGAGCCAGGGCGGCTGGCCTGGGCCCCCTCTCCCCCCTGCTGTGCCTCCACTGAGTGCTCCCTCCCCTCCCTGCCTCCCCTGCAGCGTTATAGCCTCCGTCCCGAGCCTGGAAGACCCCACCTCATCCCAGAAAGCGGTCTCAGGGGACGTCCAAGGAAGCCTCTCCTCGTTGGCCTTGGGGGACAAGTTGGAGGAGCCCTCCACCGAAGCCGAGAGGAAGTAGGTGGCCACCCCGGCCCAGGGCTCAGGGACCCTCCTGTGGTCTGCAGAATGGGTGTGGCTCATGGAGGGTCTCCCGGCTCCACCACAGGCCGCAGAGGCCTCGTGGGCCCAAGTGGCCTTGGGCAGGTCATTGCCCCCCCGGGTGTGGGCCCTCCAGGAATCCGGGACGTCTGGCCTTTTTTATCAGCATGATGTCCAGCTGGCCCTGGAGGCGGCTCCCTGGTACTGCCGGCAGTGCTCTGGGTGGTGGAGATGGAGGCCTTTGGCAGACTTTTCGGCGAAGCCCCACGGCCCAGGCCCATTGCTCTGAGACTGCCTGCTGCCTCCTGGCAAGAAACATCCTAGGCCTTCAAGATCCAGCGCGCTGGCCATGGTAACGGTGAAGCAAATCGTGTTCTGCGTGAAAACCTCTTATTTCTCATGAAGACAGAAAAGCCAAACTGAGCACCAGGAAGGTCACAGGTGTCACCAGGACCCCCGACCGGAGCAACACCCAGGGGCCTCAGCTGCGAGGCGGTGGGGCCCTCCCCCCGACTCAGGCCAGGGAGGTCCAGGTGCCGGCAGACCAGCCCTCTCCACCCGTCACCCAGCGCCTGCTTCTCTCTGCTTTGGTTTCTAGAATGATCCAGGCTGATTTGGATCTGCGTGCTCTCAACAAAGCCTGGAAGAGCAATAAGAAGACAGCCACCTGGAAGAAGCAGGCCTCCAAGAAGTGATGCCACCCCCGTGGGCACCCGGAGCGTGGCCCAGATGCAGCCCCGCCCACGCCCCTCCTGGGCGCCCCCCGCCCCCGCCCTGCCTCTCCAGCCTCCCACCCCTTCTCTGAACTCAGCCTAATAAACGAGCGTGCTGCCAGCATCCGGGTGCGGCCGTGGGACGCACTGGCTCCTACGAAGCCGGAGGCCCTGACAGCCCTTTCCAGGCCAAGGCCTTAGAGATACGGCGCTTCCCACCCAGCACTTCCTCTGTGGCCAGTGCAGTCAGCCCAGAAGCCTCCCAGGGAAGCAAAGGTCTCCAAGGGGCTGAGCCGATGACACACGAACCCTGGGGAGCTCTCAGGTGGGACTAAGCTTCGCTTAGTGTGGGGCCAAGTGGCCTTTGCTGGGTAGGGAAGGGCCCAGGTTCTGGCCCAGGTGGAAAACAGGGTGAGAGGAAGAAGAAGGAGCAGAGAGAGAGAGAGAAAGCCAGGCGGGTGGGAGAAGAGACAGAGGAAGGGACGGAGCGCCGGAGAAGAGAGAGTAGGGCGGGGGTGTGTGTGGAGAAACAAGGGAGGAGGCGGGCTGAGGGGCGGGGATGGGGAGAGGAGCCTGGGGGGAGGTGACAGGGCAGGGACGGGGTGCACCCTGGGGCCTCTGGTGGCGCAGGGACAGTCAGAGCCCCATGACCTCCACGTGCGGGCGTCCCATGAGCCCAGCCCCGGTACCCTTTTATGGATGGGATGCTCCTCCCCTGAGCTCAGAGATGGCAGCCCCCTCTGTGGTTCCGATTCCTTCTTGGTGGTCCCTGAGTGGGGCCGATGTCACATCAGCTGTGGGTCCACTTGTCACAGGCTCTCAAGAGCCACTCCCCAGCAGGGCGAGGACTCCAGAGGCTCTGCCTTGCTCTGCAAGCCCAGAACAGACCTCAGGCCCTGGTCCGGGACGAGCTCCACAGGTAGCTCCTTACGCCCCCTCTGTGAATAGATGGTGTTTACGTTCGATTCTTTGACGTTTAATTTTTATCCTTTGTATCATTCAAAGGCCTTTTTGAATTATACGTTTGTTCCCCTAAGAATGGATTTGAAATTATGTTCTGTGTTCTGTGTTCTGCCTGCATCCTCTGACCTTAAGGGCCTGGTAGTTGTCAGGGGTCCCTGGCGTCTTGCTGCTCCCCCTCCTCCCCTCCTGAGCACAAGAAGGCAGGAGGACCCGAAGGCACGGGGAGGCACCGTCAGCCCCTCTCCTGGCGCAGAGGGCCCTCCAGCCTCTCGGGCAGGACTCCGGGGGAGGGTTAGTGGAGAGGTCAGCTCACCACTAACTTCACTGCAGATGCGCCCTCGGGGCCGGCATGCTCAGCTGTGCGCTTCAGGGCTGCGTGCACAGGAGACACACACCCGTCTGTAAAGGGTGGCCCCGGGCTCCACGCAGGGTGCTGGCCACACTGAAATCGGGCCAAAAGTGAGCTGGCGTGAGCAGGGGTGTCTTCCACTGGTGGAATGGTAACTTGCCTCTGGTAACTCTTCTAGGAAGAGGTGTGGAGACAGGAACTGAATACAGAAAGTTAGAACCTTCTTTGAATTTAACCTGTTAATAAGGTTAATAACGGGATTACCCAGACATTCAAAGAATTGCCCAGTGCTACCCAATCCAGCTGTCTCCTAGGGAGGAGGCAGGAAAGGGGAAGCCCCCTTTCTCCACGGAAACAGCGGGGTTGGGGGCTACGGCGTCATGCCCACAGCGGTGCCATCCACAAATCAGGCGTGGTGGGAAGGCGTGACACTCTCCGAGGAGGTCGTAGCTCTCCTGTGACTAGAATAGAAGGTATTTTCTTCAGGCTTCTTCAGAGAGTCCAGCTGAATGTGAGCTCATAGTCCAGACTCTAAAAATGCCAGCCAAAGTGAGTGACAAGAAATACCAGACACCAAAACACCCAAGGCTCGACGCTGGAAGTGTCGGCAACATAAAGTGAATACATGTCAACGTTTAAATAAACAGAAGGATCTGAAAATGTACGCAAGGACCAAGGTATTATGAAACAGAAAGAGATGCGGGCTTCCAGCACTGGTGGTCCAGTGGTGAAGAACCCACCTTGCAGTGCAAGGGGTACCGGTTGGATCCCTGCTCTGAGAAGATCCCGCGTGGCTCGGAGCAGCTCAGCCACATGGAGCAGCTCAGCCACGTGGAGCAGCTCAGCCTGTGCACAGCTGCTGTGGCAGAGCCCGATCTGCTCAAGAGAAGCCACCCCAAAGAGAAGCCTGCGCACTGCAGCAAAGAATAGCCCCTGCTCGCCACAACTGAAGAAAGCCCGTGTGCAGCAGCAAAGACCCACCACAGTCGAAAGATAAAAACAGAGAAGTCTTTTCTTAAAAAGTAAAAGAAAAAAAAAGAGATGGACTGATTGTTGCCTCCAGACACATTGGAGTAACTGATACTGGCGAGGGCCTTCTGGCACAACCGACCAGGACAAGAAGAAGTCACTTCCACGGTGTCTCCCCGCCCCTCATCCCCCCCCCCCCCCCCAATCCCAGCTTTCTGCCAAAGATGCTTTCTGGATCACGGTCCAGGGAAGGCGAATTCAGGCACAGTGCACCAGTATTGCCAAACTGAGGAGAGAGATGAGAGTTTGGGCAGACAGGAGGGACTGAAATTTGGGTGCAGACTTATCAAAGGGAGCTAGCTATGCAGAGAGGGCTCTAGGAGTCTGCAGAGAGGTTTCCTTGAATCTCTACAGAAAGCTAAACTGCACACGCTGAGGGCGTGGCTTCATGAAGCCGGGTAACTCCAGGATGGGGAACACATGTCCACCCACGGCTGATTCATGTTACTGTATGGCGAAAACCACTACAATATTGTAGGATAATTACCCTCCAATTAAATAAATTAAAAAACAACAACAACAAAAAGAACTCCAGGGCACTGTGAACAGATCACTGAGAGATACGCAAGTTCTAACGAATCAGAAGACCTGGAGACCCCAGAAAAGCCAAGCAGTTGGGATGGGAATAAACTAAGAAACAACCCTTGTTGAAACTATAGGGAAAGAAAAAATAGATAAGTGGTTGGAAGGGGATAACATCAAAAGACAGGAGGGCATTTCGGAAGGGGGCAGTGATGGGATTACTTTATGTCTTGATGATGGCAGAGGTTCCCTGATTGTATGCATTTGACAGAACTCATGGAAGTGTATACCTGAAGCAGTGATTTTTTTTTTTACTGTATATAAATTACACCTTAATTTTAGAAATATAAGAAAACTAGCCTTGAAAGGATCAAGGTTCACGTGGAGGAACGTCAAAAACATTATGCCAAACCCAAAAAGCCACATATTGTATGGATCCACACTCATTAAATATGCACAGTAGACAAAACGCTGGAGACAGAGAGCAGATTAGTGGTTGCCAGGGACTAGGGGATGTAGCATGAAGGCTGCCTGCATGAAAAGTATGGGCTGCTTCTGGGGGGTGATGGGCATGTTCTGGAATTAGTGCAGTGCTTGCCTAATATTCGATATACTGAGAGCCACTGGACTGTATAAAGTGGTAAAAACTGCGAATTTTACTTCAATTTTATTAAAAACAGGAACAATTAAAGGCAAATAAATAGAAATATATAATTTGTGTAGTAGAAGACTCAGTATTTTTTTAAATTTAATTTTATTGAAGTATAGTTGATTTACAATATTAATTTCCAGTGTACAGTACAGTGATTCAGTATTTTTATGGATTATACTCCATTAAAAATTGTTAAAAGATAATGCCTATAATTCCCTGTGCTATACAATATATCCTTATTCCTTACCTGCTTTACATGTGGTAGTTTGTATCTCCTGCTCTCCTTCCTGTCCTTTCCCCTCCCCTTTCCCTCCCCTTTGGTAAACTGCCAGCTTGTTTCCTGGGTGAGGCTGTCCCCACCCCCCACCCACATGCATTCATTCCTGTTTTCCAGATTTCACGTATAAATGATACACAGTATTTATCATTCTCTGACTTATGTCACTAAGCATAATATTCTCTAGGTCCATCTGCATTGTTGCCAGTGGCAGAATTCTGTTCCTTTTCATGGCTGAGTAATACTCCTGTGTGTGTGTGTGCGCATGTGTGCGCGTGTGTTTGTGTGCGTGCGTGTGTGCGCGTGTGTGCGTGCGTGTGCGCGCGCGTGTGTGCGTGTGTGCGCGTGCGCGTGTGCGTGTGCGTGTGTGTGTGTGTGTGTGTGTGTGTGTGGCATCTGTGTCCATTCATGAGCCCTTGGGTGGCTCCCGTGTCTTGACTGTTGTAAACAGTGCTGCTGTGAACGTTGGGGTGCATGTCTCTTTTCAAATTAGTGTTTTCATTGTTTCCAGATAGAGACCCAGGAGTGGAATTGCTGAATCATATGGGATTTCTATTTCTAGTGTTTTAAAGAACCTCATACCAGAGAAGGCAATGGCACCCCACTCCAGTACTCTTGCCTGGAGAATCCCATGGATGGGGGAGCCTGGTAGACTGCAGTCCATGGGGTCGCGAACAGTCGGACACTGCTGAGTGACTTCACTTTCACTTTTCACTTTCCTGCATTGGAGAAGGAAATGGCAACTCACTCCAGTGTTCTTGCCTGGAGAATCCCAGGGATGGGGGAGCCTGGTGGGCTGCCGTCTATGGGGTCGCACAGAGTCGGACACGACTGAAGCGGCTTAGCAGCAGCAGCAGTGTACTGTTTTCCATAGTGACTGCCCAAATTCACAGTCCCACCAACAGTGTACTAAGGGTCCCTTTTTCCGTCTCCTCTCCAGCATGTGTTGTTTGTAGACCTTCTTGATGTTAGCTCTTCTGACAGGCGTGAGGTGATATCACATTGTGGCTTTGACCTGCATGTCTCTGTTAGCATATTGAGAATCTTTTTATGTGCTTGGTATCTATATTCTTTGGGAAAAGGCCCATTCAAATCTTCCCATTTAAACAATTATTGTATTTTATATTGTGTTGTAAGAGCTGTTTGTGTATTTCGGATGTTTACTCCTTGTCGGTCACATAACTTCTCCCATTCCATAGGTTGTCTTTTGTTTTGTCAGTGGTTCCCTTTGCAGCACAAAAGTTTCTAAGTTTAGTTAGGTTCATTTGTTATATTTGTTCTTATTTCTTTTGCCTTAGGAAATGGACCCCAAAAATATTGCTGTAGTTTCTGTCAAGAGTATTTTGCTTATGTTCTCTTCTAGGAGTTTTATGGTTTCAGTCTTCCATTCAGGACTTTAATCCATTTTGAATTTATTTCTGTATATTGTTTGAGAAACGTGTTTGAGAAACTGCCCAGCACCACTTTTTGAAGAGACTGTCTTTTCCCCCATTGTATGTTCTCGCCTCCTTTGTTGTGGAAGAATTGACCGTGGGTGCATTGCTTTATTTCTAGGCTGTCTGTTCTGTATCCCTGATCTACTTGTCCGTTTTTGCGCCAGTGTCATGCCGTTGTGACCACTGTAGCTTTGTAGTCTGGGAGTGGATACCTCCAGCTTTGTTCTTTTTCATCGAGATTGCTTTGGCAATTCAGGGTCTTCTGTGGTTCCACATGAATTTTAGGATTATTTGTTCTAGCTCTGTGAGAAATGTCATGAGTATTCTAATGAGATTGCATTAAATCTGTAGATGGCTTTGGGTGGTCCGTCCATTTTAATATTAATTCTTCCAATCCAAGACCACAGGATATCTTTTCATTTCTTTGTATCATCTTCAGTTTTTTATAGTTTTCAGAGTATAGGTCTTTCACCTCCTTGTTTAAGTTTATTCCTAGGTATTTTATTCTTTTTCATGTGATTTAAAATGAACTTGCTTTTTTTACTTTCTTTTTCTGAAAAACAAAAAGAAAAGAAAAAAGATAACTCATTATTCAGTTCGGTTCAGTCACTTAGTCATGTCCAACTCTTTGCGACCCCATGAATCGCAGCGCGCCAGGCCTCCCTGTCCATCACCAACTCCTGGAATTCACTCAAACTCACGTCTGTCAAGTCAGTGATGCCATCCAGCCATCTCATCCTCTGTCGTCCCCTTCTCCTCCTGCTCCTAATCCCTCCCAGCATCAGAGTCTTTTCCAATGAGTCAATGCTTCACATGAGGTGGCCAAAGTACTGGAGTTTCAGCTTTAGCATCATTCCTTCCAAAGAAATCCCAGGGTTGATCTCCTTCAGAATGGACTGGTTGGATCTCCTTGCAGTCCAAGGGACTCTCAAGAGTCTTCTCCAACACCACAGTTCAAAAACATCAATTCTTCGGTGCTCAGCCTTCTTCACAGTCCAACTCTCACATCCATACAAGACTACTGGAAAAACCATAGCCTTGACTAGGCAGACCTTTGTTGACAAAGTAATGTCTTTGCTTTTGAATATGCTATCTAGGTTGGTCATAACTTTCCTTCCAAGGAGTAAGCGTCTTTTAATTTCATGGCTGCAATCACCATCTGCAGTGATTTTGGAGCCCCCCAAAATAAAGTCTGACGCTGTTTCCACTGTTTCCCCATCTATTTCCCATGAACTGATGGGACCAGATGCCATGATCTTCGTTTCCTGAATGGTGAGCTTTAAGCCAACTTTTTCACTCTCCTCTTTCACTTTCATCAAGAGGCTTTTTAGTTCCTCTTCACTTTCTACCATAAGGGTGGTGTCATCTGCACATCTGAGGTTATTGACATTTCTCCCGGCAGTCTTGATTCCAGCCTGTGTTTCTTCCAGTCCAGCATTTCTCATGATGTACTCTGCATTTAAGTTAAATAAGCAGGGTGACAATATACAGCCTTGATTTACTCCTTTTCCTATTTGGAACCAGTCAGTTGTTCCATGTCCAGTTCTAACTGTTGCTGCCTGACCTGCATACAGGTTTCTCAAGAGGCAGGTCAGGTGGTCTGGTATTCCCATCTCTTTCAGAATCTTCCACAGTTTATTGTGAACCACACAGTCAAAGGCTTTGGCATAGTCAATAAAGCAGAAGTAGATGTTTTTCTGGAACTCTCTTGCTTTTTCCATAATCCAGCGGATGTTGGCAATTTGATCTCTGGTTCCTCTGCCTTTTCTAAAACCAGCTTGAACATCTGGAAGTTCACGGTTCATGTATTGCTGAAGCCTGGCTTGGAGAATTTTGAGCATTACTTTGCTAGCGTGTGAGATGAGTGCAATTGTGCGGTAGTTTGAGCATTCTTTGGCATTGCCTTTCTTTGGGATTGGAATGAAAACTGACCTTTTCCAGTCCTGTGGCCACTGCTGAGTTTTCCAAATGTGCTGGCATATTGAGTGCAGCACTTTCATAGCATCATCTTTTAGGATTTGAAATAGCTCCACTGGAAATCCATCACCTCCACTAGCTTTGTTCGTAGTGATGCTTTCTAAGGCCCACTTGACTTCACATTCCAGGATGTCTGGCTCTAGGTGAGTGATCACACCATCGTGATTATCTTGGTCGTGAAGATCTTTTTTGTACAGTTCTTCTGTGTATTCTTGTCACCTCTTCTTAATATCTTCTGCTTCTGTTAGGTCCCTACCATTTCTGTCTTTATTGAGCCCATCTTTGCATGAAATATTCCCTTGGCATCTCCGATTTTCTTGAAGAGATCTCTAGTCTTTCCCATTCTGTTGTTTTCCTCTATTTCTTTACATTGATCGCTGAGAAAGTCTTTCTTATCTCTTCTTGCTATTCTGGAATGGGTGAATTTAACTCAAATGACCATTATATCTACTACTGTGGGCAGGAATCCCTTAGAAGAAATGGAGTAGCCATCATGGTCAACAAAAGAGTCTGAAATGCAGTACCTGGATCCAGTCTCAAAAATGACAGAATGATCTCTGTTCATTTCCAAGGCAAACCATTCAATATCACGGTAATCCAAGTCTATGCCCCAACCAGTAACGCTGAAGAAGCTGAAATTGAACGGTTCTATGAAGACCTACAAGACCTTTTAGAACTAACACCCAAAAAAAGATGTCCTTTTCATTATAGGGGACTGGAATGCAAAAGTAGGAAGTCAAGAAACACCTGAAGTAACAGGCAAATTTGGCATCAGAATATGGAATGAAGCAGGGCAAAGGCTAATAGAGTTTTGCCAAGACAACGCACTGGTCATAGCAAACACCCCCTTCCAACAACACAAGAGAAGACTCTACACATGGACGTTACCAGATGGTCAACACCGAAATCAGATTGATTATATTCTTTGTAGCCAAAGATGGAGAAGCTCTATACAGTCAGCAAAACAAGACCAGGAGCTGACTGTGGCTCAGATCATGAACTCTTTATTGCCGAATTCAAACTTAAATTGAAGAAAGTAGGGAAAACCACTAGACCATTCAGGTATGACCTAAATCAAACCCCTTATGATTATACAGTGGAAGTGAGAAATAGATTTAAGGGTCTAGATCTGATGGATAGAGTGCCTGATGAACTATGGAATGAGGTTCGTGACATTGTACAGGAGACAGGGATCAAGACAATCCCCATGGAAACAAAATGCAAAAAAGCAAAAATGGCTTTCTGGGGAGGCCTTACAAATAGCTGTGAAAAGCAGAGAAGCGAAAAGCAAAGGAACTCATTATTAGAATATATTTAAAAAATCAACAGATTTATGTATATTGATCTTGTATCCCACAACTTCACTGAATTCACTTGTCAGATTGCTGCGGCTAGGACTTCCAATGCTGTGTTAAATAGAAGTGGTGAGAGTGGGCATCCTTGTCTTTTTCCTGAATTTACAGAAAAGGCTTTCAGCTTTTTACCATTGCCTGGCGTGCTACGATTCATGGGGTCGCAAAGAGTCGGACACGACTGAGCAACTGAACTGAACTGAACTGAACTGAGATGTTAGCATGTTGCTGTTGCTGTTCAGTCATTCAGTTGTGTCTGACTCTTTGCGACCCCATGGACTACAAAACGCCAGGCTGCCCTGCCCTTCATTATCTCCCAGAGTTTGCTCAAACTCATGTCCATTGAGTTGATGATGCCATCTCAACTTTTACTGCCCACTTCTCCTCCTGGCCTCAGTCTTTCCCAGGATCAGGGTCTTTTCCAGTGACTTGGCTCTTTGCATCAGGTGGCCAAAGTATTGGAGCTTCAGCTTCAGCATCAGTGCTTCCAATGAACTTCCAGGGTCGATTTCCTTTAGGATGGACTGGTTGGATCTCCTTGCTGTCCAAGGGACTCTCAAGAGTCTTCTCCAGCCCCACAGCTCGAAAGCATCAGTTATTGGTGCTCAGCCTTGTTATGCTCCAACTCTCATGTCCGTGAACGACCACTGGAAAAACCGCAGGTTTGACTAGATGGACCTTTGTCGGTGAAGTGATGTCTCTGCTTTTTAATATTCTGTCTAGGTTGGTCATAGCTTTTCTTCCAAGGAGCAAGTGTCTTTTAATTTCATGTCTGTAGTCACCATCTGCAGTGATTTTGGAGCCATAGGAAAATAAAGTCTGTCACTGTTTCCACTTTTACCCCACCTGTTCATCATGAAGCGATGGGACCGGATGCCATGATCTTAATTTTTTGAATGTTCAATTTTTTTTTTTTTTTTTTACTTTATTTTACTTTACAATACTGTATTGGTTTTGCCATACATCAACATGAATCCACCACGGGTGTATGTGAGTTCCCAATCCTGAACCCCCCTCGCACCTCCCTCCCTATACCGTCTCTCTGGGTCATCCCAGTGCACCAGCCCCAAGCATCCTGTATCCTGCATTGAACCTAGACTGGCGATTAAGCCAGCTTTTTCACTTTCCTCTTTCACCCTCATCAAGAGGCTCTTTAGTTCCTCTTTAGTTTCTGCCTTTTGGGTGGTGCGTGTCATCTGCATATCTAAAGTTGTTGATGTTTCTCCCAGCAATCTTGATTCCAGCTTGGGAGTCATCCAGCCCAGCGTTTTGCATGGTGCACTCTGCATGGAAGTTAAATAAGCTAGGTGACAGGATATTGCCTTGATGCACGCCTTTCCCTATTTTGTCCAGCCACTTGTTCCATGTCCAATTCTAACTGCTGCTCTGTGAAGTTAGGAGCAAGCTGAGTATACTACTGTCAAAACCTCCGTGCGCTCGGTGCTCAGCCCTCAGTCATGTCCGACTCTTTGTGACCCCGTGGACTGCAGCCCACCAGGGTCCTCTGTCCCTGGGATTTCTCAGGCAAGCATACTGGAGTGGGTGCCGTTTCTTGCTCTTGGCGAGGCTCCTCTCCCTGGGCCTGGCTTTCCTCGGTGTGTGCATGCAGAGAGACATCGCTGGTCTCCTCTGTTATGGGCCCCTATCTCCTGATGGGGCTCCGCCTCCACGACCCCATCTGAAACCAGTGCGATGTGCTGTGCTAAGTTGCTCAGTTGTGTCCAACTCTCTGCAACCCCGTGGACTATCGCCCACCAGGCTCCTCCGTCCACAGGATTCTCCAGGCAAGCAGACTGGAGTGCGGTGCCATTCCCTTCTCCAGGGGGATCTTCCTGACCCAGGGATCAAACCTGCATCTCTTACGTCTCCTGCACTGGCAGGCGGGTTCTTTTCCACTCGGGCCCCCTGGGAAGCCCCATCTAAACCTGGTTGCCTCTAAAAGGCCCACCTCCAAATACCACCACATTGTAGGTTAGGGCTCCATTATATAAACTTTGAGGAGAAGCACAAACGTCCATAGCAAAGAGTTACACGGGTGTGAAAGGAAATCATGAAATGATCACTGTTTGCAGGTGGTCACTCATCTGCGTAGAACAGCCAACCAAGAATCGATAGACAAATAACAGACCTAGCATGGCTTCACCGAGGTGCAGTGAGGAGCAGTGGGCCAGGCTGCCCGCGCAGCAGTGCAGGTCCTAAAGCGCAGCCGGAGTGGATGAGAACAGGCTCGAGACACACAGCACAGCAGCATTAATGCCAGGAGTGCAGAGAGGCGGGAGACAGAGCGGGGAGCTCGCCTGAGAGAGGCTGTGGTTGGGTGGGGGGAGTCCTCTGAGGTCCTGACATCCCTCCCTGGGAACCCGAAAGTGTCCCCTCTCCAGAAAACAAAATCCTGCGCTCTTCCCATCCAGGCCTTTGGACTGTGGGCAAGCGATTTTGTCTCTGGGTCTCCACCTTCCCCTCTGTAAAGTGGGGATGATCCCAGTTGCAGCCTTCCAGGGCTGTGGGTGGATTCCATGTGATAATGCGGAGGAAAGGCTCAGCTCGTGCTCAGTGCGCGTTGCTGAGAGTAACTATTTACTAATAAATAAGTAATTGAAGAGCACCCCCACCCCCACCCCAGTGCCAAGCTCCGCTGCAGGGCCTGCCTGCCGGCTGCCTCCCAGCCTCCAGCTCCATCAAGGGTTAATGAACTTGGCTGGCTGCTGGAAGCAGGACTGAAGCTCCAGCCCAGCATCACTCCCTATCTGTGAGCCATCTCCTCCTGCCCCCAGCTCAGCCTGCGGAAATGAAAGCCCCTCTAGACTCTGCAGGCTGCATCACAATGACTTGCCCCACTGGGGAGAGGGGGATGGACCCTCCACTGTTTCCTCAGTTCTGGGGCTTCAGGGACAGGGGAGCTGCCTGGAGCTGTCAGCTCACATGTGGGAGAGAAATGGGGTCTTTCCGTTCCTGGCCCTGTGGGGCTGGAGGAAAGTGAAATAGGATGAGGGGAGCAGGGAGAGAGTGCTGGAAGGCTGGGGAGGACCCAGTGGGCACGGGCCCCGGCCCTCAGAGTCTCAGCAAGCAGCACATCCTGCTGGGGACCTGCAGGTGACGACCCACGAGTGAGCTGCGAAATCCATTTACGGGGCTGTGATCCGCATTTTTAAAAAGAGAGCTGGGATAGAAAACAGGGTTCATAGTGGCTAGTGAAGCCACAAGCTTTATCTCAGTCACCTCAAGTGTAGGGGTCAGAAGCCCAGGCCCAGCCCGGGCCTGTGACCGCGAACGCGTCGCGCCACCTTCCGGCCTCGGTTTCCCTGTCTGTCCCACGCCTCCGTCGTCGGGAGAAACGCAGGAGGAGCTCTGGAGCGCTCAGGTGCCCTGCAGCCACCACGGCTGCGGGCTCTTTGTCCTCACTGTGTACAACCTTTCTTCCCTGGGAGATGAGTCACAAAAAGTTGAAAGCCACTGGGTTTGAGGACTGGGGACAGGACCCGTCTACAATGAGAATTTGGAGTGCAGGCTTGAGCAGGGTGGCTCCTCATAGCAAAGAGCAGAGACGGTTTCTTGGGGGAAAAGGACAAGCCAGAGTTCCCAGAGGCAGGCCCGTGTGTGCACAGTGCTCCACAGCCCGATCAGAAGCCCCCACCGTTTGGTCTTCGAATTAATGAACGCTTGTTTCAGACTCTGCACTAGGAGCGGTCCTCATGTGCCCCCGTTCAGGCGTGACATTAGAGCCAGAAGGAAGGGACTCTGTTTCTAATTTTTTTTTTAAAGATAAGCTTTATTTTTTAGAGCAGTTTTAGGTTCACAGCAAAACCGAGCAGAAAGCACAGACAGTTCCCATTTACTCCCGACTCCCTCCCAGTCCCCACCACACACATAGTCACAGCCTTCCTCCCCATCAACGTTGCACCCCCAACCCCACGACCCCCACACCCCAGAATGGTGTACTTGTTACAACTAGTGAACCTACACTGCCACACCTGTATCACACAAGCCAGTAGTTTACATTAGGGTTCACTCTCAGTGATGTACATTCTGTGGGTTTGGACGAAGATGTAATGATGCTGAATCCACCATTATAGTATCACGGAGTAGTTTCACAGAGCACCCTCTGTGCTCCTTGCCCTCGAGCCTCACATCCGGGGTTTTTTCCTTTCCAGAATGTCATGTAGTTGGAATCATACAGTTTGTAACATTTTCAGATTGGCTGCTTTCACTTAATTACGCGCATTTAGGGTTTCTCCCTGTCTTTTCGTAGCTTGGGAGCTCATTTCTTTCTGTTGTTGTCACTAAGTCCTGTCCGACTCTGTGACCCCATGGACTGCAGCACGCCAGGCTTCCCTGTCCATCACCTTCTCCCGGAGTTCACTCAAACCGATTGAGTCCATTGAGTCGGTGATGCCATCCAACCATCTCACCCTCTGTCGTCCCCTTCTCCTCCCGCCTTCAGTCTTTCCCAGCATCAGGGTCTTTTCGAGTGAGTCACCTCTTCCTATCAGGTGGCCAAAGTATTGAAGCTTCAACTTCAGTATCAGTCCTTCCAACAAATATTCAGGATTGATTTCCTTCAGGATGGACTGGTTGGATCTCCTTGCAGTCCAAGGGACTCTCCAGAGTCTTCTCCAACAGCACAGTTCAAGAGCATCAGTTCTTCAGCGCTTCACTTCATTTTAGCACGGAATAATATGTCATCTGGATGGGCCACAGTTTATTCATTCATGCACTGAAGGACATCTTAGTTGCTTCCAAGCTTGGGCAGCTATGAGCAATAAAGCTGCTGAAATATCCATGCGCAGGTTTTCATTTATGTTTTGAAAACAGTTTTTCAACTCATTTGTGTAAACACCGAGGAAGGCGATTGCTAAGTCACACGGTAGAAGGGTGTTCAGTTCTGTAGGAAACCACCACCTGTCATACAAAGTGGCGAAGCACTTTGCACTGCCACCAGCAAGGAGCTGGTTGCTCCTGTCGCTCCACATTGGGGGTGTCAGCGCCCCGATTTGGGCCGTTCTAACAGGGCGCAGTATTCTCTCGTTGTTTTAACTTGCGCTTTCATCATGGCGTGTGAGCTTGGGCATCTCTTCATGTGCTTACTCCCCATCTGCGTATCTTTTTTGGTGAGGTGTCGATTTAGAAGTGTCGCCTGTATTTTTCCCCTGCTTTTGCCATTTTATCTACTTTTGACCGCTGGGTGTCTGTTGCTGTGCTCGGGTTTTCTCTAGTTGCAGCGAGCCGGGGCTACACTCTGGTTGTGGGGCGGGGGCCGCCCGTGGTGGTGACTCCTCCCGTCGCAGAGCACAGATTCTGCCGTGCAGGCTTCAGTAGTTGCAGCAGGGGGCTCCGTGGTGGTGGCTCGCAGGCTCTGGGGCGTGGGCTCGGAGGATGTGGGGCATGGACTCAGCTGCTCTGTGGCAGCTGGGATCTTTCCAGACCAGGGATGAAGCCCACGTGTCCTCCATTGCAAGACGGACTTCTAACCACTGGATCACCAGGAAAGCCCCCTTTGCCTATTATTCAATCAGGTTGTTGATTTGTTGTTACGTGTTAAGAGCTGTTTGCGTGTTCTGAATCACTCTGTTTTAGGTGTTTTTTGCAAATATTTTTCTCCCAGCGTCCCTTTTCATTGCCTTGACACTGTCTTTTGCAGAGTGAACGTTTTTAATTTGGGTGAAACCTAGCCTATCAGTCATTTCTTTCAGGAATGGTGCCTTTTGTGTTGTGTCTAGAAAGATATCACCGTACCCAGGGTCTTTCCGGTTTTCCGCTCTGTTACCCTCTAGGAGTTTTATAGTTGGCAGTTTATATTCAGGTCGGTCACCCATGGTGAGTTCATTCCTTTTTTAATGTTTGTTTTTGTGTATTTATGTATTTGGCTGCACTGGGTCTTACTGGTGGCACGTGGGATCTTTAGTTTGCGTTGTGGTGTGTGTGTGAAATCTGGTTCCGTGACCAGGGATCGCACCCAGGCCCCCTGCACTGGGAGCTCAAGCCTAAGCCACTGGGCCATCAGGGAAGTGCCCATTTTGAGTTAATTCCTGTAGAAGGGTGTGAGGTCTGCGTCTAGTTGGGTTTTTTGCGTGTAGATGTCCAGTTGTCCCAGCACCGTTTGTTGAAGAGACTGTCTTTCCCCCGTTGTGTTGCTTCGTTCTTTTGTCAAGGGTCGGTTGATTATATCTTTGTGGGTCTGTTCCGGGCTCTCCTTTCTGTTGCACCCATCTGTCTGTTCTTTTGCCAGTACCTTCCTGTCTTGATCTGAGTAGCTTTAGAGTAACTAAGTGTTGACCTCAGGTAGTATCTCTGACTTCACTTTTCTAGCCTCTCCATTTTTTAGACGTGGAAATTGAAACTCCGAAAAGTTAAATAACTTTTGCCCAAAGTTGCACAGTAAACGGCAGAGCCAGGATTTGGACTCAAGCCTTTTGAATACAAAGTTTGTGCTTAGGACAGAGATTCAGTTCAGTTCAGTTCGGTTCAGTTCAGTTCAGTCGCTCAGTCGTGTCCGACTCTCTGCGACCCCACGAATCGCAGCACGGCAGGCCTCCCCGTCCATCACCAGCTCCCGGAGTTCACCCAGACTCACGTCCATCGAGTCCGTGATGCCATCCAGCCGCCTCATCCTCGGTCGTCCCTTCTCCTCCTGCCCCCAGTCCCTCCCAGCAGCAGAGTCTTTCCCAGCGGGTCAGCTCTTCGCATGAGGTTAAAACGCTGGAAATGGGAAAAGAGACTCGGAGGGGAAAGAAAAAAAAAAGAGAGGGAAGGAGAGGAGACTGTCAGCAGCATAAGAAGCAACAGCTTCCCCCAGAGGCCCTAGCGTGAGCCCCTCCTCGTCCAGTGCTGGGGAGAACAGTCTGGGGGCGAGGAGGAGTCTGGGAGACCGTGCGTGTGTTCTGAAGATGAAGCCAACAGGACTTTCTAGCAGGCTGGGTTTGGGCTGCAGAGAGGAGAAGGGGGTTCAGTGTGACTCCAGCGTTCTGGAAGGGTGGAGGTGCCGTTCCAGTGGAGAGGCTGCCCGGGGGCGAGGGTGAGGGACCATGCTCTGTAGCCGCCCAGGGGAATGGGCTGGTGCCACCTCTCCCAGGTCCAGTGGCGCGCGTCACCTCTGCAGGTGAAGAGGGAGCAAGGGGACCCCTCCGCTCAGGAGGAGCTTTCAGGAGACGTGTGGCACTGGAGCTGCAGGCTGTAAAGGAGGTTCTGAGAGCTGGGGCGTGCTCAGATCCTGGGGTCTCCCAGCCTGAGGTCCGGGACCCTTCCCCTAAGCTGGCCTGCTGGTCACGTGGGGTGGGAGTTCAGGAGGGGACTCCCTGAGGAAGACTGGAGTCCTCACCTCGCTAGTGCTTTCAAGGACGCTTCTCAGCTGTGTCACCAGCTGTAAGCAGTTTATTTTGGGTCAAAGCACAGAGGGAGAAAGCAACTCCTTCCTTCCCGTTCCCGCCCTCCCATTACAACAACAGTCTCCAGTGGGCGACCCCATCTTTAACACTTCTGTCACACTTGCTTCTCCCTTCTTAACCAAGGGACTTTGGCCTGGAGCTCAAGGTCTTTGCAAGCAACAGTGTTTGGCTAGAATTTAACAGGGTCACTCTACATTCCGTCTCCGCAGTCTGCGGTGACCTCGTATGAATGGCAAATCAAACAGAGATCAAAGTTTCTCTTCATTCCATCTAAGTTGAAAATGTGAATGGGTCTACTAAATAGAGATTTGATAAATAAATGTGGCGAACATCTTGGCGGTGATGCGTCGCTCTCCACCTGTTGGGGCAGGTCCCTTAGTTGGCACGTGTGTAGGGTGGCTGAGAGGTTTGTCATTGAGAGTGTCTGGGGCACCCGCTGAGTCTGCCTCCGTCTGGGACACTTGTGCCCTTCTTCTCATTCCCTGGCCATTTCCTCTAGGAAGTGGGATCCAGCCTTTCCTCCCGGCCCTCCAATCTTGGCGGGCTCTTCTCTGTCCGAGAACCTTGGGTTGGTGTCCTGCGGTCCCCAGTCCACTGGGGGGCGTCTCCACGAGGCCCAACCTGCCCACGCCTGCACTGACCTCACGCCGGCCACCCCGATCCTGCGTTAGGGCTCGGGAGCCAGGGCTTCCTGCGTCGCAGCGCTGTCTGTTTGCCCTCTGCCCCTCAGCAGCCCCGGGACACAGGGGCCAACCCTGAGAGGTGACGGGGCTGCGAGGTGGCTGGGCGGGCGATCCAGGGTGGCACAGTGATAGCAGTGCCAGGCTGGGCTCCCAGGCCCCATGAAAGGGCCACATGGGAAAGGGGGCAGGAGGAAGCAGGGCTTCACGGGGCAGAGGGCTTGGGACGGGGCCTCTTGCCAGCGCTGCGGCTGCCCCACCACACATCTAGCCTGTTAAGACCCAAACCAGGTCCCCAGGCACTGGGGACTTACTGGGAGTCACAGAGAGGGTCGTGCCTGGGACATAGGGCTGCCATTTCTGGCCTCTGAAAGGTGAGGGCTCCGCTCAAAATCCCTTGATATTCATCATTTTTTTTTTTCACATTTACTCTGCATCGGGCACTATTCTGAGCAACTTCTAGGTATTAACGTGCTTGCTTCTCCTGATAACCCTATTATACAGGTGCTTTTATGATTCCCCTTTTGACGATAGGGACACCGAGGCACCGTGAGGCAAAAAACCTCGCCAGAGATCTCACAGCAGGTCCGCGGCGGAGCCGGAAATCAAAGCCAGAGAGTTTGGCTTCCCCGCTTGTCAAAAGTCACAGGTCAGGGACTTTCCCAGCAGTGAGGAATCTGCCTTGCAGCTCAGGGGCCACAGATTCGATCCCTGATTGGGGAACTAAGACCCCGCACGCTGCAAGGCGACTGAGCCCGTGCACGCCTCCTACTGAGCCTGCACGCCGCAGTGAAAGATCCCCAGCGCTGCAACTAAGACCCAACACAGCCAAATAAATAAGTGTTTAAAAAAGAAAAGGCGCGAGCCACACTGTGGCCTTACTCCTGCTAGAACCTCCAAGGCCACTGGTGCAGAAGGGTCAAGGCCAGAGCTCCAGAGGTTGGAAGGGCCCTGGTCTCCCTGCCTCCCACCCAGCCCATCACCCCTTGAGAGCCTCCCTGGTGGGAGCCATGCCCCCTCTGCTTGCATACCCCCAGTGGAGAGGGGCTCACCCCTCCTGGCCGCCCGGGGCCCCCTGCTCCACTCCGCCTGAGACCTGTGAATCCAGGGCCGGCTGGGGTCTGACACTGCCCTTATGCACCCCAGCCCTGCCCACTGCCCTGCTCTGGGACAGCCCAGAGGGGGCCTCTCTGACTGCTGCAGAACCAAGAGGCTCCTCTGAACCCCAAGGTCTGTGACTCTGGCCCGAGAGGCTCCAAGGATGAAATTATCACGGGCTGCGGCCACCTGTCTGTGTGTACGTTCCCGGTGGTGGGCTCCGCTTCCACTCAGCCTCCCCCCGACTTTGTCCCCCACGGCGAGGCCAGCCTGGTGCACTGTTTCCAGGGTCCAGCTCTTTTAAATTTAGCTGCAGGAAAAAGCAGTTTGTGTGGGCCTGGACCGCGGAGACAATCAGCAACAGGAAAAAGTCATCCGAGGGGAGTTTTCAGTGAATTATGGAGGCATTGTCCCTGCGCCCAAGGAGCCAGGGTTGCTAGTCCAGCCTCGCTGACCCAGCCCAGGCCTCAGGGGCCAAACACTGCCTGAGCTGCGTCAGGACAACACAATGTAAGCGTCTAAAGGCCAAGGGGAAAAAAAAAAAAAGAGCAGAGGAAGAAAAATACTGGAAATTCCCTGTGTCGCAGCAATGGAAGAGCCTTTCTTGAAAATCAACAGCTAGGGAAAGGTTGCTGCCCGCCCAGGCCGGGGGCCTCGGGGGCGGGAGGAAGTCGAAAACGATATTCTGAGATATTTTCAGTCTGGTGTGATGCCCGTGGATTTTCCAAAACATGAGGACCTCATGCTGGGGGGAGAGTTGAGGTGGGACTGGAGTTGACTGGGGGTGTGGCCAGGCTCAAGATGGGCCAGGACGAGGACATAAACAGAAGCTGACCCAGTTGGAGCGCTCTGGTGTCCCAGCTGGCTGAGGTGAAGGCCCCTCGCAGACCTGGGAGCCCCAGGAGGTCTCCCATTGATCCAGAGGCCCTTCTGGATCTCACCTTGAGGAGAGGACCACACATGAATGCTGGGGTCCCCTGCACAGAAAGCTTGCTAGGTGGCCAGGCAGATTCTGCTTGCTCACCTCTTCTGATGGGGAGCTCACTACCTATGGTCAGCCTAACCCATTTCTGCACAACTCACGCTGGGAGAAACAATAAAATTACTTTTGGAGGGGACATAGTGGTGAACAAAATAGATATAAATGTCTGCACTCAGAGAGCTTTGCGACCCCATGGACTACAGCACACCAGGCCTCCCTGTCCATCACCAACTCCCGGAGTTTACCCAAACTCATGTCCATCAAGTCGGTGATGCCATCCCACGATCGCATCCTCTGTTGCCCCCTTCTCCTCCTGCCTTCAATCCTTCCCAGCATCAGGGTCTTTTCAAATGAGTCGGTTCCTCGCATCAGGTGGCCAAAGTATTGGAGTTTCCGCTTCAACATCAGTCCTTCCAATGAATATTCAGGACTGATCTCCTTTGGGATGAACTGGTTGGATTTCCTTGCAGTCCAAGGGACTCTCAACAGTCTTCTCCAACACCACAGTTCAAAAATATCAGTTCTTTGGCCCTCAGCTTGCTTAATAGTCCGACTCTCACATCCATACATGACTACTGGGAAAACCGTAGCCTTGACTAGACATGTTACCCAGGGATCAAACTCGCATTGCTCTCATCTCCCGCATTGGCAGGGGGGTCCTTTCCTGCTAGCGCCGCCTGAGAAACCTGGTAGACATCATAAGCACTATGAGAAGGGACGTCCCTGGCAGCTCAGATGGTGAAGAGGCTGCCTGTAATGCAGGAGACCCAGGCTCGATCTCTGGGACAGGAAGATCCCCTGGAGAAGGAATTGGCTACCCACTGCAGAATTCTTGTGTGGGGAATTCAATGGACAGAGGAGCCTGGCGGGCTGCAGTCCATGGGGTGGCAAAGAGTGAGACACAGCTGAGCAACTAACGCTTTCCCTTTTCACTTTCATGAGAAGGTAAATCATGGACAGAAGCAGGAGGGGCTTGAGATACAATGTGAAAAAGAGAAAGTTAAAGAGAAAATTCCTCCTTCCTCTCAGCTGGGAGCAGCCTCACTCTGTCTGTGGGCCCATAGCCCGTCTGCTCCTTCCATCCTCGGTTCCGAGCTGAACAGGGTCAGCCACTCATGCGGTGGGGGCTCTGGCCCCTCTTCGCTCCTGTCCAGCAGCCCCGAGCTGAGTGCCTTCCCCAGAAGCGGGCACAGCGTTTTAAGCCCCCTCTCTCTCTGGGTGCACCTCTGTCCCCATTTAGCTGTTTTAGAAGCTGTGTCCCACTGTCACCTCCTCTTGAGCTGTGGCAACTCACCCTCGCAGCAGCAGTGTCAAGACTGACTGCCCGCCTCCTTGCTGGCACCGAGCAGCCAAGAAGCCCCGCCTCCTTTGTCCAAGGTGCTGGGGGTTTGCAGACCCAAGAGTAAGAATTTGCATTTATTCCTCTTGGTTCCTCTTTTGGAATTCTTTTTTGGCACAGAGTTGGATCACGTATGAGGAAAAAAAAGAGTTAATAGTAACATACAGAGTGCCTGAAAACACACAACAAAAATCAAGGAAGGAAAAACAGGCAAAGACTCTGATCAGGCCATTCTCTACAGAAATGCAAATGCCAATAAAGCCATTCCTCAGTCAGGCAGTGGTGGAGCCGCAAACAAAAAGAACAGTGAGATGCCATTTCTCTCCCATCAGATCAGAAAACAATATTAAACATTGATGACCTCCAGTGCCAGCAAGGTGGGGGGCAGTCAAGCAGTTTCGACACTGCTGGTGGGAGTGTGAGTTGCCCCAATCTGTTGGGACAGTAATCTGCAGTTTCTATTAAAGTTTAAAATGTGTGTGCCGTTTGATCCAGCAATTCCACTTCGGAGAATTTATCCTGCAAAACCGTACAGACACATGAGGTGCTATGTCCAAGAATATTTGTTTTAAAACAACAACAAAAAAAGGCGTGCACTACGTGTTGATTAGTAGGGCAGTGCTTAAATGAATCCTGGGATATTCATTCTATAAAATATTTGGCAGCCGTATGTACAGGCCTGGAACCCTGCTTATTTATATTACTGGACAGAAAAACAAGTTGCCAAGTCAGGTACATGGCGTGATCTTATTTTTGTAAACATGTTTTGAAAGAGCAAAGAGTAAAAGGGAAAGAACGCGTCAGCAAACGGCCAACACTGTTTACCCCCGCCCGGGGCCAGAGGGTCGAGAGGAGCCAGAGGACCGTCTTTATGTGGCTTCTGTATTGTTTTGACTCTCACAGTCAGTTTTTAGAGCTCTAATCATTAAAGTAGTAAATATCAACGCTTTTTCTTTAAAAAAGCCATTTTGAGCGGTTCTTGCCATGTCGTCATAATGAACAAAGGATGGTAGGTCGGGAGGAGTAACCTGGTGGCCACGCCTCGCCTCCCCAGGCAGGAGTCCCCTGTCCGCCCAGCTGGGCGCCAGGCTCACCGCAGGCCCTCCGGGGAGTAACCTGGTGGCCACGCCTCCACAGGCAGGAGTCCTCTGCTCAAGGAGCCTTGCCGGCTCCCCTGGCTCAGTTTCCCTCATCTGCCTTTTCCACTGTTCTGTGAACAGTGCTGGCTCCAGAAACTGTGCAGAAGGGACTGGGCTGGGTTTCCTGACCTGGGTGAAACGTGTGGGGACCAGGACAATACTCAGGTTCCCCCCGGGCATGCCAGCTCTGAGCAGTGGCAGAGGCTGCTGTGCAGAAAGGGATTCTGAGGCCATTTTCAGGCTCCGCTGGCCAGAGTGCTGGGATTGATGAGCAGTGTCTGCCCTTGTCCGGGGACTGGTGGACGGATGCTCTAGATACTGAGGCATCATGCCTGGCCTAGGCCCACAGTTCCCAACCTGGAACTAGCACAGAAGTCACAGGGGACCTTCACGTGCAGATTCAGGTCTGACAGGTCTGCGGCAGGGCCCAAGAGTCTGCATTCTAGCAAGCCCCGGGAGGTCTGGGGCTGCGGGTCTGAAGACCTTTGCACTCTCCATTCGCGGCTACCTTCTCTTCTCCTTCAAGTTTTTTCACATATTTGCGAACAGAACTGACCACCCGCTCCCCACTGTCCAGCACTGTCCAGATATCCGTCACATCTCTGATCCTTGGAACAGCCCAGGTTATTATCATCTCCCTTGACAGACGAGAAACAGTAGGTCTGGGCGGGGAAAAACGTCACCCACGATCCCCCAGTCGCTGGTGGCAGATTGATCGCCCACCTCCCCCACTCCCAACCATCTTCCTGAAGCCAGAAACCAGCCAGAAAGACCCTGCTGCTCCCCGAAAACCCTCCGTCCCAGCCATAAATAAGGCCCCAGGCTGGCCAGGTCCCTCCTCCTCCCTGAGCAACATTTCACAGCAGGCCCGGGCTGGGCAGCCGCGGAGGGAAGGGAGGCCTGTGGACAGCGTGAGTTATGGGCTCCGGGAAGCCCATTAGTCACCGAAGCGAGAGAAGTTAACTCGAGCTTATTAACTCTAAACGTTTATTATTCACATTGATCACCCGGCAGACAGCAGCTGCCACCCCAGCCAGGAGCCGCCGTGCATTCTGATGGCAGGGTGGTGTTGCGGCTGAAGGGAGTCCCGAGTCCCCAGGAAAGGCAAGCAGAGAGCAGGCAGCCTCTGCTGCCCCTTGCAAGAGGCGCGAAGGGCTTCTCATCACTGGCCTGTCCCTCGTCCCCACACATCTCCCGGCCTGTGTTCTGGGCCAGGCGTGCATGTGTGACCCGTCTCCGCCGTCACAGGCTGCCCACTCGGTGAGCGACGTGGCACAGCCTGGTGGTGGGTAGCCCAGCCTTGTGGTCTCCCCGGTTTAATCTTCGGCTCCGCCGCTCAGCAGCAGGTGACCTTTCGTTTAAGTCCTGTGACTTTTCAGACGCTGCCATTTGTCATCTATAAAGTGGGGACACGCTCGTTCACTGGACGGATAATTTATTGAGTCCCTATGGACAGAACGGCTCGCTGCCCTCAGGGAATTTGTATTTGGAGATGGACAGATAGGAAGCAGTTGAAGAACACAAATGGAAAAGAGTCATTTCAGATAGCAGTGAGTGCCAGGAGGCAAATAGCCTGGCTCGCACGGTGGAGAGTGACTGGCGGCGTTGGGGGGACACCAAGGAGGCGGCCCTTGAGCTGAGACCCGAATGATGGGCAGGAGGCAGCCGGGGAGGGATCTTGGCCAAGGGGAGGCCGGGCGGAGGAAGCAGACTGGGAGGACACACAGCGGAGCCTGGGGACCGGAGAAGAGCTGGGGGCCTGGGGGTTCCATGAGACAAGGGCAGAGAGAGAGGGGCCCGCAGCCCTTGTGGGAGCATAGATGTCACTGCATGGAGTGGTTTCGGGCTAAAAGAGCTGTCAGGGACGTTCCTGTCCTTCACCTCTCCCCACGGTTGTGATGAAGTGCAGTGGACACTGGGGGGGCCACGGTCTGAGCCCCGTTGCAGGACAAAGCCCCAGTCCCCCAGCTGCAGTGATGCTGGCCGCTAACGGCCGACAGCTGCCCCTCTCCCGAGCGTTGCCCTTGGTGCCTCCCTTCTCCAGGACCACTTCCCTCAAGGTGGGGCCACCTCTGCGGTGCTCTCGGTGCTCTAGAGCTGAGGGGGCGGGGAAAGGGCCGGGCAGAGGCCAGTCTCCAGTGGGGACCACAGCCTTGCTTGGCATCTTGCCCCAGCCTCCCATGCTCCTGCCGAGAGTGCTTCTTCAATACTTCACGTGCACCTGGATCCCTGACTGGGGCTCTTGCTTCTAGGGGACCCGACCTAAGACATGAGGATTAGGTCCAACAGGGACTATAAAGGCTGAAACCAAGGCCTGCCACGCTGTGGTCACTCAGGGCGAGCAGCTTCTCTGGTTTCACCAAGGCATTCGTGCTTCTAGCACCGGAAGCCCTGCCACCCAGGAAGCCCCTCGGTCCTGGGCAGGCCGGGATGGCTGGTCGCTGGTACCTGCTTGATGTGATTCATTCATCCATCCCACAAATGCCGCCTGGCGGGAGCCTGTGCCCTGCTCCGTAAGCAGAGTCACGATCAGATTCCGCTTCACAGAGCTCTCAGCCCAGCTCCGGGAGGCTGGCAGGGTCATCAGACCTCACTCAGGCCTGCAGGTCAGGAGAGCTGTTCTTGAAGGGGGAGGAGCTGCTGCCCAGCGAATGAGGCTGGGGCGGGGTACGGGGAGGGTCTCAGGACAGCACCCAACCTGGGGAGCTGATGGTCAGGGAAGCCCCGAGCTTCAGATCTCTGGATGCAGAGAGAGGCGGCAAGAAGCAGGTTCTGGGGAGCCACTGGCCATGCCCTCAGCTGCTCCAGACAACAGGAAAGCCAGGATGCCTGCAAAGCAAAAACCTCTTTGGGGAGAGCCCTCTGGGGCCACTGAGGCCCCTGGGTCACCAGTTAAGATGGTTAAGACAGGACAGGGAAACTCCCGTGAGCCCCACAACAGTCCAGATAAATGGGCCGAGTGTCTCCATTTTACAGACAGGAAAACCGAGGCTTAAAGAGGAATGGTCACTTGCCCAAAGTCACCCAGCCTGTGAGTGGTACAGCCTTGTGGGTGGGGGGTGTGTCCCAGGACTCTCAGGCTCCACAGCCACCAGGCTACCTCATTCATTCTCTGGACAAGGAAGGCATTCCAGCCTGCATTTGGTTCATCCCCGTCTATACTGCCCCTCTCCTCGACTCTCTGATTCTAGAGGGAAGTGAACGAAAGTGGAGGTCGCAGAGCCAGCCTGCCTGGGTCCAGACCACAGACCGGCCTTCCCTCTCTGTGCCCCAAGGGCCTCGTCTCTCAAAGAGGGGGTCACAAGAGCACCTCCCTCCAAGGCTAGCTATAAAGATTAAATGAGTTAATATATGGAAAGCACTTAGAGCAGAGTCTGGCACATCGTCTCAGCTATTATTGCTCTCTTTGTTACCATGACTTAGAACAAGCAAGTCATAAAGTAAAACACTGGATACAACCTGAATGCTCCGCAGCACAGGGGTCATTACGCCAGCCATGACTGAGCAATTTCGGCGGACACGGCAGTGACTAAGGCAGGTGGTCTCAGCACAACCGCAGACAGCTAGGCAGAGAAAAGAATAGCAAGTGTGGAGCTTGACCAGCGCGGCTGGAGCCACCAGAGCAATAACAGCACAGACCCTTCAGTGGAGTGCAGCGTGACGAGGGGTTTAAGTAAATGCTGCTGGATCGGTTAGATATCCACACGGAGGAAAAAAGATGCTTGACCTCTACCCCGGACCACACGCCTGTATCCGCTTCAGTAGACTCCGAGCATTGCCCGTCCTGAGCGGAACACTGGCTCTCTGTATGTGAAATGCCGGGCTGGATGAATCACAAGCCGGAATCAAGTTTGCTGGGAGAAATATCAGCAACCTCAGATGTGCAGATGATACCACTCTAGTGGCAGAAAGCCAAGAGGAACTAAATAGCCTCTTGATGACAGTGAAGGAGGAGAGTGAAAAAGCTGGCTTAAAACTTAGCGTTCAAAAAGCTAAGATCATGGCATCCAGTCCCATCACTTCATAACAAACAGATGGGGAAGAAGTGGAAACAATGGCAGATTTTATTTTCTTGGACTCCAAAGTCACTGCAGACAGTGACTGCAGCCATGAAATTAACAGATGCTCGCTCCTTGGAAGGAAAGCTATGACAAACCTAGATAGCACATTAAAAAGTAGTGACTCACTTTGCTGACAAAGGTCTGTCTAATCAAAGCTATGGTTTTTCCAGTAGCTGTGTATGGATGTGAGCGTTGGACCTTAAAGAAGGCTGAGTGCCGAAGAATTGATGCTTTTGAACTAGGGTGCTGGAGAAGACTCTTGAGAGTCCTTTGGACTGCAAAGAGATCAAACCAGTCAACTTTGAAGGAAATCAACCCTGGATATTCATTGGGAGGACTGATGCTGGAGCTCTAATACTTTGGCCATCTGATGTGATGAGCCGACTCATTGGAAAAGACCCTGATGCTGGGAAAGATTGAGGGCAGGAGGAGAAGGGGACGACAGAGAATGAGACGGTTGGATGGCGTCACTGACTCAATGGACATGAATTTGAGCAAACTCCAGGAGATAGTGAAGGACTGGAAAGCCTGGCGTGCTAAAGTCCATTGGGTTGCAAATAGCTGGACAGGGCTTGGCGACTGAACAACAACATTCTCCCAGTCTTGCACTTTGAAGAACATAACCTTATGAAAAAATATGAGAACTTGGAATAGTAAAGCCACTTAAAGAGCATGCACAGACTCTGATGAGGAAGCCAAGGCGAATTTCAGAGGTGTCGATGGCTCCACATGAATGAAAATTTCGGCTGTGATGGTTGTCCTTTCAATAAAATGACAGTCCTTTATTCTAAAGTTTGCTCGCATAACTCCCCCCAGTCCAAGATGATCACAAGTGTGGGAAGATGAATTTTAGGCAACAGTCAATAAGAAAGTTCCAATTTCCTTTGGAGAAAAAGGAAAACATGTTTTGTTGTCCCCCGACAGTGAGATGGAAAAAAAAAAAACAAGGGAAAAGTCACCCCACGCTTTCCTTGTGGCCGTGGGCCCCCACCACCGAGGCGCCGCGAGGAAGTCGAAGGTTGACTGAGCAAAACATGTTTTCCTTGAGCAGGACGTCTGTAGGAACTGTTGGAATCAATTATTGGGAAACACAAAAATAAAACAGGCTTCAGCCCATGGTAAACACTACCCCTTCTTTCTGGGATCAGGAAAACAAAGGTCAGGATTGGGGTCAGCCTGGAACAGTGGACCAACACTCCAGGAAGGAGGCCGAGATCCTGGCTTTGGTGAGACCTGGCGAGGCTGGAAGCCTTCCCCAGCCTCAGTTTACCCAGCTGCAAACCCACGATCCTGCGTCCATGTCCCAGAGCTGGGGGAGCTTACTGCTCAGTACGTGTGTACTTGGCTTCTGTTCCCTGCCAGACTTGGGGCTGGGCACTCGGAGATGCTGCTCCGGAAGCTCTGGCACGCACAGGGCCAGCCTCCCGGGCACATGGCCTTGGCAGGCATGCAGGGACCCGCGACCAGGAGGGCCCGTGCTTGGTGTACACCTCTGTGTCCTACGGTCACCGTGTGGAATTCTTCATTTTTGGACAGGAGGCACTGCATTTTCATTTTGCTCTGGGCCCCACAGCTGCATGGCTGCACCTGGCTTTTTGCTTGTGCTCTGAGTGTGCCTGACCCCCAGGGTCCCCTCCAAGGCTTGGCACAGAGAGGGTGTTGATACACGGGGTTGAAATGAATGTCAGAAGAGAGGCTGGGGTTACAAATACTGCTCTGCCGCTGCCCCAGGTGTGTGCCCTGGTCACAGAGGATCCCTCCAACCCACATCCCTGCCACTGTTTTGGGGGAAATTATCTCCATCTTGTTTGGGAAGGTTCTGAGATAAGGGCCGTGGGAGAAGCATCAGCTGGGGTCACAGCCTTCTACTGCTCTTCTGTTTTCCTGAGCAACTCCCTGGGCCTCAGTTTCCTCATCTGTAAAATGGGTATAGTCATACCTGTCACACACAGTGCCTGTGATGATTAAACATAATGTGTAAAGCACCCACAGCTCCACCAGTTTGAGGAGGCACCGAGCCCACGTCTGTGCAGGTGGGGGAGTGTCTGCATCCCGAAGGAGACAAATCCTCCTCAGTCTTTAAAAGTAAGTTTGACCAGACCCTGGAGCAAGGTCTGGACGCTGCTGCCTGTTCACTAGTGAAATGTGAACACTGTGTGTTTATGAATAGCTAAAAATTAGCCACACTATCCAGTCAGAGAGGAGTGGCGTATGGATTAGACCTTCACAAACACAAGCACATGTCTGCCTGCTCAGAGACTTCAGATCGTAACTGATGGCCTGTTCTGTGCCAGGTGCTTCTTCACTAATAATACTTAGTAACGATTCCTAATGATGTTGTTCAGGTGCTCACTCGTGTCCGACTCTGCAGCCCCATGGACTGCAGCACGCCAGGCTTCCCCGTTCCTTTACCGTCTCCTGGACTTTGCTCAGACTCACGTCCATCGAGTCACTGATGCCATTCAACCATCTCATCCTCTGTCGCCCCCTTCTCCTCCCGCCTTCTATCGTTCCCAGCATCAGGGTCTTTTCCAAGGAGTCAGCTCTTCGCATCAGGTGGCCAGAGTATTGGAGCTGCAGCTTCAGCATCAGTCCTTCCAGTGAACATTCAGGGCTGATTTCCTGTAGGACGGACTGGCTAGACCTCCTTGCTGTCCTGGACAGTATCTACCATGCTGAGCACTTATGTATCAACAGGAGCCAGGCTGAGCACTGCAAGGCCATTGTCTTCCTTCACCTCTCCTAGTGGGCATGTGGGGTAGGTGCTAGAAGTGCCCCCTCTTATAAAGGAGGGTGAACACCCAGTGGGACAAGGACTTGCTGGGGGCCCAGAGCTGGGAGGTGGGCCGAGCCTTGGGGCTCAGACCCCAGAGTGTTGTCCACACCCGCATCCCAAAGTCTGAGCTCAGACGGTGAGATCACGGGGATCCACCAGACCACGTGCAGAAGGTCCCCTCCCTCATATGCCGTCCCCCGCCCCCCGGCCAGGGCCTCCCCTGAACTGGAGGGGGTCAGGCTCTAGCTAGCAGCCCCCCTGCCGGAGGGCAGCTAGGAGGAGTCTCCCGCAGGGCACCCTGTGTGTTGACCGCAGCCCCTGCTGGAAGGATGGAGACCCCGGCTATGGTGTTCCCAGACTGAACCTGCTTTGTTTCTGTGTGTGTGGATTTCAGGTAGGAGAGGCTCACCCCCCAGAAACTGATGATGTCCACGGCAGGGAGTGACATTGCCTCCGGGTCCCTCTGCCCAGGTGCACATGTGCTTGTTAAGCTAATTAATACAGCCTTTCCAGAGCCGCTGTCTCCCCCGCCCTCTGCCACTGGCCAGCAGAGAGATGCAGCTCCCCTGCGGAGCTCCACAGGGGGGGTGGGGGGGAATAAACCCCGAGTCAGGCCATGTGGCTCATCAGAATGCCTCTTTTACAATCACCAGCCTCGCTGGTCTGTCAGGGAAGGTGACACCACCACCTTGGTTGTGCAGAGATGTCCTGCAAGGGGATGACAGCCCTGTGAAGACGTGAGCTCCCCGTCGCAGGGGGCAAGTCAGGAGCAGGCAGCCGTCAGGGGTTGGAGGTTGGAATCGACCACTTGGCAGGCCTTCTGGGGGCTCACCCAGTGCGGCGGGGCGGGGTTTGGACACACCCCTGCCCCCTCTGACGTTCTTGCACACTGCTGGGTTATTAATGGACAGGCTCCCGTCTGACGACCCAGTTGGAACCTCAGGCTCTGTGGCTGGAAAGGGTCTCTGTGCTCCTCCCAGCCTGGTCTCCACTCACAGGGGAGCCTCCACAGCCACAGTCCCGTGTTTCCCGAAGGAAGAACCTCCACCTCAACCCCAGGGACCCTTAGCTCACTGGGCCTGGAATGGGGTTTTGGAAGCCATCCTTGAACAGCCCAGAAAGCGCTTCAGACCAGGAGGTTTGCATCCCCCTGGGTTAACCCAGTGATGTGGTCAATAGTAGTGGCCTGGACAAACCCTCGGAGGTTTTTCAGAAAGTCAGTCGCCTTTCCTTGTCCGTGTGCGAACAAGCTTTCGGAAGGGTAAGGAGAATGGCGCGGGCCCACTGGGTTTCCCCTCAACTCCACCCCTCCCAGCCGTGTGGTCTCAGGCTCAAGACTTTCCTTCTCTGAGCCTCAGTTTCCTCACCTGAAAAATGGAGAGAATGCTAGCTTCCTCCCAGTGCACTGGCCCCCAACACAGTCCTTGTGAAAATAAAAGCGGTAGGCACTCAGTCGTGTCCGACTCTTTGTGACCCCGTGGACTGTAGCCCGACAGGCTCCTCCGGCTGTGGGATTCTCCAGGTGAGAGGCCTGGAGTGGGCAGCCATGCCCTTCTCCAGGGGATCTTCTTCACTCGGGGATCAAACCCAGGTCTCCTGCATTACAGGCAGACTCTTTACTGTCTTAGCCAGCAGGGATGTCCCCAACACAGTTCTGGTGACTGTCAGTTGCTGAACCAAGTCAGTTTCTTTACAGTTCAGTTCAGTCGCTCAGTCGTGTCCGACTCTTTGCGACCCCATGAACTGCAGCACGCCAGGCCTCCCTGTCCATCCCAACTCCCGGAGTTCACCCAAACCCAAGTCCATCGAGTCGGTGATGCCATCCAACCATCTCATCCTCTGTCGTCCCGTTCTCCTCCTTCCCTCAATCTTTCCAAGCATCAGGGTCTTTTCAAATAAGTCAGCTCTTCGCATCAGGTGGCCAAAGTACTGGAGTTTCAGCTTTAGCATCATTCCTTCCAATGAACACCCAGGACTGATCTCCTTTAGGATGGACTGGTTGGATCTCCTTGCAGTCCAAGGGACTCTCAAGAGTCTTCTACAACACCACAGTTCAAAAGCATCAATTCTCGGTGCTCAGCTTTCTTCACAGTCCAACTCTCACATCTATACATGACCACTGGAAAAACCATAGCCTTGACTAGATGAATCTTTGTTGACAAAGTAATGTCCCTGCTTTTTAATATGCTGTCTAGGTTGGTCATGACTTTCCTTCCAAGGAGTAAGCGTCTTTTAATTTCATGGCTGCAATCACCATCTGCAGTGATTTTGGAACCCAGAAAATAAAGTCAGCCACTGTTTCCACTGTTTCCCCATCTATTTGCCATGAAGTGATGGGACCAGATGCCATGATCTTTGTTTTCTGAATGTTGAGCTTTAAGCCAACTTTTTCACTCTCCTCTTTCACTTTCATCAAGAGGCTTTTTAGTTCCTCTTCACTTTCTGCCATAAGGGTGGTGTCATCTGCACATCTGAGGTTATTGATATTTCTCCTGGCAATCTTGATTCCAGCTTGTGCTTCTTCCAGCCCAGCTTTTCTCATGGTGTACTCCGCATTTAAGTTAAATAAGCAGGGTGACAATATACAGGCTTGACGTACTCCTTTTCCTATTTGGAACCAGTCTGTTGTTCCATGTCCAGTTCTAACTGTTACTTCCTGACCTGCATATAGGTGTCTCAAGAGGCAGATCAGGTGGTCTGGTATTTCCATCTCTTGAAGGATTTTCCACAGTTTGTTGTGATCCACACAGTCAAAAGCTTTGGCATAGTCAATAAAGCAGAAGTAGATGTTTTTCTGGAACTCTCTTGCTTTTTCCATGATCCAGCGGATGTTGGCAATTTGATCTCTGGTTCCTCTGCCTTTTCTAAAACCAGCTTGAACATCTGGAAGTTCACGGTTCATGTATCGCTGAAGCCTGGCTTGGAGAATTTTGAGCATTACTTTACTAGCGTGTGAGATGAGTGCAATTGTGCGGTAGTTTGAGCATTCTTTGGCATTGCCTTTCTTTGGGATTGGAATGAAAACTGACCTTTTCCAGTCCTGTGGCCACTGCTGAGTTTTCCAAATGTGCTGGCATATTGAGTGCAGCACTTTCATAGCATCATCTTTTAGGATTTGAAATAGCTCAACTGGAAATCCATCACCTCCACTAGCTTTGTTCGTAGTGATGCTTCCTAAGGCCCACCTGAGTTTACATTCCAGGGTGTCTGGCTCTAGGTGAGTGATCACACCATCGTGATTATCTTGGTCGTGAAGATGTTTTTTGTACAGATCTTCTGTGTATTCTTGCCACCTCTTCTTAATATTTTCTGCTTCTGTTAGGTCCCTAACATTTCTGTCCTTTATTGAGCCCATCTTTGCATGAAATGTTCCCTTGGTATCTCAAATTATCTTGAATGAAGAGATCTAGTCTTTCGCATTCTGTTGTTCTCCTCTATTTCTTTGCACTGATCACTGCTGAAGGCTTTCTTATCTCTCTTTGCTATTCCTTGGAACTCTGCATTCAATTGGGTATATCTTTCCTTTTCTCCTTTGCTTTTTGCCTCTCTTCTTTTCACAGCTATTTGTAAGGCCTCCCCAGACAGCCATTTTGCTTTTTTGCATTTCTTTTCCATGGGGATGGTCTTGCTCCCTGTCTCCTGTACAGTGTCACAAACCTCCATCCATAGTTCATCAGGCACTCTGTCAGATCTAGTCCCTCAAATCTATTTCTCACTTCCACTGTATAGTCGTAAGGGATTTGATTTAGGTCATACTTGAATGGTCTAGTGGTTTTCCCTACTTTCTTCAGTTGAGGTCTGAATTTGGCAATAAGGAGCTCATGATCTGAGCCACAGTCAGCTCCTAGTCTTCTTTTCACCGACTGTATAGAGCTTCTCCATCTTTGGCTGCAAAGAATATGATCAATCTGATTTCGGTGTTGACCATCTGGTGATGTCCATGTGTAGAGTCTTCTCTTGTGATGTTGGAAGAAGGTGTTTGCTATGACCAGTGCATTCTCTTGGCAGAACTCTATTAGCCTTTGCCCTGCTTCATTCTGTACTCCAAGGCCAAATTTGCCTGTTCCTCCAGGTGTTTCTTGACTTCCTACTTTTGCATTTCTTTACAGGGCAGACATTCAACCCTAGGTCCCCTCACCTCCCACCAGCTCTTCTTGAGAGCTGCTTTCCGGGTGAGACACGTGTCTTCAGACTGTGATGGTGAGCAGGCCCGGGAAGGGGGCCCTCTGTCGCTGTCGTCCTTAGGTGTGCCACAGGCATGGGAGCAGCAGGCTGCGTGCCCTGCCAGGCTCTGCCCCAGGCGCCCTGTCCTCCCGGAGGGACGGTCCAGGTGGGGAGGTGGACGCCACACAGGGAGACAAGTGAAGTCCTGAGACCGTCTCAGGTGTGGGTGAGTGCGGGTGGAGATGGGACACAGGTGAGGTGTCAGCGAGGGATGTGCCTGTGAAGAGGGGCCACGGCAGACCTGAGGGGTGGCTGGGGGTGGGGTAGGGGGTCCACCCACCCCTGTGCTGAGGATTTAGGAAGGCACTTTATTTTCTTTTTACCATTAGCTTAGTCATTCTTTCTTGGACCGACCGTGACTTACTCTGAAATCATTCACATTTCTTTTTTTTTTTTTTTTTAATAAATGTATTTGTTTTTAACTGGAGGAGGGTTGCTTTCCAGTGTTGTCTGGGTCTCTGCCATGCATCAGCGTGAGTTAGCCACAGGTGCAGGTATGTGCCCTCAGTCTTGAGCCCCTCTCCCACCTCCCTCCCCACCCCACCCCTCTAGGTTGTCACAGGGGTTGAGCTCCCTGCTCACACAGCAAATTCCCCAGAACAGACGCAGCAGGGGAAGGACAGGGAGGGATAAACTGGGAGGGGAACACTGAAGCATACACATCATCATATGGGAAGGCGCGTTGTTGGTGGTGGTGGTTGTGTGGGTTGCTCAGTCGTGTCCGACTCTTTGCGACCCCATGGACTACAGCCCACCAGGCTCCTCTGTCCACGGGATTCTCTAGGCGTGGATACTGGAGCGGGTTGCCATGCCCTCCTCCTGGGAAGGCACTTTAGAGAGCAGGAAAAGTCCCAGGGGCCAGAGGGGGCCAGGCTGGGTCTGGGGGGCAGGGGAAGGCCAGTGTGGCCAAGTCAGGGCGGGGGGGACGGGGCAGGGAGTGCGGGGGCCGGAGGTCACAGCGAGTGCCACACTGGACCTCCTGAAGTGGCCTTGGGCATCCGAGGCAGGGAGGGCGGGGGTGCCCTGGTGGGTCACCAAGGAGAGGGCTGCCCCCCAGCCCCAGTGCAGACAGCCTCTCCCCAAGACTCAGGGCTCTCTGGGGTCCCAGGGCAAGGGCCCCCAGGAAACGCTGTCACTCGGGGTGGCCCCTCCAGCCAGAGGCAGATCTTTAAACACGCAGACGGGCCCTGCCTGCCTCACCTGCCTGGCTCTGAGGACAGACCTGGCTCCCTGCTGCCCCCTGGCCCTCCCCCGGGCCTCAGTGTCCCCAGGCGGCACAGCTGCCACCCCGCCGCCCCCACAGCACCGGCCATTCCCCGTGGGTCTCAGGTCTGCACGGACGTGTGGGCCTTGACCACCCCCGCCTCCCGTGTACACACTCAGCCTGCAAGGCAGGAGCTTAGTGCTGTCGCCACATCCGGGGCCTGGAACAGCACGAGTGCGCGTGTGCGAGACCAACAGGCATCGCAGACCTGAGCTGTGGCCCGTTTCACAGGTAGAGAAACCGAGGCTGGCAGGCTCAGCTGCCGGCCCCGCCCCGCCAGGAGCCCAGCCAGCCCAGAGCCAAGCTTCAGCGGAGCCCGCCGACCTCTGACCCCGCCGTATGACCTGCTGCACTCGACTCGCCCTCGGAGTTAAGAACCTCCACGTTGCCATCCATCCAATGGGTATGAAGTCCGGGCCCGGGCCCCGCCCCCGCCCCCGCGTGCTGGTGAGACTTGGAGGGTGTGACCTTCGCAGGGCCACCCCCATGAGGGGCTGGTGCGAAGGGGCCTCCGCCAGGCCGGACCTCAGAAGGGTTAACCTGGCCTCTTTGTCCCACGGTTGCCATGGGGACAGTTCCTGTCCTTCAGGAAGCAGGGAGAGCAGTTTCCTGTTTTGAAGAAGGCTCGAGGGCTGTTTTCCTCCAATCAGCCTGCCCAGAGAGGGGCAGGAAGCCTAGGGCCGGGCCACCCCTGCCGCTGGGTGTGTGGTGGAGCCATGCCCACGCCCAGCCGGCCAGGAGGGGCCTCGTGGAAATGCGACCTCGGGAAAAAGCCAACGGGGCAGCAGAAAGGAAAAAAAAAAAATGGCTGGCCGGAAGAGGGCGGTCACTTCCTCCACAGACCTTGGATCCCACCCAGTGGTGATAAAAACTCTTGAGTGGCCCTGCCCGGCCCGGACTCCGCTGCCCCCCACGCTCAGCCCTTCCTCGGGGTGTCAGAAGCCCGCTGGACAAAGGCCTTCGAGGCCCCTGCTTGTCCCCCTCAGCTATGTGCATCCCGGACGCATCAGCCCCATGGGGCTCCCGGTGGCCCCCAGTTCCTACTCGTACCCTGTGCAGCAGCTCTCTCCTGCTCCAATCTGCTTGTGTGATTTTTTTTTCAGGGTGCAGAGCAAAGCCTGCCTCCTCCTGGAAGGCTTCCTTGCATGCGTTTGACAGCATGCATGAACTTAGACCTAATCTCTCTCGGGGGACCTGCTCCCAGCCACTGTCGGTCACCCTGCCTCCAGGCTTGCCCCTCTGGCTCCTCTCCCACTCTGGCTACCACACAGGTCTGGCCCTGTCACCCCTCCCTCCCCTATAAACACTCTAAGCCTTCCTGTCACCTGCAGCGTACAGTCCAGAGTCTCTGGCTGACCACTGGAGAGCTTGCCCCAGGCCTGCCCTCTTCCATCCCCACAGGCTGTATCCCCACCTGGAATGGCAACCTTACCCCTCCCCTGTAAACGCTGCTTGGTCTTTAAAGCGCAGCTCCTTGTCACCAGCCCTTCCCCAGCCCCACGGTCCAACTCAGTCCTCTGCCTTCACCCCCAGCTCTACTGTGCCACGGTGAGCTGACCCAAGCCCTTTTCTCAGAGCAAACCATGAGCTCTTCAAGTACAGGAAAGGGAAGAGAGAGGGGAACTCATCCTTCAACCCTCCCCACGACCCGAGAGAAAGGTCTCCTTGTTCCCATTTTACAGAGGACAAAATCAAGGTGCACGGAGTCGAGGTATCCCCCCCACCCCAAGGCCACAGAGTCAGTGACTGGTGAAACTAGGGGCCTTCGGGATGCCCCCTCCTCCCTGGCTTCGAGCTTAGCCCGGTGTGTGGGGGGGTGGGGGTGGGGGCTGATCTCGGGCGCAGGAAGGGAGGGGCGGCCTTGCCAAGCTGAGTCCACCCCAGGGAAATGTCCGGCTCAGACCTGGTCGCCCCTGGAGCCAAGAAGGCAACTCAGTTACTTTCCAGGGGGAGATTAGCCCTGAAGCTGATGCTGTCGAGGCCACGGGGTTGTGGGGCAAGCAGCCGAAGAGGCTGAAGAGGCGGCAGGGCCCGGCGTTGCTTCCTTTTGAATACCACGCACAAGGCGTGCCCGCCCGTGTAGAACCCGGGAATCCAGGGGTGTCTGCTATAGAGAGGGCTGTGAAGGTGGCTGGCCCACGCCCCAGCTTTATGCCAGCACTCCCATCTCGGCCAGAAACAAAACCCCGGGCTGGAGCAGGAAGCTGGGCCCCGGCTCCCCCACCCATGCTCCTGGGGGGCCCCGCGTTGCTGCGTCTCACCGGTCTTGTTATACAGAGGCTGCTCAATAAGTGCTCCCTCCCATCCCTCTTCTGCGCTGATTGTGGGGCGTGCCTGCCCCCCGTTCCCCGTGTACTTTGTTTGGGAGCATTTGGACACCAACTATGTCATACGTGTTCTAAATGATTAATGATCATTTCTGGAGCACCTCCCGTCTCCCCTTCCCCGCTCCTGAACGCTTTAGATAATTTATCTCCTTTTACGACCAGACACCATTATCATGTCCCTGACAGGGTGGCAGAAGTGGGTAGGAAAGCCGGCCAGGGCGCAATCCCCACGACTCCCTAGCTGCGCATCTCCGGGCGATCGCCTCGGCCTCTCTGTGCCTTGGTAGCCTCCTCTTAGCCCGGGGGTCATAACGTTGCCTACTTCATAGGCTTCTTGAGAAAAGTGAATGAGCTACCGAGACACCAAATAAGTGAAGAGACTTATGTGCGTGTGTGCAGAGTTGCTTCAGTTGTGTCCGAGTCTTTGCGACCCCATGGACTGTAGCCCCCTGGGCTCCTCTGTCCATGGGATTCTGCAGGCCGGAGTACTGGAGTGAGGTGCCACGCCCTCCCCCAGGAGATCTTCCGGACCCAGGGAGGGAACCCGCATCTCCTGTGTCTCCTGCAATGGTAGCACTAGTGCCGCTTACTGAGCGCTCAGCAACAGCTATCAGAGGGGACACCGAGGCTGGGACCTGCCCTCCCGCCCAGGTCAGTCCAGTGTGGCTGCTGACCGCCGAGCCCTACCACCTGTCCGGGATGCTTGGCCGTGGAGCTCGCACTGCCTGGGTGCTCCCTGTTTCCACACATCTAGCTTCGGTGCTGGCTCTGCTTTTGGCCGAGGCTGCAGGCAGGCGGGAGCAAGGAGCTGGATTTCAGCGGCCACCTAAGTTGTGTGCAGGGCACCACGGGGTTCCGACTTGGGCCTTGGATGTCAGGAGGTGTGGCTCCCAGCTTTGGAATCCCCTGACTCACCATATTTTTCCCGCTGGGCCTCAGTTTCCCAGCCCATCAAGTGGGCGTAAAACCTACCATGAGTGGGTCACGTCTGCTGAGAGCAGGAAGTAAAATGGTGAATGATTTCAGAAAGGTGAAATCTAGGCAGCCTTTGTGCCCATCTCAGAGACAGCAGCACACCCTGGTAGTTAAGAACATGTTTTCAGGGTGAAGCGGGTGGGAGTTCTGGCTGCACCGGAAGGGCCGGTCAGTTCGCCAGCCTGGGCCTCAGTTTTCCCATGTGTGAAATGGACAGATAATAAACCCTTTACAGGGTTCCTGGGAAGAATATGTGCACGAAAGGCTCAAAACCAGAGCGAGGGTGGTCATCACCGCCACACGGTATGTGCCCCCATTCCTGAGCTCCGAGAGCAGTTATGGCTCAGTTCCACGCAGACTAAGCAAGTCCAGCCACCAGTCTTAGCTCCGGATGTTTGTAAAGCCCTCTGGTCTCTCCCATCCATTTTCTCGTATTAGGAAAAGCAAACAAATCAGTAAGCGTTTTAACCTCACAGCCCGTCACTCCACACCGCCGTGTGGCTTCAGCTAAACAAGTGCAGACCTGGGTTGGTTTTTTTTTTTTTCCCCCAACTGCCCGTGGTGCTACGATCTCTTTAAAGTAGACTTTGCTTAGTCTCAAATCCCAAACTCAACAGTCGTGACAAGGTCTTAGCCAAGCACCAAGGTCTCTTCCTGCCCTCCTTTCTCCCTTCCGCAGGCCCTACAGCGAAGGGTAAGTTGGCCGTCAGCTGAGTTATCTGAGCTTTCTTGCTCCTGCCTCAGGGGTGGGGGTCCTTGGTTCTTTGGGTTTTACTGCTAGTTCTCAGAAACGATCTCAGCTTTTAAAACGTATTTCCCTCTTGCATCAAATATCGCAGTGATTGCTCCACTCCCTCCTTCGCATCCATATTCAAGTGGACGCCTCCCTCCCTCCGCACCACACCTCCATCGCCGCCTCCCCCCACCCCACCTCCATCACACCTCACCACCTCCATCACCTTCTCTACCGCTTCCACACAGGGATCCATACAGTTTACGAAGAGCCTGTCTTAAGTAACACAAAGTCTGCCAGCACTGTCCCATTTCAGAGGCAAAAGAATTTCCCCACAAAAGGCCAGAGGCTTAAGGACTTTGTGGCAGTTCAGAGGCGAATAAGTCCTTTGAAAGGGTCAAATTCATTTCTGAATCTGGAGAAACAGGGAGATACACCCTGGAACCCTTGCCTGAAAGTGTGCATAATCCGATTCTGAACTGTGGGGTTAAAAGATGGAAAAATCAAACCCTACAGACCTGGTTAGGTGTATGAACGTGCTTGGTGAGTGAGAAAACACTATATAAGATTTTTCATCGTGACTGGGGGAAACGTATTGATTGATTCCTGTCTTCACTGTGTGGGCACTGAACACCTTCTGTGTGTCAGGCATCAACTGGCTCGTGAAACAATTCAAATCACACCTTCGTACAGGTTATATATATTTGAGTGAGCACCTAATAGGCACCAGGGGCCTTCCCTGGTGGCTCAGCAGTAAAAAATCCGCCTGCGACACAGGAAGACTTGGGTTTGATCCCTGGGTCAGTAAGATCCCCTGGAGGAGGAAATGGCAACCCGTTACTGGTATACAGCTCCAGTATTCTTGCCTGGAGAATCCTATGGACAGGGAGCCTGGCGAGCTGCAGTCCACGGGGTAGCAAAGAGCCAGACAACGACGGAGACAACAGTATGCACCTGGAGTTCTGCTGGGTGCTGGCCCCCAGATTTCTAGAAACCTGCCAACCTTCTGATTATTAATAAGGAGACAGAGGTCAGAGAATTAAGTTCTCACTGCGATGAGAACCTGGGGAGGTCTTCTCTGCTTCTCTGGACTTTGGCAGCACATCTAGCCAAAAAGTAATGGATCGAGTTGTCCAGGGCAGGGTTTCTCCAGAGGGATGAACAGATCACCTAGAGAGCTTGTTAAAATGCAGCCTGTGGTTCAGTGGGGCTGGGCTGGGGTCTGAAACTCTGCATTCTTAAGAAGCACCTGAGTGCCACTGCGGGGCTCCATGGACGTCACCTGAGTGCCACTGCGGGGCTCCATGGACGTCGCCCAGAGCAGTGAGGTTTCATCTATGCAATGAAAGTATCTGGTTCTCTGGACCAAAGGCTGGACCACAGGCATCTAGGTTCAGGGAGGACAGTCACGGCTGCAAAAAGCTTCATGTCCATTTGGAATTCTGCCTCCTCGCAAGCTCCCAGCACAGCTGGTCAGTCACAAAAATTCTAGTCTCTGCCATTTGCAGTCCCAGAAAATCCCAAACAACTGTCTGAACCTCTGTCCCAGGCCTTTATTTTTGTGGACAACACATAACTTGTGAAGACCTACTAAGTGCTGGGTTCTATATTAGACACCAGGGCTGCAGGGGTCGGCAGAGTAGACACAGGCCGTGCTCTGGAGCCATCACCCTGGCAAGGGGTCATTTCTGGGCCTTTACTCCCCACGTGAGGGACAGGAAGGCACATAGTGGATATACTGGCTAAATTGCCTGGTGGTTGGTGGTTTACTTGCTAACTTGTGTCCAACTCCTGTGACCTTATGGACTATAGCCTGCCAGGCTCCTCTCCCATGGGATTCTCCAGGCCAGAATACTGGAGTGGGTAGCCATTCCCTTCTCCAGGAGATCTTCCCCACCCAGGGATTGAACTCGGGTCTCCTGCATTGCAGGTGGATGCTTTACCTCCTGAGCCACCACGGAAGCCTGCTAAATTGCCAAGCTGCCCCACCCGTGAGCTCCTTCCACAGGCCGGGTCTGCCGTTGGCCTGGACTCTGGCACCCAGTAGGCTCACAACCAAACTACTCCATGACCAAGCCACAGCTTGAGCTGGGCCCCGGAGATACAGACGTGGAGCAACCAGGGGGGAAGAATTTTGCTACCAGCTTCATAAGGTTGTGGGGTGACTTAAATGAGTCAACGTGCAGATACAGAGCTTAACACCTTTCGGGGCACACAGCAGGTGCTCCATAAGGGCTGACTGCCAGTTATATACGAGACAGCTTCCAACAGCTGATAGAAGGAAGCCTTGATATGACATTCAAAACACCCCACTGTCTGTGCCACTTAACAGATGCGGCCTCCCTTTCACCCTGCCTGGCCGAACTCCTCCTGCCTCTTCCATGAGGTGGTGTCTTCTCACACCTCTAAGTCTGTGCCCAAGCTACTCCCTCCATCTGAGAAGTTTTTTTTTTTTTTTTGGCTGGTACCCTCTTCATTCAGGGGCCACCTCTAAGTTCCCCCAAGTTCCTCTGCACACCTGTCCCCATCCTAGGGCTTGTCCAGGGAAACAGAGTTGCCTGTTTGCGCGGCCAATCGGACAAGGGCTCAAGGGTAAAGGCTTGCGTCATCCGCCTCTGCCAGCGCCAGGCCCGGGTCCCAGCGAGGTGCTGGCCAGTTTGCGCTGAGCAGACAAAGGCTCCTCCTTACCGCGTCTCCCTTTCCAAGTCACTGCCTCGGGGAGGCCTTCCTTGATCACCTGTTCTGTCCTCCAGAGGTTGTCAAACTAGCTTGCATCAGAAAGATTTCTTAGGGGATTTCTGAGTCAGTAAGTCTGGGGCGGGCCCTAAGAATTCGCACTTTTAAAATCCCAGCGCTGATCGGCTCACTTCTCGCCCTCCTGTTCTGCCCCCCAGCCCCCGGTTTATCTCCCTCAAGGCACTCGTAACTCTGAAATGTTTATTGCTTATTTGTCTTGGGTCGCCACAGACCTCCCATCTAAACTCCATGAGGGGGAAGAATTTTGGGTTGTCCTGCGCACAGCACGGCACGGTGCTGGGCCCGGGACTGAATGAATGAAAGCCCGAGATTGAAAATCAAGTGACAGATGGTCCGCTGGGCGAAGGGACCCCTAGAAGCCCAACTCGCCGCTTCACCGCGCCCCCCGTCCTAGTCCCTGCAACCTCGCGCAGCTCCCTGAGGCCCCACGCCACGGCCCCTTTAAATGTGCGCGGGGACGCCTCGCCCCTGGGCTCCCTCGATCCCTGACGGAGCAGAACGGAGAAATAAAAAAAGCCTTCCTCTCGGAGAGCCGGAGGAAACGTCTCGGAGGGGGCGGAGGCGCAGCGGCAGCGGCGGCCCCGGCAGAGGCGCGGCGGCCAGAGCGCAGCGCGCGCGGAGCCGGGCGCCCGGAGCCGACACGACGCCGCGCGCCGGCCCGGCCGCCGCCGCCCGCCCGCGCGCCCGCGCCCCGGCCGCGCCCCCCGCGGCTCGCGCCCCCCGGCCCCGCGCGCCCCCGCGGCCTGAGCGAGCGCGCCGCCGGGCCCCGCGGCCCCGGCCGCGCCCCCCGCGGCTCGCGCCCCCCCGGCCCCGCGCGCCCCCGCGGCCTGAGCGAGCGCGCCGCCGGGCCCGCGCGCCCCCGCGGCCTGAGCGAGCGCGCCGCCGGGCCCCGCGGCCCCGGCCCCGCCCCCCGCGGCTCGCGCCCCCCGGCCCCGCGCGCCCCCGCGGCCTGAGCGAGCGCGCCCCCGGCCCCGCGCCCCGGCCGCGCCCCCGCGGCCCCGGCCCCGCCCCCCGCGGCTCGCGCCCCCCCGGCCCCGCGCGCCCCCGCGGCCCCGGCCCCGCCCCCCGCGGCTCGCGCCCCCCGGCCCCGCGCGCCCCCGCGGCCTGAGCGAGCGCGCCGCCGGCCCCGCGCCCCGGCCGCGCCCCCGCGGCGCCCGCCGGCCCCGCCCCGCCCCGGAGGCCCGCGCCCCGCGCCCCCACTGGCCCTGCGCGCCGCGCGGAGGCCGGCGCGCGCCGGGGGCGGGGCAGGCGCCGGGGGGGCGCGGGCCCCGCGGGGCGGCCATGGAGTGAGGCGGCGCGCGGACTCGCGCTCGGACGGACGGAGGCACCGACGGGCGGCCCCGGGCTCCGCGCGCTGGAAGATGAACAGAGCAGGTAGGCGGCTCCGCGGGGCCCGCGCGCCAAGGGGCCCCGTCCGGCGCTCCAAGTTGGAGCCCGCGAGGCGCTCCGGAGCGAGCTGCCCAGAAACCCCCCGGCCTTCCGCCTCGGCCGAGGGACGGGCGGGTCCTGAGGAGGCCGAGCGCGTCGGGGGCTCTCAGCCCCGTCCGGGACGCCCCACCTCGGGGACGCCCCCTCGGTCTCGGCGAGGCCGCTCCCCGGCCCCGGTAGGCCGCCTCCGGCTCCCACCGCGGCCCGCGGCTTGGGGGTCCGCTCGCGACGGGGAGGGACGCTCGCTTCGCAAAAGCGACTTGGGCGCGCCCCTGAAAGCCCCCTCCTGCTCCTTGGGGTCCCCTTCCGGCTCTCGCCGGCCCCCCAGAGGCCCTCGTGGCCCCCCGGGTCCGTCTGCGCTCTCCCCCCGCCGGGGTCTACGCCTGCTCCCTCCCTCGTGCGCGGCGCGCCCTCGGCGGCTCCCCGCGCCTCTCCCGCCCCTGGAGCCCCCCGGACTTGGAGCCCGCTCGCCTTTGGAATTAAAAAGCCCTGGATGACCGCACCCCGCCCCGCCCCCCGCAGCGGCGCGCCCGCAGGCCCTGCGGGGCCCTGGCGCGGCCCCCGCCTCGTGGCCAGGGGCCGGCTCTCCAGGCGGTCCCCCCCAGCCCTCGCGTCTCTGCGCTCGGACTCTGCCTCTGCCCGGTCGGGGCGCCCGTGAAGGCCCGACTGCGCTCGACGGTACAGAGCGGTCCCCTCCGGGGAGTGCGGTGTAGCCGACTTACCGACTGAGACCCAGAGATGGGCCGTGCCTGGCCGCAGTTCTCGGGGTCCCGACTCCTCCGCGGGGAGGGCAGAAAGTTGCCTCCAATAGGCGAGTTAACGGGGAGGCAGCCGTCCCAGCTGAGTTCACTTGCCTGCCGAGGAGCGGTTATCGCTTTTTTCATATTTTGTTTTCTTCTCGTAGAATTTAGCAGAAGGCAGCTCCCTCTCCGACCAACACCCTTGTCCGAATCCGAACTCCAAAACACACATCCCTAAAGAAACAGGAAGCCACCATTTTGGCTGTCTTAGAATCATATCCTGCTGCCCTGGGTGGGTGTACAAAAGTGTGTGTGTGTGTGTGTGTGTGTCTGTGCGTTGTGGGCTTTTCCTTTCTCAAGTGCTTTTAATGAATAAAATCTTTGTCTGAAGAGTGAGGTGCGGGTGGGGGACGTTTGGCTCATTGATCTGACAAAGGGGACACTTGGGGGCCTAGGAACGCGGTGGCCGCCTCCCTGTGTCCAGGCCCTGCTGTGGCTGGGCGTGGACACACCTGGACCCTGAGCGAGTGTTGGTCGCGGAGTACGGGGCTGGGGGTGGGGGCGGGGAGCCACCTTGGAGGAGTAGGAAGACCGGAGCCGGATCCCAGTGCCCAGCCAGCCCCCTCCTTCTAGGAAGGAGGTGGCCTGCGGCTGGATCTAGCGGGACAGAGCCAGGCTGTCTTTCCTACACGCCTAATAAAACTCGCTGGAAAACAATGGTGAGAGCCCCGTGCGGTTTTCCCACGTTTCCCTGCACGAGACTTGGGCAAGCCCTCCATTCTCCGAGACTCCGGGGTTTGGAGTGAGCCAGAAACCGCTTAGCGGCAGGTTTGGTCCCAGGAAATCTCAGCACTTACCGCCCTTGGGTTCCAGCATCCTGTAATTCGCATCTAGCGTAAATCTGGTTACTTTTTCTGTGTGATAGCAGTCATAGACCTCATGTACTGTGATATGTATGTGTTTGGCTCTGAATTTCTTGATCATGCAGCAGAATGGTTCACAGACTCCGGGGGACTGAACCCCATAACCACCCTAGGCTTAGTCATTTGACCTTAAGCAGGCTACTTCACCTCTCAGTGTCTATTTCTTCATCTTGAAAATGGGGATAATAAGATCTTTGTTGTTGAGGCCTCATAATTAAACAAAGCTTGTTAGGTGCCTAGCACAGTGCCTGTCACCTTATGTTGCTGTTATGTAGTTGCCGAGTCGTATCCGACTGACTCCTCGTGACCCTATGGACTGTAGCCCGCCAGGTTCCTCTGTCCGTGGGATTTCCCAAGCAAGAATACCCGGGTGGGTTGCCATTTCCTCCTCCAAGGGATCTTCCTGACCCAGAGATGGAACCCAACTCTCCTGCATTGCAGGGGGATTCTTTACCACTGAGCCACCTGGAAAGCCCCCATCACATTATATGTGACCAACAAATTACTAGTTAATATTGACCCAGACGCTGCTCTTGAGTGTTTTACACTTGTGTCAGTTCGGTTTTCACAGTGACCCCGTCATGAGCACTGTTGCCATTGTCATTTTATAGATGGGAAAATTGAGCTGCAGGGATTTTATGGTTGCTGACCTAACAAGGAGTTGAGACAGGGTTGAAACAGACTGTCCAGCTTGAGAGCCTGCTTTATGTATCCGGTACATAGCACATAGTAGGTTCACAGGAAATGTTTGCCAGTTGACTTTGTTAGGTACCTTATGTGGGGTTTTTTGCCTTGAACTTCTCAACAGCATTATGAAAAAAGCGGGATATTTCTTCCATTTTACCTAGAAAGAAACTGAGGCTCAGAGAGGCACAGTGACGTGCCTGAGATCACACAGCGGATGTGTGGCGGAGCTGGGGTTGGGGTCAGGTCTGTCCGAGCCGTGCCTTTCCCACGTGGGTCGTGGGTCCCACACCTGTCGTGGGTCGCTGGACTCACCTGACTGCAGCCTCGTTAGAAATCATTAGGCTTGACTTGGACATTCCAGCAGGCATCCAGGAATGAAATGTAAATTAAGATGCAATTGGAAGGTGAAATTGGAAGGTAATTACTCTTGGAACACACGGTTATGAGAGTTCCAAAGGGAGAACGGTGAACTGCAGTTGCAACAGATGCAGGGGCCCAAGGTGGGGATGTCAGGGAACGCCATCAGAAAAGCCGCAGTTTAAAAGACTGTCGTCGGCCAGAGCAGACGGCACTTACTGACTGCTCGGTGCAGTCCCCTCATCCTGCAGATGTGGAAACTGAGGCTCAAGGACAGGAGGGCTCTTGCCCAAGGTGTCCCTTCAACTCCTGGCAGAGGCAGCCATGGAGATCAGAGCTCCAACTCGCAGTCCAGAGCTCCTCCGAGTACCTCCCCTCATTTAACCTCTGCATAGCTGACAAGGGAGGCTTCCCTGGGGGCTCAGCTGGTAAAGAATCCGCCTGCAGTGCAGGAGACCCCGGTTCGATTCTTGGGTCAGGAAGATCCCCTGGAGAAGGGATAGGCTACCCACTCCAGTATTCTTGGGCTTCCCTGGTGGCTCAGCTGGTAAAGAATCTGCCAGCAATGCGGGAGACCTGGGTTTGATCCCTGGGTTGGGAAGATCCCCTGGAGAAGGGAACGGCTACCAGCAGCATGAATTTGTGAGTGGCAGATATTTAATTAAAACAGAGAGAAAATATAAACTGGTACCAGGGAGGCTGGCTGGCTGCGGATGATTTCTGTCTCCAGAGGCCGTGAAAAATCTCTTCTTCCTGTTGCTGTCTCTCCCCACCTGCCACCCCCGCCCTCAGTCAACTCTTGGCATCTTGATTCGCAAGCTATTCTGCATTCAGGTCATCCTCAGGGGTAGCGCATTGCCAGGAGGTCGTGGGCACTGGGACCTCAGGGTGGCGAGGGTGTGCCCCCCAGGCTGTGTGTTTCGGGGAGAGAGAAGGTCCATCCATGCTTGGTTCTTGCTCTGGCTGTTCAGTTGCTCAGTCGTGTCCAACCCTGCGACCCCATGGGCTGCAACACACCAGGCCTCCCTGTCCTTCACCACCCCCTAAAATTTGCCCAGACTCATGTCGGTTGAGTCGGTGATGCCATCCAACCAAGTTATACTCCGTCACCCCCTTCTCCTCGTGCCCTCAATCTTTCCCAGCTTCAGGGTCTTTCCTGATGAGTCGGCTTGTCACATCAGATGGCCAAAGTGTTGGAGCTTCAGCTTCAGCATCTGTCCTTCCAGTGAATATTCAGGACTGATTTCCTTTAGGAAGGACTGGTTGAATCTCCTTGCAGTTCACGGGACTCTCAAGAGTCTTGTCTAGCACCACAATTTGAAAGCATCCATTCTTTGGCCCTCAGTCTTGTTTATGGTCCACCTCTCACATCCGTCCTTGGCTGCTGGGTTCTAGAGAGTCAGAAAGTTACACTGAACCCAGAGGAGGAAGCCCCTGCTCTGATTTATCCTGTTATTAATCCACCCCCGCCATATTCCAAAGCTCAGCCAAACTGGACTCTTGGCCATATTTCCAAAGGCCTTGCATCTGACTGCCTCTGGGCCTTTGCATGTTCTGTGCCTCTGCCTGGAACACCTAACCTCCTTTTTTTAAATTTTTATTTTATATTGGAGCATAGTTGATGTACAGTGTTGTGTTAGTTTCAGCTGTACAGCAAAATGATTCTGTTATATATATATATTGGGTTGGCAAAAAAATTTGTCCATGTTTTTTCAGAACATTTTTGACCATATATATGGAATATATATAGGAACTTCCCCAGATTCTTTATATAAAGAATCTGCCTGAGATGTAGGAGACATGGTTTGATCCCTGAGTTGGCAAAATCCCCTGGAGGAGGGCATGGCAAGGCAACCCACTCCGCTCTTCTTGCCTGGAGAATCCCATGGACAGAGGAGCTTGGCAGGCTTCATGGGGTTGCAAAGAGACACGATCGAAGTGACTGAACATGCTCAAATATTTATATATATGTATTATATATATATTCTTTTTTAGACTGTCTTCCCATTTAGGTTATTATAGAATCTTGAGTAGAGTTCGCTATGCCGTACAGTAGGTCCTTGTTGATTATCTTTCTTATATATAGTAGAATGAACCTGTTAATTCCAAATTCTTAATTTATTCCTCCCCCCACCACAATCATAAATGTCTTCCCTAAATCTGTGAATCGGTTTCTGTCTTGTAAATAAGCTCATTCATATTACATTTTTAGATTTAGATGAAAGTATGAAAGTGAAAGTCACTCAGTTGTGTCTGACTCTGCAGCCCCATGGACTATACAGTCCTTGGAATTCTCCAGGCCCGAATACTGGAGTGGGTAGCCTTTCCCTTCTCCATGGAACCCGGGTGTCCCGCATTGCAGGTGGATTCTTCACCAGCTGAGCCACAAGGGAAGCTTAGATTTGGGTGTCATACAGCGTTTGTCTCTCCCTGTCCGACTGACTTCACATGGCTTGCTGATCTCCAGGTCCATCCGTGTTGTTGCAGATGGCATGAGTTCATTCCTTTTTCTGGCCAAGTAATATTCCACTGTCTATATCTTCATTATCCACTCCTCTGGGCTTGCTTCCGTGCCTTAGCGGGTGTAGCTAGTGCTGCAGTGAACTCTGGGGTGCATGTAGGTTTTCTCCAGATACGTGCACAGGCATAGGATTGCTGGGTCATATCCAACTTCATTTTTTTTTTTAAATGATGAAAGTTGTCCCTGTCCTTCAGCAGGCACCCTGGTGTATCTGCCCCCTGCGCCTCCTCTGGGCAGCACTGGTCTGAGACCCAGGTAACCTGGCCCTGTGTGCAGGAGCTCTGTATGATTCCTCCTTGGGAGGAAGGAGAGCCGGGGGCTGTCCCCCGTCCTCTTCTCGCCTCCTGTGTCCCGGCTCCTTCACCGGCTCCTTCTCAGAGCCTTGGGGCCGGTAGGGCTCCGTCCCGGGCTCCACTCTCATCTCTGCCCCCCACTCAGTCTCTTGGTGATTTCACCCGGCTTGTGCCCTGATCCCATCTCTGTGATGGCTGCCTCCAGCCAGGAACCCAGGCTGGTCCATCCAAGAGCCCACTGACTGCTCCTTCCAGGGCTGTGATGGGGAAGTCGGACGCAACAGGTGCAGATCGAAGTTCTGGTTTCCTCCCGCGACACCTGCAGCCTTCCCCGGTTCAGCTGGTGGCAGCTTCGCCCTGCTGGTTGCTGTGACTCAAAACCTTCGCGTTGCCCGTGATTATTCTTTCTCTCACACCCCACATCCAAACCGTCTGTAAATCCCACCAGCTCTGTCTTCATCTTCAGAATCTGATCTTTCTCTTTCTTTCTTTTTAACTGCTTCCTTGGCCGCAGCCTGATCCAAGCCTCCATCCTCTCTGGCCTGCATCATTCTCGCCGGTGGCCCCTCCCTGGCCTCCCCGATTTCAGGCTCAGCACTGCTGCCGCCTTCAGCACACTAGCTGGAGTGGGCTTGGCCTCCTGTTCAGGGCCAGCTTGTCATCGACACTCTGGCCAGGACCCCTCTGCCCTCATCTCCTGTCCCTCCTTCGCTGCCTCACTCCCTTCCCACCGCTCAGACGTCCTTGGACACGCCGGGTGAGCCCTGAATCCCCTCGCCTTTTTCAGGTCTTCACTCTGATGTCCTCTCATTGAGACCCGTCCTGGTCTCTCTTTTTAAAGTTGCAAGCTCCTCATCTTTCCTCCAAATTCCTAACTCCTGATCTTTTTCTGTGGACTTCATGATCATCTCACATATGATGGCTAACAGACTTAGGCTTTTTATCATACCTCCCACCACTACAGTGTAAAGGCCAGGAGGAATGTGGTCTTTGTTTGGTTTATTGATGTGTCCAGAGGGTCTGGAGGAGGGCCTAGGAGATGCTAGGTGCTCCATCAATAACTGATGTCGTGGAGCTGGATCACAGAGAGCTGGATGGGAGCGGAGGAAAGCCAGTCATTCGCTCTCTGGTCCTCAGTCCTTCTGACTCAGCCTTATGGGAATTTCTCACTTGGTTCGCTGTCCCTGGTCCTTCTGGCCTCAGTCTCTCTGCATTTTGCCTTTCTCTGCTTCACTAGAAGCCGGGAGCCCCGAGTCTGCCCTGTGGAAGAGTTGCTCAGTTGTGCCTGACTCTTCACGACCCCATGGACTTGTGAAGCCCACCCAGGCTCCTCTGTTCATGGAAGTTTCCAGCCAAAGAATACTGGAGTGAGTTGCCATCTTCTCCTCCAGGGGGTCTTCCAGACCCGGGAATTGAACCCGCGTCTCCTGCATTGGCAGGCGGATTCTTTACCGCTGAGCCACCGGGGATCCCATAGAAGAAATGCTTGCTGGCAAAAGGGTGAAGGGACTGGACCAGGAAGCAAGAGACTCCGTTCTGCAGAGGCCCTGCTCTGGACTCGCTGAGTCCCCCGCCCTGCCTGTGCCTCAGTCTCCTCTCTCAATGAGGGGTTGGGCAGGGTCTTTCTGACTCTGCCATCCTTGGATCTCAGAGGGGAAGGGGGTGGAACACCCTGAGCTTTTAGAGCGGGGAGCAGGTCGTGGACATTGGGTAATGTTGCTCCTCGGGGCTCCCCTGGGGAAGGCATTTTCTTGCTGGATCACGCCTAAGACGCCCACTGTGACCTTTTTCCGAGGAGACGGCGCCTGCAGATCAATAGCTTGATTGCAGGAAGGATGGGGTGGGGTGGGAGTGATGCATTTTTCATGACCGATCTGTCCCTCTGACAGGTCTGGTGGTGCCTGTGTGAAATACCACCTGAGAAATGAGAGTCCCCACCCCCTGGAGAATAATTGCGTGCCAGTGTCTGACACCTGATGTTGAGAAGTGAAGCTCGTATTACGTCATGTTTCATTGTAGATCCAGACTTAACAGCAGGAGAAGACGTCAAGGAGGGGAAGCCTGACTTTATTAGAACAACAATAGTGTGAAAAAGGGTTGCTCGGTCGTGTCCAACTCTTTGCGACCTCATGGACTATAGCCCGCCAGGCTCTCTGTCCATGGAATTTTCCAGGCACAGTACTGGAGTGGGTTGCCATTCCCTTCTCCAGGGAATCTTTCCGACCCAGGGATTGAACCTGCATTGATCCTGCATTGTGGGAAGATTCTTTACTGTCTGAGCCACCAGTGAAGCTTCTGTTTATGGAAAACTACTAAGCAAAGTCCTGCTAATGCATTATATATCTTTGGATCTGTATAACAGCCTCTTGTACCCGTTTTACAGAAGAGGAATCTGAGACTCAGCCTCATAGCTTATAAATGGCAAAGGTAGGATTTGAACCCAGATCACCAGGCTCCAAAGGCTTATAATTGTTACCCTGTTAGGCCACATTGACAGGGAGCTGAAGCTTAGCTGTTTTAAGCTCCAGATATTTCGGGCTTAAAAAAAAAAAACAACTAAATTGAACAGAAATTTTTTCTAAATTAGGTTGTTTTTGATTGTGTATAGAAACAAGGAGTTGGAAAGTCACTTCTTTCATCTTGAAGACTCGGGGTTGTTTATCTGGATGCCTGCGGCTTTACTGGGTTGTTGGTATGGGTGAATGTAGGTATGGGTTAGGGCCTTGAGGAAGTGAGAGCTTTTGTCTTTAAAACCTTTTTTTAAGAAACGGTTATTTCTTCAGCTGCGCCAGGTCTTGATTGCGGCATGTGGGGTCTGGTTCCCTGAGGAGGGCTGGAACCCCTGGCCCCTGCGTTGGGTGCTAGGACCACCAGAGAAGCCCTGAGCCTTTAAAGTCCTGGCCGCTGGGCCTCTTCCTCCCGTTCTTGCTGTCAGCTGCCACATCTTACAACTGACAGTGTCCCTGTTCTCACTGCCCCCTCCCAATTGCTGTGCCCTGGGAAACCACGCCGGTCAGTTCATCAGATTTACGTGCAGATGCAAGTAAAGAGGCTTTGGAGTCAGGCCCTTCCAGGAACAGAGTGCGTGGGCTTTACGACCCTGTATCATTGGTATCCAGGGCCTTTTTTTTTTTATTATTTCCTTTGGGGCCCCTCAGCTGAATTTTTCATAGTCGTGCCAGCTTGGGAGACGACGCTGACTTCGGCCTCAGATATACTGAAACGGGGGCTTCCCTGGTGGCTCAGAAGGTCAAGAATCTGTGTGCAGTGCAGGAGACCCGGGTTCGATCCCTGGGTCAGGAAGATCCCCTGGAGACTGCAATGGCAACCCACTCCAGCATTCTTGCCTGGAGAGTCCCATGGACAGAGGAGCCTGGTGGGCTACATACAGTCCATGGGGTCACAAAGAGCTGGACACAACTGAATCAGTTTAGCGTGCACACACACACACACACACACACACACACTGAGATGGGGGGCCAGTGGGACAGTCCCCGTGGAGATGGGCTGAAATCAGTTAGAGCTGTGCTGCCTGCCACCGTAGCCACCCCACCCTGTGCTCCTGAGCACCCGGGGGTGGGGCTGGCCTGAGTTTTGACGTGCTGCAAGTGTGAAATATACCTTCAATTTCGAGGACTTAGCATCGTAGAGAATGTCGGATATTTCCCGAATGAACTTTGAGTATCAAGTACATGTTGACCCACACAGGATTCGTTGATTACGTGATAATATCCAAAGTGATATCTGGAATAAATTGAATTGAAAAATGTATTGTTAAAGTTAGTGTCACCTGTTTCTTTTTTACTCTTTAATGTGGCTATAAGAGAATTAATAATAATTACGTGTGTAATGATAAATGGGGCTCACATTACATTTGTCAGTCTGCCCTGGATTAGAAATGACTGAGGTCAGAGATGGAGCTGGGAGTTGAACGCCGTGGGAGGGGGTGGTGTTTGCTGGCACCCCTCCAGGCCAGCTGCTCCGTCTTCCCTCTGTCCCAGGCTGAACTGACACGCCAGGCCAGCTCTGTATCAGAGTATCACGCCCAAGGCTTAGTGAGGATGGAACTGGGAATTGAGATTGGACCGCAGCAGGGACGTGCACATCCTAAACCTGGGCAGTGGACAGCCAGGCGGTGCTGAAGCAAAGATGGCAGGACGGAGTGGCATCCCTGGGAATCCCCATTCCTCACCTGTCTGCAGTGTGGACAGGGGCTCGGAAGCCCGGCCGCAGGTGTGAAGGCATGGGCTGGCTGTAGCAGGAGAGATGCTGAACTTGGAAGTGGGCGATTCCACCTTGACCCTCCTGCTTGTCCGGGTCCCTCCATCCTGCCAAAGCGAGCTGCAGTTTCACCCCCTCCGAGCGGTCGTCACTAGCCGCGGCACCCTTGCTTCCCTAACCGCGTGACACGTGCGTGTTGTCCATCTTCCGTTTGGTCGTGGCCGATAGACCCTCAGCATCCACATGGGATGAGACCCGTGCTGGAAAATACCCTGTGATTTCCCCGTGAGGTTTGGGCGCGGGGCAGTTCGCTGGACACCAGCCCCAAGGCATGCAGAGTTCAGAGGCGTTGCCATCCCCAGCCTGGGGGTGTGCCATTCTTGAGGGAGGGAGGTGCTCAGTCATCATATTCCAAGAGCCCGCAGCTCCTGTGGCTGTTCTGTTGCCTTTTTTTTGTTTTTTTTTTTTGGCTGCTCTGGGTCTTCATTGCAGCATGCAGACCTTTTCTAGCTGCAGCCCATGGGTTTCTCTTACAGACTAGAGCGTGCGCAGGCAGGCGTGGTAGTTGGGGTGCAGGCTTAGTTGCCCCGAGGCATGTGGGCTCTTAGTTGCCTGACCAGGGATTGGAACCTGAGTCCCCTGCTTTGAAAGGTGGATTCTTAACCACTGGACCACCACAGAAGTCCCCGTTGTGTCAGGCTGGTCTCCCTAATTCGACTTGTGAGAATTCGGCAGAGGTGTTCTTCTCTTCTTGGCCCTGGGAGCCTCTGCCGTCTACGGTGCGGTGTGTGGAGAGACTAGACTGCGCTCATGGGAGAAGGGCTGTGGGCTCCTTGAGGGCAGCCTGGATGCTGACTGTTGAGATCTTCCTTGGCTCCTGGGCGCGTGCATTTAAACATACTTGTTGGGCAAATGAGTGCAGAGATCAGGACGCTTTCATTGTGAGCACAGGCTGTCATTGGTTTGGGTTCCGTTAGCCGGACTGTGTTTAGAAGAAAGATCTCTTCACCTTGTTCACAGAATGAATCTTGAGTGGGAAAGGAAATGGCAACCCCTCCAGTGTTCTTGCCTGGGAAACCCCGTGGAGAGAGGAGTCTGGTGGGCTACGGTCCGTGGGGTCCCGTAAGAGGCAGACACGACCGAGTGCATGAGCACACGGGATTTTAAAGATGTTGGTGGAGGGCATCAACCTGGCAGAACGTGGTAGGCTGGGCTCACGTGGGCTGGGAAGCCAGCTCCATTGTTCTCTTGAAAACGGTAGGTAGGAGACTCGAGTGGAAGTAAAGGTAACTGTGCTTTCTCTCCCCTTCTTGTCTGTGTTTTCATCCTGTAGATTCACCCAAACCACCAGTCGCCCCCAAGCCGAAGGCTGCCAGTTCCCTCACGCCACAGACACCACCCAAATTCTGCCCGTCGTCACTCCGGCCTGAAAGCCTTCACAGCCCCAACTCCTCCATGTCCAGGGGGCCGAAACCCCCCATCGCCCCAAAGCCCCGGCTGGCCAACCCCAGCGAGTGGAGGGCCAGCGTCTACGTGATCAACAGCTTGAGCAAATGCAGCAACGGGAAGCTGCCCTGCGTAGACAGGGGCCTCTACGAAGAGCGCCGGTCCACCCCAGAATGCTCCGAGTCCGAGGCCGACGAGGATTACATCGTGGCCCCCAGGGCCCCGCCGGAGGAGGTCCGAGCCAGGGATGCGGGCTGCGTGGAGAACGCAGTCACGGGGCCTCCGGAGGCCGGTGAGGAGGAGGAGGAGGGCCAGGATGGGGGCGAGGGGTGCGAGCCAGCGGGGCCCGCGGCTGCAGAGGCCTGGGCGGTGCTGAGCGGACAGGCTGACCAAGACGTCGCCCTCGCCCCTGAGGACACGGAGGGGGCGGACTGTGCCGGGGCCGCGGGGACCGAGGACCAGACGTTGGCGAGTGAGGAGGAGGAAGAGAAGCTGGCGGAAGAACACAGCGCCTGCAGCCTGGAGGACGAGGGGCCTGGGGACAGAGGGTCAGAGTCTCCGAGCGATAGCATCCCAGCCCAGCTCGAGGTCGTCGAGGATACCGCGGTTGGGGGCGAGGAGGAGCCCGGGGCCCCCGGGACCCCCCAGGAGGCAGAGGAGGAGGACGCAGAACTGGGCCGCAATGTGGACGAGAGGGGCGAGGGGGACGATGCTGGCGAGGAGCCCCCAGAGGACGAGGGGTCGGCCACGGGTGTCCCCGAGGCCGAAGTGGCCAGAGATGACCCTGACGTCTCCTGGAAAGTGTGTGAAGATGCCGTGGGTGATGGCAGCGAGCACGGTGGGCAGGATGAGCCGGCTGACCCGGCGGAAGCGGAGGCGGGGCAGGACCCCGGGGAGGGCGAGGACCCCGTGCAGGATGAAGCAGCCGAGGAGAGCTGCCACATCATCCCGTTCGAGAGTGACAGCGTGGACGACCTCGTGCCTCCGCTCTCGGCCAGCCCCTATGAGTTCTTCCCCTCCGAGAGCACCTCCTTCTGTAGTGAGAGCTACCCTCCTTATTCCGAGTCCGCAGGAGAGTCAGCACAGGAGCCGGGGCCAGGAGAACACACGGAGCGGGACCCCGAGGCCGGGCCAGGGCGTGAGCGGCGGGGCTCCACGCAGGGTGGCGCTGGGGAGGAGGGCCCCCCTGTGCCTGACGTCCTGGTGCCCGAGGACGAGGATGCCAACCCCTATGAGATGGGAGTCGGCCCGCCCTGCGGGGTGGATCCCGGGGAGGCGGAGACGCCCAGAGCGCAGGCCGCCCCGCAGGAGCTGAGCCCCGATGCGGAGGGCGGCCTGGTCCCCATCGACAGGAATTACGTCATGGCGAGGGCCAGGCCCCACTCCGGGAAGCTGGCTGGCTACGTCCCAGAAACGGTCCCGGAAGAAATGGGGCCAGAAGCTGGCTCAGCGGCCGCTGGCATTGGGGCGGCCACCACGGAGGCGAGGAAGACAGTCCTGTCACTGGAGGGGAAGCCGCTGGACGTCAGCAGGGCCCTGCCGGCAAAGCCCAGAGCCTTCACGCTGTACCCGCGATCATTCTCTGTGGAGGGCCGGGAGATCCCCGTGTCCCTGTACCGGGAGCCCGAGGCGTGCAGCCTTGACGGCCACAGCATCAAGAGGAAGGAAGACAACCTGTCCCTGCCCTGCGTCATCGGCTCCTCCGGCAGCTTCTCCCAGAGGAGCCACCTGCCGTCCAGCGGCACCTCCACCCCGTCGTCCATGGTAGACATCCCGCCCCCGTTCGACCTGGCCTGCATCACCAAGAAGCCCATCACCAAGAGCTCCCCCTCACTCCTGGTGGAGAGCGAGCCCCCGGACAAGCACTCCAAGAAGAAGAAGTCGTCCTTCAAGCGGTTCCTGGCACTGACGTTCAAGAAGAAGACGGAGAGCAAGGTGCACGTGGACGTCAATGTGTCCTCGTCCAGGTCGTCCTCGGAGTCCAGCTACCACGGGCCGGCCCGGCTCCTGGAGATGGACCGCAGGAGCCTCAGCAACTCGCCGCAGCTCCGGGCGCGGACGGGCAAGCTCCGGGCTTGCGACTCGCCCTCCTCGCTCATCTTCTGCCGGGAGGGCAAGAGGAAGGGGGTCCCCTTCAGCAGGACGGTGTCCCGGGTGGAGTCCTTCGAGGACCGCTCCCGTCCCCCCTTCCTGCCGCTGCCCCTCACCAAGCCACGCTCCATCTCGTTCCCCAACGCCGACACCTCGGACTACGAGAACATCCCGGCCATGAACTCGGACTATGAGAACATCCAGATCCCGCCCCGGAGGCCCGCGCGGGCCGGGACGTTTACCAAGCTGTTTGAAGACCAGAGCCGGGCCCTGTCGACGGCCAACGAGAACGATGGCTACGTGGACATGAGCAGCTTCAACGCTTTCGAGAGCAAGCCACAGAGCGCGGACCCGGAGGCAGAAAGGTACCGTGACAGTCACCTTCCCTTTGCCGGCTGGCGGTGGTAACCATCTGAGAGGCAAGCTTAGGCGAGGCTGGCGGTCCCTGAGCTTTTTGGTGCCGGGGGCCAGTTTGGTGAAAGACGGTTTTTCCACAGACCTGGTCAGGGATGGTTTGGGGATGAGTCTAGTGTGTGACTTTCATTTTGCAGTTCATTTCTGTTCTTATTACATCAGCATCTCAGATGATCAGGAGTTAGATCCTGGAAGTCGGGGATAGGCATAGTGGTCAGAACAGACTGGCTTTTTCGCCTCGGGCTCTGTCTCTCTCTAGCTTTGTGACTGGGGCTAAGTGGCTTTCCTGTCCGAGGCCCGGTTACTTCACCCGTGGAAAGAATCCGTTCTACCTCTAGGCAGAGTGTTTGGAAAGATCGGAGTTCCTAGTGTATTTGAAAATGTTATCTCAGATGCCAAGTATAGTGCAGGTGTATTGTTATTATTGGGGATACGTTTCTGATCTCCTAGGCAGATGGCTTTACTACTCCCCTCTGGGAAAGTCACCAAAAGAGAAGGGCCTGGAATCTTGCCAAACTAAATATCTTTCCCCATCAGGAAAATACCCTAAATTGAGATTAATCCCTTTTTATTGTGTCAATATGCACTCTATTCAGGGGAACTAGAAAAGACAATTTATTTAAATTGTTTGAAGAGCTAAGGGCGCCCTAAGCTAAATTTCTCAATAGAGGTCTTTAAGAGGTACATCCAAGCTGATTTTTTTTTGGTTTGTTTTTGGACTCGGTCACCTTGGGAATGAGAGGGAAGCACTGCAGTTATTGACACCAGTGGGGGTTTTCTGACCTCACCTTCCCGAGGCTGACGGAACGGCCTTATTGATCATCCCAGGTGGGTGAATGCACCGTAAAGGCGCTGCAATTCAGCCTCCACCGCTTAGCCGCTCGGGGGCACCTGATCTGAATTAATGAAAAGTCAGAAGAATGGTGCTGATTTTCGAGGAAAGCCTGGTTCTTTCCCCACATGTACAGGACCTCAGTCGAGTCCCACACAGCTGCGAACTCCCAAGGGGGCCTGCAGCAATGAGTAGATAAGAACGGCTTGCGATTAGCGTTAGCTCTCTGTGGAGTGTAGACCCCAGGAGAGTTTGTGTGGCTTTTCTCCTGAATTTTTCATACGGTTTCCTACTGTTTCTTCCTCTCTCCCTGCCCCGAGTCTGGATGAGGCTGTGAACTGGTTCTTTCTGTGAACTGGTTTGGAGCAGAGGTGGGCCTCAGTGCCGCTAGAGGGATCCAGCTTAATCTGGAGAATGGGGGCATGTGCGCACTTCAGGAGGGCGGGAGCAGAAAAGCAGACAAGGTCACTGCATTAGTAGTTATCAGTGGGGTTTGACAAGACCCCAAGCCCAGTGGGTGTGGGGGAAGCCTCCCAGGTGGTAAAGAACCCGCCTGCCGATGCGGGAGATGTAAGAGATTTGGGTTTGATCCCTGGAGAGGAGCCTGGGAACCAGTCGTCTCGCCTGGAGAATCCCATGGATAGAGGAGCCTGGAGGGCTGCAGCCCACAGGGTCGCAGAGAGTCAGACACAACTGAAGGGACTTAGCGTGCACACACACGCCCCTGGTGGTGTACCGCCAGCGCTAATGGAAATGGAGCCAAGGTCTGAAACCATGAGGTCTCCATATTGGGACGGACCTCAAAGGGCACGTGGTCTAACTTCCATGTCTAAGAGGTCTCTCTCCTAACCCAGTCTGTAGTTGAATTCCTCAGGCCCCAGGGAACTCTCCACCTCACAGAGCTGCCGCGTCTGTTGCCCGGTACTTCTGTTTTTCCTTTCTGTCTGAGCCAAAGCCGTCTTCCCATCATGTCCCCACCCCACCGAGGCGGAAGCCAACCCCTCTACTAGCCCTGCCCCCTCCTGCTGACTCTTCCCCCTCCAGCCAGGCATCTGAGCTCATTTCCTCTTTTCTACGACTGTCCTTCGGAAATGGAAACCTGCTTCTGTTGAATCATAGAATTGCAGAGCTGGAAGGGAACTTCTGACAACATTCTGAGGAGGAAACTGAGGCACGAGGAGGGAAAGAGAGTTGCCTCAAATCTCTCTTGGTGGAGAAATCAGTGTCAGGACTCCGATTCCCTGACTCTTGGTCCAGGAATTTTGGGGAAGGATGCTAAGGGAGGCCAGGTCTCGTTGTGCAGGCTGCACACTGTCCAACCCCAGGGTCGCACTCACCTTGTAGTCTATATGTAGTGTCCGTGGGACTGTGCGGTGTGCAGGCCGCTTGGCCACCTGCAAAGGGCCTGTGGCCTCGGTCTGTTGCTGTTTAGTCTCTCAATCGTGTCTGACTCTCTTGTGACCCCGTGGACTATAGCCTGCCAGGTTCCTCTCTCCATGGGATTTTCCAGGCAAGACTGGAGTGGGTTTCCATTTCCTTCGCCAGGGGATCTTCGCAGACCAGGGATCAAACCCACTACGCCTGCATTGGCAGGGGAATTCTTTACCACTGAGCCCCTTGGAAAGCCCATCTTGATCTTTGCTTAGTCCAAAAAAAAAAAAAAAAAAAAGGGAAAAAAGAAAAGCTGCCTTCATCCAAACCAGAATAAAATTCCGCAGAAGGTGCGAATCCGCTCCATGTCCTGACTGCTTGCTGTGTGCCAGCCCTGTGCTAGGTGCTTTCCCCGTCGTATCTCACATCTGAGGCTCCAGCCGGGAGCCTTGGCTGAGTGTCTTGAACCATCACACTCTGCTGTGGGATGGATTTCCCCGCAGGCCAGGCTGGCTGGGATGTATCTCCCGTGCAGGAACCACATCCTCTTGGACATCAATCAGTGAGCAAAGCTTTCTTCCGTTTTCCTGCGTGAAACAGAGGGAAGCAGAGGGCGAGAGAAATCCCGCTCTGGGCTGGAACACGTCTGGGCAAGGGCGGTGCCCGACACACGGCATCGAGAGGCAGCGGGGGCTGCCACGAGGTGCGGGGGGCCCGGCTTCTTCGCCTGAATAGGGGCTTTGAGAACCAAGCGCAGGGGGTGCTGCTGACCTGAGACGTGTGCCCAGGGGTGCTGGGGTTGGCCAGGACCGGATGAGAAGATGGGAGACCGTTCCCTTCCTCCTTCCGCTGCTTGTGTGTCCCCAGACCTCGCTGCAGTGAGGATCAGAGGCTGAGGCCAAGATAAATACCGACGCTCCTGAAACAGAGCTGGACAGTGAGCCCCAGGAGGGGGAGTTCAGAGCCCACCCGGCCCTGCCTCCCTGTGGGCCCCCCGTTTGCTCCTCTGTCCCGTGGTCTGATTGGAGCAGATCTGTTATTTCTCAGCCACCCACACTATGGCTCACTGCTTGTCTTTACATCAGTCCATCTTTTTTACTTAAAAGATATTTCAAAAGGAAATTCTATGTCACTGCCGGCAAATGGAGAACCAGTATTACTTGTCTTAAGTAGAAGGCAGTTGTGAAAATAAGATACAGGACAAAGAACTAAGCCCCGGCAGGTGAAGTCTGGCCTGAGCCTCGTGCCTTGCCGAGGCCTTGAGTGGAGGCTCCGTCCCTTTGCCGAGCAGCGAGAGGTCTGAGAGGCGTCCTGGGGCCAACGCGGAGACAGTCTCCTTGGCGTAATCAGAAGGATCCAGGAATGGTGAAAAGGGAACAATTCTCTCGTGGTGCCATTTCGTGTTATTTAAATCGAAGTCCTTTTCCTAATGAAAATGCGTCCCTTCGAGAAACGTGTGGAGTATGTAATAGCATTCAGAGTTCTCTAAATCAGAGCAGCAGCTCAGGGTCTGACGGATGATCGTAAAGTTTCTCCTCTGCAGGTACTTCCTTCCAGGTTTGTCCACACCAATAGTAGCCTTTTCCCAGTTACTGTAGCTGTTTTCTGTCTTATGAAATGGAAGTGTGCACATTGTTACCTTTTACAGTTACACATGTTGCAGTTACAGTGTTACACATTGTGTACATTTTCCCCTGGTGTACACAGCTTTGGGCTTCCCAGGTAGCGCCAGTGGCCACCAGTGTGGGATATGGAAGAGCCACGGGTTCAGTCCCTGGGTCGGGAGGATCCCCTGGAGGGGCGCACCTCGATCCACTCCAGTATTCCTGCCTGGAGAGTCCCATGGACAGAGGAGCCTGACGGGCTACAGTCCATGGGGTCACAAAGAGTCGGACACAACTGAGAGACTTGGCTCCCACACACATACACTACTTTGATTTAAAGTGTATCCCCCAAAACATTCTTTTTTCGTGAATTGACTCTCATGCACAGTATGTGAACCGTGAACTTCCAGATGTTCAAGCTGGATTTAGAAAATGCAGAGGAACCAGAGATCAAATTGCCAGCATCCGTTGGATTATTGAGAAAGCAAGAGAGTTCCAGAAAAACATCTACTTCTGCTTTACTGACTATGCCAAAGCCTTTGACTGTGTGGATCACAACAAACTGTGAAAAATTCTTCAGGAGACAGAAATACCAGACCAGCTTACCTGCCTCCTGAAAAACCTATATTGAGGTCAAGAAGCAACAGTTAGAACTGAACATGGAACACCAGACTGGTTCCAAATAGCAAAAGAAGTACGTCAAGGCTGTATATTGTCACCCTGCTTATTTAACTTAAATGCAGAGTACATCATGAGAAATGCTGGGCTGGAGGAAGCACAAGCTGGAATCAAGACTGCCGGGAGAAATATCAATAACCTCAGATAGGCAGATGACACCACCCTTATGGCAGAAAGTGAAGAGGAACTAAAAAGCCTCTTGATGAAAGTGAACAAGGAGAGTGAAAAAGTTGGCTTAAAGCTCAACATTCAGAAAACGAAGATCATGGCATCTGGTCCCATCAGTTCGTGGGAAATAGATGGGGAAACAGTGTCAGACTTTATTTCTGGGGGCTTCAAAATCACTGCAGATGGTGATTGCAGCCATGAAATTAAAAGATGCTTACTCCTTGGAAGAAAAGTTATGACCAACCTAGATAGTATATTCAAAAGAAGAGACATTACTTTATCAACAAAGGTCCATCTAGTCAAGGCTATGGTTTTTCCAGTGGTCATGTAAGGATGTGAGAGTTACACTGTAAAGAAAGCTGAGCACTGAAGAATTGATGCTTTGGAACTGTGGTGTTGGAGAAAACTCTTGAGAGTCCCTTGGACTGCAAGGAGATCCAACCAGTCCATCCTAAAGGAAGTCAGTCCTGAATATTCATTGGAAGGACTGATGCTGAGGCTGAAACTCCAATGCTTTGGCCACCTGATGCAAAGAACTGACTCATTTGAAAAGACCCTGATGCTGGGAAAGATTGAAGGCGGGAGGAGAAGGGGACGAGAGAGGATGAGATGGTTGGATGGCATCACTGACTCAATGGACATGAGTTTGAGTAAGCTCCAGGAGTTGGTGATGGACAAGGAAGCCTGGCGTGCTGCAGTCCATGGGGTCACAAAGAGTCGGACACAACTGAGCGACTGAACTAACTGAACTGAATGCAGAAAAAGTGTTCTCAACAGCCATCTAGTCCAACACTCGTCCTCTTCCAGTAGAATGCTTTGTGTGCTCAGTCAGGGCTCTTGGTTGGGGGAACCTAGTCCTTACTTCTGAATATCCCACAAGACCTTGGTATGTTGATTATGCACTAGGAGCTTAGTAAATGCATGTTGATTTTGAGCTTCAAGGGGGGGAAAGAACTATCATTTATTAAGTATCTTCTGAGACACAGTTTGAGGTGCTTTGTATAAGCTGATTAAATAGCCATTGGATGCAAAACACCACACACACTGGTCTGTCCTAAGTGTATCGTTTAAATCCTCATAATTGTAAGTTCGCTTATTGCACGATGAAGCGTCTACTTTAATCACTCAGTATTATCCCTCCACACAGATCCCCAAGGCCCCCTTTCCCCATTTCATTATGAAAACATTCAAACATAGGGAGAAGCGGAAAGAGTTTTCCAGTGAATGTCCGTGGGCCCGCTTCTTAGATGTGATATTAACATATTGCCGCGCTGGCTTTTTCTCATCACTTTCTGTGCCTGCCTTTCAGTCTGCTCTCCACCTCTCACTGTGACTTACCTTTCTCTGCTCTCTCTGCTTCGGTTTCTTTCTGTCTCCCATTGCATTGCGTGGCATGCAGGATTTTAGTTCCCCGACCAGTGATTGAACCCACCATGCCCCCTGCAGTGGAAGCGTGGATTCTTAACCACTGGACCGCTAGGGAAGTCCCATGTATCTCTGTTGCCTTGTCTGTAAAAGGCGACACTAGGAGTACTGGGCCTGTTCGTGTCATGAGGACGAAATGAGTTAATGCAGCACGGAGTGAGGAGGCCAGTGAGCACGAGCTGTCATGGAGTGACGCGATCAAGGTTCCGCAGCTGTGGATGCAGATGCAGAACCGGGCCTTTCACTGAGAGGGTGTCCGTGTCTCTCTTACAACTTGCTGTGCGTGTGTCAGACCCGGTGTTCAGGACCTCACATGCATACACCAGGAGCAGGTGTGAACTCGTGAACTGTGGGGTGTGGCATCGACGTTGCCTCTGCCTTCCGTGGGGGATGGGGTCGGGGCTGCCCACACTAGCCTGGGCCCTCCAGGACTGGGGTGTTTTGATTCTGAAATCTCACTGTCTGTAACTCTGTCTGTAGCAGTTATTTCACTTGTAACTTATGATCAGTGAGGCACCTTAGGGCTTTCCAGTTCCCATTTTCCAGATGAGGAAGCTGAGGCCCAGGAAAGAGATTCCAGCCATCCTCGGTCACACAGGCAGTAAGTCGCCACAGCAAGACTCACACCCAAGTCTTTCTGACTCTCCACCCAGTACTCTTTCCATCCTGTTCTCTGTGGTTGAAAAGTGCCACATTCACTGGTGGCCTCCACCCAAGAGCTCCAAAGTGGCTCCCTCGCGGGAGTCAGGCCGGCACAGCCGCCACCCACGTGCTGGCTTCGCTCAGAGGTCCAGAGGCAGGGACGCGAGGGAAAGCGGGGGGACGTCCTCCTTTGGTTTCTGCCTGCCGGTGAGTTTGCTGCCGTCTTGGCAGCTTGTGGAGAAGGCGGACAGCCTCTCCTGGGACTTGCTGATGAGGCGTTCAGGTGCCGTTCCCTCCCGCCGGGCATGGGGATGAGTTGACCCTTGCCCTCCTGTGGGCCTTGGCAGGATGAGTGACCGGAAGCTCTGGGTTGGAGCAGCCATCTGTACCACTCAGGACTCAGCCTCGAGCAGCAGTGGCTTCCAGAGAAAGAGAGCCCAGCATTTCGGGCTCCTTCAGAGCCGTCCGCGGTCAGAACGCAGCTCGGATTACGTGCCCAGGAGTTTGTGAGCTCCAGGACTGGGGGCGTTCAGGTGCCTGAATCTCTTGGCTCCCTGATGACAGCTGTTCGAGAAGTGAGTACTGCTCTACCAAGAGCTGCATGGGTGCTGTGTGCAAGGAGGTGGAGAGGTGAACCCCCCCATCGTCACTGACCTCAGCGGAGGTGGGGTCCAGGGGGTTGGAAGGACCTAGACTCAAGTCCCTGGAGTGCAAGATCGGAAACGCTCCGGACCCAAAGAGTAGGCGTCCAGAGGAGGGTGGGCTGGCATCATGCACAAGGGGGCATCTGAATGGGCACTTGAAGAAAAGTTCTAACTGTGGTGCTGGAGGAGACTCTTGAGAGTCCCTTGGACTGCAAGGAGATCCTCCCAGTCCATCCTAAAGGAAATCAGTCCTGAATACTCATTCAAGGACAGATGCTGAAGCTCCAATACTTTGGCCACCTGATGCAAAGAGTTGAGTCAACTGGAAAAGACCCTGATGCTGGGAAAGATTGAAGGTGGGAGGAGAAGGGGACGACAGAGGATGAGATGGTTGGATGGCATCACTGATTTCAATGGACATGAAAGGACAAAGTCTGAGAGACGGTGAGGTATGGCGAGGCCGGGCGTGCTGCAGTCCATGGGGTGACAGGAATCGGATGGACTTGGTGACTGAGCAACAACAGGATTTCCCACACGGAGGCCGAGGAAGGTGTGAGCCCAGGCGGACACATGGGACTGTGCCGTTTAGCAGGTTAAACCACAGTGAAAGTGACCTACTGTGTTTCAGAGGATTCCCTCGATATCTTGTTTTTCTGGAATGCCATTCCCGTCGTCTCCAGTCACGGAGATGATGTAGAGGAGCCTGGGTTGAAAGGTGTAGGGACCAAACCCGCACCATTTTTCCCGGATTTCCAGTCTTGTGGTGGAACGTTCCAGCAATTAAGCTGATTCCGTCACCGCCAACCACTCAACGTCGGCTGCTGTTTTAAGTACTGGCGTGTGTCGGGGGGTGATGCTTGCTGCCCTGGGGGTATTTCCGGCTGGCTGGGGAGAAAGGCCGACAGAGGTCCTTAGAGCCTAGTGTGATAAAAGCCGTGTGCGAGGTCCGTCCAGGCGGTTCTGAGGAGGGGGCGGCGAGGAGCCTTTGCCATCCGGGGGTGCCCAGGGTATCTCCAGAGGGGCAGCGAGGGAGTCATGATGGAGACACAGTCTGGGGCGGCTGGGGTGAGGAAGGACCTGTACATGATCAGACTGCGGAGCTCGGCATCCACGCCGGTGAGCCGGACGCGGGAAGGCCGCCTGGGGTCCAGCTGAGAAGCACCTCATGTTTCGGCTCGACACCCCGGGGCAGCGGGGAGCGCCCGGCGGGTTTTCAGCCGGGCAGGGCTGTGGTAGGGCTGTTCCTCATTGGCCTTCCAGGCAGGATGGAGAGCGGAGGGGTTGACGACACGGGAAGCAGGGAGGTGAGCCAAGGGCACCCCCCCCCCCGAAGGAAATGAAGACCCAGTGGGGCTGCGTCGGGTTCCGCCTCCGCAGTGTGCACAGCCGTCCTGTCCTCCAGCGTCGGTTCCCCCAGGGCCCCAGCTGTGCCTGCCTTCACTTTTCTCTTCTCAATCTTTGTGTTTTTTTTTTTTTTTTTTTTACGTTTTCTCCTTCTTTATTTTCTTGGCCGCACCGCGCGACGTGTGGGATCTTAATTCCCCAACCAGGGATCGAACCCCTGCCCCTTAAAAAGCGGTGTCTTAACTGCTGGACCACCTGGGAAGAGCTCTCCACTCGATTTTTCCTCATCTTTTACAGTCTGTTGGGTCCGAAACAGAAGGTTTGGCGTTGGTGTCCAACAAAAGACGTATGAGAAATAATCAGCATTTAGTCCCGAAAATAAAAGCTAAAGGATACAAGCCAAGTAACAAATTTGGGGCGTGGGGGTGGGCCATGGTCCAGACTGTCCAGACCAAGGACAGCGGCTGCGTTTATAACTCTGAAATGAGCACAGACGCTAGCATGAGGGCCCCTCCCCGCATCTTTAGAATGCAGTAGGTGTTTCGGTGAAGTGGTTCCCTGAGAGTGAAAACCTGACTTTTTTTTTTTACAGCCGCAGACAGTGCTGCGGCGACAAAAATACACATCATTGTGAAAATAAAGGTGGTTTACGGCCTCAGCTGTACATCCTTGAGTGGGTAGACAGCAGGGTTACAACCAAGCCTCCTGCTGACTGATTCCATCGGTGTTGAGAGTTGGCTGGCCAGGTTTTTGGCACATCCCTGTGGTGGTATTCATTGGTATCTCTCTATCTGCCTGCAAGCTGGGAGCCTTCCTATTATTATTATGTTTTTGACAAATGAACTCACGCAGAGCTTTCATTAAGTTTCACTGAAAGGACCTGGAAATGCCATAAAAATTATCGTAATCTCAAAACCATCACATTCCTAATGCGTGCGGCTGTGCTGCTTGTTGAAATTGACTGATGAGAATATTCAGTTTTTAATTTTCTGACTTAAAATAAGACCATCTGCAGCTGTTTCTTTTAGCAATAATTTTTAATTAAATGCAATAAAATTTACAAGGAAGGACCCTAATAAGAAAATCGTGTCAGGAACACACCGATTGTTAACATTTACTAGCGTGAGATGAAAGCCCCATCTTTCCCCCCACCACCACCCTCACAGCTATAATACAGACAACGTCCTGATTAAGTGTTAATCACTATGTGGCTTTTCCTTCATAAAGTCTGTGGGAGGCGTGAGAACAGTTCTCACTAATAGCAGACAGCCTTATTGCACGGATGTTTCGGTGAGATGTCAGCGGCTGTGTCCTTGACCAGCTGAGCCCCAGCGGAGGCTTTGTTCCAGCCTGGGTGTGGATAGTGCTGGCGTCCGGGCAGGGGCTCTCAGTGTTCCAGCCCGTGGACTGGAGACGAGCGGATCGTGCCGAGAGGGTACAGCCAGCGACCAAAGCTTATCTCTGCCGTTCGTGCGTTTCCTCGCTGAGCTCGCATCAAGGGCCTCCTCCATGCCTGGCACTGCCCTGGTTGCTGCAGTGGTGGCAGCGAGCGGTCAGGTCAGCTGTGTCCCTCGGCAGAGAGCTGATACTCTGCTGGGGAGAGGAAGAGTGTAAGACACTAAAAAGTCAGCAGGAGAGTCGTCGATAATGAGATCTTTCTTTTGTGATGAGGTTATTCTTTTGTGAGAAAGAAGGAAAGAGAAAGGTGTGATAGAAAGTGGCCGCTGTAAGGGGTGGTTCAGACAGGGTAGTCAGGGAGGGCTTCTCGGAGGAGGTGACACACTGTGAGCTCTGAATGGTGATGAGACATCATCACGAGGAAGGGCGTTCCAGGCAGAGGGAACGGCAGGGACAGAGGCTCTGAGCCCGGAGGCCCTTGGGGGTTTGTGGAGAGGCCTGGAGAACAGAATGCAGTGAGGAGAGTGACCGGGCCCTGGTGGGCAGGGGCCTTTGTAAAAGATTTGGATTTTGCTTTAATGAGACGGCGTTGGAAAGAAGTGTTAGGATCCAAAGTTCTTTGTGTTATCTGAAATCGTTCAGATTTGTACGTTTACTTGTACGTTTGGACTTCCCGGGTGGCTCAGCGGTGGAGAACCCGCCTGCCAGTGCTAGGGACACAGGTTTGATCCCTGAGTCGGAAAGATCTCCTGGAGGAGGAAGTGGCAGCCCCTTCCGCTGTTCTTGCCTGGGGACATCCCATGGACAGAGGATCCTGGTGGACTGCAGTCCATGGGGTTGCAGAGAGTCGGATGTGAGTGAACACATGTACACACGCGTGCATCAGCAAATAGCTTGAAAATGCAGCAAAGAATATGTGCTCTTCAGAATGGTCCTGGAGGTAGACAGAGGTTTGAACTTGGGTCCCAGCTCTGCCCCTGGCTGTATGATTTTTGAGCCTCTGAGTCTCGGGTCCCTTTCCCACCTGCAGTTGCTCTGGACTGGCTGGGAGCCTGCAGTTCTGAGTCCCCGTCTGAGTGCTCTTAATGGAAGAGGATGGTGGTCCAGGGAGCTGAGAGGACAGGAGTCCAGTAGGGAGGCTGGGAAAATCCCTGAAAAGAAATGTGCTGCGTTTGGACTCATGTTCCCTGTGTGAACTGATGCGATCTGTGTGCCGTAGGGAGCTACTGAGGGTTTTAGAGCAAGGAAGGGCCATGCTCAGCTAGCGTTCTAAGCACAGCAAGTGTAGTGAGGAAGAAGAAGCCTCCTTCCTTCCAGCGAGGTTTCTAAACATCAGGGAATCAAGGCATGACGACAGGGCTCGCTCCGCAGCCTCTCTGGTGTGTGGAGTGATGTCCGCCAGCCTCAGCGGCTGCACGGTCACTCAGAGCAGAGTGACCCAGAGCTCTGGCTACTACCCCTCTGTGGGGGTCTTGGGGGGTCTGATGGTGGAAGGCAGCATGGCTGACTGGAGCAGAGATGCAGGCGCATGGCCGGGAGAGAAGGAGTTTGAGTCCGGCTTTGTCCCTCGTCTGATCCGAGCCGCAGTTTTCTCACTGGTTCTGGTGGTGCGGGGTGGGGGGTCCCTTCTCACTGAGCGGTCCTGGGGTGCCAGAGAGAATCCACGAATAACCCTGTCAGTCTCGGCCTTTGCTGCTGGGAGCCGCGTGCCCCAGGGCTCACGAGGCTTTGCTGCGTGTTCATGAGACGCCAGATGCTGTTTCAGACCCTTTCCGTGTGTTCACTCAGTTAATCTGGGGGAGAAATAAAAACAACAACCCTGCCACACAGATACTTTCTTTTTTTTAATCTGCGCCCGGCAGATGAGGAAACTAAGGTACAAAGAAGTTAAGCAAAGGGCTGCAGGTCACACAGCTGCTCGGCAGCCGAGCCAGGACTCTAACCCAGGCCGCTTCCAGCACCTCTGCTGCTCCAGCCGAGCGGGGAGGCTGCCTCCCGCTTCGTGGGCATCACTGTCTTGAATTTGTCGAATGTCCCTTTGGTCCTAAAACCTCATTAGAAGAGAAAGCTGAGGTTCAGAGTGGTAACATGACTGACAAGCCAGTAAGTGATGGAGCTGGAACAGGAAGGAAAGTATCCTTAGGGATAAATTCTTCCCTTTCTCTGACTCACCCCCTTTGAGAACTTCCCAACTGGAATCGACCCCCCAGATGTCAAAGGTGGGGACACACACCTTTGAATGAATCTGTAGGACGGAAATGTCCTTAGCACAGGCATTTGGAAAGGACAGCTTGTAATGACGGTCCCCTTACTCGGATCCACGTGGCTGGGGGATGATGTAAAAGCTGTTTATAGAGAGCAGAGCATGCACTGTTGCAGTCCCCGTCAGAGTTGATACTGTGAAGGTCAGCGCTTCTTTCGATTGCCCGGCTGGTCTCAGTACGGGCCCTTGAGGAGTTTATCATCCGTGCTCACGATACTCCAGGTCAACAGAACAAAAACCTCGTAATAATTTCTGAGTGATGAATTGATGTGTTTCATCAAGCTCCTTGAGAGTGTACCAAGACTGCCCAGCCTCCCAGAGATGAAGGCAGCCGCTCGGCTTGGGGACTTGTGAGCTTGCAGCTGACAGTCGCAGCGTTTCTGTGTTTTGGAGAGGCCTCCGTCTTTGGCTGTTTCCCTGCAAGACGCATGTCTCAGGGTTGAGATTGTTGGGGGAATGATGTGGCTGGTCTCTATGTAAACAGACCCGTTCTCTACGTGCGTGGGGCTGGTCTGGAGCCCTGAACGGGGCCCAAGAGAAGTTTCTCCAGGTCAGAGTACGATCCAAGAACTTGAAATTTCAGGGTGCTTGCATCATTTTAATTAAGGAAATCAGACACACACATTATATATGGGGGTGGGGGGAACCCAACCAGACCAAACCAGACTCTGCTCAGAGGCCTTAAGTTCTGCTGTGCTGGTAGCATGAGGGTCTCTCGTGCTTCGAGAGGGGTCAGGCAGGGCTGTCCTGTGGGGTCCTGAGCCTCCGTCACAGGCAGTGAGTCAACACCAGTGGAAGGGATACTGGAAGGGATCATGACTTACACGCTGGCCAGGAAATCTGAACTCTTGGGCTCATTTTTGGCTGGGCAGGTCAAGTCCCAAGGAAGCAGCTCCTGATGGTGCCCAGCCCCCAGCGGGGAGAGGCCGCAGGAGACTACAGGACTCAGCAGCGGCTCTGAGCCGGGTTCCAGAAGGCTCCTCCTGTTACCGCCCGCTGCACAGAAGCCTGCGAAACGCTCAAGAGACAGTCTGTTGGGGGTGCTACCCCGGGGCAGTGGGGTGGGGAACAGGAGGCCCCCTCCTGGAGTTGAGGCCCCAGCAGCGCTGAAGCAGACGGGAAGCTTGGTTATTTGCTCTTTGGGGAGCTACCTCACACGCTTTGTCTCAGAGGTCTTCAAACTTTCTGTTGCAGCAGGATCCTTTTTCACATGAAATCCTAACTCTGACGTGAAATCTTAACTCAGAACCCCAGCATAGAAGGCAAAGCCTTGTTATTATCATTCTCCTTCATAAGTTCAAAATTTTCACATTTCATGCTGGTGTTCAGTCCCTGAGTTGTGTCCAACTCTTTGCAACCCCATGGGCTGCAGCACGCCAGGCTCCTGTCCTTCACTGTCTCCTGGAGTTGCTCAGACTCATAGCCATTGAGTCGGTGATGCTCTCCAGCCGTCTCATCCTCTGTCGTCCCCTTCTCCTCTTGCCCTCAATCTTTCCCAGCATCAGGGTCTTTTCCAAGGAGTCAGTTCTTCGCATCAGGTGGCCAAAGAGTTGGAGCTTCAGCCTCAGTCCTTCCAGTGAGTATTCAGGGTTGACACCCTTTAGGATGGCCTGGTTGGATCTCCTTGCAGTCCAAGGGACTCTCAAGAGTCTTCTTATTCATGCGTAATTTAATCCGTGGTTTACAGACCTCTGTGCGGGGGAGGTGGAGAACTGGTGATTTCTGCCCACGTTTCAAAAGCAGGTCTTTAGTTTTGTTGAAGGGAGCAAGGTGTAGCAGTTGAGGATGAATATCTGTTGGATCATAAACTCCTGGATTAGAATGACGCCCCTCAACATCTGGTTTACAAGAATGGAAATGAAATTAACGAAATTAACCCCACTGCTTTACACACATTATCTCATTGATTATCAGCCCTATTTTACAGGTGGGAAAATGGAGGCACCCAGACGTCACGTGACAGAGGTGGCAAATAGGGTCTGAGGACCCAGAGGCAGGACACACGAGTGGGTCCCAGCCCCACTGAGTGGTCCTTGCTCCCAGGAAGAGTTGCCCCCGCACCTCAGGAGCCAGTTTCACCCTCACTGTGTGCAGAGGGGCGGGGTGAGCCTCTGCCAGAAAGGCCGTCCTGGGGATTCCTTTCGTGGGCCAGAGAGCTGGACTTGAAAACCCAGGAAGTTCAGAGAGCCGTGAAACCTCTATGCGGCAGCCACACACACGCTCCCTGCACTTGACAGTCGGCAAAGCTTTCGGATGTCTGCTGGCTCCAGTGGCTCTCCTGACAACCTCTGGAGTAGGCGAGACTCTGATTAAATCAAAAGCAAAGACCTGAAGGAGGGCAGGAAGTAGTCCGGCAGAGTTGTTTTCTGGGTGGGGCCTGCAGTTAGCCATTTTCCTGGGACCTTTCCCCGTCTCCTCGACTGAAAAACGGGGACAGGAGGGTGACAGGTGCCTGACGGTTAAGAGTAACCCACGCCAAGGTGCGGGGCCTGGCACGAAGTGGGGTCGCGTTTATCGTGGGAGGTGGGTGGTGGTCGTGCTTAGTCGCTCAGTTGTGTCCGACTCTTTGCAACCCCATGGGCTGTAGCCCACCAGACCCCTCTGTCCATGGGGATTCTCCAGGCAAGAGTACTGGAGTGGGTTGCCGTTTCCTGCTTCAGGGGATCTTCCCGACCCAGGGGTCGAAGCCTCATCTCTCGTGTCTCCTGCATTTTACACAGATTCTTTACCCACTGAGCTGTCGGGCTAGCACTGAGCATCATTATGACTATGGTTCTGATTGTGCCGGAACACGGAAGTGCAGGAGGAGAAGGTCCCTGTAAGACGGGGGGTTTGGAATATGCCAGGGAAGACCAGAGAAGGAGCTGGGGAGGGGCTGGGAGAGTGTTGTCCGAGGTCATGGAGCCGGCAGATAGGGCTCAGGGGTGCCTGCTGCGAAGCCGCCAGCCACGTGTTCTGTGTCGAGTGTTGAGCTGGGCAAGACTGGTCCCACCTGGGACTGACCCGGACAGGCTGCGGCGGGTCCTGGGCACCCCTGGAGCTGCTCTGGTAATGGCGCGGGAAAGGAGGTGGTGTCCCTCTGGGGGCTGTGCTCACCCCGCCCTCCCCTCCCAGAGAGTCCCTCGCAGATGGCGCATCTGGTTTCCAGGGAGGCTCCTGGTGCGAAGCCCAGTTTCCTTGACAGCCCAAAGCCGGAGGTTTTGAGCCGTAGGGGTGAGTCAGTGGCTTAGCAAAGACCAGAGCGGAGGCAGCTGCTCGCCTGTGGGATAAGGAGCTCCCCCCGCCGACTCCAAACCCAGTCTCGGACCCCAGGAGGCCCCAGGCTTTCATCCAGGACAGAGAAGCAACACCAGGATGAGGAGACATTTGTGTGTTGCTGGGTTTGCCCCGACTTCCGGTCTTTCTTTGACCCTCCCCTGTTCTCAGCATTGGGGATGGAGGCCCGCAATACCACTGAGCCTCTCTGAAGCCCCTCGCTTTACAGAAGGGGCAAGTTGAGGCTGAGAGAGTGGGCTTGGCTCCTCCACCCCTCCTCCCCTGGATAAGCTGCCACCCTCCTAAACGTGTGCGGTGATGAGGGGGATGGTGGGGGCCCCGGGGGAGGGGCATGCCGCTCTGATGGGGGTGTTCAGACCCCGGATGGCATGCTCAGAGCAGGCTTCCATGGAAAGCCTTCTGCGGTGTGCCCCAGCCGCCAGCAGGTCAGCCCTGCCCTCCTGGTGTCCCCTCCCAGGGCTGGTCATCTCTCTGCTGTGCCTCTGTGCAGCATCTGCCCTCCCGTGCTGACTGGGACATAGTCTCCTGTGCTGTACGGCGGGCCCCTCCGTGGCGTCACCACCGCAGCTCATCCCTGTATCCCCGGCCCTTGGCGTAGAACTTGGTACCCAAGTGATGCTCAATAAGTAGTTCTGTAAAGGGATGTCTTCCGAACGCTGAAGGGCACGGTCGTCCCCGAGGGACGCCCCAGCAGCTCGGACTTCCCACGGATTCCTCCAGATCCCCATCAGTGCCCTGGGTCCTGGGACAGCAAGGAGACGCAGGCAGGGTGACAGTCAGCCTGGGGACTCAGACAGGAGACGCCTGACTGGGCAGCGAATTGCTTAAATTCATCTGTGCTGAGTGCTCCAAAGAAGTGCAGGCTGTTGTGAGAGCTTCTCACGGGTGCCCTGGCCTGTTTCTGGCTGGAGAAGAGCTCTGAGAAAGTGAGATGGGGGCTGAGTCCTGAACTGTCATGAGGAGTGAACGTGACAGAGGATGAGAGCTGGGGAGGCCTCTGAGTGGAACGAACAGTCATCTTTCCCATTATACAGATGAGGAAACTGAGGCTCAGAGCAGGGAGGTTACTTGCCTAAGGCCACGTGGTTATCAGAGGAGAAGATGGGGTTTGCCTGCAGGTCCGCATAGCTCCAGAGCCCATTCCCTCTCTCCTGCTTGTCTGCCCTGGATGAGGACGCCCAGACTGGCCGTGGTGGCGTCACGTGTGCTGGGTCCAGGCCCGCCCTTCCCGCACCTGGGAGCTCACGTGCCCGCTGCTCCTTCCCGCTCTGGTTTGCCCTGCGCCTCATCTGTCCCGGCATGCCTGGGTAACCCGGGTCTCCACTCCCTCCTTGTGCAAGAGAGGACCAGGTAACCAACTCTCTCGGGCTCCTGCCCCTGGGATTTTATCGCGTAGAATTCTGACCTTGAGAAGCATCCGTGAGTCTCACATCTAGAGATCAGATCAACTTAAGGAGCACCCAGTGGGCATCTTCTGGGTGCCAGCCCCTCGCAGGGCTCGGAGCTGTGGGTCACGGGTGCACTTCCGACTGTGGCCCAGGTCGGGGGTGGAAGACAGGTCCATGAACAGCTAGCTGCCTGGGTGCGATTATAGGTGCGGTCGGACGATGAACAATGTTCTGGCAGCTTAGAAGGAGCCACCAAGTGCGTCGAGGATGGGCTTCCCTGAGGAGTTTCCAGGATGCAGATTGGGCCTTGAGGCTGGGCTTGAAGGGCGTGTAAGTGTTGGCAAGGTGAGGAAGCATGGAAAGGGCGTTCCAAGCAAGGCACAGAGTCAGAAAGGGCCCAGGGTGTCCAGAGACAAGACCCGGGCACAGTGGCCAGGTTGTCTGCGACAGGGAGTGACCAAAAGCTTGAGGATCCGCAGGGCAGCAGGGAGCTGCAGAGGCTGAGCAAGGTGGGCACTGGGTGGGACCCCAGCCCGAGATCCCCCTGCTGTAGCTGCCTTCATCAGACCATCCCTGCCTTCTCCAGCCTCCATCGACCTGACCTGGGGTTATGTGAGACTCTCGTCCGCTCAGTGGGGCAGGGGAAGGGTGGATGTAACAGTGTGTTTGGAGGTTGGGATCTGACCTGCCTCCCAGTTATCTCTGGAGGGGCCACTGCTCAGCTCACAGGGCTCCATTCTCATGGTGCCTCTAATCCATGGATTAGAAGCCCGGGTGGCAGGCAAGAATTTGTGCCCTTTGAATAGGCCAATTGGAGCTAATTGATGGCAGGGGGTGGGGGTGGGGTGGCACTGTTACTTAGGTGGCTTTGGCCGGGAGACTAGAATCCTGGCCTCTGAGTCGGCCTCTGCCCTAACCTTGCCCGTGCCCCGTCCCTGAGTCCAGCCGGGGTGGACTCTCCTCTCACGGAGATGGAGGCTGGCTGGGACCGCTCGCAGGCTCTCTGGGAATCACCATGTCGGAAGAGGCTGATGATGGCTGTTGACAAAGGTGCTCCCTTGCTCCGCAGTGTGGTTTGGGGCACAGAGCCCTGCCTCCCCCTCAGAGCCAGCCCAGAGCCCCTGGGCCCTTTGGCTCCCTCTGTCTCTCTGCCTCATGCTGTGGAACCTGCATTCTGCTCTGTGGACCTCAGTTTCCCCAACTGGAAAGACGAAGGATTCAGGGAAGTAACTTCTTACATGACGTATTAGTTTTCTATTGCTATCATCATGGTTTATTACACATTTGTTGGCTTAAGACAACGTCTACTTTTTCTTTCAATTCATTTATTTTTATTGGAATATGGTAGTTTTGCGTTGTATCGCATTTGTACTGAATACAGTAGTGTGGCGTGGGTTTCTTCCATACATCAGCATGAATCAGCCGTAGGCATGCATATGTCCGCTTCCTCTTGAACCTCTTTTCCACCTCCCACCCAAAGTCCACTTTTTAACATCTCTCAGTTCTGTAGGCCAGAAATCTAGTAGGCTGGGCTGGGTACTGCTCTTAGAGTCTCACAAGGCCAAAACTAAGGTATCAACCAAGGAAGTTCACCCTCTGACCCCCAGAGATTCGTGTTCATCCCAAATGCAAAGTTCGCTGCATCCCACGGCCCCCAGAGATCTCATCCCATGACAGCACCAGCTCAGCGGATCTCTTCTGAATCTCATCGGCTCACAAGTCCCAGATCTCATCATCTAAGCCCTCTCAGTGAGTGCGGGTAAGGCTCTGGCAGTGACAGGTTCTGGGCTCCAAAATCATCGCGGATGGTGAAATTAAAAGATGCTTGCTCCTTGGAAGGAAAGCTATGACAAGCCTAGACAGTGTACCAAAAAGCAGAGACATCACTTTGCCAACAAAGATGCGTATTGTGAAACCTACGGTTTTCTAGTCGTCACCTAGAGAAGTGAGGGTTGGACCAGAAGGAAGCTGTTGTTCAGTCGCTCAGTCGTGTCCGACTCTTTGTGACCCCATGCGCTGCAGCACGCCAGGCCTCCCTGTGCTTCACTCTCTCCCCAAGTTTGCTCAGACTCACGTCCACTGAGTCGGGGATGCCAGCCAGTAACAGTGACAGACTGTTTTCTTGGGCTCCAAGGGAGGCTGCACACTGAAGAATTGGTAACTTTTGAACCGTAGTACTGGAGAAGACTCCTGAGAGTCCCTTGGACTGCAAGGAGATCCAACCAGGCAATCCTAAAAATCCTTCCAATGAGTATTCAGGACTGATACTTTGGCCCCCTGATGCGAAGAGCAGACCCGGAAAAGATCCCTGATGCTGGGAAAGATTGCGGGCAGGAGGAGAAGGGGGCGACAGAGGATGAGATGGTCAGATGGCATCACTGACTCAGTGGACACGAGTTTGAGCACACTCCGGGAGATAGCGGAAGAGAGCAGCCTGGCGTGGCGCCTGGGGTCACAAAGAGTCGGACAAGACTGGGCAGCTGAACAACAGCGACGACACAGGGCTGTGTCTGTCCTGCGTCCTAGGGCTTCATTCCTCGGCAGGTGTGAATCTGGGGAACTAGAGAAACTGTTTGTCTGCTCCCAAAATACCAGGTATACACATTCGTGCTCAAACTGGGAGAAAGTGGAGAGTAGAATCCTCCAACATTCCAGGGAGCCTCATCCCCCCTCCCCCAAACTACGGGCGGGGTTGGGGGGTCACAACAGAATCAGGCTGCCAGCCCTGCCCCCCCCCCCCCCCCCCCCCACTGAAGCGGCTGACTGTATTCTAGCCTTGTCTTCTGGGTGGTGGGAGAAAACGTTGGAGCAGCTTTGTGTCCGTGGATTAGAAGCGATAGGGAATTTAGTTGAAATGGAACGAAAAGGATTTATTTCAGTAGGACTTGTGATGTTTAATATGAGAAGGGTTTGATAACGTGTGTCTGCAGCACCTCCTCTCGCTCCACCGTCACCAGGCAGCAGGAAGTGTGCAGATTCTCAGGTCAGATCTGCCCCCTTCGAGCTGAGTAAGATTCGGAAATTTATTTCGCCTCCATGTGGAGATACTGCTGTGAACCCCGTCGACTTGTGAAGGTGCAGCGGGGATAGTAGGTGAAAAGCGCTTTGTATGCTTGGAACTGTCTGCAGATAGCTGGACTTGCGGTCTGGGTCCCCAGGACCACTGTGCCCTTCACCCCTGGCCCAGGGCGGTTTGACGGCCCAGACCTCATCCTTTTCATCTGGAATACCCGACCCCCACCCCACGCCAATCTGATTAACTGACTAGTGTTCAGAGAGCAAGAGGCGAGGAGCCCACTGTGGGTGGCCCAGCGCAGGGTCACAGGGTCAGTCCAAAGGCCAGCATTCTGGACACAAGGAGGAAACCAGGCTGTTGGGGTGATCTTTCTCTGGGAAGAGAAAGTTGACCAGTTCATTTTGGTTCAAAAATAATTTTTAACATGTTTTGTAGAAGGTAAGGTGCACTTCAGAAACTCAGATCTGTGGCAGAAAATCAAATCTCACACCACCGAACTTCTGTTCTCCAGCTCCTCCCAAGATGTTTTAGGGTGTGCAGACATGCAGGGACGGACACACACACACACACATGCACGCACCTACGCACGCCCATCCTGACCGCTTCTGAACATAAACGGAAGCATGTTGAATACATTCTTCCTGACCCCGCTTTTGTCACTTTGTTGACATTGACAGACACTGTTCCCGCTTAGGGCCATAGATCTGCCCCCCTTCTTCATTTTAAAAAAGTATCTATGTCTTATTTTTGTTTGCACTGGGTCGTCATCGCTATGTGTGGGTTTTCTCCAGGCGTGGCGAGTAGGGGCTTCTCTTGGTTGAGGTTTGCAGGCTTCTCGCTGGGGTGTCTTCTCTTGTGGAGCATGGCGTCTAAGCGCTCAGGCTTCAGAAGCTGTGGCTCACGGTCCCTAGATCGTGGGAGCTTCAGTAGTTGTGGCTCGGGGGCTTAGTCACTCCGAGGCATGTGGGATTCAAACCTGTATCCCCTGGTGGGCAGGCAGGTCCTTATCCACTGCGCCACCAGGGAAGTCCTGCCCCCATTCTTTCTAATGACTGCAAGGAGCGCCAGTATCCAGCCCCCTGTTGATTCTGGCCTGGAGAATTCCGTGGACTGCATAGTCCACTCCTGAGTGACATAATCAGTGCTGACATACGCAGTCCTACCACTGGGTCGTATCTGGTCCTTACATGACTGTATCTAGGGTTTAACAAGGATGTGCTTACATTGTGCATAAACTCCGTTACCTTGCTTAGCTTCCCAGGTGTCTCAGACAGTAAAGAATCCGCCCGCGGGGCAGGAGATCTGGGTTTCATCCCTGGGTTGGAAACATCCCCTGGAGGAGGAAATGGCAACCCACTCCTGTATTCTTGCCTGGAGCGTCCCGTGGACAGAGGAGCCTGGCGGGCTACCGTCCATGGAGTTGCAGAGTCGGACACGACTGAGCAGCGAACACTTTCACTTTATTTTATAACTGCATATTGTATGAAGTGATTTGCTTGATTAATGAAAGTGGTACGGAGAGTGTCTGTTGGGCTCTGGGAATACAGCAGTACCAAGTGATTGCACAGATATTCCCTCTAGGTGGTTGTGCCCCCAGCTAACCTACTCATTCCCTTTCACCGTGTATAAAGGGCCTCGGTAATCACTTGCTGCATCAGAAAGCGTGCTCAGGTGAACGTATTTATACTGAAAGCTTTTTCGGTGTTTACTGGGTTATTTTCATAGGAGAGGTGGCTGGACACCAGGGTGCTATCCAGAGGGCCTGCCCCGTTGGTCCCATCTAAGAGGAGTACTCGTGAGGATTGTTAACAAAAGCATGACGCTTGGCGCGGGTGGGAGGTGCCCGGCAGCCTCTGACGCTCAGCTCCCGGCGGCCCAGGGTTCAGTGCCGCTCTGCCCTGGCTGGTATCAGATTATGGTCAGCGTGAATAATTCAGGATTCTGAGACACAGAAGGGGCTACTGGAGCTGGGGGTGGATGGGAAGGAGATGAACAGGCTTAGTTAAGGAGAAAAGGTGTGTTTTTAGGAGAAGATTCCAGAAAAGACAGGGGGGACTCAGACATCGAACGACATGGTTATCACCCACCACTGTCCTTTCCCCCTTATCCAGAGAGGACGCAGGGTGGGGTCCCTGGGGCATTATCCGTGGATCCAGGTGTGAGAGGAAGCTTATCACCAGGGACCAGGCAGTGGTGACCTCATGGATAAGATTAAGGGGTCCCTGCCCCCCAAACAGTGGAAACAGTGTCAGACTTTATTTTGAGGGGCTCCAAAATCACTGCAGATGGTGACTGCAGCCATGAAATTAAAAGACGCTTACTCCTTGGAAGAAAAGTTATGACCAACCTAGATAGCATATTCAAAAGCAGAGACATTACTTTGCCGACTAAGGTCCGTCTAGTCAAGGCTATTGTTTTTCCAGTGGTCATGTATGGATGTGAGAGTTGGACTGTGAAGAAGGCTGAGCGCCGAAGAATTGATGCTTTTGAACTGTGGTGTTGGAGAAGACTCTTGAGAGTCCCTTGGACTGCAAGGAGATCCAACCAGTCCATTGTGAAGGAGATCAACCCTGGGATTTCTTTGGAAGGAATGATGCTAAAGCTGAAACTCCAGTACTTTGGCCACCTCATGTGAAGCGTTGACTCATTGGAAAAGAGTCTGATGCTGGGAGGGATTGAGGGCAGGAGGAGAAGGGGATGACAGAGGATGAGATGGCTGGATGGCATCACGGACTCGATGGATGTGAGTCTGAGTGAACTCCGGGAGATGGTGATGGACAGGGAGGCCTGGCATGCTGCGATTCATGGGGTTGCAAGGAGTCGGACACGACTGACCGACTAAACTGAACTGAACTGCCCCCCAAACAGCTCTCTCTCCAGCCTGCCTCCCACAGTCACCTGAGTGTGCTTTGCTGGGAGCTTTAGGAAACCCTTCAAGCTATCCCTGCAGTGTGCCAGGGTCCCAGACCCCCCACCCCGAAGTGTGCCAGGGTCCCAGACCCCCCACCCCAAAGTGTGCCAGGGTCCCAGGCCCCCACCCCAAAGTGTGCCAGGGTCCCAGGCCTCCACCCCGAAGTGTGCCAGGGTCCCAGACCCCCCCACCCCCAAGTGTGTTAGGGTCTCAGACTCCCCACCCCCAAGCATGTTGGGGTCCCAGGCCCTGGCTCTCCACAGTTCTTTTTTCCCAAAGAGGACTTGGGCAGTTGCTAACATCCGAGCATTGGGCTTGCATCTCTGCAGCCCAGCCTGACAGCTAAGTTGCGGGGATGGGGGGCTTTTTTCCTGGATAGGCACTGGCTTGAGCCACTGTAGCTTTCCAGGATCCAGGGAAACATCTCCGAGTTGAAAACCCAAGTTGTCCTCAAGATGCTGGAGCGGCCATCACAGCAGCCCCTGTGCCCTGTGCCACAAGGGGCTGAGGGAGCGTCTCCCCTCCCGGTCCAGCCTCAGCATCACAGGCACCCGGAGACCCGCTGCTCCCTGTGGCTGGGAAGGGTGTCTCTGGGGCGGCCAGGCGCTTCTCAGAGTGGCCTTCTCCCCGCTTCTCACAGGGGCCTCCAGCCTGAGGCTTGGTCCGGAGCCCACTCAAGGCCCGGCACACCTGTCAGGACCCTCTGCTCCCGAGAGCTCTGCTGCACCCCTCAGCCGCGTTCAGCCCCCTCCCTCCTCCTGAGCATCGGACTTCTGAGCCCTGGCCCACGCGGTCGCTTTTGTCCCAGCTGCTCCGCTTGTTTTCCTGCACGTTCTCGTTCCCAGGGGCACGGTTCAGCCTGTTTCCAGCGCCACCTTCCCCTTGAAGCCTTCGTTGTTTCTCTTTTTGATAGTTAGTGGCATCTGTCACGTCAGCTGAATTTTCCCAGCGGGTTCTCCCTCCTCCTCTTACGGCCCGAGCTCTTTCTGCAGCCTTCCCCGTTCTGGAGCTGTGTGCCTGTTCCTGGCTGAAGGCCCCCTGCATCGCACACCCAGCGAGCAGGCCCTCTCCTCGTCCTCATGTTCGCAGGGGTCTGCGGGCGCAGTGCTGTGTGTGGGTGTGAGGGTGGGTGCTGGCTGCATGGGCAGACAGGCAGGTGGCTGACAGGAGGCTGGCCGTCGGACCCTGGCCCCACTGTCCACGGTGCCCCTTGTCTGAGGCGTTGCCCCCTTAAGCCTCTGTGCTGTGCTTTCTCCCCTCTATTAATGGTTTTTTATTTTAATTCTATTTTTTAGAGTTAGTTATATGTATCAGATGAAGTCTTACATTCCTTATTCTTGTTTGTAAACATCCTGAGAATTGACTCCTCGATGTTTCTTCAAGAAAACAAGAATCTGAATCAAGTTGCCTGGTTTTCATATTTGACGTTTTGCTTGATTTGTGTGTTTCCTTTTTAGACTCTGGCTCTCCATGAAAGGGAGGGTGCCCCTCCAGAGCTTAGCACAGCGCCCTGGCACACAGCAGGGTCTCCGCACATGTGAACTGCACAGAGATGAACTGAGTCTCCTGTGCTCAACAGCCAAGGAGCCCTTGGGGTCTCTGCCGCTGGGAGACTGTCCCCGCGGGCACTACTGAAAGGGAGCTTTTAGCTGGGAGGAGAGTTAGGCTGGTGTGCTGAGCCAGAATTCCCTGCTGTGATCTTTTCCTCTTGGCCTTGAAATGGGAGGGACCCCTCTCCCCTTTTCCTCTGTAGGTGCTCTGCTGGGGGCTGAGTCAGGCCTGGCTGCAGACAGCTCCGTGCCCCAGGGCTCTGCACAGACACTGCATGCAGGGCACCATCTGGATGCCAGGTGGCCCGCCTGCCCCGACTTGGGGAGTGTGGGGTCCACCCTGCCACCCCTGACCGCCCCTCGCCCTCAAGACAGAGTGCCAGTCCGATGGGTGGAAGGCACACTGGTCTCTCGGGGTCCACACCTGGGCATACCCCGCGAGCTTCCCTGACTTCCTTCCATGCCCACAGCAACCACATGAGTTGGAGTGAAGGGATTCCCACCTGACAGATGGAGAAACTGAGGCTCGGGAAGCGGAAGTGGCTTGCCCAGGGTTGCATGGCTAGGGGAGCTGGGCTTTGACCCAGAGTCTCCTGACCCTCTTAGCTGTAGCAGTTCTCAATCCTTCCTATTCCTTTGGGGAAAAAAACAACTATCAGGGATTCCTAACTAGGACCTGTACCCAGAGATTCTGACCCACAGGCTGTGGGGTGTGGCCCAGGAATCTGCATTTATAACAGACCAGGTACCCCAGTGCACCTTAGGAATGCTTCTCTACGTATCTGACTTTTCCTTAACTAGGGGCATGAAGAAGTCACCTCCCCTTGGTCTGGTCCACTCCTGAGGGCAGGCAGTCTTGGGACCTGGCTGGCACGCCTGTGTTTATGTAAAGGGAGGGTCAGGGGAGGGGTCCCTTTGGGGACGGCCGGCCTGGACAGGGAGATGCAGGTCACACTGCCTGAGTATCTTGCTGTTGTCTCGGAGAGACTTTGTTTAAAACTTGGGCTACCGTTGTGCAGCCGTGTGGTCTGAGGTTCCCAGTTTCACGTCTCTGCCCCTCAGAGCCGATAGCCCTGCTGCTTCGGCTTGCTGGAGAGACTAAAAATGTCTCCGAAGCGCTGGTGCAGAGCTGTGCCTGAATGCGCGTCTCCTAAATAGGCCACACTCCTGTCTCTGTGCCTTTGTTTGTGCCGGGGATTTTTTGTTTTTTGTTTTTCTTTCTGGAAAGTCTTTCCCTCACCCCTGCTCTTCCCTGGCTGCTGTTGGTCTGGTCCTTTGCGGTAACCCAGGACTGGCGCCTCATTACCTCCTAAGGTGTGTAAGGACGTCCCTATGTCTGGGTTTGGAGTAGCTGGGAAACGACAGGTGTCAACCTCAGCCCAGGTTCCAAAGAAATTCTTCCTTAGCTCATGCAGACCTAGAGCCTTTTCAGTTTTGGGGGTGGGTGGGGGAGTTGGTTTTGTCTTCCTTTTCTGTCACTTGTCCACAGACCCCTCGTGATGCCCTCACCCCACCCCAGGCCCTCTCCATGCTGAATGTTCTGAAGGCCGACAGCGGGTCCCCTGTCCGCCCTGTGGACCAGGGTGGACCACAGGAAAGGTGCCATCCAGCTGCATTCTGAAGTCGTCCTACACGTGCCGGCCCCGTCGACTCCTAACTTATTTCCCTCTGGGAAGCGTGGGTTAAAAACTAGTGAAGTCAGTCACTTAGGGGTTGGAAGGGACTTCTGAGATGGGGACGCCCTGCCGCTCACTGGGCGCTTCGTCCTCAGCCAGCCGGAGTTTGAGTACCGCCAGGGACAGGGTTCTCGTCATCCCCCCAAGGCTGTGGCATCGTCGCACTTTTATCTGTTGGCTCCTCTTCGTGCTTGCGGAGGCTCGGGAAGTTTCTCGGGCCCAGGGAGTGTGGGAACAGGTGGTGCAGCTGGGATGAAGGTAGCGGGACTCCTGAGCCTAGGAGGTGAGAGGGTTTAGCACAACGGGTTCCCAGAGCCTGGAGTGGGGTTGCAAGGTCAGTTCAGTGCGGTTCAGTCGCTCAGTCATGTCTGACTCTTTGCGACCCCATGAACTGAAGGGCCTCCTTGTCCATCACCAACTCCCAGAGTTTACACAAACCCATGTCCATTGAGTCAGTGATGCCATCCAACCGTCTCGTCCTCTGTCGTCTCCTCCTCCTGTGTTCAATCTTTCCCAGCTTCAGGGTCTTTTCCAATGAGTCGGTTCTTCGCATCAGGTGGCCAAAGTATTGGAGTTTCAACTTCAGCATCAGTGATTCCAATGAATATTCAGGACTGATTTCCGTTAGGATGGGCTGGTTGGATCCTTTAGGGTGGACTGGTTACAAGGTGGACTTACCGAAATCAGCATGGCCGTGGCGGGCCCTGGCGCGGCGATCACCCTCCTGTCTTACAGTCGCTGCAGTTGGAACGCTGCCTGGATGCGCTTCATGTTCAGATCCCGCAGAGCTGAACGGAATCCCCCAGCCCCTCCCTGACCAGGGACGGGATGAATCCAGAGTCTGGAGAGGGGCTGAGACTGAAGCTGGGGGCAGGGTGGTCCGGCAGGGAGAGGGGAAGGATGAGGGCTGAGGAGTTGGGATGAGGCTGGCTTTGGGGCTGGAAAAGAGCCTGGGGATTCCTTCAGTAAAGGCAAAGAAAGTGAAAGCGTTGGTCTGTCAGTCCTGCCCAACTGTGACCCCTGGACTGTAGGCGCCAGGCTCCTCTGTCCATGATTCTCCAGGCAAGAACACTGGAGTGGGTTGCCATGCCCTTCCCCAGGGGATCTTCCCGACCCAGGGATTGAACCTGGATCTCCTGCATTGGAGGCAGATTCTTTACCGTCTGAGCCACAAGGAAAGCCCGTAGAGTCTTTGGTGAAGGCGACTCTTACGAAAATGCTTCGCTGGTTGATGGTGCTTCCAGCTCGTTTCACAGAAGGCTTCTCACCTGAATCGCCCATGGGGGACAAACTTGTCATTGAACCGGGCTGTGTGGTTTGACCTTCACGTGGGAGAATATGTTTCGACTGGCTTGGGGGCAGAACCCCCCCCACGGACAGCCCCCCACCGCCACAGGGACCTGAAAGACGGGCCATGCCATCCCCAAGGGTTCTGTTTCCAGCTGGTTGCCTCTTTTCCAGCACGTTCTTTAATCCTGGGCCAGAATGGCCTATGGGACGGCGGTTTCCCTCGCCTTCCTCCCCCATAGTCTCTGTCCTGGGCATGTGGGGGGTGGGCAGTGCCAGCTGACACTGCAGCCCAGAACCTGTATTTCAGAGCAGACACACACACACACACACACACACACACACACACAGACACAGACACACACAGACACACACACACAGACACAGATACACACACACAGACACACACACAGACACACACACACAGACACAAACACACACACACACAGACACACACACATGTGCACTGCACGGTTCATCAGTGCTTCCAGATACCAGGCCACAGGCCCCTAGAACTTCTCACATGGCACCCAGGGTTGCGGGGCTGATCCCAGGCCGGGACCCACCACTGCCGTCTGTCCGAGGAGCAGGTGTTGTCAAGCGTAGGGAGAGCTCTCAGCCTGGACTGGGCACACGTGCTAGTCTCCGTTTCTGCTTTCTACTGTGGGTCCCCCGGGGCAGGTTGCTGTGGCTCTCTGGTCTCATTTTTTCCTCTCCTCCCTGGAGGTGATGTTGCCCACCTCACAGGTTCGTGGGGAGTGTCCACTGAGGTGTTTGCAGACGGTAAAGTGCTGTGCAGACCGTAGCTGGGCGGTGAGGAAGTCTTGTGCAGCCTGTTTTTAAGGGATGGGGTATTAGAGTGAAGGGCGTCCCAGGTGGCTCACTGGTGAAGAATCTGCCTGCCAGTGCAGGAGACGACGAGAGACACAGCCGTCCCTGGGTCAGGAAGCTCCCCTGCAGGAAGAAATGGCAACCCACTCCAGTGTTCTTGCCTGGGAAATCCCGTGGACCAGGGGAGCCTGGCGGGCTACAGTCTGTGGGGGTTGCCAAGAGTCAGACACGACAGAGCAACACATACACACGTTAGGTTGAAGCCTCGGCTTCATCGTCCGTGACTTGCGGTGTTAACGCCCTCTCGCGGGCCTGTCTCCAGAGGCCCTGGGAGGTCGCACGGGTCGGGGCTTGGCTGAGGGCTGGTGCGCAGGAAGCTCTCGGTGTAGCTGTAACGTTAACTCTGTCCAGAAAGAATTTTCAGAGTTTATCATCAGAGGTGAGATGTGGGGATGATCTGCTTGGGAATGCCGGCTTCTGCCTGAAACACCTAACACATTGATATGCTTTCCTGTCTCATTAGATCTCCTGGCAACTCAGGAGTTGGGCAGGACAGGGGTTTTAATTGCCCTTTTCAGAGACGTAGAGCTGTTTGTGGCTCAGACAGTAAAGAATCCACCTGCAGGGCAGGAGATCTGGGTTCCTTCTCCGGGTCAGAAAGATCCTCTGGAGGAGGGCCTGGCAGCCCACTCCAGTGTTCTTGCCTGGAGAATCCCATGGACGGAGGAGCCTGGCGGGCTGCAGTATCCTGGAGTCGCAAAGAGTCGGAAAGGACAGAGCAAGCAACTGACACTTCCACTTTGGAGGAGAGGAGACTAAAGCACAGGGGAGGGGAGTGGCCTTGCCTCTGGGGAGCTGTAACCTGAAGATGTGGGCCTGTCCTGGATGGAGCATTCAGTAAACACTTAAAACAGCAACAGTCACATAGCTACTACACCCCAGCTACTGTCCTGGGTACTGTATGTAATGTACATTGTACATGCAACTCACTGAAGACTCTGTTAGTTGCTCAGCCGTGTCTGTCTGCAACCCCGTGGACTGTAGCCTTGCCGTGCACCTCTGTCTATCGGATTCTGTAAGCAAGAACACTGGAGTGGGTTGCCATTTCCTCCTCCAGGGGATCTTCCCGACCCAGGGATTGGCTCTACTGCATTGGCAAGCAGATTCTTCTTGATTAATTATATTTATTTATTTTTAATTGATGGATGATTGCTTTACAGAGTTGGTTTGATTTCTGTCACACAACAGCATGAATTAGCCACAGGTATACATATGTCCCCTTCCTCTTGAACCACACCCCCTCCCTCTGTCTCCCACCCTTCTCGGTCGTTACAGCCCCGTTTGAGTCCCCGAGTCGAGCAGCAGATTCCCACTGACTGTCTGGTTTACATATGGTAGTGTGTATGCTTCCACGCCGCTTCCTCTGTGTATCTCACCCTCTGCTTCCTCTCCCACCCCCTTGTCCGTAAGTCTGTTCTCTACGTCTGTGTCTCCACTGCTGGCAGGCCGATTCTTCACCATCTGAGCCACCAGGGAAGCCCACGTCAGCTCACTGAATCCTCACCATGACTTGTTGAGATCGGCAATATTATTCTCCCCCATTTCACAGATGAGAAAACTGAGGCGGAGGTGGTTGCCTGGCAGGTAAGCAGCGGAGAACCAGGTTTTTGGAAACCCAGGCAGGCTGGCTTCAGACTCTGTGCTCCTGACCAGCGCCTTCACCTCTAGGACTGAACACGCGGCGTCATGGTGGAAGGGGCTGGTGCGGGGTGGGGGCACCCTGCGTGGCCCTGCAGACTTGCCCTGCTCCTCCTGCGCCCGGGGAGCGTCGGACTGTCCAGCTCTCGCCAAGGGTGGCATTTCTCTGGGTGGCAGGGAAGGCCTGGGCTGTTGGAGGGGCCGGCTGGAGCCCCGGGCCAGCCATTGTGTGCTGGGCTTGCGGGCCGCTGGGCGTGGCCCCCCAACCCCCCAACACCGCCAGGCCCTCCCCCCAGAGGAAGTGCTGGTGTTTACAGGAAATGCAGGACAAGGCTGGGAGGTGGGTGGAGGGGGCCTGGAAGATGTGTCTTGGCCTGGCTGGTGGGGCTGAGGGCGGGGCTCCTCTCTGCACACCAAGGACGAGGCTTTTTGTTGTTGCTGAAGGGAAAGGTCCCACTTCCCAGGCAGCCCTGCTCCTCCCCGGCCTCTTTCCTCCAGGACGCCACACCCTGCCGGCCTCCCAAACCACCGCCACCCCCACCACCCCAACCCCCGCCGCCAGCCCACCCCTCCTCCCCAGGGAGGCTCCTGGGAGCAAGGGAAAAAAGAGCCCTGAGTTGGGCGGCAGCAGCGTCTGCCGCTAGTCCTGCTCTGGGCCTCACTCTCCCCACCTGTAAAGTGCTTGGCTTGCTGCAGCCCCAGCAAACCTACAGCAGTGCTCACGGCCCTGGTGCAGCCCAGCTGTGAGACAGAGGGTGGATGGGCCAGCCAGTCCCGTGACCCAGGGAGTGCAGGCTGGCCTCGCTTATGCTGCAGCAACGTGCCCCAGAAGTCTGTGTGTGTGGAGTTCTGTCAAAGGGCACCCGGGGAGCATGAGGTATTTCTCAAAGCCTGAGTAGGATTTGCAAAGGGGACCAGAGTTCTCTGAGTCTGTGCCAGGCATCAGGTACTGTCTTAGTGGCTTTTGCGTCCCCAGTTTCACCCTTCGAGAGACAGAGGTTCTGTTTGGGGCAGGAAGACCTGAATCTGAGTCTTGGGGCCGCCCTTTGCTCACCGTGTCACCCTGAGCAAACCCCCCAGCATCTCGGAGCCTTAGTCTTCTCATCTGTGAAACGAGGGTAATGATAGCTGCCCGTTTGACCTCTTTCCATCCCACGGACTTGCCTGAGCCCCCGCCGCGCCCGCCCCCATTCAGGCCGTCTCCTCCTGCTGGTCTTCCCACGTGGCCAGGGTGAACTCCCCCAGCTGCCTGGGTCCTTCCCTGGCTAGAACCTCCTCTGGCTCCCATCCCTCCCGGGAGGCTGACTCCAGGGGCGTTTGGGAGCCCACTGCCGGCCAGCCCGTCCTCCCGGCCTGCCCCGCCGCAGCACACAGGTCCCACTACCTCTCCTCCAGTCCCTTCTGCAGATGTTCCTGGGAGCTCTCCCCTAACTTTTGTTTTCCTCTCTGTCTCCTGTTCAACCTTGCGACTGGCTGGGGTCTCCCCTGGCCTGGAATCCTCCTGTGACCCTCCTCACTCACCTCCAAGCCCCCCCCCCCTCCCCCCCCACAGCTTAGGGCCCCTTGGCTCTGTTCACCCAGTCCGAGTCTTTGCCACCCCACGGACTATACAGTCCATGGAATCCTCCAGGCCAGGATACTGGAGTGGGGAGCTTGGTGTTGGAGAAGACTCTTGAGAGTCCTTTGGACTGCAAGGAGATCCAGCCAGTCCATCCTAAAGGAGATCAGTCCTGAATATTCACTGGAAGGACTGATGCTGAAGCTGAAACTCCAATACTTCGGCCACCTGATGGGAAGAGCTGACTCACTGGAAAAGACCCTGATGCTGGGAAAGATTGAAGGCGGGAGGAGAAGGGGATGACAGGAGATGAGATGGTTGGATGGCATCACTGACTCGATGGACGTGAGTCTGAGTGAACTCCAGGAGTTGGTGATGGACAGGGAGGCCTGGCGTGCTGCGGTCCATGGGGTCGCAAAGAGTTGGACACGACTCAGCAACTGAACTGAACCAAACTGTGTTCACAGCCCTCCGCGCCCCTCTGCTGCGTGTCTGTGTGTGTTCTCGCTGGTGCCTCAGGGCAGAGAAAGGGCGTCTCCTCCCTACTCTGTGTCCCCCGCACCGGGGGTGGGGTAGCCAGTCAGCACGGGTGACGTGTCAGGTGAGACGGGGCAGACAGCAGGCGCTCGGCCTGTGGGGAATTGCACTGCCCGTGCTGGGGGGCAGCTGTGACCAGGGATGCCCCCAGGTCCGTGTCTACTCACGGATGCACACTCTGCCTGGAGCTGCTTCCCCCAGGAGCCTGCTAAAACCAGCAGGTGGGTGGAGCACCTACCGTGTGCAGCGTTCAGCACTGGGAGCTCATGAGGGAGGGGAAGCCTGTGCAGAGCTAAGGCCACAGGCAGTGAGGGGAGCTCGTGGGTGCTGGGCCATGTAGGGGGAGCAGGGCCTTGGCAGGCAGGTGGGGCCGGGCAGGGCAGATTCTGAAGCGTACGTAATTTGGGGAGTCTCTTTAAGATGAAGAATATATAACAAAGGATAGAAAATAATCTGCAAAGCCATGAGAGGGACTCATGCAGGTGTGGGGCCTAAAGCTGAAGTCTCATTAGGTTCATGGTAGACCTGCTCAGTGGTCAAGGAAGGCTTCTGGAGGAGGAAATGAGCTCGCAGGTGGGAAGGCTTCTTGGAAGAGGGATGAAGTTGCACCTGGGAAGGCTTCCTGGAAGAGGGGGTGAGGTCGCAGCTGGGAAGGCTTCCTGGAGGTGGTGAGGTTGCAGCTGGGAAGGCTTCCTGGAGGAGGAGGTGAGGTTGCAGCTGGGAAGGCTTCCTGGAGGAGGTGAGGTTGCAGCTCGGAAGGCTTCCTGGAGGAGGAGGTGAGGTTGCAGCTGGGAAGGCTTCCTGGAAGAGGGGGTGAGGTCAGAGCTGGGAGGGCGTCCTGGAGGAGGGGGTGAGGTCAGAGCTGGGCCTGGAGAGGAGAGTTCATCCACCTGGAGACTTCGCATTTCCCAGGCATCTGTCCTCAGCCAGTAGCTCTGCCCTCGAGAAGCAAGGGGCATTCACAGGCCTTTGGCAAAGCATGATATTTCTCTGGAGGTACTCCTTCCCCACTGCGGGCAGAGGAGACCACAGATGAGTTGCGTGACGAGCGTGTGCGTGCTCAGGTGTCTGGGTCCAGGCCTGTTGCCTTACCTGGGTCACCCTCCCTTCCGGGTCTCAACCTTAGGGCGATGGTCTCTGTCTGGACCCCGTGTCCCCCATCCAGGCGTCCGGCTTCAACCACACTTGACCTGCGTGTTCACGTGTCAGGGCAGCCCTGCCTCCCGCCCGCCCGGTGCTGGCTGCCCTGCGGGCCCCGGTGTGTCCAGGTGCCTCTTGCACATTTTCACATCTGTCTCGCTGGCACAGAGGGCAGTGGGCCCAGGTGCGGATCACCTCAGTGTGCTTCCGGGTGGGTGAGGCGGAGGGAGGGAGAAGCAGGCCTGGGGGAGTTGTGTAGCCCCGCAACGCCTCAGCATTCCCGGCTGCCGGAGGTGGGTGGCAGCGGGGCTCGTCCGCCGCCTGGCTCGGAGCCCCGGCCCGACCCCCTGGGCTGCTTCTCCTGGTGGAATTAGTGTAGGGGGCCAGTTACAGGGACGGGCTCTGAAGCCGGGGTCCCTGCGCTCAGGTAAGACCCCAGCTCTGCACGTGCCCCATGTCTGCTTCGCTCTCCATCTGTGAAATGGGCACCGTGGCACCTGCAGGATACGGTGCTGGAGAAGGGTCGTCAGGCGCCGGGCACGTCACCAGCACAGCACTCAGGATCGCTGGGCTTGGCCTCTCCTACTGTCGCTGCCGCCGCCGTTATCATTGTCCGGCTGTGTCCACGTGGGGCCTCCCTGGTGGCTCGGTGGTAAAGAATCCGCCTGCAGTACAGGAGATGTGGGCTCCATCCCTGGGTCGGGAAGAGCCCGTGGAGGAGGAACTGGAAACGCACTCTAGTATTCTTGCCTGGAAAATTCCACGGACAGGGGTGCCTGGCAGGCTACAGTCCACGGGGTCTCAAAGGGTCGGACACAACTGAGCGAGCACGCACACACGTCCAGATCCAGCCCACAGTGCAGGGCTGGGCTCTCCCAACCCCCACCTTCAGCCACACTCAAAGCAATATAACAGTCCGGCCGGGACTCCCCTGGTGAGCTGGTGGCACTCCACGCTCCCCTTGCAGGGGGCCTGGGTTCAATCCCTGGCCAGGGAACTGGATCCCACATGTACAGCTAAGACTGGGCACAGCCAAGTAAGTGAATAAAAATTAAAAAAAATTTAAGGATGGTCTAAATGGCGCTGGCAGATGAGCCGGGCGTGGCTGTGTATGTGGCGGCGGCTGTGTTGCTGGGCGTGGGCTGTGCCACCATCCTGGTCACCTCGTTGGCCATGACGGCTGACCTCATCGGCCCTCACGCACAGTGGAGCCTTCGTGTACAGCGCCATGAGCTTCTCGGACAAGGTGGCCAATGGGCTGGCAGTTGCGGCCATCCAGAGCCTGCATCCCTGCTCCCTGGAGCTCTGCTGCAAAGCCTGTGTGGCTTTCTACCACTGGGTGACGGTGGTCGTGACAGGTGGTGTGGGCGTGGCCGCCACCCTGCCTCTGTGCAGTCTCCTGGCCTGGCTGATCCGCCTTCGGAAATGGGACCCTGGAGCCCAGCCCTGACCCTACCTCGTGGTCCCTGGCCCTTTGTAAATTAACCTCGACTGTGAACATCTGATGCCCAGAGGTCTGGAGCAGCCCCTCTGCTCCCTCCCCTGCGTTGTCCTGTCTCTGCCTGGCTGTGGGTGGAGGTCAGGATGGATGAGGTCCCAGCAGCATATCCCTGCTGGGGTAAGGGGAAGACACCGAGCTGGTGGGATTCTTGTGGTTTGGTGTACTCCAGTGGCTCAGAGGTTAAAGCGTCCGCCTGGAATGCGGGAAACCCGGGTTCGATCCTTGGGTTGGGAAGATCCCTTGGAGAAGGAAATGGCAACTCACTCCAGTACTCTTGCCTGGAGAATCCCACGGAGGGAGGAGCCTGGTAGGCTACAGTCCATGGGGTCGCAAAGAGTCGGACACGACTGAGCGGCTTCACTCACTTAATTAGCAGAGTAGCGCGTCTGTGCACTAAGACTTGTCTGGCCGCCTCTCCTCTGGGCTCGGCCTGCCGTCTCGAGGGTATACTGTCCTTTGTTTGCCAAGTAAAACTCTGAGCTGTCACCGAGCTCCGTGGACAGTCATTCGATGCGAGCACCTGCTGTGCCATTCACGGAAGACACCGAAGTGCACGGTGAGCCCCTGACTCCTGCCCTCGAAGAGCTGGTGGCAGGGAGGGGAGCTGGCTCGGGGGTGCAGATTTCCACCACAAACCCCTGTGACTGTGGACGAGAGCCCTCGCTGGAGAGGCAGAGAAGGCTTCCTGGAAGAGGTGGTGTGTGGCTGGACCGTAAGGGGCAAGGGGAGCAGGAGGCAGGCAGGAAGGAATTCTGGAACAGCCTCGAAAGAGGCGCAGAGATGGGGAGGGGCCGGGGCATGTGGGGGGCAGGGCGGTGGTGGTTTGGCTGCACGTGACAGCTCAGAACAGAAGAGATGAGCCAGGAATCACTGGGACAGACCCCCTCAGCTTCCCAGGGGACCCCTTTGGACACAAACTCACAGAACGTCATGGTGGTGGGGCCTGCAGAAGACCTCTGACTCCCTCGTGTCGCAGATGAGGAAACTGAGGCCCAAGGAGAGGAGAGAGTGCACCCAGCAAGCTGGTGACAGAGGTGGAATTACCACCTGGGTCTGTAAGGGGTCGAGACATTCTGGCCTCTGGCTCAGACTGATTGTAGCGAATCCACCTACCAGGCGCTGTGCTGAGCAGTCCACCTGCCTCATTCATACACATCGTCTCGTAAACCCTGGAGGGGGACGTGCTGTTAGCATCTCCATTTTACAGGTGAGGAAACTGAGGCAGGTTAGGCTGCTGACCTCAGGGCATTGGGCTGACAAGTGGCAGAGCTGGGGCCTGACCTTGGGAGGTGGGATCCGAACGCTCGTGACCTTTAACGTTATCCTCTGCTGTGGCCCCAGAGATGGGTCTGGGGTCAGTGCTCTGAGGGGGCACCTGCCCACAGCGTGGCCGCTGCTGAGAGCCAGACACGCAGGACTCTTCACCCGTGTCCTCCCCGGCACGCCACGTGCAGGAAGCAAAGACTGTTACCCGAAGCCAGAACCAGAGAGAACGTCACGCTGGCGAGACTGGGGCTCTGGCCTACGGTTTTTCTCCGTCGTTACCTCTTTATATCAGTCTGTCGTGTTACGAGGCCTCTGCAGAGCCTCCAGAGGTAGTCACGTGTTCTCCCTGCACTTCTGAACCTCATTTGATTTTCTGTAAAGGAAGCCTTGGGAATCATACTTACATTTCTCTTTGAATAGGAATTACTGTAGTGTTTGTTTGGGTCAGGAAGAGGCTGAGCTGTGATCAAGGAGAACAGAATTCCTTGACAATCCCCGTAAACCGCTTCAAAGCCACTGCTGCTGGTAAGTCACTTCAGTCGTGTCTGACTCTATGTGACCCCATAGACGGCAGCCCACCAGGCTCCCCCGTCCCTGGGATTCTCCAGGCAAGAACACGGGAGTGGGTTGCCATATCCTTCTCCAGTTCATGAAAGTGAAAATGAAAGTGAAGTCGCTCAGTCGTGTCCGACTCTGTGCGACCCCATGGACTACAGCCTACCAGGCTCCTCCATCCATGGGATTTTCCCGGCAAGAGTACTGGAGTGGGGTGCCATTGCCTTCTCCGTCAAAGCCACTAGGAAGGCTAAAATAACAAGGACAGACAGTAGCAAGGAGGGATGAGGACGTGAAGAAATCAGAACCCTCAGTGCTGGCAGTGGAGTGCAAGATGTTGTGCTAAAAATAGTCCAGCGGTTTTTCAAAATGTTAAACGTAGAGTTACCGTATGACCCAGCTGTTCCACACCTGGGTGTGCCAAGAGAAATGAAAACATACTCCCCAAAACTCTTAATGTGAATGCTCCTAGGAGCACTCTTCAGGCTAGCCGAGACGTGGGAACAGCCCAGGTGTCTCTCGAGGGATGGACGGACGGACAAGCTGAATGTGGCACAGCCGTGCCGTGGAGTGTCAGTGGCCCTTAAACAGAGTGCAGTGCTGGAACGTGGCCCTTGAGCACACTGAAGTAATAGAGAAGCCAGACACAAAAGGACAAATGATGACTTGACTATGAGTCCATTGTATGAAACGTTTAGAATAGGCAGAGCCCTGGACTTCCCTGGTGACTCAGTGGTAAAGAATCTGCCTGCAGTGCAGGAGACTCGGGTTCGATCCCTGGGGCAGGAAGACTCCCTCAAGATGGAAATGGCAACTCCAGTATTGTTGCCTGGAGAAGTCCGTGGACAGAGGAGCCTGGCGGGCTACAGTCCAGGGGGCTGCGAAGAGTCGGACACGACTGAGCGACTAACACTGCTACTGCTGGAGACAGAAAGTGAGTCAGTGGTTGCCAGAGGTTGGGGAGGGAGAGGAATGTGGCTGATTGCTAAATGGTACATGGTTTCGTTTGGGGTTGATGAGAAGTTTCTAAATTAGATAGTGGTGATGGCTGCACAGCTCTGTGTCTATACTAAAAAGCGCTGGATTGTACCCTTTAAAAGGATAAACCTCCTGGTATGTGAATTACATGTCAATAAACCTGTTATAACAAGAAAACAAATCCCTATAAAACCCTGAGGCGTGCGTGCTTGAGGAAGAGGGGTGTGGCTATTGGAGGACGGAGAGCACGGATGCACTTCTGTTTCTACTTAGTGCAAGATGGAAATTGAACTTTCAGAAAAGCCTCTCCTTCAATCATGTTTCTGGGAAGCATTACGAGCACTCTCCCTTGGCTGACCCCGGGTTTGGGCCGCGCTCCCTCCAGAGGGAGCGAAGCAGAGGCTCATGCCAGGAGAAGACTGCAGGCGGCAGCTGCTCTCAGAGCCTGGCCCCCCCGCCCCCCAACCAGGCCATCGAGTGCACACAGTCACCCGTTTTCACAGCTGCGGGTGTCTGCTTCTCCATTTTACAGATGCACTAACTGAGGCCCACCAGCATAGCCATGCAGCAGGGTAGCGGTGAAGGCAGGACTCTCAGGTCTCTGAGCCCCATCTTCCTGGGTGGTTTCCAGTGCCTGAGATTCAAAGCCCTCAGTGCAGGTGATATGTGTATCTAGGAAGACTTCCTGAGCCTTTGAAGAGGGGGACTGGTGAGGGGTCAGGTTTGAGTGACCAGGAAATAATCAGGGCAGAAGATGTGTCCCGGAGAAGGTCTGGAGGGATGTTTGAGTGAGCTCTGAAGGTGCTGAGATCAGAGAGTCAGACTCGGGTCTGAGGATTTGGAAATCCCTGGTTTTGCACCCAGCCCCCTCCTCCATCCGCTTCTAAGCTCTTCCAGCCACCCCGCTAATGAGGATAGTCATATTTGCCGAGTCCGTCATCCTGTCTCCTGCATCTCAAACTTTCCAGCTCCCAGAGATCGCAGTGCCGAAGCCCCTGCACCCCCGCCAAGCTGGAGAGCTCCAGGAAGGTTCCAGCCTATCTCAGAGGAGCCAGGGGCCGTGACATCTGCAATCTGGCCTCCTCCCACATGTCACTGCACCAGCGGGGGCAGAGTGAGGGCCCTAGGCGCCCGTGAGAGGCTCCCGCAGGGGACAGCCTTCCCGCTGTCAGTGAGTGTCACACCGGGTGGGATTTAACGGGCAGAGCCCGACCGCCCTGGGCCAGCTTACAAAGCGCTCGTCCCCCCAACATGGGTGCTCGTGTCCTTTTACGACTCCAGGCTGCTGGAAAGGACTGTGCTCATTTGGAGGGTCGTTTAGGGTAACGAGCTCTGAGCAGCTTTAATTTATGTTCCCTTTAAAGCATAAGTCAGCCCAGGGGGAGGACACAGCCCTGTGGAGACTAGTCTGGGGGATTTAAAACTTGGCCCCTCTGCAGGCTGGCCAAAAGGGACATATTAAGGTCGCATCCTGTTCTCCCTGAAGCCCACAGTGAACCTAGACAGTCATCCCCACTGCGGCTTAGAGACAGAGGCCTTGCCTGAGGTCACAGCGCCTCTCCTTGATCTGATGCCGAAGTTCTAGGCCATTTGGTCTCGAAACTGACACTGCTGACCACGTGGCATTTTTGTCCATTTTCCCAGCATGTGTCATTACCCTTGATTTGTAGATTTAAAAAAAAAACAAACAAAAAACGGGCATGGAAAGTTGCAGTAACTTGGTTGAAGTGGTAGAGCTGGGATTCAAACCAGGCAGGCTGACTTTTGGACCCGTCCTCTCAGCCGGTACTTTGCACTGTACTGTGGTCACCCTTGATTCCTTCATGGGCTTGCTCTTTGAAGTAGGTGCTGCTTCATCTTTGGTGAGCCAGTGAGTGTGGGAATGGAAGGATGGGTGGTTGGGTTGGATGGATAGAAGTATCGCCGGGTGGGTGGGTGGGTGGGTGGCGGGATGGCTGAGCGGGCAGGCAGTTGGACAGATGAATGGGTAGGCGAGTGGGTGGATGGAGGGCTGGGGGCACTGGTGGAGAGAGGGAGGGAGGGAGGGGTGAGTGGCCATACGGCCAATGGGTGAAAAGCGTGTGGATGGGTAAGTGAGTAGACGGGAGCCTTGCGTTAGGAGCGTGGAATCTCAGCCACTGGGCCGTCAGGGAAGTCCCCCTCGTTAGGGTTATAATGGGCATTTTGACTGGAGAGGCCATGGAACAGACCGTGTGTGTTTGTTTACCACTGTGCTACCAGTACCTACAGTACAGAGTCTGAATGGCCAAAAACCAAACAGATAGGAACCAGATAGCTGAAAATACAGGCCTTGCAGCCTTCCTCAGGGCATACTGTGCAAAGGACCTGTCTCACAGGTTCATGTTGATTGACTGGGAAAATGGTTTTTCCAGTGGTCATGTATGGATATGACAGTTGGACTGTAAAGAAAGCTGAGCAACGAAGAATTGATGCTTTTGAGCTGTGGTGCTGGAGAAGACTCTTGAGAGTCCCTTGGACCACAAGGAGATCCAACCAGTCCATCCTAAAGGAGATCAGTCCTGGGTGTTCATTGGAAGGACGGATGTTGAAGCTGAAACTCTAATACTTTGGCCACCTGATGCAAAGAGTTGACTCATTGGAAAAGACTCTGATGCTGGGAGGGATTGGGGGCAGGAGGAGAAGGGGACGACAGAGGATAAGATGGTTGGATGGCATCACTGACTCAATGCACATGAGTTTGATTGAACTCTGGGAGTTGGTGATGGACAGGGAGGCTTGGCGTGCTGCGGTTCATGAGATCACAAAGATTTGGACACGACTGAGTGACTGAACTGAACTGAACTGGGAAAATGGATGAACCCTCTGTGAGGGTTCCCATTCTGTCCCCCTAGGGAGGAAGTGATTACTCACCAAGGACGTGAGCTTTCCAGGGCGTGTCGGAGCATTTGGGCAGAAGTTATTAAGAAAGCATGTCTTGGAGGTGTTTTTCTTCCCCTGGATTTGAAGATCAGCTGGTAGCAAATATCAAAAGTGTGTAGACGCAGTTCTGTTGACACCAGTGGTCCTAGACTATTTTGATTTGCTTATTCAACTAATGAGTCCAGTCTAAGATAGGGTCTGCCACTAAGGCTTCCATTGACTGTCAAGGCGGGGGATTACTGTCACTTTTTTATGTTGTGAAAGCGTGTTTTTCATGGCAGTTTGCCTCCGTCTATTGTGCTCACAGCCCCTCAATAGGACAGTGAAATTAATGAGCCAGAATATCATGAGAGCACGCCAGCCCTTGTCTCCTGACTCCCCTCTTAGATCTTTCTAGAACACAAAAGTGAGAGGAAGAAGTAGATTAAAGAGAGCCCGGGACACGTTTCTAGCCAGAAGCTGAGGTTGGCTTGAGGACAGATGGTGGATCCGTGCTCACTGGGTTTGTCTCTGAAGGTCTGTGCACCTTCAGGGGAGGGCAAGGGCATTGTCGTCAAACATGTCATAGATGAATAATCATGTGGTTTATTTTAAAGTGTTAGAAGAATACGTACTGTGACTTCATGGGTGTTATCAGGATGAGGTCAGAATAGAAGCAGATGCTAAAGACAAGCTGACTTTAGACAGCAGTTGGTCCAGAATGGAGCAGCCGTGCTCAGCCAAGCCAAGCTGGGGAGGAGGAGAGCCGTGGCTCTCCTTCATTGAGTTGTTACGTGCCAGGCACTGTTGTGAGTGTCTTGCAGTATAATTCATTGACCCCTCCCAGCAGCTGAATGAGTTGGGCACTGCTGAGGCTTAGAAAGGTAATATCATACCTGGCCAGGATTTGAACCCAGACAGCCCCACCTGGGAGTTGTGCTAAGTCGCTCAGTCGTGTCTGACTCTTTGTGAACCCATGGACTGCAGCCCGCCAGGCTCCTCTGTTCATGGGGATTCTCCTGCTGCTGCTCCAAAAGGAAATAAAAAGAGCACAGAGAACAAAAGCAAAGCCCATTTGCCCTTGCAGCCTGAGAGTCAGCTGCACACAGTGGTGCCCTGAGGGAACTCAGCTGGGCCTCTCTTTTCATGTCTGTTAAATGGGATCAAATGTAGGCAGACGCCATGTGTATTGGCCCCCTTTTGCCATGTGACCTTGAGCCAGCCCCTCCCCATCTCTGGAGTTTTGGGCATCCATGAGCTCTCTCCCCAGTGTCTGCTGCAAGGAGTCCATCCCTTACCTGGCTTGAGGCAGAGCCCCCCAAGTTCCTGGGTACCTGGCAGTGTCCGATGCTGGGCAGACTTCACGGCAGCATCGGGCGCAAGGATGCCCAGCTTCCTGCGCCCCCGGGTAGCAGAGCTTCGCCCAGCAGGCTGAGCTGCTGGGGCCAAATGCCAGCAGCACTCGACTGCCCTGAGCAGATTCAGCAGGAAGGTGGCAGGGTCAGACGGGGTCTGAGATGGTCCCTCTGGCCGCCGGGGTAAGAGATGGGAGGGCAGCCCCAGGGAAGGGGCACCAACTGGAAGCGAGTGTTACAGACCTCCAGGCAAGTGATGGCTTGGGCTCCGAGGCTGTGACAGAGGGGCCAGCGGAGTCGGGAGGGGCCCGTGTGAGGGTGAACCTGGAAGACGTTTCGTGTTCAGGCCCGAGATGTTCAGGGTTCCGACTCGCTGCCCGGAGGATGGAGGCAATACTAGCCTTGTGGAATGAGTTGGGAAGTGTTCCCTCTTCACCTTTGGGGGGAAACTTTGAGAATGATTGGCGTTCATTCTTCCTTGACTGTTTGGTAGAATTCATCATTGCAGTTTTGTAATTGCCCATGTGTGACCTTTATTTCTCCCTGTGAGTTTGTGGTTCTGTCTAGTGCCCTTTCACCTCACTTTGCAGGACTCCCTCGAATGCTTCCTGCAGCGCAGATTCGGTTGTCACAAGCTGCTGCAGGCTTATTTAGGAATGTCTTAACGTCCAGCTCAGTTCTGAAGGACAGTTGTGTGGAATTCAGGGTTGATTCTTAGCGGACAGGTTTTTTTCTTTAAGCATTTTGAATATATTGGCCCTCTACCTTGTATCCTCCAAATTCTGATAAGAAATCTTCTAATGATCTTAACGAGATTCCAGGCATGTTACAGGAAACCCCAAATGAACTTTTGGGCCATCCATTATTTTGAAAAAGAGAAAGGCAGAGCTGTGGCCAGAAGGGCGGGCGGTGGGATAGCTGAGCAGGTCCTGGCTCCACCTTGGGTCAGGGCTTATGCCTCCGCGCACAGATTCATAGCTGTAAGCCCACACTACACACACACACACACGGCTCCAGCCTGGTCAGGGCTGTGTCTCTGTACAGTCAGATGCATGACTGTAAGCCCACACTATACACACACACACGCACACACACACACGCACACACGCGGCACCAGGAGTCCAGGCAGGAACAGGCCACTTCTCCCTGATCTTTCTGGCTCTTGGCCCCCGTGTGGACCAGAGGACGTGGGTCCTTCTCGGGGCAGACCTGGAGAGAGGTGTGCGTGGTCTTCCTGGTGCCAGGAATAGCCTCTCCTTGCACTGCACCTAACACGCATGTCCTCCCCTGATGTACCCTCCAGGCCATGCTTCCCCCTGCGTGGACCAGGCCTGAGGCAGGGGGTCCTGAGCCTGCCCATTGAAGGCCTGAAGACGCCTTCCTCATGGCCGCTTCTCATCCATCCATCCATCATTCCCAGAGGGCAGGAATCAGTATTGATAAACATTTAACAAGATGCTTGAATTTTTAGTATGAAGAGAGATTCTATGAGAAGTCGTCTGGGACCACGTTGCCAAAGGCAGGAGGGAACCGTTGAAGGTCCTTGAGCAAGAGCTGAGATGTGGCCTGGTTTGTCTTGTCAGTCACTCTGCTGTGTAGAGAGAGGCTGGGAGCAAGGAGGCTGCTGTGATGATGTCAGTCCATCAGGCTCCTCCGTCCCTGGCATTCTCCAGGCAAGAATACTGGCATGGGTTGCTGTTCCCTTCTCCAGGGGATCTTCCCGACCCAGGGATCGAGCCCGGGTCTCCTTGCAGCTAATGGGGAGAGAGGTCTGTCTTGAACAGCACGTGTACAGGTCCTGAGGCAGTGAAGAGCTTGGAATGTCCAGTGAACCAGAACAGACTGGCGGGGTTGGGGCAGGAAGGAGGTCCTGCCTGGTCTTACCCATCTCTGGGTCCCTGTGGAGACGCAGAGCACTCGGTAACGGCCCGTGGTGTTAGTAGGGCCCTGGCCGGTTCACTGTCCCTTGGCCAGACTGGCAGCTCTGACCCTGCCTCTCTGCTGTGTCCCTAGCGCCTACACCGAGCCCTACAAGGTCTGTCCCATCTCGGCCGTGGCCCCCAAGGAGGACCTCACGTCGGATGAAGAGCGCGGAAGCTCGGAAGAGGAGGAGGACAGCGCTGCGAGAGACCCCAGCCTCCCCCACAAGGTAGGCGGGTGGCCGGTGGGAGGTGGGGGTCAGAGACGCGAAGGTGGAGGGAAGGCCCACTCCCTCCCGTCTCCGGGCGGAGGGAGCTGTTTGCAGACAGCTGAGCCCTGGCTGGACGCAGAGGCCGAGTCTTGTTCGGCGCTGCTGCCTGAAGACACGCGGCAGACGGGGGCCACGGGATGCTGCGGGGATGACTGCTCACGTCCGCCTGGGTCCCCGGAGCCTGGGGCTTCCAGAGCCTCGGTCGGGGGGGACGTGGGATAGAACTGCCTGACTTGAATCAAGGCAGGGCTTCCCTGGTGGCTCAGATGGTGAAGAATCTGCCTGTCGTGAAGGAGACCGGGGTTCCGTCCCTGGGTCGGGACGATCCCCTCGAGAAGGGCAAGGCAACCCCCTCCAGTATTCTTGCCTGGAGAATCCCCACGGACAGAGGAGCCTGGCGGGCGACAGTCCACGGGGTCACAAAGAATCAGACACGGCTGAGTGACTGAGCACACAAGGGCTGGATTCCAGTGACCTCGGGGCCCTGGGCCTCCATTTCCTCATCTGTGAAGTGGGAATTGTGAGGGTGCGATGAGCTAGGCGTGTGAGCGAGTCTCATGGAGATGTCCTTGCTCCCTGCCGTGATGCTGGAGTGAGGGGTGGGGCGGTGGGCGGGGCTGAGAGAAAGTGAACCAGAAAGTTAGTGCAGCGAGGCCACACTGCACGTGATTGAAGGGGCTGGAAACAGCGCTGACTCCAAACCCATTCTTGTCTGCTTGTTTCTCTGCTGCGATCCTGGTGGCCTTCTCTTCCTCTCCGCTTCCTCCCCTCCCTCCGGGAGGAGCTCTTGGCTTGGGGAGGGGTGGGCATGTGGGGAAGGGAGGTAAGCTCTGACTCTGGCCCTTCTGGGCATCGCTGGGGTTGTGGAGCCTGGAAGCAGAGCGCCCTCGCTGTCCTTGGGGGTCAGCCCTCACTCTGACGCTGGGGCTGGGGCTGGGTCCCGCAGAGCTGAGGGACTGAGAAAACAGTGGGGCCCCCCACATGCAGTTCTGTGTACCCCGTGGTGGTTCCCAACCTTCTCCTGGGACCACCTGCGTCTCCCCGCTCCCGCTGTGTTGCCGGCCACTTTCCACCATGAGAAGGACCGTCCCGTCGTTTCTGAGCGCCCAGAGGGAGACGTGGCAGGCCAGACTCCCCAGGCTGGTCCGTCCACTCTCGGGAGCCGAGCTTCCTCACCTGCCAAACAGACTGTGCGCCCCCCTCCAGCCTGCTCCCCGCCCCGACTTCCTCCCTGTGAGGCCTGTGTGATGCTGCAGGGGTCCAGGCCCTGTGGACATCAGGTCTTCATCACCTGGAGCGTGCTCCGCTGGGGGGTCCTCGTCACGTCTGAGATCCCCACAGGTGAGGGCTCAGTACCCCAAGGGGTGCTCATTCCCGGCCCCCGGGCCTCACCGAGGTACCTGGTATGCAGTCGGCTGTGTGTCTTTCCTCACCTTCTCCCCTGTATTCCACCGACATAGATCATTCATTAAGCGGCAGAAATGAACGAGATGGATGACATTATTTGTGGAGCTGTGATTTTTTTTTCCCCCCCGTAAACCATATCAAGCTCTGAGAAACAGGGCCGATCACTTGGTGGGGTTCATTCGCTGGGACCTGAGACCTTGCCCCGCGTCCGCGCAGGGAGCTCGCGCTCGTTTTTTCCGTGCCCGACTCTTCCAGTGTCTGGGTGTGCTGTCGTTTTTCGGCCCTCCCCTCGCTGAGGGGCATTTGGAGTGTCTCTGGTGTTTCAATAACTTATTTATTCATCTGCCCACAGGATCCCTGCCTTCGTTGTAGCGTGCAGGGTCTTTTAGTTGAGGCAGGCAAACTTTTAGTTGCAGTACGTGGGAGCTCCTTTCCTGACCGGGGATCGAACCCCCCAGGCCTCCCGCATTGGGAGCTCGGAGTCTTAGCCTCCTCTGCTCTGTGGACAACCGCAGGGCACCCATTCGTAGCCCTCCTCACACACACATTTTTTCCTTCGGGTGGATCCCGGGAGAGGGCACAGCCGAGAGCAGGCCGGTTTCAATCAGTGTCTGTACCTCCTGATCAAGCCCCCACCACAGGCTGTTGCAGGGCGCTCCCTGGCAGTCCTAGGGGGTGAGGGCCCCTCGACCACTGGGAAGTTGCTAGATAGAGCAGTCTTTCCTGGGGTGGGGAGGTGGAACATTCACTTCTTATTCTTCCGTCTTCCATCCTCTCTGAAAATTCTGCCTCTCTGTAAAGCAGACCTCACCTCTCTGGGCCTCTGTTGCGTCCTGGGGACAAGGGGACCCAGATTTCCACTCCAGCCGTCTCAAAGGGGCAGCCCTGGACTGGGATGGCCTCCCCTGGATCTTGGGCGTGTGTGGGGATATGGTGGTGAGCCCCACCCTTCCTCCAGGGTGATACGGTTTACGTAACAATAAATAAAAAGTGCTGAGCCACACCCACCCTTCCCAGATGTTTTGGGACGATCCAGGCGGGAGGGGAGAGATTTTTGCAGCAGGACAGGAAGCTGAGCCCAGCTGGTCCACCCACCTGTCTGACCTCTCTCACTCCCACTCGGGGACAGACAAAGGGTGTGGGTTGAAGGCAAGAGGGGGCAAAAAAAGAGAATCGAGACGGACCTAAAAATAGATCTAGCAATGAAAGGAGGCATTCACAAGCTGGCTGGCCAGTTCCCCTCCTGACAGTGTGCCCGGTTTTCAAGCTAACGGGGACTCTTGGGGCAACAAACCAGCTCCCCCGAGATCAGCCCATGAGTTGGTGGCCCCTCGGGTTACCTCCTCCCTGGCCGGAGTCCCTTTGTCACCAAGGATGTTGTTTTCTTGGAGAGGTCCATGCCTAAGCCCAGCCCCGTCCTCTGGAGCAGACCCGTCCTGCCTGCCCACCCTCTCTGGTTCCTGCCCAGGCAGGACGCCCCCTCCCAGCTGCACCCAGGGGCCCAGGGGCCCGGCCCGGCTTCCATGCTGGCCTCCTGCCCCCAGCTTTGCACCTGTGACCTCGCCCTGACCGTCTGTCGGGGTTAAAGGATCCACTTGAACCCTGGTCAGCTCCACGGGGCCAGCCCCCAACCTGTGTTAATGTCACCATGCACCTTCTCCACACCGCACACCCTGAACCCTGTGTTCCGGCGCGTGTTGGCTCCACTGCAGACGCGCTCCTGTGGGCCTGGGAGGCCTCACCTGCCGTAGCTTCTTCCCCTGCAGCCAGCCCACCTTCCCAGAAAACCGTCTCCTTTCAGATGAGAGCTCCCTCCCATCCGCACCTCTTCTCTCTGTGGCCTCTCTCCCAGTTGCACCCGGCCCTCCTCTTCTTCAGCAGTTGTATTTCTTTGTCAGTTATTTACTGAGCACCTGCTGTGTGCCAGGCACCCCTCTAAGGGCTGAAGAAACAGCAACCACAGGTCAGACCAGGTGTCTCCTGGCTCTGCTGGAGTGCACCTTCTAGAAGGTGATGAGTGGTTGTCCAGAAAACTCCCTGAGATGGGTTGTGGTGGTGAAAGCGCTATGGACAACGCAAACCACAGAGGTGGGGGACGGCACGGGGGGAGAGGAGAGACGGGAAACTTGCGGAGGCTGGAGGAGGCTTTTCTTTTTTTTTTAAAGTTTCATTGAAGGACTTCCCTGGCAGTCCAGTGGCTAAGACGCCACGCTACCAACACAGGAGGCCTGGGTTCGATCCCTCGTCAGGGAACTAGATCTCACATGCTGCAACTAAAGATCCCACATGCTGCACTGAAGATAGAAGACCCCATGTGCTGCCGCTGAGACCTGGCACAGCAAAAAAAAAAAAAAAAAGGGGGGAGGTGTTTAAAATGCACATAGCGTAAAGTCTTCCACCTTGACCGTTTTTAAGTGTACGGTTCAGTAGCGCCAAGAGCATTCACATTGTTGGGCAACCATCCCTACTGTCCATCTCCAGAACTTTTTCATCTTCCCAGACTGAGAGTCAGCATGTCTTACAGAGCAACGCCCCGCCCCGCCCCAGCCTCTGGCACGCCCCATTCTACTCTCTGCTTCTGTGATGGTGATCACTCTAGACACCGCCACTGTGCCGACTCTCAGGGTGTCTGTTGCTGTGTGTCTGGTTTATTTCACCTGGCAGAATGCCTTCCGGGTTCATCCATGTTGTCACACGTGTCAGGATTTCCTTCTTTGGAAGGCTGGATGATATTCCATGATGTGTTCATGTCACATGTTGTCAGTTCATCCGTCCACGGATGCTTGCGTTGCCTCCACTTCCCCACTGCTGTGAGTCACGTTGCTGTGAACTTGGGTGTGCGATTCTCTCTTTAAGACATCGCTTTCAATTCTTTTGTGTATGTACCCAGAAAATGGGAAGGTCTGGGGACAGCCCTGTGGTCAGGGAGCCACAGTGCAGAGGTGGGAGGTGGGAGTGAGCCCAGGAGGTCAGCCTCGGGGGGCAGAGGAGGAGGAAGTGGGCTGGACAGGTTCTGCAGGCCTTTGCTCCGCCCACAAGCAGGCTCCTCCCACTTCCCCGCCCCCCTCACTGTGGTCCCCGGCTCTGCACACTGTCCACCTCGGACACCGAGCCTCCGCTCTGGCGGTCTCCCTGCCACAGGAGCTGTCTCAGCGTCTCTGGCTCCGTCTTCTCCTCGCTCTCCCCCTGCTTCCCTGGCCATCCTCTCTGCTGGCGGCTCCATGGAGGTGTTGAGTTCCTGGGGCTCCTCCAGCCCCACTCTCCTCCCGGTCCTCTGCTCCGGCAGCCGCTGGCGGGCCAGTGGCCAGCCCTCCTCAGGTGTGTCCTCGGAGCTGACCTTCCACCCCACCCCTCCCTTTAGCCTCACATTCCAGCTGCCACCTGCTTTAAGGGGCCCTTCTCGGAAGCCCTGCAGACGCCTCAGACTCGGCACATCCCCAGCAGAACTCGCCACTTTTCCACACGCCCTACCCCCCACCCCCAAGTCCTTGCCTCTCCTCTCAAGTTCGCTGTTCTGGCGATTGGCACCAGATTGGAAAGACTTGAGAGTCCCTGGCATTTCATCTCCTGCTGTCATGTGTTAATCACGGATGGAATGGAGTTCAGCCACAAAGGCTGCAGATTGAGGTGGTCTGTTCCTTGCCCACACCCCAGGGCCTTTGCACTTGCACTTATTTCCACACAAGATGCTCTTCCTGCCTTTGCACTGCAGGCCGCAGGGCTGCGGGGAGACACCACCTCCTCTGAGAGGCCTCTCCCTGCTCGCCCTGCGCACTCCCGTCCTCTCCTTCCTCTGCCTTATCTCAGGCTGTGATTGTTCTGTGTTATTTCTTCTGCCTAGTTGCATGCTGTTCACCTTTTCCTCTCAGAATAGCTCCGGGAAGGCAGGGACCGTGACCATCCTATTCGCAGTTAACGTCGCTGCTGCCTGGCACATAAAATAGCATTCGGTAAATATCCTCAACGAAACTGATACATGAATGAATGCGTTAGACCCAGGTCCTGCATTTAAGCGTGGAAAACTATCTCAGATGGACAGTTTAATGAGCAAAAGCACCGTTTCAGTCATGTACAATTTATAGAGCATGGCAGTTCGGCCAAGTTAACACAGAGAGTTTATTTTCAGACAGTTGAGTGGAGGACGATGAAGGTGCAGACTCTCAGAACCTAACGTGGAAGGGAGAGAACGGGGGCGCAGGGGTCCAGGGCAGTGTCCCGGCTGCCTGCCTGTCCCACACCTCTTTGCTCAGGGCCCTGGAGGGCTTGCGGGCTGCCAGAAGCCCCCAGACTGGGGATGGTGGTGTTGGGATGCTCCCGTCCTCCGAGAGCTTCCTCTGTGCCTGGTTTTTCCTCTTTGCCAAGGCTCAGACCCCTTTGACCAGTTTAGAGCTGGGGCCACGAGGTCACCTTTGCCCTCCCTTTCTCCTTCCTGACTTTGTGAGCATCACTCTCTGTGCCTGGTCCACAGCCCGGCTGCTCAGAGTCTGACCCGCAGACCCCCAGCACCCCGAGTCCCTAGATTTGTCCCGTATCTGCATGTTAACAAGAGCCCCCCGGCGGCTCATATGCACGCTCAAGTTTGAGCTCTGGTCTGTGTGTCAGCCGTCTGGTCTGTGTGGAGTATCCGCAGTGCCCTCTGCACCCCAAGGTGCAGGAAAAGAAGCCAGTGGGGTGCCCGACTGGAGACTTACGGTCAGGGTGAAGAATGAGAAGGCTCCTCGTGTGATAATCTCTAGGCGCTGCGTTTTATGCATTTTCATAAAGGTTACACATCACAGTTATTTACAGAACAAAGGCTGCAAGGAAGATGGAACAGTTATGGGGTCTCAGCTGTGTAATTGTGCCTGAGCCGTGTGAGTGTCCCCAGTCTTAAGAGTCAGGACAGCCAGGGAGGCTTCCAGGAGGAGGTGAAGCATAGTGTGCTCTGTGAAGCAATGCAGGACGTGGCTACATAGAAAGGAGAGAGCTACCTAGGAGGGCAGAGCACACGGCGTGAAGGCGGGGAGCCCAGTCGTTGACTGGCTTCCTGACCTTTGGGTGGTCGTTTCTCAAACTGAAGTGAGATGCTCAGGATAGGACCCCTTTGATTTCTTTACTTTATTAAGAGCACTTAACATGAAATCTGCCCTCTCAGTGTCCATCGAAGGATGGGTGCCTAAACAGCATGGACTTCACACACAGTGGAATACTACTCAGCCTTTACAAGGAAGGAAATCCTGTCACATGGTACAACATGCACCGACCCCGAGGGCTCGGTACTCAGTGAAGTCAGGGAGTCAGAGAAGGACAAACACCATGTGACTCCATGTACAGCAGAAGACTAAGCCAGTCAGAGGCACAGACGCAGAGAGCACGGTGGATACCAGGGGCCAGGGATGGTGAGGGGATGGGTGTGGGGTCTGTGATACGGGAGAGCCCTTTGTCTCCCGGGAGAGGAGACCGTGGCTCTGGGAGAGGTCGCCGCTCTCTCGAGGCTGTCCAGCAGGTTGGAGACAGTCGACGAGAAGTCAGGTCTGTGGAAGCCTCGTGGGGTCTCCTGAAGCTCCGAGATAACACGCCATCTGCATCACAAATCGCATCCAGGACCAGAGACTCTCTGTGATGCTGGAAGTTTTCTGAAGAATCTGGGCCAAACCCAGGCTCACTCCAGCCTGTGCTCAAGAGCTCGAGTTAGGCTGGGAGTCCCAGGAGCAGAAGCTGACTGCTGGTTCCTAGGGGAGGAGGAGATGGGGGGAGAGGCTCCATTGGTCCCACCTACTTCCCCCCTTGTCCTGCAGGTGTGGCCTCTCCTTGGCCCGCCTCATCCCTTCTCTGGCACCTGTGCAAACACAGGTGGCAGCTGGGATAAAAGCAACCCTCCTCTCCCCGAGCGCCTGTCTGAACCTCCTGACAGCCGCTGAAGTCCGTGCTGGAAACCCCAGTGCGTTCCAAGGCACGGGATGCTGTCCGTTCTGGCAGCGCCCTGGGGGGCCTCGAAGACAGCGTTCTCGTGGGGTCCCTGAGCTACAGACATGACCTCAGGACACTCCAGCAAGGCCCCTCGCTGGGACCCTCAAAATAGCTAAGGCTCTTTAGGAATATTTCCCAGGGTTTGAAACAGCCCTGGTCAGCATCCCCTTCTCTCTGTCCGGATGTGGTCCCCCCACCCGCCACCCACAGGATATGTGGTCAAGGAGGCTGGTTGGATGGAGCATCGGGGGCCCACCCTGGCGCTCTGCCCAGCTAAGGTTTAGCCGGTGACTTAGAGACACTTCATAGATCACAGGGAACTTCTGGACTCAGGAACCTGCATGAGCTGGAAAGCCCTAAGGTACAGAAAGGCTACACAAACTTACGGAATAAATCTGAGTTCCATGGGACAGGGAGGAATGGAACAGGAGAGGGATAGAACTTCCCTGTGCCTCAGTTTCCCTGTGAAATGGAGGTAAGAATAATAGTGCTTACCTCATATGTTGTTGGGAGGGCTTAATGAGATAATCCATGTAGAAAGCTCAGAACCATACTTAACACATACTAAGTCTTCAAGCAAAAACGTCACTTTGCCGACAAAGGTCCGTCTAGTCAAAGCTGTGGTTTTTCTAGTAATCGGGTACGGATGTGAGAGTTGGACAATAAAGAAGGCTAAGCACCGAAGAATTGATGCTTTTGAGCTGTGGTATTGGAGAAGACTCTTGAGAGTACCTTGGACTACAAGGAGATACAACCAGTCCATCCTAAAGGAGATCAGTCCTGAATATTCATTGGAAGGACTGATGCTGAAGCTGAAGCTCCAATACTTTGGCCACCTGATGCGAAGAGCTGACTCCTTGGAAAAGACCCTGATACTGGGGAAGATTGAAGGCAGGAGGAGAAGGGGACAATAGAGGACAAGATGGTTGGGTGGCATCACTGATTGAATGGACGTGAGTGTGAGCAAGCTCCGGGAGATGGTAACGGACAGGGAGGCAGTTCATGGGGTCTCAGAGTCAGACACGACTGAGCCATTGAACAGCAACAACAGTAGCTGTCATACTGTCCGAGAAGCACCAGCTGGTACATTACTCAGTAGGTATTGTTCTCCCTGGTTTACCGATGGGGCTCAGAGAAGGAACTTGTCCAGGTATGTAGGTGTAGGAAGGGGTGGAGCCCAGAGCACAGGCGTCAGCATCGGGTGGGAGGGCAGGCTCTCTTGGGGGCTGTGGGGCTGCTCGGGGCTGGAGCTGACAGCCTTGGGTGGGCTGGAGTAGGCCCCTGGCTGTAGCTCTCATGAGCTAAGAGGGCAGCGCAGCTGAGGCTGCGGGACGCTCGGGGACGCAGGTCTGAGGTGCTGACCAGAGCGCCCACCGACTTAGAGCAGGGCAGTTCTGAGCGGGGTCAAGGCCCAGGTGGGTGGAGCAGACACAGGTGTCGGTGACAGTCATCTGAGAAGGAGAGCTGTCCCCAGGAGCCAAGAAGCTGAGGGTCACGGCGTGGGGGAGTGGTGTGCCCAGGTGACCGTGGGCAGGGAGCAGGTGTGTGCGGAGGAGGGGGCACTGAGCCAGGCTGCGGACGTCAGGACGTGGGGCTCTGCCGGGAGCCGCCGGAGACGAGGGCGAAGGAAAGAGGCAGTGTTTAAAGGCCGAGCAGGTCTCAACCCAGCAGGCCTGCAAGCAGGGCGAGAGGTGACAGAACAGGACCTTTGGGGCGGTTTCTCCTGCCGCAGGACAGGACGCTGGGGAGAGAATGGCGGCCCCGGGCATACACGGGGCCCTGCTGCGGGCCAGGCCAGGCAGCCCGGGGCTCATTACCCTGCTCCGCACAGCAACAATGCGGTGATTGCTATTATATTACAGTGGCCGCGAGACCTCTGCGCCTTAGCTCGTCACTGAGAATGCAGAGCATTTCCATCCACAGTCTGTGATCAGTGTGACTCTCTAAAACAGTGCTGCTTAAAACCTTTCAGTCTCAGACCCATATCTAGCCTCTTAAAAATGATCCAAGGCCCCTAAGAATTTTTGTTTCTGTAAGTTGTATCTATCCATGGTTACCATGTGAGAAGGTAACACTGAGTAAAACTTAGAAAACACGTATCTTTTCACTCATTCTAAAGAGAGCAACAGTAGACCATTTCAGGGCTTCCGGGGTGGCGTTCATGGTAAAAGAACCCGCCTGCCAATGCAGGAGACTCAGGTTTGATCCCTGGGTTGGGAAGATCCTCTGGAGCAGGGAATGGCAACCCACTCCAGTACTCATACCTGGAGAATCCCATGAACAGAGGAGCCTGGTGGGCTGCAGTCCACAGTGTGGCAGAGAGTCAGACATGACTGAAGCGACTTAGCAGGCACAGACCATTTTATGTTAACATAAATAGCACTTAGTATGAAAAACAGTTATTTTGCAAAATATTTAGTGAGAAGAGGAGTAGTGAAGTTGCTCAGTCGTGTCCGACTGTTTGCGACCCCATGGACTGTAGCCTACAAGGCTCCTCCGTCTATGGAATTTTCCAGGCAAGAGTACTGGAGTGGATTGCCATTTCCTTCTCCAGGGGGTCTTCCCGACCCAGGGATGGAACCCAGGTCTCCCGCGTTGTAAGACAGAGGCTTTACCATCTGAGCCACCGGTGAGAAGCGTAACCAGGTTTTAATTGTTCGTTTTTAGTCTTTGGCTCTGCTGGTCCTTCGTTGTGGTGCGCGGGCTTAGTGGGCCCAGGGCATGTGGGCTCCTAGTTCCCCGACCAAGGCTGGCACCCTTGTCCGCAGCATTGGCAGGTGGATTCTGAACCACTGGACCACCAGGGAAGTCCCTAGGTTGTACGTTTTTGCAAACATGTTGTTCAGGTCTGGCTTCGTAGGAGACACCTGCATTCTCCTCTGTTGAGGAGAATTCCACCTGTTGAAAGTGTTGTTTTGTTCGACTTCGGATCCAGACTCACGCAGATATGTAGTTGGAAAAGGGAGGTGGAACCCCAGAGTTTCTCAGACCAGACTTAGGGGACTGCTTTTCTAGAAGGAGACAGAGAACTCCTGTCCTCGAGCTGGAGAAACTGAGCCCCGGGCAGAGGGCCAGGACTGCTAACTCTTCCTGCGTCTGTTTAGCCAGGAGGGTCCCTAAGGGAGGCCTTTTCCCCTCCCTCCGGCCCTGCCCTGGTCCCGGGACAGCCAGCACTGGGCCGGCAGGTTTGCTGGGGCCTGGGGCGGAAGCGCGGCTGGGCGGCCCAGGGGAGCGGGGGAGATAAGCGGCTTGGAGCTCCGGGGCAGAGGGGTGGCCGCCTGGCGTAACACCCACAGCGCCAGCCTGAGGAATGCGATAGCGCAGGCCCCGGCCCCCACGCTCCTGGGAGGAGCCCTGTTCCCAGAAGTCTGTCCCTGGACACTGCCGTCAGCCTCGGAGTTCATTTCCTGGTTAAACAAACATCTGTATGAAACGGCCCCAGTGGGGCCACGCCCAGGAGCAGCTTCGGAGGAGAGTCCCGGGCACATGGTTTTGCCGGGCCCCCTTCTTGTCCAGCTGGTGAAGACGCGTCCATCATGGGCACAATCAGAAAGCAGGACAGCCCCCGCATCCCACCCGGAGTCTACCCGTCTGGCGGGAGGGCTGGGGAGGGAAGTGCGGAGTGGCCCGTGCCCTGAACTGCCTCCCAACAGCCCCCAGCCTGTGGCAATGGCAGTGGCGACAGCTCCAGCAGCTTGGGCGGGACGTGACCCCTCCGTCTATCACCTCCTCATCCGGGCCGTGTAGTGGGGGGACGCTGACCCCCCATCTTCCCGCTGAGAAAGCAGGCGTCTGAGTGAGCCTTGCACTCGGTCCTGCCGGGCGGCGGGTCAGGAAGTGTCCCAACGTCCAGCCCTGTTCTCCTTGCTGGGTGCCAGCATGGGCGCTGCCCTGAGGCGGGGGGTGGGCACCAACCTTGGGCGCCCCTGCAGTGCTGGGCTTCTGCCGCCACCCTCAGGGAGTAGGTCCAGGACGGGTGTTTCCCGATTGGAAAACTCCGCCTGCTTCAGTGAACCGAAGCACCATTTACTGAGCGCTTGCCGAGTGCCAGGCACGCCACTAAGTGCTTCAGGGTTGGAGCTGACTACCTGTGGCTGAATCAGGTGACTGCCACTGACTAGCAGTGACTCTGAGCAAAGGGTAGGACTTAGCTGTGCCTCAGTTTCCTCATCTGTAAAATGGTTCATAAGAGCAGTTACCTCCTGGGTTGTGGGAAGGTTTGGTGAGATAATACATGTGAAAATCCAGAGCTCAACTCTAGTGTTCAGTAAATGCTGGCTGGTTTGTTATTGTTATTCTTTCCTGGTGGCTCAGATGGTTAAAAAAAAAAAAAACTCTGCCTGCAACGCAGGAGACCCAGGTTCGATCCCTGGGTCGGCAAGATCCCCTGGAGGAGGCAATGGCGACCCATTCCAGGATTCTTGCCTGGAGAATCCCATGGACAGAGGAGCCTGGTGGGCTACAGTCCATGGGGTCGCAGAGTCAGGTCATTAGTAGGCAGTATTATCCGCCGTGTTTTCCAGATGGAGCTGGGAGAAGAGGAATAGCTTGTCCAAGGGTGTAGGTGTAGGAAGGAGCGGAGCCCAGGACTTGAACCCAGGCCTTCCCACCCCAGAGCACAGGCCTCAGTGTCAAGCTGGACGCAAGTGAGAATGGGCACACAGGCCCCCGGAAGATCGGCGGTCGTCCTGACTCTCAGCCTCATCTCACAGAGCGCGTCTCCTGAGCCCTGTCCATCCTCTACAAAGTGATTCTCGTTACGGAGGCTTGACCACGAGGTCTCCTTAGCCGTCCAGGCCCGTCCCGGCAGGGTGCGTTTCCAGGCGCAAGGGCCACAGAGCCCGCGCCAGCCCTGCAGGTGCAGAAGGCAGCCTTCGACGTGGTGCCCGTCGAGGGCAGGAGACCGGCTGAGGCCTCACAGGTTTCCCTCCTGCTCTGCAGCAGAGGGGGCAGTGAGGGGCCAGAGGAGGGCTGACCACGGGCCCATATTCTGCTGAATTTGGGTGGCCTTGGGGAGACTGGAATCTCCCAAACACTGTACTCTTACTCAGGAAGCAGTTGGCGACAGACCAGTCAGGGAAGCAGGCTCATTTATTGAGCACATACTGTGCATCTCAATTCCACTGGTTCATTCCAGCGTGTCTTGAACTTCTCCTGTGTGCCAGGGCAGCGTTAGGTAGTGTGACTGCCGAAAAGAAAAGGATGCGAGAAGCAGGTTAGAGCGGAAGTGCTCACTGGGGGCGGGCTCATGCCCCAGGGGACATTCGGCGGTGTCCGGAGACACATTGGTTGTCATAGCTCGGAGGGGCTGCAGCTGTCATCCAGCAGACAGAGGCCGTGGACGCTGTCGACGGGCAGCGAGAGCCGTGGGGCCCAGGATGCCAGCAGGGCCAAGGCCAAGAACCCGGGGTGAGACTGTCACAGATGGCCCCCCGAGCGTGTGTGTGGCTTTTGAGCAGAGACCCGAAAGAGTCCGAAAGTGAGACTGAGAAGATCTGGGAATTCCCTGGTGGCCCAGTGGCTGAGGCTCCACGCTTCCAATGCAGGGAGCCCAGGTTCCATCCCCAGTCAGGAAACTGGATCCCACATGCCGCAACTGAGAGTTCACACGTGCTGAGCTCAGTCGCTCAGTCGTGTCTGATTCTTTGCACCTCCATGGACTATAGCCCAGGCTCCTCTGTCCGTGGAATCTTCCTGGCAAGAATCCTGGAGTGGGTTGCCATTTCCTACTCCAGGGGATCTTCCCCCTGCAGGGATCGAACCTGCAACCTCGTGGACTGCACCCTGCCAGGCTTCTGTGTCCGTGGGGATTTCCCAGGCAAGAATACTGGATCGGGTTGCCATTTCCTCCTCCAAGGGATCTTCCTGACTCAGGGATTGAGCTCCAGTCTCCCACATTGCTGGCAGATTCTTTACTATCTGAGCTACCGGGGAAGCTCCATGTGTGTGTATATATATGGACACACACACTTGTTTAAACTTCACAATATGCATGTGTCTGAGATACCGTTATAAGACTGTGCCCGTTTTATAGATAGGAAAGTCGAGGTATGGAAAGGTTAGATGACTTGTTTAACAAGTACAAGGCAGAAGGCGGGATTTGAGCCCAGACTGTCTGGTTCTGGTGTCTGAAAAGCTGCTCCCTTGACAGGCGGTGCATTTCTGGTCATGGGAGTAGACTGTTACTTCTCAAGTGTAATAGCACGGAGGTTGAGCAGAGAAGGGCCTTCAGAGGTCACTCTGCTCACACACGGGAAGCTGAGGTCTGATCTTGGAAAGTGACTTCCGTGGGGCCGTGTGGGGAGGTGGTGGGAGGCCAGGAGCCGTGGGTCCCGGTACCCTCTGCTCCACTACAACCCTGCCACCCAGCCTCGTCTGCACAGGCGCCGTGTCTGTCCCCCGTCACTGCCCCGCAGGGTCTCTGCTCATCCAGGTCCTCCTCAGTGTCTGATACCGGGTAGGTCTGGGGCCACAGGGGTTGCCCATGGCAGAAGGCCCGGGCCTCTGCCTCCGCCCCCGTCCTTGCCCATCCTTCCTGTTTGTAGACAGAATCTCAGTTACTCTCCTGTCTCAGGTGCAGAGGCTGTGGTTCAGATGGGTTAAATGGCTCACCTTCACGGTCAGCCAGGAGAGTCAGTGCTTCCCAAGTGGCGTAAGCAGTCATTCATTCATTCACTCGATCATTCTTTTGGTGACAGAGGAGGGGCAGCCCCATGCCAGGCACTGGCAACAGAGACGCACCTCCCAGGCCCTGCCTCCAGGGAGAGGTCATCAGTGTCCTGAGAGAGGCCGCCCAGAAAGGACACCTAGTCCAACCAGTTGGGGAGGGAATCCGGAGGGCTCCTTGGAGGAAGCGATAGACACCGTGGCCAAGTCTCCCAGGATAACTGGGAGGTGGGCAGGCAGAGCGGGGAGAGGCCACTGAGGGGATAGCAAGTACAGAATCAGGACGAGAGGGCTCGCTTGGCACAGAGAACCACAGGTTGTTCAGAACCTGCCCGGCTGTGGGCAGAGTCCCCTTGGGCAGTTTACTAAGCCCGCAGGGGGCAGCAGGCCCCGGGCTGGGCATTAGATGCTGCTGATGTCGTGTCCCTGTTACAGGTGGGGCAGCCAAGGTGCGAGGCTGAACAGCGCCCTGGTAGTGAGTTACCGGGGGGTGGGGTATCTGAGAAGCGTGTGGATCCTCCTCCGACAGCCTGACGGTCCTTCTATAAGCCTGACTGGCGCCTGTGGAGCTGGGCTTCCCGTCCTGCCGTCCCCCGGTACGGTCCCTCCTGACGGCTCTGTTTCCTCCCGCAGGTGGAAGGACAGTCCAGAGCCCACGTCATCGCGCAGGAGCTGCTGTCTTCAGAGAAAGCGTGAGTCCCTGGGCCGTGGCCCGTGGCCTTGGCTTGATAACAGAGCGTCAGCCCCTGCCCGGCTTGTGCAGAACGAGAATTAATGCCCACTCCACCCTCTCTCCCCCTGCAGATACGTGGAGATGCTCCAGCACTTGTATCTGGTGAGTTAGTCACTTCAATTGTCCAGAGCGAATTGCCCTCTGACGCGGCTACGATACAAGGGGCAGAAAAGCAGTTGAGGACACAGAGGTGCCTTCCACTAGCAGAGACCCCGTTCACCGGGGCTTCTCAGGGAAGCTGGGCCCCTGATCCCTGTGCTTTGGGGGGCGGATGGCACGGGCTTCCCATGGAGCTGCCCTCTGCCTGGGTGGGGAGCGGCGTATGGGGAACGTGCTACGGTTTCCGGAAGGGCGCTTGCAGTCTCCTTGACCCTCAGGTTGAGGAAGGCAGAAGGAAGACAGGTGTAGGTCTGGGTCATAGCTCGGTGTGTTGAGTTCAGACGTGGGGTCGGGGCATGCGTGTGCATGTGTGTGCGTGTACATGTACATGTGTGTGGACGCATTGTATGTTTAGGCCTCTGGGGAGAAGGTGATGTGTTTGCACGAAGACCCAAGCAAAGCTGGGGTAGCGAGAGGTTGTCTCAGTCACCCTGGCATTGGGGCAGCAACCGCTGAGCCCGTGGGAGGGGCGGGGGCAGTTCTCTGGACTTTTCAGAGGAAAGGAGGCCAGATTGTGGAGCTGCAGCTCGACCACCCTTCGCAGCCTGCCACATGGCCGGCAGTTTCCCTGAGCCATCAGTTCCCTTCAGCTCAGTGAATGCTTTTTGGACACACGCTGTGTGATGGGAGCTGGGGGTGGAAAGTGGGATCAGACAGGGCCCTTCCCCAAGGGCAGTCTGGCCAGCGAAGGAGACAGATGAGTGAGATGGGTGATCATCCAGAGCACGGGGGAGTAACTGACAACCTCAGGGAGAATCGGCAGGCTTCCTGAAGGCGGTGGCGTTGGGACTGAGTCATGGGAGGGGGCAGGGAAGAGGGCACAGCAGAGCCACGGGACGTGAGGGCACGTCCCACATAGAGGCTCTGGTGACAGCTCCCGGCTCGGCCAAGCTCTCACCATCTGCGGGCTCCTCGGAGGTTCCCTCTGGTCCCGCGCTGCTTTGTATCATCCCTTGTGTCTTTCCAAGAACTTCAGAGCTGGGAACGTCCATCCTGAACATTCCGTGGGTGGTGACATGGAGGCCCAGCGGCAGTGACTTGGCCACGGTCACGCGGTGACCGAGCCAGGACGAAGCCCCGGGTCTCCTGATTCCTGGTGCACTCCCGTCGCATGTCGGGAGCTCCTCAGCACGGGGGCCTCCCTGGAGGCAGCAGACACCAGCACCCAGCCAGGTCTCTGGTTGAATCCCGCTGAGGTCCCTGTCGGTGACATCACCCCAGTGTCCCGTTGCTGCCACCCAGGGCCCCGGGAGGGGGACAGAGCGCTGGTGGTCTGTGCTCCTAGCCCCTGGTTTTTGCCCTTCTGACTCAGGACTTTTTGTGCAAGGTTAAACCCCCATGCCCTCGGGTGTGAAGCGAACCAGCCCCGGGGATGAACCTCAAAGACGCATTTAGCAGCAGCAACAGGAAGCACAGCTCTCCCGTGGCTGATGCTCTCTCGCTTGCTTCTGAGCTGGCTGCGTGTCCGAGGGGCTGGGCCTTTCTGTTTTATGACTTTATGTTTTATGTTAAGAGGGTTCTAACTGGGAAACTTCATCTGGGCTTGCACCGCTTCCTGCCAATTGGAAAGATGCTGAAGCCGCTGGTAATCCCTGACAATATCCTGAAGAGGGGAAAAAAGAGCCCATAAAAAAAAACTCAGAAGCTAGTGTGGGAAATTGTGGTCTGGATCTGCACTGGGACGTCAGTGCTTATGGGGAGAGAAGCGGCAAAAACACCCCAGTGTGACTCTCGAGTCCTAGCCAGGGACACCGGTCCAAAGGAGACCACAGACTTGGGAATGATCTCCGCCACTGCCCTCCCCCAGGGTCTTTGTCTGATTGCTAAGATTGCTGGGTACTCTCAAGAATTTCTCCGTGGAGATCCACTGCTGTTAAAGTCCCAGGGCTGCCCCATCGTGGAGAGGGACCAGTGGGCCCATTCATTCCAGAACACTCCTCAGCTCCACTGTGCTCTTGTTGAGAGGCGGATGGAGATGGCCTGTGACCTGCGTTTCAAATTTAACTTCGTGTTTCTCATATGGTAGATGGAGCTACCGCTGGGATTAGTAAAATTTCTGGTCATCCAGAATTGAATTCTGATGGTCAGGATCTTGTTTTCTCACAGCCTATGAACTAAAAATGGATTTCCCATATTTTAAACACTTGTGGAAAAAAGAGGCAAAGAAGAGTTATGTGACTGAGACCATATGTGGCTCATAAAGTCTGAAATATTTATCATCTGGCCTTTATAGGAAATTTTGCTGACTTCTGGTTTAAAGACTTGTTCTGTCCTTCCATGAACCAAGTCCTAAATATATTTATCCACCTGCCCACCTGTCTATTCAATTTCTCATCCACTCATCTAGCCAGGATTTTATCCACTCATTTTTCCTTTCATCTGTGCATGTAGCTAATGATGTATGCATCCACCCAGTCGTCCATCAAACTCCCCATCCACCCATCCATCCATCTGTCCACCCATCCATCCATCTGTCCATTCATCCATCCATCCATCCATCCATCCAGTGGCCCACCCACCCATCTATCCATCTAGTCATTCATCAGACTCTCCGTCTATGCATCCATCTGTCCATTCAGCCATCCACCCATGTATCCCATCATTCATCAAATTCCCCATCCACCTACCTGTCCATCCATCCATTCATCCATCCATCCCTTCATCCAGCCAGCCAGCCATACACCCATCCAGCCAGCCAGTCATTCATCAAACTCCCCATCCATCCATCCATCCGTTCACCCACCCACCATCTATCTATCTGACTTACCCGTTCCTTCTGGACAGAACATCACAGGATGTTTCCAACACCGTAGGCACTGAGATAGGCCTTGGATCCCCAAGATGGAAAAGGCCCAGAACCTGCCCTTGAGTAGGTGTCTCCTTCTCTGTTGAGGGAGAGGGTGGAAGTAGGGAGGAGAACTGCACACATGAGCCACGCTGCTGCTCTGTGGTGAGTGTGATTTGTGCAGATGTCCTCAGGAGCGTGGGGGATGGACAGGCTTATTCCCCTTGGGTGTATCCAGGAAGGTTGGCAGAAGAGCTGCCACGGACATGGAGTTTAAGGAAGTCACCAGGCCCAGGTGGTGGAGGAGGGCAGGTGGTCAGCCAGGAGCACTCCCGGGCCTGAAGGTACATGGTAACGTGTGGAGAATGGGCACTGTCAACATACCCTTAGCATGGGTGCATTTGGAAAGACCGGGTGGAGATGGAATGAGGAGTCAAGTGACTGGTCCAAAACCAAGGTTAGAACCAGACTGAGATGTCCCTAAAAACGCCAGGCTCGGTGGCTTCTGCTTTTCCTCGCAAATAGTGAGTCACTGGAGATTTTGAAGCGATGTGGTCCCCAGACACCTTCAGTTCTCGGTTTTCTCATCTGCAAAACATCCCTCTCCTGGCAGACGCAGAGCATTCCCACCCTCGATCTCTCCTTTGGGCTAAGACGTTGTCGGCCTGTGCAGAAGCCAGCACACGACTGGGAGAGGTGACTCTGGAAGCTGTCACTGTCTGAGACCCCGGGAGAGGCCCCTCCCCCGGGAGGCCCTCCTTGACCTGATCCTCACCCATGTCTGCACCGCCTCCTCTGACCGCTTTCTCCCTGCTGTCCTTCAGATGCTGTAGACGCAGTCATGTCTGTGCGTTTTGCACCTGGGGGTCTGGGTGAGCCCCGCGAGGCAGGCTGGGGGTTTGGGTTCGATCCACTGAAGGTCCGTGGGAGGCTGTTGGGTGACCCCCGCAGGAGTGCTGGTGGCCTGCAGCGCTGCGGGCCTATTTGAGGACTGTGAGCCTGGTGACCGTGGGCTGTCAAGTGTGGGAAGGGGAGGGCAAGCTGACTTGGTGCCTCGTTAAGGCAGCAAGCGCTGGAGCAGACCAGGCTAAGCTTGAGGACAGATGGTGGGTTAAGTTGCGGGGGTGGAAGGTGGGGGCTTGGGGAAAGGACGTGCATGCGAAGTGTTAAGTGGAGGGTGGTTAGCTGACACTCCAGGAGAGGGCTCTCAGAGACCCTGGGCAGAAAGAGGTGCCTGCGGCGGGGGCCTGAGGAATGGCAGGGTCTTAGGAAGGAGCGAAAGGACTTGGGGAGGGGGATTAAGCAGACACAGTGCAGAAGGGCAGGGAGAGGCTCACGGGTCCTCCCTGAGCCCTCCCTGACGGCGACTACCCCCGCCCTTCTTGGTGGTGACCACGGGGAAGGGTGCCAGGAGCATCAGGAGCACCGTGGACCCAGCCTGACTCCCCACACTGCCCAGAGAAGGCGGGCACTCAGAAGCCCTCTGTCTTATCAGCACGTAGGAGTTTCATTTGGCGGCGGCCTTGGTGCTGACATGAATGACTGGGACAAACACAGGATCTAGAGGGACTTAGTGGTGAATTTAAGACTTTATTTACCTAAACTGGCGGGCCGTAAGTTTGAGCCCGCTAGCCCCACCTTTCTCCACCCAGCCATAGGGGCCTTTGCTGAGCCCCTCCGGCGTGTGCTTGGCGGTTTACCTACGTTAGCTCGTTCAGTTGCACAGTTTGTGCTCAGTAACTATTTCTCAGGTGGTTGGTTGGGTCCAAAACTGAGTCCCAGAGAAGGTGGCTAACCCAAAGTGAGAAGCGGAGCCAGGCCTGGTTGACTGCAGAGCCTGAGACGCTGGCTGTGGTTCAGTCGCTCAGTCGCGTCCAACTCTTTGCGACCCCATGGACTGCAGCACCCCAGGCTCCCCTGTCCTTCACTATGTCCCAGAGCTTGCTCAAACTCATGTCCATCGAGTCAGTGATGCCATCCAGCCATCTCATCCTCTGTCGCCCCCTTCTCCTCCTATTTTCAGTCTTTCCTAGCATCAAGGTTTTTTCCAGTGAGTCAGCTCTTCACATCCGGTGGCCAAAGTATTGGAGCTTCAGCTTCAGCATCAGTCCTTCCAATGAGTATTCAGGGTTGATCTCCTTTAGGATGGACTGGTTGGATCTCCTTGCAGTCCAAGGGGCTCTCAAGAGTCTTCTCCAACACCACAGCTCAAAAGCATCAATTCTTCGGCGCTCAGCTTTCCTTATGGTCCAATTCTTGTGTGCGTGTGCGCTAAGTCACTTCGTGTCCGACTCTTTGCAACCCTATGGACCGCAGCCCACCAGGCTCCCCTGTCCATGGAATTCTCCAGGCAAGAATACTGGAGTGGGTTGCCATTTCTTTCTCCAGTAGGGGATCTTCCCAACCCAGGAATCGAACCCTCATCTCTTACATCTCCTGCGTTGGCAGGCGGATTCTTTACCACCAGCGCCACCTGGGAAGCCCCCAACTCTCGCATCCATACACAGATAGATGTGGGACATTGCAGTGAGGTGGCAAGGAGCCTGAGGAGGGAGGAAGTCATGTGAGCGGGAGGAATGAAGTCCAGGGAGGCTTCCTGGAAGAGGAGACGTTGAGATGGACGTGGATGGATAGGAAGTAGAGACAGGCTTTTCAGCAGGTAGAAGCAGCAGAAACAAGTTCACAGAGGGGAGGGCTTGGGAATGTGGGCTGTACAGGAAGTGTCTGGAGGGCTGGTCTTTAGGCAGAGTCTGAATGCCATGATGCTTCGTGTTTCAAAAGGGAAATATAGGAATCTCCAAGCCCTCAGGACTCGAGCAAGGCAGGTGCAGGGAAGGAGTGGGTTTGGTGGCAGGGAGTGGCACTGGGGGACCCCAAGTATAACCCAGACTAAGCCCCCGAATGGCTTCATCCTGGGAAAGTGGGTGTGGAACCAAGAAAATTCTGTGTTTCTCAGGGACAGGGAGAGTAACTGCCTGTTACTTATCTTTGCAGCCGCTGCCCATTCAGAAATAGCTTTTAATCAGCTTGGAGGGATACGGTGGGGGTTAGGTTTCTAAGTCTTTGCTGGGCTCTTCCAGGGCAGAGAGGGCATGGATCTTTGGGAGAAGCAGATTTTTGTCAAGTGTGAGAAGACGTGCTTTCTTTCCCCCTGACCTGATGGGGTGAGGGGGTGACGGGCTCCCTGTGCTGGGAGGTGTGAAGGCAGTAGCTGTCGGGGCATGTTAGGAGAGGAGGTTCCCACTGTAGCCATTGACTCTTCCTTTTATATTTTCATGCAACACAGGGAAAAAAATTGCTGTGCGACCTTGGAAAGTCTCTTCTGTCTTGGGGCCGCACCCTGGGATGGCTGGTGGGACTCAGGTGTCTTTAGCCAAGGAAGCTTGTTCTCACAGGGCATGCCACTCGGGATGCCCAGATGAAGAGTGGGTGAAACAGAGACACTTGTTCAGGGACAGGGGGAGGCCACAGTCGCCTCTGCCTCTGCCTGCCTTCCCCCTGGGTCTCCGCGGAGGACAATGTGAGAAAGACTCGTCTCCATCAGCAGCTCCCAAGGTGCAGTCCCTGAACCGGCAGCGTTAGCGTCTCCCAGGAGCTTGAGGGAGAGGACTATCCTTAGATCCCACCCCAGGTCTTCTAGGTCAGAGACTTGGGGGCTGGGGCCTGGACATCTGTGTCCTCAGGACCCTGCAGGCAATACCTGTGTTGACACTGACATTTGAGACCCACAGATGGGTGATCCTGTAAGTTCCCTGAGCGCAGGCTGCCCGTGCCTGGGTACCCAGGAGCTAAAAAACACGGATGCTCAGGTCCCACCCTCAGAGGTTTGTGATTCTCTGGTCCGGAGTGCAGCCTGATCACTGGGAGTTGCAAGGCTGCCCCTGGAACTGAGAACCTCGTGGGAAAGGAGCAGACACCCATTGAGCACAGTTTGTGAACAAAGCCGGGTCAATGCACGAGTGAAAGAAACGCGAGTGAGACGGTCTGCTCCCTGCGTGATTGGAGGGACGATGATAGAAACCTGAAGACAAGGGGAGGTAGCCTGACAGTGCAAAATTCCGTATAGTCATTACCTCCCAGGCTGGGACACACGTGAGTCCGCTCCAGGTAGACAGTAGGTGGCCTGCGGAGTAGTTGACGTCCCCAGAGAAACGCGGCACATTTATTAAGAGCCTCTGCTTTGCTCTAGATACGTAATTTTAAATAAACTGGACATGGATATATTTGGGTGCTTCCCTGGTGGCTCAGATGGTAAAGAATCTATCTGCAATTCAGGAGTCCTGGGTTCGATCCCTAGCTCAGGAAGATTCCCTGGAGAAGGGAATGGCACCCCACTCCAGTATTCTTGCCTGGAGAATCCCATGGACAGAGGAGCCTGGCGGGCTACAGTCCTCGGGATCACAAAGAGTTGGACACAACTGAGCGACTAAGCACAGCACATTTTGGAGAAGAGCGTAAAATATGCATTCATTTTCAGGCTGAAAGAGGAGCCTTCAGAGACGTTCTGAGGTCAGGGTGGCTCTCTTCAGGCCGCGACCCCAGATCTCTGGAGCCCGCCCGCCACAGCTAGAGAAGGCACACACGATGCGCTGAAGATCCCACGTGCCGCACCTGAGACCAGGGGCTGGCCGCTCAGTCATGTCTCACTCTGTGCGACCCCGTGGACGGTAGCCCGCCAGGCTCCTCTGTCCATGGGATTCTCCAGGCAGGAACACTGGAGTGGGCTGCCACTTCCCTCTCCAGGGGCTCTTCCCGACCCCAGGATTGAACCCGGGTGTCTTGCGTCCCCTGCATTGGCAAGTGGATTCTTTGCCACTGTGCCACCTGGGAAGACAGTAGGGTGAGCGTAGATTTAACTTCATTAGGAGCTGCCAAGTAGATTTATGACGTGGTTGAAGCGACATACAGCCCGACTCCCAGCGGGTGGGTCTAGCACTTCCCACGCGTGCTGGCCAGCTTTCCCACACTGTCAGTGCTTTTTACTCACGGCCGCTGTGGTTTCTCATGTGGTTTCAACTGATGATTAATGAAATTGAGTATCTTTCCCCTGTTTACTAGCCTTTTGGAAATCCTCTTTTGAAAAACATCCTTGGCCTGTTCTTTCATTGGGTTGTCTGTCCTTTTCTCATTGATTTGTGGGAGTTATTTAAATATTCTGGACGCAAGTCCATTTTCAGATACGGTATCGAACCCACATCTCTTGCATCTCCTGCATTGGCGGGTGGGTTCTTTACCACTAGCCCCTTTCCACCGCTGTAGTATGATCGTTCCAGCCTCTCCAGTTCCTTGCAGTGCTTGTTGTTACGTCTTTTAATTATAACCATCCTGGTGGGTGTGAAGTGGTATCAGTTGTGGCTTTGATTTTGCATTTCCCTAATGACTAATGATGTTAGGCATCCTTCCACGTTTTTTTTTTTTTGGCCATTTGTATATATTTTTTGGAAAGATATCTTTTCAGATCCTTTGCCTATTTTTTAATGGGTTGTTTTTTTTTTTACTATAATTCTGTATACAAGCCCCTAATCAGATACATGATTTGCAAATGTATCTTCCCATTCCGTATCCTTGATAGTATTCTTTGAAGCACAGAAGTTTTAAATTTTGATAAACTCTTAATTTATTTTTTCTTTCATTGCTTGGGCTTCTGGTGTTGTATCTAAGAAAGCTTTGAAAGTGAAAGTTGCTCAGTTGTGCCATCTATGTAGTCTGACTGTATAGTCCATGGAATTCCCCAGGCCAGAATACTGGAGTGGGTAACCTTTCCCTTCTCCAGGGGATCTTCCCAACCTAAGGATCAAACCGAGGTCTTCTGCAAAGAAAGCTTTGCCTAACCCCAAACCACGAAGATTTACTCTCATTTTTTAAAAGAGTTTTATAGTATTAGCTCTTGCTTTTAGTCTTTCATTTTGAGTTAACGTTTGGGTATAAGCTAAAGAAGGAGTCCATATTCATTCTTTTGCATATGGATATTCAAATATCTCAGCACCATTTGTTGAAAAGATTATTTTACCATTGAATTTTCTTGGCACCCTTGTCAAAAATCAATTGACTGTAAATGTGTGAGGGTTTATTTCTGGATTCTCAGTTCCATTCCATTAACCTAAATATCCTTATGTCATTGCCACACGATCTCGGTTCTTGTAGCCCCAGAGTAAGTTTTGAGATCAGGAAGCGTGATTCCTCCAGCTTTGTGCCTTTTGAAGATTGTTTGGACTGTTGCGGATCTGTTACGTCTTCACATGAACTTTAGGATCAGCTTGTCAATTTCTGTAAAAAATAAAAAAACAGAAGGCAGCTTGGATCTCGATAGAGGCTGATGAGCCTCTGTCAAATCGGAGTGTGCTGCTCTGTTAACAGTATTAAGTGGTATGCTTTTCTGTCTGTTCATTCTGTTAAGTTTTGAGAGCTTGATATTGAAACTCCAACTAAAGATATTAATTTATCTACTTTGAAAGATAGTTGTAATATATAGTGGAACTAGAGATCTCTTCAAGCAAATTGGAGATGAAGGGAACATTTCATGTGAAGATGGGCACGATAAAGGATAGAAACAGTAAGGACCTAACAGAAGGAGAAGAGATTAAGAAGAGGGGGCAGGAATACACAGAGCTGTACAAAAGGTCTTAATGACCCAGATAACCACGATGGCGTGATCAGTCACCTAGAGCCAGACATCCTGGAATTCGAAGTCAAGTGGGCCTTAGGAAGCGTCACTATGAACAGTGCTGGTGGAGGTGATGGGACTCCAGCTGAGCCATTTCAAATCCTAAAAGATGATGCCGTTAAAGCGCTGCACTCAGTATGTCACCAAATTTGGAAAACTCAGCAGTGGCCAGAGGACTGGAAAAGGTCAGTTTTCATTCCGATCCCAAAGAAGGGCCATGCCAAAGAATGGTCAAACTATCGTGCAGCTGTGCTCATTTCACGTGCTAGAAAGATTATGCTCAAAATCCTTCAAACTAGCCTTCAGCAGCATGTGAACGAAGACGTTTCAGATGCACAGACTGGATTTAGAAAAGGCGAGGAACCAGAGATCAAATCATCAGCAGTCATTGGACCATGGGGAAAACAAGAGAATACCAGAAAAATATCTACTTCTGCTTCACTGACTACATCAAAGCGTTTGACTGTGTGGATCACAACAAACTGAAAAATTCTTAAAGAGAGGGGAATACCGGGCCTTACCTGCCTCCTGAGAAACCTGTATGCAGGTCAACAGGCAACAGTTAGAACCGAACACAGAACAACGGACTGGCTGCCTCCAGTATGTTCTCCCAGCAAAGTGAACTTTTAAAGAGAGGTATCAGGTCATTTTGCTCCCCTGCTTAGCACCCTTCAGGATTCCCCATCACCCCAGGATGAAACCCAAGTCCCTTCAGAAGCCTGCAGGGCGCCTGTGGGAAGGGTCCCATCTGACCCCTCAGCATCCTCATCTTCCCATCCTGAGCCCACACACACAAGCACTCACTTAGCCACACCCACACACTCAAACCACATCCAGCTCAGCTCCCCCCCACCTCAGGACCTTTGCACCTGCTGCCCCCAGCGCAGACCACTCCCCCTCTTGTCTCCAGGGCGTGGCCTCCCTGGAGCTAAGGCGGGTCTCCTTCCCCGGGCTGCACGGGCCCTGGTGCTTTTCCAGTGGACACTTACACCATGTGTTGACATCATCACGTTGCTCTCTGCCTTTCCCCGAGACTGCACGCTCTTTGGGGGCAGGACAGCATCTCTCCTGCTCCCACCCTTCTTCCCTGACGGCTCGGAGCAGAGCAGGTGCTCAGGATACTTGTTGAATGAAAAAGAGATGGGGACCACAGACCCAGTACGCCTTCCCTCCGTCTGTGGTGGTTGCTGGGCCCCCAGGCGCAGTGACGGCAGAAACCGTCCAGGGAGCCGTGGACAAGGCGGGTTCTCCGCACTTCAGTGAGTTTGCGAACCGATGTCTGAACAGTTCCCATTGTGCCCCAGTTTATGGAATGAGTCATGTTGATGGTGGCCGTCCTGCCCGTTGGGACTGAGCCAATTGAGTGAGAATTAATTACAGATGAGAAGCCAGCTTGCAAAGCCATTAATATTTCAGCTCCCTGGAGTGTGATGCAAGCGCAGCCGTCAGCCTTGTCTTTGCTTGTCCTTCCCCCTCCCTCACCCCGCTTCTGTGTATTCTGTCTGCGTGTCGGGCTGACCCGATTCAGGTCTTGGCTCCCCCATAACTCACTCCCCTCTTCTGTTAAATGGGGGCCCTGCCATCCATCTATGCACAGGCGTCGTAAAGCTCCTCTGTTGATAACGCACACTCTGCTGGACCTCAGAAGATGGGAGGGAACGTTCAGACGTGGCCCTGTTCTGAGGATGTCTTACCTCAAGCAGAACCAGGGCTTCCCTGGTGGTGCAGTTCGGTCCCTGGTCCGGGAACATCCCGTTTGCTGCAGAGTAACAGCCCGTGCTCTGCAACAAGAGAAGCCACTGCAGGGAGAAGCCGGCGCGCCACATCTAGAGAGCAGCCCCCACTCCCCGCAACTAGAGAAAGCCCTCAAGCGGCCACGAAGACCCAGTACGGCCAAAAATACATAAAGTTACTTTAAAAAATAAAGCAGGAGCGTTGCTGCTGTGGGCATAGCGCTTGACAGTTTCCAAAGCAGTTTTACACATCAGGACGAGCCTCTCAGGCGCCTCACGTTGTGTTTACTTGGTGGCACAGTCATCCCCATTTTACAGGTGCGGAAACTGAGGCTCGGATAGCTTGGCAGTTTGCCTGTGATCACTTCTGGGGTAGCTGAGCTGGAACCTGCCCAGAGCCGAGGAGGGAGTGTGTTAAAGTCCGCTGTCAACCAGCTGCCAGGCAGGAGGGGCGATCGGCCGGGTCAGCGTGTTTTCTCTCTCTGGGATGCCAGGGCTGAGAAGTCCCTTGGACAGCCAGGACATCAAACCAGTCCATCCTAAAGGAAATCAGCCCTGAATGCTCATTGGAAGGACTGATGCTGAAGCTCCAATCCTTTGGGCCCCTGATGCGAAGAGCTGACTCACTGGAAAAGACATTGATGCTGGGAAGGACTGAGGGCAGGAGGAGAAGGGGGCAACAGAAGATGAGATGGTTGGACGGCATCACTGACTCAGTGAACATGAGTTTGAGCAAACTCTGGATGGTGAAGGACAGGGAAGCCTGGCATGCTGCAGTCCACGGAGTCGCAAAGAGACATGACTGAGCAACTAAACAGGGCTTAGAAGTCCTTGTGGGGCTGGAGGCTGGCTCCTAAAAAAATCAGAGACCCGAAAGGAAAGGATGGGTGGGTCCTCCCTCGCCAGGTCAGCAGAGAGACCTCCCCTCCAGGTTCAGAATGACCCGGTGTCCCAGAGCCGGCTCTGGGCAGAACTAAGAATTCAGAACCTCTGCCCTCTGGCTGCCGACCCCACCCAGGCCTCTCCCTGTCACTCATGCTTCCTCCCCGCCCTCATCCCCCCGCCGCCGCCCCCCCCCCCCCCCCGGGACTGGCTCTCAGGAAAGGCTCTGGCTGCTCAGGTACAATGGAATTCGGTTTCTAATTATGGCTCAAGCTTGTGGCCTCCGCTTAAGGACACACATGCTCTCTCTGCCTAGAGGACTCAGAGTTTCTGACTTGAGAGATGGGGACCAAGCTCATCCCCACTCCTTCGGACTGCCAGCAGGGTGACCGCCCTCCCGGTGGCCCCTTGCCATTCCCGGCAGAGAAGGTGGTGGCGTCCAGGAGGTCAGTGTGGCACAGGGTGCGGTGTTGAAGTGGAAACCTCTGCAACCTCATACCTGCCGTCCCGCCTGGAGCATGGTGGCCTCCTTGCCGATGTTCTGGGGCGGCCAGAGATTCTCCCTGGGTCTCTGCCCCGCTCCTGTGATCTGTCTCTCTCCCTCCATCCATGCCCCTTCCTCTGCCTTCTCATTTCCCTTTCTTTCCCTCTCCTCTGCTCCCTTGGCCCCATCCCACCTCCCTACCTCTTGGGCACTTGCCCTTTTCAGATACCTCTGTAATGAAAATCTTCTCTCACAGTGACAGCTGTTCAGTGATGGAATTAACCGTCTTGCCCGCTGATAGTTCCCCGTCAGGGAGGCAGTTGAACAAGGCAGGGTGGTTGTCCTTCCTGAATGCTGACAAGGTGGCTTGACCTTCTCGATTTGGGCTGGACCAGTACTTTGGCCACCTGATGTGAAGGGCTGACTCATCAGGAAAGACCCTGATGCTGGGAAGGATTGAGGACAGGAGAAGGGGGAGACAGAGGGTGAGACGATTAGATAGCATCACTGACTCAATGGGCATGAATATGAGCAAACTCCGGGGTGGCGCTAGTGGTAAAGAATCCGCCTGCCAGTGCAGGTAGATGGAAGAGATGATCCCTGGGTTCGGAAGATCCCCTGGAGGACGGTACGAGAGCCCACTCCAGTATTCTTGCCTGGAGAATCCCATGGACAGAGGATTCCTGGGCTACGGCCCATAGGGTCGCAAAGAGTCTGACGTGGCTCAGCGACTGGACGACAACTCCGTGGCTGGACCATGGCTTTTGATGCTGAGGTTCACCCGACGTTCGTTGCCTCATGATTCAAGGTGGCTTCAGGATATTCCGTGTATTTATAACTCGTAAGTGCTGAGCCTCGTGTAAGGGCCTGTGTATTTGAAGATCAGGTATTTTTGTTGCGAGAAAGAAGTCTTACATTCTTTATAATGTTAATGTGCATTAAATTTAATTTTTAAAGTACCTAATCGTTTCGCAGAAATTTTAGAAAACAGAGACAAGAAGAGGGAAAGTAGTCGATTCCTAATTCCATACCCTCGACACTGTGTCTGTTTACGCTTCATCCCGCCTCCTTTCAGCTTTTTCCTTTGTTCACTTTTCATGCAGCTGTGTTGTGGTGGGAAGGCAGCTTTTTCTTGATCTCTTAGCCGTACGTGTGGATGTTTCTACACAGTTGCCGTCTTCACTGTTTTTACATTGGGGGGCGGGTGCCTATGGTTTCTTTAGACTTTGTTGTGAAAGAGCAGCCCGTTAACTTCTTTACAGATGGATAGTCGTAAAGCAAGAGCTGTATAATATTTCTTCAGAGAAGGAATTACCCCACTTCTTACCTGTCCCCTAAAAGAACAGGGTACACCCAAGGCAGGGGAGTCCCCACAAGGAAGGGGAGGAATGAGCAAGCTTTAGACCTGCTCCGTGCCAGGAGCTTGTGGGGGCTCCTTGGGCATCCACTACCTGTGATCACCAGGGGCGTGTTGTCACCCCCGGTTCACAGAGTCTGAGGACCCTGGCAGGAGGTCCCTGGAGTCAGCACGGAGTCAGGACTCCAGAGCCGCAGGGCGGTTGCCAGGGGGCCTGGGTTCAGTCAGTCCTGTGGGCATGTGCGTTAGTAACAGGCCTCTCCGGGTTTCAGGATTTCCACGGAGCGGTCGTGAGGGTCTTGGATGAGATGGACTATGAGGGCAAGGACCTGGTGGCGCGGGAGGAGCTGAGACGTGGCCTGAGTGAGCTCCCGGCCATACACGACCTTCACCAGGGGATCCTGGAGGAGCTGGAGGAGAGGCTGGCACACTGGTGAGCGGCCCCGGGCCCCCACCCCTACCCCGTTGCCAAGGAGAATGCTGAGGGGTGGGGCGGGCAACCCCCTCCCCCCACACACACCATGTAAAGCGGTGGTCTCCATCTGACGGGCGGGGGTGCTGAGACACGGGGGTGCCTGGTCCCTCGCCCACCGCGGGAGGTTCCACCACCCGGGATGCCGTGCCGGTCCTCACCGTCACGGGGGCCACGAGCCTGAGATCTTGGGGTCCCATCCCTGTCTCCTTGACTGCAGGGAAGGCCGACAGAAGGTGGCTGACGTCTTCTTGGCCCGGGAGCAGGAGTTTGAGCACCACGCCACTCATATCCTGCAGTTCGACAGGTACCTGAGTCTGCTCGGTGAGAACTGCCTCCACGCCCCGCGGCTGGCAGCGGCCGTCCGAGAATTTGAGGTGGGTCCCTTGGTCCTCCCAGGAACCCGCTCTCAGGATGCAGGGGTGGGGATGGGCATGGAAGGGCTTCATGCCAATCAGGGGAGGTCAGACCTGGAGGAGTGGGGAGGAGAGGACGACACAGCAGAAGGGAAAACCCAGAACATCCCGCCTTGGGCCATCACTGACAACTCCATGAGCACTGGCCATGGGGAGGGTTTTAGCAGCTGTTCTCCTGTCCCGGGAGAGAAGCACAAAGCAAGCCGGGGCCCTAAAGCCATCGGAGTGAGCAACAAATGGCCAGCAGCTGAGGATCCAGTAACCACTAGCTTCATGGACTTTGCTCTATTGCTAAGGGGGGCTGGGAGAGACATATTACTGAGTGTAGGTAGCAGTGTGTGAGCCTAAAGGAACAAACTGTCAGAGTGGGGCAAAGCTAATCTGAGAGGACTTCCTGGAGGAGTGGACCCTGGTTTTGGAAATGGCTTGGCCCGGCCAGGAGAAGGCACGGCTGGGACGTGTATGGCTGGGCTCACGTGGGATGCCGTGAACCCAGAGCCGGGGGCAGGGGTCCCTGATGGAGTTTTGTTGTCCTGGTTTCTCGGGAACAGCAGAGTCAGCAGGGAGGCGGCCAGAACGTGAAGCACCGGCTGCTGCGTGTGGTGCGGCGCCTGTTCCAGTACGAAGCGCTCCTCACAGGTGGGCCCCTGGGAGGGCAGGGCGCCGAGGCCGGGTGGGGAGAGCAGAGGGGTGGCACCCGCGGAGTGGCGGGGGAGACCCGGCCTCCGACTGTGGCTGGACGGGGCGGGCACGGTCTCTCAGTCGTGTCCCCCTCCCCTGGGAGGTGCCAGGCACCCAGCCCACCCCCTTCCTCCCGCTGAGCTCTGGACCCCCACGGCTGCGTGGAAACTTGCTGGAGTGCCCAGCTGCTGCACCTCGCTGCAGCCTCTCCCAGCCAAACACACAGCAACTCATGTCTCCCCCGTGGCCTGCATTTCCTCCCTGGCTTCTGTGGGTCTCGTTTCCCTAAATCTGTTCTTATCACCAGAGCCGTCCTGAGTCAGCGGATGTTTTCCCCTCGGACCTGCTGGCCCTCTCTGTGGCTTTGTCACTGACCACTTCCTGCTTCTCGAAGCGCTTTCCTCCTGGGCTTCTGTGATACACGCTCTCCCCTCCTCCTTCTGACCTCTCTGACTCTTCTCACTCTCCTCCTCGTGGCTCCAAGAATGTCAGTGTTTCTTGGGTCTCAGCCCCAGGTCCTCTTTGCTTCCTTCTCTACAAACTGTCCCCTGGGAACGTCATCCCCTCCCCGACCTCTGTCCTGAGCAGCTGCCCCCCAAGTGGACAGAGACCCCCTGGCCCAGGAGCTGATGCTCTGCTGGGGAGAAATGGAACTGCACCCATACAGATATGCGTGTAACCCTAGAAAGCGATCAAGCTGTAAAAAAAGACATTCGGGCCAGGAGATGGAGGGTTTGTTCATCTAATTCAACCAGGATTTATTAAGCACCTACTGTGTACCAGACTCTGTGCTAGAAACTGAGGAGGTAGAGGTGAATTAAACAGCCTGAGTCTGTGATACTATGAGCTTATACTCAAACAAGCAAATAAGGAATTAAAAATACATTATGTCTGTGATAAGAGCTCTCAAGAAAATGAAGGCAGATTAAGGGCATTCAGGGGAACAGTCTGCTGTGTTAGATCCAGGCGTCAGATAAGATTTGTCTGAGGAGGTAACATTGAACGGAGGTCTCAATGAAGTGAGGGCACGAGCCATATGACCATCCGAAAGAAAAGCGTACCAAGTGGAAGAAATTATAAGTGCAAAGGCCCTGGGGTCTGAGCAAACGTGTCACATTCAAGAAGTAGCAAGAATGCCAACCCTGCCCCACTGAGAGAGCAGCGTGGAGAGGTCGCTGGAGTGAGACCAGCCTGTGTCAAGCAGTTGTGGGTGTGAACGTGTTAAGGGGTCTCACACATCACACTCTGCCGAGTGGTGGTCACATCTGTGTCCCCCCAGCAGACTGTGAGCCTCTTCAGGCCTTGCACTGCACCAGGCACACAGCAGGCACTCGGTCAGCATCTGTGAATGAATGAATGAGTGACTGGCGGTGGTGGGCGCCACACTGGTGTTGATGCTGAGGGCCAGGCTTTGTGCCCGTGTGTTCTTACAGTCGGGCTGACAGGAGAGAGGCGGTTCCCCTCTTCCTTCTGGAAGTCTTCCTCTGTCTCTGGAGACTGAGGGTCTCTTGTTGTGGACCCCAGGGGGTAGGCCTCACCAGGGCAAATTGACTCCTGACTCTTGTTCCATCCGCAGACTATTTAAATAACCTTTGCCCGGACTCAGCGGAGTACGACGACACGCAGGGTAAGTCTGCGTGTGAATACGGAGGAAGCAGAGCTTTGGGCCGCCCATCCCCCAGCTCTGGACTCCACCCCATTTCCCAGGCGCACAGCACGGCCCCCTCCCTGCTGGCTGGGCATGCAGGGGCCAGGAGGCCTCTGGGGCTCTTGAGTGACACCCCCTTTGCCTCAACCGTGGGGACTCCCCGGGGCGTGGACTAACATCCAGTCAGAGGAGGAGAAGGGGCGTGGCCAGAGTTTGGTGATAGAAGGGGGCACCGGGTCTAACAAACTCCCTAGACTCCTGATTTCCTCCCTGTCCTGTGTGGCCATCACTGCATACGACTTGCCAGGGCAGTCTCTATGTTGATATACTCCACATGCAGCCAGGGAAACTGAGGCATGGAGGGGTCACACTGCTGTCAAGGGCACTTAGGCAGTAGCAGCCAAGCTGGGGTTGGGCCAGTGCCCTCACCAGCCATGGGAAGGATTGGTGCTACCCCCGTGCATGGCCCTGCAGGGGGACCTCTGGGGCAGGAGGTGAGCGGGTGGCAGCCAGCCTGGCCCTGCCCAGAAAGTCCAGTGCTCTCTGCTTCTCTCCACAGGTGCGCTGACCCTCATCTCCAAGGTCACAGACCGTGCCAATGACAGCATGGAGCAAGGCGTAAGTCTGGCCACGGGCACCTTCCCGTGGGTGCACGTGCCAGGGCCCCCTCCACCCTCCCAGGTCTGCCTGTGATACCCCCACTTCTTGGTGGGGGGTGCAGGCCATCATGCATCTCATGGGATCCTGCAAAGAGCTGTGGCTTCTGGCCCTGACACTTGCTGTGTGACTTCAGGCCCTGCGCATCCCTCCCTGAGTCTCCGGTTCCCCATTTATTTGAACAATGAGGAGGGCTGCAGACTTGCACAGACCAGATAAGTAGCGTCCAGATCCTGGTCTGAGAGCATCTACATCAGCACCCGGGGTGCTCTGTAAACTACAGATTCCTGGATATGCCTTCCAGTCTTGCCAACTGGAACTTCTGGGGTAGGGTTCAGAGATAGGCAGTTTTAACAAGCACCCCAGGTAAATGTCTGGCTCACAAAAGTTGGAGAGCTGCTCATGCACAGGACTACGTGAGCTCTAAGCACATGCCTGATTCTGACAGTGTGTAACTTCCTTTGGGAGACACTGATCAGATGTTTACTGGGTGTCTGTCTGGGATGATCAGCTTTATCCCACCTCCCAACTCTGTTCCAGTGGTTTCCATGGTTACTGGTGTCTACATTTTTTTCTGCTCCGTTAAGCTGTAAATAAGCTAGAGCTGTGTGTTGGAAATGATTCTGAGGCTGAGTCCTGGCTCAGTGTTCGATTAGTGATGTTCAGTGATCGATTAGTGATGCCTGACACAGGCAGAGGTGGGAGTGATGGTGGTACGTGTGCCAAGCTGTTGCTTGGCTTTGCTGTGGCAGGTACACAGAGCATCCTTATAGTGAGTCATCCACAGGTAGAAAAAGGGGAAGGGAAGTAACATCTCTTAGACTCCTGGTCTTAGGTTGGGATCTGGAGATACGGAGATGAAGCCCCGAGTCCTGGCCCTTGAGGAAGACACTGCTTAGCAGAGCATTTAAGACATGGACATGAAGAATCATGATAAATATCATGAGAGAGAAAGTGCTACAAGTTTCAGAAGAGGGTTTCATCTCTCCCCTGGGGATGCTGAGACGCGATGACACGGGAGGTGCCCCTACAGGGAGAACTTTATGCAGGCCAGGAAGGCAGAGGGGGCCGAGGTGGTCCAGTTGGAGTGCCCGGCTCCAGGCGTGAAGACAAGAAAGTGCCGGTGTGTCAGAGCTCGGAGGCTGGAAGATGGGACCAGTGTAGGCGCAGTTGGAAAGCGTCTTGGGGGAGACACCAGGGTAGCTGATGGAAGAGTCTGCAAGCCTGGAGGCTGAAGCCAGTGGGGTGGGAAATCCAGTGGGTCATCAGGTTCTCTCCACTCCCCTGACGTCCAGGAGCTCCCTGCTCTTTGGCATGTTGTATAGGCAGTGAGATTTCCCTCAATGTAGCCAAAATACAGAGGCGCTTTGGAGCTGGTGCAGCACAGGTAGTGGCAGATGGACCGGGGGGCTCCCACTTCCTGTTAGCGGGGATGTCTCTGCTTCCAAAGAGAAAAACCGGTTCAGGAAGGGCCACGTCTTCCCTCCCACGCTGAGCTGTCATGATTAGACTAAGTTTACAGTTTGGGCTTCCCAGGTGGCCCTGTGGTAAAGAAGCTGTCTGCAGATGCAGGAGACATAAGAGACGCGGGCTCGACCCCTGGGTCTGGAAGATCCCCTGGAGGACGACATGGCGACTCCCTCCAGTGTTCTTGCCTGGAGAATCCCGTGGACAGGAACCTAGCCACAGTCCATAGGGTTGCAAAGAGTCGGACACAACTGCAGCGGCTACGCACACACGCGTGGGTGCATAGCTTATAGTTTAGGGGGAGAAAGATCACAGAAGACACTGCTCTCTTAATATCAGATGAAGGGCACATCCTGGCAACGTGACGTAGGGCTCTCAGCGTGAACCATGATTGCCTGGTCAAGGTTGTGCTGCTTGGATTTCTGCATGTAAAGCTCCACCCCCACCTGCCGGTCCCTATTGGCTGGAGGAAAGTCTCTACACACAGCCCGCATGTAAGGAATGGGGGATTATGCTCCCTCCCCTTGAGGAAAGAGTACCTACCTGAATTATTTGGACATCTTCTGCAAGGGAGATTGGCTTCTTCTCCCTTGTTTATTAATGTGTTCACTAGTTCTAAGTTAATTTATATCTGAATTATTTATATCAGTAAGAACTCACGGATCCATATTTATGTTTGGCTTCTAATCCTATGCACTTGATTTTATTTCTCAAATTGTCCCAGCTTTGGCTGTTAGGAGCCGGCAAGTTGGTTCCTGTGCCCCTTTGGCATGCCCCCATCAACGGGGCTTTGGGTGGGGATTTCTGTTTTGCTTAGCTTTTGAGCACTTCCTTACTTCCTGGCACTGTGAGACGCTCCGTGTTCATGTGGCACGTGTTCCTCCCCAGTCCTAGAGTCACCTGTTTCTCCAGAGAGCCTTGGTTTGTTTCATTGGATAATGTTATTAGAAACCAGGATGTGGGCACAGAGTGCTCACTGCTACTGGGGTATCATTTCTTCTGATACTGTCAGCTACAGAGCAAAGACTTATATGTGTATTTACTGTGTATATACTCATATGAACAGCTGTTTCTGTACATAGCCATCTGCATTAAGCTAAATGTGAGTGTCTTACTGAGTCTTTAACTCTACTTGTTACCAAGTGGATCATTCCAGCCTCCTCCCCTGGCTTCTCTGTAAATTTCCTCTCCCAAAAGGAGTGTTGGAATTGAAACCTGGCTCCTAGCATCCAACATCCATTTATTTAATTGATCGATTTACCTTCCTTCTTGAAAAATGTTTCTCCTGGGTATAGAAATCTGGGTTGACCAGAGCTTTCTTTCAGTACTTTTCAGACGCCACTCCACTGTCTTATATCTTGCCTACTTTTGGAGAAGATATCTGCTGCAGTCTTTTTGTTTACCCTCTTTATGTAACGGGTCCCCTTTTTACTGGCTGCCTTCAAGATCTTCTCTTTACACTTGACTTCTAGAAGTTTGACTATGATGTCTAAATGTGTGTGTTTTGGAGAAGTCGTGGCATTTATCCTGTTGTGATTATCAAGCTTCCTGGGCTTGTGCTTTTTGTCCGTTAATTTTGGAAAATTTTCTTGGGTCCTCTGTTCTTCCCTCTGCCCCTCCACCCTGCACTCTTACTTTCTCTTTTTGTTTCAATGGGGGTGAATCTCAGCTTGAAAAGAAAGTGAAAGTGAAAGTCGCTCAGTCGTGTCCGACTCTCTGGGACCCCATGGACTGTACAGTCCGTGGAATTCTGCAGGCCAGAATACTGGAGTGGGTAGCCTTTCCTTCTCCAGGGGATCTTCCCAACCCAGGGACTGAACCCACATTGCAGGCGGATTCTTTACCAGCTGAGCCACAAGGGAAGCCCTTCCCAAGTTCGTTCCTTCGTTCCTGAGCTCTGCTCGATCTGCTGCTAAGCCTGTCATAGGGATTCTTTGTTTCTGAGAACACATTTCTTACTGTTCACGTTTCCATCTCTTGTTTGTTTCCGTCTCTACTGAAACTCCCTCTGTTCATGCATGCTGTCCTATCTTTTCCAGTGGCTCCTCTAACATAATTAGTCATAGTTACTGTGATGTCCCTGTCTGATGGCTCCAACATCTGGTTTTCTGGAACACTTTATGTCTTGAAAATGGGTTAGGGTTCTCCCTTGCTTCCTGTGTTTCCCGTGTCTGATTGAACCCCGTTATGTGCAGAGGAACTGTAGACCCTGTGGGAAATAGTATCTGCCTTTAAAAGTGGGCATGTCTCTTTTTCTACTCAGGCCATTCACGTCGAGGGTGGGAGCTGAATCACTGCAGTCAGTAGCTGAGCTGGGTTTAGGTTTTGTTGTCAGACGTCACCTTCAGACCCCCACAGACGTCATGCTCCTCCAGAAGGTGGCTGCTGTCACCTGCTGCTAGATGTGGGATCCGAGGGCCCAGGGACTTTTCCTGCTGCGTCTTCCGCTTTTTGCAATCTCTGCACCACGGAAGGGACCTCTGCGTCCTTCCCCTCCTCGGGGCTAGACCACTGCGTCCCATCACACAGGGCTCACGGGTCACGGCTCCTGCGGACAAGCCTCAGTCTTAAGGAGGATCTGTGAGCCTGGCTCCCTGTCAGCATTCCTGCCCCTCCTTCACGGGCAGCCGGCCTCTGCCGTGTATCAGTGGCGGGTCTTGGACAGGTTTCTGCTTTGTCTTGGTGTGTGATCCTGCACCTGAGAGGTCACCCACCTCTTCTTGGAACAGGTACCTCTAGCTGCTTCTGCCCTTGCCTTGGAAGCCATGGGCTCTTTGCCTCAGGGTCTGGGAGTGGGATGGTTGCCTCACCTCCCACAGTGGTGGAGGGTCTTATAGGAGAGAGGGTCCTGGGGAAATGGGCTGGATTTCATGCCAGCCCCACAGTTGGCAGCCTGCACCCCTTCAGCACCAAGAGGGGATTCTCTCTGCTCCCACTCTTCCTTGTAAGCACCAGGCAGAAACTCCTGGAAAGAGTGCGAGGGCCTCCACATGCCCCTTGGCCCTGGGGCTCCCTGTATTCTAACACCGGCCCACCGGCCCACACCTGACCTTTAAGAAGCTATTAACATTTTAGCTGCTTTCTTTTCAACCTTCTTTATGCCGACCACCTCCTCCCTGTGTGTTGCCAGAGGCACGATAACTCATTCATCTCATGTGTCCACGGTGGGGTCCTGGGGACCCCAGAGCGCCAATAAACATAAGCAGAGTTCTGCTTTTGTAGATGATGTGATTCTTTTTTTTTCTCCCTGTTAGGGCGGGGGCATGGTGTCCTTGCAGCTCCTACATCATAACCAGAGGTAGAATAACTTTTACACGTTTTCTGATGGGTAGGATTTTATGCCCTGAACTGACCCTGATGCTGGGAAAGATCGAAGGCAGGAGGTGAAGGGGGCGACAGAGGATGAGATGGTTGGGTGGCATCATCGACTCAAGGGACATGATTTTGTGCAAACTCTGGGAGATGGTGAAGGACAGGGAAGCCTGGTGTGCTGCAGTCCATGGGGTCGCAGAGTTGGACATGGTTTAATGACTGAACTGGGGACAGTGTCGAGGCCTTTTCAAGGCATTTTCTCTGCACAGTTTTCACCGTGTTCCTTGACTTTAGACCCAACCCTGCATGAGGTTCAGGGTCATCGCCCTTCCAGTACTCTGGGCCGCTGTGACAGGGGAGGGGCCCGGGACCGTACGTGTTGTGAATTCCCAGTGAGCTTCTGGGCACACGTGTTTCTTCAGGGAGCCCAGAGCGTTTCTTCGCCAGGCACTGCATTTTCTCAGTCACTCTGTCTCAGTAACCGAGCTCTCCAGCAAAGGCTTTAAGCCCACAGAGCCAGTCCGGCCTGAGGCTTCTGTCACTTGTGGGTTATTGCGATCTGGATGCTCCGGGCGTTATGGGGGACACAGGCTAGAGTAGGAGCAGTGGCCCCCAGATAAACGGGCATCGGACGGCATAGTGAGGCCAAGTGACCATCTCCACGGCGTGCAGACAGAGGGCGCTGTCACACCCAGGCCCGCAGGGACTAGCTGGATTGCTGGGAACCCACACGGGTGGCATCCCGTGGACCCAGGCTCGGTTCCCGGTCCCACCAGCGACAGGAAGTGGGACTGGGAGCAGGTCCCTCCTGGGCTGCGTTTTCTCCTCCGAAGTGGAAGCAGGGCCGTCCGCTCCTTACAGAGGAGATGAGGGCCCTGACCACCTCGCCCTCGCCCTGCTCCCGCCCGCAGGAAAACCTCCAGAAGCTGGTCCACATCGAGCACAGCGTTCGGGGCCAAGGGGATCTCCTCCAGCCAGGAAGGGTGAGTGCCTCCACTGCAGAGGGCGCCGGCAGGCAGGTGGGCGAGGCCCTGATAAGCCCCATTGTTCAGCCGGGCTGGCCCCAGACGGGCCTGGCCGCAGGTGCCCACAGGCAGGGAGGGAGGGGGGCAGGGGGAGGGGAGGGCGGGAGGGCAAGGGGCCTGCTGAGCTCCGCAGGCCCGTGGCTGTCTCCCCTAGGGCTTTCTGCTCTTGGGGCCTTAAACAGCAGTGCCATTGGGGTCCCATGTTCCTCTCAGAAGAAAAGACACCGGTATCCTCAGTTTAGTCCAGTTGCTGGGAAATCTGGGAAGCCATCTCTCAGGAACCCCAACGTTTTTTTAAAAGACAGATTTACCCACTTTTAAGCTTCCAAATGGAAAACACAAAACTCAACTCAAAAGTAGTAAAAAAAAAAAAAAAGTGTTCATGACCTATTCCGGTCCATGAAGGACAAGAGACAAAGGAGTGAGAGATGGTACTTAGGTATAAAATCCCACCTAGTGTTCTGATTCAGAGTCCTCAGTTTAGTGAATACATATCAGACATCTGTTTGTATCCTCCAGAATTGAGGGGGCTGTAGCAACTGTTCACAGGTCTTCAGCTGCTTTAGCAAACTGGCATCTCAGAGGCTCTGTTCTTATCGGACGCCCGTGGCAGCAAACCAGGGACCAAGCCATTGTTGGGACCACTCTGTGGCTGGCCCGCTGTCTGGGTCAAAGAGGGTGCTCCCCAAAGGCCATATGCCTGTTTCCAGGGCAGCCCCACCAAGCGTGGAGCACGGCTCCTGGGCAAGGGGCTTCTGCCGTGTGCCAGTCTGCTGAGCTCCAGGAGGCACCGTAATGGGTTTCCCGCAGAAGGGCCCCCCCCAAGCCTTCTCCAGGACGGAGCAGGGGGTTAGCCTGACCACCGAGGGCTGCTTCTCTGCTCACAGGAGTTTCTGAAGGAAGGGACGCTGATGAAAGTAACAGGGAAGAACAGACGCCCCCGGCACCTGTTTCTGGTAAGTACCCGGCCTCCGGTCAAGCCCGGACTGCAGGTTCTGTGAAGCGTTTGGGGGCCATTACCCGAGGATGGCAGGAAGGCCGAGGAGACCAGAGCCGACCCCTTAGGGTGAGGATCATCCAGGAAAGCCGAAAGCCTAGGGCTTAAGCCTCTTCCTCGGGTATTACTTGAAAGATTTCATTATTCATGTGCCCATCCTAAAACCAGGAGGGTCTTAAACTGGGAGTAACTGTTCAGCTGCCTTATCTGACATGTGAGCTACCAGAGACCCAGAAAGGAGAGTTGACCTGGCCGGCCCTCCCAGCAGGTCGGGAGCGGAGGCCCGAAGGAAGCCAGCACTCTGAGCTGAGCCCGGCCGTGTCTGCACTCTGCACAGGACGGGACAGAGGGATGTCCTTAATGACGTCCCAGCCCAGTCTGGAACACCAGGGCACGTCCAGGCCTGGGGGGGCGGGTACCAACTCACTGGAAAAGACTCTGATGCTGGGAAAGATTGAGGGCAGGAGGAGAAGGGGACTACAGAGGGCGAGATGGTGGGATGGCATCACTGACTCAACAGGCATGAGTTTGAGCAAGCCCTGGGAGATGGTGATGGACAGGGAGGCCTGGCGTGCTGCAGTCCATGGGGTCGCAGGCAGCAGACACGACCGAGCGACTGAACAACAGCAGCGGATGCTGAGCTTTACGCAGGTCTTGGCCCCAGTCCTGAGACCCCCAAGGTGTTTTGCCGGTTGAGTTCTTCTCTCTGCTAGAAGTAATTTTTCTCTCTGCTTCTTCACCATTCGCTGTCAGTTTTTGTTCCCGCTATTACAGTCTCCTTTGTTAGAACTGTGTGCATAGTAAACGTGGAGAGGCTCTTGAGTCAGTGGGTAGGAGTTCTCTCTGTTGAAGCACCTCCTGTGTGCTGGGTGCTGGAACCCAATAGCTCAGAGTCCCCTTCTCTGCCCTCAACCTCCAGCGTCCGGGGTAAAGATTGAGTTATGAGAGTAGTTTGGGCAGAATCTCGGGGCCGGGGGGGATATGGAAGGAAAGAGAGGATCCAGGAGAGTGGGGAAATTGGAAGGTGGATGGCACAGTGGCAGCTGGCATTTGTGGAGTGTTCTCTGGGTGCTGTGCCATATGCTGAGTGTTTCGTGTATTTTTTCCTTGGGGAAAACTGTAACCGCGTTAGGCTTGAAAGGAAAGATTGGAGTTTTGTCAGGTGGATGAAGGAAGAGCATTTCAGGAGCAGGAACAGCAGCAGCAAAGGGTAGAGGTGTGTCTGGAACACCTCTGTTGGCCTGGTGGAGTCACGGGTGCAGATGGGCGCTTTCGCTCATAGGGCTGGCAGGGTATGGTGGTCCCCAATGGCCCTGCCAGCTGGGAGGCTAAATTCCAGATTGGCCTCACGGTCCTGAACAGGGGAACTGTGAGCCTGGTTGGAAGCGTCTCATTCACGGCCGCCTGCCAAGGTTTGCTGAGCCTCTGTGGCCTGTGCCCCGGGGCCTTGGCCTGGCCTCAGTGGTCACTCGGCTCCATATACAGACCAGAGGCGCCGAGTCCAGAGGCTCGTCTCCCTCTGCTTCATCCTCCCCACCACCTGTCGCCTCCCCTGAGCAGCCCTCACTCTGGCAGGCTGCCGCTGCCGTGCAGGGGGGCCGTGTGGTCCTGGACCATTCACAGAGCCCTGGCTGCGCGGCAGTGGCTCCAGGGGCAGCCGCAGAAAGGCGGGGTCACCGTGGTGACACGGGTGGGTTCCCTGGGGGTGGGCGGGGTGTGGCCACCCCCAAGCGCACCACCCTGCACGCCCTGGAGGCACCTTCATTCACTCATGATCCTCACCCCTCCACAGATGAGCTCTGTAGACCTGGGGGAGGGGGTCTGGCCTGTCTGTGGCTCAGTTCCCCCTCTGCGCCTGCCTGAGGGGACGGTGGGGCCTGAATTGAGATCCTTCCTGCCAGGGGCTCAGCCCAGCGCCTGGCCTGGCCAGTGGTTCTCGTCAGTGTTAGAACAACAGAGCTGGACAGGGCTTGGAAGCTTCCTCCGGTCCCGGGGTCAGCCGGCCACCTGTTTTGTTCAGAGAGGTCTCTGGGAGTGCAGCCTCATGCGTTCTTCCTTGAGTGTCACTGGTGCCTGCTTTTGGGAGACGAGGGCTGAGTCAGGCAGTTGAAGCAGAGACCATCTGGCCCACAGAGACCGAAATACTTTCTTTGTTGTTCAGTTGCTCAGTTGGGTCCAACTCTGCGACCCCATGGACTGCAGCGCACCGGGCTTCCCTGTCCTTTACTGTCTCCCAGAATTTGCACAAGCTCATGTCCATTGAGTTGATGATGCCGTCCAACCATCTCATCCTCTGTCGTCCCCTTCTCCTCCTGCCTTCAATCTTTCCCAGCATCGGGGTCTTTCCCGATGAGTCAGTTCTTAGCATCAGGTGGCCAAAATATTGGAGCTTCAGCTTCAGCATCAGTCCTTCCAATGAATATTCAGTGTTTGTTTCCCTTAGGATGGACTGGTTTGACCTCCTGGCAGTCCAACAGACTCTCAAGACAGTTTGAAAGCATCAATTCTTCAGTGCTCAGCCTTCTTTATGGTCCAACTCTCACATCTGTACATGAATATCTGACTCTTTACGAAACAGTTTGCTGACCCTGGTCTGTTGCAACTCTGTTCAGTGAGGCCATGAGAGAGGAAGGGCTTGCCTGAGGCTACACCGCGGCTCAGTGCCCAGGCCAGTCCCAGAAGTGCCGGGAGAGCTGGTGGAAAACTCGCCCATCCCGCCCCCTCTGCAGACGCCCTCTTTGGGGAGAGGAGCGCGGACCCTGAGTTCCCGCTCCCGCTTCAGACCGTGTCTTCCTGATCCCCTTTGGCTCCCACGCATGGGGTCTTTCCGGGGGCCACTCTCCCTCGATGCTTGTAGTGAAGTGGGGGTGGGGGTGTCCCCCGTCTTGGCAGTTGGGGCGGCTGAGGCCCCAGAGAGCGAGACAACTTGTCTGGAGCCATCAGCTCCTGCAGGGCAGGGTCGGGATGGACGGCCCAGAGCGCCACCTGGAGGACGCCATCGGCTCTTCACGCTGTGCACTTAGCCAGACAGAAACACTCTCTCTCTGAAGGCAGTGGCTTAAGTTTCTGCATGTCTGCCCTGCTTCGGGGCGGCAAGCTTCAGTTATTCATTCAACAAACCTTAATTGAGCCGGTGCAGCAGTGAACGGGCTTCCCTGGAGGCTCAGACAGTAAAGAATCTGCCTGCAATGCAAGAGACCCGGGTTCCATCCCTGGGTGGGGAAGATCCCCTGGAGGAGGAAATGACAACCCACTACAGTATTCTTGCCTGGAGAATCCAGGCTATTCTCCAGGCAAACACAGGAGCCTGGCAGGCTTATAGTTCATGGGGTCACAGAGAGTCGGCCGTGACTAACGCTATCTATCTAACTTGCAGTGAACAGGACCCGCCAGCTCCCTGTCCCCAAGAATCTTCCCCTTCCCTCCCTCCCTTCCTTAACTCTGCTTGTTAGAGGCTGACTTGATAGAAAGTTCATCAGTGTTAAGTGCACATGTTGGTGTCTTGTTGACAACTGCATATTGTCGTGTGACCACCGCTTGGGTCGAGATACGGAGCATATCCAGCCCCCCGGAAGTTCCCTGGGGCACCTCCCCTCACTGTCCCCCAGGCACCCACTGCCCTTACTTCCATCAGCGCAGATGAGCTGTTCTGGAGCTTCATGTACATGTTGTGAAGCAGCGTGGACTCCACAGTCCGGCTTCTTCTCGCTGGCGTGTGTGGGAGGCTGAGCCCTGTCGTCAGGCGTGTTCCGTCTGCCTGCTGGTTGCTGTGTGGCTGAGCTGTGAATGTGCCTCCGTTTCCGTGTCCTGATACCCGCTGATAGATGTTTGGGTTGTTTCCCTTTGGAGTGGTGCTGGATAAACCTCGTCCCGACACCCCCGTCCTGGACTTGCTATGGGCATATGTGCATTGCTCCTCTGTGTCCATGTGACACTGGGGAGAAGGGGTCTCCTGTTTGAGCCCAGAGTGCCCTTGCTCCCCTGGTCCCTGGGAATGCGAGATGCTTGCGCTCAGTGATGCTCCAGGACATGCCCAGCACGGGCGTTCTGGGGCCAAGACACATCTGACGGGGTCCCCTCTCCCCAGATGAGCGATGTGCTGCTGTACACGTACCCCCAGAAGGACGGGAAGTACCGGCTGAAGAGCACGTTGGTGGTGGCCAGCATGAAGGTAAGAGCCTGGGGGCGGGGGCCCTGGGGGGGGGGGCAGGGGCCCTGGGGACGAGGAGACACAGCCCTGCCTCTGGAACTCACAGCCCGCAGATGAGGAGGACCCCGGCTTGTGAGTTGCCCCAGGATTCTGTCGTCGGGAGCTCAGGGAGGGTGGGGTAAGGGAGGGCTGCCTGGAGTGGATAATATTCGGATAAATGCGGAAGAGAGACAAGAAAGGGGGTCCTGCGGGGAGGAGAATGCAGAGAGAGGAAGCAAGCAGGCGTGTGTCTGTCGATTGTGGTAAAATATCCATAATGTACGTTTACCGTTGGAACCATGTTTTAAGCGTACAGTTCGACGGCGTCGAGTGCATTCACGGTGTTACACTACCATTGCTCCGGCCATCCCCAGCACTCTCTTCATCCTTCCAGTCTGAAGCCCTGTGCCCTTAAACTCTTTAATTCTCCCCCTCTCCTCCCCCAGGCATTGGCAACTACCATTCTACTCTTTGTCCCTATGAACTCAGCAGCTCTAGGGACCTCGTATAAGTGGACTCCTAGGCGATGCTTGTCCTTCTGTGACTGGCTTACTTCACTTAGCGTAACAGCCTCAGGGTTCATCCACGTGGTCGCATCAGAATCGCCTTCCTTTTTAAGGCTGAATAGTGCTCCATCGTGGTTGTAGGCTTGACCACACTTTGTGTACCTATCGTCCATCCGTGGACACTAGAGTGGCCTCCACCTTTTGGCTGCTCTGAGTAACGCACGCAAGCGTGCAAATGCCTGTTCAAGCGGCAGCTATTTCTTAAGAGAGGCTGGCTCAGCTGGACAGTCTCGTGGGTGAGCTTGGAGAGACAGGATGGTGTGACCAGGTCAGCTGTGACCTCACTCAGTGTGACTGGGGTCCCAGATACGGGGCCGGTTGGAGCTGATGGGGATTTTCAATGAGCCAGGAGTTTTAGGAAGGTAATTCTTGCCCATCGTGGGGACGGGGTCAGAGGAGGAGCCCTGGGGGAATGGGGTACATGCGGGCTGTCACTTGCGAGGGCGGAGGGCTGGAAGGGAGGAAGAGCTGAAGGGGGCCTGCGGGGGACTGTCTCCCTCCTGAGGCCCCCAGCCTGGAGAAGGGCGACCTCACTAACTTGGGAGGTGTCTTCCCGTTTTGGACCAAAGCATCCGTCCGCTCGAGTCTGACAGAGGCCATGTGGGAGGGTGCCCACTGGGCAGGTGCTTGTCCAGCACAGTGGGCTCCGAGAAGGATGCCTTCCTGGGGGAAAGCGGGTGGCAACAGAGTCAGTCAGCAGCTGAGCTCCCACTGTACACACACGTGCACAGAGACACAAACACACGCACACACACAGACACACACACCCCATCTTCCAGGTGAGAAAGGTTTGCCCTTCGCAGTGAGGAAGCTCAGCCTCAGAGTTGGGCGGTGGCAGGACCCCTCCTGTGCCCATCCTGAGGGGCCGCTCCTGGTTTCCAGGTCAGCCGCCCTGTGATGGAGAAAGTGCCCTACGCCCTGAAGATCGAGACTCCGGAGTCCTGCCTGACTCTGTCTGCCAGGTAGGAGGAGAGGAAGGACGGGGTGGGGGAGCAGCAGCGTGGGGCAGGGTTTTGCAGGTGGGAAAGTTTGGAATCGCAGAGGCTGAATGTGTTGTCATTTTTATTTTGTCCTTTTGGGTAAATGACTTTCGTTCCGTTATTTCTCGTCCGTTTTTGGACAGTCACGTGGCGAATATGATAAAACCATGGTTCCTCTCCCCAGGAAACATGTGCATACATATAAAAGTTTACATGGAATCTCAGGGGCTTCCAGAGCCCGTTGCTGAAATATAACAGTATCTCCTCGTTGTAAAACCCTGCAGGGTCATTGGGTCTTTGTAGCAGTAAGAAAGGTTAAAGCCAGTGGAAAGTGCATGGAGCACCTTAGCTCATAAAATAGTCTGTGTTTAGGCTGCCAGGTCTGGAGAGTGAGAGAAACATCAGGGGTGAGCATTCATCAGTTTATTTTCCCTTTTACTTTTTGGGTGGTGAGGCCTTTCTATCAGAGATGGCTGTTTTTACCCAGGCCCTCAGGCTCTGCCCCGGGGTCCCCGTTTTGTTGGTTTCTGGCAAAGAAAGAGTCCCCCCGCCCTCTTTCCAGGACAAGACCAGCTGGAGCTGGGATAGGGGCTCAGAAACCAGGGGCTCCTGCCAGGAGCTGCTCTAGGCATGGTGGCGGGGTTGGAGCGACACCTAGCGGGCTCCGTGAGAATTTCAACCCGGCGGCTGCTGGGGGTGCATCACCTTTCAGGAGACCCTGCCAGGCCTGGAGGGGAAGGTGGGATGTCTGCGCTCTGAATAAGTGAATGACTGGGAGGGCGTGTGGGAAACTGAGGAGGAGGACAGACAGAATGAGATAGTGACCGTTGCCAGCATCTGTCCACTGCCCCCCAAGTGGTACCTGGTTCTCTGCCCAAGGTCAGCGCACCCCTCCGAGAGGGCGGGACCCCTTGCTTCTGCACAGTGCTTTGCCATCGGCAGAGTCCTCCACCCCCCACGTGTCATCTGGTCCCTGCAGCCGCCCTGGGAGTTAGAGGAGTGTTTGATATTCCCACGTTTACAGGCCAGGCCCAGAGACACCTCACAATCGAGGCTGCCCGCTTGGAAGCGGATGTGCCGCAAGTCTGGCGGGTGGCCGGGCCGGGGTTTCAGGGCAGGGGTTGCAGCGGGGACGTGGTCCACCCCAAGAGGGTGCACAGCCCTCGCTCAATCTGGCTCGTGCCCGCAGCTCCTGCGCGGAGAGGGACGAGTGGCACAGCTGCGTGAGCCGGGCCCTCCCCGAGGACTACAAGGCCCAGGCGCTGGCCGCCTTCCAGCACAGCGTGGAGGTGAGCGGGCCTCCCTGGGCCCCTGCGAGGTCGAGCACCTCCTTCCATCAGGAGGGCACCGCTGGGTCCTCCCCGCGGCCCGGCTCAGGGCGGTCCCCGTGCAGCCCAGAGCCTGGCCCCTCTGGCCCCATTTCTCACCGAGGTCGGCGCCCTGGAGGCTGCGGGGTGGGGTGGCTGTAGAGGAGTCCACCCCGCCCCTCCATACACACACACCCCGCTACAGGAAGGGGCGCGCCGGCCCAGCTGGTCTCCTGACCCTGCTGCCCGCCTGACTCCGTTGCTCCAGATACGGGAGAGGCTGGGGGTCAGCCTGGGGGAGAGGCCCCCGACCCTCGTTCCCGTCTCGCACGTCATGATGTGCATGAACTGCGGCTGCGATTTCTCCCTCACCCTGAGGCGCCACCACTGCCACGCCTGCGGCAAGGTGAGGCACGGAGACGTGTGCGCGGGGCTGGGGACCGGGGGGCGTCCAGCAGCTGCTGCGGGTCGGGCCCAGGGTGGGGCGTGAAGTTAATTCACCTTTTACTGATGCCCTCCCAGCAGGGCTCCAAACCCCAGACCCGTTCCACTCCACCACCCTGCTCCCCGAAGGAAATTATAGCGGATGGGGTTGTTGTCCCCGGAAGAAGAGTATCCTGTCTTGGTTAAGGGTGCAGGCTCATCAGAAAACAGAAAGCTTACGGCTTGGTGATAATAGTCAGCAAAACTGTGTTGTAGAGACATCCCTGGTGGTCCTCTGGCTAAGAGTCCATGCTCCTATGCAGCGGACAGGATACAGTCTCTGGTTAGGGAACTAGATCCCTGTGCAACTAAGACCTGGTGCAGCTAAATAAAAGCTAAACTGATTCATTTTAAAAAGCTATATTGTATATGTGGAAGCTGCCAAGAGAATAGATCTGTAAAGTTCTTAGCACAAGAAAAATAATTTGTAAACTATGTGTGGTGATGGATGCTAGCTAGACATTGTGGTGATTTCACCATATAGTCTCCCTTGATATCCATGGGAGACTGGTTCTAGGATCCTAGGATCCCCGTGGATACCAAAATGCAAGGACACTCACGTCCATTTTTTAAAACAGTGTAACATTGGCATGTAACCCAAACGCATCGTCTACCACACTTTAGATCATCTCTAGATAGCTTATAATACCTAATGAAATAGAAGTGCTGGGTAAAAAGTGAAAGTTGCCCAGTCGTGTCTGACTCTTTTGCCATCGCATGGACTATATATAGCCCGCCAGACTCGTCTGTCCATGGGATTCTCCAGGCAAGGAATCCTGGAGTGTGTAGCCTTTCCCTTCTCCAGGGGATCTTCCCAACCCAGGGATTGAACCCAGGTCTCCCACATTGCAGGCGGATTCTTTTCCAGCTGAGCTACAAATGCCGTGTAAATAGTTATAAATACAGTGTAAATTCCATGCAAATAGTTGGCAGCATGTTTTGCTTTTGAAACTTTGTGGAATTTTAAAAAATCTTTTCGATCCACCATTGGTTGAATCTGTGGATGTGGAACCCGCAGAAATGGAGAGCCAACTGTATTACATACATTGAATCACTGCATTGTATACCTGAAACTGTTAACAATATAATGTTATATATCACTTCTGTTGGGCTTCCCCGATGGCTCAGTGGATAAAGAATCCGCCTGCATGCAAGAGACAGGAGATGCGGGTTGCATCTCTGGGTCAGGAGGATCCCCTGGAGAAGGAAATGACAACCCACTCCAGTATTCTTGCCTGAAAAATCCCATGGACAGAGGAGCCTGATGGGCTGCAGTCCATGGGGTTGCAAAGAGTCGGACATGACTGAGAGATTTTCACTTTTCACACAGAACTTTCATTTTATTAGGTATTATAAGCAATTATAATATAGGTATATAATACTAGGTATTATAATATTATATTAGGTATTATAAGGTATTCAATATTATACTAGGTATCATATGCTACAAATATGATATTAGGTATTATAAGCTACAGTCCATGGGGTTGCAGAGACTTGGACATGACTGGGCACAAGCATAAGACAAGAAATCACTTCTGTCATTTTTTAATATATTATTTTGTAATTTTCTATAATTTTTTAAAAAGAAAAACAGATAAGGACCTGCAGAGGAGCATAATAACTCTGCTCAGAGCACGAGGCCCTTGAGGAGGTGGGGACGGGTCGGCAGAGGGGTTGGACATGGTCCTCTGCTTGGGCCGGGAGGGTGAGACCCTGTGACCCGCGGGCCCCCATCTCCCCCAGATCGTCTGCCGGAACTGCTCTCGGAACAAGTACCCTCTAAAGTACCTCAAAGACCGCATGGCCAAGGTGTGTGACGGCTGCTACGGGGAGCTGAAGAAGAGGGGCGGGGACGCCCCGGGCCTAATGAGAGGTACTGCGGACCACCTTCCGCTTCTTCCTCACGCGGCTTCTCCCAGCCGCTTTCTTGGGGGACTCCGGAGAAAATGCTGCCCTCCCGGAGGAGACAGGGTTTAAACCCTGCTCTTGGGCACCTTCTCCCCCACCATTGGTTCTGTAGAAAATCCAGAGGTGCCCCCAGAGGAAGGGTTCCAGAGCAGCTGAGTCTGGGGCATGTTTCTGGGTCATGTATCTGGGATGTGTCTGGGTCCATGTGTCTTTGTCACATGTCTGAGACACGTGTCTGGGTCCATGTGTCTAGGATACGTGTCTGGGTCCGTGTGTCTGGGTCCATGTGTCTGGGACACGTGTCTGGGTCCATGTGTCTGGGACACGTGTCTGGGTCCACGTGTCTGGGTTCATGTGTCTGGTTGACATGTCTGGGTCCATGTGTCTGGGATACGTGTCTGGGTGACGTGTCTGGGTCCATGTGTCTGGGTCACGTGCCTGGGTGACATGTCTGGGTCCATGTGTCTGGGACACATGCCTGGGTGACGTGTCTGGGTCCATGTGTCTGGGACACATGTCTGGGTCCACATGTCTGGGTCCAAGTGTCTGGGTCACGCATCTGGGTTCATGTGTCTGGGACACGTGTCTGGGTGACGTGTCTGGGTCCACGTGTCTGGGTCCCTCTGGGTCATGTGTCTGGGTCCATGTGTCTGGGTCACGTGTCTGGGTCCATGTGTCTGGGTCACGTGTCTGGGTCCATGTGTCTGGGACACGTGTCTGGGTCCATGTGTCTGGGACACATGTCTGGGTTCATGTGTCTGGGTCCATGTGTCTGGGACACGTGTCTGGGTCCGTGTGTCTGGGTGACGTGTCTGGGTCCTTGTGTCTGGGACACGTGTCTGGGACACATGTCTGGGTTCACGTGTCTGGGTCCATGTGTCGGTCATGTGTCTGGGACATGTGTCTGGGTCCACGTGTCTGGGTTCATGTGTCTGGTTGACATGTCTGGGTCCATGTGTCGGTCATGTGTCTGGGACATGTGTCTGGGTCCACGTGTCTGGGTTCATGTGTCTGGTTGACATGTCTGGGTCCATGTGTCTGGGTCATGTGTCTGGGACACGTGTCTGGGACACGTGTCTGGGTGATGTGTCTGGGTCCATGTGTCTGGGTCACGTGCCTGGGTGACATGTCTGGGTCCATGTGTCTGGGTGACGTGTCTGGGTCCATGTGTCTGGGACACGTGCCTGGGTGACGTGTCTGGGTCCATGTGTGTGGGTGATGTGTCTGGGACATGTGTCTGGATCTATGTGTTTGGGTGACGTGTCTGGGTGACGTGTCTGGGACATGTGTCTGGGTCCACGTGTCTGGGTGACGTGTCTGGGACACGTGTCTGGGTGACGTGTCTGGGTCCATGTGTCTGGGACACGTGCCTGGGTGATGTGTCTGGGTCCATGTGTCTGGGTGACGTGTCTGGGTCCCTGTGTCTGGGTGACGTGTCTGGGTCCATGTGTCTGGGTGATGTGTCTGGGTGATGTGTCTGGGACACGTGTCTGGGTGACGTGTCTGGGTCCATGTGTCTGGGACACGTGTCTGGGTCCATGTGTCTGGGACACGTGTCTGGGTCCATGTGTCTGGGACACGTGTCTGGGTCCATGTGTCTGGGACACGTGTCTGGGTCCATGTGTCTGGGACACATGTCTGGGTCCACATGTCTGGATCCATGTGTCTGGGTCACGCATCTGGGTTCATGTGTCTGGGACACGTGTCTGGGTGACTTGTCTGGGTCCATGTGTCTGGCACACGTGTGTGGGTTCATGTGTCTGCGTCACGTGTCTGGGTCCCTCTGGGTCATGTGTCTGGGTCCATGTGTCTGGGACACGTGTCTGGGTCCATGTGTCTGGGTCACGTGTCTGGGTCCATGTGTCTGGGTCACGTGTCTGGGTCCATGTCTCTGGGACACGTGTCTGGGTGACGTGTCTGGGACATGGCATGCTGGGTCCGTGCGTCTCCGTGACGAGGCCAGTAGGCAGGCACTCACATTACTGCACAGTGGCCCTGTTTTCAGGCCTGGGTCCCCTGGGGCCCTCTTGGAATGAGGATGTCGAGATGGAGACCAGAGGCGTTGTAGTCAGAGAAGGGGCTGAGGGTCCTCGGATAGCAAAGCTCGAGGTGGCTGAGAGGGCCTGTGAGCACCTGTGCTCAGGGTCGGCTAGAGGGGGAGCAGGGTGGATCTTGTGCCTGAAACCAGAGACTCCCCTCAGTCACCCCACCCCAGGGCTGCCCGGGGCCATGGAGAGGACCACCAGCCTCTGCAGACATGGGGAGGAGGGAATAGCCAGCACCGGGAAAGCCTGCCCCTACTCCAGCTCTGTGTTAGCAGGGGGGGCGCCCCTTCTCTTGGGTCACACGGAACCCCCACCCCATCCCACCCCTCGAGGCCGGGTGCCGTCTCGGGAAGGCCAGGAGCTCAGTTCTTGGAGGCGCCTGTGTCCCCCACTATGGGCACAGATGCTCACCTCCCTCCCCGCGGCTTGTCTCGCTGCAGAGCGGCCCCTGAGCATGAGCTTCCCCCTCTCCTCCGCCCGCTTCTCGAGCAGCGCCTTCTCGTCCGTCTTCCACAGCATCAACCCCTCGGCCTTCAGGAAGCAGAGGAAAGTCCCGTCAGCCCTGACTGAGGTGAGGCGGGTATAGGGCTGCCTTCCTGGGGGCCAGGGGGATTTAGAATGTTTTGGGTCCTCAGACCCCCTGCCCTAGCCAGACCAGGCTCTTGAGGACACGTTAGAGAGCATCCTTCACGGGAGGCGTTCTGGCTCGTGCTCACAAAGGTCACCCTGAAGCACAGGCCGTCTCTTGGGTGTGACCGAGAAGACCCCCGCCGGTGGCAGAGAACAGGCGCCCGAGTGGCTGTCAGAGGTGCGGGGAGACACGTCGCCCCCCCAGCCTTGACCCGTCCCCAGACGCACACAGCGCTGCAGCACTTGGGTCTAAAACCGCTCGGCCTGGCTCAGCCCTCCCGAGTCTGGTCCCCTCAAACCGCATCCCTGTCTCATCCTGGGGATCCCAGACAGGCTCAGGCGGTGAGCCTCCTCAAGGCCGTAGGACTCTCTCCAGGAAACCTCAGAATTAGCCCAACTCAATTCCTTTCTGCAGACAGAACCAGATTATTGACTGTATTCTAATCATAGCCACAAACGAATGTGTGCCCGTGAATATACAAGCTGTCAAAAGAAGAGTGAGCAACTGTTACCAAGTATTTTTAAATATTCATTATTGACTAGCAGGTGGCAAGGGTTCAAAAAGTGTTAGGGATGAAAATTTTAAGTGAGTATGGGTCTATCCATTAGCTTAATTCCTTTTGCATCTTAAAAATCTTGGAAGTTAACACTTACGTGATAACAATTTTTTTTTTTCAAAAACACAAGAATGTGTGATGAGAACTGAGTTTCTCTCTCTCCCTCCCCAGACTCCTTCAGTCCCACCTCTCCAAGTTAACTGCCGTCAGATTTCTTACGGATCCTTCCAGAAATGTTTATGCATATACATAATTAAGATAGACAATCCTTTTTTTAACTCAAAAGATGATACTCTGAAGCTTCCATACATTTCTTTCACTTAATCTGTCTTTGATATAATTTCACATTAGCTTGTCCACATAAATTCCATACTTCTTACACTGCATGGCTGTCTCGTCGTTCATTAACTAGTCTCCTCCCACAAATTGAGAAAAGACCACCCTCTCACTCCCACAGTCCTCTCAACAGGAGCTGAACTCACGGAACCTGAGTGTGCCATGGGTACAGAGTTTGAGAACCAGTGTCCTCACCTTTCAGGCATCAGGCCGCTGTGATCCAGGTGCCGTGTGGACCTGCCCTGAGCCATGTTGGCAGGTTTTGCCCAAAGCAACAATCTTTTTATTACTCAACAAGGACTATACCGTGGGCTCGGCAGCAGCCCCAGGAGCAATGTGCCCCCACCTCCCGCCACCCTCTCGAGCCCCGGGAGCCCCACCCCGGCAGTGAGACCTGCTTCCCAGGGGATGGTCTGCTGGAGCCCTGTCCCGGGAGCATCTGATGGGGGCAGATCGCAGACTCTGGGAGCTGCTCCGGCAGGTCAGCTGTGGGGAGAGGAGGCCTGTCCGAGTTAGGTGGGGTCCTGGGGACCCAAGAGGGGCAAGTTCCTTGCCCAGTACTTCTCAAAACACCTGGCTGGTTGTAGCTTCCTCTCCCTACACTGAAGTTCCCTGACCTTGAGAACATTTGCCGAGAGCTCTGAGTTCTCGCCCTCTCTTCAGCTAAGTCAGGATTTCATCTTTGGTAGATCCAGCCCCGCAAATCTTCTGGGCCTGTTTCCCCACCTATGAACTGAGAAAGTCAGGTGAAATTATTTTGTAACCTGGTCTTCTTGCTCTCGTATTAAGGTGAATGTTTATGGAGCATTTGACTGTGGGTCAGGCACTGTACCTGACCGGTACCTGTCTGACATACTTTGATTCCAGTTTTAACTAGTCAGGACACTGAGACGTACAGGAAGTAAGTGGTCTCACCTCACCCCTCTAGTGGCTGCTAGAGTCTATGTTGGAACCCGAGATGGGTCTTACTCCAGGCCTGTGATCTCAGCCCCTGTGAGAGGCTTGTTCAAAAGACCACACCATTGCTACTTCCAAAAGAAAGAAAGGGAAGTTGCTCAGTCGTGTCCCACTCTTTGTGACCCCATAGACTGTAGCCTGCCAGGCTCCTCCGACCGTGGGATTCTCCAGACAAGACTACTGGAGTGGGTGGCCATTTCCTTCTCTAGGGGATCTTCCCAACCCAGACATCGAACTCGGGCCTCCCACATTGCAGGCAGATGGGAAGCCCCCTCCCTTCCCTGCAGCCACCAGGGAAGCCCCGATTCTACTAAGAGGCGTTAACAAACTCATTAGTCAGGAGATCAGACAACCTTTTAGGGAAACAATTAAGAAAAGAAAGGATCCCCTCTTAAATGTGAGAAAAAAGTAAGCTGAAAAGCATAGGAACCAATTTTATGAGAAAGAAACTTTCACCCAGATAGATCCCTGCAGCTTTGAGATTTGGGGTCTTGAGGGGCTGAGAGGAGGGAACCAGGACTCCGGCTCACCGCCAGAGGGCAGCACTCCTGCAGGCAGGTTTCGACGCGCGGCTCCCGGGTCCCTTCGGTCAATCCTGTCTCTCCGACACGGCCCTGTGGCCGATGCGCCGCGAGGCCACCCGAGCGCCCCGACTGCAGAGCGGCACGAAGGCCGCGCCGGCGCCACCCGAGCGCCCCGACTGCAGAGCGGCACGAAGGCCGCGCCGGCCGGCTGGCAGTGACATTCAGGCTCCGTCGGAACCGTGTCCACGCCCGGCGCCTTGACCGCCCCGCTTGCTTCCCTCCGCCAGGTGGCCGCCTCCGGAGAGGGCTCCGCCATCAGCGGCTACCTCAGCCGGTGTAAGAAGGGCAAGCGGCACTGGAAGAAGCTCTGGTTCGTCATCAAAGGCAAAGTGCTGTACACCTACGCGGCCCGTGAGGTAGCGTGGTCCCCGCCTTCTCTCCTCTCCTGTCGGGGCCGGGGGGCAAGCCTCGCCTCGCACCGGCCGGGCGGGGCCTGCGGCTGCGCCCGCCCGGTGCCTCGTCGGGCAGGCCTTGTCTGCGGGGCGCCGCGCCGGCGCACGGCCGCCTCTCAGCTCCCAGGAGCCGGCCGCTCCCTTGTGGGCCCGGGCGGCGCGGCGGGCAGGGCCGGTGCCGCGCGGCCTTGGCACGTGCCCGCGGCGGGCGGGGGGCAGCAGTGCAGGGCGCTGCCCGAAAGAGCGCGCCTTTCTGCCCTCCGCTTCCGTTGTTGGGGCCGGAACCCAAGAGCGTGTCTGTGCATCGGTCAGGGAACCGTATTGCCTCGTGCAGGGCAGCTCTTCTACTAAAGAAGCCTGACGTTCACGTGCGTCACAACATCGTCGACTTTCATCTGCTGAGATACAGCGGGGAGAGGGCCCTGGTGCAGCCTGCTTCTGCAGGAGAGGTGTGAGCGTGGCTGCGCGGCAGGGGGCGCTCTGGTCCTGGCGCGGGCTGAACCCCTGGGATAAGGAGAAAGATTTACCAGGTCCAGACCCCACCGTCTGTCTGATGGTTTCCGCAGGCGAAATCTGATTTGAAAAACGGCCTTAACTGCATTCTCCCTACCTGCAGAGGGTGGGTGCTTCACCCACGGGGATGAGCACACCATCACAGGGCGGGCCCTTCTCCCCTGACCACGGGTGCTGGCGACCGGGCAGAAGGCACGGCCCCCTTGGGGGCATGACGCTCCCCTCCCGAGGGCCCTGCAGCTGTGGCGGTTCCTGACCCACAGAGGGGACCCCTGTGGGCATGTGTGAACTACGCCCTCCCCGAGGCGGGGTGGCCTCTGCAGCCTGGGTTCTGAGAGAACTGAGTGGACACTTCGTGAGACTTCTTCACAGCAGCGCTTTTGAGGGGGTGCACAGGGGTGTGTCGCGGGTCCCCGAGGTGTGGAGAGCACCCAGCTGTGCTGAGAGCAGGCCCTTCCTCCACAGAGCATCTCGTGGAAAACAGTCTTGGGGAATAAAAGCTATTGACAGTTAACCAGCCATCAGAGTGTGGGTCCTGTCTTGAGAGTGGAAAAGCCAGAGGCTCTATGCCCTGAGCGCCGGTTGTCGTGGAAGTGACAGCCTGGGTTGGTTTCCAAAGATGGATTTCAGGATGCTTCCAAAGCCACTTCTTCAGAGAGAGGAATTTGTATAGTTGCTCAATAAGCCTAAACCAGTGACAGGGCCAAGCTTTCAAATTCCATCAAAAGGAGATTTGGTAAAGAAGATGGGCAGATTTCACTGTCTCTACTGCCATGCACCTCCATCATGTACCCTGAGGTAACCCAAAGCTGATGTAACTTGCTACTCAGTATCAGCCCTGGGAGAGAGTGCTTGTCAGGTATATATAGGAATCTTTTACATTTTTTTCCAATATTTTATTATGTAGTTAATATATTTATTATTACAAAAAATTTCAAACATAAACGTTGAAGGAATTTTGATCATACAGTCAACATTTTACTGTACTTAATCAAGTATCTATTAGTCTCTCGTCCATCTTGCTTTTTGATGCTTTTCAAGTATAATTCGCCCTGAAAAGTGAAAGTGAAAGCCACTCAGTGAAAGTGAAAGTCACTCATTCCTGTCCGACTGTTCACAACCCAGGCCAGAATACTGGAGTGGGTAGCTGTTCCCTTCTCCAGGGGATCTTCCCAACCCAGGAATCAAACCGGGGTCTCCTGCATTGCAGGCGGATTCTTTACCAACTGAACTAATTCTCCCTAAGAGTTCAATATTTGTGTTTTGCCTTTTATACACAAATTTAACAACTTAGATATGATGAAGTTCACCAATCTTGGTACTATTTGTTGAGTTTTGACTAATGCATACCCCTGTAAATCCTCACCTCACCCCCATCCCCAGAGGCAACACACTGGGTTTTATTTTTTTCCTACCATCTATTAGTTATATCTTTTAGATCTTCAGATAAGTGGAATCATGGATGGTTTTTTCCCCTCAACACGATGTTTTCAAGAGTCATCCGAATTGTTGCTTACAGTTGGCCATGCCCTTTTATGGCTGAGTAGTATTCCATTTTGTGAATATACCTCTTTGTTTATCCATTCACCAGTTGAAGGACATTTGAGTTGTTTCCAGTTTGAGGTGATTATGAATAAAGCCAGTTTAAACTTTTGCATACAGGTTCTTGTGTGAAAATAGGTTTTTATTTTGCCTTGGGTGAATACCTAGGAATGGAATTTCTGGATCACAGAACGATATACATATGGTCTTTCATTTACCAGGTAGTTTTCCAAAATGGTGTGGCATTTTACAGTCTCTGCAACAATGTAGGTAAATTTGGGAGTTCTGTTTGCTCCACGTTTGTTAGCACTTGGTATTGCCAGTCTTTAATTTTAGCCATTCTGGAGAAAGGGTAGTAGTATCTTAATGTGGTTTTAATTCTTGACAGTAAGCCTTGTGTAAGTCCTCCAGCTTTGTTCTTTTTAAAGGTGGTCTTTCGTGTTTCCATATAAATGTGTCGATTTCAATAAAAATGTCTGTTAAGATTATGACAGGGATTATTGAATCTATATATCAACCTGGGGAGAATTAACATCATAGCCATATTGAATCTTCCAATCCATGAATAATTCATTTATTTAATTCTTTAAATTCTGCATTTAATGTTTATACTTTTTAGTATAGAGATTTTTTATACTTCTCTCATTTCTGTTACCTTTATTCCTAAGTATTTTATTTTTGGATGCAGTTTTGAATGGAGTTTATTTTCTAGTATTCACTGATGGTACAAAAATATTTTTAAAAAACAACAATTAATTATCCTGTGCCATCGCTAAATTCATTATTAGTTCTGGTAGTTGTTTTGTAATCAAACATATCCTTTTTAAGCACAGGTAGTTTTGCTTCTTCTTTTCTGATCTTGATGTCTTTTATTTCTTTTTCTTGCCTTAATGCAATGGCTAGCATCTCCAGTGCAGTGTTGAATTTAATTGGTAACGGGCAGTGTCCTCTTGCTTTGTCTCAGTCTTAGGGGGAAAGCATTAAGTATTTCGCTATTGAGTATGATGTTATTGGTGGATATTTTGTAGATACCCTTTGTCAGATTAAGGAAGTTCCCTTCTGTTTATTTACTGGCTGCACTGAGTCTTTGTTGGTGCACGAGGGCTCTCTCCATTTGCAGTGAGCAGGGGCTACTCTTCTTTGCAGTGAGCTGGATTCCATGGCTTCTCTTGTTGCAGAGCCCAGGCTCTGGGCCTGCAGCCTCAATAGTTGTAGCACATGGGCATAGCTGCTCTGTGGCACGTGGAATCTTCCTGAAGCAGGGATCAGAGCCATGTCCCCTGCATTGGCAGATGGATTCTTATCCACTGTACCACTGGGAAGACCCAGGAAGTTCCCGTCTATTTCCTAGTTTGCTAAGAGTTTTTATCATGAGTGGATGTTGAATTTTGTCAAATGTTTTTTTCTGATTCAGCGGTCTTAGAAAGTTGATTGCCTTTTATACACAAATTTAATTCCTCCTCTCCCACAGTCATTCTAAATCTCTGTTCATGATCTTATTAAATTGTGTTCTTTATGAACATGTATTTGTGCATAAATATGGATGTGTTTATTATAAAAAGTTCTTTATCTACATATAAGAAGCTCTTTCTTTTTCCACCGAGCTCCATGATTTTAAGCCCGGACGCCCTGAGTGCTCCATACTGAAGCACTGTGAAAGAGACCATGGGGGGCTAAGCACAGAATACATTAACAGGGGTAATGACAGTGGAAAGTCTGAGTCGCTGACACACCGAATCCGTGGAAGGAATGCGCAGTTTTAGGTGTTCGTGAGTTCCAATGCTGGCCCTGCCCCTTCCAAGCTGTGTGATCTTGGGGCATTATTTACCTTCCCTGAGCCTTAGTTTCTTCTTAGCATGGGGGTGACACCTTTCATGAAGATTAAACAAGATAATGTGGAAGTCCCAGGACTCTGTAAACACTGTCGCAGAGTGTTAAGTCTCTTTTCCTCCTCGTGACTGGTGCTGGCAAGAAGTAGGGGTGAAGAGCGTTGGATGCTCAGCTGCTGATGGGCGTCTTGCCGTGTTTAACGTCCGTTTCCCCTCTGCCTCTCCGCAGGACACAGTGGCCTTGGAGAGTATGCCCCTCCTTGGCTTCACCGTTGCGCCAGGCAAGGAGGAGGGCAGCAGCGAAGCCAGCCCTACGTTTCATCTTTACCACAAGAAAACCCTATTTTATAGCTTCAAAGCTGAGGATAGCAGTTCGGCTCAGAGGTACCCAAATACCTAGTCCCGCATTCCCCCCTCTCCTCTCCCAGAAGGGAGCCAGCTGTCACCCTGGGCTTTGGCTTCTGTTCTTCTCCGGCCCTCCTGTCCTGTCAGGTTCCCTTGGGCCACAGCAGAAGAGCAGGTTGAAGTTCCCAGGCGGACCTCAGACAGACTGTGGGTGGGGTTCCGGACCACGCAGTGCAGCGCGTGCGGCAGTCCAGGGAGTCCCGAGCTCTTTGGTTTCCCAGCGCATACACAAGCGCTGTTCATCCTGTAGTCTGTCAACTGTGCAGTCGCGTCATGTTTACAAAAGTGTGCATTCCTTCACTGGAAGATGCTTTCTTGCTAAAAGTACTAACCCTCATCTGGGCCTTTTAAGAAGTCATAATCTTTTTGTGGTAGTAACATCAAAGACCAGTGGTCACAGACCACCACAACAAATCGACTAACAACGGAGAAGTCTGAAATACGGTGAGAATTGCCAAAATGTGCTGCAGAGACACACAGTGAGCAAATACTGCTGGGAAAATGGTGCTGCTTGCTAGACTTGCTGGACACAGGGTTTCCACAAACCTTCACATGTAGAGAAAACACAGTGTCTCTGAGCACAGCGGGGTCTGCCTGCATTATGACTCATCCATACGGGCGTGCCTTGATTCAGCAACTGCACTGCACTGCGGGCCTTTTGCTAAATGCGAGGGAAACACACAGAATCAGACCGGGTCGCTCACCTTGGGTTAATGCCACTGTTGTCTCATCACTCTCGGGTTCCGTGACCAGAGTTCCAGGCAGAACCGAGTGTCTCCTCACTTCTGTGTTGCAGGTGGATCGAGGCCATGGAAGACGCGAGTGTGTTATAGCAGTCACCCAGCATGTGGACTCAGAGGACACTCCTAGGTTGATGTGTGGGCCCTTCCAGAAGCCAGCCCGTGTCTCCACCCGTCCGGACACACAGCTGGATTCAGCACGCGGCCTGGCCTTCTTGGCTGTCACCCCCTCTCTCGCACCTCCTCAAGTGGACCCCTTAAGGGATATTTATGGACCTTTTCTGTCTTCATGTTCTCCACCCTCCCCACTCCAGCGTAAACTATTTCCCTTTCCAGTAGCGCGTTAAAATTTAGTAACATGAAGACGTGGAAACCAGTAGGGAAGTACGTTGTAGAACTGCAGGCTTCTTAGTAGAAACAAGCTGTTACAGTTTTTTTTTACTCCTGGTAAACATGATCGCCTTTTATGTCATTGATGTCGGTGCCTCAGGTGAAATGACAAACAACCAGTAAATAACAGCTACTCTCATCAAAAAGCACTTTATTGTTTTACTGAGCAGCAACCTCCGGTTTGATTTTTTTCCCCCCAAGGGACTTCTGTAAGTCAGTGGTAGATGGAGTCCTGTGGACTAATTTGCCACCAGCACTGGCTGTGGGGCACCAGCAGATAACACCGGGAGGGTCCCCCTGGCCTCGGAGGGCGCAGGGCCAGGCAGCCCCGGAGCAGAAGCGGAGGACTGTCTCCTCCAAGCGAGCACTCACCCTGCAGACCGTCGCGGCTTCCGAAAGGAGGAAACTGCCTCCTCCCTATAGCGGTCCTGACACCTCACCAGTGCTGGAAACTCGGCTGCTGGCAGACCCGGCCCTCACCCTGGAGGCCACTGCAGACCCTCCCGAGAGACGGGGTCTGCTTTAATTTATTGCGTGCCTTCCTGAGTTTACCCCGCACAGGCCGACAGCGATGTGCTTGTGAGAACTGTCCTTGTTTTCGACATCATGGTCCTTCTGCTGTATTCCTGAAGCCTTGAAAGAGGAAAGGAGAGAAGACAAGACGCGATGGGAAGGTGAATTCGTGGTGGTGGCCAGTGGCTCTGGACACAGTTGAGGGAGCCTGGAATTGTGGCCTGATGCCCTGTGGGCGCCTGGGGCTTGGTCCCTTCCCGCTGATGACTGCTGCTCATGATGCTGGACGTGTTTTCACATAAAGCAGAGTGGCGGGGGGCCTCCTTGTTACTCTCATCGAAATAAAGAGCAATCATATCATTTTCTGATGTCTTGTCCCCACCTTCCTGTTGCCCTGTTCCCTAAAAAAAAAGGCAGTTGCTAACGTTTTATGAAAAGCACCATCTCCGGGAATTAGCTTACATTAAATATTTTCAGGGGAATTTTTTTTTTCTAGTTTGCAGTTCTTTAAAAATGTTTGGTTAAACATTTTGAGGACCCAGACTAAGTGATGAGAGAGGTCTTCTTGTTAATTTTTGATGGAATCATTTTCACCATCAGGCATACTGAGATGGGCCTTCTAGACTCTTCGAGCCTTTAAAAAGCACAGCAGGGGACTTCCCTGGTGGTCTAGTCGCTAAGGCTCCACACTTTCAATCCAGGGGCCTGGGTTCATCCCAGGTCAGGGAACCAGATCCCATATGTTGCAACTAAGAGTTTGAATGCCACACCTTCAGGCTGCAATGAAGCTCTAAGGTCCTGCCTGTACAGCTAAGACCTAGTGCAGCCAAATAAATAAATAATTTTTAAAATTTTTTAATTAAAAATTTTAATTTATATTTAATTAATATGTATATATTTTTTAAGTGCAGCAGGACTTCAGAGAGGAAGTGGGCACTTCCCCAGCCTGCCTGTACTGTGACCCATTGTCAGTTTCTGAGCTCCAGGGAGAATTATGTGTCCGGAAGTCCCTTGAAGATTTCTTCCCCCCGAGTAACATCCTATTTCTGATACTCTGTAAAGGAGCTGTGACAGGGCTATTTATTGCCCCTGATAGAAACCCCGGTTGTAGATAGAACACACTGGATGGGTCTTGTAAAAGGAGGGAGCCACAGAGGTCTTCCACAGCTCCTGTGTGGCGGGGCCACGACCCACCTGGTTACCTGGGCGCCTTGTTTTCTCCTGTGCTCCCCCTGGTTCTCGGTGGACTCATTTCATCCGATTTCTACTGGCCCACTTTGCTCGTTGTCCCTTGCCCGCCCCTTTCTCTGTCCGACTTGTCTTATGTGTTCACGTCACTGTCTGTCTGCTGGGTGAGCCCGGAGTAACTCAGGGGAAGCCGCCCACCTGGCTGATGGCGCTGCTTCTCCCTGGGCCGGGAGGCTGGAGGAGCAGCCACCCACGGCCCCACGATTTACTGCTTCTCCGCCTCCCCGCCGGGGGTGCTGGGCAGCCCCTCCTGCATGGCCCTAGCAGAGTGCATTTCTAGGAAGGACGCTGTGCTGTGGCTCAGGAACCAGCAGCTCGGAGCCCCCAGAGACCCTCCTGGCCCCCCAGAGTGTTCAGCGCACACCAGCTGTTTGTCAAAGCGGACCGCAGGCCCCGGCCCTGGAAGGCAGGTAGCACTCCCTTTAACTGCGGTGGTTTCACAGCTTTCCTGAGACTGGGTGCGTCTCTCCAGCCTGGATGGGGCCTCATCAGCAGGAAGAAGTGTGATTGTAGTCACCGACGCAGCACACACGTGCACACGGGAGTGTCTGGGGACGGTGTTCGAGGTCCTGGGTCCCCTTAATGAAGCTTCTGGGTGTCAGAAATCTGCTGAGTTGTTCTACTCAGGCTGACAGACTCCCCTGGACATAGCCTGGGCCGGGGAGGCATGGGGGCTGACACCAACGTGGTGTCAGTACGTGTGCATCAGGGCTAAAGTGTGCAGCTCGGAGCCCTTTCTCCGTCTAGTCCAACCTTTCGTTTGATTGATAATGGAGATGGCGTTGCTGAACAGCGAGGCTGTAAATCGGGACGAGGCCACCTGGGCTGGGAGTGCTAGGAGCAGATGGAGCCCAGCTTTCTCTCTGCCTTGGAACAAAGTCAACAACATTCTGGAAGATTCTTCCATTCATGGCTTCAGCCTGGGGTATGCGGCCTCTGTGAGCAGGGAGGCTTCCATGCTTCCACGTGTTAACTGTCAGTTGAGGGGACAATTGTGTCCACACTAAGATGTCTGTTTTTCAATAGCAAGGAAAAGGAAACTAACCTCACACTGCGTTAGACAGCTAGGAGATCAGCTCAACCAGAGGCAGGAAAGCAGGGTGGCTTCAGGGCTGGACAGTGACTCCCAAGCTCCAGACGCTTTGGGTTTCTCTGACCTACTGTCCATTGTAAGCTTGATTTCAAGGCTGGTTCCCAAGAGACTGACCGCTGACTGCCCCCAGTGGTGGGGGCTGTAGCTTTTTCTTAGAAGCACTGAGCGGGCCCTGCACACGGCTGCCGGACCATGTTTAGTGAGCTGGTCACTGAAGGGCACCAAGGTGACCCGCATAGACCAGTCAGCTGGGGGAAAAGGAGTGGGGTGGGCCGGTTGCTGGGGACTCACCCCCAGGGGCCACTCTCTGGAACCACATCTTTTGAGAAGAAGACTGTGGTTTGGATTAGTGTAGTGCAAGGGCTGTGCCTTGCTGTGAATTTGGGGTATGTTTGGTAGGAGAGTAACTTACATAACCGTTAATTGGGGCATCTGTTAAATATATTGCTGTTACTTTGTCCAAGGTAAGGAGCAGCGGCTGCGCTTTGCTGGAGCAGCCGTGAAGAGATACTCCACGCCCAAGGTAAGAGAAACCCAAGTAAGATGGTAGGTGTTGCAAGAGGGCATCAGAGGGTAGACACACTGAAACCATACTCACAGAAAACTAGTCAATCTAATCACACTAGGACCACAGCCTTGTCTAACTCAGTAAAACTAAGCCATGCCTGCGGGGCAATCCAAGATGGGCGGGTCATGTGGAGAGGTCTGACAGAATGTGGTCCACTGGAGAAGGGAATGGAAAGCCACTTGAGTATTCTTGTCTTGAGAACCCCATGAACAGTATGAAAAGGCAAAATGATAGGATACTGAAAGAGGAACTCCCCAGGTCAGTAGGTGCCCAACACGCTACTGGAAATCAGTGGAGAAATAACTCCAGAAAGAATGAAAGGATGGAGCCAAAGCAAAAACAGTACCCAGCTTTGGATGTGACTGGTGATGGAAGCAAGGTCTGATGCTGTAAAGAGCAATATTGCATAGGAACCTGGAATGTCAGGTCCATGAATCAAGGCAAATTAGAAGTGGTCAAACAGGAGATGGCAAGGGTGAACGTCGACATTCTAGGAATCAGCGAACTACAATGGGCTGGAATGGGTGAATTTAACTCAGATGACTGTTATATCTACTACTGCGGGCAGGAATCTCTCAGAAGAAATGGAGTGGCCATCATGGTCAACAGAAGAGTCCGAAATGCAGTACTTGGATGCAATCTCAAAAACGACAGAATGATCCCTGTTCGTTTCCAAGGCAAACCATTCAATATCACAGTAATCCAAGTCTACGCCCCCACCAGTAACGCTGAAGAAGCTGAAGTTGAACGGTTCTATGAAGACCTACAAGACCTTTTAGAACTAACACCCAAAAAAGATGTCCTTTTCATTATAGGGGACTGGAATGCAAAAGTAGGAAGTCAAGAAACACCTGGAGTAACAGGCAAATTTGGCCTTGGAATGCGGAATGAAGCAGGGCAAAGACTAACAGAGTTTTGCCAAGAAAATGCACTGGTCATAGCAAAGACCCTCTTCCAACAACACAAGAGAAGACTCTACACATGGACATCACCAGATGGTGAACACCAAAATCAGATTGATTATATTCTTTGCAGCCAAAGATGGAGAAGCTCTATACAGTCAACAAAAACAAGACCGGGAGCTGACTGTGGCTCAGATCAGGAACTCCTTATTACCAAATTCAGACTCAAATTGAAGAAAGTAGGGAAAACCACTAGACCATTCAGGTATGACCTAAATCAAATCCCTTATGATTATACAGTGGAAGTGAGAAATAGATTTAAGGGCCTAGATCTGATGGATAGAGTGCCTGATGAACTGTGGACTGAGGTTCATGACATTGTACAGGAGACAGGGATCAAGACCATCCCCATGGAAAAAAAATGCAAAAAAGCAAAATGGCTGTCTGGGGAGGCCTTACAAATAGCTGTGAAAAGAAGAGAGGCAAAAAGCAAAGCAGAAAAGGAAAGATATAAGCATCTGAATGCAGAGTTCCAAAGAATAGCAAGAAGAGATAAGAAAGCCTCCTTCAGTGATCAATGCAAAGAAACAAGAGGAAAACAACAGAATGGGAAAGACTAGAGATCTCTTCAAGAAAATTAGAGATACCAAGGGAACATTTCATGCAAAGAAGGACTTGATGAAGGACAGAAATGGTATGGACCTAACAGAACCAGAAGATATTAAGAAGAGGTGGCAAGAATACACAGAAGTGTACAAAAAAGATCTTCACGACCCAGATAATCACGATGGTGTGATCACTCATCTAGAGCCAGACATCCTGGAATGTGAAGTCAAGTGGGCCTTAGGAAGCATCACTACGAACAAAGCTAGTGGAGGTGATGGAATTCCAGTTGAGCTGTTTCAAATCCTGAAAGATGATGCTGTGAAAGTGCTGCACTCAATATGCCAGGAAATTTGGAAAACTCAGCAGTGGCCACAGGACTGGAAAAGGTCAGTTTTCATTCCAATCCCAAAGAAAGGCAATGCCAAAGAATGCTCAGACTACAACACAATTGCACTCATCTCACATGCTAGTAAAGTCATGCTCAAAATTCTCCAAGCCAGGCTTCAGCAATACGTGAACCGTGAACTCCCTGATGTTCAAGCTGGTTTTAGAAAAGGCAGAGGAACCAGAGATCAAATTGCCAACATTCACTGGATCATGGAAAAAGCAAGAGAGTTCCAGAAAAACATCTATTTCTGCTTCATTGACTATGCCAAAGCCTTTGACTGTGTGGATCACAATAAACTGTGGACAATTCTGAAAGAGATGGGAATACCAGACCACCTGACCTGCCTCTTGAGAAACCTATATGCAGGTCAGGAAGCAACAGTTAGAACTGGACATGGAACAACAGACTGGTTCCAAGTAGGAAAAGGAGTACGTCAAGGCTGTATATTGTCACCCTGCTTATTTAACTTCTATGCAGAGTAAATCATGAGAAACGCTGGACTGGAAGAAACACAAGCTGGAATCAAGATTGCCAGGAGAAATATCAATAACCTCAGATATGCAGATGATACCACCCTTATGGCAGAAAGTGAAGAGGAGCTAAAAAGCCTCTTGATGAAAGTGAAAGAGGAGAGTGAAAAAGTTGGCTTAAAGCTCAACATTCAGAAAACGAAGATCACGGCATCTGGTCCCATCAGTTCATGGGAAATAGATGGGGAAACAGTGGAAACAGTGTCAGACTTTATTTGGGGGGGGACTCCAAAATCACTGCAGATGGTGATTGCAGCCATGAAATTAAAAGACGCTTACTCCTTGGAAGAAAAGTTAAGACCAACCTAGATAGCATATTCAAAAGCAGAGACATTACTTTGCCAGCAAAGGTCCATCTAGTCAAGGCTATGGTTTTTCCTGTGGTCATGTATGTACGTGAAAGTTGGACTGTGAAGAAGGCTGAGCGCCGAAAAATTGATGCTTTTGAACTGTGGTGTTGGAGAAGACTCTTGAGAGTCCCTTGGACTGCAAGCAGATCCAACCAGTCCATTCTGAAGGAGATCAGCCCTGGGATTTCTTTGGAAGGAATGATGCTGAAGCTGAAACTCCAGTACTTTGGCCACCTCATGCAAAGAGCTGACTCATTGGAAAAGACTCTGATGCTGGGAGGGATTGGGGGCAGGAGGAGAAGGGGACGACCGAGCATGAGATGGCTGGATGGCACCATTGACTCAATGGACATGAGTTTGAGTGAACTCCAGGAGTTAGTGATGGACAGGGAGGCCTGGCGTGCTGCGATTCATGGGGTCACAAAGAGCTGGACACGACTGAGCAACTGAACTGAACTGAACTGAACTTACATAAGCGTTATTGGGGCATCTGTTACATATATTGCTATTACTTTAAGTGACTTTGGGGAAGCTGGTTTGATGTTACTTGTATTTTAAGCCCCTAATGAAACAATTACTAAATCAGCAGGCAACAGCACTGACCTCTCACAAGCTCCTAGGAGACGTTTGTGTGATTATTAACAACAAATAATAAATAGCAAGCATCTCAGCATGAAGGAGTCTTAAGCACCTTAACCCCGATCCTCCATTTAATTGTCCCAAGGACCTGTTGGGGTGAGTTCTTATTATTATCTCTGTTTTGCAGATGAGGAAACTGGGGAATAGAAACCTTGTGTCACTAGCCCGGGGTCGCACACTCACGATCCGGAAACCTATGCTTATAACTGCTGATACTCTTGAGTTATTAACATTTTCTCAGACTTGCAATGTGAAGTCCCCCCTAAAATCAACAGAAAACTCTGATGGCCATGGACCAATCAGTAGGACCTTTTCCCCAAAGTCATAACACACACACGATGCATTTCATTATCCAACCATGTACGTAATCCAGTGTTATTTCAGTATTTCATTGCAGTTCTGTTTTTCTGCAATCATATGCACAAGGTTCTCTTCAACTTAAGATGGGGTATTTAAAATCCAGCTTAATATTTAAAATTCAAAGTACACATGCTTTAAAAGGTTTTAACATTTCATGCTTCTGGTGATTCAGTTGACACGTTAGGAGGCACACGCACATATGAAGGATTTTTAAGGCAAGTGACCTTGGGGATTCATCACATGTTTCTCACATAATGGAATAGATTAGAATTTCTAAGATGTATTTATAAATAATAATCTAGCCGCCCCTTGCCGGGAGCTCTGCCGGAACATGGCAGCGGCCGCGGAGCTGACGCTGCTGGAGAAGTCTCTGGGGCTGAGTAAAGGGGACAAGTACAGCGCTCAGGGCGAGTGCCAGATTCCAGTTCTTCAGACAAACAATGGTCCAAGTCTAATGGGACAGACTACCATAGCAGCTCACCTAGTCAAGCAGGCCAACAAGGAATATTTGCTGGGGAGCCCGGTAGAGGAGAAAGCCGTGGTTCAGCAGTGGTTAGAATACAGGGTAACTCGAGTGGACGGACACTCCAGTAAAGACGACATCCACACTGTCCTGAAGGATCTTAATTCATACCTTGAAGATAAAGTCTACCTTACAGGATATAACTTCACATTAGCAGATATCCTGTTGTATTATGGGCTTCATCGCTTTATTGTTGACCTGACAGTTCAAGAGAAGGAGAAATACCTTAACGTGTCGCGCTGGTTTTGTCACATTCAGCACTGTCCAGGCATTAGGCAGCATCTGTCTAGTGTTGTCTTCATCAAGAACAGACTATATACTAACTCCCAGTAGAAGCCACCCGCGCCCCGCCCAGAAGAGGGAGTAACCCATGCCCAGTGGGAAGTGTGTTTCAGACCAGAGGACTGACGTGAACCGATATGCACCCATTCTCTATTTGTTGAAGTTGGTAGAATTTAAGTACAGACTCATGTCCCAGCGTTTTGTCTGTTTTTTTTTAGTTGACATTTTGCAGTTTTTTTTTAATGTAAAACTTCAGCTGCTGTCAAAACTTGAGTTGAAATCAAGTTATCAATTATCTTGGTTTTTATAGATATAGATGAAATTTCTGTTAATAAAAGTTGCAAATCAGTGGTTTAATCTTAAAAAAAAAAGTCCTTCCAGTGATTGATGTATTTGACTGGTTATTGACCTCTTTCATCTTGTAAAATTCATTTCCCCCTTCTGCGTATTTCTAGTAGTTTGTTGATTAACAGCTAGAGTAAATTGTCACCAAGGAGACAAAAGGGGGAGACAGATGGATTTGTCTTTCGATATTTATGTGAGCCAGTAAAGGTGGTTGAGAAAAAAATAAAAAATAAAAAATAAATAAATAAATAAAAATCTAAAAATTGATGAATTACTTGCTATTCTCAAACCCTTCGTGAACTCTTATCCTGTGGTCAAGTCATGCCTGAAGGTTGCAGTTACTATGTGTCCTGTAAGAACGGACAGGTCTTATTTTGGGGTGGAAGCCATCATTCCCTTGCCACTCCAGTTGCTAGGGAGTCAGAACACCTCTGTGTCCCAGGGCGGGGGGGTCATGTCCCCAAGGGACAGGGCTATTTCCAGAAGTGAAACCAAGCAGGGCACAGCCGGGGGCCTGTCGGTCATGTGAAGCCAGACCAGTGTTGTCGGGCTGACCACCCATGTACCACATGCTACAAACAGAGCCTGGACCACTTTACCAAGGCTGCCCCCGTGGGGTGCGGCAGGTAACACTGGCGGGGGAGCCAGCCCAGGGGACAGCTGTGTAGGTTCTGGGGCCTGAGATGGCCAGCATGAAGTGGAGTTCATCCCCACCTTGCCTGCGTGGCCTTGGGCTCCTCCGTGGCTCAGCCCTCTCTTCTGGGGTTCCCTTCTCTAGGTACAAGTGCCCTCGGGACATTGTGGATGTGCAGGCTGGGGATCTGGGCTTGGGAGGGTCTGGGAAGGTTTTCAGAGTCAAAGCTTGGTCTGTGGGCAGTGACCCCAGCTTGTGGCCAGGCTTGGAGTCAGCAGTGGAGAGTCAGATTCTGAGCTGAAGAGGAGACCCAAGGGCATCTGGAATGATGTGTTAGGAATGAGGGCTGTCATTGGTACCATGAGAAGACTTCAAGGCACCTTTTAGAGTTCGACACTGTGCCAGACGATCTCAGGAAGAATACACGGCCGAGGCGGTGGACATTGGAGGGGAAACCAGCCCGCCTCAGTCAGACCTGGGACTGCAGAGCCGCTGCCTGGCACGGCAACATCCCCTTCCACAGAACTCTCAGGAGAAGCTTAACGTCCCGTGGCCACCCTCACAGTGTCCTGGTGATCATAGAGCGATTTTGCAGACACGCTGTGTACGTGGCCGGGGTCTCTTCTGTGGACAGGTGATTGACGATGTCTTACAGTAAAGGGCGTTCTGTGTTGGCAGAGCAGAGTGACGGGTCTCTTCTCTGTGCTGATCACCTTTCAAGGGTGATGTTGTAACAGTGTGGGGAGCGAAAGAGAAGCTTGGACAAGAGAAAATCTGTATTCAGAAAGCACAAAGCAAAAAAGAAAGGGGAAAAAAAAAAGCACCATAAATGAAGTTTCTTTATCCTTGTTTTTCAAACTCTGGAAGTAAGTTACAAATCAGTGTCATGGATCACAACCAGGACCCCGTCCTGCCTCACACAACAGAGAGCAAAGTAGAAGGCACCAGAATATTCCATCATCGCCAGGGACCAGGTTCATGACATTTTTGTTTTAATCATATGTATATACATATATACTATATATATATATATATATATATATGCAGCTTCTCTGGTGGCGCTAGTGCTAAAGAACCCGCCTGTCAATACAAAGGATGGAAGAGACGGGTTCAGTCCTTGGGTTGGAAGATCCCCTGGAGGAGGGCGTGGCAACCCGCTGCAGTATTCTTGCCTGGAGAATCCCATGGACAGAGGAGCCTGGCAGGTTCACAGTCCACAGGGCTGCAAAGAGTCAGACACGACTGAAGTGGCTAGGCACACATGCACGCCTACTATGTACGATGTGCTGCTTGTTGATGTAAAATAAATTTATACTTAATAGATTATGGTCAAAAAACTTTTTGAACCACTGGCTTAAGAGTATCAGGTAAGGGGGGAAAATAAAAAGCACAAAGTTTCGATTAGACAAATTAGACAAACCAAAACAGAAGAATTACAGTCATGTATTCAAAAGTCACGGCACTTGCTTTTATTTTCTAAAAGCTTCAAAATACTACAAAGAGGAAAATGTATGAAATTCATGGCAAATCTACAAAAATTCTTTTTCTGGAAACTGTCTTTGCTGATTGAAACTCTGATCCACTCATAAATATTGACTTTCCTAGCACCAAGAGATGCTGATTTACCTGTCATTTCCGAAATGTCTTTGAACAAATCAAATTTCATGTTGAAACCTGGAGCCTCAAGAAGCAGCTAGATAACGAGGAAACATGCATTTCTTGGCTCCTTCCCAAAACCTACTGAAAGGACAGTAAATGAATAAAAAGATATAACCTGAAGGACAGAGAAAATCCAAGAGGCATAGGGTGTGGAAACTGTCATTTTTGGAAGATACAACATGCAGGGACAGTGACGGCTACCTTGGCACAGAACTTGAACACTAAAGTGCCCCCAGAGGGAGATGCCAGCCAGACACACTGGCCCCTGCTTCCCAAACAGGCTCAGAAGCCGGAGGCACAGGGTCTGGGAAGGCCACGATGGGGGTAAAGACAGGAGCGCCAGTTGAGTGTCTTATAAGGAACCCTGAGACTCTCATCCCCTGACCCCACGCTATACAGACTGCTCTGTAGTGACTGCTCAGTTTATTCAAATTAGAAGAACTAGAAGAGGAACAGGCCCCCATCCGCAACACACACACACACACACACACACACACACACACACACACACACGCACGCACGCACACACACACGCACGCACACACACACACTTTGGATTCAACTTCTAAACGGGGGGCTTGTTTTCTGCCTGCCAAGTTCCCTTCCTTGAGATGCAAACTGTATGCTCAATAGAATCACAATTCTGAGTTCCACAGTGTTTTTGTCGAAAGACCACCACTGCCATCTGAAGGTGGCAGAAAGGACCCCTGGGAAGGGCTTTCGATTGCCCTGGCTCAGGAGTTTGGATTTTATCTGCTTACTCAAAGGTCCCAAACTAGTTCTGAGGCCCAGAACCATAAGAGATGCTGCTTGGCCTGCAGAGTTTAGAAACCGGTTGCAAACTGCCAGTACTTTAAAGCTAAGAGATTTCTCATTTACACGTCTGGATTCCTGGCTTCTCTTGAGAAATCTGAGATGCGGTGTCTCTGGGCCGCATTCCAGGTGCCGATGAGGGGGCTCTATCTCTTTAAGTGGGTAGTGAGCTCGCCAGGGGTCACTAACACCATTTAACATATGAATGGTGCCTCCCTGAGACTGTCTGCTAGACTCCTACCCCAACTCAAGGTCCTCACTTTAGGCATCTGAGTTTTCCCTTCAGCCCCAAGCAACACAGAACCATTAAAAGAACTTCTTAAACAGAAGAGGGCTAGGAGTGGCTGTTTCAGCAGCAACACAAAGGGAACAAGGAAGGGTGGATGAGTGAATGGATACAGGGGAAACTACTTGGATTAGTTAGGAAGGCTAGGAAACCACAGCAGTTAAGACAGAGACAAGACCTAAACTTGGGGCCAGAGGAGGAGGGGCCAAATGTGAGGGTAAAACCACGGGGATTTGTGCTGTTTAGACCCTCAGTCTTGACTGTTGGACCCAGAGCTTCCTGGAAGCCGGAGGCCTCTAGCAGCGGCCCCTCTCTCCCCAAGGCTGAGGGTGGAATCCAAAGCAAAGCACTTAAGAGAGGCTTTTCCAAGGAATCTCTGCTTTGAGGTGCATTTCCTGGGCTACAGTGAACAGGTTGTGGGGTGGAACTCATCTCTTAGCAAACTCAAGGAATGCTGTTTTAGACGGCTGACAGCCCTAAGTGGCTTAGCTCTTGAAGTGGTGCTGGGTTAGTAAAGAACTCCAGGCCTCACGACTCAAAGAGGCCCAATTGGATGACGTTTACAAACACAACATACTCCCGAGCATATTCTAAAACAGGGGATCAGCAGGCAGATTTTTTAAAAATAGGTTTATTTATTTGCCGTGCCTCGTGGGATGCAGGATCTTAGTTCCCCGTCCAGGGGTCAAAACTGTGCCCTCTGCCATGGAAGCATGGTCTTAACCCCTGGACCACCAGGGAAGTCCCAGCAGGTGCCCTCTTCTGAGAAGGTAGTCTGATTTTCCCTTATGTTTTCAAGATAATGTGAACCAAGTACAGCTTATTAAGGCATGGGATCCAGGGGGCAGAAACCAAAGAGTTGGCACTTCCCCAACCAGGGATTTAATATCCCTGGTCATGCTGCTCAGCATGGCCAAAAAACCAAATAGAAACAACAACAAAAACCCCTTAGAGTCATGACTCAGTAAAAGCCATTCCAGAGCGGCTCGGGACCCACTCTTGCAGTGTTCCTATGTTCCAGAACCATCCATCCACCGCAGCACCGGGCTTCCTCTACCTGGGAAGAACAAGGGCCACTGATACAGAAGCTGAGATTTCCCCAAGTAACCTTCTACCGTGACAAAGCTCGACTGTGACAGAATCACAGAGGTGGGTAGAAGAGAAAGGTTTCCTTCTTTTCTAAGTCCTCCAGGACAGAAGAGACGAAGCAGAAGGAATTCCCTAGCGGCCCCAACCATTCTCAGTGGCTAGGCTTTCACTGCCCAGCGCGTGGGCTCAATCCTGGTTTGGAAACTAAGATCCCTCAAGCTGGGCAGCATGACCAAAATATATATATAACTTAGCAGAAATCACTACCGATAAATGTCGCAGCATATGCCAGCCAGGTGACTTTGCAGATGTTATTCTCCCTCTGTTAAAGGTTTTCTGCCTCTTCAGTTGTGAAAAAAATAAGAAAAAATACCATCTACTTCAAAGGGTTATTGTGAAGATTAAACAGGATAATGTGTAAGTATAAGGAATGTGCAATCTGGTATTCAGTGATTACACCTATTCATATTCCAAGTTATTTTTTTTTAAAAAAAGGCTAGTAACAATTATGTGAGGTTTAAAAGTTTATTTTACAAACATGTCATAATTATATAAAAATGACAGAAGTGTCACAAATACTATATACAATAACAAGCTATTACAGAAAAATGATACAAAGATGTATAAGTACTTATGAAGGTAATCATTAAGTCTTCCTAGTCTATGAAAATAAAAAAGAAAAACCATTATTTACGCTATCACAAAAGCCATACCTTTTAGGTAAAAAGAAACTCTACTTGATAATAGTAATTTGAAAAACTTAGCATGTCTACAACTATTATTTAAAACCTGATTTTCATTAACACTTATCATTTAAACACAGATAAGCTTGGATGGCAAAAAACATCTACTCAGGCACAAAATGAAAACTGCGTCATCTACTTCCTGCTCTCAGTTAATGACCGCAGAACAGACCTGTTTAAGTGTCGTGGGGAAAAAGACCTGTCCAGAGGACCACAGAGGCCGAGGAGGGAATGCCTGGATCTCATTCACAAGCTCTGTGTAGGGAGCTAGAAGGCCCGGGCTCACAGGCCAGCTCCAGGAAGTCCAACTAAACCATGTTTTCACTGGAGTTCATCTGTAAAAACGAGCTGATGATACCAACACTGTTCATCATACACTGTCGCTGGGAAAAGCATTCACTAGGTGCCCACTTCATACCCACTGTGTACTAGGTACCGTGCTGAGGGCTGAGATAAGGACAAGGCACATTTCAGCACAGGCTCAGTGTGGGTAGGTGCTGAGGCAATGCAGACACAAGTGCTGGGTACTGCCAGATAGATCATTCCCAGTGCTTCTGTGAATAAATAGTCTTCAGGCAGTCAAGCAGTTAAAAGAAATTCTTGAACGAGAAGTTTTCTTTTTGCCACACGTTTCTGGAGTTCGCTCAGTGATTTGAGCCCGTGGCGTGTATCAGAATGACCTGGGATGCCCAGTAGACATGCTCATGCCAGGCCCCACCCAGAGCTTTCAGACCCAGCATGCGCCTGGAAGTTCTAAAGTGCACTCCCCAACCAAGAATACTTTAAAGGTTGATAAAACAACTTTCAAAGTAACTGTGAATGCAAATGTGGATACTTCCTATTAATAGCCAAAAAAAAAAAAGTACAGCTAGTGTAACACAACGTGTGTATTTTTTTGTTATTATAAAATCCATCAAGCTTTACAAAGTCACTTAACAGTTACCACTAAAAACTTCTGCCCAACACACAGTGGAGCAAAAAAACGGCAGTGCCCACCTCAGTTTGCAGAGGCCTGTCACCTGCTGATACTGTAACAGCAGTCTGCCGGTGCATGTCCAGGTACTTCTGTTTCCTGAGGCAGAAAAGTGCTCAAGATTATGAAGGCTTGCTATTACATTTTTAAAAAAGTCTTTATTGAATTTGTTACAATATTGCTTCTGTTTTTTTGCCCACAAGGCATGTGGGATCTTAGCTCCTGGACCAGGCCTCCTCTTCCTTGCATTGGAAAGCCAAGTCTTAACCACTGGACCGCCAGGAAGGTCCTGCTATTACTGTTAATATCAACATTAACCAAAGTTTTAACCGGCAATTTACTGACCACTACTACAAACAGACCAAACCGATGCGGCATGGCTTACAACAGAAAAGTTCAAAAGGACTGTATTGGAGATTTGGCTTCACTTTCTGCACCTGTAGCACCAGAGAGGTCACTTTTCTGGGCATCAGTTCTTTCACCTCAGGTAAAATGAAATAACAGTGGCTTGTTCACAGAACTGCGAGTATTAAATGGAGAAAATCATAAGCCATCAGAGAAACATTATTGTTTAGTATTCATTTCAAAATCTAGTACAGTTCTGTTTGCCCCCCTCCCCAAAAACCCCACAAAAAACCTCAATGTATTTATTTTAAAGCTATAACTGGAAGTGGTATACAACATTGAAAACCTAATTTGGGGGGAGGAAAGTACACAATTACAAAGCAGTACATGTTTACAAGGATTTACCAAGATACTGTGTTCCCTTAGGCATATCATTTGACCTTTCTGGTTCTCACCTTCCTCTTCCTTGAGAGGTGAAAACAAGGAAAATGGGTGTGTTAAAGCATTTCCTATCAAATAAAAATATTACAAGATTATGGACAAAATACTCAAAGTTGAGGTCACACTGATAAAAGCTAAATGGCTACCGGTTAAAAAAAAAAAGGTTAAATCATCCATCTTCGAGTAAGAATTTATTCATAATAAACAAGAAAAGTTCACGAAAAAAAATCAATTAGCAGCGGATCTTAGGCCTATCAAAAAGCAGGGTCATCAAGCAGTCTGGCCTATGCAGCTCAGGGCGTCCCAAATAAAACGGCAGTCTGCACCATGCAAAGCAAGTAAAACCATCACTATGAGAGAGAAATATCTAGGGAATACCTACAACCCAAGATTCATAGGATCAAGAGGAGCAACTGTATTTGTATACGTAAGCAACTCTACAAGGAGTTTCTTTGTATACACTTAAGCATTGTTGCACTTCATTGGTAGGACTGATTGATGCTGAAGCTGAAGCTCCAATCCTTTGGCCACCTGATGAGAACTGACTCACTGGGAAAGACCCCGATGCTGGGAAAGACTGAAGGCAGGACAAGGGACGGCAGAGGATGAGACGGTTGGATGGCATCACCGACTCGATGGACATGAGTTTGAGCAAGCTCCGGGAGTTGGTGATGGACACGGAGGCCTGGCGTGCTGCAGTCCATGGGGTCGCCAAGAGTCGGACACGACTGAGCGACTGAACTGAACAGAAGCACTGTTGTTCAGTTTCTAATCGCGAGAAGACTCTGGACGTAAGACTTGGGGCATATATTCCAGAAAAGACAGTGACAGGCTTGGGAGGGCTTCAACACGTTACCTGATACTCCCAGAAGCTGGTGCATCCTCGGATCATCCGGACCGAGGGCACGAACCGGTCAACGCCCACCCAACAAACCACCCACTTCCGCCCTCCGGGCGCTCCGCCGCCATCGCTTCTTCAGTCCACAAGCACAGAGGCTTCGGCTGGGCTCGGCGGAGGCCCGGGTGGGGGACGTTACGGCGAGAACACGGTCCCCACCCGGCCTCGAGGAGCTCGCGGGCGGGCCACTCCGAATAACTGGGAGGCCGGCGTCCCCGGCCTTTGACAACGCCCAGCCAACCCCACGCCCCGACGACCTAGGCGTTTCAGCTCCGCGGTGGCCGTATGGCGGCGCGGCCGAGCCCGGACAGAGACCCCGGCGGACACCGGAGCCGCCGCCCGGGCCGCGGCCGCGGAGGGGCCTGGCGGAGCGGCGCGGCCGGCGCGTTCCGGCGCGCGCGCGCGCCTCAGCCAATCGCGTGCTCGCCCGCCCCCCGCGGCCGCGACGAGGCTGGCGCTGGGAAGAGGAAGAAGAACATTCGCCCTCCTCCTCCCAGCGCGCGGGCGGCGGCGGCGGCGGCGGCGGCACCGGGGTCACGAACTCTGACCTTTCACTGACAAAAACAATAACAAACCCCTCCTTCCCCGCGACCCCGGCGGCGCCTCCGGGCCCGCCCCCGCCGTCCAGCTCCCACCTCGGCGTCCCGTCTCTCGCCAGCTGCCCCGCGAGCCTAAGCGGCCCGGGGGCTCCCGCCAAACGCCGACGCCGGGAAGCCGGCCTCCCCCCCGCGCCCTGCCCTCCGCGCCGGGGGCCGACCCGCCGCAGACACGGGACCTGCTTCGAGGCCGCTTTGGCGCCAAATCCTGAGGTAAAAACTGAAGGGAAAAAAAAAAGGGCCGGGGCGGGCTCGGGCCGGCGGCGGAGGGGGCGGGCCTGGCGCGCGGACATGGAGGCGCCGCGGCGGCGGCGGCTGAACCCGACCCTTTTACCTTTGCCACGGGGCGGTGGCGCCGGCCGCTTTGCATAGTGGGCCGGGCCGCTCCCCTCCCCTCCCCGCCCGCGGCCGGCGAGGCGAGCGGGCTCCCCCTGACCGGCCCGGCCGGCGCGAGGGTGGGGGCGGAGGGGGGACACCGCGGCCCCGCCTCACAGTTGGCCCTCCGCCAGCGTCGCCATTTTGTCCTCGGCGGCGACGGCTCCGGCTGGGCCGGGCTCCCCTCCTCCTCCTCCTTCATCGCCTGCTCCTCCCAGAGCCCTCCTTCCCTCACTCCCCGGCTCCTCTCCCCTCCGCTTCCCGCCCGCCGTTGGCGACCGCCGTGGCCCAACCGCCGTTTCGGTTTTTTTCCCCCCCCTGAAGGGGAGGGTTGGAGGAAAGGGAGGAAGGCGGGTGTGCGGGTGCGACCTTATGAGTGACAGCTGAGGGGGTCAATTGGCGCCCAGATAGGAGGGACGGGGCCTCGCGGCCCCGCCCCCTGGGCCTCTGCTGATTGGGCTTTGCTGGCAGGGGGTGGTCCCCGCGCGGCGCGGGCGCCCTTGGCGGGGCGGGAGCAGAGACCCGGGCGCGGCGTGGGGGCTTGGGGGCGGGGCCTGGGGGCGGGGCGCGGCCGGGGGCGCGTGGGACGCGCGGGGACGCGGCGAGGGCTGGGGCGCGCCCTCCGCCTGGTGCGCGTCCGGAGTGAGTGCTGCTGAACAATAGTAATAAAGGTGATGAAGCATCCTGAACCCAGGGCCGTCGGCTCGTGGGATAGGGCCTTGTGGAATCGATACCTCTTAGGGCTCCTGCCCGTGTTGTCGGCGCGGCTGCGGGCGAATCCCCTTCCTGAGGCTCAATTTCATCGACCCTAAAATGGGAGGATGGGCGTTCTTAGCAGGCCGGACCTCCCTTCTCAGCTCGTGTGAGGTGCTCAATTCAGAAAATGGAGTCCAGGCTACTTTGCAAACCTCGAGTCCTGCAGAAGTGTTGTTACTGTTGAAAATGGAGTGTGGAGTCACCTGGAGTGGAAAGCTTACGGGTATGGAGGGCTTCAGAGAACAGAGGGGAATCCGGAGTATTGTCTTTTCATTCGTTGGTTAAATATGTATTCGCTCAGCCCAGGGTCCTGGAATACATCCAGAGAACCAGGTAGACCAGGCCCCTGCTCTCCTAGAATTGGAGGTGTGGGGTGAAGTGTTGCAGGCCTGAGAAAACTGCCATTGAGTGGTCAGGGAAGGCCTTTGTGAGAAGGTGATTCAGTAGAAGAAACCACGGAAGGAATAGCGTGAGAGAAAAGGGCCAGTGCAGAGCCCCAGGAGGGAGGGCATTTGGTGTGCAGTGAGGCTCTCCGCTAGTTCATTGCTCCATCCGTTTCCCCCCCTCTACCTCCGAGCTGAAGTCTTGTGAAATATGATAAAGGTAACGGAGAATAATAACGAGAGTCAAGGAAAATAAAGCCATGAAATGCATAGCTGTTGAATACATGACTTGGTGGGAAAGCATCAGAAAATCAGTTTGCTGCTGCTGCTGCCAAGTCGCTTCAGTCGTGTCCGACTGTGCGACCCCATAGACGGCAGCCCACCAGGCTCCCCCATCCCTGGGATTCTCTAGGCAAGAGTACTGGAGTGGGGTGCCATTGCTTTCTCCGGAAAATCACTTTACTTCCACATTAAAATCCTTTGTCATCCCTTCAATTCCTCAGATACTTGCTGAGCCCCACTATTACCCAGGTGCTAGATGATTCATTGGTGGGTGTCAAGTATGTGATTGTAATTCCAAACACTAGCGTTCTGTTCTCTCCCTCTTCCCTCAATATATCTCTGTACATACATACCTACATACATAAGTTGTAGGCAGAAGCTAGTCTTGTGGTTAACAGTGCCAGTATTTACTAGCCCTGTGACTTTGGGTAAGTTCTTTAACTTTTTTGAGCCTCAGTGTCTTCATCTGGACAGTGAATAGAACTTTCCTTCTAGAATTCAGGATTAAATGAGTTAAATGTAAATAAGGAGCTTAGAAAAGTGTGTAGTAAATGCTCACCGTTTGAGTTATTGTGAAGAACTAGCTGTCTGGAAAAGACATTGAACTGGTTAAGTGAGGCAAACAGTGACATTTTTAGACAATGTGGTGTAGGGCAAAACTGGATTAGAACTCTGGGGAACTAATTTTGGCTCTTATGCTTTCAGCTGGTCACTTGGTGTCCAGGCCAGAAGTGCATTTAGAAAGAGAAGTGTGGGACTCATACTATTAACGAAATTGTGCAGTGCTTTACAATTTATGAAATTCTCTTGCAGGCATTATAGTCCTCAAGCCCTCCCAGGACATAATGCTAGAAGTCCTTTTCCTCCTCCCTATTTTCAAACGTTTCTGAGACTTCTCATCATTTTCTTATCCCTGTATTCCGAGCTCCTTGTGCACGAGACACACCGGCCTGCTTTCAGCTTCCTTGAAGGTGTGGCTTACCTTTACCCCAGGCTCTTTCAGCTGCTGTTCCCTCTTCCTTAAAACCCTCATTTGCTGTTGCTCCCCCTGCCTCCCCCCCAAGTCCTGCAGATGTCAGCCTAAGCCTCACTTCCTTAGGGAGTCCCTCTTTGATCCCCCATACCAGTCTAGGTCAACTCCTTTTTCTTTATTTACACTGTGTTCTTTTCCTTCATATTTCTCTCACTGCATAATTACACTCCGTAATGTCATCATTTGATGGATACCTGTTCGTTTTACCTTATGAGAGCAGGAATAATTTTCCGCATCATTGTATTTCCAGCACTTAGCAGAGTGGCCCAGTGACTACTTGTTGAGTGATTGAATTGTTGATAATTTTGATCTCAGATAACTAAGCGGCTGCTCATTACTGGTGTCTTTTTATGTGGGCTTGTTTAGCAGTTAAGCAGCAGTGTCAGCAGTAAAATAAATACCTGTCACAGTACTTGGGTGAGTTAGGAAGTGGTTTCTCAGAGTGTGGCACTGTCTGCAGACACTGCGTGCATCAGTCGTGTGCAGCTTTTTGCCTGTGGGCGTAGCCCCCCAGGCTCCTCTGTCCGTGGGATTTCTCAGGCAGGAATACGGGAGTGGGTTGTGGTTTTCTATTCCAGGGGGTCTTCCCGATCCAGGGATTGAACCCACGTCTCTTGTCTCCTGAATTGGCAGGCAGATTCTTTACCCCTGTGCCACCTGGGAAGTCCATAATATGTGTAAGAAACCGGAGAGGAATCCTTTTTTACCTACCTAATGTGTTGATTTATGGCTTATTATTTTTTTGAGATAAATAGATAATTGTAAGTAAACTACATGAAAGTTAGTGTGAATGGAACTCTAATAAACAGCATATATATTCATGCCATTTACTTTAACTGGAGGATTAAGGCACCAGTGTGATTTTTCTTGAAATAAAAAATGCTGGTCTTACCCTATCACAGAGGATCAAAGGACGAAGAGGAAGACCTGGTGAGCTTGCAGAGAGTTGGGAATTCAGTCTCTGTAGCCACTGATGTAAAATAGTTACCTTTTCAAAGATGAGCCATGCAATAGAGTTACTGAAAATGACTTTGTAGTTGCTTTACCAGCCTCACAGGCGGATTTGTCAGAGATATCAAGCTTCTGCTTAAGAGGCTGGTAAATGGAACATTTCTGTTGACTTATTTTACATAATACAGATTTTGCAAATGTTACAATATTTTATAAACAGTCACCCTTTTATTTAACCACATGTTTTTGGAATTTTTTTTCTGTCCTGTTGAAGAATTTTTTGGTATTATTTTTCAATCCAGCACTTTTGATTCCTTGAACTCCTTAGGGTAACCGAAGAACTCACAGTTTAGTGGAAAAGCTAAATATATCTATTTTTTTTTACTATATGTGTGTGTATTATATCATTAAATTATTTGTTGCTTTTAGCAGTTTTATCTGCCGTGACCTTTAAGTTTTGTTGTCATAAACATGCCTTTCAGAAGGAGGAAAAGCTTTGTGATAACCCCAGTTTATAAGGGCTTCTGGGAAGTTTTAGTGATTATCTCCAAGAAGTCAAGTTACTCCTGTCTCTGGAGCTGTAAGTGGGGAGATTCCCCGCTTGTGAGCTGGGGAGGCGGGGAGCCAACACTGAGACTGGGGTCGGGAACAGGGGCCTCCTGCTCCGGGGGCGGCACAGAGAGCGCGGCGGCGCGCCTGTGGCCCCGCCCCCTGCAGCCTCGGCGCTGAGCCCCGGCCCGTGTATCTCGCTCCCCGACTGTCTCCACTTTCCGAGGACTCTCACTTGAGATTTTTACCCTTGCGTCCTCTTTCTTTTGAGCCGTGTGCTCCTTTAGTCCCAGAGCATCCGTGGAGCAGAGGCTAGTCCCCCTTGAACAGTACTGCATGGGAAAAACCCGGGAAGGATCCGAGCCAAGGCTCGTCAAGGCTAGCCTCCCGCCGGCTGCGGAAGTCCTCCGTCAGAGGTTAGTTTCTTCTCGTCCCTTTGTTGCCCGTTACCTTCCGGGAAAGTTACTGTAGACTTTTTTCCTCCAGGTGTGATTATCATCTTTAACCGCATCTGTCACGCATTGAAAAGACAGGCTCTTCCCTACCTGTGGGAGTTGCCTACTCGGCCTGGGGGCTGAGACTCTCTTTGTGACTGCCCCACCCTGCCATTCTCGCCCAGAGCCCCTGTCAGGGACAGCTGCTTCCTGCTTTCCATCCTTTCTTCAGGTATCCTGAGTGCTTGAGTTTAAGCAGCAGGGACTCTGTACCGAAAGGCAAGTCTCCCTGGGAACACGTAGCTAGTATAGCCACAGTGATGGTGGGGGAGTGAATAGAGGACTTGAAAGCCCAGATTAGGTCATTGGCGAAGGACACTCTTAGGGGACAGAAAGAGCAGCTTTCTACCCGAGCATCTGGGGTCTGGGAGCAGAGGGGTGGGAGGGGATTAGGATGGGAAAGGAAGAGACTGGTTCAGATACTCAGGTATCTTTCTGATTACCCACGGGCTCCAAGGAGCCTGTAATCATGGCAGCCAGCCTGAAGCAAAGTGTGATTTTTAGGGACAATAAAAATTACCTGCTCCACTGTAATAAGAGGCCTTGAAGTCCATAATAGGAGGGCTTCCCTGGTGGCTGTCAGTGGTACAGAACTCGTCTGCCAGGCCAGGCAGTGTGGGTTCAGTCCCTGAAGGAGGAATTGGCAACCCACTCCATTTATTCTTGCCTGGGAAATCCCATGGACAGAGAAGCCTGGCAGACTACAGTCCATGAGGTTGCAAAAGAGTTGAACGTGACTGAGTACATGACAACAAAAGTCCATAAAAGGAGGTGAAACCTTTTATTCTAATATTATGGACAGGTAACACTGAAGACTCGAATTCCTTAAAGTGTTAATGAAGTCATTAGCGAGGAATTTCATGCCAGCGATAGAAGAGGCTATCATTCTCTCCTGCTTGGATTGTGGAAAACGGGGTGAGTGGTTTCCAAAGAGCGGGGAGAGAAGTGAGAGGTTGGTGGGCCAGAGAGCAGAGCTGAGGCGGCATGGTTTTCCTGGGCGCCACCTGACATTTTTAAGAGCCACCTGAACGGCTCTTAGGAAGTTAATTCCATCAGGCTTCAGGATGTGTTTCCGTGTTTATTATATAGTGTATCTGATTGTGTAGTGTTTGTCGAACATTCTAGAAATGACGTTTGCAGTGCCCTCATTGCCTCTCACCCCTGCTCCATCGCTTCTGGAATAATGCATCCTTTTACTAGGTTGATTTGTGAATAAGCCTAGAATTATTGAAAAATCACCTTTTACCAAGGTTAAAAGCAGATGTCTCAAAGTGCATGTCAGCCTTTTTGCTGAAAAGAGTATGTTTATCAGTTCAGTCACTCAGTCATGTCCGATTCTTTGTGACCCCATGGACCGCCGCACACCAGGCCTCCCTGTCCATCACCAACTCCCAGAGTTTACTCAAACTCATGTCCATTGAGTCAGTGATGCCATGCAACCATCTCATCCTCTGTCTTCCCCTTCTCCTCCCGCCCTCAATCTTTCCCAGCTTCAGGGTCTTTTCCAGTGAGTTAGCTCTTCACATCAGGTGGCCAGAGTATTGGAGTTTCAGCTTCAACATCAGTCCTTCCAATGAATACTCAGGACTGATCTCCTTTAGGATGGACTGGTTGGATCTCCTTGCAGTCCAAGGGACTCTCAAGAGTCTTCTCCAACACCAGAGTTCAAAAGCATCAATTCTTCAGCACTCAGCTTTCTTTAGGGTCCAACTCTCATATCCATAGCCTTGATTAGACGGACCTTTGTCGGCAAAGTAATGTCACTGCTTTTTAATATGCTATCTAGGTTGGTCATAACTTTTCTTCTAAGGAGTAAGCGTCTTTTAATTTCATGGCTGCAGTCACCATCTGCAGTGATTTTGGAGCCCCTCAAAAATAAAGTCTGACACTGTTTCCACTGTTTCCCCATCTATTTCCCATGAAGTGATGGGACCAGATGCCATGATCTTCGTTTTCTGAATGTTGAGCTTTAAGCCAACTTTTTCTCTCTCCTTTTTGACTCTCATCAAGAGGCTCTTTAGTTCCTCTTCACTTTCTGCCGTAAGGTTGGTGTCATCTGCATATCTGAGGTTATTGATATTTCTCCAGGCAATCTTGATTCCAGCTTGTGCTTCTTCCAGCCCCGCGTTTCTCATGATGTACTCTGCATAGAAGTTAAATAAGCAGGGTGACAATATACAGCCTTGACGTAGCCCTTTCCCGATTTGGAACCAGTCTGTTGTTCTATGCCCAGTTCTAACGGTTGCTTCCTGACCTGCATACAGATGTCTCAGGAGGCAGGTCAGGTGGTCTGGTATTCCCATCTCTTTCAGAATTTTCCACAGTTTGTTGTGATCCACACAGTCAAAGGCTTTATAGTACAGATTTTTTAAAACTTAAATTTTTAAAGAATTTATTATTTTTGGCTGCACTGAGTCTCTGTTACTGTGCGTGGGCTTTCTCTAATTGCAGCAAGGTGAGGGCTACTCTCGGGTGTGTGGTGTTTTCCTTGCAGTGGCTTCTCTTGCTGGGGAGCGCGGGCCCTAGGTGCACAGGCTTCAGTAGTTGCAGCTACCAGGCACTAGAGTGCTGGCTCAGTAGTTGAGGCACTTGGCTTAGTTGCTGCGCAGCGTGTGGGATCTTCCAATACTCAGGATCAAACCCATGTCCGCTGCACTGGCAGGCAGAGTTTCAACACTGGCCGTCAGGGAAGTTCTAAATTTATAACATGTCTGTTTTCTGAAGAGATAAAAGATAGTTTTTTAAAGTAGGAAAATTTTCAAGTGAAGAAAACATGCATTGCATCAGAAGGGACATACAGATGTTCCTTGATTTATGATGGGTTTATTCATAAGTTGAAAATATACAGAAAAATGCGCTTGATACACCTAACCTACCAAAGACTGAAGCTTAGCCTTGTTTACCTTAAATATGCTCAGAACAGTGACATTAGCCTGCACTTGGGCAAAATCGTGTAATGTAAGTCTATTTTATAATTACTGAATATCTCCAGTAATTCATTGACTACTATACTAAGAGTGAGAAGCAGAATAATTTTAACAGTTTAATTGTTTAACTGTCACAGTAATAGTTGTAACAGTAGATCATGTGACTGACTGGGAGGTAGCTGCCGCTGCCTGGCATCATGAGAGGATCATAACTGTATACTGCTAGCCTGGGAAGAGTTCAGAATTCACAAATCCAAGCGCAGTTTCTACTGAATGCGTATCCCTTTCACACCATGGTAAAGTTGGAAAATCCTAAGTTATTCCACCTTAAGCTGGGGACCTTCTGTGCAGGAGTGCTCAGAGGAACGCCAGTCATTAGCACTCCAAACCAGAATCATCTAAACGCTCATCAGCTGTATAATGGATGAGTAAATAGTGCCAGAGTCACATGCTGGAACACTGCACGGCAGTGAAGACGCGTCGCTCCTCACGGTTATCACCATGAGCAGAGAAGCCAGACACAGGAGGCCACACTAACACACAGCTGAGAGACAAGCGTGGAGGGCAGGGCAGCAGGGGAGCTGGTGCTCTGAGGCGAGAGGGGCGCCTTTCAGGTGCCGGGGGCGCTCTGAGGGCAGTGCGGTTTGTGTGTGTGTGTGTGTGTTCACTGAAATGCAGGGAACTGTGGCATTGTGATTTGTGTGCTCTTTTGTATCTGCATGTTAGGCTTCAGTAGAAAAATTTTTACGTTAAAGATTGTAAAATTATCCCTGCTGTTTTAATCAGTATGATTATTATGTTGGTAAAATGTGTAAGGAGAAAGTGTGTTCACGTTCCAAAGGAACTGTCGTGTTGCTGTCTGGGTGGAGCTAGGTCAGAAATCACAATCACATATTTAGGAATTAGTCGCTCAGTGGTGCGCGACTCTTTGCGACCCCATGGACTGCAGCCCACCAGGCTCCTCTGTCCATGAGATTTTCCAGGCGAGGATACTGGAGTGGGTGGCCATTTCCTTCTCCAGGGGATCTTCCCAACCCAGGGATTGAACCCCGGGTCTCCTGCACTGCAGGCAGATGCTTTACTGACTGCGCTCCAAGGGAAGCCCTGCTTAGGAATTAGTGGTTACATAAATAAGTTCCTAAAGATCTAGCATACTGGTGTGAGCCATTTGCTCCTTGGGAAGATTAGCCGCTCTCCTGTCACTCTTTATAATTCTCTTCTGTTGACTTCGTCTTTCAGGAAACTATTTTGAAGGGCAGTTGGGTGCAGAGGGAAGGTTGTCGTTTTAGAGTCAGAGAATCCTGAGTTAGAACCCCAGGTACCTTTTTTCCAACTAGGGGGCTCTGAACAAGTTGGCTAAGCTTCTGAGTCTCCCTCTCCCTCCGCTGTCTGCATTGGTGGAGCTAATAATGTTGCACCTACTCAGAGGGAATGGATTTAAGGATTAAATGCTGCCTACTGTGACTTCACTTTCACTTTCATGCATTGGAGAAGGAAATGGCAACCCACTCCAGTGTTCTCGCCTGGAAAGTCCCAGGGACGGGGGAGCCTGGTGGGCTGCCGTCTATGGGGTCACACAGAGTCGGACACGACTGAAGCGACTTAGCAGCAGCAGCAGTGATATCAAGCACATTGTAGGTGCTCCGAAAAGCTGTCCTGCTTTCCTCCCGTCTCTTGCTGGGCCACACTCACAGAAACAGGGAGCGTGCGTTTCGTCCTTGCCCTTGGGCCCTTGGTAAACTGGGGAGACCCCCCCAGTGTGCAGTGGCGTCTCGGGACAGGTCTCCACATGGGGACCTGTAGCATTGCTCTGGTCTCTGGGACTCCACAGAGGCGAGAGCCGCTCCTCTTCCCCGGTAGTCCCTGCTCACCCACCTCCGCAGCCCCCACGCACCTCCACTGCCCTTTCCTGGACCCCAGACTTGGAACAGGGAAGAAGCAGGTTTCCTGTGGGCACAGGAAATCGCCTGGCCCCAAACCTAAGTCATCTTTGAGTCTCTTTCTGACAGCAGGCTCTGTGCCTCAGCTTGGCCCTGCCGGGGTCCTCGTGGCATCTTCTGTGTGACGGGCACTCACTGAATCTGTCACTTGATCTGTTTCTTGCCTTCGGGTCGATCTGTGATTTCAAGTCTTGAGCTGTGTATCTCTCATTTTTTAAGTTCTCAGGTGTTTTCTATTTATATTTTTGCTTTTATTTTCTCATGAGTCCAGAGAGACTTCTGACAGGCACAGCATAATAAAACTTAGACCGCACACCTCACTGCCTGTCTAGAAGCCCTGTTGTTGTTTAGTCACTAAGTTGTGTCCGACTCCTGCGACCCCATGGACTGGAGCCCATCAGGCTCCTCTGCCCCTGGGATTTCCCAGGCAAGAAGTTCTATACTATAGCAGTAGTAGTATTTTGCAAACAGTTGTTGGTGTTGGTTTATTTTCAAATATTTGTGAGATTTATCCTAATTCAGCCGTTTCATTTTTCAGATGTGTAGTTTAATTCGAGTGAATTATAAATATTGTATGAGCATATATACATATACATATGTAGTTAAATCTCATGTGGCTCATGTCAAAATAAGGGGCCTATTCCTGATTATAATATGCATTTTAATATACAGTTTGTCGCTGCTTTCGTGTGACTTTGAAATTGGTGCTAGCAGTAGCGCCATGCACAGCATGCCTGCTGTGTGCCTGGCACAGCGTTAGGCCCTTTATGTATGGGTTGAGATCTGTTTTTCATGATAATCTCACGCAGTCCAGTATCAGATCAGCTTAGAAGCCTGCCAGGGCCTCTGAACCCAGTATATTTGTTTAGATGAGGAAATATCAAGGCAGTAAATCTTTAATGTTATGTAATTTGGGGCCACATCGTATATAAATAAGGATGATGTGAATCTGTTCTTTGTGAAGGGGAAGGCAGGCTCACCCTCTGCTGTCAGCGAAGACAGAGTTTCCTTGTCCCACGTGTTTATTGTCATTGGAGACGTTGGCCTCTCAGCCTGCCCCTGGGGAGCGCACGGCCGGGCTGTTCTCCAGCGCCCTGGGGTTCGGGTGTTCCCAGGCTGAGCCCTGCTCTCACTGCAGTGGGGTCTGCAGCCCCTCGCTGGAACCAGAGACATCCTGGTTGCACAGTTTGGTCAGCTGGATGCTTTCTGTAAATCTGGAAGAGCTGATTAAAGCCTCCGTTGTGTCCTCTTCTTTGTTGTTGAGAGAGATACTGATGTACTTGTATTTGAAGGAGTTTATGCTCTGAAACCTCCTGCCACATGAGGCCAGGCGGTGGCAGTTTCACTTCTGCCATTCTGCGGCCCATATGATGGTGTTTATGCTGCGCCCTGTTGTCATCTGTGCACTGGAAGACTTGCTAGTTCAGGTTAAGACTCTCTCCCTCGTCTGTGGCCACCACTTTCTAACTGGCCTTCCGTGGACCGTCCTTTTCTGTCCCCTCCTCACTGTCCCCCGAAGGATTTTTTTTTTTTGGAAGAGCCAGGAATGGCCACTTCATCTCTCTGCCACTCCTCTGGTAGCTGTCGCTGCCTTCAGTGTCCGGCCCTCTCCTTGAGCGCCCCAGCCGTCCCCCCCAGGTTGCCTGCTGGTCCTCGACTCTGCGTCCTCCTGTGGTCTGCCTGTCTGTCTGAGCTCTGCCTGGAACTCTCTCCCACCCACCCTCTGTCTGTTTGCTCCATTCCACTTCCCTTCAAGACCAGTCGTCTTGGCTTCTCTCCTGTGAAGCTGCCATCGCTTTTTCCTGCGGACTGTAGCATTTACCTTGCTCAGCTCTTACTGGTTTCCTTCATAAGTTCTTCAAGGACAAGGACTTTCTCCTTTATTTCTTCTTGTTGTTACTCATGTTCAGCAGTCAACTTGTTGCCTAGTTATTTTAAAAGGATGGATGGTAGTTGAACTTGGTTAGTTGAAAACCACCATAGGAAAGTATTCCATAATAGGTTGGTTTTATTGTTTAACTTAGGGTACATGGTTTTCTGCTCTTTGGTTAATTGATGAGAAAAGGGGGGGTGCGGTGCTCCAGGGTTAGAAGGCAAGTGGGCAGGCGCCAGCCTTTGGAGCCTTGTGCTTCTGAACCGGGAGCTGCCCGCGTCAGTGTCCTGCCCGGGGTGCGGTGGCCCCGCAGCGAGTGTGCGTTACTCAGCACGGCGCTGCTTCGCTCTGCCAGCAAGGCTGTGGCCGACGCCTTTGTCTAGTCTGTAGTGTCTAAGCAGTAGGGTTTTCTGGTTTGTTTGTTTTTCTCAGATTTCAAATGCAGAATTATGTTGTACTAGTGAATATGGCTTTTCAAAGTACTCATGGACATAACCCACTGTTCCCCAGAGCTGCTGTTTCTTGAAAGACCCCCCCTACTTGGTAACCATCTCCCGATACCCTTTTCAAGGCTTTGCCCTTCCCTGTGTCCCAGGGGCCACCTGTGACTGGGGTAGCCAGGAAAACAAGCCCTGAGGGGAGCCTGACCCCCTGACATTGTCTTTTTTTTCTAGGGCATTTAAGTTAAAGGTCCCCCCTCACTTCCTGACCTCACTAGAGGATGCTCTTTTACTTATTTCTCACTACACTGTGATGCCTGCAGGAAGCAGCTTCTGTCTTCTTTGGTTTATACCTGAGGATAAGATGCAGTTTGCAGCTTTACATGTTTTTTCAAATATGATGAAATGGAATATGTTTTTAAAATTTTCTCTCTCTCCTACCTGGTCTCTCTGGATTTAAATCAGTGTTGGGAGCAGTTTTCGTAGTTTAGTCTCTCTCATATTCTGTTAGTCTCCGCTTGCCTTTCCAGAGGTGCACGTTCGTCCTTGTTCATTCGTAAACACTTCCTAAGCTGCTCTTGGTGGTGACTGTAGTTTCTTCGGTGGCGGAAAACTGACAGATCAAGAATTATAAGACATCGAGTATTGGGGTGGCCAAAAAGTTTATTCCGGTTTTTCCACAGCACCTTATGGGAAAAACTCAAACGAACTTTTTGGTCAATCCAATATATAAAGGAAGGTTGTTGCTCTGGGTATTGCATGTTTGCTATAGACCAAGAGGTTGGCGTGGAAGGGAGAGCAAGGTGGGGAGGGGGCCGCCTGCCCCAACAGAGAGCAAGCCTGAGCTGTGAAGGAGTAGAGTCAGATGGTGAGTAGACAGAGGAAGGCAGGACAGCTGTGCAGGAGAGCAGAGAACCGCGAGCCACGTCCTCGGGAGCACGAGGTGCGGCCGAGGAGTCACTGCAGACGAGCGAGGAGAGCTCAGATTGTTCCCGCAATGGGGTCGAAAATTGATGATCCATAATTGAAGAAAATTCACTGGACCCTTTGTCTACCTCTGGACTCAAGAGTTAATTTGCAGATGGATTGAGAACTTAAATGTGAGAGACTTAAACATATTAAAATTAGGCTTGTGACTTTGGGGTAGGACAGAATTTTCATAAATAAAAGTACAAACTGTAAAGAAAAAGAAATTCAGCCTTATGAAACTTAAGAACTTTCATTCATCAAAAGACACCATGAAGAAAGCAAGCAGATGAGCTGCAGAGTAGAAGATACTTATCATTTATATAATCACCGGAGGATTAAGATGCAGAGTGGTTAGCTTTCCTGAACTTCCAGCTCACTGCTGCTTCTCTGAGGCCTGATGTCTGCTATCACCAGTCATTAGCAGTATCTTGCGGCCCCCTGAGCCTTGGCTGAGGGTGATGAGTCCTGCAAATTGAGTGTTAAAGTGAGTCACTACAGAAAGGTTTCTGAGTTACTGTCTATCAGACAGTCACCTGTAAAATCCTTTTCACCGCATATCTTAGAGGTGATAGACAAATAAGAGGTGTCAAGCACCTCTTTTAGGGAAACCTGGTAGAAAGGTATGCCTTTCTAATACTTTGTTATTTCTCTACTCTAATACTCAATGATACTTCCCTAACACTATTTTTTAATACTCAAGTTCATGTATTTCTTGCATCAAAATGCAGTTGATGGCAACACAAACGCTCGTAACACCTCAAAGTGTTACAGTCGCAGCTGCATATTTGGACTTAATTTCTTAATGTAGTGTAGCTGTTTAGATTTTATTTCTTAATCTAGTATATCTGTTTGCTATCTTTATCCATCTGATTCCTTAGAGAGCTCTTATTTAAGATTGTGAGGAAAAAAGATTAGAGGTTTCACGTGCAGTAGTGGTGTTTTTATCAGGTTGATTTCTGGTGCATGTGAAGTCATTCTTTTTTCCTCTGTCTCTTATTAGTTGGAACCAGACTGTAATAGGGGAAGAGACAAGAGTGTTTCTCAAAGCTTTTTCTTGTAGAAACAAACAGGAGTAAACAAATGTTAAAATTCTTGACTACTTATTAAAAGAATAAATAATCGGAAATACTTCTCCCTTGTCTTGGACCTGATCTTGTTCTGTGAAGGCGATCCACTGACACTGGTGACCTGGGGTCATTGTCAAGGTCGGTGTAATACCTGCTCTTACAGGACAGTGATCCTTGAAGTCGGGGCCGTTCTTCTCTTATTTGTCTGTCATGGTTTCATTCTCCATTTCTCTCTCATTTTGGTAATAAAATAATCTGAAGGGGAATTAGTGATAATAGAAGTGGCGGCTGTCTAATAGTGGATAGAATAATACAGAAGGCTACCAGAGTGGAAAAGTTCTGTCGACATCAGTGCTTAAAGTAACACTTCAGGTGAGAACTAGGGAAAGTGCTCTGTGTAGTTGCATTGCAGAGTATTCAGTGCCTGGGACGGGCCAGGCACATGGACTGTGTGTACATTTTGTGTGCTGCACGCTGGATGGGCCCGTGTACGTTTTGTGTGTGAATACTGAGAGTCACACAAGAGCTTTAGATTCCTGTTAACCATGGACCTGTGCAGTCAGTAGTGAAGTCTGCCTTGTCCAGAATGTGGGTCCAAAGTGGAGTCCCTTTATCCTGTGGCAGAGTTATTGGAAAGGGTTTAGGGACTACTCAGGGTTTCCTTGATGGCCCAGAGGGTAAAGAATCCACCTGCAGGGCAGGAGGTCCCCTGGAGAAGGGAATGGCTACTCACTCCAGTATTCTGGCGTGGAGAATCCCATGGATAGAGGAGCCTGGCGGGCTGCAGGCCATGGGGTCGCAAAGAGTCAGACACAACTGGGCGACCGACACATAGAGGCCCTCGGGGGAGCGTTGCTGCATGACCAGGGGACCAGGGGTCAGTGTCATCAAGGTGCCTGCACTCCAGTGCTCCTGACCCGGGAGACCAGCACCACGGTGCCTCTTGAGACGATCTTCCTCGATTTTGAGGCAAATGATGGCATACTTTTTCTAGTAAGATAAAGCTGAATTATTTGTGTTTCTAATTTAAAGAGGACTTAAAAATATAAATTGATAAATTTATGGGTACCGTGTTCTTAGCCCACTTCAGTAATGTCGTCTCCTTACTGCTTTTGTTAATGTCTGCTTTTTAACTCCTGAGTGAGGGGTGTTACACCGGCAGGGCTCTGCTCCCTGCTTGGCCACTAGTAACGGAAGCTTGGTTGCTGAGAGCAGTCTAGGGCTCTGTCTGGAAGTTGACCTTAACAGCTTTCTCAGGTAGCCGCCTTCGCATTCAGCACGCTGTGACCCGGGGCCATCCAAGTAGGTGTCTCCCACCTGCCTGAGAGGTGAGCCAAGCTGTTACAACCCAAGAGACCTGGCAAAGTTCCAGATTCACCTTTGTGTTTACCAGGGGGGATTCTTGTCCCCAAACAAGTGTTTCTACTGATCAGTATTGGTACCTGTGATTGAAGAAGCTGGTTAGCTTGTGGTCTGAGGACAAAATCTGCACCAGACAGTACCAAAGGAGAATTTTGATTACTAATGTTTTTCAAGGAGGCTGGTTTCTGCCCACCTGATGGAAGTCGCTGCATCTTTCCAAACAGGTTCTCTAATGGTCTTGCTTCACCATGGCTACAAATGCGGAGGGGCTGGTGCAGCACAGAGTGGGGACCCGGCAGGTGGCTGAGGTGAGTGACGGCGGCTGGCCCACCAGCTGGCACTCGTGCTCTTACAGCAGAGTACATCACTGTGCGCCGCCCTTTGAAATGGTCCCGATGCAGCCAGCATGCAGTCCGAATCCAGAGCAGGGTGCTGCCTTTGAAGATGAGTTAAAACCACAAGCACAATGACTCCTCAGGTTCCTTTGCATAAATAGGGTGGCCTAGCTGCATACAATAAGGTGACTTTAAAGATTCTACCTTGAACAAAAACGCAAAGAGTCTGATGCTTGTCAGGCTTGTGAACATGTAATTCCCAGTCCCAGGCTCTTAGTCTCTTGCACATTTGATTCTCTTAATCCCGTGTGTGCTGGGGAGTGGGTTCTGTGCAGTCCACAGTCACTGTTGACCTTCTTCCCTGTCCTGGGAGTTTTGCTAGGTGGCTCAGTGGTAATGAATCCACTTGCCGGTGCAAGAGACTCCTGGGTTGGGAAGATCCCTGGGGAAGGAAATGACAACCCACTCCAGTATCCTTGCCTGGGAAATGCCATGGACAGAGGAGCATGGTGAGGTACAGGCCAAGGGGTCGCAAAGAGTCGGACACAACTTAGCAGCTAAACAACAAGAAATACGGAAATGACTGAGCCATCAGTCTTAGCTTTAGTGTCCTCGGGGGCTGGTTAGGAAGTGTTTATAAAATGCGGAGACGTAGAGCTCCACGCGAGGAGGGGAGTCCTGGAGGCTGTCCTGCACTGCGAGTAATCGTTTGTTAGACCCCAGGAGGCAGGGTTGGAACCTGGCAGGTGCTGACAGGGCTTCTTAAATCAGAAACCTGTGCAAAGACAGGGTGGAGACATGAAGTCCCTTGGTCTAGGCAGGCAGCCCAAGGTGTCCAGGAGGGAAGTAGGGCCAGATCGTTTCGCTGTGTGCCAGCCCTGCACAAGGGCTTCAGTCCTCAGCGACCTTCTGAGGTTGATTCGATCGCTGAAAGTGAAGGTGAGGAAACCAAGGCTCAAAGAAGCAATCGGCCAAGGGCACGCTGACCCTGTTGTGTTTCACTTCTTCCGAAGCTCCTGTGTAAACTGTGCTTCGTGCTGCAAATAAGAGCCGTTAGAAGGATTCAGAGTTGTATTTTTGAGCCACTTCTCCTAGAGTGGAGAAGCAGGTTTACCAAAGAGTGGACATTTAAAGAAAGGATTTTTTAAAGTAAAAAATAAGTACACACATGCCAGCTTAAATCAGTAAAAATGGTGAGCAGATTTTTCAGATTTTCAATAAACCATTAATTTTAAGGCGACAGTATAATCATCCCTTTCACCCAGCAAATCTGATGATCAGATTCAGTCACTCAGTTCAGTTCAGTCACTCAGTTGTGTCCGACTCTTGGTGACCCCGTGGACTGCAGGCTTCCCTGTCCATCACCCACTCTCAGAGCTTGCTCAAACTCATGTCCATCAAGTCTGATGCCATCCAACCATTTCATCCTCTGTCACCCCCTTCTCCTCCTGCCTTCAACCTTTCCCAGCATCAGGGTCTTTTCTAATGAGTTGGCTTTTACATCAGGTGGCCAAAGTATTGAAGCTTTAGCAAATCATGATTAAATCATGTCTTTAACTGTCAACAAATCATGGTTAGTTTTAACTGAAGATGAAAGCAGACAGATTTCACAGATTTTTCAATGTTATATTTTTTAAAAATATAGAGCTGTGAAAATATCAGGGTTAAGATGCTTGTGTTTATTTGTTGCATTAGTTTGTGATAGGAACAGTTATCTTGAAAATCTTTGTTGGCTTTTCATATTTAGAGTTATTTTGCATTTAATACAGTTTCTAGTTGACACAGACTTGGAGACTAGTATACGGATCACTGCCTTAAGAAGTCATCATTACGTCTTATGGGTTTATTTAGTTATATATAGTACTGACCTATAGTAACTTAAAGGATAATATAAGCTTTGTGTATGTATTCAGAAAATTCACTAGCTGAAATTTTCTGTCAGATGCCTTATTTCCATGAGGAAATGGAGTTTCATGTATAATAGTACAACTATTGATTCCCATGGCAAAAAGTACATTTTGTGGAGACTTCCACAAGAATAGGCATTGTTAATTTGAAGAACAAAAGTAATCTTCCTATTCAAGCTATTCCCTATATTTCCATGATTATTTTGAAATTTTAAGCTTAATGACTTAAACTATTAACATATAGTATTTGTATAACACTAGGTCAGCCAAATGTGTAAGAGAAGCTGCAGGTCATCATTTTGTTGCTAAACAGTAATTGAGTGGGGATAAATTTTTTTAGTTCGGGGTTAATAGCAGTCAGCTTGGGATAGTTGTTCACTCATTCAGCAGACGATGAAGGGCCCCTTCCCTGCCTGTTTGCCAGAAGCCCACGCCGGTGAGTAACAGGCCTGGGGATCTGCTCCCTAGAGCTCTGTTGTAGGGATGAGGCATGAGACAGGCTGCCCTGGAGGATGGGCTTTCCAGGGATCAGAAAGATGCGGGTTCAGATCCAGGCCCTGCCCCTTGCCGTCTGTGGCTGCATGTGCCTCGGTCCTCATCTAGAAAACGGGAGGAGGAGAGTGCCTGTCATCTTGTGGGGTTGTTGTGAGAGGTCATTGAAATACGAACGTGTAGGAAACTTTAGGAGGTCCCTCCCTAGTGGCTCAGAAGGTAAAGAAGCAGCCTAAAATGTGAGAGACCTGGGTTCGATCCCTGTGTTGAGAAGATCCCCTGGAGAAGGGAATGGCAACCCACTCAAGTATTCTTGCCTGGAGAATTTCAATTTCATAGACAGAAGAACCTGGCAGGCTATAGTCCCTGGGATTGCAAAGAATTGGACACAACTGAGCAACTAACAGTTTCTTCTTTCTTTTCCTGCTTTTGCCATTTGAATGAGATATAGCAACATTGTCACTTGTGCAAATGACTTTTTCCCAAGTTCTCAGAACAATCTTTTTTTGCTACAGACCAGAGAAATCACATTACCAGAATAAACTAGGAAAGATGGATCACACAAAACAACAGCTCGGTGTACTACAATGTATCCAGATTCTTTCAGTTATTCAGAGAGTGCAACACAGTGGTCAGGAGTATAGACTCTGGAAAAATTGCCTGGTTAAAATCCTGGCCCTGCCGCTCACAAACTGTGTGACCTACTTTTTTTGGAATTGTTTATGAAGAATTGCTGATTTTCTGTAAACGTCTGGTGGAATTCAGCACTGAAGCCGCGTGGGCTGGGGCTCTTTTTGCAGGTAGGGTTTTAGTTCCGCATTTAGTCTCGTCACTAGTTACAGTTCTGTTTGTATTGTCTTCTTTTCTTGAGTCAGTTTCAGGAGTTTGTGTCTTTTTGAGGAAAACAAGGTTGGTTAAATAGGTATTGGAGAGGGTGTGGAGAGGTTGGAAACTTGTATCGTTGGTCATGATATCAAATAGTGCAGCCGCTTTGGAAAACAACTTGGCAGCCCTTCAGAAGGTGAGCATGACGTTGCCGCCTGGCCCAGCAGTGCCATGCCAAGCTGCAAACCCAAAAGAGATGGAACGAAAACTGGCCCACCAGTGTTTACAGGAGTATTCAAAATAGGCAAAAGGTAGAAGTGGTTACATGTTCAACAACTGATAAATGAGTAACAAAATGTGGTATATCTAGACCATGGAATATTATTGAACCATAAAAAGGAATGAGTTACTGATAACATGCCATAGCATGGATGCCCTTGACAGCATTATAAAGTGAAAGAAACTAGTCACAGAAGATAGCATATCATTCCGTTCCTATGAAGTGTCCAGAACAGGGGACTCTCAGAGATGGAAGGTAGATTACAGCGCTTGCCTCAGTCTGGATATTGGAATTGATACCTTTCTGAGGTGTTGAGCTTTTTCTGAAATTTACTGTGGTAAAAGGTTGCACATATCTGTGTATATATGAAAAACCTTTGACTTGTACTCTTCAAATAGAGTGTATGGTAGGTGAATTATATCTCAATAAAAACTTGTTTTTAAAAAATAACCCATAACAGCAACTAGATGCCACTACCAAAATTAGGGGATATTTTCCAAAATTTAAAAAAAAAAGAAAGAAAAAAAACCCAAACTAAAAGGACACAAAAACTAAAAGGATTTGTGACTTCTGCTTTTTAGTTAGAATTATATACTTTCGAAAACAGTAAAACTTGATGACATATGCATTAAAAATAATAGTGTGTACAGTTTCATTCCAGTTTTGTAAGGTATTTATGATTAACATGTACCTGCCACTATATAATATAGTGTGCCTGGTGTTATGCTTTAGCTCATCACCTCATTTAATACTTCGGTTAATACTATAAAGGAAACATTACTTTCCCCACTTTAAATAAGAGGAAGCTAAGAGGTAGAGAGGTCGCTTTGCCGTATCTGAGTAACTTCAGAGCCCAGACTTTCATATGGCACAGTAGGTTCATATTTTATTCTATGAAAAACATCTTTTTCTCAGTTTTATTGAGATACAATTTACATATAGTACTGTGTAAGCTGTATATTAAAAAGCAGAAACATTACTTTGCCAACAAAGGTCCGTAGTCAAAGCTATGGTTTTTCCAGTCGTCTTGTACGGATGTGAGAGTTGAACTATAAAGAAAGCTGAGTGCTGAAGAATTGATGCTTTTGAACTATGGTGTTGGAGAAGACTCTTGAGAGTCCCTTGGACTGCAAGGAGATCAGTCCTGAATATTCATTGGAAGGACTGATGCTGAAGCTGAAACTCCAGTACTTTGGCCACCTGATGGGAAGAACTGACTCACTAGAGAAGACCCTGATTCTGGGAAGGATCGAAGAGGGGAGGAGAAGGGGACGAGAGAGGATGAGATGGTTGGGTGGCATCACTGACTGAACGGACATGAGTTTGAGCAAGCTCCAGGAGATGGTGATGGACAGGGAAGCCGGGCATGCTGCGGTCCATGGGGTCGTCGAGTTGGACACGCCTGAGCGACGGAAGTGACCTGAAGCTGTAAGGTGTGCAGCATGATTTAACGCATACGTATCATGAAACGATTAGCACAGGAAGTTTAGTGATCATCCATTGTCTTACATAGATACAAACTAAAGGAAGAGGAAAATAAATATTTTTTCCCTACGATGAGAACTCTTAGGTTTTATTTACTCTTGTTAACAACTCTCATATATAACATGGAGCAGTGTTAATTATGTTAATTGTGTTCTGAGTTACATTCCTAGCATGCATTTGTCTTATAACCGGAAGTTTGTACCTTTTGACCGCCTTCCTCCAGTTCCCTCTTCCTCCACCTCTGATAATCACAGATCTGAATTCTGTGTGTGTGTGTGTGTGTGGTTTGAGGTGTAGATGACCCACAACACCATGTTCCCAGTGCACCACATCCCGATTCAATAGTTCTATATATACATTGCAAATGACCCCCACAGGGGCTTCGTTTTCTAAAATGCCCTACATGCTGACAGCGTTTTTAGTTTTCTTGAATTTGGGCAATTTTCTTTATACCTTCATTTTCCAAATTTTAATTGTAACACTTTGTAAAGTCAGTAACTGTTATTTAAAGAAATTAAAACTTTCGTGGTCACAGAGTGTCCGAGGCATGGCTAGATCCAGGCTTCTACTAAATGTGTGTGCTGTAGAATTGACTATGACATTTCATAAAGAATACGGGTTAATTTTTTTAAAGGGGCTAGTTGATAGTTGAGAGTTTGTAGCTGAAACAGTGGAAGGCTGGATCATATGTAACAGTAGCATTGGTTTTACTTGTCATATCTTTGAAATGATCTTTGAAATGGAAGACCCTGTCACCACCGAGAAAATACCCCAATTCTTATCACCCTAATTCCTTCTTTTATCATCAGGACTTGCATCACTGTTGCAGAAAATGTCACACTTCTAAGGGAATGTTTAAAAACCTAGGGCACTCCCTGTACTTGGAAAAAACTCATTATTGGCAAAACTACATCATTAAGCGGAAGAAAGCAAACTCATTGCTAGAGTTTCAGGTTTCCAGTGTCCTGAAAAGACACAACTCGTTACATTTTGTTATTCTGCCCTCTTACAAACTGGCAGTTAAGTTTTCATTTTCTTGTAGTATGTATACATCTACCTTCTTGTAGTATGTACACATTGATTTAAATGTTGGCCAGTATTATGTTTGGCATGAGACAGAACAGGAAGCTTCTGAACCACCCCCACCCTTTCCTTAACCTCAAGTCTCTAAATTTGATTTCTTCTGGTATTTAACTCCTTATTCTAAACATATCTTTACCTTGCCTTTTTTTTTTTTAAATTTTTTAATCAGTGTTAGACATTGCCCTTTTTTAGAAGAGAGGTTTTTTTTTTTTTAATTGTGGTAAAATATAAAATTTAAAATTAGAACCATTTTAAGGGTACCGTTCTGTGACATTGACTACATTATTATATAACCATTACCACTACCTATCTTTAGAACTTTTCATCTCTCCAAACTGAAACTCTCTACCCCCTACCCTTTTTTAAACTCTGTATCCTTTAAACGCTTAATAACTATTCTCTCCTCCCCTCTACCCTGGCAGTATTTTATTCTTTTTGATGCTGTTGTAAGTGGAATTATATACTTAATTTTTTTTTTGAGCATCATTGTTAATTGTGTAGAAGTGCAGCTGATGTTTGTGTTGATTCTATATCCCGCAGCTTAGCTGAATTTGTTTCTTTTACCAGATGTGTGCGAATGCGAGAGAGAGATCAAGGTTTCTCTGTGAAGATCATGCCCGTCTGTGTCCTTACTCCCTCAGTCGTGTCCAGCTCTCTGCGATCTCATGGCCTGTAGCCTCTAGGCTCCTCCGTCCATGGGATTCTCCAGGCAAGAACCCTGGAGTGGGTTGCCATGCCCTCCTCCAGGGGATCTTCCCGACCCAAGTCTCCTGCATTGCAGGCAGATTCTTTACTAGCTGAGTTACCAGGGAAGCCCCAAGTCATCTGTGAATAGAGAAAAATGTTACTTCTTTTCAATTTGGATGCCTTGTGCTTATTTTTCTTGCCTAATCATTCTGGCTGGAACTTCCAGCATGTGGACTGAAAGAGGTGAAAGCAATCGTCCTTGGCTTTCTGGCCTTAGAGAAAGATTTTCATCACAAAATGTGATGTTAGCTGTTATATGACATATTGACTATGTTGAGATAGTTTCCTGCTGTTACTAGTTTGTTGGATGTTTTTGTTAAAAACAGGTGTTGAGTTTTGTCGGGAATGAGCCCCCATGGGCTTCCCAGATGGTGCTAGTAGTAAAGAATCTGCCTGCAAATGCAGGAGACGCATTGAAGGTGAGGGTTCAATCCTGGGGTTGGGAAGATCCCCTGGAGGAAGAAATTGCACCCCACTCCAGTATTCTTGCCTGGAAAATTCCATAGACAGTGGAGCCTGGCAGCTACAGTCCATGGGGCTGCAAAGAGCTGGACATGACAGAGCACACAAACCTCAGTTAGTCATGGTGTATAATCTTTTTAGCATGCTGCTGTTAGCACTTCGCTGGAATTTTGTTGAGGCTTTCACGTTGGTATTCATAAGGGAGATTGATCTATGGTATTCTTTTCTTCAGCCTTTGCCTAACTGGTACCAGGGCAGTGTTGGCTTCATAGAATGAGTTTGGGAGCGTTCCCTCCTCTTCAGTGTTTTGTAGGAGTTTGAGAGGAACGGTGTTAATTCTTCAGATGTTCAGTAGAATTCAGTAGGACAGGGCCAGGGTTTTTTGAGGAGTGAGGAGGCTTGATTACTGATTCACTCTTACTAGTCAAGGTCTACTCAGATTTTCTGTTTCTTCATGATTCAGTCTTGGTATGTTACATGTTTCTAGGGATTTGTCCGTTTCATCTAGATTATCCAGTGTGTTGGTATACAGTTGTGCACAGTGCTTGCTTATAATCGTCTTTATTTCTGCAAAATCAGTAATAAGGTTTTTACAACTTCTCTACCATATTGGAGATACTAGGAATTATGACATTATCACAGATACTTCCTAGTATCTCCAATAGAGTTATAGAACTCTCTGAATACTATTTTTCATACAAATACATCAGAGGAGTTATCAGTTTCCTTTATTTTCCTGTGAAAACATTCCTCCTCAAGTCCTCTGACCTCCTGCTCCAGTGCTTACTGATGGCTTTTTAAGCCAGCTGCACAGCTGTCATCCTTTATCTCTCTCTTGTTTGGGATTCTTTCCTTGAGTTTATGTCTTTTTCCTTTTTTGAAAAATAAAGTAACATGCTCAAATAACTTCCTAAGAAACAGTGCATCAGAAGTGAATTATTTTTAGATCTTAGATATCTAGATATGTCTTTATTTACATTCACATGCTTGAGTAATAGTTTGATGGAGATAGAAATCTAAGTTGAAAATATTTTACTTCAGAATTATGCAGCATCATTTTATTGTCTTTCAGCTTTGGGAAGCCACTTATATTCTCAATCTTTGTGCGAGTCTCTCTCCCTCTTTCTTTCTTGCCTTTTCTGTTCTCTCCCTCCATTGTTAAGATCCTTTCTTAATCCCTGTTGTTCTGAAATTTCAGTCACACCTCTTAGTGTAGTTATTTTTTCATACATTGTGCTGGGCACTCAGAGGGTCCTTTGAATCTAGAAACTCGCGACCCCCTGTTGAAATTGTTTGACACTAGTTCTCTGATCGTTTCTTTCCTCAGTACTTTTCCAGTCTCTTTCCAGAACTCCTCATTAACTGGATACTGGAGCTCTGGAACTAATCCTCTCATTTCCTCATCTTTTATCTCCTGTTTCCAGCTTCCTCCTGTTTCTCCTTTTGGAGAGATTTCCTGACTTAGATCTGTCTTCAGCTCTCCCAGTTGCTTGAACATACTAGTTAACCTTGCTGTTCCAACTGTCAAATGGGCTTAATGATGGTGCTTACTCTGGAGGGTTACCGTTCAGAGTTAGTGTGTCTAGTGGATGACGTATAGTAATCATATATTGCAGCAGTCAGTGCCCAGCTCCGATTGCTGCTACAATTTTGTTTTCTTCTTTGCTGTCTTATTTTTCATTTTAGGAAGTCTTTTCTGGTTTTCTTTTATAGCAATTTTTTCTTTGATCTTCCTTTTTTGATTGAAATTTTATTGGTTATTTTTGAGGATCAGTACACAGATATTTCAGTTTGTTCACAATTTGTAATGTGTGTACCGAGCATCTGAAAAACCATGTAGTTGGGAGTTATATTAGTTCAGTTTAGTTCAGTCGCTCAGTCGTGTCCAACTCTTTGCGACCCCATGAATTGCAGCATGCCAGGCCTCCCTGTCCATCACCAAATCCTGGAGTTCACTCAGACTCGCGTCCATCGAGTCAGTGATGCCATCCAGCCATCTCATCCTCTGTCGTCCCCTTCTCTTGCCCCCAATTCCTCCCATAATCAAAGTCTTTTCCAGTGAGTCAGCTCTTCACATGAGTTGGCCAAAGTACTGGAGTTTCAGCATTAGCATCATTCCTTCCAAAGAAACCCCGAGGTTGATCTCCTTCAGAATGGACTGGTTGGATCTCCTTGCAGTCCAAGGGACTCTCAAGAGTCTTCTCCAACACCACAGGTCAAAAGCATCAATTCTTCGGCGCTCAGCCTTCTTCACACTCCAACTCTCACGTCCATACATGACCACTGGAAAAACCATAGCCTTGACTAGATGGACCTTTGTTGGCAAAGTAATGTCTGTGCTTTTGAATATACTATCTAGGTTGCTCATAACTTTTCTTCCAAGGAGTAAGCATCTTTTAATTTCATGGCTGCAGTCACCATCTGCAGTGATTTTGGAGCCCCAAAAAATAAAGTCTGACACTGTTTCCACTGTTTCCCCATCTATTTCCCATGAAGTGATGGGACTGGATGCCATGATCTTCGTTTTCTGAATGTTGAGCTTTAGGCTAACTTTTTCACTGTCCTCTTTCACTTTCATCAAGAGGCTTTTTAGTTCCTCTTCACTTTCTGCCGTGAGGGTGGTGTCATCTGCATATCTGAGGTTATTGATATTTTTCCTGGCAATCTTGATTCCAGCTTGTGTTTCTTCCAGTCCAGCATTTCTCATGATGTACTCTGCATAGAAGTTAAATAAGCAGGGTGACAATATACAGCCTTGACGTACTCCTTTTCCTATTTGGAACCAGTCTGTTGTTCCATGTCCAGTTCTAACTATTGCTTCCTGACCTGCATATAGATTTCTCAAGAGGCAGGTCAGGTGGTCTGGTATTCCCATCTCTTTCAGAATCTTCCACAGTTTATTGTGATCCACACAGTCAAAGGCTTTGGCATAGTCAATAAAGCAAAAATAGATGTTTTTCTGGAACTCTCTTGCTTTTTCCATGATCCAGCGGATATTGGCAATTTGATCTCTGGTTCCTCTGCCTTTTCTAAAACCAGCTTGAACATCAGGAAGTTCACAGTTCATGTATTGCTGAAGCCTGGCTTGGAGAATTTTGAGCATTACTTTACTAGCGAGTGAGATGAGTGCAATTGTGCGGTAGTTTGAGCATTCTTTGGCGTTGCCTTTCTTTGGGATTGGAATGAAAACTGACCTGATATTAAGAGGATATCAAATGCCAGTATCTTCAAATGTTGCTAAACTGTTAAATTGTAAGCCCCGCTGGTTCACAGTGTAGCATCATGTACCTGTTCAGGTTTTCAGTCTTTCACAGCCTATTAGCAGTTACTGGCAAAATGGACTGCCATGGCCAAAGGAGCTGCAGAGAGCAGGCAGCTCAGACAGGCAGAGCCAAGGTCAAGAAGTTGTTTTCTTGAGGAAACAATTTTACTGAAAACAAAATGAGAACAGAAATAATTTTAAATGTTAAAGGCATATTAAGTGTACAAAACTGGCGCTCCCAAGTTGTCATTTGGTGTGCTTTATATAATAGGAAATGAAAAGGACCCCCCTCCGTGGCACGCTGAGCTGCCACCCGAGACAGTCAAAGCGTCCTGCACTCAATATTCTGCTGTTTTCAGGTTGTATCGAAAAATAAGCAACAACAGATGATTCACCACTCAAAAAAAAAAGAAAACATTTACCCTTGAAAGATTGTATATGATGGGATTCCCTCCTTAAAAATGTTTCTAGAACTGCTTTTTTCTTTTTTTTAAACCCTGTGTTTACAAAATAGCTGGTAACTATTCCTCCGCCTTTCTCATGAAGTGATACAGGGACTTCTACGACTTGGTGTGTGACGCCCCTCAGCGTTGGCCCCTTTCTCTCCCTCTTCATCAGAGGCTGGACTCTCCTCTCTCAGTTCTCCATTTTCTGCAGGTAAACCTTTAGTTTCTTGCTTTTGGTGAGCCACTGTGGCCTGCTTTCCTTTGGTCCCGTATTCTTTTTTATTTTTATTTTTTGTCTGAAGAGTTACCCTTTCCTGTTTTGTCTTTGTTTCCACTTTTGCGGGAGCAGGTTTAGCTGAACAGGATGGAACTGCCTGGCGAGTTTTCCTTGTCTCGTGGATGAGGTAGTCTGTCCTTTCTAGTGAGGGTGATGATTCCAGTTTCTTGCTCTTTAGTTTTCTTTTGCTGCTTCCATAGACGCTGTTTTATCCAAATTCCTTTTTGTCTCTTTTAGTTCCCTTATTCTATAAGGAATATTTTTCTCACATGGCTAATGATCCTTATTGTTGGCTCACGTTTTTAAAGTGAAGCACTTAAAACTGAAAGCAAAGACAAACATGTTTTGTGCAAGAGGAAGTCTTGTCAGCTTCCAGTTTGATTTTACTTTGGGGTGATTAGATGGGCACCCACATACTTTGTTTGGAGAGTGCCCCAGATGTCAGTATTCATAGGTTTCTTTTTCAAGTCCATTCAGGTTTTCTAAGCAAGAATTCTTCAGTTTGGCGGTGGGTTGGGTGGTGGTGGGGGGTGCGCTTCATGCCTTGTCTGCAGCATTTTCAAAGCTGGGGCACAAGGTGAGGGTCTGAGGCTCAGTACTTAGTGTCCCTCGTTGCACTATGATGACGGGGTCTCCCCCCTCACTGTGAAGATGATTCTGTGTCTGGTCTGGGGCGTGGTGGCTACACTCTCCCCCAGGGAAGTGACGAGATGATGGTCCTCGGTGAGTCACGAGGCTACATGACAGGTGTTCAGCCAGCCCCTGATTCTCCGCGTGTCTCTCAGCCCAGCCTTCTGCAGGACTGTGAGATCTAGTACTGAACCCTTCCAGGGCTCTGGGGTGGCAGCTAGCTGATTTCTCATTAGTATTCCCCTCCGTAGTCATTTGGAGTTCGGCTTTGTTCTTTATGCTGAGTCAGTTTCCTCTCCACCATCTGCTTTCCATCTTCCTAGAGTTTGTTAGTATTTGTGATCCGCTGTCATCTCCTTGACTACTATCTTTGCCCTTGTGGATTTGTACTTTTTTTTTAATCCCTCACTCATACTTAAATGTGATTTGTTGAAGAAATAGAGATAATAAATGCCTGTATTTGCTATATTTAACTGGAAGTCAGGTAAAGTATTACTAGTAAATCAAATTATAGTTGTTCACTAATAGATTGAAGATACTTCATAAATCTCCATTCATCCATATAACAAGTATTTAATGAGTGCCTACTGTGTGCTAGGCCTCATTCTGGTTTTTAAGATACTCTCCTCGCATGAAAACTCTATTCTATTGGGAAATAACGAACATCTAAACAAACAAATCATATCACTCATATCACATGCTAGTAAAGTAATGCTGAAAATTCTCCAAGCCAGGCTTCAGCAATACATGAACCGAGAACTTCCTGATGTTCAAGCTGGTTTTAGAAAAGGCAGAGGAACCAGAGATCAAATTGCCAACATCCGCTGGTTCATGGAAAAAGCAAGAGAGTTCCAGAAAAACATCTATTTTTGCTTTATTGACTATGCCAAAGCCTTTGACTGTGTGGATCACAATAAACTGGAAGATTCTGAAAGAGATTGGAATACCAGACTGTATGCAGGTGAGGAAGCAACAGTTAGAACTGGACATGGAACAACAGACTGGTTCCAAATAGGAAAAGGAGTACGTCAAGGCTGTATATTGTCACCCTGCTTATTTAACTTCTATGCAGAGTACATCATGAGAAATGCTGGACTGGAAGAAACACAAGCTGGAATCAAGATTGCCAGGAAAAATATCAATAACCTCAGATATGCAGATGACACCACCCTCACGGCAGAAAGTGAAGAGGAACTAAAAAGCCTCTTGATGAAAGTGAAAGAAGAGAGTGAAAAAGTTGGCCTAAAGCTCAACATTCAGAAAACGAAGATCACGGCATCCAGTCCCATCACTTCATGGGAAATAGATGGGGAAACAGTGGAAACAGTGTCAGACTTTATTTTTTGGGGCTCCAAAATCACTGCAGATGGTGATTGCAGCCATGAAATTAAAAGATGCTTACTCCTTGGAAGAAAAGTTATGAGCAACCTAGATAGTATATTCAAAAGCACAGACATTACTTTGCCAACAAAGGTCCGTCTAGTCAAGGCTATGGTTTTTCCTGTGGTCATGTATGGACGTGAGAGTTGGAGTGTGAAGAAGGCTGAGCGCCGAAGAATTGATGCTTTTGACCTGTGGTGTTGGAGAGGACTCTTGAGAGTCCCTTGGACTGCAAGGAGATCCAACCAGTCCATTCTGAAGGAGATCAGCCCTGGGATTTCTTTGGAAGGAATGATGCTAAAGCTGAAACTCCAGTACTTTGGGCACCTCATGCAAAGAGTTGACTCATTGGAAAAGACTCTAATGCTGGGAGGGATTGGGGGCAGGAGGAGAAGGGGACGACCGAGGATGAGATGGCTGGATGGCATCACGGACTCGATGGACGTGAGTCTGAGTGAACTCCGGGAGTTGGTGATGGACAGGGAGGCCTGTCGTGCTGCGATTCATGGGGCCACAAAGAGTCGGACACAACTGAGCGACTGAACTGAACTGAAACAAACAAAAATTGTCAAGAGAGCAGTAAGTGCTCTAAAGAGAAGTGAAGAGACAGGAAGTGATAAAGAGTAGTACTGTCTAAGCACCTTCAGGGAAGCCGTTTCTTAGAAGGTGACATTTTAAATGGAGACCTGAGTGACGTGAGAGAGGGATTCATTTGTGAGTGCTGGGGCGTGGCACCGGGAGCGGCTCAGGTACGGGAGAGGGAGCATGCTGGGCACAGTGCAGGAACCACAAAGAGGCCTGAGCGGCAGGAGCGCGTGGCAGGGAACAGAAGTGGCGGGAGATGCGATGAGTTCTGTGGGCCGTGCTGGAGAATTTGTATTTTCTTCTCTGTGTATTGGGGAGGCGTTGGAGAGTCTGAGCAGGAGGCTGACCTGTCTTTGAAGGTTGTAGCAGGAGTGTGCTGATCATGCAAACCGCCACTCAGACCCTGATCTGACAGACCAGTCTCTTCCTTGAGGGTAGGTACTTTGAAGAGCTTTCCGCTTTGAAACTGTTGCTATCCGTAGTCCCTGCTGTGGATGTACCTGTGTGGCCACGTCCATAACACATTACCCTTGTCTTGATTCAGCCAACCTGTATTCTTGGTGGACTGATTGAGCTGATAAGATTCCTACTTTTAGGAATTGAAAAGCAAGTATTTTTGTTTTTACATGAAATAGGCATCTCTGAAAAATCCTGTGTTTTCCACACTAGAGGTAACAGAACTTATAGGAAAAAAAACATTCACAATGGCCCAGAGCACTAACAAAAATAATAATCCTAGTAAAAATGCTAATATAATTAAGACATTAAATTCTGAATAATCAAACATTAGAGTAAGCATAGGATTTTGTCTTAAAAACAAGGTGAAAGTAACTTTATGGTAGAGGATACAAGGGAGGGTTCAGTTCAGTTCAGTTCAGTTGCCCAGTCGTGTCTGACTCTTTGCAACCCCATGAATCGCAGCACGCCAGGCCTCCGTGTCCATCACCAACTCCCGGAGTTTACCCAAACTCATGTCCAGTGAGTCAGTGATGCCATCCAGCCATCTCATCCTCTGTTGTCCCCTTCTCCTCCTGCCCCCAATCCCTCCCAGCATCAGAGTCTTTTCCAATGAGTCAACTCTTCGCATGAGGTGCCCAAAGTATTGGCGTTTCAGCTTTAGCATCAGTCCTTCCAGTGAACACCCAGGACTGATCTCCTTTAGGATGGACCAGTTGCATCTGCTTGCAGTCCAAGGGGCTCTCAAGAGTCTTGTCCAACAGCACAGTTCAAAAGCATCAATTCTTTGGCGCTCAGCTTTCGTCACAGTCCAACTCTCACATCCATACATGAGTACTGGAAAAACCATTGCCTTGACTAGACGGACCTTTGTTGGCAAAGTAATGTCTCTGCTTTTGAATATACTGTCTAGGTTGGTCATCACTTTCCTTCCAAGGAGTAAGTGTCTTTTAATTTCATGGCTGCAATCACCATCTGCAGTGATTTTGGAGCCCCCCAGAAATAAAGTCTGACACAGTTTCCACTGTTTCCCCATCTATTTCCCATGAAGTGATGGGACCAGATGCCACGATCTTCGTTTTCTGAATGTTGAGCTTTAAGTCAACTTTTTCACTCTCCTCTTTCACTTTCATCCAGAGGCTTTTTAGTTCCTCTTCACTTTCTACCATAAGGGTGGTGTCATCTGCATATCTGAGGCTATTGATATTTCTCCAGGCAATCTTGATTCCAGCGTGTGCTTCTTCCAGCCCAGCGTTTCTCATGATGTACTGTGCTTATAAATAATAAGGGTGACAATATACAGCCTGGACGTCCTCCTTTTCCTATTTGGAACCAGTCTGTTGTTCCATGTCCAGTTCTAACTGTTGCTGCCTGACCTGCATAAGGGAGGGTTAGAGATGGTGAATTATTGCACGAATGCATAAAGATTAGCCCATGCGATGGGGTTTTCCAAGGCAGAGAGCACATGGCCAGAATGAAACTATGAAAGAACTAGGTGTGAATAGGCCTCATGCACCAGGCTGAATTTCTGTTAGTTTTGATGCCAGTGTGCTTTGCATTCTGTGGTGTTTACACTGTGCTATAGAATAGAATGCGTTAAGGAATTGGAAGCAGTCACTTTTGAGTCAGTGTGATTTCAACTCTTGTATCCCCACCATTTCTCTGTTTATAGTTTTGTAGAATCAAAATCACATTATGGAAATAACCTTGCAACAGAACAGACTTTGCTAACAGTGATACTGTTGAATCCTTACTGTGTACCAGATATTGTTAAACTCTGTATGTGTTATCATTTTGCTTAATCTTAATGTCTGTGAAATGGTGCTCTCAATTTTCATAGTTCAGGAAGTTAAGACCCAGTAAAGAGTTAAATACATGTTTACTGGAACATGACCAGTGTAAGGTTACATTAGACTCTGGAGTTAGAAGATCATACAGCATCAGGTCTTGAGTTGATGCTACGTGCAAGCCCAGGTCGTTGGGGAACGTAGAAGCAGAGAAAGCTAGTCCTCCAAGAGAAGCTTGGGAGTGATCAGACTCTCAGAAAAATGCCAAGGAACGTGGGCAGGTAGCCTCAGAAAGATGGAGAGAGAAGCTGCCTCACAGCTCTCCACTGTGCAAATAGCGTGGTCATGCATCCTGAGAGACTGGGCTCTGTGAGTGTCTTTCCAGCAGGTATTCACCCGAACAGGTTAGAGTGTCATTTGTAACCAGTCACAGGTAGAAGCACCCAGAACCTCCCAGTACTACTTGACATGTGTCTGGCATGTCACATTTCAGAGGTATACACTACACTTTTCTGTAAGTAGATTAATGTGACTCATTTCCCCCATGAAATTGAATAAGTTATCTGTTGGGGTTCAAGCCCATGGCTCTCAGATACACACACGGATTGGTTTTGGGTGAGGAAGGTGCTGTGGAGAGGAGGGGAACGCCAGGAACAGAGGAAGAGGGCTCCAGTTCCTTCATTTCCTCTCGGTACAGCTATATATTTATGTATTTATTCTGCTGCTGGTAGTCATTTGGACTGTTGAAAGCAAAAAGTGAAGTCGCTCAGTCGTGTCTGACTCTTTGCGACCCCATGGACTGTAGCCTATCACGCTCCTCCATCCATGAGATTTTCCAGGCAGGAATAGTGGAGTGGGTTGCCATTTCCTTCTCCAGGGGATCTTCCCAACCCGGGGATCAAACCTGGGTCTCCCGCGTTAGGCAGACGCTTTACTGTCTGAGCCACCAGGGATTGTTTATCGCTCCCCTTTTGGGAGTGACAGGCTGGGGGTGACATTGGTGATGTGTCCCTAGTGCATGTGTGCGAGAGCTTCTTTAGGCTCACGGCTGATACTGTAGGTGTGTGTGGTCGTGCGGAGGCTCCTAGTCAGCTTCAGGAGGCCATACCACATGGTCCAGTCCCAGCAGCACTGATTGGATGGGAATAACCGACACTCCACATCCTTGCTACTATGTGGTAGGATCTCACTGGTCAGGTAGGTAGGAAATTCTTGCCCAATATGACTTTATGCTTCTGCATTTATTAATGACATTAAACATGATCTTATATTTTTATGGGTGCCTCATTTTTTGAAATTGTGTTCATAAATGTATTTGTGTTTTCACTTGTCTTTTCTCATTAATAGGAATTCTTCATAGATTCATGATGTCAGTCTTTTTTGCTTAGACGTTTTGCGAGCATGCTCTTAGTTCTTGGCTTCCCTTTTTACTTTCTTCATGATATTGTATATTCACCAGTGTTTTCCTTTGTAGTTTTCACTCCTTGTATCTTGTTTATGAAATTCATCCCTACCCCACGGTTCAATGCTTCAATTGTCTACTGACGATTTGGTTTTGCCTTTTAGAGTTCAGGCCTTTGGGCCTCCTGGAATTGACACTTAAGTGTCATATGAAGTTTTATAATAAGGATCAAGTTTGCTTCACCTTTGTTCTTGGCCTTTCAGATTGTTGTGAATTATCTGGTTCTTTTGACCTTCGACATATATTTTAAAGTTAATTGTTAGGTTATACATATAAGAAACAAAAAGCCTGTTGGCTGTTTAAAGTTGGAATTGCATTTGCTTCATGAATGGATTTAGAGGGAATTTATATCTTTTTAAAAAATGAGTTTCTTTATTTTTGGCTATGCCAGATTTTTGTTGCTGTGCGGGCGTTTCTCCAGTTGTGGCGGGCGGCCTTCTCTTGTTGTGGAGCAGAGCCCTCAGTGCCTGCAGCTCCTGGCTCTACAGCGCAGGCTCAGTGGCTGTGGCACATGGGCTTAGCTGCTCTGTGGCACGTGGGATTTCGTGGACTTTGGATTGAACCCGCATCTCCTGCATTGGCAGGTGAATTCTTTATGAGCCACCAGGGAAGTCCAAAAAATTATATCTTGAGGGCACAGAGTCTTATAATTCATAAACATAGAAAATTTTCCATTTATTTAGGTTTTTAATTTTTTCTGCTGAAATGCAGCATAATTTTCATGTGATCTGTTTCCCAATACTTAACATTCTTTGATGCTATTTGAAAAGAGTATACTAAAGTTTTGTTTTCCAACTCTGCTGGTATATAGAAATGCAGGTGATCTTGTCTATAGATACGGTTTAAATCCAGCAATCTCTTATTTTTTATAGGGATTGCATTTTTAAAAATTTACTTTATATTGGAGTGTAGTTAATAATGTGTTAGTTTCAGGTGTACAGCAGAGTGATTCAGTTATGCCTATTCTTTTTCTAATTCTTTTCCCATTTAGGTTATTACAGAATATTGAGCCAAGTTCCCTGTGCTATATAGTAGACACTTGTTGACTGTCTATCTATTTCAAATACAGTGGTATGTACCTGTCAATCTCAGGCTCCCAATTTATTCCCGGTCCCACCTTTTCCCTTGGGTAACCGTAAGTTTGCTTTCTAAGTCCGTGAGTCTGTTTCTGTTCTGTTTAAGCTCGTTTGATTCCTTGTTTCTTACATTTTGGCCGTTACGTTATGGCTGTCTTTCTCTGACTTCTCTCAGTATGATAATCTCTAGGTCCATCCATGTTGCTGCAAATGGCATTCAGTTCAGTTCAGTCGCTCAGTCGTGTCTGACTCTTTGTGACCCCATGGACTGCAGCATTCCAGGCTTCCCTGTCCGTCACCAGCTCCTGGAGCTCAACATTGTGTCCATCGAGTCGGTGATGCCATCCAGCCATCTCAGCCTCTGTTGTTTCATCCTCCGGGGCTCAATCTTTCCCAGCATCAGAGTCTTTTCCAAGGAGTCAGTTCTTTGCATCAGATAGCCAGAGTATTGAAGTTTCAGCTTCGGCATCAGTCCTTCCAGTGAATATTCAGGACTGATCTCCTTCAGGATGGACTGGTTGGATCTGCTTGTAGTCCAAGGGGCTCTCAAGAGTCTTCTCCAATACCGCAGTTCAAAAGCATCAGTTCTTTAGCGCTCAGCTTTCATTATAGTCCAACTCTCACGTCAATACATGACCACTGGAAAAACCATAGCTTTCACTAGACAGACTTTTGTTGGCAAAGTAACGTCTCTGCTGTCTATTTACTATGCTGTCTAGGTTGGTCACAGTGTACCTCATTGTAGTTCTTTTTGAAAATTTTTTAATTAAAAATATTTATTTTTAATTGAAGGATAATTGCTTTACAGTATTATGTTGGCTTCTTCCAAATGGCCTTATTTCATCCTGTTCAGTGGCTGAGCAATGCTCCATTGGATGTGTGTGCCACACCTTCTTTATCCACTCTGTTGATGGGCATCTAGGTGCTCTCCATGGCTCGGCTGCTGTAAGCAGCACTGCAGTGAGCATTGGGGTGCATGGATCCTTTCAAACCATCGTTTTCTGCAGATACATGTGCAGGAGTGGAGTTGCTGAATCATACGTTAGCTCTATTTTTTTTTTTAAAGGAACTTCCATACAGTTCTCCCCAGTGGTTATATCAATTTACATTCCCACCAACAGTGTAGGAGGGTTCCCTGTTCTCCACACTCGCTCGAACATTTACTGTTTGTAGACTTTTAATCATGGCCATTTTGACTGATGTGAGGTGATACCTCATTGTAGTTCTTTTTGAAATTTTTTAAATTAAAAATACTTATTTTTAATTGAAGGATAATTACTTTAAATATTATGTTGGCTTCGGCCATGCATCAACAGACTCAGTCATCGGTATACATGTGTCCCCTCCCTCTTGGCCCTTGCTCCCACCTCCCACCCCCGACCGCATCCTACCCCTCTAGATGGTCACATAGCACCAGTTTGAGCTCCCTGAGTCATACAGCAAGTTCCCACTGGCTGGCTGTGTTACACGCGGCAGTGTGCGTGTCTCAGCGCTGCTCTCCACTCGCCCCGCCCTCTCCTTCCCCTGGCCGCCCTCCCACGTCCACAAGTCTGTTTATCAGCGCCATCTTGCCAGATTCTGTATGTGCATCAATGTACGATGCTTGCTTTTCTCTTTCTGACTTACTTCACTCTGTATAACAGGCTCCAGACTCACCCACCTCCCTAGAACTGGCTGAAACGCCTTTTTATGGCTTAGTAATATTCCACCCCATATATGTGGCACATGCTCTTGATCTGTTCACCCGTTGATGGGCACGTGGGTTGCCCCCATGTCCCAGCTGTAGTGAATAGTGCTGCTGTGAGCATAGGGATGCAGTGTCTTTTCCAGGTATGGTTTTATCATGGCGCATGCCCAGTAGTGGGACCGTGGGGTCATATGCTGGGTTTACTCCTAGTGTTTTAAGCAGTCTCCATACTGTTCTTTACAGTGGCTATATCTATTTACAGTCCTGCCAACAGCGCAAGAGGGTTCCCTTTTCTCCACACCCTCTCCCTTCTGACCTGTATGAGGTGATACCTCATTATAGTTTTCATTTCCATTTCTCTAATAATTAATGGTATTGAACATCTTTTCATGTGCATCTTAGCCATTGGTATATCTTTGGAGAAATGTCTGTTTAGGTCTTCTGGCAGTTTTTTCATTGTGTGTGTGTGTGTATGTGTTTTTTTTAATATTGAGCCTCATAAGCTGTTTGTAAATTTTGGAGATTAATCTCTTATGAGTCACATGGTTTGCAGATGTTTTTCCCTGTTCTGTGGGTTGTTTTTATTTATGGTTTCTTTGGCTGTGCAAAAGCTTTTAGGTTTAATAACGTCTCATTTTAAAATTTTTTGTTTTTATTTTCATAACTCTGGGAGAATTCTATCTCTATTAATTCTAATGGTTTCACTATATATTCATTTAAAATTTTTTTTCCAGTCCCTATGTTTTTGTCTTGCCTTTCTGTGCTGGCTGGAATCTTCAGTACAGAGTGTAACAGAAGTGGTGGGAGCAGGCAGTGATGTCTTGTTCCTCGTCTTACAGGAATGCTTTCAACAAGGCCTTCTCTTCTGTTCCTAGTTAGAAGAAAACTTAGATTCAGCAGATGTTGGGTTTTTAATCACTTTTTAAAAAATATACTAAAATGTGATATCTCTCTTTTAATCAGTTAGTGTGGTGAATTAGATTTATTTGTAAGCTCATCTTGATTCTTGGTTTTTTCTTATTCAGTCGCTAAGTCGTGTCCAGTTCTTCGAGACTCTGTGGACTATAGCTGGCCATGCTACATCCCACAGATTATGGGGCTAATCCCAATCTAATCATGATTCGCATATACATTTTAAATTCAGTTTGCTAGTGTTTTGTTTAGGAATTTTCCATCTGTGTTCATGAGAAGACTGACTTTAAATTTTCTTAAGTTTTGTAATCAGGGTTATGCTAGCTTCATAAAATGAGTTGGAAGGAGAGCCCCTCCATTTCTACTTTCTGTAATAATTGATGTAAAATTTAAATTATTTGATCCTTGAATGCTTATAGAACTCATCAGTAAAACTGCCAGGGCTTAGAAAGGTTTTAAACTACTGATTTAATTTCTTTAATGGTTAAAAGGCTATTCAGATTTTTTTTTTTTTGGCTAATTGACTTTCAGTTTTAGTAAGTTATATTTTTCTAAGAATTTGACTTCAAGTTTTCACATTTATTGGCATATAGCTACTCAGAATAACTGTGTTTTATATTTTTAATGTTTGAAGCATCTCTAGTTATAGCTTATTTTCATTTCTAAGATTATATTATTTGTGTCATCTCCCCTTTTTTCTTGATTGATTTTACCAGAGTTGTTTTTACAACTTTCATGTGCTTACTTGTCATTCATATTACATCTTTGATGAAGTACCTGTTCAAATCTTTTGACTTTTTTCTTTGCTGTTGTTGAGTTGTTTGCGTTCTTACTCTTGAGTTTTAACAGTTCTTTGTATATTTTAGATACATGTTCTCTATTAGATAAGTGGTTTCCAAATATTTTCTCCCAATCTGTGGCTTTTCATTCTTTTAGCAGTGTCTCTTGAAGAGCAGAATCTTTTTTTTATTTTGATGAAGTCTAATTTATCTCTTTTGAATATTGTAAGTCATGCTTTTGATGTTGTATCTAAAAATCTTTACCTAATCCATGGTCACAAAGATTTTCTTCTGCATTTTCTCTAGAAATTTTATAGCTGCTAGGCTTTACATTTATGATTATCTTTTTGTTGTTGTTGTTATTTTAACTTAATCACAATAGAATAAAATCTGATCTGTATGATAACCAATTTTGGGTGGTTGTTGTTGTTGTTGTTTTTTCCTAAGCTTTGGTGAAAACAAAAGCAATATTTGGGCCATTGTGTTTTTTCAAAAAATTCCAAGATAATTCTGATATGCATCTGGATTTTAAAAAGTGGTTACAGGTTTTCTATTAAATGATAGTTTTAGTGATAAAGAATTCTGTTTTTTTCTGTTGACCAGTCATAAATCAATTATTGTATTAAGCAACAGTCACAGTAGTGGAAGATGTTTCTCAGTTGTCACAGTCAGTAGCCAAACAAAAAATAAAAGGTCACTACAACTGCAAGCCTTGATTAACTTAACAAAATAAACGCATAGAATTTGGGGTGTTGAGTAGAGCGGTGATGAGGGAAAGTGCAGACGTGCACGTGTGTTTCATCTCCCCAGCCAGTCTTTGCGTTCTGGTTCCTGCATTTACTCCAGTTATGTTTAAAGTAATTAGTGATATGTATGTCCCTTTTACCATTTTCTTGATAGTTTTGGGTTTATTTTGTGTAGGTCTTTCCCTTGAGTTTCCTGCTCAGAGAAGTTCCTTTAGTATTTGTTGTAAAGCTGGTTTGGTGGTGCTGAATTCTCTTTTAACTTTTGCTTCTCTGGAAAGCTTTTGATTTCTGCATCAAATCTGAGTGAGAAGCTTGCTGGGTAGAGTATTCTTAGTTGTAGGTTCTTCTCTTTCATCCCTGTATATTTAGATACGCTGCTGCTGCTAAGGCGCTGCAGGTGTGTCCGACTCTGTGTGACCCCATAGACAGCAGCCCACCAGGCTCCCCCGTCCCTGGGATTCTCCAGGCAAGAACACTGGAGTGGGGTGCCATTTCCTTCTCCAGTGTATGAACGTGAAAAGTGAAAGTGAAGTCGCTCAGTCATGTCCCACTCTTCGCGACCCCATGGACTGCAGCCCACCAGGCTCCTCCATCCATGGATTTTCCAGGCAGGAGCACTGGAGTGGGTGCCGTTGCCTTCTCCGATATGTAGGTATAGATAGACTTTGTATATCTTGCCATTCCCTTCTGGCTTGTAGAGTTTCTGTTGAGAAATCAGCTGATAACATTATCGGAGTTCCCTTGTATGTTATTTGTTGTTTTTCCCGTGTTGCTTTTAGTGTTTTACCTTTGTCTTTAATTTTTGTCAGTTTGATTCCTCTGTCTCAGCGTGTTCCTCCTTAGGGTTTTTCTGCCTGGGATTTTCTACTTCCTGGACTTGGTTGACTGTTGCTTTTCCCATGTTAGGAAAGTTTTCAGCTATTACCTCTTCAGCTGTTTTCTCGGGTCCTTTCTCTCCCTCTTCCTTCTGGGATCCCTATAATGTGAATGTTGGTGCCTTTCATGTTGTCCCAGAGCTCTCTTCAGCTGTCTTTTTCCCGCTTTCATTTTTTCTTCGGCGTTCTGGTCTGCTGCAGCGATCTCCACCGCTCTGTCCTCCAGGCCATATACCCACTCTTCTGCCTCTGTTATCCTGCCGTCCATTTCTTCTAGCATTTTATGCATGTTTGTTCATTAGTTCTTATAGGTCTTTGGTAGACAGTCTTCTCCATTGTTTTCCTGAGATCCTGGATCATCTTCACTATTATTATTCTGAATTCTTTTTCTGGAAGATTGCCTGTCTCCACTTTATTTAGTTGTTTTTCTGGGGTTTTATCTTGCCCCTTCATCAGGGACATAACTTTTCGCTTTTTCATCCTGACGAACTTTCTGTAATGTGATTTTTGCTCTAGCCATTGTAGGATTGCAGTTCTTCTTGCTTCTTCTGTCTGCCCTCTGATGGAGGAGCCTAAGGGGGTTGTGTAAAGTTCCAGATGTGAGGGACTGGGAAAAACTGTGTCTTGCTCTGGTGGCGGGGCTGTGGGCAGCAAAACTTTAATCCTGTGTCAGCCGACGGCTGGAGTCGTCACCCTCCCTGTTGGTGGTTTCAGTTCTGTTCAGTCGCTCAGTCATGTTGACTCTCCGCGACCCCGCGCACCGCAGCACACCAGGCCTCCCTGTCCATCACCAACTCCCAGAGCTTGCTCACACTCATATCCATCCAGTTGGTGATGGCATCCAACCATCTCATTCTCTGTCATCCCCTTCTCCTCCTGCCCTCAATCTTTCCCAGCATCAGAGTCTTTTCCAGTTAGTCAGTTCTTCGCGTCAAGTGGCCAAAGTATTGGAGTTTCAGCTTCAGCATCAGTCCTTCCAATGAATATTCAGGACTGATCTCCTTTAGGATGGACTAGTTGGATCTCCTTGTAGCCCAAGGGTCTCTTGGGCTACAGTTCAAAAGCATCAATTCTTCAGTGCTCACCTTTCTTTATAGTCCCAACTCTCACATCCATACATGACTACTGGAAAAACCATAGCCTTGACTAGACGGACCTTTGTCAGCAAAGTAATGTCTCTGCTTTTTAATATGCTGTCGAGGTTGGTCATGGCTTTCCTTCCAAGGAGCAAGCGTCTTAATATCATGGCTGCAATCACCATCTGCAGTGATTTTGGAGAAAATAAAGTCTGTCACTGTTTCCATTGTTTCCCCATCTGTTTGCCATGAAGTGATGGGACCGGATGCCATGATCTTAGTTTTTTGAATGTTGAGTTTTAAGCCAGCCGTTTCCAGGTCTCCTCTTTCCCTTTCATCAAGAGGCTCTGTAGTCCTTCTTCACTCTCTGCCGTAAGGGTGGGCGCCTAAAGCAGCCCAGCCCTGGGTCTGTGGGCTCTATGGTGCAGTTAGTTGCGACCTCCAAGAGGCCTTCACACCAAGGGGCCCCTTCCCCTCCTGCTGCTGCCAGTGCCCCCTCCCCATGGCGAGCCCCTGCTGACGCATGCCTGCACAGGAGACCCTCCAACACTAGCAAGTAGGTCTGGTTCAGTCTCTTGCGGGGTCACTGCTCCTTTCCCCTGGGTCTTGTTTCCCCCAGTCCTGTGTAAGTCCTGTAATCAAATCCTACTAGCCTTCAAAGTCAGATTTCCTGGGGATTGCCAGTCCCTTTTTTGGAGCCCCAGGCTGGGAAGCCTGACGTGGGGCTCAGAACCTCTACAACAGTGGGAGTGCTTCCTTGGTGTTATCACTCTCCAGTCTATGGGTCGGCCACCCGGCGGGTATGGGATTTGATCTTTAACATGCTCGCACCCCTCCTCCGTCTTTGCTGCAGCGTCGTCTTTGGATGTGGGTACCTATTTGGGTGGGTCCCAGTGCCCTCCTGTCAGGGGTTGTAAATGGAGTCACACTAGATAGATTTATTGTTCTGCAGATTGCTTTTTAAACTGTCAACAGTGATAATACATAATTCTTTTACTACCACATTGTATTACATAGGTTACAGCTATATTTTTTTTAGCCCCTCTTCTCAGAAGCACATTTAAGTTGTTTCCACAGTTTCTCAAACATAAATAGTGCTGCAGCAGACATCTTTGTCTTTGATGCCTCCTGGACTCACTTGTGGGTATATTTCTCTAGGCTGGAAGTAGAATTGCTGAATTAAAAGCTATCTAAGTGGCAGACAGAACTTTAATTTGAAAAGATACATGCACCTCACTGTTCATAGTAGCACTGTTTACAATAGCCAAGACATGGAAATAAGCTCAGTGCCCGCTGAAGATGAATGGGTAAAGAAGATGTGGTACGTGTATACTGTGAAATATGAGCCATAAAATAGAATGAAATGTACCGTTTGTAGCAAGAAGGATGGACCTAGAGATGGCCGTAGTAAGCGAAGTAAGTCAGAAAGAAACGCCAGGTGGCATTACTTATATGTGAATCTAAAAATATGACAGACCTGAGCTTATCTACAAAACAGGAACAGACTCACAGACATAGAGAACAGACTTGTGGTTGCCAAGGGGGGAGGGGAGGAGAGGGAAGGGTAAGGAGTTTGGGACTAGCAGGTGCACAGTGTTATATATCAGAAGGATAAATAGCATGGTTCTGTGGTATAGCACAGGGAAATACACCAATATCCTATGATAAATCGCAGTGGAAAGAATATGAGGAAGAGCATATATGTATAGCCGAGTCACTGCTGTGTCACAGAAATTAACACAGTGTAAACCAGCTGTACTTCAGCAAATCTTTTTTAAAAGCTATCTGGTTGGAATTTTATCTTCCAGGTTGTTTCTTTTACTTTTTAAGTTTTTTTTCTTAAATCAATCATGCATTCTTACATGCAGAAAGTAGCTGGGTCGTTGATCAGCTCAGTTGTTAATTCAGTGAGCATTCATTGAGGACGTACTGTGGGACTCTTCCTTCTTGGGGTTTTCATTTCTTTCCAACTCAGCGCCCCCTATTTATTGCAGTATTTTAAAATCAACCTTTTATTACACCAGAATGATGTTCAGAGGAAATACAACAACTCATATACAAATAACTTTTAAAAAAAATTAATATAGTACAGTAACTATTCAACAGAAATAAAGGTAGTTTATCATGAAGCAGTATTTTATGTAAGTGCTTAGGCGCAGCTGTCACAGAAGATAGAATGGAGAATTCAGATGGTTGTATGTGCTTAAATAACCTGTGACTTAAGAGTAGTAAGAAGATGAAGCGTTTTGGGATTTGGAATAAGATTAGTGTTAGAATTGATCAGAAGATGAGGACGTGTGTTGTCATTGCAGAAGAGCTGCACCTTGTGAAGAAGCGTCTTGTCAAAATAATCTCTGCTGTCTCAGAAGACAACGGTGATGATCCATACCAGAAAATGTCTCCTTTCTTAAAACCTCACTGCATTTGAGGTGTATACATTTAGTATCTGAAACTTTAAAAGACTTTGGAGACCATATTTGTTCATTGGTCGCAGGACTGGAAGTTTAGAAACCTTTTTGTCTGCCCAAACATAAAATACAGAAAATCCTAAACATCTTACATGGGGAAAAATAGCATTTTACTGAGGATTGTAGTTTTAACACTGCACTTGATTTCCTCAGGAAACTTGTAATAGAAATGCTGTGTGGTTTTTTTTTTTAATATACTACATTGAATTTATATTTATTGCATCATTTAATCCTCCCAATATCTGTGAGGAAAGTGATATTAACCTCAAATGAGTAGACAGAGTCTTGGAACAATTACAGGACTTACCCAAAGGCACCCAAACTGGAGCTGGCAGAGTGAGATGTTTCCAGGGTGCTGGCTGCCCACTGAGATGATTCCATTTAGATCATAGTTACAGAAACACAGAGCCTTGTTAAACTTCAGTAGCAGTTCTTTAATAGGTAAGGAGATTGAGGAGTGTTTGTTTACAGCAGTTTGTAAACCTTTTTATTGGAGTATAGTTGGTGTACAATGTTGTGTTAGTTTCTGCTTCACAGCAAAGTGGATCAGCTATATATATATACATATAGATTTTTCCCATATTGGTCATTACAGAGTACTGAGTAGGACCTGTACCGCAGCTCCTTACTGTTGTCTGTTTCGTATCTATTTTATGTGTAAGTAATGTGTATGTGTCAGTCCCAATCTCCGGATTTATCCCTCTCTCTACTTTCCCCTTAATAACCGTAAGTTTGTTTTCAATAACTGTAAGTCTGTTTCTGTTTTGTAGGTAAGTTCATTTGTATCATTTTCTTAAAAATTAGATTCTACATATGAGTGATTTATTTGACTTGCTTCAGTTCATTCCAGTTCACTGTGGGCTTCCCTGCTGGCTCAGTGGTAAAGAATCTGCCAGTGCAGGAGATGCAGGTGTGATCCCTGGGTCAGGAAGCTTCCTTCCCACTCCAGCATTCTCGCCTGGGAAATCCCGTGAACAGAGGAACCTGGTGGTCTGCAATCCGTGGGGTGGCAAAAGAGTTGGACAAGACTTAGTGACTAAACAGCAGCAACAGATGGTCCGTTTCATACATGCACCACACCTTCTGTATCCGTTCTTCTGCTGATGGACGTTCATGTGGCTTCCATGTCCTGTCTGTTGTGAATATCACTGCAGTGAGCATGGAGGTGCGTGTACCTTTTGAAACTCTGTTTTATTCTGGATATGTACCTAGGAGTGGGATTGTTGAGTCAGACGGTAACTATTTTTAGTTTTCTAGGGAACCTCCATATTGTTCTGCATAGGGGCCGCACAAATTTGCCTTCTTGCCAACAGTGTAGGAGGGTTCCCTTTTCTCTACGTCCCCTCTGGCATCTATTCTTTGTAGGTTTTTTGATGGTGGCTGTTCTGACTGGTGTCAGGTGACACCTCATTGTAGTTTTGATTTACATTTCTCTAATAATTAGTGATGTTAAACATCTTTTCAGGAGCTTTTTGGCCATCTGTGTGTCTTTGAAGAAATGTCCATTTCTTCTGTCCATTTTTTTGATGGAGTTGTTTTTGATATTGAGCTGCTTGAGTTGTTTTCATATGTTGGAGAATAATCCCTTGTTGGTCACTTTGTTTGCAAATATTTTCTCCCATTCTGTGGGTTGTCTTTTCTTTTTGTTTGTGGTTTCCTTTGCTGTGCAGTAACTTTTAAGTTTAATTAGGTCCCATTTTGTTTTTATTTTCGTTGCTCTAGTAGGTGCATCCGAAAAGGTCCTGCTGTGACTCATGTGTGAGAGTTTTCTACCTGTGTTTTCCTCTGAGAGTTTTACAGAATCTAGTCTTACATTTAGGTCTTTAATCCATATTGAGTTTATTTTTTTGTAAGGTGTTAGAGAGAATGTTCTAATTTTTTCTTCTCTATGTAGCAGCTGACCAGTTTTCTTAGCCTCACTTATTGGCAAGATACTCTTTTCTCCATTGTTCATTTTTGCCTCCTCTGTCATAGAGTAGGTGACCGTGGATGCCACAGAGAGGGTTTATCTCTGAACTTGTTTCCTGTACCACTGATCCGTATTTCTGTTTTGGTGCCAGTACCATACTAGATTTAATTACTGTAGCTTTGTCATACAGTCTGAAGTCAGGAACCTTGATTCCTCCATCTCCGATTTTCTTGCTCAAGATTGCTTTAGCAACCTGGAGTCTTTTCTGTTTAATAACAGATGGTAAAATTTTTTGATCTACTTCTGTGAAAAATGCTACTGGTGATTTGATAGGGATTGCTTTGAATCTGTAGATTACTTTGAGTAGTATAGTCATTTTGACAATATTGATTGCGTCCAATCCAAGAACATGGTCTATCTCTCATGTTGGTGTCATCTTTGATTTCTTTCATAAGTTATCTTATAGTGCAGCATGTTTTTATATCTCATCTTACCAAAAAAGAAGGAAAAGCTTTCCTTGTTTTTTCTTGAATGGGTAGAAGTTTTTCTTTTAAAAATGAAGAAAAGAAGAACAAGGTTATTTCAGACTTTGGATGGAAAATAAGATTCATTGTATTAAATTCTAGCAATATTTGCTGGTTGTAGAAGGTAACTTTGTTTTGGAAACATTTTTTTGTCATTCTGTTGTTTTGGCCACACTGCTTGCCTTATGTGATTTAGCTCCCCAAGCAGGGATTGAACCTGGACTGTTAGCAGTGAGAATGCCACTGGACTGCCAGGAAATTCCCTGGAAATAGTTTATTCCTTTTTTTTTTTTTTAACTATAGAAGTGATTCAACATTCTGAAAGTTTAGAAAAAGAAGAAAACCATATTTCCTTCATTTTGACACATTACTTTATTATTTTGCTGACAAACGTCCATCTAGTCAAAGCTATGATTTTTCCAGTAGTCATGTATGGATGTGAGAGTTGGACCATAAAGAAAAGTCACTAACTTTTTATTGCTTTATCAATCACCTCCCTATAAAGAAAAAGAATGACCACTTCTACTTCTATCTCTGTCATTCTGTATCCTCAATTTTATTTTCCTCCATAATGCTTAATACCATCTGACAAACATATACTTGTTTACCTGTCACATGAAATGTAAATTCCAGAAAAAGGCAGGAACTTTGTCCCATTTGCTGCTGTTCTCCACCCCCTAACACCCCCTGTCTAAAACCGGAACATAGTAAGCACTCGGTGTTAAGATTTCTTTCTTAAATGAACAGACATGGAGTTTTTGATCTTTTTCGGGTGTCATCCAGTTGTAATCATCCTGTACACACAACTTTGTATCTTTTGGTCAAATTTCACAGACTAACCGTCATCATTCTTTTTGCAGATTGCTACATGGCCTGCATGACCATCATTTTTCATAGCTACATACTTATGTATCAAGGGAAAGTCGCTCAGTCGTGTCCAGCTCTTTGCGGCCCCATGGACTGTAGCCTACCAGGCTCCCCTGTCCATGGGATTTTCCAGGCAATAGTACTGGAGTAGATTGCCATTTCCTTCTCCAGGGGATCTTCCTGATTCAGGGATTGAACCCAGGTCCCCCGCGTTGTAGACAGACGCTTTACTGTCTGAGCCACCAGGGAAGTCTGTGTATCAAGGGAGCATAACATAATTCACTAACCCATTTCCTAGTTTGGGACATTCATTTCTGACCTTTCTGTAATATAAATTAACACTGATAAAAAAAATATATCCATGCTGTATCAGTCAGTGACTACAGCCGTGAAATTAAAAGACGCTTGCTCCTTGGAAGAAAAGCTATGACAAACCTTAACAGCGTATTAAAAAGCAGAGACATTACTTTGCCGACAAAAGTCAGTCTAGTCAAAGCTATGGTTTTTCCAGTAGTCGTGTATGGACATGAGAGTTGGACCATAAAGAAAGGTGAGCACCGAAGAATTGATGCTTTTGAACTGTGGTGTTGGAGAAGACTCTTGAGAGTCCTTTGGACTGCAAGGAGATCCAACCAGTCCATCCTAAAGGAGATCAGTCCTGGGTGTTCATTGGAAGGACTGATGCTGAAGCTGAAATTCCCAATACTTCGGTTATCTGATGCAAAGAACTGACTCCTTGGAAAAGACCCTGATGCTGGGCAAGATTGAAGCCAGGAGGAGAAGGGGACGACAGAGGAAGAGATGGGTTAGATGGCATCACTGACTGAATGGACATGAGTTTGAGCAAGCTCCAGGAGTTGGTGATGGACAGGGAGGCCTGGTGTGCTGCAGTCCAGGGGGTGCAGTCAGACAGTACATACAGTCAAGAAAACTAATAGCAAATAACGTGAGAAACCAGCTGGGGGTGATTCATTTATTTATTTATTTTCTGGACATTTTTAGTTTTAACTTTTTAAACACCAAAAACATTTTGTATTGGGGTATAGCCAATTAACAATGTTGTGATAGTTTCAGGTGGACAGTGAAGGGACTCTGCCATAGGTATGCATGTATTCATCTTCCCCACACTCCCCTCCCATTCAGGCTGTCACAGGACATGGAGCAGAGTTCCGTGTGCTATACAGTAGGTTTTTTTTTTTGGTTGTTCATTTTAAATATAGCAGTGTATACATGACCTTCCCAAAGTCCTTGACTATCCCGTCCCTCCGGCAACCATGAGTTGGTTTTCTAAGTCTGTCTCTTTCTGATTTTGCAAGTAAGTTCCTTTGTATCATCTCTTTTTAGATTTCACATACAAGGGATGTCATGCTATTTCTCCTTCTCTGTCAGACTGACTGCAGTGTGACACTCTTTAGGTCCATCCATGTTGCTGCACATGGCCCTGTCTCATTCTGTTTAACGGCTGAGTAGCGCTCCATCGGATGTGTGTGCCACACCGTGTTTACCCACTCCTCTGTTGATGGCATCTAGGTGCTCTCCACGGCTCGGCTGCTGTAAGCAGCACTGCAGTGAGCACTGGGGTGCATGGATCCTTTCAAACCATCGTTTTCTCCAGATAATGTGTGCAGGAGTGGAGTCGCTGAATCATACGTTAAGTTTATCTTTAATTTAAACAGAAGTAAGATTCTCAAAAAGCACCGAGTTAAAATATATGTGAGGATAGATGGACAGCTTATTTGGGAGAGTTACCAGGAGGGCTGGAGAAGTAGCTCTGCAGCTAGGCACGGCACGCGGATCTCACAGAAGGCTTGGTCTGATGCTGTGACTGCACGCCACACCCTGCGGCCTGGCCTGCGCTCCCGCTGCTGCAGCGGTGCTGTCTGAGCCTGATGGACCCCTTGCCCTCCTCCGAGGGAACCCAGACCTGCAGTATCTGCTTTATCTGCAAGTATCTGCCTTATCAGAACCCCTGAGAGAGGAATTTCCTATATTCCCTAGAAAAATAATACAGGATTGCACACTGTTAGTTATTTCTGTATTTAGGATGGTTTGTGTAGGGTGGATTCCTGGAAGTAGAATTACCAGTCCACAGAACATGAACAAAATTTTTGATGAGAAGATCAGACCTGTTGACCTCAACAGTTGGGCCTTGTAGCTTTTTGCTTCCTTGGATTAATCTTTTCCTTGATCGTGTCGTTTATTGGCTATACTTAGTGAACTGAGTTTTTTAGAACTTTAGTTCTTGATATGGAAGGACTTTTAATTTAATCTCTCCTTTAAAAGAGAATCATCTTTCCTCTTAATTATTTTTTCCCTTTTGGGTTGGGGTGCCTAGATTCATGCTAGAATCTGAAAAATGGATGGCATATTCTTTCAAATTAGATTGTTTTAAGTTAGTACACATACAAACTTAGGGTGTGGAAATTCATTGTTCATGGCAGTGTGAACTTAGTTTTTCAAAAGTTCCTTCTTTCAATCCCATGCTCCCACCCTACATAAACGTAAACATCCATATGCTTCTTCCTGCCCTTCCCCTAGGCTTTCTTGTGTTTAGTTTGGTTTTGGTGATGGACCAGCATTCACTCTGCTTAAAACAGGAGGCAGGTGCTCTTAGCTCCCCACCCCAGGAGCTGCTTTTCTTCTGGGGCCTTGGGGAGAGTGGGGAGGCTTGGATTTGAAGCCATTCCACAGTCACTCACCTGTTCTGACTACACCTTCCTTCTTACCAGAATCGGAGGCTCTTCCTATGCCTGTTACATGTTGGGTGGGTGTAGGAAAATGTTTGTTAGCCGAGCCCAGTGCTTGTTATTCCTGTGGGTGTTTTCATATGTAATGCAGACAGTTATGTTGCTGCCTTTGCTTTCAGGGAAGGAGGAACTTGCAAAGACCCTGTCTCTTTACAAATAGTAACTTAATCTACTGCGATGTTGAAGATGCTTTGTGCAGACCTTGGTATTTCTGAGTTCTTCAAGTATTCCCTTTACCCCTTATAGTTTTAAAACTGTTGTGAGTTGGTTGCACCCCATGGTAACATTCTCCTGAGCCCCCTGTTCAGGAAAGGTGGTCTAGGGTGTGGATTGGGGGGGTGGCATGTAGCAAAGGCAGCAATCTAGGTGAAGGGAGAACTTTGAAAAGCAAAACAGATCTTCCCTAGAAACAGTTAATCATATTATTAGACAGACTGCTTCAGCAGCTGGTGAAGCAGCAGGAGCATGCCAGTTTTGCTCCCTTAGTCACCGGGAGTGATCATGCACTTGGCCTTCAGCAGAGCAGGGTCGTAGAGAGGGCGTCTTTAAACAGCTCTGTCTGGCTTTTGGCAAATGGAATCTGCACTGGCAGTTTGAAGCACATGCCCATGAGTTCCCCCATCAACCCCTGGCTCTTCTGGTTGGACTGTCTGGCTGCGGAAGTTGCTGAGAAAAATGTAAATAAAGCTGCAGAGAGCCATTGGCACAGTAAGTGCAGTGTCCTGCAGAAGAACAAGATTCGTTTTGCAGCCCTTTCTTTTTGTCTCTGTTTCTGGAGGGAGGCTTCTTGTGATGCAGTATATTTGATAGGCACTTGTTTTTCGAGCAGTTGGTAAAATAGCCATGGATTTAGATGCCTACTGTGTATTTGAAGGAAGTTGGTTTAGTGTCTGGTTCTGCGCTTAGCACCTAGCAAGTTATTTCTTCATGGGAACTTGTATATGAACGTGCTGGGTAGATTCAAGTGGGGCAAGAGCTGTTTGTTTGTTTCTTGTTCTTCAGCAGGTTGATCTGCTTCTGAGCAGAGAGTGAACCCCGCTGCTCTTATACACCTCCTTGTTTTGTATGATCGGGGGCAGTCCGCACTGATTTTGGATCTTTGTTTTTGTGCTAAATTTAGGGCTATAGTCTCATCTTTTTAAACATACTATCAACTTGAAAATTTTAAAATGGTTGATCAGTTCTGATGTAAATGAGGCTGATTTATAATACTGAGAGGCTTTAGTATAAAGAAGAGCTGGGTTTGCCACTCCTCAGGAAATGTCGTTCTTGAGAAATATGGACGCTGGAAGCTTCTAGCCCTTTGTAGGAGGTGATGGCGAGCGCTTTGAGGACCAGCGGGCTCCTCCGGCTTCTTCCCACTGGTGTAAGCTGCCGCACAAAGTGGTTAATTCTTTGCCCATTGACCCTTCACCATACTTATTATTTCATGGTCCTTTGAAATAAAAATAAAAGCAGGATGTGGTACATTTCAGTTCAGGCTGGAAGTGTCTCCTGCCTGAAACCCTTTACCCACTTAGGCAGTTGTTTCCTTGTTCATTATTTCCTAGGAATGTTAAGGAGAAGCGGAAGCCCCTGATTGAGATGGTCACATGTTGGGTCTGCTTGATCTGTTTCCCCCCATAGGGTATGAACTTTGTTACCCTATTAATAACCCATGGGAATGTTGCAGCCAAAAATTGAAGTCAGGATACATTGTAGATTTAGAAATTTAGTTTTTTCTTAATTAGCTGACTGCTGTGGACATTCTCTTCAACCTAGATATTCATAGCAAATGACTAATACAGAAATTTTTCCTAAGAATTTCCCCCCCAACCCCCCAAAAAACTGCTCCCAAGGCAATGTCATGTTATGGTAAAAAAGAGATGGTTCTCACTCGAGGGTAGAAATATATGTACTTTCCCATCAGCCTCATATATTCACGCATGTCGTATATATACTTTCCCATCAGCCTCGTATATTCACGTGTGTCGGTGGAACCAGTACACTTCCAGTTCAGTTCAGTTACTCAGTCGTGTCCGACTCTTTGCAACCCCATGAATCGCAGCACGCCAGGCCTCCGTGTCCATCACCAACTCCTGGAGTTCACTCAGACTCACGTCCATCGAGTCGGTTAAGCCATCCGGCCATCTCATCCTCTGTCGTCCCCTTCTCCTCCTGCCCCCAGTTCCTCCCAGCATCAGAGTCTTTTCCAGTGAGTCAACTCTTCACATGAAGTGGCCAAAGTACTGGAGTTTCAGCTTCAGCATCATTCCTTCCAAAGAACACCCAGGGCTGATCTCCTTTAGAATGGGCTGGTTGGGTTTTGGTTGATTTATATAAGAAACTGCCAGGGCAGACACTGCAGGTACCTGCAGAATGGTTAGTTAGCAGATAGATACAGGAGTGGAGTAAAACCAAAAAAAAAGCCTAGGCAGAGTCCCAGGATCAGGGACTGTAAAAATGACTTGTTATTTATTCCTGAAGTTAAAAACTGTTCCTCTCTAACCAGTCATTGTGGGCCTAGTGTGTGCCTGGCCTGAGCAGTCAAAGGCCATCCCTTCGGGCCTCTGAGCAGCTGCTGGGCGGGCCCTGGATGCAGCTGCTCTGGGAGCCCCGAGCTGGACTTGGGCACCAGCCCCTGGGGCCAGGGAGGGAGCTGTCCAGAGAAGCAAGGTTTTCATGAAGTCTTTAGGCAGGAAACAAGCACTCATTAGTTGGGTAAGCTTGGTTCACTTTAGAAAGGGTGTGAAACGGAACCACCTATTTACTCTATAAGTGCGAGTCAGAGAACATGCTCTGGAAGAACTGTATCCGACGTGCTTTCACACCCTCCTTGCTCGTGGTTTAGTTGAGTCCTTTGGACTGGCAGTTTTCTGGCAAAGTGCAAGTGCTCTGGCCAGCTATAACACACCTGGGTGTTGCCAGGCATTTACAGTCACTGTGAACTACATGGGCTGGAGCAGATCCAAGAGGGGAGAAGTAGGCCAAGGGGGAGGGCCACGATGCACCTCGGGCACTAAAAACAGAGGCTGGAAAGGAGATGCTTCCACTGGTCAGAAATGTACCTAATGTTTTTTATGGCCTGTTGCCAAATTGACTGTTTTTTAAAAAAATTATTATTTATTTGCTTTTGCCTGTGCTCAGTCTCTGTGGCTGTGCGTAAGCGCTCTCGCAATGGCGAGTGGGGGCTGCTCCCCAGTTGCTCTGCTGCTCGTCTTGGTGGCTTGTTGTGGCGCGCGGGCCTCAGTAGCTGTGGCGTGCAGGCTCAGTGGGCGCGGCTCCTGGGCTCCAGAGCTCGTGGGCTCAGTAGTGGCATGCGGGCTTAGTTGCTCTGTGGCATGAGGGGTCTTCCTCGATTAGGGACCCCAACCGTGTCCCCTGCATTGGCCGGTGGACTTTCAACCACCAGGGAGTCATTGTGCGAAATGATTTTCAACAGAATGCTGGGAGGGAAAGGTAGATGGCCTGCTTTGATGTCTGATCATAGTATTAGGCCTTTAAATTCACACAGCTGCAAGAGTTTCTGAGGGATCCCATCATGACATCACTGGGCCTTCAGGCTGAGTCATATCTAAAAACTGCCCCTGGTACCACTGGAGCACACCTTCTCTCTGAAGGTCTTAGGGGTAAGGGATCTGAAGTATTTTTCCCTTTCACCTGTCAGTTCTGAAGTTAGGCATCCTTCTCTGAATCCCAGGAATATTTAAGACTGTTCACCCAATCTTACTTTATTACTGAGCCACAGGGAGCCCATTACCAACATGACGCTTGCCCCCATCAGCAGATTTGTGGAGATCTCTGCGCCTCTCATGTAAAAGGAATTAGAAACTTTAGAAGCATATCCCTTAATGTGAAGGAACTAGAATCCAGGGAGTTTATACTACAGCTCAGGCAGGGTCAGAAAGCTGCAAGTAGTCTTGGTGCCCAGCCCACACTTCCTCCCCTGTCGCCATCCAGCCCCACCCCCCAAATGCAGGAAAGGAGGGCCCTTTCTGGTCGCCATACACCCCCACAGACAGCTGCAGGGGGCAAGGTCAGCGCTTAGCAGGCTCCCGTGGGGCTTGCACGAGGGTCACTTTGGCTTACTGACTTAGAATGCTTCTCTGAGTCCCTGTGAAATACTTTTTGAATAGTTATTCTTTTAAATAAAGTCTTTATTGTAGTATAACATACCTGTGTTCACAGTTCATAAATGTGTAACACAGTGAATGAATAGGAATTATGCTGCTGTGAATATTCATGTACACATTTTTACATGGGCATACATATTTTCTTTGCTCTGGTGTATATATCTGGAAATGGAATTGCTGAATCATATGGCAACTGTGTTTAACCATTTGAAGAACTGACAGTTTTTCAAAGTGTACCGTTTTTTATTCCAAGTGGCAGTATATGAGAGTTCCAGTTTCTCCACGTCCTTGCCAGCACTTACCTTCTTTTTCGCTGCAACCATCCTGATGGGTATGAAATGATATTTTAATGTGGTTGTGATTTGCATTTCCCTGATGATTGATGATGTTGAGCAATTTTTATGGGCTTGTGGGCCATCTGTGTATCTCTGGAGAAATGTTTGTTCAGCTCCTTTGCCCATTTTTTCTGTCTTTAAAATGTATTTATGTTTTAATTGAAGGATAATTGCTTTACAGAATTGTTTTCTGTCAAATATTAACGTGAATCAGCCACAGGTATAGATAAATCCCCTCCCTCTTGAACCTCCCAGCCCTGCCCCGCCTCCCTCCCCATCCCACCCCTCTAGGTTGATACAGAGCCCCTGTTTGAGTTCCCTGAGACATACAGCAGATTCCCATTGGCTGTCTGTTTTACATATGGTAACGGAAGTTTCCATGTTTCCCTCTCCATACATCTCGCCCACTCTTCCCCTCTTCCCATGTCCATAAGTCTGTTCTGTATGTCTGTTTCTCCGTTGCCACCTTGCAAATAAATTTATTGGTACCATCTTTCTAGATTCCTTATATATACATTAGTATACAATATTTATCTTTCTCTTTCTGACTTACTTCACTTTGTATAATAGGCTCTAGGTTCATCCACCTCATTAGAACTGACTCAAATGTGTTCCTTTTTATGGCTGAGTAATATTGCATTGTGTATATGTACCACAACTTTTCTATCCATTCATCTGTGGATGGACATCTAGGTTGCTTCCGTGTTCTAGCTGTTGTAAATAGTGCTGCAGTGAGCAATGGGATACATGTGTCTCTTTCAATTTTGTTTCCCTCAGGGTATATGCCTAGGAGTGGGATTGCTGGGTCATCTGATGGTTTAACTCCTGATTTTTTAAGGAATATCTATACCGTCTTTCATAGTGGCTGTATCAATTTACATTCCCACCAACAGCACAAGAGGGTTCCCTTTTCTCCACACCCTCTCCAGCATTTACTGTTGGTAGACTTTTGACGATGGCCGTTCTGACCAGTGTGAGGTGATATCTCATTCTGGTTTTGATTTGCCCCTCTGTAATAATGAGTGATGTTGAACGCCTTTTCATGTGTGTGTTAGCCATGTGTCTGTCATCTTTGGAGAAACGTCTGTTTAGTAGATCTTTTTCCCACTCTTTGATTGGGTTGTTTGTTTTTCTGGTATTGAGTTCTATGAGCAGCTTGTGTATTTTGGAAATTAGTCCTTTGTCAGTTGTTTCATTTTGCTATTTTCTCCCATTCTGAGGGTTGATTTTCACCTTGTTTGTAGTTACCTTTGCTGTTCATTTGCCCATTTTTAAATTGTTTTTTTTGGTATCATAGGGTTAACCATATATTCTGAATACAAGTTCCTTATCAGATAAGATTTACAAATATTTTCTCTCATTCTGTGGATTACTTTTTACTTTATAGTGTCCTTTGAAGCACAAAAGTTTTAAACTTTGAGAAATCTCATTTTATCTTTTGTCTCTTTTGCTTTAAGTATAATAGGTAAGAAATCATTGCCTGTAATCAAGGTCATGAATATCTACACCTTTGTTTTCTAATTTGTATGTATAATGTGAGGTAGAGTTTAATATTTTTTTATAAAAAGAAAAGAAATTTTTGTTCAAGGAAAGTCTCAGTAGTACAATTAATCATGTGTAACAAAGATATTTATACACTGTTTATAACTCAGGCTTTAGAAAAACATTTTCAGGAAGTTTGTGATATTACTAATAGCAACTATGTACTAAATAAATAGCATTAATACTTAGCATATTATTTATTAACCCTCTCATCAGTCCCATAAAGTAGTAACAATATGTCCATGTTGAATTTGAGGAAACTGACGTTTAGAGGGTTAAGGGACTTTGTCAAGGTGACGGTACGTGTTTCAGAGCCTAGGTCTATCTAATTCCTAGTGTATGGACTCAAATAGTGCTGATTGCTTTACAACTTCTTAAGAGTAAAGTGAGTCAGAAAGGCAGCATATTATTCTATCAGTTAAGAATTCAAAGTATCTGAAATGGGTAGAATTAGCTTACAGAGTAGTAGTAGACTCAGCCAGAATTCTAAATGTTCATTATTAAAGACGGATTTAATTCCTGTGCACTGACAAAGTGACTGGCCAGCCTTTTCTTAATCAGAAATAAACAGAGCTAACAGATGGTGTAGGTCAGTGCTGGGAGATACATTCTGTAAGGTTTAAGCCTCATCACACTCTCTCTAAAGTAGTTTCTGCCTATTCTGCCTCTTAACCAAGAGAAAACTAATTGATATGAAGCATTTTGTGAACTAAAAATCACTATGAGAATATTGCATTCTGTGTTTTTTGGTGGTTTTTTTTTTTGGTCTTTTTGAAATAATGTATTCTGGGCTGTGCTGGGTCTTGGTTGCTCAAGGCAAGCTTTCTCCAGCTGCAGCAAGCGGGGCTGCTCTTGGCAGCTGTGCACGGGCTTCTCCTGGCTTCTCGCATTGCCAGGCACAGGCTGTAGGCACCCAGGCTCCGTGAGCGGCTCAGGAGCCCAGAGCATGCGGGCCTCAGGAGTTGGCACGTGTGGGCTCGGTTCTTGTGGCTCCCAGGCTCCAGAGCAGGGGCGCAGCAGGTGTGACGCACAGGCCTCGTTTCTCCACAGCATGTGGGGTCTTCCCGGAGCAGGGATTGAGCCTGTGTCCCTCGCAGGGTCAGGAGGAGTCCGCCACTGCACCACCCGGGGAGTCCCATTCTGTTGTCTTTTTATGGTGAATTTTTTGTTGGTAAAATCAACGCTTCTGAAAGAAAAAGTTTTTCCTAATCACCCCAATAATTCATCATGCTTTGCTTTATAAAATTGAGATATAATTCACTTGCCATAAATTTCACCCCTTTAAAATGTACAGTTTAGTAAGTTTCACAAGGTTGTACAGCCATTACCACTATCTAATTTTAAAACATTTTCATCGTTTTAAAAAGAAATTCCATTGAATTCCCTAGCTGTCCTGTGGTTAGGTCTCTGCACTTTCACTGCCAAGGGCCTGGTTCAGTCCCTCATTGGGGATCTAAGATGCACCAAGCCGCTGGGTTTAGCCAAAAGAAAAAAAGAAACTCCCTATCTATCAGACGTCCTCGCCCCTTCTCCCGTCCTTTCAGCGCCTGCCAACCACTGATGCACCTCCTGCCCCTCGGTGCTGCCTGCTCTGGACTGTTGTGACGCGCTGCACATGTTCATCTGGCGTGGCATGTGCCAGTTTGAAGTCCCTTTGATTGCCGAAGAACACTCGATGGCATGCCTACACCGTGCTTTCTTTATTCATTCATCAGGTAGCAGATACGCAATTGTTTTTACTTCTGAGCTATTATGAATGATGCTAATATGAACATTTCTGTGCAGGATAGTTGTAGACATATGTTTACCTTTCTCTGGAGTGTATACCTAGGAGTGCAGTTGTTGGTTCACGTGGCAACCTTTGAGAATTGGTCAGACTGTTTCCAAAGAAGCTGTGCCACTCTGTATTCCCTCTGGCAGTGTGCTAGAGTTTCAGGTTTTCTGCATCCTTGTCAGCACTTGTCATTGTCCATCTTTTGGATTGTAGCCATCCAAATGGGTGTGAAGTGATATGTTGTTGTGGGTTTAAATTTAATTTCCTTAGTAACTAATGATGTTGAGCCTTTCATATGCTACTGGTCATTTGTATATCTTCTTGGGAGACATTTCCATTCATCTCCTTTGCCTCTTTTTTTTAAGAAGTATTAAGTTGTAATAAATAGTTCTTGATAGTCTATATGTACATGTCCATGTATTAGGTACACCATCTGCAAAATTTTCCTCCTATTTTACAGACTGTCTTTCCACTTTCTAAATCACATCCTTTGACGCACAGAGCTGTTTAATTTTGACGGCGGCCGCTCCACTGGTTGTGTTGTTGATTAGGCTTTGGTGTCATGTCGAGGAAACCGTCACCTAATCTAAGTTCACAAAGAGTTACACCTCTATTTTCTTCTCAGAATTTATTATTTTAGCTCTTACATTTAATACTTTGATCCATTTTGAGTTAATTTTTCCTATTTTTAAGTTATGAAATATATAAGATTTACTACTTTACACATACAGGTCAATAGTATTAAATACACTCATAATGTTGTGCAGCGTCCACCACCATCCATCTCCATAACTTCTCTTCATCTTGTAGAACAGACTTTTTACCCATTAAACACTAATGCCTATTGCCATCTCCTCCTTGTACCCAGGAACCACCACTCTGCTCTCTACTCTCTAAGAATTTGACTACTTTCAGGGTTTCACTGAGTGTGTGTGTGCTGACTCACTTCAGTGGTGTCTGACTCTGTGATCCTATGGACGCAGCCCACCAGGCTGCTCTGTCCATGGGATTCTCCAGGCAGGAATACTGGAGTGGGTCGCCCTACTCTTCACCAGGGGATCTTCCCTGTCCAGGGGTAGAACCCAGGTCTCTCCAGTTGCCCACGCCGGCGTGGATTACCACTAGCACCACCAGGGAAGCCCAGGGGGCACCACTCTTTCTTTCTGTCTCTGAGAATTTGACAGGAGTGAAGTCACACAGTAGTTGGTTGTCTGTCTGTGAGTGGCTTATCTCACTTAGCATGATGTCCTCTAAGCTCATCTGCATTGCAGCATGTGCCAGAATCTCCTTACTTTAAAACGCTGAATAATACTCCATTGTATGAATATGGCACATTTTGTTTACCTGTTATCTGTACACAGACACTTCGGTTGCTTCCACCTCTTGACTTTTATGAATACTGCCACTGTAAATGTGTGTATAAATACCTCTTTGAGGCACTGCTTTCAATTCTTTGTTTTGATAGTAGCCATTATAGTGAGTATGAGATAGCATCTTGTAGGTTTGATATGTTGCTAAGTTTTAGAAGTTCTTGATAGAATCAGAGGTTTATACCTTGTCAGATACATGATTTCAAATGTTTTTTCTCATTCTGTAGTTTGCGTTTCCACTCTGTTGATACTGTCTTTCAGTGCACAAATATTAAAAATTTTTATGAAGTCTGCATTGTGTGATTTCTTTTTTTTTCCCCTTCAGTTCCCTGTGCCTTTTGTCTCGCATCATTAAATTGTTGCCGAATCTAGTGGTGTGGTGACTTTTCTCCTAGGTTTTCTTCTGAGAGTTTTGTAGTTTCAGGTCTGACGTTTAGGTCTTTGAATTAATTTATGTCTCTGATTGAATTGATTCTTGTGTATGGTGTGAGGTAAGAGCCCAGCTTCGTTCTTTTGCATATGGATATTCTTTTTCTAGCACTTTTGTTGAAAAGAATGTTTTTTCCCCCATTGAATGGTCTCAGCTCCCTTCTCAAAAATTGTTTAACCATATATGCAAACAGTTTACTTCTGGAATGTCTTTTCCTTTGGTCTGTATGTTTGTCTTTATGCTAATACCACAATTTTGTGACTAAAGCTTTGTAGCAGGTTTTGAAATCATGAAGTGCAAGTCCCCAAACTTTGTTCTTTATCAAGATAGTTTTGTCTGTTTGGGATCCCTTGAAATTCCATATGAAGCTCAGGATGGGTTTTTCCATTTCTGCAAAAAAAAAAAAAAGTTCATTGTAACTTTGATAGGAATTGTATTGAATCTGTAAATCACTTTGGGAAATATTGACATACTAGCAGTGTTAAGTCTTTCAACCCATGAACATGGAAAATGTTTCCATTTATTCCTCTCAGCAGTGTTTCGCAGTTTTTAATGTACAAATCTCTTACCTTTTAGGGGCTTCCCTCAAAGCTCAGCCAGTGAAGAGTCTGCCTGCAGTGCAAGAGACCCAGGTTCAATTCCTGGGTGGGGCAGATCCCCTGGAGAAGGAAACGGCAACCCACTCCAGGATTCTTACCTGGACAATCCCACGGACAGACGAGCCTGGCAGGGGTTGGAAGAGTCGGACACAACTGAGCGACTAAGCACACACTTACCTTTTACTTCTTCTTTTCTAACTTGGATGCTGTTTCTTTCTTTTGCCTGCTTCATTGCTCTTGCTGGAACTTCCAGTACAGTGTTGAGTAGAGAAGGTGAAAGCAGGCATCCTTATTATAGAGGAAAAGTTCTCAGCCTTTGACCATTGAGCGTGATGTTGACTCTGGGTTGTTCGTATACAGCTTTTATTAAGTTCAGATAATTTGTTTCCATTCCTAGTTCATTGAGTGTTTTTATCATGAAAGGATGATAAATTTTGTCAAATGCTTTGACTCCTTCTATTGAGATGATATTGTGGGATTTTCCTTCATTGTGCTAATGCCGTGTATTATGATGATAGGTTTTTGTATGTTGACCCAGTATCTTGGCCCGGCTTATGTCAGGGCAGTGCTGGCCTCAGAACGAGTTAAGTGTTCCTCACTCTTCAGTGTTGTGGCTGAGTCTGAGAATGCTGCTCTAAGTATTTGGTAGAAATGACCGGTGAAGCTGTTGGGTCCAGGGTTTTCTTTATGAGATTTTTCTAATTGATTCATTTCTCCTTCGTAGTTAATGGTCTATTCATGTTTTCCGTTTCTTCATGCCTTAGTTGTGGCTGCTGAGTTGCTTCAGTCGTGTCCGACTCTTAGCGACCCCATGGACTGCAGCCCACCAGGCTCCTCCGTCCATGGGATTTTCCAGGCAAGAGTTCTGGAGTGGGGTGCCATCACCTTCTCCCTTTAGTCATGGCAGGTTTGTTAATTTCATCTAGGTTATCCAATTTGTTGGCATACAACTGATCATAGTATTCTTTTATAAACTTTTATATTTCTATAGAATTGATAATAATCTCACTTTTCTTTCCAATTTCAGTAATTTGAGTAATTTCTTTCCCCTTAGTCCATCTAGCTAGGTTCAGTTGAGTTCAGTCCTGTGTGACTCTTTGCCAACCCCGTGGACTGAAGCACGCCAGGCTTCCCTGTCCTCACCAATTCTCAGAGCTTGCTCAGACTCACATCCATTGAGTTGGTTATGCCATCCAACCATCTTATCTTCTGTCATCCCCTTCTACTCCCGCCTTCAATCTTTCCGAGCATCGGGGTCTTTTCCAATGAGTCAGTTCTTTGCATCCGGTGGCCGAAGTATTGGAGAGGCGGGGATCTCCTTGCAGTCCAAGGGACTCTGAAGAGTCCTCTAACACCACAGCTCAAAAGCATCCATTTTTCGGTGCTCAGCTTTCTTTATGGTCCAACTCTCACATTCATGCATGACTACTGGAAAAACCGTAGCTTTGACTAGATGGACCTTTGTCAACAAAGTAATGTCTCTACTTTTTAATACACTGTCTAGGTTGGTCATAGCTTTTCTTCCAAGGAGCAAGCGTCTTTTAATTTGATGGCTGCAGTCACCATCAGCAGTGATTTTGAAGCCCAGGAAAATAAAGTCTGTCACTGTTTCCATTGTTCCCCATCTATTTGCCATGAAGTGATGGGACCAGATGCCATGATCTTCATTTTTTGAATGTTGAGTTTTAAGCCAACTTTTTCACTCTCCTCTTTGACTTTCATCAAGAGGCTCTTGAGTTCTTCGCTTTCTGCCGTAAGGGTGTTGTCATCTGCGTATCTGAGGTGATTGATATTTCTCTCGGCATCTTGCTTCCAGCTTGTGCTTCATCCAGCCCTGCATTTGCATGATGTGCTCTGCATGTAAATTAGATAAGCAGGGTGACAGTATACAGCCTTGGCGTACTGCTTTCCTGAGGTGGAACCAGTCTGTTGTTCCATGTCAACTGTTGCTCCTTGACTTGCATACAGATTTCTCAGGAGGCAGGTAAGCTGGTCTGGTATTCCTGTCTCTTAAAGAATTTTCCACAGTTTGCTGTGATCCACACAGTCAAAGGCTTTGGCATAATCAAGAAAGCAGAAGTAGATGTTTTTCTGGAACTCTCTTGCTTTTTCCATGATCCATTGGATGTTGGCAATTTGATCTCTGGTTCCTCTGCCTTTTCTAAATCCAGCTTGAACATCTGGAAGTTCACAGTTCATGTACTGTTGAAGCCTGGCTTGGAGAATTTTGAGCATTACTTCGCTAGCATGTGATACGAGTGCAGTTGTGCAATAGTTTGAACAGTCTTCTTCAGTTTGGTCAATTTTGTTGATCTTTTCAAAGAATCAGCTTTGATTTGTTGATTTTTTATATAGTTTTCTTATTATAAATAATAATCTTTATTATATCCTTTCTCTTGCTAACTTTGAATTCAGTTTGTTCTTTTCTTTTTTACCCTAGTTGTAAAAGTTAGGTTATTCATTTGAGATTTTTCTTTTTTTTAAACTCATTTCTAGCTCCTTAGTTTCCCACTTAACACCACTTTTGCAAATTCCCTAAGTTGTGGTATGTTATGTTTCTGTCTCCATTCATTTCCAAGGTTTTTATAATTACCCTTATGGTTTCCTTTTTGATTCATTGGTCATTGAAGAATATGTTGTCTAATTTCCACAAATTTGTGATTTTTTCCAGTTTCCTCTTATTGGCGATTTCTAACTTCATTCTGTTATGGTCAGAGAACACTTTGTCAGATTCAGTTCAGTTCAGTTCAGTTCAGTCGCTCAGTCCTGTCCGACTGTTTCCGACCCCATGAATCGCAGCACGCCAGGCCTCCCTGTCCATCACCAACTCCCAGAGTTCACTCAAACTCATGTCCATCGAGTCGGTGATGCCATCCAGCCATCTCATCCTCTGTCGTCCCCTTCTCCTCCTGCCCGCAATCCCTCCCAGCATCAGAGTCTTTTCCAATGAGTCAACTCTTCACATGAGGTGGCCAAAGTACTGGAGCTTCAGCTTTAGCATCACTCCTTCCAAAGAACACCCAGGGCTGATTTCCTTTAGAATGGACTGGTTGGATCTCCTTGCAGTCCAAGGGACTCTCAAGAGTCTTCTCCAGCACCACAGTTCAAAAGCATCAATTCTTCGGTGCTCAGCTTTCTTCGCAGTCCAACTCTCAAATCCATACATGACCACAGGAAAAACCATAGCCTTGACTAGATGGACCTTAGTCGGCAAAGTAATGTCTCTGCTTTTGAATATACTATCTAGGTTGGACATAACTCCTTCCAAGGAGTAAGCGTCTTTTAATTTCATGGCTGCAGTCACCATCTGCAGTGATTTTGGAGCCCCCAAAAATAAAGTCTGACACTGTTTCCACTGTTTCCCCATCTGTTTCCCATGAAGTGATGGGACCAGATGCCATGATCTTCGTTTTCTGAATGTTGAGCTTTAAGCCAACTTTTTCATTCTCCTCTTTCACTTTCATCAAGAGGCTTTCCAGTTCCTCTTCACTTTCTACCATAAGGGTGGTGTCATCTGCATATCTGAGGGTATTGATATTTCTCCTGGCAATCTTGATTCCAGCTTGTGCTTCTTCCAGCCCAGCGTTTCTCATGATGTACTCTGCATAGAAGTTAAATAAGCAGGGTGACAATATACAGCCCTGACGTACTCCTTTTCCTATTTGGAACTGGTCTGTTGTTCCATGTCCAGTTCTAACTGTTGCTTCCTGACCTGCATATAGGTTTCTCAAGAGGCAGGTCAGGTGGTCTGGTATTCCCATCTCTTTCAGAATTTTCCACAGTTTAGTTTCCATTAAGTCTTCTCTTTCCTCATGCATCTGATGGTTCTGTTCCTTCTTGAGATTGCGATATTGAAGTCTCCAATTATTGCAGAACTGTCTGTTTCTTCCTTAAGTTCTATCAGTTTGGGCTTCATGTACTTTTCTGGTTATAAAGTGTGTAACTTTGTGATTATTATATCTTCTTGCTGTGTTCAATCTCTTATTAGTATCGTTCCTTGGCTTCCCTGGTGGCTCAGAGGATAAGAGTCTGCCTGCAGTGCAGGAGACCTGGGTTCGATCCCTGGGTCGGGAAGATCCCCTGGAGAAGGAAGTGGGAACCCACTCCAGGATTCTGGCCTGGAGAATCCCATGGTTGGAGGAGCCTGGCAGGCTACAGTCCAGGGTGTCACAAGAGTTGGACACGACTGAGCGACTTCACTTTCTCCTTTCTTTGTCTCTTAAACCCTGTTAAACTTGAAAGTCTGCTTTGGTTGATGTTAGAACAGCTACCTCTGCTCTCTCTTGGTTTTTGTTTGCATAAATTAATTTTTTCCTTCCTTTCCTTTTCAGCCTGTTTGTGTCTTGGGTTCTGAAGTGAGCCTTCCAGGCAGCATGCAGTTGAAACAGAAAGTCTCAACGGTGTTCTGCCATTATGCCCTTTGATTAGAGAGTTTTATTGATTTGCATTTACAATATTTACGTGTGAGGAGCTTCTGTCGTTTTGCTCTTTGTTGTATATATGCCTTACAGCTTTTTTGTCCTTCATTTCCTGCATTCCTGTCTTCTTTTATATTTGGTTGGTTTTTTGGTAGTGAAGTCTTTAAATCACTTCTCATTTTCTTTTGTGCCTGTTCCATGGGTGTTTTCTTTACGGTTACCATAAAGGTTACATATAACATCCTGAAGTTGCAAATTCACACTAGCATGAACTTACACCAACTTAATTTCGCTCACCAGCAAACATGTTTCCTTTACAGGTCTGTCCCTACCTCTTTCAGTAGTTGATGTCACTGATTACATTTTTGTGCCCCAAAACATAAGCTAATAATTCTTTTAAATACGTTAGTCCCCTTAATTATGTAGAAAACAAGATTCTGAGTTTCCTGCCAAAGATATAGCAATAGTATTTACAATAATTGAGGGTTTTTAAAGTGTATTTTTAGAAAACAAAAGGTGCAGTTGTAAACCGTTGCTACAGTGACACCGGTGTTTTATAATTGCCGTGTGATTGCATTTGTTGGCATTCTTGTTTCTCCGTGCCCTAGTGTCTTTTCTTTTCTTCTCGCAGGGCAAGGCTAGTCACCACAAATTCCCTTAGCTTTTGTTTATCTGGGAATGTCTTGGTTTCTCTCACTTTTAAAAATACTTGTTTATTTTCCTGTGTATTTCAGTTGAAGTATGTGTGTGTGTGAGTACCCAGTCACTCAGTCGTGTTCCATTCTTTGTGACCCCTTGGACTGTAGCCCACCAGGCTCCTCTGTCCATGGAATTTTCCAGGAAGGAATACCGGTGTGGGTTGCACGTTCCTTCTCCAGATCTTCCAGACGCAGTGATTGGACCTGGGTCTCCTGTGGCGCCTGGTTGGCAGGCGGATCCTTTACTACTAGCGCCACCTCATTGGTCTACAATGTGGCATTAATTTCTGCTGTAGAGTTATGAATATGGTTTATTATAGGGTATTGAATATAGTTCCCTGTGCTATACAGTAGGACCCTGTTTATTTTTTGTGTATTTTATGTGTGTATAATAAAAGGTTTTTACATATTAGATACAGGGAAGTCATTCTGTTTTATGCATAAGTTAACTTAAATTTTATGCTCATTAGAATAGCCTGTTCGTGGCCTATTGAATATGCATTGTATATCTGCTTTAATTATTAAAAAGAAAAGGGCACATTGACCAGAAGAATGTCCATGTTAAAAATAAAGATTAAATTCCTGTTTTTCTGGATTATCATTGCTGGTTCTCCTTTGATGATAAGACTCTCTTGCAAGGTGCCAAGGCCATGCCGACTTGCTGATCTCTGATCCACGTGGGGTTTTGTTTGTTTTTGTTTTTAAACCTTGAAGAAATAGAATGTTCTTCGTTTTGACGAGATGCAAAACTCTGCTTGGCAGCCATGCTTCTCCAGAGGAGCTGGTCAGAGTAATCTGGGAAGCTGACCTCTGGGCTAGTCTTCAGTTTGGCTCACAGAAAACTTTTCTTATTATAGAGCATTTATTGGTTATTTTTACTGACATTTGTATTTGTTAATCCCAGAGTCCTAACTTATGCCCTTCCCCTTCGGTAACTGTAGTCTGTTTTCTGTGTCTCTGATTTTGTTTCTGTTTGGTAAATAAGTCCATTGGTATAGTTTTTAAAAGACTCAACATATAAGTGAGATCATGTGCTATTTGTCTTTTCTCTTTCTCAGTTCACTTAATATGATAACCTCCGGGTCCGTCCATGTTGCTGCAAATGGCATTATTTCATTCTTTTCTTCCCCCGTTCTTTTTTATGGCTGAACTGCATGCCACTGTATGTATACACAGCGCATCTTTGCCCACTCATCTGTCGATGGACGTTTAGGCTGCTGCCATGTCTTGGCTATTGTAAGTGGTGCTGCCATGAACACTGGGGTGCGTGTTCTCTGTTCCAGTTAGAAGCTTCACCAGATTTATGCTCAGGAGTGGAACTGCTAGGTCATATGGCAGCTCTTTTTTTTTTTTTTTTTTTTTGAAGGAACCCCCCATACCATTCTCCGGGCTTCCCAGGTGGCGCTAGTGGTAAAAAATCCACCTGCCAGTGCAAGAGATGTAAGAGACATAGGTTCGATCCCTGGGTTGGGAAGATCCCCTGGAGGAGGGTGTGGCAGTCCACCCCAGTATGCTTGCCTGGAGAACCCCATGGACAGAGGAGCCTGGCGGGCTACAGTCCATAGGGTCCCACGAGTCAGACAGGGCTGAAGCGACGTGCTGCACACACACACACTGTTCTCCAGAGCGGCTGCACCGGTTTCCATTCCCACCAGCAGTGTAGGAGGCTTTCCTTTTCTCCAAACCCTCTCCAGCATTCTTTATTTGTAGACTTGTTGACTATGGCCATTCTGACTGGTGTGAGGTTATGCCTCATTGTTGTTTTGATTTGCATTTCTCTGATAATTAGTGATGTTGAGCACCTTTCTATGTGTCTTATTTGCCAACTTGTGTGTCGTCTTTGGAGAAATATCTAGGTCTTATTTTTTGATTGGGTTGTTTGCTTTTTTTGTTACTGAGTTGTATGAGCTGTTTGTATATTTTGGAAATTAAGCCCTTGCTGGTTACGTTATTTGCAGGCATTTTCTCCCAGTCCACAGGTTGTCTTTTCATTTTGTTTATGGTATACTTTGCTGTGCAAAAGCTTGTAAGTTTTATTTCTGTTGTCTTGGGAGACTGAACTAAGAAAGGTATTCTATGGTTTATGTCAGAGAGTGTTTTGCCTATGTTCTCTTCTACGAGTTTTATTGTGCTGTGTCTTATATATGTCTCAGCCATTTTGAGTTTATTTTTGTGTAGGGTATGAGGGAGTGTTCTAACTCCTTGATTTATACGCGGCTGTCCAGCCGCTTGCTGAAGAGACTGGCTTGTCTTCATTGTGTATCCTTGACCCCTTTGTCTGAGATTAATTGACCGTAGATCTGTGGGATTATTTTTGGGTTCTCTGATTCTGTGCCAGAACTACCTGACTTTGATTCCTGTAGCTTTGTAGTAATGTCTGACGTCTGGGAGGGTTATGCTTCCAGCTTTGTTCTTTTTTCTCAGGATTGCTTTGGAAATTCTGGATCTGTTATAATTCCATGAAAATTTTGGAATTATTCTAGTTCCATGTAAAACGTCATGGGTAATTTAGTGGAGAATCCCGTTAAATCTGTAGATTGCTTTGGGTAGTGTGGCCATTTTAACAGTATTCTTCTAATCCAAGAATATGGTGTCTTTCCATTTTTTTTGTATGCATATTCCTTTATCAGTGTTTTAAAAGTTGTCTTTCGCCTCCTTGATTGAGTTTATTCCTATTCATTTTATTTTTTAATGTGGTTTTAAAGGAATCTTTAAGAAGAGTTTTTCCCTTTCTGCTGTTTCATTGTTAATGTAAAGAAGTGCAACTGACTTATGTGTGTTAATCTTGTATCCTGCCACCTTGCTGAATTCATTGATCACTTCTGGTAGTTTTTATGTGGAGTCTTTTTATACCTAGTATCAGATTTTTATACCTAGTATCAGATTGGATGGCACCTAGTCTAAGACTCACAGCTCATTAAAAAGGCCATGATACCTTTATACCCAGTAGTCCCTAATCCTTATATACTTCTGAAAGAAAGACCCCCAGACAGCAGCTGGTTCTCACTCTCAGATTTAAAGGAGGCTTATTCTCTCATTGCATTGGCACCAGAGTCACAATACTTGTTGCATTGAAGTAGAAATCCTCAGCAGTACCCCCTCAGTAGTTGGCCTGCCCCAAGGCTTTAGAGATAGCCCTCATCTTTTGGAGCAGGCTCTAGCCCAGGATCTACAAGACCTAACTCTTGAGGGGGGAGACGTTCATTCACTGTATTGATGATCTCTTGATCTGCTCCCCCACTCAGTCCCACACCATTATATATACCACTCAGGTCCTCAATTTCCTGGCTTATTGAGGTTACAGTGTGTCCAAATCTAAGGCCCAGTTGGTACAACAAGTGTCCTATTTGGGGATTATTTTTACCCCTGGTAGGTGCAGCCTTCTGGCAGATTATACACAGGCGATACCCCATCTACAGATTCCCACTACCCATAAACAACTACAAGCATTTCTGGGTCTAACCAGGTATTGCAGAGTCTGGATCCCTAACTGTGGTCTCATTGCATAGCCCCTTATGTCAAGCATTAAAAGGTAAGGAAGATCAGGTACCCCTCAAACGAGGACAAGTCCAGCAGGAGCCGTGGCCATTTCAAGGAGCCTCCTCCACAGCGCTCCCACTTTGGGTCTACCTAACCCTTCCTAACTGTTCTGACTCTGCACCCAGGAAACAGGGAGTGCGGCCTTGGGAATCCTAACCCAAAGACTGGGAGAAACCACACAGCCAAAGCCTCTCTCTCCACACAGCTGGAGTCCACTGCTGAAGGCTGGCCTCCCTGTCTTAGGGTGCTAGGAGCACTGTCCCTCCTAGCTGAGGGAACACGGAAATTTACTCTGGGAGCCCCATTCAGGTTCTGATTGCTCACCAGGTACCAGACCTACTAAATGATCAAGAATTTTCAGATAGCAAATTCTTTTATTTGAAAGCCCACGGATATGTTTGAGTATTTGCAAGACTCTAACCCCAGCAGCTTTACTGCCCATACCAGGAAAAGATGACCCTACTCAAACTTGCTCCGAGATCCAGATAGTTTCTCCCAGTGTCCACCCAGACTTCTCAGACCAACCCTTGGCCAATACTGATTAAATCTGATTTACTGGTGGAAGCAGTTACATTACAGAAGGAAAAGGCAAGGCTGATAAGCTGTCGTGTCCGTTTATGGGAATGCTGAAGCCCGAATTCTAGCCCAAGTGACGTAGGGCTGCCCAGGTGGCTCCAGTGGTAAAGGACCCGCCTGCTGGTGCAGGAGCTATAGAGACTCCGGCTTGACCCCTGGGTGGGGAGACAACCTGGAGGGCATGGCAGCCCACTGCAGTGCTCTCGCCTGGAGAATCTCTCGGACGGAGGCGCCCACAGGCTGCTGCCCATAGGGTCGCAGAGAGTGAGTGGGACGCGGCCGAGTGACTGAGCATGCGTGTGGGCATGTTGGGTGCGTATGTTAGTAAGTGTAATATGCCTTCTTATATTGATCCTTTCTTTAAATCATTATGCAGTTTCCTTCTTTATCTTTGTTTTCAGCTTTTGTTTTAAAATCTGTTTTGTCTGATACGAGTATTGTTACCCCTGCTTTCTTATTTCTGTTTGCATGAAATTAGATTTTCTATCCCCTTACTTTCAACCCATATGTGTTCTTTGCTTTAAAGTGGATCATTTGTAGGCAGTATATTGTAGCCTCTTGTTTTACTATGTAATCTGCCACTGTATGTCTTTTGATTGGAACATTCAGTCCATTGACATATAATGTAATTATTGATAGATATATATGTATTGCCATTGTAAACCTTGTTTTCCAGTTGATGTTACATTTCTTCTTTTCCTTTTGCAGTTTGATGGTTTTCTGTTACGCTTGTGTTTTCTTCTTTTTGGTTTTTGTGAAGATATTGTATGGTTTTGATTTGTGTGTGTGTGTTAGTCACTCAGTTGTGTCTGACTCTTTGCGACCCCATGGACTGTCGCCCACCCGGCCCCTCTGTCCAGGGGATTCTCCAGGCAAGAATACTGGAGCGGGTTGCCATCTCCTTCTCCAGGGGATCTTCCAACCCAGGGTTCGAACCCGGATCTCCTGAATTGAAGGCAGATTCTTTACCATCTGAGCCGCCAGGGAAGCCCCCATTTACTTTAGATGGGTATTCATATATATATTCCAAACACATTCTAAAAAACAAACAAACAAAACCTGTTTTCTTACCTCCCACGCATTTTATGGTTTTGATGTCTTTTATATCTTCATGTTTATCCTTTTCTTGTTTGTTGCAGCTATTATCACTTTCACACAATTGTTTTAAAAATTTTTAATTGGTGTACTGGTTTATTTAAGTGATCTACTTTCTAGTTGTGTTTTTCTCTTTCCTATAGGTTCTTCCTTCTTTCCAATTTATTTATTTTAGCGTTTTTTAAATAGTTTATTTTAGCTGCACTGGATCTTCATGTTCATGCACAAGCTTTCTCTACTCATGGTGAACTGGGGCTCCCCTGCATTATAATGTGCGGGCTTTTCTTTGTGGTGGCTTCTCTAGGTGCGGAGCACAGGCTCTCGGCCTGCAGACTCAGGAGTTACAGCATGCAGACTCAGGAGTTACAGCACACACACTCAGCAGTTAGAGCACAGAGACTCAGGTGTTACAGCACAGAGATTCAGGAGACAGAGCTCACAGACTCGGGAGTTACAGCACACACACTCAGGAGTCAGAGCACACAGACTCAGGAGTTAGAGCACAGAGACTCAGGAGTCAGAGCACACACTCTCAGAAGTCAGAGCACACACCCTCAGAAGTCAGAGCACGCACACTCAGGAGTCAGAGCATGCACACTCAGGAGTCCGAGCATGCAGACTCAGGAGTTGCCGCTCGCAGGCTCTAGAGAGCTGGCTCAGTAGTTCTGGCGCTCAGGCTTAGTTGCTTCGTGGCATGTGGAGTCTTCCCAGACTGTTGATTGAACCTGGGTTCCTCCTTTGACAGGCAGATTCTTACCTACTGTACCACCAGGGATGGCCCCTTCTTTACTATTTAGAGAAGGCCTTCCAGTATTTTTTTTAACAGTAAAAGTTTAGTCTTCCTATATTATTTTAGTTTTTGCTTGTCTGAGAAATTCTTTCTCTCTCCTTCTCTGCTAAAGATAATCTTGCTGGGTAGAATATCTTAGGTCGCAGGTTTTTCCCTTTAAGGATTTTGAATTTATCTTTGTCACTTCCTTCTGGCCTGCAGTATTTCTGTAGAGAAATCTGAGGATAGCCTTATGGGGACTTTTACCACCCCCCCCCCTTTTTTTTTTTGCTGCCTTTAGAATCCTCTTTAACTTTAGCCATTTTAATTATAATCTCCCTCGCCTTTGAAGGACTGTTTTGCTGGGTATAGGATCTTGAATTGACATATTTCTTTTCTTTGAGCACTTTGACTGTATTGGCCAACTGTCTTCTGGCCTCCAAAGTTTCTAAAGAGAAATTTGCAAATAACCTAATTGTGGATTTTTTGTATGTGACAATTTGCTTCTCTTTTAAATGCTTTCAAGATTTTCTCTTCTTGTCTTTTGAAACTTTGATTATAATGTATCTTGATTCAGGTCTCTGTGAGTTCCTCATATGGTGAACTTGGATGTTTATGTTCATGTCTTTGATCAAGTTTGGGCACCTTTCCAGCCATTATTTCTTCGCATGCTCTGTGCCCACACCCCTCTCTCTCAGACTCCCACAATGCTGCTGACCTCACTGCTGGTATCCGGCAGGCCTCTTTGGCGCTGGTCACTTCTCTCCAATCTTTTTTCTTTCTATTCCTCAGATTCACTAAATCCCATCAAGGTTACTGATTTTTCTGCTTACTTGAATCTTCCTTTGAATCCCTTTAGTGAATTTTTCATTTCAGTTTCTGAACTTTTTTAGCTCCAATTTTTTTTGCTTTCTTTCTAGATTTCCTGTCGCTTATTGGTATTTTGATTTTGTTCATATATCATCCTCTGACTTTTCCACATCTTCCTTTAGTTCAGTCGTTATCGAGTACATTTGACGTGAGATCTTTTTCAGATGTAATTTTTGTTAATTTTTTTTTCCTTTGCCTGGACCATACTTTTATTTCTTTGTATGCCTTGTGATTTTGTTGTTGAAAACTGGACATTTGAATCTAATAATGTGGTAACTCTAGAAATCAGATTCTCTCTCTTGCCAGATATTTGCTGGTTTTTGTTAAGTTGGTTTTATTGTAAGCACTTTCTGTAAGCAACATCCTGATATGTAAATTTAAGGTCTTTTCTAAACCTGTGTCTTTCCCTAAGCATGTGTAGTTGCTTTCTAATTTTTCCTGTATATGCAGTTAGTTTGAAAGTCTTTGTCTTTAATGTCTAATTCCCAAAAGAGGAAAAAAGAGCAAAGTGGGTGGTGGGAGAACAGACCGGTCTTTTAAGTCCCCTGGAATCACTGTAGCAGAGATGGGCATTGGCAACAGCAGGAGGCGGTACAGAGACCATGGATACCGCCGCCTCGCCTGCACCTCTGGGATCAGAAGCAGTCAGCGATTGGCGCACGGGTCCCCAGTTGTGGAAGACAAGGGCCCTTTCTGCCACCCTGGCTCCCACGGGCTGTGTGCAGGCTGCTTTGGAGCGTGTGCACGGTTGCCTCGTCTTGAGTAGGGGTGGGGACAGGTAGCTGCGCTGCTGTGCTAGGAGCTGGAGTTGACTAAAGGTAACCGCACTGTGTCGTCCAAGTCTTCCCCTGGAAATTGCAAGCCTCATTGGACTCTGGAGTTCCACAGTAATCCCATCAGACAGTTTCTGATGTCTGTCTGTGATCTAGGTAGAGAGACAGATTCCCGGTGCTTCCTACTCCACCATTTCCCCAGGATTCTCTCTCTTGAATTAATTGTTTTTTATATAATAGGAGTGAGGTGTCTAATTTCATCCTTCCATGTTGTGTCTGATTTTTCCATCACCATTTGTTGAAAATGCTCTTCTTTCCCCATGGAGTTATCATGGCACTTTAATCAGAACTCATCTGACCACTGATGGAAAGGTTAGTCTCTACGCTCTTTGTTCTGCTTTGTTGCTCTACTAGTCTGTGTTTATGCCATGGCCACGTGGTTCCGATTACCACTGCTTCTGACTGGGGCTTCCCAGGTGGCAGAGAACCGGCCTGCCAGTGCAGGAGACACGAGAGACATGTGAGTTTTGAAACCAGGAAGTTGAGTCCTCCAACTTTGCTTTCTCTCAAGATTGTTTTGGCTATTCTGGTTCCCTTGCATTTTCATGAATTTTAGGATGAATTTATCAGTTTATGCAATACAGGCAGCTAGAATTTGAATCGGAGAAGGCGATGGCACCCCACTCCAGTACTCTTGCCTGGAAAATCCCATGGACGGAGGAAACTGGTAGGCTGCAGTCCATGGGGTCGTGAAGAGTCGGACACAACTGAGCGACTTCACTTTTACTTTTCACTTTCATGCATTGGAGAAGGAAATGGCAACCCACTCCAGTGTTCTTGCCTGGAGAATCCCAGGGACGGGGGAGCCTGGTGGGCTGCCGTCTATGCGGTCGCACAGAGTCGGACACGACTGAAGCGCCTTAGTAGCAGCAGCAGAATTTGAATAGCAACTATATTGAATCTGTTGACCGGTTTGGGTAGTATTGACATCTTAACAGTATTAAGTCTTCTGATCCATGAACACAGATGTCTTTATGTTTATTTACATCTTAATTTCTTTCAACAATGTTTTGTAGTTTTCAGTATACAAATGCTGTATTTTGTTTGTTAAACTTATTCCTAAGTATTTTCTTGTGTTTGATGTTATGGTTAGTAGGATTGTTTCTTTTGTTTTCTGAGTGCTCTTTGCTAACGTATAGAAAAAGAACTGAATCTCATGTTGATTTTGTATTCTGCGACCTTGAAACTCATTTATTAGACCTAGTAGTTTTTCTGTGGATTCTTCTGGATTTTCTGTATAAAGGATCGTATTATCTGCTAATAGAGATCGTTTTCCTTCTTTCCAGACCTTGCTGCTTTTCTTTCTTTTCCTTTTCTAATTGCCTTGTCTAGAAGTCGCAGTATGATGTGCAGTGGACATGGGGAAAGTGGGCTGCTTTGTCTTGTTCCTGATCATTGGGAAAAGGGCTTCAGTCTTACATCATTAAGTATTACTTTAGCTGTATAAGAAGAGGTTGGCATATCAGTACTTCTTAGTTTGCTGAGTGGGTTTTTTTTTTTTTGTAATCATGAAAGACTGTTGAATTTTGTCAAATGCTTTTTCTGTCCATTGAGATGATCGTTTGACTTTTGTCCCCTTCTAAGGTATATTGTTTGATTCATATATAGAAGCAACCGTGTATTCCTGGGATAAATCCCACTTAGTCATAGTGTATGGTTTTTTATATGCTTCTGGATTCATTGTGTTTGGATTTTGTTTCAGATTATTGCATCTTTATTCATAAGGAACATTGGTCTGGGTCTGTAGTTCTCCTGTGATCATCTGTCTGGTTTTGGTATTAGGTAGTATTGGCCTCATAGAATGAATCGAGAAGTATTTTCTTCTTCTTCTTTTTTTTTTTTAAGTTTGAAAAATATTGGTTTGTAACATACTTTTATTTAAAGAAAAATAATACCTGATCACTTCAGGTGTCCAAGTGACCGTTCGGAACCTTGAACCTTTACTTTGATGGGTATTGACCTTGTGTTATTGATGAACTTTTTTTCAAGTTTCATCCCAGTGGGGGTGGGAGGTTGCCAGACTCTTTGACAAGTACAAGTAATCCTGGTGGTTTACAGTGTAATTCTGGTTGTGTTTGCCATCCTCAGCAGTATTGTGAGAGCCTTTCTTCTGAACACTGTCATCTCACAGGAGTCCTTAATAGCTGGCTTTGGAGACAGTGGGGGGAAAAAGTTGAAAGATGATTTCTAAGAAGTTATTTTGGTAGCTTTATATTTAATTGATGCTGCACAGAGCAGACCTGAACACCCCTTTCATTTTTTCTCACATTTTCAACATTAGAAACAGCTATTTCAGCTGTTTTCAGGACCATTCTGTAGAAGTGTCTCACTGATTGCTTTCTCATCCTAAACTACGCATTTTGTCAGTCGGAGCCATAAGTGAAACCAAGAGGCATGGTCCTCAGACCCCCACTGGGCACGTTTCTGAGCCCCCTTGTGATCCAGCCCGCTTCTCGCCCACAGGTACCACGTACACAGACTTCTCGGCCGGAATCTCCAGGGATGACCAGCCCCTCCCCGCGCATCCAGATAATCTCCACTGATTCTGCGGTAGCCTCACCTCAGCGCATTCAGGTACCGCACCAGTCCCCCTGGGGTCCAGCCACCTACCCTCCCTGAAACTGTTCCAAAAACAAAGCTACCTAAGGGTCTCAGTAAGGAGCTGTGCTTCTCAGGCATCCAATATAGTGCAGTCTCAGTTATTTTTTAAAATGTAAAAGAAGAGAGAGTTTACATTTGCTAAGCTAATTTACTTTCAATCTAAAAGTCTAAAGTGTCACTTCAAACTATTGGAATGAAGTACCGTTTTATAACTTTTGTACTTCAGAGTTGAGAGGCAGTATGTCCTAGTATACTAGTAGCTAAGAGCGTGGACCCCGCTGGAAGTCAGATCCCAGTGTTCCACTTTATAGCTTTTCTAACATCTCAGTTTTTTCATTTAGAAAATGTCCATAATAGTAGTGTTTACCTCATAAGGTTATTAGGAAGAATCAGTGGATATTGCTTGTGAGATGCTTATAGCGGTGCTTGGCACATGATAATGTTCAGTGTGTACTCGTTATCTATAATAACTATTAGTAGTCATAGAATCGTTCCTGTTAACTATTTCATATTCACTTATGGGAAGGCTAGTCTTCCCCAGGGCTCTGAGCCTGCCTCTGACCAGCAAGCAGGAAGAAGGGCAAAGTGCTGATGACACAGATTAGATTCATAGTTACCTCAGAAGGCTGAATCAGAAGACCAAACCAAAGCACATGGGCAGAAAGGAATGGCAGGAAAAGCACTAAATATGTAACAGAAGTCTGAGAAAATACCAGGCAGACACGTATTCGAGGGGATTAGTTAAGGATTGCTTTCATTTTAAGCTAAGTAAAAGTGAGCAGTATGCTGTAATAGAAGATGGTTTCTATAGTGTTTCCCCATTCTTAAAAGTGATGTTATGGATTGTTAAAAACTAAGCATAAAAGAGTTGTATTAAGGAAGGTGAAATGAGTTGTTAAAAATTATATTTCCATCATGCCTATTTCACATAATAGTTAATCATAAATACAGAAGTTCATATACTTGTAATTTTTTTCACGTCACACCAAGTAGGACACATATATCTGAGTGTTTGAAAATTCAGAAGTAATTGGTCCGACGTTAATGAGGTTTTACTATTCTTCAGAATTAGAAATTTTATGTAGCTAAGTTATTTTTTCTTTCACTTTGTTCTTATTTGCTGATTATGACTTGAAAATGAGTCCTTTATAGTTTAATGTAATAGATATTAGGATCCTGCCTACGTAACTCTCCCAGGTCTGGAAAAGGGACTAACTTGGTATATTTAACTGTGGCTGTTACGTTGTGGTTTCACAGCCATCCAAGGGCAGGTGAGGGCATAGGACACTCCCCTAGAGGACTCCAGCTAGTCTTGGAGCTAGTGTATATTTCAAGAGAGCATGTACAGCCCCCTGTATTGGTGTAAGAAGAATCCTTGTTTTCTTAAGGGCTCTTTGGGCATCGCAGTTCATCCAGTGGGGGATTCCCATGCCCTGGTGCTTGGCCCATGGTTCCACCATGCCCTGGCTAGAATGCACTTAGATTTTTGAGCCAGAATTCTTGTAGAATGGATCTGTAGTGGTGTGCTTTCAGTTTCTCTAGGGAAAATAACCCCTTAACATGAGTTTGATGTGCAGTAAGTATAGCTGAAAATCTTTTCATTGTGAACTGTCAATAAAACTGAATATACTTTGCTTCAACTGAAGTGTGTTTGAAGGTTTGGTATTTTAAAGAAGCATTATGGTCATAACCAGCTTAAGTTGGTTTCTAGTTCTTGATGTTGGTGCCGGTGTCTTCTATCAAGTTTTCCTTTCTAGTCCTGACTTCAGTGTTGGATCTCCAAACCATTGTTGGAAGAGAGTTCCTTTCCTGATGTTTTAATGAGCAATCAGTGCTCTGACCTAGATAGTACCTCTGTGATAAGTTTGTGAGGGAAAGATTATTCAGTAAGGATGGCAAGCTGTGCAACATTTAGAAACTTTTGGCTCTGAACGAAACAGACTTTAGGGTTAAATCTTGTTTCTACTCCGTTGTGTGACCCTGGGGAAAGTTTCTATAACATCTGTAACTGTTAAGTGACAATAGTAATAATACCTATTTTATGGCATTATAAAAAGATTAAGAGATAATGCCTATAAACCTATAGGAAGTAGAGATCAATAGATGTTAGCATCTGTGTTATGATTTTTTAATGTTTTATTTTCATACAAGTTCAGACATAAGGACAATAATGCATAGGAATCTTGTATTCCCTTTATACAGATTCACCAGGTTTTGCTGTAACATTCTGAATGTATGTATGATGTATTTTTTTCTGAATCATTTGAGAATAAAAATAGAAACATCACGCTGCTTTGCCCTGGATACCTCCATTGCATTTTCTATGGAGAATGACATTCTCCTACATAATTATACTACAGTGATCAAAATCAGGAAATTTAATATTGAAATAAGCCATTATCTAATCCGTAGTTCAAATTCTAAAATTCATCAGTTTTCCCAACCAAGTCCTCTGTAGTTGTTTTTTCCCCCATCCTAGGATTTCTTTTTACTGTTTTTAATAATGACAGCAGAAATTAAGGTGCCAGTCAGCACACGACCAACAACACATCTGGCTGTGCGGGCCAGCAGCGGGCTGCCCTGACGCTGGGCCTGTCACTGCTGCATGCTGTCCCACTGGCTGCGAGAGGGCTTTGGGACCACGGTGGGGGAGCGACGCTCCCGGTGTGGGGAGAGGCAGGCGCGTGACTGGGTGGAGAGCGCTGGTGTCTTGGGGACGCAGCAGTGCCTTGCAGAAAGTGGGAGGAAGAGGATGGCGGCAAGAGGGAGCCCCCAGCTCGTCTGAGGGAGGCCTCGCTGGAGCAGTCCAGTCACAGAACCGAGCTTCTCAGGAAATTCCATGAGTGTTCATCATATGCAGTCTCTCTAGGCCAGCGGTTTTCAAGCTCTGTTCTTTATTACTTCCAAGATCATGCACATACTACGTTCAAATGTCATTTTTTAATCCAGCTTTTACAGTGATTCGTTGTTGCTCAGTCACGTCTGCCTCTCTGTGACCCCTTGGACGGCAGCACACCAGGCTTCCCTGCCCTTCACTACCTTCTAGAGGTTGCTCCGTTTCATGTGCATCGAGTCAGTGATGCTGTAGATTAAAAGGAAGACACCCGCACACGTTACGCACAGATTTGACGTGCTGGAGGTCACTCTGCCCACTTGGGCGCCGCCTTCGTTCTTGTCAGGGCAGATCTTGGCTTAAAGCTTCTTTTCCACCTGCGGATTTTAAGGCGTGCCTGAGCTATCCCTCCACACTCTCCATTTCACATTTATGTTTTCAGTAGAGCAGAATTGTACTTACTGTTTGACTGAAGGAAATGTTTAAGCTTATGAAATACATTTATATGATACAGTGCTTTTTTATCTCCTCTTTTGTTTGGATATTTCACCTGTTACTAGAAAAGACTTGTGCTGTCTGTCTTTTAAAAGTCTGGAATCCTCACTACATTCCCCAGGGGAGTGCAGCTCGGGCTCCTGCGGCTTCCTTCCCTCGGTCTCTTCCTCAGCGCTGCGTTCCTGCGCGTCCTTGTGGAGCTGCCGGTGCCTGCTCTCGGTCCTTTCTCCATCCGCAGCCTCTGGCGCTTCCTCTCTTGCTCTGATAGCTCTGCTGGCTCCTCTCAGGTTCTCATAGGAGTTGTTTGTATGGGTTGAATGGGTAATAGGGACACGCTGTAACTGAGTCACACCAGAGAAAGTAAAAGACGAGTCTCCCTCTCCGTATCTCTCCCAAGAACGGCTGCTGTTGCCATGTTGCTTCCTTTTTTCGGAGGCTGGCTCTGCGCCTACACCTATGAGTATGCGTGTAAGCAGAACAGCATGCTTTACACGCCTGTCCACATTCTGCCCACACTGCTCTGCACGCCACTCTTTTGGAGTAAAGTGGTACAAATAGAGCCTCCTCTTTTTATTAAGTATGGCTTTGAGATTTCATTTTATGAATGTTGCGATAAATAACCTTCCACCTGAGAGTATTCCTGTAGGATCAGTTATTCAAAACAGGGTCGCTGGTAGTAAGTATGTCGTGTCATTTTGACAGTAGTTGCCAGACTGCCTTCCAAAGAGGTTCTGCCAGTTTGTACTCCGGCCAGCCTGGTATGAGAGTGCCTGTTTCTTACATACTCAGTGAAATATTTTGAGAGGGTGTGTGTGTGTGTTTTCTGGCCCAGAATGTGGTCTGTCTTAGTGAATGTTTCATGCAGGCTGCGGAAGAATGTATATTCTGCTGTTGCTAGCTGGAGTATTTCATGAATGTCAGTTATATCAGGGTGATTGATAGTGCCCTAACTGGTCTTCTGCCCGCATAATCTGGCAGAGAAGTGCCAACCCCAGATGTGATGGTCGATTGCTTTGTTTCTCTCTGGCAGCTGTGTCCATTTTTGCCTCGTGGGTTTTGTCGCTCTGTTGCCAGGTGCGTGCACATTTAGAGGATTGTTATGTCTTTGCGGGGAATTGAGCCATTTTATCATATGAAGCCCCTCTTTATGCCTGAAATTTTCCTTCTTCTGAAGTCTGCTTTGTCTTTATGGTAAAGTAGTTACTCTAGCTGTCTTTTGGCTTTTCACTTTTCACCTGTCTGGGTTTAGGGTTTTCTGTAACAGTGTGTAGTCGAGTCTTCTTTTTTTATCCCGATGACGGTCTCTTTTGGGTGGTTTATACAGAACACCCACATTTAAAACATATTGTGCATCTATCTGAACTAATGCTTCCGTGTATGCGGCTGTTCCTGGTATGATGCCAGGCTTCTTTGTCTGCCTTTCCTAGTTTCGATTGAGCAACTTTTCTCATCCACTTTTACCTCTTTTCTTAGTGTATCACATGCACCTCTTTACAAGTGTTGTTAGTTGTTGCCCTAAAGTTTACAATTTACATTTTAAACTAATCTAAATTTATCGTCAACTGACGGTATCCTGTTTCACCTGTAATGGGAACCTTTTCACAGTATTACCAACCCCGGCCTCCCATCTTTTGTAATATTGCTGTAATTCATTTCACTTACCCACATGCTATAGTCACCCAGTACATTGTTACTTAAACGGGTTTTTTTTTTTTAAGATCAATGAAGAATGAGAAAAACAAGATTCACTTTTACCTCACTAATTCCTTCTCTGGTGTTCTCCGATTCTTTATGTAAATGCAAGTTCCTGACCTGTTCAATTTACCTTCTGCCTGAAGAAAACCTTGGGGCGTTTCTTACAAGGCATATCTGCTGGTGATGAATTTGTAGTTTTTGTCTGAGAAGAGGGTCTTCCCTGGTGGCTCAGAGGTTAAAGCGTCTGCCTGCAATGCGGGAGACCTGGGTTTCATCCCTAGATTGGAAAGATCCCCTGGAGAAGGAAATGGCAACCCACTCCAGTATTCTTGCCTGGAGAATCCCATGGACAGAGGAGCCTGGCGGGCTACAGTCCACAGGGTGGCAAAGAGTTGGACACGACTGAGCGACTGGACTGACTGAAACGTAGTTTCTGAGTGCTTCCTGCGCTTGATGTTTTCTAGGCTTCACGGGCCTGTGGTTTGGTATTGGGTCGCTGATTATGGAAAGTTCCCACCTATTGTTACTTGACATATCTCTTCTTCTTCCTCCTTCTGGTGGTCAGGTTGGCATATGTTTTCTCCTGCAGCTGCCCCTTGGTTCTTGGATATCGGGTCCTGGGTTTTGTGTGTTGCGTTTGTATTCTGTTTGTTTTTTCCATGCTGTTTCCTCTTCACGTTTCAGCTAGGAGAGCTCCTGGGGGCTTGTCTTCAAGCTCACCAGTTCTTTCCTTGGCTGTGTCCAGTGAGCCTGTCAAGGCATACTTTATTTCTGCTACATCTGTTTGATTTCTAGCGTTTTATGTTTTCTGAGAATTTTCATCTTTGTAGATTCCTCATTTGTTCTTGCATGTTGTCTATTTTTTTTCTTCAGAGATCCTTAGATACTAATGGGGTTATTTTAAATTCCTTATCTGGTAATTCTAACATTTGTGTCATATCCGAGTCTGGGTCTGGTGCTTGTATTGTCTTTCCAGATTATATTTTTCTTGTGTTTTGAAATTCTGTGTAATTTCTTTTTTTTTTTTTGCTAAACATCAGACAATATTGGCTGTGTTAGATAGCAGGGCCTGAAGTGAATCAGCCTCTGCTATGAGGGGCTGTTGTTCTGGCCAGGAGTTGAACTCTGTGTAATGTTTGCTGCAGCTGTAAGTGGCTGAACCTTCAGATTCCTCTAGATTCCTTTGTTTGTGTGTCCTCTTGACTTTGAGCTGCCCTAGATATTCCCCCTCAGAGAGTTTGTGTCTTGAAGCTCAGCCGTAATCCGCTCTTACAATTCTGTAGCCCAGTTGGTAAGGTGTAAGGGAAGGGTGGTTCTTCAGTCGCTCAGTCGTGTCCAACTCTCTGTGACTCCATGGACTGCAGCACACCAGGCTGCTCTGCCCATCACCAATTCCTGGAGCTTGCTCAAACTCATGTCCATCGAGTCCACCACTACTACCAGCCTTCCTTACGGTCCACTCTCACATCCATACATGATTGCTGGAAAAACCGTAGATTGGACTAGACGGACCTTTGTTGGCAAAGTAATATCTCTGCTTTTTAATACACTGTCTAGGTCTGTAATCTTATGATGAATCTCAGTATTTTAGTGGTCCTTTGTCCTTGGGCTGTGACCCTCACAGTTCAGTTCAGTTCAGTCACTCAGTCATGTCCGACTCTTTGCGACCCCATGAATCGCAGTACACCAGGCCTCCCTGTCCATCACCAACTCCCGGAGTTCACTCAGACTCACATCCATCGAGTCCGTGATGCCATCCAGCCATCTCATCCTCCGTCGTCCCCTTCACCTCCTGCCCCCAATCCCTCCCAGCATCAGAGTCTTTTCCAATGAGTCAGCTCTTTGCATGAGGTGGCCAAAGTACTGGAGTTTCAGCTTCAGCATCACTCCTTCCACAGAAATCCCAGGGTTGATGTCCTTCAGAATGCACTGGTTGGATCTCCTTGCAGTCCAAGGGACTCTCAAGAGTCTTCTACAACACCACAGATCAAAAGCATCAATTCTACAGCGCTCAGCCTTCTTCACAGTCCAACTCTCACATCCATACATGACTACTGGAAAAACCATAGCTTTCACTAGACGCACCTTAGTCGGCAAAGTAATGTCTCTGCTTTTGAATATACTATCTAGGTTGGTCATAACTTTTCTTCCAAGGAGTAAGCGTCTTTTAATTTCATGGCTGCTGTGATTTTGGAGCCCCAAAAAATAAAGTCTGACACTGTTTCCACTGTTTCCCCATCTATTTCCCATGAAGTGATGAAACCGAATGCCATGATCTTCGTTTTCTGAATGTTGAGCTTTAAGCCAACTTTTTCACTCTCCTCTTTCACTTTCATCAAGAGGCTTTCTAGTTCCTCTTCACTTTCTGCCATAAGGGTGATGTCATCTGCGTATCTGAGGTTATTGCTATTTCTCCCGGCAATCTTGATTCCAGCTTGTGTTTCTTCCAGTCCAGCGTTTCTCATGATGTACTCTGCATACAAGTTGATAAAGCAGGGTGACAATATACAGCCTTGACGTACTCCTTTTCCTATTTGGAACCAGTCTGTTTTTCCATCTCCAGTTCTAACTGTTGCTTCCTGACCTGCATACAGATTTCTTAAGAGGCAGGTCAGGTGGTCTGGTATTTCCATCTCTCTCAGAGTCTTCCACAGTTTATTGTGATCCATGCAGTCAAAGGCTTTGGCATAGTCAATAAAGCAGAAATAGATGTTTTTCTGGAACTCTCTTGCTTTTTCCATGATCCAGCGGATGTTGGCAGTTTGATCTCTGCCTTTTCTAAAACCAGCTTGAACATCAGGAAGTTCTCGGTTCACGTATTACTGAAGCCTGGCTTGGAGAATTGTGAGCATTACTTTACTAGCATGTGAGATGAGTGCAATTGTGCGGTAGTTCGAGCATTCTTTGGCATTGCCTTTCTTTGGGATTGGAATGAAAACTGACCTTTTCCAGTCCTGTGGCCACTGCTGAGTTTTCCAAATGTGCTGACATATTGAGTGCAGCACTTTGACAGCATCATCTTTCAGGATTTGAAATAGCTCAACTGGAATTCCATCACCTCCACTAGCTTTGTTCGTAGTGATGCTTTCTAAGGCCCACTTCACTTCACATTCCAGGATGTCTGGCTCTAGATGAGTGATCACACCATCGTGATTACCCGGGTCGTGAAGATCTTTTTTGTACAGTTCTTCTGTGTATTCTTGCCACCTCTTCTTAATATCTTCTGGTTCTGTTAGGTCCATGCCATTTCTGTCCTTTATTGAGCCCATCTTTGCATGAAATGTTACCTTGGTATCTCTAATTTTCTTGAAGAGATCACTAGTCTTTCCCGTTCTGTTCTTGTCCTCTATTTCTTTGCATTGATTGCTGAAGAAGGCTTTCTTATCTCTTCCTGCTATTCGTTGGAACTCTGCATTCAAATGCTTATATCTTTCCTTTTCTCCTTTGTTTCTCACCTCTCTTCTTTTCACAGCTATTTGTAAGGCCTCCCCAGACAGCCATTTTGCTTTTTTGCATTTCTTTTCCATGGGGATGGTCTTGATCCCTGTCCCCTGTACAATGTCACGAACCTCATTCCATAGTTCATCAGACATTCTTATCTATCAGATCTAGGCCCTTAAATCTATTTCTCACTTCCACTGTATAATCATAAGGGATTTGATTTAGGTCATACCTGAATGGTCTAGTGGTTTTCCCTACTTTCTTCAATTTAAGTCTGAATTTGGTAATAAGGAGTTCCTGATCTGAGCCACAGTCAGCTCCCGGTCTTGTTTTTGTTGACTGTATAGAGCTTCTCCATCTTTGGCTGCAAAGAATATAATCAATCTGATTTTGGTGTTGACCATCTGGTGATGTCCATGTGTAGAGTCTTCTCTTGTGTTGTTGGAAGAGGGTCTTTGCTATGACCAGTGCATTTTCTTGGCAAAACTCTCTTAGTCTTTGCCCTGCTTCATTCCGCATTCCAAGGCCAAATTTGCCTGTTACTCCAGGTGTTTCTTGACTTCCTACTTTTGCTTTCCAGTCCCCTATAATGAAAAGGACATCTTTTTTGGGTGTTAGTTCTAAAAGGTCTTGTAGGTCTTCATAGAACCGTTCAACTTCAGCTTCTTCAGCGTTACTGGTTGGAACGTAGACTTGGATTACTGTGATATTGAATGGTTTGCCTTGGAAACGAACAGAGATTATTCTGTTGTTTTTGAGATTGCATCCAAGTACTGCATTTCAGACTCTTTTGTTGACCATGATGGCTACTCCATTTCTTCTGAGGGATTCCTGCCCGCAGTAGTAGATATAATGGTCATCTGAGTTAAATTCACCCATTCCAGTCCATTTTAGTTCGCTGATTCCTAGAATGTCGACGTTCACCCTTGCCATCTCCTGTTTGACCACTTCCAATTTGCTTTGATTCATGGATCTAACATTCCAGGTTCCTATGGAATGTTGCTCTTTACAGCATCGGACCTTGCTTCTATCACCAATCACATCCATAGCTGGGTATTGTTTTTGCTTTGGCTCCATCCCTTCATTCTTTCTGGAGTTATTTCTCCACTGATCTCCAGTAGCATATTGGGCACCTACTAGTATTTATTTATTTCCCCTGCCGCCACTTAGATAAGAAAGGCAGGGCAGAGGGACCTGGAGTTGAAGAAATGCCCTTTGTGCACTGGGAGAAAGCAAGTCTCTGGTAAAGCCTCTTCTCCTGGGGAACAGGCCTTTGCCACATTGAGTTTTTTGTTTTGTTTTGTTGTTACCAAGAATACTCTTCCCTTCCCCTGCCAGAGTCACCAGAGGCTCATTCTCATTTCTTTACCAGGAGAACCAAGTGGGTTCCTGGAGCTGAAACTCGTGTGCGTGTGGGCCCCTCTGTGACTTCACCCCCGGAGTCTGTCACTCCCATGCTGGTTATACGAGGGCTGCAGCCCCACTGTGACTGCCACTTGGGTTTCCCGCCCGTTCAGCTTCTGATCCGTAAGCAGGCCTCAGACTTGATGCGTCCACTTCTCTCCAGATCTGAGTTTGCCTCACGGTCAGCTCTCTGATGAGCCCTCAAGGACAGTCCTTGGTTTTCAGTTTGTTTAGTATTTTTTAAGGACAGAATGATGACTTCCCAGCTCTTCACGTGTAGAAGTTGAAACTGGAAGTATGCTTTGAGCGTGACTCATCTGTCTGTAGTTTGTTGGACATCCTTACCTGGGCATCTCACACTCGGCAAGCCAGAAACAGACTCTCAGTGCCTACTGCCCCTCGCCCATCCACTGCCTGCTCATGCTGGAGACCGAGAGCCGCTTCGGGCGCCGCCCCCATGCTCACGCCCCCATGCTCACGCCCCCCTGTGCCCTGCCTCTGCGCTCAGCTCTGGGGGCCCCAGGGGCGCCCCAGCTGTCCTCCGGCTGCCAATTTCTTGTTTTCCCTTTTTTCCAGCCAACATCTAAGAAGGTCTTTGTTTCCCATCATTCCCTCACTTAAAACTTTGAGTGTATTTAGAAAACACATTTTATCTTATTTAAGAAAGAAAACTTTGTCACATATTTTACCCACCTGAACTTGTAGGAATTGAGGCGTTAGTGGGGCCGAATGGAGAAGATACTTGTTTTATCATTGTCACCTGTGAGCCACACTAATCACTCATGAGTTATTTATTTAAAAAATCATTTACTTTTTTGTGTAGTTCAAAAAATGTTTAAACAGGTTTTACCTTTTTCATTTTAAGTTTAGTCATCTTTGCTGTTGTTCTTTGTTACACTCTAACATGTGCTGGCCTGTAATGATGAGGACAGATTTTGCATGTATTATATAAAGACCTGTCTGTCTGGGGTGCATGTGTGGATGTATGTGTATATAGAATAGTATAGGATAGGTGTCCAATAGCACAAGGAACCGGAAGACCTGCTTCTGGGGAAACAGTCCCTGAGTGGCTCTCACTGTGCTTAGAGGCCCACACTCCCCACAGGGCTAGCCCCCTCCCCTTTAGATCCTTGGGCCTGACATCAGTTCCCAGAGCTCCTTCTCAGGACGTCCCACATGCCAGAACATCTCCTGTTGCTTAGAACACACTTTACTCTAGACCTGTACCTGGCACCATTCTCCTATCCTTGCATCTTCTTGGAAACGTCGCCTTATCACAGAGGCCTTCCCTCGTCTCTCTTTCTAAAGTGCCTGCATTTTTCTCTTACCCCAGCCTGATCTTTCCCCTCAAGGCATGTATCATACACTTAAATTATTTCCTGGTTGGTCTGTTTACTTGTTTTTTTTTTGCCAGTCTTTCTCTTTAAAATAAAAGCTTGGTGAAACCAGACACCATCTCCATAATGCCTGTCTCTAGCCTAGTGCCAACAAAGGTCTGTCTAGTCAAAGCTGTGGTTTTTCCAGTAGTCATGTATGGATGTGAGAGTTGGGCCATGAAAGCTGAGTGCCGAAGAATTGATGCTTTTGAAACTGTGGTGTTGGAGAAGACTCTTGAGAGTCCCTTGGACAGCAAGGAGATCCAACCAGTTCATACTAAGGGAAATCAGCTCTGAATATTCATTGGAAGACTGATGCTGATGCTGAAATTCCAATACTTTGGCCACCTGATGCGAAGAGATGGAAAAGACTCTGATGCTGGGAAAGACTGAAGGCAGGAGGAAAAGGGGAGCACAGAGGATGAGATGGTTGGATGGCATCACCGACTTGATGGACGTGGGTTTGAGCAAGCTCCGGGAGATGGTGATGGACAGGGAGGTCTGGCGTGCTACAGTCCATGGGGTCACAGAGACACAACTGAGCGACTGAACTGAAGTGAGCCTAGTGCCTGACACACGTGAGTGAGCCGCAGAAGAAAGTCCTGATTTACTCAGTGGGGGAGAATTGATGAGATGAAATGGCTGAGACGAGACTTGGAAAAGTGAGGGAGAGAAGTGTGTGACAGCTTAGAGAAGGGAAATACTTTTATCTAGGTCCTGTTATGTTCCAGGCAGTGTGCCAAGCACTTCCACATGTGTTGTTTCACTTCCCTAGTGATCCTTTTTATAGAGATGTAAGCAGGCTCAGAAAGCGCGAGGGCTGCTCCATGCTGACGCGGCTGGAAGGCAGTGGGCAGACATTCCAGTCATGGCTGCAGCTCCAAGCGCCATCTCGGAATCACAGGCTCAGGTGTTCCCAGGACCAAGCGGCAGTGGAGGAGGAGGGCGAGGCAGGGGTTGGGGAAACCAGCTACAGGGGCAGCCGCACCCACCCAGCTAGTACCGGGGGGACGTGGGCCCAGGACAGCCAGAGCTGCTCGTTTGTTAAAAAGAACTCTGGTCATTTGTGTCCGACTCTTTGTGACCGCATGGACTCTAGCGCGCCAGGCTCCTCTGTCCACAGGATTCTCCAGGCAAGAATCCTGGAGTGGGTTGCCATTTCCTCCTGCAGGGGGTCTTCCCAATCCAGGGGCTGAGCCCACACAGCTCCTGCATTGCAGGCGGATTCCCCCTGGGCCCCCAGGGAAGCCCGGAGAGCAGTAAACAGGACTTATGTGGGAAACACCCCATTTTTAAATGTTGCCAATTGCATTTCAGTTTTGTGTTTTTTTTAATGTAAAATTTGGAGAAATGAAATGAAAGTTAGGTCATGACTGGCTTTTTACCTTCAGGCCGTCCCTTTACAAGCTCTTTTTTCCAGTGGAAACGATGGGCCCAGCCTGGCTGGAACAGAGAGGGTGAATAGATGAGAATGGCGGCGTGTGAGGCCATTGTTGAGGGCCTTTTCGATCAGAACCGGGGGCCTTGGGCTGGTAGCGTGCAATTGGCACTGCTCCGACGGGGCTGCACATCCCCAACAGTGCCCACCCTATGCAGAGTGAGCGGCAAAAGCCACACAGGGCTAGCGGGAAGAGATGGCGTTATGGCACGACGCCCGGGAGCTGTTGCTGACACTAACAACGGGCGTGGGTTCGATGTAAACTGCCACGCTACGTATGTCAACAGGAGTGCACAGCGACCCTGGTGCACGTGGCATTTCACTTGAAGGAGACCTGGAGCTCGCTCGTGGAGGGTGCGGGGACCACATCCTGGCGGCTCCTGTGCCCGGCACCGGCTTCTCCCGCACCATTCGCTTCACCGGGGGGCGTTCTTTGTGTTCACCCGGTGTTTCTCACTGAGCAGAGTGTTACAAACACACTCACGATTCACATTAGACTCACATTGTTCTCTAATGTATCAGTCCATGGATGATAGAGCCCTTGGAATTCTCCAGGCCGGAACACTGGAGTGGGTAGCCTTTCCCTTCTCTAGGGGATATTCCCAACCAGGGGTAGAACCCAGGTCTCCCACATTGCAGGCGATTCTTTACCAGCTGAGCCAGCAGGGAGCAGTGTATAAGTCAAATTGGAACAAAAGCACTTTTCAAAACCAGCATTAAAGCAGCACTGATGGTAACCAGGCTGCGCAGGCCTTAACCGTACAAGTCAGAACCGTGTCCCTTCTTCCAGCACTCCCGCACCCCTCCCTGCCTCGCCCGCAGCCTGTTAGAGTTTGCAGGTTGGGAGTCTGCGTGTTTGTTCCGAGTAAAGAAATTAAAGTTTGCCTCTTGTGTTTGTCTCCTGGGGCTGCCGCTGCAGATTACCGCAGACTGAGTTGCTTAGAACAACAGACGTGTGTTCCCCTCACAGTTCTGGGGACCAGAAACCCGGAATCCTGGTGTCGGCAGGCCCGGGCTCTGTCCTTCGGTGTTAGGGCAGCATCTCTGCTTGCAGCCGAGTCGCTGCCGCCTTCAGCGCAGTGTGCTGCCACCTCAAGTCGACGACGTCCGCAGAGGCTGTCCCAAGTTAGGTCAGCTGTGTGAGTCCGGGGGGTCAGGGCTGGGACACCGTTTCGGGGGGATGTGGTTCTCCCGCCACGCCTTTCTCCTCCACTGGAGACTTAATCTTTGGATGCGTGCCCTCAGTTTGCGGTCTCGTCAGTCTCATTGTGGAGCCTGCCTGCCCGTGTGTGTTAGCAAGGTCTCCACCTCATGGTCACTGTGAGGTTCCAGAACACTTCAGGAAGAAAGCGAGAGCTGGCAGGCGCGAAAAAGAGGTCAGACCTCTGGCTCCCAGATCCCCAGGCCAGGGGAGGGCCTTCCGAAGGCTGTTCGGCTTCGCTCCTCACGAGGCAGGCGGGGCGCTCCCGTGGCCGCCGGGACGTGTTTGCTCGCGCGGTCCAGCTCTCTGCCTCCGGGTGGCCTGCTCCGGGGGCCGGCACGCTGGTAGCGGCGAGAGGGCCTTCCTGTCCGCCCGCCCAGGGGCGCTGCTCCAAGCGTGGGATGACGGTGAGGGGGCCCGCGGCGCTCTGGCCCGCGCTGTCGCGGCTCTGCACGGCCCCCTCTCTCGCCTCAGCGTCCCTCCCTCGGAGCAGTCTCTCCTCCTCAGGCTGCCCCACGCCCTGCCCGTGTCGTGCTCCCCTCATTCCCCTGCTGTTTGGCGTCCTCCGTGGAGCTGGCTGACTGTGCGGCTGCACGGCCGGCCTGGCCCTTGGCAGGCGGGCTCCCTGCCGGGCTCACGCCGCGTCCTCGGTTCTGGGAGCTGCGCTCGCCAGCGAGCAGCTGCCCAGCAAGCACGTGTTAAGCAACTCGCTTTCCTCGCCTGTGTCACTTTCTTCGGCACCTACCAGCGCTGTCTCATCTTCTGTACTGGACGTTGGCAGAGCCGTTGGGTAGGACTCTGTGCGTGTGCTGTCGGAACCTGGGGATTGCCGTGTCCCGAGGCAGTTCTGTCAGGAGGGCCACAGGCCCGTCTGTAGATGGGCGCCAGGGTGCTGGGGTCCCCCAGAGACACCGCACACCTGCCCAGCCCAGGGCCCAGCGCGAGCACCCCGGCGTCCTGTCTGCGAGGAAAGCCTGCTGGGTCCTCGGGGAGAGAGCACGTAGTGCTCCAGGCCACCGCCTGGCCTGGAGGAGAGGCAGGAGTGGGCTGGAACAGCTTCCGTGAACATCATGAGCGGGAGGAAGAGAAGTTGCCCTTCCCGCAGCAGCTGATTAGTCATGACTGGTGCACTGGGGCAGGGATGCAGGGAAGAGGCCCCCTCTAGCAGGGGCCTCCTGAGCAGTGGGCGTCCCCGGAGAGCCAGGCTCAGGGCTTGTCCAAGTCGGCGCTCACTGCCTCCAGGGCTGCCGCCTTCTCATTCACGGCCTCTCTCTGGTGCCGACCCTGGGGTGCAGCCTGAGCCAGGTGTTGTGTCTGTGCCTGAGGACCTCAGAGTCAGGACGGGGGGAAGCTGGGGTGTCAGCAAGGAGCCTCCTGCACGCATCACTCCAAGGAGGGCATTTGTAGGGCCTGCGCCCTTCTTTAAAGCAGCCTTTGTCAGCTTGGGGTTCAGAAACTCAGGAGAGGGCATTCCCTGCTCATCCAGTGGTAAGTTAGGGCTGTTCACATTTCTCAGTTTGCCTAGAAGAAGGAGATACACACGTCCATACATCCATGGAGCCACACACACACGGATGCACGTACCTCCTTAGCATGCCTTCCCTCTCTCTCTGTCTCTGCGTATGTAAGTTAAGACACCATCTACCACGCCCCCAGGCCTGGCCTCGCCGCTGAGGTCTGCGTCTTGGCGCAGTTTCCTGTCCCCTCCTTCTGAAGAGCACTGTGACTGTAAGAGGAGTAGGGAGGTATCTCGCTGGCTGACACAGCTCTGTGAACAGTGGACTCTGAAAGGCTGCCTGTTGCCCTCTCTGCGGCCCTGGTGGGGCCGTCCCGGCCCAGCCGCCCCCAGGCCGGCGCTGGCACGCCCCACGCGCTCTGAGGGCGCCCCTCCACGTTCTGTCTTGCAGATCGTGACTGACCAGCAGGCGGGGCAGAAGATCCAGATCGTCGCCGCGGTGGGCGCCTCCGGATCCCCCAAGCAGCAGCTCCTCCTGGCCAGCCCCGATGGAGCTGGAGCTGGGAAGGTGATCCTGGCTTCCCCGGAGACCTCCAGCGCCAAGCAGCTCATATTCACCACCTCGGACAACCTCGTCCCCGGCAGGATCCAAGTAAGACCTGTTGACGGGTGTTTATCTCAGCGTTGCCGCTGCCGCGCTTGTTCTGGACTCTCACCTCCACTCTGGAGGCCAGATCCGTCCCTGAAGGTCCTTTGGGGACCTCCAGCCGTGGCGGGCTGCTGCCTTGGCTCAAGTGAAAACCAGCAAGTGAGGGGCAAGGCCCAGAAGGCAGCCACTGCAGTGCTCAGAGAGGGTGGAGACAGGAGGCCAACTGAGAAGGCGGCGCGGCCCCCTGGACGACTGTCTCACCACGGCTGGCCACAGCCAGGTGAGGGCCGGCTGGTTCTGATCTTGCTCGGCCTGGCCAGCCCTCTGTTCTATCCTTGCTTCTATGGGCTGCTGCCTGTGGCCCCTCAGCTCTGGTCTCTGTCCCTGCCTTGGTTCTCCCTCTGATGGGCAAGGTGGGGTCCAGGCAGGTGCAGGAAGGGGAAGAGCAAGAGCTGGCAGAAGGGCAGGGTTACTGGGATGCACTGAATGTCCAGGTCCAGCACCTGGAGGAGTAGGGGCTCCAGGCCAGTGTCCCGCATTGGCCAAGCACAGAGCACGTGCAGTCCACGGTCTTGTTGAGCTCTGCTTTCTAATTAAAAAAAAAAAAACAAACAAAAAAAAACTTGTGGTAACATGTGAACTTCACTGCCTTAATCAGTTTTAAGTGTCCAGTTCAGTGTATTGACGTTGGTGTTAAGTGTTTTGACGTTGCTTTGCAACGCACCCCCCCACCCCGCCCCGGTCCATCCACAGAGCACCCCATCCTCCCCGACCGAATCTCTGGCCGTTAAACACCTCCTGTCCCCACCTCTCCCCCAGCCCCTGGCTACCACTCCACTCCTTTCTGTGGGTCTGATGACTCTAGGGACCTCACATAAGGAGACTCCTGTAATACTTGTCCTTCTGTGACTGGCTAATTTCACTGAGCCCAGTATCCTCAAGGTTCATCTGTGTGGTCACGTGTCTCAGGATTCCTTCCTTTTAAAGCTGATGATATTCCACTCTGTGGATGGACCATGCATGGGTTATCCATTCATCTGTTGATGGATACTGGGGTTGCTTCGACCTTTTGACTGCTGTGAACAAAGCTGCTAAGAATCCATGTGTTTTGCAGGGGGCATTCCGCTATGGAGAACATTCAGGAAGGAAAGGGTTTATTTCCTCTGCTCAGCTATGTTCAGAGCACCAGTGTGCGTAGCTTTCAGAGCTGTGCTTCTGAGACAGTGCATGGACTCAGGGAACATCTCCTCATCCTTCCCTTCCCAGCTTCCACTCTGATCACCTGAAATCCGAATTCCTCCCTGCCTGCTTAGGCTCCTCGTTCGTGAGAGGATGGCTGTGATTCTCTTGCATCTCTTTTAAGAGGTCATTGTGCATGCTGATTTCTGTATATGTTCACTGTACTTAAATCACTTTAAGGCTTATCGGTGGTGGTGGTGGTGGTTGTGTCCCACTCTGGCACCCCATGGACTGCAGCATGCCAGGCTTCCCTGCCATTCACCGTCTCCTGAGATTTGCTTAAGTTCATGTCCATTGAGTCAGTAACGCCATCCAGCCATCTCATTGTCTGCTGCCCGCTTCTTCTTTTGCCTTCAGTCATTCCCAGCATTAGGGTCTTTTCCAGTGAGTCAGCTCTTCACATCAGGTGGCCTAAGTATTAGACCTTCGGCAACAGTCCTTCCAGTGAATATTCAGAGTTGATCGATTTCCTTTAGGATTGACTAGTTTGATCTCCTTCCGGTCAGAGGGACTCTCAAGAGTCTTCTCCAACACCACAATTTGAAAGCATCGATTCTTTGGCACTCAGCCGCCTTTTTGGTCCAACTCTCATATCTGTATGTTACTACTGGAAAAACCATAGCTTTGACTGTACAGACCTTTGTCGGCAAAGCGGTGTCTCTGCTTCTAACACACTGTCTAGGTCTGTCATCCTCTCCTTCCAAGGAGAGGGCATCCTCTAATGGCTGCAGTCACTGTCCACAGTGACTTTTGTAGCCCAAGAAAATAAAATCGAGCACTGTTTTCACTTTTCCCCTTTCTGTTTGCCATGAAATGATGGGACCTGATGTCATGATATTAGTTTTTTGAATGTTGAGTTTTAAGCCAGCTTTTTCACTCTGTTCTTTCACCTTCATCAAGAGGCTCTTTAGTTCCTCTTTGCTTTCTGCCATTAGGGTGGTGTCATCTGCATGTCTGAGGTTGTTGATATTTCTCCCAGCAATCTTGATTCCAGCTTGTGATTCATCCAACCCGGCCTTTCACATGATGTACTCTACATATAAGTTAAATAAGCGGGGTGATAATATACAGCCTTGTGGTACTTCTTTCCCAATTTTGAATCAGTCACTCATTACTTCCACTGTATAATCATAAGGGATTTGATTTAAGTCATACCTGAATGGCCTAGTGGTTTCCCCTACTTTCTTCAATTAAAGCCTGAATTTTGCAATAAGGAGTTCATGATCTGAGCAACAAGTCAGCTCCAGATGTTGTTTTTGCTAAGTGTGTAGAGCTTCTCCATCATTGGCTGCGAAGAATTGCAGTCAGATGTTGGTACTGGCCACTTGGTGAGGTTTATGTGTAGTCATCTCTTATGTGCTGTTGGAAGAGGGTGTTTGCTCTGACCAGTGCGTTCTCTTGGAAGAACTCCGTTAGTCTTTGCCCTGCTTCATTCTATACTCCAAGGCCAAACTTGCCTGTAACTCCAGGTATCTCTTGACTTCCTACTTTTGCATTCCAGTCCCCTATGATGAAAAGGACATCTCTTTTTGGTGTTTGTTCTAGAAGGTCTTTATGGAACAGGTCAACTTCAGCTTCTTTGGCATCAGTGGTTGGGGCATAGACTTAGATTGCTGTGATGTTGAATGGTTTGCCTTGGAAATGAACTGAGATCTTTCTGTTATTTTTGAGATTGCATCCAAGTACTGCATTTCAGACTCTTTTTGACTAAGATGGCTATTCCATTTCTTCTAACAGATTCTTGCCAACAGTAATAGATACAGTGGTCATCTGAATTAAATTCACCCATTCCCATCCATTTTAGTTCACTAATTCCTAAGATGTCGATGCTTACTCTTGCCATCTCCTGCTTGGCCGCATCCAATTTACCTTGATTCATAGACCTAACATTCCAGGTTCCTGTACCATGTTGTTCTTTTATAGCATCAGATTTGACTTTTACCACCAGACCACATCCACAGTTGAGCATTGTTCCCACTTTGGCCCAGCCACTTCATTCTTTCTGGAGCTATTAGTACTTACCGTCCACTCTTACCCCAGGAGCATACTAGACACTTTCTGACCTGGGGGGCTAATCTTCCAGTGTCATAATTTTTTGCCTTTTCATACTATTCATGTTCATAGAGCTCGTGCAGCAAAAATCCTGGGGTGGTTTGCCGTTCCCTCCTCCAGTGGACCACGTTTTGTCTCCACTATGACCCGTCCACCTTGGGTGAACCTGCGTGGCGTGGCTCGTAGCTTCATTGAGTTACACAAGCCCCTTGGCCTCGACTAGGCTGTGACCCACATCATTTCATAGCAGCTGTTGTTCACTTTTTCATGCGCCTTTTTCAGTCACATGACTCTCAGAGCACTGTGGGTCATGTAGAAAGTCACCTACAAAGGAAGGAGAAGTAGGTTTCAGAGGCTCCCTGTCCCAGTCCCTCCACTGCCCGAGCCTCACGAGAGAGCTAGTTGTAATCAGTAAGGCTTAATTATTTTTCTGCTAAACGTACTAGTCTGAACTTCCAAGCTTTTTCACGAGAGCAGAGAAGCAGCCAGAGAGACCTTCAGTATCCTCATGGTTGGAGCATCTGCATGGGACTCCCCCACGGCCCCGGGTCTTGGTGGTGGTAGCAGGTTGGAGGGTGAGTCACTGAGAAGTAACATCTGACCCTGGGCAGCCCCACACCCACCCCCACCACTGCTGAAGGACGTGGTTCAGAGGCACAGCCGCCAATTCCTCCTGGCAGATGAGGTTGTCAAGTGGGATTTTCCCATTTCTGTCCAGAGTAGTTCTTAGAAACCCAAGATTAGGAATTCACAGTTGAGCCTGACTTGGCTTCTTGCTCTGGTTTTTCATCATCTTCAGTTCAGTGTAGTTGCTCAGTCGTATCTGACTCTGCGAACCCATGGACTACAGCACGCCAGGCCTCCCTGTCCATCACCAACTCCCAGAGCTTACTCAGACTCATGTCCATCGAGTCAGTGATGCCATCCAACCATCTCATCGTCTGTCACCCCCTTCTCCTGCCTTCAATCCTTCCCAACATCAGGGTCTTTTCCAGTGAGTTAGTTCTTCACATCAGGTGGTCAGAATATTGGAGTTTCAGCTTCAGCATCAGTCCTTCCAGTGAATATTCAGGACTGATTTTCTTGAGGATTGATTGGTTGGATCTCCTTGCAGTCCAAGGGACTCTCAAGAGTCTTCTCCAACACCACAGTTCAAAAGCATCTCAGTTCTTTGGTACTCAGCTTTCTTTATAGTCCATCTCTCACATCCATACATGACTACTGGAAAAACAATAGCTTTGACTAGATAGACCTTTGTCGGCAAAGTAACGTCTCTACTTTTTAATATGCTGTCTAGGTTGGTCATAACTTTCCTTCCAAGGAGCAAGCGTCTTTTAATTTCATGGCTGCAGTCACCATCTGCAGTTATCTTGGAGCACAAGAAAAAAAAGTCTAGCAACTTTTTCCACTGTTTCCCCATCTATTTGCCATGAAATGATGGGACTGGATGCCATGATCTTAGTTTTCTGAATGTTGAGTTTTAAACCAACTTTTTCTCTCCTCTTTAATTTTCATCAAGAGGCTCTTTAGTTCTTCTTCACTTTCTGCATCTGCATATCTAAGGTTATTGATATTTCTCTTAGAAGTCTTGATTCCAGCTTGTGCTTCTTCCAGCCCAGTGTTTCTCATGATGTACTCTGCATATAAGTTAAATAAGCAGGGTGACAATATACAGGCTTGACGTACTCCTTTCCCAAGTTGGAACCAGTGTGTTGTTTCATGTCCAGTTCTAACTGTTGCTTCCTGACCTGCATACAGATTTCTCAAGAGGCAGGTCCAGTGGTCTGGTATTGGCATCTCTTTAAGAATTTTCCACAGCTTATTGTGATCCACACAGTCAAAGACTTTGGCATAGTCAATAAAGCATAAGTAGATGTTTTTCCAGAACTCTTTTGCTTTTTTAGTGATCCAACGGATGTTGGCAATTTGATCTCTGGTTCCTCTGCCTTTTCTAAATCCAGCTTGAACATCTGGAGGTTCACAGTTCACATATTGCTGAAGCCTGGCTTGGAGAATTGTGAGCATTACTTTACTAGCGTGTAAGATGAGTGCAGTTGTGCGGTAGTTTGAGCATTCTTTGGCGTTGCCTTTCTTTGGGATTGGAATGAAAACTGACCTTTTCCAGTCCTGTGGCCACTGCTGAGTTTTCCAAATGTGCTGGCATATTGAGTGCAGCACTTTCACAGCATCATCTTTTAGGATTTGAAATAGCTCAATAGGAATTCCATCACCTCCACTAGCTTTGTTTGTAGTGATGCTTCCCAAGGCCCGCTTGACTTCGCAGTCCACATGCCTGGCTCTAGGTGAGTGACCACACCGTCATGGTTATCCGGGTCGTGAAGATCTCTTTTGTACAGTTCTTCTGTGCATTCATCATCTTATTTCCTGTTTATTCTTAGATCGTCACGGACTCTGCCTCTGTGGAGCGTTTGCTGGGGAAGACCGACGTCCAGCGGCCCCAGGTGGTAGAGTACTGTGTGGTGTGCGGCGACAAAGCCTCAGGTCAGCAAGCGGTGGTCGCGCCGGGTGCACCTGGGGACCGGCATCACGGACCAGATCCGGGTGGGGGAGGGTCAAATGTGACTGTACTTTTCTTTATTGGGATGATGATGTCCATAAGCAGATCAGGTTGTCAGATTATAGGAATCAAAAGGAAAAGTCAAGAAACTGTGGCTGTGATTTGTAAATCATGGTTGACTGTTGATTATTTTTGTACTAGTAAGAAGGTAATCAAGACTTCCCTCATGGTCCAGTGACTAAAAACATGCTTCCACTGGGTTTGATCTCTGGTTAGAGAACTAAGATCCCCCATACCTTATGGCCAAAAAAAAAAAGTAATCAGTCGTGAGCGTAGTTAGCATTTGCCCAGCGCTTCGCTGTCTCACAGGATGTCTGCTGCCTGTCCCACCCTGGTCCACACTGCAGCTTCGTCTCTCGTGCCCTCCCTATAACCCAGGGTGATAAACAGGAGGGAACGTGCCTTTACGGCTGGAGTCCCAGGTCAGGAAAGGCCTGGAGGCACAGTCGTGACCTCGGTGGTTGAGCGTGTGCTATCGGATAAAGAGAAGGCTGCCCCAGCTGGCAGCCCGGCCTGGGGAGTGTAACACACACAGCCCCTGTGTCTCTGGGGACACACTCCTGGGCCTCCTTGGTCGGGAGGGGACGAGGGGACCTCAGAAGAGGCCTGGCCCCTGCGGGAGCCGTCGAAAGTAACAGTGCGGGGGACACTGCCCTGTGAGCCGGGGACACTGCGTTCATAGCAGCTTTGGGTGCTTGGTGGTCCTGGTTTGAAAAATAAAGGTGAGCCAAGCCCCTGAAGAGGAAGACAAGCCCTGGTCAGGAAGGAAGCTCCCGCGCTGCCCGCTCCTGCCACAGTGCTGTCCCTTCTCTGAGCCTCCCCTGCGCAGCCTTGGTCCTCGTTGCCCTTGTGTTCAGACCTCTGGGCACTGGATGTGCTCTTTTCTAGTTGCTTCCTGACAGGCCTGTCTGACCCCTGTGTCTCTGAATCCCCATCTTCTTGCTCAACAAGGAGAGACACTGTAAAGATTTAATCAAATGAATGACGCTTGAACATACCAGAGGCCACAGAATCTGCTCAGCTTCCCCTTTCTGGGCTTAAAGCTCATCACAGGCTTGCAGTGCCCTGTCTCCAGATATGAGAGGTCCCTCTACGGCCTCGAGAGCCCGAGGAAAGCCACTGCAGGGAAGGAAAAGAGATGTGTGCAGAGTCACGTCAGCACCAGTGTTCTTAGAGGCTCACAGTTGGGGCCCTCAGGTGCACAGCTGGAGAAGGGCCCGCATGCCAGAGCTCAGGGCGGTGGGCTGCTCTGCAGCCGCTGTCCACAGTGGCCCCGTGAACTCTGACCCTGCAGTGTAGTTGTGACCTGGGTTACAGGAGAGCATCTCGAGTCGTCCCTGCTGGGATTTTGACGAAAGGTAAACGTACCGATGCGAGTCTTTAGTGGGGGAGGGAGTCAGAGTTTAGAGGCCCCAGAGTGAACAAGCTTAGAATAGAGAGCTGAACTCGGGACGTGCATCTCGAGGACAGGGAACCACCGCGAGCCGCAGGCATGGTGCCTTCTTGGGGCCTGGCCGTGTGGTCACAGCCCCGACGCCGCGTCCTCTGGTCACGCCCCCGCCCCCAGGTTCGTCTACAGCCAGGACAGGACTCACAGACAGAGTGACTGTGGGCCAAGACCCCGGGGGCTGAGGAAGCACGGGCTGTGTCAGCTCCACACGGCTCCCCGCAGGACATGGGAGCTGAGGGTTCCTGGCTGGGCCGCCTGCCCAGCCCTTTCCACAGCCCCTGATGGGCACCGAGCTCAGGCATGCCATCTGCCAGCGCCATGCACCATGTCCGAGCTTGCGGCCTCCATCTTGGCCTCACAGGCTCCTCTGAAGGTGGGAGGAGGATGTGTAGGCCCCGGGGGCCCGTGGTTGCCCAGTGGCCGCCAGCATGGGAGCCTGCACACCAGGCCCACGGACGTCCCTTCCTCTTTCAGGCCGCCACTATGGGGCTGTCAGCTGCGAAGGCTGCAAAGGTTTCTTCAAAAGGAGCGTGAGGAAAAACCTGACCTACAGCTGCCGGAGCAGCCAAGACTGCGTCATCAACAAGCACCACCGGAACCGCTGCCAGTTCTGCCGGCTGAAGAAGTGCTTGGAGATGGGCATGAAGATGGAGTGTGAGTAACAGGGCTCACACCCACAAGTGTTAACAAGAGGGGAGAATGTGAGGTTTCGCTGTGTGGCCTTAACATTAGCCAGGAAGACTGTGCCTGCTGGGGCTTCACTCCCATTCACCCTCTGGGTCAGCTCGGTGGTGCGGTGTCACTGCTGCCGGGCGGGGTCAGTTGCCACAGTGAGAACCTCATCCTGACGCGCGGGAGCCAGCGTGCGTGTGTGGGGAGCAGCCTCAGGCTTTGGGGTGAAACCGAGAGAACGCGGCCCCAGCCCTGCCCCGGGAGCTGGGGGGCCTGGGCACAGCACATGCCTTCTGAGCCTCCAGTCCCAGCCTGTGAAGTAGCACCGTTGTCGTGCCACGTCTGGCTCCCCTTTTCTTTCCCCGTGAAGGTCTGTTCTCTTCCATTGTTTCTGGCACGGGTGCGTGCACTTGTGCCAGACGCTGAAGGGAGTGGCTGCTGGCGTGACCCCACTGGCAGGTGGCAGAAGCTGTCGCGGCTGGAGCCAGGCATTAGGGTGCATCCTCCGCCCCAGGGGGCTGGGCAGCTCTGTCGGGCCCACTTGAGAGGCTGTTTCTCCCCCGGGAGAGAGTCCTGTGAGCAGCGAGAGCCCCCAGTGGAAGCTGGGCCAGGCGTGTCTGCCACGGTGCTCGTCACCCCCAGAGCAGCGGGCTCAGCGCGGGGGAGCCCGCCTCCCCGCAGAGGGAGGGGCTTCTATTGCTGCGGCTCTTTCTTCTCAACACGGGCATTTCTGTCGTCACTTAAGCCGTGCAGAGTGAACGGAAACCCTTTGACGTGCAGCGGGAGAAACCAAGCAATTGTGCTGCGTCCACTGAGAAGATCTACATCCGGAAGGACCTGCGGAGTCCTCTGATCGCCACGCCAACATTCGTGGCCGAGAAGGATGGGGCGAGGTCAGTGCGTGTGAACAGCCTGCGGGGCCCTGGACCTGACGTGGGAGGCGCAGGTGTTCCTCGTGGGGAGCTGACGGCCCCACCTGTGGGCCTTGGCCACCTTGTTGGAGCCGCTGAAGTCACACCCCTGGACAGGCCCGTGGAGGGTGGACTCAGGAGAGAGTCAGAGCTTCCTGTCTCAGGGACTCGGATTACGTGCTGTAGTTCAGGCATCATTCACGCAGGAAAACGGTTGTTCCGGGAGTCAGGATCGGGGCTCTTGCAGTAGAGATAAAAGGCGTGAGACCCAGGTGTGGTCTGGACAGCACCACGGGTCAGTTCATACGTTGTTTTTAGTGTGATCTCTCAAACCTAACTTTAAGGAAGCAGAGGGAAACGGGAAGCCCTGTTTGGTACTGTGGCACGCCCCAGAGCTGGGAATGCCCTGCTGGTGCTCCAAGAGCAGGTGGCATCGCTGGTAGGCCCGGGAGGCGTGTGCGCATCCTGTCTCGGGCAGGCCTGGCGCTAAGCGAGCACGGGTGTCCTCCAGCCCAGCCCGCAGACGCGCAGGGTCGATGCAGCGTGAACTCTGCACTCAACGCTGGAAGCTACTCTGGGTTTCTTTATGTCTTAACTAGACAAACAGGTCTTCTTGATCCAGGGATGCTTGTGAACATCCAGCAGCCTTTGATCCGTGAGGACGGAACAGTTCTCCTGGCCACGGACTGCAAGGTGACGTCCCGCTCGCGCCCTTCCCCCTTCTGTCTCCACGCGGGCACTGCTCTCGGCCTTCGGGCTGTGGAGGGGGTGCCCTCCTCGGCTCTGTGCCCTTGGTACAGCCGTGCTGTGGGCTGCTTACAGTCACAGCGCGTCGGGAGCTACCGTTCGACTTGGCGGACGCTCTGGGGTCTCTTCTGAGGTCTCTCCCCCGGTAATGCACTTGGGCAGACTGCCAGCCGGCTGGGGAAGTGCTGCCTCTTCTAAGACGGCCTTTGGCAGCAGCCCGCAGTTCCTCTGTGGTAGGCGCCCGCAGGAAGAAGTCCCGCCCGGGCTGACGGGGACAGAGCAAGGCAGCTCCAGGGAACCCGGTGTGTAGACAGAGACGCTGGCTGCCTCCTGGGGAGGAGCCTGAGCAGAGGGCTTTATTCCGGCAAGGGAGCCCACTGTGTCTCTGGCCTGTGGTCCCCGACACACACAGCCCAAGTGATGGGGGCGGCAGCTGCCCTGAGCCCAAGGCCCCGCTCCGGAAGGAGCCCCTGGGGACAGTGCTGGCCTCACTGTCCCCCTCAGAGCTGCAGCTGGGCCCCATCTGCTCAGGCACACGCGGTGCGTCCTGGCGCGTCCTCTTGGGTCCAGGGGAGGGGGATGAGGGCTGAGGCCCACTGCCTGCACCGGCCGTCTCCCGCGGGGCGGTCGGCCTCGTGGCTCGGGCGCCTCTGACCCGTCTCCCCAGGCACATGGCCTTCGCCCAGCAGACGGGCGGGGCATGACCTGCCACCTGGGCAGAGGGGCAGGCACGCCAGGAGCAGGAAGTAGGGCCCGAGCACCCTGAGCTCCCGATGGCCGAGGACCACACCCCCATCCTGCGTGCCACCCGCACAGAGGGCAGTGCAGAGCGGGCGCCCGCCAGGCAGGGATGACGGGAACCTCGAGGGGCCAGTTCCATGAAGCGTGCGGCGCCCACTCTGTAACTGCCAACGGCTTGGAGTTGGCTGAGCGGCAGGCGTGAAGCACAGTCAGGAAAGGCGGCCTGCGGTGCCTGCCCCACCACCCCACCCCCACCCCGCCCCAGGGGAGCACCGCAGAGCCCCTGAGGGCAGCTGTTTGCAGGAGCTGACTGGGAAGCTCTCTCCTATGAAATAATTATACATTCAAAATCATTTACTCTGAATAAAAGTAATGGTATCTCAGATACCACTGAGACCCGTGCTCCCTTCACCCCTTCTCTCCGCGGGTCCTGCAGAGCAGTAGCCCAGGACCGCGGGCAGAGCACGACACGCGTCCAGGCGCGGGGTCTCTTTTTCACTCTGCAGCGTATCTGTCAAATGCTGTGTTCATACGACAGAGATCAGCAGATCTGTTCTGTTACACAGTGGTTCTGTGGTTTATTAATCGCTTCTCTGTTTATGATTTTTTCTACTGATTCTGGTCTTTCATGTTTATAATCAAGATACAGCAGACGTTTTTGTTTATGTATCTTGATTTATCTTTTTTTTTTTGGCTTTTTTAAAAAATTGAGATATTAATTCCCACACCAGAAAAATTTACCCTTTGAGCATGTAATTCGTGGTTCTCAGTTTATTAACATAATTGTAACAACCATTCCTACTGATTCTAGAGCATTTCATCACCCCAGACAGAAAGCCTGAACCCACGAGGCAGTCACTGCCCCTTCTCCCACTCTCAGCCCTGCGAGCCGCTCGTGTACTCTCCCACTGTGGTTTTCTCGGTGCTGGACCTTTCATCTAAAGGGAGCCATGTGGCACGTGGCTGCTGGGCCTGGCTACTTTCTCGTAGCGTAATGTTCTCAAGGCCCAACCGTGTCGACGCCTCCTCAGTGCCAATAATGTGCCGTTAAATGGCTGTGTCATGGTTTATCCATTTGGCAGCTGATGAACGTTGCGTTGTTTCTGCTTTTTGCCTCTTAAGAATAATGCTGCTGTGAACATTGTGTACAAGTGTTTTTGTGCACGTGTATTTTAACTTTTCTTACATACGTGCCAGGAATGGCATTGCTGTGGTCGTGTAACAATTGCACGTTTACCCTTTTGAAGAACTGCCAGGCTTTTCTCCAGCAGCTGCACCATCTTCTGTCCCCACTGTGCTCTGCTTTTCTCCATGTCCTCGCCAGCACTCAATATTATGTGTCTTTTGACTGTGACCATCCTAGTGGGTGTGACATCTTGTTGTGGCTTTTATTTGCGTTTTTAACTAGCTTATTTGTCTTTCTATTATTGAGCTGTGAGAGTTCTTTAGCTGTCTTTTGTGTGTGGGAGGAGAGAAGTTGTCTCTTTACTTTATTGATAATCTTTTGAAGCACAAAGGTTTAAACTTTGGTGACATCCAGCTTATCTGGATGTCATTTTATCCATCATTTTTTCTGTCATTTTATCTTGTGTGTAGGTTTGTATAACTGGCATCACAATCAAGAGACAGAGCTGTTTGATAGCCCAAGAGCACTTCCTCTCACTGCCCATCATGGTCACACCTCCGTAGAAGCTGCTTTTAAAACAAAACTATGCCCTCACTTTCCTGAGAGGCATGTTGTATGTCCATCTTTAATATCACTATTTTCTGGTTAACAGGCTGAAACAAGCCAGGGAGCCCTGGGCACATTGGCAAATGTAGTCACTTCCCTCGCCAACCTCAGTGAATCCCTTAACAATGGTGACACTTCAGAAATACAGCCGGAGGACCAGTCTGCAAGTGAGATTACTCGGTACGAACCCTTGAGAGTGGAGGCCCCTCCCAACACACACAGTCACTGCTCTGTGAGGGTGGGGGGCAGCATCTTGATGTCTGTATTTAATGACAGGTTGCAGAATTGTCACAGGGCCCCTGCATGTCTGTCTGCTTCGTTTTAACTACGGGGCTGTGGACCTGTTTAGGTTATGTGGTACAAAATAGTCTGAAAACTTCACTCCAGATGATAAAGGGGACTGAGTAGTTCAGGGGAAGCTTACAGGTCCAGGCATACTTGTCACTGTTTATTGGACCTAAATATCAGTAGTGCAGCCCCTTTCTCGCTTTTGTTTCAGCCTGTTTTTCTCAAGTAGTGAGTCCAGAGCTGAGATAGATCCCTCAGGGTGGACGGATACTGGTGGTGAGATGGCACCAGCTGGCTGGACGCCTGTGCCCCCTGCCAGGGTACACTCCCTGCAGCTGGCCTGTGCGTTTGCTCCTTTTCTGTTGGACCTGCCACTCCTGCCCGTCATGCCAGGCCAGGCGGGGGCCGCTCAGGGGCAGCGGTCCTCAGGTTCCCTTGTAGTGTGGTAGAAGATGCCAGTCTGGATCCGGCGGAAAGAGGGCGGAATGTGAGTTAGGCCGAATTCCATTCTACCACTTAACTCCTGGTGGTCTTGGCAAAGTGAGCTTTCACCTGTCTGAGATGGAGGGAATTCCACCTTGGAGAGTAGTTCTGAAAAACAGAAATTATGTGTGAGAACAAATAACATCTAGCTTAGTGTCTTGAGACCCTGTGGAGACAGGCGTAGCGGCCGCTGCTCCTCCTCTCGGGCAGAGTTAACTGTCTTTTCCTAAAAGATGTCTCAGCTAGGGCGCACCTCCTAGAAGGGGACTTACGGCGCGAACCTGCTCCCTTTCTGCTCGCAGGGCATTCGATACCTTAGCGAAGGCACTTAACACCACCGACAGCGCCTCGCCTCCGAGCCTGGCGGACGGGATCGATGGCAGCGGCGGCGGGGGCATCCACGTCATCAGCAGAGACCAGTCCACGCCCATCATTGAGGTCGAGGGCCCCCTCCTCTCAGACACTCACGTCACGTTTAAGGTGAGGGCTTCTGCCTGCCTGCCTCGGTTAAAAACCAGACCTGGAAGTGAGCCCATCCAGGTGGTGGCAGCCTTCTGGCCCATCTTTGCTCGCCTGGCCGTCTGGCTCTGCCGCTGACCCTGAGGCTGGCGTGGCCTCCTGTCGCTGCCAGACAGGCCAAGGCGGGCTGCCCTGCCGTCCACTCTCCCGGGACGGCCTGGCTCCAGCATCAGCTCAGGCAGGCCCTTGGCTCCCACAGGCGTTGTTCCCAGCCCTTGGGCCTGCCCTCCTGCCCACTGGGGCCAGCGAAAGTAGCTCTCAGATACGCTTGCAGGCTGGCCAGGTCCCCAGGGCCCCCCTCTGCACTCACCTCCCGAGCCTCACTGCTCTCGAGGACACTCCCAGGCTCCCTGAGCCCCCCAGTCTCGAGGTCTGCAGAGTGAGTCTTCAGTTCCCTGGTATTCTGCGCTAGAATGAACTCGTGAGTCCTTGCCCGCCGTTGCCCAGGGATCGAAGGGCAAGGGTCCCTAGGGGGACTCCAGCTGCAGAGGCATTCAAGCCCTTCTGGGACAGAGGGGCTCCTGGGGCCCAGCCCGGCCCCCTGGGTTCTGCTCTACTCTCCCTCGCTGTTCTGACACCGCCTGCCAGTCCCTGCCCGCCCGTTCCCACTGGACTTAGACTTGAACCTGCGGATGAGAGTGGAGCTGCTGAGAACCAGTGCTGGTGCCGGGAGGCAGCGTCGGTGCCTCATCCTTGTGGATGAGCTGGGCCCCGTCCCCGCCTCTCCAGGCCTGTCAGACCCCAGCTCACTGGACGGGCCCGCCTCCTGAGGGTCTGCGCGGGGCTGGGTGCTGACAGGCCCCGGGCCGTGTGCCCTCTCCTGCAGCTCACGATGCCCAGCCCGATGCCCGAGTACCTCAACGTGCACTACATCTGCGAGTCGGCCTCACGCCTGCTCTTCCTCTCCATGCACTGGGCCAGGTCCATCCCCGCCTTCCAGGCCCTGGGGTGAGTGGCTCTTCCTCTCTGTGTCCCTGGCAGGACCTCCCTGGCTCCAGGAACGGCCTGGAAGGGGTCTGAGGGCCCTTCCAGTGTGCTCCTCGATGAATAAACACAGCAGACGGGTGGCGAGAGACCACCTCGGGGGCCTCACCCGTGCTGTCCTGAGTGGAGACCCACCCCTCCCTGGGCGGCGACACGTCTCTAGCCTTGGGAGCACCCCTTGGTCGCTGGGGCCAGCCCCACCCAGGGCTGCTGAGAGAGTGGTCTGTCCTCAGAGGGCCTGCAGGCGAGGCAGTCGTGTGGCGAGCAGGCCTGAGCCCTCCAGAGGCCTCTGGCACACGCACGCCGACGGGACTTGGGTGGGGTATGTGGGGCTTGAGGCAGGGGCAGCAGCCCCACACCCAGCCCGCCTCCGTGTCCCCAGGCAGGACTGCAACACCAGCCTGGTGCGGGCCTGCTGGAATGAGCTCTTCACCCTCGGCCTGGCCCAGTGCGCCCAGGTCATGAGCCTCTCCACCATTCTGGCTGCCATCGTCAACCACCTGCAGAACAGCATCCAGGAAGGTAGGGCCAGCCTGTCCCAGCGCCGCCCTGGGCTGAGGGGAGTTCACGTCACCACCGGTTTTAGTGTCCGAATTCCTACCCGGCTGCTGCTTTTCCTGTAATGCAGATGAAAGGGGAAAGGTGCTGAGTTCTGATGCAGACGTTCTGTACTGTTTTCAGAGTAGTCACCATCTCTGTCTTCATCCTCAGGGACAGGTTACCCTTTCATGCAGCTCACAAACCCTCAGGACCCTGTGGATTAGACACTGTTCCTCAGGGTTGCGTGTAGGAGTCCAGGTCCCAGGGAGGGCTGGGCCCTAGGGCACAGGCCCGGGTCCACGGCCCCCCTTGCGGGGCATGGATGGACGCATGGCGCAGTGTGAGGTCAGGGCCGTGTCAGGATGGGAAGCAGCCTGTGTGGTCCCTGCGTGCTGTGTGCCCGCGGCAGCCTGAAGACTGTTGGGTGCCCACACCGCCCAGGGTCTAGGCTGACCCTGCGAGTCACACCTGCCGCCGAGCTGGAGCCGGCCAGCCTTCTCATTGGGTGTCCCGATGTTGGAGGCACCTAGTCACACCTTTGTGTTTCTAGTTACTTCCTTCAGAAGTTACATAAAGGTAACTTTTATGATCTGTAACATTTTATTGAGTTTTAGATTTGTTCACAAATGAGCTTTAGTTTTATTTCTAACTGAACATCACACTACCTTCAGCAAGATACTGTCAAGAAGACAAAATCAAACAGTAAATAAAACTGTCGTAGCAACTAGAAAAGGCCAGGGTGTTCAGGTCGGCAGATGTTTATCAGTGCCTGCGGGGACTTAGAAAGAACTGATCTTGATGGGATCTGGCGTGTGGGCCTCAGCAGGTGCGGGCCACAGGGCCACCCAGGGAGTCGCTGTCCAGGGCCGGGGGTCACACAGCGGAGCGGGTGTGGGTGCCTAGAGCCACTTCACCTGCAGCGGGAAAATGGGGCTCTTGAGATAACTGGGTTTTTAAAAGTGAAATTCTCTCCTTTTTTCCCAATCTGTGTCCCTCCAAGAAGCTAGCTCGTTTACCGTTCTCAACAGCCTTTCTCAGAGGATGTCTGTGTTGATTTCTAGATAAACTTTCTGGAGACCGGATAAAGCAAGTCATGGAGCACATCTGGAAGCTCCAGGAGTTCTGTAACAGTATGGCGAGACTGGATATAGACGGCTATGAGTATGCATACCTTAAAGCTATAGTTCTCTTTAGCCCCGGTAAGATATGCAGTGGTCACTCGCGGCGGGGCCCCCCCTGTGCTACTGATAGTTCTGCACACGCGCATGTTGGCACGCTGTCAGCAGTGTGGAGCCCCACGCTGCGTGCCTGGCTGTTCCCACAGCACGTGTGCTTTGCCAACTGCTAACATGAACAGGACGTTTGTTACAGTTGTTTTTAGAGTCCCAGTGTTGTAGTAACTGCATGTGTTCAATAGATGTCATTTGAATCCTAACAAATAGGATCATTTGTATGCCATTGGCCAAATGAGACCACAGCTTACAAAACTGAGTGTGCATTTAGCCTTTCGTATCCACGGGTCCTGCATTGGGTTCAGCCAGCCGTGAATCAGAAATACTCAAGGGCCACCCCTGGCCGTCCAGTGGTTGAGACGCCAAACTTCCAGCGCAGGGTGGCCAGTTTCAGTCCCTGGTTGGGGAATTAAGTTCCTACATTCTGTGTGACAAAAGAACAAAACAATGCAAGGAAAAAAATGTTCCAGGAGTTCAAAAGTAATATAGAGGGGATTTAAAAGTGTACGGACAGACACGTAGGTTACATGCACGTTCAGCGTAAAGGGCAACAGGTGGTCTGTGTGGGGGGTCCCAGAGCCAATCCTCTGTAGCTACCAAGGGACAGCTAGGCCCCGCCCACTGCCCTCTGCTGGGTCTTGCTCTCCGCCAAGGTTTAGGGACGTTAGCACATACTCCAGCAGACTGACCCTGCCCAGCAGCTGCAGGGCACGCCGAAAGGCCTAGTCACAGCCGGCGAAGAGGCAGCAGGGCTGCGGGCAAGAGGAAGAGTGGCCGCGGGCAGTCTCGCTCACTGCCCTGCGGCCGTTCGAGCCTCCTGAGAGCCCACTGGGTTAAGCTGGACCCAGCGTAACCTCTCCACCCCACACCTCCCAGCCTCCTACTCAGGAACGAGAAAATAGCTGACAGGACGGGAGACACTACGTGATGACATGTCTAGAAAGCAGATGGTGACTCCTGATTCCACATGTATGTGTTTCCTAGAGTAAGTAGGAAGCCCCAGGGTTAGAGCCAACCCCAGTGGGACTGCGGAGGCTGGTGTGACCACTCGGGGCCAGGCCCTGCTGGGAACCTACAGGTCCCGGCAGAGCAGAGGAGGGACCCGTGTTCTAGCGGCAGTCTCTGACCTAGACCAGCCCCCAGAGCTCAGTCTGTTGCACTTGAGAAGTTTGTCAGAAGTATGATTAAAAATAAGTACTGAGAAGTCTACACATGAGGCTTTCGAAATACAGAGGGGCAATTTGCGGTACTTTTCTTCCTTCAGATCATCCGGGTTTGACCAGCACAAGCCAGATTGAAAAATTCCAAGAAAAGGCACAGATGGAGTTGCAGGACTATGTTCAGAAAACCTACTCGGAAGACACCTACCGGTGAGGCACACGGGCAAGACGGGGGCGAGGCTGGAGCTAGCTGCAGATATCAGTTACGCTGGCCTTCCACTTCTGGCAGCCCGGTAGAGCCTCCGTGTGATCACACTTTAATTCTTGCGTTTTCTCGGTGACGGGGGAGTGCGGAGGATCAGGAAGCCCAGGTCGTCCCAGTGTTGCTGGGTGACTGTGGGCAAGACCTGGGGTTGCTCCTCTAGTTCAAGGGGTTGGGAGTCGTCCTCTCGTTTGGGGCTAACAGTGCGTGAGACATGAGTTCTCACAGAGACCGCCCCCCAGTCCAGAAGAGTCAGCGGCTCTGCCCCTGGCTCCCCACCTACTGAGGAGACAGTGCTAGCTAGAGCACTTGACAGAAGAGCCCACTGACACAAACCAAATCCGACCCTTACAAAACACGACTGGGTTGTAGAAAGTAATAATCCACTCCCCACGTAAATTGATATTTTAAAAATTCCTTTATTCAAGTGCAAGTTTATCACGTTTGGGCCAGAGAGACCTGTGCCCAGCCTGGCTGGCAGAGAGCCTGCTCCTGCTTTAGGCACACTACCGTGGCCGGACACAGCTTTTGCCAAAGCAAGACCCACTTTCTACTAGCATCTTTTTCACTTAATATTCAGCAAGTATGTGTATATTCTTTAAGTCGTTTTCCGTGGCTGAGGAGATGCCGCAGCTTCGCCACAATTTCCCTCCTGATGAAAGGGCCCTGTGGTACAGGGTCCAGTTCGTAGGGGCCCAGCGCCACCCCTCCAGGCGCTGCCGGTGGCCTGGCCCATCCAGGGGAGGCTTCAGATGACGCCCAGGGAGCTGCAGGACAGGGCCGTGGTGCGCCTTCCTAGGGCTCCTTCAGAATGAACATCGTACTGCTTTCCTTTTAATTACAATGCTGAACGAACACTGGAAGTTAGAGGAGCATAGCAACAGTTTCAGTTGATAAAATCACTTAAAATTCCAGTACCCAGAGGTCAGCAGTCAGCATCTTGGTGACCTTCTGAGCACTTCATTCACACACACATCCACGTTACTCCTGCTGGTGCACATGCTGCTGGTTTTATTCAGCTGTGTGTCATGGAATTCTTACCAGCGAGTATAGACTTTGATTCTCCTCCTTAATGTATGTAGTGATTAGACAGGTTAGTTTAACCTACCTTCCGTTAACAGGTTGCCAGGTTTTTCTTTTTGGTGGGGTTGGGGAGAGTTGTTATAAACAACGAAGGGAACACATTTGTACATCATCATTGCACTCAGGATAAATTCCTGCAAGAGCGACTACTGAAATCGGGAAAGCACGAGCGGATACTGGCGGTCTGGTTCGGTCCCGAGGGCTGCAGATGGGCCCTGTCCGCGTGAAGCCTGGAGTGCTGCGACCCCGCCCCTCTAACGACCCCCCTCTTACAGGTTGGCCCGCATTCTCGTCCGCCTGCCGGCACTCAGGCTGATGAGTTCCAGCATAACGGAAGAGCTGTTTTTCACTGGCCTCATTGGCAATGTTTCGATAGACAGCATCATCCCGTACATCCTCAAGATGGAGACAGCGGAGTATAACGGCCAGATCACCGGAGCCAGCCTATAGCGCACAGCCCGCCCCGCCGGGGCCGCCCAGACACAGACAGTAGAGTAGTGGTGGTGTGGTATGTGCAAATACTCCGGTATGTCAGCTGTTCCCACCTGGCTTCTCCTTATCTGTTAGTCCCAGACAGTAGCCACTAAAAGACTAGTAGGATTCTCTCCTGCCATAAGAAATGTTTTAATGCCTTTTGATGAAGCAACAGATTTTTAAACAATCTTTTAACTCAGTTTGTATCCAGAAATTCTCAAAGGGCAAAAAACAAAAGCAAAGTTTTATAATGTCAGAGACTAGTATTAAAACTAAAAGAACCTAAGAGAACGGTATGTGTGTATATATTAAAATGTCCTTGGGATAGCTACTAATGACCAGGGTAATAATACTAGCACTTTCTAAGCACTTCCTATCAATGTATAATGTTAGCAACTCCTTGCCAATGTGCAGGGCAGATGGAAAACTGTGTCTGTCTTTTGCCGAAATGCTAATGGTTTCTATGAAAATGCAGTAGGGTACGGGAGACAATCACTTGCTCAGGGAGCGAGGCGTCCTTCCTGACTGCGCGCATGCGCTGCTGCTGTCGGCCGAGCCCCAGGCGTGAAAGAGGTGGCAGTGCGGGGCCCCACGGATGCTGGTCTGAACGTGAAGCTTCCTCGGCCTGAGCGGATGCTGACTGGCTTCCCTAGTCTGTGATGGGCCTCCGCAGGCTCCTCTGTGACTGGTTCTCAGAACTGGATTCAACCAATTCCCACGGCAACCAAAAAACAGCGCTGCATCACCTCCGCCCCCACGGCAGATGGAGTGGTCTGCCCAGCAAGTGCAAGGTGGGCCTTCTGAACCCTTGTCGGGACCTCCCGCCGCACGTCTTCGGGGGAGGGTGGGAGGGCTGTTGTCTCCGCAGTGCATGCCCCACACCTGGCCAGTCAGCAGCCGCGGTGGAGCCACGCTGCACGGCTCTCAGCGTCTCCAGGCCCAGCACCACCTCAGGCGGTGGGCTTCTCGATGCTCCTGGTGCGGCACACTGGGGTCCCCCGGGGCTGAGTCCACAGATGACCCCTGGAGTGTTGTAGACGATGGATGAAAAGGCAGGCTGCCTTCTCCTTCAAAACAACCTTTAACCCCAAAGCCATCTTAGTGACCGTCGTTTTATTAAAGCAGAATGCAGTTATTGGGAAGTTTAGGAGAGAAAAGTGCTCATAGGCGCCCCCGGTTGTCAGCAAGCAGCAGGCTTCTACTGGGAAGCACAGCAAGGCTGCCTCAGGTGTCCACACTGTGTGGCCCAGGTTAAGTACAGCGCGGCCAGGTTTGCAGCTCTGAAACCTTTCGATCAGATGGTCCCTCCTAGGCCCAAGGCAGACGAGCAGCAGGGAGGCGTGACGCCGGGGAGGGAAGCTGGGTGCCGGGCCACTGCATGGGCTCGAGGCAGAACCAGATGGCACCCCATTACTGTCGGGAGCACTTAAGAGTCATTAGTGGGAATTAAGGGAACAGTGTCTCCAACTTACAGATATTCCTGTTTGGATCTCATTATAGTTTACTGTTCACGCTTTGAAGCAAGTCTTAGAGAAAGTGTAGTACCCATTGTAAAATGATGGAAAGGATTTAATATTGCCAGCTTACCATTTTGGTTTTCTAACTTCAGAGTGACTTAAGTTTCAAAATTAAGCTAGGACACTGGCCAAGAGAGTGAGCAGGGTGGGTCTGTCATTTCTGCTTGGGAGGGGTTTTTGCAGAGGCACCTGAAGCGTTTGTGCACATCTTACATGGATGGTGAGGCGCACATCTGTCCTGATTTCTGGTGTGAGCGCGTCCGAGGGTCCTGTAGCAGCTCCCTGGGAACACGTGTCCTCTTGTGTCACCTCTTCTAGGTCTGAGCTCTTGGTGATGGCGAGAAGGTCAACACTGGCCTGCTCTCTGGGGCATCATCCTGTCTCTGTGAGGCCTTTACATTCAGGTGGCCTTAAGTATCAGGGCAGCCTAGCCAAGACCTGGGCCAAGGTGCTGTTGAGACAGGCTGGGAGTAGAAGGTGGGAGTGGCGGACAGACAGTGAACGCTGGGATAGGCACATGCCCCTCGCCCACAGGACGCCCTGGAAGAATCGCCGATTCTAACCAGGTCCTGCGCCCGAGTCCCCGCGCCGCTGATGGCTGACTCCAGTGGACCATTCTGGGCTCTGAACACTCTCTCTTTGGTGTCCCAGATCGCCTTGGCCTTACTTTGAAGTGGTCTTTTCCTTAAAACTCGGCTCCACGCTATCTGAATTCTCACCGCTCCTAAATCACTTCAAACCTTTTGACAGCAGGCCCATCCCTCTCCTGTCAAATTGAGGAGCCCAAAGTCAAAAATTATTTAGAGAGACTGGAGTAAATACTTAAGCCTCAACTTTCATAGGGCTCTTCACCCGTTAATACTTTGTGAGACTCTGATTCAGGGAAGAGAGTGTGCCCTCTGCATCTGAGTGAAACAAGCCAGGATTGGGGTTCTTGGCGGCCCATTCACACCTGCCTTCTGGTGGCCCCGCCGCAGAGCAGAGGGGACGAGGGCACCTGAGGGAGGGCGAGGATGGACACATGGTGCTGCTTCCTGAGGACGCGGGCTCTGCTCCAGGGGCGTCTCAGATAGCGGGGACAGTTACATGTTGAAATGTGTGGAGTTCATTACATGTAACATAACAAGATGACACAGGGAAAGACCAAATTACTCTAGCAGGTATTTTCCAAGGTATTCCTGGAAAGTGTTTTTAAGGAAGGGTGTGGTTTTGGGGGGGAGGGGTCTACATTATTTATTTCCTACCCTCTGCCAGGAGGCTGTGGTCAGGGCCCTTCTGTTGTCCGGGTTTTTGGATCTGGTCTCTGTGCAGTCACTCTTGGGTGTTGTGTGATCGCCCGTCCGTCAGTATTAAATGTGGACTCTGTCGAGGGTCGTGCTGGCAGAGCCAGATACTCGCTGGGCTCTTGCAGTATCTAGGGCTTTATCCTGGCCCTTCGGGGGAACACCTAGCAGAGCACTCTTGCTTCCACCCTGCCCTCGGCCTGACAGGCAGCCCTTGGCTGGGGACCCAAATTCCAGGGCCTGAGGAGAGATGAGAGCCTAAGAGCATCCTGCCCATTTTCCAGGGGAAGTGGCCTTACGTGCGGTGGGGCTATAGGTGACATTTCAGCTCCCCTGAGTCTAGGCCAGGGAAGGTGGCATCTTCTGATGTGCACATCTTTACCCTGGAGGCTGCTGCCCTCCAAACCTGGGAAGGCCCAACAAGGCAGGACAGCCACCCACATCCTCCAGGGTCCCACTTCCCTTCTCCACTGATTGTGTGACTCTTTGAAAATGTCTTAACTTTGATGTCAGTTTGCAGAGTCAGCCTCTCCTCACAAGAGAGTGGTCTGAGTCTTTTGTACACAGGGTCCTGGGCTTCCTCACCCGTGCCTCCCACTAGCGGGCACTTCTGTGTGTCCAGCCCTGGGGTCCCTTCACTGGCGTTATGCGTGTACAGATTTATAGGCTTGTATGACTGACTGAATGTACATGTGTTTATACCTTCTCTGTATGTACAGTGTATATAGCATTGTGTACATAGGTGTATATTATGTATACAGACACACAGCCACATAGCCAGACTTCCCTTGCTTCTTACAGAGAATCTATGAGAGAGTGGCTACAGTCATTGACATGGGTGTTTCCTGGTCCGTCAGCAGGATGGATTTGCTGACACTTTCCTTGGGGTGAGCCTGGCTGGGAACGGCCCTGCCCTCCACCAGGGCCAGGAAGCTGGAAGACATTCGTTTATCCCAGTGTCCAAAACGAGGTGGGGATCTTTAACCTAGTTGCTATACATCTATTTATGGCCTAACTGGGAGGACCTTGGCAGGTAGTGGTGTTGGGCTCCCACTTACTCTCAGTCCAAGACCAAGAACAGACTGCGTGGTGGGCCGTGACTCCCAGTGTGGTGGAAACAGCCCACACGTGCTCCGGGACTCAGCGGACAGTGAGTCTGCCTATGACCCTCTCTCCACCACAGCTGCAAAACAAGTATTCCTTAAAAGTCAGCATGAATGTTGAGCTAACTCCTATGGCATATAAATTACAGGTCTTTTATTTCTCTACCTGTAGCATGTGAATAAAATTCACTGCCCTTATTCCTTTCTATAAATTATGATTCTGGAATTTTAAAATTTCAGATAAAACTTGCATTCCGGTACAGACATATACCTTAACACTATAGATGCCAAACTGTCCTTGTGCAGGTCTGTTCCGATGAACTCTCCCCGTTAATCGAGCTTTAAGCTGAGACACCGCACTCGGGAGCCAGGGCCCAGCAATAGTTGCTCACGCAGCTTTAGCAGGAGACCTGAATGGTGGGAAGGTTGAAAACTGGCCTGCTGAAAGAAATCACTGGATAAGTATGAAAACTCAGAGACACCACAGGTTACTTTAAAAAAAAAAAAAATTTGAAGTGTTTGAAAATAGCTCATTGAGACCAGAGTCCTCGGTGCCTTTGTGAGACGGGGGGTGTGCAGCCTTCAGCGTCCCGCGGCTTTGATGTGAGAGCTCCCGCTACTCCAGAGGCCTCGTCCCACTCCCACGTCCCCACCTGTCGTGACAATCACACTATAGAAGGGGGCTCTCCAGGCGAAATACAAGTGGAAGCTTAGCAGTCTCTAAATGAATCTTCAGAAGTTCTCCTCGGGGCTATTTACTTTAACTAGTCTAGGAATAAACTCTCAGTTTTAAGAGTATTTTAGGGGTGAGGAATGTCTGAGATATGCTAGGAAAAAAGGCTCAGCAATATTTATCAATTGACAGACTGTGATAAAGCGTAACACTTGGATAACATTTGGAAATATATAAAACATGGCTTTTCTTTAGAAAACTGTGTCATCAATTATTTAACAACCAGAGCACTCACGGACTCCAGTGCTGCTGCCACACACAACTCAAGAGCTCGAGTATTTTTCTACAGTCTCTCTGTTCTCCCAGTTATCTTGTGAACCAGTGTTCAACTAGTTTTATATCTGAAAGCTGCACATTTTTCATAGTACAAACCATAGTTTTTACCTGTAGTTCAGAGCTCTCTGTTAAAATGTACCTGCATTACCAACCCTTTTAAAAGAAGTGTGTTAAAGGAAAATTTGCGTGTTACTTTCTTGGGACCGTTTCTGTAGCCTCTGCCCTTCACAATATAGAATATATTGTTTATGCCATCACATTTTATTTCCAGGTTTAAAATCTGTTGAAAGCTGTAGCTTGAAATCAGCTTTGTTTACGTGATGGCATTTAAAAAACAGCATGTTCTTTTTAAACTGAATTTTATATCTAATCAATGTCTTCAGTCTTGAAGAAGAATTTGCATTGTTGTGTTTGTATATAGAGTATTGCAGTGCATGAATTAGCTTTATGCATTTTATTAAATGCTGTTTCAATGTGGCATTATTGTTGTGGCTTAATACTACTACCTAAATGAGGTTTATACTATTAAAAGTGAATTAAAAACTAGTAACGTACATCCTGCTCTTCATTTCTCCTCATAATGGTAATAACATCAGTAACCCTGAAGCCCAGTAGGTGGCAGAGAGGCACCTGGTTGCCAGAGCCATACAGCTCTCACCCTTCGGTGCTCGAGGGTCTGCTGGGCTCTAAGTACCTTCAAGGGAAGCACTGGCGAGACAGACTGTCTCCTGTGCATCTTCCAGAAGCCACGCAGACCTTTCTGGAGAACACAGCCTGTGCGGCCGGATGCACAGACGCACAGAGCCAGGCTTCCTGGAAGGGTCTCTGCTATCCAGGGGGTAAAAAAAAACCCTCATTGTGTCTTCTGATGGCTTGTTTTACAGGTGAGGATGCTGAGGTCCAGTCTGACTCGTGGCAGAAACCACTGGCAGCTTTAAATGGCTTTGCCAAGTAGAAGTCAAAGTGAAACTCAAATGGGTTACTTCAGTAGAACAAGGCCAAAAACCGTCCAGTGAACAGTGCTTATGCAAATGAAAGTATATCCATTATAAGATCCTCATAGCAATCTTCTCTATCATTGCTTCCAATTTCCGCAAATTTTAAACCCATCTTTCTGTCCCTATTTAAAGTAGGAAACGAGGAGAGAGCAGCGCCTCGGGCAGTGGATGCAGCCTGCTGCCGACGAAACAGCTGCCGGCGCGGCTGGACATGCTTCTCTAGAGAGGGGCCCGCACCTACCTTGGTTTCGGGTGATCCTCCTACTTAGCAGCCGTATTAGGGCGCCCCCGTGGCCATGGCGGGAAAGGCTGTTTCCGTGAGGCTGTCTCACTGCGTTCTGGAGACAGTCTGGGAGGGCACCCACTCTGACAAGCCTAGCCGGCCAGAGGGAAGGCCCTCAGCGGGTGTGGCGTCAGAAGCAGGGCGGAGCCGAGACCCCACCCGGGGAGGCGGCAGAACGCGGGACAGGCGCTTCCCTCCAACATTTCAGGGACGCCGCCCCAGTCATCAGCCTGCAGCCGTTCAGGAGCCTGCGCATTCCTCCTCCGACCCGCACGCTCACCTCCCTCCCGACCCGCATATTCAGACCATGACCCTGAATGCGGATTTGGTACAAAATCACAGTAAACCATCACCCGAGCATCAGGTGGGAAGAGCGCCAAGCTTGTATTACAGTGAGATCAATCTGCAGCGTTTATGCACAACAGCTCACGGGGCGCGCTCGGGGTCAGCCCAGGTCCCATCTCCTGAGGCCTGAAACCAGCACGACCAGAGTGACGGCGACTCGGCGGCCGGTGAGGAAGGAAGTCCCAGCCAGAGCCCGTGGCGTCGCGCCCCCTCCCGGCCGCGCAGGAGGCGCTGCTCCGCTGGGGCCCGGCGGGCAGGGGCGTCAGTGCACAGGCTCCCCACCGCGGCGGCCCGGGACCCAGACGCGCGTCTCCAGGCGGCGGCCTGGCCTCTTCCCGGCCCTGAAGCCCCGTCCCCGCCGAAGGCCCAGCGGACGGGGTCACACGGCGCTGCTCAGCGGCGCGGCCTTCACGCACGGCCGTGATGGCGCAGGGTGTTCACTGAGCAGCTTGGCTGCAGCCCCCCCCCCCCCCAACGGCAATATGCTTCCACACATGTGCGTAAAGGGGACCCTTTTATTGCAAAGCGGTCGTCAGTCTCTCGGGGCACAGAAGCGGGGCTCTCGGGGCCTCAGTCCTGGGCGCCGGCCCTCAGGGCGGCCTGGAACTTGCCGGTCATCTCCCTGGGCAGCGGCACCACGGCCGGGCAGGGCACCTGGCCCTCCACCTCGCAGATGCACTCCCGCAGGCAGTACTTCCGGGGCCCGAAGTGCGCCGGGTGGGAGAGCTGCTCGCGCTCCTGCCGCTCCCTCCGGAGGGTCTCCCTGCGGAAAGCAGAGCGCAGGAGGGGTGGGCGCCGCGGAGCGGGGAGCCCTGCCCTGCACCCCAGTCCCGGGCCGCGGAGGAGGGCGCACAGGAAGGCTGCAGCCGGGACAAAGGGGGCTCGGTGCCCCGTGCGCCGCCTCAGGACAGCTCTTCCCCCGTCCCTCACTCCACTCTTGAACAAAAGGGACACGGCACAGCAGGCCTGGGGCTGCTCCCCACTAGGGCCCACCTGAGGCCCAAGGAGGGACACGGTCGCAGCCACCAGGGCAGGGGTCCCAGAAGCTTCTCAGCCCCCTGTGCACCCAGGAGGAAGGGCCTCCGGCCGCCCCCTCGACACCCCTCCCGACCGCCTGTCTCCTCCGTCCACCCGACCTCCGGGCTAGGGACGCCTGCGCCCCTCCAAGTCCAGCCCAGCGACTCACTCGCTCTTCCCCAGGATCTTCTTAACGTGCTCCATGATCTCCTTGTTGCTCTTGGTCTCCACGTCCACGAGCACTTGCTCCCCAGAATCTGGAGCAGGAAGGGAAGGAAAGGGGGGAGAGGGCTGAGAGGGCAGCAGGACCCCGCTCAGTCTCCACCGGCCTGGGCGGCGGGTGTGCGTTCAGCGGAGAGTTCTAGCAGTACAGCAGGCGTTTACATAACCCACAATGCAGCCCTTTTGCATTTCTGTAGTACCAGGTATGTACAAAAGCATCCATTCTGTTTTACAGGAAACAACGTCCACGTTCATGGATAGAAAGATTTAATATTAAGATGGGAGTACTAGCCAAACTGGTCTATGGATTCACTCTCCAAATCCTAGCAGATGTTATTGTAGAAACTGAAAACCTTAGCTTTAAATTCACGCAAAGGACCCAAAATAGCCAAAACAACTTTGACCAACCCAAAAATAGGAAAACATTTCACTTTCCAGTTTCCGTTTTACTGCAGGCTACAGTAATTGCCAGGTGGTGTAGTGGTAAAGAATTCTCCTGCCAACGCAGGAGATGGGGGTTCGATTCCTAGGTCAGGAATATCCCCTTGAATAGGAAATGGCAACCTGCTCCAGTCTTCTTGCCTGGGAAGTTCCATGGGCAGAGGAGCTCGGCGGGCTACACAGTCCCTAGGGTCCCAAAGAGTCGGACATGACTGAGTGTACACACACACACACACCCCATAGGCTACACAATCAAGTCAGCGTGGTATAAGCACAAGAACAGACTGCAGAAATGGAACCCAACTGAGTCCAGAAATAAACATTACATTTACGGTCAACTTCTTTTCAGCAAAGAGGGCAAGACAACTCCATGAGAAAGAAGAACATCTGATAAAAGACCTGTTTTCTGCCTAAAGAACTCTCACAAACAATCCAAAGGAAAAATGGGCTAAATACCTGAATAAACATTTAACAACAAAAATGGATGATAAGCACAAGAAAAGATACCCAGTATCATCAGTCACTAGAAAAATACAAAATAAAATCAGTGAGATATTAAGTGGCTAATTTTTTAAAAAAACACAATACCAAGTGTTAGGATGCAGAGTAACACTCAAACCTTTCGTGAATTACTGGTAAAAATGCAAAAAAATATTACAGCCATGTCAGACAGGCAATGAGGACACACAAAAAAGATTGGAAAGAAGTAAAACTCACTTTGTAGAAGGGATGATTGTGTATGTAGAAAATCTTCAGGAATTTAGCAAATAAAAACTACTAGAAATGTGAATTATCAGGGTTACAAGACACTAGACCCACGTATCAAATCAGCAGCACTTGTATAAGGCTGTTTGATGCTTTAACCAAAGAACTGGAAACTGAAACTGAAACTACTGTAAATGGACAGAAAACATACTCAATACTATTAAATTGCTATTTAATTAAGTAATTTAAATTACTATTAATTCTGATCAAAATCCCAGCAAGCTTTTCTTCCCCTAGAAACTGGTAAGCAAATTTTACAGTTAATACAGAAATGCAAAGAACCTACAAGGGCCAACTTTAATCTTGAGGGGAAAGAAAGGGTGGAAGGACAAAGTTGGATGCACACTACCTATCTTGACACATATTTTCAATCGACAAAAACCAATACAGTGTGTGTTAGCATTGAGGACACACACAGAGCAGTTAGAGAGCATGGCGAGTTCAGAAACTCCAAAAGCCAAAGCAGTCTTAAAGAAAACCAGCTCAAGGAATCACGCTCTCTGACTTGAGACTACAGCAGAAAGCTGCAGTATTCCACACTGCAAGATGTTGGCACAAACACAGACACAAATCAATGGAACACAAAAGTGACACCGGAAATACACCTGCACAAATTACCACCAAGGAGGCAAAATATACAATGGAGAAAAGACACTCCCTTCAGTGAGCGGTGCTAAGAAAACTGGAGAGCGACAGGTAAAAAAATTAGAACGTCTTCTAACACCATCTACACAGATAAACTCAATATGCATCAAAGACCAGCTACCACAAAATTCCTAAAAGAAGGTAAACATGAAATCTCAGCAATTATTTTTTTGATCTGTCTCCTAAAACAAAGCAAAAATAAACAAACGGGGAACCTCCTTGGTGGTCCAGGGGTTAAGAATCTGCCTTGCAAGTCAGGGGCCGTGGGTCTGATCCCTGGCTGAGGACATAAGATCCCTCCCACACGCCGTGGAACAACTAAGCGCGTGCACCACAGCTAGAGAGCCCGCGAGCTGCGGCCAAGACCTGATGTAGCAAACACATACAGGAGAGGGATCGCGACCCCATGGACTGTAGCCCATCAGGCTCCTCCGTCCATGGGATTTTCCAGGCAAGAGAGCTGGGGTGGATTGCCATTTCCTTCTCCAGGGGATCTTCCCGACCCAGGAATCGAATCCAGGTCTCCCGCATTGCAGACAGAAGCTTTACCTTCTGAGCCACCAGGGAAGCCAAATACATAAATACTTGTTTAAAAACTAAAGACACATGAGTCTGAGCAAGCTCCGGGAGTTGGAGATGGACAAGGAAGCCTGGCGTGCAGCCGTCCATGGGGTTGCAAAGAGTCAGACACGCCTGAGCAACTGAACTGAACAGATGGGACCCAGTTACACTTAAAAGCTTCAGACACAGCAAACCAGAAAACAAAAAGACAACCTATGATGTGGGGGGAAATAATGGTAAATGATACGATAAGGCGTTAATTAAAATATATAAATGGCTCACACAACTAGGTATCAAAAATAAAAGCTGAAAAAAAATGGGCAGAAGAACTGACATCTTTCCCAAAGGAGATGCAAATGACCAGCAGGCACAGAGAAAGATTCTAAGATCATCTCCAGAGAAACGCAGACCAGAATCACGATTAAGCTATCACCTCCCATTTGTCAGAATGGCTATCCTCAGAGACCCCACGCACAAGGGTTGGCAAGGATGGGAGGAAACGGCGCCGCTGTACCATGCTGTTGTTTAGTCGCTAAACCGTCTGACTCTTGAGACCCCATGGACTACAGCCCGCCAGGCCCCTCTGTCCACATGTTGAATGTAAACTGGTGCAGCTACTGTGGAAAACGGTACAGAAGTTTCTCAAAAAACCAAACACAGAACGACCACATAACCCAGCAAGTCCACTCTTGGGTATACATCTGAAAAAACAACACTTATTTTAGAAAGATACATGCACCCCAATATTTGGAGCAGCATTATTTAATACAATTGTCAAGATGTGGAAGCATAAATCAACAGATGAAGGGGGTCAGCTGCGCTGTGCGTGCGCACACACTCACACACACACACACGCACAGTGGGATATTACTTAGCCATAGAAATTTTTTTCTGCCATTTGCAGCAACATGGATGGGAGAGACAGCTCTACCTCCAGTGATGGATCACCAGCTGGTCAAACACAGAAATCAGACTGACTCTATTCTTTGCAGCCAAAGATGGAGAAGCTCTATACAGTCAGCAAAAAGAAGAGCAGGGGCTGACTGTGGCTCGAATCATGAACTCCTTATTGCAAAATTCAGACTCAAAGTGAAGACAGCAGGGAAAAGCCACTAGACCATTTGGGTATAGCCTAAGCCCTTATGGTTTCCCTTATGATTCTAGACTGGAGGTGACGAACAGATTCAAGGGATTAGATCTTGTAGGACTATGAATAGAGGCTCGTAACACTGTACAAGGAGGCAGTGATCAAACACATCCCCAAGAAAAAGAAATGCAAGAAGGCAAAGCGGTTGTCTGAGACCTTACAAATAGCTGAGAAAAGAGAAGCAAACAGCAAAGGAGATAGGGAACGACATACCCAACTGAATGCAGAGTTCAAAAAAAAATACCAAGGGGAGATAAGAAAGCCTTTTTAAGTGAAAATGCGAAGAAATAGACAAAAACAATGGAAAGGAAAAGATGAGATCTCCAAGAAAATTGAAGATAGCCAGGCAACGTTTCATGCAAAGATGGGCACGATAAAGGAGAGAAACTGTAAAGACCTAACAGAAGCAGAAGAGATAAAGAAGAGGTGGCAGGAATACAGAGAAGAACTGAACAAAACAGGTCTTAATGACCCAGATAAGCACGACGGCGTGATCACTCACCTAGAGTCAGACGTTCTGGACTGTGAAGTCAAGTGGGCCTTAGGTAGCATCACACAAAGCTAGTGGAGGCGATGGGGTTCTAACCAAGCTATTTAAGACGACGATGCTGTGAAAGTGCTGCATTAGTGTGCCAGCAAATCTGTGAGACTCAGCAGTGGCCACACGACTGGAAGATCCCAGTCTCCATTCCAATCCCAAAGAAGGATAAAGCTAAAGAATGTTCAACTACTGTACAACCGTGCTCATTTCACACGCTAGCAAGGCAATGCTCAAAATCATTCCAGCTAGGGTTCAACAGTATGTGAACCAAGAACTTCAAGCTGTGAACCAAGATGTACAAGCTAGATTTAGAAAAGGAAGAGGAAGCAGAGACCAAATGGCTGACATAGGTTGGATCACAGAGAAAGCAAGAGAATTAAAAACACAAACAAACCATCTACTTCTGCTTCGTTGACTATGCTAAAGCCTTTGACTGTGTGGATCACAACAAACTGTGGAAAATTCTGAAAGAGATGGGAATACCAGACCACCTTACCTGCCTCCTGAGAAACCTGTATGCAGGGTAAGAAGCAACAGTTAGAACTGGACATGGAATGGACCGGTTCAAAATTGGGAAAGGAGTACGTCTAGGCTGTATATTGTCACCCTTTCTTATTTAACTTATATGAAGAGTATATCATATGAAATCCTGGGCTAGATCAATCACAAGCTGGAATTAAGATTTGTTCATTAAGCCAGGAGAAATAACGGTATGCAGATGACACCACCCTAATGGCAGAAAGCAAAGAGGAACTAAAGAGCCTCTTGATAAAGGTGAAAGAGGAGAGTGAAAAAGCTGGCTTAAAACTCAACATTCAGAAAACTAACATCACGGCATCCAGTCTCATCACTTCATGGCAAACAGATGGGGAAACAATAGAAAGTGACAGACTTTATTTTCTTGGCTCCAAAATCAAGGTGTGGACGGTGACTGCAGCCCTGGAATTAAAAGACGCTTGCTTCTTGGAAGGGAAGCTATGACACACCTAGACAGCATATTAAAAAGCAGAGACATCACTTTGCCAAAAAAGGTCCACATAGTCAGAGCTATGGTTTTTCCAGTAGTCATGTACAGACGTGAGAGCTGGACCATAAAGAAGACCGAGCACCGAGGAACGGATTCTTTGGAACTGAGGTGTTGGAGAAGACTCTTGAGAGTCCCTTGGACTGCAAGGAGATCCAACCAGTCCATCCTAAAGGAGATCAGTCCTGAATATTCATTGGAAGGCCTGATGCTGAAGTTAAAGCTCCAATACTTTGGCCACCTGATGCAAAGAACTGACTCACAGGAAAAGACCCTGATGCTGGGGAAGATGGAGAGCAAGAGGAAAAGGGAACGACAGATGATGAGATGGTTAGATGGCATCACTGACTCAACAGACATAAGCCTGAGCAAACTCTGGGAGACAGTGAAGGCCAGGGAAGTCTGCCATGCTGCAGTCCATGGGGTCCCAAAACACTGGACACGACATAGCGAATGAACAACAATGGAAGTGAAATAAGTCAGACAAAGACAAATACTGTGCGCTCTCACTCACTCGTGGCATCTAAAGTACAACAGACTGGTAAGTATAACGAAAAAGACTCACAGACACAGAGAACAGACAGACTCACAGACACAGAACAGAGCAGTGCTTAGCAGAAGGGAGCAGGACGGACAGAGGGGCGGCAAGGGGCAGGGTGCGTGAGATGCAAAGCACTGCACGAAAATAACCTACAAAGGTGCACACCAGGGGCACACAGCCAGTGTTTCACCATTATAAACTGCATAGAACCTTCACAACTGTGACTATTCTGTACACCTGTGACTTCTACTACTGTACATCAACTATACTTCAGGTTTATTTGGTTTTGGCCTTGTGTCTGCAAGATCTTAGTTCCCCAAACAGGGACTGAACCCAGGCCTTTGGCAGGGACAGCGTGGAGTCCTAACCGCTGGACAGTCAGGAGCGCCCATGTGACCATCTTAAAGTGCAACCTGGGGGGTGTCAGCACTCCCACTACTGTGCAGCATCGCCGCTACTGAGGCTCCAGCACTTTCCCGTGACCCCAAACAGACCCCTTGTACCCGTGAAGCTGTCCCTTCCTCCTCCCCACAGCACCCCAGCCCCAGACAACCACCTCCTGTCCCATGGCTTTGCTCGTGTGCCTCACACAGCTGGAGGCACACACGCCTTCCACACCTGCCTTCTCTCTGTTGGCGTGCTTACAAGATTCACCCATATTGAAGCCTATGTCGGTACTTCAGTCCTTTTCGAGACCGAATAATAGCCCACTGAATGAATATATGCGTTTTGTTTATCCATTCACGGTCAATTTCTTTTTTTTTGACAGAGACGTCAAAGAAATTTCACAAGAGAAGTGACTACCTTTCAACAAATGATGCTACAAGAGCTGAATATCCCCAATCTAAAAAAATCAAAAATAAACCTCAATCTTTGTCTCACTTAACACACAAATAACTAGATCACAGACGTGAATGTAAAATCAGAGGCTTTCCCCATTTTAAAGGAGACAAATCTTTATGCCTTTGAGGAAGAGAGATTTCTTGGCTAGGACACAGAAAGTACTAGAAAAAAGAAAACAGCTGAGAAGCTGAAATTCATCAAAATGAAAACTTCTGCTCTTCAAAAGACACCATTAAGAAAATGAAAAGCCCGCCACAGACAGGAAATATTCACAATACATCATCTGACAAAGGAAGTGAATGCAGAATATGCCAGCAACTCAACCAGAAAAGAGCCTCACCTTTTCAAATTTTCAGACACAAGATCCAAGCAGACTCTTCAGAAAAGAAAGAAATGAATGGCCAACGCGCGCATGGAAAGAGGGAAATGCAGACCCAGACATGCAGGAGACACGCCACCACGGGGCTGGCTGACCCTGAAGACACTCGCGTGGCGAGAGGAGGGGCTCCCACAGAACCTGTGGATGACGCCTGATGCGGCCAGGGCGCCTCTGCAGAGGCGATTAAACTCAAGGACCCAGAAATCGGAAGAGTCTCCCGGGCAAGCTCGCGCCTCCACTTTCCACAGTCCTTAGAGCTGGAGAGCCTCCCACGCGGTGGTCAGAAGCACGCGGGACGGGGAGACAGCTGGCCGCCAAGGCAGCGCCCGAGGACAGAGGGAGACCCGGAGCCGAGGGCGGCACGGCCTTGAGAAGCTGGACGCGGCCCGGGAACGCTTCCGCCCAGGGCCTCCAGGAGCAGAGGCTCTGCTGACAGCCTGAGTGTATGCCCTGCTGGGCCCGAGGCCCACAGATCTCTCAGGTAAGGACTCTGTGTGGCTTTAAGGCCCCAAGCCCGGGGACACAAGAAATGCAAACGAGCAACGGGAGCGGCCGGGCTGAGGCTGGGGGCCAGCAGGACCCTCACCCTGCGCACTGCAGGCTGAACGGCAGGGTCACCTTGGAGGCCTGTCTGGCAGCTTCTAAGGACGCTGTGCGTCTACTCTGTGGACAAGCCCAGCCTGAGCCTGTGCCCAGGAGCACTGAGCACCTAGGTCCACAGAGGAGGCTGCTCGCAGCGCCCTAGAGCGAGGACACCCCCCACCCGGCAGCAGAGCCAAGCCCGGCACCCGTGGCCTCGGTCCAGGACCTGCCGCTTCTGCAGAGCTGCCTGCTGGCCAGCCCCCCGGTTCCCAGCGCTGCACCTCCATCTGGGGCAACTCCTATCCAGGCCTCCTTCCGGGGACGTCAGCCCTGCCGCACCATCTGAAGACTTTCCCTGCCTGCTGCCCTGCCCTCCATAAATCTCACACCTGTAACTCTGTCTGGGTATCTGTCAAACACCCAAATGTTCATCACACTGATCAGTAGTAAAAATGAGTGAGCTACGGATACGCACAACGTGGGTGACTCTCAACACCACAAGTGAAAACCAGACACAGAGGAGTATATACTGTGAGACTCTAGATTAAGTCCTGAAAGAAACAAAACGAGGTAGTCTTGGGCACCCCTGGTGGTGCAGAGGATGAGAATCCGCCTGCCAGTGCTGGGGACACAGTTCAATCCCTGGTCTGGGAAGAGCGCACACCTTACTCAGAGCAACTAGTTGCCCAGGCCCCGCAACAAAAAGTGCCCGCTCACCTCAACTCGAGAAAAGCCCATGCAAAGCAGTGAAGCCTCAGCGCAGCCAGAAATGAATAAACAAATAATTCATCTATGGTGAAAGAAGTGCCGACAGCAGGAATTCCCTGGTGGTCGGTACTTAGGATTCAGTGCTTTCCCTGCTGAGGGCCAGGGTTGGACCCCTGGCTGGGGAACTAAATCCTACAGGCCATGCAGTTCAGCCACATACACACCCCCAAAAGGGAGAGCTGCTCATAGTGGCTGCCTCTGGGGGAGTGGGAACTGACTGGAAAGACTGTGAGTCCTGGGGGACGTCCTGGGGGGCTTCCTGGAGTACGAGAGATGTCCTGTCTTCACTGGGGAATGGTGACACGGGCCCTTCACGTCCATCCGAGCTCATCCCTCTGTGCACAAAAGACCTGTGCATTATGGGTAAATTATCCCGCAATAAAGTTAGGTTTTTTAAAACAACAACACAAATACAAACATAGAATTGCCAAACTACCACCATGCTCCTCAGTTCTACCTTGCTCTGGTTTTCTTTTTTCCCACTGCACTCATCGTCTAACAAACCATGTTACTGAGTTTCCGGTTCATTCTATCTCCTCCTGCTGGAATATCATCTCTACATGACTAGATATCTTTGTCCTTATGGCTCCCTGATACCCCAAGCACCCAGGAGAGTCCCTGTTGAACCTGATACATATTTGTTGAATGAATGAAAGCACATCATCGATTTGTTTCCTGATGCATTTCCCAATCTACACTTCACTTGATTCTCATAACCACGAAAGGCAGATATTTCGCCTTCCCCTAAAAATACGGAACTAGGAACAATACTTATCAGAATGATTGAGGAGAGAGCCAGGCTAAAACACTGGCTCTGACTTCCAGGGACTGAGCCCAGTTGAAAGGAATCTTCACAATTTGTGCCTCAAGAGGACAGGAGAGCATCGCAAAACTGTGTATGATCCAGAAAGGGGACACACACAGTTCAAGAGAACACGGCCAGTGCTGAGGGACACACCCTGGGAGACCCATCTAAGGTGCAGGGAGGCTTCCTGGGGGAGCTGGTACCCAAGCTGACTCTCAAAGGATTTATTTTCTAATTTAGCCAAGAAAAGTAGGGGACTTCCAGCAGAGGGCCTGACATGAGCAAAGGCACCGAAGCACAGTGCAGCAGGGGGATCTGCAGAGACGGGCCCGTATGATGCGGGCCTGGAGGAGATGTGGGGCGACAGCAGTGAGTCTGGCGGGGGTGGGGGCTGTGGGCAGAGAGATCTTGGTGGCAGCCGGGCACCAGGTGCAGAAGCCAAGGTAACAGGACACAGCACTGCCCTCTCAGGGCCCAGCGACAGCCGCACAGGAGGAACTTGCGGGAACGGCGGACCTGGGCCACGGCCGAGGGCCGCGTGCTCACTGTGAAGCCCTAAGCCATGGCCCCAGAAGTGGAGCCCAGCACCAAGATCACCTCCAGAATGACTGCGCCCCACGGTCACCGTCCCCAAAGCGCCCCCGGTCAGCACCGAGCAGGCTTCCTGACCCCAGGTTAGGCGCAAGTGCCCACTCCAGTGCTCACCCTCTAGGGCCCTAACCAAGCACCTAACGCCACCCTTCCAGCAGGAATTTTGTCTTTAGGTGATAAAAACGCTACTGACCCCCGAAAGCGTGGGCCCTCCCTGGCCTGTGAGGTGCTGGCCCGCTGTGTTTGCCCTTTGCTCTTAATAAACTCACTCCTTTCTGAAATGCTCTGTGTCTGGAAATTCTTTTCCAATCCGCACCAGACAGCGGGGACACTCACCCAGGTAGAACCGCAGGAAAGGGGTCGGCGTCATGTTCTTAAACAGCATGATCTGCACCCAGGGGTTCTTGTACTGGATCTGAGGTATGTTGAAAAACACGAATTTCCTGCAACACAAGAAATTAAACCCGTGAGAGTTTCTAACCTAAAACTTTATGCACCTGTGTATTCTTCTAAAGAGAAATCCAGAATTCTCATCAGATTCTGAGAGGACTCAGCCCCCCAAAAAGGTGGAGTGAGGAAAAGCAGGTCACAGGAGTCTATTAACACGCTGTCTGAATGTAGGTGTTGGGACCCCTGATTTGTCATTTAAGGAAAAGAAATCTATATCCTTACCTCACATTGCACATTACCTAAAACTCACCAAAGCAGAAGTATAAATACAAAAATGAAATGTCCTTGGTCTCGCTTGGTGAGACAGTTACACAGTGTACTCATCTGAGAAGCTGTGCATCTCCAGGTGAGCACTTTATGTTTTTATCATCGTCATGAAAGTGGCTCAGTCATGTCCGACTCTTTGCGAACCCACGGACTATACAGTCTGTGGAATTCTCCAGGCCAGAATACTGGAGGGGGTAGCCTTTCCCTTCTCCAGGGGATCTTCCCAACCCAGGGATCGAACCCAGGTCTCCCCCATTGCAGGAGGATTCTTTACCAGTTAAGCCACAAAGGAACCCCAAGAATGCTGGAGTGGGTGGCCTATCCCTTCTCCAGTGGATCTGCCCAACCCAGGAATCGAACCAGGGTCTCCTGCATTGCAGGTGGATTCTTTACCAACTGAGCTATCAAGGAAGTCCTTATGTTTTTATACCAATATTTAAAAATAAAAGGAACCATAAGAACAATCATGGGGAATACTCTTACAATCTAGGAGTGGATAAATCATTGAACTCAGAAGGTTTAAAACACAGATCACTTTGATTAATTAAAACCTTTGCAGGATTTCCCTGGTGGTCTGCCATCACAGCCTTGGTGTGGTGAAGGAGCTTGCGAAACTCAAGCTATGCCATTCAGGGCCACCCAAGACAGACGGGTCACAGTAAAGAGTTCTGACAAAACATGGTCCACTGGAGGAAGGAACAGTAAACCACTCCAGCATTCTTGTCGCGAGAAGCCTATGCATAGTATGAAAAAGCAAAAACCGTACCACCAGAAGATGAGCCCCCAGATGGGAAGGTGTCCACCACGCTACTGGAGAAGAGTGAAGGACAGTTACTGATAGCTCCAGAAGGAAGGAAGCCTCTGGGCCAAAGTGGAAATGATGCTCAGTTGTGGATGTGTCTGGTGATGAAAGTAAAGTCTGATGCTGTAAAGAACATCGTTGCGTAGGAACCGGGAAAGTTAGGTCCACGAAGAAAGATAAATTGGAAGTGGTCAGACAGGAGGTGTTAAGAGTGAACATCAACATCTTAGGTATCAGTGAACTAAAATGGACAGGAATGGGTGAATTTAATTCAGATGACCATTCTATCTACTACTGTGGGAAAGGATCCCTTAGAAGAAAGCAGTAGCTCTCACAGTCAATAAGAGTCTGAAATGCAGCGCTTGGGTGCAATCTCAAAAAGGACAGAATGATCTCAGTTTGTTTCCAAGGCAAACCATTCAACATCGCAGCAATCCAAGCCTCTTCCCCAACCACTGATGCCAAAGAAGCTGAAGTTGGCCTGTTCCATAAAGGCCCACGAGACCTTCTAGAACTAACACCACAAAGAGACGCCCTTTTCCTCATAGGGGGTTGGAATGTAGAACTGGGAAGTCAAGAGATACCTGGCTGCTGCTGCTGCTAAGTCGCTTCAGTCGTGTCTGACTCTGTGCGACCCCACAGACGGCAGCCCACCAGGCTCCCCCGTCCCTGGGATTCTCCAGGCAGGAACACTGGAGCGGGCTGCCATTTCCTTCTCCAGTGCATGAAAGTGAAAAGTGAAAGTGAAGTCGCTCAGTCGTGTCCAACTCTTAGCGACCCCATGAACTGCAGCCTACCAGGCTCCTGCGTCCATGGGATTTTCCAGGCAAGAGTACTGGAGTGGGGTGCCATTGCCTTCTCCGAGAGATACCTGGAGTACCAGGCAAATTTGGCCTCAGAGTACAGAATGAAGCAAGGTGAAGACTAAAAGTTCTGTCAAGAGAACACACTGGTCATAGTAAACATTCTTTTCCAATAACACAAGAGACGACTCTGCACATGGACCTCACCAAATAGTCACAGAAATCAGATTGATTATATTCTTTGCAGCCAAAGATGGAGAAGCTCTATACAGTCAGCAAAAACAAGACCAGGAGCTGACTGTGGCTCAGATCATGAACTCCTTATTGCCAAATTCAGGCTTAAACTGAAGACAGTGGGAGAAACCACTAGACCATTCAGGTATGACCTAAATCAAATCCCCTGTGATTATATGGGGGGGAAGGTGATGAATAGATTCAAGCAATTAGATCTGGTAGACAGAGTGCCTAAAAACTATGGATGGAGGTTTGTAACACTGTACAGGAGGCACTGACCAAAACCATCCCAAAGAAAAAGAAATGCAAGAAAGCAAAGTGGTTGTCGAGGAGGCTTTACAAAGAGATGAGGAAAGGAGAGAGGAGAAAGGAAAAGATACACCCAACTGAATGCAGAGTTCCAGAGAACAGCGAGGAGAGAGAAGAAGCGAGTGAAGTCGCTCAGTCGTGTCCGACTCTGTGCGACCCCATGGACTGTAGCCTATCAGGCTCCTCCATCCATGGGATTTTCCAGGCAAGAGTGCCGGAGTGGATTGCCATTTCCTTCTCTAGGGGATCTTCCCGACCCAGGAATCAAACCCGGGTCTCCCGCATTGCAGGCAGATGCTTTACCGTCTGAGCCACCAGGGAAGCTTAGGTAGAGATAAGAAGGCCTCCTTCCAAGAACAGAAGATAACAACAGAATGGGAAAGACTACAGATCTCTTCAAGAATACTGGAGATATTAAGGGAACACTTCATGCAAGGATGGGCACAATAGAGGACAAAAATGGTAAAGACCTAACAGAGCCAGAAGAGATTAAGAAGAGGTGGCAAGAATACACAGAACTATACAAAAAAAGCCTTAATGACCCAGATAACCACTATGGTATGATCACTCACCTAGAACCAGACATCCTGGAATTTGAAGTAAAGTGGGCCTTAGGAAGCATTACCACAAACAAAGCCAGTGGAGCCAGCTGAGCTATTACAAATCCTGAAAGATGCTGCTGCTAAAGTGCTGCACTCAATATGTCAGCAAATTTGGAAAACTCACAAGTGGCCATAGGATGGGAAAAGGTCAGTTTTCATTCCAATCCCAAAGAAGGACAATGCAAAAGAATGTTCAAATTACCATACAATCACACTCATTTCACACACTACCGAGAAGGAAATGGCAATCCACTCCAGTATTCTTGCCTGGAGAATCCCATGGACAGAGGAGCCTAGCGGGCTACAGTTCACGGGGTCGCAAAGAGTCAGACACGACTGAGCAACTTCATACACACACAAGGTAATGGCTCAAAATCCTTCAAGCAAGGCTTCAGCAGTACATGAACAGAGAAACTCCAGATGTATAAGCTGGGTTAAGGAAAGGCAGAGGAACCAAAGATTAAACTGCCAACATCCGCCGGATCACAGAAAAAGGAAGGGAATTTCAGAAAAACCATCTATTTCTACTTCACTGACTACATTACAGCCTTTAACTGCATGTATCACAACAAACTGTGGAAAACTCTTAAAAAGAGATGGGAATACCAGACCTCCTTACCTGTCTGAGAAACCTGTATGCAGGTCAAGAAGCAACACTTAGAATCAGATATTGAACAACTGACTGGTTTCAAATTGAGAAAGGAGTATGACGAGGCTATATGCTCTCATCCTGCTTATTTAACTTATACACAGAGCATATCATGCGAAATGCCAGGCTGGATGAATCACAAGCTGGAATCAAGATTGTGGGGAGAAACACCAACAACCGGGAAGAAGAATTAAAGAGACTCTTGCTGAGGGTGAGAGAGAGTTAAAAACCTGGCTTAAAACTCAACATTCAAAAAACTAAGATTGTGGCATCTCGTCACATCACTCCGTAGCAAATAGAAGAGGAAAAAGTGGAAGCAATGACAGGATTTATTTTCGGGCTCCAAAACCACTGCAGATGGTGACTGCCGCCATGAAATTAAAAGACACCTTGGAAGGAAAGCTATGACAAACCTAGACAGTGTATTGAAAAGCAGAGGTATCACTTTGTTAACAAAGGTTTATATAGTCAAAACTACGATTCTTCCAGTAATCCTGTACAAATGTGAGAGCTGGACCATAAAGAAGGCTGAGTGCCAAGAAATTGATGCTTTTGCATTGTGGTGCTGGAGGAGACACTTGAGAGTCCCTTGGACAGCAAGATCAAACCAGTCAATCCTAAAAGAAATCAGCCCTAAATATTGACCGGAAAGACTGAGGCTGAAGCTCCAACTCTTTGGCCACCTGATACAAAGAGCTGACTCACTGGGAAAGACCCTGATGCTGGGAAAGATCGAGGGCAGGAGGAGAAGGGGAGGGCAGAGGGTGAGACGGTTGGACAGCATCACCGACTCAATGGGCAGGAAGAGGAGCAAACTCCAGGAGACAGTGGAGGACGGGGAGCCTGCAATGCTGCAGGTCATGGAGTCACAAAGAGCCAGACACGGCTTAGCAACTGAACAGCAACTGGTGGCAGGGGTTGAGAGTCCACGCGCCAAGGCAGGGGGTATGGGTTCAATGCTTGGTTGAGGAACTAAGAACCCACATGCCATGGGGCATTTAAGCCCAGGTGCCCCAGTGATGTCGCCTGGGAGCTGCCACTACTGAAGCCTTCATGCTCTAGAGCCCACGTTCTGTGATGAGAGAAGGCCCTGCCTGCTGCAACTGGGGAGCTGGCTTGTAGCAATGAAGAGTGGTGTGCCACAGTGACGGCTCAGGGCACCACAGATAAACAGGTAGATAAAGACAACCCCTTGCAAGGCAAAACTGACCAAAAACAAAACCAACCTCGCCAAGCACAAAACCCAAAACAAAAGGTTAATTCCCTTATAGAGAATTCTGCACACCAGTAACAAGATCTATAATCCAGTACTAGAGGCAAAGGCCACAAACAGGCAAAAACCTACATGGTCTATCAGAGGAAGGATCCTCAGTGTCTTCCCAACAATTATACATTAAAATCATCCTCTGTCATCTCTTAGATTGCTTAAAAGGTGAAAGTGTTAATCGCTCAGTCATGTCAGACTCTTTGCAACCCCATGGATTACAGCACTCCAGGCTCTTCTGTCCATGGAATTCTCCAGGAAAAAGTACTGGAGTGGGTAGCCGTTCCCTTCTCGTTATTGTAAGGCCGGACCCCGGGGCCATGACGGGCCGCCCCTCCTCTCTCCCGCTGGCAAGAAGGTCCCTAACGGAAGGGTCCTCCCAGATCCCAGGGACCAATGACAGCATACTTCGCCTGCTAAAGGTGCCCCACCCTAGCCACATAGAAAGACCTGGCAGCCCGCGACGCCTCGGCCTGGCGACCTACCCGAACCCCCGTCCATCTAGCCTGACCATCCCTCACAACGAACGTATAAAAGCCACCCCCAACACGGTCCAGGCGTGGACTTCCTCCACCTGCCTCGTTCGGGTCCGGGAGCCCCGCCCGGGAGCGCTTCCCCATTAACAGCCGGTTAGGCCCTCTTTTGGTGTCCTGGTCGTCTTCACCTAAGTTATAAGCAATTAATTTATAGAAGTGAGGGGAGCTTCCCTGGTGCTTCAGACAGTAAAGAATCTTCCTGCAATGCAGGAGACCAGGGTTTGATTCCTGGGTTGGAAAGACCCCTTGAAGAAATGAATGGCGACCCACTCGAGTATTCTTCCCTGGAGAATTCCATGAAGAGGAGCCTGGTGGGCTACCGTCCATGAGGTCGCAAAGAGCAACTTTGCTCCCGCCATGACTGAGCAACTAACATTTTCACACTTACAGAAGTGAGGAAACCTTTCCTTATGTAGATTCATGGTTTGACTTCCTCGGGGGTCATTTTGGAACTAGCACAGATCTTAACTCAATGATTTCACCTCTGCCTTTAGGTATTTTCACACTTGAATGCAAAGACACCAGTGAACTTTACTGCAGTATCATTTTTTACTGCAAAGGAACAGAAACAGCTTAAATGCCAGACTGACCACATAAATCATGACACAGCTGCACACCTGGACCCGTCTGCCTGCTCTCCATCCTGAGTGGCTAACAGGCACGTGCTAACAGGGAGTGGGCCTTCCTCCCCTATGGCTTCGTGTTGGATTTAGCCCATAGCGAGCATTGTCATGACCTTAGTTTTCTGAATGTTTAGCTTTAATTAAGCCAACTTTTCACTCTCCTCTTTCATCAACAGGCTCTTTAGTTCTTCCATAAGGGTGGTGTTATCTGCATATGTGAGGTGATTGATATTTCTCCCGGCAATCTTGATTCCAGCTTGTGCTTCCTCCAGCCCAGCGTTTCTCATGATGTACTCTGCATAGAAGTTAAATAAGCAGGGTGACAATATACAGCCTTGACGTACTCCTTTTCCTATTTGGAACCAGTCTGTTGTTCCATGTCCAGTTCTAACTGTTGCTTCCTGATCTGCATACAGGTTTCTCAAGAGGCAGGTCAGGTGGTCTGGTATTCCCATCTCTTTCAGAATCTTCCACAGTTTATTGTGATCCACACAATCAAAGGCTTTGGCATACTCAATAAAGCAAAAATAGACGTTATTCTGGAACTCTTGCTTTTTCCATGATCCAGCGGATATTGGCAATTTGAACTCTGGTTCCTCTGCCTTTTCTAAAACCAGCTTGAACATCTGGAAGTTCATGGTTCACGTATTGCTGAAGCCTGGCTTGGAGAATTTTGAGCATTACTTTACTAGCGTGTGAGATGAGTGCAACTGAGTGGTAGTTTCAGCATTCTTTGGGATTGGAATGAAAACTGACCTTTTCCAGCTCAACATTCAGAAAACTAAGATCATGGCATCTGGTCCCATCACTTCATGGGAAATAGATGGGGAAACAGTGGAAACACTGTCAGACTTTATTTTGGGGGGCTCCAAAGTCACTGCAGATGGTGACTGCAGCCAGGAAATTAAAAGATGCTTACTCCTCGGAAGGAAAGTTATGACCAACCTAGACAGCATATTCAAAAGCAGACACATTGCTTTGCCAACTAAGGTCCATCTACTCAAGGTTATAGTTTTTCCAGTGGTCATGTATGGATGTGAGAGTTGGACTATGAAGAAAGCTGAGTGCCGAAGAATTAATGTTTTTGAACTGTGGGGTTGGAGAAGACTCTTGAGAGTCCCTTGGACTGCAAGAAGATCCAACCAGTCCATCCTAAAGGAGATCAGTCCTGGGATTTCTTTGGAAGGACTGATGCTGAAGCTGAAACTCCAGTACTTCGGCCACCTCATGCGAAGAGTTGACTCATTGGAAAAGACCCTGATGCTGGGAGGGACTGGGGGCAGGAGAAGGGGACGACAGAGGATGAGATGGCTGGATGGCATCACCGACTCAATGGACATGAGTCTGAGTGAACTCCAGGAGTTGGTGATGGACAGGGAGGCCTGGCGTGCTGCGATTCATGGGGTCGCAGAGTCGGACACGACTGAGCGACTGAACTGAACTGAGCATTGTCAAAACAACAGAAAGACAGGGAGAGTCAAGGCAGTTATTTCTCTGGCTCGACCCCAGGCTCAGTCCCAGCTCCACAGGCTCCTGTCAGGCAGCCCTCTTCATCCCCAGGGCCCAACAACCATTCTCCTCACTTCTGCAGCCACGACCTTGGGTCTTACACTGTTCCCGAGACCTATGGCCCTTTGCTGCAGTCCTGCAAAGCCTGCAGCTGGACGGACCTCTTGGGGAGCTACAAAATACAAAGAAACTATCTGGAACTAAAAATAACTCAGTGTGCATGCGCCGTTGGGGCAAGTTCTGGACCAAAAGATACAAAATATACAAACCCCAACTGCCACTTCTGAAGAGCCGGGAGCAACAACTGGGCGTCGGGAGCAAAACTAGGGTACTGCGCATGCCCCGCTGCGCTCGGCGCCACAAAGGTGGGTGGAGCACCGAAGCCCCGCCTCGAGCCCTCCCCTGGACACACCCCTACCGTCACGGCACATAAGGAACCGGCCCGGGCCGGCTTCCCCTGTAGCCGGTGGAAGAACTCCAGTGAGGTGTCGCCTGAGTTTCCTGTCTGTCCGTTTCCATTGATCGGGGAAGGCCAAGAACCCGGCCAGCTGATGGCACGCAACCTGGGGCAGACCCCTTCCGGAGTGAGGACCTGGGCACGTCCAAGACTACGGAGTGCCACTTTACCGTGGCTGGGCAATGCCTACCTGAACCTCGTGTTCCACCATCACCGCATGCTGTAAGTCTGCCTTCCTGGCCCCTGGTTGGGGCAGTGCTTTCCCTCTGCTGAAAGCTCTGCCCTCTCCTTCCGCGAGAGCTCTGTGAGTGTAGAGATCACAGTGGCTGGACCTTGTGCGGTCCCAGCACTCTCTCGTTTCCTTGCGGTCTTGTTCTCTTCAGGCTTTTCTGTCCCTCCTCCCTGTACCTCCCCTTCAGTCCTTTTAACTGTACTCCTGTTCCTCTTGGGTCTTTAAGGTTGTCACTGGGGTCTTCCGTACTTTTGTCTGTCTGGTTGCTCCTGCAAGTCTCTGCCAAAACCGTGGGCAGGGTGGAACATTTAAATTTTGAAATACAAATGCAGCCCACATTGCCTGAGACTCCAGCCTTGGGTACTTGGAGGAATTTTAAAGGACAAAGAGACTAGAGGGTCTTGCTCTTAACCTCCTCAGCTTTTGCAGCGTCACTATCTGCAAGCTCCCAGAGCCCAGGCAGCTGTCCTGTGCTTTTGCAAAGTAACTGTTTCGCCTGAACTCAGGAACAGCCCGTTTCATCTGTAGTGCCCCAGACGGAAGGTGGGGCTGGGGTGGGCGCAGGTGCCCCAGGGGAAGGAGGCCGCTTTAAATTCAAGCCGGAAAGCTAGGAAATCCCTGGTTCTACAGAAATTGGCTAGTCTGACTTAAGCTTATGGGTTTACCTCATACAGATCTGTCTTTAGAATCATCAACAATAAATACTTTCACTGTACCTAAGGTTACTGAAGGTCAGTTAAGTACACGCTGTGTTTTTGTTATGAAACTTGCCAACAGCTGTAATAATCTGATATGATTAAATTTTTAATGGGATGAACACTTGTTGGTTAACTCTAGGGGAATGACTATGTTTTAGAAACACCCATCTAAACAGTCTCTTTACAGGACCTCCATGCTGCTCTACGGGTTAAGAAAGCGTCTTGCAATGCGCAGGACCAGAGTTCGACTCCTGATGAAGGAGCTGAGACTGGACACGCCACGCCAAGACTAAGCCTGCGCTGCAACTACTGAGCCCAAGGACAACTAGAGAGTCTGCAACAAAGGATCCCACACCATGCAGTGACGATCCCCTGTACTGCCAGTAAAACCTGTCGCAGCCAAATATACGAATAAATATTTTAAAAAGCAAAAAAAAGTCTCTGTACATCTTGGTACTCAAAACTAAATTTACATTAAATATAGGAATTCACTGAATATCCAGGCCATTCAAATATGATAGATAAAAATGTTGGAAATATTAATTGCTAAATAAGTCTAAATTTGCCTACTTTTGTGAAGAGAGAAACTTTAAGCTTGTCTGGTGCTGCTTTGAGACGTTCTCTACCAATTGATAGAATGCCAATGGAAAACTTCGTGAGATGTGTGTTTTTAAAAAAGGAGGTAGGAGAGAGGGACATATACTTCGTTAAAGGAAAAAGGGTGATTTTTCTCCTAAAGCTGAGTATTTCTCAACTGAAGAATAAGGGACAAAGTACTGCTACAGAAAAGGACAGGTTTGCAGAAGTAGAACATTGAGAAGAATTTTGTATGGGGTTGGGATTTTCTAAAGTGGAATTAAATCTTATTAGGTAAGTGGATTTATTTTTTTCACCTTAGCTTAAGGAATAATTGCTTCACAGTGACCTATGATTTGATCTGACTGGGTTTTTTACATTTTTGACAGACTTCCCAAACATCAAATTCTAACTAAAGTTCTTTTGACCTCCAGTTAACCTTGCGGTGTTTTAAAAGGCCCCTGGAGTATCCCAAACAGATCCTAATTTAACTGGTACGTTAAATTATATGGGAAATACTGTCCAAACCCACTGTTGCCTGTCAGATAGAGGTTGTCTCCAATTTTATCGCAGCCACCAAACATAGGGGGGAAAGGGTCTCAGGTTTTTCTGCTATCTAGTCTCTCACCTTACTCTACGTCCAACAAATCCCCTGTGGGAGCACTCCCACCTCCAGCTCCTGCTCCCGACCCCGGGGCCTTCTCCACCGTGCCCAGCTCCAGCTCCCGACCCCGGGGCCTTCACCGTGCCCAGCTCCAACTTCTGACGCCGGGGCCTTCTCCACCATGCCCAGCTCCAGCTCCCGACCCCGGAGCCTTCTCCACCGTGCCCAGCTCCAGTTCCCCCAGGAGTTCCTTTCTCCATCTCTAATCTCCCCTTTCCTCCAGGCTTTGGCAGCCCCTACCTTATTACAGACTATTCGGCTGGCCACTTCCAAGCAGCCCACATCCTGGGATTTACAGATGCCCACTCTTGAGGAATACACCCCAACATCCACCACAGAGAAAACTGCTATAGGACAGCCAGCTTATAGACCACAGATGCCCCACTCAGGGAGAGCCACACCAACGCACTGGCACTGGTTCAAATGTCCCCCATAGGGAACCCCTGGTGCAAGGGATGGTGGTAGCCAGAGGGGGAGATGCTCAAAACCCCACTAGGTGAGGAGGGCACCAACCCCACTCTGACGAAAGCCTCCCGGGGAAGTGTCTCTGGGATGCTAGGTCTTGGCTGCAGATGACTCAACATGGGAGGATCCTCTTCTAAGCCAGAAGAAACACCTCTGGAATATATCCTTAAAAATTAGAAGTGTTAAAAATAGATGGGCTGAAAAGGAAAAAAGAAAAAAACTTTTTACTATAACACTGCCTGGCCTTTACATAGGTTGGGAGATGGAGAAAAATGTCCTGAAAATCCATCTCTAAATTACAAAATCATCTTGCAACTGGAAATCTTTATGTCACAAGATAGGAAAATGGACTGAGGTTCTGTATGTCCAAGTCTTCATGGTCCTTTACCAAAACCCCACTCACTCTAGGCGGTTTCTGGGCATTCGAAGGCACAGGTTTCAGGTTTCAGGTCATCTCCTACATCCCCCAACTCTCAGGGGGAGACCAAGCTTCCCCTGCTTCTCTAGACCCACCTACTTCCCCTGAGGCACCTACTTCCCCAGATGCCTCTGACCAATCCCACACCCCAGAAACTCACAGTAGAACTTCCTACCACCCAAGATCGGGCGAAGTGTGCCCTCTGAGGGAAGTGGCAAATGGCAAAGAGACAATCAAAGGACGTGTGCCCTTCTCTTTAATCGATGTAGTTAGCCCAAGGCAGACTGAGCCAGTTTTCTCGAGACCCTAGTAAGTTTGTCGGAGGGTTTTAGGCCCTAACACTGGCCTTTGATTCTACTTGGAAGGATGCCCAAATAGTCTTCTCTACTTGTACCTGCGAGGAAAAGACAGAATTTGGGCAGCAATCCAGCGACACGGTGACCAGCCTGCCAATTCATGTTTGTGTTGCAAACATAGTATAGCATAATGTGTGGAGACGCAGTTCCAAACCGGGGGCCCAGCAGGAGTTATAGTTACTGGGAGGGAACAGAAGCCAGGAAGCACATGATGTGGTGTGCACTGGGAGGGGTGAGGAAGTGTATTCACAAGTCAGTTAACAACGAAAAGGTCAAAGAAGTGACCCAAAAGAGAGAAAAAGAAAATCCAGCCTTCTTTCAGGGATGGCAGATGGAAGCTTTTAGAAAATCTGCTGGACACTGATCCACCCACTCCTGACGGTCAGACCCTGCTGGAACATTCTGTCAGCCCTAACATTAGGCGGAAACTCCAGAAGTTACAATTCGGCCCACAGACCCCAGTGCCACAATTCCTAGAGGTGGCCCTTCGGGTATTCAGTAATCCAGACCAAACTGAGGATGGAGAACCTGATGTAAAAACAAGTCAGGGCTCAAGCTAAACTGAGGGTCACAGCTGTCAGCCATGCCTGGCAACCTCAGGACAACCCAAGGCGGGAAAAGAAGTTTAAGCATCTACCTGGAGATAAAACTAGCAAGGGGGATGGTTCAAATGTAAGTCAATCAGCCAATGGGCTCCAAAGTGCCAGAAAGAACCCCCTGCTCCGTGCCCAGTCTGCAGACAAACAGGTCATTGGAAGTGGGACTGTCCCCAGTCCCAAAGGGAAGGGGGACTCCCACTACTGAGACGACCACACTGGACAACTGAGGTGGCCCAGGATGCTGGTGGCCCCCTCCAACAAGACGTCTGTCTCTCTCAAGGAGCCTCGGGTGGCCCTCGGCACGGCAGGTAAGAAAATCAATTTTTAACTGATACCGGAGAAATCTGTCCTGATTTCTCAGGCTGGGCCTCTTCCCTCCAAAAGCTGTGCTGTGATGGTGTCGAGGGAAAGCCTCACACTCGCGTCTTCACTGGGCCTCTCACTTGTCAATTTAAACAGCGTTTGATCTCACACGCCGTTTTAGTTGTGCCTGAGTGTCCCAAACCCCACTTCTGGGCTCTCTTGGAGTCTTATTACAGTTAGCAGGCCCTGAGAGGCCCCTTTTCTTGACTCTTACGACAAATCAGTTAGAAGAACAAGGGTTGATTGCCAGCCATATTCCACACACAGCAAACCCTGCAGTTTGAGACAAGGGAATCCCTCAGTCAGTTCAGTTGCTCAGTCGTGTCCAAGTCTTTGCAACCCTGTGGACTGGGGATCCCTGGGACAGCTATAAATGCTCAACCTTTAAAAATAAGCCTTACACCAGACTCGCTTATCCTAACAAAAGACAGTATAACCTATAAAGTTGAAACCAAAAAAAGGTTTGCAGCCCTTCATAGAGAAATTCTTAAATTAAGGCCTCTTAGCGCCCTGTCAGTCTCCATGCAATGCCCCCATTCTGCCAATTATTAAGCTAAATGGGGAATGTCGAAAAGTTGAAGACCTTAGGGCATTAAGGGAGGCAGGGGTCTCTCCACACCCCCTGCAGCCAATCCGTAACTGCATGTCAGCCCAGAGTCCCGGAGACGCCAGGTGGTTTACTGTGCGTGGCCTCAGGGCTGGCTTCGTTCGTGTCATCTCCTCCGTCTGCCTTCAAGTGGACTAACCCCCAGTCAGGCCAAATGTAACAATGTACCTGCACAGTCCTGCCTCAGGAGTCAAGATCACCCATATTGTTCGCTCAGACCATAGGAAAAGAACTAAGGGAAATAGACTTAAAAGATGGGGCCATTTGGGAATTCCTTGGTGGTCCAGTGGTTGAGAATCCACCTGCCAACGCAGGGTACACGGGTTCCATCCTTGGTCTGGGAAGATTCCGCACACTGTGCGGCAACCAAGCCCAAGGTCCACAGCTAGAGAAGCCACGGGGATGCGACTGAGAGCAGCCCCGCTTGCTGCCGCTGGAGCAGAGTCCACACCCAGCAGCGGAGCCCCACGCAGCCAACCACAGACAGAAAGAAGCGGCCTTTCCACAGTGTGCAGATGACATGCCAATATACCATGGAGGCATCAGACCAGATACCACTTAAGTCCTTAAATTCCTTGGGGTCCGCAGCTACAGGATCTCCCAGAAAAGAAAAGTGGGGGCGGGGGGGGAGGAAGAAAAGCACAAATCTCAAAGCAACAAGTTAAATATCTGGGATATATTAAAAACGCCGGGAGGAGACAGTTCTCTCCAGAGAGAAAACAAGCTATATTAGGCCTAAGCATCCCAAAGACCAAAAAAAAAAAAAAAGTACCTTCGTAGTTTCTTAGGCATGACAGGATTTTGCAGAATTTGGATTCCAGGATTCAGACTAATGGCCAGACCTGTATATGAAGCCACCAAAGGCCCAGATGCTGAGCCACTACTTTGGACTGGGGAACAAGGGAGGGTTTTTAACAATACCACAGAGGTCCTCACCAGAGCTCCTGCTCTGGGGCTCACCAACTGAAAAAAAAACAAAACACATTTTTCTTCAGTGTAGGTAGCTGAGAGCAGGAGGGCCCCTCTGGGGGTCCTAGTACGAAAGCGAGGACAAATTCCTCAGCCTACAGGCTATTTTCCTAAACTAGATTTCGTGGCCTGGCTGCCTCCGGGTGGTACCTGGCACTGCTCTTTTAGTGGAAGAAGCTAACAAGCGCACCTCTGGACAGTCACTGGAAGTCTAGGTCCCTCATCAAGTACAAGGGGCTCACCACTGGCTAACCGGAGGTCACCTCACTAAGGACCAGGCTTGACTGCTTGACTCCTCAGAGCTAACCCTCAAAACCTGCCAGTGCAAATGCTCGCTAGCAACGCTGGAGTGGGTGGACAGACGCAAGCCCCAGTCGGCCCGTGCTTAGACGGGAGCGTGTCACAGCTGTGTAACGTGAGGCTTCGTTACTACGTGCTCTGCACCTCCATGCAGTGTGCACTGTAAACTCTGTGGACTTTTTGCAATAAAGGACCTAGAATTCTGAACAGTGAATCAAAACACTGAACCTACTAACTACTATATTAACAAGCTGACTCGGGTAGTTTTTTGGAGGTTATAAATGATGCTGGTTTGTTTAAAACACTCAATCACCTATCTGCTTTCAAGAAAATCGTTTTGTCTTTACTATTCTAAGCGTGCACTCCCATTTCCTCAGTGCTCTTTAGCAATTAGAGGTTTGTAACATTTATACGCTTTCCAATTTTCAATATTATCATAAAATACAAATTAGAAAATAAGGTATAAAAATGTATGTTCTGCTTTAACAGAAAACAAAAATGAGTGTTTTATCCCAACGTTTTATCTACTTCAATCTGTACGTTCCACTTTCCCCATCCTTGGAGATAAAAAATGGGGTTCGGAACTTTAAAATACGACAGACTACACAGCGCGAAGTGGCTGGGGCCGCACCTACCTGGGGTCACAGCATTTGGAAGCTGGGCCCAGTTTCAGGACAATGACGAGCTGAGTCAATCTGACCTGTGTTTCTAGCTGATGAGGACGTCCTCTGAGGAAATGCCAAATGCTCTTTAGGTGGCTCACTGACTGCTGTTGGGCTTTGTATTTGGCTTTGTTTTTTTTAAGCAGCAGCAGCAAAACCTTTGCCACCTAACGCTGCAGCCCAGAAGGCTGAGCTAACAGCCCTAACTAAGGCCTTATGCTGGGGAAAGGAAACATTAGAAATACATACACAGACTCAAAATACGCCTACCTCGTTTTACATGCCCATGCCACTCTCCAGAAAGAAACAGGGCGTTTGAAAGCAAAAAATTCCCCTGTAGAAGATGGGACTGAGACCTTGTATCTCATAAAAGCAGGTCAAAAACCAAACTAGTGGTAGCCACCTACTGCCACAGACACCAAAAGGAAATTTTTCAAATTACCCCGTGGGGACAACAGGGCAGATCAGCAGGCAAACAAAGCAGCTCTGACTCCAAACCAGGTAAAAACCAACCCTGAGAAGACTCCCCTGCTGGCACAGAGGAGAGGAGTCCCGCTGCCAAGGCAGGGGACACGGGCCTGACCCTTGCCCCAGAGCAAATGAGCCCAGGCGCCACCCACCAGGCCCTCGCGCCCAAAGCCTGAGCTCCGCCACAAGAAAAGCCGCCACAGGAGAGGCCTGAGCGCCTCAACACAGTCGCCCCGCCCCCCCACGCAGAGAAAGCCCACGCGCAGCAGTGAAGACCCTGCACAGCCAAAGACAACTAAATGAGCTAAAAGAATAAAAAGAAACCAACATCGAGGAAAGCTGACAAGCCAGTTGGCTTCAGCAGACAATTAACCACCAAACCTTGGTATTCACAGGGACACCGAAAAATGGTTTCTCCTGGATTCCACACAGTGTAAAAAACTTTGGAGGTTTTTATTTCCTTGTTAACTCTCTTCAGTCACACTTATTTAGGCCATATTTCCTCGGATACTCTGTTGTCTTCCCTACTGTTGTAAACCTGAGACTAAGATTCTTCAGTCCAAGGAGACCTGGGACCAACAGGGCCGGATGTCACACTCTAAACACAGAGAAACAGGCACGTCTCTGGTGGGGTCTGCTGGACACGACTCAGACTCCACACTCCAAGGCCGGGGGCCCAGGTTCACTCCCTGGTTGGGAAACTGGATCCAACACGGTGGAACTAAGGGTTTCCATGCTCCAACTACAAGAGATTTCAAATGTCACAACTAAAGATCTCATATGCTACAAGTAAGACACCGCACAGTTAAGATTTAAAAAAAAAAAAAAAAAGAAAATAGTATATTAATTAAAAAATTAAAGTAAAATAAAAAATTTTGATCAACCTTGTAAAATAGTGAATATAAAAACCAAATAAACAAATGGGACCTAAATAAACATAAAGCTTTCTGCACAGCATAAGAAACCATAAGCAAAACAAAACGACAACCCTCAGAATGGGAGAATATAATTGCAAGTGAAGCAACTAACAATTAATCTCCAAAATATAAAAGCAGTTTGTGCAGCTCAATATCAGAAAAACAAACAACCCAATCAAAAAACAGGCAGAAGACCTAAACAGACGTTTCTCCAAAGAAGATATACAGGTTGGTCAACAAGCACATGAAAAAAAGCTCAACATCGCTCATTATTAGAGAAATGCAAATCAAAACTACATTGAAATATCACCTCAAACCATTCAGAGTGGCCACCATCAAAAAACCTCCAAATAATAAATGCTGGCGACAGTTTGGAGAAGAGGGAATCCTCTTGCACAGCTGGTAGGGAGGTAAATTACACAGTCACAAGGGAGAACAGTATGGAGATTTCTTAAAAAACCAGGAGTAAAATTCCCATGTAACCCAGCAACCCACTACTGGGCACATACCCTGAGAAAATCACAATTCAAGAACACATATATATCCAAATGTTCACTGCAGCACTGTTCACAGTAGTCAGGACATGCAAGATGCCTAGATGTCCATCGACAGAATAAGGAAGTGATGGTACATATTTAAAATGGAATATTACTCAGCCATAAAAAGGAATGGATTCCAGTCAGTAGAACGAAGGTGGATGAACCGAGAGGCTTTTATACAGAGTGAAGTAAGTCAAAAAGAGAAAAAACAAATATCGCATATAGATGTATATAAATGGAATCGAGAAAAATGGTACTGATGAGCCTATTTTCAGGACAGGACACAGCGGGGGGAGGAGAGGTCGGGATGAACTGAGAGGGCAGCACCGAAACACAGATTCATGTGGAAAACAGCCAGCGGGGAGCTGCGTGTGACACACGAGCTCGCTCCAGTGCTGCATGAAAACCCAGCGCGGCGGGATGGGGGCTGGTGAAAGGGGGGTCCAGAGGGAGCGGGCATACTCACAGCTCATTCACGCTGCTGCATGGCTGAAACCAACACAACATTCTAAAGAAATTATCCTCCAATTAAAAATTCATAAATAATACAGCTTCATAAGAGATATGGCATCATCACCCAGATTTAGGGGCAGAACCACATCTATAAAATTTAGAAAATTTCTTGTGTATTGCCAGCTTATGTTGCCTGCTAATGTAAATAATATTTTCAACATTAGCCACCAAAAGGATAAATTCCTTATAACTGACTTTGTACTTAATTCTGTCAGATAATTTCCTCTGAAACTTTATGAAGACTACACTGTGGGTAATTTCTGGCAATCTTCATTTTTCAGTTGTGTTTTGCTAAAGAGGCCCAATCTGTTGTTTGTTTCCTGTTATTACCACATTAAATTATTTAGGGACACACACACACACCAAAAAAAAAAAAAAAAAATCAGCAGAAGACCTAAACAAAGACATTTCTCCAAAGAAGACATAAAGACCGCCAACAGACACATGAAAAGATGCTCAACACCGTTCACTGTTAGGGAAATTCACTTCAATGAAGCATCATGTCTCAATAATCAAACGGCCATCATCCAAAAAAAAAATCTACAAACAATAAATGCTGGAGAGGATGTGGAGAAAAAGGAACCCTCTTACGCTGTTGGTGGGAATGTAAACTGATACGGCCACTGTGGAGAACAGTATAGAGATTCATTTCTGTACACCCATGGCGGATTCATGTCGATGGATGGCAAAACCAATACAATACTGTAAAGTAATTAGCCTCCAATTAAAATAAATAAATTTATATTTTAAAAATAATAATAAATAATAAATAAATAAAACTAAAAAAAAAAAAATTAGGGATAAAACTACCATTTGACCCAGCAATATACTGGGCATATATGCTGAGAAAACCATAATTCAAAAACACACAGCTACCCCAATATTCATTGCAGCACTATTTAAAATAGCCAAGACATGGACGCAACCTAGATATCCATCAACAGATGAATGGAAAAAGGTGTGGTACATATATGTAACGGATTATTACTTGGTCATAAAAAGGAATGAATTAGAGTCAGCTGAAGTGAGGTGGATGAATCTAGAGTCTGTTATACAGAGTGAAATAAGTCAAAGAAAAAATAAATATTGTATATTAATGCATACATATGGAATCTAGAAAAATGGCACTGATGAACCTATTTGCAGGGCAGGAATAGAGACGCAGAAAACAGACTTGTGGACACAGAGGGGAAAGAAGAGGGTGAATGAAACAGAGCAACAGAGAAATGTCTACGTGAGCACCTGAGAGCTAGTGGGAAAGCACTGCACAACACAGGCCGCTCACCTGCTGCTCCGTGAAGCCTAGAGGATGGGATGCAGGTTCGTGGTGGGAGGGAGGTTCAAGAGGAGGGTTCACTATACGCACACTTACTGCTGACTCACGCTGTTGTGTAGCAGAAACACAACATTGAAAAGCAATGATACGCCAAATAAAAATATTAGTAAACACTAAAATGCAAAAAACTTTTAAAAATGCAAAAAAATTCTTACAAAATAAATATTAAAAATTTTGATACACTGTCTAAAATAACGAATGTAAAAACAAAAAATAAACAAATGGGACTTACTTAAAAAGATTTTGCACAGCAAAGGCAGCCACAAACAAAAAGAAAAAACCACTCTCAAAATAAGAGACGATATTTGAAACAAAGCAACTGACAAAATATACAAACAGTGCATGAAGCTCAACATCAAAGAATAACCAATCCAAAACCATGCAGAGACACGCAGAGCGCATCCCGAGACACGCTGGGCTGGAAGAAACGCAAGCTGGAACCAAGACTGCCGGGAGAAATTATCAATAACCTCAGATATGCAGATGACACCACCCTTATGGCAGAAAGTGAAGAGGAGCTAAAAAGCCTCTTGATGAAAGTGAAACAGGAGAGTGAAAAAGTTGGCTTAAAGCTCAACATTCAGAAAACGAAGATCATGGCATCTGGTCCCATCACTTCATGGGAAATAGATGGGGAAACAGTGGAAACAGTGTCAGACTTTATTTTTTTGGGCTCCAAAATCACTGCAGATGGTGACTGCAGCCATGAAATTAAAAGATGCTTACTCCTTGGAAGGAAAGTTATGACCAACCTAGATAGCATATTCAAAAGCAGAGACATTACTTTGCCAAATAAGGTCCGTCTAGTCAAGGCTATGGTTTTTCCAGTGGTCATGTATGGATGTGAGAATTGGACTGTGAAGAAGGCTGAGCGCTGAAGAATTGATGCATTTGAACTGTGGTGTTGGAGAGGACTCTTGAGAGTCCGTTGGACTGCAAGGAGATCCAACCAGTCCATTCTGAAGGAGATCAGCCCTGGGATTTCTTTGGAAGGAATGATGCTAAAGCTGAAGCTCCAGTACTTTGGCCACCTCATGCGAAGAGCTGACTCATTGGAAAAGACTCTGATGCTGGGAGGGATTGGGGGCAGGAGGAGAAGGGGACGACCGAGGATGAGATGGCTGGATGGCATCACCGACTCGATGGACGTGAGTCTGAGTGAACTCCGGGAGCTGGTGATGGACAGGGAGGCCTGGCGTGCTGCGATTCGTGGGGTCGCAAAGGGTTGGACACGACTGAGCGACTGAACTGAACTGAAAACAGACATCTCTCAAAGAAGACACACAGATAACCAACAAACACGTGGAAAGCTGCTCAGCATCGCTCATTCTTAGAGAAATGCAAAGGGAAGCTATGAGGTGTCGTGTCACACCAGTCAGAAAGGCCATCATCAAAACCCCACAAACAGTAAGTGGAGGAGAGAGTATAGAGAACAGGGAGCCCTCTAGCGCTGCCGGTGGGAACATAGGCTGCTGCAGCCACCACAGAGGGCGGGTGGAGGTTCTTCAAAAACGAAACAGGGACTACCACATGGCCCCAGTGCCACTACTGGGCATGCTGCTGCTGCTAAGGCGCTTCAGGCGCATCCGACTCTGTGCGACCCCACAGACGGCAGCCCACCAGGCTCCCCCGTCCCTGGGATTCTCCAGGCAAGAGCACTGGAGTGGGTTGCCACTGCCTTCTCCAGTGCTTGAAAGTGAAACGTGAAAGTGAAGTCGCTCAGCCGTGTCCGACTCTTAGCGACCCCATGGACTGCAGCCTTCCAGGCTCCGCGTCCCTGGGATTCTCCAGGCAAGAGTACTGGAGTGGGGTGCCACTGCTTTCTCTGACTTCTGGGCATATACCCTGGGAAATCCATAACTCAGGAAGACACATGGAGGGATTTCCCCGATGGTACAGTGGGTAAGAATCCATCTGCCAATGCAAGGGAAACAGGTTCAATCCCTGATCTGAGAAGATCCCACGTGCTGCAGGGCAGCCACAGCTGGTGCCACGCTCCCGACCTGAGCCCGGGAGCCTGCGCTCCGCAAGAGAGCCACTGCAGTGAGAAGCCCGGGCGCTGCCCCGAGAGCCCAGCACAGGCCGAAACATCCAACAAACCAAAACCGAGAACAGACACTTGTGCCCCCACGTTCACTGCAGCGCTCTTCATAATAGCTGGGCCACGGAAGCAACCCAGATGTCTACCGACAGATGAACGAATGGGTCAAGAGGATATCACACGTACACACAACGGCGTATCACTCAGCCAGGAAGAGGCACGAATCTGGGTCCGCTGAACTGAGGCGGACGAGCCTAGAGCTTGTTTTACAGACTGAAGGAAGTCAGAAGGAGAAAAACAAGTATCATATGCGAACACACATACAGAGACTGTAGGAAAATGGTGCGGTGCACCTACTCGCGGGGCATGAATAGAGACACAGACACAGAGAAGGCCTTGTGGAAAGAGAAGGTATGAACTGAGAGACCAGCACTGACACACTCACTTCACCGGCGGGAAGCTGCTGGGCAGCACAGGCGGGGGCTCTGTGACATCCGGGGGGCGGCAGGCTCAAGAGGAAGAGGATACATGAACACACGTAAAGGAGCCACGATGCTGGACAGCGGAAACTAACAACTCGGCAAAGCAGTTCTATTCCAATAAAAATAAAATAGAAAAACAGGTTAGACTTTAACCCCAAGATTAACAAAACTGCATACCCAAGCACAATGGCTCCTTGGGAGCGGGTCCCACCCCCTGCTGTCGAGCCAACAGTAAAACCAGAGCCAACCTGGTCCCGCCCCATCCTCAGTTCCTTAGGAGGAGAGTTGTAGTTCTCCTTTAGGCCTTTTTTTTTTTTTTTTTTTAAACCTTTTGGTAAAATTTGTGCCTTTTTGGCTAGAACAGTTCAAAGGTAAACATATGACGGCTACTCCAGATTGGACAGGGGGCGGGGAAAGAGATTAAAGAGATGACACGGGTATGTTCACAGCTGAGTCAGGCTGCTGCATGGAAGACACAGCATAGCATGGTAACGGGACTATCCTCCAATCAAAAGTCATTGGTGACTACTGATTAAAAAGTTAAAATAAAAGTTGTGGATCCACCTTTGTGAACACAGATGGCCAACACACACATAAAAGATGCCCCGCGTCGCTCACTGTCAGGGAGACGCCAACGAGGACAGCAACGGAGAGTCACACGTGGGCCAGGAAGGCCATCATCAGAAGAAGTCTACAGACAGAAAGTTCAGAAGAGGGTGAGGAGGAGAGGACCCTCTCGCACCACTGGTGAAAATGCAAACTGATATGGCCACAATAGAGAACAGTATGGAGACTTAAAAAACAAGGGAAAAAAAACAAAAACGCCATATACCCCATCATTCCACTACTGAGCATACACCCGAGAAACCAGTAATTAGAAAAAACTCTTAAACTCCAGGGTTCATTGCACTATTTCAGTGCAATGGACAGTCACTATCCTGGCTATCAACTCTGCTTTTTCTGATAGGATATGCAATCAACCTAGATATCTGTCAACAGATGAATGGATTAAAAAGTTGTGGTACATATATAGAAAGGAATATTACTCAGCCATAAAAAGGAACAAATTTGAGTCAGTTCTAGATAGGTGTATGAACCTAGAGCCTCTGATACAGAGTAAAGTCGGTCAGAAAAACAAGTATCATATATTAACGCATATGTACAGAATCCAGAAAAATGGTACCGATGAACCCATCTGCAGGGTGGGAATTATGAGACCCTGAGGTAAAGAATGGACTTGTAGACACAGCGCAGGAAGCACAGGGTGGGAGGAATTGAGAGAGGAGCACTGAGACACATATGTTACCGTGGTGAGATGGACAGCTGGTGGGAAGCCCTGCGCAGCACAGGGAGGTCAGCCTATGCTCTGCGATGACCCAGGGGGGCGGGCTGCGGGCGGTGGCAGATGGGGCAGGTTGGAGAGACATTCAAGAGGGAAGGGATGTACATATAATTCTGTCTGATTCACTGTTTCATGGCAGAAACCAACACAACACCGCAAAGCAGTTAACAAAAACGGTCAGAAAAAGAAGAAACATTTTGGTTTTAAAAACTAAAGTATTTAAAAAATAAAAAAAGCTTGATCCACCTTTGAAAATAATGAATATAAAAACAAAAATAAACAATTAGGACATATTTAAACTGAAAAGCTTTGGCGCCGCCAAGAAACCACAAACAAAGCGAAAAGACAATCCACAGAATGGGAGACAATGTTTGCAAAAACAGCAACTGATGAACAATTACGCTCCAAATCATACAAAAAGCTCATGGAGCTTAACTTCAAAAATAACAAACAATCTGATCAAAAAATACCTGGAAGACCTAAATAGACATCTCTCCAAAGAATACATACTCTTGGCCAGCAAACACATGGAAATATGATCAACGTCACTGATTGAGAGAGAAATACAAATGAGAACCTCAATGAGGCGCTACCTCACATGGGTCAGAATGGCTAGTGTCAAAGATTCTATCAATAAATATTGGAGAAGGTGTGGGGAAATGCGTGCCTCTTGGACTATTACGGGAAATGTAAACTGATATAGCAACTATGGACAACAGTACGGAGATCTGTTAAACTAGGCATCATATGACCATACGTAGTGTTAGTTGCTCAGTCATGTCCAACTCTTTGCGACCCCACGGACTGTGGACGGCCTGACTCCTCTGTCCATGGGGTTCTCCAGGCACGAACACCAGAGTGGGTTGCCAAATATGACCACATGAGTCAGTAATCCCACTACTGGGCATATACCCTAAAAAAATCATAAGTAAAAAACAGACATGTGCCCCAAAGTGCACTGCTGCACTGTTCATGATCGCCAGGACACGGAAGCAACACAGATGCCCATCCACAGATGAAGGGAGAAAGAAGCTGTCCATTTATGCAATGGAATATTATTCAGCCATACAAAGGAAGGCATCTGAGTAAGTTCTGAGGGTGGTGGATGAACCTAGAGTCTCTTATACAGAATGAATTCAGAAAAACAAATATCACATATTGATATATATGGGAATCTAGACAAATGTGTTGATGAACCCATTAGCAGGGCAGGAATAGACACCCAGAGGGACAGTGGACTTGTGGTCAACGAGGGCGAAGGACAAGGTGGGACGGATTGAGAAAGCAGCACCGAGATAGGAACGTTACCACATGAAGATGCACGCTTACTGGGAAGCTGCCGCATAACACAGGGAACGCAGCCTGGGGAGCCGTGACGACCTAGACGGGGGAGGGCAGACACGCTTCCAGAAGGATGCGATATATGTGCATTTATGGCTGGCTCGGTTGTTGTATGATGAAACCAACACAACATCGTAAAGGAAGTTTGCTTCAGTTGAAAGAAATTTTTAATTAAGAAAAAAATTAAAAATCTTAACCCACATTCAAAAATGATGAATATAAAAGCAAAAATAAGTAACTGGAACATTCTTAAAACCTTCTGCACAACGAAGGAAACTCCAGACAACATGAAAAGACAACACTCAGGACGGGGGACAATATCTGCAACAAGGAAACTGACACCAGATTAGCTTCCAGAATATACAAACAGCGCACTGAGTTCCGTTTCAAGAAAACTTGGGCTGTTCAGATGCTCGGTCACGTAGGACTCTGCGGCCCTGGACTGGAGTACGCCAGGCTTCCCTGTCCTTCACTGCCTCCTGGAGTTTGCTCAACTCGTGGCCATCGAGTCGGTGATGTCATCCAATCACCTCACCCTCTGCCGCCCCTTCTCCTCCTGCCCTCAATGTTTCCCAGCGTCAGGGTCATTTCCAACGAGCCGGCTCTTCACTTCCGGGGGCGAAAGTACTGGAGCTTCAGCATTTGTCCTTCTAATGCATATTCAGGGCTGGTCTCCTTTAGGATTGACTGATTTGATCTCCTTGCACTCCAAGGAACTCCCAGGAGTCTTCTCCAACATTACAGTTCAAAAGCATCAATTACTTGGCACTTAGCCTTCTTTATGGCCCAACTCTCACATCCATACATGACCACTGGAAAATCCATAGCTTTGACTAGGGCAGACCTAGGTCGACCAAGTGATATCTCTGCTTTTTAACATGCTGTCTTGGTTGGTCATAGCTTTTCTTCTAAGGAGCGTCTTTTAATTTCATGGCTGTAGTCACCGTTCACAGTGATTCTGGAGCCCAAGAAAATAAAGTCTGTCACTGTTTCCATTTTTTCCCTATTTGCCATGAGGTGATGTGACTGGATACAATGATCTTAAGTTTTTTGACTGTTGAATTTTTAGCCAGCTTTTTTTTCACTCTCTTCTTTTCACCTTCATCAAGAGGCTCTCTAGTTCTTCTTTGCTTTCTGCCATTAGGGTGGTGTCATCTGCATATCTGAGGTTACTGATACTTCTTCCAGAAATCTTGATTCCAACCTAAGCTTTACCCAGCTTGTCATTTCACATGATGTACTTTGCATATGAGTTAAATAAGCAGGGTGACAATATACAGCCTTGACATACTCCTTTCCCAATTTGGAACCAGTCACTTGTTCCATGTAAGGTTCTGTTGCTTCTTGACCTGTCTACAGGTTTCTCAGGAGACAAGTACGGTGGTCTGGTATTCCCACCTTTTTCAGAATTATCCACAGTTGGTTGTGATCCACACCGTCAAAGGCTTTATTCAATGAAACAAAAGCAGATGTTTTTCTGGAATTCCCTTGCTTTTTCTATGATCCAGTGGATGTTGGAAATTTGACCTTTGGTTCCCCTGCCTTTTCCAAACCCAGCTTGTACATCATCTGGAAGTTCTCGGTTCAGGTACTGTTGAAGCCTACCTTGAAGGATTCAGAGCACTGCCTTGCTAGCATATAAAATGCGCATAATTGTGCAATAGTTTGAAGATTCTTTGGCACAGCCCTTCTTTAGGACTGGAATGGAAACTGACCCTTTCCAGTCCTGTGGCCAGTGCCGAGTTTCCAAGTTTACTGTCATACTGAGTGCAGCACTTTAACAGCATCATCTTGTAGGAACTGAAATAGCTCAGCTGGAATTCCATCACCTCCACAAGCTTTGTCTGTAGTAATACTTCCTAAGGTCCACTTGACTTCACACTCCAGGATGTCTGGCTCTAAGGTGAATGATCACACCATTGTGGTTATCCAGGTCATTAAGACCTTTTTTGTACAGTTCTTCTGTGTATTTTCTGTGTAATCTTGCCACCTCTTCTTACCATCTTCTGCTTCTGTTAGGTCCATACTATCCATACATATCGTGCCCATCCCCGCATGGAATGTCCTCTTCAGTTCAGTCGCTCAGTTGTGTCCAACTCTGCAACCCCTTGGACCACGGCACACCAGGCCTCCCTGTTCATCACCAACTCCTGGAGTTTACTCAAACTCATGTCCATCGAGTCGTTGATACCATCCAACCATCTCATCCTCTGTCGTCCCCTTCTCCTCTGGCCTTCCATCTTTCCCAGCATCAGGGTCTTTTCAAATGAGTCAGTTCTTCGCATCAGGTGGCCCAAAGTACTGGAGTTTAGGCCTCAGCATCAGTCCTTCCAGTGAACACCCAGGACTGATCTCCTTTAGGATGGACTGGCTGGATCTCCTTGCAGTCCAAGGGACTGCAATGTCCCTTGTCCCCTTGGTATCTCTAATTTTCTTCGAGATCTCTAGTCTTTCCCGTTCTATTGTTTTCCTCTATTTCTCTGCACTCTTCTCTTGAGAAGGCTTTCTTATCTCTCCTTGCTATTCTTTGGAACTCTGTATTCACATGGGTATATCCTTCCTTTTCTCTCTTGCTTCTCTTCTCTTCTCAGCTATTTGTAAGGTCTCCTCAGACAAACATTTCGCTTTTTTGCATTTTTGATCACTGCCTCCTGTACAATGTTAAGAACTTCCACCTATAGTCCTTCAGGCACTCTGTTTATCAGATCCAATCCTTTGAATCTGTTACTTTCATAATCATAAGAGATTTGATTTAGGTCATACCTGAAAGGCCTAGTGGTTTTCCCTAGCTTCTTCAATTTAAGTCTGAATTTTGCAGTAAGGAGTTCATGATCTGAACCACAGTCAGCTCAAGAAAAAAAGGCAATCTAATACAAAAAAACGGGGAAGACTAAATGGACACCTCTCTGAAGAAGAGATACAGATAACTAACAAACACATGAAAATATGATCAACATCGCTCACTATTAGAGAAATGCAAATGAAAACCTCAATAAGGTATCACTTCATAGGGTCAGAAAGGCCACAACCAAAAATTCAACAAAGAATAAATGCTGGAGAGGGTGCAGAGAAAAGGAACACCCTTGCACTGTGGGTGAGAATGTAAACTGATACAGCCATCATGAACAATGGCATGGACACTCCTTAAAACAGGTAGGGATAAAACTATCATAGGACCGAGTAATCCCACTACTGGGCATATACCCTGAGAAAACAATAATTCAGAAAGACACCTGTATCCCAATTATCTATGGAGCACTATTTCCAATAAACAGGACATGGAAGCAACCTAGATGTATGTCAACACATGAACAGATAAAGAAGTTGTGCTACACACACACATACCATGGGATAGTGAAAGTGGAAGTCACTCAATCATGTCCGACTCTTTGCGACCCCATGGACTATACAGTCCATGGAATTCTCCAGGCCAGAATACTGGAGTGGGTAGCCTTTCCCTTCTCCAGGGGATCTTCCCAACCCGGGGACCGAACCCTGGTCTCCCACACTGCAGACGGATTCTTCACCAGCTGAGCCACAAGGGAAGCCCACCATGGGATATTACTCAGCCATAAGGAACGAATTTGATTCAGTTCCAGGGACGTGGCTGAACCTAGAGCCTCTCAGACAGAGTGAAGAAGTCAGGAAAACAAATATTGTATTTGGTGCGTCTATACGGTATCTAGGAAACCGGTATTGATGAACCTATTTTCAGGGCAGGAATACAGACCCGGAAGTAGAGGAGGGCTTGTGGACTCCGCAGAGGACGGACTGGGTGGGACAAATTGAGAGCGCAGCATGGAAGTACAGACATGACCATGTGTAAAATGCATAGTGATGCACAGTTATGCGTAACAGGGAGCTTATCCTGGTGAGCTGTGATGACCCAGAGGGGTGGGGGTTGGAGGGACGGTGGTCAGGACGGAGGGGGTCTATGCACACATATGGTTGACTGACACTTTGTATGGCAAAAACCAACACATACTTGTAAAGCAAACATACTCCAGTTAAAGAATGAAATAATTATGAATAAATAAACAGTAATAAATAAAATAACAGTTTTTGACACATTTTCTAAAATAGTGAAAATAAAACCAAAAATAAAAAACTTGAACCCAATTAAACTTAAAAGGTTTTGCCCAACAAAGGAAGCTACATACAAAATGGTAAAGACAACACACTCAGAATCAGATACAATATTTTAAAGGAAGCAACCGACATCCGATTACCTTCTAAAATACACAGTTTCTGGAGCTCAATGTCAACAAACAAACAATAAAAATCCATTCAAAACACATGCAGAATACCTAAATGGACATCTCTCCAAAGACATACAGATGGGCAACCAACACATGAAATCTCGTTCAACGTTAGTCATTATTAGAGAAATGCAAATGAAAACTTCAGTGAGCTTATTACCATACAAGGTCAGAATGGCCATCAACAAAAATTCTACAAACAGTAAATGCTGGAGAGGGTGTGTAGAAAAAGGAACCCTGGTGCACTCCTGGTAGAAAAGTAAAGTGATACACCCACTATGGGGATAAGTATGGAGTGTCCTTAAAGAAAAAGAGGATAAAAATACCACATGACCCAGCAAGTCCACTGGGCATATACCCTGACAAAACCACAATTCAAAACGACACATGAGCCCGTTGTTCTTTGGAGCACCATTTATGATAGCTGGACATGGAAGCAAACTAGACGTCTGTCAAAGGATGAATGCATAAAGTTGTGCTATACATATCCAATGGAATATTACTCAGCCATAAAAAGGAACCAATTTTAGTCGGTGCTAAGGTATCGGGTGAACCTAGAGCCTTTTATAGAGAGTGAAGGAAGTCAGTAAGAGAAAGACAAATATTGTATATCCAGGCACATGTATGGGGTCTGGGAAAATGGACTAGAGAGGCAGAGGGCGGGTTTGTGGACACAGGGGGGAGGGAAAGGGTGGGGCTACTGAAAGAGCAGCAGACAAGGATATCCATCAGCAGGTGTCAAACAACCAGCAGGAAGACGGTGCAGACCAGAGAGCTCAGCCTGGCGCTCTGTGGCAGCTTAGAGACTGGGCTGGGGGAGGCGGCAGGGAGACAGGCACAAGGGGGAAAGGATGTGTCTATGCTTGTGACCGGTTCTGCTGTTACATGAAGAACCCCACATGACACTGCAAAGCCATCACGCTCCAATTAAAAATCAACTTCAAATACCACAAAAAAAAGTTTAATAAAAACGGAATAAAAAATTTGAAGGCACCTTCTAAATAATGACTATTAAAACAAAAATAAACAAATGGGACCTAATTAAACTTAAAAGCTCTTGCACAGCAATGGAAAGCACAAACAGAAAGACCACCCTCAGAACAGGAGACAATACTTGAAAGCTAACTGACACAGGATTAATCTCCAAAACATAAGAGCTCATGGAGCTCAGTTTCAAGAAAAAAGACAAACTAATCAAAGTTGGGGGAAGATTTAATGAACGGCTCTCCAAAGACATACAGATGACCAACCAACACATGGAAAGATGATGAACATCACTCACCTACTATGCCTACAATACAACTACTGAGCATAAAATTGAGAAAACAGTTTTCAAAAGACACATGTACCTCAATGTTCACTGCAGCACTATTCATAATAGCCGGGACACGGAAGCAAACTAGTTACCTCTGGGCAAATGGACGGACAAAGAAGATGTGCTACATGCACACCACGGAATATTACTCAGTCATAAAGGGGAAAACCAGTCAGTTCCAGGCAGGCAGGTGAACCTAGAGCCTGTTAGACAAAGTCGAGTCAGAAAAGCAAACAACATATAAGGCATATATATGGAGTCTACGAAAACGGCTCTGAAGAACTCATACGCAGGGCAGGAATACAGACCCAAAGGTAGAGAATGCACTTTTGGACACATCAGGGCAAGGACAGGGTGGGAAACATCGAGAACAGCAAGGAAACATAGACACTACCATGTTAAAGAGCATAGGTAGGGGGAAGTTACTGAACAACCCGGAGGCTCAGCCTGCTGGGCCGTCACGATCTAGACTGGTGGGGACGGGGAGATTCAGACGGGGGGCGATACATGTATATTTGGGGCTCACTCATGTTGTTGTATGGCAGAAACCAGCACAACATGTACAGCAATTATACCCCAATTAAAAAATGAGAAAAAATTATGAAAAAAATAACAATTTTTGATCCATCTTCTAAAATAATGAATATACTTAAAAAATAAACAATTCAGACATATTTAATCTTAAAAGCTTTTGCTCAGCAAAGGAAATCACAAACAAAACAAAAAGACAAGCCTCAGAATAGGAGACAATCTTCGAAAACTAAGCAACTGACACAGGCTTAACCTTCAAAATATACAAACAGCTCATGGAGCTCAATTTAAAAAATTTAAAAAGCCACTCCATTCAAAAAAAAAAACAAGCAGAACACCTAAACACACATTCCCCCAAAGAAGATATACTGATGGGCAACAAACACATGAAGTGATGCTCAACATCACCCATTATTAGAGAAATGCAAATGAAAACTTCAATAAGGTATCACCTGACAAGGTTAGATTGGCCATCATCAAAAATTCTACAAACAATAAAAGCTGCAGAAAGTGTGGAGAGACAGGAACCCTCTTGCACCCTTCATGGGAATGTAGGCTGAAACAGTCACTAAGGATAACAGTATGGAGATTCCCTAAAACCTAGGGATAAAAATACCACATGACCCTGTAATCCCACTACTGGGCGTACAGTCTGAAAACCGTAATTCAAAACAACACGTGTACCCCAGTGCTCACTGCAGCACCATGTACAGTGTTGAGGACATGGAAGCACCCTAGATGTCTGTTGACAGATGAATGGATAAAGAAGTCATGCTAAATATACAGAATGGAGTATTACTCAGCAATGAAATGGAATGGATTTGAATCAGTTTTAGTCAGGTGGGTGACCCCAGAGCCTGTTTTGCAGAGTGAAGCAAGTCAGAAAAAGAAAATGAAATGCTGTATATTGACACACATGTATCGAATCTAGAAAAATGGTCCTGATGAACCCATCTGCAGAGCAGGAATACAGACACAGATGTGAAGAATGGATTTGTGGACACAGCTGGAGAAAGAAAGGGTGGGACAAACTCAAAGAGCAGCACGGAAGTGTATATAAAACCATGTGTAAAACAACCAAGCTAGTGGGAAGCTAATGCATAACACAAGGAGCTCAGCCCGGTGCTCTGTGATGCCCTAGAGAGACTGGACGGGTATGAGGAGGGCAGGGCAGGCAGAGTTTCAGCAGGAAGAGGATACATGTATACTGATGCCTGATTCATACTGTGGTATGGAAGAAACCAACACAATATTGGAGAGCACTTATACTCTAACTAAACATCAACATTAAATACCCCTAAAAAATTATTAGGGCTTCCCTGGTAGCTCGATTAAAAATAAAAATAAAATAAAATTTTTGAATGCACCTTCTAAATAATGAATATAAATCCAAAAATATACAAATGGGACCTAATTAAACTTAAAAGCTTTTGCAGAGCAAAAGAAACCATAAACAAAATGAAAAGACAGCCATCAGAATGGGAGACAATATTTGCAAATTCAGTAACTGAGAAAGGATTATTTATCTTCAGGATATATTAATACAAACAGCTCAAGGAGCTCAATTTCAAAAAAGACATCCAATCAAAAAATGGGCAGACATCAACAGAGAACTCTTCAAAGAAAACATACAGATGGGCAACAAACACAAGAAAAGATGCTCAACATCGCTCATTATTACAGAAACTCAAACGAAAACTTCAATGAGATATCATCTCACAAAGTCAGAACGGCCATCATCAAAAATTCTACAAAGAATAAATGCTGGAGAGGGTGTGGAGAAAAGGGAACCCTCTTGCACTGTTGGTGGGAATGCAAACTAATACAGCCACTATGGACAAAAGTATGGATATTCCTTTAAAAAGTAGGGATAGACTACTATGTTATACACAATCCCATTACAGGGCACAGACCCTGAGAAAACCGTAATTCAAAAAGACACGTGTATCCCCAAAGTTCCCTGCAGCAGTATTTCCGATAGCCAGGACGTGGAAGCGACCTAGATGCTCATCCACAGATGAATGGATAAAGACAGTGTGGTACACATTATCAGTTCAGTTGCTCTGTCATGTCGGACTCTTTGTGACCCCATGAACTACAGCACGCAGGCTTCCCTGTCCATCACCAACTTCCTGGAGCTTGCTCAAACTCATGTCCATTGAGTTGGTGGTACATATATACTGTGGAATAGTACTCAGCCATGCGAAGGAAGGAATAAGAGTCAGATCTAGTGAGGCATATGATCCTAAAGCCTGTTAAACAAAGTGACGTCAGAAAACAGATATCTTTATGCACACGCATGGATTCTTTAAATGGTAGATATGAACCCATTAGCAGGTCAGGAATACAGACGCAGACATAGAGCACAATCTTCTGGACACAGTGCGGAAAGGAGAGGCTGGGATGAACTGAAAGAGTAGAACTGAAATACATGAGCAAAATACATAGCCATGCGAATTTGCTACATGAGCCGTGGAAACCAGCCTGGTGTTTTCTGACAACCTAGAGGGGTGGGATGGCGTGGGAGGTGCCAAGGAGGTTCGAGAGGGAAGGCACGTATGCATACCTATGGCTGATTCATGTTGATGTATGGCAGAAACCAACACAGCATTGTAAAGCAATTATCCTCCAATTAAAAAAAAAATACCATCCCCAGCAGTCTCACTACTGGGCATCTACCTTGAGAAAACCATAACTTAAACAGCACATGTACCCCAACGTTCACTGCAGCACTATTTGTGACAGCCAGGACACGTAAGCAACTTAGATGTCTGTGGACAGATGAACAGATAAAGAAGTCGTGGTACATATATACAATGGAATATTACTCAGCCATAAAAAGGACAGAGGCTGAGTTAGGTTCAGGGAGGTGGATGAACCTAGAGCCTCTTATGCAGAGTGCAGTCAGTCAGAAAGAGAAAAACAAATATCATATATTAACACATATATATGGAATCCAGAAAAAGGGTCCTGCTGAACCCATCTGCAGAGCAGGAACGTGGATGCAGACTTGGAGAAGAGACTTGTGGACACAGCAGGGAAAGGATGGGACGAACTGGAAGATGCACAGAAGGACACATGCTATCATGTGTAGAGCAGTGTGAAGCTGCCGTGTAGCACGGGGAACTCGGTTGGGTGCCTCTGGGGACCTGGAGGGGTGGGATGGGGGTGACAGAGAGGTTCAAGAGGCAGGGGATGTATATATATATATATATATATACACACACTTATGGGTGACTCATTGTGTGCAGAAACCAACACAACATTGTAACACAACTATACTCCAATTAAAATTAAAATTTTAAAATGAAAAGAAAAATTATTTTAAAAATGGAAATAAAAAAATTTTCACCCACCTTCTAAAATAACGAATATAAAAACAATCGGAACCTAACTAAATGTAAAAGCTTTTGCAAAGCAAAAGAAACCACAAACAAAACAAAAAGACAACCCGCAGAATGTGAGACAATATTTGCAAAGCAGGCGACAAAAGTTAATTTTCAAAATATACAAACAGCTCACAGAGCACAATGTCAAAAAAAAACAAACAATTCAATTAAATAATGGCTGGAAGACCTTTATGTAGACTTCTCTCCAAAAAAGACATACAGATCATAATCAAACACATGAAAAGATGCTCAACACCACTCATTATTAGAGAAATACAAATCAAAACTATAACGAAGTATATCACCTCACACAGGTCAGAATGCCCATCTTCAAATCACACAGGTCAGAACGGCCATCTTCAAAAAAATCTACAAACAATAAATGCTAAGAGTGGAGAAAAGGGTACCCTCTTACACTGTTGGTGGGAATATAAACCGGTACAGCCTCTGTGAAGAGTATGGTGATGCCTTCAGTTCAGTTGCTCAGTCGTGTCTGACTCTGCGACCCCATGGACTGCAGCACGCCAGGCCTCCCTGTCCATCACCAACTCTCGGAGCTTGCTCAAACTCATGTCTATTGAGTTGGTGATGCCTTCCAACCATCTCACCCTCTGTCGTTGCCTTCTCCTCCTGCCCTTAATCTTTCCCAGCATCAGGGTCTTTTCAAATGAGTCAGCTCTTCGCATCAGGTGGGCAAAGTATTGGAGTTTCAGCTTCAGCATCAGTCCTTCCAATGAACACCCAGGACTGATCTCCTTTAGGACAGACTGGTTGCATCTCCTTGCAGTCCAACGGACTGTCAAGAGTCTTCCCCAACACCACGGTTCAAAAGCATCAATTCTTTGGCACTCAGCTTTCTTTATGGTCCAACTCTCCCATCCATACATGACTATTGGAAAACCATAGCCTTGACTAGATGGACCTTTGTTGGCAAATAATGTCTCTGCTTTTTAATATGTTGTCTAGGCTGGTCATAGCTTTTCTTCCAAGGAGCAAGCACCTTTAAATTCATGGCTGTAGTCACCATCTGAAATGATTTCATCAGTGTCTAAGGACATCATTAGTGTCTGAGATGTCTTAAGACAATAGAAATAAGACTACCATATGTTTCAGCAATCCCACTACTTGGCACATACCCTGCCAAAAACATAATTCAAAAAGACAGACGTGGAACTTTCCTGGTGGTACAGGGGATAAGAAACCGCCTGCCAATGCAGGCGACACAGGTTTGATCCCTGGCAGGGGAAGAGCCCACATGATTTGGAGCAACAAAGCCCATGAGCCACCACCACTGAGCCCTGGCTCTAGAGCGGTGAGCCTCAGCTGCTGAGTCTGTGTGCCTGGAGCCTCTGCCCCACAACAAGAGACGCCACCGAAATGACAAGTCCACGCAGAGCAACAAAGACTGGCCCCACTCACTGCCAACTGGATGAAGCCTGCACACCACAACAAAGACTCCGTGTGGCCAAAAATATAAAATAAATTCTAAAAAAAGACACAGGTACCCCCATGTTCACTGCAGCACTATTTACAATGGCTAAGACATGGAAGGAGGAGGCAATGGCTCCCCACTCCAGTACTCTTGCCTGGAAAATCCCATGGACAGAGGAGCCTGGTGGGCTGCAGTTCATGGGGTTGCTAAGAGTCGGACAGGACTGAGTGACTTCACTTGCACTTTTCACTTTCATGCATTGGAGAAGGAAATGGCAACCCACTCCAGTGTTCTTGCCTAGAGAATCCCAGGGATGGGGGAGCCTGGTGGGCTGCCGTCTATGGGGTCGCACAGAGTCGGACACGACTGAAGCGACTTAGCAGCAGCAGCAGAACATGGAAGCAACCTGGATGTCCACAAGAGATGAATGGATAAAGACAAGTGGTACATTTATACAATGTAACAGTACTCAGCCATAAAAAGTAGCAAATTTTGAGTCAGCTGAAATAATGCTTAACCCAGAGCCTGTTCCACAGAGTGAGGTTAGAAATAGCATATATTAATGTATATATTTGGAATCTACAAAAATGGGACTGACGAACCTACTGCAGGGCCGGAATATAGGCTCAGACGTAGAGAACGGACTTGTGGACACACGCTGAGAAGGAGATGGGGCAAACTGAAGGACTAGCGCTGACTATACACTGCCACGGGTGAAACATGACGAGCAGGAAGCTGCTGCGTAACACTGGGGCTCAGCCCTGAGCGCTGGGGTGACCTAGGGGTGGGATGCGGGGCTGGGTGCGAGGCTTAAGACGGAGGGGATACATGAGTACACACGCCCGATGGACTCACCATGAGGCACCGCAGAAACTAACAACACTGTGAAGCAACCACACTCCAATAAAATTCAGTAAAAATAAATACAGGAAAGCACGTTAGAGGCTTCATCCCTGGGGCTGACACAAATACACATCCGAGCAGAACGGCTCCTTGGCAGGAGCAACGTGACCCCTGCTCTCATCAACAGTTAAGCCAGAGGCAGCCCGGTTCTTCCCCTGTCTAGTCCCCAAATAGTCCTCCCTGGACACACCACCACCGTCACCCCACAGAGGGAAACAGCTCAGGGGAACCTGTTACTTGATTTTGCTCCATCCTGCAGCCGGAACAAGAGCCCCAGGAAAGCCATGCCTGAATCTCTTGTCAGGCCTCCAGTCAACTTCTATGGCTTGGGGAAAGTCAAGAACCCTGGTCCGTATCATCCCTTGTGGTTTCTTTTCCCACTCTTGCCACACCTTTGCAAATCATCCCTTGAGTAAAGGCAACCCAAATGACCCGAATTTCAGTGCACCCTCTGCTTCCTGCTGCCGCCCTGCCCCACACCAGAGCACGGACCGGTGTGAGCCGCACACAGGAGAAGAGCGCCTGCCTGGCTTTACCACGTCCCAGCCGTCCGGCCCGGGGCAAGTCACTGCTCTGCGCCTCAGCGTTTCTGTCAACACGGTGGCGGCAGGACAAGCAGTCCACACAGGAGCTTGTAGTCTACGCTCAAGAAAAGGACAGGAGCAACAGAGAGCCTGACTGTCTGACATCTGCTTGGGCAGACGTCCAAAACTGGTGCAGAATCCAAAGTCAAAAGCCAAAGCAACGACAATTAATAAAGCTACGGAAACAAGGAACTGCAAAAGAAAAATAAAAAACAATCACCATACTCTGACTCAACTGTGTCTAGTGTTCACAGTCATAGTAACTTAACAGTGAATACCGACTGACTCGAAATTCTTCAATGACTGTTGGGAGGCGGAGGGAGCTGTCGAGCAGTATGCACTGTGCAGTCCCATAGCAAGGCCACAGATGCGACCCTGGTCATCTCCGGAACTGACTGAGCCCATAGTAACCGTTGCCATAAGCACCCAACCCATCCAAACCGCCCAGCTCCCTGATCCCACATTAGATGCAAATACCCAGCCTAACCAATCACCTAATGTCACCCTTCCAGCAGGAATCTTCTTTGTCTTGAGACTATAAAAACTGGCTTCTAACCCTGCACTGGCTCGCCCTGGATGGTCAGGGGTCGGCCCTCTGTGCCTGCAGTGTCCTCATTATCTCTGCTCTTTGTTCTTCATAAACTCCTTTCTGAAGCACTCTGTCTTTTCCAACTCACCCTCAACATGCACGTGCTGGGGTGGGAAATGGCAGTGCTGCAGGGGGAGCTAAATCCTTGCTTCTAAAGTACCAAGTCAATCGATAAAGCCCAAAGCTAAGAAAGTAAGAAGGAGCTAACTATGGCATGTATATGGCGGTAAAACACTTCGCTAATCAAATGGTTAGAGTTGAAAAGTAGCTGCCTCTGGGAGGAAGTGGAAGCAGAGTGCTAACTAGCATAATAAGCTTTGGAGACAATCACAGCTCACAGGACTGGACTTTCCCGGACTCAGGACCCCTCACCTCAATTCCCACCCCACAGCAGAGGATGGCCACATAGCAAAACTGTTTACAAAAAAATCAGGGCAAACCTGTGTACGAGCTTCTCGCACCTAGAACTAGTAGGACAACACTCAACAGGGTTGTGTAACGGCTCCTGCTGGAGCATGCTGCTGCTGCTGCTGCTGCTAAGTCACTTCAGTTATGTCCAACTCTGTGCGACCCCATAGACGGCAGCCCACCAGGCTCCTCTGTCCCTGGGATTCTCCAGGCAAGAATACTGGAGGGGGTTGCCATTTCCTTTTCCAATGCATGAAAGTGAAAACTGAAAGTGAAGTCGCTCAGCCGTGTCCAACTCTTAGCGACCCCATGGACTGCAGCCCACCAGACTCCTCCGTCCATGGGATTTTCCAGGCAAGAGTACTGGAGTGGGGTGCCATCGCCTTCTCCGCTGGAGCATGGGGGGAGGTTAATAACAAAAGGTACCTTCAGTTCGCACCTGGGTACTTATACTCAAACGCTGGCAGCAACCCCAGAGGGGGGGTTTTTACATTAAGAAAACATATCAGGGATCCAACCCAGGCACCCTGCATTGGAAGCACCGAGTCTTACCCACTGGACCACCAGGAAGTTCACACACCCCAACTAAAGATCCCGCATGCCGCAACAAAGATCGAAGATCCTGCATACAGCCACTAAGACCCAGTGCAGCCAAATAAACAAATGTTTAAAAAAAAAAAACAACTCCGAAAAGTAAAATGTCCTTGGTCACACAACCAGTAAGCCACAGACTCAGGGCCGTGAGCATTGGGCTCCAGTCATTATCAAATTCACCTGGACCCTGCAGCACAGGGCTGAACACAGAACCTGATAAACGCCAGCAGCTGTTACTACTCCCGTTGCATCGTAAGGGCAAGAACACCTGGCAGAGGTGAGGCGGAACTCAGCTCAGACACTGAGCAAGGCGGCTCCCCACACACCCAGCGCACAGCCTGAGACTCACTAGCCCGGGGGGTGCTGTGCCAGCCACTGGCACTTGGAACGGAGGGACAGCTGAAGTGCCTAGGGCAAAGGCCAGTGGGGCTGCAAAGAGCAAGTCTGCCAGGCTAAAACCTCAATACCAGTGAGACAAGGCAAGCCTTTATCACTAGGAACACAGGCTGTTTGGCTCTTGTTTACCTAGAGTATTAAAATATTTGAGCATGCAAGTATGCGCAGGTCTATTCTGACTGACTGGTCTTTTAAAAAAAATACACATATTTAGTTATTTGGCTGCCCTGGGTCTTAGCTGTAGCAAGCGGGATCTAGTTCCCTGGCCAAGGATTGAATTCTGGGCCCCCTTCATTGGGAGTACTGAGTTTTAGCCACTGGACTACTAAGGAAGTCCCAGAAGTCCCCAGCTGACCATTTAAAACACCAGAGACTTACACAAAAAGCTGAATTTCAGGCTTCTTGACAAGTCAGGGATTCTCCATGGAGCCCACCTAGCTAACATGTGGCCAAGCAGTAAGTGACCCCCTGGGACAGGGCAGTATTTCACTTTAGTGCAGGTCCATCCACACTGTGTCCCGCCTTCACTGTACCTGTCTGGCCTCTGCCCTGGGACTCCTGGTGTGGATGGAAGGATTCAAAGTCAGTTATGCAGGAGACCGGGAGCCCATTCAGCCCTATGACCAAGTCTTCCAGGGAGTCCTCATACCAGCTGACCCCACACAAGCAGGTCCAAGTTCCTAGGGGACAAACACAGCTAGGGGGTAGCTTCTGGCTCTCCTGAACAGCCCTGCACTGAAGAACCCCCCCCGGAGTGGGGGGGGGGGACCACCCTCGACAGGGAGCTGCTCTCCAGTCACACTCTGATCCATCCCACACACCCAGGCCCAAAGTTTCTGAAAATCAGGAATTACATTCCCAGCACATCGCGGGGCGGCAGGAACAGGCACTCGGTAAATTTATATCTAACACCTGAGAAGCCCAGGGCACTGTCGCTGCCTCAAGGTCCAGTTCAAACCTTTCATTTGCAAGCTTTCCTTCCAAAGAATCCCGACTCTGCTGCGGGCTGAAGAGCATCAAGGAGCTGGGGGTGCAGGGGCGAAGTGGGTAACGGGCGGCTGCAGAGCTGACACGGACAGGCCCTTCATTTAAAGGGTGATGAGTCCGGACGTTCTTGGTGGTCCAGTGGTGGAGCAAGGGGCGCGGGCGCCATCCCTGGTCGGGAACAAAGATCCCACCCGCTGCAGCGCGTCTAAGCCCGGGCGCGCACAGCCGGTGGTCCACAACCAGAGAAGCCAGCGCAAAGAGTAGCCCCTGCTCGGGTAACAAAAGAAAGCTCCTCCCCCGCCCCCCGCCCCCCGCCGCCCGCCGCCCGCGGCAACTGAAGACCAGCACAGCCCAAAATTAATTTTAAAAAACCAACGGTGATGAGTCCTTGGAGAAGGAAGCGCTTTCGGAGCTGCCCCTCACCAGCCTTCAGGAGGGTGTGCCTGGCCGAGCCGGTCCCTTACCGTCTCGCGCTCCCTCATCCCTGAGCCGAGAGGACACTGCGGTGAACCGCACGCGGAGCGTTCAGACACCGCGCTGCACGCCGGCTCCACCAAGGCCAGCGGCGGTAACCTCTCCCAGCGCACCGCCACCTCAGCCCTGGGACACAGGTGTCCCGCCAGTCGGCACACTGAGGAAAAACAACTCGCCCGGAGCCCGCGAGTGCAAGGAGAGCCGGGACGCCAGCGGCTCGGTGGCCCCGGCTGGGCTCCATCCACTCCGCCCCTCTCCCAGCCCGGCCCAGGGTCCCCTTCTGCTGTGGGACCTGGGGCAGCTGCCCGTCCGCGCAGTGGGGCGGGGACAGTGGCGCCAGGTCTCCAGCGGGCTCGCAGGCGACTGGTGGCAGCCGGCGGCTCGGACTGACCTGGCGCCTTCGCCCAGCTCCCCGTGCGTGTTGTAGTTCACCGTCATAACCTTCACCGAGTCCTTGAACACCACGTCCCCCTGGCTGAGGTACTGCAGGGTGCGGCGGATCGGGAAGCGGCCCTTCATGGGCATGGCGGCGGCGAGTGGGGACCGGACTGCCGGCCACGAGTCCAGCAGCGCGGAGAAGCGGGCACGGGCGACAGCTCCCCCGCTCCCCGCCGGCCGCCTCGCCTCAGCGCCGGCTTCCACTTCCCGCGCAGACTCACGGGAGAGGGAGGGTCGCTCCCGGCGGGCAGCACGCGCGCCGCGGAGCAGCTTGGGACTTGTAGTCCTGGCTGGCAGGGCTCTCCTCAGTTGGCGGCGACGTGGGCGGGGAGACAGCGGCTCTGCCTACAGCCTTGGAACTCGTGGAGCGTAGAGGTTTTCGTGCTCTGCGACTCGGTCCTTCTCCCCTCCGCCCAGGGAAAACATTTTATGTAGACTCAAACTCGGTCATTCGGACAGCAGAGTTAATAGGAGGAAGTAATTCGGCAGAGCTGAGTTTGAATACCAAGGCCGCTCAATAACTTTCTGTTCAACCTCAAGTGTGTCAGTTTCCCTCACTCAACTCCGGCTTTACGGTGAAGGGTAAGAACTGCGCAATGTCTAACACTGACTTAAAAACAAACAAACAAACAGAAAACCAAAAACGGACTTGCGAAAGGGGGGGAAAAAGGAATTGAGTATCCACTTCCTAGTTCCATCACCTCAGAGCTCTGGACCTCTGTTTCTTGAAAAGCAAAAGGTGGCTGAGAAGTACCCTTTCTGAAGTGCTCTTAGTGATCCGAATATGTCAGTTGTTCTTTACTTTTGAAGGACAGTTTTGCTGGATACAGAAATACAGGTTGGGAGTCAGGGGCAACTTTCAACACTTTAAATGTTTCGCTCCACTCTCTTGCACGGTTTCTAAATAGGAGGCAGCGGTCTTTTTTCCACTATAGGTAAGACAGTTTTTTCTTCTGGTTTCTTGCCGGGGTCCAGCCCCGGTGGATCCAGGGTAATTCGAAGGGGAGACGGAATCGGCGTCCTAGGAGAAAACTTATTTAATTACAGATATAAAGAGAGATTAGAAAAGGAGAGTGTAGCAGGACCTGTTAGTGGAGAAAAGGAGGCCGAATAACTTGGTTTACGTGGAATAGCAATCGAGTAGCCACGCTCCAGAGGGGAATTCAGCCAGAAGGGGAAAGAAAGAACCACCCGGGGAATCAGTCTTTCCAGAAACTGATCCGATTTCTTTATTTTCAGGTTGCTTATATACTTTTTGTTATACATAGGGATGAATACAGAGTCACGCGGGGTAGCAGACCTGGCCCTTGTCAAAATCAGGTGCTTCATATAAAATTATACCAAAGGTTTTAGGGGTTTTACATCATCTTCTGACCATGAGGCCTGCTGACATTTTATGGCCCTTTCTGATAACGGTCAGTCAACCAGAAAACTTACTTTTTCCAGGGGTGATTTTTTCTTAAACCAGGTGCCACCCTCCAAATAAAGTTGCATTCCTATAGGGTGAGGGTGTAGTGGGTTACAATCAAGAAAGGAATTTACTTAGCCTAAGGTTTAACATGATTAAATCTTAAAGGTTAATACTTATTTCTCCTATATGCTAGTTATATTCATTATAAGGGCAGGGAGTATGGAGATTTAGCAGCAAATATTGGCTTAAATGAAAAACCCTTCACCAATATAATTTCTAATCAACCCACTACACTCTACTAATAATTTTCTAACTTCTCAAAAGAATCTGTATTTAGAAAGTTTAAAGCATCCTGTGCCTCTCACGGTTGGGAGGCTGTAAACAATCACATGTGGCGGGACAAACCTGCTCAGGCAGGCTAGAGAACCTTCAGAGGAGTTTGTAAGTTGAAATACTCTTGTCACGCCCAGGAATTTTTATTAACTGGAGCTGCAAGTTAACTCCTTCTCTGAGAGAGGTGGTGGGGGGTCAGCCCCCCGTAAAGTCAGAGGTATAGGTGAGAGCATAAAAACAGTAAAGTAGGCACTCTGGTTTTGGGGGTAGATGCTCGGGAACAGGGGATCTCCTGAGGCTCGATCTCGCCTTTGCGTAATGCCAAGCCTCCTTCCTCATGACCTTTGCCAAGGGTGGAGTTCCTCACGCTGGCTCCCGGCAGTTTCTTTCAAGATTTTCTTTATGTCTTTCGTTTATAGAGTTTGAATAAGATATACCTAGGTGTATAGGTTATGACAATCATCACCTTTGTCATCACCCACACAAGTAGAATTCAAATTTAGGTATACGGCCTGTGTGTGTGTGTGTAGACACATACATTATATATATATATAACCTGCACACAGTATGTATTTATAGCAAAATTAAATATCTAAGGTACTTGTCAATCCAGTGAAGTGCACCAGAATAAAATTTCTGGCAAAAAAAAAGATATACCTAGTGTATATTTTTGGTATTTATCCTGCTTGATGTTCTCAGAGCTTTCCTGGACCTGTAGTTTGGTGACTGCCATTCATTTTGGAAAATTCTTGGCTGTTATTACTTAAAACATTTTTACTCTTTCATTTTTTTTCTCCTTCTGGTATTCTGATTTTTTCTCCTTCTGGTATTCTGAAAGTGTCCCATCGTTCTTGGATGTTCTGTGGGTTTTTTGTTATTGTTGTTGTTGTTTTCCCATTTGCATTTCAGTAGGGAAGTTCAGTAGGGAAATCTGCCAGTAAATTTGGAAAACGCAGCAGTGGCCACAGGACTGGAAAAGGTCAGTTTTCATGCCAATCCCAAAGAAAGGCAATGCCAAAGAATGCTCAAACTACCATACAAGTGTGCTCATTTCACATACTAGCAAGGTAATGCTCAAAATCCTCCAAGCTAGACTTCAGTAGTATGTGAACTGTGAAGTTCCATATGTACAAGCTAGATTTAGAAAGGGCCAAGCAACCAGACATCAAATTGCCAGCATCCCCTGGATCATAGAAAAAGCAAGGAAATTCCAAAAAAAATTCTACTTCTGCTTCATTTTCTATGTTAAAGCCTTTGACTGTGTGGATCATAACAAACTGTAGAAAATTCTTAGAGAGCTGGGAATACCAGACCACCTTACCTGTCTCCTGAGAAACCTGTATGCAGGATAAAAAACAGCAGTTAGAATCAGACATAGAAAAACAACAAACTGGTTCAAAACTGGGAAAGGAGTATGTCAAGGCTGTATATAGTCAACTTGCTTGTTTAACTTATATGCAGAGTACGTCATGTGAAAAATGCCAGGCTGGATGAATCACAAGTTGGAGTCAAGATTGCCGGGAGAAATATCAACAATCTCAGATATGCAGATGATACTTCAATGGTAGAAAGTGAAGAGGAACTAAAAGCCTCTTGATGAGGGTGAAAGAGGAGAGTGAAAAAGCTGGCTTAAAACTCAACATTAAAAAACTATGATCCTGGCATCTGGTCCTATCATTTCATGGCAAATAGATGGGAAAAAAGTGGAAACAGTGACAGATTTTATTTTCCTGGGCTCCAAAATCACTGAGGATGGTGACTGCAGTCATGAAATATAAAGACACTTGCTCCTTGGAAGAAAAGCTATGAAAAACCTATACGGTGTTTTAAAAAGCAGAGACATCACTTTGCTGACAAAGGTCCATATAGTCAAAGCTATGGTTTTTCCAGTAGTCATGTACAGACGTGAGAGCTGGACCATAAGAAGGCTGAGCACCAAAGAATTGATGCTTTTGAATTGTGGTGCTGGAGAAGACTCTTGAGAGTCCCTTGGACTGCAAGATCAAACCAGTCAATCCTAAAGGAAAAGTGAAAGAGAAAGTCACTCAGTCGTATCTGACTCTTTGCGACCCTGTGGACTATACAGTCCATGGAATTCTCCAGGCCAGACTACTGGAGTGGGTAGCCTTTCCCTTCTGCAGATCTTCCCAACCAGAGATTGAACCCAGGACTCCCACATTGCAGGAGGATTCTTTACCAGCTAAGCCACAAGGGAAGCCCAAGAATACTGGAGCAGGTAGCCTATCCTTTCTCCAGTAGAAATCAACCCTGAATATTCATTGGAAGGATTGATGCTAAAGCTAAAGCTCCAATCCTTTGGCCACATGATGCAGAGAGCTGACTTACTGGGAAAGACCCTGATCCTGGGAGAGACTGAGGACAGGAGAAGGGGGTGACAGAGGATGAGACGGTTGGATGGCATCACCATCTCAATGGACATGAGTTGGAGCAAGCTCCGGGAGATAGGGAAGGACAGGGAAGCGTGGCACGCAGCAGTCAATGGGGTCGCAGAGACACACAACATAGCAACTGAACAACAACAAAGGAAGTCTCCATGACCGACCTCCAGACTCACTGATTCTTTCCTTGGCTGTGTCCAGTCAACTGACTCTTCCCTTGGCTGTGTCCAGTCAACTGACTCTTCCCTTGGCTGTGTCCAGTCAACTGACTCTTTCCTTGGCTGTGTCCCATCAACTGATGTGCCCATCAGAAGCATTCTTTGTTAGTGTTTTTTTATTTCTAGCATTTCCTTTCAATCTTTCTTAGAGTTTCCTTATCTCTGTTTCCATTACTCATCTCGTCTTGCATATTATTTACTTTTACCACTAGACTCTTTACCATAGTAATCACTTAACTTTCCTATCTGGTAACTCTAACATCTGTCTAGTATCTGAATCTGGTTGTGATATATACTTGTCTTATCACAGTGGGGGTTTTTTTCCTTACCTTTTTTTAGCACACAAAATTTTTTGTTGAAAGTCAGACATTATTGGCTGTATTATGTAATAGGAACTGAGGTAAATAAGCCTCTGTTATGAAGGGTATGTTATTCTGGCTGGGACTTGAGCTGTTTGTTTGCTATAGCTGTAGGTGGCCAGAGGCTTCAACTCCTCTAGCGTCTTAGCTTTTGTCTCTTGTGACTTTGGGTTTCCCTAGAGAGTGTGTGTTTTGCTCCTCATTCAGTTGTAGTCTATGCTTATACTGGAGTTCTTTTGGTGTGGTGGTAAAGTGTAGGGGAAGGGAAGCATTGTATAATTTTATGGTGAAATCTCAGTATTTTAATGGATCAGTGTCCTTGGGCTGTGACCTTTGTGTTTCTTAATCCACCTCTGTTATAAAAAAAAAAAAAGAAATATACTTGGTCTTTGTTCCCAGCTCCTGGTCAGAGCTCCTAAAACCCTTGTAGGGTAATTTCCTGGTGGTCCAGTGCCTAGGACTCCACATTCCCAATGCAGGGGTCTGGGTTCAATCCCTAGTCGGGAATTAGATCCCACATGGTTCAACTAAAGATCTGACATGCTGCAAAGAAGATCGAGGATCCCATGTGCTGCAACTAAGACCCAGCACAGCTAAATAAATAGAAATTTAAAAACAAAACAAACAGGTAATATTTAATGCTTGCTATAGGTCAGACAGAATGTCAAGTATTGGGTATGGATACCTCATTTAACCCTCCAAACAACTCCGGTTTACAGAGCAAAGAGAGTGTGGTGAGGTTAAGCATGCTAAGGGTTACACCCCTGGGATTCCAGCCTAGGTCTGCCTGTCTCCAAAACCCAAGCTTCCCTGGCCTGCTTTGTGTACAGACACTCAGGTTTCTAACATTAGGCAGGACATTTCATCCACAGGAAGCACGTCTTCTGAACTTTAAGGTCACAAGCTCTTCTGCCTTAAACTCTTCAGTAGCCTAGCATGGTTTTCCAAAAGACTTCAGGACTTCCAGCTTCAGCTCAGAAACATGAAGTTTGATAGCTGTCACTCCTGTCCTTACATGAGAAAGCTGGCCAAACTGAAAGTCAGTGACTCTTCGGACCCCAGAGAACTGAGTTGGCAGGGCTGACTACCACCTAGAAACCTGGAGAGGTGAACGCAGAGTGACAGCCAAGATCTGCTTACCTGCAGCAGAAGCCACTGGAGACAAAGCTGGAACACGAGATGAACGGCTGGAGGCTGAGTGTGGACTAGCATGCGACAGGCAGCCTGAGGGGCACCCTACACTCTCCTAAACATCACCTCCTCCTGGGTGAGTCCTGGGAGGTCTCAAAGGTCCAAGTGATGGCAACATCGAAGACCCACTCAGCAGCTTCCTCTTTTCCCATTGCCCAGTTCTGCTACCTTTGGGCACGACACCTGTGTAAGACAGTTCATTTAATCAACACTGCAGGAATCACTGAACATAACGGCAGAACTGGAACCCGTATTTATCCCCTGGGAAGACTCCTGGTTTTGTCTCGAGGCCATAACCACACGGGGAACACAGGAGCTAGGGCTGTTTTCTTGTACTCAGAAGTCATTAAGGAGAGGACTGGTATTATTAAGGAGATGACCAGATGTTATCTGGTAATTCTTGGTGTGCACAAACACACAAACACACACACCCAACCATGAATATCTTGTTATTTTATTTTTCAAAAAGGTTCCAATACAAGGCCCCAGAGTAGTACATGCCAATCAATGACCCTCCAACAGTCACTGTCGGGTGACCAGCACAATCTACCACCACAGCCTGTGACCTATTAGAGACCAGCCTCTCACCTTGAGTCCCATCACCAAACTATGCCAACGTCCAGCCTACCACACGGCTCTTGGTGACTCACATACATTTTAGTATCTGAACAAAAGAGACACATTGAGCAGCGAGTATAATGAGTAAGTGTCCTTAGTGTATTAGACGAGGGAAAATACAATCAAGGCATAAAAGGGAAAGTCAGCTTCATTTGATGCCCGAATCCCCAGAGTCTCTTCCACACATGACCTGTGTCTAGGGACATCTGCCAACGACGGGTCAAGGATTTGCTCATTTTCTGATGAGATGGATGGGAGCTGTCTGCGCTGAAGGGATGTAGGATGGGTGAGACACTGACATGCGGGAAGAACTTGAAGTGGTGGTTGCAATTCATAGGCCACTTTTTCCATGATGCTCCCCCATCCCTGTAAATCCAACACTGTGCCCATCTTTGGGTCTATGAATTCCGGGAAATGGTACAACGGAGGGATAGAGAATTCTGAGTCCAGTCATGTCTGTGATTATAGGAGATGCAGCCACGGAGGAATTCAATCACATCAGAGGGTTTTAGTTTGGTTAAGTATATTCAGTGATTCTTTTTTAAGTTTAAAGACATGTTTCTTATAGGTCTGGTTCTCATTGCTCTTAAGTTACGAACAGATTGCTACCTGCAGCTGATTTCAGGGAAAGGGTATGTTTGGTAAACTAGTGTTAACTGAAACCACCAGCTAACTAAAGGAGATATATTCTCATTAGAAAAATAACTATGAGGACAAGCAGCACTTGGCTCCGGAACTACCTGCTTTTTGGTGCAGAGAGCTTCCTTCTTCTCGGTCAGAGAGAAAGGACAGACCGAGCAGCGAGGAACATGCAGTCCTCCGTAAGACCCTCAAGAGTAACAGCATGATGGGCACTGACCTGGAGGGAGTAAGGACACCTGTACCAGGCAGCATTTGAGATGCCTGACTGCCGGCTTCCCCAAACCATGACAATCAGCAACGCTGGTAACTGGCTGACCTTAGTAACCCACTCGCACTGCTTTATGAACAGGACCCAAACTCAAAAAGGTCCTCCACACACGCTCCGCCCACCCACTCACTCCCCACTGCCACGCTTCTGTACAGGACCTCTTCATTCAGCCCAAAGAGCCAGCAGGGGCTAAAGAAATGTGAATAGTGTCAACACAAATACAGATTACTGTTACACCACAGTAATTTTTCAGACATTCCCAAGATCAACAGGGGCCTTCCCAGAATGAGACAAAATAAATTTCAGCTCTTACACCAGTAACCAGTGACCGTAAGAGCCAGTTAGTTATGGGTATAAAGTGACTAGTGGTCAGTTATTGTTCATTAGTTAACAAGCATAACTGCAGCAACTCTACCCAGAGCCGAGCACACTTGGGTATCTGATGTCAGATGTTAATTAAGGGTCATGTCCCTGTAAACCTAAGCACCAAAGCGAAATTCACAATTTCCCTTTTTGCCCTTAACTGGTGACGAGTTCAAGTACTGCGGTTCTACCAGAATGATCCTGGGTTGTGCCTCCTGCAAACATTTTACTTTTATTTATTTTTTTTGGCAACACCACACCCCTTGCAGGATCTTAATTCCCTGACCAGGGATTAAACCCATGCCCTCGGCAATGAAAGCTCAGAGTCTTAACCACTGGACCGCCAGGGAATTCCCCATTTAATTTCTTAATACTACTAAACGTAGGTGAGAGAGTATCTCACCAGTGCCCACGGTCAGCACAAGATGACCTGCAAGACAAAAAGGCTCATTGACAAGCCTTGGAAGTTACTGTCATTGACCTTCTGACTCAGGGGACTTCAGCTCTTCTGACAAGGTTCCACGAGGGTTCCTGACCACCAACTCCTAAACTATAGCCTGGGCCCTTAGAAAAAGCCCAGCTCAGAGTAACTGTGCCGAAGCTCTAGACGACGCTTTCTCCGGGGACAGACAATTGTCCCAGTGGTCATTCACTTCCACAGAGCAACACTTGGACAGACTCTGCTCCCAAAGTATACTACTTCTATCAGCCAAAAAGTTAAAAACTGCTGTTCTCTAAAAAGCTTATGAACAGACTCACAGTGATAATCCTGCACTGGGAGATTAACTTCCTGAAAGAGAGAAATAAGAACTAAAAGGAAGGGGGCAAGAGATCGTGAGGAAACCTCGCCCCCATCACCCCTTTTAAGAGGGGCTTTCCTGGGTCTAAACTATTGCCTCCACAGTGAGACCTTCCCCTGCCATCGCATAGGACGTGCCCAGGAGGGTAGTGGAAGTCCCAGGAGAAAGGAACATAGTCTAACGGGACAGCCTAAGAACCGAGTAAGATGTAAAGGGCTCTATGCTGTGTGTCTTGGCTAAAGGAAGGGCGCTATAGAAGGCTGCCCTCTAACACTGCAAGCTGATCGACACTAGGCAGGAGTGAACGCGGGCACAGGCGCACACGGGAGCCATTTCTGCCCAGGGCCCAGCGGAACCGCACCTGTGACACCTCGGCAGTGAAGATTTCACGTCCCGTCTACAGGGAGAATCCAACTATTAAAAAAAACTCAGGAAAAGCGGCAAATGCATGCTGGTTCTTCCTGTTCTCGTTCCCATTTTACTATTCAGCTGTCACGGGAAAAGCTCCAAGTGCACAGCACAGAATAGCCAATTCCTCCACCCTAACCTGCAGCCAGCTTAAACTCCGCCTTCCCCCTCCATGCCGCGCCCCCAGCCCGCCCGCCCGCTCCGCAGACCCCGCCCGGCCGGGTCAGTCGGTGCCCCGCTTCTGTTTGGCCAGGGTGCGCCTCAGCTCCCGCAGGTTCTCGGTCAGCACCTCCACCTCGTCCAGGCGGCCGCACTGCTTGGCGTCGAAGATGTACGCCTTGATGTTGTCGATCTGCTGGAGCAGCAGCTCCTCCTCGATGGGCTCGGCGCCCTCCTGCCCGTTGCTCTCCTCCTCGAAGGGGTTGGTGCAGGGGGCCTCCTCGAAGGGGTTGCCAGGGACAGGGGGCGATGCGGGTGTCCGCGGGGGGGGCTCATCTTCCTCCTCGAAAGGGTTGGGGGCGGGGCCGTCTGGCTTAGCGAAGGGATTCCCCGCCACAGCCTCCTCTTCCTCCTCTTCCTCAAAAGGGTTGTACTCTCTGAGCACGCGGGCTGGCAGGCTGAGGGAAGGCTCTGGAGCAGGAGGGCTGGCCGTGCCCTCGGCTGAGGGGCTGGCGAGGTCTTCTTCCTCATCGAAGGGATTCAGGGAGGGCGCCTCACTGCGCTGCGACGCAGTGCTCTGGGGCAGGAACTCCTGGCCCAGGGCTGGGGGCCCAGACCACCCTCGGAAGGGCTCGGGAGCCGAGCTGGCTGGAGAGGTCTTGGTGGCAGTGCCGCTCTGAGCTGGGGAAGAGCCCAGATCCAAAGCGTGAGCGAGGTGGGTGCGCGGCTCTCTGCCCGGCTCCAGCTGAAAAGGCCTGATCTCCCGGAAGTCCAGGGACCGAGTCCGCGTGTGCAGAGAGGCCACCTGGCCCTGCTCGCGCTCGCGCTCGCGCTCCCGCAGCACCTGCAGCTGCTCGCGCTGCAGGCCCTCCTCCTCGGCCTGCCTGCGGGACAGCGCGATGGCCTTCTCCGTCTGCTGCTGGTCGTACTCGTCCTGCAGCTGGCGCAGGTTCTCCTGCAGCGTGCGCACCTCGTCCGCCCGGCCCGCAGCCTTGGCCTGCCGGATGAAGGACGTGATGTTGCGGATCTGCTGCAGGAGGGGGTCCGGGTCCTCGCTCTGCCTCTGGCCTTCCGCCAGCGGGAGCCAGCCCTCAGCCTTCCTCAGCGGAGCAGGACCCCTGCGAGCGGGCGCCACCTCCCCGTTGGTCGCGCGGGCCGCCAGGTCACTCCGCCTCTCCTCAAGCCTCTGCTGGGATTCCAGGGCAGCCTGGGAAGATACCAAAGCCAAAAAGAAACACGGTCACCAGGCCAACAGCCACATTGCCGGCCACCACTGCGGCCATGCCATCCCCATTCCAGTGAGACCCCAGTCCCCCACCTCGGGACTGTGGTATTCAGCTGCTAAAATCAAGCCATGATTTTTCAAAATTAAAATAACAAACCAGTAAGTTAAGGGGTAAGCTTTCCTCCATCTCACATTCACTGGCTAAGCACTTACCTTAAACCTCTGAGGTCTATTACCACTCATCTACACTGGAATCTCACACAATCTTAAATGCACATATTATTCTCTGTTTAATACTGCATGTTCCAGAGTGTTCTAAGAACTCCCTGGTGTCTGGGTCGTCTGCAGCCTGTACTGGGGGGAGGACTGCCAGTCTCCATGGTATTCTAGACAGGAGAAAATCAGCAGAACCTCTGAAAGAAAAACAGGACCTGGGGGAGAAAAGCAGTTACTTTGATTTCTAAAATACAAGAGGCCAGAACAGAAGGAAAACACAAACCAGAGCGAGTGAGAGGTTCTGACTTAACAACAACCTCACGGGACCCCCTGGGAGCCTTGGAGGCCTCTGTGCTCGTGGAGCCAGCGTCCCCTGCCTCGCTCACCTGCCTCTCCAGGATCCTCTTCAGCTCCATCTCCTGCTTCCTTTTCTGTTTCAGTTCCTCAAACTGCTCTTTGGTCGGCAGTGACATCAAACCAAGCAACTTTTCCTGTAGGGGGTCACGGACAATTTTACACTTAAACCCTTTTCAGGAGAAAAAAAAATGAATCTGAAGTTCCCTAGTGAGAGCCCGCTGAAGCTACGTCACATCAGTCTAAGACAGTCACCCTAACGAGCAGAGCAGGGAAGAACCTAACCTGGAAATCAGGTCCATGCCAGCTTCCTTATGGAGGGGCCAGCCTTTTCATTAGGAGATGATCAACACCAGACATCCCGGTTACTTGCTGTCTCAGTGAGGCCTTTTCCTGCCTTCCCTGTCTATTAGCACATCTGTAAGCCACCATCTGAGCCCCACCCCCATGCCCTCCTTCCGTTTCTCCCCAGCACTTACCACCCTCTTAAGCCATATATTCAGCTCTTTCTCATCTATCCCCTCTCTATAATATAAGCTCTACGAGAACGGGAAGGTCTATCAGGATACCCAGCACCTAAAACACTGCCTGGGCCGCAGCGGGCACCCACCCACGACTATGGAACACAGTCACCCATCAAAAGCAGGGAGGGCGTCACTCTGCATGATGGTGTCAGGTAACTAACCGAACAGGACACGCAGAGCTCCGTCAGGAGCCCCACAGGCGACTGACTCTCACAAGGGCTTTCTGAGGTCGAGACGACTCAGATGCAGCCTCCCAGGTGGAGTGAGCCGTTGATCAATCACCTGTCTCCTCCAGACCAAGGGCCCAGGGAGAGTCCCCCAGGAGCTTATCCCAAGGAGGAAATACTCTGTGCAAGCAGGTCCACCAGGCACTCCTCACAGCAGCAGAGAAATGGGAGCCTATCAGATGCCCAGGGACAGGGGGACAGTTACACAAAGGGTGGTGAGCACACCCAGAGCAGGGTCTGGGTCACTTTCCTTTGACATGCAGATTTTTCTCTGGATGTAGCTGACACACAAGTAACCCTAAAGAGTGGTAAGTGTGCGAACGGAGAGCAAGCAAGCCATGGGCCCCGTCCGCCCTCCTGAGTGGTGGAGAGCGGCGGCTTTACCTGCACAAACAGTGTAGCCGAGTATCTGATCATCCTCTGCAGCCGCAGAGTGTTCGGATGTGGCGGCGGGTCCTGCTTGATGTCTAAGGTTAAGATCTTCTTACTGCATGAGAACAAACACGTCGCTGTAAGAGGCACGGCCAGCCTCAGAAACATGGGTGAAGAGTCCCCAGTCGCCAGGCTTGCATGCCGGCAAGGTATGAAGAGAAATGGGCTCCAGGCTCCCCTGAAACGTCTTTGCCGGTGAAGCCCGTTTCTTACCCGGTGGCTGTACCTGAGGCCTCAGACAAGCACAGGGCAAACGACAAACACCTGGCCACCGAGGGCCCGTGACCGGTGCAGCGAGGAGTCCTGTGCTTAGTTTAGCATTCTGCTGTCACTGCCTTACAAGCCTCCTTTTTTGTATTTATTTCTGTATTTGGCTGGATCAGGTCCTGGTTGCTGCTGCGGGCACTCGGGTGCGGCACACAGACTTCTCTTCAGTTGCGGGCGAGGGCTCAGTAGTGGAGCACACGGGCTTAGCTGCCCCATGGTATGTGGAATCTCAGTTCCCTGATCAGGGATTGAACCCACAACGGAAGGCGGATTCCTAACTGCTGGGCCACCAGGAAAGTCCCTTACGATTCTAAACTTTGATCAGAGGACCTGCATTTTCATTTTGCTTGTGACCCTGCAACCTATGTAGCTAGTCTCACACGTACGGATGGACAAGGTTCCGCATCTGTTTTCTGAATCACAGTACTTCCTATACTGCAAAGGGCTGATCTAACCCCAACAGCCAATCCACAGTTAAAAAGCAGTAGCTGGAAACTCCCTGGTGGTTCAGTGGTTAAGACTCGACCACTTTCACTGCCGTAGGCCTGGTTTTGGTCCCTGGTTAAGGAAATAAAATCCCACAAGCCACACAGTACAGCCAAAAAATATATATATATATAGCAGTGGTCAAATTGAACAAAGAGTCTGGACTTCCATCCTGGTTCCAGCACTTTCGCCAGCTGTCGTGCATTCTTGCACCTGTAACATGGGGGTGTTAATCTCTGCGTCACAGGGTAACGGGTAGAGCACAAGAGCCACCCTGTGTGGCAGCAGCCAGTGACCGACACGCAGCTGCTGCCAGTTGGCTCCTGTTCCTGCAGCAATCACGAACGGGAAAGCTCCTCAAACAAGTTACCGAGATGCACTGAGAGCCGGAGCTGGCAGCCCCCTCAGCCTCCTCCTCACACAAACCCCGGATCACCAGGACCAGGTAAGCTGGGTCTGCTGGCCGCCCACCACCCCGTAAACCCAACACATCCTCCACTTAAGCCGATAGGCAGGAACATCACCTAACAGACCTTACCTTAATGCGTCTATCAGCTCATACACTTTCTGCACTTCCACTCTAAGCTCACTGGCATGTTCCAGACTGTAGGTTGTCTCTCCGGCACTAGGGAGAAATAATGCAGATGTTCGATCTAAGTTTCACAGGAGTGTGGTATAAAAGGACTCCACAGGTTTAAGGCCTCACAGAGAGGGGGATAGTTAGTTCTCTTCAATGCATTTTAGACTCCCCCGCCTTGTGGCTCTGCTGGTAAAGAATCCGGCTGCAATGAGGAAGACCTGGGTTCGATCCCTGGGTTGGGAAGATCCCCTGGCAAAGGGAAAGGCTACCCACTCCAGTATTCTAGCCTGGCGCATTCCACGGACAGTAGAGTCATCGGTCGCAAAGAGTCAGACGCGACTGAGCGACTTTCACTATCACTTTCATGTGATGCGATGCTCGCTCCTTTTCAGGACGTGAGTGTTAATTAGCCAGAAGTCGCTTTTAATTTGCCGATGCCGTGGGAAAACTAGAGCCGAGGCCTATGACGGCCAGCCCCTAAGCTCGTTGTCAAAACAAGTAGGACTGACCCTGCTTCAGCCTACTAACACTTTCCCTGAACAACTTCTGCGCATCTAGGAAGAGGGATGAAGTGGTTTACTACACGAGCTGCTTACACCACACCAGAGGAGAAGGCACTTTTCTTTCCTCAAAGACTACCCGGAAAGCAGAGGAGGGGACATCAGAAAAGGCCAGTGGGGGCTTAACGTCAGTTTCAGAGGAACAACGTGGTTATCACGTGGTCTCAGAATTTCATTTACGAGGCTGCCACTCCCACCAGGCGGCTTCCCTGGTGGCTCAGTGGTAAAGAGTCTGCCTGCCAAGCAGGAGACCTGGATTCGATCCCTGGGGCAAGAGGATCCCCTGGAGAAGGAAAGAGCAACCCACTCCAGTATTCTTGCCTGGGAAATCCCATGGACAGAGGAGCCTGGTGGGCCACAGTCTATGGGGTGGAAAAGAGTCAGACATCACTTGGCAACTAAGCACACACACACCCACCCACCAGACTGCTGAATTCCAAGTGCAGCGATTGTGGCTGTTCTTTTTATACCCCCAGTAACTAGCACATGGGACGAGCTTAAACAAGGTTTACTGAGAACAGAAACATTTCAGGTGATCTCCCAGCTACTAATCCAGCCTCAGCTATGGCCATTCAGCTCCCTCCTGAGGCAGCAGCAAGTTAAGGTAAATAAAAGCACCGCCAGGCTAACCTGCTTTCCCTCTATCGGGCAGTCCTGGCTGGAAAACTCCTGGTGTGTTCTGCAGTCTACAGAGTCAGTAAAGCTGTTTCACCATCTCTAACTGCACAGTTTGCAAAAAGAACATCAGACCAGAACTAAGAGGACTTGTACTTTGTCTCGATATTGCCAGGTCATGTGGAAGGTGACAGGGCTGGCCTGAATCTGGAATCGCTGCCCTGGTCTCAGTCACATCAGCCCACTGTGTTATCCTCGGGGCAGCCATCAGGCCCGCTTCATTATCTTGCGTGTTATTTGTTCCCTTGTTATGGCCTGCACTCCCATGATAATGGAGCTGTCCTCGCTGTGCCCTGGTACAGCCCCAGCTCTCAGAAGAGTGCTCGGCACCTAACGCGCGCTTGGTAACATCCACTGAGTGAATGAGCGGGAGACTGAAATGCACCTGCTGAAGCCCCTCAGAACTGGTCTCTGGAGGAAGAGTTAACAAGCCTGGAAGTGCGTTCAGCAGTGGTAGCTCCCCTCTGGCTAGCGGAGAGCCCACGGACCCACAGTGGTGTCTAAGGCACAAAGCAAAAACCCAACGGGACTCTGGGAGAGGAGGCCCTCGGGTGACAATGTCCTGAGGAAAGGGCTGGATGCCAGCACACTGCCAGGAACACCAGCTGATGTTGCTGGCGTCCAGGTAGAAGGTAGGCCTGCTCTAACTTTAAACCCATGGGCAGGGGTAGGAGGAGGGCGCGTGGCCTCCAGTGAGTTCCAGGGAGGAAAGGAGCATGCGGCAAACGCTCCCAGTCAAGGACTCTCCGTTCCGGGGAGGTTTATGCTTCTTCCCAGCTGCTCCCAGGAGGGCAGTGGGATCCGTTGAGTGAAGTGACTGCTCAGTGAACTGCAGGCAGAGAAGGGACTGTGCTTTCCCTGCTCTCCTTCAGAGCCAGTGGTCTCGGGCAAGGAGTGGAGACAGGAGGGCTGGGACGCAGGAGGCGCAGATATATGGGAGTAGTCAGGGACAGTGGGGCTGAGAGGACTCAAGAAACAGGGCTCCCCGCGCTTCCACCATCTGCTGCAAGGGGCTGCAGCGTCTAGCTGCGAGGACTGAAGGGAAAAGGGCAGGGCCCAGATCTTCAGCTACTAAAGAATTGACCAGAATGCCAGGAAACAGTCACCACTGAGTCAGTAAAACAGAGAGAAAGAGCTTACTTTAACGATGCTGCCATCTTGATGTATTCAGGAGCTTTTTGGTCAACTTTCTCCATGCAAAGCCGTAATTTCTAAGAACAAAAAAGAAGAGGTGAGTTGTGTCTCAAGATACAGAAAAGGCAACAGAAAGGTTATGCGGAATCAATGGAGATGTATATAAAACGCGCAGTTTTCTAAATTAAAAAAAAATGCAGAGAGTGGCTTTTAGTTTTGTCCTGTTCATTGTTATCAATTTCCTGATTTATAGACATACTGTACAAGGAAATCTTGTAGGAAGGAAAGAAGGGTGAACTTTGGCCAGATGTTTTTGAGAGGACCAAGGCCCTCCAGGACACACGTCACGTGAGCTCACCAAGGTAGCAAAAGAAATCAGTTGCTATGGCCTTTATCTGCCAGGTGACGCTGGACACCACACAAGGCATTGCCAGGGCTCACTTCAAAAGAGAAGGAAACCAAAAGCTCGGCGGCTGTTTACAGAAATTATCAGATCGTGAGCTCCACATAACAATGGACAACGGCTACGTCTGCAGCTCAGCAAGGTTTTAATTAACACCATTTCTAGTAGTCTGACTATTTTCACGGTGGTTCCAGAAACACAACCACTGGGCCTGCAGAGCTGCTAACAGTGACCATTCAGTGATGACCAGACAAAAACTCTCTCCTCCCCTGTCCGGTTTTGCACCAACTGCTTCCTTCCGCTCCTCCCCGTTTCCTATCACCTCCCTGCCCAACACCCTCCTGGCTCATCCTTCTCAGCCTGCAGGCCTCATCCGGGTTAGGAGGCAGAGTCAAGCTCACGCCCAGTCTGACTCTGAACCCCAGGCTCTGGCTACACTCTGCTCCTGTAACGTAGCAGCTCCTGAAGGCACAGCAGGGTTGCTGGTGGAAACCAGAGCTGAGGCATTTGAAGGGACTCAAAAGAGGAAGCTCCATGCTTCCGGGAAGTTTCTCAAACTCCCAAGTGAGCGTCCCAGGACCCTTCTGGTTCACTATTCACCACCAGCTCCTGCTCCCGCCCCGACCCACAGAACCTGTCCACACCGCATGGCAACCAGCCTTCCTCCTCTTGCCCCTGGGCCACCGAAAGCGCCAACCTCCAGCTCTCAGGTGGGCAGGGAAGGGCAAGGAAGCAAGTTTGTTGCAACACACCCAGTGACTCTGCGACTCACTCAGGGCCCCAGCTAGTGCCCTCTGGCAGAAACTAAACATAACTGAAAGGAACGATTTCCCAAAGCATTTTTCAAAATCCACGGGTGTGCACAGAACGGAGAGCCCGGCCTCCCGAACTGGACTCAGGCCGGCCGGGAATCACCTCGTAGAGCCTCACGACGCCGGGCGCGCGCTCCTTCTCGTCGACCTGCTGCTCCCTCTTGAGGAGCGTGTCCCTGCAGTGTGTGCAGCAGCGGATCCGGTCGTCGTCCCTCTCATCCAGCACGGAGCTCACGCTGCTCACACTGCTGATGCTGCCCCGGCGGGAGCCGTGGACGCTGCTGGGTGACTGGCTGGGGCTGGTGTGAGTGCTCAGGGAGTCCTTGCTGGCACTGGTGAGCTTGTCTGTAAAGAACACAGGATGGGCAGTGGTGAACTCCACAGGCGGGGTGCAGACGCTGCCCTGGGCAAGAGGCACCCACACCTCTGCCTGCCGGGACTCAGGCTCTGCGGTGGGCTGGACGCCCAGTGCCTCCAGGAGAGAGCCAGGAGCCAAGGACAGTCTGTCCTTGAAGCTCTGAGGCTCACCCCAATCTGGCCTTACCACCTCCTGCCCTGCTCCAGCTGCCCGGGCACACCCAGGCTCTCCCTGGGACCGTGCCCCACAGCCTTCCCCCATGCCCAAACCCCACTGCTACCCCTGCCAAATCTCAGCTCAAATGGCACATCTTCCAGGAAGCCTTCCTCAATTCCTTGAGGCAAAAACCATTTGCCCACCTATCAGTTCCCACCATGTCATTCCTCCTGGGGCACTTCCCACTTGTTCCGTGTGATGACAGCTCTATGCACAGCCCAGAGCTGCCCAAGCAGTTGTGATTCCGAGGGCACAAACTGTCTCATTCATCTTTGCATCCCTATGGGTTTGTTCCAATAGGGCTACCACACAGCAGCTGCCCAGTAAATATCAGTTAATCAGCCCAAGAGAAGGAAGATGAAGAGTGTCCCCAAAACATAGCTCAGCTGAGACAGGGAGTCGTCTTGGGGAGAAAGGTAACTTACCAAGGTGACACGTGCCCACTGGACACCAGAGCCCCACCCAGGAAACATCTGCCCCTTCCCACGTTACCCAGACGCCCTGCAGCCAACAGCACGTGCATCAGCGGAACTCTGCAGGGTTGCAAAACCCCACACATCCCAGAGTCAGCCAGAACGCCTTGAGATCATCTCCAGCAACTTTTCAGCAGCTGAGATTCAAAGTCCTGGGCCACGGAGTTCCTCCTACCCTGGAGGAATGGACGATGCTGATAGACCACACGTGGGCAAACAACGACCGGAGAGCCAAGTCTGCCTGGCTTTGTATGTGGCCCTCAAGCTACCTATGGTTTTCCCACTTCAAAAAGGCTGTGTAATAAAGAAGAAATGTCACAGAGACAGGATGTGGGCCACAAAGCCTAAAGTACTCACTATCTGGTCTCTTATGGGAAAAGCTGGCCAACCTCTATTACAGACCATTGCTCCCATGGGCCCTAGCACAGGGCCGAGGCTGTAGTGGGCCTCAAGGAATCAACAGTAAATGGAAGGTCCCATGACCAAACACTGAAACAAAAAGCACCCCCAGCCCCCCAGTGGGGGCTGGTCTCGACAGGAGGTGAGGGTCCAGGCTGCCCCCACGTCACCTACTCGCCAAGGGAAGGCTGATGAGCTCCATGCACTTCTTGCACATGATAGACCCGCAGAGGCGGCAGTGGTGGCGGCGGCTGCGGATGCTGAACTTATTCCCGCAGTCCGGACAGAAAGGGACGTCCTGGTCGTTGACCCAAGGCACCACGGACTTTTCTATTGCTGTGGGAAGAACGAGACAGAAACCGAGCACACACAAAGGGAGGCCATTTTAAAAAAAGAGATCGGGTCAGGATGAACGGTAAAGAACAGAAGGGACGTGAGCAACGTTCTAGAGTTACCTCGGATCTTCGCAGACTCGGTATTTGTTCTGTCAAACGCGGTCAGCTGACAAGGAGAAAAAAGGGTCAAAAGGAATGAATCTGGTGGTGGATACACTGTCTACAGGCGGAGGCATCAAGTGGGAGTAAGTACACGGGCATTACTCAAGTCTATGTCATCTCCAACCCCACAAGGTCACAAACACAACTTCACAGGGACAGAGTATTAGCTTTGCATCCAGAAGGCACTCGCCTTCCCGTGACCCATTCCAGTCTCTTGACTGCCGGCTGCCCACGGAAGCAATGGCCAGGGGCAGGCAAGGACACGGTGGGGTGGCTACCGCGAGCGAGGGGGACCCCCAGTTCTCCACAGCCCTCCTGGACGATGAAAGCAGACACAAGATTCCCGCCCCACGAAGTGCACGCGGAGAGCTGAGCCTGTAGCGCTGCCGTGCCGGCCTATCTCACAGCCCAGTGGATACCCATCAGGCATTTCCAGGGCTGATGTAAACGAGAGCGGTCATGGTACTGAGGACTCGCTCTTAAACCAACCACAGGACAAGAGGTTCCCACCGCATACGCTGGTCCTGGTGGGCGCTCCTCCCGCGTCTGGCTACCAGCCTGTCTGCCATCACAAGGCATCACCCACCCTACCCCTTTGTGATGGCGCCTGGGAGCCCCCCCAAACGAAGAAAGGATCTGAAGGCAGAAGGGCTCCCAGGCAGTCAAGTGGGCTTCACAAGAAGGAAAAGGGAAGCTGGGTATGTGGCCAGTCATCGACCCGGGCTGCTACCCTCAGGAAAACCAGCCCAGGCCAGACCCGTGCGCCGCATCCTCAGCACCGCTCTATGTAGGGTGTTTTCCTGCCAGCGTCAGACACACACGATAGATTTAAGACGACACACACCCAGCAGAAATGTAATTTTTCCCTTCAAAGAATTTATACTTGCAGAAAAAAAACATGTTTTAAAACAAAAAAATTTACCTTCTCTAACCTGATTATTAATTTATTGACTTCAACGACATAGTGGTCAATTCTGGCAGCTCGGTGTTTTTTGAAGTCAGAAAGATGGCTTCGCATAGCACCTAGAAGGAAGGGAGGAGGCAACACAAACGACTTGTCATTTCCCTGAGGGAGCCTCCCTACCCTGAACTTCAAAAGCAAGCCAAAACCCTAGGATTTTAGCGTCTTAATACAAATTGAAAAACTAGAAAAGCTAACAGAAGGAAGTTTGCTAAAATGATAACTATGGTCACCTTGGGGCTGCAAAATACGCTAAGAAAGACCTCAAGGACAGAGCCTGGGCTCTGGAACCAGCCTGTGCTCAATTCTGCCACACACTGTGTGACCTTGGACGAGTTCCTTAAGGTCTCTGTAACTTGGAGTACTCAGCTATAAAATGGGGAAAACAGGAGTAGCTCCCACACAGTGCTGTTATCCAGATTAAAGAAGTTAAATTTATAAAACCCTTAGAACACTGCCCAGCATGTGAACTTTTGTTAAACGAAAAGGAAATAACATTATCGGCTATGCTTTTTTTTTTAAATCTTAAACTTTTCTATACTTTTCACAGTTGGTACAATACGGCTTTTTCATCAGGATGAACACAACCCTTCTCTAAATAGCCCCCAACATGCAAATGCTAACAGATGCCTTTGTGGGGCTAGTTCAACCGATAGCATCCTCAGTCCAGCAGCCAAGACCTAGGACAATCCTCATACAGATGGAACCAAGTAGCCTTTTGTCTCAGAGTATCTGGATGAGCTCCTGCTCAATCTGTCACTGCTTCTGAAAGCTGGCCCTGCCCCCAAGCCCTCCCAGCACTCAATTCATTTCTTCCTCCCAAAGACGGCTTGTTCACGTAGGTGCTTAACTGTATCTAGATCTGTACGCTAGATTCTTGACCATCCATTATTCTCTTCTTCCTAGCCATACTCTAACACCTAATTAAAATTTAGCGTCACATTTTTAGGAGTGTCGATGAGCATTCCTCTGAAAATCTGCCATTCGCTTGACCTTTCACAATTTGTACCTTCCTTCAGTTGTTAAATCAGGGAAGTTAACTGGAACATCACCTTGAAAAATTTAACACTGCCAATCATGAAATAAATTATCAAAAAACTCAGAAGAGGTCATACACTTAAAATGTCTCCTTCATGTTTTTAACTGTCTTTCATATGTAACAAATAAGTATATGCATATAGTCTTATTTTTATTTTCTCCCACCATGATGAAAATAAAACGTTTCCACTCTCTAATAGGTTAGCCACTGGCCACACATGGAGACTGAGCTCTTAAAATTTGGCTGGTGTGTGGTCGTGGAACTGACTTTGACTTTTAAATCTTATTTAACTTTAAATGGAATGAGCATCACTATCCTTTCTACCTCACACGGCTTTTATGAAAGGTGAACAAGATAATGAGAACCAAAGTATAATAAAGCAGTGCGTGACTTCCCTAGCAGTTGGTGGTTAGGACACCACGCATCCAACGCCGGGGTCGTGGCTTCAATCCCTGGTCGGGGAATTAAGATCCCGCATGCCACATGGCTCAGCCAAAATGCAAACAAAGTATAACAAAGTACTACAAAAAAAATCATTATTTATCCATCACATGGATAGACAGTATTATATTAATGATAACTAACATTCAACAGTTAAAGGACACGGAAGATTAGTTAGTTCAGCTCCATGTGGCATGATCTTTTTGGTAAAAGCTTCACTGAGTTATCATTCAAATACATACAATTCACCATTTAAAGCATACAAAATCAGTGGGTTTTAGTTTACTGACAGGCTTGTGCAACCATCAACAAAATAAATTTTAGACTATTCCCATTACCCTCAAAAGATGATAATTCGGAAAGCAAGTAAATGATACCATAATTACACAATTCAGAAAATTAAGCTGCATGAACCAGTGCTTTTCAGTAGGCAGGTGACATCTATATGAGAAGAGGCAATGGGCTGCGTCTGGAGTGATGTTCAGAGGCTGGGACTCCTATTCCAGTTCTGCAGCGCCCCAGCTGTCTGACCCTGGTCAGGTCCCCATGGAGTTCAGTAACAATTAAATGAGAGTCCACATGTAAAGATTTAATGTGGTGCCTAACGCCACAATGCTTTGTGTTAGAATGCCCAGCTCATCTTGTTGGTTATCTCCCCCTACTAGAACACAAAGGTGCTGGGAAGCTTACAGGCATGCAGGTATACTGGTGTCTCTTCAGCCAACTCTGAAAACATACAGGTGCTCAATAATGAATGAATGAATGAAAAGCATTTCTTACCAAGCTCCTGGGGTTCCCACATGTAAGGATCGACCCCTCCATAGCTGAAAGACTCGTATCCTTGGGTGCCTGATTCAGCTCGATCATCTCCTTCCCGTTTCAACAGCCTGTTCTTTGCTTTCCTAGCTTTCTGGACAAGACCTTAAGAAATAGAACAAACGCCATATGAATCCATGAAGAATACCCAGTGGCATGTTGAGGTGCTACAGGAAGAGAACTCAGATTTCCCGTCAACAGGGTCCCAGTGCATTTCGTGAATTCTCCTGTATCAGGGTTCTTTCATTCTCCAAGGACAGAAGCAGTAGGAGGGAAAGAGGCGAACTTCTAGGACCAGTGTCCCAATCCCATCTACTGGTCCAATTCCATCCTCCAGCCTGTTATCATTATAGGGATCTTGTCGCTTAAAAAAATAATTGATTTAAATCAGTTATGAAGTTAAGGGGAGACTCAACGGCAGGCTGAGGAACATTAGCAAACCCTACCAGAAAATCAGTTCTCAGGTAAAGACTCTTGGATTCAAAGATCTGGACAAGTACTATGAAAGATCTGTAAATGCTGGCCGCGTAGTACAGAAAGGAACCCCTGGGTCTCGGGTCCCATAAGAAAACTGCAGATGGTGACTTCAGCAGTACTGTTATGATTAACTCTAGTCTACAGTCTTAGGGCTGCAAAACACACTTCAGATAAAATTCAAGAACTTCAAGGACAGTAATAGTTGGAGGCCAGGGAAGGACACACGAGGAGCCATTGTCTCCTCAGAGGACAAAAACGTCCAGTCGAGAGTTTGAAAGGTGGAGGGAGAGCCAGCCAGCAGGAGCATGAGGACACTACAGAGAGCATCGTCTCCCCCACCAGTCACTCCCTAGCCCTGGGTCTTGCCTCCCAGATTCCAGCAAGACAGATGGAATCAGAATTTTTAAGAACACCAGAGTGGCTCCCACATTTCAAGTTTCCCAAATAAGAGGCTGATTAAGAGGAACAGAGAGAATCAGGAAAGTTAAATTCAACTGACAGCCCTCGTGTCCTGAAAAGGCTTTGTTAAAAAAAAGAAATGCATTTCGGACAAGGCACACGTCCTCAATTCAAGATGGACCAGGCAATGAATCCTTCGTGAGGGTTTTGAATGGCTTTGGGGCAGAAGGCAGCTACAAAGCAAGCCTAGAACCCACTGTGTAGCACAGAGAACTCTACTCAGTGCTCTGTGGTGACCTCAACAGGAAGAAAGTTCAAAAAGAGGGGGATGTTTGCCTACGTATAGCTGATTCACTTTGCTGTACAGCAGAAACTAACACAACATTGTAAACCAACTGAACGGCAATAAAAATTAAAAACAAGAAGGAAAGAAAATAGTCCCCCCAAAAATCAAAAATAAATAAATAATTTTAAAAATAAATAGAGTAAGCTTAGTGAAGGCACCAGGACCATGGGCTGTACACAGCGTCCCTCTGATGCCAGATATTGGGAGTTAGGAGAGAAAACAGCCCATAACCTGCCCTTGAAGCGATGGTGAGGCTACTTTTAAGAGGTTATGTTGGAGTTGGAACCAAAGCTTGAGCCAACCAAAGGTCCCTCTTGTAGCCTTCCATTGTGAGCAGCGCTAAACGGAAAATGAGAAACGCCCTTCCTAATAAAAGCAGGCTTTAGTGCTCGCAGCCTGGCCCCTTAGCTGGCCTCATCTTTGAGAGTTCTTTCCAGTCCCAGGTTTTCCAGGTGCCCACAAGTCAAGTACAGGAAGCAGGAGGTGGGAGCAAGGAACTCCGCGTGGAGATGTAGTTTCCAGTATCTGATCAGCCCAGAGCATTTCTTCAGCTCAGTACCACATTTCTCCTTTTCATTAGTTGAGAAGAAAGCCCAAGTCTCGACTTCCTGCAGATGTTTTGTGATTATGAGCCGGAGGAAAGGAAAGGGGGCTAAAGCCTAGGCGTCTGATTCATTTTGCCCGTCTTCCCTTCACGGCCAAAGCCGACAAGAAACCCACTGTGTCTCAAAGGAGCAGAAACAGGAAGGCAGGGAGAAGCACTGACAAAAAAGAGGAACTAAATCCAATAACTTCCGGGCTCTCTCCGGCCAGGATTCACGATCAGCCCTCACTTCCCTTCAGACGGAAACAAAAGGTCCTGTCTCTATTATTTCAGTAATCTTACACATTTTCCCTAATAGAAGCGCAGCTGTCCCAGCAATGTGAAGACACCACTCTCTAACCTCTCTAGCCACGAGCACCAAAGTCTCAGCAGAATCCCAGTATACGACCCAGTCCAGCTGACACCAAGACTGGCCGTTCACTGAAGCCCCTTCGCTGTCCCAAGGCCACTTAGACAAGCAGTTCATCTGTTTGCTAGTTTCCCAGCTGCAGTGTTTGCTGTGATCGGAATACAGGGCCTCGCCTCAGCTGGGATGCCACAGGCACAGAGCACGGAAGACACGGGGCCAAGGCCTAGCTCTGTCAACCCCTGCGCGACCTTGGAGAAGTCCCTGCCCATCTCAGAGTCTTGCTGTTTCTCTGTAAAATGAGACCAACCACCTTCCCGCAGGGCTGTTGAGAGAGTCTGTGAAAGAACACACATTTCTCTCTTGTTCTTTTTTCTCTTTCGTCTCCTAAGAGCCTCCTAAGAGGCTGCTCCAGACTCTGTAGCCAGAAGCCACCTCGTCCATCGCAGCCTTCAGGATTTTGAAAATGTTTAATTGTCATATTTTTTGTCAGAAGTTATAAGCAGTAATGCTTTCGACCATTTTTTTCTGACCTGAAAAGTGAGACATGGAGAGAGATTATTTTGATTACAGGGGGCGCGTGACTCACATGTGCGGAGGCCAAAGTCCACTTAGGAATACACGGATCACTCCTTTCTCTCCCACCCAACAAAGCTGTGAATGCGGCATCAGACCTTTCCGTTGCCTTCAGAAGTGTGGCCAGCGGTTAACTGAATCACTAGGAAAGAGAGTTCCAGAGCACCAGCACCGTACTTAGGGGTTAGAGTCTGAAGTCTAGGAAGTGAATACTCTGAACAGCAAAAATCACCTTCAAAAATTCTTTCTGTATTCCTTTAGGACCTGAGGGTCCTTGGAAGCTCACCAAGTTTCACCTTTGTGGGTTTTCCTCCTTACATTCCAACCATACCTTCCTTTTCCAGCACTGCGGAGGACAAGGTGCAGTGAAGGAATTAAGGATGGCAGGAAAGCCAGACTCTGCGACAGGTAAGCGGGTGTATAGCGTGCCTCCGCTTACATAGCAAAGGAAAGGAATCCCACCCGAAACCCTCTGGCACTGGCAGTTAGATAATCCAAACAGGCTAGGAAGAGACAGCAGAGAACAGCAATGACACTTACTAGGTGCAAAGCCAGGCTCTACCTCACTGTGCAGCTTCACATTATGTGTGAAGCCTCGCTGTGTAGGCATTATCTCAGTGTTTAATCTCTGTGTGCCTGGAATCTTCATCAGTAAGATGGGGCTCATTGACAACACAGTTATGCTGAGAATTCAATGACATTAATGCAGGGGAATGTTTTTAATACATGCTACATGGAGAAGGAAATGGCAACCCACTCCAGTGTTCTTGCCTGGAGAATCCCAGGGACAGGGGAGCCTGGTGGGCTGCCGTCTATGGGGTCACACAGAGTCGGACACGACTGAAGCGACTTAGCAGCAGCAGCTACATGGAAAACACTAGAAACGTGTTCTCTATTGTTATTATTAATTTACTCTTATTTATTGTGCGATGGTGGTGTCAACTACAAACTGGCACTTACCAAGAGCACTGCCAACAACTGAACAGCAGAGGCGTTTGCCATCTGCCTCTACGGGGACTGAGCCCCACGCTGCTCTAGCTGCTGACCTTCAACAACCCCCGAGGGAGTTCAGGGTGGAGTGAGGCACGCTGTGCTCCAGGCGATCTGGTGGGACAGGTCTTTAGATGGTTGGATGTTTTTAGGAACAGATTTTATGATCTCCATCCTTGCGTCTCCTCATATCTAGAGAAGCTCTAAATCCCTTCATGGTGCATCAGACCCTCATACTCACAAAAAACCTGTTGTAAATTGAGTGCTTCAGGGCACTGAACTCCGCCTTCACCAAAACCTTATATACCGACTTCGGAGCAGGCGCCCAGAGCCATCTGAGATGCTGCCTCCAGGGCTGCAGTCTGCATTTTGCTCCCAAATAAAACTTAACTCACAACTCTCAAGCCGTACATCTTTTTTTAGTTGACAGTGGCAACCATGGGAGCCGATAAAAACCATCCCACGAGTTAAAGCTCCCAAGGACAGAACGAGGTAAGCCGGAAATCCTAGCCTCTTACTTTTAATTTGCCCTTTGACATCACGGTCTTCCCCGGAGTGCTCTTCCTCATAGTGTGACTGCAGCTGATAGAAAGACTGCAGGTCCTTCAGGCACAAAGGGCAAAGGAAGCCCTCTCTCACTTCTCCTGGGTCATCCAGAGATGCCATGGGGTGTCTTTCTCAACCCCTGCAACGCAGGGGCCTCATGCCAAGAGTCAGCTGGATTCCTCCACAAGAGACAAGGGATCCCACAGCATTAGCTTAGACAAGGGGTCAAGCAGCACCCAGACGATGGGGAAGTGGCATCATGGTCCTGGATGAGGTGTCCTCCCTGGAGAAGAAGTCCTACGAAAGGAAAAAAGAAAGGGCGGGGGGGTGGACAAATTCAGGCAAATTAGCAGCAACTGAGAACTTTCCTTATTTTTTTCACAATTCAAGATGGGTACTTAATGTTTTCCAGTTCAAGTCTGATAATACAAACTGCCTTCTCAAATCCTTAGACAGAAACCTAAAGCTTTCTAAGATGAGACCATCACTGGACAACAGCAACTCAATGAAGGGGGAAGCACAGACTCCTGAAGACAAGAAAGGAAAATACTCTAACATTTCCAGCTTCATAAAGTGCATGCCATGTCTGAAGTAGTTCTCAACAAGCAGAAGTTTTTACTTGACTCTCTTTCCCTTGACCATTTATTCAACTACATATATGGAGTTTCTGCATCTGTCTCAGAAATGCACTGATGTAAAAGGGATAGCATCTATCCTAGAAACCAAACAAAAATTCCAACTTCAGTCTAGGGAAGCAGCATTAGAAACTTGACTGATCAGAAGGAAAAATCTACTTCAATAGCCTCAAACTGAAAATAACACAAATACTTACCAAAAAAAGAAAAATATATTTCGTGTCTTATGTTTGTACGGTACTTATTCTCCAATAAACTTAGTAGACTTTATAAACCAGCAAACCTAACGTTCTCCCTGCCTCAAAAATAAAAGAATTGGTGCTTAAACAATTCAGAGTTTAATAAGTTACATTTTCAGTTTTATCCAGCCTAGACAAAGTCACTTTCAATGTCAACTTGGAAAGATTCCCAGCCACAGGGAAAACGTAGGCAAAACCATTCCACCAAAGCAGAGAAATTTCTCAAGAACCTGAGGCCACAGACGAGGGTGGAGAGTGAGCAGGAACGTATGAACCTCAGCTTTGAGCTGCCGATGGACCCGCTTACAGGGGCACTGAGGAGGGACTGCCCAGTCATCAAAGCGAAAGGGGGTCGGTGACCCAGGAAATAAACAAATGAAACACGCGGTTCCCGTTTTCTTCCTCCAGTGAAAAAGCCCGACGACTGCATACAATCACATCTCAGCCCCTTTCAGAGACAGCCGCTGAAAAAACAAGCAGCTCCTAGCCAGAGCTTCACCCAAGCCTCCTCTCTTGCCACTCACCCGACCAGCCGCAAATCCAGCACACACTCCCGAAACCTCAAGGCACCCTCACGTCCGCAGAAACGCACTGCTCAAGGTGTTCTGTCCCGGGGCACCTCTCCTCACAGCACTAACCGCAATTTGTAATCACAGGTACACAAGGCGACGAAAACCCACGGCCTGTGAGCTGTGTGAGGGCAGAGGCCACGTCCACGCTCCTACCACCACGCCCGCAGGGTCAGTGCCCGGCAAGAACCTCCGACGATCCCAATAACGCCCCGGGAGGGAATGAATGAAAGAGCGAACTCTAAGATCACGTAACCAAACACCCACCACAAACCACCTGGCTGGGCCCCACGTCCACAACACAAGGAGCCGCTCATCCCCGAAATCCAAATAAGGCCCACGGTTCCTGCAACTCCTCGTCCAGCGCGAGCGCCGCCGGCCGCTCTCCGCAGCCTGGGACCACACAGCCCCCCGCCGCAGAACCCAACGCCGCTAACGCGTCCCCGCGCGGCCACGGCCGGAGTGAAAGCACCGCGGACACCCGGGCGGGACGCGCGGCAGGAGAGGCCCGGCGCCCACCACGCAAGTCACACCCACCGCCACACAGGGCCACCCCGCCACCGCCACCGCCACCAGCCGCCTGCCTGCTGGCCGAAGCGGGGTGGCGCCCCAACCCGGAGAGTCGCCTGGCCCTCTCCGGACCCTGCTCGGGCCTCCCCCGCGCGCGCGGGCCTGTCCGGTCCTCAGACGCGGGCTCCGGGCCTCCACGGGCCTTCACTCGGGCGCGGCCGCCATCTCCATCAACAGCTCGGCGCTCGGCAGGCACGCCTGCGGCGGCCCCGAAACCAAAACCCGGGGGAGGAAACACTCGGGAGCGCCGAGTCATCGAGAGGCCGGAAAAAAATTCCCCGCAGCAGCGCAGCGGCGGCTTCTGCGCAGGCGCCGGAGCGAGTGGCCGCGTTTGTTTCGTTTGTTTCTTCCCTTCAGTCGTGTCCAGCTCTGTGACCCCATAGACGGCAGCCCACCAGGCTCCCCCGTCCCTGGGATTCTCCAGGCAAGAACACTGGAGTGGGGTGCCATTTCCTTCTCCCATGCATGCAAGTGAAAAGTGAAAGTGAAGTCGCTCAGTCGTGTCCGACTCCTAGCGACCCCATGGACTGCACACTACCTGGCTCCTCTGTCCATGGGATTTCCAGGCAAGAGTACTGGAGTGGGGTGCCATCGCCTTCTCCGAGTGGCCGGGTGACGCCCCTTGATTTTACGTTTTTCCCAACCCCGGAACTTGGGGGTGTTGTTCAACGGCTAGGTCGTGTCTGACATCTTGTGACCCCATGGACTGCAGCACGCCAGGCTTCCCTGTCCTCTCTTTCCCTCTCTGTCTCTCTCGGAGTTTGCTCAAACTCATGTCCATCGAGTGGTGATGCCATCCAACCCGGTCATCCTCTGTCGTCCCCTTCTCCTCCCGCCTTCAATCTTTCCCAGCAGCAAGGTCTTTTCCAGTGAGTCAGCTCTTCGCATCAGATGGCCAAAGTATTGGAGCTTCAGCTTCAGCATCAGTCCTTCCAATGAATATTCAGGGTTGATTTCCATTAGGATTGACTGCTTTGATCTCCTTCCAGTCCAAGGGACTCTCAAGAGTCTCCTCCAGAATCACAGTTGGAAAACATCCATTTTTTGCCACTCAGCCTTCTTTATGGACCGACTGTCACATCCTTACATAACTACTGGAAGTTCGGGGGGGGGGGGGGGAGAGGTGAAGTTAAACCCCATTCCTTGCTTTCCACTCCATTGCACAGATTGGAAAACTGAACCTTATAGCCCTTTAGGCCTTGGCCAAGATGCACGGTATATGAGGCATCCAGGGGTCTTTAATGCCTCCTCCAGACCAACAACTGCAGTTCTATTAATAAATTAATTAGAAACAATAAAAGTTCTGGGGCTTCCCAGGTGATTCAGTAGTAAAGAATCCGCCAGGCAATGCAGGAGATGTGGGTTCGATCCCTGGGTTGGGAAGATCCCCCGGAGGAGGAAATGGCAACCCACTCCAGAATCCTTGCCTGGGAAATCCTACGGACAGAGGAGCCTGGTGAGCTACAATCCGTGGGGTCCCAAAGAGTCACACGCAACTGAGCACACACACCTAGTACATAAAGCTCCTGAGAGCCAGACAGAAAAGGCATATTTGAGAAACTCGCAGTATGTGGAACCGTCTAGAATATCACTGTGTGAGCTTAAGCTTGAAATAAGATGGGGATCCAACCCAAGCATGTACAATGTGCTCAGGAAAATCGGTGAATCTTCAAATGCAAAACAAGATGGCAGTGAGACATCACTTTGTAACTGAGTGGCTGTATCACAAAGCAATGTGTTGGTGAGGATGGGAACTGGGAATGTCAAGTGATGCAGCCACTGTGGAAAACAGCATGGAGTGCCTCAAAAATTAAAAACAGAGCTGCAGTGGGGCTCACTGATTCTGCTTCTAGGTTTTATCTGAAGAAAAGACTAACTGAAAAAGGCATCTGCATCCACTTACCTAGTGCAGCATCTCCTACAAGAGGCAAGACATGGAAGCAACCTAGAGTATCCAGGAATGGATGAATGGATTAAAAAAACAGTGACCAAAAAAGGGGGGGAATGCTCATTATATTCACCGTGGGCCTTGGTGACCCTGACTTCTTTGACACCCCTACATCTGGGGAGCCCTGGATCCCAAGGCTGTACTGCAGTGGGGCTGAGGGAGGTAAGACAGGATGGTCTGGCAGATGAGCCCCACTTGGGCCTCTAATGCCTCGTCCATGCTGATGGAGACCAAACTCTGCTGACCCAGGCGGGCGCCGCCGCAGCACAGCCAGACCTACTGCACCCGTGACGGTGGACGTGGGGATGCCCGAGCTTCGGACAGCCGGCTGCTCTCCAGATATCATAGTGCTAGGACTGCAAGGGGATGCAACCAGTCCATCCTAAACGAGATCAGTCCTGGGTGTTCACTGGAAGGACTGCTGTTGAAGCTGAAACTCCAATACTATGGCCACCTGATGCGAAGAGCTGACTCATTTGAAAAGACCCTGATGCTGGGAGGGATTGGGGGTAGGCGGAGAAGGGGACGACAGAGGGTGAGATGGTTGGAAGGCATCACTGACTCAATGGACATGGGTTTGGGTGGACTCCGGGAGTTGGTGATGGACAGAGTCGGACACGACTGAGTGACTTCACTTTCTCTTTTCACTTTCATGCACTGGAGAAGGAAATGGCAACCCACTCCAGTGTTCTTGCCTTGAGAACAAGAACAGCCTGCTGGGCTGCCGTCTATGGGGTCGCACAGAGTCGGACACAACTGAAGCAACTTAGCAGCAGCAGCAAGGCTGTATGTTGTCACCCTGCTTATTTAACATATGCAGAGTACATCATGAGAAACGCTGGGCTGGATGAAGCACAAGCTGGAATCAAGATTGCCGGGAGAAATATCAATAACCTCAGATAGGCAGATGACACCACCGTTATCAAAGAAAGTGAAGAAGAATTAAACAGCCTCTTGATGAAAGAGGAGAGTGAAAAAGAAGTCATAATGGTCATCATCAAGTTGTTACAATGTGGGGGGGGGGGCGGGAAATGAACTCTCCTTCACTCTTTTTGGGAGTGAAGGATGGATGGATGAATGGATAAGACTTAGAATGGTAGGAACATCTCCTTAAAAAAAAAAAATTTCAATGAGGGGCACTTCCTGATAGTCCAAAGTTAAGACTCCATGTTCCCAATGCAGGCAGTCCAGGTTTGATTGATCCCTGGTCAGGGAAATGGCTGCCACACGCCACAACTAAGCAACTAAGAGTCTGCATTCTGCAAAGAAAGACCCTGGGTATGGAACTAAGACCCAGGGCAGCCAAGCAATAAATAAATATGTATTTTTACAAAATACCACAAAAAGTTGAGCCAGTGATCAAACTCCTGGACATAAATGCAAAAGAAAGAAAACCTGACATTTGAAAGGAAACATACAAACAACATTCATCATAGTTTATGGTATGACAGCCAAGAAGTGGAATCGAGGAAGCGTCCAGAGAGAGATGGGCGTGTCAGGATGTGGGACATATAGCTGCTGAACTCTGACTCAGACCAAAAAAAAAAAAAAAGAATGAAAAACTGCCTTTTGCAACAACGTAGATGGACCTAGAGTTAATCATACTAGGTGAAGCGTGTCAGGCATAGAACAAAAAGCAGCCTATGATTTCATGAGATGGTGTCGACATATTAATACAAACATAGCCATTTACAAAGCGGAAACCTATTCCAGGAATCAGACAATGAACTGATGCTTAACGAAGCAAAAAGCTAAGTGGAGAGATATATTAGGAGTACAGGAGTAATATATCAATTCTAATACATATAAATACTCGAGGGCCTAATCAACAAGGGAACACTACTCAAAATAATCTAAAAACCAACAATTAAAAAAAAAAAGAATACTTCTATATAAATGTATAATAGAAACAGGATGCTAAACACTCAAAGAATCACAACATACGAAATCAACTTTATTCCAATATAAACAAAACACCTGAAATTGAAAGAAGAAGAAGAAAAAAGAACGCCAAGGCTCTGTACCTGAAGTCTCGGTGACCGGGGCTTGTGTAACGTCCCCGAAGCCTGAGCAGCCTGGGGCCCCCCCGAGGCTGGACTCTGGGCCAGCTGAGAGAGCTGGGGAGGGCGTGTCTCTCCCCTGAGACCTGGAGTGTCTGGTCCCATATGGACGGGACCACGATCTCCCGATCCAGGCGCACCCTCTGCATCCAAGGACCGGCGCGCGCTCTGGGCTGGAAGAGCTTGCAAAAGTCGCCTGGTGCGCAACTCTCATGCCAGTGGGATTCCCGGCTGCCGCCTCCTCGCACGGAGCCGTCCCCCGACCTAGGAACCACAGCGTCCTCAGTGGAGCAGTCTGTCAGGGCTTGGCATCCGTCGGGGGTGGGAAATGTCCCGGGAAACAGCAAGGAGGACAAGCCCTCGGCTGTTTCTTCTTGCCCTGTCCACCCTCCTCTCCCACCCAGGAAAGCCACTTTCTTTTGCCGCCCACCCAGACCCAAAAATGGAAACGTGCTGCCGCCTTGTGGACACATCCTGTAACAACACTTTGAACACCACCGCTTCTGCGCACTGGGTTCCCACAAGAGCTGGGGCCCTAGAAATGACACCTCACCTCCAGAAACGTCCTAGGGTTGGTTATCAGAAAGAGTTCAAAAAAGAAGCCCCATTCAAGATGCAAATTTCAAGAGGTGAGTGGTAGGCAGGGAGAATGAGTTCCTGCGGTGGTGATTTTGCTTAAGCACAAGAGAAGCAAGCATTAGGGAGAGGCGGATGGAAATCTCAACCGGATACCACTTCACAGCCATCAGAGAGGAGATCAGGAAACACAGGGACAGAGAATCAAAGCAGGATAGGGCCCGGGGGAAAGGGACCATCCGACGGTCGTTTGGGGAAGGGAGAAGCACAGGAACCACGGTGACAAAGGTTAGAAGGTCGCACGCTCAGAGAAAGTAAATGCAAATACAGAGAGATCTCTGCCACTGGGCCCCGCAAGCACACTCCTGAAACTACATGCAAAGAAAAACCCTGATTCCCAAACAACGGGTGAAAACAACGGGCGAAACCAATGTTCACTACAGAATAATCTGCAATCACCAAGACTGGCAGGCAACAAACATGTCGGTGGACAGACGGATGCGTCAGCAAGACGTGGCACCCAGATGCAATGGACTCTCACTCAGCCAGAAACAGAAATGAATGAAATGCTGCCTTTTGCAACCACACAGATGAGCCTGGCGCTGATCATACTTAGTGGAGGACCTCAGTCACAGAACGACAAATAGCCTGTGATGTCACTTAGACAGGCAGCGGGAAATGGACAGAAACGGACCTGTTGACCTAAGAGAAAGCAATGCCATGACCCGGGGGGGGGGGGGGGGGGGAATAAAACAAAACTGATGGTTACCAATGGAAAAAGGTAGGGGGGGAGGGATGAATTAGGAGTCTGGGATTGACAAATCCCCACTAGCATACCGAGAGTAGTCACGAGGACCAACTGTTCAGCATCAGGGACTCTGCTCAACCCTCTCTAACAACATGTATGGAAAAAGAAGCCTGAAATGAAATACATGGATAACAGTTAGGGTTATCCTAACACCCAAAAGAAGTACAACATTGAAAATGAACTCAATTCCAATTGAAAAAACTATGTCAACTTTAAAGGAAGAGGGCACACACACACACACACACACACACACAACGCCACGGCTCTTCCCCTGAGCCCTCAGTGACCTGGGCTTGCATCATAGCCCTGGAGCCTGACCAGCCTTGAGCCCCGCGGCCTGGGAGACAGCACAAGTTCCCAGAGACCTAGAAAATGCCCAGGGAGGCAATTAAAAACCATTCAAAACACAGGCACCTTTCAGAGAGCAAATGTCAAAGGTGATTTTTTGCACCCACTGTGTGTTTTAATTTTTTGCACAAAAACCATGGCTCTCCCTTATCAATTATTATGAGAGGGAAATCAGATCACTGCCAGGTATCACCTCACCCCAGTTAGAAAGCAGATCAATCAAGGTTGACAAAGAATACATTCCGGGGAGGGCACGGAGGAGAGGGAGCCCTCCTTTGCTGTTTTTGGGAAGGTCAATTGCTAAGAGCCATGATGGAGAACGGAAAGAAGGGCCCCTTCAAAAATAAAAATTCACCTACCATTTAAGCCTGTGCTCACACTCCTGGGTACTATGTGAAAAAAATAAAAATTAAAAACAAACAAGTAAAACCAACTTTCATTTGCAAAGACACACTCACCCAGCCTGAAGGCAGCATCATTCACAAGCGGAGACCTGGAAACAACAAAAAATGTCCGTCAGTGATGGATGCCTCGAGAAGGTCTGGCTCATTCATACCCTGGGATATTGCTCTGCCAAAATAAGGACTGAAACGCTGCCTTTTGCAGGAAAAAAAAAAAACAAAAACAAAAAAATGCACGGACCTGGAGGGGTTCACACTAAGTGAAGGGCCGCTGGCCTAGAACCACAAACACCTTCTGATGTCACTCAGAGACGGAATCCAAAGACTGATACCAATGAACTCATTTAGGAGAAAAACCGATTCTCGGGACCAGAAACCAAACGGATGGCTACCAAAGCAGAAAGAGCAGGGAGAGGCGTATATGAGGTGTTTGAGAGTAATAGATATGCACTAACATATAGATAAATTATCAAAAAGGTCCCATCCACACAGGCTGCTGTGCTCCACACACTCTGGAAATCTGTATGGAGAAAGAAATCAACACAGAAAATGTTTAGCGTAACGGAATCAGGTGGCTGGAAACTCTCCCCCTAAAAAAACCCCACAACGTTGTAAATGAACTCTATTCCAACCTAACATAACCCCTTCAACCTAGAGAGAAGTGGGGTAGGGGAAAAAAAAAACAGAAACGTGAACACTATCTCCCTGAAGGCACTTTGAGCAGGCTTATGTCACCTCTCTGGGGCCTGAGCAGCCTGGGGCCCTCCAGCCTGGACTCTGGGCCAGCTGAGAGAGCTGGGGAGGATAGGTCAGCAAACGAGACCCCCTGAGTCCTGGAGTGTCTGGTCTCCTGTAGCCGGGACCACAATCTCCCGATCCAGGTGCACCCTCCTGAAGACTCCATGAAACCTGCTGCATCCAAAGACTGGTGCGCGCTCTGGGCTGGAAGAGCTTGCAAAAGTCACCTGGTGCGCAACTCTCACGCCGGTGGGATTCCCCGCTGCAGCCTCTTCGCACGGAGCCGTCCCCCACCTAGGAACCACAGCGTCCTCAGCAGAGCGGTCTGCCAGGGCTTGGCATCCGTCGGGGGTGGGAAACGTCTAGGGAAACAGCAAGGAGCACAAGCCCTTGGCTGTTTCTTCTCGCCCTGTCCACCCTCCTCTCCCACCCAGGAAAGACACTTTCTTCTCTTAAGGCGCTGCTTGCCGCCCACCCAGACCTGGAAACGGGAACGTGCTGCCGCCTTGTGGACAAGTTCTGTAACAACACCTTGAAAACCACCGCTTCTTGGCACTGGGTACTCACTAGAGCTGGGGCCCTAGAAATGACACCCCACCTCCAGAAATGTCCTAGAGCTGGTCATCAGAAACAGTTCAAAAAAGAACCCCTGTTCACAAAGCAAATTTAAAGAAGTGAACAGTAGGCAGAATGTGCTGCTGCGGTGGCAATTTTGCTTAAGCACAAGAAAAGCAATCATTAGGGAGAGGCAGATGGAAATCTCAATGAAATACCACTCAGAGAGAGAAGCGGAAGATGAAACCAGCAAGGAAGAACCCTGTAGACTATAGGTGATAATGAAATAAAGCTCCAAAGGAAGAGCTGTGCAGCATGTCTAGAAAGCAACCAGCCCCGAAAGGAACGGGGGACACAGGACTTCAGGAAGAATCTCCCCACGAGAAGCAAGAAACAGAGAAAACACCTGATGTGTTTGTCTACAAAGGAGGATGTTTTACAGATTTGTAAGAGAGTTTGAGGGTGAATTATTTATAGGTATATAGAAAACACAAGACCTTCTAGAACTGACACCAAAAGAAGATGTCCTTTTCATCACAGGGGAATGGAATGTAAAAGTAGGAAGGCAGGAGATAGCTGGAGTAACAGGCAAGTTTGGCTTGGAGTACAAAATGAAGCAGGGCAAAGGCTAACAGAGTTTTGCCAAGAGAAAGCACTGGTCATAGCAAACACCCTCTTCCAAAAAGACAAGAGAAGACTCTACACATGGATGTCACCAGATGGTCAATACCGAAATCAGAGCTTCCCTGATAGCTCATTTGGTTAAGAATCCACCTGCAATGCAGAAGACCCTGGTTCGATTCCTGGGTCGGGAAGATCTGCTGGAGAAGGGATAGGCTACCCACTCCAGTATCCTTGGGCTTTCCTTGTGGTTCAGCTAGCAAAGAATCTGCCAGGAGTATGGGAGACCTGGGTTCAATCCCTGGGTTGGGATATCCTCTGGAAAAGGGAAAGGCTACCCACTCCAGTATTCTGGCCTGGAGTCCATGGGGTCGCAAGGAGTTGGACACGACTGAGTGACTTTCACTTTTTTTTCACTTTATATTCTTTGTAGCTGAAGATGGAAAAGCTCTATACGGTCAGCAAAAAAAAAGACCTGGAGCTGACTAAGGCTCAGATCATCAGTTCCTTATTGCAAAATTCAGACTTAAATTGAAGAAAGTAGGCCATCCAGGTATGACCTAAATCAAATCCCTTAAGATTATATAGTGGAAATGGCAAATAGACTCAAGGGATTAGATCTGATAGACTGCCTGAAGAACTATTGACTATGTAAGAGACAGTAACCAAAACCATCCCCAAGAAAAAGAAATGCAAGAAGGCAAGATGGTTGTCTGAGGAGGGCTTACAAATAGCTGAGAAAAGAAGAGAAGTGAAAGGCAAAGGAGAAAGGGAAAGATACACCCATCTGAATGCAGAGTTTCAGAGAACCGCAAGAAGACAAAAGAAAGCCTTCTTAAGTGAACAACACAAAGAAATAGAGGAAACAATTTCCTTTCAAAATAGAAAGGGAAAGACTAGAGATCTCTTCAAGAAAATTAGATACAAAGGGAACATGTCATGCAAAGATGGGCATGATAAAGGGCAAAAACGGTAAGGACTTAGAAGAAGCAGAAGACATTAAGAGGAGGTGGCAAGAATACCCAGAAGAACTATACAAGAAAGGTCTTAGTGACCTGGATAACCACCATGGTATGGTCACTCACCAGAGCCAGACATTCTGGAGTTTCAAGTCAAATGGGCCTTAGGAAGCATTACTGTGAACAAAGGCAGGAGAAGTGATGAAATTCCAGCTGAGCGGTTTCAAATCCTAAAAGATATTGCTGGTAGAGTGTTGTACTCAATTAGCTGGCAAATTTGGAAAACTCAGCAGTGGCCACAAGACTGGAAAAGGTCAGTTTTCATTCCAATACCAAAGAAGGACAATGCCAAAGAATGTAGAAACCACCACACAATTGTACTCATTTCATAGCAAGGTAACGCTCAAAATCTTTCAAGCTAGGCTTCAACAGTATGTGTACTGAGAACTTTCAGATGTACAATGTGGATTCAGAAAAGGCAGAGAAACCAGAGATCAAATTGCCAATATCCAGTGAGTCACAGAAAAAGCAAGAGAATTAAAAAAAAAAAATCTAATTCTGCTTCATTGACCATGCTAAGACCTTTGACTGTGTGGATCACAGCAAACTGTGGAAAATTCTTGAAAGAGATGGGAATACCAGACCACCTTACCTTCATTCTGAGAAACCTGTATGCAGGTCAAGAAGCAACAGTTAGAACCGGACATAGAGTAACAAACTGGTTCAAAATTGGGAAAGGAGTACGTCAAGGCTGTATATTGTCACCCTGCTTATTTAACTGACATGCAGAGTACATCATGAGAAACGCTGGGCTGGAGGAAGCATTAGCTGGAATCAAGACTGTCAGGAGAAATATCAGCAACCCCAGATATGCAGATGACACCACGCTAATGGCAGTGAAGAGGAACTAAAGAGCCTCTTGATGAAGGTGAAAGAGGAGAGTGAAAAAGCTGGCTTAAAACTCAACATTCAAAACACTAAGATCATGGTATCCGGTCCCATCACTTCATGGTAAATAGATGGGGGAAAAAATGGAAACACTGACAGACTTTACTTTCTTCAGCTCCAAAATCACTGCAGACAGTGATTGCAGCCATGAGATTAAAAGACGCTCCTTGGAAGAAAAGCTATGACCAACATAGACAATGTATTAGAATGCAGAGACATCACTTTGCTGACAAAGGTCTGTATGGTCAAAGCTATGGCTTTTCCAGTAGTCATGTACAGAGGTGAGAGTTGGACCATAAAGAAGGCTGAGCACTGAAAAATTGATGCTTTCAAACTGTGGTGCTGGAGAAGACTCTTGAGAGTCCCCTGGACTGCAAGGAGATCAAACCAGTCAATCCTAAAGGAAATCCACCTTGACGATGCATTGGAAGGACTGATGCTGAAGCTGAAGCTCTAATACTTTCGCCATGTGATGTGAAGAGCTGACTCATTGGAAAAGACCCTGATGCTGGGAAAGACTGAGGGCGGGAGGAGGAGGCGGCAAAGGATGAGATGGTTGGATGGCATCATTGACTCAACGGACATAAGTTTGAGCAAACTCTGGGAGATGGTGAAGGACAGCGGAGCCTGGCGTGCTGCAGTCCATGGGGTCGCAAAGAGCTGGACATGACTGAGCGACTGCACCACAACAATGCAGAAACTAAGCAGGAAGGAACAAATGGACGGATTAACTCCAGGAAAACAAAGTTGCGCAGGAAAGTGAATTTCACAGCAGTATATCGCAGCAGTGAAGAAACCCAGTTGTCTTAGTAAATTTTGACTATTAACCTAAAATTATGTAATAATTATGCATACATGCATGCTCAGCCACTTCAGTTGTGTCCCGACTCTGCGACCCTGTGGACTGTAGCCCGCCAGGCTCCTCTGCCCCTGGACTTCTCCAGGCAAGAGTACTGGAGTGGGGTGCCATGCCCCCCTCCAGGGGAGCCTCCTAATCCAGGGATTGAAGCCACATCTCCTGCACTGCAGGTGGATGGATCTTAACCATCTGGGTGGATCACTGACCCGTGTGGAGAGCCCATGTGATAACTGTATGTGGAGCACAAGTGTGTGGTGGGGAAGAGAGAGGCGGAAAGAGTGCGTGAGACACAGAGGGTGTGTGTGTGAATGGAGTGCGTGAGAGTAACAAATTGTCACGTTCCATAAAAGGGTGACAAAAAATGTACAAAACTGAAAACAAATCAAGAAACCACAATCAAATCATATTACTTGTAAGTATGGAGATAAACACCAGAAGAATCAGGGAAGGAGATGAAAGCAGTTGCTTTGGGAAGTAGCACAGACAAGCAGGAAGGTGTGCAGCAGGGAACTGGTGCTTTTTGTTAAAAACCTTGGGGTGTCACCTGGTTTTTAAAGTGTGCAGGCATCACTTTGAGAAGAGCAAAAATTAAAAACAAAAAACCTCAATCTAAAGCAAACACGGCAAAATCTGTTAACCTGAGTGGTGGGTATTCTGGGCATTCACGTTATTCTCTAACATTACATTTAAAATAATTCCTGTTTTTTAAAGTTTCCTTTCAGTTCTAGAAATACCATTAATTTGTTATTCAACATGAATTGCCCCTATTATGTGGAAGAGAAGGAGCTTTAAAAAAGTTAATGGTGTTATCGTAAAGATTAAAAAATCACGAATCGTGTAGTTTAAATAATCTTATATCCAAATTACATTTTCCAAAGAAAAGGTTCTTTGACTTTTATTTTCAAAAAACTGAATATTTTTTTGAAAAGTGCCTTGAAGGAAAGTTTTGTCTGCTATGTCAAAAGAAAATTCCCAAGACACAATGCATATAACAAGTAGGGGGAAAACAAGCTTCAGAATAACATATATGAATACATTTCTGTAAAATAAAACCAAATGAAAAAGACCAAGCCACTTCCTACATGTGTACACATGTACAAATACACACAGAAGTGCATGCAATGAGATCTGGAAGCAAACACACCAACCTGTAATGAGACTACCTCTGGGAGGCAGGTGGGTTTGGAGGCGAAGAGAAGGTAATTTCAGAGTTTGCTTCTAATTGTTTTTGATTAGTAATTAATATACGTAGCAAGAAGTTCAAATGGCAAAAAAGGTGCACACGGTGAAGACCGCTCCCCACCCGGCCTCATGTCAGCCCCGGTCCCCTTCTCCAGAGACAGCCTCCTGTCACTAGTTTCTTATGTGACCTTTTAGCCTTATTTCAAACATACAGAGAACACATTTACACGCAAAACATACTTTCTATGAATACGTTACTACACTGGTCATACTGCTCACCCGACGTTTCCCCTAAACGGGCTCCTGCCTCAGGACGGACCCGTGATGTCCCACCAACCGCTCACCTCCAGGCTGCCTGCTGGGCCTTATACACCACCTGGGGGCTCTCCTGCAGAATGCTGCCGTACAGCTCCCGGAAGTGGGCCATGTTGGGCTTCACAATATTCAACACTTTTGCCTTATCCTCTCCAACCACCATCCGAAAGTCACCTGGTTAAAACAAGCACAAAACCAGTTTTGCACGCAACTCAAGAGTCTGCCCTGTGGACTGCGGGCCCCCAAGTGACCTGTGAACCACAGCCCCCCAGCGGACACTGCACCAGGTCAGCCTGGCAGGGTCTCTCACTCGAAACACTGGCTTTTTCACCTTCAAGACGCAAACACAGCAGCCCATATTAAATGCAGCACTTTCACAGCATCATCTTTCAGGATTTGAAACAGCTCAAATGGGATTCCATTACCTCCACTAGCTTTGTTCGTAGTGATGCTTTCTAAGGCCCACCTGACTTCACATTCCAGGGTGTCTGGCTCTAGGTTGAGTGATCACACCATCATGACGAAGCCCTTTAGCCAGTTAAAATATACCACAGTACAGAAGGCAGTCACCCTGAGAGTTAGTATGCACTTGTTTTTCCAATGCAGAAGCTTCTCTATTTATAAACTTTCATCTTGTTAACAAAACTCTGCCTGTGACCAGAGACGGGGGTTGTGTGTATCTCGTCCTCAGTGCCGCTCACTCAGCTTGGCCCTACTTGCTGTGTTTGTATGAGGGCTTTGTAGGTGCTCTGCGAATATGAATAACCTTATTACATTTGATAAGAGCAAAGTTTACATTTAGGATAAACTTTAAAGCTGACATAACTTTAAAAAGTTGCAAGTGGTGAACTGCTGATCTAGAGAAGCAAGAGGCAACGAGGCCTCCTCCTGGGGACAGAAACGCTGATGGCCACCCTCCCAAGAAGCTCATTCCACCCACGACTACTCCACGGCTGGCCAGGGCCATCTTGGCGTCCTCCGTCCAGCCCGTCAGCACCAGCCTGCTATCCAGTGGGCCGGAACCACCGCAGGCCCTACAGCCAGTCACCCTTGGACAAGCCCCGACCACTGGCATGTCAGCAGCCACCGCACAGGCAGGGCCGGCAGCTCCTGGGTCAGGGAGCAGCCCAGCCTACGTGCATGCCCAGAAGACAGACCCGCCCCAACAGAAGGGCCCATGAGGCCCATACAGCGGGCACCCCAGAGCAGGGAGTCCTGGTGAGCAAAGGGGCGTGCTGCTGGGCCCACAGGGAAGCTTTGACATGCCACTCCTCCAAGACTGGGCAAACAACCAGCAGCACGCTGATGTCATGCTATCAGTCAGGCAGCCCATCTGAGAAGACATCCGCATGCCTGCGCTCACTGCAGCACTATTCCCATTTGCCAAGACAGGTAAACAGCCTAAGTGCCCGCTGACAGATGAATGCACAAAGATGGGGTACGTACGCACATACAGAAAGGGGTAGCAGCCATAAACGAAGGATGAAATGCTGCCATTTGCAACAATATACCTAGACCTAGAGGAGAGCGTGATCACTCGCCTAGAGCCAGACATCTAGCCAGAGTGGAGTGCGATGTCCAGTGGGCCTTAGGAAGCATCACTATGAACAAAGCTAATGGAGCTGATGGAATTCCAGTTGAGCTATTTCAAATCCTAAAAGATGATGCTGTGAAAGTGCTGCACTCAATATGCCAGCACATTTGAAAAGCTCAGCAGGGGCCACAGGACTGGAAAAGGTCAGTTTTCATTCCAATCCCAAAGAAAGGCAATGCCAAAGAATGCTCAAACTACCGCACAATTGCACTCATCTCACACACTAGCAAAGTAATGCTCAAAATTCTCCAAGCCAGGCTTCAACAGTACGTGAACCGTGAACTTCCAGATGTTCAAGCTGGATTTAGAAAAGGCAGAGGAACCAGAGATCAAATTGCCAACATCCGTTGGATCATGGAAAAAGCAAGAGAGTTCCAGAAAAACATCTACTTCTGCTTTATTGACTACGCCAAAGCCTAGTCAAAGCTACGGTTTTTCCAGTGGTCATGTATGGACGTGAGAGCTGGACTATAAAGAACGCTGGGTGCCAAGGAACTGATGCTTTTGAGCTGTGGGGCTGGAGAAGATTCTTGAGAGTCCCTCGGGCAGCAAGGAGGATCCAACCAGTCCATCCTAAAGGAAGTCAGTCCTGGGTGTTCATTGGAAGGACTGATGCTGAAGCTGAAACTCCAATACTGTGGCCACCTGATGTGAAGAACTGACTCATTTGAAAAGACCCTGATGCTGGGAAAGATTGAAGGTGGGAGGAGAAGGGGACCACAGAGGATGAGACGGTTGGATGACATCACCAACTCGATGAACATGATTTTGAGTGACTGACGAAGCCTCATCTCTGGAGAGCGGGCCCCAAGCCCCAGACCCAGAGGCCAGGAGGTGAAGCTCGCTGAGGATCTGGGTCATCGTCCTACCTCATCTGCCCACACGGCCGTCCCCTCAGGTGGGCACTGCCGCCTCCCCACGTGGGAGGAAGGGGACAGGGACACCGGGACGACGAAACAGGCTTGAGGTCTCCGAGGAACCCAGTGAACACCCTCCACACACACGACTGTTCACTGAAGCACGATTTACAACACTGAAATCCTGGCAGCAACCAAATGTCCCTCAACAGGGGAACGGCGCGCCCACATCGACCACAGACTGGGGCGCACCCACTAAGAGTTACAGGAGCCACACACTGAGATGTAAAATGACCGCGGAATAATGTGCAGCTGAGAGACCAGGACACAGAAGTACCAGAAGGAAACAGCTTTGGCCAAAAAAAAAAAAAAAAGTATATATATATGAAGGACTATTTTTAAATGGTTCAGTTCAGTTCAGTCGCTCAGACGTGACCGACTCTTTGCGACCCCATGAATCGCAGCACGCCAGGCCTCCCTGTCCATCACCATCTCCCGGAGTTCACTCAGACTCATGTCCATAGAGTCAGTGATGCCATCCAGCCACCTCATCCTCGATCGTCCCCTTCTCCTCCTGCCCCCAATCCCTCCTAGCATCAGAGTCTTTTCCAATGAGTCAACTCTTCACATGAGGTGGCCAAAGTACTGGAGTTTCAGCTTTAGCATCATTCCTTCCAAAGAAATCCCAGGGCTGATCTCCTTCAGAATGGACTGGTTGGATCTCCTTGCAGTCCAAGGGACCCTCAAGAGTCTTGTCCAACACCACAGTTCAACAGCATCAATTCTTTGGTGCTCACCCTTCTTCACAGTCCAACTCTCACATCCATACATGACTACTGCAAAAACCATAGCCTTGACTAAACGGACCTTAGTCAGCAAAGTAATGTCTCTGCTTTTGAATATACTATCTAGGTTGGTCATAACTTTTCTTCCAAGGAGTAAACGTCTTTTAATTTCATGGCTGCAATCACCATCTGCAGTGATTTTGGAGCCCAAAAAAATAAAGTCTGACACTGTTTCCACTGTTTCCCCATCTATTTCCCATGAAGTGATGGGACCAGATGCCCTGATCTTAGTTTTCTGAATGTTGAGCTTTAAGCCAACTTTTTCACTCTCCTCTTTTACTTTCATCAAGAGGCTTTTTAGTTCCTCTTCACTTTCTGCCATAACGGTGGTGTCATCTGCATTTCTGAGGTTATTGATATTTCTCCCGGCAATCTTGATTCCAGCTTGTGTTTCTTCCAGTCCAGCGTTTCTCATGATGTACTCTGCATAGAAGTTAAATAAGCAGGGTGACAATATACAGCCTTGACGTACTCCTTTTCCTATTTGGAACCAGTCTGTTGTTCCATGTCCAGTTCTAACTGTTGCTTCCTGACCTGCATACAGATTTCTCAAGAGGCAGGTCAGGTGGTCTGGTATTCCCATCTCTCTCAGAATCTTACACAGTTTATTGTGATCCACACAGTCAAAGGCTTTGGCATAGTCAATAAAGCAGAAATAGATGTTATTCTGGAACTCTCTTGCTTTTTCCATGATCCAGCGGATGTTGGCAATTTGATCTCTGGTTCCTCTGCCTTTTCTAAATCCAGATTGAACATCTGGAAGTTCACAGTTCGCGTATTGCTGAAGCCTGGCTTGGAGAATTTTGAGCATTACTTTACTAGCATGTGAGATGAGTGCAATTGTGCGGTAGTTTGAGCATTCTTTGGCATTGCCTTTCTTTGGGATTGGAATGAAAACTGACCTTTTCCAGTCCTGTGGCCACTGCTGAGTTTTCCAAACTTGCTGGCATATTGAGTGCAGCACTTTCGTAGCATCATCTTTTAGGATTTGAAATAGCTCAACTGGAATTCCATCACCGCCACTAGCTTTGTTCATAGTGATGCTTTCTAAGGCCCACTTGACTCACATTCCAGGATGTCTGGCTCTAGATGAGTCATCACACCATCGTGATTACCTGGGTCATGAAGATCTTTTTTGTACAGTTCTTCTGTGTATTCTTGCCACCTCTTCTTAATATCTTCTGGTTCTGTTAGGTCCATACCATTTCTGTCCTTTATCGAGCACATCTTTGCATGAAATGTTCCCTTGGTATCTCTAATTTTCTTGAAGAGATCTCTAGTCTTTCCCATTCTGTTGTTTTCCTCGATTTCTTTGCATTGATCGCTGAAGAAGGCTTTCTTATCTCTTCCTGCTATTCTTTGGAACTCTGCATTCAGATGCTTATATCTTTCCTTTTCTCCTTTGTTTTTCGCTTCTCTTCTTTTCTCAGCTATTTGTAAGACCTCCCCAGACAGCCATTTTGCTTCTTTGCATTTCTTTTCCATGGGGATGGTCTTGATCCCTGTCTCCTGTACAATGTCACGAACCTCATTCCATAGTTCATCAGGCACTCTATCTATCAGATCTAGGCCCTTAAATCTATTTCTCACTTCCACTGTATAATCATAATGTTTGCTCTAATAAGAGACACATTTACTGCGGTCTCTTTAAAGGCATGTGCTCCGCATCTGCTGTCTCGTTTAAGGCTGCCAAGCCTGACAAGGAAGGTGCTGATTATCCTCAATCTCACGGACGATGTCAAGACGCGTCAAGCTGCCTAATGCCCGGCCACCTCTCAGGATCAGGGCAGCGACATTTCAGGTGCTAACTTCACTTCCCTCTGTAATTCACCCCTATAATTTCCCCCCTTTCCCTCACTTCTGTAATGCTGGCTCACTACCTCTAGCGTTCTGAAGTAAGTTCACAGATGCACAGACATGCTGTCCCAGCAAATGTGAATGGAGAGGCAGTTGGGTTGACTTTCAATTGTGTATATACCCTCATGCTTTCATGCAGAGCCTATAAATGTTTGCTACTTCTCCCTGAAGGGATAAAATGTCATCAAACTCTGAGACTCACACAGCTGGCTCAGAACTGAAGGATCAGTCTGCACCACTGTCAAGTTCTAAATATTTATGCCACCTCCTCACCTCCTGTACATTTAACAATCAAAAGCTCTTACGTTTTAGACAGTAACTTTCTGATAGACGGAGTATATTTCACCAAACTGTAAAGGCAAATGATCCAAACCCTCCCCAAACAACAACTGCCGGTCACGATGAAAGGAGCTGGGAAATATTACGGACTTTCTGCAAACAAGGAGCAAAGCACATTTGTCCCTGTGACCCCGGCTCCTCACCCGCTGCCTGGTACATGAAGGCAGATCCATAAATGTCTGCTGAATTAGATTTCTCCAACTGCTGTGCAGCAGAACCGGCTCAGCCATGGGGAACAGGAAGCAAATGGGCTTATCACCCGCTGCTTCAGAACAAAATGAATAAAATTTTGGGCACTGCATGAACCAGTATCTAATCCTAAGAATCAATTTTTCTTGCCTCCGCAGATACGCTCACAACAAAACACAGGGATTGAGGGAAAACTGACTGCTGACTTGTATTTTATGGGAGTTTAACTCTTAACTGCCCAAGCCAGAGAACAGCCTGTCTAATGCAATGGCTAGACAAAAGGGTAATCTCTCCTTGACCTGAAGTAAGACAAATTCAGAGGCTTGTAGTCCATTTGGAGCTGACCTGCTCTGTGATTCCAGCACATCCTCAGCAGTCAGGGACCTTATTAGGAACATAAGGGTATGAGTGGAAAGGCCCTGCTCTCAGGTCAGCCATGTCCCTGGATGGCTGGGGGTGAGTTACTCAACCTTTCTCAGTCAGCTTCCTTCTCTGCAACAGTCACACTAACCTCATAAGACTGCCTTTAGGTTTCAGTGATTAAGGTATCAGAGGATGCTCTGTCCACAGTGAGGCAGACATTACTGCTGTCATGATGTGTATATGGGAGGGGCAGGGCAGAGGGTGCAGGAAGCCCTGGGTTTCTATGACACTGGCAAGCTAACTTTCCCTCTTAGACAAACTGTCATACTCCTGTCATCTCAGTTCAATAAATATCTGGGTGGCTTCTAAGTGCCAGGAGCTGTGTTGGACTCAGGGCATAAAAAGGTACAGACTCTGCCTCAAGCAGCAACTGACATGAAAATGGCATTTCAGAGCAGGTTACTGCCCGGGACTCCTGACGTGGAAGTGGTCAGGAACAGGAGCTCAAACTGGAAGCTGATATACGTATGCAACATAATATTCATTTTAAACTGGGGCGGGTTTTTTTTTTTTTTTTGAGATATAATCCACATACCATATAATTCTTATGTAAAGCACACAATTGTTTTTTAAGCATATTTACAGGGTTAAGCAACCATCTAACTTTAGACCATTTCACCCTCCCTAAAAGAAACCCTCTACTGTCAGCAGTCACTTGCCCTCCCTGCTTTCGTCCTCAGCCCCAGGCAGAGACTAATCCACTTTTTTTCTCTACAGATTTTCCTGTTCTGGACACTTTGTATGAGTGAAAAGTGAAGTCGCTCAGTCGTGTCCAACTCTTTGTGACCCCGTGGACTGTAGCCTACCAGGCTCCTCCGACTATGGGATTCTCCAGGCAAGAATACTAAAGTGGGTTGCCATTTCATTCTTCAGGGAATCTTCCCAACCCAGGGATCGCACCCCAGTCTCCCGCATTGGAGGCAGACGCTTTAACCTCTGAGCCACTAGTGGAACTGCACAATACGGGGTCTCTTATGATCAGCATCTTTTCAAGTTCACCATGTTGGAGCACCTATCAGTACTTATTCTTGTTTGTGGCTAAGTGATATTTCACTGGGTATATGTACCACAGTTATATATCTATCTTTCAGTTAGCAGGCATTTGGGTTGTTTTTACTTTTGGGCCTTTTTTTTTTTTTAAATCAGTAACACTGCTATAAACAGCTGTGTATGAGTTTTTGTGTGGATATTTATTTTCATTTCTCTTGGGTAGATACCCGGGAGTAGAATTGTTGGGTCACACAGTTGCTTTAATATTTTGAGGAACTGCCAAACTGCTTTTTCCAAAGTGGCTACATTATTCACATTCCTTCACCAATGTATGCAGGTCAGTTTCTCCACAGCTTCATCAACACCTGTTTTCATCTGTATTTTGATTATAGGCTTTGAGAGTGAATTGGGGTCTAATGACAAATGGTGCTGAGCACCTTTTCATGTGCTTATTTGCTATCTGTACACTTTCTTTGAAAAAAAAAAGTCTATGCAAATCCTTTGCCCATTTCTGTATTGGGCTATTTGTATTTTTACAGTGTTCTAAGAATTCTTTATATATTCCAGATACCAGTTACTTATCAGATATATGATTTGCAAGTATTTCTTTCCATTTCATTGGCTGCCTTTTCACTTTCTTGACAATTTTTTTTGCAGCACACAAGTTTAATTTTTATATGGTCCCATTGATCTATTTCTTCTTTTGTTGCTTTCGGTATATATTTAAGAAAACACTGTATAACTCAAACTGACTCTTCTAAAAGTCTCACGGTTTTAGCTCTTACATCCATGATCTGTGTGTGTGTCCTCAGTCACGCAGTCTTGTCTGACTCTTTGCAGCCCCAGAGGCTACAGCCCGCCAGGCTACTGTGCCCATGGAATTTTCCAGGCAAGAGTACTGGAGTGTGGTGCCATCTCCTGCTCCAGGGGGCCTTCCCAGCCCAGGATCGAACCCATGTCTCTTGCATCTCCTGCACTGGCAGGCAGATTCGTTACCACATCCATGATCTATTTTGAGTTAATTTTGTGTAGGGTGTGTTAGGGGTCCAACTTCATTCGTTTGCATGTGGCAAAAATAATTATTATTTCAACAAAGATGGCTAAGGCAGTATTTCTAGGCGGTAGCCTAACACACCATTCAAAATACATCCTCAAAAATATCTCCATGGCTGCAGGAAATATACCATCATTGCACTAACTCACACATGGAAGAGAATGAGGTAAAAACAAATAGCTGATGCACTGGTGCTATACATTTGAATTATATATAAATTTTTCTCTTGCACACTTTAGAGAACACAAAATAGAGAGGTGTAGGAAGCATCAGGTTTACAATACTGATTCAGGAAGGAACCAGTACCACAACCATCCATCCATCCGCCCATTCCCTAAGCATTTACTGAGCACCTAGTATCTGTCAGGTACCACTATAATCAGTGAAGGAGAGTGAACAACGCAAGAAAATAGGTCGGCCTTCCGCATCCTAGCGGTGGAACAAAGACCAGAGACAAGAAACCCAACAAATAACCAGTACCTCAGACGGTGGAAAGTGCAAAGAAGGAAACACAAGCAGAGGAAGACGGCCAGGAATGGGGAGGGGACCCAAGGGGCCCTATAGTGCCTACCACAGTCCCCGGTGTGAGCCAGGAAGGGCGCGCTCTGCAGGACAGGGAAGGGGAGGAGCGAGGATCCTGGACCAGAGCGCCTGCGTTCATCCGCACGCTGGACTAGAAGCTGCAGGGCCCAGCACGAGCTCACTCCTGCTCTGGGCTTCGGGATCTTCAAAAACAGTGCAATATGGAGCGGCAGTACAGCGGGTTCATGAGTTTCCAGGATTAGATGAGTGAACACGCGTAAAGCACTTAGAACACTACCAGCCACACGGTAAGAAACCCGGAGACGTTAGACACGGTTGCTGATTGAAACCCATTCAGGAGCGCGGCATGCTCAGAAACCAGCTAGTGACCGAGTAAAGAAGCGTTCCGAGCGAGGTTTCAGCAAGCGCTCAGGCTTGCCAAGCCTGCAGAAATCTGTTTCCAAATGACTGCGAGAGTCACTCCCAACATGCACGTCACCCAGGCACACTGCTGGCGAGGGCACGGAGGTGTGACTGTCATGGAAGAAATCACAGGAGCTCTCGCCCCAGAGGAAAAGTCTCTCTACTGGCTTTCACCAGGATCCAGAAATGGCGATGTTCACTCGCACTGTAGAGGGCTGGCACTCATTCCTAATTTTTTTTCTCTAAGAATCACTCAGCTGGCACCTCCTCACTGCTTTGTCTTGTTCCTAGAAGTAGCTGAGCCTGCATTCAGACAGTTTGGCACCGAAAGAAACCTTTCTCTCTCTCGCACACGTCAGCAGTTGAAGGGGTTTTTCGTTCCTCAAGGACTGTGAAGGACCAAGTGACTCTACCTGACTTAAGTCCTCTGCTAACTCTGTGAACACGAAGCAGTTTAGTGGTTAGTATATCAGACGACATAATCCCAGTTTGGCGAACGTGTCCAAGGAAGCTAGTGTCCCCCTTTGCTCTCTTCCCTACCAAACAGATTTGGCAGACGTGAGCCACAGTCATGTCATCAGTAAGACAACGGCAGATGAGGGCAGCCTGAGTGTCCACCAGCCACTGAAGCACTGGGGGATCAGGGTGTCTCGGCCTGAGGCAAACCTCTGCAGCCAGCAACGACACACAGTGACAGTGATAAATGAGCAAAGGAGTCATTTTCTGAGCGCCAACCGTCAGTGAGCTGTGATGCTGGGGCTTTTATACATATTATCTCATGGAAAATCTTTTTATGAAATAGTTACTTCCCCTTTACAAAGGAGAAAACGGGCTCGGAAAGGTTCCAGCACCTCCACGAGGCTAGTGTTCAAACTCAGGTCTGACTGCAGCCTCGCCTTTCTGTCTACAGCAAGTGGCTGTGTTGTGTGTGTGTGTTAGTCTCTCAGTCGTGTCTGACTCTTTGTGACCCCAAGGACTGTAGCCTGACACGCTCCTCTGCCCATGGGGATTCTCCAGGCAAGAACACTGGAGTGGGCTGCCATGCCCTCCTCCAGGGGATCTTCCCAACACAGGGATCAAACCCAGGTCTCCCACACGCAGGCAGATTCTTTACCGTCTGAGCCACCAGGGAAGCCCTATGTTAACACAAGCAAACATGGATCTAGAATAACGCAGGACGACACTTACTGAGCATTTACGATGTGCCAGGCACATGTGATTTAATTTACATGTATGATTTAATTTCATCCGTATAAAAACTCCTTTAGAGAGAAAGAAACTGAGTCACAGGGAGATAAGAAACTTGCCCCAAGACAGAAGGTTAATTAAGGTTAAAGCTGAGGTGAACCCCGGAGTCTGACTGCAGAGCCCCAGCTTATAAACTCTGCACTAATGATGCCTTCCATGAAGTGATATAATGATTAAAAAAAGCAAAGTACTAAATAGAATGGGCTTCCTGGGTGGCTCAGTGGTAAAGAATCCACCTGCCAATGCATATATGGGTTCCATCCCTGGGTCAGGAAGATCCTCTGGAGAAGGAAATGGAACCCACTCCAGTATTCTTGCCTGGGAAATCCCATGGACAGAGGAGCCTGGTGGGCTAAGGTCCATGGTCTCGCAGAAGAGCTGTACACGACTTAGCGACTAAATGGAACACCCGGCTGAGCAGCTGTTTCCATGTGAGGCTGTTGTGGTCCTGAGGCCCTGCCTGAGCGCTCATCGCCGTCCAGACTGGCTGTGCTGTGTCCATCCACCCACACATGTGGAGGGGCCTGCCATGCACCACAGGGCGGGGGGGTTTCTGGAGGCGACCCAATACCGGCCCGGTCCCAACCGTCCTCCCTGCAGGCCCCTCTGCCTGGTCAGCTCTCCCGGGGCTCTCCTCATGGATGCTCAGACACTGGTGCTCAGGTCCCATCTCAGGAGAGGCCGTCTCTGGTTGCACCAAAGTGACGCCTGCCCCCTCCCCTGTTCTGTGCTGCCCCGTGTCTGCCATCTGGCTTTTCAACTGCAGAGAAAGCGCCATGAGGGCCGGGACCGTGTCTGCCTTATCCCCACAGCTTAGAAGGGCGTCCAGCAGAGGAAACTCTCGTGATTAGGTGCTGAGGGAAAAAACATTCTCATTCTCAGTCTTTCTCCCTCCTGCACACTGCTGGCAAAATTATCTTTCCACAACCACAAATCCTGGCCCGACCTGCAATGCCGGAAAACCTCTGTGGCTCTTAGTTGTCCAATTCCCATCTGCTCACTTTGTCTTCAACACCCTGCCCAACCCGGGTCTAACCTCTTCTCCAAAACACCAGAGAGGCAGTGAATTTCAGTGGTTAAGATGAGGGCTAACATGGAACTCCATCAATGTTATGGGACAGCCTGGGTGGGAGGGGAGTCTGGGGGAGGATGGAAACATGTATATCGTTGAGTTGCTCTGCTGCTCACCTGAAACTATTGCAGCATGTTCGTCAGCTATATACCAACACAAAATAAAAAGTTAAAAAAAGAGCGTGGACCAAGATTCCAGCTCTAGCACCTACTAATCTATGAGATAACTGACCTGAGACAGATCTGGGCCTTGGTTTTCTCATCTGTTAAATGGTGCGATAATATAGCACCCTATCAAAGGGTTGTGTGTGAGGATGAAATGAGTTATTAGATCAAACGTACCAAGAGTCATTCCTGACATACGACACAGAATGTGACTTTCTCCTGCCACCAGCATGGGCCTCCGTCACATCCATCTGCTCCTCCCTCCCTGAATGGGACACGCACATACACACCCCTGCCTTTTCCACCTGGGCTGTTTTGAAGTCTGCCATGGACTCACTATGACTACATATGTTTGTTATAATGTGAAGCTCCTTAGAGCAGACATCACATCCTTAATTCTTTATAAGGTATGGGACGCTGATTCACTTGATAAATGTTAAACCAGGGATCATCACCTAAAACTAGTCATTAGTTTGTCCTTTCACAAGAGTGTGAAAGGTGGCCCTTTAAAAGTTCATTCGGTTTCCTTTTCTGTTTACTTAAATGCTGACTTCTAAGAATAACTGAAGGATTAGAGGGCTTTCTCCTCCCCAATTCTGCAGGCTCCCATCTCCCACCCACTCCTTTCTCACCATCACTTATAATGATAATGCCATAAATACTGTCCCTGGGGCAGTTAAAGTGATCCTCAAATACTACACAGAACACAGGGATTATTATTATTACTGCTAGTAATACTGACGGATCTTGCCTCCACCAGCAATTACTGGCAGGAACTTGTCCAGTGACACGGAGACAACTGTTTTCTCCATGTCCCCCAGACTCCACCAGGGAGAAACAGAACTTCGCACGTTATGGACAACATATCAGCTCTCTCAACTAGAAATAAGTGGAAAATAAATGTCCAAGTTATAAATAAAAATGAGATTTGTGGGTAATTTGAAGTCTGGAATAGTCTGAGGGCTTAGGAGGTTTGGGCAGTTTCCCGAAGGGATTAAAATCTGATCAATTCAAGGATACTGGGTTCTCTGAAGCCCACCAAAGGCAGATAGAAAAGCTGGTTTTCAACACATCACCTGGGGCAAGTCTCACATCTACAGAAGACACCTGCCTGCAGGGCCTAGATCCGTCCCCACCTGCACCATCCCAGTCTAGTCCCATCATATCACAGGCTGGTTAACCATTAATTACACTGTTTCTGGCTTACCAACAAACATCATATATCATGCTGTTTCAATAGGGAAATATATTCCCAATCTAAACAATTTACTTACTGAATACTTTTTGGAAAAGGTCTCACTCGCAAGGTAGGGACTCCACAGAGTGGGAATCAGTCCCCTCTGGGGAGGATTTGAGGAAGATCAAACCAGTCATTCCTAAAGGAAATCAGTCCTGAATATTCATTGGAAGGACTGATGCTGAAGCTGAAACTTCAATACTTTGACCACCTTATGCAAAGAACTGACTCACTAGAAAAGACCCTGATGCTGGGAAAGACTGAAGGTGGGAGGAGAAGGGGACAACAGAGGATGATATGGTTGGATGGCATCACCCACTCGATGGACATGAGTTTGAGTAAGCTCCAGGAGTTGGTGATGGACAAGGAGGCCTGGTGTGCTCCAGCCCATGGGGTTGCAAAGAATTGAACATGACTGAGTGACTGAACTGAACTGGGGAGGATTTGCAAAGCACTGTGTTCTAAGTGTTGTAGGAAAAAGAAGCCAACCTCTTTGAAATGAGTAATGTGGGCTACTTGGCCAAAGTCTCAGACCAAAGGCTGGTTCAGTTCAGTTCAGTTGCTCAGTCGTGTCCGATTCTTTGCGACCCCATGAATCGCAGCACGCCAGGCCTCCCTGTCCATCACCATCTCCCAGAGTTCACTCAGACTCATGTCCATCGAGTCAGTGATGCCATCCAGCCATCTCATCCTCTGTCATCCCCTTCTCCTCCTGCCCCCAATCCCTCCCAGCATCAGAGTCTTTTCCAATGAGTCAACTCTTCTCATGAGGTGGCCAAAGTACGGGAGTTTCAGCTTTAGCATCATTCCTTCCAAAGAAATCCCAGGGTTGATCTCCTTCAGAATGGACTGGTTGGATCTCCTTGCAGTCCAAGGGACTCTCAAGAGTCTTCTCCAACACCACAGTTCAAAAGCATCAATTCTTCGGTGCTCAGCTTTCTTCATAGTCCAACTCTCACATCCATACATGACCACAGGAAAAACCATAGCCTTGACTAGACAGACCTTAGTCGGCAAAGTAATGTCTCTGCTTTTGAATATGCTATCTAAGCAATGACAAATAGAAAACAAGGAGGCGAGATGAGAAATGGAAGCAACCAGAGGCTGAGGGGCTGGGGTCAGACACAGCAGGGTGTGAGACCTGGGTCTGGGGAGCAACCCACTCGTTGGTCGGCTCTTCCCCAGCATCCCTGGGCCGGCTCGTAGACACCGTCCCCTGCCTCGGAGGGCCTTCCTGAACCACCCACTGAGAAACAGCCTCGCCCGCAGCCTGCAGTATTCCCTCTCCTCGCGGCACTCACCGCTGTCGGGACTGCCTGCTGCTCCTTGACTGCCAGTCTCTCCCTAAAGAACACGACCTCCCCGAGGAGCTGCACTCGTATCTCGCGTGCGAGCACACACCCGGCCTAGTGCAGTGTGTGGCACGGGGAGACACAGGACGCACACACGTCTGCTGAGCAGACAGGGCGGCACTATGAGGATCCGTGATGGAATAAAGGGGTAAGTGCTCCATCCACCTACCTACGCATCTACCCACCCACCCACGTACCGACCTACGGACGATGGAACAGCATCGCTATACAGCAGCTCTTGATGAATATTTTAGAAGAAGCAGAACAGAGGCTGATTCTGCTATCAATCAGGAAGTGTTTACTGAACAACTGGAGAAACCAGGAGCGTATGACATGGTCCTTTCAGGCGGTGGAACAAAAGTCAGCTCAAGATTGAAAGCAGCTTGAATGCTTACTTAAAGTCTGTAAATAAATGTCTTCAGTCAATGTTTGGAATTTATAGAGAACTCCTAGAGTCATGACATTAAAAGAGCCTTGCTCCTTGGAAGGAAAGCTATGACAAACCTAGACAGTGTAAAAAGCAGAGACATCACTTTGCTGACAAAGGTCCGTCTAGTCAAGGCTATGGTTTTTCCAGTAGTCATGTATGGATGTGAGAGTTGGACCATAAAGAAGGCTGAGCACCGAAAAATTGATGCTTTTGAACTGTGGTGTTGGAGAAGATGCTTGAGAGTCCCTTAGACTGCAAGGAGATCCAACCAGTCCATCCTAAAGGAGATCAACCCTGAATATTCACTGGAAGAACTGATGCTGAAGGTGAAGCTCCAATACTTTGAGCACCTGATGCAAAGAGCGACTCACTGGAAAAGACCCTGATGCTGGGAAAGACTGAGGGCAGGAGGGGAAGGGGGCGACAGAGGATGAGATGGTTGGATGGCATCACTGACTCAATGGGCATGAGTCTGAGCAAGCTCTGGGAGATGGTGAAGGACAGGGGAGCCTGAAGTGCTGCGGTCCATGGGGTTGCAAAGGGTTGGACATGCCTGAGCGACTGAGCAGCAGCAGTCTGCAGTCCGCCTGACACTAAGCTGATGCTGACGACGTGCTCAGAGCAGAGGACGACTCTGCATCTTCTCCCACAGAGTCGACCGAAGGTTCAGGTCCACCTCTCCTCACAGGGGAGCGGGGTCAGGGAGGCGCCCAGACAGAGGCCCCCTCCCCACATGTTCCTCCTGGACGCAGCCCCACCATGCTGGCCCCTTGGCCTTTGCTGACAGGCAGAGAGGCTGCCGTGAGATGCTGGAAGCAACTGAGACCAAGGCTATTTCACCCGTGCTGCATGACAGCTGTGGTCACACACACATTTTGGGAACAAGACTGAAGAGCGAGACCTTTCGCGTCTCTGTGAGCATGGTGTCTCCATGAAATCTTCTCTGTACAGGGATTCAGAGAATGAGTCAGCTGCCTCTGCAGTGTTTTCAGCATAGACTTCTTCGATTCATACTTAAAAGTGGGTAAAGAGAATATTTAAGATAGTGGTTTTCAAACTACCACTTAAGAGACAAACTACTTTTCTGAAGATGGAGTTATACACAAATCCTCAACACATTAAACAGATCGCTGGGGGCTCCTGGGGCCAAGGCTACAGTGAGGGGCCAGGCTCTGCCCTCTCGGCCTCCCCCTCCCCCTGATACCTCTGAGGAGCACAACTGGCTTAAGGGGAAAGGAAGTTAATATTTAGATAAATAAATAGATGAATGGAGAACGAGGGAGAAAGGTTTCCTTAATATGAGGAAAGGTGGAGTGGCCAAGTCACCACTTTGCACCCATCATAGTAAAGACTGTTTCCAGCAAGAATCATCAGTGGAAATTCACCCTCGGAGGGAAAGTTTGGTAAGAAATAGGATACTGGCCTGACCTTCAAATGTCTCCCCAGTTTGCTTAGACGGGAGAAAACACTGCTTATCCTCAGGGCACCAACATCACTGGTCTGCAGACTGCAAATATGTGAGCGTCATACGAGACAAAGAGAGGCTGAGGAAACATTACAAATTAAAAGATCAAAGAGATGGCATCTAAATACATTATGCGATCCCTGACGGGATCATGTACTTGAGGGTAAAATATTAGAAAGGGCACTATTGGGACAACCGACAACATTAGAAATGAAGCTCATCAGTTTGATAGAAGTGACGCATCGTTGCTATTTGGTGCCTGCACTGTGGTTCTGCGAGAGGACGCTCTGTTCTTAGGAAACACACACGGAAGTAACGGGCCTGAACGGGATGTGGCACGTGTGCCCGACTCCCTGACAGCTCAGAAGAACACGCATCATGCGGCGTATTACGTGCAGAGAGGGAGCAGTGGTTCTCAAAGTGGGGTCCCTGGAGGAGCATCCGCATCACCAGGAACAGGAGAGAAATACAGACCTCGGGGCCCCGCTCCAGACCTCCCAAATCGGCTGTCTTGTCTGTCTGACAGGCCTTCCAGGGGGTTCTGCTGTCAACTTCTGAACATCACTGATACAGACAGGATGATAAAACAAGTGTTGTGAGTCGTTTCTGGAGAAAGGGCATAGCTTTCTGGATGATTACTGAAACTTACCTGTACTCTGAAAGTGTTTCAAAATAAAAATTAACAATAACAACAACAGAGGGTTAGCCTATGTAGAGATGTGAAAAGGAAGAGACCCTGGGGGCAAGAGGCAGATCGCAGGGTTCCTGCAGAGACCTTCACAGAGGTGCTGGGACCAGAACCTCTGTTGCCAGCGAGGGGCGGGGGGTCGGGTCGCTCGGTCTTCCAGCAACAAATCTCCTCCCGGCAGGAAGTGCAGCATGAAACCCTCTAACCTGAGTAGGAGAGCCCAGCGATTGCTATAAACAGGTCCTCTTCAGAAAAGCTTTTGGGGAGCAGGAGGAAAGCCGCAGTCACAGCACTCTTCAGGTTTTGATCCAGGGCTGAGCGGGGGGCCACATCCTCATTCATCGCCACGATCTTCACCTGGAAAAGCAGGACGTTCACAAGAAGACTTCCTGAAGTGGGGCGCTGCCCAACCTGGGTGTTACTACACGCACTGGAGCTGTCCAAAACCCTCAGCCCTGAAGATACTGCAGTGTTAGGCCAGTTGACATGAAATAGTTACTAATCTAATTCTGGAGTCTCCTGTTTTAAGCCCAAATCAGAGAACTCAGGACATAGGAAAGAAAACAAAATATTTTTCTAAATGAGGAAACCACATGAGTTTTGAAAAAGAAGTCAGTACAAAATGGAATAAATGACCTTTGGGAAGTTGAGAATTTTATTTTTTAATTTCATTGTTCTTCACTTAATTTTATGGTGGACAAAGGCATTTTACTTCTTTATTCAGAACTCATCCCTGTTCTTATCTCACCTGAGCAGGCCATGCTCTATTTTGAACTGATTTGAACCTGACTAAGGAAAAAGGTAAGAAAGCTGGCTAGAAGAAACTGCTATCTTTGACGTTCCCCGCCCATCAGGACGCAAACTGTTCCAGTGTGTCTGACTGGGTGTAAAGGCTGCACTGTAGTCAACAGCATGTGCTCAAGCCCTGTCTCTGCCTCTCACTGCCTCTGTGACTATGGGTACTATTCTTTACCAGTAAAATGGGGTTAATAACTGAACCAGGCTTACGAGGTTGCTGGGAAGATTCAGTGAGAGCCCGCAGCTGAAGGGAGCTTCCCTATGTGTCTCCTGGTGCACAGAGCACGCGCTTCTCTGAGCTGGGGCCTCTCACCTTTATGAGATCAGAGTCTCCTGCAGGGCTTGTTCGAACACCCATTATTAGGCCCATCCCCAGAGACTCTGACTCAGCAGGCCGGGGTACATTTCTGCCAGGTTCCCAGGTGACGCTGATGCTGCTCCAGGGGCCGCATGTGAGCACACTGCTCTAAGGCACGAGCTTAGAACCAGAACTGCCACGTTGCTCTTTGTAGCGACTGTGGCAGTGTGCACTCCCGACACGACTGTGGACCATCATGCTGCTTCTGACTGACTTTCTAAGCAAGCAGTGGGTCTAGAAACCCCTCCTGAGGACACTCATGTATCTGAAACGCAGCCGCCGTCTCTGAAACATTTAGTGTTGTAACCAATCTCTCCTTGTGTTCCAGAAAGTAGGGTTTAGACTGCCTTTTATTTATCAAACACAGATCATTTCTGGCAAAATTCAGACTATACATAAAAAACACAAACAGTATGACAAACTCCAAATTAAAATTGTATTAGATAGCAAGGAAAGACTGGAATGATGTACATCCCAAAGTATAGTTTTTTCTCTGTTTTTTTTTATTAATTATGAATAATAATATTAGAAGACTTAACTATTTTATAAATCAGGCTTAAGAACCTGACTGAAGAAAGACTGAAGGTAGGAGGAGAAGGGGATGACAGAAGATGAGATGGTTGGATGGCATTACTGACTTGATGGACATGAGTCTGAGCAAGCTCCAAGAGTTGGTGATGGACAGGGAAGTCTGCTGTGCTGCAGTCCATGGGGTCACAAGGAGTCAGACATGACTGAGCAACTGAACTGAACTGTAAAACCTGAATTCTACCTTTTACCTTTTGTCCTTATTTTTTTTTAATGGAATATTTATAACATACAAAGCTTCATATGGTACATAAGCTACTTAATTCCATATTGCCTCCTCCCTCATAATTATAAGGACTTAATGGCCCTGAATTAAGCCTTGGAGCACTTGGCTGAGTGTGGAATTACGGCAAACATCTGCAGAAAGTCATAGCAGGGAGCAGCCCAGGAGCATGGTCCAGACAGGAGAGCCATCCCTAACAGAACACTCACTCACTGGTTTTTGGAGTCGACCAGCAATGTCTAAGTTATTCCAGTTGAGGAGATCTTTGATCAAAACACTGGTGCTAATAACTCCATATTTGATAAGCTGGAAAAGAAAAGAAATGTGCATGAAAAAGAGCAAGCTGCCATATGGACCCTTGTGCAAGTGCAAAATATAAAGAACTAAATTTCTGACCAGGGCAGAAGCTTGATTTCCAAAGCCACTCAAAAACCACCTACCTTGTAAAAACACACATCTCCACAAAATCTTTCGCAATTAGTTTCCAAGACTGGAGAAGCTAATGGCAACCCACTCCAGTGTTCTTGCCTGGAGAATCCCAGGGATGGGGGAGCCTGGTGGGCTGCCATCTATGGGGTCACACAGAGTCAGACATGACTGAAGCGACTTAGCAGCAGCAGCAACAGCAGTTTTCAAGACTGTCTGTTGCCTAAGGTATTCATGGTGCGATGACCACAGTTTTAACTCTGGCACTTGTGGTGTCAGAGGCAGAATGGCTCTTATAGGCTGTCTGGTCTTGGTCCTTAATGGACTGGAAATATCAATAAAAACACTGGTCCTGACAGACATGTGGCACAGTTCACGCTCCTCATGTGAGAAATAAGAAACCTGACGCTCAGAGAGAATAAACCATGTGCCCGAGGTGGCACCCAGCGGAGCAGAGCCAAACCAGGTCCCTGAATTTCAGTCTGGGCTCCAGTGTTGTTTCATCGCAGAGAATGAGAAATTTTCCTCAAAGTTTTCACTGACATCCTTCACATGGTGAATTTCTCTTTCACGGCTGACTATTTCAAACGCCTCTGTAATTACAGTGCAACATGCAAACATAAAGCCTCTTTATCGGCTCTGAACACACGCAACTATGGTCAAGCTCACTTCAGTAGTAATTTGCACAAACCCTGAATGCAGTTGCTCCTGGTTACAAAACCCCATTTGCTTCAACAGATATCTTCAGACTCACTTCACTGAACTTCAGTATCCAAGCAGCCTTTGCAGGCTGCAAATATCTAAAAAGTAGCTAAAGAATTTCAATTAAAAAGTACAGTCCCTTTGACACACAGTTACACCCAAACATTTGGTTACTGGAGCCTGTAATACTGTTTGAAACTACTAATTAGAGGTCGGCTCAGCATAACATTAATAATGGAGAAAGCATAGAGCTCCGAGCTCCATGACTAGTATTGACGTGCAGGGCTGGGCTGAATGACCGCCTTCCCCCAACTCTGGCCACCACACTGCAGAGCCCTTCTTGCCGCAGGAGCCTAACAGCTGGGAGGAAGGACCGGACGGCAACCAGAAAAGCAAACGTCCGGCCCAAAGGCGATGCAGACATCACCAACCACAGTGCTCATCCCTGCCTTGCTCAGATACGCCTGCAAAATCCTACTCAAGTCGGTACTCCAGCCTCCTGCCTTTCGAAGTGTGGTCCACCGCCTAGCAGCATCAGCGTCACAGATCCTCAGGTGACTCGTCTGCCCAGGGAAGGGTGATGGCCCTGAGCTCTCGGGGGCCTGGTGCAGTGCGGGCACAGCAGTCACCCTCTGCCTGGCTGACTCTAGGAGGCCCGACTTAGTTCCCACTGGTCCTCTCACACTGGGGTCATGCCGGGTTCCTGGCCGTCCTCTTAGAGCCTGGACTCCTCATCGGAATGGCTACTGGGCAGGGTCCCCACAGTCAGACAACCCTCCGCTGGGATCCGGGGTGCTCATCTGCCCTCCGACATCTGTCATCAAATTCCGCCCAACTGGTGGCACCGAGGGGTTCCTCCCACTGGGCACCACAGGCTTTCAACTACCTATGATCCCCTCTTCACTTCCAGCTTCTCCCTGGGAGTGTGTGCCTCTCCGTATAAATAAGATTAGTTTCCACCCTGATCTGCAATGGGTCTGCCCATCCCTCCCACTGACCAAACCAGTGGTTCTCAAGGTGTGCTCTAGACGGGCAACATCAGCATCATTTGAAAGCTTGTTAGAAATGCAAATCCAGGGGGCAGGAGAAGGTGGGGAAAACTGGGAGAGAAGCACTGAAATATACACCATCATGTGTACAAGAGATAGCTAATGGGGAGTGGCTGTTCAACATAGGGAGCTCACCTGATGCTCGGCAACAGCTCGGAGGGGTGGGATGGGGTGGGCGGTATGTTCAAGTTGGACGGGACATATGTATACCCATGGCTAATTCATGTTGATGTATGGCAGAAACCAACACATCAGTGTAAAGCAATTATCCTCCAATTAAAAACAAATAAAGAAATAAAGAAATGCAAATCCTTGCTGCTAAGAGAGTAAACCTTAAAAGTTCTCATCACCAGAAAAAGAAAACCAACTATGTCTGGTGATGGGTGTTAACTAGACTCACTGGTTATCAGCCTGCAGTAAGATCAATCATTCTGCCACACACCTGAAACCAGCACAGTGTTACAGGACAATCACCTCTCAACATGTGCAACAGGCCAATCCTCACACCCTGTCCCAGACCCACTGATTCAGGAACTCCGGGGGTGGGACCCACCATCTGCGCGCCCGACAGGCGCTCCGGGGGCTCCTGAGGCACACTGCAACTTGAGACCAAGAGACACTTGCTGTTGTTCAGTCTCTAAGCCGTGTCCGACTCTGTGACCCCATGGACTGCAGCACATCAGGCTTCCCTGTCCTTTACTGTCTCCTGAAATTTGACTCCAGAGTCAAACTCATGTCCATCCAGTCGGTGATGCAGTCTATTCATCTCATCCTCTGCCGCCCCCTGTTTTTCCCAGCCAAAAAACATTTGGCCAAAGGCAACAAATAAAACACAGTCACATTCATCACCTTCATCTGGCAAAAGTGTGAGCAGTTCCTGACGGTAAGAACACATATTTAGCTGGGATTCTAAGAATAAAGGTTAATAGCCACCGAAGTTAAGACAGGGCCCAAAGTCACTCACCTTCCCGTCACACATAATCACTGGTGCAGTGATTATTCTGGACAGCAGTGAGAATCCTTGGTCCCAATACTCTTTTTTTTTTTTTTTAGTCGCTCAGTGGTGTCCGACTCTTTGTGACCCCATGGACTATACAGTCCATGGAATTCTTCAGGCCAGAATACTGGCATGGGTAGCCTTTCCCTTGTCCAGGGGATCTTCTGAACCCAGGTCTCCCGCACTGCAGGAGGATTCTTAACCATCTGAGCCACAAGGGAAGCCCAAGAATACTGAAGTGGATAGCCTATCCCTTCTCCAGGGGATCTTCCCGACCCAGGAATAGAACCGGGGTCTCCTGCATTGCAGGCAGATTCTTTACCAGCCCAATACTTTAAGAGTAATGGTTACAGTTTTTCTTCAGGTTCTTTGAATGCCATGAGACAGGGTCTCAACTGTGAACACGAAGTTCAGCATGAGATTCTAGGAGGTGAAGAAAAGAGGGTCTTTAGTTTTAACTCCTAGAAAGACAGCGAGACAGAGTTGAAAGCTGTAAGACTCCACGTTGCTGTGATTAACAGCGGACTCGGGGTCAGAAACTTAAGCAAACCTCTGGAACCAGGTTGAGCTTCATTTTTGTCAACTCGCATAACAGTAATGCTGACTGAAGTAATGTTCCAGCCCTCTTTTAAATACTTTCTGTATTATACATACAGTAACGTTTTATTCTCAAAACAATCCTACAAGGTAGATACCATTATTATCCCATTTCTACAAGAAAGGAAACCATGGCGCAGAGTAAGCTCCCTGCCCAAGGACACATGGTTAATGAATGACAGACACAGTCTGGCTCCAAATTCTGGGCTAGACAACTTTGCTACACTGTCTTCCATCTAATTCTAGTTAAATGTGCTCCACTTTTCTTTCAGATCAGATAACACCATGTGGACAAGCTCTATAAAGCATTATGCAAAGGGAAATAAGTTAACTTCACCCACGAGCCAACCTCTCCCTGATGATCTACGATGAGCTCTGATGGGTCCTGAGATAGAGGTAACGAGCTCAAGGTCAGCTGGGGGGAAAAGACAGATTATTAGCGAAAGGACTTGCTAGGGGAATTTCACTCAGAATGGGGTCACAGAGGAAGGAGGAATTTTCCGATAAGACGACAGTCTTCAAGACTCTGGTAAGTCTGAGTCTTCAAGAATGCACAACAGTTAAGCAGATTTGGTGAAGTGTTAGGCAAGCCCTGAGGAAGGGGGTCTGGGGAGTCCTGTTAGATGAAAACACTCTTGTGGAGGAGACGAGAGCTGGGCATGTTCTGGGTGCTGCGTCTAGGTCGGTAGGGCTGGATGGGATGCAGGTATAGAGTGGTGGGAGATGGACCAAAGAGGGAGACTGGCTGCCACGGTAAGAAATGCTCCCGCAGCAGAAAGGGAGGGCAGACAAAGCGTGCGCCGCCAACACGGGGCTGCCTGCCAGTAACCAGGGCACTGAGGCAGGGACTCAACTGGGACAGATGCAGGTGCTGGAATCTACTTGTGAACTTGCAGGGAACGAGGGTGAGGGAAAAGGAAAGACCTTTTCTTGGAGGGAATTCCAGGTCTGCTCAAAGGAAAATCTTCACAGGAAAATGAAGAGATGACTATAGAATCAGGATGCTCTGAGTTTCCTACAAACTAGTGGTGATAGTTAAGAATTTGAGTGGACATGTTTTTAAAAATTTTCATGTTAATGTATGTTGGAAGAAAATAACCTATTATAATCTATAATTTCCTGTGTGCCCCAAATGTATCATTTCTCATATGTTATCAATTTAAAGAACAGTTCAGTTCAGTTCAGTCACTCAGTCGTGTCCGACTCTTTGCGACCCCATGAACTGCAGCACGCCAGGCCTCCCTGTCCATCACCAACTCCTGGAGTTCACCCAAACTCATGTGCATTGAGTCGGTGATGCCATCCAGCCATCTCATTCTCTCTCATCCCCTTCTTCTCCTGCCCCTAATCTCTCCCAGCATCAGTGTCTTTTCCAATGAGTCATCTCTTTGCATGAGGTAGCCAAAATATTGGCATTTCAGGCTCAGCATCAGTCTTTCCAATGAGCACCCAGGACTGATCTCCTTTAGGATGGACTGGTTGGACCTCCTTGCAGTCCAAGGGACTCTCAAGAGTCTTGTCCAACACCACAGTTCAAAAGCATCAATTCTTTGGCACTCAGCTTTCTTCACAGTCCAACTCTCAGTTCCATACATGACCATAGGAAAAACCATAACAATGACTAGACTGACCTTTGTTGCCAAAGTAATGTCTCTGCTTTTGAATATGCTATCTAGGTTGGTCATAACTTTCCTTCCAAGGAGTAAGTGTCTTTTAATTTCATGGCTGCAATCACCATCTGCAGTGATTTTGGAGCCCAAAAAATAAAGTCTGACACTGTTTCCACTGTTTCCCCATCTATTTGCCATGAAGTGATGGGACCAGATGCCATGATCTTAGTTTTCAGAATGTTGAACTTTAAGTCAACTTTTTCACTCTCCTCTTTAACTTTTATCAAGAGCCTTTTTAGTTCCTCTTCACTTTCTGCCGTAAGGGTGGTGTTATCTGCATATATAAGGTTATTGATATTTCTCCTGGCAATCTTGATTCCAGCTTGTGCTTCTTCCAGCCCAGCGTTTCTCATGATGTACTCTGCATATAAGTTAAATAAGCAGGGTGACAATATACAGCTTTGACGTACTCCTTTTCCTATTCGGAACCAGTCTGTTATTCCATGTACTCCTTAAATTAGGGGGCTTCCCAGGTGGCTCAGTGGTAAAGAATCTGCCTGCCAACGCAGGAGACTCATAAATGAGGGTTTAATCTCTAGGTCAGGAAGATCCCCTGGAGGAAGAAATGGCCATCCACTCCGGTATTCTTGCCTGGAGAATTCCATGACCAGAGAAGCCAGGTGGGCTACAGTCCATGGAGTTGCAAAGAGCTGGAAAAGACTGAGCAACTGAGCACAATAAAATACAAAATAAGCACATTACTTAAATACTAGTATAGGTTGTAAATAGCAAATTCAAGGCACGGTATAGATGGCCTCACCAGGAAGTGAACAGGCAAAGATTAACTGAAAGATTACAGCCAGATGTCCAAAGCCAAGAAGCCCTAGTGCAGACAGCACATGACCATTTCCTTTATTAAAAAACAAAAACAAAACCAGTCCAGAACATGAGCTGCATGTACAGAAAACATCTCTATCTAGACTCCTGCTCCTTTACCTTAATTCAGCAAGAGCTCAAAAGCCTTGTCAAAGTCAATCAAAAGCCTCACTAAACAGAAAATATATGTCTGCCATCTTTGATGTCTTAAATTTTGACTCCACCTTGGAAGCAAACTTGTTTTCCCCCATTTGCAGAAAAAAAAATCTGCAATCACAAGGAAAACTGTACCCTCACTGCTGTTATGCTCAGCCAATTCTGAAGAGTAACAATGTCTTGCCCTAAAGAGACTTGGTAAATGTCCTGGGTTGGAGCAAACATACTGCTCACCCACTAACTCTCCCTGTTAGTTCAATCAGTTCAATCACTCAGTCAAGTCCAACTCCTTGCAACCCCATGGACTGCAGCACGCCAGGTTTCCCTGTCCATCACCAACTCCTGGAGCTTGCTCAAACTCATGTCCATCGAGTCAGTGATGCCATCCAACCATCTTATCCTCTGTCTCCCTGTTCTCCTCCCGCCTTCAATCTTTCCCAGCATCAGGGTCTTTTCCAATGAGTCAGTGCTTCACATCAGATGGCCAAAGTATTGGAGCTTCAGCTTCAGTATCAGTCCTTCCAATGAATATTCAGGATTGATTTTCTTTAGGATTGACTGGTTGGATCTCCTTGCAGTCCAAGGGACTCTCAAGAGTCTTCTCCAACACCACAGTTAAAAAGCATCAATTCTTCGGTGCTCAGCTTTCTTTGTAGTCCAACTCTCACATCCATACGACTACTGGAAAAACCACAGCTTTGACTAGACAAACCTTTGTTGGCAAAGTAATGTCTGTGCTTTTTAATATACTGTCTAGGCTGGTCATAGCTTTTCTTCCAAGGAGCAAGTGTCTTTTAATTTCACGGCTGCAGTCATCATCTGCAGTGATTTTGGAACCTAAGAAAATAAAGCCTGTCCCTCTTTCTATTGTTTCTCCATCAATTTGCCATGAAGTGATGGGACTGAATGCTATGATCTTCCTTTTTTGAATGCTGAGTTTTAAGCCAGCTTTTCACCCTCCTCTTTCACCTTCATCAAGAGGCTCTTTAGTTCCTCTTCGCCTTCTGCCATAAGGGTGGTGTTATCTGCATATCTGAGTTTATTTATATTACTCCCGGCAATCTTGATTCCAGCTTGTGCTTCATCTGGCCTGGCATTTCACATGATGTACTCTGCATATAAGTTAAATAAGCAGGGTGACAATATACAGCCTAGACGTACTCCTTTCCCAATTTTGAATCAGTTGTTACATGTTTGATTCTAACTGTTGCCTCTTGACTTGCATACAGGTTTCAGATTTAGTTAGTGCAAGTGCAAAGTTGCTCAGTCGTATCAGTCTTTGTGACTTGCCATGGACTGTAGCCTGTCAGGCTCCTCTGTCCATGGAACTCCCCGGGCCAGGATACTGGATTGGGTACCTGTTCCCTCCTCCGAGGGATCCCAACCCAGAGACTGAACCAAAGACTCTGGCATTGTAGGCTATTTCTTTACTGTCTGAGCCACCAGGGAAGCCCAAGAATACTGGAGTGGGAAGCCTATCCCTTTTCCAGGGGATCTCCAAGAGCCAGGAATCAAACCGGGGTCTCCTGCATTGCAGACGGATTCTTTACCAGCTGAGCTACCAGGGAAGCCCTTGCTATTTGTTAAAGTCACTGCAAATGCCCTAACTCTACCGTCCGTCCATCAGCTTCCCAAAGTCAGGAGAACCACTTTGTATTTTCTCCTACAGCCAGAGACATAACCCTCAAGCTTGGCTGCGAGACAGAATCACCTGGGACTGGGAAGTTTTTTAAATTCCTAAAGCCCGGGCTCATCCCAGACTAATTAAATCTGAATCTCTGCAACTGGAACCCAGATTATCAGTTTGTTTGTTTGTTTTAAGCTTTCCAGTAAACTCGAGAACACTGAACGAGGACCTGGCCACTTTTTTTTTTTTTTTCCGTCTTGCACCAGCTCTTCCCTCCACATAATTGCATCTCCCGCTCTTGGATCCAAGCGGACTCCCACTTGTCCTTCGAAGTGCAGCTCACGCTGCCGCTCTGCTAAGAGTCCTTTCGTAGGGTTTGTATCGGGACTTTGCGCGTTGATACGGGGATGCGCAGAGCGGCCCGGCAGCTCCAGGGCTCGGGAGGGACCGACGGCAAAGGGACCTCCCGGGCTCACCTTCTGGTCTGAGCTGGGCCCCGCCTGGCGGTACACCCCCGAGCCGTAGGCGAAAGCCAGGCTCAGCTCTTCGGGGAAGTGAGACAGGATCTTGCGGAAGGCCACCCCCGAGCTCTGCAGCGCCTGCAGCGCCATGGGGCCGGGGTCACCCAGGGCCCCCCGGAGGACAGCGGGCGGGACCGGGAACCCGCTCGGGGTGCGAGAGGAAAGCCGGGGACTCGCCCGGACGGAAGAAGGCTGGGGCCGGGGGGCGAGGTGAATGGGGCTCGCAAGGACTCGGGGCGGCAGGTCAGTCAGACACGAAGTCTGTCAGACACGAAGTCAGTCAGTCAGGCGGGAGGCAACCGGGACACAACCGAGTAGGCGACGTCCGGCCGCTCAGGAGGCCACGCGGGCCACGCCCCCCGCGCGCACACGTGCTCTGAAGGCGGAAGAGCAAGAGCAGGCGCCCTCCCGCGAGTGGGGACGCCAGGCCTCTGCGGAGCCCCCTGGTGGTCGGAGGAGCGCGTTGCAGGCTGGCCGCCTGGGATTATGATTTGGACATGGGAACGGGAGAGTGACTGCTGATTGAACTGCCTTTGAGCCTTAAAAGGCTTGTTTGAGGCTTGTTCTCGCCTCAAACCTCATTTTCATAAATGACTATGAAATCACGTGTATAGTATTGCAGGAGATCTTTTGGATGAGGTGAAATTCACATAACGTAAAATTGTACACTTTACAAATTAGTGCATTTATTGCGTTCACAATGTTATGCAACCGTTGCTTCTATTCAGCTCTGAAACTGCAGAAGGTTTTGAAGCTTTAGGGAAACACAAGTAAGGTTAAAATCACTCCCAAATCCCACCATCCAGACACTATCACTGTTCAGATTTGGCTGTTCTTTCTTCCCATTAAAATCGTCTCCAAATTCTCTGATGGGTAGGAAAGTGCTTCATAAGTGGTAAAACAAACAACCCTCCCTCCCCCCCCCCCCCGAAAAAAAAACCCACACCAAGGTTCTCTGATATTTGTATTTAATTTTAAAGGTGAGGAAGAGTCTTTTCCCCTTTGCCTTATGGATTCAGCTCACCAAGGGGCACATGAAATGCAGTTTCTGATGGAAATGGGATCCTAGGTAAGAGCTCACCTCTTCGTGAATAATTAGAGAAACTTGTGGGGCTTCCCTGGTGGCTCAGTGGTTACAGAATCTGCCTGCCAATGCAGGAGGCACAGGAGATGTGGGTTCGAACCCTGGGTCAGGAAGATCCCCTAGAGGAGGAAATGGCAACCCACTTCAGCATTCTTGCCGAGAAAATTCCATGGACAGAGAAGCCTGGCGGGCTACAGTCCACGGGATCTCAAAGAGTTGAACAGGACAGAGCGACAGAATAATACACACACACACACACACACACACACACACACACACACACACAGAAACTTGCTTCGGGACTCGGGGCCCTTCAGGATGTAGTCTGAATTCCTGGACTTTTCAGATATGCTTCCCTCCTCCCCTGATGAGCCCGGCCTCTCAAGGATAACAGAAGTAGTAACAGCTAAATTGGGGTTTGGCTCAACGCCCTTGATGCATTTCGCTGCATTTTTCATTGCGTTCCTTCTACAGCCTTGTGGGAGGAGGTGATGCCTTCATTTCGCAGATGAAGCAGCCAAGCGTTGCAGCAAGCAACGTGCTGGGCATCACGTCAGCCTCAGCAAACCGGAATGAAAATCCGACTCCGTGTCCTCCAGTCCTGCTCTGCCCTTGAAGGGCTTTGGGCAGGGACACGTCAGGCTCAAACCTCGGCCTGGACCGGAATGGAGGGAGACGGGCAGGGAGACCCCTTAGGAAGCTGTTTCCAGAGCTCCCGGTGCCTTAAGTTGCCTGGCCTGGGGTGACAGAGGCAAGAATAGGGTGAATTCAACCAGGAGAAAGGTGACTGGGATTCAAACACGGCCTCACGCCCTGAGGTGAGTGCTGGGCTGTGAGGTGAGGAACAGGGCTGCCGCCTTGCAGGGACTGGGGGGACGCAGGACGGAGGAGCCAACCCGGCCCCACCGTGCAGGGGCGAGGCTGCGCGCCCAGGGCCCCGCACGACCGCAGGCGGAGTCTACAAGTTAGAACCCGCCGGACGATGATAATCGGTGACGCTCGTTTCTGTTCTGTTCTCAAGCTCTCTCTGTGCTTTCCTCTTCATTCCAAAGACCCCTGGGGCAGGTTCTCTCTTAGACCATCCTTGTTCACAAAAGGAGACAGGCCACTTGAGAGGAGAAGCACATCTCCCCACGCCCCACAGTGAGGGCTTTCATTTTAAAATGAAAGCATACAAAATAAAAGCATGCAATGGATACTTTTTTTGTAATTTGCTTTTTTTTCCTTTAAAACATCAGTGACAACTTTTCATGTCAGAATATCTCATTCCATTTATTAGCAAAATTTTCTAAAATATGGATATGCCAGCATTGTTTAAACATATTCATGATGATGGAAATAGATTATTTCTATATTTCTGTATGTGCAAACTACACTACAGTGAACATTCTTGTACATGGACCTTGGATATGTGTTAAGTCTTGCTAAAAAGTAGATTTTGCGAAGGGAACTTGCTGGGTCAAGTGTCAGGACATTAACAAGTCCCCTCCAAAAAACTGGACCAACTCACACTCCCACCAAATGAGCTTCAGCTCTGGATATAAATAAAGATTCTGCAGTGTTGCTGCATTTTTCTCCTTTGTGGGCTTTCACACATAATTATCAGTAATTTTCATTTTCATAAACACTTTCCTTCCTGATACTGCAAAATCACCAGCTGGAAAGTTCCATCACGTTCCTGTATGCATTTCGCCTCTCTCCAGGAAGAGGAAGAAGCAATGGAGACAGAACACCTTCATTTTCTTCAGCAGAAATCTCCCTCCTCCTAGCAGCTCATCCACTTCTCTTTAAATGACCGTGGCTTGCTAAGTTGAAAGCTATTAAAAAGCCCCAGTGTTCCATACAATCACTTTAGGGTTCTATTGGAACTCTTATACCAAGGAAATAAAAGTGTTAGAGAGCCGTTTAAAAATACAGATAAATGCCACTTGATTTGACTGAATGTTGGGCCTCGTTTTTCTGATTCATCCGGCTGTTGGCTTTGTACTCCTTAACAATGACCTTGTCAGGCTAGCTTTCACCAGGAGGATGTTTGCCTATTTCATTTTGTAAAAAGCCCCGTGAAATCTCTATAACTTTTATGCCTTGGTTTTTCTTATAATCAGTGTTTAAGTCAAGGACATAAAATGTTTGGTAAAAGAAAATCCGAGTTCTGTGATCCTTATAATTAATCCTCTTTTCAGCTGATCTACTGATGGAACTGGAGGAGAGGGGTCTTGATGACTGTCCTCAGAGGTGGTCACCCTGCCACATCCATCCCTTCTCAGCTGACTGACGTGTCCTAAGTGGGCCTGACTAACGGTGACTTTAGTGCCTCTTTAGCCTCGGATCAGAGGTGCTGAGGTACCATCTGGGCCCCAGTAGTTAAGAGCTGTGTGGCCTTGAGCCAGGCAGCTGAGCTCTCTGTACCTTCATTTCCTCATCTGTAGAATGGGCATATGGATACAGCCCCCCTTATAGGATTGTTGGAACGGCCAATGAAACAGTATCCAGGAAGCACTGAACAAGCACTCGGCAGTGTTCTGCATTGTGCTGAATTCTTAAGAGACGGAGTACAAGAGGAATTAAGAAGCATAATTATACCTAATATCTTTATGGCACTTAGCATTTCAAGCAAAGAACTTTTCCAGACATAGCTTTATTTAAGGCTTAAAACAAATCCTGGGAAATGAGTGGTTACTAGTCCAGTTTTACAGATGGATAAACTGCTGTGCAGAAAAATGATTTGCTTGAAGTTGCAGGACTAATGCCAGTCCCTGTGAATAGAGTGCCAAGTCTAATTCTTTTCATCTTGTACCATAAAAAGAACACAAACCATTTATTTTCCCAAGGGATTCATTCATTCATTCTCCCATTGAAATCGTTCTCTTCCTTTACCTTCAGCTCAAATATCACCCCCTTCTGATCAGAAGTAATTGTTCTGTCCTCTGTGCTCTTATATAACCCTTTACTCATAGCTTTAAGCTTGTAGCTCTCCAGCCCTGGTATTAAATTTCAAATGTGTCTATCAAAAACAGTTACAAAAGCCTTGGGGACTCTGGTGTCTGGTCCCCTGTGGAAGGGACCAGGGTCCCCGAGTCCAGGTGTACCCTCATGAAGGTTCCATAAAAACTCCTGCATCCAAAGACCGGGGCACCCTCTGGGCTGGAAGAGTTTGAAAAAGTCACCTGCTGTGCAACTCTCATGCCGGTGGGATTCCCCGCTGCAGCCTCCTTGCACAGAGCCGTTGCCCCACCTAGGAAACACAGCATCCTCAGCGGAGCGGTCTGCCAGGACTTGGCATGGGTCTTGAGGGTGAATGGTAAGGGAAAAGAATTTCTGAGACATAAACCTTGGAGTGTTTCTTCTAGCACATTCCCCTGGAGTCAACAACCTAGGAGCACTTTCTTTAGGTCTCTGACTGGGGGACTGAGTAACCTGAGCGGGGCAGGAAGCAGTGCTCTTGCCTTGTGGACATTTCTTGTAACAACAGCTTGGAAACTGGTGGTAAGAACTGGTGCTGAAGCTGAAGCTCCAATACTTTGGCCATCTGATGCAAAGAGCTGACTCAGTGGGAAAGACCCTGAGGCTGGGAAAAATTGTGGGCAAGATGAGAAGGGGACAGCAGAGGATGAGATGGTTGGATGGCCTCCCTGACTCAGTGGACATGAGTTTCAGCAAACTCAGGGAGACTGTGAAGGACTGGGAAGCCTGGGGTGCTGCACTTCGTGGGGTCGGGAAGAGTCAGACATGACTGAGCGACTGAATGACAAAAGTGAGTAGCCACGAAGGGACCCGAACCTGGTGAGGAGTGACCTCAGGGAACTGAGTGACTAAGCGTGCACACATGCACATGTATATCCCCTCCCTTTTGAGCCTCCCTCCACCCATCACACCCCACTCCAATAATCTTAATGGTAGTTTCATTTATTTAATAAATGCCAGATCCTGTGCTAGGCATTTGATATACAGTATCTTATTTAACCTAAGGCATACAATGCTCTGTGTTTACAATGATTAAATAATTTCTAACTGGCTGTCTGGGGAGGCCCTACAAATAGCTGTGAAAAGAAGAGAAGCGAAAACCAAAGGAGAAAAGGAAAGATATAAACATCTGAATGCAGAGTTCCAAAGAATAGCAAGAAGAGATAAGAAAGCCTTCTTCAGCGATCAATGCAAAGAAATCGAGGAAAACAACAGAATGGGAAAGACTAGAGATCTCTTCAAGAAAATTAGAGATACCAAGGGAACATTTCATGCAAAGATGGGCTCAATAAAGGACAGAAATGGCATGGACCTAACAGAAGCAGAAGATATTAAGAAGAGGTGGCAAGAATACACAGAAGAACTGTACAAAAAAGATCTTCACGACCAAGATAATCACGATGGTGTGATCACTCACCTAGAGCCAGATATCCTGGAAAGTGAAGTCAAGTGGGCCTTAGAACAAAGCTAGTGGAGGTGATGGAATTCCAGTTGAGCTATTTCAAATCCTAAAAGATGATGCTACGAAAGTGCTGCACTCAATATGCCAGCAAGTTTGGAAAACTCAGCAGTGGCCACAGGACTGGAAAAGGGCAGTTTTCATTCCAATCCCAAAGAAAGGCAATGCCAAAGAATGCTCAAACTACCACACAATTGCACTCATCTCACACGCTAGTGAAGTAATGCTCACAATTCTCCAAGCCAGGCTTCAGTAATACGTGAACCATGAACTTCCAGATGTTCAAGCTGGATTTAGAAAAGGCAGAGGAACCAGAGATCAAATTGCCAACATCCGCTGGATCATGGAAAAAGCAAGAGAGTTCCAGAATAACATCTATTTCTGCTTTATTGACTATGCCAAAGCCTTTGACTGTGTGGATCACAATAAACTGTGGAAAATTCTGAAAGTAATGGAAATACCAGACTACCTGATCTGCCTCTTGAGAAACCTATATGCAGGTCAGGAAGCAACAGTTAGAACTGGACATGGAACAACAGACTGGTTCCAATTAGGAAAAGGAGTACGTCAAGGCTGTATATTGTCACCCTGCTTATTTAACTTATATGCAGAGTACATCATGAGAAACGCTGGGCTGGAAGAAGCACAAGCTGGAATCAAGATTGCCAGGAGAAATATCAATAACATCAGATATGCAGATGACACCACCCTTATGGCAGAAAGTGAAGAAGAACTAAAGAGCCTCTTGATGAAAGTGAAAGAGGAGAGCGAAAAAGTTGGCTTAAAGCTCAACATTCACAAAACTAAGATCAGGGCATCTGGTCCCATCACTTCATGGCAAATAGATGGGGAAACAGTGGAAACAGTGTCAGACTTTATTTTTGGGGGCTCCAAAATCACTGCAGATGGTGACTGCAGCCATGAAATTAAAAGATGCTTACTCCTTGGAAGAAAAGTTATGACCAACCTAGATAGCATATTCAAAAGCAGAGACATTACTTTGCCGACTAAGGTGCGTCTAATCAAGGCTACGGTTTTTCCTGTGGTCATGTATGGATGTGAGAGTTGGACTGTGAAGAAAGCTGAGTGCCGAAGAATTGATGCTTTTGAACTGTGGTGTTGGACAAGACTCTTGAGAGTCCCTTGGACTGCAAGGAGGTCCAACCAGTCCATTTTAAAGGAGATCAGCCATGGGTGTCCTTTGGAAGGAATGATGCTAAAGCTGAAACTCCAGTACTTTGCCCACCTGATGCAAAGAGTTGACTCACTGGAAAAGACTCTGATGCTGGGAGGGATTGGGGGCAGGAGGAGAAGGGGACAACGAGGATGAGATGGCTAGATGGCATCACTGACCCGATGGATGGAGTCTGAGTGAACTCCGGGAGTTGGTGATCGACAGGGAGGCCTGGTGTGCTGCAATTCATGGGGTCTCAAAGAGTCGGATACGACTGAGCAACTGAACTGACTGAACTGTCTCACCACTAAGGACATATTTTTATGAGTTTCTTGTGATGAATTCATTCAACACATATTTTGTGAGGTTGTGTGTGTTTGCGTGTGTGTGTGCCAAGTACTGGCTGGACCTTGGGTCTATAACAGCTAAAAGAAGACACAAGGTCTCTGCCTTCTTAAAATGTATCAATACTATAGTTACCCCCTGTGGCAACTCGAAATAAGTTCTATCACAAACAGCATTTATAAACTGTGACTCTCTTTCTTTATCTGTAGAACCCCTGGTGTAAGAGTACGGCCACATGATTAGCTATTCAGTGAAGGACTTCTGGGCCTTCCCTAGTGGCTCAGACAGGAATAAATTCTCCTGCAAGGCAGGAGACTCAGATTCCATCGCTGAGCCAGCAACATCCCTGGAGAAGGGAATGGTAACCCATTCCAGTATTCTTGCCTGGAGTATCCCATAGACAGAAGAGCTTGGCAAGCTACAGTCCATGGGGTCACAAGAGTCGGACACGACAGAGTGATTACGCACACACACAGGCTGCAGAAAGGAAAAACAACACACACACACACTCGGTAATTTTCCAAAGGCAATTTCTCTGTAAACAATGAGGAAAGAGCTGAGGGGAAAGGAAGATTTGAGTTGTTTTCTCTTTAAATCTCCTATGCCTTAGGAAGCACAGCGGAGAACCTAACTTTTCATAATGTCAAAGACAAAAACCCACATAATCCCAGGTTATCAGTCACTCCTGATTAAACCTTCAGGAGACTCTTAGGAGTTGGGGCGGCAACCAAAGAGCAATGAGTCTTGATTTTCAGCAATAGAAGGACTAAACCCCATAAATAAGGTTTTGCTTGGAAGCTAAGTAAGAAGGTGGACTGGTTAGAGAGGAGCAGAGCAGATGGGAGATGACAAGGATAATGGGAGATGACAAGGATAATGAAAGATGAGGACTCTTTCACTGGCCAGCAGACAGGGAGACCAAGCTCTGTAGCCATCTATCCATCCATCAACCCATTCATTATCCATCTCTCCATTCATCAGTTCAACACTTACCGCCCAAGCACATGTGTTATACACAAGAGTGAACAGAAAGAGTCCTCTTCAAGGAGGTCTCAGGTGGAGCTTCTAGGTACAGTTGTATAGGGTGCACACTGTGTAACTTCAGGGGCCACTCTTTACAACCTTGTCTCTTGTGAGTTGTGCAGTGTATAACCTGGGCAGCTATACCACAGTCTAGAGAGGAAGAGAAACAAGTAAATGGACCATTATGGCACCATAGTTAAGGTAAGTAGGGAGGGAGACTGTGGGAGCAGAGACCAGGGGTATGTAAGTCATTGGCCAAGGAGGTGGATTTCACACAAGACTTCCTGGAGAGAGTGGGGCTGAAACTGAGCCCTTGGACTTCCTGGTGGTCCAGTGGCTGAGACCCCAAGGTCCCAGTGTAGGGGGCTTGGGTTCCATTCCTGGTCAGGGATCTGTAGATCCCATAGGCTGCAACTAAAGATCCCACGTGCCACAACTGAGATCAGCCACAGCCAACTAACTAAATAAATAAAAATAAAAAATTAACTGAGCTTTGTGGGAAAATGGGAGTTAGCCAGGGAAAGATGTGGGAGAAAACGGTCCAAGCAGAGGGAAGAGCATTTGAAGAGCCCTGGAGGCAAGAAAAAGCTTGATACGTTCGGGGATCTGTGAGTAGTTTATGTGGTTGGAATGAGCAATGGGGCAAGGAATATGGAAGATGAGTTTAGAGAGGTTGGTGGGGGCCACATCCCAGGGGTTCTTGTAGGGCCGGCTAAGATGCATGGACTTTATCCTGAGGCCAGTGAGGACCAATTGAAGGAGGGCGTGACACGGTCAGAGTTGCTCTTTAGAATACTCATTCTGGCCGCCGCGTGGAAGGTGGGTTGGAAGGGGGCCAGACAGGAAGCATGGAGTTTAGCAGGGGGCTGGGACATCATCCAAGATGAGAGGGCACAAGGTAAGGTCGTGGCAGACGGGAATGGGGATGAAATGAGACAGGAGGTAGCAATGTCAGAATCTAGTGACTGGTTAGAAAACAGAGAGGCTAGCAGGAGAGAGAGTGGGGCCATTACTGAGCTGAACAGGGGTGTGAGGACTGAGATGGTGAGTTGAGTCTGAGGTACCTGTGGGACCCATGGGTGTTGGTGAAGGTAACATATGCCCTGATGCTTGGGAGGGTGATGGAGGCATCCTTAAACCCCACAGTCCTTGGAGGTGATCGTCTAGGGCCTTATGAGGAACGAGAGGAAAAGAAGAGCTAGACTAGAACTCCAAGAAGCACTGAATCTAAGGGACACGCTGCGATCAGGACGGGAGACTGAGGACAGCGACCCCGTTTTCTTCTTCCTGCGCCTCATGGGTTTCCAAGTTTGGCTTTAGCTATGGTACAGTGGGGTTGGGTGACCCATGAGCTCTTAAAACATTCATCACTGCACCCAACGACTGGCATAGAGCCTGGAAAATAGAAGGCTTCATCTGATGTGGGTTGGAAAAAAAAAAAGATTGAATGAATAAATTAAGAAGTGTAACTATAAAGAACGAAGACTTTCAAAGCGATATACCAATATTTATATATAACAAATATATCCCAAATCCTGTTGTTCCCTGCAAAGTGATCTCCTTAATGAATAATTACCTCCATGGAGGAAAAGGCTTTTAAATTAAACCTACAAAGGGAGTTCCCCGGTGGCCTAGTGGTTAGGATTCAGAGCTGGCACTGCCATGTGGCCAGGGTTAAATTCCTGGTCAAGAACTGAAATCTTATAAACTGCGTGGCATGGCCAAAGTATGTAGAAAAATAAAGGTATCCCAGAAAGAAAGATAACACATAGAGAAAGATCTATACATTTGACTAAATGAAAGTAAAAAAACGTGACTTTAAAAACCATTCAAGATTGAAAACAGTGACAAATTAGGGAAAATGACAAGACACCCAAAGGGTTGGCTTCCTTACTATGTAAGCATTCCTTAGAAAAAAGGAAAAAGAAAAAGCTAAATATTTCAGTATGAAAAATATGCCAAAGTTATAAATAGGCAACACACAAAAGAACAAATACAATAAACCTATTAAAAAGTTCCATCTTATTAATAATTCAAACATTCATCTTAAAATAACATCTTCACTAATCAACTTGGCAATGAATTTTGAAAGTTTTAAACATATACATACTCTTTGATCCAGAGGTTCTATGTCTAAAAATTTGTACTGAGGAAAAAAATCACAGATGTGCAAAAAATAGATATATAGGAGAACATTATTGCATCATAATTTTATTAGCAACAAAATTGGGAACAAAAAAACAATAACAGGATATTACGAATCATTTGTGCTTCTGTTTTCAATCTTTTCTGTTTTCTACTTTCTGCAGTAAAGATAAACGGCCTTTGCAATTCAGAAAACAAATAAATGCTGCTTTTCTGAAAAAGTAAAAAAGAAGTCACCTTGACTACAAATATTCCTTTGGAAGGCTGCCACTGCTTAAAATCTGCCAGTCTTAAAAGTTAATTTCTGAGACACATAGGAAATTGATCATGTTACTCTGTAGTCATCATTTCATTTTGGATCCATAAAAAAAAAAGCCATGATTCAGTTTCACCGCCCACCTAATTCATCTGCCTCTATATCAAATGACTTAAGGGTCTTGTGAAAAAAATCACTCTCCCAAAGTATGAAAATGTTCCCTTCTTGAAGAAATTGCAAAGGAATGTTGTTTAGACTTTTGGAATATATATATTTTAGAATATATATATATGCTTATCACGGAGCTTGGCATATGGAGCTCAATAAATAGTAGCAGTTGTTATCCCCATTTTCTTATTTGGTTTTATTTATTTCTGCAGTTGTCTAGGAGGCCAGATTGCTGAGGCCAGATGGGTGAATTCTCCAGCCAATGCTTTTGATAAAATACTGACTCATTCCATCAGGTTTTTTTTTGGGGGGGCCGGGGCGGGGGGGGGGTTGATATTCTGTAACCTCCCATCTCAAAATGTCAAGATTCCAGGACCCAGAGAAGCAAATGAATAACGTCCAATGGGCCTGGCGTGCTGCGATTCATGGGGTCGCAAAGAGTCGGACACGACTGAGCGACTGAACGGAACTGAACTGAACTGCCTTAGCAACGTCTGTGAACTGTGCAAATGGGCATCGTATTGACAGTTCCTCAATGTATGTTAATATGTGGTTTTTGAGATAAGGGGCTGAGTTTGGGGCTGAGCCTTGGTCTGCTCTCCACTGCCGCCTAGGGGCAGAGAGGGGACGTGCTGCCTCTCCTGCTTGGTGGTACCTTCTGGAGAAGACGAAGGATTGCATAGTGTCACCTCTAGAGAGAGCTCAAGCTTGTCTTCCCCCGACAGAAACGCGGGGTCTGGATGAAGATGAGAAGCTAAATGGACTCAAAACCCAGACCTCGGAGTGCGACAGACCTCCTTCGTATCCAGGCTCTGTCACTCACAGCTGCGTGACTTGGAGCAGTCGCTCTCCCTGAGTCTCGCCCTGTTACAATGGGGATATAATGATGTTTCACAGGCGTGTTTTGAACTGAGACAGCAAAAATAACCACTTAAAATGAGGTCTGATGCATCGCAGGTGCTCCACAGATGGTGTCTCCAGATTCAAAGCATGTGATTCGTACATACTGCCAGCGGGGTGTAAAGAGATCATTGAAAGAACTGGTTGTGCGAGAAAACCTCTTAGATTTTTTCTTTCCTTGAAATTTCAGGATTGCACTTCTCTCTTCTTTCTAGTGAATCCAATGCTGGGCTTCCGCCCTGCAGGTAGGCTCTGGCCCCTTGGAATGGAAGACCTGTCCATGTTGGAGAGAGCAGAAAAGAGCAGGTGGGCTGGGAGAGTCAGGACAGCGGCTCTGCCCAGAGTCAGCAGATCCAGGATCAGAGTGCGGGGCTGGAAAAAGAGAGCCAGGGAGAGCACATAGTTTTCCTTTTGCACACCCAGCCTGATTTGGGGAGTAGCTGGCAGTGCTGAGAAGGAGTCTGGGATTGCCTTCCAGAACGAGTGTTGTGATCAGTTACCAGTGACTGGCTTGGCTGTGGACAGGAAGCTGAGGGCAGGTATTTGCCCCTCGGTGGTCTGCCAACTGCTCTTCAGCCACGGTTCGGGGACCAGGGCTGATCTGTAGGTTGTTTGAAATTGGTCTGCTGACAAGGAAAGAACAGAAATTGAGAGTTAAGTGTTCAAGAAGGATGTGTAGTAATTGGACAGAGTAATTTTATTGAATCTCATTGAATCTATTGAGTTTGTTGAATCCAATAATAAAACATTCAGGCTCTTATTTGCATGTGTTTTCTTATTTTTTTCCTAGTGATTCACTTTTATCATATTTTATCAAATTATCTGTCCATGATAGATGCAGAGAGGGAAGAAAGGACGTAGTCCTTCACCAAAGAGACTTTGAGAAGCACTTACTGTGAGGTCCAGGCAAAAGGAGTTGTTTCTGCTCCTAAACTGACCAGCAAGCTTATTAGAGCAGGAGACAGCAAAGTCACGAGGATCAGTTACTGCTGACATTTCTGCAACTCTCCCTCAGGAACCTGTAGCCTTAAGGGGCTGGTGGAGAGTTCAGAAGCTTGAGGTCCTGACTGCCTTTTGCCTCAGAGAATGGTCCAGAAACCAGATGCTCCCGTTTGCTTTTTTTTTTTTTTTTTTGGCCTTTTGTCCTCCCAAAGGTTGATTTGCTTTTGGGAAAACTGAGGCAGCTCCTCAAATACGACATGCGTTCTCACAAAAAGTTTCCAAGGGGGGATGGTTGACATGGATACTCCAGGTTCCCATGGAGACTCTGCGGAGGGTATTCACAGGCCTCCTGAGTGGCTGGCCCAGGGATGTGCCCCAAGCAAATGACACGATGCACGTGCAGAGGGCTGCCAGCTGGCTCAGTCCTAAGGGTACATTTCCTCCTGTGTTCAACCTAACTGTAGATTTGGGCAATCCGATTTGTGTAGCAGCTGAGCGCTATAGGGAATGACAATTCCCAGGAAATCACTTATATGGAAATCATGAAACAAGAAGCTTATGGGAGGGGAAAGCAAAGAAAAGCCAAATGCTTAGCAGAAAATTGTGATCGTGGGAAGGGTGAATGGGTAGATGATGACCCTGCCCCTCACCTGGGAGCTCTTTCCACTCCCCCAGAAGTAAGAGCATCTTGCCTTGCAGCCAAGGCTTTGCACAGTGGTCCCAGAGCCTCCATCCTCAGGGGGTGTGGGACCAGAAGTGGTAGAGGCCACATGTTGTCATGGTCCAGAGCCTGGGAGGGAATCAGACAGATCTGGGTTCAAACCCCCGTCTCTGCTTACTAACTGTGCCATCGTGGGCAGGTTGCCTCACCTTCCAGATACGCAGTTTCCCCATCTTTGGCGTGGGATGGCACTGGGATCCCCTCAGGGTCCTTGGAATCTAAGCTGACAAACCCCAAGGGACAGACACCGAGGGCTCGGCGGGGTGTAGCCCCCTGCACAGTCTGGTCGGGTGGGCTCTGAGGAGCTGACAGGGGCCAAATATGAGAGGCCATCTGGTCCAGCTCACCTGTATTTTCAGAGGGGGGTCCCTGAGGCCCAGAGAGGGGCATGGAATTGCCTGAGGTTAACATGCCAGGACTGGGTCCAGACCCAGGTTTCTTGACTTGCCACCTTGCTAAAAAAAAACAACAAAAAACCCTCAGAACTGCTTTGTCATCCAAGTTCAAAAGTGCTCTAAAGTTGAAATGGTTTCCTAGCTTTTAGCTTACTTTTGAGAGTAGCTCAGGTTCTAGCTCAAGCCGTAGTAGGGGTTCAGATCAGAATCCTGACTTCGTGGAATACCAGTGCCTCCTGGGAGAGAAGTCATCCTTAGGGAAGAAGGCGCCTGGCATAACAAGCCTGCATGTGTGCGCTCAGTCTGACTGAGTGTCTGACTCTTTGCGACCCCATGGACTGTAGCCCACCAGGCTCCTCTGTCCATGGAATTCTCCAGGCAGAGTACTGGAGTGGGTAGCCATTTCCTACTCCAATAACATGCTTACCTGGTCAGCAAATTCTTGTCTTCAGATGGGGCCATGAACTCTAGCTGGACCCCAGACACTCCTCTCGAAGTCCTTGCACAAGAGGATTGTAAGTGACCTGTTTCACTAACAATTCTATAATGTTTTGAGTGTGATCAGCACACTGTGTGACAATTTCTAACAGAGAGTGGCAGGAAGGGAGGAAAGAAGCGTTAACTCCACTTGGCTGCTACACACAGGGCAGCTCTGACCGCCTGGAGATTTCAGTCGTGGCAGGAGATGGTGTTGTGAAGAAGAGACACAGGGAGAGAGGGCAGGTGGAAGCCTGTTACGGTGGAGGTGAATCTATTTGAGTTGCAGTGGACACAGCTAGCTGTCTATCCAGTACCATTTCCTCTTTGCCAAATGAACTACCATCTTGTTCAAAGAGGCAATGAACTTGGCCCAAATGATAGATTGCTAATAAGTCCATACCCTACTTTCCCAGGCTCCCTTGAAGTTAAGGAAGGGAGCCCTAGTCTGGTCAATGTGCCCTAACAGGAAACTACTGTAGATACTTCTGAGAAGGTACACAGAATATAAGCATTGGGGGAGGGGAGAGGTGACTTGTCCTCTTCCTTTTTCTTCCTGCCTGAAATGTGATTGATGGCTGGAGCTGCAGCAGCCATTTATTTAGAATCTCCATTAGGTAGTTCAGGCAAAATAAAAGAAAACAAACACCCTCCTATTTGTTTATGCCACAAAGTTCAGGTTTTCTGTTCTTTGGGGGCACAAAACATTCCAAACTTGATAAGTGAACACAAGAAAAGAAGACCTGCTTCGGAGTCCAAAGGATGTTGGACTTAAGAGGAAAGCAGGTTCCTCAGAGAGCTCTGTTGTTCTGTATAGTAATTTGGGTTATATCATGGTACTTAGGTAATGCACTCTGAAGCAAGAAAGATTAACAGGCATGGTTATTGGAAAGGAAGCAACAAATATGTGATCATTTATAGATACTGTAATTGTGTATGTGAAAAATTCTGAAGAATCTACACAAATGATTAAATAAATAAAAGAATTTAGCAAGGTCTCTGGAAACACGGTCAACGTACAAAAATAATTTTATGTCTAAACACTAGCAACGAACAAATGAAAAAAGAAATTTAAAGAATCTCTTTATAATAGCATAAAAGATATCAAATACCTAGAAATAAATTGAATGAAAGATGTATAATACCTTAAACCCTACAAAACATTACTGAGGGGAAAAAAAATCTTAAAAAAAGAAAGGATGTTTCATAGGAAAGACTCCCTATTGTGAAGATGACAATTCTTACCACATTTGTTTGTAATTTTAATGAAGCCCAGGGAGGACAAAAAGAAAGCCTAACAAGTACTTTGGTAGTTATTGACAAGCTTGGCAAAGAGCTAAAAATAGCCAAAGCAATTCTGAAGAAGAATAAAGCTGTCTTCATCATTACAGCTTTGTGTTACCATCAGGGGCACATGCGTGCTAAGTCCCTTCAGTCGTGTCCGATTCTTCATGGCCCCATGGACTGTGGCCCGCCAGGCTCCTCTATCCATGGGATTCTCCAGGCAAGAACACTGCAGTGTTTTTCCATGCCCTCCTCCAGGGGATCTTCCCGACCCAGGGGTCGAACCCACGTCTCTTAGGTCTCCAGCCCTGGCAGGCGGGTTCTTTACCACTTGTGCCGCCTGGGAAGCATCAGATGTTGTAAAAAAGCAACAAAAGATGATGGTAATTAGGACTCAAGGACAGACAGGCTGACAGAGTAGGAGAGAGAGGCAAGTACCTGAGTGAATCTTACAGTTATGAAGAATGAAAGAAGATAAACACGAAAGGTTACATATTGTATACTTAGATTTATGCAAAGTTTGGAAGCGGGCAAAGTGATTCATGGTATTAAAGCAGGATGGTAGTTACTCTAGGTGGCAGGAAGCGGGTGGGGCTGAGCAGGAAGGCACTTCCGGGGTCTGATCGTATTGTTTCTTGATCCATGTCTGTTATTCTTCTATACAATGTTCACCAGTTAAAATATTAAAGAGTGTGGACTCTGGAATCAGACTGGTCAGCCTCTTATAGTCTGTGTCCTTGGAGAAGTTACCTCGGGTCAGTGTCTCGGTTTCCTCACATGTAAATTAGGATAAGGCAAATGAGTCAATATCTATAAAACCCTTAACACTGTCTCTGGCAAATAGTAAGACTGGCTGCTGCTAAGTCGCTTCAGTTGTGTCCGACTCTGTGCAACCCCATAGATGGCAGCCCACCAGGCTCCCCCGTCCCTGGGATTCTCTAGGCAAGAACACTGGAGTGGGTTGCCATTTCCTTCTCCAATGCATGAAAGTGAAGAGTGAAAGTGAAGTCGCTCAGTTGCGTCCAACTCTTAGCCCACCAGGCTCCTGCGTCCTTGGGATTTGCCAGGCAAGAGTACTGGAGTGGGGTGCCATTGCCTTCTCCAGTAAGACTGGCTCTTACTGGGACTTCCCTCATGGTCCAATGGCTAAGACTCCATGCTCCCAATGCAGGGGGACCCAAGTTCGATCCCTGCTCAAGGAACTAGATCCTACATGCTGCAATTAATACCTAGTGCAGCAACATAAATATTTTTTCAAAAAGATTGGTTACTATTAGTTCAATAATAACGAGGGTGGAACTCAAGATTGGTGATAGTTAGGGAAAGAACTGGTAAAGGATTAGTGTTTGGTCTTCCCTGCTGGCTCAGATGATAAAGAGTCTGCCTGCAATGCAGGAGACCTGGGTACGAACCCTGGGTTGGAAAGTTTCCCTGAAGAAGGGAATGGCTACGCACCCTGGTATTCTTGCTTAGAGAATTCCATGAACAGAGGAGCCTGGTGGGCTACAGTCCATGGGGTCACAAAGAGTCAGACAGGACTGAGCAACTAACACTTTCACTTTGTAGACAAAATGATAAAAAAAAAAAAAAATCGAGATGGTCCCTCGGAATTTGCTTGCCTACTTGCTAGCTAAAGTGTTTCCAAATCAAGATGAATCTGAGCCAGCAAAAGAGCTGGAAATCCATGGTGGAGTCCAGTTATTCCCTAGCTTGTTAGCTAGTTCTGAACTTTGAAGGAATAGGTTTCCTCATTAGTGTGCAAGTTAAAAAAAAAAAAGAATTCAATTTCTTTGCTCATTAATTTGTCAGTCAGCTGAAAGCCTATGATTGAAGACTGCTCCCAGCTCTTCGCTTACAGTTGTCGTCCCAAGACATTCCTGGTTGTCAGCTGCCAAAGGGCAGACTCGGGGTTCCTGATAATCCTGGGTCTTTGCTGGTAGATAGGCTGGCAAGCCCTCACCTTGCCTTTCTCCTGGACATCTGCCTGTAAGCCTCATCGCTCATTATAGAAGAAAAGCTTTTGTTCTCCTGTGAAAGGGTTTTCAGGCTTCAGCAATCAGAAGGGGAGATAGACAGTCCTGTATCCTGGGAGTCACCTTGGTGGAGGGCAGAGAACCATGGTGTGCCCTGCGGGGAAGAACACAAAATAAGATCTAGTAATGGTCCTGCTCTTTAGAACAAAAACCTGCCAGCTGGTTCAAAATGTCACCTGATATATATATATATTTTATGATAGGAAATTAAATGACCACACCCGCCGTTGTTTCTGCATGAAACCTTTAGAACAGAGGACTTGGCTTTCCAGATCCCCGGGGCAAATTAAAACAGCAGAAAGCTCTGATGAAAAACTGAAGGCAGGGGCTCTGCGCAAACTCACTCTCTCTGTTACTGGCGCCCTTTAAAGCCGAGTATTTTCATCCATTTCTCCCTTTGGGGCCCTGAAGGATGGATGGCAAAGCCAGTCTCATTCCTGGTCGGATAGCAGGCACTCAAGAGAGATGGATGAAGGTCCAAGGAGCAGCTGGGCTTTGAGTCTCCTAGGCTTAGCGGGAATGGATAATTATTGCGCTGCAGAGTTGGAGAAAGAATATTTCTTTCTTTGTTTAAAGGCCAAAGTAGGCAGTGATATATGAGGCCCGGCTTCACAGAGTGAGAAGGAAAATATAAAGTGCTCATCAGAGCAAGGGTGGGGTTTAAACCTTCGAACCACAGCTCTGTCACTTACTAGCTGTGGGACCTTGGGGCTTGTGAACGTGAATCTCCTCGCCTATTCAGAGGGTCCCAGAGTACCTATTTCATAGGGTGCTGCTGAGGATTAAATGAGATAATGCATGGAGAGTACCTAGCCTGGAGTCCAGCACCCGGCAGGCCCTCGATAAATGATAGCCTTTATTTGTTATTATTCATGTCAAGTGGTACCAGTCGTGGCTTCTGAAATTACAGTCTGTCTCTTTTGACATCCCTTCTCTGTTGGAGTGTTCCAAACGAATTTTGTGGTTGGAATATTTGTCTGTCTCCGGTGGTCTGGCGTTCTAGTTAAACAGGCCGCGGATGTCTGTACCTTGGAGACCTTTTGCCTGGATAATTGGTAAGAAATTGAGTTAGGGGCTGAGGTCATTTTCTCAGGCTGACCAGTCGTGCCTCTCATCTCAGGGCAGGGCAGCCTGGCTTTTGTCTCCATCCTCAGGAAGTTGTCAGCGTGGGTGTGAGGGGAGCTCAGGCCTCAGCTGCCACTGATGCCGTTTGGAGGGCTGCCAGCTGGAGAGGGGGTGGCCCACACCCACGTTTATCTGCTTTGGTGTGCCCGCAGCTGGGAGAACAGGGCAGGGCGCAGGCTGCCAGAGTGTCCACTGCTCGAGCCACTGGCCTGGCCCACTTGGTGCTGGCCAACTCCGTATTCTGACTCCAACCTTAGGATAACCTTTTAGGCCTTATTTCTGGGGTTCCCCCCAATAATGACAATATTAGTAACATCAGTTACCATACAGTGTACTTGTCTCAGAAGATACCTGGCTTGCATTTGCAGAAACACGGATGGACCCAGAGATGATCATCCCAAGTGGAATAAGTCAGGAAGAGAGACAAGCTCTGTACAATGTCACTTTTGCACGGGATCTAAAATACGACACAAATGATCTTATCTGTGAAACAGAGTCAGACTCACAGACGCAGAGAACGGAGCTGTGGTTTCCAAGGGGGGCAGAGGTAGGGAAGGGAAGGACTGGGAATTGGGGATTAGCAGATGAAAATGAGTATATGTAGGATCGATCAACCGCAAGGTCCTAGTGAACAGCACAGGGAACTATACTGAATATCCTGTGATAAACCAGAATGGAAAAGAATATGAAAAAGGGTGTGTGTGTGTGTGTGTGTGTGTGTGTGTGTGTGTGTGTGTGTGTAAAACTGAATCACTTTGCTGTACAGCAAGAATTCACACAACATTGTGAATCAACTATGCATCAATTAAAAAACAAAGAAAAGAAAGACACTTGGCTCGGCCATTTATTAGCTCTGTGAATTCAAACTCTATGACTGTTGCTGAAGCTGGTGGTTCTCAAACTTTGCAATAGAGTAGAATCATCTGGGGGAGGTTTTAAAAATCCCAATGCCCAAGCCACACCCCTACTAATCACATTCAGAATCTGTAGGGGCAGGACCCTGGCATCAGCAATTTTTAGTCGATACCAAAGAGCAGCTGCCTGTGGACCTGAGAACTCTCTCTCCAGGCTCAACCTTGCTCTCCGTGTGGTCCCCCGACTTCAGGGTGGACATCACCCGGAAGCTTGCCAGCACTCCTGGGCTTTGGGCCCCACCCCAGACCTACTGAATCAGAATCCCCGGGTGATTCTCCTGCCCGTTAACGTGCACAGGAGAGGCACTAGTCCAAGACTAGCTTTCCTTATCAGTGCGTGCATGCTCAGTCGCTTAGTCGAGTTCGACTTTGGGGACCCTATAGACTCAGCCTACCAGGCTCCTCTGTCCATGGAATTTCCCAGGGTGGAATACTGGAGTGGGTTGCCATTTCCTCCTCTGTGGGGACTTCCTGACCCAGCGATCGAACCCAAGTCCCCTGCTTTTTCTCCTCCCCCACAGTCAGATTTGTTACCTGCTGACCCATCAGGGAAGACCCCTCCTATCAGTAAAGTAGGGATAATAGTAACACCCACTGTGTTTCTCAAACTTACCTGCACACAAGGGTCCCCTGGAACACCTCATGAAAACAGAATTATTAGACGTTGCTGCAGCCCCCCTGAATCTCAATGTCCAGGGCGAGAGTTTGTGAATCTGTAATTATACCATGTTGATTATTATAACCACGTACATTCTTATAACCAGGTACGTTTGGGAAACACTCAGTTCCAATTTTCCGGGATTTTCTTTTTTTAGAAACAAAGATTTTGTTCTGATGTGGATCATTTTTAAAGTCTCTATTGAGTTTGTTACAATACTGTTTCTGTTTTAGGTTTTTGGCTCCGAAGCCATGTGGGATCTTATCTCCCCTATCAGAGGCTGAACTGGCACAACCTGCATTGGAAGGCAAGGTCTTAACCACTGGACCGCCAGGAGGTCCCTATAGTCATGATTAAGGTTACAAGTGTTAGTCACTCAGTCGCGCCTGACTCTTTGTAACACCATGGACTGCAGCCCTCCTCTGTCCATGGGATTTTCCAGGCAAGGATACTGGAGTGGTTGGCCATTTCCTTCTCCAGGGGATCTTCCCGACCCAGGGATCAAACCTGGATCTCCTGCACTGCAGGCAGATTCTTTACCATCTGAGCCACGAGGGAAGTTCATTGTCATGATTAAGTGAGACAATAAAGCTCTATTTTTGTTTTTGTGATACAATATTAGCTGTTTTGTGTACAGGCTGATTGAATGGGTATCTCCACTCATTGTCTACATTTTTACAGAGAAAGCAATGGTTTTACATTTTGGCTATTAGGAAAAATTTGTTTCTCGGTTGATCAAAGTTTCCTGGGAATCCTCTCCAGCCCCGAGGGCAAAGTCCTTCACGTGCTGATGCTTAGGACCTAGGCTGCTGCCATTCTGTGGCTCCACCAGCTCAGCCCAAGACCTCTGTACTCGCCACGGCAGGAGGACAGAAGCAGAGAGAACTGCCACGTGCCCGTGGGTGCTTAGCCCGGGAGTGACACATGTCGCCTCGACTGAGCCTGCTGGCCAGCACTAGCCAGGTGGCCCTGTATAGTGGCAAAACTGTACTCTTCCTATGCACTCAGAAAGAGGGAAAGGAAAACCAGATTTTCAAGAGCACAAGTAATGTCTAACCCAGGCAGGCTAATAATTTGGCATTCTTAAAAACCATTATTCCTCAAATATTTGCTAAAAGGGTACTTAGAGAAGAAGCTGAACGTTGCTGGGTTTTAAAAATGAAAACAAATAGGAGTCCTCTTGGCAGTATTTAGTCTCTCTGTTGTCCAAGCCGAACAGCTCTGAATTCAAAGCCACATCTCCATTCAGCAGAAGGAAGGCTAGCATTAATCTGAACCTCCTTCCTAGAAGATGAGTTGCTGCTGCTGCTAAGTCGCTTCAGTCATTTCCGACTCTGTGTGACGCCATAGATGGTAGCCCACCAGGCTCCCCTGTCCCTGGGATTCTCCAGGCAAGAACACTGGAGTGGGTTGCCATTTCCTTCTCCAATGCATGAAAGTGAAAAGTGAAAGTGAAGTTGCTCAGTCATGTCCGACTCTTAGCGACCCCATGGACTGCAGCCTACCAGGCTCCTCCGTCCATGGATTTTCCAGGCAAGAGCACTGGAGTGGGTGCCATTGCCTTCTCCAGAAGATGAGTTAAGAACCTGTAATTATTGGACTGGAGTCTGAAGTCAAGTGGGCCTTAGGAAGCATCACTGTGAACAAAGCTAGTGGAGGTGATGGAATTCCAATTGAGCTGTTTCAAATTCTAAAAGATGGTGCTCTGAAAGGGGTGCACACAATATGCCAGCAAACTTGGAGAACTCAACAGTGGCCGCAGGACTGGGAAAGGTCAGTACTCATTCCAATCCCAAAGAAAGTCAATGCCAAAGAATGCTCAAACTACTGCACAATTGCACTCATCTCACATGCTAGCAAAGTAATGCTCAAAATTCTCCAAGCCAGGCTTCACCAGTACATGAACTGTGAAATTCCAGATGTTCAAGCTGGATACAGAAAAGGCAGAGGAACGAGAGATCAAATTGCCAACATTAGTTGAATCGTTGAAAGAGCGAGAGGGTTCCAGAAAAACATCTACTTCTGCTTTATTGACTCTGCCAAAGCCTTTGACTGTGTGGATCACAACAATCTGTGGAAAATTCTTAAAGAGATGGGAATATCAGACCATCTGACCTGGCTCCTGAGAAATCTGTATGTAGGTCAAGAAGCAATAATTAGAACTGGACTTGGAACAACAGACTGGTTCCAAATCAGGAAAGGAGGATGTCAAAGCTGGATATTGTCACCCTGCTTATTTAACTTATATGCAGAGTACATCATGAAAAATGCTCAGCTGGGTGAAGCAAAAGCTGGAATTAAGATTACCAGAAGAGATATCAATAACGTCAGATATCCAGATGACATCACCCTTATGGCAGAAAGCAAAGAAGAACTAGAGAGCCTCTTGATGAAAGTAAAAGAGGAGAGTGAAAAAGCTGGCTTAAAACTCAACATTCCGAAAACTAAGATCATGGCACCTGTCCCATCACTCCATGGCAAATAGTTGGAGAAACAATGGAAACAGTGTCAGACTTTATTTCTGGGGGGCTCCAAAATCACCACAGATGGTGATGGCAGCCATGAAATTAAAAGACACTTGCTCCTTGGAAGGAAAGACCAACCTAGACAATGTATTAAAAAGCAGAGACATCACTTTGTCAACAAAGGTCCATTTAGTCAAAGCTATGGTTTTTCCAGTAGTCATGTATGGATGTGAGAGTTGGACCATAAAGAAAGCTGAGTGCTGAAGAATTGATGCTTTTGAACTGTGGTGTTGGAGAAGACTCTTGAGAGTCCCTTGGACTGCAAGGAGATCCAACCGGTCCATCCTAAAGGAAATCAGTCCTGACTATTCATTGGAAGGACTGTTGCTGAAGCTGAAACTCCAATACTTTGGCCACCTGATGAGAAGAACTGACCCATTGGAAAAGACCTTGATGCTGGGAAAGATTGAAGGCAGGAGGAGAAGGGGACGAGAGAGGATGAGATGGTTGGATGGCATCACCGACTCAAAGAACATGAGTTTGAGTAAACTCTGGGAGTTGGTGATGAACAGGGAAGCCTGGCGTGCTACAGTCCACAGGCTCACAAAGAATCCGACACAACTGAGTGACTGAACTGAACTGACTTATTGGACCATGCTCCTTGGGTGTCCTATCTACCTAAAGAGTTCATCAGAGAATATTCTTCCCAACCATGAACAGTACTTTCCCCAGAAGGAATTCTAAAGATGGAACAGTGGAGATGGTTAACTGTTCATCCAATGTTCAATCTCCTTTCCTTCTTTCTGACTATAGGCTAGCAATGAGAGTTAGCTACTTACCCAGTTACAATTTTCTTTCTTTTTCCTTAAGAGCAGGACTCTGTTGTGTACCTATGTGAAAAATTATATGTCTCAGTCTCCCCTGAAGATAAGAATGACCAGATGATAGTACTTAGGTGGGACTCCCAGGAAAGCTCTTTCAAGGATGTTGCCTGTGCTGAGACAGCAAGGTTACCTCTTGTGACCTTGTCCTTTCCTACTACTTGGAATGTAGATGTGATGGCTGGAAATGTGGCATCACTCTTATCACTATGAGGTGATTTTGCCAATGGAAGGTATTAGATAAGCAGCCCAGACGGAGGATGGAGTTATCACGTCTGCCATGAACTACCCATATCCAGACTTCTTTTATAAGAAAATGAAAATATGTTTAAGCCTGTAGCTGGTGTTATAGGCTGCCCTCCACTGCAGGCTTGTCACAGAGAAAGAGGTAGAGAATGAGAAGTAGAGATAAAAGACAGCATTATGTGTCAATAATGGAAAAATTAGGAGACCCAGAAAAAGAAGAAGAAAAAAGAATCTAACTGTCCCTTGTGGTAGGTACCATCAGCTGACTAACCTCACGCCAACCAACCTTGGGTTTTTTCCCAGCTTCCCTTGCAGCTGGGGTGGCCATGTGACCCAGTTTTGGCCAATGAGATGAGAGTGTAAAGCTTTTGATTTTCTGGCTCAGAGGAACAGATGGGGCTCGTGCCATCCCTTCTCCCTTGAATGTGGGATGTAACGTGTGGTGTGGCAACCATCTCAAGACCACGGAGAAAGGCCGAGGGAACTGCACAGATGCTGGCCCTGACAATGTTGGGCTGATGAGTCAATGCCAGCAGCCACCCACTTCCAGACTTCTCATTTTGTGAGAATAAACCCTCGTTATTTTAAGGCACTGTTAGTTGGGTTTTCTGTAACTTTCATCATAACTATTCCTTTAATATACTCTCATCATCCAGGGATTATAAATGATGACATCCCAGCATGCATCTTTTCAGATCTTTTCTGATGCCTGTGCAGCAGAAAAATATTTTCAGAGAGAAATATTTCGTTTCCTCCTAACACATGCCACCTTGAACTGTGTTGTGCACCCACCCTTTGGGCATTTTTCCAGGCATTACCCATGAGGGACAATAAATTGTTTAGAAAAACAAAAAGCCCAAGTCTTGGCTACTCTGAGGGTGACTTGAAAATTTACAGCAGAGACAAAAGCTTAGAAGCCAGAGTACATTTGATTCACAAGAGCCAGGATTTTGACAGAAAACATAAAGCTTATCTTCAGATTTGCAATAGCCTGACTTTATATATAAAAGAGCAAACCTGGGTGCTTCAGAGCACTTTTGGAAGATAAGCCCCACAATGGAGAAGAATGCAGGTCTGAAGAAAGAGAGACGAGGTGAGGTATCTGGAGAGAAGAGGAAACACGGGAAGGCTGAGAACAGAGCTGAACCTTACCTCCGTTCTGAAGAGGGGCTCAGAGCTCCGCCCCAAGCCCGACACTGGCCGTGCGCCTTAGCAAATCCTGAGTAAGTTTAGTCAGGGAAACAGGAGGCACTTGAGCTCCTCCTCCCAGGACATGAGTCCATTAAAGTCACTCCATGTCAAACCTGGTGCCTTGAGAGGCAAAGTAGCCATTGCTTGAGTGGAGGTGGTGAGACAGAGGGCATCCTTTCAGATGTGGAGACATCTAAGAATTCCACCCCCATGGGCCCCTGTGAAGGATACCAAATGGGCTGAAAATAAATTGGGACCAGGAAGACCGGGGAGTGCATACATTTCTCAACTAGCAGTTAGGATCAGACCAGATTAGTAGCAGATGCCAGAGCTTGATGATGGGGACCAGAAAAGATGACCTGCAGAGGCCAAGGGAAGAACAGAGGGAAGGGTGGGACCAGACGCCACTTCTCTGGATTCCAGGACAGCGCATCTGTCTACGGAAGAGCTAGAGAAGCAGGGGAGGAGGAAGAAATAAAGAGGATCTTGAACTGACCATATCTCAAATTAGGAAGTGTCAGAGTTACTTTGAGTTACAAGATTAAGTTTTCTATAATCAGAAAGAATATGGAATAATAGGATTAGTTGGGTTTTTAGGAATAAAGTTCATTTTTGAGGGGTGGGGCTCCCAAGTATATATTCTGTAAATTTCAGCTCACCACCATGCATACGATAAAGAATCTGCCTGCAATGTGGGAAACCAGGGTTTGATCCCTGTGTCAGGAAGATCCCCTGGAGAAGGAAAAGGCAACTCACTCCAGTATTCTTGCTTAGAGAATCCCCGTGGACAGAGGAGCCTGGCGGGCTGCAGTCCATAGGGCTGCAAAGAGTTGGACACAACGGAGTGACTGAGCACAGCATACCATGTATACATTTATAAAACATGTATGTAATTTTTCTCAATATGGGAGAATATTGAACATGCTGTTTTGTCAGTTTTGGTTCTCCCAATATATTGTGAACATTTTTCTATGCCTACAAATATTAATTTGAAAAAGTGATACTTAAACTTTGTTTGAAAGTGTTGAGAATCCGAAAAGAATCATGCACCCAGGAAAAGCATATGCAAAAATGTCTGTCTGTATTTATTGATTGATTTGAAATATTTATTTGGCTGTGCCAGGTCTTATTTGTGACACACAGGATCTCTGATGTTCGTGGCAGCGTGTGGGATCTTTAGCTGAGGCATGCAGGATCTAGTATCGATGTATTTAAGGGTACTTGTTTAAGAATCCTTTGCCTGCTACCAAATTTTCAGTCCCTGAATAGTATATACTATAGCCACTCTGCTATCTATTCCATCAGCCTCCTATTGTTGCACGTTGAGACTCCAGTTTTCCTCTATTATAGATGCTCTTTATGATAAATTCCTAGAAGTAGAATTTCCAGTTATGTTAGGAGTGTTTCCACTGCATATAACAGAATATTCAAATAACAATGGCTTGTTTTTCTCCACATTATAAAATATTCAGAGGAAACGGCCTGGAGTCAACTCAATAATACCATCAAGGACCCATACTTTTGCTCTCTTTCTGCTCTGCTCTGCTTTTTGGTTTGTCACCTCATGGTTACAAAATGGCTGTTGCAGCACCAGCTATCATATCCTTCTTTAAGGCAAGGTAAAGAGAGGAAAAGGCAACACTTTTTATCAGGAAAGTTGATTATTGCTTAAGTCTTCATAGCCAGAGTTAGATAACATGTCTGTAGGTCTCTAAGGGAGACTGAAAAAGTAAATATTCCATTTGCCCAGACTTTTTTAGTGGAGGCAGTTAAGGGAGAAGAATGTCAGTGGTGGATCTTAGGTTAATCGGTATGCCACACAGGGCCTCAGTCTGAACATTTTAAAGGAATTGATCTACAGAGCCAACATACTTGAAAAGGTTTTATAAACCAACCAAATATTCTGTACAAATGTGAGGTATATAATTTATTAGAAATGATGCTGTGTTTCCCCAGGAGATTGAATATGTAGTATTATTGCTAATCTCCGGGCAGCTGCCTTTCTAATTGGCCACCTCTGTTCAGAAATAAATTGTTAAAAGCTCTTTCTTATAGAAACAGTTTTTCCACCCCCAGTGACCAAATTACTTGTTTAGACCCTGTTTTGATACTTCAGTCACCTCGTGCTGGGGTGTCAGGGAAACAACTTTAGGCAGGGGGTCCAAAGACCTGGGTTGATTTCTGACTTCTGCTTTCTGACCACAAGAAAGCCATTTTTCCCCCAGGCCTTGGATTCCTTATCTATAGGATATGAATAATAATTTCTACTTTACAGCATTGCTAGTGGTGCAAGTTGCCCTTCTGAGTAGGAATATGAATTTTGGTTACCCTTGTTTTTCTAGCATTCATTCTCCTTTAAAAAAAAAAATATATAGTGTCTTTATTTTTGGCTGCACTGGTCTTCATTGCTGTGCTCAGGTTTTCTCCAGTTGTGATGAGTGGAGGGCTACTCTCAAGCTGCGGGGCTCGGCCTTCTCATTGCAGTGGCTTCTCTTGTTGCTGAGCACACGCTCTAGGGCAGGGCTCAGTTACTGCGTGGCAAGTATGATCTTCCCAGACCAGGGATCCAACCCACGTCCCCTGAATTGGCAGGCAGACTCTTAACCACTGGACCCCCGGGGCAGTCCTGCACTCAATCTTGCTGGCCGTTTTCAGACCTGTTGAATCAAGGCCAGGGCCTAAGGTTTGCAGATAAACTCTCCAGGGGGAGAAAATTAACTTGATTTGCAGTGTTTGGTGATAGGCACGGCGGATTTCAAACTATCAATGGTTTAGCAACTAGCTACACAATTTCCAGATATTTAACAAATCCTCTAGTTAGCTGGTACGAGCTGGTACGAGCCAGCTCCAGCATGTCATTGGCCCAGAGCAGACAGTCAGCCACCTTGCAGCTGACTGTGCTGGCTGGGCCATAATCAGCATTTGGATCCACCTGGCAAGTGTGGTTAGCTTCCCTAGTGGCTCCGTGGTAAAGAATCCACTTGCAATGCAGGAGACTCAGGAGACTCAGGTTTGATCCCTCGGTCTGGAGATCCCCTAGAGTAGAAAATGGCAACCCACTCCAGTATTCTTGCCTAGAGAATCCCATGGACAGAGGAACCAGGCGGGCTACAGTCCGTGAAGTCACAGAGAGTCAGACATGACTGAAGCGACTGAGCACGCGCAGGGCGGGTGTAGTTATCAGCTCTCGTGTGTCCTCCCTGTCTCCAATATCTCTTTTCATACATACCTCTGGATTTTTGAAAGATGTCTATAAACTCCAGAGGGAGTTTAAATGCAAGTTGTCTGAAGAATTGATTTCTAGTAGTGAGTAGTTGTAGGCCTGCAAAGAGAGGACCCGAGTTACACAGGGAGAAAAGCTTTTGAGAACTCTCTCACTTTCTCCTCTTCCCGTTTATGTTTGTCCAGAATCAAATCTCAGTCAATTTCACGTCATCTCCACCCCTATGTGCCATTCGTTTGGTTGATAAGTGACAGAACCCCAAGTCAAACTGATTTAAGAAAGGAGGAAAGTTTATCGGCTCACATCAACATGATATTCAGGATTATGCTGGCTTCAGCAAGGCTAAATCCAGGTTCTCAAGTAATGTAACCAGGACCTCAGGTAGGCTTTCTCCAGGTGACAAAAAGGCCATCAGAAGTTTGAGTGTAGAGAAGAGAGCGCATCCTTCCTGACACAGCTTGTCAGACTCCCAGGAATTGCTGATTTGCCCAGTTGGGGTCATGTTCTCGTTGCTGAGCCGCCCATAGTTAATAGAGAATGTAGTGCTTTCAATGGCAGGCTGGAGCTATGTACTCATTTCTGGAGCTGGAGTTGCGGTCTGCCCCTCTGAAACCACATGGGCAGGACTTCCCTGGTGGCCCAGTGGTTAAAAATCTGCCTTGCGATGCAGAGGACAGTCCCTGGTTGGGGAACTAAGATCCCACATGCTGCAGAGCAGCTAGGCCCACATGCTCTAACTACTGAGCCGGTGCACTCTGGAGCCTGCTTGCCAAGACGAGAGAGTCCGTGGGCCTCAATGAAAGATCCCGCATGCTGGAAGTAAAATCAGATGCAGCCAAATCAATCAATAAGCCATATGGGCTAGGAATGCTGGGAGGTGGGCCACCCAAAGAACAGTGGGATTCCACTAACAGAGGAAGAAGGGTCAGGATTCGGCAGGTCAAAATAGCAAATGTCCACAACAATTCTGGTGTGCTTCCTGTTACCCTGGGGAGATCTCTGTGGCATCAAAGACAGAAATGACAAATAAAGCTAAACGTCCCTGGGCTTCCATCAGCCTGTGATTCCCAAGGAGGTCATATTAACACTAATACTTGTAATTTTTTTTTTCATTAAAAAACCCTGCTTTTATTTATTTATATTTTTTATTTTATTAAAAAATTTTTTTAATTGGAGGATAATTGCTTTACAAGGTTGTGTTGGTTTCTGCCATACAACATGAATTAACCACACGTAATCATATATTCCCTCCCTCTTAAGCCTTGTTCCCCACCCCTACCCCCATCCTACCCCTCTAGGTTGTCACAGAGCACCAGGCTGAGCTCCTGGTGAAAAAACTGCTTTTAAAGGCAGCCTCTATGATAATTCAGAGAGTCTCTCTGGGTGGATTCACGTGGCCTCATGAATCAGTCTGGGGTACTTACTGCTCCAGCAAAGCTGTCCAGCCAGTGCCCTGCTGATCACTGCGACCTCTAGGGCTGTCAGGATAAAAGGGCGTGGGCCCTGTGCCTGGAGCCCCCGCCCAGGGGGCAGCTGAGATGAACCGCAGCATTGTATATGAAACACGGACTATAGACTGGGTATTTTACATGTGGTTTCTCCTTTAATCCTCTCAATAACTCTTTTGTTGTTCAGTTGTTCAATCATGTCTGACTCTTTGTGACCCTATGGACTGTAGCACACCAGGCTTCCTGTCCATCACCAACTCCTGAAGCTTGCTCAGACTCACTTCCATTGAGTCGGTGATGCCATCCAACCATCTCATCCTCTGTCGTTCCCTTCTCCTCCTGCCCTCAATCTTTCCCAGCATCAGGGTCAGGGAATCTGACTTTGAAGGTCAGCGGGATTCAATTACAGAACTGCCACAGGACTGTGCAAACAGAGACTCGTGGAGGGCACAAACAAAACCTTGTGTGCTCCAGGACCCAGGAGAAAGGCCCAGTGACCCCACAAGAGACTGAGCCAGACTTGCCTGTGAGTGTGTTGGGAGTCTCTGGCGGAGGCGTGGGTCGACAGTGGCTCTACAGCCCTTGGAGGTGTGTATTGTATCATCCTGCCCTTGATGATAAAACTGGAGACTAAAGGTCGTGTCCAGACTAAGTTGGCGAGATAGGGAGCTGGGATCGGATGATCAGCTGTTCTGATTTTCAGTCTTTCGCTCCTCTTCCTGTTTATTTCTGTCCAGAATCAAGTCTCAGTCAATTTCACATCATCTCTACCCCTAAAACAGAGCTCCCTTCCCAAGAGAAGCTTAATTACAGTTAATTGAATGTAAGAACCTGTTCTTGTCCCTCAGAGGCACGGGTGAGTTAATCAGTATAGAGCCGGGTCATGGGGTAAGCTGCATCCTCCAAAATTCATGTGTCCAAGTCCTGACTCCCAGGCCTCAGAAAGTGAAGGTATTTGGAGATAGGATCTGAGAAGAGGAAATGGAAGTAAAATCAGGTCTTGTGTATGGGCCTTAATCCAATATAATATAATACAATATAACTGGTGTCCTTGTGGGAAGAGATTAAGATCCAGACCTGCACAGAGGGAAGGCCAGGTGAGGGCAAAGTGAGAAGACAGTATATACAAGCCAAGTGGAGAGGCTTCTGCAGAAGCCAACCCTGCAGACACCTTGGTTTGCACTTTTTTAGCTTCCAGAATTATCAGAAAGTACCTTTCTATTGTTCGAGTCACCTGGTACTTTGTTCTGCAGCCTGGCAAACTAATAAAGCCAGAAGTATCTTTGAAGAAAAGAGACTTTAGAATTAAACACTGCTGAGATGGGGGAAGAATGTCTTTTTTTTTTTTTTAATTAAAAAAAAAATTTGTCTACGACTTCCCTGGTGGTAGAGTGGATAAGAATCCACCTGCCAATGCAGGGGACCCGGGTTCAATCCCTGGTCTGGGAAGATCCCACGTGCTAAGGAGTAACTAAGCCTGAGCACCACAGCTACTGAAGCCCAAGGCTCACAAGAGAAGCCGCTGCAACCGAGAGTAAACTGCCCCCACTACAACTAGAGAAAGCCCTCGCACGAAGCAACCAAGACTCAGCACCGCCAAAATAAAAATAAATTGATTTAAAAAAATTGTCTGGGTGATAACACAGTCACAGGCAAAAGGCATAAAGTCGCCTTCCTACCTCTGTCCCTCCCTTAAGCCACCTGGTTTCCCTTATGGAAGGTGAATGGTTACTGATCTCATATTTCCTCCCAGAGTTATTCATTCTCTCTCTCTCCACACACAGGCACAAATGTATATTTAAATAATTTTCCTCACCTTATGCACACTGTTTTGCACCTTGGTTTCTTTGTTTAATAAAACACGCTAAAGATCCTGCAAGAATGACTTTAACCAAGCATGTTGGGAAAGTCAGAGAAATACCCTGCTGAATCACCAGCGTGATTAAAAACTAAAAGCAACACGTTAAAACAGCACTGCCACCCTATCAGATATTTTAAGCCTGCTGCCTTCTGCAGAGGCAGGAGGGAGGCCCCAGGAGCTTCTGAGAGGGGCACTGACTGAACCATTAGCGGCTGGAGAGGAGCCTGGCTTGTCAGGAGGGCAAACCTTTGGTTATTCGCTCCTGCCTCAGGCCTCCTCTCTGCCCTTCTCTCTCCCATCATACAACAAAGTAGGTCAGCCAGAGAGATGCTGCCTTGAGCGGGCAGGAGAATGGTCCTGCTGAGTGGGAGGGCCCGCTTCTGGGCCCATATTGGGATGCCATCTGTAATCGTAGACTCTCGGAGCTGCAAGAGATCTTAAAGATCGTCATGTCTAATTCCTTCGGTTTGCAGATGGGGAAGCTGAGCCCAGAGAGAAAAAAGAACTTTGCTAAGGTCACCAGCTAAGTGGGGACGGAGCAGGGACAAAAGGTCAGTGTCCTGCACGTTTCACAGCACAGTCCGGACCTGCAGTCCCCAACCTTTCTGGCACCAGTGACCGGTTTTGTGGAAGACAATGTTTTCCGTGGACTGGCAGGGGTGGAGATGGTTTTGGGATGATTCAGGTGTGTCATATGTATTGTGCACTTTATATCTATTATTACTACATCAGCTCCACCACAGATCGCCAGGCATTAGATCCTGGAGGTTGGGGACCTCTGAACTGTAGATGATATACGAGTGGTACTCCCTGCGGTTGTGCAGTGCACAGACTGGGAGACCACACGTGGGACGTGGCAGGCAGTGATGAGCTAAATGAAACTGTGCTCAACATTCCTTTAGCATACCAAGAGAAAATTAAATGTTGGCTATTATCATCATTATAATTTTTATCATCATCATGAAGAACCAACTGTCTTGTTTCTAGAAGCAGAAAGGAATAGAACTGAGACAAAAAGTCATCTTTTCATGTTTCTTTCCTACTGTAAAGGTAACAAGCATCTAGAACAGAAAGCCTGAAAAAAAAAAACCAAATAACAAAAATAATACAATTCCACCAACCAGAAATAGCTTCTTTTGACATATGGTGTATGGTTTTGCAGATCTTTTATTCCCACCTGCTTTTTAGCTTACACATATATTGGGGGAAGAATTTCCCACGTCAATAAATGTTCATCTACAATGTCAGCTTCAGAGACAGGACCACAGCCTAGTGGGAAAGAACATGGACTGTAGATCTAAGTGGCCTGTGTTCAGTGTCAGCTCTACCCCTTACTAGCTGTGTGACCTTCGGCAAGATAATTTCTCTGTGCTTGAGTTTCTTCTTCTGCAAAGTGGAGCTGATAATAATAATATCTACCTTGTACAGAGTGTTTGCCATATTACTGTTCTTAGATCAGCCTGTTTTGTGAAAATACTATAATTTGCAAAGCTGGTCCTCTATTGTTGGCCCTTTAGATGGTTTTCAGTTTCTCCCTGTCTTGAATAATGTGGCCACAAATATTGTCAACCATGTATCTTTGAGCACATCTATGGTTATTTTTATTACATTCATAGAGATGAAATTGCCAACATCTAGGGGGCTTCCCTGGTAGCTCAGATGATAAAGAATTGGCCTGCAATACAGGAGACCTGGGTTCCATCCCTGGGTCAGGAAGATCCCCTGAAGAAGGGAATGGTAACTCACTTCAGTATTCTCGCCTGGAGAATCCCATGGACAGAGGAGCCTGGTGGGCTACAGTCCACGGGGTCGCAAAGAATTGGACATGACTGAGTGACTAACAATTTCATTTTTTTCTCCACCAGGGGATATACTTGCCAAATTATCCAGAGTTTGTACCAACTAACTAAAGGACTAAAGAGCAGCATGAGGCCCTGGAGTTCTGGAAACAACAGGGGACTGTGGGGACACAACTTAGGATATATGATTGAGTGATTGATTTTTAAATTTATTTGGCTGCACCGGATTTTAATTGCTGCACGCATGATCTCCATTGCAGGATCTTCCAGTTGTGGCATGTTGGTCTCTAGTTCCTTGACCAGGGATTGACCCCCAGTCGCCTGCACTGGAAGTGCCGACTCTTAACCACTGGGCCAGCAGGAAAGTCCCTCAGACATGAGCTTTAGTTGTCAGTAAATCCATGTACTTCCCTGAAGAGGCCATGTCTGCTCGTGCAGCCTAATACCATGCTTCCCACCTTCAGGATATTTTTTTCACATAGAAGAAGGTATATACCATAATATGTTTAATATTGAAAAGAAACTTACTTTAAAGACAACATTTACTTTAAAAGAGAACTTTTGTTGTTCAGTGGCTAACTCATGTCTGACTGTCTGACCCCATGGACTGCAGCACGCCAGGCTTTTCTGCCCTTCACCATCTCCCAGAGTTTGCTCAACTTCAGGTCCACTGAGTCGGCGATGCCATGCAACCATCTCATCCCCCTTCTCCTCCTGCCCTCAGTCTTTCCCAGCATCAGGGTCTTTTCCAATGAGTCGGCTCTTTACATCAGGTGGCCAACAGTATTGGAGGTTCAAGAAAAGAGAACTGTAAATGTAAAATCAGAATCACTCATGTAAAAAGTAAGTAACTGTAAAAATAAACATAACAGTTACAAAATATTACTGAATTGTGGCTAGAAGCTTTTGCCTGGGAGGGCTCTGAACTCCAGGCCCTCCACTTGGCATCTCTGGAGGGGGATTAGCAAATTGGCAGAAGCCAGAGAGGTGTTAAGACTTATTAGCTCCAATCTGACACTTTCTTTTTGGTATAGTCAGAAAGATCAAGAGAGCATTGAAAAGCGATTTTAGTGGGAGTAGAGGGGACATTGATTTTATGTTGAAGGGCCTGTGAAGTTACCTTCTAAAATTGCCCTGTAACCATTTTCTTCAGTTTAGGAAACATGAGCCAGAATTGCTTCATCAAGGGCCAGCTTCCCAGGTGTGAAAGAACTCTTCCTGCACACGCCCATCCCATTAACAAGGTGTTATAAGTAATTATCAGCTCCATTTTACAGATGATAAAATGGAGGTACAGAAAGGTTAAGTAACACACCCAAGATTGCTATAGCTAATGGCCAGTAAGGCTGGCATTTGGAACTCAGGTGTTCTGGCTCCAGAGTTTAAGCTCCTAAATAGCACTTGATACTGGCAACGGCTGATCCTGTGACTAGTTACCAGTTACATCCCCATTTGCATTTCATTCTCAGAGCTGAGAATGTTTAGACAACAGGACTCAGCTTGGACCCCTTTAACCCTGCTATAACTCACCGTGCTAGATTGACTACACTTTGACCTTGACTTGACCTTGAACTTTCCTTGTTACCTGGCCTGGTGATGAGACTCTGCTATCCTCCACTGGCACTGATGGCTCTAGGCCTTTTTGCACCAGGAACACTTGGGTCTAGAAGTGAATGTTACATTGGCATTTTGGGGGGCTACAGTGTAGAGGGGAGTTATTTGCCAAGGGCTGCAGAGTGAGTTCCTGCCAAGCCTGAGCTAGAACCCTGATCTGCCGAGTCCTACGTGCCCCACCACACCCTGCAAGTTTCTTAACGACATAAACAATTTGTCTTAGTGACAGTGGTCTTACTTACTTTTCCCAGCAATCTTGGGAGACAGGTAAGTGTAAGTGTTGGGGGAACTGAGGCCGTGTCCAGATCAGAGCTAGTTCTGTACACCAGAGGAAATTCTATCAGAAAGGGGCATGGGACGAGAATCCAGTCCTGCCTGGCTTTAAGTTCAGATCTCTCCCTATTAACACAAATGCCCCATCTCCACTTCTGTCTCTTCAGTTTCCCAGGTCCTCTCTCTCATTTCCTAAGACTTTTCATCTTGTCTCTTTTCTCATAAGGATGGTGGTGCCAAAATGTGGGTGATTCATACTGAAGTGTGAATGACTATACCTAGGGTCATATGTTTCTCCATCTGGGTGTGTTTGCACTTACAGAGATTGCTCTCTACTGCAACGGAGGGTTTCATTCCTATATTTGTAATCTACTGCTATGTAACAAATTACCCTAAGACTGGTGGCTTGATATTAATACAACAGCAGTCATTTATTATCTCTCACAAGCTCTGTGTGTCAGGAACCCAGACAGGGCAGAAAGGAGAAATCTTGACTCCGTTCCAGAATGTCTTGGTCCTCAGCTGCGAGTCTCAAAGGCTGGGGGGAAAATGGAGACTTTCACTTATGCATCTGTGGTTGGAGCTGTGTCAGCTGGAAACACCCCTCATGGCCTCTCCATGTGTCCTAAACTTCCTCTCAATATGGTAACTGAGTTTCCAGGGCAAGTAACCCAAAAAGAGAGCTGGACAGAATTCATTGCCTTTTTTTTTTCATATAATAAAATATATCTACATTATTTTGACTGCGGCTTAGTTGCAGAATGTGGAATCTTTCATTGTAGCATAGCAGTTCCCTGACCAGAGATTGAACCCAGGCCCCCCGTGTTGGGAGTGCAGAGTCTTAGCCACTGGACCACCAGGGCAGCCCCTGAGCTCATTGCCTTTTATGGTCTAGTCTTGCAGTTCCTGCAGTGTTGTTTCTGCCTAACACCACTGGTTGAGGCAGTACCCAAGGTCCATTCACTTCCCAATGCAGGAGTATCAACGTCATATTATAAGAAGAGCATGTGGGATGGACACGTATTGGTGTAGCCATCTTTGGAAAATACAGTCTGGCACAGCTCTCTGTTGCTGGGATCTCAAGCACAAGTCTGTGGGGACAGCTCTTAGGCACTTGGTGGGGAGGGTCTCTCGCTGTGTTTCTCATCAGACTCGCTTGCTCTTGGGGTTCTCTTTGCTCTAGCTTCCTGCATTCCAAATTCTGCTTTTCTCTGCTCTGCATTTACACTGCAGTTAGTTTGTGATACATTATTTCTTAAAAGGTTCAGACAGCCCTCTCCGCTGATAGGCAGGGGCGTGATCCTGTCTGCCAAGAGGAACTGACATTGAAAATAGAGAGGAATAAAGAGTGCTGATCCAATTCTGTGCCATTGGATGGAGCCCAGCCAACAACAACCAAGAAGCTTCCTCTCTGGAGTAAAAGCATTCCCTGGTCCCAAAGGAGGAATTTAAAGGCTGAAGGTGGGCTGAGCTTCAGGGATTGTGTATACTGAGTGTGCACGTGTGCATGCTGTTACATCCAACTCGTAGTGACCCCATGGACTATATAGCCTGTTAGGTTTCTCTGTCCATGGACTTTTCCAGGCAAGAATACTGGGGTGGATTGACATTTCCTTCTCCAGGGGATCTTCCTGATCGAGGGGTCTAACCCACGTCTCCTGCAGCTCCTGCATTGACAGATGGGTTCTTCTACCACTGAGGGTGGAGGTTATCAAGATCTGTCCAGCAAAGTGGTAGCAGTTCCAGAATTCCTAATTTGGGGTGGGAGGTGTTTTAGGGCAGCAATCTGTTTAGCATAACGGATTGGAACTTCCATTTGCATAACATTTTACAGATATTTGAGAGAGCATCAGTTGTCTGTTTCAAGGATTTGGAAGGGGAGCTGTCTTGGTTTGAATTTGACCCCAAGCAGACTCTGATTCAAGAGTGGAGAAGTGAAACAAACAAGGGGAGGAGGGCAATCAAAGGCATGTTATCAAGCCAGCTACCACTGTGGGTGAATGGAGCTAAGCTTGCTAGGGAAACCACAGGAGTAAGTGCAAAACTCTCACCACCAGAGGTACCCCACCCAAGAGGCGACAGAGCTGGGGTGCTGATATTCCAGTTGCCATCAGAGCTGCTCTTGTAGAGCAGGGTTTAACTCCATCCTGATGCTGCAAGCCGACCAGACTTTCAAGGCTTTCGAGAAAGGCTATAGTCAAAAGAGATGCAGGCACTGGCAGGGGAAGCTGGTACACACCCAAGTGGAAAGGATTACAGGCATGACATTGACAGCGTATCCTGCAGGGAAGGTGAACACCCAGAATTAAGAGGGTTCTGGGAGGTGAGACTTTCAATATTAAGCTAACAAGCTGCCAGACAAACCAGGATGAAGGGGTCACTCTAGCTCTGTGTGTGTGTGTGCACATGTGTGCACGCTCAGTTGTGTCCAAGTCTCTCTGATCCCATGGACTGTAGCCCACCAGGCTCCTCTGTCCATGGGATTTCCCAGGCAAGGACACTGGAGTAGATTGCCATTTCTTTCTCCAGGGGATCTTCCTGACCCAGGGATCCCACCCGCATTTCCTGCATTGGCAGGAGGATTCTTCACCACTGCGCCACCTGGAAAGCCCCACCCTAGCTTTGAGGGCAAAGAAAAACAAGGAACCCATCACCCAAAACTACTATCTGGAGTGAAAGGATCAACAAAAGATTTACAAATGATAAAACTCTTCTGGAATTAGGTAGTAGTGATGGTTGGACAATTCTGTGAATATTCCAAAACCCACTGAATTGTACACTTAGGGTGAATTTTATGGTGTGGGCAACCTACAAAACCCCTTTGAGCCTCTGTGTTCTCTTTATGAGAAAGGAAGGATAATAATATCAATTCCTATCTCAGGGGGTTGTTGTGAGGCTTCAGTGAGATAGTGCTTCAGACACTACTGTTGAGATCCTTGGTATTCTTTACTCTGCTTGTTGGTAAAGACAAGCCTGGGGAAAAGCAGGTGTTAGGGCTGAGCTGACTGATAATTTCTCAGAGGGCAGCAGCATCAGTTTGGGAAGAAGAGCTTATTTCTATGGGCCTCTCTAGGCTGGAGGGAGGAGAGTTTTGGCTGAATTTCAAGCATTCGCTCTCGCTCTCTCAGCACATTCAGAGGCTGCCTCCCGGGTGGAATCCTGTACCACCGTAATCGCCTGTCTGGCTTCCTGCCTCAATCCTTCTCATATCCACAGCTGAGATCTCTGTCACCCCCCGTGGCCTCAGCATCACCCCAACTTCAGGCAGAATCTAAGGAGACTGAGCCAGAGCAGGAGCATCATCATTAACCAGTGAAATAGCATTTCCACGGCTTACATTTATCATGTATTGGCTACACACTGGGTATTATCCTGGGCTTCTCTGCTGGCTCAGACAGTAAAGAATCCGTCTGCCATGCAGGAGATCCGGGTTTGATCCCTGGATTGGGAAGATCCCCTGGAGGAGGGAATGGCTACCCAGTCCAGGATTCTTGCCTGGAGAATTCCATGAACAGAGGAGCCTGGTGGGCTACAGTCCATGGGGTCGCAAAGAGTTGGACATGACTGAACAGTGAAGACTTTCAGGTATTATGCTTAGAACTTCACCTGTGCCATCTCTTTTTGTCCCCCGTGATAAACTTACAGGGAGGTCCTGCTGTGATCCTCATTTTACCAGTGAAGAAATTGGTCTTAGAAACTCATATAAATTGCCAAAACCCCTGCCCCCGCCCGCCCCTGAGCCTTAGCTAACTGGATCAGGATTGGACAACTGATCCAAGCTGGGTGACTGATTCTCTCTCCCAGAAAATTTGGGGATTGGATTTGGATCCTTGCTAGTGTCCGTGGGCCACTCAAAATGAAAACACATAAACTAGGGAGTTGAGGGGGAGGTGCTTAATAGTCATGTATGTCTGTTTGGTCACTGAGTCATGTCCGACTCTTTGGGGCCCCATGGACTGCAGCCCACCAGGCTCCTCCGTCCATGGGATTTCCTAGGCAAGAATACTGGAGTGGGTTGTCATTTCCTTCTCCACCTCAATGGTCATATGTGCACGCAAAGGTGGAAAAGAATGAGGCAGACATGCAGAAAGACACAGAGATGAATGGGCCTTTGGAGAAAGAGAAAGTGAGAGAGAGAATGGCTTCAGATTTCCCAGCTACACTTCTTTCCTGTGTGAGTCAGGACTCTAGGAAGTCAATGATAGAGGTCTGACTCCTACTGACTTAAATGAAATCTGTTGACTCTAGGAATAACACTGGTCATCCATGGCTGGATTGGGGGATCCTCTTTTCTTTTTGCTGATCTTTATTTCTTATAAAGAAACTGCATTTACTTGCGAATTAAAGAGAAGATATAGAAAAGAAATCCACGATACTGTAGGGAGCTGAGGTAAGAGGAGGCATTTTAAAATATGATAAACATGTTAATTTTTTTTGGCCGTGCCCCACGGCATGGGGGATCCGTGCCCCCTGCATTGGAAGCACTGAGTCTTAACCACTGGACAACCAGGGAGGACCCAAAACATGCTACCTTTTGATGAATAAAATATACGCACACTTTTCCATTGAATAGTTTCTTGAGTGTGGTTTGTGCTGAATTATCTCAAACTTTTGAGTTGTTAGAATCCAACCTTATTCCCAAGAAGACTACATAAAATGTGATATTTTCCTGCCCCCTTGTTAATTAAAGAACTAATCATGTTACAATGTTGACCAGGTGTGACATACCGATTTCACTTTAAAAATACTTTCCAGGGAGCTGATTATGAAAACATAAGGAGGATAATGTGCTTCTTTCAATACTGAACCCAATTAATTTCAGTGACTCATAAATGCTAGGGTGAACAATTAGAATATTAAAGCTCCATTTGCTTAAGAAAGGAACTATTTTCCATGTTCTCAGTAGACTTTCAGTTGTCTTGAACATAAATTTCTCTCTCAGGTTAGAGAATTCACTGAAACTAAAGGAAAGTTCATCCCCAAGTGTTATTGAAAGTATATCCAACTATCAGGTGACAGATGGCTGGCTGAAGAAGAATTGATCACCCTGTAAGGAAAGAGAGGCAATGTCTTTGCAACCCCATGGACTATGCAGTCCATGGAATTCTCCAGGCCAGAATACTGGAGTGGGTAGCCTTTCCCTTCTCCAGGGGATCTTCCCAACCCAGGGATCGAACCCAGGTCTCCTGCACTGCAGGCGGATTCTTTACCAGCTGAGCCACCAGGGAAGCCCAAGAATACTGTAGTGGCTATCCTTTCTCCAGCGGGTCTTCCTGACCCAGGAATTGAACCAGGGTCTTCTTCATTGCAGGTGGATTCTTTACCAGTTGAGCTACCAGGGAAGCCCAATGATTATCATAATAACTAATATTTATTGAACCCTTTCATGGACCACACAATTTGTTGAATTTCTCACAATACTGTGAGGCAGGTAATATTTTGACATTTTTTGGGGGGGTCGGTGTGGATCATTTTTAAAGTCTTTGTTGAATTTGGTAAAATATTACTTATGTGGGTTTTTTTTTCTTTTGGCTACAAGGCATGTGGGATCTTATCTCCTTGACCCGGGATCCAACCGTCACCTGCTACATTGGAAGGTGAAATCTTAACCACTGGACTGCCAGGGAAGTCCTCTGACACCGATACGTTTAATTCCCATTATACAGAAGGGGCAAACAAGGCTTAGAGAGGTTTAGTGACTTGACAAGCTCTTCCAGACAGTAAGTGATAGACATGACGCCCTAATCCAAGTCTATTTGGAGAGCCATGATCTTTAAGAATCCACCACTAAATTCTAACATGTCAAGGGGAGATTGTAAGATACAATCTCCAATGCTTATACATGAGGAAAGCAAAGTTTCAGACGTTTCCTGGTCCGGTGTGGTTTCTAATGCACCAAATGCCTTTTACTGAAGTGGGCCCACATCTATAAAGCTGGTGAAATTGATCTGTTTGTAACACATAGGTGATTCCCTACTGGTATGACTTTGAGAGCCCTGGGAAGACTTTGTTTTCTCCAAGATAAGATTTCTCCTCCATTAGATGATCTCTGAGGTCCTACCATTAATTCCTCTAATTTAAGCCATTCTCCTGTTTTTCTTAAAATGCAGTTGCTCAAGCATTCCATTGCTGGTGCGTGCACGCTTTCCTGAGAGCAGATTTTAACTGGAGAGAGGGAACCAGGAGAGAGAAGATGAGCCGACTGACATGAGTCCTGGGACAAGAGAAAGAAGAATGGGGAAAAACATGAAATGAAGGGAGGTGGGGTCAAGGATCCGGATGGCAAATCTCTCTAACTACTGTGCTAAAGAACTGCTTTCGACTAAAGGGGGACTTAGGGCTTACATTCTTGTTTTGAAGGCGGATAAAGACGACACTGAGCAGACCCAATTTCTCACATTAAGATCACTTATAGATACAACGTGGATGTGGAGCACAGCTTCAAAGAGCTTGAATCGGAGACTTAGTTGTTCTTGTGACCTTGAGCAAGTCACTCCACCCTGCTCCCACCCGGCTTTACTTTGAAGACTTTGCTGTAAGGTGGGGCAAGGAAGCAAGGGTCACTTGAGAACTGATTTGGCTGCTGAGTAGACATATTTTTGAAGCATTTGGAATCTCTCTTGGGTTCCTCCAAAAGCTTCTCCACTCTGGATAGGGGTCAAACAAAGCTGACATTCAGTTCAGCTCAGTTCAGTTGCTCTTTGCGACCCCATGGACTGCAGCATGCCAGGCCTCCTTGTCTATCACCAACTCCGAGAGTTTACTCAAACTCATGTCCATTGAGTCAGTGATGCCATCCAACCCTCTCACCTCCATTAAGCATTAAGCATGTTCAGTCACTCAGTTGTGTCCAACTTTTTGTGACCCCAGGCCACTCTGTCCATGGGATTTTCTGTGACTACTCTGTGACCCCAGGCTACTCTGTCCATGGGATATTCCAGGCAACAGCACTGGAGTGGATTGGCATTTTGTCCTTCTAGACAATTCTCAACTCACAATAGCCCCTCTGGTTCATTTCCCTCTCCTGCTTTTTGGTCATTAATGGAGCAGACTCAGGTGTCTTTCAAATTCTTGTTTGGCCAGAGAAGCCCCTGCTAAGTTCCTTTTCCTGGAAGGGTCCTTTCTCACCTCTGGGTGAAGCAGCAGGAGAAAGAAACAGTTTATGTAATGGTGTGACTGCACGAATGCCTCAAACTCATTTTTTCTCCAATTACCACATTTTCTGACAGCTAGTTTGGAAGTTGCTAACCAAGAAAATGTTTTTCCAGCCAGAGAGCTTCCAGTTAGAGATACAAGTTTATCAGAGCATAACTTTAAAGAACACATTGAAAGAGAACTTCAGGTTTTAAAAGAGACACAATGAGTGCTTTTTTGTGGATGACACAGAGCGGGAAGAGAATGACTCTAAGAAACCTATACTCTTGTTCAGTTGCTCAGTCCTGTCTTTCCTTCTGCGACCTCACAGACTGTAGCATGCCAGGCTTCCCTGTCCTTCACTGTCTCCTGGAGTTTGCTCAGATTCATGTCCATTGAGTCAACGATGCCATCCAACCATCTCATCCTCTGTTTGCCCCCTTCTTCTCCTGCCCTCAATCTTTCCCAGCATCAGGGTCTTTTCAATGAGTCGGCTCTTTGCATCAGGTGGCCGAAGTATTGGAACTTCAGCTCCAGCATCAGTCCTTCCAATAAATATTCAGGGTTGATTTCCTTTAGGATTGACTGGTTTGCTCTCCTTGCAGTCCAAGGGACTTGCAAGAGTCTTCTCCAACACCACAGTTCAAAAGCATCAATTCTTCGGTGATTAGCTTTCTTTATGGTTCAGCTCCTATATCCATACACGACTACTGGAAAAACCATAGCTTTGACTAGATGGACCTTTGTCAGCAAAGTGATGTCTCTGCTTTTTAAAATCCCGTCTAGGTTTGTCATTGGTAACTTGCCTGCTAAATTCCTTGAACATTTAATTTGTTAAATATGTGCTGCTTCTCAAAGGACTGGACGGAGAGACTCCTTCAGGAGAGCCTGCGGTGGGAAGCAGGGGTGACTGAAAGGCCTCGATGTTCACCCCTGGACCCACAATCGCATTTTGCTGAGGCCTCGTTTCCCCTTGACTGTTTCTAGGCAGTAACTGAGCAGGTGGGGGGTCAATTTTGGACCAATACTCTATTGGGCAACTTTGGCTTAGTGACTCCCCATAGGTCTGGCCCAAACGTTCTTAGAACTATGCTGTAGTCAGAGACTCTCCTAACCAGTCGTCTCTCCTTCCCTGGCTCTCTTCATAGGTCAGGCCCGCACTGCAGTCCGGGCTCTCCCTGTCCTACTCCTGCTCACTCCCCACCATTCTCCATGGGTGTTTCCCTAAGGAATCTCTTCTATGTCTAATCCCACTTGGTACACTTTTCAAAAGATGAACTAACATAAATAATAAAAAGGTTGGGGGTAAGTCTTGTATTTCACCTTAGAATTTCTACCCACCATAGACTGTTGTTCTTTAATTCAGTTTTTTCTTTCTTTATTTTTAATCTCCGGGAGAAAGACTAATTGACTTGGCTTGAGCCAGGTAAATCAATGAACTGTGGTCAAGAGAGTGAGTCACGTGAACACATGGCGGCTGTGTGGATGGATTATGGATTATTGGATTTTTCTCCAAGAAAAGGTTGGAGAAGAGGATACCAGATGACAATACAATAAAAAATTTTCACAGGGTCTTGAAGGCATTGCAGATTTTCAGAACTCTTTGGAAAATCCAAAATCAGAACTCTTTGGGAAAAAGTGTTGGAAAGAAGCATTCGTAAACCTAATCAGCTGGTGTCTTAAGGGTGCTGACGATTGTCAACGCAAAGAGAAGCTTTATGGAAAATGCCCAGAGGATAACAGCGTCATTAATCTGGGCCAAGGGCCCTGGGATGGTGTGGGAAGGAGTTACAGGCAAATTTGTATCTTCCTCCCAATTCTGCTAGCCTTATCTGGGTTCCCTTAGGGCAGGGGCAGTGATGAAGGTATTTAACAACTATAAAGGCTATTCGGATAACAAATAATTTAGGAACCCTAAGGTCTAAATGCCAGGGGAGACACGAGATACAAAAATCTAGAAGGAGCCAGAAGCAGGGATCGAGATCCGGGAATGGAGCCAGGGGTTCAGACCTGGGAGGCAGACAGATCAGAGAGCTTGCTTTTAAGGTCTGGCAGGAATATGATGAGTGGGTGGGATGGTCTTATTGAAAAGTCCTGGGGTAGAATGGCCGATGCACAGGGTAAAATGCACACGTTGAATTCTTACCGTGAGCTGAGCTGAGCCACAATGATAGGTTAGTGTCCCTGGAGCCTTAATGGAATTTTCCAGGAGAACTCAGGGCCAGAGAGTACCGCGTAGGGCAACAGAAATCGGTGATTCATGGATATCAGAGGCTTCGGGAAATAAAATAACTACAGAAAGGGATTTGGGGTAATTGGATCTTCTGAGATAAAAGGAGGTGGCTTTGTGACTGTCAGTGGAGTGCAGACAGCCCAACAGCAGACAAGTTGAAGGAGTCAGAGATCTAGCACTCTGCACTTCTCCTGGTTTTGGGCGACCACTAACTACGCTGTCACATCCACTCTCCTCTGAGCATATGCAAAGTGCCCTTCACGCATCTACCGTGTGCCAGACATTGTCCTGAGCATTTCCTGTGCACTTCCTCTTTGAACCTCAGAAAATCTGTGATCGTTCCCATTTCACAGAGGAGAAACCTGAAGGTCATAGGATGAAGTCAAAGTCACACAGCTAGCACAAAACAGATCTGGACCTTGAATACCAAGTTCAAGTCCAGATTGAGCACCCTACTATACTCCCCCTCCACCCTTGCTTTTAATTTAAACTCTCTCAGTTATCAACTTTTTTACTCATTTTCCCACATAAGACTTTGATGCTCACAGTGGTATTTTTAACTAATACCCAGAGTCTTATTGAGTATTATTTTAAATTAGTTTTTGTTTGTCCCCCTTTTTTTTGAGCTCAGTTTTTTTTTTTAAACTAGGTAATACAGCCAAATGGTACAAAATTTAGAGACACAAAAGAGCATACAAGTGTTGTTTCCCCATTACCCAGCTTCTTATTATGATTACGTTTAGAAGTTATTTGTATTTTCTTTCTTTCATGTCTATTACCACCTTCGCTATAGAATTGTTTTTTTCCTTATTGATATGTATTATAGAAGCTTCTAATATATGAAGGGAACCAGTCCTATGCCTGTGGTATGAATTGCCAGTATTTTCCCAGTTTATCTTTTGCCTTTTGAAAATGTGAAGGTTTTTTCCATGGAGAAACATTGTGGCAGTCAAATCTGTCAATTTTTAAATTTTATGACTGGGATATGCCATTCTCAGACAGCTATACCTCACCGCAAGATTATAAAACAAAATTCCCTTCGTTTTCTTCTATTACTGTTCTGGGTTTGATCCATCTGAAAACTTTTTGCTATAATGAGATATGGATTCACTTTAAGTTTTCATAATAACAAGCCAGTTATTCCAACAATGTTTGCTGAATAACCTTTGTTCCTTAGTGATTTGAAATGCTCCATTTATTCTGTGCTAGATCTCTCAATTTATTTACTTCTGAGCTTCATGTTATGGATATGCTTGTCTCTTGATGCAAGTACCACACTGTTTAAATTACTGCAGCTTAATATCATGTTTTAGTAGCTGGGAGACCCAGTGCCTTTCTTTCTACTCTTCCTTTCAGAATTCTCCTGGCTATTTCTGATTGTTTACTTTTCCATGTGAATTTCAGAATTCATCTCTCTACTTCTCCCCATCTCTAGGACCCCCAAAACTATTTTTTTTTCTATTGGAATTGCACTAAATTTACAGATTAATTTAGGGAGAAATGACTTCTTTATGAGTTGAGTCATCCTATTTAAGAAAAAGATGTAACTTTCTGGGACTTTCCTGGCAGTCCAGTGGTTGAGAGTCTGATTTGCAGTGCAGGGGACATGGGTTCAATTCCTGGTCAAGGAACTAAGACCCCCCCAGGCCACAGAGCAACTAAGCCCGTGTGCCACAACTATGGAGGCCAGGCATCACAATGAAAGATCCCACATGACAAAACTAAGATGCCACGAGCCACAGCCAAGACCTGATGCAGTCAGATAAACGAATAAATATGTTTTTTAAAAGATATAACTTTCTTTTTTTAAGTGTTCTTCGATGTCTCTCAGGAATGTTAATTTTTCAAATAGAATTTCAATGCATCTTGTTAAGTTAATGGATGGATCAGTTCAGTTGTTCAGTCACTCACTCGTGTCTGACTCTTTGTGACCCCATGGAATGCAGCATTCCAGGCCTCCCTGTCTATCACCAACTCCAGGAGTTTACTCAAACCCATGTCCATTGAGTTGGTGATGCCATCCAACCATCTCATTCTCTGTTGTCCGCTTTCCCTCCTGCCTTCAATCTTTCCCAGCATCAGGGTCTTTTCAAATGAGTTGGTTCTTTGCATCAGGTGGCCAAAGTATTGGAGTTTCAGCTTCAGCATCAGTCCTTCCAATGAATAGTCAGGACTGGTTTCCTTTAAGATGGACTGGTTGGATCTCCTTGAAGTCCAAGGGACTCTCAAGAACCTTCTTCAACATCGCAATTCAAAAGCATCAATTCCTCGGCACTCAGCTTTCTTTATCGCCCAACTCTTGTATCCATACATGACTACTGGAAAAACCATAGGTTTTACTAGACGGACCTTTGTTGACAAACTAATGTCTCTGCTTTTTAATATGTTGTCTAGGTTGGTCATAACTTTACTTCCAAGGAGCAAGCATCTTTTAATTTCATGGCTGATCTGCAGTGATTTTGGAGGCCCCCCCGCCAAAAAAGTCTGTCACTGTTTCCCCATCTATTTGCCATGGAGTGATGGGACCAGATGCCATGATCTTAGTTTTCTGAATGCTGAGTTTTAAGCCAATTTTTTCACTCTCCTTTTTCACTTTCATCAAGAGGCTCTTTAGTTCTTCTTCACTTTCTGCCGTAAGTGTGGTGTCATCTGCATATCTGAGGTTATTGATATTTCTCCCGGCAATCTTGATTCCAGCCCAGCGTTTCTCACGATGTACTCTGCACAGAAGTTAAATAAGCAGAGTGACAACATACAGCCTTGACGTACTCCTTTTCCTATTTGGAACCAGTCTGTTGTTCCATGTCCAGTTCTAACTGTAGCTTCCTGATCTGCATACAGATTTCCCAAGAGGCAGGTCGGGTGGTCTGGTATTCCCTTCTCTTTAAAAATTTTCCACAGTTTTTTGTGATCCACACAGTCAAAGGTTTGGCATAGTCAATAAAGCAGAAATAGATGTTTTTCTGGAATTCTCTTGTTTTTTCAATGATCCAATGGATGTTGGCAATTTGATCTCTGGTTCCTCTGCCTTTTCTAAATCCAGCTTGAACATCTGGAAGTTCATAGTCCATTTACTGCTGAAGCCTGGTTTGGAGAATTTTGAGCATTACTTTACTAGCGTGTGAGACAAGTACAATTGTGTGGTAGTTTGAGCATTCTTTGGCATTGCCTTTCTTTGGGATTGGAAATAAAACTGACCTTTCCCAGTCCTGTGGCCACTGCTGAGTTTTCCAAATTTGCTGGCATTTTGAGTGGATGGATAATCTACATTTTTATTGCTATTATAAATATCTTTTCCCCTTCCATCATATTTCCTAACTAGATGCCATTTTAGCTACAGTTGTAAATCTCCACTCTGGCAGTATTGCTGCAAGTTATCTTGGGAAACTTCACATCTGACTTGGGTTCCAGTTGTTGGAACTCGGCAACAACTCCAGTTGTTGCCAACTCAGGTCCAGCTCCTTCCACCAGCCTATGGTCAAGACCCAGACCCTTTGGAATCTGAGGGTTCTGGCAGAGGGAATGCCCTATCCATACAGCTAAGTGCCTTTAGGATGGGAGCCATGGGTACTCAAATAAGTTGATGATGTTATGTATGTCATAAACAATTACAAATGTGTATGAATCCAATGCCTTTTCATCCTCTGGGACAGAGGAGAAGATAGCAAAGTAAAGTTTATGTTGCTTCAGTCTGAAACTGTTTGGATAAACTTATCTTTGGTGTCCTAACAATTGATCACCTGGAGGAAACTGAGGCAGTATTCAATATTACATGTTCTAAAGATGCAACACTATTTTTTCCTCAAATCACAGAAGGCAATAGGGTGTCAGGTGTCCTCCCAAGAAAATTGAATCAGTCTGGTATTGGAATTCGTCAATGTTCATTAGTATTCTTGACCATCACTGGTATTTAATGAACATCTATTATCTATGTGCCATCTGGCGCTGGGAGTTGAGGACACAGAAATGAATAAAGCTACAAGTGCCACCATCCAGTAGGGAAGATAGGCAGAAAGTCACTCTAATGAATAAGGACAAATATTCAATAGACTTATGTTCAACATGCCACAGGAATGTAGAGGAGGGGGCTGTGGAGTTTACTTGGGTTTGTGCTTCCCATGTGGCTCAGTTCAGTTCAGTTCAGTCGCTCAGTCATGTCTGACTCTCTGTGACCCCATGGACTGCAGCACACCAGGCTTCCCTGTCCATCACCAACTCCTGGAGTTCACTCAGACTCAAGTCCATTGCGTCGGTGATGCCATCCAACCATCTCATCCTCTGTCATCCCCTTTTCCTCTCGCCTTCAATCTTTCCCAGCATCAGGGTCTTTTCAAATGAGTTGGTTCTTCGCATCAGGTGGCTAAAGTATTGGAGTTTCAGCTTCAGCACCAGTTCTTCCAATGAATATTCAGGATTGATTTCCTTTAGGATGGACTGGTTAGATCTCCTTGCAGTCCAAGGGACTCTCAAGAGTCTTCTCCAACACCACAGTTCAAAAGCATCAGTTCTTCATTGCTCAACTTTCTTTATAGTCCAACTCTCACATCCATACATACCCTCGAGGCTCAGTGGTAAAGAATCTACCTGCCAAGCAGGAGATGTGGGTTCGATCCCTGGGTTGGGAAGATCCCCTAGAGAAGGAAATGGCAACCCACTCCAGTATTATTGCCTGGGAAATCCCCTGGACAGAGGAGACTGGTGGACTATAGTCCAGGGCGTCCCAAAAGAGTCAGACTCGGCTGAGCGACTAAACAGCAACAGCGGTAGTCTGGCTTTTGAGCTAGGCCTTAAAAAGTGAGGAGTAGTTAACCAGTTCCACAAGGGTGGCAGAGGGTGCTAGAACCTCTGGGCTTTATCTGAGAGCTAGCACTGGTGGGGGCTTGGCCTGGCTCTTGCCCAGGGCAGGATGTCAGGGGTGGGAAAGGGGTGTCAGTGGCAGTTAATGTTCCCAGGAACAGTGCTCAAGCAATCTGGAGTGGGATAAATGCCCTAATTCTCACCCACCTAGTGGGACAGCTCCAAAATGTGTTCTACAATACTGCTCAGTGGATTGGGCCCCAGTTGCTCAAAGGGTAACTTGCTCCCTAACACACATCTTCTCTGCTTCCTTCCCTTTCTGTCCTACTTGTCCACGTCCCCACAGGATCCCTTCCTGGGATCGCCTCTTCAACAATCTGCATGCTTACGTGCTAAGTCGCTTCAGTTGTGTCTGACTGTGATCCCATGGACCGTAGCCCTTCAGGGTCCTCTGTCCCTGGGACTCTCCAGGCAGGATTATGGGAGTAGGTTGTCATTTGTGTTCAAACCCTAGTGTCATGGTGTGCATCTGGGTAACTAACCCCATACAGCAAAGGATGGGCAGAGTGCATTCCTGCAAGGAAGAATAGTGTCAGCAAAGGCACAGAGGTATGACAAAGCATGACTTGTCTGGGGACCAGAAAGAAGTTAAATACTGTATGACTGTAGAGCCGTTCAAGGACGCTCAAGGGAGATGAGCTTGTCAGGCAGCGTGGAGAAACATGGGTGCCCGGGTACCTAGTGGCTTGACCCTTTGTGGAGAAAGGATGTGGGATTAAAATGAAATGTTTTAGAAGTTCAGGGGATGATTTGGTGGTGGGCAGGGGCACTGCCTGGGGGCTTCCCTGGGGGCGCAGAGGTAAGGAATCCGTTTACAATGCAGGATAGTCTGCCTGCAATGCAGGAGACGCAGCTTCGATCCCTGGGTCAGGAAGATTCCCCTGGAGAAGGAACTGACAACCCACTCCAGCATTCTAGCCTGGAGAATCCCGTGGACAGAGGAGCCTGGTGGGCTATAGTGCTGGGGGCCGCAAAGGGTCAGACACAACTGAGCGACTAAAGCACCAGCACCCGGGGCACTGCTTGGGGAGCAGCAAGGAAGAAGACCCTGCCCTCCTCTTCCTCTCCTCTCTCTGACGCTTTTGCCCAGGGCTCGGGGCTCCCAGCGCCAGCTCGGGGCTCCCAGCGCCAGCTCTGGGGCTCAGCACACTCCACCCGACGTGAGCGAGCCTCCTGCCTTCCAGGAGAGATGCTGGCCGCCTCCCCCACCTACGGCGCCGGCTGCGGTCGCCGAGGCTGCAGCGCAGGTTAGCGGAGGTGGGCGGGGCGCCGCCTGCAGCCCCCACGCGCCGTTTCCAGGCCTGGGACGGCTGTCTGTCCCCAGCGGCGGCACAGACGGAATTTTCCTTTCTGCAGCTGCGCCTTCCCGCCGCCTTCCCCACTCCCCGAATGCCGGGCTCATCCGAGGCCTCCTACTCAGGCGGTCATTGATATTCTCATCCTGTTGCTGGCTCCTGTCGATGGAGGATGAAGGAACCGGGAAGGGCTCTCAGACAGGCTGGGGGGACCAGGAGCCTTTCCTGTCTGCGTGGACACAAGGACAGGCGTTTCAGGCCAGCACGTGGTCCTAAGCAGATCTGTGCCTTATTTTCTTTTCCTTCTGTCTTTCCTTTTTCTTTCTTTTCCCTTTCCCTTCCTCCTAGGCCCTGAACTAGGCATTCCGGATTCAGAAATGACTCAGTTGAAACCTTTGCCCTCAGAAAGCTCCCAGTTGAATGAGGGAAACAGAACATGATGACCCAATACTTACAGTTTTGTGTGCTGAGTACTGTGATAGAATTCTTTATGTATTTCAAATATTCGTTGAATGATGAAAGAAAAAAATTGAATGAATGTTAGGGCAGGGAGGAGGGAGGTGTAGTCAGGGAAGGCTTCATAGAGACAGTGGTGTCTGAGCTCATTGGGAAGGGCTGGTTATAATCACTAGCTCTTGCTAACTGCCGGGTACCTCACTAGGCCCTTTTAGCTGGAATCCTCATGAGAAAACTGTGAGGCAGACAATCCTACTTTACAGAGGAAGAAAACCTCAGACAGATTGGATAAATTGCCTGAGACCATAAAGGATTCCAGCACAGCTCTGTCTTCTGCAAAGCCTATGGTTGTCCACCAGGCCTCAGGAAGTATATCCCCAACAGAGGGAACAGCTTGAGCACAGGCTTGGGGGGCACACTATACATGACAGAGGAGCTTATTCTCTGAAACTCTTGGCTGTCACGCTCTCTAATATACTCGAGCACTTTCCAAAGCACTCACTGTGGCTTGCAGGAAAAGCAATTGGCAGGTGAGTGTTCAACACTTCCTCCTAGAGCTGGGAATTAGAGTCTGAATCTCAGCTCTTCTGTGATGGGCTGTGTGACCTTGGGGAAGTCCCTTCCCCTCTCTGAGCCTCTTTTTTCTCATTTGTTTAAATGACTCTGTGATTCTTACCCTGTAGAGTTGTAAGAATTCAAGGCAACGTGTGAAGCCTTGAATTAGTCTATCCATTCAAGGTGACTTTGGGATACCCAGGACTGGCTCTTGATGAAGGGTTTGGCTGAATCACCAGGCAAGGGGACTTTTAGATAATTGGATAGGGAACGCCTTCCATCTTCCAAGAAACGAGGGTGCTGGCAGGCAGCCTGCTGCTAGCCTGCTTCAAATGGACCAGATGCTATTTTGGAGATGAGAAAAGACATTCTCTTGACAGTGGCAGTGTAGAGGGAAGATAAAAACCAAGATATAGAAATACTGACTGACTCCTGATCAGGAATGGGAGACAAGCAAGCCAGCCAGGTGTCTCCAGCCCTTGAGAGGGCCTCTAGTCCTGGCAGTATCCTGCAGATGTTCACGGTGAAAAGGAGGGGATGGAGAGAGAATGCCGATGGGCTTTCAGGCTGAATCATATTCATGAAAATGACAGTCAAGTGTTTGACCTTGGACTATGACTCTGTTTTTCTCCAATCCCTGGAGCTGGTTGTTTTCAAGAGAAGAAATGGGGCCATCTGCTCAGAGCTGGCCTTGGCACTGAGGAACCTTTCCCTGGGGACAGCCATGCAGGAACTCATACAATGTGGTGTCAAGGTGGGGGTGGGAAATGTTCTTCTCAATGTACAGATATTTACATTAAGGAGTAAGGCATTAATGCCTCATGCCATCTCACCAGTAAAGAAGAGGATGTCTTTTTTTTTTTTTTTCTGGCCCAAATCCTCAGGTTCTCAGCAGAGATATTATAACCATACTTTCAAAATAAAATCTTCACAGAGTCTATGAATTGCATGCTGACCTCTTCAAGAAATGGGAGACTCAAAAAAAAAAAAAATTGACTGCAGAATATCACATAGCTATTAAGTGGTAAGCCACGGATTTAAATATTGGTCTGTTTCCAAATTGGAACATAAGTTTCATTATACTCTTTATTTTTTTTTAAGAAATAATTGGTATCATGAACATGTACTTACCATGTGCCAGACACTGTATTGGGCACGTTTTATACATGATCTCTTAATTTTCTTCAGTAACTCAGCAAAGAATGATTAACCCCACTTTACAGATAAATAAACTGAGTGTCATTAAAGAAATTGCAGGAGGCTGCCTGGCTAATAGGTGGCCGAGGCAAAGGATAAACCACTTGGATCTGACACTAACAATCTAATTGATCCACGGTCTGAGAGTGGTGGAGCAGGATGGGGAGTCAAGAACTGCCCACTATTTCTGTAAACAGCTCATTTACTGGCCTCTTGTAAATATCTCGTCCTACCACCTGGAAGGCACCTCCTTGAAGAGGAACTGTACCAGAGGTAGAGAGGGGGGGTTGCCTCCTGCGTGGACTTGGTACAGAAGGCTCAGCTCTGTCTCTGGGATGGGGTTAAATGCTAAGTGGAAGGGATGCTCTTTTACTTATCTGTGAAGTGGTGTGCAGATGCTGCTACAAAACAACCTCTGATGAATTCTCTGAGTTTCCCAGGCAGGGAAAACCCGCTCTGTGCTGCTCCTGCGTGCATGACAGAAACAGAAATGTTCCTCTGTCACCATGGCAACAGCCAATATACCCGCATCCCACAAGAGGCCAGAGCTGCTCTGTGGGGAGCTGTGGTCCAAGCTTGGTGGGAGTAGGAGTGGGGTGTATGGGGGGGAGGGGTGTCTCATCAGCTAGATTCTTCTTGCTTGAGGCCAGCTTGTTCCTGGAGCAGGAATGTTTATACAGGATTCCGAGCCTCCTATGGCTGCAGGAATTTGGGCAAAAGGAGATGGTAGGGAAGCTGAGGAGAGTCCAAGAGGCCTATTATTTTTTCTATGGCTTCCAATAAATGTGTTTAATAGGCAAGCTGCTGATGAATGCAGAATCTCATGGGCTTGCACACAACCAGATCCGACTTACAGCTTTGTAACTTTTTAGTTCTAAGACCTCACGTTAGTTAGCGTACCCTCTCTGAAGTCTAATAGCTTCATTGGCAAAAGGGGGATATTTAACACTATTATGAGAAGTTAAATGAGATGATACATGGGCGGTTTCTGGTATCCGGTCAGCATCTAATCAGTTGCAGTTATTATTATGTCCCCAGTACTGTCAGAGAGATGGAGACTTAGCGAGGGGACCATCTCTGACTCTCTTAAGTCAGGGGCAGACTTGGAATTAGAATTCATGCCACCTGTGTTGCTTCTGGGCGCCCCAGCTTCTCTCTCTTCCTAAAGCCATCTGCCAGTGTTTAGCCCCTGTCCCTGCATTCCCCGGCTCAGCCTGGTGACGTCAGGTGCTTACTTCCCCCTGTGGGGCCCCGCCCAGAGAATCTCATAGCACCAGACCTCGGGGATCACCCAGTTTAGCTCCCTCTCCTTCATCTTTTCCAGCCCAGGAAATAGAAGCCTGGAGACAGAAGTGAAGGTCCTTCTTCAAGGTCATCCAGAAAGGCAGAATTTATTAGTTAAAGTGCTTGTTACCTTTATTTTGGCAGCTATAACTCAGCCCGGGAGTAGCTGCAGAGGTGCGCCTTGTGTCCTCTATGAATTCCCTTGGGTGTGTAACGTCGTGATACATATATATGAGAGGAGGTCTTATTTCGCATTTTAGTTGTGCTAGTGGCAAACTCTATGATTCCCGTGGCATCAGAAATATTAATAGCTAGCATTTGCACAGTGCCTTACAGCTGATAAAATACACTCACATACTTGATCTTATTTAGGCCTCCAAATAGTCCTTCAAGGTCGTTGTGATAATTATTGCCATTCTTCTACAGATCAGGAAACTGAGGCTGAGAGTGACTTCTTCAGGACACAGCTACCATGAGGCAGGTTTAGGAGTTGAACTTATATTTGTGAGATTCCTAAATACAGCAAAGTGGCCCAGCTGATGCGCCACCTTCAGAGAATTCAAAGATGGGGACATGGCTGTCTTCTGCTCCGGGGTGGAGGAGGAGGGCATCCACAGGGCTGATGGTCATGAAGGCCTACTGGAATGCAGATGACAAACCCTCAGTTCAATCAGGTTCTCCAAATGACAGGTCACAAGATAGTATGGGAGGCAATCATGATGCCTCTTCCAGTAAAGCTTTGTCACCTTCAAAGTTTTCCCATGTTATCTCATGAGAGGCCCAAGGAAGACCTGTTCCTTCTGGTTTCCAAAAGAGGCCCAGGTTGCTAAGCAGCTTGTTGAAAATTGCAAAGCCAGTGAGTGACAGAGCCAGGACAAGGACCTATTATACTTTCTGAACCCAAAGTCTACCTCGCCTTAGGGCAGCTGGGTCTGAATGGGGTCCCAGATCCTAAGGCATGAGGGAGGGACAAGGATAATACCTACGTTCCAACAAACTTCCGTGTTTCGGAGGAACCGAGACAGTGCACCAAGGTTTGCCTTTAAGCTCAGTTTTTTGAGCTGTGCCTGCAGAACACTCCTGTAGCCAGCCTGGCTGCCTGTGAGCCTTATCCACTGCACTGTTGCTCAAGGGGAAGAGAGAAATTCAAGAGGCGGTAAAGCATTTAAATTGGTTCCTGATTTTAGCAGGATTCTTTTCATCTGCGGTCGCCAGATATTTGCTTGTGTTTACAATTCAGTGGGAAGATAAAGATTACATAGGGAAGGACCTCAAAGAGTCCCAGGCTTCCAGGCTTGGAAGAGACATCCAAGATTCTGACAGTTGGTTTAGTCAATCCCTGAATGATTAAGAAAGATGGGGGAGACACCCCCCCACCTCCTGCCTTCCTCACCAATTACTCTGGGAGAAATGCCTTCCCCCTGCAGACGAGGAAAGGTGCTGGTTGGTTTCAGAGGAAGATAGGTAGAAAAGGGCCTAAGTGCACCAGAATTTTCTATTTTACAGCATTTCCTAATCCTGCTCCTCCTTCAGTTCCAGAGAAAAGGCACTGGTAGCTCAGATGGTCAAGAGTCTTTCTGCCAGTACTGGAGACCTGGGTTCATTTCCTGAGTTGGGCAGATCCCCTGGAGAAGGAAATGGCAACCCACTCCAGTATGCTTACCTGGAGAATCCCGTGGACAGAGGAGCCTGGTGGGCTCCAATCCATGGGGTTGCGAAGAGTCAGACAGGTGAAGAGCACTGTGTTCTCCTTGCATCTGGATCCTAGATCCACAGGTAAGGATAAGGGAAAACTTTGAATTACAGCTCATGAAAAACCCCAGCCCATTTATAATGCAGCGTCTTTGCACGCTGCAAAGACACTTCTTGGCAAGGACTCAGAGGAACACAGAAGATGTTGGTTTAAGCAAATGCGATTTACAGTTCTGCCAACAAATGAAAATCTTCTGACCTTATTCAACTGATTAATAACCTCCCATGCCCAATCATAAGAAAGTAGTCTGTTCTTCTGCAAGAGTAATATCTTATTAAAACCAACCAGAAGATAATTGTGAATGAGTGGAATGTTTAATACATATTTTTACTGGTCTTGTGGGCCTCCATTGTATCAGTGAAGAACTCTCTAGATAAGCAATTCTCTGGGAACATTTTGATCTAGCACTCAAGACTGGGAAACTTTCTGTGTGTTGGATATTATATGAGGCTTTGCAGATCATTCTAAGAGAGCTAGGAGACAGAATTCCTCACTGGGATTTGCCATCTAAAGAAGTAGCTGGATAGGGACTTCCCTGGTGGTCCAGGGGGCCTGGGTTCGATCCCTGCTCAGGGAACTAGATCCCACATGCCTCACCTATGAGTCTACATGCCACAGCTAAAGATTCTGCATGCCACAAAGAAGACAGAAGATCCCAAGTGCCACAGACATGGCATAGCCAAATAATAAATAAAGAGATTTTAAAATTAAAAAAATAGCTGGATAGACACTAACAAAATAAATATACACATAACTACAGCCCCTCAGAGCACCTCTACAGACATTTGAGTGCATTCCACATGCCAGGTGCTATTCTCAGGCTTAAGGAGTGTAATGTTAATATAGGGAAGGTCTTTGCCACCAAGGGAATAGATCTATACATTCTTATGACTTACCCAGGGCATCATCCCTGACTTGCCATCTCCTCTGTCTTGGTTGTCTCCTCCAGTCTGTCCTGGTTATCTGAATTCTACCCACTTTATAAGCCCTCCCCTGTGAAATCTCTCCTACCCCAGAGATCTCTTCTTCCTCTGGCTCCTTTGAGCACTGCCTGCTCCACTTCCTGGTCACACACAGTTGTTGTTGTTGTTCAGTTGCTAGGTCATGCCCAACTGTTTGCAACCCTGTGGACTGTAGCATACCAGGCTTTCCTGTACTTTCCCATCTCTTGGAGTTTGTTCAAACACGTCCACTGAGGTGGTGGTGATGCCATCCAACCATTTTATCCTCTGTTATCACCTTCTCCTTCGCCCTCAGTCTTTCCCAGCATCAGGGTCTTTTCCAGTGAGTTGGCTTTTCGCATCAGGTGGTCAGTTTTGGAGCTTCAGCATCAGTCCTTTGAACAGATATTGAAAGGTCACACACAGACTTCTCTGCTATTGTTAGTTATGTGTTCACCTGTGTCAAAATTGTCTCCTTATGGGCTCAACTTGTATTTTCTTCATCCTTGAATCTCCTCTACCCTCCAGTGCCTAGTATCATGCTTTGTGTGTATCAGGTTCTCAAAACATGTTTGTTAACTGGTTGATTTTTTAATAGTATATATGCACTACAAGCAATTCATGGGGTCGCAAAAAGTTGGACATGACTGAGTGACTGAACTGAACTGAACTGACTGACAAGCTTAATGATTAGGGGGAATTACTTAGTGAAATACGAAAAGAAATATAATCCACTCATCCACACACACCCAAAAAAAGTGATGCAGTGTCTGAAATCCCATGATTAGAGATTCATGCCTTTGAAAAGTTTCCCCTCACTTTCTAAAACAGTACTTCTAGGAAGGACAATATCTTAATCAAAGTTTATTTACCTAACATATTAGTGACTTACCAGTTTTATTCTCCATGGAGAAGGAAATGGCAACCCACTCCAGTGTTCTTGCCTGGAGAATCCCAGGGATGGTGGAGCCTGGTGGTGGGCTGCCATCTATGGGGTCGCACAGAGTCGGCCACGACTGAAGCGACTTAGCAGCAGTTTAATTCTTCAACAGACTCAAGAACTAAGTTGGGTACAGTTGGATTGTAAAACAGCAGAGTCCTTGCTACGTATCAGGCAGTGTGCTTGATGCTGGAGTCCAAAGATGACCACGACCCAACCCTATCCTTGAGATGCTTATATTCTAGTCACCAGAACATTTTGTTATCATTTCTTCAGGGACTCTGATGAATCCAAGCACAGGCAATGAAACACAGCCCAATGTGGGGACTGAGGAAAGGCTTCCTGGAGGAGTCATCAAGGCGCATTCCTCCAGGACTTCCCTGTCTGCGAGCTTTCTCCACTTCTCTGCTGGTAAACTCTTACAGCTGTCTCGAGACCCATCACAAATGCCACCTCCTCTGAGAAGCCATCCCCAAGCCTCACAGGCAGAATGAATCCCTTGTATTACAGTGTTTCTCACAGCTTATTGTGGCGATTGATCCTCCCGACTCTTTCCTCTAGCCCACATGGACAATGAACTCACAAACAGGGGCCACTTTCTAATCACGTCATTAGGGAGATGGGTGAAAGTCACTCAGTCGTGTCTGACTCTTTGCAACCCTTTGCGACCCCATGGACTATACTGTCCATGGAATTCTCCAGGCCAGAATACTGGAGTGGGTAGCCTATCCCTTCTCCAGCAGATCTTCCCAACCCAGGAATCAAACCCAGGTCTTCCACATTGCAGGCTGATTCTTTACCAGCTGAGCTATCAGGAAAGCCAGGGAGGAGACGGGAGGACCGCTGTATTACTACAGTTGACTGAAGACCTCTCGGGTATCACTGGGTCTCTGGCTCAGGGCTAGACTGTGCATCTCCAGCTCCCAAGCTGAGTGCCAGCTGGGATGTAGGAAGCAAGGGCTGCCTGCCAACATTAGCACCAAGCTGCTCAGTGATTCCATTCAGTCCAGCATATACTTAACTTACTGAGCACTGAGTTCCAATAAGAATAAGAATCCGGCCACCACTCCTAGAATACTTACTGTGTGCCAGGTGCTTTACATACATGATCTCACTGGCTCTGTGTAACACTTTTGTAAAGTGTGATCCCCTTTTACTAGCTGAGGAAAATAGGCTGGGAGGTCTGGTTTTGCCAAAGGTCACACATCACTCAGAGCGGTCTGAATGTAATGTGTATCTGCCGCAGCCTGCTCCAATTCAATGTGGAGATTAAGTATATCTCCTGAGAGGTGAAAACAAAGGTCTGGGGGCGGGGGGCATACAAGATTTAGGGAACGTCCACGGGAAGGCCCATATCAGAAGAACTTCATGGAGGTCAAGGCAGATCTGGCCAATAAATGAACTGGAAAAAAGACATCTGTCTTAAATAGGAGAATTTCTTAGTACAACACAGGATGTACCAATACCTGTTAGCAAGGAGAGAGAAGGGGTGGGGGAGTCTTCGATGTCTCACTTCGGGGGGCTCCTCCTGGGGGAGGGGCATCTCCAGCCTCTCACCTTTCCTCTCTCTTATGGAAGAGAAGGAAGAGAGGATATGTGCTCGGGGGTGAGGCATCTCTAAGGAGCAGGTGCTGAAAGTGCATCTCACACACCCTTCTAAGACAGGTGCAGAGGGCCTGTCCCCCACCCCCTTAACTCCCCAAAGTGGAGATGACCCTTGGCTTCCTCACAAGGTCTTGTCACCTTAGGGTGTGTGTTGGGGGATGACTTTCTCTCCCAGCATTGAGCAAGGGATTCTCACCATAGGGTGTGTGTGTGTGTGTGTGTGTGTGTTACTGGGGGCGATTATTCCTTTCTCTTTCATCTGGGGGTTGGGGAGATGGCACTTTTTCCCTGCTTTGGGAAAGGAGGTAGTTCTTTTTTTCCTCATTCTCGCCTTTGTGTGTGTGTGTGTGTGTGTGTGTGTGTGTGTGTGTGTGTGTGTGCATATGCGTGTCCGCGCGCGAGAGAGGAATGGCTCCTCTCTCACCTCAGGGTGGGGAAGCTGACATTTCTCTTCGCTCCCAATGGGGACAGGTTTCCCTCGCCTCCATCTCGGGTGGGACACGGTTCTTTTCTCCCCCAGTCAAAAAAGGGGTAGGGGCTCTCGGCTCCCCTTACCCACTTCTTGGGGAGCAGGACTGGCCTCCACGCCCTCCCCACAGAGCCGCGCCCAGGTCGCAGGAGCCCTGGCACTCCGCGGACCTCGAGTCCCCAGACCCCGCAGACCGGAGGCTCCCGGCCAGCGGCACCGGCGGCGAGTCGGGGGTGGTGCCGGCTCTGCGGAGAGGGGCGTGGCGACCCGTGGCCCCGCCCCCGGCCCCGCCCGCTCCCTGGCGCTGAGCCGCGCGCCGCCCCGCCCGCCTGGCCCAGTCCTCCGCGGCTGTCTGCTGGGCTCGCGCGCCGCGGACTGAGCTTGGGCAACCTCAGCCGCCTCAGCCGCCTCAGCCCCTCGCCGCCGCCTGCGTCTCGCCCTCTGCACCGCCCGGCCCCGCCGCCCCGCGCGCCCCCAGCCTCTCAGCCAGATGATGAACTTCCTGCGGCGCCGGCTGTCGGACAGCAGCTTCATCGCCAACCTGCCCAATGGCTACATGACCGACCTGCAGCGGCCGGAGCCCCAGCAGCCGCCGCCGCCGCCCCCCGGCCCGGGCGCGGCCTCGGCCTCGTCGGCGCCCCCGGCCGCCTCACCCGGCCCCGAGCGGAGGCCGCCGCCCGCCCAGGCGCCCGCGCCGCAGCCCGCCCCGCAGCCGACCCCGGCGCCGTCGGTGGGCAGCAGCTTCTTCAGCTCGCTGTCCCAGGCGGTGAAGCAGACCGCAGCCTCGGCGGGCCTGGTGGACGCGCCCGCGCCCGCGCCCGCGGCCGCCAGGAAGGCCAAGGTGCTGCTGGTCGTCGACGAGCCGCACACCGACTGGTAGGTGCCCGGCCGCCGCCGCTGCCGCCCGGGGCTCCGGGCTGGGGGCGCGGGGGTCGCGCGGAAGCTGCTCCGGGGCCCAGGGAGGTGTCACAGCGACGAAAGCCAGGGTCTGGGTTCCCGCAGTGAGGACAGGTCCTGCGAGCGCGCGCGGAGGGGGCGGGGGAGGCACTGATCGGCCTCGAAAGGTGAAGTCTGAGGTGAGCCCCTCAGTTGACTCAAATCCCTCGTAATATGCTGGAGCTACTTTATCCAACAGAGAAGAGTCGTAAGATGTAGTGGTTTTTTTTCCTCTTCTTTCTGAGGGGTCGCGGAGGGGACAGACTTTTCTGCCTGTATACATCAAAAGCTGAGGTGAAAAAGGTCCCAAAGCCCCGGAGGGACATTTAAGGCCAATAAAATGGGTTCTGCTTTATGAAGCCAGGCGGTGGGGGGCGAGTAAGGAATTAAAATAGGTATTTTGAGGGGCGGGGTGGTGAGGTGGAGAGGGCAAAGGTAATTTTTCACCTGGTCGGTTGAAGGCTGATGTCAGTATTGACATCAAGGTTGACCACAGATGTGGGAGCCCAGGTGTACACCGACCTGTACAGCATGGGGAAGTCGTTTAAGAATAGTACGATTCTTGTATTTTGTGCAGCCCCAGGTGTGTGAGTGTGTGTGTGTGTGTGTGTGTGTGTGTGTGTGTGGGTCGGGATATGTGGCTTAATAAAATCTTTTTTGGAAGGGGGTATGAGTTTTGGGGTGGAAGTGATGGTGGCTTTTTCCAGTCGAAAGGATGATGACCGAGGTAAAATATTCTGGATCATTAAAGGATCATTAAAAGATCACAAATAAAAAGAGATCTGCCTTAGTGCAGTAGATGGGGAACTTAAAATTTTTTTGCTTCTTCTTTTATTCTTTTCTATTTTTTAAAACGGATATTCCAACCTGGAATGGTGAAGGTTGGGGGACTATGTGACCTCTGGTTGATAAAAGCATGAATGAGGTCTGTTTAAGACAAATTCGTTAAAAGAAGTTCCAATTTATGGAGGAGGAAATTGACCCAGGAACGCATGGTTGGGGTGGGAGGTGATAGTGGAATTGACTAGTGAAGGGCTTGAAGAAATGAAGAGGTGAGGGAAAGGGGTTACTTTTTCTTCTGGACCATGGAAAGGGTTTCGTTTTGTTTTTGTTTTTTTGGGGGGAGGGGGGCTTGTTTGTTGGTGGTTTTTACTTTCCTCACTAGAGTTGGGGTTGGAGGCTAGACCTAAGTCTTTCCTCCCAAGAGGCAGGCACAGAGGGACCACTGAGCTATGTATCTCCATTTCCTCTTCTGACTGCTCCTCTGGTTTTCTCTATCATTTTCTTACTGGGAGACCTACAGGGAGAGAGTGCTGGCGTGGGGGTGATGACAGTGAGGTGTAGATGCAGAGATGCTCTCCTGCTGGCCGGTAAACACGACCATTCTGAATAGTCACTTGGGTGACTTGTGTAGTTGGTTTTTTCTTAGGACAGCAGAGTAGAAAATCTAAAGGGACCTTTGTAAGGAAATGACAAAGGCACAAGGAAGAGTGTACTGGGGAAGGTAAGAGTGCACAGTGGTGCCGTTGGCAGTACCCTATGAGAATTATTCTAACTCAGTTCAAAATCAACAAGTGCTTATTAAGTGGGAAGGACAGGTATCTAAGCTTTTTTAGCATTGTTATATGACAGACCTTGTACTAGGTATTCGAATAGATCTCTTGTCAAATTTTTACCACCAAACTGAGGCTTAGAGAAAGTAAGTAATGTGTTCACATTCAAATGGTAGGACTAGAATTTGAGCTTAGGCCTATTTGACTCCATTATTGCCACTCCGTTATATTACCTCTTATTATTATTATTATTTTATTATTAGTAATATTAATAATTAGCTCCCTCTAGGGGCTAGACAGTGTACCCACCTTACAGGGAACTAGACTCTAATTTGAGAGACAAAACGAAAACATAAAACAGTTAACAAAAAGGAATCTAGAATAATTAGTTGAGACTAGTGTTTCAGGCATTCAGTAGATGTAATGATTAGTGAGAGTTACTGGAGAAAACTTCACAAAGGATGAGTCCTGAAGAAAGGCCAGGAAAAGGAGGGGAGAAACGGGAAAGAAATCAGTGCTTCATTTTTTATGCAAGAATCTGATCCTTCTATACACGCTCCTGCTCTCCTACCCTGTTGAAGGCATTTGTTTTGGGTCTAATTACCAGTTAGGTTCAGGTAGGAAGATACTCATTTGTATGGGTATGTGCTTATAACTGCTTCAGTGGCTTGAGATTTGAAACTCTCCTTGGGTAGTGTTATTCTCTAGGAAGACTACCTGCCTGGCATGAACCACAGAATTTACCTTACCCTGGAGACTAGACTTCTGATGAAAGTTAATAGAGGCCATTTTCCTATGGCCTGACTCCCAACTGTTTTCTCTGAAGTAATAATGTTGATTTATTAAAACTCATAAACCCAGTTTGAGTCTAGTGCTTGCCAACAGTTCTGTGCTTCTGTGTTTCTGTGCTTAACAGCAGTTCTCAGACTTGCAGAGTCTGTCTTCTTTTAAGGTGTCTATGTTTGTTAAAAACATCTCAGTTAAATATTGCTGAGTGGTTTTATTGAAGTTTCTATGAGTTAAGAAGCAGATGCCTGTTTATGACAAGCTCAGTGACTTTAAAAGGTGTTTTTTGCTCTAAAGGTTGATTTTAGTAAATTTGTCTCACAGTTTAAGCTACCTACATAGTATTCTGTGAGCAGGTGTCATACATGCCTGGTATTTTCTTGGTGCTTGAATAGGAAGTCAAAGTATAGCCTCCCAGTAAAATTTAAGAATTTTGGTCCCATTTGAATTATGGAGTTTTAACAAGTGTTTCAATAACTGGAAATCTAAAGAGGGGCTTAAAATAGGCAGCCTTGATACACAGCCGACTCTTCTGAATTTCTATAGCATAATTGTGGGCAATGGAATTTGGGGATCTTATCACTAACCAGGTTGATGGGAAAATTGGAGGGTGTTTCTCTCTTTTTTTTTTTTGCTTGAAATGTGTTTTCATTGGGTGCCTGAGGCCTTGAGATTAATTGCACATTAAAGAATCATTGAAAAATGTTTCTGTTCCACTAAAAAGTGATATCAAGCTCATTATATACCTTTTTAGTTAATTATCACCATAATTATTATATATAATAATCATTTATTTTAAAATTACTATTATATAATAATAGCTGTATTAATATATAATAATATATATGTATATTGTGTGTGTATATACACGCACACACACACACATGCCTGAAAATGTGTGTCTTCTTTCATAGTTTGGACCTGAATTTGAAGTCCAGTTAAGATTGCATTTTAATGACCTTTGAGCTTAAACAAGGGAACAAGCATCCAATTGTATATATTATTTTTTCTGTGTATGATATTCTCACTGGTTATGAGGTAAGTTTTCTCTCAGATTCTTCCCTGCCTCTGTTCCTGTGAGCCTAATTCCAGTGACCAAGTGCTTTTTCAACATCAAATGTGTCAGTGTTTGAATCTGAAAATCAGGATGGTTCTAGGGATTATCTAGAGTATCTAGAGACTGCGGATTGGTAAATCCGCAGATATTTATTGAACACCTCTGTACAGGGTATATATGCTAAGAAAAATGAGACATAGTACCTCTCTACTAAGATCTATCTGTCTGGGTGAATAGACAAGATAAATACATTTTTAAAAGTTTCCAGAAACTTCCCCTCCTATTAGAACTATGGTCCTTGGATCCACAGAGTTGGCATCAATAGGAGCTTTTCTTTTCTTTTTTTTTTAAATTTATTAAGGGATCATTTTACTACCTCGATGGACATGGGTTTGGGTAGACTCCGGGAGTTGGTGATGGACAGGGAGGCCTGCCGTGCTGCCATTCATGGGGTCACAAAGAGTTGGACACGACTGAGCGGCTGAACTGAACTGAACTTACCTCTACTTTTGTCTTTGTTGTTGTTTTCAATTTTTTAAATTATGAAAGTATGATAATGCATTTACAGGAGACTTGGAAAATACAGAAGGTTACATACAGTTCCACTATGTATTACAATTATTTTTTTAAGTAGATAAATGTAAGATTTTAGTTGAAGTTTCAGTATCAAACACTCAAAAATTAATAGAATGAATATACAGAGAAACAGAAGGATATAGTAGACCCGAAAAGCACTATGAACCAATTCAACATAATTAGATGTATACAATTTTTACACAACAACAGAATTTGTAGGAACTTACAATTTCTGTGTAAGTTCCCATAGACTATAAACTGGGAGACCCTGGAACATATCCAGGGACACAAAACAAGGTGCAAAAGTTTCATGGTCCAAACGTATTAAAATCACCTGGAGTCTGTTCTCTTATCACTATGGAATTATGTTAGAAATCAATATCAAAAGATATTTGAAAATAATCCACATATTTTCAAGCACAACTTAGCCATCAAATGTCTCAATAAAAGACTGAAAAAATAGAGGGTAATTGCAGAGAAGAAAGCAGTTAAATGAGAAATTAATATCCAAATGAGAAATTAGTATTAAAGATACTTTAAACAAAATACCATGTATTTGGAAATTAAATGTCTACTTTTAAATGATGGGTGTATCTAAGAAGCCATAACAAGGAAAATTAGAAACAATTTGTAATAGAATAAAAATGAAGAGAGAATTTATCAGAATTTGTTGCATGCAACTGAAGCTGCTCAAAGCAATTGAATACAATATGGAGTCTTGAATAGGGTATGAAAACAATGTCTTCACTTTCACTTTTCACTTTCACACATTAGAGAAGGAAATGGCAACCCACTCAGTGTTCTTACCTGGAGAATCCCAGGGACGGGGGAGCCTGGTGGGCTGCCGTCCATGGGGTCGCACAGAGTCGGACACGACTGAAGCGACTTAGCAGCAGCAGCATTAAATTTTGTGAAATTTGAACAAAATGTGTGCTTGAGTTAGTAATACTGTATCACTTTTTAATTTCCTGGATTTTTTTCTTTTTTTACAGCATAGTATTTCTTTATATTCTCAGAATTGGATTGGAAGTTTCAAGCCTCATTCGAATTTTTTTTCAATCAGTAAGATAATAAATTTTCTTTACTTTTATCAGTAATACTAAATGCCAAAATACATAGAACTATATCAAAGTTTTATGTGAATATAAATTAGAAATCTAGCATTCTATTCACACTAAGTAAAACAAGTGGAATCAAAATGTCATAAATTGTTTTAGCTAGGCAAAAATTCATAAATTTTCTAAAATATATATATTATACATTATATAGGCTTCCGTGATGGCTCAGATGGTAAAGAACCCACCTGGCAATGCAGGAGACATAGAGACATGGATTTGATCCCTGGGTCAGGAAGATGCCCTGGAGAAGGAAATGGCAACCCACTCCAGAAGCCTCACAGGCTACAGTCTCTGGAGTTGCAGAGTTGTACATGACTAAGCGACTAAGACACACACTCACACACATGCCTTATACACACACACACACACACACACACACACTACCTCTACTTTTAATATACTTTGGGCATTAGAACTTGCTTATTCTTTAATACACAGCAATATTAATTAAAAGGCACAAATAGACAATGGTTAGGCAATGAACTTGTCTAAAGACTGATGGGCACAGACCCTTCTTAAGCAGGAGTTTTTTGAACTACAGATTATCAGGTCCCACTTGACGCCCACAGAATCATAATTTGCATTTGAATAAGCCCTCCAGGTGATTCACAAGCACATTAAATTTAGGATGCACTGAATTAAACGTTATGTGATTAGTGCTAAAGGTGTGGTAAAGCACCAACTCCAATCCTTTTTTGAGCCACTGCTGTATGTCGTGTGGTGCCACGTTCTTTACAAATATCATTTAATCTCTACCACAACGGTGTATTGTATTGTGGATGTTTGAAAGAGGGAGAGATGGATGTGGACTAGAATGGAAATAGTGAGATTTGAACTGAGCTTTAAAGAATTTAAATCAAAAGAGACAAATTGGCTCAATCCAGACAGTGGGTGTCATAAGCAAAGTGCACTGGTAGAAAAGAGGGAGACCACCATGAGACCAACTTGGTGTGTGATCTGGAAAGCATGTGTTTCCATTCTTCTCTGGTTGGTCTTTGGGCATTTCATTAAGAATAGGGGAATTCAAAGTACAGTAGCCTGGACCAGTGCTTGTGTGTAGTTCGAGAGAAATATATGAATTGAAACTTGGGGTGGGAGGCTCAAGTGAGGTCTGAGGGTTCTCTCAGCCAAATGTTATATCGATATGTCCTGTTTCTAATACAAACATACTGATTCCGTAGAATTTTGTTGTTCATAGCAACAGTAGCCTATAGCTTAAAATCCTAGGTTGTTAGAGCTGGTATATCATCCAGATTATTTTATAAATGAGGGAAATGTGGATCTGAAGAGGCAAAGTGGCTTGTTCAAGTTTACTGAGAACTAGGATCTAGAACTTCTAAGTCTTCCTTATAAGCCCAAAGAAATGGAATGGTTTGCCCAAGGTCAAATAAGAAGTTAGTGAGAGAATGGAGACCAGAATTCTCATCTTCTGACTCTTTAATTATCGGTAGATTCCTTAAATTTAACCTCTTTGCTCTGTGAAAATTCTGTTGTGTCTGCTTCTTTTAAGGAGTTATTGTGAAGTTGTGAATGCTTCAAAAAGAACCACTTGAGCATAATATTGCACTATATCTCCACCAATAATTTCACTATCTTATTTGAGTTATTGTTGTTTCAGCAAAGGTCATTGTAAAATGATTGAAGGAGACTTTTAGAGCTTACTCATCAAACTCCAATAGTATAATAAAGTTAGTAGGACTGTAGTTTTAGGATGACCTTGCTCCCAGGGATGCATTTTTACCTTAGTGTCCCTGTCTGCCTAAGACTGTTTACTGTCTTTCTGTACCCAAATTCAGAATGGAGGCCAAAACAGCAAGTTTCCCAGAATCTCATACCTTCCCCTCAGATTTAGAAAAGAGTTAACTGGGATATGTTCAGTTCACTTGAGCGTCTAAACACAAGCCAGGTGCTGGGAATATAAGATTAAGTTGGGCATAGACCTTGTCCACTGAGATCTTCCAGTCCAGAAGGGGAGAGGACAGACATCTAAATAGGATTTTAGTATAGCATGGTAATTAGTATGCATAAGATGCTGTAGGAACACAGAAGAATAATGTTGTGGTTAGAGGTGTTTGTACCACTACTCGTTAAAAATGTGCCACTGTTGAGCCTGATGGAGAAGAAAATGGCACCCAACTCCAGTACTTTTGCCTGGGAAATCCCATGGACAGAGGAGCCTGGCAGGCTACAGTCCTTGGAGCTGCAAAGAGTCAGACACAACTGAGTGACTAAGCAGCACTGAGACTCTGCTCTAGAACCCGGAAACCACAACTACTGAAGTCCTAGGGCCTGCGCTCAGCAGCAAGAGAAGCCACCACAGTGAGAATCCTGTGCACCGCCACTGGAGAGTAGCCCCCCACTCAGTGCAACTAGAGAACAGCCCAAGCACCAATGAAGACCCAGCACAGCCAGTAAAGACATAAATAAAAACTTGTTTTAAAACATGTGCCACTGTGTATTCTTAGCTAAACCACTTTGCGTCTTTGGAGTTTGATTCTCTCAGTTCAGTTCAGTCGCTCAGTCATGTCCAACTCTTTGCGACCCCATGAATCGCAGCATGCCAGGCCTCCCTGTCTTGAACTCACGTCCATTGAGTCAGTGATGCCATCCAGCCATCTCATCCTCTGTCGTCCCCTTCTCCTCCTGCCCCCAATCCCTCCCAGCATCAGAGTCTTTTCCAATGAGTCAACTCTTCGCATGAGGTGGCCAAAGTACTGGAGTTTCAGCTTCAGCATCATTCCCTCCAAAGAAATCCCAGGGCTGATCTCCTTCAGAATGGACTGGTTGGATCTCCTTGCAGTCCAAGGGACTCTCAAGAGTCTTCTCCAACACCACAGTTCAAAAGCATCAATTCTTTGGCACTCAGCTTTCTTCACAGTCCAACTCTCACATCCATACATGACCACTGGAAAAACCATAGCCTTGACTAGACAGACCTTTGTTGGCAAAGTAATGTCTCTGCTTTTCAATATGCTGTCTAGGTTGGTTATAACTTTTCTTCCAAGGAGTAAGTGTCTTTTAATTTCATGGCTCCAATCACCATCTGCAGTGATTTTGGAGCCCCCCAAAATAAAGTCTGACACTGTTTCCACTGTTTCCCCATCTATTTCCCATGTGATGGGACCAGATGCCATGATCTTCGTTTTCTGAATGTTGAGCTTTAAGCCAACTTTTTCACTCTCCTCTTTCACTTTCATCAAGAGGCTTTTTAGTTCCTCTTCACTTTCTGCCATAAGGGTGGTGTCATCTGCTTATCTGATGTTATTGATATTTCTCCCGGGAATCTTGATTCCAGCTTGTGCTTCTTCTAGCCCAGCGTTTCTCATGATGTACTCTGCATAGCAGTTAAATAAGCAGGGTGACAACATACAGCTTTGATGTACTCCTTTTCCTATTTGGAACCAGTCTGTTGTTCCATGTCCAGTTCTAACTGTTGCTTCCTGACCTGCATATAGGTTTCTCAAGAGGCAGGTCAGGTGGTCTGGTATTCCCATCTCTTTCAGAATTGTCCACAGTTTATTGTGATCCACATAGTCAAAGGCTTTGGCATAGTCAATAAAGCAGAAATAGATGTTTTTCTGGAACTCTAGCTTTTTCGATGAGCCAGCAGATGTTGACAATTTGATCTCTGGTTCCTCTGCCTTTTCTAAAACCAGCTTGAACATCTGGAAGTTCACGGTTCACGTATTAGTGAAGCCTGGCTTGGAGAATTTTGAGCATTACTTTGATTCTCTAAACCCTGTCAAATGAGAGCACGGACACAGACATTCTCTAAGATCTTTTACAGCACTACGTTAGTTCCATGTTATTGTTTTTGTGCGTTTTTCTTTCAAAGGCTTTGGCTCTATGATTTGTTCTATGTGGTAATGCTTGCAAACTTTTGAAAGAGGAGGCATGAGTCAGTGTATGGCTCACATGTCCTTGGATGAAAAGCTCATCTTCAAGTACTCACCCTTCAGTACCCCTTTCTTACAGCATTGCTACCATGTCGTATACACCCCCAAAAGGGGTTGGTCCTGTAATGCCCACTGTGTATGTTTCCTCCTCAGTAGTGGGGCTTGTGGTTGAATTTCTCTCTCCCTGATAGATGGAAGAACATTTGAATACATATGCTGAAGTGTTGGCCAACTGCGTTGATTTCTTGATCCCTGCTGGGTGCGCTGTGTTGCACAGTTTGCACAACATCTTCATACCCATTGTCTCATTTTATCTTCATGATGATGAACAAACAGGCTCATAAAAGTAGTTGCTTGCCGAATATTAAATAGCTATTCAGCTCTCCAGGTCACCGTTTTTTGGTGTGCATGAACACCCCATGCTTGCTCTTCCTCCTTCCTTTCTGGAGAACAGCTATTGTGCTCTCTGCCTCTTCTGCTCTCTCAGCCTGGGCATGAAGATGTCTTTCTTTTTTCTTTCTGTCCGTCTAGTCAAGGCTATGGTTTTTCCAGTGGTCATGTATGGATGTGAGAGTTGGACTGTGAAGAAAGCTGAGTGCCAAAGAATTGATGCTTTTGAACTGTGGTGTTGGAGAAGACTCTTGAGAGTCCCTTGGACTGCAAGGAGATCCAACCAGTCCATTCTGAAGGAGATCAGCCCTGGGATTTCTTTGGAGGGAATGATGCTGAAGCTGAAACTCCAGTACTTTGGCCACCTCATGCGAAGAGTTGACTCATTGGAAAAGACTCTGATGCTGGGAGGGATTGGGGGCAGGAGGAGAAGGGGACGACAGAGGATGAGATGGCTGGATGGCATCACTGACTCGATGGATGTGAGTCTGAGTGAACTCCAGGAGTTGGTGATGGACAGGGAGGCCTGGCGTGCTGCAATTCATGGGGTTGCAAAGAGTTGGATACGACTGAGTGACTGAACTGAACTGAAGACCTTTCTTCCATTCTACTCCTCCCAAGTCCAGCTTTAATCCATTTCCAGGACATTGTGTGTATCTAGTTCTCTTTTAGGGGACTTATCAACTTTATGAAGTAACTTGAGCCTGATTTAATCCTACAAAAGGAGGCTTGGGCTTTGTGGGAGTAAACTGGAAATCCCCTCTCTCTATTGTGGACTTGAATCCTTGGAGGGGCCCTAATATTAATAATAACACAGCTTAAGACTGTGTTTTCTTTTATACCTCCAAGTTTTAGTGATACAGAATGAATCTTCTGTCTTCGGACCCTGTGATGTGCTTCTTGGGACACCTATGGATATGATTCCCTCTTCAGTCCTATCACATCCTGAGGCATAGCTGATGATGAGAATTTAAGTTCTGTAGAGTCCTATGTTTACTAACATTTTAATTCCTGGGGAAAAGGACAGCAATGAAAGATTGATCTGCTAATCAATTAGCGAAGAGCTAATAACTCCAGTTTGTTATTTTCCATGAAGACTACAAAATAAGTGAAAAACTTGGAATTAGATAAATTATATAATGCATGCTTTCACTTTTGAGAACTTGTACAAAATCTTAGGGAAGACAAAATTAGCATTGTATAGTGGAAAGATCATTGCAAACATTTAAAATATCTGGATTCAATCTCTCCGCTGCCATGTAACGTTTTGTTTCACCACAGGCAGTTTAACTACTGAAGCCTCCTTTTCTATTACGGAAATTAAGGATTAGAGCTAAATCATTTATCTTCAGAGTCCTTTAGAAACTTGATTTCTAAAGGTGAGATTGTTTGATGGTATAAAGAGTTGTTCAGAGAAGGAAGAAATCACTGTGGGCTGGTAAAGTCACAAAATATGTCACAGGAGGGCTAGGTCTGAGCTGGGCTTTGAAGGCTGAGTGAGATTTATATTCATAAGGAAGGAGAGAGGCATTACAGTTAAAAGGAAGAGAAAGCAAAATTATAACAGCAGGAATGCGTAAAATGTGTGTAAGAGAACTCTTAGGCTGCTCAGCATACACGCTTCAGGACAGGGAAGAGAGGAAGGGAGGTTTGGAGAAGGGGGGTGACGTGATGACAGGAGAAACGATAACAATATCTAATGTATTGGGTATACAATGTGATAGGGCTTCTTTTGTACAGAAAGTTATTTTTGAGATGGCTTATTTGTAGGGACACTTTATACTTGGAGGACTGTCACATCCGTGTCCCATTTAATCCTCCATACAGTAGTATTTGGGCTTTCCAGGTGGTGCTATATAAGTGTATGTGTACATATGGGGCTTCCCAGGTGGCTCAGTGGTAAAGAGCCCCCTGCCAGTGCAAGAGATGCAGGCTCGATCCCTGGGTTGGGAAGATCTCCTGGAGAAGGAAATGACACCCCACTCCAGTATTCTCGCCTGGGAAATCCCATGGACAGAGGAGCCTGGCGGGCTATGATCTGTGGGGTTGCAAAGAGTCAGACGTGACTTAGTGACTAAACAGCAGTAGCTTATGCACCTCTGCTCTTTATTTATTATTTCTGATTGCCCTGGGGGTCATGCGGGAGCTTAGTTTCCCAGCCAGGCATTGAACCCATGCCCCCTGCATTGAGAGCACAGAATCTTAACCTCTGGACCACCAGGGAAATCTCAAGGGGTTCTAAGTAGATGTATTAACTCATTTACCAAGTTATGAAACAGATTACTGTTGTTAACCTAATTTTACAAATGAGGAAACTCATGGTGAATTTGAGATTTGAACCCAGGTAGTTCAACTCTTGAGACTATGTTCTGTAATCACTAGATAACAATGTTCCAAATTTCTCCTTGGCACCGAACATGTTGGTGTTTCTTTTCCTCAGTGTCACAGACATGTGTTTTATGTTGAGCAATGTCTTGTTCTCTGTGAACTTCAGTTTCAACTATAAAGAGGAAATAAAGTATATTTCAAAGGGTTCTTCTGAGAACCAGTTGAGGTAAGCTCTCAAAAATGCTTAATGTGACTAGGACCTGGGAAATGTTCAATAAATGTTTCATCATGACAAGCAGATTTTCATAGCAGCTTTGAGGCAGCAGCTGACATATGAGTATTTATAGGAGCCTTCGAGTCAAGTAAAATCATTTGTAGACAGGTTTCTATGACACTAAAAATAATTTTGAAAAATAGGACAAACCTAAATGAATATTCCTTCATTTTGGTTGGAGTAGTTTGTTGCACATCATTGAGAAAACACTGATTACTAATGTTTTGAAACAGTCTTGGGGTAAGTTGTTTTTGAGATGGCTCAGTTGTAGAAATTATACTTTGAGGACTCTCACATCCATTGTCTCATTTAATGCTCCATACAGTAGTCTTTGGGCTTCCCAGACAGCACTAGTGGTAAAGAACTCACCTGCCAATTCAGGAGACGTAAGAGACACAGGTTTGATCCCTGGGTCAGGAAGATCCCCTGGAGGAGAGACAGCTACCCACTCTAGTATTCTTGCCTGGTGAATCCCATGGACAGAGGAGCCTGGCAGGTTAGCATCCTTGGGGTTGCAAAGAGCTGGTTGGACACAACTGAGGCAACTTAGCATGCGTTCATGGTAGTATGTGTGGGGCAGTAATTAATGTTATTTTAGTTTACCTATGAAGGAATTAAGGTGGGAAGGTTACCCAAAGTCAAATAGCCAGGAAGTGATACAGTCAGGACTATCACCCAGGTCTCTGTCTTTGGATCTTGTGTATTTTTCTGTGGGCTTCCTAGACTGAGTTGCAGGTGCCACAGAGCTAGCTGGTTAACTAATTTAGTTAGAAACTTGTTTTAAATGAACAATATTATTAGTTATTCCAGCCATTTGTTAAACTTTCTTTGCCATGAGTATTTAGATTAATGATTTCCCTTTAGTGCTACCTTGGGGTTCTCTTGCAGAAACTGTTATATTTGACTCAAAAAACCAGTGAACAGTGCCATGAAAGATGGTCACAGGAAGGTTGGGGCTGGGATTTATCTTCTCTGGCGAGGTTGGAGCCAAAAGACCTCAAGAAGCACCATGATGTTCTGGATAGCTTTGGAGATTTGTAGTCAGAAGGTCTGGGTTTAATTTAGCCATAGCAAGCTGCTATTCTCTGAGTCTCAGTTTCCTCATCCTTAAAACTGGAGTCATAAAACTTCCTCTGCTTCCTTCATAGGATTGTCCTGCGGACAGATTTCAAACAGTAACATCCACAACAGATTTAAATATATGCATATTGAAACTGTAGCAACAGGTGGGACTAAGAGTAGATATGGGGAAGAATTCCACACTTAATTTCCTTGTAAGTATTGTCATGGGATTCCCAGGTGGCCAAGTGGTAAAGAGTCCACCTGCCAGTGCAGGAGGCACACGAGACATAGGTTTGATCCCTAAGTCAGGAAGATCCCTTAGAGAAGGAAACAGCAACCCACTCCAGCATTCTTGCCTGGAGAATCCCATGGACAGAGGAGCCTGGTGAATTACTGTCCATGGGTGTGGAAACAGTTGAACACAACTGAGTGACTGAGCACACACACACAAGTATTGTCATGGGAAATTTTTCTATTTAATTAGGAGTAAGAATTTAGGGGGAAAATAGTTTTTTCGCAAGTGTCAGGGCTGCTGATTCTAGTGGGAACTGTGGAAATGGTTAATTCTGTTTCTCCATGTTTCTGCACCTTCCCCCTCCACTGATGCCTTTCATTCTTTGTCCATGGCCTACTGCGGCCTAGGACCCGTTTCAGAGGTGAACATGTTTTCTAAAACAAATTTGGGAATGAGGTCTTGTTTTTCAGTAAGAAGATAGTCTGAGAAAGGTTTAGATGCTGACATATGGAAATTGGGGGGAAATCTGGGGCTTCCCTCGTGGCTCAGATGGTAAAGAATCTGCCTGCAATGCAGGAGACCCAGGTTCAGTCCCTGGGTCGGGAAGATCCCCTGAAGGAGGGCATGGCAACCCACTCTAGTGTTCTTGCCTGGAGAGTCCCATGGACAGAGGAGCCTGGCAGGCTACAGTCCATGGGTCACAAAGAGTAGGGCACGACTGAGCGACCAACACAATGAAGACAATGGTGGTTGCTGATAGGAACCTCTTTGAAATCCAGAGATTCCTGGCCAAGTTGTTGTTGGCTCCCTTATTTCTGAGCTTTTCATTTTCAGCAGACTGAGTTAATCTTTGTTCAGTATGAGTTGTTAGTGGCTATTGACAATCCCTTTTTACAGGTTTTTGCATTTTCCTAGAAGGAGCTAGAAAATAGAAAAATCTTCTGTAACCCTAAGTAATAAACAGTGCAATTTTAGCATTAAGATAGGAGGAAAACGAGAATCATATTTTATTGCCACCTACTCACATGGAAAGTCTACTCCTTAAAAGAAAAAATTATCATGACTTGGCAAAGAGGGGTGAGATCAATTTTCCTGTAGCCCCTGGATGACTTACACAGTCAGATCAGGCTGAAAAATGCACTGACCTTAACTTTCACCCTGGAAGGAAATTGTAGCATTTGTGATTCTGTAATAAGGCCTATGTTTAAGTAAAAATGTATAACGTACTACATACTTCATCTTGCATGTATCGTCTCATTTAATTGTCACCTTTACCTTGTGAGGTAAGTTGGTATGGTTGCCTATTTTGATTAGGAAGCCAGTGCTCAGAGAGAGTGTGGTTTATTCAAAGTTACAACATGAAACAAGTAGAGCTGTATCTAAAATCTAGATTCTTCTTTCTCCACACCCTTCTCTCCTTGCTCAGTGTCCCTTTCTCCATGCAGCTAAACTTTCTGAGCTCTGCATTAGTCAGTTACGATGCTCTTGCCTCAAAGCACCAAGGACGGATGAAAGATTGCCTAAGCTGAAAAGAGCCTGTATAGTTTGTGACAGGTGCTGCGTAGGTTGGTTGAAAAATAACTTAAAGATTGTCTCCTTTCCCTACGTGTTTTTTGTTAATGCTTATAATACTCTGATGACTTAGAGTCCTTCTGGTGCCTCTGATATATTTCAGACTGCTTTTAAGTTGTCAGGAAAGAGATTGTTCACTCCAGAGCTCAATTCCTTTAAAGCTTCTTATTTTCCTTTTGTATCTGGAAATTTATTTTTTAACCAAAGCTATACCCACTCTTCCTCACCTCAGTTCCAGCTGGAGTCATATGTAAAGTTCTGCGAGTCAAGAGCAGCTAGTTTGGAGGCAAAGAATATGAAGCTCCTGTCCCTTCTGAGTCTTCCTTTTCCCGAATATGCGAAGCATCCTGCTTCTGTGTCCACTTAGCAGAACCCTGTGCCTTTCTCTAGACCCATCAACAGCAAAGGTCTGGGCAGTGGCCTTGAGGGAAGAGAGACTTTCCAGAGATTCTTCAGTGAGATTATTTGGTTTTCCCCATTGTTAGAGCTTAAAAACAGGCATAGAGACCACCCTTTGGTTTGTTTGGTTTTGGCCTTGTGCTTTCGGGATCTTAGATTTCCCAGAAAATCTCCACAGTGAAAGCATGAAGCCCAAACCACTGGACCACCATGAATTCCCACCTTGTCTTCGTTTTTAATTACCCACTTCTTCAGCCCTTCTTGGGGATTAGTGTGAGGTTTCCCATTTATCTCATTAATTCTTTCATGAAATAAGAAATTAGTGCTGTAATGCTGAACACAAGAGACATTGTCTTGTCTTCATAAAGCTTATAGTTTATTTGGGAAAGTAGTCAATTAAACAAGCATTGTAATAAAGTATGCATATCAACACGATTAAGCGAAGTTTTAAATAGAACATGTTTCTATCATAATTTCACCATAGCAATAGAGCAGCTGTTACATTTTTATATTCTCTTCCAATATTTGTCTAAATACAAGCGCATTTTTACAGAATTGTGATTATTTAGCAGTAATTTCATATTTTGTTTTTCTACTTATAAATAATTTTATATATTGTTATATAATCTTAATAATTATATATATTTTAAGAACTGTTGTATCATAAATTACTCAATTATGTTTCTATTAGAAAACTGTGTTGACTTCCAATTTTTCAACATTATTACATAGTAATACCACAGGCATTTTTATTTTTCAGGAAATGAACTATTTGATTGAATATTACAATACGACTCAGCATTGGATCTCTTGGCTCAAATCTCAATGTAAAACACAGCTAGTTGCCAGAATTAATGCAAATTGCAGGACACACTGATCACTGATACTTTGAGTGCCCCTGGGGGCCTGGGGCTATGCCTTGTGAGTGTTGCTGAAAAAAAAAAGGATTATGATCATATAAGTAGCTTTTGGTAGATATTGCCATATTGTTTCCTATATAAGGTTTTTCCAGTTTGCAGTCCATCAACTGTATTCACCTCACTTTTCTGCACACAGTATTACCCTTTTAAGTGTTAATAGATATACAAGCAGTATTTGAATATTTTATCAAATATTTCTGTGAGTACAGATGAGTTGAATGTTTTTCCTAATGTTTGTTGATAAATATGTGAAACAATTGCTCTGGGATTTTTGGCATTTTACTGGTTGATTTACTAATTTGATGGTTTGATTTTGAATGGGACATTCATTGTCAATGAGGAAGAATGGATGACAGTGGTAGAATGTCTGCTGGGGATTTGCTTTAATTTGACCAAAAACTTCTGTGATTGTAGCATTAAGAGTCAGATTCTTTGAGCTAGAATCAGTACTCTGTGTAGAACCGACACCTGTGGGGTCTACAGTGGACTGTGAGCTCCTTCAAGGCAAGAGTCATGTTTTATTCTTTGCCTCAGCATTTAACAGCCTGGCCAATACGAGGCCTCAAAAAAAAAAAAAAAATTGTTGAAGGAATATGAATTTCCTGGGATTGTCTCCTTCTCTGAATATCATTCTTACATCTTTACCATTTAAAATTCATTCTTTGGATCTCAAAGACTTTCTAATCTTGGATGCCTCTAGGAATTTATGAATACCTGTAGGAGGGTGAGTGTGGTGGTCTCAGGAACATATTGGAGATTATAACCACAATACAAGAGCAACACTCTGTAGAGGTGGAGTGGAAAACGGATGCTCAGTGATGCACGTGTGGAGAGGGAGAGAGATGCTGAGAAGAGCAGTAGGCAGTTGTCAGGAATGAACCTCATTTATTGTAGAGCATCCCAGGAATGTGAGAGCAGGGAGGTAACGCTAGTGATAACCTGAACTTTGGTGTCCATATAATAAATGCAGATGAGAATATTTACTTCCCAGGTTTTTTGTGCAACTTTATTTAAATAAAGTAGGTTATAAAAGTGCTTTGTAAACTCTGAAGTGCTATGTGAATAAAAATTTATTGTTATCATCACCATCATGTAGGAAACCAAGGAGGAGAAGGATAAAGTTACTTGTATCTTTTTGCCAGGAGCTAGATTTCATCTTCATATTTTACAGTCAGTCTTTATCATTTGAAGATAAAATGGAAATTTCTAAAGTATTATTCCCACCGACCTCCCCCCCGCCCCACCCCTTTATAATAGTGAGGAAGAATGGAGGATGAGGTTGGGTAACTCTAGGGACTAAATAGACTTTGTTAAGCTTTTTGTCAAATGCTTTTGACCAAATGATTAGTTTCTCTTTGCCCAAGTCCTTTTCCTAGAGCATGAAGCATAGCAAAAGAGGAGGATAAAACAACCTGACATGGCTTTGTTCAGAGGTGGTAAGTGATTTGATGGAGGCAGTGGGTTAAGATGTAGAGGAATCATGAGCCGATCCTGGATTAGTAGATTAGGATCCAGCAAGGAGAACCTTGAATACAAAGTTTAGACATGGTCAGTAGAGAACAGTGAAAGTTTTGAAACAGGAGAGTGGTTGAATCAGTGCTGTGGTTAGGAAGGTTTATCTGGGATGCCTGCTTAGTTGCTCAGTCGTGTCTGACTCTTTGTGGCCCCATGGACTGTAGCCTGCCAGGCTCCTCTGTCCGTAGGATTTTCCAGGCAAAAATACTGGAGTGAGTTGCCATTTCCTACTGCAGGGGATCTTCCCAACCCAGGAATCAAACCCGCATCTCTTGTGTCTCCTGCATTAGCAGGCAGATTCTTCACTGATGTGCCACCTGGGAAGCCCGTTTATCTGGGGATGGTGTAGAAAATGGGGAGGAGGAAGAACTCGGGCAGGGCTGGAGGCCGATTTAGTGCATGCTTTGGTTGTTTGTCTGTGAGACACCGAAGGCTTCTAAGAGGACCATGGTAGTGGAAAAGAAGGGGTCAGCACAGGATGTCAGAGAGGGCAGTCCCAAGCTGAAGAAACTCTGAGGCGTTATCTCCTTTCATCTATTATGTCTCCCAGAGGTTTGTTTCCCTGTAAACTTTTTAAAAAATTGAAGTATGAAACTGGAGCCGATTATACAGAGTGAAGTAAGCCAGAAAGAAAAACACCAATATAGTATACAAACACATATATATGGAATTTAGAAAGATGGTAATGATGACCCTGTATGCAAGACAGCAAAAGAGACACAGATGTATAGAACAGACTTTTGGACTCTGTGGAAGAGGGAGAGGGTGGGATGATTTGGGAGAATGGCATTGAAACATGTATACTATCATGTAAGAAGTGAATCGCCAGTCTAGGTTCGATACAGGATACAGGATGCTTGGGGCTGGTACACTGGGATGACCCAGAGAGATGATATGGGGAGAGAGGTGGGAGGGGGGTTCAGGATTGGGAACTCATGTACACCCGTGGTGGATTCATGTCAATGTATGGCAAAACCAATACAGTATTATAAAGTAAAATAAAAATAAGTAATAAATAAAAAATTGAAGTATAAAAGTGCATGAATAGTAATAGTTCAGTGAGTTTTTATGAAGTATGAAGTCTGAGCCAAGTTAAATATACAACATAACCAGCACCCTCTAAGCCTCTATAAGCCCCAGTCCTGGCTCAGACAGAAAAGAATCTGCCTGCAGTGTGGGAGACCTGGGTTCAATCCCTGGATTGGGACGATGCCCTGGAGAAGGGAATGGTAACCCACTCCAGTATTCTTGCCTGGAGAATTCCATGGACAGAGGAGCCTGGCGGGCTACAGTTCACAGGGTCACAAAGAGTCAGACATGACTGAGCGACTAACACTTTCACTTTCAAGCCTCTATAACCCCTTCAGTCATTACTTCTCCCTTCCCCACAGGTAACCACTGTTTTGGCTTCCTTCACTATATGTTAATATTGCCTGGTTTTGAGCTTTCTATAAATAGAATCAGGTGGTACTAACTCTGTTTTGTCTGGCTTCTTTTGTTTGACATTATGTTTTTGAGATTGTTCTGTTTTCTGGTATGGAACATTAGTTCATTCTTTTTCAGTGCTCATTTGTATTTCACTGTATGAATATATCACAATTTATTTATCCATTCTGCTATTGATGGACACATAAGTTGTTCCCAGTTTGAGGCTGAATAATGAATTTATTCAAGTTATGAATCATATTGCTATGAGAAATTCCTTCGCATGTCTTCTGATAAACGTAAGCTCCTGTTTCCTACCCAAGAGCGTAATCTGCTGGGTTATAGGGCATATGCAAGTTCACCTTTAGTAGCTACTACCAAATAGTTTAGCATTTTACAGAGTTTACCAGTTTACACTGCTTTTAGCAGTATGTCAGAGTCCCTCACCAATTCCTGTGTCTTGGTCAGCTTGGGATGCTGCAGTACATACCATAGGCTGGTTTAATGAGCAGTTACTTCTTTCTCACAGTTAGGAGGCTGAAAGTCCCAGATCAGGTGGCCAGCATGATCAAGTTCTGTTGAAAGTCCTCTTCTTGGCTTGTTGATGACACCTGCTTGCTTTATCTTCACATGGTAGAGAGACAGCTCTGATCTCATCACCTCCTGATGAGGGCACCAATTCTGTCACAGGGTCTCCACTCTTATAAATTCATCTAAACTTAATTACCCCCAAATGCCCCACTTCCAAATACCATCACACTGGGGATTGGGGCTTAACATAGGGACCGTGGCAAGGGACACAAACATTCAGTCCATAGTAACTCAGCATTGTAATATTTTAAGGGGTTTCCCAGGTGGTGCTAGTGGTAAAGAACCTGCCTGACAGTGTAAGAGATGTAAGAGATGTGGGTTCGATTCCGGGGTCAGGAAGATATAGTGGAGGAGGGCTTGGCAACTCACTCCAGTGTTCTTGCCTGGAGAATCCCATGGACAAAGGAGCCTGGTGGTTTACAGCCCATGGGGTCGCAGGGAGTCATAACGACTGAAGCGACTTAACACTCATGCACGTAGTATTTTAAATGTCAGAGGCTCTTAAATTATAAGAAACTTGAACAGAGAGGGCTGAGTCTAGCATAAAGGAAGAAAGGGACTGCAGTCCTCCCTTTGCATCCTCAGGCGATTGGTTCCAGAACCCCTTCCCCCACAAATCTATGAATACTCAAGTCCCTTGTTTAATAATGGTGAAGTATCCCAGGGACGGGGGAGCCTGGTAGGCTGCCATCTATGGGGTCGCACTGAGTCGGACATGACTGAAGCGATTTAGCAGCAGCATTTTCCGTACAAACTATGCCCATCCTCTTGTATACCTTAAATCATCTCTAGATTACTTATAATACCTTGAATACTGGAGTGGGTTGCCATGCCATTCTCCAGAGGATCTTCCCAAGCCAGGGACTGAACCTGGGTCTCCTGCATTGCAGGTAGATTTTTTGCCACATCTGAGCTACCAGGGAAGTCCAATATAATGTAAATGCTATGTACATAGCTGTTGCATGGCAAATTCAAATTTTGCTTTTTTGGGGGGAACTTTCTGGAGTTTTTTTCCCAAATATTTTTGAACCCCAGCTGGTTGAATCTGTGGATACAGTATCTCAGGTACAGAGAGCCGACTGTGCTGGTTATTGACGGCCTGCCACATACCAGATACTGCCTCAGTGCTTTTACTTACATTGTCTCATTTAATCAAGATAATTCGCATGTACATTGTGAGCTCGGTGTTATTGCATTGATGTTTCAGGCCAGAAAACAGATTCACAGGTCAGGCAGCTCGTAATTACTTCCAGAATCCAACCTAGATCTGCTTGAATCCAAACAGTCACATCACATAAAACTGCAGTTTGTCAGTGAGGCGTTTTCAGTTTTTTGGTGCATAAAGGGGGCTCTTGCTGATGACCCTGAAGTCCCCTCATATACATAGTCCCCTTCTGAGACTTCGACTTAGCTGACCTTGTAAACAGCAGCCTCCCAACCAGGCACCCCCGTGCCTTGTGCCCTCTCTGCTTCCCCACTGAAGCTCTTAGCAGCCAGTCATTAAGACCATCTCAGGGTAGTTATTATCCTGACACGTCCTCCAGCTAGCAGGATGATGGAAGAAGCTCCCATGGAATTTTTAATGCTAGCCAAGCCTCTTCTATCTCTCACCAGTTTTCTTCATGTAGCTTTCCCCTCCCATGACTAGGAAGATGGACATGACATATAATAGAAAGTGCTAGAAGGCAGGAGACCTAGTACAAAGTACTAATACTGCTAAAGACTAATACTGACCCTAATACTAAATTGTATGCTCTTGAATGTCACCTGCTCTTGATCCAGGTTTCCTAATTTATTAGAAATGAGATTGGATTGTGGTTGGTGGTTACATGGGTCATCCTCAGGGCTTACTGTGGGAAGACTCAAGCAGAAGATACTTTGAATTCTCTGTATATGATTGTAAACAGAGCAGCTCTGGTTTTACTTTTGTTGTGTATATATTGAGCTTCCTCATGAGATTTTAGTTAAGGTGGAAGATTATATGAAAGTACATGCTTGAAATCCACTAGACTAGTTGTATCTGTTAAGTCAGTGTATCACTTTGTGAAAACTTTATGAAAGATTATAAGTGGCAAAACTGAAAGCAAAATTGTTACCCTTTACATACACACACAAACACACACACATACTTACAAGCCTTCATGCTCTTCTCTGACCACTGTAAGGGAATGGGGCAGATATAATGAGTTTTGCCCAGGGTGGTAGGTTGTGGAAGGATTAACCAAAGAGGAGGCGTCTGAGCTGGACTTAAAGGAAGAGCAGAGCTTCTCTAGGTGGATTAGGAGACTGGAGAGAGATGCCATTTCAGGCAGAGAAATGAGGCAAGAAGGCATGGAAAAACACTGCCCTTTTAGAAGTATTGTGTTTTTGGTGTAGAGGTTGTATATGATGGAAAGAGAAAGAAGGAGGAAAGCCAGGTGACGAGGCCTCTTTGTGAAGGGACTTGAACATTTGAGGACTAATGAAGTGTGGATGTCATTTGAATTAGCACTGTTCATTCATCTGGGGCTCCTTTAGTCTCAGGACCCCTGATCCACACAGCAGTGGTTTTGCGTGGTAGCTATGGCAATGATGATGGTCACATACTCAGAAGTGACTTTGATTAGAGGCAACCTTGCTGATCTGCATTAATTTCTTCTTAATTGGCTAGGAGTACTGGGTATATATGTGTCATACTTGTATAAAACGAAAGGATGGGGTGGGGGAGGCTGTGCTTGTGGGCAGCGACTTTCCACACTGTAATAGACTCAGTAATGTCCTTACCATTTAATTCATCATCAAGAGTGAAAGTGGCAAGATTGTCATTTTACCTCCTATGTGAAAAACTAGAGTCAGGCTTGTGGCTCAGACTTCACAGATCTTCTCCGTAATGGATCTCCTGATTCTGTCCCTGGAAACATATGTTTATTTGTAATGCCTTCCATTTGTGGTAATTGGAGCACCATGCCTTTTCATTCTCCTGTCAGATGGCTGTCTTCCTGCTTGGAGGGCCTCAGAGCCTGATATAATGAGCCTATGAATTGCACTGGATCAGGAATCAGGTTTCTGGTTAAGCATGTAGGAGGGGCATCTCACCCACTTGCCCCTTTTTCTCATTTGTGACCTTGAGATGTCCCTAAATCTCATATGAATCCTATCCTGGTTGAGGACAGATTTCAGATTGGGACTCATATCTGCCCATTTGGGGGCAGTGTCAGCTTCATCCATTTTACAGAACCATGAGAAGGAGCGAGCTGACAGTGACTGAAAAGTTACATGGAGCAGGCACTTTACGTACATTGTCTCACTGAGTGCTTACACCTAAAAAGAGGGCTTACCAACATTTTGCATATGAGCAGATAGTTAAGTAATTTCCCCAAAGTTGTATATAGCTAGAAAGTGATAAGTGAAGATTTGAATCTTTGTCTGAATTCAAAGCTCATGTCTTTTTCTTTTTTTTTTTTCCTTTTCGTGACTCTGAAAGCAGAATGGTTGTGCTAATAGAGTGATAGGAATTGTGTAGCTCGGTGGAAAAATTTTAGGGAGGAGGCTTTAGGCATTAGAGCCAGAGGAGCGGCTTTGGAAAATCAACACTAAAAGCTAATCAAAAGAGTAGCCTTTATAAAATACAGAGAGTAAAGAATTGTAAGCTGTTCTAATACTTTCCTCACTTTGGGAATGAAACACGTTATGCTGTGACCAGTGATAAGTTTAGATGATATCCAAGTGCGAGGCAGAGCAGGGAGCAAGAAATTGATGTGATATGTAGCTGGGACTTAAAAACAACCGAGGTATAGTTTGCATACCATATAATTCACCTTTCTAAAGTGTACAGTTTGTTTGTCTTAGTTTACTTATGAGATTGTATAACCGTCACCACTGTCTAATTCCACAGTCTTCATCACTCCAGAAAGAAAATGACCTGTATCCATTAGCAGTCATTCCATTCCCCTTGCTCCCTTCCCCCAGCCACAGACAGCTGATTATCTACTTTTTGTCTCTATGAATTTGTCTGTTCTAGACATTTGATGTAAATGTCTAGAATTACACAATAATGTGACCTTTTCTTCTTCTGTGTCTAGCTTATTTCACTTAACATTATGTTTTCAAGGTTAATCCGCATTGCGGAATGGAATAAAAAGGAACTAAGTAAATAGCACTTAGTAGTACTTAGTTCCTTTTTATAGAATTTTATTCCTCTGTTCCTTTCTGTAATATTCCGTTGTATGGATGTACCACATTTTATTTACCCATTCATCAGTCAATGGATATTTGGGTTGTTTCTACTGTGCTGTTGTGATAATGCTGCTATACACATTTGTGTATGAATTGTTATGAACATGTTTTCACTTTTCTTATGTGTATTCCCAGAAGTGGAATAGGAGTGACTCTATGTTTAACTTTTTGAGGGACTGCCAAACTGTTTTCCAAAGCTGCTGTGCCGTTTTACATTCCCATCTGTAATGTGTGATGGTTCCATTTTTTTCCCACCTCCTCAACAACATTGTTATTGTTCTTTTAAAAATTCTTATTCTAGCCATCATAGTGTGTGTAAAGTGGTATCTCATTGTGTTTTTGTTTGCATTTCCCAAATTAAAAGACGCTTACTCCTTGGAAGAAAAGTTATGACCAACCTAGATAGCATATTCAAAAGCAGAGACGTTACTTTGCCAACAAAGGTCCGTCTAGTCAAGGCTATGGTTTTTCCAGTAGTCATGTATGGATGTGAGAGTTGGACTGTGAAGAAAGCTGAGCACCAAGAATTGATGCTTTTGAACTGTGCTGTTGGAGAAGACTCTTGAGAGTCCCTTGGACTGCAAGGAGATCCAACCAGTCCATTCTGAAGGAGATCAGCCCTGGGATTTCTTTGGAGGGAATGATGCTGAAGCTGAAACTCCAGTACTTTGGCCACCTGATGCAAAGAGTTGACTCATTGGAAAAGACTCTGATGCTGGGAGGGATTGGGGGCAGGAGGAAAAGGGGACGACAGAGGATGAGATGGCTGGATGGCATCACCGACTCGACGGATGTGAATTTGAGTGAACTCTGAGAGTTGGTGATGGACAGGGAGGCCTGGCGTGCTGCGATTCATGGGTCACAGAGAGTCGGATACAACTGAGCGACTGAACTGAACTGAACTGAATGATTAATGATGATGAGCATCTTTTCATGTGATTATTGATTATTTTTATATCTTATTTGGAGAAGTATCTATTCAAATATTTTCTCATTTATAACTGGATTAATTGGGTTGGTTTTGTTGATAAGTTGTAAGAGTTTTCTTTATATATAATAGTTATAAGTAACCTTACCAGAATGTGATTTGTAAATATTTTCTCACACTTAGTGTATTATCTTTTTACTTTTGATAGGATTTTTTGAAGCATAAACCAAATTTTAAGTTTATCTGTTTTTTCTTTTGTTGCTTGTACTTTTGGTATATGTCTAGGAAATCATTGCCCAGTTCAAAGTCACCTGTTTTCTGCTTAGAGCTTTATAGTTTTACCTCTTGCATTTAGGCCTTTGATTCATTTTGAATTAATTTTTATAGATGGTATAAGGTAGGAGTCCTACTTCATTCTGACACATGTAGACATCTATATTTCCCAGCACATTCATTGAAAAGATTCCTCTCTCCTCATTGAATTGTTTTGACACCCAGTTCACTATAGAATTATGGATTCATTTTTGGATTTTCAGTTCTCTTTCATTGATGAGATGGATTCCAGTGATCTGCTGTCTATCCATATATAATATCACACTGCCCACACTGTAGTGGCCTTGACGTAAGCTTTGAAATTGGAAAGCATGAGTCCTCCAGCTTTGTTCTTTTATAAGACTTTTGGCTATTCTTGGTTCATTGAATTTTCTTATGGATTTTAGGATCAGTATCTCAATTTCTAAAACTTGTTTATTTATTTTTGGCTGTGCCACACAGCTTGTGGGGTCTTAGTTCTCTGACCAGGGATTGAACCTGGACCCCAGCAGTGATAGTGCTGAGTCCTAACTACTGGGCTTCCAGGGTTTCTTTTAAAAAGGCATTTGGAATTTTGAGAGGGTTTATGTTGAATCTGTAGATCTATTTGAAGAATCTTGGCATCTATTAAGTCTTCTAATGCATGAATACTGTTGATTTTCCACTGTTTAGATCTTTTTTAGTTATTCTGTAGTTTTCAATGTATCAGTCTTGTACTTCTTTTTAAATATTTGTTACCAATAATTTTATTCTTTTTGATGCTATTATGGATGGAGTTGTCTTCTTGATTTAACTTCTAAGTATTCATTACTGGGTTTTTTATATTGGTTCTGAATCATGCAACCTTGTTAACCTCCTTTATTAGCCCTAATGGAATGTACGCATGTATTCCTTAGAATTTGTTGTGCATAAGATCATGGCATCTGCAGACAGAGGTAGTTCTGCCTCTTCTTTTCAATCTGGATGCCTTTGATTTCTTTTTCCTGTCTGACTGTCCTGGCTGGAATCATACAATGCTAAGTGGAGAGAGCAGACGTCTATGTCTTATTCCTGACCTTTGAGGGGAAACTTTCAGTCTTTCACCATTAGTATCAAGTTAATGGTGGATTTTTTCATAGATGCCTTTTATTAGCTTGAGGAATTTCCTTTTGATCCCTAGGTTGCTGAGGGGTTTTTTTGTTTTAAAAACATACTGGGTTTTGTTAAATACTTGACTGTGTCTGTGATCATGTGGTTTTTGTCCTTTGTTACTATTTTGTATTATATTGATATTTATATGTTGAATCAACCTTGCATTGCTGGGATAAATCTCGGTCATCATGTATAATCCTGTTTTTCCCTTTGGAATGTTTTTTTTTCTTTACTGAGGTCTAGTTGATGTATAATATTATAAATGTTTCAAATATACAACATAGCAATTCACATTTTTAAAAGTTATATTCTGTTTATAGTTGTTATAAAATATTGGCTAATATATAATTCTTTTTATATACTGGTAGATTTGGTTTGTTAGCATACTGTTTGTAGCTGGAGCTTTTTTCAAAATGTTTTTAGTAGATCTGACATTATACAGAGAGAAATAGAAGGTGCCTTACATTTCACCAACTGCTGTGTGCTGCCACCATGCTGAAAGACTTACTTGTCTTTGTCTTGTTTAGGCTTCTAGGCTGTATTGTCCCTGTCTTGCAAATGAGAAAACAGGCAAAAAAATTTTTTTTGGTTCAGGACTTATCTTCTCTTAAATAGGGATTGATACTGCAAGGAAAAAGAGTAAGACAGAGCCAATAGCCAAAAAAGCAGCAGAATTTTTGAAGATGTGTCATAAGTTATAAAGCTAGCTTTATATATGTAAAAACAGAACCGAACCTGTCATGGGTATAATCGTAGGCTAGACATCTCATATAAGGTAAAGGGTTGAGGATAGAAAGAAACACAATTTTTTCTTGGCTGTATGACTACTCTTTTTTGATATCAGATATGGTCAGGCCTTTAACCCTTAAGCCTCAGTTTTATTTTATTTTATTTTATTTTTTAGCCTTGCAAAGATAGTATCTTTTATTTATTTATTTTTTAATTTTTATTTTTACTTTATTTTACTTTACAATACTGTATTGGTTTCGCCATACATTGACATGAATCTACCATGGGTGTACATGAGTTCCCAAACATGAACCCCCGTCCCACCTCCCAGCCCATATCATCTCTCTGGATCATCCCCGTGCAGCCTCAGTTTTAAAGAAGACATAGTTTCCTGCCCTTAAGTCTTAATAGTTAGTTTCTAGTGTGGATGACAGGTAAGCTGTTCAGTGAGGTTCTGGGTCCCTAGCGATGCCCACATTAACCAGGTGGGCACTGGTGTTGGGGGAGCCTGGAATACTTATTGTATACTTAGTTAATAACAATGAAGTATGGAATGATTAAGTATAAAATATGCTGATTTGGGACACAGATTGGTGATTTGGGAGATTTGTGTCTGTGTTTGGCAGCAGAGATTCTCAGTTGGATTCCCATGAGTTAAGATTTCATGAGGATTCAGCGTCCAAAGATGATTGGAATTTGATGAGGGACTGCCTGGCAAGTGTGTAGCTGCAGACAGAAAAGACATTAAAAGTAGATGTCAGAGTGGGAGAGGAGGTCTTTGGACTAGCAAATTAATCTAGTTCTGATGAACAGGAGAGAAGAAGGATAAACACAACATTCTGCATAGTGATTACTTCTGATGGAAGCCAGGGTAAAGCAGGAGGGTTGGATAGAGAGCTTTAATGATATTGGTAAGTTCTGTTTCTTAAAACAGTTGGTAGATCCACGAGTGTTCTTTTTATTAGTAGAATTTATAGTAACTTTATCATGTTTTAAAATATATCCAATATTTCTTTCAGAAAAGGAGGAGATGAAAGAAAAATGATGGAAGAATAAAGGAAGAGAATCAAGTCCCAGCAGGGAACTAATGCCAGGCAGCCTTTGCTTAATATCTGTCATGTTATAGTCATCTTGCCCATTTGGATTTAGTAGGGGATATATGTTTCTTTTTTTCCATGACTTATGACTGAAAGGTAATTTCTTAGAGCTAAGCGTTGGGAAGAAGAGAAGAAAATGAAGCTTTGAAACAGATTTTGTTTCTCCTTCTCAGGGGAGAAAGTGGAGGGTGTGGGAGTGGGAGCTCGTGTGTCCAGGCACCAAACTTGGCAGACAGCTCCCTCAGAGCAGATGGAGCGAGGATTTCATCGCCTGACAGACTGACTCAGACCTGCCTCCCTGCAGCCACTACTGGGTAGGCTGGGGATGGCTTGAATCTCTGTCAAAAGCAACCGGATGGTGTTATTTCTCCCTCAGCTCTAGCAGTGGCATACTCTAACTCTCCCAGATGAGGAGCTGCCCAGGACCTGGCAGACCCCGTGTTCGGGCAAGGAACTGGTGTATCTGACCTCTGTTGTTTGCAGGGACAGTGGCTTTGATGGAACGGGCATTTCTTAGACTGAAGTGTTTAAGCAGAGGCTGTAACTCTCAGTGATGACTTCCCCAATCCGTGTTGCTGTAGGGAGGATTTTTACATTGAATTAGATCTCCTGTGTGTCCTCTGAGCTTTTTTTCTTCCCAGAGATTATGAGAAATGTGAAGTGGAAAATCTTATATATAGTCTGTGATTGGTTTAGTGAGATCAGCATAGGGAAAAAAAAAAAAAAACCCTGGGAAAGACTTAGAATTATCGCCTAAGAAGTAAGCAGCTTTCTGGAAGTGACAGATTTTGCTGCCAGTCACGATTTTAGTAACCAGTGAAGATGAACATGTGCTGGATTAGGGCCACAGCCTTTTAGTTAGTGTCCTTGCCTTTAGTCTCTCCCCTGCCAGTTTAATTGCAAATGGTGCCAGGCTTCTTTTCCTAAAAGCCGACTTTCATCATGGCACTTTCCACTCAGGTTTCTCCAATAACTGCCACTCTGCATCAAGTCTAGGTTTACTGTCTACCTTTGAAAGTGAAAGTGTGAGTCTGTCAGTCGTGTCCAACTCTCTGCGACCCCGTGGACTGTAGCCCACCAGGCTCCTCTGTCCATGGAATTCTCCAGGCAAGAATACTGGAGTGGGTTGCCATTTCCTTCTCCAGGGCATCTTCCCAACCCAGGGATTGAATCCACATCTTCCGTATTGGAGGTAGATTCTTTACTGTTTGAGCTACCTGGGGAAGTCTTTGAGATGTGTTATATCCGGCCTTCTTCTCTATCTAAAACCTACCTACCTGTCCTGTAAGTCTTAGCTCAGTTTCCTCCTCCTTCAAGCTGTCTTCTGTGCTCTAACAAACGTATACAGTAGTTTCTAAATAATGTAGTGATAAATTGTTTCATAATGTTTATTTGTGTATGAGTGTTGGACTGAGAGCCCTTTGAAGCAATGGACCATGTTTCCTCCTCTTCCCCGTGGTATTTAAGATGGTACCTGGCACTTATCAGTATATTTTGTTAAATTATTGAACATTGAAATTTTTGTAATAACTAGTATCTGTATATTAATAATTTTAGAGTTCATAAGTACTTTTACATTTATTGTTTCATTTAATTCTCCCAGAAATTTTATGATATTCCCATTTAGAGATGAAGAAATTGACTCTTAAGAGAGATATAATTTTTCCAAGATCTCATGGTTGCTAACTGGTAGACAGAACTGGAGTCCAAGTTTTTACTTCTGTTGAAAATACCGACTTGCCTCAGGTTTTCTTAAAATCCCGGTTTTCTTTAAGGGATTTGTAGATATTGTTATTCAATACCATGGAAATATACTGGGAGTGTAATAAGGTGCTATCTTCCTGTAAACTAGACAGTTATAGAAGATGTTATGTTTCAGATTCAAACAGATCTGAAGAGGAAAGTTTTAGTGAATTGAGCAGGGTCTCTCTAAAATTCATACCACCCTTCACTTCAGAATGTGACCTTTTTGGGAAATAAAGTCTTTGCAGAAGTTAAAGACCTTGAGATGAAGTCATCCTAGTTTAGGGTGGGCTCTAAAGTCAATGACTGGTGTCCTCATAAGGAGAAGAGAGCACACAGAGAGGAGCAGGGAGGAAAAGGCCTGTGAAGATAGAAGCAGAGACTGGAGCTAGGCAGCTGCACACCAGGGAACAGTGAGGGCTGCTGACAGCCCCTCAAAGCTGGAAGAAGCAAGCAACTGATGGGCCCCTACAACTTTCAGGGGAAACATAGCCCTGCCGTCCCCTTGATTTTAGGCTTAGCCTCCAGAACTGTGAGAGAATAAATTTTGCTTGTTTTCAGCCATTATGTTTGTGCTAATTTGTTATAGCAGCCTCAGGAAACTAATACAGAAAGGGGAAAAAAAAAAGTCTCTTATATACCAGGCTAGTTCTAGGTGCTATAATATGTTATTTTACTTTATCTCTCAAATACTTTATGTAGGTAGAGTGATTTATCCATATTTTATGGTCAGGAAAATAAGGCTCTGAAAGGTAAAATAGAAAGCTCATGTTTTAAAAATGTTCTGTCATCCTGTTTTCAGCTGCGTACTTTTCCTTTTCCTGTTCATTGCCTGAGAAGCTTATTTTGTGGTCCTCACAGTGCCAGGGCACTGAATTGTGATGGTCTATCTTTATTAGATTGGTCAAAGATGTGAATGGTGGGTTAATCAAACGAGGGCTGAAAGTCTCATATGACCTTTCTTCTGGGCCTGACTTTCAACCTCACTCTCCCAACTTCCTTACCTACATATTCACACAGCCTTCATGAATCTTTCTTAGGTTCCTCTTTACCTAATATTCTCTGTTTCTGTCTCTTTTTCGTCTGAAACTCCACGGCAGCTTATCTATTGAATTTTATTACACCTATTGTTGTCTATCTTTTATTATGTGCTTTGTGCCTGTCTAACTCTCCCAGGTGTATTGTCGGTTTCTTAAGGTGAGGATCTTGTCTCGTTCACTTTTATGTCTTCCGTATTACCTATTGGGAATCGTTAGTTGGCACATCTGTTAATTAATGATTAGTTGAAATTTGCTTTCCTCTTCTTCCTCCTCCCCAGTTTTCAGGTTCCAGTGCCAACCTTTGGAAGGCAAAGTTCGCCTTTGGCTTCCTTCTGTCTTCCTTTCCAGTGGCGTCATTGTTCCGTGTGCCTCCTCCCTTCTCTGAGCCTTGCTGTCCACTGGCTGTCACTTAATTCTCTTGTGAAGCGCTGCTGTGCTCTGCTCCAGATCACTGTACAGGAGGCCTACCGTAGTGCTGTCACAGTGTTACGGCCACATTAGGTGTCTGCCTCCCAAGCTACAAACTCCTCAAATGGAAAAGAACTTTCCTTGCTCATTCTAGTACTCAAATGCCTAGCTCTTTGCTTCACATTCATTAAATGTTGATTGAGTGAGTAAATTAAAGGTGTTTTACTTCATAGGATGTCTGTATTTTTCTAGGAAAACTGGTAACGTGATAGGCCTTCCAAATCTGGTTGAATTTGATGGTAGAATTTTTTAAAAAATATTAACAAGTATTGAGGTAGAGGTCTGAGTTGGGAGCCTTTTGATTCCCCAAGTATTCAACCTTATAGGTTACTTTCTATTTTATATGGCTAGTCTTGCCAGGTATAGATGTGAAGCAGATCATAAGGCCAAGGTCATCTTGAAAAGTGATGCCAAAACCCTCCGTATGGAGCAGAAGTGTTTCCTGGAGAGTTTTGTGAAGCCGTCTTTTCATGAAAGCAGCTTTTAAGAAGCAAAGCAAAGCATTTTAAGCTTCAGATAATTCAAGGCTTAGAGGTGATTGAGATTCTCTTTTATAGTTTTCTTCCCCTAGGGGAGTTGCGTAGTGTGAGAGAAAGAGCACCAAACTGGGAGTCGCAGTGCGAGTTCTTCTCCCAGATATGACTGTGATTAGTTACGTGATTATAGTGGGCTCTTGTGGGGTTTGCTTCCAGTGTCTGTTTTCCCTTCTTTTAAATACCAGTGCCCAGGTTTTCTATCTCCTCCCTAGAACTCAGGCCTTATGCTTTGGACATAGCCCACTTCACCCCTGGCTCCAAGGATACACATGTGATTCGTGCCTTGCTAATAAAGAGGATTGCATTCTTTCTGATGATGTAGATTACTTAAGAATGGGCAGCAGTCTCAGTTTGGATATATGCCTGACTTTTAAAAAAACTGTTTTTAATTTGAAGGATAATTGCTTTACAGAATTTTGTTGTTTTGTGTCAAACCTCAACATGAATCAGCCACAGGTATACGTATATCCCCTCCCATCTCCCTCCCCATCTCACCCTCTAGGTTGATACAGAGCCCCTCTTTGAGTTTCCTGAGCCATACAGCAAATTCCTGTTGGCTCTCTATTTTACATATGGTAATGTAAGTTTCCATGTTACTCTTTCCATACATCTCACCCTCTCCTCCCCTCTCCCCATCTGTTTCTCCATTGCTGCCCTGTAAATAAATTCTTCAGTACCATTTTTCTAGATTCCATATATATGCGTCAGAATACAATATTGATCTCTCTCTTTCTGACTTACTTCACTCTGTATAAGAGGCCCTAGGTTCATCCACTTCATTAGAACTGACTCAAATGCATTCCTTTTTATGGCCGAGTAATATTGCATTGTGTATATGTACCACAACTTCTTTATCCATTCATTTGTCAGTGGACATCTAGGTTGCTTCCATGTTCTAGCTGTTGTAAATAGTGCTGCAGTGAGCAATGGGATACATGTGTCTTTTTCAATTTTGATTTCCTCAGGGTATATGCCTAGGAGTGAGATTGCTGGGTCATATGGTGGTTTTATTCCTAGTTTTTTAAGGAATCTCCATACCATCTTCCATAGTGGCAGTATTAATTTACATTCCCACCAACAGTGCAAGAGCATTCCTTTTTCTCCACACCCTCTCCAGCATTTATTGTTCGTAGGCTTTTTGACAATGGCCGTTCTGACTGGTGTGAGGTGATATCTCATTGTAGTTTTGATTTGCATTTCTCTAATAATGAGCCATGTTGAACATCTTTGCATGTGTTTGTTAGCCATCTGTATGTCTTCTTTGGAGAAATGTCTGTTAGGTCTTTTTTCAACTTTTTGATTGGGTTGTTTGTCTTTCTGGTACTGAATTGTACGAGCTGCTTGTATATTTTGGAAATTAATCTTTTGTCAGTTGTTTCATTTGCTATTATTTTCTCCCATTCTGGGGGTTGTCTTTTCACCTTGCTTATAGTTTTCTTTGCTGTGAAAAAGCTTTTAAGTTTAATCAGGTCCCACTTGTTTACTTTTGTTTTTATTTCCATTATTCTAGGAGGTGGGTCATAGAGGATCGATCTTCCTTTGATTTATGTCATCAAGTGTTCTGCCTATGTTTTCCTTTAAGAGTTTTATAGTTTCAGGTCTTACATTTAGGTCTTTAATCTGTTTTGAGTTTATCTTTGTGTATGGTGTTAGGAAGTGTTTGAATTTCATTCTTTTACGTATCGGTTCAGTTCAGTTCAGTCGCTCAGTCGTGTCCGACTCTTTGCGACCCCATGAATCGCAGCACACCAGGCCTCCCTGTCCATCACCAACCCCTGGAGTTCACTCAGACTCACATCCATCAGGTCGGTGATGCCATCCAGCCATCTCATCCTCTGTCGTCCCCTTCTCCCTCTGCCCCCAATCCCTCCCAGCATCAGAGTCTTTTCCAATGAGTCAACTCTTCGCATGAGGTGGCCAAAGTACTGGAGTTTCAGCTTTAGCATCATTCCCTCCAAAGAAATCCCAGGGCTGATCTCCTTCAGAATGGACTGGTTGGACTCCTTGCAGTCCAAGGGACTCTCAAGAGTCTTGTCCAACACCACACTTCAAAAGCATCAATTCTTCAGTGCTCAGCTTTCTTCACAGTCCAACTCTCACATCCATACATAACCACTGGAAAAACCATAGCCTTGACTAGACGGACCTTAGTTGGCAAAGTAATGTCTCTGCTTTTGAATATGCTATCTAGGTTGGTCATAACTTTTCTTCCAAGGAGTAAGTGTCTTTTAATTTCATGGCTGCAGTCACCATCTGCAGTGATTTTACATGTAGCTGTCCAGTTTTCCCAGCACCATTTATTGAGGAGGCTGTCTTTGCCCCATTGTATATGCTTTCCTCCTTTGTCAAAAATAAGGTACCTGTAGGTGCATGGGTTAATTTCTGGGCTTTCTGTCTTGTTCCGTTGGTCTATATTTCTGTTTTTGTGCCAGTACCATACTGTCTTGATGACTGTAGCTTTGCAGTATAATCTGAAGTCAGGAAGGTTGGTTCTTCCAGCTCCATTCTTCTTTCCCAGGACTGCTCTGGCTATTTGGGCTCTTTTGTGTTTCCATATGAATTGTGAAATTTTTTGTTCTAGTTCTGTGGAAAATGCCATTGGTAATATGATAAGGATTGCATTGAATCTGTAGATTGCATTTGGTAGTATCGTCATTTCCACAATATTGATTTTTCCCACCCAGGAGGACATCTGTTTATGTCGTCTTTGATTTCTTTCATTAGTGTCTTATAATTTTCTTTGTACAGTTCTTTTGTCTCCATAGGTAAGTTTATTCCTAGATATTTAATTCCTTTTGTTGCAATGATGAATGAGATTGATTCCTTAATTTCTCTTTCTGATTTTTCATTGTTAGTATATAGAAATGCAAGTGATTTCTGTGTATTGATTTTGTATCCTGCAACTTTGCTAAATTCACTGATTAGCTCTAGTAATTTCCTTATACTATCTTTAGGGTTTTCTATGTAAAATATCATGTATGACTGACTTTTGATCAATTTTTTCTTTTTTACAGAAGGCATATATTCTTTTTATATTGGATATGAACCTGGGAAGATGTAAGATTGGGGTCCTCAGGAGAAGTTCTGCCTGGGAATAAAACCAAAACAGAGATGAAGAGCAACCAGGTCCTTTGAACCCCTAAAGTCTGTTGAACTCAAAACCTGGATGTTTCATGTGTGAATTAGTAGAAAAATTTTTTTGCTTAGTTTACTTTTGCAAGTCATCTGAAATGGTGACTTTCAACAAACTTTTTTGAGCCTTTATTTTAGTATCTTTAAAACGAGTAGACTGGGCTCATTAAGAGATAGATTTACTTCTATGTTCATACCTGTTTGAAATAAAATAGATTTTTTTTCACACTGGAATTATACGGATTGAGAGTCTAGGTGTTCTTGGTGCTACTAAATTGTGTTTCCCTGTAGTTAAATCTGACCACTGATGTTTCAGTGAATTTATAAAGTTATAGCCTTGTCATTGATCAGATCTGTGAACTTGACCACATCTTTTAGCCTCTGAGGTTTAATTTCCTCTTTTAGGATGTGATGCTGATGTTGTCTTATTAAACTTACAAAGTCAGATGATGGAATGAAATCAGAGGGTCAGAAGAGAAGTGTAATTTTGATGGTACAGGATAGGTAGGGTTCAGATGAGGAGAGGAAAGGTAAGGCATGAACATGAATGACGTGAGCAAAGGCAGAAAAGAGTGAGTCAAAGTCTGTAAGTCAAATTTCTTCAGATTCCGGATGGAATATTGTGTTTCATTCTGTCTTTCCCACTACATGAATAATCAGGGTACTGAAAGATTTGAAATAAGATCTTTGTGGGAAAGTAAAGGCTTCCAGAAATATGACTGAGAATTTAGTAACTGTCTGTAGTTATCTTGCTCTGTGGTTGAAACAATTTGAACAACTATTTTCCATTCTTTCAGAGGAGAGGACTAGGGGAATTAGTATGAGATATTTGGAATCTAATGGAGACATTTGGTTAAACATTATAACCCCTCAAAATAGGAGGAATCTATCTTGAGTCATGGTCCTCTAGTTTTACAGAAGCATGTGGAGGCACTGAGGTTTCCAGAGGAGCAGTTTACATCCCCCATTAGAACCGTGTGGTCGTGGTTCTTGTTGTAAACTACAGATATTTCTGTTATTGAGGAATAAGCACAATACCTTCGAATAAGTTTTTTATATTTTATTGTACCCCGTGGCATTAGGCTTACAGAATCATGGAACTTTAGAGCTGAAGAGATAGAATAATAGAGCAAGTATTTATTGAGTTCTAATTGTGTGCTATCCACTGCCCTGATTTCTTTACATATATTAAATCTTCCTCAGCTTATGATAGAGTTACATTTTTATAAACCTATTGTAAGTTGAGAATATTGTAAGCTGAAAATACACTTAATACACCTGACGTCCTGAAGCACATCACAGCTTAGCCTGGTGGTGTTTTAATCATTAAGTCGTGTCCAACTCTTTGCGACGCTATGGACTGTAGCCCACCAGACTCCTCTGTCCACAGGATTTCCCAGGCAAGAATACTGGAGTGGGTTGCCGTTTCCTTCTGCAGGGAATCTTCCCAACCCAGGGATTGAACCTGCTTTTCCTGCATTGTAGGCGGTCTCCAACTGAGCCCCCCAGGTGGCACCAGTGAGATGAAGTTTCAATTCCTGGGTCAGGAAGATCCCCTGGAGGAGAAAATGGCACTCTACTCCAGTATCCTTCCTGGGAGAATCCCATGGACAGAGGAGCCTGGCAGGCTACAGTCCATAGGGTCGCAAAGAGTCAGACATGACTGAGTGTCTGAGTGTAGCACAGACAAAAATAGCACAAATTGACAGTATTGTAAGATGAAAATGCCCTTAATACACCTAACCTCCTGACCGTCACAGCTTAGCCGAGGCTACCTTAAAGTGCTCAGAACACTTACACTTGCCTATGATTGGGCAAAATCAGTGCTGAATCTCTCGTATAACTGCATACAATACTGAAAGTAAAAACAGAATGGTAGTCTAGGTACAGAATGGTTGTAAGTGCATCATTTGTTTACCCTCGTGTTCGTGTGGCTGACAGGTTTTGGGGAGCTGTGGCCCCAGTGCTGCTTCCCAGCATCATGGGAGACTGTCCTACCACACGTCGCTAGCGTGGGAAAAGATCAAAATTCAAAATTTGATGTATGGTTTGACGAATGTGTATTGCTCTTGCACCATTGTAAAATAAAAAAATTGTAAGTCAAACCATCGTAATTTGGGGACAATCTGTGTGTTTAATTCTCACAGGTACCCTATAAAATAGGTACAGCTATCACTCCTATTTTTAAAAAATACATAACTATTAGTGGTGGCGTAATGTAATCCTTAAAGGACAAGAAAAAAACAAAAACAAACCACCCAATCAAATAGAGAAATAGCAGTCTCTATTCAAATCTGCATTCAAATATTGTATTCAAATATCGTACTGCATTCAAATATCGTATGCAGTATGAAGTATGGTTGATTTACAATGTTTCAGGTGTATAAATCATTCGTACTTTATGAGTGAGGAGATTGAAAGGTTAACAGGTTAAGAAATGTGCCTTTAAATCATGCAACTGAGAAGTGGCAGAGGCAGAACAATTACAAATCTGTAATTGTATATCCTGAAGTTTCTGTGGTCTGGGGGTTTCCAGCCTGGGCTCCTGGTGTTTAGTAATCTAGTCACAGTCCCCTTCCCTTCCAGGGTCTTTGCACTATACCACCACCAGGGGGCAGTACTTGTGGTGTAGCAAAATCTGCTAAAAACGCAGTTTAGAGGGAGTTTACTACACTTAGTATTTTAGTATATTTTTTTAATATTAACTTCAGTGACTGCTTAATGACTGAGATGTGATTATAATAAATTAGGACTGTTAGCCTTTTAAGATTTTTCTGATGCAATAAAAGAGTAGATAAAAAGCAAAATGCATAAATTAATTTTCCTTTTACTGCAAATAAGAATTTTGGATTTAAAATTATTTAAAATGAGATGCTAAGAATGAATGAGGAGAAATATATTTCAGGTTTTTTCCTGGGTTAAAAAAGTAAGTGGCAGTGCTATTTCTCTATTTGAATGGGTGGTTTGTTTTTGTTTTTTTCTTGTCCTTTGAGGATTACATTCAGTTAAGTTTAGTTCAGTTCAGTCGCTCAGTCGTGTCCGACTCTTTGTGACCCCATGAATCGCAGGCCTCCCTGTCCATCACCAACTCCCGGAGTTCACTCAGACTCGCATCCATCGAGTCAGTGATGCCATTCAGCCATCTCATCCTCTGTTGTCCCCTTCTTCCCCTACCCCCAATCCCTCCCAGCATCAAAGTCTTTTCCAATGAATCAACTTTTCGCATGAGGTGGCCAAAGTACTGGAGTTTCAGCTTTAGCATCATTCCTTCCAAAGGACACCCAGAGCTGATCTCCTTCAGAATGGACTGGTTGGATCTCCTTGCAGTCCAAGGGACTCTCAAGAGTCTTCTCCAACACCACAGTTCAAAAGCATCAATTCTTCGGCGCTCAGCCTTCTTCACAGTCCAACTCTCACATCCATACATGACCACAGGAAAAACCATAGCCTTGACTAGACGGACCTTAGTCGGCAAAGTAGTGTCTCTGCTTTTGAATATACTATCTAGGTTGGTCATAACTTTCCTTCCAAGGAGTAAGCGTCTTTTAATTTTATGGCTGCAGTCACCATCTGCAGTGATTTTGGAGCCCCTCAAAATAAAGTCTGACACTGTTTCCACTGTTTCCCCATCAATTTCCCATGAAGTGATGGGACCGGATGCCATGATCTTTGTTTTCTGAATGTTGAGCTTTAAGCCAACTTTTCGCTCTCCTCTTTCACTTTCATCAAGAGGCTTTTTAATTCCTCTTCACTTTCTGCCATAAGGGTGGTGTCATCTGTATATCTGAGGTTATTGATATTTACACCACCACTAATAACACTTGAATAAAGTTTTACACTTCACAGTGCACTTTCACTTATGTTATTGTACATATTAGTCTTTCCATCTTTTGTGCTCCCATAGACATCTGCACGGAGCCCTTCACTGTGTTTTATGTGTTATTTACTCCCCAACCAACTATAGTCTCCAGAACAGTGTTCCCAGTGAACTGATTTGTGGGTCCTGTGGAGTTAGTATTGCCATGTTGAGTGGTAGGGAGCTCAGAGCTGCCTCCCAGAACTATGTGAACTTTGAATCTGTTGGAGTTAAGAAAAAAGTTAAAATCAATTTGCTTAGAAATATAAATGAAGGTTCTATTTCAAGCATAATATAGCAGGAAGAAAAGCTTGGACTTGGAGTCAGAAGACCTGAATCTGAATTCCTTCCCCTATTTTACTAGACATTGATTCATGCTTAAAGCACCTTGTACTTCTCCTCTATGGTATTTATTGCAATTGTAATCAAATAAGTATTTGTTTAATGATTATATTTTCCACTAGTATATAAATTTAATCAGGAAAGAGACTACAGTATTCTTCACAATTGCATTCTCTGCACCTAGCACAGCAACTGATACATTTTAGGTGCTTAATAAATATTTGTTGGATGAATAAATGAATGAAAACCCAGTAAATTGGGACAAGGGGAATTAAAATTGGCTTTACTGGATCTGAGGAGTTGGCAACTTTTTCACTGAGGATGCTGTATTTAAAATTGAGACTTGAAGGGTGAAGGGGAGTTGGCAAGGCAAATAATGAGGAAACTGTTCTGAGGGAAAAAACATCTGGGAAGGGGAAAGAGCCTGGTTAATTTGAAGAAACACGTCCCTGTGTGATTGGAATGTAGAAGGGGCAGGAGGAGCGCTGTGAAGTGAGCCTGGAGTACGCAGAGGCGGATCATGCAGAGGCCTGGGGGCTTTGCTAAGGCTTTTGCACTTGATTCTAATAGAAATGGGATGCTCTCAGAGTTTTGGTAGAGGAGAGCCATGAGTAGGTGTCCCTTTTGAAATGGCTCTCCTAGCAGTTGTCTAGTGGGGTCTGGATTGGAGGAGGGGGAATGTGGGCCCTGGGAAACCATTAGAAGTCTCTCACAGAAGCCCACGTGGGAGATGATGGTGGCTGGGGCAAAGATAGTGGCAGTGGGGATGGAAGGAGGTGGAATAGTATAATGTTTGGTAGATAAGATGGTCAGGTGTTGATGATTGATTGGATGTGAAATGAAGGAGAGGGAGGTAGCCAAGTATGTCTAATAGGTTTCTGATGAGGCACCTGAGTGGATGGGGTGCCGTTTCCTGAGAGGTGAGGAACACTGGAGGAGCCTGAAATAACAGGTTTTAGAGTGAATGGGGGAGTGTTATTTTAGACACGTTTCTGACATGCGTTTCAAGTGCCTGTGAGACATCCAAGTAGAGGATGACTATGGGCAGTTAGGTATACGGGTTTGAGCTTCAGGAATGCATATTGTATTCTATGACTGTGAGAACAGAAAGAACCACCTTATTCTTTTTTTCATGACTGCATGTTTAAGTACTAAGGTACCAATTATGTGGTGTAATTATCTTAAGGAAAATATACATAATATGGAGAGAAAGAAATGTTTTTTGCCCAGAACGTTTTTTTTTTAATTGAAGTATAGTTGATTTACAATTTTGTGTTAGTTTTAGGTGTTATCACAGGTGTGATCACAGCAAAGTGATTGTTATACATATATTTTCTTTTCCAGATTATTTTTCGTTACAGGTTTTTACAAAATGTTGAGTACAGTTCCACCCTGAATGTGCCCCACCACCCCCCACCGCCAAATTGTCTAATCTCATAAGGTCAGCACAGTGGGGCCTACTTGGTTGAGAGAGAGGAGTAGTTTAAAATGTGAGTTTCCTTTAAGAGAAAGGGGAAATGAGGTTCCCCTAGCAGGTGGTTTTGGTCTTATATTAGAGGAGGTCCACCCGATTTATTATTTTAACAGAAGGGATGGAGGAGAATGTACAGAGGGATGGAGGGGAAGATACAGAAAGCTATGTAGACTGAATGGTGTGAAGTTGAGGACGTATCCATCTGGTGGATTCTATTTTCTTTGTTAAGTAGGAGGCTAGGTCATCTACTGAGATGACAGAAGGGAGAAGGAAGGGATGCTATTTGAAGGGAATGAAGAAGACTGGAAGTCACCATTGTCTTTTGACCAGACAAACATGTGATTTATTGGCAGTTGAAGACTTTGTTGAGGTCCTTTCTGCCCTGTTATATGTGGGTGTTTTGGCATTCCTCAGCAACTTGGGGACATATTTGGAGAAGGTGGGTAATTGAGCTTATCAAGGGGTTTTGAAGTTTTACCAGGTAGAGAGGATGAAAGGCAAAGGAAATATAGGCTATTGAAATACTGGGTCATGGAATCCAAGTTGAGTGGAGAAGCAGAAGGCAGGAAAGGAGCAATGGAGTGAGAGAGTGGCACTCAAACTTTGGTGTGCATCAGAATCATTTGGAGGATTTGTTAAGACATAAGTTGCATTCATTTGTAAAACAGGAAGATAAGTTCTGATGCCTTTTTCATTTGATTATTGTAGAGTATAAAGAGGGAGCATGTGAATATTCTCTTTAATTTGAAAAGAGCTATTAACATGCCTTTTTTTTTTTTTTGCAGTAAGGCATTCAGATTTAAGGTGGCTCAATAAATCAGCAAGTAATTCTTGGTATAAGAATACTTTCATTTCCCAGGTGCCTGATTACACACAGGTTACATACTTTGTGTATTCCAGCCTTTTGCTCTGACTTACCGGCAAAGCGCTCATTATTTGTCTCTAGTGGATCAAGCGTTTTCTGTGATCCCTAATGAAAGATTTAACCTCTCTGTGCCTTTTTAAAATGAGGCAATCAATGTTTGCATTGTTTTGCTTCCCCATGAGGAAAGTATGAGATTTCATTATTTTTTTTAAATAAAAACTTATTCTTATACTTTTGACATTTTTCACATATAATAAAAGTCTTCATTTTAGTTATAGAATCTGGTGATTTATTATAATGGTGATGATGGCTAACACTTATTGAGCATTAATTGTGTGCCAGTCACTGTCCCAGTTACACAGTAAATAGGACAATCCAAGGAAGAGCCTACTTAGTGTTTTTATATATTTCACTTAATCCTTTCAGTAGTCTTAGGAAGGTATACACTACATTCCCCCTATTTTACAAATAAGTTAAGTAAGGCTTAGGGAAGCAATAGGCCCAAGTCATGCAGCATCTGTATGATAGCTAGGGTTCAAATCCAAGGTTATCCAATTCCATACACCTGCTCATAATCACTAGACTAGAATTGCAGCAGTCAACATAGTAGTGTCTTCTGTTAGTCATTGAGTCAGCTGGCTTATTAATTTTGCAATCATATGCAGACTTAAGCACTGGGAGCTTGTGTGTCATTCTTTTGAGTTCTATATAAGATGGGATTATCAGGGTTTATGAATATGCAGATGAGAATGGAGGCACTTGAAGTTAAGAAATGTTCATGGCCCCATCTTAATCATTTATTCAACAAAAACTTATTGAAAACTTAGGGTTTGTAAGGACATTGTGCTAAGTATGTTCTAAGGAAGATAGTCTGAATTCTTACTGGTTTAGCATAACTTAGGGATTTTAACATTGGGGCTCAAAAGAGAAGCAGAGATAAATTGTGGGAAGAAGATTAGATTGAAGCTTGAGAGATCTAGGTTCTAGTCTGGTACCAGAGTGCTATAGATGGGTTGGGGGTTTTATCGGAAATGGTACAGTACTTCCTGTGAAATGGCTAGAACTTGTTGAATGAAAGCCATGGTTTGGAACTAATTTTGTTTTACAGTTCTGTGATATTTTCTGTTATGAAATTCTTCTCTTTTGTTTATTCATACATCCATTGGGCCCATTGGGCAGTGTATATGTTTGTTCCACACCTCTGCCTAAGTGGCTGATCAATTTGGAAACATGCTTGTGTGCAGAGGACTGGAGGGCAGATATAAGCCAGAGGTAGAATCAGTACCCTGGAGAGCTCCAAGTGGGCATGTGATCCGAAAACAAACCAGTCCTTAGGCTGTCAATGATTGTAATTCTCTGCAAGAACCTTAGAATGTTAACAGATCCTGAAGTCATGCCCTTCATTTAATATAGATTCCTTAAAAATGATGGCTCCAGTTTGAACTTATTTCATAGGTTTGTAGACTTGGAAAGATCTTTGGGATCATCTCACTGATGTCTTAATTTTAAATATAAAGAAAACAGAGACCCAGAATGAGAATAGCAAAAGGATAAATGGTCTGGACAAGAACCCAATCTTTTGACTCAAAGGCCAGTGCTTCATGTGTGGTGATGGATCCACCTGTCTTTAAGTGTCCTCTTAATAAAAGCAGTTCAGATTATAAGAATAAAGTGAAGTGAAGTGAAGTCGCTCAGTCGTGTCCGACTCTTTGCGACTCCATGGACTGTAGCCTACCAGGCTCCTCTGTCCATAGGATTTTCCAGGCAATAGTACTGGAGTGGATTGCCATTTCCTTCTCCAGGGGATCTTCCTGACCCAGGGATTGAACCCAGGTCTCCCGCATTGTAGATAGACGCTTTACTGTCTGAGCCACGAGGGAAGTCCTTGTAAATAAGTCCTTCTTATTTATAAGAATGAATCCTTATTTATTTATTTATATAAATAAGTCCTTCTTATTTATAAGAATAAAAGAAGTAGGAAATCTTACACAGTGTTTGTAGCAAGAACTTATAGTTTTCTTCTTGAACCAGGGTTTAAGATGATCTCATAGGACCATGGCAAAGGGATATATAGTGTCAGTTTCTTTAGATACTCTTGGTGTCTTTCAGTGGAGAATATTCTTTTTTATTACTGGAACATAAACAGAGGGTATTGTGCTGAGAGATGAATTGCTGCATTGTTCTATATCTCTGGAAAAGGCACTGCCGCTGCTGCTGCTAAGTCACTTCAGTCGTATCCGACTCTGTGTGGCCCCATAGACGGCAGCCCACCAGGTTCCCCCATCCCTGGGATTCTCCAGGCAAGAACACTGGAGTGTGTTGCCATTTCCTTTTCCGCTGGAAGAGGCACAAGCTCTGATAATTTCTTCTGCAGAGCTGCTACTGGTCTTCTAGTGTAGGGTGGTTGTGGTCTGTTCTTCACATTGCTGCTGCCCTAGCAAGTTTTCTTAGTACAAATAGATACCCAAAGGTCAGAGCTGAAGGATCTTACCTAAGGTCTGCCTCCTTAATTTTATGGAGTACTTTTAGTTCTGAGCTATTCTCCAACTTTAAGTGTATCTCAGGGGCTCTGAAATTGAACACTCAGGCTTGTTCTTACATTGACCTACTTGGAAATGGCTTACCAGAAATCTTTTCTGAACCAGAGGAATATACCTTAAATAGGTCAGTTGCAGAGAACCTCTTTTGAAGCACACTCTGAAACAGCATCTGGCCTGAGGTGATAGGGTAGCATGTCTTCAGGCAAAAACTTTCTCAGATACTCATTTGACTTCTCTGCGAAAGAAGCTTTTTAGTCCACTTGATATTCTCTTGTGAAGTTCACTCTGTGTTTCCCATGTGGGTTTCTGCCTCTGGGCTGGCTTTCTGCTGGTTTCCTCTTCCATTCTCTTTCTTTATGTTGTACTTTTTAATGATGATGATTCTTTGCCTTTGACAGGTGTTTCAGTTTGAAAATTGTTGACACATCCTTATTTAATCCTCCCACCAATTATATGAGATATATATTATACACATTTTAGTATATAGATTTAGCAAACATTTATGAATGTTAGCTACAGGCTCTCATATATACCATTTTTAAAAGTGTCAAGTTTCATCCACATTTTAGGAAAGAGAAACTAGAAGCTCAAAGAAATTAAGTAACTTCTATTCCATTCTTGTTTTCTTGTTTTCTTTCTTTCTTTTTTATACCTATCACCTGATTAGAATTGTTCTTAGCACTTAGGAGAGGTAAAAGACAAGTTTGCTGTTCTCCGGAACTCATGCAGTGTCTGAGGGAGTCAAGATTTGTAAAGATAGTGTAGACTTTAATCAAGGTTAAGAGTTAATTGTTGGTTATACTTCCAAAGGAAAAAAAAATAAGTTGATCTGTTAGAAGAGAGCAAGAAAAATCAGAGTGGACCAAAGAAACAAATACAATTTACTGATGAGAAGATAGAACCTAAATTGAGGGATCTGGAGCCATTATAGGTTCCTGATCTGTGGATAAGATGAGAAAGAGTTAGGTTAGGAATGTTAAACTAACTAGAGGGATTAGTGGGAAAAGAGATTAGAGGCTGAAACACAAACTAGGAAATTGTTTTAATCTAGATTACCCACAGGGGCCAGGCCTGGCCATGTCTTTGAAGTTATAAGAGAAAAGAGAATTTTTTTTTTTTTAATACAAAGGATCATAGCATTTTTGAAATTCTTAGCTTTACCCCTATAGTTTAGCCTTCAAAGAAGTGGTAATTTAGTGACTTTGAACTCTTTGTATCCCTCTTCTCTTCCTTTGACCCTAAAATGCTGTTTTGAACTTGGTAATACTCTCTTCTCCCATATCCTGTGTGGAGATCTCCCTCCCAGAACCCTCTGTTCTGTCTCAATCTGTATTATTTGCTATCTAGGCCTATTGCATCCTGGGGTTTTGTTTTTTCTTTCAATACTCTCCTGGGGATTAGACGCTATTTTATGGATTCAGCTTTTTTTCTTTATTTTATATTCTCATTCTTCAGGAGCACATACTCCCGGAGGTTTTGAGAAAGAGGCCTAAGAGATGAGTCTTCTGAGAATTGCATGTTCAAAAAGATTGTTTTTGTACTCATACATTTGGCTTACAGCTTTGTTGAATACAGAATTCTAGATTGAAAATAGTAATTTTCTCCCAAATTTAGAAAATTATTGTTTCTTTCTTAACAGCATCTCATTTTACTTTGAGAAGTTTAATACTGATACATTAAAAAGGCACAATTGAAAATCGAAAAGCTCAATGCTTGAACTTTTGGTGATACAGATTTCTGTATCAAACAATTTGAGGATATACGTGGAACATTTATAAAAATTAATATGAACGAGTCATAGAGAACACATAAGGTTTCAGAAATAGAAATTATACAAAAAACATAAATGTTTAAATTCTTTATGTATGTTGAAAATTTAAAAGCATATAGCTAACCTACTGTATATAGCACAGGGTAAATCTGTTCAGTATTGTGTAATAACCTAAATGGGAAAAATATTTGAAAAAGAATAGATACATGTGCACGTGTAACTGAATCACTTAGCTGTACACCTGAAACTAACACAATATTGTGGGGGGGTTTTTGACATTAAAGAAAATTATCTATTAAATTCACATTTTAGTGCTTCACATTTCTATGAGTGCAGACTGTAACTTTTTTTTCAGTTCATATGCAGAACATATTTACCCATTACCCATGTGACACCATTGAATATATTATTGATTTAGAAACAAAGATTTCAGTAGAATTTTAGTTCTGAACACTATGGGGAAAATACATTTTCTTTGGAATTATCCATTATTAACACATTATTAATCAACTGTATTCTAATATAAAGTAAAAAAATTGTGAAAGGCATACTGCCAAATAAGTAACACAAATTTAAGATGCCTAAAACTGAATGAAAATGAAAACATTACATAGCAATATTTGAGGGATAAAGCAAAGGTAGAGTTTTGAAGAAAACTTATATTTTAAATACATAAATTAGTTAAGAAATCTTTAAAATGAATGAACTGTTTTATGAAGTTAGGAAATGAGGAGAATAAGCTGAAAGGAAAAAAGAAGCACATAAAAAATAATGGATTTCCATACACACAGAAAAGACCTGTTGAGATTTTGTGATTGTAATGACTCTGTGGACCAGTTTTGGAAGAAATGACATCTTTGTAACTTCTAGTTCATAAACATGATGTATCCCACCATTTATATGTTGCTTCTGTAACTTCTCTAAATTTCATTTTGTGGTTTTTCAGTGTGGAGACTTTTGCATATTTCATTACCTTTATCCCTGGGTGTTTGGTGGTTTTTTTTAATGCTATTATAAATGGCATTATTCTTTGAAATTCATTTTTTTTTTGCTGACTGCTGGCACATAGAAACAAGTAAATTTTTGCAAAAAAAAAAAAGACAAAACTAGAATGTTATCATTTTGCAATGCCTAGTGAATTAATGTATCTAGGTATTGAGCAACAACAGCTATTCAGTTCAGTTCAGTTGCTCAGTCGTGTCAGACTCTTTGCAACCCCATGGACTGCAGCAGTCCGGGCTTCCCTGTCCATCACCAACTCCCAGAGTTTACTCAAACTCATGTCCATTGAGTCAGTGATGCCATTCAACCATCTCATCCTCTGTCATCCCTTGCACTTCCCGCCTTCAATCTTTCCCAGCATCAGGGTCTTTCCCAGTGAGTCGGCTCTTCACATCAGGTGGTCAAAGTATTGGAGCTTCTATACATTTTATACATGTTTTCTGTGATCTGAACTAATGAGCAAGATGATTAGTGGAGAAAAGAAGGGAGCTGTATAAGAAAAAATTTTGTTTTTTTTTTTACTACTCTATGCTGGTCTCTGTGCTAGGGCATTTCACAGATAGTATCTTAATATTCAAAACCCAGTATCCCTGTTTTACTGAGTCTCACAGAGGTTAAATAACTTGATCATTATAGTGAGTTAGCAGAGTAGAAGTTAAAGCCCTAACTTGACCTGGTTCCAGATTACAGATTACTTCTGCTTTTTCCATTGATTTGATATTGGCAAGCAGAAATGTGGGGGGTACACTGATTTCTCTCTAAATTCATTCTCTATTGTATTGGTCCTTCAATTAGTATTTTGTGTATATGAAAAATTTTCTGGAAATATGTATGCTAAATTCTCTTTCTCCAACTGATCAATACAGACAGACTCATTATATTTTCATTCTAACAGAAAAAAAGTGATAGTTCTAAGAAGATATCATAAGATATGAAAATACAGTATTACCTTTAAATATCGTTTTTTTAAGGGAGTTTTATTTCTAGTGAAACATGGAAAAAAGATAGGAATGAGTTACAAATATAGTCTAGTTTCTGAACAGTGCCAGAACAGTCTTATACATATAGAAATATATGTATTGGGAGAGATATTGTTTTTAATATTTTGTGTTGGTTTTAGCCCTCAACACTATATAAACTTGGATTAGACTTGCTAATAGATTGACAAAAATTAAAACTGTTACTTTTCTGACTCCAGCTTGATTTTCTAAAGTTTATTTTGTATTTAATTTTGACCTGGATTTATTTCTCTTAGCATTTTATCTGTTGATAGCTTTGTTTGTATTCTAAGTTCACAGGAAACTGATCTCTTCTACTCTCTGTTGCCCTACTTCTCCTTTCCCACGTTGCTGCTGTTGTTTAGTTGCTCAGTCATGTCCAACTCTTTGTGACCCCATGGAATGTAGCCCGCCAGGCTCCTCTGTCAATGGAATTTCCCAGGCAGGAATACTGGAGTGGGTTGCCATTTCCTCCTCCAGGGGGTTTTCCCGATAGAGGGCTCAAACCTGTCTATACTGCATTGGCAGGCAGATTCTTTACCACTGAGCCACCAGAGACGCCCGTTCTACTCCCTTATCGTGCCTTTATTGTTACTATAAGACAATCGGGAGATTTTGTGAAATGCTTAAAACAAGCATATAAATTGAGCTCGGTTTAATTTTAAAAGAATGTTAAAACTAAAAATAATTATATAACTATACCTGAAATATATTGACGGTTTTAGAGCATGGTTTCTCAAAGTTTCTCAAAGATACTCTGCCTGCCTGAGTCAAAAGCCCCAGGATGCTCATGATTGTAAAAGCATACTCCATAGGTCCCTCTCCAACCCTTCTGAATCAGGATCTCTGCATTTCTAAATGAGTGCATGCGTTTAGAATTTGATTTTCATCCTTTTCTCAATTTCCGTATTTCTTACCTATAATGTCTTTAATGATTTATAGATATCGATAGACCATCTGCAGGTTGACTTTGTAGATTTGTGATGTAAGTGGAAGATGTTAAGAGCATAAATACATTTTCTTTCCAACAAATTAATGATCTCTTTAATGATAATATATGATTTCTGAATGATTCCCAGCTGCATTATCAAAGACATTAAATTAAAATGTTATTAGGCTTTGTGTATAGACTAAAAGAGGAATCAAGACTCAGAATTTCTTTTTCCAGAACGAGTATCAGTTATTGCAGTCATTATTAACCTTTGTATGTCTGTATGGCTTGAGATAACAGTAATTTACTTCTTTTCCTGACAAGCAGTTGTTCCCTTTCTGTTTAAATATGTCAGAGGCAGGAAGCTCTTTCCTGAAGTAAACTGTTCCTTGCAGTGAAGGACAATTTGCCTCTATTATTTCCACTTATTCTAGGATCAGTTCTTCTGATAATGATTAAGCTCTAGCCTGTCAAAGTAGACCCAGTGAATGAGTCAAGATAAGTATTGGGGAAGGGAATATGAAGGCAGGGCTGAAACAGTAAGAGCAGCCTGGGCAGAGAAAAGCCCAGAAAGGAACATGGGCTCTGGAGATCTATTTGATTATTTCACTTTCCCTGACCTAGTTAAAAGATTCTGTTGGAGTGTCATAAGGTGCTGAGAATGGCTTCCAAAAGGAGCTGCTGCTGCTGCTGCTAAGTCGCTTCAGTTGTGTCCGACTCTGTGTGACCCCATAGATGGCAGCCCTCCAGGCTCCCCCATCCCTGGGATTCTCCAGGCAAGAACACTGGAGTGGGTTGCCATTTCCTTCTCCAATGCATGAAAGTGAAAAGTGAAAGTGAAGTCGCTCAGTCATATCCAACTCTTAGCGACCCCATGGACTGAAGCACTTACCTTTATTATCTCCCACCCCACCCCACCCCCTGAGAGTCCCTTCTCATTTCAGTTCCATGCTGGTTCCAACTACTTTCTCATCATATAAAACAATTCTCTAATGGTAGCACTTGAGCCCTAAGTCACCATCAGTTTGGATGAGAAGGCATATTTATGTCTATCTCTCTGGTTACATGCATCTCAAGTATTATGTTGCCAGGTGGTTTCTTAAGAGGGCAATTGATTAAACCATATGGATAAAAATGCAAGCAGCAGGTGTCAGTTCCCACATACAAAGAGCTTAGAAGTCATGACACCCACCCTTACACAAGAAACAACTGAGCAAAATGAAAACGGGTAACTTTTCTTGGACAGTAGGAAATCAGTAATAAGTAAGTTTTCTTATCAGAGAGCTGAGATTGCTGCCCCAAAGTATGGAGAGACTTATCCAGAAAAACAGTTGAGATCTGCTTACTTGGGGCAGAAGCTTCCACAGTCATGAACTGGTGGGAACACCTAGATGGTAATTTAGATGAATTGCTACAGGCTGAGTGCAGGCTAGCTGGAGAGTGAGAAACTCCTGGGGCCACAATCTTAGAGATGTCCCACATTTTCATAGGTTTTACACCCAAGAACCTTATCAGGTTCTCACTGTGAAGAGCCAAGAAAGACCCCATCTTGATTCTGGCAAGAAGAGGAGAGTAACTCTTATGAAATGTACCTGGAGCCTTCTTTGTAACAAAGGTCTGCTTTCCAGGGGAAGACTTGGCCAGAGCCCTATCCCACCTGTGGAAAGGACATTTCTCTGACTCCAGCCCCTCATGTCTTATTGTCTCACCTAAGTGAGGAGAGGAGAAAGAAGTTGAGAAACACTGGTGAAGGTCCTAGTCCAGGGACAGAATCCCTCTAAAAGACTGAGATATACTCATAGGACTATAGAACTCTTCCTTCTCCCTTATCTTACCACTCGATTAATAGGACTCTGATATAATAACTGGATTACAGTCAATAGTCTAGTATTAGATAGTTGGTGATGTTTGCACAACCTTCTGAATATACTGCTGCTGCTGCTGCTGCTAAGTCGCTTCAGTCATGTCTGACTCTGTGCGACCCCATGGATGGCAGCCTACCAGGCTCCCCCATCCCTGGGATTCTCTAGGCAAGAACAATACACTAGAACTCTCTAAATCGTACACCTTAAAATGGTGAATTTTATCTTATGTGAATCATATCTCAGTAAGCTAAGGAAAAAAAATAAAGAAATCTGAATAATGTTTGTACTTTAGTTAATAATAAAGAATATAATGACTTATTAATTTTGATAAGTGTACCATATGAATGTAAGATGTTAATAGACAAAGCTAGGCTTGGGGGTTTTGAGAACTCTCGATCTAAAATTGTCCTAAAAAATAGAGTTGGTTTTAAAACAGGAAAGCAGCTGTTTCAACATCAGAAGTGAAAACAAAATCTCCCTTATGAAAGCAGAAATAGTTGGATTCAGTTGTTTTTGAAAAAAGAAAAAGATTTAGAGGGAGAGAAAAACCTAATCACACTGCAAAGTATGGATTGAGGATGTTCACCAAAACTCTTGGGGCTATTCGTAGAAAATCCAGCTGATTCTTATGCAAACTGGATATCTTATTTGGCATAACTACTGAGTTTTTCAGCCCAAACATTTCCCTCTCTTCCCCCCAACATTTCTGTACTTATTTCAGAATGTTTATAGCATGTTGGATATGGAAATAAATATGCTGGAGCCCTGATATCACAGGGTGATGTGGTAGTGACGTTTGGAAGGTAAAGCACTATATTCTGTTTCCAGAATCTCTTCACCAGTTTTGTGAAGTTTGTCTCTAGGGGAGAAAGGACTGACGCAAATTGTAGCAAGGGAAAGGAAAAGAACAGATCCGTGTCAAAATGCACCTCAAGCTGTGCTCAGTAATCAAAAGGAAATGTTGCTCCTTTATTGTTGCAACTGTCTGATCTTCCCTTGTGAAGTTCTTTCCGTCCTCCAAGACCATGTCTTCTGTGAAACTTCTGTTTCTCTCTAGTCCGTATTATGTCTCTGTTGAATTGCTCTAACTACAATTGGTGTCACTACTTTGGCCCTTAAGTACTTATATATAGTCTGGTTATTTGGGACATCGATATCATGTATGACATGTCTGCTTTTTGTGAGACTCTGTGGGCGGGAGCTCATTTCAGTTCTGATTGTGAGATACAGTTGGGCTTCAGAGGTGGTAAAAGAACCTGTTTGCCAATGCAGGAGACACAGGAGATGAGGGTTCGATCCCTGGGTCGGGAAGATCCCCTGGAGAAGGGCATGGCAACCCACTCCAGTATTCTTGCCTGGAGAATCCCATGGACAGAGGAGCCTGGCAGACTATAGTCCATAATGTCGTGAAGAGTAGGACACGACTGAAGTGACTTAGCACGCACGTAAGATGTAACTAGGTTGTATGTGCGTGTGCTTAGTCACTCAGTCGTGTCTGACTCTGTAACCCTGTGAACTGTAGCCTGTTAGACTCCTCTGTCCATGGAATTCTCCAGGTAAGAATACTGGAGTGGGTAGCCATTCCCCTCTCCAGGGGAATCTTCAGACTCAGAGATTTTCTTTGCCTTAACACCATCAATAATTTATTTTGCATTCTTCTCTATTGTATGTATGTTAGGAAGCACTCGTAAATCCTTTGTAAAAGGGTTTAAACATTAAAATTACTTGTGGGTGTGTGGTTATTATAGCTGGTATGGTGAGAACAGTAATTAGCAAGTCAGTAGACTTGGGTTCTCAGTGATCTGGGACATTAACTAGTTATTTGCATTTCCTAGCTTCCATTTTGCCACTTGCAATATGAAAGAATACTATCTTATACAATTTCTAAGGACATTTTGGGATATAAAATTCGTGGGACTTCCCTGGTAGTCCAGTGGTTAAGAATCTGCCTTCCAGTGCAGGGGACATGGGTTTCATCCCTGGTTGAGGAACTAAGATCCCACATGCCGCAGGGTATCTAAGCCTGCCCACCACAATTTAGAGAGTCCGTGTGCTACAGTGAAGATCCTGTGTGCTGTAACTAAGATCCGACCCACAGCCAAGTAAATAAACAAACAAATAAATAAACATTAAAAATAAATATGTGTGTCAGTCTCATCCCACTATGTGAAAGTCTCTGACAGCAGCAACTGTCCTTCGTTCCTTGTATCTCGCAGAGCTTATTACATAAGACAGAGTACCTGTTGGGATATTAATAAAAATTTTTGTTAATTAAACATTTTTCTAGGCACTGTTCCTGTGTATGGAGTCATGGTTATATTTTCAAATTGATACCCCACTAATTTTTACTAACAGATGAGGAGGTCCATTTATTTCACAGAATACTGCAGAGTGCAGACTTTTCTATGCTGCAGGCATTATGAACTGTTTGCACATACCCTGGGGCTTTCTGCAGGGCAAGTAAATGGCTACGCTTGTCCCAATATGTTCCATTTGGCCCATTTATCAAAACTGAGATACTGTAACCTCTGTAGTAGACATTAATGTCAGGCTTTCTGGGAAGAGATAGCAAGTCTCTTCTATCTCTCTAAGATACAAAGGTCTTATCGTTGATGAAAGGCAGATAGGAGGACATATAAGAGAGCTAAACTTAGAGTTCTAAGTTCTGGTTCTGGCTCTGCCTTTGATTTTTATTTTTGAAACAATAAAGTTGGTTTTTAAAAATATAATCCCAACATTATTGGTCCCAAATAATTTTACACAGATTTTTTTTTCTTTTTTTACTTTCTTCTAAACTTTGGAAAATCACTATACCTCTCAGGTCTTTAGACTCTTCATCTTCACACTGAGGCGTTGGACAAGATGATTCTTGCAGTCCTTTCCCAGAGCGAACATTCCAGAACTTGTATGGCTTAAGTGCTTGAAGATGATAGGCTTTGCCTGAAACCCCTGATGGGTGATAAAAGTTCACAGTCACACTCATAGCTTGAGCCTAGAGCACTGAGGGAATCCAGATTTTCTCCTTGATAAGTTGTACAATCACCTCTAGTGCTTGAGGCACTGTTACCTCCCGGATAGATCCACTTCAGATATTTTGCAACTGTACACGGGAAAGTTTATATGGAATCACACAGATGCAGCCTAAGTTCTGTTTTTCATGTCTGAAAATACTACCCTAGTACTTAATTGATAGTTAGCTGGCTTTGGAGTTCTAGATTGGAAGTCTTTTTCCCTTAGAATGTTGAAGGCATTATCTTCTAGATTCCAGTATTGTTCCTGAGAAGTTCAAAGCCACTTTGATTGCTCATCTTTATTCCTGGTTTTTTCTATGTGATCTGTTCCTGTGGCTCTTCCTTAAAAGCTTTAAGTATTTTCTCTTTGGCTTGCTCTTCTGAAATTTATAATGTTGAACCTTCATGAAAATCTATTTTCCTTCAGTTGGAAAAACAAGTCCTTTGATCTTGAATGCATTCTCTTGAATTATTTCTTCGTTCATTTCCAACCCGTATTTTTCTCATCTCTCTTTCTGGAGCTACTGTTATTTGGATGTTGAACCTTCTGAACCAATTGGCTAATTTTCTTAATTTTCTTCTCTTCTGTTTTCCATCTTTGAGTTTTTTAAAAATGTATCTTTCAGAAGGTCTCCTTAACTTTTCTTCCAACCTTCCTACCTTTTTTTCAGCAATATTTTATTTTTCTCTTAAAAAAACTTCCCATTTAAATCATACATTTCAGTGGTTCCTAGTGTTTCCGCAGAGCTGTGCAGCCAACACTATTCGATCTTAGAATATATTCTTTCTCATCACCCCTAAAAGAGATCCATCCTATCTCCCCTCACCTTCTCAGCTATAGACAGTCACTGATGTAGTAACTAAGAGTTACTGGAGTCACATAACTAGGTAGTCATAGAGTCAGGACTGAAATACAGGTCTGATGCTCCAAGTTCATGCTGTTCTCATTATGTGCCTTCCAAGGTGAGAAAAAGCAGGCTCGTAGGGAACTAATGAAGTAATGCCCGGGTGAGGTAAAAAGTGCCTGTGATGCCACAGCTCTTGAATTTTCTCGATGCTGATTTCACATAGTCTCCTTGTCCCATGAGCCATGAAAATGTTTGGCAAAATCCAGTGTTTGGGCATGTAAAGTATATTTTTCAGGTTGATTTTTGAACCTAGAAGTAATCTTTTTTTTTTTAAATTCAGACCATGTGTACCAATATCTTTTGATTATGATAACATGATCACCATGAGAAGTGAGGCTAAAGGAAAAAATGATTTCCAGGGAATAATGCTAAGAGTCATTACTAGGTGTGAGACACTATACCAAGTATTTTACCGGTATTGATTAATCCTCACAAGAATCCTATTGGAGAGGTATTATTTTCCGCCAAGACTAAGAAAGGGTTAATAACTTGTCTAAATATCACATGGCTCCTTAGTAGTAGAGCTGCACTTTGAGCCTTCACCTCTGTCATTACAAGGTCCTTGAGCATCCCTTTACACTGCTCTGGAAACAAAATGGCTTCACCCTTATAGCCCGGGGAGAGATGAGTTCAGTTCCAGGAATATTCGTGTAGGAATACCCTTCAAACATGGCTACAGATTTCAAACAAAATCAGCTTAAAGTGTTTTAGGGTGTTCTACCATCTTAATTGTGGTGGAATAAAAATGTTCAACTATAAGAATATGAAGGTTGATAGTTTAGAGGAAAGATAATTGAATTTTTGAATAGTGTGAAGAAAGTAAATAGCATCATCTGTTAGTGTATTTTGCTGATGAGAGGATTTATCACATCTGGATTTTAGGGCATTTTTAGCCAGTAAACAACAAAGATTAGTCAAAGGTTAATTTCCACTGTTAACTTGGTAGTACTTGGCATATAAATGCTTAATGAATGCTCATTGAATAAACAAGTGAAAAGCTGCCTTTTATTTAAGCAGACACAATTGTCTTTTGTAATGCAGTGCTGTAAGTATGTCCATAATATCAAATCACAAAAAGAACTTCTTGAAAGGAAAATGGAATAAGTAATGTTACCTTCTGTTGGTTTCTGAAAGAATGGGCCATTGTTCCAGATATTTTGCATTTCCACTTTCTTTCCAACTCTAATATGTTATGATGCCATTGTCCAGAAGCTTTGCTGAATGTTGGAGCAAATTATATATCACCATTTCATTGTCACAGAAGCCAAATTGGTTTATTGAACAGGCCCCTGGATAATTAAAACTTATTAATTCAGGCCCCAGATATACTGGGTATATTAGTATTAATGTCTCTGTGGGTTTTTAATCCAAGGAAACTTTAGACATAGGAATGCTCTTGGTTGCTTGCTGTCAACTGAGAGATGCATGCTAGGAAAATGTGATTGACGTCATTAGCCCCTTTTGACAGCGTAATGTTATTCTCAGAGCACGCCACAGCATATGAGTTATTTTTGTCTTCTGTGGGTCAGAATCTGGGGCTTGTTCCTATTCCCTGGGAAGGTGGGCAGATTGTTTAATGATGGCTTTGCCCGCCAAGATATTTGATCTTAATAATGGGCTCAAATTTTCCTTTGTTCCATTGGGAACTTAAATTGTTTCAAGGAAACTTAGTAGTAAAATACTTTGATGTGGGGAAAAATAAGTACCTCTCACTGAAATCAGTTTGTTCTCATCATTGATCCTGAGCATGTTTTTCTCATTTCCATATCAGTAACTTTATTTTCTGAGTGTCCTGCCCCTCTTTGCTGATATCCTTAATATATATCCTTTCTGTCCTAATAGACCTTTCCAGAAGCCTACTCCCATCCCCTTTCCCCCAACTGCCCTTTCCGCTTTCTCTGAAATTTTATTATAAAAAGACTGCTATGCAATTTAATGCTTAGTTATCTACTGTCTTATATTATTATCTCATTGTTTTATGTTTTTTTCACTTTGTCTCCTTAAAATATTTGCTTCTTGAAACCAAGGAGCAATCTTTGTTCAGCTCTGTAATCCTAATATTGCTGAATTTGTCCCAGAAAAAAGGATGTATAGAAGAAGGAGTAAAAGACTGTAAAGGAACTTAATATTTATTGAACTGATACCCAGTACTAGGTATATGTAACTTATAGTTTATTTAAAATTTTAAAACAATAGCCTAAAGATGGGAAGTATTAGGTCCATTTTACTCCTGAAGAGACTTGGCCTCAGAGAGCTTGAGTGATAGGGTCAGAGGTAGTGTGGAGTTACAGTATTTAGTCTTGAATCTCTCTTTCTCTGCCATTTACTATCACAATAACTTTCTTACCCTTTCTAAGCTTCAGTTTCAAGATGGGGATAATACCTGCTCTACTGGGTATTCATGACCCTTAATGAGAAAGATAATGTAGATGAAGAGTCTTTGAATGTCCAACCCATAGATAGTCTGTAAATGAGACATATGTGAAAGTAGAATGAACAGGACTCCCTGTTGGAGTGAGTGTGGTACACAGGGAGAGAAAAAAATGAAACATGACTCCCAGGTGTCTGTCTTGAACTACTGAGAAGATAATGATATAATCTGCAGAGAATTTGACACACTAGAAGAAAAACAGGTGTGGAAGGGGAATACAGAGGTTAATTTCGAGATCTTGAACAGGCAATTGAATATACAATTCTAGAGCTCAGAGGGAAGATCTGAGACAAAGATCCAGTGTAAAATCTGGGAGTCACTGGCCTGCATGTGGTCAACTGAAATTATATACAGTCTGGGGAACTGAAATAAAAAAGAAGAAAAACAGAACCTCAGAGTCTTCTGGCACATCAACAAGCATACCAACGTAAACATAATAGGAGTTCTTAAAGGTGACAGACGAAGGAAAGACTATTTGAAGAAATAAAACCAGGGAAAAGAATATCTAGAGAAATAAAGCCAGAAAACTTCTCAAATTTGATGAAATACATGATTTGATAGATTCAAGAAGCTCAAAAAATTCCAAGTGTAGGATAAGCTCAAAAGAGATCCATACCTAGAGACATCATAATTCAGTTTTGTTGAAAGCCAAACCCAAAGACAGTCTGAAAATGGCAAAAGAGAAGTGACTCATATCATTTATAAGGAATCTTTAAAAAGATTATCAGCTTATTTTTCATCAGAAATGATGAAGGCAGTGGCACAAGGCAGTGGGATGACACATTCAAAATATTTAAAAAAAACTGTCAATCAAGAACTCAATATCCAACAACATTATTCTTCAAAAATGGGGAAAATACAATATTCCCAGGTAAACAAAAGTGAGAGGATTAATTGCTGACAATAGTTATAAGTTTCCCAGGTGGCACAGTGGTAAAGAATCTGTCTGCCAAGCAGGAGATATGGGTTCGGTTGCTAGTTAGGGAAGATCCCCTGGAGAGGGAAATGGCAACCTACTCCAGTATTCTTGCCGGAAAAAAATCCCATGGACAGAGGAGCCTGGTGAGCTACAGCCCATGGGGTGGAAAAGAGTTGGACACAACTGAGAGACTGAGCATGCGTGTGTGCACGCATGCACACACCATTCTTAGGAGAAAATATAGATGTCAGTCTTTGTGACCTTGGATTGGACAATGGGGATTTTTTGTTTCTGTTTTTAGATACTACGTCAAAAGAACAAGCAATAAAAGAAAAAAATTGATCAATTTCATCAAGATTAAGAATGTTTGTGTTTCACAGGACACTATCAATAAAGTGAAAACACAAACCACAAAATGGGACAAAATATTTACAAATTATAATAAGCATCTAATCAATAGAATATGAAAATAACTTGTAAAATTCAAAAATGAAAAGACAACTTAATGAAAGAAATGGTCAACGGATTTGAATAGATGGTTCTCTAAAGAACATAAACACATGACCAGTAAGTAGATGAAAAAGTCTCATGAGGACATAGTCCTGAAGGAGTAAAGAGCACTGAGGGAACAGGTGAGATTTTAGATGGCCTGTTAAAATGCTTTAAAATGAAGCCATTAGGAAGATGAGGACGCTCTTTTTGTACTGATACGGAACAATTTCTAAGATCTTTTTAAATTAAAAAAAGAGATGAGGTACAAAGTGTATACAGTCTGTTACTATTTGCATAAAAGAAGAAAAATTATAAATTCAGTTACCTACATAAGTATGAACTTTCCTAGTGACTCAGATGGTAAAGAATCTGCCTGCAGTGGAGGAGACCCTGGTTCGACCCCTGGGTCAGCAATATCAAACCAGTCAATCCAAAGAAAATCGACCGTGAATATTCATTAGAAGGACTGATGCTGAAGCTGAAGCTCCAATACTTTGGCCACCTGATGCAAAGAGCCGACTCCTTGGAAAAGACCCCAATGCTAGGAAAGATCAAGGGCAGGAGGAGAAGAGGGTGACAGAGGGATAAGATGGTTGGATGGCATCTCTGACTCAACAGACATGAGTTTGAGCAAACTCCAGGAGATAGTGAAGGACAGGGAAGCCTGGTACACTGCAGTCCATGGGGTCGTGCAAAGTCAGACACGACTTAGCAGCTAAACAACAACAACATGAGTATAGAGTATCTCTGGAAAGAGGCAAAGAAGCTGAAAACATTGGTTGCCTTTAGGGACAGGAGGGGGATAGAAGGGACAGTGGTGGGGAATGTGGAAGAGTTTTTACTGTGATGTCAGCATGGTACAAAAGATTTTAAAGATCCTTCCCATTATATAACTAGGTCCTTGATAAACTACAGTTAAAATAGCATTTTTAATCATTGCTAGGCCCTCAAAAACATGAAGTCTCTAAACTTCCCTCATTCATATCCCTCCATGAATTTAAAAAAAAAAGGAAAAATAAAGCGAGTGCAAAATGAATTGGGAAAAAGAAAAAAGAGTGGTGGAATGAAATTAGAAATCAACCACAAGAAGAAAACTGGAAAAATCACAAGTCTGTGGAGACTGAGAAACATGCTATTAAATAACTTTACTCAACAAAGAAATCAAGGGAGAAATTAAAAAATTATCTGAAGATAATGAAAATATGACATACCAAAATTTATGGGATACAGCAAAAGTGGTGCTAAGAGGAAAGTTTATAGCAATAGAGGTCTATCTCAAGAAATAAGAAAAATTTCAAATAAATAATCTAATCTTACACCTAAGGGAACTGGTAAGGAGAGAACAAGCAAAGATGAAAGTTAGTAGAAGGAAGAAAATAATAAAGATCAGAGCAGAAATAAATGAGAATAAAAGACAATAGAAAAGCTCAATGAAACTAAAAGCTGGTTCTTTGAAAAAATCGATGAGATTGATGAACCATTGGCAAAATTAACTAAGAAGAAGTAGAGGATCCTGATAAATAAGAAGTGAAAGAGAAGAAATAACAATATACACCACAGAAATAGAATTATAAGAGCATATTATTAACAGCTGCTGCTGTACACCCACAAATTGGGCAATCTACAAGAAATGGACAAATTCTTAGAATCATACAACTTTCCAAGACTTAATCAGGAAGAAATAGAAAGTCTGAAGACTGCTCACTAATACAGAGATTGAAACAGTAATCAAAAAGCCCCCAAACACTAAAGTCCAGGACCAGATTGCTTCCCAGGTGAATTCTACCACACATTCAAAGAACATGTAATACCTATCCTTCTCAAACTGTCCAAAAAATTAAAGAGAAGGGAACAATTCCTAACTCAGAAAGGAAGGAAGGAAGAAAACCACTGTCTTACACCATACACAATTAACTCAAAATGGATCAAAGACTTGAATAAAAGACCTGAAACCATAAACCTCCTAAAGGCAGTATGCTCTTTGACATTGCTCTTAGCAATATCATTCTAGGTATGTCTCCTCAGGCTAGAGAAACAAACGCAAAAATAAGCAAATGGGATTTCCTCAAACTGGAAAGCTTTTGCACAGCAGAGAAAACCATCGGTCAAGGACAACCTACCAGATTGGAGAAGATATTTGCAAATGATATATCTGATAAGAGATTAATACCTCAAAATATATAGAATTCATACTTGACAACTAAAAACAACCCAATTTAAAAATGGACAGAAGATATGAATAGACATTTTTTCAAAGAATATATACATATCTCCAATAGGTACATGAAAAGATGCTAAACATCACTAAGTGTTAGGGAAGAGAGGTGAGCAAATAAATGAATAACCTTTCCTCTATGAGTCTAAATGAACATTTTATAAGAATGATGTATAATTATGGAATTTTTAAAAGACAATAGAAATCCCAGACAGCAATAGCATGTGGATCTAAATGGGGACATTTGAAGTAACAGGCTTCCCTGGTGGCTCAGCAGTAAAGAACCCACCTGCCAATGCAGGAGACGCAGGCTGGATCACTGGGTCAGGAACATACCCTGGAGGAGGAAATGGCAACCCACTCTAGTATTCTTGTCTGGAAAACCCCATGGACAGAGGAGCCTGATGGGCTACAGTCCATGGGGTCACAAAAGACTTGGACATGACAGCGGTTGAGCGCGTGTGCACACACACACACCGCACACCCACACACACACAAGTACTGCTCTGGTTGGTTGAATCCTCAGATGTGGAACCTTGGATTCAGTCTGGAAGGCTGACAGTATTATTTAAAGATTTTCCTCTGAGCTGTGGAGTCGAAGGATTGATGCTCTTACCCTGCCATGCTGTTCCACAGTCAACTATACATCCTTTTTAAAGCACGTATGAAACATTTTTTCAAAACAAAACAAAACTTGAAACAACTAAGGAAGAGATTGGTGATGCAGGTGAAGTGTAATACAGATAGTGCAGTTTAGTCGCTCAGTTGTGTCCGAATCTTTCCGACCCCATGGACTGCAGCACTCCAGGCTTCCCTGTCCATCACCAACTCCGGGAGCTTGCTCAAACTCATGTCCATTGAGTCAGTGATGCCATCCAACCATCTCGTCCTCTGTTGTCGCCTTCTGTTTTCAATCTTTCCCAGCATCAGGGCCTTTTCTAATGAGTCGTCATCAGGTGGCCAAAGTATTGGAGGTTTAGGTCCTTCCAATGAGTATTCAGGGTTGATTTCCTTGAGGACTGACTGGTTTGATCTCCTTGTAATACAGATAAGATGGGCTTTTAAAGATTTTCCTTTTAAATCTCTATTTTGAGCATTTCTAGCACTAAGTGAGCACAATACATGTAATCACTGGTTCTGAAGCGTTGCTCATCCTTGTAAAACTCATCTATATTTTAAATTTGCAGACACTGCTGTGAACTGAGAGGGAACTGCTTGTGTCTTTGACAACATAATTGAATTGTATGAGCAATCTGATTTCCTCTGTTCATCAGGCTTAAATTAGGAGAATGCCAACTCATGCAGCAGCTGCAGTGTTAGACAAGGGCTTTGCATCCAGTAACAAGAATGAGAGGAATAGAGATTTTTGAATTTTGGGTATACTGCTCTTCCTCCATCATTCTTGGTTCCTGAATTGTGACTTCTTTGCTTATGCAAAAGCAAAGTAAAGTAATTTTTGACCTTTCCAATATACCCCGTCCCCAGGTAGCCAGAAGTAATCTCCATCTCTTCTGAGTCACTGCAGTCTTTTAAGTCTTTTATCTGTGCACATTGTTTGGCACAAAGTGGTCAGCTAACAAATGTTTGAAAGAGAAAATAGAAGGGAAAGAGGGAGAAAGAAGATCCGTGCTTTCCAGGAGGAGGTTTTGTTGCAGATAGCCCAGGAAAGGAAAGGAAACCTGACTTGGCAGAAAAGAGGCTTGCTCCAGGGCAAATCTTGTGCTTCATAAAGAAGGGAAAAGCATCAGAAGCTTCTAGTGGAACAGTCCATAATATTCTCCAAGACCATTAGCTATAGAATTAATATAGCCACACTTGAGAGTTTTCTCTCAAGACTTCTGGAGAACATATGGGCTCTGTTATAGTACAAGGAAACTTTTCTAGCCTGGTTTGAAGGGAGACTATATATTATTATTATTATTATTATAGCATGTGATGGCTCAGATGGTAGAGTCTGCCTGCAGTGCAGGAGACCTGGATTCATCCTGGATCAGGAAGATCTCCTGGAGAAGGAAATGGCAACCCACTCCAGCATTCTTGCCTGGAAAATTCCATGGACAGAGGAGCTTCTGGTGGGCTACAGTCCATGGGGTTGGAAAGAGTCAGACACAACTGAATGACTAACACAGACGCACACACAGTTATGTATTATTTTTCCAGACCTATCTTGCCACCTTAGCAGATGCTCTGAACTCATACAGTTCCTATACTTGGTAATGGTTTGTTGTGTTAATTTCCTATTGCTGTGTAACATCCATTTTTTAGTTCACAGTTCTGTAGGTCAGTAGTCTGATGGGGTAGCTAGGTTCTCTGCTTAGAGTATTAAAAGGTCAAAATCGAAGTGTCTGGCTGGGCTGAGTTCTTGTCTGGAGAAATCTGCTTTTTTTTTTCATTCTTGTGGCAGAATTCAGTTCCTTGTGGTTGTAGGCCTTGTAGAGCTCCTTGTTTCCTTGCCAACTGTCAGCCACAGGCCACTCTTAGCTCCTAGTGTCCACTTGGATTTCTTAACATGTGGCCTTCTCAATCTTAATCCAGCAATGGCACATCAAATCTTAACTGTGTTTCAAATGTCTGACTTCTTCTGCCACCAGCTGGAGAAAACTGTGCTTTTAAAGGGCTTGTGTGGTTAGATTAGGTCCGCCAGAATAAATTCCCTATATTAAAATCAGTTGTGCCATAATAACCTATTCATGGAAATAAAATCCATCATATTCAAGAATCCTGGGAAAGCTGGAGCCATCTTAGAATTCTGCCTACCACATTCATATGTGTTTTATCTCATTAGGTCCTAAGAGTCTTGAGGACAAGTTAATGCCTTGCACATAACAATGCTTAGAAAATACTGATATTCACATCAGCAGTGACTAAAAATTAATATTAGAAGTTGTATATGAGATTTATAATCTTATTCATAAATCCCTAGTATCTGACATAGTGTATGATTTAACTATATGGCTCAGATGATAAAGCCTCTGCCTGCAATGCAGGAGATCTGGGTTTGAAAGCACATTCCTGGGTGGGGAAGATCCCCTGGAGAAGTGAATGGCAACCCACTCCAGTATTCTTGCCTGGAAAATCCCATGAACTGAAGAGCCTGGTGAGCTGGAGTCCATGGGGTCACAAGAGTCGGATATAACTGAGCAACCAACACTTTTAGCATTTTAGCAAATATTTAGATGAAGTAATGAAAGAATGAATAACTAATTGTATAATTCAGGGCTATGAACACTTCTGGTTATTATGTAACATGATATATTTTCCTAAAATCATGTGTAATCTAGTTTGTTATATTTTTGTAGTTTTAATGAATTGATAGGGTACAGATAGAGTCTTCTAGATACTGCTATTTTAATGGCTATTTTAAAAGCAAAACTTTGCAAATTGCTCTTTCACAAAAATATCTTCTATATTTTTTTCCTGATAAAGTGATGAGCACTGGAATAGGAAATGAAAGTTAGATTTAGATCTTGACCCTACCTCTAACTACAAATAGGTAGCTGGTATGTGTGTATGTTCTAAGTGTGGGGACACTTTGGCTTGGGTAATCTTTTACGTTCCACTGTCCAGTTCTACTACTGCATATACTATTCAAACATAATAGTTTACATAACTCTGTGCCTTAAACATTTCGATTTGAGATGCCCCGCAAAAGTATTCCAAGTAAAGAAAGAAATACTTGGAGTTAGGTATCAGAAAGATTAACCATTTCCTTCCAGCATCCAGATGGCTGCCAACAATATGTTCCAAGACACATTTATCTTTGGAATTGAAAGTCTATTACCCTGGGACTCTCTAAATGTAAATGTTTTCCTTCCTGCTTGAGTAGTTTTCTAATCTATAGTTTTGAGTGATGGGTATTATCGTTGCAATTTAATGACATTAGCTCAGCCCTTATTGATTATCTGTTTAAAAAATGGATTAGTGGATACTTATTCTATCGGAGAGCTTCTCTGTATAATGATGTCACTGTAATCAGACTGGGTAATGTAATTTTCTGCTTAGGTCAGTTGCTAATCGTCACCCAGAGAGGTCATTCCCATTTGAGATGACTCATGCGGAGGCCCTGGAACACAACACTGTATTTCAGAGAATGCCATGTAAAATTACGGAGAATTATGGCTTTTTCATCATCTCTGCTTTTTCAGTGCAGGATGGATCTTAAGCCAGCATTTCCTAAAATCATTTGGCTACAGAAGAGCTTCCACCTAACACCTAATAAATTTCATAGAACACAACTTGGGAAAGGCTGATTTTTTATAATCTAAGACTCTAAGACTAACTCTAGGGAGCATTATAGGGCACTTTTTTAGAAGTAGCTTTAGGTGTCATTTGCTTGAACTACCATATTACAGGGCTTCCCTAGTGGCTCAGACAGTGAAGAATCCACCTGCAGCGCAGGTGGATCAATGCTGGGTTTGATCCTTGGTTTGGGAAGATCCTCTAGAGGCGGGCATGGCAATCCACAGCAGTATTCTTGCCTGTAGAATCCCTGTAGAATCCCATGGACAGAGGAGCCTGGCAGGCTACAGTGCATGGGGTCATAAAGAGCCAGACACGACTGAACAACTAAGCACAGCACACAGCGCCATATTACGGCGGGAGAACCTGAGTTTCTGGAGGACTGAAGAGACTTATCCAGGAAAATTGGTGGCGAAGCTTGGATGAAAACAATCCAAATGTCTTGTCTCTCATTTCTGGGCTTTTCTTACTATGGTGCATTTCTTAACAAACTGATAAGCCTAACAACTGTGAGCCATAACCCCTTTTTCGCTAAAGATGACCATACCTTTAACATTGACTGGGCTTCAGTTTGGGGGTAGGATTGGGAAGAGGGCTTTGACTAAAAGAATATACTGAAGTTTTTGTTTTTTAAAGAATGTCACAAGGGACTTTCTTGGTGGTCCAATGATAACGAATTCACCTTGCAATACAGGGGATGTGGGTTCAATCCCTGGTCAGGGAATTAAGATCCCACATAGTGCAGCACAGCTAAGCCCTCAGGCCACAACTACTGAACCTGAGCACTGCAAGAAAGATCCCTCATGCTGCAACTGGGACCTGAGGCAGCCAAATAACTAAATAAATATATTTTTAAAATGTTATTCCTCTAAAAAAAAAAAAAGAATTGCCATTCTTAAAAAAAAAATGTTATGAAATAGCTCTTTTCAACTCTAGTTCCATTCTTTTTATGTGCAGAACCCTTGTCTTAAGTAAAACCTTCTTATCTTCTCTTCTCCATTCAGGAGTAAACTGTTATTAAGTTATCAGACTCCAGCCAGCTTCTTTTCTAACTTCTGCACTACAGGACTGCACGTTACGAGTGGAAACTTGCATTCTTCATACTTTAGTGTTTGGTTTTTGTTGTTGTTGTTAGTTTGTTTGCTTAGGTGTTTTTTTTTTTTTAAAGATATAATCCATTTAGAAACCGATTTTCCCAGAGCTCTTCCTGACCATCTACTTAAAAGAGAAAGGGGGGAAATAGATGCAAAGTGTCGGGAGAGAGATTATATGGAGAAAATGCAAATACCTATTTCTAATATTGAGCTGTTCAACTGAAAAAAGCCATAGAGACCCAATGAGGTTTGCAGGTTGTTCCTGCTTATAGCCTGTAATTCCATTCCTAAATAGCTTTACATGTTGAAGATTTTTCATTCTTGTTTTCTCTTATCAGAAAGTGCCATTATCAGAAATTAAGGGAGTATTTTATAGGATTGGAGTAGGATGGAGGCAGGATAGGAACAAATCTGGGGGTCTGGGAACTTGGAGAAGTGTTAGGCAGGGAACCTGCACAGAAGATACAGTTGCCAGAGGCACAGTACTGAAAAGTTACCAGGACTTTGAAGTCACCATGCTTTCTGGTTTTGAACCTTGTCCACCTTGGACAAGGTATTTAATCTCCCTAGGCTTTTATCTATCTCTAAAATGAAGATAATACCACCTATCTTCAGGATTATGAAGATTACAGAAATCAAAGTACAAGTGTTTATTATATCAATAGTATTACATTATATTTTATATTCATCAAACCAGTTAGAGTTTGCCTTTGGGAAATGAGATTGAGAAAGTTTTTTACTTTCTCCTTTTTGCTTGAGAGTTTTATGATAATTCTATAGTATCAGAAAATCAATAAATACACTCTTGTTTTAATGTAAAAAGAAATATATGAAGTGCCTGATATTTGCTCAATGGTCAGTTAGTTCTCTTTTCATCTCTCCCATCCTTCCTTCCCCATGGCCAAACGTCTTGATCTTTTTTCCTGGTACTGTCTTTTTTCTCTGTAAGGAAGAGAATAAGACCCAATGATACGGGCAACTCACCTCCAGGGTTTGAGGTACATATGAGATGAGAGAGGTCAGTTCTGCCTATCTAAGTGTTCTGTAAGAGGCCACAAAGTGTATAGATTAAAGACTCAACCTTGGGAAAGATTCAGATATGAATTTGTATCCTGGCTCCTATCATTTACTAGCTGAGCAAGCTAAGGCAAGTTATCTTGATGAAACTTCTGTTTTTCCTTTTCCCAGGCAAGAATACTGGAGTGAGTTGCCATTTCCTTCTCCAGAGGATCTTCCCAACCCAGGGATCAAACATGCATCTCCTGTGTTGGCAGGCAGATTCTTTTACCACTGAGCCACCAGGGAAGCAATAATTATAACACTTACCTAATAAGTTGTGGTGTGTATATATTTAGCATACTATTTGGCACATTATGATGCCCAAATAGATGTTAGTTGCCATTGTTGTTATTATCATCATCCCATCCAGGTCTCCTTCATGTCCTTAGACAACCCTAAATGAACTTTTAAAGAGCTGGTAATTCCTAAGCAGCCCTATAGAATACCTCAGAAAAAGTCGTCTTCGTCTGTTAGTATGTCTTCTTTTTTCTGGTCTTTATCTTCATCTTAAATGGGACTTCTAACTCAAAAGCTTTGAATTTGCTTTCGATGTCAATTTATTGCCCACTTTACCAGTCTACCAAGTAGTCCTAGTTAGTGGGCTTTTTTTTTTTTTTTTTAAAGAAAGAGAAATCTGGAACTTTTTAGCTATGATTCACTGCATTGAGTCATTTGTCTCTGGGATATTGACTACTGTTCACTGTTGAAGAATCAGAGAATCCTTGACATTGACAATGTTGTTCATCATTGCCAGTATCTAACTCCAGGACATTTCACCACCCCAAAAGGAAACCCTGTACCATTAAGCATTTGCTTTACATCTCCCCATTTCCTAACCCTCACAACCATTAACCTGTTTTCCACGAATTTGCTTATTTCAGATATTTAATATAAATGAAATCCTCCAGTGTGGTCTTTTGTGTCTAATTCATTTTGCTTAGCATGTTTTTAAGGTTCATTAATATTGTAGTATATATTGGTACTTCATTCTTTTTTATCTCTGAATAATATTCCATTGTTTGGATATAGCACATTTTATTTATTTATTCATTGGTTGATGAACTTCAGGGCTGTTGCCATCATTTTCCAATTGAAATAGTGCTGCTATGACATTCATGTAAAATATTTGTTTAAATACCTATTTGCCATTCTTTTGGGTGTATACCAAGCAGTAGAATTACTGAGCCATATGGTAACTCTATGTTAAATTTGTGAGGAACTGTCAAACTGTTTTCCAAAGTGGCAGCACCATTTTACATTTCCACCAGCAATATATGAGAGTTTCCATATCTCCACAAGCTTGCTGTCTGTCTTTTTTTATTACAGCCATCCTAGTGGGTATGAAGAGGTATCTCATAGTGGTTTCGATTTTCATTGCCCTAATGGCTAATGATGTTAAAAATCTTTTCATATACTTGTTGGCCCTTTATATGTCTTCTTTGGAGAAATGTCTATTCAAGTCCTTTGCCCTTAAAAAATGGGTTGTCTTTTTGTTGTTGTGTTGCAAGAGTTCTTTTTATAATCTGGCCCTAGGCCCTTATCAGATATATGATTTGCAGGTATTCTCTCTCATTCTGTGGGTTGTCTTTTTACTTTTGATGATGTCCTTTGATGCACAAAAGGTCTTCATGAAACCTGTTTTTTTTTTTTTTGGTTACTTATGCTTTTGGTGCATATCTAAAAAAATATTGCCTAACCCAAGGTAATGAAGATTTATCCCTCTGTATTTCTTAAAAGAAAATTTTAAAGAGTTTTACAGCTTTTATCTTACACTAAGGCTATGATCCATTTTTAGTTAGTTTTGAATACAATGTGAAGTAAGGGTTCAACTGTACTTTTTTACATGTTGATATCCAGTTGTCTCAGCACCATTTATTGGAAAGGCTATTCTAGCCTTGTCTAACTCAATGGAAGTATGAGGCATGCTGTGTAGGGCCACCCAAGATGGATGGGTCATGGCAGAGAGTTCTGACAAAACGTGGTTCACTGGAGAAGGGAATGGCAAACCACTTCAGTATTCTTGCCTTGAGAACCCCATGAAAAGTATGAAAAGGCAAAAAGATAGGACACTGAAAGATGAACTCCCCAGGTCGGTAGGTGCCCAATATGCTACTGGAGAAGTGTGGAGAAATAACTAAGAAAGAAAAAGAATTAACAGAAAAAGAATTAAGAGATGGAACCAAAGCAAAAACAACATCCAGCTGTGGATGTGACTGGTGATGGAAGTAAAGTCTGATGCTGTAAAGAACAATATTGCATAGGAACCTGGAATGTTAGGTCCATGAATCAAGGTAAATGAGAAGTGGTCAAACAGGAGATGGCAAGAATGAACATTGACATTTTAGGAATCAGTTAACTAAAATGGACTGGAATGGGCAAATTTAACTCAGATAACCATTATATCTACTACTGTGGGCAAGAATCCCTTAGAAAAAATGGAGTAGCCCTCATAGTCAGCAAAACAGTCAGAAATGCAGTTCTTAGGTGCACTCTCAAAAATGACAGAATGATCTCTCTTCGTTTTCAAGGCAAACCATTCAATATCACAGTAATCCAAGTATGCCTGAACCAGTAATACTGAAAAAGCTGAAGTTGAACAGTTCTCTAAGACCTACAAGACCTTCTAGAACTAACACCCAAAAAAGATGTCCTTTTCATTATCAGTTCAGTTCAGTCGCTCAGTCATGTCCGACTCTTTGTGACCCCATGAATCGCAGCACGCCAGGCCTCCCTGTCCATCACCATCTCCCACAGTTCACCCAGACTCACGTCGATCAAGTCCGTGATGCCATCCAGCCATCTCATCCTCGGTCGTCAACTTCTCCTCCTGCCCCCAATCCCTCCCAGCATCAGAGTTTTTTCCAATGAGTCAACTCTTCTCATGAGGTGGCCAAAGTACTGGAGTTTCAGCTTCAGCATCATTCCCTCCAAAGAAATCCCAGGGTTGATCTCCTTCAGAATGGACTGGTTGGATCTCTTTGCAGTCCAAGGGACTCTCAAGAGTCTTTTCCAACACCACAGTTCAAAAGCATCAATTCTTCGGTGCTCAGCCTTCTTCACAGTCCAACTCTCATATCCATACATGACCACAGGAAAAACCATAGCCTTGACTAGATGGACATTTGTTGGCAAAGTAATGTCTCTGCTTTTGAATATGCTATCTAGGTTGATCATAACTTTTCTTCCAAGGAGTAAGCGTCTTTTAATTTCATGGCTGCAGTTACCATCTGTAGTGATTCTGGAGCCCCCAAAAATAAAGTCTGACACTGTTTCCACTATTTCCCCATCTATTTCCCATGAAGTGATGGGACCAGATGCCATGATCTTTGTTTTCTGAATGTTGAGCTTTAGGCCAACTTTTTCGCTCTCCTCTTTCACTTTCATCAAGAGGCTTTTTAGCTCCTCTTCGCTTTCTGCCATAAGGGTGGTGTCATCTGCATATCTGAGGTTATTGATATTTCTCCTGGCAATTTTGATTCCATCTTGTGTTTCTTCCAGTCCAGCGTTTCTCATGATGTACTCTGCATAGAAGTTAAATAAGCAGGGTGACAATATACAGCCTTGACGTACTCCTTTTCCTATTTAGAACCAGTCTGTTGTTCCATGTCCAGTTCTAACTGTTGCTTCCTGACCTGCATACAGATTTCTCAAGAGGCAGGTCAGGTGGTCTGGTATTCCCATCTCTTTCAGAATTTTCCACAGTTTATTGTGATCCACACAGTCAAAGGCTTTGGCATAGCAATAAAGCAGAAATAGATGTTTTTCTGGAACTCTCTTGCTTTTTCCATGATCCAGCGGATGTTGGCAATTTGATCTCTGGTTCCTCTGCCTTTTCTAAAACCAGCTTGAATGTCAGGGAGTTCATGGTTCACGTATTGCTGAAGCCTGGCTTGGAGAATTTTGAGCATTACTTTACTAGCATGTGAGATGAGGGCAATTGTGCGGTAGTTTGAGCATTCTTTTGCATTTCCTTTCTTTGGAATTGGAATGAAAACTGACCTTTTCCAGTCCTGTGGCCACTGCTGACTTTTCCAAATGTGCTGGCATATTGAGTGCAGCACTTTCACAGCATCATCTTTCAGGATTTGAAACAGCTCAATTGGAATTCCATCACCTCCACTAGCTTTGTTCGTAGTGATGCTTTCTAAGGCCCTCTTGACTTCACATTCCAAGATGTCTGGTTCTAGATTAGTGATCACATCATCATGACTATCTGGGTCGTGAAGATCTGTTTTATACAGTTCTTCCATGTATTCTTGCCACCTCTTCTTAATATCTTCTGCTTCTGCTAGGTCCATGCCATTTCTGTACTTTATCGAGCCCATCTTTGCATGAAATGTTCCCTTGGTATCTCTAATTTTCTTGAAGAGATCTCTAGTCTTTCCCAATCTGTTGTTTTCCTCTATTTCTTTGCACTGATCACTGAAGAAGGCTTTCTTATCTCTTCTTGCTATTCTTTGGAACTCTGCATTTAGATGCCTATATCTTTCCTTTTCTCCTTTGCTTTTTGCCTCTCTTCTCTTCACAGCTATTTGTAAGGCCTCCCCAGACAGCCAGTTTGCTTTTTTGCGTTTGCATTTTTTGCATTATAGGGGACTGGAATGCAAAAGTAGGAAGTCAAGAGCTACCTGGAGTAGCTGGCAAATTTGGCCTTGGAGTACAAAAACGAAGCAGGGCAAAGGCTAATAGAGTTTTGCCAAGAGAATGCACTGGTCATAACAAACACCCTCTTCCAACAATACAAGAGAAAACTCTGCACATGGACATCACCAGATGGTCAATACTGAAATCAGATTGATTATATTCTTTGCAGCCAAAGATGGGGAAGCTCTCTACAGTCAGCAAAAACAAGACTGGGAGCTGACTGTGGCTCAGATCATGAACTCTTTATTGCCATTTTCAGACTTAAATTGATGAAAGTAGGGAAAACCACTGGACCATTCAGGTATGATCTAAATCAAATCCCTTGCGATTATACAGTCGAAGTGACAAATAGATTCAAGGGATTAGATCTGATAGACAGAGAGCCTGAAGAGCTATGGACAGAGGTTTGTGACATTGTACAGGGGGCAGTGATCAAGACCATCCTCAAGAAAAAGGAATGCAAAAAGCCAAAATGGTTGTCTGAGGAGGCTTTACAAATAGCTGAGAAAAGAAGAGAAGCTAAAGGCAAAAGAGAAAAGGAAAGATATACCAAACTGAATGCAGAGTTCCAAAGAATAGTGAGGAGAGATAAGAAAGCCTTCTAAAATGATCAGTGAAAGAAATACAGAACAATGGGAAAGACTGGAGATCTCTTCAAGAAAATTAGAGATACCAAGGGAACATTTCATGCAAAGATGGTCACAGTAAAGGACAGAAATGCTATGGACCTAACAGAAGCAGAAGATATTAAGAAGAGGTGGCAAGAATACACAGAACTGTACAAAAAAGATCTTCATGACCAAGATAACCACAATGGTGTGATCACTCACCTAGAGCCAAACATCCTGGAATGAGAAGTCATGTGGGCTTTAGGAAGCATCACTACAAACAAAGCTAGTGGAGGTGATGGAATTCCAGTTGAGCTATTTCAAATCCTGAAAGATGATGCTATGAAAGTGCTGCACTCAATATGTCAGCAAATCTGGAAAAGTCAGCAGTGGCCACAGGACTGGAAAAGGTCAGTTTTCATTCCAATTCCAAAGAAAGACAATGCCAAAGAATGTTCAAACTACCACACAATTGTAGTCATCTCACATGCTAGTAAAGTAACGCTCAAAATTCTCCAAGCCAGGCTTCAGCAGTATGTGAACTGTGAACTTCCAGATGTTCAAGCTGGTTTTAGAAAAGGCAGAGGAACCAGAGATCAAATTGCCAACATCTGCTGGATCATCAAAAAAGCAAGAGAGTTCCAGAAAAACATCTACTTCTTTATTGACTACACCAGAGCATTTGACTGTGTGGATCACAACGATCTGTGGAAAATTCTTCAAGAGATGGGAATATCAGACCGCCTTACCTGCCTCCTGAGAAATCTGTATGCAGGTTGACAAGCAACAGTTAGAACTGGACGTGGAACAATAGACTGGTTCCTAATTGGGTAAGGAGTACATTGAGGCTGTATATTGTCACCCTGCTTATTTAACTTATATGCAGAGTACATCATGCAAAATGCTGGGCTGGATGAAGCACAAGTTGGAATCAAGATTGCTGTGAGAAATATCATTAATCTCAGATACACAGATGACACCACTTCTTTGCAGAAAGCAAAGAAGGAACTAAAGAGCCTCTTGATGAAAGTGAAAGAGGATAGTGAAAAAGTTGGCTTAAAAGTCCACATTCAGAAAACTAAGATCATGGCATCCAGCCCCGTCACTTCATGGGAAATAGATGGGGAAACAGTGGAAACAGTGTCAGACTTTTATTTTTGGGGGCTCCAAAATCACTGCAGATCGTGATTGCAGCCATGAAATTAAAAGATGCTTACTCCTTGGAAGGAAAGTTATGACCAACCTAGACAGCATATTAAAAAGCAGAGATGTTACTTTGCCAGCAAAGGTCCATCTAGTCAAAGCTATGGTTTTTCCAGTAGTCATGTATAGATGTGAGAGTTGGAGTATAAAGAAAGCTGAGTGTCGAAGAATTGATGCTCTTGAACTGTGGTGTTGGAGAAGACTCTTGAGAGTCCCTTGGACTGCAAGGAGATCCAACCAGTCAATCCCAAGGAAATCAGTCCTGAATATTCATTGGAAAGGCTGATGCTGAAGCTGAAACTCCAGTACTTTGGCCACCTGATGGAAAGATCTTACTCATTGGAAAAGACCCATTGAAGCTTCAGTGTCACCCAAGAATTTTTTGTGAAGTGAATATATTTCCTGGTAGTTACATGAAATCAATGCAGTTAGTTACAACCACATACCTCTTTCCTACCTTCATGGATATGTAAAAGGACTCACTTTAAATGTACCAGCGCCATGATTTTTCCTTGCTCATAAGCTTCGAAATATAGCATCACTGGACCCAGTTTTTATTCCTAGGGAAAACTCCAAAGCACATTCTTTTAGTAATGACTACTGAGTCATTCAGCATATAATTTTTGAGTGACAGCTTTGGATTCAGTGTTGAGAAAGGTGGATTTAGTCCCTAAATTATATCTTACCAAGGTGCAGTCTTTAGGAAAAGGACTCTCCTGTTTTGTTTAAATCTCATCTCAAAATTTACAAAGAAATGCTGCAAATTACTGAAGATGTGCTGCTCTGGATTTTGTACCATTCAGTGCTGACTCTATAAGATCTCATTATTCATTGTTTACGAAGGCCCTCGGAGACAGAGAACTATTTCCCAGCCCACCCTCCCTGAGAAACATCAGGGACTGGAATCAGCAGCACTCTGGATGATATAAGAAGATAGTGCCAGAATCTGTTATATAACCTGCTAAAAACTCTGCCTTGAGGTTGCAGTTAGTCAAAGCTAAATCCTCTCCTGCGTATCTGTTTTCTGCCTTTTGCCCTTCTTTAAAAGGACTGAACTTCCTGCCGAGCAATCTGCAGCATCTTCTCCAGAGGCAAGCTTCAGCCTTCCTGCAGTGTGTTGGGAAACAGGGATTCCCACCCAGCTCTTCCTATCTTGGCCCTATGTACCACATTTTAAGTGTTGGTGTTAGTTGCTCAGTTGTGTCTGACTCTTTGTGACCCCATGGACTGTAGTCTGTCAGGCTCCTCTGTTGATGGAATTCTCCAGGCAAAAATATCGGTGTGGGTTGCCGTTTCCTTCTCCAGGGAATCTTCCCGAGCCAGGGATAAAACCCAGGTCTCTCTCATTGCAGGTGGATTCTTTACCCTCTGAGTCATTTGACTTAGTCTCAATTTCGAGTTCCTACTGATGATGGGCATTAGATAGTATTGTGGCTTCAGTTATGAACATGGCATGGGTAGTACATTCAAAGAACATAGTCTGGTTAAGGAGATGGAGCATACAGAGGAAGAGCTAAATAGTGAGGAAGAGCATTAAGACAAGTGAATTTTGTGCAGTGACAGGCAGCACCAAGTAATGGAGACAGCAGTGACTTTACAGTTGGAAGAACCAAGTTCAGAGGCTCAGTTTTATGTGCATGACCAAAGGAACCTTTTCTTGACTTAGTTTACTCATCTATAAAGTGGAGAGAATGATCTCTACTCTGTCTAAATCTCTAAGTGGTTGTAAATGTTGAGTGAGATATTATATGAGAAGCTTTGAGAAATGCCAATTTAAAAGCAAGGTGGAAAGTGATCTTATCTCATTTAATAGTAGAGGAAACTGGCATAGAGATGAAAAACCTTGCTGAAAGTCTCACATGCTTCTATAAAACAGCACTGCATTATTTAAGCACAAAATAGAATGACTTTCTTCATTTGTCTCCCTCACTCGTAGACTTTGTCCACTGCAAGAACTCTAAGTAATCCATATGCTGTTGGCACCAAATAAAGTGTGTTTTGGTAGAGTGTGAGGAAGTTTAGGGGTCCATATTTTATCCTAAAGATATTGGTCAGAGAGATATACTGTCACCTTCTTTGCTGGGCATGGCAAAGGTTTAAATCAATACTATCCAGTAGAAATATAATGCAGATGGCAAATGTGAGCCTTATGTAAAATTTTAACTTTTATAGTAGCTACAGTAAATGGGGAAACAGAGACCCACAGAAGTGAAACAACTTGCCTAATCCACACAACAAGCTAGTGACAGAATCTGGACTAGAACCCAGGTTTCCTTTCCAGGCCAGTGTTCATTCAATCAGTTTACTGTGGAGAGCCTCATTTCACAAGGGTAGAAGACAGTAACAATGAGTCTTTTATTATATTCTCCTTGATGAGACCTGACAGGGTCCACCTCTTCTTCTCCACTAATAAATCAGGTTCGCCCCCCTCTTGTTATTGTTTTTCTCTAGAACCCAGGCTGGGGCTTGCCTTAGCCTTTGTTCTGTTCCCAGTTTTTGCGGTGCCAAGAAGGATGGGGAGAGAGCGGATTCAGGCAGGTCACAGTGGCACAGATGTTTCCTGGTCTCTCTGAGGGAGCTGAATGCCATGGCCAGGTGTGTCTTTCAGGGCCTTCCAAGCCCTTGGAGGTGGTAGGTGTTTAGAACCGCAATTTCCTGATTAGCTTCTGTTTGTCACAGGCCTCTAGCCACTAACTGAGGGAGTACATTTAAGCCTCTACTCTGGGAGTCATCAGTCACTCAGAGCTCTCTGTAGTCTGGCCATAATCTACCTCTGTATTCTTATTTCCCAGCGTCCCCTTCATGCATCCTGTGTTTTCTCCCAGAATACTATGTTTTCTTCCTTCCCTCCTCATCTTCACCTATTAAAATATTACTCATTTTTCCATCAAGTTGAAACACCACTTCAAGAAACCTTCAATATTATGCTCCCTCCTGCCATCGTATTGCTTCTTAGCCCTGTCTCCCACCATTTCCTGCCTCATATTTTATATGCAGGAACTTTGCAACCTGTTATTTTCTACTTCCATTCCTTTGCTAATGCTGTCCATTTGCCTAGAATCCCTACCTCACTTTTGCCTCGCTGAGTCCCCTGATGCTGGGAAAGATTCAAGGGAGGAGGAGAGGGGGACAACAGAGGATGAGATGGTTGGTTGGTATCACCAACTCAATGGACATGAGTTTGAGCAGACTCCAGGAAATGGTGAAGGACAGGGAAGCCCGGCATGCTGCAGTTCATGAGGTCGCAGAGAGTCGGACATGACTGAGTGACTGGAAAACAACCAAAGTCCCATTTAAATTTAGGACGGGCTATCAGGCATCACCTCTTCCAGGGGGACTTCTCCGACCCTCCACGCTGAGTTCGGCTACTCACACGATAGAATCTACCAGTCTCTATCTTTGTACTTACATGCTATATTTTATCTATCTGTACCTGACTCCCACACTAGACAATGTTCCAAGGGAGATATCTGTGCTTTACATTTTCTATCTCTGGCAACTAGCAGCCTTCCACTAACAACAGATGGTTAATAAATGTTTATGGAATAGGTGAACAAATAACCTTTAAACTATAATATGACCTTAAGGTTTAAAGGCTTAAACCTTTAAACTTTATAATGGTTTGAGTTATCCCAGGTAGCCTAGTGGTAAAGAATACAGGAGACAAGGGTTCAATCCCTGGATCAGGAAGATCCTCTGGAAAAGGGCATGGCAACCCACTCCAATATTCTTGCCTGGAGACTCCCATGGACAGAGGAGCCTGGCAGGCTATAGTTCATAGGGTCGCAGAGTCAGACACAGCTGAAGTGACTTAACATGCACTTTATTTTGGGGGGTAACTATTTGTCTACCACTAGATTATATGTTCTGTGAGGGCAAGGAAAGTGATGGAATCTTATTCATCTATTTGTCCATCACAGGGCCTTATTCACAATGAATATATCAGTTAGGTTTCTGTGGAGAAACAGATCCAATAGGAGATATATAGATGTGTATATTGATTTTAAGGAATTGGTTCATGTGGTTGTAGGGGCTGGCAAGGCAGAATCTGTGGGGCAAGCTACAGGCTAGGAACTTGGGCAAGAGTTGATTTTGCAGACTTAAGTTTGAAATTTGTAGAGCAGGCCAGCAGGCTGGAAACTCAGGCAAGATTTTTCTGTTACTCTTGAGGCAGAATTCCTTCTCTGGGAAACCTGGGTTTTTGCTTTTACTGCTTATAACTGATTGGGTGAGTTCCACACACATTATCAAGTATAATCTCCTTTGCTTAAAGTCAACTGATGGTGGATTTTAATCACATCTACCTAATACTTTCATAGCAACAGCTAAACTAAGTGTTTAACCAAACAGCAGGGCACAAGAGCCTAGCCAAGTTGACATATAAAAATTTCATCATCAGGTAAGTGACCAATAAATGTTTGCTGAATTGAAGTCTACTTTTCAACTTCTTATCTGAAGCTCAGAAAAACACAATGATCCTAATTCTGTTTCCAGCAGTAATTTGGACTCAGATCCCCAAATCTTCTACCACTAAACTCCCAACAGCTCTGAATAAAAAGTAAGAACATTCTAATACATAGCTGAACTTGCAGGAAAGTAAGGGACTCTCCAGCGGCTGAAAATGAAGACAAACTGAGTAGTAAGTGTGTCAGATGATATTGTATCAGGCCTCTTGAGATATCTGTGTTGGTAACCTTGGAACTTGGTTTTAAATACACACAGAGGAAGAGAAAATGAAGACTTGAGTCTTCATAAGACGAGCATTAAAGCTGAAACCCACAAGTGAGATGGGACTTTCTGTAACACGGTAGTTAGAAAAAAAACTCCTTAATATATAGTCACAAAAAGGTTGTCTTTCTCAGCCTAGTCTCTGAGAAGAAGAAAAGTCTCTCTCAGAATTCAAAATGATAGGTCTGTCTGAAGTTGGGTTCAGAGTTTATATTTCTACTACCTATGTGATATGGATCCTGAAAGTTGATTAATTAACACAAAAAGTATACTTAGCCAGTTGATATACCCTGAGGTACCTAGCAGAATAAAACAAAAAACCCTCTTAAGGTGATAAAAGATCTAAAACTATAAGATGATTTTTTAATACGTAAAATTAATATATTTAAACAATTAAAAACAAATTAAAAATTAAAAATATGAGTTTAGAAATGGATATCATGTATAATGGGGCTTCCCAGGTGACTCAGATGGTAAAGAATCTGCCTACAATGCAAGAGATCTGAGTTTGATCCCTGGGTTGAGAAGATACGCTGGATAAGGGAATGGCAACCCACTCCAGTATTCATGTTTGGAGAACACCATGGACAGAGGAGCCTGGCGGGCTATAGTCCATGAGGTCACAAAGAGTTGGACATAACTAAGCAACTAATACACACACACCATGAATAATATAAGGTAGATATGACAAATAGAATTTAAACAGGAGATTAGACACTGCTAAAGAGAAAAACTGGTAAACTGGAAGATAAGGTAGAAATTACCCACAATGCCTCTCAAGGAGAAAAAGAAAAGAAAAATATGAAAGCAAAGTTAAGAGACATGGAGGATAGAATGAGAAGATGTAATACATGTTTAATAATAGTTCTAGAAAGAAAGAATAGAGAGAATGGAAAAGAGACAATACTCAGAGGTAATGGTTGAAATTTTTCCAAAACTGATGAAATACCTCAGTTAGGAAGCACATTGAGTTCCAAAGGATAAATAGAAATAAAGCCAATTCTAGACATATTGTGGTGAAACTGCATGGCAGTGAAGATTAAAAGTGGGTATTAAGAACATCCAAAGATAAAAGAGATATCCTACAGGAAACCACAATTGCGCCAAGAACAGTGGCAAAATAAACAAAAGAGTAATGCCCTCAAAAGGTGAGAGAAAAAAGAAATCCCACCCAATCTAGACTTTTCCATCTAGTTAGACCTTTGTTCAAGAGTGAGGGTAAAAGAGAGACAATTTTAAACAGATAAAGTCATCAAATTTACATCTCAGAGATAATTTCTAAAAGGACTAATAAAAATGGATATTCTTCATGAAGCAGGAAATTGAGGACTTTCCTGCTGATCCAGTGGCTAAGTCTCCACACTTTTAATGCAGGGGTCTGGGTTCGATCCCTGGTCAGGGAAATAGATCCCACATGCCTTGCATCCATCAATGAAAATCAAAGATCCTAAGTGCCTCAACCACAGACCTGGCACAGCCAAATAAGTAAAGGAACAAATAAATAAATATTTAAACAAAAGAAGAAGCAGGAAATTGAGGAAATTGAATACAGAAGGAAGTAGTGACATGAAAAAAACAATGGAGACTAGAGAAATAGGTAAAGTGAAAGAAAGTGAAAGTCACTCAGTCATGTCTGACTCTTTGCAGCCCCATGGAATTCTCCAGGCCAGAATACTGGAGTGGATAGCCTTTTCCTTCTCCAGGGGATCTTCCCAACCCAGGGACTGAACCCAGGTCTCCTGCATTGCAGGCGGATTCTTTACCAACTGAGCTATCAGGGAAGCCCAGAGAAATAGGTATACATGTGAGTAAATCTAAAACAAATGAAAATAGAAAAAATGACAGTACAGAATAACAACAAAAATAATGATTAATTTAGCGAGCATGAAAATAAGGTCAAATTAAGATATCAGGCAATAATACGTGACAGGGAGTAAAGGGAGTAAAGAGAAAAGAACTGTGATCAGTCTTGAAATATACTAAAACTTGGGAGGACAGTGAAGCTACGGATTAAACTTGATAAATAAAACGTGCATATTTAGAAAAAAAAAGTTGGTGGTAACCACATCAAGGATAGAAATAAAATGTGTAATTGCCAGACAATTAAAGGAAAAAGACTTGCACAAAGGGCCCCATTTAAAAGAAAGATGAACTCTGCATAAGTTATAATAACATTCAGAATAACCTAAGTGTCTGTCATTGTGAAAAAAGATAAGTGAATTGTGATATAGTCAAACAATGAAAATGAATGAGCCAAGGTTTTATGTATTACCATGAAAACATGTCATAATTATAAAGTTAACTGGAAAAAGGCAACTTATAGGCAGATAAAGAATAGTACAACTTATATAAGGTCCTCAAATAAATGTTGTCCCATCAGCTGCCTGAAAAGGAAAGCAAAACAAAAGAAACTTGAAAAATAGTAATTTTTCTGTTGACCCCTTGCTATGAACATTATAGTGTAGATTCTTGCATTGGGAGAGGAGGTGGGGTTTGATGACCTAGTTTTATGTTTCCTATACATAAATAATAGACAGACTTTTAAGTCTTTAAGTCATTCAAGTGAACATAGACACATATCAGAACTGTTGACACGAGGAGAGAAACTTCTTTTGGCCTCGGGATTTCCTCTTTATTTTGGAAAAAAATCCCCAAAGTATAATACAAAATGAAGAACCTGGGAAATAACATTTAAGTAGATATCTCTCTTCCAGAGTATGTGTCTTAAGGTTTCTGTTTCATCATTCCCCAGATTCCAAACTGTTAGCTTCACAGGTCTTCAGAGGGCTCTCTCCTGGTTATTGGCAAACCAGGAAGCAAGGAACTGGCTCCATCCTACCTTTCAACCTTACCTCACAGCCCTTCTGCCGTATGTATATCCTGATTATACCATCGCAGTGCCACCACTTAGCAGAGCTTTGCGAATTACACTTTCATGCTGCAATACTTTTGTTTAAGTTACTTTTCTTTTTGAAGTGTCCTTTCCACGTCACATATTGAAATTCTACCAACTCCCAGACTGTCAAAGCCTAAAAATGCCTTTAGAAACTGTGCTTAAAGGAGGGGCAAGAGGAGGGAAGGGGATCAAGAGGTACTGGCTAGTAAGTGTAAAATAAATAAGATATAAAAATATTGAATCACTGTGTTGTACATCCAAAACTAATATAACATTGTAAATCAACTATACTTCAATTTAAAAAAAGAAAGAAACCACGTAGTTCAGTTCAGTTCAGTTCAGTTGCTCAGTCGCGTCTGACTCTTTGCAACCCCAAGAATCGCAGCATGCCAGGCTTCCCTGTCCATCACCAACTCCCGGAGTTCACCCAAACGCATGTGCATCGAGTCAGTGATGCCAACCGGCGGTCTCATCCTCTGTCGTCCCCTTCTCCTCCTGCCCCCAATCCCTCCCAGCATCAGGGTCTTTTCCACTGAGTCAACTCTTTGCATGAGGTGGCCAAAGTACTGGAGTTTTAGCCTCAGCCCCAGTCCTTCCAACACCCAGGACTGTTCTCCTTTAGGACGGACTGGTTGGATCTCCTTGCAGTCCAAGGGACCCGCAAGAGTCTTCTCCAACACCACAGTTCAAAAGCATCAATTCTTTAGCGCTCAGCTTTCTTCACAGTCCACCTCTCACATCCATACATCACCACTGGAAAAACCATAGCCTTGACTAGACAGACCTTTGTTGGCAAAGTAATATCTCTGCTTTTGAATATGCTATCTAGGTTGGTCATAACTTTCCTTCCAAGGAGTCAGTGTCTTTTAATTTCATGGCTGCAGTCACCATCTGCAGTGATTTTGGAGCCCAAACAAATAAAGTCTGACAGTTTCCACTGTTTCCCCATCAATTACATATGAAGAAAATACATTTCAGATGAATTCCTAAGCTACACAAAATTTCTGTTATTCACCCTGTAATAAAAATTTATCACTTCTTTCTCTGTACTATAACACAAACAGAAAATCACATATGTGGAATGTCTGGAACTTTATTAGTCCTAAGTTAGCAATTGAAATTTAAGTATTATAATTCTAAAAGAGCACAAGAAATTTTAATTTTTAGTTGTGATAAAGTACATGTAATATAAAAATTACCATCTTAACCATTTTTAATGTACAGCTTAGTACTATTAAGTATATTCATGTTATGCAACTGACTTCCAGAACTCTTTCATCTTGCAAAACAAAATCTTTATATCTATCAATCATCAAGTCCCCACTGAGCATAAGAAATTATAAAGAGATGTTTCATCCTGTAAGATGTGATAAAAGAAATAAAAGAGCTTTAACATATGTATGTCTTAACTAAAAAGCAAAACTGAAAGTTCAGTTTCAAGAGTTGTAGATTTTTCTCTTGAATGCCACTATGGGAAAAAAGAAGAGGATTAATACTTATAATGGTTGATTACTACTGAGAAGGTTACCAACCTGTACCTAAAGATGTTGGTTGTCTCTACTATCCTGTATTCACTTTCCATTTTTTAGGCTATATTTTTATTATAAAAATTATACTTCCCAAGAAGCCATTTAGAAATAGTAATAGGAATTGTTACTCTTGCTTTTATTACAAATTTTTATTTTGAAACTAAAGCAGAAAAGCATGCATGAAAATCTAAATCCTCTTTATATAATTCTTTTTTTATGGTTTTTAAAATAATTCCATATTTTAGAAGTAGTGTGAAACAATGATTAAGATCTGCTCTGGAGTCAGTTTCCCTGATCTCAAATCCTGAATCCAACCATTAAGTAGTTATATGTCCTTGAACAAGTTAATTATTCTCTGTGCCTTGGTTATCTTATCTGTAAGATTAGGAGATAATGCTAACCATCTTATATAACTGATATGAGGATTAATTGAATAAGGTGAGTAAAGTCACTAGTCAGTAATTAGTGCTCCAGTTCAGTTCAGTCACTCAGTCATGTCAGACTCTTTGAGACCCCATGAACTACTGCGCAGCACACTAGGCTTCCCTGTCCATCACCAACTCCCGGAGCTCGCTCGAACTCATATCCATCGAGTTGGTAATGCCATCTAACCATCTCATCATCTGTTGTCCCCTTCTCCTCCTGCCTTCAATCTTTCCTAGCATCAAGGTCTTTTCCAATCAGTCAGTTCTTCGCATCAGGTGGACAGAGTATTTGAGCTTGTTGCTGCTGCTGCTGCTAAGTCGCTTCAGTCGTGTCCGACTCTGCGCGACCCCATAGACGGCAGCACACCAGGCTCTGCCATCCCTGGGAATCTCCAGGCAAGAACATTGGTATCAATTTTACTATAGTTGATATAATTCTGATACTTGGACTTTGGGATAGTCTCCTGCACTTCTGTTAACGCTGTTTTAACTCTTTGTGGCAGAGCTGGGTAAAGTCTGGGTCTGTAGTCTTTCATTCTCCTACCCTTCACCCACTGCTTTGCATACTGCTGGAGAAATAGTAGGTACCCACGCTGATAAATCGTTGTTTAATGAATAAATGATGAAAATATTTTTAAAGGTTTATAGAATATATTTCATTATAAAAAGTGGATGGTAGACTCTATTTCAAAGGAATGTATGGAGACGCTAAGGATACAATTATTGGTTTTTAAAACTATCCTTTGGGCTTGTTGAATGTGAGGCCCGTGCATCCTCAGTGACTCATTAGAGGTGGTTGAGAGGATGGACAAATTCATTGCAGAGGAGAGAGCCTGAACAGTACCTCTGTATTAATACTTCGATACTAAGGCATGAGCTTCTGTCCAAATCTACCCTGAGCTAAACTTGGTATAACAAAAAGAGCTCTGTTGAGAAGAAATCAGAGTTCCCACAGGGTTCGCACTCATGACCTTGGCCCACCTTTTCCCTTAAGCCTCAGTTTCTTCACCTATAAAAATGAGAATGTAGCATCTAAGGTCTGTTTCTCCATTCAAAACACATTTGGTTCCATGTTACTAAACTCTGGTGCACCTGGGAGCCTGTGGCATGTGTCTTCCAGAACAGTGACAGTTCTCCCAGCCTGCCAAAATTCAGTCGTCAGTGCCCATTCTGGTGAATAATATCTCCTCCTGAATTGGTGCCAGTTGGAAAATTGTAGAATGGAATGTGCCACCTGGGTTTGAATTTGGAAATCCGAAGTGTTGTTGCCTTGAGGTACAAGGATGTTTCTGCCCAGCCACAGTGGTGAGTAGGCTGATAATACCAGTCGTGGCAGTTTGCACTTGGACTGAGAAAAGAGGGTCAAGTCTCCTTTGCTAGTGAGAGCAGAATGAAGAGAAAGCTGTGTTCTTATTTCCTTCAATCTGCTGTATGAACTGTGCACCAGTGATATAGTATCACAAACAGAATGAATGCATCAGCAAAGTGATAAAAATTAAAAGTTTATTATGCTTCTGTGATGCTTGAAGTAAAAGTGAAAGTGTTAGTCGCTCAGTTGTGTCCGACTCTTTGCAACCCCATGGACTGTAGCTGACCAGGTTCCTCTGTCCGTGGGATTTCCCAGGCAAGAATACTGGAGTGGTTGCCATTTCCTTCTTCAAGGGATCTTCCCAACCCAGGGATCGAACCTGCATTTCCTGTGTGTCCTACATTGGCAGGCAGATTCTTTACCATCTGAGCCACCAGGGAAGCCCTCTATAATGCTTATCTGTTTATATTCTTTATTGTACTTGATCTCACAAGCACTTGGAATGGAAATCAAGTCCTTGAATTCTTTAATATCCTATAAATGACCATATTTCTGTCTGTATTTATAAATGCCTGAGCAGCATTCAGTGAATTCATTTTGTTGAAATGCTCTTCATTTCAAAGGACTCACACAGGCACATTGTTTAACCCAGGGATTTAAAAAAAAAAAAAAGGGAAGAAAAGGATGTAAAATGTGTGAATGGGTGCTGTGCTAGTTACTTAACATATTCATTAATTCTTTCAACAAATATTATTGGGGACCTAACATGTACCAGGCATTGTAATAGAGCTGGACATACGATTGACACTGCAGTTATCACACCAGCAAGATCTCTGCTCTCAGAAAAGCTACATTTTGGTTGGAGAGATGAGTAATAAATAGTCAAGCTGATTTTAAAATAACATCTGTGATGAGGAACTAAAGAGCCTCTTGATGAAGGTGAAAGAGGAAAGTGAAAAAGCTGACTTAAAACTCAACATTCAAAAACTAAGATCATGGCATCCAGTCCCATCACTTCATGGCAAATAGGTAGGGGAAAAAATGGAAACAGTGACAGACTTTATTTTCTTGGGCTCCAAAATCACTGCAGATGGTGACTGCAGCCATGAAATTAAAAGATGCTTGCTCCTTGGAAGGAAAGCTATGACAAACCTAGACAGCATATTAAAAAGCAGAGACATCACTTTGTTGACAAAGATCTGTCTAGTCAAAGCTATGGTTTTTCCAGTAGTCATGTATAGATGCGAGAGTTGGACCATAAAGAGGTCTGAGCCCTAGAGAATTTGTTTTTGAACTGTGGTGTTAGAGAAGACTCTTGAGAGTCACTTGGACTAGAAGGAGATCAAACCAGTCAATCCTAAAGGAAATCAGTCCTGAATATTCATTGGAAGGACTGATGCTGAAGCTGAAACTCCAATACTTTGGCCACCTGATGCAAAGAACTGACTCATTGGAAAAGACCCTGATGCTGGGAAAGATTGAAGACAGAAGGAGAAGAGGGTGGCAGAGGATGAAATGGTTGGATGGCATCACTGACTCAATGGACATGAGTTTGAGCAAACTCCAGGAGATAGTGAAGGACAGGGAAGCCTGGCGTGCTGCAGTCCATGGGGGTCTCAAAGAGTTGGATATGACCTAGCAACTGAAAAACAACTACAAAACAAGCTTTAGGATACATGGTATAATAATTCATAAAATTTTTACCAGAAAAGAAAATGGAAGCCTCTCCATCCAGTTTTCTTAAGTCAAGGATAACCTTGGTAATAATTTGCACCAGAGCAGTGCACTTAAAAATCTAGATACATTCACTCTTTGTAATATATTAACTAATTGCATCCAGTTAGGTATTAAAAAGCACAATATATGATAAAGTAATATTTATTCCTGGACCCAAAGTAGAAAGTCTATGATTGCTTCACAGATGAACACTCCCAAACATTCATGGTAGCGATAATACAAGTTCCACAAAAATTCTTATTTCCCAACTCCCTCCGTGAAGCCAGAATTATTACTCTGACACCAAAGACACCACAAAAAATAGAAAACCACAACCCCAAATCCTCAATAAACATAGTTGCAACAATTCTTAACAGCTTTTTAGCAAATTGGATTTCATGATACATAAAAACTATCATGTGTCATGACCCGATGCAGTTCCTCCCAGAACTCAAGTTTCGTGTAACATTTGAATATCAATCAGTGTCACTCACCACACAGCAAATGTAAAAAGAAAAGCACGGCCTTTGCAATTACCTCCTTCTTCTCTTTCCGCTTTTTCTCCTCCTCTTCCTTCCTCTTCCTCTTCCCATTCTTCTCTGTCTTCTTTGGCGGGAACTCCTAGGAGGTTTCAAGTTTTACAGTACAGTATTGCTTACTCTCATGCTGTTCATCACCTCTCCAAAACTCACTCACCTTGCATAATTGGACCTCTGAACTCTGATCAACATCTCTTCATTCCGCCCATACCCCCAGCCCCTGACACCCACCATTCTATCCTCTGCTTCTCAGTCTGACTGTTTTAGATTCCACATGTGAGATCACGCAGTGTTCATCTTCCTGTGTCTGCCTTATTTCACTCAGCATAGTGTCCTCCAGGCTCATCCACGTTGCTGCAAATGGCAGTCTTTCCCTCTTTTAAAAAAAATGGCTGGATCATCATATGTGAATATCACATTTTCTTTATCCGTTTGTTCGTTAGTGGGCATTTAGTTTGCTTCCATATACTGGATACTCTGAGAAAAGGGTGATCTTTAAATGGACCAACACACAGAAGCGGTAGTTTGACAAGAGGTGGTTGGGAAACAGTGTGAATGGCAGATCAACCTACTGGTAGCATTCGGTGTGTGAATGACGGTGGGACAGGGCACCTGCATATGTTTGTGCAGGGTGTTGACTGACAAGGGCATCTGACTAAGGAGATAGGAGGGGTGAAATGCAACCCCACATTCCATCTGCCAAGCTGCGTACCCTGAAGCAGGAGTGTCCGACTGGAGGAAGGAATGCCTTTTTCTAATTCACTCAGACTCTTGGGGCCATCTTGCAGGAGGGAAACACCGAGAGATTAGTTTGGCATAGAAGAATGGGGCCAGATCACGGAGGACCTGTCTGTGTATCTAGAAATGGATGGCTCTGATGGTAGTGGTGATCATGGGTATAATTTTTGACCCGACACTGGAGTTAAACCTGGGTATTTGTCAACGCTAGGATCCCTGTTTTTCTGGTATAAAAACAATCACATCTTTCAAAATTATATTTGCTTGAAGTTTTCTCCAGAGCATACATTAATACAGACCTACTTTAATATCAAATCAGCCTGATTTAATTTTATAAGCTAGTCAGGACTGTCCTATGACTCCAAAGCATTCTGCTCTGTAGCTCCACTGTAATTACAGACAAATGCGTCTAATCTTCCCATCACGTGTTGTCCTGAGTTACAGGATTCTATTCCTCCCTCCCCCCGACCCCCGCAACCAGTGTTTGATAATCTTGTTATCTTGTGATACTGCATCATTTAATTATCCCCCAAAATAGAGATCTTCAGAAAATCTGCTCAGAGAAAGTGATTTTCTGTTCCGAACTGGTCACAGCTGGTGTGTTTACTCAGGAATTAGTCATTTTCAGAACTTGGCATTTTTTTCTGAAAGGATCTCATCTGCCATCTAAGTTGGTTAAAGCCTTCCTGCACACCTCTGGAGGGAATTTTATAAACTCCAGAGAAGAATTCAGTAGGTGACCTCAGAGATCTACAAGCCCAGGACTCTTGTCAGACTGGGCATGGTTACTCTCTCTCTACTGTTAACCTCCAAATGTCTAGCTGTATTCATTTCAATAACTCCATAAACGTCTCCTGAGCATCTACGGTGTGTCCAGGAGTCAGACAGGCATTGAGGCCACAAAAATGAGTGGAGCACAGTTCCCATGGATGTCCAGTGGATTTCCCTGGCAGTCCAGTGGTTAAGATTCCATGTTTCCACTCCAGGGGGCACGAGTTTGATCCCTGGTCAGAGCCCTAAGATCCTGCATGCTGTGCTGCACAGCCAATATAAATAAATCTTGGGCTTCCCAGGTGGCACTAGTGGTAAAGAACCCACCTGCCAGTGCAGGAGATCTAAGAGTTGTGGGTTCAATCCCTGGGTTGGGAAGATCCCCTGGAGGAGGGCATGGCAACCCATGCCAGTATTCTTGCCTGAAGAATCCCATGGACAGAGGGGCCTGGCGGCCCACAGTCCATAGGGTTGCAAAGAGTTGGGTATGACTGAAGCTACTTAGCATGCACAATTCCCATGTAAAGGAATATATAGTTTCTAAACTTGATCATCCCAAGTGCTGAAATTTAATTTTATTAGCTCTGCCTCCTACTAACTGCTGCTTTGAAGCAAGTCACTTCATTTACCTGATCTTCATTTTCCTACAAAACCAATAACATTGAAATGAGTTCCTGTAAGGCATAAAACATTGGGAGATTACTTTGGTTGTCTGGGATAAATGATGCGTAGAGTATGTCATCTCTCAAGATCTCTTTCCCTCCTTTAGACCCTTCTCTCCCCTTTGGACCTTTACGTTTATAGACTGAAGAAGACTCATTCTGTCAGCCCTTCCTAAAACCAGAGACTTTTCATTTTGTTTTCTTTTTCTCTGGGCCATTTCTACTTCCCTCTTGTCATTTGTGTTTAGACAAGTGGACCTGATATGCCGTATCTCGAATATGAAAGTACTGTGACTTGTACAAGATGAAGTCAGTGTAAAAGAAACCCTTTATGCTGAGTTTCCAATAAACTTTCTAATGATGATCAACATTTTTTTACCTTTCAACCTCTCAGTCTTTCTGTGTCTTTCTCTTACATCTCATAGGACCAGTGTCTTAAGGAAACAGTTTTCTGTTATTTCTTTTTTTGAATTGTAGTTGAACACTCATGATCCCCTGATAAAATCATTTTCCACTGAATATGTTTTCTTACACTTAGTCACATGAAAACTCCTCTGCCACTTTACTGCCCACGTCCACATCTTCTTTCACTTCATCCCTAATCAACTTGGCATTTTAATCCCTGGAAGAGCTAAATGCCATCTGCAAACTTGGCATTGCCTTCTTTCCCAGATCATTTATGTGATTGTTAACGAAGCCACCATGCAGCTTGCTTTCCATCTAGGAAGTTGCAGAGATTTTGATTTAACTACTTAATCACTGAGTTAATAATAATACCAAAGACCAGCCGCAGAACATTGCCTTTATCCAGAAAACTATTCGCTTTTTCCTATTTGTTTCTTATTCCTAAACCAATTATCCATAACGGACATTTTTCCATGTACTAAAAGAGAATTATGACTAATGAATTAGATTACAAATCCAAATTGGATTTAAGGACCCCTTTCCCTGGGTGAGGAAGATCCCCTGGAGAAGGAAATGGCAACCCACTCCAGTATTCTTGCCTGGAGAATCCCATGGACAGAGGAGCCTTGTGGGCTACAGTCCATGGGGTCGCAAAGAGTTGGACAGACTGAGCGACTTCACTTTCACTTTTACTTTACCAACTAAGTGACTTCCCTGGTGGCTTAGATGGTAAAGCGTCTGCCTACAATGTGGGTAGACCCAGGTTCAATCCCTGGGTCCAGAAGATCTCCTGGAGAAGGCAATGGCACCCCACTCCAGTGTTCTTGCCTGCAAAATCCCATGGACGGAGGAACTTGGTAGGGTACAGTCCATGGGGTCGCAGAGTCGGACATGACTGAGCGACTTCACTTTCTTTTCTTTCTTTACCACCTATTTTACTTCTCATTTATGTCTTTGTTCCAGAACATCTGTATGAGGTGTCTGCCCTGTACCACCTTCTGTCACATAATTAAATCCTATTTCTTAACATCAGCGTCGTTTGCCAGCTGGCTTCTAAGTTCCTAGGCCTAATCAATCAGATGCTCCATTGAGTTGCCTGATGAGTGTTGTGCAGTAGCTGTTGGTTTGCCATGTACCAGGAAGACCGCAAATCTTGACATCTCATTACTGCAGCTGCTTCCCAAATGATCTGGAGCCCTGGTTGGCTCCCTCCCATGTCTTCTGCATCCCAAACAATGTGGCCTCTCAGATTGTAGGCATATCTGATCATGTCACCTCTGCTTAAAAGCTTTGGCAGTATCTTGGGAGACAGTCATGAAAACTTGAATATAGACTCAGAAAAGACACTTAATATTCAAGTTTTCACAACTGTCTCCCAAGACCTGCCAAAGATTGTAAGCAGAGAGGTGACACAATCAGATGTGCATAAGATCTGAGAATCCACGTTCGATTCCTGGGTCGGGAAGATCTGCTGGAGAAAGGATAGGCTACCCACTCAAGTATTCTTAGGCTTCTCTGGTGGCTCAGACCATAAAGAATCTGCCTGCAATGAAGGAGACCAGAGTTCCTGGATTGGAAAGATCCCCTGGAGAAGGAAATGGCAATACACTCCCGTATTCTTGCCTAGAGAATCCCCATGGACAGAGGTGGGCTACAGTCCATGGGGTCGCAAAGAGACAGATACAGCTGAGCGATGAAGCACAGAGATGCTTTACATTATTATTAATTATTAAATAGTGATTGTTATTTAAAAAGTTGTTACCCTAGGATAGGCAAATCTCCTTAAAAAAAGAAAAGTAAATTAGGTGTGACCAGAGACTGTGGGGTTGGGAAGGGGTGAGGGATGGATAGTTAATGCTTAATGGCAGCAGAGTTTCTATTTTGGATGATGAAAACATTTTGGAAATAGTGATTTTGGTTGTACAACACTGAATACCCTCAATGCCACTAATTGTACACTTGAAAATGGTTAAGATGGCAAATTTTGTTATATATATATTTTGCCACAGGGAAAAAAGTTTTTAAACCATTACCAGTTAGAGATATTACTTAAAACTTTGCAAGAAAAATAACGTGATATTTGGGATTTGTCTTAAAACACTTAAACAGAGTGTTCCCTGGTGGTCCAGTGGTCAAGACTCCAAACTTCCACTGCAGAGAGTGTGGGTTCAGTCCCTGGTCTGGGAACTAAGATCCCACCTGCTACACTGCACAGACGAAATATTAAGAACAAACAAAGGACACTCAAACAGTAGTCCCAACAACAACAGTGAAGGTGATAAATGAAAAAAATTGACCAAATGTTAGTTACTGAGGATAGAATTTTCCATAATAAAAATTTTTTAAAAAGATCTCTTGGAGGCCAGCTCTTACATCCTAACTTCTCAGCCTGAAGTCTAAAGTCCTTTGATGGCCTTCCCTTTTTCAAGGAGCCTCAACTCTCGCTGCTCAGCCTGCCTGCCCTGCCCCCAAGGCAGCTAGGCACTGCAGAGCTCTGTGCGCAGCCAACCACTGTGCTCTCTCCTTCTTGTGTGGCAAATTCCTGCTCATTCTTTAAGGCTCAGCTGCATCCTGGAGCCTTCCCAGGCTCCTCCAGGCAAAGAGAACTCCCTCCTTCGGGTTCTCACAGCGCCTTGTCTGCACCCCGTGACCACTTGCTTGTACCACGTATTATCATCTTTTATTCATACTTCTGTTCTCCGCTAACCTGCAAGCTTCATGAAAATAGAGAAAACTTACTGTTCACTGTACATCTTCCTGGGCTATGTGAAGCTTTCATTGCTGCTGTTTTAGTTGTGTGCATTGAATATTTTTAAAGGAAAAGATTGAAAGGTGGGGATGTGAATATTCGTTATAAATCTTAAAAGTTGAAAGGGTCCTTAGCGATTACCCATAGGAATATTGGTCTCTTTCTAGACTGTGCTTTCTCTACTTGGCAACTACTGATGCATTTTTACATTTTCAGTACCTACCACTGGGTGTTCAGTACATTGTTGCTGAATTTACTCACAGATCACATCCTTTCTTTCTACAGATGGCAGAAAGCCAGCTCTCTAGCTTGAGGTATGTGGACACACACTTTTTAGAAGAAATGGTGAATTTTCAGACATGATTTGTCAGGGCAGGAAATAAGCACTGGCTGTCACTGGGCCAGTGGAGTTGGCTCAGCGGGTGGCTGCGCTGGGAGCCAGGCATGTCTGCAGTACACTTGCTGCCAGGGGGTGGCGGCAGGCACTCACAGACTCTCCAAGACGGGCAGGCCTGATTCACCCTTTGAGTGTAGGGTGGGAGATGGCCTCCTCTACTATTCCTAGTTTATTTTCTAGCTTCTTGATGCCTTGAGATGCTTGGCCCAAAGAATAGGGCCCAAGTTAGAGACAGTAAGAGCCACAAACTAAGCGTCTTGTTGGAGGTAAATGTCTGGGTCAGTGCTAGGCACTACTAGGTACACCGTTTGTTTTAGTCGCTCAGTCGTGTCCTGCTCTTTTGCGACCCCATGGACTATAGCGCACCAGGCTCCTCTGTCCAGGGATTCTCCAGGCAAGAATACTGGAGTGGGTTGCCATTTCCTTCTCCAGGGGATCTTCTTGACCCAGAGATCGAACCCGTGTCCCCTGCAATGACAGGCAGATTCTTTACCACTGAGCCACCTGGGAAGCCCCTAGGTACTTCGTTAGTGCTCTCATCTTCTAGCTGGAAGTTTTGATCCCTGTAAGAACTTTAGGCGCCCTGGGGGAATTTACACTCCAGACTGTTTTTAGGTCCTTTAGTTCCAGTGTAGATGGAAACTGAGAACAGATTTTCATGTGGGGAAGAAGAGGGAAGAAAGAACATGACACCCTGGGACGTGCACATGCGAGAAGAAAGGAGAAGACAGCTGGACCTGTAGAGACACAGTCCACTCAGTCCTGAGGTGGCCTCTTCTGGCTTTCTACATCTCTCCAGCCAACACCATCACTCCTAACATCTCAGGTGAAGAAACAAGCCCTGATCGTGAATAAGGAGGAGTTGGAAGGAGTTGGAAATCTATAGATAGGACGATTCTATTTGTACAGGTCTTAACTCAGAGCACATAATACGACAAAAGAACATAATCGATATTTAAAATCCAAGATGATGAAAAGTCCAGGTTTGTATTCATATTCCTTGCTTTGAAGTATTGCTCTATTCTAATGGTCTGAGGCTGGAGTTGGGGAGTGGTGACACAGGTTATTAGATAACTGAGTTTGAAAGGTAATATCAGATGATGAGGCCATGAGCCAAATATCATGAGTAGATGAGAAATGAGACAAAAGTTCAGAAGAGAAAGAATCCTGTTGGCTGTGGTGAGACAGCAATAATACCTGGTGTGTGAATGTTTGTTGCATTTTGCCAATAGTCAGTCCTTAAAGAAATTCAACCCGGAATATTCACTGGAAGTACTGATGCTGAAGCTGAAGCTCCAATACTTCGGCCAACTGATGTGAAGAACTGACTCACTGGAAAAGACCCTGATGTTAGGAAAGATTGAGGGCAGGAGGAAAAGGGGGCGACAAAGGATGAGATGGTTGGATGGCATCACCAACTCAATAGACATGAGTTTGAGCAAACTCCGGGAGATAGTGAAGGACAGGGAAGGCTGGCTTGCTGCAGTCCATGAGTCAGACATGACAGAGTGACTGAACAACAACAACTTTATATTGCCATAATATTTCAGAGTTTCCAAAACACTTTCATGTCATTTATTTTCATCTGGCTTCATTAAATCTTCACAACAGCCGGGTATTATTAAATGAGGTAAAATACATAGAATATTTGGGGCTTCTTAGAATAGTGGTTAGTACGTAGTGAATGTTTACTATTATTATGAAAATCATTATTAGCCCTATTTTATACTTGACAAATCTGAGGCTCAAAGAGGCTGTTACTTGCCCAAAGTCACACAGCTGAGAAGTGGTAGAACTAGGCCTGAACTGAGCTCCTGTTTCTAGACATTTCTCCATTTTCCCATGTGCAAAGAGGGAGTATTTAAGCTGGGCTTGCCAAAGTTGGGCCAAGTTTTGAGGTGGCCTTAGCGGAATTATCTCTAATGAGGTCTCCACAGCCTCGTGAGCCCTAGTTGGCCAGTGAATGGGAATTCCTGAGAGTGTTCTGTGCCTTGAGTAAGAAGAGTTAAATCTACTCATTTTAGCAGTGAGGGGAGATGGTTCATTGCCTCGTCCCTCAAGGAAGCTGCAGGCCATTAAACTCACATAGATCCTCAGCTGGTAGGCTTGTTAAGAAAATGTGACAATAGGGGGAAATTGACAACCCAGGCACCATAGATATTTTTAGTCTGTGCTTCAAGGATGTACATCTTGGTTTCTGTTTAGATTGAGCATGAGGGAGTGAACTAGACTGATTTGGCAAGACTGGCAGTCCGAAAGTCCTTACTGAGACCCTTCTCTGTGCCCAACTTAAGCAAGGGACTGAGGGGGGTAATTAAGGGAGGCGAAGTGACTTTCCCAGATGCTCAGACACTGTGGAGCGTGGTGGTGTCCTTTTCTTCGGTGGGAGGCAGTGTGCTGACGGCAGGAACCATTCTGTCCCTTCCGCACCAGCGCTTCTGCAGCACATTACCCTCCTAATGCACAATGGCTGCAGCTACCCATAACGCATCATGCACTTCAAGTTTGCTAAGAGAGTAGATCTGAAGTGTTCTCAGTGCACGCTCACAGACACATACACACACACGGTGATAATGTGAGCTGATGGGTGTGGCAGTTAACCCGATTGTGGTTATCCCGTTTCACAAAGCAGACATATATCAAGTCATCACGGTGGACACTGAAAATATTGCGATTTTATTTGTCAGTTATCCCTTAGTAAAGCTGAAAAAACTACTCTTGTGAATATAGTTTTAATTGTCAGCCATTGTAGCTCTGTTTGTAATAGCAAAAACAGTCCAAACACTGGAAATGGAATTTCATGCAACTATTAGAAAGAAAGAAGTCTTATCAATTTTATGTGCTGAAAGCATATCACTAAGATATGTTGTTGTTTTTTTAATTGAAGTAGAACTGACTTGCAATATTAGTTTCATGCATACAATATGCAGCCATCTGACATTTTTTTTTTTTTTTCTCATTTAAGCCACTTGCCAGAAGTCACAGAACCAAAAAAGTGTACAGCTAGGATTCCTACCCAAACTGTGATTCTAGGCCCTGTGATCCAGAAGCCCTCTGGATCCTAGCACACTGCTTCCTAACAGTGCTCTCTTAGGATCAGGAAGTAATTTTCTCACTTGTTTGTAAATTACCAAAAAATTTTCCATGAAGACACCTGGGAGAATGTGCTCATCCTCAAGAAGGCTCTGTTGCCTGCCACCTTGCCTGCCACCAATGCCTGCTCCGTTGCCTGCCGCCTTGGCTACTGTTCTATAGGATGTGGCATAGCCAAGAGGGGCCAGTGACCTGAAGCCGGGAAACACAAACCCAGGTTTCCAACAGGGCAGATTACCTTCAGGAAAAGACATTAAGATAATTGGAGAGGTGGGGGTGGGGAGAAGGCATGAAAACAGGGTCATTAGCCAACTTGGTCAATGGGCAGGTACAGGAAGTGGCAGATAAACACAGCCAGAATCTATAATTATACTTCAGTATCAGTGTTCAAAACCCACAAAATAAATGAGTGAATTAAAAAACTTGGCAGTGTCTAAGTACCTAGATATAAACTACTAGTGTTAGCCTTAACTCCTGTGAACTTCTCTGTGATTTTGAGCATACAATTTAGCTGCTCTAGCTTTCTTTCCCCATTAGTCAAGTGGACAGCACAGTCTATCCTGGCCACTTCACAGAGTTTTAAGGAACAAATAAGGCAAGAGATGTGCTTTGAAAATGCAAGACGTTATACCAAATGAGAGGTTATTGTCTATGCCTCTGGGACATACCTCACAGAAGGAGACCTCTTTTCTCATTAAACTTTTATTTTAAATTGGATCTCAGATCTTGTGACGGATTTTTTCAAGTTGTTTCCATTAAAAAGTACTGATTTTTAAAAACTAATAACTTAAAACTGCCACACACAAAACAAATGGTCCATGAAACGTTTATTCTCCTTTCCTGCTGAAGGGTTTACGATGCATTGTTATCTTTTAACCAGTCTTTTACTATTAAACTGAAATGACCAACTGAGACGAGCAGTTCTGAGATCATTCTGCCACCACTGGTTAAGACTGGGGTGGCAGGTGTTTAGAGATAGGAAGCTGGGAGGAAGCATCAGGAAAGCATTGCTGGTAGCAAGGTAGACACAGCTCACCAACACAAGCGAGGAACCTCATGGCATCATTTTTTATTCCAGTTCCTCCTATTTAGAGTTGTGGACAAAGACCTGTGGAGTCCACAAGATCCCCAGAGCAGTGATAGAGCGGTGCGTAGACTATTGCTTAAGCCCACAACTAAGATGGAACCATGAAAGGGGCTGGATGTGCTACATGACCTTTGCCTGAGGGGCTTGCTGAGCTATGAATGTTGGACGGGGCTCTGGAAGCAAGCTGATGAAGCACAGTGAGGAACTGGGGCAGAGGTAGGGAGATGAGCTTCGGAGATCCAGTTCTAGGATGGCTGAGTGCCTCTGAGGAGCAATTTGAGGGTAGCCAGGGACTTGGACAGGACAAATGACAACTTCCTGGAACAGACTGTTCCAGGACCAGAGAGGAAAGGAAATAGCCTGGCCCCATCCTGGGCAGTTCACAGGAACTAGGGCGGGAAGTATTTGAAATGGAACTAGCCCTCACAACTTCAAGTGCTTTCTCAGTGGAAGAAGGAAAATGGGACAAGAAACTTGTGACACAGCATACACGTCAAGTCAGTTTTCGTGATGGTGGGATTGAAGATGGCAAGAATGAACAAGCAGAGGGAGTGCTGTGCAAGGCCAACAGCTCTGGGCTCAGACTAGCGCGTGATTATTGCTTCTGTCACTCACTTGCTGTTTGACCTTGAATATGCCGGTTTTTCCTCTGAGTCTTGGTTTCCTCATCTCAAAAATGAATGCCCTCCTTCCCATCTCATAAGTAGTTATGAGAGTTAAATGAGATGTTCTTGAAAGCAACTAACATATAATTCCTAGAATATGAGTCCTAGTAAATGTTAGTTTATCCCTTTGTTTTGGAGAAGGACTTTAGAAAACCTCCAGTGAGACATGCTGATTTGAAATTTCAAGCACTGGGAAAGCAAGGCCAACCTAGGTACAGTGTGGAAAGGCTCTTTTGACAGATGGAGAAGCAGCCTAAAAAGGCAGATAAGAAGCTCTCATGAGAGGAAGGGTAGGTGAAGGGCAAAGTAGCACTGGCTCTAAATACAAGCACAAACTCAGTGCTCTTACCAGCAGCTGTACTGTGAGGTTTCTCTGGCTTGTGACAAAATGAGAAGATAATAAGTACGGTTTATCTAGGCTTGACTCATTCCCTTGACTGTTCAGAAACACAGGAGAGGTTTTGTGTTCGATTATAGTAGTTTTCCTAAGCCTCTCCCCCGCCCCACTATTTTTCTGGTATAATTAACTCTGCTTCATTCATTGACTCTCCTTTCATCCTTGTTTTATTGGTTATATTTGCTTTTTAAATTATCAATTGCCTCAAATCCTTTCTGGAAGTATGGGTATGAAGGGGTAAAATAGTTTTAGTTTCTTCAGAAACTAAAATTCCAAGGGTGGAAACCAACTAGAAAACCAGAGTGAAACGCAGGATGGGGAAAGATAAGGAGACCACAGTGAGGCATAAACTGACCTGGTTTTTACCAGGAATCTCATCAGGGAAATCCTACTCCTGGACTTCTTTTGTAGCCAAAACATGACAGCAACTGTTTTCACAAAAGCGCACAGCCTGAGAGTGAAAGGCCTTTTAGTTTATTTTAGAGAGGAAAGGCCATGGTTTGCCTGGAGGCTCTCTCATGGTGATCTGGTAGTAGACTAAGGTCTAACACTGACCCAAGTCTCTTGACTCTCATTCTGGAATTCTGTGTGCTGTGGTCCTCCTCATCTTTGTGAGAGTGAATTTCTGATGACAAACACCTGTACAAAACTAATAGGTGTGGGTTTTGTTTTGTTTTTCCTGTTTTTCCAGGGCCAAGTGCTTTCGGGGCAAAAAAGTCCTTGGAGATTATGATATCAAAGTGGAACAGGTAACCACCCTGGAGCCCAGGATTGCATCTGCATCATCGTGGGGCCCTCTTGACACTCTGGAGTGAACCGTCTGGGGCTGCCAAGTGAAAAGATCAGGGTCTATCACTAGCTTCTAGGCTCTCTACCTCCTCCCCCTACCCTTTCCAGGATTTCTCTCTCCAAGAGACCCGGTCTTGAAGGCTGCATCTTTCAACTCCCCTGACTTCTCTTCATGGCTCTGGGGTCTCTAGGGAGGCAAGCAGTGTAGCTCTTAGGGCCTCTGGGGGTGCAAGGTCCTCAGGCTGAGGAACACTGTAGAGGAATGTCTTCCGAGGACACGGCCACACCTCCACTGTGGTGGCAAGGTCTTGCTTGGTAGATACATGTCTGCCACTCAGGTGTGCAGCCTCCAGTGAGGCCTCCTCTGTGCCCAAGGCTGCACTTCAGAGAGAACTTAACAAAGAACACCTCCCGGTTTTAATGCAGTGAAGTCCTGAAAGCCTCATTTTTTTATCTTCCTGTACCCTTTGCTTCATGATAAATAGAGATTAGGTCCATTTGAGTCGGGGGGAGAGGGGATGTCCGGTTTACACAGAGCATGTATTTTCTATGTAACGATAGAAGCTACTCATCATTCCTTACACAGTGTGCTGGGATTTACAGATTTACTCTTTCTATCCATTGCTGCATTCAGTTCTTAAAATAACTTGTTAGGCAAGGTTGATAAAAATTATTTCCATCTTATTGATGGGAGAAGCTGTCCACCCAGAGAGAATAAGTAAAACATCTTATGCATCTCACTGGGCCAGAGCAGCACCAAAACCCGATTTCCTAAATGAAAACTTGGTGCTTTATGAGACTGAGAAAGGGCATATTTGCCTCAGTTTGCATTCCTATTCTGCAGAGAGGCAGCACAAAAGATGCTGGGTGGGGAGCTGGAAGCCCTGAGTTTTGCTCCTGTCTCGGCCAACAGTAAGCTTTGTTTGTCCAGAAAAGTCACTTAACTGCTCCTTTGGTAAATAAGGATAATTATCTCTGTCCCGCCTGCCTCACAGAGTGGCTATGAGAGTAGATGGGATCAGTTTGGGGAAATGCTTTGCAAACTGTAAATACATGTTTGGTGGAAAAGATATTGCTGCTGCTGCTTTATGGGGGGTGCCTCTCAGAGTCAGGACTGTAGGGCTCACTCCCCTACTGCTAATTTTATTTAGTTATGTTCTATCATAGTAAGAAACACAGAAGGTGAAATCCATGCTCTTAATCCCCTCCTGTTATTTTCCAGGCGGAATTTTCAGAGCTCAACCTGGTGGCCCACGCGGATGGTACCTACGCCGTGGATATGCAGGTGCTCCGGAATGGCACAAAGGTGGTCCGGTAAGGTCTTTTCTGTCTTCGGGGTCACTGCCACTGTCTCTGGCGTGCCATGTGTAGTGTACAGACCTCGATGACATGTGCTGTGTGGCGGTGGTGGAAGGAGGCAGAGAAAGCTGGCTCTGGCCCTTACAGATGTCTTAGTTCCATGGTAAAGGAAGCTCCATGGACGCAGAGCTCACTTTGCAGTCACTGGATGATTCCCATCAGAGGTGTTGGAGGACTCCAGCCCCACTTCAGCCAGTGCAGCTCTGGACTTTTATCTCTCAGTGTATTTCCCCTGGAAAACACGATTCTATTGCTTTAAAAGAAAAGGGCCTGGGGGGAGTTTAAAAACCTCTGCTCTGGTCCAGCCTCCCATGTTACATGGATTTGCTTCCGTTCACTCAGTGAGTTGGCAGCAGAGCCCTGTGTACTACGTGAATTCTTTTAACGCCCTTCCCAGTGTTCTATACTCCAAATTTCTGGGAACTCCTAAGTCTTGATAGGAAAGCCTGGGTCAGAGGGACATTGACTGTGAGTGGAAGAAAATTTGTAATTACAAAGCACTTACGCTGCAGATGGGGTGCTAGGTGACATGTAGACGTCATCAATTGTAATGCAACAATTCTGTGTGGGAGATGATGAAGATTCCAGATGAGGGAGCATGGTTTCCACATTGTTATTCTTTCCCAGGACTCAGTGTGGCCTCAGGGTTCCAGGCATTAGGGTCTTGCTCCAGGAAGAGTCCTCACTTCACCCTTTTCCCTTTTTCAACCTGCGCTGCCCTGACCCCAAGGCCACCAGTGTCCAACCGGACCTGGTCTGTGACAGGGAAGGCAGCACTCAGGTGTCTGGAGCCAAATGTCAGGGAGTGTGAGCTCATCCATCCTGGAGACTGAGGAGGACAGAAGAGAGCTGCCCACCCATGGTCGGGGAGCACTCAGGAAGCTCCTTCTAGAGATGATGGTGGGCTCCCCCAGTGGCAAGTGGAGTAGGTCATGGGGATCCGTGACACGAATGGGTGGCAACAAGAGGGCCCGGATCAGCAAGCTGGGAGGGATCTGGCAAAATCAAGGCAGGCCTTCCCCATCACCAGTGTGGGGACCCGGCGCTGACTGCAAGCCTGGAGCTCAGTTTCAGTAACCGGGATATAAGGTTTGGTCTCAGGCATTTGACGGAGCCAGTTTCCCAGAACTCGGGCGCAAGGAGGTCGGCCCACGTCTACTTTGAAAGACTGATCTCTGAGCCCAGGTAGGGCTGGAGCAGTAGGCGGGAATTGGGTGGGTCCCAGGGCAGAGAACCAGGTCCGTCACTGCACATGTGTGGAATGGCTGAGGCTTGGAACCTTGAGGGGAGATGCTGCCACAGAACTGACTGTCTGGGAAGGTGAGGTTCCTCAGGTGTCAGGGCATGAAGTCGGGCCCCTGATCTTGTGGAGCTCTGCTGTCTGGAGGTGAAACACAGGGAGCCTTCCCGTGCCTGGGAACACACTGTACTCTCAGCTTCCTGTAGCCAGTTGCTCAACCTCAGCTCTGTGGAAACATTCGTGCCCCTCCCTAAATCTGCTTTGGAGGAATAACACTGGGGTGTCTGGCATCTGTTCTCAGCCAGCCTGGACCCTAGCTCACCTGGGGAGCTGCTGAGGGCACGGCATCTTTAAGGAGCAGCTTGAGGAGTCAGAGCAGGACGCTGAGGTCAGGGATCTTTGGGGCAGGGCAGTGAAGTCAGCCAAGTGTGGTGTCTTCAGAGTCTGCTGGGACCCCCTCGGGGGTGCCAACTCCAGAGCCACAGGAGCTTCCACTCTCATCCACAGGGACACGGAAAATTCTTGTTGACTTAAGGTGTGGCGGTCTAAAAGTGTTTCTTCCCCCCTCCCCGAGGGCTTCTGCACCTTAGAAAAAGACAGTGCTTAACCCAGAGGAATTGTTCAGTCGCCAAGTCATGTCCGACTCTTAGCAACCCCATGGACTGCAGCATGCCAGGCTCACCTGTGCTTCACCATTTCTTGGAGTTTGCTCAAACTCGTGTCCTTTGAGTCAGCGATGGCATCCAACCATTTCATCCTCTGTCACCCTCTCCTCCTCCCACCCTCAATCTTTCACAGCATCAGGGTCTTTTCTAGAGGAAAAGAATTTCAGAAATCTGTTCAAATCTCCTTTGAGAAGTGCCTACATAATACCGCATTTCCTAGTCCATAAGAAAACAGTCATGACAAAATGAGGGTCTTGGCTCAGGTAACCCCTTCCCTGTCTTGGGCTTTGGAGATGGGAGACAAGAGGATATGTGACCTGAGGTGCTGGTTGGTGGCAGACTTGCTTCTACATTCTTTCCAGGTCCTTCCGGCCAGACTTTGTGCTCATCCGGCAGCATGCGTTCGGCATGGCAGAGAATGAGGACTTCCGCCACCTGATCATTGGCATGCAGTACGCAGGCCTCCCCAGCATCAACTCCCTGGAGTCCATTTACAACTTCTGTGACAAGCCGTGGGTGGTGAGTGAGTCCCTCTTCCCTCAGGTAAAAGGGCAGCATCCTGATCCTCTGTCTCCAGGTCCCTAGAAGGACCTCTGTTGATCCAGACACCGTGAGGGGCCAGCTGAGATGTGGGAGGAGCTTCAGCTGGGGCATGGGGTGGGGCAGGCTCTCACAGTAGGGCTTTGTTGTCACGGGCTGGGCTGCCTCTGCTGCAGAAAGGACCTTTGGCCTCACAGCAGAGTCACACAAAGATTCTGTGAAGGAGCCCTTCCAGGTCTGCAGCCATCAGATACAGCAATAAAAACACCTACTTCTTGCCTCCGAAGGATCTAACCATTGGAAAGGCCTGAGGCCAGTGGGGACCAAGGGGATGGTGCACCTCAGAGGGATGTCAGTGTCAGAGTCCTACCAAGTGTCTCAGCAACCTTAAAATGAGATTCATCCACACGCATACCAAATCAGGCACTTTTATGCTCTGGAAGTGCCCTCTGAGATAATCGGCTCTCACTCCTTCATGGCTGAGATGTGACCATTTTCAGAAAGAAGGTAAGGAGTATAAGACCACTCATGATGTGATGCCAGCTTCGGAGATTTTCCTACATGAACTTCATTTAATCCTCATAATAGCTTTACAAGGAAGGTGTTATTATCATTATTATCACTTTTTACAGAGAAATGAGACCCAGAGAGGATTCAGTAACTCACCAAAGTTTCAGAGCCAGGATTTCTCTGACACCATCCCTCGCATAAGCTGGGTTACCATGTGAGGAAGAAGCTGGTCTCGTGTTCTCTTCCTGGGATAATCTGGAAATCTTGGAGGCAGTGGAAGCCTCTGAGCAGAGAGAAGAGTGCAGCTGGGAGAGGAAACGGCCTGAGACAGTTCTAGGCTACCCCAGCCTCCCCTCTGACTGCCGAGGGGACCCAGCTCCTAGAACTCTGCCGCTCCAGGCTGCTCCTTTCAGAAGGAAACACCTGCCCCTAGTCACATCCTTCTCTTCTTGTTTTTCAAGGGTTATTTCAGCTCTCACACACTGGCTTGCCAAGGGTCATGGCACTGGTGGCTGATTGTGGAGTTCCCAGACCCCAAGCTTCTCCCACTCAGGGAGCTGGAGCGGGGGTGTTGTTTTTGTTTTTGTTTTTAACCAAAAGGACCCATCACCTCTGCTCTTACACCTGAACTCAGTCTTCCTATTTCCTTGGAAGCCAGGGAGACCTGACAGTGTGAGAGGAAGACCAGTGAGCGAGGAGTAGAAAGATCTGGGAGCTGCTGTAGCGGCCCCTTGTTCAGCCTTTCCCTCTGTCTGGCCTGAGGACTTGGAGTCCGAGAGTTCTGCAAAAACCAGCTGCAGGAGTTGTGTGATTTGAATGGGTTGCTGCTCACAGGAGAGCGCATATGAGGCCTTCAACAAGTTTCCCCTTAGTCACATGGCCTTCCGTGCTGCACTCATGCCCTAGCCCTTACCTCCCTCACCCCTTCAATACTTGCTAGAATTTGGCTCCCTCATAGCCACACAGGGTGGTTCTGCTAGTATCAGCTTTTCTTCTGGGCAATCTCACTAATCAGCCTCCTGACTAAACCACTCTGTGCCCTGGTTTCTTTGTCTGTAAACTAGGAGTAGAGGCTTCCCAGGTGGCTCAGTGATAATCTGCCTGCAAATACAGGAGATGCAGGTTTGATCGTTGGGTTGGGAGGATCCCCTGGAGAAGGGAATGGCAACCCACTCCAGTATCCTTGCCTGGAAAATCCCGTGGACAGAGGCGCCTGGTGGGTTATAGTCCATAGAGGGGCGGTCACAAAGAGGCAGACACGACTGAGCAACTGGGCGTGAGCATGAAACAAGGAGTAATCACAGCACCTGCCTCCAGTCTGCCAGCCTGGTGTTACAGCCCCCAGTCCTGGGGATCTAAAAGAAACTTATTCCATGCTGCATGTTCCAGAACTGTGCCGGCGGCCAGAGAGGGGCGGGTCAGAGAGCCTAGGCTGGGGCTTTGCCCCTCCTGGGATCTGGGATCTGGTGAGGGTTCACATTCTCACCCGTTCACAGTCCCAGCACATTGCCGTTGGCATCGCAGGGGAACCGCAGGACTCCCTGGCCACACACCAAGTTCTCCCTTCATTTTCACTAAGCAGCTGGCACACTAATGGCATTTTATATATTCTTTGCCTGTTCATGGGGATGAACAAATCTGGTGTCTGTGAAGGGGGCTTCCCTCTGAGATGATGACTTCGGTGTGTGTTTTCTAATACTGTGGCTGCTCCTGGCATGAGGAGAGGCCTCAGCCGTGTTGTGAAGGCTCCACCTTGTCTCTGAGCACATCGGCTATTTCATAGATTGCTCAGGGCAGGCACACGGGGAGTTTGGAAGCAGAAGTAAGACCTATCAGTGAAAGTAGCATTCCAGAGAGAGTAAGAGTGCTGCCTGCCATATTGCTGCAGATTTATCTGAAAATCCTGTCACTCTATGTGGGTTTTTTTTAGAGGCAAATGCACAAGAGTTGAATTGAAGCATTTTATTTCCAGGAGGGATAAGCGTAAAATATTAAATTCAGACCGATCTTGAAATCCCGTTTCATCTGAGAAATCTTTCCTGATACATTGGATAAATGGTTATGCTGAGCATTATCTTCCTATTCGTTGCCAATACCACCCCCAGCTCCAAATGCATTCTTTTGTCTATGTGGAGAGGAAATAACCCTTATCAGGTATTACTTTTGTTTAGTTGATGACTGTGTGCTTGTGACTGAGGCTGAGCTTCCAAGGAGGCAGGGGTTAGATGCCAAGCCTAGTGCTCTGAGCAGAAGGGACTACAGAAGGTGGAGGAGGGTAGCGTGAGCTCCCGGGGAACCAGCTTAGTGCATGGGAACTGGCTGCCATCTTAGTCTTGACTGTGCCAGGACTCTGGGAGCCCGCCGGGGGCCTTCTTGGCATCAGCATGGTGTCTGTGTAACTCTCCCACATACTGGGAAGATAGGGCCCCACATTGCCTTGGTGCTGTGCCAGGGTGTGGGCTGCAGCAGGACAGAGGTTGTGAGGCAGAGCTGGCATCAGCTGGCTGGGGAGGCTGCAGGGCCTCGGGAGCTCAGGCAGGTATCCAGACGCCGAGCAGGAGTCCAGTCATTCCAAGTGCCCAGCCAGGACCTAAAGGTGAGGTAGTGGAGGGAATTGGAGAATGCAGGAAAGGTCTGAGGGGTGGTCTTGACAGTCAGAGAAAGTGGAAGAAGCAGAGAACACCAGCAGGGACGGCAGGGTACAGTGACGAGCGCACTGGGCAGGAAGGGGTCCGGGCCCTGTCCCATCACAGCCCCAACTCCAGGCGCGACGTGGGAGCCTGTGCTCCCCTTTGCTTCTCTGGCCTTGGTCTCCTCATTTGTAAGATGAGATGTCTGGTCTAGAGACTCTCTGAAGTCTCTTCCAATAATAAAATCTTAGGGCCTTGGGGGTCCATCAATCATACTTGCAGCCCCGGAGGAGGCCTTGGAGACCTAGAGCCACCAACTGTGTGTCCCTGAGGAAAGTGACCCAGAAACTCCAGTGTTTCTCAGCATTTCAAAAATAACAGGTTCTATCTCTACTCACAAAGGGACCACAGCCAATGATCACTAAACAGCAGTCTCATCATGGAGTTTGGGAGGAAATATAGTGAAAATGTTTTTTTTGTGTGTGTGTGGTTAAAAAGTCTGAAGAACTGACCAAATTCAGTTGTCTATTTTATATATGAAGAAAATGAGGCCTGGAGAGGCAACATCATTTGCCCAAGGACATCTAGCAAGTTCAAGGCAGAACAAGAAGAATCAGAAGACTCTGGTTTTCTAACAACCCAGTTCTGGCTTTTATTGTCTCCCCGTACCAACACACTTGCTAACATCACTGAAAACAGGAACTGGGCTTTTGAAAAATGTTCTATCTTTCCCTTCTTTAGTAAACAGAAGGTCGGTTTGCTCTGGCAACTCTTCCTTCCGGCAGTTCCAGGTGTCAGTGGCTTAGAGTGTGAACCCAGTAGCACTAGAGAGAAGACGCTGGATCACTGCTGCTGCCAGTGCTCTGGGGTGGGTGTGTGTGGAAGTGAGGAATGAGTGTGAATGGATTGAACTGGAAAGTTTCCTGTGGGAAGAGCATGGTCTCTTTAGAGCCTGAAAGGCAGCGACATGAAGGAGAAGGAAGAGTTACGGGTTAGAACTAAAGGGGTCCGGCTGTGAGTCTGGCTCAACTACTTTGTGACCTTGAGCGAGCAACTTCTCTGGGCCTCAGTTTCCCCACTTATAAAGTAGAGGGGTGGGCAGGGGACACCAGGGACGCTACATGTTCGCCAAAGGCAGACCCTGACATTTAAGTACGTGCACTTCACCCCTTTTCCCTGGAGCTGTTGGGGCTTCTCATAGGTGAAGGGTCCAGTGAGTTCAGTTCTTAGATGAGCAGTAAGTCCAGAAGACGGGGTCTGTCTTTGCTGCATTCCATGATTTCTTTTCCTTGCCATTTGAATTTCCAAGACTGGGCCCCTTGTTCCCCCATCCAGCTTCATCACTTGCCATCTCTAGAGATGATGGTGGTTAGCGTTTTAGAGACCCAAATTTCAACCCCACCTATCCCTTTTTTTGCAGCACTGTGGCTTTAGGCAGTCACCTACCCTTCCTGAGCCTCATATGTAAAATGAAGATGATAAAGACCCTAGCTCATTAGTTTGATATGAGGATTAAATGAAATATCTTTAACACTGAGTAGGCACTGAATGAATAGTAGCTCATTCTCTCCCTTCCCCAACAGAAGCATATGTTCCTGGAGAATAGAGGGTGGGACACCTCTTTTATATCCTCAGAGCACTTTGCACAAAGCCCTCAGTGGAGCAGATGCTCAATAAATATTTGTTCAATGGATCGCCATTTTGTCTGTTCCAGAAGCTGTCTGGGTAAACTGAAACCTTTGCTTCTCTTTTGCAGTTTGCCCAGCTGGTGGCCATCTACAAGACACTGGGAGGAGAAAAGTTCCCGCTCATTGAGCAGACTTACTACCCCAACCACAAAGAAATGGTAGGTGACTGAGAGGGGCCATCAGTCTCTGCTGTCTGCACTCTGAGCTTAGCCGTGTGCTGACTGTGGGCCTCTGAGGAAGGCCTCAGCCTCTCAACCCCAGAGAATCTATTGAGGTTGAACTGCAGACCTGCTTTGTGAGGCCACAGTGGCGGGGTTGTAGCTGACAGCCCTCTATCTCCGAAACTTGGAGACAGACTAGGAAAGAGCAGAAACAGGGGCGTTTTATCAAAAGCTGAGAGTAACAACCTAGATGGATCAACAGTCAGAAGATCCTGCTGCTTGCGATTCTAGCCACAAGTCGCGGACGGTTACATTCCCTCACCACGTGTCAGCATCCGAATCCGAAAGGCGAGTGGGCTTAACGATTCCTGGCCAGGATAGCTAATATGGCACTTACATGATTTCAGTGAGCTTCTTTAAGCAAATAGTCTGTGAGGAGTATGGAGTGCTCCTCAGATGTAAGCTATTGTTCCTGATATTCACCAGACACTTCCATTCCCTGGGCTTCCTCAAAATTCAGATAAGACAAGGGTTTCACTCTGCCTTCTCTGAGGCCATCCCGGGATGGCAGAAGGAGCAGAACGATGGGATAGATGATTGGTACGGAGGCCACCTCTAGTGTTTATCCCCCTTCTTCTTCTTTGGCCCCACGCTCTCTGCCCCAGGCCTGTGTGGTCAGTGGGTAATCCTACTTCACCCACCAGTGGAGACTCTCTGCCTTATCTTTCCAAGTCTTGTGCTCCAGGACAGAGATCTCCAGAAGGAATCTCCATTGGCACCATTTCTGTGGAACCTTCTTCTGGTGTTTTGTGCATGCCCCAGCTTATCAGCAAGCCGTATAGGACCTTGGGGCCTTGGAAAGAACTACCTTCTCCATCTTTGCCAGAGCTTCCCCAGGAGAGGCCCTGGAACTTTACGCACTTGTCTCTGATAAATCCTTAAGACGTTCACCAGGGCTTTCCCTTTCAGGACAAGTCAGGAAGGCTTGTAGAGGCAGAGGAACCCTCAGGGGCTATGCTTGTAAAGTTCAGGGCATCCAAGAGAGGACTGAGCAGAAGGCTGGGCGGGGAGCCCTCGAAGCTGGCTTTGTCCTGCTGTAGCATCTAGCAGGCTGACCACTTGATCTGTAACACTTGCAAAGTATATTCCTCACCTACCTCCTTTCCCCCAAGGGCCCTTGAGTTCTTTTTCTCCTGTCCTCTAGCCTAAAATTTGCCCTCAAGAGAGGACACCCACCCCCCACCCCCAAGATCTCTGTGAGGCTTCAAAAGCTGAGGGGGAATTTCAACTCTATAAGAGAAAGGCTTTTTTTTTTTTTTCAAGCTTAAAAAAGATTTTGAAGTAGTAATGAAAACAGGACTTTCTAAAGGAGACAGAGGAGAAGCCTTTTGGACAGCAGTTGAGGACATTAAGTATAGTTAACCTGGAGAGACAATGCCCAAGTCTGTTCTTGTCTTGCTAACTGGGCCAGGCCCTGTGCCAAGAATGGCATAGAGGGGATTACACTGTAGGCTTCACATTGAATGGCTCCTGTCCCCCTTTGCCACTCTCCTAAACAGACTGAAAGTATATCAGAGGGTCAGAATGAGTCGGGACAGGAGGAGTAGATGAAACACAGCCAGACGATATTGTTCTTTCCATTTCTCCAAACCAGCCTGTTTATGATACTGTCACCCACCTTCTGGTCTTATATCTCACAAGGCCACCCCATCTCATATGTATAACAGTCATCATTTCTCCCCTGTCAGATCAGTTAAGATGAAAAGAAAACACATTTATCTAGGGAGAAAAAGGAATAGTCCTAGCTTTGAAAAAAGAAACTAAGCCAGAATCAGTAACAAATACCAGCTCAACTAGAAGGTTCGGAGGCAGGGATAAAGGGCTGAGGGTGGGAGAGAAAAGTCCTGCTACTTTCCCTAGCCCTTGGCCCAACGTGTTCTGTACTGGGGTCCCGGACACAAGCTGCCACATGCCCCATCCCTGCCCTCATGCTGGCCACACCGTCCACCTGGTACTTCCCTTTGTCTGGCATCCCTGAAGCAGGTAGGGACAGCCAGCGCCCTGCCAGGAAGGAAAAGGGCTTGGTCTTCGGGATTCTCAAAGGGTTGTGGCGATCCGTCCTACGGCTGGATGATGTCAACAAACTCCTTCCTGAGGGGCAGGCGTCCCTGGTACCAGCTACAGGTGCCGTCAACATGCTTCATGCAGACATAATGCTGGGCCTGATACCCGTAGAGCTTCCGTTCCAGCAGCCAGTCTGTCCAGAGGCACTCGCTGGGAGCCGAGGTGGTGCAGGGCACCGTGTAGCAGGCGGTGATCTGGAGCCACAGCCACACAGCATCCAGGTGAGCAGGGCGTCCTTTTCCTGTTCTTGCCTTTCAGACTCCTACATGTTCTTACAGCCTAGCTCAAGTGCCCCCTGGCTTATAAGGCCCTTCCAAGTCTCCAGATTTCTCCCTTAGTTCTCTTTCCCCTGTACTCTCCACATACAGTATTGCCTCCCAAAAGGCACAAAGGCCCCTACTCTACCACTGACCTAAGCAAGTCACTTCACTTCCTACAACATGAATTTCTTCCCCATAAAATGGAAATCTTAACTCTGCATAAATTTGTTTGAAAGACTAAATATCTTAAATAAATTAACCATTACAGGTCCTGACAAAAAGAGTAGACTCTCTTTAAGTGGTAGTGTGTTATCCCAGTCTGTCTTATATGATGGCTGCCTTCTCAGCCAGAATGCAAGTACATTGAGATCAGGGACTATGGGCCTTGTTGCTTTCCCACCCCCAGCTTTGAATGATGCCTGATCCATCACAAACCTCAAGTATAGTACCGCAAATGAATAGATCACACACATGGGAAGGAAGGAATACACGAAGGGTGAGGCTGCACGGCCTTTCCCCCACCCCCGAAGACCTTGGAAACGGACAGTCCTTACTTGGCAGCCACAGTTCAGATGGTAGTGGTGATTCAGACTTTCTCTCTGCAGAAGGGACAGGTTCTCCCAGGGCTCAATGTAGTTGCACAGATGGACAAAGACTTTCCCATCACTGAGGATCTGACCTTAAAGGGGAGATAGAGGAGAGCCGACATGAGGAGTCTGCTTGTGGAGCTCCAGGAGTTCTTGAGGGAGCCCAGAATCACAGCCTCCTCGGTATCTTGTGGTGGAAGTGGTGACACGGGGCTCAATGAAGGAGCCAGAAAAACCTCTGCTGTCTTTATATCAAAGCCATTACCAGATGATGTTTGTATGAGGGAGAGTTGTAGGGCAAAGGCCTTTCCATTAGCATGGTGCAGACAGAGGGATGTGGGCTTTAAGTCAGAATCTTGGCAGAAATCCCTTCTTTTCTATCATTTACTAGTGTGTGACCATAAGAAATCCATGTAACTTCTCAGCTGAAAGATGAGAATAATAAGGTTGTTGTCAAGATTAAATGAGAGAATGTCTATGAAGTTCCCTGCACAGTTGTGGACCCACAGAAGATGTTCGATACATAGTAGGTCTCTCTTCCTTTTCAACCTTTTCCAACCTTTCTCCTGCTCCAGTGATATCTTGGTGAGTCTGTCCCCTTCCCCTTCTTTACATATCACACTCTTTCCTATTTTCCAAATACCCTTTTTAGTACCAACGCAAAGCCATCCCTGGCCATACTAGCCCTCACCTCTCTTAGAGCTTCAGTCATTCAGTCATTTACTGGCTGAGCAACTACTATGGCCTGGTACCAGGAATACAGGAAATAAACATGACAGGATTTCTACCCCTAAGGAGCTTAAAACTAGTAGGGAAGACAAATTGTGTTGTTCAGTTGGTCAGTTGTGTCCAATTCTTTGTGACTCCATGGACTGCAGTATGCCAGGCTTCCCTGTCCTTCACTACCTCCCAGAGTTTGCTCAAACTCAAGTCCATTGAGTTGGTGATGCCATCCAACCACCTCATCCTCTGTCATCCTGCCCGCAATCTTTCCCAGCATCAGGGTCTTTTCCAGTGAGTCAGCTCTTCGTGTCAGGCGGCCAGAGCAGTGGAGCATCAGCTTTAGCATCCGTCTTTCCCGTGAATATTCAAGGTTGATAAACAAGTAGAAGATGATACTGTTGTATGATTCTATACAGGATGTGGTATAAGAACAAAGGAAACACTGTTATCTCTGTCTGTGGAAGGGGTGGGGGCAAGAAGGGTGTCTAAGATGATACTTGGGTTGGGTGTTGAAAGGATGGGTAGGAGTTCAGCTGCCAGACAAGTTGGGGAAGGACTTCTGGACACTGAGATGGACGGGCACAGCCCTGCAGAATACCTTTTGCAACTGCAAGTAGTTTAAGCTCCAGGGGAAATGAGGGGCTGGGAACGGCCCCTGAGCAGTGACAGGAGGCAAGGCTGGGGAGGTCAGCTGGGTCTGCTCACAGAGGGTATTAGGCAGAAGGGCTGCGTCTTCTGCTGCAGACCATGGGCACCAGGATGAGTTTTCAGTAAGCCTATGCTTTGTCATTTAAGCCCACCTTTGGGTGGACTTGACCTCCCTGAGGCAGCCGGCACGTGTCTGCATCCCTGATGCACTACAGCCCCTAGCAGAGGGCAGGTGCTCAGGAAGGAGGAGGTCCCATCAGCTAGTTCCGGGACCTGGAGGTCCCAGGGGCCTGTTCCGCCCCTGCTCTCCCATCCAGAGGTGCCCAGATCAGCACAGTTCCACATCCTCAGACCTGGGGGACCCCACCTGCGTGGCCTCCAACACCTGTGACTTCTTAGAAATTTGAACTGTGAGAGAGCTCCTTGAGGACTGTGGCATGTTTAATGCATCTCCACTTGAGGAGGTGGTCACTCATTGCTGAAGGGATGGACAGAGAGTGGAATTCCTCCTTCTGTTCTCCCCATCGGCTGTGTTTTTCTTTTCCTGGCCTTCTTTCTAAATATGTTTTATCCTTTAGGGAAAATTTAGATCCCACTTACACAATGAAGGCTTCCCTAGTGGCTCAGATGGTAAAGAATCTGCCTGCAATGTGGGAGACCTGAGTTTAGTCCCTGGCTTGGGAAGATCCCCTGGAGAAGGAAATGGCTACCCAATCCAGTATTCTTGCCTGGAGAATCCCGTGGACAGAGGACCCTGGTGGGCTACAGTCCATGGGGTCACAGAGTCAGACACGACTGAGCAACTACACTTTTACTTTCACCTTACACAGTGAGGCTTCCCTGTCTATAACCACACAGATACCTTCCCTGGACAACAAAATAATTCAGTATTGCATTCATTCAGCTATGGATTAGATTTTTGTGAGGTACTTTAACTATTTTATCCCAGTCAGTGCAGGATGAGGAGATCTGCCTGGGCCCAAGGTCTTGGAGACAGAATCCTATTAGAATCAAGGCTGCTATTAGGGCCTGTGCTTTACTGCACTTCCAGAATAAGGCCTTGGGTGTGAGTCAGTCACGAACCAAGAGTGTGACCTATCATGGCCGCCTGAAGCTGATGCTACCGTAGGCTACAGTGACTATTATGTGTATGTTGTGTATGTGGGGGTGAGGTTGCGAATGCACCATCCTTTTACTCTGTGTGACTAAGAGCTCCCCTGCAGTGTGGTCCCTGGTTCAGGGTCCAGTGCTGGGGAGGGACGGGGACAGGCTCTATCCTGCTGAAAGTGGCCAGGACAGGAAGGGGTCTGGGGACCATGGCCAGCAGAACCTGGAGCTAGAGTGCATGTATCTGTTGTCCTCAGGCCTCTGAAGGGTCATCCTGAAACAGAGGGCAGAGCTGAACCCACCAGGGGCAGTTTCAGAGTGGCATAATTTGGCTCAAGATACCAAAAACCTTAGGCTTCCCTGATGGCTCAGTGGTAAAGAACCCGCCTGCCAATGCAGAAGATGCAAGAGAAGCAGGTTCCATCCTTGGTCAGGAAGAGCCTCTGGAGGAGGAAATGGCAACCCGCTCCAGTTTCCTTGCCTGGGAAACCCCATGGACAGAGGACCCTGGCGGGCTACAGTCTATGGGGGTTGAAAAAGAGTCAGACACGACTGGGCACGCATGCACCAAAAATCTTATCACTTAAAGCTGTTTGGAAATGGAGCCAGCTGCCCTAGGCTGGGACAGCAGCCTGTGAACTAGGAAGGCAGTGGCACTGACAGGGAGGTTACCAAGGCTTCTCCCAACTCAGGCTGCCTTGAGTTATGCAGCTGTTTGTGCCCAAGAAAATGGCTCAGCTTGCTGCCCAAGGTCAGCCTGGCTCCTCCTTGCCTAGGGCAGAGACTCATAGGGCCGCTGCTGGTCTTTAACTTACCAGTCAGGAGATACTGCTTCTGGCTGTTAGCTTCTAGTTTCACCCCACAGAGGGAGGAATCAAAAGGCGTATAAACATACTGAATATCATTGACTTTCTCAAACCCTTTGAACATCTGAAAGGCAATTACGAAAGAGCAGTATTGAGTAAGTGAGTGTACTTTATATCTTAACAGGAAAAACTTTTTCTTAATCTAAAAAAGTTAAGTGAAAGTCTGGTTCAGGACTCGTTGCACACAGATGGCACAACTGGGTCTTATCTCCCTAAAATATTTAAACCTTGGTTTATTCCAGTGAGAAGGGAGGCTCCTCTAGCAGCCCCACGCACAAGCACAGAGGGCCTGTCCTGCACTGTCCTCTGGCTCCTATGGCCTGTCCCCTACATGTCATCCACTCTACTTCAGTATCTGTACCCCTAGCATCACTGAGCCAGGCCGCCCGAACCACCAGCCCTGCAGCCCCACCCCTCCCAGATCACAGCCCCCAAGTCCTCCTAACAGCCCAAGAGGGTGACGCCCTGTCCTGCCCCCATGTACCTTTATCTGTTTGATTTCATACCGGATCATTTTTTGAGGGTCAGCAGGGTCAGCGCTGGCAGGAACTACCTTCTCACTGGAGATCTTGGCCCGGATAGCTGCACAGGAAAAGAAAAGAGGGGACCTTCAGCAGCCGATGGGAACGATCCTCCTGGGATCTGGGTGACCTGTGGCCCCCTGGAGAATTCTGCAGGGGGGTTCTGGGTTTAGGTCTCGGTGGGTTGTGAGGAAGATGCTGCATGTGAGGGATGCTCCTCTGCAATCCCTGGAAGTTCCAAACCCCTTGGGCCTACCAGGTCCTCGAGTCTTTCTGCTCTGCCTGTTGCTCTGGGGAGTCGAGTTCTCTGCAGCCCAGAGTACGGCGGGGTGGAGACGGGCAGGGCGGAGGAGCCACTTGAGGGCAGTCAGTGTGTAGTCATCCACTGCTGTAGCCCAGGACCTCAGAGAGAGCCGGACCGAGCTGACGTTGGCAAATGTTTATTGAATTAATAAATATCCTGACTGTGCACAGAGGTAGTTCATCTCTTTGTTGTTCGGATAGTAATCAAAACCTGTTTATGAAGTTCTTCCTCTGTGCCTGGTCTAACACTGGGTCCTAGGCCCACAAGCACAATTAGGAAAGGGCCCGCACCCTGCAGAACTCTTGCTTTAGTGGAGAACACTCTTACAAAGACCAACAGCACAGCAGACTAGGAGCACAGAGATGCTGGAGATGCTGTGGTAGCACCAGGAGTCAGGAAGCCTTCAGAGAAGAGGAGACCCCCTGGTTTTGAAGGATGAATAGGAGTTTGCCAGGAAGTTAAGGGTTTTTGAGGAAGGGCATTCCAGGCAGAGAAAAAGGGTAAAGGGTGTGTGTTGGGGTGAGGCTGTGGTGACAACCTCAGTTATAGGCTTGGATACAGAGGGATGTTTATCATGAAAGCCCAACCCCCTGAACCCCCTCCTCCTCAATCCCCCTAACCAGTGGATCAGAATAATCACTGGATAGTTCCAGAGGCTTGTTGTTCAGTGACATCCCATAACTGCAGTAGGCAGGGGAGAGGGGATCGCTGTGGAGCCCTTTACACTGTCTTTGTGCTCATTCTGTCAGTTGCAGCTGACTCTTTGCAACCCTGTAGACTGTAGCCCGCCAGGCTCCTCTGTCCATGGGATTTCCCTGGTCCAGAATATTGGACTGGGTTGCCACGCCCTTCTCCAGGGGTCTTCCCGACCCAGGGATTGAACCCATGTCTGTTGAGTCTCCTGCATTGGCAATTGGGTTCTTTACTACTGCGCCACCTGGGCAGCCCTACACTGTCTTTGATTCTCTGGCAAGTCAGCGGGTCTCTGCGCTTGCAGGGTTGCTATGGCGCCAGCCCGGCCCAACCCACCGGTCGCAGCAGGAGGCAACTGGGGCGGGATTTGAGCTCCACCCCTTCCCTCGAGACTCCAGATTCGCAGCGCGGCCCCACCTCGACCCCACGGACCCCAGCCCACTGCTGGGGCCCTCGAGGGCTCCCCTGGACTTACCGAGCGCCGAGTGGCAGACGTGCTGCTGGGGGTGCGCGGGGGCGCAGCTGCACGCCTCGCCCAGCCCCGGCGGCCGCAGCAGCGCCAGCAACCGCAGCAGCAGCGCCCAGCTCGGCGCGGGCCGGGGGCTCCGGGGCATGTCTCCGCAGGGCTGCGACTGAGCCTGCGGGGACTGTCAGACCACACTGCCCCTCCACGGCTTCTCCAGAGCGCGGCGCGCCCCTCGCCCCTGGCTTTATGAGGTGGACCTAGAGCCAGTCCCGCCCCAGTGGGCTCCGCCCTCCCTTGGCCACAGGCCACCCTCGGGCTGCCGCCCCGCGGCCCTCCTGGCCGGCAGGCTCAGTAAGGCGCAGGAGAGAGCCGCGAGAGTCCTCGGTGCTGTCTCCCTGCCTGAGCCTTCTCGAAGTACAGGGAAGGCACCGGGAAAGGGGATGGTGTCAGGACAGAAGGACAGGGCCACAGAGACAGATGCTTGGGGAGCACAGAGACCAAGAGGCTGTGACTCAGGCAAAAGGAACAAGAGTGTAGAGAGGCTCAAACAGAAAGAGTGAGACAGGCAGAGTCAGAGAGAGGCAGACAGAATTACAACAGGCAAGAGAGACAGCGACAGAGAAGGCCGGACCTCTTGCTGAGCTGCACACTGGGAATGAGAGAAGCTCCTCAGGGCTTCTTTCAGCTGCAGGAAGTGTTTTCAATGCCCTATTTATGAGGCTCCAAAGCAACAGCAAACAGTAATGGAACAGGACAGGGAAAGTTGGGGGGGGGGGGGGTGTGTGTGTGTGTGTCTTGGCTCTGTCGGCTGGGGGGTGGGGAGAGACGGCGGAGAAAGCAGCCGGTGCCTTAGAAACCCTTTCCCGTTCCCGGAGCCCATGCAGATGGCGTGAGGACAGTGCTCTTTGAGGGTCTCAGAGCATAGGGTGGCCCATCACTCGGGGCAAACCTGGGCCCTCAAAGCCCTTTCTCTGCTCTTGGCCACCCTGATGTCCTGTCTCAGGGCCCCACTCAGCCGAGAGACTACGTCTTGTTGTAGACGGAGGGGCAGCTTGGAAAACGAGTGAGGCTCGTCTTGAACTGGAGCTGTGTGTGCTGTTTGATGGGGAGCATAGTGCTCCCGGGCTGAGGGTAGAGACCCACGAGCTGGTTGTAGGGTGTTTCCACACAGTCTTGCAGCAGGCAGTACGAGGCTGGATGCCGATTCTGCCCCTCAGGGGCTTCACAGCCTTGCCTCAAACTGAACTTAAAGCTCCTTGCCCCAGCCTCAGCTGGCCGCAGCCCGGAGTGCTGAAATCCTCAGGTCAGGCACTCCCAGTATCTGGTCACACTCAGGATTCCCATAGGAATCTGACTTTTCGTCAGAGTCAATAGTGTATCCTCTGAAAGACTTGTTTTCGTCTCGAGGTGGGCATGATGTTTGTAAAGAAGGCAGCTGAGAGAGCACTGACCTGATGGAGAAAGGACGAGGTTTGGCGTCCAGATTGGCTCTTCATGCAATCCCAGCCAGGGTACAGTCTGATGTGTCATTGGACAGGCTCTCAAAAGCATCCCGTTCGGCCTCTGCACTTGGTGGATGTGAAGGCTGAGGCCCAGGGAGGCAAAGTGACTTGCCGAGAGACTGGGATGCAGGTCTCCTGACGTCTGGTCCCCTCTACCATGTTACTTCTCCCATGGCCATCGTGTGACAGCTTGAAATCCTGCCTTTGGGGGGTGGCTTTTCTTCTTCCAAGTGTCTGTGGTTTCTCTGTTAAAATACGGCTATCTCAAGGTAGTGGTTAAGGACAGGGAAGTCTGGCCTGCCACCCCCATGGGGTCGCAAAGAGTCAGACGCGACTGAGCCACTGAACAACAAGGTAGCGTTTACTCTCTTAAGCATCTCTTTTGAATGGTAAACATGCTGAATTCTTATGTTAGCTGTCTTCCAACCCAAACTGGGCAGAAATAGGCCTTTGCATTCTGAGCTGTGTTCAGTGGTGAGTGGGAGGTGTTGGTGAGCAAGGAAGAGAGTGTGAGAGGTGAGGAAAGCCAGGTTTGGAGCAGGAAAGCTGGGTACACATGAAGGCTGAAGCAATGAGTCTTAAAGATGCAAAGAGTACCAAACAGGAGAACGGGCTCCTTGCAGTTCTGCCTCTAATATGCTGTGACCTTAGGCAAGTCACTGTCATTTTGTTTTTACATTTTTAAATTTCTGATGCAAATAGATTGCACTGGTTCTCTAAAGAGCCCTTCCAAGGGTGTTCCCAAGAAAAATATTTGTAGGATTCCCCAGAGAGACAGGTACACTCTGACCAATTCATTCCTTTCTCTGCTTTCAGCTGACTCTGCCCACGTTCCCTGTGGTGGTGAAGATCGGCCATGCTCACTCGGGCATGGGCAAGGTAAGGCCAGAGCTGCTGTGTTCTGGGGTTGTGAGGCCGCAATGGGAGCTTTTCCGGGAGCCCAGTTGTGGACTGTTCTTCTGCCTCAGTTGCTGATGAATTCTTTCTGAGGCGAAGATGATATGGCCCCTCTGAAACCATGAGTGTTACCCAGACAGGCCTCTTGCAGCAAGCAGAGTGCAGGCCACCAGACTGTCCCTGTGCTCTTTGCAGCAGATATGGCTCCCAAGCCCTGGGAAGGGAAGCTCAAGAGTGGGGACCTCCTAGGGAGATGTGGCACCCAGGTTTGCCTCTGGGTGTGAGCGTCGTGATGAGCCTGGAGGCCCAGGGCTCTTGTGACTCTCAGTGTGTGTGTGTGTGTGTGTGTGTGTGTGCACGCACGCGAACCTCCCTTTCTGCCTCTCTGCCTTCCTCCACCATTAGGTCAAAGTGGAAAACCACTACGACTTCCAGGACATTGCCAGCGTGGTGGCCCTCACCCAGACCTACGCCACCGCAGAGCCTTTCATTGATGCCAAGTATGACATCCGGGTCCAGAAGATAGGCACCAACTACAAGGCTTACATGTGAGTGGGGTGGGGGCCGCCGGACACCCGTCTCCTCAGCTCAGGGACGATGCTCAGCCTCCAGGCAGCAGCCAGCTCTCAGTTTCGCCTCCCCTGGCCCCACAAGGTAGAGAACACAGGGAGGGCGCCATGCACATCGGGGAGTCTTGGCCTGGCTTCCTTTCAAGGCAGATGAGGGGTTATTTTCATTTGCCTCTAAGTGAAACCCGACGCTCTCCTCAGTTGTGAGCAGACTGGAGTAGTCGCAGTAGTAGACAGACGTGTGGTTTGTCACCAGCGGTCATCACAGAGGTTTTTGTATCACATACACTTGTGGCAGATATCTCTAAATACCAATTACTTTTGTCACTACTTACAAGTCATGGGAGTTAGACTTGCAGCTACATTCATACCTGTAAACACATTTGTTACTTTCAGAAAAAGACATATTTTTACACTAATCAGAGATTTATTGTTTTTGATAACTTTTTTGATAATTACTTTAAATCATTGAGTTCTTTTGCTGTCCTGTGTATTTTATTTTACACTTATACACCTTCAGTATTTTGTACATCGAAAGGAATTTGTAGGCTTCACGAGGCTGCCAGAGCACAGAAAAAGCTAAGAAACTATAAACATGTAGCCCTGTAGACACTACAGAGCGTGAAAACCTTGTGGTTATGAGAATAGGTGATTGTTCCATGTAACTGCGTCCATTTACCAAAATGAGAAGGGAAAGGCTTCCTGCAATAGAATTGAGAAAAAGAAAAGATTTCAAGACTACCCGATCTTCTGAAATATACATCCAAACACAAATGGCTTACAAGTCCAATTTTGGAAATAGTAACTTCACGTTTTCCCTGATAACGCAGTTGGTAAAGAACCCGCCTGCAATGCAGGAGACCCCAGTTCGATTCCTGGATTGGGAAGATACCATGGAGAAGGGAAAGGCTACCCAGTATTCTGGCCTGGAGAATTCCATGGACATGGGGTCAAAAAGAGTCTGACACGACTGAGCAACTTTCACTTTGACTTCAACTTCACACTTTAAAAAAAATTTCAGGTAGTATTTTCCTTCCAAAGAAAGAACATTACAATCTATGAATGTGACCTTTGCCACTCTGGACTTGAGCTCACAGCAGGGTGGAGCAGTTTCCCTCCTCTTCACCCACCTATTTTCATTTTTCTTCCCTTGTCTTTCTTTTTAGGGTTTATACTCCCTGCCCCTCAAGAGAGTTAGGAGCCCTGTCCCTGTGCGCCCTTGTAACCTCTCGCACACCTCTAGCTGAGCACTCTTTACCCATGGGCGTTTGTCAGGGTGGAGCAGTTTCCCTTCACCCACCTATTTTCATTTTTCTTCCCTTGTCTTTCTTTTTAGGGTTTATACTCCCTGCCCCTCGGGAGAGTTAGGAGCCCCCTCCCTGTGCGCCCTTCTTGTAACCTCTCGCACACCTCTAGCTGAGCACTCTTCACCCATGGGCATTTGTACTACGCTCCTCTGCGCTCTCTGAGTGATAATGACAGAGTCACGCTGCAGCCCTGCTTCCTTGTGCAGACTCGTAGGGGGCACCCAATAAATACGCAGAGAGAAGCCCTGTGGGGAACTGAGGCACAGAATCCTTTTTGCAACTTTATTGACCAGATTCCTACTTTCTGAGTTAATCATTTTTTATGTAAAGCTATTCTGCTTCAGAAAGGAGTTTAAGGTTGCTTTAAAATTACACACAACGTGGGACTTCCCTGGTGGTCCAGTGGTTAGGACTCTGCACTCTCACTGCTGAAGGCCTGGGTTCCGTCCCTTGTCAGAGAACTAAGATCCCAAGTGCTGTGCATGGCCGAGTAAATAAATAAATAAAATAAGGAAGTATGCACAATATAAGACAGGAAGATGCAGGTTCAATCCCTGGGTCAGGAAGATCCCCTGGAGGAAGAAATGGCAACCCACTCCAGTATTCTTGCCTGCGAAATCCCATGGACAGAGGAGCCTGATTGGGTACAGTCCATGGGGTCTCAAAGGGTTGGACACAGCTTAACACAATTTAAAAGACCATTATAAAAACTAGCTAAAAGCAGTAGGAAAAGCCATGATTTTGGCACTGATGAAAGCTGATTTCCTATCCTTTAATTTTAAAATTCCATAAATAAAAAAGCATCGATGATAGCAGAGCAAGAGTGTCTTGATCCTTAAAAGGAGGCACCACATTTTTAAAGATTGGGGTTTCTGAAAACTACTTAAATGGAGCATAAGAAAAGAGAATCCCCAACCATTGATGAGGGGTAAGCGATGAGAGCAGCTTTAGAAAATATTCACTTACCTTTTTTACTTGTGAGGGACTGTCAGTTATTTGGGCGAATGTTTAGGTTCTCTCGCCTCCTCTTCCCCAAACTTTGGGCCATCTTCTTGCTCTCAGAAGAAGGAACTGACCTGACAGTAGCCAAGGTAAGGACTGAGATTCTTCCCTTCTCCCCGAGCCCTCACCTAGAGACCAGGAGATGGCTAGGCTTGGTGGGAAGAGTGCACTGCCCCTGCTGTCTGACAGTCAGCAATAATGTGGGTCCCTCTATGGACGTCGGATGGCCTGTGAGTCCTGAGTGGCCATTAAGCTGTCCCTGAATGGCTTCTTAGGTTCCCCTCTGCTCCCATGTGCCCCCCGTCATGGATCTGTGCCTGGCATCCCATTGTTAGAGAGAGCTGTGAAGTGTAAGGGGCTTTAATATTACTCACTCAAAAGTTCCTGACACCCTATTATGGACCATGGCCTTGCGCTGCGGACAAGGAAGTGAGGGACTCTGCCCAGCCTGGTCACAGGAGCACACCTGTGAACCACCAGTGCTGGGAAGACAGCATCACTTTCACTCTGATCTGTCCTTGTGTTTCTGTTCACATAGAGCAAGCCACTCAGCTGTGAGCTGTTCATCTTTTCTGAACTAAGCAGTGGGGTATAGGGGAAAGCAAAACCCAATGAGGGAACCAAGAGTCCTGGGCTTGTTGTTTAGTCACTAAGTCGCATTCGACTCTGCGATTCCAGGAACTGCTGCACACCAGGCTTCCCTGTCCTTCACTATCTCCTGGAATTTGCTCAGACTTATGTCCTTTGAGTTGTTGATGCCATCCAAGCATCTCATCCTCTGCTGCCCGTTTCTCCTCTTGCCTTCAATCATTCCCAGTATCAAGGTCTTTTCCAATGAGTTGCCTCTTTGCATCAGGTGGTCAAAGGATTGGAGCTTCAGTTTCAGCACCAGTCCTTCCAATGAATATTCAGGGTTGATTTCTTTTAGGATTGACTGATTTGATCTCCCTGTAGTCCAAGGGACTCTCAAGAGTCTTCTCCAGCACCACAGTTGGAAAGCATCAATTCTTTGGCACACAACCTTCTTTATGGACCAACTCTCATGTCCATACATGACTACATCCATACATACACGCCTTGATGTATGGACCTTTGTCAGCAAAGTAATGTCTCTGCTTTTTTGATATGCTCTCTAGGTTTGTCATAGCTTTTCTTCCAAGGAGAAAGCATCTTCTACTAATTCATGGCTGCAGTCACCATCCACAGTGATTTTGGAGCCCAGGAGAAGAAAATCTGTCACTGTTTCCACTTTTCCCCATCTATTTGCCATGAAGTGATGGAGCTGGATGCCATGACCTTAGTTTTTTCAATGTTGAATTTTAAGCCAGCTTTTTCACTCTCTTCTTTCATCCTCATCAAGAAGCTCTTTAGTTCCTCTTTGTTTTCTGCCGTTAGAGTGGTATCATCTGCATATCTGAGATTGTTGATGTTTCTCCCGGCAATCTAGATTCCAGCTTGTGATTCATCCAGCCTGGCATTTCACATGAGGTACTCTGCATATAAATTAAATAAACAGGGTGACATACAGCCTTGATGTACTCCTTTCCCAGTTTGGAACCAGTCTGTTGTTCCATGTCCAGTTTTAACTGTTACTTCTTGACATGCATACAGGTTTCTCAGAAGACAAGTAAGGTGGTCTGGTAGTCCCATCTCTTTAAGAATTTTCCACAGTTTGTTGTGATCCACACAGTCAAAGGCTTTAGCGTAGCCAGTAATGTAGAAGCAGATGTTTTTCTGTAATTCCCTTACTTTTTCTATGATCCAACAGATGTTGATGATTTGGTCTCTGTTTCCTCTGCCTTTTCTAAATTCAGCTTGTACATCTGAAAGTTCATGTTCTGGTGAAGCGTAGCTTGAAAGATTTTGAACATTACCTTGCTAGCATGTGAACCTAGTTTGACTAGATATACAATCTTGGATGAGTCAGCTAACCTTTCTGAGTCTCAGTCTCCATGTCTGTAAAGCGGGGGCAAAAATTGCAGCCTACTCACACCAGGGAATTTTCAGTGAGGCTCTGATGAGGGATTTGGGATGGAGCAGCCTCGGAAGGGAATCAGCACTGTACAGATGTGAGGTGTTGTCACTGCCGTAAGGGTCGGCTCTCTGGGCTGGCACAGGGCTCTGAAGAACCTGCCACATGTCTTGGTTTCCCAGTGTCTGGTATCGGATCTCCAGGGAGGATACTCCTGAGAACTGCTGAGCAGAGAATCACATCATCAGTCTCCTGTCATAGTGAGTGACAAGGCCAGCATGTGGTAGGGAGTGACCGGGCTTTGTCAGTGGATAAGCGTGGCTTTCCTGTCCCTGGGCCATCCCCTTCCTCTTGAATGTGTCTCTGTGAGGACTAATTTATAGTTTACTTAAAACCTGTATAATTTGGTCCTCATGGCAACTCTGTGTTTACACAAGGATAAAGAAGGCTCAGAGAGGTGAGGTGATTCACCCAAGGTCCCCCAGCCAGTCAAGAGCAAATCCAGAACCAGAAACCAGGTCAATTGCCTCCTCCTTAGTCCAAGACCAACTGAGTCTGTCTGACACGTGGCCACAGATGGAGGACGCAGGGCAGAAGAGAGGGCTTGGGGACTTGACTCCATGGGCTCCACGTGAGGGACGAGGCAGCTTAAGCCTGAAGAGGCCAACCGGCTTGTCCAGAGCCACAGTACCGATAGGGTAGGCCCTCAGTGTTAACTGTTGAAAGAATAAGTGAGCTAGTAAGGAAGCCACAGGAAGACACTCACTGGAGCCTTGAGGGTGTGTCCAGGGTCAATAGAATTCAGCTTGTGCATACCAAGTCAGCCCAGATACCAAGTGGGTAGGCTGATGGGAATACTAGACACAATTCGTTGTTGTTGTTTAGTTGCTCAGTTGTGTCTGACTCTTTGCAATCCCATGGACTGCAGCATGCCAGGCTTCCCTGTCCTTTACTATCTCCCGGAGTTTGCCAAACTCATGTCCATTGAGTCAGTGACGCCATCCAACACCTCTGCCACCCTCTTGTCCTCCTGCCCTCAGTCTTTCCCAGCACCAGGGTCTTTTCCAATGAGTCAACTTTTCGCATCAGGTGGCCAAAGTACAAGACACAATATATATCCTCAAGTGGTTAATAGATTTGTGGACAGAAGACTTAGCTCAGATAACTAAAGTAAAAAGTAGACACAGGATTTGAAGAGTGGTGGAGGCAAAGTCCTCTAGGAATTGTAAGGAGAGCAAGTGCTCATCAGGTTGAAAAGATCAGGGAAGACTCCAGGGCACCAGGGCAACCTGGGCTGGACCCTTGTAGAAAGGAGGAGAGTATTACGGTTGAGGGGTTGGCAGCAGAAGCCCGGCTCTCAGGTCAGCAGACAGGCCCCCAGGCTCTGGGTGGGAGAGGCAGGTGGGGACAGCAACCATGAGCTGTCACTTGGTGGGGCCTTGTTGCAGGAGGACGTCAATTTCAGGGAACTGGAAGACAAATACTGGCTCTGCAATGCTGGAGCAGATCGCCATGTCAGACCGGTGAGTGAGGGGAGGGGTGCAGCTCCCCTGTCTGGGGAGGGCGGCTTCCATAGAAGAGGAGATGTAAAAAATGAGTCCGGCCCAAAGGGAGCCTCTAGTCTAGCCAGACAGATGGAACACAAAGGCCCAAACACCCAGTTAAGAAGATCAAGCAGGACTGGAGATATGATGGAGAATGATGGAGATAAAGACTGGACTTGCCATCGACGCTCCAGGGCAGGAGGAGTTACTGTGGGCTGAGCAGCTGCGGGAGGCTGCCTAGAATAGGTGAGACCTGCTCTAAGCTTGGGAAGGTGCAGAGGGCCCAGAGAGCAAAGCAAGAGGGTGCGTAGATAAGGCAGTGTGCTTGATTCACGGGGGAGGGCTGGGGGTGCGGCCAGGAGAGGTAGAGGCCGCCAGGATCGCATGACCACAAGCGGGCTAGGTGGGAGCTAGTGCCCCGGCCTCTGGACACTTTCCCCTACCCTACTCCAGGTACAAGCTGTGGGTGGACACCTGCTCTGAGATGTTCGGTGGCCTGGATATCTGTGCCGTCAAAGCTGTGCATGGCAAAGATGGCAAAGACTATATTTTTGAGGTAAGTCTGGCCCAAAGAGTATCTCAGTAAGAGAAGAGCCCCAGGGCTGGAGGCCAAGCTCTTGGCTTGAGAGCTGCACGGGTGCACGGACTGCAGTTAGGTTAGAGTCTCCTGAGCCACGGGAAGGTTCCCAGGTGACGCAGCTGGAGAGTGTGCAGAGCCAAACAGCTGCCAGTAGAGCTGTGGACTCTAACCAGCCAGGCTGACCCACACCACTGGTGGGAGATGCCAGACCCGCGTCTCTGGGTCCTAGCCTGCCACTCCTCCAGGAAGCCTTCAGTGGATGTGCCATTCTTAGTCTCAGGAAGCTGGCCTTGGGAATCACTGGGTCCAGTCTGCTCTGCCAGTGAGAGAATGGAGGCCTGATGCCACAAGCAAAGCCACACAGTGAGTCGGTGTCTCAGCTTGGCTAGAACTCAGGTCTCCTGGATGCAGGAGATTCTTCTTAGCTCTTCTCTGAGCCCTGGAGACACTTGACTCAGTCTGGGCCTCTGGCGCAACCTTGCTGACCCTTTTCCAATGTTAGAGGGAGAGTCAGTGGCCATATGTGTCCTTCACACACATTCCTGTCCAGTCTTCCTGAGAGTAGGAGAGGCTCCTTGCCAGGAGTTGGTAGTATTTACAGAGGATTCATGTCTGGAGCCCAAAGTGGGCTTCAGAATCTACTCCATGGCCTGCTCAGCATGTAACTTCTACATGGTCATACCACCCTCCTCTTGGTGGGCCTTGGTTTTCTTATCCCTGAATGAGAGAGTTGAACTACGGAGTCTGCGATCCTGGGCAGGCAGACACTTCCTAAAGGAGGAAAACATCGATCTGGATCTTGAGGTACAGGAGGAATTGGCTTGGTGGTGAAAGTGAAGGCATCCCAGGTCATGAGCAAAGGCAGGAAGCCAGTCGTTTAATGGGCACAGTATCAGTGGGGACAGAGGTTGTGTGGGAGAAGAGTCACAGAGGAGAGAACTGCCTTCTAACCAGCGTTAAGGGCATGGCCTTCCATGTTCCTGCTCCCCTGTCTGTCAGCCTCAGAGCCCGGAGCTGGACTGTCTGCCTGCCCTCTGCCTCTCCCCACCACCCTCAGTCGCCAGACTAAAGTCCCACTGAGCCCTGACCTGCATGAAGTCTGGGGAGGCCCAAGGCCAAGGCTGCAGGAGAAGGGAACGGAGGCATGCAAAGGAGCATGCCTCCAACTGAAGACACAAGCACCCACTTCACCCCAACCTACCTCTGCTGGCTTAAGTCCTGCTTGTTCTGAAAGACTGTCCCAGGCCGTGGATGTCTCCTTTCCTAACCAGGTTCCCTTCCTCCCCCAGGTCATGGACTGTAGTATGCCGCTGATCGGGGAGCACCAGGTGGAGGACAGACAACTCATCACTGAGCTGGTCATCAGCAAGATGAACCAGCTGCTGTCGAGGACCCCTGTCCTCTCTCCTCAGAGACCCTTAACCACCCAGCAGCCACAGGTAAGCAGGGAGGAGACACAAGGGCAGCCAGGAACCCTTGCCTAGCCCACTGCTCCAGATGGCAGTGGCTCTAGGACGGAGCAGAGGTCAGATGCCCACAGGTCTGGGTGGGCTCTCTGGAGTCTTTTCCTTCTCCCTCTTTTTCCCTTCCCTCCCCTCTGGACACCTGATTATCTTCCATCACCCCTTATAGAAACCTTCTCATCAGCAGTCTGCAGGATCAGCTGTATAACTGTCCAGAGATGGAGTATCAGATCCCTCCCCTCTGAACTTGAGGACTCCAGGGAGCCAAGCCCTGTTCCCTCTGGAACTTGTCACCTGGAGTTCTCTGAGGAAGGGCTGGGTCAGGTCTCATTAGCTGCTCAGTGCCTGAGAGATCTGTCACACTTGTAGAGAAAGAAGGGTGTTTCTGAGACGCCTGCTGGTCTGGAGAGGGGGAGAGTCGGGTCCCTCATTCTGGGAGAGAGTGACAGGTAGAATTCAAATAAGAACTCTGCTTTCCTCCCTAGGGGAGACCAGGCAACTTCCTAGTTGCCTGTGGTGTGTGACTCAAGTCAGTCACATCCGCAATGACAGTACTCCAGCCACAGGTCTAGTGGGAGATCCACACTGAAGCTTTTGTGAAACCTCAAGCCCTGTGGCTCTAGAGTGGGCCAAAGAAAGGCAGGGACCCTTGGCCTGAGGGCCTTTAGTCCATCTAGGATGTAGCTCCTTTTTCAAAAATACTGCCAAACTCTTCCCTCCACTGTGTAACAGAGTTGTAACAGCTTGGAACAGTGAATCCAAGAACTGAGTCCTAGTCTAGCTCCAAACAGCTGTATGACTTTGGGGGGAAGTTACTGCCCTTTTTAGGGTTCAGGTTTTATCATTTGTAAATGAAAATCTCTCAGCAATCTTGCTTTCAAGATCCTACTTCAAACATTCAAGGAGGTGGAGTCGAACTCAGAATGTGGGCTTTGATGCAAGAACTCTCCAAGTTTGATAGTTTACTGGCTTTGTGACCTTGAACAAGGACTGCATCTCTGACTCAGGAGAGATCTGAACAATAGCACCTTTATTCTAGGGTTGTTATAAGGATCAAATAAAGCAAAGAATATAAACTGTGGCATAGCATATCATAAATGCTCAATAAAGGCTACCTGTGTTATTACGCAAGTAGGCAGCCTCTGGGTGTAGGTTCCCTCCAGTCTTCGGCTTTGAGGTCATCTCTCCCTTTTCTAAAGATCAGTGCTTTGCTGGGATTATGCTGCAATCAAGAGCCAAGTAATTGGATTCTTGAAATCGTATGGTAAGAAAGAAGAAAAGGAGGGGGGGAAAAGTATAAACTTGTCTGGTTTATTTAGTATAGAAGCAAATTACCTCCACATTTATCTTCTCATCATTTGAGCATCGCCGGATCATAGCATAGAAACACAGTTTACAGTCATAACAATGGACCTGAACCCTCAGGAAAGGATTGCATTTTAGTCAGTGTTTCATACTCTGGTTAAGAAGGCCAGAAACATAATGCATAAGAAGTGTTTCTGTAGAAAATGACTAAGATAAAACAACATGGCAAGCGGTAAGTCAGTACCCTCTCTTGATCTGTCTCCTCCGCCCTTTCTCCACCCCCTATTAATACAAGATGATATCTAAATACCTTTTGAGCTTTAAAGATCTCTCTGAGTAGAATTCTCCTTCCATCCTGACTGATGCTGGATAGATGAGAGCTTATGGGCCAATGTATGTCTGTGCTGTCTTTGTGCCCAAGTTGAGAGTAGCCCCATGAGGCGGGATGTCGCCACAGATTGGCGCTTGCGTGTGTTACACACCGTCCGTAGGGCTTCGCTGGCAGCCCAGATGGTAAAGAATCTGCCTGCAGTGGAGGAGATCAGGGTTCAGCCCCTGGGCCAGGAACACCTCATGGAGAAGGGAATGGCTACCTGCTCCAGTATTCTTGCCTGGAGAATTCCACGGACAGAGGAGCCTGGCAGGCATCCATCTCCATGGATGGCAGAGTCAGACACACTGAGCCACTAACACTTTCACATCTTAGATGGCTCATGCTGTGGGGGCCTCTAAACAAGTACAAAAATCTGTTCCTGTGCTTTAGGAATATAGTCACCAGATAATTATATAGGGTAATTAGGGTAACACACCTTAGTTGCTTGTTAGAGTTACAAGCCCATTATTTAACTATTGTGCTTAACTAGAGGTGATAGAAAGATTTTCCTGGTTGAAATAATATCAGGCCTGCAGTAGATTTTATGATTTAGTAAATCTGATGGCATTACTGTGTCTTCTGGTCCTAGCTGTCTCAGGGATGGGATTGGCAGGTGGTTGCTCATTCCTGCTCTATAGGAAGAGTGACAAGAGTCCCCTTTCCCCCTGGCCCTCTGAGAAATCTGAGTATCTGGTAGCTGCTTAAAGAATTTCTGACAGAGTAAGACAGCCAATGTTGCCCAGGCAAGATAAGCAACAGTGGGCTGCTCTGAGGCCCTGTGAAGGTCCCTTTAGGACTTTTATATATGTGTGCACACCCTCTTGCCTCCTACAGCAAAATCATCCTGACTAGACTGAAGGCTATGCCGAGGGCCAGGAGACCTGAGTTCAGTCTGTTCTTGCCACTGACTCATGAGGTCGCCTTGGGTAGATTTCCTTTTCTTTCTCTGTCTCAGCATCTCTGTGTGTAAAAGGAAGGGCTGAACCAAGAAATTCACTAAGATCTTTTCTAGCAATAAAATTTAATTATTTGAAAATTATAGTAACAAAGAAAGACTTTCTCCCTAAAAAAGTGTTTTCACCCAATGAAAGCATTGATTCTTCTTTCATGTGATTCCCTTACTTTGTGAACATTAAATACTTCAACTTAAATATTTTAAAGAGAAACCCTTCAGAGTCAAGGCAGGAAACCTGGTAAGGAATGAGCTTCCCTAAACACAGGGACACCTGTAAAAATTCCGTACAGCAAAGCCCTTGTGGCTTCAGGGCGAGTTATTATCCACTGAGCTTCACAGTTGAAGTTACAACAGGATATTACAGAAAGCACAGTGTGCTGGGAGTCAAGACACTGAGGGGCCAGTCTCCCTCTGCCAGGATGTTACGTGACTGTGGGTGAGTCACTTCCCACCTCTGGACCTGCTTCCTCACCTGTGAAATGGAACTGGGATAGACAATCTTTAGATCCCTTTCAGTTCTGAGGTCATGTGAAACCTGAAGTCAGCCCACCTGTGAAATCCACAGACCACCCTTACCCCTGCCACGAGCAGAAAGTTTAGACACTCCCCCAAACCACCCTCAGGTTTGAGAATTCTCTGGAGGGACTCACAGAACTTCCTGAAAGCCACTGTACTCACAGGTGCATTATGGGAAAGGACACAGATGCAAAAATAAAGGCCCGAGAGTTCCGAACCCAGAGCCTCTTTTGTCCTTAGGATGTGTTAGTCTCTGGCTTCTGTCTCTGATGCGGCGCCAGGAGTGTTGCCAACCAGGGAAGCTCACCTGAACTCCAGTGTTCAGGGGTTTTGAGGGTTTCATTTCATAAGCTTGCTTGATTGATTGATCATTTCCTTGAACTCTGGCGTCTCCAACTTTCCCCTCCCTGGAGGTCAGTCTAATACCACAGGGCCTGAGGGGCCCACCCTGAGTCACCTCATTATCATGCACCATCAAGGGTGGTCTGAGGGGGGCCCCCACCTTGAATAACAAAGACACTCCTGTCACTCAGGAAATTCCAAAGAGTGTAGAGGCTACTTCCCAAGGCAGGGAGGGGGGTTGTGAATAAAGGCCAGATCTTTCTTTGGGCAAGGCCAAATTCTTTACTGCATACATAATTAAATTAATTTAGCAAATGTCTCTCAAATACTCTCAAGCCTTATTTGTCTGTGTTTTCTCTGACCAGCATAGGCCTAGGCCAAAGTACGTGCTTAAAATTAGTTAGTAGACTTGAGTCGACAGGGATAAATGCAGCATCTTCGTACCGTCCTAGCTCATGCCCACCATGCCCTCACCACACCTTTATACTAGCTGCGTCCTCTCTCTGACGTACTCTTTCTGTATTTTTGCATGGCTGGCTCCTTTGAGATCATATAACTGGTTCTTCCTCAACTGCTGTGTCTCAGGTCTGGCAGAGGCATCCTGGCTACACGAAGGAGCAGTGTAGGCGTGGTCTGCCCAGTACAGTCAGTCGTGGGTAGAAAAGTCCAACAACAGTAACAAAACCAAGTCTGTCTGCTTTTTCATTATCACTATGTGGTGGCCATTCTATATAAATGACAGTGATAAACCACTCCCACTTACTTATCCCTTGATCTGTCAGTGCAATACATATTTGTTGGATGAATTCCAGTTGGAATACGTTTCTTTAACAGCCTTAGCAGCGCACTGGACTTGGGTTGGAGGTCTTCTGAATGAATTTGGTAGAGTCCAAATGGAAGAGATGCAAACCAAAGCGAGTTTACTTGGGCCTCAGCCAGGGCTTTGAATGGCAATCTGAGCCCATGGGTGCTGCCACTCTTGTCCGTTCCTCACCATCAGGCTCCCCAGTCCTGGCCTCTTTCTTCCGTGGCTCTGGCAGCTCAGGCTGAGAGAGCCTCTGGCCTGTGTCACAAGCCCCAGATGCTGCTTCTTGCCCATATTCTAGGTCAAGACCAGGACAGACTTCAGTTCAGTTCAGTCGCTCAGTCATGTGTGACTGTTTTGACCCCATGGACTGCAGCACACCAGGCTTCCCTGTCCATCACCAACTCCCAGAGCTTGCTCAAATTCATCTCCATCAGGTCAGTGATGCCATCCAACCATTTCATCCTCTGCCTTCCCCTTACTTATGACTAGCCGTCGTTGACTTTTCTCCCTTTCTCCCTCCCTCTCCTTGCCTACAGCTCTCCCATTAGAGCTTTTGTTTGTTTCTGTGACTCTAAAAGAAAGCCTGAAGGAGGTTAGGGGTGGGGGAGGTGAGCAGAGGGCCTCCCTTACCTTGTCAGCCAGCCACCTAAGTGGAGTAATTGTAAGAAGCAGAGAGCCAAGTCATGGGGCTGCGCCCAGGCCAGCTGCTGGGCCCAGTTGAGAGGAATAGGGGCAGGGGTGTGAGAGGCACGCAGTCGCTGAGAGCAGGAGTGAGTGGCAAACCCTTATCATCTTGGCCTCGCCCTGGCTGGCCTGCCAGCTTCAGGGCTGCCCCGAGAGACCCTCTACTTGGAGTGCTGTTCTCAAGGTGGCAGTGACACCTGGTGGCCAGTGCCGGCCAAAACCTCCAGGCTAAATGCCCGCAGAGCCTCCCCTGTCAGGCCTGCTTTCCTCTCCCCTCCTCACTCCCTGTCCGGGGGCCTGTCATCTGGGATCTGAGCTGGGCCTCATCACATCCTGGGTCCCTGGAGGGGGTCTGCTCCTGAGACCCCAGGAGCCACGGGCAGAGCTGCAGGTGGAGAGAGCATTCGGGTCCCACCCGCAGAGAAGGTGTCCTGGGGCTCTTACTCATGTGTCTAGTTGTTGTCATTGCCTGTCACATCGCTCTCCTTTTTATTCCCCAATAAAATCTTCCAGAGCCAAAGGACTGAATTGGTCATGAAGGGATTTCAGACACCCCTGATCTTTCTGTCTGGCTGTGGGTTAGACCCCTGAGGGTCTAAGATGCTAAGATTCAGCCTTTGGAAACATGACTGCGCATAATGTGTCCAGGAAGAACATGAGGCTCTGCCTCCATCTTGAGCTGATCACAGCACACCGCCAGTGTCGCTTCCCATCCGGCAGTCACAGCAAGGCAGGTGCTCAGAGGAGAGAAACCCAGAGGTTGGGGCATTTGGTAGATCTGTCCTATGAGCAGAAGTTAAAAGGGCTAAGCAGCAGAATTCTCAAGGAGCCCGTGACTGCACATCCTCAGCTCTCTGACAGCTGTCATGGGGCAGATCAGATGCCAAAGGCAAACCTATTGGAAGACGTGAGTAAAGTCTCTGATGCTGAGAAAGGAAATGGCTGCTCAGGGAAGCGGTACGTGGCTGCCATGTCACTGCTGATGTCCAAGCCACTCCTCAGGCACATGGTGAAAGGCTGGGCTGGAGGCTAGGGCTTTTGGAGCAGGCGGCTCTCAACAGTCTCCTTCCAGGTCTGAGACACTGTGATCCAGGCCGCTCACTAGCCAGAGGCCTGGGGAAGTGACGAGCATCCCAAATTGAAGGGCTGGCGCCCGGTAACCTCTGGCCCTGGGCTTCTGGTGGGGCATTATGCAAGTCCTTTTTCACTGATTCTCTGGCCTAGAGAGATACTCAGAAATGTTTCCAGCTAGGTCTTTCCAGCTGCAAAGGACTCTGAAGTCTCTTGAGTACAAGGAGACCCGAGATTGAGAAGGGGTCCAAGACTGGAATCTAAAGGGCCAGGCAGTTAGGGAGGAGACACAACTCAGACCCCAAACACAGGCCTCAGAGGGCTTCACTCAGCTCAGAAAAAGTGAATTTCAGGCAAAGAAAGGCCTTCCTGCTTCCCACAGTCGGACCACATTAGGGAATTTTTTTCCCCAGTGAGTATAAGCTGAACATGTGAGATTTGAGGCAGGTTCATATAAAGTCACTAGTGACCAGATCCCTTAACATACTATTCAGGGAAACTGACTATTTTGAGGCTGTCTTAACTTGTAAGGGACATCTTTAATCACTTGTCGCTGACATTCTGACCTCGGGTGACCCAGCCCTCGGGGCCCCCTTAGGCCTCATGGACCACCCCACGGGACCTTTCTTGTGTCCATAGGAAATCTCTGATCATGGGAGGACTGCAGTCCAGGACATGCCTCTGCCCTCAGAGCAGCAGCTCCCCTCACACGAGGAGGAGGAGCAGGTCCCCGGGTGCCTTTTGTAACCTCTCAGCAGAAGGAAGGTGGGCTCTAGGGACCGCAGGAGTGATCCTAGGAAGGTCCCTAGGTGCCTGGAAACATGCTGTCCCCTTTGCTCCAGCTGAACCTACAACCTCCTGACCACATTCCTTCCTGCTGCCTCATTCCCCCTGGGGTCCTGGACCGGGGGAGCAGAGCCTGGGGAGCTGATCAGAATAGCTCGGTGGCGTGTCCAGCGAGAAGCTTGGCCTGGCCTTTTTCCTAGGGCCAGACCCTGAGACCCTTTCCCAATTTCCTGTCTCAGATATGCTGAGCAAGCACAGGCTTTCCTCTGTGGTGGGGGCCGCTGGACTCTGGCCAGCAACCCTCAAGAGTTGAGTCACTCAGTGTCTTTCCTTCCTCAGCTCTCCAGCCTGCTGGGACCTCCGATAGGAGCTCCTCTCTCACAGCTTGTCTGCTGAAAGCCGCAGGCTGGCGAACGAAGGGTGCCTTTGGCACAACTCCACAAATCCTCCTCCATGGACTTGGTTTCTCTCCCAGACTAGTGATTTCCTTTCCAGTCAGCTCAGGAGCTAACATTTACTGTTTTTGAAATGACTTTACTGCATCTTCAGGGACCTTGCTGGAACACGTCAGTGATACACAGAGGGCAGCCCAGCCCCGAGTCCACACCCTACCCTGCCCACCCTGAACTACTGTGCACTGCTTGTGCAGCTGACAGAAAACCGCCAGCAGTGTCTTCTCCACTGATGCGTGAAATCCTACCATTAAAGCTTCACTCCCCTGGACCGATAATTTATTATTATTCAAATAATAGTAATGATGCTCAGATCATTACTTCACCTGGCACTTTGCAGTTTACAAAGCACAGCCATTATTCTGAGCCTCACAGCCTTTCTGTGAGATGCTTTAAGCTGGTGTTTCTGTCTCTGTTTTACATATTAGCAGAGAGAGTGCAAACGATCTGTCCAAGGTCACATAGTTTATAGGCAGGAGAGCTGGGTCTTCTGGCCCCTAGTTCCACAGACACTCTGCAGCGCCCTGCACCGTGCCCTTTGGATGCTCCTCCAGAGCTCAGGGACGGTGAGAAGTGGGGGAGCTGGCCCTGGGGACCCTGTACAGGGGCAGCCCTTGCCCTCCTCCTCCTCAGACTCACACTGAGCCTCCCAACCTGGAGACACCTCCATACTTCAGCTCTCTCTTGCTGTCCCCTCGCTGGCTTCCCTGGTCACCAGCGCTGGTGGCCGTAGCACAGCAGGATCTGAGCCCTGTCAGCTTGAATGGGGAGCAGCAGCCCACTGTCCTCAAACCCTGCGCCTACAGGACGCCTCTGCTCACACCCTGTAGCCTTGGCTTCTTGCTGGGCTCGAGACTCCACAGCTAAGAAAGGCTTGGCTCATACCTCAAAAAAGTACACAGAGGACCTAATTGGGAGCTCAGAGCCTGTAGAAGTCGCCAGAGCCTGTGACTGCAGAACCCCAGCTCCATGCCCCGCCCAACCCCGCTCCTCGGACAAGAGTTTGTCCAGGCTGTTTTGGACACTGCTGCCAGGAGGCTCACTCCTGCCCACGCCACCCCTTGACCTTGATCAAATTCATGTCTGAGTGACTTTGAGCTTCTACCTGGTCCTCGGGGTTTCCCTAGTTATCGCATTTACTCCTTTAGACTTGGCTCATATGGGAAACTGAGACTCAAGAGATTAAGTAACTTGCCCAAAATCACATGAGGGGAGCTGTCATTTTACACTGCTCACCATCCTGGCTGCTCCACGTACCCATTTTATTGCGCTGGTGTCCACCTTTAAAAGAGGCACCCAGACCTGGTGATCACTGCTCTGTCGTGAGGCTTATCCATCCAAAGGGCAGTGGACCGGTGACCTCCTCTTGTTGGGACACTGATGCACCTCCAGCTGCAGCGTTGCCCGCTGACACCTTCTGAGCCTCTTGTCTTTCTGTCAGCCCAGGCTTGTTTGGGGGTTTTCCTTATGCTGCTGCAAGGCCATTTACCCTCCTTCTTTGTGTGCAGCTGAACACAAGCGCTGGACCTCGCATTCTTACCTGTTTGAGTCAACCCAGTTTCCTGAGGGAAATGCTGCTGCTCAGTCTGGCCCCGAGTTCCTGCTGTGGGCTGGCCACAGGCCAGGCTTTGGCAGTGACGCCAGAGTGGCCAGACTTCTGTGGAATTCAGCATCCCAGGCGGCTCTTGGTGACTGGAGACAGATTCTGTGGTAGCCAAACCCCACAGGGAGCAGGCCCTCAGCCCCAGCAGACAGAAGGCTTGAGGGTGGGGCCAGAGAGTCTTAGCCTGGCAAGGGCCAGTCCTGGGGGACTCTCCTCCCTCCTCTCATCACCCTTGGGAAGTCTTCAGTCCACAAGCTCCACGGGGCGGGGGCCAGAGAAGCTCCCCAGGCGCCAGACCAGGGTGGCCCAGGCACATTCCCAGGCTCCAGCGTGAAGGACAGCTCCTGGGAGTTCTTCCTCTGCAGCCTTTGGAAGGGAACTTGTGGGCTCAGGTCACCCTTGGGGGTCTCAGTCGTATAATTCTTAGGCTACAGAGAGGAGAGGCAGGGCCAGGCTTCGTGGTGTCGTTACCCTGGCAGCTCATGCTGTGAGTTTTACCATCAGAACTTAATCTAATCCGTGGGAGTTTTCGTTTTTCCTGGAATCATATGTTCTCAGAGTTGAAAGGTGAAGCGTAGTGTCCATCTAACCTATCTCGTATTTCATAGAAGTGTACTCCCTGCTGTATCTCTGTCAGGTAATTCTCTAGCCTCTGTATGAACATACCCACCCTCCCAAGATGCCTCTCCCATTGTTTTTACAACAGGAAGTTCTTGTCATTGAAAGTCTACCTTTCAGAGCTTTTGCCCACTGGCCCTGGCTCTGCCTTTGTGCCCTGTGGTCTTCCATAATTTTCTCTGAAAATAGCAATTCTCTGGGAGGAGAGCATCTTAAGCTGCTCTGAGCAGAGTCTGAGGTGTTTCATGGGCAGCTGTCAGGGGGTACAAGGTGAGGCCCTGGGGGAGGGGACCAGCAAGAGCCAGTCTAGTGGCTCCACAAACTGAATGAGTTTCTCTGTCTTTCATCTGAGTATCCATCTCAGGCTGGGAAAGATTGAAGGCAGGAGAAGAAGGGGACGACAGAGGACGAGATGATTGGATGGCATCACCAACCCAGTGGACATGAGTTTGAGCAAACTCCGGGATATGGTAAAGGACAGGGAGCCTGGCATGCTGCAGTCCAGGGGTCGCAAAGAGTCGGACATGACTGAGCGACTGAACAACAACACTCCACTCAGGCAGTGAGACTGTGACACCAGTGGCATGTCAGGGAGCTCAGAGGAGACTGCACCATCACCGCTGAGTCACATTCCCCAAAGCCCAGGAACAGGAGCACACCGAAGGGGGTGTTCCATAATGAGAAAGAGACCTAAGAGATGACAGAGCTTCAGAAGGAAGGACCCCATCGGCATCACCATTACCGTCATCTGTAGTGTCTTAGGTGGTACCTAAGACAGGTACAGGTACTCGTGGATTCCTCAATAGATGGATGCATAGGTAGTAGATGCATAGGTAGTAGATCGATCGGTGGATAATATCCCTTTATATCATAGAAACCATTTGAAGAAAGATAGATGCAGTGGGGGAAAATAATTTGCCCAAGGCCACCAAGCTAGTAAGTGGGAGATTTGTTTAAACCCAACGTCTTCCTAACCCCAAGGCCCAAATTCCACTGTGCTGCCCAGTCTTAAAGACTTATTGTCAGGGACCCAGTGCAGTGTGTGTGTGTGTGTGTGTGTCTGTGTGTGTGTGTGTGTGTGTGTGTGTGTGTGTTTTGGGTGCTCGGGTTGATAGGCCGCTTGGCTGAAAAGGCAGCCCTGGTGTCCTGTGTGTCCATTACCACGCACCCCCTTATAATCTCCTCTTCCAGTTGGCAGCCAGGCCAGGGGAAGGAGGTGCTCACGATGGCAAAGAACTCTGGGGCCTGAAGTCTCACTGACCTGACTGGATTACGCAGTCTTGGTGGAGACCATTTCTGCTTCTTTGAGGATTGTTTTGAATTTCCCTTCTGCATCGAGTGGGCAGGCACAGGTAGCAGGCCTCGTGTTCTAATTCTCTAACCTGAGCATTTTCAGAGCTGTTCATCAGAGTTGATCCCAGATATGGGGTGGTTTGACATCTATGGTTTAATGACGTCTTTCTCTTGACTTATGCCCTACTTCATTTTGGACTTTACTGTTGTTGTGTGGTTATTTATCTAATAAGCAGTCATTAAGGACCTCTTATGTGCTCAGTCCTGTGCTCGGTGACATTGGTAGAATGACGATAGTCTTAAACTTTCCAAAATAGTCCCAATCTTAACTATTTTACCTTTTAAATAAATAGTTACCTAATCAGGCCATGTATCCCAATTTTTCTTTGGAAAAAATGGGCACTGTAATTGTTAGAAATTCATGAGAAGGTGAAGACTCATCGTCCTTGCTGTCAAGGATCTGGTGATAGAAACATCATCCCAGTCTTCAAGGTGATAACAAGACCGTCTATTAAGTGCTGTTATAGCATTTCAGAGAGGAAACCACAATCAAAACGGGCAGTCAGAAGAGAGATTTCACAAATGAGGTATAATTTGACTCAGACCTCCAGGATGTGTGGGATTGGATTGGTTGAAAAGGAAAGAAGGTATTTCTGAAGGGTACTTATCATAAACACTGGAGTGGCCTAGACTAGAGAACAGTGAAGGGTCAGGCTGGAAGGAGCAGGCACGTTTAGAACATGAGGGACAGAGGCTCAAGGGGCCAGTCCAGCCATGCTGAAGCAAGATTCTGGTGTCAGCCTGAAGAATGCAGACATCATACTGTGGGCGACGGGAAGAGGTCAGACTGCCTGGGCTCGTGTGCCAGCTGCCTCTGTATTACCTGACTTAGCTGGGCCTCAGCTTCCTTATCTAAAAATCAGGGATGTTGATACCTTGGAGAGCTGCTGTGAGGCTTAAGGGAAATACTGCATAAAATTGTCCATCGTGTTGCCTGGCACGTGTATAGTGTTAGCTGTAAATTATTTAGAGCAGTGAAAATGTTACTTGCTCAGTTGTATCTGACTCTTTGCGACCCTGTGGTGTAGCCTGCCGGGTTCCTCTGTCCAGGAAATTCTCCAGGCGAGAATACAGGAGTGGGTAGCCATTTCTTTTTCAAGGGGTTCTTCCTGACCCAGGGATAGAACCCAGGTCTTCTGCATTGCAGGCGGATTCTTTATCATTTGAGCCACAGGGGAAACCCATTTAGAGCAGTGAAGTGATACAATTAGAGAAGGAGTTTAGGAGGATAATAGGCATCCAGAAGATGGATCGGAAAGGAGACTAAAGAATTGAGAGACTATTCTAGTAGTCTAAACAAGAAATGATACAGGCCTGACCAGAGTAGGTCAAGAGGAGATAGTGAATTTCGGATGCAAAGAGGGAAAACCTGGTGGGTCTTGATGGCTGTGGAAGGTGTGGGCTCTAGCTGGCTGGGCATGGGGATCTCAGGGTCAGGGGTGAGACCCACCTTGAAGGCCCCCTGCAAGTCTTGGAAGAAGGGAAAGGGAAGTGTGGGCGTTCTTGCTGTGATCTGTAAGAGGTTGGGATTGTGGATAGAATGGGCACCCTCTGGTGCAGTGGCACCAAAGACATTGCCGAGGGCCCCCCTGCCTTCTACTGCCTGAAATCCTCTTGGTAGAACAGCTGTAGGCAATGCTGTCGTTGAAAGACCGTGACCCTGGCGAGAGCGGCCCTTTTGCTCTCCCAGTACTGGAGCTGAAAACAGGCCTGCAACAGCAGGAAGGGAGATAGAAGGCCAGATCAGGGGCCCATGGGAATGGGGAACAGTTTTAATGTGGGAGTAGGGCTGGGGGGGCCTGTCACAAGGGAGAGGAGCACTGAAAGAGGAAGTGGGGGTGCTGAGGACTTGCAGGGCCTCTCCTGGCCTCGCCTCCGAAGCTCCTGCTTTAACACCACTGTCGGCACACTTGGCAGTCCCCCGCCTCGTGGAGCATCTCCCCTGAGCTGAATTCAGGCTCCACACGCTCCCTGCCTTCAGTGCAAACAGTAGATAAACTGAAGTCACAGCCGTCTCTGCTCCTGCCAGGGCATAATCAGAATCACAGCTGGGAGGAGAGGAAGCCTGGGAGTAGAGCCATGGTGCTGGATAAAATGCAATTATGCTGTTAGGGAGGGAAAAACAGCTTGGCCTTGAGCACTTTTACAAACATTAAGGTCTTACTCCTTCCCTCTGGGTAAGGAGGGTCCTGGGAAACAAAAGACGGCCCCCCTCCTTCAGGTCCCTCCCTTCGCGAGTTCCAGTCCAGCCCAGAGAGTGGCTCTGACCCCTGAGTCAGCCAACTCTGCAGGAGTTAGTGCCAAGGTTTAAGCCGTCACCTGGCCCAGCCCCCGCTGGCGCTGGGGTTGATCCTTCCCCCAGAAGCCAGCCTTGAGTCCCAGGGTAGCTGGCCCTCAGGCAGCCCCCAGAGAAGAAGCCAGATGCTCTTGGAAGTTTCTATAAAGGGTTTAGAAGGAAGGGAAAGGAAAAGGGGGTAAGGGTCTCAGATACTGCCCGCCAGAGTGGTTCTCAGCCCCAGATTGCCTTCACTTAGGTCCCAGCAATACACCAGAGGCTGAGAACCCCCTTGAGGTGTTTGCAGAACAGGTGAAGCCCTTGGGCCAGGTCCCAGTGGATCCCACTGCAGCCCCGCCACAGAGCCACAGGGTTCTCTTGGGAATCTGCCTGAAGTTTTCTCTTGGGAATCTGCCTGGAGTTTCGTTTTTTATCTCTTTTGCATTTTTGTCTTCCAGAGTGGAACACTTAAAGATCCGGACTCGAGCAAGACCCCGCCTCAGCGGCCAGCCCCTCAAGGTTGTTTACAGTATATTCTCGACTGTAATGGCATTGCAGTAGGGCCCAAACAGGTCCAAGCTTCTTAAAGCGATGGGTAGTTAATTTTTTTCAAAGCAGAAATTTTAAGCCAAAAACAAACAAGGAAAGAAAGGAAAGCGGGGAGGGAAGCAGCAGAGCCTCCCTCTGGTGCCGTTTCTGCGTTCTTTCAATGCTGACTGGACTCTGTTCTTCCTATGCAGTGTCCACGCCTCTGTCTGGTTGTTCACCTGTTCCTGTTCGTGCTTGTAACGCTCACTTAACGTTTCTCTGTATAACTTGTGAATCCAGGGCTGTTTGTCAACAGTGAACAAAAGAATTGTGCCTCTCCCAAGTTCCGTGCGACTATCCTCTGAGTGGTTTGATAGTCTCTTCTTTTTTAAGTTTTACACAATGTGGGGTGCAGTAGGACTGGGGCTGGGGTGGGGAGAAACAAAGACCACAAGATCAAACCTGACTCCCCTCCTTCTTCCCCCAGACTCAGATAAACCGCCCCTCTCCCCCGACCCCCTGCTTACCTCCTTGAGTGTGCTTGGGATCTTCAGTGCTTTTTGCTTCCTTTCTGCATGACTCGGGTAAATAGCTAGAAGTTTACAAGATTTCCAAGGTCTCATTTCCATCACTTCATCCGTTGAATCTGAAGGTGTCTCTCTTTTTCTCCATTTGCTAAACTTTGGTGCATTTGAGTTTCTGTGAATAGGCTGGCTGTGCCCGTGGAGCTCTTGTGTTTTCTAGTGATGACATAAACTATAAAGAACAAGCTTATCTCCAGGAATGTGTTCTGTATTCGACATCCCAGTGTACCTTTCGTTTTATTATTAACTAATTAGCTATGAGATTAGACAAAAAAACAAATGGGGCCGCTGATGTGCAATATCAAAGTGACTTTGTGAGTATTTTTTCTGTGTTCATCTCAGTCCCCCTAAATTGTTTCTGAATTGGCCATCTGTGTGCTTCTGTGGAACCGAGGCTGCTTCGTTTTTCCCAAAGCTTGACCTGTGTACAGAGGTGATTCCTTAGCGATTTGGGAGCTGCTGAAGGTCTGGGAAGGACTCAATCGTGCTGCCCTTGGCCTCTGTCGAGGCATGACGACTTGGGAGCAAATCGGAACTGCCCCATTTCCCATGAGCGGGTACGCTGCCTCCTGAACTCCGAGGTGGGCGCCTGCTTTAGTTTTCAGCTGTTGCAGGAGCCTTCCTGAGTCCAGAGGCAGAAGAGCTTCCTCTTCCCTAAGAAGGACTGTCTCAGATTTTAGCCCGTGTGTGTCCAGGGCCGGGGCTCTGGGAGAGCCCTCACCCATCTTGTCCTCTCTCCTCCAACATGCATCTCCTGGGCAGGGAGGAGGCAGTTCCTACGCAAGGCCTCGGGTCAGGGCCTCCTCTTGCTGTCTCCTGGCCAGGCCGGGACAGGGTACCACGTGGCCTCCTCTAGGGCCGAGGGCCGAGGGCTTTCACGCCAGCAATCTGCCTTTTAGAAGTGCTTTGAGCTCTACTTTCACATCCCCCCCACTGCTGCCACGACATGTCGCCTTTCTGGAAGGCCAGGTCTGAGGAATCGCTGGTGACGGTGCCGCGTAACGCGGTTCCTGCGTCCACGGGCCCGTGCCCTGCTTCCCGTCTTGGCTGCTGGCAGGTTCTGAGCTGCAAGGAAATGCACTGAGTGTGAATGTTCTCGACTGCGATTCCTCCCTTAGCTGATGTGGATGCCGACGGTAGTCAGTGTGCTGTAAATAGATATGTATTATAAGCAGTTCCGCACTCCCAGGTGGGTTACCTAAGAATCAGGTCCTTAAAATACCTCCCGATCTGACGAAATGATAGAAAGTAGTAAAGAAACATTTCCCAGGATGGAGGAATACATTTTATTTTTTAAATTTTATTTTTGTTCAAGCAGTGAGCTGATGATGATGGTGTTGCTTCTTTGCATGTGATCAGTGTGAACATCCAGGTGCTTTTCATGTGACATTCGTGAGCCACAAACACAAAGTTGCCATTTGAATTCAGTCGGACTGCAGGGCAGTGTCGGCCACAGTCTTGTCAGGTGGGAAAGAGGAGAACTAGGGCTCCCTCCCGCTGTCAGACATAGCTGACTGCGTATCCTGACTGTCCTGTGCCCTCGGGCAGCATGCTAAGGACAACTCTGTGGCCTGAGGCATCCGTATCACAGTAAAAGAGTGCAGTTCAGGTGTTTTGTACCCATTTCTTTTCTTGATGTTGTCCCCCTTTTTTTGTACCGATCCAGCTGGGAGAACCTCATTTAATGCTGGAAGTGTGATTGAAGTACCTCTTTTTTGTGACTCTTGTACAGCTTAATGTGCAATAAAGGAAAAGTTTTATCTGTCTTCAGTGTTAAGTTGTAGTTTCTGGCTGTTCAAGCATCTCTGTACAGGTGGGAAAGGTCTCAGGTGTCTGGTCCAAGAGACTGAGCTCTCAGCCTGTGGTACTTGACAAGATAATGCTGATACAAACGATGCCAAGCTTTGGGAAAGGCAAAAACGTGTTCACGTGAAATGATCTGCTAATCTGTCATCTTTACTAGTTATCTGATTTGAACCTAGAGCTTCTTCAACATGCAAAATTCCATTTATTTATTTACTTGTTTATCTATGTGTAACTAACCCTGGTATGAATTGGTCATTTATGATAAAGTGGAATCTGTACCATGTAGAGGGGAAACCGGCCTACAATCGTGGATGTACAGTGGTATAGATGTATGCTTCTGCCTCTCCTGAGGCCACAGGTATCCCTGTGTTTCTGGAAAACTAAGTTACAAGTCTTAGCTGTCCATTGAGTTTCTGTGAGCACACTCCTTCCAGCGGGCACATGAATGGGTACTCTGGGACTGAGACTAAGAAATGAGATCTCCAGGTTGCCAGACTGTTTTCTGTCTCATTCTGGGAGAAAGGGGATCTTAGTCCTTTTCTGTGGGCAGTGGGGGTGGGGGGTGGGGAAGCAGGCTACTTTGCCAAATGGTGCCCACAACATCTCCAGGAGAGAATGGGACTTGATTTTTGGAGAATTTCACCACACACACCTGGGAGGGACAGGAACCCCTTAAGGATGGTACTAAGAGGGAGAAGAATTGCCTAGACATGGAAGTTTCTAGTCATGGATGTGAGTTAACGCTAAAAGAAAGCCCTGTTGGGGGTGTGGCAACCAGACACCCAGGCATGGAGTGGGTTGGGACTAAGGCCAACTGTAAAGCAAAGCGTAAGTCAGTGACGGTTGTAAGGCACAGAATACTTCTGAGAATGTCCTTGTCCATCGTCATCTTTGACACACTACCCTCTTGAAAGAGAACTAAGACTGGGTCTCAATTGTTCACAGTTTTCTGCTTGGAAACACTGAGGTCCAGAGAAGTCAGCTAACTTACTCAGGGACTTGCTGATAGATGGTGTCTGGGATTTTCTGATCCCCAGGCCAGGACTCTTTCCACCACCCTACGCTGTGTGTGCCATGTGGAACTTGCACCTAGCACCCCATGGGCCAGGTTGGCCTGCACCTGAGGAAGCTCTGGGGGAGAGGGGTGGTCCCTGTGTGTGGTCTGGGGGCTTTCTGTAGCAGAGCTCACCCCTGAAAGGGCTGCTCAGCCCCTGGTTTCTGCCCTGTGCTCCCACTTCCGCTGTGACCGCGTTGTCGTGCGTCTGAGAAGGCACACGTAGAGCCATGTCCTTGGGGTAACCAGGGACTGCAGCCTCCAGGGGTGGCTCTGAAGGGCTCCAGCAGCTTCTTGTGACAGAGTTTATTCTCTGGTAATTAAATAACCACACCCTTCGTGATGTAGATTCTAATAAGGAAACCCTTTGATATGGTTAAATTATGAAGTTTTTCTTGTACTGAACCTAGGGGGCCCTGGGCAACCCCAAGGAATGCAACCCCCAGGCAAGGTGCTGCCTCCACGCCGGCTCCCCCCGGGACCATCAGTGCCACCTTCCTCCTCCTCCTCCTCCTCCTCCTCCTCTTCCTCCTCCTCGGCTCCTCTGAGGCCGGGCGGCCCCACCACCCACAGAGATGCGCCTTCCAGCAGCAGCTCCCTGGCAGAGGCCCAGCCACCCCCGGCCGCTCCACCGCAGAAGCCCCAGCCTCACCCACAGCTCAAGTAAGAGACAGCTCAGCCGCTCCCCGCCTGCCCTCTTCCTGGGGCTCCAGAGCTGCTAGGAAGCACCTTCAGTCAGACCTCCTCCCACAGACACTTTTGTGGGGGGTTTTTGGGGGTTTGGGTTTCGATGGGGTTTTTTTTTTTGTTTTGTTGTTTTGTTTTGTTTTTTGGTGGGGGGCATGCTCGGGTTGGCTGGGGAGGGGAAGAAAGAGGGAAGTGAAAGTCTAAGGTCTGGCTAGAAACTCAAACCCTCCCCTTTCTTCCTGGGGAGTGACAGACAACTAAGACAGTTACTACCCCTCTCCCATTCTTGTACTAACTTAGGGTTTGCGTTTTGGTTTTTTTTAAATCCTCTTTCCCACTCTTTTTTTCCATTCCTTTTCTCTCTGTGTGTATGTGTCTCTCTCTTTCTTTAAAAAAAAAAAAAGAAAAAAGTTCTCTTTTCTGCCTCTGACTCACAGTTCACGGTATGCCAATCAGCAAGGCTGCCCAGAAGGAAAAGGGAGAAGTAGTTAGATCCATCTCAACTTTTTACCTTCAGCTTGGTCAGAAGGAGGTTGGCTTCTGGTGCAGTCATCAAAGGAGAGGCCCACATACAGACCCCGAGGGACTCCATTCTCTTGGGTTCCCTCATTCCCAACAGTGACCCCAGAGACTCCCACCACACTGTCCGGCCTCCGAAGACAGAACTGGGGGCCCCTGGGAAACAGCACAGCTGCAGGTGGGAGGGGCAGCGCCAGAGGACTCAGCCCTGCCCCCCTTAGGCCCAGGCTGTGTCTCTCCAGCAGCCCAACGCAGACCTCTGTCATCACTGTCAGGTCAGACCCCACTGCCGGGGCAGTGGGAGCGGTCCGTGAGGGCATCTCAGTAAAGAGATGAGACTCTCGGGGACGGAGGTCTGGGGCTCCGATGAGCCACTCAGAGCCTGTCTAGTCAGCACAGAGACGGGAAAACCCTGCTCAGAGCTCTGTGTTTCTTAGTTGGAGCCCTTCTGCTCATCAGTGACAGAGCCGGGTGAGGGCTCCGGCGGTTGATGACTGCTCTCTGTGAGTCTTTCAGTCCTGTACGATGGGCAGGCCATCCCCCAGTCCAGCTCCCCAGCCCGGGACACAGGCACTTTCCACTTCTCGCCTGCCCCACAGCCTCCCCTCAACCTGGTCATGTTCTGCTGTGAGCCTTTTAATCTCTCCCTCCTACTCTTGAGCTGACTCTGGCCCCAGTCTGAGGGCAAATCTCTGGGTTTGTCACTGCCTCTGGGCTGAGCCAGACAACTGGGAGACTGGTCCCGGTGCCCTCGGCCCATGTGTGCAGAGGAGTCCTCGCTGCCAGCAGCTGACGTGTTGGAGCTCATCGCCCCCAGTGAAAGGCAGGGCGTCTGTCCAGTCACTACGGGAGAAGAGATGGGCTCACACTCATGTAGAGGGGGATTTCTGGGGCAGCGCCCGAGTTCAGGAGAGGGCTGGGAGTGCTGAGACTCCAGGAGAGGAGTTCTGGAGGCAGAGGTGAGCAGGAAAGAGACAAGCTGAAGTCAGGAAGGAGAGCACATGGCCACGGGGACACCAGACCACGTGTTCCCTCCTAAGCGCTGAGCCTGGCCTTCCCCTCCACCTGTGGCCTTCACAGCTTTTCTCTCTGAATCACCGGTGTCTCGGGAGAAAATCGGTCCCTAAAATATGTGCAATTCGGGCTTTTTTCTCCTGAGAAAACTACCCAGTAACCTCATGTGGGCCTGATATCTAGTTCTGTGGCCCGGGACACCCTGAACCTCACAGCTGTCCCCCGAGGAAGCCTGTGAGGGCCATTATGTCCACTGGGAGGGCAGTCCATGGAGGCATTAGAGTTTGTGCCAAGTCCAGAGGTTCTTTAGGAATCAGAGAAAGAAAAGCAAACTAGAAAGAGCTGAAAAGGCCTAGAGATCATTTTACCAGACATCAATGGAACACAATTAAGAAAGCAAACAAGAAGCCGAGAGAGGCACGCACGTGGCTTCCCAAGGTCAAGAGTGAGGGAGGGCTGGAACCAAGACTTTGACCCATGTCTTCCGACACCAGCTCCACTCGCTCCCGGACAGTTGGTGGGAGAGGGAGCACACGAGTCCACTGGCCCCTGTTCCTGCATTTCATCCGAGAGTGGGCGAGGGTGTGAGGTTCCTGGATTGGTACCTACCCAGTTGGTGCTTTAGCATTAAGGAAAAGAAAGAGCCTCAAGCCCCTCTTTTCTCCCTGCCTCCCCCACGGCCCCGTCCTTTCCTGCTCCAGCAGTGCTGCAGGGAAAGAGAAGGTGGGGCCTCCCAGGGCTGGGAGCCCTCCCCATGCTGGCTCTCTCCTCTGGCTCCCGGTCTCCCTGGGGCAGGAGCACGCACTCCGATTGTTGTATCCCTGTGTCACCGTCCCTCCCTCCCTTGCCTGGAACACCACCATCTCACATTCTCTCTGGTTTTTATCTTCTTCAAGCAAGTCGCAGTCCCTGACCAATGCCTTCAGCTTCTCTGAATCTTCCTTCTTCCGCTCTTCAGCCAGTGAGGATGAAGCCAAAGCAGAGACCATCCGGAGCTTGAGGAAGTCCTTTGCCAGCCTCTTTTCAGATTAGCTCTGCAGACACACAGGGGGCCGCCGGCCCAACCGGGAAAGGTGTCCAAGACACTTGCCAGCAACCATCCGCCACACTGGGTGGTGATGTCCCGTGCCCTTGACGTGCGTGGCCCCCTCCTCCACTCCGTTGTGCTCAGTGGCATGGTACAGCCCAGCAAAGGAACCAGGTGACAGTCTCAGGGCAAGGTGCCTAACCAGCGAGGGGCACCTGGCATCAGAGAGGATCGAGCCCCCTTTCCCATAGTCGTGAGAGTTTCCTCTGAGGTCCCCGTTTGCTGTGACTTTAGTGGCCTTACTGTGATAGCGCCGTCATGTCTTACTCTCCCTTGTGAAACCAGGGTGCCCTTCACCGAGGACATCTGCTTGCTTCACTGAGCTCAGATGCAGTGCTAAGCATGCCTCTCTCCCACTGTAGTCAGTGCTGCCCATTTGGGGAGGAGAATATTCTTACCCTCCCCCAAATATTCTAGGCTGTACGTGTTAGGGACTCACCCACACCCGGATCCCTTGTCACACCTATTTAGCTGTTGGAAACACCCCTTCCCAACACACGTGGTTCCTCGACTTCTGTGGTGGTGAAGTGCCTGTGGTCTGCTGACTCCAGTGATCAAGGACCTGTGGTCTCACCGCCCCCTCCGGCGCGGTCCTCCTGAGCAGACCGTGGTGGTCTTGAGCTCCTCTGAAGCCATGCTGTAGAGAATGCATGCCAGTTCACCAAGTTTTGTGTTCCTCTCCAAATAAATGTTAAGACTTTTGGTGTAATAAAAGCAGCAGCATTCACCAGCATTTGATTCAGCCGTGAGGTCTTCCCCAGGCCGCCCTGTTGACTGAGATGACGTTGGTGAGGCCCGCGCGAGTGTGCACGAGTGGAGGGCAGAGAAAGGGTGAAGCTGTCGGTGTATATGTGACTGTCTCTGCACATGGTTGAGAACATGACTGTCCCTCAGACGCTCCCTAGGCCGCACTTCCTGACATCGCCCAGGCGAACCTTTTCCTCCAGGATGGCTGGACCTCCTTCAGTAACTCAGCCGTTCCACCAGTTGTATGGGATTTAGAGACTTTCTGTTAATAATAAGCATGGCACCCTTCCTTCCATAATGGCCAGTCCAAGCCACTTGTCAGGTCCATCTGTTTCCTCAGCTCCAACCCACACGGAGGTGCTGATGAGGCAGGACAGACCTGCTCTGGTGAATGGGGTCCCCAAGCTCCCAGCATCCTGAAAAAGTCTGCGCTGGAGGGATTTCAGTCTGGCTTCCTCATGACTCAGTGTGTTCCCCCGACCACAAGTGCTGTGAGGATGCACACTGCGTCTGCCCTGATGCTAACATCTTACCTCAGTAATGTCCCATACACAATGCCCACCCCACCAACCATTCAACCAGATAATACCCATCCTGATGCTGCAGTCTTGATAAACTCCTCACAAACAGTAGGTGCTGAGAGGTCCAAGAATGAAGTCCTCTGGTGCCTGGGTCTCCCTCCGAACTAAGCCCAGGCTCCCAGGGTTTGAGGATCTAAAACTGCCTCTTTCTTTTTTTAAATCTGTTTGTTTACTGGGGCTTCCTTCCCTGGCGACTCAGACAGTAAAGAATGTGCCTGCAACGCAGGAGACCTGTGTTCGATCCCTGTGTGGGGAAGATCCTCTGGAGATGGGAATGGCTACTTACTCCAGTATTCTTGCCTGGGAAATCCCATGGGGACAGAGGAGCCTGGTGGGCTATAGTCCATGGGGTCACAGCTGATCAACTAACACGCACATTTGTGTATTTAATTTAAAAAAAAATTTTTTTTGGCTGTGCCACACTCATGTGGGATCTTAGTTCCTTGACCAGGGATTGAACCTGCACTCTCTGCAGAGGAAGTTCAGAGTCTTAACCCTGACATCCTTATGCCAACTTTTTACACTTAAAAAACAGCAAGTAGAACCTCCACTGAATGACACTTGGGGGACGGCCCTTCTCCCACCACAATGCGCATAACCCGGGCACAAACAGCCAACAAAACAAACAAAAGGAGGGTGGGAGGGTAATACCTGAGCTCAAGGGAATTGATCTTCATGGTTGCTTCCATTTCCAACCAAGAGTCTTCCACTTGCTGTCACTTCTATCCCCATCCCCTCCTGTTCCAAATGTGTTTTAATAGAATGAATTTGCTTCATTAAAAAGTATTTATTGAGCATTTCTTTTGAGCTTAAACACTGTGATGGATTCAACGAAATATTTACTAATATATCCACAGTGGCTGCTAAGTTCTGGGCACAATCCTAAGCACTCAACATATATCAATTCATTTGTTCCTTGCAATGTGATAGACACTGTTGTTTTACAGATGAGGAAATAGAAGTAAATCAAGAGTCAATAACTTGCCCAAAGTCACCCAGCTAGTCTGTGGTGGAGCTGGGCTTTGAACCCAAGGAGCAGAGCCCCATGGCCTTGCTTGCTTTGTGACATTATTTAATCTAGCAGAAGCAGCAAGATACAGTTTTATTGAACTATACATAGTATGAATATGATAACAAAATTATAAATGTACACAAAAATTCTTCATATCCATACCTACCTCCTTCCTTCATATCCTTCCTACCTCCTTCATATCCATACTTACCCAGGAAGGGGTGGGAGAACGTTAGGGTACTTGTTACCAGTGTTGACCCCTTGTCCTAGAACCATGAGTAACATACACAATGCATCTTATTCTGATCAAATATAACTCTGGTTCTTAAAAAATTACTCATTCTTCCACATGTGATGTCAGAGCAAAAGCCACAAGTGGCTTATTTAGAAGATGAGTCAGCCTGGAACTGCTGGGGTGTCAGAAGCGGGAGGCGTTTACCAGAGGTCACACAGCTTCCTAGTCCAAAGGACACATGGATCCTATCCAGCCCTTGGTAATGGGGTGGGGCCAGAGGTGGGGGAGTTCCGTTCAGAAACAACAGTCTTGATGTATAAAAAGACGAACCCAGAGACTGGGAAATTTGCTGCTTTCAGCAATCAGTAAGTATTTGATGAATACCATGATAAAAAATTATCTAGAGCTTGCATCTCCAAAGGTTGAAGACAGTCCTCCATAGATGTTGAAACCTTTGGTTTGTCAGCCAGCTCTGACCACTGTGCCACCTTCGCCACAGCTGATGGGGATTCCCTACCCACATCCTCACCCCAGATGAACAGCGATAGATGCTTCATCCCTCGCCTCATGGAATCTCCATCTCCTTGGGTCAAGACAAATTCGGTTCTGCTCATCGTTAATTTGTTCACAGCCCTTTATTGCGTCCTTACTAAGCTCAATGCATTCTTTGAGTTAAGCAAGGCTTCTGCCCTCACAAAAGTGATAGCCCAGGAGGGGAGGTAGCGTAGAAACAAATATAAAGTGGAGAACACTAAGTGCCATGAGGCTAACGCAGCCAGAATGTTCGTTTGGAAGGCTGTTAAGCCTGAGAGGATTGGTGAGGATGTGAGAAACAAGCATATTGCAAGTGTGAACGTATGTTGGCACCAGCACTTTGGGGAACCATTTGGCAAGACCTAACACATAAACCCCCTGGCTCAGCAATTCCATTTCTGGACACTGATTCTAGAAAATCCCTTGCACATGTAGTCAAGGAGGCAACCTAAAGAATACTAGTGTCAGTGCTGTTAGTGAAAAATGGAAACAACCAACTGTCTGCTGTGGAGGAATTAAAATATAAATTGGTTTATTCTTACATTGGGGAACTATATAGGAGATAACAAAAAGGTTTGAGGAATTCAGATTAAATATGGAAGGGAGTGGAAACGATGAGCCAAGGGAGCGTAACATGGACAACAGCCAGGCATGTGGTTGGAGTGGAGCTTCCTTCTAGCCAGGCGGTCAGAGAAGGTGGCACCCAGGGGGAGCCATGGGCAACGCACAGGGTTGGGAGGCCTGCCAGCCGCTGGGAATAGGGGGAGTGCGCAGAATTCAGGCACTGCGTTTTTCAGCAGGAAGTTTCATCTAGTTCTATCCTTTTCATTTCACAGATGAGAAAACACAGACAACCTACGGAGCTTGCTGAGGTCAGGAAGGAAGTTAGTAATAGAAGCAAATGAGGCTGAGTCCCAGATGTCCGATGGGCCAGCTGCTCGGGACACTGTCCTTGGTGAGATAAGTGAGTCTCTTTCACTTCCAGGGGCTCCTAGCGAGGGTGGAGCTCCGGGGAGCGTTTCCCAGGGGCTGGGAAGAAATGGAAGAGTCAGTGTTGGGCAGTAGAAGGAGTTCTCAATTTACATCTGAGTTTAAGTCCTTGCTTGGCTCAGTTCAGTTAAGTCGCTCAGTCATGTCCGACTCTTTGTGACCCCATGAATTGCAGCACGCCAGGCCTCCCTGTCCGTCACCAGCTCCCGGAGTTCACTCAGACTCATGTCTATCGAGTCGGTGATGCCATCCAGCCATCTCATCCTCTGTCATCCCCTTCTTCTCCTGCCCCTAATCCCTCCCAGCATCAAAGTCTTTTCCAATGAGTCAACTCTTCACATGAGGTGGCCAAAGTATTGGAGTTTCAGCTTTAGCATCATTCCTTCCAAAGAAATCCCAGGGCTGATCTCCTTCAGAAAGGACTGGTTGGATCTCCTTGCAGTCCAAGGGACTCTCAAGAGTCTTCTCCAACACCACAGTTCAAAACCATCAATTCTTCGGCTCTCAGCCTTCTTCACAGTCCAACTCTCACATCCATACATGACCACTGGAAAAACCATAGCCTTGACTAGACGGACCTTAGTCTGCAAAGTAATGTCTCTGCTTTTGAATATGCTATCTAGGTTGGTCATAACTTTCCTTCCAAGGAGTAAGCGTCTTTTAATTTCATGGCTGCAGTCACCATCTGCAGTGATTTTGGAGCCCCAAAGAATAAAGTCTGACACTTTCCACTGTTTCCCCATCTATCTGCCATGAGGTGATGGGACCAGATGCCATGATCTTCATTTTCTGAATGTTGAGCTTTAAGCCAACTTTTTCACTCTCCTCTTTCACTTTCATCAAGAGGCTTTTTAGTTCCTCTTCACTTTCTGCCATAACGGTGGTGTCATCTGCATATCTGAGGTTATTGATATTTTTCCCGGCAATCTTGATTCCAGCTTGTGCTTCTTCCAGCCCAGCGTTTCTCATGATGTACTCTGCATAGAAGTTAAATAAGCAGGGTGACAATATACAGCCTTGACATACTCCTTTTCCTATTTGGAACCAGTCTGTTGTTCCAACTGTTGCTTCCTGGCCTGCATACAGATTTCTCAAGCTTGGCTAGTTGTTAGCTAATTGACTTTGTGTCAGCTTTTCTGTGCCTTGGTTTCCTGATCTATGAGAATAATAGTATCTTTCTGAGGAGGTGAAGAGTTAAATGAGGGAGTTCACCTAATGTCTATTTCTAACACTGGTCAGCATGTGAGAGAATCATAAGACATCCCCTCCATCTCACACAGAGAAGAGCAGCATCAGCTCCAACCCCTCCCTGCCCTTGGCCAGGACTCCTTTGAGAACACCTACACAGATGCCAGTCATGCCTTTCTTCCTGTCCTGTAACCAGCTGGACACCAAGAGCACCGATGCCTTTTCCTCGGGCTGTGGCTCTTCCAGACTGAGTTGGTGAAATTGAGTTGAGGGTAGACACCTGGGGAGGCAAAAGCTGCCGCCTAAACATCCCACTAGCAACGAACACAAACACACACACAGGCCAGAAACCACTGCAGCTACAGAAATGACTGCACAGCCCCCCTGTGACTCTAGTGGGCTAAGTTTTAAACGCTCATACTTTATGATCCTCCCTACAGTGGTGTGCTTTCCCTCAACCAGCTCCTTTGGGGAGGCTGAACACTTGTTCCAACAAACCTGCTGCTTATGCTCAGAAAATAATTACCCTCAGATCTGTAACCCTCAGAGAGCATCACCAACTCAATGGAGAGAAGTCTGAGCAAACTCCAGGAGACAATGAAGGACAGGGGAGCCTGGCGTGCTGCAGTCCACGGGGTCTCAAAGAGTTGGACACGGTTTAGCTAGCAACTGAACGACAGAACAACAACTGGGGCCCCCAAACTGGAACTTCTGCAACTCTTGGAAGATCCAGAGTTCTCTGCCTAGGAACTTAGAAATTCCCGTGCCAGCTGTTCTGTGCATTGCACACTTTGGCAGGTCCTCAACACACCCCCGAGATGATTAAGAAGCATTGTTTAGAGACTGAATTTTGATTAAAAAAAACACTTAAAATTCTTTTATACTCAGCTCTCATGATTAAGCTAGATAACATGTAAGGTTCAAAATGCAAGGTGACTATAAATTAGTGAGATCATTTTTTGTGTGTGGCTTATAAACTGGTTTCAAAGGAGAATGAATCCCAGAGGAGTCTTGTCGGTTTTGAATAGTTTCTCTTTGAAATAAATGTCAAGCCCCATCAGGAGTATAAGATCAATAAGATTCTGAAAGAGAGAAGATACATTTCAACAGGCAAATTCTGTTGTTTGTTTAAAATGGTCTTACCGTCTAATTCTCAGGTCACAGACTACATTCAGAATAATGTTTTGCTCCTCAAATAATTGTGATCATTCTCCCTTACATCTGTGTAGTAGTTTGCAGTTTATGTAGCACCTTGGACTTTAAAGGCAATTTACAGTTTATAAAGCACCGATTCATCTCTCAGCTTGTTCAGTTTTTCGCAACAGCCCCCTGAGCCTATTCCTCATTATAAGTGACTTCCGAGCATCTGAGCTTTGGGCTCAGGCTCCAATAGTGCTCTTCCTCCTACACGTCTCCCTGGACTTCAAAGCCTGTTGTTTGTAAACGTGGGGAAATCATGCAATTCTTCATTCTCTCTGGTAGACCCTTCTCTTCTTCAACACCCTCTCACTGTCTGACCCTCTCACTGCCTCACCTCTCTCACTGTCTGAGAACTTGCTTTCCATCTTGGTAGTGATGTAATCTCTCACACGCACACACACAGATGCACATTTATGCTTGTCCACTGGTCTATGTTTTCAGGAGTCTTTTCTCCTGTTTCATGGTCTGTACTCCCCAGCGTGTCACTTTATTGGGGAAATAACTGGAGAGAGAGGGGAGGAGGGAACACCAGACAACTGTTTCAGGGACACTGCCCCACATGTCAATGAATGTCCCCCGGGGAACACCACCTCTCTGGGAATGTTCGTCCACCTACATATCCGCACACATCTCTTTTGATAAGAATTCCCACCCTCCAGCTGACTCCTCGGGGCAGCTCCCAGCAGAAAGCCGCAACCATCCCAGTGGATCAGGGATGATGATTAGTGACAGCCTAACAAACCCTAACTCTAGATCCAGCTCTGGGGGAAGGGAGATTAGCTCTATCAGATTACTGATGGGAAAGTCGGGTTTGGACCTCTTGAATCCACTCTGGAGCTCATCGCTAGTGACAGAGAATTGCAAGACTGGACCCGAAGGAGCCCTGTGGGCAGTTCACACAAGCCTGACCTGTCAACATGCTGACGACCCTCAAACTCTCCCTGAGGCCTGAGCAGCTTGGCAAGTGGACTGGAATGACAATAAATAAATAAATGTGTATTTATTTGTCCTTGGAGCCTCACTAGGCTAATACAATGCAACGCTTGGGATCTAATGATACTTTTAATTTGAATATTTAATACCAAAACAGTGATTTTTTCTCAATATATTTCAATATTAGTTGGGAAAAGTCAGTAGACTATTTCTGCTTAAAGATTCTTCCTTTATTCTGTCCCCACATCTATTTTATTCACACCTTATTGTGACATCTCCCTAATTGGGTTTCCTAGCTTCCATCTCTTGCCTATTTATGCCAATTTTCTTTTTAAAAGTCTCTGATCACCGAAAAAATCTTTCAGTGGATCTCCAGGCTTAAGGAGGAGAGCCTAAATTCCTTACTTTGGGCTGTAAGGGCCCCTAGAGTCTAGCCTCACTCTTTCCAGGGAGGCAGTATGTCTAGTAGTCAGGGGTTTGGACTCTGGGGTCAGACTTTTGGGTCAAACCTGGTTCCGCTGCTTGTTCACTGTGTGACCTTGGGCAAATGACTATATACTTCTCTAAACCTTAGTTTCCTTACTAGCAACTATTTCAGTTGTAACACCTCATGTTTGTTGAGAGGATTAAGTGAGATAAATACATGGAAAGTGCTCTGTGCAGGTACCTCAAATATTGATATATAAGGAAGATCCTAACCATATTATTTATCATCATCATTGCTTTTCAACCTTACCTTTCCCTGTTTAGTTGTAGCTGATGTGAAATTCACTGTTCTTGCTTGTTTTCTTGCTCCACATATGCTTGCTTTATCATTTTCAGCTGTCCTCAGCCCCATAAAAATTCTATTCCTGGGACTTCCCTGGCAGTCCAATGGCTAAGATTTCACAGTTCCACTGTAGGGAGTGAGGGTTTGATCCCTGGTCTGGGAACTAAGGTCCCATATGCTGCAAGATGTGGCCAAAAATATAAACAAAATTCTTTTCCTTAAATTCATTACCCATCCAAAGTATGTATATCCTTCAAAGCCCAGCTGAAATATCACCTACTCCTTGAAGCCCTTTTGGCCCAACTTGGTGTCCCTCAAGGTTGCTCTCTCCTCTAAACTCTTACCACGCATATATTGCCTCTAATACTTACAAAAAATTTTTGCAAGTTCACACAATTCTATTAAAATGTATACATCTATTTTGTCTGTTTGTTCTATTTCTAATTTTGATGACTTTTATATTTAATTACTTGCCTTTTTTTTCTACCGAAAAACTTGCTTTAGGCTGTTCTGAACACCACATTTCCCCCCCCGCCCCCACAACATTTTAGTTTGAAAATCTTGAACTACACAGAAAGTTGAAGTAACTGTGTAGAAACGGAATACTACCTTAATAATACCTGAATACTACCTGAATAATACCTGTGTAGTAACTGAATATAGTCACTACCTTATCTACAATTAACTTTGTATTACACTTACTTTGTCCCATTTCTATCCATCCTTCTGTGCATCCAACAATGCATGTCACATTTTTAATGCATTTCACAGTAGGTAGGAAACATCAGTGCCCTTCACAAATTGTGATACAAATTAGTTCCATCTGGTATAGATTTTGAGATGATTTCATCTATCCCCTCATTTTATAGATAGAAAACCTAGAGCCCTAAGATATGAAGCAGTTAGTCTAACATCAGTCAGTCACTCAACAAACATATACTGATCATCTACTGTGTGTCTGGTATTCTGCAAGGTCCTGGGAACATAGAAATGAATAAACAGATAAAGGCTTTGCCATCATGGGGGCTTACGGCTTAAGGGGGAAGATAGACGTTGAATAGATAGTTATAAATGGTTAACTAATAAAGTACATGGGGATTCAGCTAAGTGGTGGGTTAGAAAAAGGATTCTGAGAGGAGTCATTACTTACTGTTCAGACCCTCACTGTTGGTAATTTCCAAAGGCTTTCATGTATAATAAGAGACACCTCACAGATTCCTCCAGAAGAGATCAGGTGCTGTACGTAGTTGAAGGTGAAGCTTTCATAGACAAGAAGACTCTCAGGGCCATGGAGGCGTCAGCCTGGGCCCACTCAGTAAAGCTACGATGTGGAAACACTGGCCTCCCAGCACTCAGGTCAGACTGCAGGAAGCACGTGAATTCAGGCAGAGGGACCCTAGACTCTCAGGAAGCCCCATGTATGGTGGGCTCAAAGAATTACCAATATAAGGATTTCAGAGTGGCCCCCTGAGCTGGACTTGGTCTCTATTTTTAGAGTTGTAACTTCTGAATAGACTGAGTACATGTGAGTGAAACATGACTTTTCCTTAGGAAATTTCTAAAGATTCCCTCACGTTGAATGGTTTAAAGATTTAAGTTTCTCTTCCACATTTGTTCTATTGGGATCTGTTTTACTGTTCTAAGGTAAAGAAATGGGTCCATTGCTTGTCTCAAGACAAGGATGTAGGGCAGAGATTTATCAAGGATTGGTGTCTTATCTTTGGACTTCTGAAGCCAGATGGCCCTGAGCTAAGTTCATAGATTAATTGAGGACACACCCAATAGGATCCTTTTTCCTAAAACTGCCATTTCAAAGAACATCATTATATCTGAAAGGGACTTGGTTTCTTGTCTTTTCTTTCTTGTTTCTTTCTAAAAAATTTATTTTACATTTGTAAGTAGACCACATGTTGTTTAGCCACTAAGTTGTGTCCAACTCTTTGTGACCCCATGGACTGCAGCATGCCAGGCTTCTGTTCTTTCACTAGCTCCCAGAGTTTGCTCAAACTCATGTCCATTGAGTCAGCAATGCCAGTGATGCCATCCAACCATCTCATCCTCTGTTGCCCTCTTCTCCTCTGTAGATAATCTTAAAATCTTGCTGAATGGTGAATGGTTATCATGAACAGAGAGGACTGTGTTTTGTATTACTGTTTCCCAATTATTATTTATTAGTTATTATTCCCAATTATTATTACCCCAGAGTGGTCTCTGAATTCCTCCCGTGGGACACCCAGTCTAATAAAAGACAGTTTATCACTGGTCTAGGTCAACCCTGCGACTCAGTTTACAACCTCTCTGATGATTGTTCACCCAGCCTGTCTTCAAATATAAGAGTTTAGACTCTCTGTTTAGTGGAATCTGAGCTAAGGATATATTATAGCCATCATCAAAATACAGAAGTAGAAGCTGCTGATATCAAGATCTCCCTGGGATACCCAGGACAGGATCCTTCAAGCAACAGTCAGTATGCATGTGGGTCAAAGCACTCAGAGTAACAGGGCAGAGATGCAGTGTCAACCTCTGGGTCAAATCCAGCTTTCTCCAGCCCAGGGGAGGCAGGCAGGAGGAGTCCTACCTTGGAAAACGGGGTTGGGCTCTTTGGCAGCGTCTTTATTCCTCACAATTGCTTTAAGCCTCGGGGCTGCTGGCTGTTTGAAATAGCATTTTAATTAAAACATTTACCCTAAGTGACAGGATCAGTCTCATGAAAGGTTGCAAAGGCCAAGCGCAGAGAGTATTAAAAACGTGTTTCATATTGCCGTTTCGCCACTATGGCCCTCTCAGGCCTCTCTCTTCTGTTTTGAAGTCCGAGGCTTCAATAGATGAAGTCTCCTAGGATCACAAAATATGTGTCTCTTTGCCTCCATAAAAGGGAGCTTCTTAAACAACCAATACACACTTAGAGGTGGCGCTGTGGGAAGAGGGCTTCCTCATATCAGCTTCCACGTCCGAATGAACTGAGGAGAAGAAGTACTACAAGTGACGAGTAATCGTGCATAAGCACAAACGGGAAGCTGGACTTCCTACTGGTGGTTGTCCAGAGCCTCATGATGTACCCACCGGAGGGCTAAGCCAGAGTTCCCATTCCAGCTGAGTCAGGTGTTACCGGCTTCCAAACACCTAATACCTAACCAACAAACCCTCAAAGCCCAGGCTTGTGAGAGAGAAGGGTGGAGAGAAAGGCAGAACTCTATATGAAAGGAAGTAATTCATTTTAAAATATACTGTATTTAAATACAGTATTCAAGTGAGTGTAGGATTCCACACTCTACTGTGAGGAAGGGTGTGGCTGCTAGAAACCAAACTGGGAAGAAACAAAGAATCAAAGCTGGATTTTGGTGGAGGTATCCCAGCCCATGAGTAAAATGTCAGCAAGGTGCTGGCTGGGAGACTTTATATACTGAGCACAAAACAAAGCAGTGTTTCTGCCAAAACACTTGGTGAACCCTCAGAACACAGAGCTCAGGCAGTCAGACAGACTCTGAAACACAACGCAAAACCTAGCAATCAATCTCTTTGCTTCTGAATTACGCTGACAGTGGCGGCGTTCTTCCAAATACAAATGATTGGTTATGGTAAGGTAGCAACAAGGTGCTGGCAAAGGGTGGTTTCGGGTTGTCTGTGTGTGAATAGGAGTCAGTTGGGTCCCTGTTGCATAATTCCCATAGCTGGAGATAAACCATATGTGCAGTTTCTGTCCCCAGCAGATCAAAAGGTGAAGTGTCTTGAGTGGGATGAAGTGACCCTGGGTGGTGGCCCAGGCTCTGGGTGGTAACGATCAGAATTGTATTCCATCCCCTGCACTTTTGCTGCTCCCACTTTATTCTAAACTCACCTCCTTTAAGAATTTTTCTGGAGACTTTCCTGGTGTTCCTGTGGTTCAGACTGCACTTCCAACGCAGGAGATGAAGGTTCAATCCCTGATCAGGGAGCTAAGATTTCACATGCCTCACGGCCAAACAACCGAAACATAAAGTAGAAGCAATGTTGTAACAAATTCAATAAAGACTTTACAGTTGGTCCGCATCCAAAAAAAAAAAAAAAAAAAATCTTTCTACTTGCTGGCATTCAGTCTAAATATAGGGCATAGAATGAGGACATTTGCTTTCTGCTTGAGAGCCATAAAAATCTCTCAGAGAGAAACATCCACTTAAAACCCAGAATTTTAAAATCTAATTTCGATGTATATGTAGAATAATTAAACCTTGAAATTGGAAAGGATTTCAGAGGGTATCTCGCCCAAACTCACCTATCACCAACCCGGCGTGGAGCAGTGTATAGACTCGCAAAGTACAAACAGATATAGACAGAGAGGGAGATAGACTAGAGATAGCCCCGTCTTCAGGCTACCGTCTTATTTAACGTATGCTTAGTCACATCCGACTCTCTGCGACCCCAGGGACTATATAACCTGCCAGGTTCCTCTGTCCATGGGATTCTCCAGGTAAAAATATGGGAGTGGGTAGCCATTCCCTTCTCTAGGGGATCTTCCCAGCCCAAGGATCAAACCCAGGTTTCCTGTGTTGCAGAAGGATTCGTTACCATCTGAGCCACCAGGGAGCCTACCGTGGTGTGTGTGTGTGCTTAGTTGCTCAGTCATGTCTGACTCTTATTTAATGACAAACATCAAGGGCACACCCACTAAAATTGGGTTTAAGACAAGGGTGAATACAGTCACCATTATTGTTTAACCTGGTATTGGTGTGTTAGTCAATGCTGTTAGAAAAGAGAAACCAACCAAAGGCGTAACAGTTGGAAAAGAAGCATAAAATTATCTCTTTGGGGAAAAATCCAAGAGACTTGATGGAAAACTACAAATATTTAGAGAGCTTAGTTAAAAAGCAGGAGATTGTGTCTCCCCCCGGCCCTACCACCCCAATACACACACACATTTAACACGGCACATTTCTGTTTACTCTTTGTTTTATTCCATTAGTCTGTTTTTAAATTTGTAGTCCAGTGCCACACCATTTTAATTACATTAACTTTACAGTATGTTTTGATGGTGTTAGGAAAATCCCAGTGTTTTTTCCTTTCAGAGTCATCATGACTATTTTTTCTTGCATTTTTTTTCCTGTTCAATATGCAACTTAGGGCCAAATGTCAGGTTCCATTAAAAAGTCTTTGATGTTGTGGTTGAGAAGGCCTTGAGTTTGCCAAATATTTGTGGGAGAAGTGACATCTCTATGATAGAAGACTTCCCACTGTGTAGCATACATTGTCCCTCTAAGCCAGGCCTTCCCTGACCACTCTGTTTTAAATTGTATCCCTTCTTTTTTTTATTGTATTAAAAATAATAAATTTTTAAATTATTTTACGGTTGACTTACAATGTTGTATTAATTTCCTCAGTACAGTAGTGACTCAGTTATGTATATACTATATTATTTTTCATATTCTTCTCCATTATAATTTTTCACAAGATATTGAATATAGATCCCTGTGCTATACAGTAGGACCTTGGTGTTAATCCATCATACATATAATATTTGCCTCTGCAGTCAGGAAGCAACAGTTAGAACTGGACATGGAACAACAGACTGGTTCCAAATAGGAAAAGGAGTACGTCAAGGCTGTAAATTGTCACCCTGATTATTTAACTTCTATGCAGAGTACCTCATGAGAAACACTGGGCTGGAAGAAACACAAGCTGGAATCAAGATTGCCGGGAGAAATATCAATAACCTCAGATATGCAGATGACACCACCCTTATGGCAGAAAGTGAAGAGGAACTAAAAAGCCTCTTGATGAAAGTGAAAGAGAAGAGTGAAAAAGTTGGCTTAAAGCTCAACATTCAGAAAACGAAGATCATGGCATCTGGTCCCATCACTTCATGGGAAATAGATGGGGAAACAGTGGAAACAGTGTCAGACTTTATTTTTGGGGGCTCCAAAATCACTGCAGATAGTGATTGCAGCCATGAAATTAAAAGACGCTTACTCCTTGGAAGGAAAATTATGACCAACCTAGATAGTATATTGAAAAGCAGACATTACTTTGCCAAGTCTGTCTAGTCAAGGCTATGGTTTTTCCAGTAGTCATGTATCGATGTGAGAGTGGGACTGTGAAGAAAGCTGAGCACCGAAGAATTGATGCTTTTGAACTGTGGTGTTGGAGAAGACTCTTGAGAGTCCCTTGGACTGCAAGGAGATCCAACCAGTCCATTCTAAAGGAAATCAGTCCTGGGTGTTCTTTGGAAGGAATGATGCTAAAGCTGAAACTCCAGTACTTTGGCCACCTCATGTGAAGAGTTGACTCATTGGAAAAGACTTTGATGCTGGGAGGGATTGGGGGCAGAAGGAGAAGGGAATGACAGAGGATGAGATGGCTAGATGGCAACACCGACTCAATGGACATGAGTTTGAGTGAACTCCGGGAGTTGGTGATGGACAGGGAGGCCTGGCGTGCTGCGATTCATGGGGTCGCAAAGAGTCGGACACGACTGAGCAACTGAACTGATCTGAACTGAATCCCCATCTCCTAACCCTTCCCTCCTCTACCCACCTGCTCCTCTTTGACAAGTACAAGTCTGTTCTCTATGTCTATGAGTCTGTTTTTGTTTCAAAGATATGCCGATTTGTATAATATTTTAGATTCCACATGTAAGTGATATCATATAGTATTTAATGTCTTTCTCTTTCTGAGTTACTTTGCTCATGTATAATAATCTCTAGTTCAATCCATGTTGCTGCAAACAGCATTATTTCATTTTTTTATGGCTGAGTAATATTCCATTGTATATACAGTCTATGTGATAGGTATGTATGTATCTTTATCCTTTCATCTGTCAGTAAACATTGAGGTTGTCTCCATGTCTTAACTATTCTAAATGGTGCTGTTATGAACATAGGTGCATTCCTATTTTTACCCCTTAGGTAGGTTTATTCCTATGTGTTTTATCATAAATCTCTGGAGGTCTGTTTCTAAATCTCTATTATATTTTATCAGTATGAAAGTGAAAATTAAGTCACTCAGTCGTGTCCGACTCTTTGTGGCCCTGTGGACTGTAGCCCACCAGGCTCCTCTGTCCATGGGATTCTCCAGGCAAGAATACTGGAATGGGTTGCCATTTCAGTATGAAAACTGAAAGTGAAGTCCCTCAGTCGTGTCCGACTCTTTGCGACACCAGGGACTGTAGCCTACCAGGCTCTGAGGAGCAAGAGTACTGGAGTGGTTTGCCATTTCCTTCTCCAGGGGATCTTCCCAACCCAGGGATCGAACCTGGGTCTCCCACACTGCAGGCAGACGCTTTACTGTCTGAGCCACCAGGGAAGCCCATTTCAGTATATCCTTTTGTAAAAACCACATTGTCTGAATTATTGTAGCTTGATAGTGAACCTTGTTATCAAGTAGCTTTACCCTCCAGCATTTGTCTTCATCAGAACTATTCTTACTATTCTTCACCTTGTCAGTTTCCACAAAAAGCCTTCTTTTTAGTTAGACTTGTATCAACTACAGAAGAATTGACATGTTAATAACACTGAGGCCACCGACCCATGGACATGGTATATCCCTCTATTATTTAGGTCTTCTCTAATTCCTCTAAGTAAAGTTTTGGACTTTTCTGTGTATGCTTTTCCACATATTTTGCTAGTTTTTCTTCCTGGATATTTGATTTTTTTTCATGTTATAAATATATATTTATAAGTGAAGTCGCTCAGTCGTGTCTGACTCTTTGTGACCCCATGGACTGTAGCCTTCCAGGCTCCTCTGTCCATGGGATTTTCCAGGCAGTATACTGGAGTGGATTGCCATTTCCTTCTCTAGGGGATCTTCCCAACCCAGGGATTGAACCCGTGTCTCTCGCACTGTAGACAGACACTTTACCATCTGAGCCACCAGGAAAGTCTATATTTATATTTATAAATACGTATTAAAATAATCATTTAAAATTTTGTTGTCTTTTATTTCTGGTGTATGGAAATACAATGGATATTTTTGTATTGTATACTGATCTAGTATCTAGCAATTTCGTGTTTTGTCTGTAGATTCTTTTGCATTCTGCATGTGCAGTCATGTCATTTGTGGATGATGACAGTTTCATTTCTTTTATTCCAATCCTTACATCTTTTTTTTCTTTCTGGCCTTATTATGTAGCTAGGACTTCCAGTATGTTGGCTGACATGTGATAGCAGATATTCTTGTGTTGTTCCTGATTTTAAGAGAAAGGCTTTCAATATTTCTTCATTAAATATATTTGCTATGTCTCTTCTTATTTTGTTGGTTGTGTGTGTGTATGTTAAGTTGCTTCACTCATGTCTGACTCTTTGTAACCCTATGGACTATAGCCCACCAAGCTCCTCTGTCCATGGGATTCTCCAGGCAAGAATACTGGAGTGGGTTGCCATTTCCTTCTCCAGGGGATCTTCCCAACCCCAGGGATTGAACCCAGGTGTCCCGCATTGCAGGCAGATTCTTTATCATCTGAGTCACCTGGGATCTAGATTCTAGATAAACAGATTTTAAATTCAGTAGGTCTTTGTAGATAAGGATGTGATCAAGGAATCTGGTTTTTACAATCACTCCTGTAAAGATTCTGCTGGTAGCCAGGTTTGAAAACTACTCTCTTAGGGAAGTCTTGGGAGTTTGAATTTTACATGCTGAATTTTAAAAAGTCACAGCTAAGTTTCTACTCACATCTATGTTCCTTTACAATAACAGAATTTATATTCTCTCTATATTTTTTGCAAAGGACTTTTATGTAATTTCATCATTTGACACTCACAAAGTCCTATATTATCCATGTTATAAATTAAGTCTAAAGTAAATAGGAAAGAAAAATTAATTTTTTTGTATTCCTTCCAAATACTGTGCCAAGTGGTTTACCTTGACTCATCTCATTTACTTTTTACAACAGACCTTCATAAAGTATTCTTACCTTCAAAGACCTTACTTATGCTACTTGCCAGAGGACTTATAACTAATAAGTATCGAATTGGAATTTAAGGCAGTGAATGGTTGGGAGTTTGGGCTCCAGGATCAGTATACTTGGGTTCATGTCCTGATTTTGTCAATTGTAAGCTGTGTATACTTGGGCAAAGTTACTTAAGCTTCACAATCCTCAGTTTCCTCATCTATGCATGAATAATAATAATAATACCTGCTTCACAGATTAATTTATTATGAAGATTCAATAAAACATACAAAGAGCTTAATACATTGCCAGGCACCTGGTGAAACCCTCATAAATGCTAGCATATTATTATATATAATACATATTATTGTGTTTTACTCCAAAGCCCATACTTACTCCATCATGCCAATATCTCCATAAAGGAAAGTGATGCAGAAAAAAAAATACATAATACTCAGTGGCTCATTATTTATTAATTTTACCTCTAAAGTCCTAAATTATATAACTTCCTATTCAGTAAGAATTTCATTGTTATACTTCACAAATTTCCAATTGATAGCATTGGAGCTAACAAGTTTAATGCTTTGTCTTACATGGTTGTATGTAGTTTCATGGTGAATATTTTGCCCCCTTTCATGCCCCCACCAGCTGAATCCGCATTATTTCTGTAAGCTTTTGGAAGCTAGAACTAAGTTTTGCCCCTATATAGTACTATGAAATCATTAAAGGATGTGATCACAGTTTGCTTTGTACAATAATTATCTATATACCTATCTATCTTAAAAGACATCCCAGGGCTAGGCCATGTCTAATTCAACTTTGTATTTCCTTCAGTTCAGTTCAGTCGCTCAGTCATGTCCGACTCTTTGCGACCCCATGAATCTCAGCACACCAGGCCTCCCTGTCCATCACCATCTCCCGGAGTTCACTCAAACTCACGTCCATTGAGTCGGTGATGTCATCCAGCCGTCTCATCCTCTGTCGTACTCTTCTTCTCCTGCCCCCAATCCCTCCCAGCATCAGAGTCTTCTCCAATGAGTCAACTCTTCGCAAAGTGGCCAAAGTATTGGAGTTTCAGCTTTAGCATCATTGCTTCCAAAGAACACCCAGGGCTGATCTCCTTTAGAATGGACTGGTTGGATCTCCTTGCAGTCCAAGGGACTCTCAAGAGTCTTCTCCAACACCACACTTCAAAAGCATCAATTCTTCGGTGCTCAGCTTTCTTCACAGTCCAACTCTCACATCCATACATGACCACTGGAAAAACCATAGCCTTGACGAGACGGATCTTTGTTGGCAAAGCAATGTCTCTGCTTTTGAATATGCTATCTAGGTTGGTCATAACTTTCCTTCCAAGGAGTAAGCGTCTTTTAATTTCATGGCTGCAGTCACCATCTGCAGTGATTTTGGAGCCCCTAAAAATAAAGTCTGACACTGTTTCCACTGTTTCCCCATCCATTTCCCATGAAGTGATGGGACCAGATGCCATGATCTTTGTTTTCTGAATGTTGAGCTTTAAGCCAACTTTTTCACTCTTCTCTTTCACTTTCATCAAGAGGCTTTTTAGTTCCTCTTCATTTTCTGCCATAAGGGTGGTGTCATCTGCATATCTGAGGTGACTGATATTTCTCCCAGCAATCTTGATTCCAGCTTGTGCTTCTTCCAGCCCAGCGTTTCTCATGGTGTTTAATAAAACTTTGTATTGTTTTAAATAAATATGACTATTAACTGAATGTTACTATAATCTATTATAATCTTCAGAAAACTTTTAGAAATAAACTTCATTGAGGTATAGTTACATACAATAAAATCTACTCATTTTTAAAGGATACGCAGTTTGATGAGATTTGGCAGATGTATACTCTTGCGTAACTCTCCCCTAGTCAAGGCAGAGAACATTTCTATCACCCCCAAAGCTCCCTCATGTCCTTTGCAGTCAATTCCTGCTACGTTACCAGCATCCACCCACCCCCAGGCTATAGGCAACCCCTGATCTGATTTCTATCACCAAAGATTTGTTTTATCTGCTCTAGAATTCCATTAAATGGAATCACATAGTGAATACTCTTTTGTATCTGATTTCCTTTGCTTTTTATAATGTTTTTGAAATCATCCATGTTGCATATACCAGTAGTTTACTCCTTTCTGAGTCATAGTTCTGAGTGGCTTATCCACTCATCTGTTGATGGACATTTGAGCTCTTTAGTTTGGGAGTATTATAAATGAAAGTGCCATAAGCATCCATTGCAAGTCTTTGTGTGGTTCCTGTTTTTACTTTTCTTGAGGAGTATCTAGGAATGAAATTTCTGGGTCAGATGGTAAGAATACATTGACTTTATAGAAGACTGACAAATAGCTTTCCAAAGTGGTTGAACTATATTACACTCCCTCCAGCAATGTATAGCAGTCCCAGATGTTCTATTCTTCCTAAAACTTGATAGTATGTCTTTTTCATTTTAGCCTTTTCAGAGTATATAGTGGGATTTCCTGGTGGCTCAGAGGGTGAAGAGTCTGACTGCAATGTGGGAGACCTGAGTTCAGTCCCTGGGTCAGGAAGATCCCCTGGAGAAAAACATGACAACCCACTCCAGTATTCTTGCCTGGAAAATCCCATGGACAGAGGAGCCTGGTGGGCTACAGTATCCTTGCCTGGAAAATCCCATGGATGGAGGAGGAGCCTGGCGGGCTACAGTCCATAGAGTCACAAAGAGTCAGACAGGACTGAACAACTTCACTTTCACTTTCAGAGTGTATGGGCTTCCATTGTGGGTCAGCTGGTAAAGAATCCACCTGCAATGCGTGAGACCTGGGTTCAGTCTCTGGGTTGGGAAGATCCCTTGGAGAAGGGAAAGGCTAGCCACTCCAGTATCCTGGCCTGGAGAATTCCATGGAGTGTAGTCCATAGGGTCCAAAGAAAGTGAAAGTGAAAGTCGCTCAGTCATGTCCAACTCTTTGTGACCCCATGGACTGTAGCCCACCAGGCTCCTCCGTCCATGGGATTTTCCAGGCAAGAATACTGGAGTGACTTATTGTGGTGTTAAGTTGCATTTCCCTAGTGCCTTTATTAAGTATCTCTTGTATATCCTTTTTTGTGAAGTATCTATTCAAATCTTTTGCCCACTTAAAAAATAAGTTCCTTTGTCTTCATAATATGTATATCTTCTTTATATTTTCTGCATATAAGTCTCTTGTTAGTTAAATGTTTTTTCTTCCATTCTATGACCTTTTTTTTCATTTTCTTAGTGGTATTCTTCTAAGAGTAGATTGCAATTTTGATGAAACCAAATTTATGTTTATTTTTCTCTTACTGTTAGTTCTTTTTGCATCTTACAGAAGAGATCTTTGTTTATCCTAAAGTTTTGAAGATTTTTCTCCTAAATGTTTTTCTAGAGTTTTACAATTTGTTACTTTACACATGGTTTATGGTGCATTTCAAGCTAGCTTTGTGAGATGAAGTTGGAGGCTTGTTTCTTTCCAGTTCTTCCAGGACCATTGGTTGAGAAGACTTTTCTATCTGAAATATTTTGTTGAAATTAATTAAATTATTTATGAATGGGCTTCCTAGGTGGCTCAGTGGTAAAGAATCCACCTGCCAATGCAGGAGACGCTGGTTTGATACCTGAGTCAGGAAGATCCCCTGGAGAAGAAAATGGCAACCCACTCCAGTATTCTTGCCTGGGAAATTCCATGGACAGAGGGTCCTGGGGCTACAGTCCATGGAGTCCCAGAGTTGTACATAACTTAGCAACTAAGTAACAACAACATATATAAACACACACGTATTTTTTATTGCACTTTGTGTTATTGTGCTTTGTAGATACTATGTGTTTTGTTTTGTTTTATAAATGGAAGGTTTGTGGTAGCCTTGCATGGAGCAAGACTATTGGAGCCCTATGTCCATATTGTGGCAATACTCACAATATTTCAAACTCTCTACCAGCAAAACTGACTATGACTCACTAAACCTCAGATAATGGTCAGCATTTTCTAGCAATAAATTTTTAATATTTTAAAATTAAGGTAGATATATTTTTTTGTAGACGTAATGCTATTATACACCTAACAGACTATAGCATAGTATAACCATAACTTTCGTATGCACTGGGAAACCGAAAAGTTTTTGTGACCCACTTTACTGCAGTATTCGCTTTTTGATGGTCTAGAACCAAACTGACAATATCTCTGAGGTCTGCCTGTACGAACAATGGATTATTATTCAGCCACAGAAAGAAATGGAGTTCTGATACTCTATGTCATCCATTTCAACATGAATGAAACTTGAAAACATTGTGAAAAAGAGCCAGATACGAAAGGACAAATATTGTATGATCCCACTTACTTGAAATAACTGGAGTAGGCTAACTCAGAGAGAGCAAAGTAGAATAGAAGAAACCGTGGACTGAGGGGTGAATGACAGGAAATTATTTCTCTTATTGAAGTATAGTTGATTTACAATATTATGTGAGTTTCAGCAAAGTGATTTAGTTATATCTATGGGCTGCCATCTATGGGGTCACACAGAGTTGGACACGACTGAAGTGACTAGCAGCAGCATGTCTATTTCAGATTATTTCCATTATAGGTTATTATAAGATATTGAATATAGTTCCCTGTACCATACAGTAAATCCTTGTTGCTTATCTATTTTATGTATAGTAGTTTGTATTTGTTAATCCCATACTCCTAATTTGCCCCTCCCCTTCCCTTTCTTTTTAACCACAAGTTTGTTTTCTATATCTGTGAATCTGTTTCTCTTTTGTGTATAGATTCATTTGTATTATTTTTTAGAGTCCACATATAAGTGATATCGCATAATATTTGTATTTCTCTTTCTGACTTTACTTAGTATATTTCCTAGGTCCATCCATGTTGCTACAAATGTTTCATTCTTTCTTTATGTCTAAGTAATATTCCATTGTATTAATATGTACCACATCTCCTTAAGCCAATCATCTATTGATGGATGCTTGGGTTGTTTCCGTGTCTTACATGCTGCTTTGAACCTTGGGGTGCATGTATCTTTTCAAATTAGAGTTTTCGTATTTGCTGGATATATGGTCAGAAATGGGATTGCTAGATCATATGGTAGCCCTATTTTTAGTTTATTAAAGACTTTCCATATTGTTTTCCAAAAAACAATATGGAAAAATTGGCTGCACCAGCTTACCTTTGCACCAACAGCGTAGGAGGATTCCCTTTTCTCCACATCCTCTTCAGTATTTATTATCTGTAGACTTTTTAATGATGGCCATTCTGACTGGTGTGAGGTGGTACCTTATTGTAGTTTTGATTTGCATCTCTCTAATAAGTAGCAGTGTAGAGCATCTTTTCATGTGCCTGTTGGCCGTCTGTATGGCTTCTGTGGAGAGATGTCTATTTAGGTCTTCTGCTCATTTTTTTATTTTTTTTTAATTGAGTTTTATGCACTGTTTGTATATTTTGGAATTAAGCCCTTGTCAGTTGCATCATTTGCAAATACTTCCTCCCATCTCATAGGCTGTCTTTTTGTTTTGTTGCTATTTTCCTTTGCTTTGCTAAAACTTTAAAGTTTTATTTGGTCCCATTTGTTTATTTTTGCTCTTATTTATTTTGCCTTGGGAGACTGATTTAAGAAAATATTAATCTGATTTATGTCCAAGAATTCTGTTTTGCCTATGTTCTCTTCTAGGAGTTTTACGGTATCAAGTCTTTTATTTATATTTTTAAACCATTTTGAGTCTATTTTTTTATATGGTGTGAGAGAAGGTAGTCTAATTTCATCGATTAACATGCAACTGTCCAACTTTCCCAACATCACTTACTGAAGAGACCATCTTTTCTTCATTGTATATTCTTATCTCCTTTGTTGTAGATTAATTAACCATAGGTATGTGGGTTTATTTCTGGGCTCTCTATTGTATTCCATTAATCTGTATGCCTGTTTTTATGCCAATACCATGCTATTTTGATTACTGTTGCTTTGTAGTATTATGTGAAGTCTGGGAGTATTATGCCTGGTAATTCTTATTTCATGGGCATGGAGTTTCTGTTTTAGATGATGAATTATTTTGGAAATAGACAGTGGTGATGTTTGCACAACATTGTGGGTATAATTGATGCCACCGAACTTAAAATGGTTAAAAAGACAAATTTATGTTCATATATATATACATACACATTATAGGTAGATATATATAGGCACAATAAAAAAATTCAAAAATATTCCATTCCTCCCTCCTGCCTTTGTATACTTTTAAAATTCTGTACATTATAAACACTCAATACCTTGTTGTTATTTTCCCTTCAAACAGTAAATTATTTTCTGAAAGAAATAAAAAAGAAAAAAATCTTTTAAATTTGCCCACACATTTGTTATGTCTGAAACTCACCATTCCTTTGTCTAGATCCAAATTTCCCTCTGATATTGTTAGCCTTCATCCTGAAATGCTTCCTTTAGAACTTTTTGCAGTACTAGGCTGCTGCTGCTGAATTCACCCAGAGTCTGTTTGCTTGACAGTGTCATTATTTCACCTTTAGTTTTTAAGAATATTTTCACTTGGAATATTGGAAAATTTTTCTTTCAGCATTTAAAAATCATCCAGTTTGCGTGGTTTCTGAAAAGTAGTTAAAAGTCATTAATGTCTTTCTTTCCTCTGAATTAGAATGTGTCTTTTCCCCTCTGTCTACTTTTAAGATTTTCTCTTTATAACTTGTTTTCAGCAATTTGATTATGAAGTGTCTTGATGTAGTTTTCTTTGTATTTATTTTGCTTGGAATTCATGAATGTGTTTGACTCATGAGTTCATAGGTTGGTTTTGTTTTGTTTTTAATTTGAGGGAAAAGAGAAAGTGTTAGTCGCTCAGTCGTGTCTGACTCTTTGTGACAACACAGACGGTGGCCCTTAAAGCTCCTCTGTCCATGGAATTCTCCAGGCACGAATACTGGAGTGGGTTGTCATTCCCTTCTCCAAGGGATCTTCCTGATCCAGGGATCAAACCCAGGTCTCCTGCATTACTGGCAGATTCTTTACCCTCCGAGCCACCAGGGAAGCCCAGTTTGAGAGAAATTTGCCCTTCATTTCTCCATTTTTTTTCCCCCTGCCTCTCCACCTTCTTGGACTTTAATTACATTCATGTTTGACCACTTGATTTTGTCACACAAGTCACAAAGGCTCTATCTTTTTCCAAATCTTTTTTTTCTTCTATACCTAGTCTTCATAGTTTCTGTATCTATGGCTTCAAGTTCCCTGATCTTCCGTCACATGTTCTTAATTACTATTAATCTCATCCAGGGAATTTTTCATTTCAGATATTGTATTTTTCAGCTCTAGAATGCCTATTCAGTCCTTTTATACATCTTTGATTTCACCCTTCATTTTGTTCATGTTTTTATTCAAACCCTTCAATATTTGTGTTCGCTTTCAAAGTTCTTGTCTGATATTTCTACCATCTCTGTCATTTTTAGAACTGTCTTTGCTGACTAATTTTTAATCATGTCTATGGATCACATTTCCTGTTTCTTTGCAAGTCTAACAACTTTTTCTTGGATGGTGGATATTGTGATGTTTTGCGTTGATTGTTTGAATTTTGCTATCTTCCTTCAAAGAGTATTATGGGCTTTCGGCAGGCAGTTAAAATACCTAGAGATGAATCTGGCCTTTTCAAGGCTTGCTTTTTAAGTTTTGCTATGTATGTATGGGACAACCTTAACTTATAGTTAGTTTAGCCTTATTTCTAAGGTATGGTCTTTTGGGGGTGCGTGCTGAGTGATCTCGGTGCTTAAGGGGGTCCACACTTGACTGTCTCCTAGCATTGTGTGACCTCTGTGAACTGTGCTCCCTGCTGCTCATGTTTTCCCTGGTAATTGTTATACATCATTGTTATTAGCCCTGCTTTGTGGTCTCATTCTATGCATGCTCTTATTCAGGCTCAGACAACTTCTGGAGCTTTTTCTCAGTGTAGCTCCCGCCTCACTATTACTCTACCGCAGAAACTTCAGGATCCTCAGCCTCCCAGAACCCCAGTCTCTGTCTCCTCGCTTAGCAAGACCTGCATGTTCTGCTTATGTGCCCCTTCCCTACACTGAAGTCCAGAAAGTGCAGTGGCTCACTGTGGTGAGCACAGGACTTAGCTCTTTTGCCTCTCTTCTCCTGAGGATAGCAGTTCTGTGCTCTCTATTGTCTACTGCCTGGACAACAACTGTTTAATAAATTCCGTTCAGTTTTTTAGTTGTCTAGTTGGAGGGCAAGTCTGGTACTAGTTATTCCATCACAGCTAGAAGCAGAACTCCAATCTGCATTTCAGTCTCGTTGAAAAATAATAGCTTATAGCTGTGTTCCTGCTCAAGGTTAAATGGGGATGAGTGAAATATAGTAAAATAAATCACCGATTGTGTAATCAGATCTCCTGTAACTTGGAGAAACTTTAACTTTTCACTTTAAAGAAGGATACTTTAAGTTATATTGCCAGTTTAATTTAAGGTTCATATTTCTCCCAGGCCATATGTATTTCTTGACATTATCCCTTCACAACCGGCCTTTAGCTGATCTTCAAAACAAAAGAAATCTACCTCCAGTGACACTAGCCATCTTCTGTGATTCCTAACATAAAATTAGGAAACCTTGAGTATATTCTGTATGTGCCTTCAATTACTGAGGTGCAAATAATAAGCTCCAATTTGCTTCAAGTTTACTGGAATTAAGTCATCCAACCATATTCTTGAGGTCAAGTATACTAACATTTGTATACAATTTCATAAAGAAAATAAAATCTTTCTTTATAAGATATGAATGTGTAAGATCTGCTTTTGAGATTATGTCCAGTTTTGTCGATTTAGTTGGCAAAATGGTTGCCAGGGTATAATGTGTTACACTTTCACACTGTGAGTCAGTGTGTGTGCTAGAAATGCCATATAAGCCTGAAGGCTTATCTGAGGACAAAGGACGATGAGGGGAGGAGAGAGATGGAATGGATCCATTTTGAGGTGAGATTAGAAGACTTCTCAGATCCCTAGGAGATAGCAGGACTTCCATCCATGTTTACTGCACCAGCCTTCAGAGTAACCAAGACACGGAAACAAGCTACATGCCCTTCCACGGACAAGTGGATAAAGAAGGGGTGCCACGTGCATATAATGAAACACTGTGTAGCCCCCAAAGGGAGGGAAACATGGATGGACCTCGAGGACATCATGCTAAGTGAAATAAGCCAGTTGCAGAAAGACAAACACCTCATGGTTCCACTCATGAAAAATCTAAAATAGTCAAAGTCGTAGAATCAAAGAGTGGAATGGTGGTTGGCAGAGGCTCGAGGTGGGGGAAACGGGGAGTTACTAATCAATGGGCTAAACAAGACAATATGTTCTAGAGATCTATACAGCCTTGTACCTAGAATCAACAGAGCTGTATTGTATGCTGAAAAATTTAAATGGGTAGATCTCACGTTAAGTTCTTACGACCATGTGTGTGCTCAGTTGCTCAGTCGTGTTTGACTCTTTGCGACCCCATGGACTGTAGCCCACCAGGCTCCTCTGTCCATAGGATTTTCCGGGCAAGAATATTGGATTGGGTTGCCATTTCCTACTGCCATAAGAATTAAATTAAAAAAAAAAAGATTGCTGATTGTGTTCATGATATACAGATCTTACAAGAATGTTAAAAAATCAAGGTTAAAAAAAAACTGAAGTCCAGTTCTTTAATGACTTTCAGGTTTTTAAGCACATGCCTGGTGCTTTGACTTTATGAATGGAAAAAGGTGGCATGTATCCACTGGCTTAATCTAAGGTGTCAACAATCCTTCTCTGAAGCTATTGAAATAAGAGGAGTGCCCACAATTACTAAAGATCTTCCGGTGATAACAGAGAAATTGCATAAACTCCTGGCTCCATGCATCAGAATGATTCAGCGTTTCATTAAAAAAAAAAAAAATACTTTCATTGACTTTCCAGTTAGGTTAATTTTCAGGAATACGTTCTCCTCATACTTAACCGTTAAAATGCAACAACTGCTCACTGCCCCCCAGGTTGCAGGCATACAGCCTGTGAAAGCTGGTCTGAAATCTGCTTTTACTGTGTCTTCTTTATAAGACAGGAAAGAGACTGGCTGAATGGCTGAGCCAGAGCAGAATTCTACCTGCTGGCAGGAAATTTTCTTAAGCCACGTTAGCAAGGAAAAGATGACTGATGAGGCAAAGAGCATGCTCCAAACCTGCAATCGACCTGAAAGAATCAGTACCTGGCCTCGTGCTTATCAAGTGCACTCCCCAGGGGACCTGATTAAGGCAGGAAAGAAATAGGATACAGAGCCACTGCCACAGACACACGGTGGGAACATCTACCTAACAAAGCTCTTGTTGAAGCCATGCCTAGTAAGCTTCAGATCCTTCAGAGAAGGGGGTGGAGTCTGAACAGCCATAAGTAAACAGTCAAGCTTTTAAACCAGTCAGCTATATTGTGGAAGGAAATTGTCTTGAAATTTGTTTTGGCTTTATAAACAAAATGTAAGGGATACTGCTTTCTTGATGATCTGATCATCAGAGTGATGGGCTGTGTGATGGGATGATGTCATCAGGCACAGTGAGACGCTAGGATCCGTTTTCTCTGCAGCACTAACTGATTCTGGACGCCTTGCCCTCTAAGTTGTTGTCTTCCTTTTCCTCCCTCGTGTCATGTTTCTTTGGCTCCTATCTCACAGATACGTTGTCAGTGGTCACAATGTCCTATTATCAGGACGTTTTTAATTCTCTCCTGCATGTGTTATTTCTCTTCGAATGTGGGCGTGGATGACGTACTGCCAGGTTTCTTGTGCAGAGACTCCTGTGAATCAGGTTCGTTATCTGTGGTGCATAGACTTGGTGACCTTTAGTGCAGGACCCAAGTACTCCTTCCCCCAGGTCAGGACTGTGTCCCCCAGTAGCTGACAGCACTGACTGCTGAAAACTTACAGTTGAGTTTCTCTCTGGGCATTGCCCTCAGACCCAGGCAGCTGCTTCACCCAAGGTTACACTCTTTCCCAGGTGCCACTTACATCCAGTGACCAGTTCATGGGCTTGTACAAAGACCCAATCTTCTCGTTTTGACTAGAGCCAGTTTTGAAAGGCCACCCCAGCTCCAGAACTTTTGGTGAGATCGGCTGAAGCCTTTGTTGCAGCTCCTTCACAGCTCGACTTCTCCTCATACCCAGTCCTGCTTCCCTCATTGCCTTCCAGGGCTTGCGGCTGAGAAGATCCTCACTGACCCTCCTGCAAGTAGATCTCCGCCTCCAGGTCTGTGTCCCAGGGAACCTCCACTAAGACAGGTGGCAGTGACCTCAGCCCTGCTGGTGTCCTTCACAGCAGTGGCACCTGTGTGCCTTAGGATAGGTCTTCCCTCTTGCCCCGTTTTGCTCCCGGTACTTGATTTCCATGTTTTCCATAGAATTTCTGCTTTGTGTGGAGACTTTGAAGTTGACTAGTGGAGGTTATAAAAATGAGGTTTCCAAATATATTAGATTATAGGCTAACATTTATTCAGAGAACCACCTTTATTGAAGAGGTCTCCACTGGTAGACTATGAAGTATCAAGGATTTTTTTTCAATGTTATTTTATTTCTTCAATGTTTGAAATGTTTATTTTGATCATCCTCTATGTTTTCTTAACTCTTTTAAACCAAAGTTGATGGTCTAAAACAAAAGATTACTTACGGACACATATTTTCCTACTGTTGTTATTTGTTGTTCAGATACTAAGTCATGTCCGACTCTTTTGTGACCCCATGGACTGTAGCATGCCAAGCTTCCTTTTCCTTCACAATCTCCAGGAGCTGGCTCAAACTCATGTCCATTGAACCGGTGATGCCATCCAACCATCTCATCCTCTGTTGCCCCCTTCTCTTCCTGCCCTCAATCTTTCCAGAATCAGGGTCTTTTCCAATGAGTTGGCTCTTTGTATTTCCTGCTGTGGCTTTTTTCAAATTCCCTAGCTCTCATATTCTTGCTGGTAACATTTAGACAAGTATTATATACCTTCATTCTTTTCTTTGATTTAAGATCTCTGTTCTATTGTTTTGACAGCTTGCTCTAATTATCTCCCTACCCATTAATTTTTTTAATTGAGGTATAGTTGACAGTCCTACCCCATTGATTCTACCTGGAAGTTTCTAATTTTATTTAAATAGCCTGTTTAACCAAGTGGAATTCAGAGACTGGAAAAGCCATTGAGAAAATGCTAAGTATGCTAATACAGTACAAATTTTTATTTACTTAAATCACATATGAACAAAAATGTGTAACTGATCAAACCTGGCATCCTCTAAACGGATGTCCCCTGTTTTACAGACTAATAGACACAGAAGGGGCTCAGAGATCATCTATGCAAGCACCTCATTCTATGGAGGCCCCAGGGTGAGGCGACAAGCACTGGAATGTGCAGTTAGATCCCTCGTCTATCAATTCGGAAATCATACTTCTTCACCACCATTACCACTGAATTCCTTTTCCTTTCTTTAACTCCCTCCGTGAACCCAGGACATTTTCTTGACTCAGTACTTTAGAGACCGCAGTTATTTTAACTTCATTATCCTTTGAACCTCAAGCGGGTTTCTGGCATTCCTCCTTCCTAATTCAGTTATGCAATCCATCAGCAGAATTTAACCAACACAAATCAGTTGGGGTGAGAAAATATTTAGGCACTTTTATCCAATACTAGGGCTTTTGTTTTTTAAAAAATAATCTTTACGAGACTTTTTTTCCCTTTTAATCTGTGCCTGTTGACTCAGAGAACCAAGGACCCCAAGTGGCCCATCTGTATGGGTTGCTAAAATACCAAAGACTGGGTGGTTTATTAAAAACAGAAATTTATTTCACAGTGTTAAGAGGTTGGAAGTCCAAATCATGGCACTGGAAGACTCGGTGTCTGGTGAAGGCCTGAATCCTGGCTTATAGACAAAACCTCTTCACTGTGTTCTCACGTGGTGGACCGGGGCAAGTAAGTGTTCTTCAGCCACTTTTTAAAGGGCACTAATGCACTTTCTAGTAGATTTCCAGCCTCTTAATCACCTCCCAGAGATCCCACCTCCTAATACCATGACCTCGGGGATTAGGTTTCAATATATGAATTTTGGAGGGACACAAACATTCAGACCATAGCAGATATGACTAATACAAAAGTCAGTGTTATGAGCTGTATGATGTCCCCTCAAAATTCATATGATGAAAACCTAAGCCTCAACACCTCAGAATATGACTGTATCTTGAGATAAGTTCATTAAAGAGGCAACTACATTAAAATAGAGATGAAGTTACAGACTAATGAAGACTAATTAATACTTTTTTGGAAGCTGTGAAAGAAAATGAAAAGTGAAAAGTGTTAGTCACTCAGTTGTGTCCAACTCTTTGCAGCCCCATGGACTGTAGCCTGCCAGGCTCCTCTGTCCATGGGATTTCCCAAGCAAGAATATTGCAGCGATGAGTTGCCATTTCCTTCTCCAGGGGATCTTCCCCACCCAGGGATTGCAGGTCTCCTTCATTGCAGGCATATTCTTTACCATCTGAGGCATCAGGGAAGCCCTTTGTAAGCTCTACTTGAACCCTATGTTGGAGAAGGAAATGGCAACCCACTCCAATATTCTTGCCTAGAGAATCTGGTGGGCTGCTGTCCCTAGGGTCGCACAGAGTCAGACACGACTGAAGCGACTTAGCGTAGCATGAACCCTATGTACTAAAATAATCAGAAAATGTGCAAGTTCCTTTTACAAAGCACCTTACATACTACGCTTCTTTGTGTGAGTTTAGCGTCACTTGTGGCAGAATGAAACTATTATTCTGATCAAAAAGTACGTGCAAATTAGTTCACACCCCATACACTTAGTCTGCCCCTGAAATAAATTGGTTAGCTAAACGAGTAACACATAAATTATTCAATGATACAAATATTCATCATGGCAAGGCAGGGTGAGCTTTCAACTTGAATAAGAGTCTTAGAATTACTCTAGAGAGATAAGAGTGGTGCCAGGTGGAAGGAGCAAGGACTCTAATTTTATTTCATAAATATTTTCCTTTCATATCTCTGATCTTCGTCAGTCTCTCCAGAGTCACCAAGGGAAACAGGCGATTGGTAGTTTCTTGCAGTAAATCATTTTGCTAAGAAATCCTGCATAGCAGGTATTGCCTGACTTAGTTGAGAATGATAAACTAGCAATGTTGTTATTCAAGTTAGAAGGACCTGAAGGAGCATAAAAACTACCTGCTGTGTTGTTGTCATGGTGTCTCTTTAAAAGAGTGATAAAGAACTTCAGTTTTGGGTGGGAGGTGGCTTGCAACTTTTTTTTTTTTTTTTTGGCCTTCAGCATGACATGAAGAATTAGAACTCTCCAAAGCCTTCAATTTGAGTTAAACTATCCAGTAAAGAAGCCGAACCCGGTCTTGACCTTATCTATAATTTCATCCTCTAGCAGTATCTCCAAAGATAAGAGAGAACTACAAAGGTTTCAGTTACCGAACATCTCCCAGTTCCCTGGGCCTCTCATGGAGTTTTCTCACAAACCTGATGTGGGCGGATCTGATCTTGCTTCTTATATTTGCCCCAAAAATGAATGGACCATGCCAGAATGAACCATGTCCCTACCCCAGGTTTGGCAGGTGCTGATCCCTAAGGGCAGCACATCCATGAGGTGTTCTCATTTAGAAATCCTTGACTCTCCCACACCATCACCACGACCACCACTGCCATCACCACCACCATCCCCATCAAACCACCAATCTCCTGGCGTTCTTTACTGAGGCCCTGAGATTCAGGCTGAGACCTGCTTCCTTGCAAAAGACTTGTTTCCTTCCTATCTGACATAGCCCAGGTAGCAATCACATTTCATAATGTTTTTCTCCTTTTGTTCTCAGGTGTTCTAAGCCGGCTCCCCGCAGCACACATCAACAGTAGAACACCTGGGGCAGACCTGGCTCCCAGACCATCAGGAGAGGCTTGCCAACAAGCTTGCTCAGGATGTCTCCGTAGTGGAAATTCTGGGACTGGGGCCTGTTTGGAAATACCAGAGATAGTTCAGTTCAGTTCAGTTGCTCAGTTGTGTCTGACTCTTTGCGACCCCATGAACTGCAGCACACCAGGCCTCTCTGTCCATCCTCAACTCCTGGAGTCCACCCAAACCCACATCCATTGAGTCAGTGATGCCATCCAACCATTTCATCTGGAGACCCCCTGCAAAAAAATAGCATCAGTGCTTCCCATTAGAACAAGATAGAAAAGCACACATATCATTTTAAAGAAGCTGAGCTTTGGACTGGTCGTGAGAGAGGATGGTGAGGAAGAGCCCCCTTCTTACTGGGCGTATGTTGGCTCATTTTGTCAGTCTTAACTGGAAAAAGCTCTGCTGCCCTCCTTCTGCCAGGATGTTCCCTGCATAACTTGGGTTCCAGTAAAAGCACCAAATGCACACAGTATAAGAAGTCCTTCCTTCACTCTATCTTTTCAATCACAAAGTATGTTGATTCATTAAAGTCCAGACTTTTTGCTGGCACCACCTTGACCTCTGCTGCCCTACCTTGGCCTCTCACGATCGCCTCCATAAAAGCCACAGGTGAGTCAGCTGAAATGGGAAGGAGTAAAGAGGTGTGTTTCTGGCTCCTCCACTCAAGACTCTGAGCAATGAAGGACTGCAAACAAAGTCTTTCAACCTGAAACTCTCAAGGGTAGGGTGTGGGAAAGTGTGCGGCCCAGTGCATGTTCGGCAGGTCGGACATGTGTACTTTCCTTCCATTTGATGATTAGAAAGGAATTAACTCTCCCTGCCGCACTGCAGTCCAGCTCTCACGCTCTCCTCATGGAAAATGCCACTGGGACAACACCAAGCTTCAAAACCCTTGTGTTTTCTGGCCAGGGATAAAGGGTTCCCTCTCTCCTACACTGATTTCCAGCCCCCTAGTTTCTCATTGTTCTGAAAATGTTTGTAATTTAATTGCTAAACATGAGAAATGTGATTAGTAATGTTTGGCTCCTCTGGTTGATTCTGTAGAAAGACTTTTTCACACATTGACGTCAAGCACCTGCACACATGTTGGGCGGTGGTCTGCTAACAGCCCAGAGCCTTGGTCTGCCTCCATGCCAGGCTGCAGTGTCAGAGCCCGCTCCTTCCTGCTACACTCCAACATTCCTCATAGCTGGAAGAAGTTATCTGCAGGCCAGCCGAGAAGACAACATCGCTCCTTTCCTGCCTCCGTGGAATGTGCCCTGGTAAGAAATAAGAATTCGTAATTTAAAGCCTGGGGAGTCTAATGGTCTGCCTCTCATGAAGGGTCAGCAAATATTTTTTCAGGAATCCTGAATTATTTTCCTTGATGTGAGAGCTTAAAAATCTAGAAAAACATTATGAAATGTGATTTCTATCTACTTGGCAACAAGTGAGGGGATGGTGTTATGTTTAAACACACACACACGCACACACACACACAAAATACACTCTGTGGAGACAGGTCTTAACCTGTATGTTGGAACCCCTGCTTAAATCTCAGGAGACAAAAGCAGAGAGACAGTATGGCGGAGGGTTTCAGCACGCGGACCCAAGTCAGGCTGTCTAGGTTCATGTCCTCACTCCCTTCCTTACTGAGCAGAAGACTCCGAGCAAGCTGCTACATTTCTGTGTGCTGAGGCTCCCCCATCTGCAAACCGGGGACCAGAGTAGTCCCTACCTCATGGAGCCGTTATGAGGATTAAATTAATGTTCATAAAGTTGCTCACAGCGTGCCTGGCACATATAGTAAGCTCTAGAGGTGTTTGTTAAATAAACGAAATAAAGATGCATGTCACGGCCGTGTTAGTCAGATCAGGGCGCCGTGACTACACCACAGGACGGGTGGCTTAAACGACAGACGTTTACCGTCTCACAGTTAGAGGCTGGAAGTCTGAGATCAAGATGGCCTCAGGGCTGGTTCCCCGTGAGGGCTGGCCATGATGGAAACATCTGTTCCAGACCTCTCTTGTTGGCTTGTAAGTGACTGACTTCTCCCTGAGTCCTCCCTCTTGTACATGTCTATGTCCACATTTACCCTCCTTCTAAAAAATATTTATGTATCTACTTGTCTGCAAATAAAAATTTAATTGCAGCACGTGGGATCTTCATTGCATCACATGGGGTTGCTCCATGCATGTGAGATCTTAGTTCCACGACCAGAGATCAAACCTGTGTCCCCTTCATTACATGGCAGATTCTTAAGCACTGGGCCAGCAGGAAGTCCCCAGATTAATACTTCTTTATAAGAACATCTGTGATACTGGATAAGGGCCCATCCTAACAACCTCATTTTAACTTAATCAGCTCCGTAGCGATGCTGTCATCAAATATGGGCACAATCTGAAGTGCTGCAGGTTAGAACTTCAACAGATGAACTGGGGGATGACACCCAATTCAGCCTATAGCAACAGCAGTTTCAACAGGAGTGCCTCGTCTCCAGAGGCAGCGCTTGGAGTGGAAGCAGCCACGTGTAACAGCAGCTGCCAAATCACGTGGAAGGGCGGGTCTTTTATCTGCATGTTTTCCTTTAAGCCTGCTGTCTTCATCAATCAAACTCTTATTCAACACTAAGCTTAAGCCTCTGCCTCTCCTCGAGACTTAATGAGTTCAATAAGCCCATACCAATTCTTCAGAGTAGCGCAGTTCTTAAATGTTGTTTGGCTTATTCAATTGGTCCAAAGTCCATTTTCATGTCCTGTTGGATTCTCCCTAGTTCCAAGGTCCTTCACTAAAATCTGTCAATATTTATTTGACTTTGATGGTGTGCTCATAATCCTTCTTCTTCCCATAAAGTCAACATTTCTTATGAATAATTTAAAAATTTTGTTTCCAATTCTTCTTCATGACATGGCTTCATGGGTGAAGTACAGAATGCTCACGCCATGCATGCGATGACTATAGCTTGTGAAAGACTGGGTTTGTATTAATATCCACCAGGTCAGAAAATATCTCATGTTCTGAATGAGGAAGGAAAACCAGAGAAACATCACAGAGTCAATTGATTTTAGAAACAGTGGTGAAGATAAAAATCCAAGAATAACTTAGAATAAGTTGAAAGGAAATTGTGAAAAATTGGTACTTCTCCAAACCTGGGATAAGGAGAAGGAGGCGGCAGAGGATGAGATAAGTTAGATAGCATCACCCAGCTCAATGGACATGAATTTGGGCAAACTCTGGAAGCTAGTGGAGGACAGAGGAGCCTGGTGTGCTACAGTCTGCTGCTGCTGCTGCTAAGTTGCTTCAGTTGTGTCCAACTCTGTGAGACCCCAGAGACGGCAGCCCACCAGGCTCCCCAGTCCCTGGGATTCTCCAGGCAAGAACACTGGAGTGGGTTGCCATTTCCTTCTCCAGTGCATGAAAGTGAAAAGTGAAAGTGAAGTCGCTCAGTCGTGTCTGACTCTGTGCGACCCCATGGACTGCAGCCCACCAGGCTCTTCCATCCATGGGATTTTCCAGGCAAGAGTACTGGAGTGGGGTGCCATTGCCCTCTACAGTGCTACAGTCTATGGGGTTGTAAAAAATTAGACACGACTCAGCAACTGAATAACAACAACAACAAACCTGGGATGCCGTTCACTAGGTTTTGAGCTTCTTAAGAGCAGTACCATTGTCTTATACTGCTCCCCCCTTCTCTCTTTTTAAGCCTCCATGGTGACTAACAGAATTCTGGACATATATAAGAGCTCAATGGATATTTGTGTATTAAAAGCCTTGATTGCTGCTAAGGTTTAAAAGAGACAACATTAGCATTTATCTGTAGGAAATTCATTACATGTCAAAGGCAGTACAAGTGGAAAATATATACAGACTCATAAAAGGAGTTCAGAAGTAGAGGCTTTTTTCTTAAGATATTGTTTACTCTAAGGGAAAAAAAATCCGAAACAAGTGAGGAACTATCTACTTGATTTAAGATAATAATTTAACCCTCCCACTTTAAACAGAAGGAGAGAGAACAAGAAGTTGCGCACCTTGGGAGGACATTCATCTAGACCAAATCCCTCCGTTTACAGATGCATAGAGGACTCAGCAATATTAACTCCTCCACGATCATGCAGTGAGCTGGACACTAACCTGATTTCCATATGTTATGCTTCCTGGCTTTCTCCTGTTGATTTATTTAGTAAATAAATAATGTAAAACATACTTCAGTTTCCTGATGTGTACAATTAAGGAAGAAGCAAAGGAACTGCTGGAAATGGAAAGCACGTGCAATAGCCAAGAGGTGGAAGCACCGATCAACTGGTGAATGAACGGAGAGACCAAATGTGGTCCATACACACGACGGAACATTATCCGTCCCGAAGAAGGGGGGTGATTCTGACACATGCTGCAACATGGACACTAAGTGAAGTGAAGTAAACTAGTCACAAAGCAATGAAATTTGTAAGACTCCACTTATATGAGGTCCCTAGAGTCATCAGATTGCCAGAAACAGAAGGTAGCATGGTGGTTGCCAGGGACTGAGGGGAGGAGACGTAGGGTCTTGTTCTTTAACCGTCGCAGTTTCAGTTCTGCGAGATGAAGATGTTCTGGAAGTTGGTTGCACATCATTGTCAATATACGTAATGCTAGTGAACTGGACACTTAGAAGTGGTTAAGAGGGTAAATTTGAGTCATATGGTTTTCTTTTTTTAACCACATTTAAAAGAAAAAAAAGCAAATAAAAAGGAAAGATGAGACAAACACAAAATGACAAGAGAGAAAAAGACAGAGGGTGCAATGCAAGAAAAAAAAAAAAACCACAAAGATCAATACAGCATTTCTCAGCCACAGAGCGCCTCACCACCCACCCCTCAGCCCCTCAAGCCAGCCTGTCTTCTGATTCTTAGTTCTGCTTAACTGTGCTAACCAAGATCACTCTGCTATTCATACCAGCAATGCCTGCTCTGCTGGCAAACTCCTGATCCCAGTTTCTACACACACACACACACACACACACACACACACACACACATAGACACACACCATGGCAGGCCCAAACACGCCTCCATTCTGCAGCCCTCTCCTCCCCAGAGCTGACTAAGTCATCAAACTTAAAATCTTTGTCATCCTGTCTGTCAAGGTGGCCGAGAGTCAGAACTAAACCAAACTGTGAAGATAAAATTCATTTCAGGATCGCCTTCCCCTCCTTCCTCTCCTTTCTTTGGTTGCTCAGAGGCCCATGCAGTTCCCAGGCAGACAAGATGCTCTCACTGTGGTCAACCAGAGGTTCCTGGGTCAGTTCCCCCCTGTTTTGCATATCTTTTTCTCTACGGCCCATGCACCATCTCCTTCCCTCCATCTCTACCCCGCCCCGCATCTCACTCCCTGCTAGGGTCACCATCATCTGTACCTGCTCTCCAAATTTGCTCTTAGGCAGTGACATGCTAGAAATAGAATCAGACCATAAAAGTCACACTGTGGCAGTGTGGAGAGATGCTTTCACCACCAGACACATCGACAGCTGAGTGTCGTTTCTGCTTTGGCTCAGCCACTTCATTCTTTCTGGAGCTATTCGTAATCGCCCTCTGCTCCTCCCCAGTACCGTACTGCACACCTTCCGACCTGGGAGCGGGGCCTCATCTTCTGCTGTCATATCTTTTTGCTCTTTCATACTATTCATGAGATTCTCACAGCAAGAATACTGGAGTGGTTTGCCATTCCCTCCTCCAGTCTCCAGTGGATCTTCCCGACCCAGGATTTGAACCAGGGTATCCTGCATTGCAGGTGGATTCTTGACCAAGTGAGCTGTCAGGGAAGCCTTTTCAGTGGACCACGTTTTGTTAAAACTCTTTACTATGATCATCCATCCTGAGTGGCCCTGCACAGCATGGCTCATATCTTCACTGAGCTGACGCCAGCCCCTTGACAAGACTGTGATACTTGAAGGGGGGAGAGATAATAGTTTATTAATATGTGAAGATCTCTCAGGGAATATTTGCTCTGTTTTAGGTTACAATTCAAATGTTCATGTCTTTAATGGTGGAACTCTAGCTATGAGAGACAGGCCTGTGGGGGCATGATTTTAGGGTGTTTACTGATTTGACTGTCTCAAAATTCCTATGTGTTCACATGGTCAATTCTGAAGAATCCTCACTGAGAGGCTTTGAAGCAGTTAAAATATAATTCTTAAATTCCTGGTAAATAAAATTTCAGCCTCTTCTTCACATTCTTCTTACAAACCCGCTCGCTGCTTTTGCATAGGATCCAAATTCTTGTTTGAGTGCCGCCTTTTAAAATTTCCTGTTGGTTATGTTGGAGAAGCTAGCAAGCAGGGATATATGATAAAAAAAAAAATTCCTAAGGTGCAAGAGAAATGGTTACAGGTATTATGGAATTATTGTCTCCTTATTTCACTGAAGGCCAACTTGGCAGAAAGGATTTTTTTGAACTCTGTGTTTCTATTATGATGGGGTACATGTGGATTCTGGAGGTGAACTCCTGAAAAGAAATTCTTCTCTGAAAAGCATTTCAATGAAAGTCACATATATCCTTCTAAATACCAGAAGAAGGTCAGGCCCTCTGGCCAATACATGGCTAGCCTTACGACTGACGAGGAGAGTCCCTGGTCACTGTGAATGCAGTAATTGAAGATCTGTGGCTCCTTGTATGTCACTTTTTCTATTTTTGCCACACTGCACAGCATGCAGGATCTTAGTTCCCTGACCAGAGCTCAAACCCCACGCCCCCTGCAGTGGAAACATGGAGTCCTAACCACTAGACCACCGGGGAAGTCCCTCCCTATATGTTTTTTGAATGATAACTCATCTTTTATTCTCTAGTGAGACATCTACATGTCTGCCTGTCAGGCTTCATCCTAAATGAATGGCCTGTCTGTTCTCACTCACCGTGAGTTGTAAGAAGGAAAGATCAGATAATGTTCACCATTTTTAATTGCACTTGGCTTAAGAGTTCCCTCTTCCCATTTTTCCTTTTATTGCTCTTGAAGTGTCATGCCAAATAAAGCAAGACTGTCTCCCCTAGCATATTTAAAGCCACCCCCATGTTCCTCGCACCAGGATCAAGCAGGAGAAAGTTCAAAATGAGCATTCATTTTTGCAGGAAGGTAAGTAGAAATAAATCATTTCTCTAACACAGAGTGCCATCGAGAAAGAAAAATTTGTAATCGCGAATAAACCAGTGAAGCCACACCACCATCTAGCTAGCATGGTGCCTAGTAGTTAGTTGCTTCAAAAGGCAATCCTGTTCTATAAGGAGAAGTGAAGTGAAAGTGTTAGTCACTAAGTCGTGTCCAACTCTTTGTGACCCCATGAACTGTAGCCCACCAGGCTACTCTGTCCATGGGATTCTCTAGGCAAGAATATTGGAGCAGGTTCCCATTTCCTTCTCCAGGGGATCTTCCTAACCCGGGGACTGAACTCAGGTCTTCTGCATTGCAGGCAGGTCCTTTACCATCTGAACCACCAGGGAAGCCCCCTCTGCGGAGAGGGGTTGTGCTATTTGTGGGTAATCCAATAAAGCTTCCAGTAATTCTGCTTTTTTCTGCTCTCATTTAGTTTTTTCCTTTGCTAATCATTTGGGATGATGACTCATATTTACTATTGGGCAGTTACCTTCAACTATTCCATTTTTATTTTAGACTTGTCTGCACCCTTTCCAATGGCATAGAATTCCTTTTCCAGGGAACATGTTATGGCAAATCCTAAAGAAAATCCAGAAACCTGAGTAAGTCTTATTTATAAACCAGTTACCTCCTTTCATCTCCCAAAAAGGTGTTTATTTTTCTTTTAAACACACTTTTAATAAAGAAAGAAATACCATAGTCTTCCCAAGGGCTAAAATCTTAGTTTGCCTCTGTTTCAAATATTTCTTTATCCCACTTGAATTCCAATATTTTTTGAGCAAATTAAACAAAATCTGGTTATTAGGGGCCAGGAAAGAAAGGTGCCTCTCCTTGCTGTTATTGTTCAGTCAGTAAGTCGTGTTCAACTCTTTGCAACCCTGTAGACTGAACTCCAGGAGCTGGTGATGGACAGGGAGGCCTGGCGTGCTGCGATTCATGGGGTGGCAGAGTCAGACACGACTGAGCGACTGAACTGAACTGAACTCAGCTGAGACTGCAGCATGCCAGGCTTCCCTGTCCTTCCCTCTCCTAGGATCCCTCAAATGTTATTAAGTTTGGCTTGGGATGAGACCCTGGGCTTCCCTGGTGGCTCAGTGGTAAAGAATCTGCCTGCAATGCAGGAGCCTTGGCGATGCAAATTTGACCCCTGGATCAGGAAGATCCCTGGAGGAGGGCATGGCAACCCATTCCAGTATTCTTGCCTGGAGAATTCCCTGGACAGAGGAGCCTGGCAGGCTACAGTCCATAGAGTCGGACAGACCGAAGTGACTTAGCATGCGGGGGTGGAACCCTAGAGCAATTTGATTAATTTTCTTTTGCTGAAACCAGTGTTTTGAAAGGAGGGGTAAAACAAAAAGATTTTCAAATGTCAGGCATTAGAATGTCAACGTTTGCACTATGTTTTATATTTGTCGTCATCATCACATTGAAAAATACTTATTAAGCTATTGAGTGTGTATGGTGCTGTGGTAAGCAGAGTATAAAGAGAACTATGTCGAGATAATTCCCATTTTTCTGGATGGAAAGGGAAGCTGAGACCACGACACAACATGAAGACTATAGTTTGGTTCCAGTGGATAAGGCATTATGAAGATTAAAAAGAACAGGGTTTTTGTTGTTGTTGTTATTGTTGTTTGTTTTCACAGTTAAATTTGTTAAAAAGCAAAGCAACCATACAAAATTATAGAAGTAGGAAAAATATTTAATTTTATACATCAGAAAACCCTGCAAGAGAAAGGCAGAGCGACTTGCCCAAAGCTACAGAAAATTAAAGACACACTCGGGATGACAACCTCGTCATCCAATTTTTAAAAATATTCATTTGGTTATGAATTTGGCCGTGTTGGGTCTTAGCTGCTGCATGCAGGATCTTCTTTGCGTGGCACCGTTTCCTTGTAGCACATGGACTCTCTAGTTGTGGTGTGTGGTGCTCAGGTGTAGTTGCTCTGAGGCATGTGGGATCTTAGTTCCCTGACCAGAGATCAAACCCACGTCCTCTGCACTGCAAGACACATTCTTAACTCTACTGGACCACCAGGAGAGTCCCCTATATCCAAATTTAATGTTCTTTTCATTGCACTGTTTTGCCACGATGTTTTCAGTAAGTTGTTTATAGATGTTATCTCAGCAAAGGTTCAACACTTAAAGGTTAGAAGCTACAGGATTAGTTTATGAAAACCAGGAAAAGATCAGAGGCAAGCCAAGAGCATGTCTGGGAGATAGAAAAGTTATGAGAGTCAAGCAGGAATGAGAGTGATGCACGCCCCTCTCACATAGGACGGGAGCACCACAGCAGAGAGAGCCACGCTGGGGGATGTGGTGCCTGGGCTCTGCCTCCTGTTAGCTCCAGGACCCAGGATCAGGGACTATCAGTTTCCTTCCTTCCTGGAGAGGGCTTCCCTGATGGCTGACAGTAAAGAATCCACCCTCAGTGCAGGAGACCTGGGCTCAGTCCCTGGGTCAGGAAGATCCGTTAGAGAAGGAAATGGCAACCCACTCCAGTATTCTCGCCTGGAGAATCCCACGGACAGAGCAGCCTGGGGGGCTACAGTCCATGGGGTCACAAGAGTTCGACATGACTAAGTGACTGATACTCCTTGGTGGAGAAGGCAAGCAAGTTGAACTGAATTCCCTCTGAGGTGTTCTTTCCTGCTCTCACGTGTTGCAATTTCATTATGTGATGGGCACCAAATCATAGGTAGTTCTGGAAAGAGAATCCGGTATTGTTATGGAAGAATGGTAAGCTTCCCACAGGGTCACACGTGAAACGTTGTCATCCAGAGCCAAGAAGAATGTTCTCTCTCACTAAAGACCTCAGACAGAAAACCAGGCAGCGCTTTTGTTTGTTTCCATCTCCATTACTTCTTTATCGCGTAGGAGGATTTGGTTAGGGACTTTTTTTCACTTAGATGTTAGAACTCTAGATCCGTATCTATGTATGTACTCATATATATTAAAAACTTTAGGAGTTACTGATAAAAGGAAGCATTTCTTTGTTTCTTTCTTTCTTTTTCACTCATTTGTTTAAATTCTCTCCTCTCTCTGAAGTTTCAAATTTGGGGTAGTAGGTGAGTTTAGGAAAATGTTCCTCCAGGGACTGGGTGCTCCTCATTCTTGAATCTCCTGGGGAAATACTGTGGTCTGAGAGAATACTCATTCTTGCTCTGACTTCAGTTCAACCCCCCAAAAGACAACTAGGTCACACCTGGTTTCTGTTATGTTTAAAAACTCGGCCACCAGGTTGCCCGCTTGAGACCAAACTGATCACTAAAATAAACGTGACCAACCCGTCCTGACCCAGGTTTAGAAACCCCAGGGTACAAATCTCTCTCTCTCTCTTTTTTTTTTTTGATGTGCTAAACCACACAGTCAAACTTGTGCATATGATTATTAAAGAGTTGCAATCATAACTCATTTCAGCATAAAGCCAAGCTAACTTAAGACAGATTTAAATAAAGTCATGAGCTCTGCACAGCCCATTTCCTCAGGCCTGAGATCAAGAGCAATGCACATCCCGTCATACCACCCAAGTATCAGGACACAACCTGCAAGTTTCTGTGAAATGTCTGTGTTTGGTGCTATATCACGTGTTATGTTTTGTCTGGATGGTACTGAGTGTCTAGATGTTTGGAAACATCCAGATCATGGACCTAAAAACTTTCATCTTGACGGGCTATTTGGCATTATAACCATGAAGCACTTCCAATCAATAACGTTGACATCATCAGCCTTTGATAAAGCATATGCTTTGTTTTATTTCAGATTGACACGAGAGAGTAAAAAACCCCATAACCATAACATTTTTACTCAGCTTTGCATGTTGGCATCCACTTGCTATTAATACAAACTATAAAGCAGTTAAAATGGCTCTCAAGTTTTTAGAACATTCTCACTCCTTGCCTGCTTGCTTGCCTGTCTTTTCTTTTTTTGCATTAAAAATTTGATCTTTGCCTTATTGGAACTATGAAGAAATCTAAATCTGAATAGCCCTTTTTATAATACACAGTCATTGTTTGTACTTGCAAAATTGGATTAAGAAATCACTGGTGTTCTTACACATGTCTTTTTGCCAAAGAAAATTCAGCGTATTTCTGCCTAGCCGTGAAATTTCCACCAACCAGAGCGAGTGATTTCGTACCACCCACACTCTTCTCCTTGGCGTCCCCACTTCCCTAGGGAAATATCAGCTTGAAACCCATAGAACATGTAGAAACTCCTCTTGTGCCCTGCTCTGTTACACCTGTCCTGCAGGTGAAATAATTTCCCAGCTTGTACCACATTATGGGGTCTAGTGCCTAGTCTGTAAAAATCAAATAAACATCTTTCCTATGTTTCCACCTTTCCATCCTGTTCTTTATCCAAAAGTAAAGACAACAAGTTTCTCTTGATCAGAACCCCTCTCTCTGTACTTCTCTTTCTTACTGTTAGGTATAAAACTCCACTTGGGTGCTAATTACTCTCTTGAGCACAAGCATAGTCGGTTCATTGGTAAACGCAGAAGATGCGGGTTCAGTCCCTGGGTCGGGAAGATCCCCTGGAGAAGGGCTTGGCAACCCACTCCAGTATTCTTGCCTAAGGAATCCCACAGACAGAGGAACCTGGTGGGTTACAGTCCGTGGTATTACAAAAGAGTCAGACACAACTTAGCCACTAACCAACAACAAAAACAACACAAATGATTAGAAGTTCCTTCTTGAGTTTTGCTGCAAATTCTTGATTTATTCAAAACCCGAAACTTTTCTTTTCCTAAAAGCAACACACACATACACACCCCCAGCCTGCATTAATTGTTGTTGTTGTGTTGCTCAGTTGTGTCTTCCTCTTTGCAACTCCATGGACTGCAGGCAGGCAGGCCTCCCTGTCCTTCACCATCTCCCAGGGTTCGCTCAAATTCAAGTCCGTTGAGTCGGTGATGCCATCCAACCATCTTGTCCTCTGTCGTCCCCTTCTCCTCCTGCCTTCAGTCTTTCCCAGCTTCAGCATCTTTTCCAAGGAGTCAGCTCTTCGCATTAGATGGCCAAAGTATTGGAGCTTCAGCTTCAGCATCAGTCCTTCCAATGAATATTCAGGACTGATTTCCTTTAGGATTGACTGGTTTGATCTCCTTGCAGTCCAGGGGACTCTCAAGAGTCTTCTCCAGCACCACAGTTCAAAAGCATCAGTTCCTCAATGCTCACCCTACTCCATGGTCCAACTCTCACACCCATACATGACTACTGGAAAAACCATGGCTTTGACTAGACGGACCTTTGTCGGCAAAGTAATGCCTCTGTTTTGTAAATACACTGTCTAAGTTTGCCATAGCTTTTCTTCCAAGAAGCAAATGTTTCTTAATTTCATGGCTGCAGGCACGATCTGCAGGGATTTGGAGCCCCCCAAAATAAAAAGTCTGTCACTGCTTCCATTGTTTCCCCATCTATTTGCCATGAAGTGATGGGACCAGATGCCGTGATCTTCATTTTCTGAATGTTGAGTTTTAAGCCAGCTTTTTCACTCTCCTCTCTCACCTTCATCAAGAGGCTCCTTAGTTCCTCTTTGCTTTCTTCCATAAAGGTGGCGTCATCTGCCTATCTGAGGTCATCTATATTTCTCCCACAATCTTGATTCCAGCTTGTGCTTCATCCAGTCTGGCATTTCACATGATGTACTCTGCATATAAGTTAAATAAGCAGGGTGACAATATACAGCCTTGACGTACTTCTTTCCCAATTTGGAACCAGTCCATTGTTCCATGTCTGGTTCTAACTGTTGCTTCTTGACCTGTTGTGATCCACACAGCCAAAGGTTTTAGCATAGTCAATGAAGCAGAAGTACATGTTTTTCTGGAATTCTCTTGCTTTTTCTATGATCCAGCAGATTTTGGCAATTTGATCTCTGGTTCCTCTGCCTTTTCTAAATCCAGCTTGAACATCTGGAAGTTCTCGGTTCATGTACTGTTAAAGCCTCCCTTGGAGAATTTTGAGCATTACTTTGCTAGCATGTGAAATGAATGCAATTGTGCAGTAGTTTGAATATTCTTTGGCATTGCCTTTCTTTGTGATTGGAATGAAAACTGACCTTTTTGAATGTGATCTTGACCCCACACTAATAGTTTTAAACAATTAATATGAGAATATGTGTTTTATCATCGGTATAACAATCAAAACTTTTTAACTGGCAGCTCCTCTTGGCTTTACCTATATCCTAGTACTATCAAAAAGGGAAATGCAAAATAAATTTGTAATCATCATACTGAGCAGAAATCTGGAGTTAAAAAAATTTTGTTTGTCTCAACAATGCAAGTATATAAGTCAAATAGCATTACAAAGCTTACCACAAACAAACAACTCCCTCCCCAAACTACAGTTCACTTCCTCACACCGCTGTCTCTGAATTCTGCTCCTCAGAACTTCTCAATCTTTCACCTCTTTCTTCCGCTATTTCTGTTTCTTCCAATATTTCCCCCTGTATTTCGAAATGATTTGCTTATACTGCTTTTTCTTCATCAGTCAACTTGGGCGTTATCTCACTTGCAACTATGGAGGCTATGAATTTAGCATCTTACATCCTCACCCACCCATGTCCATCCCTTTCCTTCACTCCTTTTTTTTTTTCCTCAGTACAGTTTTCACAATATTGGGACAGATGAACATTTTGTGTTTACATGTATTATTTCAATGTAAATATTGCTCACAAAATATTCCTTTTCTTGTACAAAGTTATTTTCCCCTAGAGTTAATAATTATTGTTTCTTGCTTTTTTTTTTTTTTTTTTTACTGCCACTCTTTCTTCCCAAACTCTGTAAAGAACTGTAGAATTCCTTTCAACACAGTCAGATCATCTGTTGGTATTATTCTGGGGCAGGGGGTGATATCTTTCTAGCATCTCTCCATCCTCCCCCTCCAGATAGAATTAGTGGTTCCTTCTGGTCTCCTGTGAACTTGCCAGCCTTGCCTTCGCCATTATCCTGAGAGCTGCCCTTCCTTTCCCAATGGTGTTTCCCAGTTTCCCGGCTTTGTTGTCCTCACTGTCATTGTTTCGCTCCATTTCTTTGTTGCAGTTCCATCACCAAGTAACTTGCCAAGGAAAGGTGAGTGGGTGGCAGTTTTTAACAACTTTCTCTTTGCTAATAGCTTTAAGATTACATGACTAAATTTTAATTTCCCCCAGATTCTCCTATATGGAACATTTTGCCCCATTTGCACACATATACACATGTGTATGTGTATACATATAATAAAAATATTTTTTTCTGAACCATTTAAAACTAAGTTCTGTACATAATGATCCTTGATCCCTAAAGACTTCGATTTATATTTCATAAGAATAAAGATACTATCTTGTATGTTTATAGCGCTGTTGTGAATTTTGGTGAATTTAACACTGACACAATTCTTTTATCTGCCATTCAATTGTGTCAGTTGATCCAAAGATGCGTTTTGTATTATTTTTTCCCCTCCAGTACGGGATCCAGCCTAGGATCAGGCATTGTGTTTGGGAGTCAGCTGTCTTTAGTCTCTTTTAATCTGGAACTTTTCCACAGCCAGTCTTGGTCATTTATGATGGTTTGTTTTGGTTTTTTAAAGAATAAAGCCCCCCTCCCCTTTCTTTTATTTTAAATAGAATGCTCTACATTTTGGTTTCCCAGTGTTTCTTCAGAGTGAGATTCTAGTTATGCATCCCTGGTCAGAAGTATAACATAAGCGATACTGTGTCTTCCAAGTCCTCACATCTGGAGATGCCCAGTGTCCATCTGTTTCTCACTAATGATGTTAATTTCAGTCACCTGGTCTAGATGCTATTCAATTTTTTCCCCATTGGATAGTTATTTTCTCCCCTTGTGGTGAGAAACCTGTGGGAAGACACTTTAAGGCCATGCTAATATCTGCTTCATCACTGAAATTTCCCCCTAGATTTCCTAGTCATTGATGACTCTTGCTTGAAACAATCTTTAACAATTGGGAATGATGATTTAACTCCTGCATTTACCCATCAGCACTCAGCTTATTTAACTTATATGCAGAGTACATCATGAGAAACGCTGAGCTGGAAGAAGCACAAGCTGGAATCAAGATTGCCGGGAGAAATATCAGTAACCTCAGATGTGCAGATGACACCACCCTTATGGCAGAAAGTGAGGAGGAATTAAAAAGCCTCTTGATGAAAGTGAAAGAGGAGAGTGAAAAAGTTGGCTTAAAGCTCAACATTCAGAAAATGAAGATCATGGGATCCGGTCCCATCACTTCATGGCAAATAGATGGGGAAACAGTGGAAACAGTGTCAGACTTTTATTTTTGGGGGGCTCCAAAATCACTGCAGAGGGTGATTGCAGCCATGAAATTAAAAGACGCTTACTCCTTGGAAGGAAAGTTATGACCAACCTAGATAGCATATTCAAAATCAGAGACATTACTTTACCAACAAAGGTCTGTCTAGTCAAGGCTATGGTTTTTCCAGTGGTCATGTAAGGATGTGAGAGTTGGACTGTGAAGAAAGCTGAGCGCCGAAGAATTGATGCTTTTGAACTGTGCTGTTGGAGAAGACTCTTGAGAGTTCCTTGGACTGCAAGGAGATCCAACCAGTCCATTCTGAAGGAGATCAGCCCTGGGATTTCTTTGGAGGGAATGATGCTAAAGCTGAAACTCCAGTACTTTGGCCACCTCATGCGAAGAGTTGACTCATTGGAAAAGACTCTGATGCTAGGAGGGATTGGGGGCAGGAGGAGAAGGGGACGACCGAGGATGAGGTGGCTGGATGGCATCACTGACTCGATGGACGCGAGTCTGAGTGAACTCCAGGAGTTGGTGATGGACAGGGAGGCCTGGCGTGCTGATATTCATGGGGTCGAAAAGAGTCGGACACGAGTGAGTGACTGAACTGAACTGAACTCAGCATTCTTCCAAAAGCAAGAGCATTCCCTTCTCTCCCCATCTGTCCATCCATCCTTCTGTCTACCTACCCTCCCACCCTCTATCAATCTATCAGGCTACAGTCCACGGGGTGGCAAAGAGTTGGACACAACTTAGCGACTGAACGACAATCACACTTAATCCTAATTCAAGTGGAAATGGCTTCTGGATATGAGTTAGGTGCATGTAAGTTTGTTCTGTGATCAAGGAGAAAGACATGATCCTAAAAGATTGGTGTAAGGGAGAAATGTGATACAGCTCTTCAGGGAAGGGCACAAACAAACAAACAAGAAAAACTATATTATATTTCTTTATATAATATGTAAAATTGTATTTCATAGGCATTGACCCATATAACTTTCATAGGACAGATTTAGAAAAATGAGACAACTTTAAGAAGACCTAGTTGCCTGATGTTAAGATGATAGATTTTATTTCACTCTTCTTCATGAGGCTTCCCTGGTGGCTCAGGTGGTAAAGAATCTGCCTGCAATGCAGGAGACTTGGGTCTGATCACTGGTGGGGGAAGATCCCCTGGAGAAGGAAATGGCAACCCACTCCAGGATTTTTGTCTGGAAAATCTGGCAGCTATAGTCCATGGGATCACAGAGTCTGACACGACTGAGTGAATAACACTTTCACTTTCTCCTTCATGAAGTTAAGCTGCAGGGAGGATTGTTACTGTCCTGTTGGAAACCTCTGGGGGTCATCTTGGTAGCTGCTGAAGAAAAACACTATTTCATTTCAAAACATAAAAAAAAAGAAGACCCAGTAATGGAGATTATCATATGTATATGATACAAATGATTTACACTTCACCATTTAAAGTGACAATTCAAATATAATATGGAATACAGGGATAAATGTAATATAAAATTAAATCAGAAAACTACTTTATTTTTGCATATTCAATGACTAATGTCCAACACCTGTTATGTGCCAGGCACAATATTAGGTGCTTACTTCCTAGATTCTCTTGCTACGTTTTCATGAATATCCTCATCAGAAGAAAATGTGTTTCTGAAAGAAATGCAGACAAACCCAAGTTACAATGATGAAATAGGGAAACAGTGGTTGTCTCTATACAGTTTAAAAAAAAAAAATTGGAGAGTGACAAAATATAATCTGTCTAAGGTGCAGTTTGATTTATCTCAGAGGGATTAACTCAATAAAATATTGCCTAAGCATCTAGGAAGACTACATTTTATAATCCTGTGACTAACTTGAAATTAAGCAATCTCACGGAATCAATAGCTTATTTATAAATATTCATGTGTGTGTGTGTGTAACCACAGCAAATTTTCACGTAAAGTTTATCTTCACAGGAACATAGTGTAGGAAAAGGAAGGCCCATTGCACGGTCCACTAGATTCTCAGTAAGAAAGTCCGTATTGTTTAGGATCTTCAAATTTACACTCCATTAAAACTTACAGAGTTTTAGCTGAATCATGTGACAGAGGAAGAAAGGGATATTTTTCCAACCCAATTTCTTTATAGAATTTGTTGCTGGTGAGGGGTAGAGGGAAGGGGGACTGGAACCCTCTGCTATGTACCTTTGAATTTAAAAAGGAGCTCATCTGTGGCTGATTCATGTTGATGTTAGGCAGAAACCAATACAATTCTGTAAAGCAATTATCCTTCAATTAAAAAATGAGTAAACTTGAAATGTAAAAAAAAGGAGGTCATGATATGGACCATCATATCCACTCTGTTTAAAGTGAGGGCGATATTCATGTATTTATACAGAGGGTCTACAAGTATTTACATGGTTAAAAGAGTTTATGTCTAATTTGCAGCCTATGTCAGGCCAGCTGGTGACCATCGTAGCTCCCAACATTTCAAGCCTAGTCAAGGCTTGTGGTCAAGATATTATGTGGGTCAAGATAAACGCTGCTGCCGCTGCTGCTGCTGCTAAGCCGCTTCAGTCGTGTCCGACTCTATGCGACCCCATAGATGGCAGCCCACCAGGCTCCCGCATCCCTGGGATTCTCCAGGCAAGAATACTGGAGTGGGTTGCCATTTCCTTCTCCAATGCATGAAAGTGAAAAGTGAAAGTGAAGTCGCTCAGTCGTGTCTGACTCTTAGCAACCCCATGGGCTGCAGCCCACCTGGCTCCTCCGTCCATGGGATTTTCCAGGCAAGAGTACTGGAGTGGGGTGCCATTGCCTTCTCCAGATAAACGCTAATATGCTTCTATTGGGAGTGAAATTTGATACAGCCATTTGCAAAGCATTCTAGAGCTTCACAGCAGAAAAATACAAAATAAAACAATGCACATCAGGTTGGAAGCAAGTTTAAAATCTGACCATACTAAGTGCTGGCAAGTAGGTGGGAAATTTGATACTGTGTATGCTTGATAGATATGGTATAACTCTGGAGGATCATTTTCAAGAGCACTGTGTGAACTCAGTCGCTCAGTCCTGTCTAACTCTTTGTGACCCCATGGACTGTAGCCCACCAGGCTCCTTGGTCCATGGGATTCTACAGATGAGAATACTGGAGTGGGTTGCTATTCCCTTTCCCAGGGGATCTTCCCAACCCAGGGATCGAACCTGTGTCTCCTGAGTCTCCTGCTTTGGTAGATGGATTCTTTACCACTAGTACCACCTGGGAAGCTCATGAAGAGCATTGGCAATGGCTAGGAAAGTTGAAAATAAACCTTCTCCATGACTCAGATACTGTAGCTTTTCATTTCAATGGGCTGCTCTTGTCATTCAGCTGGTAAAGAATCCTCCTGCAATGCAGGAGACCTGGGTTCGATCCCTGGGTTGGGAAGATCTCCTAGAGAAGGAAAAGTTTACCCACTCCAGTATTGTGGCCTGGAGAATCCCATGGACTCTCCATGGGATTGCAAAGAGTCCATGGGGTTGCAAAGAGTCGGACATGACTGAGCGACTTTCACTTCCACTTCATTTTAATTCCTGGTTGAGTACTTATATCATCAAGTATATTTTCTAGAAATGTTTTATCTCCAGAATCTTTGCCTGTCTGAGGCTATCTATTGCCTGTATATTTCTTGTGTTTATCTGTTGCCTGAGGACACTTGGGTATAGAATTTTTCAGTGAAAAATCCCTTATCACTGAAGACATTTAGATGTTGCTTCACTGTTTTCAGATGAACGTTCCTGTAAAGAAGGCTGAAGGCAGCCTGATTCCTTTTCCTTATGTAAGTGGTTTGACCCCTTGTGCAGCAGGCCTGAAAGATCTTTTCTCTGTCTTCAGCACCCCACCAGTATTCTTGTTGGTATTATTTTCTATTTTTTCCCTGAATCCCTTTGAAATGCAAATTGAACTAATCGTTTAAGAAATGTTTCTCTCCATCACTGAATAGGTCTTTGACATGGGTTTCCACATGTTTGTTCCTTGCCTTTTAATTTTTAAAACATCTCTTTGTTTTGGAGCTGTATTGCGTAGTCTTCCATCCCTTTTCTTGACAAGTTCCTTTTGGACCTTATTGTGTTATTTTGTTATTTCATTTTCTTCTTCACTTTCTCAAGAGTGTGAAGAATACAATATCTAAACATTTCTTCTCTTTCCAGGGTAGGTTTTCTTCCAATGTGGATTCTTTGCTACGTTTGTAAGTTCTCCTTAACTCCAAACCTTGCTTCTCTGAGTAATATTTGAATCCAACCCTCAGAACATGAGTTTAAGGACTCATGTTAATGGGTTGTGGTTATGATCTGTCCTGTGGGAGTAGAAAGGGGCTTGAGAGGGTTGGGACTTGGAACAGATGAAGTCTTGGAACTTTACCCCCACCCTTCCTAATGAGGCTTGTATAAAGAGGTCATTTTCTTGAGTTTTGGGGAGATGGGTTGTCCTTATACTCAAATAGCTAAGGCAGTGAAGCTCTCTTGAGTTTCAGTGATGTTTCCCTGTTATAGGGTCATCAAGCTCGTGTATTTAGAATGAAAGCACTGGCTGTTTTCCACTTTGAGTCTGGGGTACCCTAATGTTCCTTCTTCCCACCCACTATCCAGAGACTTTATTGGCTACTTAGAACAAAACAAAACTATGTCTTTCACTGGCAAATCCTATGAGGACCTTTAAATTAGATTCACGCACTATTAGTATCTAAGGTCAGACAGAGGAGCTGTAAGTCAGAAGTTCTCTACATTTTGTGATCTGTGTCTCCAATCTGCATAGTGAGGTTTTCCAGGATTTTCTCTGACTACTGATCACCCCACTGCACTTCTCTCAGCTGAGAGTCTATTCCCTGTATTCTCCTTTTAACTCGACAAAAGGTGTGTTATATCGGATGCTATTTCTTGAATTTTGTAGCGTAAGACGGAGACCCTTGCATGGGGTCTCCATCAGTTGCATATTCTTTACTCTTTTCGCTTCATTTCATACATTTGGCTTAACTTAGGAGGAGCAGCTTCTCTTGTGATCTTTCATTTTAATTACCATCTAAAAGTCTTTGCGAGTTCATATTGTGTACATATCTTCCCTGTTGTGAATGTGATTCAGTTAAGCATAGATTATCTGCATTGAAATTCTCTACGGCAGATCAGGTCTTCAAAGTTTTATTTGAGTGTTTCCTTCTTTAAAATACCTTTTGTGATCATCATTGCTATTTTTACATATTTATTCCTACAAGCAGCCTACAGACCAGAAGAAGATGCAAGAAAGGATCTTCTGAGCAAAATACATTTGACTATTTTTAAGTCTTGAGGAAAAGAGTTAACAGTAACAGCATACTTAGAGCAGGTAATTTGGTTTAGTTTAGTGAGTAGCATTATCTTAAAGGTTCTCTATCCACTATGAGTTTACCTTTAATATAAATAAGTAGATTATGAAGAAAAATGAAGTTTAATAACTTCTAAGATATTAATAAATTAGGTTTTTCACAGAATGATTTTTGTCAGATTTTTTTTAACATCTTCTACTTAGATATACCCAATATATGCCATACATTAAAAGGTCATTTGGTCTAATACCAAAATATCTATAAGAAAATTTTAAACTGGCATTAACAAGCCATTGAAGAGAAAAAATTACAAATAGCCATTAAAAATGGCTTCAGTTCAGTTCAGTTCAGTTCAGTCTCTCAGTCGTGTCTGCCTCTTTGTGACCTCATGAATCACAGCATGCCAGGCCTCCCTGTCCATCACCAACTCGCAGAGTTCACTCAAACTCATGTCCATCGAGTCAGTGATGCCATCCAGCCATCTCATCCTCTGTCGTCCCCTTCTCCTCCTGCCCCCAATCCCTCCCAGCATCAGACTCTTCTCCAATGAGTCAACTCTTTGCAAGGTGGCCAAAGTATTGTAGTTTCAGCTTCAGCATCAGTCCTTCCAAAGAAATCCCAGGGCTGATCTCCTTCAGAATGGACTGGTTGGATCTCCTTGTAGTCCAAGGGACTCTCAACAGTCTTCTCCAACACCACAGTTCAAAAGCATCAATTCTTCAGCGCTCAGCCTTCTTCACAGTCCAACTCTCTCATCCATACGTGACTACTGGAAAAACCATAACCTTGATTAGACAGACCTTTGTTGGCAAAGTAATGTCTCTGCTTTTGAATATGCTGTCTAGGTTGGTCATAACTTTCCTTCCAAGGAGTAAGTGTCTTTTAATTTCATGGCTGCAGTCACCATCTGCAGTGATTTTGGAGCCCCCCAAAATAAAGTCTGACACTGTTTCCACTGTTTCCCCATCTATCTGCCATGAAGTGATGGGACCAGATGCCATGATCTTCATTTTCTGAATGTTGAGCTTTAGGCCAACTTTTTCACTCTCCTCTTTCACTTTCATCAAGAGGCTTTTTAGTTCCTCTTCGCTTTCTGCCATAACGGTGGTGTCATCTGCCTATCTGAGGTTACTGATATTTCTCCCGGCAATCTTGATTCCAGCTTGTGTTTCTTCCAGCCCAGCGTTTCTCATGATGTGCTCTGCATAGAAGTTAAATAAGCAGGGTGACAATATACAGGCTTGATGTACTCCTTTTCCTATTTGGAACCAGTCTGTTGTTCCATGTCCAGTTCTAACTGTTGCTTCCTGACCTGCATATAGGTTTCTCAAGAGGCAGGTCAGGTGGTCTGGTATTCCCTTATCAAATACATTCAAATTAAGATAAGATACCTTATTTGCTCATCGAATTCACAAAGATAAAGATTTTATTCTAAGCGTAAGAAGAGTGTAATGAGATACTCTGATATGAATAAAAATGAATACAATCTTGATGGAAATGTAATTTGAAAATTCTTAGAAAAAAATATTTGAGAATTTAGCATTTTCATCTAGACATTCAGTTGAGAGGACACCATCCCAAGGAAATGACAGGAGAGAATATAAGTATTTAGGTACAAGAACATTTACTGCATTATTGCTAATAAGAAGGAAAAAAATTGAACACAACCTAATGTCAAGTACTAGGAAAATACATAAATAAATTTTACTACTTTCAGATATAATATTAAGTAATCATTAAAATTCTATTCTGGAAGGATTTGGGAAGAGTACAAGGCGTGACATTGAGTGAAAGAAGCAGACCATTCTACTTATGTTAAATCATGATGTATTATACACATGAAATGAATTGGGAAAGAAACATACCATAACGTCCTCAGTCAAACTATCTGGGTAAGGGAGGACAAGCTACATATATTTTTTTTCTTTAAATTTGATTATATTTTCCAAATGTTCTTCAGTGAGCGCACACTATTTTATAATAAAGTAGATTTTAAAATACATATTATATACACCATATATAATATCTATATATCCACAATGCGTCTCTGGCAGGACAGGGACAGATACATCCTTAAAAAGAACATCTCAGGGCTTTCACAGAATGTTCTCTACTTCCTCTACTAATTGTATTGTTTGCCCTTCACAGATCTTTCCCTTCATTTCAGTCATGCCGAGAGCTCTTGCCTAATCTCACTGAACGTGCTGTGTTTTTGTGTGGGTTTTTCTTTTCTGTCTTTTTTGTTGTTGTTTTTCCTGTATGCCCTGGGCTTGATTTCAGGAGCAAAGACTTTCATTCCTTTGGAGAAATGGCTTGTAAGGACAAGACAGGGCCTAAGGTGGAGAGGATCTAGGGGCATTGGGCACAACATGAAGACAGGAACTCAGGTAGAGGGGAATATGGAGGAACTCCAGCTATCAGTATCAGGACATGAAGAAACACATTAAAGTAGTAAGTGGAACTACTTGATGTTGAGGTGTCTGCAGAGATTCCCTGGTGGGTCAGTGGTACAGAAGCCACCTGCCAATGCAGGAGACATAGGTTCTATCCCTGAGTGGGGGAGATCCCCTGGGAAGGAAATGGCAACGTACTCCAGTGTTCTTGCCTGGGAAATCCCATGGACAGAGGAGCCTGATGGGCTACAGTCTATGGGGCCGTAAAAGAGTCTGACATGACTGAGTGACTCAACAACAACAACCTGTGGTGCTGGTTTAAAAACCCTTCAATTCCCACACTCAAGAATATGGGAGATGGCCATATTTTGTCTAAAACAAAATCAAATTCTAAAGCTAAGTTTAAAAATGACTTGCAGTTAGGAAATCCCTGGTGGTCCAGTGGCTAGGACTTGGCACTTTCACTGCTGGGGTCTGGGAACTAAGTTAGGGAACTAAGATCCTGCTGCAAGGCCAGAAAAAAAGAAAGACTCAAAATTATTGTTATCATCATTTATTTTCATGAGAAGGCATGATGGAGAATTTAGTATACCCCTAACCCTTACCTCATGTGAAGAGTTGACTCATTGGAAAAGACTCTGATGCTGGGAGGGATTGGGAGCAGGAGGAGAAGGGGACGACAGAGGATGAGATGGCTGGATGGCATCTCTGACTCGATGGACAAGAGTTTGAGTGAACTCTGCGAGTTGGTGATGGACAGGGAGGCCTGGCGTGCTGTGATTCATGGGGTCGCAAAGAGTCAGACACGACTGAGTGACTGAACTGAACTGAACTAATCCCTACTGAATAATCATCTAGTTCAACCTCTGGCAAGCTTTGTCTGAATATGAGCCTCCCAACCTCTCTCATATTGTGGGTCACGTGGAAAATGGTGAGGAGGGCAAGACAACCCACTCCAGTGTTCTTGCCTGGAGAATTCCACGGACAGAGGAGCCTGCTGGGCTGCAGTGCATGGCGTTGCAAGGAGTTGGGCACTACTGAGCGACTTTCACTCCACTTCACTTCAGGGCTGAATCCAAGAGGACACTTGAGAATGAAAACGGTTGGCCACCTTGGGTCTCTGTGGGCCCCAGGGCCTGCCAGCTCCCCCCAGGGCTGAAATGATCGCTATCTCTGCACACCCGAAACACATTCCCTGCACACCAGCTCTGATCTACGTCGCTTAGCCAGAGGTCCATCTCTTCTGTTTAGAAATGCCCCCAGGAGAAGAGATCCTACCCCTCTTCCAGAGGTAAATTTTTCCTTTTGGCTATCTCCTCAGATTTCCCTATTTGAACAGCAGTCAGAGATCCCTTCTCTCAAACCCCGAGCTCCTCTAGGCCACCATATCATTGATGGGCCTTATTCTAGGTGTACACTCATGAGTGCATTCTTTAAAGAAGCCGTTTCCTATCAGGCTTTCCTTTGCAAACCACCCTCCGTAAGGCATACCTCACTCAGTGACCAAGCTCTGACCCGTCCTTTCACAGATTGCTTAATAAATATCTTTACTATCAGGGGTGAGCAAAACTCTACAAGCAAATACAGAAGTAAATCAGTTAGCAATCAGCCGACAGGTAGTGTTTCTCAGGTTTGGTGTGGGGTTTGGGGAGAGAACAAGGAACAAAAAGAAGAGAAGACATGATGGGTTTGCGTAGACCACTATCTTCTGGCGTTTTCCTGCTCTTTAGAAACAGACTCATTTCCATGTTTCTTATTCTCTGCTAAAGGACTAGGCTGAAATTGTCCTGCCTAACTCTGCTGATCTGATGTCAAAGGAACAATGGGTATGGTCAAAGGCATTACATAGAAGCACTCATAGCTTATTTTTTAAGGGACTAATTTAAATCATATCTATTACAAACTGCTTGGGTTTAATTTCTTTCCACCGAGGCCAGGAGAATGACCAAATAGGCTTTGACTTTTTAAACATGCCAGTCAATAACTAAACTCGTTCCTACCATGACTGGTTAGTGGGAAGTGGCACGCTAGACTCTAGATTCACTGTTTGCTTGTTTCTTCCTGTCACTCTCCTCCCCCGGTGTAGTAATGTCTGTGTATGATATCTGGATAAGCACGTCTTCTTGCCTTCTGCCAAATGCCTCCCTCAGATGATATGTACATCCCTTACACTCGAAAGTTGTAGCTATTGCCCCTTCCTTAGTTTCTATTTTCTTTATAAATAATACTTAATCCTAATAGTAATAGTGCCCACCTTAGAGGAGTTTCAAAAAGAGGATTTGGGCAAACAACTTAGTCTGTGGACCCTGAGGAATATCTAGACCTAGGATACTCAGAGCTTTCTCATCATAACTTTTTAACAGAAACAAGTGTTAAGTGGGATCTGTTTTTTTTTCTTTTTTTCCTTCCCCAGTGCATATAAAGCATGTTATTTGCCATAGGTTTATAGAACGGGATGTGTAGGCAGGCTTTTATGAAGCTGTTTTCGTTCATCTCAGTCAACATGCTTGCAATTTGGGTACCTGCCAACAGGTTAGAGGTGGAGCCTTGTGTTATGGCTTTATACAGCACTTGGCTAGGCCTTCCTAGCCCTGTGGATGACTGAGAGCAGGGGCAGCACACTGCCTAGTCGGCCTTGTCCTTCTCATTGTAAAAATAGCTCAGCAATACCCAGCAACTCCACTGCCAAGGTGTTCAGGCCAAGAGAAATGCAAACATATGTCTACGTAAAAACTTGGGTACGATGTTCATATCAACATTATTCATAGTAGCCAAAAAAGGAAAGCAATCCAAATGTCCATCAGCTGACAGATGGGTCAACAAAGTGTGGTGAGTCCATCCAATAGACTACTACTCAGCAATGAAGGGCAACACAGTACTGATACACACTGCTACACGGATATGCTCCGAAACATGCTCAGTGAAAGAGGGCAGCCACAAAGAGCCATGATTCCATTTGTCTGAAATGCCCAGAATAGGCAAATCCGTAGAGACAGAGAGTAGATTAGGCTGCCATGGCCCTGGGCAGGGGCTGGAGAGAAAAAGGGGAATGACTGTTGATGGGTATGAGTTTCTCTATGGGGTGGTGGAAATGTTTTCAAATTGGTCGTGGTGGTGAGGTTTTCGCAACTCGGTAAACATACTGAGAGCTACTGAATTGTGCACTTCAAATAGATGAATCATATGGCATATGAATTATGTCTCCATAAAACTGTTATTAGAATAATAGCTCAGTTATAACTCTCCACCCCTAAAGTATGGGCTGGGAATAGTGACTTCCTTCCAAAAAGGACAGTGTAGAAAGAGGGGGAAAAGAGTCACTTCATAGTGGAGAAACCCAACAAACACTACCTGTCGCCTGGGATCGGGGTTGACATGATACGGTGAGAATGGCAAAAGGTAAACCTCTATGGTCTGCTCCCCCAACTCCATAGTCTGAGGCTAAACAGGAGAAAAACATCAAACAAATACCAACCGAGGGACCTTGTACAGAACACCCGATCAGCACTCCTCGAAACTGTCAAAGTCACTGCAAACAAGGAAAGCGTGAGACACTGTGACAGTCAAGCGAAGGCCAGGGAGGCGTGACGGCTAAACGTAACACGGCGTCCTGGATGGGACACTGAGGCAGAGAGATCCGGTAAAAACTAAGGGAATGTGAACAAAGCATGAACTTGGACAATCATGTATGTAATACTGGCCCTTTACCTGTGGCAAAGGCACCGTGCTCGTGGATAATGTTCATATCAAAGGACACTGGGTGTTACCTAACTTCCCCTTGGCTCAGTTTCTTCTCGAAAGCGAGAATAATCATAGTACCCACATTACTGGTTGGGGGGAATTTCAGCCGTTTTACACACAATGCTTGAATGCATGCATGTGTGCTAAGTTGCTTCGGTCGTGGCCAGCTCTTTGTGACCCCATGGACTGTAGCCCATCAGGCTCCTCTGTCCATGGGATTCTTCAGGTAAGAATACTGGAAAGGACTGCATGCTCTCCTCCAGGGGATCTTCCCAACTTAGGGCTCGAACCTGTGTCTGTTATGTCTCCTGCCTTGGCAGGTGAATTCTTTACCACTAGCACCAACTGGGAAGCCCTGTGATGCTTGAATAATGCCCAACAAATCGTAAGTGATCAATAAATACTAGCTATTATGATTGCTAAAGTCATTCACACTTTTCTTTCAGATACTTATTTTAAAATGAGAGAAAGGTTAAGAAAAAAAATCGACCTAGTCCAATTAATAAGGCTGACTTTTATAAGGGGCTCAGAAATGCTGCCTTTTACGATGTTTTTTAAGCAAATACATGCCTATTTTGGAGCAAAGTGATCTGGAATGGAATATGTAGGTACGTTTTTCTCTTTAAACCACTTATGTTTCAGATGGAACTGAAAGGAAGTGAAATAATAGATATATATATATATCCAGGGGGAAAATATAAAGTCAAGAGATTGTTTTAAATTCAGAATTTGCGATGGAGAAACAAGTGAGAAACTTACTGGTTGTTCTCACAACCCTCATGCTAGAAATAGGAAAATTATTTTTAATTATAGTTTTTTTTTCACTGTCACTCATCTTTATCCAGTGGCCTTCCACAGGCATAGTAAAATTTCAATGGGAATCTGCACCAGGGATCTCTAAATATAGAAGCAGCAAGGAACTCTAAATACAATTAGTCCCCAAATTAAAAGCACCCAAATGCATGTATATGTAAAAGATCAATCATAAAATACTGAATGCCCAGTTAAATTTCAGATAAACAATACATACTTTTTTAGTATATGTATGTCTCAAATATTACACAGGAATATTATACTCAAATATTATACATATACTAAATAATTATTTGCTTTTATATGAATTTATATTTAACTGAATATCTTTTATTTTTATTTATTTATAGGCAACCCTACCTGAGGATAATTATGCCTTTCAATGTTCATGATAGTTTCTTTCTAAAATTTTCCTAAGGAACTTGGAAAAAAATTAATAGAAGCCCCTTTGAATATCTCATACATTTCCTAACTGGTACTGCTGTAAACTGTACTAAAAATGCTTTCTTCCTATCAAAGATCACTGACCCACAGACACAAAAATTAGAAGTTACCACAGCTGTGTCTTTGGAGAAATAGATATTGTATCAAATCACCAGCTTTCTCATCTAAATTCAGGAAAGAAAATGCTTTAAATAATAGTTTAGAGATTTTTTTTACAAGAAAAAGAGAGAAAACGTGAATGAATGAATGAGAGACAGCGAGAACAGCAGACAGGAGACGGAGGGAGGCATGCAGGCAGATACAGAAAGAGAAAAAAAAACCATGGAAGGCAGAGGAGAGGACAAAATGGGGAGGGAGAAGGAAATAGAGGAAGTGAGGCTTGGGGGCACTGACATACTCGTTTGTGGAGGCGCAGTGAGTGCTGTGCAGAGCCGGCGCAGTGAGTGCTGTGCAGAGCCTCGGTCTTCATGGGACAGCCGGCCGCACCGCAGGGCTCTTTAGGGTACAGTGGTCCGAATAGCTCCGCCACCTTCTCTCTAAGGACTGGGTGCAGTTAAACTGAACACCACGGGAGTAGGTATCCTACCTGCCCTGGTGCCAAAGAATCCTGAGATGACACTTTCGCAAAGGAAGGAAGAGAGGGAGGGAGGAAGGAAAGAAGGAAGGGAGAAAACATTCCCAACTTTCTCTTAAATTCTTTTTTGTTTTTTCCTCCTTAAAAAAAAAAAAAAATGAAGTATAGTTGATTGACCATGTGTTGATTTCTGCTGTACTGAAAGGTGATTCAGTTATACATACATATGCATTATTGTTCGTTTTCTTTTCCACTATGGTTTATCACAGGATACTGAGTATAGTCCCCTGTGCCGTGCATCAGGACATTGTTATTTATGCACCCTGTATGTGATAATTTGCATCTGCTAATAGGCTCTCAACCCACCCCTCTCCAGCCTCTCTCTGTGGCAACCACAAGTCTGCTCTCCATGACGGTGAGTCTGTTTCTGTTTCACAGATAGTTCACTTGTGTCGTGCTTTAGGGTCCAGGTATAAGTGATATCACATGATATCTCTTTAGCTCTTTTTTTTTTTTTTGGTCTACCTCGGCAAAAGAGTCCCCCTGGAGGAGGACATGGCAACACTCCAGTATTCTTCCGTGGAGAATCCCATGGACAGAGGAGCCCGGCGGGCTGCAGTCCATGGGGTCGCAAAGAGTCGGACACAACTGAAGCAACTTAGCACACACACAAGCACACAGCAAAAGATTCTTTAAAAAAAACAAAGGGCACTCTGGAGTTTGACTTGGGAATTAAATTTGCCTCTGTCCTTCTCTGTGTTTCTCTGTCTCATACACACACACACACACACACACACACACACACACACAGACACCCCTACCCCCAGTGATTTCACTTTACATGTATGACCCTGACTCAGTTCAGCTTCCTTTCAGCATCCTTGAACCTGGTTCAAGTGCCAGAATGAGAAAGAGCTGAGTCAGCAGAGATAAAGTATAATTCAAGTAATCCATCTATAAATCATAAAGATTTAGTTGTACATTAAGTTATTACCAGGCCTAAGGAATCAGACTTTGAGAAAAGATTCCAAGCTGCTATAGTCTGGGTCATTCAAAGAATGAAAATTGGTGTAATAGCATTTTACTACCAAGGATAGGATAGGGTGCCTATATCTTTTTAAGGAAATACAGACACGGAAATTTTAGAGGAAAATTTCCTTATGTGTCATGGAAATAAGAAAAGTGTGACCTTAGTTAAAGCACAGACATATCAAAACTCTTTCTTATATGTGCCCTAGTTCTCTAAAGAGAAAGTGACTAATATCAAGAAGCAAGGATGGTGAGAGTCGTCTTTGGGGTTGTTTAATTTAGAAAGAAGGCTGGACAATAGCCAATAAATTTCTTGGCTTTAAATAAGACCCTGATGACATGTTTCATTTTGATTTCTGAGATTAATTAATTATGGGAAAAATCTTAGAATTTATTTAAAGGGTCACATGGGAAAAGTCATACACCAGTAGAGGGGTTTGGTCTGAGATTGAAGAGTTCCAGGACAGGATGACTGGCAAGTGGAAAATTACTAAGAAACAAATTATGGCAAATGTTTTGGTTTTCCAAATTAGAAAAGAGAGATTATTTTTGATACCGCTGTAGAGATCATTAGAACATTTACAAGCTTTTGCGGGGAAAGAACTTGGTATACAAGTTATACCAATGAGAATGGGAAACTTTTCTGAATTCTTCAGCATTGGGTCTCAAGTCCTTAACACAATGCTTGGCACACACACACACACACACACACACACGTGTTTTGTGTGTAATAAAACAATGCATTGCATGATTAAACCTTCAAATGGAAGAGCGCAAATTCAAGAGAAATGTCAGATTCTGACAAATGGAAGATTAATGAAAAGGTTTAACGAAGAAAGAAATCAGATCCTTTTACTACATTGGATATAGTTTTAGCAATTGAGATTCCTCAAGCATTGGCCAAGATTATGGCCAAAAGGCCTGCAAAAATAAGAGCAGCAGAAGCATCAGACTTTAACCACTATAACACATCTGTTGAACTTTAAAACACAAAGGCGATGATTTATTTTAAAACTCTCCTCTATGTCTGAGAAGAGTTTCACATACTTCATTTGCTTTTCAATTTTTGTTGTAAACTATAGACCATTTGAGGGATTTTTCCACATGAAATATATCCTGAAAAACACTTTTTTTTTAAGAAAAAAAAGAAAAATATAAAATCCAACCTAAGATCTCATCTAGAGACCTCAATTTTAGCTGGTCTTCTCTGCAACCGTCTTTCCTCGTTTGTCTGAGGTTTTCTGCAAAGATAATAAAAATATGACCAAGTCACATGTCCAGTCATATACTCCTTCTTTCTCAACTTCCTTCTTTATCTCATGCCTCTCTGGTGCTGGAATTCTTTTACAACTTCTGTTATTTTTAAAAAGCAGTACTAATAGTTCATCCCTAAAAGTGTTATTAATAGTTTGTTCTACATATTACTTTTGTCAAAAAAATCCTTAACTATCATTTAATTTTTTTTTCCACAAAATGTTATCCTTGCTTAATCTGCCTGTAACTCCAGACTTCACAGCTTTCCACATACATTGCTTCACATTTTCCTATGAAAAGATCACTTTTTTTTTTTTAGAATTGCCATTCTAGAAACATTTTTTTTTACAAGAACTTCTGCTGAAACTAAGTTCATCCCTGCCAAAAGCATCTGTGTAGGGAAACAAATTCTCAAATGATATTTTCTGTTTGGTACCATTCGCAGCATTGAGGAAAATAATTAATCAAGTAATTTTTTAAAACTATGTAAATAGCTCTAGTTTGATTCAAAATCATGAAGTTTTCAACTATAGCACTGAGTTACATTCTGCAGTATCTATTCTTCCGTGTGAAAACTGCTCAGCATAATCAAACTCTGAAAAAAAAAATGTTATCACTAATAATTGCTATCCCACAAATTCGATCACATTCATGCCAAGAGTAAAACTTTCACTTCTGTGCAGAGTAGTAAGTGGAAGAGTGGGCTTTAATTCTTTCCCCTAATTTAGGACGACTATTTATTCAGTAGCTACATTTTTTTGGCGCTGCGTGGGGATACAGGTGCGGTTCCTTTCCAGATTCACATTGTCTGGAATGTTCCATGTTTTGATCCAAAATATACTTTATGTTCCACGAATGAGAGGAAGAGCTTGGAGGCCTGGATTATTTTTACAAAAGTAAGTTTGTAACTTGTAAAAAGTGACTTACTTAAGAAAACTCAGTGCTTTACACATTTTATTCACATTTTCTTGATCAACAGAACACTCTTCTCCCTGTTTCTCCATACCTTACTAAATAATAAAGTCACACATGAATTTCTGAAAAGTTCAGGAAACAGCAGGAAAAGAAAAATCACCAGTATACCAAATCCTAGAGATAAGATCTTTTAACAATTTGAGGTATTTGTCTTCAGGTTGTCAGCTGATTTTAAGTTTAACGCAAGTTCTGCGTCTGAATTTTAAATAATACATTGCATGCCCTTCCTTTACAACTTCCTAAGATGGGAAAACAGTTTTATTAGCTACTATCTCTCCTCAAAAAAAAGTCTTGGATTTGCTTATGTGAAATCGGGAGAGAGATTCAGAAATAAAAATATCTGCTGTGACATAATGGAGGGAAGATCACCAAAGGGAGTTAGCCTAAAGACCACGTGTGCAAATTGATGAGCCCTAAATACATCACGCAAAGCTTACAGCGCTTTGACTACCTGCAGGTTGAAGATGCTTAAATAAATTTTACCCTGTGAGCCCCTTTAAATCTTTTCCAGTTGGCATTTTTGTTGTTTGCTTGGGGTTTTTGTTTGTTGTTTTTTCTGAGTGATTATGGGCTTGGAAGTGTTCAGTAATATTAGGTTATAAGAAATGTTCTTTTGGTATCAGTATCCTAGGTTTAAACAATGAGTACTAACTGTTACATATTTTCAAATAACTTTTTGGTCTGAATAAATTATGGCAAATAAATTCTTTCCCTCAAAATACAGTCACCAAGTAAAAGAAATCAAAGTCCAAGATATTTCACCTGATGATGCATTTAGTGTTCCTTAAGCTACTTATTATATCTCAACATTTAACTAATCATTTCTGAAGACAAATATTTACTTCCTTTCAAAATTAAATGAACAAACATGAAGCCTTACTCAGGGTTTAAACTGGGTGGCCTGAGGCTTGTTATTTCTTTCCAAGACAGAACATTTAGGGTAGACGCTGAACTAACATGTTTATGACTTCTATTGGTGTGCAGAATAGAATGTTTTGGTGTTTCTTTGGTTTGGTTTTTGACAATCAATTTCCTGCATTGATAGTCTGGTCTTAGAATTTTTCATCAGTTTTCAATTCAAGTTATTCAAATGGCAGCACGTGTCACTCTTGTTCTGTTGTTTGTTAACTAAACATTAGCTAATTCTTTAAACTGGAAGTTTCTGGGGAGATGATCCAGAAACAGAGAGAAGATGACTGTTGCCAAATATAATGAGATACATTGCAATGACATTTTCATAAGTAACTTGTAAATCTGTATAGTGCCATTTCCCAACACATAACTACTTGATCTCTCAGGCCACTGGCTTCAGAAATTACACTCTCCCACAAAACAAAAAAATAATGTCACAAAGGTGAAGTCTAAGATACATATTGACAATGAAGGGCCGCAAGCACACAGTGGGCAAAAGTCCTAACAAACTTGAAAAATATTTAACCGAACAATAATGGAGCCGTGCCAAATGCTAAAAGTCACCAGAGATAATTTTAATTGTTGTAGATATAATGGTGTTCAGTGACAGCTGTTTGGGAACAAAAAGGTTATTTCCTGCAAATTTCAGTCAGTTTTCTCCTAAAATAAACTCTCATTGATTGTTAAAATTACCAATTGTCCTTAATGGCAAATGGACACCCGAATTGGCTAATAACTCTGAATATGGAGTCACTGCTACATGTTGATTTGTAAACACTATCTGGAGGAAAAATTAAAAAGACATCATTCAACCCAGGGTTATTTCTCCCTATGGAGATATTACAGGAGTCTTATGTAAGAGAAATAGTTGAAAAAAATATCTAAAGCGAAAAGCACTTACGAACTGATGTTGCAACTTTCCCAGTAAACACAGCTTCCTCTCTCCTTTCCCCTGTCTTTTTTTGGAAATGACAAGAATAAGCTTTCGAAAAACTGAATTTTGCCAAATTATAAATTAAATATAGCAATCATTTAACAAAAGAAATCTCATGTATTAGTCAATTAAAATGCCTTTTGTGAGCTGCTAGAACAAGCTACTTTAGATGATGTATTTTATTTATGCTTTACAAGTCTATTTTTTAGTTTATCTGACATGAGGTTATAACTTAATATATTATGCTTAATGGTCCAATGCTATTTTTTGTTCTTCTAAATTTTGAAAGCTTGACAGCTAACTTGAGTAAAAGTAATGCGGGGAAATATAAAGAGGCCACAGTTCTTTTTCTTAAATCCAGGGAAATAGTCATTTGGTTCATTAATAGCTAACTCATTTTATTTTTTCTAATTAAGGAAACAAATACGTACTTATTATTTTTTAAATTGGAAAGTTCAGAAAAAAATAAACTGACAATCACCTTGAACACATCACACCACCTAGCAGTAACCACTGTTAAAACATACTTATTTTTCTCTAGGCATTTTTCTATTCATGCGTATGTAAATATTTATTTAAACAAAATGTACACAGCATCTTGGTTTTCCTTTAAGATTTTAGTTATCAGTTTAACAATGATGAGAAAAGAACCCCTTAGCTACTATTAGAATTCCCATTATTATTAGATATGTAAGAATTTTTTTCTTTTATTTCATTCTGTTTCTGCATCATGGGATCCACAGTTTTCAACTGTAGCTTGTTAGGTAATATTCTAGTATTTTATGCTTAAATATTCCTTTTAAGAATACTTTGGGGCTTCCCCGGTGGCTCAGTGGTAAAGAATTCGCCTGCCAATGCAGGAGACACGGGTTCGACCTCTGATCCAGGCAGACCCTACATGCCCCAGGATCTGTGCGCCGCCACTCCTGAGCCTGCGCTCTCGAGGCCGGGAGCCACAGCTACTGAGCCCTGCGCTCCAACAAGAGAAGCCCCTGCCGTGAGAAGCCCGGGCACCCCAGCCAGAGAGTAGCCTCCGCTCGCCACAGTTAAGGAAGAAAAGCGCTTGCAGCGACGAAGACTCAGCGCAGCCAGAAACAAATGCATAAAATTATATATATGTATATACTTATAATACTTTGTTTTGAACAAAATACTTACGTATAGTCTTTTATGCATCAAAATAGTGCATTAAATCTATGTTCTTAAAAGATGGAAAAGTTAAGAGGAAATCCCTATGAGGTTTAGTTTTCTCAAACAAGAAATTAAACATGGAAGTGATTGAATATAATCACTACTGTTTGCCCATCAAAGGTTTTAGAACTTAGGCATGGTATTTCACCCTCCTGTAAGACACATTTAAAAATGTATTACACGGTGACTTTAAATAGAATAGATACATATGTTCTGACATGAAAGGACTTCTTGAGTGAGAAAATTCACAGCACAATGCATTTCAAATAATTTAGGCTAAACAACTATAAAAGTGTGTATGTTAAAGCCCGTATGGACCTCTATACCTATGAAAATGCACAGGATGCCTCATTCTGGGAAGGGAAGTGGAAGTGGGGAGGAAGTAACCGGGAACCTTTACAGTTTACTCTAGATATTTCTGTATCCCCTTCAACAAAAATAAATTCCTGCACTACCGGTGTAATTATTTTTAAATGGAAGAAATTAGGGTGACCCAACATCATTTTACCAGTTTCACCGGCCTTTCACGACTCTGAATTCTTGTCACTTCTGCAACCAGCAAATCTCTCCTAAGAAAGCTGAAAGCTCCTGGAGGAGACGCAGGCACAGTTACTTTGCATTTTTCCCCACAGCCCTGCCACTGGAGCCTCAGCACGGGAAGTCCCAGTATGTCTAAAGGTATAAAAATGAGACCATTATGACCTAGACTATGATTTCTTTTATTTTTATTTTATTTTGGAGTATCGTTGATTAACAATGTCGTGTTAGTTTCAAGTGAACAGCAGAGCGATTCAGTGATATGAACACATGTATCTGTTCTTTTCCCATTTAGGTTATTAGAGCATAGAGCAGAGTTCCCTATGTTGTACAGTAGGTTCCTTGTTGGTTATCTATTTATTTTTTCGTCAACAATAGTCTTTATTTTTACACAAAGCACAGTTCCCCAGGAGTAAGTTGGAGCTAGAAAATCCATCCTGAGTGTGAAAGTGTTCATGTTGGTTGCTCAGTAGAGTCCGACTCCTTGTGACCTCATGGACTGTAGCCCGCCAGGCTCCTCTGTCCATGGGATTTACCGAGCAAGAACACTGGAGTGGGTTGCCATCCCCTTCTCCAAGGTTATCTTTATACATACAGCAATGTATGCATGTCAGTCCCAAACTCCCTCTACTCTCTCCCTCTACTCGTCCCCCCTCATAAGTTAATTCTCTATGATTTAGAAGGACAGAGGAGCCTGGTGGGCTTACAGTCCATGGGGTTGCAAAGAGTCAGACATGACTGAAGTGACTTAGCACATTTGCAGAGCAGCAAAACTATGATCTTTTGGAGAGAAAGCTACAAAGAACTCTGGAGGGTCTCAGTAGGGAATTCACGATGAGTCCTTTATAAACTAAACATGTTGAATTTTACTGCCCTTTCTAGTATAATTGGACTTCCTTGTTAGCTCAGACAGTTAAGAATCTACCTGCAATGCAGGAGATGCTGGTTCGATCCCTGGGTCGGGCAGATTCTATGGAGAAGAGAATGGCAACCCACTCCAGTATTCTTGCCTGGAGAATTCCACAGAGGGAGGAGCCTGGTGGGCTACAGTCCATGAGATCACAAAGAGTCAAATACGAGTGAGCAACTAACACTTCTAGTGTAATTACTAGAAGTTCAGTTTAGATAAGGTTTACCCACACACGGCATAACTTTTTTTGAAAACTAGATTTGGGAGAAACGAAACGAGTCAGTTGTAGTACCAGCAGGATCACCTAGGAGCTCTGCAATGGGCAACTTTTCTTTTTTCTGTTATGAAGAAAAGAACTCTGAGCATTCCACCAGAGCATAGCAGCTGATGAAAGGGAAAGAAAATGCTAGATTTTATCGTGTGAACATAGGAAGGGATCGTGTAAATGGGGCCTATCTCTGACTGTTAGTGTTGACCTTGAGCATAGATAGGTAGGGCCAACTTTGATATGGTGAGTAAAGTTGTGAATTGTAGTGAAATACGAAATTCAGTCTACTTTATCGTGAATGATATTAATTACATTTTAATGGATTCCAGAGTGAGAAAAAACCGGATGGACACCCACTGAAGGTGATTTCTTTCATAAAGCGTACTGACGTACATAAAGTGTACCAAACAGCTTCAGCTATTTAAACTGACAGCCTCTCCCCAGATCTGTTCTGATTAGAAATACATCAACACTTCATTCTAGAGACAACTGTTTTCCTTCTCACTAGCGCTGGTCCTCAGCTTATCATCATGGGCAAACCTCTCTAATCCTAAAAACAATAGAAACCACTTTATTGAGACCCAGCTTCTCCTTTGTAACATCTGTCCTCTTTCCTTCACTGACAAACGTTTCTAAAGAGTTGCCCCACATTCATTATCTCCAGTTTTCACCACCACTGGACACCAGCAGTGGCTGAGAGGCTGGACCCAAAGTCAGGTAGAGCTGGCTTAGTGTCTATCTGTCGCAGGCAAGTCATCTTGTCTCTGGCCAAGGCCTTTCGGTGCCTCACTGACTCAGCTGTAATGTGAGGATGGTGCCTTAATAGCTCAGAGGGCTGCAGTAAAAATTAAACAGCAGGATACCTTACAACGCCTGGCACACAGTAGATGCTCAGTAAGTGCTCCTGACCAACGTGGTCTCTGCCTCCGTCTCCTCCTCCACCAAAGTCACCAGGCTCGTCTTAACTGGCGGCTCTGTGCCATCTGACGGTATCGTCTGCCTCTTCCTTTGACTTTCATTGTACCATGCTGTTCTCATTTTTCCTTTTTCTATCCCTCCCATGGCTCCTTCTCAGATTCCTTCTATCCCTTACAAGTTCATCACCTGCAGAGATTTCTCTTCAGCCTCCTTTTCTTGCTCCCCCTGGCAACCCAGGCACATCAAAGGCTTCAACTGCTAGCGTATGATGGCAACTCCATTGACTTTCCATCTGAGAATCCCTTCCAAAGTTACAGGCATGGGGTGCCAATCGTCCGCGGACATCTTCACCTGGATCCCGTCCTACAACCAACACTGAAAACTCAGTATTAATTGCTCAAGTTGGAGCAAATCCTTTTCTTCTGTTTTTCTTTTTAAAGGTCTTGGACTTTACCTCCTAAATATGTTTATTATTAATATGGCTGCATTGTACTCACCCTTCAAGATTAAGCTTGGGTACCACTTCCCTTCCCAGCCCTTCTGTGTACCCTCCAGAATCATGTAGGCCCTCTTTCATTTGTACTTACCCATTGTATTCTACTTTTCTTGAACTCTCGGCCTCCTCTACAGGACAATAAGCTCCCTAAAAGCAGGATGTTTCTCTTCCAGCTAACACTGTGAGTGGCAAAGGGGATGTAATAGGGACTTGACAGCGAACCTCAACCAGCCTCCCCACCCCGACCCCTTCAGCCTGGTTAATTCCTCTGCTATCTCAGGCACACGGTCCATAGTCTAGAATTTAGTCAAATTACGAGAGGAGGCTCAATGACCTTACAACTTCCAAAATAGTAAAATTCGTTCCTCGATAAGTAAGAGTTAACTATATACTAGAGTTCAAGGGATCCTTGCCAAGTCAATAAATTACTTGGTGTTTACCGAATACCAACTGTTTTCCCCATACACAGAATATGTTTACTATTTCCATTGCTCACATTTCTCACTGAGGGTAACTGAAATTAAACATTTTTTTTTTCGTGAGAAGGAAGAGATTCCTTTGGCAAGATATCATCTTAAATGATGGCCCTCAAATACTTGAAAAGGGAGTTCTGTCTTAACTGGGACTTGGACTCTGTAATTCACACAACAGTGTGTGTGTGTGTGTGTGTGTGTGTGTGTGTGTGTGCGCGCATGTGCACGCACGCGTGACTTTTTGCGACTCCACAATAGAGAAAACATTAAAAATGTGGCCTCGTATTTGAGTTCTAACACAACTTTTCAGTTTACTGCTTCTGACCTCTTGATTATGGCAGTGGTTCTCAAATGTTTAATTGTGCGAAAGGAGCACACCTGTGTCAAGGAAGGAAAGAAGTGAGATTGGGACCAACGATGAGAATTTGGCATTATTCAAAACCTTTCCATTTTTTAATGAAAAAAATTCTGTTCCTATATACCTTGTGTAGTTAAAAATAAAACTTAAAATCATCCCCTAAGATGCTTCTTAAATTTGATTCACGAGCTCAAGCAGGTGGTACTGGTTAGTCTGGGAATCCTGGATCCCACCTTTCCAGGACTGGAAACAAACAAGCAGAAAACACTGACTGATGTGCAGCCAGATTTGAGAACCACTGATCCTTGATTTTTATGTAGAAACACTTCAAATATTCATGAAAGTTAACAATAAATACTCTGTCACATACAAACAGGCAAAGTAGACAAAAAAACTGCCGAAGAAAATGGGCAGCTGCAAATATTTAACACCAAAACAATGGTTAGTTTGCCAGAGTTGTGGGATTGACCTTAGAAGTAGTCATTCATTTTATCACATTTTTTACATCAGCTCCCCTTCTTTCTCTAATGGTAGAATTAAGGACCTATTAAATTCTAGGGTTATTTGTCAGTGTTTCAGTTCAGTTCAGTTTAGTCGCTCAGTCGTGTCCAACTCTTTTCGACCCCATGAATCGCAGCACGCCAGGCCTCCCTGTCCATCACCATCTCCCGGAGTTCACTCAGACTCGCGTCTATCGAGTCAGTGATGCCATCCAGCCATCTCACCCTCTGTCGTCCCCTTCTCCTCCTGCCCCCAATCCCTCCCAGCATCAGAGTCTTTTCCTATGAGTCAGCTCTTCGCATGAAGTGGCCAAAGTACTGGAGTTTCAGCTTTAGCATCATTCCTGCCAAAGAAATCCCAGGGCTGATCTCCTTCAGAATGGACTGGTTGGATCTCCTTGCAGTCCAAGGGACTCTCAAGAGTCTTCTCCAACACCACAGTTCAAAAGCATCGATTCGTCAGTGTTTAGGTATCACAAATAAACAAAATTGCTCTTATTCATCAATTCATCTACTAATATTTATTGAGTACCCACTATATGCTAAGTACACAAGTACTTTGTATGTAAAGTACCATTATTTGGGGGTTCTTCCTGTTTGGAATAGACTGTTATTTTGAACATAATAATAACTCAATAAATGTGCATTGACTCACTGATTAAATTTAGTGTAGAAAATACTATTATTTGAGCTCTTTTGAAATCTCTACAAGAATGCCTTCAGAAAAGTTGCATTGTTAGAACAAATCAGCATCAGGATATCCTCTTAGTAGTGATGGTATCAAATATAAAAACTGTATTGGAGGATCATAATGTAAGGTTGAACAATACACCAAATCCTTTTTAAACAAAAAAGGCAAGTTTAAAGGACCTGTATAACATATTTAAAATAGAAATGTACTTTTTAAGCTTAATCAGATAATTTTCAACCCAACTTGTAAAGAGAGGCCCAAAGAGTGTTTGCTTCTAGAAAATAATCCCACTACAGCATTAGAGTAAAATGAAGTGCTTGACTTCTTTATCGAATTTTTAAAATTGAAATATAGTTGATTTATAATGTTGGGTTAATTTCTGCCGTGACACAGAAAAGTGATTCAATTATATGTGTATCTTGTTTTTTTAAATATTCTTTCCCCATTGTGATTTATCACAGTGTACTGAATAGATCAACAGCTCCCCATGCTATACAGTACGAACTTGCTTGCCCACTTTACTTGTAATAGGTTCCATCGTCTAACCCCAAACTCCCAATCCGCGCCTCCTGCACCCTCGCTCCCCCATGGCAACCAGCAGTCTGTTCTCTGTGTCCGAGTCTATTTCCGTTTCCTACACTCATTTGTGTCACAGTTTAGATTCCACGTATAAGTGATATCATAGGGTATCTGTCTTTCTCTTTCTGCCTTAGGAAGCGCTTGATTTTTAATCCAAGATAGTAGCTCAGACAGTAAAGCGTCTGCCTGTAGTGCGGGAGACCCAGGTTCGATCCCTGGGTTGGGAAGATCCCCTGGAGAAGGAAATGGCAACCCACTCCAGTATCCCAGCCTGGAGAATCCCATGGACTGAGAGGCTCCTCAGAGCCTAGTAGGCTACAGTCCATGGTGTCGCAAAGAGTCGGACAGGACTGAGCGACTTCACGTTCACTTTCACTTCACTCTATAGTAGACTGAGTACATGTATTTACCAACCGTCCCGATTCCGAAAGCCCAGGCAAAGTCACCTTCACATGAATTAGAAGAAACCCTCTCTTTCAGGTGGAATGAGTGCATCGCTGGGACATCAGACCCTCTTTCCACTTGGCCAACTCCTCTGGGCAGAGTTATAACCTGAATGGTAGTCTGTTGCAGCCCTGGAATAAGAGAATAAGAGGACAAAAAAAAAAAAAAAACAAGGCTAGGTGGCTGGAGAAAAGAAAAAACATTCTGGGTGTTATTTGGTAAGGGAAGGATATAATTAACCATCTTTTTCTCCCCATCATTCTTTTAGTTGAGATATAATCCACAGACCATAAAAGTCGTCCTTTTTAATGTACAATTCAATAGGTTTTCATATATGGAACAGAGTTGTACAACCATCACCACTACCTGGAACATTTTATCACCCCTCCCTCCCCAAAGAAACCATGCTCGTGAATAATCAGTCCTGATTTTCTCTGTGCCCCCTTAAATCCCCTGGCAACAGCTAATCTTCTTTCTGGCACCATGGACTTGCTTATTCTGGGCATTTCATATAAATGGAATATGATATGAAGTCTTTTGTGACTGACTGTTCACTTCAGTTCAGTTCAGTCGCTCAGTCATGTCCGACTCTTTGCGACCCCATGAATCCCAGCATGCCAGGCCTCCCTGTCCATCACCAACTCCTGGAGTTCACTCAAACTCACGTCCATCAAGTCAGTGATGCCATCCAGCCATCTCATCCTCTGTCGTCCCCTTCTCCTCCTGCCCCCAATCCCTCCCAGCATCAGACTCTTCTCCAATGAGTCAACTCTTCGCATGAGGTGGCCAGAGTATTGGAGTTTCAACTTTAGCATCAGTCCTTCCGATGAACACCCAGGACTGATCTTCTTTAGGATGGACTGGTTGGATCTCCTTGCAGTCCAAGGGACTCTCAAGAGTCTTCTCCACCACCACAGTTCAAAAGCATCAATTCTTCGGTGCTCAGCTTTCTTCACAGTCCAACTCTCACATCCATACATGACTACTGGAAAGACCATAGCCTTGACTAGATGGACCTTTGTTGGCAAAGTAATGTCTCTGCTTTTTAATATGCTATCTAGGTTGGTCATGGGAACTTCCCTTGTAGCTCAGTTAGTCTGCCTGCAATGCAGGAGATCCAGGTTTGATTCTTGGGTCGGGAAGATCCCCTGGAGAAGGAAATGGCAACCCACTCCAGTATTCTTGCCTGGAGCATCCCATGGACAGAGGAACCTGGCAGGCTACAGTCCATGGGGTCGCAAGAGTTGGACATAACTTAGCGACTAAACCACCACCACCAGGTTGGTCATAACTTTTCTTCCAAGGAGTAAGCGTCTTTTAATTTCATGGCTGCAGTCATCATCTGCAGTGATTTTGGAGCCCAAAAAAATAAAGTCTGACACTGTTTCCACTATTTCCCCATCTATTTGCCATGAAGTGATGGGACCAGATGCCATGATCTTAGTTTTCTGAATGTTGAGCTTCAAGCCACTGTTCACTTAACATAATGCTTTTAAGGCTTATACTTCTATTATCAGCACTTTGTTCCTTTTTAAGGCTGAATACTATTCCACTGTAGGACTTGATTCTGTTTATCCATTTGTCAACTGATAGACATCTGGATGGTTTCTACTTTTTTACGACTATGAACAATGCGACTATGAACATTGGTATACAGGTGGCTTGACTTTTTACAGGAAGCTTATATTCTGTAATTTTAAAAAATTAATTAAAAAGAAAAAAGTCACAATTTACATAAAAGTCCAGAGCTGTGATTTCTTTCTATTTTCTGTTTTTTCTCTTAGATTTAAGTATCCTTCCATTATTTGGTTGTATTGACTTCTGTTGCCCCTTTGTTACAATCGTTATTGATTTTTGTGGGTTTGTAAATATTTTATTGGTTTTACACAACATTGCTTCTTTTAAGCATGCTACATGATAGATTTAAAACTTGGAGGTGGGGGGAATGTCTAGTTAGTTTAGTATTAAATATAGTAATTGAAAAAGCATAATGAGAATTATGTTCTGTAGAACCCGACTAAATATTGCCCTAAATGCTAATAATTCTATTTCTGTCATTAACAAATGATGCAATTCATCTAGGCCACTGCAATTCCACTTGGCAGGAGAACAGTTAAAGAGGTCAATTAAATTTACCTTCTTAAATCCCTGTACAGGGAAGAATCAACTTCTTACTACCACAGGAATTAAAAAAAATTTTTTTAAATTCTGCATTCTAAGTGAGGGTATGCAGAAATTGACCTACTGAAATTTTGAGAGAATAAATGGATAATTATAGGAGATTGAAATAAAAAAATACTTTTGGGAGGAAAAAAATTCCATGTACCCATATCACAGTGGTAGGAAGAGTGGCTGCCAGATACAATGTCAGTAAACAAAGTATTCAGTTTAGTTCAGTTCAGTTCAGTCGCTCAGTCATGTCTGACTCTTTGCAACTCCATGGACTGCAGCAGGCCAGGCCTCCCTGTCCATCACCACCTCCCAGAGTTCACTCAAACTCATGTCCATTGAGTCGGTGATGCCATCCAACCATCTCATCCTCTGTCTTCCCCTTCTCCTCCTGCCCCCAATCCCTCCCAGCATCAGGGTCTTTTCCAGTGAGTCAACTCTTCGCATGAGGTGGCCAAAGTACTGGAGCTTCAGCTTTAGCATCATTCCCTCCAAAGAAATCCCAGGGCTGATCTGCTTCAGAATGGACTGGTTGGATCTCCTTGCAGTCCAAGGGACCCTCAAGAGTCTTCTCCAACACCACAGCTCAAAAGCATCCATTCTTCGGCACTTCTTTATAGTCCAACTCTCATATCCATACATGACCACTGGAAAAACCATAGCCTTGATTAGACGGATCTTAGTCGGCAAAGTAATGTCTCTGCTTTTTAATATGCTGTCTAGGTTAGTCACAACTTTTCTTCCAAGGAGCAAGTGTCTTTTAATTTCATGGCTGCAGTCACCATCTGCAGTGGTATTGGAGCCCCCCAAAAATAAAGTACGTCACTGTTTCCACTGTTTCCCCATCTATTTGCCATGAAGTGATGGGACCAGATGCCATGATCTTAGTTTTCTGAATGCCGAGTTTTAACAAAGTATTACCTACTGTAAAGCACACACATCTCCCAACGCCCTCCCTACCCGTTCCCGCTAGTGTACAAAAGTTCCTAAACATATAAAGGTGATTCATGGTCAATCTACCAGTTACTCATTTAAAAGGCAGTAAAAATGCAAAACACAAGTGTACTGCAGGCCTAAACGTCATCTCCAGAAAGTGGGTCCACGTTTCCTGTCTCAGATGCGTGAAAAGTGCTCCTTGTAGGTATCAGTGCCAGGACTGGAGAGAAAGTTGTGGGGATGGCCAGGGCAGCAAGAAGTCTATTGCTAGCTTAGTTCACACCTTTATACCTTAAGGCATTTCAGAAATAGGCCCCTGTGTGCCTGAAAACCTCTTCTGTAAAAAGGGATAAGGGAAATTATGTGACAGGACTGTCACCGTGGAAACAGAGTCGCTGAACACCCGCTCCTCAGGCTTTGGTTCAAACTTCCCCATCCTCAGTTTGATACTGTATCAGTAGCAGCAGCTGTTTGGATCAAGAGCAAAGTTGGCACATGGGTCCAAATATTCAAATTAAAATTATGTTCATAAAGACAGAAAGGCTTGTGGCTACCTAGGTAAGGCTCAGTTCAGTAGTTGAGCCTGAGATATCTTGAGGGATATCATTTACGTAAATGATATCCCTCAACTTTGTAGACATGAATGATGAAAATAACAGCCTCTAAAAGTGACTGAATTTATGGCATTACTATTTTTTCAATAATAAAAACATTTACCATATGTTAGGCATACCATAAGCCAAGGTCACAACAGCAAATTAAACAAACAAACAGCCTTAGGGGTTTGTACCTTTGTCAAATCTCTGTACCTTTGTACCTTTGACAAACCTCTGTACCTTTGTCTTAATTTTGCTGTGAACTTGAGGCTGCTCTAAAATAATAGTCTCTAAAAAAAGAAATTGCTGCTTTCATGGGGTTCAGGTTCCAGAGCGGGAAAACAAACAATAAATAAATGTTAAAAATATAATTTCAGGTAGCGATACGTGTAGAAAGAAAAAGAAAACTGTTAGAATAAAGAACCATAGTGATGGAGGATCTCTTGACAAAGTGACATTTGAATTATTTGCTTAATAGTACGCTTAGGTTTGCAAGTTAAACACTCAGCAATCAATCATTCAACAAACACTGATGGCCCACTTATTTGGTTTCAAGCCATGTGGGGCAACAGGTCCTGGGTGGAAAAAAATCAATAAACCACAGCTTCTGCTGTCAAAGTGCTTGCATCTTAGTAAGGGAAGACAGATACATCACAGACACACAAGTGTTGGGATTTTGTTTATGTTTTTCTGTTCTGGTGGTCCTGTTGTTAGCAACTGAAATACCGTAACTGTCTTTTTCCAAGTCCAAGCGCCTTGCCCATTTCTCAGCCTGGACACAGCATTTACGTCCTCAGGTCCTGAAACTCCAGAGTAAGCAGATGGCAGCCCTCTGAGCTGTGAGCACGTTTTGCAACACACCCACGATGGACATGAAGAGTTGTGAAAATATTAGCAGAGAAATTTTTCTGATAAATTGAAAATCTACCAGAGCTAACTGTTTGAACCATCTTTTAAATGATGAAATTCCTTTAAGGGGTTTTAGAATGGTATAGAAGAGGAAGGCGGGTAAGATGGAACAGGATTAGCCATAGAATGAAACCAGGTTATGGATACAAGGGGGATTCATTACACTATTCTGCCTACTTCTATACTTGTCTAATGTTTTCCATCATAAAAAGGGGGGTTTTGTTTTGTTTTGCTTTTTGTTTTATGTGACAAAGCCTAGGACCTGTAAGTTCCATGCAGGTCCTGGGAAAACCATTCTTATACAGATATCTTGGATTCATAGCTATTTCAAAATCTACTTATTTTGGCTAGTGATTTTTTTACATGCAAGAAAGATAGTAGAGTATCCACGTAGGCTGATGACTAAAGATGAATATGTATATGAACAAATCCTCAGTTTAGCATCCAAACTGTGTATTAATGCAAGTGACTATCAGAAAAAACAACAACAACAACAGTCTAATTGCTTTCACCTAGTTCATAAGCCACATTCACTGAGTTCCTACCAGGAGCCTGACTTGATATTTTCTCAATTATGTCACTGATGAGATTATGAGAATATATTTCCAGTTTCTAGATGAGGAAACTAAGCCTGAGAGGGTGGGTCTCTTGCTTTAGGTCACAGTGAGCAGAGATAAAGGCTAGGGCTCTTTCCATTCTACCATTACTTCATGAAAATGAAACTCGTGAACAGACAAATAGAAGGCAGGACAATTCTCCTGAACTGAAAACCCTGCTTGGCATTCTCCTTTTCCTCATAGCTGACTACTTCCTACCTCTTGATATTTACAGGGCAATCTGAAAGGCAAAATACATCAATTCCTGGGGCTAGGGGAAGAATGAAGAAAAACTGAGAAAGCAGGGCAAACCTCTGTTTTATTATTCTCTGAATAGCAAAAGTATTTTTTGAACGTTTAAAAGATATTTTAAACAATTAAAACTTTAACATTTAAATCATCTAACTCAAAACTGCTGAAACCACCAAATGGAATTTCCTTGGAATTAAATATTATTATTACAAATTATGAGAGATAAAGCATTTTCAAAACTAGGAGTCATCAAAGAAATGGCCTTAAAATTATGTCTGTTTAAATCTTTTCAAATTATCTAAAAGAAAGCTGTAAATTGGGGTATTAAGAGGAAATAAAATACAAAGTTGTGTGTATTTTCCATTTTTAAAATTTTGAATCAATAGCTGTATTATATTATAACCTAATAATTTATATATAATCAAGCATTTATTAAAATATTCTGGGAAAATTCTCTTTTATTTATAGGCGATCACACCAAACAGAAATAGAATGTGAATTAAGCAGAGATGTATAGGGAAAGGATGAGAATTGAAAATCAGAAGAAATGGATTGCAAGCCTGGCTTTGGTACTTAAGACCTTATAAAAAGGAGCAAGTCATTTGGCGAGAGGCAAGATAAGAGAGACAGACTAGCAAGAGAAGGAGAAAAGGACCGTAATAAAATTCAACTGAAATTGAGAGCTCGCAGGCAAAACTTCATAACTAGATTTAAAAACCATGTGTAGAAACACAACAGTCATTCACAAAATGTGTGTGTGTGTGTGTGTGTTTAACTTGTCCAACATGTTGAACTGGTTATAATTTTTTTTTAATTTTAAATTAAGATCTTATAAATCTCCTGGGAATTTACGGTGTCTAGAGACTGAGAAATGGTATTGCAGATAGAGGAACAAGTGCAGGGCCATGGCAGCACACAGCTGCTGTAAAGAAGCGACCCTCCTCCCTCACTGGACCACCAGAAATGCAGCATATTGATTTTCCTAGCCTCAGTCTGCAGCATGGTTAAATGTCATTCAATACTAATGCCAACACTGTTTTGCTAAATGCCTAGAAAATAACATTTTGTCATGATTTCAAAAATCATATACCAGTATTTAAAAATATCTGAGGACTGAGAAGAAAACAAAACAAAACCAAAAAGTTGAGGTCAGTAGGGGTAGTTGAAGTATAGTTGGAATAAACTGGAAATCGATTCAGTTAAGGGCAACTCCCATGGCTAGACCTGTACTTCCTTCCCAATACAATAAACATAGTATGTAATTATGAACCTGGGAACAAAGTTCCCCTAGTTAGAAGAAAAGCAAATATGCCTGCAAATCTCAAGTGAGATAAACAACTGAGCATTAACTGCGAAAAAATAAAACAAGTGCCCTAGGACCAAACCTCAGATTTGGAATAAGCCCTTGTAGTTGGGGAAAGTGAACCAAGGCACAATCTTTCATTTCTAGAAATTACATGTGGATAGAACTGCATGCGTGTGCTGCTGCAGGGCAGAGACCACATGTTATTTATCATGTTATCCCCAGAATTTAGCAGAGGACCTGACACAAAATTCAGTAAATGTCTGTGGGATGAAAGAATTCTGCAACTATAGTCTATACATCGTCTGTCCAAGTTTTGAAAATGTAGCCCCAAACACAGTAAGAAAAGAAATTTTACATCAACTGCTGGTACACACAAACACACACACATAATACAATGAAGCAACACTTAATTTAGGAGAGAATGCTGATAGTTCCTATTCTGTTCTGTATTATTTGACTTATAAGAAGTATTTGGCTATGACAGACTAACTGATTTCATAATCCACTAATAAATCAAGACCAGTAGTTTAAAAAACAGACTTATGCTATTTCTTTTTCTATTGCTTAACTTCTTACATTTTTAGGCTTCACAAAGTATAGGTCACTTTTTTTAAATCACATTTTTCATTGAAGTACAGTTAATTTACAATGTTGTGTTGAAAATTTCAAGTATATAGCAGAGTGATTTGGTTATACATTTATATCTTCTTTTTCAGATTCTTTTCCATTATAGGCTTAAGATATGGAGTATAGTTCCCTGTGCTATACAGTAGGTCCTTGTTGTTAACCTATTTTATATATAGTAGAAAAATCACTTTTAAAAAAATCTGGAAGGAAATTTAGAAAGTATTCAGATCAACTATAAAAACTGTTGCACCAGTTATAAGCTTAGGTAGGCAGGTAGGTTTAATCACTAAGTTGTGTCCAATTCTTGCGACACCATGGACTGCAGCCCACTAGGATACTCTGTCCATGAGATTCTCCAGGCAAGAGTACTGGAATGGGTTGCCATTTCCTTCCCCAGGGGATCTTCCCCAACCAGGGATGGAACCCGGTTCTCCTGCATGGCAGGCAGACTGTTTACCAAAGAGCCACCAGGGAAGTTAAATGCCCTAGGACCAAACCTCAGTATTTGGAATAAGCCCTTGTAGCTGGGGAAAGCTTACTATGATGGAATTCCATTCAGTCAATATTGTTTAATTATGAGTATTTCTCCACCAAAAGCAGATTGGTCCTACCTCACACCATACAAAAAATTTCACTCAAAATTACATCGCAGACCTAAAAGTAAGAATTAAACCTATAAATCTGTGGCTACCAGATGTGGGAGGGGGGGAATTAAAGGATAGTCAAAAGGTACAAATTTTCAGTTATAAAATAATTTAAGTCTACTAGAGATGATGGATATTCACTAAACTTATACTGTGATGATCATTTCATGATGCATGTAAGTCAGATCATCATGCTATATACCCTGAAGTTAGACAGTGCTGTATGTGAATTATATCTCAGTAAGACTGGAAATAATAATTTAGTCCTAGAGATGTAACACACAACATGATGACTATAGTTAGCATTGCTGTATGATACTAAGAAAGTTATTAAGAGTTTAAAGCCTGAGTTCTCATCACAAGGAGAAACATTTGCTTCTGTTTTTATTGTCGCTGTATGAATGTTGCTTAAACCTATTGTAATCATTTCACAACATACCATATATCAAGCCATCATGCTGTACACTTTAAACTTATATAGTGATATATGTCCATTATTTTGCCATACAAGCGGGGGAAAACTCTGTCAATAAACTAAAAATCATTGGGTTGTACATTTAAATTAGATTTTTTAAATGTCAGATTCTACAAATTATATTTCAGCTTTTTTTTTTTTTTTTAAGCAGACTGGCAGTCTGGAGCGATCAAGAAGAGGGACGCATGCAGCACTTCGATGCCTGAGCAGAGAATGCTGAGCCAGAGTCAAACTGTCTACCTACCTGGCAGGCAAGGAAGTAGGGTTTTTCGGTGATGGTCTTCTTTTAAGTCCTTCTAGAGCTATGATTCGGAGAAGGCAATGGCACCCCACTCCAGTACTCTTGCCTGAGAAATCCCATGGACGGAGGAGCCTGGTGGGCTGCAGTCCATGGGGTCGCTAAGAGTCGGACACGACTGAGCGACTTCACTTTCACACATTGGAGAAGGAAATGGCAACCCACTCCAGTGTTCTTGCCTGGAGAATCCCAGGGACGGGGGAGCCTGGTGGGCTGCCGGCTATGGGGTCGCACAGAGTCGGACACGACTGAAGCGCCTTAGCAGTAGTAGTAGAAGAGCTATGATTCTTCAGCTTCCTGTTTTATGGGCCAGGCGGAGGAGATGGATCTGTTGAATTAAATTCTGAACGTTCTCCAAGATGATAAACATCCTCACGATATTTTACTTGTAACTGCAAACAAGAACCAGCTTCCCTAGAGGAAAAAGAACCGGCTAAATTAAGATGCTAAGGAGGTGGAGAGCATCGTGGGCAAGTAACTGATAACGCTTCTTGAAATCACGGGCTCTATTCGCTCCCCAAGGACTGCCAGACTCAGAACAGGGTGTGCTTTTCAGCAAATGGGATCGGAAACAGACACGGTAAGTAAAGGCCTCATGTCCAGAAGACCAGAGGCTTTCTAGTTGGCCATCTCTCAGCCCCGCTTTGGACAGGTTCACGGGAGAGGCAGGAAATGAAGGTGCCCAGAGTCCACCCGGTCCATGCACGAGGCAGCTGGAAGCCAAACTGCGCCTCACTCTCCCAGCCTGAGTCCCAGGCCCCGCCCCACTCGCAGCCCCCACCCACACACACCAAGTGTCCGGCTCCCTCGGCGTCAGAAACACTGCGAAAGGAATTTCAAAAATTCTGTCAACGAGTTTAAGGAATACTTTAAATTTTTCCAATCAAACTTTGTCACTTTAAGTGAACCACGAATACCAGCGGGAAATACGAAATGCGAAAGTGTTGAGTGGGGTGGGGGTGGGGGTGGCGGGGCGGGGAGCTGAACGTGTGCAGCGTCGTTAGGTAGGGATTAAAAAAATAATAAAACAGGTGGTCCTTAGTACGTCCTCATTTCTTTCTTTCTTCCGTTTTAAAATTTTGACTTAAAAGGATGTTACTGAAAAGGACTTGAGGGGAAACGACAAAAACACCCGCAGACCACCGTGCGAAGGCGAGAGCCGCGGGCCGGGAGAGGCGGCGGCTCGGGAGCCCCACACCTCGTCGGCTCTCCCCGACGTGACCGCGGGCATCCTCCCGGGCTCCGGCCGGTCCCTCGTCAAGGAAAAACGGGACCATTTCGGGGCCGCCGCCCAGCGGCGGCAGCGAGGAACAGGCGGGGCCGGGCGCAGAGCAGGTTCGCCCGCTGGACGGTGGGCGCGGCGCGCGGGGGGCCCTACTGTGCGCCGGGCGGCGGCGCCGCGGCCGCGCCCCTCCCCGCGCCCGCGCCCCCGCCCCGGCCGCCGCGGGCGGGGCCGACCGCACTCGCGAGCCCGCGCCCGAGCCGCCGCCGCCCGGGGCGCTCGGCGCGGCCGCCTGGACACCGGAGCGGGCCGCCAGGCCACCGGCGCAGGTCAGAGCCGGGCGGCCCCGCTGCGCTCGGGGGCGGGCGCGGGGAGCCGGGCGGAGGAGGGCGCGGGGTGGGGCCGGCGGGGTCTCGGGCTGAGCCGGCCCCGGGGGCGGCAGGGGCCGTGGACCGGCGGCGCCCGGGCTGACAGGTCCCGTCCCGGCCGAGGGTCGCGCCCTGAGGAGACGTCCGGGCGGCGGGGGGCACGGGCCGCGGGCGACGCGCGCGGGGCAGAGCTGCGGTCCGAGCCGAGGCGCGAGCCCGTGCGCCCCGCGCGCCTGTCCAGGGTTCGCGGGCGCGCGGGTCTGCGAGGCCCCGGGGCGCGGCGCGGGGCGCGGGGGCCAGGCAGGGAGTGGTCTGGGCGCCGCTGCCCGGGGTACCCCAGCCCCCCCGGCGCGGGATCCCGTGCGGGCGCGTCCCGCGGCCGCGGGGGTCCGGCTCCGTCTCGGCGCGCAGGCTGACCGCTGTGGGGTCGCGGTGACAGTTAAGCCTGGGGCGCACTTTGGGGGCGGGCGGAGCCGGGGGGCCGCGCTCACGCACCGGGCTGGCCGTGAGCCGAGAGGAGGGGCGCGGGACGCGGGGCTCGCTGGCCCCCGGGGGCAGCGGATGGAGGGCGCCGGCCCTTCCCACCCGCTCTGCGGTCCGGAAGGTGGCCGCACGGTGCCGTGGCTCCTCCACGTGCCGGGCTCGACTCCCGCTCCGCCGAGCCCTGACCGGGGAAGGTGGACGCAGGGCCGGCTTCACCGAAATCTCTAGTCCCTGCGTGCAGGGGGCGGAAAGTGGGTGTGTATCTGCGGTACTTTCTGCCTCGGTGTTAGGGGAGGAGCCTAAGGTAAGGAGGCTGAAACTGGGAGTAACCTATCTGCGGCTTTTATATAAGGTCAGTGGTTAGGTAAAGAAGGGGCCTTTACCTCCGCCGGTGATCAGAAGCCTGCGTCTCTAAATTCTTCCTAAGTCGCCTTGCTTAGGTGAGTCGGCTTACTCTGTAATTGCGCTCTGTTGAAATCACTCTGTTGGTGATGCGTGTCCAAAATTTGCAGGACGCTGCTCGTGAGGCTCGTGGTGATGATTATTCTGCTGTTATTATTTGGTCGTGCTCTTGTTTTACCGCGAGAATTTCATTCACTTGGGTCTGAGAGTAAGGGTTGGGGAAATAGTGTCAATTATTTGAGGAGAGAAAGCTTAAAAGAACATAGCAGTCTGTCATGAAGAAAAACTAAAGTTTTCTTCTTTTCAAGATTGAGGTTAACATGTAAAATTGATTTGTATAGATCATTGTCTGAAAACAAAACCAGACACGATGATTAACTGAGTTGTCTGAAACCTGTTGCTGGAGAAACTTGGTTTTGAAGTTCGCTATTTTCATGTCAACTATTTTTATCATTCATGAAACCAATTGTAGTTAGAGATATTGAGAGAGCAGTGACTAACACTCTTTAGAAGGTGCTGGGCAAACCTTGGACATACCCCAGGTGTTGGGTGGCAGTCTTCCTGTTCATAGTTAAGGGATCAATCGCTGACTGAAAACAGGACCTCATGATCGTCTAGATGACTTTTACAAAACCCTTCTGGAATAGAGACCCATGTAGATGTTCACTGAAGCTTCTCTCTTAAATTCTTTCCACTCCTGTGAAAGGTCTGTAGAAAACAGAGATGCTGCCAGTCAGCTTTCCGGGTGATACTTCAAAAGATCTTTTTCAAATTTGAGAACAGTTTTTATGTTGCCTATTTTCAATCGGATTCAGTCTGTGAAGTTAATAGGCACCATAGTTTTCTCTGATATACAAAACGCTTAAATGAATGCCCTTAGCCAAAAAGTGAGGATTGTTACAAAATCATCCATTATAGTCTTACTGTGTACTTCTTGTCATTATCCTTTATTTAAATTTTAATGACATGTGATACTTCACTTGCTGATAATTAGATCTTAAATTTAAAGATCTTAGGATCAATTAATGACCCACCTGCTCAATCTCCTGCAAATCACTGGAAAGGGGGTAGAAACTGGTGATTTAATTTTTAAATCAAAATTCTTTTTCACGTTTAAACGTTTGTCTCTTGCTTTTATGATAACTACTGTAAAAAAAGGGACATCAGCGAGGTTATAAAGGTTTGGAGATTTCCAGGCTAAGTTTTTTAGGCACTGTTTTTTTCATGCTTTTAAATTTAAAACAATATAATTTATTTTTAAATTAAAACTAAAACATCCACCTGCCTCATTTTCTTTATTAAACTTAGAATACCTTGAACATATTTTTGCAGTTGGCATTTTAAATAAATATTGCTGTTTTCTTTGAGGGGACTGTTTCCTTACTCTTCATTTCTTTGTATATTTTTCAGAACGGCATTTTACAGACTTAACATAGGACTTTTTAAAAATCACAATATTAATTATAACATCTCTATGACATTAAAACTGTATTATCCCTGTGTATGAAAATTTATACAGGGAAAAAGCATGACTTTAGGAACATGTATTACATTACTGATCATAGCTAATTGCTCTTAATCAGTAAAAAAAAAAAAGCATTTGTTAAAATAAGGATGTTTGCTACTATTCCTAATTATCAAGATAATTTTGTATTCGACAGTTGTATAAATGGCACAGCCATGGAAACGCACACAAGTCTTAATAATACATTTCATTTATTTTCAAATTGTGAAATGGTGTTTCACTGTCAGGAGAGTTTCATGAAAACAGTATTAAAATAACACTTTGCAAATGTTTTATATATCCTGGTCTGTTACTTTTGCTGCTTTCATAGGATTTGTATGTGCCCAATGAGCAGAACAGAAAATGTTGGTCATTCTAATTTGTGGATGTTCTGCTGAATTCACTATCACTTGAACTTGGAAATATAATCATGTCATAAAATGTGGCAAGTATACCGAAAGAAGTTTTGGGTTCCACTAAAAATAAATATCGGCTGTAAAGAATTTTTTAAAAATCCTAATCAAGAAAATGATAAAAGTCACTTGCCTATGGATATAAACATGTGTCCCCCACTACCTTCAAAATTATTAAACTGAATTTCTAACTTGCTTTTATTTTTCCTAGCAGATCTCTGTACTGCTTTTGACCTCTTGAGCTGTTGCTTTCTTTCTTAAGGCCTATAAGCAACAAAAAGGGCGGTGATTTAAAAAGCTTAATCCTTTGAAACTGATCTAATTTGACTCCACAAAAATATAATAAGATCTGTAAATAACCACCTTGCAAGCATAGATAGCCCCAGTGTATCAAACTTCAGTTAGTGTCACAGCATTCTAGATGAAAATTTTAAATTGAAGACTATTTTTGATACTCCCCGGCTTTGTCATTTACTATTTGTATTTTTATCACAACACAGAGGTAGATTTGGGGGAGTTTTATGGCGTATCTTTCGAACTTATTCTAATTTTTATTTACCTACACTTCTGTAGGTTCTTGAAATCAGCTCAAATAAAGTAGACTGTATTTGGGGGGAAGCTTTTGGAGATGTGAAGACAACTATCACCGACAATAGTGTATACTTAAATTATTTTTTATTTTAAAAAAACAGGTTTATATATTATTAGTATTTTTCTTCAACAGTCAATGTACACCTGTGTTTTAATAACAATATTTAACTCAGACTGTGAATGTTTACATTTTTAACTATTTTAATTATTATAGTGAGACAAGTCATTTATCCTGTCTAATTCTCCGTTTCCTTATCAGTGTAAATGAGGAAAGTATTGGAATTATTGTTCCGTGCTCTCTTTTTTTGTATGATTTTAAGACTTTATCAGTAAATCTGTGTATCTTAAATGATTTGACCTTGTCCCTGAATTTAATTGAGCTAATTCTTTAACACATATTAATAGTTCACCCTAGGACTAATTTTGAGATTCTTGTGAACAATGAACAGAAGATAATGCTTGCCATGTGGTGATCAATTTATCAGATGTTTCTGAAATAAGATATTTCATCATTATTCAGTTTAAACCTGTGTTTCCTATTCTCTGGTGACTCCGGACAAAAATCAGGCCAAGAATTATTTCTGTCCTGTTGATAATATTTCTGTGAGTCCTGTGTAGACACAGTGCGTAGTCTTTCGTGTCCATTTTTGCTTCTTCACGCATTTAGAAGGCGCAAGCTGTGCTTTCATTTGATGAAGTTCTAGTCTTTACATATTTTTATGGCACATACTGTGAATGCTTAATGTGTGTTTGTTTTATACTGAGGCCTATGATCCTTCAGATCAAAAGACATTTTAGTGTCGCAGCTTAAAGAATAAATAGGGACCGTGCTTGTCATAAAACATGGGGCTCCTTCTAAGAAGCCGTATCCAAAAACATAGGCTTTTAGCGACTTGAAAAGTGAACATGCCTCCTAGGAACACACCAGTTTACTAGTAGGGACTCATTGGAAAATCATGTAATTAAGGGTGCATCGTCCAGACAATAAATTTTAAATTCTTCTTATGGGTTGTTTAAAAATCCATTCTATTGTGAACTGTCTCCTATGCAAGAAAGTAACGGCCTTGACTCTCAGCCTGAACCCCACTCTGTTCTCAGTTCACCTACAGAGGCCAACTGGGGACCTCATTAAAAGTACGAGGAGGCAGAGGACAAAGAAGGGTTGGGCCATGCCTGTAGATGGGTGTTCCCCCTTTGCAGCTGGGGAGTGGGGAGCAGCCCTCATTTCCATTCTCTTCATGGGTCTTCTCTGGCTTTCTCAGAGCCATGGCTACACCTTCAGCTATTCCAGTGACCAGGCCATTCTCAACTTGAAAATCTTTTTTGGGATGGGTTTCCTTTCTGTACTGCGATTTTTCAGACATAAAGGAAAGAAATGAAGTCATCAGTTCATGCACCATGAATCATTTACAATGGAGATTTAAAACCGTAAGGGAGGATTTACACTCGATCCTATAAGTTTAGTTCAATTTGATTCAGTGTCTTAAGAAACAGTTTTTATTTCACTTCAGTGGGTTTTTTTTTTTTTTTTTAGAAAATAAATTCATTGCTAGTTTTAACTGATTTTTTTTTTTAAGAAGCACTTCAATTCGTGGATTCATCTATAATTGTAATATGTGGATAAGACCCTTTGAGACACATTTCCTGACCTTCTGGGAAGAGTTCAGATTAGCATAGACCCGGGGTGTGAATTCTGCACAGATTACCGTAGATAAGGAGAAGGTAGCTAGGAGGGAGAGAGAAAATTAGGGAAATACCCTGAGTGGGAGTGTAAGAGGTCTGTGTGCACTCACTTCCCACACTCAGCGGGTTGCACAGTAATTGTACAGAGACCTGAATAGAAGGGGTTGGTTTCTAAGAATTTACCCTGTGCCTTGGTGACATCAGAAACTTTTAGGACAGCTTTGACTTCTAAAGTTGCTGCTTGGCACTGTCGCTGTCTCGGGCGCTCTAAGTTGCTTCCGGAGAGAGCCCCAGCAAGTGAACGGAGACAGGATATTATTATCCTGTGTGTTTAAGAAATAACTACTGAATGATGAAGACTGCCTCGTGCAGCAGCGAGATGTTGGAAAGAACTCCTTCACCTTGACCCCACCCCACTGACCATCATTTCGCCTCCGCTGCCTGTGTCCTTTGAAAGTTTGGAGTCTGCCTTCAAAATGCCAATATTCCTAGCAGGGTTAATTCTTCAAGACATTATCAGCAAAAATTTGAGAGGTTAGTTTCCTGGTTTGCTTGCTACCTGCAGGCAAAGCTTTTAAGGAATAATAAACACACTTGAAATGTAAAGAGGGGATCAGGAGAAGGCAGAATAAAATTAAAGCGAGTCCTGTCCCCAGTTCTCCATAAGCCAGCCTTTATGAAACCAAATTTGAAAATAGTCACTTGAGATAGTGACACAAAAGGATATATTCTCCCACACAGGCATATTTTTTTCTCTTAAAAATCAACACAGGGGAATTCCCTGGCGGTTCAGTGGTTAGGACTCTGCGTTCTCATTGCCAGAGGCTGGGTTCAGTCCCTGGATGGGGAACTAAAATCCCACAAGCTGCACGGCCTGGCCTAAAAACCAAAATCAACATGTGTTGTAATTCTTCCTTGAACCATTTTTTCCTTCAGAAAAAACAAATCGTCATTCCTAAATGTCAGTTTAAGAAATTTATCAAATTTAAGGCTCTAGGAGTTGGTAGTTGGCTAGAATAATTAGATATATGACTATTACTTCTGACTATGTCTTCCTCTCTCTGGGACATTAGACAAATTATCTAGTCCCTTCTTGAGTTAGTTCTTCCAAACTTATAAAGTAGCTTTCTAACAGATTGAAATGAGAGGAATCTCTCAATCACATCATAAAAAGATATGCCAAAGATGTATAACTAATGCTTAAGACTTTGGCAAATCCTCAGATCATAAAATTTTATATATACTTTATTTTTCCTTTTATGTTTTTTGCCAAAAATACGTACAGGAAATCAATGTGTATCTGATGGAAATAGAAGCTTAGTAGCCACCTCAAAAGCAAGTTCATTAATTCTGTGAGTCAGCTGATAGGCAATGTTGAACAGTTCAGTGCAGGCCACCGTCATGGGTATAAGTCAGCATACTGCATATGCTTGTGTCGTTCACTTTCCCATAGTGTTGCTGAAGTCTAAATCTACATCAGAGAATCCCTAAGTCCTACCGTACTTACTGTTGTTTTTTTCTGCCAGTTGATAATTACCTGGATTTTGTAAACAAGGTTTTGATTGTGTATGGACAAGTACTTATACAAAATCTTTTTCTGTTTTATGTGGTGGATGAAGTTATGAAAGAGAACAAACATGTGAATGGTGTGTATATATATATACATGAAGAAGATACTGTAGCAAATTATTTGCATATGTTCAGAAGATTCGGAAGAGTGAAGAAAACACCCAGGCCTTTGCCAATGTAGGATTACTACATGTTTTCCTAAAGCATTTGGAACTAATTAGAAATACCCTAGTTTTATTTAAAAGCAATATACTTTTAAACTTTGTTTTCAACAAGGTCCCAGTTTGTTGACTTTCAGGACGAGAGCAGTACAATGTCTACAAAAACATAGATTATTAATTTCTTGAAGCAGGACTGACTGGTTTTACTCATCTTTCTGTCTCCAGCACATAGCACAGTACTCACTAGGTACTTCATACATGCTTTTGAAAGAATCAAGAAATAAGTCTATGATAAAGAGTGGTCCTTGGAGCAGCAGCAGCAGTGTCTGGGAGCTCGGTGGAAATGTAAATTCTCAGGCCCCACCCCAGACCAACTGAATCAGAAACTCTAGGGATAAGGCCTGATAATCTGTCTTTCGACAAGCCCTGCAGGGGATTCTCTCGTGTAGTGTGTGAGAACCTCTCACTGCAGCTGAGCCCCGCGTCCCATCTGAGAGCCTGGAGCCCAGTGGGCAGCGCAGTTAGTCCGGATTGTTCTCACTCTTGCCTATAGTTAAGTCTCTTGATGTATTACCCTATAGGTAGTGATAGAAGCTCTTGAGATCACCCTGTCAGTTGGCTCTGTTGGTCTGACATTTTATTAGTTAGACTCAGTCTTGTTTTGGATAAGCTTGTGTCCGTAGGGGCTAGCCGGCTATCTGCTTAGTCGGAGAATCACTGCTTCCCCTTACCTTAGCGTGGTTGCCAACAATCCCCAGTCTGTAAGTTCAGAGACTGGATTTTATACAGTATCTGAGGATGGTCTGGCCCTGGAGGACCCACATTAAACAGACTTACAAGAAATAGATTTGTAAACTTCAGTTCCAGTTTCATAACCGTAGAAACTGTATCAGTCCTAGTGATTGTTGATGATAGATTTTTTTTTTTAATCCTAAAATTCTGTGATTCAGGAATTGAAGAAATTGGTTCTCTTATGTATAGCTGTTGTCATTATCACTTAGTTCCGCCTGTTAAAAAGGCAGTTGGGCAAAATATTGCACAATCTGCTGCTGTACCCCTACCTTGGAGATTTTTTTCCAAAGAGGTGGAGGATATAGGACAAGCCACATACACGAAGATTTTCATACAAGCATTGCTATAGGAACCAATATTTGGAAATAACTATTCAACAGCAGTGGAATGCTTAAGTAAATTATGATGTAATTAGTAGGTGGAATGTTATGTAATTGTCAGTGACAAATTGGAAAACTAGAGCAAACTTGAAAACTATTTTTTAAAAAGTAACATAAAGAATGTATGTGCACCATTGATTGAAACCTTATATAAATGTGCATATGAAGGGACAATAGAAAAGTTATGAAAAAATGTATCTTATATTTTAAAATAGATATGGAAGGCTTTTTGTTTGTTCTTATGCTTTTCTTTCTTTTCCAGAGTTTAGCCATTAATATAAAATTACTTCTATACTTAAAAGCCTACATTTATTGCTTTTATTTTTTAGTACGTCTGTGACCCTGATCAGTAAAGATCAAGCAAAGAGTAAATTGAACCTTGAGAACCCTCTAGCTACTTTATTGCTTTTAAGCCATTGAAGATAATGTGAGACGGTACATGAATTCTTTTCTGTTATATCCAGTTTTAATTCACACTTAGTTTTCTCTCACACATTGGGCTTCTCTGTACTCTGCTGGACTAGTCTCTGGGAGGAAAAGATACTCCATCTTTGTTACGGCCTCTTCGTTTTTCTCAGTCATACATACGGTTTGATTTTGTTGATTCCTTTGGGCCTGTGCTCTATCTGATCTTTAGCATCCACCAAACAACAGCTATTTTAAACAATAGTTTCCAGAGTTATTTTACTTTCCAGCTATCCCCTTTTAAGTCTTTTTCTAAAAACTATGTATGTCTATTATGGATTTTTTTCCCCTAAAATTAAATAACCTGGGGATAGTTTGTCTTCTAACTCGGATAGAATTCTGAACTGGTAACCATAAATAGCTGATGCAGAAGCACAGGAGGGTAAACTCCTATTACAAATGGTTATTATGAGACCTTGATGTAATTTGTGATGAGTAGAGGTTTCCCAAAATCTTGTCAGACCTCAGAGTGAACACAGTAAAAGACAGACAGACACAGCAATATATATGTGTATACTATCCACATCCACACACACACACAGCAATGTCCTTTGAATTGAATACTTCTTCCTTTTTTCTGTTGCATTGCTCTAGAAAATCCCAGAGGGAAAATTAGTTTTGCCTTCAACTCAAATTACAGGTTACATTTTTCTTGTCACTTTCTTTGGAACTTCCTTTGAGAAACTTGTATCAGCCTGATGCCTTTAGAATAGCCTTTACCTAAATGAAAACAAAGTTTTAAACGTTATTTTAGAAACTTTATATCAGGAATATTAGCTATTTCTCTCTTCTTTCCCCTCCCCCGCCACCATTTCTGATGATTTAATCCTTAATACGGCCCAAGGCAAACCTCCGCGGCTATCACAAACCTGGAGATGCCCCTCCCACTCCCAAGAACAAATCGACAGAGAAGCTCCTTTTTAGTGAAGATTTATTTATCCAACAAAAATCTATTGAGCTCCTACTTTGTGCCAAGAGCTGTTTCAGAGAAGGAGTTTAAAGCAGTGAACAAAACAGACAAGGATATCCCTCCTGACATTCATGAGTATTGTTATCTAGATTTAACGAGGGTGTTAGTGGGAGACATGATGACTAAGAGCAGGCAATAGTCTAACTCCTGCCTCGTGACCAGGCAGCGTTGCCAGGCCAGCCTGGAACTGGGTGGCTGTCTTTGAGTTAGATGTGAAGGAGGGGAACACCTGTGTCCTTGAATATTTTTCCCAAATCTCTTATATTATTTTAGGTTATACATAATGAATAATGTAATTATTGTGTTATTTCATTTCTCTCTTAGCAACAAAGTTTACTAGCAAAGGATATAAGGATGCATCTTTTGTTAATAAGCTACTAACTTTTCTTGAAAATACAAATAATAGGATGCTGATTCACTTTGCAGAAGGAGTATTTATTTCATAGTAATTTCAAAATGGATATAGTTAAGTGGTTAACTATCCAAGTGAATTTAGTTCATAACCTTATTTATCAGAAAAATGAATTACACCTAACAAAAATGTGAAACAGATTTCACTGAGACTAGCCCATTAAAATTTAAAAAACAACAACAATACTTTTTTCCCCTGGGAAATAGTTAGCAACTTACCTTTTAAAAGCATATTTGGAATTTTTAAATATTTAGAATATAATGTTTGCTGAGTAAAAGGAGACCCAGCTCTTACTTCAAATGACTGTTCTTTGGTCAGTGTAAGTATTACAGCTATTTCAACTTCTGTACTCAAGACCCAGTTGTCCGATTACCATTTCAGTTCTGTTTTTAAATTCTCAGAAAATGTCTTACTGACCACTTAGAGATAAATCCTAAATAACATGAAACTTTGGGGGAAACAAATGGTAAGGAAAATAGATTTTGAAGGAAGTTATATGAAGTTAAGTAGAATTAATATTTTCTTATATAGACATGGGATATTAGAGTGCATCTCAATGCAGATGTAACCAAAGCCTTCAGACATTACAAATTCCACTATAAGTTATTCAAAGCTCTGTGGACGTTTATCAGATGACCACTCGCTTTCCGGCACTAGGTTTCCTTATACAGGAAGCAAAATCTGCCCACCTGGTGACATGACTTTATAGCTGGTGGCCCAGGTGCTTTTCAGATTGGGGAAGGGAATCAGAATCTAGCACCAGGCAGGCAAATAACCGAACTCAGTGAAAGTTAAGATTATTAAGTGACGGAACATAGCACATTGGTATGATGTGTCTTTAGGCCATTCGCATGATTCGTGTGCCCTTGACCATGTGTACATACCTGCTAGAACCATCTCTGATCCTGACGAAGCACAGCACATACACACAAACATTTTGGTTTTGCCCCACACATTAAGTTTTAAGGGTCAGATGGGTTTCTTTTGTCACACAACATACTTGTGAAATAATTCACCCTGGCCACTAGCTATTAAACTCAGAAAATGCAGACTAACTTTACCTTTAGCTGAAACATAATTGGAAGAGATTTACTCTGAAATGCAATTTAACACGTTCCAGATTCTATATTACTCATTGCATTTGCTGATTGTTTGCAGTCAGGTCTTACAAGTTTTATGTGCAAGTTCTGTACCAAGCAAAATTATGAATTCCTAGAGAGTAGAAATGAGCGTTGAGGAGCGTTTTATTCTTCTCATGTGTACGTGCCCTGCTTACCTTCCCTAATTCACAGCCCACAGCACAGGGGACTGAGCACATTGTCATTACTTTATAAATGCTTTCAAACTTGGTTTGACTTTGAGGACTGCTTTGTGCTGTTTCATTGTGGGTTTCTTGGTGCTGCTCTTCCGCACATCTTTAGTGTGAAGTGAAAGTCGCTCAGTCATGTCTGGCTCTCTGTGACCCCATGGATTGTAGCCTACCTGGCTCCTCTGTCCGTGTAATTTTCTCGGCAAGAATATTGGAGTAGGTCGCCATTCCCTTCTGTAGGGGATCTTCCCAACCCAGGGATCCAACCCAGGTCTCCTGCACTGCAGGCAGATTCTTTACTGATATTTAGGGAATTCCCTAAATTACTCTCTAAAAATGTTTATTTCTATTTTAACATTTTTGGTTACACAGAGTGATATGAAATTAATGCCAGAAGAAATTTCCATTTTGCTCTGCTAAAGCGAGCAAAATGGGATATGAAAGAGAAAAAAGAAATGTTAATTATAGACTTTAGCATTCTATGTTGGATCTTTTTCTTGTCCTGGTCAGAAGAACAGGTTTTAAATGGCCTGAGGGCCAGGGCGCCGTTTTGCTTTCTTGTTTGAAGACTTCCAGTGGCAACTGTAGCAAATTCAGTTTAATACTACAGCAGGGAGAAAAGTTCCTACCAGATGTATGATCCAGAATGTTACTTAGATTTATTACTCATGCAGAAAATAAAACCGGTTCCCTTTCAAACATTGTGTCAATTGTTAGATAAAACACTACATGGTCTCGGCCTATTCATTTGTTTATAATGTATAGAATAATTATATGCTCAGCTATTTCATATGTGCATCACAAGTATTATCACCATAATTGTTTAACAGTTAATCTCCTTTTACAAGGTAGATACACATTTATGAGCCACTTCAAATCAAAATACCAGGCAAAGGAACCGATTTACATATGAAAGCAAAGCAAACAGGCGAACATTTTTTTTTTTTCATGTGGCCCTGTGACCTCTCCGCGCACGCCCGCTTTTCTCCATAGGGCTGCATGTGTGCCTGGGGAATGAAGGTGGGAGTCTCTCAGCAAGAGATCAGTGCGAGCAACTCGCACCCTCTCCACCCCTGGGCAGCCTGCCATCATCCTCCTGCCGCCACACCTGTTCATCTCCTACCGGGGCAAAGAGGTGTCCCATACCTATACCTGTGACACTGAGGAAGAAGCACATGGCAGGCAGGAGGCCACAACAGGAGGAAGGATAAGGACTGACCTGGGCCTGGAGCCGGCTCTCACTGAGGATCCAGACTTGAGCGTCCTTCACTTGCGCCTCATTCACGCACAGCCAGACACAATGAGTTAAGTCCAGGTTCAGTAGGCTGCAGGCACAAAGGGAGACAGCAAAGCTCCTAGACCTCAGAGTTTAGAAGCTACATGAGTCAAAAAGGGGCAACGTTGAAGCAGTTAACCAAAAATCCACATCAGTGTGTGGTGAAGGACTGGAGAAAGCAGAAAACAAATGCTGCGAAAATTCCGAGAATGGCAAGATCAGTTGGAGTGGAGGGGAAGCCCATGAAAAGCCTGTAGAGGAGATGGGCATTGGATTATGTGTGGAAAATTGAGGAATTGACAGGATAACCTTAAGAAAAATCCAAAAGAGGGCTTATATGTAGACGTGTGGCTGATTCCCTCTGCTGTAAAGTAGAAATGAGCCCAGCATTGTAAAGCAACTGTACTCCAATAAAAATTAATTTTGGAAAAATGGAAAATGACTTTTAAATATACCAGAAAAGAAAAAGGAATCCAAATACAATTTCATGAATATGAAATACTCAGACTAGGCAGATTCATAGAGATAGAAAGCAAATTATTTGTTGCCGGGGCTTGGAGGCAGAGGGGGCCAGGGGAGTGACTGACTGCTTGATGATGCAAGATTTCCTTTTGAGGAGATTAAGCTGTTTTAGAACTTGATAGAGGTGACAGTTGCACGACTTTAAGAATGTCCTAAGTATCATTGAACTGCACACTTTAGAACAGTTAATTTTATGTATGTGAATTTTACGCAGAAGCAAAAAAAGTTCAGGGCTTGAGACGGCGTAAGAGGAGGGGGAAAGAATTTCCAGGGCAAGAAAACAAAGCCTGGACTAGTGAATAAGCACAGGCTTGGGAGGTCATTCTGCAGAGATCATCCCAGCGGAAGTGGGTCGTGTGTCTGTGCGAGGAGTGAGAAATGGGATTGGGTGTAGATTTCAGATGGGATGAGAAAGGTTCTGGGATGTAGGCAAAGGAGTGTGGGCTTTATCTTGTAAGGACGGTTGGGATTCCAGGTCTTGGGGGGAAGAGTGAGATGATTTAATCAGAAGGTTCATTTGGCAGTAGTGTGCAGGGCAAGCAGCTAGGAGGCTATCGCAAAATCTGGACAGAGGAGGGCCTGTCAGAACAGAAAGAGACAAAAGGAGAGGGCCGTTGTGAAGCAGCTTCTGGAGACGGCTCCTGCCCTGATGCTGCTCTGCTCATTGTCGGTTTCCGACTTGGTAAAAGGTAAGCGCAGATATGAGGATAAGCGTTTACAGACGTTTATGGTAGAAAACCAGCGTACGCTTATCAAAAGGGAAGGGGGAGATGAATTAGGACTTCGAGACTAGTAGATACATATACTATGTATTTTGCAGTCGGAACTAGCAACTCACTCCAGGATTCTTGCCTGGAAAAATCCCATGAACAGAGGAGCCTGGTGGGCTACAGTCCATGGGGTTGGAAAGGGTCGGACTTGGCTGAGTGACTGAGCACAGATACAGTAGTATGCATAAAATAAACGATCAACAAGAACCTACTGCATAGCACAGGGAGCTATAGTCAGTGTCCTGTAGTAACCTACAGTGGGAAAGAATCTGAAAAAAGAATATATATGTATGTATAATTGAATCACGTTGCTGTGCCCCTGAAAGTAACACAACATTGTGAATCAACTATATGTCAAATTTAAAAAAATAAATGAAAACCATCTTTAATGGGGGAAAAAAAAGTCTATATTGTCATGACACTCAGGCACATGCTTTTTTTTGCATTTCATAAAAGGATCCACAACAGATTAAAAAGAAAAATGCCTTCATCCTGAGCTAGAACTCCACTGTCCTAAAGGACAGATGGACTGGACGTAGGGACTGGGTCTTGCAGGGCAGTCGGTAGCCGTGTCAGCAGTTTTATGGCCCATTTTTATGGCACTTTACCCTGTGCCACGCGTCGTGCTGGCTCTCGATGAACAGTGAGCAAGGCGGGTTGCTCCTCTCCCTTATGGAGCTCCTAGGTCATAGATTATCAAAGGATTGCTAGAAATTAAAGGGAGGCATACGTGAGCTCAGTGTAAAGAAAAAAATCTCACAACTGCAGTTGTCCAAAGGTGGGGAGGGCTCTCGTGTGAGTGCCAAGTGCGCGCTTTTGTCAGTGGAGAGATTTAGGCAGAACCGGAGTGGCTGTCTGTGAAGAGGTCTTATTTGATAGGAGAAATGAATCAGGGGCTTTATAAAGTCCCTTCCGATGTGAAGGTGATTCTGTGTTCTGTAACATTAACTTAGAAAGACAGAGTTCTTTCTCTTTTTCTAAGGTGAAGTGTAGTTGACTGACAGGATTGCGTAAGTTTCGGGTATACAGCTGGTGATTGCAGCATTTTTGCAGATGACGTTTCTCTTTCTTATTGGACCATGTCGGAACAGCAACGCCTGCCCTTCTCATTACTTGTAATTAGATTTCCCTAGATTTGCCTGCAAATTTGATTTTTAAACATACCCGCGCAGTGAGTTCCACAGTTCTTTTTAAAGAAAGTACTGTTTTCGAATGCCTTTTCAACTGTCATTTATTCCCTATTTTACTGTTCGTGAAGTTCCTCTTCCATGTGACATTTGCACAGGCAACGCAGATTTCTGCAGAAGTTACATAAATCACAGGCAGTCTCCTGACCCCTAAATCATTAGTCCCCACTCCTGTGGTGTAACGCAAAGGCCAAACAAGACCAGGCGTGGCTACCCATGTGGGGAATGTCTCTGGGATTCCATTTTGGTCTGAGTAAAAGCTCAAATAACTTTTGTTTTTCAGCTTATTTCACTTAGTTATGACAGTCTCCAACTCTTGCTGTCAACATTTGAGCAGCTCAAATGAGCACAGATTGATTGTACTTGGGAGGATCCGGAGAACGGGACTCCTGTAGGAGTGATGCGTGCCTGCTCAGCGCCAAGTCGTGTCCGACTCTTTGAGGCCCCACGGACTTTGGCCCCCCGGGCTCCTCTGTCCATGGGATTTTCCAAGCAAGGATACTGGAGCGGATTTGCCATTTCCTCCTCCTGGGAATCTTCCCAACCCAGGGATTGAACCCACATCTCCTGCCATCTCCTGCCTTGGCAGGTGACCTCCTGAGCCACGAGAAGCCCTGTACTCAGTAAATATTTGTTGAGTGTTGTTCATCGAACAATATGGTGGACAAAGCACTTCACATGGGAAACTACTATAAACACAAGCACGAAAGTAAAGAGAGTGTGAGTTTAGAGAAAAAAAAACAAAGACAAGTTCCCGAAGGCAACAACATCCTTTCGTAATTACCAGTGTGAATACTTTTTGGCTCAGTAATTGTGGAGGCTTCTTAATTTCCACACAATATTTAAGATGCCAGTGCTGGCCCTTTCTGAGTCTGTATCCACAGAGAGCAGCTGAGCTGAAATGGGAAAGGCCATTTCCTCTGGCTCTGCTTTCTGGGCCTCTCCGCCCCCGTCTCTTTCCTCCTTTCCACCCTCCTCTGGCCCCCCTTGCCCCTCCATCCCTGCTCTTTCTGTTTGTTATTGTTTAGTTGCTCAGTCGTGTCCGACCGTTTTTGTGACCCCATGGACAGTAGCCCGGAAGGCTCCTCTGTCCATGACATTTCCCAGGTAAGAACACTGGGGTGGGTTGGCATTCCTCCTCCAGGGGCTCTTCCTGACTCAGGGCTTAAACCCACGTGTCCTGCATTGCCAGGTTACTCTAACTCTGTTCTTACTCCCCACCCCCACCCCCCCTTTTTTTTTTTAAATATTCTGATGTTTTCCATATTCTGTCCCTTTTTTTCCTTCTTTTTCTGCTCTCTCATCTGATGGCCCTCTTCCTTTTCTCATTTCCCGGTTTCTAGTATCTCTCTTCTTGGTCCAGTCTCTTAAATACAGTATGGAAAAGGAATGTGTTTTTAATCGACTAATCAAATAAGGACATAGGTATTTTTTTTTCTTTATTGCAGTGTGATTGACATAACTGACATAAATGGACATAAATTTAAAATGTACATTCTGGTGATCTGAAATACCTGTGCATTGTGGAAGACTTCCCTCTGTTTGTTAGTTAACATCCATCACCTCACAAATACCTCTCTCTCCTTTATTTATTTATTTATTCTTTTTTGGAGAGAACATGTAAGCTCTATGCTCTTCGCAAATTTTGATATAATACAGTGTTAACAGTCACCACGAGCACATTCAGGGTTTTTCACTCCAAATGTAACGTGAGCAACATGCTTACGTTGCTCTTTCAGATATGAAATAAAATTGCTTATCCCTTATAAATGGATTTTGATTGATTTTTTAAAAAATTAGTGAATCGCTAATCCTCAGATTTGGAGAAGGGGATCAACAGATCTTAAGTCATAATTCCTCGTAAAGCACCATAGCTTATGGAAATAGCTAATGGTCTTTAACAACTTTAGTTCCTCATTTTTCCACATGGTTCATGTATCAGATATATCATGGGATCCTTTAGCACCATCTAATTTTTTAAATTACATCTTGATTTACACAGTTACACAAGAGCTGGAATATTTCTCTGTTTTGTTCATTGTTTATTCCCAGTGCCTCGAACACTGTTAACAAATGTCAGATGCTCAACAAATAATTGTTGCTTTTTTTTTTAAGTTTAGAAGTCTTGTGGTTTTTTTTTTAATATTTAGTTTTATTTATTGATTTCACTGTGGCGGGTCTTAGTTGTGGCTTGCAGGATCTTTGATGTTTGTTGGGGCATGAAAGCTCTTGTTGCAGCATGTGGGATCTAGTTCCCTGACCAGGGATCAAACTCAGGCCACCTGCGTTGGGAACACAGAGTCTTAGCCGGTGGACCACCAGGAAGTCCCTATTGCTTTTCACTTCAAATCTGCAGTTTCATTCTCCTTCCTAATCCTGAATAGGTATCATGACTTTTTGGAGTAATATTATTATTCACTGGGATAACAAAGATTGGTTTATAAATGTAACCATAGGATTTCATGTTTAGGTAATGCTTCCTTCCAGTTCAGTCTCCACTTCAGTCTGCTCCACAGTTTCAATCCTCAGCTAAACTGTCATTTACCCATCCTTCTAAAGGACTCTTCCTTAACTATCTCAGGCATCAAAAAAATAACCCAGCAGTTGACAGTAATATTTAATATTTACCGAGCCCTGATTCTATAGCAGGCTCCATTTTAGGCACATTACATACATTGTCTCATTTTAGTCTGCCAGCAACCTGTTAAAGGTATACACTATTATCTCTGTTTTGCAGATGAAGAAACAAGCACAGAGAGGTAAAAATAACCTGCCAGGTGATAAAACTAAGATCTGAACTCAGGCAACCTAAACCCAGGCACCTTGTCTTGCACATGCTAACAAGAGTCTAATTTCCCAGTGTTTAACTTGCCGGAGAATGAGATAAGTACACCCCATACTACCAGCACCGTTCCACACCTAACAATTCCATCCACAGAAGTGTACCTGTATTCAGAGGTACCCAAGGATTAGAGCCAAGCTTTTCAGTTGTTTTGGTTCCCTGCCAATTGGTTTATGTGTTAGAAGGAAGCAACCTGAAAGTACTTATAATTGTTACTTGGGACAAAGTAAAGTAGATCACCAAATCTTGATATTCAGTAACTCCACTGTCACTGAAAACCAACCCCTCTTAGGAGATTTCTTTATTTCCATTTTTCCCTTTCTCTTAAATTCCTCTTCATTCAAATAAAGTTACTTGATTTTGTCACCTCAGGCTATAGACATCAATTTAATAGCCAGTTTTGAATGGGAATGTTATAAAAATCTATGGAAGGGTATGATTGGCTCATCTTGACTCTGGCTTCTCATGGAATCAGTCAGCAATTTGGGGGCGGAGAGGTCAGTGGCAGACCAGGTATTTAACTCAATGGGATAGAAATTAGTCATTTGGGAGCATTCATACACTTTCGCCTTCCCTCAGTGCACCAAAGAGACTTTTCATTTGAGAGCATCTTGGAGAAGGAAATGGCAACCCACTCCAGTATTCTTGCCTGGGAAATCCCACGGACAGAGGAGCCTGGTGGGCTGCAGTCCATGGGGCCCCAAAGAGTCGGACACGACTGAGCAACTTCACTTTCCTTCTTTTTCTTTTCTTTCCCCTGTCCCTTAGAATAGTTGATTTTACTAGGTCAGTTCCTGCATTTTTGGCAGGTATTGGAGAATGAGTAGAAAGGGGCTGGACATGAAAAGTTGGAGGAGATTTAAAGTTGCCACAGTTCTAAAGAGCTCGGACAGAGAGGAAGACGAGATTGTGACATTACTGGGCTGGGGATGGAGGACATGTTGAGTTACGAGGGCTTTTGCTGAAGGAGATGCTTTGGAAAGCATAGGACATGAAAAAGTCAAAGGAAAGGGAGGTGAGAGGGTCTTCTGTGGTTTTGAGTTGAGCCTCCTTGAACGTCTGGTGACCCAGACGGTAAAAAATCTGCCTGCAGTGCAGGAGACCTGGGTTCAGTCCCTGGGTTGAGAGGATCCCCTGGAGAAGGGAACGGCAACTGCTCCAGTATTCTGGCCTGGAGAATTCCATGGACAGAGGAGCCTGGCGGGCTATAGTGCATGGGGTTGCAAAGAGTCAGACGTGACTTAGCGACTTTCACTTAACGGCGCACCATTGCGCAAATAGAATGAAAACCAAGAAAAGCCTAATGGATTTATTAAGAAGGAGCCCACTTGTCACTTTTGCTTGAGTTTCAGTAGAAAGGTGGGTGGTGAAAGCCACACTGAAGTGGGTTGAGTGAAATAATAGAAAGTGAGAAAAATGTTCAAATACATTTGAAAACTAGTGAGCTAAATAGCTAAGCAGATTGTTATTGTTGATACTGTTGGGTTTTTTTCTGATTGAAGAGCTTACAGAACATATGCAATGTTAACGTACTTTATTAATCTCCAAAGATGAACAATATGTGCAGATTCATTTTGTGGTGGAAGCTTTTCCACTGGAAAATCTTGAGGAATCTAGTTATCTATAGAACGCATATTTGGGGAGATGCTGCTGTAATCTTTCACAAATAAGATGATGTTGGCTGTAACTTTGAGATTAATACTCTTGTTTTTAAAGTTTCTTAGATCTCTAAGGAAATATTTTCAAGAATGAATGTTGAATTTTACCGGGTATTTTTCTGGTGGTTTTTGAGATAGTCATGTGGTTCCAGTGCTGGAACACATTATTCTAATAGGTTTTCCAATATCAAATCTTCTTTGTCTTTCTGAGATAAATTCAATTTTATTATGGTGTTTTATTCTTTTACTGTACTATTGGCATTTGTTCATTAGCATTTTCTTTGTACATTAGTGTCAATATTAATAAGTGAAGTTGGTATTTTTGTTCTCGTTAGGTGTTGAAAATTAATTTGGTCACTCTTTTTCTTTCTACTCAGAAACAATTTTTGTAGCAAAAAGCATTTCTGCCTTGAACACTTGAAAAAAAATTATCTATAAAATTATCAAGGCCCAGAGCTTCTTGGGGAAGTAATTCTTTGATAAGTTTTCAGTTGTTTCCATTTTAAATTATTTTCCTGTTTCTTAAGTCAACCTTTACCATTTTCACCATTTCAGAGAGCGTAGAGTAAGTTGCAATATCATCTACTTAGATTCTGGTAGAAAGCTTGTCTCGGATAATAGAAAGGTGGATGCGTAGATGTGAACAGACCCTGTCTAGTGTGGGTTGTGTTGAAGTGGGAGGGGCTCGTCTGCTCTCTTCGCAGCCTCATTCTCTGGCTCACGTCGACGAGGAGAGAGATTTATGAATGAATGACTCTACACCAGTCTGCATTTAATTGATCAGACGGGGAGCATGAAAGAACTATAACCCTTGGTACATACTGCCCCCAGAATAGATCTAGTTTCTGCCCGATTATTACATTTTATGTCTGGAAACTACACCTTCTATGGCACAGTGCAGTTCTAAATGGATACAGAGAGCGGATTACTGAGTTTACCAAAGAGAAGGGGCTTGAGAAAAAGTTAGAGAGACTTCCTGAAAGTCACAGAAACTGGCCCAGTTTTCTGTCTGGTCCAACTCTTAGGGCCACAAGGTAGGAATACGTAGCAGTTTCCAGAGAGCTTAACTTTTTCCTGTCAATTTTTTTTTTAATGAATTCATATGTATTTCAGGTGAGTGTCAAAAAAAGCTAATATGATTTAATCTTGGCCTGGCATCAACATTCTTTACTTTTTCAGATAGAAATTTTATTCAAATTTTTCTTTATCAATATTTCTTTCCTTGTGTTTTCACATATTTAAACCCTTTTTAGTTGACTTAAGGGTGAAAAAAGTCAAAGTGGTAATCCATTGTAGATAAGCTGTTTCTCGCGTATTGATGTGGGGACTCCTTTCATTTTTCACTAACAGATGAGAGAGTGTTTCACATGCAGACTACATGCTACAATACAGATCAACAGTCAGAAAGCAAAGCGTGATGGTCTAAGACTCAGGCAAGTTAGCTCTGTCTGTGCCCCATGCTGAACACAAAATAGTTACCTTAACCGTTGATACTGAGTTCACATTAGGAAGTTTTCAATTTCCAAACAGAAGTACTAACCAATGCTGGGGAAACAAACAAATAATCAAACAAAATACACGGGCTGCAGTTTACATTCCTTTCATGCAGAAATAACAAAATGAGAAAGCATTTTATGTTCATGATCCACTACGTTTATGCCTTTGATACAGTTCATGAGGTTCTCACCGCAAGTATACTGGGGTGGTTTGCTATTCCCTCCCCTGGGAAAGATTGAGGGCCTCTGAGGATGAGACGACTGGAAGGCATCACCGATGCAATGAACATGAACTTGGGCAGACTTGGGGAGATGGTGAGGCCCAGGGAGGACTGGCGTTCTGCAGTCTATGGGGCCGCAAGGAGACATGACTGGGCCACTGAACAACAGCAACACATTCATGCCATTCATTGGGTGTAACAGATTAGTTTTTGCAAATTCCAGATGGAAGGGTGCAGAATTTTTAAAAAAAGGAAAGAAAAATGAGAATTTGGGGGAGGTTAGACTGGGCAGAATGTTGGGTCTGGCTGTGAAGGCCCTGATGATAAGGCTTTGCCACTGGGTGCTATTTTGTCTTTATGGAACACACAGCTATTCTCGGATCCCTGTGTCCTTTGTAAGAGCCAAGGATACACATTCTTAGACCTTTGGCATGATTACTCAATAATCTGTTCTCTGCGTCTTCCTTTTATAAATCTGTTCCACTGGGAAGGGAGTTTGGGGGAGAATGGATACATGTATGTATAAGGCCAAATCCCTTTACTGTCCACCTGAAACTGTCCCAAAATTACTAATTGGCTATACTCACAAATAAAATAAAAAGTTTAAAAAAAATTTTTTTAAAGGCTCCACATGAAATGTGTGACATCTCTTGTCTCTAAATGGCTGTTACACTTTTACTTTAGGTTAGCAGGCATGTGCCCTCTAGAACAAGCTTGTATGTTCATAAATGTCATCTTTGCTGTATATAACTTTTATCAGTCACCTATCTTTTGAGGTTAGTAATCCTTTTAAGATCTAGTTTTTCTTAAGTCTGCTCAGCAACATAGGTGCGATTATTAATTCTGCATAAAAGATGGGTGAGACAAAGGACCTTGACTGATGATCAGTGACAGACTTGCCTTTTCAGGAAGATTCTCCATGATTTATGAGTCAGTCTGTTGTTTGCTTCTAGAGAACACAAAGCATTTTAAGCTCAGGGAAAGCAAACATTCAGGATGAAATCCAACAGAGGAAATACATGTATTTCTGCTTATCCATTTTGACAGCTGAGGTTGTCTAAGAATTTTGAATATGTGTGTATATTAAAAATCTTCTTTCTTTTCAGTTGTTCAGGTTTGAAAGAAGCCACAGCATACAACTCTAAGCCACAGACATACAAGAGGGACGTTTCCTTAAACAAGTGTCACTCCTGAACGGTAGGTAAACTCAGAACTTATTGCACTAAATTTGTATTTAAATGAATCTTAAAAAAAAATACTGCGAATGCTTCATAGTATTTTCTTGCAAAATTTCTTAGAGAGCTTTTATTTTGACTATCAGAATACTTTCTACTGTATAATCTACCAGTCAGTGAACAGAGGCCACAGTAACTTACTTGTCTAAGACAAAACAAAGATAGGAAAGTGACCTAGAAGCTGAGAAAATACCTCAGATCCTTAGAAAATAAGTCTCAAGTACATTATGTTAGCTTCCTGTGTTAGTAGTTAAATTGAGAGAAAAATAAAAATATCTTGCGTGATTCCCTGTAAGTCTTGCCGCCATGATGCCAGGTTACAGAGGAGAGAGTAGCTTAATTTATCCAATGCTCGGGTATATATATTCTGTCTGGGGTATTAAAATCCAGTGCTACAGTTATTTATTTTATTATTCAAATAATTCCAACTCCCAGTGACTAAGGCTGGAAAAATTTGAACAATAACATTTTTAAGAACTACAGCTTTGGATTACGACCCCCATATATATACAGTCATATATACATATACACACACACATGATTCTATACTGATATAAAGGGCTTCTCTGGTGGCTGAGATGGTGAAGAATCCAGCTGCCAATGCAGGAGACACAAGTTTGATCCCTGGGTCGGGAAGATTCCCCTGGAGGAGGAGATGGCAACCCACTCCAGTATTCTTGCCGGGAGAATCCCGTGGAAGAGAAGCCTGGTGGGCTACAGTCTGTGGGGTTGCAAAGAGTCAGACACGACTGAATGAGTAAGGCGCAAAACAAAATAAATGAATAACTGAATGATTAAGTAAATGGAAGGAGAAGTACTTTTCCATACAGAAAAGTTTAAATTAGTAAACGTGAAAGGGATGAGGGAGACGGAAGTTTGCCTTCGGAGAACCCCAGCAGCAGTGACTGCTCCCGGCAGGGCCACTGACCAGTACTCAGAAGATGAGTGTCAGGAGGAGCAGAATATGGACACAGAACCTCAAAGTATCTCCCTCCAAATATTTATTAATTACAAAGAGAAAAGTAGTTACTTGATGGGGGAGAATCCTGGCAGAGCCCACTTTAACCAAGTAATCCAGGTCAATAGGTTTATATCCACAGTAATAAGACATATGGAAAAGCGCCCATCAGGTCCTCAGAATTCTTCCCCCACATTCATAACGGTAGTTGAACCTGAGACAGTGTTGGGCAAATCTAAACAGACATCCCACGGAGAACCTCACCAGCGTCCTTCAACAGTGTCCAGGGCGTGAAAGACAAGGAAGGACTGAGGCACTGTGTGCTCACCTGCACTTCACTGTCTGTTAAGTATACCTCCGTAAAACCACTCAAGAAAAAGAAGAAACAAGAGTGAGAAACTGGAGGAAATAAGGAGAAATAGCTACAGAACACAGTGTGGGATCCTGGATTGGGCCCTGCAACTGAGAAAGGGCGTGAGTGGAAAACCTGGTGAAATCCGAATAAAGCTGTTTACATTCTCGTGCCAACCCATTTATTAGTTTTCCTCGTCGGGCTGTGGTTGTAAAACGTTCACAGTAGGAAGCCCAGCACAAGTGACAGGGAAACTGTATCTTTGCATCGTTTTGGTCAACCTGAAATTATTTCAAGATGAGACGTTCTTTCGAAGTTACATTGGAGTCCCTCAGTAACCATTCTCATTAGATTCTCACTGGTTTTCAGAGGGAGTTTCTGTTTGTTTGCCAATTTAGAACCCTCTTCTCATCAAGGAGTACACCTTGAGCTCCTTCTTAACCTTGTGCATGCACAGAGCTTCCTTAGGCTCCACAGCCTTCCTCCCCACACAGTTCTTCAGCTCCACAGGCTTCCTCCTCACGGAGTTCTCCAACCAGTTACTTCCAGCCCCTAGAAAACCTGTGAGTCGGGGGAAACACCCACAAGGCTCTGCGTCCTCAGAAACCACCTCTTAGCAAAAATTTTAGCTGGCGATGGTCAGGGTGTAACTTCAGTGTGCAAACTAAGTGTATGTCTCATTAATGATCTCTTGGTCCACCGTTCTTGATGCAAGACAGCATTGGAATGAGCCCGTAGAATTAGGAGCCCTATATTTGAATGGTGAAGATGAGAGAAGATCGCGCTGTTTTCAGGTAAAATGTCTAGGAGTTCTGTGAATACAAGGAATAATAAGGGAACTTTGATTCTTAAAGGAAGTCGATAGCTGTATTGTTTGCTTTTAAAATCAGTTTAACTGGAAAAAAAAAAAACAACAAAACAACAAAGAAACCAAAGCCACTTTAAAATCAAAAGACTAAACTCTTGAAAGCCCAAGGAAGGGGCAGACATGTACTCTGGCTTCTGAAAATGAGCATTTGGGCACGAAAAACAAAATACTAAGTGTTAGTTCTTCCCCGAAGGGTTTTTGTCATCAGCTCTTTTGTGTGTTCAACCAGTTTGGTAAACTACGCGAGTTCAGAAACTTTAAGTGAAACGAGAAGAAACCGAAGTGTCATCTAGAACAGTCAGATTCGTAGCGATGGCAAGCATGCTGGTGCCCAGGAGCTGGGAGGGAGGGGAATGGGAGTTCAGTGTTTAAAGGGAGCTCAGTTTCAGTCTGGGCAGATGAAGAAGTTTGGGATGGTAGTGATGGGTACATAGCAGCGTGAATGCACTTAATACCACAGAGCTGTACCTTTTTAAATGGTTAAAATGGTACATTTTTATGTAAGTGTATGCTTTACCAGCACTTTAAAAAGTGAAAAAATAAGTGGGAGTCTTTAGCAGGTCCACTCCCCTTCTTTCTAGGGTGCCCAGCTTTGAGCAGAATCTCTGCCTGGGGGTGTTTCTCCTTCTGAGGAATCTTCTTTAAACTTCTAGAGATGATTTCCTGGACATCACTTACCAACCAGAAGGTTAAATGGCCCCGTATCCTAAGTGGTGCAAGTAGAAAGGAACCTGGCACACAGGAAACAGGAGCGCTGGGTAGTCAGGAGAGTTGCTTTTGGGTTAATTTATAACTAAGACAAATGAATCTATAAAAAGAAGAAAAGCCCCATAAGAATTATGTTAACTGATGGTAAGGGAGAAAAAAGGGTTTAGATAAAAGATATCTGAACTCGTTTGGTCCCAGTGATTTTATGGCTAAGGAATTCAATTAGAGGTGTACCGGCCAGAGCAAATCGCAGTCCTGTAAATTACTAATAGGACCCCACGATCTTTATCGTTTTCTGTATGTGTTCACATGCAGGGTTCGGGCTTGCCCTCTGTAAATACACTTTCTGCTCAGCTATGCTGCTAGGTATGCACTCAGAGCTGCAGGGCTGGCACCCAGATAGGGTTCCGAAACCTTCAAGGTGGGGAGGTGGTATGAACAGAAATACGATTAGGAACTAGGACAGATAAAATGACTTTGGCTGTTGAATTTGGGCCATTGGGTTTGTCTCATTTCACGTTAAATTCTTTCAAGATGTTTTTGTTACTGAGAAGCTGTGAAATATTGTTTACAAGAAAAAGACCACCAGTAATCACACTATACTAAACTAAGAAGCTGCTGTTCTAACTTCTGCTTCGTTTCTTGCAGTTCTAGCTGACCTATGTATGTTTTTAAATCACTAACAGTTATGGTTTATGTAGTATTTCTGCTTCTTTCCCTATTAGATTACGTATCTTTCTCCCTGTTTACCTGGCTTTCAGATGTCATAGTGACAACACGGTAGTTCATCTTAGTGATATCACAGAATTTAGTAAGCCAGTTTTTAGGTGGCTTCTAATTTTCTAATTGTTATACAGTTACTGTTTAGTCTTATTCAGTTACATACAGTGAATATCTTCATGCACATACGTCACTTTTCAAAAAAGTCATTTTCTTCAGATTGATTGCTTTAAGAGGAGTTCTGTGTTTAAGGTTTTGAGCAAATGTATTTACTCTTGCGTTATTCGTTTTTATGACATTTCACGTTGCTCTGAGAATATATTAGCAGCAAATTGAGCAAAGGCATATTTCCAGAGTGTGTGTTTAAATGATTTCTGTTCATTTGAATCTATTATCGTTTAGCTCTGGGTGTGTGTGTGTGTGTGTGTGCGCGTGCGTGTGTGTGTGTATGACAGAAGAATGAGGGTGGAGAGTGAAGAGTTTCACTGGTTGTTTAGATATTAGAATAATATGGGCTTTGGGGTAGTTTCAGGGTTGTGTCGGGAGGTGTTGGTTTTGTTCTCGGTTAGGAAAAACCAACTTGGTTGCAGTGAAGTTGTAGATTATTTCCTGGGGCCATGCCAAATTTAAATCAGATGTAAAGTCTGTGCTGTAGGTCCCTGTGGCCTTTAAGTCTGCATGTTGCTAGTTGTTATAAAGGAATGATGGCTTTTGAAAATGCAGGTTTAACTAAGTAGCGCTTCCAGAGAGATGGATACAAATGCTTTTTTAAGGATTTATTTCAATCAGATATTTTAAATTGGTAGTTTGAATATTTGAAGGGAATAGTAATTTTAGGATAAAGATATAATGATAAGAGAAAATTTTAAGATACAAAATTATATGTTAAAAATGTATTACAAAGAGTAGAAAAAGGATATTGGTGATTGTCTTTCCTTTTTATTCTAAACTCTCATTTGGGGGTTAAATGTAACAGTTAATGATGTGAAATAGAGATTACAGCTTTTTAACTATAATGCAGTGTAATATACATTTTACTATCAAATAAGCAACATAATAACAACACTAAAGATCATGTAAAGAAAAAGATTATCTATAATCAACATCTTTATTGAAACTAATTTCTACAAGTTGCTTTCCTGTTCTTAATAAATCTACACACATTTATGTATATTTATATAGAATTTGAGAACGAAAATACACTATCCCTGACCCTCGATGTCTGTGAAATTAGGAAATTATGATAAATGATTTCTAAGTTATCTTTTCATTCAAAAACAGTATTTTAAAACCTAACTGTGCCTAAACTCTGTAACATCGTCTGGAAAAACATATAAATTGATCACAATGAGTACTGTCTTTACCTAAAATATGTGAGTCACTGCTATGAAATGTAGAGGATTAACTGCAAACAATTAAGCCTGAAAGAAAAACTTTTGTAATGTTCGCAGTTTATTAAACTGAAGAATTCATGGTAGGGTGAGGGGTTTGACTATTTGAGACTCCTGAGTAATAATTTCAATAAAGCAATGTTTGGCCTCAAGTAGTAATTTTAATACAACTTACTGTACAAAGGTCTGATAAGAGAGGATACAAAAAATTACTTTTGGCGATGACTTGATTTTCATTTATAACTGTGCTTTCATTCTTGTAAGAGAAAAAAAGTTTTTAATCTTTTTATAATCTCATAATTTTAATGCTTTCATGAACTAACAGTGTGTAAAATACTGATTTTTGGCACCTAGTTAGACCAGTTAGGAAAAATGTACGCGTCTTCCTAATCTCTCCTTCCAGGATTTCGTTTGCCTTTTTAAAAACGCCAGTAATGAGCTGTGCCGTCCTAGCTGTAGCTTGCTTGATTCTTTGGCGACTCCCAATAACGTGCATAAATTCTGCCATATAGAATCAACTTAACATGGTAAGAGCCTCACCACTGGAGGCCATTGCTATTCCATGGACCAGAAAGTGAAGCAACTGTGATCGCTCTGTATTATTCTAGTTGTTCTTTTGATTTTTCTTTCTTTGCACTTATGAACTCCTTGTCCTTCAGTCCAGATCTTGTGATCTGAAATCATTTAAATTATTAAAAGTTTGATATTTTTAACCTTTTATACTCTCGGTAGACAGGACATAGGAAATTTAGTGACGTAAGCACCTTTAATAATCTTTAAAAGTCATAAGACTTGGTAGCTGGGACAAGAAACAATTAGGCATAAATTTCAGGGAAATACCAAAATGGCATGACTTGTGTTCTTTTGTTAGCAAGCCAGTTGGCTTTCCTTTCAAACCCAAGGAATGAGTCGTGTGGCCACCTTTTATGATTTCAGTTTCATCTGCATCACAGAAATATATGTTTCCCTAAGTTTACTCACTATAATTTGTGATTGCTATTTTTCTTATCTGCGAAGGAAGTACAACAGTTCCCACTGGGGAAATACCATATTAAGTTGATCCTAAAATAAGAAATCTAAGGGAAAGGTCACATCCTAATAACTTGTGCAAATCTAAATTCCCATGGAGCTTTAAAATTATTTTGTAGCAATAGAGTATTAACAATGTGTTGTTGAACTTCTTCCAGATAGCGTCATAAAATTGAGAACACTTTTGTGTACAGAAATAACCACTGATATATCAGTACAATTGACAAGCCCTAATTTTTTTTCTCTTTTTTTTAGCAATCCATTTTGAGCATCCAGAGAAATCTAGCATGAATCATAAACCACAAAATGCTTTTGGTTGCTTTCACTGAAAATATAAGGCATATTACTTAGGAAGTAGTATAATAATTACATACAGAGAAAGGGGGTTTTCCTATAACTATAGAGATGTTTAATATTCCACTTTTTACCAGCCTTGACCCCCCAGTCATACTTTGGAAAAATCCTGAGTATGTAATTCTGGACAGAATTCCTGCTTCCAGGAATGCCTGAAAGTTGACACCTGAACATCAGGGTCACCTAGGCCGCAGTCTCTCCTTTTCTATTAGTTGGCAATCTGTTAAAATCTCTGGGCCTCAGTTTCCTTATCTGTTAGGATATTGATTATGAGGATGAAGTAAGATCAAATAAATACAGGGCTTAGAAAAATTTTTTACAGATCATATACTTTAAGATGTTACTATCGTCACTGTCTTTAGTTTTCATCTTTTCCACATGAGGAAATTTAGTGCTTATCCATGTGATAGAGCATATGTTCAAAGAATGTCTACAACTACTCAGTATCTTTGTAATAGCTCTGTTCAGGAATGGCGTTAGGCTCCTTCCTTGTATTAATTCATTAATATTGGTTTTGTGCACCTATATGAAAAGGGTGAAAAGTAATAGACCTAGACCCTACTGCACATTCCTCGGGAAAAGTGCTTACTGGAGAGCGGTCCCACAAAGTAGACTCACTTCCTGCAAGTTCACATCCTTTTAAGAAGAACCGACTGGGATGCATGGTGGCTGGAATGCGATGAAGTGACTTGACTTACACCCTAAGTGATGAGTGGAAGTTACAATGTTCCCAACTCCAGTATATGGAGGTTGCTGTCCTCATCCTTTCATCCATCAGACTTTGCAGTAACAGTAATAGCAACAGCAAGTAAGAGTCTTGGGAGAATAAATTCTCTGTGCACTTCTGCTCCCTGGCATGGCAAGGGGAAAAATATCTTCATGTGTGAACTACTGATGGCTGTTACTATAAATTTGTTTTTCCAACTTTTTAATTTCCATTGATGTTTTCTTAGTTCAGGTTTTCCTTATTCCTCACCTGAGTTATTGCATATTGTCTCTCCAACTCAATCCACCATTCCCATTTCATCTTTCAAGTAGACAGATTTTCTTCTCAAACATGTGTCTGCATTTCACCCTGCTTCCTGGGAGCGTTACGGACTTCATGGCCAAGCTCAGCCTACACGCTGTCTTGTGGCTTCCATGTTAGGGCATGGCCACACCAGATGGCTCTATTAGTGTTCCTCTCATAGCATTGGTTCATGCCTAGAATGTACCAAGTATCAGATGATTGCAGATTTTGTAGTTTCACCAAGGGGGCTTCTTGGGGATAAAGACTGTCTTCTGGGTGTCCCTAGTACTTTACACCGTTCCTAGCAAGGATTATGCAAGTGCTACAATTATAATGTAATTAAAATTAAATGATTCAGATATACTTTTATTCCTGCTAATTAAGGATAGTACTATTAGCGTTCTTGCCTAAATATTGCTTTTAAATCTACCAACAAGAGATAGGAAGTGTGATATCAGCCAGCTATTTTTTGACCTGTATAATTCAGAGATGAGGAATACTCAGTTCACAGACTTGTTATGACCATTTAGTCCTCTCTAGTATTTGAAGCAGGGCTGCTCAGTCAGGTAAAGATCTATAGCAGTTATTTGTACAGAGGTTTTGTCGTTGTTGTTCCTGATTATATGTGGTGTTTATTCGACAAGCATTTCCGAGCTACTTTTCTGTATCCAGCCCTGTTCTAGACCAAGGGGAATGACACCATTCATTACTCACAGTCTGATTTCAAGGGCAATACCAACACAGACCACATGAAAGAATTAAATCACAGAGCTGGGTGACGTGTGTTTGGGGAAAAACACGAGTGAAAGTTCGTACAAGCAAACACATCCACAGAGCTGGAGTAGTCAGGTGAGCTGAACCCTGAAAATGTGGATACGGAGACTTGAGAAGGAAGGAGCTGGAGATACTCGACATGAGGGGCATCATGGGGCGGGGATTTCAGGATGTCAGGGACACACTGACTGCACTCTAGAGTCAGTGGCAGGGTCACGTAGGAGGGGAAGGACTGAGCTTGGCAGGATACAAAGGCTAGAGCAAGGAACTTGGACTTTGTTTAGGAGACACTGGGCAACTTGAAGGTTCGGGAAGGGGACGTGGTACAACAGTCACTCCATTTGAAAAAGGACAAGTGAAAGAGATATTTTGATAACGTTAAGTTGGGTGACTGAATAAAAAACAGAGAATGAAAGAAAAGGGTCAAGAATGACCTTTGGGGTGATGTATAGAAAGACGGGAAAAATGTGGGAGAGGAACTGTGTTTGGGGGAGGAAAGATGAGGTTGATTTTAGGCTTGTTGAATTTGAAGTGAAGGTGGAGTATCTCAGTAGGAAAGCCCTGGAGAGGTGAAGATTCGAGACTGAACCTTGTTTTGGAGGCTGGAATGAGACACGTTGATTTGGATGTTGTGAACACGGAGCAAAGAATGCTTCGCGTGGCATAGAGTAGCATGGCATAGCACGTAGCACAGCATGGAACATAGAGTGAGGAGCAGCACACAGGTCAGGCCTGAAAGGGGAAGGTAAACGAATGGCAAGAGTAGGTAGGATCATCACATCGCTGCCAAATGAGGCAAATTTTAAGAAGAGGAAAAGAATACAAGCCTTAGGACCTCTTACGCACCTGGCGTTATGTTACTACCTTGACGTATATAGTCTTCTTGCATCCTCACAACAGCTGTGTAACTGTAGGAATTATAATTACCCCCATTTCCCAGGTGAATAAAGTGAAGTTAAACAGGTGAAATAATGTGCCTAAGGGCATACTATCAGTGCCCAAAGGGGTGTAATTTCAACTGAGATTCTTTTGACTTCCAAGCTCACATATTTTTTTTTTTCAACTGAAATCTTGTAAAATGACAGCAACCTGTCAAGAAGAATGAGAAAAGGAGTAATGCCCTTAACAGCTGCAAGGAGGAGATCATTGTTTAATTTTATAGCTGAAGTGTAGTGGGAGGAGGGCTTCCCTGGTGGCTCAGCAATAAAGAATCTGCCTGCAATGCAGGAGCCTCAGGAGACTCAGGTTCCATCCCCTGGGTCGGGAAGATCCCCTGGGGGAGGGCATGGCAACCCACTCCAGTATTCTTGCCTGGAGAATCCTAGGGACGGAGGAGCCTGGCGGGCTGCAGTCCACAGGTCACGAAGACTCATACACGACTGAGCAACTGAGGGACGTGCATGCAGAGTGGGCAGAATGAGTGTTTAGGGAGCTTAGAGGACAACAGATGGTAATATATGGATGAAGGGAGAGATTTTAGACCCCCGCCACGTGGGGCAACAAATAGCACAGCTCTCCCAGAAAAGCTGAATCAAGGAATGTACTGAGGAGTGCAGATCAGTGGGGGAGGAGATAGTATAAGGCTGAGGCCTGAGAAAAGTCATTAAAAAGGGCTGGAGCCTGTGAGAAAGGATTGCTTCCACCGAGTTCGGAGCTTGGTTTTCCAGTGGAGACCAGGGGGCAGGGCGTAAATGAGAAACATGTCAGATAAACATAGGTGTTTTTTTTTTAATTACTTTTTTCCTATTCATGTATTTAATTTTTTGGCCATGCCACAGCATGTGGGATCTTAGTTCCCCTACCAGGGACTGAACCCTTGCCTCCTGCTTTGGAAGCGCGGAGTCTTAGCCACTGGACCATCAGGGAAGTGGTCATTTATTTTTAATTGAAATATAGTTAATTTGCAGTCAGTGTTGCGTTGGTTTCAGGTATACAGCAAAATGATTCATATATATATATATATATGTATATTCTTTTTCAGATTCTTCTCCCTTAAGTGAAGTGAAAGTCGCCAGTCGTGTCTAACTGTTTGCAACCCCGTGGACTATACAGTCCGTGGGATTCTCCAGGCCAGAATACTGGAGTGGGTAGCCTTTCCCTTCTCCAGGGGATCTTCCCAACCCAGGGATCAAACGCAGGTCTCCTGCACTGCAGGCAGGTTCTTTCCCAGCTGAGCCACCAGGGAAGCCCTTTTCTTTGAAGGTTATTATAAAATATTGAGCAATTCCCTGCGCTGTAGAGTAGGGCCCTTGTTGGTTATCTATTTTGTTTATAGTACTGTGTCTCTCGGAGAAGGCAGTGGCACCCCACTCCAGTACTCTTGCCTGGAAAATCCCATGGACGGAGGAGCCTGGTGGGCTGCAGTCCATGGGGTCGCTAAGAGTCGGACACGACTGAGCGACTTCACTTTCACTTTTCACTTTCATGCACTGGAGAAGGAAATGGCAGCCCACTCCAGTGTTCTTGCCTGGAGAATCCCAGGGACAGAGGAGCCTGGTGGGCTGCCGTCTATGGGGTCGCACAGAGTCAGACACGACTGAAGTGACTTAGCAGCAGTAGCAGCAGCAGTGTGTCTCTATTAATCCCAGACTCCTAACTTATCCCTCCCCTCCTCTGCCTTTCTCCTTTGGTAACTGTAAGTTTGTTTTCTAAAACAGAGTTGTTTTTTTTTTTTAAAAAAACACACTAGTTGTAATGACACCTCCAAGTTATAACTTACTTGGGGAAGAGCTCATAAAAATAGATATGGTGGCTACGTGACCGTAATCAATCATTTTCCCTCTTCCGGCCTCAGTTTTCCTGTGTGTTGACAGTTTAGTGTAGGGTAGACAAATGAGTCTCGAAGGACCTCTCCAGTACTTCATTTTCTAAGCACTGTGGAATGGGATAGCCTTGATCTGTTCAGAGAGAGGGCAATCACATAGCTTTATACATCAAAGAAACTTGTAGGAATAATTAAAATGAGAGATACAAAGGAAATTTTTAGAGTTTGAAGTCCTCCAGTCAAAATTTCTGGTTGTATCTCTCTTTTCTCCCTTATTAACGGTTACTAAAATGTCAGTGTGTTACTAACTGTAGCTAACTCTTGTTACTAATTCTTGAAGGCAAGGTCTCTGTCCTGTCCTCTGATGTGTCCTCACCATCACACCTAGTGCCTGATACAGAGTAATGACTCTGCATATTAAAGGGATGAGAGTGGAATTACAAAACACAGCGTTTCCATTAGAGCGCGTGCTGTGTCTCCTCCGATGTCCGTTCTCCTCCTCCGTGACGACTCAGAAGTGTGTTAATTATGCCAAGGCGGTCACTTTTCAGTATGCTGCTTTCTTTCTGTACCGCTGTAACTGCTCGTTTATTTTATTGCCGTGTTGGTTTTTTGTTCAAAGGAATCTACCCTTGGTGAGTTGACTGACAGCTCGTTGAAACCTTAGGATTTTTTCAAAATTATCTTTTGTAGGAACTTACAAATTAATTAGCGTTCTAGTTTCACACCTTTTTGTCCGTTTGGCTGTTGGCTGTTTGGTTGCTAAGTCGTGTCTGACCTTTCGCAACCTTATTGTACCGAGAACGTTGCCTTTATGAAAAGGAATCGCGTTTTGTATGACAGAGGAAAACTGATTTTGAGAAAAGCAGAAATCTATTTCTGAACAAATTCAGTGATGGTGGTGTAAGAGAAAAAAAAAAGCCACAAGAAGTCATCCCAAATTAGTAATGCTTCCCATCTTGAACACGTGATTTCAGTTGTCCCCAGCTAGCTAAAGGTTACAAAATGTCACCAAATATCCTTCACTTCCTTATAAGTTCTTGCTCCCCCAACCCTTATTCCCAAATATGGTAGATGGAGTTGTAAAAACCCTGAAGTATGACAGTATAGTTTATTACACTTTTAGTTAGAAGCATTCTACCAAAATGAGCTGAGAAATAGAGGAAATGGATTTAAATTTACAGCAATCCAGTGAGATAGAGTATTCCTTTTTCCAGACCACTCAACCAGCAAGCCAGTTTGTAACTTTCGTGCTCCATACGTTGGAAAAGCTGCAGCTGTCACAAAATCAACAGAGACGTCTCTGGCTAATGTGCTTCCGTGTGAAGATTGACTGTAGGAATGTCTTTTTCAAATGCATGCTTTTATACACTTTATACTGCTTTCAAGACGGCACTGATGTTACTTGGTGCTACTTTGGGACTTACTGAGTCCTCTCATCTCTCTGATCGGAATTAGAGCCAGAGCGGACATTTTCCACTGTTAGCAGACTCTGCCTTCAGCGATCTGGTGACTTGAAGATGCCTTTGTCTCTCATTACCATGCTTCAAGTCTACAGATTGTCCCTGGTCTTCCCTTTTCCTGAGATAGAAATTCAGACTGTTTACCATGGGACACACAAAAATGCCAGCTTTAACAAATGGCTGTTTGATCTTGGATAGAAATGGAAATATTGGGCAAGACAACCAAAGATCCCAAAACTGAGTGGTCAGTGAAAGCTTTAGTTATCCTGGGCTTTGAGTGAAGATAGTAGCAGCGTAGCATATAGAATCAGCCATCCTGTGAGAACATGAACTTGAAGGAAGAGAGTGATTGATTTTCATTTCTCCCTTAAAAGTTTATTCAATTTTAAGTTGTTTTTTTTTCCAAAATATATACCCTCACCATATTATTTTAAAAGTGACCAATGTACTGTGGACGTTGTATTGAAAGAGGTTATCTTGTCATTTGAAATACAAGAGTAGTGAAAAGGGTCGAGTGGTAAAAGAGAAGGAAACGGGGTGTTTTAACCCAGTTTGCTTCTTCCTCTTTGGACCGCTGTTCATTTTATTTTAGCTGTTCTGTTTGCCTGAACACAGGCAGCGTCACCACTTCTCTTGCAGTGTTCTGCTCGCAGAGAGTTACAAGCAGCTATAAATCAGTAGACGGAGTAGAATCTTGGCGGATGAGGTCTCAGCCAGGAAACAAGCATTTTGTTGATAATTTAGACAATTCGAGAACCTGGTGTCTGGGCATTCAGTGAGAAGTCAGGGAAGGGAAACTCGAAGAACAGGACATTTATTATGAATAGATGTCACCTTTCTGCACTAGGAGGTTTAAATCCAACTACCTTGAGAAAAACTAAGGATGTTTCTCTTTCTACTTACTTGGCAAGTTTTTTAAAAAAAAAAAAACAACAGTGAGGAACCCAAATCAAAAGAGAGCAAGGGCCACAGCAGTGCGTGTAAGATGGCAGCTGGCATCATGCTTTTTGTGGCTCTGCTGAAAAAGGTCTCAGACCCAAAGTCTGCAGAGGCAGTGAGAGGTTATTGCGCACACTACAGCGGAGGTACACTTGGGAACGGCCTTTGAAACAGGTACTCATGTCATAAAAGAGATGTTCAAATTCCAGGATCATTTTTGTACAGAATGGCACTGGCTGCCATGGGCTTACTGGGCCATCAGTATGCCCTTGGAGAAATACCGGTTCTAGTTCTAGGCCCCCTTTTAGTTGGGCTGTTTGCTTTCTTGCCTTTTATTGTTCTTCTCTCACTTTTTAGTTCATTTTCTTACACAATTATACATTTTCTGTATAATCAAAAAGATTATTTCACTGAGCCCAGAGACATGCTTTATATCTGCCTTTCATTGCCACAGAGTCGAGGTTGAAGGCTTCTCACCCTGTTGCTGGAATTAGTACCTGAGAATCTCCCTTGAAATGAAAGAATTTTTCAGAGTGCTTTGATGCTCTGAAATTCCTCGTATTCTCTCCCAAATGGCAGCTTCGTGAGCCCACAGCCCTACAGGACTGACTCACTAAGAAGTACTCAGGAAAATAAACATCTACTTTCTTAGAAAGAGCTCACTGTAGACCTAGAAGAGACCATCTCTTTCTGAAATTTGGATCCAAAGACTCTTGGGGGTCCACAGACATATTCCTGGGCTCTGAGAATTTCAGAATTTAAAAATACTGTGTTGGCATCAACAGTACAGGTCTTTATAAAGCCCCAGTTTCACAATTCAAGGACATTTTCATGGTTTCTTACAATATTAGCTTTCTCAACCTGGGGATAGTCTGAAGACACAGCCTTCGCAGATCTGTCCAATTTTTTCCTTCCCTTAAAAGGGATTCACGTCAGTGATGCTTAAGAAACTCTGATCAAGTCCCCTTCCTTTCCTTTTACAAAGGAGGCCTAGAGAAGTTAAGGCTTCCCAGAATAACGCGGCAAGTTAATAAAACCAGTCAATACTGAATCTCCAGTCTTTAGTCCGCGTTTGTTGTGGATGCTGCAGGGATCGTGAATCCCTTGGATTTAAATGTTGTGGGAAAGGCAGACAACGAGCAAGTAATAACTAAGACAGGAGTGCTGCAAGGGAGGAAGAGAGTGATGCGTTGCTTGGAGTGATAACGGGCAGGTTTCACCTGATCTGAGGGTTTGGGGAGGTGATTTTTATGCTGATAATGGAAGAGAGAGCGTAGGAGTCAGCTTAAGAAAGGAGTTAGCTGTAGGAGAAAGAAGTACCACAGAGGAAATAACACGGGAAGGCTCTGCCTGGGGAAAAGCAAGCTATAAATGGAGAAAAGGACTGGGAAGAGGCTTCAAAGATAAACAGGGATTATTCAAAGCAGCTCAGATGCCAGGCAATCAGAAGCCAATATAGATTCTAAATAATGGAGTGACAGAATCTGATTTGAACTTTAAGAGGTCATTCTGGCTAAAGCTGCAAAACTGTCTGGAGAGGCAATTAGAGCTGACTTAGGGAAAGCAGGTGGGAGATGATCAGAAAGATGTGTAAGAGAGGCGAGTAGTTTGGATCGGGGTTGATAGCAGAGAAGGTTGAGAGAAGTGACTGAATGAATTTAACAGATAGAATCAAAAGGAGGTGGTGATTGATTGCACATGAGTGTAAGAATAGTTATGACCTTTTTGGGGGGTGGGTGGGATATGATCAGCTGGCAGATTAGTAGGAGCCATTTACTAAGTCAGGCTTACTGAATGAGACCAGTTCTAGGAAAAAGATGGTCGATGTAGTCTTGGACCTGTTGAGTTTTGAGGAGCCTATTGCAATGGACATATCAAGTAGGTGTTTGTATAGAGGTCTGAGGCACAAAAGAGATGATGAGGATGGAGATAGAGATTTAATAATCTCAGTATATCCTCGACCTTTGAAGTCTTCTGTGATGCTGAGAGGAGAGTATATAGAATTGGAAGAGTGAAGAGCCTTGAGGAAGGACCAGCTTTCTTGGTAGCATCACTGGTATCTCAGGAGCCAGAAAGAAGAGAAACCATGGAAGAAGGACCAGCATCCAGAGGTCTGTCTGCTCTGTGATGGAAAAGCCGAACAGTTAGTTCCACAAAATATATCCCTACCTGACATGCTGAGATAGTTGTACGCCGCTGATTTGTCAAGTCAAACATTTTTCCATTTCTTTTTCCAGAAGGTAGTCTTGTGAAATGTTGATGAACTGGGATGTACAGTGTTCTCAGTAAATTGAGTCTTTCTGGAATCAGCCAGAAAGCCCTCGTCATTTCTGGTTACGTAAAATCCTTTTAAAACACAGTAAGCCAAGTTTCTGTCTTGGTAATTATTGTGGGGTGAAATAAAATGTAAATTGAATTTAGGTAATTCTAATGATTCAGGAACTCTTCGTTTCTTAGATTCATTTTGAATAGCAGATAACATTTTACTAAAGATATAGAAAATGTTTAAGATTATCTCAGGAAATGCTCTAGAAGCCACTTTTAAAAACAAATCACTGGAGAAGGAAATGGCAACCCACTCCAGTGTTCTTGCCTGGAGAATCCCAGGGACAGGGGAGCCTGGTGGGCTGCCGTCTATGGGGTTGCACAGAGTTGGACACAACTGAAGTGACTTAGCATAGTAAAAAGTGTTAATAAAAGTTTGATAAGTCCTTCAAAAAAAATCACTTTTTAACTGCCTTTTTTCCCTTAGTGTTTGTCCATTTTTTTCTAAAGGTGTGGGAACAGCTTTCAGTACATCAAGAGCTTTTGAAAGCTGCTGAAAGTTATATTGCATTTATTTTTATTTATATGTGGATTTTTATATAATTCTAACCTAGTAGAACCAGGGAAATGTCAGTACATTTCTCAGTGTTGTTTATTTCATAAAAATGTGTACTCTCTGATCACTGACCCCGTGTATAAGGCAGCTCTTTCAGAATTATTCTAGTGACATTACAGATATACGTATGAAGGCAGTAAAGAGCAATGTGAAAAGTTACAGCTATATCAGGTTTGAGCAAAAAAGTCATGAGGCAGCTGCACAGGGGATGTTTCCAATGGTAAGAACACCAAAGCGAATCTTTTAAAATGAAGTAAAATACCCTTCAAAGTGTGGTCTAGGGAGAAGGAAGCTAACATCTGTGCTTACTCTGTGCCAAGCGGTTCCAAGTGTCTTGCACACATTTCAGTAAATCCCCTGCGTACGACCCATCAAACCGCAAACTTCCGAAGATGCGAACATGTGTTCCGTCACCGTCGGGCGTAAGTGACATTGCCCTCCGTCTCCTGTTGCTGACGACCCTTCAGCTCTGCCATCTCCCACCTCCTCTCCCTCCTCCAGTCAGTAACTCTTCCTGTCTGTTCACTCGATGCCAGCCCCTGGATGCCAGCTGTTGCACTGTACTACTGTACACGTCAAGGTACTGAACTATAAGATTAAAAATGTCATCTTTATTTTCTGTGTTTGTTTTTGTGTATTATTTGTGTGAGAAGTGTGATAAACCTACTATAGTGCAGTATATAGCTGATTGTATTAGTTGGGTACCTAGGCCATCTTTGTTGGACTTCAAAGCAAATTGGACTTCTGAACATGCTCTCAGAACTGAACTCATTTGTGTGTAGAAGACTTACGTACAAGACTTAGATACTATATTTCTTTGTAAAACAAAGAAACTGCAAGATCACAATTGTTTTATAATGAGGCCACTGAGACTAAAAGAGGTTAAGTACTTTGCCCAAAGTTACATCCTGGTAGGTGGTGATGCCAGAATTCTACTTGAAATTCATTTCCTTTTAAAGTGAGTGTTCTTTCCATTTACATCTCTACTCCTACCAGGATTTCAAGAGACCTATAGTCTAGCTCCTGCCTCATCCTCTTAACTGTGTTGCCTTGGATATGTCCTTTCCTCGATTCCCGTAAAGGCTTCCCAGGTGGCTCAATGGTAAAGAATCTACCTGCCAGCGCAGAAGTTGAGGGTTTGATCCCTGGGTCGGGAAGATCCCCTGGAGAAGGAAATAGCAACCCACTCCAGTATTCTTGCCTGGGAAATCCCACGGGCAGAGGAGCCTGGCAGGCTGCAGTTCAGGGGGTCACAAAGAGTTGGACACGACTTAGGGACTGAATAGTGACAATAACAAGAAGACTCCTATAAAGCACGATAACATTTGGATTCACTGTCCTCCGGACGTAATCTTGCTCTTTCCCCTTGTCTAGAATGCGTCTTACTTCCTCTCCAGGTGTTCGTTCATGCATTGTTAACCTGTTCATCAGTGGGTCAGGCAACAACAGTCTTTATTCATACATAATTGAGGTTCTCTGACACAGCTGTGAATAGGTATACCTATAGCTTTGTAGGCCGTAGGGACCTGGTCCCTCTTTTTCAGGAGACCATACTCTGGTCTTATCTGCATCTTGCTCACGTATAAGCCGTAGCTGGAATCCCATGCCTTCCATGAACCCATCCCATCTTGATACGCTCTTCTGCGTCCCCGTGAAACTGAGTCATTTTTCCACGTATTTGGCAATTCACCAGATGCTGCCTTGTGACATCTCCTCTGTCATTGGCTGGAACTCTTATTTACATCACGAATCATTACTTAACTTCTCACCTGTTTGCAGCTTGTTTCTCCAACAAGATATAAATTCCTTAAGGGCAGGCTGACACTTCTCTGTATTTCCCACAGTGTCTTATAAATGGCAAGGGTTTCTGACGGGGTTCGTCCAACAGACGTGTACTGATTTGGGTTAGATTGAGATCTTACTTCTTGGTCGGCTGACCTTGGCCGTGTCACGTAGCTTCCTCAGCTTTCTGTAAAATGGTAATAATCACTACCTGTCACGATTAAATAAGTAATGTATGGAAAAATGCTTTGTGTACTTTAAGAGACACACAAGCCTTATAGATTTGTTATCCCTTGTGGTGAAAATCACCATATTCTGAATTCCTCCAATGGATCCTTCATGTCCCAGCATTTACTTCAGCTATTCATTTGATCTCTTTCTATCTCTCTGGTCCTATCTTATAGCTCTATACAGCTTAACGTCTTTGTTTGCTCTAAGTGTAGTTTCGATTTTTTTTTTTTTTGCTTTATTTTAAATATTCCCAAATCTTAGCCTTATTTATGACTGTGGATGTAAATGAACTGTCCTCAAAGTCCATCAGATTAACGGGCCCCTCAGACTGCAAAATTGGCAGTAATAGAAATTATTGTTAATTTTCTTTCAGGCTAGCTTAATCCATTCACTTGCAGTTTCAGATAGATGTAAAGGTGTTGTTAGGAACTTGATATTGAGATTTTTTAAAAAATCTATTTTAAAACTTTGTTTATTCTCCAAAGAATATGTTAGAATTGGTACCTTCCAAGCCTGTGTTGCCTTTGGTTATGTTTATGAAACCTTGACAAACTTAGTAATAACCCCAAAATACAGTCATTTCAATATCTAAGTCTTGTGATTAAGACTTTCCAAGTATACAGAATTTACTGAATTGAGTTAGTCTAGTCTTTGCCACTTCTGATGCTTTGGTTAATTGTAACCATCAAACCAAACTTTGTTTTGTTGTCTTCATTGAAATTAACTTTTTTGAGCATGTAAAAACTGTTTTTAGTAGGATCATTGCTTCCTCTAGCTTTTCTAGAGTGTGGTTCCAATGTGGGTAATGTCTGTCCACCTCTTGGAAGCCTTGAAATAAATATATTGACTGTTGCTATTGTTATTTATGTTGAAAGATATTAAAATGAGATTTGTAATCCAAATGGGCATTACTTACTTCACATCTGGTTCCGTGAAAAGTGGCCAAATGCAACAGTTCTTAATGCAAGACAGCCTGGGGCAAAACCTTTGCAATTCCCACCCTCCTTTGCAAAACAGCTGCCCTGTGTGAACCTTTAAAATGAAAAAGAAAAAAGAGAAAGAAAATTTAGTTTCACATTTAATTATAGATTTCCAGTAACAGTGTGAATATAATTCTTACATTTAAGAGCTAACAACCGTTGGAAGTGGAAGACAGTATGAAAAAACTACGGCAGCATTGATCTGATCAGGACCAAAGACATCGTGGAACTTCTTTCTTTAAATACCCTTACTTTGCTTAATTTAAAAGTGATTATATGTTCTAGTGGCCTGTGACAGTCTCAGTTTATGCCTGTTGCTCTGTTGCACTCTTCAAAGTGCCAGACTTTGGGCAATAAAGTGTATGGTCATCTTCCTGAAGCCTGAATGATGAACTGACTGAGTGACTGAATCTCACTGAATGATGAGAACCGATTAAAGGAACTTCAGGTTGAGGCAGTGCTAGAACGGAAAGGCTGCTGATGAGAATTCTCGCTAAAGAAGATGAAAACTGAGCTAGAAGTTGATTTGTGACACATTCCGAGTGTCACAGGGTCCCCCAGATTGATGCTGATTGCTCTCAGGGAGCATGGAGAGGCAGAGGGCTAGAAAGAGGTCAGGAGCTTGTGGTGTCTTTTATGTAACACTGACAGTGGGTTTCCTGTCTGAGGTTTTCCAAGTTGAGAGTCTCACCTCTTGATACCCTGAGGAGTAGTGATGCTGGTATCTAGCAGAAGCACTTCAGAGAAAAAAAACAAAAGGAAGATAATAGTTCTTTAGAAAAATGGAAACATTGTTCCTGATAACTTTCATCTTCTTCGAAAAGCTTAGCTAAATATCTCTGCCATTTACCTTAGTGATCTACTTAGGAATTTAATTGTATCAATTATAAAAGGCTTGCTTTTGATATTCTCTTTTAAAGAGTCCTCAGTATTTGATAGCTATTTTTTTTTTAATACTCAGTTGTTGCAGTGTCATTATTTGACTTAAAGTAGCCTTTTTAAATTCTAGGAGTAATAGCTACTATTCAAAAAAAAAAGATGCAGAAAAATATAAAGCAAAAACTAAGCACTCACAATCCTGTCACCACGAAATAACTAATGTTAACACTATAGCATAGTTCCTTTCAGCTTTCTTACACATATATATTTTTAACTTTTATTCAATGAAGGTCTCAACTTACATCTTTATGAAAAATGCTTTTATTGTTCTGGTAACAATGGGAAAATAATATCTTATGTTTGTATAGAGCTTTAAAACATGTAAAGTTTTTTTTATGTATATAGAAACATGTTTAATTGTAATAATATCCCTGTAAGACAAGGCAAATATTACTTCCTTTTTTACCTTAGGGGAAAACTGGAGAAACTGAGGAAACTGGAGCCCAGAAATGCTCAGTAATTTGCCCAAAGACATTGGCAAGCAGTAGAGCCTTCATTAGAACCCTGGGTTCCTTCACAGTCCAAGACTCTTTTCTGTGTACAACTTGAGAAATTTCTTACACTAGAGCTTTTAAGTCCTCCAAAACAGAATCAGGTCTAAAGAACTAATTATGAGAAACTGATTCTTCAAGTGGGAAAAGAAAGTAAGGCGAGAGGAGTGGTGTTTTTGTAGAATGGTCTTTAGGTTTGTAGAGGGATTGTATTCAAGGAGTGATAACCATCTTTCTTAGAACCTCTTCCGAAAGTGTAACAAGGGGGCTGAGTCCTTTGTGGGTAGGGAACTTTGCTGAAGGCCTTTGAAAATACAGTTACTGTCTGTTTAGAATTAATAGTCAATCAAGTCTTGAACCTCTAATGCTATATTAAGAAGAATGAATGAAGTAAAACATACCTTCTCCTGTTTTCAAAGGACTTAACAATGTACCTGGAAACATGTGAAACAACTCAGGGGTAAATTGTGTGGTTCTTGAGGCAAGAATACTGGAGTGGTTTGCCATTCCCTTCTCCAGCGGGCCACGTTTGGTGAGAACTCTCCACCGTGACCTGTCCGTCTCAGGTGCATGGCTCATAGCTTCAATGAGTTACACAAGGCTGTGATCCACGTGATCATTTTGGTTAGCTTTCTGTGATGGTGGCTTTCGTTCTGTAGACTGTGGGATTGTAGTTCTTGCTTCTTCTATCTGCCCTCTGATGGATCAGGATAACAGGCTTGTGCAAACTTCCTGATGGGCGGGACTGACTGTCGGGAAAACAGGGTCTCGAGGACCCTGATGCTGGGAAAGGTTGAAGGCAGGAGAAGGGTACGACAGAGGATGAGATGGTTTGATGGCATCACTGACTTGATGGACATGAGTTTGAGCAAGCTCTGGGAGATGGTGAAGGACAGGGAAGCCTGGCATACTACAGTCCATGGGGTCGCAAAGAGTCAGATGACTTAGCAACAGGCAACAAATTATGTGGTATTGACTCTGTGTACAATTTGTTATTAAGGTTAAGAACTAATGAACTGACATTCAAACAGCATTTACTTTGCTCCCATCAAGAAAAAAATATATCATTAAGTGTTATAGCAGAAATAAGATCAGGAAGCCAGAAACAAGCCCTGGAAAATGATAGAAAATAGGAGTATACGTATTGATTCACATGTTAATGAATCCATTCAACATGTATTGAGCACCTACTGTATACCACAGGTACATCAGAATGAGTAGATAGAATAGAATAGAACTTCAGGTGTGTGTTAGGAAATAGTGGACAGTAGGGTGGTGAGTGGGTGGGTGTGTGGGCCGATGATAGTGGTTAAGACTATCAACCTGTTAATAATAGGTTAGGCATGATTCTGATTAGGGATAGGAGTTTATAACAGATGAGATCTTAATCTTTAAAGCACATTGATTGGAAGAGTTAAATGTTAGATGTCTTCTCACCTACTCTCCTTTCCCTGTCTCCACTTTATAAATGGGGAATTAAGACCAGAGCCACTGTGGCTTGTTCATGAATGGAGTTAGTAGCAGAACTCAAGGGTGAACCCTGGTCTTCTGCTTCCTTTCAGTTATGCTTCCTTTCTGCCTCTTAACTTTTTCTTTTCATTTGCTTGTTCTTTCAGCATCTGCATTGTTCCCAGAGTAGACCAAAATAAAATAGAGCAACATGTGAAAGAATGTCAATAACTACTGTATGAGGGGTTTTTTGCCTTTGTTTACAGGAGAGGAAAGAATTCTAAAGAGACCAGAATGGTCCAAAAATGCCTCATGGAGAGGTGGCATCTAAACTGGGACTAAAAAGCTAAGGAATTTTTTTTAACTTTTTATTTTCTATTGGAGTACAGCCAATTAATCAAGTTGTGATAGTTTCAGGTGTACAGCAAAGGCAGTTAGCCATACATATGCATGTACTCATTCTCCCCCAAAACCCCTTCCTATTCAGGCTGTTATATAGCATTGGACAGAGTTCCCTGGGCTAGACAGTAGGACCTTGTTGGTTATCCATTTTATTTTATTTTTTGTAGCTTTAACCTTTTTATTTTGTATTGGGGTATAGAGCGTCTGTCTACGATGCGGGAGACATGGGTTCAATCCCTGGGTCGGGACGATCCCCTGGAGAAGGCAATGGCACCCCACTCCAGTCCTCTTGCCTGGAGAATCCCATGGAGGGAGGAGCCTGGTAGGCTACAGTCCACGGGGTCGCAGAGAGTCGGACACGACTGAGTGATGTGACTTCACTTCATAGCTGGTTAACAGTGTCCTCCTGGTAGTTTCAGGTGGAAAGCAAAGGGACTCAGCCATGTGCATGACACGCATCCATTCTCCCCCAAACCCCACTTCCTATCCAGGCTGTCCCATAGCACTGAGCGCAGTTTCCTGTGTTACACAGCAGGACCATGCTGGTTATCCATTTTAAATAGAGCAGTGTGCGCATCAATCCCCAATTCCCTAACTATCCCTTTCTCCCATCCTTCCCCTCCCCCCAACCATAAGTTTGTCCTCTAATTAAGTCTTTGAGTCCATTTTCTGTTTTGTAAATAAGTTTATTTGTATCATTTTTTAAAAGATGTCATGGATTCTAGCTTCGATTTTGTCACTAACTCTGTGTTATCTAGGGTGCAGCAGTGGGCAAGTCGCTTAACCTGTTAGTACCTTGGTTTCCCCAACCATAAGTGGCAAGGGATTAAGTTAAATGTTCTTTAAGACTTCCTGCATAAGTGCCGATCTCACATTTCCATTATCTGTGTATACCATACCCTTTCTCAATCCCCTATTTATCCCCTCTCCCAAACGCGCTCTTCAAAGCTCCTTTAATCAGCTTGCCATACTGCTTGCCTCATTAATGCTTGGTCACTAAAACTTTCTGACCTCAGAGCAGAGGTCTTTTGGGTGCACAGTTCCCAAAGCATTTATCTGAGAGCTCCGTAGGAGACTGAATGTGGTATCATTCATTAATCTCCCAGGGGCTACGTTCTCATCCTCTGTAATAACTCTCTGATGGAAGCTCTCCCATAGATGGCAATACACTTTCCCTTCAGGCACTACATGAAAGAAACAATGGAATCATCCTATAAAATTACACAGAATGAGACTCTGGCCCATTGTTCTCTTCTGCTGCCTAAGGAGGAAGCTGTATTCTTTGGATCCCTGTAAAGATTTTGGCTTGTCCACCTCCTCGGATTCTCAAGTAACAATTAGGCAATCTGGCCTTCTTCCCACTTCTCATTTCATTGTGTAGGATACTTGTCAACTTGCCCAGGATGACTTTAGGCATTTTGAGCTCTTCATCTGAGTGTATGCAATAGATAAATAAAAACATAATTAGAAGGAAGACTGACTTAATACTTGATTTTATTTTTATGGAGGGAGGACATACTTATTTTAGAATTGAAAGCATTGTTTGTTTGTTTGTTTTGTCTCGCTTCATATTTTAGTTTTCCTCTCCTTCCCTTCGTGTTTAATAAGATGTTTCTAAATGTTTAAAGTAAGGAGTGTATTAAAATGGAGCTCATGTTTGTAAATGTGAAAAACATAGCATCTCACTTTCTAGTGCTTAGTGTATCTGAAGAAAAGCACCCCTGGAGTGCAAACAACAAACTCAGTGGTTGGAATGTGGTTTAATAAGTCCACAAACCTGTCAGGAATCTTAAACTCTCTTCCCAAAGCTATGCTGACATACAACATAACTGTGGAGGAACCAGTTCAGTTTGTATTGTATGTATTCCCTGTAATTTAGGAATAACCGCTTGCTAAAAACTGAAAATCGCTAGTAGTGGAAATCGTTAGGTGAAACTGAAGCCTTCGTTATATTATTAGGAGGTGACAGGTGGTTTGTATGTTTAATAAAAGGAAGAAGGGCTAGAGCTCTAAAGAACCAGTGGATGGGTATCTTGGTTGTCACTGTCCTAGAACCAAAGATAACAGAAAAGTGAAAAAACAGTTGAAAAAATAGGAACTTAAATATGTCAGTATTTTATGATATGAGAATTCAGTGAAAAGCATTTAAGAACAGAAGAGCATTCAGTGAACATCCAGAACAGGATGCCTAACCAAGGGATTTCGACACTGAAGATATCTACTTTTTTAAGTAAGAGAAAAAATTAAATATTTATTCTTCCTTTGTAATAGAAAACTATACTTCAGGGGCATCCACATTGCCTTAGTTCTCAATGGAAAGCTCTACCTCCTATAAAAATGCCCGCTAATAAATGTAGAAAGAGGGATAGAATCAAACATCATAAACTCAAAGTGTTGATTCACTCAAGGACTATGAAGTATGTTGTGACTTTTGGGTGAATGGTTGGTGAAACTGCACATCCTTATAATTCCATAGTTAGCAGCACACATGCTACTTTCTAGTTGCAAGGAAAAAAAGGAACCCTACAGTGTTGTCATCGTTCTAAATTAGTAATTGATCTTAGCATCACTAATGGTCAGTCACATACCATCTCTCTGATGTGATGAACTAGGAAACATAGAATATCACCTATATTACATTAAAAAAAATGTTTCACCTGAATCCACACGCCCTTAGATATAATATCCAATTTGTGGGAAACATGGGGATAGAGAAGCAAGATAAACAATCCTAGAAGAAAACAGCCAGACAAATCCAGAGGGTGGACATACCATGGGATAAATGGGGCTAATCTTTTCAATTAGTCAGTGGCCTTAAAATTAAGGAAAGTTAGCGGTGGGGGAAGGTGACTACCCTAGATTTTAGAAGACTTAAGGTACATACAACCAAATGGATAGCTACATCCTGGGTTAGATTCAGGCTAGGAATAAACCAGCTATAAAGAACATTTGGGGTCAACTGGGAAATTTTAAATATGAACTGGGTATTGTTTGACATGAAAATTTAGTAAAATGGAAAGATGGGGATTATGGACATTAAAAAGCAGATTACCTGGATGCAAGGGGAATTTGGAGGAGAATGATTATATGTCTGTGTATGGCCGAGTCCCTCCACTGTTCACCTGAAACTATCACAACATTGTTAATTGGCTATACCCCAATAAAAGTATGAAGGTAAAAATAAAAAAATAAAACAACTTATAAATAAATGAAAAGCAGGCTTACCACCAATAAGTACCATATCTCATTTTTACTAAAAAACACAAATACTATGTGTATAGATACAGGTATGTACATTTATATATGTACTTAGGATTATACATATGCCCAGAAAAAGATCCAGTTAGAGAAACACTAAGAGTTCAACATTAATAATCTCTAAGTAGTAGAAATATAATGATTTTATTTTTACCAATCTGTATTTTGAAATTTTCGACAATGAAAATGGATTGGTTCTGTAAATATAAAATGTTAATTAAAGAAAAACACTTTCATATAGTAAAGCAACAGTGTTTTCTGTCCTTTAAGGAGAATAAAAATGTTTCCATTGAGGAAGAAAAGTGAAAAGACTGGAAAACAATTTAGTATCTTTCAAAAACGTCTGGTAATGGGTTTTGCCTGTAAAGTTGTATCTATTTGTCTTTAGTCAACATGGTGTAAAGAGTCAAACAGACCCAGGTTTGAATTCAAACTGTCACTTTACAAGTGTTTTTACTTGGGGCATGTCACTTTATCTCTCCAAGTCTCTGTTTTCTCATCTAAAAGAGTGGTTGTGAGAATTAAAGATGACTTAAATAAATCAGTGCCTGGAATGGAGTGTGCTTTCAAAATTATAATATTTTGAAATCTTATCATCAACAATTTAAACCTTACACATGACAACTTGATTAATAAAATAATGAGAACAGTCATCAACTGACACCTCTGTTGCTCTTAAATTTATGTTTTTTGAATGTAAGTATGTTTCACAAAGTAAGTATGACCTCCCTGGTGGCTCAGATGGTAAAGCGTCTGCCTACAATGCGGGAGACCCGGGTTCGATCCCTGGGTTGGGAAGATCCTCTGGAGAAGGAAATAGCACCCCACTCTAGTACTCTTGCCTGGAAAATCCCATGGACAGAGGAGCGTGGTAGGCTACAGTCCATGGGGTCGCAAAGAGTCGGACACGACTGAGTGACTTCACTTTCACTTTCTATGTTTCACAAAGACATGGTGTATATAAGTAGAGTATGAAATTGTTAAGTAGTTAGATCTTCAAAAACAAGTATGAATTTTAAAGGTTCGCTTAGCAATAGAAGACCCATTTTTATTTATGGCAGCAGTTAGAGAGCTGATAGAAAAATAAAAGATTAATTTTGTAGCCAAAATCATTGCCAGGTTCCACATGCAAGCTCTTTTCAAGAGCTGCTTTTTACTTTCTTCTTTTGCTTTGAAGGACCTCGTAGCATCATTGTGAATTTCAAAATAGATAAAAGCACAGTACAGCTCTAAGGTGCTTTTTAAAACTTAAAAGTATGAGTACCTCACAGTGGAAATTTTCACATAGTAATTTTATTCTTTTTATTAGAGGAACTGTGACAATAGAAAGTACAACTGTTTGTACCAGAAGAACCCCAGGCTGTTAGGATGACTCATGAAGAATCTGAGCATGAGGCAAAAGGACATTTGTCAGCAGAATGGGTTCCTGAACTGATTGATCAGATATCACCAATTTTTAATTACCAAGCTGTTATTGAGTACTTCCTTTTTAAAAAGCCCCGACTCTAAACTCTGTGGTCCACTGTGGCATCCCCACAGGTGAGTCATACACATTAAGTGACTCACATGGTACTGAAGCTTTTTTGCTAATAGACTTCTAACATAATTGTTGGCATTAAGAATAATTGATTGGAACAATTTACTTGAACGTTTTATTGCATCATTTTAATGAGACAGAGCACAAACTGGGAATGAGGAAACCTGATTTCTAGCTCAAAGTCTGCTGCTGATTATTGGAGTCATACCTTGGGCAAATCGCTTGATTTCCCTGTAACTCATTTTCGTTATGAAAAATTAAGAGTTTGAATGTGTTAATCTCTGTGGTATCAAGTTATAGGAGTCTGTAATCTCAAAAGTCATTGTATTTCCTTTGGGGCAGTCACAAAACTGGTAAATGGCTTATTTTACATAAACTAAACTTGCCTATAGCTCTGTGGCACTGAACTTGCATTAGGATTGCGGGGTTTTCATATGGTTCACCAGCGATGGGATATGTTACCTTAGGAATCTCCAGATAGCTGATCTTGAAAAATTAATTGATAAAATCTGAACAGTGAAGAAGATACATGTTTTAGAAGTTTGGGATTTCCCACAACTTAAATATGGGTCAGTTGATGATATCACCTGTAGGTATTTTATTATGGTTAGAAACCAAATTGCTGAAGAATTTCAAATATTATACTGCAAACACAAGTTAACATAGTTTAGGTGGTATGTCTTTGGTTCAACAGTATAACGACTGGATAAGTGTTTAGTTGATCCCTAGAAAGTGGTTAGACAAGTTAGAGTTTTGTTTTGTTTTTGGTTTTTTTTTTTCAGGTGTAACAGGCAAGTTAACTTTTAAAGGGGGTGGGGGGACGCAGGAAGAAGGAAGTTTCCAGATGAAAGTGTCTTTGGTGGTGTACCTAATTAGCCACCAGGCATGAGAAAGAAGTAGTAACTCAGGATTAGAACATGAATAAGAATGCAGGATACAGAGTTTCCGTTACCCTTTAAGTAAACAAATCGCAGGCGTACTATTAAGTATCTCCACATTAGAAGCCAAAAGGACTTAAAGGGTTTTGCAGAAAGTTCTTCTCATTCCAGAGACGAAGAAACGTGACCCCAAAGAGTTAACACAAGTCTGAAGCCATATAACAACTGAAAACCTATGCTTTCTGGCTCCAGTTTCTATCTGTGACTCCATGGATCACGTTACTTCAGGGTCAAGAAAACCTTTTAAAATACCAAATACACATCTTCTGGAGCTATTGGCTATAAGCTAACATCTTTTCATCGAGTTAATTTTCTTTCGTTCAGAATGGTGGTGGTTGTTGTTCCGCCGCTAAGTTGTGTCTGACTCTTTGTGACCCCATGGACTGCAGCACACCAGGCTTCCCTGTCCTTCACTGTCTCCTGGAGTTTGCTCAGATTCATGTTCATTCATCAAAATGGTTTATTAGCTTAGAATAATAATCCTGTATAGAAAACATATACTGTCCATGGGGTTCTCCAGGTGAGAATACTGGAGTGGGTTGCCACTTCCTTCTCCAGTTGACCTTGTTTTGTCAGAACTCTTCAGTGTGACATGTCCGTCCTGGGTGGCCCTGCATGGCGTGGCTCATAGCTTCATTGAGTTACACAGGCCCCTTCACCATGACAAGACTGTGATCGAAGGGCCAACTAATTGGAAGAGACCCTGCTAATGGCGAAGTTTGAAGGCAAAAGGAGAAGAGGGTGGCAGAGGATGAGACGGTTCAATAGCATGACCAACTCAATGGACCTGATTGTGAGCAAACTCCGGGAGACAGTGGAGAACAGAGGGGCCTGGTGTGCTGCAGTCCATGGGGTCACAGAGAGTCGGACTTAGTGACTCAACAGCAACAAGGCTGACATGGAAAACATGTCCCTGGGTTGGCCAAAAAAATTCTTTCCAATTTTTCACCTGTGTGAAAATCCGAATGACCTTTGTGGCCAACCCAATACTTTTTGAAATTCTGAACCAAGTTATAGTTTTAGCTTAAAGAAGAGTGGATCTTGCCCTCCTTTCTTTCAAGAAAAAAAGAAAACGAATGAAAGGACCCAGATGTGTTCAGTGGTGGCCTTCCTTTCTCTCTTTCCATGGGAATCCTGGACTTGCTGGGATGGTGGCCATGAGATCTACCTGTTAGGATACAGGGTTGTATGTTCTGCTAAAAGGCCTGTGTCCCATCGAAACATCGTTTTTCCGATGCTGTGTTCCCAGAGACCATGGAGAAACTGAATCGATGCGCCCCCCTGACACTGGAAGGTGGGCTTCTGAGCTGACTTTAGTTGCACGAGGAAAAGGCAGCAGTTCTGGGCAGGCAAAGTGAGCTTTCTGGTTGTTGGCAGCTGTGTGACTTCCTTGGGGGACCACGGAGAGATGTCAGTCTCGTCGGAAGAAGAAGAAAGCTGAAGGTGTTGTCACTTCCCGAGGTCCCTCTCCTCCGTGAATGATCCATGGGAGACAAATGTATCAGGCAGCTGTCTCCTCATGGCTCTCATCACCAAAATGATCAATAACATGCATTGGTGCCAGCTAGGCACACAGCTAGGCAGGACCCGAGGGATGCTCACAGTTATTAGATACTGTTCCCTCAAGGAGCTCCTGACGTTTTAGGAGGTAATGCAGGTGGTCATAGCTCTCCTAGCATGAAACAAAGCAACTTTTTCAGTGGGGCTATAGCAGAAGGAAATGGCAACCCACTGCAGTATTCTCGCCTGGGAAACCCATGGACAGAGGAGCCTAGAGGGCTACAGTCTATGGGGTCACAAAGGGTCAGACCCAACTGAGCGCAGGTAGAGGCGGAGAACCAGCAGGAGAAAGAATTCTGTATGCACTGTGCTAACTTGTACTAACGTAGCTTGCTTTACAGAAAAGAAAAAGAGCGCACTTAAAGCAGCTTTAAAATTCAATCTAGGGAATGAAATCCAAATTTAACCTGTAGCCACCCAACCCGGAACAGTAAAGAATCTGCCTGCCAATGCAGGAGACCCAGGTTCAATCCCTGGGTTGGGAAGATCCCCTGAGAAGGGAGTGGCTACCCGGACTCCAGTTTTCTTGCCTGGAGAATCCCATGGACAGAGGAGCCTGGCAGGCTACAGTCCATGGTGTTGCAAAGAGTCAGACACAACTGATTGACTAACACAGAGACACATACATGCTGCAGTATATTACAGAAGCTGAGCTGTAACATTATACGTCTGAAATTTATATGATGTTATCAACTAACGTTACTATGATTGAAAAAAGAGAAAGGTTTTAATTAGTTTCTGAGAGTAATGTGACAGGAAAAAATACTCTCTTCTGTGGGAACATTTGATGTAAATCTTTGTCAATCTAATGCTTTTTTTAAAAACTTCATACAGGTATAATACTGTGCTTTTGCTAATTATACATTTTTAGACATTCTCTTACCTTTTTGTTATGGAATCATTAAGAGTTATTATTCTACTTGTTGCTCTTGTCCAGTCGCTAAGTCGTGTCGGACCCTTTGCGACCCCATGGACTATAGCCCACCAGGCATCTCTGTCCATGGGATTTCCCAGGCAAGAGTACTGGATTGGGTTTCCATTTCCTTCTCCCGGGGATCTTCCTGATCTAGGGATCGAACCCTCGTCTCCTGCATTGGCAGATGGCTTCTTTACTGCTGAACCACCTAGGAAGCCAATTACTCCAGTTGCTTCTCCTAAATGTACTAAGATTTGGGGAGTATTCTGACTGAGTAATATTCAGATTCTTTTGGTTAAGAGATGATTCCGTAAATAATACTGAAGAGTTAATACTGAAGAGTAGCCTTCTCAAATTCCGGACTTCCATTTCTTTCAGATGTCATAACTAGGATAGGATTAAGCTTTCCATCTTCCTTACGATAGCACCATTCCTGATTTTCCCCACGCTTCCTCCTGCTGACGATGTGCCCTGCACCCGCAGTCACATCCACACCCCTGCGTCTCCACCGTCCACAGGGAGACGATCACCTTGTCTTCTCACCTCTACGTGGCACAGAGCCCGACATCCCCCAGTGTTGGAAGCTGGGTTAGCTTTTGTGCAGGTACGTTAGGAAGGCGGCCTCCTCCCACTTCTCCTCACTCTGGAAAATTACCAAGGGCTATCTCTCATAGGTGACTTCCCAGGTGGCTCAGTAAAGAATCTGCCTGACAATGCAGGAGACACAAGACATGTGGGTTCAATCCCTGGGTCAGGAAGATCCCCTGGCGAAGAGAATGGCAACCTACTCCAGTATTCTTGCCTGGAGAAGCCCATGGGCAGAGGAGCCTGGCAGGTTATAGTCCATGAAACAATAGCAATCTTTCAAAGGACATGCTCCACAGGATGGCAGGCAATAGAATTCTTTATAAAAGTACCCTTCAGAAGCAAAGTGCTGATAACCAGTTGGTGTAGAAAACACCTAGACGTGGTCTAAAGCTCCAAGGCCTACATTACGGCCCATTTACTGGCATGCTTTTTTATGCATCTTATTATAATATCCTTCAAAGTTTGATAGTATAAAGAGTAAGACACTGGGAAATCTCAAGACCTTGATAGTAAGTAAATTCACATACGTGTCAAAACACTAGCAGATTTGTCAGTGATCAAATACTGTGTCCACTGATGGTAACGACTTAACTTAAGCAAATACATTATTTCTGGCACCATCACATGCTAATTGACCTTCAAGGTTAAGGAAGCTAAAAGATCACTCTTTAAGGGATATTTGGATAATTTTGATAGATATAATTAAATGTGAACTCGTTGAGGATGGGAACCTTGACTTATGAATATTGTTATCTCTTATCCCTTAGAATAATACCTGGCAGTTAGTATCTCATGAACATCTGAGGGATACACGAGTGGATAGCTGTCACCTGTGTAATTCGATACCAATGAGATTGGCTCCGTTTATTTTTTTAAATTTTACTTATTTATTTTTCTGACACCAAAACACTTTGTATTGGGGGATAGCCAATGAACAATGCTGCGGTAGCTTCAGGTGAACAGTGAAGGGTCTCTGGCTCCATTTGCTTTTGTCCATTTTAATTTGTAAGCTGTATCGTACATGATCCAGTGCTGCAGTGTGATAGGACAAAATCACTAACATAACAAACACGATTAAACACTCCATATTCTAGAAGTATTTTGTTAGTAACTTGGGATGCTTTCTGTGTCGCTTGGTATGTTGTCAAGAGTTTAAGCAACGTTTGTTGCACCCGTCACTGCTCTATTAAAACTGTCATTAAACACACACACACACACACACACACACACACGTCATTTTTGTCTATTGATTATTTTAAAATTCTACCAGGTGAGAGCACATCCATCTTGTTCATCAAGCCAGCACCTAGCTCCATGCCTGCCGATATAGTGCTGATATATTGCCAGTAAATACTCGTTGAATAAATAAATGAATGAAAGACAGAGAATAGGACAAGTTTTTTGCTTTCTTGTAAGATAGTCTAGGGGAGAAGGGTTGGCAGATTGTGGTCAGTGCTATAAGAGTTGATGGTATTAGATTCAGGGGCTGTGGAGTAATTCGCTGTCAAAAATAATTTTGTGTTTGAATGGCTGAAGCCTGTCTTCAGAACTATTAGAGGCTTACAGCGTCTAGCGACATGGCAGGTAGGCCAAGTTGAATGGTGTTTGAGAAGGAAAAAAAGCAAAAATAGAAGTAACAGTAGGTGAAGAATCCAGAAATCAGTCCCTTTGAAGACTCTTGGAAAGAAGGAATGTGTGTATTGCCCAGAGAGTAACAGAGATGACTAGAGAACCAGGTGATAGTGTTGACCTCAGAAACAAAACTCACACGATCCTCAGGTCGCTACGGGGCATGAATGAGCTACATGGTCACTGAGGAAGTGCGGGAATGATAGGAAGAAGCGTATTGAGAAACTCCCCACACTCCCTGCATATCTATAGATACGGAAAAGTGAAGAACAGTTACTTATTGATGTTCCTTTAAGGAGTTAACGCGTCTCCCCCTTAACTCACCCGGTGCTCTAACCCTGTTGCGCCTGATTTATTAAAAGTGGTGATTCAGTCACTTCTAAGAGTAGAAGTCAGTGAAGGCCAGTGGTGGTAAACTGGCCTGAGAATTAAATTCCAGTTCCAGCTCCATCCCTCCCTAGCTGTTTAACCTGGAGACTTTACTTCTCATTTGGGATCCCCATTTCCTCATCTTATTAATAGATCCTTAGACCCGCAAAGGGCTGCTCTCACTCGAAAATGGTATCATTCTGCCAACTTTATCCTTCTTATAATCCATCATAATCTTAAGGACACTTTAGTAAACTTGTTCTAAGTTCATTTTTTAAAAATTGGAGAGACTGTGCAATCAGAAGGCAAGAATGAGGTGATGATAGTGATGATGCCACTTAACAGGAATAACAGGAATAAGGAGCTTCCCTGGTGGCTCAGACGGTCAAGAGTCTGCCTGCAATGCAGGAGACCCAGGTTTGATACCTGGGTTGGGAAGATCTCCTGGAGAAGGGAATGGCAACCCACTCTAGAATTCTTGCCTGAAGAATCCCATGACCAAAAAAGAGCCCAGAGGGCTACAGTCCATGGGGTCGCAGAGTTGGACACAGCTGAGTGACTAACACACACACACAACAGGAATAAAGCCAAAATTTGCCTTTCACACTCAGGCACATTTTGGAACATTGAGTATCTGTAGGCAGTGCGTGGGTGCTAAGTTGCTTCAGTTGTATCTAACTCTTTGCAATTCTGTGGGCTGAAACCTGCCAGCTCCTTTGTCCATGGGATTCTCCAGGCAAGAATACTGCAGTAGGTTGTCATGCCCTCCTCCAGCGGATCTTCAAACCAGGGATCGAACCCACGTCTCTTACATCTCCTGCATGGGCAGGCGAGTTCTTTACCCCTCGCCACCACCTGGGAAGCCCTATCTGTAGGCCAAATGGGGCTTAAATTTTTGTTCAGTTTTATTAACAAAAAGGAAAGTGTTCTTGACTTATTTTTATCTATCATAACTTCAACCAAGAATCTTGGATTAATCACATCTTGAAATGTTGTGTCATTGTGCAAAGTTGCCCACTGAGAAGAAAGAAGAAACTTGTTTATTGAGAAAAGACCCTGATGCTGGAAAAGATTGAGGACAGGAGGAGAAGGGAGTGACAGAGGATGAGATGATTGGATGGCATCATCAACTCAATGGACATGAGTTTGAGCAGGCTCCAGGAGCTAGTAAAGGATGGGGAAGCCTGGCGTGCTGCAGTCCCTGGGGTCACAAAGAGTCAAACATGACTTAGCAACTGAACAACAACAGCAACAAATAGAAAAAACTAGTTCTACACAGCTGTAATTCCCTCAGTTATTTGGACTGTCAAGAAAGTTCTTTTAGCTCAATCACCTTAATAAAGGTGTTTTGGTTTTTAGAAGTTTATACACAATGGAATTGCCCAACTCTCTACTGTATTCTGTGCTGTGGAGACCCAGTTAAGTCTTCTTCCCACCAAGTTATTGCTCCACAACTGACAAGGGAGCTTTTGCTAGTCTCTTGTAGGATGAGGAGTTACTCAATGTAGATGAACCAGATATATATGTATTCTGCTCGGGGAATATTGGGATCAGCAGCGTATTCAGAGATTTATTACCACCTGATATACTGCCCCAAGTGGAGGCATCTTTTTAAATCCGCAAGTCACTGCAATTCCATGAGGCCACTTGTGTGATAGGAGGAGGCCTGCTCCCACATTGAAATTTGGCACAGCTAGCATTTCTCTTTGCCAAAAAGGTCAAAGGCCTTGAGCAAGAAGCCAGCTTTTTCCTGATTACAAAACTGACCACAATTCCTCTCCAACCTATCAATGTCAGTCCTTTTTTTTTTTTTTTTCCTTTCTGGTAATGCGTTATTCCTCTCAGGGAGAACTCTACTTTTTTTCATGATGATATGGAATCTGTCCTTCCAACGTTAACCAACGTTCACACATCAGCTGATGTATATGCTATGGATGGGTAAACTTAATAACTAAGTTTCTGAGTAGCAGACCCTGATATATAAAATCTGAGCTGTCTCAGGCCCTGTCTCCAGTCTGTTAATGCTTCAGTTTTAGAGAATCTGGATCGCTGTGTCATTGTTTTACAGATTTCACAAAGTAAAAGAGTAAATACCTAAGGACAGAGCATTTCAGTAGCTGATCGCAAATTTTATAAACACATACTTGAATTCAGACATTTTCTTCAGATATCAGATGATATGACTAGAGATTCAACCAAGGGTGGGCAGACAGGAAAAAAAAAATTATCCAAGTAAGTGTAGCTAGTATTTCATAACCCAGAGATGTAAAGTTTTCCATTTTAGAATCAACTGAATATTGAACTGTGTCTGCTCTCAGAGTTCTAAGTACTATCCTGCCCCCGCCTCTCACAAGACACGAGGGTCACCGGCGAGACGGTGTGGCAATGTTTTCCTTGTAATGTACCAGGTCTTGCCAAAGCAGTGAACAGCGTTATGACGCAACAGTTTGTCACAGCTGGTCTCTAACAGGAGGATGCCAGCCAGTCCATCCAGGCCTGGTCCTCTGTGAGTTTATTCCCACCTCCCCAAACATTTGGAAACGGATGTCTTGGCTCATTGGTGGGTTCCCAAGTTTTACTGCCACACATCTTTTTCTTTGAACGGAACTGGCCTTTTGCAAGGAATAGACCAAATATCGGTGGGAGTCACGGCAAATCCCTGTTCCATGCTGTGATGGGGGAAACCCTGGGAGATCCTCTTATTGACCCAGAGAGTGAGCCCTTCGCTGTCACCGTGTCTGCAAGTACCTCACAAGGTAAAGTCAGCTCCAGATTTGGCTATCGGTGTGCTCCGGGCATCACGGAAGGGTGAACTTGACCTTGCGGCTTGTCTTCCAAGTGATGTCTGTTCTGTACTCTGATGTGTGTAGGTCAGTATTTTGATGCTTAACTTGCTGGTCTTGCGTTCACTTAAAGCATACTCAGAGCTTTTTTTTTTTTAAAGAACAAACAACTAAATCCAGATTTTATTTCTCTGCTTGACTCCTATGTCCTGAATTTAAGTATTCAAGGTATATTTACATCCAAAGAAATTCTACTTGTTTTCATAGGGTTGGCCGAAAGACTTGTTCGGGTTTTTCTGTACAATCTTACGAAGAACCTGAAGGAACTTTTTGGGCTACCTAACATTTTCTGGATTGATGTATGTTTTCCCCAAATACCTAAGGTCTTCTTAGAATGTCTTTCCTCCTTTTAGCCTTGTGTGTTATGTATCTCTCATAGCAGCATTTATTCATTTTAAAGTACTCTCAACATGTTTTTGCTCTACTTTGAGATCTAGATACTTGTGTGGACATTTTGTCTCTCTCAAAGAATTGTAAGCATCCAGGGTATAGGGCCAGGTTTTATTCTTTATATTTCTTAGGGTGCAAAGCAGAGTGCCTAATGCTTTGTAGAATAGTGTGGAGACCTTGGAGAAGGCCTATTCTAAGCATCTCATTTTGCTATTGCTAGGTATTTGCTAGGTATTTGCTAGTTAAATGATTATCACTTTTACTCAGATGTGAAAGATTCAATTAGATACCTCATTTTCAGCATTTCTTTCTTGGCCTTTGCAAAATGTAAGTTTTTTATTTCTGTAGCTCCTTCTACTGGAGCGTATTAGCACAGCTGCTTCTGTTTCGTGCTACATCGTATTTATTTCTTCTTTTCTTCCCCCCTTCTTGTAGATGCTACGTAAAAATTCATTGTGTTAGCTAGTCTGATTCACATTTTACAATGTAAGTGCTAAAAATTCATTGTGTTAGCTAGTCTGATTCACATTTTACAATATAAATGCTAAAGTGTTAAGATTAAGTTGATTAATTGTTGAAATGGATGGCGGTACATTTTGATGTTTTAATTTCTCTGAAAGTCTGAAGGTTGAACATATTAATCACAGAATTTTTTAAACATTGAGCTTTTTAAAAGTTAAGAAAAAAATTTCCCGAAGTGACATTTCATTTTATTGTGACATTTGGATTCAATGTATATTTCTGTCATCCGAGTCTCTTAAATAGGAGTTTAGTCTAATTATATTACATAAAACCCTGTTATTCTGTTTTTCTACAAGCCATAAAAAGTGTTGCTGTGTTTCTCCAGTTATTAATTTAACCTGCATCAGGGCAGAATGTCCAACCTATACTGTAAAGTAATTCTTGTGTCAAAATTTGACAGTTTTGTCTGTTTGAAAAGAATATGTCCAGAATGCAATGCAACAAATATTTTAGGTTAACTGAAGCGAGTATGTTTATGGTAAGGGATAGTTGTGGGGTTTGCGTCCATTTTCCTTCTGCACTAACCTCTTTATTTTTATACTTGGAATTTGCCCTGGGTGTAATTTTTTTATGTCTCAAATCCCTTTCGAAAGAATAACCCAGTACTTTTCTTCTTAATTAAGATGGTACAGAATAGAATTACTAGCAGTTAAGAAATTATATATTGTACCAATTATTTAACTCTCATGTTAAATGATCTCTGATTACTCTTTATTCATGAATGTTTTTTCTGTCAAAAATAGGTTTCTAAAGGCCAAAGACCCGTGATAGGTCACTTCTATTGTATTTTGTAGATGGCCACTTAAATACTTCACTGTTGCCAAAACAAACAAACAAACCTGAAAATAAGTTGGGAACGTGGTCATCATTAGCTAATCGAGGCCAGCAGAGATGAAACCCTGTAGAGATTAGGTACCTGGCCTTGGTACAGGAATTTATCTGGCTTCTCTTCCTCATCACAGGGAAAGGGAAATAAGGATGTTGCAAAGATCTGGGTGCTGCTATTGAAGGCAAGATGGCTCACTGAGTGTGAATGGTCCAGTTATCCAGCCATACTGGTCCCTTTCATGAGACTTAAAAAGTCCACTCTGTGTAACCTCTATGCCCAAAGGGGACTTCTGCATGTTTTCCTGGGATTCATTATCACCGTGATTCCATGTATCTTATTCCCCTTTCTGTTTCCATCGTGAGCTTTTCAAGGAACCCCAAGTAACCCCATGCTGGCCGTGAAACCGTTTCCACTAGAGAAACTGGCAAGGTTGAAGGGAAGCGTCCATAAGCTGAAGCTGAACATGCCTCCCGCTTTCAGTGCCAGACTTAGTCCTGGGTGAATTCTCTAATTTTAAGTTGTTGCACCAGAGCACTGAAAGATGATGACATGCTTGTCCTTTGGAACTGATTGAGCAATGGAAGTGTGCCTTAGAGACACGACAAATGCTGCAATCGATGATTCTTTGAAACAAGAGTCTCTCCTGAGACAGGGGTGAGTGATGGATTGCTGCCGTTTCTATTGAGGGAGATTTAAACTGTGGCCGTGTGGCTCCAGGCAGCTGTGTACTTGGGAGCATTAGATAACTGAGCCAAGCCAAGGCTTTTACCTTTGCACAAGTTCGAAGGGACCCATGTGGTGTCAGGAAATGGAACTCCTGAACTTGTCCTGGCCATATGCTTTCTGTGTGAATTTAAGCATGTCATCCATCCCCTCTGCCCTCCGCACACATGTTAACAGGAGATACAGGGCTGTTGTGAGGACTGAATGACACAGTTGTGCGAAAGCACACCAGACCCCCTCTGTGAAGTTCATTGTCCTGGGCTTGTGGTGTTAATCACTTGTGGATAGAACAGAACATACACAGTATCCTAAATTTGAAGCCTTTTAAGGAAGATGGAGGGAAAAAAAAAACTGCAGGATTCCATATGCATCAAAATGAGTGGCAGTTTTAAGTGAGATGAGGCTTCTGTATAACCTCTCTTGAATGTTTTGATAAGGAAATGATCAGACTTAGAAAAAGCATCCTCATGTCTGATTTTTTTTTTTTAAAAACGGGCCAGTTACCTCCCGATTTCATTAACATTTGTCTATAAAGAGGTTGAATTTCCACAAGTTCAATCATTCTTGGTGCCTAAATGAGAGCAATGATTGCATGTTTTCTTCTCAGAGACATTGAAAAATTGTCTTAGCTTATAATGTTCTCTATATGATGAAGATTTAGGTCATTGACAGCTCCAGATTTTATGATCTCACAAGAAATAACAGTTCAGGGAGCTTTTCTAGAATTCTACTGTTGTCCATAATAATGTTTTCCTTAGTATGAGTGAGTGAAAGTCAGTCAGTCGTGTCCGACTCATTGCGACACCATGGATTGTAGCCCACCAGGCTTCTCTGTCCATGGGATTTTCCAGGCAAGAATACTGGAATGGGTTGCCATTCCCTTCTCCAGGGGATCTTCCTGAGCCAGAGATCGAACCCAGGTCTCCTGCATTGCAGGCAGATTCTTTACCGTCTGAGCCACCAGTGAAGCCCTTCCCTTAACAGTATGGCTCTCGTTATCATTTATTTCTGATTTAACTGTTCAAATTTGTTTTCTGATCACTAGGATGTAGCAGATTTGGCAGATTTCTAGACTCTGGGCATCTCCTTATTATGTTTCCAAAAACTATCATTTCTCTTGTACATTCCCCCCAAATTATGAATTATAGGAAACACCCCAAATATATGTCATTTATATTAAGTGCTTACAAGAAAGCATAGCACCTTAAAACTTTTTTTTTCCCCCAACAAAGCCTAAGGAACACGACTTGTCTTCAAAGCTCATGCTCCTGCTTAGTCGCTCAGTCGTGTCCAGCTCTGCGACTTCATGGACGGTAGCCCACCAGGCTCCTCTGTCCATAGGATTTTCCAGGCAAAAATACTGGAGTGGGTTGCCATTTCCTCCTCCAAGGGATCTTCCCGACCCAGGGATCGAACCTGCGTTGCCTGTGCGTTGCAGATAGATTCTTTACCATTGAGCCACCGGGGAAGCCTGCCAGCAACTATCCATATAAACTGCAATATAAATCCATATAAATGGCAGTGTAAAACATGGGTCGTTAAATGAAAAACAATTTTTATACCTCTGATAGAGATTGTCGTGGATTATTACCTTTATCAGCATTCTCACTTACAGCTTGAATAAGATAAGCTGGAGGAGATTCTGAAATCATCATAGCTCTTTGTAAGGTACGTATTCTTTGTGTCAGAGGAAATCTGACCAAAGCAAATTTCTTAGTTATATTAGATCAATGGAACAGACACGAAGTTTCTGTTACTTTAGCTTCCTTTGAACACCCTTATATTAGGCTTTAGAAAGCTGTCCAGAAAATGCCTTGTGTCCACCTAGTAGTGTTGAGTTATTTGTGAAAATATGTGATATATGAATCAGACTCATTTGAATAGGACTAAGTTTCTATAAACCTCTACCAGATAACTTTTTTTCTTTTTGTAGACAGTTTTGTACCTGTAACTAATTTAGAGACACGGACATTGTACATGTATTTGATAGCAACTGCTGTTCAGCTCTTATAACATGGGAATCAAGACCTGCCTGAGCACACAGGTTTTTAGGCCCATGCAATTTTTAGTTGAGAAAGGGATTGCCAACATAAGATTGAGGTTCCCACAAGTGGCAAATGGTTTACATTATAAAGTAGATTCAAAACAGCAACTGTCAATTACCTACAGGAGAATTATCCCTCATTGCCTCATGCCAGGATTTCTGTACAGCCTTATAGCTGACCTTCTAAATGAGAAACTGTCAGCCAGCCAATCCAGTCTGCCAGATAAGTGGTCCTAAAAGCCTGTCTTTATTACCCATCTTCTAATACATATTGAGTATCTACAGTATAGTAAATACAAGACACCAGCAGGAACACTGGCTTTCAGAGCTCTTTGTAATCTGTTTCTACCTTACGTATCTTGAAAGTGAAAGTGAAGTCACTCAGTCGTGTCCGACTCGGTGACCCCATGGACTGTAGCCTACCAGGCTCTTCTGTCCATGGGATTTTCCAGGCAATAGTACTGGAGTGGATTGCCATTTCCTTCCCCAGGGGATCTTCCCGACCCAGGGATGGAACCCAGGTCTCCCGCATTGTAGACAGATGCTTTACCGTCTGAGCCACCGAGGAAGTCCTTTATGTATCTTATTTCCCTCCAGTCTGAGAGACTGGCCTGCCTTGCTCTAACTGGACCAATGTCATTGTCCCAAGAGCAAGCCACACTCACTTTTGCCTCCAAGACTACCGTGTCCTGGAATAGCTCTCCTGATTCTTCCACCTTTGCCAGTCCTCTCTGTCCTTCAAGGTCAGGTTCAGGTGACATCTCCTCCATGAAACGCTCTCTGGACACATTGCCATTCATCGCTGTCCCTTTCCTGTAAAGGACTGTGTGTCTTCTCTTCCCTCCACTGCCCCTGAGGATGATCTCAGTCTCCTGAGAGGTGTACCTGAGTCTAGCCCCCAACCGCCTCGCCTCAGCCCAGAGGGATCACTTAAAGGGCAAGTCAGGTCTGTCCTTGTGCTCAACACCGTGCACTGACTCTCCCTTCTCTCAAATGTACCCCCACCTCACCGTGTCAACACCCCCTTACCCACTGTCTGCCCTCACCCCCGTTCTGCAGCCACATTCGCCTCTTTGCTACTCCTCCCACATTCCACACTGCTCCTGCCTTGGTGCTTTTGCTCCAGCTCTTGCATCTTCTTGCAATTCTCTTCCTTTGACACCTTGGCTGACTCTCAGCACCTCCTAATCTCTGCTCAGCTTTTACCTTCAAGTGAGGATTGCTTTGACCCTCTCTTGAATTATCTGTCCTCCCCCTGGGCCTTCCCCTCCCCTTGCTCTACATTTTCTCATGTCTAAAGCATTCCTCATCCTCTAGCCTCCCGTATAATTAACTTACTCTCCGTATTTATTGTTTATTGTCTGCTTCATCCCACTAGCACATTAACCCCATGAAGTCAGGGATCTTTGTCTAGTTTGTTCATCCACTGACACATCCCAACTACCTGGAATATGCTTGGTGAATAGCAGGGCTCAGTGACACTTGTTCAATGAAAGAATAAAAACCCTCTCGCATTTTTGGTCTATATCACAGTGTTTAGCCCTTAATTTCAGACTGCCTGATAAGCCAGGTTATATAGTCACTGAGGACAAGATCCAAGTTTATTTTTCCTTTTATTCCACCAGTATCTAACACGTAAGAGGTGTCTAATACGTTCTTGTTGACTTATTAAGAACACGCTGCTCTTCCACGGTACTTTTCTGAGGTCAGACACTGAAATCTGTTTAGTGTGTGAAAATGAAAGTTTAGTGTGCGCTGAATAACATTCTAAAATTCATGCTATTATAAGCAAACCATGTGATATATGTGCTAAAAACAAAGTACAAATATACTATGGATTAACTAAGAGTTATGTGCACCATGGCCCTCCATTGGTTTGAATATCATTAGTTGGATATCACTTGAATATCAATTTGAATGTGACAGGTTTTTAAATTATCCAAATGCCTGGCTTCTTTGGCAAGTCTGTCTTATCTCCTGATACTTCCAGTGTTCACCTGAACTTCAGGAGCCCTGTTTGCTAGCAGAAAAGTACCTTACTTGGTTTAGTAACTAATATCCCACATCTAAAGCCCTTAGAGCACTGCGGGCTGTGTCATCAGCGTCCAGCAGATGTCAATTCTGTCTTGTCACCTTTAAAATAGAAGTTACCACTCTGGGATAATACAGGTTTACATTATCCATACTACCAAAAGTTTTCTATTTTCAGTTACTTAAATCAGACTGACTTCTTAAGTCTCCTCCAATCTTTTCCTTAACATTTTTTTCAGAATATCTAGGTATTATCTGCTGCTGCTGCTGCTGCTAAGTCGCTTCAGTCGTGTCCGACTCTGTGTGACCCCATAGACGGCAGCCCACCAGGTTCCCCTGTCCCTGGGATTCTCCAGGCAAGAACACTGGAGTGGGTTGCCATTTCCTTCTCCAATACATGAAAGTGAAAAGTGAAAGTGAAGTTGCGCTAGATACCCGTTATTAATCATAGTTCTAGAAGAAAAACCAAGGTTCAATTTCTAGTTTTGGCAGAGAGCCAATGGCAGAACCTGGTAACAGAACTCCTGACATCCTTCACATGTTCCGGTCATGTGAACACAATGGCCCCTTACTTCTTTTAGAGAATGACATCCTTCACATGTTCCAGTCACGTGAACACAGTGGCCCCCTTACTTCTTTTAGAGAAACTTAGATATTCATTCTTCTTAATCTTTTGCTTTGCATTAGCAATTAAATATTTTTAATATAAGATAATTGGATATTACCTTCAGTTCAGTCAGTTCAGTTCAGTCGCTCAGTCGTGTCTGACTCTTTGCGACCCCATGAATCACAGCACACCAGGCCTCCCTGTCCATCACCAGCTCCCGGAGTTCACTCAGACTCACGTCCATCGAGTCCGTGATGCCATCCAGCCATCTCATCCTCTGTCATGCCCTTCTCCTCCTGCCCCCAACCCCTCCCAGCATCAGAGTCTTTTCCAATGAGTCAACTCTTCCCATGAGGTGGCCAAAGTACTGGAGCTTCAGCTTTAGCATCATTCCTTCCAAAGAAATCCCGGGGCTGATCTCCTTCAGAATGGACTGGGTGGATCTCCCTGCCGTCCAGGGGACCCTCACTGTTGTCTAACCCTTTACCTAAAACTCTGCCTTTTAGTTTTGAAAAACCTATTATGCAGACTGGGCAACTTTGCTTAGTTGATTAAACTGTGTTGCTAATAAGATCCAAATGTGTGTGTAAGTTTGACCTAATTATGGCCAAGTTTCCATAGAAATCGCTACCATTTACAAGGAATCTCTTTACTATTGATACAGCCACACCTCTAGCCAATTACAAACAATTGACCCAGGAGAAACCAGTCCAATTTGCAAGGGTTGGTTCTCTATGAAATCTAATCCTCTTTGATGTTATATTAGTTTTGTTATTATTGCTTAAATAAATTCAGGTATTACAGGGCCATGCTAGATGTTGGAGATGAGTATCTTTTCCTTGGATTATCTTTATTAGGAGCAATCCAATCCTAGTCATTCCACTGGCCTTTACAATTCAAATACATCTCGACAGCGAAGAGAGCCCTGATTATTTCAGAACGTGTGAGTCTCTTTCTCCTCTGTTTCTAAAGCACTTACTGTCTCTCTACTGTCTTCTTTTATCAAACGCCTTTCACCTTGGTAATGTCTCAAGGTCAAGAACTACATTATATTGCATTTCTTGTGAGACCTGAAGAATACCTTGCACATAGTTTTAGGCCATTGGGTATCTTGATTTCGAAGAGCTGACTCATTTGAAAAGACCCTGATGCTGGGAAAGATTGAGGGCAGGAGGAGAAGGGGATGACAGAGGATGAGATGGTTGGATGGCATCACCAACTCAATGGACATGGATTTGGGTGGACTCCAGGAGTTGGTGATGGACAGGGAGGCCTGGCGTGCTGCGGTTCATGGGGTTGCAAAGAGTTAGACACGACTGAGTGACTGAACTGAACTGGCTTTGTGTTACTGATTGAGCATGAACTGAGATTAAGATACTGAGAAAGAAAAATTGCCAAAGAAAAGTAAATCAAGGAAAAGTTTTGGGAAGAGAAACACCATCGTGAAATATACGATGACTTGTATAAGAAGCAAGGTTATAAAATAGGTTATTGATAAAAGAAGATGTTAAATTATTAGCATAAAATTGGTAGCTTGAATTTAACCTACTGATATATTTTACTTAAAAAGAATGTCTCAAAAGACAACTCAACTAATTGAAGCACATTAACCTTCTAAACAGAGGACTCTTGATGTAGGCATTAGGTTTTAGAGAAAGATTTCCTGCATTATTAAAGGGTCTCTATTTAACAGAATGGGCCAAACATATCTAAAGCAAAAACATATCTTCTAATACTCACTCCTAGGATGAAATGTGCACCCTTTGAATTTTTACCTGCCCTGTTTATACTGCTTTAAGAACCTATAGATTAAGACCTACAGTTCACATGAAATTGATTTTTTGTGTATGATGTAAGATAGGGGTTGAACCTTTTTCTTCTCTATGTGGATGTCCAGTGTGTGACCTACTCTATTTATTGAAAAGACTGTCTTTCCCCACTACGCTACACTGGCATTTTTCATAAACTAGGTGACTGTGTACATGTGGCATAGATTCTGGGCTTGCTCTTCGATCACACTGGTCTCTTTTTCTGTCTTTGCACCAACCAGTATCTGGTCTTAAGGACTGTAGCACTGCCATTGGTTCTGGTATCTGGTAGTGTAAGTCTGCCAGCATTTTCTTCTCTTCAAGGTTGCCTCATCTAGTCTTAGCCCCTTAAATTTTCATGTAATTTTTTAGTCTCAGGATGTCACTTTCCACACCAAAAAAAAAAAAAAAAAGTTAAGATTTTGATTGGAATTGTTCCAAATCTATAGATAAATGTGGGGAGAATTGACAGTTTTATAATACTGAGCCTTTCAGTGCATGAACATGACATATCCCTTCATTCAAACATTTAGATCTTTTTTCAATAGTATTTTTGAGTTTTCAGTGTAGAGATCTTACTCTTATTCTGATAGATTTTTTTCCATAGGTACTTGATGGTTTTGATGCGATTGTAAAAAATCATTTTAAAATGTCATTTTCTGTTTGTTGTTGGCTTTATAGAAATACAGCTGACTTTTGAATATCAACCTTATAGTCAGCAACTTTGCTAAGTTCTCCTGTTAACTGTAATGGTTTTGTTGTATGTGTGTTTTTTTTAATACAATCATGTCATCTGTGAGTAATGTTAGTTGTATTTGTATTTTCTAATTCTGTGTCTTTGTTGTTGTTGTTGTTGTTGGATTGGACAGGATCTCCAGTGTTTAATAGAAATAATGATAAACTAGTATCCTTATCTCATTCCTGATCTTAGAAGGAAAGCTTAAGTATTTCACTATCAAGTATGATGGCTACTTTAGGGGTTTAGTCTTTTTTAAAATAGCTATTCTTTATCAGATTAATGAAGTTTCCTGCCCTTCCTAGTGAAGAAGTTTTTTAAACTCATGAATGAGTGTTGAATTGTATCAAATGCTTTCATGTAGAACATTTTTCCATCATGCTATAATGGCTCAGGAGGAAGTGTTAAAATGAAAATGCTTACATCGAATATTTTAATATGATGTGACAATAACTTTTGAGATTATATATGTATATATTATATATATAAAATCTCTCTATGTATGTATATATAGTATAGCTAATGAAAACCTGTGTTTCACGCCATAACCACTGGTGATCTAGCTACATCTGTTTTGACACTTTTGTCCCCAGAGTTTGTTTAGCTTAAGACCATTGTCTTCTCATTAAGAGTGTTTGGCACAGCAAATTGAAAACAAAAGGATAAACAGAAGCATAGTGTATCACTCACTTTGCCAGACTAAACAACTCTGAGTAAGGCCAGCTTTCCCCTCTAGGATAATTTCAGGCCTTTAGAGATGCTTCGGTAGTAAAGTTTTCTTTAAAAACACCTACCCACTCTCTCTCTCCCTGGTTGCAGGAGGTCCTTTGCGATGGTTGATAGGTGGACAGAGTCAGGAGAAGCAGTCTTTGGTGGCTGCCTCCTTTCTAAGTAGTTACACCCTTCTAGAGCATTCCTTTCTTTTTTTTTTTTTTTTTTTTTCCTTTCTACTCAGCCTCCTCTCTCCCATTTGCATTCCCCCATCACTGCAAAACCCAAATCAAGCTGCGCAGAAGGAGCTGACCAGCGGGGAGCATTCCAGTCCACTGTTTCTGGCCTAAGCGCCATTCTTCGCTGGCTGCTGGTGTGTGCTAGGCAAGACCAGATTTTCAACTCGGCCAAAGTAACTACAGTTCAACAGATTCAATCCTGACTAGAGTTTAGTGAGTCTCCCTTTAGAAACGTGTTTTTCTAATACTTGACCAACAGAAGACATGTTTTCTCTTCTGCTTTTATCAGAAGAACCAACCTTGAACGAGTTTGACCATGATGAGAAAGAGGGCTTGAATCTTCAGCTAAGGTGGCAGAAGAAATGATCATCTGGATGAGAGCATGATTCTTTCATCTTTCCTGTCACTTGGTATCTCAGGACTGGATTAAACAAGCTATCTAAACAAGATGTGGCCCATGCAAGAGAAAATGAAGTTTGTAAAAGTATAAATGAACATTTTCTAAAGCCCTTTGTTGGTCTGAATTTGGAAATTTGCTGTGAGACCTCTTGGCTTATTATAAAGACATGTGCATATAAAGATACATATTAGAATGCTTTCAACCTTTTGAAAGCCAAGGCTATCAATGGGAGTATCTCCAAGACATCAATCGCAGAAGCATTGAATTTGGTTTGTAGTATTGTCTAAGTTGACAACACAATGAAAATATCTTTTCTTAAAGAAACAAATGACACTCTGAGAAATCCATTTTTTTAATCCTTTTAAACATTAGTAAGTTGTATTAAAAATAGTCAGTTATGTTACTATATGTACATTTATGAGTTATACATATATTAACAAATTATAAATTACATATGTAATGGGTCAGTGCCTGTCATGGAATGAGTGCCTGAAAATTATTAGCTACTTTTAAACTGTGGGTCTTCCCTGGTGGCTTAGTGGTAAAGAACCCGCCTGTCAGTGCAGGAGACATGAGTTCAACCCCTGGATCAGGAAGATCCCTGGAGGAGGAAATGCCAACCCACTGCAGTACTTTTGCCTGGGGAATCCCATGGGCAGAAGAACCTGGTGGGCCACAGTCCATGGGGTCACAGAAGAGTCAGACCCGACTTAGTGGCTGAACAGCAACAAACAACAGCAGTAGGCTATACTTCCACTAGTGAGTCCCAGGCTCTTTTTCTTCCTTGATACCAGTGAAGGAAAAGAAATGAATTGATAGAATCTATCTTTGAAATGCTTGAGTCACAGTCATCTGTGGACTGTCATCTATTGGTCAAGTATTAAAAATAGTTTCTGATTTTCCTTTAGTTTACTTGAAACTACATCACAATTTTCTCTACTTTTCCAGGTTATTATATGATAATTCCTTTTAAGAGAACTGAGGAAACAGGCAGGGAATGTATTTCCTCCTTCTTAGGTGAAATCATGGGAAAATGTTGCAACTTAAAGATGCTTAATTTTTACCTTTATCAAAGTAAAATTTGTGCACAGTTTTGGAAGTCAGATCGTACAAAGCTTTTCATGAAGAATCGCAATCTTTAGTCCATACCCAGTCCCTACTCCTCAGAGGCAATGATTTTTAACTTCTGAAAGCATTTCTCCTGGCTTTTACTACTGTGTCTTAAGATAACATGCTTATACTGCTATTTTAAAATTGTGTCCATCATTACCCACTGACTTCCTACTGTGATAGATAAGAATTTATTTAGCCCTTTGCCACCACTGTCCCTTTCCCAAAACACACACTTCTCCTTCCTCCCAACTTCACAGTGTGGCGATTCATAATTTTAGGTGAAATCAGATATTTGTGCTCACCTTTGAAAGTGTTGCTTACGGTTGAGCCAGACAGTATGCTGCAGTTCTGCCTCTGACCCTGAATAGCTGTTTGTTTTTCTGGAGTTTATTATTATTATTATCTTTGCTCACATGTTGTTCTTTTTCTACACACCTGTCACTAATTCCTCAAACTCTCCCTCAAAGTGGGCATTTGCATGTATCAGGCATTGGGTTGCTCAGGGGATCCCTCTGCCCTCCCCTGTCCCCCTGTTGCTTTCTCTGTGTCTAGGAACAGGTTCTGTTCAGGATCTGGTGTCCTGGGCCTTCCTACCACTTCTCCACTGGATTTCCATCCCTTGCTTCCTGGATCTTTTGTTTCCTTTTTGTTCTGATGTGGAACTCTAGGAAAGAGGTGACTGTTTTTGAGGCTTTGTATTCTCCTGTTACACTTGAGTGACGGTTTGGCTGAGTATAAAATTCTAAGTTGGAAATCTTTTTTTTTCTTTGAAATTTGAAAACATTGCTCTTTTGATTTTCTAGCTTCCAGTGCTGCCCTTGAACAAGTCAATGACATTCGGATTCCTGGCCCTTTATATGGGACATTTTTTTTCCTGTCCGGAATCTTTTAGGAGAGTCTCTGTAAAAGGAGCATTCGTCTTTACTGTGATTCCTTTCTGCGTGGTTTAAGTTCTCTCTTGTGTTTTGCTGTTGTTTCAACCAACATAAATCCTTGCCCTTAGTCATTCTAACGTCAAAGAAAACCTAAGGAGTAACTTAATGCTTTTCAAGTACATGAGGCAAAGGACAGATATACAGAAGACACTAACTATCCATTTAGAAAATGAAATTCCAAAATTATAAACTCCAACAACATAGCTTAGACCATCGTTTCACAAACCCTATTCCATCAAACAGTAAACTCTGTGAACATTGTAGGCCATGCCCCCCCCCCTTTTGTATATTCTCATGAATTATTAACATCTAATTCTAAGAAGTCCTGCGGCAAACCCATTTAAACTGGCTTCATGTCGCATTTCCTAAGTTTATTTGCCCACCAGAATTTTTTTGTTTTTAATTATTCTGAAAGGAACATCGCTAACATATGTGTAACACAGTTGGGGACATGCCAGATAAGACGTAGACTTTCCTGGCTGCAGAAGAGTAATTAAGCATTGGAATGAGTAACCAGGAGAGGCTGTGGACTCTCTTTTTGCAGAGGCCTTTAAAACAGGACATCTGTTTTAGGCGTAGTCCTGTTTGAACAATAGGACTTTGCTGCTGTTTCTTCCTCTTCCTGTCCCCTAGTGGTAGCATTGGGGAGCATTTAGCCCACCTTTTACATGATTCTAGTACTCTGGTGACAAAAAGTACCTCTGCCACCCATAATTATATTTATAGGGAACTCAATGGCCCCATGCCGGATGCTTTGCATATATTATTTAATGATTCTTCAACGGCAACTCCATGAGGTCTGCAGTAGGATTGTTTATACAGACTAGGGATAATTAGGTATAAAGAGGTCACAAAATGGCAAGCAGGAGGGCAGGATTCAAACCCGGGGCCTCTGACTCACTACTGGCTCTCCAGCTGCAGATGGTAATGTCCAGAACAGCAGCCCCTTCAACAAGCAAACATATAAAATGCATCCATTTATGATGTGAAAACTTAGACTGGTATGATGCTCACTTTATCAGACTGTTCCCTAAACCTTTTGATGAATTCAGAGTTTATTGTTTTTCTTAGAAACAAATTCTACTCCCAGTTTTTTTTTTTTTTAATTCTAATTTGTCATCTAGCACATGGCTTCTTGCATGAGACTTTTTTCCTTCATGAATTTGACGTCATTCCTGTGTAGGAGTCAAGACTGAAATGTTCAGATCTGTAGATATTGGTGTAGGTTAAAAAGTCCCCTTTTCAACGTGTTTACACACAGTAACAACCCCCTGACGCAGTGCAGAGGACGCTACAGAAGAAGACGGAAAGCCTGGATTCTCATGGGCTCAGCCTCCAGCTCTAGACTCACGAGCAAATCACTTGGCCTGCTTTTCTTCATCTGTCAGATGAGGAGCTTAGATGATCTCCAAAAGGCCCTTTCTGCTCTAACGTTTTCAAGATCATTTCTGTCTCTGGGTAGCAGCTGTTGTAACAGGAGAGGGTTTAGGAAACTCACAGGTCACTGCAAAGTGATTTGAATAGGTCAATAAGGAGGGTGGCTAAGTGAATCACATTGAAGAGTACCATGACCCTGAACTGAAACAAATGAGATTGGAAAAAAAAAAAAACACCACTGACCAAATGTCTCTCTGAGGTCACTTCCAACAGGGCTGCTAAATTTTAGACCATCTAGGAAAGGCTCTTTCCTGCACCCACTCTTGTTGCTCAGCTTAACCAGTTGCTCCAGTGAAACCTCTACTGGAGAATTACTCACCCTTTACAGGGCATCCCTTTGAACCTGGCACATCATAGGTGTTCAATAAGGGTTCATTTTAGTTAATTGCTATTTGATATAGAACTAGAAGATCCAAGGAGAGATTTGTTTTCCTAACCAGTACTAAGTTAGGAAGTCACATGTGCAGGCTAGGCTCTGGAGTTTTAGACCGTCTGGGTTGATAACCCAGCTCTGCTCTTTAATAACTGGTACAGGCTGTGGAGTTTTAGACCATCTGTGTTCATTCATAATCCAGCTCTGCTTGTTAGTAACTGGGTGGTCTTGGGCAAGTTATTTCCATATCTGTGCCTCGGTTTCCTCTTCTTTAAAGAGATTTACAAGTATACCTACTTCACAGGACATTGTGAACATTAAATGAGATGATATTTGGCACAACACCCAGCAAAAATTTAGGGTTCTATTAATACTCAGTTCAGTCACTCAGTTGTGTCCAACTCATTGTGACCCCATGGACTGCAGCACGCCAGGCTTCAGCTAATGTAATTATTAAGGCGAGAGAGATAGTTGGATAGCATCGCCAATTCAATGGACATGAACTTGAGCAAACTCCAGGAGATAGTGAGGGACAGGGAGTTTGGCGTGCATGGTCCATGTCATCACAAAGAGTCAGATATGATTTAGCAACTGAACAACAATTATTATTATGGAGGAGATGCAGCATTTCCCTGGACATTCTAGAAGTTTTTCTTTACTTTTCATAGGAGACAGCATAAAACCTGGCAGGTAGACTGTATAGTTCTAGTGCTCGACTTATCATATAAAATCTTTTCTGACCCACTTCTGTACTCCCGAACAGTGATGCCTCTCGGGTGAGAGAAGTTGCGTTACTTTGCATCATATGTCTCTCTGCATGAAATACACTGTACTTGGACACGTTGTGAAAAAATCTGCTCATGAACTGTCGCAGAGTTTAAAGCCAGGGTTGATGGTCTGTCCTACCCCACAACATCTGCCCCAGGACTGCCGTCTGCTTGAAACACACCTACGGTTGTGAAATTAAGGGATGTGCCTAACACAGTGCACTCCTGTCACCCGGCTGGAAAGTGAAGACACTGTTCCTTACCCATGAGAAGGGCTGCTGTGCATGCAAGTGGTTTGCTCATGTGTTCTTCCATGGGTAATTGCAGTAGGTAACGAAAAACACCTACTCACCTTACAGCTTGGCAGAAACAGTAGCTTATGTTTTCTAGAGACAAAATTAGAAGCAGGCTGCCTGGACCCATCTCTTAAGTCAAAATAAAATAAAACATCTAGGGAACCACTGTGCCTCCCAGTAACTGTGGCCGGTGGGGTACTATTGTTTAGGTCAAGGTGTCCCAGGTTGAGAGGACAGGGAGAGGGAAGGAAGGGAAGTGTCAGACACTTTTTCATAGAGCTGAAGAAGCAGACAGTTTTCTTTCTTACTGTGTCCTTTCTGTGTAGGAAAAAAAAAAAAAAAGTTTATAGGACCCTAATCTTTCTGCTGCAGTTATCAGAAGAGAAAAACTGAGTATGCATTGTCGAGAGGAGGGGGTACAGCTTAAACTGTATTTTATTTATGATACTGAAGGCTACATTTTTTTTCTGGGGAGCTTCAGTCTTAGCAAAACTGAACTGCCGAGAAAGTATCTTTATTTTTTCCATTTTCCACAGAGAAATGAATACTTGTTCTGGCCTTCCTTATAAAATATGATCATTGAGTTGGCAAGCATTTAGTAAACAAAGTCTAAAGGGAAAACGGAATAATAAGACACTGTCCTTTGCTCCAAAAACTGGAAATCTAACAGTGGAGATATTTGTTTAAACAATTATACCAGAATGAAAGAGGTGTACTCAGTGCTGTGGGAACACAGAGAAGGGAGGATATTTTTTTAAGTTGGAGAATTCATGGAAGGTTTCATGGAGCAAGTAGTGTGTGGATCAGTGTGGGATTTTTCCCACTCCTGTGGGAGAGACAGACAGGCTTCATGACGTGTGATCGTGAGGAATGGGAGGAGTCCGAGGAGTCCCAGAGACAGCGTGAACAGAGATGAGCAGGGAAGGGTGTCTGCCCTGGGCGCACAGTGTGAGGCGCCCAAGCATGTGGCTGCCGAGGATGGTGGTGAGGTCCGGGAGCCCAAGTGGAAAATGGCACTGAAGAAGTCCGACTATCGGGGCGCTTGCATGACAGATGAAGACTTCTAAATTTATTGCACGTCGATCAGTGCTCCCCCTGCTTCTGCAGCAGATTGCCCTTAGGAAAAGAGGACAACAAAGTTAGCCATCTTGGGGAAGGAAGGGATGTATCGGTGGAGCACAAGGGGCGTTTAGGGCAAGGAAATGTAGGCTTCTGTGATGGTGGATCCGGGACGCCATACGTTCGTCAGAGCCATAGAATGGTCCACACAGAAGAGGGAACACGACTGTAAACTGTAGATTTTAGTTAGTGATGTATCACTGTTGGTTCATCAGTTTTGTAACAAGCAATACCACACTAACGCAAGGGTTAATAACAGGGGAAATGTCAATTATTAATAGGGGAAACTATGTGTTTCAGGGTTTGGTGGGGAGGGAGAAAGAGGAAGGAGTATAGGAGAACTTTCTGCTCAGTATTTAAGTAAACCTAAAGCTGCTTTTTAAAATAAAGTCTGTTCTCTTGGGGACTTCCCTGGCAGTCCAGGGGTGAAGACTTCACCTTCCAATGCAGGGGGGCGTGAGTTCAGTCCCCTGGTCCGAGAGGTAAGATCCCACATGCCTTGTGGCCTGAAAACCAAGACATGAAACAGAAGTATTGTAACACATTCAATAGAGACTTAGAAAATGGTCCATATTAAAAAAAAAAAGCTTAAAAAAATGCAGTCTGTTTTAAAAAAATTAGTGTTCTAGCTGTAGCTGAAATGTACTACAAGTATAAAGTTGTTTAGGAGTTTCAGAGTCATCTCTTTAAAATCAGATGAATTTTTCATTCTAGTTATTTACACATAAATAGCTATTTTATCATTAAAATTTTCCACAAAGCTTTTCAATAAAACCAATGACCCTTAGGGATATGATTCCTGTGTGGAGAAGCCTGATGTTGGTTGGCAGGCAGTCACTGAAGTCATATGTTAAAAGTGAAAGAAAATGAAGCCAGTAAAATGATGAGCAAACAACTTTTCTTGCAACCCAGACGTGTTTTGCATCCCTATTTTTATTTCCCAGTATTGATACAGCAGCATATTGCACTGCCTTTAGCTTGGTCAACCTTTACTTTGGTGTTCAGAAGAACTTTGCAGTCAGCGTGCTGAGAAACCAGTCGATAAACCCACAATTGTGGATATTGCAAGAGAGACAAGAGAGGTGTCTTTTCATAGCAAAGCGATTTATTCTAAGAAAAATGGCTGGAGAAAAATAAAGGAAGCAGACTGAGGAGATAGGCAAAGTAAATGGTGTGTCCTGGGTTGGGTAGATTTAGGTGACGTTCGGAACAAAAGATACAGTTCGATGGATGCCCCGTCACTAAGAGCGCACACTGTTTCCTGGATGTCATTGAGACCCAGTGTGAGCTCCGAACTGTCAGCAGCATAGGGCTTGTACCGTAACACAGATAACCTCAGATGGTTTGCGTCCTTACTCATGCACATATTCAGACGTGCGAACCCACACAGTGCCTGATGAGCCCTCTTGGAGCCACTGAAGCACATTCACAGCGTTCGTCTCCTTATTTGTGTTTTCGAGGCAATTTGTTTTTCTTACAAAGACCACAGCTAGAATCTTTAACCTCTTGCAAGAGTCAGCCTGTGAGAGCTGCATTCCTTAGCTCTCTGCTTGCTGGGAAAAAGCAAGAAGCCCATTCCCAGATACCCTTAGGAAAGTCATCCCACTGTAAGGAGAACAGGGCTGTCTCTAGGACGTTGGTATGGGTCTGCTGTACAAGCTGACACCACTAGAGGGTCCTCGACCATGACGTCCAGGTAATGGGTGACTTCCCTCAGTTAGTTCAGTAACCTGGATGGCACTAGGAGGGTGGTTGTGTTCATTTCTCTCCTCATGATCACCTAGGTGACATCTTGACCGGAGACTCTTTCTGTATCCTTTCTGTGTGTCGTCACGAGACTGCCCAGTCCTCAGGACTGACGTCACAGCTGGCCTTTTCTTTGTTTCAGAAATTACCATGGTTGACACAGAGATGCCGTTTTGGCCCACCAACTTTGGAATCAGCTCCGTGGACCTTTCTATGATGGATGACCACTCCCATGCCTTTGATATCAAGCCCTTCACCACCGTTGACTTCTCCAGCATTTCCGCTCCGCACTACGAGGACATTCCGTTCCCAAGAGCTGACCCGATGGTTGCAGATTATAAGTATGACCTGAAGCTCCAAGAGTACCAAAGTATGTGGTTTATTTCACTTTTCAGACTGTTGAGACTAGAATTGGACTAATCTCTCGTCCACAGTAGGGTAAATGCTCCCAGGACTAATGGCTGTGGTGAAGACATTTACCATTCATTCATCCATCTACTTGTCCATGAAATACTAAGCGTTTATAACTGACCAAGGGCTTCCCAGGTGGCTCAGATGGTAAAGAATCTACCTGCAATGTAGAAAACCCGGATTCGATCCTTGATTTCCCTGGAGAAGGGAATGGCTACCTACTTACTCCCTTGTTCTTATCTGGAAAATTCCATGGACAGAGGAGCCTGGCAGGCTAAAGTTCTTGGGGAAAAGTGTCGGACTGACACTTTCACTTCCCAGGTGGCTCAGTGGTAAAGAATCTGCCTGCAGTGCAGGAGACGTGGGTCGGGAAGATCCCCTGGAGGAGGAAATGGCAACCCACTCCAGAATTCTTGCCGTGGAGAATCCCATGGACAGAGGAGCCTGGGGGGCTCAGTCCATGCGGTTGAAAAGAGGCATGGCTGTGACTGAGCTGACACACACATGTAACTGACCAACAAGGCAGGTAGTGTGTGAACACCCTGGATCCTCCTTCCTTTTTCCTCCCTTCCCGCCTCTCTTTCTTTTCTTCTTTCCTTTGCGGGGACAGTCTCCAGCATGATCACGGTGCTAGCTGTATCTCAGGCTAAATGTCCGTCCCCAACCCCCCAGATTTTGATTCACTATTTCTACTTTTAAGCAGATAGGTAACAGTTTATTACCTCCTTTAACTTATCGCTAAATCATTGTTACTATAATGCACCTTTCCTAATTCTGCAGTTTCAACAGCTTACACTGAAACCTATTTTTCAGCACAAATTTGAATGTTGACACTGTAGACTATTGATAAATCTCCGTGCCATTAATGCAGCTCACATCAAGAAAAACTAAAACTGCACTTTTCAAGATAAGATAAATTTCTGTGATGCTATTTCCTTGATTTTTATCTCTTTGCTGATATGCTGGTTTTCCAGAGCAACCACTGTGTAATTGGCAGCCATTACTTGACAAGAAGTAAGAACTTCCTGTATTTCTAGTTTTTTTTTTTTTTAAGATAAATTATATACTTGGTTATAGTTACATGTGTGATTTCAGTTGAAGCTTAATATGGAAATTTAATAGGCTTGATCCTGACCAGCAGAAAGATAGTGCTTGCTTTTTAAAGTGTCTCTCTCTATCAAAGATCATTTTACAAACCATCTTTTCAGACTCAACATTGATGAGAACCTGGTCTCTTACTTTTACTTTTCATGTACCCTCAAGCTGGGCATACCATTTCCTTCTCAGTTCTTTTTGTGTTTCCTTTGCAGGAGTGGTTTAAGAACACTTCTAAAATGCAGTATTTAAGCTGAAGTATATAATTTAATGTCATGAATGCCAAATACAGCCCATAGAAAAATAACCTTCATGATTTCAAATATTATATATTTCCTGTGGGAACTTTAGTATCATGAGGTATTGGAGGGTCATAGAACCACAAACTTAATTCCCTTCCCAGTTTGTTTTCACAGGTGAGGCTCAGAGGCGTTGTGACTTGCATGTGATTACAAAGCCCACTTCTCCCTGTGTCTTTCTCATGTTCCATAGTGCATCTAACCTAAATAGTAAAATATGGGTAGTAAGGTGTGCTATAGCGACATGCCCTGTTGCCTGTTTAGCATTGTTATTCCTGTGATGATTGTCTGCTCATGTTTTTCTGTACACAGGTGCAATCAAAGTGGAGCCTGTATCCCCACCTTATTATTCTGAAAAGACTCAGCTGTACAGTAAGCCTCATGAAGAGCCTTCCAACTCCCTCATGGCCATTGAGTGCCGGGTCTGTGGGGATAAAGCTTCGGGGTTCCACTATGGAGTTCATGCTTGTGAAGGATGCAAGGTAAAAAAAAAAAAAAAAAATAGTTTTTGAAATAATTTGCTGAAAATGTACCTAGGTTTCCATTTCCTGTTGCAAACAGATGGCAAAGAATTGAGACAGAGCTGTCAAACTTTTAAATATCTTTGGTAAAACCGATTCTTTAGATGATATAATACTTGAAAACCTAAGAAAATCGTCAAAAAGCAAGGCTACTGTGCCTCACTTCCTTTTTTCCAAATTAGTCCTGTGCAGTGCTGATCTAATTCCATCTTCGCACTTTGCAGATTACAAAAAAAGAAATTGCTTGTTCATAGTAACATGGCATGAGAGTGACGGGCTGACCCTGAACAGAACCCAGATTTCCTGAATCTCCTAATGTTTTTTCTTTCCACTATACTATGTAATATTCTGTATATGTAGATAGATGGATAACCTTCATTTGAGCCTTACCACAGTCCTAAAGGTTGAGCTTATTTATGGCTGCTTTGCAGGTGTAGAAATCTTGTGTCACTGAGATTTTCCCGTGGTCATCCATTGTAAGTGGCACATCAATACACCTTCTGAGTCGTAAACTGATGCTGTATGTTTCCTTATTCAGCATCAGTGTGAGCCATATGTTATGGTCAGGCAAAGAGATACAGCTATTTTTGAAAAGAGATACCCTTTCTCTTCCCCTCCTTTCTTTGTGAAAAAGGCTATTTTGGAAAGTTCATTTAGTAATATTCTGCCCTATTGAGAAAATGTTAATCTACTCATGTTTTAAAATGAAGTCTTTTAAAAGAATTAATTCTAATAGGCTCCTTGAATAAAATAGTAATTGAGTAGTATTATATATTCTAGGGCTCAGAATAAATTTTTGATAAGTATTTACCTTATAAAATAATGCTGCTTATATAAGATCAGATTCGATCATCAGTAGGGCTTTTTGTTCAGAATGAAGATACATGACAGCAGTTAGGTAGGTTGGAAGATCTGCGTTCCTAACTGGACCATGAGCCAAAAAAGGAAGTTAATATTTACTGAATTTCTGCTATACACCAGATACTGTGTAAGATGCCTTTGTATATATTATATTTTTAACCATATCCTGCCTAAGTTTTCACATCTATAACATGATGGTATTGATTCAGATGATCACTAAAGCCTCTTCGATTCAAAAGTTTATTTTTCTAAAGGCAACCTAATAAAGTGAAAGAGACAAGTTAGTAATTACCTGGCCACTTGTCCATGGCCTCTAACCAATCACATGAGGATTTCAGCCTCAGTCACTCATGTATAAAACAATTTGGCTAGAGTAGCTCGCCAAAGGGTTTCTGATTCATCTCTGGGTCTGAAATTCCAAAATGACTCCTGGCAAGAGATGCTTTCATTTAAAACATGAAAACCCATTCATTCAGTGATTGAAACCAAGCTAAAATATCTGTAACCTTATAGGAAATCATTGTGTTCTCAAGGAATAGTAAGAACCTGTCATTTTACTCAGTTAGGTTTATGTAATTTTGAGGAAATTGTGGCTAAATTCTTAGAAGTACTTGAAGAAATCATCTAGTTTTGATCATCTTGGTAATTTATGTTGATAAATAAAGTATGGTTGGTTAAGTTTCCACAGTATAGTATTGTTTTTTATGGGCTGGTAAAGCAGTTAGAAAACAAAAAGTTTTAAGCAAATAGTTTCACTGTGATTCTATTCATCAGATATTTGTGGAGAGTTAATGTTTCTGAGAACAGCTAAAAATTGAATGGCGATTTAAGGACTAACCAATCAGCCAAAAATTGAAAAGACAGATATTGTGAGCAGTTGCTTATGGTGTTAAAGCGAAGTTCTAAGGGCATAAAAACTTAGAAGATCAAAGCAAGCAAAGAACAAAAGTAGCAAAAAGAAGAGAAAATAGGGAGGAGAAAACTCAAGTGCCCTCTAGTTACAAACGGAAATGTGCTAAGGCAGAGACAGAGAATTAACACTTAAAACCTGATGAACCCAGAGGAGTCCTTCACCTACCAGAGACAGACAGGCCAAAGCAGTAGAAGAAAATTAACAGTATAGTAACCTCCAGTGATTTGTAAACCATCCAAAATAAAGATTACAGACTTCCTGAGAAAGGAAATCAACCATGAATATTCATTAGAAGGACTGATGCTGAAGCTGAAGCGCCACTACTTTGGCCGCCTGATGGGAAGAGACAGCTCATGGGGAAGGACCCTGATGCTGGGAAAGATTGAAGAGAAAAGAAGGGGCAACAGAGGATGAGATGGTTGGATGGCATCACCGACTTTGTGGGCATGAATCTGAGCAAACTCTGAGAGATACTGAAGGACAGGGAAGCCTGGCACACTGCAGTCAATGGGGCTGCAAAGAGTTGGACACGACTTAGTGGCTGGACAGCAGCAACAAGAAGACTAAAATACAGAGAAGGTTATGCTAAGCTTAGAAGGGAAAGTAGGCATCTGCCCATTTTAAAGATAAGAATAAGAAAAATGTTCGAGGAATAATATAATTTGGCTTCTCCAAGGATGTCAGCAGTTCTCAAAGTGTGGTTTGGGGATGGGGTCCCTACGACCTTTTCAAGATACGCATGAGGTTGATACTGTCTTCATAATACTATTAACTTGTTGTTTGCCTTTTTTATTCTCATTCTCTCAGGAATGTAAGTGGAATGTTCTAGAAGCTACATGACAGGGAACGGTAGTATAGTTCTAATGCCTGATGGAATGTGACCTGAATGTTCTTGTACATAATAATGTCTCAGGTTTTATTTCTAGTCTGATCAATATCCATAGGTATAGCTCACATAAATTAAAACTGTTTAAAAACCTCAACATTTTGGGGTGAGTAAAGGGGTATTGAGACCAAAAAGTTTGAGAACTATTGTTAAAAGGAATGAGACTGAAGACATGCTCACTCATTCTCCGGTACTTTGGAGTTAAACAGAATTGCTGCCACACTCTGAATGCCATCATTAGGCCAGTTAGACCAGTGCCCATCAGTAATCAAAGATACCACCTTAATGGGACCTCCTTGGTGGTCCAGTGATTAAGTATCCACCTGCCAATGCAGGAGACATGGGTTCAGTCCCTGGTCTGGGAACTAAGATCCCACATGCCACAGGGCGAATAAGCCTATGCCCCACAACTGCTGAGCCCACATGCCCTGGAGCCTGCTGAGCCCACATGCCCCGGAGCCTGTGCTCCACAGCGGGAAGAGCCACTGCAACGAGGAGCCCACACCCCGCAACCAGAGAGTAACCCCTGCCTGCCGCACCCAGAGGAAGGCGGTGTGCCACAGCGAAGACCCAGCACAGCCGTAAATACATTTTACAAAGATGCGGGCCTTCGCTCACCAACGACACTCAGTGAAAGTGAAATTAATACACGTGTTAAGACTGCGTTAAAAAAAGGTGTTTTGGCAATTCAACATTTGTCATTTCAGTAGAATGTGGGATATACCCATAATTAAAATACAGTTGACCACAAACCTACAAACTAATTTACAATAGAAAAAAAATAGCTGTATTGCTCAAGATAGCTGTCAGTAGATCTTCTTAAACATATCTACATGCCAGTGGAACAGGTTTATGTTGGTGACCCTTGCCGAAGTTCAGACAGGAAAAGAAATGTTTGGATTTGGATTACAGGAAAACAGTGATAGATTCTTCAGTTGTTAATATTACAGACTTAGGTAATATATAACTTGTAACTAATGAAAGATTCATATACTTTAGAACTTGCAAAGCTGACACTGATTGCTTATAAATTGGACATTTATTTTTTCCCTAATGGGTTTCATAATATTTTTATGTCTGTAGTGGAAGATCATTTTAGAAGCATAGACTTAGTAAAGATACAAGGAAACACCATACGATACTGTATAATCTATTTTTATATTTCTATGTATTTTTGTATTCCTACCTCAGGAAGAGTTTTTAGTATATTCCCATGCACCAGTGCACCAGTGGCAGCTCATTGATTCAGCCTCTGAAACTATATTCAGCCATATAGTTTCATGTTAAAGCTGGCTGCAGGTCTGACACAGGACATTTAATCTCGTTGCAAAATTTAAATACCACTCTTAGGTCTCATTGTACCTGAAGTTTTGTTACTAATAAAGCAATGAAGGAGAGGTTGGAGAAAATGTTTTAAAAAAGAAATAAGCAGGCTTTATGTTCTCACAAGCAAATGTGAAGATTTTACAATAAAAATATACACAAAGCAATTTATGGTGACTGATGCATCTCCGTCACACCTGTTCGTAGACTTCATGGTGATCAGAACTGTGAGCTGTTGAAATGGCCCTTCATTTTATGGACACGGACATAATAAAAATGAGTGTTTCTTTATTGGCAATGAAGAAAATTTGGGGGAAGCCTGCTTCATTCATCAAGTAAAGAAATAATTTTTACAAAAAATACTAAGTGAGAGCTTTGTATCTTCCTCTCTAGGTTTCTTGAAAAAGTCAGATGACAAGAAAACGATTTGTTATCATGAACTTAGTCTTAAAAACATTTTTTTAAGTAAAAGCAGTTCCAAGCTTGTGCTGGGATTTCTATATATTTAGTTCAAGATTTTATGTGTATGGTCAGTGCATATATGATATACAGAATGATGATCCTTTAACACTGGAATCATTACAAAAAATGTGATACTCTTTGAAAGACATCATAGGGGTCAAAACAAAAAACAAATCACATTATAAACGTTAAACTTAAAAAACATGATTATTTTATTAAAAAGTATTCATCTCCAACCATGCCAAAAAGTGAGTACTCTGGGACCTGTCAGATAGCCGAGCAGCATTTTCAACTACTAGTATTGGGTTTTAAAAGTTAGGCTCAGAGAAGCAGCCAAAGATATCATGAAATATATATGACCAAATGGCAAAAATCAAAGCAAGATTTCTCAACAGTATTTAACAGTGGCAACAGTTCTCTACTTTAGCCTTCTTGAATCAGTCAGGGGGGAAATGCCTTTTAAATATTCAAAGCATCTTAGAACCCTCTGAGAATTAAAGAGGTTTACCTTTCCACCATACCCTACATAGGACATATCCTTTGAGATACTGCTGATCTCACAAGAGGTAGGGAAAACTCTCTAAAACATTAGTAGCAAAACAAACAAACAATCCTAGGTCTTGAACTGCAGCTGCAGGCACACTTGCAGGGGCAGAGTTTCCTCATGATAGATGCCCAGCTTCTGAGTTAAGCCAGAATTCCCAAGAGAGTCTGAAATAGTCATAAGTTAGTGGCACTCCTGACTTCCAAAAGAAGGATCTTCAAGTTCTCTTTGGAGGAAAGAATTCCTGTAGGATTCTCATGGTTTAAGGTCAAGAAATGACTTCAAAATAAAATATCAGCAAGCACAGAGATAGGCAGCTAGCTTGATGACATTCATCAGAGGTAAATAAGCAAACAGACCTCTCCACCCCTACCCAAGAATGCAGATATTGGAACTGCCAGAACGTGCAGCTATGTATGAGTTGTTTAAAGATAGAGGGCAAAATCATAGCAATGAATGAACAATAATAGACTAGCGAGAATGACCAACAGCCTTGAAAATAAGTGAAACTTCTAAAAGTGAAAAATATGATCACTGAAATGAAAATTCTATGCAAGGGTTAAATAGCATGCTGGACACAGCAGAAGAAAGGATTACCAAACTGAAAGATAAGTGCAAAGAAGTTATTAAGAATGAAACCAACAATGTCTTAAAGAACATATCCCATCTGGAATCTGCTAGAATTAGAAGCCTCTTTTACTTCTTGAAGGATTCATAGGATCTTTGAATATTAAAAATATGTCTTCTTTACTAATAAAGAGTAATATACAGAACTCCTCTCACTGATGAACTTTGGTGAGAAATGGTTGCTTTTTGTTACTTTTGCCATTGCAAAAGTCTTTTTTTTTTTTTTCATCTTATTTGGCTGTTCTGATGTTTACCTTTGTGATCAACATTAATGGCAAGGAGATAAAAAATGTAAAAGAGAAATTCAGAAATATTGAAGGCTTGAAAAGAAAGTCTTAACACCTAATTGGAGTACAAGAACCAATGAACAAGTGAAACTGTGATGCAGAAAACGTCCAAAAAGGTAAAGAAATCCATGGCTAGACACACTGCGGTAAAATTGCACAGTACAAAAACCAAAGAGAATTAAATGCAACCAAAGTCAGTTGACAACAGACATCTCCACAGAAACAGTGAAAGCACAGAGCCAATGGAATCCGGATTGTTCAGAGGAAAAGCTGAGTACCCTGTGACTGTTTCAAGAATGAGAGCGAAATGAAAAGGTTTACAAGTTAAAAAAAATAAAAAGACTGAACTAATATTCTTCAAGGATAGTAAGCCATAGAGAGGAAAATCTCTTTGCAAAATCTGTATGTAGTATGATACTGCTTAATAAAGCCCTCAGTCAAGCATACCTAAGCAATGTCTTATCTAGTTTACAGGCTGTATGGTAAAGCTATGTTTTTTTAAAGGTCAGGGAAATGATAAGCTCAAAATTAGGGTTATGATTATATTGTCAAGCAGCCGCAGGAGCAGCTGGATAAGGGAAGAGAGCATGCGTGCATGCACATGGCTGGTTATGATTTTAAATCTTGAGCTGGATGATGGGCTCAGGTGGGATAATTGTCTTATTATGTTTTATAGTGAAAGTCACTCAGTCATGTCCGACTCTTTGTGACCCCGTGGACTGTCACCCGCCAGGCTCCTCTGTCCATGGGGCTCTCCAGGCCATAATACTGGAGTGGGTAGCCTTTCCCTTCTTCACGGGATCTTCCCAACCCAGGGATAGAACCCAAGTTTCCTGTGTTGCAGGTGGATTCTTTACCAGCTGAGCCAGCAGGGACGCCCATTATGTTTTACAGTTACATGCATTTCCTACATGTTTGTAATTATTACATTTAATAAGATAGCTTCAAAACCTGAAAGGAAAAAAGTGTGCCAATGACCTTGTAATATCTCAGTCATAGTTTAGAATCTCAAAATATCAGAGATGGCCCAGAAAGGAAGTTAAATGACACATATTTATTCAACAAAAAATTTTAATGGGGCACTATTGTTAGTGTTTGGGTTAGGGTTAGCCCTGTCCCCAGGGAGCTCAGAATTGTAGTTGGGCAGTGAGGGAGGGGCAGAAAATAAACATAAATAACTAAATTTTGTGGTACATTAGGAAGTCATAACTGCTAATGGAGCAGGGAGATGGCAGGTAAGAGCAGAATAAAGGAGAGCAAGAATGGCCCATGAGAGGTGGGAACAGGGACAGGCCACAGTATTGAATAAGGTAGATAAGCCTCATTAAGACGTTGAGATGTTAACACAGCTTGAAGGCAGTGAGGGAAACAGGCGATTGTATATTTGGAGCGTGAGCTTTCCATGTGAGAGAAGGAAGTTGAGCATGGCTTCAGGGCTGGAGTTGTGACAGCGAAGATGGGGAAAGTTGCAGTGAGGTAAGCTTGCAGGGTATGACCAGGACTTCAGCGGTGGTTGTGCTGGGTTAGAGATAATGTTAGATTTCCAAGTGAAGTTGTCAAGTAAACAGCTGAACATACTTGTCTAGAGTTCAAGGTAGAAATCTGGAGAAAGTCAAAATGCATGTCAGTGGTAGAATCAATCCTAATTCAGTGCTTTTTGTATTCAAACAGGGCCAGATAAACTTGAAAGAATTAAAAAGTGAGTTTCATGAAAGTGAATGCAATAGAGATGAGTAGGAATATTCTCAACAACAACAAAATGGAGTTAGAAAACATTTCTCGTTAGAATTTCTTCAGGTCTTTCAAAAATAAACAGCAGAATTCAGCCTCAAATTGACATGTTTGCTATTTTGAGATACCGGTCAAGTGTCTGAGAACTTATATATTACTTCTCCTGTTATTTTCTGTTATCTCTGTTTGTAGGCTACAGTGATTATGGAACACTCTTTCAAATGCATGAATAAATGAAACCAATTTTGTAGGAAATTATGCAACATAGAGAATTCCAAAAAAATTACCCACATGTGGATTTTTATTGGCCTTGCTCATGTTTTAGAATGAAATGACTCTAAGTTTGCCAAACTGCTTAGCACAATTATAAGGTTAGGGCATGCTGCTGGAATGATTTACAGAGAGACTGAACTGATTACATGGTGTTTTATTTGCATTACATTAAATCCAGAGCACTTCTTAGAGCTTGCTGAAATCCAGATGTGGGGCCAAAATGCACTGAATGACATCAGTGGGTTGTGGGCACTAAGAGCTAAAAAGGGACACTGGAGATCCTCTGTTTCTTTAGTTTATAGCAGAGAAGACTGAGAGAGGTTAAGTGATTTGTCTAAAGTCACCACTGACGGAATGTGTCAAGAGCCTACAGTATCTAATACTCAGGCCAGTGTGGCTTTAAGCTATTGTCACAAACACTTAATTAACACTTGCTTCTTTTCTGCCCCCCCCACCCCGTCCCCCCATATTCCTTCGTAGGGTTTCTTCCGGAGGACGATCAGATTGAAACTTATTTATGATAGGTGTGATCTTAACTGTCGGATCCACAAGAAAAGTAGAAATAAATGCCAGTACTGCCGATTCCAGAAGTGCCTTGCTGTGGGGATGTCTCATAATGGTAAGTGAGCACTTTGTGCCCGCACTCGATGCTTCTCATCACGGCTGCTAGACCCGTAGGCCCGAGGGCTGTGGCTGAAAACGTGTTCAGTTCTCCCACAGATCGCCAGATTTCAGAAGACTGCCTGCCAATAAAGCATTTCTCAATTAGGTCAGAGTTGTTCAGCTCTAAGTGTGAATCCTTCTGTCTTGTAGTTGGGCATTTGCCACAGTGGGAGAAAAGACTGGGAAGTCTGGGCGGTAATGAAAGTTACTGTAGTGTTCTGAAACCCATGTAATGTGAGAGTTGTGATTAATTTTTTGTGTTGCTTTAATAATATTAAAAATACAATTATATGTGTAAATAGTTTCTACTTTTTTTATTTTATAGGCGCATAGTTGATTTACAAAGCTGGGTTAGTTTCAGGTGTATAGCAAGGTGACTCAGTTACACATATGCATTTATCCACTGTTTATTTTTAAAGATTCTTTTCCCATATAGGCCATTCAGAGTATTGAGCAAAGTTCCCTGTGCTATACAGCAGATTATTACTAGATATCTATTTCATAAACATTAGTTTCTACTTTAAATGTAAGAAAATTCTGATTTATGGATATGGAACTTTAGTGGTATATCAGACATAGATGTATGTCCTTTTTTTTCTCTTTACTATGCAGAAATGAGCAGAACCCTATTCTTGACTTTGTACAGCATATAATTTGTGTATTAAGCAAGTATTTTTTAAAGTCCCACAAAACCTCAATAGGAGAGTAAAACATTCTACTTTTTTGAACCTGTATCTTAAGTGAAGCTTATAATTAGGAATGTCAGCTTAAGGGCAGGACCCATGTTTTCATGAACTATAGAACTAACTCAGTACAATCATGGGAGATAGCCCTGTTTGAAGAAATAGCTCTTAATCACCATTTGGCTCTCATTGGTTGACTGGCTCACAAAACAAATTTTTGATGTAACTAGGTAGTATTCTATTTGTCAAGTATTCATCAGTTCTTTCAAAAGTTATTATGGGCTTAGAGATATATTGATAAAATGCCAAAGTAATCAAATTAAATCTGAAGTCTCACGTCATCGTATGCCCTATTTTTTCTTTCTCTTACCTTTTCCTCTCTCAAAACTGATCTGGTAAGAAGATATACTATTTGAAGTCAGCCGTCATCTATGAGGTCTCAACAGCATCTGTGAAAATTAAATTTTTGTTCCATCATGTAGATTCTTTTTTTAACAGCCACAATCAAGATATTTGGGAATCACTAATTGAATAGGTCTTCTACCCTTTAAAAATGGTTTACAAAATTATATTTGTATTGTTAATACGGGGTCATTTCCTCTAAAGGCAAGAATGTATTTTGAATAGTTCTACCATCTATATTAGGATAGAAATTTAGTCCAACTTTCCTAACAATTGATTACATCTGCTATCTATACAACTTCAGTCATTAATTGCAGGATAATTTGCTGGTTTAATTCTACCAATTTCCTTTTTATTTCAGACTTCGTAAAGCAAGGGTACATTTTCAGTTGAAGGATTACATTTTAGGTGATGCGATCATGTTGCAGTAAATTTATTTTATCTTTATGAAGAAATCTTTGATTTTGAGGTCATTGTTATAAATACTATGTAGGAAAAGATGCCAGTTTTGCTTTCGATTATATTTACTTTTCGGAGAAGGCAATGGCACCCCTCTCCAGTACTCTTGCCTGGAAAATCCCATGGACAGAGGAGCCTGATGGGCTGCAGTCCATGGGGTCGCTAAGAGTCAGACACGACTGAGTGACTTCACTTTCACTTTTCACTTTCATGCATTGGAGAAGGAAATGGCAACCCACTCCAGTGTTCTTGCCTGAAGAATCTTGCCAGGGACGTGGGAGCCTGGTGGGCTGCTGTCTGTGGGGTCACACAGAGTCGGACACAACTAAAGCAACTTAGCAGAAGCATATTTACTTTTTGTCCTTTAAAAATTGTCACTTTTCGTATTGAGGTACAGTATATTTTCTGTTGCTTGCACACATTCATGTAAAATACACCTCCTGTTGCTTATTGTTTACAGGCAAATAATTTAAAGCGCAACTTTTATAGTATTGATGATATAATTTTCTCTTTTCAGAAAAGTCAAAACTATCATAAGCATGATAATTAGGTCGGCTTTTGCCTTCTTGTGACCATTAGCTTACTCTATTTAGAGAGAGGAGCAGCCTTGTAGAGAGTGTTCGGTTAATTCTTACAAAGGTGAAAAAGGAAAGAAATTAAATATCATGGTATCAAAGATCGTACTTTAGCATTTACAGGATTGCAAGCATGACTAAGAAAATCCCTTTTCAGGGTTTTTTTTTTTTTTTATGGAAATGGGCTGCATAGAAAACAGCTAGGTTTTCCCTATTCCATCCACTTTAGACAGAAGTTTTATTTTTCACAAATATGAAAAGTTAGTGAAACCTTAGCTTTACAGAATTAAGCATCTTGTGGCTTAGACGGTAAAGAATCTGCCTGCAGTGCAGGAGACCTGGGTCAGTCCCTGGGTCGGGAAGATCCCCTGGAGAAGAGAATGGCTACCCGCTCTGCCTGGCGAGCTATAGTCCATGGGGTTCGCAAAGAGTCAGACACAACTGAGCAGCTAACACTTACTCTTTCACTCGCTTTACTGATTAGGATGTTGTAGTATATAAATGATGCCTTTTTTCTTTTATTAAAAAAAAAAAGCTGACAACTTTCAAAATAACTTCTTAGCAGCTTGTTAAATTCTAGAAAAAATGGTTTCACAAGTTTCTGTGGCTCTCCCCATTTTAAGGTAGTTCTCTTCTTTCTTGCAAACAGAAGCACCAGTGTATGTTGCAAAAAAGAAAAACCCGAATGGCAAATGACTTTAAACTGCAACATGTTACTTTTTGTTTCTTTAGTCTTCTTTGTGGTATTGGGGAAATCTCCCCAAATTCAAATAACTTTCAGAAGGTTTAACAGAGTGAAAAGTCCTAAGGCAGAGGCTATGGTACTCACACCTTCAAGGGGTTCATTACTGCCCACAGTCCAGCCTCCACCGCCCTCTCCCACTGCTGCTTTTTCCGCTTACATTTCAGACAAGCTGTATTCTTGGCTGTTGCTGCAAATTACCTGGTGATAGAACACCTCTGGGGCTCTGCTTCCTGTGCCCTCCTTCCCTGTCAAAATCCTACCTGGTGTTGAAGCCCCAACTCAAACACCATCTCTTCCATCCAGTTTCTAATTCCCCATTCTTTCTCTTCTGTGAGCTTCTTAACCTCTCCTGTAAGCACCATGTTCTCAGAAAGCAAGGGAGCAAACAGACCTGTATCGCCAAAAACCAAACTATTGAAAACAGTTTAAAAAAAAAAAAGGAGAAGTTAGAGAGGGAAAAGTCAGGGAAATCCATCAGGAGACCAGTGCAATCCTGTGAACTCAGACAGTGGGCATGGCGCGAGGTAGCAGCATCGAGAGAAACATCACAGCTGTGACCAATGACTGCACGTGTCCGAGGGGAGAGAGGTTGTCAGAGATTATGTGAGGTGCTTAGTTTGGGTGACAGAGTGAGTTAATCAAGAAAGGAAAACTGGAGGAGGAGACAATTTGAAGGGGAAATGAAAAGTTTGATTTTCTATTCCGTTAAATCATGGGCTCAGATGGTTAAGAATCTGCCTGCAGGAGACCCAGATTTGATCCTTGTGTTGGGAAGATCCCCTGGAGAAGGGAACGGCACCCCGCTCCAGTATTCTTGCCTGGGAAACCCTGTGGACAGAGGAGCCTGGTGAGTTACAGTCCATGGGGTCGCAAAGAAACATGACTGAGCCACTAACTTGAGGTGCCTACAGAATATCCAGCATCCACGGGCAAAGGGACACAGGAAGAAGTGAAAAATAAGGATACAAATCTCAGGGAAGAGAGGGCAGGAGTCTTTAGCACATTTTATGCATTAGAGAGAAAACTTGAGCTAGGAATAACAGAATGTAAATGAAGGAAGAGGGGCTGTCGGAGGTCTGGAAACTAGCAGACAGCAAGATATGGGGAGCCAGAAAGGCAGAGACCAGTGTGAGAAACTTTTGAAATTAGAGGGTGCAGAAGGTCAGCAGTGTGAAGGGCTGGGAGGAAGCCAGGGAGCTCAAGCAGAACGAGCACTTAGAACAGGCCCCTAGATGTGACCGTTAGAGGAACTGTAGGGGCCTTTGTAAGAGCAAAGTTTTGGCGAATTTAAATGAGGAAAAGCTAGATTGCAGTGGTGCTGTGTGCTCAGTCGCTCCGTCGTGTCCTACTCTTTGCGACTCAGTGAACTGTAGCCCGCCAGACTCCTCCGTCCATGGGAGTCTCCAGGCAAGAATACTGGAGTGGGTTGCCATTTCCTCCTCCAGGGGATCTTCCCGACCCAGGGATTGAACCTGCATCTCTTGCTTCTCCTCCATTGGCAGGCGGATTGTTCACCACTGAGACACCAGGGAAGCCCCCTTACTACACTTGATCCTAGCCAAAAGGCCAAGAAGCGATTGCAGTGGGTTGGGAGGTAATGAGTAAGACAGTGAGGGACGACAGCTCTTTCAGTAAGTCCAGTGGTGGAGGAAAGAGCATGAGGCGGATGGTTCTGGGGTCAGAACCTTAAACCCTGCTTAGATGGAACAGAAGGAGCTGGTAGAAAGCAGTACAGGAGAGGGAGAGAATGATCCCTGCATATGTAGGCCCTCTTTTATATTTTGGATCTACCATACCCATCCTTTTCATCCTTGTGTCCCCTAGTCCAGGTTTTTGAGCCGGTATCTTCCATCAAACAGGTGTTCAGTGAATGAATTAAAACGATGTCATATAAGACTTCAGAGTCAGAAGATGAGGCCATAGTATCTTGCTCATCTTGACTTTGGAGAGAAACCTGGACAAATGTTTAAATGTCCTCTCCAAAAAGTTTGAAAAAAGTTACCCGCAACTTAAAAATTACTTAATCGTGGTGATAAGACTGCCCCTTGTTTTACTGTAGAGGAGCTACAAAATAAAATGATTGCCAAGTCCTGCAAAACCTCCAAATGCGCATATTTTTTTCCCTCAAGAAAGAGAGGTGGAAAAAACATAACTTATTGGCAACAGTCATGTGAAAAGCAATAGTGTTATTTTTCATACAAATCTTGTTTACAGGCTACAGCTGTTGCAAAAGAAACATGTTAAAAGTGGAAAAACTGACCTTGAGACAAAGCCTTACTCATTGTCAAAAGCCTGATATGACTGCGAATTCACCCCTTAGATGTTAAAGGACAAAAATATTTTTAATAAGACTCAACCTAATTCACTTGCCACCCCTCCCATGTTCATTGCAGCATGATTTATAATAGCTAAGCCATGGGAACTGCCTAAGTATCCACTGATGGATGAAAGGATAAGGAAGTTGTGATATGTGTGTGTATATATATATATACACAGGAATATATATGTATATACAGGAATGCACTAATTCATCCCACCCTTTCTCTTCTTCTGTAGCCATCAGGTTCGGGCGCATGCCACAGGCCGAGAAGGAAAAGCTGTTAGCGGAGATCTCCAGCGACATCGACCAACTGAACCCAGAGTCTGCTGACCTCCGGGCCTTGGCAAAGCATTTGTATGACTCGTACATAAAGTCCTTCCCGCTGACCAAAGCAAAGGCGAGGGCGATCTTGACGGGAAAGACGACAGACAAATCAGTTAGTTCTCTTCTACTGTCTTCATTTGGGGTAGCTGGGTTTTGTTGTTGTTTTCCCTTTGAGTAAATGACTTACCATGTTATGCACAGACGTGGTAAAGAATCCGCCTGCCATGCAGGAGAACCCAGTTCAATCCCTGGGTTGGGAAGATCCCCTGGAGAAGGGGATGGCAACCCACTCCAGTATTCTTGCCTGGGAAATCCCATGAACAGAGTAGCCTGGCAGGCTACAATCTATAGGATTGCCAAGAGTCGGACACGACTGAGCAACTAAGCACCCATGCATATGTGTTGCGCGCACACACACACACACACACACACAGAGTACCATTCTGTGGTTGGCTGGTACCTACCTCAGGCTGAGTCTAAAATAGAGGAGAGAGAGCGTTTTCAGATACGGTAAATAAACATTATTTTAAATAGGGAAAAACTCCTTCAAGCTCTCCTAATAAAAATTTTGAGACTAGTATAGAAAGGTACAGGTCATCTTGGTGGTGGTTTAGTTGCTAAGCCGTGTCCGACTCTGCAACAGGTCATCTTAACTTGAACAAATGAACTGAGGCTTCCCTCATGCCACCACGCTCTTTCAGGATCCATATCTTTTCTTTTCTTGGCATCAAAATCCCTGTCCACATTTGTAGGCCTTCTAGCAGCCCTGTTTTTCTCTGGGAAGGGCCTGACCTAGGTTTGGAAAAGGTGGTCGATCTCACGATTGTGTCATGCAGAACTACTCAAGTACCTCTCAGAAGTTCTCTGTGGGGCATAAAAATATATTTCGGATATCACACCACCTTTCTTTCCTTGTAGCACTGTCTTGATTATTATTCCCAGGGAGCTGGGAGCCCCGTCCTCATGTTGTGTATATGAGTTTTATCTTCTCAGAGGCTCTGAGCAGCCTGGGCTACTACAGGGGAGTCTCAAACATCAGCAGGCGCATTGATGACCTGTTCAGGAAACCCAGACTGGGTGATAATGGTGGTTGAGTCCGTTTTCCAAGAAGTAGAATTCTTCCCTGGTAACAAGCTGAGAAAGCACATGGGAATTATGTTGAAACAAATTATAACTGTGCCTGAACTCTGTCCCCAGCCCTGCCATCACCTTCAACTGTGACCTGGATCCCATCTCTGGACCACAGTTTTCACAGGCAGAGTCTGGTTTTGAGTACAATGTAGTAGGTTCCTAGGGTAGTAAGAACCACAGGACATTCTGAAGACACTGTCCCAACCCTTGAAAGCCTTTTCATGTCATTTATTTTCAGATGAACACCTGCAGGAGAGGTGTGCAATTACTGAACAGATGAACAGAAATACGTAACTCTTTCCCCACTTAATTTTATTTGGGGAAAAGTTTTATCACCCGTTACTGTATTTTGATGACTATCTCAAGACTTTTTTTTTTTTTCTTTTAGCTATACCATAAGAGTAGAATCAGCTAATAGAAAAGGAAAACTTTTTATGCAGTTGGCTGTGTAAAAAGCCAACTATCAACAAGGGCACTGGGTTTCTTGACTGCCAGAGAGATCACTGGTACGCTAACAGTATTAGACCTCTATCCAGCTGTTCACAGGTTTTTAAAAGTCTTGCACATTCATTATGTTCAAGACCCACACTACCTTGCAGCTGCTATTATCCTCTTTTTGTATTATCCTCTATTGTTCTCCTCCCAGAAGCCAGTCCTGCCCATTGGCCAGCAATGGCCTGGTTGACAGAAGCACTGTGTGGTGAAATTCCCAAGAATTTTCACCTTGGGAAAACATTCTAAGTGATGGTTGATTTTTATGAATGTTTAGAACAGCAGGAATTTCCCACCTTGTTCTGCTGCCCCAGTACCTTCACAGTCAGGAAATTTTCCTTGCATTGTTTTGTTCTTCTCGAATTCTAGCGAGGAGCTACTGTCTTCCATAGGGTAGGCAACAGGTTGTATGTCACGATAAAGCTGAGCCTCGGGCTTCCCTGGTGGCTCAGTGATTAAGAATCCACCTGCCAGTGCAGGAGACCTGGCTTCAATCCATGGGTCGGGAAAATCCCCTGGAGGAGGAAACAGCAGAGACCACTTTAGTATTCTTGCCTGGAGAATCCCATGGACAGAGGAGCCTGGCGGGCTACAGTCCATGGGGGTCTCAAAAGTGTCAGACACGACTTAGCAAGGAAAAAACAAAAAGCAGAGTCGATGTATTCTTTAAATGAAAAAATAAGGGCACAGCTAAACAGAAACAAATGGCCCCAGCCTAGCTGATTTTACTATGGAAGGTAAACTGTGTTCGTTTAAAGGTTAGAGAAACAAGAAAATCAGAGCAGCCTGGCTGAATAGTTAACTGTGGAAGGCAGCTTGCGCCAGTTCTCTGAGAACCCCATGTGTGACAAGGAGCCAAACAGGAGACCCTGAGCTGGGAGAGGCTTGGTGACCAAGGAGAGCCCAGAGCACACTGTTTACTCCACAGTTTGCCTCGGGCTGTTCAGTTTCCAGAAACTCCTTTCTCACCTTCTCTTTATCTCCCCATCCAGACCTGCAATCCACCCTGGAAGTCCTATTAATTTAATAGTACCTGGAAGATAAGAGGAAAGCATTAAAAAAAAAAAATTTTCTCCAGTAGTCCAGATTTTAAATGTACACTTCCAGTGACCAGCATACTGTGAGAGGCCCAGAACCCGATTCACCATAAATCACTTTAGAAGCTCACGACAGTTGACTCTTTGGCTCTAAATCTTTGAGTTAAAATGAAGGGAATTGTAGGCTCTTTGTGTGTTAGTTGCTCAGTCGTGTCTGACTCTTTATGACCCCATGGACTGTAGCCCGCCAAGCTCCTCTGTCCATGGGATTCTCCAGGCAAGAATACTGGAGTGGGTTGCCATTTCCTTCTCCAGGGGATCTTCCCAACCCGGGGATTGAACTGGGTCTCCTGCATTGCAGGCAGATTCTTTACCTTCTGAGCCACCAGGGAACCAAGGCTCCTTATGGGATACTAATGTTAGTATCTCAGTTGTGTCTGACTCTTTGTGACCCCGTGGACTGTAGCCTGCCAGGCTCCTCTGTCCATACAATTCTCCAGGGAAGAATCCTGGAGTGGGTTTCCATTCCCTTCTGCGGGGGATTTTATGGGGAGAGGGTTGTGAAGCCCCAAACTTTTATGCGGTAAATAGGTATTAAGCTGTTTTAAGGAAAAGTGCCATAAAGTGCTTAATCATCGGCTTCCCCCTGTAGTAACTAAGACCGTGCTTTGCCTATAGTGGTCACTCAAAATGTGTTTGCTTAATTGAATTAAAAGCTGCTGCCTGTGCCCTTTGAAATTCTGGACTTTCATCAGAAGGCCTTTAGCCCAAGATTTGCTCACCAACCTGGACATCATTAAAAATCTGGATGGAGGCAGAATTGCCTCTTGTTAAGGTCTGGGAAGGAAAGAGAGACTGGGCCAAATTAGAATAATCCACCCTCTGATTACACAAAGCTGAAATTGAATTGTTTGGCTCTCTCTTTTCTCCTTATCTTGCAAAATCAAATTAAGCACTAGTGGAAAGAAATAGTGCAGAGAGGAATATGGGAAAGGGAAAAAAATAAAATCAGAATGTGATTTCCAATGAGACTAGAGATTTGTTCTTTATCTTACATGGTCATGTTATTCATTTGATAGCATCTATCTCAGGGCTGTTATGTTATCTCTTCTTGGCCAGGACTTTTGAAAGTGAAGACTTGCATTGATAGGAGAAGTTTTGCAGAAGTGCGGACTCTTGAGAGGATGGGGGGATCTGGAAAAGGGGCTGCGGCTGGTGCAGGAGAGCGATTTGGGCCCCACTGCACACCCCGCTGGAGCTGCTGTCATTAGGATGGGTTCCGCCAAGCCGGGGGAAGGCTGCTCAGCATAGTGGATAACCAGTTACCCAGAACCTTTGGGAAAGGAAATGGCTTTATTGAAGAGGCCTTTCTTTAAATTTATCTTCCTGCTCCATTTAACCATTGCCTGTTCTGTCTCATTGGTGAAGTGCCTGCTAGTCTTTCAGGCCCAGCTCCAGCATTTGCCTCCAGGCAACCCAGGGCTTCTCCCTTCCCAACTCAGCTCTCCTCTGTCTCTTATTTCCTGGTGCCATTGGCACTGTGCAGAACAGGTAAATGAGGAGATCAATTAAATGCTCCTTTTTTTGAGAAACATTTATTTATTTGGCTGCATCGGGTCTTCGTTGCAACACGAGAGCTCCTTCTTTGCAGCGCACACTCTGTGGCGTGCGGGCTTAGTTACCCCGTGGCATGTGGGACCTTAGTCCCTTGATCCGGGCTCGAACCCGTGTTGCCAGCTTTGCAGGATGGATTCTTAACCAGTGGGCTACCAGGGGCTCCCCTCCTATCTTTTAAACTTTGATGTCATACCTCTAGAATATGATGGTCCCACTTTCATTGTCCTTCCTCAAAGAATAATATTTGGGAACTTTAGCTCTGGGTTTAGGGGAAGATGGGGAATTGGAATCGCAGGATGTGGGACGTCAGAGAAGAAACTTTAGGAGCACTGGACCTTTGAGCCACCCTCAAATAGAAATGGAACTGACTCTCCCCATGGTCTGTTTCCCTGTCAATGGCTTGTTCCTGCCCAGACCCCTCCTTTGAGAGAATCTACAGAACTCTTAAAACCTCGCATATGCTAGAACCAGGGTGCTGTGTCTCCTGAAGGCAACCTGAGAACTGAATGGACTTTGGAAGTTCCCAGTGTTTGACTGTTACTCTGCTGTGATGATCACACTGGGTGTATGGTCTCACATGATCCCGTGTTTGTTGATGAAAATAGAGAGTGGTTTTCAAAAAACCATTTTCAGTGCCATGGTTTGTCATAAAACAATAAATAGAAAAACCCTTGGTGTGTCTGCCAGCTTTTCACTCCGTATCTGAGGGATGGTGAGGCCCTCCTGGCTGCACTCTGTCTGCAAATAAGGAATAAAGCTTGTTATTTATACTGTACTGGACTTTGGGTCCTGAAGCATCACACTGCTTATAATGCATACATGGGGAGTCACTGTTTTTATAATTGCAGGAGCAAACTGGTGCCATCATAAAAATGGTTCTTCTAAACAGTGTGAAATAGGAGACCAAGGAATAGTAAAACCAGTATGGAAACATGAACTTTGGTGAAAACAGTTCTGTACCCATTTAAATGTTTGCGTCCTAAAATTTACAAGGGCCGTCAAATATAGTAACTCAAACTATTGGAAAGATATCTGTCCTTTTAAATCCTACGCTTACCAGCTAAACAAAGTGTGGTCTCTCTCCCCGTTTCCCTGAGTGAGCTGGGATTTGCTCCCCTGAGAAGGAAGACACCAGACAGACAGACCCTCAGAGAAAAGGAGGCTTGGGAACTGCGGTACCAATAAGGAGCAAGAATGGTCATGCTGCTTTGTTTTGATCACTATTGAAGAAATTTGGCTTCTGGAATCATTAATCTAGAGAGTCACATTTAAAAAATAAATTGCTTTCTTTCCAGTACTGTCAGGAATCACTGAAGATATAACAAATGGCCTTCTTTTAGACAATAAATTTAGAAGATAATATTCTATCTAGTCAAGAAGAAAAGCATTTTTAGTATTTTTTTTCATCTTTAATAATTAGACCTAGTTGGTCAGTATGCTTGTTTGCCAGCTGAATAACATTTTGGTCAGCCATAGATGTTTCTGTAAGAGATGAGGGTATGTGCTGGGTCATTAAAGTGTGAACAATTGCTCCTATTAAGTTTTTGTGTTAAATTTTTAAATGATGGCAGGAAAACGAGATACACTAGCAAGACTTTCAAACTTAACTTTGATCCCACGTTGTTGTTCAGTTGCTAAGTCGCGTCCGGCTCTCTGTGACCCCATGGACTGAAGCCCACCAGGCTTCCCTGTCCTTCACCACCTCCCAGAGTTTGCTTAGACTCACGTCCATTGAGTCAGTGATGCCATCCAATCATCTCAGCCTCTGTTGCCCCCTCCTCTTGCCCTCAGGCTTTAGCACTTAAATGGCATTTCTAGGAAGTAAGAGTTCAAAGACCCTGGCCCCAAGACCCCAGCATAGATGAGTTTAGAAGCCGCAGTTCCTCCCAAAATTGTCATTTTATGTAAAAAGAAGCAAAAGTGGGGAAGTCATGTAGAAAGTAGCAGAAAGAGAAAAGGATTAGTCATGAGTGAGGGGATCTGGTTTAGGGTTTGCTATAAACAGCTGTTTGACTTTAGAAGGTCTCTTAGCTTCAGTTTTTTCATACCTGGTCAGAGAATGACGCTGCAGATTATTCCTGAAGACCTATCTGTTAGTTCTCTACAGCCAGTGGTTCTCCACAAGAGGGAAATAGGAATGACAGAGGAGAAACCAGAAAGAAATTGAGGAAACCCAACCAAGGCAATCTGGATTAACAGTCACCCACTGGAGCTAATAATTGAGGAGAAGCATGTGTGCCTCAGAGGATGAAGGTCAAAAGTATAAAAAGGAAGGAGAAGATGAAGAAGACAGGGCCCTAAGAATTCACTTTTCTTCCTTGAGGCTTTGCTCTAATCTGTCAAGAAACCTAAGACCCCCAGGATCTAAACTAGGATCACCGTTTTTCCAGGCCAGTTTTAACTCTGGTGTGGTTACCAAGTGATGGTGAAAGTGTAGAGTTGTCTACTTCACTAATTTCAGTTTCCCAACTTGGAGATATCATCAGAATTGTTGCTGTTGTTGTGCAGTCGCCAGGTCGTGTCCAGCTCTTCGCCACCGCATAGACTGTAGCCCGCCAGGCTCCTCTGTCCTTGGCATTTCCTGGGCAAGGATACTGAAGTGGGTTGCCATTTCCTTCTCCAGGGGATCTTCCCGACCCCGGGATCGAACCTGCAGCTTCTGCATTGGCAGGCGGGTTCTTTACCACTGAGCCACCTGGGAAACCCATCACCAGAATGATCCCTGCTTTCTCAGTCGATTTTTTCCATTTGTCTTTCCTAGGTTGCCATTTTATTATTCAAAAGGAGCTGTAAATTTAAAGCATTCATCTGTAGTCACTGAAGCAACTCATACATTAAAATGCTGATGTTGGACTGCCCAGAAACAGTATTACTCTATCTGTCCATTCAAAAAAGTAACCTTTTATGACTCTATTTTGTCTTCATTAATAAGCCAGCTTTTCCTGTGATCTTTGTGTTATACATAGGAGGTATGCAATAGTTCTAGAACTAATTTTAATTATCTATAAAAACAGTGCCCTTAACCCCATCCCAGTTTTGATACGTGGAGCCATTTTTGGAAATCAAAATATATCAACATAGATTACATTTGCTGTATCTCTCCCAAGAAAACTAGCTTCCTCTTACTGAAATCATGTTGTTCCCCTGGAGAAACATTGTGTTCAAGTGCAATTTTCCTCATTCCATCCTGACCTTTTTGTGGTCTGTAGAAGTGCAAGCATTTACAACAGCCAGAGGCTGATTCACCATGAAGCTAATGAAGCCTCAGGGCCTCTTCCCTTGCATAGAGCCCCTTCCAGTGCTCAGGGAAGGGCCTGAGCTATTTGTTCTTATAATCTGTATTACTGAACCCAACAGTTGTTGTAAATGTACTCAACAGTCATGTACATTTCAGGCCCCACAAAGCCTGGATCTCACCCTGATAACGTCCTAGATGTAGTTAAGCATTCTTTCCTGTTAAGGAGAGATGCTTATCTAGCCATTTGATACAGTGTCTGAAGATAAAAACATTGTTAGCCCCAAATTAGAAGTGTAAAACCATTAAAACCAAATCTAAAGAGGATATGGTTCCTCTGACAATGGCAGATCATGCGATGATACCGTGCAGGCTAGTAGAAAAGAGAGGAACGTGCAAGTGAAGGACATTTTGTGTGGAACGTTTTACCAGAAATATAATATTAAGTCACTGATTCAAGATAAACTCCACAGGCCGAATTCCCCTCGTGGTTTTCAGAGTTCAGCCATCTGTAAACCTGACGGGCCACTCTCTTCTGCTGTTTCTGTATGAGGAATCCCAATGTAAAGTGTGTGGGTTGGGACTTCCCTGCTGGTCCAGTGGCTAAGACTGTGCACTCCCCATGCAGGTTCAATCCCTGGTCAGGGAACGAGATCCTGCATGCCACAACTAAGACCCAGTGCAGCCAAATAAATTAACTCATTAATTTTTTTTAAATGTGCACGTTAACTGTTTGCAGTCTAATAATTGGTGAATGGGTGGCAAAGAAAGGCAGATCTCCGGGCAGATCACATCTGGATCACTCCTGCAGCTTGATAGATCCACACGGGAGCTGAAAGGATCTTATGCAGACTTCAAAAGTGCGAGAAAAAAAAAAAAAAGGCAGCAACATCAGCTATGACGAGGAAAAACAAAGAAACCCACCTGGGATTCATTTGCATGTCCATACCCAGAATCCTCTGCCAGCTCAACATTTTGAAAATGCTGAAGGGATCTTTTTTTAAAAAAAGAAAAAAACGGGAATGGTTTGGCATGATGGTGGGGGCTGTGATTCCTTTCTCTGTCCTTGAGTGTTTACTGCCAGGAAATCCTGACCAACGCCGATTGCCAAGGGGTTACCAAGTCACATTGTTGTTAAATTGGGAGAGAAAATTAGCAGGATTTTGTGCCTTCGGTGCAACTATCACAGAGTTTCAAAAACAGGAACCTGGGGCTTTATATGAGGGGACAGGGGAAGTCGAGGGGGAAGAGTCACAGGATGATTTATCAGGGCATAGTTCCAGAGAAATTGCTTACATGGAGGTGGGAGAATGTTATGCATCCATTCTGTGCCAAGAAGCTGAGGGACTGAGGTCATCCAGAAGCTGGGCAGATGAGGTGTCCTTCCACACGTGAAGACGGGATGACTTTATATCCTTGTTATTTGTGTTTGTACAGGTGCAGGTGGACTCTTCAGGTGCCCTCAGATTTCTCATAGCAGTAAAGAAAGCCAGCCTCTTGGTAGCATAAATTAAAATGGGCCACAAAACTCTTTGAGATCAGAAACCACCTTCTCCTAGGCTCTGTAAAAGCTAGTGTTTGTCAGCATCAGAATCTGGCATTCTGGAAAAACTCAACACATGTTAACTGAAGAGACTGTCCATCTACTCTGTCCTTTTTTTTTTTTTCCCTCCCATTAATAATATAGGTCTGAAGTAGAGAAAAAAGCAAAATGCCTCAAAGCAGTATGAACTATTCGTTCTTGGCTTACTTGAAGACTTAAGAGTCACCAGGCAAGCTTACTCTTGGGTTCCTCTCATCTGGCCTACTTTGTGGTTTTGTATTTGCTAAACAATACAATTGGAGTGAATTTTTTTTTTGGTTTAAAGTAACAATTTCTGGAATAACTCCAGTGAATGTTGTTGAAATAAGAGGCAAGTTTGGGAATCTACTCAACATCTAAAACCCCTTAGAATTCGTGTTATTTCCTTCAGTGCAGAACAGACTTAATAGTTTGGTGAAGGGAATTCCCTGGTGGGCCAATGGTTAGTACTTTCATTGCTTGGGCCCAGGTTCAGTCCCTGGTCAGGGAACTAAAATCCTGCAAGACATGTGGCATGCCCCTCCCCCAAAAAGTTTGATAACAATCTTAGACTACTGTAGAGATTAATAGTTTAGACTGTCTGAACCAGTGGGTCTTGAAGCTGGCTACTGCTGGCTCTCATTGTGTCTGCTTCCTCTTGCCAAAGAGGAGAGAATTCTCAATATCTCTCAATAAAGCTTTTCAAAAGAAGCTTTATTTTTAGTACATCAGAGACTTCATATTCATTGGACATGTGTGTGTATGTGCACACTCACGCAGATACACACACACACACACACACACACACACACACATATCACAGACACTATTTCCAAGAAATGCAACTAGCATATCCTTAAGAGAAGAGTTGGAAATCTTTGCAATCCACTTCAAATGAGAAATTCAAGGGCTAGGAAAGATAAATGACTTTTCTAAAGTCACAGAGTTAACCACAGAACCAAAGCTGGAAGCCAGATACCCTCAACTCTTATTCCTTGCTTCTGAGTAAAACACATGACTAGCATTGAGGGGTAGCTCCTTACAGAGTTCAGTAGGTATATACGTGTGTGTGTGTGTATATAATTGTGGTCACTTATTCAGAGTAGCCTTGAGAATTTCACAAGGACCACAAACCTCTGGTTAAATCTATACAAGGAAATGAAAGAGAAAGATTATTTCGTGGACAAACCCAGCAGGCTTTTGCTAGTAGCCTATTGCAAACCTGAATAACTGATAAACGAGTTTTATTGATTCTTGACCCTTAAGGACATATACTTTGAAAAATAAGTTCCAACCTTTTTTTAATTTGCCACTTTTGTAGTGTTTGCCCATAGGCCTTATGCAGCTGCTCTTTCTGAAACAGATTGCTTCCAGAGCATTTAAAAAAAAAAAAGAGGAAAGAGAAAAACAGACGTTTTCTTGACTCAGTGTTTTTAGTCTGCTTTCAGACTGATTTTTCTATAGTTAAGTATAGTTTACATATACATTAAGTTTCATTTAAGCTCTGAGAGGATTTAATCTAAAACTGCAAGATTACTTTATGTCCAAGTGGGTCTATTCAACCCTAAGTTGCTAAAATAATTGTTTTTATTGAAAGAAGGTTAAAAATGTATCCCATTGAAAGCTAGAATGAAACAGTAGATGTTTGCATCATTTTTTAAATCAACAACAAAGACCTTCCAAACAACAGGAATTGGAGCTACTAGCGAGTCACCGGTTGTGGTATCATATCACCAGTGTTGGTGAAATATGTTTGGTTCCAGAAGACAGCTTGGAGGATTAATCAAGACATGAGTATTTTCTCATTGTTCAGTGTTTTCAACTTCGAAGATTTTCGTTAGCAAAGCAAGTGTCTGTGAAGAAGCTGGGATGGTATTGACCGTGAATGAGAAATTTCCAACTCAGCCACTTTCTCCCATTTTTCTTTGCAGCCGTTTGTTATCTATGACATGAACTCCTTAATGATGGGAGAAGATAAAATCAAGTTCAAGCACATCAGTCCCCTGCAGGAGCCCAGCAAAGAGGTGGCCATCCGCATCTTCCAGGGGTGTCAGTTTCGCTCCGTGGAAGCCGTGCAGGAGATCACAGAGTACGCCAAGAATATCCCCGGCTTTGTGAACCTTGACTTGAACGACCAAGTAACTCTCCTAAAATACGGCGTGCACGAGATCATTTACACGATGCTGGCCTCCTTGATGAATAAGGATGGGGTCCTTATATCCGAGGGCCAAGGATTCATGACAAGGGAGTTTCTAAAGAGCCTGCGGAAGCCCTTTGGTGACTTTATGGAGCCCAAGTTCGAGTTTGCTGTGAAGTTCAACGCACTGGAATTAGATGACAGCGACTTAGCAATATTTATAGCTGTCATTATTCTCAGTGGAGGTAAGCTGCTGCTTGCGGTTTTCCGTGAAGGAGCGTGGGGTGGGGGTGGGATGGCTGAATGAATGTCAACTTGCCTTCGCGTGAGGCTTTGTGCCTTTTCCCTCTGCACTTACCGCACTTTCCACACAGAGAGTGCCAGTGGCATAATGCCCTGGGAGTGTCGCTACCCATGAGACATACTGAGAAAGAATAGCAACTGATTTCCTCTCTGACAGCTGTGGGTAACTCAGGTGCTTTTCCTTTATTCTGAAAAAATATTTTTTTCTGGTCAAATCCAAACATGGAAGACAAATGCCCTCTTCTCCTTTTTTTCCCCCCCTCTTTATTTCCTTGTCTTTTTCTGTTCCTTTCCAGAAGGCCAATCTATTTTTCATTTAAGTAATGCCATGTATAACTTTGTGAGACGATGCTCACTTGCATAGAGAAAGTACCACTGTGTGTGTGTGGTCAGATTATGCTCCAGCGCCACCATCAGCGAGGTGTTACTTTGAATCGCTTTTGCAGGTTCAGGGATCAAAGAGCACACATCTGCTGACCTCTGCCTCCTCTCCCGTGTGGAGTCCTCTGACAACTGCTCTGACCGTACCTCGGTGAGGTAGTTAGCTGTGATCAAGAATGCAGTCCCAACCAGAGAACTCCCAACAAAGAAATAAATTGAGTTATGTAGGCATTCTTTGTACTTTTGGCCTTGCAAGGGCATGATCTGATTAACCAACTCCGAAAGCCAGGTTTTACACTACAAGCTACTTTCACTGGCACCTCATGGGTTTCCAACTTGAGTAGAAGAAAGTTTTAGTGTCATCTCTCTATATAAAAATTGTCTTCAGACAATCAGTTTTTATTACTTAGGTGGACTTAGGGCGAAGTTTTTTGTGGGTGCTCTACAGAATACCCCCTGTGCATGAAAACTGATGTGTAGGGGGACAGTGGTCCTTTAGATGTAAGTTGTGTGGACTAGACTGCATGTCGCAAAGAGCAAGGCCCACTCCGTAGTCTTTTGTTGTCCAGTTACTCGAGAGCAGAGTGCTTCTGAAATCAGATGCGCGGTGTGTTAGTAACGAGAAGAGCAAGTAGCAAGTACTCACTGAGTACTTGCTGTGTGCAGTCAGTTTTCTAACCACGTCACACACATTCATTTAATTCCCACAACCCCAATGAGGTAAATACTCTTTTGCAAATAAGGAAACCAAAGCCCTGAAAGGTTCATTAACTTGGCCAGAATCTCCCAGACAGCAAAGATGGAGTCAGGATGATGAACCAAGGTCACCTAGGTGGCTCCACGGTCTACACTGGCAGCCCACGTTACATGACCAGGGTGCAAACAGACAATGGCACAGTGCAGATTAACTCTGACACCACAAGCCCTTTGTCATGTGATGGTTAATAATAGCAAAACTACGCTATCCGACGTATTTTGAGACCTACTTCTTCAGTTGACCCTTGAATCTCTGGAATCTGTGATTCATTCAACGAAGAATGAGATTCCAGTTTATGTTAGGTCCATTGCGAAAAAAAGATTCAATTTTGAACAACCAGGTCAGAAAACAAGTTGGTATTGTTTAGCTAATATTTTAAGGCCCATTTTATTTTTATTGAAATATAGAAATATAATTATTAACATGTGATCTATTTCTAAGATTTTTCCTAATTATACTATGTATACCATGTTTATGGGCTTCCCCGAAGCTCAATGGTAAAGAATCTGCCTGCAATGCCGGAGGCACAGGTTCAGTCCCTGGGTGGTAAAGATCCCCTGGGGGAGGGCATGGCAACCCACTCCAGTATTCTTGCTGGAGAATCCCTGGCGGCTACAGTCCATTGGATCACAAAGCATCGGACGTGGTAACTGAGCACGTACCATGTTTATTTTCCTTTTTACACCTAATCATTTCTCATGTCATTAACAATCTTAATGTTTTTCTTAATTTTAAAAATAAGAGTAATATACGGTCATTTTTTTATTCAAAGGCTATAGAAAGGTGTAAGTGAAAGGTAAAGCTCCGGATCCTCAAAATAAAATAGGATTAACAAAGGTCTGTTTCTCCTACCAAAACGCTTCTGTGCCTGTGCTGACATATCTGTATGCTGCCGTTTAAAATTTGTTTTAATTGAAGTATAGTTGACTTACAGCGTCGTGTTCATTTCTGCTGTACAGCGAAACGATTCAGCTGCGTGTGTGTGTGTATATTTATGCCTTTTTTACTCTTCTGCATCATGAGTTGCCACAGGATATTGACCATGATTCCCTGTGCTATAGAGCAGGACCTACTGTCTGTCCATTCTCTAGGTAACAGCCTACGTCTGCCAACTCCAGCCTCCCACTCCATCCCTCCCCCATGTCCTGTCTTTCTTGGCAACCCGAGGTCTATGCTCTATGTCTGTGAGTCTCTCTCTGTTTCACAGAGAGCTTCACTTGTGTTGTATCTTAGATTTCACGTGTAAGTGACATCCTGTGGTATTCCTCCTTCTGATTCTCTTCACTTAGTGTGACGATCTCTAGTTGTAGTGGTGTTGCCGCAAAGGGCATTGTTTCACTCCACGGTAAATACGAACCACAGCTTCTCTGTCCGCTCATCTGTCAACTGGACGTTTAGGTCGTTTCCAAGTCTTGACTGTTGTGAATAGTGCTGCTGTGAGCATAGGGTGCACGTATCTTTCTGAATTAGAGTTTTATCTGGATATATGCCCGGGAGTGGGATTGCTGAATCATGTGGCAACTCTATTTTTAGTTTTTTGAGGAACCCATACTGTTTTCCATAGTGGCTGCACCAACTTACATCCTCACCAACAGTGTAGGAGGGCTCCCTGTTCTCAGCACCCTCTTCACTATTTGTTACTTGCAGATTTTTGATGATGGCCATTCTGGCTACTGTGAGGCAATGCCTCACCGTGGTTTTGATTTGCATTTCTCTAATGTATGCTATCAATTTTAATGACAATAACATATTTCATTTCATAAAAGACCATTACATGCTAAATTATCTCCCTACTTATGTATAGGTTGCTTTATATTATAAGAGCAAATTATGGTTGATTTATGTTATAGAAAATTATGGAAAATGTGTTCTAAATTCTACTGCAGTGATTCTTCTTACATATAAATGTCTGTTAACATTTCAGATTATTTTCTCACTCTATAAATTATCAGAAGTAGAATTGCTGAATAGATGCCCATGAACATTTTTAAATCTTTTGTTTCATTATTGCCAGATTGTTTTTCCATAAAGTTTGTGCCAGTTTATATTCATTCCTACCACAGATATTAAGGGAGCCATTTGAAATGAGCCATTCCAACATGCTTGGTTTCTATCCAGGAAAGATTTAGGCAAGAAATAGTCATGGTAATTCAGGCCTTTTTGAACCTGAGCAATGTTGTTTGATGGGCACGTGAGAGGACAGTATAATTTCATCTAGAAAAATGCCATATACTCCGCATGACACGCAAACTAGATTATTTTTTAAAATCATTTATTCAGTTAGGCCTTTAAAATGTGTATGAATTGGTCAAAAATAGCTCTGAGAATAACTTGATTTAATTTGATAAATACTGCAGACTTTGGCTTTCAGTTATGAAAATTAAAAATGGTATCATTTAAATGCCGGTGCTGTATAAATGAGTTCCTTTGAGCGTTCCCCAGACTGTCTTCACAGTAGCCAGTTTCCAGAGTTCATTGGATCCTCACAATAATGAAAAGAAATCTGAAAGTAGCTGCCAGTCATAGAATCTTAAAATCATATACATGTAGTTATAATGAGAAGAAAACCTGTGAATCATTTGAGACTTCTTTAAAAAAAAAAAAAGAAAGAAAAACTTAACCATTGGCCCATTGGCAAGTTCCCATATCACAAAAGGGAAATCCTTCTCTTCCCTGAGCAAAGTTTTATTTTGTCAATGAAGTCAGCCTCTGGGCACTAGGTAAGAATGGATTAACTGGACCCCATGTTTGCTCAACACCCAGGAACTCAATTCCCTCATTTAGTCAGAGAAGCTGGTGGGTAGAGGCCAGAGAAAGAGCTGCTCTGGTCATTCTGGACCCAAAGACTGGATCCCAATGAGATGAGCTTCCTGGTCATCTGTAGATGGTGAAACCACCATCCCAGACAGTGGTGTGTTTGAGTACACCATGTAATTTCTCATACAACATATAATTTCTCAATTCCCATCCTGGGTTTTCCAAGGGAAGATGTTCATGTAAGCAAAGAGGCTTTGACAAGATTCTGATCCTACCTGTTCTTAACAAGAGGGGTTATTTTCTCCTATGCGGTTTGTTCTGAAGTCTGCAGATAGCTTCAGGGACTCGAGAGAGGAGTGTTATGGGCAGGGAACCTGGTGACCTCCTTCTAAGCTGGCCTTGAGACTCACTCACAGAAGAGCTTCGTCCAGGTCAAGGTCATGACCCTAGACTGAAGGGGGGATGGGCATTATGTAAGAGTGGGGTGGTGAGGAATTGGGGAGGTTAAGAGTGGGGGATTCCCCAGAGGACCCAAAGGGGGTTTTTGGATGAAAGTACCTGAGTTTGACCCAACTAAGTATTTGCTGGGGAAACTGGAGTTGCAGTAGTAAAGATCACGGCCACTCAGCTTCAGCCCTAGAAACTGCTGATGCCGTTAGATTTGGTCCTTAGATTGGCCTGGTGTTCAGCATCTCTACTATGTATGCACCTCTCAGACCAAGCTCGCTGAGAGAGATGACCTAGTTCTTCTCAGAATTTCCTCCTCTCTCCCTCCTTCTCCTTCGAGCTTCAGGCAAGAAGAACGAGACTAGAGAGAACCACATTCCCCGAGCCGAAGCACAGCACTTTGTCCCTTACTTTCTGTCACTAGGTCCCGACAGTTCTGGATCTTTATTCTTATTCCATAGAGAGAGAAGAGAGAGTCAGAGATGAAAGGGTTGTGTCTAAGAACTGACAACTCGTGAGCAGTGAAACTAGAAGGGAAACAAACCCAGGCATCCCGACTGTCACCTCCCCGAGTTCCCTCTGCCACTTGACTGGCAGATGTGGTGAACTCCCTCATCGGGTCCGTGGCCCCAACCTGTGTTCCCATCTCTGTTCTGGAGCCCTGGGCCCAGAGTCCGGAAGCAAGGCTTCCTCGGCAGTCATGATAAGGGAAGAGAAGGAGCAAGAAGCCCTTGCTCCCTCTCGTCTCACTGCCTGGATGGGTGGCGTCAAGAGTAATAAAACTGCCTCCAGCAAGGGTATGTTTGCAGCTGGCGCCACAGCATCGTGCCAGGCACACCAGCAAACTCCCCAAAACCTACCAGCAGCCAAGGCCAAATGGAAAGCTCAGGACACTCCACTGGACACTTTGCCCCCCCTCGGGCGTTTGCTGTTTGGTGGAGAAAAAGCATAGGAGGGTTCCAGCTGGAACTCGGCAACAGGAAAAAGCTCTTTCTGTTAATTCAAAACAGTTTGGAATCCATCACAGTTCTTCCCAAACTTCCACGATATGGGGGAGGAACGTCACTGGATTTTACAATATATTTCTCGAGGCAGATTGTCATCACCATCCTAATGACAGAGAAGCTGTAAATATTGGTGCAGGAGCCACAGATGGCAAGTCACCCGGCCTCCCCATTTACCCTCTTGGGTCTGGCTCAGTTATGCAAACCTCCTATATAGCGGCTCCTCCTGTTTCCAGCCATTCCAGTCATGTTCTTTCTCCACGAAGCAGTTTTGGACAGCTGCTCTTGGAGTGAATATGTGCTTTTCTCCTGCAGAGTGGGCAGAGAGCACAGGCTACTAGGGAGAATTCTTCATAGCTATACATCTGTAGGTGAAGGAAGAACTGATACTCTGTGACACCTAGACCACTCAGGTCAGTACACTAGAGCTCTGTTTATATCCTTGGTCATGACTTACATGTGTATAGATATGTGCTTTAAAAATAATTATTTATTTGTGGCTGCACCTCGGGGCATGCAGGATCTTAGTTCCCCAACCAGGGATCAAAACCATGCCCCCCTACATTGAAAGGGCAGAGTCTTAACCACTGGACTACCAGAGACATCCCATAGATGTGATATCTACGTTTTAGTTTGTTGGAATTAGAATCAGAGCACAGAACCCAGCCCAGAATAAGTACTTAATAAATGCTTATTGAGTGAACAGTGATCAAATATTACTAATAAAGAGCTGCCATCTATTGACCACTTCACTGTGAGCCAGAACAGATGGTAAGCACTTTACCTACATCCTGAATCTTTAATTTTCCCTGCAATTCTAGAAAATCTCTCACTTATCCCCATTTTACAGATGGAAAAAAATAGAAGTTTAGAACTGCTTTAGATTAGGCAATTTGCCCCACGGTCACAGAGCTCCTAATCAGTGAGGCCAAGGTCAGATCCACCCTGACCTTCAAACAGATGCCCTTAACTGCCACTGCCTTGTGTGTGTTGAGATGTGGAACCATCCCAGTTACTTACCTTGGTCTTGGAGTTCTTTGGCAGAAATTACCATTTCCCTGTTACCTTCAAGTATTTCAATCAAGAATTTCCAGGTACAGTTCAAACATCACTTCCTACTATCCAGAGCCCTTCTCCAGACACCATTTGTTCCCAGCTGCCTCCCAAAATTATATCTCCCAGGTCTGAGGACTGCTCTGGGAAGGAGTGGACTCCCGTGTTAACCCCGAGACTGGAGCTGGCTCTTCCATTTGTCCAGGTAGCACAGCATCCCCGTTCGCAGAGCTCCCTGCAAAAACTGACCATAAACTTGAAGTACCCAAGTAAATATGTCCCAGTGTGGTCAGATAGCATCTTACAGCAGGTTCTGATAGAGAGGAGTGGTTGCAAGGAAGTTTGTGAGAGAAATGTAAAACTGTTCAAATACCCGTCAGTAACTTACTGTCTTCCTGAGCATCCAGATGTCTGCTCTTCCCATTCCTTGTACAGCGAGCACCCCTCTCCGGAGGACCACGGACCCACGGGTCCAGGGTGGGAGGGCCTCTGGGCTTGTGAGTGTTGGCTCTCCTCCCCACCCCTAACAGCCCTCCAGAACCTTGTGGTATTGACAGCTCATGTATAATCCTTTCATTTTAACTGCAGAACTGTTGTTTCTGCAAGTTAGAATGGACAGCCCCCCTCTCTTCTGGAATAGAAGACGAGGGCAGGTGCCTGAGCAGGCCTGTGCTGTTCTTGAGGAAACCCCAGCTTGGGGGGTTGGGGGGGCCCTGATTCTCCACCAGTGGTCCCCATGCCTTCTTTGTCTGCTGGCATCATCCTTACTAGTTAACTGGGAGGAGACAAAACCAAAAATAGTTTAAAACTGAGATACTATGAATACTGTGAAGACCAGTAGGGCAGATTTCTTCCATTTTGCTGTGACAGTTAAATATTCATCTGCTTTATCCGTATGAGACATAGGCTGCTACCTAACGGTAAAAGTTGTTTTTTTCTAACTGTTCTCTGTAATGTTGAGAAAAAACACAGACATCTGATTTCTCATGTGACTGAACCTTGAGCTGGACAGTGGAAGAGTGTTGATTACATGATTCATATTCCCCATCTGGGCCACGGTTGTGTCAGAGAGTAATTGCTTTCATTTATTAATTGGAAAATATCGACTGGGCACCTGCCCTGTGTCCACATGGCGTGTGACACTGCTCCCTTCTCCTGGTAGTCTGGTCTCCGCACTGTGCTGCCGTGACCAGCAGGCAGACCCTGTCAGGTGGCCGAGATGGCTTTGAATGATGACTCAGTGTGGGTTATCTAGAAATGTCCCATGGAGGGTTTGGTTTCGGCAGAGGGAGGCATATTTATATAAGTTCTCAACTGGCACCCAAATTCTAAAAACCAGAGACCTCGGGGTTGAGGGGGGCAGGGAGGAGAACACACTAGAGTCATCTGAGGAACTTAAACCACACACACTCACTCACACACACACACTCACACTCACACACACAGTCACACACACACACTCACACACACACACACTCACACACACATTCACACAGTCACACACACACTCATACACACACTCATACACACACACTCACACATTCACACTCACATACACTCATACACACACATTCACTCACACACACACACTCATACACATTCTCATACACACTCACACACCCTCTCACACACCCTCACAACACTCTCACACACATTCTCATATACACACACATTCATACACACTGACACACACACACACACTCACACATACACTCACACACACACACATTCACCCACTCACACACATTTACACACACTCACACACACTCACACACACTCATACACACACACTTACACTCACACACTCACACACACACACATTCACCCACTCACACACACTTACACACACTCTCACACACACTCATACACACTCATACACTCACACACACTTACACACACACTCACACACTTACACTCATACACACTCACACACACACACACATTCTCATACACACACACACACACACACCCCCTCTCACACACCCTCACAACACTCTCACACACAGGCTTTTGTCATTTGTAGCGGAACACTGAAGCATCTTTATCTCTGACTGCTTCAGAAATAAAATCCCCTCCCAACCCCAGGCCCCATAGGCTGGGATCATTCGCCGTGGCACTTGACCTCAGAGACAGACATGGGCTTGAAAGCCAAACTGCTGAGTCATTCCCGTCCCCGCACTGACATCTTGGAAGAGGCTCAGTCAGCCAGTCAGTGGGCCACTTTGGGGAGCACTTTATCATTTGGGGTTCTCACAATTTATGGTTAAACTCTGGGTGACCCCAGGCAGCCTTCCAGACTGGCACAAGCTCGCCGCGACACTCAGATCCTCTTTGAGTGAGGAAGAGTGAAACCGGTGCCGGCTCCAGAGGCCAGCATAGGTGGCGAGGGGAGAGAGGCTGCCTGGGGTCCCACCCGCCACCCCTCATCTGTGGACCAGGAGAGGAGGGAGGGGCGGTGGGAGGCTGTGGACCCCCCAAACCCCCTCACTCCACCACTTACTAAATGTGTGATTGCACACATTTACCTGCCAGAGCCTCAAACTCCTTATCAGTTCCCTAAGTAAATAACATTATGTGAAGCCTCTGGCATGATGCCTGGGACATGGTTGGCACACATAAATGCTCCTTTTCCCTCTTCCCTTGTGTGATATAATTTAAAGTAGCTCCATGCGATCCTGCCAGTCAGATCACTTGAAATTTCACTAATAGTCTTTCTTAAAATCCCTTCGTACCATATAAATACTCCTAGGGAGATATCAGCTAATCTCTTTATCAGCTATCACTTTAAGGGGATTAGCTGTGGATTGAGAACAAAACCCCAAGGGAGAAAGATACTGGGGAGAATGGGTGAGGGGAGAACTCTGGGCCCTACTGGCCCCTGAAGGAGGTACGGACCAAGCAGGAGTACGTATATGTGGTGGTGGCAGGGTGGGGGCGCAGGGGGGAGAAGCTGCAGAATGCTGTAAAGTCTGGGGGGATGTTATGTGGTGAGAGGTCATACTTAGCAGTTGGAGGCCACACCTGTTTTGAGATCACAGGTTCTTCTCAAAGATGTCGGCAAGGACAATGTAGGGGAGGAGGAGAGAGGTGCAGAGAGCTAATTCTTGGCCACCTTCTTTCTTGTTGACTCCCTTTGGTTTGCTCTCAGCACTTCTAGAGGTTGACGAGGCAAGAAAGAGTCACTTGATTTGGAGCGTGAGTGTGTCACGCTTGATGGAGGAGAAGAAACCATTCTCCATCTTTCCGCTCCAGCCTGGTTCCTCTGCCCCCGCTTCCTGGTTGGAGCTGAGGTGGGACACAGAAGGGGCAGAAATTGACCTGCATCCCTGGGCTTGAAGGGAGTCAGTAGCTTCCCTGGTCCAGACTCAGAGAAGGGGAGCAAACCCCAAGGCTGAGTTTCACTTGAATGACCTTGAATGTCCAGAACAAAGGGACCCGAACACCTCATGAAAGGAGTTAGAAAAAGACAGGACTTCCCAAGGGCAGGATTGAAGTCTCCAGCCCCATTCCGTTCTGAAAGAGCTGGAAATAAAACAGGACCCACACTCCCTTCACTGCAGGTGCCCTCAAGAGAGGAAAGAACCGTGAACACAACAGAGGGGGAAGCCCCGCCCACCTTGTTACCAGATGCCTTTGTGTCCTGGGCTGTAGTCAGGGAGGTGGCTTTTGGAGGCAGCAGTCAAGCGTTTTGAGATGAGGGGACTTGGTGTGCATTGCTACTTAAAGGGCAGATGAAAGAAGGTACGACCTGGGCATGGTTTCGTGGTGGTCCTCCCAGCCTCCATCCTAGCCGAGTCACGTGTCATTGCTACGTCCTTGGTGGTTATCATTTGGACACAAAGAAAGCATTCGTGAACTGTTGTCTAACAAGGATGTGTTAGACCATGAGCCCCTTCAGAGGGAGTCTCCCCGCAACATGTGCCTCCACGCCTGACACGCTTGCCCCAGATGACCTGCGTCGGCTCTGTTGTTCCCTTTCCCCGATAGCAGTGATTGACCACGTTTCTCCCCACATCATCCGCTGCTCACACTTCTGATCATCGTAGGCTGGCCTTGCTGGGATTCCTGCCACTGCGTCCCCTGCAAGGTGCAGTCCCAGGAGTGGAAAAAGAAAAGCATCTAGAAGGCAGGGTGAGGAAGGGAGCAGTTAAGGGAGAAAGAATAGGAGAGGTACAGAGAAGACCCGGGCGCGGCAGAGAAACGGGAGGAGCAGAAAGGTAAGAAGAACAGAGGCGTGTTGGACCGTACCGTTATACGAAACAGCTGGAAATCACTAACTTGCCAAGTGTCAGATGCTGCTCCAGGCGCTTTTCATCTCGGGACTCATTTTATCCTCTCGTCCACCCTGTGCACTGGGTTACTGTCAGGTCTCCCATCTTCCAAATGAGGAACCCGAGGTACAGAGCGGTTTAGGAACTTGCCCAGGTTTACCCAGCAAGTAAGCTTTGAGGTTGAGATTCCAGATGCTTCTGGAATCAGTAGTGTTTGCTCTTGGATTCCCGACACCTGGAAGTTTTTAAGAACGACAGTCACACCCCAGGCCAAGTCAGTCAGAGTCTCTAAAGAGGGGAGTCAGGCATTCGTTTGCATGTTTTTAATTTCCCCAGATAATTTCAGTGTAGAGGGGAAGTCAAGAATCACTGCACTCAATCAAGCCCCAGTTCAAATTTAAATACGAAAAGAACACATGTGAAAATTCTCTTAGTTTTTGGTTTTTTTTCTCTTAAAGGTAGATGGTAGGAGGGAGTTGCTACAGGTCATGCCAAAGTTTGCCAGAGACAGATCTGGATGAATGCAGAGGTTTGCCTAGTGGTCCCCATGATTCTGATGGTTAGATCAGGAAAGGACCACAAGACCCCAAGACCATCTCTAAGAAAGAAGTGAATGTGGGCACCGGTGCTTCTTTGTTTCATAATTGTTCTTAAACAGTCTTGCTTACACGCATTCAACTACAAGAATGAGAACTTGCCCCAAACTCCCAACGTGTGTCTGTATCAGGAACCCTTATCTCATGCTCCCGAATTTCTGCTCTGCCAGTAACAGCTCAGAAACCACCCATTTCCCAGCTGCATAGATGCCACCCCTCCCCTGCTTACACTCCAGACACTATCCCTATGGGAACTGCCTCTACCTGAACAAACAGCAACCAGCACTATGTTATAAAGCTCCTTTACCTGACTCCTTCTCACCATGACCTTAAGGAAAGAAACACCACTGTTGTCTTAAAGATTAAGGCAAACCCAGAAAGATAAGATGATTTGTCCACAGTCACATGGAGCCAAGTGGAGGACAGACGGGATCAAGTCTTCAGTTTCCAAATCCACTGCTGTTTAAAAAAAGAAAAAAAGCTCTTTAATGTTGTGATAGTTTCAGGTAGACAGCAAAGGGACTCAGCCATACATGTACACGCATCCGTTCTCCCCCAAGCTCCCCTCCCCATCCAGGCTGCCACATGACATTGAGCAGAGCTCTGCGTACTATATATACAGTAGGCACTTGTTGGTTTTCCATTTTAAATATAGCATCCACTGCTCTTTTTAAGCACACCTGTGTACTTAGGAAGCGGTGGAATAAAGGAAATTGGAGAGGAAGAGGAAGTGAAATGCCAAGTGTGAGCTCCCAAAGAGCCCCACCTCCCTTCACTTTCACCCGCGCTCAGTTCTTTCATTGCCTTTGGATCAATTTACCACTCCGCAGCTATCAAGACTTCTTTTTCCTAAAGGTACTGGATACAATCCTTTTCCGACTTGTCTCCATCAGAAAGCCAATAGGAAAGAACTGGGAATGTCATAACAGCAGCAGTTAGAAAGGAAACAAAGCCATCCACTTCGGCTTTTCTGCACCTTTTTCAGGAGACACCGCCGTGGCCATCTGGTCCTCTAACTAAGACATCTCCTGAGAAAATGTGGGCTAGGGAGATGCCTGGCCCAGGTGGGCAGAGAATTTGAATCTGCTTCAGATAAGCTCTTAACGGAACCAGCTCTGGATAAGATGGGAGCTTTGTAGATTTGCCCACAATCAACAGTGTTCTGTAATCAATTCCAGCACTGTGTGATGGGGACCGGAAAGCTTTCTTTCCCAATTCTTTGCAGCCTGGGGAGTAAGGAACCAGTAATTGACTCCAGCTTCCTTGAAGGTTGGGTCCTGGAGTCTGAGTCAGCACGCACTTTGCCAAAAGGGCTTTCTAGGCAATCTAGGGCTAGTGAAGGGGGGGTCCCTTGACCTTGATCCTCTTCCAGACCCCAACTCTAACCTTCAGCAAGGTGAAGGGAGAGGACGTCAGAAGGTTTCTAAGAGTGATGCTTTAGCAGGCCCTGAGCTGAGGGGGAGGGAGAGGGAAGGGTAAGGGATCCGGGACAGCTGGGTCTGTAGACAGGCTCCACTTTTGTGCTGCCCAACTTAGCTCAATAGGGGTTCAAGTATGAGTGGAACGAAACTGGAAGCAAAAAGACAGCGAGGGGAACAGAGAAGGCCTTGGAGCCGACTGGAGAGTAGGGGGTGAGGGCGAGCCTGACACATCCCTTTTGCTCTTGACCCTAGGGAGGACTGAAGACCAAGGAAGCTGTTCTAGCTTTCCAGATTAGCCACATGCTCTAAGTTTAATGTGTGAGCCTGTTAATGTGCTTTCTACTTGGATTTTGAGTTTATTCCCCCAGTTTCGTTATGTGAATCGTGTAAAGGGAATTACAAATAAGGAGAAAGCTTAGAACTTTCGAACTAGGGTCTTAGAGATCCCCTCTCTAGTCCATTCCAAGTCTTTGCCTTGACTGAGGCCCAGTGAGGGCGACAGTGGGGCAGGTCAGTAAATGGTCCAACTTGCCACTAGAGAAAACATAAATCAGTGGCCACAAAATTTCAGCCAAACTTCATCCGTCACATCATAAAAAAAAACCTTGCCAGGGAGAGGCTTGAAAATCCAAACCAGATCCTTGTCCCCTCATAGAGGCAACAGTTCCATTGCAGTGCGCGGCAGCCAAGTGCTTCCAGCAAGCCCCGTCAGCTGCATCTGTGGCTTCGCTTGTTTGAACTGTCATGATAAATGAAACCCAGTAGATGAACATCATCTCCTCTGCAGAAGTTTTGACCCCACGGATGCTGCTCTGGAGGAAGGGGAGAGGGGCTAAGCAGTCAGGGTGCCCGTGAGCAGAGGGTTCTGCGTTAAGAGTGTGGGGTCCCAGCCCACGGAGGACCACACTGACACCTCCACACAGAGCGCTGCCGCTTGCGACGCACAAGTGTGTGCTGTCCAGGCCCTCAAACTCTGGCACATCTGTTCCGGGGAGAGGACTGGCAGTCAGTTGAACCAAAGGCACCCATCCAGGATCTGCTCTTCCATGAAGTGTCAGGGGGGTTCGTTATTGCATAGCAGCTGTGAGAAAGGATGACTCCTCCAGGGGCGTGAGTCTCTAGGCCAGGACTGAATCATCTGTTTCATTCTCCGAATTGGAGATTCTTGCTGATGGCCCCAAAATTAAATGCTAAAATTAAAAAAAAAAAAAATTACTCCAGTCAATGGAATATGTTAAAAAAGTTAAGAGGTGGGGGGGGGGCGGGGGGAACAAACTACAGGTAATTTTCTGTCAGTAATTTTAAAAAGAAGAAAAAAAAAACTTAGGAGCATGTTTAAAGTTCTGAAAATCCCACCCGAGACCATTCTCACATTGCTCTTCTGTGTCTCACCTCAACGGATAAAGGTTGCTCGAGTTTATTAGATACAGGAAAACCCTATTTCCAAGAGACTTCTTCATTGTATATTGATCCTTCCTTTAGGCTTGTTCACCAACCGGAAGAATTGTAGTTTTCAATCCAGGACTCTTAGCCAGAACAGCCTTCTCACTCATTAACTCAGTCAACTGAGTGCTTCCTGTGTTTCCACTGGAGCCTCAGAGATGATCAAGACATAGTCTCTGCCCTCTGATCGCTCATGGCCAAGTAGGGGAGATAAACAAAAAAATCTGTACCTATAGTACAACATACTAAAAGTTAAGAGTGTCTGGAATCAGATTCAAATTTCAGCTCTGCTGTTTACTATCAAGTGGCAGTTCTTGGACAGGGTTTCTCTCCTTTCTCTAATTAAATCTCCATTTTCCCCTCCTTAAAGCATTTACCTCATGGAGTTATGTGGAGATTAAATGATGTGTTGTATACAAAGCCCTTTGTACAATTTTTGGGAAATGATAGCCACTCAGTAAATGTAATCTCCTAGTATAGTAGCAGTTGAGGTTTTTGTAGGCACTGCACAGTCCAGAGAAAGGGGATTGGAAGAACAGGGGAGAGGAAGGGATGATCTCCAGAAAGGCTTCAGGACATAAGGACACAGGCAGGGTTTTGAAGAGTAAGTTTAAGTCAGTAGGATGATGCACAGAGTTATGACAGAACATAGGATACTTGAAGGACTCTGTTTAGAAAGAGCTTACTGTGGCTGAAGCAAAGAAACAATGATAGATGGAGGCAAGGTGATGAGGGACATTAAAAGGGAAGTAAAAAGTCTCATACAGTGCTTTAGTTTACAGGGAAGGGGAGAAGAGTTAAAAAGAAAAAAGAAGGTGAGTGGCCTTCAAGAGCTAAAATTTGAATCAATATAAAATATCAAGTGAGTATCTTAAATGCCATACATACTCTCTGCACCCCTCTGCTGAGTCTCAGTGAGAGAATCTTGTATTCTCACCACAATGCAACCAACTCAGAAATTAGAAAAAACAGAAACACTCAGCCTTTCCACTTGGAAATCTAAAAACATGTCTCTAAGTCAAGTGAAAGTCACTCAGTCGTGTCCATCTCTTTGCAACCCCATGGACTATACAGTCCGTGGAAAACTCCAGGCCAGAATCCTGCAGTGGGTAGCCATTCCCTCTTTCAAGGGATCTTCCCAACCCAGGGATTGAAGCCAGGTCTTCCACATTGCGGGCAGATTCTTCACCAGCTGAGCCACCAGGGATGCCCATCTCTAAATAACTCTTAGATTAAAAGTGAAATCAAAATAGTAAAACAGACTATTTAGAAAAGAACTGTAAGAGGATGATTTACCAAAGCCTGTGGGGTGAAACTGTTTCACCCCATAGGCTTTCACTCAGAGGAAATTTTAGAGCTTTAAACTCATCCATCAGAAAACAAGAAATACTGAAACTAAGTGAATTAACCATTCAACCCAAGAAATGAGAAAAAGAAGGAAAAAATAAACCTAAAGAAATTTAAAAGAATGAACTAGCTAAATTGAAAACAAAAGGCAGTTTTCAAAAACAGAGTTGATCAGTAAAACCAAAAGCTGTGCTTTTTTAAAAAGCAGACAATAGATAAGCCTCTGGCAAATAAAAATTTTAAATGAGAGGATACACAAAACGCATTCAATTAAAGGAGATATAAATAATAGAGACTCCGACTCTAAGAGAACATTATGTACAACTGTATTCCGATGTAAATTACTAAAATTTTCCTTTATAAGTAGTAGAAAGCCTGAATAAAGTAAAAGCTATAGGAGGAAAGTTAAAGATAGTCACAGATTTACCACCAGCCTCAGATGGTTCTGCAAATGAATTCCAAGAAACCATCAAGGAATAGAAAATCACTATATAGAAATAGAAGGAAAATGTCTCAACTCTGTAAGGCTAGTTAACATTTATTGCCAATAGACAAGGGGTGGCACACAGAAAAGAAGGCTCTGGACCAATCTCACAAATTTCAAAGCCCTAAAGTAAAATATTAGCAAATGAGTGTAAGAGTATAAGAAAATCTATGAATGTAATCCAGTACACTAGATTAACAGAAAACCACATGCTCATCACTGTAGATAGAAAAACTTAAAAACATTTGATGAAATGCAACAAAATTCCTGATTAAAACACTTTAAAACTCTGGGGGAGCCAGGAGAAAAACCTATCTGCCATAATCTAGTAAACATCCTACTTGTGATAAGCCATTAGAAGCATTTCCCTCAATGTTAGGAATAAAATAAGAATGCCTCCCGACACTACTATTATTTAATACCATTTTAGAGGTATTATCCAGTGCAGTATGACAGGAAAAAGAAATGAGAGCTACAAACACTGGAAAAGAAGAGATAAATTTAAACTATGATTATTTGCAGATGTAATTGTCCAAAGTTTTCTAAAAATCCATGATAAAAACTATTTGAATCCATAAGAGTGAAATTGGACTAGATTCAGTATAACAAAGTCAGTCTTTTTTTTCCTAAACATCAGCAGGGATACATTAGAAAATGTGATGAAAAAGAAGTATAGAATTCAAGAAAGCAAAGAATTCTAGAAAGTATTCAAGGATAAATCTAAAAAGATCTACATGAAGCAAAAACATTAAGAACTTAAAAGTAATTTAAACTCACCATTTAAAAGTTCAAATAAGGAAAATATAAAGAAGAAAGTGAAAATTACCTGCAACCTCTCTAGTCAGAAGAAGCCTGTGTTAAAATTTGGTCTGTCCTTCCAAAGTGTAACAGTATTTGAAAATACTGTCTCTTTGAAAATGCATGTGCTATATTAAGCAAAAAGAAGACAAAAGTTTGTTTTCAAAGTGTTTTTAAACTTGTGATAAGAAAGTAAGTAGAGGTGATAAAACATAGACTCATCAGGAAGAAACAGAAGTTGAAAATGAGATTTCTGAATGAGTAGGAACATGCCAGCAGAAAAGTCCCGGGTCTGGGGAGATGATCGGTTTGCCACTGTGTTCTGTCAACTGGTCACACAGCTTTAGTCTTGGCCAGGCAGAGAATGGCCCTGGAAAAGAGCTCTGACAGTCTTGGCTTGCATTCCATTCTCCTTGTATGCAGTTCTTGCCTGCTATCTGCTTACCTTCTCTCCAACACGCTGTTTTAGAACCAAAGGAAAACCAATAAAATGTGAGTCATTGGCTGAATATGCCTCAGATGTGGGACCAGAGAATTTTGTAACTCAACCTCCTGTTCTGTCTTCCGTTTCTGCTCTCCCAGACCGCCCAGGTTTGCTGAATGTGAAGCCCATTGAGGACATACAAGACAACTTGCTACAAGCCTTGGAGCTGCAGCTCAAGCTGAACCACCCCGAGTCCTCCCAGCTCTTTGCCAAGCTGCTCCAGAAAATGACGGACCTCAGGCAGATTGTGACAGAGCACGTGCAGCTGCTGCAAGTAATAAAGAAAACAGAGACGGACATGAGTCTCCACCCACTTCTACAGGAAATCTACAAGGACTTGTATTAGCAGAGAAGTCCGAGCTCACTGGTGACATCTTCCTTCCCAGTTGCACTATTATTTTGAGGGAAAAATCTGACACCTAAAAAATTTACTGTGAAAAAGCATTTGAGAAAAGAAAAGGTTTTAGAATAATAGATCTATTTTATGCATATTGTTTATAAAGATACATTTACAATTTACTTTTAATATTAAAAATTACCACATCATGAAATTACTGGTCGTATTTGAAGACTGAGTCTGTTGTGTTCCCCACCCCATTCTCCAGGATTTTTTTCCCTTTCATTTCCCTTCCCTTCCTTCCATCCTTTTCCATCTTTATTTTTCATTTTCCTTTCTTTCTTAAATACGTGAAACAATGTGGATGGAACTGCTGATCAATTTTCATTCCAACTCAAGTCATTTTTTACTCAAGTTACAACTTCTCTGAACCTTCTGTCTGCTTTAAAAATTACAACTAAGAATGGAACTCCAGGACCAAAAACCGTTCAGGGCATGTGTTTCTTTACCTGGATATACTCATGTGAGGCATATCCTTAGGCCTACCAGGAATTCAGTCTTCTTCCTTAATCACAACCAAGATTTTCACTCACCAGCAGCAGCCCTGTAACAGGATACCAAAGCGTATGCAAAGACCCCAGTGGCAAGTATTAACGGCTAGACGCCGTGGTAACACAGAAGTGTTATAAGACATGGTACCTGGCAAAAGAACTTCCCACTGAATCGAGAAGAGATGAATCCTTCTTAAAAGCAGATTAAACTACATAGTGTGTGCCAGATGGATGGTTCGGATGCCAAGTACTATAGGAGGTCAAAGCAATGAAGATTGAAAACGTCGTGAGTGACTATAAACTGATTCAAGCGGGCCTCAAATATGTGTTGGGCTCAGCGACAGGTAGAGAGTGGAAGAAAAGACATTCTAGGAAAGCAAAATTATAGGAATAACAACATAAAAGGAAAGCAAACCAAAACACGGATGAGGGAAAAGGGCCACGTTCTGTTCCCGATGTATCTAGAGCAAATTTGCTACATTTTCCTGCTGGCTTCCTTGGGGTCACCTTGCCCAGGGAGCTCTGACTTTTGTGACCTCAAAGGCTAATTATCTGTCTAGGTAATACATGCCTCCCCAGCAAAACAGATGGCATGTTCCCTAAAAGCAGAGGCCTTCTTGGCGCAGGGAACAGATGAGTTGATTGCAACCACCAAGTTCACTAGCGTTGCTTAGCCATGGACAACATGATGACTTTAAAGCACGCTTCATCAGCAGTCTATGCTGAGGTCTCTCTTCTCCAAGATAATTGTTTCTGCTGACCTGAATTATCCCCCTGTGGCTTCTCCCTTAGTTTAGGCTTCCTCCTGGTGTTGATACTGAGGAGAACATAACTTTACACTCGAAGCTTTCAGTTCAAATCTTTTCATCCTTTACCCCAAAATAAACAGATCTCCAAAGAGTCAGGTTAGGGAGGTGAGTCCTGACCCCAGTCCTAAACAAAGTCACTAACCCTTTAGGAGAGACAGCTGCAGAGTTCAAACCTTTAGAACCAAAGACATGACCAGGTCATCCAGGGGCCCTGGACCAAGCTCATTATGTAAATGACATCAGAACATGGGAAAGTGACAGGCCCGATCCATCATGGGGGGTTGTTTTTCCTCCTTTGATGCCAAGCAGCCAGTGGCTTCCCTACTGTTCCTCGTGGAGGAAAAAGACAGTGTGCGGTGAGTAGACAAGGAGAGGATTCCACCTCCGGGGAGACCCCTTGTTTACAGGAGGGCTCGAACAAAGAGCCTTTCAGCGCAGCCACTGCTGGTCCAAAGCCCTCTCCGCACCCTCGGGGCCAGTGCAGGGAGGAAGGGAGCTGCTCTCAGCTCTCTGGCACTGATGGTTAGCATTAAACAGCTTTTAAATCCTGGCAGCTTTCAAATTCCCATCTCTCTGACTTTTTCCCTGTGGTTTGGACCATCATTCGCTAAATATTTTACGACACGTCATAGGCAGGCTCCAGAGCTCCCGCTCCACTCTCTGGACTCCTTTTTCTCCCCAGGATGATTCACAAGTTCATCATCAACAAATGTATCATCAGTTATTCATAGCACTTTCTCTGGACACAAACACACTTAGGGATTTGTGTTAACAAAAATAGGAAGAAAAGTTAACTGTGGTCAAGAGCCAAAAGAACAAGAAAGAAACAGCGTTCAAGGCTCCCACGAGGGCCCTGCCCCAGCACCTGGCTCCTGTCCCATCCTCCCATCTCCCCGCTCTCTCCACCCCCCGCCATCTGTGCTGTGGAGCGCAGGAGCGGTAGGGCACCCAGGGCAGAAACCGTGGCTGCACACACCCTGCTTCTCTAGACACGACCGGAAACGGGGTGATCCAAGGGCTTCTTTTTTTAAGGAGTGGATGGGGAGCAAGAGGACTGGGGTCTTGGGAAGCATGGGGCCGGCGGGGTGAGGGGGGCGGTGCAGAAATGGAATGGTCTGCTGCATCAGCTCCGCTGAGCACAGCAGGGCTAGGGGAGCAGACTGCTGCATAGGTTTACTGAGTTGCTCCTGGATTCCAGTGTGTTTTCCGTGGTTCCCTCGAGGCTACCAGGCGAATCCTTCTTGTGGGCAGGCCCGAACTTGCTGGATATGGTACTGATAAAAGCAGGGCAGGGTGACGGGTTGGGAATGTCCCCCACCCCTCCACCCCGGGGTACCTATTCCTTCAGAAAGAGTCAGGTTACAGAAGTGAGCCCCTAGAAATGTAGGATCCCTGAGCCTTGAGGAGAGACCGCTTCTGGGCTCAGCCCTCTAGAACCACAGACAGTATCACATCCACCACGTGGGGACCTGGGGTGGGGGTGGAGCCGCCTCAAGAAAGCAAACTTCAGCTTTAAGTCCTGAGAGAAGGAACCAGAGTTCCTTTTCAGGAGGATCACGCCATTGCTTTCTCCTTCCTCTTGCTACAGATTTGCTGGAACAGTTGGGGCTTACAAGACAAAGGGCCCGAGGTGCCTGTCTTCACTAGGGGGGCCAACCCCCCTCTTCCCCACTCCATCCTGGTCCTCGGCCCGCAGCCCCTGTTTGCTTCCATTCTCGTGATTCTCACGCTTAGTCTCTACACATCCCTGGCCTTCACTCCATGCTTGTATATGATGGGTCCCCCCCGTCCACGTGGAGGTGCCTGTGATGGGGCCCCGCCCTGGAGGGGACCACAGTATGGCAATGAGGTCAGATGCATCATCGCAACTCAGCCCAAGCAATGAACTGCCCAGAGGTGGGAGAAGGGGTCCATAGAGACCCTCCGAGGAGCATGGAAGTGCGATTGTACAGAATGTGTTCGGAAAACGAGACGTCAGGGACCCCTGCTCTAGCGTCCGGCGTGAGATGAGAGTGGCCGAGTCCGGGACAGCCTCATGCCCCATGCTGAGGACCGCGTCTGTCGGCAGTAGGGATCCGGGGGATGTGGCTGGGCCGTAGAGGGAGGTGACCCAATTTGCAATTGGGAGAAAAATCTCTCTAGAAGTCAGATCCTGTCTACATGCCTCCAGTGGCGGTCCAGCCCTGAAGAGCCACCTGAAGGGGCAGGAAGCTGTCTCCCTTCCAGACCCCCCCAGGGATTTTCCACCTCATAGACCCATCTCTGCCCCTGGGGTCACACATACCTGGAGGTCCTGACTCACCGCATTCCCTGGGGTCCGGTTACAACCATTCGGCCGAAGGACCCTGCCAGCCTACCCGTCACTGTTCCCAGGAGCCCAGCCTCACACCCACCTCACCACAAAGTTCCTGCACCTTGATGAGGGTCGTTTCTACCCCACCTGCACGTCCTATGCCCATATCCACATGGGCTCTGCGCTTGTCCTGGAATTCCGGAAAATTAGAGATGAAGGGACCAACCAACTCAGTTGACAGATGAAAACCCTAAGGGTCAAAGAAATTAAGAAACATGCCCAGGGTCCTAGGAGGCTAGGATTAATTTACTCAAAGAATTTGAATTCCATAGTTTAACCAGAGACGCTCAGAAGGACAAACACGGAGCTAGTGTGAGTATCTGCACTGGTGAGCAAAGGACAGGGAGGCAACCAGGTCCTGTGAGGGCTTGTTGTGCCGATCGAGAGATTATCGTTTAAGTACCGTGTAAGTATCGTGTAAGTCGCTTAGGACTGTGTCTGGCACATGGAGAGCACAGCTCTTAGGGGAAATGATACCCTCATCTTTTTTTCTTGATGTTTTGTGTTTTGGCTGTGCCTCGCAGCATGCAGGATGGTTCTCGAGCAGAGATTGAGTCCAGGCCTCTGCAGCAAAAGCGCCAAATCCTAACCACTAGGCCACTAGGGAACACCCCCTTGCGTGGACTTTAGTGTTAGGCTGACTTGGATTAAAACTCTAACTCCACTGCTTACTGGCTCTATAGCCGCATGGCTTTTGGCCAGTCTCTTAACCTTTTTAGGCCTTAATTACCTCAAATGTAAAATGGAATCATAATACCCATCTTACAGGGTTATCGTGAGGATTAAACGTAATAGTGGTTGTAAGACACTTCACAGGGTTTCTTGGCACATCTTAACCAGTTAATCTGCATCAGCTACCAGTAGCACCATTGCCCTTGTTATTATTAAAGTGCCCTTCATTTGAGAAAGCATCCTGGGTCCACAGGACAGGCTCTTCCTGTTCAAGTATCCAGGCCCTACCTGGATGTCCTAAAGCCAGGTAAAGAGATTGGATTTCTGCATTTGACAGTACCATAAAAATGGGTTCTCTCAGAAGCATCCTGCCTCCAGTCCATAAGTACCAGGAGAAAATAATTATTTGAAACACAAACACTATGCTTGGATTTAGAGCAAATGCCAGGATGAGGCTTAGGAAAACATTTTCTCCAGAAGTAGTGGGACTTTTCTCTTGTGACTTATGCTCCTAATTTTAGATTAATATTACATAGTTTGCATTTCCAGAGGGGTTATAAAGTATAAGAAAATTGCTAATTTAGGTCTGCAGGGAGTGGGCCAGGATATTTCCATCCCCTCTGGGGTTTTGTAAATATGTTCCAGGCCAAAAGTTCCCAGGAAGAGGGTCCTTCCTGGGATCTATGTAGTGCCATGGACTGGGCTTAAGGAGGATCTGAGTGACCTTCTGCTGGAGCTGGAAAACTGTGGTCCTCTGGCTCAGTTCAGTTCAGTCGCTCAGTCGTGTCCGACTCTGTGCGACCCCATGGACTGCAGCACGCCAGGCGCCACTGTCCCTCACCAGCTCCTGGAGCTCAGACTCATGTCCATTGAGTCGGTGATCCTCTGGCTACTTGTCCGCAACCCTGGAGGCCAGGAAGACTGTCTAGAGTCTCCACTGTCAGTTTGAGGCTCAGCTCTGCCACATTCTAGGTGTGTGGCCTTGGACAAGTCACTTTCCTCTCTGGGGATATAGTACCTGGCCTCTAGAAGCCCCTCAGAAAATTACATCTAATTCATTCATCATGAATAAAGGAATGAGTGGGTCTCAGTTACCCCATCTGTAAAATGGGAATGATAGTACCTAGGTACATGCCTTACGGAGTATCACAGGAAGGAAGTGGGGCAGGCCTGGTCACCATTATTCACAGATAAGAAAGCGAGGTGAAGGAGTTAGCCCAAGGCTACAGAAAAGATAGGGAGGCGCACAGCTGAGGCTAGCCCTTCAGCCTTCTGAGGCCCACCCCATCTAGGCTTCATTTATAGGACAGCATTTTCTTGGGCTCCAAAATCACTGCATACGGTGACTGCAGTCACAAAATTAAAAGTCCCTTGCTCCTTGGAAGAAAAGCTGTGACAAACCTAGACAGCATATGAAAAAACTGAAACATGACTCTGCTGAGAGAGGTCCGGATGGTCACAACTGTGGTTTTTCCAGTGGTCATGTACAGATGTGAGAGTTGGACTGTAAAGAAGACGGCGTGCTAAAGAACTGACACTTTTGAATTGTGGTTCTGGAGAAGACTCTTAAAGAGTCCCCTGGACAGCAGGGAGATCAAACCAGTTGTTCCTAAAGGAACTCAACTCTGAATATGTATTGGAAGAACTGATGCTAAAGCTCCAATACTTTGGCCACCTGATGCAGAAAGCCGACTCATTGGGAAAGACCCTGATGCTGGGAAAGATTGAAGGCAAAAGGAGAAGGGGTAGACAGATGATGAAATGGTTAGATAGCATCACCAACTCAACAGACATGAATTTGAGCAAACTCCAAGGGCTAGTGAAGGACAGGGAAGCCTGGAGTGCTGCAGTCCATGGGGTCATAAACAGTCAGACATGACCTAGCAACTGAACAACAAAGCTGTCTTTGGGAAAACCAAAGGCAGTATCGCCTGGTTGAAAGGGCACAAGCTTAACAGCATCAGAGACTAACGTTTGAATGTTAGCTCTGCCATTTACAAGCTGTGCACCCTCAGGTAGGTTGCTTCCTGTCTCTGGGCCTCAGCATCAACATCTAACTTGTGGAGATCCCAATCCCTATAGGTTGTTGTGAGGATTAAAGGAGGTCACATATGGGGGGCACACCTAGAGTTCCGAAGCGATTAGAATCTTCTTTTTTCAAAAAATTTTATTTATTTTTGGCTGGGATGGGTCTTCGTTGCTGTGCTCAAGCTTTCTCTAGTGGTGAGTACGGGCTACTTTCAGTTGTGGCGCCTTGGCCTCTCATTGCAGGAGCCTCTCTTGCTGTGGAGCACGTGAGTCTGAGTGAGCTCCGGGAGATGGTGATGGACAGGGAGGCCTGGCTTGCTGCGATTCATGGGGTTGCAAAGAGTCAGACACGACTGAGCGCCTGAACTGAACTGAACTGATGTGCTGTAGGGCGCGCAGGCTCCAGTAGTTGAGGCACACGGGCTTAGTTGCTTCAAGGCATGTGGGATCTTCCTGGACCAGGGATTGAACCCTTGTCCCCTGCATTGGACAGCACATTCTTAACCACAGGACCACCAGGGAAGTTCCCTCCCTCCTCCCCTTTTTTTTAAATTTTGGCCTCACCCACGGCATGGGGGATCTTAGTTCTCTGATCAGGTATCAAACCCTCGCCCCAGGCATTGGGAGTGTGGAGTCTTAATCACTGGACCACCAGAGAAATCCCCTCCCGCTTTTTTTTTTTTTAGTTTTGAAAGTTAGGATTTATTTTGAAAGGTACCATCCTGATGCTGGGAAAAATTGAAGGCCAGAGGAGAAGGGGACAACAGAGGATGAGACGGTTGGGTGGCACCACCGACTCAATGGACATGAGTTTGAGTAAGCTCTGGGAGTTGGTGATGGACAGGGAGGCCTGGTGTGCTGCAGTCCATGGGGTCACAAAGAGTCGGACACGACTGAGCGACTGAATTGAACTGAACTGATGCAAGTGTGGGCTCTTGAAGTTTACACTGTGTTAACTCCTAGGCAAAGAGTGGGACACGACTGAGCGACCGAACTGAACTGAACTGAACTGAACTCCTAGGCAATTACAGTCTTCTAAAGACAAATCTTCTTAAGACAATCTTCTAAAGACGGCCTCACACAGCTTACTGCATCCTCATACCCACTGGGGCCCGCTGGTGACCGGATGGTTTCTCCTCCACCAGAGGGGGAATCCTGCCTGCAGCCTGTTAGGGTTCTGTCAGTGATCGGCCCAGGACCTTGGAAAGGCGCTTTCCCTGAGCTTCAGTTTCCCCGTCTGCACTTTCCCTGAGCCTGTTTCCCCATCTGCACAGTCAGAGGCTCCCTCTGTCCCCGTTTGGGCCTCTGCAGCCTCAGGACCTGAGGGCGGAGGTCGGGGCGGCCTACCCTCAGAGCCTGCGTTCCCTGCGGCCCGGGCTGCAGCCAGCGCTCCTCTGGGCGGGGGCCGCTCCAGGGGAGGGGGCGCCGAAGAGGGCCGAGGGCCGGGGCCGCGGAGGCGCCGGTTCCCACCCGGCGCTGGGGGGTGGGGGGGGGCGTTGTGCTGAGTCAGCGGCTGGCGGCCCGCGCACGCTGGGGCTCCCTGGCCGCCTCGCGTGCCAGCTGAGCCCCGGCCAGGAGCCCCTGGGAGCCACGCTGCGATCACCGCCGCTGCTGCGGGAACCGGGCCCCGAGAAAGCCCTGGCTTCCTGGCCAGGCCTCCCACGGCTCCGGGCACCATCGCGGTTGATGAGGGAGCGGCCGCCAGGCCTGCCTCTGCCCTCCAGCCGGGTCCCCTAATGATGCTCATTACTGCTCTCCAAAGCCCATACAGCCTTTCCTTATAAACCGCTGTGCAGACATTCACCCCTTCCAGAAACCCAGCTAGGCAGTTGTTGAGCCGGGGCCCCACAGCAGAGAAACAGGCTTCACTCAAAAGGCACCATTGTGTGTGTGAGTGTTAGTTGCTCAGTCCTGTCCCAGTCTTTGGGGCCCCGTGGGCTATACAGCCCGCCAGCCTCCTCTGCCCATGGGATTCTCCAGGCAAGAATACTGGAGTGGGGTGCCCTTCCCTTCTCCAGGGAATCTTCCTGACCCAGGGATCGAACCCTGGTCTCTTGCATCGCAGGCAGATTCTTTACCATCTGAGCTATAGGAAAGTCCCTAAAGGCACGGTTGGGGACAATTTATTATAGTTTGGGACTGTTTACAAAGTTAGGGGGCTGAGGGAGACCAATGAAGGCTGGTGAGACACCACAGGGCTAGCCAGGGCAGACGCCCCGAGGTGGGGGGACAGGGGTCGTTACTAGAGCCCAGAGGAGGCAGCCGTAGGAGGGGGGCTCCCTGCAGGAGGGGAAGTCCAGGGAACTGAGCGATCCCATCCCTGTGTCCCCCAGGTGGCGAGAGCCGCTGCGGGCGGATAACCACCCCCCCATTCCATTCTCCCGTCCTCCCACCTGACTCTCCCATGGGCCACATCCTACCGGAAGTCAGAGAACAAAAGAGCCAGTAGATAGGACGAGGGATCCCTCGATTCAGCCTCTGCACCACAGCCAGGGTGGAGAAGGGTCGGGGTGACTCCGCAGGGGCGGAATCCTGCATGGGTAGGAGGTGTTGATAAACCCACGATACTTGAAAAGGAAGCAGAGACTCTTAGATCTGAAGTCACAGGACACTTAACTGTCCACTCGAGGATTCAAATTCTGGTGTGTCCAGCTCGGCGCTAGTTCTTTCCACTGTATTCAGCCAGCTCAGACCGAGGGGACCAGGGCAAGAAGACGGGAGGGCTGATGCATTCAGCATCTGCTCGCCAGGGGGACCAGCCTCATCTCATGGGGTGCTTCTCACCGGTTTCCATCACATCCCCTGGCGGCTGAGGAGGGTAGCCTCAAGCAGCCCATGCACGTTTTATCCTTAAACTTAATGTAAGCTTTATAGTTTGCCCCATATATATATGTGTCATGAGCTGTGCTTCGTTGCTCAGTCGTGACTGACTCTTTGTGACCCTGTGGACTGCAGCCCGCCAGGTTCCTCTGTCCATGGGGATTCTCCGGGCAAGAATAACGGAGTGGGCTGCCATGCCCTCCTCCAGGGGATCTTCCCAAGCCAGGGATCGAAGCTGCATTGCAAGTGGATTCTTTACCGACTCAGCCACCATAAAATATATATATAATTTGTTTCTAACTGGAGGATTATTGCTTTACAATGTTGTGTTGGTTTCTCCCATAGAAGGTGAATCAGCTGTAAGTCTACATGTGTCCCCTCCCTCTCGAACTTCCCTCCCACCCCACCCCATCTCACACCTCTAGGTCGTCACAGAGCACCCAGCTGGCCTCTCTGTGTTATTCAGCGACTCCCATTAGCTGCCTGTTTACATACGGTGATGTGTATGTTTCACTGCTTCCCTCTCAGTCCTACCCTCTCCTTCCGCTGCTTTGTCCAAAAGTCGTTCTCTACGTCTGCATCTCGATTCCTGCCCTGCACGTGAGCTCACCGGTACCATTTTTCTAGATTGCATATATATATATATGTTAATATGCAGTGTTTATGGGGCTTCCCTGATAGCTCAGTTGGTACAGAATCCGCCTGCAGTGATCGACTTGGGTTCGATCCCTGGGTTGGGAAGATCCCCTGGAGAACAGAAAGGCTCCCCACTCCAGCATTCTGGCCTGGAGAATCCCATGGAGTGTATAGTCCATGGGGTCGCAAAGAGTCAGACACGACTGAGCGACTTTCACTTACACAATATTTGTTTTTCTCTTTCTGACTTATGTCACTCTGTGTAACAGGCTCTAGGTTCATCTGCCTCAGTAAATTGCTTTAAATCACTTAAAAGTTACTCAATTTATTTCTACCTACCCCAGAAGTTCAAGGGAAAAAAGTACCCTTGAGGGACTGGTGCTACACATTTTCTCTGGCTTCAGGTGCCCTTAAAATAAGGCTGTGTACCACGGAGAAGTCCTTTAGGGAAAGAGGTCCTTTGCCCAATGTCACACAACTAATAATCATACTCAGAGCCCCACGGCCTTGCTCCCTGCATGGCTGACACAAGGGAAATCTGGCCAAATGAAGCCCAGGAGAGAGTCTTAAAAGGGGGGGCAGGTCACCAGTAGTCCGCCCGAGAGGGCAGAGAGGGAAGAGGTTTGAGCTCAGCATCGGCGCATGTCCCCTGGGTTCTCTGTCCCCAGCTCTGGGGACACTCAGAAAAGCCAGAGGAGGCTCGTGTCCTCGAGGGTCCCACCCGGCACGCGGCCAGAAGCAGAAGGGCTGGGAGGCGGGCAGCTGGGTATCGGAGCCCCAGCCCTGCCTGCTCTCGGCTCTGTGACCTTGGGCAAGTCGTATAACCTTCCCACGTCTTGGGTTCCTCTTTTATTACTGGGCAAGCTCTCACCTACCTCATGAGGCTACTGGGAGGAAGCGTGTGATGACACGCAGCAGCACGTGTATCGACAGCACACGGACTTGGGCGTCCTCTCTTCCAGTAGCAAACCCTAGGCTGGGGGGCCCCGCCGCCACGGCTGGTTGGGACAGCCACTCTCTCGACCAAAAGTTGCACTTCTGACCCGACGTCAGAAGAGGTTGTCTCAAAACTCCTGGATGATCTGAGCTCTGTGGTTTCTGTTGCCATGGAATTGCAAGAGAGGCCAAACTCTGCACAGGGTGGGGGTACGGAAGGCTTCACAGAGGAGGTGCCTTTTGAGATAGACTTGAGAGGATTTATGAGGGTCATCCTGGCAGGCAGGGGAGGGTTGTCCAGGGCAGAGACACATGGCGTGTTGGGAAGGGTGAGTGTTTTGGTGTGGCTGGAACAGAAGTAGGGAAGGAGAAATGGCCGGAATCTAATTACAGCGGGGCCTCTACTTACAGATGAAGGGGTTCAGACTCCACCCCGGGGGCAGCACAGAGTTGTGGAGATCTCAAGCAGAGAGCTGGCTGATGATATAGTCACTCCAGCGACCCCTCTGTCAGCCAGCGAGGAGATGGGATGTGATGGGAAGGTGAGGAGACCTCCAGAGGCTGTGACACCCTTGTGACAAGAGGGGATGGTGGCCTGAAACGGGGGCGGGGATCAGCCAGGAGGACAAAAGGAGTTCAGACCTGGGAAGCAGTCCAGGCTCAGCTTCCTGGGGTGGCGATAGGGGTTGGTTCACAAGGTTTGACTTGGGGGACACAGTTCAGGGAAGGGATGCTCTTTATTGAGATGAGAGCTTGTCTTGGGTAAGGAACACAAGTCCTGTTTTCGAAACACTGCAGGTGGGAACTTGCCCATCATCGGGCGGGGAGGGCTCATTAGCTGTCAGATAGATGGGTGGGTGTCTGCTGAGCGTGGGGAGGCGGGCTGGGGGAGCCACATGGGTGCGATGGAGGAGAGTGACGGCAGTCTCAGGACAGTGGCGGGAAAGGAGGCCAACCAACAGTCCAAGCCTGTCTGAGTCCCTAAGCCCTGTTTCCCCTTCAAGGTCAACAGGAGGTTTGACTTTCTCTGTTTTCTCTTACCTGTTGGTTCGGTTTTATTTATTGAGTACCTCCTGTGTGGGCTTTCCTGGTGGCTTAGTCGGTAAGGAATCTGAGGGAGACTGGGTTCAGTCCCTGGGTTGGAAAGATCCCCTGGAGACGGAAGCAGCAACCTACTCCAGTATCCTTGCCTAGAGAATCCCATGGACAGAGGAGCCTACAATCCATGGGGTTGCAAAGAGTCCAACACGACTGAGTGACTCACACTTTCATTTTCTATGAGCTGTGGGCTGTTGGGGAGATAGGATTTCACCCGAAGGCCAGTTCTTCAGAGTTTCTAGTGGGCAAAGCCACAGGCCATCCCGTTTCTCCTAACAGTGACAGCTGAGGATGAGCAGTATTCTTTGTGTTTCCTTCTCCCCGCCAGGAACAGGGATAGAGGCTGCAAGCGCGCACGGACCCTACGGGCGTCTCGCGGGGCGTCTGCACAGACACACCAGCTAATAGGTGCTCTTCTCTGGCTTCTTTGTCAGACTCAGTTCTTTCCCACGACTCAACAGAAACCTCCCCTGAGCTCCTAGGTCTCCTTCTGGGGAGAGTTTTATTATCAGGAAGCAGTGGCCCAGACAGATGGCAGGGCCCAGGCCCAGAGTCCTTTTGCTCTCAGATTCCTCTGCCTGGGGTTCCCAGCCCAGGGGATACCCCCTCCAGCCTGTGTCCCTGGACCTCAGCTGGAGCCCCAAACTAGACTTTCCGTGGTTGAAATTCGGCCCCTGATTTGATTTCCTGGGTATTCTTCCCACCCCAGTTTTTCCAGGCCTGAAACCTTGAGGGGCCTCAGTTTTTACATCAATAAAATGGAGGTGATTGCCCTCCATTATAAGATGGCGCAAAGCTGTCTGGAGGATCAGACAAGGTAATGGGAAGAGGAAGTGCTTTACAAACCCTATAAACTAGAAATCGTGGGGGCCACCGAGCTACTGCTAGTTGTTTTAGAGCCGTGTCCCCAGGTGCCTCCCTGAGTTGGGCCCCAGGCTCTCGAGACTCCAGCCAGACGCTTGGGTCTCAGGTGAGGAAGATAAAGCCCAGGAGCTAGGGCTCCACCCCAGGGAATCAGCTTTGGTGCCTGGAGCCATGGGCGCCCCGCCCCTGCCCAGGTTTATGAGCGCAGAGGAGGTTTACATTGTGACTAATGTCCCATCTCGCTCCCCGGGTCACCCCCACCTGCTGGGCAGGAAGTCCGCGGGACTCAGCCCCCCTTAATCACCGCCACCTCCCTGTGACCCGCCTCAATCACGTCTCTTTACAGTCGGGCAGAGCCGGCTGGGCCTCCTCAAACTTCCATATCTGCACCAGGAGATCACTGATACGCCTGATGGCGTTTGCTCGCCTCCACGCCCTGGGTCCAGCATTCCGGGAGTCACGCAACCCCACGGGCCAGGGCGGAAGCCACTCCCACAGCGGCCAGGCCCCAGAACCTCCCCAGCCGGAGAAGTACATGAACCAGGCCTTTCTTCACTGCCGGCTGGCTGGCCAGCCCTTCTGCCCTGCACCGCCCCCGCCCCCCCAACACACACACCTCTACCTTCTCTCTCGGCTCTGGGGATCTCCAGACCCCAAATTTCTCCTGCTGGAGAGGGAGGAAGTTGCTAACCTGAAGACCACTCCAGCCATCCATCCATCATTCACTCACCCGCTCATTCGTTCATTCAGGGCTCAGAGAGCGTCTGCTCTGAGCTCGGCCCTGTGTGCTGGTGGCAGAGATACCTTCCAGTCGCTGCCCTTGGGGAGTTCGTCGTCAGGATGGGAAGAGGGCCCAGGGTACCATCTGGAAGGCTGTTTCAGCAGAGAAGCCCAGGAGCCCCATCGCGCCCCTCCTTCATCCTCACCTCCCTCATCCTCACCTCTTGCCTGCACCCGGCCACCAGCTTCACTTAATGAGATTTGCTGGGATCTTCACGCTCCTGGGAGCAGCCCGAAGCCAAGGGCGATGGGTTGTTGTTCAGTCACTCGGTCGTGTCCAACTCTTTGCAGCCCCATGAACTATAGCACGCCAGGCCTTCCCTGTTCTTCACCATCTCCCAGAGCTTGCTCAGACTCATGTCCGTTGAGTTGGTGATGCCATACAACCATCTCATCTTCCGTCACCCCCTTCTCCTGCCCTCAGTCTTTCCCAGCGTCAGGGTCTTTTCCAGTGAGTCAGTTATTCGCATCAAGTAGCCAGAGTACTGGAGCTTCAGCTTCACCATCCATCGTTCCAATGAATATTCAAGGTTGATTTCCTTTAGGATTGACTGGGTGATGGGAGTCAGGGGCAAACACCCAGCTCCCTCACCCCTCCAGTAGGGCAGTCTATGCCCACTCCCAGAGTGTCCCAGTGGGATTAAGATCCCATCTCCCACCATGGCAAACAGCTTGAAACCACAGATTTGGGGGGCTGCCTTCTATTTCTGTCCCACCTCCTCCCCACCTGAGGTGTTCTCTTTACCTCCTGATAACCCCTGTCCACCCTGAACCCTGCCCAGGGTCTCCCTGTTGGTGGGGGAGCCCAGACTAAGACACCCAGGTAGCAGTAACAGTGGCCAGACTGGGGACACTCACGCATCTATCCAGACAGTCAGTGAGAACACCCTGAGCACCCACTCTGGGTGCTGGGGACACTGGGGAGATCCAGTCTTGGACCCGGCCTCCAAGAAACACACTGTCTAGTGAGGAAGGCAGACTAGTAAGGCAGCGGTTACCAGTCAGAGTGATGCGGGCAGTGATGGAGCATGGTCCAGGCTGCTGTGGGAACACGGAGGAGAGCCCCTAACTCAGCCTGGGAGTGGGAGAGGCGGGCATTAAGCTGGGTCTTCAGAGTCCAGGAGAAGAAAGCATGAAAGGGAGCTCCAGGTCAGGAACGGTATGGGTGAAGGCAGAGTCCAGCATGGGCTGGCTCCAGAAACACCAAGGAGGCCACGGGGGTTGGGACTCAGCTCATAAGATAGAACAGGGAGAAATGAAACTGCATTCAGATCCTAGTGTGTGTGAGTGTGTTAGTCGCTGAGTTGTGTCCAACCCTTTGCAACCCCATGGACTGTGGGCCATGGGATTTCCCAGGCAAGAATACCAAAGTGGGTGGCCATTCCCTTCTCTAGGGGATCTTCCTGACCCAGGGACCGAACCCCGGATCTCCAGCAATGCAGGCAGATCCTCTACTGTCTGAGCCACCAGGAAAGCCCTAAAAGCCGTCCAGTTTTCCCAACGTTTGCATTTTTAAAAGAGACACTGAACAGGGCAGTGTTGAAGCCTCAGGAGGTGAGGCTGCCATGGGGGCGGGTTTCAGGCCCCTCCCTCCTCCCTGTCCTGCCTCATTGCTGGTCCACCCCTCGCTGTGACCAGATGACCGTGTGCAGAGGGACACGAGGCTTTGGAGGACAGCAGAGAACAGGAGGAAGCAAGCGGGCTGGCGTCAGGCTCCCCGTCTGCAGCCAGCCCAAGCCAGCCCGGAAAGCTCCCCCCGCCTCTCAGGCTGGCTCCCACTCTTCTCAGAGATCCCCGTCTACTGGAAATATGGGAAAGTCAGATTTGGGCGATAATTCGTGTGGGTGTGGGGGAGGGGTGATTCAGACATTCCTGGGCCGGTCAGGTGAGCCTGTGGATTGGAGCCGCGGAGAGTCAGTTCCCTGAGCCGCAGAGAAGACTGTGAAGCGGGGTCAGGAGCCTGGTTGCAGTCTGGGGAGGTGTGGTTCTGAGCCCAGCAGGGGATGGTCCCTGAACTCTGCCTGGCTCAGCTCCACAGACCTGCATCTGGATCCTAGGAAAGAAGAGTCCTCTGGGTAGAGGTTAAAGAGCTTCTTTGATAAATCCTCTGTTCCCAGTTCTTTTCATGGATTCTCTGGTTTAGTCTTGCAAGAATTTAATGAGGCTCTTGGAAAATCCCTATGCCCACCAGTGTTTTTTGTCTGTTTGTTTGTTTTGGCCACTTCATGCGGCTTGGGGATCTTAGTTCCCTGACTAGGGATAAACCCCCACCCTCCGTGGTGAAAGCACCAAGTCTTAATCGCTGGACCCCCAGGGAAGTCCTCCTGTGCCCCTTTAAAGAATAGGTGGGCTTCCCTGATGGCTCAGAAGGTAAAGAATCTGCCTGGAATGCAGGGACATGGGTTTTGTCCCTGGATGGGGAAGGTCCCCTGGACAAGGGAGTGGCAATCCACTCCAGTATTCTTGCCTGGAGAATTCCATAGGCAGAGGAGCCTGGTGGGCTACAGTCCATGGGGCCACAAAGAGTCGGACACGACTGAGTGACTAACACTTTCACACTTCACAATCGAAACGTAGAATTGTTAAGTGATTTGCCCAAGGGCACATTTTTAATTCGACAGAGAAAAGAGGGAGCCAACTTCCCACACTTCCCCTCAGCCCCAGCTGAAGCTCTGACACCACAAAGAAGCCTAGTGCAGTCAGGTAGCCCCCAGACCAGAAACAGTCTGTCTTTTCAGGTAGCGCCTGCCAACCTCTGAAACCTCAACCTGATTGGTCCACCAGTCACATGATGTGCCACCTGCCCAATCCCTGCATCCACGAGGATGCAGAAAGCCAGTGTGTCTCCTGCCCAGCCCCGAAGCAGGGCCTGGGGCCTCCTCCAGCACTTGAAGAAGATGAGAACAGCTCCAGTCAAACACCGGAGGATGCTGGTAAAGGAAAAGGAAGTGGGATCTGGAGGAGCACTAGCTGCAGTCACGTGAGGAAAACGTGGTATCTTCCATCCACCACAAGGCACGGAGCACACACAGAATTGTGTTAGCGTCCCACCAAAAAACAGCAGGCATGCTCAGATTGGGTAGTTTGAAGACAGCTTGATAAAGGGGTTATTTCCAAAGGGGTGAGCAGAGAGACCCCCAGGGGCAGTGTAGAGATCCAGGGCGAGACCCAAGGTCAGGCAGCAGTCACCAGAACCTGGAGGGAGAGTCAGCTGTGGGGAGAAGAGAGCCTGGGAGGAGAGTGGTGTTGGTCCAGGGAGGTGGCCCGCTCACCCGGCCCTGGCAGCCGAGGAGCCAGGGCAGTAAGCCCCAGCCCCACTCTCCTCTCCCTCTGCCTCAGGTGTGCATCCCATTGACTGGAGCTGGCCAGAAACCGCTCGGCGAGGATTCATGCAAGCCATGCAGGTCAGCCTCCGGCGGCAGCGGGGAGAAACACCGGTGTGGGTCTAGGGAGGTGGATGGAGGTGCCCCGCACACCAACAGCCCAGCAGCTCTTGGAAGCAGGGCCCTTGGTCCTCACGCTGGGAAACTCCACTGCAGGCAGTGCTCTCCAGGTTAAGAGTGCTTGAAAACCACCCAGGGAGTGTGCATACGTGCAGTTTCCTGAGACGTTTCCCGACTCTGACTCAGTGTGTCTTAGCATGGGGTTCACCCAAGGGTGCAGGTGATATCTGGGGGAGGTGGTTGCAGGAAGCAGCGGTGGCAGCGTGGGGAGAACCCGAGGGAGAGCAGGGAAAGTCAGAATACAGGTGTGGTGGCACCGTTGCTGGCCGCTCAGTAGGTAAGTTCCCCGGAAGGACAGTCCCCACCGGCCCCCGGCTGAGAGCACCGACGCTGGGAGTTGTCCTGAGCATGTCTTCATGTGAGCCTTGAGGGCTCCCACAACCGGGGAGGAGATCCTGGGGCAGAATGGGCAAAGGGGTGCTGCATGTACCGGGCATGGGACCCCGACAGCTGAAGCCGAGTCTGAGCCTGCACGAGACCGCCCCCATGGCTGTGGCTGGTCACAAGCGGGCCTGGGATGCGACATGGGCACCAGGTGCCTGTGCCTCTGCCCGACGAGTCTGGTGGAGGGCCCCAAACCCGGACGGTGGGTGCACATCCCAGGAGCTCCTGAAGGAGACTTTCGGGAAACCACAACTGGGAAGGCTTCCAAGGAGAGTGGGGCACTTACGTTTCAGGCACCAGGGGCTGTGAGTGAGCCAGGAGGCCCTCAGAAGAGAGGGTGAGTGGCTGATGTGCTGACGTATCGTTTTGGACCTTGGGTGTATCAGTTATCTACTGCTTCGTAACAAGTTCCCCTCAAACATCTGGTGGCCTGAAACAGTGATAATCATTTTATCATCTCACACAGTATCCGCGGGTCAGATTTCGAGGTGGCTCAGCGGGGAGGTTTTGACTTGGGAGTTTCTCAGAGGTAGCATCCAGGTGTCGGCTGCGGCTGCATCCTCGAAAGGCCTGCTTGTGGCTGTGGGGTCTGCTTCCATGATGCTCACGTGGCAACTGGCAGGAGGCCTGGGCTCCTCACCGTGTAGACCTCTCTCCTCACTGTGTAGACCGCCCTGCCTGGGTGCCCTTGCAACATGGCAGCTCGCTTCCCCCAGGTGCGGGATCCCAAAGAGCAAGGCAGAACCCACAATGCCTTTTATCACCTAGCCTTGGAAGTCATACTCCGTCATTTCCACGAGATCCTGCTGGTCACACAGGCCAGCCCTCTTCTCGGTGGGAGAGGACTGCACGGTGTATGGATACCAGGAACCTTGGATCACTGCGGGGTCACCTTGGAGGCTGGCTACCACCCCAGTGTTTGCACGGAGCCTGGCAGGTACAGCTGGTCAATTTGTGTCTGACAAGTACCAACTGTGTCCCAGCCTCAGGTGGGGCTTGACACAGTCCCTACCCTCAAGGGCTTGTATTATTCTTGGAAATGTAGGCTAAAGACTGAATCGGGAAAGGCCAGTACAAGCTAGTGCTCAAGAGAACCAGAGATGAATAGACTCATGGAGCTCACCATGGCCCCAGAGGTGGTCCAGACACCTTCGCAGCAGGCGGAGAACCGGCTAAGCCCCTGTTCTCATCTCAAGGACAAGTTCCTTGGAAACTGGGCACAGGAGGCCCTGGGCCTCTAGCCAGATGGCTCGGTGACATTGAGCTGGTCCTGTCCCTTTTGCTGACCAAAGGCTGACACCACCCAGGATAGTTGCTCCAGTTTGGGTCAAGCCTAGAGGCTGAGAGCTGGACAGGCCCTGAGAGACCGTCAGGTCTCACATCTGATATGTGATCGTGTCCAGAGAGGAAAGGGAGTGATCTAAGGCCCCTGGGAACTAACACACTGGGCGCCCACTTTGAGCCGGGCCTGGTGCTGGCGCCTTCACCCCCATTGTGCCGTTTAGCCTTTACAGAAACCCTGAACCGCGGGAATGACAAAGCCCGTTTTACAGAAGCAAAATGAACTGTCTGGAGTCAGAGCTGAGGAGCAGTGGGGCCTAAACTTGACCTGTGGTCTCTCTGACCCTGAAGGCCTTGCAGGGTAGAAGGTAGACAAATGGAAAAGTCGGACATCCGTGCCGACTCTGGGGACCAGGTTTACCTCCAGCCCCTCCAGCCCTGGCGCAAGCTCCCTGGACGGTGCCAGGGACACGCGGCCGTGTTTAGCAATCCCCGGTGGAGCCGGCCACCCTGGGATGGAGCACGAGCTGGTGACACCATGGGGCTCTTGGCTGCCTCCACGGTCCCCGTTGCAAGAAGGGCGGCCGCCATGTGAGACAGTTATTGCCACACGCGCGGGGCTCAGCATCTCCGAATAAGGCCATTGAGGACTCGGGGGACCTGAGCTCTGGTGCAAAGGCTCAGATGATCAGCACCAAAGTTGTGCAAGGGATTGGGTCAAGGGTTTGCCGATAAACAGGGCTGGGTTCCTTAGATACAAACACAACAAGCTGTTACTGGGGATCCAGTGGGGTGGCAGCTACCGGCCAAGGCACCGAATACACATTATTGCACATTTTCACAGCATTCCTGGGTTGGGGGAGGCATCTTTATCTCTCTTACAGATGAGGAAAGTGAGGCTGAGGAGGGGATGACACAGTCACAATTCTTTAGGGCCTGAGTCAGACTTGGAGCTCAGGGCTACATGACTCTCAGGCGCCCACGCTAGGCTGCCCCGTCATTTCTAAGGACAAGCTCTCTGAGTTCAGGATGGGTGGTCAGAGGGGAGACCCTCTCTTTGTGCTTACAACAGGATCCTTCATGCAGCAGTTTCCAGAGTTGCAGTTTCGCCCAGGGGTTAAACATGGGGCGTTAGGTGTCCGACAGGCATTCAAGTCCTGCCACTTGCAAGTTTTGTGGCTCTGGGCAAGCCTCTTGGCTTGGGTGAGTCCCAGTTTCTTCCAGCCCAGAACCAGCTAAGAATCTGTCCTGCGGGCTGTCCTCAAAGGCCGATGAGGGATTGGGAACTCCATGCCCCGCATCTTGAGTTCCACAAGAGCCTGGAAACCGCTTAGCGGGACAGTCACCATCTAACTAACTTTCGCATCTGCGGAGCACGGAGTCTGGCGCACTCCAACCCATAGCGTGAGGCCCCCTGTAAATGTCACCGCCTCTGAGAAGCCTCCCTTGATTCCACGGGCCCTCTTCACCACATTCTCAGCTCTGCATCTCACTCTCACTTCTAAGGCCCTGGACAGACTTCTGTGTTGGCATTTATCGGGTTGGAGACGAATACAGTTTCTTGGCAAAGAGCAAGGCAGACCTGAGTCCAGCCTCCCTCTGCCTGTCTAGCTGTGCAGCCCTGGACAAGCGACTCCACGTCTTTGATCGTCAGCATCCTTTTCTGAAAATAGGAATGGCGACCCTGTCTTCTCAGGGTAATTACGAGAATGAAATGCTGTTCATGCTCTTAGCACAAGGATTGACGCAAACTAAATGGGTAATAAATTCTGTCACTGGAAGGACTGATGCTGAAGCTGAAGCACCAATACTCTGGCCACCTGATGCAAAGAGCTGACTCTTTGGAAAAGACCCTGATGCTGGGAAAGATTGTGGGCAGAAGGAGAAGGGGGGCGACAGAGGATGAGATGTTTGGATGGCATCACCAACTCAATGGACGTGAGTTTGAGCAAACTCCGGGAGACGGTGAAGGACATGGAAGCCTCGCGTGCTGCAGTCTCTGGGGTCGCAAAGAGTCAGACACGACTGAACGGCTCAACAACAAATCAGTGCTATCAGCGTCGTCATTATTGTTGCTGTTGTGCAGAGACCCTTTTGCCCCTGCGTCTCTCCCCTCCGGCTCTGAAGTTGCAGGTAGCCCAGGAGGACACAGGAGCCTGGCCCCTGCTGATCATCTGTTACGCACCAGTCTCCAGCCGGGGGCTTCCGTAGGCTGTGATCTCATTCCACCCTGCTGGCCCATGGCATTCTTGTCATTCTTACAGAGAAACGCATCGGAGCCCAGAGAGGTGAAGTAACTTGCCGAAGGCCGCACACCATGCAAGAGGTGGAACCGGTCCAGCTCTTCCCAGCAAACCTATCATGTTCATCTCTGCATCCCGGGGACCCGAGAAATGCCTGCTGATGAATGATCAGCACCCAGGCTCAGGCCATGAAGCGTGACGTTCAGGAGGGGGTCTGCTTAGGCCTCGGGGCTCTGGACTTTGCAGGGGCAGATAAGGGCCCTCCTCCAGTTTGATGCAAATGCTCCTGCCGGGACGGATGAAGGCAGCTGGACACACAGCCTCTGGAATCCTGTCCCTCCCTGCCCAGCCCAGCCTCCTTGCTTCACACAGGTTCCCATGGGGACCATCCACCTCAGCCCCAGACCTGGACTCAGAGTATCCCCACCCCCGTGTCCTGCTTCTGGGCTTTGGGGGGAATATCTTTCATTTATTTGTCTTTACCATGCAATTCATTTTATTTTAGAAAAAAAATGTACTTAGCAGAGAATGAAATTTTCTATTTATTTCAAGTATTCATTTCATAGTGAAGACTGAGAAGTTAAGAATCAATCACAACAGAACACAGAGAGCCATTAACAACTCCCAAACTCCCAGGCTAAGTGACACGTGTGTTGCTGTTTAGTCGCTACGTCGTGTCCCACCCTTTGTGACCCCATGGACTGCAGCCCTCCAGGCTCCTCTGTGTATGGGATCTTCCAGCCAAGAATAGTGGAGCGGGTTGCCATTGCCTATTCTAGGGGGTCTTCCCCACCCAGGGATCGAACCTGCGTCTCCTACAAGTCTCCTGCGCTGGCCGGCGGATTCTTTACCACTGAGCCGCCCAAGAAGCCCAAACAACGCGTGTACCTTGACTTTTTTTTTTTTTTTTTTTAACCAAAATGCTGTTCGGAAACTGCTTCATCATCTTAAAAAAATTGTTGGGAGAAAAATAATCCCTGTTGGTGAGAGATGAGGTGCACACTGCGGATGACACAGGACAGGAGCAAACAGCCAGCACTGTCGACCTCTGCTGGGGGTTTCCTCTCCGATGACGTCTCTCTACTGTAGGTGATACAGGCACAGCCGCGGCACATCGCCTGAGCAGAAGAGCCAACCTTGCTTTCTTTCTAAATTAGATGAGGATGTTTTCAGGGTAGGAGGTCATGGGAAGCTGAAGCAGGGCCTCTGGTCGTCTGCAGGACTCAGTGGTCTGCCAGAGGCAGGCAGCTCCATCCGCACGGCAAAGACAGGGTGCAAAGGGTCCCCGGTCGTGGTCACAGCTCCATCACCTACCCCTCCTTCACGGCCTCTGTGCCATAGGCGCATTAGCGGCTCAGCTACCTCCAGGCCACCGCCCAGGTCCCTGGTCTCCGTAGCTACGGCCCCTTCCTTCCCACTTCTATCTCCCCCCACTCCATCCCGAGCCGTGCAGCAGCATCACCTCTGGGGCCTCAGGCTTTAGGGAAGAAAAGGCCAGTAAATTCTTCTCTGGGAGAAGCTGATGTGGGAGAGATGGAGATGAGACCTCTCTTTTTTCCTGCGTCTCTCACAGGAGCAAGAACAAGTCAGGAGTTAATAGGCCAACGACATGTCGTCCCGCATACCCACAGGAAAGACACATAACCGCTCTTTTGTAACCTCTTTCCATTCCCTTCCTTCTTCATGTTTTCTCTCCTATTCAAGCTCTTGTCCTTCTCCTCCCATTTCCCGGCCACTCCAGCCCTGGGTGGCCTCGCCCTCTCTTGAGCTCATGAGGCTGTGGGATCCCAGATCTTAGGGCCCCTGGACAGGGCGATTCAAGCTGCTGCCGTGCACGCTAGGTTTGGCTGGCCTTCAAGCACCATGGGCCCTTGGTGGAACCCAGGAGGGAACAGCCAGGGGCTAAGCAGGAGCCACTCTTGACCAAGAGGCACGAAGTTGGACGGACGACATCTGTCCGCAGACCTAACCTCCTTTGGTGCAGCATAGAGGCTCCTTCTAGGGTGCATCGATGGGGCCTGACCAAGTGTCAGCCTGAGCTTAAGGGCCCTCCTGGTGTCTGTGGGCTGCCGTGGAGAGGTGGGGGAGACCCAGAGAAGCTTGAACAGCCCCCAGAGTGCGGGCAAGCCCATGGTGGCCAGCTGGCAGCCAGCGTCCCGGTTAGTGGTGACGACAGCTGGGCAAGGTGGCCCAAGAGCAGGTGGTACAGAGAGGGGAGGTCGTGGAGCATCTGGAGGAGGTAAAGATGGACGCTGGGTGGACAGTGGCCAACCCCAGTGGCCACAGAGTGGCCTCCTGAGTGCCCTAGCCCCTCCTGTGGCTTCACCCAGTTGACCTGGTTTGTTAGCTGCTCAGTCATGTCCAACCCTGCGACCCCAAGGACTGTAGCCCTCCAGACTCCTCTGTTCATGAGAGTTCCCAGACAAGAACACTGGAGTGGGTTGCCACTTCCTTCTCCAGGGGATCTTCCCGACCCAGGGTTCGAACCTGCGTCTCTTGTGTCTTCTGCACTGACTGGCGGATTCTTCACCACCAGTGATACCTGGGAAGCCCCCGTATTGACTCATGGTAATGGTAGAATGAGCGGTCCCTGCGCTCGCAAACACAGCACCAGACTGCTGGTGACTCTCACTGCCAGTGCCGTCAGGGTTTCCCTGAAAGCTCAGCTGGTAAAGAATCGCCTGCAAAGCAGGAGACCCCGGCTCAAGTCCTGGGTCAGGAAGACCCGCCGGAGAAGGGATAGGCTACCCACTCCAGTGTTCTTAGGCTTCCCTGGTGGCTCAGCTGGTAAAGAATCCGCCTCCAGTGCGGGAGACCTGGGTTTGATCCCTGGGTTGGGAAGATCCCCTGGAGAAGGGAAAGGCTCCCACTCCAGTATTCTGGCCTGGAGAATCCCATGGTCCATGGGATGGAAAAGAGTCAGACACAACTGAGCGACTTTCACTTTCACTTCACTTTCAGTGTCAACACAATGGACACAACCGAGCAGCTGCTGTAGAACTTTCTGTTGTTCCGTCACTAATTGAGCAACAGGTGGAGTTCGCTGCTCCCTGACCATCCTGCTTCTTTCTTTGCTGGGGGATGTACCTCTCATGAGTGTCGGGTTTCAGCCATGCTCCCAGCTCCCCAAAGTATCATCTGCGGTCTGATAACTGAAGCATCGCCTTGTTAAAGCCCTATGTGTGACTGCATCATTTCCGGATCCAACAGGCACCCCGCACGCCTCAGGTTCTCAGTTGCCTTTAACACTTTCATTCAGTCATGGAGATCAGGGAAGGCGCCTGGAGGAAACCCATTTCCCAGTCAACTCCAGTGTAGCTGCCAGCAGATCAAGGCCCTTCTAGTAGCATTTCTCCCTTGCTCACACACCTTCAGTGTCTCCCTGTGACCTACAGGATAAGATTACAAGTCTTAACCACCATAGAAGGTCCTCACAGTCTGACTTCAGCGGGCCGCTCCAGCCTCACCTCCACTCCAACCACACGGGGCCACAAAGCCTTCTCCAGCTGTTCCTGGTCCGTTCGGCAACCCAAACCCTCCCTGGGTCTCTCCTTAGTTCTCCCCCAGCACTTTTATTCTAATCCTCATCATATTGGAACTTAGGTTCCCACAGGATTTTATCCACCCATCACAGAGACTGCACCTTCCTGGGGTTGGAGGTGTGTCTTAGCTGAGAATCCTCCGTACCCTGCACTCAGTAAATACCCAGTCACCGGGGCCCCAGATGCTTTTTACAAACAGGAACTCTAATCTCTGTGCGTGTCTGTGCGCACAGTCGCTCAGTCGTGTCTGACTCTTTGGACCCCACGGGCTATAGCTGTCTAGGCTCCTCTGTCCATGGGATCCTCCCAGCAGGAATACTGGGGTGGGTTGCCATGCCCTTCTCCAGGGGGTCTTTGTGACCTAGGGATCCAACCCACGTTCTTTTTGTATCTCCCGCATTGGCAGGAGGGTTCTTTACCACTGTGCCACCTGGGAAGATGTAATCACCATGGTAACCTCGCAACCTGGACAGTGCTTTCCCCAAAGTGACGTCTCAGGCTAAGCAACTTGCTCCAACGTTGCATCCACTTAGCTTCAAAGGCAGAACTCTTTACAGTGTGTCCATACTGCAAAAAAAAAACAAAACCCAATGACTCTGCTTCACCAGAGCAGCATTACCTGGGCCTAATCCCATCCACCTCTCACGGGACCTCGTGTTCCGTTTTGTTTTGTTTTTTGGAGCTCAGTACCTGGACAGACACCCCCCTCCTTTTCTGAAATTTCAGATGTCCTCTGCTATTACGGCCTTGGTATTAACAGCTTCCCTCTTGGGCTGATGAAGATAATACACACACAGCGTGGGGGCTGCTGGTAAGCCTCTTCCTTGCTGGGGGATGGCTGAGCAGTGCTGACTGGGGCAGGGCAGGGGACAGGGCGGGGGGCAGGGCCCTGTCCTCCTTGAGGTCCCTTGGCATCACACATCTGGTTCATCTGGGCGGAGGTGGGGCCAGGAGCCAGGCTCTCTGGTCACTGACGAAATGTGTCTGTCCCGGGTCTGTTGGGCAACGCCGAGCCTGGAGAGGAAGGCGAGGTAGGGGCAGCTGCTCCCCGCTACCACCAACGCCCCACCACCGGGTCCAGGCAGCTTGAGCAACCCCCACCCCCACCCCCACCCCGGCAGTTGCTCCATCTGCAAAAGGGGCGACGATGCCCCAGGGTGCCGAGTTGCACCACGTTCTTAGAAAGCGGCCTCTGTACACGCATTTCCATCTGGTCCTGGTTTTGTTTAAGCAGTGTCTTTTTCACTTCCAAATTTCTGAGGGCAAATCGGGCGACAAGATATGGTGAAACGATGGTGATTAGCCAGCTTCCCCTGAGCATTCACCCCGCACCGTGCCCGCGGTGCCAAGGAGGAGGCCGTATGCGCGAGGTGCGCACCCCGAACCTCGCAGTGGGTACCGTTCTCCCCACATCACCCGCGAAGGAATACAGCGGCTTCCCCAGGGCGAAGTGTCCTGGCCGCGCTCACACAGCTGGTAAATGGTGGGGCCAGGATGCAAACTCGCCCTGCGTAATTCCGGCCCTCTTCCCGGCTGCTCCATACTGCTCCCCACGAGGGCCAAGAAGCTGGGCTCTGAGATCAGGCTGTTCCAGGTTGCATCTCAGCAGTGCCTGAGTCCCCAGCAGGCCCTGCCTCCTCTCTCAGCCTCACTTTCCCCGCCTGGAGAATTCAGTGGGTTAGAACAGATCACGCATGTGCGTGTAAACGTGCTCAGTTGTGTCCGACTCTTTAGACCCCATGGACTGTAGCCCACCAGACTCCTCTGTTCTTGGGATTCTCCAGGCAAGAATCCTGCAGTGGGTTGCCACACCCTCCTCCAGGGGATCTTCCCGACCCAGGGACTGAATCTTCCACACTGGCTAGCGGATTTTGTACCACTGCGCCCACAGATCACTGGTTCTCAAATGTTACTTTAGCTTAAAAAAAAAGAATGCTTCAAGCAAGTGTGGTCTGCATTCAGGCAGGAGGACATTTGGTAGGATGAGGGAAACATTCTCCAAGTGGATTGTGGTGATGTATTTTCTGAAAAGCCTTAACTTGGACACTTGCAATGGGTGAATTTTATGGCAGGTAAATTATCCCTCAATCAAGCCGTAAAGAATTATATTGTTTCATGAAATAGTGACATTCAACCCCCAGGACCCCACCGGATTGTTTGAAAACCCTCGGGCTGTGTGGACTCTGGATGGCCTTCAGACTCTGACCTTGGGGGATTCTGAGGTCATTTTAGTTCACTCTGTGCAGCCGGCTCTGAGTTCTCTGGGAGGACAAGGATTTCATCCAGTCCAGCCCCGCACAGCATGCGGACCACAGCAGGCTCTCCCAGGCCTCCGGAGATGAGTGGCCACCCTTGATGGGAGGGACACCTGGCACGTTCTCACAGTGTTCACCCGAGTTGGGGTGCTGGAGGCAGGCACTGTGTTTTCATGTCTGAAGCAATCCCAGCATTGATGCACGGAGTAGATACCTGGTAATGGTTCGTTGAATAAATTTAAAAAGTGAATGAATAAATGGCTCAGTCCCTGCTCGTGAGACAAGCTGAGGAGGTAAGACATCCATGTATATACACGCACTGTGTATTACTTAGGATGTAACTTCATTTTTTTAACGTATTTTTATTTTTTTAAAAAAAATTTCCTTTGGCTGCACCGGGTCTTAGTTTCGGCCTGCAGGATCTTTCGTTGCGGCCTACAAACTCTTAGTTGTGCCACTTGGGACCTAGTCCCCTGACCAGGGATCGAACCCAGGTCCCCTGCATCGGGAGCATGGGGTCTTAGCCGCTGGACCACAGGGAAGCCCCTAGGATTATAATATTAGGGCATAGGAAATTTACTGAGGAAGCACGAGGAAGACCCAGCGCTCGTGCCATGGGAAGGATGGGTCAAAAGCAACTCCTGGGTCTACACAGCTGACCCAGCTTGCGTCTTTAGGCAGCCCGAATGGAATGAGGCAGCTATAACTATTTTTGGCCCTGCAGTGGGTTGCCACACCCTCCTTCAGGGGATCTTCCCGACCCAGGGATTGAACCTGAATCTTCCACGATGGCTAGTGGATTCTTTACCACTGCGCCAACAGATCACTGGTACTTTAGCTTTAAAGAAAAAAAAAAAAAATAGAATGCTTCAAGCAGGTGTGGTCTGCATTCAGGAAGGATTTCAAGATTCAGACCCCAGGAGAAGGGCATGTGATTGGCTAGATGGGGTCAGAAGTGTTGCCCGGGCACTTCAGCTGACAGACTGCCTTTAGGGAGGGGAGGAGGGGCTCAAAACCCAAACTGGGTTCTTTTTTTTCTTTTGGCTGCACTGGGTCTTAGCTGCGGTACTCAGGATTGTTTTTCCGTTGGGGCCGCATGCAGAATCTTTGGTTGGGGCATGTGGGATCCAGTTCCCTGACCGAGGATCGAACCCAGGTCTCCTGCATTGGGAGTGCAGAGTCTTAGCCACTGGACCACCAAGGAAGTCCCCCAGGCTGGGCTCTGCTTCTAGAAGGAAGCGGGATGCATGCTGGGCAGATCAGAACAACGGATGTCCCCTGGAAAGCTTCTCTGATTGCAAAAGATGGAGATGCAAGTTGAAAGAATTAACAGGGAGATCACCAAGGCAAGGGGCGCTCAGTGCCGTGAATGCCAGGCTGTCTTTGAGCACCGGGTAGGGGGGCACTGGGCAGAGAAGGGAGTGGTTGGTGGGCTAGGGAGTTAAGGAGAACCAGGGTAACTTATAGGTTGTTCTTTAAAACTCTTGGCCCAGCTTCTGGCTGATCTTGATAGCCATCTCTCAGCACTCAGGCCATTTTCTCTCTGTTCTGGAAACCCAGGGAGTCCACGGGGTTTGATGAAATGGTCCAAGGAGGACCGTTCCGGACCAGGTACGCAGACCTCTCTGTGGTCCTCAGGCCTCCATCTGAGCCGTTTGCTGGGTCGCACTTGCTACAGTTCCAGTTCCGGCTTGTATTTCAGATAAAACGGGGGAAAGGATGAACACCTTCCAGACGCCTTCTGTGACGCCTGCTGTGCGTCTGTTTTCTGATTTAATGCTCACCGCCGGTCTGCAGGGCGAGTATTAACCCCATCTGGCAATCTGAGCTGCTGAGAGGGACAAGTCCCAGAGGCAGGATTTGAACCCAGGACCAGAGAGCTCCCTGCGGTCCCATGTGCCTCCCCGCTGGTCATTCAGCTCAGATAGGTCCTGTAGTTTCCCCACCTGCAGATCAGGGAGTTGAAAGCTCGAGGAGGGTCATCTCCAGCCCTAGTGAAACTGCTCAGGAACATCACAGACAGTCCCAGAGAGGCCAGGGCAGGTGCAGCCGGTCCAGGCTAGGCTCACGGTGAGGCCGCCCCCCACCCCCAGCTGGAGATGCCCGAATGAAGTGGCTTTCAGCAAGGGGCCAGCCAGCTGGGCACAGGCAGGAGGCAAGACCCGAGCCTGCAAGTCAGCCCACGTCTCCCTGGCACCAGAGGTGGCGGGGACAACCGTGTCTGAGCCCCTGGCCCCCACCCCCAGAGGTATCCCGCCACCCGAGGGGCACAGCCGCGCAGACTTCTGCGGCCATCAGGAGTACGTGCTCAGACACACACACGCAGACTCTGCAAACAATGCAGGGAAATAAAGTTCTCACAGGAAACAGTATCATATTGACTCACGACAGATCCATCCATAAAACAAACCCCAGGTACCTGGGGCCGGCTCAGAGAACGGCCGCTGGGGAGATAGCAGGCAGGCCATTCTCTCCTGGGCCCCAGGAGGAAGTGGGTGCCGCCAGGGGGAAGAGCAGCTTCCCCTGGCCACTCCGACACTGGCCCGGGATCTGAGTTATTTGTCAAAAAGAGAGAGAGAGGAAAAAAAATGATTTTTCGAAAGAAGCGCAAGTCCCAGAGCATTACAGCCTCTTTGCCTTGTCACAAGGAGCTGTGTTGCAAAAACCCTTCTCAATAGCATAGGATTTTGCAAGTGATTTGCTATGTCAATGCAGAAAATATTACCGTCTCCAGAGGCCTGTGTCTTCATCAGCCTTTGCTCAGCACAGCAGGCTCGACCGTTGCCAGGGTAGAAAGAGGTGTTGGTCCAGTGTGTCCTCAGATTTGGGAAGGCAGTTTGGTGCATGTGCAAGGCCTCAGGCGGACCGAGGCCTCTGGCTGTATGTCATCTACATGTTTGGAGCCTCAGTCTCCTCATCTGCAAAGTGGGTCCACCTTGAGACCTCAAATAAGAAAAGGTGGGTTTAACACACGTCACAGCATTTGTTTTCCTGACCCTTTGTGAGAAGTACCTTGGAAAAGTGACTAGGGAATCTGAAGACCTTCATCCGATTCCTGCCTCCGCTCTTTCTTAATCCTGGGAGCATGGGCAAGCCCCTGCCCCTTCTCTGTATCTTGGTTTCCTCCTCTGGAAAAGCAAGAGTCTAACCAGCCCTGACCTTCCTGCCTCCCAGGGTGTGACGCAGCTGTCGAGGGAGCAAGGGTTGTCAACCGGGACCCTGGGTCACGAGGGGTACGAATACCAAGGAAGTGGGACCTGGAGTGTTTGGGTTGCTGCAGTCTCGGCTGAGCCCTGGACATGGTTTCACATGTCGGTCCCTTGTGTATGCTTTTCTAACTCGTAGATTTTTCCTTTCCTTAGCTTCCAACAAACTCCTATTCATCCTTCAAAGCCCAGCCTCAGTGTGCCCTTTTCTGTCCAACAGCCCTGAACTTCCTGCGAACAGTTGCTCTCTCTTCTGCGCTTCCACGGTGCCCCGTCCTTCTCTCTGTCATAATAGCTATCATGCTATCTTATCATTTATTTCTTTATAGATGTCTCATGTGTGGAAACAACAAGCTTAGTCAGTTAGGAATTTATTTCTGAGGTTTTTTGCTCCAGACTTTTAAAAATTTCCTCAATCTGATTGGATCTGCAGAAGGAAATTTCCTTCTCCAAAATGGTAACACTGTGGACTATTGCTCTGTAAGACATGTCTGAAGATGCCTGCATGTACAAACCAAGTGTCCCTTCAAGGGAAACAACTTTGCCTTCAAGCTTTAGAAGCTTGTTTTTCTACCAAACAGACGCCAGGCGGGTCTGCACTAAAGGCAGCTAATGTGTACCTGCATTTTTAAGAGATTTTAATGTGTAACTGTTTAATTCTTCCCAGGGAGATGTTTTGTAGGTCACGGGGATGTTTTGTAAATATTCTGCTTCTTGTGTGTTGGAGGTCAAGTGTCAATGAGAAATCAGAGCCCCAAAGCCCAGCTGTTTTGCCAGCCCCCAAGTCAGCTCCGAGGATAAGATAGAGGATGTATTTCAGCCCTAAGGAGTGAACTCCTTGAGATGGATGTCTGTCAGGCAGCATCGTCTAGAGCACTTCCTAGAAATCTTGACCTGTCTCTGTCAGTGGGGAAGGCTAATTAAAAGGAAATAAAAGACTAGTGGCCAGGAGATTCCAACGTGCTGAAAAAACAAAGGCAGCCAACCTGGAAACCGAGAGCTGAGTCAGCTGTGTGCTTCGCTCCGTCCGGCTCCCCCACCCACCCCGCCCCCCAAACACTCTCCCCTTTGCCTGATTTCCCACCCCCAGCACCTACTTGGCCCTGTTTACCCCCCGAGGGATCAGTGGAGACAGCCTTTGAAGCTGAAGCTAAGGCCGTCACCCAGGCCCCGACCCGAGTCCGGACCCCTCGAGGGCTACTCTGCTTCTTCCTCATCCCGAGTCTCACTCGGGGCCGGGCAGCTGACCGTGTGATTCAGAGGGAGGAGGGGGAAATGCAAGGTAAAACGACCGCTGCCCCTCGTCCTCCGTCAGAATGACTGAAACTGAGAAGCCCAACCGTGGCGAGCATGGGTGGGAATGTGGAGCAGGTAGTTAGGTCATCCGCACACTTCCGACGGGAGCGCAGGGTAGGAAACACTTGGTTCACGTGTACATGTACAGTATGAGTCAGTTGCTCAGCTGCGTCCAACTCTGCCTGTCTATGGGCTGTAGCCCACCAGGCTCCTCTGTCCACGCAATTCTCCAGGCAAGAATACTGGAGTGGGTAGCCATTCCCTTCTCCAGGGGATCTCCCCAACCCAGGAATCAAACTCAGGTCTCCAATACTGCAGGCTGATTCTTTACCGTCTGGGCCAAAGTGAAAAATACAGTTTACCTATGACCCTGGTAGCTCAGATGGTAGAGCTACTCAGGCTTCCCTGGTAGCTCAGCTGGTAAAGAATCCACCTGGCATGCCGGAGACCCCAGTTCGATTCCCGGGTCAGAAAGATTCCCTGCAGAAGGGATGGGCTACCGGCTCCAGTGTTATTGGGCTTCCCTGGTGGCTCAGATGATGAAGAATCCACCTGCAACGTGGGAGACCTGAGTTCAATCCCTAGTTTGGGAAGATCCCCTGGAGGAGGGCATGGCAACCCTACTCCAGTACTCTTGGCCTAGGTAATCTCCACGGACAGAAGTACCTGGTGGGCTACAGTCCATGGGGTCACAAAGAGTTGGACATGACTGAGTGACTAAGCACAGCACATATGACCCAGCCATCCACCCCTGGGTACTTTCAAAAGTGATATGAAAACATATCTGTACACAAAGGCACATACATGGATGTTCAGAGCAGTATTATTCACAGTTCGCCAAGAGGTGGAAAGAACCAAAAGGCTCATCAGCAGATGGCGACAAAATGTGGTCGTCTGTCCATACGATGGAGTATTATCTGGCCAGAAAAAAAGAAGGGTGAAGCCCTGATGTTCTGTTCCGTGGATGAGCCTTGAACACATTGTGCCGAGTCAGAGAAGGGAGTGGCCAAAGGCCACATGTTTTGTGGGATTCCGTTCACACGGAAAGTCCAAAGTGGGCCAGTCAATAAAGACAGGAAGTACATTCTTGGTTGCCAGGAGGGAGGAGAGAATGAGGAATGATTCAACTAATGGGGTAAGAAGTTTCTTTGGAGGATGCTGAAAATGTTCTACGATTTATTGTGATCATCGTTGGTTGCACCACTCTGGGAATGTATTCAACAAACAATTGTAGTCTTTGACTTTTTCAAAAAACAGTTAATGGTTGCCAGGGGGAAGGGATAGTTAGGGAGTTCGGGAAGGTCATGAACACACTGCTATATTTAAAATGGGTAACCAAAAAAGACCTATTGTATAGCAAAGAAAATTTTGGCTGCACATCCCCACCCCGCCGCCCTGCCCCTGTGGCACATGGAACTGTAGCTCCTTGACCAGGGATTGAACCCATGCCTTCTTCTCTGGAAGGCAGAGCCTTAACCACGGGAGAGACAGAGAAGTCCCCCAGTCGTGCACTTAGAAAGGGTGGCTTGCGGGGGATGTGGAGTCTGTCTCAGTAACACGGGGGCACATTGCTGAGGACCGTGACTCCAGCCCTACTCATGCAGGCACCCAGTGGGGAGCCCTGGGCTGCAGATCCGGCCAGGCCACGGAATCTGGTGGGACTGGCAGTGTTTCCAGCCCATGTGTGCTCCAGTCCCCCTCTCCAGGCACTCAGGGTTGAATTTAACTCAACCTGTGTGGCTTGACGTGTCTACCCCTTGCACCCAGCCTGCCGAACCCCTGGGTGGGGTGCTTAGGGTTTCAGGGACATAGCCCTGACCCAGCCTGAGAGCCTCTGAAGCCTGCTGCAACCCATCCTTCCACGGATGTCTGATCGTATAATGCCCCCAGGCTAGCAAGTTATGGCCGCCAGGTGTAAGAATCGGCAGAGTGCAGACCTCCGGCCAGGCCCCACGGTCAGTGTGAGATGGCTCTGACGTGCCAGTGCGCCCGCTTCAGCACGAGAGCGAGCCTTACCGAGCCAGCAGTGGCATAAACTTTAATCTGAAAGCTCGTCACTTCACTCGCACCGTGACTCTATAAAGAGGACATCCCGCGAGGACCCCTGGGCACCCACTGGCTGTTGTGTACCTTGCCCAAGGCCGTCAGCCGTGTGTGTAAAGTGGGGAGGGGACCCCAGTCGGCTGGACTCTCAGACCCAACAGGTGGCCTCGCTGGGGTCGCAGTGGCTGAGCCGGAAGGGCCAGGGTGTCTATCACCTGCTCCTAGTGCACCTGCAACCAGGGCAAAGCAGAGGGGGCGGAGGACACAGGGCTTGCCCAAGGGCCAGCCAGACGGAGCTGGGCTGTTCGCCCCGTGACCCTCAGGCCGGTTATACTGGCTGCAAATCAGGAGCTCAGAGCAGCGGGGTTCTTACCCTGTGACAGGCGAGAAGAAAGAACAGAAACACCACAGGCGTTTCTGACCTGGAGAGATAGGTTTAGAAAATTACTAGGCAGAAAATTACCGCACTGATAGAGAAGGTGGGAGGGAAGAGAGGAGGGCAGGCAGAGAGGGAAAGCAGGGAGGGAGGGAGGCAGGAGAGGAGGGAAGGAAAGAGGGAAGAGAGTCTTCTCGGCTCAGTGAATATTTGGCAGATGAGTGATTTTATTTCCTAGCTGGTTGGTTTTGGAGACATCAAATGGCACCCCACTCCAGCATTCTTGCCTGGGAAATCCCACGGACAGAGGAGCCTGGTGGGCTACAGTCCATGGAGCCGCAGGGCTCGACTGAATGACTGAGCGTGCAGTAATGGTCCAGCTCTGTTCAAAGTAGTTCTGGAACCTTCTTATTGAAGAAAACCCCAGCGGCCAGGTGTTTAGCTCCCTGAGATCCCGCCTGGCTCAATTCTTGGCTGATCCCCATTCCCCCCGCCCCAGCAGCATCTCCCACCCGGCTTCCTATTTAGTGGAGACTCAAAATCAAGGTTTGTTCATTTAAGAGGGGTTGGGCTGGGCTCGCTCGAAGAGTTAGATTCAGGTCATTGTACTATATACAAGTCGCTGTGAACCTCATGGAACAAGTGCAAAATATAAGTTGGTGTATCCTTTGCCAAGCAGTGAAGGGAAGCGTAGTGGGCATCTTGAAGAGCCCACTACCTGCCCGAGGCGCTGCACATTGCTGTCCTCACAAGGGCAGCTCTGAGGACCTCAAGGGCCACCCACCCCATGCCGGCTTAGGAGGGGTCACCTCACACAAGGTCACGCAGGTGCAGGCCCCAGAATTCTCCAGACTTCAGGAGTGGGGTGCTTTTTCTTTTTATCTGTGTTGGCCTCTGCTGATGGCAGGGCGATAGCGCTTTCTCCGTGCAGGCCAGCTTTCAGACATTCCAGGGGGACCTTTCGTCCCATGGATCTTGCGAGAAGTTCTCAGTCATTTTCTGTATATCAAAGCCTAAAAACCAAAGACACAGGAAACCATATTCACTGTGAAGATGAATTCAAGTGTACCCATCAAAAGAAGTCTGTAGAATTTTTGGAAACACAAAAATGTGTTTTGTGTTTTCATTACTGCAAAGGGCATACTCTTTTTGGGTATCAGGACACAGACGGCTAACACCCAGCTGCTAATTCTGCATCCTGACCAGTCCTCAAGTGTCCGGCAAAGGCTCTCTGGAGAGGCTGGAGGCTGTGTGCTGGGCCCATTGGGTACAGACATGAGTAAGACCCATGCCCCCCGGGGGCGATAAGGCACGCTCACTAAACAGCCATGCACTCCAGGCCTAGACTGATAAGGGTTGTGGGAAAGGCTGAGATAAAAGGTCGTGAGAGTGTGGAGCACAGGGGAGGGCCTGTACACGCGGGGGAATCAGGCAAGGCCGAAGGATGGGGGCCAACTGCATAGAGAGACTCGGCGAAGGCTGACATCCCTCCTGGCCAAGGGCCCCACGGCTGCCGGGGGTGGTCCCGGGCCGGACCCCTGCGTACCCGGTCCGTTATCCTGCCCACTGGCCCCTCCTTTCAGATGAGCAAACGGAGGCCCCGCAAGGCTAAGCCCAAGATCGCAGGAGAGTTCCAGAAGCGGGCTGGGCATCCCACTCTGTCTGAAGCCCAGAGCCCTCGCTCTTAGATCGACTCACCCTTTTCAAAGAACTTTTCAAACGCGTTATCCCACCGATCTTCCTGTCCCCGAGTTTCTCTATGTCTCACCAGCCGGTTGGCACAGATGAGTCACCCTGCCCGTAACAGCCTGAAGTTCACTTGCCTGGCCCCGCCCCTCCCCCCGCCACCCTGGCCCTGGGCCTCCGGCCAAGGCTCACCACTGCTGGCCACTGTCCCCTGGGGTGTCTGTGGTCACCTCGCACTCCTTCACCCCCTCCGTCAAAGTTCAGCCCCCAGGAAGGCAGTCAGTGGAAGGCCCCAGCCTCTGCCCAGGTGAGACCCACCCCCTTGGAGACACCTTCCCCGCCCAGTGAGCCGAGCAGGCAGCACGTGGCCTCTGCTGCCCTGGCATCACTCCCCTCTGGCCACCATCCACACAGGCCCTCAGGCAGCCCACATCCCAGGCTCAGAGCTGCACCAGCATCAACCCCATTTGTGTGCGTGTGTGCGCAGTCATTTCAGAGTCATGTCCAGGTCTTTGCAACCGCATGGATTGTAGCCCACCAGGCTCCTCTGTTCATGGGCTTTCCCAGGCAAGAATACTGGAGTGGGTTGCCGTTCCCTTCTCCAGGGGATCTTCCCAGCCCAGGGGTCGAACGCGCGTCTCTCTTATGTCTCCTGCATTGGCAGGCAGGTTCTTTTCCCCTAGCCTCCCCTGGGAAGCCCTCAACCCCATTCATTCTCCCTCAAAGCCAGTTGGAGCAGGGACCCATGTTATCTCCACAGTAGAGAGGAAACCCTGAGGCTCGGAGAGGTGGCGCTGCTCACCCCAGGTCACACAGCTCGTGAGAGGTGGGATCTGAGAGCTGGGTCTGAGGGCTGGTACTCATGGTTGTCTTCATGGAAGTGGGTCCCGTAGGTCCCGACATGGAAAACCAGCTCTGTCCCTTCCCGAATCAGGACTCTGGGGCTGGAGCCGTGTGGTTATCTCCCAAACTGCACAGTCAGCTGGAACAAGAATTCCGGCCCCTCAAATGAAACCATGGGCTTCCCTGGTGGCTCAGACAGTAAAGAATCCGCCTGCAGTCTGCCTGCAGGAGACCCAGGTTCAGTCCCTGAGTTGGGAAGATCCCCTGGAGAAGGGAATGGCTACCCACTCCAGTATTCTTGCCTGGAGAATCCCATGGACAGGGGAGCCTGGCGGGCTACCGTCCATGGGGTCGCAGAGGGTCGGACACGACTGAGCGACTCACACAACTACACAGCACGAGGGAAACCAGGCAGGTGGCCTCCAAGTTCACAGAGAAAGTTCGCGTGGCTGATCAGAGCTGTTTCAGTCACGTCTTTCTCCGGGACGGTTTTCAGAAGCCTTGGGAGCCCCGTGTCCCTGGTCCCTGCCAGAGGGCGGCGAGTCTTGGTGTCTGACCGACCCAGCGCCGTGACCGTGAAGGTCACCCGACCTGGCGGGTGCGCTCATGGGACCCCAACCCAAATACCTGCTCTCTGTCTGACAGAGAAGCGAACCACAGCCCACGGAGGGCACCGGTCCTGCCTCAGGTGACCCGCCCGAGACCCAGGTCCGGAGCCCCTTGCGTGAGTTCCTCATTTTCCACTTTCTCAGTGGTTTGCAGCCCCGTTGTCACATCTGAAATGCCTGGGATCCTGCCTGGGCCCAGCTTGATGCGGTTACATCAGTGTTGGGGAGTGGACAAGCGGGCAGCCTTCGACTCTAGGAACCACCCAGAGGTCCACCTAGAGGAGCCTGAGGGGGGCCTGAAACCAGGGGAGAATGGAAATTGTGGGGTGGGGGGAGCTGGAGGCTAGCTGCTCTGTCTTCCTCTCCGTCTCCTTCCCCTCCAGCCCACCAGGAACTGGCCTCCAGCCTCCCTCTTGGTCTGGGCCTTCATGCATTGAGGGTGAGATCTCTGTGTGGCCCCTCCCTCGCTAGTGTCTCACCAGCCTGGCGCAGACCAGTGTCAGTCGCTCAGTCATCTCCGACCCTTGGCAACCCCATGGACTGTGGCCCGCCAGGCTCCTCTGTCTGTGGGATTCTCCAGGCAACAATACTGGAGCGGGTTGCCATTTCCTCCTCCAGGAAATCGTCCCGACCCAGGGATCGAACCCGGGTCTCCCGCATGGCAGATGGGAGGATTCTTTCCCGTCTGAGCCCCCAGAGAAGTCCAGCACATACTAGATGCTCCCTAAACATTTGGTGAACAGATTCACACAGAGGGCCCCCCAGCCACTCCTTCCACACCAGGATTGCACAGTTCTCTGCTGCAGGAGTGTAAAGGCATGACTTGCCCAGCCCAGCAGGTAGCGTGACGCACCCATCAGCAGCACGTCGGGTGCCTCTTATATCACCCCTTTCCCAGCAGAATGTATTAACTTAAAGAAATCCTTTCTACTTTAATAGCTAGAAAACAATCTCGGTTTTGGTTTGAATTTGCATTTCTTTGAATGCTGGTGAGGATGAACTTTTTTTTTTTTTTTCATGTGCTTCTTAGTCATTTGTATTGCTTCTTCTGTGAATTGTCTGTTCCCAATTTACTAATTTGCAACGAGAAACACAACTGCCGAAGGGACCGGATACACGTGTCCCCCAGCCAACACCCCAGCTCCCTGTGGGCGCCCTGCACGGGGAGGCCAAATTCTAATCAGAACGAGGCTTGGTGAGCACAGAATGAGGGAAGAGAGGGGCCGGTTATGCGATTCCAGGGTTTCAGGGCGTCGGAGCAAGCTGGACCTACCGCCAGGATGACACCGAATGGTCCTTGGCCAGGACAGCATCCTCCTTTCTCACCAGCTGCCCAGCCCTTCTTCAGATGGACATGGTCTCTCTTTAGAAACATTCATCTCCAGCCCCCGCTGGCATGAGAGCCCTCCTGGGTCCATGCTTGAACTCTCAAGGTGGTCGGTCTTCAGTCCTAATTCCTCTGCCTCCTGGACTGCCTCTGCATGCCTCGGGGATTCGCAGAGTGGAGCTGATCATTTTTAGGGTGTTGTCTTGGAGTCACCCCCTCCCGACTCCTGTGTGTGGGGCTCTGTGAGACTCCACACACAGGTTCCATGTTTAGAACAGTTCCATCCTTGTGCAGTTTTTTCCAAGGCTTTCCTTGGACACTTCTGGAGAGCTCTGACCTCCAGGTTAAGGTCCATGGGCAGAGAGGACCTTGACAGTGCAGAACAGCCGTCCGAGAAGTCAGAACTCCAGGAACCAGTGAGAGGGGCTCCAGGCAGGCCTGTGGTTCGGGGGTGGGGGTGCTCCTGGAGCAGCGGGGACAGGAGGATTTCATTCAAGGGTGGGAGGAGGAGGAGGAGGACTTAGGTGGGGAGGCCTGGGGATCTCTGGCCTGGAACATAGAGCTGCCTACTTCCCGGGGCCTCTCAGACCCTCTGAATCCTCTTCTGCTCTCTGGCATCAAGAGGGATCTTTGGAACCCAAATCTAACCGAGTCATTCCCCTCCTTCAACCTTTCCTGTGTCCCTCTGGAAAGCGCTCCAGGCCTTTCACAGCCTAGTCCCCAGTCTCCCTTCCAGGCCCGTTTCTCTTCCCCAGCAGACCACTGGATCGCTCCTGAATATTCCCTGTGTGTTCAGACCTCCAGGGCTTTGCTCAGGTGGGGCTTTCAGCCTGCGGTGTCTTCCCGACTTGGCCAGTCCATCCTCATTCTTTTAAGTCCCAGCTCAAGCATCCACTCCTCCTTGCAGTCTTTCCTGAGCCCTGCCCCCCGCCCCGAAACCCTTCGTTGTACCATTTGCCATGTTTACAAGAGTAACTTTTCCAAGCACCTGCTCCACAGCTGGAACCCTGAGAACTTTGACGTCACATATGATGTGTGGCTTATCTCAATGTCCTAACCTCCGCCTCGGGGCCACACGGAGCGGGGGCTGGAAGAACGGGAAGGTGGCTGGTGCTTGCACCAAGCTGAGAGGCCAAGGAGCCTGGGACCTGGCTCTGGCCTCCAAGACCTGGGGCAAATTCCTCCTCAGTTCGCTTCTCTAGAGAAGGGGAACGTGGAGACCCAGCTGTCCGCAAGGCCTTTTATTAAGACAGCCTGGTGGGCTTCCCTGGTGGCTCAGTGGTAAAGAGTCCGCCTGTCCGTGCAGGAGACGAGGGTTCGATCCCTGATCTGGGAAGATCCCACATGCCGTGGAGCCACTAGGCCCACGGTCTCCCACTATCGAGAGTGTGCTCTCGAGCCCGGGAACTGCAACTCACGAGCCCACGTGCCGCAACTACTGAAGTCCGCCCTCGCCCTGGATCCCATGCTTCACAAGAGAAGCCCACCTACCGCAACTAGAGGGTGGCCCCCACTCACCGCAGCTGGAAAAGGGGCCCACACAGCAACAAAGACCCGGCACAGCCAAAAACAAAACAACAAAATTACTGAAAAAAGACCCTGCATAAGGCACTATTCTGGAAATAAACGTGTTACAATGATTATATAATGTATATAATAAAAGTCATGTTGCATAAATATGTCTGGTAGAATGAACATATCAAAACAAAGCCCTTACAGTTACTTGCAGTCTGATTCTAGAACCAAGGAAGAGGCAGGACCAAGACCTCTTGGGGGGGCAGAATTTGAACCTCAGGAGAGTGAGGTATTCTGTTACAAGAAACACGACGCTGCTCTTGGCCCCAGAGAGTAGGTGTGGTGAAGCGAAATAAAGGTGGATGTGAGAGTCAGGCAGAGCACAGCTCAAACCCCAGCTCCACAACCCTCGCGCTGTGGGACCTTTAGCAAGGCCCGTTGCCTCTCTGATCCTTCAAGATGAGACATTGTCTAGCTAGCCCAGAGAGGTGCCCTTGGAGGCAGGACTCCATGACTCCTGGCACTCCCTTCCGTTTCATCCCAAGGAAGGTAAGCCACCAGGAAAGGGAGCTTGTACACGGGGCCTCACCCTTCTAAGCCTCCGTTTTCTCATCTGCCTAGCCAGGGTTGCCCGGCGGGCTGACTTGCGGTGAAGTGAGATTGTGAGTGCAGAGAACCGCACTTGGATCTTCAGTGAACGTTAGCTTCCCTCCCGGCCTGGCAGGGGGGCACCTTCTCAGGCTGAAAGCTTCGGAGCAGCCCCATCTTCTTGGGCAGAGAGCTTCAGACAAGGCGTTCAGAGCTGTAGAGGCAGCTGAGGAGGAGGCATGGTCAGGAATAGGAGTCAGAGCCTCTGAACACGTGACCATTTGCCTTCTCCCATCAGAAAATGCTCTTAAACAAACAGCAAGTTTCCTCCATTAATAAGGCCTGTGGAATGCAGATGCAATTTTTTTTTCCTTCTCCTTTTTCTGCTGATTAAGTTCCCCCAAAACCCCCTTAAGAATTTTAATAAGAAATGCAAAAATCAACAGAAGTCCAGCAAACCCTTTCCTGTTATTAAATAAAGGGAAAGTAAATATTGCAAATTGGACATATTTCATAAGAGGATGTTTTGTTTGGGTGAAAAAAAATGAGAAAGAAAAGAAAAAGCTATTTGCTTTCTGGCAGCAAATACATGTCTTTGCTGAATTTTGGTTTCAAATCTGATGACTGGGGCATTATTTCTGGTTTGCCTGGAATCCAGGCCTTTTGACATCGGAGGCGGACATGCCCAGGAGAGAGGAAAGCCAGGTTTGGGCCACCTTGGGCTTCTCCTCCTTCCTCTCCTATGAGCAGACCAATGAATTCTTCAACCACCCAGGAAATGACAACCTTGAGCTCAGAGAGGGGGCCAGGTTAGCGAGGGTCACACACAAGGGCAACTTGGAACAAAGAAAGTTTCTATGAGGAAGGGAAAAAAAGCAGAACAAAACCCCAGATTCTCCTTTTTAGAATATGAGACCATCAACATATCTTATCAATACAGCATAGCGGCCCTGCAGTTAGGCAGTGTGTATGCATGCTAAGTCACTTCAGTCGTGTCCAACTCTGTGACCCTATGGATCACAGCCCCCCAGACTCCTCTGTCCATGGGATTCTCCAGGCAAGAATATTAGGGTGCCTCGCCATGCCCTTCTCCGGGGATCTTTCTGACCCAGGGATCAAATCAGCGTCTTACGCCTCCTGCACTGGCAGGTGGGTTCTTTAGCACCAGTGCCGCCTGGGAAGCCCAAAGTCAGGCAGAGCTGGGTCTGATTCCTACCTCTGCCGCTTCTTAGCTGGATTACCTTGGGTCAGTTACATAACTTCTCCAACTCAGTCTCCTTACCTTCAAAATGGGAAGAATAAAAGTGTCCACTAATGGAGCTGTTGGGAGGAATGAGTGAGTGGGAAAATGAGCCAAAACAAGGAAAATGAAACTGAAATCAAAGCACTCAGTCCTAGAGGAAATCAGTCCTGAATATTCATTGGAAGGACTGATGCTGAAGCTGACGCTCCAATACTTTGGCCACCTGATGTGAAAAAGTGACCCATTGTAAAAGACCCTGATGCTGGGAAAGACTGAAGGCGGGAGGAGAAGAGGACCACAGAAGATGAGATGGTTGGTTGGTATCACCGACTTGATGGGCATGAGTTTGAGCAAACTCCAGGAGTTGATGATGGACAGGGAAGCCTGGCGCCCTGCAGTCCATGGGGTCGCAAAGAGTCAGACACAATTGAGCAACTGAACTGAACTGACATGGATCTTTTTTCATTTTGTGCAATAGGACAAATGTAAAGAATGAGGAAAAGTGAGAAGACTTTGGGTAGTGATCGATAGTTGGCAGAGTACTAAAGACCTGCCACACTGGGCACCGCAGACCTGGGAGGCAGGCAGAGAGAAAACTGCCTTCAGTTTCTGCTTGCCGCACCTGCTGTCGGGAGGGGGTGTGACCCCTCCAGGCCACACTTGAAGTGGTCCATGTGATCATGAGTCCAGAGAAAATGACCAAAGGGAAGGGACGGAGGGAGCAAAGCCAGAGGGTGTAGCCACGTCCAGCCACACAGGAGCCGCATCTTCCAGGGCCCCTCTGCCCTCCTCCTGGAGTCCCCACAGCCTCGCTGGCTGCCCGCTGCTCCCTGGTAGGCATGGCAGTCACAGGATGCTGGGACCACTTGGGCGTTGCCAGGATGAGCTGTTACTCTGAGATTGCTGGTGACCTGGACCCCCGTAACACCAGAGCCAGACCTGTGCATTTCTGGCCGAATTTGTCCACTCCTTCCTCTGATCGCCTTGCCACAGGGTCCTCTCCCACCCTCCAGAGTACGGGCAACCGTCATCTTCAAACTGCTGATCCTAAGCAGGAAAATTATTTAGGTTTTGTCATTTCCTGTCTTTGTATTTATCCAGTTACCTGAAGCATCTTTTCTGTGCAAAAATTAAAATAGAGAAGTCAATATACCAAAGTAACAATCACTTATATTTCTACCCCGGTGTTTGCTTCTATAGTTTTATTTTTCTTTAATAAATAAAATACAAAGCTAAAAACCCTTTATGTACTACCCAAGGCCCACAGATAACTAATGAATTTGGTGCATAACCTTCCTGTTGTTTTAAAATAGTTTGACATACCTATGCATACTCTGAGGCCTTGATACTGTTTGGACTGTGTTTTAACTTCATGGAAAGGTATCATAGGATTCATGTCATTCTGAGTCTTGCCTTTGTCAGCAAACATGTTTGTGAAATCTGTCCATGCTAATGAGCACAGAAGCTTTATGGCTGAGACTACTTTTCCACTTTATAAAGCCTCTGTACCACTTTCCGTATGTCCATTCTTCTAGGGATGGACATTTAGGTCGTTTCCTTTTTCAATTACAAACCATCATGCTTCGATTAAAAAAAGAAAAAATCTTCGTATGTGTCCCTTCTCTGCCCAGGTTTTTCTAGGAAATTTACCCAGACTTCGAAATCTGTTTCATTAATCACAGGGAGGAGTAAGCTTATGTGGGATCAACTTCCTCCTCCTGTGATGAATTCCAGTGTGACCTTGGGCAAGTCATTTCAGCTCTCTGAGTCTGTTTTCTTACCTGTAAAACCATTGTGTGATAACCCCTAATTCACTGAGTGGCTGTGAGAATCGTGAGACGGTCTCTCAAAAGCAGCTGGAATCAGGCAAATGGTGGGAGTCCAGCAGCTCCCTTCACCTACGCTGCGGGTTTTTCTAGCAGCCAAAGTAGGATCTAAAGGTAACACAGGCAGCTTGCCCTGGGGTCCCTGGGCCCAGCAAAGCGCAGCCTTGGGGGCTCTCCCAGCCCGCACCCCTTAAACTCGCTGCCAGCTCTATCTCCCTGCCTAGCCTGGTGTCAGCTCCGTAAGTTAACTGAGCAAATATGTTCTTCAGCGTCTCAGTGGCCTCAGCTGTAAAATGGGATGGCAGCACCTCCTCCCAAGGGCTGCCCTGAGGCTAAATTGCTGGAGAATGTCTGCAGGGCTCTTGTTAAAATGGAACGCCCGTTCCTGCACATCCTGAACACTTTCTCCTTCACGGCAGAGAAATGATCTGAGGTTTCGTCCCGCCGGCCGGGGGAAGCTGGACTGCAGTCCCCCGATTGATTTTCCTTTCCAGCCCGGTGTTTTCTGTTGCTGATGCTGCGGGTAAACGCGTAGAACCTTTTGCTGGGTCGCGGATTGTGTTGGTTTTCCTCGCCGAAAACTGGAGGCTGGGTAGTTGAAATTTGCTAAAATACTGCCATCTAGTGGCCTCCGCGGAAATACTGCAGGGCTTTCAACCCGTCTGAGAAAAACAATGGGGCGACAGCTGGGGCCGCCCTGCCCGGCTCAGAAACGCCGGTGGCTCCCCATTGTCTGCGGGGTAAAGTCCAAACGCCCAGCCTGGAATTCAAGTGCCTGCGAGATCGGGTCCCGCCCTGCCTATCAGACCTTATCGGCGGCTTCGACCTCCTGCCCTGCCAGGCCCAGCTCCTTTCCTGCTGCAGAAAGTCCAGGCCCACACCTCCTGGCACGTGGGCCTGCCCTGTGCCCCTCACTGTCTGCTGTCTCCCTCCTCCTCCTCCACGCTCACCCTTCTCCAGGATCAGCTCAAAGGCCACCTCTTCCTGGAAGCCTCCCGGATTCTTAAGCCCATCTGAGTCTTCCCTGACCTCCCCCCACCTCCCTCCCCCCGCCACCGCAACACTCCCTCTGGGGCATTTCTGTATTTCCATGTCCCAGGTGGCACAGTGGTGCAGAACCCGCCTGCCAGTGCAGGAGTCATAAGTGACATGAGTTTGATCCTTGTGTCGGGAAGATGCTTGGGGAAGGAAATGGCAACCCACTCTAGGATTCTTGCCTGGAAAATCCCATGGACAGAGGAGCCTGGAGGGCTTCAGTCCTCGGACTTGAAAGAGTCAAGACTTCCCCGAGCGTGCACACAAACACACACACACGTTTCAAGCTGTGCTTCTGTCAATGCACTGCCCTCCTGTATCAAACATGATGGATAAAATGAACGCAAGACCGATGGAGCGTCGCCTGGCCTCCCCCACTTCCTAGCTCTGAAAACCTGGGCGGGGAGGGAACCTCACCCATGAAATACCAGTGAGAACACCTAGCTCACAGAACTGTGGTGAGAGTCAAGATCAGATGCTAACTGGCTAGCACATGTAAAGGCCTGATAAATTATTAGGGTGGTCAGATGAAATACAAGGTACCCAACTGATTCTGAATTTCCGATAAATGATTTTTATTTATTATAGTATACATATATCCCAAATAGTACATGTAGCTTGTGTTACATTTCAGAGATGGTAAGGATTATTGTTCATTTTGTTAGATGTGCTAATGAAATTGGGAATATATATTTATACAGTCAGTCCCCATTATTGGCACATTCTGTATTTGCAAATTCACCTGCTGGCTAAAATTTATTTGTAATGTTGAAACCAATATTCACAGTACTAGGTCACTTACAGACACGCACATGCGTAGAGAGAAGTATTTGAGTCTCCCGAGAGGCATGCTCTCAGCTGACGTCAGCAGCTCTGTCTTGTCTCAGCTCCCATGTCATAAGCAGGTGTGCTTTTTGCCGTCCCTTCAGTGCCATGCTTTTCATATCTTTGTGCTTTGTGTTGATTTTCAAATGGACCCCCAGGCAGAGTGCTGAGGTGCTGCCCATCGTTCCTAAGCCAAGAAGGCCGTGCTGTGTCTCATGAGAAGATGTACATGTTAGATGCGCTTGGCTCACTCGAGTTATACACATGCGGGCCATGAGTTCAACGCTGATGCATCTACTGTGGACATTAGGTAAAGTGTTTTCAAGCACAAGCACTCATGAAACAAGGCTGCATATCAATTGGTTGATGAAAATGTTGTGACCGGAGGCTGGCGGGAACCTGCCTGTATTTCCCCTAGAAACAGGGAGTCAGTATTCTCTGACTTCGTGTTCATGTGACTTTACAGAACTACTGTGAATAACAAGAAGCAACTATATAGATATGGATGTAATAAAATTTAAATTCTTACCTGTTAGAGTCACATATCAAAATATAAAGTGTGAAATTATATGATGCTTTAAAACACCCTAGCAGTGGGAGAGAAGCGTGTTTTATGGACAGTATAAAAGAACCAAGATACCAAAGGTTGAAGGTGCTGGAAGTGATGAGGTATTAGGCTATTCTCTCTCCTTTTGTGTATGTTTGAAAAGGACCATAACAAAAGGTCTAAAACACACACTGTTGGGAGTTCCCTGGTGGCCTAGTGGTTAGGATCCTGGGCTTTCACTGCCATGGCCCAGGTTCAGTCCCTGCTCAGGGAACTGAGATCCTGCGTGGCGTGTGGGGGTGGGGGAGCAGAGATCAACAAACACACCACCGAGAGGAAAATCTTGGTGCAAGAATACCTTGTTCATTAGCCTTTTCTCGGGACCGTCTGTGGGGACAGGACTCCAGACCATGGCCCCTGAGAGCCCATCGTGGGCACATCCCAAGCCCTTGAGCGCAGAGCACCCACTGAGGTTGCCCAGCCCTGGCTCTAGTCTCAGCTCCCCCTCAGACTTGCTCTGTTACCTCTGGCGAATCTGAGCCTTTTTCCTTACCAGGTAAATAAGGAAGTTGAACTGGACAACCTCTGCATTCTCTTTCATTTTAAAAACCCTCTCCTTCCAGCTCCAGTATTTCCTCCATCGCCTTGTTCTGGTGCAGTATTACAGCACACCTCCAGCTGTCTCTTCCCAACCCAGTCCAGGCCGGCACCACCATTCTGCAAATCTTGTGGAAGTTCTCCCTTTTTTGCAACGTTCTAACCAGGAACCTACTCTGATTTCTAGTTCTCTAAAGTCTGAACTCCTCAGCTGAGCAGTCAAGGCCCCTGCAGGCAGAGTACCCTCTAAGTGCCATGTCTGGGGCTCTTTCTGCCAGGAGTTCACAGTCCAGTTAAGGAGGACCAGGAATCAGGGACATCACAGGGGTCAGCAGGTCTTCCCTGGTGGCTCAGTGGGTAAAGAATCAGCCTACAGTGTGGGAGACCCGGGTTCAATCCCTTTGTCAGGAAGAGCCCCTGGAGAAGGAAATGGCAACCCACTCCAGTGTTCTTGCCTGGAGAAGTCCATGAATGGAGGAGCCTGGCGGGCCACAATCCATACACGGAGTCACAAAGAGTCGGAGGCAACTGAGTGACTAAAACTTTCACTACTTTTTTTCAGGGGGCACCAGACTATCCCAGAATACAGAGGAATGTCACCCAAGGCAGCCTGGGAAGCAAGAGAAGTGTCCTGAAGAAGAGAGGTCTGAGCTGAGACCTACAGGGCAGCCAGGGGTCACTGCTGCAGACCCAGGAGAAGGATGTTCCAGGTGGAGGCCGCAGTGTTCGCAAAGGTCCGGAGACAAGAGGAGGTTGGGGAAGGTCCGGATTTCAGAGCCCGTCACACTCAGCCTCATTAATCTCTCTGGCGTTATCTGCCACCCTTTCCTGCCACCTGCCTTCCACACTGCCCAGCATGTGTGGTGTATTTGCTGGGGACCCTGGGATTTATTTTACAAAGGTATATACTGCACTCCCTACCAGGCCTCCTTTAAAACCAGGTAGGAGAAGCTTTTATAATTCCCAAGGCACCTTTTGTTTTGCTCATCCCTCATGATCCTGATGACCCATTTTTTAATAGAGGAAACTGTGGTTCAGAAAGGTTCAGTTCCATTCAGTTGCTCAGTCGTGTCCAGTTCTTTGTGACCCCATGGACTGCAGCATACCAGGCTTCCCTGTCCATCACCAGCTCCCGGAGTTTACTCAAACTCATGTCCATTGAGTCAGTGATGCCATCCAACCATGTCATCCTCTGTCTCCCGCTTCTCCTCCTGTGTTCAATCTTTCCCAGCATGAGGGTCTTTTCAAATGAGTCAGTTCCTCGTATCAGGTGGCCAAAATATTGGAGTTTCAGCTTCAGCATCAGTCTTTCCAATGAATATTCAGGACTGATTTCCTTTAGGATGTACTAGTTGGATCTCCTTGCAGTCCAAGGGACTCTCAAGAGTCTTCTCCAACACCACAGTTCAAAAGCATCAATTCTCCTGTGCTCAGCTTTCTTCACAATCCAACTCTCATATCCATACATGACCACTGGAAAAACCATAGCCTTGACTAGACAGACCTTTGTTGGCAAAGTAATGTCTCTGCTTTTTAATGTGCTGTCTAGGTTGGTCATAACTTTCCTTCCAAGGAGTAAGCATCTTAATTTCATGGCTGCAGTCACCATCTGCAGTGATTTTGGAGCCCCTCCCAAAATAAAGTCAGTCACTGTTTCCACTGTTTACCCATCTATTTCCCATGAAGTGATGGGACCGGATGCCATGATCTTCGTTTTCTGACTGTAGAGCTTTAAGCCAACTTTTCCACTCTGCTCTTTCACTTTCATCAAGAGGCTCTAGTTGTCACTCAAGATCACACAGTTGGTGAGGAGGGAGGTGAGGATGCTGACTCAGATCTGACTCCAGGCCTGTTGTCCTGGACGCTTAACGGGGCAGCCGGTGCCCACCGTGGCTTCTGGGCGGTGCCCTCTGCGAGGGGGCAATTCCTTACAGGTTCCCTGCATGCTTCACTTACACAGAAGCGTTGAGAAGGCTGAAGTCTGCGGGCTGAGCTCAGCCTACCCGCTTCCTCAGGGCTTGGGTCATGTCAAGTGCAGTCGCTTCAAGCATCCCATCTCCCCAGGGGCGAAGACCACAACTCCTGAAGACCTGGCTTCGTGTCACTCCAATACCTCAGCTACGTGACACTGGGTAAGTAACTTAGATCTCATCTGTGAAACCGATCTTGTGGGACTGCTGTGGGGATTAAACGAGAACAGCACCTGTGCAGAGGGGCTATCGGTACAATCGCGGGAAGCGCAGGAAAAAGGACGCGCCGCCCGCGACTCACACCGGGGGTCACACCCCACTGAGACCCGCCTGTAGGCCTCGCGCAGGCGCGCTACGCAAAGACCCGGCGGGCGCTCTCGCGGGCTCCCCGGCTGCGCAGTCGCCCGGCTTTGCGGCTGCGCTGCTTGACGGCAGCGGTGTCCGTCTCCCGGCCGGCGTTGCCGGGGTAACGCCGCGCGCGCGCGCTGGGGGCGGAGGAAGGTAAGGTACCCTGGGCCCCCGGGGCCGGGTGGCGACTCGAGGCGCCGAGCGCGGTGGCCGTGGCCCTTGGGGGCGGGGGTGGCTCGTCCGCGGGAGGAGGCCTCGCCTTTTCAGAAAGCTCTCCGGGGCTAGAGTAGAAGCGGTCCTGGGACGTTCCTCCGGGCGCACAGCCACGCGGAACTGGGCCGGGACGCAGGGCCCGGCTTCTAGTTCTGCCGGAATATTAGCCCCCTTTCCCCTCCTCCGTGTGTCTGTAACTCTGTTTTCTATGCTTTTTGTGGAAACACTGACCCCGCAGGGCAGAGTGCCGCGGGCAGAGTAAGGCGAGGTGCATCTGATAACAGACCGTGCCCTAGGGGAACCTTCTTTGGTCGCTAGTAGCGTTGCTGGGCGCCGCTGTAGGAGACCGGCAAAGGGACAGGTTATGATACGGAGTTGGGAGAGTCTGTTGAGCCCTTGACTTTTTTTTTTTTTGCTCATTAGTTGCAGCTGCAGCTTTTCGCCTGGCTCGCACATCACATGGGAAGCCCAGTACCAGGCTCGATCGCACAATCACCCATCAGTCTTCAAAGGTTTAACTTTTGTTTGTGTGTCTTAGTCTCGGGTTCTAACCTGAAAGCTCCCCAGAGGCAGGATTGTCTTTTCCTTTTCATCCTTGCCTCCCCTCGCCTACAGGGTATGCACTTGGAGCCTCAAGCGTGTTTTTTTGTGTTGTTTTTTTAATAGGGAGAATGTGAGTTCTGAGTGGGAGGCTTTAACCAGCTGGTTTGGCAAAGTGGGCTCAGGGGGTTGGAAAATTAAATAATGGTACCTCCCCCCCTTCCTTTTTGTCTTCCTTTGTTTTGTTTGGAATAAACATTTACGGAACACCTAAAAGATGTTAGCTTGTGTGCTCAAGGGAAGAATTAGGAACAAGCCCTGCTTTTGATAGAAAACTAAATGTATAGCGTACTTAACACTGTGGGTGCCTGGAGTCATACAGCCAGGTTTGGAAAAGTAAAAGGAACAGCCCCTTACAGGTGCGTGGCGCTCGGCGCCAGCCCCCAGCCCCTTTCCTCCTCTCTCCAGTGGGATGGCTGTTGGCATCGAGTTTGAATAGGCCATCCTGTCTCTAGTGGCTGCAACCATGGACTGCATATTGAAATCGCCTGGACCCCATCTCTGACCTTCTGATGTAATTGTAGGTTAGGCCTGGGCATTGGGAGTTTCACAATTTCCCCAGGTGATTCTAAGAGCAGCCAAGCTTGAGAGCCACTGTTGTATATGACCCCAGGTCAATTTTCTTAATCTTTTAAACTGTTTTTTTTTTTTTTTGGCCACACGTTATGGCTTGTAGGAGCTTAGTTCCTCAACCAGGGATTGAACCTTAGCAGTGAAAGCAGAGAGTCTTAAAGTCTGCTGAGAAGTCAGAGAATTCCCTCTTAACCTTCATTCCTGTTAATTGCTGGTAATATTCCAATACATGGATATGTTGTTCTTTAGTTGCTAAGTCATGTCTGACTCTTTGGGACCCCATGGACTGTAGCCTGCCAAGCTCCTCTGTCCATGGGATTTCCCAGGCAGAAATACTAAAGTGGGTTGCCATTTCCTTCTCCAGGGGATCTTCCCGACCAAGGGATCGAACCCGAGTCTTCTGCATTGGCAGGCGGATTCTTTACCAACCAGGAAAGTCTATATGGATGCAGCATGTTTTTAAAAATCTTTTTATTATTTATTTCCTTATTTGGCTGCACCAGGTCTTAGTTTAATGTGTGAGTGGCTTCCACAGTTTTCTAGTCCTGATCAATTTGAAGATGACATTGAGTTCAGGGACCATACATGGGTTGTTAAAATCACACAATCGTAATGGTAGCGCTGCACATTTGGAAGGCCTACTGAGAGGCACATCCTCCTTGATGTCCATGCTGCCACACGCACAGAGGCGACGCCAGACCTCCAAAATTTGGAGGTCTTGTGAAAAGCAGGGAGTCTTGTTAGAGGAACCTTCTATGATGCCAACGTGGGTTGAAGTACAGAGTTCTTGCATCAAGTGTCAGAGCTCATTCTAGGCTTTCTTAAAGAGTGTAACAGCAGTCTGAAAGGGAGAATCCTAAGCAATCTAGGCACATTAAAACAGAACTTTTCTCTTTCACTGGTTTGAGAGAATTTAATTGGAAGTGCGTGAAGTTAGTCATTGAACATTTTCTGTTTTTAAAAATCTTTTAATGTAATATATACAAGTCAAATACTAAGCAGCGGTTAAGTTATAAAAGTGAACTGCTTATAAAAGTCCATGAATTATTCCTGGAAATCCTAACTGGAAACCAGCATCCTGCCTCAAAAAAGTCGACACGTTATTTTAAGTTTTAGAATAAGTTGCCAATTGTTCAGTTGCATGCTAAATGCACTTGGCGCTTGAATAACATAGAAGGTGAGGGTGCTGACCCTCTGTTATCACCAAAACTCCGAGGGTAATTTTCAGTCCCCCTCCATATCCCTTGTTCCTTTATATCTAAGGCTAAGGATCTGTGGACTCAACCAACCATGGATGGTGTATCACTGTAGCATTCACCATTGAAACAAGTCTGGGTATACATGTACCCATGCAGGTAAACCCCATGTGGTTCGGGGTCCACTGTAGTTGCTTGGGTTGAGTGACAAATTGGCAAGTGAAAGTCTACTTAAAATGCTCTTGAGAGGGAATCTCTTAATTGCCCATTAACACGTGGTATACGTAGTTTTGTTCTGAACACTATATGGCAAGATGTGTGCATAGATACACATATATATGTATATGAAATGTATACAGTCATGCTCAATATTTACATCTGTTGGGGGACTCATTTAGAATCTTAGCATTTTGCTGTCTGGAATACTCTATAGCAATCTTATGAAGCAATCTGCCAACTTGCTGATTCTTTATTTATAGTTCCTATTGTAACTGGTTATCACCGTCTTAACGTCCCTGGTTTCTCTTTTCCTTTGTCCTCATTTAATTCCTTCACATCTTTTGGAGAGTGGCTAGAGGAATCCTTACACGTGGGACAGTGCTTTTGATTTCTTTCTTTTCCCTAATAGTTCATTTGTTTCGCTGCGCTGGGCCTTGCGGCACTTGGGATCTTTTTTTTTTTTTTTTAGCTGCAGCATGCAGGCTCCTAGCCTGTGGGAGAAAGAGTGGAAGAGTCGTGCATCTCTGGGAGGAGTGGGTCTGCTGGGCGGGGGGCTCGCTTTCCTGTCCCTGCTGTCCTTGGTGCTCATTCTCCTGCCAGGAATGATTTGTGTGTGTCTGTCTGTCTTCCCATCTGGCCTGTGGGCTCGTTAAAGGACCGGCGTGTCTGTCTCCCCTCGTATCCACAGCATGACCTCAACCATATGAGAAATGAAAAACCATACAGAAAAAAATTGAAATATTTTAAAAAGGCTAAATTGCAGCCACACCGGATACTATTTCTCTGCTGTCTCATGAGCAAAAATCAAAAAGTCTGAGCACACACGTGGCCAATGAGTCTGTAGCAACACATGCACGCTTCCTTAATGTTTATTTTTAATTATTTGGTTGTGCCCTGCCTTAGTGCTGGCAGTGGGTTCTTAACTGTGCCCTGCGGACTCTCAGTTGTGGCGTGGGGGATCTAGTTCCATGACCAGGGATGGAACCCAGGCCCCCAGCACTGGGAACACAGGGTCTTAAGCTTCTGGACCACCAGGGAAGTCCCTGGGTTTCTTCTTAATGGGCCTAAAACTAAGAGCATGGCATCTGGTCCCATCACTTCACGGGAAATAGATGGGGAACTAGTGGAAATAGTGTCAGACTTTATTTTGGGGGGGCTCCAAAATCACTGCAGATGGTGATTGCAGCCATGAAATTAAAAGACACTTACTCCTTGGAAGGAAAGTTATGACCAACCTAGATAGCCTATTTGTCAACAAAGGTCCGTCTAATCAAGGCTATGGTTTTTCCAGTGGTCATGTATGGATGTGAGAGTTGGACTGTGAAGAAAGCTGAGTGCCGAAGAACTGATTTTTTTGAACTGTGGTGTTGGAGAAGACTCTTGAGAGTCCCTTGGACTGCAAGGAGATCCAACCAGTCCATTCTGAAGGAGATCAGTCCTGGGTGTTCTTTGGAAGGAGTGATGCTAAAGCTGAAACTCCAGTACTTTGGCCACCTCATGCCAAGAGTTGACTCATTGGAAAAGACTCTGATGCTGGGAGGGATTGGAGGCAGGAGGAGAAGGCGACGACAGAGGGTGAGATGGTTGGATGGCATCACCAACTCTATGAACGTGAGTTTGAATAAACTCCGGGAGTTGGTGATGGACAGGGAGGCCTGGCGTGCTGCAGTTCATGGGGTTGCAAAGAGTCGGAAATGACTGAGCAACTGAACTGAAACTCGGGAGCCCCTCAGCTTCCTGCTCCAGCTTTCACCACCTTCACTGGCTGTTTCAGGCTTGAGTGTATCCTGTGTCCAACAGATGCTGGTACCAAGTGCAGGGCGCAGCTAAGCAGTCAGCGGTGCTTTTTCCCCTGCGAGCGTTGGGAGCTCGGGAGGCTAAACACGTGGTTGGTACGGCGCCCTTGTGTCTTCAGGCGCCGCATGTGCCGTCAGCCTCAGTCCGGTCCAGAGCCGGGACGCGGGGCAGGGCAGGTTGCAGTCCCCGTCTCGTCCCGGCAGGCCTGCCCAGCGCCTGGAGCGCCAGGCCCTGTCTGCTGCACTGCCTGCGTTTCCCGCCCACCCCCCACCCCGCCCGTGGCTGAGTTTTGCTGAGCTGATACATCTGCTGTGGTCCTCTGTCTTTATCACAGCAGCGCACCCGATTTGACTTCCTTCCTCCAGCCATTGCTGAGCCGCAGCCTGTGTGTGCTTTGTCCTCCTTTTGGCTCCTCAGGGTTGAGGAAAGGAGAGATACCGGCTTCACCTTCCTTTCCTGCCTCAGAGTGCTGCTGCTGTTGAGTTGCTCAGTCGTGTCCGACTCGTTTAGTCGCTGCCTGGACTGCACGCCAGGCTCCCTGTCCCTTCACTGTCTCTGAGAGTTTGCTCGAACTCAGGTCCACTGAGTCGTGGTGATGCTGTCTAACCATCTCCTCCTCTGTCGCCCCTTCTCTCGCCTTCAGTCTCTCCCAGCCTCGGGGTTTGTTCCAACGAGTCGGCTCTTTGCATCAGGTGGCCAAAGTATTGGAGCTTCAGCATCAGTCCTTCCAGCAAATATTCAGGGTTGATTTCCTCTAGGATGGACTGGTTTGAGCTCCTTGCTGTTCAAGGGGCTCTAGTAGTGCTGGGTGTCAAGTAATTCCAGGATTCTCCATAACCCTCAGCCCCTAACCTGGAGAAGCAGTGAGCCTTCAAACGAGAGGGACGGCTGCCGCCCGTGCTCCTGGCAGGACCTGGAGCTGAGCCCTTCCCTTCCGGGCCTCAGACAGCGTTTCTCTGACCTGGCCCTGCTTTCTCATCCATCAGCAGTGTTGGCAGCGCTCTGCCCGTAATAGTAACGATACTGGGCACGCAGAGCGCTTGGTGCCACATGCTGAAGGCTGTTCTAGGCACCTTCTGGGTCTTCACTATAAGATGGAGCCTGTTTTTATCCTTATTTAGCAGAGGAGAAAACAAAAGCTTGGAGAGACAAAGTAAGTTTCGCCCATCACATGGCTGGGCAGCGGGAAGCCAATTCCGGTCCCCACACCCTGGCCTGACGCTTCCTGCTCTTAGCCGCTCACACTTGGTGCCTTCAATGATGACCATTTAAAGACATTGTCATTATTATTAATTTACCTGAAAAACTGGGAGATGATCCTGTTTTGGAATACGAAATGCTCACTACCTGTACTTCTTTGAGGACGGGGTCCTTTTGGTTTTCTCTCTGTCCCCAGCACCCCTGGTGATTAGGAGCCTCTGGTGGGTCCTCGATAAATGTCTATTGGCTGAGTGAGCGGGCGGGAGAAATCCTCGAGGGCAGAAGCCCTCTTGGGCCCGCTGGCAGGAGGCCTTTGAGTAGCGTTGTGCCCATGGACCTGTCTCTAGGCTCAGGCACCAGCTGCGATCAGAAATCGTACCACGACTCCTGGGGCATTGTTGTGGGAACTCATGGGGGTCCCCTTGGGGAGTCAGAGCTGCTCCAACAGATCCGTCTTGTTTTTGTCTCTCTTCAATATTTTGTTTTTCCCACAGGCCACGAGGTTTTTCTGAGCCTGGGCATACAGGCACTTGCCTGTCTGATCGGCATGGTAACCGATTGACTTGCTTCTGTCTGTCTCTTACAGTCCTGAAGGAACAGTCACTTGGGAAGATGGCGGAGGCAGCGTTCCGTCCCCCAAAGAGGAAGAGAAGAGTGCACGACAGCTATGAGTCTCCCCTGCCCATCCCTTGTGGTCAGGACTGTGGTCCTGAGAACGACTTCCGAATCTTCCAGGCTGAGATGATAAACAGCCACGTGATCGTGAGGGGCCTGGAAGACATGGAGCAGCTCTACGGGAAGGTAGGTGTGGGCAGCTTGGCCCGGCTGCTCCCCAACAGCCCTGAGCCAGCCATGCTCCCCTGCCCACCTCCAGAAGCAGACCACCAGTGACCCGCACACGCTCTTTGAGATCCGGTCCAGCATGGGAGCTGAATCAGGTACCCTGAAGCCTTAAGCCCAGAGGACCATAACCCCCACCACGAACCCACACTGTAACACGGAAGTTGGTCAGTGTGTCGACTTTTCTTGCTTCTTGAATGTAAAAGCAACATGTGTTCATTGTTTAAAAACAAAAAATTTTAAGCAGTTTACAGAAACGTCCTGGGTAAGAAATAAAGTGTGGCCCTCACGCCCTTCCATCCCGGGGGTTACTGTGGAGCCGCAGCCTGTTGTGCTGCAGGACAATCCAGAGGAGGCCTCTGCTTATCCTCCAGCTCCTCACCTGCCCGCCCTCCTGGTTGAGGACCTCTCCTCTGATGAGGGCGAGTTCCGGTTTTGGCTTTTCCTGTCACTGATAGGTGTGGGTTGAGATGGGAAGCTTCCTTATCTTCTTCCCCGTAGCCAGTTCAATGCTGGAGGCACTTTTAAGACAGCTTTCTAGAGGTATGCTGCTGCTGCTGCTGCTAAGTCACTTCAGTCGTGTCCGACCCTGTGTGACCCCAGAGACGGCAGCCCACCAGGCTCCCCCGTCCCTGGGATTCTCCAGGAAAGAACACTGGAGTGGGTTACCATTTCCTTCTCCAATGCATGAAGGTGAAAAGTGAAAGTGAAGTCGCTCAGTCGTGTCTGACTCTTAGTGACCCCATGGACTGCAGCCCATCGGGCTCCTCCGTCCATGGGATTTTCCGGCAAGAGTACTGGAGTGTGGTGCCATTGCCTTCTCCGTTACGGACGTATAAAGCCATAAAATTTGCCCTTTCAAGTGCACACCACAACGACCGTAACAAACTCAGAGAGCCGTGCAGCCACACCACAGTCCAGCTGTGGAGCCTCCCCACGGCCACAGGAGGTTCCCTGGAGCCCTGTGTGCTTGATCCCCGCCCCCCCTCCCGGCCCCGGCGCACCTGGTCCACTTACTGCCTCTGTAAGTGTGGCTTCTCGACTCGTTATTTATGTAAAATCCATGTCACAGCCAGCCTCCCAGGGTGGGGTACGAGGATGGCATTGCCCGTAATGGCTCAGAGGTCCAGGCCAAGGACAGTCTCCCTGACAGTCGCAACACGTAACATTTAGCAGAGGCTTTGTGAAGCGCTGTGCCAGTGATTTATTCTGACTGTTCAATCTGGGCAGAGGGTATAAGGTGTTCATTTTATTCTTCTTTTAGTTGTCTGTGGGTTTAAATATATTCTGGTTTTTAAGAAATGGTGGAGAGGGAGCCAGGGTTTTTGGAGTCAGCAGGAAGGAGAGGAGTAGAACCAGTTCTGGGCGCACGGGAATCCAAGAAGGTTTTTGTGTCTGGTGGATGTGGCTCCTGGCCCACATGTGCAGAGGGCACCCTGCCTCCGTCTGCCCTTCACCTTCAGCTCCCTGGGCCAGACTGAAAGCATTACTCCGGAGTCAAATGACGAGCACAGGAAACTTCCCAGCTCCCTTCACACAATCGGAGGGAAAAAAATGCTATGATCAATCTTCAGAGTAATCATTACGTAACCAAAAGGAAGATGTCAAGCTGTGAACAATGCGATGACTCTCTTGTTAACTCAGATAGTTCTCCTTCAGCTAAAAAATGAATAACTCAACAGGAGCTAACTCTCTTTCTTCTCTTCCCGGAAGGGTTATTTTGGAAAAGGCATCCTGTCCAGAAGCCGACCAAACTTCACAATCTCAGATCCTAAGCTGGTTGCTAAATGGAAAGGTGAGACTTGTACAACATTGCGTTCTTTTGGCAAATTATCTTTTTTCTTCATTTTTAGCTCTCACACCAGATTATACAATAAAATTCCAAAGGAGAAGTAACATGCCACTGCAATCTTACTGCTAAAAATACCAGCTAAAATAATTCTAATCATGGTGAAAGGGCCCTTAACAATTGGTGAAAATGTGTTTCATGTAATTTCTGAAATTAACAGAAGTGTTATTCCGACTTTTCTGTTGTTAAGCATTGCCTCACAGTGTCCTGGCATGTGGAAGGTTCTAGTCATTAAGTATCTGCTCACCCATATGCAAAGTGAATTTTATATTTTATTTTTAGGTTCGGAATTTGCAACAGTAACCATGACATTGATGTATTTGTAAAATGTACTAATGTGTGTAGTTCTCAATAGCTGTTCCTCTTTACTTTATAAATCTTTCATCTTGGTGTATTTTTCTAAGGGGAGTCTCATGGAAAGTATGTAACCAATACCAGCAGGTTAAAACATAATTAGAAAGGATTTAAAAAAAACATTATATAGCAAGGAAAAAATAGAAATTAAAACTGCACTGAGATACCATTTCAGCAATCAGAATGACAGAAATCCTAAAGTTTTGCAGCGTGCCCTGTTGGTAAGCCCTGAGAAACAATCTCACGTGATCCTGGTGGGGCTGCAGGTGGTATGGCCGTTACGGAGGGGAATTGGACGTCTCTAAAAATCACGTATGCACTCCCCTCAACACCTCCCCGCCAAATCCCTGGTAACCTTTGCATGCTTTCTGTGCCCTTGATTTCGCCCCTTCTAAATATTTCTTGTAAGGGGAAAAAACTCTTGTGTCCTTCACGTGGGATAAATTTTTTCCAGGTTTATCCATGTCCTACCATGTATCAGAACGTTGTTCTGAGTGCTGTTCCATGGTAGGGTATACTTTGTGTTTTTTATCTGTTTGTTCACAGACGGATATTGGGGTTGTTTCTACCGTTGCGAGTAGCACTGGTCTGAGCATTCATGTACGGGTTTCCGTACAGACATATGTTTTTGTTCTTCCTTTGTGTATACTTAGGAGTGAACTCGCTGGATCAAACGATTATTCTAATTTTTTGAGGAACCACAAACTTTTCCATCACACCTGCGTCATTTTACGTTCCCAAGAGCAGTGTGTAAGGTTTCTCAGTTTTTGCGCATCCCCACCACCGCTCGTCATTTTGTTTTTTTGAATAACAGCCATTTTAATGGGTGTGACATGGTAACAAGAGTTTATCATTTTAATGAAGTCTAATTTATCCTTTTTCTTTTCTTGCGTGTGCTTTTGCTATCGTGTTTAGGGAACCATTGCCAAATCCAAGCTCACGCAGATTTTCCCTGGGGTTTCTTCTAAGAGGTTGATAGTTTCAGCTCTCGAGTTTGGGTCTTTCATCTGTTTTGATTTAATTTTTCTTTGATGTAGGATATGGGTCCCGCTTCATTGTTTTGCCCGAAGATACCCAGTTGTCCAATAGATGGGTTTGCTTTTAGCTCAGCAATTCCACTCCTGACAATTTATCTTAAAGATAAGTTGGCAAAAATATGAAAAGAAAGAGCCCAGGGCTGTTCATTGCAACACGCTTCCTAATGTTAAAAGACTAGAAATAACCCAAATAGCCATGCGGGTACCAGCAGAATAAAGTATAGACCAATCTCAGAAGGATGTGCTGTGGAGCTGAGATAGGAATAGGGGCTCACTAGGCTATTATTTCTAAGCAGAGAAAGCAAGTTAAAGGACAGTGTGCCACGGGTCATCTAAGGGGAGGAGATTACAAATAGGTTTTGAAATGTTAAGAAGGATAAACTATAATTTTAAATGCCTGTGAGGGAGGGATAGACTAGGATGGAGAGAGAAGTGAGACTAGATTTGACTTTGGAAACTTGTAAACATATTACATGACTACAAATGAAAGTTAGATTTTAAAAAGTTAATTTTATTTAAAAAACACACACACACAAAATCAAGAGAATGAAGAATCTGTATATCACGTTGATGGTGTAGCCACAGGGGAAGCTATTTCGAGTGACTTTAAAATATGATAGGGGCTCCCCAGGTTGCTCAGTGGTGAAGAGCCCGCCTGCAAATGCAGGAGACACGGGTTCGAGCTCTGGTCGGGGAAGATCCGTAGGCCATGAAATAACTAAGCCCATGCCCCACAGCTACTGAGCCCGTGTGCCTTAACTGCTGAAGCCCTAGAGCCGGTGCTCTGCAACAGGAGAAAGGCCCGTGCAGCAACGAAGAACCCCCACAGCCAAAAATAAGTACATTTACTAACAGAGATCCCACATGCCATGTGGTATGGCCAAAACCAAAACCACAGTGATTCAGTCCTAATGGGACAGACTTTGTATCTCCTGCCACGATGTTGTGGAACAGACCACCCCCAAATCCAGTGGTCTTCAACAGCAGCTGCGTTTGCTCATTTGAGTCTCCAGGGGAGTTCTGGGTAGGTCTGCTGTTCTTGGCTGGATGGGCTCATATCTGGTTAGTCATGGATCTGCTGGCCACAGTGATGGATCCAGCGATGGATCCAGCTGGACTGGATGGCTGTCAGCCGGTCCAGGATGGTCTCCACCGCAGTGAGGGGTGGAGGCCCCCATATGTGTCATCCTCGGTGGGCCAGCTCGCGCTTGCTCTCCAGTTCCTGTGAACACTCGGGAAGATCCCCTGGAGAAGGGAATGGCAACCCACTCCAGTATTCTTGCCTGGAGAATCCCATGGACAGAGGAGCCCTGGTAGGCTACAGTCCAGGGGGCTGCAGAGAGTCGGATACAACTTAGCAGCTGAGCACACAAGCACCAAAGACGGAATGATGTGAGGGGGCTGGGGCAGAAGACATACAGAGCATGACTTCTCGTTCAGTTGCTCAGTTGCATCCAGCTCTTCGCAACCCCATGGTCTGTAGCCCGCCAGGCTCCTCTGTCCACGGGATTCTCCAGGCAAGAATACTGGAGTGGGTTGCCATTCCCTTCTCCAGGGGATCTTCCCCACCCAGAGGTTAAATCCCCTTCTGCATCGGCAGGCAGGTTCTTTACCACTGAGCCACCCGGGAAGCCCGAACTGGCTGTGAGTTAAAGCTGAGTGATGGGAACATGGAAATGTATTATACTATTCTCTCTACTTTTATACACTTTAAATTTTTTAAATTTTTATTTAAAATTTTTTTAATTTTTAAAGAGGGAGAAAAAGTAGAGCAAATAAGCACCGTGACTTTGTCCTCATCACCCAGCCTCAGCCGTTACTAATACTTGGCAAAATAAGAAGTAAAAAGTTTCAAATAGTGTGATGGTCTTAAGTGTTGAGAAGCTTTTCCTGATCTATGTAGTATAACTAAAGTTTCCGATAGTGATCAAAATGTGAAGGAAATGGATTTAGGCCAAGGAAGCAGAGATTAAGGGCGAAGGGTGCTCTCACAACCTAGATCTCAAGTGTCCATTTTAGGATGCTCTTCAGCTTTTGGCCTCAGCCTCACCTTCCACCCTTTGTTCCCTTCTACCCCGCTGTACCTGTTGGCATCACACCCACCATGGGCTGCCATGTGTTTGCCGTCTCCCAGCCTCTGCACGGATCCCTCTGCATTTTCCCCTGGTCTGCCTGGCAACCTCATACTCATTCTGCAGAGCCCAACTCAATTATTCCTTCTCCTTTGTTTTTTCCTAACCCTTCCAGTTCAAGTAAGCCAGTTCCTTGACAACACTTGCTTTCCTTGCCATTTATCAGCTGGGGTTAGAATCAGCGGTTCAGCTGGTCTGTCTCCCCAGCTGCTGCTGCTGCTAAGTTGCTTCAGTCATGTCCAACTCTGTGTGACCCCAGAGACGGCAGCCCACCAGGCTCCCCCGTCCCTGGGATTCTCCAGGCAAGAACACTGGAGTGGGTTGCCATTTCCTTCTCCAATGCATGAAAGTGAAAAGTGAAAGTGAAGTCACTCAGTCGTGTCGACTCTTAGTGACCCCATGGACTGCAGCCTACCAGGCTCCTCCATCCATGGGATTTTCCAGGCAAGAGCGCTGGAGTGGGTGCCATCACTGGAGTGTGAGTATCTTAAGGAGAGGGGATTTGCTTTACTGCCTCTGTATTTCCTGTGCTTGGTAAGTGGAAGGGTGTCAGTAACACTTGCTAAATTGTTGCTTGTTGTAAAACTACCAGAAGGGGAAGGTCACGACACCAGGAAGACTCTCATTCCTAAGGAGATAGGAGTCTGTGAACTCGCTTCCCTAGGATTTTAAAGCTGAACATCAACGACTCCAGGCGTTTAGAGCACTGGGCAGGGAGTCAGAAAACAGAGATGACTTCCCCATGGGCAGGGTCAGGGAGGTCGAGGACGAAAACCTATACTGCGATGTGACCTCATCAATGCTTTAGGCAGAAAGACTCTTCTGGCCAGATGCCCAGCAGAATGAAGTGTCCACCTTTAGGGCCTCAGCGCTCTCATCGAGAAATCGAGGGCCTGGGGCTTCCCTGGTGGTTCAGTGGTTAAGAATCTCCCTTGCAATGCGGGGGACGTGGGTTTGATCCCTGGTCTAGGAAGTGAAAATAAATAAGTCGAGGGCCTGAGCATCCAGAGGGGATAGTCTCCCCTCCGTGCCGTGGACACTTAGCTGGAGTGTTGAGAAGGGTTCCAAGGTCATGTCTGAGCCCTGACGGGTCAGCAGCACCTGCAGGGGCTGTGGGCAGCAGAGAGGGGTGGTTTATACAGCACGTGTTTGCTGCGGCTGCTTGGACAGGATTAATCAACTTCCTGGGTGTGAGATTTTTGCAGACCTTGAAATTCCCTCTGTCTCTTCTAGGCTGTCAGTCTGTAAACTAACCGAAACTTCCTTGTTGTTGCAGATATGAAGCTAGACCTGCCGGTAATCACATCAAAGAAGTAAGTCTTGGCGGACGTTGGCCGTGGGCAGAATGACGTGGGGCAGGTGCTGGGCAGGTGTGGGAGATGGGAACGGAGGAGAGCCCTGGGTCCTCTCCTTGGGGCCGTGTGGTCTGGTCACTGTAGACTCTGGTGGGAGAGGAGGAGGAGGCAGTTGCCTCCTCCGTGATGAGTATCGTGACGGGCTGTTGCCCTCGCTCTCAGCATCGCTGCCATTGTCATAGCAGCACCATTCCTGGTCCAGGCCACCTACCTGTATCGTCCCAGTTCATCTTCTCAGGAAACCTTTGAGGTGGGTGTAGTTGTTTGCGTCCCCTGCGTGGGGAGCCTCCCGAGAGGTGCCCAGGAGGACTTGAACTTAAACCAGGCGGAGCAGCTCCAGAGCCTGGGGTGGGGGGGTGATTGTGAACTTGTGCGTGCCAGCATTTCTGGAGCGTCTCCCATGCGACAGGCACTGCGTTCATAGCAGCTTGATGGGTTAGCTGCTTTCGTCCGCTCGCTGCCCCTCAGAGGTCAGTCCTGCTGTTGTCTGTCTTGGAAGGTGAGGACACAGGACAGCAGGAGGTTCGTTAACTTGCTCAGGGTCAGCACTTAGACCTAAGCAGACTGACTGAAAACCATTTTGCCGAGAATTTCCAATACTAAGTCGGCCTTAATCAGTAAGAGGTGGAGCAGGGTGTTCTCTGCAGATGGAAGACGTGTGTCCGAGGACAGGGTTGCCTGCGAAGCTGAGGCATGTCCAGGTGGCCCCACTCAGGGGTCAGGGGGCCCCAGGATGGGTCGGAGGGGTCACCAGCCTCAGTCTGGCTTCTGATGAGAGCTGCCGCTGCTCTGCCCTTACGCTTCCCAACTCTTCCTCTCTGTTCCTGCTGCCTCTCTAGCAGTGTTTGGAGCTGATCACAGCAGGAATTTCTAAAGGCACTGCCCACCAGCGGGAGGACACCGCCTCTTCTGTGTCTCTCTGCCGTGGCTCGATCACCGGTCTGCCTCAGAGGCTTTCCTGCACGCGCTTCAGCAGCCGCTGTCCACGAGCCAGCGTGAGGTTGTTAGAGGCAGGGACTCGAGTGTGATGCCGGCAGTGGCAGGACAGCGGAGAAAGCCGGATGCCGAGTGGTTTCACTCAGAGTCACAGGGAGGAGCCCGCTCCTGCTCCCAGGGAGCGCCTGCTGAGGCCTGCGTCTCCATCTGTTAAAGTGTTCTTTGTATTGTGAAACGTACTGTCTGAAGTGAAGATGATTTTACTTTTCAGGTCTGCCCCCAAAACCCCACAGTCACAAGCTAACAAATACTCGTCCAACGCTGCCTGTGCGCCGAGCCCTTCACGTATCTGGTCCCCTTTAATCCATGCTCAGAGCTCCCTGGGGTGGGCACCAGTGTCCCTGAGCTGGGAGGGGTGGAGACATAGCTGGTGCAAGAACCTCGCGCTCACAGTGAGGGCTTGGACCCACGTCTGCCTCGACCACTGCTGCCGAGGGCAGAGCAGGGGCCTGTGTGCGCGCGCTGTCTCTTTTGCTCTCTTACTTTCTCTTTGTCTCTCTAAGTTCCACCATTTGCCCAAAGGGGGAAGCATTGAATCTTTAATACAGTGGTTCTTTCACATGTTTTAACTCGGAATCTGCTGAAAAGTCACGGATCCCTTCCCCAGGAAAATACACATGATACAGATACACATTTTTGTTCAGACACAGGAGATGCGTAGACCCACGAAGGCTTTAGATGGCGTTTCAGGCGGCGTGAAGAGCACACATGCTTTTAGATCGCTCGTGTGAAAAGGCTTCCGACCGCCCACGAGAACGGCTGTGCCTGTCATGCAGGAGAAGAGACCCCCTGCTGTTCTCCGGGCAGCGACGTTTTACCCGGATTAGAAACAGCAGCATGTGATGTGATCCTTACGAGGTCACGGTACTGTTGCCTCTGTCTTATGGGGGGAAACTGAGGCACGGAGCGGTTACGTCATTGGCTCAGCCACCCAGTAGTGGCGGAGCGAGGCGGGGCTGAACGCGAGACGCCAGGACTCCGGTCCTGCTCGTGTGATCACGGCTGCACCCGTCTCAGACGTAGAGCGGCCTCCCCGGGTCTTAGTCTTCGCATCTGTGGTACCGTTTCCTGTATACACAGGATGGCAGGCTCATCCCTATGCAGGACAGACAGGGCGTGAACAGCTTGGAGATGCCTCTGATGAGTCAGGGTGAGGCGGCTGCAGCAGAAGCCAGCTAGCTCCCTTGCTTCACCGTGTGTCATTAGCAGTTTGCAAACCACGACGCATCCCGTCATCTGCACCCAGGCAGGACGCCCAAGGTGAAGAGAAAAGTGACAGCTGTCTTCCCACGAGCCACGTGGCTTCTCCAGATGCTTTCCAGACCAATCACTGTAGGTGGAGGTGAACAGAGCTTGAGTCTCACACTCTTTCACCCGCACTCATCTGATTCCACACGTGTGCCATCTTGTACCATATGACACCCCCCAGCAGCCTCGTCAGCTGTTGGCCCTGCTTCACTAAACAGAACCTGTGGCCGTTTGTAACTTGGGAAGTGTTCAGGGCTTGCCTTCAAGTTTAAGAAATGTAGTGTATCGTCTCATTGAAATACATTTTGAAAATTGTGGAGGAGGGGTCTTTTTTTTTTTTTTTTAAGACACTGGGGTGTATATAACTGTAGCTGTTCCTTTCCATGTGTGGTGTAGACATTAGTAGGTCCTGTGAAAAATGTTCATTAAAATTCTCATTTTGCTTTCCAACACTAGACAAAGACCTTTTTCTGTGACGGGGATACATGCCTGAAAACTTCAGGATATCCAAAATGGAAAATAATGCAGAACAAACCCTGACAGAGGATGACCATTTTTTGCTTTATATCTACCTAGATCGTTTTGTCCACCAGTTGTTTGGGTTTTTTTTTTTCTGTTTATTTGGCTGTGCTGGGTCTCAGTTGTGGCTCACTGGATCTCCCATCTTCGTTGGTGCATACAGGATCTTTGCAGCACGGGGGATCTAGTTCCCTGACCAGGAATTGAACCTGGGTCCCCTGTCCTGGGAGCATGGCGTCTTGGCCACTGGACCACCAGGGAAGTCCTTAGTCCACCAGGTTTAAATCACATAAATTTTCACACTTTGTTAAGCTGGGGTCATTTTTTTGTTCAAATTAAGCAAATTAAATGTAACTCTGTAATAAAAATAAATAACAATATAGTTATCACAGAGCAATTAGAAAATGCAGAGAAGTGTAAAGAAATCATTTACCTATAGTCCATCATTAAGAAGCACTGTAGACTTTTTGGCGAACTGCCTTCCCATCGTTTTCACACGTTCTGCTGTCTTTTTTTTTATCGTCTGCTGTCTCTTTAATACCAACGTTGAAGTGTCGTTGCTAACAGACTTCCCCGTTTGCAGGTATCAGCGTAGCGTGGAGTGGGCCGCAGAGCTCCTGCGAAGACAAGGCCGGGACGAGACCATGGTGCGCAGCATCCTCGAGGGCTACACGAAGCCCCTTGAGCATCCTCGTCTGAAAACGACGGAAGAGGTTGCTTTGGGCGATGAGCCCAACTCCGAGGTGGTTTCCAAATCAGAAGGCAGAGCAGACAGAGAGAAACTCTCTGCCGTGAATGGTGTCGAGGGCAAGCCGTGTGATCTGGAGGATTCCAGTGAGCGATCAGAGGGCCCGCAGGAGGGCCCTGGGCCTGAGCCCCGAACCCCAGACGGCTCAGGTGAAGATGTGGCCGAGGTCCCCGCGCCTCTGCCCTACGGCCACTGGGACGCTCTCCTGCTGCCATCTGGCGGTCAGCCTGGGGACAGCAGCCGGCGAGCAGGAGAGAGGGGGCCTGAGCACGTGCTGGTGGAGGAAGCTGTGTGTGCTGGGAGCGAAAGCGAAGCGGTCCAAGCAGGGGACGTAAGTAAAAGAGAAGAGATCACTTCCTGCAGAGCCGTCTGTTCCTGGCCCAGAGATGCTGGCCAGCGGGGACGGCCCTCCCTGGGACCTGGCAGTGGGCTGGTGTCCAGCACCCAGGGCCTGGGCGAGCCGGTGCAGGACACACCCTGCAGACCGTCTGCAGGCCCCAGCGGCCCTGTGGGCTCAGCAGCAGGGCTGTTTCAACTAAAACCTCAGAGTCTGTGAATAACCTGGCTTTACACATGGGCAATAACACACGTCAGGTAACATCCTGTCCCCTGTCGGGGAGAAGGACGCAGAGGTGATCAGCAGGTCTTGAAGGTAGCCGTGGGCACGGGCTCAGGTGTGCGCGAGCCGTCACAGGAGGAGGTGGGGCGCAGAGCTGGAGCTGCTCGACAGTTGCCCCAGAATTACCTGTGGAAGCTGCAAGTGAGAAGCAGTCTCATAATTAGATAGTACGTAAAACACCCACGGGAAGAAATGTTATCTTGCCTTGAGAATGGAGTCTCATTAAGAACCTAGACGTGCTTGTGAGGTGTGCAGTCAGGCGGAAAAAAAAAAAGCAACACGTAAAATTGACCCACAAAATGATCCTCCATGGAGGATAAAAAGAAATAAGTCAAGATGTCAATACTGACCTTGGAACAACATGGGTGGGAACATGGGTCCCCTTAGAAGAGTGTTTCTTTCCATAATAAGTGCTGCACTCCACAATCCGAGGTTGGCTGAATCCACAGATATGCAGGAAGTGAGGACCTGCAGGGCCAACCGTGAGTTACATGCAGATTTTCAGCTGCCCGGAAGGTCGACCCCCCAGCACCCATGTCATTCAAGGGTCAGCTATAAAAGGAAAATAAAAACTTCTTTTTATACATAAATAATAGAAAATTTCATTTTTAACAGAATCCAGCAAGTGTGGGTCTGGGAAACTTAGAAGTATCATCATTTTAAAATGCAGCCTCCTCCATATAACATGTAGGGCTTACATTTGTCCTATATGTATCTCATTTGCCTCTTCAGGTGTTGCCACAGAAGAGACTGGTATGTAGAAGAAATCCATTCAGGATCTTTGAGTATCTGCAGCTCAGCCTAGAAGAGGTAATGTTTCCAGCGTGTGGTTTCTCAGCTGTGGGCCTCGGGCCTGGGCAACACGGTGTAGACAAGTCCTCCTCAGTGCGGTTCTGCCTGCAATTTGGTACCAAGACCGCCACAGGCAGCGCCCGCCGTCAGCCTGCCTGCATTTCACTCCTCGGCCTTCACTTTATCCACTCTAGGAGGACTATTTGTGGATCCTGCCCAGTATCATCCCACAGAGGTTTCAGGGGGTCACGTGACTCTTCTTTTGACATCAGGGTTTCAGATTGTCCAAATACCATTTTACTTTTTTTTTTTTTTTTTTTTTACCAGCTTCTGTAGAAACATGGTGCCCCAGATGGTAAAGAATCCACTTGCAAAGTGGGAGAACTGGGTTGGGAAGATCCCCTGGAGGAGAGCAAGGCAGCCCACTCTAGTATTCTTGCCTGGAGAGTTCCCATGGAGAGCGGAGCCTGGGGGCGCAAAGAGTCGGACACAACTGAGCGACTAAACATAGAAAAATCACAAATTTATTGAGACACAGAGTACATACATACCATTCTCTCATTTACAGTGTGCAGTGGTTTTATATGTGTGTGTGTGCACTGTGTGTGTGTGTGCGTGCTGTGTGTGTGCACTGTGTGTGTGTGTGCGCGCTGTGTGTGCTGTGCTTAGTCACTCAGTCGTGTCCGACTCTTTGCAACCCCATGAACTGCAGCCCACCAGGCTCCTCTGTCCATGGGATTCTCCAGGCAAGAATACTGGAGTGGGTTGCCATATCCTCCAGGGGATCTTCTCAACCCAGGGATCGAGCCCAGGTCTTCCACAATGCAGGTGGATCCTTAGCTGTCTGAGCCACCAGGGAAGCCCATATATGTGTGTGTACACATACACGCATATATGTAATTGTATATTTGTGTGTACACGCACGCACGCGCATATATGTAATTGTATATTTGTGTGTACACACGTGCGCGTATATATGATTGTATATTTGTGTGTGTACACACACGCACACACACGTATATGTAATTGTATATTTGTGTGTACACACACACGCATATATGTAATTGTATGTTTGTTTATTTAGCTCTGCTGGGTCTTTGCTGCTGCACAGGCTTTGCTCTAGCTGAGGTGAACAGGGCCCACTCTAGTTGTGGTGCGCAGGCTTCTCTTTGCAGCAGCTTCTTTAGTCGCTGAGCGTGGGCTCTAGAGCATTCGGGCTGCAGAGCGTGGGCTCAGTAGCTGGGGCACACAGGCTTAGTTGCACCGAGGCATGTGGGATCTTCCTGGACTGGGGATTGAACCTGTGTCTCCTACATTGGCAGGCAGATTCTTTACCACTGAGCCACCAGGGAACCCTGTGCAGTGGATTTTAGCATATTCCTAGAGCTTCGCCAGCTTTTTGTAAACTGTGATGCGTGCTCCGGGTCATGTCATGACAGCTGATTGTGTGAATGGATGGATTCTAAGTGTTTCCTTCTGCAGAATTACTAACATGTCCCCTTTATGGAAGCCTCAAAAGTAGGTGCAGGCAGGTTTCTAAACCTGCCTCCTGTTTTCCCTCTGGAGTTTCTCCGTCCTGTGTTCACACAGCCTCAAGAGCCTCCTTTTTTGCTTCTGTCTGTCCTGCACCCGGATTTGAAGACAGCGCCCCTCCTCCGTCTCATGTCTGTGGTTGTGCCCTTCTCCAGGGGCGCCCCTGCCTGCCTGGACGGCTCCTGCGGTGTCTGGCTCAGCTCCGGGCATCTCTGTGGGTCTCAAGCCACGCTCATTGAGCTCATCCACGCTGGTCATTCCCCAGATGTGCTCACAGAGCAATGGTGTCTCCCGCTGGCCCGAGCCTCTCTCCACAGTGCGGCCAGCAGGACACAGAAGAGCTCGCGGCAGGAAAGGACATCGGGATTTATTCCCTTAGTCTCCTCATTCTGCACACGAGACAGCAGAGTCTGCTGTCGAACACAGTGGTCACCAGCCACATGTCACTAGATAAACTAACTAAAATTGAGCAAAATTAAAAGCCCTGTCCTCGGCTGGCCTGCCACGTTTCAGAGGCTCAGGAGGCACACGTGGTGACTGTTGGGTAGTGCTGAGAACACCAGTCTCTAGTTGCTTGGCCTCTCTGAGCCTCGGGTGTCTGCACTGTGAAGTGAGGGTCGTGTAACGCCTCATGCATCAGCTGTTCTGGAATTAAATCATGCGTGTGATGGCCTCAGTGACGTGTGTTGTGTCGTGGTGCCCGGGGAGTGTGGTGCCCGCTGTTGCTGCCATTGCCATCGTCATTGTCACTTGTGCAAGCTCGTTAGTGGCTGGTTGGAACCCTTTCCTTTGTGATTCATGTCGAGAAAAATCATTCACCGGGTGCTTTCTGTGTCCAGGCCCTGGGCTGAATATTAACAGTACAGAGAGAAGCAGAATGCGGCTCAAGTCCTCAGATGGGATCGCGGTCCAGCTTGATGGGCACAGAGTGGGCAGTGGGCTGCACCTGTGCCACGGCCTCCTACCCGGTGCCTGACGTCTGTGAGGTGCTCGGTAACAATTTATCAATGGACGTGTACGCGGTCTGGGATTGGCCCAGAAACTGGTGGATCCAGAAGGGACGAGGTGCATGTCAGGAACCGGGAGCTCCATCTCTACTCCAGCCCGGTGGCCCGATGCTTCTCACTGACGGTCCTGTTCTCGCTTCCCAAATACCTGCTGAAGAAGTGCTGGAGTGACAGGAGACGAGGGGGACCTCATTCCTGCCAGCTGCTTGGTCCCCGAGAAATTCCGGAGACGTGCTGGCAGAAGTCTCCAGGCTGCTGCCAGTTAAGCCCAGCCCCGCTTCCCAGCTCTGTTTTGGCCAGTTTCCTTGGTTGCATCACCCCTGTTTATTAGCACCACCCGTGCAGTTTTCCATGTTTCCATAAATGTCCATAAGGAACATGGGCGGCCCTGCTGTGGTGGTTCAGAGCGGCTCTTAGGTTGAGAATGGTAGCTCTGAGCTGGCGTAGACCTCTGTCTTGGAGAGCTGTTTTTCACCTTGACGCTTTAGGCCCTGACCAGATCTAGTGATACGGCGTTAAAACCGTCTTAGGCTCATCCAGCCATCATATGGGTGGGTTTAGTTGCTAAGTCGTGTCCGACTCTTGCAACCTGGTGGACTGTAGCCCGTCAGGCTCCTCTCTCCCTGGAATTCTCCAGGCAAGAATACTGGAGTGGGTTGCCATTTCCTTCTCCAGGCGATCTTCCTGACCCAGGGATTGAACCCAGGTCTCCTGCAGTGCAGGTGGACTCTTTACCGACTGAGCTACCAGGGAAAGCCGTTATCCATTATTATTAGTACTCCCAAAGTAAAGGCTTACTGTGACATTTCAAGGAACAAAGTCGACATTCCCCACAGATCTCCCTGGACTTGTTCTTCACCCGCCTAGTTGTGTCCAGTTCTTTGCGACCAGTGGACTGTAACTGCCAGGCTTCTCTGTGCTTTACCATCTCCTGGAGTTTGCTCAAATTTATATCCATCGAATCTGTTACGCTGTCTTAACTATCTCATCCTCTGCTGCCCCCTTCTCCTCCTGCCTTCAGTCTTTCCCAGCATCAGGGTCTTTTCCAATGAGTCGGCTCTTCACAGCAGGTGGCCAAAGTGTTGGAGCCTCAGCATCAGTCCTTCCAAACACTATTCAGGGTTGATTTCCTTTAGGATTGATTGGTTTGATCTCCTTGCAGTCCAAGGGACTCTCAAGGGTCTTCTCTAACACCACAATTGAAAAGCATCAATTCTTTGGCGCTCAACCTTTATGGTTCAACATGACTACTGGAAAGACCATCGCTTTGACTATACAGACCTTTGTTGGCAAAGTGATGTCTTTGCTTTTTAATACGCTGTCTGGATTTGTCATAGCTTTCCTTCCAAAGAGCAAGTGTCTTTGATTTCATGGCTGCAGTCGCCATTCACAGTGATTTTGGAGCTCAAGAAAATGAACTCTGTCTCTTTCCCCGTTTTCCCCTTCTGTTTGCACGAAGTGATGGAACCAGATGGCATGATCCTATTAGTTTCTTGAATGTTGTTTTAAGCCAGCTTTTTCTCTCTCTCCTTTCACTCTCATCAAGAGGCTCTTTAGTTCCTCTTTATTTTCTGCCATTAGAGTGGTATCATCTGCATATCTGAGGTTATTGATGTTTCTCCCAGTTATCTTGATTCCAGCTTGTGATTCACACACTCCAGCATTTCTCATGATATACTCTGCATATAAGTTAAATAAGCAGGGTGACAATAGACAGCCTTGCCCAATTTGGAATCAGTCCATTGTTCCATGTCTGTTTCTAACCATTGCTTCTTGACCTGCCTAGAGGTTTCTTGGGAGGCAGATAAAGTGGTCTGGTATTACCATCTCTTTAACAATTTTCCACAGCTTGTTGTGATCCACACAGTCAAAGGCTTTCACACAGTCCATGAAGCAGATGTTTCCCTAGAATTCCCTTCCTTTCTCTGTGATTCAGTGGATGTTGGCAATTTGATCCCTGGTTCTTCTGCCTTTTCTAAACCCAGCTTGTACATCTGGAAGTTCTGGGTTCACATACTGCTGAAGCCTGGCTTGAAGGGTTTTGAGCATAACCTTATTAGCACGTGAAATGAGCACAATTATCCGGTAGTTTGAACATCCTTTGACAGTGCCCTCCTTTGAGATTGGAATGAAAACTGACCTTTTCCAGTCCTATGGCCACTGCTGAGTTTTCCAAATTTGCTGGCATATGGAGTGCAGCACTTTCACAGCATCATCTTTTAGGATTTGAAGTAGCTCAGCCGGAATTCCATCACCTCTAGTAGCTTTGTTTGCAGTTATGCTTCCTAAAGCCCACTTGACTTCACACTCCAGGATATCTGGCTCTAGGTGAGTGACCACACCATTGTGGTTATCCGGGTTACTAAGACCTTTTTTGTATAGTCTTCTGTGTATTTTTGCCATCACTTCTTAATCTTTTCTGCCTCTGTTAAATCCTTATCATTTCTGTCCTTTATCGAGCCCATCTTTGCATGAAATGGTCCCTTCGTATCTCCAATTTTCTTGAAGAGATCTCCAGTCTTTCCAACTCTATTGTTTTCCTCTATTTCTTTGCATTGTTCATTAAAGAGGGCCTTTTGTCTCTCCTTGCTATTCTTTGGAACTCTACATTCACTTGGGGATATCTTTCCCTTTCTCCTTTGCTTTTTGCTTCTCTTCTTCGTGCAGCTATTTGTACGGCCCCCTCAGACAACCACTTCGCCTTCTTGCATTTCCTTTTCTTGGGGATGGTTTTGGTCACTGCCTCCTGTGCAGTGTTGTGAGCCTCTGTCCATAGTTCTTCAGGCACTGTGTCTACAAGATCTAATCCCTTGAATCTATTCATCGCCTCCACTGTATAACCATAAGGGATTTGATTTAGATCATACCTGAATGGCCTAGTGGTTTTCCCTGCTTTCTTCAATTTAAGCCTGAATTTTGGGATAAGGAGGTGATGATCTGAGCCACAGTCAGCTTCCAGTCTTGTTTTCACTGACTGTGTAGAGCTTCTCCATCTTTGGAGTATAATCAGTCTGATTTCGGTGTTGACCATCTGGTGATGTCCGTGTGTAGAGTCGTCTCTTGTGTTGTTGGAAGAGGGTGTTTGCTATGACCAGTGCGTTCTCTTGGCAAAGCTCTTTTAGCTTTTGCTCTGCTTCATGTCGTACTCCAAGGCCAAACTTGCCTATTATTCCAGGTATCTCTTGACTTCCTGCTTTTGCATTCCAATTCCCCACGAAGAAAAGGACATCTCTTTTTGTTGTTAGTTCTAGAAGGTCTTGTAGGTCTTCATAGAACCACTCAACTGCTGCTTCTTCGGCGTCAGTGGTTGGGGCATAGACCTGGATATATAGTGTAATGATGAATGGTTTGCCTTGGAAATGAACCAAATTCATTCTGTCGTTTTTGAGATTGCATGCAAGTGTTGCATTTCAGACTCTTTGGCTGACGAAGAGCTCCTCCATTTCTTCTAGGGGATTCTTGCCCACAGTAGTACATAGAATGGTCATCTGAATTAACTTTGCCTGTTCCTGTCCATTTTAGTTCACTGATTCCTAAGATGTTGATGTTCACTTTTACCATCTCCTGCTTGACCAGATCTAATTTACCTTGATTTACAGGCCTAACATTCCAGGTTCCTATGCAAATTGCTCTTTACAGCATTGGACTTTACTTTCACCACCAAACACATCCACAGCTAAGCGACATTCCCACTTTGTCTCAGCCTCTTTGTTCCTTCTGGAGCTATTAGTAATTGCCCTCCACTTTTCCCCAGTAGTATATATGATGCCTTCCAACCTGGGAGGCTCATCTTCCAGTGTTATATCTTTTTGCTTTTTCATACTGTTCATGTTCATGGGGTTCTCGCCGCAAGAATACTAGAGTGGTTTGCCATTCCCTTCTCCAGTGGACTGCATTTTGTCAGAACTCTCCACTGTGACCCTGCACAGCATGGCCTGTAACTTGATCAAGTTATGCAAGCCCCTTCAACACTGATGACTTAATTCTAAAGAATGCCAACCCCACTGGAACAAGATCCTCCCCATCTATAAGTCGATCAGAATGGGGATTACTTAAACAGGGTGGTCAGGGAAGACCTATCTGAGGAGTGACCTTTGATTCCAGCTGTGGGAGCAGCAGTTACAAAGGCCAAGGCAGGAACGAGCTCAGTGCATCAGAAGAGAAGTGCAGCAACCTGCTGGGAAGAGTCACAAGGCTGTTGGCAGTGAAGTCAGGTGTGCAGCCAGGCGCCTGGGAGCAGGGGGTCGTCCCGTGTTGGGAAGGTGGCTCGGGCTGCCCTGGAGAAGAGGCTGTGGGGCCAGAGTGCGGGGCCCTTTGCAGAAGTACAGGCAGGAGGAGACCACTGGTCTTCAGACGAGATCAGGCGCATTCAGGTGGTATGGCCGTAGACCCGCTGCTCTTCAGAGCAGCTCTCGATTTGGATCTGGGTAGAACTAAAGTAGTTATCACACCACTTTTCTCTTAAAAACTGTCGAGGGATGCTGAGGAGCATCTTATGTGGATTATATCTGTTGATGTTTACCAAATTATATATTTAAATGAAAATTTAAGTATGTGTTTATTATCTCATTTTACATGATAATAAACCCACTGAAATCATATTTTCATGAAAAACAACTATATTCTTTCAAAGCAAAACAAGTCGAGTGAGAATAGCATGGTTTTTTCACTTTTGCAAAGACAGTAAGGTGAGGCTGAAGGGAAGCGCCCTGGATTCTCACATCCGCTGCTCCGTTCAGCCTGTGGTGGTATTGCCTGTGTCAGAGCCTCTGGGGAGAATGAGTCTTAATCTCAGGACATGGTTTTGACCTTGTGGCTTCCTTCAAGGGTCTTGGGGACCCTAGGATCTCCCAACTGGCCACACCTCGAGGACCACTGCTATAAAGAGAAATGTTATCAGGTGGCCAGGAGAGGGTGACGATGGGGTGGACTGGGGTGATTTCTGAGGGTTGGGAAGGTATTTTCTTAGCAGAGCCTTGCCACTCCTTGAAAGCCCTCCCTGCACCTTCACAGCTGTGGTCTCGCGTCCTAAACACTGGACAGGGAGGACAGCAGTCGTCAGCACCAAGGACAGCAGCCTGAGGGCTTGGGGGGCCCTCCAGGGTACTTGTCGTTTGATCAGCCGTCAGCACCAAGGACAGCAGCCTGGGGGTGGTGGGGGTGTGGCAGGGGACCTGCCTTTCTGCTGCCACCTTTAGCAGAGGGCCCTCGACAGGGAACCTGTCGTTTGATCATTAGCCTCGTCTTCCATCCTCAAGTTTAAAAAGAAAGTAGCATGTAGAGCTGCCATTTTAGTCACCGTCTACTGCAGACCAGCCTCACCTGAGTCTTTCATATGTAAACTCAGATCCCAGCCCCCTTCTACAGACGGAGCACATAGCAGGGCCTGTTTCCTCATGTCAGTGCTAGGCATCCTTTTGGTTTTGTCAGAAGGTTATTTTTATTTCCACGTCAGAGTGATCTTACCCAACTGAGCCTGACTTTGCCGTTTCCCCCTTGTATCCCCATGTGAGGGAAGCATGGTGTCATATGATGAAGTTAATGGAAAGATGGGGTTTACTTGTTAGGAAATCACTTTACGGCAAGTGACCAAGAAACTCATTTGATTATGAGTCAACCCAAGTCTGTGTTGCTCACTTTCCACAAATTTCTTTGTTTTTATTCTACAATTTTTTTTTCCTGGTTATTTTACAGAGGAAAATCTAGTGAGCAAAAGTTTCTACTGTTATTGCTCTTTATGTCATTTTTCAGTTTAACTTTGTGGTTTTTTAAAAGAGAAAATACATGGAAATTTTCATAAAAGTGTTTTTTTTTCTGCTGATTCTAAACTATCCTGTGACATTCCTATTTTACCCCTTTGAAATCTGAATGAACCATATATTTTTAAAAGTACGTGACCAATTGGATGGTGCAAAGGACATTCACTGATACTTAAGGCAAAAAGAATTCAATCTGTGAAATAGTTTGTCAAGAACAAGGAACAGTTTCTGATGAGCATTTTCTCCTTGTCCTGTTTTTAGGCCTTCTTCCTGGTCTATGCTCTGGGATGTCTGAGTATTTACTATGAAAAGGTAAGGTGTTTTATTCACACAATCCACTTAAAATTCCCTGAGCTCAAAAGCACGTTGTAATACTTTTCATATTGCTTTACTCCAAGTGTATCTACTTTCACTGGATAAAACTGGACTTGAATTTTTTTTCTCTAGGGTTAGTCTTTGGATCCTGAATTGGGACTGTTCAGGCAAAAAAGCCAACTTTGACCCTTTGAGACTAAATTTCATTCCCAGATCCTAGGAGAAGAGCAGTGTCTTTATCTGATGATCAGGAAATCTGTAAGAATAGTACTGAAAATTAACAGCAGAAATGAAAACCACCTGTGTTTAGCACCCAGTTCAGTGAAGGTTGTGAGTCAGGTACCTTGCATGCGGTACTTCTGGGCCTTAGCCCCACGCATGAAGAGTTTTACAGATGAGGTAACTGAGGCGCAGGAAACGAGCCACCCACAGGGTCACGCAGCTAGTCTGGTTAGAATTAGCATTTGAACTGATGCCAGGGCAGCTCCAAGGCCCACAATTTTGTGTTGTAGCCTGCTGCCCTTGGAAGATCATTAATCCCATTTCCAGTGAAGGAGCTGGGGGCGGTGGGAGGTGAGAGTTCACTGCACCTGTCTGTACTTTCTGAATTTTGGACCTTGTGAATACAATACCTCTTCAAAAAAACTCAAACGAAGTTAAAATCAAGGTGAAAAAGCTAAGCAGAACATCAGACAGCAGGAGTGAAGTGAAGTTGCTCAGTCGTGTCCGACTCTTTGCGACCGGCTCCTCCATCCATGACATTTTCCAGGCAAGAATACTGGAGTGGGTTGCCATTGCCTTCTCCAGGGGATCTTCCCTGCCCAGGGATTGAACCCGGATCTCCCGCACTGTAGACAGACGCTTTACCATCTAAGCCACCAGGGAAGCCAGGAGAACGTGTATTTTATTCTGTCCTTGGGAGCACATGTCACATCATTCAGCAGATTCTAACCCCGTAAATCTTTTTCAGAGTATTCCCGTGGCTTGGGAACAGGTGTGTGGCTTGCGGGTTACTAATTTTCTCAGGTGGCAGCCCTTCTCACCCCACCCTGTGTCCTCCCCTGGGCCCTTGCCGACACTCATCAGGACGTGCCAACTGCCCTGTAGCATCCTCAGACTCTGAAACGCAGTGGGCTGTCCAAGTCAGAGTCCAGCCTTGTCTACCAGACTCTTGCTTGTTTTGTGGGGGGATGGATTTGAAGACCACACACATACGGAGTTTCCACTGTAGGAACAACTGTTTTGGGTTTTTGTTTTGTTTTGTTTTTTTAAAGAAGAAAAAAGTCTCAACTAGAGCTCATATTTATAGTGTTAAGATCTTAGGCTGAGACAAACTGAGCAGGTCTTATTGAGTGATGGAGCCGTGAACCAAGTAAAGAATGGTCCCTTTTACTCAAGGCCGAAATGGAGCAGGAAGCTTTCCACACTTCCCTGGTGCTTTGTGTGGTGGTTTTGAATTGACACGTGAGAATGTTATCTGAGCCATGGTGTCTTCAAGTCCGACCTTAGAAACAAGCAGTTGGATTATTAATTTGTGCTATGGGATTAATTACCTAGCTTCAGTGACTAAATGGAGTATCTTTTCTTTTAAGGCTTTTACAGAATTAACTTTTTGCATTTCTGAACGTGGCCCACCATACTGTAGCTACCCATCAGGGTCTGTACATGCTGGAACATGCGCCCTCGGCTTTGGTGGCCCCCTGGCCCACCCGCGTTCCTCTGCCTGGGCTGTTCTCCCCCACCACCCTGTCCACTGCCTTCCCCGCCCTCACTTGGCTGCTCCCTGTCTCCAGAGTGGCTGTCTTGGGGGAGCTTCGCCCAGGTCCTCTGTGACTTTGCTGTCCAGTAGAAATATGATAGGAGCCTCACACGAGAGCCTCGTGCATAATTTTTAATTTTCTAGTAGCCACATTGAAAAGGTTTTTATTATTTTTAGTCAGCTGAAATTGATTTACATAGTTTATTTAACTGAACATATTTAAACCTACTGAGATAGTCGTAACCCAACATATTTAAAACTGCTTCTCTTTTGCATACAAGTTTGCATTCTCTTTTGCGTACGAAGTCTTTGAAACTCAGTGTTTGTTTATCGCAGTTCAGGGGAGTGGCTGGCGGCCGCCACACTGGACATCGCGGGCCTGTATCTTCCAGCTAAAACCCTTCATCATGGGCACCATCTTCAGCTCACATTTGGTAGAGATGTTGATTCTCTGGCTGGGTGCCCGTGGGTACACACGTAGTAATGCCTGGTCTTCTCCCACCAACCGTAGGAGCCTCTAACGATCATGAAGCTCTGGAACGCTTTCACCACAGTTCAGCCCACATTCAGGACGACCTACATGGCATACCATCACTTCCGCAGCAAGGGCTGGGTGCCCAAGCCCGGACTTAAGTACGGAACAGATTTGCGTAAGTGATTTCTTGGCCTCGCAGGTGCATGAATCAGGCTTAGGGTCCAGGTCAGATCCTGGGGTGAATATGGAATCGGTTATGTGTGGTTGCTATTTTTTTCCTGAGATGCTTTCCTCCTCCTGGCTTAGAAAAGAACGTTTGGGTGAGGTTGGAGGGTATGTTTTTCCCTCTTGTCTGCTCTGAGATCTTAAAAGAATCCACAGCCCCCCGCCCCCCCCCCCCCCCCACCTCTCATTAGTTTATGATCCTGTGACGAAGGGTGGTCCCTTGTCTTCTGGGAGAGTTTCCTTTGGCAAATTCTGTGCAGTCACCATTAATAATCATGGTGTACTGGTGATGATAGTGACAGCGATCCTCTCTTGAGCCCTCGCTTAGTGCCAGGCATTCGACATTCATGACCTCCTTTAATCCTAACAGCAGTTCTGCGAGACAGGTGCTCTGTCTCATTTTTCTGATAAGGAGACTGCAGTTGTGATAGAAAGGGTCACCTGCCCCTAAAAGTTTCCAGGGCGAGTGTCAGAGCGCTACACTCTGAATGCTGGAACCCAGGCTCCTAGAAACTTGCATATGGCACTGCCTTCCTGCTCTTGACGTCAAGGAAGGAGTCAGGGCCCTGCAAGCACCGCACTCACCAGAACATCGCTGAGGGCCTCGTGTGAGCCAGGTCTCCTTAGGCGCCAGGAACACAAGGCTGAACATGACAGGCAAGCTGCCTGGGTGGGCTCGCTCCTTACGTGCTGGGAGGGGACGAGCAAGCAGCCGCGCAAATACGCACTGTGGGCACTGAGAAAAAGAAAGTGGGATAGAGTGACGGCAGAAGGAAGGGGGATGCATAGGGGAAGACTCTGAAAAGATGTGCCCCAAACACCAACAGCTCAAGTGCGACCCCGGTGAGGGAACAGGTCCCCTGAGAGTGTGAGGAAGAACCCCTGGGGCCCAGAGGAGTAGCCTTTTGCAGAGGTCCCTCCCCGGGGAGAGTCGGGCTGGGGGAGATCACGTGGGCCCTGGCACAGACTTGGGAGGTTATTCTGCCTGTTGGAAGTCTGAGGGGCTCTCAAGCAAAGGAGTGACTTACATCTAACAACTCGATTCAGTAGGACCTTTGCTTTCTTACTAATAGATGGTGGGGTTAGGGTGGGATGAGGGGAGCAAAAAGTGGAAGCAGAGAGAGGAGTCAGGGAAGCTGACCTCACCAGCCTTGCAGATGGAATAGGAAGCAGCGTCTGGGGGAGGAGAGGAATTCAGGGTCACGCCTAGATTCTTGGATTTGTGTTTTGGACATAGTAAGTCAACTGGGAGCGGTGGGGAGAGGGGGAAGATACTGCAAAGATGGGCGATTCTGGAGCCCAGGAGAGCCTAAAGGTACACTCTTGCCGGGGGGTGGTTGCATCACTAGGCCTGGGCAAGTGGGCAAAGTTTCTTGGGATCCCCTACTGCAGGGGTCCCCAGCCTCCAGGATCGAATGCCTGGCGATCTGAGGTGGAGCCGATGTAATGATAATAGAAAGATGTGATGCACGTGAGTCATCCCCAGACCCCACCGGTCCATGGAAAAACTGTCCTCCACGGAACCAGCCCGTGGTGCCAAAACGTTTGGGGGCCGCTGCCCTCTAGCACTGCTGCTCCCGATAAGCCCCTGAAACTTCGCCACATCCACCCAGTGGGTGCTTCCTGGGAGCTCTTGAGGATGCACATGAGGAGCAAACAAAGATGTCATGTTTGAGAGGACTCCTATGACGTCATGGCCCCCAAGGTCTATAAGCTCGATCATGTACTATTCCGTGTGTTTGTGAGCCTTTCCTTGTTAATGCGCAAAGAAAGCCAGTTCAGTCTTTTAAATCCTTAAGTGCTCTAAAATCAAGTGTGCTTAACCTAGAATCATAGGATGATTTTCAAGGGGTACTAGGCATCCCCCCAGAATTTTATTCAAAATTGCGTGTTTGTAAACGGGTGCGTTTTCCCGCGTCAAGAATGGGTTGTTGTCGTTCAGTCTCTCAAGTCATGTCCGACTCTGCGCTCCCACGGACTGCAGCCCGCCAGGTTCCCCTGTCCTTCACTGTCCTGGAATCTGCTCAGATTCATGTCCCTTGAGTCAGTGAAGCTGTCTAGCCATCCCATCCTCTGCCACCCCCTTCTGCTTTCATTAAATTCTCAAAGTGGGTCAGCAATATATATAAAGCTTAAGGAGTGCCCACCCCTCTAAGATAAAGGCTCCTGTTGTTTCTTCTGGGCCTGGGTTTCAGGTACAGATGTCCTAACTCTGGGTCACCACGTGAATGATCAGGATGACGTCGAGCTTAGCTTGCAGAGTCACCCACAGGTCGTGGCACTTAATTGAGGGGAGCCTGTGGCCGGCCATCACCGGCTCCCCCCTGCCTTCCTCCTCCCCGGGGAAGAGCAGCCGCCCAGGCCCCACGCTCGGCAGGCCTTGGCCGGTGCGCTCAGTGAATGGGTGAAATGTGAGTGGGGTTTTCTAGCCGACAAGGCCACAGTGACGCACTCAGAGGCGGCGGGGGTGACGGAGAGAGCCCTTTGGGGCTCACGGCCAGCTCAGTGTCTTGCTGCCTGTGTGACCTCAGGAAGGTTACTATGCCTTTCAGCTTCCGGTCACTCATCATGTAACATGGATGACATCATATTTATAAAGCAACATCTTTATAAAAAAAGTAAAAACAGAAAGTTGCAGGGGCGGAACCTCTGTCGAGTGCGGTGTAAGCATACCTCATCACATGTGCTTTCAGTAGTCAAGTCGTCTTTGTGGAGGGTGAGTAGAGAGAACTTTCCTTGTTTAAAAATAAACAGCCTTGTAAGGATTGATGAAAGGGTGGACAGACGGACAGACTTTTTAAAAAGGAAATGCATCCACTGCGGTTTCCCAGCTCCCCAAGGCCTTTGCCGTGCTGGGGGGTGTTTTATGCACTTGGAGGCGCTCGTGTGGTTACTGTGAGCCCGGGTCCTGGCCCAGCAGCACCGCGAAGGGCGTCTTCCGGCCAGAGTCCGGGAGCTGTGCTGGCCTGCGGTGAGGGGCGTGGCCCCCGCCCCAGGCGCAGCGGCAGGGTGCTTCCCATGTCCAACGCTGCCGTTTTCATTTGGAAGGCCGGCAGTGCAACCACACCCATGCTAGAGCTGCCGGCACAGGTACCACCAAGGACACGCTCCCTTCACAGTTGTTCCTGCTCACAGAGGCAGTGACTCACGACAGAGGGCCACTGTGAAACTCACGTCTTATCAGGGAGACTCTTCCCTGGACTAAGTCCTGTGAGTCCAGTTTCACTCCAGCAGCGGCACGTGCTGAACAGGCAACACTATCTCAGGTCAGGCGCAGCTGCCCAGCCGCTTGACCATGAATGCCCACAGCAGACAACCAGGCCAGGAACCACGCGAGAGCCCTTCCTTACACACACCCCCATCCCCCTGCAAAGCCCCCTTGGCTGCCGGCTCCTCTGGGCACCATCAGCTTGCCTATTGCCTTTCCCTTCCCATCTTATTTCATCTTCATGCTCCATGAGGCTTGTGGCGCTCACCTCCTCCTACAGCCGAGGAAATTGAGGTTTCAGAGGGTCAGGGCAGATACCAAGGGTCCCACAGCTGGTTGTTGTCGTTCAGTCATTCAGTCGTGTCCAGTGCTTTGCGACACCATGGACTGCAGCACGCCAGGCTTCCCTGTCCTTTAGTATCTCCCAGAGTTTCCGCACATTCATGTCCATTGAGTCAGTGATGCCATCCAACTGTCTCATCCTCTGTTGCCCCCTTCTCCTCCTGCCTTCAGTCTTTCCCAGCATCAGTGTCTTTTCTAATGAGTAGGCTCTTCACATCGGATGGCCAAAGTGTTTAAATGAATCAGTCCTTCAATGAATATTTAGGGTTGATTTCTTTTAGGGTTGGCTTGTTTGATCTCCTTGCAGTCCAAAGGACAAGAGTCTTGGTTCTCCAGAACTATGGTTCAAAAGCAGCAATTCTTCGATGTTTGGCCTTCCTTAAGGTCTGACTCTCACATCCATACATGACTACTGGAAAAGCCATAGCTTTGACTAGATGGACCTTTGTTGGCAAAGTGATGATGTCTCTGCTTTTTAATATGCTGTCTAGGTTTATCATAGCTTTTCTTCCAAGAAGCAAGCATCTTTTAATTTCATGGCTGTAGTCACTGTCTACATTGATTTTTGGAGCCCAAGAAAATAAAATCTATCACTGTTTCCACTTTTTCCCTTTCTATTTCCCATGAAATGATGGGACCAGATGCCTTGATCTTAGTTTTTTTTAATGCTGAGTTTTAACCACAGTTGGTAAGTACAGAGATTAGGGCTCTTTGTGTTTCAGCTCCATGTAGTTCCCACCATAGCTAAGTAGTGTTGCCAGCCAGAAAGCCAAAACCCAGCTCCAGGACTTTTGTTTTTGTCCTAGACATGCAGTTGCTGGCGGCCTTAGCCCAGACTTCTAGTCACTCCTGAGCCTCCTCCCCACCCATTTCAGTTGTGGATTCGCATTGACTGGCCACGTGATTTCACAGCTCCCTGCAAATTAGAAGTTGCAAATCGGACGAAAAATGGGTGTCGTGGGAAGCCAGCAGAGACAGGATGTCCAGAGCCCAGAGAACCATCACGTGTCGTGGAGAGCTGGCAACTGGCTCTGCCCCGGGGAGAGGCATCAGGGGCCCCGTGCCCTCACCCAGCAGGGAGGAGTGCCTTCATCCCATCTCTTCTCCAGTCCTGTCCTAAGCCACCCTAAGCTTGTTTTTCCTACCGACTATGTGTTTTTGTTAACGTCGTCCACATTTGTACATCTAATCCCTATTAATTCATATGTGGTTTTGGACACAGCTCCTGAGAAGATTCTCCTCCGTAATTATGAAAGTGAAGTCGCTCAATCGTGTCCGACTCTTTGTGACCCCATGGACTGTAGCCTACCAGGCTCCTCCATCCGTGGGATTTTCCAGGCAAGAATACTGGAGTGGGTTGCCATTTTATAACACCGTATAATACCTAAGAGAAATTGGAGTTATTCATTAGCATCATCTAAGTTTTCAGTCCGTCTTTTCAGTTTCGTGCTTGTTCCTGCAGTGTCTTTTGTGGCTGTTCGGATTCTGATTTTTTTTTTTTTGACAGGCTCCACTCGAGGTTCGTTTGTCACACGGAAGATTTATCCATTTTATAGTTTCCTAGGGAGGCTATGAGAAATGACAACAAACTGGGGCCCATAAAGCCGCAGAAGATCCGGAGGCGGGAGCCTCAAACCGCGGTGTGGGCGGGGCCACGCTCCCTCCGCCCCTCCCCTCGTCCAGGTTCCGGTGGCGCCAGACGTTCCTTGGCCGTGGCTGCGTCGCTTCAGTGTCTGCAAAGTTCCTTCTTCCCAGCACGATCACGTTCACGGGATTGGGATGCAGACGTGTCTTTGGGGGCCGCCAGTCAGCCAGCACTGCAGTCCCTTCAGTCTCTTCATCTAAGAGCCCCTCCACCTGTTGGTTTCCTGTGACGGGGACTCGTGTGAAGTCCTGTAGGATGTCCCACAGTCTGGGCAGGTGTGATCACTTCCTCACGGTTAGGCTAGGCTCACCAGTTTTCAGCCGGCACGGGTGATGTGTGTCCTTAGGGGCCGCGTCCAGGAGTGGATGATATCAGGTTGTCCTGCTGCTGGCGAAGCTGTTCTTTTGCTAAGTTGGTTGTTGTCAGACATCTGCATTTTTCCTTTTGTAGTTCACAGGTGTTTGTAGAGTGAGACTGACTATCTGGTACCCCGGTAGTTACAGTGGTTCCCCGAATTAATTGTTACACTCGTCACCATTTTCACCAGTTACTGCACTCCACCATTCATTCCACACGTCACACCCTCTCTTCTCTCTGCCCCTTCAGACTTTATTTTAAATACCCAGTATCCCTTAGACTGAGTTTTCATCTTTTCTACTTGGAGGCATTTCTGTAAAACTGTCTCCTTTTTTCGCTCTGGATGCACTGTTACTATGGCAATGACTGTTATCACAGGTAACCTTCGAGCACCTCCACCTACATTATTTTCCCCGATTCCCATAAGGAGATTGGAACACAGGTGTCATCGTGTGGTCTTGGCACTGCTGAGCCTTGAACAGGGGTCTGACTGATGCTGTGTTCATGCTTCTAACCCCTGAGATGTACCTCCATCGTAGTCAGGCATCCGAGGGCCTGAAGTGGGGGGTCAGACTTTCTTTCAAGCTGTGTCATCTTCCAGTTGAGTCTCATCCATGAAGGGTGTGTAACTGATCAGAGATAATGGCATTTGAGAACTGGAGGAGATTGTAATTTCCCTTCATGTCTTCATTTTATGGGTTGGGGGACCGAGGCTCAGAGAAGTTAATGACGTGCTTAGAGCCCCACAACTGGGAGTGGCAGAGATCTGAACGAAGCAGAGCCCGGAATTCAGCCTCATCCTGGTAGGGGGTCTCCTTCCACTGCACCACAGCCCAGAAGCTGAGAAATGGGTGTTTAGATATTTACTTCCGTTTGGACCCTTACCCAGTGAATTTGAGCTGACTTGCCAAATAATTTAAATACGATTTAAATAGGAATTCTGTTCATAGTAAGGAAACACAACCATGGGAAGTAGAGGTGGAGGGTTGCTGTATCATCAATAGGGTCTTTGACCCGTTCTGACCTCATGGTGCTGGAGCCAAAGGGAAACGTGATTAACTACAGGATCAATGTGGCCCAGAAGGAAAAGTTCTACCAGTTCCTCAAGGAAACAAAGCTTTTCTGCTTTGGTTTTTCCAAGAGCTCACGGATATAACTGTGTTAGTTAAAGTAATGCCTGCAGCTGTGGTTGCCCCAAATTTCAGGGGCTTAGCGAACACTTGAAGTTAATTCTATTTCTGTGAAATCCAAAGCTGGTATCTAGATGGTGGTTGGACCAACTCCCAAAGGGGCTGCAGGAGCCTGGCTTCTTCATGTGGCCCCACGGGCTTCACGTGGCTTCAGAAAGCGACAGGCACAGGTTGGTGTCTGTGAGAGCTTCAAGGCCAGCCCGGAAGGGCCCATGACGCCCAGTCACACCTGGCCGGTGCTCGGGAGGCTGAGACGGGTCTCTCACCTGCCTGGAGAAGGAGCAGACGGGTTTGGTGGGCAGATGGCTGCGCCCCATCTTGCTTGAATTTGGGTTTCATTTGTGCGGTGCGGGTGGGACGAGGGCGTTAGGGTCTCAACAACAGATTTGCTTTGCTAAGTGCATTCTGTTCTGGGGAAAAAACAGTTTGGGTTTTGAAACTAGACCCGAGGGAGTGCTGCAGATCACCCACGTGCGGAGCACCGGGTGTTCGTGTCCCTTTGAGGATAGAAAGCACTTCATCAAGTAATAAAGTGAGAGTTTGATTTCGAGTGGTCATACGGTTTCTTTTTCCTTTGCAGTGCTGTATCGAAAAGGCCCTCCATTTTACCATGCCAGGTTTGCAGTGATTTTTTTTTTTTTCCGTTGGAGTGCAGTTGATTTACAATGTTGTGTTGGTTTCAGGTGTACAGCAAAGCGATTGATATGCATACACATATATTCTTTACTTTTTAGATTCTTTTTTCGTATAGGTTATCACAGAATATTGAGTAGAATTCCTTGTGCTATACAGTAGGTCCTTATTCATTACCTGTCTTATACAGAGCAGTGGGTGTGTGTGCATCCCAAGCTCCTGATTTAATCGAGTGATTTTTAAATAAGGTAATGACTTAAAGGGACAGGAGGAAATTTCTGAGCTCCAGTTTAATTTTCAGAGGCACACGATTCCTCCTGGCCTAATAGTCAAATTCCTCCTGGCCTAACAGGAATCAACACTATATGTCTGTACCTTGTACATTAATGTCCTTACGCTATAAAACAAATAGGTCAGGACAGTAAACATCGAGTTAATCTGTGTAGTTACTAATATAGAATAATTGTTCATCTTCATATCAGTGAGTGTTAGTATCTAAACAGGTGAGTGAATTCACAGCTTTCATGTTGGGAGAGAGATTCCTGTTCCCTTCCTGTAATTGCTGAAATCAGGCTGACTGTAATGTAAAGTATGAGTTTTTCATTAAAATATTTTCCCAGGCATAGTTTAGGGGAATTGAGGACCAGATGAGGTATGCTTCTGTCTTCTGCATTGTTCTTGGTAGGACAGCGTTCTTTTTAGATGGGTTGACATCATGCTTTTCATTTCTGGAATGCCCCTACTGTGTTTTATAGTTACTCCGTCATCGTGGAGCTGGTGGACGACCATTTCCAGGGTGCTCTTCGCAGACCTCTCAGCTGGAGATCCCTGGCTGCCTTGAGCAGAGTTTCAGTCAGTGTCTCCAAGGTAACGGAGCATCAGCTTTGGGGTTCACATGTCGCTTAAATGGTTGAATCTTCATATTAAATGTTTCGGAAGCATGAAAGTCATCTGTGGGCGCCGCAGAGCATTTGTGCCAGAGGAGCTCTGGAAGCTGGCCCTCCTCTCATGCCCTCCCCTCTGCCCCCACCAGTGGGTGCGCAGCTCCAGGGACTGAGCCCTAAGGTTCCCCATGGGCATGGGTGTCAGTGAGCCTTACCTTCCTTCGCGGGGGCAGGACCCACCAGGATGTGCTCAGAATCCACCCATACGCATTCACAGATGACTCAGAAAACACGGACACGTTCGTTTTCACAGGTAGCAGGTCTCTCAGAGAAAGAAAGGGAATTAATACTTATCACTGAACACCCCTGATGACCCGCCCATAAGAATAAGACCCAGTTTCCCCCTCAGTCAGTCTCTCCCATCAGGGAGCTTCCATAACCCTCTTATCCTTCTCCATCAGAGGGCACACAGACTGAAACCACAGTCATAGGAAACTAGCCAATCTGATCACATGGACCACAGCCTTGTCTAACTCAGTGAAAGTGTGAGCCATGCGTGTAGGGCCATCCAAGACGGACGGGTCACGGTGGAGAGTTCTGACAAAATGTGGTCCACTGGAGAAGGGCCTGGCAGACCACTTCAGTATTCTTGCCTTGAGAACCCCCTGAACAGTATGAAAAGGCATGAAGATATGACACTGAAAGATGAACTCCCCAGGTCGGTAGGTGCCCAGTATGCTACTGGAGATCAGTGGGGAAATAAATCCAGAAAGAATACAGATATGGAGCCAAAGCAAAAACAACACCCAGTTGTGGATGTGACTGGAGAGAGAAGCAAGGTTCAGTGCTGTAAAGAGCAATATTGCATAGGAACCTGGAATGTTAGGTCCATGAATCAAGGGAAATTGGAAGTTGTCAAACAGGAGATGGTAAGAGTGAATGTCGACATTTTAGGAATCAGTGAACTAAAATGGACTGGAATGTGTGAATTTAATTCAGATGACCATTATATCTACTACTGTGGGCAAGAATCCCTTAGAAGAAAAGGAGTAGCCATCATAGCCAACAGAAGAGTCTGAGATGCAGTACTTGGGTGTACTCTCAAAAACGACAGAATGATCTCTGTTGGTTTGTCCAAGTCAAACCATTCGCTATCATGGTAGTCCAAGTCTGTGCCCCCAACAGTAATGCTGAAGAGGCTGAAGTTGAACGTTCTGTGAAGACCTACAAGACCTTCTAGAACTAACAAACACCCCCAAAAGATATCCTTTTCATTATAGGGGGCTGAAATGCAAAAGTAAGAAGTCAAGAAACACCTGGAGTAACAGGCAGATTTGACCTTGGAGTACAGAATGAAGCAGGGCAAAGAACGCACTGGTCATAGCAAACACCTTCTTCCAACAAAACAAGACTCTACACATGGACATCACCAGATGGCTAACACTGAAATCAGATTGATTATATTCTTTGCAGCCAAAGATGGAGGAGCTCTATACAGTCAGTGAAGCCTAGAAGCTGACTGTGGCTCAGATCATCAGCTCATTATCCCAAAATTCAGGCTTAAATTGAAGAAAGTAGGGAAAACCACTAGACCATTCAGGTATGACCTAAATCAAATCCCTTACAATTATACGGTGGAAGTGAGAAGTAGATTTAAGGGACTAGATCTGATAGAGTGCCTGATGAACTATGGACGGAGGTTCATGACATTGTACAGGAGACAGGGATCAAGACCATCTCCAAGAAAAAGAAATGCAAAAAAGCAAAATGGCTGTCTGAGGAGGCCTTACAAAAAGCTGTGAAAAGAAGAGAAGTGAAAAGGAAAGATATACCCATTTGAATGCAGAGTTCCAAAGAATAGCAAGGAGAGATAAGAAAGCCTTCCTCAGTGATCAGTGCAAAGAAATAGAGGGTAAACAATAGAATGGGAAAGACTGGAGATCTCTTCAAGAAAATTAGAGATACCAAGGGAACATTTCATGGAAAAACGGGCTTAAAGGAGAGAAATGGTATGGACCTAACAGAAGCAGAAGATATTAAGAAGAGGTGGCAAGAATACAGAGAAGATATGTACAAAAATCTTCACGACCCAGATAATCATGATCGTGTGATCACTCACCTAGAGCCAGACATCCTGGAACATGAAGTCAAGTGAGCCTTAGGAAGCATCACTATGAACAAAGCTAGTGGAGGTGATGGAATTCCATTTGAGCTATTTCAAATCCTGAAAGATGATGCTATGAAAGTGCTGCACTCAGTATGTAGCAAATTTGGAAAACTCAGCAGTGGCCATAGGACTGGAAAAGGTCAGTTTTCATTCCAATCCCAAAGAAAGGCAATGCCAAAGAATGCTCAAACTACCGCCAAATTGCACTCATCTCACACGCTAGCAAGGTAATGCTCAAAATTCTCCAAGCCAGGCTTCAGCAATACGTGAACCGTGAACTTCCGGATGTTCAAGCTGGTTTTAGAAAAGGCAGAGGAACCAGAGATCAAATTCCAACATCTGCTGGATCATCGAAAAAGCAAGAAAGTTCCAGAAAAACATCTATTTCTGCTTTATTGACTATGCCAAAGCCTTTGACTTTGTGGATGACAATAAACTCTGGAAAATTCTGAAAGAGATGGGAATACCAGACCACCTGACCTGCCTCTTGAGAAATCTGTATGCAGGTCAGGAAGCAATAGTTAGAACTGGACATGGAACAACAGACTGGTTCCAAATAGGGAAAGGAGTACGTCAAGGCTGTATATTGTCACCCTGCTTATTTAACTTATATGCAGAGCACATCATGAGAAATGCTGGGCTGGAAGAAGCACAAGCTGGAATCAAGATTGCCGGGAGACATACCAACAACCTCAGATATGCAGATGACACCACCCTTATGGCAGAAAGTGAAGAGGTACTAAAAAGCCTCTTGATGAAAGTGAAAGAGGAGAGTGAAAAAGTTGGCTTAAAGCTCAACATTCAGAAAACGAAGATCATGGCATCTGGTCCCATCACTTCACAGCAAATAGATGGGGAAACAGTGTCAGACTTTATTTGAGGGGCTCCAAAAACACTGCAGATGGTGATTGCAGCCATGAAATTAAAAGACACTTACTCCTTGGACGAAAGTTATGACCAACCTTGACAGTGTATTAAAATGCAGAGACATTACTTTGCCAACAGAAGTCTGTCTAGTCAAGGCTATGGTTTTTCCATTAGTCATGTATGGATGTGAGAGTTGAACTGTAAAGAAAGCTGAGTGCCAAAGAATTGATGCTTTTGAACTGTGGTGTTGGAGAAGACTCTTGAGAGTCCCTTGGACTGCAAGGAGATCCAGCCAGTCCATCTTAAAGGAGATCAGTCCTGAGTGTTCATTGGAAGGAATGATGTTGAAGCTCAAGCTCCAATACTTTGGCCGCGTGATGCGAAGAGCTGACTCATTTGAAAAGACCCTGATGCTGGGAAAGATTGAGGGCAGGAGAAGGGGACAACAGAGGATGAGATGGTTGGATGGCATCACCGACTCAATGGATATGAGTTTGGGTAAACTCCGGGAGTTGGTGATGGACAGGGAGGCCTGGCGTGCTGCAGTCCATGGGATCGCAAAGAGTCGGACACGACTGAGCGACTGAACTGACTGACTAACTGAACACCTTATGTCTTCTCTCACCACCCTGTTGTTATCTGAAGGGCGAGGAGTCAGTGTTAGGGAGGTCGGGTGATAAATCCGCGCTCACGCAGCTCGTGTGCGGAACCAGATTCAAACCCAGGGTCCCGTGAGCTCCCGACTTGTGTTCACCTCCATCCCACTCCCGGCAGGATAGGAGGGACAGTTCACCCTGTACCCGGACTACAAGCAATGAACATGCGGTGTCCTCTGTTAGTAGTTCCGAGCTCCCTGTCCCGCTGCTGGAGGCTCAGGCGGCCTTGGGGAGGGGCCAGCGGGAGCCCACGGCAGCTGCCTGCATGCAGGCTAAGCTGCTGAGGCGTTAGCCTGTGAAAGTGGCTTTGTCCTGTAGAATTAGGGGGTCCGTCTGACCCCAGGGTTGAGTACTTTAAACGCTGCGTCTGTAGTCAGTGTATGTGCTGCATTTGCGTTCGCCTGCCATGTCGGCTATCACCAGAGGGCAGACCTTCGGTTTGGAACGCCCGGTTACATTCCTGAGGGAGACGGCCATGCTTGTGAGTTGCGAGGGGGTGGAGGGGGCCCACGTTTCTTGCACACACACTCGGGTTTGTATTTCTGTTTTGTGCAACACGGAGTTTGTTTTTCCCTCCCTAGGAACTTATGCTGTGCTATTTGATTAAACCCTCCACCATGACCGGCAAGGACATGGAGTCACCCGAATGTATGAAACAAATTAAAGTTCAAGTAAGTGAACTCGGAGCCAAGTTCACGTCATCTGGAAAGCTCTGCCCGTTGCGTTGTGTCTGTCCTCTGGAAGGTGGGCCCCAGACAGGACAGGATCAGCACCTCTCCTCCGCCCTCCGAGACCCTTCCCCACTGAACCCAGCCTCGCTTCCCCTCAATCCCGTGGCCCCGCGGCCTCTATGCCCTCTGGTTTCTGTCCCCAGCGCTCGGCCAGAACCACCTGCACTGCCGGCCTGGGGCCCATCCTGGCCTCTCCTGGTGCTCAGTTCCCAAGACAAGGGTCGCTGACAGCCTGCTGCCCCCCTGAACTTCCGGTCTGGCCCGGGGCCTGGGCCAGGCTCAGGCTCCCCCATCTTCCTGGAGGGTGTTTCTCTGCTGGGACTGCCAGTCCACCCTCCAGTCGCCCAGTCTTGGTTAATACTTCTGTCCCTCCTTGTTCCCACACCCCACGCCCTGCTGTAGGCCTGCAGAGTCCGTCTCCAGGGCCTCATCCTGCTGTTTTTTCTTACTGTGTCCACGGGGTTAGATTTTCAGTAAATCCCACTCCAGAGCCTGGAGTGCCTTGTCTGTGCTGCCCCAGACACACCAGAGCCGTCACGGACCCGGTTCTGTGTCAGACGTCGAGTTCACGCCAGCACTCCCTGTTCTTGAAACGTGCCGCCAGACAACCACCGCTGCGGCCAGGGGAGCTCTTAGAATCCCGGGCTTCTGCCCGTAGGTGCTGTTTCCACGCTGGGGTTGCCGAATTCGCGTTCCTCCCATGATTAGTTGCAAGGCACAGGAGCAGGTGCCATCCCTGTACAGACAGGCGGCTGTGAAACATCCCTGTGATGCCGTGTGTCTAGCGTGTTCGTGTATTTCTGCTTCCAAAATTCAGCCGCCTTTGTGTTTGGATTGGTTCCAGGAGGTGATTCTCAGCCGTTGGGTCTCTTCACGGGAGAGGAGCGACCAGGACGAACTTTAACAATTCAGCCTCAGGTTTCTAGTCTCTCCAGCAGATACCACTGAGCTTCCTGCATAAACCAAATTCAGGCGAGGTAAAAAGTCCTTTCATGGTAATCGCCCCTTAATGTAAAAGTTGTAAAGGGCATGGTGCTTCCAGCACCAGAAAGTGTTAGTATTTTAAAAGTTAAAATTCATGGAGGAAATCAGCCCTGTGCAGGGACCACAGGTTCTGTCCTTGGATTGCTCACTCACCGACCCCCAGCCTCTCGCCCTGGCGCCTCAGCGGTTCTGGGAGCCGGACTCTCCCAGCAGCAGGGAACTTCTGTTAGTCTCTGATTTTACCTGAAATGGTGGTTTCACTGCAGGCGATTCAGCCCTGTGCACCTGCCTCTTGAAACCCACGTCGAGTCTGTCCTGGAGGAGGGTGCTCTGTCCACAGGTCTCAGCTCTCCAGGAACTTCAGCCAGTTACCCCAACACGGAAAACTCCATGTACTGTCTCCCAAGGACTGCTGTGTCATAAGAAGCATTTTAAGACAAGTTACCTCAATTATTTCTCAGTGACCTCATCGGCGGCCGCGTTGTGTAGAGCACACAGCAGTATGGTACGGGCTAGATGAGGGTTGTATATTGCTTCACCGAACTTGTTACAAAATAAAAATATGTGGTGAGAAAAATGAATCAAGGTGTTTGGTGAGTGCGATTAATATTTCATAAAACACACTAGACGAAGTAAGTAAAATTACTTTGTTAAAAAAAAGCAAAGGAAAACAGAATTGTGTGGATGACAATGAAGAGTGTTACCCGAGGGCCAGGAGTGAGTCGGGTGAGTGAGCAGTGTCTGAGATTCAGTGCCCAGATCCACGCCCCTGGCGGGCAGGCTTCTCCTTGGCACTGACTATCCCGGAAGCAGACAGTTAGGAACCATCTTTGGAAGCCGTGCGATGGGAAAACCAAGGCAGGCCTGTTTGCTTCCCGCCCACCTTGGTGTCTGTCGGAGCTCCTGGCGACTGAAGTTCTGCTTGAGGCTGTGTGTGCCGCGCGCTGCTTCTCTCCTCCTCCCGATCCTGCTCTCGCAGCCAGATGGTTAAGTCTGCGTCTTCAGATTTGGCATCCAGATGATGGAGCTCTGTTTACCCCCTCCCCACTTCAGACCAGTAACGCCCCGTGTGAAAGCACTCTTTGCTCTTCGTTAGTAACAGGACAAGTTGGTCAGCACTTTTATCATCCACCTTGCTTACTCCAGGCTCCCTTAGACAAAGGCTTGGCTTTGAATCATCACTTTCTTGAAAGTCAAGTCAGACTTCCTTGACAAGTCAGCAAAAAAAGTTTCCAGAGCCGTCTCCTTCCTGCTTGGTTTATCCTTCGTGAGGCCATTTCTTTCCAAGCCTAATCAGGGGATCGAATGCCTTAATGGTAGACACTCTTGCCATCGTGAATCCTTCACCAGAGGATCATCACCCTCTCAGCCCTCCAGATACTGTGTCATCAGTTAATAGCCTCGAAGATTGTGGTGACTCCTTGGAATAAAGGCTCCAGAAAAGGTGTAGGAAAGCATGAAGACCACAGTTACGACTTGTAACTGAAAGCTCCGGAAGGGTGCCTACAAGGCTTGAGGGAAAGATTCTGCCCCATCAGGTATGGTTTGAATACCGGGTAGCCAGCCGTGCACTCTGAGCATCAGAGGATGATACACCAGCCGAGGTTAGAGACAGCTCTGGAGGAGATACACCATCCGAGGTTTTGGTTTACGTCACCCTCGAAGTCTCCAGCTGAAAGCAGGATCAGCTTACCTGTGGAAGCGTTAGACCTAACACCTCTTTCTTACCTTCTGAAATGTACAACATGGCATTTGTTTGGAGTAGGAAATGGCAACCCACTCCAGCCTTCTTGCCTGGAGAATCCCATAGAGGAGTCTGGCAGGCTACAGTCTATGGGGTCTCAAAGAGTTGGACACAACCGAGCATACATATGCTGTGACATTTGTTTTCAAAAAAAAAAGTTGAGTTTCGTCAAGATAGGCAGTTGGCCCTGTGGTGCAGCCCCTCCAGCAGTTTCTGGGGTTTGCTGCTGCAGCCTGCCCGCCCCTCCTTCAAAGCATCAGACTCACGTGGTTCTTAAATCTCGCAGGCCTTCCAGGCCAGCTTAAAAATCAAAGTCTGTCACCAGATCCTCACTCCCCATCGCTTTTCTAACTCTTCCCTCTGTGCCAGCACGGGCTCAGTGGCATCACGCTGACTGGTTTGCATCCAACTCGACCACTTAATGACTGTGAGACCCTAACTTTGGTTTCTTCATATGTTAGGAGGGATTAGTGTTACCAGCGTACACACACAGTGGAACAGACTGTTCAGCCATAAAAAGAAATGAATACTGACCCACGCCCCGACACAGACGGACCTCGGAACATTATGCCAAGTGAGAAGCCGACACGAAAGGTCACATACTGTGTGATTGCGGTCATATACGCAAGCAGATACGTCCATACAGAACTCAGATTGGTGTGGTCACCAGAGTCTACGGCGAGTGGGGGATGGGGAGAAACTGGTTAGTGGGTACAGACTCGCCTTTCGGGGCGATGGAATGTTCTAAAACCAGATAGAGCTGCTGGTTGTACGACTTTATGCATGTACTAAATGCCATTAAATTGTTCCGAGTTTTTATATCTTTGTATTTTACATAAAAATAAAGTTAAATATCACTAACATGGTGCGAATCTCACCTCAATAAGACAAAGTAGAAATGGTGATGCAGTGTTACTGGGAATTCCCTGGCAGTTCGGTGTTTAGGGCTTGGTGCTTTCACTATTGTGGGCCCAGGTTCAGTCCCTGGTCGGGGAACTAAGATCCTGCAAAAGCCGTACACCATGGCCAAAAATAATAATGACGTCACTGATCCCAGCAGGTTGATCCGTGCAAGGTTCTTCAGCTCAGAGCCTGGCCCGTGACACCCTTCAGCACTTTGCAGGTGTGACATTTCATTTGGTGGGTGGGGGGGGGGGCGGTCGCTGCATCCTTAGAGCCACAGTGCACCCCATCCGTGACGGCTCTTATTAATACTTGTTGATGGTGATTACCACAGGTTGATCCTCTTAGCTGCAGTTCTAGAAGCTGACCTTTTCTCATCTCAGCTCCAGACTGTGAGGGGAAATGACAGCATCTTTGCCTTCCTTGTCCTAGAGTTCCCTCATAAAGAGATTCAGTTCTCTTAAAAAAAAAAAAAAAGAAGAAAGAAAACAAAGCTATTTATATGTAACACTCTGCTCCCACTCGTATTGGTTTAATATATAACATTAAACCAGTGTGAGTAGGACACCACTTTAGGCAGGTTGGCCAGGCTCAACCTGGTTAGGTTTCCCAGAGTTTCTGAGCCTAGTATGCAGATCTGAAAGTTCATTGTTACTTATTGATAAACTTTTTTTTCAATCTTCATTTATTTCTACCTTTTTTGCTAAAGTTTTTTCATTTTCTCTTAAAAAAAAAAAGCCCTTGAATGTGGGTTTTCATTTTCTCCTGTGGGAAAAGTACATAGGCTAAAAAGAAATTAAATGTTTCTCCTCTCCATCCCCCACCTCCCATTTATAATATGTATTGGATTTTCCTGGTTGTAAGAGTAATCCAGCACATTGTGGAGGCTTTGGAAAAATACCTTCATGTGGGTGCATTTAGTCCCGAGAATCAGCGACTCTCAGGCACGGTCTGGCATTGCTGGAAACAGGAGCCTGGCTGTCGTCATCCCAGGAGCGCTGAGGGGGACAGACGAGTGCCCAGGGCCACACTGACCGCTGTGCTGCCAGAAGGAGTGCACTTGGGGGCCCCTGGGGGACCGCTGGCACTCATTCAGGGGCAGAGTCGGCGCCAGCAGTGACTCTCCTGCAGTTCACGTTTGGCCAGTAAGATCACGGAGACGACAGATTCTCCGTCCACAGTTCTACACAACTGAGCCATACTGCCGTCTGCTGGTGCTGTTCTGAAGCTTCACTTTTACTGGGGTACAACCTGTACACTGCAATTCTGTGAGCAGGGGATTTGTGGCCTGTGTGCCTCAGCTGGTAAAGAATCCGCCTCCAATACGGGAGACCTGGGTTCAATCCCTGGGTTGGGAAGATCCACTGGAGAAGGGAACCGGCTACCCACTCCAGTATTCTGGGCGGGAGAATCCCATGAACTGTATAATCCATGGGGTCGCAAAGAGTCGGACACGACTGAGCAGCTTTCACTTTCGAGTGAAAGAAAAAATACAAAGTTGATTGCTGCCAGTCACCTCCGGGGTGCAGAGCAGCCCTGAAACTAGGAAGTGGAGGTCTTGAAAGCTTTGTTTGAAAATCAGGGTCCCATGGCACTGAGAGAAAGAAGCATGAAATTAGGGTTTCTAATATTTACTGATGCTTATTTAATTGTTTCACAGTATGTTTCTTCTGTTCATATTTGAATGCCGGTGAAAGCAGAATCCTCATCTTCTCGTTTATCTTCCCTCACGATGGCAAATCACTGACCCAGTTTCCTGGGTCACCCTGCGTACTGCCGGTCACTTTCTGGTAGCTGGATGCTGGAGGTGACCACACAGGCTTTGCTATCAAGCCTGGTCTGAACCCTGGTTTTGCCACTGACTGCGTTTGGGGAAGTCAGTTTCCCTTCTCACCTGTACAGTTGGCATGCTATAAACACCAGTCTCACAGGACGGTCTTCGGGATTGAAAGGGAAGAGTAGAAAGTGTGTGCTCTGCCACGGAGTCGCACAGGAACGCTCATCACATGCCGCTGTTATGATTACTAATAGTCGAGTGAAGAACTGGGCCTGGGAGCGGAATCCTGAGACAGCGTGAACAGAAGGGGGGAAGGTGGGCATGCCCTCCAAGCTCAGTGTTCCTCTCATCTTCACCTGCTGAGGTCTTTATCGTCCCTTGAACGCACAGAATAGCAGGCACAGTTGTTTAAGGCGGCCTCATTCTCTAGAAACTTTTGTGTTTCTTACAGAACAGTCCTGAAAACGTAACAAATGTGGGTCTGCCTGCGTGTTCTCCCACTGGAGTTGCCAGGGCTGGAGCGCTGACCAGTACCTCTCTAGAAGCAAGCTTTAGGATCTAGATACCTTTGTTGTTCATGCACTAAGTCTTGTCCAGCTCTCTGTGACCCCGTGGACTGCAGCATACCAGGCTCCTCTCTCCTCCACTGTCTCCTAGAGTTTGCCCAAATTCGTGCCCGTTGGGTCGGTGATGCTATCTAAACATCTCATCCTCTGCTGCCCCTCTCCTTTTGCCTTCAGCCTTTCCCAGCATCAGAGTATTTTCCAGTGAGTCAGGACTTTGCATCAAGTGGCCAAAGTATTGGAGCTTCAGCACCACTTCTTCCAATGAATATTCAGGACTGATCTCCTTTAGGATGGACTGACTGGTTGGATCTGCTTGCAGTCCAAGGGACTCTCAAGAGTGTTCTCCAACACCACAGTTCAAAAGCATTGATTCTTCAGTGCTCACCTTTCTTTATAGTCCAACTCTCACATCCATACATGACCACTGGAAAAACCATAGCTTTGACTATGGTCCAAAGATGGACTTTTGTTGGCAAATAATGTCTCTACTTTTTCATATGCTGTCTAGGTTTGTTATAGCTTTTCTTCCAGAGAGCAAGCACCTTTGAGTTTCATGGCTGCAGGCACAGTCCGTGGTGGCTTTAAAGCCCAAGAAAATAAAATCTGCCGCTGCTCCCACTTTTCCCCCTGCTGTTTGCCATGAAGTGATGGGACCAGATGCCATGATCCTAGTTTTTTAAATATTGAGTTTCAAGTCAGCTTTTCCACTCCCTTCTTTTACCTTCATCAAGAGGCTTCTTAAGTTCCTCTTCACTTTCTGCCATTAGAGTGGTATCATCTGCTTATCTGAGGTTGTTGATATTTCTCCTGACAATCTTGATTTCAACTTGTGATTCATCCAGCCCAGTATTTCACATGATGTACTCTGCATAGAAGTTAAATAAGCAGGATGACAATAGGCAACCTTGACGTACTCCTTTCCCAATTTTGAACCAGTCCCTTGTTCCATGTCTGGTTCTAACCATTGCTTCTTGACCTGCATACAGGTTTCTCAGGAGGCAGGTAAAGCGTTCCCGTCTTTGTTGTCATCCACACAGTCAAAGACTTTAACGTAGTCAATGAACCACAAGTATATATATTTTTTAAATTTCCTTGCTTTCTCCAGGATCCAGTGAATGTTGATGATTTGACTTCTGGTTCCTCTTCCCTTTCTAAATCCAGACTGTACATCTGGAAGTTCTCAGTTCACATGCTGCTGAAGCCTAACTTGAAGGATTTTGAGCGTTACTTTGCTAGCACGTGACATTGTACGGTAATTGGGACATTCTTTGGCATTGCCCCTCTTTGGTATTGGAATGAAAAGTGACTTTTCCAGTCCTCTGGCCTCTGCTGACTTTTCCAAATTTGCTGGCATATTCAGTGTAGTGCTTTAATATGTTTGAAAGTGAAAGTCACTCAGTCGTGTCTGACTCCTTGCGACCCCATGGACTATACAGTCCATGGAATTCTCTAGGCCAGAATACTGGAGTGGGTAGCCTTTCCCTTCTCCAAGGGATTGTCCCAACCCAGGGATCACACCCAGGTCTCCCGCACTGCAGGCAGATTCAGGGACCTATCAGGGAAACCCCAAATATGTTTATTACTAAGTAATTATTGGTACTTTGCAGATGGGTTTGGGTTTTGAAAATTGGACATCATTTGGTGCCCACACTGGGGGTAAGATTACCTGGATAGTTTATCAGTTTGGTCAGAAACAAAGAGTTCTGGAAGCATTCTCCAAAGATAAACTCTGAGATGTTTGCTCACTGGCTCAAGTCTGATCATTTGGGTATAAAAATCCTAATGTGCTTGTTAAGAATCATTACGGTTACCCATCCTAGTTGTCCCCTTCCTCCTGAAGGTGTTAGAGAAAGAAGACAGACTTCCATTGTGTCTGAATTCCACACTTTCAGTGGGCAGAGGAGATGTGTTGCTCTGATGACCCCAACACCCCCAGTTCCTCACGTCAGGCCAGAAGATGAGAGGAAAACGGACTGACTGAGAAATTCCCAATCCCGTTTGTGTGCATAGACACGCAAAGTCTGGTTCAGGAGACTGCCCGATTCTCAGCTCAGATTCTGAGACCTTTTTTCTTTTTTTTCCCCCTACTCTTGATTATTAAAAAGTTGTGTGTGTTAAGTCTCCTCAGTCACGTCCGACTCTGCAACGCTATGGACTGTTACCATGTGCTGTTTCTGTAAAAACAGCAAGGTGAAGGCACTCATTACTAAATAAAACTGTAAAGATCTGAGGCACCATCCTATCAATCCCCACTTTCTGGATTCACATTGACAGGTGACTTTGTTCAGCGCCAGTTACTCTACAGGAAGAGTTTTCACTGCTCTGTGGATAAAAGATACATGCCGCCACTTCATGCTTTAACATGGACCCTGAACTACTAGGGAAGGCATTTTGGTAGTAGCACTTCAGTTCAGTCACTCAGTCGTGTTCAACTCTCTGCAACCCCATGGACTGCAGCACGCCAGGCTTCCCTGTCCATCACCAGCTCCCGGAGTTTACCCAGACTCATGTCCATTGAGCTGGTGATGCGATCCAGCCATCTCATCCTCTGTCCCCTCTTCTACAACTTGAAAACCCAGGGCCTTTTTTATTCATATCATAAATTCTTTCACTGCAGGAGGCTGAAACAGGCAGAAAGGAAAGCTGTAACTTTTTTTATTAACCACGGTTTAAGGCACGTAGAAACCTAGCATCGGTTCCAGGCAGGAACCCCCAGACACCCCTTCCTGTCCCGTCTGCTCTCCAGCACTGCACGCTCAGCACAAGCCACTTCCCGGGCGTGGGCCCGTCTGGGGACTAGGAGGGTCGGTGACATAGAAGCCTTGCTCTTCTATCGCACGGTAGAGCGTGATGTACTTGGAAGCCTTCCTCGTCCTCGGGACCACGAATTTCTCTGTGAACTCGTCTCGGTCCAGCTGCTCCTCGCCCTCTGTGGCCAGGACGCAGTTAATGAATGCGAGGGCATAGCTGTAGCAGTTGTGGTGGTCCTCTTCATACCTTACAAGGGCGAGGGTGTCGAGAAGACAAGGGTTAGCCCTGAGCTGCCCGAAGCCTTCCGTCATCTTAATCCCTCTGCGAGCTGGGCCCCCATGTGAGCCGGGCCCCTTGATGGCAAAGCATCCAGAAGTGCGGTTCTGAGGGACACTTGGCATCTGGGCGCATTTCTGCTTGCAGTGCGGAAACGACTCACCGGAATGTCCAGAGTGGTGACTTAGGTTACAGCTAAGCGCCAATTGGGGGAACTCAGTTTCCCTGAAGACCTGTGTTCTACAAGTGGAACTCCATGTCTTATGATATCCCACCATGTTTAAGGCCTTCCCAGGTGCCTCAGCGGTAAAGAATTCGCCTGCCAATGCAGGAAATGCTGGTTCGATCCCTGGGTCATGAAGATCCCCTGGAGAGGGAAATGGCAAAATCCGCTCCAGTATTCTTGCCTAGGAAATCCCGTGGATAGAAGAGCCTGGAGGGCTATAGTCTGTGGGGTTGCAAAGAGTCGACTTAGCAACTAAACAACAGTGTCTAAACTTATTTCAAGGAAAGCGTCAGAACAATTTAAGTCTACAAGCGTTACTGTATACCTCTTCTACAGTGACGAGGGGGCATGGAATCAAGAAGTTAATTTCAAAATAGCTGAAGCTTAACACGCGGGGAGCTTTAGATAGGTTTACATTTTGGACATCATTTAAATTTTTTTTAAGGGAACATAAGACTATGGGTTTTGCTGTATGTATTATCAAATGTCTTGTGTGTGTTCAGTTGTTCAACTGTGTCTGATTCTTTGCAACCCCTATGGACTGTAGCCTGCCAAGGTCCTCTGTTTGTGGAATTTTCCAGGCAAGAATACCGGAATGGGTTGCCATTTCCTCCTCCAGGGGATCTTCCCTACCCAGGGATTGAACCCGCATCTCTGAGTCTGCTGCATTGGCAGGCAGGTTCTTTACCACTGAGCCGCTGGGGAGGCCTGTTAAACGTCAAGTATCTAAAAATACCTCATCAAATAAGTAAAATAACTTCAGTACTAAGCTCTGGTCCTTTTCAAAGCTCGTAGAGTGCTGTGGTTCTAATGTGTAAAGGTGTGCTGGCTCACCTCTGCAGAAAACCCCAGTCATTCAACCCCTGCTTCATTCTGTTTCAGATGCACCTGCCCGGGTACTGGCTCAACACGAAAGCCGGGGCAGCTCAGCGTCCTCGGGGAGCTGGGATCACACCTGGCGGTGAGGGAGGGCCCTGTCCTACCTGTGAGGCAGCCAGGCCCCCGTGGCGGAGAAGTCCTCCAGGTACTTGTCCCACTGGTCCAGCAGTCCAAACAGGCCTGGCCGCAGGAGTGGGACGCTCACACTCTGCTCCCAGCCCACCTCGTCTCGCTGGACACCATGTACCGTGTAGTTATACACGACTCCTGCGGCCAAAACCACAGTCACGCAGAGGCGTCAGGGGAAACGCCCCCCCAGTACCATCGGGGTGACTGCACCCAACAGAAACCCAGGTCGCTGGCACGCCCCTCCTCCGGGGACCATCTGCCTCCCCTGCTCTCCGCACCCGAGGTCACCCCAGAGAAACAAGACAGTAAGACGGCCTGAGATTGTCATCTCCAGTGATTCTTGTGGAAGCTCTGTTTACAAAGGGGTCTGTCTGGTTTCCTTAAGTGAGCAGCAGGCTTCTCTTGTCAAAGACCGGTGCACCTTGGCACACTCACACCAGTCGCTGCGTTCAAAACCCAGTCCTCGCTGTCTGTTCAGTGTCAGCGTTCTCTGATCTTTTTTAAAGCAGGCCTTTGCAGGCCCCACCATGTGTTCAGCTGCTGTGCCCCCTCCCCACCAGTTTATCGCTGAGGTCCCTGCCTGGCCCCTGAAGTGGGAGCACCCAGTGGCAGTGGGCTGAGTATGGCTTTGAGAGCAGAGAGTCTGCTCCTAACACAAGAGGAGGGCTTGGACAGCTTGATCTCTGGATGTCAGTTTCTTCTTGTCTTAAAAAGTCTAACAGAAAGGCTCACAGGTTGGTGGTGGTTTGAATGTTAGGAGACACTCCTTTGAGAGCGTTCAGATACTGAGGGTTGTTTGTGATATCGTTGCAATACTTTTTGTCTAGAGACACTGCTCTCTCCTAACCGGGTATCGTGGGAACTTCTTGAGCTGTGAGAACGCACTTACCACCCGTGTTGGTTATTCCCACGTGAAGATCAGACCTTCCGTCATACTCCCTGAAAGACACAAGTGCGTTCCGGTTGTCTCACGTGCACGCATTTGGCAGCTGGAGTTGGTATTTAAAGTGGGCGGAGAGTGATGGGCCTCCCCGCTTGGCTGGTACCAGAACTCGGCACCAGCAGCCAGCTGAGTGGAAACACCAGGAAAGCCACTGCCCTGTGCCCCTGCTGGATTTTCTTGGCCCCCAGTCCTGAAGTGAGTATGCTGGAAGGCCCGCTCTGCTGGAGCAAGAAGCCGCCTGACGCCCGGCTCTGCAGCAGAGGGCTCCACCTGGCAGGCAGCTGTCGAGGAAGCTCCCTGTTTCTTGTTCCTCCTTCCTCGTGTGTTGGGGGAAGCCAGTTCCTCACCACACGGGTGAAAGGGTCGTGAGTGCAGCTCAGTGGGCGTCTACCTCTGAAACGAACACCACCGGTTTCCTGAAGCCTGTGACCACACTCGCTTTTCCTGAAATGATTCTTCACCCCACCCTGACATTAGATGTACAACTCCAGGTGATAAGCTCCATACAGGATCCCAGATCCTCACTCACCTTGAGATTTTCCCACCTTTAACATGGAAATAGCATAAGCCTCTTAGCAAGCTTGTTGTTAGGGTAAAATGCCTACTGAGTGCCACCACGCAGAGGTGTCCCATGAACCAGGTCACTTTTAAATGACAGCTCTTTCGTCAGACCACAGGTCTGGATGTCTGGTTTCTTGTTAAAGCAAGAAGTCCTGGGCTTTAAAATGGCCCAAGGACCCGGCGGTGGCGCTAATGGTAGAGAACCCGGCTGCCAATGCAGGTTAGACGTAAGAGACCCGGGTTCGATCCCTGGGTGGGGAAGATCCCCTGGAGAAGGAAATGGTAACCGACTCCAGTACTCTTGCCTGGGAAATCCTGTGAACGGGAGCCTGGCGGGCTACAGTCCATGGGATTGCCCAGAGTCGGACATGACTGAAGCAACTTAGCATGCACTCAAGGGCACAGATGACTGCTCCATCTTCTTCAGAGGAACTCTCCCCAACCCCACCCCAACACCCAGAGTTGTCCTGTTGCAGCCACTGTGAGTTTTCTGCGATCCTGCGAGTTCAGAGGTTGAGAATGAAGCTGGGAAAGGCAGGCAGTCTTGAGCGGCTGGTCACGGCGCTGGCCCTGGACGCGCACTCCCCGTGTCTGCAGCCCCTGTTTCCCACCTGAATCCCAGAGGTCCATCCCACTCCCGCCCTCCTCCGTTTCCTTCAGCCGCTTCAGTCACATAACAGGTGTCAACTGCAGGCCAGTCGTTTGTAGCGAAGGGCCAGGGACCCAGCGGGAAATAAGATGAGGTCCCTGCCTCACAGAGTTCACTTGCTTCCAGAGAGGACATTTTTAGTTTAGCAAGTTTTTGATAGCCTGGAAGGTGTTAGAGAACCATGTGAGAGGGGCAGGGCCAGGCCACCCCTATGCCATATGACACTTTTGTACAAATTAAGAAAAGGTGACCCTTCTTCTTGCAGATGCAGTTCTGCCCAGGGTGAGTGGGATTCCGGCCGAGTTTCAGTGTACCAGAGGCCAGGTGCCTTTGTGCAGTCCACAACCTGCGCAACCGTTATGTGGCCGCCCTGGGGGAGCCTCATCTGGTTAGACCAGAGCCTTGGCGATTCCTCGAGTCCCTGCTGGTTCTCTTTGCAGAAGGAGATGAAGTTGTCTCAAGGTGGGTTGTGGGAGCCAGTTCTGAGAGTTTAGTAATAGGATGAGAGGGAAGGAAATAATCTGGAACTTGGTATTCAAGGGTCTGGTGGGCAGGGGGCTGCTACTTGGGTTCTGCAGTTCCTGGCCTGAGTGCCTGAGGGGATAGGCAGATGCCTCAGCGGACGGCCGGTTTCAGCACCACCACCTCCTTCCTGTTGTTGCCAAGGGAAGCCAGGCCTGTCACTGTCACTAGCACATCATAGAAGAAATAGTGCTTTCCAGGGGCCAGCCTGAAAGCCTGTCCTGGGCTGTGTCATTTCTGGAGAGCAGGGCTGCAGCTGTTCACTGTTTGAGCGTCATGGTTCTGCTTAAGGTGGAAAGGAAGGTTCTAACAGTCACCTTCCAAGCTGAGTATGAAAGAATAGGATGGGAAGGAGCAGTTTGGTTCAACACCATGCCTGCCAGCTTGATAGGCCTTATCGCTGACCCACACAACTGTGCAAGGTGGATGGGTCCTCATTTAACAGATGAGGGTCCCAGAGCTCGTCTGAAGCAGAGCAGAAACCGGGGGCTTCTTGGCATCAAAGCCTGCACACTCCTCTCTGCACCCCGCAGCCTCCCCAAGGAAGGGTCGGGGTGCAGTCTGTTCTGCCTCTAATGTTGACCCGTGCCTCCTCCACACGTCAGTTCATTTCATCCCCATAGGAACAGGAAGGGGGTTGATTAAGGGTGCTGGTGAGCAAAGAAGCACTCAGGTCCCATTTTCTAGTCCCAAAGCAGCATGAGGGATTCGGGCGAGGGCGTGTTTCAGGAGGCAGGACCGTCCGGGCATTGGATGGCAATGGAGTGCCGGACACACTTCCCAGAGCTCACTCAGCACCTGTGTCCTCTTGAACCCTGGCTTGCAGCAGCGCCAGTTTCAGTTCCGTCTGTCAACTCAGGACTCGGAGAAGCCACCAACCCTTCTTCTGATTTCTGAAATGTTTCTGAAAGTCCGGTGGCATCTCCAGTTGAAGCAGACCAGCTTGTCTCAGTTTAATGCACCTCCCTGGAAAATGGTCTGTAAGTGGCCATTCTTCAGTCTGTGTGCTGAGTACCTGCTTGTCACAAATGCTACAAACTAACTTGAAGTAAAGGTATTGTTTTGATGAGATTAGCTGCTGGGTCATTTTCCCAGTGAGTCTCTTCATATGAAATCTATGAGTTAAAAAAAAAAAAAAAAAAACCCTCCAGTCTATTGATCCCTCTCTCTTAAAATTGTATAAGCAGCTTTGACCTTTGTATATTCTTGCACTTACCCCAGAAAAGTATATGGTGTTGAGTCTCTCAGTCATGTCTGACTCTGCAACCCCATGGACTGTAGCCTGCCAGGCTCCTCTGTCCATGGGATTTCCCAGGCAAGAATACTGGAATGGGTTGACATTTCCTCCTCCAGGAGATCTTCCCCACCCAGGGACTGAACCCATGTTTTGTTCGCCTCCTGCATCGACATGTGGATTCTTTACTACTGAGCCACCAGGGAAGCCCCCAGGAACGTATGCACCCTTCTACTCTTGTGAAACACAGAGGCCTATGTCTTAGCATTTAACTCCAAAGCACTGAACAGATGATCCACCAGATCTCACACCGTAGAGTGCATGTTAGAAAAAGAAAGATGAGGCGACCGAAACAGCAAAGGGAAACCTGGCAGAGTCCAGGGCAGCACGCCCAACAGCGTACCTGAGAAACGTCCCTCGAGTCGGCCTGAGGAGGAAGGAGCACTTTTCTCGATGGCCGTCGGTAAACGGCTCAGAGATGCTGACGGGCGCTTCCTCCAGCCTCCTGGAGCCCACGTCCTGCCCGCAGAGGGGGCAGCGCCTTGGCAGCCCGAAGCTGTAGACGCACTTCTGACAGTGGTTGAACTTGATGATAAGCTTCCTGGCCTCTGGCCACTGCATGGCTGCCCTGCCCCGGGCCGGCAGGGGCGAGCTACCCGGACTTCCTTCTCCTCGATAACTCAGCCAGTCAATGGCCTGCTTCCAAGTAACCTGAGAGCTGTGATGTCATTCTGCGGGGCAGCTTCAGGCCAAGCCAGCTAGAGTTAACCTGTAACCAGGCCTCCCCAGTGTCTTAAAGAGCTAGTTTCATCTGTGCTCACAGCGCGTCTCTCTAGCCATGATACGTTTTCCCCCAGTCGACATCCAGCTCCTCTTTATCCGCCAAAGCCCTACTCTTCTGTGAAATCTTCCTCAGCTTCCCCCAGCATCCCCTTGCATTGGCAGTGCTGTGTTTGTTTCTCAGTGGACATCAGTTTGAGCAAACTACAGGAGATAGTGAAGGACAGGGAAGCCTGGTATGCTGACGTTCGTGGGGTCCGCGAAGAGTCGGATACGACTGAGCGACTGAACAATATTTGTTTCTACTAGAGCTGTCAATGTCCGTGAGCTTCTTGGAGTTAGAGATCCACTTTTACTTTTGGTTTTCTAGAATAGGTTGTTATCTCATTTGGGTCTTGAATAAATACATGGGATCCTTCCTTTCAAGGATTCCCCAGTGGCTCAGCGGTAAAGAATCTGCCTGCAATGCAGGAGATGAGGGCTCAGTCCCTGGGTCGGGAAGATCCCTTGGAGAAAGAAAGGGCAACCCACTCCAGTATTTTTGCCTGGGAAATCCCATGGACAGAGGAGCCTGATGGGCTACAGTCTAAGGGATCGCAAAAGAATCTGACATGACTTAGCAACTCAACAAATCCCTTAACTATTAGGGCTTCCCTGTGGCTCAGCTGGTGAAGAATCCGCCTGCAATGCAAGAGACCCTGGTTCAATTCCTGGGTTGGAAAGATCCCTGGAAAAGGGAACAGCTACCCACTCCAGTAATGTGGCCTGGAGAATTTAATGGACTGTATAGTCCATGGGGTTGCAAAGAGTCGGACATGACTGAGAGACTTGCACTTACTCTGAGGTTATTTTTCTTGTGATGTTTTGTATTGTAGAAGGAATCTTGCTCATTAAAAAACTGACAGCACAGGAACAGGAGTAGTGGTTTCCCGAGGTGGTGAATACTGCCCGGGAGAGGGCGTGAAGGGGCTCTGGGGTCTGGGGTGGAGCTGATTCACTGTCTAGGTGTTGACTGTCAGTCACTCAGTCATGTCCCACTCTTTGCGAACTCCCATGGACTGTTGCCCACCAGTCTCCTCTGTCCACGGGTTTCTCCAGGCAAGAATACTAGAGTGGGTTGCCATGCCCTCCCGCAGGGGATCGTCCCGACCCAGGGATCGAACCCAGGTCTCCCTCATTGCAGGCGGATCCTTTACCGTACGAGCCAAGGAAGGTGTTGATTACCCGAGAGCATTCAGTTGGTAAAATTTCATCAAGCTATACATTTTACTCTATGCAGTTTGTTACTCTTCAGTTTCAAAAGCTTTAAGCAACTGCACAAAAACATGGAAAACAAGACAATGTCCATTGTCTCTCATAACAGTTTTGCACCCACCGTATTATATTCCCAGGAGAAAACTAAAAGGTAAGACAAGTGAATATTTCCATGTGCTTTTGTTTCAAACCCCGATGTTGTTATAACTTATACTGTTTTTTCTTGTTTTTATTATAGTTGATTTATAATATTGTGTTAGTTTCACATATAAAGCAAAATGAGTCAGTTATACACATATTAATACATATGTCCACTCTTTTGTTTTTTTTTAGATTCTTTCCCTATATAGGCCATCACAGAGTATTGAGTAGAATTCCCTGTATAGTGATACAGCAGGTTCTTGTTAATTATCTGTTTACTGTATACTGTTTTGAAATTCACGTTTTTCTCTCATCTTGGAAACTTCTTCACAGTATCAGGTGTGCAAGTCCAACTCAGCATATCAGATATGTGCAGAGGATCCCAAAGTTTGATTGTGACACACTTCACTTAGACAGCCCCCTGCTGATGAATGTGGTTTCAGAGAAGAAGGAAGACCCCCCCCCAGAGAAGGTATCGTGGCAGGTAAAAGTGCTTCAGAGAAGCGCTTCCTCATTGCATTCAGATAAATTACAGCATGCTGAAATGCAGGAAAGCACACATTCAGTGTAATAATATGGAATATTCAGCAGACTCACAGAAATAAAAAAGGCCTTAGAAATCATTCCAACCAAGCTTCTCCTGTTACAGCGAAGGCAGACAGGTTACAGCTGGACACCTAGCTCAGGGGACAGGGATCTGAGGTTGTTAATTATTAATAGAAACCGCCGCTGTTGTTCACTGAGAATATTCTCATCTTCACGACACCAATACCAAGAGGTATTTTTAGCCCCATGAAAAGAAACAGGGGACCTATGCCTTAATAAACATTTTTTAATACACTAGCATTCTTTTTTTTTTTCCTTAATCATTTCTTGATCTTTTCAGTGAACAGAGCAGGGTAAAACACCACAGGGTAAGAAACTCACGGACAAAACAAAGACTGAACGCTATTTCCAGTTCAAGCTCAGGACTAGTGTTTTTACTCAACCTTTCCTGTACTGCGTGTTATCTCTTTTCCTCCACGCTGAAAATCTCACTCGACACAATCTCAAGAGTAACAGTAGTAAATACTACCGCCTCTCTTCACGATGAGAGGTTTTGCTTTTATTTTTGCAGTGGTCTCCCCGTCTCTCTCTCATGTCCTTACATGGTCGGTCCTGTGTCGTCACTGTCGGAGCATCTGCCCTTGTAAACAATCGTCTCTGGCCTCTGACCCTCGCTGAGGCTTAGTCTTAAGCACACACTTCGCTTCATGCGCACTGTTCATCTTTCCGTCAGTCTCTAGCAATTATAAGGTTGTCTGAAGTTCATTCTAGAAAAGATTCCATAGGAAGAGCTCATAGGAAGAATGTTGTGAGTTCTTGGATAATTCATCCCTGTTCTTCACACTTGAAGGTCGATTTTTCTGGATGTAAAATCCTTGGCTCACATTTTCTTTAATATCTCATTCCATTTTCTCCTGATATAAGGCACTGCTGTCAAAAGTCTGATGACAAAGTAACTTATTTTCTTTCTCATATAAGTCGTGTGCTTTTCTGCCAGTATGCCCACAGGAAATTTTTTTCTTTTAAAGATTAATAGATTTACTATGATATGTCATGAGGTTATCTTTTTGGATTGACTTATTCAGGCTTGTCTTGGAGGAGGAAATGGCGACCTACTCCAGTATTCTTGCCTGGAGAATCCCATAGACAGAGGAGCCTGGCAGGGCACAGTCCATGGGCTTGCAAAGAGTTGGACACGACTGAGCACAGTTCAGGCTTGTGGTATGTTCTTTGTATTTTTTTTTTTAACTTACAAAACTACTTTTTAAAAGCTATAATCCACTTAAACTGTTATAAAATATTGGCAGTATTCCCATATTGTGCAGTATAGTCTTGTAGCTTTTTTATTTTGAAAAAGTCTGTTTTATTTTTGGCTGTGCTAGGTCTTCATTCCTTTGAAGGCTTTCTCTAGTTGCAGCGAGCAGGGGCTGCTCTGGTGCACGGGCTTCTGAATGTGGTGGCTTCTCTTGTCGCAGAGCATACACTCTAGGCATGTGGTTAGTTGCAACCTGCAGACTCTAAAGCATGGACTCAGTAGTTGAGGCACGCAGGCTTAGCTGCTCTGCAGCTGGTGCAGTCTTCTTGGACCAGGGATCAAACCCATGTCCCCTGCCTTGGCAGGTGGAGTCTTACCCACCACGCCACCAGGGAAGTCCTTCTTAAAGCTTATTTTATGCCTAACAGTTTGTTGCTCCTAATCCCCTGCCCTTGTATCGCGCCCGCTCCACGTCCCTCTCCCTGCTGGTTCCTTCTCTGTATCTGAGTCTGCTTCTTTTCTGTTATATTTTGTGCTGCGTCCTTTGACTATGGAGTTTTGTATCTTATTTCAGGAAGGGTTTCATAAAGTATAATTTGAGGATTTGTTCTGTTTCCTTTGTTTTGGTTTTCTTCTTTAGGAGGTTCTCTTCTCTGTATGTTGGATCCCTTTGTCTTCAATACCCATTTCTTTTAAAAAATTCACATAAAATTTTACATGTAAAATGCATCCATTTCAAGCATACAATTCCGTGGTTTTTACCTGATCTAAGTTTAGAATATTTTGTACCACCCCCCTCAAAAAGAGCTGTGCCTGTTAGCAGCCACTCCCCATCCCCTGTTCCCACCAGCCCCTGGTGACCACTGCCTTTTTTCTCTAGGCATTTGTCTGTCCTGGACATTTCATATAAATGGAATCATTTGATATGTGGTCTTTGGCATCTAGTTTCTTTCCTTAGCATAATGTTTTCAAAGTTCATCCATGTTGTAGCGTGTATTGGTTGTTCATCCCTTTTAATGGCTGAATGATATTCCATTGTACAGATGTACCTCATTTTAAATATCCTTTCATCAGTTGATGGGCATTTTGGTTGTTTGTTTCCATTTCGGGGTTATATGAATGATCCTGCTATAAATGAGTTTCATATTACTGTGCAAGTTTTTGTGTGAGCATATGTTATCAATTCTCTGGATTCCGTACCCAAGAGTGGAATTTCTGGGTCGCATATTAACTATATTTAACATTTTGAGGAACTGCCAAACTTTTTTTCCAAGTGGCGATGTCATTTTCCATTCCCACTAGCAATTTTAGGGGGTTCCAATTTCTCCACATCATCACTTGTTATTGTCTGTATTTTTTAACTGTTCTAGTGGTTTCAAAATAGTATCTCCTTCTGGATTTTTTGTTTATTTATTCGGCGGTGCTGGGTCTTTGTTTCCACACAAGGGACCTTAGATTTGTGGCATGTGAACTCTTAATTGTGGTGTGTGGGATCTAGTTCCCTGACCAGGGGTCGAACTGGGGCCCCTGCGTTGGGAGTGCAGAGTCTTAGCCACTGGACCACCAGGAAAGTCCCTCGTCATGGTTTTGCTTTGCATTTCCCTAGTGACTGATGATGCTGAACATCTTTTCACACATTTGTTGGCCTTTTGTATATATAAATTGTTGAGTTTATAATTGTTCTTGATATATTTTATCTTTTTTGGTGCTTTGTTGTTCTTTATATATTCTGGATATATATATATCCTATATAAATTCTAAATGCTGTCTTTTTACTTTCTTGATGATATTATTTAAAGTATAAATTTTTAAAATTTTGATGAAGTCAGATTTATCCAGTTTTTTCTTTCATTTCTTACCCTTTTGGTGTTTCATTTAAGAATCCATTGCCTAATCCAGTGTCATGAAAATTTGTGACTGTACTTTCTTCTAAGAGTTTTACACAGGATCATACCATTTGCAGATAAAGATAGTTTTACGTCTTCCTTTCCAGTCGGAATAACTTTATTTTCTTGCCTAATTGCCCGGGTGAGAAACTCCAGCGTACTGTTGAATAGAGGTGTTACCAGTGAGCATCCTTTTCTTGTTCTGGACCTCAGAGGGAGACCTGCCAGTCTTTCACCGTTAAGTTTGATGTTACCTGTGGGGTTTGGGTAGAAGACCTGATTAGGGTGAGGAAGTTCCTTTCTCTTCCTGGTTCTTTTGAGCGTTTTTATTAGGAAAAGGCATTCAGTTCAGTTCAGTTCAGTCGTTCAGTCATGTCCGATGCTTTGCAACCCCATGAACCGCAGCTCGCCAGGCCTCCCTGTCCATCACCAACTCCCGGAGTCCACCCAAACCCATGTCCATTGAGTCAGTGATGCCATCCAACCATCTCATCTTCTGCCGTCCCCTTCTCCTCCTGTCCTCAGTCTCTCTCAACATCAGGGTCTTTTCAAATGAGTCAGCTCTTCCCATCAGGTGCCCAAAGTATTGGAGTTTCAGCTTCAGCATCATTCCTTCCAATGAACACTCAGGACTGATCTCCTTTAGGATGGACTGGTTGGATCTCCTTGCAGTCCAAGGGACTCTCAAGAGTCTTCTCCAACACCACAGTTCAAAAGCATCAATTCTTCGGCGATCTATAGCTTTCTTTATAGCCCAACACTCACATCCATACACGACTAGTGGAAAAACCATAGCCTTGACTAGACGGACCTTAGTCGGCAAAGTAATGTCTCTGCTTTTGAATATGCTATCTAGGTTGGTCATAACTTTTCTTCCAAGGAGTAAGCATCTTTTAATTTCATGGCTGCAATCACCATCTGCAGTGATTTTGGAGCCCAAAAAAATAAAGTCTGACACTGTCTCCACTGTTTCCCCATCTATTTCCCATGAAGTGATGGGACCAGATGGCATGATCTTAGTTTTCTGAATGTTGAGCTTTACACCAACTTTTTCACTCTGCTCTTTCACTTTCATCAAGAGGCTTTTTAGTTCCTCTTCACTTTCTGCCATAAGGGTGGTGTCATCTGCCTATCTGAGATTATTGATATTTCTCCTGGCAATCTTGGTTCCAGCTTGTGCTTCCTCCAGCCCAGCGTTTCTCATGATGTGCTCCGCATAGAAGTTAAATAAGCAGGGTGACAATATACAGCCTTGACATACTCCTTTCCTGATTTGGAACCAGTCTGTTGTTCCATGTCCAATTCTAACTGTTGCTTCCTGACCTGCATACAGGTTTCTCAAAAGACAGGTAAGGTGGTCTGGAATTACCATCTCTTTCAGAATTTTCCACAGTTTATTATGATCCACACAGTCAAAAGCTTTGGCATAGTCAATAAAGCAGAAATAGATGTTTTTCTGGAACTCTCTTGCTTTTTCGATGATCCAGCGGATGTTGGAATTTGATCTCTGGTTCCTCTGCCTTTTCTAAAACCAGCTTGAACATCTGGAAGCTCACGGTTCACGTATTGCTGAAGCAGTAGCTGCGCAGCACAGGAGCAGCGGCTCAGAGGAGATACCCCACGTCCAAGATCAGGAGCGGCGGCCGAGAAGAGATACCCCACGTCCAAGGTCAGGAGCGGCGGCTGAGAAGAGATACCCCATGTCCAAGGTAAGAGAAACCCAAGTAAGACGGTAGGCTCTGAGAGAGGCCATCAGTGGGAACACAGACTGAAACCACAATCACAGGAGACTAGCCAATCTGATCACATGGACCACAGGCTTGTCTAACTCAATGAAACTAAGCCATGCCATGTCGGGTCACCCAAGATGGAAGGGTCACGGTGGAGAGGTCTGACAGAATGTGGTCCACTGGACAAGGGAATGGCAAACCACTTCCGTATTCTAGCCTTGAGAACCCCATAAACAATATGAAAAGGCAAAAAGATAGGACACTGAAAGATGAACTCCCCAGGTTGATAGGTGCCCAATATGCTACTGGAGATCAGTGGAAAAATAACTCCAGAAAGAATGAAGGGATGGAGCCAAAGCAAAAACAACGCCCAGTTTTGGATGTGACTGGAGATAGAAGCAAGGTCCAATGCTGTAAAGAGCAATATTGCATAGGAACCTGGAATGTTAGCTCCACGAATCAAAGCAAAGTGGAAGTAGTCAAACAGGAGATGGCAAGAGTGAACATTGACATTCTAGGAATCAGCGAACTAAAATGGACTGGAATGGGTGAATTTAACTGAGATGACCATTATATCTACTATTGTGGGCAGGAATCCCTTAGAAGAAATGGAGTAGCCATCATAGTCAACAAGAGCCTGAAATGCAGTACTTGGATGCAATCTCAAAAACGACAGAATGATCTCTGTTCGTTTCCGAGGCAAACCATTCAATATCACAGTAATCCAAGTCTATGCCCTGACCAGTAATGCTGAAGAAGCGGAAATTGAATGGTTCTATGAAGACCTACAAGACCTTTTAGAACTGACACCAAAAAAAAAAAAAAGATGTCCTTTTCATTATAGGGGACTGGAATGCAAAAGTAGGAAGTCAAGAAACACCTGGAGTAACAGGCAATTTTGGCCTTGGAGTACAGAAAGAAGCAGGGCAAAGGCTAATAGAGTTTTTCCAAGAGAACACACTGGTCATAGCAAACACCTTCTTCCAACAAAACAAGAGAAGACTCTACACATGGACATCACCAGATGGCCAACACCGAAATCAGATTGATTATATTCTTTGCAGCCAAAGATGGAGAAGCTCTATACAGTCAGCAAAAACAAGACCGGGAGCTGGCTGTGGCTCAGACCATGAACTCCTTATTGCCAAATTCAGACTTTAATTGAAGAAAGTAGGGAAAACCACTAGGCCATTCAGGTATGACCTAAATCAAATCCCTGATGATTATACAGTGAAAGTGAGAAATAGATTTAAGGGACTAGATCTGATAGACAGAGTGCCTGATGAACTATGGACGGAGGTTTCTGACATTGTACAGGAAACAGGGATCAAGACCATCCCCAAGAAAAAGAAATGCAAAAAAGCAGAATAGCTGTCTGAAGAGGCCTTACAAATAGCTGTGAAAAGAAGAGAACTGAAAAGGAAAGATATACCCATTTGAATGCAGAGTTCCAAAGAATAGCAAGGAGAGATAAGAAAGCCTTCCTCAGCGATCAATGCAAAGAAATAGAGGAAAACAATAGAATGGGAAAGACTGGAGATCTCTTCAAGAAAACTAGAGATACCAAGGGAACATTTCATGCAAAGATGGTCTCAATAAAGGACAGAAATGGTATGTACCTAATAGAAGCGGAAAATATTAAGAAGAGGTGGCAAGAATACAGAGAACATATGTACAAAAAAGATCTTCACGACCCAGATCATCATGATGGTGTGATCACTCATCTAGAGCCAGACATCCTGGAATGTGAAGTCAAGTGGGCCTTTGGAAGCATCACTATGTTCAAAGCTAGGGGAGGTGATGGAATTCCAGTTGAGCTATTTCAGATCCTAAAAGATGATGCTGTGAAAGTGCTGCACTCAATATGTCAGCAAATTTGGAAAACTCAGCAGTGGCCACAGGACTTGAAACAGTCAGTTGTCATTCCAATCCCAAAGAAGGGCAATGTCAAAGAAAAGGCATTAGATTTTGTCAAATGTTTTTTTCCACGTCTACTGAAATGAGCATATTATTTTTTCTTTTAACATGGTGAATTACATTGATTTACGTATGTTGGACCGGTCTTGGACCCCAGGGATACTTTTCACATGGTCATGGTGGATAATCCTTTTTCTGTATTGCTGCATTCCATTTGCTAGTAATTTGTGGAAAAGTTTTATATTTCTCTTTATAAAGTATATTGGTGTATATCTCATGATGTGTTTGCTTTTTGTATCAAGGTGTAATAGTGGACTCACAGAATGGGAGGCATTCCATCCTCTTCTGTTTTTTGTAAGACTCTGTAAAGAATTGGTGTTAATTCTTCTTTGAATGTTCAGTAGAATTCACTAGTGAAGCTTGACTGCCCAGGTGGTGCTAGTGGTGAAGAATCCGCCTGGCATTGCAGGAGCCAAGGGTTCAATCCCTGTGTTGGGAAGATCCTCTCCTGAAGGAAATGGCAACCCACTGCAGTATTCTTGCCTGGAAAATACCACGGACAGAGGAGCCTGGTGGGCTCCAGTTCCCGGGGGTCGCAAACAGTCAGACATGACTGAGCCCCCAGATACAGTGAAGCTACTGGTTTTGGAATTTCTCTGTGGGAAGATTCTGGATTGCTAATCCAATCTCTTGGTGGAGGTCTATTCGTATTTTCTACTTCTTGAATCAGTTTCAATAGTTTGTGTGTCCAGTCCTTAGAATATGTCATGAGAATGGCACTTTAGCTCCAGGTTCTTCTTCTAATTACTTTTAAAATTAGAAGAATTTCTTGACACTTTGTAACACTTCTTTTTTCACTGATGTCACTCTGCCGTGGTTAACAAGTACAGCTAAGCAGGGTGAGGAACATTTCTCAGTAATGTATAATACAAAAAAAGATAAAGCATTAAATTTGAGCCTAAAACACAGCTTCAAAATGTAGAAATCAACTGTTGACCAAACCAAAAGGAGAACAGACAATTCCACACTGGGATTACACTAGAAATCAGTGAGGAAAAGATAATTAGAAAGTCTCAGTTGTTTGAAAATTAAGCAGAACACTTCTAAATAACTTATGAGCCAAAGAATGAAAATTAGAAAATATTTGAACTGAATGATAAGGAAAATAGGACTTAAAAGCTTGTGAAACACAGTTAAAATGTGCTTAGAGGGAAAAATTATAGCTTCAAATACTCAATAAAGAAGAACATTTGAGAATTGATCATCTGAAGTTCCATCTGAAAAAGCCAGAAACAATAGCATTATGAATTCAAAGAATGTAAGGGAAAAAAAGTAGTAAAGATACGAGCAGAAATCAGTGAAATATAAAAAGCATCTACGGTGGGGAAAATGAACAAAGTCAAAAGCTTCTCCCTTGAAAAGATTAACAAAATTGATAAATTTCTAGTAAAATGAATTTTTTAAAAAGAGATAAAATACCAAATAATATCAGTAATGAAGTGAAGTTGCCCCTCCTCCATTCATGGGATTTTCCAGGCAAGAATACTGGAGTGGGTTGCCATTTCCTTCTCAGGAGATCTTCCCAACCCAGGGATTGAACCCAGGTCTCCCACGTTGTAGGCAGACGCATTACCATCTGAGCTACCGGGGAAGTCCATCAGTAATGAAAAGAGATACCAGTTAGTATCAGTAATGAAAGGAGCTTACAGATCATTTTTTAAAGAAGATATTATTAACTCCATGACAATAAATTTAATAATTTTGATGAAATGGACTATTTTACTTGGGGGAAAAAAAGCTTTCCAAACCTGACAAGATAAAATCTGAATAGGCCTATATGTGTGTGCGTGCGTGCATGCTCAGTTGTGTCCAAGTCTTTGCTACCTCATCGCCTCTAGCCCTCCAGGCTCCTCTGTCCAAGGGATTTCCCAGGCAAGAATAGCCATTTCTTACTCCAGGGGATCTTCCTGACCCAAGGATCAAACCCACATCTCCTGCATTGGAAGGTGGATTCTTTATCACTGAGCCACCTGGGAAGCCCAGCCCATATGTCAGACAGCAATTAAATCTTTAATTAAAAATCTGCTTATGCCAGAAACTGCAGGCTGAGGTGGCTTCAGTGGTGAACCTTCCAAATATTTGAGGAAAAGTTAATACCTATATTATATAGACTTTTCCAAAGAATAGAAAAGAGATAAGACTTCCAAACTTGTTTTATGAGGCCAGCACATCTCAACTACAAAACCTGACATGGACATCACAGAGGAACACTACAGAATAATATCTCTTAAGGATAAGGATGCATAATTCCTAAACACAATATTAACAAATCGAATCTGATGATTTATAGAAAGAATAATATATCATGGCCAAGTGAGGTATATCTGAGGAATCTCAGGTTGGTTTAACATTGAAAAATCAATTGATATAATTCAATACGTTAACGAAATAAAAAGGACCGTGTGGTTTTCTCAGAGAGGAGAAAAACAGACTTGATTTAAAAGAACAAGACATTTATTATTAAAAAGTCTTAAAGCTAGAATGATAAAGAAACTGCCTTTATTTGATAAGGGGTAGCTTTAAAAACTCTGGGCCTACCTGACCTGCCTCTTGAGAAACCTATATGCAGGTCAGGAAGCAACAGTTAGAACTAGACATCGAACAACAGACTGGTTCCAAATAGGGAAAGGAGTACGTCAAGGCTGTATATTATCACCCTGCTTATTTAACTTCTATGCAGAGTACATTATGAGAAACGCTGGACTGGAAGAAACACAAGCTGGAATCAAGATTGCCAGGGGAAATATCAATAACCTCAGATATGCAGATGACACCACCCTTATGGCAGAAAGTGAAGAGGAACTAAAAAGCCTCTTGACGAAAGTTGAAAGAGCAGAGTGAAAAAGTTGGCTTAAAGCTCAACATTCAGAAAACTAAGATCATGCCATCCGGTCCCATCACTTCATGGGAAATAGATGGGGAAACAGTGGAGACAGTGTCAGACTTTATTTTTTTGGGCTCCAAAATCACTGCAGATGGTGACTGCAGCCATGAAATTAAAAGACGCTTACTCCTTGGAAGGAAAGTTATGACCAACCTAGATAGTGTATTCCAAAGCAGAGACATTACTTTGCCGACTAAGGTCCGTCTAGTCAAGGCTATGGTTTTTCCTGTGGTCATGTACGGATGTGAGAGTTGGACTGTGAAGAAGGGTGAGCGCCGAAGAATTGATGCATTTGAACTGTGGTGTTGGAGAAGACTCTTGAGAGTCCCTTGGACTGCAAGGAGAACCAACCAGTCCATTCTGAAGATCAACCCTGGGATTTCTTTGGAAGGAATGATGCTAAAGCTGAAACTCCAGTACTTTGGCCACCTGATGGGAAGAGTTGACTCATTGGAAAAGACTCTGATGCTGGGAGGGATTGGGGGGCAGGAGGAGAAGGGGACGACCTAGGATGAGATGGCTGGATGGCGTCACTGACTCGATGGATGCGAGTCTGAGTGAACTTCGGGAGTTGGTGATGGACAGGGAGGCCTGGCTTGCTGCGATTCATGGGGTCGCAAAGAGTCGGACACGACTGAGCGACTGAACTGAACTGAACTGAACTGAACTGAAAAAATCCAAAACAACAAAGAAACCACTGGAACTAATACATGAATATAGCACGGAGCAAGCAATAAACAATTAGGACATTTTTTAAAATATCATTTAAAATGCGTCCAAAACACTGACCAAGGTACGTGAAAATAAACATAATAAAAGCTGTTGACATCTACACTGAAAACTACAAATTTTCCAGTATTCTTCCTAAGTTTCTGAAAGAAATTTCAAGTTCTACTTAATTGGAAGTATATTCTATGTTCATTCATCAGAAGACAATGTTTTTACAGCAGTAAAAAGAGTCTTAAATGTCCCATTGACAGCAAAGAGATCAAATCAGTCCAACCTAAAGGAAATTAACCTTGAATATTCATTGGCAGGACTGATGCTGAAGCTGAAACTCTAATACTTTGGCCACTTAATGCGAAGAGCTGACTGATTGGAAAAGACCCCAATGCTGGGAAAGATTGAAGGCGGTAGGAGAAGGGGACGACAGCGGATGCGATGGTTGGATGGCATCACCGACTCGATGGAGGTGAGTCTGAGCAAGCTGCGGGAGATGGAGATGGACAGGGAGGCCTGGCGCGCCGCAGTCCTGCTACTGCTGCTGCTAAGTCGCTCTGTGCGACCCCGTGGACTGCCGCCTTCCAGGCTCCTCCGTCCATGGGATTTTCCTGGCAAGAGTACTGGAGTGGGGTGCCACTGCCTTCTGTGTGAGACACTGAATTGAACTGCGCAGAGGAGAGGGGAGAGCTTGGCCGCGGGAGGGCTGAGGTGAGCCTAGGCCACGAGAAGTCGCTAAGGAATGGTGAAGAAGAAAAGCAGAGACCCGTAGGGACCAACAATGGGCCCCCGGGCGTAAAACCCGCGGGCCTGAGGCTAGCCACGCCCGCCCGGGAGGCCTGCGGAGGCGGGACTAGGAGTGCAGCGATTGGCGGTTGGCCCCGCGTCACCCCGGGGCGGAACCAATTGTGACGGCGGCGAGGTTTCCTGCCGGCGCCCCCAGCGTGCGGCACCGAGACGCCGGCGTGCGCCGGCGTGACGCGGCCCCGCGGGATGGGCAGGGCCGAGGCCGAGGCGGCGACGGCGGCGGCTGGGAGAGCTAGAGGCGGGGGCCGCACGACGGTCCTCCGATCCGACCGCCATGAGCACCAAGCAGGTCACTTGCAGGTCAGTGCGCGGCGCCGCGAGTCCTTCCCCGCGCGCGCCTCACCGCCGCGCCAGGGAAACGAGCCGGAGTGGGGCGGTGGGGAGCGGCTCTCCCGAGGTTCGGGCTCCGGCGGGGCCGGTGCCCAGGACCCGGCGGTGCGTGGCGGAGCCCCGCGGGCGCTGCGCCGGCCGCCGCACGGCTGGAAGGAGAGCGCGCTGGCGGGTCGTGCGGGCTGGGAGGTGGGCCCGAGACCTGGGGCCAAGCCGCCGCTGCGCAGCCAGGGGGCCGAGGAGGTCGTTTACAAATGGCGATACCACCCAGGTGTAGGCTCTCATCGTCGGTGAGGGCCTGCGGAAGCGGCCTTCGGTTCCTAAGTGTCTGGAGAACTCCCGTGCACAGTTAGCGAGTTGGAAGCTGCTGTGTGGGAAATAGCGTTTGCTGGAAGTTTCTTTCTTCTCCCGCGTGTCCCCAAGGCTTGTGTTGAGCAGCCTTCACAGTAACGTACTAGGCTGACTTTTATTCCTGTTTTGTAGGGCAGGGAACTCAGGCCGACAAAGGGTGAGTGAGAGCCGCCCCTTACGGAGAAACCCATTTCTGTGGAGAAATGCAGCGGTAACGGGTGGACGGGGAGTTGTAGAAAATTCAAAACCGGATGGCTCCACTGCGCCCGTTAAGTAGAAGGAGCTTGGTGTGTGTAACACCGCATTCCTCGGTAGGGATGTGGCTCGAAGGTTTGGGGGTCCTGCTCTTACTGAACCTGAAAAGTACAGCTTTTAATAGTTGGTCTGAGTTAAATCTGTGTGGGACACAATGATGGGCGGCCCCATAGTCGTGTGGTTCGATTATATGTAATGAAGAGTTTTAAGTATCATCTGTGTTACTACTTCTCTTCCTTACTATGAATCTTTGAGAAAGTGTGATGTAAGAAGTGTCCTGTTAGCATTAGTCTCTATTAACCGTTTAACCAGTTAATCCAAGGCCTATGTGCTGTTGTCAGAAATTGGCAGTTTGTGTGGATAGAAAAGAATTTCACTAGGTTATTTGTAATAGAAGGTCTTTTGTGAGCATCTGTGGGTATGTTTATGTATATTTCTGTAAACTTCCCCCTGTTGGACAGTATCTTTAATCCTTGAGGTCTGTATACCAAATTCCGGTTACCCCGCCTAAGCCGCGTCTGCATAAGGGTGCTTGTGTCTGCGCTGCTTTGTAGTAGAATCTCCCATCTGCGTGGTGTCTCATTTGACAGATGAGGAGAAGCTGTGCTCCGACTTGAAGCTTGCCCCGAACTCACATCGACCTGGAGGAACAGAAATGTAAATCAAGATTACCTTGGGGTTGTTCTTTCTATCCTAGGAGATGGCTTGATCTAAAAGCTTTGGTTCTGATTTTCCCAGATGGGAGTGTCCTGCAGGGCGTCGGTGAGAGAAACTAGAGTGGGTTGGAAGGTTGAGAAGGGATCAGTTCTGTACGAAGCGATGTTTGTTGGCGGTGCCCTGGGTGCTCTTTGAGGTTCCTTACCAGCCATGTTGCTTGTCATCCAGCAACACACACCATTCCGTGGATCACCAACCAAACCTCAGCAGTGAAGTGACTTCCAAGGTTATTCAGCTTCCAGGTGGCACATGTGGCATCAGAGTTTGTGCTCTTGTAGGTGCTCTGGCCCCCAAATAAGTTCGGGAAATGCTAAATTAAAGTTTCTTTACTGCGGGAATTTTCAAAGTTTTAAATTTGCTCATACCAAAAAGGAAAACTCATCCAAAACTATACAGTGGGACTGTGCCTAGCGGTCCAGTGCTTAAGACTTCGCCTTCCAGTAGGGGGTTCCAGTTCGATCCCTGGTTAGGGAGCTAACATTTCACATTCCTCAGGGCCGAAAATATCAGAACAGAAGCAACAGAAACAGTATTGTAACAAATTCAGTAAAGACTTTAAAATGGTCCGTGTTAAAGAAAAAAAAAGGTTACTTGCAAAGGGATGCGGAAGAGTCTGGCTTGCAAGGCCTGCCTTACCCAAGGAGAAACAGAAGACGTACTTACATAGGAAAATGGCAGTGGCAACAAGAGTGCCAGGTTACCATGAGTGCGCTAGTGATGGGAAATCTCTTCTCGCTTCAGTGCCTTATACACTGAGGTCTTATCTCCAGACATTGGCAACTTATATGAAATGTGCAAGGTTTGATTTGTTTGGGAGACCAGATCTAAAACTGGGTGGTCTCCTGTTTTTGGTTTATGTCAAGATGCAGACGGGTTTTGGTTTATGCTGCATGTCAGCAGGAACAAGTGTTTGTTTTGCTTCCATTATAATACGAGCTAAATGGTAGGATTCCCAGGCTGAAGGACAAAGACATTCCGTTTGTTGCCTGGAATGCAAGAATGGCCACTCACACCTCTGCGCTGTTGGTCAGCTCCCCTCACTCCTCAACATTCCACTCGCTCCAGAATCTCAGTCTGTCCAGAATCTCAATTTTTTGCTGATTCTTTTTTCCAAACCGTCTCCCTAGGTTTCCAGTCTGTTTTCAAAAGCCTGGTGCAGGCCTTTATCATTGCTGGGTAACCAGTTTGTTTGTCCTCCGCCTCATGTGAGAGCGGTAGGTCCCTTTGTTAATTACGGTTTCCATAGAGTCAGGCCCGGAGCTTGTGATTCATTGAAAGGCACCAACAAAATACGGGGCACCTTGCGGCCCCTGAGTGAAGGAAGCGCTTGAGCTCCAGCCTCGGGGCACCTTGCGGCCCCTGAGTGAAGGAAGCGCTTGAGCTCCAGCCTCGGGCAGCTCTGGATTCTGATTCTGGCTTCACCTGGGCTTCAGTCTCCTCACCTGTAAAATGGGGATGGCCATGCCCACCCAGCTTGGAAAAGCCCCTGGTGCTGGGAAGGATCGAGGGCAGAAGGAGAAGGGCATCAGAGGATGAGATGGCCAGACGGCATCGTCGATGCAATGGACATGAACTTGGGCAGACTCGGAGAGGTGGCAAGGGACAGGGAGGCCTGGCGTGCCGCAGTCCATGGGGTGGCAGTCAGACAAGACTGGGTGACTGAACGACAGTGCCCAACCAGTAGGGTTGGTTAAGAAATTAGATAATAACATAATCCTCAGACCACTGAGGATGTTTTAGGCTAAGCACTGACATGCAGTCTATGAAGTACTATGAATTATAATCATATTACAGACGGGAAAGGCTTGGAGATTTAAATTTTTTACTCAAGGTCGTATAGGAAGCTAACTTCACGGTCTTCCTTTAACCACCACATTGTTCTTTATTTCATCTCTACCACTCATCAGGTACGTCAAGCCTGTCGCCGTGCCTGCCGTTAGCTAAGTTCCTTCCCCTTTTTATAAAGCTTTTGTTTTTATTTATTTGGCTGCAGTGGGTCTTAGTTGCAGCACGCAGGTGCTTTAGCTGTGGCATTCGAACTCTTTGCTGTGGCATGCTGGATCTAGTTCCCTGACCAGGGATCAAACCTGGGCCCCCTGCAGTGGGGGCCCGGGCCACCAGGGGAGTCCAAATCTGCCTTCCCCCTTGATGGACCAGTTGTCACAGGCAGTACAGCTGTAAAATTTAAGCCTGTGAAAATACGTGGGAAAAGGTGCAGGAAGGTGACGCTGAGAATGCAAACTGCCCGTGTACTTGGAAGTGACTTGCAAACATGTCCTGCTAGTGGCGGGCACTATGGAAAGACCTGCACGAAACCAGGTTGGTTCTGTTTGGCTCAGCGTTCAGCCACAGCTGCTGGCGGTCCTGTAGCTGGTAGTGAACCTGATACCCCCTGCAACAGATAACAGCCGCACCATCTGAAACCATCTCTAGGGTTACCCAGGATAACAGGTGACTTCGGAGTGTCCCTGGAAAGAACCTCCCTACTCTGAGTCTCAGCTGTGCACATCCCCCTCATATACCAACAGCCCACGGTCCTCTCCAGCTCGTGTCTCCTCCTGCTCTCTAGGAAGCTGTGTGAGGGATGGCTTGGCCATCCAGAGGGTGAGCAGCTGGAAACTCGTTACAGGATATGTACCGCATGAAGGAGGCCGGGGTTAAACTTAGTATAAGCTGGATGGTGAGGAATCGCTGTGAGCAGCTGACAAAGGTGCCCTGAAGGACTGGCCGGCCGCTCCCAGGGGAGTTCTGGGTTTGTCACTGGGCAGTGGAAATGCTGACATGTGCTACAGAAACAGGACTGGACGGCTCCACTTCTTGTTTCCCGCTTGCCTTGCTTGAGGCAATGATGGAGGCTTAGAAGTTATATTTGAAACTGAATTTCAGTTTAGTCACAGAGGTGAAATGCCTTGTATGGAGTCACCAGCTTCTAAGTGAGAAAACTGGGAACTTGGGTGGTGGTGAAGTATTTTGAATTTTTGATGGAGAATATAATTAGTGCAGTTGGGAACGTGTGTTTTCCAAATAGGACTTGTGGGAGGTGGTGGTAGAATTACTCAATATAAGAGACACTTGCAGGCCCCGCTGAGCATCTCTCCACCTCTTGCTTGCTTAGCAGATGGTATCTGCCAGTCTTGCCCTGGTTCTTTGAGGAAATTTTGTCTAGTTTCTCCAAAAGAAATCATTAATGAAGCATTTGTGAGGTCTTACTTGTGTGGAACTGTTTTTGTAGCCAACTGGAACCTGTTCTCTTGCACTCTTTCAGTTCAGTTCAGTCCAGTCGCTCAGTTGTGTCCGACTCTTTGCGACCCCATGAACTGCAGCACGCCAGGCCTTCCTGTCCATCACCAACTCCCGGAGTTCACTCAAACTCACATCCATCGAGTCGGTGATTCCATCCAGCCATCTCATCCTCGGTCGTCCCCTTCTCTTCCTGCCCCCAATCCCTCCCAGCATCAGGGTCTTTTCCAGTGAGTCAGCTCTTCACATGAGGTGGCCAAAGTACTGGAGTTTCAGCCTTAGCATCATTCCTTCCAAAGAGATCCCAGGGTTGATCGCCTTCAAAATGGACTGGTTGGATCTCAAGAGTCTTCTCCAACACCACAGGTCAAAAGCATCAATTCTCTAGCGCTCAGCTTTCTTCACAGTCGAACTCTCACATCCATACATGACCACTGGAAAAACCATAGCCTTGACTAGACAGACCTTTGTTGGCAAAGTAACGTCTCTGCTTTTGAATATGTTATCTAGGTTGGTCATAACTTTCCTTCCAAGGAGTAAGCATCTTTTGATTTCCTGGCTGCAGTCACCATCTGCAGTGATTTTGGAGCCCCCCAAAATAAAGTCTGACACTGTTTCCAGTTTCCCTATTTATTTCCCATGAAGTGATGGGACCAGATGCCATGATCTTCATTTTTTGAATGTTGAGCTTTAAGCCAACTTTTTCACTCTCCTCTTTCACTTTCAAGAGGCTTTTTATTTTTAGTTCCTCTTCACTTTCTGCCATAACGTTGGTGTCATCTGCATTCCACTCTTTAGGAGTTTACTAATTCTGATAACTGGATTTGGCTCTCGTCGTTGATTTTTTTTTAACACCTTCAAAGATTACCATACTTGAGGATGGTTGGGATCTATCAGTGTTTGTTTCCTTTATATTTATTTGTTTGGCTGAGTTGGTCTTAGTTGTGGCACGCAGGATCTTCAGTTGCGGGGCGCGGGGCTTTAGTTGCTCCGCGGCGCGTGGGATCCCGGTTCCCCCACCAGGGCTTGGATCTGCGTCCCCTGTACTACAAGGCGGATTCCTAACCACTGGGCCACCCGGGAAAGTCCCGGAATTATGTCACGATGTTGAGTAGTGTTTCTCCAGAAGAGTTACCCAACTGTTGAGAAGTGTGATACGCTTTCATGTCGGGGATCCCAGAATCTCTGCTACAGCTGGTGATTGGCTAGAATGACCCATGGAACTCAACATATCGTTGTACTGAAGACAAAGGTTGATCACAGTGAGTGGTGAGGGGTCACAGCTGGACCCTAAGGGAGACAGACTCCAGTGGCATCTGGGGAACCTGAGTGCAGGCTTCCTGCCCTCACTTCCTCCCATAAAGGGTCACAGCACCCTTTTCCTCCTGCAGCAGAAACACAGGCAAGGCCATCAGAGGCTCTGTGCCCAGGCCTCTCGCCCTCTGCCTAGCGTGTTCCCAGACCAGACTCCTGGGAAAGCCGATGCGCAGAGCCAACTAGATCCTACACAGGAGACGCGCAGTGAGCGTCTCGTCACTCAGAGACCGTCTCTCGGTGTGGGGGGCCGTCTACCAGCTGGGCCCCAGGGGCTGTAGGCAGGGGCCTGCCTTCTAGGCGGGCTCAGGCCTGCTGTATTCACAATGCTTCTGCACACTTCGAAAGCCAGTATTATGAATACCAAGGTTTATTTAGGCCCTTTTTCTTTTTAATGTTTCTAACAAGAATACCCTTAGTTTGCCAGGTTCTGAGCCTTTTTTCTTTTTTTCACATAAAACTACATCCGGCCTTATAGCAAGTTACTACACAAGTCTCTGGTCTGGTGGCGGCCCCCGGGGGGTGTCGCCTGCGGAGAGCCCAGCTGACCACCTAGGCAGGACACCGCCTCAGTGTTGCCGCTTGCACCGCAGGTCCAGTCATCTTTGTAGGCTCAGAAACTAGATTCTGTTGGTGTGTTTAGAGGTGACACGTGCTACCCAGGGGCTTTCCAGGTGTCGCTTTTTATGTGAGCGACAGCTGAGCGGCTGAGCCCGCGGCCCCCAGACTCAGTGGGCACCCTTTCCACGCTTCTGGGAGGAGAGCAGCTGCCCCGTGGGCCTGGTCAGCAGGCTGCCGGTGGGGAGACGGGCAGGCGGGGAGACGGGGAGGAGCGTGCAGAGCAGGGCGGGTGGGCCTTCAGACCGTGGCTCCGCTGAGCAGCCCCGGGCTCCGGCGGGCTGAGGCGCAGCGCGCGCCTGTGCTTCCTGGCGGCCTGTCTCGCCGCTTTTGTGGTCACTGGTAAATTCACATAATAGAAAACATACCATTTTAACCATGTTTAACTGTACATGTCAGTGGCACTAAGTACCTTCATACTCTTGTACAACTTGTGCGTGTGCGTGCGTGCTCAGTTGCGTCTGACACTTTGTGGCCCCGTGGTCTGTAGCCCGCCCGGCTCCTCTGTCCATGAGATTTTCCAGGCAGGAATACTGGAGTGGGTTGCCATTTCCTCTTCCAGGAATCTTCCCTACCCAGGGATCAAACCAAGTATCCACAGCTCCTGAATTGCAGGTGGAGCTTATGGTGGCTTGAGCACCGAGCCACTGTATGGCTCACCATCATCTCTTTCTTGAATATTTTTCACTTTCCTAAACTGAAACTCTGTTCTCATAAACACTAACTCCCCATGCCCCTCCCCCCCCAACCCCTGGCATCTACCAATTTATCCTTACTTTCTGACTCTCTGAATCTGACTAGGTATTCTTGGTACCACCCCACCCCCCCAACCCCTAGCATATACCATTTTATCCTTACTTTCTGACTCTCTCAATTTGACTAGGTATTCTCGGTACCTCGTATACGTGGGAATCAAACAGTATTTGTCTGCACTGTAAATTGGGATGCATTTTTAAGGTTAAGTTAATGTATGTCCTACAAACAGATTGTACTTTCTTCCCACCCCACCCCAATGCTATACAGTAGGTTCTCATTCACCTCAGTTCAGTTGCTCAGTCGTGTCCAACTCTTTGCGACCCCGTGGACTGCTGCACACCAGGCTTCCCTGTCCATCACCAACTTCCGGAGCTTACTCAAACTCATGTCCATTGAGTCAGTGATGCCATCCAACCATCTCATCCTCTGTCGTCCCCTCTCCTCCCACCTTCAATCTTTCCCAGCATCAGGGTTTTCCAGTGAGTCAGCTCTTCACATCAGGTGGCCAGAGTATTGGAGTTTCACCTTCAGCGTCAGTCCTTCCAATAAATATTCAGGACTGATTTCCTTTAGGATGGACTGGTTGGATCTCCTTGCTATCCAGGGGACTCTCAAGAGTCTTTTCCAACACCACAGGTCAAAAGCATCAATTCTTAAGCACTCAGCTTTCTTTATAGTCCAACTCTCACATATACACACAACTACTGGAAAAACCATAGCTTTGACTAGATGAACCTTTGTCGGCAAAGCAGTGTCTCTGCTTTTTATTATGCTATCTAGGTTTGTCATAGCTTTTCTTCCAAGGAGCAAGCATCTTTTAATTTCATGGCTGCAGTCACCATCTGCAGTGATTTTGGAGCCCAGGAAAATAAAGTCTGTCACTGTTTCCATTGTTCCCCATCTATTTGCCATGAAGTGATGGGATCGGATGCTATGATATTAGTTTTTTGAATGTTGAGTCTTAAGCCAACTTTTTCACTCTCCTCTTTCGCTTTCATCAAGGGGCTCTTTAGTTCTTCTTCACTTTCTGCCATAAGGGCGGTGTAATCTGCATATCTGAGGTTATTGATATCTCTCCTTTAAATCTTGATTCCAGGGTGCTCAGGGCTGGTGCACTGGGATAACGCAGAGGGATGAGGTGGGAGGGGGGTTCAGGATGGGGAACACATGTACACCCGTGGCGGATTCATGACAATGTGTGGCAAAACCAATACAATATTGTAAGGTAAAAAAAATAAAGACTGAATAATTTTCCATTGGGGGGGGAATCTTGATTCCAGCCCAGCATTTCACATGAAGTACTCTGCATATAAGTTAAATAAACAGGGTGACAGTATACAGCTTTGACATACTCTTTTCCCAATTTAGAACCGTTCCTTTGTTCCATGTCCAGTTTCAGCTGTTGGTTCCTGACCTGCATACAGATTCTCAGGAGACAGGTCAGGTGGTCTGGTATTGCCATCTCTTCAAGAATTTTCCACAGTTTGTTGTGATCCACGCAGTCAAAGGCTTTGGCATAGTCAATAAAGAAAAAGTAGATGTTTTTCTGGAACTCTGTTGCTTTTTCTGTGATCCAGTGGATGTTGACAACTTGATCTCTGGTTCCGCTGCCTTTTATAAATCCAGCTTGACCATCCGGAAGTTCTTGCTTCACATACTGTTGAAGCCTGATTTGGAGAATTTGAGCATTACTTTGCTAGCATGTGAGATGAGTGCAGTTGTGCAGTAGGATTCTTTGGCATTGCCCTTCTTTGGGATTGGAATAAAAACTGACCTTTTCCAGTCCTGTGGGCACTGCTGAGTTGCCCAGATTTGCTGGCATATTGAGTGTAGTACTTTCACAGAATCATCTTTTAGGATTTGAAATAGTTCACCTGGAATCCCATCACCTTCACTAGCTTTGTTCATAGTGATGCTTTCTTAAGGCCCACTTGACTTTGGACCCCAGGATGTCTGGCTCTAGGTGAGTGATCACACCATCATGGTTATCTGGAGCATTAATCTGTTTTTGTATAGTGCTTCCATGTATTCTTGCCACCTCTTCTTAATATCTTCTGCTTCTGTTAGGTCCATACCATTTCTGTCCTTTATTGAGCCCATCTTTGCATGAAATATTCCCTTGGTATCTCTAATTTTCTTGACGAGATCTCTAGTCTTTCCCATTCTATTGTTTTCCTCTGTTTCTATGCACTGATCACTGAGGAAGGCTTTCTTATCCCTCCTTGCTACTCTTTGGAACTCTGTATTGAGATGGGTATAGCTTCCATTTTCCCTTTTGCATTTAGCTTCTCTTCTTTTCTCAGCTATTTGTAACGCCTCCTCAGACAACCATTTTGCCTTTCGCATTTCTTTTTCTTAGGGATGATCTTGATCACTGCCTGCTGTACAGTGTCACAAACCTCCGTCCATAGTTCTTCAGGCACTCTATCAGATCTAATCCCTTGAATCTATTTGTCACTTCCACCGTATAATCGTAAGGGATTTAATTTAGGTCATACCTGAATGGTCCAGTGGTTTTCCCTACTTTCTTCAATTTAAGTCTGAATTTGGCAATAAGGAGTTCATGATCTGAGTCACAGTCAGCTCCCGGTCTTGTTTTTGCTGACTGTATAGAGCTTCTCCATCTTTGGCTGCAAAGAATATAGTCAGTCTGATTTTGGTGTTAGCCATCTGGTGACGTCCATGTGTAGAGTCTTTTCTTGTGTTGTTGCAAGAGAGTGTTGGCTATGACCAGTGCATTCTCTTGGCAAAACTCTGTTAGCCTTTGACCTGCTTCGTTTGGTACTCCAAGGCCAAATTTTCCTGTTACTCCAGGTATCTCTTGATTCTACTTTCGCATTCCAGTCCCCTGTGATGAAAAGGACATCTTTTTTGGGTGTTAGTTCTAGAAGGTCTTGTAGGTCTTCATAGAACCCTTCAACTTCAGCTTCTTCAGCATTACTGGTTAGGGCATGGGCTTGGATTACTGTGATACTGAATAGTTCGCCTTGGAAATGAGCAGAGCTAATTCCGTCATTTTGGAGGTTGAACCCAAGTACTGCCTTTCGGACTCTTTTGTTGACTATGAGGGCTACTCCATTTCTTCTAAGGGATTCTTGCCCGCAGCAGTAGAATGGTCACCTGAGTTAAATTCACGCGTTCCCGTCCATTTTAGTTCACTGATTCATAAAATGTCGATACTCAGTCTTGCCATCTCCTGTTTGACCACTTCCAGTTTGCCTTGATTTACGGACCTAACGTTCCAGGTTCCAATGCAATATTGTTCTTTATAGCATCGGACTTTACTTCCATCACCAGTCACATCCACAACTGGGCATTGTTTTTGCTTTGGCTCCATCCCTTCATTCTTTCTGGAGTTATTTCTTCACTCTTCTCCAGTAGCATATTGGGCACCTACTGACCTGGGGAGTTCATCTTTCAGTGTTCTATCGTTTTGCCTTTTCATGCTGTTCATGGGGTTCTCAAGGCAAGAATACTGAAGTGGTTTGCCATTCCCTTCCAATGGACCACATTCTGTCAGACCTTCCACCATGACCTGTCCGTCTTGGGTGGCCCCACATGGCATGGCTTAGTTTCACTGAGTTAGACAAGCCTTGTGGTCCATGTGATCAGTTTGGTTAGTTTTCTATGATTGTGGTTTTCATTCTCTTTGCTCTCTGATGAATAAGGATAAGAGGCTTATGGAAGCTTCCTGATGGGAGAGACTGACTGAGGGGGGAGACTGGGTCTTGTTCTGATGCGTGGGGCCAGGATCAGTTCAGTTCACTCGCTCAGTCCTGTTCAACTCTGTGGCCCCGTGGACTCCAGCACACCAGGTCTTCTTATCCATCACCAACTACCAGAGCTTGCTCAAACTCATGTCCCTGAGTCGGTGATGCCATCTAATCATTCATCCTCTGTTGTCCCCTCTCCTCCCGCCTTCAATCTTTCCCAGCATCAGGGTCTTTTCCAGTGAGTCAGCTCTTCACATCAGGTGGTTAAAGTATTGGAGCTTCAGCTTCAGTATCAGTGCTTCCAGTGAATATTCAGGGTTGATCTCCTTTAGGATGGACTGGTTGGATCTTCTTGCAGTCCAAGGGACTCTCAAGAGTCTTCTCCAACAGCACAGTTCAAAAGCAGCAATTCTTTGGAGCTCAGCTTTCTTTATAGTCCAACTCTCACATCCATACATGACTACTGGGAAAACCATAGCTTTGACTAGACTAGCTTTGACTTTGTCAGCAAGGTACTGTCTCTGCTTTTTAATAAGGGGCCATGCTCAGTAACTCTTTAATCCAGTTTTCTGTTGCCGGGCAGGGCGGTGTTCTCTCCATGTTTGGCCTGAGGTCAAGCTGTCAGCCACCGCCTCTGCTCCTGGACTCTCCCGGGCGAGTCTGGCTCCGTCTCTTGTGGGGTCACTGCTCCCGTCCCCTGGTCCTGGTACACTCGGTTTTCTTAGTGCCCTGCGAGAGTCTGTTTCCCCAGTCCTGTGAAACTTCGTAATCAAGTCCCACTGGCCTCCGAAGTCAGATTGCCTGGGGGTTCTAGGCTGCTCAGTGGCTCTGTGGTGGGGCTGGTACAGTGGTGGTCTCCTCCAAGAGGGCTTATGCCACACGCCGCGTGACCCAGGGCTGCTGCAGAGCCCCTGTGCGGCAGGCCACTGCTGACCCTTCCTCCACAGGAGACACTCAGACACTGAGAGGCAGGTGTGGCTGGTCTCTGGGGCCTCGTGGCCTGGTGCGCACACGGTTTTGTTTGAGCCCTGCGAGCATCTCCAGTGGGTATGGGGTTTGATTCTAAACGCGATTTTGCCCCTTCTATCATCTTGCTGGGGCTTCGCCTTTGTCCTTGGGTGTGGGGTATCATTTTTTGTTGGGATCCAGCATTCTCCTGTGGATGCTTGTTCAGCAGCAAGTTGCAGTTTTGGAGTTCGTGCAGGAGGAGGTGAGCACACGTCCCTCTACTCTGCCGTCTTGAAGACAGTGTTGGGTTCGCGTTAGTTACCTGTTCTGTATGTGGTGGTGCGTGTATGTCAGTCCTAGTCTCCGGATTTACCCCTCCCCTCTTGCTGTTCATACGATTGTTCTCTGCATCTGTTTCTCTATCTCTACTTTGTAAATAGGTTCAGCTGCACCATTTTTTTCTAGATTCCACAGATATGTATTAGTATATGATGTTTATTTCTCCTTTTCTGACTTCTTCCTGTCCGTGTGGCTGTCTCTGGGCTCGTCCACTTCTCTGCCCTTGGTCTGCTGTGCCTGTGAGCCACGCCTATATATGTCTTAGTATATGATGTTTATTTCTCCCTCTCTGGCTTCTTCCTGTCCGTGTGGCTGTCTCTGGGTCCGTCCACTTCTCTGCCCCTGGTCTGCTGTGCCTGTGAGCCACGCCTTTCCCTGCCTGTCTGCTGACGGGTGTCTGCGCTGCTCTTTAAATGGCGCTGCTGTGGATATTGGGGTGCATGCACCTCTTTTCAAATTAGTGTTCTGGGTAAAAAAAACTTTTTATTTAAATATACCTAGGAGTGGAATTCGGAGAAGACAGTGGCACCCCTCGCCAGTCCTCTTGCCTGGAAAATCCCATGGACGGAGGAGCCTGGTGGGCTGCAGTCCGTGGGTAGCGAAGAGTCGGGCACGACTGAGCGACCTAGCAGCAGCAGCAGCAGCAGGGGCGGAATTGCTGGTTCTCTTTCTAGTTAGTTGGGAAATCTCCACGCTGTTCACCACACCGGCTGCACCAACTTACATTCTTAGCAACGGTGCCGGAGCGTTCCCTTTTCTCCACATCCTTGCCAGCATTTGTTATTTGTGTCCTTTTTTATGATAGCTGTTCGGAGTGGTGTGAAGTGATCTTGTGGTTTTGATTTCCCTAATGAGTAGCGATGTTGAGCATCTTTTCACATGCCTCTTGGTTATCTGCATGTCCTCTTTGGAAAAAATGTCTACTCAGGTTTTCTGCCCATCTTTTTAAAATCATGTTGTTTGTTTGATGTTGAGTTGTATGAACTGTGTATATATTTTGGATATTTACCCCTTATCAGTCAAATCATTTACAAATGTTTTCTCCCATTCCGTAGGTTGTCTTTCCATTCTGTTGGTGTTTTCTTTTGCTGTGCAAATCTTCATGTTTCATTAGGTACCATTTGTGTATGTTTGTTTTTGCTTCCTTTGCTTTAGGAGACAGATCCCCAGAAATATTGCTGTGGTTTATGTCAAGGAATGTTCAGCCTGTGTTTTCCTCTAGTCTTATGGTTTCCAGTCTTACATTTAGGTCTTTAGTCCATCTTGAGTTTGTGTTTGCGTGTGGTGTTGACCAGACGGCCCCAAGCATGTTTTTGAGAGTAGCAGTTCTCTCAGGTCAGGGCCCCCACGTTGGGAAGCACCACACAGTGAAGCTGTCAGGAAAGCATGTGGTGGGTTGGAGGGGGTGGGATGGTCTCTTGGTCCCGCCAGGACTCGTCTGGCCGTGGAGGAAGGTGGGCCATCACCGTTGGGTGCAGTGAAAGCTGGGGCGCAGCGCTGCAGACAAGGCCGTGGTTTGACCAGAGGCAGAGTGACCGGAAAGTCAGTTTCGGGAAGAAGAGGTCTGGGCTCCCCTGCCCAGCAATTAGATCTTCTCTAAGCCTCCCACCTCTCTGAGCCTCAGCTTTCCTGTCGGCATCATGGGTATAGAGCTGGTACTCCAGGGTAGTGTCAGGATTAAGTGAGATGGAGAAGCGAAAGTGCTAGACAGAGTCTCAGTGAAGGTGCTGCTCCTTGAACCTGTTGTAGTTTTCCTTCCTGTTGTATTTCTGGAAACTTGTTCAGAGAGGGAAGGCCCCCTTTGCCACAGTTAAGAAGAATCACTCTTTCAAAAAGATACATTGTCACAGCCTTCCCGGGGAGGGGAGAAATGGGCAGTGCTCCACGCTGCCAAGTTGAGAGCTGGCGTGGGTCTTGGGAGCCTTCCACTCTGTCTGCTTTTGTGCCTGAAGTTAAAACGTGGGTTCACAGATGAAGCCCCTTTCAGAGCACCTTCCTGATGAGTTCCTCACCGACTTCTCCAGCCTCTCTAGTCTGTGTGCCCCCTGCGGCTCCGTAGCCCTTCTGGAAAAGGCCTGGGAAGGGGTCATGTCTTTCAGCCCCTTGTCCCTTACTGGGGGCACACTGGTCAGTAAAGCTGGCGCGGTCTGGCCGTGACCCTCCCGTCCGTCTCAGCAGGCCTGCTGTGCCCTCAGGCGGCTCCCCTGTCTGCCTTCCTGTCTCTTCTCGGAAGAGACACGGCCTCCTGCCGCCCATGGCAGCCCTGCGCTCTGCACACTGCTTCGCACAGCCCCCTGGGTCCTCCCCGCCTCGGTCCTATGCCTCCTCAGCCCTGTGCGTGCATTGTGGTAAGGCACGGGTCCGTCTTGTAACTGTCAGCTTAATCGTCAGTGTTTTTTTACTAAACTTTAATAAGAGCTGACTCTTTTAAAGAGGTGAATGACTGCAGCCATGCGATTAAAACACGCTTGCTGCTTGGAAGTAAAGCTGTAACCAACCGTATTAAAAAGCAAAGACGTTACTTTGCCAACGAAAGTCCCATCTAGTAAAAGCTATGGTTTTTCTACTGGTCATGTTTGGATGTGAGTGTAGGACTGTGAAGAAAGCAGCGCCAAAGAATTGATGAGAGTCCCTTGGACTGCAAGGAGATCCAACCAGTCCATCCTAAAGGAGATCAGTCCTGCATATTTATTGGAAGAACTGATGCTGAAGCTGAAACTCAAAAACTTTGGCCACCTGATGCAAAGAACTGACTCATTGGATAAGACCCTGATGCTGGGGAAGATTGAAGGCAGGAGGAGAAGGGGATGACAGAGGATGAGATGGCTGGATGGCATCACCGACTCGATGGACATGAGTTTGGGTGAACTGCGGGAGTTGGTGATGGACAGGGAGGCCTGGCGTGCTGCGTCCATGGGGTCACAAAGAGTCGGACACGACTGAGGGACTGAGCTGAATCAGAGGTGAACTTTGGGGGTTGGGTGAGATAGGTATTATACTGAGCGTTTATGTTTGTTTTTTTTAAACACACTCTCCCCAGTATTCGATATTTTTATAATTTTAAAAAACTAAAATAACCATCGTTTACTCTTACAGAAGTAGTATATATTCATGGTAGAAACACCTTTCTGCATTTTTGAAATGCAAACACGTGTGTGTGTGAGAGCATACTGTATGATCTAAAGTCTGTGGTAAAATGTCCGTAACACACTTTCCCGTCTTAGCCGAGTCTCAGTGCCGTGGCTGGCGCATTCGCGCGCTCGTGCGCCCATCTCCCCCATCCACCTCCAGGACTCTCCCAACCCCAAACCGAAGCCGGAACCCCAAGCCCTTTCGACACTTCACTCCTGCATCTGCCTCCCCAGCCCCTGGCACCGCCGTTCCACTTTTCTCTGAGTTTGACAGTGCTGAGCACCTCGTGGAGGTGGAATTCTGTGGTGCTTGTCTTCTGTGTCTGAAGGCCTTCCATGTTGCAGCAACGGTCAGGCTTTCCTTCCTTGCATGTGCAGATACATGTTGTTTTTATCCATTCGTCCACGAGGGAACACTTGGATTGTTTCAGCTTTTATCTATTGTGAATCATGTGGGGTGTACAAATACTTGAGTTCTTGTTTCCAGTTCGTCTGTGTATATACCCAGGAGGGGAATTGCTGAGTCATATGGCAATTCTACTTTTAATTTTTTGAGGAATCACTGTACTGTTTTGCATAGTGATGACTGCACCATTTTACTGTATATTCTGTTTTGTTATACACTTGTTTCAGTTAATACGCTTCAGTTTTCCATGTCAATGAATTATCTGATATCTAGTCTGTATGCGTCTGTACCTGGATTTCCTCATTTGTCCCACAGATTTTTTTCCCGTTTTCACCGAGTACTTTATTAAACAATGTATTCACTGTTTTATTCCACTTTGTTGTTGAGTCACTGAAGTCATGTCTGAGCGTTCTGCAACCACATGGACTATAGCCCACCAGGCTCCTCTGTCCATGGGATTTCCCGGGCAAGAATACTGAAGCAGGTTGCCATTTCCTTCTCCAGGGCCACAGGTGTTTTTTGGAGCTGCTTTGTCCAAACCAGAATATAATCCAGGACCAAATATTGCATCGGTTATTGCATACCTTACATTCTGTCTGCTAAGCTAGTGCAGTCTACTTCTTTTTAAATTTTCTTTTGACAGCTTTATTGAAGTGTAATTTTCATGCCATTTATAGGGACTGTGTCTGCATGTAGGCTGTATAAGCTGTATAGTAGTCTGTAGAAGGACCGTTCTGTCCCTGTAGATGCGCCCCTTTACACCACACGTAATGAATTCATGCAGCGGGTGGCCTTTTGTGTCTGCCTTATTTCACTTGCTGTGATGTGTTCGCCCTCATCCTTGTAGCACGCGTCATTGCTTATCCCTTTTTATTGCCAGATAATACCCCACTGTGTGGATGTCTTACAGTTTGTTTATCCCTTCACCACTTGGAATTGTCAGAGTTCTCACTCTAACTATTATGAATAACATGAATAACGTTGCTGTGAATGTTCCTGTCCAAGTATTTGAACATGTTTTCATCTTTCTTGGGTAGACAGGGTCAACACCTAGGAATGGAATTGCTGAGTCCTGTGGTAAATTTATGTTTAAGTTTTAAGAAACTGCCAAACTGTTTTCCAAACCAAGGCCCTCTCCCCTTACTCTTTTCCCATGACACTCGCTTGGTAGAGACCTGCCCCGCATGCCGCCTCTTCTTTTGTTTTTACCTGGTTGCTTTATCATGAAGTCTTTTAGTTTGTTCCCAGTCCTCCTGAATTTCCTATAAACTCAAAGATCTGCAGCTTTGGGTTTTCTTGAACTTTTAATTTTGTGTCTTGGTATAACCGATTAACAGAGCTGTAACTGTTTCAGGTGGACAGGGAAGGGATCAGTCATGCATGTATGTGGATCCCTTCTCCCCCAAGCCCCGCTCCTATCCAGGCTGTCACATAGCATTGAAGAGTTTCGTGCGCTATCCAGTAGGTCCCTGTTGGTTATCCATTTAAGACGCAGCAGTGTGTACACGGCCATCCCAAACTCCCTGACTGTTCCTTCCCCTCAGCAACCATAAGTTCATTTTCTAAGTCTGTGAGTTTCTGTTTTGTAAGTTCATTTGTATAATTTCTTTTTAGATTCCACATATAAGGGCTGTCACGTGGCATTTCTCCTTCTCTGTCTGATGACTGCACTCAGTAGGATGCCCCCGGGCCCGTCCACGGCTGCTGTAAATCGTGTCCTGTCGTTCTCTCTCGGTGGCTGAGCCACAGCCCTTGGTCTGCGTGCGCCGCGTTTCTTTCTCCTGCCGATGGGCATTCAGGGGCTCCCCTGTCTTGGCTGCTGTAAGCCGGGCTGCAGTGAACACTGGGGTGCTCGTATCCTTTTGGGTCATGTTTTTACCCGTCGGTGCATGCCCAGGAGTGGGGTTTCAGGGTCAGATGGTAGCTCTATTTTTAGTTTTTTAAGGAACCTTTGCACTGTTCTCTGTAATGGCTGTACCACCAACAGGGTAGGAGGGTGCCCTTCTCATCATACCCTCTCCAGCAGTTATTGTTTGTGGATTTTTCTTCATGATAGCCATTCTGGCGGATGTGAGATCTCATTGTAGTTTTGACTTGCGTTTCTTGAATGATTAGTGATACTGAACATCTTTTCATGTGCCTGTTGGCCGTCTGTGTGTCTTTGGAGAAATGTCTGTTTAGGCCTTCTCCCCATTTGTTGAGTGAGTTGATTGCTTTGACACTCTGAAGCAGCATGAGCTGTTTGTACACATTTTGATCGTGACTGATGCCTTGTGTATCGCATCATTTGCAAATATTTCTCCCAATCTGTGAGTTGTGTTTTCGTTTTGTTTATAGTTTCCGTTGCTGTGGCAAAGCTTTTGAGTTTGAGTTGGTCCCACTTGTCTATTTTTGTTTTCATTTTGATTATTCTGGGAGATGGGTGAGAAAAAGATGTTGCTGTGATTGATTGCACAGAGTGTTCTGCCTGTGTTTTCCTCTAGGAGTTTTCCAGTATCTGGTCTCATTTAGGTCTTTAATCCTGTTTGACCTTATATGGAGTTAAAGAATGACCTGTGGTCATTTTTTTGCACATGGTTGTCCAGTTTTCCCAGCACCATTTGTTGAAGAGACTGTCTTTCCAGCATTGTGTGGTCTTACTCCTTTGTCATAGATCGGTTGACCATAGGTGCGTGGGCTTCTTTCTGGGTGTTCTGTCCTGGTCCATTGATGTATATTTCTCGTTTTGTGCCAGTACCATACTGTTTTGATGACTGTAGCTTTGTAGTGTAGTCTGAAGTCCGGGCACCTGATTCCTCCAGCTCTGTTTTTCTTTCTCAGGATTGCTTTGACTGTCTGGGGTCTTTTGTGTCTACATACAGATTCTGAGATTTTTGTTCTATTTCTGTGAAAAATGCCATTGGAAATTTGATAGGGATTGCATTGAATCTGTAGATTGCCTTGGGGAGTATAGTCATTTTGACAATATTGCTTCTTCAGTCCACAAACATGGGATATTTTTCCGTCTGTCTTCTTACAGTCTTTGGAGTACTTTTGTCTCCCTAGGTAGGTTTATTCCTAGGTATGTTATTCTTTGAGGTGTAGATCCGCAGTTTTGTTGGATTCAAGTTTAAGTGTTTTTGCCTAGGATGCGTGGCAGTTTCGTTGTATACTTCATTCACATTGGGTACCATCAGCAGACTTAGTTGTTTTTTTTTTCGTGTGTATACTGGGTCCAGCATCATTTGTTGAATTACCTTGACACCTTTATCAAAAGTCAGTCACTGTATACGTGCGATTCTATTTATTGGCTCTTAAAAGAGCCTCCCTCCGCCTCCTTGAACTGCAGTGTCTGCCTCTTCGTGTCAGCAAGACCGCGGGGCCCCGCTTGGGGTCGCCCTCCCTGCTCCGGGCCCAGCTATGCCTCGCGGCGGGAGGCCGGGCTTGGCGCCTTTGTTTGCCTCCGCGGCCCAGTCTGGTGTTACCTTTTGTCCACGTTGAAAGCAGTTGTTTGATGTGTTTTGTCCTGTGTCCTAGTGTTTCACAGTGGAGGGACAAGTTCCATGCTCCTCCTGGCTGGAAGCAGAAATCTCTTTCCTCTTCTTGTACTTCAGTTTGGACAGTTTCCGTTGCTTTGTCTTCAAGTTTTCTGAGATTGTGTTAGGTAGTGCTATTTTGCCGTCATGGTGTAACTGTCATTTCTCATTTGGTTCATATGTTGTGGAAGTTCATTCGGTTCTGTGTTGTGCTGTCCATTTCTCCTCATGCTGTTTTTGCGCTTCTCTTAAACCCTTCAGCATACTGAGCATAGCCTGTGATGGCTGTAATTAAAGTCTTGGTCTCCTGAGTCTGCCACCTGCCATTCCTGTTACTGACTGTTCGCCTGGTTGTGGGTCACATTTTCCTGCTTTTGGGTATATCCAGTGATTTTTGATTGCCAAACGTTGTGTTTTTGAGCATTTAGATTTTATTCTCCTCCCTCACAGAATGTTAAAGTTTGTTTTAACTGCCAGTAAGTTATTTGCTGTCATCTAGCTCGTTTTGGAGCTTTTCTGTCTCTTTCTGAACGTTACTGGGGCAGACCTAAAGTCTCTCCGTTTGAGAGTGAGTTTGCCCTTAATGCCAAAGTGCCTCCGTGCTCCGGCGGGACGGAGCCAGGATGCCTCGCTGTGGCTCCTTCAGGCCCGACTGGGACGGCCCGCGGATGCTCCTCTGTGCCTGTCTCGGCGCTGCCCTCGGCACGGTTTAGTAGGGCAGGTCGTGTTAGCTTTGTTTCACAGGTGAAGGTAGCAAGGCCCGCCAAAGCTGGTTTTGCGCTGATGGCTGACACCGCTGGGGCTCGAGCCCAGGTCTCTGACTTCTGCACAGCAGACCCTTTAACTCCGTGAGGACAGAGCAGGCCTTCAGCATGTGCTTTCTCGGTTAGGAGGCTCACATTTTACGCGGGGAACGTTTCTTAAATCAAGAGGATGTTTGGAGGATGAAATATGTGGGATCATGTTTCTTCTCGAAACGCTGCCACAGAAATAGCTATGGTGTGTCTAAAATCACTGTGTCTTCGAGTCAAGGACACGGGGCATCTCCAGTGCCCACTTAACACATAGTGTATGGAGAGTGTGTGTGTGTGTACTCGGTTCAAGAATACAGTGATGTGGAAAGTAAAGTGTGCCTCTAAAAGCCCTGTGCCTCTGCTTTCTCTCCAGGTATTTTATGCACGGTGTGTGTCGGGAAGGAAGCCAGTGCCTGTTCTCACACGACTTGGCGAACAGCAAGCCATCCACCGTCTGCAAATACTACCAGAAGGGCTGCTGCGCCTACGGGGCTCGTTGCAGGCAAGAGCCGCGCCTGTGCCGGCTGCTACGCGGAGCTCACGGGGCCCTAAATCCTTCATCTGAACCTTGGGTCTTGATGAGGGGAGAACCTAAAAAGGAGTGTGCCAAAATAATTCAGAAACCTCAAACTTAGTGCCCTACAGACAACTTTAATTTTCCAAAGTCACTTTCAGGCCCGCTCTTATGAGTCTGTAACTATAGATTTGCAGTCACAGTATACCCAAGATTTTATGTCTTGCTTTTTCTTAATAACATGTCATAAGCTCTTCGCAGTGCTGCCACTGTTGCGTGCTAACTGCGATTTTATAACCTTCCATGATGTTGATGTCCCATCATTCAGCTCGTCCACATTAGCTACTTTTGGAGACGTGAGTGGCGTCCAACTTTGTGGGTGAGCGCGCACGCAGCAGCATTGATGCGCGCGTGGTCTTCATTTGAATCCACCGTCCGTAGGTGCCTTTCCCTGGGCGCGCAGAGAGCGGCTGCTCTGCCTCCTGGACTGGGAGCGCCCTCTGTCCCTCCCTGAGTTCCCGGGACGCGGGCACTCGGCCCGCCCTGCTCTGCTCCCGCCAGCGGGCGCCCCCAGGAGTCCAGGGAACAGCCAGCATCTCCTGGCGGGTCGGGCTCTTGCATGGTCTGGGCAGCACGTCCGTCCCACTCGAGCTCCACAGGGCACTCAGTGGAAGTAATAGACAGCAGTGTACCACCCACTCTGAATTGCCAGGCAGTTCTTTCCAATTGGTAAGAGTTTTATCGATTAAAGTACAGGAGATTGTCTCCCCGTCCATGTGCACAGATGGGGCAGAAGCGGACGGAGCCTTTGCGGCCTGGGGCGGGTGAGGCGTGTGGGGGGGGCTCCTGATCCTCTGCGTGTGTCTTGTCCAGGTATGATCACACAAGGCCCTCTGCTGCGGCTGGTGGGGCCATCGGCACTGTGCCCCATGGGGTGCCCTCCCCGGCTTTCCACAGTCCTCGCCCTGCTTCTGAGCTCACTGCGTCGATCGTGAAGACTAACTTACACGAGCCTGGGAAACGTGAAAAGAGGACGTTGGTACTGAGAGACCGAAGTGAGTGGGCACGGCCCTGTCTCTCCTTTGAGCAGCACCCTCGTGTCCTGGGCTTCCCTGTCAGGGGGCCCCTCAGCACCTACCCAGAGCCCCCTGACAGCAGCCTGCCCTGCTGCAGGGCGCTCGGGCCACATGTCTGGGCTCGTGCCCGTGGTGGGGAAGGGACGCTGCTGGCACCGCTTGGGGTGCTGGCCCCGCTCTGAGAGGCCGCAGGCTGCTCATCGCAAAGCTCCGCGTGTTGATGAAGCGCGTTTCACTGCCGTCTCCGCTGGTTCACAGTCTCAGTCCTCAACGCTGAGCCAGTTGCACTTTCAGAAACAGAACAGCCCGCCGCGGTTTGGGAAGTGGTCTATGCCCTGGAACAGGGTTTGCCTGGGTCAGAGACTACAAACGGTAGTTGTTTTATTGGCTGGTTCTCACCAGGTAAAGGAGTTTCTACTTCTGGAAATTGTTCAGCATAAGATAGGCAGATACTGTACTAAGCAAACAGGTCCATCCCAAAGCTACCCGCTCTGGGGAGGTTAGGAGCATGTGCCAGGGCGGCGGCGGCTCCTGGCTGAGAGGTGGGCGGTGGCTGAAGGGCAGGAATCTGCCCTGGGTCCTCCGTCTCCTCACCGTAGAGCGACTGGAGAAGAGGGAGTCCCTGCGGTTCTGTTGACATCATTCCGGATTCCGTTCGACTTTCTTTTTTTTTGAGTGTAACTGGTCCATGTGTTGATATTTCCATACTTGCCGTTTTTAAAAAGCAACTTTCACATTCTTTTATATAAATATATCACCGTCTGCTTTGCTGTTTCCCTATGTTGCCAATTATGGCTTTTTGGTTTTTATTACAATTCTAAGTAATATCACTCTGAACATTTTCCCCTCTGGCCTTTGTTTTTTTCCATACATTTCCAAGGGTGAAACTCCCAAAGTCAGGGTTCATCTGTCAGGTTTTGACTGATGGCTTCCCAGAAAGGTGGGGCCAGGGTTCACGAGTGTGTGCGCTGTGCGTTTTCTCTTCAGATCTCTCCGGCATGGCTGAAGACAAGAGCTGCCCCAGCATGGGGAGTGGTCCTGGGGGCTGCAGCGACGCGCAGAGCGGCCCCGAGCTGAGGCCACACTCCTACCTGGACGCCATCCGGAGCGGCCTGGACGACCTGGAGGCCAGCAGCTCGTATGGCGGCGGGCAGCAGCTGTGCCCCTACGCGGCCACTGGGGAGTGCCGCTTTGGGGACGCGTGCGCCTACCTGCACGGGGAGGTGTGCGAGATCTGTAGGTTACGCGTCCTGCACCCCTTCGACCCCGAGCAGAGGAAAGCTCACGAGAAGGTATAGCGCCCAGCTTTACGTGAACGCGTCTGAAGGAGCGGGTTGCGGGGGAGGGGGGGGGGGGGGGTGCACTAGGTGACGAAACCCTTGGCAGCTCTGTCCGTGTCTTTCTGCCAGTAACTCCTGCATCCTGGGCCTGGCCAGCCAGGCCAAGCCCCGGCGAGAGTGAGGCACCCGCTGCTGGAGGGACTGGCAGGGCCGGGGGCTCCAGCGTCTTCTGGCGGCCTCCGCTCAGCACAGGCTGTGGAGGGGGGCTGCTCCCCTCCCCCCACCATCTCCAGTGGGTGAGGGGGGATTGCGCCCCCCGCCGTCTCCAGGGGGTATGGCGGTGAGCGCCGATGAGAAGCTGCCCTCCCCCGGGGATGCAGTGTCCCGTGTGCCTGTGGGTTCGGCTCGTGTGCGTCCACCGTGCCAGGGCCTGGGTCTGCGTATCCTTCACGTTGACGCCGGTGCCTGGTATGTGGTGCTGCACCGGGACGTGTTCACCTGCTTCCTGAGTGGAGGGGCGTGTCCTGGGAGGAAGTGATGCTACCGACCTCCGACCCTGGCCTGTCAGCCCAATGTTTTAGGTTAAGAATTGTTCACCATGTCTGGTATTGGTGTGGGGCAGGGCAGTGCCCAAGGGGACAGGACACCAGGGTCCCAGTCCTGGCAACCTCTGTGACCCCACATCAGCCCTGTAACTTCCTTGGGCCTCTGATCTCGGGTTTAAATTGGAGGCGACCCAGGAGCGGTGCTGGAGGGCGGAGGGCCGAGCCGGTGGCGGCCTGAGCGCGCGCCGTGTCCCGGACGCAGGCCCTGCCTCGGCAACCGGGGTCCCCGGCCCTCCTGCCCGAGCTGGGCCGCGTGGGCGCCAGCTGCTCCCAGGCCTCAGGCTCCGCCCCCCCGTACGTCAGGTCTGCATGTCAGCATTCGAACGCGAGATGGAGAAGGCCTTCGCCCTCCAGGCGAGCCAGGACAAGGCCTGCAGCATCTGCATGGAGGTGATCCTGGAGAAGGCGTCGGCCTCGGAGCGGAGGTTCGGGATCCTCTCCAGCTGTAGCCACACGTACTGCCTGTCCTGCATCCGGCAGTGGCGGTGTGCCAGGCAGTTTGAAAACCCCATCATCAAGTAAGTGCGGCTGGGGCCGGAGCTGTAGACGCTGGGAGGAGGCTCAACCCGGGACCTGCCTCCGTTCGCTCTGAAGCCTTCCTCGTCTTCCAGGCTGCAGGGCCTTGAGCAAGTTGCAGGACCCCCCCCCGCCCAAGCCCTGATGCCTTCTCCTTTTAAATGTGGGTGTCAGTTCCTGCAGGCGTCTGCGGTGTTGGGGGGACCTCAGCAGGCACCCCTGTGCGAGAGGGCCCACTGGGCTCTGGTGCTCACGTAACTGGCGGTCTGCCCTTAGGACAGCTGCCTGTCTTTATCTTCGTCTGCCACATAGGGGCCCCTTGAAGCCTGAGGGAGGGAGGGCGCGGAGCCCACTGCACGTGGCATCGGACACTGGGCGTCCTCAGTGCGCACTGGGCTTGGCCCCAGCTCTACTGAGCGTGAACCCGCACGCAGGAACACAGGAGTCTTCAGCTCCTCAGCGGGAGGGAGCAGAGCTCGCCCGCAGGGAGAAGCCGCCGCACGTGGTGCAGCGTGAGAAACGTCACACTCGTTACGTCGCCATTCCCTCAGTGACCCCGTGATCATCACCCTCGCTTTGTGTAGGGAAACTCAGGCCTGGTGAGGTCAGGTGACTGGCCTAAAGTCACACGTGTGTGGTGAGATAACAGCTTTATTGAGATAGAATGTACAGTTCAGGGGACTTGTATTATGTTCAGAGTAGTGCAGCTGTCATATAGGCTAATTTTAGAACATTTTCATCATCTTAAAAAGAAAGCACTCTGCCTTGAGTCACTGCCTGTTCCCTCCTTCCAGCCCCTGGCAACTGCTTTGCTGTCGTTCAGGCGCTCAGGCGCGTCTGCCTCTTTGCGACCCCACAGACTGCAGCACGCTAGGCCTCCCTGGCCTTCACCATCTCACAGAACTTGTCGGACTCATGTCCTTTGAGTCGGTGATGCCATCCAACCATCTCGTCTTCTGTCGTCCCCTTCTCCTGCCTTCAGTCTTTCCCAGCATCAGGGTCTTTTCCAGTGAGTCCATTCATCAGGTGATCTAAGTATTGGAGCATCAGCTTCAGCATCAGTCCTTCAGTGAATAGCCAAGGGTGGTTTCAGTCAGTAAATCAGTGTTGCTCTGACGTTGCCTGTTCTGGCCACATGAAGCAGACCCTGCCATAGCAGGCGTTTCTGTCTGGCTCCTCAACTCAGCTTGTTGTCAGAGTTCACCTTCGTTGTGGCATGAGCCAACATACTGTTCCCTTTCGGTGACCGAGTAATGTTCCATCCTGTGCCAAGGCCGCGTTTTGTTTATGTGTTCACCGGTTGATGAGCTTCCGGGTTGTTTTCATCTGTTGGCTATTACAGTGGCTTTTTGGCTATTTACATCTTTTGGCTATTTGTGCTTGTGAATATTTATTGTATTTGTTTGCCTGCCTGCTTTCAATACTTCTGGGTATACACTTAGGAGCACAGTTGCTGAGCATATGGGAACTCTGTGTCTAACATTTTGAGAACCTGCCAGACTGCTGTCCAAAGTGGCTGAACCAGGGATGTCCCTGGTGGTCCAGTGGTGAACAACCCACCTTGTGACGCAAGGGACGTGGGTTCAGTCCTTCGTCAGGGAGCTGAGATCCCATATGCCTCGGAGCAGCCAAGCCGGCACCCCGTGGCTCCTGACGCTGTGCGCCACTGGACTCTGTGCGCTGCAGCTAAGACCAGCACAGCCAGATAAAGACGCCCCGCAGCGCTTAGTCTGTTAAAAAAAAAAAAATGGGTGAACCATTCTATACCCCCAGGGGCTTCCCTGATAGCTCAGTGGGTGAAGAATCGCCTGCAATGTGGGAGACCCCGGTTCAATCCCTGGGTCGGGAAGATTCGCTAGAGAAGGGATAGGCTACCCACCCCAGTGTTCTTGGGCTTGCCTTGTGGCTCAGCTGGTAAAGTCTGCCTGCAATCCGGGAGACCTGGGTTCAATCCCTGGGTTTGGACGATGCTCTGGAGAGGGAAAGGCTGCCCAGTCCAGTATTCTGGCCTCGAGAATTCCATGGACTGTATAGTCCACGGGGTCACAAAGAGTCAGACATGACTGAGCGACTTTCACTTTGACTTTTCACTTTCAGCAACGGAGGAGGATTCCAGTTTCTCCACATTCTTGCCAACACTTATTTTGAAATTGTCTTGATTTCTGATGTTAGCCATCCTAGCAAGTGTGAAGTGATACCTTAGTATGGTTTTAATTTGCATTTCCTTGATAACTAATGGTATTAAACATCGTGTGCTTGTTGGCCATTGTGGAGAAATGCCTACTCAAATCCTTTCCCCATTTTAAAATTAGGTTGTCTCTTTACTGTTGAACATGTTTTAACTGTAGATTAGGCTTAGAGGATTGTGTTTGTACCTTTTAGAATTCAGGGGTGAGAGGCACCGGGCTGGTCACACACTTGAGCACGAGGTGTAGTGGGGAGTGGGCATGGGGTGTGTGACTGAGTCTCTCCCTTCCTAACCCGCTGCTTGTTGCAGGTCCTGTCCAGAATGCCGCGTGATATCAGAGTTTGTAATTCCAAGTGTGTACTGGGTAGAAGATCAGAACAAAAAGAATGAGCTGATTGAAGCTTTCAAACAGGGAATGGGGTAAGTGCCGTGAGCTCCAGCATGGTCTGGTGCCGGCCTGGCTCGTTCCATCGCGCGGCATGCGGGGCCTTGCCTGTGGGGGCCTGAGGCCACTCAGCGTCTGCTCTCTCTCTCGGGCGGCGGGCCGGGCTTTGGGGGCGTGGAGATGAGCGCGGCCAGGGTGAAGTGGGCTTGCCTTTTGGTTCCGAAGCTGAGCAGTATGCCCCTGAAACCCTGCTTGTGATGCTGAGGCAGGCCTGCCCTACTGATCGCTCATGCAGCAGATGACAGGGAGGATCTGTATGACAGGCTCTTGCTAGTTGCTGGGGATACGGCTTTAAACAAATGGCAGACATCCCAGCCGGCACACCGTCCACATTCCACTGAATCAAGTAAACCCATGAGATAAACAGGATATGAGACGGTGGGACTAAGGAGAGAAATAAGCCTGGGAATGGGGACAGGAAGTGAGGGGCTTGCAGTGTCCGTGGTGGAGCCTGGAGAGCCTCAGCAGAGGAAGCAGAGACCTGGGGGAGGGGAGGCAGCGGCCACCCGAGGGAGGGGCTGGTCCCTGCAGAGGAAGGCTGAGGGCCAGCGCCTGGTGCTGGGACCAGCAGGGCGGAGCTAGGTGGGAAGGGAGGGCCGGCCGCATCGTGCGGGGCTCGGGGCACTGGGTGGGACCCCGCTTTCATTCTGGCCGAGGCGGGCAGCCGCCATGGGGTTCTGACCGGAGGACTGACGTGACCTGTGACTGAACCGCTGCAAATGTCCTGAAAGAGGAGACGGGAAGAGGGGAGACCAGTCAGCCTGTTACAAGCCGGGCGAGCCACGGCAGGCGGGGGCCGGGCCGGGAGGCGTGGAGGCTTCTGGACTGGTCTGGATTCTCCGTTCTGCAGGAGGATCAGGGTGAATTTGCTGGGCCCTGAACGTGGTGAGGGCTGAGACGCCGGATTTCACTCTCGCCCCAGAGGCGCCGCTCTCCGTTTGCTTGGCTGCGCGCCTGTCTTTTTGGCCAGTTTCCTCTCCATCAGTTTTCGTCAGATCTCTTGAGGATTTAGCACGGGGAAACGAGGCGGCAACACGGCGCCGCTGGGTGGCCGGCCACTGACAGGCGTGAGAAGAGCTCCAGACGGTCGGTCCTGCCCGCGCCCGTGTGCTGTGGTGGGCTGGTCTGGAGAGCTGGCTGTGCTTCCTGCGGCCTGGGTCGCGAGGATGGAATCTGAACCGCGTCGCGGGGGCACAGTGGCTGTTAGCAGAACCCTGGGCTTTGTTTCCCATGGCTGCTGGAGTATGACCCCGACGGGATGGCTAGAAACAACGGACGCTGGCGTCCCTACGGTTTGCAGGCTGGGAGCCCCAAACCAGGTGTGGGCAGGCATGGCTCCCTGGGGCTGCGGGCCCCTCCCGGCTTCGGGGAGCAGCACCCTCCACCTCTGCCTCTCTCCCTTCCGGCTCCTGTGAGGCTCTCCTGTGAGACCCTCCCATTAACCCAGGAAGAGCCCCTCTCGAGGTCTCTCGCTGCGTCAGCAGACGTGGTTTCTCCAGAGGAGGTCCCGGTCCCCAGAACCACGGGCTCGGATGTGCCCACGATGCATCTCACTGTACGTGGTTTCTCAGCCTGTTTCTGATGGTGTAACAAAACAGCAGAGACCGAGGGACTTAAAAACAACAGGCGTGTTTACTGTTGCGGTTCTGGAGGCCGGGGGTCCGAGATCAGTGTGCCGGCACGGTCAGGGTCCAGTGAGGGCCTGCGCCCCCTTGCCGCGTCTTCACGTGCTGGGAGGGTGCAGGAGCTCGCAGGCCCCTGCAGCAGCGCTGCTCCCCTTCCTGAGGGCCCACCTCCTGACTCCATCACCTGTCTGCTGACCCTGTCCTGCTGGGCATGTGGGTTGCAGGGAACTCACGCACACTCACACCATGACCCGTGACAGCTGAAACGCACACACACCAAAGCCAGCAGAGCAGGCCTGCCTGTTGAAGCGCTGATCTCTGTTGAAGGACACCGCTACTGTTTACAACTGAGAGCTATTTTGAGTATTTTTTTTAGAATTCCATTTTAACTGACATCTTTTAGCTTCTCTTTTTTCTTAACTGTTTTTTTTCCCCTTGGGATTACAATGTATTCCTAATTTTTCAGGCAGTTAATACTCCTGCTGCCATACATGAAATGCAGTTACCTCCCTGTTAGCATCTTTGTGGTACAGATGTAATACGTATGCATTATATTTACATACATAAGGCTACACAAGGTGGTGGTACCGTTTTAAAACTTGGCTGAGGTATACTAGGCAACCGCAGTTTGTTCGGTCACTGAACTGTCTCCAGCTCTTTGCGACACCATGTTCTACAGCGTGCCAGGCATGCTTCCGGCTGTCACCGTCTGAAGTGTGCTCAAGTTCACGTCCACCGAGGCGGTGATGCCATCCAACCACCTCATCCTCTGTCGTCCCCTTCTCCTGCCCTCAGTATTTCCCAGCATCAGGGTCTTTTCCAGTGAGTCAGTTCTTCACATCAGGTGGCCGGATCATTGGAGGTTCGGCTTCAGCATCAGTCCTTCCCTTGAATGTGGAAACAGTGATCTCCTTTAGGATTGACTAGTAGGATCTCTGTGCTGTCCCAGGGACCCTCCAGCACAATTAGAAAGCATCAGCTCTTTAGCGCTCAGCCTTCTTTATGGTCCAACTCCCAGATCCATCCGTGCCTATGGGAAAAATCACAGCTTTGAGTATACAGACCTTTGTTGGCAAAGTGATGTCTCTGCCTTTTAATAGGCTGTCTAGGTTTGTTATAGTTTTTCTGTCAAGGAGCAAAGTGTCTTAATTTCTTGATTACAGTCACAATCTGGAGTGATTTTTGGAGAGAGGAAAGTAGAAGTCTGTCACCATTTCCATTTTTTCCCTATCTGTTTGCCCTGAGGTAATGGGACGGGAAGCCATGATCTTATTTTTTGATGTTGAGCTTTAAGCTGGTTTTTCACTCTCCTGTTTCACTTTCATCAAGAGACTCATTAGTTCCTCTTCACTTTCTGCCATTAGGGTGGTATCATCTGCATAATATCAAATTATTGATATTTCTGCCGACAACCTGGGTTCCAGCTTGTGATTCATCCAGCCTGGCATTTTTCACGATGTACTCTGCGTGTAAGTTAAATAAGCAGGCCTTGACGTTCTCCTTTCCCAATTTGGAACCAGTCTGTTGTTCAATGTCCAGTTCTAGCTGTTCCTTCTTGACCTGCATACAGATTTCTCAAGAGGCAGGTCAGGTGATCTGGTATTCCCATCTCTTTAAGAATTTTCCACAGTTTGTCGTGATCTCCACAGTAAAAAAAGGGTAGTCAGTGAAGCAGAAGTAGATGGTTTTCTGGAATTCTTTTTTTTCCATGATCCAACAGATGTTGGCAATTTGGTCTCTGGTTCCTCTGCCTTTTCTAAAGAAAAATCCAGCTTGAACATCTGGAAGTTCACGGTTCACGTATTGCTGAAGCGTTGCTTGGAGAATTTTGAGCATTACTTTACTAGCGTGTGAGATGAGCGCAGTTGTGCGGTAGTTTGAGCATTCTTTGGCATTGCCTTTCTTTGGGATTGGAATGAAAACTGACCTTTTCCAGTCCTGTGGCCACTGCTGAGTTTTCCAAATTTGCTGGCATATTGAGTGCAGCACTTTCACAGCATCATCTTTTAGGGTTTGAAACAGCTCAACTGGAATCCCATCACCTCCACTAGCTTCTAGTGATGCTTCCTAAGGCCCACTTGACTTCACATTCCAGGACATCTGGCTTGAGGTGAGTTACCCCACCATCGTGGTTATCTGGGTCATTAAGACCTTTTTTGTACAGTTTTTCTGTGTATTCTTACCCCGTCTTAATATCTTCTGCTTCTGTTAGGTCCTTACCATCTGTCCTTTATCGAGCCCACCTTTGCATGAAATGTTCCCTCGGTGTCTCTAATTTTCTTAAACAAATCTCTATAGTCTTTCCCAGTCTGTTGTTTTTCTCTATTTCTTTGCACTGATCACTGAGGAATCCTTTCTTATCTCTCCTTGCTATTCTTTGGAACTCTGCATTCAGATGGGTATATCTTTCCTTTTCTCCTTTGCCTTTAGCTTCTCTTCTTTTCTCAGCTACTTGTAAGTCCTCAGACAACCATTTTACCTTTTCGCATTTCTTTTTCTTGGGGATGGTCTTGATCACTGCCTCCTGTACAGTGTCACAAGCCTCCGTCCGTAGTTCTTCAGGCTCTGTGTCTATCAGGCCTGATCCCTTGAATCTGTTTGTCGCTTCCACTGTATAATTGTGAGGGATTTGATTTAGGTCATACCTGAATGGTCTAGTGGTTTTCCCCCCTTTCTCCAATTTCAGTCTGAATTTGGCCATAAGGAGTTCATGGTCTGAGCCACAGCCACCCCGGGCTTGTTTCCGCTGACTGTAGAGAGCGCGAGCAGTCCGGTTGTGGCGCTGCCCGTGCTGGTGTCCGTGTGCAGCGTCTGCTGGCTCCATGGCAGCTTCCGGGGCGCGCTGCGGTGCTCTCAGTCAGTCACTGTGTTTTACGGTAAATACGTGCTCATCCTACAGGTGAGAGTCTGTAACCTTTCACCCGCTGTCCCTATCTTTTAGCACTGTGTTCCTGGCCACCATGTTTCCACTCCATTTCTATTTGTCTAACTTTTGCCCTGAGAGCTGCACGTGTGTGACGTCCTGCAGCGTTCGTCTTCCCTGTCTTACTTCACTTTGCACGATGCCCTCCAGGACAGTCCAGGCTGTCACAAATGGCAGGGTCTCCTTGTCTCCTGGAACGTGTGTTTTGGGGTTTGCCTGGTGGGTCAGGGGGGTTCCCAGGTGGCACTATTAGTAAAAATCACACCTGCCAATATAGGAGATACAAGAGATGCAGGTTCGATCCCTGGGTGGGGAAGATGGCATGGAGGAGGGCATGGCAACCCACTCCAGTATTCTTGCCTGGCAGGAGTCCTACGATCGAAGACTCTGACATGGCTGAGGCAACTGAGCATGCGTGCACAAAGTGCTGAGTGGTAAAAAACCCACCTGCCATTGTAGCAAATGCCAGTTCAGTCCAGGGATCTGGAATATATATTGGAGAAGGAAATGGAAACCCACTCAAATCTTCTTCCATACAAAATTCCACGCACAGAGAAGGCAGGTGGGCCACAACGCAAGCAGTCGCAAAGACGGAAGACAAAACGTAGGAATTGGCTCGAAGACAGGTGGCATTTACATCCCCAGATCTGTGTAAAGGGCCTGAATGCACCATATTTTAAGTTGCTGGTGGACATTTACACAGGATGGCAGCATTCCTGCATTTTCTGTTCTGGTTGCTAGGGCAGTGAGAAGCTAGAGAAGGTCCGGGTGCTGGGTGCTAGGGGAGAGTGGGGTGTGCCAGAGGACTTGCGTCTCCTTCCCACCTCCGCCTTAGCCTCATGCCCCAGCAGGCAGATCTCAACCACTGGAAAACAGCTGGGCTGAGGGTGCTGTCCCGGCAGGGGCTTCTCATGGAGAGTGGGAGGTCTGGCACCAGGATGCTGGCAGACGCGGTGCCTTTTGGAGCCCGCACCGACCGGAGGGTGCGCTGACCTTGGTTCCACCTGGCTTGCTGTCGGCGGGCCCTCCTGGCTGTGCAGGATGTGGTCCCCACCTTACGGGGCCAGACCGTGCAGGGCCCAGTGGCACCGTGTGCAGTCTCATCCTGACCAGCTCCTGCCCAGCACAGGGACCCAAGACTGCTCAGGCTTCAGGGATGGGTCACAGCCCGGGGCCAGAGACCTCAGGGGAATGCCGCTGGCCTTGCGTCTTCGGTGCGCGTCTTCCTGTGGCATACGGTTCCTCTTCTGTGCTGTTTCTCCTGGGTGTCCAGCCACTTGACTCACTTATACACACACACGTTTTTGTTTCACTTTGTGGCCTAGTCTATGAGAGTGGGGTCTGGACTCTGCGCTGAGCACCAGGCCTCTCGGGACCGTCGCTCTGCGCGTGTGCTCAGGCGGTCAGACCCTCCCCCTCTCACCGCCAGCACCTTGCCTTGGGCAGCTGTCAGGCTGTGTCATGGGCCTGGCGGTCGGTTTCTGTTTCTGATGTGGGTTCAGTTGTCTCATGTTGTAGATTCCACCTGCAACTAATAGCATATATGTTTTCCGGAACGTCTGCGTCTCTGGCTTCACTCTGTATGCCAAGTCCGAGGCTATCCAGGTTGTTGGAAAAGGCATCATTTCATTCTCTCTCTTCGGCTGAGTAGGGAGTAGTCCCTTCTGTAAAGTGCCCCATCTTCTGAACCCTCGCATTTGTCGATGGGCGTCTTGTGCCGTGTCTGTTGCTGGTGATGGAGCACTTCACCTGTGGGCCCACGTTTGTCACTGCCGGTTCACCTGGTGTGTGTGTATTGAGCTCTCTTAGAAAACTCTGGCCCCTTGTCAGTGGGGCCTTTTACAAACATACCTTCCCAGAGACAGCCCCGGGGGAGTCCGTTTGCTCTCTGCCCTCTGTGCTAGGTGCTGTTTGTAGAGATTTGAGGATGGCCACTGTCAGTGATGAGATGATTTAGCCCTGTCTAATAATCAGCCAGGCGGCATCCTCTCCACGTGCTTGAAAAGGGGTGGGGGGCCTGTTCTTTGTTAGATGAATGCCTTGAATTTGCTTCTTGAGAGGCAGTTCTGTTTTGAACTGTTCTTGATGACCTACCCCAGACGTGGCTGTGTGGCAGGTGTCACTCTCGGCCCCTCTGGCCTTGTGACTTAGAAGGGCCCGTGAGCCGGGATATCGAGGTGCTGTGAAAGGAAGCGTCCACAAGGCGGCAGCACGCCTACATTTCCTCCCTGGTAAGCCCTAGAAAAAGGCGTGCTGGTGGGGTGGGGCCTGGGCCAGAGGAAGGCGCGAGGGCTGGTGCCTCGTTCCTGCTTCCCCCTCACCGTTCACAGACTGGGGTGTGTGCACTATGGGGATCTGTGTGTGCTAGTGTATCTGTGTATATATCACCTAGTGCACGCTAATCTGTCGTGGCAGGGAGGCGTCACTCTGGAAAGAGGAAGGGAATCCACCACCAGGGCCCTTGCCGACTGGAGGAGTTTTCAGGACCCCTTACAGTCCACAGGGTGCTCTGAGCTTTGGGTTCCCTCAGCTTGCTTGAACTGTAGGCATGGCCCTCCTGGGTCTGTGGACTGATCCCATCCTGAATGACCAAGGGTGTTGAAGAATTAGTAAAAGGTGACTCAGGACTGTCTGTGTTCTGTTTTGCTGTAGGTCCCTAGGATATTTTTTTCCAGCACCTAATGGGAGTCCTGTGTGGGAAGGTTAATGTCCTTGAGGTGTTTCTTGAGACATCTTTATTGAAATACATCAGTTGGTTACAGTCAAGCTCCCAGTTTTATGCTAATCACTGAACTATCTTTACATCAGCAGTCTATGAGACTTGCTTCTTTGAAGTGTCATTGTATTTTATACAGTGTTTTCTTCTCGAAACTTTTCTTTTCCATTTTTCTTTCCCAGTATGTTAAATATTAGTCTTCCCTTGTACCTCAGTTGGTATACAATCTGCCTGCAATGCAGGAGACCCAGGTTCGATCCCTGGGTCAGGAAGATCCCCTGGAGAAGGAAATGGCAACCCACTCCAATATTCTTGCCTGGAGAATCCCTGGACAGAGGAGCCTGGCGGGCCACAATCCATGGGGTTGCAAGTCAGATGCAACTTAGCAACTAAACCAACCAACCAGCACATACTTTAGGATCTTACTGCTGCTGCTAAGTCCCTTCAGTCGTGTCCGACTCTGTGCAACCCCATAGACAGCAGCCCACCAGGCTCTCCTGTCCCTGGGATTCTCCAGGCAAGAACACTGGAGTGGGTTGCCATTTCCTTCTCCAGTGCCTGAAAGTGAAGTCGCTCAGTCGTGTCTGACTCTTCACGACCCCATGGACTGCAGCCCACCAGGCTCCTCTGTCCATAGGATTTTCCAGGCAAGAGTGGGGTGCCATCGCCTTCTCCGTTAGGATCTTACTAGCATTCTTTTAATCAACTAATGAAGCAGAGTTGCCCAGTCTTACCTAAGAGGTCTTTAACGTAAAGTGTAAGACAAAACAGTAAAGTAATATCTGGTTATCTTACATTAAAAATATTTAATTGCTAATGCAAAGCAAAAGAATATGGAGAATGAGTACTTAACTTTCTCCAGCAGAAAGAAGGGGGCCATTGTGTTCACATGTCTAGAACATGTGAAGGAATGTATGGAAATGGAAAACTTTTGATAGTCTGGATAATGTAAACCTGTATTATCCCAAAGTGGTTAACTTCCATTTTAAAGGTAAGAAGACAGATCTATCTGCTGGACACTTAAGGACGTAGCAGACAGTGCTCTAAGGGCGTTTCGATGTGAGATATTACTTACTTCAGCAAGTGAGGTACTTTTCTGCTTGCAAGTAAGCCTCCTGAAGTTCAGAGGACACTGGCAGTGTCAAGAGGTAGGCAGACTTATAATACAAGCCAGGCTTCTGGGTAATTTACAGACTTATCAGATGATACTCAGCTAACCATATTCAAACCAGTGGAAGGCCATGGCGCAAGTAACTCTAACAGGTAGTCTGGGATTTTTCACCTGGCTCTCAGCACTGTAGCGTATGTTTTGTTTGCATTAGGATCAGTTTTAGAATGTTACTCAGCACACACTAAACAGCTTCCAGTGTCTGACCTCAGGAGAATTACTGCAGATCAGTGTGCTCTTATTAAGTCAACAAGAACTCGCACCATTATCTGTTAGATCTTATCCTCAGAGACCGTATAATTCAGCTTAGGGAAATCTATAAAACAGAAGATAATCTCAGACCATCATCTTCCAAGTAAGGGCTAAATATTGTGAGAGACCAAAAATGCTAGAGGGTTTTATTGTCACATGTAAGTATTACTGTTAGGAACTGACAGAATAAATTTTGACCATCATTTCATCACGTATTTTTTCTGCAGCTGATAAACGTTTTTATATTGCCCACTCAGTTTCTTTTTCTCCCCTCCCCGCCAACCCCCCCACACACAATCTTTTTTTCTCTGTTCATCTTGAACACCTTTCAGAAGCAGCTGCTTTGAAACCCTTGTCATCTTGAAGGTAGCCTCCGGTGTGAATGGGGCACCTTTTACTGATTCTTCTTGTGTGTCATCTTGTATTTTTAGCAACCAGAATGGTGGGGAATGACAAAGAGCCAGCGACAGACCTTTCCTCACCTCGAATAGTAGATTTCCACCAGCTCTGTCTTGACGTTCTTCAGGCCACAAAGACATGGCTTTTCCACTGGAGTTTTAGCTCCCTTGCCAATGTATTTGACTGGGGCCTGCTCTAGGTTGAGCACTATTATTTCTTGAAAAGGTAACTCAGCCTCTTACCATTCCATTCTTCCAGGTGTCTATAATCCCTTGAAAAACGCTGCTTTTGTTCATTCTTCATAAACTAGAAATACAGATATGATTAAAAGACCTGAAGGCACTAGTTTATCTGCAGAAATGGTACTAAGAGCAAAACTAGCTCCTTTAAGTTACTGAAGGCTTGAGAGCTTATCGATTTACCTCCTGTGGTGGTCCTCTGTGTCCACCAGAGGGCAGGAGCAGCAAGGCTGCTCTGCTGCAAGAAAGCTCTGCTGCAGCCACCTGAAAACATCCCAGTACAGCCGTTGGGTTTCATGGCCTCGCTTTCTGTGGATGAGTGTTTCTGTGCATTGCACAGATTTTACTGAGTTGTGGGCCCAGCCCCTTCAAGCTGAATGCCAGTGTGGGAGAGCGGGTAAGAAATTGCACGGGAAGTTACGCATGGAGTTACGTAGTCCTCATGGCACCTGGCAGTGTCAGGAGAGCAGGATGGGGCGGGGACCTTGAGCCCGGACGCGTGAGCAAGCCTGTGTGTTGGGCTTGTGGGGGCAGGTGGAATGACGGGGTGCAGATTTTGTTTGGGGAGCAGTCCCTCAGGTTAAAAGAAACGTGGGAAGATGTGGCATTTACAGCAACACAGACACAAGTCCTGAAGGGCCTCAGCCTGGCCGGGGTCTTCAGGAAGAGGATGACAGGGGACTCTGGTCACAGTCCTGTCCGAACTGAGAGGAGGGTGGTCTGGGGAGGTGCTCTGTAGACTTGGTGACCAGGTAAGGCTGGGGACTAGAGTCTAGAACCTCTAGAACCGGACACGTTTTGAAAAGCCAGTGTCCCAGAGACCCTGGTTAAGAACCCCCGGCTTGGGCGGTTCTTTGAGGACCTGCTCAGAAGCTCGGGAACAGGGGGCCACGGCCCCTATGTGTGGGTCAGTCCTGTGGGAGGCGGGCTGTGGGGACCTGGGCTCCGGCCAGCCTCACTCTCGTCAGCTGGGGTCGGGCTTCACCTCTTCACCTTCTCCAGACACCTTCCGGCTTCTTGGGCATCTCTTCAGCTTGGGATAACTTTGGATCACAGATTTCATTTCAGTAAGGAATGTGGATTGTCTGTCTGGTTTTGAGTTTCAGGAACAGGGATTTTTAACAGATCTGTAGCTAGAAGCTGAAGATGGGGAAAGCTTAGCTTTCCGACTATGTTTTGTAGGCGCACAGGGGTCTGTGGCCCAGAGTGAAGAAGCCCTGCCCTGGAGGGTGGGACCAAGGTAAATCAGAATGAGACCCGTAACGCAGCTGCTGAGGTCCAGGCTCCTGTGTTCACCTTGACATGACTGCTGGCCGGGAGGACGGGGAGCTTGCCCAGGTGGAGCCAGTGCTGGGACCCTGGGCTGAGACGAGTGGCCCGGCTTCAGAGTCTTGGCCGAACGGGGCTCCCCAGGTGCGTGAGACTCCGCGGGAGGCTGTGCAGCGTGGTGAACCACCGGTCCAGCGTGGAGATCGGCTTCCAGCGACTCTGAGCCTCCCTGTCAGCGGAGGAGTGGTTCATCTGCATCCAGGTTTTGACATTATCCTCTTCTGCTTTTCAGGAAAAAAGCTTGTAAGTACTTTGAGCAAGGCAAAGGGACCTGTCCATTTGGGAGCAAATGCCTTTACCGTCATGCTTACCCTGACGGGCGGCTGGCAGAGCCTGAGAAACCGCGGAAACAGCTCAGCTCCGAAGGCACCGTGCGGGTGAGGACTCTGCCCACCTGTGGGCATTGCTGGGGCCACTCCTGGCCTCTTCAGGGCGTTGGCCACAGGGATGCCAATGGAGTCTCAGCAACTCCGCTTTCGCATTGCGGTTAGCAATAACCAAGCATGTCTGCTGGCTGTCTTTGCAGTTCCTTAACTCCGTGCGGCTCTGGGATTTCATCGAAAACCGAGAGAGCCGGCACGCCCCCACCACTGAGGACGTGGACGTGACGGAGCTTGGGGACCTCTTCATGCACCTGTCCGGGGTGGCGCCGTCCGAGACCTGAAGAGCGGCCGCGCCCTCCTCGGGGGCTCTGCGGCCCAGCCTCCCGCCGCCAGGCGTGCCGAGCTCCGACCACGGCAGCCCGGGGCAGCGGGTGCTGGAGTCAGTGGGGCTCTACGCCTCTGGGTCTCAGCCACTCCGTTACTCCAGCGGTGGGAAGAGGGAAGGATATAAACTAACCTAACACGTAGATGGGGTCCTGCTTCTCTAGCTGCTACTGTAGTCGCCCCTCCAGCAGCGGGTACTTGGATCCCCAAAGGAGCCTCCCCCTTCAGAGGGCTCCTGTGTGGCGAGCCTCCTAGAGTGCTCAGCGTGTGCTCCACACGGGGTCTGCACCTTGATTTTAGAACACCGCGGCTTTTAGAACACTAACTTGCCTGGCTCAGTTTGGCTGAGGCACTCCAGGGCCCCAGGCAGGGCAGGAGCGTTGCAGCTGGGTGTTCCTCTGAGGGGGGGCTCCTGAAGCAGCAGGGGGCAGAGCAGATACGGCCCCCCGTTCAGGGTTTGTTTTGGAGTCGCCGGGCAGATAACAACCTTGCAGACACGCCCTGGCTCTCACCTGCTGGCTTGTGACCCCAGGGACCCTGTGCCAAGGGCTGCTGTGCTCTCTCCTCTGTAAACTGGCTTTGTTTGAGTAGAAGTTTTATACAAATGTAACAGCACCTAAGAACAGTTTCCAGTTCTAACCCAGCAGTGGTCCTAAGGAAAACCGAATACAAGTCTCTCATCAGTTGTGATTGTAAGAGCTTAAAATATTGCCAATCCCAGAACTCACTCCAAGCCTGAATTATCTATTTTTATAGACATCTGTAGATACCAGATATTTTATAAACTGTATCAAAGTATGGGTAAAAGAAAGTCTACTCTTCACCTGAGTTTAGACTGCTTTTCTGCATAATTCCTACAGTTAACTCTTTAGTGGAGGGTGAACAGAGGCTGGATTCCATTCACTCCGGCAGACACTCTGGCCCATTTCCTGCTTCTGGAGTTCTGCTCTGAACAAACTGAATTCAATCCTGTAAGCTCAGGATTACTTTAAGAGGAGAGAACAGCCATTAAACCTACATTTAATTTATTTTATTAAAATAACATAATTGAATAACTGTATTTTGTCAGGCGCAATAAAAACAAAATTAAACGCAAATTATCAAGAAAACCGGTGTTCCTGGCTTCCTTGCACACATAATGGGATGCAGAGACAAGGCTGGCCAGGCCCCGCCCACGGGGGCCGCTCCTGGAAGACTCAGCACGCTGAGGACTGCTCCCTGGGGCGGGGAGGCCCAGCACCTTTGGTGCAACCAAGCCCAGCACCGGAGCCCATCAGGAAAGGATGTGTCCCCAAGTCAAGTCCCTAGTACCAAAGCGGGCTCATCCAGGCCGCTGCAGTCCCGACAGCCCTGGGCCATCTGGAGCGTTATGTGCAAAGCTACCTGTTTGGCGCCACATCAGGAGTCTGCAGAGAAGGCCTTCTGTGACAGCGACCCTCCTAGGAGCTGGCTTAGTCCACACGTCCCACATCACGGCTGGTTGCCTGCCACCTTCATTTCCCCTCTGACCGCGGCTGTTCCAAAGACACTCCTGCAGCTGACAGCTGGGCCCACTGTGTGGCCATCAGCAGCCATGGGTGCGTCTGGAGGAGGTCGGCTCATGAGCTCGGGAGCCGCCGGGGGAGCAGGATAAACCAGCTGGTGAATGGCTTCCTCCTCCCGGGGCAGTAAGGGCAGAAAAGGCAACGTGAAGTTAAGGCCCTGTTGAGTGGTATAGAAGGTCCTTAGCAGCAGCTTCTCGGAAGACCAGCTCCGTCCCCACAGAAAGGGAACAGACGGTGGTGCCTGCTGACCGCCCTTCCCACCGGCAGCCCGGGCAGAGGCGCGGGGCTACTAGAAGACGGGCAGCCGAGGGGATGTGGTCAGCGTGCAGGCGTTGATGTCCTCGGTGTGGGCCGCCCGGTGCAGGGAGGGCTCCGAGGCGCTCCGGTTGATCTTGGGCAGAGAGTGCTGGAGCAGCTCGATGGAAGACAGGATCTGAAAGAGGCGCCAGGGCGGTCTCGGGGGGCATGCCAGGTGTCCCTGCGGCAGCTTCCCCTCGGGCCCCAGACAGGCCTTTCCCACCCCCACGCACGGTGTGTGCAGGACGTGTGTCTGCCCGCCTCCACATCACTCAGTTCAGTCGCTCAGTCGTGTCCGACTCTGCGACCCCATGAATTGCAGCATGCCAGGCCTCCCTATCCATCACCAACTCCCGGAGTTCACTCAGACTCGCGTCCATCGAGTCAGTGATGCCATCCACCCATCTCATCCTCTGTCGTCCCCTTCTCCTGCCCCCAATCCCTCCTAGCATCAGACCCACTCTAACGTGCTCGAGCGCCTGGACCTAGCCTTACCTGGGGAAAAAGAGGCCTCTCTTCCTTCACTTTCTTCACACAGTCGGCTACCAGCCTCTTCATGGCTTTGGGGCAGTTCTTGTACAGCTTGCTGAGGTCTGGGGAGGCGTACCCGCGGCCCACCATGAAGATGATCTGGGGAAGCAGCAAGGGAGGGCAGGCAGTGAGCAGAGCGCCTCTAACCCTGCCGCTCAGATGGCGGCCCGGCTTCCCAGAGCCAGCAGGTGGGCGCCGGGGACGCACCTGGTCGCGGTTGTTGATGTGGGAGTAAGGGAGCTCCCCCGTCATGAGCTCATACAGCACGATGCCGTAGGAGTAGACGTCAGACTGGAAGCTGAACGGGTTATTATCCTGCATCCGGATCACCTCTGGGGCCTACAGAACCAAGTGCATCTGTCACTGGGCGCCCCAGCCGTCCAGGAGCCAGGCTGTCTGTCCTGGGGCTGAGTGTGCCTGTCCTGTCCTCAGAAAGCCCCGCGGCTGCTCATCCCCAAGGGCTCCCACACTCAGATCCATGAGCTCAGAGCCCGACATGAAACCAGCACCCCCGCCACCCAACTCCACGCCGTGCTGTGCGGCCAGCTCCCTCCAGGAAGCCCGTAATGCCCGGGAGCTGCCGGCACAGGACAGCATGGAGGTGCTCTGGGCTTGGCCTGGAGTTTGCACCCGGCCCCCCAGCCCCCCACCCGCCGTGGGTGCCGAGCCACCTCACCATCCACAGGATGGAGCCGGTGGGCTGCTCGACCTGCTGAGAACCACTCCAGCGCGACTTCACCGTGGCCAATCCAAAATCGCCGATTTTCACCGTTAGGCCTTCGTGGAGAAATATATCTCAATGCTCGTTAAGGACGCTAGTTTAGAAGGACGGTCCCGTTCCTCCTGAAAAGCCGCCCCAAGTTCCCCCTGGCACCACCTCTCGGCCTTCCCTGCGCTGGACCTGTGGTGCTGCTGAGGGGACCAGAGCGAGGGGCCCGGGCAGCCCTATCCCTCCCGCTGCACTCACGGGCAGCTGGGGCTCCCCACAGCCTGCAGGGCCTCACACCCCACGACTGCGAGCTCGGCCTGCACCTCGCCCTCCCATGACCAAGAGAAACACCTCAGTCCTGAGTGCTGTCTGCCTTCAGACATTTCCCATGAGAACAGGTACCGCGGTGACTTCAAAATCAGAACCAAACTTGCCTCTGTTCCGGGTAAAGTAGGCGGCTTAAGGCCGACGCATGCGATCTGCTGATGCCCAGTAATCCGTACCTCCTTAGAATCGGGTGTCTGCTTTCGCGGTGTGATGTGTTAGCCCCCAAACCCACCACTTTACAGGTACTTCCTGCCTCAGACACATGCCCCAAGTAGGTCACATCCCAAATTCCAGCCCAACACAACTGCTGTGCCCCCCACCGGCCAGGAGCAAAGCTGGCTGCAAAGCTGCTCCTCTGAGAGGCGGGGGGCGGGAGGCAGGTATGCAGCTTGTCTACTCCACGCCTACCGCACGAGAACCGCCTTTATTCACTCCCCTTCTGCAAAAGCACATTCCAGTCAGAAAAGGGCTGATTCCAACAGTCATCTCTAAGGAAACCATTTCTGTACATTCAAGAAAAACAATTTCAAGTAATAATTCTAAAAATCTTGTAACTTTCGACTTACATCTACTTTCTGACCAGATATAATCCACAAACCAGAAATAAACATGAGACAAAAGGCCCCTTCCCCCCACTCAGATTTATTAATAAATAACATTCTAAATTAGGCCTGTTTCAAGTATAACCAAAACAAGTATCTCAACTTTGGTGGAACTCTTTCCAAACTCACTTTTGCTGAGGTAAACTTTAGAAGTCTTCTAAATTTAGAACTGAGCAGTCTGATGAAACTACCACCAAAGGATACTATTGGATTTCATGTCTCTGTGGATGATGTTCTTTGCATGCAAATAGCTGTGAAGGGAAAATAAATCTATTAAAACCAGTTTGAGAGACATTGGTAAAAAGCAGCTTCCTTCAAATTACATCAAAGAAGCAAACCACTTGGAAGGCCTGACTCCCAGGTGAGGAGTTATGGGGTTGGCCAAAATGTTAGTTCAGTTATTTATTTGGTTGCATCTTACAGAAAAGCCTAACTGAACTTTTTGGCCACCCCAGTATGGGTACTGGTCCTGCCCTGGTTCAGCGTGGTCCCTGTTAGGACTCAGACCTGAAAGCAAGGCCACAGCACAAACAGGGTTGTCTTTTAGCATCCGTTTTATTCAAAAGGTAATTCTGACAACCCAGATGTCCATCAGCTGATAAACAAGTAAAACCGTATCTGTACAGCCGACTGTTCTTCAGCCACAGAAAGGACTACAGTACTAACACACTGCAACATAGATGAACGCCTCAAAAACATGCCAAGGGAAAGAAGCCAGACACAAAAGACTTCCATCTAATTAATCTTGAAAATGTTCTAAAATTGGATAGTGGTAATGTCTGCACAACTCTGAATAAAACGAGTCACTAGTCATTTCTGAAAATGTATACCATGCAAATTCTGTATGAATTTTACAAGCACGACAGGAGATTTTATAAACCACTTGCAAGCACAACTGCAGCTCAGTTGAGTCGCTCAGTCATGTCCGACTCTTTGCGACCCCATGAATCGCAGCACACCAGGCCTCCCTTTTGATCTCCATCTCCCAGAGTTCACTCAAATTCATGTCCATCAAGTCGGTGATGTAAATTATCAGACAAGTGACATCTGATAAACCCTCAGGTGGATAAACCACACTGGACGGCTACACCTCAGAGGCATGGTGCCCCCCAGAAGCTGCCGGCCCACTCTGTTCTGGGGTGTCTGGCTGAACTCTGAGGGCAGCAGCTGGAACCTGAATCTGAGCTCTAAGCAGGTAGATAGCTCAGGCAAGAAACCTGACATTCTCATTCTTTCAGTCCACCCCACAGGTTCACTTCCAGCTATGCAAAAATATCACAGAATCCACTTAACAGACTGAGCTTTCCCTAATCTTGGTTTTGATTTAGGGACAAGGTGCATGGACCCCAGACCTCCTACTCGTCAAGCCATCCACTCACTCCATTCCCTGAGCCGTCTGCCGGGCAATGTCGATCAGCTGGAACATCTGGAACTTGGTCTCCTGGACGTGCAGGTGCTTGTAGAGGCTGCTGCCCTCGCACCACTGCGTCACTATCGCCAGGTTGTCCTTCGTCATGTACCCCATGAAGAGCAGGATGTTCACGTGCCGGGTTTTGCTGGGGGGGGTGGGGGGGGGGGGGGGACAAAAGGCTCTGCGCTTCTGCAGACAGGGAGGTGCATCCTGCCCCCGAGCGCAGCTGGTGTGCTACCGACACCGCCGCGCTTACAATCCCGGGGCTCACAAAGCAAGCATGGCGGACTGCACCCACACAGCCGCTGCTCTGGGCTAGCAGGGCGGCCGCCCGGGTGCCGGCCTGGACGGCAGAGAAGGCGTCCCCTCCCAGCAGCACAGACCCAACAAGCTCCCCACAGGGGTCACAGGGACCCTGCATCTGCGGGGACCATCCACTCAGCCTAGTCCTGAGTTTAATCAGGGACTCCACAAAGACTGAAAAGCTAATGGTTTTGAAGTCCAAATTAAGGCCATTTGGCTATAAAGAGTTCTTGGAAATAAATGTGAAAATAGAACCTATTTCTCCCTATGTCAAACCAAAACCCAGCAACAGAACCTGAGCTGTTGCAGTGGTAAGCCCAGAGGCTGAGGCAGTGGGAGGGCGGTGCCATCAGAGCGGCTCTTCTCAAGGCCTAATGAGCACAGGAGCTGGAAGAAGGTTCCACTCCTTTCCACTTGAAGGGGAGCTGCACAGGAGCACGCCCCCAGAGGCAGGTCCCGCCCGCCCCTCCGCAGCTCCACAGAGGCCCGCTCTCCACTCACCGGAGGACAGCCACCTCGTTCCTGAAGGCCTGGAACTGCTCTGGCGTGGGGTCGGCAACCTTCAGAACCTTCACTGCAACGTCTCCTGCGAATGAGTGTGCAGTCAGTGCAGCTGACGGACCTTCACTTCACTTTTCACGCACACTCGTCTAAGAGATAGTAAATCCCTTATTCAAAGATCACAGACCTGCACAGGACACATACTGCGCCAATTTCTCAATTATTCAAGTGGCTGGAAAAAAAATAGGTTATACTACGATCCTTAAAATTCCACCCCAAGGCCCTGAACCGGCTCAGTTTCAGCTGTTCCTGTCAAGCCTGGCATCCCCGGTGGTGAGGTGACCGTCACAAGCTGGGCCCATAAGGATGAGGGCAGCAGGGTGTGAACCGCCCAGCAGATGCTGAGTCTCCGAGGCCAGAGGCTGGTGCCCAGAAGCGGGCCAGTGACGGCCCAGATGCTCCTTGCACAGATTCAAAGATCTGCATTGTAATGAAGCTCCTCTGCCTTCAATCCCATTAGAAACCGATCCTCTCAACGACCCCTGACCACTCACTAAGCCTGCACGCTGCCTTCAAGGGGCGGCACTGCTCCAATCCTCAGCTGCCTTCTCCCGCTAGCACTGCTGACCTCACCCTATAAGCAATGCAGGGGCTCGGCCAGTTGGCCACGGTAGCATTGCCCAAAAAGCCAGAGCCAGGCTAGAACCCCAGTCCAACAGCTGTACTTATAACTAACATACTGTCAATCACTCTTCATGTAATTTCAGAAACACCCACAGAGCAACTCTATTTTATAGGTACGGCTGATTTAGAAGCCACTTTCAGTAACAGTGCTGATGACAAACCGCCTGAAGACCTACAGGGACGTCAGCTTTCAGGAAAAGCGATCAGACAGAGGATTCCAGCTCAGCGGCACCCCGGAGGTGACCGAGTTCCCCCGCATCCTGAGCCCGTGCCCGCAGCACCCCGGCACCTCTACTGGGGCACTCATTTCACTTCGGGGGGCACCAAATGGTAGAGAGATGGTTCTCATGACGGACTGACTGCTGCCCTGCAATCTCTGCATCATGTGAAAATAAAATCACCTAACAGCAGCTTCCACACTGGTTCTTAACCAATTTCCTGCCACATGAATTTGCGGAGGGCCCAGGCCGCCTGTGGACGGCAGAGATGCACTCTGTGTTCAGAGCTGCCTTCTACCTGGGCAGATGGAGCTGGTGAACCGTGCGGCCCCGACCCCAAGTTCTGATGACGGACAAACGGACAAGAGCCTTCTGGGTAACTGTCCATTCTGGAGCATCCGAGCCAAGACAGAACGCAGGTGAGCGTGCTGACCCAGAGAGGAGCGAGTATGCCGGGAGAGAGGGTGGCGGTCTTCAGGGTGGCGGTCTTCGGAGGGAGATGGGAGGTCAGCCAAGGCAAGAGGCAGTTCTGGACGAGGAACACCAGGAGCAGTGAGGTGATGGGGAGGAGAGAGAGGCGAGGGAAACGCTAGCGTGTGCTGCGACGCCTGCAGGCCAGGAGGGGGCTGGGGGAGCCTGCAGCAGGCCCAGCTCGGCGCAGGCAGAGCTGACGGAGGGCTGGAAGGGACAGAGGCCAGAACCCAGTGAAGGTGAACCGGCTCAACGCAGCAGTCAGCCGAGAGGCACGGCCGGGGCCAGGGCCGGCCGGGGCGGGACGCAAAGGGCCAGGCTGGGGAGGATGCGGGAGAGAGCCGGGCAAGGCTGGCCGCCCCTCGGGGGAACCACTCCCCGCGCTGAGCCTGGTCGGGCACGCCCTGCCCCCTCACGGCTCTCCTCCGGGCACATGGGCACATGTAGTCCCGGACACACGGGCACACGCAGTCCTGCTGTGGACTGATCAGCACGGCAACTGCAGAGAGGGCAGCAGCAGCCACAGCTGCCCCAGCAACGTCCCCTGACCTGAGCTCAGCTGGCACCCTCCCCCTCTAGCCTCTACTTTCTGGAGCTGGGAACAAGACGGACTCCTGTTAAAGCAGTCATCTGTTCTCTGTTCCACCATCACTCTCTCTTAAGTCCAAACCCTACTCCCCAGGTCGTGCCCGTCACTGATGGGGAGACGGGACCCAGAGGCCCGCCAGCTCAGGTTAGCAGTTCTGCCAGCGGACTGTGCGTTAAGACTACAGTCTGGGTCACAGCACCCCCAAGGAGGCCATCACAGGGATCCAGTTTGCTGAGAACAATGGCCAAACAAGACAGGAAAACCAATTTCAACTCCCATATAGAAAGGCTCTCTGCTGGTGGGAACCGCCCAGAGCAAGGCTGAGTTTTCAGGTCACTCAGAAGCTCCCGTCACTGGTCGTTAGGCCAAGGCTGGGCAACCTCCCGAAGGCCGGGCAGAGTCCGGGATGCCCGCTGCACCTAGTGAGACGAGGATCTCTCCGGGCCCTCACAGGCCACAGCCTGACCCCACTGCCCCAGCCTCTCCCTCGCGCCTCCCCAGCAGCCCCTCAGAGCTCCTGGGGTCCCTGAGACAGGCCCGGGGTGCAGCCCACTCCACCTCTGCTGCTTCCCTCACGGACTCCCCACTGACCCATCAACTAAATGCAGGGAACCAGGCCTGCCACTCCTCACCCGCCTTCTTCCAAGTTCCTCCTGAGCGCTCAGCACACACCATCTGCTGGACTTTCCTTGGTTATTATCCCCACCAGAATATTAACTCCGTAAGAGAAAGAATTTGTATCCATTTTGCTCAGGGCTTCAGTCCTAGCCCTAAGAGAAATGCTTGGTATTAGAAGAATGCTCAGGAAACACTGGCTGAAGAAATGAGTGGATTCTAAGAGGCACTGGTCAGCAAGCCAAGTCATGAACTGAAAAGCTGTCTGTCTGAAGCTCTGGAGCTGGAAGCGGGCATAGCCTCTGACAGGGAACAGCGGGCACTGAGATGGCCCACGGGGCCCGGCGCATCAGGACCACTCAGCGTCGCCCTCTCAGCGCTCCGTGCAGCAGGCTCAGCGCCACTGTTGAGTGACCACGTGACGCAGGCGCTACTAAACCAAGAACGTCTCACTTCCCCTCCACAGTAATGTCAGAGGCAAACGTGGTACAAGCTCTAAGATACACTGCTACTGGTTATCACAGTTTCAATAAGACACTGAGCTGGTATGATTCATCCACCACTGAAGAAGAAAGAGCTGCCATCACTGATGAATCTCAAGTGGGTTTTTTTTTTTTAATTTTTATTTTTACCTTTTTATACTTCAATTACCTTCCCTGTTTTAATCATCTGGGATTGCCTAAAACTTACTGTACACAACCCTGCTTTCTCGAACAGAAACAGACTGAACCCCACTCCTCCTCTTCATACTGACTCAGTCAACATGAGCCTCAGCCTGAGGTGGGGCTGGGGGCCCCACGCATGGCTCCACCAGCTGCAGGCCTCACATGGGGCCCCTGAGTGTCCTCGGTCTGGGGATCTGCTACCTCTTCTCGCCCTGAGAGACTGACCCTGCTAACAGTCAGAGAGCTTCAGCTGCTGTCTTTATCGTTTTTAATGCATTTTTGCAATTAGGAGACGCCAAATTCACACTCAAAAGGAGACTCGGCTCTCGGGCCCAAAGAGTCTCTTCTGTATGTGAAGTCAGTAGGCTCCGTTCACGGATCTGAGGCCTCCACCTTGGCTGCTTTAAGACCTTTTCTGTTTTTTTATTTTTGTTCTGCAGCTGGGAAAAATAAAAAGCATTTAAAAATCACCAAAACAGCTATAATTTTTAAGGAATCGAATAAAACATTATATTTTATATATAGGAATCAGAAAAGCATGGGGGGGGGGGAGGCAAAAAGGAAGCAAGCATAGCATGAAACATTCACTCTTGAAATCATGGCTTCCTTGACCCTCTCCTCCTTCTTCATCTTCATTTGCAGACCACAGCTTGCTTTCTGAGAGGCTGACCTAAAAGTCCACGGCTCCTCACTCCTCTGACTTTTGAGACTCTTAACTCAGAAAAATTAGAATTAAAAGCATTAGATGTTATCCACATTCTAACGGTTGTCTTTATGGAAGTAACACTAGCGCAATATACCTCCTTACAGTAATCTACAAGCTCACAACTAAGAGAAAATCTACAATCTCAAAGGCAGTACTATGGCAAATCTAATGCTCTAAAACTTATGAACCCCCAATAAAAGTGCTCAATCGGAGGAGGTTTAAATTTGGGCAACATTTAAACTGCATGTAACTGGCTTTTGGCAGAGGCTTTAAAATGTATAAAAATGATAAAATGCTCCTAATGGAAGCATTAAAAGAAGCATTTTCTGCTCCACTTCCTGCAATTACTTACAGGCTTGCTGTCTCAAATATAAGCACTCTTATCTCACAAAATTGTGTTTTTCTTTTCTAAGGGATCACCAAAACATTTATGACATCTATTTACAAAATATTCAGCAATAGCATAATTTCGTGGTGACCTGAATCCCCCTTCACGTAATTTACAAACATTCAGTCCTTTCTCAGTTCTTACAAAGAACCAGAGACTTGTCAGATGGTTAGTTATAAGAGGAAAACCCATAGGTTAATGAATACGCTACTCGCAATGCTGCCAGTGTTTCTCAGTTGTTAAGTTGAATCTTAATGCTCCAACGCATTTTATGCTCATGACTTCTCTCAGCCTTTGTCCACTTATGTGTAAAGATAAATACGGTGGCATCCAAAGTAGAAATGCAGGCACTCTAGATTCTGTGTGTGGTTTTGTGGGGCTTTTGGTGGTCTGCTTGCTTGCCTTTTTGTTTTATTAAAATCTGAATTTAGGAGAGATGTCCTTTGGGGAACATGTAGCATTTTCAAGAAAATACTCTTATCTGCTGACATTCTGAAGGCAGAGGCAATAAAAACCTGACAGAGAAATGTTAAGCGTGTTGCCAAAATAAAGAAGCTGTGGCTACAGACCTTAAAATAGAAAGTTTCTTCCAAGTGACGAAGTATTTCCATTCAAATAAGAACATCAACTCCATACAGATTCAAGAATACAGTCTGTGCATTCCTGTCTGACAGAGGTTCCCACAACCAATTCCAGGGCAGAGCAAAGAAATTCTGCCTTAGGCTCCAGGCTTTACTGTGCTGACTGTCTGACCATGGGTGTGCCAGTTCCCCTTCTTGAGACCTTGCTTTTCTGCATGTAAAATCTCTAAGGGCCTTGTCAGTTTTAACTTGCTGGAATGCATGAGCCTAACAGACTCTTAAACACATTTAAGGAGCTTCAAAGCATGTCCCTCCCAGGTTCACACTATCTAGTCAATTTATAAGAAAGAAGAGACTGTGACATTTGACTATAGTGTTCAACCCTTGTTCACCGATTTGAAGTTATCCTGAAAACTTTTTTGTACCAATTATAGATTGTTGAGTCTTACAAAGAACAGTGTGCAATGTCACTGAGACAGAATAGGTAACCTTGGACAGTGCTGCTAGGAGCCTGCCTGGCCCTCTCTGGATTGAAACAGGACTTCACCCTGGTAGTTGGCGGGGGCAGGGGGGGTGCCAAACTTACCATGCCACTTGCCCTTATAAACAGTCCCGAAGGAGCCTGATCCAATCCGAGTGGACAGCATCACTTCACTGGCTTCTATCTCCCAGTAATAGCTCGAATCTCTCTGTCCACGAGGCCTCTAAAGCAAGCACAGATCATTAATATGTTCCATGAATGGTTAAAACTCTGTTTCATGAGGGTGTCAAAGAAAGGATCAACCCAACTCCATCCATTCCCAGATCTTTCAAAAATGCCTATTAGCTGTAAGTCTAGTTTTTGTCAGTCGAGAAAATGCGACTTTAGTTGTGCCCTGCCTTGCAACAAACCAGCAAGTTTTCTGGTGCAAGCATGCGAAAATCAGCACTGACACGTGTCACATGTTCGCTTGGCATCCCCATTTCTGACTAGGCTTCTCTTGCTGAACCCGGACATGCAGGGGGTGCTGTGGGCACACTCACAATTTTGTTCTTCTCCTGGGTGCTGGAGCCTGGCGCCCGCTCTCTCTGCGCAGGCGCAGGGGTTTTGGGCTGTGACCAGCCTGTCGGGCTCAGATTGTTGGGGCTGCTGGACAAGGCTGAAGGGGAGCCTTAATAGACAAGACAAACAGGATCCACTCATGGATAAGCCAACAGAATATACAACAGCATAAAGAGAAAGAGCCCATTACTATCTGCTAAATGACTTAAGCAAGTACCTGATTCACTGTGACTTCGAATTGCATCCTGAAACAGAAAAGGAAAGTGTCAATTTCTGCCCTAGAAAAGATGTTCTCTAGGGGAGGGAGAGGGAGGATAAGGATTTACAAGAGCAAAAGAGATTATAAAATCTCTAAATCACAGAAGGTCTAATTACATACACTAACGTTTCTTCGATTCAATTCATCAAATGTCTGTGGCCAGTATCTCCAGGACTGTTATCACATACTAGGAGGACTGACACTAGTTTCTCATACACGATGGACATGACATTCTTATTTCTCTGAAGAAAGCAATGCACACAGCAGACTGGCACTCTTTAAAGGGAGGCTAACAGAGTCACTATCAAGCTGAGAGATTTCCAATGGTTGGGGATCTTGCTCCACTGAAGCTCAAAAGAAGAGAATAATAATATTTTTTAGCAAGGGATTCAGTGCCCAGTTCACTCTTACTCCCCTAGGAGTTAGACTTGCGAAGGGTAAGCCCCATGACTACATACTTTATCCAAGCCTAAAATCATGGAAAGCTGGGAGAACCATAAATCCCCTAGTCTGAAACCTACTTTTTACATATAAGAAAGCTTATGGAAACAGGCAAAGGGGTGTGGCAAGGGCCACACAACCAGCAGGTGGAAGAAACGGAACTAAAAATACCACCCAAGGACCTCAGCCAGGAGCGCACTCATCACAAAGTGTTCCTTAGACCCTGTGGGTGCGCTCGGAAATGAGCCACATTCTACTCAGGTGAGAGGGCAAAGGTTACCTTTAGAATTTATTAGAAACTGTTCAGTTGGAACAGTTTAAATCACAGGGCTCTCCCATGAGGCCTAAATCCTCATTTTATAAAAAGCTCACTTGGAGTATATAAATAACAACAGTATAAAACCACTTCATCCCCATATCCTTGAAAAGGATATTTTTCTTGGAAGTCCTACTCTGTTTTCCTTGTGTAACCACAGATACTTTTTTCACAGAATTATTATCAAAATGCTTGCACTCTGTGGTATCTTTACAAGAGATGAGAGAAATCACAGGCCAAGCCCCGCAACATTGGCAGCCCCATCTTCAGAGTTTACCAATAAAGCTTGGTTCCAGGGTTCCCCAAATTGGTCAGTCTTCAGAATTACCTGGAGAGGTATGTAAGAACACAGATTCCCAAGCCCCTCCACCAGCAGAATTGATCTAAGAATGTCTGGGAGAAAAGGTGGGAAATCTAGGAATCTGCATGCTTTTAAGAATGACAAGATGACTGCCAGGTGGACAATCCTTTATCCAAAAAAAACCTGAATTTCAGTAGATATTTACCAGCTGTAGTTTTATTATTCAACTAATCTATTGTTTTCAGTCAAAGCATGGCACAATGTATTTTTATTGACCAGAATTATATACCCCATGCATTAGGATTTTTTTCTTAATGCCACAGTAATTTTCTTCCCTGTTTTTTCTGTGCTAATTTCTACAGCTGGATTGACCTGTCATCTTGAAATCTAAATATTAAAGAGAACTAAGATGGTTTATACCAAGCAAGACAGTGTACTTTAAAAATGCTGAGTCAAATTTTTAAAATGCAGGAGTCAAAATTTTGCTCTGCTTCTGAAGTACAGACAGGATTAAGCACAACAGATGTGCCAGTTATCCTACAATTCAAGAATTTTCACATTTGCTGTTCTCTCCAACTATAATATAGTGTTTATACAAGAACAGATTATATATCAGAAGAAAACTGGTATACTACTGGCCATATTACTGGTATAAACTGGCTCATCACAATAAAATAATAAGATTCATAGTCTGCATACACACAACCTCACAATAATCGTGTCATGACCGAAGAGCCCCAAAGTGACCAGTTTAGACCCCACATTCAAAGGACAAGTATGTTAGGAATGACTTGAGGTCTGAGCATGGTGAGCTGGGTCTGAGGGCGCAGGTGGCCCTGAGGTTTTTCAAGGACCAATTCAGGAGGCAGACAGGGCACAGCTGTCTGATTCTAAGAAACCTCTTATCACAGGGTTTCCAGGGTGTACCAACCAAGCAGACACACTGTGTTTCTAAACAAAATGTAACAGGATCCTGACGGTGTCCAACATGAAGTAAATAAACTAGCATTAGTCTCCGGTTGAAAATTATTTTTAAAGAACAATTTTTAATACCCTTAGACTCAAAATCCCACCTGAGAAACTGGTATTTTTTTAAACTCCTAAATACGCTGCTGCCAAAAAAGAAAACATGAAAGCAAGTCTGATGAGAAATATAAAATGCAGTGATTGTCTCATTTTTGATAGTCTACTGTCTGACAGTCTAAGAAATCCTGTTAGTTTACAAGAAAGCAAAGGCATGAAGAAGAATACCTACTCTTCCCCTCACACAAAATCGTCTGGACCACGCCCTGGGAGAAGCATTCAGGCTGTTATTCTAGTCCAAAGCAATGAGAAATAAGAAGAATAAAGAACAAAGGAAGTATTTTAAGTGTATTCAGTTGTTAATAAAGATGAACCAGAAAGCAAACCAAACAAATAGAACATACCATAAAGCAAAGCAAAGAAAAAGCAGCAGTTTGAAAACACTAGCTTTGGGCACTTTCATATATCCCTAAATACTTGCTTATTAAAATCTTAGGCCTCCACCCTTTTATTTCTAAATAAAACACAAGTCTTTCAAAGAGTTCACAGCCCTCCATCACTGTTATTTCCTTTTCCCCACTCCCCCTCCAAAACAACAGGACTCTCTATTCTAACTTATCCACCAGTTCACTGAAATTCTCTTCATATCTAACCTGGAAACAATGAGCTCAAATATTAACATCTTTTCAGGAAATTTCAGTTCTCCATTTGAATGATATACCAACAGGATTATTAAGCTAGTCTGAGGATATAGTGAATAAAAAATTCAGAAAGTCCAAGGGCCTCAGAAACTGCTGCAACATTCCTTACCAGGTTAGAAACCCAAACCTCTCGGACACAACTGTCAACCCACCCGAGGGCTGACTCCTGCCTCCACCCGCAGGCCGTTACCTCGATCATCCTGCTGTCCACGGGCAGAGCGGCGCTGACCATGTGCACGTTTGGCGTGGACGTCGACCTCTGCCTCTGGGAGAGGGAGCCTTCAGAGGAGGGGCTGGAGGTGCTGAATGTGAAAGCATGGGGTGTGGAGTATCTGTGCTGGGAACTAGGCAACAAGGAGAAACAAAAGTCCACGGTTGACACTCAGGCCTCTGGAATGGAAAAATCTTTCAACTACTTACTTCATTAACATTCTCGGGGCAAACCCTACTTACGCTATGACCTTCGACAAAGGTATTCCTTTCTTTTGTCAATCTAAATATGCACCACTTAAAATTTTTCTTCTGTTGAGGTGCCTCTGCATGCAAATTTTTAAAAAGGAAATAACATATGTGCTCAGAATTCATGTAAAAAGAAATGATACTTCAATAAATCACGTCTACAGAATACTCCAAAATTTTAGACCATCTCAACACTACCCTCTACAATTAAGCTAGCTGAACTTTCCCAGGTTCATTTCGAGACTAAATGAGAAAACCTGAAGGAAGATTTCTAACCATCTTAGACCTGCCCAGTGTGCCTGCACACAAGTAGCACTTTACTCATGGGCATCGTCTCCCCATAAACAGCTCACAAAATCAATTACAATGACTTTGATTTTCAGATCTGCATACCTCTGACATTTATCACTGGCTTCTTTTACCCATGCATTCAGCGTAACACTGTCATTTGCTCAAAAGGTTACTCTGAGTTTTGTTCAGACAAGGTTAGCACCATGCATGAATTCAAGGGATGAAAGAGTTTTTCAAGAGAAATTATTTCATGGCCTTGAAAAACTGCCTTTCCAGGCAATTCAACATGAATGGCCTCAGAGGCCTGGCTTCTTCTATCTAAATATTCAGAAGCAAGTACAGTTTTTCAGAAAGACATGCTTTTCAAATTATCAAGAAAAATAAGGTCATACACTAATACATCCAAGTATCATTTCAATACAAATTCCTTATTCTAAGATATGCTGCCCTGAATAATTTCTATGTTAGTTTTACAAAGGCCATTAAATATTATATGACTACATATAAATTAAGTCAGATTATTTGAGGCAAAGATGTAGAATTATTTTAGGTTCGAAATTCATGTGTAAAACTGAGTGAGGCATGTGAACTCAACAAAACTCTGATTTTAAAGTTGGAAAACAGAGTAAAGACAGATTATGTGCAAACTTACAGGCACATTAAAATGGATTTTTTATATTAAAAATCTAATTAGATTTTTTCAAGATAGCAGTTTATTAAACATCATGGTTTTAGCAATGCAAGGCCATAGTATTTCAAAGTCGAGGGTTTTACTTTTATTGAATCACTGTATATCATTTTGGGACCCTTCCCCTGAGGCTCACTGCATACTGACAAAGGCAAATCTCAAAGTCTTTGAAATGTAGTGAACGGAGAGAGGAGATGTGGTACGTGTAGACAAGAGAATCTCAGTCAGCCAGAAAAGGGAAAAAACAGGATCATCTGTAGAGATGTGGACGGATCTTCAGTCTGTCATACAGAGTAAGTCAGAAAGAGAAAAACAAATGTCAACTACTGATGCATATATATGGAATCTGGAATCACGGCTCCAAAGAATCTATCTGCAGGGCAGCCCTAGAGACACAGACGTAGAGAAATGATTTGCAGACACAGTGAGGGAAGGGGAGGCTGTGATGAACTGGGAGATTCGGACTGACATGTATCCACTACCGTGTGTAAAACAGATAGCTAGAGGGCCGCTGCTGTACCGTGCAGGGAGCTCAGCTCAGTGAAATGACAGCCTAGAGGGCTGGGGTGGGAGAGGGAGGGGACACCTGTATACATACAGCTGATTTACTTCACTGCAGAGGAGAAAGTAACACAACACTGTAAAGCAATTACATTTCAATAAAAAATACAAAAGCAAAACACACAAATGAGATATAACGAACACGCCAGAATACCAGAATTAATTGTATTCACTTTCCAGAATTTAAGAACTAAAGGACTACAAAAGGAAAGTTCTACATTTTGCTTTAACACCAATGCTGAGTTCCACAGAAGCTGCACAGTTTACATGGAAAGAGAAGGGAACCCAAGGGAACTCCTGTCCTATGTGTTCACACTTTCAATTCCATCTGCCCCAGTACAACTTCCCATAAAAGCAGTAGGTGCAAAGTACCCAGGAGGTATCCGGGAAACAGACTCTCGCATCCGACGCATCGTCAAAGAAGGCAGCGCTGGGACCCCGCCATCACCAACAGTGGAATTTGGGAACAATCTAAATGAAATCAGAGAAAGGCTGGTTTACAGACTTGTGATAGTGATTTTACAGTCAGCCTGCTTGGCCTTCCAAACTCAGCTTCTCCTAGTCACACTTTCCTGGACCATTTTAGGCTACCCAGAGTAAGTTGCTGGCCAGCTATTTCTTGTTGCTCACGTCCGCTGGGCCACAGGATCCCAGAGGGGAAGAGGATTCAGACACAGCAGCTCAGCAGCCCCTGATCAACAATGAGGCCTCAGAGTTGAAGCCAGGTAGGAGACTCAGGAGCCCCTCAGAGCGGCGGTCACTTTCTCTCTCTGGGTTTCAGTCTTTTCCTTTCTACTGTGGGCAGTTTGGAGGGGACGTGGATGGGCATGTCAGTTATGATGAGAGCCAACCACATTCATTGGAGAAGGAAATGGCACCCCACTCCAGTGCTCTTGCCTGGAAACTCCTGTGGATGGAGGAGCCTCGTAGGCTGCAGTCCGTGGGGTCACTAAGGGTCGGACACGACTGAGCGACTTCGCTTTCACTTTTCACTTTCATGCATTGGAGAAGGAAATGGCAGCCCACTCCAGTGTTCTTGCCTGGAGAATCCCAGGGACGGGGGAGCCTGGTGGGCTGCTGTCTACGGGGTCGCACAGAGTCAGACACGACTGAAGCGACTTAGCAGTAGCAGCAGAGTAAGTTGTTTAAGTAGCTCAAATCACGTCCAACTCTTTGCAACCCTACAGACTGTGGCCCGCCAGGCTCCTCTATCCTTGGAATTCTCCAGGCAATACTGGAGTGGGTAGCCATTCCCTTCTCCAGGGATCAAACCCAGGTCTCCTGCATCGCAGATGGATTCTTTACCACTGAGCCACCTGGGGAGTCCACCAATGGACTACCAACCTAAGTGACTGGCCTAATGACTACAGAACGCGAACAATCTTGACCTGCCAATGAACAGAGTCTCTAGCGTGCAGTTCTAGGAAATACTGGCCTAATGTCCAACTACATCAAAATAATGGGTTGTTTTTTTTTAATCTATATATAGTAGGGCACTTTGTAACCTAAATCATATAGCTTTTCTGGAAACATTCTGTCTCAGAAATGCACAAATGGTAAGACTGAAGTATGAAAGGACAGATCACCATTAGCACCAAAAGTCATACATAGAAAAAAGTGATATTCACATCAATTGGGCATCTTCCCTCCATGAGATGAGCACTCAGTGACTAGAAAGCTCATGCGTTCTCTCCCATAAGGCTCACAAGAATGCTGCAGCCAGGGGAATGCCTCCTTTTACAGATGAGTGAGCCAAAGCTCAGAAGTAATAACAGTTAGTTAATGCAACAGTGAGATTCTGACCAGTGTCTGCTGGACTCCAAAGTCTGGGCCACTTACAAAGTTCTCTCTGCAAAAGCTACATGTGACTGCCACGAAAGCAAACAGATGCCCCCACGGTGGCTTAATGGTGACACGCCCCTCATCTTTCTGGTGCCCTCAGAAAGGGGTGAAGCGCAACTCCGACGTTTCCTATCCCTGTCCACAGGTTTTGAGAGATGCTCTGGAGTGCTTCTTTAAACCTTGCTAAAAAAAATAGTTTGTCTATGTGGAATATATTTGAGTAACCAGCTTGTCGTCAGAGAGATATATGTGTTTAAGGTTTACTGTAAAATCATTTCAAGACTAATGTTTTCCCTAGTTTGAGGAGAAGAAAACAGCACCAACCATACCAACTACTCCCTCTCTGAAGAAGAGGCCTCTTCGGCATTACTTAATACAACACAGAGGAGTGTCTCCTAGCAACCTAGTAACCCTGGGGGCTGTCCATGTCACTGTGCTCTTTATCTTACAGAATCACACTATATCAATCTCTAGTTGACAATCCTCCCAGCTCGTTTTAGAAAGTTGTATACAAGCCAAACTAAAACTTAACTAATTTCAGAACTGTCAGATTTCTAAAGGAGATCATTTCCAGATCATGATAATTCACTTAGAAAGTCTAAAACCCAGACCTGTCAAATATACAATATGCATCCCCCAAGGGGGTTTATACCTCCCTATCCCCTTATATTCTTTGAAAAAAGAACAATGCCTTACAAGAGCTGTCTGATATTACTCCAGTCCACACACATAGTGGGTACTTTGGTGCTACAATGCTCGTGAAACTTGTAGCCACAAGTCTGACATCTAAATCCATTTAGCAAGAACTTCTGACAGATGTCACAGAAGGCAAGCTTCAGGAAGGTTTTCCGAGCCTGCAACAAGAACACAGGTGAGTAAATTATGCTGAATAAAAGACAATTTCCTCCTCGGCCCCCACGAGGTTTTATTACAATGGAGAATCACACTTCCAACATCTGTAATAAAATTCATACACAGAAACTGAGGTACATCTGTGATCTAGTGAAACCTAAACTGCTTTTACTGTAAACAATAATAGCATAGCTTTAAACAATCCAACAACATACATGCTTATTATCTCTGAGAAATTCCTACTGTGCCAGCCAAAGCACCCAACATACCACAAAGAGAGAAGAGATCCGCCACTTACAAAGTTGTGTGTTGTGAGGGGAACATGATCCAGGAAATCCACTTGAAGTTCCTCTCCGATCAATGAGGCAGCATCAGTATTCCAATCTAACCGTGCTTTTTTACTAAAGAGGATTTTTAAAACCATAACACAAAAGGGAAATATTTAAACAAGGTAAAAGAGTTGAATACCAATAAACAATAAATACCATTTAGCTCATGCTACATAAACATAAAACTTAAAGCCCCATACACAACACTAACATTTAATTCATACAACAAATCCATAAAGCAGGCATTCTTACCTCCATCTTAAAAATAAGAGAACTGGGGCTCTAAGAAGGTGAGTTGGCTCAAGGCTACACAGAGTTTAAGGGCCTATTTGGAATCTAGGTCAGTAAGACTCCAAATGGGTACTCTTAGAATAAAGTTTTCTTTAAACAATGCAATAAAACAATCTCATAATAAAGAAAATCTGCAATAAACTGGAGACATCTTTAAACATTAGAATCCTATAAAAATCCTGTAAAACGGGTTAAAAATATTGTGAGAGTAGCAAAATTTAATCTTCACTAGCCTATTTCACTTTTAAAAATAAATAGGTAGAAAGGAATCACAAATAAAATGCACTTTTTCTATTAATAATGGGCTCAACTCTGTAGAACTGTTTATCGTCTATAAATATAAAACTGAGGAAAGACATTAAGTGTCTTAATATTTACTCTGAAACTATTCTTTCTGTGCCTACATGAGACATACAAGCAGGTACTTGTCAGTGGAAATGAACCCCCAGCTCCTTTCCCGTGTCCTACGCAGTCCATCGGCCCACCTCCTGAAGGAAGGCGGCCCGGGACAGGAAGAGGACACCGCGTCCACGGCACCACGCAAGCCTCTCCCTTCACCCACAAGAAGCCCTCAGAGCCATCTCTCTGACTATTGAACAGGAGACAATCCACTCCTTAGTACGGTTCCCTGGACAGGGTACAGGAAACCCAACCTGACCCCAGTTCGCCGTAGTGGCGAAGGTGAGGGTCGTGCTGTTTTCTGATCAGCCCTCAGGTGCTCTCCACCCAAGGGAGAACTGAGGATGGCTCCAAACAAACGCACCTGGAGACCCAGGGGGCTCAAGCACCAACCCCCCCACCATCTCAGCACCCCAGTCTCTAAGGAGCTCTATGTACGAGCTTGGGGACCAACCCACAATTGTACCAGACAGAGCTGGCATCTGCTTCAAAGATTTGCACTTCAGCAAAAAGCCTCCGAAGCTGAAAGGAGCATCATCAACAGATGACTTTATGCTCACCCTTCTGAGCAGACTCATTCCCTAGGCTCCTCTCTCAAACTAGGGAGTACCTTGAAAAATAAAACATGCAAGCAAAAAAAGAACGGAAAGTTAAGGTATCACCCCAGATTTCTGGGGGGGAAGATAACAGGTAACCAATGGTCACAGACAGCTCTGATCCTCCAGGGTATTTATTATTACTCCTCGACTGTGAGGTGATGTCTCTATCTTTCCACCATCATTAGAAATAGCATGTTATATGGATAATCCCTGAGGCAAATTCTCCTACATCTTTTACCCCTGTGTCTGTCAAACTGCTGGGATTTAGTAGAACTGAATAAAAATGAGTGAATTGTAAAAGTTTCTCTCTTACAGACAACATTCTTTAACTATAAATAAGGCAAACACTTTCTGAGTCCCCATTCTGTTAACTGCCTTACAGCAAACACAAAAGCCTTGCTCTCAAAAAACATACCATCTGACATTACTGCTTCCTTCTGTGGAAACAGTATCCAACACCTAACATGTATTTTATTTTCCAATGTGATATTTAAGCAAAATTTTCAAGTTCTTGGTATCTTACTTTTCTAAGCTGTCTCTTTACAAGATCTTCAAATATTCACTATTCAATAGGAAGCAAGTACTTGTTTTTGTTTAATGGAAAAGAGTTATGATCTGAAGCTAGGAGATCCTTACTAGTGTGAAGGAAGACCTGGCTGACTTCCAAGCTCTTACCCCTTGTGTTCGTGGAGAAGTCTGAACACTGCACAGCACTCTGGTTGCAGGCCCCTCACCTTGAGAGCTTTCATAAGGCAGTCATGCAAGCTCATTCCATTCCGCACGTTGACCTACAAACGAAGGACCACCATTAGAACAAACACAGGCTGTGCAAGCATACTCCTTGGAAAGTAAGCATAGAATAAAGGCATCGGTCCGTAAAGGTGTATGGAGAAAATGTAGAAGAGCGCTGCTCGGACAGCTGACCCTTGAACAACACGGCTCTAAACTGCATACGTCCATTTACACATGGCCTTTCTGCAGTAATAAATACTACAGTACTACATGAGTCGTGGTTGTTTGATCCAAAGGCTACGGAACAGGAAATACACAGCAACATACCCAGGGGCTGACTATAAATTATATTTGAATTTGCAACTGCACACAGGGAGGGCACCCACAACCCTCAAGTTGTTCAAGAGCCAAATATAACGGCAAATACATACACAGGGGAAACAACCAGGATGCCCAGCAATAGGTAAGAGCTGGAATAAAGCACTGAGCATCAGCACGTGTCACGCTGTGCTGTGACTATACTACTTCCAATGACCTGTCAGAAGGGGGACAGGTTCCCCCATCTCAATTGGGGGAAAATATTTTTCAGAATAACACAAAGAGTAGTATTAGATTCAAAAGATTAGATCTGACAGAGTGCCTGAAAACCTATGGACAGAAGTTCGTAACACTGTACACGAGGCAGTGACCAAAACCATCCCAAAGAAAACGAAACACAAGAAGGCTAAGTGGCTGTCTGAGGAAGCTTTACAAATAGCTGAGAAATGAAGAGATGCAGAAGAGAAAGGGAAAGATATACTCAACTGAATGCAGAGTTTCAGAGAACAGAAAACTGGAGATATCAAGGGAGCATTTCACGAAAGGACTGGCAGGATAAAGGGCAGAATGGGTAAGGACCTGACAGAAGACAAGATCAAGTGACAAGAATACGCAGAACTATTTAAAAAAAAAAGGTCTTAATGACCCAGATAATCCTGATGGTCTGGTCACTCGCCTAAAGCCAGATATCCTGGAATGTAAAGTGAAGTGAGCCTTGGAAAGCACGACTACAAATAAGGCTAGTGGAGGTGGTGGAATTCCAGCTGAGCTATTTAAAATCCTAAAAGGAGGACTTCTCCGGTGGTCCAGTGGTTAGCACTCTCCACCTCGGGACTCTCCACTTCCACCATAACGGCCATAGGTTGGATCCCTGATCAGGGAACTAAGAAATAAACACATTTTTAAAATAAATACATAAAATCCAAAACATGATGCTGTTAAAGTGCTGCACTCAATATGCCAGCAAATTTGGAAAACTTAGCAGTGGCTACAGGACTGGAAAAGGTCAGTCTTCATCTAGAAAAGGTCAGTTTTCATTCCAATACCAAAGAAGGGCAATGTTCAAGAATGTTCAAACTACCATACAACTGCACTCATTTCACATGCTAGCAAAGTTATGCTCAAAATTCTTCAAGTTAGGCTTCAGCAATACGTGAACCAAGAACTTTCAGATGTACAAGCTGAGTTCAGTAAAGGCAGAGGAACCAGAGATCACACTGACAACATTCGATGGATTACAGAGAAAGCACAGGAATCCCAGGACAACGGCTACTTCTGCTTCACTGAGTGAAGTCACTCAGTCGTGTCCGACTCTTTCCGACCCCATTAACTGTAGCCTACCAGGCTCCTCCATCCATGGGATTTTCCAGGCAAGAATACTGGAGTGGGTTGCCTACCAGGCTCCTCCATCCATGGGATTTTCCAGGCAAGAATACTGGAGTGGGTTGCCATTTCCTTCTCCAGGAGATCTTCCCAACCCAGAGACTGAACCCAGGTCTCCCGCATTGTAGGCAGACACTTTACCGTCTGAGCCACCAGGGAAGTCCAATTAACTGTATGCTTCACTAGCTATGTGAAAGCCTTTGGGTGGATCACAACGAACTATGGAAAATTCTTAAAGAGATGGGAATACCAGACCACTTTACCTGTCTCCTGCGAAAACTATATGCAGGTCAAGAAGCAACAGTTAGAACCGGACATGGAACGACAGACTGGTTTCAAATTGGGAAAGGAGTACATCAAGCCTGTATATTGTCACCCTGCTTATTTAACTTACATGCAGAGTACATCATGTGAAATGCTGGGCTGAATGAATCACAAGCTGGAATCAAGAGTGCCAGGAGAAATATCAATAACCTCAGATACGTAGATGATACCACACTAATGGCAGAAAGTGAAGAGGAACTTGCGTCTCTTGATGAGGATGAAAGAGTAGAGTGAAAAAGGTGGTCTGAAACTCAACATTCAAAAAACAAGGATCATGGCATCCGGTCTCATCACTTCATTGCTAATACAAGGGGAAAAGGTGGAAACAGCGGTAGATTTTATTTTCTTGGGCTCCAAAATCACTGCAGACAGTGACTGCAGCCATGACATTGAAAGATGCTTGCTCCTTGGAGGGAAAGCTATGACAAACCTAGACAGCACATTAAAAAGCTGAGACATCACTTTGCCTATTGGTCTGAATAGTCAAAGCTATGGTTTTACCAGTAGTCATATAGGTATGAGAGCTGGACCATAAAGAAGGCTGAGCGCCGAAGAATTGACACGTTTGAACTGTGGTGCTGGAGAAGACTCTTGAGGGTCCCTTGGCTGCAAGGAGATCAAACCAATCAATTCTAAAGGAAACCCACTCCCAGTACTCAGTGGAAAGACTGACGCTCCAGTACTCTGGCCATCTGATGCACAGAGCCAAGTCACTGGAAAAGACCCTGATGCTGGAAAAGACTGAAGGCAAAAGAAGAAGGGGGTGACAGAGGATGAGACGTTTAGATAACATCTCCAACTCAATGGACGTAAGACTGAGCAAGCTCCGGGATATAATGAAGCACAGGGGAGCCTGGCGTACTGTAGTCCATGGAGCTGCAAAGAGTCACACATGACTTAGCAACTGAAGAATGCCAAGAAGATTACTTAAAGGGTGGGGAACCGATATATGTTTATATATGTCATCTGCATGTGAAAAAATAGCTCTTACCCCTAAGAGAAGTGGTTTCTTGTTGTTTAGTCGCTAAGATGTGTCTGACTCTTTTTGACTCTATGGACCATAGCCCACCAGGCTACATGGGATTTCCAAGGCAAGAATACTGGAGTGGGTAGCCATTTCCTTCTCCAGAGGATCTTCCCGTCCCAGAAATCAAACCCACGTCTCCTACATTGGCAAGCAGATTCTTTAACACTGAACCACCAGGAAAGCCCCAAGAGACAGTAGTTGGGAGAGAGAAAATGATCAACTTTCCCTTTCTACCTGTATGCAGGTCAGGAAGCAACAGTTAGAACTGGACATGGAACAACAGACTGGTTCCAAACAGGAAAAGGGGTATGTCAAGGCTGTATATTTTCACCCTGCTTATATAACTTATATGCAGAGCACATCATGAGAAACGCTGGGCTGGAGGAAGCACAAGCTGGAATCAAGATTGCTGGGAGAAATATCAATAACCTCAGATATGCAGATGACACCACCCTTATGGCAGAAAGTGAAGAGGAACTAAAGAGCCTCTTGATGAAAGTGAAAGAGGAGAGTGAAAAAGCTGACTTAAAGCTCAACATTCAGAAAACTAAGATCATGGCATCCAGTCCCTTCACTTTATGGCAAATAGATGGGGATACAGTGGAAACAGTGGCTGACTTTATTTTCAGTTCAGTTCAGTCACTCAGTCGTGGCCAACTCTTTGCGACCCAATGAATCGCAGCACGCCAGGCCTCCCTGTCCATCACCAACTCCCAGAGTTCACTCAGACTCACATCCATCGAGTCAGTGATGCCATCCAGCCATCTCATCCTCTGTCGTCCCCTTCTCCTCCTGCCCCCAATCCCTCCTAGCATCAGAGTCTTCTCCAATGAGTCAACTCTTCTCATGAGGTGGCCAAAGTACTGGAGTTTCAGCTTCAGCATCATTCCCTCCAAAGAAATCCCAGGGCCGATCTCCTTCAGAATGGACTAGTTGGATCTCCTTGCAGTCCAAGGGACTCTCAAGAGTCTTCTCCAACACCACAGTTCAAAAGCATCAATTCTTCGGCACTCAGCTTTCTTCACAGTCGAACTCTCACATCCATACATGACCACTGGAAAAACCATAGGGCTCCAAAATCACCGCAGATAGTGACTGCAGCCATGAAATTAAAAGATGCTTACTCCTTGGAAGGAAAGTTATGACCAACCTAGATAGCATATTAAAAAGCAGAGACATTCCTTTGTCAACAAAGGTCTGTCTAGTCAAGGCTATGGTTTTTCCAGTAGTCATGTATGGATGTGAGAGTTGGACTATAAAGAAAGCTGAGCACAGGAGAATTGATGCTTTTGAACTGTGGTGTTGGAGAAGACTCCTGAGAGTCCCTTGGACTGCAAGGAGATCCAACTAGTCCATTCTGAAGGAGATCAGTCCTGGGTGTTCACTGGAAGGACTGATGTTGAAGCTGAAACTCCAATACTTTGGCCACCTCATGCAAAGAGCTGACTCATTTGAAAAGACCCTGATGCTGGGAGGGATTGGGGGCAGGAGGAGAAGGGGACGACAGAGGATGAGATGGTTGGATGGCATCACCAACTCAATGGACATGAGTTTGGGTAAACTCCAGGAGCTGGTGATGGACAGGGAGGCCTGGCATGCTACAGTTCATGGGGTCACAGAGTCGGACACCACTGAGCGACTGAAGTGAATTGACTGAAGTTGTCTGAGTCAATGAAATATTCATGCAAACATAAATATCCACCAGAAACAAAAATTAACCAACCCAATCTATGACATGAGTTCTTTGTATTAAAAATTTGTATTTTAACTTATTTTCAACAAAATGGTTCATCTTTCTAACCAAAAAGCCATCTCACGTACACTGCACAGTAGAGGCGGGCAAGCAGGAAGTAGAGGAAATACAGTCTCTGCCCCGCTGTCAGGGCAAACAGCACTGCTGGTTTGAACACGTGTGCACACCCATCCAGTAGTCTCAGCAGTATAGACCCCTTCACACCCCCATGTACCCAGTCCTCAGGAGCTCAGTAGGCACTTCAGAGCCTAACAGAAAGTGTGAGCACCCAGCATGCTAATATCAGCAGCTAGATAAACATTTCAACCAAGATTTTAAGCATTTCAGTAAGAGTCCTATACAGTGTTTTAAAAGCCAATAAACGTAATCAAAAGTAAGGCAACTAGACTCAGGATGGGCAGCAGGGTGAGCAGAATGAGATTTGCGGTGCTTGCAAACTGCCCACAGTGGAGTCCTTCTGCTGAAAATGTGACAGCTGACAGTGGCCAATCAAGCCCCTTTCCAGAGAGAGGTAAGTGATTTTTTATTTTAAAGGTTTAGAATATTTTCAACTGTCCATCTTCAATGTTTCACAACAAGTTTATTTTTAAGGTTTCCTGAAGCAGTGATACCCTTAGAAATATCCCACCGACTTCCAGCTTTTCAGAAACAAAACTCAGTAAAGGGAGAGAGACTGATCTGAACTGTGACGGCACCAAGAATGAAGACAATGAAAAGTAATAAACCCTCAACAGTAAGAGAGCCAGGACCTGGGTCACACACTGTGCAGCAGTACTTTGAAAACTGAAAAGTGATCTCAGTGATATTTAATCTTCATTAGAAGCCAGAGCTCCAAGAGCGAGACTGTTCTTTAAATATCCTCTAATCCAGCGGGGTTCCCAAACGTGGCTGGTATTAGAGTCATCCGAGGAGCCTGGGAAAATGTCTTTTCCCAGCCTGCCCCCTCTAACACACTCATCTGATTCAGTTCATCCTGAATGAAGCTCAGCAATCTGTAGCTTAAGCTGCTTCTGACATGATTCCAATGGTAATTAAAGAGCCTGAGCTCTGATCCAATCACTCATCTAATAAAAAGCAGCAGCAGCAAGTCAAAGACACATGTTTACAAAACAAATGACAAGAAAAACTCAAAAACCAAGCAACTACTAACTATTCTAAAAATTCCTTATCAGACATACACGCTCTCGGTCACTCTTCTCTCTGGACTCCCCATGGGTACATGCTGTGCTCAGTTACGGTCTGGCTCATCTCTGGAGCCCCCTAAGTGATTATGACAGTCATTCTGGGCTCCAGCGGTGAAGCAACCTGGGGAGGACTACAAACAGCTGACTGGCCAAGCCGGCCAGCACGTGACGCCTTCCTCCTCCAAGGTACCCCTGGAGCTGGGTACTCATACCAGCCACGTTTGGGAACCCCGCTGGATTAGAGGATATTTAAAGAACAGTCTCGCTCTTGGAGCTCTGGCTTCTAATGAAGATTAAATATCACCGAGATCACGTTCAGTTTTCAGAGTACTGCCGCACAGTGTGCAACACAGGTCCTGGCTCTCTCACGTGTGAGCGTTTGTATCAGAAGCACACAGTCCGCCTCAGGACAAAGAAACAAGAGAATCTAGCTTTCTCTGATAGAACCTTCTCAAAAGCTGCTGTAGGTGTCATGCGTTTCAAATCGGTGGTCCCAGCCCCCAGCTGCGCTCAGCTGAAGGCTACCGAGGACACACTGATGTAGGAAACTCTCAGAAACCATCCTCCTGCTGCTGAGTTGCTGCAGTCGTGTCCAACTCTGTGCAATCCCACAGACAGCAGCCCACCAGGCTTCTCTGTCCCTGGGATTCTCCAGGCAAGAACACTGGAGTGGGTTGCCATTTCCTCCTCCAGAAACTATCATAACTACCATTTTCCTTGTGAAACTAGTCACTGTAGCTAGCATCAGCCTCATTTCATGAAGGTCAGGAAGAGAGGCTCAAAATATTATGTAACTTGCCATGATACAGCTTATTAAAGGCAATACAAGGATTTAAATTTGGACCTTGTTGTCTTAAAGGCCTAAACACTTAAACCATTGTGCAAAACTAAGGTTCCCAGTCTGCAGGCAAACGGGTAGACAGGGGTGGAAAAGACGGGGCAGCAACACCCAGAAGCAGCACCAGAGGGTCTCAGCTCCCCGGCACACTCACACTTCCCCCTTTCTTAAGGTCAGAAAATTAATGAGAAAACTCACTTTGCAAACAAAAGATTACTCCTGAAATAAGGAGATTATTATTATTTATTTTGCCAGTCATTAAAGTTTCATTTCCAGGAAAGAGAACAAAAATAAATTTACTCAAACTTTAAATGCCTTTGAGTTTTGCCTTCAGTTTAAAAATGTACCTTAATGTACAACACTGTAACTGGGAGGCTCTCTAGGTTTCACAAAAGTAAAAGGAAATTTTAGTGAAGAGAGTGCAACTGTTAGAAAGAAAACTCTGGACTGAACTTCCCAACCTTGGAACACAGAATAAACACAAGGCCCCGATTTCACAGAAAGAACAGAGGGTGGGAAAGGATGACGCCTGGATGTTCTGAACAAAGGTTTTCTCGCACCTTATCGGTGTTTGATAGCCACACACCCAGCACAATTAGCACAGCTTCACTTTTTGGTTTCAACCAGGTGGTGTTCCCCCTGCCTCCCCCAGAAAAGGAAGAAGCTTTTAAGCAGTAATTTCTTTAAAAAGTTGAGATTTTGTGTCAGAAGCTACACAAGAATAACTGGCTAGTCCAGGGCCTTGGAAAAAAAGTCTGGTTTCCAGGCTACCTCCAGCTTTGCCCAAGAACCTAGGAAATGTACTAAAATAATTTTTTCCAGGTAATTTTATTTTCTTCTATATACTTGACTATAATATCAAAAAAATTTAAATGAACAGTTTGCTTTAATACACTGAACAAAGTTTGTAATGGGCCTGAAATGTCTAAGGGGATTTCTTAGAGAACCCTTTGAAATATATCCCCATTAAGAATGTACTACATTCACCTGACACCAATCAGAATGGCCATTATCAAAAAAATCTAATACAAATAATAAATGCCACAGAGGGTGTGGAGAAACGGGAACCCTCCTACACTGCTGGGGGGAACATAAATTGATAAGCCACTGAGAAGAAGAGAATGGAAGTTCCTTAAAAAACTAAAACCAGAACTACCATTATGATTCAGCAATCCCACTCCTGGACATATCTAGAGAAAATTATAATTCTAAAGATACGGACACCCCAATATTCACTGCAGCACTACTTACAGCAACCAGGGTGTGGAAGGAACCTAAATGTCCACCAGCAGAGGAACGGACACAGATGTGGTTCCTATACATACAACGGCCTATTACTCAGCCACACAGAAGAGCGGAGCCCTGCCATCTGCAGCAGCACGATGGACCCAGAGACTGTCAGACTGAGTGAAGACAGAGAGAGACTAACACAAACGTCATGATATCACTTTCACACGGAATCTAAAAACAGGGTTACCATGGGCTTATCCACAAAACAGAAAGCTACCTATAAACACAAATCTGTGCTTACCAGCGGGTAGGGAGGGGGGAGGAATAAACTGGGAGACCGGGACTGACCTATATACACTACTATATACAAAACTGATAACTAGTAAGGACCTACCGCGAGCACAGGGAACTCTACTCAATACTCGACAATGGCCTGTGGGAAAAGAGTATTAAAAAAACTGGATCTATGTGTATGTATAAATGATTCACTATTATATACCTGAAACACAATATTGTTAATCAACTATATTTCAGTAAATATTTTCTTTAAAATGTACTATTTGTTTAGGTGAATTGTCAGAAAAGACCTTCTAAGCAAGGCTAAGTCGAAGGAAGGCCAAGAGCTAGAAAGGAAAAAGCAAGGGGGTGTGAAGAGAAGATAAAGCAATAAAATCAACAACTAGAAAGTCAATTAACAAAGACTCTAAGTAGAACCCTATTACACTGTTGGTGGGAATGAACATTTGTACACACCCGATGAGAAACAGTATAGAGGTTCCTTACAAAACAAAAACCAGTTACTATACGATCCAGCAACCCCACTCCTGGGCATATATCCAAAAAAGACAAAAACTCTAACTCAAAACCATACATGCACCCCAGTGTTCACAGCACTATTTACAATACCCAAGACATGGAAACGACCCCAGTGCCCACCAATGTATTACTCAGCCATAAAGAAGAATGAACTACTGCCATACTAAGTGAAGTCAGTCCGAAAGAGAAAACAGATATTATGTAATTATCATTTAAATGTGTAATCTAAAAACAGATGAATCTACATACAAAATCAAAACAGACCACAGATATAGAAACCAAGCTTATTACCAAAGGAGAGGGGAAAGAAAGGTGGCATAAGTCAGGAGTGTGGAATTAACAGAAACAAACTGCGATACATTACATAGATTAGAAACAAGGATCTCCTGTACGACATGCAGAACCAGGCAACATCGTGTAATGACCCACAGCGGAAAGTTGTCTGAAGCACATGCACATGCTGGAGTCACTGTGCCGCGTGCCTGAAACTAACACAACAGTGTAAATCAACAACATCTCAACTGAAAAAAAAAAGGTGCGACTACAAAACACTAAACTAACATTGAAAAATAAAGCCTCTAAGTGACAGTGAAGATCTCTGCTATCTATGAGATGGGCAACAGGATCTGTAATGATTTCACAGGTGATGGACAGCTGCATTTTCGGAGAGGAATGTTCACGTACCACTGTTCTTTGCTTGTTTGGCAAAAACACACGGATAGTGTTGCTTGTCTTAGAAGGGTCCGTAAGCTTGCCATCATCTGACGCCCGACGCTGATAGCCAAACTGCTGAACTATTGTAGGGGAGATGCAGCTGGCGCCGTCAAACACCGTGTCTTTGAATCCGAAACCGTTGCTGATCGTCTTCCAGGCGCCCTGTATGTGCTCCATTGATGCAGCTTACGCAGCACTTCAACCTAGCGAAAAAATATAATAATTCTTGAGTAAAACTAATTAGCTCAACAATACAATATACAGAGTAACTATGAAAACAGTACTATTGGGTTTTTTTTGTAGGTGACATATTCTGTTTAAATACATTATTCAGAAAACTTCTATTATAGTGTATTTCCATAGAATATTTCACAGACAACCAAAAATGAACCAGATGGGGACTAGAGATCAAAAGACTCATCAAGGGTTATACAACCAGGTAAAAGTCAACACGGAACATAGCTAGGTCTAGTCTAATGCTGTTTCAATTCCACTTTTTCTTTTGTTATTGTATATTAAGCACAAACAGCTACCTTTGAATATTAGTAACACATTAGTACTATGAGAAATACAAAAAAAAAAGTGTAAGCCATCATTTTCTGCCTTTGAAGAAGAAAAAGAAATTAGTTTTTGTAAGATGTATGTTAGACACTTTATATGTAAATTATCTCATTTAATCTATAATAAGGACCCAGAAAGATTTTAAATACCTTCCTCCAACCATGCTTTAATTTTTAAACAAATGAGGCAGAGGAAAACCATGCTACTTGCCCAAGAACATCCAGGTTGATAGGTAAAATAACCAGACTCTATATCTGTTTGTATTTAAAGTACATGAACTTTACAACATAACATTCAGTTTTAGTGCAGAAACAAAGCTTATAAACAGATGCAAACAGAGATAGTAACAAAAAACAATCAAATGTCTTAATAGGGCAACAAGAAAACCGCAGTTGAAGTCCACAGACAGTCACACAATGAGAGTAAGTCAGAGATACTCTGCAGTGAGGATGTGCAATGCCCTGGCACCGACTGGGAGTCAGCAACCATGCAGAAGTGACAGGGGGTCCACAGCCATACCATCCTGAAGGCAATCAATCTTGGCAGAAGTGAGAGGTGCTTCCACCTTTACAGAACAGTGAGGTCGACAGGGAACCCATCCTTCTCAAGCCTTCCTCCTTCAGAAAGTTGTTTTATCTTATTATCACCACTGTCAGCAGTAGTTACCTTACTAGATGCCTACTATCTATCATGAGAACGAGCATATGCTGCACACACCCCACTCCTATTATCCACCCGGATCCTTAGGGAATACTCTAGGTGGAAATGACATCCACTTCCCTCTACCTGGCAGAGACAGGATTCAGAACTGGGCAGCTCTATCTGATTCCAGAGTCCTTACCTTGTCATACGTAACCCTGACACTTGAACTCATTTAGTCAGAGCTAAAATGGCCCAGAATTAAAGACCATTTAATCTAAACGTCTTGCTCTGTACCAGAAGCTTCTGTCTGCACACCCACTATGCAGTAAGCTCTTTCTCACCTCACATGCCTGAATCCAGAAGGGACGATAGATACTAACTATTCTGAGCTGACAGCTGAGCAAACTAGAGAAGTTTAGAGACAGGATCACTATCTGGCATCACTCTCACACAAAGTCTCGACACAACTTTTTGGAGGAGAATATGGTTAAAAACAAAATACTACTAAAAATTTGAAATGTTCTTAAAGACTAACTTGGTAATTCAATATTGCTCTCGGAATTTATCCTACAGAAGTAGAAGGCAAGGCTTTCCCTGATGCTCCTGTGGGTAAGACTCTGCACCTCCAGTGCAGGGGGCGTGGGTTCAATCCCTGGTCGGGGAACTAAGATCCCACATGTCACACGGCACAGCCAAAACAAAAGATATATGTATAAGCATCTTCAATACTGGGGAAAAGGCCAAATACTTAACAACAGAGAACTACACAAATCATGCTAATTCCCATGTGACAAAGTTGCTCTGTATGTGCAGAGACAGAAAAAGCTACCCAAGACAAAATGAAAAATGTAGTCTGAACCTCTTTCATACTAATCTAGAAAGGAGAAAAATCTAAAATCTTTCTTTTAAAGGTGATAAATCTAGAGTAATAAACAATGTGCCAATAACTATTTCAGCAGGATGGTTAGGAAATTTTTACTTTATATCTATCTACTTTTTGCTTTTTATATTTTACTACTACATGAAAAGCTTATTTTATTTGTGTAAGGGGGAAGGGCAGGACAAGATCCTACAGCCTTCGAGGGGCAGGACCATGACGCATTGCCTCCCATTTCTTTCTGACACCACCCAAGCTCCAACACATTCCTAATTCTATTACCATGAGGTCACTTTTTAGGGGCATCTACAGCTTCTTTTCCCTAGACCTTTTTTCCCCAACTAAAGAGGAAGACTTATCTGAGCATCTCAGTAGCCTGAAAAGGTGTAGCTCATATAATCGACAGATACAGAGCAGCCAGATTAATCTTAAAAATGCAACTCATCATTTCCCTCCCCTGTTTAAGACTCAGAACAAAAGCTAAACTCCCATCCAAGCTTCGCATCTCAGTGCTTTTGAACATTCTGTCCCCTTCACCTGGAAAGCCAAAACCTCCACAAATAGTCAAGCTGTCCTTTTCAGATCATTAAGGGCTTTACTTAAAATATCATTTAGAGACACTTTCTCCACCCTAACCGTAAGATTCCACCGCCCTTCCCCCATCAAATAACCCAGTCTTACTTTCTTCATGCCACTTACCACTGATGTTAACTGCTTACAGATTTTGGTCAGTACCTCCCACCCTCCTTCTGCTCCGTGCCAATCCTGCCAGTGCCTCCTGCCAATCTTGTTCACTACTGTGTTCTTAGTCCTCGATACAGTGCCTGGATCACAAAAGCACTCAAGTATTTATTAAATGAATTCAGTTAGGAGCCAGAATAATGCTGCAAAAAATATATTTTAAAAGAAAAGACCTGTCAAGAACTAGTAAATGTGAATTAAATCTCCATCTGGTAGTACATCTTTAAAAAAAAAAACCACAACCTATTATTCAGCAAAAGACAAACGGCAATAAACTGCATTCTGTATTATAATCTACTGGCTAAAGAACCCACTTACAAGACTTAACTGCAGCCTAAATTCAAGATCATAGTTATTTTATGACCAATTCTGTGCCCTACTGTGGGCACTTAGAAAATAACAGTGCTGGTACTTAGTAGGAACACATTACAAAACTGTTAATAAAAACTGACAAAAGCAAATCCACTCTAATTCTCAAGTTTTTGATTATTTATCATTCATAACTTTGAAGTTTTCATGTTTATGTCAAGACCACCTACAGGCTACGAAGCATGCTAAAGCGGTGCCTTTTTCATGCCACTCACAGAAAATGATGAATCCTAACTGTAAGGCATGCTGAGATAAGCAGACAAGCCCAGAAAAGCCAAGGCCCCTACCAGCTGCCCCAGTGCTGACCACTGTATCACAGGAAGCTGTAAACCGAAGAATTCTGCAATCAATTAACGAGAAAGGATACACATCTAAAACCAAGAACAAAGAATCTTCTAAAAAACCATATAGCAGCCAACATACTTCAATATTAAATGGAGACATTCAGAAACCCCATTGATACTACTCCCAAACGTAAAAGTATGCATAATGTAAATATAAATCTAGTTTCTAATATTGTGATCTCTCCCTCTGATCTGTTGACCAAATGCTCTAAGTTAAAATATATATATACACACCCACACATATCCTCCTAAAGATATAATAAAATTAGACAGTCCAAAGTAGAAATCTACTTCTGATAGTAAAAGGTCTTTCACAGTTCCCAAGAAAAGTTTCAAACCAAACACATTCTCTTATGAATAGAGAAATTCATTATATCAGAAGAAATAATTTAAAATAAGACATATATACTTCCCTACAACACAAGAATATAAGAGGATTATCATTCCTAACATACAAAGAACTCCTGAAAATTAATAAGAAAATTTTCAAACTTTAATTGTGGAATATTTCATATTTTCATATTTAAGTAGAAAACCACTGGACATTATTGCTAAAATTGTAAATTATTCATCCACAAGATGGGTCCAGGGCTTCCCTGGTGGCTCAAATGGCAAAAAATCTGCTTCCAATGCAGATAAAGTGTTAGTCGCTCAGTCATACAGGACCCCACAGACTGTAGCCCACCAAGCTCCTCTGTCCATAGGATTCTTCGGGGAAGAATACTGGAGTGAGTTGCTATTCCATTCTCCAGGGGAACTTTCCCATCCAGGGATCAAACCCAGATCTCTTGCATTGCAGGCAGATTCCTTATCGTCTGAGCCACCAGGGAAGAGACCCAGGTTTACTGCCTGGGTCGTCGAGATCCCCTGGAGGAGGGCATGGTAACCCACTTCAGTATTCCTGCCTGGGAAATCCCATGGACAGAGGAGCCTGGTGGGCTACAGTTCATGGGGTCGCAAAAAGTCGGATACGACTGAGTGGCTAACACTTTCACACTTCTCAAGATGGAGCCAATGATATCATCTTTTAAAAAATACTTCAAAGGACTATATGTGCTGTGTAATATCAAAAGTAAAGCAAACATTTTAAAAAAGAAGTTTAAAATGTTCATAAAGTATTTCTTGGTATTTATCCAACCTTTTCAACCCTTACATAAAAGTGTATTGTGTAAAACAGGATTGTTCAGTAAGCCATTTAAAGATAACTTTGGAAACAAAAAGTTTATATGGAACCTAATTTTAAAAGCTCCTTTCTGTCCCATGATTAAAAAATAACTTTTTAGATAACTCTCTTCAAAGCTATACAAAGTAGTAGCCTCATTATGTCAAAAGACCCCTGATTGTAAACACCTCTGTGTTTATACATATATATAGTGAGACAGCCTAAGAATTTGTATTCAACAAGCTAAACATTGACCTTTTACCAGAAAGGACACAGCATGTTCACAATCTCACTATGATAGCGAACTGCTATAATTTTAGGAAGCCTACAATTTGCTTAACATGAATTCTAGCCTATTCTAGAACAGAACATTCTAGAACAGGCTAGGCTCAACTGGTTTCAAGCTGCTTCCTTCTGCATTCATATCCCTTTTCTCCTCCAGTCATCCCCATTACAGAGCACCACAGAAATCAAAAAACCCAGATCCTACTCTGCTCTGCTTCCTCCGCGACTCTTCCAATAAAGATATGCCAAAATGGGCTTACCCCCAAATTCCGTCGCTGAAAGACACCATTAGGGTCTACATTTTATGAAAAAAAGGACGGGAGGGGGGAACAATTCATCAATTAATAGGTGTCATGGCTTTCCTGAGTCACTCAGTCTATATCTATCAATCATTAGTTGATCAAAATGTCCCCTAAATCTATGACTTCGAGCATAACTTCTGATATAACTTCTATATCTATCAATCATTAGTTGATCAAAATGTCCCCTAAATCTATGACTTCGAGCATAACTTCTGAGGCTGAGCATAACTCCATAGCTTCACCAAAAAGCTTGCCTTTTACTGACTTCATGCTTCATCTGTCATACTAGAATTTAAAGGTTTTGTAGTCTAAACTCTTTTTAAAGCTGAATCTATTTCAAAATGTTTGCTTTTACTACCATAGTTCCCTTGTCATAAGCATTCAACCTCATTTATTCTCTGCATGAATATTCTTTTAGAAAGTCAGAGAATGATATCTATCCTATATCTAAGTTAAAAAGTGGTTTAGAAATTCTAGTAGTACTGAGTCTCGTGGGTAGTGGTTTAGTTGCTAAATCCTGTCCAACTCTTTTGACTCCATGGACTGCAGCCCTCTGTTCCAGGCTCCTCTGTCCATGGAATTCTCCAGACAAGAATCCTGGACTGGGTAGCCATTTCCTTCTCCAGGGGATTTCCCGATTCAGGGACTGAACTCAGTCTCCCGCATTTCAGGCAGATTCTTTACCATCTGAGCCACCAGGGAGTTCCGGAGCGAACAAAAGAACTACACAGAAAGCACACTGCCCTGAATCATGCAGCAAGGGGACTCAAGGAAGAGTCGAAGACCAAAACCCTGAATAATCTGCTAAATTCTATCTTGAGATCCATTTCAGCTGCCTTCTCCAGGCCCTTCTGGTTGGTACAGTAGTGCCCCATCTTAGAAAGCTTTGCGTTCTGCAGTTTCAGTTACCCATCTGAAAATATTAAATAGAAAAGTTCAGAATGAACAACTGCTAAGCTTTAAACTGCACGCCTTTCAAAGCTTTTTGATTTCCGAGTTCATTTCAGTTCAGTCGCTCAGTCGTGTCCGACTCTTTGCGACCCCATGAATCGCAGCACGCCAGGCCTCCCTGTCCATCACCAACTCCCGGAGTTCACTCAGACTCGCGTCCATCGAGTCAGTGATGCCATCCAGCCATCTCATCCTCGGTCGTCCCCTTCTCCTCCTGCCCCCAATCCCTTCCAGCATCAAAGTCTTTTCCAATGAGTCAACTCTTCGCATCTGAGTAGTGTAATGAAATCTCACAGCAATTGGCCCCCTCCTGCCGGGATGTGAACCACCCCTCTGTCCAGCACACACACACTACATATTCCACCTGCTCTGCAGTCCTTTAGGGGTCTTCTGGGTCACCAGATGGGCTGTCGCAGTATGGGAGTGCATGTTTATTTCACTTAACAATGGCCAAAAGTGCAAGAGTTGTGATGCTGGCGATTCGAATATTCTCTTACTGTGCCTAGTTTATAAATTGAACTTTATCATATGTATATATGTATGTATGGGATAAAACAGTACAAGAGTTCTGAACTATCTATAGTTTCAGACACCCAAGGGGGAGTCGGGGGCGGACACTTAACAAAGTATCCTTCACAGGTAAGGGGGGACTATTATGTAATTAAAATAGTATCCGGCGTGCTTCAAACAAGGACAGAATAAGTACCTTCTTAATAGCCAGCTTCTTCAAGGAAGACTTCCAAAACTCTTCTCTTTCTCTCCTAGACTGTAACTCAGCACTTTTTCACACTGTGGAGTGTGACCCCTAGTTGTTCAGAATTATCATTTTCATGAGTTATGACCAGCTTTCTCAAGTACGGTAGAGCAGCGCGTATCCACATAGCAGAGTTAAATACTACTTTGAGAAATCTCTGACTCAGGTACACACACATCATAAAATGTATTCCTTAGTACAGATCACTACTAAGTCTGAAAACTCCTGGTGTAATTAAAAAGCTCAGAATCCCTACAGATCATTCACTGAGGTCTCAAGCGCATTTATCCACTCAGAATATATCTCCTTGCGCTTGAATGATCAGTTTTTTTAAGGATCCATGTAGTCTTAGATTGCCTTAGTTTTACCAATGAACTCTCTCCATGTGTCTGCTAATTCCACCTTATGTTAGGTACTAAAATAGTCATTTCTGCTAATTCATGTGATTCTTCCAGTTTTCATGTATTTCACTGCCAAGCAGACTCAAAGAAACTCAGTATACTAAGCTTTCATTCTTTTCTCAGGTTCCATTAGTTATTTTGTGAGCTTATTTATCGTTCTCATAAATGACAGAACGATCTCTGTTCATTTCCAAGGCAAACCATTCAGTATCACAGTAATCAAAGTCTATGCCCCAACCACTAATGCTGAAGAAGCTGAAGTTGACCGGTTGGTTCTATGAAGACCTACAAGACCTTCTAGAACTAACACCAAATAAAGATGCCCTTTTCATTATAGGGGACTGGAATGCAAAAGTAGGAAATCAAGAGATACCTGGAGTAACAAGTTTGGCCTTGGAGTACAAAATGAAGCAGGGCAAAGGCTAACAGAGTTTTGCCAAGAGAGCACACTGATTATAGCAAACACCTTCTTCCAACAACACAAGAGATGACTCTACACATAGACACCACCAAATGGTCAATACCAAAACCAGATTGATTATATTCTTTGCAATCTAAGACGGAGCAAAGTCAGCAAAAGGAAGACCAGGAGCTGACTGTGGCTCAGATCAAGAACTCGTCATTGTAAAATTCAGACTTAAAGACAGTAGGGAAAATCCACTAGATCTCTCAGGTATGACCTATATCAAATCCCTTATGATTATACAGTGGAGGTGACAAACAGACTCAAGGGATTAGATCAGACAGAGGTGCTGAAGAACTATGGATGGAGGTTTGTAAAACTGTACAGGAGGCAGTGATCAAGACCATCCCCAAGAAAAAGAAATGCAAGAAGGCAAAATGGTTGTCTGAGGAGGCCTTATAAAATAGCTGAGAAAAGAAGAGAAGTGAAAAGGCAAAGGAGAAAACGTTAGATATACCCATCTATATTTATGGAACCCAGAGTTCCACAGAATAGCAACGAGAGATGAGAAAGCCTTCTAAAGTGAACACTGAAAAGAAATAGAGAAAACCACCAGAAAGGGAAAGACTAGAGATCTCTTCAAGAAAATCAGAGATACCAAGGGAATATTTCATGCAAAGATGGGCACAATAAAGGACAGAAATGGTATGGACCTAACAGAAGCAGAAGATATTAAGAAGAGGTGGCAAGAATACATAGAAAAACTGTACAAAAAAACGTTTTAATGACCCAGATAACCACGATGGTGTGATCACTAGAGCCAGACATTCTGGAGTGCGAAGTCAAGTGGGCCTTAGGAAGCATCACTACAAACAAACCTAGTGGAGGTGATGGGATTCCAGGTGAGCTATTTCAAATCCTAAAATATGATGCTATGAAAGTGCTGCATTCAATATGCCAGCAAATTTGGAAAACTCGGCAGTGGCCACAGGACTGGAAAAGGTCAGTTTCATCCCAATCCCAAAGAAGGGCAAAGCCAAAGAATATTCAAACTATAGCACAATTGCACTCATTTCACATGCTAGCAAGGTAATGCTCAAAATCCTCCAAGCTAGGCTCCAAAAACTTCCAGATGAACAAACTGTATTTAGAAAAGGCAGAGGAACCAAAGATCAAATTGCCAACATCTGCTGGATTATAGAAAAAGCAAGGAAAACATCTACTTCTGCTTCACTGACTTTGCTAAAGCCTCTGACTGTGTGGATCACAACAAACTGTGGAAAATTCTTCAAGAGATGGGAATACCAGACCACCTGACCTGCCTCCTTAGAAATCTGTATGCAGGTCAGGAAGGAACAGTTAGAACCGGAAATGGAACAACGGACTAGTTCCAAATTGGGAAGGAGAACGTCAAGGCTGTACACTGTCACCCTGCTTATTTAACTTAAATGCAGAGTACATCATGGGAAATGTCAGGCTGGCTGAAGCACAAGCTGGAATCAACACTGCTGGGAGAAATATCAATAACCTCAGATACGCAGATGGTACCACCCTTACGGCAGACAGCAAAGGGGAACTGAAAAGCCTTTTGATGAACGTGAGAGAGGAGAGTGAAAAAGCTGGTTTAAAATTCAACATTCAAAAAAACCAAGATCACGGCATCCAGTCCCATCACTTCATGGCAAACAGATGGGAAAAAAATGGGAACAATGACAGACTATTTTATTGGGCTCCAAAATCACTGAGGACGGTGACTGCAGCCATGAAATTAAAAGACACTTGCTCCTTGGAAGAAAAGCTATGACCAACCTAGACAGTATATTAAAAAGCAGAGACATTACTTTGCCAACAAAGGTCCACAGAATCAAAGCTATGGTTTTACCAGTAGTCATGTATGGATGTGAGAGCTGGACCATAAAGAAGACCAAGTACCAAAGAATTGATGCTTTCAAACTATGGTGCTGGAGAAGACTCTTGAGAGTCCCTTGGACTGCAAGGAGATCCAACCAGTCCATCCTAAAGGAAATCAACCCTAAATATTCACTGGAAGGACGGATGCTGAAGCTTCAATACTTTGGCCACCTGATGCGAAGAGCTGACTCACTGGAAAAGACATTGATGCCGGGAAAGATTGAGGGCAGGAGGAAAAGGGAGTGACAGAGGATGAGATGGTTGGCTGAACGGCATCAATGAGTCAATGGACATGAGCTTGATCCAGACACAACTAAGCGACTGAACAATGAACATTTATCATTCAAATTTACTGTGACAGTATCTACTGCAGTGGATTCCCTGACAGGAACTTGAGACCATTCTCTAACATTGATTGGGCTACATGGCTCACTAACTGTTAAATACTGTGACATTTTTAAGGCATGGAACTTATACTCCCATGATGAAGTCTCATTTCAACATATATGTAAATATATTTATCTGTTTGGTTGTGTCAAGTCTTAGTTTCCAGCATGCCGAATCTGTTCTTTTCCCCAGTTGCAGTGTGCGGGATCTTAGTTCCCTGACCAGGAATCGTGAGTGTGATGTCTTAACCACTGGACCACCAGGGAAGCCCCTACAAAGCCTCATTACTAAATTAGTTTACTCCATGTTGAAGCGGTAGTATTTCGTTCTCTCCCAAAACTGCCCTTCCTCTTTATCGTCTCATTTATCACTCCTTATAATGATCGTTGTTGCTATAAGATCTTCTGTTTCCTATTCTTTTCTGCTTTTAAAGGAAATACCAAATAAGAGTGTGGGGTTAAATCTATGTCACTGAACTTAATGCACATTCCACTCCCAATTTAAATCCTTCTCCAAAGTGGATGTGAGAAAGATTATCCTCACTCAGAGTCTCGTAATTTTTTTTTAACCTTCTCTTTTGGAGAGTTCCAGAGATTAAGTCTCTGGATAGCAAGCATGAGAACTTCAAAACATACAAAGTAGGCTTCCAGAAGTCTTTGAAGGCAGCCTCTATGTAGAAAAATTCTACATGCCTCTACTGAGCTTTGGGTTCTTTGCGATGTCCTTCAGGTAAAACTCTTCCCATAAAACCTCCTTTCTTTGCTTCCTAAAGAATTTACCACTCTCTCTTGTTTTTTTATATTGCTATTATTCACATGCATGCTATTAATAGCCCTTCCCTAGTTATTCACATGTCTGTATCCCTATTTGACTATAAGCGCCTTGAGGACAGCACACACATGCCTCTCTGTTTCCCTTTGTTTCCCCAGAACTTACTATTAGCACAACATGTGACTCAAAGAAGTTATTCAACGAAGACTTCAAATCAATGAGATGGTTGTTGCAGAATCCACAACATAGTAAACATTTAGATTTATGTAAATTATTAAGGGAAAGGGCTATTTTTAATATGTAATATAAGATTATAACCACAAGCAAGGATCCATGAAAAATACAAATAACTTAACAAAGACTAGTTATCTGAACAGTAACAATATTGGTTTGTTCTCTATTTTGACACCTGCCAAAACTGACTAGGAAATGAGATATATTCACCAAAAATGAATTTCTTAAAATTCTGTACCAACTATACAGCAAGAATGATAACATTAGTTCATTGCTACTGAGTTCTTGACATTTCAGCAAGTACGATACTACTGAGGTACAGACTACAACATGCAGAGTAATATTGAAATTGTCACATTTCACTATGTAAGCATCAGTTCTTTAATTAAATCTCTCATTTAAGCCTCCCAAGAACTCTATGAGAGATACTATTATCCTGATTTTGGAGATAAGGAAACTGAAGAGCAAGAAAGTTAAAAAAACTGTCCAAGGTTACACAGTAAGATAGAGAGCCAAGATTACTGACAGAATATCTAAGGTCAAAAGCACTCACAAGTTTTGCCACAGCTTTATCACACTATCACTCTTTATTGTTCAGGCAGATAAGATCAGTGCATTTGGGTGGCAGGCTGAGATGAGGTGCCAGATTTCAACCCTGTGGCTGCCTGCTCTAGCTTCCTGCTAAAGGCTTCTTCCTTCCACCCTGATCATTTGTTTTTATTACACTTTTATTTAAAATATGATATAATTAAATTTGGGGAGGGGCATAAAAGAGGAAAGTTACCCATAACCTTATTCATCCTAACAAAACATTTTTGGATACCATCTCCTAATATTAGAAGCGTGGGACATGGATATCTGTTCAGAATCTACTTGCCCCTTTTATAAGCTGTGTGGCCTTTTGCCAAAGTACTTAATTTCCCCCATACTAATTTTTTCACTCAGTCACATTACGGAGCAACTACTATGTACCAGACACTGTTTTACTCTACATGCCTGAGTTAACTCAGTGAATTAGAGACAAAGACTCCTGATCTCCGGAGAAGTGGATCTCCTAGAGGACACACACAAAACAAAGTAAATTATATAACATGATAGCGGGTGACAAGTGCTGGGGGAAGGGAGACAAGTTGCAATTTATATAATGAGGTCAGAGTCAGAGTCGGTCTCACTGAGGAGGTGGAGCTGGGTGAGGAAGTCAGGAGTCTGACTTGCAAGCAGCTGAGGGGGACAGACAAGGCAGAAGGAGCAGCCAGTGAAAACCTCCACGAGGAGTGTCCCGTGCACAATCAGCAAAGATCATGGAGCTCAATGAAGTGAGAGTACATCTGGGGGAGGGGGCAATGCGGTCACCCAGGTCACCACTGGAAGGACTCTGCCTTTTACTGAGGGAAATGGGAAGCCACTGAAAAGTTTCGAGCAGAGAAGACACACAACCAAAGTCTTAGAAGGACTAGCCCAGTTGCTACACTGTAAATAAACTACATGCGCAGTAGACATCCAACTATGAAGTTCAGAAGATGTCTGTGCTGAAGGATTAACCGTAAAAAGGGGTAATAATACTGAGTTTTCATGAAAATGGTTCAGTGTTTGTAAACGGCTGTGCCTGACGCTAATATTGCTATAGCTTCTGCCTTACCAAGGCCACTCAGCATGGAGAATGAGAGTGGCGGAAAACGAGCCTGTGCCTCAGTGTGCCGTGTATGCAGACAGACCAGGCTGAAGGAAGGGTTTCTCCTAAATCCCGTGAAGTGGGTGGTTCTGGGAGCTGAGCTACGGACTTTCACTATTTAGCAATGCTGTCTTTGGGTCTAACTGTGGCCTCAATCCTTGTCCATACGTGTACATAGGCACAACTGCTGTCTCAGTCCAAACACTGTTACATTATTCTCCTTCCAACTTTAAATATTTGATAATTCTTTGTCTAATCATACCCCACTGTGTTGCATATAATTCATCCTTAACCTATTCTTAAGTCACATTTTTTTTTCAGAGCTAAAAGTCTCTGAAATCAGAACATATGAAAAAAAACAATGCTGTCCCTTACTTGTCCCAACAGAGAACCGGAGAACACCATCAGATACGTGAGTATTCTGCTCCATAACCTAGGTATGAGATACTAGGTCAGAAGGTAAGAATTATGGACGAATGCTGCTACTCTCACAAGGTTAATATTTTAAAATTGGTCTGGGATGAATTTTTGTCTTTAAGATAAGCTTATTTTCTGAAGCAACTCGTGGCTATTTTCTCTGATCTTTTTTACCGCGGGGTGGCAGGGTGGTGGGGTGGCGGGGTGGGTTAGGGGGTTAGGGTAGGTTTAACCCGGAAGAGGAGGGTTGTGTTATTTCACTCTTAGAATTGACAACGACTTCTGAAAGTTTAGAGAGGGTAAAGATACAGACTGATAAAGGCAACACCAATGGGTGTAACTTTCTTAAGAATTTCACATTAGGTCAGCTTTCCATCAGCAGGCTGGGTATTAAGTAAGATTATTTTGTGTTTTTTATACTCCATGGAAGGAAAGGAGCACTCAACAGCCTAATTCCCAAAGAGGTCTCCTAAACTCTTCTAATAAGGTGGCTCAGGTCTTTATTCCCAGAAAAAGTAAAACAGAGGGTCTCTACACTGGGAGGTTTCAGGTACAGTTGAGAGCATGGGTGCTATTCTGAAAACCATGCTAACTGAATGCCTGAAAGCAGAGACCAAAGAGCTCCTTCCACAGCTGGGCAACCACGCTCAAAAAAAACCCCAACATTAGCTCCCCTACCTTACGATGAAGCTCAAAGACAATAAGCCTAACCCAAGCGTTCAAAGATTCCAATCAGCTATTTAATCCAATCCTTTTAGAAATAAGACTGCCAAGGATTACCAGACACTTTAACATGGATGATAAAGACCAAAACACAATAGGAAACACATACACCCCTGCATGACTTGAGCTATCAGATTAACTGAAATTATCAGAACAGAGCCCATCAAATGCTCATTACATTCAATTTTACAGTAATGGGGTAACAGAAAATTTCACAAACTTCTAGAGAAAAAAAATAAAAGGGATCAGGAATTGGAATGGCTTCAAACTTATCAACACTGGAAGCTAGAAAAATAATGAAGAAAAGACTTCTAAATTCCAAAGGGAAACTATTTCCAATTTAGAATAACCACCGAAACTATTGTAGAAAACAGGTATTTTCTGACATTTACTACTATTTTACCCTTCAAGATCCATGTCTCAAGGGATTTGTTACATAATTAAGAATAAATCAAGAAAGAGATGAGATATAGGAAAAGGGGCATCTAACACAAGAAAGAAGCAAAACAAAATCCCTAGGCCAGTGGGCAGAAATCTCTGAATCACACCTGTGCATCAGGGACAAGAATCCATAACTGTGTGACCCTCTGTAGCACCGTGAACTGCCACCAACAACACTCACCTGCACAATGGCCTTTTCTTTTCTTCACAGACAGAGTAGAGAGAGGGGAGGGGGAGAGAGGTAAGGGAAGAGCGGTGGGGAGAGAAGAGATAGAAGGAAACAGCCCACATTTTTAGTTTTACATGATCCTATACTCTCCATATTTTTTTAAACTGAAGTATAGCTGATTTACAATGTTGAGTTAATTTCTGCTGTACAACAAAGTGACTCAGTTATACATACATATATTCTTTTTTATATTCATTTCCATTACGGTTTATCACAAGATGCTGAAGTTCCCCATGCTATATCATAGGACCCTGTTTGCCCACACTATATATAATTTTTGCATCTGCCAAGCTCAAACCTGCACTCCATCCCTCCCCAAGCCCCTCCCGCTGGGCAACCACAGGCCTGTTCTGCGTCTGTGAGTCCGTCTCTGTTCTGTAGATACGCTCATTTGCGCCATACTTGAGAGTCCACATAGGGCGGCATCATGCAGCAGCAGCCTTTTTCTGACTTACTTCACTCGGTGTGATAATATCTGACACCATCCATGTTGCTGCAAACGGCATTCTTCTTCTCTGCTGCTGCATGTATTCCGGTGCGTGCGTGTCTGTGTGCACATTTTCATCATCCACTCATCTGTCAAAGGGCATTTAAGCTGTTTCCGTGTCTTGGCTTTTGTGAAGAGTGCTGCTGTGAAGAAAGGGGTGCACGTATCTGCCCAGGAGTGGGATTGCTGGGCCATGTGCATGCATCATGCGTTCACTTCAGTCGTGTCTGACTCTTTCTGACACCATGGACCAGAGGTTGCCAGGCTCCCCTGGCATGGGATTCTCCAGGCAAGAATACTGGAGAGAGTTGCCATGCCCTTCTCCAGGGTATCTTCCCAACCCAGGGATCGAACCAGTATCTCCTATGTTTCCTGCACAGCAGGCAGATTCTTTTACCCACTGAGCCACTTGGGAAGTCCTGATGGGTCATATGGCAACTCTATTTTTATTTTTTTGAGGAACCTCCATACTGTTTTGGCTGCATCAACTCACATTCCCACAAACATTGTAGGCATGTTCCCTTTTCTCCATACCCTCTCCAACATTTGTTACTTGTAGACTTTTTTAATGATGAGCATTCTGACTGATATGGAGTGATATCTTATTATAGTTCTGATTTGCCTTTTTCTAAAAATTAGCGATGTTGAGCATATTTTCACATGCCTGAAGGCCATCTGTCTGTCTTCTTTGGAGAAATGCCTATTTAAGTTTCTTATGCCCATTTTTTGATTGGGTTGTTTTTTATTCTTGAGTTGTATGTTTGTATAGTTTGCAAATTAAGCCCTTGTTGGTCTCATCATTTGCAAATACTTTCTCTCCTTCTATAGGTTATATTTTCATTTTATTTGTGGTTTTCTTTGCTCTACAAAGGGCTTCTCTTGTGGTTCAGCTGGTAAAGAGTCTGCCTGCAATGCAGGAGGACCTGGGTTCGATCCCTGGGTTGGGAAGATCCCCTGGAGAAAGGAAAGGCTACCCACTCAAGTTTTCTTGGGGCCTGGGGCTCCCTTGTTGCTCAGCTGGTTAAGAATCTGCCCCTAAAGTGGGAGACCTGAGTTTGATCCCTGAGCTGGGAAGATCCCCTAGAGAAGGGAAAGGGTACCCTCTCCAGTATTGTGGCCTAGAGAATTCCATGGACTATACAGTCCATGGGGTCACAAACAGTTGGACACGACTGAGTGACTTTTTCTTTCTTTGCTGTACAAAAGCTTATAAGTTTGATTTATCTTTGCTTGTATTTCTACTGCCTTGAGAGACTGACCTAAGAAAACATCAGTACAATGTATGACATGATCCTATACCCCTTTAAGTACACTCTTCCTTATACAGGAGCTAGTGAGAGCTGGGCTGCACCTTGATATATTCTGGGTGGTTGATCAACATGAACAGAATATTCGGTCTAGCAATACAGGGTTTCCCAAAGCATGGGCCATACATTATTCATGGTTTAAAAGGTGACTTTAGAGGATTTGTGAACATGACATAAAATAACACTGAATCAATCAGATAAAGATTATGATAAAGAAGAATTACCAGTTTGGGATCTTTAATACCTCTTTAACACTTCTTAATCGCCATTAAAAAAAGAAAAAAGCCACTGACAAACTCTAACTAAAAATTAATACGGTTGTTTTTATTATATTAAAATAGCAGCAAAAGAATACAGTACTATACGCGATCCCCATTCTCCTGGCAGCTTCTTTCGGATTCATTTTGACTGTATTTTCAAAGTGCACATAACATAGTTCCCTCCATTTCTGTGCAAAAGAAGTCAACGCAAGAGAGTAAGCCATCACCATCCATCCTTGATGGTTTGCTCCTGCAATTTCAGGTGATGCTAGCACCAAGCCCTTACCTCTATAACTCTACAGTCTCAAACTACTTCACTATTTTTAAAGTTAAAATTCCAGGAATACCCAGGCGGTCAGTCCAGTGGTTAGGACTCCACAGGAGGCACAAATTCAATCCCTGGTCGGGGAACTTAAGATCCCACAAACTGCAAGGCATCGCCAAAAAACAAAAAAGCAGTGAGCTATTTTAAGAGAATATATTAAATAAGCACTACTAGAGGTGGTTCTCTGTTCTAGTTAAAGTCAGGAAGATAGCACTTCAATGACTGAAACCGGTGAAACAGTAGTCTAGCAGAGGCAATACATTCTTTAAAAAACTGACCCTGTACTCTGCCACTACTTATCCTTCAGGCTTTTAAGCAAGTCTGAGCAATAAAATCCTAGTAATTGAATCTAGAGGGTTTCTCAGCCTAACGATCCTCTCTTCCTCCTAAGAGACTTTCGTTATCCGGCACTTGCAGGGGTTTCTTCTATCTTCTCCACCTGCTTTGCTGGCTTCTGTTCTTCTTCCTGCCTCAAAACCATGGATGCACCTGAAGACTTCTAACTTCCCAAGTGTTCCACAGCCTTTCCAACCTGGCCTACACACACTGCCTCCATCAGTGAAAAGCGCAGCAAACAACACTGTGCTGTCTCTCAACCCCACATTCCTCTTTTGAGAACTTCATTCCTTCATCCACAGGAATAAGCCCCAAGCAGCGACATTTATCTCTTTATATTCATGACCCCACCCCTTGAGGCCCCACTACAACTGAATGGAACAAGCAAGCAGAAACTTGCTTTGAAACTGAGAGACTATAAAGAATGATCCTTTGAACTGACAACATAGAAACTCAAGAGCTATAAGAATGTTGGTCCATGTATGTTCAAAGCAGTCAAAGCAAGTTTGCTATTAAGAGAAGAATATTCTGCAAGCTGACCTACAGATTCAACACAATCTCTAACGGAATAGGCTTCTTTGCCAGCTTCTTAATAGATATTGCCAAGCTGACTCTAAAATACATATGAAAATTCAAGGGACCCAGAATAGCCAAAATAATCTGGAAAAAGAACAAAGTTTGAGGAATCATACTTACCAATTTCAAAGCTTACTACACAAAGCTACAGTAATCAATGTGGTACTGGCATAACGATAGTCATTTAGAGCAACAGAGCAGAAATGAGGGGGGCACCAGACAATTCATTATCCACATGCAAAAGAATGGAGCTGGACCCCTACTTCAGAGAATATGCAAAAATGAAACCAACAGATGAAGACCTGAATAATGTAAGAGCTAAAACTATACAACACTTAAAAGAAAACAAAAGAGGAAATCTGGATGACCTTGAACTTGCCAGTGGTTTTTAAGATATAATACTAAAGACACAAGCAAAGAAAGAAAAACAGATAAAATGGACTTTATCAAAATTAAAAACTTCTTGCTTCAAAGAACACAATCAAGAAAATAAAAAGATAATCAAGTCTGGCAGAAACCAACGCAATTCTGTAAAGCATTTAACCTTCAATTAAAAATAAATTAATTAACTGAGAAAAGGGGGGAAAATCTGCAATCATGTAACTCATAAGGGATTTGCATCTAGAATATAAATATTCTATAGAATACAGGCTAAAGAATTCTTAGAACCCAATAATAAAAAGACAACCCAATTTCAAGACGGGCCAAGAATCTGCATAGACATTTTCCCAAAAAAGACACAGAAACAGTCAAGAACATGCAAAAGTGCTCAACATTACTAATCTTCAAGGAAACGAAAAATCAAAAACATAATGAGACAGCACTTTACATGACTATTATCAAAAAGAGAGAAAGAAAAAGGGAGAAAGGAAGGGAGGGAGGGAAGTGTTGGCAAGGATACAGAGAAAGTGAAACTCTTGTGCACTGCTGGTGGGAAATGTAAAATGGTGTATGGCCTCTACAGAAAACAGTACGGTACTTCCTCAAAAAATCAGAGTTACTATACGATCCAGCAAGTCCACATTTGGATGCAGACCCAAGAGAACTGAAAGCAGGAACTCAAAATACTGGCACACCCATATTCACAGTATTATTCCCAACAGCCAAAAGGTGGACACGAGCCAAGTGTCCACTGACCAGTGAAATGATAACAAAATATGCTATACACATACAAGGAAGTTATCATTCAGCCTTAAAAAGCAAGAGGATTTTAATACATGCCACAGCATGGATGAACCTTGAGGATATTATGCTAAGTGAACTAAGCCAGTCATAAAGGGACAAATATCCTATGACTCCACTTACATGGCATACCTAGAGTAGTCAAATTCATAAAGAAAGTAGGATTGCAGTTCACAAGGACAGGAGTGGGGAGTCAGGCAGGGAGGTTAAGGGTACAGAGTTTCAGTATGCGATGATGGAAAAGTTCTGGAGATGGATGGTGGTGATGGCTGCAACATACTGTAAAGGTACTTAATGCCACTGAACTGTGCAGAGGTTTATATTATGTATGCGGTGCTGCTGCTAAGTCGTTTCAGTCGTATCCAACTCTTGTGTGACCCCAGAGACGGCAGCCCACCAGGCTCCCCCATCCCTGGGATTCTCCAGGCAAGAACACTGGAGTGGGTTGCCATTTCCCTCTCCAATGCATGAAAGTGAAAAGTGAAAGTGAAGTCGCTCAGTTGTGTCCGACTCCTAGCGACCCCATGGACTGCAGCCTCCCAGGCTCCTCCGCCCATGGGATTTGCCAGGCAGGAGTACTGGAGTGGGGTGCCATTGCCTTCTCCGATGTATATGGTGCATGGTGGTAAATTTGTTATATTTTACCACAACAAATTTTTTTACAAATAATGTTTATAGTTGCCTAAACCTACCATGTTTTTTTTTAAAGATAGCATGTCAAAACACCATCAAAGTCACTGATAGTAAATCTGGAGGCTCTGGGAAAGCCCATGCATCTCCCTGGACCTCATGGTTTCATCTTAAAAAACAGGTGCAAAGGACTAAATCAGACCTACCCTAACTCGGAGTCTCAGAACTCCTGTGAACCCCAAATGTCACAAAATTGGGGTGGCCAAAAAGCTCGCTGGGGTTTTTCCATAATATGTTACAGGAAAACCCAAATGAGCTTTTTGGCCAAACCAATTAAAAAAAAGAAAAACTCCTCTGGGAATTCCCTGGTGGGCCAGTGGTTAGGACTTCATGCTTTCACTACTTTCAATCCTTGGTCAAGGAACTAAGATTCCAAAAACCATAAAAATAAAACCTCTGGTTACTTGCAGTATTTCCAAACTAAAACTAATAATCTATTCTTTTACCTTCCAAAAATCCACTCGGAGCAACAAAAATCATCAGGCTTCTTTATCTACTGCAGACTGGAGCTACAGGACTTCAGAGCAGACTTGCAAGTTATCAGGACCTTTGATGTTGCTGCTGTTATGAAGTCACTCAGTTACGTATAACTCTCTGCAAACCTATGAGTTGTAGCCCACCAGGCTCCTCTTTCCATGGGATTCTCCAGGCAAGAATACTGGAGTGGGTTGCCATTTCCTACTCCAGGGGATCCTCCCAAACCTGAGTCTCCTGCTTGGCAGGAGGATTCTTTACCACTCAGCCACTTGGGAAGTCCATTAGAACCTTAGGACATCAGAAAGTTCACAGGAGCATTATGCCTAACAGCCAAAAGGTAGAAACAGCACAAATATCCATCCAGTGATGAATGAATAAATAAAATGTGGTACAGTCACCCTTAGGTATCTGCAAGGGATTTGTTCCAGGATCCCCTGCAGATAACAAAGTCCAAGGACACTCAAGTACATTATATTAAATGGTGTAATATTTGCATAAAAACTACACACATCCTTCCAAACTTTAAATCATCTCTAGATTACTTACAAGCAACTGAACAACAACAAGATTACCTTCAATATTTAATGCAATGTAAATGATATGTATATAGTTGCCTTGACAAAGGAACAAATTCAAGTTCTGCTTTTTGGAACTTTCTGGTATTGCCTTCGGGTAAACAGCATTTCCCAGGGAAGCTCTTCAGAGTAATGAGCCCCACACAAGTTCACATTTCACTGGCCTCCAGTGAGTCACTGTGAACAAATCATTACGTCCAAATGGTTGGCCTTTACAGACTGACTGAAGCAAATCAGGCTCTCCACTAGAGCTAACGATGAGATCAGTCTCATTAAAACTGAGTGCCTATGTAATAGAGAATAAGGGCTGACAGTTCCTCAGAGAAAAATATGGGTACAGTTACAATAAAAGGGGGTAATAGAAACAAACAACAGGTGTCCACTTCACCAGTTTTCAGGTGACAATCACCAAGATCAAGGGTTTGTTAAAGGAAGGAGCCTAAGAGATATATCCTTAAATTGACCTACTGTGCATACTCTTAAAGGTAGAATCAAAACTCAGGTAATACCTTTAACTTCAAGCTTCTCAAATATTGCCACTATTTGTAAACACACACACGCACAACAAATCAGGCAAGTGACATGGGTCTTCTTAAGCTCTTGTCACTCTGTTCTTCAGCAAATCTTAGGGGAAGATCCTTGAGCAGGGAGGGAACAAAATACCACATGTTTTCTTGTTCAATCACTTCTGTGGAACACATCTATCACTAGGACCAGGAAAATGGAATTTCCAGAAAGCAAAATATGAGAAAATACAAAAGGAACAGACTTGACAGATTTAAAAAAAACAAAAACAAAAAAACAAAAACCAGCAACTTTCAACCATCTACTACGAGCTAGGTGCTAAGCATATAGGTATTCAAATGCTATTTCCTTTAATCCACATAACCTCAAGTTACCTGCCTCTTCTGCCCAACCCCCCCCCCCAAAAAAAAGAGTTGGAAGAGATGACTTATATTGACCCTTCTAGCTCTAACACCTTGTAATGATTCTACTGCCGTGAAAATATGACAAATACTACAATTTTCTGATACAGAATATCCTTCCCTGGCTTTCCAAACAGACTATATGGCAACCTTCTCTTAATGATTTATAAGTTACTGTAATGAGTAACCTCTGGTTATCTACAAAATATAAATACAGCAGATTTTCCAAAAAACAATAATTTTACTCAGATTTGAGTTGGGGAGGTTAATAAGGTAATTACAGTTTTAAATATGGGCTTCCCTGGTGGTTCAGACGTTAAAGAATCTGCCTGCAATGTGGGAGATCAGGGTTCGACCCCTGGGTTGGGAAGATCCCCTGGAGAAGGGTACGGCTACCCACTCCAGCATTTCTTGCCTGGAGAATTCCATGGACAGAGGAGCCTGGCGAGCTACAGTTCACGGGGTGGCAAAGAGCTAGACACGACTGAGCAACTAACACACAGTTTTAAATATTTTTATAACGTATCTATTAAGAAGTAAAAGTCAAAAACCAAAGATTTAAGATGAAATGTTTCAAAAAACTTTCAGGTTTAAAGAGTAGGCATTTAATCTAATATTAGTGGTAGTTTGATGGAAAAGCTTCAAAACAATAATGACAATCACTGTAACAGACAACAGAGTTCTGTGCCTTCTCTCTGTTTCTCAGATTCTTCCTGCACTCCAGCTGCCAGAACCACTTCTGACTTGACAGTTTTACTTCTGCTGATTGCCCTACTCCTCAGCATTCGCTCTTGACGACCTGATTTGAGAAAGAGAAGAATCAAGCCTATATATTAAGCAAAACAATAGGAAGAGAAAGAAGGCCAGAGCGCGAAAGTCACTCAGTTGTGTCTGACTCTTTGTGACCCCATGAACTGTAGCTCCCTAATTCCTCTGTCCATGGAATTCTCCAGGCAAGAATGTTGGAATGGGTAGACGTTCCCTTCTCCAGGATCCTTCCAAGCCAGGGAATGAACCTGGGTCTCCTGCATTGCAGGCAGATTCTTTACCATCTGAGCCACAAGGGAAACCCAGAGAAGGCCTAACCTACTGAGTAATAAAAAAGCTTCAGTATAGGCTTATTTGCAAGGTCAAACCTACAGTCCAGAAAATTAATAAGAGTACCAAAAATCCAACATTCAGCTAAGCAAGGTCCTCCTACACACTTGGTCCACAAAACTATATAGACTCTTGTGGTAAAATTTTTAACAATCAAATTATTAAACTCCATGAAAATAAAGACTGAGCTTTGACAACCTCTGTATACTTAATTCCTAGAAGAGTACTTGTTGAATGACTAAATAAACTAAGCATGCACTTTTAAGTGCAGAGATTTGCTGATGAATAACATTCTTAGCTGTGTGGAATTGGGCAAAAAACATCTACGCCTTAATTTCTTCAACTGTAAAATAAGAATATATTTTAAGAGGTGGAGTGGTTATGAGAAATAAATGAAAAATTCTGAAGAATACAAAATTCACTGTCTGGTACACTGTGGGCACTTAATTCAAAATAGCTATTACTACATGATATTATTGGTAATAATAGTGCTTACCCACACAACAGAGTAAACTAGATATGATCCTTGATTCCTTTAGTATTTTCCTCACCCACCACATTTAATCATCCAACACATACTGTCAGACCCTCCAAACTCTACCACTTTAACCCAACCATTCCAACCTAAAGCACCATCATGTCTTGCCTAGACTACAGCAGGTGTCACTATGTCCACTCTCAAAACTTGCGAATCTATTCTCTACCTACTACCTTAAGGCACAAATCTGGTCACATGATTGCTCTGCTAAAGTCCTTACTTTTGAGTGTGACTGGTTCCCTATTACACTCAAAATAAAACCCAAATTCTTCAAAACTATGACCTACAAGGCCTTACATGATGACCTGGCCTCTATCTCTGTTCTACACCTTATCCCCTATCCTCTCTCTTAGTTCATTTATTCCTGTCATACTGACCTTCTTGTTGCTAGCTTGTCAACCCCGTTTCCACTCAAATGTGGTACCTCACAGGGGACCTCCTTGGCCATCCTGTTTCAGTGTATCCTGTCTCTCCCCAGCATTTTCCCCTCTTTACTGAGCTTTACTGTTCCCACCATCCTTTACGCCATTTTTACAATACTTTGAAATTATATTAGATACCTGCTACCCAGTGATTGTCTACCCTCGACAGTATGTTCCAAGAAGCTACGTTCAGTTTACCCTAAAAACCCCATCACCTTTCAGTGTCTAGCATACAACTGGCCATTAAAGACACTTCCTGAATGAATACTAAAGGCTGGCATCTAGGTCCAGTCAGTGAGTGCTGAGTTCTACTAAAAATCATCAGTCCAGTCATTTATGATCCACACGATGCTGAGGGGCTACACTCCAGGACTAGAACACTGACAATTGTGGAATTCTGCAAATGCAGAATTGGCACAGTGTAACCACTGGCTAGCAGTCCGCTCTACCAGACAGATGCCAAACGGACAAAAGCTAGCTGGTAATAGCCAGTGGGAGCCATTATGGAATTCGACCATGCTTGAGCTATTTCCAAAGTTTGATTTCCTAGTGTTGTTTGGCATTTTTCTTCAGAGTTGTTTTACTGTAAAAATAAAACCAAGCACCATTCTTGTTCACCTGCTCTGTCAAACTAAACTGTAAACATGTTCCAGCTACACACACATCCATTTGTCCTAAATATACACTGCTGAAAATAAAAAGTGGTTTTAAGCCACAGTGCCTCTACTAAAGAAATGTTGAAATGTGTTTTTAAACATGCCTAAGATCATGTAGAATCCAAAAGAATGAGGAGGCTATCAGACAGGAGGAGGGGTGGTTCAGCCTAACAGAAATACAATAATTAACAAATATTTGGGGTACATGTCCCAAAACAAGAATGATTTCTTAAGCATAACCAAACAATGGCAGTACCAGTTTAAATTTTTGGATGTCAATCTAAAAAAGTATTCTTCACATACATAAGTTGGGAACCATGAAACTAATCAACAAAATTAAACAGAAAATCAAAGTTTTGTTACAGTTTTCAGCAATTTCAGAACATACAAAAGCTAAAATTTGAGAAAACTGATACATTTTCACATCAGGTTTGCAAATGATTCTAGAATCAGTTACTAGTCATCACCTTCTCTATATTTGCTATGGGCCTAATGCCGTATGTTGTAACCTCTAAAAATAAGTCTCCATTTTAGTAAAATGATGAAACCAGTAACTCAGTGAACAAAAACAAGGAACTGCTGAATGTCAGCACGTTTCACAGGCCACAGCTAATTAGATGATTAAAATGATAAATTTCTCAACTCTTTTTAAAATAATTCAAATATAGGAATGTTAAGAAAAGCTCACTTTTTTTTTTTTGAACTCAACTTTTATAGCAAATTCTTTTTTTATTTTTTTAATCAATAACCCATTCCTGGGAGTTTCCATGAACAACATGCACCAGGACAGTCAAGCAAAAAACTGAAGAAATGGAACAGAAACAGGGTGCCAGTGATTTTCATCTTACGCTTTCAAGAAGTAAGATTATCTTTATAAAAGTCTGAACACTGGCAAAGCAAGGTACACTTCTGTCCTCAAATGGCCCATAAGAGCACAGCACCTACCACTCAACTCCCAGGGATTAGGAGATAAGTCACAAACATTCTCTTGGCTAAGGCAAAAGGCTTTACAGAACTCTGCAGGCTGCATTTCCACAGTCTGCAGAGTTTTGAGCACTCTTCCCACAATCCTCATGCCCCAAACTACACAAAACACCACATGACTGAGAAGCCGGTTAGAGCAGGAAGGAACACTTGGATATGCAAACAAAGTAAAAGGGTAGTAAATACAGGGGCCATACTGTGTCTGTGAAAACTGACTTGCTTAAAATTTTTTAGAGAAATCAAGTTATTTCCTAGTCAATTCCTAACAAGCTGTTGAGAAGTGACATTACAAAGGAAACTGGGATCTTTATTCTGAAACTCAGAATCCAGAATACACAGGTTATGATACAGGCATTTTAAACTCAACACATTCATTTCAGACTTCTCACCCTGTGGCTCAGCTCTAGCAGTAACTTCAAAGAACTGCTTCATTCAGAGGCATTTCTAAAAATGAATAAATAGCACCAGATTAATAAAACAGTAATAAATCAATTACTCTGGGAGAGTCTTGTGTTTTTTTTTTGTTTTTTGGCTTACCATGTGCTATAAAAAAAGTGTTCAGAAAGCAAGCCTGTTTCAGGTGCAAGATTATTAGGGAGCAGCACACATACAAAGTGCTAATAAACAGCCCAAGACAAGCCAGATGCGGCGCGAGCACTGCTATGAAAACGTGACCGCCAGCACGCAGCGTGCGCCTTTCAGGGACTCGAGTCCTGTGTTTAAGGTCCATCATCTAACTCAGGGCCTAATCTGATGGATAAATGTTTGACTGGAAACACCATCCTATCGACGTCAGGAGATACAGACCTCAGCAGAGCACTCGCTCAAACATTCCTCATCGATTGTCTTGTCAGTTACTCTCCTGAAGGGTTAGATACCTTTGGACCATGGTAAGTAAAACAAATGAAAACAACCCCGATTAATCCAGAAAGCTCTTCAGGAGTTCAGTGTACAAGAACCAAAGTGTTCTAAGACTTCGGCCTAAAAGAGTCAAGAAGCAGTTGCGCCAACCTGGGGTTAAGGTTGACTGCTTTACCCTCTCCCTACCTCAGCCAAGCCAAACAACCAAATAAATTTTACTATTCTTTCCTGAGTAGGGAAACACACACACACACGTGTAAATATCTCACAGAGACGGATGGCATTTTTCTTGAAAATGCCTCAGTGAATCAGTATATAAAATCTGTCTTAACACCTCACTTGTGAGCTTTTATTCAAATACCACTCTCTTTTATTTCACTTAAAAATATTAAAGTGGTAGAACACAAATACCTAAGGCAACCAGCACTTTGGTGTTAAACTAGATTTTAGAGATATTCTTAAGCCTAATATCGAGTTTCTAAGAACATAGCAATGCATTCTGTGGTTGAGATAGACGGGAGAAAGTTTACTTCAATCAAGAGAACTTAAAATTTAACATAAATTTACAGTTTATTCCTCTCCACTATCTCACAGTGCTATTAAACAGGCTAAAACCAGGTATTATTCCTAGTTCTTCTGCAGACAAAGAAAACAAGAAGTTCAAAAGGTTTAGTGACAATAAGGGAAGGAAAACAAACAAAAAAATTCAGGTTCTCAGACTCTATGAATTACAGGTCTATCTTAACACATTAAGAAACAAAAATAATTGTTTAACATTATTACTATTACTACTTTGAAATAAATAGTTTATAGGTGATGCAGTATACGGAATAAAGGAAAATATTTGTTTTACATAGCATAAGCAATTTAAATGTCCTTCATATTTAAGAGAGTTTTACTTCCTTTCTAAATAATGATTTAGTTCAAATTCATTACCTTAGAGCAGTTGTTTTCCCAGTGCTTTTTCTCACATACCCTTTCTTTCTTCTTATCCATTAAATAATACAGAATAGAAGAGTATCAAAAATATAATCCTGGGACTTCGTGGGTAGTCCAGAGGTTAGTACTCCACACTCCCAATTCAAGGAGGCCTGGGTTCAATTCCTGGTCGGGGAACTAGAGCTCACATGCCACAGCTAAGGGTTCGAGCGCCTCAACTACAGACCCGTCTGCCTCAACCAAGGCCTGGCGCTGCCGAGTAAGTATTTCAAAATGCGCACAGACAATCTCTTATTTAGAAGCTAACTCTCACAATCTGCAGCAAGTGAATAGCCAGTGAAGACAAACATAATGAAGGCTCCATTGTGTTCAACGGCTCTATGGCTCAGGGACTAGAGCACTGGTCTCGTAAACTGTTTTTAAGTCATTCTTTTTTAATCTTCACTCCAAAATTTTCTACTCAGAGTTGGTAACAAACAGAAGTTAGATAAAATAAAATCTCCATGTAATTAGAAGACTGCTAAACTACAAACCATGACTCACTAATTCTGAATATTAATCAATACAAAAGAACCCCTATACATCAAAATCACCTGGGCACTGCCCTGGAGTTAAAATTCTGTTGTAATATTTTGTAGCTGCTGTGAGTTTTTCCTTGGTTCAAAAGGAGAGAAATGAGGAGGAGAAATGGGTAGCAAGGGCTTGAAAAGACTATTGCTAGACTAAATGACCTGAACACACTAAGATGCCCACAGCTTTAAACAGCCCTTTACTCATGACATTTACTTAAGGTGGACATGGAGCTCACTCCCTCTACTCAGCATGTTTTACAAAATGTGAAAGTTAAACAATGTATGTGAAGCACAGAGTGTTGGCCTGACACAGTAAATGTTCCCTATTATGATGAAACAGTCAGGAATTCTAGACAGCCATAAACCTCCAGCCTGGGTTTTTCTGAGTTCAAAGCCTAACACTCTTCACTACTACGGTTACTGTGTTCCAAAATTAAGTCCTAGCTTCCAAAATACAGATCAACTGTTTAGCTCTCACGCTACTCGCGTTAACGTGTGCTGTGAGCTCAGTCACTCAGTTGTGTCTGACTCTTTCTGACCCCATTTTGACCTGTAGCCCACGAGGCTCCTCTGTCCATGGAATTTTCTAGGCAAAAATACTGGAGCAGGCTGACATGTTCTCCTCCAGGGAATCTTCCTGACCCAGGATCAAACCCGCATCTCTTACATCTCCTGTACTGGCAGGCAGAATCCTTTATCACTGAGCCACCTGGGAAGCCCAGTTGGGGGAATAACACAGCTAATATGCTATCTTGTTCATTTGATCTCTGAAAATGGTCTCTCTATTCCCAGAGATCTTCTGCAGAGCCTGCATGGAGTAATAATTCTAGATGCTGAACCATCAGTCTATATCTTGGAACCTGTAAACACATTCCTAAATTATCTACACATCAACACATGCCTAAATTACCTGCAATTAACAACCAAGGTAACTTTCTGAAAAATACCTCCTTCTCTGCTTAGACTTATCATTTCCTCAAAGAGCTTCTTATTTTTGTATTTCTCCATGGTAGGAGAAATGAGACAAGATTTACCATCAAAGAGAAGTAAACCTAATGCTATGTACAACTTACAACAAGCCTTAGAAGAAATGTAAAATATCCTACTTCACTGTTCTAAAAAGTAAAATACAGTTAAAAGTAGCTCTATTAACTATAGAGGGTATACGTGAAGTTTATGTCGATTGTAACCAGTTAACTACTTAAAGTATTCTAACTCCGTATCCTCCTGGTAAATCGGAAAATTAGAAACCAGGCTGAGAGCACAAAGTAGGGGAATGGCAGTACTGAAGCTGAGCCCATTAGCCTCAGAGACGCCGACAGCCACTCTGACCACAACACGAACGCACTCCAAAGCCTGGCACCAACTCAGGATCATTACTGAATTGTACAAAGAACTTTTAAAATTACAAAAACCAGTACATCATTTTAGAAATCTCTGCACTAAGCTCACTTTTCAGAGTACTACTATCACATAAAAGTCTAAGCAGCTTAAATATTCTCATAAGAACTGGCAAACTTAGGTGGGTACCCCCAACCACTCTAAACTCTAAAGGCTTTAGGGTGAGCCCACAATTGCTTTATACATATGCAAGTGATTAAGTGTTCCTAGAAGCTTGTGAAATATTGATTAGTGGTAAAGAGAAAGAATACTTCTTAAAGTGCTATTTTAACCTAATTCCCTAAATTAAACTCGTAAGATTAGAAGAAAAGTTTTCACATACAAAGTCATAGCACTATGATTATCATCTTACAGAAAAAAGGTAATGGAACTAATTATTTCTATTCAAGTCAAAAAGGTTTAGAAAAGACAACTCGTCAACAGGGGTATCTCGGGACTCCCCTGGTGGTCCAGGGATTAAGATTCCTCGTTTCCACTGCAGAGGGTGGGGGTTTGATCCCTGGTGTGGAACTAAGATCCTGCATGGTGCAGTCAAAAAAAGTGGGGGGGGGGGGGGGGGGGCGCGGATATCTCTGAGGGTCCTATGAAAAATAAGTACCTGGAGAGGCAAATTAGAGTAGCCTCAATCCCAGCCCTCAATAAACTTATAGTTTAGATGAAGAAGTAACACAAGGACAAGGTGGGGTTAATTATACAAGGCCTATGAGAAGGAAATGGATCTACTCTAAGCCATAAAGAAAATTATAAAACAGCATTCCCAGAAACCTAACAAAAACCTTAAGTTTGCATCACATCTTTGGGTTACATTCTGAGGTGCAGAGAGGGTGTAGGATGCAGTCAAAAACTAACCTAGAAAGCCCTTTAAATCTCTCCTTAAGTCGATGGCCTATATTTAGAGTATGTACTCCATCTTCCTCAGTGCTTCTTCCTCTTTAAAGTAAGGATTACAATGTACCTACATCATCAGGTTTATGGGAAGATTAAACGAATTAAGGTAAACTCTTAAAAGAATCTGGTATGCAGTAGTTAAGATAAAGGTAAGCTGTTATCTTCAGGATGGCTTTTTTTTAAATGTATCTTTAGACAAAAAAACCACACTCAATTATGAGATGGTCGAATTATAAGGCATGGGAGAATTGAGAATGACAAAGAATAGATTCACTTTCTTCAACTGCAATCAAAATCTCCCAAGAACATATGCTCAGTACCATAAGGAGTGAGTGATGGCTGAAACTGCCTGGACTATTAAAATACTTTTTTGGCAGGACAAAACATAGTTGAATACTTATTTCTTCTTTGTTTTTGTTTTTTGGGGTTTTGGTGGGTTTTTTTTGCCACAACACACGGCTTGAACCCAGGTTCCCCGCAGTGAGAGCGCAGAACACTAACCACTAGACTGCCAGGGAATTCCCTGCTCACTTTAATATACTGACAATGCAGTTTCACTCTTCGTTTCTCCTTTAAGCTCATTTCTTTGCTCAGTCTAGCTCTGTTCCATTTGAGGGACTGGGTGATCAATTTTTCAAGATTACTCCAAGCTTCCTTTAAGGAGTACGTGTTTTTCTATTTTCTTTTTTTCCCTTTTTTTCATTCAACTGGTCACACAACACTGGAAAAAACCCACCCTCACACATAAAAAGTTTCTGCTGAAACAGACACACTCCAACACTTAAAATATCATCTCATCCAAGCTAGGAAACAATAATAAGTCTGGTTTGGAAATGGCTTAGCTAGTTTCCCAACCAGTCCAAAAGGGCAGCTCAAAGACACTGCAAGGTGGGGTGTGTGTCAATATTTTGAGTTTCCTCACCCCTCTTTCTCAACTTCTGACCACAAACTGGTAACTTCATCAGATGACTGGCCAGCATAAACGCACATGAAGAAATGTGATACTCTACCCTTCTCATAGTTAGCAAGCTGGGCTGCCCAAGTTTAGAAAAGAACCTAACTTTTTTAAAGGATAACTAATTTTTAAAAAGTTCATCAGCTAGTTCAAACAATTACATTGAAACATCAGTTCCACAGTGAAAGACAAATGGAGCTGATTTTATTTTTAACTCTTAGTTTTTCATTATTTTCATTTTAAGTCACTTTGTCTAAACTCTTTAATTCGTTTTACTTTTCATCTCCAAATCAGTCACTGCTTCTTCATTTAAGCAGCAACTGTTCATTTTTAAATGAACGGAGCTATTTACAAAGTATATCCTTAAACACAACTAGAAAAATATGCAACACACAAATAAAATATGGTTTAAGTATGATCACTCTGATGGTCGGGTAATAATGAAGTAAAAAACAGCTACATAGTGGAAGGGGAAGAAGAGGAAATAAAAACCACCCAGACATGTCATCCTGCTAAGCTAATGCCTGGAAACACTGACTTAACCATACCAATAATTTCTGTTCCACATAAAAGGCATAAATTTTAGTGGCAAATCCTGCATAATCAACAAGTGATTTAAAAAATAGCCATGAGCTTTCTTCAAAAATAAAGACACGAAAAAAATTTAACAAAATAAAGACATGAAATATAAAATAAGTGAATCCACCATTCTGCACACTGGCCTCTCTCACTTGGGCAGACACTGAGATTTACCCTCAAGATAAGTACTCCTCCAGGTTTACAACCTTGCCAAAGCTATTTCAAGAAGTAACCATCTGATTCAGTCATTTCTCCAATGATTCCTTTGGAGTCAATGGCTTTCATACAGAAAAATTCCCTGGTCTTCAATGATACCACCAAAGGTAAGCATCTTGCTTGTTTTGAGAACTTGTAAGAATTACAATAAGGTATATCTGTAAAACCATTTGTTTCCCAGAAAATACTTTAAATCAACTTTTCAAGAATATTTTTCTTAAACCAAGGACATGTTCAGAGGTTTCCACTGTAAATTGGACCATTAATTCATTAAAACTCTTAATTTACACCCAGCTACTTTGCCACAGGAGTAAAAAAAGAAACTAAATATGAAAATGTAACCTATGTAATTACATGTCAAAGTCTGAATGCCTTAAGGAAAAGAGCTGTATGTGTCTCCTACATCTTGTTATATACTCTATCAGCCAGTACAGTAGGGCGTCCCTGGTGGCTCAGCAGTAAAGAATCCACCTGCAATGCAAGAGTCAAAGGAGACACAAGTTCAATCCCTGGGTCGGGACAATCCCCTGGAGGAGGGCATGGCAACCCACTCCAGTATTCTTTCCTAGAGAATCCACATGGATAGAGGAGCCTGGTGGGCTACAGTCCATAGGGTCGCAAAGAGTCAGACATGACCAAAGTGACTTAGCACACACGCCAGTACAGTACCTTGCACAAAATTAATGTTTAAATATCTGAATAAACTATTAATGGAGAAATGATGTAAGTACACTATTTACCCTAAACTTTTCTCATGGATATTGAATCACTACCTACCACATGAAAGTACTGATACATAGAATCCAATAAAACAGAATGCCTCTCTATATACTGCAACTTGGCACAGAACTGAGTGGAAAAGTGTAAGGAGCACATCATTTGACAATTTCTAATAATCTATTTCAACTGCCAGTGGCTTTGAAGAATATAAAGTTCAAAAAAATAGCCCTTGCCTTGTTAAAGTAGAAAAAAAAAACAAAAAATCATGACTTACCAAAGACTGCCTATGTGCTAAGAGCTCTCAGGATGACACAGAGGCTACAACAGCAAGAACTGACAGCTGTGTGTGTGCGGTGACGGGGGGAAAAGGAGTGCCTTCTCAAGAAAGCTGTAAGAATGTGGAGCATGGAACGGCCACTTCCAGCCTGAGCAGAGAAGAGGCAGACAATACAGGATGATTTCACTGTAGTATCTGAAATTGAAGGGGAAGCATTTTAATAGGTGCATGTAAATGTTTTTCTTTATAAAAAATAGAATTTTAATGTACATATTTTAGTACCCTACTTTTTTCACTTGGTATATCTTACCACTCAAGATTAATTGAAATATTTATAAGTTAACTGAATATATTTTAGATTAAAAGGGGATGAAGGGTATAAGGAAGGTAACAGCAACAACTACATGTACCAACTTAATAAAAAACCTTTTTTTTTTTTTTCAAAAAAAGAGTCATTAATTGTGTAATTAATATATCTCTTTGAAGAACATTATATACAAATACATTTATAAAGGAGGAAAAATTCCATAGATGCAAATACAGCCAACTTCCTAAACTTCTGGTTTGCTTAGTTGATCTAATTTGCAGTTAAGAGAAAAGCCTAGAGCCACTTCACATCCATTAGGACAGTTATTATCAAAAAACAAAATATAACAAGTATTAGCAAAGATGCAGATAAACTGGAACTCTCATGCATTGCTGGTGGGAATATAAAATGATGCAGCTGCTGTGGAAAATAATCTGGCAATTCCTCAAAAGTTAGACAGAATTACAATCAGTTCCAGCAATTCCACTCCTGGGTATATATAGTAAAATGAAACAAAAGCAGAGACTCAAACAGACCCTTACAAATCAATGTTAACAGCATCATTATTCACAAAAGCCAAAATGTGGAACCTAAGAGCCCATCAACTGTTGAAAGGATAAATAAAATGTGTATGTGTGTGTGCACGTGCATGAATATTATTATTATTCAACCACGAAAAGGAATAAAATTTTGACACACAGTATAATGTGGATGAATCCTGAAAACAGTAAGTGAAATAACCCAGATACAAAATTATAAATATTGTATGATTCCCCAAAAGGTCCAAAAGTCAAAGCTATGGTTTTTCCAGTTGTCATGTATGGATGTGAGTCGGACCATAAAGAAGGCTGAGAGCCAAAGAATTGATGCTTTTGAACTGTGGTGCTGGAGAAGACTCTTCAGAGTCCTCTGGACTGCAAGGAGATCCAACCAGTCCATCCTAAAGGAGACCAACCCTGAATATTCACTGGAAGGACTGATGCTGAAACTGAAGCTCCAATATTCTGGCCACCTGATGCAAAGAGCTGACTCACTGGAAAAGACCCTGATGCTGGGAAAGACTGAAGGCAGGAGGAGAAGGGCATGACAAAGGGTGAGATGGTTGGATAGCATCACCGACTGGATGGACATGAGTTTGAGCGAGCTCTGGGAGATGGTGAAGGACAGGGAGGTCTGGCATGCTGCAGTCCATGGGGTTGCAAAGAGTGGGACACAACTGACTGAGTAACAATGATTCCCTTTATATGAGATACTTGGACTAGCAAATTCAGAGAGAAAGCAGAGTTTACCAGGGGCTGGAGGTAGGGAGGAATTGGGAGTTATTGTATCAATGCAATTGTTACAAGGTTCTATCTGGTATGATGAAAAATTTCTAGAAACAGAGTAGCAGTCATGTTTGCACAACACCATGCGCACTTGATGCCATGGAATAATACACTCAAATGTGGTTAAAACAGTAAACTGTATGTTATGTATATCTTATGTATAAGTTATGTATAGCTTATCTCCACCACTCCCTCCAAAAAAGCCGAAGGGGCCCACTTCTGAATTGTCAGACAGCTAAATACTAGGCATGGAGTATTTATGATGGTTATTCTCACATTCACATTCTCTTATTCTCACATTCACATTTGTCTAATTCCAGTCCAGACTAAGACCAAGGAAGATAAAAGAGTATCATTTATACCCTCCATGTAGAAAGCCTATGAATGCAGAAGAGAAGAGCCAGTGTGGCAAGAGCCACTTGAAGCAATGCGTCAGCGAGCTGCTAAAGCAGGCAAACGTCCTCAGGGAGCTGAACCCAGAGCCCTCTACTGATAATGCAAAACAGAAGGGGAAGCTAAGCAAGGTTGATTCCTTCCATAGAAATCCTAAGTTACAAAGTTCTGAGTATGAGTTTACAATTTTAATTGTAAACATTAGTGTGTGAGGAAAGTGAAGTCACTCAGTCGTGTCCGACTCTATGCGACCCCACAGACTGTAGCCCACCAGGCTCCTCCTTCCATGGGATTTTCCAGGCAAGAGTACTGGAGTGGGTTGCCATTTCCTTCTCCAGAGGATCTTCCAGACCCAGGGATGGAATCCAGGTCTCCCACCTGGTAGGCAGACGCTTTACCATCTGAGCCACCAGGGAAGCTAGTGTGTGATGGGCAGCAGGAACAATCCACAGGTGATTAACCTGTGAATTTCTACTTATGTAAATAATGTTTACTACATCATCAAGACAAAGTTTCAAGAACTAGAGATTTATAAATTAGACATGTCTCGGCTCTAAGGAGCTTATATCTAGCCAGAGATGTAAGACATCTATATAAAAAATTCAGTTCAATCAACATCATTTAGCACCTTACACTCAACAAATTGAACTGAAATCAGGGGCACCAAACACTGTGCTAAACTCTGGGTATTCAAAGGTGATTAAGAGACAATCCTGTGAGAAAAGATGAGAGGCAAACAAATATTTTAATAAAATACATACCACAATAAATACATATCATGTCTACAGTGTACACTACCAAAAAAGCACATACACAAACCATTTAAGTTTAAATAAAGGTCTTATTATAAAGTCTAGCATTAAATGTAGTGATTTAGATTTAATAGTTTCACCAAAATGCACAGACCTGGTCCCTCAATTTCTCAAATTTTTTCACAAATGTCAACAAAGAGGGACTTGCACACTGAGTAGAAAGCATTAACTTGAATTTATAATCTAATGGGATGATAAACTCACAAATGGCTATATGATAAAGACAGTCAGAAAAATAAATGCAAGGGTTTTAAGGTAGGGTTCAAGGAAGAAAACATAATGAGAAAAAGATCAGGAAATGTATTTAGAAGATGGTGTTCAAAATGGCTCTTAAAAGAGGAACAGATAAAAGTGAGGAAATCGTGTGAATCTCTCCTCAGTAGATAAGGTTACTGAGGCAGGAACTTGCCTAATTCACCCTCCACCACACTAGCCTGCTGCACTTACTTAGGTGCTTTAAAAAAAAAAAAAAAAAGGCTTCTGAATTCCACTGAAGATAGTAAGAGAAATCCACACTACCAAGATATAAAAGCAAGAACTGTATGCTTAGTCTGAAAAGCAAAGGAGACTCTTGGACGATTTGCCAAAGGAAGTAAGGGCAGCTCAACAACATGTGAATATTCCTGTATCATCACAAAACAGGCAGATACCCAAGAATCTCGTAACACACTTCCCTCCACGAAAGAAAGCTGGGTACGGGAAACAAAGGAGAAAGTAGAGTTACTCTAAACAGCGTAACTTTCTGTATCCTTTAAATTCTGGAGCATGTGACTGCATAATCTATACAAAGGATTTATAAAACCTAATTTTTAAGATTCTGGTGAGGGGACTTCCCTGGAGGCGCAGAGGTGAAGAGTCTGCCTGCCAACACAGGGGACGTGGGTTCGATCCCTGCTCCGGGAAGATTCCACATGCTGCAGACCAATTAAGCCTGAGCAACGCAAGAACCGAGCCTGTGCTCAGCAATAGCAGAGGCCACGCGATGAGAAGCCCATACATAGCAACAAAGACCCACCACATCTAACATAAATTTAAAAAAAAAAAAAAAAAGATTCTGGTGAGGGACAGGGAAGCCTGGCATGCTGCAGTCTATGGGGTCACAAAGAGTTGGACTCGATTTCACGACTGAACAATATACATTTAAAAAGTGAATCTGGCAGTAACGTGAAAAATGCAACTGAAAGAAACAAGAAAAAGGAGTTCAGTTTAGAAGTTCTAAGGTTAGCCCAGGCAAATTCAGTGATAAAAGCCTGAAGTAACCTGGAGAAAGTAGAACACAGCTGAAAGAAGCGCAAAAATATAGTCGTCATGACAACTGAGTGACTGAATGTCTGAGGGACATAAGGGCCCACAACATGAATAGAATTTATCTTTATATCTTTATATGTGTTTTTTATTATAAAACAATATATTCAGAGACAATGAAAAGTAATATAAAGTAATAATAATTAATTTCTGTTTAACAACAACTAGTAACATCTACATGTACTTTCTTCCTATGTGTAGGCTTTGAGTTTTTGTTTTTAAAGCTTTCCATACAAGTCACCCATTTAAAGTGTACAACTCCATGGCTTTTATTAGACTCACAGAGTGGTACATTCACCTCCACAATCAATTTCAGAACATTTTCAATACTTCAAAAAGAAACCCCTATCACTGTTCACTGACATTCCCCTCTCCCTCCAGCCACTGGTAACCACAAATCTACTTTGTCTCTGCAGATTTGCCTGTTTTGGGCACTTCATGCAAAAAGAATCACAGAATATGTGGGGTTTTCTGACTGACTCCTTTATTTAACATGATGTTTGCAAGGTTTATACATACTGGAGAATGTATCAGTTTTGTTGTTGTTCTGTCGCTGAGTCATGTCCAACTCTGAGACCCCCACAGACTGTAGCATGCCAGGTTTCCCTGCTCTTCACTATCTCCTGGAGTTTGCTCAGATGAATTCCTTTTCACTACTGAATAACACTCCATTGTATTAAATGTTGTGTTTTTAACAGAACTACAATCATTCAGATACAGCATTTCTTGTGTCATAAATGCTTCATGTATGCCACAGTTCAAGAAAAGCACTGTGCCCCATGAGGGGCTGTCCCACAGTTTACTTATTGTTGAACATCTAAAGTTTTTCCAGTTTTTTCCACCATAAACAAACTTTTTAAAATGCAAATGGGAACTCCTTTCAAAATAATCTATCTAGATCCAGGGAAATGCCTCTCCCAGAAACTGAGATTCCTAATGAGATTTGCCACAGAGAACAAAAGTCATGTTCTTCTAAGGAAAACTCAGGATTCCATCTACCCTAACGTCAGGAAGCAACAGTTAGAACTGAACAACAGACTGGTTCCAAATAGGAAAAGGAGTACGTCAAGGATGTATATTTTCACCCTGCTTATTAACTTCTATGCAGAGTACATCATGAGAAACGCTGGGCTGGAGGAAGCACAAGCTGGAATCAAGATTGCCAGGAGAAATATCAATAACCTCAGATATGCCGATGACACCACCCTTATGGCAGAAAGTGAAGAGAAACTAAAAAGCCTCTTGATGAAAGTGAAAGAGAGTGAAAAAGTTGGCTTAAAGCTCAACATTCAGAAAACGAAGATCATGGCATCTGGTCCCATCACTTCATGGGAAATAGATGGGGAAAGAGTGGAAACAGTGTCAGACTTTATTTTGAGGGGCTCCAAAATCACTGCAGATGGTGATTGCAGCCATGAAATTAAAAGACGCTTACTCCTTGGAAGGAAAGTTATGACCAACCTAGATAGCATATTCAAAAGCAGAGATATTACTTTGCTAACAAAGGTCCGTCTAGTCAAGGCTATGGTTTTTCCTGTGGTCATGTATGGATGTGAGAGTTGGACTGTGAAGAAAGCTGAGCGCCAAGAATTGATGCTTTTGAACTGTGGTGTTGGGGAAGACTCTTGAGAGTCCCTTGGACTGCAAGGAGATCCAACTAGTCCATCCTAAAGGAGATAGGTCCTGGGTGTTCATTGGAAGGACTGATGTTAAAGCTGAAACTCCAATACTTTGGCCACCTCATGCGAAGAATTGACTCACTGGAAAAGACCCTGATGCTGGGAGGGATTGGGGGCAGGAGGAGAAGGGGACGACAGAGGATGAGATGGCTGGATGGCATCACCGACTCGATGGACATGAGTTTGAGTGAACTCCGGGAATTGGTGATGGGCAGGGAGGCCTGGCGTGCTGCGATTCATGGGGTCGCAGAGAGTCGGACACAACTGAGCGACTGAACTGAACTGAAACCTAGGTAAAGGACAGATGTTAAAAGCCATCTAACATGGAAAAGTATGGGATGGGGTGAATTCTGAGAGTAAGCATTGACATATATACATTACCATGTGTAGAACAGATAGCTGTAAGGAAGCTGAGCTCAGCTGGGTGCTCTGTGATGACCTAGAGAGGTGGGGCGAAGGCTGGGGAAAGATTAAGAAGGAGGGGATATATGTATACATATAGCTGATTCCCAGTGTTACACAGCAGAAAGTAACACAACATTGTAAAGCAATTACACTATAGTATTTTTTTAATTTTGAAAAGAAAAAAAAGAAGTATGTCCCCATAAAACCCAGATTAAAAATGACAACTCATAATTTTAAAGACCCAGTAACATAGTTAACCATTACTAGCCAGACTCTTCCATCAGAAATGTTTACGGATGAAGAAAGTAAATACTCTGTCCAAATGTGATGCCTAGTATTAAGTAGCTTCAAAGAAATCATACCACTTTTCCCTTCCCCAGCAGGATGGAAGACAATAAACAGGAGATAAGTCTTGACTAAAACAGTAAAGATGTATTATTTACTCTTGCTACTGGATGACAGTACATGAAACCCAACAGGCAGAAAGACGATGTCACCCATACAGTCCACCAGGATCCTCAGAAGCAATTAGACATATCTGGTTCCCCTAAAACATTTTCACTGCCTGTGACTTCCCATTCATTAACCAAAAATGTGAACAATTTCTAAATCACAAAGGTTTTAATTCCAAATCAGTTTTACGATTGTTAATCCCCACCCAGTAAAATCCCTTAGAATCTGATCTAAAAATAAAACTATGTGTCAAGTGTTCCTCAAGAAAAACTATCTACACTGATTGGAATGTGAAGCAATTAACACACTTCTTGAGTGAGTTGCCAAAGAGACTTGAGATAGCCTGGGCCAAAACCAGTAACAAAGGAACAACACCCACTTGACATTTTCCTTGGTTAAACTGACATTCTAGGAGTAATTTTAGGAGAAAGGCTAACAGATCTGAAGTTAACTACTAAAATCATTGTGAGCTTCACAAGTATCCTGGGAGAAAAGGAGGAACAGAATGACTCAACCACTATAAAATTAAAGATGAAAACTATAATATGTAATTAAGGAATTTTTACTCACAACTTTAAGGCAAGGAAAAAAAAAAAACCCAGCCATTTACTATCCTAAGGATTATAGGCAAGGTAGTACCCTGTACCAAAAATACTAACTATATAACACAAATAATATATTATAACACAAATAACTAGTATCACATTTGCAACCTGGGCAATTTAGCAAATAAGAATTCTTAGACATCCATACACAAAGATAAACACACACACACGCACAACAACCAAAACCCTAAACAACCTCATCCTAAATGAACCCAAGTGTCCCTTGAGGTCCCAATTAATTTAGTCAAGGTGAACAATTTTCCAACTACAGTCATTTTTTTAGGAGAAGTGACTTTCACAACACACATGATTTAAAAAACAAAAGATCTTTTTAAGTCAAAGCTTGACTTTATGGTTTCATAAACCCCCCCACTGTCACATAGTCCACTGCCTTTCAAAGGCACTAGTTAAAATTCTCTTCTGCAAGTCAACATTAAGGCATGCTGTTCATCTAACAAGCTCCTCCCAAGACCAGGATTATGATGTATGGGCTATTATGTTAACATGCAAACAAAAGCACTCCCCATGTAACATTTTTCTATTTTTAGGCAACAGGTTATTAACAAAGCTTTATCTGGAATTAAAATGTGATAGAATCACGCACCTACTACAAACAGGTTACTTGAAATAGTAATTTGAAGTTATTAATTATATTTTCCATTTAATAAGTAACCTAGTGCTTCTGGAGAAGTCAAATTTAACTTCCAAGAAGTTGTTGTTTAATCCTCAGAGCAAACTTCTACTTTGGATTTCACAAATGGCCTGTTTTAAACTAAAACCAACTAGTCTCAGAGCAGTTAAAATATAATACTTAATGTTTAACCATTCTCCATTTGATCTTTTAGTTACTTTTCATCATCAGTGACCAGCTTAATCTGCTTCTCACTGTTTTCTCCTGCAAAACCAAAACCTATAAAATATGTTCTCCTGTACTTCACTCAAGCCTTCTCCTTTGAAGGCATACACATCTTTTAATTGTTGTTAAATAAGAATTTTAGAAAACTAAGCAATTTCACTACAACTTATAATCACAAACACTGCATATCTAAAAGATAATAAGCTTTTACACAGAAAGAGTAACAGGTTAATTTTCCCAAGTATCCTGTGTTCAACTGGGTCAAATGTTTCTGTTGCATTTTAAACAGCACAGCCCTTAAAGTGATAAGGGTGAAAACAAACCAAAAGAATTTTAATCTTAATGTTCTGGAGTGGTATATAATCATCACAACCCAAAAAAGATTCAGGAACTTCTAGATGAAGTCTGTTAATATCATAATAGTCACTTTAGCACAAACATTAAGCACAACAATACAGCTCTTTGGGGAAAATTATGTTCATAGAGCTAAAGACTTTAAAACAGAACTGGAATCCACAGAATCAATCCGAACAGTTTACTATATAAAACATCTACTCAACTAAAAATAGTTGCATTCTACAATTTTTCAGATGTTTCATATAATCTGCCAATTTCTAAGCAACTGGGGAGCACAATTTATGTTGTCAACAACCATTTAAAATGCGGTATTAGTAGACTGTCTTACTTTTATAAAGACAACACTTTTGTGAGCAAGCACAACTTCAGAAGAACCTTTTGCAAGAATCCCGAGAAATATGAATTCTGTTCATTCACCACAGTGCAAGAGCAAAATATTTGACATAAAGCATTTATCAAAATGTTCTTGACGGAGCTTAACAAAGTAAATCTGTGCAATTACTAACAGCTTTAACATCATCAAGAGAAGGGGGAAAATCGATTATCAGCAAGAAAACTAGCAACATTCGTCTAAAATAACTCCAATTAAACCAACTAGCTGACTATCTTCAACAAAGAAAGAGCCTTCGCAAGCTAGGCAACCTTTGTTCCAGACCCTCATCTCTCACCACTTCCTTCCTGCACCCCAGACGGCTTGCTGCTCCCCAAATTCATTCCAACTCCTGCACATCTCGGGGCCTCTGTACCAGCTGTTTCCTCAGCTTAGCCTGCTCCGCCCTCCCCACCTGAAGAGCATTTGCTCAGCACGAAAGTCCCCTCCAGTCTACATGCTCCCTCAACTCCCCCAAGCAAAATGAGTCGTACCAAACTAGCACGACCCTAGGTAAACCCATCCTAATCACAGCGTATTGTTTTCACACTTGGGAGCGAACAGAGGGGCCGCCTACCTCCACTCAGACCCGAGCGGACGAAGCAGGCAGAAATAATGAACGCGGGCTGAATCCATTCCCTCCTTACGACTTTTCAGAACCCCGTCACACCTAGAGGAGGCACAGCAGACCCTAACCTTCCTCCCACCAGAGAAAGGGGCACACCCTGGCCCCCTGAGAGAGAACAATGAATGAACACAGCCGCCTCGCCTCTCCTCACGTCCAAACGCCTCTCTCGGGGCATCGACTAGCTCTGCAGAGCCTCTGCAGCTGCACAGCTGAAGCGTCCAGGCGGCTCTCACTTCACACAAAGGAGCCCTGGATCTTAATTCCCAAGCATCCTGGGGCCGACCGTCAGTATAAGCATCCCAACGGTATCATCAGTAACCCGCAGAGTCCTGAGCCCCAAGGGGAGGCCCCGATCCCTTCCTTTGTGGTGGGACACCGACCTACTTCCTCCTCTTGTCTCCGACAGCTCTCACCTTCCCGAAAAGGGTGTCACTTGAGAGAAGATGCAAGCCCGGGTCCCCCCACTCTGCGGCCAGAAAGAAACGACGGTGGTCCACCTCAGTGACAACACGGATTCGAGGCGTCTCTGGGCGGATTTTCCCGTGGCCGAAACACAAGGACTGTGCAACGGGAACTCGGGTGGCGCCCGCACGTCTCCCCGAAACACAAGGAAATCCTGAGTGGGGAATGTGGGGACTCGGCTCGCCGGCCATGACACCGAGCCCCGGGGCCCCCGCCCGCCCAGCGCCACCCGGGGTGACAGCGGCCTGGCCCGGCCCTCCGCCCGACCGCCGCGGGGCCGTTCCGTCAGCGACGCCCTAGCCGGGCCGCCCGGGAACCCGGCCCACTCAGCCCCGCCGCCCCGCTCCCAGGGCCCGGCCCTGCAGCCTACCTGGGGGAGCCCGGCCGCCTCCGCGTCCAGTCGTCCGGCGGCGGCGTCTGGTCCGCTCCTCCTCCCCGCGGCGGGTGAGGGAGCGGGAGGCGATCACATTCGGCGCGTCCCCAGCCCAGGGGACGGGGCCCCGGGCAGCTCTCGCATTGTCCCACTCGCGCTCCGCGGCCTCAGGGCACACACCCCAAAGCCCGGCCACCTGTCCCTCTCCGGGGCCCAAGAGTGGCAGGAAAGCCTTCCCGTCTCACTCTCGTTCTCGCCTTAATCCCGCCATCTAAGATGGCGGCCCCAGCGCCCGCACTTGAGAGACTCTCGGGCGGCCCCGGCAGGCGAGCCCTACACTCGGTGCTCCTCCTCCCGACCTGCGCCGCCACCAGCTCTGCTTCTGCGCGAGCCCGCCTAGGAGCCGACTTCAAACTTGGCTCGGGCATCCATCGCTCTGGCCTGAACTCTGGTCCCACCTCCTAGTGGGCGTAGCCTAGAGATCGCGCTGGTCGCCATTTCCGAGCCGTGAAGGCTCTAGGGCGGGTGCTGATCGGCCAACGGAGTGGCGGTCGAGGAGGGTCAGAGTTTAGCTGCCCCGAAGGAGTCTGAGACTTAAAAGGGAGAAGGCGGCCAGCCTGGTGATATCTCAAGGTCCAGAGATAACCAAATGAGCCCGAGGACTCAGTGTAGAGAACAGTGTCCAGCTTTGGCGTGTCCTCCCTGGAGTCCGACGCATCAGGAGACACGTCGCGACTCTGTCGTTTACCCATCATGTGGGAAAGTCAGTAAACTTTTGAGTCTCAGTTCCTTGCTGGCTCAGACGGGAAAGAATCTGCCTGCAGGAGACCCAGGTTGGATCCCTGGGTCTGAAAGACCGCTGAAGAAGGGAATGGCTACCCACTCCAGTATTCTTGCTTAGGAAACCCCATGGACAGAGGAGCCTGGCGGCTGCAGTCCATAGGGTTGCAAAAGAGACACAGTGTAGCTACTAAACAGCAACAACAAATGGATATTTTAATGCATATACCCATCGCCCCAGCAGGTCCGCTCTGGACACTAATTCTAGAGCACAAAAAGGCACTCGCTAAAATGTTCATTGCCATGCTGTTTGCATTAGAGATGACACTGGAAAAAAATGTTACTTAGTTAAAAAGGAAACTGTTCAAATAAAGGGTGCTATCTCCACAGTCCATGATATCCATTTGTTAAAAAGAATCAGCTAGTTCTATATACTGATTTTTTTTCATCGAAGACATTACATTTTAAAAAGTAGAACATGTATAGAATGACTATTCATTCTCACAGGGGCACACAATGCTACCCAACACCATGTACATTTTTTAATTTAAATTTTTATTGAAAGCCTGTTAGTACCACACGTTATTCTCTGTATTGGGAAGTCAGCAATAATCAAAAGCTCTGTCTTGTAAAGAGAAAGCCAAAGAAAATATAGTCAGTCCTATGTACAGTATAAATGGAAATGAAGATGAAGCAAGACTATGTATAGGACTCGGCTTCCTCAGTGGCTCAGTGGAAAAAAATCCACCTGCCAATACAAGAGACAGGGATTCCATTCCTGATCCGGGAAGATCCCACATGCCGAGGAGCAGCTAAGCTCATGTGCCTTAACTGCTGAGCCTGTGCCCTAGAACCCAGGATCGGCAACTACTGTGCCATGTACTGCAGCTAGTGAAGCCTGCAAGCCCTAGCTAGGGCCATGCTCGACAGCAGCAAGAGCCGCTGCAATGAGAAGCCTGCACACCTCGACTGGAGAGTAGCCCCTAAACTTGCTGCAACTAGAGAAGAGCCTAAATAAATAAAATTATTTTTTTAAAAAGAGTATGTGGACCTATATATAAATATAAAGTAATATGTAAAGACAAATACATAAGTATACAAATACGCATAAGTATGGAAAGGGACTCCATGCAGGGGAAAGACAGGAAGACATTGAATAGGGAGGACCATGAGGGGATATTTTTTTAATTAGGAATAATGACATTTCCTATAATAATGATGTTTGGGCTTCCCCGATAGCTCAGTTGGTAAAGAATCCACCTGCAATGCAGTAGACCCCGGTTTGATTCCTGGGTCGGGAATATCTGCTGGAGAAGGGATAGGCTACCCACTCCAGTATTCTTGGGCTTCCCTTGTGGCTCAGCTAGTAAATAATCCACCCACAATGCAGGAGACCTAGGTTCAGTCCCTTGGTTGGGAAGATCCCCTGGAGAAGGGAAAGGCTACCCACTCCAGTATTCTGGCCTGGAGAATTCCATGTACCGTATAGTCCATGGGGTCACAAAGAGTCTGACACTACTGAGCGAATTTCACAACGTCATTTCCTGTGAAGGTTCTTGGCCTCCTTGTTCAATAGAAATTGATCAAAGGGCAGATAAGGTATAAGAATTGCAGTGAAGGGTCCCAGGTCCCAGCCTGAGTCAACAATATGTGACTCACAGGATTAAATGAGATAAAACATGGAAAACACTTAGCACAGAGCCTGGGAGTTGAGGCTGACCGCCGAGGTTCAAGTTTGAACTCTGCCACTTCCTCATCTGTGACTTGGACAAGTCATTTAAACCTCAGTTCCTCAGTTTCTCATCTGTAATGAAAAAGGGATACTACCCAGCTCAGAGTTGTAAGGATTTAGTGAGTCTAGGATGTAAAGCACTCGGAACAGTGCCAGGCTCACATCAAACACTGTAGAAGTGTTAACTGTAATCATTTCAGTTTTCTCTTATCCTATCATTACTGAGTAGGGCACAGCAGCAAAGCAGCACTGACTGACCCCTAGGCCACTCCTTTCTTCAACCACCCCTAGCTGGTATTTGCCCAGCATGAAAGTTGAAGGAAACTGTACCTCATTCAAACCTGTCAGCTGACCAGCTGAAGTGGTTACTTCATTGTCCCAAAAATAATTTATTGAGGGGCTTGAATCCATGCTTCCACTGCAGGGGGCACGGGTTTGATCCCTGGTCAGGGAACTAAGAGCCCAAGTCAAAAAAAAAAAAAAAAGAGAGAGAAAAAAAATTTCTTGGACTAAATAAAAACGAAAATACGATGTATCAAATTATAAAAAAAAAAATATTGAGGTGAAGTACACATAACATGAAATTAGCCATTTTAAAGTGAACGATTTAAAGTTCATTTTATTTTTATTTTTTAATTTAAATTTATTTATTTTAATTGGAGGCTAATTACTTTGGACTTCCCCCCCGGCCCAGTGGTTAAGCCTCTATGTTTCCACTGCAGAGGGCCCAGGTTCAATCCCTGGCAGGGAATGAAGGTCCCACATACTGCTGGGTGCAGCCAAAAAGAAAAAAATACGAAGTTCATTTTAAAGTGGCACTTAGTGCATTCTCTATGTTATACAACCACCACTTCTACTTCCAAAACATTTCCATCACTGCAAAGTAAAGACCTTAACCCTTTAAGCAGTTTCTCCCCCTCCTACCCTCACTCAGCCCTTGACAATCACCACTATATGGATGTATCACTATGGATTTATCTATTCTGAACATTTCATATAAATGAAATGATATAATATGTGACCTCTTGTTCTGACTTCTTTCACTCAGCATAATATTTTCAAAGTTCACCCTCCTGGTTGCATGCAGCAATACTTCATTCCCTTTTATGGCTGAGTGTGCAAGTCTCACCGACTCAGTTCAGTTCAGTCGCTCAGTCGTGTCCGACTCTTTGTGACCCCATGGACCACAGCACGCCAGGCCTCCCTGTCCATCACCAGCTCCTGGAGTTTACTCAAACCCGTGTCCACTGAGTCAGTGACACCATCCAGCCATCTCATCCTCTGTCGTCCCCTTCTCCTCCTGCCTTCAATCTTTCCCAGCATCAGGGTCTTTTTCTGAATTTGAGCAAACTCCAGGAAATAGTGGAGGACATAAGAACCTGGCAGGCCGCAGTCCATGGGGTCAAAAACAGTTGGACATGACTTAGCGACTGAGCAACAGCAAATATTAAGTATATACCACAGTTTATCCATCATCCATCAATGGACCTTTGGTCTGTCTCTATCTTTTGGCCTTTGTACATAGTGCTGCTATGGGCATGCTTGTACACGTACTTGTCTGAGTACCTGTTTTCAGGCTGGTTGACTTGCTTTCAGGCATATACCGAGGAGTGGAATTGCTGGACCATCTTGCAGTCCACTGGGTCGCACATACCTATTTTGGAGACCTCTGGTTTGGTGGTAGGAGAAGGCAGGAGAGCTAGAATCAGGAAAGGTCTCAGAAGAGGAACAGAAGTGGCAAAAGGAATGAGTCAGAAATCCCTTGAAGGAAAAATGGATATGCCATATGCTGCTCTCAGTTGCTTCCGACTCTTTGTGACCATATGGACAGTAGCCTCCCAGGCTCCTCTGTCCATGGGATTCTCCAGGCAGGAATACTGAAGAAATTTCTCCAGGAGATCTTCCCAATACTAGGGATCCAACCCGAGTCCTAGTCTCCTGCGTTGGTAAGCAGGTTCTTGACCACTAGCGCCACCTGGGAAGCCCAGACATGCCCTGTTGTTCTCAGTCGTGACCGACCTTTTGTGACCCCATGGACTGCAGCATGCCAGGCTTCCCTGTCCTTCACCATTTCCCAGAGCTTGCTCAAACTCGTGTCGATTGAGTCCAGTGATGCCATCCAACCGTCTCATCCTTTCTGGCCCAAGGATTGAACCTGGATCTCCCTCACTGCAGGCAGATTCTTTACCATCTGAGCCATCTAAGGTCTTCAAACCTGGCGAAAAAGGGTACATTTTTCAGATGAAAGAAAGTAAAATTTCACAAATAATAGCTACCATTTATGGCACCTCTTGTGACTAGGCAGTTTTCACAATTTCCAATACACATCACAAGGACTTCCCTGGCAGTCCAGTGCTTAAGATTTCACCTTCCAGTGCAGAGAGGTTGCGATCTACCCCTGGTCCCAGAGCTAAGATCCCACATGTCTGGCAGCCAAAAAACCAAAATATGAAACAGAGACAATATTGTAACAAATTCGATAAAGACTTCAAAAGTGGTCCACATCCAAAAAAAAAAAAATCTTAAAAAATAACACATCACAAGTTGAGAAACCTGCTGTTCAAATGAGGAGCCCCTCGGGGAGGGTAATTAACACAGACGCAAAGTGGGGCCGTGGCGGGGCTGGCTCTGGACCATCTCTTCTGTCTATTCCTCATCCAGTTGCCGAAGACTTCTGCTGTGCCTACTGTGTACCAGGCCTCGTGTTAGCCCTGGGTCCCAGGACCATGGTCTCTACCCTCAAGGACTGTGGGGTCACAGCGGGGGAGACAAGCAGTGAACAGGCAAACCAACACATCAACGTGAGATCAGGATTCCAGTAAACACATGGAAGCAATGACCGCAGAACAAAGGAATGGGGGGCTAGGTGACCTTCCAATGCAGAGAGGTTGCGATCTAGCCCTGATCTCAGGAGCCAAGGCAGGCTTCTCTCAGGAGGTGCTAGTTAAGCTGGGCAGAGAAGAACGAGAAGAAAGAAGAAAGAGCCCCAGGCAGTTGGAACTGCACTTGAAGGGCCATGAGTGGGAAGGCGTGCAGACCGGTGCGGTCAGAGCTCAGAGAAGGAGGGAAGCGGGGAGCTGGGGCTGGCGCAGTGGGGAGATGACAGAGGATGGCGTCATGCCAGCCCAACTCCCACGCCCGTGCCCTCTCCATGCCATCCTGCCTCTCCAGTGAGTTTAATTTTAGTCCCAGATGAGTGTGAAGTGTGGGCCCAGCCTGGGCTGGGTGCTGGAGAGACAGAGCCATGTAAACAGTTACCCCACCACCTGGTCCCGGCATGCTGTAAGGGCAGGAGCTGGCCTCTTTCTGTGGGAGGGCACCCTGGGGAGGCAGGCGAATGACCGGTTCTGTCTGGGAGGGTCAGGGAGGCCTCTGCAGAGGCAACCTTTCAGCAGAGGCTTAAAGGAGGAGTCAGAATTTTCCAGGCCGAGAAAGGTCGGGGGGGGGGGGGGGGGGGCGGGGGGCAAGGCAGGAGGTAGGAACAGTATGGGCAAAAGCATAGGGGTGTGACTTGTGTTCGGGGACCAGCAAGCAGCTCTGGGGTGGGAGATCACCTCCCTGGGGCAGAGTGCTGCAGAGAATGCTGAAGGAGGGCCAAACCTCCCTCAAGCCAAATTGGGGTAGCCTGTAATGAGGGGTGCGAGGCTGCCTCCTGGGGGGGTCCACAATGCACTCTGTGGAGTCACAGGCAGGGAAACGTAGTTCAGTGATCTTGGAAACCAGCAACTATTAAGGCCTATGCACTCTCAGAAATTACTTGGGGCTTATAACTTGGAACAATCTCCATGGAAGTCAGTCTGAGAGACTTCCCTGGTGGGCCAGGGGCTAAGACTCCCTGCTCCCAATGCAGGGGGCCTGGGTTCAATCCCCGGTCGGGGACAAGATCCCATATGCCACAACTAAGAGTTTTCATGCTGCAACTAAAGATCTCACGTGTCGCAACTAAGACCCAACACGGCCAAATACATAAATTAAAAAAATATATTTTTAAAAAGAGAAGTCAATTTGGCAATATCAAAATTATGAACACATAAACTTTTTGGCCCCAGAAATTCCCCTTTTGGGAATTTATCCTACAGATGACCTTGTAAACATGTGAAATGATGTGTATATGGAAAGATGTCCAAGAAATACTGTTGAATGAAAGAAAAAAAGGAACAAAGGAACAGAACAGTTCAAACTGTATATGCCACTTCTTGTGAAAAGGAAGGAAAACATTTGCTGGTAAAGGCTTAAAATTAACTCTGAAAAACACACAGAATGCTACCGATGGTGATCACAGGCTAGGGGGAGGGTAGGATCTCAGTAGATGAAGTACCAGAGTGGAAAAAATAGCTTTCACTGCCTAACTTTTTATAAGTTTTGTTTTAAAATTATGAAAGTTTTTTTTTAATTTATATTTTGGTTTCTTCTGTATGTTTTATTTTTATTTATTGTTCTTACTTTTTTCTTATACCTTTTATAAATTTAAGTTGTTGAACCATGTGAGCCTGTTACCCACTCCGAATTTAATTAAAAAAAAAAAAAAAGAAGGCCTTGGAAGTCAAATAGAATGGTCCACACCAGAAATGGAGATTGGGAATGGGGCAATAAGCGATGGAGCCGGGTCACCAGTGTGTCTGCCAGCCCCACCACCTCCTCTGGTGTCCACACTCCCTCCACCCACAAACTCAGTGTGATCCTCACCAGGACACTGACCACTCAGGACTCCAGGGCTAGGCCTCAGGAAGTGCCCTCTGGGATGCCTGGGCCCCTGGATGTCTGACCAGCTTCTCCACAGGACCACATCCGTTTCCACTCTAGCTCCCCGGCGACAGGGTCTGGAGATGAAAGATACCCTGAGTGCACAATCTCACCTATAGCATCTTCAGGGGGTGGGGGGGCGAGGGGGGCGGTGTCCACCTGCCTTATGGGTGTGGCCAAAACACAGCCTCCCAGGGCCTCTCCCACCACCTCTGAGGCTCACCTCTGCCTGCTTCCCCCCAGCCCAGGACCACACCTGGGGCTGAAGACTGGGCACAAAGAGCCTCTGGTCACCACCCCCTTTCCACCATATTCCTGTTTCAGCAGCTGATGAGAAAAACACATAGTTTCTCCCTGGTAAACCCAACCTTTTTATAAAATTAATTTAAATTGGAGGCTAATTATTTTACAATATTGTGGTGGTTTTTGCCATACATTCACGTGAATCAGCCATGGGTGTACATGTGTTCCTCATCCTGACCCTCCCTCCCACCTCCCACCCCATCCCATCCCATCCCTCAGGGTGATCCCAGTGCTTCTCTCTGCACAGAAGAGTAGGCATGAGTTGTGCAATCAGGCAAATAAGAGATCAAACCCCAGCCCTGCCCTCCCTGCAGGGATTCTTGGCCTGTCCCTCAGGTGATGGAGGAGCAGAAACCCTTGCCTTCAAGGGTGGTTGGGAAGAGAGGGAATGGAGAGGTGCAGGCCCTGGTACTTAAGAGGTGCCCAGGCGCACAGCGGGTACTCAGGGAGAGCTGCTCCTCGTCCCCTCCTCCCCTCTTCTTCCCGACTTCCCACTTTCCGCCCTCAAGGGACAAGTCTGCCAGGTCTTGAAAAAGGAAAAACAAAAAAAACACACATTTTCAAATGTCCCTTTTGTATTTTCAGTTACCACCCTAATCCTTTCTTCCCTTTTAGGGTCAAATTTATCCAAAATTGGTCTAGACTCAGGCTCAACTTTGTCACCTGTGCGTAAGTACATACTCAGTCACTCTGTTGAGTCCAACTCTTTGCGACCCTATGGCTCCTCTGTCCATGGGATTTCCCAGGCAAGAATACTGGAGTTGGGGGGCATTCCCTTCTCCAGGGGATCTTCCCAACCCAGGGATTGAACCCGAATCTCCCGCACTGGCAGGTGGATTCTCTACCACTGAGCCACCTGGGAAGCCCTTTTCTCATCCATGCTCATTGAGATCTCCCACCAGGGGAATTCGCCAAGCCCAGGCCTCAGTGCCTTTTTCTGACGTTTAGTAAAGGACACCCTCTTGTCGAAATACTGCCTCTGCCCGACACCTCCTGTCTCAGCAATGGTGCCCGTTCTCCTGTGGAACCAGAGCACCCGCCAAGTGGCTCCTGCTCTTTTCCTTGCCAGAGGGAAAAGCTCCTCTCTCCTCTCCACCCCAGCTCAAGGGCTCCGGCTCCACCTCACACCTTCAGTGTCTGTCCTTCCTTGGCATTTTCCCGCATTTCCCGCTTCAGCTCACACCTCATGGGGGTGCCTTCTCTGGGGTGCCTTCTCTCAGGCTCTCACAGCTTCAACTGGCGGAAGACGCACAAGGTCTGTGTTGAGTCCGGCCCTCAAGGCCGCAGAAGCACAGTTCAGAACCAAGGTCACTTCTGAAGCTGGCTGAGCCCCTTTGTCACCATTGCCAACCTCCCGCCCCCTGCCCTGATCATCACCAGCTGGCTTCCTGACCCTAAATTAAGCAAAAATGCTCACCCTGGTAGTTACCTTAACCTATCACCCAATGCCACCTTGCAGCAGGAATTTTCTTTGCCTTGAGGCTATAACAAATTGGCTGCTGCTGCTGCTGCTAAGTCGCTTCAGTCATGTCCGACTCTGTGCGACCCCATAGACGGCAGCCCACCAGGTTCCCCTGTCCCTGGGATTCTCCAGGCAAGAACACTGGAGTGGGTTGCCATTTCCTTCTCCAATGCATGAAAGTGAAAAGTGAAAATGAGGTCACTCAGCCGTGTCCGACTCTTAGCAACCCCCCGGACTGCAGCCTACCAGGCTCCTCCGCCCATGGGATTTTCCAGGCAAGAGTACCGGAGTGGGGTGCCATTGACTTCTCCGAACAAATTGGCTATGAACACACAAAAGCTGTCGACTCTCCCTGGCCTGTCAGGAGGTGTTGGCCCGATGCCCTTGCAGTGCCCACATTATCTCTGCTCTTCGATCCTAATAAACACTCCTTTCTGCAAAACTCTGTGTCTGCAAATTCTTCTCCAACCCGAGTTCGGACAACTTCAGGGGTCTGGAACCAGACACTGAATTCCACCTCCTCTCCCTGTCAGTTGTGTGACTCCTGGCCAAGCAGACAAGCCAACACACCTGTCTGAGAGGTCCTCTTGGCTTGTGCATGCAGACAGTAATGTCCACCTCACAGGACTGGGCTTCCTGGGTGGCTCAAATGGTAAAGAATCTTCCCACAATGCAGGAGACCTGGGTTCGATCCCTGGGTTGGGAAGATTCCCTGGAGAAGGGCGTGGCAACCCACTCCAGTATTCTCACCTGGAGAATCCCATGGACAGAGGAGCCTGGTGGGCTACAGTCCAAGGGGTCACAAAGAGTCAGACACAACTGAGCAACTGCACTTTCACAGGCCTGGGGCGGTGCTGACATTCTGACTAAAGCATCTTATCTTGTGTTCATGAGGGGCAGGGCGGGTGGTGTGGATGTGAGATCAGGGCAGTCACACAGGGCAGACACTCAGGAGGCCCAGCACTTGGGGTTCGATGCTCTTTGGTTTCTATCTTGAAATTCTTTTTTTTTTAAAAAACCTCGAAATTATTGATAATTTCATCTTTGAACCTGTTTTGGCCCGTGAATGTAATGGGACAATGGAGCCTGCCCCAAGGGGCTTGGAGCCTCTGCTCACACGTGGTGGCGCCTCCCACCTCCCAGGGGTTCTCTGTTGCCTGCTCCCCTTCCTTTCTGGCACTTCCCTCCTCCCCGGCCTCCCAGTCTCCACCCCAATAATCAAGTGATTATTTGCCATGCTTGTCCTCCAGCCCCCCGGGGCAGGGTTGGGGCGGGGGGGACTTCAGAAGCCAGGAGGCACCCGTGGGCCCCTACTGGTGTCTGCGCTCAGGCTACCAGCATCCTCATACCTCAAGGAGCCTGACATTAAACAGCAGATACAGAACGCCATGGCGGGTCCAGACAAAAGAAAAAGTTCTACATCTTTGTACCTCTAATGACAACTTTCCCAGCTTCACAAACAAGAGGCCCCACAGTTTCACCTTGCACTGGGCCTCAGAAATTATGTAGATGACCCTGGAGAGAGGCCAGCAGGGTTATATGGCCCTGGAGGGGTCTTAAAAAATGCCAGTTCTCCCCAAACAAGGTCAAAGAGGCACACTGATGGGAATAAAACGAGGAACCATTCATGGCGCAGTTTTACCCTGAAGCCCTGTCACCAGATGGCACCTGCCGTGGCAGACGACCATTCCAGTCGCCCGTCGTGCTGTAAGGAGCCATTGTGAGCTCGGTGGTGTAAACATGAACTGCTTTGTTATGCCTACAGATTCTGTGGGTGAGGAATGCAGAGCCAAGCAGGGATGGCTTGTCCCACGATGGCTGGGACTGGCAGTGTCCTGAATGGCTGGGGACTGGAGGGTCCACTTCCAAAACTGTTTCCTTACTCCTATGTCTGGTACATCCAGGCGGGAGGCTGGAAGGGCAGGCAGGGGGTGGGAGAGGGCACTGTCTGCCTGACCACTTCCTGACCTTTCCAGCATGGCGGCCTGAAGGTAGTTGGAACTGCTACATGGTGGCTCAGGCTGCCAGCAAACGGTACAGAAGCTGCACCCAATCATTAGTAGCAATATCTGCATCCTTTTCCAAGTAGACATTGGCCTCATAACTTTGAGTGAGTGGGAAAACTGGGGGGCTTTATTTATTCAATAGGTGATCATCTGTACCCCTTCACCTACCTCTCCGGAAGGGCAAGACCTAGAGGTGGTATAAGAAGGCAACCTTAGCCAGCAGCTTCTGACACCAGATTGGTAGAAATCAGGCCTGAGAAGACAGCCCCTTCTCTCAGCCTCAAATATGGTTTGCACACTTAAAATTCTAGAGATTGTTTTGGTTCATTTCCTCATCGTGGTTCTCAGCCACTTTGGTTTTATCTTCCTCTTGGGACTCTTTCTAGTAATGTTGGTGTCCTGTCCACGTTTGCTCTATCAGGAAAGTCAGTGCTTTTCTTCAGAGACAATTTCAGAAGGCAGACAACTCCAAAGCAAGTTGGTTGACAAGAAGGGAATTAATAGTGATGGTGACTGACAGCTAACTATGATGATGCCATAAGGCATAGGGTAGTAAATCACACTGCATCTTGTAACAACTCCGTGAGATGGGCACCAGCGTCATTCTGTTTCACACACAAGGGAACTTAGACACGAACACACTGCTAATAGCAGGTGAGCTCCGGGAGAAATTGAAGCAGTCCGACTCCACCCACCTCTATTTTTAAGGGAGAAAAAAAAAAAAACTATTTTGATACAATTTCAAACAAAGAGAAAAGGAACTCCCATATATAGAACCTGCATTTTTAATCATCACAATGTATTTGTCCAGGGAATAAATAGGTTCTCAAACACAGCAAATAGCTCATCTTAATTCAGAAAGCACCAATATACCCAAAATGAAAATCCAAAACAAAGATTAATCTTGGCTGAAAGTTCCAAAGCCGAAGGGGGAAATGAAGGGTGTCTAATATTTTTTGCACAATTCTTACTCAGTTCTGTATTTATCCTTCCTGAGGTTTACTTACAGCAATAAATAGATTCATAAAAGCTCAGAGAAGTCTTAAGAGACCCTTCAGTGGAACCCCTGGCCCCACCTCCCACGTGTAGCTGATGGGTGAGCAGCCGGGGTGCTCTGCCTCCCAAGGAGCCATGGGGAGCTGGGAACCCAGGGGCCTTAGAACTGGAAGCCCAGCCTTGTCACTTAGAGGCTGTGTGACCTTGGACAAGGCCTAACCTCACAGAACCTCGGTTTCCTTGCCAGTAAATGGAGCTAAGAATGCTGACCTCAGGAGGTTATACGTGCTGCGTGCTAAGTCGCTTCAGTCCTGTCTGACTCTTTGGAACCCTATGGACTATAGCCGACCAGGCTCCTCTGTCCATGGGATTCTCCAGGCAAGGACACTGGAGTGGGTTGCTGTACCCTCCTCCAGAGAATCTTCCCAACCAGGGATCGAACCCAAGTCTCTAACATCTCCTGAATTGGCAGGTGGGTTCTTTATCACTAGCGCCACCTATGGAGAGAATTAAGTGAGAAAAGCTCGGGAAGACCTTGGCATTTAGCATGGATACAATAAATGTCCCTTTTTTTCTACTTTTTTTTGGCCCCACTAAATGGCTTGTGGGGTCTGGTTTTCCAGACCTCAGTTCCCCTTTCAGGGGCTGAATCTGTGCTCTGCGCAATGGAAGTGTGGGGTCCTAGCCACTGGGCTGCCAGGCAAGCCCCTCTGCCTTTTCAAATAGCTTTTTCCCTACTTAGGATGATTCCTCTAGAATACAGCCCCAGAAGTAGAATTACTGGGTCAATTGGAATAAAAATTTACATGACCCTTGATCTGTATTGCCAACGAGTTTTCCAGAAGGTTCCAGTGATTGGTGGTACCTGAGATTGCCAGTTTCACCATTTCTTGGCCTAAGTTGTTGGTTTTTTTCCTTTCGGGTATTAGAAAAAAGCAAAGTATCATATCACTGTGTTAAGTTGTATATTTTTCATTAATCAGCAGGTGAGTATTTCCCCACATCTATATTCCCTGTTTTCCGGCTTGCTTGTTCGTGACCTTTGACTATTGGAGAATCAGTATTTTTTAAATTAATATGTTGAATTATTTTTTACAACAAACAAATTAACTTCTTATACATTTACTGTGAGTGTTTGTTCCTAGAAGGTCATGTGACAACAGGAGCAGAGACTGGGGTGATGCAGCTACTAATCAAGGATTGAGACCACCACCAGAAGCTAAGAGAGGGCAGAGCAGGATGTGACCCAGAGTCTCAGAGGGAGCATAGCCCCACTGATACCCTGATTTCACACTTCTGGCCTCCAGAACGGTGAGACAGTATCTTTCTGTCGCTTTACGTACCCACCCGGCCCCAGTTTGTGGTACTTTGCTGTGTCAGCCCAGGAACTGAATGTGCCAAACTAAGGCCAAATTTTCCTATTAAAATTGGACCCAAGGAGAATGAGGCAGAGATGATCCCAATGATACATGTGGACATGCCAGGCATGTAGAAGAAAAGTGCTGTTTTCCTACCATCTAGAAAAAAAGAGGGGAAAGTTTGATCTCTAGCTTGCAAATTACACTGAAATAAAACCCAAATGACTGAAAGATTTAAACGTTAACAAGAGAAACCCTAAGAATACTAAAGGTAAACATGGAAACAAATTTTTCTCAGTGCAGGGAAGGCATTTCTAAGCAATATATACAAATGCCAGAAGCTATAAAAAATTGATACACTGAACCACACAAAAGTCAACTTTCAGCACCATAAGAAATACTTTCAGCAAAATCAAAGGTCAAATGGCACACTGGGAAACAATATTTGCAACTCAATTCACAGACAAAGGATTCATTTCTTTTAATAAAGAGAGCTCTAAAAATCAGCAAGAAAAGACCAGGTAGAAAAAGTCAAAAGATGTGAACAGACAATTCACAGGAGGGAACATGCAAATAAATGAAATATATAAAAATATAGCCACCACCCTAATAAGAGAAACCACACTGTTGGGTGAGACAGCTTGGACCAAAGTTAAAAAAAAAAAAAAAAGAAATTTGCCAATTACCTCCCAAATGTTTTCAGTCTATTCTTGACTGACAAAGGCAGAAGGTCAAGACCACAGTTGCTGGGTTACCTCTTAAGATTCTTTGCAGTGTTGGGGGTCATAATTGTCCGGGTCATATTTTTACCTATTAGCATTATCCGAGGGTCAAGCCATCAGTTGTATTTGAAAAGGGGATTCTAGCAAATGGTTAACTAAAGTGTAAAGGTTAACAATCTGAGTTTGATTCTTGGTTCTGCCATTTGCTAGCTGTATGATCCTGGGTAAGTCGTTTAATGTTGAGCCTCAGTTTCCTCATCTATAGAATGGGGATAATGTAGCACCTACTTCATAGGGTTGTTATGAAGACTTAATGAGTTTATGGGGCTTCCCTTGTAGCTCAGTCGGTAAAGAATCTGCCTGCAGTGCAGGAGACCCAGGTTCAATCCCTGAGTTGGGAAGATCCCCTGGAGAAGGAAATGGCAACCCACTCCAGTATCCCTGCCTGGAAAATCTCATGGACAGAGGAGCCTGGTGGGCTGCAGTCCATGGGGGTCGCAAAGAGTCGGGCACGACTCAGCAACTAACACTTACTTAATGTGTTTATATATGCAAACCATTTAGAACAGTGCCTGCCACATGGTAAGAACCATATATTATTACCACCACAGGGTGACCCTAACATTTGGAAGAAAATTTTTTTGTGTGTAATCAACAAACCACTTATTCTTAAAAACTCTGTGCTTCCAGATTTGGCGGCCACTGCATATGTGCTGCTGCTGCTGCTAAGTCGTGTCTGACTCTGTGCAACCCCATAGACGGCAGCCCACTAGGCTCCTCTGTTCTTGGGATTCTCCAGGCAAGGACACTGGAGTGGATTGCCATTTCCTTCTCCAATGAATGAAAGTGAAAAGTGAAAGTGAAGTTGCTCAGTGTGCCCAACTCTTAGTGACCCCGTGGACTGCAGCCTACCAGGCTCCTCTGCTAGATGTTTTTAAATACCGTATCTTCTTAAATCTTTCCCGTTGTCCTGTAAGCTTTGCTTTGAAACTGTAAGCTTTGCTTTGAAAGTGAAAGTTACTTGGTCAAGTCCTACTCTTTGTGACCTCATGGACTTAGTCCATGGAATTCTCCAGGCCAGAATGCTGGAGTGGGTAAGCCTTTTCCCTTCTCCGGGGGACCTTCCCAACCCAGGGATCGAACCCGGGACTCCCACATTGCAGGCGGATTTTTTTACCAGCTGAGCCACAAAGGAAACCCACGAATACTGGAGTGGGTAGCCTATCCTTTCGCCAGGGGATCTTCCCTACCCAGGAATCGAACCGGGGTCTCCTGCATTGCAGGTGGATTCTTTACCAACTGAGCTATGAGGGAAGCCCTAGGTTTGCTTTTAGAAGCTCCATTTCACCAAAAAGAAAACAAAGAATCAGAGAGGTTAAGTTACCTCTCCAAGATCACACAGCTTGAAAGGGCCAGGGTCAAGACTCCAGTCTCCTCGGCTCGGGCTATTTCTACTCCATCTCAGGCCGGCACCTCCGGAGTGTCTTTCTCAGTCCCCAGAGGCACCCTGTGACCCACTGAGAGTGGAAAATTTCAGCCCTGTTCCAGAGGGCAGGCTCCTCCCTGGCCCCGACGCTGCCGCCTACCCCGCTGATTTATAGAGAAGGTGGGGAGCATTCCCCATATTCCAATCCCACCCCGACCCGGGATTCCTAAAGTGGAGAGACAGGCAGACTGTGGGCTCCGCCCCCTGAGAACTCACAGGGGCGGCGGCGGGGCGGGCGGGGCGGAGCAGGTGTGGGAAGAGCGCAGAGCCTCAGAGCGAGAGGCCTGCCTCGCGTTTACAGTCCCGGGGTAAACAGCGGCCCGCAATTCCCTCCAACGCTGCTGCTCGGGTCCGCGCCCCAGAGTCTCTTGGACGCCTCCATCCAGGCTTGTTCTACCGGACGATCAACGCGTGCGGAGTGTGCAGCGCGACCTGTTTCTAAATAGATCTCATTTGGGCCGGGCCTTTGAAAGCCAGCCAAAGGCCCCAACCTAAAATAGTCAGCCTACTGCCCTGTTATTTTCACGGCTTAAAAAAAAAAATCCTTCCAAAGCAAAGCAAGTATTTTTCTCTCAGGCCGGCTTAGAATAGCAACACCTATTTACTCGGAGGGAGGAGACTGCTGGGCGAGTTTCAGCGCCCGGGTGATTATCCAGACCGGGGGACCCAGTACAGTCGGCCCGCGAGAGAGGGTTCCCCATCAAGGGCGGGGTCCTAGGTCTTTACCCCAAGGACTCCTCCAGCCCCTGCCCCACCCCAGTACCCAATCCATATCCTGTCCCCCGACCTCCAACACACACTTCACTTTCTAAGCTGCTCCTAGTCCTCCAGGTCATGACGGCAGGGCCCGGCTTTCATGCTGGGTGTCTCCCTTCAGCCTTCAGAACATCTGCAACCTTCACTCTTTGCTTCTCTCCGTGGCCAGAGAATGAATTTCCCGTGGCCCTGTGGCTCCCAACCGAAAGAGCTCCCATCAGCCATGAATCATAATCACAACTAGATTTTTAGGGAGTGCTCACGGGCTGTCAGAAACCATGCTAAGCATTTCTCCTCTGTTATCTCAATGAAGTTTTTAAGCCTGCTGTTCTAGGAGGTTCTCATTTTGCAGAAAACTGAAGTGCCCAGGGTCACACAGGCAGAGGACAAAGGCTGGCAGATCTGAACCCACCCGAATGGCTCCCTGTGTGAGTTCTAGATCATTCTCTCATCATTGTAGCTTTTCAGTACATACAGATGATAATACCCCATCTTGTACTACACATACTTGTGGCCATCTGCTAACATGAGCCCCAAATGCTACTACTTCTAGGGAGGGGCTGGGAGTGAAAGTTTGAGACATTTTTTTTTACTTGTCTCTTTACATGTTCTCGTTTGTGTTTTTTTACGAGCATGTATTTTTATTATCATCAGAAAAACAATAGTTTGAGAAAAATAAGGAGGAGCAAGGGCTCAGTGTCTCTGGCAGAGGTGGCGTGTATCGAGGCTGACAGCACACCACTCAGGAGCAGGAGCCCCAGCACTGCCACTTCCCAGCTGTGTGACCTTGGGTAGCTCCCCTAGCATCTCTGTGTGTTTCCTCACTTACGGAATTGGAGGCTAATAATAGCATCTATCTCATAGGCTGGGCAGGAGGATGAACTCATTAAAAGTGCTTGAGGCAGCATCGGGAACACTGTAAGGAGCCTGCCAGTAGCCAACACCTCAGCGCGCAGAGGAAAGAAAAAGGGATGCAAAAGCAAAGCCCCCAGGGCCCCAGCAAGTGTGAGAGGTCAGCAGCTATCAGGACTCCAAGGGGTAAGGCTTGTGGCAATCAGGAAAGTACACAACTGTGGCAGGAAGGGGCTGCAGAGGGCTGTTTTTCTTTGGCTGTGCTGGGCCTTGGTTGCTACGCACTTTCTCTAGATGTAATACATGCAGTTCTCTTGCGGGGGCTGCTCTTGTTGCAGAGGACAGGCTCTAGGGCGCGAGCGCTTCAGTAGTTCCGGTATGTGGGCTTAGTTGCTCCTTGGCATTTGGGATCTTCTGAGACCAGGGATTCAACCCTTGCCCCCTGCATGGACAGGCGGATTCCTAACCACTGGACCACCAGGGAAGTCCAGGCTGCAGTGTTTTAAGATCCAAAGCATTTTCTGAAAGAGTTGTGACTCCAGGATTTTATTGCAAGTCTCTTAAAGTTTAGTGTTGGCTCATGAAACGGATGCTGAAACTGAAGCTCCAATACTTTGGCCACTTGATGCAAAAGAGCCAACTCATTGGAAGAGACCCTGGTGCTGGGGAAGACTGAAGGCAGGAGGAGAAGGGGGTGACCGAGGATGAGATGGTTGGATGGTATCACTGACTCGATGGACATGAGTTTGAGCAAACTCCGGGAAAGGGTGAAGGACAGGGCAGCCTGCTGCGCTGCAACTCACAGGGTTGCAAACACAACTTAGTGACTGAACAACAAGAACAAATTGAACAATGACAAGAAGGGTCTGTAGAGCCCTTTGGCCCTAGGCGGTCAGCCGGCAGCTTCAATGGTCCTGGCTCCCCAGAGGAGCCCTGACACCCAGCAGCAGACAGAGAGACAGGATGAGTCACAGATACCCATGGTGAAAGGGAGGCGGCACCAGCTAACTAGATAGGGATTCTCGTCTTCATTTTACAGAGGAGTCACCGAGGCTCAGAGAGCGGGAGCAATTTATCCAACGTCATACAGCATAGTGTGTGATGGAACCAGAATTGTTGATTCCAAAGACAGTACTTCTGAAGCTATTTATGTTTCATACTTTCCTTCTTTAACATTTCCTCCAACCTGAACTTTCTGACAATAGTGATTAAGAGAAAAACTTTCTCCCTGTAGCACTTCTCTCTCTCTTTTTTTTTTTTTTTTTGCCTTGAAATAAAAAATGTTGACTGCCAACATTGTCTCTAAATGAAATGAGGTTTTTCTCCGCAGGGCGCACAGATGGTTAGATCCCAGGTGCAGCTGGCCCCATGCCCTGGCACTGGCTTGAAGTCATCTGCCTCCACTCAGCATCCCTCTGAACACGTCAGCAACTGCTCTTGAAGTGCCTGCTCCCCATGAAGGATCCTGCTAACTGTTAAGAAACCAATCAGAGCCCTGCAACCATCAGAGGCTAAAGTTGGGTGACGATGAGGTTGGAAAGATGGCTTACATCCAGGCAGCCCCTGACAACACGCCAGGCACTCTGAATCTTCACAACAGTCCACTTCTAGTGTGAAAACTCCTGGGTGTTACCCTGTGATGAGGGGATTAGTATCCCCAATGTACACCTGATAAATCAAAAGATCTGAAAGAAGAAGGAATTCCCTCAAGGTTATGTGCGTTGTAAGAGAGAAGTTACAGGGCTTCTCTGGTGCCTCAGTGGTAAAGATTCTGCCTGCCAATGCAGGAGACATGGGTTCGATCCCTGATCCGAGGAGATCCCACGTGCAGCAAATTGAGCCCGTGTACCACAACTACTGAGCCTGTGCTCTAAAGCCCACCTGCTGCAAAACTAGTGAAGCCCGCACACCTAGAGTCTATGCTCCGCAACAAGAGAAGCTGCCGTAGCCAAAGAAGCTGCACGCCTCAACTCGAGAGTAGCCCTGGCTCACCACAACCACAGCAAAGCCCGCCTAGCGGCAAAGACCCGGCGCAGCCAAAAATAAGTAAAATTACATATCAGTTCAGTTCAGTCACTCAGTCGTGTCCGACTCTTTGCACACCCATGGACAGCAGCATGCCAGGCTTCCCTGTCCATCACCAACACCCAGAGCTTACTCAAACTCATGTCCATTGAGTCGGTGATGCCATCCAACCGTCTCATCCTCTGTCGTCTCCTTCTCCTCCTGCCTTCAATCTTTCCCAGGATCAGGGTCTTTTCCAATGAGCTGGCTCTTCGTATCAGGCGGCCAAGCACTGGAGCTTCAGCTTCAACATCAGTCCTTCCAATGAATATTCAGGACTGATTTCCTTTAGGATGGACTGATTGGGTCTCCTTGACTTTACTTCTGTCAGCAGTCACATCTACACCTGGGCGTTGTTTTCACTTTGACTACATTTCTTCATTCTTTCTGAAGTTATTTCTCCACTCTTCTCCAGTAGCATACTGGGCACCTACTGATCTGGGGAGTTCATCTTTCAGTGTCATATCTTTTTGCCTTTTCATACCGTTCATGGGGTTCTCAAGGCAAGAATACTGAAGTGGTTTGCCATTCCCTTCTCCAGTGGACCACACTTTGTCAGAACTCTCCACCGTGACCCGTCCGTCTTGGGTGGCCCCACACAGCATGGCTCATAGTTTCATTGAGTTAGACAAGGCTGTGATCCATGTGACCAGTTTGGTTATTTTTCTGTGATTGTGGTTTTCTATTAAAAAGAGAGAGAGAGAAGTTACATCTCTCTAGACTCTTGCTCCTCCACACATTGTCCCTGACCAGCAGCCTCGGAATCACCTGGGAGCCTGTTAGAAACACACAGTCTCAGACCCACCTCAGACCTGCTGGTCAGAGGTAGCATTTTACAGGACCCTACAGTGAGTCTCAAGCACATCAAGGTTTGCGAGATGCTGCCCTAACTGCATCCCTGCCTCGGTCTCCTGTACATTCCAGACTCTGTTGGCCACAGTAGGCAGCTTTTTGCTCTTTACTTTCTAGAAGTACTTTGGCTTCAAACCTGGCACTTGGAAGGAAATCCTAACTGTAAGTACCACGAATCAATATTTGCATATCATTTCCCCTACAGGTGGCCCAGTTTACTCAGGACTGAGGGGGCTTCTTAGGATACTGGACTTTCAGGACTAAAACTGGGGCAGTTCTGAGCAAACTGGGGTGGCTGGTCACCGTATCCCTCTTCCCAGCCCCTCCAACACAGGCATTTCCTTTCACAGAGTAGTTCTCAGCCCTACATGCACCTTCAAATCACCTAGTGAGTTACGAGAAAAACAAATGTCCACTCACTAAACCAGATGAATTAAATCAGAACCTCTGGGGGCAGGTCTGGCCACTGATATGTTAAAAAAAATTTCCCCATGTGATTCGAGTACACAGCCAGGGTCAAGAGCCACTATTTCTGCCTACAGTTATTTTTTTGTTGTTGTTCTAAGTAGCACCTTTTTCCGGCTTTCCCGATGGCTCAGAGGTAAAGAATCTGCAATGCAGGAGGCAAAAGAGATGCGGGTTCAGTCCCTGGGTCGGGAAGCTCCCCTGGAGTAGGAAATGGCAACCCACTCCAGTATTCTTGCCTGGAAAATTCCATGGACAAAGGAGCCTGGTGGTCTATAATCCACAGGGCCGCAAAAGATGGCTGGCCCAGCCAACACCATGGGGAGCTGAGCTGGCCAGTCCACAGAACTGCAAGATTATAAATTGCTGCTGTTTTCAACTTTGCTGGGATTGCTATTCAGCCATAGATAACAGCCTATGTGTGTCTATACGAGGCATTGCTATCTACTTGGGGTTCTCATACATACCACTGAAAACACGGGACACTGGCTTAGGAACAGGGCAGGGGGCAGAGTATGGGCGGCCTTGAAGAGGCTGTATTGGGATCTACGAGACTGTGAGGGAATTGTTATGGGAGCCTGAGGAAAGGGGACCCAACTTATGTATTGGCTGAAGAATTCAGTGTTCCCTGTAATAACACGGAAAACAGAAATTATAGTTCACGGACTCGTTGCTCTGGCTGAGGAAAGGTCAAGGCAGAATGCTGAAAGAGCCAACTGGTTCATCTCAACTGAGGGATGGAGAGAGGATGAGACTGAGAAAGAGCTTTTCTGTATTCCTCTGGAATCTAGAGGAAATGCTTCTTATCTCAAACTTGGTAGGTTGGAAAATGAGACTGTTTCTCATTTCCAACCTCTAAGCCCCTCAAAAATTCTCAAGGGAAATAAGAACCCAGGGGAAGGAAGGAACCTGGTGGCGAAGATCAAAGCCAGGGTGCTGCCTGTGAGAGGTGGCCATCAGGTCAAGATCAGATCCGAAATGCAGACACAAGACCCCTTCTTAAGACCTTAGGTGCATTTCAGGGTACACAGATAGGGCCTCTTGGCCAGACAACATGCTTCTAGGGATCTCAGAAGGTGTGTCCCTTAGCAACCTGCATGTGGATCAGAGGGTCTGGGTTTGGGAAGAAACGCTTGGGAAAGCTGTGGCTTTTGCCTAACGAAATAGATCATTTACTACATAGGAAATGCACAAAAGCTTTCATTTTACTAATTCGGACTGAGAGGAACAGAACTATTATATGTATACAGTTGTCCCTAAGGATCCATGGGGGATTCATTCTAGGACCCCCATGGATACCAAAATCCACTGATACTCAAATCTCTCATATACGATGGCCAGGTATTTGCAGTGTTTGGGTTTGGGTTTTTTTTAGATTTATTTTTTTATGTGGACCATTTTTTTAGAAGTCTTTATTGAGTTTGGTAAATATTGCTTCAGTTTTATGTTTTGGGGTTTTGGCCCCGAGACATGTGGGATCTTAGCTGCTCAATCAAGGATGAAACCCGCACCCCCTGAATTAGAGAGTGCAGTCTTAACCTCAGGACACGCGGGAGCCGCCCCAAGATGAGTGAGGTATTGATAAAACTTGGATGCTTGGCAAGCCATTAGGGTCCCGGAGAAGAACCTGAACTGGGCCCTTTGGGATCTGCAAGTTCTGAGTTCTGTCTGCACAGACGCCACCTCCGTGACTTCCCAATGGCCTAGTATTTGCATATAACCTACATATATCCTCCCATACAATTTAAATCCTCTCTGGATTGCTTGTGATACCTAATAAAATGTAAATGCTATATAAATAGTTGTAAATACAACAGTAAATAGTTTTTAGTGGGGGCGGGGTGTGCACCTCAATCCCTGAAATCTGTCTCTGCTTTCTACAGTGATTGGACCGAACAGAACAAGGGACACCTGTTCTTCCAGCCTCGGCCACCCTCCAACCTCTTTCCTAGCCACAACCTTTGGCACCAATCTCTCAGCCATCCTCGGCCTCCAGGACCAGCCAATGCCAAGCTCTGATCTTAGCTCCTTATTGCAGATCAACGGAGCTCCCGCATTCCTCAGAATTACTCCACTGTGGTGGAGGCCACCATCACCCGCCCCGTCAACATGCATCTTCGGGCCTCCCACACCCACGTCTCTCTGGGCGTCTATTTCCACCAGTGACCACATGGCTCTGGAGGGCGTGGACCACTTCTTGGGCGAGTCGGAGGAAGAGAGACATGATGGGGCAGAGTGTCTTTTGCAGATGCACGTGGCTGCCGCCCACACTTCCAGGACACGCAGGAGCCGTCCCAAGATGAGTGAGGTATTGATAAAACCTGGATGCTTGGCAAGCCATTAGGGTCCCAGAGAAGAACCTGAGCTGGGCCCTTTGGGATCTGCAAGTTCTGAGTTCTGTCTGCACAGACGCCACCTCCATGACTTCCTGGAGAGCCTCTTCCTGGGTGAGGAGGTGAAAATCATCAAGAAGAAGGGTGACCACCTGCCTAACCTCTGCAAGGATCACCCTCCAGAACAACTGGGAGCCTCTCGGGCAAACTCCTGGTATCACGGCTCCTGCCTGCAGCCACTAGGCAGCTTTTTAACTGCCCTGGCACCCTCTCCCAAACTGCAGGCCAAATGGAAACAAGAAAGCTTTTTGCAGGGAAAAAAAAAATGTCACTGGACTGCAACAAATTCAGGTATCACTTTTTGAAACTTCCTGGAATTTTCTTCCCAAATATTTTTGACCCACGGATGGTGGAATCTGCGTATGGAGGGCCAACTGTATGTAAAATAAAAATACATATATATAGACATGCATTATATGTAATTTTATGGGTGAAGGGGGTCAAAGGGTTAAAAAAATGATTAAAATTTTTAAAAGAAACATGATAAAACAGCGTGACCTTTGTGACTCCCAAGTGCCTAAGGGCAGGAATCAGACAAACATGAACCATTTCTTAAGGAAAAGAAGGATGACTCAGAGGGTGGAGCCAAGCAGAACCCTTCCCAGGGAGCAGACCTGGGCCCCAGACAACACAGATTCCTCAGCTCTGGCGCACGGAGAACTGCACCCAGCAGAATTTCAGAATTGCGATGCACCTGTGACGGCGCTGCCTCCCCTTCTGAATGGCGTGTACATTGCGGTGCTGCAGTTCCTGTCTCATTTATATGCCAGGTACGGGGGGCAGATGACTTCCCTCTAGTCCCCAGGCCTTCAGATCAAGGGGAGCCTGGCCCAAGTGCCTCATCAACAACTGGTTGAGAAGCCAGACTTCCACCCTGCCCTTGGGGCTGAAATCAGGTGAGAATCTAGGGGTCATGGGAAGTGGGGGAAAACATTCATTCTGCACAAGCGGGGGAGCTTGGAGACGGGGTAGGAGATGGCCTCCAAAGATGCCCCGAAGGAATCATGGTGCCCGGCATGTATCCCTTTGCGCAGTCCCCTCCAGTGTCGTATTTGGGCTGGTCCGGGACCTGCTGTAATCAACAGAGGTGGCAGAGTGATGCAGTGCCAGCTCAGGGCTCACAAATCAAAGGGCCCAGGCAGTTTCAGCTTCCGCAGTTTGAGAAGCCCCTTGTACCGGAAAGACCACAGGAGAGAAAGGGCTCATGGAGAAGGAGAGGCCCCGAAACGACTTGCAAAGAGAGCTTCAGCCTTCCCTGTCTCGCTGTAGCCAAACTTCCGGCCATCCCCACCAAGCGCCGTGAGACACGAGGGTGCCGTCTTGGACGCTCCAGCTGAGTCCCCAGTGGCCTGCCACGGCATGGCAGCAGATGGAGCAGAAGCGACCCCAGATGAGCCCAGCCAACCCAAGGCGTCATGAGAGAGAATAAAATGGTAGCATTCTTCAGCCTCTATATTGTGAGGGAACTTGTTATGCAGCAGTGACTAGTCCGATCCGAAAGTGAAGAACAGGCAAGCCCACTCAAGGTGCCCACATAATCAGCTTCCAGAGGCAGGGAAGCGGGAGAGTGGACGTGGAAGAGGCAAAGAAGGTCAGAGTAAGATGGAAACAGGGCCAAGGGCTACTCCCGGAGGAACCCCAACAGTTCACAGTAGAGCCTTTGCAGGAGGTCGAGCCTGCAGAGGGGACAGAGAAGGGGCGGCCGGAGAGGCAGGGAACACTAGGCCTGTGCACTGTCGGGGAAGCCAAGAGCAGAAGGTGATGGGAGGAGGGAACTGTCCACCAACTCTCACGCTGCTCGGATGTCAGGTGAGAGGAGGACGAAAGATTCATCAAGACTGCTGGCCCTCAGGAAAGCTATTTAAAGTTCTCCTTGGGGCCTCCCCAGTGGCTCCGTGCTGAAGAATCTGGCTGCCAATGCAGGAGACATGGGTTCGATCCCTGATCCGGGAAGATCTCCACATGCGGTGCGGCAACAAAGCCCGTGCGGGACAACGACTGAGTCTGTGCTCTAGAAACGGGGGCCACAACTGCCAAAGCCCACGCACTGCGAGCTCGCGCTCCGCAACGAGAGAAGTCCCCACAGTGAGAAGCCCTTGCCCCAAGGCTAGAGAGCAGCCCCTGCTCATGGCAACTAGAGAAGAACCTGTGCAGCCCAGAAGACCTAGCACGGCCAAAAATAAATAAATACATAAAATTATTTGTAAAACGTTCTCCTTGGGCTTAGTCCTGTACTTCTTCCCTTCGTGGGCAGCGTTAAATGAACGAGTCTGAAAGCAGTCCTGGCAAAGGACCTGGGACTGTTCCCAAACTGTGAACATCCGAGCGGCCGGCAAATCCACGAAGAAGCGCGCAGCCTCGTTAGTCCTCAGGGACATGCACATTCAAACCACAATGAAATTCCATTTCACACCCACCCGACTGGCTATAAATAAAAAGCCAAACAATACCAGGATTTGGCAAGGATGCTGAACAAACGGAACTCTCAGGCGTTGCTGGTAGGAATGAAAGTTGGTACGACCATCACGGCATCTTGGTTTGATATTAACTGGTGTGGTTGAGGATGCGCATGGTGTGTTGGGACAGGTTCCCCAGGAAACAGACTCTGAGGAGGATTGCATGCAGGAGCTTTACTGAAAAGTGCTGTCAGCAACACCACCTGCAAGGGAGGAGGAGAGACCTCCAGAGCTGTCCTGAATTGACAGGGTGGGGCTTTGAGCCCTGGTACCCTTAATTTGGGGCTTCCCCGGCCGCTCAGTGGTAAAGAATCCACCTGCAATGCAGGAGGCTGCCTGCAATGCAGGAGACACAGGTTCGATCCCTGGGTCAGGAAGACGCCCTAGAGAAGGAAATGGCACCCCACTCCAGTATTCTTGCCTGGGAAATCCCATGGACAGAGGAGCCTTGCGGGCTACAGGCCATGGGGTTGCAAAAGAGTCGGACACGACTGAGCAACTAAACCACCACCGCCGCCACCACCCCACCCCCTGATTTGGCTACTCACTGGCTGACTGGCTGGGGGGTGTCCCTAAGGAGGGGTCCTAACCTTGGACAAGATAGCCCCGTCATGAGAGGGCAAGATTCCTGGCAGCTGGTGCCTCAGCCCTGCAGGAGACCCGGGTGCACACCACACCATTCACTACAGTTCCGGACCATCCGGACCTTCTCCTTCATTAAATAAAACACTATCCCAGACCATCTCTGCCAGGATTCTGATCTATTGGTTTTTCTGGGGAAACTTTCAGTTAGTAGAATTAGCTACAGCTCTCACGATCCAGGTAGTATATCATTATCTCCCTCCTAGTACCCATTCTAGATGCCCCCCCAACCCTCAGCTGGATCCTCTACTGGTCTAGGTGGCTTACCTAACCAGACAGCCCAGACCTTCATCCCTGAGAGGTCTGAGACCCTGGTCACCACGCTCATCTTGGTTATGGTTGCTGCATCTGTCTATTTACCATCAAAATCGGTCAAAGAAGAACCAAGAAACAGTCAAGAGGATCATCTGGACCACCGAGTGTATTCTCTGTCCAGTCGTATAACAGCAGCCCTGTCTCTTCCTGATGTCATGATCAACACACCTGCCGGGGTAGGGGGTGCTTTCCTAACGGCTCAGTGGTAAAAAATCTGCCTGCCAATGCAGGCGACGTGGGTGCAATCCCTAGTCTGGGAAGATCCCACATGCCCCGGGGCAACGAAGCCCATGTACCACAACCACTGAGCCCACTACTCAAGTCCACAAGCCCTGGAGCTTGTGTTCTGCAACAAAAGAAGCCACTGCAATGAGAAGCCCACACACTGCAACTAGAGTAGCCGCGCTCACTGCCACGAGAGAAAAACCAGCACAGCCACGAAGACCCAGCACAGCCAAAAATAAATAAATAAAATTATATATATATAAAAGAAGAACCAAGAAACGCTCACAAGGGTCGCCTGGAAGATTGAATGGATTCTTCTCTGTCCGGTGGTATGGCAGCAGCCTGGTCTCCTCTTGAGGTCATAGTCGATTCATCTGCCTGGAGGCTGACTTCTCTTCCTGCTTGCTGGTCTCTTGGCACAAGGAACCTGAAGCAATCAGGTAGCGGCTAGAGCTGAAAGTTCAGTGGGCTTCTTGTGTATCCTGGTGGAACCATCCCCTTGCTGGGAGCCCAGACCTCGAGACCCACAGAGCCTAGGGTGGTGAGGATGGGAAGTCCAGATTCTCCCCCTGGCTCACTCGGAGTACGGGGACAGGGGCACTCTTAACTTTACTTACTGACACCCCAGCTCTGCCATTTCTGCGTATTGTAGGCAGCACCCATTCATGGTTTCGGTTTAAGATGAACCCTGAAAGAGATAGAAAAATGATTTTTTCCTCAAGTGGGTCCCTGAGTTTCATCTCTGTCTTTTTTTTCCTGCTAAAGTGTTTTAGTTTCGACCTATCAAACATTTTTAATATAACAATTCTTGAATATACAAAGTTCCATCACAACAGCATCTACAGAGTGGGGTAGGGGTGGGGCTATGAAGGGGAAAGACAGTTTTTTAGGTTCCTGACTGTTTCCTTCACCTCTGTTGCCTGTGAGAACATGGTCTTTGCAGAGGACGAGGCGGTTCAGCCAGAGGCCAGGGGCTGCACAGCCCACTGTAAGGCGGCCCCTCCAACATGACATCATTGCCACTTCTCGGGAAAGCCAGATCTGCTTAGGAGACAAGAGGGAAGTGGTTGTTACTGAGAAGAAACTCATCATTCTTCAGTGCTCTGCTGACCATGCCTTTGGGGGCATAGGATAGAGTTTCCTAGAGACTGCTGGATTGAAAAGAGCTAAAAATCCACCTGGGAGAAGAACAGAAACTGAGTGTGAGCCTACTTCCTGCCAGGATGTCTTGCTGATGACTCTGGAAAGCTAGCATCGTGGTCCGCTGGATGTTTGGAAGGGAAAGGGATGACAGAGCCTTTGGCCCAGCAGGGCTGCAGTCTTGCCAAGTATTGACCAAGAAAGCCTCCAGGCAGGCCGGGGAGGTCTGTGGGAAGCAGCTTTTGGCAAATGGTCCTCAAGGGAGCCTGGTGGTACATTAGCTTTCAGGCAGAATTTATTGCGTGTGTGGAAGAGAGAAAAGATACAAGTCAGAAAGTATTTAAGAACTAAAGTATCTCCTTGGGGCTTCCCAGGTGGCGCTAGTGGTAAAGAACCCACCTCCCAAAGCAGGAGATGCCAGGGACACGGGTTCAATCCTTGGGTCAAGAAGATCCCCTGGAGGGGTGCATGGCAACCCACTCCAGTACTCTTGCCTGGAGAATCCCCTGGACAGAGGAGCCTGGCGGGCTACAGTCCACAGGGTCGCAAAGAGTCGGGCACGACTGTAGCAACTGAGCACGCTTGCACCTCCTTCTTACAGGTCTGTGGGGGTGGAAATGAGATAATACTTCTGGGTTTGGGAGAGAGACCCAAAACTTGTTATCTTTTGGGGGCCTGGTTTGATGGTTTGGATGTACATTTTAGCCCTGAACTCCTCATAAGTCCGAAAGTGAAAGTTGCTCAGTCGTGTTTGACTCTTTGCGACCCCATGGGCCATACAGTCCATGGAATTCTCCAGCCCAGGATACTGGAGTGGGTAGCCTTTCCTTTGTCCAGGGGATCTTGCCAACCCAGGGATTGAACCGAGGTCTTCCTCATTGCAAGCAGATTCTTTACCAGCTGGGCCACAAAGGAAGCTCAAAGCCTCCCCCAACCCAGCAGTTCCTGGGCAATGTGGTGTGTGGTAATTCCAGGGGGTCCCATGGTCAAATGTCTACGGCTGTAACTTCTTTGCTGTAAAATGAATCCCTTGGTCCAATGTGATATTTTCTGAGACCTAATGCCAGTGGATCAAACGCTCTATAAACCTTTAGATTGGCTGAGAACTTGTAACCAGGAGAGCTAACCCCATGGTCCAAGTATGTGTCAGTCCCAGTCAACACAAATGCTCCTGAGTAGAAGATGTCCATTGTAATCAACTTGCCGCCGAGTGACTGGCGGTGAGCTCCTTGAAGAACAGTGCCATGTTGGCAGCTCCACGTTCATCTTTGTTGCTGGAAAATTGGACATTCAGCAGCAGCAGTAACCAGATCATCCCTCTTTTTAATATCGATCTACATATCTGGCTACACTGGGTCTTAGTTGCGCCATGTGGCATCTCTTGTTGCGGTGCATGGACTCTCCAGCGGCGTGTGGGCTTCCTTGCTCTGCAGCGCGTGGAATCTTATTTCTCCGACTGGGGATTGAACCCAAATCCTCTGCATTGCAAGGTGGATTACTAACCAATGGACCCCCGGGGAAGTCCCCAAATCATTCTCAGTGAATGCAGAGCCTCTCTCCTGCCACGTAAGCTCCACTAGTGAGCCTACTGTGCCAAATCTGAGGAGATCAGTGACAGAAGCTAACTGCTGATGTAGCTGAGTTGCCCTTTCTGCTTGGTCACCTAGTACCTCTTCAATGATGAATGCTTCCCACGGACGCTGATGCATGGCACAAAGACCTTCCCTCCCTGTGTCCACTCCTGTGGGTCCACACACGTCCCGCTTTCCAGACCTCCTTGTTCCCAATCTTTAGTATTTATCCTTCCCGTTTTTCCCACTGCCCATAAGTCTGTATTTCTTCTTACCTCGGGCAGCTTCTCTTGCCCACAGAGTGGATGTGATGCCCACGTGATCTGCTCAAAGCCCTGCCCAGTGGGAAGTTTCTGCCTCATTTATCATCTGTGAGGGTCACTGCGGAATGAGGTTGCCTTATGGCTAGCCTCTGTCTTCAGCTTCTACCCACACACCAATCAGATCCATCTGAGGCTCAAGCTTGGCCCTTTCTCTCCTCGTCAGGTGGCCACAGGGGGCCCCAGGCAGCCACAGGTTTGAGACGAAGGGGACACGTGGTGCAGCACCAGTGGGTGACATGGTGGGCTTGGCCACCTGCCTGGGCAGCTTACTTGTGCCCTCTGCTCTACTTGTGCCCCATCCCAGACACACCATCTGACTTCAGATTGCCATGCCCTCCTGACCTCATGCCATGGGAGGTCTGACAGATGCCAGCGTGAGATGCTGTGTGGGCCTCCCAGGTGGCACAGTGGTAAAGAATCTGCCTGACAATGCAGGAGATGCTGGACCTGTGGGTTTGATCCCTGGGTTGGGAAGATCCCCTGGAGGTGGGAAATGGCAACCCACTCCAGTATTCTTGTCTGGGAAATCCCATAGACAGAGGAGCCTGGAGGGCTACAGTCCTTGGGGTCGCAAAGAGTCAGACACGACCGAGCATGCATGCAGGAGGGGCTGGGTGGGCTTCACTTCATGCTCCGTCTCTGCCAGGAGGACTTTCTCAGAGGGTGCTAATTCTCAGCTACAGAGTGAATGGCCTTGCTCCAGAACTCTGGGGAGCTGGGTGATGATCCTGTGGGGGCTTGCCATAAACCTGTGGCATCTTTTCCCTCTCATAGCACAGGTTTTTCCAGGTCATATGGCCAAGAGGCAGCACTGCTATGCAGGACAGGCTGAGGCTTCCACAGTGCTCTTCTCTGCCCAGGACCTGCTCAAAGCTGGAAGCCTTCCACACCACTCAGAAAATAGGTTGGATAAGATTTCCCAAGTATCAGACATGTGGGCTCCAGCCTGCAGAGGTCCACCGGGTGCTGAGCTTCCTTCTGAATGGTGGGAAGTACAAGATGCAATCAGATGTCCTTTACCTTGGAAGGGTGATCCCGGCATGCCCCAGACCACCTGAACACCCCCCAAACCATTGACGTGGTGAGCCCCTGAAACCTACTAGGGTCAACTGACCATCTTCCAGAGTCTTTGTATTCTTGTAGGGTTTATTTCCTACCCTCTGGGACCACTTCTTGCTCATCAAGTCCTGTTCACACTATGTCACCAACAGAGCGGAACAGTGTGCTATTTTGCACAGTGTCTGGATGGTCCAGTCCCTTCAGACTATGTTATGACAGAGGGCGGGAGAGTTAGCAGAGCCTGAGCTGGATGGTCAATGTGTACTGTTGTCTGCCCCACATGAGAGTGAACTGTTTCTGGCCCTTCTTCCTGTTAGGGATGGAAAAGAATGCATAAGCTAGGTCACGGACTGGATACCATGAACTTGAAGCTGTGCTCAGCTGCGCAGCAGAGCTGCCACATCCAAGGTGGCAACTGCACTTGGGGCTGTTACACGGCCAGGTTTGCAGGAATTCAGCGTCAGGCTCCAGGAACCCCTGGATTTTGCATGGGTTCGATTCCTGAATTAAAAGGGGGGTGGATGGGGACTTCCCTCGTGGTCTAGCAGCGAGGACTCTACGTTCCCAGTGCAAGGTGCCTAGGTTCAATCCCTGGCCAAGGAACTAGGTCCCACATGCCACAGTGAAAGGTTCACACGCCTCAACTAAAAGAAGCTGCAACAAAGATCAAAGAGCCTATGCGCTGCAACGAAGACCTGGCACAGCCAAATAAATGTGAATATTTTTAAAAGCAGGGAACAGGTAGGGACCACTACTCCCTGAATCCTTTAGCTCCTACATAGAGATCTCTGAGGAAAGTATTCTTAGACCCATTTGGCAGATGAGGAAACTGAAGCTTAAAGTAAAAAAAAAAAAAAAAAAAAAAGATAGTTTACTTATTATAAAACCTTCTGCTTTGCCAAACCAAAGTATTTGCACTTCACCACTAAGCTGCCCAATCAACAGCTGTAATTAGAGCTCATTTAGGAAAGTGAAAAACAAGATGTCACTGAATTTCTACATGTCCACGCACGTCTATCATGCTTTCTGTTAGAAGTTTTCCCAACAAGTCTAACTTTGGAATCAGAGGGGGGCCAATTCTAGCTAATTTCTTAAGACTAAAAACTCAAACTCAGTTTAGAAAGTTTTGGTAGCTTTATTTCTGGCAGCTTTCGGATCAGGTTTATTTCCTAAGCTAGATGCCAGGATGTTTCCTCATTTGATTTTTCCAGGAGCGTGATGGAAAAAAAAAAAAAAAGAGAGAGAGAGAGTTGCCACCCCAAATTAAAATATTCCCTTCCATGTGGAACAAGGCAGCATGAACTTGCCTAGAGCCAACACTGACTCTTTTGTGCAAATGGTGGAGCAGCCCTAAGAGGGTTCAGCTACCCTCCATGTCTTCATACCCAAGTCATCTCCCGGGCTCATGGGTCTCAGTTTCCTCATCTGTACAATGGGAATAGTAATAATCTCTACCCCACATGATTGGTGCCTCTTGTTTATCTCTGAGTCTCTAAAATACCTGACACAAAATATCATTCAGTGACTATGTGCTGAATGAATTAATGAAGTTTACAGATTAAATGAAATGGCACATTGTCACAGCACAAGACAACATTAGATTCTATGGTGGCAGTTTGACAAGGTATATTAAAAGCATGAAAAACACTCAGGTTTTTTTTTTGGCCGTACAGCATGGCTTATGGAATCTTAGTTCCTTGACCAGGGATTGAACCTGCCATCTCGGCAATTAAAGCATGGAGTCCTCACAGACTTAGAGAACGAACTTATGGTTGCTGGGGGCAAGGATCGGGGTAAGGAATAATTAGGGAGTTTGGGATGGACATGTACACACTGCTATATTTTAAATGGATAACCAGCAAGGATCTACTGTATAACACATGGAATTCTGCTTAATGTTGTGGCAGCCTGGATGGGAGAGGAGTTTGGGGGGAAATAGACACACGTGTATGTATGGCTGAATTGCTTTGCTGTTCACCTGAAATTATCACAACATTGTTAATCGGCTATACCGCAATACAAAATACAAAGTTTAAAAAAAAAAAAAAAAAAGCACAAAGCCCTAACCACTGGACCTCCAGGGAGTCCCCCACACAGGTCTTCGGACCCAACGATTCCACTTCTGGAACTGGAAACTGAAGTCTAATAATTTTAATAACATGAATTCATAATGATGATAATCTTAATTAATCAGATAATTAATAACTAAGGATACTTCAGAGATAAAGCCACAAGAATGCTCCTAGAAAAACAACCTAAACAGCCATCATTTTTTGGTGAGGTGTCTAGACTTGTGACACACAGAAAGACTTTGTAAGGCTACACACTAAGGCAGTGGTCCTCAAAGTGTGGTCTGGAGACAGCCGCAGCAGCATCACCTGCAAACTTGGTAAAAACGTAAATTCTTGAGCTCCACCCCTCACCTACTGGATCAGAAATTCCCCATGGGGCTCAGTAAACTGGGTTTTAGCAAGCCCTCCACGTGACACCAATGCACATTCAGGTTTAAGAACCACCGTTCTAAAGTGTTACTAGAGACTGCTTTTTGTGAGTGGGGTATTTCAGTGTTATATTTTCTGACTTTCCTGGAGTATGTCAGCATGATATTGCCAAGTGATATGACAAAAATACTCCACTAAAAAAATGAAGAAAAAGAAAAATTAGATTCTGAGTGGAAGTGAAAGGGGAGAAAAAAGTTATGAAGAAGCATGGGGGGATGGATTAGGAGTTGGGGATTAGCAGATGCAAACTATTGCATATAGAATGGATAAATAACAAGGTCTTACCATATAGCACAGGAACTGTATTCAACATCCTGTGATAAACCATAATGGAAAAGACATAAACACTTTTATATCTTTTTTTTGTTGTGTATACATATATATAAATAACCGAATCACTCTGCTGTACAGCAGAAACACCACCTTGTAAACCAACTATGTTTCAGTAAAATATATTTTAGAAAAAAAAAAAAGCATTCCCACCTCCCTAATTTTCTTTTCTTTCCCCCACTTTACTTCCACCCCACACCAATGGGATATAGTGTAGTTATGAACTTAATTAGTATCCAGGCCATTTTGCAGCTTCTTTTTTTAAAATTTAATATTACACAGCAGCATTGCCCATGATGCCACAGACTTCAGAATTATCATTAAAAAACAGAGGCATTAATGTCACTTAATTATGATGGTTCCCTTGGCAATCTAACTCTTCCTCTGTGTTTTCAATGTTTTGCTGTCATGAGTAACGCTGCCATGAATAGCTGCTCATACACTTTTCCCCAAATTTCAAATCATGTTTTTCAAAGAGGTTCTCTGAAGTGGGGTTGCAGGATCCAAGGGTAGAAACATTTTTATGGCTCCTGCTGGGTGTTGCCAGGCTGCAGTTCCAAAGAGCGGCTACTGGTTTCCACTGCCACTAAGTACTGGAAAGACTGCCAGTTTCCAAACAGCCTCTGCAGTGTGAGGGATTATGATTTAAAATAGCTTTGCTAATCTGACGGAGAAAATAAGTTATATTCCTGCTGTTTTAATTTTCATTTCTTTATTAGAGACAACAGCCGCTCCCCTTTCAAAACAAATAGTAAATGCTCTTTTGTAAATGGAGATGGGAGGAAAGCTCTGGACTTCTCACCATTTAACATCTTTGGGCTTGAGTTTCTTCATCTACAAAATGGAGTGATACCAGAGTGACTGGGAAATCAAGTGAAACAGAGTATGGGAAAGCGCTTTTTAACAATGTATTCTGCGTGTACTGGAAAAGACCTTAATGCTGGGAAAGACTGAAGGCAGGAGGAGAAGGGGGCGACAAAGGATGAGCTGGTTGGATGGCATCACCAAGTCAACAGACACGAGTTTGAGCAAGCTTCGGGAGACACTGAAGGACAGGGAAGCCTGGTGTGCTGCAAACTGTGGGGGTGCAAAGAGTTGGACACGACTAATCGACTGAACAACAACTCAGCTTCAAATGTACCTGTTACTAATTTATTTTAAAACGTTCTGTTTTGTCAACAATCCAAGCAAACTTCCAACAACGGCCCAAATCTTTAAAGTCTTCTTTTTTGTGCTTCGAAGGCTGTGAGCAAAGACCTTTCTTAAATTTTTCCGCTTTTTTTTTTTTTTTTTTTTTTTTTTTGAGGGAAACAGTATAACGTGCTTGGAGTTTTCCGGAGAAGGGCCACCTTGACTGTAGCAGGAAAAAGCACAGCGGCGCGAAGACACAGCCTCCCCAGCTCAGCAAACCTTACTTTGCCTTTGGAAGAAGAGCCCTTCTCATCTTAGAACCAGGTGCCAGAAGCGCACCTCGGGCCCACCTGGCAGGTGTAGGAACCAGAATGCACTTCTTACCCAACTCTCAGAAGACCGGCTCGCTTGTGTTTCTCCGTTGCCAGGAAACCTCGCTTTCCCTAGGCTCTCTGATTAGCGCGCCCTCTTGCGTTCATGCCCTGTAATAGCACTTTCAGTTGAGTAAAGAACAAAGACTACTTTTTTGTTGTTTTTTATACTTGATTTCAGTAATTTTTTATTGTGCAATATAATATGTAGAAAAGTATCCAAGATATACTCACAGCTTGAGGACGTGTAACCTCCACCTCGGTAAACAAACAGCATTAACAGCACCTGGGACACATTAAAATAACCCTTCCCCCATCACACACCTCCCTCTACAGATAAAAACCCCTTCCAATGCTTAGGTAATCCCTTTTTCACTTTCCTTCATGGTTTTACTACTGGGCTTCCCTGGTGGCTCAGATGGTAAAGAATCTGCCCTCATTTCGGGAGACCTGGGTTTGATCCCTGTGTTTCGAAGATCCCCTGGAGAAGGGAACAGCTACCCACTCCAGTATTCTGGCTTGGAGAATTACATGGACAGAGGAATCTGGCAGGCTACAGTCCATGGGATCACAGAGCTGGACAGGACTCAGCGACTTTCACTTTCATGGCTCTGTTACCTGTACACGTACCTGAAACAACAGAGCTCTGGTTTATCTGTCTGGGGTTATCTAAATAAAATCACATGGTTTTACTCAATATTACGTTTCTAAGTTTTCATCTGAGTGTTGCATACAGCAGAAGTGCATTCATTCTCCTTGCCGGGTAACTTTCTAGTGTGTGACTGTGCTCCGGTTTATCTATTCTCCTGTTGATGGACAATGGGCTGTTTCTAGCCTGGGACTATTTTGAACAGTGGTGCTGTGAACAGGTTATACACCTCAGAGTGAAACTGCCAGGCAACCAGTGTGCATCTCTGACTTTATTAGATAATAGCTAAACAGTTTCCTGAAGTGGTTGAACAAATAAGTGTACGTTCCCACCTGGCATCAGATGTTTGTTCCCAGCGTTCCACAGGGCTACAGTTGATATTGTCAGATGAATTTTTCCAGTCGGATGAATGTGTAGTGGTATCTCATTGTCATTTTAGTTTGTACTTCCTGATAATTAATGAGCTCAAGTACATCTGTGTATGTTTATTGGCCAATTGGATTTCTTCTTATTTGGAGTCTCATCAAAATTTTTAATCCATTTTCTTTTGGGTTGCCTGTGTTTGTAGCAAAAACCTGTAGTCCCTGAAACTGGCCAGCTATTATCTCAGATAAACAGATTTTTAATAATTTCAGACTTAAAGAAAAGTTGCTAATATAGAACCAAACACTCCTAGATCCCTTTCACCATATTTCCAAATGTTAACATATTACCACATTTATTTTATCCTTCTCTCATAAAAAAATCCCAAGGACAGAGAAGTCCAAAGTGTCGCAAAGAGTTAGACACGGCTGAGTGACTAAGCACTAGTCTCTGGTAAATAACTTTTCTGCTTTTTGAAAGCAGACTGCAGACATGATGCCTTGTTACCCTAAATCCTTCAGTCCTTCAGTCCATGTTTGCTAAAAACCTATGTAACTGCAGTACAGTGATCAAAACCAGGAAACAAATACCAACACTTTAATAGTGTCTTACTAGTGACACATTGGAGAAGGCAATGGCACCCCACTCCAGTACTCTTGCCTGGAAAATCCCATGGACGGCGGAGCCTGGTGGGCTGCAGTCCATGGGGTCGCTGAGGGTCAGACACGACTGAGCGACTTCATTTTCACTTTTCACTTTCATGCACTGGAGAAGGAAATGGCAACCCACTCCAGTGTTCTTGCCTGGAGAATCCCAGGGACGGGGGAGCCTGGTGGGCTGCCGTCTATGGGGCCGCACAGAGTCGGACACGACTGAAGCGACTTAGCAGCAGCAGCAGCAGTGACACATTAATGTTTTATCTACAGACCTTACTCAGATTTTGCCAATGGTCCCAATCATGTCCTCTGTAACTGAAGAAAATTCAAGATTGTGTTGACCTTCATTTATGACGTCTCTTTAGCCTCCATTAATCTGTAACAACTCCTCTGTCTTTGTATTGTATGACACTGATGCTTTTGAAGGGTCTGGATCAGTTGTTTTGTAAAATGTCCCTTGATCTGGGCTTATTAGATATTTCTTCATGATCAAACTCAGCCTGTGCATTTAGGCAGGAATATCACAGAAGTGATACTGGGTTCCAAAGCATCTTTTATTTTTATTTTATGCTATTTCTTCTTAAGACTGGAATAGCGCAAGCTTTCTTTAACGGCTGAAGAATGGAGAAGTGGGAACTTAGTTCACAAACTTCTTCCAAAGCATCATTTTAAATTCCCAAACTGGGGCTTCGTTGGTGCTCAGTGGTTAAAAACAATAACAACAAAAATCTGCCTGTCAATACAGGAGACACGGGTCAATCTCTGGGGCTCTCCAGGGGCTCCAGCTTGCAGACTGCACATCATGGGACTTCACCACCCCCATAATCACAAGAACCAATTCTTTTATAATAAATAAAGGTATTTGAGTATCTCCTACTGGTTCTGTTTCTCCGGAGAACCCTGGCTAATATATCCAGCACAGATCTCTGTCTCAGCGATCTGTTGCAATGTAACAAACCATTGCAAAGTTGGCAGCTTAAAACACAACAATTTATTGTGTTCATCGTTTTTCAAGATGGTCTGAGCTGCACTGGGTGATTCTTCTGCTTCATATGGCATCTGCTGTGGCTGGAAAGTCCAAGATGCTTTTTCACTTGCCTGTCTGGTGCCTCAGCTGGGGTGGCTGCCAAACTTAGGACTGGTCAGACCTCTCTCTGCCTGGCTTCCCAGCACAGCTAGCTTGGGCTTTCTCACTGCAAAGGGGGTTTAAGACAGTCAGATTTCTTACCCGGAGCCTGAATTCCAGGAAGAAAAGCAGAAGCTGCCAGGTCTCTTAAAGATTTGGCCTGGGGTAGTCACTTATCACTTGTGTTACATTCCATTGGTCAAGATAAGTCACAATTCCAGGGGAGAGTCACGGGTTGAGGAAATAGGCACCGCCACCCACCCCGTGGTGGTGGGGTAGCACACGGAAAGGAGAGGTGGTTGGGGTCCCTCTGGGGAGACTCGCCACCCGGTGACTGTGGGTTCTGTTGAGTGCTGAGTCTGGATTAGTTGGTGTACAGCCTCAGCTGCCGTGTCAGAGAGACCCAGAAAAGGAAAAAAAGATCCCGGGGAACAACTAGTGTCTCTGCCACAGGCCCAGCCCTGAGCCAAGAGCGAGGACGTGCCAACTGGCTAAAGCCTCTCAGAACCCACTGCCAGAGCAAGTGGGGGATCAGGACCCACCCCCAGAATCCACCAAGTGCAGGTGTTTTAGTGGGGAGGATTGGGGTGCACAGACATGAGATGGTTAGATAGTGTCTTCATATGAGTTTGAGTGAACTCTAGGAGATACTGAAGGACAGGGAAGCCTGGCGTGCTGCAGCCCGTGGGATCAAAGAGAGTTGGACACGACCGACGACTGAACAACATACCACGAAAAAGTGGCACCTCCTTGTGTTTTTTTGCCTTTCCCTGATGACTGATGGTGTGTGTGTGTGTGTGTGTGTGTGTGTGTGTAACATAAAATTTACCACTTAACCATTTAAAGTGTATAATTCAGCAGCATTTGTAAATTCACAGTGTCCTATAATCATCACCACTATCCGTTTCTAGAACTTTCTCATCACTCTAAACAAACTCTGTCCCCATTATGCAATTACCCCTTCTCTCACCTTCTCCCAGCCTCTGGAAACTTCTATTTATACTTTTTGTCTCTATGAATTTGCCTACTCCAGTGTCTCCTATAAGTGGATCTCATTTCTCAGAGAATATTTGTCCTTTTCTGACTGGTTTATTTCGCTTGACATGGTGTCCTTAGGGTCCGGCCATGCTGTAGCAGATGTCAGAATTTCACTCTTTTTGGGGCTGAACAATATTCCATTGAGTGTGCAGAGTACATTTTCTTTATTCCCACTAGCAGTGCACAAGGGTTTCAGTTTCTCCATAGCCTCACCAATACTTGTTATTTTCTTCTTTTTTTTTTTAACGTAATAGCCATTCTAAGAGATGCAAAGTGGTATCTCATTGTAGTTTCGATTTTTGTTTCCCTAATGACTAACAATATTGAGCAAAGCAAATTGTCCTCCCCAAAGTGAATGAGCCTCATCCAATGCACCAAAAACCTGCTTTCTTGTACTTGCTGGCCATTTAAAAAATATCTTCTTTGGAGAAATGTCCTTTCGATTCTGTTGTCTTTTTTTCCCGTCTCATGTTTGAATTGGGTGGTTTGTTTTGCTGTTGTTGAGTTGTAAGAGTTTGTTTTTAATATATTCTGGATGTTAAACCTTTACTGGATATATGACTTGCAAAAACTGTCTGTCCTTCTATGGGTTTTCTTTTCAGTTTTTTAAAAACATTTATTTAGTTGTGTCAGGTCTTAGTTGTGATTTTTGCTGCATCACGTGAGATCTCTCCTCGCGGAGCACCGACCATCTAGTTGCAGCGTGTGAACTTGGGTGCCCTGAGTCACGTGGGATCTTTGTTCCCCGACCAGATATCAAATCCATGTCCTCTGCACTGAAAGGCAGGTTCTTAACCACTGGACCACCAGAGAAGTTCCTGTCTTTTTATTCCTGAGAGTTTCCTCTGATACACAAAAGAGCGCAAGTGTATTCTTCAAAGGAAAATTCAGAGACAGAAAAAATACCATGCAAATAGCAAAAATACTGGCTACAAGCAAGTGGCCCAAAGTGGAGTTCCGGGATCACTCTAGACTAACTTTCTCCCTTCATTCATTCATTCACTCAGTGACTCATTCATTTATTTTGAACAGACTTGGAGCCTAGCTGGGGAGACCAGTATGGACACAGAGGACTGCCCGACTTTGTGTAAAGAATTCCCGCCCTGGGGAAAGGTGGTGAGGGCTGGGGAGAGAAGAGGGGCTGTGGGTGGGTGCACACTTCCAGCCATCCTGTGGACTAGACCTTAACGTCACCAAGTCTGCCTTTCTTCTCTGCTCCTGTGGCCCCGCCTGCAGTCTCATCCCTAGTCTGGGCCCTCTGAGAAGCTAGCACAGGATGAGAAGAAATAAAAAAGAACTTCCTTCCCTAACATCCATGGGAGAGAAAACAGAGAGTGGCAGTCTGGGATGATGCAAATCAAGCTCCAGGGGAAGAAGACAAGGAAAAAGAGTCACGTGGAAGGCTTTCGTCTTCTGGGTAGTCTAAGGAAGGTTGGTGGGTGTCGGGGAGTCCTCAAGCCAGTCAGCTGTCAGAGGAGTCCCATGTCTCCTGGGAAAGGGCCTGTTTGGTATGCCTCGAAGTCAATGGCTGGGAGCATCCCACGGGAAGCCTCAGTGCAATCCCAGAGCATAGCAGCCCTTGGTCAACGAGATTCCCTGTACTTGGAGGTCACACTCATTCTCATGGCTCCCAAGGGGCCACCAGAGTGATCTTTCTAAAAGGCAATCTCCATGCCCCTCCTCTGTTCAAACACTTTCCAAGGCTCCCCAGTGTCCTCTGGCTAAAGTCCCAGGTCCTTTGGGGGAAAGGCGGCCACCTGCCCTTGTGTGCTGTCTGGCCCACTAATCCTCATGCCTACTCAGCCAGGCTGGGCTGAGCCCTGTTGCCCCCAGACATCCCATCCTTTCACTCCTCCCCACCCTTGCCCACCCTGGGCCCTCTGCCTGCAAAGCTCTTCCCTACAGCTTCCCCACACAGCCCAGTCCCTACATGAAGCGCTTCCCCCAGGTTCCCAGGCTGTCAGCAGAATCCCTGCCTCCACCTCTGGTCCTGCCTGGCTCCTCTGGAGTAGATGGAGGAGGATTCCCTGGGGCTGTGTCAGGAGAAGGAGACATCAAGCCCGACACGGTTGGGCTTCTCACCTTTCCTCCTAAGGCAAACTGGCTTGGATGACCTCAAAATGGTCTCATACCCATGTCCTCCTTCCACTGTGGTCACTGCAGAAACCCAGCGCACGGTGTGCAAGGAACCAGAGACAGAAGCTCCCTCCTGCCCCACCCCACCCCCAAGCCCTTCTTGCCCACCCTGCATTACAACCCTGCCTCCCTGGACTCAGGATTCGGGGCTCTATTTTTAGACCACTTGTTGGACTGGGGCTCCTGGAATCTGCCTGAGGCCTGAGGTGTAACCAGACCCCACTGGCACTGGCCTTGAGCCCTAGCTGGGCAGAGAAGCGGTGAGGGGTTCCCAGGGCTGTGCCCCCAGGGAGGCAGTGCACCAGGGTGGAGAGACCCTCTGCTGAGATCTGGAGGTGGGGGCTTTCTCTCCCAGAGCACAAGGGGCTCCTACAACTTGACCCATCTGAGACTGTCCTTTGACCACTGGGCCCAGAAAGGCCAAGGTTACCAGCAGGAGGTCAAACCCACGTCCTCACAAAGCAGTCAGGCTGCCAAACTTTGGAAAGATGAAGAGAAATGGTTGTGGCCTTCTCCTTGCTCTGGCTCTCTGCCATTCTGTGTGCACCTCCTCCAGCTCCCGTCTCCCAGCTCATGCTATGGCGAGCCCCCGCTGTCCACGGCCTGCAGATGGGATCAACTGTTGTTTGTTTGTTTGTCTGACTGTGCAGGCTCTTCATCGGTACATGTGGGCTCTCTAGTTGCTGCACATGGGATCTTAGTTCCCTGACCAGGGATCGGACCCGGGCCCCCTGCACTGGAAGGTGGAGTCTTCCCACCAGGGAAGTCCCAGGATCCAGATTTGTTTGACCATAAATAACTGGAAAAAAAATTTTTTTAATTGTGGTGAAATACACACAACATAAAACGCACCATCTTGACTATGCTCTAGGGTACCATTCAGTGGCATAAAGTACATTCACATTGTTCTGCAACCATGACCTCCACCCAGCTCCAGAACTTTCTTATCTTCCCAGACTAAAACTCTATCCTATTAAACCCTAACCCCTTAACCTCTCTCCCCCCACCCCTACCCTTGACTACTCTAGAGACTTCGTATAAGTGGAATCATTCAGATTTGTCCTTTTGTGTCTGGCTTATCTCACTGAGCACAATGTCCTTGAGGGTCATCCATGCCCTCGCATGTGTCAGAAATTTATTCTTTTTTTCTTTATTAACTTATTTATTTATTTGGCTGGGGTCTTAGCTGCAGAGCTCGCAGGCTCAGTAGCTGTGGCGTGCAGGCTTAGCTGCATGTGGGATCTTTGTTCTCCGACCAGGGATCAAACCTGTGTCCCCTGCATTGCCAGGTGGACTCTTTACCACTGGACTCACCAGGGGAGTCCCAGAAGTTTATTCTTCTTTTAAGGCTGAATAATACACCACTGTTGCGCACAGACCATATTTCGTTTAAGCATTCATCCGCCGATGGGACACTTGGGTTGCTTCTACCTTTTGGTTACTGTGACTCATGCTGGTATGAACATGGGTGTGCAAAAATTTCTTTCATCCCTACTTTTGATTCTTTCATGCATATATATCCAGAAGTAGACTTGCTTGATCGTAAGTTGATTCTATTTTTAATTTTTTGAGGAACCGCTATACTATTTTCCACAGCAGAATTTGAAATTTAAAAAAATTAGTTGCCAGCGTTAAACAAAATCTGGGTTTCCTGCTTCTGTTGAGAAATGAGAGGTCTAACATCACTCCCAGAATCAGTCTCACTGGGCAATCCCCCACTGCGGGCAGCTCTAGGTCTGGCTCCCCAGGACTCTCCCTCGAGCTTCGTGGTTCCAACCTCTTCCCTGTGTTCCCCCAGCCCTGCGTAGGTGGTGAGGGCTGCCTCCCCAGTTAGGCTCTGTGAGACCTCCGTGGTTCCTCTGTGCCTTTCCAGTCTCCTGTATCTGTTTAACAATCCCCTAGAACAGATCTCTCTGTTAAACACCAGCTGCGGTTCTGTTTTCCTGGCCAGCTCTGGCTGGTCCCACTCAGCGGGTGTTCCTGGCAAAACTGGACAGTCGCTGCCCTCCTCAGTCAGCTCCCTTGGCCACTCTCTCCCATGGTCCCCGTTTTCTTTCATTTTTATTAAGTATTTATTTGGCTGTGCGGAGTCTTAGTTGCGTCACGTAGGATCTTTTAGTTGCAGCGCGTAAACTCTTAGTCGCGGTTTGTGGGGCCCCTCCCCTGGGAGCCTGAAGTCTAAGCCACTCAACTACCAGGGATGTCCCTACACGCCCCGTTTTTCTCCCCCAGGCTGACTCCGCCTGCCCCTGAGGGCTCTGATGTGCCCTCCTCCCTGAATCAAGTGCCCTTACTCGAAACGTGGTGATCTCACGTAACCCTCGCCACACACTGTGACGAGGCTGCTACTGTGATCCCCATTGCACAGATGAGGAAACTGAGGTCAGGAAGGCTAAACCACCGTGCCTGCTGGTCAGCAGGTTCACATTTCTGTGGTGAAACCTTGCGTTCTGTTTGTCTATTTGATGAATATCTTGTCGGCGCACTCCAGGCTCCCTTTTGAGGACAGTGAGTTATACACGAGGGACTGAAATCTAAACCTCAGAAGCCAACTTTCTGTGTCTTAGTTTTCCCATCTGTACAACGGGGATGGTGGACAGGTGCTACCTCTCAGAATTATGACGAGGATGAAATGACATCAGGATGGTAAGGATGAAATGAAACGTAACAAGTACTGAGCAAATGCTAGCAGCTGATACTATCATCTAAATATAGAGAGATTATTCTGTAAAGTATGAAATGCCCAGCGGCTGGAAATGATGCTTATGGAGAGCATGTAGTAACGGAAAAATGCTTGTTATGTATGAGAGAAAAAAAGGTCTGAAATCAAAATAAATGAACTCATGCACTAAAAAGACTCACAGGAAACACACCAAAATACCATCTGTGGTTCATTTTAGTTCTGGGATTCGGGGAGATTTTTTTTTCCTAACAAATTTTTTTTTTTTAAAGTAATACATCACTAAAAAGAAGCAAGGGTGCTAAGCCACTTCAGTCGTGTCTGACTCTGTGACACCATGCACTGTAACCCTCCAGGTTCCCCTGTCCATGAGACTCTTTCGGCAAGAATACAGGTCTCCTGCATTGGCAGGGAGGTTCTTTACCACCAGCGCCACCTGAGAAGCCCCCACCCCCACCTCACACCCCACAAAAAAGAAGATAATCCTCTTCAAACTGATCTGCAGGTGCAAAACGATCCCAGCAGAGTTCCCCCTGGCTTCTCGGCAGAAACTGACAAGTTGATCCTAAAGCTTGTGTGGAAATGCAAGAGACGCAGAACAGCCGGAACGAACTTGGAAAGAAGGAACATGGCTGGAGGGCTGGGCCCCAGGTGACGCTGTCAGGGGTGAGCTGAGAGCTGAGTGTTGAGAGAACATAGCCATGACTATCAGGAACATTCCCTACTCGTGGGTCACTTTATCCTCCTGAAATAAGGCCTTAAGCTTCACTGACAGAGGCCTTTTAGAACAGAGCAGGAAAATTCTTGCAGTACAAGGCGCTCTGGGAGGCAGCGAGGCTTTTCATCCCTTGAGGTGTAGGAGTTGAGTTGGAAAATCCCAGAAACAAGAAAACGTACAAGTTCTGAGGAATTCTCTAGTCTCACAGTTTCCAAGAGATTAAGTTTTCACCAGACCACAGTGATTGGAGGGCAAAGGATACCCAGTAAGATGTTCACAGCTTCATTTTTTTTTTTTCATTTTAAGGCCCATTTTGTTTCTAAGGATAATGTCCCTGCTGTTTTGATTTGGGACTACTATCCTTTCTGTTATAAAACAATGCTGACAGTTTTTTTTTTTTTAATAATTTAGTCTGTTTATTGGCTGTGCTGTGTTTTCGTTGCTGCTCAGGCTTTCCTCTAATCCCTGTGAGCAGGGGCTGCTCTCTAGCTGCGGTGCGTGGGCTTCTCACTGAGGGGGCTTCTCTCGTTGCGGAGCACAGCCTCTAGGCTCGATGGCTGTGGCACACGGGCTGAGCTGCTCCGAGGCAAACGGGATCTTCCGGGATCGGGGATCGAACTGTATCTCCTGCACTGACTGGCAGGCAGACTCTTTCCCACTGAACCGCCAGGGAAGCCCTGTTTTCTGTTATTTTTCTTTAATGGGCAAAGTAAGGAGTTGGTAGCCCTCCTTTTCTCACTTGATAAAAATTTTCTGTAACTCTGAGAAACCCCAAAGCTGAGAAATACTGGGGGAAACTGCGGCTGCCTCAGGGATGCTCTGCCTGCCGTGGGGACTGGCCTAGGAGAACACAGGCCTGGCCCACTCACACTCTGCCCCGGACTTGCTGTGGGGACCTGGCAAGTTATTCCATGTCCTTGAGTCTCCGTTTGTCCATCTGCAGAATGAGGGGGATGCACATACATCGAGGCTGCTGTGAAAATTCAACCAACACAGTGGGCGGGGACCTGCGGAAGCACTTTAGAACGTGTCTTTCAAGTCTACGAGCTCAGAGAAGGCCCCCATTTTTCTCTTCTGCAAGTTGAAGAGTCCTCAGTTCTCTAATTATTTTTTATATCCACACTGGTTTCTTCTTCTGTGTTTTCTCTAGATTGTCACTGTCACCCTTAACGTGTGAATATAAAACAGATTCTATCGGTGTGGCCTGACTGTGCACAAGAGAACATACCCACCTCCTTCAATCTAGACTCTATACCTTGATTAACAAAACCCGAGTTTACCGTGGATTTTTTGTGCTCTTATCTCACTTCTTTGGTATTTACTAAGAATACCTCACAGCTCTAGATCTTTTTTTCACAAGAATATTTGCAAAACCCTGTCACCTATTCGAAACCTGTACAATTGAAATCTTGGACCTAAATTGACAGGCTTTTTGCATTTATTCCCTTTTATAGTTTGTCCAATGGGAAAAGGTAACCCTCTGACTCAATGGGGTCAGAGAAGACCTCAAATATATTCCCACACTCGAGAAACCTAAAGGAACAATTAGCTGACTCTTTGTAGTCTAGGGAAGAGAGAGTTTCTTTGAATCCTGGTGGAGTCCAAGGGTAGCAGGGCTGGCCCTGGAGGAGCCAAGGGAAGACGCCAGATGCTGCGGCTTTAGTCCCCCAACATCTCACCTGTGTCAGGCTCACCCCTGGGGCCCAACGTGGTGCTCCCCAGCCTCAGAGCAGCAGGCCAGGATGGCCTGGGGACTTGAGAGAAATCACAAGCCCAGACAGATGACAGCTTGCAGGGCCCAGGGGCTCCTACTGTCTCCAGACAGGAGTGAAGTCCCAGGACCCCCTGCTGATCCAGGCCCCCGCGAAGGGCACAGGCCCGCACCCTCCCCGCTCCTGCCATCATCCTGGCATCTGGGTTTCATGCCGACACTGCCCGAGGGACACCTCAGCCCGGCTGGTGCCAACGTTCACACCACATGGAAGGCAAAGTGCTTTCTTTATTGCTCTAGCATGGCCCGCCCGCGTGTCTCCCAGGACGCCGCTCTGTCCTCATGGGTGGAGAGGATGCGGTGGTGGTCACACCGGGGCCTGGCCTGGCCGCCCACCGGGCACTGGCCTCAGTCAGTCTTCCTGACGCCTGGAAGGCAAAGCCCACAGGATGGCACGGGATTCTGAAGGCAGCCAGGCCTCCTCCCCACCATTACCCCAGAGGCGCAAATGCCCCTAACAGTTGACATAAAGCAGTCATGACCCACAGCCGTTACAGCTCGTTTCCCCTTTAGCATCAGATGGATTAAAGGAGATGGATGTCTCCAACCTAGACACACACAGCCCCTGGCCCGTCTGTTTTGCGATGCAATGGTAGGCACAGAGCTGCTGGTCAAGAAAGCGGATCTCCTCTAGCCCTGGCCGGCCACTCTAGCTGTGTGATTCTGGCCTACTCTACCTCTCTGAGCCTCAGTTTCCTCACTGGTCAAGTGTAGAACTAAAACCCACTCCCAACACAAGTTGCTATTAAGCAAATAAAATCACAGAGAAGACACTGTTTGGAGACGCTCAAAGTTCTCTGAGCAAATGAGGAATACCCAGGTCCCCTGTACTTCTCCACAGTGGTTCACACCTAAGGACTTTTGCATCCATTCCTCATTTGATTTTCACAATACCTTTGTTCTGTAGGTATTATGACGCCCATTTTCCCAGCTGAGGACACTGAGGCTAAAAGAAGCTCCCCAGAAAAAGGAACTTGGAGGAGGTAGGACTTGAACATGGACATGAACTTGGGCAAACTCCGGGAGATGGTGAGGGACAGGGAAGCCTGGCGTGCTGCAGTCCATGGGGTTGTGAAGAGTCAGACACGACTGAGCGACTGAACAACAACAGGCCTTGAACCCAGGCCCTCACCTCCAGGCTCTGTCTCTTTCCTATATGCTAAGTCTCATTTGCAACAGAAGACCCCGGTGGGGAGAGCCAAAGTGAACGGAGCGAGAATGTGAACATTACCTATCAGCCGAAACTTCTGGAAGAAGGGGATGAAGCCGTGCAGGACGCTGTGTATTCGGTACACTGCCAGAAACAGAGAGAAAGGTGATGGAGCCCTGTGCCCGCTTCGAGGGACCCCAGGGGCAGACCTCCCCCTGCCCACTTTGGACAAAGGCCTCACCCATACAAACAGAGCTCTGATGGAATTTCAGGCAGCAGGATAAGCTTAGATAATAGACCTGAGTTATTATTATTGAAAACAACCATGAACAGCAGTAACAATGCCAGGAAACTAGGCGAATTCGGCACCCCACTCCATTAACTGCTTTGTTTTCAGGATCTGGCTAATTCTGTTTGTTTGCCACTTTAAACTGTTTCTGTTGTATTTTCATGGAGCTGCCCATTTTTTTCCACGGGGTTGTGCCAACGACCTCTCATTGACCTTGAGGGCGGTCAGGAAGCAAACATGAGCATAAAGAAATCTTTACAAAATATTTAGGTCGTGGCTTTCCGGCCCTTGGTGAGCCTCTGTGGCCGGCCCAGCCACTGCCCCCACACCAGACTCTGCCTGCGGTGGGGCCTTACCCAGGCCGAAGTAGATGCCAACAGTCTCCAGGGAGGCAAAGGTGAGCAGGCCGACCCCAAGGGACATGAACCAGTCTGCAGGGGCAGCAAGGGAGAGAATGATCAGCCTGCAGATCTAGACCCCCGCCCCCTATTCCCACACCGCACCCCCCACTCACCTGTGTAATAGTGATAACACACCAGCAAGGCCCCAATGGCAAAGCAGAGGAGGATGAAATGGAAAAACTCATCTGTCAAGGCAGAGGTGGGGTTACTGTTTACCTCTTTCTCTCTCTTTTTAATTAATTAAAAGTATTCTTATCTCTGCTCAAAGGGAGCTTTATTCACTGTTCCAGGGTCTTTCCTGGCAGCCCAGTGGTTAAGACTCTGAGCATCCTCTGCAGGGAGCTTGGGTTTGATCCCTGTTTGGGGAAATAAGAGCCCGTGTGCTGCCAGCGTGGCCAAAAATAAAATAAAACCACTGTCTCCTTTCCTACCGTCACCCTTCTCCTTGAGACCCCCACAGCTGCAGGACTATAGCTGAGAAGGTCTCGCCGGTTCTCATAACCCCTTCCCTAGAGTCCAGCCCACCCAGTCCTTGCTCCCCATCATGGCCATAAGGTCTGGAGGGCAGTTCTCATCCTAGTGACTCTGTTTACAACAGAAAGAGTATACTACCAGGGTCCAAGCCCAAGTCGTGCCCCTCACTAGCTGTAAGACCACTTCCTGACCCTGAGCCTTAGTCTCCATATCTGCAAAATGGGCATCATTGGACCACTCTCAAGCTGATTCCAAGCTGAGGAGTTTGTGAACTGCAAGGCCGGTGGCAGAGGTGGGCTGTGATTACTTTTGTTCCAGGCCACCAGCTGACTTCCTCCCGAGAGAAACTGGAATTAGACAGTGGCGGCAGCCCTAGAACCTCAATTTCCTTACCGTCCTTTTTTATATTCAGTCTTCTTAGCTGAGAGGCCTCCACTTCTCCTTGGGAACAAGAGAGAGATGAGTGTTTAATGGAACAACTCGGGGGATCCGCTCTGAGGACGCCTCACTGAGAAGGGCTCTCCCGGGTTCTAGCTCCTGGGTCAGAGGGCGCTCACTTCAGGGTGGTCAGGGCAAAGCTGGAAGGTGGGGCGACTGTCCTTGGACCCCCACTGATGCCCACCTGCTCCACAGGCCTGAGTCTGTTCTGCTCCACGTCCCCTGAGCCCGGAGGCCCCTTTTCTGGGTCACATGACAACTTGGGTGGTGATGGCATCGCTGCTGGAACGGACTCCCACTCCCACCTCCCAAGCTGTCTGTAGTCCATCCCAGGCCTTGGAATCCAGGCCACCCCCTCTACCTGCATATTTACCACTCATCAGGGTAGAGCCTCTCCTTCGGAGTCCTGAAAATTAGAAACTCAACATTAGTGCCCAGGCCAGCTTGAATCTTTAGCAGATGCCACAGGTGATCTCTGAAAATGCCCCTGTCGGATTCTCCAGTCCCCAGGGGATCTATCTATAGACTGTCATCAGTAATCCCTTTGGTCTCACCTGGACCCCTTTTCTCACCTCCCCTGGCCCCGCTCATACCACAGCCAGCCCTGCCAGCCTGCTGAGCCCAGGTCAGAGCCCCTGCCCAGAGTGGACATAGGGTCCCATCTTTTGCAGTCATGCATCTGACAGCAGCTGGCTGTCTCGGGGGAAAGATGATACCCAGACTTCATCAACACCAGCACCGATGACCCCCCGCCCCTAACAGACACTCACCTGATTCTCCTGAAGGCACCACCTCCCCGGGCACACCTGCACAGAACAGAAATCAATGATTATATACTTGTATGCTCTGGGTGGTAAGAAGTTATACCCCAGGGAAGGTGGAACTCTGTCACCCAGAGGCTTTCCACTGATCTGCAGGGGGCACTGGAGCAAACTGGAGGGCTTCTTTTCCATCGAAAGGGACAGGTGCCACGCAGCAGTCCCTGAAAGCTGCCACAGTAATGCCTGCCCCATGATACAGGTCTTCTAATGTCTCACGAGAGGCTAGAAATTCAGGTTTTTTCATAAACTTCTTGACTATAAAAAAGTTGGCAATTCACATTCTATCCAAAGATGTCATGGTTTGTGAGAATGACATCAATTATAACTGTGGGTTGCCAGTGAGTTTAAGATGCGCCCTGATTTCACAGATGTCCAGATGTGAAATACTATTAGTCGCACAACTGAATTGATGAACTATATTAAGAATAATGGGGGCTGTCAGGTAAAGAATCCACCTGACAGTGCAGGAGATGCAGGAGACGTGGGTTCCATCCCTGGGTCAGGAAGATCCTGGAGGAGGGCATGGCAATCCACTCCAGTATTCCTCCCTGGAAAATCCCATAGAGAGAAGAGCATGGGAGGCTACAGTCCATGGGGCCACAAAGAGTCAGACACAGCTGAGTATAGATGCACCATTAAGAATAATAATAAAGACATGCTGGGATCCAGATAAAACACATCTGCACACACAGGCCACCAGTTTGCAATCTGCGCCTGTTCACTGCTCTCCTGACGCAGGTGAGGACATTTAGGCCTGCGCCCCCAGCCCGATCAGGCCCAGAGTTTACAAGCCAAGCTGGGTTGTACGCTGGGGGCCCTGGGCCCCGACCACAGTGTCAAGCTCCTGGTCGGGGCTGCCCGAGATGGGCCGAGCCTGCTCCTGCGCTGCGCTGCAGCCTTCTCTTCAGTCTGGCCTGGGCGGCCCTCCACCTCATCACCGTCTGGTTCTTGGGGCCTCTCCTATCCCCAGTGACTCCTCTCCTAGCCTGTCATCTTCTTCCCCTCAGGGCAGGCAGGAGCCCCCACTCTGTACACTTCCCTCCTCCAGGTCAGCCTCCAGACACAAACACCTGCAGCCGGCACTCAACTCCTGGCAACAAACATCCAGGACGCTGAACTGTCTTCAGGCTGATGTGCAAACAGGAGCCACAGTCTGCAAGCGATCAAAGGGAGGCCAGCACCGAGGGGACAGAGAGCAACCAGGAACAGCATGACTGCGACTCCCATAGTGTAATTACCAACTACCGCCAATGTCTTGGGGGCAATTCATTACTTGGAGGAATTAATTCACAAATACATGATGATATTTATGTTTTTGACAGTGAATATGACTTACTTTTTGAAGAGAAAAAAACATTTAAAATATATGTGTGTGTATATATATATAAAACAGTTTCTCATTTTACATCCAGTGAAGACTTTCTTGCATGACCTGAGCAATTAGAAACATTTTTTTTTCTAAATCTGATAATGCCTGTTTTTGTTAAAGAAAATCAGAAAACTCAAAGACAGTATGACAATTAAGTACAATGCCGCCACCCAGTGGCAGCCACTGGTAATAGCTTGATGCAGAACACTGTGTGTTAGTCGCTCAGCCGTGCCCAACTCTGCGACCCCATGGACTGCAATCCACCAGGTTCCTCTGTCCATGAGATTTTCCAGGCAAGGATTCTGGAGCGGGTTGCCGTTTCCTTCTCCAGGGGATCTTCCCAACCCAGGGATCAAATCTGGGTCTCCTGCACTGCAGGCAGGTTCTTTACTGACTGAGCTACAAGGGAAGCCCGATGCAGAACACCAAGACATCTCATTTACATTTCTTTGAATGGCTGTGTTTCCTGTTGTATTCCTTGGGCTATTGTCAGGAGTTAAGAGACCAAGCAGATTATGGAACTGCTGGATTAAACAAAGTTAAAATGTCTTTCTTATCTGGCAGTGTGCATTTGTGAGGCTTTCTGGTAAACTAGTTCATCCCTACAAATTCCTCCATCTCATCACAGTGCTACCAAGCAAAGTGGCATAATATTTACATCTGCTTGCTGTAAAAGTGATGATGCTTAGAGACAATTACTCTATAATGTAAGTGTTGTAGAGATCAGGTCCTTAATCTTCCCATGCATGCTTAAGTGAAAGTGAAAGTGAAGTCGCTCAGTCATGTCCAACTCTTTGGGACCCTGTGAACTGGGGCCCACCAGGCTCCTCCGTCCTTGGGATTCTCCAGGCAAGAATACTGGAGTGGGTTGCCATTTCCTTCTCCAGGGGAACTTCCCCACCCAGGGGTCGAACCCAGGTCTCCCACACTGCAGGCAGACGCTTTAACCTCTGAGCCACCAGGGAAGCCCTGAAACAACCCAGTATTCCAAGAGAGAGGGTACTGATCACGCTCCATCTTGCTGGTTGGAAAGCTGAGATCCAAAAAGGTTAGGTAACTGGTGACAGTCACCCTGAAAGTCAGGGCTATGGATCAGAATATACTCTGGCACAGTCTGACTGTGGTAGGAAAGGCCTGTCGCCACCTCCATCTGCTCCTCATGTTGTACCCACTTACCTTGCCGCATCTCATACATCCACCTACGACTTTCAGCTCATGAAACACCCTCATCACCTTGCTTCCTCCCAACAAGGCCCTAAGCCTTTGTGTCCTTTGCTTTATTATGTTTCACCCAAAGCCACCATACAAACAATTACCTTCATAGATTTGAAGCTCATCCTTCAAAACGTCAGGCTCCCCATGCTCAGCACCTGGGTGGAGACAAAAACCTGTTAGTTAGGTCTCCCCAATAACAGTGCCCCAGAGTGGCTTCCCTCTTCTGGTGTTGAAGCTTTAAAAAGTAACAGAGTCCTTATGTTGAGGGTGAGGTGGGAGGTTTTCAGGAAGCAAGACAGCCTTACAGGAGATTTCCTGCTGCTCTGTCTGACACCCCTCACACATCCTGAGGTGACCATGTTCAACTGACTAGGAAAGGACTGGGGGCCAGAGAGGACCTGGGCCATGTGCAAAGTCAGTAATACTAGCAGCCATGTATTGAGCACTTATTATATACCAACACTGAACTTAGGCAATTTATACTTGATATTCCATTTGACCCTCTTGGGAATTCTGTGAAGACGGTATTAGTACCTCTCCCTCCCCAATTTACAGATGAGGAAACTGAGGCTCACAAAAGCTGTTGTTCTCTGTAGGTCACATGGCCAGGAAGTGGCAATTCTAAGGTTTAAATCCAGGTCTGTCACCAAGGTCTGCTTTCCTGGTCATTTCTATCTCCAGAAATAGGACCCAGAGCTCAGGTGTGGAGTCATGGGAACATTTATTAAACACCTTGTGTGTGTCAGGATCTGTAGTAGGCATTAATGCAGTCTCGTTCTCCCAGTTCTTTTCTTCCCATGATCAATTTAGGCTAACATTTATTAAAGTTGTTTTTTAAAAAAAAACCCACAAAATTATATTTTTCTTATTATAAAAATAAAAGAATCTTATCGTAAAACATCTATGGTAAAAGTCAGTTCAAAAAAAAGAAAAGAAAAATCATTCCTAATATAACCATCCAGAGATAACCATTGTTAACATTTTGATATTTTGCTTTCCAGTCTTATTTATAGTCACATATGGGTCATTTTTTACAAAAGATACGACAAAATGTGGTCAACTAGAGAAAGGAATGGCAAACCACTTCAGTATTCGTGCCTTGAGAACCCTATGAACAGTATGAAAAGGCAAAACGATATGACACTGAAAGATAAAATCCCCAGGTCAGGAGGTGCCAAATATGCTACCGGAGAAGAGTGGAGAAACAACTCCAGAAAGAAGAGATGGAGCCAAAGCAAAAACAACGCCCAGTTATGGATGTGACTGGTGACGGAAGTAAAGTCCAATGCTATAAAGAACAATATTGCATTGGAACCTGGAATGTTAGGTCCATAAATCAAGGTAAATTGGAAGTGGTCAAACAGGAGATGGCAAGAATGAACATCGACACCTCAGGAATCAGTGAACTAAAATGGACTGAAATGGGCAGATTTAATTCAGATGACCATTATATCTACTACTGTGGGCAAGGATCCCCTAGAAGAAAAGGAGTAGCCCTCATAGTCAACAAAAGTGTCCAAAATGCAGTATTTGGGTACAATCTCAAAAATGACAGAATGATCTCTGTTCATTTCCAAGGCAAACCATTGAATATTACAGTAATCAAGTCTATGCCCCAACCACTAATGCTGAAGAAGCTGAACAGTTCTATGAAGACTTACAAGACCTTCTAGAATAACACTAAGAAAGATGTCCTTTTCCCCATAGGGGATTGGAATGCAAAAGTAGGAAGTCAAGAGATACCTGGAGTAACAGGCACGTTTGGCCTTGGAGTACAAAATGAAGCAGGGCAAAGGCTAATGGGCAAAGCAGGGCAAAGAACCAGTGCATTCTTAACGCACTGGTCATAGCAAATCCCCTCTTCTAACAACACACAACACAAGAGATGACTCTACACATGGACATCACCAGACGGTCAACACCAAAATCAGATTGATTATATTCTTTGTAGCTGAAGATGGAGAAGCTCTACACAGTCAGCAAAAACAGCAAAAACCCGGAGCTGACTATGGCTCAGATCATGAACTCCTTATTGCCAAATTCAGGCTTAACTGGAAGAAAGTAGGGAAAACGACTAGGCCATTCAGGTATTACCTAAATCACATCTCCTACAGTTATACAGTGGAAGTGACAGACAGATTCAAGGGATTAGAGCTGATAGACAGAGTGCCTGAAGAACTATGGATGGAGGTTTGTGACACTGTAAAGAAGACAGTAATCAAGACTATCCCCAAGAAAAAGAAATGCAAAAAGGCAAAATGGTTGCCTGAGGAGGCCTTACAAATATCTGAGAGAAGAAGAGAAACTAAAGGCAAAGGAGAAAAGGAAAGCTATACCCATCTGAATGCAGAGTTCCAAAGAGCAGCAAGGAGAGATGAGAAAGCCTTCTTCAGTGATCAATGCAAAGAAATAGAGGAAAACAACAGAATGAAAAAGACTAGAGATCTCTTTAAGAAAATTAGATACCAAGGGAACATTTCATGCAAAGATGGGCTCGATAAAGGACAGAAATAGTATGGACCTAACGGAAGCAGAAGATATTAAGAAGAGGTGGCAAGACTACACAGAAGAACTATACAAAAAAGATCTTAATGACCCAGATAACCACGATGGTGTGATCACTTACCTAGGGCCAATCATCCTGGAGTCTGAAGTCAAGTGGGCCTTACAAAGCATCACTACAATCAAAGCTAGTGGAATTCCAGCTGAGCTATTTCAAGTCCTAAAAGTTGTTGCTGTTAAAGTGCTGTACTCAATATGCCAGCAAGTTTGGAAAACTCAGCAGTGGCCACAGGACTGGAAAAGGTCAGTTTTCATTCCATTCTCAAAGAAAGGCAATGCCAAACAATGTCCAACTACCGCACAATTGCACTCATCTCACATGCTAGCAAAGTAATGCTCAAAATTCTCCAAGAAAGGCTTCAATAGTACATGAACTAAGAACTTCCAGATGTTCAAGCTAGATTTGGAAAAGGCAGAAGAACCAGAGATCAAATTGCCAACTACTGTCGGATCATAGAAAAAGCAAGAGCGTTCCAGAAAAACATCTATTTCTGCTTTATTGACTATGCCAAGGTCTTTGACTATGTGGATCACAACAAACTGTGGAAAATTCTTAGAGATGGGAATGCCAGACCATCTTACCTGCCTCCTGAGAAATTTGTATGAAGGTCAAGAAGCAACAGCTAGAACCGCACATGGAACAGACTGGTTCCAAATTGGGAAAGGAGTACGTCAAGGCTGTATATTGACACCTGCTTATTTAACTTATATGCAGAGTACATCATGCAAAGTGTGGGGTTGGATGAAGCACAAGCTGGAATCAAGACTGCTGGGAGAAATATCAATAACCTCAGATATGCAGATGACACCACCCTTATGGCAGAAAGCAAAGAGGAACTGAAGAGCCTCTCGATGAAAGTGAAAGAGGAGAGTGAAAAAGCTGGCTTAAAACTCAACTTTTAAAACACTAAGATCATGGCATCTGGTCCCATCACTTCATGGCAAATAGATGGGGAAACAATGGAAACAGTGACAGACTTTATTTTGGGGGGCTCCAAAATCACTGTAGATGGTGACTGCAGCCATGAAATTAAAAGACACTTGCTCCTTGGAAGAAAAGCTATGACCAACCTAGACAGCATATTAAAAAGCAGAGACATGACTTTGCCAACAAAGGTCCATCTAGTCCATCTATGGTTTTTCCAGTAGTCATGTACAGATGTGAGAGCTGGACCATAAAGAAGGCTGAGTGCCAAATAATTGATGCTTTTGAACTGTGGTGTTGGAGAAGACTCTTGAGAGTCCTTTAGACCGCAGGGAGATTCAACCAGTCCATCCTAAAGGAGATCAGTCCTGAATGTTCACTGGAAGGACTGATGCCGAAGCTGAAACTCCAACACTTTGGCCACTTGATGCAAAGAACTGACTCATTTGAAAAGACCCTGAGGCTGGGAAAGATTGGAAGCAGGAGGAAAAGGGGACGACAGAGGATGCGATGATTGGATGGCATCACCGACTCAGTGAACATGAGTTTGAGTAAACTCCGGGAGTGGGTGATGGACAGAGAGGCCTGGTGTGCTGCAGTCCATGGGGTCGCAAAGAGCGACTGAACTGAACTGATATGAGATCAAACCAACCCTATGATTTGAATTTCTCTTTTTCGCTTTAGAGATGGATGAAGACCAGAGCCCTGCTGTGCTGTTGGACATTAGGTTATTTCTGTGGTTGCCCTACTATAAACAATGCTGAAAGGAACAGCTTCACACAGACACACTTAGTTCCACTGAGTGGACAAAGGAGAAATGCCGAGGCCTGCTGCCTACCGGGTGAGCCGCCCCTGCGGGGGAGTCCAGCCCCCTGGCTGTGCCGACGTTCTCTGCTTACTCGGGGGTGCGGGTCCTCATCACTGTTCTCTGCAGGGAACAAACACACGCTGTAGGAGAACCTCAGCCCGGACTGAGCCGGAAATACTTCATTCTGCTGTTGCTTCCTGGAATTTAGTTTATGTGAGCAGTGTGGTCTGGGGGAAAGAAGTCTGCTTTGAGGGCTGGGGGACAGGAACTGTCACAAACTTTCTGTGTGACTTTGAACAAATCACTTACTATTTCTATTACGACTTTCATGATGAGAAGACAAGGCCCACGAGGTACTGTTATGAGGTGCTTTTGCTCGTGCTGTTCTCCCATCTGGAACGCCCTTCCACTTGCTCCCTTATCCTGAAGTTAAGCTGGTGTAACACCTCCTATAGAGGGGCTTTTCTAGTTGTCCCAGCACACTGTCTTGCCCATCCTCCCCAGCAGGTGGGATCTTAGTTCCTCAACCAGGGATCGAAGGTGTGCTCCCTGCATTCCTGCATTGGAAGCACTGAGTCTTAAGCACTGGACTACCAGGGAAGTCCCTCCTCTGCGGTTTCTAGCGTCAGCTGTCTGTACTTGACACTGTGGGCATGAGGGTCCATGGTGCTATTCATCCCTCCAACCACCTTGAGTTCTTGAAGGACGAGGCCTGGGCATCACTGTCCTAAGGCTGCCCAGCCTGGTGCAGGAACTTGATCAAGCCTTGAAGAATGACCGAGTCGTCTGCACTCTGGGATCAGTCAGCATTCCAGGGATACAGGCCTAGGAATTTCTGGCTTCAGGTTCAGAGGACTCCCTTTCCCTTGGGATGATTCACAGAGCCCCAGCAGTCCAAATGTCCCTCACTGAGCTTGGTGAGGGGCTTCCCTCGTAGCTCAGTTGGTAAAGAGTCTGCCTACAATGCAGGAGACCTGGGTTCGATTCTTGGGTCGGGAAGATCCGCTGGAGAAGGAAATGGCAACCCACTCCAGTATTCTTGCCTGGAGAATCCCATGGACAGAGGAGCCTGGCAGGCTACAGTCTATGGGGTTGCAAGAGTCGGGCATGACTGTGCAACTATGTACACACACAGTGTTTGGGAAACTTCTGGTCTATCACGGATAAAATTTTAAATTCCAGGAAAGCAAGTTAACTGTGCTTACAAATCAGTGCATATGCGATCTCAACTAGGAACTGGAAGTACATCAAGATAACAATGGGGGACCTCCCTGCTGGTCCAGTGACTAAGACTCTGCACTGCCGTTCAGGGAGCCTGAGTTTGATCCGTGGTCAACGAACTAATCCCACATGCCACCATAGCTAAGACTTGGTGCAGCTAAATAAATATAAACAAATATTTTTAATAAGATAACAACAATAGTATTTATCTCAGAAGATAAGATTCTGAGAGGCTTCTATTTTCTTCCTTTCTGTATTTTATAAACATTAATCAATGCTCCCAAAAGGCTTTTTCATCACATTTTGCAAAATATCAAAGAATACAGAAAATAAGAAAACAAAAATTACTCCAAATTCTATCCAACAGGGATGACCTCCATTAATATGCAAACAAAAATTATTTTAGCTTTCTCCATGATATATTCAAAATATATAATCTTTAAAATTTGCTCAAGGACTTTTTTCCATTATGATTTATTACAGGATACTGAATATAGTTCCCTCTGCATAATTTTTAATAAAAGGTACTATAATTGTATGCTGTCTAAAATGAGGATAATTTTTTTATGTGCTAATTCAATTGTTTAAAAAACTAACTTGGGCAGAAAAAAATCAGTTAGTTGTTGGCCCCCCCAGTAACCATCACAGAGCCTGGCACATGGTTGCTGTTCAATAAATATTTACTGATGGGAATTCCCTGGCAGTCCAGTGGTTAGGACTCCATGATTTCACTGCAGAGGGTCTGGGTTTGATCCCTAGTCAGGAACTTAAGATCCCACAAGCTGTGCAGCATGGACAAAAAATATATATACATATACAATTTAACATATATTGACTAAATGTAAGGAGATACAGTAATATGTGTTTAGTGGTTATCTAACAGAACAAAGGATGTTTTTCTTTCTTCTTTCTACTTCTTTATATATTTCACATTTTCTATAATGTGCCCCTGTGTAATCTTTTACAAGAAAAAAGTTTTAATTAAAAACTAATAGGCTGCATTAAGAACAAATAGATATATAGGGAGAGTGGTGCTGGATGCCAGACTCTGAGTTAGGGTCCTTTGTGTGGAGGGAGCTTGGGGGCAGCTGGGAGACATTCAGGCTCCGGGCCCCGAAGACTAATGGTCTGTCTCAGCCTGAAGAATGCTCAGGGTCCGAGATACAGCGGCTGGCCACCAGGGTAGGATCAGGGACGAGGATCCTGAATGTCAGTCTGTCTCGAAGGTTCCAGGACTCTGTGTTTGTTTTCCTGATGCTTTCTCTTAGTGCTCAGTTTTGCTAACTCTTGATTGATATGACCAGTCCCATGTGTACTCTGGAGACCGGAAGGAAGGGGCTTCTGGCTGCACTTGGTGGAGAACATCTGCAGGGAAGCAGCATCCCCAGAGGGTCAATCAGAATCAGAAGACAGAACGTCCCTGCCCAGGTAGGGAGGAGAAATAGGGACGGAATCCCCTGCTGGAGGCCCCCTGCCTCTGAAAGTTCTTCAACAGCTAACTTCACTGGCTTCACTTTCCTCACCTGTTAAATGTGAGTAAAAATAGACCCTTCCTGATGAGCTGCTGGGCTTCCCTGGTGGCTCAGTGGTAAAGAATCCGCCTGCAAAGCAGGGGATGTGGATTTGATTCCTGGGTCGGGAAGATCCCCTGGAGGAGGGCATGGCAACCCACTCCAGTATTCTTGCCTGGAGAATCCCAGGGACAGAGGAGCCCAGCGGGCTATACAGTCCATGGAGTTGCAAAGAGAGTCGGACACGACTGAGCGACTGAACAATAACATCAGCAATAAATCCTATGATATAATAACTTTTGTTATGGTCTCCATCTGATGGATGAGGACCCCAGGGCACACAGGTTTAAGCAATTTACCAAGGACACAAAGCTGTTGGTGGTAAAGAAAGGGTGTGAACCCAGGCAGGCAGGAACCCGTCATCCTTTCCAAGAGACCCCTACACAGTGTTGGTGGTGGTGGTTTAGTTGCTCAGTTGTGTCCTCAGGCCCACATGTACGGCCTGTGTGTGCTCCTAGGAAACTAAGATGTTCCTTGACATGAGTGGCTATATGGGAAACACAAAAGAACAGTTGCTAAGATACTACGGAATAACATGGCAAAATGCTTAGGATAAGATAGCAAAGGAATTGAAAAACTGAGGACAGAATTGTCCATGTGGGAGTTTTAACTGTACAAGTCATGTGTACGGAGAGACAGGCTCAGGAAGGGAATGTGGAAAACCAGAACTGCAATAGCGAGGTGGGAGAGGACAGGAGATTGTTTTTTCCATGTAAATGCTCATCTTCAATGATATTTTAGTACATGTGTATTTAATTAAGTCATTGCTTTACCTGAGGAAGAGGACGAGGAGGACGAGGAGGACGAGGAGGAGGAGGATGAAGAGGAGGAAGACTTGTCTCTCTCATCTTGTCCTTGAGAAACGAGTCTGGCCTCCCGGTCTTGCTTGTGGAAATCCGTCTCTCCAGCTGGGAGGCACACGTAGTTAAGGAGGAGTATTTCCTGCCCTTCCCACCCTAGGGACCACCCAGGCCTTCCTAGGGGTCTATGTGGACTTGGGGATCCAGGAGTGGCTGGATTCTGTGGGGTTGGATTCTTCCCAAACCTCTAGGGCCCATGGGAGGTGCAGGAGATCAGGGCTCCAGAGGCTCTAGGAAGGCCAAAGACAGGCATTTCTCTGAACATGGAGCCCACAGAGGGGCTTCTAAACCAGTCATCCTTTCTAAGAGACCCCTACATAGTGTCAGTGGTGGTGGTTTAGTTGCTCAGTTGTGTCCTCAGGCTCCTCTGTCCACGGGATTTTTCAGGCAACAATGCTGGAGTGATTTGCCGTTTCCTTCTCTAGGGGATCTTCCCAACCCAGGGATCAAACCCTCATCTCCTGTATTGCAGGCAGATTCTTTACCGCTGAGTGACCAGGGAAGCCCACCCTGTGCAGAACAGTCGCCAATTTAAAATTCTTTGTAAATTACAGAGCAAGTGGGATCCAATCAAGCCCTAAACCTTCCCATTCTAGGGGCATGCAGGACCCTTCTCCTCTTCTGGGAACTCTCCCTAATGCCAGTCCAAGCTCCCAGAGCCTCTGAGATTTGGGGGAGCAACTGGGGTTCCCACTGCTAGAGAGTGCTGGGGGACAGACTGGACCAAGCACACACATGTGCAAGTGGATAAAATCACTACTTCTCTAGAGGTTTCAACTGTAACTTGGGCCATTCATTGAGCCACATGAGCTGGGCAGGGTCTTCTGTTTCAGTCATTACTGGACACTATTTCCCATGTGGCTTTGCCAGAGGGTTAGAGAAAGCAAACATACAGTCTAGATTTTCTGATTCTCCATGAACTTGACTGTGGTCTTGAAGTGATCCTGAAGTCTCCATGGCTTTCCCTGGAGGAAGTAATTAATATTACCTTAGTTAATATCTTTAATATATAAAGAGCTTGGCAAATAAATAAGAAAAGTACAAACACCCATTATTCAAAGGTATAAGAAGAACAATTTATAAAAACAGAAACACAAAAATAGGGAAATCTGAGTAATGATCAAGTTTTGATACTATTAAGAACTTATTTTTTTAAGACTTTAGTTTTTAGAGCAGCTCACAGCAAAACTGTTTTTCTTTACTTCTTTGCGTTGTTCACTTAAGAAGGCTTTCTTATGCTTCCTTGCTATTCTCTGGAAATCTGCATTCAGTTGGGTGTATCTTTCAAATTGTGGTGCTGGAGAACACTCCTGAGAGTCCCCTGGACTGCAAGAAGATCAAACCAGTCAATTCTAAAGGAAATCAAACCTGAATATTCACTGGAAGGACTGATGCTGAAGCTGAAGCTTCAATACTTTGGCCACCTAAAGCAAAGAGCCAATTCATTGGAAAAGAGCCTGCTGCTGGGAAAGATTGATGGCAGGAGGAGAAGGGGGCATTGGATGGTATCATGGACTCAATGGACATGAGTTTGAGCAAGCTCCGGGAGATGGTAAATGACAGAGAAGCCTGGCACACTGCAGTCCACTGGGTCTCAAAGAATTGGATACAACTTGGTGACTAAACAGCAACAAACAAAAAAACACAAAAATTAAACAGAGGCACAAAGACTGCCCATATACCCCCCGTTTCTAAACATGGACAGCCTCTCCCTGTTATCGACATCCTCCATTAGCGAATTTATTTTGTTAGGTGTGATATTTAAGTTGAGGCTATATTTATTTAAAATATCCTTCAGGACTTGTCTGGTGGTCCAGTGGATGAGAATCCACCTGCCAGTGCAGGGGACACAGGCTGATCCCTGATTCGGGAAGATTCCACAGGCCGGGGGGCAACTAAGCCCGTGTGCCACAACCACTGAAGGCAGAAAACCTAGAGCGCATGCTTCACAACAAGAGAAGCCACCGTAACTGGAAACCCACACACCACAACAAAGAGTAGCCCCCACGCAGCATCTAAAGACCCAGCACAGCCAAAAGCAATTAAAATATCCTTCAATTTAGAGATGAACATTGAAATATTTATGATGAAATTATATGATGTCTGGGACATGCTTCAAAATAATTTGATTATCTGAATAAGGGAGTTGGAGGGCAAGGTAGGGGGGAATCCAAATACAACAACAGGACAAGTTAATAACTGTTGGAGCTATATCAAAATATAAATAGTTGGGAATTCCCTAGAGGTCCACATATATAAATATATATAGTTATCTCTGAGATCTTGTATACACATACAGTTATCTCTGAGTGGTAGCATTATGGGTATTTTTAGTTTCTTATTTTCACTTTGCATTTTCTAAATTTTTAACAGTACTGCTTTTGTTATAATAAAATAACATTTTTTTAAATAACTTAAAATGTTATATGCCACCTTACTTCAGTATAGTGCTAAGCAGTTTTACCATGGGTTTATATGTTCATAATTCCACCTGAGCCAGATCACAAACCAATCTGGAGAGAATTGGGATTAATTACTTCACATTTGAATTATAGTTTCTAGATAACAAAACTTTGCAAAAGATTGTCTCATTTAACCTTTACTATAACCCTGTGAGGTAAATTTTATCATCCTCACTTTATAGCAGAGGAAACTGAGACTCAAAGAGATGAAGTAACTTGAGACTCCAGAACCACATTTTGTTTAATGCAACCCCAAACATTGGTCTGGAGCCCAAAACTGCTCAAAGGCCATCATGCAGGCAGGCCCTGCTGGAATACCCGCTGGGATTACAGACACAAGCGGTCAAAGCCAGGGCGGGAAGCAGGCACCTGGAGCTGCAGAATGAGATTCGGGAACCTGTCCCTTCAGGACACCATACCCTGTGCTTTCTTGGAGTTCTGAGTGGGTGCTGGTGGTAACTCGAAGAGGGCCTTCAAGTGAGGCCCTGAGAAGGCTGGGCATGTGGCCTCGGAAAATCTAAACAGGTAACCTCAGTGAGCTGGTGCCCTTCTCTAGAGGAAATACATGGAGCTGCCATGATTGGGCTGCCCCCCTCAAAGCCTTGATTTTAGCTGGGCACATGGTTGTCCAGCCAGGGACAATATTTCCCAGCATCCCTGGATGCTAGATTTGGCCAAGGGACCATGTGACTCATGTTCCTGCCAACAGACTGAGAGTGGATTGGAGCTGTACAGTGGGGAGCTGACAGATGTTCTGTGGTTCTGGGGGGAAAGTACACACACACACACACACACATCTGCAATAAATTTTACTGCTGTAAAGAATGGATGGGGGAGTAAATTAGGAATTTGGGATTAACAGATACACACCACTGTATGTAGAATAAACAACAAGGACCTACTGTATAGCACAGAAAACTATATTCAGTATCTTATAACTTCCAACGGAAAAGAATCTAAAAGAGAATAGCTATAAATGTATATGTATAACTGAATCACTTTGCTGTTCACCTGAAACACTGCAAATCAACTATATCTCAAGAAAAAAAATAATAAAAATTTTAAAAGAATGCATAGCACACAAATAATAAAAAAAATAAGGTCCTCTGTATTGCGAATTTCATATACAACAAGTAAAATGTAATGCCTAGTTTTGAGGTTTAGTCTGCATTAGTAACATTTGCTTGACCACTTTCTTAAATTCAGACCATCAACAAAGCAAACCATAAAGCTCTGATTTGTATAGGTTCCTGATTTCTGTGATATAAACACTCCCACTAACTGATATCAATGTGCTGTCACTGAGTGCAAAGCTGGGAAGAGGTGGGCAGCGGAACACAAATAGCCTCGTGCAGCAGAACCTGCGAAAACCTCAAGCGCCCGTGGAACAGCAGAATGTAGTCAAATAAATTAGGAAGTGATACATTTTGAGTACTTATTAGCCTTGCTTGTTGCAAGATTTAGTTAATTTATAGAATTTAATTTAATTTAAAACTGGTTCTGTTTAACAACCTGCTCCCCAAATTCCTAAAGATTTAACGATCAGTTCTCGCATGTGGGAATCTGGTTTCAGTTCTGGGCTCCTAAACTTCTGCTACTTCCACTTCCTCCTTCCTGCTTTTTGTACCCTGATCTGTGGTGGGGGGCCAACCTCCGTCACACAAGCTGAGTCAACACCCCAGGGAAGCCCTGAGAAATGAGGCAAAGCAACCTGGGCCCCACAAGGCCTTGGGCTTAGAGCCGCCTGCCCACCTGGACCTACCTCTGGTTGACCACGTGCGTAGGGAATCAGCTTCTCTCTTCTGTGGGACTGGGATTCGGTATTTGTTACAGCATCTTAGCCAAGCTGTGCTGACTTTGTTCTGAAGATCCCTACCCCACCCCATTTCTTCTCCTCCCAGCTTTCAGTCTAGGGATTCAACTCTGACAGGAGATAGATTCACTCCTCTTTGACTGCTTTGGACCCGGGTCTCAACCTCCAAACGCCTCACATTTGGGACCAATGCTCCTTTGCCAGTGTACACGTTGTATGGCGTTTAGCATCCTCCCCATTAGAGGCAGGTAGCATCCCGCCACAGTCGTGACAGTCAAAATGTCACCACACATTGCCAAGTGTCTCCTGGGGGTAAAAATCATGTCTACGGGGGAACTGCTGGTCTACAGAACCTACTTTAAAAGTATGCGTATTTATTTATTTGGCTGTGCCAGGTCTTACTTGCAGCTCATGGGACCTTTAGTTGCCGTGTGTGGGACCTAGCTCTCTGCCAGGGATAGAATCTGAGCCTCCTGCATTGGGAGCATGGAGCCTTAGCCCCTGGACCACCAGGGAAGTCCCCAAGAGAAACCACTCTTTAAAAACTTTTTGTTGTTGTTTAATCACTCAGTTGCGTCTGACTCTTTGCGACCCTAAGGACTGTAGCCCACCAGGCTCCTTTGTCCATGGGATTTTCCAGGCAAGAATACTGGAGTGGGTTGCCATTTCCTTCTCCAGGGCATCTTCCTGAGCCAGGGGTCAAATCCAAGTCTCTTGTATTGGCAAGTGGATTCTTAATCACTGAGCCACCAGAGAAGCCCTAAAAATTCTTTTCAATTTAATTAAAAATTTTTATTGAGGTATAATGCTCTTATAACATTATATTAGTTTCAGGGGCAAAGCATAATGATTCGATATTTGTAAATGCTGCAAAATGATCACAATACTAAGTCTAGTTAGCATCTGTTACCTTATATAGCTAAACAAAAATTTTTTCTTGTGATGAGAAATTTTAACATCTATCCTCTGAGCAACTTTCAAATAAGCAACAGAGTATTTTGAACTAATAGTCTCCATGCTGTACATCACATCCCCAGGACTTTTTTATTGTATAACTAGAAGTTTGTAGCTTTTGACCCCCTTCACCCATTTCACCCATTCTCACCCACCCTCCACCTCTGGCAACCACCAATTTCTTTTCTGTACCTATGAGTTCATGGGGGTTTTGTTCGTCTTTGGTAGAGAATCTACTTTTAATCCACCACAAGACCCAGACAAGGCAGCATCTTTCCCCATGCCTCAGAGCTGGACAGCCTGGGTGTGAACCCTGACCCTTGTAGCTGTGGGATTCCGGGCCAGTGACTTAACTTCTTGTGGACCTCAGGTTCCTTGTCTGCAAAATGAGGACAATAATAGTGCTTACCTCACAGTGTATTGTGAGAATGGCATGAGTTAAAACCCATAGAGCACTCAGAACAATGCCTGGTATAGAGCAGGGAGTGAATAAATGCCAGCTGAGATGACGATCATTATTATGACGGGGGCAGCAACAAGACAGCATGTTCTGTGCGGTTGGACAGAGCAGGGTTCAACCTCTCTTGTGCACGAGATGACCCTGGCCGGGCGGTCCCCTTCTCCAAGTTCTAGTTACCTCAGTTGTGAACTGTGATGGCAGCACCTTAGAGAAGAAAGCCGGCCAGTGCCTGCCTGAAGGAGGGCTCCATAAGCATGAGTTCCCTCTTCCATAGACCTCCTATGACCCTTGGGCATTCGGGGTCCAGCCCCAGTCCCTCCCATCTCCCATCTCCTAGACTCCAGGCTCCATTACCCTTTTCTGGAATAAAAATTCCCATTTCTCAGGGCAGAATTCAGCTCAGCATTAGGAAGTCACTAGCCAATAAAATGAAACTGATATCTAGGAATGAGTGACTGACGACCATGAGTCCTGGGGTGTATCTACATTTTGAAGAGGATCCTTTGTACATAGCAGGTATCCAGTACATCTCAGAGGCTGAGATCATCTCTCATGGTGGAATTTCAGGGGGAAGAAGAGACTCAGAGCTGTATGAGGGCAAGCAAGCTACTGGAGGATGCCAAATATGTCAACAGTTCGCCAAGCTGCTCCTACCTCTTGCCTGCTTTAGCTGTCTTGCTCATGTGGTAGCCCCTGGGCACACTCACATTTGCAGGCCTCTAGACGAGAAGGCAATGGCACCCCACTCCAGTACTCTTGCTTGGAAAATCCCATGGATGGAGGAGCCTGGTGGGTTGCAGTCCACGGGGTCGTGAAGAGTCGGAGACGACTGAGTGACTTCACTTTCACTTTTCACTTTCATGCATTGGAGAAGAAAATGGCAACCCACTCCAGTGTTCTTGCCTGGAGAATCCTGGGGACGGGGGAGCCTGGTGGGCTGCCGTCTATGGGGTCGCACAGAGTTGGACACAACTGAAGCCACTTAGCAGCAGCAGCAGCAGACTTCCACTGAGGCCATTCTTCCTTGTTGCCAAAATTGTATGTGACTTTCCAGGCACAGTGCAAATACCACCTCGTTCATGAACCTTCTGCTGACGAGGTCTAACCAGAAACCACCCTCTTTACCCCCATCCCCTTAATCCTTGTGCCCGCCTTCACCCCTGCACTTCCTTCTTGTTAACAAAGCTGAACTTTGTTCCTCCATATCAAGTAGATGGGTTCCCTGGTGGCTCGGATGGTAAAGAATCTGCCTGCAATGCGGGAGACCTGGGTTCGAACCCTGGATTGGGAAGATCCCCCAGAGAAGGAAATGGCAACCCACTCCAGTATTCTTGCCTGGAGAATTCCATGGACAGAGGAGCCTGGTGGGCTACAGTCCATGGGGTCGCAGAGAGTCAGACATGACTGAGAAACTAACCCTTTGGGTTTCACAGGTGGCATTGGTGATAAAGAACCCATTTCCCAATGCAGGAGACATAAGAGACAGGGGTTTGATCCCCAGGCTGGGAAGCTCCCCTGAAGGAGGGAATGGCAACCTACTCCAGTATTCTTGGCTGGAGAATCCCACGGACAGAGGAGCGTGGCAGGCTGCAGTCCATGGGATCATACAGTTGGACATGACTGAAGCAAGTGAAAAAGCTGGCTTAAAACTCAACATTCAAAAAACAAAGAACATGGCATCTGGTCACATCACTTCATGGCAAAAAGATGGGGAAACAATGGAAACAGTGGCAGACTTTATTTTCTTGGGCTTCAAAATCACTGCAGGTAGTGACTGCAGCCATGAAATTAAAAGATGCTTGCTCCTTGGAAGAAAAGCTATGACAAACCTAGACAGTGTATTAAAAAGCAGAGATATTACTTTGCCAACAAAGGTCCATCTAGTCAAAGCTATGGTTTTTCCAGTAATCATACATGGATGTGAGAGTTGGACCATAAAGAAAGTTGAACACTGAAGAACTGATGCTTTTGAACTGTGGTGTTGGAGCAGACTCTTGAGAGTTCCTTGGACAACAAGGAAATCAAACCAGTTAATCCTAAAGGAAATCAGTCCTGAATATTCATTGGAATGTCTGATACTGAAGCTGAAGCTCCAATACTTTGGCCACCTGATGTGAAGAACTGACTCTCTGGAAAAGACCCTGATGCTGGGAAAGATTGAAGGTGGGAGGAGAAGGGGACGACAGAGGATGAGATGGTTGGATATCATCACTGACTTGATGGACATGAGTTTGAGCAAGCTCTGGGAATTGGCGATGGACAGGGAAGCCTGGTATGCTGCAATCCATGAGGTCGCAGAGTCAGACACAACTGAGTGACTGAACTGAACTGAACTGAAGTGACTTAGCATGCAAGCATGCATCAAGTAGATACTTGTTTTCCCTGTGAGGAGTGGCCATATGATCCAGTTTTGGCCAAAAAGAAGTGAGAAGTCTGATGGGTTCTGGGAAGGAGTTTTGCTTCTCCTGACAAAAGAGGCCAACAGTACTGGTGCTGTGTCTTGCCTCTCCTTTCTTTCTTGAATGTGATGGTAGGAGCCACAGTGGCAATTCTGTGACCTTGAGGGAAAGCCAAAGCTAATGCAGGGACATTGAGCTGCTGAGCCCTTGACAGCAGCCACCTGCTTTCTAGTTATTTAAGAAAAACAAACCCTGTTTTGTTTAAGCCTCGATAGTCAGGAGTCTCAGCATTTGTAGCTGAAAATAATTCTGACTGATATACTTTTCCTCCCCTGCCTTCATACATTAATTGAGTATCGACTGTGTGCTTAGGCTAGGGTGATGGCATTGTGGTTAAGACCCCGCCTGCCAGTGCAGGAGACATAAGCGACATGAGTTTGGTCCCTGGGAAGATCCCCTGGAGGAGGGCACAGCAACCCACTCCAGTATCCTTGGCTGGAAAATCCCATGGACAGAGGAGCCTGGCAGGCTACAGTCCATGGGATCACAAAGAGTCGGACACAACCGAGCAACTTAGTACACAGTACGTATTATGTGCTAGCATCCGGGATACTGTGGTGACTAAGTTGTATCGTTGTCCTCAGGGTGTTTCATAGTAGACAGGGGGTGGGGTGGGATGGGGTCGGGTGGGAGTCCCATGGGAGCCCAGGGGTCAAATCACACCAGGGTCAGTCAGAGTTCCTGAAGAAGCGAATGCGGAAGGGGAGCTTGGAAGGGCCAGAAGGAGCAGCGTGCAAAGGCACAGAGGCAAGGGGCCTTGGCCCACATGCAAAGCAGTTGGCAGGAAGCAACTCCAAAGAAGGACGCGATTTGGGGGGGCCTGGGGGCACGTTGCTCTCCTGAGCTTACGTTAGCTGTGTCTTGTTTCAGAATCTTCCTTCTCGAGGCGCTGGCTTGCCACAACTGCTGGAGCCACTGTTCTATTCACTTTCTGATCCCTGCTCAGGGCCTGGGAGAGGGTCTGACACACCCAGGGTGAGTCTCCTGCACTAGATCACCAGCCAGGCAGGGAAGGGATTACGGCTGATTCATATCCGTGTCACCTGTGCCCTGCACAAGGCCTGGTGGAAAACAAAAATGATGACCTGGATAATGACGAAGACAGCAACAAGTAAGTGCTTCCTCTCTGTCAGGCAAGGGTCTGAGGAAATGACACACGTGCCTCACGTACGCCTCACACAACTCTACCAGGGCCCACTGCGCTTGTGCCCACTTTACACGTAAGAATGCGGCGGCAAAGAGAGGCTACGAAACTTGACCGGGGAGCTAGTAAGTGGTTGAGCAAGCGTAGTTGCTTAGTCCATGTTGATGCCGGCAGCTCTTCCCAGGCCTCTGTCATTAGCACCAGGAAAGAAGCCACTGACAGTCACTGGAGTGTTATGCAAACGTCACCAACTTGGCTTCTATTGACACCTAGCCCACTGGAGCCCTGAGCAAGCGTCCCCAGAACCCAGGGCACTTCCTCAAGCAGTTTTCAGGACACTGAAACGGACAGCAGGGGAAACAGAATGCTCATGGAGGCAGGACCCGAGGGAGCCCTGTTTCTCCTCTTAATGTCCTTCCTCATCTCTCCTTCGCCCATATTCCTGCTATAAGCAAGGATCAGCAGAACTGTAAAGGTGCAATACTCTTAAAGTCACTGTGCAGGGCGAGGCTTGAGACAAAAGGACAGTGCACTAGGGGTGGGACATCAAACAGAGGGATTGATGCCAGGGGCTTCGGAAAGGCAGGTTCACAGCGTGTGACCTCTTTTGAGCCAAGACTGGAGCACAGGGCTTGAGACAGAAGTGAAGAAAGAAGAAAGCAGAGAGAGGAGAGAGCACATGGTATGATCCCGGAGGCACGGCATGGGGGGGGTCTCAGTTCCCCAAACAGGGATCAGACCCATGCCCCCCGTAGTGGAAGCACGGAGTCTTAACCACTGGACTACCAGGGAGTTCCCAGTTCCCATGATCTCATTTCACGCACACTACTCTTATTTTACGCAGGAAGAAACTGAGGTTCATAGAGACAAGTGACTTGTTCAAGGTCTACCCAGCTTACGGATAGACTCATATCGATTCCCTTCCCTACTAACGTGATGCCCCGTTCCCCAGTCCTGGTTAGAGGCCTGTAGGCTTCCCTCTTTCAGCCGCCTGCCCTCATTCTGAGGCTGGTCCTACAAGGACATGCAATACTTTGCATTTTCCTCTGCAAACCCCAGCCCTGCTGAGTCACCGGTGGTGCCAGGGCCGCTGCACCCACAGGCTTTGTTAAACTGGATTTCCACTTCAGTTCAGCACAGATTTCCTAAGCTCCTGCTATTACAAGGGTGGGAGGGACAGTAAGGGACACTGAGCGTTTCCAGCTTCACAGCGCCTTCCCCACCCAGCTAGGGTGGGGCATTAGTGTCTGAGTTAACAGATGGAGAAACTGAGAAGAGAGAGGAAGTTGCCCAGGGTCACATAGCGATTCAGGGGCAAGGCTGGCTCCAGAACACTGTCTCCCAATTCACAGGTTGCTTATCTTCCTCAGGTGTCCCACTTTGGAGAAGAGGGCTAAGACTGAGTTGGATTTTTAAAAAATCTTTATTTATTTGGCTGTGCCCGGTCTTAGCTGCGGCACACGGGATGTTCAATCTTCATTGCAGCGTGCAGGTTCTTTAGTTGAGGCCTGTGGGATCTAGTTCCCTGACCAGGGATTGAATCCTGGCCCCTACATGGGGAGCGTGGAGTGTTAGCCACTGGAGCACCAGGGAGGTCCCTGCAGTTGGATTTTCAACAGTGGCCAGAGCGGGACGAGGGCTGAGTGGAAGAGGTGGGCGGTAGTGGGGAGGTGACGGGGTAGGAACCCCATGAGGTTGGGGAATCATCCTGGGCCTTGAAAGCTCAACTGATGACCAACTTTTCCCATAGGTGTACTGTAACGTCGTGCCTTGGGGCTGCCAATGGTGGGCCAGCTCAGTTAAACATGCCCAGGGCAGGAGGTGGGATTCAAGGGGCGCTGCAAGCAGCAATTGCAGCTGGGAGGGGAACAGAGCCGACAGAGGCGTGGACCGTTCTCGTCCACCAGGCATCAAAGCCCCTTCTGGCGACAGGAGAGAGCCCATGGTATGATCCTGGAGGCATGGCTTGAGGGATCTCAGTTCCCCAAACAGGGATCAAACCCATGCCCCTTGTAGTGGAAGCACAAAGTCTTAACCACTGGACTACCAGGGCATTCTCAGTACCCACGATCTTACCTCACGCATGCTAGTCTTAGCCCAGGAGCAAGTCACAGCTCTGGATGATGTCCTCTGGCTGCTCAAGTCACCCCAGACAAGCCCACGCCGTAACATCAACCACATCCCGGCCAGGCAGACGCAGCTCCAGGACAAGCATGTGGGAGTGCTTGAGGGGTGACTGCCCTCCACCCAGGCCAGACTCTCAGCCTCTTCCTCCCAGGGATCTGACTTGTGATGAGTGTGAGTGACACAAGCTGTCAACCAGCCGGCGCTGCTCTGCCTTGCCACAGGGCCCTCTTGTTTCTGCTCCTGGGCGCCATCTTCTCCGCGGTCGCCTTTCTCACATGCGCGCTCTGCTCTGCGAGACCCCCATATCCTCCCAAAGAAACCCTTTTATGGTAGCCGGTCGTGGTTTCTCTTATGCGCAGCCAAAGCTCTTGAGTTGAGACAAATGTGTGTGTGTGTGTGTGGTGGGGTGGTGGGGGAGGTTCGGGGAGGGGCACTCTGAAAGGGTAGGCAGAGCAAACCGGGGCTTGCAAGGCCGGCCAGGGCCCCTGAGGCCCCCACACCATATGAGGTGTTTTGTCACAACTCCAGGCTGGGTTGGGGACCTCCTGGGTTTCCCCATCGCGGTAACCATCTGAGCCAGTTGTCTTCAAGATCTTGCCCTTGAGACCCGTACACTTGCTGAGGATAGAGACCATCTTGGAGCTGGTTTGGCGCCTCTCTGGTTTTCTATTGCTTCTGTAACAAACTCCCACAAACGTAGTGGCTGGAAGCAACACATAGTTAGCACCTCGCCGTTCTGTAGGCTGGAAGTCTAGCACAGGTTCACCAGGCTAAAATCCAGGTGTCCACAGGGCTGCCTGCCTTTCTGGAGGCCCAAGGGGAACACCCATTTCCTTGCTGCTGCTTTTCCTCCTTCCTCTCCCACCCCCGACTTTGTCCAGCTTCGTGAGGCCACCCACATTCCTTGGCTTGTGGCTCTTCTTCTATTCTCAAAGCCGGCAATGTCAGGGCAAGTCCTCACGCTGGACTGTTCTGACCTCTTTGGCCTCCCTCTTCCACATTTAGGGACTCTTGTGATGACACTGGGCCCCACCCAGACCACCCATGATCACCTAGGATCATCCCATATGTTAAGGTCAGCAGATGAGCAACCTTAGTTCCACTTACGATGTCCATTCCCTTTGGCTGCATAAACTAAAAGGGTCACAGATTCCAGAGATCAGAACGCAAGCATCTTTGGGGATCATCACTCTGCCTACCACAGTCTCCCCCCAACCCAGTGCCTGGCTCAGCCCAGAGCTTTCAGAGGCCGAACATCTTCCTTCCGAGCTTCTCTGACTCCACCATCCTTCTGGACCCTCAAGCTCCAAAGGCAGGAAGGATGACCCAGCTCCTTCCTCTCCCGCCAGCCAAAGCCCAAGCCTGTCCTGTTTTTCCTTCAAGAGGAGCTGGTTTCTCCACTCCCACTGCCTCCTTCCCAAGAGATCCTACATGGGGACTGAGGGCTTTGGAGCCGGTTATTATTGTGTTCCCATCCCTGTTTGCTGCTCAGCTTCTGTAAAATGCGGTATTAATATCTCTCCCCCTGAGTGTTGTGGGGATTGAAGGATATCATTCCCACAACTAGCCCAGAATACTGTCACCCAGTAAATGAGTTTCCCCTTCCTTCGCCATGCTCAACATCTCCCAAACTTGGCTAATGGTCAGATGCCCCTGGGAGCACTGTTGGTAGTGCAGATCCCCCAGCTCTCTCACTCAGAGAGTCTGATGTTCAGAGCAAGGTTAGGGTTAGGGTGCTCAGGGAAATCTGTATCGTTAACAGAGGCAACACATGCTAGGCAGAGTGTGGTCCACTCAGACCGCCAGAACCTCTCCCCTGAGTGTTATGATAATCTCCCAGCAGGCTTGCCTGCCTCTGGCCTCCTTTCAAACAAGTTGCTGGGCTGCCCTGGGTTTCAGTTCCCCCATATGTAGAAGTTGCATACTACAGGTTCTTCCAGCTCTGACATTATAGGATACTAATGCTGTGCTCCTGTTAAAGCCTTCAGGGTTCATCCACTCAATCAGCAAAGGCACTCAGGGTTGATATGACCTGTGCAAAGGCCTAGAACAGCATGTTTTAAAAGTGAGTTACAAATAGCCTTTTATGGGCCCCTCAAAATACTCCAAGAAAAAGTGGATTTTATGTTCAAAGAAGTTTGGGCCATGCTGCTCTCCGTAGGCTCCAACAGGAGCTGCACAAGGTGCAGTCACATATGAAAGGCTCTGAGAAGGCCTGCAGGAGAGAAAGCTCTTTCGGTCAAGCTAATCTGGTCCTTCCGCAAACTACACAAGAGCACAGTCCTCTCCCTTAGAATGTAGCTCCATGTCTTTTGGCACAGTGTTGGAAACTGTCATCTGCTCCAATCCCTGCCATGTCTGGGGCCAGCCTTTTCATCCTGGCATCCAGGCCTGGGCACTCTCACTGGCCACTCTGAACAGTGTCAACTTTTGGTGGCCAGGGTTTTGTCCACCCTTCAAGCAGGACAGTTGGGGAAGGGAATGAATCAGAAACAGACCCTGGGAAGCAGGGGCTTGGAACAGAAATGGTGTTTTCAGAGCTCCAGATCCCATGACGTGGGTGGGAAATCCTCTTGGTACCTTCAGGGGAGGGGTTGGGAGGAAACTGAGTCAGCTGTTGTGAGACTGAGGGCCTGGCTGGACCCTGCCACCAACCCCTGGGCCCATTGCTTCTCTTCTCTAGGCCCTTTTTTTTCATTTCTGACACAGAAAATAATGTCACTCACTGAGGGTTTTGGAGCTCACCTGGGGCTGTGGATAAGATAGTACACAGTAAAATGATCTCATTGCTAGAAAAGACCCTGATGCTGGGAAAGACTGAGGGAGAAAGACTGAAGGAGGAAGGAGGAAGGGTCAACAGAGGATGAGATGGTTGGGTGGCATCATTGACTCAATGGACATGATTGTGAGCAAACTCCAGGAGATAGTGGAGGACAGGGAAGCCTGGCATGCTGCAGTCCATGGGGTCGCAGAGTCAGACATGACAAAGCAAAGCTAACACAGCCTTTGTTGATATTAACAGAAGCACAGAGTCCATGGTGAGAAAGGTGAGCTCTACCTTACCATCTCCTATCCTAGGGCTCAATCTTGGGTCCTGAACAGAAGAGAGTCTGGACAAATCAAGATAATTCAGAGGATAAGGGGGGTGTGGAGACTATATCCAAGAGAATTGGATGAAGGAGCAGGTGTGTTAGTCCACAGCCATGTCCGACTTGCTCAGCCTAAGGATAAGCACTGCATAAACAGACCTGGTCGCTGTCCCCAGGTCTCTGCAGGGCTCCACCAGGACAGGGGGACCAGGTGGGGCTGTGAGCTCAGAGGGAGCAGTCAGGATCTTGGGGAGTCACCGAGGCAGATGCCAGCTCAATATATGGAAAAACTGTCTAAAAATGATAACTGCTTCATGTCACGAGCACCCCGCATGAGAGGTGGCAAGCTGAGGTGTGGCAGTGGTGGGCTTAGATGTCCTTAGCTCAAAACCTATTAGTCTCTCAAATAATAATCTCCAAAGCACAGGAAGGACAAATCGGTTCATCCATTGCTACTTAACTTTTTAAAACTTTAATTTATTTATTTTTGGCTTTGCTGGCTCTTTGTTGCTGTGCAGACTTTTTTCCAGTTGCAGCAAGCGGGGGCTACTCTCTAGTTGTGGCACACACGCTTCTTACTGCATTGGCTTTTCTTGTTGCAGAGCACAGGCTATAAGGTACACAGGCTTCAGTAATTGTGACTTCTGGGCTCTCGACCACAGGCTCAATAGTTGTGGCACACGGGCTTAGTTGCAATGAGGCATATGGAATCTTCCCGGATCAGGGATCGAACCTGTGTCTCCTGCATTGGCAGATGGATTCTTTACCACTGAGTCACCAAGGACCCTACTTCTACTTCATTTTTAGCTAAAAATAGTTAAGAGTACATAGTTCAACTCTGATGTGCACCCTTGGCCATATATCAGACACCCAACGCCATGTCCACTAAGTGGGGTCCCTAGAGGCCAGTAGGGAAGCCCACAATGCAGACAGGTCTGCTGTGGCCACATTTCCCATTCCTCCATGGTCAGCCTATTGCCCTATATTGCCATGTCCTGGTGGTGGGTTAGGATCAAACAATGCAGCTTTAACTGAATCAGCCCCTGTAGTGTGGACAAGGGGCTTCAAAGAGTCCCTGTCAAGAAACCACGGAAGGAGATAGTGCTTATCAAGAACGTACAAGCCAGACACAAGAAAAGCATGGAAGAGACCCACCACCGCTCCTAGTTCAAGTCCTACAGCAGCCACCCTAATGTTGCAAATGATAATGAACAGGATCTCAGACACACACACTGCTGCTGACTGAAATCATAATAAGAAAACTCCTTGAAAGGTGGGCTTCCATTCATTATTGTTGGTGATGGAAAGTCTGAACTCTGGTGTTGGTGATGGAACTCTGAATATACTATGTTGGGCCTTGAGATATTAACTAATGGTTGCAGTACCTGTATATGACAAACCTAGACAGCGTATTAAAAAGCAGAGACATCACTTTGCCAACAAAGTTCAGTATAGTCAAAGCTATGGTTTTTCTAGTAGTCACATATGGATGTGAGAGTTGAACCATAAAGAAGGCTGACTGCTGAAGAACTGATGTTTTTGAGCTGTGGTGCTGGAGGAGACTCTTGAGAGTCCCTTGGACTGCAAGGAGATCAAACAAGTTAATCCTAAAGGAAATCAACCCTGAGAATATTCACTGGAAAGACTGATGCTGAAGTTGAAGCTCCAATAGTTTGGCCACCTAAAGCGAAGTGCTGACTCATTGGAAAAGACCCTGATGCTGGAAAAGATTGAAGGTAAAGGAGAAAGGGGTAACAGAGGATGAGATGGTTAGATAGTATCACTGACTCAATGGACGTGAATTTGAGCAAACTCCGGGAGACAGTGAAGGACAGGGAAGCCTGGTGTAGTGCAGTCTATGGGGTCGCAAAGAGACAGACAAGACTGAGCAACTGAACAACAACAATTCGTATATAATTTCTAAATCCATAAATAAATATATGTGTTGGGGGTGCCTAAACATTTTTCTTGGGCAGACGGTGTTATCAAAAAGTTTGATGAACACTGCTCTGGATTTTTAGGCCCAGCTAGACACTAGGGGATGCTATTCCCTGTTTAGGTTGGAGGTCTAATTAGATTTGTTTTGGATTTAGGAACAAAAAAACTAGTGGGAAGTGTGCTCCTGAGTAAACTTTTTTGAAGTTCACAACAACAACCACAATGTGTGAAAATTAATGGGAAGAAACCAAAAACTCTGAAGAGGTTTTCCATGGCTGGGACTCTCCAAGGTGGGTGTCTTGTTAAACAGCCAGAGCCAGGTCAGGCTCCTCTTTCTCATTCTCTCATCCCAGATGCTCTCAATTTCTCTGTCTTCTCTCTCTTTCTATCTTTTCTCAGCAGTATCTCACATTCTCTCTCTCTCTCTCTCTCTCACACACACACACACACACACACACACACAATTGGCAACAGCAAAGACCAGACAAAAGGCATCCAGAGCAGGAGAAAGAGCTTGCTGCCTCTTGAATGTCAGACAGACCCGGACTCACTTCCCACCTCTACCGACCACCGACTGTGAGATCACTGCAAGTCTCCCCCAGTCTCAGAGCCTCAGAATCTCCCCTGGAATAGCCACATCAACAACTCAACAATAACATGATAACCCAATTTCAAAATAGCCAAAGGCTTTCAACAGACATTTCTCTAAAGAAGATGTACAAATTGACAACAGCATATGGAAAAATGCTCAACATCATTAGTCAGTATAGAAGTGAAAATCAAAACCACAGTGAGATACCACTTCACACCTACTAGGATGGCTACAATATGAAATACAGATAACAAGTTCTGGGGAGGATGTGGAAAATTTGGAGATCTGACATATTATCGGCGGAAATGTAAAATGGTGCAGCTAGTTTGGAAAACAGTTTGAATTCCTCACAATGTTACACACAGTTTCACCACAGGACCCAGCGAGTCCTCGTAGTATATCCAAGAGAATTGACAGCCTATGTACACACAAAGACTTGTACGTGACTGTCCACAGCAGCATTATTCATAATAGAGAAAAAATGGAAACCACCCAAATATCCATCAATTGATGGGTGAATAAACCAGATGTGATATCATCATACAAGATTCTTCAACCATAGCGAGGAATGAAGTGCTGACACACGCTAAAATATGCATAAACCTTGAAAACATTATGCTCAGAGAACGAAGCCAGTCAGAAGAGAGCCCCTATTGTATGATGCCATTTACATGAAATGTCCAGAATAAGCAGATCCATAGAAACAGAAAGTGGATTAGTGGTTGCCAGGGAGAAGGGGACACAGCGAGTGACTACTAGAGGGTATGGGGTTTATTTGGGGAGGATAAAAATGTTCTAAATTAGATGGTGGTGAATAAACTGAAACTCACTTTCTTCACAACTTGGTGAATAAACTGAAAACCACTGACGTGCACACTTTAAAAAAGGTGAATTTTATGGCATGTGAATCATATCTCCATAAAGTTATTTAATTTTTTTTAAAAGAAAATTTCCCACATAGAGCTGTTATGAAAATGAAAGAAGGCCTCCATTGACGATGACCAGTAGGGTCCCCAGTCCGGGTATGTGGCCAGCATGTGGGAGACCACGCTCTAACAGGGTGACCTGGCAACGATCTCCAAGTACAAGGACCCCAGTGTTTCAGAAGGCTGCGCCAGCCCAAATTCAGGGAGACGCGGAGACAGGAGGGGGTTCATTAGCATAGATCTGCTTGGACCCCAAACAGGACAAACACACCCTTCTTACGTGACTTTTCTCTCAGTTTCTAAACAAACCAAGTCAAAATGATAAGCCCCAGACCATAATCTTCCCCGTCCCCAGTGAAAGGAAAAATGGGCTGGTTTCTGGCCCAAAAGCCGCCTCCCAGGAGAGAAGCCAGGATGCTCTGCGCACAGGTGAGGGGACTGGGGCTCCCTCGCGGCCGCACCCCCGCGCCGTGAGCTTCTGACAGCAGCGGGGCTCCCCCTTCCCCCAGCTCTCCGTTCAGTACTTTTTCCTCAAAGATGCCTTCGAGCCCCGAGGCCAGGGCAGCTTCTGCGGGGAAGAGGAGGGCGTGTGTGAGGAAACACCCGCCAAAGCTGTGGGTCCCACGAGGGCGGAGGGGGCGAAGCCTTCCGAGAGTTCGTCAGACTCTTCACCTCACAAATGGGGAAGCTGAGGTCGTAATGTTTCTGAAGGCCCCGCAGAGCAAGTTAGCGACAGACCCGGAGTGGGCCGGCGGGACCCTCCCAGCACGGGGGAGGAGTATCCAGTCTCCCCTGACTCTCCAGAGGAGACGGAGGCGCTCACCTGACTGGGAAGCCCCTGAGTGGGACTCAAATTCAGGCCCGCCGGGAACCACAGAATGTCAGGCCTGCTGAAGAGCTTCTTTCTCCCCAAAACTCCGAAAAAAATCCCCCGCCCCGCTCAGGCGCCCCGTGTGCCTTACCTGAGCTCCGGAGGCAGGTGCGCGCTGGAGGCGAGGCGACCTTGGACTGCGGGTGCCGCGGGAGGGGCGGGGGAGGAGGTCGGAGAGGTGGCCACGCCCCCGGCGGGGAGGGGGCGGGGCCTGACGCTGCGCCGGGGGCCCCAGGTTCACATGCTCACCCGCGTGGCATTCCTTCCCGCGGTGCCGTCGGCCCCCGGCCTTCCTGTCTGACCTGACTCTTACCCGGTATGCCAGGAGGGCAGATGGGGCGGCTGCACCCCCAGACCCCTGTCTCCTCCTCCCGGGGCCATGGCCATACCATCTAACTTCAGGGCCTGTTGTACCACTCTGGCTATGTCAAGCTCCGTCCTAGGGCCGCCTCCTCTCTGCCATGGGTGAGGCTGACTCAGGGCACAGCCATGTGGGCCAACCTGATGCTCCCCCGAGGACGGAGGTTAGACCGGCAGCAGAAGAGCAGGCTCCAGGCTCACTGTTGCCTTGAGAGACTCCTGTGAGTGGGGCTGGCAGTGCCCTCCGGTGGTGAGGAAACTATGCAAAGGCTAGAATATCTACTGACTTGTGGATCCCAAATGGGTGGGGGTTGGGGACAGACCTCTCAACGTTGAGGCCAGAATTAACCCCAGCTCAGCTTGCCTCTCTCACTCACCTCTCAAACACTCTGGAAGAAGGACAGTAAACAAGTCCTACCCTGCCCTGGGTAGCACCCTGAGGGAGACAGGCCATGACAATCTCCATGAAGGCAAGACCCAGGCAGCTTGGAAGAGGAATCATCTAAGCTCAGGAGTCATCCTTGGAATCATCCCTGACTCTTTGCTGTCTCGTACTCTGGTTCTGACTTCTCTGGAAAACCCTATTGGCCCTCCCTTCAACATATTCTGAATCCAGCCTCTTCATGCCATCTCCTTGCAACCACCCTGGTATCCACTAGTCTCTTCGCTCCTGTCCACCACCCACTATCTGTTCTCATCATGGCAGCCAGAGGGATCTGGTTAAAACCCAAGTCAGCTCATGTCCCCCCTCATGTCCCTCTGCTCAGCACCCTCCCAGGACTCCCCCGTTACTAACTTCTATTCTTACACAGCCCTGTACTGTGCCACCCACTCCTTGCCCTCTCTGACGTTAATTACTATGACGTCCTCTCTCACTCTGCCCCAGCCACCCAGGAATGTGCTCCAGACACTCCAGTTAGGCCGTCCCTCCTCAGGGCCTTTGCCCTGGCTCTTCCCTCTGCCTAGAGTGCTTTTCCCAGACAGCCACCTTGCTCCTTCCCTCACTTTTTCAGGTCTCTCTACCCAAATGTCACCGTTTCCAAGAAGCCTTCCCTGACCACCCTGTATATAGTAGTAACCACCAGCACCACCTTTCTCTTGCATCCTACTTTACTGCTCACCATCAGACACGCTATTTTCTTGTTATGTATACTTCCTTCTTATGTGTTTGTTAGTTTCAAGATCTGGAACAGTGTCCAACACATAGTAGGTGCTTGATAAATTTTGTTGAATGAGAGTGAGCTGAAAGGGTAGCCCAAGATGCATTCCAAAGGTGCAAAGGTTTAGAGGTAGAGGGCACCAAGTGTGCAAAGGTTTAGAGGTAAGAGGCACTATTGTGTTGAGGACCTGCAAATTAATTCAGTAAAGTGGGAGAGTGGGGGGCTTGGCGGCTAGAGTTGGGGAGAAGGGAAAGAGAGAGAGGACGTGGAAGCCACATCAAGATCAGGCATTATCCTGAGGGTGATGGGGATATGATCAAATCTTACGTTTCGTACCAATGATTTGGCCGCTGTATTGTGGATTGGGGGCAAAACATGAGGCGCAGGATTCTGGTGAGCTGGTGCAGTGGCAGTAGAGGGGACTAGGGAACAGGCACTGCATTGTGCAAAACAGTGGCCACCAGCCATGTGTGGTTTCAGAGCCTTTGAAATGTGGCTGGGCAGAGTTGAGATGTACTATAAGTTAAAATATATAGTATAATTATATGTTAATTATTAATATTATATTATTTATATAATCTATATATTATATATTACAATCATATAATATTTTATATATAATATATTATAGTGATATATTGTATCGATGTATATTATAATATTATAATATATAATATAAATATTGTATATTATATAAATAATAATCTATAATACATCTATTATAATATCTAATACCTATATAGATACTATCTATATATAATATATATCTATATAGATAATATATATTACATATATCACATATATATCCTATATATGATATACCATATATATTATATCATATATATCATATATATACATATATATTATTTCATACATATATTATGTTATATCTATATAGATACTATATATTTTTCATATATATGACATATATTATATATAAATATATATAATACATAATATCTATATAGATAATATACATTTATCATATATATCATATATAATATCTATATATATATTATATACACTATATAATATATAAATACATATAATAACTTATATATATTACAAATATATAACATCATATAATTATTATAATAAATATATTATTATATGTCATATATAATATATATCATATATTATAATATATGATATATATTTATTATAATTACAATATATTATAATATACTATATTATATATTTATTATAATTATATTAGAACATAATATAATTGTATTATTTATTATATTTTACATATATATAATAATATTATATTATTCAATACATTCTTTATATATTATATATATATCCATATATACACATATAGTGAATACATATGTGTGTGTGTGTGTATTTGTTTTGGGTTTTTTGGCTATGCAGCTTGTGGGATCTTAGTTCCCCAACCAGGGATCAAATCCAGGCCCTCAGCCGTCAGAGCCCAGAGTCCTAACCACTGGACCACCAGGGAATTCCCTCACAATATATTGCCATTGGACACTGTTGATTTAGAAGGGAGAATTGAGAGGGCTTGGTGGTCTGGACTGTGCAGGTGAGGGAGAACTCTGGTCTAATAGCACGTCTCCTCTCCCCTCTAATTGCTCCTTTCTGATGAGACCCTGCAGTCCAGTGGCAGAGAGAACTGGCCAAGAGAGAGCCAAGAGGGTTAGTTTCATTTCAGTACAGGACACACACAAGTCATATCTTCACAGTAAAAACTATCTAGAAATGAAATAGGTTGACAGAATAGGCAATGAGATCTCCATCCCTGAAAAAATAAACTTGAGAACCACCATTAAGCAAAGGGAAGGAAGTTGAACTAATCAATCAGTTATCCTCAAAATGTGGTCCCTGGACCAGCAATATCAGCATCACCTGTAACCTTTTTAGAAAAGCAAACTCTTGAGTCCCATCCTAGTCCTAATGAATCAGAGACTCTGGAGGTGGGAACTGCAATTTGTATTTTAGCCATTCTCCAACACGCTGACTGAGTCTGGTGCTTGCTCACATTGAAGAACCAAATGGACTACGTTATACTTCCTACCACTGAAAGGTTTCAGTGACTGGCACGTAGTAGTGCCCATAAGACCCAGTCAATACCTCGTGTTTACTATCTTCTAGTTCCAGGTGGTTCAGTGGTAAAGAAACTACCTGCCAAGCAGAAGACGCAGGTGGGGAAGATCCCCTGGAGAAGCAAGAGGCAACCTGCAGTATTCTTGCCTGGGAGATTCCATGGACAGAGGAGCCTGGCAGGCCACAGTCAATGGGGTTGGAAAAAGACGAACGGAGTGACATCCCGTCCCTCACAATGGAGTGAGCGCACAGTACAGAGCAGTCCCAGGTGAGGGTACTTCCCCTCTCTGAGCAAGTAAGAGTTGACCTCCGGAAGGATGGAGGGAGGACCTCCAGGCATTTCCTACCTCTCTGCCGTGGGCGGATCTCCAGGGCCACGACAGAGCTGCCAGAGGCATGAGGAAGTCCAACTTAGCTCCATCCTGAGGTGACCTCACTGCTGTGTGTATGTCGGGGGAATGATTCATGGGACAACCTCCCACCATCCTGTGGGCACAGCTGACAGCCCCGAGGAGCAAGCTCAGCAGCTGAGCGTGGCATCCGGCTTCCCTGCATTCCAGAACTGACAGCGGGAGTGGGGGGCCCCCTGACTCAGCAGGCACGTGAACTCTGCAGACAACAGTTACACAGCTTGACAGCCTGGCCTCAGTCTCCACATCCGTCACAATGGGGGAGACAGCTGTCCCAGCCCGTGGTGAGACTATTTGTATGAAGTGTTCCGGGCGGTGCCTGGACGTAGCCAGCCCTTCCTAGGCCTTGACACACTTGTAATGAAGCTCTGGGATCCCTCAGGCTGATGGGAACTCCCCAGAGACTTCCTGGGTCTGGTCTGAGAGTGATACCCTGGGGGTGTAGGGGGCTGGAGAACGTGCTCCTACTATGAACACCCTGGAGCCTGGTTCTCTTTTTAATTGTCATTAATTATTAATTAATTTGTGCTGGATCCTTGTTGCCACGCGGCTTTTTCTCTAGCTGTGGTGTGCAGGCTTCTCGCTGCAGTGGCTTCCGCTCTTGTTTCGGAGCACAGGCTCTAGAGTGTTCAGGCTTCAGTAGTTGCAGCGTGCGAGTTCTAGAGCACAGGCTCAGTAGTTGTGACGCACGGGCTTGCTGGCTGTGCGGCATGTGGGATCTTCCCAGATCAGGGATCGAACCTGTGTCTCCTGCATCAGCAGGTGGATTGTTAATCACTGATCCACCAGGGGAGCCCAAGCCCAGTTCCTGACGTGAGTTTCTACTTACTCACCAAACAGATGCCTCTGACGGCAGGGCCTGTCTTAATCATTTTCAAACATTTCTTAAATGAATGCTGTAAACAGGAACTATCGCCCCATTCCATGGATGGGAAAAGTGAGAACCAGAGGAGTAAAGGACTGCTCAGCGTGACCTAACAGATATGGCTAATTCAGGACTTGAACCCAGGTTTCCCTAACTCCAAAGGCAGGACTTTCTTCACTCCTCCATGGAGAAACTCCAACCTAACCTAGCTTAAAAGCTCCTGTATGTGTCATTTAAATCTACGTTTGAAGAGGTAGCCTCTGGCCTTTGCAATTCCATATTCTTTAAGAAACAATGGGTGTATCTGAGGCAATCTGAGATGGAGTTGAAAATAGTTTTACATCTAGATTAAGCCTGACTCACCCTGGGCCTCCAGGCCTCAGTTGTTTCAACTATGGAATGGGCCAATGGAAAACTTCTGCAGCTGAAGGCAGAAGTTGGACCTGGTCATCTTGAGAACCCTCTGACTCTCAGACACCAGTGTCTCAATGCCCCCTCTAAAGAACAAAAACAAGAGCTAATTTTATTTTTTTACCAAAAGGGGGTGGGCGGACTTCCCTGGTGGCTCAGTGGTAAAGAATCCGCCTGCTAGTGCAGGGGAAATGGATACCTGGTCCAGGAAGATTCCATGTGCCATGGCGTAATTAAGCCCGTGCTCCACAAGAGAGTAGCCCCCACTCCCCGCAACCAGAGAAAGCCCTCGCAGAGCACTGAAGACGCAGCACAGTCAAAAATAAATAAATAAATAAATAAAACAGTGTGTACTTGTCAAACAAATTTAAAGAAGGGGGTGAGTGGTGAAAAAATCCACCCTAGGACATTCTGAGAAATGCAAAATAAGGGATTCAGACTCAATTTAGGTGGCTTTTAATGTCTTTTTCTTTTTAAGCAGAAAGATCCTCTTGACAAGTAAAATTTAAGGCATTCTATCACATCAGAGTGGACTTCTTTTTAGCTGAAGTGGGGGTCCTGGGGCTATCGATGGGAGCACCTGCTCAGCGTCACCTTGCAGGGCTATCTTGAGGGCCTACTGTGAGCTACTTTGTGTCCAGCACACAGCTGGAGCTTTTTAGATGGGGCAGGATGCATTTCCTGTGTCTGTGCCCCATACAGGCCATCCAGAAAGCAAAACCTATGAAGTGCCGTAGTTGTAGAAATCGGAGCCCAGTGAATTTTGTGAACACTCTTCTAACAAACGAATTGCCAACAGACATCTTTAACACAATCTGGGAAACTTGAATATGGACTGAATATTAGATTATTTAAAGGTTAGTGCTATTTTTGTGAGGTATGATATTGGCACAGCAGCTATGTAAAAATGTCATCTGTTGGCATGGCAGGCTGAAGCAATTGCTGGTGACAGGACATTGGGTCTGGGATTTGCTTGCTTAAAAGCACTCCAGCTTTGGGGAAAATGTGGGAGAGGGAGACAGGAAGGACAATCAACCAATGTGAAGAATAGCAGAGGCTAGGGGATTCGTAAACGGGAGTTTATTAGATCAATATTATTCTTTCTACTTCCGTGTACATTAGGACATTTCCATAAAAACAGTCTTTGAGCATGCAGTGTTACTGAGCTCACCTGCAGAAAGGCGGTCTCGTCCTACCCCAGTGTCTGAACTGTGGCTTCCACTGCTTCGTCTGCAGCCTGTATTTAAGCAACTGGGTATCAGGAAACTCCTGGCTGGAACTGCTGCTGTGAAATTTCCAGCTGTGAATTGTGTTAGCCTTGGTCATCCTGTCCCATACTTGCTGTTGGGTTTGCAAGTATAGTTCTGTGCTTGAGGAGGTAGTCATAAAGTTCTTTTAATAAATGCGCAAGTCGTTAACCTTTATGATGAATAAAAAGAACAGAAAGAAGAGAGGAGGGAGGGAGAAAGGAGCGGGGGAGGAAGGAAATAGGGAGGGAGGGAGATTTTAAAAACAGCTTTTGAGATCGTCTTCTGATCCAAGACCCAAATGTTTGGAACAGTCTCACCCATGCTGGAAGGACACAGTGCCTATAGCCTGGGAATTCTCCTAAGAGCTCTGTCTGGGCAGTGACACTCCTGTGAGCAGTGTCTAACTGGGCTCAAGCCCAGGGAGATGTCACAGGACACACCTGTCCTGCAGGTATGAGGAGTGGATGCAGGGCACCCTGTGATGGAGCCTGAGACTGTGGATACAAGCATGGGTGTCTGGAACACTGGCCTGGTTCTCTGCCTGGAGGATGTATCTGCTCCTCAAGGGTGGGCTCACACTTCCCATCTCCCTCCTCTGTTCCCACAATCCTTCCCTCCACCATCCGACTCAGTGTGCGTCTCCTCTACAAGCTGTAACAATAATAAAAACAACTAATAGCTACAGTTCACTGCAGGTTTGCCGTGTGCCCGGCATTTAGCCAAGAGCTTTTCCTTCTTGGGTGGGTGCTATTATTTCCATGTTATAGATGTGGAAACTGAGGTTCAGAGGGGCTGAGCCACTTATGCGAGGTCACACAGCTAGAGGCGACTCAAATTCAGCTCTGTCTTCTCACCAAAGTAGTCGTTCTCCACCACATCTCTCTTAGTTTCCCTCCATATCCCCCCTGTGTTTAGCAAACAGCCCAGCTCTTTGGTAAAGACTGACAGGAAAACTCAGGGCTTCCCAGGTGGAGACAGGGGTAAAGAACTCATCTGGCAATGCAGGAGATGTAAGAGGTGTGGGTTCGATCCCTGGGGTCAGGAAGATCCCCTCGAGGAGGGCATGGGATCCCACTCCAGTATTCCTGCCTGGAGAATCCCATGGACAAAGGAGCCTGGAGGGCTACAGCCCACGGGGTGGAAAAGAGCTGGACACGACTGAAGTGACTGAGCACGCACAGACGGATATTCACCGCTTGGATCCTTGGCTCCCCCTACAGGGCTGGAGCTGCCCCAGCAAGCTGCCCGCCTAGTTCCCGTCCCAAAAGATGTGACAGAACAAAAAGATAGGTCGGAACAAGAGTTTAACCTTGTTTGCCTCAAGCCCAGACATTTTTCTGAATAGCTTGTGGTTGTTGCTGTTTAGTTGCTAAGTCATGTTCAACTCTTTGTGGCCTCATGGACTGTAGCCCACCAGGCTCTTCTATCCATGGGATTTCCCCAGGCAGGAATACTGGAGTGGGTTGCCATTTCCTTCTCCAGGGGATCTTTCCGACCCAAGGATTGAACCCGCATCTCTTGTGTCCCCTGCATTGGCAGGTGGATTCTTTACCACTGAGCCACCAGGGAAGGCCCACATGTGACTGGTGGCCATCATACGGGACAATGCAGGTACAGAAAATTCCCAGCATTGCAGAGTTCTGTTGAACAGTGCTGCTCTGGAGCCCAGAAGCCCATAATAACAGGTACCCAAGAAGTGTGTTATAAAATAAAGATTTCCTTTATCCCCTTCTTACAAGGGTGAGGCGAACATAGCTCAGAGAGGTTGTGTCATTATCCCAAGGCGTCACAGTCAGGAAGCAACTTCGCGGGGATTTGAACGCAGGGTTGTCTTGCACACACGACTCCCTTTTCCAAGAACCAATGGCCTCCTGGCTGTTTAGAGAATTTCTTAAGAAAAAAAAAAAACATTATATATATATATATGTATATATTATTTATTTATTTTTGACTGTGCTGGGTCTCGGTTGTTACTCAGGCTTTCCCTAGCTGCAGCGAGTGGGGCTACTCTGCAATTGTGGTGCGGGGGCTTCTCATTGCAGTGGCTTCTCTTGCTGCAGAGCGCCGCTCGAGGGTAGTCGTGGCACAGAGGCTTAATTGCTCTACCTGTTTTCCTATAGATCCTGCCACCCTGAGCTTGTACCTACCTGCGGAGAAACTGGGCAGCTTCATTTAAGAATTGTTGCCCAGTCTGGGGTCAGTCCTGATTCCATCCCTGATTGACTGGCTGTGTGACTTGCAGCAAGCCCCTCTGCCTCTGTGGCCTCAGTTGCGTTGGGTGTAGGATGAGGAAACCGGCCGTGATGTCGTGAGGGTTGGATGAGGCAGGCAGAAGGCCTGGTGCGACAGGGTACTACTCTTCATATCCTGTCTGGCTTTGGGGTGGGCCGCATGGAAAGTGCGCTGGTTGGCTTGACCGACAATAGCAGCTCCTGTTTTCTGGAATGCCTGCAGATGAGAGAGCTAGGCTTAGAGAGGTCAAGTGACTTGGCCAAGGCCTCACAGGAGCAGAACTGACCGAGGTGGGGGCTCCCACCTGAGACTCTCTGGTCACCGTGACTGTGTCTCGCGAGCAGGGATCCAGGGTACCACGGGGAGTCGTAGGGAGGAGCTGTCCCCTGAGAGGTGGTGAGCTCCCCGTCCGCGGGAGTGTGCAAGCCGGTGATGGGCCCTCGTCTGCGACAAGGACGCCGGGGAGGGATCCGCGAGCCCCTCGGCGGGCCCCTCCCGCCTGCCGCCTCCCGCAGCGGCGGCCGCGGCCGCGGCGAGCGCGGCGCCGGCAGGCGGGGCGGGGCGGGGGCGGCTATTTCTGTCCGCTGAGCGCAGCCCGCGCGCGGCGGGGGAGGGGGCCCGCGCCGCCATATTCCCTCCCGCCGGCGGCCCCGCGGCGCAGCCACCATGAGCACCGCCGCCTTCCACATCTCCAGCCTCCTGGAGAAGATGACGTCCAGCGACAAGGACTTCAGGTGCGCCCGCGGCCGGGCCCCGCGCCGGGCCGCCCCGCCCTGAACCCCCGGCCTTCCCCTCCCGGAGCTCGGGTCCTTGCCCCCCAGGACCCTGCAGCCCCAGCCTCGCATCCCTCCCGGAGCTCCACCCCGCCCCCCGAGACGCCCCCTCCCCGCCTCTGCGCCCCGCGCCCGAGCTCGGGGTTGGGGGAGGGCGCCCCTTGTCCACGGGTCGCTGCCCGGCCCTCTGCGGGACTCCAGCCCAGCTGCGATCCCCACCGCGCAAACTTCAGCCCCTGCCTCCCGTCCCGCCGCTCGGCCTCGGCCGCCCCGTTTCTCCACTTCTCCTCTCTTGTGTTTCTGCCCAAGCCCGCATCTCTCCGCGCGTGCCACGGGCCCCGGCCCTCCTCTCCAACCCACGCTGAAGCCCTCGGCCTCTCCTGCCTCCTCTTCTCCGCGTTGAAACCCGTTCCCTTCCCGGGACTCCAGCCCCCAGGGCTGACTTTTTCACTGGGACCCTCAGCTCTGCCCCCTCTCAGCGACCTCACTGCAGCCCTCCACCCCCGCACTTCGGAGGGGTACCCCTTCCCCACCCTCCCCTCGCGGGTTTGCTCCGACCCTGCCTGCGGGAGGAGGCTGGGCTGTGTGGCTTTGCAGACGCGGGTAGGTGATGCTTCGGATGGGGGCTTTTACGTTTTGTGGGCCACTCCCTTTTTCCAACCCCCTCCTCCTCTGGGGAAACTGAGGCCCAAGGAGGGGAAAATGGGTTGGCCCGTGATCACACAGCCTGTTCTGGACCCTCTCTCCGAGCTATAAGAAATTTTCAGAGAGGAGATAGCCACGCCCACCCATTGAGCATTCGGTCTGTTACCCCATTTTACAGATGGGGAGAGTGAGGCTCAGAGGCAGAAAGGGCTCAGGCACCGTCGCAGAGTTAGGAAGTGGAGAATCCGCGTCCACATCCAGGTCAGTCTAACACGGAGGATGAGATTTCAGCAAGGCTGTCTGATTCTTGACTGGGGAGGAGACTGAGGCCCTGCCCTCCTGCTCTGATCCCCACCTTCAGCACCTCATTCCTCCACAGCCCCCCTTTAGCAGACCCTCAGAGCCACAGTCCTGGATTCAGATCCTGCCTCCAGTCATTTACTGGCAGTGTGATTGAGAACAAGCTGCTTAACCCCTCTGAGCCTCAGAAGCTCTGTGAAATGGGATAATAGCAACCCACCTGGAGGGTTGGTGTGAAGAGTTAGCCATATGTGGGATGCTGGCACCAGGTGAATGCTTAATTTGTTGTTACTGTTTGGTGGCTAAGTTGTGTTTGACTCTTTTGCCACCCCATGAACTGTAGCCCGCCAGGCTCCTCTGTCCATGGAAGTCTCCAGGCAAGAATACTGGAGTGGGTTGCCATTTCCTTCTTCAGGGGATCTTCCCGACCCAGGGGTCGAACCCGCATCTCCTGCATTGGCTGACGGCTTCTTTACCCGTGAGCCACCAGGGAAGCCCCAGGGACACGGTTGTGATCCTGTGCACATCAGAAGGCGTCTCTTTGCTCTGAGCCTTTACCTGGAAGTTCTTTGTCCCTTCATTTCCCTGCTTCACCAGGCTAGCTCCTACTCAGTCCTTGCCTCCTTGGGATGCCTCCAGTGCCCGGCCCGTGTTTCTGCTGCGTTCTCTTCTGGAGCCTGGGAGACTCGGAGCTCCTGGACCACTGGACTGTAAACTCTCCTTCTGTGTCCCGGAGGCTGTTCTGGGTACACAGCAGGTGCTCAGTGAAGGTTCTCTGTGTCCTGGGCTCCCTGTCGTCCAGTATAATCTCATTCAGTCCTCCCGTCTGCCTGCGTGGTCGTGATTGTTCTTCCTGGTCTCCAGAGGCTTGGAGAGGTGAAGTGACTTGCTCAAGGTCACACAGCCGGCCGGTGGCCGAGGGGATGTGCCCCACTGTCTAGGGCCTCGGGGCCAGGCTCCAGGAGAGGGAATCGGCCTTGCCAACTGGAGCCTGAGAAGCCCGCCCAGTCTGCTCTGCCAGCGATCCTGAGAACACTTAAAACCACCCCCAAGCATATGAGGATGGTGTCTATTTTTACAGTCCAAATACCAGGGGGGCTGGGTCCTGCTTGACCAGCTGTCCAGGCACCCATGTGGCCCAGTGTTTCAGCTGAGTCGCCTCTAGGGTTTCTCTGGAATGAAACTGAGACTGTGTCCTCTGGCTCCTGGAGGCAGGTGGTGACTGCAAGTGGGGGTCCCGGGCAGGTGGAGGGAATCTTCCATCCCTGTAGTTCCCAGTCCCCACTCTGTGAGCAGGGGGCTGTTCTGTTCCCACTCAGACTCTAGCAGTGAAACGAGTAAACTGAGGGATCTTGCAGGGATTCCTGCGTCATTTTTTTGAATATTTCTTTGTTGATTTGGCTATGCCAGGTCTCACTCCCTGGGAGCACATGAAATCTTTGATCTTTAGTTGCAGCGTGTGGGATCTAGTTCCCTGCCCAGGGATAGAACCGGGGCCCCCTGCAGTGGAAGCACAGAGTCTTAGCCACTGGACCACCAGGGAAGTCCCTGCAACATCATTTCTTGAAAACACACAGTAGTATTGGTTGAGGAGCCAGGAGAGCTGAGTGGCGGGCTGATTCTTTTCCCAATTTGCTGGGTGACAATGGGTAGTTCTTGCAACCTCTCTGAGCCTAGATTCCTCACCTGCCTCATGCTAAGAGTTGGTTGTCCCATTACAACCTCCCAGGGATGTTATGAAGTGGGGCAAAGAAAATTCCCATTTTTGTAAAAGGAAAAATTGAGGCTGAGAGAGGAGCCAGTTGCTCAAGGTCACCTGGGTGGTAAATGACATGACCAGTATATTTACTTAAAGCCAAACTTCAGTGCCCAGGCTCCTATCTACCAAGTTATACCCTTTCCTCTTTACCCTTCTTACCACCACCGTACACATATACACAGATATTAATATATGTCTGAGAGCTGAGTATTTGCAGGAACTTGGCAGTGTCTGGAATGCTAGAGCATGTTTCAGATGAATGGGTTTCAGTGTTTGGATTTCCACACAGCTCTCTGGCTCTGAGCTCTGTTAGGTGCTGACTCTAACCCTCCTCCCCCTCCTGCCCTCACCCTGCCCCCTCAGGGCCTCTTTAGGCTAGTTGTTTGCTGGGCCTGGAGACTCAGAGATGAACTGACAGGCCTCTATGAGTTCACGTTAAATGGAGGAGACACTGGTAACCAAGCTTGTAGTGCAGTGTGAGAGGTACTGTAATGAAGGGGTGCAGGGTATCTGAGAGGTTCCTGTCCACGGAGACCAAGTGTGCTTAGAGACTGTGGGTGGAGGATAGGGCAGGACGGTGAGAGGAGTCTTCACCAAGACTGGGACATTTGAGTTGGGCCCTTGGCAGATGAATAGGAGTTTGGTAGGTGGGAAAGAAAGAAAGGGGCAGGAGGCCCATCTTGGGCAAAGGAGCACATCCCTTGGGTTGCCAGGCTGAGCTGGGTCTCTACAAATTGCAGCAGAAACTCAACTTCAGGGTCCTGCCTGCCTTCTCTGAACATCCCTTCAGCTGGACAGACTCAGGAGTGCAGGTGGCTACCCAAGTCTTGTTACTGTTGTTGTTTAGTCGTGTCCGACTCTCGGCGACCCTACAGACTGTAGCCCACCAGCCTCCTCCGTTCATGGGGTTTCCCAGGCGAGAATGCTGGAGTGAGTTGCCATTTCTTCCTCCAGGGGATCTTCCCAACCCAGAGATGGAACCTGCGTCTCCTCCGTTGGCAGGCAGATTCTTGACCACTGAGCCGCCTGGGGAGCCCATACCCTCGGCCTTGTCCTGGCTCAGATCCAAAGCTCTTCCTTCATCTGACCGTGGCTGCTGCTTCTGCAGCAGGCAGGCCCAGAGGTGGGCATCGTCAACCCTGCCACCCTCTCCCTGGCTCCAGCCTAACCTCCTTCCTTCTCTCAGCAGCTTGAGGCATATCCCAGCTGTTAAAGATAGACAGCCGTGACACTGACAAGCGCCCTCCTGCCTGAGGGGCCCTGGGGCCCACTGTGACATCGAGCAGCAGGTCTGAGCCTGCACAGATGAGGCTGGAATCCTACTGTGACCAGTTTTGCCCTAGGAGCCTTGGCTTGGCAGGTTGTGAGGTGCAGGGCTGGGGGAGGTTCTTGGTTGACTTGCTAAAGCTAGAAAACCAGGCTGGTGGGGGATCAAAAGCCTGGCTCTTTTCCTGGGGCTGCCCACCCTGTGATCTGGACTTCACTGCATCTCACCTTGCTGCTGTCAAGTGCCTGCAAGAGCCAGTAAGCAGGTGCAGTGGGCCTGGGGAGATCCTGCAGGCCTGGAGAGTGTGTGTCCACCTCCAGAGGGCAGCTGTCACTGCCTTGAGCCAGGTACTGTCACCGGAAACTATTGTTCAGTCGCTCAGCCATGTCCTACTCTTTGCCACCCCATGCAGCAGGTCACTATCTCCCGGAGCTTGCTCAAACTCATGTCCATTGAGTCGGTGATGCCATCGAACTGTCTCATCCTCTGTCGTCCCCTTCTCCTCCTGCCCTCAGTCTTTCCCAGCATCAGGGTCTTTTCCGGTGAGTCGGCTTCTTCACATCAGGTGGTCAGAGTAGTGGAGCTTCAGCTTCAGCATCAGTCTTTCCAATGAATGTTTAGGGTTGATTTCCTTTAGGATGGACTGGTTGGATCTCCTTGCAGTCCAAGGGACTCTCAAGAGTCTTCTCCAGCACCACAGTTCGAAAGCATCAGTTCTTTGGTGCTCAGCCTTCTTTACGGTCCAGCTCTCACATCCATGCATGACTGCTGGAAAAACCATAGATTGTAGACCCGGCTGTATTCAGACAAGAGAATCTGGAAGTCAGTACATGCTCACACACAGGACTGCTTGTGATGGCCTAGCCGTGCCCATAGCCCAGATGAGCCACCTACTCTTGACTGCCCCTTTGTATCAGGTGTGCTCCTGAGGGAACTCTAAGGGTACTGCCCAAGTCACCAGGGCCCGGGGCCTGCTCGGCAATGCCCCTCTGCCCTCCCTGCCCAGGTTCATGGCCACCAGTGACCTGATGTCGGAGCTTCAGAAGGACTCCATCCAGCTGGACGAGGACAGTGAGCGCAAGGTGGTGAAGATGCTGCTCCGGCTCCTGGAGGACAAGAATGGGGAGGTGCAGAACCTGGCGGTCAAGTGGTAAGTGTCAGCCCCGCTGGGAGCCAGAGGGTCCCTGCCCCTTTGGGGGTCCAGCCGCTGGGAGAAGACTGGCTGAGAAGTTCTTGGAGCGCCTCCCCGGGTCAGGCAGATCCCCTGGAGAAGGGCATGGCAACCCACTCCAGTATTCTTGCCTCCACTCCTCCTTGCCTGGAGGAGCCTGGCAGGCTATAGTCTGTGGGGTCGCAAAGAGTTGGACACAACCAAGCAACTCCTTAGAGTGCCAGTGGAGCTGGACAGTGCCTTGGTCTGGGTTCCCCCGGAAGTACACCCTGCAGCAGGGATTCACGTGTAAGTTTATTAGGGAAGAGATCCCAGGAAGCTGGTGGGGCCTTAGGGAAGGAAGAAAAGCAATAAACATGACTTCTCAAGCAGCTTACTGCTGTGGGCAAGAGGCGCTTAACCCTGCTGGGGTGGGGGGTGGTCCCTGGAACACAGTGTAGGACAAGACCTTCAGGGTGGTCCCAGCTGTCAGCTTTCCTTGGTTGAGGGCAGCTCCTGGGGTAGGCAGGGGGTTATGCATTCCTTGATACCTCTAGGTAGAGAAAACCCTCAGACACAGATGCGAATGCTGGCAGCTGGAAAGTCAGGCTGGCATGTACAGAAATGGTGGGAGTGAAAGAACATGGGGGTCTTTGCCATTGGCCTCATGAGGTGTGGTCCTGAGACCTTTGCTGGTTACCCCCAGAGTTGAAAAAGCAAGATGGGTTATGTGCAGAACACGTGTGTGTGTGTGTGTCTGTGTGTGTGCTTGGGTGGGCAGGGGACTGAGGAATGGCAGGGGTCAGCAGAGAACTGGGGCACTGTCTCTCAAAACAGTACCCTGTGGGCTGGATCCTGGCCTCCTGGGCTGGTAGTGAATTTCAACTTGACCCCGAGAGTAGGGGATTTCAGTAAAGAGTCTCACGGGGGAACAAGACATGCTCAGGCTTGTGGTCTGGTCATCCCTCTGACAGTGTAATTGAGATCAGGTGGACTGGTTTCCTACTAGCAAAAGCAGTAACCCCTCTTTATAACACATAATCTGAAATACTCTTTTCTTACCATGAAATGAAATTCATGCATACTAGAACCTGCCTCTACCCATGATTATAAAACAGTTTATATAATGCCGTGAACTGGCACAGAAAGGAAAAAGAGGAATGCAGTTGATAATAAGATAGTGTGTGTTTCAGTGCATAAATGCTCAGGCGCATTGATGGTAGACGTGTAATAAAGTTATGGGAAGCCTGCACCAGAGTGTAGGCTTGCTGTCAGCGCTGAGACAGGAAGCAGGTGGAGACAGGTACAGATGCTGGGGACTCAAATACCAGCACAGTGGCATTGCTTTTAGAAGATTTCTGAAATGGTGACCATCTCCTGGTAAAGTTTCCCAGAACAACAAACTACAATCTTTCTTCAAGTTACTTGATAACTGCATTTTTTGGGAAATTTCAGAGTATATTAAAATGGTACAAAGAAGTATTTTTGTGTTTATATGTAAAATGAAATTACATATAATTTCATTTTGGACTCAGATAATTATAGAAGGATTTTTTACCTGTGTGACTGCCCCATGGGATGTTAGAAACTCCAGCAGGACGAGAAACATGGTTTTGCAATATTGTCTTTCTGTCACACCTGGCCTCCCCTCTCTCCCTTCAATAAAAGCCAGAAGTAAAGCTTATCTGATTAGCTATGATGAGCATAACTAATAGAAGGCCTGCCAGTAAATTTCCAAAACACCCCTCAGAGCAGTATTACCCCTACTGGGAACCAGTGCTATAGGAGGTTGAGTGGGAGGACCGTGATTTCTTAGATGGAGAAAGAAGTTGAGTTTTGCAAACTGGTGTGCACTGCAGACATGTGAGCCCCTTGTTTAAACTGTGTACTCCTCACCCAGGGATTCTAATTCAGAAGGGGGGCCGGAGCAGGCAGATGAGGCTGTGCCCCCAAGAATCTGCATTCTAATGTACACCACCGTCTGGGAACCACTCTTAGGTCAGAGGTCCTCAGCCTTGACTGCCTATTAGAATCACCTGGCAAATTAACAAAAACACACAAAACTCCCCAGCGTCCAGACCACACCTGAAACCATTTAACTCAGACATTCTAGGGCTGGTGCCTGGGTAACGATTTCTTAAAAGGCCCCAGGTGATGGCAGTGCAGACTTAAGGCTGAGAAACAGTGTCTCGTGTGGTAATTTTTTTAATTTAAAAATAGTTTTCTTTCTTTATTTCCGGCTGTGCCAGGTCTCTGCTGCTGTGCATGGGCTTTCTTGCTGCAGCGAGTGGGGGCTACTCTCCCGCTGCGGTGCATGGGCTTCTCATCGCGTGGCTTCTCTTACTGTGGAGCACTGGCTCTAGGGCTTGCGGGCTCTGGGGCTGTAGCTCCCAGGCTCCAGAGCACAGGTTTGGTGGTGGCGGTGCTCGGGCTTAGTTGCTTCAAGGCATGTGGGATCTTCCTGGATCAGGGATCGAAGCCGTGTTTCCTGCATTTGCAGGCGGGTTCTTTACCACTGAGCTCCCAGGGAAGCCCTCGTGCGGTTCTTCAACTTTAATGTGCTTTCCAGTCACCTGGAGGTTTTGTTGAAGCACACATGCTAGTCCAGCAGCTCTCAGGTGGGACCTGAGCTCTGCGTCTCCAGATAGAGCTGATGAGGCTGATGTGTGATCACACTTGGAGAAGCAAGCCTCTAAGGCAGAAGTTCTCAAAGTGTGGTCCCTGGACCATCTACTGCAAACTTGCTAGAAATGTCAATTTTCAGGCCCCTACCTAGACCCCTTAAGTCTGAAAATCTGGGGTGGGGTGAAAATCTGGGGTTCACTCTGTTTGAACGAGTCCTTTAGGAGATGGTGATACACGCGGAAGTTTGAGAACCCTGCTCTGGGGGCATTCCTTGGTTTCCAACTGAGGTTCCTGGCTTGGATGTTTTAGCCATGTGCTGAGATGCATCCAGGAGATGCAGGTTTGGGAGGTGTCAGGAATGAGGTCAGCATAGCCAGAGGGTACCTTTCTTTCTGGCAAAATAGGGAGTACCTTGTTGATCTGAGTCTTTTCCTCAGCACATGTGGCCCCACAGCCTTGAGGGGACTTAAGGGGTACCCCAACTCGGGCTGAGCCTGGGCTCTCACACTCTCTCCCTCCCTGCTCAGCTTGGGTCCTCTGGTGGGCAAAGTGAAGGAGTACCAGGTGGAGACTATCGTGGACGCCCTCTGTGCCAACATGCGGTCGGACAAGGAGCAGCTCCGAGACATCGCTGGCATTGGCCTGAAGACCGTCCTGTCGGAGCTCCCCACTGCGGCCACAGGTACCCAGGTCCCAGGGACCAGGTGCTTCTGTTATTTGTCCTAGTTTATGATTGAAGAAGCAGAGGCTCAGCGGAGTGAAGGGACTTACCCCAGGTCAGCCTGGTAAGTAGCAGAGGATTCAGACTCACATCTGCTTAACTTCATGGCTGTGTTTCAGAGATGCTCTTAGACTCTGCAGTTAACACAGTCTAACTAATGGCAGCTTGAAGACATGGGGAGTTGCTTTTCTGACTTAACTCGGAAGGAATCAGCCACTCCATTTTTGCAGCAATTTACTGAGAAGCTCAGTTAGGACAGGGGTAAAGTCTCTCCTCATGTCTCTTGCCCTTTATAAGAAAAGTGCGTGTTTCCCCCAAAGACACTGACCTGTATTTCACTGGCCAGAACCTGGTCACCTGGCCCCTCCAAGCCACCAGGGGGTCTGGGAAAGACTCCTCATTGGAAGGCAGAGGGCAAGGGTCAGATGTGAGGTGGGCCAGCCAGCAGGCCTGCCCTCGGTCCTCAGCTCCCCAGCTGTCTCCTTTAGTTTGGCCGGACCCTGGGTCACACCTTGGACCCTGGACGTCCTGGCTTCTCTGAGCAACACCATTTAGGGGGGTGGGGGATGTGGGCTCAGGGGTGCAACCAGAGCGAAGGCCAGCCCCAGGCGGCCCTGGGCCTCACTGCACCCACCTGGCGCTCTGTGCAGGCTCCAGCCTGGCCTCCAACGTGTGCCGGAAGATCACCGGCCAGCTCACCAGTGCGATCGCCCAGCAGGAGGATGTGGCCGTGCAGCTGGAAGCCCTGGACATCCTTTCTGACATGCTGAGCAGGTGCGGGAGGCCACCCTGAGCAACGAGGATGGCAGGGAGGGGTGGCAAGGGCACAGGGAGGGACTCAGCTTCACAGAGCGGGCACTTACGGTACCGCAGGCCCGGTGCTCAGGGCCCTTTAATCACCCCAGCAGTGTCCCAGGAGAACTTGACTGTCACCGAGTTCTCCTCACTACAGTCAGGACATGAGGAACCTAATAGCTGGGCCATTGTTTTCAATTGCACTACACTTTTCTAAAGTATTCATTCAGCTTCTCAAGATTTGAACACCTACCAGAAAAATGTCAGGTGCTAGACCAGTGTTGGGAGGATGGAGTTGGCTGGGTCTTGGCCGCCTCTAGGGAAGAGCTCACAGACATGTTAAACCTGTGAGTGCAGGAAGGACAGCAGCGCGGCTAAGAGGACCAGTAGGAGCTCGGAGGAGGAGACCCTCACCCAGCTGAGGAAGGGGGAACCCTCCCAGAACGAGTCCAGTCAGCTGACTCTTCAGGGGTGGGCAGGACTTGGCCAGGTGTGGGCGGGCATAGGGGGACCCTGGATGGGGAGGCTGCCCTTGGCCCAGAGGACAGAGGGCATCGGAGACATGGGGTCCCTGGGTGTTGTGGGGTGTCATGTGGGGTGTCATAGCTTTTCTAGTAGGTGAGCAAATGAATAAATGAAACCCAGGAAAGAGGTCTGCACTGGACAGAGAGAGAGGGGAGGGTGAGGTCAATGTGTAGGTGTGGAGTGAGAGGAAAGGTCTCAGGGCATGTATGGGACAGGGAAGGCATAGGCCTGGCTTGAAGGAGGGATGGGAGCTGCCAGGGTGGGCACGGGCTGCATTTATGTGTGCAGAAACCATTCTCTGCACTTCCCTCTTGCCTTGAGCCCAGAGCTCGGCTCATCCCAGGGGCATTGGGGAACCACTGGAGGACTTGGGCAGAGGTACACTGGAGATGGGTCTGGCCTCAGTGAGCGTGAGTGAGTGAGGATGAGCACTGAGGCAAGGCCAGACTCAGGGGAAGTTGGGAAAGCTCACTGGAGTCCCCCAGGCCCCAGCACATCTGGCTTCCTCCCCAGGTGAGCACAGTGGGCTTGAGAAAAACTCTTCTCCTCTCTGCTTCCTCTCCTGTGATAAGTAATCACTGCACACAGTTGCAGGGTACCTTGTTTACCTAGGGCCATTGGGTTGTCATAATGGGAAGGAGGCCAGGAGACCATGGGGAGAGGGGAGGTGCGGCCCAGGCTGCCCGCCGGGTGGGCCCCGCCCGACGCCCCCTCCGGCTCCCCAGGCTGGGCGCTCCGCTGGGCGCCTTCCACGCCAGCCTCCTGCACTGTCTGCTGCCGCAGCTGAGCAGTCCGCGCCTGGCCGTGCGCAAGCGGGCCGTTGGGGCTCTCGGCCACCTGGCGGCCGCCTGCAGCACGGACCTCTTCGTGGAGCTCGCCGACCACCTGCTGGACCGGCTGCCCGGCCCACGCGCGCCAGCCAGCCCCGCGGCGATCCGCACTCTCATCCAGTGTCTGGGCAGCATTGGCCGCCAGGCAGGCCACCGCCTGGGTAAGGGGGCGGGGCCCACGGCGAGGGGCGGGGCTGAGGATGGGTGCTGGGAGAGGGGCGGGGCCTGGGTGCGCTACCTCCTTGGTTAGGGGATGTGGTTGGGTGGGGAGGTGCTGAGGAGAGGGGCGGGGCCGGGGTGGGGCTGGAGCACCTGGAAGAGAAAGGGTGGGCTCAAGAGGCAGCCGGGTGGGCGCTCAGCTTGATCTGCTTCTGAGCGCTACCCAGAGGCTCGCGCGGGTAACTGTAAGTCATGCCCCCAGACTTAAGTAAAATATGTTCTGTCGTCCCGTTTTGACAACTGTACCTTAATAACAACCTAGGTGATTAACAAGGTTTTAATTTTTTTTATTGAGGGATGACGTGTGTACAACACACCACACTAGTTAAAGTGTGCACTTCAGTGTGTTTTGACCTTTCCATATACCAGTGAAACTGCCACCGCAATCAAGACGCAGAATGTTTCCATCACCCCTAGAAGTTTCCTTGTGCCTCTTTGCAGCACATCCTTCCCAGGCCCCACCCTAGGGCACCACTGATCTCCTTTCTGTCACCAGAGGTTAGTTTTTTAGAAATGGAATTCAGCGATCAGGTTTGAATTTATTCTCAAACTCCTTGGAGTCAGTCTGGGCTAGAACAAGGCAGTGTAAGTAGAGTGGCCTCAGTCTGCCCTCTGGCGCTCTCACTGCAAGGGCCCTTACAAGCACACATGGAGACCTTAGCCTCCAGTCCAAATCTGTCCACGTTTCCCCAGTGGCAGCCACCCCTTGGCCACCCTCAGAAGCGTGGACCTGGAAAAGAGACCTGCACAGGACCGGACATGGGTTCAGGGTTGACTGGGCAGGAAAGTAGGGAAGGGTGTAGCTGGAGAAGGGCTTAGCTGGAGTTCCTTGTTAAGCCCAGGGACCAGGCAGGGGGCCCCTCTGGCCTGGTCTGTAAGAGCGGTGCCTGTCTCCTCACTCAGGGCTGTAGCCTAGCACAAGGAATAATCAAGAACATGAGTAATAGTTTTGACAACAGCTGCCACTTATCGAGTGCCTGTTCTGTGCCAGGTAGATCTTTATCTGCCTTTTATCCGTACTCTTGACAAACTCTGGCTGGTGGGCACTGTTCTCCCTACTGTGAAGATGAGTGATCTGAGGTTAAACAAGGGTTGTGTTGTGTCCAAGGTCCCATAGCTTAGATGGGGCTAAGTCGGGGCTACAACCCACATCTGCTGAAGCCTCTGAGGTACAGTTTGCAGTGGCCAAGGTGGCAGGAACAGGCACAGGCTGATTGCTGTGGGTTGGGAGAGCCCGGGAGACGGGCTGGCCTCGCCTCAGTGACCCACCTGGTCCTGCAGGGGCCCATTTGGACCGCCTGGTGCCCCTGGTGGAGGAGTTCTGCAACCTGGATGATGACGAACTTCGGGAGTCCTGCCTCCAGGCCTTTGAGGCTTTCCTGAGGAAGTAGGTGCAGCGGGGATCCTAGGAATGGGGGCCCTGGGGTTTCTTTGAGAAGTTGCTGGGGATGGAGTGGGCACAAGATGCTGGCCTCAAAGCAGTCAGATCTCGGGGCTCAGCCCTGGGCTTCACCCCCCACCCTGTCCTGCTTGGGTCCAGCAGAGCCTCCTGCATGCCACCCACAGGTGCCCCAAGGAAATGGCCCCTCATGTGCCCAACGTGACCAGCCTCTGCCTCCAGTACATAAAGCACGACCCCAACTATAACTACGACAGTGACGAGGACGAGGAGCAGATGGAGACTGAGGACAGCGAGTTCAGTGAGCAAGGTGGGTAGCCAGCTTGTCCTTGGGCTGGTGGGTGGAACCGGGTTCAGCCTCCCCATGAATCCCCCAGCCGAAGACAGGGGCCACCTTTGGTGCCCCCCATCCTGATCCCAACTCTTCCTGGGGCTCCAGTCCCGCCCTTGGAAATCTAGATCCTCTGTCATCCCCACACCCTCTGACTGCACAGATCACGAGCGAGTTGTGACCACTGTTTTTATTGAGCATCTCCTGATGTCCAAAGCACCCTCTTATTTCATGTTCCTTACGATGAACCTAGAAAACCTGATATTTATTATCATGCCCATATTTCAGACAAGAAAACTGAGACTTAGAGGTTTGCCTGAGATCACACAGCTAGGAAGTGGCATAGGTGGGACTTGAAGCTGTGTTTGCCAGGCTCCTCCATCTCGTGCTGCCATCTCTGTACCCTTTTTTGAAAATGTATTTGGCTGCCTCGTCTTAGTTGCCACGCGTGGGATCTTTGCTGTGTCACGCGGGATCTTCCATTGCAGTGTGCAGGCTCCAGAGCCTGTGGGCTCAGTTGCTGTGCATGGGCTTAGTTGCCCCAAGGCATATGGGATCTTAGTACCCTGACCAAGGATCAAACCTGCATCCCCTGCATTGCTAGGTGGATTCTTAGCCACAGGACCACCAGGGAAGTCCCCCTGTACCCTTTGAGTTGCAGTGTCCAAGAGCCATTGCTTTACCCCAGCAACGTGAAGCTCTGATGATGGATTGACTGGCCCTGACAGGGAGAGATGCCTGGGTGGGGAATGGACTCAATAGCTTCTTTCCTTCTGTGCCTGTGGTCCTGTTTGTCACTCAGGGGGATGCCCCTGGACCCTGGAGGTACTGATGGAGGCGAGGGACTTATGTCCCGGTGGGGTACTCGGAGCGAGATGCGGTGGCAGGAGATGAGATTGGACAGGCATGTAGGGGCCTCAAGTCGCAGGCCAAGGAGATTGGACATTTTCTTGTTAGTATCTAGGAGCTCTGGATGTTTCTCCATGGGTGACATGGGGCTGGAGATAACAAACAAGGGGCCATCAGGGACAATCTGCTGAGCTGACCAGGCACATCTGGGGGACCATCCCCCTGGCCCACCATGGCTTGTCCAGTTGCGGTGTTCTGAGAGTCTGAGCTCTCTACAGAGTGAGTAGGATCACGCTGGTCTTCGAGCCTGTGGCTGGGGGTGTCCCTAGGTAGCACCGTCCTCTTCTGAGCCTCACATATGTCTCCCCCATGTGTATGGGTGAGCCTTACTCAGCTCTGCTGTTTCTAGCTCTGTGTCCTCAGGAGAATCTCTCACCCTCTCTGAGCCTTACTCATGTCTACAAAAGAGCCTCAAGACACCTTCATTCCTGAGGGGTGGTGAAGACTTGAGCTCTGGCCTCTGAGGGGAGCTTGGAGAGCAAAGAGCCACGCAAACACAGCTTCTCTCATAGTCCTGCTTGGAAACCAGAATCAGGACCCTACCCAGGGCGGGGGAACTGTTGCCTCCCTTCTGAAAGCCAAGTAGATAAAACATCACACAGCCAGTCCTAAAACCAAAGGACAGGTCTTATGCCCCAAATGGGTCTCCTAAATCCTCACTTGGGAGTCAGTTTTTGCCGGATGCAGTCACAACAATCAAGGGAGGCAGATGGGGGGACCCTGGTTTACCTCCAGCTAGTTCCCTGCCTGGCGCCATCCCCAGCACACAGCAGGTCCTCATTAACCTGGAGAAGGAAATGGCCACCCACTCCAGTATTCTTGCCTGAAAATCCCCATGGACAGAGGAGCCTGGCGGTCGCAGAGTCGGACCCAACTCAGTTGACTAAGCAGCAACTTCTTAGTAGTTAGAAGTAGTGACCACGGAGGCTTCCCTTGTGGCTCAGGAGGTAAAGAATCTGCCTGCAATGCAGGAGACCCAGGTTCAGTCCCTGGGTCGGGAAGATCCTCTGGAGAGGGGAATGGCAACCCACTCCAGTATTCTTGCCTGGAGAATCCCATGGCGGGCTACAGAGAAAGGGGAAGCCCCACCTGAGCCCTCCTCACTGCCCCCTCACTTCTCACCCGCTCTGTCCTGGAAGACCACCTGTGTGGGGCTGGCGGCTCCCCCCTCGGGGCACAGGGCTCCACGGGTGTCCTGATTGCTGCCCTAGAGAGCGAGGAGGAGTACAGCGATGACGACGACGTGAGCTGGAAGGTGCGCCGGGCAGCGGCCAAGTGCCTGGCAGCCCTGATCGACTCTCGGCCCGACTTGCTGCCTGACTTCCACTGCGCCCTGGCGCCCGCGCTCATCCATCGCTTCAAGGAGCGCGAGGAGAACGTCAAGGCCGACGTGTTCGGGGCTTACATCGTGCTGCTGCGGCAGACGCGGCCCCCGAAGGGGTGGATGGAGGTCATGGAGGAGCCCACCCAGACCAGCAGCAACCTCCAGATGCTGCGAGGACAGGTGTGCCTGCCTACCCTCCCCCTTGCCCCCCTACCTCACAGCCATTCCCTCCACCCACTGCCCCCCCTCTATTGAGCACCTGCTGTGTGCCTGACCGTTTGTATGAAGTGCCTGGACCGCACAGTCTCGGGCAGATAGCCAGTAGCACAAGTAGGGTTCCAGGCCACAGAAAGGGGGTTCAGTTTTATTCTGAGAGGGTAGAAGCCGCAGGAAGGGGCATATGGTATCCTATTCACATTTGAAAAAGTTCACTCTGGCTGCTGTGTGAGAAATGGATTGTAATGGGCTGGAGGCCACTGCAGCCGTGTAGGTGAAAGGCAGGAGGTTGGACTTGAGAGGTAGTTTTTTTTCTTTGATAGTTATTTATTTAGGTATTTATTTGGCTGTGCTGGGTCTTAGTTGTGGCATGCCAGCTCTTAGTTGTAGCACGTGGGATCTAGCTCCCCGACCAGAGATTGAACCCTGGGTCCCCTGCGCTGGGGGCACAGTCGTAGCCACTGGATCATCAGGGAAGCCCCGAGACGCAGTGTTTTGAGTTTGCAGATGCATGTGGAAGGTGAGGGACAGGGAGATGTCACGTGACTTCTCTGCTCTGGCTAAAGCATGAAGTACAGTCCCCGAGATGGTGGAGCGGGGAATGTGCGGAGTTTTGTTCTGTACATTTATTCTGTCCGAAGTCCTCGTTGGATGCCCAAGTTGAGATGTCGGGTGGGCAGGTAGCAACAAGTCTGGTGTCAGATGTAGATCTGGGAGTCATTGCTTCAGTGGAATCCGAACCTCAGGAGTGGGTAAGCTCATCAGGGAGGGAATCCAGCTGGGGAAGGCAGAAGGGCCCCCGATCCGGTGACCTTGAGCTGGCTGCTACTCTCTGCCTGTCTCCCAAGTGTCAGGTGGGCCCAGGACTAGTGCCTGCCTCAGAGGGTGAGTGTGGAATGAGGTGTCTGGCACAGAGTGAGTGATGGGGAGCTCAGGGTGGGATGATCCCCTCCACAAACTGAGGGTCCCTCCTTGTCAGGTGCCTGGGCAGAGCCCCCCAGTGGTGGATGGGGTGTCTGGGTTCCTGGGTGGTCATTGGCCTCCTCCTCGCCCCTGACTTGCCCACAGGTGCCTCTTGTGATGAAGGCCCTGCAGCGGCAGCTGAAAGACTGGAGTGCCAGGGCCCGCCAGGGCTGCTTCAGCCTCCTCACCGAGCTGGCAGGCGTCCTCCCGGGCAGCCTGGCGGAGCACATGCCCGTGCTGGTAGCAGGTAGGGTGCCCTGGAACCTGGGCTCTGCTCTTCCGGCTTCTCCCCTGAACCCAGCCCCCAGCCCCCACTCCCTGCCAGTACCACCGTTCAGCAACCTACAGCGGCTCCCCACTGCCAGCAGTGAGTACAGGGCTGGGGTGCGGCCCTCTGTCCTGTGTTCATGTAAGTTTCCTGGCCTGTATCCTCAGCCCTGGCTCCAGCTGAGCCCTGACCTCTCAGAACCTGCTGCTGAGTAAGGGCCCAGGTGCCTGGGTCCAGCTCAGACTCCTGTGGGTCCTCCATCCCCGCATCCAGGGAAGGCTGAGTTGGGTCAGGGTGTGTGTCCTGGTAACCTGGGCACCCACCCCACAGGCATCGTCTTCTCACTGGCCGACCGCTCCAGCTCCTCCACCATCCGGATGGACGCCCTGGCCTTCCTTCAGGGGTTGCTGGGCACAGAGCCGGCTGAGGCCTTCCAGCCCCACCTGCCCACTCTCCTGCCACCAGTGCTGGCCTGCGTGGCTGACCCTTTCTACAAGATCGCAGCCGAGGCCCTGCTGGTGCTCCAGGAGCTGGTGAGGGCGCTGTGGCCACTGGACGGGCCTCGGAAGCTGGACCCCGAGCCCTACGTTGGAGAGATGTCCGCAGCCACCCTGGCCCGGCTTCGGGCCACCGACCTGGACCAGGAGGTGAAGGAGCGGGCCATCTCCTGCATGGGCCACCTTGTGGGCCACCTGGGCGACCGGCTCGGGGACGACCTGGAGCCGTCGCTCTTGCTCCTCCTGGACCGCCTGCGGAACGAGATCACGCGGCTCTCGGCCGTCAAGGCGCTGACGCTGGTGGCCGTGTCCCCACTGAAGATCAGCCTGCAGCCCATCCTGGCCGAGGCACTGCCCATCCTGGCCTCCTTCCTGCGCAAGAACCAGCGGGCGCTGCGGCTGGCCACGCTGGCGGCCCTGGCTGCGCTGGCCCAGAGCCAGGGCCCTGGTCTCCCGCCACCCGCCGTGCGGGCCGTGCTGGCCGAGCTGCCCGCCCTGGTCAGCGAGAGCGACATGCACGTGGCCCAGCTGGCCGTGGACTTCCTCGCTACCATTACCCGCGCCCAGCCAGCCTCCATGGCCGAGGTCAGCGGCCCCGTGCTGGCCGAGCTGCTGCGGTTGCTGCGCTCACCCCTGCTGCCAGCCGGGGTGCTGATGGCCACCGAAGGCTTCCTGCAGGCCCTGGTGGGGACACGGCCGCCGTGCGTGGACTACGCCAAGCTCATCGGCCTGCTCACGGCGCCCGTGTACGAGCAGGCAGCGGACGGCGGGCCCGGCCTGCACAAGCAAGTGTTCCACTCTCTGGCCCGCTGCGTGGCGGCCCTCGCCGCGGCCTGTCCCCAGGAGGCAGCAGGCACGGCCAACCGCCTGGTCGGCGAGGCCAGGTCACCCAGCTCGAGCCCCGGGGTCAAGGTCCTGGCGTTCCTGTCGCTGGCGGAGGTGGGCCAGGTGGCCGGGCCAGGCCCACAGCGGGAGCTGAAGGCGGTGCTCCTGGAAGCCCTGGGCTCACCCAGTGAGGATGTGAGGGCGGCCGCCTCCTATGCGCTGGGCCGCGTGGGCGCGGGGAACCTGCCTGACTTCCTGCCTTTCCTGCTGGGACAGATGGAGGCCGAGCCCCGGAGGCAGTACCTGCTGCTGCATTCGCTGCGGGAGGCCCTGGGGGCCGCCCAGCCTGACAGCCTGAAGCCCTACGCCGAGGACATCTGGGCCCTGCTGTTCCAGCGCTGCGAGGGTGCCGAGGAGGGTACCCGGGGGGTGGTGGCCGAGTGCATCGGGAAGCTCGTCCTCGTAAACCCTCCCTTCCTCCTGCCCCGGTTCCGGAAGCAGCTTGCTGCAGGTAGGGGCCTGGGGATGGGCAAAGGCAGCCCAAATTGAAAGTGGGCAATGCGCCCTAGAGGTCCACACTGGATGAGCTCGTTCAGGTGATGGGGGTCTGAGCATCATGGTGTTGATAAGATTCAATGCAGAGGAGCCGTTAAAAACAGCATCTGCTGAGACTCAGGGGCCTTTTCCAGGGGGCCCCTCTGGGATGGAGGGGACACAATTCTTCACGTGTCCTTCCAACAAGTAAACTCAAGATGCCACTGGGCGTTGTCAGCGGCCACATGCCCTGGGTGAAGGTTAGTAAAGGCGGTTCTCTGAGGGGCCAGAAACGGCAGGCCACAGAATGCAGCTCATTCTGGGGACCAGCAGCAAATGTAAACGTGGCCTCGGAGGGGATGCCAGGCCCCGTGGCTCGGAGAGGGCCAGGGACGGGGTGAGGAGGGCAGGTCTCACGTCGTGGGGTCAGAGCGCGTCAGGATGTTCCGCAGCTCAGGGAGGAAGAAGGGTAGGTGGACAGTGGGCTCTGGGGCAAGTCAAAGCCCCTGGGAATGAAAGGCCTCCAGGCCTGGTCTGCTGGCCTCCATGTGGTCCGTGGTGGGTTAGCTGACGTAACGCAGGCAGAGCGCGTGGTCTGGTGGGTGGTACCTGATGCGTGCTGTTAGCATCTGCTGCTGTTGCTGTACTAGTGGTTCCAGTTAGGCCCTTCCTGGGTGGCTGGTGTAGAAGCCACAGCTCTGGCCCTCACTGCTGTGTGGACAGGATGACTGTGTTGAGAGTATCACCTGTTACACCCATAGGGACCTCCACAAGAAACCTTGGGAGTCGAGGTTCTAGGCATGAGAGGCAGTTTTTTTCCTTTTTTTTTTTTTTTTTCTCCTTTATTTTCGGCTGTACTGGGTCTTTGTTGGAGTGCACAGGCTTTCTCTAGGTGCGGTGAGGTGGGGCTGCCCTCTGGTGTGGTGCTTATCACTGTGGTGGCTTCTCGTTGCAGAGCACGGGCTCAGTAGTTGTGGGACTCGGGCTTAGTTGCTTCTCGGCACGCGGGATCTTCCTGGACCAGGGATTGAACCTATGTACCCTGCATTGCACGGTGGATTCTTAACCACTGGGCCACCAGGGAAGTCTGAGCCCTACCTTTTCATAGCTCAGGTTTGCTTGGGCCTTGCACCCACTGTTGAACCAGCTAACTGGCCACATTTCCTTTTTTACCACCAGCTGTGGGACGCTTCGAGCCAAATAAGCTGCCTGGTACCAGCAAGTTCATGGGACTTCCTCTCTCTGCATGCCCCTCACTCTGGTCTCCATCTCGCTTTGTCCTTGGCCTCATTTTTCTTAATTCACTTAATCCTACTCTACATGTATTATCTTCACCAGCCACCCTGAATCTTCTTAGGAGCCAGTCAGGATGGAAAAAGAATGAGGAAAAAAGCTGCAAGTCTGAAGTCCATAACTCACTCCCTTATACCCAAGCATCAACTTGTAAACTTTGTCCTGAGTCTTGAACTAAAGTCTGTGGGTGGAAACAGCCTTAACCCATTCAGTGCTATGGGCTAGGAGGGGTGAGAGGTGGAGAGAGAGAACTGGCCAATTAATTTCCTCCACCCTGATGGGAAGTGTATTTCCTTCCCTTTCTGCAGCTTCTTTACTCAGAAAGCAAGACAGAAAAGCAAAATTAAGTGATTTTAGCCTGTCTGAAGCACAACTGCTCTCTCCTTGGAGAAAGCAGGTTGCAGGGGGTACCAGAGAGAGCTCAGAAGCAGCTGGTGAATTCTGGACCTGCTGGGTGACCTTAGATCTGATTTTAACCTTTCTGGTCTCTCTTTCCACATCTGTAAAGTGGAGATTAACAATAATTTTTGAATTTATTTTAACTAATATTATTATCAACCAATGACTAGGATTAAGCCAGAGGATTAATTGAGATAATATGTCTAAAAAATATCTGAAAAATAGAACACAGCTCCAAGGCCTGGGCAGAGGCCTTTTTTCGGGTTGAGCCCCATCTTGGGTTCTCATTCTCTGTTCGTGACCTCGGGGTGGGTGCTTGAGAACCAGCAGTTGTACTGTCTCAGCTGCAGCCGGAATCCAGGAGCGATTGCGGGCTGCCGAGGAAAGTGGTAATTGACTTCCTTGAAGATGGACGTGTGGGGTTGCATGGGAAGAGGTTCCGATCCTGTCTCCCACGGAGGCGAGGGGAAGCTTGGCGTGCCCCCGCCAATGCCACCCCTCCTGTCCTGCAGGTCAGCCACACACCCGCTGCACCGCCATCACAGCAGCCAAGTACCTCATCTCCGATCAGCCCCACCCCATCGATCCCCTCCTGAAGACCTTCATCGGTGAGCACCCCCTCCCCTCTGCCCACTGTGGTCCTCTCCACCCTGTTCTTGGTCTTGATTTTTCTTCCTATTTTTTAAAAAAATTTTTTATTGGAGTCTAATATTATTACAATGTTGTGTTACTTTAGGGTGTACAGCAAAGTGAATCAGTTATACACATACATAAACCCACTCTTTCTCAGATTTCTTTTCCATATAGGGCATTACAGAGTATTGAGTTCCCTGTGCTATACAGCAGGTTCTTAACAGTTATCTATTTCATATATCGTCGTGTGTATATGTCAATCCCAATCTGCCAGTTTATCCCTCTCCCCCTTCCTTTTTGGTAACCATGTTTGTTTCCAATATCTCTAAGCCTGTTTCTGTTTTGTAAATAAGTTTATCTGTATCACTTTTAAAAACTAGATTCCACATATGAGCAGTATTGTATTTGTCTTTATGTGACTGACTTCACTCAGTCTGACAGGATCTCGGTCCATCCATGTTGCTGCCAGTGGCATTATTTCATTCTTTTTTGTGGCTAATAGCCCATTATGGGCTTCCCAGGTGGCACTAATGGTAAAGAACCCACCTGCCAATGCAGGTTAGATGTAAGTGACATAGGTGTGATTCCTGGGTCGGGAAGATCCCCAGAATTCTTGCCTGGAGAATGCCATGGACCGCGGAGCCTGGGGGTCTGCACGCCATGAGGTCGCACACGCACGCAGTAGTCCAGTGTGGATATATACGTACCACGTGTTATCGCCTCCTCTGTTGGTGGACATGTTGGTTGATTCCGTGTCTTGACTGTTGCAGACAGTGCTGCAGTGAACATGGGGATGAATGTTGTATCTTTTCAAATTAGAGTTTTCTGCAGTTACATGTCCAGGAGTGGGATTGCTGGATCATACGGTAGCAATAGTTCTGTTTTTAGTTTTTAAAGGAACCTCCATACCGTTCTTGGTGATGGCTATACAATTCATATTCCCCCCAGCAGTGTGGGAGGGTCACTTGATTGCCACATCCTTTCTGGCATTATTGTTTGTAGATTTTTTGATGGTGGCCATCCTGACTGGTGTTAGGTGATAGCTCATTGTAGTGTTGCTTTGCATTTCTCTAATCATTAGTGACGTGGAGCATGTTTTCATGTACTTTTTGGCCACCTGTATGCCTTCCTTGGAGGAATGTCTTTAGATCTTCTGCCTATTGAAATATCTTCTTCCTCATCAAATTTTTACACACTACATTTTGCATGCATTGTGGTTTCTTGCCTGAATAAATGATTACTGACAGTTATGACAACTAAGGAACAACTTTCTAATTTCAGCATTCCTTCCATATTTTTAGTTTGCATTTTATTCTCAGGAATAACTTTTTGTTTTCCCCCATTTTTTATTCACTGATTTGTTCATATCATTATAGACTCAGGGATTTGTATTTCATTCAGTGGATTATAATCTATTACTGTCTTTTATTTAGATTCTCAAGACAGTCTCACATTTAGCCAGTGGGAGCTCTTCAAGCTGGTTCCTATGTTCTGATGACATGCTTCTATCATTCTTTTCACATATCCTTATCTTTTGCACAATAAGATGCTTCAGACTCATCTTGAGCCTTTCCTGTCTCGTCCCTGGAATCAACCATTTCTCCAAGAAGCCCTGATTCCTTTTAGTGGAGGATGGCATTTATTATGTGTATTACACAGTAACCCCTATATACACGGGTTACCTCCTATTCTAGCCCAGCACCACAGGGTTCATTCTTGCCTTCTCCCTTTCCACGTACCCTTCTGTTATGGGAGAATGCCAGCTTCTATTTTCCACAAGATACTTATTCACTTAATCCTGGAATACACAGAAGGTAGTCATGAGAACTGCTAACCCTTATCTGTGAAAAATCAGTATTCATTTATAATTCTTTCATCTTTAGCCTGAGGGGCATCTTGTCACAATACTTTGGGAAGTTACTTAGGTGAGTTGTTCTCCTTCATAACCTGGGTACTTATATCATTTGAAATACAGTTTTTTCTTTTTTTTAGGGACCCCTCTCATTCTTGATTTTATTTATTTATTGAATATATAAAACATGAACATAGTCGTTAAAAAGTCTAACCTACACAGAAAAGGTGTATGTGCAAAGAAATGCTGTGTGACTTTGTATAAGTCTCTTTACCTCGCTGATCCTCAGGATTCTCATCTGAAATAACATCAAGGTAACGTTTTAGAGTCCTCCCTCGCTGTTCTGCCATGTGCTTTTTAGACATGACCACGTTTTAAATCCTGAAACCAGTCCTGCAGTGTAGGTACAGCTGTTACCCCCATTTTACAGATGAGGACATTGAGGCAGCCCAAGATCCCACAGGAACCGCATGGTCGAGCATAGATTTAAACCCAGGCCACACTCAAGTCCACTCTCTTCTCTGGACTTTGTTGTGCAAAGCAGATGCTCAGAACATATCCATACCCATCAGCCAGGTCTGAGTGGCCCGTTAACCAGGGAAGCGAGGTCGCGTGGGGTCAGCTGGGTGTTTGGTTGTGGCTGTGCCGCCCCTCACCCCTGCTTCTGGTCTCGCTGCCAGGAGAGTTCATGGAGAGCCTGCAGGACCCGGACCTGAACGTGCGCCGGGCCACCCTGGCTTTCTTCAACTCTGCCGTGCACAACAAGCCCTCACTGGTCCGCGACCTGCTGGATGACATCCTGCCCTTCCTCTACCAGGAGACGAAGATCCGCCGCGACCTCATCCGAGAGGTGAAGCCAGGGGAGAACACAGCCAGGTGCCCTTAGGCTGGACTGCTGTGGCTGGGGAGAGGGTTAGGGTCAGGTTCATCAGAGCAAGCGCTGGCCCAGAGGGTTGCGTCTGCCCCTCTGTTTCCTGGCAGTGTGAGCCTGGCTGGGACAGCCCCAATCCTCTCTTAGCCTTAGTTTCTCCAAACAGGCCAAAGGGAAGACATAATGGTGTCCACATTATAGTTGTTGAAGACGACTTAATGAGCTAAATCTTGCAAGTGCTCAAAACTGCTCCTGGCACAGTTGGCGCTCATTAAATGTAGGCAACTCTTGTGATCACTTGACATTCAGCAGGTGTTCGAGGGACACCAGCCCTGCGCCTGGGCGCCAGGACTCAGCTGGCCCAGACACAAGCCACCAGTTTGCTAATGGCCTCCTGATTATTGAACTTAGACCCCACGTGGTGAAGTTAGGATTTAAGAGGCAGAGAGTCAAAGTGACTTAATAGCTAAGTCCTTGCACGATATAAAGAGAAGGTCTGAACCACCTAGCATCTCGGAGGAAAATCCGATTCTCTTTAGAGACGTTAGGAAAGTTCCCCCAAAGGAGAAGGCATTTGAAGTGGGCTTTGAGGGGTGAGTAGGAGTTTACCACTACAAGCAAACCCTTGTGGTTGTGACGTCAAAGAGACCTGCATTTTTAATTCTGATTGAACCACTTACTAACTTGGGCTCGTCTCCTTGGGCAAGTTAACATTTCTGAGCCTTAGTTTCCTCATATATTAAACGGGGTTTATAGTAACACAGTCTTCCTGGGACTGTTGTGATGATCTGGTCAAGTGTCATCTGACCAGCAGTCAGCACAGTGCCTGGCAGAGCAAACGTGTTCAGTGGATTATAATTACCATTAGAACATTACTATTATCATTATCAAAAGGCGTTGCAGGCTGAGCACAGGCGTGGAGACTGGAGTCTAAGGCATGATTTGGGGACAGGACACAGTACTGAACGAGAGAGGGAGCGGTGCACAGCAGGAGCCTGGGGAGGTGTCCTCCATGCCCCGGGGTCACAGCCCTCAGCCCGTTTTCCTCTCACCCTCCTTCCTGCAGGTGGAGATGGGGCCCTTTAAGCATACGGTGGACGATGGGCTGGATGTGCGGAAGGCGGCCTTCGAGTGCATGTACTCACTGCTGGAGAGCTGCTTGGGCCAGCTGGACGTCTGCGAGTTCTTGAACCACGTGGAGGACGGCTTGAAGGACCACTACGACATCCGGGTAGGAGGATCCCCGCCGGACCCACTGCCTGTCTGTCCCCCACGCCCGCCCCAGGCACCCCCACGAAAGTAGTTGCTTTGTTCTCTTTTACTTTTGGCTGCACAGTATGGCATGTGGGATCTTAGTGCCCCGATCAGTGCTCATGCCCACCCCCTGCACAGGAAGGTCAAGTCTTAACCACTGGACTACCAGGGAAGTACCCTGCTTTGTTCTTTTCCAGTCAGAACCCAGTTCTCGCACCTTTGGTGGGAGTGGACAAGGCCTTGGGAGGTTGGTTTGGCCAGAACTACGAAAATGTAGAACTTAGAAACGCTTTATGTATTTATTGCTTGATTTATTTGTGGCTGTCCTGGGTCTTCGTTGCTTCATGAGCTTTTCTCTAGTTGCGGCGTGCGGAGGCTACTTTCTGGTTAGAGTGTGTGGCTTCTCATTGCGGTGACTTCTCGCGTTGTGGGGCACAGTGTAGGGTACTCATAGCTCCGGGGCTCTAGAGAACAGGCTCAGTGGTTGTGGCTCCAGGCTCTAGAACGCAGGCTTGGTGGCTGTGGCTCCGGTTACTTGCGCTGCGGCATGGGGACTCTTCCCTCATCAGGGAATGAACCCGTGTCTCCTGCGCTGGCAGGTGGCTTCTGCACCACCGAGCCGCCAGGGAAGCCCTAGGCACATTTCAAAATGTGGAATTCACTCCACGAACTGACTCCTAAACATACGTTCCAAGGGTTTAGGTGAGAGGTGGTTCTCCACAGCTTTCTGGGAGTTGGGAAACGCTCACCGGGAGTTGGCTCAGTGCACTGGGTGCCTCCCGTCACAGGATCCTGACACTGTGGGCTGGTGTGGAAGGTGGCCGAGACCCACTGTCAGGTGGAGAGTGAGTTGTAAAAGTTCGGCCATTTTATTACCTGTGGGGCAGACAGCTTTCACCTTCTGTCCTCTTGGAGCTTTTTAATATATATACAATGAGCATGAATCCCTTTTATAATGAAAAACCAATGTAAGACAAGTCATTAATTGTGTTTGTTTAGACAATACAAAAGTGAATAAATGGAGTGGTAATCACCCAAAAGTTCCACACACTTAAGAGCCGGAGTTGTAAATCTCAGTGTTTGCTGGGCAAACGCACAGAAGCATTCCTTAGTCAGCCAGTATTTGGTGAGCGCCAGCGGAGATCAGGGTGACAGGCAGGCCGGCTGCTACTTTGGACCTGAGTTCCGGGGGTCGGGTCCAGACCTCTGCTCTCCCCCAGGGCCTGCTCTTTTCGGTCCTGGGCTATTTCACCAAGAACTGTCTCCTTCCCCCTGTCAGATGCTGACCTTCATCATGCTCGCCCGACTGGCTACCCTGTGTCCTGTGCCCGTCCTGCAGAGGGTGGACCGGCTCATCGAGCCCCTCAGGGCCACCTGCACTGCCAAGGTAAGCCCCCTGCCCAGCTCTGGGTGTACCTGCCGGGTCCCCTGCAGATGGTTCAGTTACCATTTACCGAGAATCTCTGGAGATACAGGTGGTATGTGAAACACTTTCAGTCATTATCATTGTCTTATTCTTACCATTCTATACACAGAACAAATGTTCAGAGAGGTTACTGACAGGCTACACAGTAACTTGCAAAGCTGGTATTCAAACCTAGCTCGTGTCCGGCCTTGTGCAGGGTACCACCAGGCGTGCGATACTGAACACGGTGGACTCCCTCCTCTCACATCCTAATGGGGAAACTGAGTCAGACACTTAGAAATCGCTGGTTGATTGCTAGCTAGTGGGCAGTTACCCTGGAGTGCCTCAGGGTCCGGGGAGGGAGGACCTGGGGCAGAAGGCTCACGGAAAGCTGTGCGTTGAGAAGAGCCTGTCACACCCAGGGGGACCCAATAAGTGCCTGCCAAATGCAAGAACTAATTTGGGGCTTGGAAGGGTTCAAATTAACCAAGAAAGGGCAGAGCCATTTGAATCCAGCACTGCCCAGCCCCAATGCCAAGCTCTTAACCTCTACCAGGAAGAGCCTGAGTGTCGTCTGGGTTGAGTCACGGAGTGTCCTGAGAGCAGACCAGGAACCTGGACTTGATTCCATAAACAGCAGGGAAATTCCTGAGTCTCTGAATAGGCGGGCGAGGTGGGGATAAGGCAACAGAAGGCAGGCAAGCCAACTTTGGGCTGGTAAGCAGGACGGGTTGCACTTGAGTGGGGGGAAGGGGTCAGCTAGCAGGCTGTCAGAACAAGCCATTCATCAAGTCCAGCGGTGCCAAGAGCCTACTTTAAGCACTGTAAATGAAGCTAGGAGATGGGGCATGAGCTGGGAAAGATGACAGGTGACCAGCTCATCGTTTCCACTTTAGGTCAAAGCTGGTTCCGTGAAACAGGAGTTTGAGAAGCAAGACGAACTGAAGCGCTCGGCCATGAGGGCAGTGGCCGCCCTGCTGACCATCCCGGAAGTGGGCAAGAGCCCCATCATGGCTGACTTCTTGTCCCAAATTCGATCCAACCCCGAGCTGGCTGCCCTCTTTGAAAGCATCCAGAAAGATTCCGTTTCGGCTCCCAGCACAGACTCCATGGAACTCAGCTAACACCTACCCCCTGGCTACCCCAACATGCAGGGAGGCCCACCAGAGTCAAAGCCAGAGCCTCACCCTACCACTGCAGGCCTCTACTCCTGCCCTTTCTCCTGCTCGGGGCTTCCAGCACCTTCTCTAGGGACCCCAACTCACAGGCTCTGTCAGAGCTGCCAACAGTTGGGCCCTTTAACTCAGGACAGTCATTCAGAGGGGGCGTGGTAGTCCTCCCAGGCCTCCCACAAAGATGGACGTGACTTCACACAGGTTAGCCTGGCTCCCTCCAGCCGGGGGTCCCTGCTCATAGTGTTCGGTCTTTAGAAATACCCTCGTGCTCACAGGAGGCAGGGGGCCGACCTTCCTCCCTGCCGCTGTCCCAGACATCGTCACTCCCCTGCTCCCCTTTCTATTTCACCTGTTCTGATCTGCCAAAAAGTAGTGCTTTGGCTGGGCATCTGAAAAACTCAAGATACCTCTATGAGCTCTTCACACTTTAGAATCCAAAATGCTTTACAGTTTTGCAAGGCCAGGTGGGTTGGGTAGGAAATAAGATGTAATTTTTTTTCTAATCCCCAGACTCTTATGTAGCAAATCGGCAAACGTGTCACCGGATGGTTTGTGAACCGTCCTCTTTACTTTTTAGTATCAAGGACACAGAAACAGTAAATGTCAGGCCAAAGAATTTTCTGCCATCCCAGGTCAATAAAGGACAGATCCTGAATCACCATTATTTTCTCTGCACAATTCCTCTCCTCAGTAGTTAAGACGGTCAGAATGCTTCCCAAGTCTTTCAGAGAAATGAAATGACCAATAATTTACTCAACAAATGTTTTGTCAGATTAGGTTTTGAACAGGACCCAGTCAATCTGAGACATCCATCTACTAGAACTATGGGATTTAAACCCAGTCCTGTGCCAGAGTGCGACATGCCCTGTCCCACGTGACCTGTGCTGCTTAAACCATGTGTTGGAAAAATGGTTCATAAAACTTCATGGAACAGCTGAACTCCAGCTGTTGCTGCCTGAGATCTGCGGCTGCAGCTGGAAGGGAAACCCGACTGTCCTCAGTCTTCCTAAGAACCACACGGGGTGACTTCTGTTCTAACTTTACACAGGCTAAAAATGACTACCTGCTCCAAGTGCAAGGTCCTTCCATCTGGGTCTCAGAACCTACCCTGGTCTGAGCACATCATGGGTCCTTTACAAACACCCCTTCCTAACAGAAGGTTCCAGAGAGCAGAACAGGCAGAAGACCAATCTGAGGCGAGCTGTCATCCTGAAGAGTAAGAACCAAGGGGGAGATGCCAGATGGTCGGGTTTTATGCTTTTATTACCACAAACAAAATGTGCACGCGAGCCGTCTATTCGTTTTCCTCGCTGCGCAGCCGGGCATTGGGATTGGTGATTCTGATGGCCAGCTGGGCCGCTCTTTCCACAATGGCCTTGCGGTTCTTGGAGGAGACGTTGTGAGCGATCTCAGCACAGTAAGATCTGGGAGAGACAATCAGTACACGGGTAAGGAGGCCTGCCTGGAAGGCGCGCCGTGTTCCAGCAGGAGGGCGGGCGCTTCGGCTCCTTTGCTTTTAGAGCCACAGCACTGAAGGCAGGGGCTGCAGACACCTAACGCCATGGTACCAGCAGCAAGCTCCTAAGTGCTCCCTGGCAGTGACCCCTCACGGAGCCCTCCCGGCGGCCTTGCGGCCCAGGCATCACCTCCATTTTACAGACAGGGAAACCAAGGCCCACCGGGGCCAGGATGACTCAGCCCTCTGGGCCAACCTGCACAGCTCAAGGCAGTCTCAGGGAGCTTGGCCTTGCCAGTGAAAAGTTCAGGTAAACTTTCTGCAAAGCAACGAACAACCAAAATGCAACAGTCTAATGAAGCCACGGGCTCCCCGCCCAGACCATAAACATCATTTGCTGCAGACAAAATTCAAGTTGAAAAGTAACAATGTCTAGACTCACCCAGTGAATGACAACACCTTAATGGAGAAGGCAATGGCACCCCACTCCAGTACTCTTGCCTGGAAAATCCCATGGATGGAGGAGCCTGGTGGGCTGCAGTCCATGGGGTCGCTAAGAGTCGAACACGACTGAGCGAATTCCCTTTCACTTTTCACTTTCATGCATTAGAGAAGGAAATGGCAACCCACTCCAGTGTTCTTGCCTGGAGAATCCCAGGGACAGGGAAGCCTGGTGGGCTTCCGTCTATGGGGTCGCACAGAGTCGGACACGACTGAAGTGACTTAGCAGCAGCAGCAATTCCTGAGCACTCTCCAGGTACTGGTTTATTCATTCCTTCACAGCCACATCCCACCCCAGGTTGTCAACAAATTGGTCTCATGAGCACATTTCAGCAAGGAAATGCCATTAACAGTGGATTAAGACAGGACACTCTACACCCCTGGAGGAATTTCAGCAGACTTTAAAGTCAGCAGGCAGAGTTAAGAACTCTGCAGGAAAATAGCTTCACAGTAAGAGACAAACCAATCCAGACAGAGAACGGCTTTGTTTTAAAGTCTACTCATGCCAGTATCTTAAAGGAGACTTAAGTTGTATCACACTTTCCATCTTAAAAAAAAAAAAAAACACCCAGGTCCTCATCCATGTGTATTGAATAATCAAGATCACAGTGCACATATTTAAAATACTTTCCTCTCTGCCCGGGCATCTTCCATACATGACCACTGTTTTTAATGCAGGCACAACATTCCACCTGGTGCTCGTACCCCCACCATTCACCAGTGATGTGTTCAGTTACTGCAATCATCAACTTAAATTTCAATTATTTAAAGATAAATGCCCAGAAATGGAATTTGTGAATTAAATTAGATTCACAGTATTTCTGTAGCTATCGGTAACAGACTGCTATTAAAGGTACTATTAAAAACACACCTATCTTCATGGCAACTGCCAACATATGCACGGCAATCTTTGCTACACAAAAGTGATTAAACTGCACCGTTCTGTCACACTTGTCTACCAACCTGCCAACTCCGTGCAGTCTGGGCATCCTACATTAATTCCTAATCCCTTCCACTCTAAAATACTTCCAGCATTTTAACGCCTGGCTAAATTCCTGACCTAGAGAAACTCAACGGTAAGTGAGAATACTGGTTGTTCATCACTTGTGTCCACAATTACCACAGATAGGGGAAGAAAACACACTCTCCTCCGCTTAAGCAAGAAATGCCATTTTCCCCAATCCAGATTAAAATTGTGTCTAAATCACTCCCCACGAAAATACTTTTCTCATCCCACTGCCCTAAGAAGACCATAGGTCATTTATACACAGTGCTCCCCAAGCGTCTACATTCCTCAGACCACGTGCTGTCCTCTGCCTGCAGCCTCTCCCTTCTCCACAGCAGGGCCCCAAGTGAGGCAGCAACTCCTCTACTCCAGCCTTCTGAAGACTCCCGGGGCCACAGCACTAAGGATCCCTTGGGTCTGGGGCTCTATTTCATCCCCGCCCCTCCCCCCACGTAAGTAATGTTCTGAAAACCACCGCCAGAGGACGCTGCAGTGCCAAGCAAAGCCATTACCTCTTTTCAGGTCCCAGGCCTCTGCACTTTCAGGATAACCCCCCCGCCCCCTAGCAAAGGTAACATTCTGGAGTCCCCGACAAGCGTCCTCCAAGCTCCCGAGGACACAAGACTCCTCCAAATGCATTCGAGAAGGTCTAGAGTCACCTGCCCAAACCAATCTCACAGGCTGGCTTCTGACACCTGAACCCAGAGGTGAGACCCAACTCACTTGTTGCACATCAGCAGCACCTCAAGCTCCTTGACGTTGTGGACCAGGAACTTCCGGAAGCCGCTGGGCAGCATGTGTTTGGTTTTCTTGTTGCTCCCGTAACCGATATTGGGCATCAAGATCTGGCCCTTGAATCTTCTGCGCACCCTGTTGTCAATGCCTCTGGGTTTCCGCCAGTTCCGCTAAAAGAAAACATACGGTGAGTGTCTGGGAAGACGCCAACTCTGCCTTCAGGAGAAAAAAGGGGGCCAGATGAAAAGGCAATGTGCCAAACTCTACTTGTCTTTGGGTAACAGGATTTCATAGGAGCTCCTACATTTGACCAGCACAAATAACACACCCACATTCACACCCCTTCCAAGCAAAGGACAAGCAGGCTATGAACCGTGAGGGGCCTGTGTATAAAGATGAGGAGCCTGGCTTTCAACATCACACTCAGCATCTAAGCACCTATGCAGTAAGTATAATCTCTCCCTCATATTGTCATCAGGCCACCTGAGATGTAACTAATATAAGCCTCTAGATACCTCAAAACAGGCCCATGCCCCGTGTCATTTAAATTTCAACTTACACATCAAGGGACTGAATGGCAGTGAGGCACGGACACTTGGGGTTCTGGATAGCCCTGCCACCAGCCAGAGACCAGTCATCTAGCAAAGCTCAGAAACCCAACAGCCTGTCTAGGAACCATCTATCTTCACCCAACACACACTTCCATTCTGGGTCACATACCTTGATTTTGACATATCGGTCTGACTGATGCCGGATGAACTTCTTGGTCCTCTTTTTGACGATCTTGGGCTTCACAAGGGGTCTGAGGGCAGCCATGATGCCTTCAGGAAAAGCGGCAAGAGACCACGTCAAAGATGACTTCTTGGAACGAGGCTTTCTCGCCCTGCCCGGGGGCTTGAACTCTTGTTGCAGAGTGTCTTCCAATCACCAGATACTGAGCAAACTGGGAATGGAATGGGTACCTCTGCCAGGCTTGCTTTTCCTCCCGACTCCGAAGCTGGCAGAATACAAGCCATTCTCCAGATGCGATCCTGGGAGGTTAGGGGGTCACCCTGCACAGTCAGAGCCAAGAGAGAATGCCGCCAAAGGGGGCATCCTCGAAGATCAAGACGCAGTTTCACATTCCCAGAGATCTTGACCCGCTACCAGAATTTCGGTTAATTACACTATTCGACTCGCAGCTCGCCCTTTTTTGGCGGTCCCGCCACAGCAGCAACCTCCGGGGCCAGAAACTGGAGGAGCGCCGAACAGTGGAAACAGACAAATACACGTGAGTAGACAGGGCTAAGAGAGGTGATGCGAGGTCTCGAGCCAGGGCACTCGGGCCGCAACCCTCCCAGTCGCTCCACAGCCCCCTAGGACCCCCGCATAGTCTGGCCCCAACCAGCGCCCTGCGTCCCCAGGGCTCAAACAAGCTGCCGCAGCTCTGACTGACCCCAGGCGGCCTCCGTTGGAACATAAGCGGCCCCGGGAAGCGAACCTCCATCACCCGCCGGGCCGCTTCGCTCGGAACCTGTACGCGCTCCAGCCAACCAAGAAGGGCAATGCCCACCCAGACGGCTGCTCGGAAGGACGAGCTTTCCCGACAGGCGGCGAAGAGGCCAGAGGCAGGCCGCAGAGACGCGGATGGCCAACGATTAACACTCACCGAGTCAGAGATGGCTGCCACCTCCGTAGGCAGCGCCGAGGAAGAGAGAGGATGGTGCCGCGCGGGGGCTGATGGGACGTCACTTCGCATCCTGACAGAGAAAAGGCCAGCACTTCCGGCGTTTAGCCCTTCAAAGATACTAAAGACACGTCAGAGAAATAATACTGAAAAAAAGCCGAGGCTGCCTGTGTTTTCCTAGTTATTAATAACTAGGAGTAGCACTAAAAATTTTCATGCCTTCAGTTGGGACCGCATAAAAATTTGAAATTCTTTTTGGAACTTCTAAGACCTGGTGAGGCGGCATTCACTTCCGCCAGGAATTGAAGCCGTCCCTCCGGAGGATAATCCAATTTTTAGATTATTTCCGCCCGCGTGTCTTCTTCCGAAGTCCGCCTCCTTGTGGCCAGGAGAGAGCAAAACATAGACTTCTAATTCTCTCACGTGAGTTTATAAACAGCAATGAGACTGTTAAAACACTCATTCGGTGGGTTTCACACAGTTCCATGAGGTAGTTCTATTAGTTTCCTCATTTTACATATGTATACAGTGAAGTTTGGAGATTTCACACACACACACACACACACACAAATCCACACTTCTAACCATAAGGCTAGTCTAGGCGGTCTGGTTATTCATTGTTCTTGGTTTGTTGAATTTTAGCTTTTGTTTTTAACATTAATGTGAAAATCAGATTTCAAGAGAAAAGAAAACGGCCTCTGATTCCAAGACCCGAACACAATACAGATGTCTTGTCATCAGCGATCTTGGTAGTTACACAGCCAGATGGAGACAGAAGCTGAGATGGATTGATTGTGTTGTTGACTGCGTGATGGGTGAGAAGGGAAGGGAGTGTTGACAACTCCTTGGTGAGAGTTTGACTGTGGAGGGGGAGTGTGAGGAGACCCGGAGAAGTGAGATGGGAGTTGTGAAGGGAATGTCTTGTCCAAAATCACATCGCTGGCGGCACCACACCTCAGGAATCCTGTTTGTCCTGCGGCCGAAGGAGTCAGCTGGGATGCCCAGCATGGAGGCACTGAGCTAACAGCAGCCCACAGGGTGTGTGTCGTGATGGAAAAGGTCTTGACAGGGTCAGATGGGTGAGTCAGGGGAAGGGCTCACGAACCAGAGAGTATGCTTGCAGTTGCAAAAGGCCCAAGAGTTTTGGAAGCAGTGACCCAAAGGGCTCTGTCTTGGGAGGGATGAGGGACATACTTATTTTATTTCAAGAGGAGGGCACAGGGGTACCCATACTACTTGCTGCTTCCTGCTGGGCACTGAGGTCTGGGATGAGAGGCTGGAGAGGTCATGCCAGCACCCCCATCAACACCCCAGGAAATGTGCCTGCTGTTTTCCCCAGACCCTGGACCCCAGCTTTCCAACACCCCTCTGGCCACAGCTCCTGAATCTGGAAATTACATCAGCTGAATCACAGGTGAAATGAGGAAAACTCCAACCCAGTTTTATTTCAACAGGACAGAGGTCAGGAGAGGGAGACACTCAAAAACTACGTCTTTCCCTGGACACATCCACCCTCTGAGACATTGGACGCTTTGTCTGGTGACAGCTGGCCCAGGCCTTCCCACTGAAACGACTTCTCTTGCCTGGCTCTTTGACGCCCTCCCTGCGTCTACGGCTCTGGGCTGCTAGCTGCATTGGTGCCTGGCCCCAGGATGGCTAGGTCTGGTGACACCTGGGCCACTCTAGTTGATGTGATAGATCTTGTGGGCATCATAATAGGCGTAGGTCACGTAATTCACGTCCTTAATGGGCCACCAGCGGTCGGGGTGGTAGGTGGCCGGGTAGACGTGGGGCCGCTGTTGGACACAGCTGAAGATGGCCAGGCTCCGGTCCACAGTCACGGCGGGCAGGTAGAGCCGCAGCTTGTCCAGGAGGTGACCCGGCCAGAAGAAGTTGGGATGGGTTAGCTGCGGACCGCTGGGCTTCTTCTCCTTCAGCTTCCTGGGGAAGGAGAAGACAGAGACAGTCGTCATGGAGACAGCGGGCAGCTGGGGCTGCACCTTCCCCAGCGGAGGTGCAGCTCTGTGCTGAGCACTCGAGTACTCTGTTGTCCTGTCTGCCTTGCCAGCGAGGACCCGGAGGCCTAGAGGGGCGAAGTCGTTTCCCCAAGGCCACACAGCTGGCAAGTGGCGGGGGCGGGCTTGACTGCCAGTCGGCCGCCTCTAAATCCAGACTCTTAACGTGCACACCACCTGTTCTGTAGAGGCATTGTCACGTGCTGTTCAGAGGGCAGCCGCTGGAGTCAGCACACCTGGGTCCAAATCTCTGCTCCACCACTTAATAGATCCGTGACTTGGAGCAAGGTAGTCAGCCATCCTGTATGGCAGTTTCCTCTTCTGTGAAATGGGAATGCTAAGAGTAACTTCATCCAGCCATCTCATCCTCTGTCGTCCCCTTCTCCTCTGACTCGATGGACGTGAGTCTGAGTGAACTCCAGGAGTTGGTGATGGACAGGGAGGCCTGGCGTGCTGCGATTCATGGGGTCGCAAAGAGTTGGACACGACTGAGCGACTGAACTGAACTGAACTGAAGAGTAACTTCATAGGGTTGTGGAGAGGATTTACATGAATTAACAAGTGGAGAGCAGTGTCTGCCTGGCACTCTAGTGTGCGCATGCGTGCTAAGTCTCTTCAGTCGTGTCCGACTCTCTGCGACCGCATGCACTGTAGCCTGCCAGGCTCCTCTGTCCATGGGATTCTCTGGGCAGGAATCCTGGAGTGGGTTGCCATGCCCTTTTGCAGATCTTCCCGACCCAGGGATCGAAGGCCCCTGCACTGCAGGTGGATTCTTTACTGCTGAGCCACCAGAAAAGCCCCTGGCACACTTAAGGGTCACTTTACAGATCCTCAGCTCCTGGGCACTGATTCCCGGATGCTGGGTCCCATGTACCCTGCAGTACTCTAGTCCTGGGTCCCTTCCTCTCACCTGCCCCCCTCCCAGAGGTAGATGATCACTACAGACCTGGTGAATTCCTCAAATTCCTTAAAAGTGATTTTCTTGATTTTCTTTGGCATTTTCCTGGTGGAGGAGAGAGAGAGGGGTATCCTGTCAGGAGACAGGAAATCCAGGTCAGTGGGGCCTCAGGGAGTAAGTAGGTCAGGGTGACGGGGGCCCACCTCTGAGTCCAGACCAGAGCCCTGGAAAGAGAACTGCTGCTCCCTGGGCGGGGCCCTGACTGTGTCCGCCATGCTCCAGTGGAACACTCGGTGGACTGGAGTCTCTAGACCTCTGGGCCCCTATTGGGGAGGCAGACAGGATGGCAGCCCTGCGCTCCTAGCCTGGCTGGTTGGGCGACCTGGGACAAGTCAGTCCCCTTGTGGGGGCCTCGGGTTTCTCAGTCCCCAGCATGGAGACCTCTCAAGCCATTATGAGACATGCTCAGTCATCTGAATGCTTTTTGCACCCGCGACTCCCATTTGCCCTCCAGAGCTGAATCCCCGTCTTGAGGACAAGGGTGGTAAAAGTTAACTCCCCAAACCTGGGGCCTGGTAGACATCACTTAATCACCACAGCACTCTTTCCCAGCAAGCCTGCATCTGGCCTCGGAATCTTTGATAAGGCATGCTAAGTAGCCAATGAAACCAGTCCACCCCTGCCCTGGGGGATCGCTATCCTTTATAACTGGGGCCTGTCAGAGCAGGACAGAAGTCACTTTCTCAGTTTTTTGAGGTTCATGGCTCAGGAATTGGTGGCAGCCACACAGGGGATCACCAGGGGATCAGAGAGGACTCTCTAGGTGACCAACTGCCCAGCTCACCCTCAGCTCTTCCCCACCACGACTGTGGTCAGCTCCACCTGCAGGCGAAGCCCACTCCTACACTCAAGAATGGCCTTAAGGGATAGGCTATGACAATCAGTGCTCAGGTGCTAAGGGTCCTCACCGTGTGTGTGATAGAGCTGTTAGGCCCATTTTACAGATGAACATGCTGAGGCTCAGTGAGTGAGGTAACTGTCCATTTGACCTCTGGTCTGTGCTCCACTGGTTTCCCACCCCACTGTCTGGCCAGACCACCCAAGCAGGCATCTGGCTGCGATGGATGGTGTGGGCAGGTCCTCAGCCCCTCCCCTGTCACGGTGTCTGGTCAGCTGCCCCTTCTCCCCTCCCTCCCTCCACTCTGCAGTCCCCACCAAAGCTGGCTGGTAGCCTGCTCACTGCTCACCTCCCGACAAAGGAGGACATTCTCTTAGAGCGGCCTTGGGCTGATCTGAGGGTCGGGGGAGGCCCCAGGGCAGAGTTCTTTTCTCCGGGCAGGGGTGTGCAAGCCCACCTTTTGCTAGAGAAGGCAGAGAAGGGGTTGCCACCACTGTCCTTGGCAGGGGCCCTACACTCAGCCTATGATTCGTGAAGAGGCCTCCCCGGTTTCTCTAAGAAGTCCTTTTAACTTTTTCCAGAGACTTTAAGGTCGCGTAGGATGTAGTCAGGAAGGCAGCTGCGTCGGGGTGAGGCAAGGAGGCTGGGGAGGCACGTGCCGGGGGAACACACGGCCAGTCCGTGGGCATCAGGTGGGCTGGACATGCCAGGTAAGGACACAGACACCAGCCCGTGACCCCCCCATAACTGCCCACCACCCCCCTAGCCATGGGGCATCAGTGGGCAGGAGCGCAGGGCAGGGGAGGAGGGGGTGACACTCAGCTTGTCAGGCTTCTTCTGAGCCACAGGCTCAGGAATGCCCTGGGGCTGGAGCAGGGCCAGGTTCGCACTGAAGGGCTTGAAGTCTGAGTAGTAGCCTCCTGGCTGCCGGATCGGGCGCATCTGGTCCTTCTGGAAAATGATCTTGTCCCCCGGGTACATCAGGGCTGTGAGCAGGAGGAGAAACACAGCCTTTCAGCCTGAGATCCCTCCCCAACCCCAGCCTTTGGGGCTGAGGGGGGCTACTTTTAAAAACAAATTCACATTCTTGTTTGAAAAGATTTTTCTTATATACATTTTTTTTTTTTTACTTTATTTATTTACCTTTTTTTTTCGTCTCCAGTGGCACGTGGGATCATAGTTCCTCGACCAGAGATCGAACCCACAGTTCCCTGTATGGAAAGCTTGGAGGCTTACCATTAAGCATCCAGGGAAGTCCCTTTACTTTTTATTTTTAAATGATGGTAGGTTCACAGCAAGTTGCAAGAAATAGCTCAGCGAGTCCCCAAGCCCTTCTCCAGCACGACACCCCCCAATCAAGGGTGGTGAGTGCGTCCTGGCAGCACGCTGTTGGGAAGTGGGGCTGGTTTGAGGCCTGGGCGCAGGTAGGAGGAAGCGTGGCCCCACACCCTGCTCTGCAGGGGCGGCCTGGTCAGGAGTCCCTGAAGGAGGGAGGGAGGCCTCCCAAGACGTCACTGGATTAACTTAGACTCGGTGGACGGTGGGTTCTCTCGTGCAGAAGAAGCGCTCCTGCAACTACTGAGCAGAGCTCGCCCCGGCATCTCGTCTTCTGGATACAGTGATGAAGGTTTACTCTCCAGGTTAGTAATTTTTTTTAAGATTTTTTTGTTTATTTTTTTAGTTGGTGAATCAACTACAGTTTATTACTTAGAATGCCCCCTCCTTATCTGGCCAATACAAATTTATTTCTTTATTTACATTATCTATTTTGGCTGAGAGGCTTGGGGGAGCTTAGTTCCCTGACCAGGGATGGAACCCATGCCCCTTGCTTTGGAAGCTCAGCGTCTTAACAACTGGACCGCCAGGGAAGTCCAAGAGTTCTTTTTTTTAATTGATATTTATTTATTTGGTTGCACTGGGTCTTAGTTGCCACGGAATTTCAATCTTTAGCTGCAGCATCTGGGATCTAGTTCCCCGACTAAGGGTCGAACTCAGGCCCCTTGCAGTGGGAGCATGGAGTCTTTGCCACTGGACCACCAGGGAGGTCCCACGTTTTTAATGTCTATTTGGGTAGAGGGCAGGGATTGCACAGGTGAGCAGGGAGAGCAGGGAAGTGGGAGATGGGCAACATCATTTTTAAACGGTTTACATGATTTTTAAACTACATTTTTTAACGTATATACACATAGGACTTTAAATATGACTTATAGAGCTAATCCATGTGAATAGCAAATAAATAAGAAAAAGAGATTTGTGAAAGGACGGTCGTTAAATATTATCGGTGGTCAACTCTGGCTGGGGGATTTTGTTTTGTTTTCAAAACTGTAAATGAGCAAGATTTATCTATAAAATTAGGGGGAGCAGAACAATAAAGCTATATTCAGCGGGGAGGGGAAATGCCTCGATGTTCTAGAAGTCTGGCCCATGAGCTTGAGGCCTGGGGTCTGAGCCCACCAAGCGCTAACCTCCAGGCACAGGCCTGGAAGTGCCGGGGTTTGTGCTTCTGGTCTCTCTCTTAAGGACAGACAACAGACAGTGGCCAGGACAGTGGTCAGAGATGGACTCGCGTCTTTCCCACTTTGGACCAGTCAGAAGCAAAAGGAAGCATACCCACAGATGCTCCGATGTGCCCATGGATCCCGCAGACAGGTGCAGCTCAGCTGTGTGCGGGCCCAGGAGCCAGCAGAAGCCGGTGGTGGGGAGAATCACTAAAGCCTCGATCCTCTCTGGTGGCGACGGACCAGCCGGCACGTCCGGGGCCGAGACCTCGCCCGCAGGAGCGGTCATGTGCCTGGGAATGTTGCCTGCATTTTAGAACACCTGCAGCCTCACCCCGTGCCAAGCCCAGGTGATCTGGGAGCATGAGGCTCCCCGAGGAAGGAGGGAGGAAGGATGATTTCGTGAAAAGTCAGGGTCGAGAGCTGAGGGGTCACCTGCCGTATCTCTGCCCTCCCGGCCCAGATGGCAGCAAGCGTCTACTCAGGCGAGGGGTGTGCAGCTTGTGTGGGAGACAGTGACCGTTTAGGCTGGTTGGCCTGTGTTCCTGAAGGCCCTTGGCCACTTCCTCCTGTATAGACCTTTTATGGCCTGACTTGTATCCCCCAAAATTCACATATTGAAGCCCTGACCCCTAGAATTTGTATTTGGAGATGAGGCCTTTCAAGAGGTGATAAAGCTAAAATGAAGCCACTGAGGAAAGCCTGCATCCAGTCTGACTGGTGTCCTTAAGCAGAGGAAATCTGAACACAGAGAAACAGCAGGGGCGCATGTGTGCACGGAAACGACCGTGTGGATAGACACCCAGACGATGACTATCTGGAGGCCACGGAGAGCGATCTCAGAGGACATGAACCCTGCCAGCACTTTGATCTTGGACTTTCCAGCCTCCAGAATGGCGAGAAAATACCTTTCTGCTGTGTAAGCCCCCAGTCTGTGGTGTTTTGTTACAGCAGTTCTACCAAACTAATACAAGACCCAAGGTCCTCTACACTGAGTGTTTGTTTCCCCTCCCAGGGGAAAAAAATGGAAACAACCAACTGTGACTGTTAACTCTTGTTCTCAGGGAAGTCACGGCACCCTCCGTCTGTCCCTTTCTCAGAAAACCACAGCCTAGAACGGCCACAGCTCCTTGCTGCGAGGTTCGTACAGGAAAACCTCTGCCCTCCAGTGCAGCAGTGACCGGCCCATTAAACGTGTACTTCATAAATGTGGGATGCCAGCATCATTACATGGTCATCGGGCCTATGGGGCTGCTACTCTGTCCCATGTCTCAGAAGCACGCGGTCCACCCAGGACTGGAGGGTTCAGATCTGCTTGGATACATGAAAACACAGCTCTTGCCCCAAGCAGAGGGCAGGACTAGTGCAAGAGCTCAGGATTGAGACCTGTGGGCTGAGCAGAAGGCGAAGGGCTTCCACAGAACCCGTGCAGTCTTCCCTCCGTGTGGCAGAAGCACCAAGAAACAGGCCTGGCTGAGACGCATGGGTTTGGAACACTCCATGTTTTGTCATGGTTACCTCTCCCAGCCAGGCTTCCTGTCCGAAATCACTTACTCTAATAAGCAAACTAATTCATACTTAGGAATAACAAAATAGTTTCCCTTTATCATGCGATCACAATTCCCAAGGACAAAAGCATATTTGTAAAAAAATATATTAGACGTAAATATTAAATGAAACAATGTATTGTCCGCAAGGCTCATTCTTCAACCATCTTTTCCCCGATCTTACAACAGTTTTATCTGCTTAAGGAAATGGCTCTTATTGTCAGTAAATATGAATACCAAATAATAATGCTGTAACTACATTATTTCATCTTAACAACTGCCTTTTGAGGTCTTCAAGTTCCTTTTTTTAGGAAACATCACATGCACAGATACACGCCCTTATTCAGTTGAGTTCAGTCGCTCAGTCGTGTCCAACTCTTTGCGACCCCATGAATCACAGCACGCCAGGCTTCCCTGTCCATCACCATCTCCCGGAGTTCACTCAGACTCACATCCATCGAGTCTGTGATGCCATCCAGCCATCTCATCCTGGGTCGTCCCCTTCTCCTCCTGCCCCCAATCTCTCCCAGCATCAGAGTCTTTTCCAATGAGTCAACTCTTCGTATGAGGTGGCCAAAGTACTGGAGCTTCAGCTTTAGCATCATTCCTTCCAAAGAAATCCCAGGGTTGATCTCCTTCAGAATGGACTAGTTGGATCTCCTTGCAGTCCAAGGGACCCTCAAGAGTCTTCTCCAACACCACAGTTCAAACACATCAATTCTTCGGCACTCAGCCTTCTTCACAGTCCAACTCTCACATCCATACATGACCACTGGAAAAACCGTAGCCTTGACTAGGCAGACCTTAGTCGGCAAAGTAATGTCTCTGCTTTTGAATATACTATCTAGGTTGGTCATAACTTTTCTTCCAAGGAGTAAGCGTCTTTTAATTTCATGGCTGCAGTCACCATCTGCAGTGATTTTGGAGTCCCCCCCCAAAAAAAGTCTGACACTGTTTCTACTGTTTCCCTATCTATTTCCCATGAAGTGATGGGACCAGATGCCATGATCTTCGTTTTCTGAATGTTGAACTTTAAGCCAACTTTTTCACTCTCCTCTTTCACTTTCATCAAGAGGCTTTTTAGCTCCTCTTCACTTTCTGCCATAAGGGTGGTGTCATCTGCATATCTGAGGTTATTAATATTTCTCCCGGCAATCTTGATTCCAGCTTGTGTTTCTTCCAGTCCAGTGTTTCTCGTGATGTACTCTGCATAAAAGTTAAATAAGCAGCCTTGACGTACTCCTTTTCCTATTTGGAACCAGTCTGTTGTTCCATGTCCAATTCTAACTGTTGCTTCCTGACCTGCATACAGATTTCTCAAAAGGCAGGTTAGGTGGTCTGGTATTCCCATCTCTTTCAGAATTTTCCACAGTTTATTGTGATCCACACAGTCAAAGGGTTTGGCATAGTCAATAAAGCCAAAATAGATGTTTTTCTGAACTCTCTTGCTTTTTCCATGATCCAGCGGATGTTGGCAATTTGATCTCTGGTTCCTCTGCCTTTTCTAAAACCAGCTTGAACATCAGGGAGTTCACGGTTCACGTATTGCTGAAGCCTGGCTTGGAGAATTTTGAGCATTACTTTACTAGCATGTGAGATGAGTGCAATTGTGCGATAGTTTGAGCATTCTTTGGCATTGCCTTTCTTTGGGATTGGAATGAAAACTGACCTTTTCCAGTCCTGTGGCCACGGCTGAGTTTTCCAAACTTGCTGGCATATTGAGTGCAGCACTTTCACAACATCATCTTTCAGGATTTGAAACAGCTCAACTGGAATTCCATCACCTCCACTAGCTTTGTTCGTAGTGATGCTTTCTAAGGCCCACTTGAATTCACATTCCAAGATGTCTGGCTCTAGATTAGTGATCACATCATCATGATTATCTGGGTCATGAAGATCTTTTTTGTACAGTTCTTCCATGTATTCTTGCCACCTCTTCTTAATATCTTCTGCTTCTGTTAGGTCCAGACCATTTCTGTCCTTTATCGAGCCCATCTTTGCATGAAATGTTCCCTTGGTATCTCTAATTTTCTTGAAGAGATCTTTAGTCTTTCCCATTCTGTTGTTTTCCTCTGTTTCTTTGCACTGATCGCTGAAGAAGGCTTTCTTATCTCTTCTTGCTATTCTTTGGAACTCTGCATTCAGATGCTTATATCTTTCCTTTTCTCCTTTGCTTTTCACCTCTCTTCTTTTCACAGCTATTTGTAAGGCCTCCCCAGACAGCCATTTTGCTTTTTTGCATTTCTTTTCCATGGGGATGGTCTTGATCCCTGTCTCCTGTACAATGTCATGAACCTCATTCCATAGTTCATCAGGCACTCTATCCATCAGATCTAGACCCTTAAATCTATTTCTCACTTCCACTGTATAATCATAAGGGATTTGATTTAGGTCATACCTGAATGGTCTACCGGTTTTCCCTACTTTCTTCAATTTAAGTCTGAATTTGGCAATAAGGACTTCATGATCTGAGCCACAGTCAGCTCCTGGTCTTGTTTTTGTTGACTGTATAGAGCTTCTCCATCTTTGGCTGCAAAGAATATAATCAGTCTGATTTCGGTGTTGACCATCTGGTGATGTCCATGTGTAGAGTCTTCTCTTGTGTTGTTGGAAGAGGGTGTTTGCTATGACCAGTGCATTTTCTTGGCAAAACTCTATTAGTCTTTGCCCTGCTTCATTCCGCATTCCAAGGCCAAATTTGCCTGTTACTCCAGGTGTTTCTTGACTTCCTACTTTTGCATTTCAGTTCCCTATAATGAAAAGGACATCTTTTTTGGGTGTTAGTTCTAAAAGATCTTGTAGGTCTTCATAAAACTGTTCAACTTCAGTTTCTTCAGTGTTACTGGTTGGAGCATAGACTTGGATAACTGTGATATTGAATGGTTTACCTTGAAGACGAACAGAGATCATTCTGTCGTTTTTGAGATTGCATCCAGGTACTGCATTTCGGACTCTTTTGTTGACCATGATAGTTATTCCATTTCTTCTGAGGGATTCCTGCCCACAGTAGTACATGTAATGGTCATCTGAGTTAAATTCACCCATTCCAGTCCATTTTAGTTTGCTGATTCCTAGAATGTCGACGTTCACCCTTGCCATCTCTTGTTTGACCACTTCCAATTTGCCTTGATTCATGGACCTGACATTCCAGGTTCCTATGCAATATTGCTCTTTACAGCATCGGATCTTGCTTCTATCACCAGTCCCATCCACAGCTGGATATTGTTTTTGCCTTGGCTCCATCCCTTCATTATTTCTGGAGTTATTTCTCCACTGATCTCCAGTAGCATATTGGGCACCTACTGACCTGGGGAGTTCTTCTTTTGGTATCCTATCATTTTGCCTTTTCATACTGTTCATGGGGTTCTCAAGGCAAGAATACTGAAGTGGCTTGCCATTCCCTTCTCCAGTGGACCACATTCTGTCACTCCCTTATAACACTGATGGATTTCCCACATTGACACGACAGTCGGTGCTCACTCAGGACTGTTCCTCCTGGCCCACCTCTGGCTACCTCACCTGGAACTCCAGTCCTGGTGCTCCCTTCCCTAGGCTGGGGAACCTGGACTATGGAGCAGAGTGTGGGCTCTGCAGGGTTGTAAAATCCCCTCTCACAGGGAACCAGGGGACCTCCCTGGTGGAGCAGGGGACGGTTATCTGCCTGCCAGTGCAGGGGACAGCGGGTTTGATCTCTGGTCTGGGAGGATCCCACGTGCTGCGGAGCATCTAAGCCCAAGCGCTTCAGCTGCTGAGCCTGTGCCCGAGAGCCCGTGCTTCATAATGGAAGAAACCACCGCCATGAGAAGCCCGTGCACCGCCGCTAGAGGGCAGCCCCCGCTCCCCGCACCTAGAGGAAAAGCCCACGTGGCAACGAAGACCAAGCACAGCCCCAAATAAATAAAGGTGAAGCCGGTGGGGCTGTTCTTCCCCCGCCCCCCTTTCTCCCCAGCGTCTCTGCGGTGTGGTTGGGTGCTCGTCGGCTGGGGAAGGAGAAGCCTCAGGTGGCTGCCACCCTGGCCCACGGCTCGGGGCCCCCCTTGGCACCTTCTCAGGGGCCCCCGAGGCCCGTACCTCTCATGAGGGTGTCCTCGGTCAGCGGGAGGCCGTGGGCCTCGCAGACCTTCCAGCACTGCAGGTAGACCAGGAAGGTGTCCACGCGGGACCTGTTGAGGATACCCTCCATCTCCCCGTGGACGGTGGTCGGCAGGCAGTGCTCGTCAAAGTGCTTGTCCCCGCTGCGAACCAGGCGGCACTGCTCCGTGTACTGGATGGAGGGGAGGGCCAGCTGTGGGCAGAGGAGGCAGGCACTCACTCCTCCTCGCCTCCCTTCCAAGGCCACCTTTCCCGGGGCCCCGTGAGTGCAGCTGTTGATGTCAGCCACTCCGGAGGAAAAATCACCCGTGGTCAAGGTGACCCCTGCATAACATGTGAATGGTCCGGGCACAAGGTTCTGTGTGCACAGCTCCTTACACAGAAGTGCACACACGACTGTATACACATACAGAAGGTTCCTTGTGTGTGTACTAAGTTGCATCAGTCGTGTCCAACTCTGCAACCCCATGGACTATAGCCCACCAGGCTCCTCTGTCCATGGGATTCTCCAGGCAAGAATTCTGGAGTGAGCTGCCATTTCCATTTTCCAGGGGATCTTCCTGACTCAGGGATTGAACCTGGGTCTCCTGCATTTCAGGCAGATTCCTTACCATCTGAGCCACCAGGAAAGCACCTAGAACAGTGCCTGACGCATCACAGGCTCTCAATAAATATTTATCTGGTAAATTAATTTATACAATCAGTTCTTCCTTCCTTCACTCAACATGTGTGCTTGAAGTGCCTGCTCAGTGCCAGGCCCCAGGCCAGGTTCTTGGATTCCAGCTGTGACGAACATGCAGTCCTGGTCTCAGGAGTCAGTCATGATTCAACAGTTGGAGGAAGGGTACTCGGGACTTTCAGAAACATCATATCAACTCATCTTATCAGAAACTTTGGGAGGCAGGTGTTGTTCACACACACAGAAGAGGGAGCGAGGAAGCGGGGACCCCCAGAGCTCCCCCGGCCAGAAGGTGGGGCACGTGGGGCAGGCGGGCCCAGCTTGCCCGGTCCCCCAGCCCCGTCCCTCCCCTGTCGGCAGGGGCACCTTGTTCTGCCGCTTCCTCTCTCGGTAGTGCTTGCCCACATCTTCCATCTCCTCCAGTGTCATGGGCCGCGCCTCCATCTCCGTGTCGACCACGGGCACCGTCAGCAGGTCCATCTTGGGAGCCTCTGGGGGTACATTCGCCTTCTGCTTCAGGGATGGACTCTGTGCGGAGCCGCTGTCCTTGGACGATCTGGAATCTAGGGGCGGAGGGAAGAGGCAGAGGAAGGAGGAGCTGAGAGGGTGCCCGGCCACGGAGCCCATTGGGCAGTGCCAGTGTCGCCGAGCGGGCGCCTTGAAAGTGTCCCTTCTTCCGGGTCCTCTGTGGCCTTCTCCTCCCTCTCCTGCACCCAGCCCCAGCCTTCCTGTTTCTGTTCCCATCCTCCAGCATCCTGCTTTTCCAGGCCTGCTTCAGTCCTCTGCAGCCCTGGGCAGAAGTGAGATCCTGGCCCTGCTGCCTTCTAGATTTGAGACTGTGGCCAGGTGGCCAGCCTCTCTGAGCATCAGCTTCCTCCCTGCATGGGGAGGGGCGGAGGAGGATACATACCCTCTGTTGCAGCGGTCAGGGTGCTTTGCTGCTGAGCCAAAGACCACTGCTTGTAGGTGCTGGCCAGGTTATCCATCGTGATGTTGTTGTGCTTCCCCAGAGAGCTGAGGTAGATCACAATATCCTCCACCTCCTGGTTTTTCAGAGGGACTCTGATCTGAGGAGACAAGAGAAGCCCCCAGGCGGGCAGCCTGGTTCCAGATGTTCTGCTAGGATGGCCAAGGCCTTGCCAGCCTGGCCCCTCCTCCCCGTCGCGTTTCATCCTCAGCCGCTCCCAGCTCACATCCAGGGTCCCTGTGAAGGAACTCAGAGCCTCTCCCCGGGGCCCTGCACATTTCTCACCCTCTGCCTTGACTCAGGCGTTTCCCACTTTCTACCTGAACATCTCCCATCCCTCCTTCCAAACCCCAGTCCAGACGTGTCCCCATCTTTGCAGAGGCTGTTACTTCTCCCTCTGGCCTCCCTGCCCACTCCCATTCCAATCTCAGCCTTCCAGTGCCAGACTGGAAGGAGGATCTCACATCTGTCATCCTTGTCTGTGAGGGACACAGAAGTCTCCCTTAACTGAAGTCAAATAGAGTCGGAAATCTAATGCCCAGAACTATTTTAAGGGTGGCGGGCAAACTTTGGAGAAATACGAAACTTGCCAGCAATACTGAATATTCAAGAAAAAACAGTGTGAAAGGAAGTGTATCTTTGCCAGCTTCTTTACACTGTAGATGTTATTCTCTGAGCTTTACTTAAAGACGATCAGAACTCACCTGGTGCTAAAGGATTTAGTGTTTGAACTTTTTGGTGATGTTGAATTAAGGACCCTTTATTTTTTGTTTTAACAGCTTTGAAATGTTGTTTTGATAGCTACATGGCATAAAATGAAAGCGTGAAACTGCTGGTGATTTAAGACTGAAAAAAGTGTAGCATTCCCCTTCTTTCCTAAAGTTTTTTTTAAAGGTATCATGTATTCAAAATATGTAAAAGTTTAAGTCACCCAGACCAGGAGTCAGCAGACTTTTTCTAGAAAGGGCCAGATGGTAAGTATTTTAGGCTCTGGGAGCCATGTGGGTCTCTGTCATCACTACTCAGCTCTGCCCTCCTGGCATGAGAGCAGCCGTGATGATGCATAGACAAATGTGTATGGCTGTGTTCCAATAAAACTTTATTGACAAAAAAACAGGAGACCAGTTGGATTCGACTCCTGGGGCAGAGTTAGCAGAGCTCTGCTAGATGGACAGGACTTTCTGTGATGATGGGAAGGTGCTGCGTCTGAGGGGTCCGGCAGCAGAGCAGCTGCTGAGCACTCCAACTGTGGCTGCTGTGTCTGAGGAACTGGAGTTCTAGTTTTATTTATTTATAGTTAAGTTGAATTTTTGAATAACCCGTCCAGGCGTGGTCTGAGCACCCACACCATGGGCATTGCTGGGAGCTTGTTAGCGTGCAGCATCCTGAGGGGGCTACCCTGGTGGTCCAACGGTTAGGACTCCCTGCTTCCATTGCTGGGGGCCCAGGTTTGATCCCCGGTCGGGGAACTAAGATCCCATAAGCTGCGTGGTGCCTCTCCCCATCAAAAAAAAAAGAAGGCAGTATCTTGGGACCCCCACACAGAGGTTCTGGGACAGAAGCTGCGTTTTAACAATACCCCTATGTGAGTCACATGCTAGTGATGGTTCCAGAAGTTCTAGAAGGTTCTAAAGGCAGGACTGAAGATCCAGCTCTCTCTGTGCTCAGTTCTGGGGTCTCACTGGCAAGACAGTGATTCCCTAAGCAGCAGGCTGGTTACAAGGCTGGCTCTACAGACTTCCCCCTCAGGTAGGGCCTTTCAAGGTCAGACTGGGGCAAGGTGGCTTTAGGGGTCTGATGGGGGCCTCAGGTTAAGCCACATATTCCAATCCGGCTTTACAAGTAATATGGGGGATAGTCAGAGCAGGACCTGGGGATAGCGCCGCAGGGCTGTGGAGGTGCATGGGCACCCCCACCCCACCTCAAGCCAGCGGGGGCGGGGGAGGCGCTTACCACCTTGAGAGCCACGATGAACTCCTCCCTGGAGATCTGGTGCTCGCCCTGATCCACCTTGTGAAACAGCTCCAGGATCTTGATCTTGCGGTAGTGCAGGTGGGCGTACAAGGTCGACAGGGCGGGGGGTTTGGGCAGTCGGAGCTGGGGCACCTGCCGGCGGGAGGGTCGCTGGCTTTTCTTCTGAAAGAGGCAAGAGAGGGGGCAGAGGGGAGCCTTCAGGAGACACCACGGAGCTGGGTCCCCAGATTTAGAAACGGGAAAGAGAGAGGCCGAGCCACGCCACCCAGACGGCAGGGTGGAGGGCAAAGGGCGTGGGCTTCCGGCAGGCACGTCCTGCCACGGGAGGACTGGGCCGCTTGGCTTCTCTGAGCCTCCGACTTCTCATCAGGCACAAGAGGTTTGGACAAAATGAGAACTAGAACTTCATTCTTATCCCCATCTCTCTTGTCAGACCAGTCACAATCATAATCCCACGGGGCTCTCAGTGCATCAAAATATGAGCCCCTGCCTGAAGCCGCCTGGGGCCTCTGCTGCCCCCACTCCCCAGCCTCTGGCCCCGGGCCTCCCGCCTGGAATACCTCTCCCTTCTCTGTCAGAATCCTACTGCCCTTCCCTTGCAGGTGAACGGGAATATAGTCAGCCCTCCATGTCCGTGGACTCTGCATCCATGGATTTAAAAACTCCAGAAAGTTCCAAAAAGTAAAGCTTGAATTTGCCATGGCCGTCAACTATTTATGTCACACTTAACCTGGTATGTATAACTGTTCACATAACCTTTACATTATATCAGGTATTCTAAGTCTTCTAGAGATGATTCAAATGTAAGGGAGGATGCTCCTGGGTTATATGCAAATACTCTGCCCTTTTATATGAAAGTCTTGAGCATCTTCAGATGTTGGTATCCCTGGGGTGCCCCCCAACAGATAGCAGGGCAAGCAACTTAGGAATACTGTTCCTTTAGTGTGGTGGAACACTTGACAGTTTACAAAAGGCCTTTCTATGCCCTAGCTGATAGCTCCTCAGCGGCCTGGAGGCAACTGCAGAGTCATTAATCTCTGTGTCTGCCTCGCCCACTAACATGTGAACCCCCTGGGAGCAAGACCACATCTTACTCAGCTCCATTCCCCACCTCCTAGGCTTGTAATCAACAAAGCCCCCAGCCCTGTGCAAGCAGGCAGTAATGGTTTGCTGAATGGAAAAGAAGGATGCCATGAATTCGATATTAGGTATTAGCTTCCCTTTGGGAAGCTTCCCTTCCCAAATGAAGAAACAGGCTCAGAGAGGTGAAGTGACTTGCCCAGGGTCACACAGCAAGTCAGCAGTGGATTTCTACCCCAAGTCCTGTGCTTATACCTAGAGGCTGTGCTGCTGGCAGGAAAGGGTGTGTGAGAACCATGAAAGTTGGGTTTTGACTATGATTACACCAAGGACTGACTCTGAAGTTTGGGGGCTAACCCAAATGAAACCGGTAATTCTGCAATAATAATAAAAATGACAGACATTGAACGAGGGCTCACTATACGCTCAGCATGTCTCAGGCACCTTATATATATTAATCCATTTGGATGTTGCAGCCACCGTGGGAAGCAGGCACAATGGTTCTCCCCATTTAACAGTTGAGGAAACTGAGGCCCAGGTCATATGGCTAGGAAGTAGCAGAGCTGGGTTTAAACCCAAGTTATCTGACCTCTTATGCCGGCTTTACCTGAACTGGGAGAATTTTCAAGTGTCTGTGTTGGATGCACTTGGCAGATGAGGGCCCTGGCTACTGACTGCCAGTTACTATCTCTCTGGGCTTGGACAATGCATGGCCTCACTGAGCTTCTGTCTTCACATTTATAGAGGGAACAATATGTATAATATACACAAATTCATATACAAATGTTGTAAAAGATTTTCTTAGAAAAGATTTATAAGATTTTCTTCCAATCTCACAACTGTGATTTTCACAACAGCCCTGTGAACACTGGCGGGGTGTGTGTGTACGTGTGTGTGCGCTCAGTTGCATCTTACTCTTTGCGACCCCACAGACTGTAGCCCGTCGGGCTCCTCTGTCCATGGGATTCTCCAGGCAAGAATACAGGAGTGGGGTGCCCTTCCCTTCTTCAGAGAATCTTCCTGACTCGGGTGGAACCCGGGCCTCCTGCATTGCAGGCAGGCGGATTCTTTACTGTCTGAGCCACCAGGGAAGCCCAACAAGAGGTCACAAGTACACCTCCTTTTCAGGACTTCTGTCCCAGGACTCCCCTGGACTGGGAGCAGGGACGGTGGGGGTTAGGGTGAAAGATCCCCACCCTTCCTAATCTGAGGGAATGAGTGACAGCAAGCCCTGAACACCTAGAGTATCCACTCCTGGCAAACGGGGCTGCTCACCGTGGTGTCCCTGTTCATGGCCAGCTCGCTCGGCAGCCGAGCCACGGGCTGCTCCTTGTGGATGTCACGTAGGACCTTGGCCTCAGACAGCGTGAGGCTGGCCTTGTTCTGCAGCCACCTCTCAACGTTGCCGAACGATTCCAGGTCCTTCCTCATCTTCAGCCTCTGTCTGAGCCACGCCCTTGGGTCCTCTGGCTGTTTTTGGGTGTCCCCGACTTCCGGGGCTTTGGGGCTGGGGGTGGGCTCCGGGGGAGTCTGGGGTTGGGGCGTGGGACGGACGGGCCTCGGAGCCTCCTTCTGCGGCAGGATGATGACCCGCCGGCGGCTCCTGGGCAGGTGGAAGTCCTCTTGCTTGAATTGCTTGAAGCAGTGGGCAATGACCGCTTCAGGGTTGAACACCGGCTCCTTGCTGGCATTTTCATCATCCGACAGGGACTTAGACTGGTAGAACCCTTTGGGGAAGAGGGTTAGAAGGTGAGTTCCTATCAGGATGAGGACCAAAGGAGTCAGGAAGGAGAAATGCTTCAGCACCGGGCTGTGTGTCAGGGCGCCTGGCTTCCAGGCCTGACTTCATTGTTGCCTTGCGATGATGGTGAAAATATTTACATCTAACGTGACTGGGCACTCCCTGCAGCAGGCACTGTGCTAAGAGATTTCCGTGCTTTCTCATGGAACCCGACTTAGGTTCTAATCTTACTCCACTCGACTCTGCCTGCGCCTTACTCACTGGCAATCAGAATGATATTTTTAAAGTGCCATTCTGACGGTCTGAACATCTGAGGCAGCCCAGTGCTGTAACGAGCAGAGGATTTGCAGCCAGAGTGCTCTCACCTGAGTCCTAGCCCAGCTGCTTATGGGCAGCATGATCTCTTATTCTTTCTGGGTCTCAATCTCTTCATTTGTAAAATGGGGATAATGATGGTACCTGCCTTACTGTGTGGTAGAGATGATTAGAATCTGGTCGTTTATTCATAATGCTCAAGCGTGCTCAGTCATGTCCAACTCTTTGTGATCCCCCGGCCCTCCATGGACTGTCACCTGCCGGGCTCCTCTGTCCATGGGATTTCCCAGGCAAAAATACTGGAGCGGGTTGCCATTTGCTCCTCCATGGGGTCTTCCTGATCCAGGGATCGAACTCAAGTCTCCTACACTAGCAGGCAATTATTTATTGCTGAGCCACCAGGGAAGCGGTTGGTTGATGTTTATCTTTTCCAGTACACTGTGAACCAGGATCTCATCTCTCTTGTTCCCTGCTGGAGTCCCAGCACCTCCACAGTACAAACATAAACTGGGAGCTCAGTAGATATTTGGTTGTTTTTGCTTAGTCACTCAGGCATGTCCAACTCTTTGTGACCCCATGGACTGCAGCACGCCAGGCTTCCCTGTCCTTCACCATCTCCTGGAGCTTGCTCAAACTCATGTCCATTGAGTCGGTGATGCCATCCAACCATCTCATCCTCTGTGTCCCCTTCTCCTCTTGCCTTCAATCTTTCCCAGTACCAGGGTCTTTTCCAGTGAGTCAACTCTTTGCATCAGGTGGCCAAATTATTGGAGCTTCAGCCTCAGCATCAGTCCCTCCAATGGATATTTGGGGTTCATTTCCTTTAGGACAGACTGGTTTGATCTCCCTACAGTCCAAGGGACTCTCAAGAGTCCCTTCTCCAATGCCACAGGTCAAAAGCACCAATTCTTCAGTGCTAAGCCTTCTTTATGGTCCAGCTCTCACATCCATACATGACCACTGGAAAAACCATAGCTTTGACTAGATGGAACTTTGTTGGCAAAGTAACATCTCTGCTTTTTAATGTGCTGTCTAGGTTGGTCATAACTTTTCTTCCAAGAAGCAAGCATCTTTTAATTTCATGGCTGCATTCACCATCTGCAGTGATTTTGGAGCCTCCCAGAATAAAGTCTGTCACCTGTTTCTATTGTTTCCCCATCTATTTTCCATGAAGTGATGGGACCAGATGCCGTGATCTCAGTTTTTTGAATGTTGAGTTTTAAGCCATCTTTTTCACTCTCCTCTTTCACCTTCATCAGAAGGCTCTTTAGTTCACTTTGGTAAGTGAGTGATTTACAAGTGGATGGACCTAAAAGGTTGGCACCATGATTATACCCATTTTACAGATTAAGACACTGAGCTCAGACAGGCCAGAGAACACACAGTTGATTAGTAGCAGAGGTGGGACATGAACTTTGGCTTGCCTGGCCCCAGAGCTCAGGTCTTAGCCATTTCTTGATATTACCCCAGGCTGTGACCTAATCCCACTGAGTCTCAATTCTTTTACTAAAATGATATAAACTCTGCTCTAGCAACCTTCAAAAACTGTTATGAAGAGCAAATGAATAACAGGTGTGGGAATGTTCTAAAATTCAGAAGGAAGAGAACATTATTATAAAAAAAATCTTAAAAAAATATCTTGTCACCTGCTACATCATTTTCCTGCTACAATGAAAACTCTCCTGCTTGAAACCTTTCTGTTACTCCCAGCTGCCTCCAGGATAAAGTGCAATCTCCTTAACGTGGCCCCACCTGTCACACTGCCCCTGCCAACCCCCCTAAATCTGTCCAGTGCCGCCTCCTCATCCCTGCTTCCTCATCCTGGATTGGTTCCCAAGCTAACCTGACTGTGGTTCCAAGGCATCCCCTTCTGCCCCTGCCTCCCTTTCTGTCTTTGGAATGCACTTCCCTCTCCCGAGCTCACTTGGTCACTCCCTACTTGGCCTCAGAGGCTCAGCTCAGGCATCACCTGTCCCCAGATTCATCCCAACCCCTCCCTCCTGCCCCTCTGGGTCCCAGAGCCCCCAAGCTTAGCCCTCTCATAGCATTTACCATATTTTTCTTGATGCCGATACTTTTTCCCAACAGCCTGTGAGTCTCCCAACGGTAAGAACTGTGTCTTACTTCCTGTGTATCCCTGGTACCCAGCCTGGCACAAAGTGAACAGTCAGTACAGTTGTTAAGTCTCTTTACAATGCACATGTGTTCCTTTCATAGTCAGAAAATAATTAGACTATGTATACATTAATGTGGACAGAAGTAAGCACTTCTCAACAACCCACGTATTATTTCTTTGACGACAAGATGCTGGGTTCGACTGAGAATGTAGTCATTCATCCAACCAGCATTTATTGAGAACTACCCAGGGCTTTTTACAAATCTCTCCCTGAATTCCATCCTACTTCTCTGACTACTTATTCTTGGGCCTCTGTTTCCTATCCACTACTAAAAAGTCAGTGGCTTCCAGGTTTACACTTGGGTGCTCTTTTTTTTTTTTCCAAACAGTCTCCTCCACTCTCATTTCTGTGGCCCTCCATATGCAGAGGACTCTCATATCAATATGACTTGGAATTAGCTCTGACTCTATATACAGTGAGAAGGAAATGGCAACCTACTCCAGTGTTCTTGCTGGGAGAATCCCATGGACAGAGGAACCTGGTGGGTTTCAGTCCATAGTGTTGCAGAGTCGGACACGACTGAAGAGATATACTGTTCTACTTACAGTAGCTCCCAAAGCACAACTTGTATGGCTGACAAAGAACTCAAACTCAAGCAAGACTGAACTTATCTCCACATCCCTGTCTACTCTTCCGGGAGGTTCCTTATCTCTATAGAAAGCACCTTCATCTGCCAGGTCAGCCCGGCTACCACCCTGAGTGTCATCCTTGATTGCTCTTCCCAAGTTCTCTATCTAATCAGCCCCAAGTCCCTGAAGTCCCCTCTCACCCGGCGCCTTTCCCTAGCCTCCCGGATTCTATGGCCGGGGCATTTGGGAGAGCTCCCCACTCCCAACATTCCGAGCCTGCCAATTCATTTCTGCATTTGCTGATGCTCCCAATCTGATCCCGTTATTCTCAGTAGCTTCTCCATCTCCTGGCTCCCAAGATATCTCGGGATCTTATTCCTTCTGACCCCTCTCACCACTCATCTCCAGCAGCACTTAAACTCTGAGCAGTTGGAAGGCCTTTCCTCCTCCTCCTGGCTTGGAGGACTCCTTGTAAAATCTCTTCCAGGACCGTGGAAGCATTCCCCGTCTCCCCCGCCTCCTCTGCGCTTAGCAGATCTCTTACTCCTGGGTGTCACCCTTGGACCCAGTATTCATCCCTTCTTCTGGGATTATCCATGTATCTGTCATTCACCTCTAAAGTTGTGGTGCTGATCAAGGACAGCAGGCTACCGTACAAAGTTTGAAGACTGATGTTCTTTTCCATGCTGGTTCTCCAGTACTGAATGAACTCAAGTCTGGTGAGGAAGTAGGGACAGTCCAGAGGGCCTGGACACCTTTCCCGGGGACATAGGTTGGACCTCTGGTTCCAAACCAAGGCGACTCGGCCGGCTCCTCCAGCCCTGGCCGGAAATCTGAGAAACACGCATGACCTGCCCCCGACTCCCTGGCAACCCCGCACCCAGAGAGGGGACGGCACAATGGGATACCCGTCCCTGTCCTAGCCCTCACCCCGCTTGCACCCGTCCACTTGGGGGTCGAGGGCTTCCTGGAGGTGGTGTCGATTCCCGGGAACTTAGGGTGAGCTTACGGAGCAGCGTCCGGAACGCAGCCTCGTACTCTTCATTAGAGTCGTCCATGGTCCCGGCGCTGGGAGCCGGCGCTGAAGAGCGCGTGTGAATGTGTGTGTGTGTGTGTGTGTGAATGTGTGTGTGTGTGTGTGTGTGCTTGCGCGGGAATATGGGGTATCTGAAAAGCAGTAATAACCAAGTTTGCAAGAGACGCGAGACCTGCGGAGCTTGGACACAACTGTTGCCAGGACTACGGACGCCCCGCGCTGATTGGCTGGGCTCCACCACGTGGCAGGAGGCCCGCCCGGAGAAGACTCGCCAGACCTGGAGATCAGGAGAGACAGCCTGGCTCCCTGCAAGGGTCCTGGGAGGGGCCGGGAGCAAATGGTGCAGAGCCTCTGGCTCCGCAAACAAACAAACAAAACCCCATTGGATTTCTTAGATTGGCCCGTGGCCCCTCAATCTGGAGTAATAAATCCCTGGTTTCCCCCTAAACCGTAGGGACTTCAGCAGGTCTCCCGTTTAGAGGGCGTTTAGAACACGCCCTCCCTCCTCCAGGTAGACCCCTAGTGAATCCTGCACGAATAGAGGCAGTGTTTTTTGTATGCTTGGTCCCCGAAATACACGATGCCATGCTTTGGAATGATAGAACCTGAGAAACATTGGGTTGGCCAAAAGGTCGCTTGGAATTTTCCATGAGCTGAAGAAGCCCGAAGGAACTTTTTGGCCAATCCAAAATGTGACCTGTCCACTGGACAGGCAAAAGGTGGTCTTATTCACACAATGGAATATTAGCCATTAAAAAGGAAGTACTGACACATGCTGCTGTGACAGGCTGACACTTGGGACCCTTGGCTGCAGTGCTTACACCAGGACAAATGTCTCCTTGAGCAACTAAAAATATAAAGAAACTACGTGAAGTCGCTCAGTCATGTCCGACTCTTTGCAGGGACTAAAATGAACAGGTAAGGGGTTTCTTGCTCGGGAGATGAAAATATCCTGGAGTTAGTGATGACTGTTGCACATTATGAATGTACTAAAAACCACTGAATTGTGCCCTTTAAAAAAGGTTAAATCAATTTTGGGGGGGCAAATTTTGTTTCAATAAAAAGTTAGAAAAAACCCAAACACTTGAGGGCTTACTCTGTATAAAATATCATCCTTACTGAAATGCATTATTATTTTTTAAACTGTTTTATTTGGCTGTGCTGGAACTTCACTGTGGCGTGTGGAATCTAGTGACCTGACCAGGAATCGAACCTGGGCCCCTGCAATGGGAGGGTGGAGTCTTAGCCGCTGGACTGACAGGGAAGTCCCTAAAATGCATTAGTTTCGTAACCCTCTCAACAATCTGAGGTCTTCTCTTGGACCACCCCTATGGGCCACATTAATGCCCATATAAGCCAGACTCCATGTAAACTATTTCATATATTGACTTAATAATCATAACTGACCCATTCTAAAGAGAAGAGGGAACAGGTACAGAGACCAGGTCATCTGCAGGAAAAGGGAAAAGGCAGGGCTTGATATAGCCTGGGGTCCTGATGCAGAGCTTCCCTGTGATGTCCACAGGCCCACAATCCTGATGGAGATGCTGGGATGGGACCTGGGCCCCGCCACTGCTGAAACCCAACTTTTGCCTGCCCTACCCTCTGACCTCAGCTGTGGCCAGGGTTGTAGGGGACTCTCTCGACTCTTCACCAGTGTTGGGTATCTTGTCCCCACACCTTAACCCTTCTGTTTTTTCATTATTATTTATACCTTTCTCTGTCCTGTGAAGGTCCCCAAAGAGCCAGCACAGACTTTCGCACTTGGTAAATTACTCTGGTGTCTGTTACATAAAAATGTGATGGGAGGTTATGAAGCGGATGCTTGCCTTGTGGGCGGGTGTGTGGCCAGTTTTCCAGCTCTGTTCAAAATCCATCCTTCTCTAAAAAATGGAACTCATTCACTGAAGTGGAAACCAGTACTCTGCAGCAGCGTCTCCTTGTTCTGCTCACGCTCTACCCTACAACAAAAGCAGTTTTCCAACAATATATTTTTCATTTATTCAATCAGCTTAATTTGCAAATTATGCCTTTAGAAGGTTGTTGCTGAACCACGTTAAGATGCCGGGATTCTTGGCCTCTGGAGAATTCAATCTGGGGCCAGTGACGAGGCTTGATCACTCAGAGCTTTTGTGTAATAAAGGTTTATTAAACTACAAAAGAGATAGAGAAAGCTTCTGACATAGACATCAGAAGGGGGCAGAAAGAGTGCCCCCCTGCTAGTCTTTAGCTGGATGTTATATAGCTACTAGCAGTTTGCTAATTAGAGAAAGGGAATGTCTCAGACTCAGAGTATGGCACCAGGCCCCTCACCCACAACATGTATTTTGAGATAACATTGGCACCAGGTGAGTCATCTCAGGCCATAAAACCACTGACATGAATCTTGAAGAAAGGCAGATTTCCAAGCAAATACAGTTTCATTCACATAGATCAGGAGAACAATGTATAACATACTGGTTTGTCAAGTTGGTTCTGAGCCTTTAGGTGGAATCTAGGGTAAATACATAGTATATTAACATAGCTTAAGACAAATATTTCCATAAGAAAAATGCACTGGTTAGCTCAAGCAAAATGCATTTCAGAAAAGCTAAGTTCAGGTGGAACCAGGTGTCATGATGGCAACACATAATTTTAAGATAAACCTCTTTTTAAATTCATATAGAGAAGGAGAAATAATCTTAACACTTGTTTCCTCCTGCCACTTGAGAGAGAAAAAAATGTCTGACACTTGCAGCCTATTTCCTGTTTGGAAACCCCTGGCCTCCCTGCCTGTTACCCTCTCATCTTAAAATGATTGACAACTGAGGCTTGATAACTTAGATTTTCATTTATGAATTCCTTCTAAAGTAAATGTTTTAGTATTTGGGTTATACCATGATAATGCCTGTATTAAAAATGGCATAAAACTAAAAAGGTCCTGTCCTCCAGCTGGAAGATGAGATGGGTAAATGCTTGAGTTTTCACATGGGGATCACAGTGAACGCATGAGTCAGAAGGCAATACTTGGAAACATAACTGCAGGCAGGTATTCACACTAGGTTATCAAATGGATGCCGGGGTCAAATCTCCAATTCCTAAAAGTCAACAGAGAGTCCTTAAGAACACGACAGGGACTTCCCCGGTGGCTAAGACTGTGCTCCCAATGAAGGGAGCCTGGGTTCAATTCCTGGTTGGGCAACTAGATCCTTCATACTGCAACTAAGACCTGGTACAGTGAAAAAAACAAATAGAAGGAAAGGGCCTATAAACACACACACACACGCACGATGACAAAATAATCTTACTTTTCCTTGGTGGTTAGCGTTTTTTTTTTTTTAGATGAGTCTGGAGTCTTGGAAGCTTGAATATACTATGTTTTCCTACAAATGGACCTTGAGAGCTTGTTTGGAGGTCCTAGCAGGGAAGTGCAGGTACTCATATATCCTTGATCAAAGAATGGTCCTCCTCAATTGGGGAAGGTTGTCCTCTTCAGCTGAATATGCAGCTCGCCTAGCCAATCAACCAGTCAAATCAACCCCGGCAGTCAATGGGGTGACAGATGACACGGCCAGATCACCCTCACAGGTGTTTTTTAATAAAAATATTTTTATTGATAGGGCTTCCCTAGTGGCTCAGTGGTAGAGAATCCACCTAGCAATGCAGGAGACGCAGGTTCACTCCCTCGGTCAGGAAGATCCCCTAAAGGGAGGAAATGGCAACCCACTGCAGTGTTCCTGCCTGGAGAATCTCCATGGACAGAGGAGCCTGGTGACCTACAGTCAGACAGGGTTGCACAGAGTTGGACACAACTTAGCAACTAAACAGCAATGGTATCATTTTCTACAGAAAGAGAGCAGAAAGTCTAATCTTCCCTCAAACAGGGTTGACAGAAATTTGCTTTATATTGTCAGTAACTAGGAAGAGTTTTTTCCCAACTTCAAATCACATTTCATTATTGGAAAGTCATATACATTTACATTTTTAGGACTGTTGTCAAATAACAATTTATTTTTTCTTAAATCAAAAAACTCTTAAAACATGGTCCAGCACATTCCGTAGCAAAGATCTACCAGTGGCACACACATTAAGAAAACAGTAGGTTGGCAGTCGTTGGGCTGATTAAAATCTATACACCTGGAAAGGTGGTTGTGCTTAACGGAGCTCTGAAGAATCGAAATGCAAAGCGATGTATAAAACACAAGTCTGAAAACTTCAAAGAGTTTTTAAGATAGACTTAATTTCTCATGGTTTTCCCAAAGCCAGTCATGATATTTATTTAACTTATGGTCTTCAGGGTGTACCTGGAAGAAATACAGCACAGGAGACAGGTGCCTTATGTAAGTTTGTCAGAAATGCATTTCTTAAATTGGCTTTTTAAAGATATAGTGGTGGTGGTGGTGGGGGTGTATTTTCCCTGGTGGCACAGTGGATAAGAATCTACCTACCAATGAAGGGGACATAGGTTTGATCCCTGGTCTGGGAAGATCCCACATGCAGAGCAACTAAACCCACGCATCACAACTACTGATGTCCAGGCACCCTAGAGCCTGTGCTATGTAACAAGAGAAGGCACCGCAACAAGAGAGGTCGGTGGAACGAGAAGCCCATATACCCCAATGAAGACTAGCACCCATTCACCGCAACCAGAGAAAGACCACACAAGGCAGTGAAGACCCAGTGCAGCCAACAATAAGTAAAATAAATTAAAATTATTTAAAAAAATAAAAAAAGGTGGGAGAACAGTACCTTATGATACTATACCTGACAAATTACAATAATCTGTAACCTAACGGGATTCACGAATGTTTAGAATTACACCTTACATCAAAGGAATCCTTCACAGTTTACAAGATACTTTCCAGTTTGGAACTGATCTTCCCCAGGACTCAGTGTGTGAGGCGGTGACAACGTGAGTCAAATATCAATAGGCTATTTTTCCAGAAGGAGGTTATAGACCCTGAGAGTTTTAAACAACCTGCTCAGGTCACAATACCTGGTGAGGCAGGGTTGGGTTTGGCTAGACTGAGCAGCTAAATGCTTCAGGGCAAGTCACAGACTGAGGGGGCAGTGTGCCAGGCTCTGAGGCAGTGCCTACCAGTGGCCAGGATGCCTCCCGGATGCCTGCAGGCTGGGCATGCTCGACAGAATGGGCAGCTGATGAAGGAACCACCGACTATACAAACTGAGACCACCTAATCCCACACCTGCCTGCTCTCCAGGGGTGGGCTTGTGAAGGTGAGTACGGCTACGACATGAGGAAAACCACATCGGGCCTAGAGACGGTATGTGAATGGGAACGACAGGAACAGGCCCAGCAGAGGCACGCCGATGGGGTCACTCAGAGGCCAGGGAGTCTTCATCAACTCGGGAAAACCTCTAGACCCTCTCCTGCCATCAATAAACCCCAAGCCTCCACTACCCCTCCAGCTTGGAGTGAAACTGGTTGTGATCGTAATAGCGAGTTAGGTCCAAGAAATCGTCTGAACCACCACGGTTAACTTATTTTGCCCCAGAGACAGAATGCGCTGGAGCTGGGCCTTACCTGCTTCCACTCATTGACGCAAAAAATTCGGTACGAGTCATTGCCGTATTTGCCAATCCCGTGAAGCTCGATCGGGTACCTCCACTGTTTTGTCAGATATTCATCTGAGAATACAACACCCCACACATCAGGTCAGCCTCTAGAAAAATCCTTTCCCTAAAAAGGAGAAAGGGACGGGAAAGCATGTCTCCTAATAGCCTCAGTGGTGACTGCTTCCTTCTGAATTCCTGCAGCACAAGTCCTGTTGGCTCCGCTCGTGTTATCACGAACTCTCTTATTGTCTTGAGCTTGGCTAAGTGGACAGAGGTAACATCCCAGAGGTCAGCTGGACTTTCTGCTTCACTGCCTTCTTCCCCTAATCCTGCTCACACAGCCTGACCCAGTGCTGGGCAAAGATTTATCTCCTGGGTCAGTGAGATACCGTGGTTTGGGGCAAGTGAACGATTTTCAAATGCCTTTGGAGCTTGGGCTGAAAGATCTCTATTAATGTCGCAATTGAGGACACTAAAATTTAAGGTGCAGCTCTCTCTTAAATAGGCACATTTTTATGTTTTCTCTTTTGGGTGTATGGGTAAAGTTACCAGAGAACTTGATAATGGTTTTCGCTCGAAGATCGTAGAGACCAAGAGGTTTAAGAAGTTCTGAAACATCTCTCCAGTCTGCGGTCCTTGCAGCCTCAGCAGAAGGGTACTTCTCCAGAAACTGCCAGAGCACAGGGATGGCCATTTTGCCTGGGAAGTAAAAATAAGGATGCGATTACATGCCTCTGGATGGGTTGATTTCAGGTGCAGGTACTTCCTTGTCTACAAATCTCAAATGAAACTGAAGTGAAAAGTGTTTCTTGCATCTCCACTGAGCCATCTGGGAAACCAACATCTTCTAATCGATGGTTTAACAAGAAAGAAAGAATGAAAACAAAAAACAAAAAACTCTCTATATGAAACTTGCCCTGGTGACTCAGATGGTAAAGAATCTGCCTGCAATGTGGGACACCTGGGTTCGACCCCTGGGTTGGGAAGATCCCCTGGAGAAGCGAATGACAACCAACTCCAATATTCTTGCCTGGAGAATCCCATGGGCAGAGGAGCCTGGCAGGCTACTGTTTATGGGGTTGCAAAGAGTCGGACACGACTAAGTGATCTAGCGTGCACAAGAAGACATTACCTAAATAAACAGCAACCATTTTCAGGGTCAAAACCTAACATCATTAACCTATTTGGTTAGTTGTCCAGATTACGCTGAAATCTGGCCTTGCATGATGTCAGTGTTTAAATTATCAGATCATCAGATAACTGGTGTAAAAGCGTACAGAACACAAAGATGCCAATGACATTAAAGAAAGCATTCAGTGAAAAAGAACTGCATTTCTACATGACAGAGACATGAGGAATGTCAAGTAACTGATTTTCACTGATGACCAAACATAATTTGGAAGCAGAAAATAAATGACAATTTGCTCCTTAATGCAAAAAAAGGCTGGTAATAGAGACACAGATATAGTACTGGAAAGCAATTATCCATTAATTAAAAATGAATGTTTAATTATTAAAAAAAAAAAAGCTGCTAGAGGTTATCTAGTCTAACTTCCTCACAGGTGAAAAATTTGAAGATTAAAAGAAGGCCTCACCTGAGGTCAAAGCGTCGGACACGACTGAGCGACTGAACCGAGGTCAAAATCAAACCTGAGGCCAGGCCTCCTAAACAATTCTCCTCAACACAGAGTCTCTACCAAGACAAAGATGAAAAGAATCCCAAACCTGAGGTCCGATTGAGAAATATAGTTGCAATGAGGAGCTTCCACGGATCATGAAAAAGAGTTTCCTGGACGAGATTAAAAGGTGACCGCGGAGGTGTCCACTTCTTAAAGGCCTTGCGTCGTGGGGGGCTAAGAGCTAAACAGACACACTGTATCAGAGCTGAACACCTGACGCAGATTTAAAGTCTGGCTTTCTGATGGGAAAAGGCATACCTTCTTTGTTGTATTTGCTGGAAAAATACAGGCTTGTTTTCCTTTTTTCTATTTGTGTTCGTGGGACGGTGTCTTCTGAAAAGGAAGTGTGAACATTGTTTATAGAATCCATGGTTCAGTCTACAGAAATATTCAGGACTGCAAATAACAGTCCACTACTACTAAAAAGTGTTTAGAATGCCCCAGGTGCTACTCTAAGCTTCACAAAAATTAACCAATTTAACCCTACTAATAACCTAGGAGCTAGGCAGGTACTATTTTATCTCTACTTTGAAGATGGGGAAATTGAGGAACAGAGAAGCTAGGTAACTTGCCCAGAGTCACACAGCTAGTAAGTGTCAGAGCTGCAATCCTTTTTTTTTCTTTCTTATTAGCTATACTTCTTTGTTCTATTTAATTAGTGGTTAGAGCTAAAATTCTAATCCAGGCAACCTGGCCCCTGAGTCCATGCCTTTAACCACTCTACTAGTTCTCTTTATGTTCAGAGTTCACTATTTTCAGAAACTGGAAATAATATTGAATATTTTAAATTATGACATTTGTACAATGTGGTCATTAAAATATTTTAAGACTGGATCATGAATTTTTTCCCATGTCATTAATTTTTAAGTGAAAAAAGCAATACTCAACACATGATCCCAATTTAAAAAAAAAAGAAAAAATATGATACTGATTAGAAGGAAATAAACCAAAATGATACAATGGTTGTTGTTAACTTTTCTTGTAATTTTCTGTATTTTTCAAATATTCTGCAGTGAATACTTTTATCAGAAAAACAGCAAGAAAGGATACAGGTAAAACAAAACCTGCAGAAAAACCCAAAGATTTGGACCTTACAACACCAGAGGCCACATCTACTGGGATGTTCAATTTAACAAAGACTCTTTAACCACCATTATTAGGCCTCTCAAGTTTCTAAAATCATCACATTTAATACTCGCTAGAGCCATACCCTCTAAATTTGCATGTCAGTTAATAATACCTTGTGTTTGTCTAGTATGAAGCCATCTTTTTCACTTCCCATTTTACAACACTCATGATGGGAAAAACAGGACTAGTGAGGGTTACCGCTTGTTATTTTACAATTGAACTCTTAAGGCTTAGAAATTAAGCAACTATCCGAACAACAGTGAGACTGACCATAGATTGGGATACGTATCCACGTCTCTAGGTAATCAGTCTGGGGTTTTTTGCTATTCTAGTTTGAATACACAAAGCCCAGTGGAAAGTAAAAAGAATTAGAACAACAGAAACTGCTCTTACTACCTACTTGCTAATTTCTTCTGCGGATTCCTATAAGTATATGCTGTCTAAGCCTTCTTATTAATAGGAGACTAAGTTCAGTTCACTTGGCAGTTTATAACTAAGACAATGGGCAAGTCTTTACTACTCCATCAGACACCTATTATTACCTATAGTAACCGTATCATCTCATGTTAAGAGTAGACTTTATGCATGCGATGAATAGAATACTTCTATTTTAGTCACTAAAGGATGTTTTCAGTATTTTATTTGCTCATTGGCCTAGCAATAAATCTACATAAACTTCAAGACTTTAGGAAGCTCAAGGTCTTTAAAGGACAGATCTGAAGAATTTTTATGCAGTTCCTAGGTGTATGTGGTCATCTTCCATTTAAGGCAGAGAAACTCCAGGCACAGCAAAGACATAATAAAACCATGAGGGGGACCAAGAGAGGGAACCAAGTCTAACCACCTGCTCTACGGGTCTGTCCACGCTGTCTCCCCATAGGACTTGAAGTAAAATTACTATTCTTCTTTAAAGGAGTTATTCATTATATCATAATGGCATAATGAATAACTAACAGAGGCTGCTCAAAGGTCTCCTTTTCATCTCCTATTCACTGAAGTATCATAAAGGCAAAACTTCTAAGCCCTGAACTCTGTATTAAGAGTGTATTACAAATAATAGATGAACTATGTGATTAGTTTTGAATTATTTAGAGCTCTTAAGCATTTTAGAGTAGCATTCCAACAGAAAATAAAATGCAAAATTAAACTGGAAGTCACATAAAGGTAATAAGTAACAAGGGTGCAAAGAGAAGATACTGCCTAATCTCAAACAGTTTACATATAAAAGGAGTCTTCCTCAAACCTCACAAGGGCAGCCTTTTTTTCCCGCTCTAAAGTTATAAGATTACTGGACAAAAGGGAAGAAGGGAGAGCACTGCTGATAGAGTCCCAGGTGTTGGACCGGGAGCCACGGTAGCAACTGTCTGTGGCACAATTATCCTCTGCTGGGGGCATCAGAGTGGCAGCCCGCCGATTCCTTCTCTGCCATGCCAAAGGGCTTAAACATCAGTTAGACAAGCACTAGGACCAACTGGTAGGATGTATCTGATAACAGGGCTCAAGAACTTCATTCTGTTCCCACATCCTAACTGGCTACAGGGAGGCAGTGCAAACTCATCGCGCCTTTAACAGCACTTAAGCGCACTGAATACCTTGAGATACTTTCGCAGATGTAGGGTTTTTCTCTGTTTGTGAGCTGTCGTCTGTTTCAGAGCCACCTTCTGAAATGTCCATATGCAAATACTCCTTCCTCTCTGCAGCTTCTACTTTGGTTCTTGTTTCCTCAGATTCTAAAAAGGTGTCCTCACACTGATTGTTGGGTTCCGCTTCTTTGGCCGAACATAATTTGCTTACGATGCCAGAAGGGATCCGTTCAACGTCTGGTCCCAAACATGACGATTTTTTTTTACCAAGCCTCTCCTCTTCAGTGGTCACACCAAGGGCCTGGTCGCGGGCTCTGGCATCAGAGATGCAGCAAGTTCCCTCAAGGTGACTTTCCTGTGCAACAGGTTCACTCTGAGATGCTCTATCACTTTGGACAGGATCGGGAAGACCCTTGCGGCACCCTATTTTTGTTTTCTTATTTTGAATCTCTTTCAAAACAGTCACCTTTCTTTTGGACTTTCTAACCTTTCTGGAGGCAATATCATGAACACCCTCATCTTCTTTCAAGTTAGGTAGTTCTCCGCTAACCTGCAATTCCAAACAAGCACTTGGCAGGGGAAACACATCTTTTTTCCACCTGCTCCGTGTCCTGAGGTTCCGGTTTGAACTGTTACTTTGGTGTTGCAGTTGGAATGTCAGAGCTGCTGTGTTTCGGCCTTTACATCCTGACTTGATGCTCCCTTCGGGACGTACACTGAAATCAAAGTCTTCTGGCTTAAGAGAAGTCTCTCCACTTTGGTGAAGATAATTAACAAGTGAAACTCTGGATCTGAACTTCTGTCCCTGTGGGCTAGAAAATGATATTAAAGGACACTTACTGCTAGTAAATAAAAGTGACTTTTAAAAAGAACTGCGTCACGTTTCAGATGTTTTATTAATAACCTCCAAATTTTGCCATGGACATTGCTATTTAAAATAAAAAACTGCTAAAATGGTGCTTTTAAATAGCTTCCTTTTTGATAACACAATTTTACAAATATAACTCAACCAGTCTTCCCAGTAGCCATTCGCAGTCAGAGAAAATGTTAAGTATTTGTCCCCAGCTCACCTGATATAACTAAGCAGTGACAATGAAGGAACAGAATCCATGATGGTTTTATGGTTAAGACAGAAAAAAGTCAAAATTTCTGCTATGCTTTCCTACCATCTGTCTGGACAAAATTATTTGGCTGTACTGTCTTTACGACTCTGCATGCTCACCTGATGAAATATACGTCGTATTTGCCTGCTGTTTTCCCAGATACCCTTTGCTTCACAACTCTTTCCCATCCACACGGTACAGACTTTCGGCACTCTGTCATTGCGTTCCTGCCAGACTGAGCAGAAGCAATAGGCTCTTGTAGCGGGAGATTACATTCACTGCTGCTTTTCATCACCATTTGCTTTTCATCCTCTCCCACTGTTTCTGACCCCAGAGCAACATCTTCCTCCCTGAAAAAAACCGAAGTCCAAGTGATTAGCTCATTTAAAATTAATTTGATTCTGCTTATTCAGTTTCAGCCAGTGACAGAGAAGGAACTACATGGACTATGGGAGAGGTTAGAGTCAGTATGGATCAGTCATGCTATGAGAGTATCTTCCTATTTTTCAACACCTTCCCGTCCTCCAATAGGGGTTAAAAAGGGCTTGAAATCTCTGCACAATGAAAAACTCAAGCAATTTGCTAGAAAAAAATTTTTTTTGTTAATCATTGAATAGCACCGTTATAGAGGTTTCTGGTGATACCCGGCATAAAATGAAACATATGAACAAAGAGCTAAGTTTTTAACCTGGGAATACACAGAAACGCTTAAAGGAGTTATTGAGATACTTCTTTCACCCTCCCCCCCAAATAAGTGAGGTAAAAATTGTAATATATGCGCATTTTGGGGGTGGTGGGAAAGTATCTATTACTTTCATCAGAAGTTGTAGCCCTCAAAAAGGTAAAGAACTTCTGATATAGAATTTTCAAATTCTCATTCATTCTTGATCTGATAACCTTGTGAAGGTAGGTAGGATAAGGATTCCTCTCATTTTATTGATAAAACTGAGTGACAGGAAGATTGTTACTTGCAGAAATGATTCCAGAACCCACGTATACTTAAATCTTGGTCTAATACTTCTGTCCCTGTACTACTGTTGGGTATCCTAATCACTCAATCATACATTTTCAAAGTTGGATGAATGTCTAGAGAGTCTGTCTAACCAACTTCCTTTCTACAAACAGGGAAACTAAGCATGAATCAGTGATTAACTAGAATTAGAATCAAGGTCTTCTGATGCAATTAGGGGTTAAATAATTTGCGGGATTCGGGGTGGATCTTGACAAATTTTACCCTTCACAGCTTTGGTGATAAGGAAACTGAGTTCTGGTGAAAACAGCACAAACTTTAAAATCAACCGAATGTAGTCAAATCCCAGCTCTTTCATTTACTATCTGTGTGATCCAAGAGCAACTTACTCAACCTCTCAAAGTCTGTTTATCCACCTGTAAAAAGGAGATGATACCTGTTTTAAGGTAGTTCTGAAGATTACATTTTTTTTTTTGAAGGGGGAGTACGTAAGTCATCTTAGCCCCATCCCGCGCATACACAAGGACTCAATGACAGCAGCTTCCTGTGTTACTTTCTCACAGCACCCATTTCTCGGGCGCTGCTGGCTGCTTAACACGACATCTCCTCCAAAGTCTTTCTCAGATCCTCCAAGATGACTGATGATCCTCCAGTCAGATGACTGACTCCCAGGCAGTCATCTCCTTGCACCAGAAAACCTCCCAGCAACCTCGTCCAGCCTCTGCTTGCAGGAATTAACCCTGGCGGCCTCCAAGGCTCCATCCACCCTAGCTGAGAAAGGCCCACCCACCTTCTACTTCCCACCCCCACAACCAACACTCGTTATACAGCTGGTGAAGCTGAGGCCCGAAAGGGGACAATGACTTGCCGGAGGTCACACAGCCGGTCTGCGACTAGGCGCTCACGGTCGACGACCGAGGGGGCAGCTCCGCAGTCCCCCAGGCTCGGACTCTCCATCCCAGACGTGCCCCTCAAGTGGGCTCCGGCGGCAGCAACAGGCCGAGAGGGGGCGTCGCTCTGGGTGTGCAGCGGAGTAAGAGGTGAAATTTTCTTCAGTTCGGAGCGCTAGCCTGGAATCAACAGAGGAGTGCAGTGAAAGTCTGTCCGATTCCTCAGCAGCTTTCCGGCCGCCCCCTCGACCGCAGCCATTTCCACGGCTCAGCCAATCAAATCCTTCGTCAAGGAAGACGCACCGTTCCGACCAATCGCGGACGCCTCTAGGTTCCGATTCCACCGTTCCAGCCCTTTAAGACATGCGCACTCGAAACGCTGTCGCGCGCGCAGCTCACTGCGCATGTGCGTTGCCAGGGGTAACGCAGGTAGACAAAGTGGCTGGCTGAGTGAGGCCTGTTGCTGAGGCGGGGAGGAGGGGCCCGAGGCTTCAGGGAAGCCGCGATGAGGGCCGTGTTGACGTGGAGAGATAAAGTCGAACAGTGGTGAGGAGCGGGGCTGTCCGGGAGGAGCGGGAGGCCGAGGGCCAGCAGGGATGGCGGGTGCCTTGGCGTGTATCCCGGTGGTTGCCAACGGCAACGGGCCTGCGGCCTGGGCTGAGGGCACTGAGTCCCGGGTCTAGGCGACTCCAAGGTCGCCCTCCCACCCCTTTGCAGATGAAGAAACTGAGGCCTGGAGTGGGAGCGAGGGGATGTACCACGTATGAGGTAGCGGTCTTTGGAGGCGGCTTTACACGTCCTCACAATCTGATCTTGTTGCCTTACTCAAAAATCCATCCTGGGCTCCTCGGTGTTTTCCCAACTTGACAACTTTTTGCCACATCCACGTGTTGCCTATAGTCTTGTTTGTTTTTTCTCAAAATTGACTTATTTTTCTTTAAATATGATTTTACATTCTACAGGGAACCCTTATTACTCCGTATATGAAAACCGGTAGCAATCGCTGTAAATGTAAGATAACTGTAGGATTTAAGGCAGGGAGAAACAAAAGGAGGTTAAGAAGTTGTACCTAGATACTGTTGCTAGGGAACCTTTGAGCCTCAAGGGTACTGTCTTTAAAGCTGGAGATTTAGCAAGTGTGGTCGGAGAGGTGCTTGAGATGAATAGCATCAAACCAAGACTGTCCTGTGTCTTGTGAGAAGGTTTGCAAGAGTCTCGAAAGAGAATGACTGTCTCACGTTGTGAGTCAATATTGTTTAATGTTCTGTTCGATTTTTATCACCTAAATTCATTATTTTATCACCTAAACCATCATTGAGTGGTTCTATGAAGACCTACAAGACCTTCTAGAACTAATACCCAAAACAGATATCCTTACAGGGGACTGGAATGCAAAAGTAGGAAGTCAAGAGATACCTGGAGTAACAGGCAAATTTGGCCTTGGAGTACAAAACGAAGCAGGTCAAAGGATAACAGAGTTTTGCCAAGAGAATGCACTGGTTATAACAAACTCCCTCTTCCAACAACACAAGAGAAGACTCTACACATGGACATCACCAGATGGTCAATACCAAAATCAGATTGATTATATTCTTTGTGACCAAAGATGTAGAGGCTCTATATAGTCAGCAAAAACAAGACCGGAAGCTGACTGTGACTCAGATCATGAACTCCTTATTGCCAAATTAAGACTAAAATTGAAGAAAGTAGGGAAAAACCACTAGACCATTCAGGTATGACCTAAGTCAAATCCCTTACTGTTATACAGTGGAGGTGACAAAGAGATTCACGGGATTAGATCTGATAGAGTGGCTGAAGAACAATGGATGAAGGTTCGTGACATTGTACAAGAGGCAGTGATCAAGACCATCCCCAAGAAAAAGAAATGCAAAAAGGCAGAATGGTTGTCTGAGGAGGCCTTACAAATAGCTGAGAAAAGAAGAGAAGCTAAAGGCAAAGGAGAAAAGGAAAGATATACCCATTTGAATGCAGTGTTCCAAAAAATAGCACAGAGAGATAAGAAAGCTTTCCTCAGTGATCAATGCAAAGAAATAGAGGAAAACAATAGAATGGGAAAGACTAGAGATCTCTTCGAGAAAATTAGAGATACCAAGGGAACATTTCATGCAAAGATGGGCACAATAAAGGACAGAAATGGTATGGACCTAATAGAAGCAGAAGATATTAAGAAGAGGTGGCAAGAATATACAGAAGAAGTAAACAAAAAAGATCTTCATGACCCAGATAACCACAATGGTGTGATCACTCATCTAGAGCCAGACATCCTAGAATGTGAAGTCTAATGGGCCTTAGAAAGCATCACTACGAACAAAGCTAGTGGAGGTGATGGAATTCCAGTTGAGCTAGTTCAAATCCTAAAAGATGATGCTGTGAAAGTACTGCACTCCATATGCCAGCAAATTTGGAAGACTCAGCGGTGACCACAGGACTGGAAGAGGTCAGTTTTCATTCCAGTCCCCAAGAAAGGCAATGCCAAAGAATGCTCAAAATACCCGACAATTGCACTCATCTCACATGCCAGCAAAGTAATGCTTGAAGTTCTCCAAGTCAGGCTTCAACAGTACGTGAACCGTGAACTTCCAGATGTTCAAGCTGGATTTAGAAAAGGCAGAGGAACCAGAGATCAAATTGCCAAGATTTATTGGATCATTGTAAAAGCAAGAGAGTTCCAGAAAAACATGAGCATTCCATGAGAGTTCCAGAAAAACTTTTGCTTTATTGACTATGCCAAGGCCTTGGACTGTGTGGATCACAACAAACTATGGAAAATTCTTCAAGAGATGGGAATATCAGACCACCTGACCTGCCTCCTGAGAATCTGGATGTAGGTCTAGAAGCAATAGTTAGAACTGGACATGGAACAACAGACTGGTTCCAAATTGGGAAAGGAGTACGTCAAGGCTGTATATTGTCACCCTGCTTATTTAATTTATATGCAGAGTACATCATGCAAAATGCCAGGCTGGATGAAACACAATCTGGAATCAAGATTGCTGGGAGAAATATCAATAACCTCAGATATGTAGATGACACCATCCTTATGGCAGAAAGTGAAGAAGAACTAAAGAGCCTCTTGATGAAAGTGAAAGAGGAGAGTAAAAAAGTTGACTTAAAACTCAAGATTCAGAAAACTAAGATCATGGCATCTGGTCCCATCACTTCATGGCAAATAGATGGGGAAACAAGGGAAATAATGGCAGACTTTATTTTTTTGCGTACCAAAATCACTGTAGTTGGTGACTGCAGCCATGAAATTAAAAGACTCTTGCTCCTTGGAAGAAACACCATGACCAACCTAGACAGCATATTAAAAAGCAGGACATTACTTTGCCAACAAAAGTCCTTCTAGTAAAAATCTATGGTTTTTCCAGTAGTCATGTATGGATGTGAAAATTGGACTATAAAGAAACCTGAACACCGAAGAATTGATTCTTTTGAACTGTGGTGTTGGAGAAGACTCTTGAGAGTCCCTTGGACTGCAAGGAGATCCAACCAGTCCATCCTAAAGGAAATCAGTCCTGAATATTCATTGGAAGGACTGATGCTGAAGCTGAAACTCCAATACTTTGGCCACCTGATGTGAAGAGCTGACTCACTGGTAAAGACCCTGATGCTAGGAGGGTTTGAGGGCAGGAGGAGAAGGGGACGACAGAGGATGAGATGATTGGATAGCATCACCAACTCTATGGATATGACTTTGAGCAAGCTCTGGGAGTTGGTGAAGGACAGGGAAGCCTGGCGTGCTGTAGTCCCTGGGGTAGCAGAATCAGGTGCTACTGAACTGAACTGAAATTCATCACATAAGGTTGCATTTGGGGGAATACTGATTTACTTGGGAGTTTTCCACAGCCTGACTTTCAAAATCTTTCTTCATGATCTTTTCAGCTTCATTATGAAGCCTCTGTTTTAGCTTCTGGAACAGGGCCATTCCCCCTCTGTCTTTTCTTAGGCCTCTCTGTGTGAGGAAAGCATGCCTTCATCTCACAGTGAAGTCCTGAATGTCCTTAAGGCTCCCTTTGGAAGTAGTTGCTCTCTTTGTACTCTGTACCAGTAATAGCTAATGCTCACTCTGTGCCAAGCACGGGTTAAGAACTTCATATTTTTTATCTCATTGTCACCTCACAACAACCCGCTGACATAGGTACTGTACTTATTTCTGTTTTACAAAGGAGGCGACTGAAGCACAGAGAGGGTATATAATTTGTCAAGGTCACACAGTAAGTGATGGGGGTAATTTTCTGCCTCTCTCCAGAGCCAGTGCTCTGAACCACTGTATTCATTATTCTCAGTGTTCCAGGGAAAAGCAGGCTCAAATGCCTGTAGGAGTCAAGCAGGCAACAGAAGTAGGAGATGTTTATTTGTATCTTAAACACAAGGAATTGTCTGTTTTCCGTAGGGGTGTTCCTCTTTCCTGTACTGCTCTTTTCTTGAAACATATGGCCTTTCCACTGTATCTTTCACTTGTACTTTTAAAGAGATTTGAGTTAAAAAAACTTTTTTTAAACTTATCTTTTAACTCTGTTATAAAAGTGCTCGTAGTACAAGCTGCTGATAGCTAGCAACTGAGCACTGGATTTGAATTCTGGCTCTAACTGCATTGAGTGCATGCTCAGTCCACTCAGTAGCTGTTTATTTTCAAGCAGGTTAGTTAATTTCTTTTCACCTGTTTTCTCATTTGTGAAATAGATATAGGGTTGTTATGAAAATTAAGGAAGTTAACATGTGTAAAGCATTTAAACTGTACTTTGCACACATGTAAATAAATGTGCTTAATAAATATCAGCCACTGTTTTTAAACTATTGAGAGCAGCCAAAATTTGTTAAAATTGATAGTAACTCAGGAGAGTGGAAGGAGGGATAGCACGGACTCTAGAGTCAGACCTGAGTTAAAATTCTGGCCCTTTCACTTGCTGACTCTGTGATGCTGGGCAAGATACTTGACCTCTCTGAGCTGTGATGTCCTCGAGAGAAAGTGAAAGTGTTAGTTGCTCAGTTGTGTCCAATTCTTTCCAACCCCATGGACTGTAGCCCATCAGGCTCCTCTGTCCATGGAATTCTCCAGACAAGAATACTGAGGTGGGTTGCCATTTCCTTCTCCAGGGGGTCTTCCCAACCGAGGGATCAAACCTGGGTGTCCTGCATTGCAGGCGGACTCTTTTCCACTAGCGCCACCTGTAGTCGAGCAGTAATGCTTACCTCACAGAATTGTGAGGACGACATAAAATAACGCATTTGAAGAGAGAAACACGAGGTGTCTCTGCGGTAAATGCTCTTAAGTAGTTACCAGAATGTTTTGTTTGTGTGCTTTTGGCCACACCTTGAGGCTTGCGGGATCTTAGTTCCCTGTGCTTAGTCCCTCAGTTGTGTCTGACTCTTCGTGACCCTTTGGACTGTAGCCTTCCAGGCTCCTCTGTCCATGGGGTTTTCCAGGCAAGTATACTGGAGTGGGGATTTTCCCAGCCCAGGGATTGAATCTGTGTCTCCTGCATTGCAGGTGGACTCTTTACCGGCTGCGCCAGTTCCCTGTTTGCTGTGGTTAAGTCACTAAGTCGTGTGACTCTTGGCGATCCCATGGACTGCAGCACGCCAGGCTTCCCTGTCCTTCACTATCTTCTGGAAAAGTGAAAGTGAAGTCACTTGGTCGTGTCCGACTCTTTGTGACCCCATGGACTGTAGCTTACCAAACTCCTCCACCCATGGGATTTTCCAGGCAACAGTACTGGAGTGGGTCGCCATTTCGCTCTCCAGGGGATCATTCCAACTCAGGGATCGAACCCAGGTCTCGTGCACCACAGGGAGACTCTTTACTGTCTGAGTCACCAGGGATGCCCTCACTATCTCCTGGAGTTTACGCATAACTCATGTCCTTTGATTCGGTGATGCCATCCAACCATCTCATTCTCTGTTGCCCACTTCTCCCCTTGCCCGTAATCTTTTCCTGATCAGGGATCAAGCCCATGCCCTTGACAATAAAATCTCTGTCTTAACACTGGTCCACTGGGGAATTCCCCAAGGTGTCTAGTTTTCCGTCCCTCATAGGGGCCAGGTTAATGTACCCCAGCTTAGCTTTTACAGTAGGCCGTCACGGCAGTGCTGTCTGACCCATTCTTCCTAGGGTCACTGGAACTAATAAAATCGTCTGCCCGGGGGCATTTGAGAATCTTTGTCATATGGCTGCAGTGTGTCTTCTCCAGCCTTATCTCTTGCTCCCTGTCGCCCTGCACATGGCCACACGTTTCAGTCAAATTCGGTTATTTGGATGTCTGCTGTTCCCGCCGTCCCGTCTTTGCTTGGTTGTCCCTGCCTGAAATGCTGCGCTTGCCCAGGCTCCTCCTGCCTGTCTCGAAAGCCCTGCCTTTTTCACAGATTGTGTTCTTCGTGAAGCTTTTTTCTGATCCTCTCCAAATCAGAACACTCTGTCTTCCTGCTTGGAATCCCACAATATGTGCTTTAATGTATCTCCTAAAGCCTTTGTCACAATATTATTCTATACTCCATCCAATCTAAGAAGTCACTGTTTGTAAAATATTATTTTCTGTATGATTTAAGAGAGCAAAGTATGCTGCCAACTAAACTGACACAGTATCGGTTATAAGACGCATCCCAGCATCAGAAGTGTTAAAATGTGGAGAAAAAGGTGTGCTTTCGACTTGATGACACGTGGTTCTTTGTGAGTGTGTCTGAGCCTTGCCTTCCTATAGGGTGGTCATTTCATGACAGCAGGGAGGGACTGATTTTGTCATCTTGTAGCTGGTAGTTCTTAACATGGAAGAGGCACTTGATAAATACCAGATTAATTGGAGGAAATAATGATATTTCAGTAAATGACCTGTGGATTTTCTGGCCCTTACACATTCATTTGCGTAGCCTTCATGGTTTCATGATGAGATAGTGCCCCCCACTGTTGACCCTTTGAATCGAGTCTGGCGTCTGGCTTCTGGACAAGTGGTAAGTGGGCTACAACCCTAGCTGCCAAGTGAATTGCGATGGAAGGTGTGGTGACTGAATGGAATTTGCAACCAAACGCAATTCTTAGCTGCTATTTTTCTTCCTCCTACGCAAGCCGTGCTTCGTAATGGACATAGCATTTGCTTTCCTGGCTGATAGCCAGCCTCGTCATTTTGGCTCCTGATTGTCCGTCTGCCTTGCCTTGTCTCCTGTTTAGTGTATATGACCTCGCGTTCAAGCCTGATGGAGCCCAGCTGATCGTGGCTGCGGGAAGCAGATTACTGGTAGGATTTTGTCTGCATTTCCTTTTTAAGCGCTTTTTTCCCCTCTCCCTCGTGTAAGTGCTCTGAAATTTGACCTGGTTTTTAAGATAAAAAAGGCAAGGGCGGAAAAACCAGTCATTACTTTTTAATAGGGAAGGAAATGGGCTATTTAAAACAGCTAGGTAAACTGTCTGTCAGCTAGGAACCTGTGAACAATACCTCCTTTGGAGTCATTAATCTTTCCCTTTTTACTTTGCGACACCATGAACGAGTTGAAAAATAATTAATCAAAATGCCTTTGAAACAGAGCCATTTGTCAGTTCACATTTGTGTCGCCCTGAAAAAATTCAAACAACAGGACTGAAGGGGCCCCCTCCATGAAAAGCCAGACAGCCTGACCCCAATTTTTAGGCACAGGCCCTTCCTAAAGAGTTCCATATGGATGTTGTTCTATTTTTCATATTTTCAAAGAATATAAGCTCCTACTGGAAGCTGTCCCAGTGTATAAAAGTCGTTTTCAGAGAACACTTTATGTTTGACCTGAGAACCTTTGCCTGCTCGCCCCTTCCTCCTGCGTAAGTCCACTTCGTCTCGCTCTCTCGTCTCTAGATGTGCAGACAGCCTGCTTTCCACTGTCCGCGGGGAAACCACATAATCTTAAAGCCCTGAGTCAGTTGTTCCACAGATGACTTCTCTCCAGGGTAAACAGTCCAAATCCTTTTAGGTTTTTCCAATAGGTTATCTTCTCCAACACCGATCCTTTCTGGAGGGTCTTGCCTTTATTTCCCAGATGGTGTGTTTTTTTCAATCTCCACAAAATTTATAGATGTCACACAGCTGTAAAATTCTACGTCCATGTTACAGCTGGGCTTTAGAACACTCCCTCCCACTTGCAGACCCCGGGTCCAGGTCTGTGACTCTCAGACTCTCGGTAGCAAGCGTGGAATGCCTCTGTGATGTCAGCGGTAGGGGCAGGGTTGCACTGGCGTTTCTTCCTGCTCGCACTGGGCTCTCTGTGCTGGCTTTCTTTGGGAGGGTCTAGCTTGATTGGTCGCAGATCCAGATTCATGCAGGGGAGTGAACCTTGCAGGGAAGTTCCATGGACTGAACTTTTGTTTCTCGAGCATTAATGGTACATTCCCAGCCACATAACGTGCAGAATCGTGGCCTCTATTTGTTGGGTTTCCCAACTTTCACAGTCAGTCTGGTTTTTCAATGTAGTTTTTACTTGGTACAAACTGAGAATATTGACACATGTTTCGGTATGAAAATAAAAATAGCAGCAGTGACCTGCAGGAATTCTGACTCGTGGGTGCCACGTGGATAATCTGTAGCTTCGTCTCTTCCTTGCCAGGTTTACGACACGTCTGATGGCACCTTGCTTCAGCCCCTAAAGGGACACAAGGACACGGTGTACTGTGTGGCGTACGCGAAGGACGGTAAGCGGCTGCTCGGCTTCAGTCTCTGTCCTGGCCTCACAGTGGCTCGTCTCTCTCCTTGGCTGTGCCCACATTGTTAGTGAGCTCAAGTACCACTTCCAGTTTCAGAAGACAGTCAATCTCTTAGACTTCAGTCATTCAGCTTAATTCCGTCATTTAAGTATTTATTGAGGCCCGTCTGTGGGCCAAGTATTGTTCTAGCTGCTTGAGATACTTCAGAGACCAAAACAAAGATCCCTGCCCTTGTGCGACTCATGTCTGTGTTGTGGGAGGGGAAGGGGAGAGAGTTTGAGGAAAGACATACAATGACTATACTAAATAATTAGATTAAACAGTATGCTGGAAGGTCGTGAGTGTCAGGAAGAAGGAAAAGGGCACAACAAGAGGGCTTGAGAGTGCTGGGCGGGTCAGGGCGCTGGGTGCAGGATGGGGCAGGGTAGTCAGGATGGCTTGTTGAGATGGGGACCAGTAAGCAAAGATGGAAGGTGGGGAGCTAGGGAAGTAAGGACAGCTAGTGCCAGGGGGAGGAGAGCTCCTCGTAGAGGGAACGGCTGTTGCAGAGGTCCTCAGGTGGCTGTGCCTTCCTGGGGCTGGGACAGAACGTCGGTGGGGAGCAGTAGGGGACGAGGGCAGAGAGGTAACAGGCGTGGGCTGGCTGGTTAACGTGGGCTGCCGCAGAATTTTGATCCTCACTGAAAATGGGGAACCATTTCTCTGAGCAGAGGATAAATCTGATCTGATTTCTGTTTTCAATACTGGGAACAGCCTGCAGCGGGTGAGGGTGGAGGAGGACAAGTGAAGGATCATCATCTTGTCATCCCGGCAGATTTTATCACATGGGTGATGGCGGCTCAGACCTCTGTGGAAGCAGAGTAGGTGGTGAGGAGTGGATAGAGCTGGGAGGCAGAACCAGTAGGATTGGCTGACAGTTGCATGTGGGGTGTGAAGGAAGGAGTCGGGGTGACTCCCAGGTTTTTGACCCGAGGGAATAAAAGGATGGAGTTGCCCTCCACTGAGATGAGGAAGGCTGCAGCTTACTGTGAGAGGTCAGGAGTTCAGTTTCAGACACACTGAATTTGAAGACAGTTGATGCTGTAGGGAGGAGAGTGGGAGATGCCAGAGCAGTGTGGTTGAGTGAGAGGAGGAGAGGAGATCCAGGGCAGAGATGGGCCTGGCGGGAAGCTGGGGGCTGTCCCTGCAGGTCCTGGCAACGGAATTTTGTCGCATCCTTTCAGTGAAGCAGGAATCAGAAACATCTGAGAGTGAGGATGGGGAAGGAGGTGTCTGAGAGTTGAGGGCAAAGGAAGAAAGTCAGTCACCACCTGCCCAAGGGGCTGAGTAAATGGCCCCAGGATGTGTCGTGAGACCCCAGCTACACGAAAGGCCCACCCAAAGCTGGTGATTGTGGATTGAAAGTGAACTCAGCTGTGTGATGATGTCTTTTTCTCCATCACTTAGAGCTGCATAGATACGGGAGGGGCAGAGCAAGTGGAGAGGGGGTTTAACCAGAGTGGTAGGTTTACAGGCTCCTCTTGAAGATGAAGTGCGAGGGCAGGGGCAGAGGATGTATGCACACAAGTGATTATCTACACTGACCTTGAACTGTTGCTGAGTCATGAGGGGAGAGAGGACCACAGGGCTGAGGGGCAGTAGAGAGGGAGGTTCTAGTGGAGTTGAAGGGTCACTGGAGTTAGGGCACCAGGTGGGGTGAGGAAGAAGAGAGATGGCCGTCACACCGGCTGCGTGAAACTGATGTTGGGAGTTAAAGTAAATCCATGCTTCCCACAGCTGGGTGTCTGTGGGAGGAACATGGGCTTTGGGATAAGACAGTTCCAACCCCAAAAGCTCTGTGAGTTGGAGGTGGTGGTTGACTCTCTGAGTCTCAACTTCCTCCTGTGTCATATGGCCTTAGGATTGGAGACGGGCCTCTGTGACCACTGCTGGGAAGGTGCAGGACCAGGGGCACCGTGCGGATGGACCGCAGAGATCACTCAGGCTCCAGGGTTTTCACTTTTCTTAGATGACGGACCTCTTTGAGAATCTGATGAAAGCTACAGACCCCTCTCAAAAATGCATCTACCGCATGCGCCCAGTGTTAGCCTGACCCAGTCCCTTCTCTTCACCTTAGACCTCCATAATAAGCGAGAGAAGTCACGTGCGCTTCGTCACGTGATAGCAAGTTAGTGGCAGAGACGGTGCTGGTTCTTGCCTGATAGTTAGGTGTGCTGTCCCATGGTTGTCCTGTTTTTCTTATGTGCCTATTTGAGTTCAAGTTCTCAGTAATACCAGGGGACAACCTGTGAGGTCTCAGAATTTATAAGTCTAGGGCCTCTGGCCTTCGGCACTGTGACGGCCCTCGGGGATGTCAGAGCAAGCTCTGCGATCAGGGGCATTTTTCAGCGTTTTGCAAGGTCCTGCCACACATGTCATCTCACTTGGCCTCCCAGTAGCCTCTGAAGCAGGTAGGGAAGGGGTGAGAAAATAGGCGTGGAGCCCATTCCAGTATTCTTGCCTAGAGAAGCCCGTGGACAGAGGAGCCTGGCAGGCCATGGTCCACAGGATCACAAAGAGTCGGACGTGACTGAAGCGACTTAGCACGTTACAGGAGACTTGGCAGAGCCAGGCCTGACCTGGGTCCTCTGACTGCAGAGCCCACATTCTTCCCAGTACCTTATGCCGCCCCTCAGAACACTGAGCAGTGATAACAAAGTCCCCCCCCCTTGGATCTAGAAATAAGGAAACACTGAATCATGGTTTTGCTGTTTAAAACATGATGACTTTGCTTGTTTCTGATTTCTCTCTTAAGTTTACTGAATACTTAATAAGCAGCCATGAAACAGAAGTGTGTTAAGAACTAGTTTTTTTCCTTCAAGGATAGTGATACAAGACGATGTGAGGAGATGATAGTGATAATGGTAGCTGATCTTGTTCAGCATTGATCCCAGGCCAGCCCCAGCCCTAAGCACTGTAATCTCATTGTGTCCTCACAATAGCTGAGAGGTAAACACTGTTGTTGCTTCCGCTTTTCCGATGAGGAAACGAGGGCCTGGGGATGCTCAGTGGCTCCTGGCGCTCCCACAGCTGGCGGGTGACGTCACGGGGAATTCCCACTCAGACTGAGCCCGGAGCCCACTCTCTCCCTGCCCTGCTGCCTGCCGGGGTTGGGGAGCCGTGACAGGAAGAAGAAACAGGAGCAGCTTCTCTGGCTTAGTGTTTGCAGTGGTGCCACCCAGCCAAAGTAGGGTGAGAGTGAAAGCCTCACCCGGCCCTCATTTGCTTGAAGCCTTTCCTTGGGACAGAGAGCAGGGTCTTAATGTGGCCCCGAAGCCCCAAGAGATCCCACCACCACCCACCTCGCCCTTTCCCGTGATGTTCCAGGCTGGCTGCGCTCAGCCCTCCAGAGGTGCGGTGTTTTCCTGCCTCAGGGCCTTTGCACGTCTGTTTGACCCATATGGATGTGCCTTTCCGCTGTTTGCACCTGGCTAAGCTTTGCTCAACCTTCAGGTCTTTTTTGTTTTTCCTAATAATTCTATTTATTTATTTTTGCCTGTGCAAAATAAATAAAGGTCTTTGTTGCCCTGTGGGCTTAGTTGCCCTGTGGCATGTGTGATCTTCCCAGATCAGGGATTGAACCCATGTCTCCTGCATTGCAGGCAGATTCTTATCCAGTGAACCATCAGGGGACGCCCTCAGCCTCCAGGTCTTAATGAATGATCCCCTTCTCAGAGAAACCTCCATCACCGAAATGAGGTCCCCATGTATTGTCTTTCATAGAGCTGCTTTTTTTCTCTCCACATTGTGTTTGAATTTGATTAATTTAACTTAATGCCTGCTTTACCCAACAGACAAACTCTGTGAAGGTAGGGATCACGTATGCTTTAATCAGGACTTAATTCTGAGCATAGGGCGTGGTGCTGGCTTGCGACAGGCTCTCCGTACATCTCCGTTAGTGCCAGACAGAACTGGGAATGAACTCAAACTTCCTGACTCCAAAGCGCTGCCGCCCAGCACTGATAAGAAGGGTTGCAGAAGCAACTGATACTTCCTAGGGGCCTGAAAGAAGCAGCTTTCTAAGAAATACTGTCTGCAAAATGCTGGCCTAAAACAAGTGAAATTTATTTTCTTTTTAAAACCACTTTCAGGCAAACGCTTTGCTTCTGGATCAGCTGACAAAAGCGTTATAATCTGGACGTCAAAATTGGAAGGCATTCTGAAGTACACGTAAGTGATTGTTTAGGCACACGGTCTTATGAGTTGGCCTCTTATTGAGGGACGGGGCACAAGCCCCTTAGAAAAGAGGGCAGGAAGGACTTTTTCCGCGTGACGGCAGTTCAGTTGTGGGGCTGTGTGCTGAGGAGGTCGGGGAGTGAGTGAGGGAGGGGGCAGTCTGGAGCGCGGCTGGTGCTGGCTGGTGTCTCCGTGTAGTTCAGTTTGCTTTGTCTGATGTCACACGTTCTACCACCCCCCCGCCCCCCCCTCCAGTGTCCCCGCCTCAGGGAAGAGCCTCACATCCACCCGGGGTGGCCAGCCCGAAACCTGAGCTCTGTGTGCTCCAGGCCCCTCTCTGTGCCGAGGCTCTGCTCATCCCCTGCAGATCTCAGACATAGCTTCTTCCGGAAGCCCTCCCTGCCCCGCTAGCCTCAGTCGGGTCTCCTTCATGGCGTTTCTCACAGCTGTACTTTTATTTTGGGGGTGCTGTGTGGCATGCGGGATCTTAGTTCCCTGACCGTGCCCCTGCAGTGGAAGCGTGGAGTCCTAACCGCTGGACCGCCAGGGAAGCCCCTCACGGCTGTAGTTTTGCACTTACTCTGATGACAGATTCCTCCCATCAGCCTGGAAGCTCTGTGGGGGCAGACAGTGCCTGTGTTTAGTTTACCGTGTGTCTCTGATGCCTGGCGCCTTGCCAGGCCCATTGTAGGTACTCGACAAATGATGGTTTTCTTTTGAATTGTGGTGAAATACACATAACATGCAATTTGCCATCCTGAGCATGTTTAAGTGTGCAGGTCAGTATTGCTAAGTGAGTCCATCCATGTTGCTGTGCGGCGAACCTCCGGGCCTCTCTTCATCTCACAAAACTGAAACTCCTCCCCTAAAAACAACCACCTCCAGCCCCCTTCCCCAGCCCTAGGCACCACAGTTCTACTGTCTGTGAGTCTGACTGCTCTGGGTGCCTCATATCCGTGGAGTCCTACAGTATTTGTTCTTTAGTGACTGGTTCATTTCACCGAGCGTAACATCCTCAAGGCTTAGCTGTGTTGTAGCACGTGTCAGAATCCCCGTACGTTTTGCTGCTGAATGACATCCTAGTGTATCTACAGACCATATTTTGTTTATCCATTCATCTGTTGCTGATGGGCCTTTGGGTTGCTTCCACCTCTTGGCTGGTTGGAATAATGCTGCTGTGAACATGTGTGTACAGATCAACATTTGGATGAATGAATAAATGAATGAACGAGGTCACAAGTCAAGTATGGCTCACAAGTGGAGTAAGCCTGAAGCTGAGGTGCCACACGTGGGACGCGCCTCCCTCAGCCTTCACGGTCATCTCAGATGTTTCCAGGTCTTGGTCTATAATAGTGTCTTCACTGTACCTCCATCCTGTGCGAATGAATGTATTTCCAGGCCTCCACAAAGCCTAAGAGGAATGGCCATTAATGCGGCGCTTCCAGTGCGCCTGGCTGGGTGCCTTCCGTCCTCCTCCCAGCTGGTATACCAGAGCTGTTCAGCGCGTTTATCTTGGAGGAGGTGGCCAGTCTGGTGGGCGGGTAATGTGTAGAGAGGAAGATGGTGGCTGAGAGGCAAGCCAGGAGGGGGCGTTCACCCCTGTGCTTTGCACTGGTCACTTGCAGCAGAGCTCGCGGTGCGGAGTTAGGCTGTCTGCGGGCCCGTCATTACAGGCTTCTGCTGGAGCCGCTGAAGTGTTTGTGGTCTGCCGTGTAATCGTCTCCGGTTGTTTACTTCCCAGGCACAATGACTCCATCCAGTGTGTCTCCTACAACCCCGTCACCCACCAGCTGGCATCCTGTTCCTCCAGCGACATCGGTAGGTTTGGGTTCCCAGCGTCTCATCCTGGAATGACTGGAAATTGGCAAAAAGTGCTGAAATCCATCCAAAATGTGGTGACGAGTCAGTTCGCCTTCTTTTCCCTTCACTGGCTGAGGGGAGGCTGAGAATTGTCCTTTAAATTGTGTAGGAACCAAGGGAGTGAATGAGGCCATTGAGTCTGATCAGAAATGGGTGGGTAAGACAGCAGTTTGGGAGAAGGCCTGGGGAGGGAGGTGGGGAGAGGACCGGGAGAGCCCCGGCGTGACTGGCGTTGCTGCCTCTGAGAGGGGACCGTGCAGTTGTCCCCACCTCCGTGTCCCCAGCACCCGTGCGCAGCGTGTCCCCCTTTGCTCTTTCCGTGGTTGTGGCTGTCCTCCCCAAGGAGCACACCCGCCCCACCCATGGCACTGGTGGGGTCCCGGCATAGAGCAGAGGCTGGGAGAGCGGGCGGAGGCCTGCAGGCTCCCTGTTCAAGGTCCAGTCTGGCTTTCAGTTCATCGGTTCTGTTTTCCTTGCTGGGAGATAGTGGGTACACAGAGCAGAACTCGAGATCTGACTCCTCTGTTTCCCTTCCTGACCTAAAGTGAATGCGTTCCTTCTGTCCACTGATAAGAGTTCAGAGGTTCAAAAGAGAGGATGTGACTGAAAGCACGTTGTGTACATAAAAGGGGGAGAGACTGTTATTGATGAAAAATTTAGCATTTTCTCCATGTGAGGCACTGGTCTGGGTGCTTGCTTTTGGGGTGAAAGAGACAAAGTAGAAATCCTGCCTTCAAAGAGCTTGTGGTCGGGGGCAGGTAGGGAGGTCAAATTTGTAAACATGCACCGTGAAGCAGTAATGTTCGTTGAGCGTTCGTGGTGTGGTGGGCGCTGGGTGTGTGTGCTCAGTCACTGTCACGCCTGACTCTGCCACCGCATGGACTGTAGCCCGCCAGGCTCCTCTGTCCATGGGATTGTCCAGGCAAGAAAACGGGAGTGGGGTGCCTTTTCCTCCTCCAGGAGATCTTCCTGACCCAGGGATTGAATTTGCATCTCTTACATCTCCGGCATTGGCAGGCAGATTCTTTACCACCGAGGCTCCAGGGAAGGCCAGTGGGTACTGTGCCAAGGGTTAAATGAATTCCTGTGTGAGCTCTGTGACAACCGCGGTAGCATTCTCATCCTTGCTGTGCTGATGAAACAGAACTGGGGCTCAGAGTGGTCCAGGGACGTGCCTGAGGTCACCTCGCGGGTAAGGGATGGACCCAGGCCACGCGATTGCATCTAGCGCCTGCTCCGGACACCACTCCCGAGAGGCCCCGGAGGGTGCGGTGGAGGGGAGACTGCTCGAGCACAGGCGGAAATGCTGGAGGAGGCCTTCCAGTGCCAGAGATGGGGGAGGCAAGTTGTTGGATGTTGCATCTTGCTCTGCAAATGTATTTCTGCCCTGGATTTTCCTTCTTGGCCGTGCTTCGTGGCCCAGACCCAGAGCAGAATTTGGTGGTGTTGCCCAGACATAGACCTGTTGTGCAACACTGCGTCAGTGGCAGGAGGGAGCAAGTCAAAGGCAACCAGTATATGAGGGACAGGGCACGGCCCAGAAAGGCTGGGGAGCGGAGGCTGGACTTTCAGGAGGCATCCTTCATTACTTTGACCACTAAGTTGTATCCTGGTTACAGTGTAATAATTATGAAAGTTGCATTTCTTTGAGTTAAACCCCTGAAAGTTTGGCTAGAAATTCACCAATGTATCTTCCTCTTTTTTTTTTTTTTTGAAGTGGTTATAGATTCACAATAAGTTGCAGTAGTTACAGATTCACAGTGAGTTGCAGAGATAGCAGAGAGGTCTCGGGTGCCCTTCCTCCTCTCTCTCCCGTGGATACGTCTCATGTAACTGTCGTACAAGGTCACGACCAGGAGACTGGCCTGGCGCACTGCGTGTGTGTATAGTTGTATCACGTCGTCACCTGTATCAACGACCATCACTGCGAAGATACTCCATTATCATCACTTCCCCCATCTCCTGCGGGCTTCCCAGGTGGCTCTAGTGGTAAAGAACCCGCCTGCCAACGCAGGAGACATAGGAGACTCCGGTTCAGTCCCTGGGTCAGGAAGATCCCCTGGAGGAGGAAATGGCACTCCTGTATTCTTGTCTGGAAAATTCCATGGATAGAGGAGCCTGGTGGGCTGCAATCCAGGGGGTCACAGAGAGTCGAACATAACTGAGTGACTAACACTTTCTTTCCCCCATCTCCTATTATAGCTAACTCCTTGTGCCTGGTAACCATTTATCTGTTCTCCATCTCTATATAAGATGGGCTCATAGAGCATATGACCTTTTGAGATTGACTTTTTAAACTCCGCATGAAACCCTGGAGATCCATCGGAGTTGTAGCGTGTGTCAATAGCTCGTTCCTCTTTGTTGCTGAGTAATATTCCAACCACCGATGGCAATGGACATGAACTCGGGCAAACTTTGGGAGATGGTGAGGGCCTGCTGGAGTCCATGGGGTCGCAAAGAGTCGGACTGACTGAGTGACTGAACAACAGCAATAGTCCAACCAGTCTCTCTCATATCATTTTGCATTGAAGGCTTATGGTCTCCTGAGCAGAAGTCTGTCTCTAAGCACAAGTCCAGCAGCAAGATAACCTGCTGCAGGTAAGTTAAGGGGCAGCTCTGAGGGTGGTTTTCTGTTCCCCTGCTCTTCAAACAGACTCAGAATGTGGCTGGTTCACACAGTAGAGAAGGTCTTATGCTTCCTAGTTGCTCTGGGCCCCATGTTTCCTCTTTTCTTCTCTCGTGGTCTCCTTGATGGGAAGAACCCGTGTCTTTGGTCGTGGCGCGAAAGAGCACTGCAGGTGGCTTTTGGGCAGTTGTCTAGCAGCAGGCATCCCAGCCTCAGGCTGTGCTCAGGGCAGACTCAGGGGATGTGAAGCTGGCCTTGTCCAGGCGGCACAGCGCTGGAGGAAGCACAGGCTTTGACGTTAGATCTGGGTTCAGATCCAGTTCAGCAGCTGACGGGCTCTGTGACCTCGGGAGGTTCCTCATTTGACAAACGGGGATTAAGATGCTACAAAGAAAAGAAACTATACTAAAAAGAAATCTGATGTTTGCAGTAACATGTAACACTTCAATATATGGAGTCATTCACTCACAGTTTTAATTTTAAGCTACAATAAATGCTTTTTCCAAGCATCAGAATATTCTCATTTTAGAACAGAGTGGAGGTTTTTAATGAAGGGAAAGAATCAGTTGTTTGTGAAACATAGAAAAATGACAAATATATTTCCATTTTGTATGTAAGGAAAAAAAAAAAGATGCTGTCTTGATGGGGCTGTTGTGAAATGCACACAAGGTAGTGAGTTGGAAGCAAGCAGCTCCTGCAGATGGTAGACTCTCTCAAAGGGTGGCTGTGCTTGCCGAGCAGCTGCTCAACGCAGCCTCCCTTTCGTTCAGCAGCTGGTGGGCACCTGCTCGGGAGACTGGCAGTGACTGAGATGCAGGTCCTGTGCTCAGGGGGCTCTGGGGGTGGGAGGAGGCTGGCCCCGCCAGCGGTGCACGCAGAGCTCAGGGCCCTTGTGGCAGTGCCGACAGAGACCGTGGCGGCGAGGGGAAGGTGTTCCCACCTTCTCGTCTCGCTCTCCGCTCCGGGAAGCAGCGGGACTCCCAGTGTGGCCCTGAGATGTTTTCATCAGGGCCCAGGTGCTTGTGGCCGCTGCTGCCTCATCAGGCCGTCTGAAGCAGGGCCCAAGTCTCACTGCTTTTACCTGCCGTGTTCCCTTTCCCCGCCCCACGCCCTCTGGCGGTTGTCTGAACAGCTGGACAAACGACGGGCAGTACCTGGCTCTGGGGATGTTCAACGGGGTTGTCAGCATCCGCAACAAGAACGGCGAGGAGAAGGTGAAGATCGAGCGGCCGGGGGGCTCCCTCTCCCCCATCTGGTCCATCAGCTGGAACCCATCCAGGTGACCGCACCGCCGCCCTCCTCCACCTCCTGCTCCTCCACCTCCTCCTCGGTCAGGAGCTCTAGGAAGCCCTTCCTCAGGCGCTGGGTTCTTTCTCTCCTCACGAAGGCTCCCTGATTCAAAGGCTTCTCACCCCATGTGACTGATCCGTTTTGGAACCTGTTCCCATTTCAATGGAATTTTTAAAGAGCCCATCTTGAGTTTTGGAATGCATCCCAGAAGTGTAGCTGAGCAGATGAGCTATCTAGGCCAGCCCAGAGAGTGTGTGTGTGTGTGTGTGTGTGTGTGTATGTGCGTGTGTGAGTGTGAGTGTGCGTGTGTGACAGAGAGAGTGTGTATGCATGTAACACAGGAGAGCCACTTCCTTATGAATCAGTAGCTCACCTCTGTGCCATGGCTTTATGTTGGTCTTTTCCCCTTTTCAGTTCTTCCCTCCGAGTCTGAACAGAACATGCGCTTTTTCACGAGCCCTTTTTGCATTTCATGAGCCTTTTTTGCTGCCCTTGGCCCCCAAAACATCAGTGTTAAGTATACATATCCCCAAAGCCTACAGTTAGTTCCACCAACAGTTGGCATCTACCTTCTCCAGCCTTACGCACATTCTCTTTACTATGCTCATGTGACTTTGATGGGGCACTGATAGCTTTAGGTCTCCTTGTATAATCCTGTAACATTATTAAGCCACCGCTATTCCCCATAGAGTCCTCTGAAGGTAAAGGACTTAATTGTTTACCAACCCAATGTCATTTTAAAGGTGGGACCTACTTGATTTAGAAGGCTGTTTAATGTCACGGCCTTTTTGACATCAGATGATTACGCTTCTTCTTGAATACTTTGGTCCAGCCCAGGGCTGTGGCATGCATGTCTGATGCCTTCAGAGCCCATTAGCCTAGCCCAGAGTTCCTGCTGTTTGCTTTTTGCGGCCACAGATGACTCTGTGGCTTCGTGGGCCCATTTTTAATTCATGAGACGCAGGATGCCTGGTCTGCCTGGTCTGCCTGGTTGCTGTCCTCTTCCGGGCAAGGGGCAGGGGCTCCTTGACAGGTCTTGAAATTAATATCCCTAGTGCAGTTCTAGGCAATGCGATTGAACAACCCCTTACCGTCTGCAGCCGATGGGAGAATTTCTGGATGAACATAGAGATCGAGGATTCCGAGGAAGCCATTGTCAGCAGATACTTTCAGGAAATCCCTTCCACTCTGAAGTCTGCAGTATACAGTAGTCAGGGTAGTGAGGCAGAGGAGGACGAGCCCGAGGAAGAGGACGACAGTGCCGGGGACGACAGCCTGTGAGTGTGTCCCAGGGAGCCGGAGCCCTCCCCGGAGGGGCCTGCCCCAGCCTAGACCTGCCGGCCGGCGCCTCTCTGGCGCTGCCTTCCCAAAGAGACCGGGGGTGTTGTTGCTGCAGGCTCTTCCCGCCGGGGGGAGCGCTCCCCTGAAGCTCGTGTGTGGGTTATAAGACTCTTCTTAGAGAAACTCTGGCAAATACTGAAGAGTCCAAAGGAGAAAGTTCAACTATTCTGAAAGACCCCATCCCCAGAGGAAACCACTGTTAGCATCTTAAGTGTATTTCCCCCCAGTCTTGTATGAACCAAACCATATCCTACTCCCTTTTTGTCCACTTAGCATCGTAGAGTAAACTCTTTAGAGTGGCATCTAGGGGTCCTTTGAAAAGCATGACGTTGAGCGCCTGCCTGTGTGCCCTGGCCTGGCCTCAGCGTAGTTCATCAGACACCTCCCCTCTTACTGGACACCTCTCTCAGCCTGCTCCCACACCGCACCTCACCCTGCATTTGCTAGCACACATATCAGAGAGGAGCTCCCCCGTCTTACCCACAGTCCTCACGTCAAATCCTTGTTGTCCAGCCGGCCTTCCTTCTCTTCAGCCCAGATTACCTGTAGGGAAACCATTGGAGGCTGCGGTGTGAGAGCCAGGACATTCTGATTGACACATCCTAAGCTAGATCACTTCATCCAGACTGTTCTGTGGTGCCTGGGCTTCCTTGGGAAAAGAAGGTGGGAGATGGGGGACCAGGAAGGGAGGAGAGGGTGGGCTTCACGTCCCAACCTGTGTTCAGCCAGAGCGGACCCTTTAGTTACTAACACAAGCTTTTGTTTTGGTGAAGAGTCCCACTGCCCAGGGTTTGGCGGGGGGGAGGTGGTAAAAGGGGGAGAAAGAAGGTTGGAAACCAGCCATCCAGCTCATGGAGGCTGAGCCTGGCCCAGAGCTGTACGAGGTCTCCCCAAGAGGGCTCGCCGCAGCCTGGGCCCCGGGTCGTGTTTGGATGTCAGTGCTGTTCACACAGAGTTCACCTGTGGGTCCCTCCGACCCCCTCCATCGTTGTCTTTGTCCTCTTGGCTACCGACTAGAGCCTGCGTGAGTTGCCATCTGGTCACCCTTGCCCGGGTTGTGCTCACAGGGCTCACCACGCTTTGGCTGAGTGTCGCATGGTGCTGTCAGATGACCCCAAGGCCCTGGGCTCAAAACGCTGGAGTTAATGAAGAGGCGGCAGTGTTCGGTGGGTTCAGGCCAGCCCCCGAGGGCTGGGAACCTGTCTCTTGAACTCGACTCCTGAGTAGCCCTATCCGCAGCCCTGGCCGGGGAGGTTTCTCCTGTGCGGCTTCTGCAGCTGCAATTCCAGGACGCTGATGCTGATGGCAGTCGGTTTCAGAGACGGGCTGGTTGTAGCGAGCCGCCATTCTTTCCTGTTAGATCCAATCAGAAACCATTCCACCTGCGCAAGAACCCCAGCTGCGAGGGAACTGAGCTTTGGGTGTTAGTTTCTTCTTGAGGAAGAGCAAGGAAGGTTCCCCTCTGTCCATTAAAAAAAAAGTCAGATGATCCATGCCTTCCCACCACTGAAGACACGTCTCTCCGCTCCTCCCCGCCTTGAACAGTGTGTAAGAGAAAGCGCTCTCGGATCTCCAACCTCACTATCTTAGCTCTGCTCCCAGGAAGCTGTGAAACAAGGGGTCTCACCTCTTCATGGTGGCTGTGTCCCTGCACCATGAGCACCCACGTGGTGGGGCATCCTGTCGAGATACAGATCCCTGGAGGGCTGACCTCACCTTCCCCTTCCCTCTGGACCGGTTGATGGGTAGGCCCACGTCACAGCCCTCTGGCCCCTGTCCTCCTGTCTGGCACTTGGCAATCTGACCGCCTGACCAGGGCTTTCTCTTTCCTGTTGTTTGTTAAACCCTTTGGGCCACACTCACCAGCAGGCCTTGGCCCCATGTAACCTCTTTTGTCTTCTGTTGATTAGAGAGGAACGCAATGACATCCTGGCTGTAGCTGACTGGGGACAGAAGCTTTCCTTCTACCAGCTGAGTGGAAAACAGGTATGCGGTCTGTGCCAGCCCGGTGGGAGGCACCGGTTTGGTCATGCCTGTTGGTTTTAGTCTGTTTTCACGTTTGGAGATTCCATCATTAGTGATTGTTCATCCTTTGTGTTAGCTCCTGTTTATCGAGCATTTACTGTGACACCAGGTTCTGTGCTGAGTGCTATGCATTATCTCTTTTAATTCTTACAAAACTTTGTGAAGTAGGTACTCTGCTGATGAACTTTTTACATTTTTGGGGCCACACTGAGGGCATGCGGAACCTCCTCTACTAGGGATAAAATCTGTGCCCTCTGCAGGGGAAGTGCGGAGTCTGAACCGCTGGACTGCCAGGAAAGTCTGATGATCTGCTTTTTAGATATGAATAGACAAGTCTCAGGGGAGTGGAATAAATATTATGCCCAGGGTCCTGCACCGCCAGTAAACGGTTGAACTGAAATGCAGCTTGGTCTGTAAAGCCTTGGTCCTAGTCATGAACCCCTTCCTGTATTTGCTTTATTCACCCCCACGTTTATAAGCAGCTGCTAGGCTAGTCCTTCAGGCCTTGGGTGGGCAGGGAGATGTGAGGATGCTTCCTGGAAGAGATGACACCTGATGGAGAAGGGGGAAAGGACATCCTTGTCTAGTGCTGGGGTGCTGTGGAGAATGGCATGGAGGTTTGAAAGAGCATGGGCTGCTTAGGAAACTGTAAGAGACTCATTTTGACTTGGGATCTTGGGAACTAAACTCAGGAGCTTGACCTTCATCCTAAAAGTAGAGGGGCCACCATCAAAAGTGAAGAGACAACACACAGAGTGGGAGAGAAATTTTTCAAAGCATTTATCTGATAAGGGACTTGCATCTGAAATATGTGAAAAAACTCTTCAGTTCAGTTCAGTTGCTCAGTCGTGTCTGACTCTTTGTGACCCCATGGACTGCTTCATGCCAGGCTTCCCTGTCCATTACCAGCTCCTGGAGCTTGCTCAAACTCATATCCATTGTCAGTGATACCATCCAACATCTCATCCTCTGTCGTCCCCTTCTCCTCCTGCCTTCCATCTTTCCCAGCATCAGGGTCTTTTCAAATGAGTCAGTTCTTTGCATCAGGTGGCCAAAGTATTGGGGTTTTAGCTTCGTCATCCATCCTTCCAATGAATATTCAGGACTGCTTTCCTTTAGGATGGACTGGTTGGATCTCCTTGCAGTCCAGGGGACTGTCAAGAGTCTTCTCCAACATCACAGTTCAGAAGCATCGATTCTTCAGTGCTCAGTTTTCTTTATGGTCCAACTCTCACATCCATACATGACTCCTGGAAAAACCATAGCTTTCACTAGATGGAGCTTTGTTGGCAAAGTAATGTCTCTGCTTTTTAATATGCTGTCTAGGTTTGCCATAGCTTGTGTTCCAAGGAGTAAAAAACTCTTACAAGTCAATAATAAAGAGACAACTTAATTAAAAAATGGAAAAGGGATCTGAATGGACATTTTTTCAAACAAGAAATACATGTGGCCAAGTAAGCAAATGAAAAGATGTTGAACATCATTAGCTACCAGGAAAATGCAAATCAAACTCACACTGAGACCCACTTCACACCCACTAGGATGGAGAAATTGGAACCCTTGTATACTACTGACAGGAATATAAAATGGTATACCCAACCACTTTTTAAGTAGTTATTAAAGGTTAAATGTGAAGTTACTATATGACCCAGCAACTCTACTAGGTATCCATGTCTAAGAAAGATGAAAACGTACATCTGTACAAAAATTTGTGTGCAAGTGTTCGTATCCAGCATTTTTCATAATAGCCAGAAATAGGAAGAACTGAAATGTTTATCAACTGATGCATGGAAAAATAAAATGGGGGCTATCCATACAGTGGAATAATCAGCAGTGAAAAGGAGTGAAGTACTGGTGCTACTGAAAAAGGGTGAGCTGGTCACAAGAGGCCACATGGTCTGTGTTTCCGTTTATATGAAATGTCCAGAGCAGGCAAATCTCTAGACAGGAAGTAGATTAGTGGCTGCCGGGGGGGGGAAAAAGAGAAGGGAAAGGGGATTGACTGCTGACAGGTACAGGGTTTCTTTCTGGGATGTTGCCATTAGTGATGATGGTTGTACAACTCCAGGTGCATTAAAAGCCAATGAAGTATACAGTTGACATGGGTGAATCGTGTGGTGTGTGAAATACCTGAATCTAAAGAGAAATAGGATGAGTATAATTACCGAATAAGAACAATTTTTTAAAAATTGATTGGACTTAGTTTTGTGAAGTACAAGAAAAAAGGAAAGAAGGAGGGAAGGAAAAGAAAAGCAGAAAGAAAAAGAAATTTCCTTCAGGACTGAGGGAAATCCTAAAGCCTAGCAAGGGCTGTGAATAGAGGGGGAGGCCTAACGGGAGAAAGACCATCTAGGTTGTGGATTGGCTGTGGAGCTAAGACACAGCCCTTGGGCCGTTGGGTGGGACGGGGGGAGACCCTGGAGGGTTTGTCCGTGTGGAGAGGACGGGGTGCTCTAGAGGGCTGGGCTGTGTTCATGATGGAATCTGTCACATGGGAGAGAACGCTGGCCAGCTCTCCATGTAAAGGATGGAGAGAAAAGCCCTTGGATCATGTTGCGATGATCATGAATTCAGCATGGATCTCCCTTGGTGTGTTCTTTTTCTTCAGATCGGGAAGGACCACTCCCTGAACTTTGACCCCTGCTGCATCAGCTACTTTACTAAAGGGGAGTACATTTTGCTGGGGGGGTCAGACAAGCAAGTGTCCCTTTTCACCAAGGATGGCGTGCGGCTCGGGGCCGTTGGGGAGCAGACCTCCTGGGTGTGGACGTGTAAAGTGAAGCCCGACTCCAACTACGTGGTAAGAAGGGGGAGTTGGTTGGTTGGGCCACCGCCCAAGTAGTCAGTGAACATCGGCCGTGTTTAGCCAGTCAGACTACTGACATTTGTTCCTAACAGGCAGGTCTGTCTCCACAGAGGACTGAGGACTGATAGGCTCGTTCTCTGCAGGTGGTGGGCTGCCAGGATGGCACCATCTCCTTCTACCAGCTGATTTTCAGCACCGTCCACGGGCTCTACAAGGACCGCTACGCCTACAGGGATAGCATGACCGACGTCATCGTGCAGCACCTGATCACCGAGCAGAAAGGTGAGCGGCAGGCACGGCCCCTCTGCCCACCAGATGCCGGGGAGAGGGGCAGGTCGACAGCGCTGCTCACAGGGCAAATGCGACGGTAGGGCGTGTTGCTCCTTGGTGTTCCGGACACATGCTGGACCACCGGGTCTCGCTCTTTTGTGTGGTAGGAGCGTGGAGAGGATATTGATGTCTTTGAAACAATGAATCCTGTCTCCAAAAACAAAAATTTGCAGCTAATGCTAAGGGGAAATGGACTGCCTGGCTAAGTGAGGACAGCATATAACAAGTCAGAGCCAGGGGCTGGGTGACCTGCACGGGTCTCTGCGGACATGTGTCCTCTCTGATCACAGTCCCTTCTGGGGTGCTTCTCCCCCAGCTCCTTGTCCACTCACCTCCTGGTGGGTGCTCCCCCAGAGAGAAGGAGGCGGTGGGTTGCACAGGCTTGGTCAGAAGGCCAGGCTTCCAGGCCTCAGGTAGCCAGTCCCTTCCTCTGTCCACCCAAGTGGCTGTGCTGGTTCAGTGGGCTGAGAATCTGCTTATTTCAAGGACATTCATTTGCAGGTGTCCCGGCCACAGCGCATTGCAGGGGCCTGTGTGTGGGGGTCCAGGTCGAGGGGTGTCTTGCAGAGTCAGGTGGCATCCTCTGGTCCTCCACCTGGGAGCACCTCTGATGGAAGACTCCAGCTGCGATGCTGAGGGTGCAGCGGGTCAGGCAGTTCCCCGCTATCCTTGCTGAGGGACTTTCTCCACGTGTAGCACGAGCGTGAGACCCTAGTGTGTGCCAGAAACTGCCTTCGGCTCCCTGTTGGCAAGAGTGCTGGGTGGCGAGTGTCCAGAGCTGTGGGCAGTTACCCAGACCTGTTCATGACCATCAGGGGCTATTAGTGCCATTCAGAGGAGATTTATCTTCAGCAAGCGATGGTGGCACAAAGACTTCTACTTTGCACACTCAGATGTAAGCTTGGGGCCACAAAGATTTGTATGCGACTCAGTGTTTAGCAGAGTTGATTGCGTATTAGACACTCTGTAAAGGTTTTTTGATGAGTGTGTCTCCTTTAATTGCCACTAGCATTAAGTAAATGATGGCTTTTAATTTCTCTGCCTTCTCCCTTACCTAATAGCCTCTTGTTCAAGCTGGGTGTTTTTTTTCCCCCCTGTTTCACAGTTCGAATTAAATGCAAAGAACTTGTCAAGAAAATTGCCATCTACAAGAATCGATTAGCAATCCAACTGCCCGAGAAGATCCTCATCTACGAGCTGTACTCTGAGGACTCGCTGGACATGCGGTACCGGGTGAAAGAGAAGATTGCCAGGAAGTTCGAGTGCAATCTCTTGGTGGTGTGTGCCGACCACATCATCCTCTGTCAGGTGGGCGCCAGCGGCTCAGAGGGAGGGCTGTATCCGCTTCATCCTCCCCCTGGGAGCGGGGTGCCCACCTCCTGGCTCTAGAGCTGGTTGCTGGAAGAAAGCCCCTTTCCATCAAGCTCAGTGGCTGTTCGTTGCTTTCATGCTTATTGGCATATGGAGGGGTTAGACCCTACCAGAAAGCCATGGGCTATAAACTGGAGAATACGGGAACTACCCTGTTGGTCTTCCCAGGTGGCGCTAGTGGTAAAGAACCCGCCTGCCCGTGCAAGAGACACACGTAAGAGATATGGGCTTGATCCCTGGGTCAGGAAGATCTCCTAGTGAAGGAAATGGCAACTCACTCCAGTAATCTTTTCTGGAGAATCCCATGGACAGAGGAGCCTGGCAGGCTATAGTCCACAGGGTTGCAAAGAGTTGGACACGACTGAAAGGACTGAGCCCTCTTGGTCCAGTGCTTAGGACTCTGCACTCTCGCTGCTGAGAGCCCGGGTTCAATCCCTGGGAGGGGAACTAAGATCCTATAAGACTCAAGGCCCAAAACAAAAAAAACTGAAGTACTCATTTTTGTATTGCACAAAGCACTTTGTTGAACTCGGCTTGTATATATTTTAATGACTTGAAGCATACATTGATATCCCACAAAATAAAGATCAGTGTCGTTTTGGTAAATGTGTACACACAGAAATTTATGCTCACTTTCAGTTAAACAAACAAAAAAAAATTATGATATCAACTCAAAATAGTAAAGGAAGTTTTACTTCCTGAGAATTTTTTTGACAAAAAAAGATTTGTCAACTTAGAGCTTCCTAGAAGCTGACTAGGTTGATGCCAGGAATGCTTGGGGAGACCGTAAGAGAAGGCCAGCCCAGCCGCTTTCCTGGAAGTAGAGGTGGATTTCGTTTTGCAAAACTAGGCCTGTTGGAATTGATAAAATGGAAGAAATCCTGTAGGAATCACATATGTAAGATACTATTTTAAAAATCTCTCTAAAAATCTCCAATTAAGGCAGGTTAGGGGTGGTGGTTGTTATTTAGTCACCAAGCCACGTCTGCCTCTGTGGCCCCACGGACTGTAGCCCTCCAAGCTCCTCTATCCATGGGACTGTCCAGGCAAGAATGCTGGAGTGGGTGGTTGTGCCCTCCTCCAGGGGATCTTTCGGACCCAGGGATCGAACTCGTGCTGTTGTGTTGCAGCTGGATTCTTTACCATTGAGCCACCTGGGAAGCCCAAGGGTAGGGGTACCACAGGTTATAGATGTCCTTCCGGGTGCGGCCCCTGGCTGTGGCTGCCTGGAGGTCTGTTGAAGATGGAGGCTGAGCCGGGCTCCACGGGAAGGCTTGTGTGAAGCTGCCAGGCACGGGGTCTCGATGGGTTCAGTGGGAACAGAGTGTGGAGGTAGTTTTCACCCTGTAGGGGCAGGCAGACCTCCTTGGGCGCCCAGGCACGGCTGTCCTGCTGGCGATCACCCAGAGCTGCGCTTGTTTTCTAGGAGAGGCGGCTGCAGTGCCTGTCCTTCAGCGGCGTGAAGGAGCGGGAGTGGCAGATGGAGTCTCTCATTCGCTACATTAAGGTGATCGGCGGCCCCCCAGGAAGGGAGGGTCTGCTGGTCGGCCTGAAGAATGGACAGGTGAGTGCGCCCTCCCGTCTCCCATTAGGCCAGTAATCTGCAGGCAGACACAGGCAGCCAGACTAGTGCTGACCCCGAGGTGGGTTCCTGGAGCAAGCAAAGGGCTCCCCCGCCACACCCCCACCCCTCGCCCCACAGGCCCGTTGGAGGGCAGCCCGGGATCCTGTTTTATGTGGCCAGCGTCAAGCCAGAGCCGTGGTGGCTTCCACTCAGCATGCCACGTTCTGGCAGAGTTGGCTCTGCAGCCTCTGGGCTGCCATGGAGGCTTCGTGGATTTAAGGTCACCCAGGAGGTGGGGGACTTGTTGGAGATTCAGTTTCAGTGTCTTCACAGAAAGGGAGATGGAGCTCATTCCTTACATCAGATGCCTGTTAGAACAGTGAATGGGTTAAGGAATGTGTTCTAGCTTGCAACTCAGAGGGTGCTAGTCCTCAGGCTATTACCAGGTGTTTCAAGGAAAATGGGCCCTATGTTCAAATGAAGGTGGAAAATCTAGGTTACAAAAAGTTGAACAGATTTGTGTGTGTGTTCTTTGCTCAAAAGAAGAAAGTTCTAAGTGGGTTACATGGAAATTTGAAAGGGAAAATATAACTGCATAAGCCTGAGAGCCAAGCTGTCTAGCAGATGGCTGTGGCTGAGGCTTGTTAGGCCTTTCCTGGGGCTGAAAGTCATAGGGGATGAGATTAGCAGAGGCTGCAGAGTGTCAGCATCAGTGAAGGAGAGCTGGCTTCTCCTCTCGTCAGCTGTCGCTTCCAGTGCAAGACTGGAGACCTTGGGCTCTGTGGGCAGGTGAACCTGGGGCCGTGGGCATGCTTAGCAGCTCACGAGCTGTGTGACCCTGAGCAAGTCACTTCAATCTCTGAGGCTCAGAGTTTACAAATGAGAGTCCCACATGTTTCACCGGACTGTCAAACACAGTCAGTAACCGGTAGCTGTTTCCATCCTCCTCCCCATCCTCCCCGTCCTCCTCCCCATCCTCCCCGTCCTCTTCACCATCCTCACCATCCTCCCCATCCTCCTCACCAACATCCTCACCATCTTCCCTATCCTCCTCACCATCCTCCCCATCCTCCTCACCATCCTCCCCTTCCTCCCCATGATCCTCACCATCCTCCCCATCCTCCTCACCATCCTCCCCTTCCTCCCCATGATCCTCACCATCCTCGCCATCATCCTGACCATCCACACCATTCTCCTCACCACCTCCCCATCATCCTCACCATTCTCACCATCCTCCTCATCATCCTCACCATCCTCCCCATCATCCTCACCATCCTCCCCATCCTCCTCACCATCCTCCTCTTCCTCCCCATGATCCTCCCCATCCTCCCCATCCTCCTCACCATCCTCCCCTTCCTCCCCATGATCCTCACCATCCTCGCCATCATCCTGACCATCCACACCATTCTCCTCACCACCTCCCCATCATCCTCACCATTCTCACCATCCTCCTCATCCTCCTCACCATCCTCCCCATCCTCCTCACCATCATCCCATCCTCCCCATCCTCCTCCCCATCCTCGCCATCATCACCATCATCCTCTTCTTGCTGTGGTTACACCGGAAGTCTGTCTGTTTACAGGAGCCTTTTCCTGTATGAGTTTGTGACTCAGCTCTCGCTCTATGCTGTCTTCTAATCCTTCATTTTGGGCAATGTTGTTAACCGTCCCCGGTCAAGCAGACCTTCGAGTGAGTCGGTCGTGTCTCGGGGGCTGCCGTTACGTAGGCACCCTCTGATGGGCCACACTTCTGGTCCCCGTGGGAAACCCCCCGCCCTTCCCTCTTCTCTGCACAGAGCCTTTGGTGAAGTTAGTGCTGGTGGTGCTTGTAGAACACATGGGGTTCCAGCAACGTGCCGCTGTTCCAGGGTCTTGTGGCCGTGGTTACTCACGCTTTCCCCTCTGAAATCCTGCCAGATCCTCAAGATCTTCGTGGACAATCTCTTCGCCATTGTTCTGCTGAAGCAGGCCACCGCCGTGCGCTGCCTGGACATGAGTGCCTCCCGCAACAAGTTGGCCGTGGTGGACGAGAACGACATGTGCCTGGTGTACGACATCCACACCAAGGAGCTGCTCTTTCAGGTGACCCCCGGAGTGCTCAGGACAGGGCCCTTGGGTTAGAGACCCTCCCCTCACTTCCCAGCCCCCGCAGGAGGGGCCCTGGGGGAGCAGGGAGGTGCAGAAGCACAGAGTCTGAGAGCCCTGGCCCAGCGTGCCCCTTGCACACGAGCTGCACAAGTTGGCTGAGCCTTGTGGGCTTCGGTTTCCACACTGGGAAGATGGGCAAGTTATACCTTTCTTATAAGATCACTGTGAACAGTAAATGAGTAATAAAAAGTCTCAGTGGGGCCCCTGTGGGCTCTCCGTACGTGGGTTAACGTGAAGATGATTCTTGGGAAAAGTCTGCTTCTCACGGACCAGAGGCCCACCTGTGCCTATGATTGCCCTGAGACACAGTCAGGGAACAGGACCAGTTTTGTCACCTGAAAGGGGAGGGGAGGGGGAACCCTCCCTCTGCCATTTCACAGGGGTGCCCCGGAGCCAGCAGATGTGGAGTGTTTGAGGGGATAGGCACTGCTTCCACAACGCCTAGGCTGGAGGAAGTGTCGCTGGAGAAAAGGGCCCACAGGCCCCGTGCCCACTGCTGGCTGGCTTTCTGCTGGACTGGGCGCTGCGCTTTGCCTCTTGGGGCCTTTGTAAGTGGTCAAGGCCATTTGCCTGAAGCGAGTTCCCCACAGAGCTGAACCCTCCCCTGACTGGCTTCCTCAGCTGCTGCGGCTTTCCCTGTGTGGTGGGCAGAGTGAGGTCCCTTCATCACGGCGCTCTGTCCTCGGCAGTGGCATTAACGCGGCAGAGGAGTGCTGCCTCGGATTGGGAAGGGGATGCCTGGCTATCGCTGGGCTGAAGCGACTCCATAATAGCTACTTGCCCTCATCACTGGGAGCCAGAGTGGTTTCGAGGAAAGAAAGAGCACAGGATTTATCTTCAGACAGACCTGCCTTCACCCCTGCTTTCATCGCTTACTGTGCGATCTCGAGCAAGTCAGTGAACCTCTCTGAGCCTCAGTTGCTCTTTACCTCTAAAATGCAAGTAGCACTTGCCTTCTCCCAGAATTGCTGCAGGGCTAAACAAGGTGCCGAAGAACCTGGCTCAGCGCCTGGCACAAACGAGGGCCCTCGGTGTTGCTTCTCTTCTCCCAAGACTCAGCACCCACGGCCGCAGGTGTCACTGGGTTAGCAGGGCCCCAGTTGTGAGTCTGCAGCTGAGCCTCAACAGGAGTGGAAGAGCCTGTGTTCTTCCCAGCCCCCGCTGAGGGTTCTGCAGGAGGCAGAGGGGAGGTAATTCTCCAAGTTGCCAGGAGACACGGACGTTCCCAGCTATCTTTTTCTCCTCTCTGCTGCCCCGGCCGCCTGCAAACAGAAAACACTTACATTGTTTTTTCCTCATTATGAAAGTAATCCATGTTCATTATCAACGACTCAGCCATTATAACAGGTTCTAGGCAGAAAGGGAGGAACATCTGCTGGTCCCTGGGGCTCCAGAGCTGAGCAGAAAACTTTGAGGAGAAGTGAAGGGCATGGGTGCCTCCTGGGGTGACTGTAGTTTTGTTGTTCAGTTGCTAAGTTATGTCCAACTGTCTGTGATCCCATGGACTACAGCACGCCAGGCTTCCCTGTCCTTCACCACCTCTTGGAATTTGCTCAAACTCAGGTCCTTTGATTCAGTGATGCCATCCAACCATCTCATCCTCTGTCGACCCCTTCTCCTCCTACCCTCAATCTCTCCAGCCTCAGGGTCTTTTTGCAATGAGTTGGCTCTTCGCATCAGGTGGCCAAAGCATTGGAGCTTCAGCTTCAGTCTTTCTAATGAAAAATTTGGGGTTAATTTCCTTTAGTATTGACTAGTAGGATCTCCCTGCTTTCCAAGGGACTCTCAAGAGTCTTCTCCAGCACCACAGTTCTAAAGCATCAATTCTTTGGCTCTCAGCCTTCTTTATGGTCCAACTCTCACATCCATACACGACTACTGGAAAAACCATAGCCTTGACTAGATGGACCTTTCTCGGCAAGGTGCTGTCTCTGCTTTTTAATACACTATCTAGGTTTGTCATAGCTTTTCTTCCAAGGAGCAGTGCCGTTTAATTTCATGGCTGCAGTCACCATTTGCAGTGATTTTGGAGCCCAAGAAAGTAAAATCTCTCACTATTTCCATTGTTTCCCCATCTATTTGCCATGAAGTGATGGGACCAGATGCCATGATCTTAGTTTTTTGAATATTGAGTTTTAAGCCGGCTTTTTCACTCTCCTCTTTCACCTTTATCAGAAGGCTCTTTAGTTCCTCTTCACTTTCTTCCTTTTGAGTGGTATCATCTGTGTATCTGAGGTTGTTGTTATTTGTCTCAGCAGTTTTGATTCCAGCTTGTGCTTCATCCAGCCTGGCCTTTTGTATGATAAACTCTGCATATGAGTTAAATAAGCAGAGTGACAATATAGAGCCTTGATACACTCCTTTCCCAATTATGAACCAGTCTGTTATTCTAAGTCCAGTTCTAACTGTTGCTTCTTGACCTGCATACAGGTTTCTCAGGGGGACAGGTAAGGTGGTCTGGTATTCCTGTCTCTTTAAGAATTGTCTACAGTTTGTTGTGATCCACAGGCTTTAGCGTAGTCCATGAGGCAGAAGTAGATGTTTTTCTGGAATTCCCCTGCTTTTTCTGTGATCCAGCAGATGTTGGCAGTTTGACCTTTGGTTCCTCTGCCTTTTCCAAATCCAGCTCGTACATTTTAAAGTTCTTTGTTCATGTACTGTTGAAACTTAGCTTGAAGGATTTTACATGTGTGGATTGTCAGCACAGAGACAATGTATTATTTTCTACTTTTAAAATAACTCACTGTTCTCTTTCTTATTATAAAAAACAATAGACATTCATGACCAAAAGAAAATTTGAGGCAAACAAAAAAACATAGGAAATAAAAAATTACCCACAATCTCATCTACCCCCAAACAATCAGTGGTAATTGTTTGGGATCTATCCCTTTAAACCTTCTTCCGTGACTAGCTTTGTTTATTCATTCTTTAATAGAACTAGATCCCACTTTGCTGATTTTCCCACTTCCTATGTAATGATTAATCTTTGGGGATAATTTTTCAGAAGTGATGCTTACCTGAAGAATTCCAGCACACACAGTGCAGAGAGGAGCTTGCTCCTCCTCTGTGCTGTCCATTTTGTGTCTGATCCCTTCTTCCCTGACCTTCCCTACAACCCATGTTAGCAGCTTAGTGTGATTCAGGCCTTTGGGAGCCAGTTCCTGGCCGAGTGTAGGAGTGGAGCCATCCCCTCACCGTCCGTTGCCCACAGGAGCCCAACGCCAACAGCGTGGCCTGGAACACCCAGTGTGAGGACATGCTCTGCTTCTCGGGCGGCGGCTACCTCAACATCAAGGCCAGCACCTTCCCTGTGCACCAGCAGAAGCTGCAGGGCTTCGTGGTCGGCTACAATGGCTCCAAGATCTTCTGCCTCCACGTCTTCTCCATGTCGGCCGTGGAGGTGCCACAGGTGATCCGGCACCCTGTCTGCCCCCAGCCAGGGCAGGGCCTAGGATCCCGGGGGCAGCCAGGGAGGGAGTGGAGAGGAGACAGGGTGGAGAGACGGGCGTGGCAGCGATGGTCAGGCGGGAGGCGCTCTGGACCTGAACCTGAGCCCCGTCTCCACCCTTTGCAACCTCTGGGTGTCTTTGGGCAAGCAGCTCAGCCTCCCTGAGCCTCCATGTCTTTTTGATTGCCCTCTCCTGGAAGGGACAGAGAAGGTATGGAAGGTCGCTTGGCAGCAGACAGCGTGTTTCCCTGAGAGCCATGCATACAGCTTGTGAGATCTTAGTTCCCCAGCCAGGGATCGAACCTGGGCCCCGGCAGTGAAAGCGCTGACTCCTAATCACTGCTGTGCTGTACTTGGTTGCTCAGTCATGTCCGACTCTCTGCGACCCTGTGGACTGTAGCCCGCCAGGCTCCTCTGTCCATGGGATTCTCCAGGCCAGAATACTGGAGTGGGTTGATATGCCCTCCTCCAGGGGATCTTCCCAACCCAGGGGATTTAACCCAGGTCTCCCGCATTACAGAAGGATTGTTTACTGTCTGAGCCGCCAGGGAAGCCCGAGAATACTGGAGTGGGTAGCCTAACCCTTCTTCAAGATATCGTCGCAACCCAGGGATTGAACCAGGATCTCCTGCATTGCAAGTGGATCCCTTACCAGCTGAGCCACCAGGGAAACCCTCTAATCACTGGACTTCCAGGGAATTCCCGGGAATCACTCTTTTATTTACTTATTCACTTTTGGCTGTTCTGGGCCTTCACTGCTGCGTGAGCACCTCTCTAGCTGCGGCGAGCAAGGGCTGCTCTCTAACTGAGGCGCGGGGGCTTCTCTTGTTCCAGAACATGGGCTTCTGTGGTTGTGGCTTCCAGGCTCTAGAGCACAAGCTCAGTAGTTGAGGTTCAGAGGCTTAGTTGCTTCTCAGCATCTGGGATCTTCCTGGACCAGGGATTGAACCCATGTCTCCTGTATTGGCAGGCAGATTTTTTACTACTGAGCCACCAGGGACGCCCCCTCCCCAGAGTCATGTTAAATATTGTAGAATGTATGCCCTAGACCATTCCTATATGTATATATAATAGATGCATAGTACACTCTTCTGAGTATATGATTTTATGTAAACATTTTGAAACAAAAGTGCAACCATACTGTAAATACTGTTTGCTCCTGGAGATGAAACCTCAGCTTCACCATATTTTCACTGAATGCGGATTTTAAATAAGAGAGACTTTTCATCACCTCCCCTCACCTCTGTCTTCTAGTTAACCTGATTTTACATGTTTGCAGACCCATCACTTTGTAGGCGTTATTGGCCGTCACCTAGCAATTGGGCTTTTCCACCCAGCAATCTATTGGAAACATGACTCCACATGAGTAAATATGTTTCTCTAGCATTTAGAATACTGAGATGATTGTAGAGTCACATGTAGTCGGAGGAAATCAGACAGAGATCCTTTGTAACCACTTGCCGAGGCGACCTCGCTGGTAGCAGTTTGCAGAACCACAGTACAAAATCTATCACCTGGGTAGCTACGCTGCACCAGCACCTCCAGCCCAAGAGGACCCTAACCACACTGGCTTCCCGCAGCCCCATTGGTTTTTACTTTATAATTTGATTTACTTAATTTTTTTCGTCTGTGCCAGGCCCTTGTCGCCGCTGCGCAGGCTCTTCTCGAGTTGCGGAGAGCAGGGGCCGCTCTCTAGTTGGCAGTGCGTGGGCTTCTCATTCTGGGGGCTCCTCTTGTTGCAGGGCCCGGGCCCAGGCGCCGTGGCTCCCGGGCTCTAGAGCACAGACAGGCTCTAGAGGGGCCTGGCACGTGGGGGTCTTCCCAGGTCAGGGATCGAGCCCGTGTCTCCTGCGTTGGCGGGCGGATTCTTCACCACCGATCCAGCAGGGAAGCCCTGCCCCCTTGTTCTGATGACTGCTTTCTGTCCCGTCACACGATGTCCACAGCACACTCAGCCAGTTGGACAGTCATGCCGTTTACAGCTTCTTTGCTCCTGTAGGTGGTGGGCATCTTCCCAGCCAGGTCTTTGCACCAGTCCCAATATAGCTCTGTGGTATACTTTCCCCAGAGTGAAAATTGCTGGGTCAAAGGTCACGGCCATGTGGAGGATTTGTAGACATGTCTCCAGATCGCCCTTCGCTGGGCTCTGTCAGTCGGTGCCCCCTCCAGACACCCCACCTTCACTCACGCTCTCTGCTTTGGCTCTTTTTTCTTTTGCTGTGCCAGGCGGCATGTGACATCCTAGTCCCACCAGCCAGGGATCAGACTCACACCCCCTGCCCTGGAAACACGGCGTCTCAGCCATTGGGCCACTGGGGAAGTCCCTTGGCTTCTTGTACAGCGCGGGGCTGGGGCCTGCTTCTTGCTCTAAACTGACGAAGACACCCTTGTTACTGACTGCTTCGGGAATGAATAGAGCCTGACACAGAGCAATTATTCAGTACGTGGTAGTGGAATTCAGATCTAAGGAAAAGAAGAAAGCCACAGAAAGGAGGGGAGAGATGGGTGGAATCGGGGCAGAAGGAGGGGCAAGAACCCCTCCCCCCGCAGGACCTTTTCCCCGCAGCCCTCTCTGCTCCCCAGCCCGTGCCCTGGCCCCACAGCCGCTAGAAACGCAGCCTTCCTCCATCGAGCAGACAGGCCGCGCTGAGCGCGAGTTTTCCTCTAGCACTGCTGCCCTGACCTCGAAGATAACAGTTTGTTGCTCCCTGATTGTGGCCGGCCCAGAGGAGCTGGAGGGGCGGCCCTGGGCGCCTCTGCCAAGCCCTGCAGATTCAGGAGCCAGGGCCCCCAGGGCCGCACCAGGGCCGTCCTGCTGACGCAGCAGCTCGGAGCTGCCAGGGGTCAGGAGAGGCAGCCCCAAGACAAAGGCGATTTATCTGTCACCCCTGCCTCCAGCCGGCTTGTGGTTTTGGCCCAGAGGCGAGGGAGAAAGCAGCAGGCCCGCTCTGGGGATTTCTGGTTTCCTTTCGAAATTGACATCATCTTGTGCAAGAACGGGTTCGTCAGGGCTGCCAAGTAGAGCGGCGAGCCCCGGATCGGTCCGGCTCCTTGGGGCGGTGGTGACTTCATGCTTGGAATGCGACAGTGAGACTGCTCAGAGCTCAGAGGGCATTTGTTCGGTTTGAATACTTTTAAAGCTCCTGTTCTCAGATGGCGCCTCCCAGGCCAGCCTGTGTCTTAACTGTGGCTTCCGTGCTCAGTTGGTCATCCATATCCCGTCCCACCCTCATGGGGCTCCACCTGGGGGCCCCTTGAGGGGAGACAACTAGCTTTGAGTTCTGACCCTGCCCCCTAACCAGCCACGGCCTGGAGCAGCCCCTTGCCCTCCGTGCAGTGGAGCTGAATGCGTCCGTCTTTGAGATTTTGTCTGGCCCAATTCCTATTATTCTTCTTCTCGACCTTTAAATAGCAAACACTACAAAACAACTAACTTGGAACAAAGGTGGTCTACCAGAGGAGCTTAGAAAGGAGAGCTCCTCGTTCTCGGGGAGTGTGCGGAGGCTTCTGTGAGGTGATGACACTTCATCTGAGCCCAGAAAGGCTTGGAAAGATGGAGAGGGGCTGCAAATGTGTTCTGTGCTGAGAAGTGCAGCGTGGGAGGGAGCAGGCTCACTTTCTCCCGGCACCTTCCCATTTTCAAAGCACTGGTTGCCAGTGGGCTGGGCAGGACATGGCAACAGAAGCTGATCCGTTCACCCCAAATCCCTCAGCGAGGATGTGGGCTCGCCAGGCCAGGATTCTAGCCCGACCACTCCCGGTTTCACAGCCTGCTGCCCACCTCGGAGGGAGGAGAGCTGGGCGGGGAGGCCGGGTGGAAAAGGTGAGCCTTCAGCAGCAATCTTGCTGTTAGTTTCCTTCAATCTGAAGCTAAAAAACAGGACAGGAAATTTCAAAGATAAAGGCCCTGAATGGAGAAAACAGCACTTCCAGCTCCACATTTGGGAACGATTAGCACAGAAGTTCTGACTGATTGATGTCCCCTGCCCAGGAGGCCCGGGCAGAGGCAGCGCCTCAGCCCCACTTGCTGGCCTTTTGCTGTGGAAACCACCACGGTCCAGTTCACCCTTGTTTTCCTCTGCAGGACACACACACACACACACACACACACACACACACACACACACACACACGAAGCAGAGAGGAGCACAGAACCTGGTCCGCTTGCCCCCGGCCCAGCCCCAGGGCTTCTGCGTTCCACTTCTGGGCCCTTAACAGGTCACTCGAGTCTCAGTCCCTGGGCAGTAGTCGGGGGATCACGACACCTGAGCGCTGAAGAACTGATGCTTTTGAACTGTGGAGAAGACTCTTGACAGTCCCTTGGACAGCAAGGAGATCCAACCAGTCAATCCTAAAGGAAATCAGTCTTGAATATTCATTGGAAGGACTGATGCTGAAGCTCCACTTTGGCCACCTGATGCGAACAGCCGACTCATTGGAAAACAGCCTGAAGCTGGGAAAGACTGAAGGCAGGAGGAGAAGGGGGCAACAGAGGATGAGATGGTTGGATGGCACCACTGATTCAATGGACATGAGTTTGCGCAAGCTCCAGGAGATAGTGAGGGACAGGGAAGCCTGGCGTGCTGTAGTCCATGGAGTCGCAAAGAGTTGGACACGACTGAGTCAACAACACCTACCACCCAGGGCGGTGGGACTCCAAAAGCACTTCGGAAACCTAAAAAGAGAAGTTAAGAGGAACCATTCACAGGTATTAGGGCGAGGCATCCCAGGTGAGGGATGGGAGAAAGGTTCCCAGCGCCAGGGACGAGGAGAGGGCAGCCTTTCTTGGGATCCGCAGGTTTCTTGGCCCTCTCCACAAGAGGCCATCCCATGCCTCTTCCTCTTGGTAACGTCGTTCATTCCTTCAGCAGGATGAACAGGCATTAGGTGGAGACTGAGGGCCTGCCGGGGGAGATCAGTACAACCCCGCTGCCACCCTCGGGTTGTGCAGGCCTTGAGGGGGCAGGCTTATAATTAAAATAGAACCTGAGGTCGGGACAAGGGGCAGACTCCTTCCCTTGAGGGAAGGGAGAAGTGACATTTTAACAGGGCCTGTGAAGTGACTTGAGCTTCCCTGGTGGCTCAGATGGTAAAGAATCTGCCAGCACTGCTGGAGACCCTGGTTGGATCCCTGGATCAGGAAGATCCCCTGGAGAAGGGAATGGCAACCCACTCCAGTATTCTTGACTGGGAAATTCCATGGACAGAGGAGCCTGGTGAGCTACAGTCCATGGGCTCACAGCAGAGCTGGACATGACTGAATGATTAACAAAGTGACTTACGTAACTTTGCAAAGAATGAGGGGGGCAAGGGCACTCCAGGTGAGGGTGACATCTTGTAATGAGGCCCCCCTCTCCCCCCAGCCCTGGAGGCGGGCACAGCCCGTGGGGGTGGCGGGGAGGTGAGTGGAGGCGTGTGCTGTGAACACGATGCTTCAGTGGCTGTGAACGGAGTGGCCGATGGAAGGCCGTCAGCGGGGCCGGGGGAGGCCTGAGCTGGGTGCTGGGGGTCCTTGTGGCCCGGCTCTGTGGGCTCAGGCTTCGTGCACCTGACTCTGTGCATTGCTCTGAGAGCAGTCTTCTCTCCTGCTGCTAAACCCCTCCAGTCTGCCCCGATGTACCAGTACCTGGACAGGAAGATGTTCCGAGAAGCCTACCAGATCGCCTGCCTGGGCGTGACCGACACCGACTGGCGCGAGCTGGCCATGGAGGCCCTGGAAGGACTGGAGTTTGAGACAGCGAAGAAGGTGAGCGCCCGTTCGCGTGAGCCGGGGCGCTTGTCCTCGCGGGCTCCCTAGCAGAGGCCGAAGCCTGCCCTCCTGGGCTCTGGGCTCAGACTGGCTTGTGCTGGGGCCCCAGCTCAGCCACCTTCTGACGGCGAGCCTCAGCCGCTCACAGCCTTGCCGAGGCTGCTCACGCGTAAGAGCTGGGTGACCACAGGGCCGCTTCTCACAGACTTGCAAGGACCTGATGTGTGTAAGGCCCGCCGCACAGAAGGGGCATCCTCTAGAGTCTGCCAGCAGCCTTGTTAGCTCTCATCCGCGCCCAGCGCCCAGCTAAAGCGTGCCCGTCGGCACGCAGTCAGCGGTGGCTTTTATCATCGGTGCGGGCATCTGCCGGTAGTGGGCAGTTTATTACGCAGCTCTGTTCTCGGCGCTCCGCTAGGTCCATTGGACGAAATGGTTGGGTTCTCTGATTCTGACCCAGTGCCGCTCCACACACACCTTCACAGCTGGATTCATGGCCTCTGTTCACGGCGGTGCTGCCTGGCTGAGTCTGTTAAAACTCCAGAAATGCTTGAAGACATTTGCCCCCTTATCACACGGTAGGAAAAGTCCAGCCACATCTCTGAGATGGGTTTTCATCTGGAACCTCAGGCGGGGGAATGAGTGGCTTCCAATCATGTCTCCCCCGCTTCCCTCTCCCCTTTTTGTTCCCACAGTTCGTGGACCAGATCCTCAGTTAGCCCGTACCCCCAGCTGGTGGGCAGGGGGCTGCAGAAGGGGGTGGTATCCGCCCTGTGCTAGGCTGAGGCTGCTGCGCCTGGAAAGAGAGTGGACGGAGACTGGGCCGGGACTGGGCAGGCTGGCTGGGTGCTGCGGTGCCCTCACGGGCTGGCTGGGGACTGGGCAGCCTGGCTGGGCACAGTTGTGCCCGCACGGGCTGGCAGACCCCAGGGAGCCTCGTCCTCCCACTCCGTCAGCAGGGACGGGAGGAACACCCACCAGCTGACATGCCTGCATGACCTGGTGTCCTTAGGCTTCACCCCCGCATTGTAGAAGGGGTTCTAAAACTGCCAGTGGTTGGCCAAACGCTGGCTGTGATTAAAACAAGTAAGATTATCATGATGTAGTAATTATCTGTATCGGTCTTAGATCTAGGAAGTGTCTGAAAAGTGGTAACAGAGGAGGGAGGGCTGTTGCGGATTCTTGAGAACTCAGAGGGGAAAGAAGGCAAGTCCGTGGAGGGGTTTCCACCACCACCACATACCCCCCGCCCCCTGCCGCCCCCTAGAAATGCCAGGAGGGGTGAAGGGTGACACAGGGGTCCTAGATGGTGTTTTGTTTGTTTTTAGCCTGGATTGCAGTGAGAAGTCTTTCAGAGATCGTCAGTTCCTTATGCCCAGGAACTAGGCATCAGTTTCTTCCCAGACTCAGCCAACACTGCCTAGCACAATTGTTGTCGTCCAGTCGCTCAGTCGTGTCCGACTCTTTGCGACCCCATGGAATGTAGCCTGCCAGGTTCCTCTGTCTGTGGAATTCTCCAGGCAAGAATACTGGAGTGGGCTGCCATTTTCTTCTCCAAGGGATCTTCCTGACCCAAGGATCGAAGCCCCTTGAACCCGCATCGGCAGGTGGGTTTTTTACCCCTGAGCCACGTGGGAAGCCCACTTAGCACGGTACCTCAGACCGTTAGGAGTGCAGCAGATATGATTGGACAAAAACTAACCTGAAATTCCTCCCCCCACCATCCTGTATCCCCCAAACCCTCCCTGAGAATAGAGGTTATTTATCGTGTGAAGCCCACAGAATTTTAACCGTAGACTAGAACTTGATCATTTTAGCCAGATTCCGAACCGCCTGGCTGCGATTTGCTGCTTTGCAAAGTCTCCCAGGCACCGGAGGGCACAGGGTAGGTCCCTGTGATAGGCCAGCGCCTCCACTAGGTGGCGCAGGAGAGCTGCCTTGCCTGCCACACGGCGGCCTGAGCAGAACTCCGTTCCCACACCTCCCCCTGCTTGAGGTTATCCTGGGGCCTTGTGACTCTGACCGCTCCGACCAGGGCACCCCTGACTCTGCAGGATGTGTCAGGGATGAAAGAACTCGGAGACAGGTTTCTCACGGTGGCAAGTCCTGGAATCCTAGCCAAGCAGACCTAGAAGGCCCACAGACGGGACCTGCTACCTTGCCCCCGTCTGGAGAAAGCTGTTGGCAGCCTGGAGGTGGAGCCAGGGCAGGTTCAGCGGCCCCAGCCAGGACTGAGACCCCGAAGGCTCCTTCTTTCTTCTCTGCCTCTCGGCCAGACGTCCCCGTCACGTTGCTTCCAGGAAGCCCGGTCTCGAAGGTGGCTTGTCAGACCTCCTGCGTGGCGATGGGTGCTTTGGGCCGTCCACCCCTTTGCTCACGTGATGCCTGCCTGACTCCTTCAGGGGACCCCTCTCTAGGGGTGCCCTCTGTTAGCTTCCTGCCCTTCAGCGCTTTGCTGAGTCCTGCCTTCCGCCACTGTCCATTGCTAGTTAGTGAGTCTGCATTCTCCAGGGCGTTCAGTTTGTAACTGTACAGCTCTTGGCTCAGGGATGGTTCGTGGTCTCTTTCACCTGCCTGCCTCACCTTTTAGAATACGGGCCCCTGAATTGCAGGAGGGAACAAAAGCCAGGTCGTAGCGGTCTCTGGGTCTCCAGCCCCTGACAGGACGCTTGGCCCTGCAGGATGAAAAGATGAAGTCACTCTGTGGTCATCCGTGAGGCAGCTGGAGGCCGGGTGACCTGTCTGCTTCCCCGGCCTTTTAGGATGGAGGGTGTCATGCAGCTAAGCAGAGAGAGCAGTTGGCGGGGGTGGTGGTTCTAAGGCTGCAGGCTCTGCTGCCTCCTGCGGGTGCGTGTCAGCCCGTTTCCCATGGGACGGTGCAGAGGAGCACGCCTGGGAGGACGCTGGCAGCAAAGGCCCATGAAGAGCCTCCTGATGGGCGGGCTGTGCTCCATTGCAGCCCTTGCAGGATCTGAAAGCTGCAAAAGAGGCTTAGCAAACAGCCGTTCTCCTGCAGAAGGCTGCCTCGAATGTTCTAGTAGCCCATGGGTTGAAATCTCTGGCTTTACAGTGAGTCCATGGCAAGCTGCACTGGTCAGGTTTATGTAAGAGTTTGCTTCCAGGGACAAGGAGTGATTCATTGCCTGCCTCCCTCTTCCAGAAACCATGTCTGTTCCTTCTCAGCTCTGCCCCGTCCCCTCCCTCAGTGCCGCCCTGTGTGTGCCCTGTGGAAGGCATGGCTGTCTCCCACGCTCAGCCCCGGTCACTAGGGTGGACGTGCGGGGTCTCCTCGGTCGGTCCCTGCCCCCACTCCCCCTCTGATGCCGCTGCCTCAGAGGCTCCGTGGGCCTGGCCCTCCCTGGTGCATAGAGAATGCGCAAGCCAGCCCCGCTGCCGACTGCACCGTCTGGGTTGACCTGGTCCCAGAGCGAGCGATGCATCCTTTGTGCGGACTAATCCGGGGAGAAAGCCCCGCCTCCGTGAGTGGCAGAGCCCTCCCAACACATGGTGATTAATCAGCGCTCACTTCTCCCTGCCCCCCCTCGCCGCCCCCTTACTGGCTCACTTTCTAAAGCTTGACTTCCCGCCCGCAGCCAATCACCCACTTTTGAAGCCCAGAAGGCAGCTGATTTTCTTTCATTTCTTCTTCCCCTGTAGGCCTTCACCAGAGTACAAGACCTCCGGTATTTAGAGCTCATCAACAGCATTGAGGTAAAGGATGAGGTGTTCTTCCTTCTCGGGGCAGCGCACACGCTCTGTCGGTGGTTTCCAGGCGGGTGCCTGGAGGCCACGTGGCAGGAGCCCACAGGTGTCCGGGAGAGGGCAGGGCGCCCGCAGAGGGGGCCGGCGCGTGGGAGCCAGGAGTCCGGACTGTCCCCTGGGAGCTGGGTGAGCCCAGTGGGTGCCTCGTCTGTCAGAGATCTGGCTTCTTGTTTGGGAAATGGGACGAGACCGACCTCGCAGGGTTGCTGGGAGGGCTAAACAGTGGGATGAGACCGACCTCGCAGGGTTGATTAAACAGGTTCTTGGGAGCCAGATTCCGTGCTCACAGTGCCTGTTAGCTCGTCACCACCCTCTCTAGGGCTGCACAGCATGCCCGTGGAGGCAGCGTCTCCCAAATGCACGTGGTCTGCACCCACCCCCGGGACGGGCCCTGGGGAGGGGGTGCTGCACCCTCAGAACACTCAGCCCTCCCCGTAGCCTGCCCTCTTCATCGGCCCCCCTGGGAGCGGTGGGAGCCCCAAGAGGCTGGTTCCGCCTTCACCGTTTGCTGAGGGATGGGAGACTGTTCTCTATCCCCGTGTCTCTTCATGCTGTCTGTCTGTGAAAAGGTGTACGTATTTATCCTTCAGAACAGATTTATTGTGAGGCTCTGGGAATGTGAGATACATTTGAATTCACATATGGAAGTTGCGAGGAAACCAGCAAATGTCTTGTCCCTCTGGCTCAGTTCAGCATCCTAAACACCTGTCGCGGGCCAGGCCGCATGCTGAGCCCCATGGGCAGAGAGCCGCATGGAAGAGGCCTGCGGGAGCTCACAGCCGGCCCGGCCTGGTAATCGTTGCCATTTGTTGAGTGCCTGCTCCGGGCCGCACGCATGAGCCACGTGTACACGATTTTACAGCCTCACAACAGCTTCGTGAGGCAGCTGCTCTTCGTATCCCTATTTGAGAAATAAAACTAAGGCTCAGAGAAGCTGTGTCTGCATCCCCAAGGCAGAAGGCCGGGTTGGAATTCAAGCCAGTTCTGTCTTCCAGGCCCCTGCGGTCCCTAGTTGGGGCCGTGTCGCCTTCTAAGAAGCTGCTCCCAGAGCTCGCCCCGCACAGCCCCGCCCTCCCCAGCACATCTTCTGTGTCCTTACCTGCACGGGGCGGGGAGTATTCAGAGTTGTCTACCCACAGCGGCCAGGACTGCTTATGACTAATAGGGGCCGTGTTTGTAGGTCAACCGGTCTGGATCTAGGAGTCTTAAGACAAGGCCACGGTGCGTAATTTTTTCTCTATGCAAAAGTAACCGGCCTCTGTGAGGACCGACTCTGGCTGTTTATCACGTCTTCCTGAGATCACACGTGCAGTGTCTTCCGACGTGTTCTGAGCCAGGCGGAGTAACCTTGAAAGAACTGTCTCTGGAAAAAGAGTAAAGGGCCTTTGAGCGAGGATCCATTTCGCTTGCTCGGAGGCCTCAGTGGCTTGCTTCTAGGCATTCACCATATTCCAGAGAACCCGGGTTCCTTACCAGGCGCCTCTTGGGTCAGTGAGCTGCCGCTGGGCTGAGAGCAGGCTGGAGAGAGAGAGTCTGTCTGCGCGATTCTTACTCGCTAAGCCCATGGAATCGTTTGCTCTGATCCTAGTGAGGTTCTGGGGCCTGCAACAGATTTGGCCTAAATTCCACACCCCGCAAAACCTATTTCTTTATCTCACTGAGATTTTAATTTATTTCCTACAATTAGGAGTCAGCTTATTTGGCTGACTAGCGTAAACTATGTATAGTGTGGTTCTGTTTTCCTTTTGGTTTTTATAAATTCTTTTCTGTCAGTGGGGAAGCTTGTTGCCTCCAGCTGTTGTAACTTTCACCAGCTTGTCTAGGAGTTTGATTCGGTGTCGCGTGTTCCTCCTCTGCGGTGCACTTGCTAGAAACCAAGCAAAGGGAAACTGCCGGGGATGAGATATGGGAGCCACTGAGTGTTTACAGGTAGCTTGAGCTGCAGACTAATGGCTGCTCCCTGCCACGGCGGGAGGAGGGCCCCGCTTGCTGTCAGCCTCAGCACTGCTGCGCCTCTGCGTGCGTGTGATCGTGTACACATCGATCACGCGTGCAGCGTGGAGCAGGCACTCGACAGGTGCGTCCTTGGGGACGGTCACTGGTTTCCGCAGGCAGGATTATGTAGGGCAAAGAGCGTCTGGAGTCAGACGCAGTCCAACCCCAGCACCGTGTGATCCCACCCGCCCCTCTCCCGAGGCTGGGCTCCCGGCATTGTGACCCGGCTGAGGGGCACCCGGCGCCTGGCGGATGCTCGGCACACAGCGTCGCTCGCCTTCTCTTCAGTGGAAGGAACATGAGACTCGCTATCCTCTGCTGTTGCTCTTTTTCTCAGGAGGAAATGCTAAAATACTCTCTCCCTGTCCACCATGATCACGAGTCACAACCCAGCCAAGCCAGGCCTGGGGGTTTGGGAGTTCTTGGAGCTTGGGGGTCCCCAGGAGTGGGCAGCACACCCCATCCTAACCATGCAGTCGCTTCCTTGGAAGGGTACGTAAGGAAGCCACTGTGAGGAGTTTCCACTAAACAAGTTTGCATCTCTTTTGATCTTCCCTCATCTGGTGAAAAAGAAAAAAAAGCTGCTTTTGTTGTCAGGCATTCCCACCAGAAACCGAGGTGAGAGACACAGCAGCCCAGGAGCCAAGCGTAGGTTCCAGTAGGAAGGCCCAGGGGCTTAACCTGAAATAGCCACGGCGGACCTTTGCGAAGGGCGCTTCCTGCCACGGCTGCGGAGACCATTTCCTGTGCTTCTAATTTTTCCAGGAGCGGAAGAAGCGGGGAGAGACCAACAATGACCTGTTTCTGGCAGATGTGTTTTCCTACCAGGGGAAGTTCCACGAGGCCGCCAAACTGTACAAGAAGAGCGGGCACGAGAACCTCGCGCTCGACATGTACACGGAACTGCGCATGTTCGAGTACGCCAAGGTAACCACCGCCGCCTCCAGGCTGTCTTCCCAGACGCCACGTGGAACGGACCATGGCCCGCAGCCTCGGAAAGGGCGTGGGCAGGTTGGTCAACAGGGGCACCGTTGGCAGCCACTGAACGGGTAGAGCTGGCCCTCCGCCGACCTTTTAGGCTGACGTCACAGGGGGCAGAGCATGGTGGTTCAGACCCGGTGGATGGTGCGTCCTAACCAGCAGAGTCCCCTTGGTAAGGGTTGGGGGTTCTGTCTCCCACAAGTTCCCTCCAGCCTCTGTCAGAAGCCGCTGAGTGTCCGTGTCCTCAGGCCCGAGCCGGCTCTGCTGTCGTCACGGGGGCCCGTGTGGTTCACTCTGGGCAAGGCCTCCTGAGTGCCGGCTCCTCTTAGCGCTGGGCTTCGTGCAGGGCATCAGAGGTGCCACGACAGAGGCCCTGCCCATGTGCAAGCCCACCACCCCCGTCACCCATGTAGGGTGGAGGGCTGATATCCTCTTGCACATGGAGGTCCTGGTAAGCCGAATCTCCAGGTCTGGGCCGTTAAAGGCACTCAAGGGTCTTCCCGGAGCAGCTCCTCATGGCTTGTGTGAGAGCAGGTCCCCCGCGGCGCCCAGACCACCAGGAAACCTGCAGGCGGCCCGAGCGCAGGTGAAGAGAGGGTGGGCGCCTAGAGCAGCCAGGTCTGCCTGCCCCCATTTGTCGTTCAGTCGCTCAGTTGTGTCTGACTCTTTGCGACCCTACGGACTTTGCAGCACGCCAGGCTTCCCTGTCCTTCGTCTCCCGGGGCTTGGTCACGTCCATTGAGTCGGTGATGCCATCCAACCATCTCATCCTCTGTTGCCCCCTTTTCCTCCTGCCTTCTAGCATTAGGGTCTTTTCCAGAGAGTCAGCTTTTCGCATCAGGTAGCCAAAGTGTTGGAGCTTCAGCTTCAGCACGAAGGTACCCTTGTTACCCTCTTTCCCAGTAACCTCATGGCCTCAGAATGTTCAGTGAGTCATCAACCACAAGCAGTTAGAGGCTGTTCATGATAATTATCTAGCAAGTTTAAGATGGAAAGCCCTCCCCATCATCCCCCTGCACTTCTGTTCCTGAGGACGGCTGCGCGCTCTTGTCTTTGGTGCCTCTGTGAGGCCTTGGGTAAATGGCAGTACCTGGGTTGCTGTGATGCAGGCCCGGACTTGCTGGTCCTCAGCACCTGGCTGAGGACCGGGCCCCAGCCTGTCTCTTCCTTGGTGATTCCTTCATTTCGTCCCTCAGGTCTGGCTGCTTCAGCTGACCCCATTTTGCCCTCTTCAACTTTTGTACCCTCCCCTCCCTCCAAACCCCAGCACACGCTCGTGCGTGCGTGCACACACACACACGCGCACTATGTAACAGTGTGATCACACTGAGAACACCTAACTCTCTTTCTGGGGATAATAGCGTTTAAAGCAAGGATTAAAACCTTGAACTAAAGGAGCAAATCCCTGAGTCTAGAATGTGGGCACTGGGATTGGCTAGTCATGGTGGTTCTTCTGGGCCAGCCGCCCTCACAGAACCTCTGAGCAGTCCCGTGGGCAGCCGCGGCATCGGGGACGGTGCCTGGCCCTGCTGTCCCGGGAGCGGGCGTGAGGGCTGGCCTCCCTGTGCGTGACCTGGGGAGGCACTTCACTTTGCTCAGTCTCCATCTCATTCTCGGAGGGTGACCTTGCCCAGCTCAGCTCAGAAAGGTTGGGAGAACGAGCAAGGCCAGGCGGGACCACAGCATGCTTGTCCTTCAGGGCTGCCCCCTACCCACCCCGCCAGGGACAGAACGCACAGGCTTTGTGAAGGAGCCTGCCCCAGCCCCGCAGCCCGGCTCCAGAAGCTCTGACCTAACTGAAGTTGAGTCTAAATGCTTCCTCTAACAAGATGGCTTTCCAGAGGTTCTTTGGAAAGAACCCCCATCACACTTCCGGTGGGCTTTGTGCGCCTAGAGTCTCCCACTCAGAAAGGCAGCCATTTGCACAGCCCATCTGGTCTGCCTCTCCATAAAGGTAAATACGCTGGGCATTGTTTTTGGCCTCAGCCTTTGGTAAAATTCCAAGTAGGATCCCAGTAGGGTGGTTCCATTTCGGCCCCCTCCCCACCCACAGTCTGGGAGCATGTGTACATACATATTACGTCGGGGGGTCGGGGGGACACAGTGCTTATTAACGTGGCATGTTTTTGTTTACTTGAAAATTGCTTCCCAAGATTCAATCTGGTTTTCAGAAAATTTTTAAATTACATTCCCACGTACAAATAAATTGTATGCTTTCCGGGTAAGTGACATGTTTATCTGGTGATAAAGGGGATTATAGTGCTCTTAACTCTCATGTAGTATGTCCTGATCAGAATCACGGAGCGCAAGGGCACTGTTTAGTCTTGCTCGTCACTCAGCACGGCCTCTTTCTGTCCACTCCAGGACAACGCCTTTGCCACGGCCCCAGATAACGTGTAAATCAGCGCCGTGGAACCAAAGAACCTCTGGAAAGCCATCTTGTTAGAGGAAGCATTTAGACTCAACTCCAATTAGGTCAGAGCTTCTGGAGCCGGGCTGCGGGGCTGGGGCAGGCTCCTTCATGAAGCCTGTGCGTTCTGGCCCTGGCTGAGCCAACCAGCCAAGCTCCTGGCTCGACCTTGGCCTCTGACCCTTCTCACCACAGATATACTGCAGTCCATGAGCACTCACTCTGAAGGACATTTCTGTTCTTTCAGGATGCCTGTTTTCTCCAGCCGCTCACCCCCTTTAACCAACCCAGTCAGCAGAGCTCTGGCTTTGCTTTGGCATAAAGGGTCAGCACTGTAGCTACCAAGAGTAAAGGCCGTGTCCTTAAGGGCCCAAGCCAGGCGTCTCCGGTTCCGGCGGCCGCCATCCTAGCCCCCTCCCATTGTGAGCTGCAGTGAGCTGTCTTTCACTGGTGCCTTAGCATCAGGGTCGTGATGCTCTGTCCTCGCCTTAAAAGAACCGCTTGTCTTCGGCCCATCTAATGTGTTATTTTAGAGGCTACCCAATTACCCTGAAAGCAAATGGAAAAAGAAAAGAGAACGCTAATTGTTCGAGTGGGTTTTCAGCGTACATTGACTGTACTTTCCTGAGAAGTGAGTGCTAATCAGGGGAAAGGCATGCTTTCTCAGGTTTTGTGAGCTCGCACGGCGCAGACTCCGCAGGGCACTTTATTCCCAAGACAGACCGCTGCTGAGGAGGCACGTGAGGCTGCACGCTTAAGCTCTCGCAATTTCCCTTTGTGAAAAGCCCCACCTTTAAAATTGTTAGCACCAAAGGTGCCTCAACTCTGGCGGCCCCCACACATGTACATTGGGTAACCGTATCCCAAGAAGAGGTGCTCTTCTGAAGCTGTTTCTCATGAGTCCTCAGGCCAAACCCAGGGAAGCTGGGCATGGCCCCTCAGAGGCCCGTTGTGGTGGAAGGAACACAGGCTCCGGAGCCCCCAGGTCCACCAGCCTCTCCCACCTTCAAGGGTCTCTGCAAGCCCCTTCCCTCTGCCTCAGATCCCCGTGGCCTCCTGTTGTCCCCAGCCCCGCAGACCCAAACTCAGGCCTGGTTTCCGAGCATCCGGTTGAGAGGTGGTTCACCAGAATCCCTTGTGCTGCTTACCAGGCAAACAGCCAGGGCAGAGCCGAGGGGATCACGCCCCGAGTTCAGGCGGCAGAAGGTGAACAGAGTCAGGAAACAGACATCCTGCGGCGCGGTGGCAGCTGAGGGGCCCTCCAGGAACTCTGGAAGCCATCCCGTCTGAGTTCGGGGCACCCCCACCCTCACTCTGAGGCGTTGTGGGGTGGGGAGGGGCGTCATCCTTACTCTGAGTAAAGGTGCCACTAGGTCTGAGGGTCCGAAATTGTGTAAAGTCACACGTGCATCAAACTCTGCATGAAGGAGAAAAAAACAAAGCGCCTTGACCACGAGCCTCCTGCTCCGTGGAGTTTGTGCACGGCACTCCTGCGAGTCCGGAATGCGTTGTTCAGCTGGAGGATATGCGGCGTTGGCGGGATGAGCAGGAAGTGTCGAGAGCCGCTGTCCTTCACACTGCCCCAGCCCCTCCCCAGAGCACCTGTGGGGTGGCCCCTGGGCTTGCTCCCCCCATCCTCCCCCTCCCCACCCCTCTCCCCCGTCGGCCCCTTGGAGCCCAGCCTGCTACTGCTTCCTGGCCGCCACCGAGAGGGCCCATCCTCACTGTAGCCTCCGGCAGCTCTGACGTCATGCTGGCAGCAGGAAGTTCTAATCCCGAGTGTTTTTGTTGTGCTTCCTCAGGATTTCCTTGGATCTGAAGACCCCAAAGAAACAAAGATGCTAATCGCGAAACAGGCTGACTGGGCTCGAAACATCAACGAGCCCAAAGCCGCCGTGGAGATGTACATCTCGGCGGGCGAGCACCGCAAGGCCATCGAGATCAGCGGGGACCACGGCTGGGTCGACATGTAGGTTTCCAGTCCCGGCCCCAAGAGGCACGTGGGCGGCGGCGTGTCACGCCCTGTCAGCGCTCGGTTGTGACTGACAAGGGAAAACAGTGTTCCTCTAAGTATCTGGTCGTAGGCGACGCTGACTCGGTTTGGAGGAAATACAGATGCAGCAGTTGCTGCCTTTGAGCTGCTCAGCAAGGCCCTGGGGAAGGGGTGGTGGAGGGTGAGGGGGCCACCCAGGCTTCGGGGCCGCCGTTCCCTGAGCCCCGCCTGAGCCGGCACTGCTCCCTGCGGGCATGTGGTTCCCCCGACACCCTCAGCGTCAGTGTCTCCATGCCCCCCTTCAGATGAGGAAACCGGGGTTCGGGGACCGAGTGATCACACAAGGCTGGCCAACCAGGCAGTCGTGGAGCAGGGCCTGTAGCCTGTGTGATGGTCGGCGCTGAAAAGAACAGGAGCGGCGCCAAGCGCCTCGGGGAAGGAGATGTGCATTCTCCCGGGGGAGCCAGGCGTGGTCTTCGCCTGAAGGGCCTTTGACGACTTGCAAGTGGGACTTGGAAGTGGTGGAGGCGCAGGAAGGGGAGGGTGCGCAAGGGGAGGAACAGCAACAGACAGGACAACTGGGCCACCTTGGGATGACGGTCCAGGAGAGGGGCGGGGAGGATGCTGGCAGCGGTAGGGGCATCTGGGCTGGTCTCACGGGGAGGGCCTCGGGGGCCAGACTGAGGTGTTTAGACCTGTCAGCAGGTGGGGAGGACCCCGGTCAGGGCCGTGCTCCCGCCGCAGGTGTAGGATGGAGGGAAAACTGGAGGAAGGGAGACCAGGTGTCCAGTGAAGTGGGCCGAGGGGGCCGTGTGGCGGCGGAGGGAACGAGAGACTTGGGAGAGCTGAACCGCAGGACCCGACGCGGTGGCGTCAGGGTGGGGCTGACTGGGGAACTGGCAGAAGACTCTGAGCTCTGGCTGGTTGGTGGGCGATGCTGCTGACGGAGGCAGAGAACCGAAGCTCGGGGGCTTCCGGTGGAGCTGCTGGACAGAGGATGGGCTCAGTCTCAGGACCCTTTTTGGGCGGGGTGGCCTCTCTCCTCCCACAGTCAGGAGTGGGCTTCGTGCTAACGTGTGTGTGTGTCTGTGCACGCATAGACGCGGGCAGGCTGCAGCTGGCAGAGGAAAAGCAGTGAGGGAGTGGCTCCTGAGGTCGGCTCGGCCCGTGCCCTGAGGGCTGTCGGTCACCCTGGAGACCACTCTGCGGTCCGTGGGCCGCAGTGGCCCGGGACCCAGAGGGAGAGGGGCTGGTCAACGACTAAGTCACGTGGTGGGTGTGGCCCCTTTTAGCGGGCCCTCCTGTACCGCCCCATCGTCCTCTTGTCCCATAATAGCGTTTCTTGAAGACAGAGGTGCAGAGTTCGCCTATCCTACCGCCCCCATCAGGTTTTTCTTTTCATGGAAAGGGGTGGGGCAGGAGAGAGCCAGGCAGGTTTAGGGCCCCCAGTCACTCTAGTTTTTTACATCACCGTCATTTGCAGCTGATACGTATCACGTTACCCCAGGGGTGCTCACCGCGTTCAGAAGACAGACATCAAGCACACTCTGTCCTTTCTCCCGGGACATTAGGTTTCACGGGTGGGGCGGGGGTGGGGGCTCCCAAGGGGTTGCCTGCACCACCTTTCCCTAAAAATGTGTCCTATCTCTGCTGAGAAGTGGTATTTTTAGAGCCATTATTCTTCTCAGTACGGATTGACAAGCCTCCCTGAGCTTGCCGATTTCTGAGATGTCTCTGTTAACAGCTGCTTCCCCATCCTTTCTCACAAAGAGCGAGCTGGGAAGATGGAACCCCTCTCCCCTGGGAGAGCCGCTTTGGCTCCAAAGCCCAGCCTCTCTGGAGGGGAGAAGCGCTTTCCACTCAGCCCCCTGTGCCCACGAGCCGTGGCGGGGCCGGGTGAACCAGTGGTCTCGTGGCACCCCCCACCCCAGCCCTGGCCTGGTCAGCACCATGGCCAGGAGAAGAGGCAGATCCCCGCAGGCTCTCCTCCCAGAGCGCAGAGCATTAGCACACTGGCCCTTCCTCCAGCGGTCTGTCCCTGAAGGCTGCTCCCACCCCCGCCCCTGCTTCCCTGTGAGAATTCCTCTAATGGTGCTGGAGAGGGCACTCGGCCCCTTCCCGGCTGCAGACGCCGGCCTCTGGTGTCCTCATCTGTGAAATGGGAATAACAGCACCGACCCCCCGAGGGCAGAGACGATCCAGTGAGATCATACGTGGGAAGGCTTATGGCACTGAGCTGACGCGCGTAGATGAGCAGCAGATGTTGGCTACCCCCCCAGAGCTTGCTGGACAGGGTCGTATCTCCCAGGAAAGACACATGTAGTGAGGGACAGAGTGTCCTTCACCAGGCGGCCTTTCTGGGTGAAGTCCCTCAGTGAGTTACCTCGCATCATGCACCGGGGCCAAGGCACCATACTGAGCGTGGGCAGATTGGGGGAGCCGTCAGCACGATGAGCCGCCCTTGGAGAGACCCAGACGCCACGGGGCTTTCCCCACCAGCCGCCTCCCCAGAGTCCACTCCTCCCCGTGCTCTCGCTGCTCCAGGCTCATCGACATCGCCCGCAAGCTGGACAAGGCTGAGCGGGAGCCGCTGCTGATGTGCGCCCACTTCTTCAAGAAGTTGGATAACCCTGGCTACGCTGCTGAGACCTACCTGAAGATTGGTGACCTCAAGTCCTTGGTTCAGCTGCATGTGGAGACCCAGCGCTGGGACGAGGTGAGCGCCAAGGCCCTCCCTGAGCCCTGGGACACGGGGACTTGGGGGGCGGTTCACACGGAGAGCAGCTGCCCTCGACGTGAGCACTGGCCTGAAAGTCAGGAGACCCGGCCGCGAGTTCTCTGAGCCCCGAGTGTTCTGGAGGGCCTCTCCGCGCTCGCTTTCTGCCTTTGCTCATTCGTTCATTCAGGAAACCCTCACGGCCTGCTGGCTCTGCGAGGGGCGTGAGGGATGCCAGAGTTAACGTGACAGCCCCCGCTGCCTGCCGTTGGTCCTGGCTGATGTGTCGCCGACACAGGCCACCCCTCTGTGACATGTAAACCCTGCTTGGTGGCATTTTTCTGCCAAGTTGTGGCGGAAAACGCCAGCCATACTTCCCAGGCGCAGGCTGCCAGAGCCATTACGGGCCCTCGCCGTCTCCCCTGACCCCTCTGCCCCAAGGCCTGGGAAGAGTTAGCCAGGCCAGCAGGAGAGACGGCTGCAGGCCGCTGGTGGAACCGCCGCCGTGCTCCCCCTCTGTGGCTTGACCCCCACCCTCTGGCTTCCTGGCTCCCCATGCCCTGGGTTGAAATCCATCTTCAGGGGGCTCCGAGCTGTGCCCACCTGCTGTGGTCTGGTCTGCAGGGCCGTTGCGAGGCCTTTGCTGGTAAGAGCCGTCTGACTCGTCTCCCCTCTCAGTGGCTCTGTTTGCTGAGGTGACAAGGTCGCTGATGAAAGAGGGTGGGGCCAAAGACAGAGGCAATCATGGCGTCTCAAGAGGCGTTTATCAGCTTTCTCAAGCAGCAGAAATGAGTGCATCAGGCAGGCTTTCTCCCGTCACCACATACTGGCCCCCGTGATTCATTTCCGGTTCTCCTGGCCCGACAGGTGGTTCTGGGGCTCAGACGAAGCAGACAGCGGGTGCCGTGCAGCACCGCATCCACTGTCATCTCTGACAGCTAATAAGCAGCAGTGGTGATAATGTCAATTCTGTTTCCTTAGGTGTCGCCTCCAATTAAAAGAAATCTGTTTGCTGCGCTACGGGAGCCCACGCAAAGCCTCAAAATAAAATGTTTCCGATTCTGTGCCGCTTCTGTGGTCCAGAAACAGACTGTGTTGTTATTGAATCCAGTCGCTTGCATATTGCTGTTAATTGCCTTTTGTTTTCAAAAAGCTGATTTGTTTCTGCGTTTCTGGGGGTGGTGGTGGTGAGGGGGAGGCACTCCCCCTCTCTGAGTTGTCAGGCCGGCAAAATATGACATCCCTAATGGATTCAGCCAAGCGCCGTGCTTTCACGGGGGTGGCGGGGGCTGGGTTCTGAAGCCTGCATTCACTCCTTCCCCTAGGCCTTCGCCTTGGGTGAGAAGCACCCCGAGTTTAAGGATGACATCTACGTGCCCTATGCTCAGTGGCTCGCAGAGAACGATCGTTTTGAGGAAGCCCAGAAAGGTAGGCCCCACAGCCTGTAACCGTGCCGAAGGGGCGGGAGAAAGCGCTGGCCACACCCGCGTCCAGGAGCTGCCCAGCCCTCCCACCTCGGCCCTAGGAGTGATGGCTCCCTCCTGCGGGTGTGGTGGGCCGGGTGGTGGAGACCATGGGGCCGTGGGAAGGAGACGGGCTTCGAGTGGGATGCTCTCGGGCCCACCACTCACGGTCGAGCCCCAGGACCTCCGGCAGGTCCCGTTGCATCTCTGAGCAAAGTGCTCTGCGTGTCCTCCCGTGTTATCCTCACAGCGGGCCCGTGATGTAGGTACCATTTTATAGATGAGAAAACTGAGGTTGGAGGAGGTAGAGGATTTGTCTGAAGTCCCACAGCAAGGGGATGGCACAGAGGGAATTTGAGGCGGGGCACGATGGGGCAAGGATGGAACAAGAGCCCTCCCATACAGTAGGTGAGGCCACTTTTCCCCACCCAGAAGAGAACCTGGGCTCTGTCTCTGGCTCAGGGAAACCGGGTGTCCCCTGCTCCTCAGCGCACCCACTGGGAAAACAGCTGCACATGGGAGCGAAAGGACGTCTAGAACTTTAACTGGCAATAGTTTCAAATATGACGGCCTTCTCTGCGCCAGGCACTGATTGGGTGCCTAACCACATAAGCCTGCATCTCGCCTGCAGCCCTGCAGAGACACAGAGGCTGATGGTGCCCTGCAAAGTCCCAGAGCCACAAATGGGAGGGCCGGCTTCAGACCAGGGTCTGCCTGTCTGGGAGCCTGGTTCTCTAGACTCGGGTTTGCGGCCTCTCTGGGCAGGGCTCCAGTTGGGCATGTCATCTTCCGTAGCATCCCGTTTGCACTTCTCTGTGGGAGCAGTGGCTGCCTCTGCACACATTTCGGGGTGTCTCCCTGTGGAGCTCCTCAGCTGAAAGGCCCCGTGGCAGGACAGCGTGTTCCCCACGGCTTCAGTGCTTCCAGAGCGCCCAGGTGCTGAAGTATGTGCATGTTTGGGCAAAACATGTCAACCTACCCATCTGTCTGTGTCTACCCATCCAAGAATCCATTGCCATAGTAACTTGGTGCTTAGACAAGAGATTGGAGATGAGAATGGAACAAAGGCCAGAACTTTTCCTTCCCGATCGTGGGGGGCTTGGATCATCCGAGCGCCCACGTGTGGGCAAGTGTCACAGCTAGGAGGGCCTCCCCAGGCGTCCCCAACACCCCAAGGCTCTGGCCACATAGGTGGGAGTCTAGAAATTTCTGTGAAGTGGATGGAAGAGTGGTTGAGAAATTTTTTGCTGGTTTTTACAAATATTGGGTTGCTAGAACCAAGCCAGATTTTCCACGGTGGTCATCCAAGAGCCCTCAGTTGAAGACCGAGCATGTACTTGTGTTGGGCTCGGTCCTGGGACCTTGGGGGTGCCAGCTGACCTCCCCCGCGTGGCCCATGTCGTAAAGCCTGTGTAGGTCTGCAGTGACAGCGCAGTGAGGGAACTGGCAACAAAGCCCTGCGCCCGTCACCGTGTCACCTGGGGAGCGGCCAGGCTTTGTCCTGCGATGGGGCGGGGCATGCAGCAGGCGGTGCTTCCGCCCTCAAACTTTGCCCCGCGGCGTGGCCCTCAGCTTTCCCCATCTCCCATGCCTTCCCAAAGTGGGTTGCCTTTTCCCAGCCCCCCAAAGGAGTATATACCTCACTGTACTTTTTAAGGATGTGGCCTCGGTTATTTATAGCCTTCGGCCTGAAAGGCGCATCCCGGCAACGTGGGGCTGCAGCTGCTCCGATGAGTGTCCTACTTCTGCAGCGCACCCCCCCCAACCCCTGCGAGCCCCACAGAACCCCCCCCCCCAACTCCCCACCACAGGGCGTGCTCTTGTGCTCCTGCAGCGTTCCACAAGGCCGGGCGGCAGGGCGAGGCGGTCCGGGTGCTGGAGCAGCTCACTCACAATGCCGTGGTCGAGAGCAGGTTTAGTGATGCCGCCTATTATTACTGGATGCTCTCCATGCAGTGCCTCGATATAGCTCAAGGTAAGCAAGCATCAGCCGGGCCCCTTGTTTTCCCCGGCCCTGCTCTGGCACCAAGATAAACATCGGAAGAGCTGGGAGGCTTTAATTAAAGCCCTGGGCTTATTTATTGGGTGTATTGTCCATAACCCTGTCTTGCAGCAGTGTAATCTCGCGTGGCATCTCTTCCCAGTTTGCCCATGAGCTTCAGGATGGTATGAAGGCCATGCTGGGGTTACGGTTGGGAGGTCCGGGCCTGCGTTGCTAATTCAGAACATGTCTCTCCCCGGCTACCTGGGAGCCCATAACTGGAGCTGGCTGAGCACTGACTTAAAAAAAAAAAAAATGAATTAAATGAAAAGGTGAAGAAGAGATCACTTTTTAGGTGCACACTCCAGATTCTCACTCATCCCAGGCGGGATAGCAGATAGTTTTGGTGTTGATTTCCTTCACAAGACTTCCCGTGATGCGCCGCGGGCCTTCTGGAAGCAGACAGGGCAGGGAGATGCTGTCCCCCTGGCCAAGGCCTGCCCGGGGGGTGGATGCTGGCATGGGAGCTGCCAGGGGACTCGTGACAAAGCACAGTCCTTTCCCAGCGCTGCCTGCCATCTGTGAAGCAGGGGTGACCCGCTCTGCTTCCCGCATGACCGCGCGGAGCTGTGGGTAGAGTTAGAAAACTGTCAAGCCCTGGTGTGAGGGGACACTTTGTATTCTGGCCAGGGGTGTGGGCTTCAAGGAGGAAGGACGGGGAGGGAAAAGGTTTGAGGTGGGCATGAGTGCTCCCAACGTGCGCCCACCCTCCCTGCCAGGGGCCCTGGCCTGTCTGGGTGCCGGTGATCAGCCTCTCCCCACGCCAGCCCTGCCCCAGGGAGTGACTCTGCTGCCTCAGGACAGCAGAGCGCCTTCCCCATCGCCCTGGCTTGGGGGTGGGGGGCTGGTGTCGGGAGAACTAGTCCAGGCTGACACGCCCTCTCCCCGCTCCCCGCAGACCCTGCTCAGAAGGAAGTGATGCTCGGCAAGTTCCACCACTTCCAGCACCTGGCTGAGCTGTACCACGGCTACCACGCCATCCACCGATACGTGGTAAGGTGGGCAGGGGCACCACCTGCCAGGCGGGGGGGCCTGGGCATGTCTCACAGGGTGTGACGACCTGCGGAGAAGTCTGGTCTCCCCCTGGGAGACAGGTTGGAACTTTGATTTTTCTTGATTGTTCGCTTGTTTGATGTGCAGCGTGTGGGCTTCAGAATCAGCCAGCCGGAGCTGGAGGGGGCCTTCTGGTCGCTTGCTTTGGATTCAGATGACTCAGGCGGACCCTGGCCTCGCCACTCAGAGGGCTGTCTCTCTAAATGACCCGTGGGGGATGTTCCAGGAGCCCCTGTCTTCTAGTCAGGTGAAGGTCGAGCGCTAACCAAAGGCCCAAAGTCTCTCCCTGGCCCTGCCACTGACTTCCTGTGTAACCTCGAGCAATTCACTTCCCCTTTCTGACTCTCAGTTTCCTTCTTTATAAAGGAGAGGGTTGGCTTGATCTCCAGAGACCCAAATAGCTTTTCTTAGTTACTCCTGAATCCTTTGTTTAAGCTGTTTTAAATCTGCCTCCTGATAGTTGGGAACAGGTGACAGATTGCCCTCAGCTTCCTTGCTTGCTTATCCTCAGTCACTGAGCAGTGTGAGCTTAGCCCGTGCTGAGAAGTCAGAGGGCAGTAGCACTAGACGACCCTCACTGAGTGCTTACTGCATACCAGGCAGTGTGCCGAGGGCTTCGTCGTATCAGCCTTTTGACCATGCTGTGAGGCACATACTGCCATCCCATTTTACAGATGACGAAACTGAGGTGCTGGACAGAGAGGTGGCACAGCTAGTAAGCAGGAGAGCCAGGACTTGAACCCAGACAGCAGCCTGCCTTGGAGCCTGTGCACTTACAGCCCCCACTCCCCACCCCCGCCTGCTGAATTAAAGAAGGCGGACCGCTGGCCTCACGCACCAGCTCCGTCGTGTGACCTTGGGCTGGTCGTTTACTCCCCTCTGTGCTTCAGCTCCCACCTTTGTAAGATGAGGGTCATAACAGTGCCCACTTGTCGGTGAGGATCCAATGAGTTGACACTGGGGGGCAGTTGGAAGGGGGACCCTGGGAGAGTGTCGGCTCTTGCCGCTGCCCCATGCGGAGACCTCACACGAGCCTTCCATCAGCCTAGAAACAAGCAGTTGCATTTCATTTCCCTCAAAGGACATGCTTAGAGGACTAAGAAGACTTCCTGGAGGAGGTGGCCCCCAAGCCAGGAGGTGGGAGATGAGAAAGATAGGGGCAGGTGAAGAGGGGGCGGAGGGAGGCCACTCCTGGCAGAGTCCCCAGTGTGAGCGCAGGCCCGGAGCGGCCAGTGTCTCGGGGTGTGGTGTCCGGCCCGGCAGAGCAGCTCTGGTTTGGAGGTGGTGGCGCCTTTCCCAGGGGAGCACCCCCTCTCCTCTCCCTGGGACACTTCTGAGCTTCCACACCTCGTGTGGTAAAACCATAGGCAGGCCTCTCCCTGGCTCTCACCCAGGAGAGGATGCAGGCTCAGGTTTTCTTGGAACTGACAGAGGCTGTAGAAATGTAAGTGAGAACTAAGGAGCGAAGGCTGGGCTCTGGACCAGAGAAGTGGCGTAAAGCGAGTCCTCGCGGATCGAGACCAATTAGGGCCCGAGTCCTGGTGGCTCAGCGCTGAGTGCGGCCCAGCAGGGCCCTTGAGGAAATGTCAGTTTATTACCACTGAGTGCTCGCTGCCAGGGGAAGCTGGCCTGCTTTCATCTTGTCATCTGGAGCAGCGTGCCAGCGTCCTTCAAAACAGGGATCTCTTAACCTCTTATAGACCCCTCCCGATGGAACATCCTCTGCAGGCTATGTGTGGAGCTTCTGGCGGCCTCTCTGTGCAGAAGACCTGTGCATTCAACTCACGGGTGTTGAGCGCCTGTCTGATGGGAGGGCCTGTGCCGGGCGCAGGGGCAGAGGCATGTAGCAGGGACCCCAGTGCCTGACACGTCTGTGGGCATTGCCATCAGTCTGCTGCTGGACACAGAGAGGAGGCCTGTGCTCTCAGGCTACAGAGGGTTAAGTGCCTCCGTTTAAGGAGATGCTTGTATGGAGGTCACGTCTCAAATTGCCTAAAGGTCTCCCCTTTTAGAGCTAATTGGCAACAACTTGAGCTCAGGGAGAAGAAATCATTAGCCACCCCAGAGGCAATGAGCTTCAGAGAAACACTTTCAGTGGGTTTGAATCGCAGCCCCATGCGGGTGTCATGGGCAGACTGTGTCTGGGGCCTTGGTTTTGCCCTCACTGCCGTGAGAGTGAAGCTGCTTCCCTCGCCGGGTTGGGCTGGGGACCAGATGAGTGTGGCCACAGGCTCCCAGCACACACACGGCAGGTGCTTCCTGGGCGATTGCTCTTCTGTCGAAGTCACTCCGAGTGCCTGGCATCTGCCTCTCACCCGGCCCAGCAGCAGCTCGGCTGAGAAATTCAGTTCTGTGTGCTTTCCTCGCGGCAGGAGGAGCCGTTCAGCTTCCACCTTCCCGAGACGCTCTTCAACATCTCCAGGTTCCTGCTGCACAGCCTGACCAAGGACACCCCCCTGGGCATCTCCAAAGTGTATCCTTCGCTCACCGCCCTCTGTCCCGCTCCTCCTGTCTGATGGCCCCAGGAGTTCTTCCAGAGCACTATGCTGGCAGAGGCTCCCCTCTCTCTCCAGCAGCCCTCGGGAACGGACAGAGGGAGGGAGCTCGCCATGCTGCTGCTGAAGGCGAGGGTCAGCCGGGGAGGCTCAGGCCAGCGCCGAGGGAGGGGGAGTTTTCAGGGCTCTCTGGGCCCGGTGGAGGGTCTCTGGCCCACACACTGTGTGGGCCTTCTGTAACCCCCAGAGGAGCATGTGACCAGAATGTAGGGAATGCTAGGCCTCTGAGCTGGGGACCTGGGGGCGGGCAGAGCTTTGTTCAGCCCAGGTGGATGAGCGCCTGCTGCGTCCCCAGCGCACAGCCGGTAGCAGGCAACAAACTACCATCAGTCAGGGGAGATGACAAGTGTCAGGGCCTTGTTCAGTGGGACGGGTGCGGTGTGCAAGGGTGAAGGTTGGGGTCAAAGTCAAGGAAGGCTGCCTGGAGGAGGCGACATCTGTCTCTACCAGGGGAGGCCTGAGTAGATGTTCCAGGGGAGCACCCAGTGCACAGACGGGGCTGGAGGGAATTGAGGTGGGAGAAGGGAGGAGCTGAAGCTCCCTGCCTGGGAGCTGGGCTGAAGGGGCAGCAGCCTCAGGGCCTGCCTGGGAGCCGGCCTGTCCTCCTCTGGCTGCCAGTGAGGGCCATGGAGGAGCCTTAGGGCCTGTGCTGCCAGAGACTGCGAGGAAATCACCCCCAATCCTGAAGGTCCTGAAAAGGACAGAAGTCACAAGAAGCCCCTGTCCCCTCCTTCAGGAGGGGACGTCACTATTTCTCAGCCTCTGCCGAGCCCCCGCCCTGCTTTCTTCCCGTGAATCACACACCCTCTGAGGGAAGAGCTCAGAGCTGCCAGTTGGTGAGAACCAGCCTTTCTGAAGGGGTTCAGGCCCATCCTTTACATTTCGGGGGAAGCTGCCCCCATCATGGGGCGTCGGCCCCTGCACGCAGCCCCTGCAGCAAGTTCTGTTCAGGTCGGCAGAGTCTGACTGAACCCTGCCCTGAGCTTCACCCTCACGTCCACTGGGGATGTGGAAACGACTCCTGACATGGTCCCTGACTCCAGGGAGGACAGGGGAGACACAGACAAGGAACCTTGTCTCCATGTGACGACTGTGGAAGGGGCCACGGGGGTGGGGTGGGGAGTGGGCAGCAGGAACTTCGGGGAAGGATGGCTCGGAGGAGGCTTGGGACGCAGGCCTCGCTTAGCTGAGGCTTGGCAGGGGGCAGTGGGGAAGGGCGTTCAGGGTCAGGGTGAGGGTAGAAAGGGCAGACTGGGCCTGGGCACAGCTGGCATTTGAGGTGACCTGAGGTGGAGCATGAAAGCCCGTCAGCCCCAGACTAAGAGCTCAGAGAAGGGCCCCAGAGCTCGCTGTGGCCTCAGTGAAGTGCAGGCAGAAGTGTTCTGCACTGGGGGTCAGGCTCCTCCTGGCGGGGCTGGAGCGGGCGGCACTTGGTGCCAGGCAATCTAGGGGCTGGCTGGCAGGCCGGGTGAGGCAGGGAGAGCCATTTTGGCCCAGCCAGGGTCCAAGATGAGCCATCAGCAGGCCCAGAAAACCTAAGCAAGGTTAAAATATTAATGCAGACAACGCTGTCTGTATCTGGAAAAATCTCCGGGCCTTGATATCCGAGAAATTCACTTACCTCCCACAGATGAGCGAAGCAGTCCTCAGGCTCCTTCCCGTGCCCTCCTGGCATGTGCACAAGCTGCATTCCAGCTTGGGGCTCGCTCCAGAGATGGGCAGAGCCAGTGCTCGGGCCTGCTGTGGCCTCTGTCGCCCTTAACCTCATCATCGGCAGGAACACACTCTTCACCCTGGCCAAGCAGAGCAAGGCCCTGGGCGCCTACAAGCTGGCCCGGCATGCCTACGACAAGCTGCAGGGCCTGCAGATCCCCGCCCGGTTCCAGAAGTCCATTGAACTGGGCAGCCTGACCATCCGCTCCAAGCCCTTCCATGACAGTGAGGTGAGGGCCCTGGCCCCTCAGGCAGGAGGCCTCTCCTGACACCTCTGTGCCCGGCCTGGGTTCAACTGAAAGATGGCTGCCGTGCTCCTGGGGCTCTGCACCCCCTCCCCTGCCTGAGCCCTGTTGTGCCAGCTCTCTCTGCCCTTCCCTCTCTGCCTCCTCTGTTTATCACAGCCCCCTAAGCCCCACAGCCCTGCCCGCTTGCTTCCCAGCCGTCCTGGGGCTCCAGGTCTGCCCTGCCCCAGCCCCAGGGCCCAGCGTCTCTGCCTGGGCCTCGTCCTAGGAGACCCTGGTCTAGTCCTCCTTTCTGGAGGCAGGTTATCACTCACCCGCAGATCCACCCCCAGTGTCTGCAGCTCCGTCTGTGCCCCAACCTCCCTTCCTCCAACCCAAACAGCCACTGTCTCCTTCAAGCTCAGAGCAGACTTGGCATCAGATATAAATTCGAATCCCAGCTCCCCCATTTCCTAGCTGTGTCTCAGTCTTCCTGAGCCTCAGTCTCCACGTCTATCAAATGGGGATGCAGGTCACAGCTTTCCTGCAGGAGGCTGTGAGGAGGAATGAGGCTGAAGTTGGTCATGTGCTTGGCACGACCCGTGGAGCACAGTGGCTGGCTGGTCAGTGGTGGCTGTGGCCAGTGTCATTCCTGCCGGAAGAGCCGCAACTGCGGAGCCCTGCCTGGGAAGGGGGTGTCCTGGGCAGCGGGCCCCAGGGGCAGGGCCTCTGGTCTCTGTAGGCCCTTACTTACCCTGCTCCGTCCCTGTGCAGAGCCCCTGCCCCGCCCATCCAGGTGGCCTCTCCTCTTGGCCACCAGGCCCAGGAGGCTGGAGCCCAAGCCCAGGCAAGGAGACGGGGCTGCGCCCGCACCCCCGTAGAGCCCTCAGCGGCCACGCTCTGTCCTGCAGGAGCTGGTGCCCTTGTGCTACCGCTGCTCCACCAACAACCCGCTGCTCAACAACCTGGGCAATGTCTGCATCAACTGCCGCCAGCCCTTCGTCTTCTCCGCATCTTCCTACGGTGAGTGCGGCGGGCAGGCGGGGTGGCTGGCCTGCAGACAGCACGGCCTGTGTCCTCATTTGGACAAAGTGGGGACAGTGAGACCCCCACCCCCACCCCCCTGACACATAGGGTCACTCGGGGTTCCCAGAGGCAGGGCCAGTGCTGCCCAGACCCCTCAGAGCCCGGAGTGCTGCTCTGCCTGACGAAATTCCTGGGCAGAGGGGCCTTCAATCCGGGCAGCTGACGCGGCTCTCAAGGCCCAGCTCCTTCCACGTTGACGGGGATCAGAGGCCCCTTTCCAGGAGCTGGGCAGAGGCCCCTGCTCTTCCCCTGCAGAGGAGCCCGTCCAGGTACTAGGGCGATGGTGGAGGGTCGAGGCCCCTTGCCCACACACGCCTGCTTCCCCTTGCCACCCCGCCGGCTTTCAGCAAGGCCTGTACTGGGTGGGAAGGAGCTCTCGGACCCCCCTCCCCGCCCCCCAGCGCTGCCTCTGAGAGCCTCGCAGCCTGTCCCTTGCCTGTGTCTGCAGAGGTGCTGCACCTGGTTGAATTCTGCCTGGAGGAGGGGATCACGGATGAAGAAGCTGTCTCCCTCATTGATCTGGAGGCGCCAAGACTCAAGCGGGAGAACAAGTGGCAAGAGATCACGAGCAACAGTATCCTGGGTGCCGGCCGGACCCGTGTGTGTGTCCGCTGGGCGCCGGCCTGGAGGCAGGGGGGCCTTGGGGGCTCGCTGGCCAGGTGAGGCAAGGGCGGGCCACTCTGTGCGCTGGAGAGGCCCCTACGGCAGCAGGCTCAGGGCCAGAGCCAGGTGGGGCGCTGGCCCGGGGTGCAGAGCTGCTGCAGGGGCAGGGAGGATAGGAGGCAGGAACCACGTCCACGGGCCCGTGCCCGCCCAGGAGGCTGGGGTGTGGCTGCTGTGGGGCACGGCCTGCCCTGACCTGGCACCCGCAGCCTCCCTTCCCCGGGGGGTGGAGGCCTGGCCAAGGGGGTGGCTCCCTGGGCACCTCCAGCCCGGGCTGGCCGGCCCTGGGATCCCCAGGAGTGCCCACCCTACTCTGCGAGGAGGGTCTGCGAGGCTGCCCAACAGCTGTGGGGAGACCCTCCAGGAGCTGCTGGCTGTGCTAGGGGCTGTGGCTTCCCGCCAGGCCTGTCATACCTGGTCCAGCCCTGCAGCCCACAGGCCTTGGCTCCCACGCTGCATCTCAGCAGCCTTTGTGGGCTGTGTTGGGTCTTGAGGGGCCACAGCAGAAGCCCTCAGAGCCCCCCACCACCTCCCCCACCTGTGTGCTGGGCTCCATGTGAGCAGGCGTCTCCTCCATGGGGAAAGCCGCTCACGCGCCTTGCTATGCTTCCCTGAGCCATGGGGAGGGTCCTACACTGGCCCAAAGGGAGCCCCCAGCCCTGTGAGTCTCAATGCTTCGGGTGGAGGGGGGGCTCTCCCTTGGCCTCAGGCCCCGTCCTTGACCAGTGCCCCCTAGATGCCCAGACCCTGAGGCTGGACGAGAGCATGGACTCCGTGGGGGAAGACGACCCCTTCACGGCCAAGCTGAGCTTTGAGGTGCGGGCACCCCTGAGTGATGGGCTGCTGAGACCCCCCCGGCCCCCCGCCCAAGGCCTGGCTCAGGTCCCTTTCCTCCGCACACTCCCCCTGGGGCCCCCGAGGGAGGGAGTTGGGCTCCCAGTCACAGAGACGGCCAGCTGGGTTCTCCCGAGGGACTGGACCGGAAGGGGAGGGCTCGGGGGCCCTCTGTGGGGCGGTGTGTAGCCCCGCCGGCTGAGTGAGGCCCCATTCGCTCTCCCTGCCCGGCCTGCAGCAAGGTGGCTCGGAGTTCGTGCCCGTGGTGGTGAGCCGCTCCGTGCTGCGCTCCATGAGCCGGCGGGACGTCCTCATCAAGCGCTGGCCGCCGCCCCTGCAGTGGCAGTACTTCCGCTCCCTGCTGCCCGACGCCTCCATCACCATGTGCCCCTCCTGCTTCCAGGTACCGCCCACGCATGGTCCCGGGTCCTTCCCTCCAGCTGCTGCTGCGCTTCCCGGATGGGCCCCGTAGGGAGGCCAGGCATGGGGGCAGCACACATGTCCCTCAGCAGCTAAGGCCAGGGCTCCCGGGCTGGAGGAGAGGCTTGGCTGTCCTTAGTCGCCTCCCCAGCCTCACAGGCATCCCTGGACCATCTGCTGTGGATTTGCCCCTTGACCTTGTGCTCCTTGTACCTGCGCTTCATCCAGGGGGTCCGGCCAGCGTGATGTTCCTGTGAACTGTGCTTCGGGTAGAAGGGGCCTCAGACCTTCCCCAGCTCCCTGCTGGTCCTCAGACAAGGGTGGGCGGGACTTGGTACTTCTGGCCCCGACTCACTGCCAAGCCACCTGCCCTTAGCAGGGCGGTGGTCCCCGCCTGGCTCGGGGCTGCTGAACGCCCAGGGTTGCGGGGTCACGGCTATCTCTCCCCAGATGTTCCACTCGGAGGACTATGAGCTGCTGCTGCTTCAGCACACCTGCTGCCCCTACTGCCGGCGGCGCGTGGACGACCCCAGCCCCTGACCAGCCCCCAGAGGACCGCCGCCCTGCCCGGCCGCTGCCCGTCGCGGGGCCATCGAAGGAAGAGTTAAACTGTCAGACTGTGTCTTCTGCCCCGATCGAGTGTGTATCTTAGGGAGGGGCCTTGTGTAACCATGAAACTCCTATTTATGGCATTTTGTGTCTTGTGAATAGCACCAGGAGATGGAGGAGAGAACGAACATATATTTTCTAAGAGAGAGAGAGAGAAAAAAAATCTGTTCGTTTCAGAATGGCTCGGAGTTGTTTGCGGCAGTCTGCCGGAGTCCACGGATCTGTCAGACCGTTCACATGTATACTTTGCGAACAGATTGCCTCAATAATTACAAATAAAAGGGCTACTTATTTTCATCAGTGTCTGCATTTTAGCAAATCTTCATATTGTCTGCAACTTAATTTCCTTATGCAAAAGTGCACCTGTTTTTCTTTCTAATTTGATCCGAGAGGAACATTACATTTGTGTGCTCTTAAAATCTAATCTAATTGAAAATGGCAATATGGGAATGGTAGGGGAACAGGTTTTTTTTAAAAAAATATATTTATTTATTTATTTATTTTGGCGCAATGGGGCTCCATCTCAAGGAGAAGATGAGATACCTGGCTCTAAAGAAGGTGGCTAACAGGGCTGCTCCCGGGGCCTATGGAGTCCACCCTCTACTTCCCAACTGGGACCAGGCCCTCAGTCCTCCCCAGCTGCTCCCTGGTCCTCCACGTGGCCTGAGCTTGCCCCTTCCTGCAGCTTCTGGAGCAGGTGGGTCCCGCATAAGGTTCCAGGAAGGGCCCATCCCCTGAGCGTCAGCAAGCGTCTGATTTGGCAGCTTGAGGGCAGATGAGAAGCTGGGGAAGGGAGCTGACATTTATTGGGGACTTTCTTCTATACCAGCCACGCTTCATATGCTGGCTCGGTTCTCACTCAGCTCTGTGACGGAGGGCGGGTGACTTCCCATTCTGCAGCCTCGGGTGGGCGGAGGTGCTGGGGTCTGTCCTTCCTTCCCCAAGGCCTCTCCCTTCACCCTCCTCCCCGGTCCCTGCCAAGAAGGCAGCAAGCAGTCCAGGGCTTTATGCAAAGTCCTGATGGCAGGAAGAGGGGGACTGGGCTGCCAGGGAACATGTGGAAAACCAGCCGGGTGATTAGATACTGATCTTTTGCAGGGCATCCGTGAGGCGGGCTGAGTGGGGCAAAGGTCCCCTCCAAAGGGAGGGATGAAGACTTTAGGATAGGGGAGTGGCTGCAGGGGGCCCCCCAGGGGTGAGTCCAGGGCTGGACCCTGGCCCCGCCCCCTCCCCCCTCCTGCCCTCTGCAGCACTCTCAGGAGGTGACGGAGGAAAAGAAAGAAATGGAGCCAGACAGTTGTGCCAACAGAACTCCTCCGTTGAGCGTCTTAATTACTTACGATCATGCATGCTCTCTCGCGTGCTAAACATTTATTAATGTGTTAGGATTTCCATTAGCACATTGCTTGAGCTGAAATCACTCGCATGTGGCTGGGAAAGAGGAGAGGGAGCAAACAGCCCCCCCCCCCACCACCACCGAACAGGCGTCAATCACAGCGACAGATCAGATGGCTCGAGGCTAGAGGTGGGGGAGGGGCCCAGCCTGAAACTCCAGCGTGCATCCTCGCAGCCTTGCCATGCCTGGTGCTGCCACCCCAGAGGAGCTGAGCTCCAGAGGCCTGAGTCCGAGCTCCCTGTTAAGTCTGGCCCCGAGTGAGGGTTTTCCATGCATTTGTCTTCTATAACCCTCTGGTGTCTTCAATCGTGCCCACTGGACACATGCTGAGACTGAGGCTCGGGAACATTCTCTTTTCTTCCGTTTATGAAATATTTATGGAGCCAAGACAGGGTCACAGGCAGGCACTGCCTTTGCGTGTGAGCGCCGCGTCCTGCTCCCCTTCTGTCCTTACTGGGCAGGGCCGTGGCCAGGTCCAGCCCTCTCTCCACTGCTGTTGGCCCATCTGTACAAGAGACCCCTCCAGCTCTGACACTGAGGTCCCAGCCTCGGTCTGTGTTGGTGACCATCCCCCTTGCAGGCCACGGCGAGGAAGGAAAGGCCTCACCCGCGGGCATCCTGAGACGCCCCGTCTCCCCACGAGGACGTGGGGCCCCGACAGAGGAGCGGTGGCCGCAGGCTGGGCCGCCGAGACGCGGTTCCGGCTGCGACTGCATCCAGACCTGTCTCCGGGTCCTCAGCACTGTTCTCTGTTCCTGGAAGGAGGAGTTAAGGAAGAGGGGACTGGGCGGCCAGAAAGAGCCCCCGGGCCAGACCTCAGGTGGCCCCAGCTCGAGCCCAGCCTCAGCCAGCCCGCCGACGTCCGCATCCACCCTCAGGCAGGCTGCTGAAGCCGGGGGCCCCTCGTGGCTCCTGGACAGGTGGGCAGGCATCAGACGGCCTTCCGCACAGGCCACCCCTCCGTCAGATAGGCAGGAGCCCGGGCAGAGGGGCCGCCTCCAGGCGGGGCTCCCACCCTGGCCCAGCACTTGCCCAAGCACATCCTGATGCCTTCCTCCAGACCCTAGGACATCAGAATGGGCTCCAGCACGCCACTGCCCTGCCTGTCATAGCTTCAGCGGCCCCGCTGGCTGCCACCTAGTGCCCAGACCCCCGGCCTCCCTTGCCACCCCAGCCCGGGGCCCCAGCGCCTCTCCACCAGCCGGGGGCCTTGGCCCAGCTGTCCCCTCCCTCCTGGCCCCGATGTTTCTGAGGCGGGAGCGTTTTTCCGCCTCTCCAGGTTATCCGTTTTCCCTGTGGCTGCTGCCCCTGAAGACCGGGAGCTCCTTGAGGGGAGACCAGGAGGGGAGACGGAGTGGCCTAGGATTCACCTCCATGTCCCCAGGCCCCAGCCTCGGCCAGATGCTGGGGAGGGGGAGGCGGGAGGAGAGGCAGTGGAAAGCGCAGAGCCGGTCTCTCCTCTCCTCTTGCCCCCTTGAGTTGTCTCAGGCCTCACTCGGCCTCACTGTGGTGACGCAGGTGGCTCAGCAGTGAGGGGAGCTGGGGGGTGGCATGGAGAGGAGGCTGCTGACCAAGCAGCACCTCCACACAGAGGCTTAAGAGCTATTTGCGCACCGCCGCCCGCTAAGCTCTAATCCTTCGCCACACCTGGCCTTCCAGAGGGGCTGGGCTGGGGAAGCAGAGACCAACCAACCACGCCCCAGCCCCACCGCTCACCGCCCCTCACAGCCTGTTCTGCGCCTGCCTGGTCGAGAGGGGCGGAGGCTCAGAAGGTCATCCACACCGCGCTTGGCCCTCCGTGCAATCCCAGCTTCCTTCTAGCCGGCCGGCAGTGGGGACAGCAGAGCTCAAGTGGAAGGCTGGACCCCCCGCCTCTACCCAGCTCTGCTGAGGAAGCTGGTTTCCCCAGTGGTCAGAGGCACGAAGGCCTCCCCGTGGGGCTGGGAGGAGCTGTCCCTTCCCTGGACACTTGTTCATCGAGCACCTACTCTGGGATGGGCAGGCAGTTGAGGGACAAGTCAGATGCGGCTGGCAGTGTTGGGTACCGAGTGGGAAATGCAGGTTGAGGGCTGGAGGGGCCCTCCACGGCTGTGGACTGAACCAGGTTCTCAGGAGGGTTCCCAGGTGGCGCTAGTGGTAAAGCACCCGCCTGCCAGTGCAGGGGATGAAAGAGGTGCAAGTTCCATCCCTGGGTCGGGAAGGTCCGCTGGAGGAGGGCCTGGCCACCCACTCCAGTGTTCTAGCCTGGAGAATGCCGTAGCCAGAGGAGCCTGGCGGCCTACAGTCCAGAGGGTCTCACAGAGTCGAACTCGACTGAAGGGACTTAGCACACACACGCGCGCGCGCAGAAGCGGGGGACACTGTCAGCAAGGGCCACTGGTCCCGGCAGGAAACAGGCTCAGGGAAGGGAGGCCTGGGCTGCCCCCAGCCTCGTGGCCGACAGCCGCGGTCCCTTGTGGGAGGACGGGGGTACCTACTCCTCGGGTCTGTAGGTGTGTGAGCCGGGCCCAGGCGGGACAGCGGGCAGCTTTGCCCTGCAGGTGGGAGTGGATCCTGGAGCTTCCTAGTCCCAGCGAACTGAGGGGGGGCGACAGGTCTTTCCAGATTCTCTTGGCGATTGAGCCCAGTGCCACTCCTGCCACTGCTGCCCAGGCCTGAACAACTGAGTCGGGCCCTTGTCAGCACCCCAGTGCAACCCGCTTTCGTCACTGGCACCCCACTGTGGATGATGGACGGTCTTCCTGAGAGCTTCTTTGGGGCAGGAGTAGCCAGGCGGGCATGTTGGGTGACCTGGGTGACCCCCTATGGACTGGGGGCCTTGGTCTCCCCACCTGCAAAGAAGGGTCAGAGTAGGTGACTTCTAACGACCTTCCTGTCTTTCTGTGAGTCCGTTCTTCCAAACAAAAAAGCATTCTTTGTTTTTAATTGTCTATCGTGCATTACAGAGCAGATGTCCATCATGTCAGGGATGACCTTTAATCCCCCATCTTCCCACCCTGAAAGAGTGGACTCTTAGACTCTTTCACAGAGGGTGGAAAGTTATGACCAACCTAGATAGCATATTTAGTTAGAACTGGATATGGAACAACAGACTGGTTCCAAATAGGAAAAGGAGTACATCAAGGCTGTATATTGTCACCCTGCTTATTTAACTTATATGCAGAGTACATCATGAGAAACGCTGGGCTGGAAGAAGCACAAGCTGGAATCAAGATTGCCGGGAGAAATATCAGTAACCTCAGATATGCAGATGACACCACCCTTACGGCAGAAAGTGAAGAGGAACTAAAAAGCCTCTGATGAAAGTGAAGGAGAGTGAAAAAGTTGGCTTAAAGCTCAACATTCAGAAAACTAGATCATGGCATCTGGTCCCATCACTTCATGGGAAATAGATGGGGAAACAGTGTCAGACTTTATTTTTTTGGGCTCCAAAATCACTGCAGATGGTGATTGTAGCCATGAAATTAAAAGACGCTTATTCCTTGGAAGGAAAGTTATGACCAACCTAGATAACATATTCAAAAGCAGAGACGTTACTTTGCCAACAAAGGTCCGTCTAGTCAAGGCTATAGTCATAGATGGACCCGAGAGTTGGATGGTAAAGAAAGCTGAGTGCCGAAGAATTGATGCTTTTGAACGGTGGTGTTGGAGAAGACTCTTGAGAGTCCCTTGGACTGCAAGAAGATCCAACCAGTCCATCCTAAAGGAGATCAGTCCTGAATGTTCATTGGAAGGACTGATGCTGAAGCTGAAACTCCAATACTTTGGCCACCTCACGTGAAGAGTTGACTCATTGGAAAAGACCCTGATGCTGGGAGGGATTGGTGGCAGGAGGAGAAGGGGACGACAGAGGATGAGATGGCTGGATGGCATCACTGACTCGATGGAGATGGGTTTGGGTGGACTCTGGGAGTTGGTGATGGACAGGGAGGACTGGCGTGCTGCAGTTCATGGGGTTGCAAGGAGTTGGACTCGACTGAGCGACTGAACTGAACTGAACAGAGGGTGGACCTGAGTCTTAGAGAAAGTCAGCACTTCCTTTGATAACCTAGATGCATCCGCTCAGTCTACAGACAGTCCTTGGGCACCTGTCATGTGCCAGGCCCCAGGTACCAAACAGAAATCCCAGCTCATTCAAGTAGGGCAGGGGTCCCCAACCTCCAGGCTGTGGACCTACGGTACTTGCTGGGAGATCAGCGGCAGCGCTAGATTAGAAATAAAGTGCACAATAAATGTAATGCACTTGAATCATCCCAAAACCATCGCCCCTCCCAACCCCTGGTCCGTGGAAAAATTATCTTCCACGAAGTTGGTCCTGGTGCCAAAAAGGTTGGGGACCGCAGAAGTAAGGGAAACGATTTACGTGCACCTGCTGTGTGTTGAGCTGGGCTCTGGGGCCCTGTGATGAGCAAGACAGACCCCAGCCCACCCCTGGGCTCAAGGTACAGCCTAGGAGACCCATGAACAGAATAGGAATTAAAAGCTTCCAGGTTGTCATAAGCGTTAGGGGGTAACAAGCAAGGCCATGAGTTTGAGGGTCGGGGGCTCAGCCTGGCCAGGGCAGGGCTGCGCGTGCTGGTCTTGACCCAGGAAGTCCATCGTCTGTCCCTCTGTCTGGCCAGCAGGGGCCGTGTCAGAATCAAACTGTTTACCTTGACCTCTTTAGCGATGGGCCTAATCACCCGGCCAAGCACCTTTCACCTTGAGCAGCCGCATCCCACCCACCCGCCACGCCTGCCTGCCCCTTGCTCCTTCCCCCCAGCGCACACACCACCAGGCTCCCCATGCAAGTCCTGACGCTGCCTGCTTCCCGGGACAGCAGGGCTCTGAAGCCCCAGGTGGGCTGCAGGGAAGGGGGCACGTTTCTGAGCAGAGAGGTATAGACATCCCAGGTGGGAAGAGAGACAGCACAAGGGAGCTTCAGCAACGGAGGTCTCGGACACTGGGACGCTTCCTGGCCGGCCTTGCGTTCCCTGCCTCAGGGCCTTTGCATTGGCCGCTCTGTCTCCTTGGATAGCTCCACCCTTTAGGGCCCCTTCCATCCTCGAGGTCTCAGAGAGGCCTTCGTGGGCAGCTCCAGGCAAGTGTGTATCGGGAGGACGTCACCATCTGAACAGTCTCCTTTGTCGTTTGTTTCATGGTTTGTGGGGGCCCCTTCCCGCCCCCACGGAAGGGCATGTCCTACAGGCAGGGGCTTGGTCCTTCTTGTCCACCATGTTCCCCAGAACTGAGTATCTTGTGTAGAACACGGTGCTGGGTACAAGTCATGGCTGGACCGTGGTCACTGAGGACCCCGAAGGCCAGGCTGCCCGCAACCCCACTTCACTCCTGGGAGGGGGTCCTCACGATCCTATTGTAGATGGGGGCCCTCATTCGCACCCTGAGCTCGTCCTGCTTTTCTGGGATACACCATCACGGCTTGCCGATCACAGGGCACCCAAGGGCCACGGCCCCAGCCCAGCCTGACCCCAGTCCCAGGCCGCGGTCCGTGTGCTGTTCCTAGGGCCCATCTCCCCTTCACACGGGAGCTCCCGGGACCACACCTCCTCGCTCACCACAGGGATCTGGCGCCCGGCACAGGCTTGTCCCTGTTCACCTCCTGGAGGCAAGGCCCTGCTTCAGGAGCCCTAAGATCTTCTGTCCCCTCCCCGCTTTGGTCCCCTCTGCCCTGGTCCCTTCCTCCACCATCGCTCCCTTCAGCTCATCCTTGAGGGCTTTTGAGGCACCTTCCTCTCCCCACGATCTGCCCAATTTCCCCTGGACAAAGCCCCTGGCACTAAGCCCCACCCCAGCTGACCCCAGCCCATGAGGGCCCATACCCCAGACCGGCCTCGGGCCTTCGCCGATCCTCTGTCTTCAGTCTATGCTGACTTCCCCACTTGGCAACCTGGCAAAGCGCCCCTCCCTCAACACATTGTCCCCCTGGATGTCTCTGCAGATAGGTGGCCTCCCCTCCCCAGGTCGGGAGCGGGTCTTCCCACAAGGAGGAGCCTCGGGTCCCCCAGTGGCCTGCACATAAATGTCGGTTTGAACAAGTGAGTGAGTAAACTCCAGTTCAAGGGAACAAATGCTTTTTGAGCTCCTGGGCAACGTGGGGCTTGTGTCCGGTCCTCGGAGCGCCCCGCTGCACTTGTGCAGCTCATGACCTGGCCGGTGGGCACTGCCAGTGTGTGGTGACTGGATAAGCCCAGAGGTGACCCAGGTGGGGAAGGGACGGCTCAGGGGCTGAGTGAGGGGATGATAGCACTCTGCCCTCCGGGAGCTCGTGGGCCAGGCGGGAGGAAGGCAAAGTTTGCCTGCCCTGAGCCAGAGGGAAGTGGGCCTGGAGCTAGGGGTCCCAGTGCCAGGCCAGGGCCATCAGCTGACGTGACAGGGGGACAGGGAAGTTGGGGGCAGGCCTCCGCTCTTTCCCAGGGTCCCCAGCACGCGCCCCTTCTCCCCGACCACAGCCTTCCACCTGGAGTCACCTTGGCCCCACCTGGAAGCCAATTAGGCCCCTCGTTGCAGCAGTGAGGATTAATATGATTAATAACGCCCCCAATCTCTGAGGTGCTGATTCAGCCGGGAGCTTAGGGAGAGGAGGTCACTTTATAAGGGCCTGGGGGGGCAGTCAGAGCCTGGAGTCATCCAGCCGGAGCCCCGTGTGGCTGAGCTCCGGCCTCAGAATCATCCCCGGGTTCGCGCCGCCGGCGGACAGCCGCAAGGGCCGCAGCCATGAACGGGACCGAGGGCCCGAACTTCTACGTGCCTTTCTCCAACAAGACGGGCGTGGTGCGCAGCCCCTTCGAGGCCCCGCAGTACTACCTGGCTGAGCCATGGCAGTTCTCCATGCTGGCCGCCTACATGTTCCTGCTGATCGTGCTCGGCTTCCCCATCAACTTCCTCACGCTCTATGTCACGGTGCAGCACAAGAAGCTGCGCACACCCCTCAACTACATCCTGCTCAACCTGGCCGTGGCCGACCTCTTCATGGTCTTCGGGGGCTTCACCACTACCCTCTACACCTCTCTGCATGGATACTTCGTCTTTGGGCCCACGGGCTGCAACCTGGAGGGCTTCTTTGCCACCCTGGGCGGTATGAGCTGGGTGCTGTGGGCTGGGCGAGGGGTGTGTGTGTATTCAGGAGCCAGGAGCTTGGGTGTGGCGGGGGTGGGGGTGTGGGGACAGCCCCAGCCTTGCGGATGGTGGACGAGAGCCCGTGAGCCAAAGCCCTCCCTTACTCAGTCAATAAACGCTGTATAAGCGATGACGAGATTGCCCGGCGTTGGTGGAGGGCGGGCGCCGAGCACGTGATCTCACTGGCACTGGGGTCGTTGTCTCGCCCTCCAGCCAGGAGACAGATGAGAGGAGTCTGGGGCCTCGCTGGGGTCGCAGGCAGTCTCTGGCAAGGCCGAGTTGCAAGCCTATGTCTCTGCGGCCCCTCAGGCCACGGTTCTGCTCCCCTTGGAGCAGCGGGGCTGGGCAAGACCCACACCGGGTCCCGGGGACAGAGAGCTGGACACGGATGCCTGTGCTCAGGGCCCCAGCCTGGGGCAGGATGAGAGTCCTCAGTCCTCCAGGCACCGGCCTCTGCCTGCACTGGGCGCCGGGTGTGGTCTCTCCCCGGCTTCTCTCTGACTCCATCCCAGCCCGCCTCCAGGCTCTCTGCTCTGCTTGAAGGCTTTCTGCCTTGAAGAGTCCCTTGAGGAGTCCATTCACAGAGAGACAGTAGACCCGGTGAGGTGATCTGTGTAGCTGTGAGCCATGGTTTTAAAATATTTTCACTAAAAAACGGGTGAAAAGATCCCGTTTAGCCGATAAGAAAACTGCAGCGTGCAGAGGGGAAGAGTTGACTCAGGAACGTGGCAGGCCAGTGCTCAGAGCCTGGGGCTCCTGGCTCAGACCCAGGAGTGTCCCCCGGCGGGGACACGGCCTCTCGGGCAAGCAGGAGACGCGGGAGGTCATCGTCACAAAGCCTGGGGGCGGAGAGAGCCCGCACCAGCCACAGGATGCTCTGTCTCCTCTCTCCCACGTGTGTCCAGGCCCTGCCTCAGCCCTGTTCCTGGGGTGCTGGCCATTGCTGAATGACCACGATCCCCCAGTCTCAGGCCAGAAGGGTGCCGCCCACAGGTGGGCACGCCTCTGCGACAAGCGTGGGCCTGGAGTATCCACTAGTGTTCCCTTTCACTCTCAGAAATGCCCCGGTTGGTAAACCCCACGGCCACCTCCCTCCTGAGTTTCTGGGGGTGATGTGCAGGGCAGATGTCTGAACCCCATCATTATCATTCCTCCTCCTCCCTCTGAGCAAAACGCTCTCCGGGTCCCTGGCTCCCGAGAGAGGGTCACCCATGCCCAGGGTGTTCCATGTCCCTGGTGTTGAGAGGCCCGCTGCCCAGGAGGAAAGGGAGGCCTCCCCCTCTGGCTCCTGCTGCCTCTGCCATCCCCTGTGCCTGGAACTCTGCCGGTGGCCCCACAAAGGACACACTGTTCTGTGAAAACTCCCCTCTGGGCTCCCAGCTCTCAGCCATGACCCTGCGAGCTGATTGCCATGTTCCCCGCGAACCCGGAGCTCTGGCTGCACTAACCTTCCTGGGAGTTCCTCCATGTGGTGTATCGGCCTGTCTGCCCTGCCACCTCCCCTCGTCCGTGTCCAGACCCTCCGCTCCTTAAGTCTGCACTCCAGGACTGCTCCCCGGTGCCTTCCTGGTCGGCCCCCCTCCCCATCCCCGGGAGGAGCACACCTCCTCCTCAGACAGACAGGTCCAGCCACGTGGCGGGTTGGCTGACAGCAGCCGCCTTGCAGGTGAAATCGCCCTGTGGTCCTTGGTGGTCCTGGCCATCGAGCGGTATGTGGTGGTGTGCAAGCCCATGAGCAACTTCCGCTTCGGAGAGAACCACGCCATCATGGGCGTCGCCTTCACCTGGGTCATGGCTCTGGCCTGCGCCGCGCCCCCCCTGGTCGGCTGGTCCAGGTAACGGCCCTGAGCAGGAGGGGAGGAGGGTCTCCGGGGTGCTTCCTAGGGTCCTCCAGCCGGAGGGGGGCCGGTGCTGCCTGGTTTCAGGCCCCCCGAGCTGGCAGCTGTCATAGGGTTGAGGTTTAGGGCAGGGAAAAGAGGGTCAGCTCCTAACGTCACTACGGGGCTGCTCCCCGTGTCAAGGAGACTCCAAGACGCCCCAACCCTTCACCTTGGCTGTGCCCCTAATCCCCAACTAAGCCAGGCCAGATTCCAATCCTCTTTAGTCCAGTGCCCCGGGAGCAGCTCCTCTGACCTCAGGCCTCCGCCCCTGCAGAAGCAGAGCCTCCCTCATGCAGGTGTGGCGGTGTGGCCCTGGGAACCAGTCCTGGCAAGACTCTTGGCTGATATCCCCCAACGGGCTGAGATGAGATGGTGGTGGGGTGGAACGTGGTTTGGGAAATTGGCCTCTGTGGGTTCCCAGAGGCTTCGTGCCCTTCTGCTTCCAGGAAACTGCCATCTCTCTCCCCTCTCCTTCTCTCTCAGTCTTCCTGGGGCCAGTGTTTTCCCTCCTGAGCAATTTAGCAAGGGGCAAAAAACCCTGCCCCTCCCTCCCTCCCTTCTCCAGTCTGGCCTAGTTACATCCTTGTAGACGCAGCTAATGGACAGTGGGTTTCCTGGGGTCGGTTCAGTGTCACCATCCTCTGAAATCACACGCCCTAACCACACACCCCAGGGCCTCTTGTTTCCAGAAACTGTGCAAAAATCCCTCAATTACCGTGAGTGGCCTAAAAAGACCTGGGTGCCTGCAATACAGACATTGGGAGCTTTTCCCTTCTCCCCACCTACCTCATGGTCCGAGGCCTGGCCTCCGGCCACTCGGGAGTGGTAGGCCGGGTGAAGAAGCGCCAGGCAGGGAAGCAGGGGGGCAGAGTAGGGACGCTGGGAGTGAGAGACTGGGAGAGACCAGGGTCCCAGGGTAACAGCGCTGAACAAGGCAACAACACTGTTTCCACACACTTGGATCCCTTATCTCAGTAGATGTGAGCCTCACAGCCAAGGAAAGGTTTATTATCCCCATTTTACAGAGAGGGGAAGTGAGGCCCAGAGTGAGGGCAGCCCTGCTGCAGGCGTTGGCAGAGGACTCTGGCCAGCGGGGCCTGTTCCCCGGTCCCTCACATGCGGGTCTCCCCCTGCCCCTCCGGCCCCTGCCCCTCCCCGGTCCTCAGGTACATCCCGGAGGGCATGCAGTGCTCGTGCGGGATTGACTACTACACGCTCAAGCCGGAGGTCAACAATGAGTCGTTCGTCATCTACATGTTCGTGGTCCACTTCTCCATCCCCTTAATCGTCATATTCTTCTGCTACGGGCAGCTGGTGTTCACCGTCAAGGAGGTAGGGTCCTTGGGGGACGGGTGCTGTGGGGCTGGGGACAAGAGCGTTGATGAGGCTGAGTGTGGCCCCCGGCCCAGAGGAGCCTCAAGTCTGGACACCGGGCCCTGTGTCCCCACAGGCGGCTGCCCAGCAGCAGGAGTCGGCCACCACTCAGAAGGCCGAGAAGGAGGTCACCCGCATGGTGATCATCATGGTCATCGCTTTCCTGATCTGCTGGCTGCCCTACGCCGGGGTGGCATTCTACATCTTCACCCATCAGGGCTCTGACTTTGGCCCCATCTTCATGACCATCCCGGCTTTCTTTGCCAAGACTTCGTCCGTCTACAACCCCGTCATCTACATCATGATGAACAAGCAGGTGCCTGCTGGTGGGGTGGGAAGGGGCCAGGTCCCCCCCAGGCGACAGGTGGAGAAGCTGCAGTCTTAACCAGGCCTCAGTCTTTCCACCTGCAAAATGGGCAGGGGGGGGGGTGTTGGTTTTCCCTGGGGTAATCATGAGTCATCCGAGAGAGATGCAGATTCCTGGACCAACCCCCAGACCTTCTGATTAGAAGCTCAGGGTGGGCCCAGGAATATGCATTTCTAACAAGCCCTCTGACACTGGCTTAGGAAAGAGAAGTGCCAGTCCAGATGGTTCTGAAGGCTGGCTTTAATGGTCCAGATGGTCAAAGCCCCGGGCCTGGGAACAGGTGCCAGTCTCCACAAAGCTGGAGAGGATGCCAAAAAGTCTTGTTCTGAGGGATGAAGGGATAAAGCAGTCCTTTCAACATAGACCAGAGGTTCTTCTGCAGGTTCTTTGGTCCAGTGGGGAAAACCTGGAGTCAGACAGATTGGGTTCAAATCCCAGCTGTGCTAGGTTTTAGCTGTGTGGCCTTGGGCAAGTCACTTCCCTTTTCTGGATTTCAGTTTCTTCATCCATGGAAAGGATGAAATCCTAAACTCTTGGGTTCAGAGGGATAATTTCCAGGTGGCTCTTGGCACACTGAGGGCATCATGGCGCATCACCAGTGACAGAGTCCCTTCGGGTTTGGCCCCAGCACCTCTGGGTGGGGTTGGGGAGGCTTAGTAAGTTCCTCCAGGGAGCCATCTGACCGGGGATCAGAGGCTGGGAGGGCCAGAGGCAGAAGAGGGAGACGGCACACCGCGCTGACAATGCCATTTCCTACCCAGACTCTGCGGGACCCTGAGCACCCCTACCCTAACCCTACCTCTTCCTTCCAGTTCCGGAACTGCATGCTTACCACCCTCTGCTGTGGCAAGAACCCGCTGGGTGACGACGAGGCCTCCACCACCGTCTCCAAGACAGAGACCAGCCAGGTGGCGCCTGCCTAAGCCCCTCCAGGGACTCCATGGCCAGCCGCGGGAGTCCCCCAGCCCCCACCCCACCCCAGCCTCAGCAGCTCCATCCGGAGCCGCGCCTGTTGGAACCAGCTCTCACAGGCTCCCTGAGTGTAAACACAAAAACCAACCAACCAAATGCAAACGAATCAATGAGAGAAACAGGAGGCGCCTCACTTGGCAGGGGCGGCCCGATCTGGAGTCCTGATTTCCCGGGGGCCCACTGTAGTTCCGCTCCCCTCAGCTCATCTCTCAGCTACACAAGAGCTCTTGCTCTGGAAAAGTGTCCCAGCTTAGGGATAAGTGAGTAGCACACGACGGGGCACGCCGTAGGTGCTTATTAATAAATGCTAGGTGGAGGAAGGAAGGAATGAATGGAGACGTGAATGGAGAGATGAACGGGTCGGGAGGGCATAGTCATTCTCTCATAACATGTTAGCAGCAGCAGCAGCAGCTCGCCCTTGGCTGATGACCTTGAGCAGTTGTTTTGTCCTTGGGCCTCCCTTTCTTCCCCCATACAATGGGAATTCCAAATCTCTCCTCACACGGCTGCTGGGAAGATCAAATGAGATTGTGTGTGTGTGTGTGTGTGTGTGTGTGTGCACATGTGCTTGCGTGTGTGAGCTCTTTGTAAATAGTAAGGAGCTGGACAGACTGTAGTTAACATTATTAATAATATCAATTAATATAAGTAATTCATTCCTATGATCATCTCCTCTTGATAGTGACCATTTTGAGATTGGGCAAAGCCCTAAGCATCCAGCCTCATCAGGCTTATAAACATTAGACAGACAGCAAGGCCAGACCAGCGCTGGGTGGTGGGCCACAGGGAAGGACAGTCAAGGAAATGCAGAGTGCAGTCATCAGGCCTGAGAAGAAAACAAAAACACAAAAAAACAACAGCAGAGGACCAGAGTCTGGGGCCAGTGCAGAGCCCCCATGACGCGGGCCATTCCCTTCCAGTGCAACCCACAGAGAGACAGGTCTTGCTCTCGGCATCTGAAAAACCACTAGCTCTCCTGCCCAGCACCCAGGCTTCAGCATCTCTGGGCCCGTATGGAGCTTCTAGAAGTTATGTTCACCTGCCCACATTTAACGAAGAGCTGGGTCCCCAACATCACCTTTGTCTCAAAAAGAGCTTAAAAACACAAAAGCGTGGGAAATCCAGCTGGACCCACCTTCCCCCAGGGAAGTTCGCAGATCACAGATTTTAGCTCCCTTGCTGGGCAAGCCTTCAGCGGCTCCAGTCCGTTCTCCACTCCAGAGAGTCCTTGCTGCTGCGAGGCTGGCTGGGACTCTGGGACATCAGAATCCAGCCGCCTCATAAATGCCCCTCCTCAACTACATACCAAAGCGGGAAGCTCTACCTCTCCCCAGCTCTGCCTGGAGATGAAGGCAAATTGGGGTATTAAAAGCTCGGCTCCTATCCTTGGTGTTAGTGGTGGTGGTTTTCGTCAGTCTCAAGCTCTTTATCTACAGGATGGGTGGAAACGGGGCAGTGTTCATCTGATCCTTGACCCTGGGGTTTCTGGGTTTGAGCAACTATCAGAGCCCCCTGGGAGTGCTTTAGGCTGTGGGGAGCAGGCCCAGGAATGGGAAAAGCTCCAACCTCGGAGTCACAGAGATCCAGGTGGCCCGTGAAACTGCAAGCAAATTTTGTCACCTCTTGGAAGCCTGCTTATCTGCAAAAGGGGATCTTAAAACTGACCTTAATGAGATTTCAGGCTTTATGCAGCCAACGTGCTTCCTGAGCTCAGCAGATGATGAGAGGCTTTTCTGCATTACTGGAGCCTCAGCTCCGGGCTGGCCCTACCAGGGACCTCATCTGAAGGGAGAATGGGATGAAGGTGTAGCTCCCAAATGACCGTCCTCCTCCAAGGCGGGAAAAGGCATCAGGAGTCTGAGAAGGCAGATCCTTCGTGCCATGGAGGGGCTGGGACAGGTAATAGCTGGGATCTCTGTCGTTGCCCCTCTCTACTCTGTCTCCCTAGGTGGGTGATGTCAGTCAGGATTCCTTTATCTGCAGCAGGCAGGAAATCACACTCAATAGTACCGAAGCAAAAGGAAGACACGATTGGCTCCCATAAATGAAAAGCTCAGGGCTTCAGGCATGCCTGGGTGCAGGTGCTCAGATGAGGTCACCTGGCTCTTGAGGGGACTGTACTGGGTCTTCCTTGCTGTGCCTTGGCTTTCTCTATTTGTTGTGAGCGGGGGCCACCCTTCCCTCTGGCGCTGGGGCTCCTCATCACGGTGTCTTTTCTTGTTGCTGAGATAGGGCTCCAGGGCACTTGAGCTTCAGTGAGTAGCTGTGGCTCATCCAATCAGCTGCCCTGGAGCCTAGGCCAGAGATGGAACCCATGGCTCCTGCACCCGCAGGGGAGACTCAACCCTTGGACCGCCAGGGAAGTCCATGTTATCTGGCTTCTAGGTCTCCATCTGGCTGCACTTTCCTCTGTGTTGCCTTTCAGTTCAGTTCAGTCGCTCAGTCGTGTCCGACTCCTTCCGACCCCATGAACCGGAGCACACTAGGCCTCCCTTCCATTGCCAGCTCCTGGAGTTCACCCAAACTCATGTCCATCGAGTCGGTGATGCCATCCAACCATCTCATCCTCTGTCCTCCCCTTCTTCTCCCGCCTTCGATCTTTCCCAGCATCAGGGTCTTTTCCAGTGAGTCAGCTCTTCACATCAGGTGGTCAAAGTATTGGAGTTTCAGCTTCAACATCAGTCCTTCCAATGAACACCAAGGACTGATTTCCTTTAGGATGGACTGGTTGGATCTCCTTGCAGTCCAAGCGACTCTCAAGAGTTTTCTCCAACACCACAGTTCAAAAGCATCAATTCTTCGGCACTCAGCTTTCTTTATGGTCCAACTCTCACATCCATACATGACTACTGGAAAAACCATAGCCTTGACTAGATGGACCTTTATTGACAAAGTAATGCCTTTATGCCAGGTTAACTGTTCCAAAGATGTAAGCATGGAAATCACCAGTAATTCCAAGCTCAGCAAACCCTGCAGAAATGGGGCTTCTCTTCTCCATCTGTCAGTCGTTTCCAGGTAGGGCTCTCATTGGCCAGGCCTGGGTCACCTGATACCTCCTAAGCCAATCACCAGGCTGGGATGGGCATTCATCCTCTGATTGGCCTGGCCCCCGGTCACCTGATTGCATTTGCCGCCCAAGGTAGCGTTGAAAATCAAAGTCGCCCTGTCGCATCCGAGTCTTGGCGACCCCATGGACTGACTATACAGTTCATTGACTTCTCCGGGCCAGAGTACTGGAGCGGGTAGCCTTTCCCTTCTCCAGGGGATCTTCCCAACCCAGGGATCGAACCCAGGTCTCCCGCACTGCAGGCGGATTCTTGACCAGCTGAGCCACGAGGGAAGCCCGGTTGTATTAGCTAGCCCTACGTTAACCGAATGATCTGAGGGTGGGGATAGGAAGGAGCCGAAAGGAAACTTCAGGAAGTGGTTACCAGAAGGAGGAGGGCCACAGGCAAGGAGCCCGGAACCAACAGCGGTCCAGAGGAGGTGCGCTTCGTGTCGGTGATACCCGGCTAGTTCGCCCTCCATCCACAGCAGTGACGAGAGGATTCCCACGGCCGACGGGTGTGGATCCCACCCTCTGTTTCAGATACTGTGTGGGACCAGGCACAGTAGTGGTAGGCACAGTGACATTGCAGCTAGTCTGCCTTGTGGTCAGCCCTGTCCCCTCCCTCCCACAGGCCACTTATTGTGAGGATTCATCAGCGTCACATTCAGAGGAAAAAAAATTTCCTCTAAAACCAGGACATTCTCCGACTTTTTCCTGGTAGAGAGTAAACCCTACTTAACTTCCTCAATTTGCAGTTGGTTTGACTGCCATTGGTGAGGAACCTGCCGCATATAAAGGCGGACAACTGCTGACTGAGTCTGGGGAGAGCGTGTTACCCACCTCATCTCCAGGCTCCAGGCAGCCAGTGTCCCTAGGCCAGGACGCGCTGGTCTCAGAGATGGACTGGAGGGAGCAAGTCTCTGGGTTGTGACCTGGCCAGGGACAAAGCCACAGAGCTCTCTCAGCCCCTGATTTTTGCCTCTGGAAGGAGAATGCAAAGAGTTTAGAACTGTAATCTGCAGAACTGTAAGTTCACACATAGAAGAACCCCGATGTGTCCCAAGATGGCAAAAAAAAAAAAAAAAAATTTGGCGAAACTTAAATTTCGTACAGGTCTCAGTAAAAACATCTCATGAGTACCAGAAGCAGCTCGTCCTCTCTCCAGCAGCCTGATCACAATTACCATTTCCCTGTGAAAAGGCAATCCTCTAGAAGAATTTTTAGATCATGCAGCACATTTTAGAACTTCTTCCGTCCAAATGCAAAACTCTATCCTGGCACAGACCTGGAGCAGGGTTTCAGATGAAGCTCGTGGGAATGTTTGTATCCCTGAGTCTTTCTCAGTTCTTGGAAACGTGATCAAAATTGCTGCCCCCGTTGGCACCAGCTTCCACATGCCTCTTTGCCTCATCTCGGCTCCTGCTCTAGATGGTTCCCGCAGATGGTTTTCAGGCCTCCCTCCACTCAGCCGAGCTCCGCTCTGGCACTGAGACTGCTTCAGCAATGGGCGCTAAGCACCTACTGCGTGCCAGGTGTTGTGCTGGGCACAAGGGACACCACCAGGAATAAGACAGACACAGCCCTGCCCACTGCCCCTGCCTCCCAGAGCTCAAGGAGACAGGTAAGGCCGTGTTTTAACCCGGGTTGCTGGAGGCTGCTGGCAACCCCGAGGAGGGGCCCCTGACATCCTAGGGGGTCACAGAGGGCTTTTCCGAGGACGTGATGTCTATACTGAGGCCAAAAGGATGAGTGAGAAACAGTTCAGATAAGGTTGTTGTTTAGTCGTTGAGTCAAGTCTGACTTTTTTGTGACCCCGTTAACTATAGAGCCCATCAGGCTCCTCTGTCCATGGGATTCTCCAGGCAAGAATACTGGAGTGGGTTGCCACTTCCTTCTCCACGGGATCTTCCTGTCCAAGGGATGGAGTCTGCGTCTCCTGCATTGGCAGGCGGGTTCTTTACTACTGAGCCACCAGGGAAGTCCCCTGGAGAAGGTAGATATAGATAAAAGAGGGCCTTGTATCAGCTGCACTGACAACAACCTGCAAATCTCATGCTTCAAACAACACACTGTGTACTGTTGCTTGTGACTCTGTGGGTCAGCCAGGTGACCCAGACCAAGCTTGGTTGACCTTGGCTGGGTTCATTCGAGCATCTGTGGTCAGTTCGAGGGCTGGCCGCTTGGCCAGCCAGCGTAGGCTGGGCAACAGGGGAGACTGGGCCACTGGCCTCTCCACATCCAGCAGGCTTGCTCACCTGGGACTGGGACCACACGTCCCTTCCCTCATACTGGGTTGGTCACAACAAGTCCCAAGGTGAGCTCAGATTCCAGGGATGAGGGAGGAGCTGCAGACTTACACTGCAAATGGGCATGGATGTGGGCAGGGGTGAAAAACTGGCACTATTTTTACATCAGTCTAACACACGCACACAGGAAACCAGAGCGGAAAGCCCAGCTCTCAACACCTAACCAGTTCCAAGAGCCTCAGTGTGGTTAGACTCTGGGATTTCAAGGGGGAAGGAGGCTTCATAAGCCAGACTGGAGAGGTCAGTGGAGAGGTCCCCATGGCAGTGGGGAGCTATGAAGGGTGCTAGGCAGGCAGTGGTATCTAGTTTCACTTTAGAACACCTTGCCTGCCTCAATCCAGACCTCTGGTAATGGAGAGTCCCCTGGAAAAATCCCAACAGTAAGACCACGGAAAGAGGGAAGTATGTCCTAGACCTGCCCCCTTAAAACCCTACACTCTCCTCAGAGGTAACCACTGCTGTTACCTTGGTATAAATCCTTTCAGAACTTCTGCTGGGACTTCACTCACACTCACTCACACACACACACAAAGTGGGGAACATATTCCACAGATACTTTCTGTTTCATTCATTTTCACTGCTGTGTAATATTCCACCATGTGAACAGATCACAGTTTATTTGTCCAGTCTGCCCTTGGTGGGCATCTAGGTTGTTTTTCATTTTTGCCAAGATCGCACTGAGCACCCTTATGTATCATCAGTGTGAGAAAGAAAGAGCACTAAGTCGTGTCTGACTCTTGTGATCCTGTGAACTGTAAACTGTCCGGCTCCTCTGTCCATGGGATTCTCCAGGCAAGAAGACTGGAGTGGGTTGCCATTTCCTTCTCCAGGGGATCTTCCAGCCCAAAGAATTGAACCCAGGCCTCCTGCATTGCAGGCAGATGCTTTACCGACTGAACTATGGGGGAAGCACTATCAGTGTAAGAATTTCCCTCAAATTTATACCCGGAGTGACATGGGTAGATGTGGCCCAAATCCATCTTAGTCATGATAGATGTTACTCAGTTGCTTTTCTGGGTTGCTTCCCAGCAGCTCTGTATTTCTTCACATCCTGGATGCTCAATTTCGATGGACATTAAAAAATTTGTCATTCTGGGGACTTCCCTGGTGGTCCAGTTGTTAAGACTCCATGCTTTCAGTGCAGGGGGTGTGGGATCAATCCCTGTTTGGGAAACTAAGATCCCACTTGCCACATGGCATGGCCAAAAAAAAAAAAAAAAAAAAAAAATCGTCATCCTACTGCATGTGAAATGCCACCTCATCCTTGTTTTAATCCATCTTGTCATTTTATTTTTATTATTATTCATTTATTTTTGGCCACACCACATGGCATGTGGGATCCTAGTTCCCCGACCAGGGATCGAACTCACAGCCCCCAAAGTGGGAGCATGAAGTCCTAATCCCTGGACTTCACGGAAGTCTGCACCTCATCATTTTAAATGGCTGCAGAGTATTCTACAGTAAGTAATTCTACCAGGCCCTGAGTGATTCATTTGGAAGTTGGTTTTTTTTTTCCCTTTTCCAAATAACACAGCAATTATTTCTTTTCCAACAAATGCGCTCCTAGGAGAGAGAGGCGGAGTTGCTGGGCTCCAGGGAATACCTTTCCATAGTAGGCTGCACCCAATTTACACCCTGGCAGAGACAGCGAGGGCCTGGCTCCCGCATCCTTGCCAACACTTTGTCTTCAGTTTTTATCAGTTTGACGAGAAAAGGAGTAGCTCGTCGTTGTTTCGATTTAAATTTTCCTGAGTGCCAAAGAAGTCGAGGCTGTTTTCCTGTGTTTGTTTGCCTTTCTGGTGAATTCATCTTTGTCGGTTTTCCCAGTGGATGTTGTCCTTATTTATAGAGACTTTTGCCGAGTGATTTAAACATTGCTCTGTCATTCCTTAGAAACTCTTTCTTACAGCACAGAAGGAGGTCACGACAGGCTGACCTGGGGGTGTCTGCTCCAGGTGAACCCACTGGCCGGCCTCCACCTGCTGCTTTCTGAGACCGTGGAGGCCAGCTGAGGCCTGGGCACAGGGGTGGGCACCGGGGTTGGGGAGGTGAGGTGGGGTGGGGAGGGCCCTCACCTCCCCGCGGCTACCTCCACTGGCCCAGGCGTTCCAGTTCCCCGTCTGCAACCCCAGGCTCTGCTGCGCAGAGGCGCAGGGTGGACCAAGCATCTGAGCCCCCTTCCTTTCACCGTGGGGGCTGAGACCCAGAGAAGTCAGGCACACGGGCAAGGTCACACAGGAGCAGGTGGTCGGGGTTGAGGCATCATCAGCGCTCTCCCAGCCTCCTGCCCAATCAGCAGCTCCACGCCTCCCGCCCAATCAGGGGCTAATTGGGGGGTATGTAAGGCGAGCAGGCGGGCCAGGGGGCCTCACGCCAGGCGAGGGGGCCGCCTGTACCTTTCTGCCTGCGAGATGGCTCCCGGGAGCGTCGCTTCCAGCGACACCTCTTCCTCTGCCTCCTCGGCCTCCTCAGCCTCCGCAGAGGGGTCGTCCAGGCCATCAGGGTCTGAAAAGCCAGGTGAGCTCATGGAGCGGCCCCCTCCATCCTCCGAGAGAGAGCCTGTTCCCTGGGGGTCCTGAACACTTCCTTCCTGCCCTCTCCTTCGTTAGGCTGGCCCCAAACACCGCACACCTGCCACCCGCACAAGGGGCAGAAGAGCTGATGCCAGAGGTGGGGGGCGGGCAGGGAGGAGAGAGAGCAGGGGCCTCCGCAGCTGGAGCCCATTTGCTCGGGGCGAGGGGCTCTGCCCAGCTGGAGCTAATTGAAGGGCTCGAGCAATAGGCGGGCAAGCTCTGGAGGCGCCACTGGGCTTTGGCTGTAGGGCCGCGTCCCAGCTTTCAACCAGCAAACAGCGCCTCGGGATTCTCTGGGTATGGGGTCCACTGAGGCACACAGACCTGCTTCATCCCCTCCAGGAGCCCCCAGGCTGGGAGGCAAGCCGCCTCCTGATAGATGCCACCTCCTGGTAGATGCCCATTTGATAATGCTGGCATGTGCTTGAGTGGCGGGGAGCCAGAGGCTGTCGGAGCCCAGAGGAGTTGCCTGACCCACTCTAGGTGGTCATGGTAGGCTTCCCAGGGGAGGCGACTCCTGAAGGAGGGTGGGACAGGGGACGTGTTCAGAGTATTTGTGAAGACGTCTTTGGAGACAGAATGGGTCCAAGTGCCTGGGAAGCACAGGGCAGGGCGGCTCAGTGCTGTTTGGGCCCTAAGGGTGAGTGACAGCGGCTTGGATGGTCACGGCTGACCAGGCCGAGGGGACATCCTGGCTGGGGCCAGGGCCTGGAGGGGAGCGTGCTGGTGGAGGGCTTGGTTTTGGGGAGGGAGTGCTGTGCGTCTTCCCTCCCGCTGGGGCAGAGTTGGGGGAACAGCAGGGATGGGGGCGGGGGCTGATCGGGTGAGCCTCCCAGGTCGAGGTCAGGTGTGAAGGCAATGGCCGCTGAGGGATACGATTCGAGATGTGTGTGAAGGTGAGAAAGTCTGCGCCCGGGGGATGGCGGCTGAGAAGCTTGTGGGGAGCAGGCGTGACCTCAGGGTTTCGGTTCCCGGCCAGAGACTGAGGCCGGGCAGTGGCAGGGAGTGCGTCGAATCCTGGCCACCAGACCCCGAGGGACCAGTGGCCCGTGATGAGGCCCTAGCTTGTCGCCTGTGTAGAAGTGAGTTTCCACATGGAGACGGAAAGTAGTGAAGCAAGTCCAGTGTTTATTAGGCGGAAAAAGAGTACATGTGGATGTAGACACACTGCATCCACGGGCTCAGAGAGGGTCGTGTGCTCGTGGTTTGAATCGCCTTTATGGGGCATTTCTCCTGGGTTTCCTCGGGCCAGGCACCTTGCTTCGCCTGCTTGTGCGTCTGTATCTGGTACGTCTCAGGCTCCTCCCACGTGTGCGTGCGCATCTCCGAGCCAAGATGGAGTCTAGCGTGGAGGACTATGGGTAGCTGACGTTACTTGCTATGGGCTGACACCCACTCCCTTTTTGACCTCCAAGGAGCCTTTCTATGCCTGTGTCGTCGGGGAGGCCTCCGTAACTTCGACAGTGAGGAATATGTGATCTTTCATCTGGGCAGGATCCAGCCTCCCCCATCACTGCTTTTATGGCGTTTCTGTCCACAGGGGAGAAACGATTCAAGCCTGGGGTCTCTCTGTTTCCTGCCTCGGGGAGAGGGGTGCTCAGGACACGCCCTGGGCACGTGTTTGGGTGTCTGGGTAGGTATGACAGATGGGCACCACTGTGGGGGAGAGAAGACGAGGGACAGGTTTGTAAGGACCCTGAGCTCTTCTTTTGGACACGCCAGTATACAGCAGGCATCGAGTAACTGCAGAATGAGGAGCTGAACAATTTGGAGGGTGGGGGGAGGACGGAGACGCAGGAGTGGCTCCCTGGGACAGGGCGTGGTTTGGGGGGGGGGACAGGGCAGCAGTTAGAGCTGTCACCCCGGGCCAGGCCCTCTAGAAACCCTCTAACCCTGCAGCGGGAAGGGCTCAGACCACGCTGGGACCCCCTTCCTGCCGTGGGAGACGAGGGCTGGGAAGGCTGAGACTGAGAATGAGACTAGCGGTCTCTGACCCTAAAATGAATGTTCTCAGACACTGGGCTGCTCCTGGCCGGGAAACAACACAGGTTGAATTTAAGTCTCTTTACAAATGTTGCTGAAGTCTAGACTTTTTAGATGGTTTTTGTTTTTTTCACTTTAAAATGTTTTCTAAATATATATATATATACACACACACATAAATATATATAAGCCACTTGATTCCTTTTCTTCAGTCTTTAGTTTTTGCAGATTGGTTGGAAGTCAGCATTTCTAATCACCCTGTTTAAATCAGGTTTCATATTTAAACCACTTTTGTGTGCTTTATGGTGACTGACAACGTCTCTCACCAGCTCCCTCCTCACCCCTGTATCCTCCTCTCCTTTGCAAATTTTAAAATGTAACAGCTTACCGAGACCCCTCAGTAATTCACATGGCACACAGTGCACTCATTTACAGTGGACAGTGGCTTTTACACATTCACAGTTGTCTGTCTGTTTCTATAGTCAATTTTCATCTCCTCTAAACGAAAGCCTAATAACCTGTTAGTCACTCCTCATCACCACCCACCTCCCAGCCCCTGGCAACCGCTAATCTACTATCGAGTGCTGATTTGCCCATTCCTGGCATTTCACATGAACTAAATCATACAATTGGGCTTCCCAGATGGGGCTACTGGTAGAGAACCCACCTGCCAATGTAGGAGACACAGGTTCAATCCCTGGGCTGGGAAGATCCCCTGGAGGAGGGCATGGCAACCCACTCCAGTATCCTTGCCTGGAGAATCCCCATGGACAGAGGAGCCTGGCGGGCTACGGTCCATGGGGTCGCAGAGAGTGAGACACGACTGAGCGACTAAGCGCAGCACATTGAGGTGCTCCTGTTAGACACATATATACTTCTTCTTGGATTGATCCCTTGATCATGTAGTGTCCTTCCTTGTACAGCACTCTTTATTTTAATATCTATTTTTGTCTGACGTGAGTATTGCTATCCCTGCTTGCTCTCCTTCTTTTAAAATTGGGGTATAGTTGCTTTACAAAGTTGCTAGTTTCTACTGTACAACAAAGCGAATCAGCTGTATGTATGCATGTATCGACCCTTCACCCCCCCCCCCACCCCTGGAGGTCAGCACAGAGCACTGAGCTGAGCTCCCTGTGCTAATCCAGCAGGTCCCCTCTAGCTAGCTGTTTTACTTAGAGTAGTGTATACATGGCAAACCCAGTCTCCCAGTTCATCCCACTTCCCTCCCTGACCCCCAGGTCCATGCATCCATACGTCTGGGTCTCTGTTCCTGCCCTGCAAATAGGGTCACCTGTACCACTTTTCTAGATTCCACACATATGCATTAAGACACGGTACTTGTTTTTCTCTTTTTGACCAACTTCACTCTTTATGACAGTCTCTGGCTCCGTTCATTTCTCTACAAATAATTTCATTGCCTTTTATGGCTGAGTAATATTCCATTGTGTGAGTGTATACACACACACCAGATCTTCATCCATTCATGGGTCAACGTATATTTAAGTTCCTTCCATGTCCTGGTTATTGTAAAGAAGAAAATGAAGTCGCTCAGTCGTATCTGACTCTTGGCAACTCCATGGACTACAGGCTCCTCGTCCATGAAATTTTTCCAGGCAAGGATGCTGGAGTGGGTTACCATTTCCTTCTCCAGAGGATCTCCCGGACCGAGGGGTTGAACCCAAGTTTCCCACACTGCAGGCAGACTCTTGACTGTCTGAGCCATCAGGGAAGCCCAAAGTGAAAGTGAAAGTTGCTCAGTCATGTCTAACTCTCTGCGACCCCATAGACTGTATGGTTCATGAAATTCTCCAGGCCAGAATACTGAAGTGGGTAGCTGTTCACTTCTGCAGGGGATATTCCCAACCCAGGGTTCGAACCCAGGTCTCCCTCGTTGCAGGTGGATTTTTTTTTTTTTTTTAACCAGAGCTACTAGGGAAGCCCAAGAATACTGGAGTGGGTAGCCTATCCCTTCTCCAGTGGATCTTCCCGACTCAGGGATTGAACCCAGGTCTCCTGCATTGCAGGCGGGTTCTTTCCCAACAGAGCCATCAGGGAAGCCCTGGCTGTTTTAAAGGATACTGAAGTAAACCCCGCAGTGCGCGTGTCTTTCTGAATTAAGATTTTTTTTCACGGTATTTGCCCAGTAGTGGGATCCCTGGATCATATGGTCGTTCTATTTTTAATTTTTTGAGGACCCTCCATGCTGTTTTCCATACTGGCTGCATCAGTTTACATTCCCACCTACAGTGTACTCTCTCCATCATTTACTGCTTGTAGATTTTTTAAAACAATAGCCGTTCTTACCAGTTTGAAGTAATAGGTCATTGCAGTTTTGATTTGCGTTTCTCTAATTATTAGTGAAGTTGAGCGTATTTTCATGTGCTGCTTGACCATCTGTGTTTCTTCTTTGGGGAAATGTCTATTTAGGTCTTCTCTCCATTTTTTGATTGGATTGTTTTGTTTTTATATTGAGCTGCGTGAGCTGTTTGTACATTTTGGAGTTTAATCCCTTGTCGATTGCTTCATTTGCAGATATTTTCTCTGATTCTCAAGGTTGCCTTTCTGTTTTGTTTATGGTTTCCTTTGCTGTGAAAAAGCTTTTAAGTTTAATTAAGTCCCATTTATTTATTTTTATTTAAAAAATTTTATTAGCATATAGTTGCTCTACAATGTGTGTTAATTTCTACTGTACAGTAAAGTGAATCAGCTGTGTGTGTGTGTGTGTCTGCTTTGGATTTTCTTCTCATTTAGGTCATCTCAAAGCATTGAGTGAAGTTCCTTGCGCTCTACAGTAGGTTCTCTACAGTCTCCCAATTCGTCCCATTCCCCCCTACCCCCTTGGTATCCATACGTTTGTTCTTTATGTCAGTGTCTCTATTTCTGCTTTGTAAATAAGATCCTCTACAAAACTTTTTCAGACTCCACACATGCGTTAATATATGATATTTGTTTTTCTCTTTCTGACTTCACTCTGTGACAGTCCCTGGCTCCATCCACGTCTTTACAAATAACCCAATTTCATTCCTTTTTATGGCTGAGTAATGTTCTGTCAAAAAAGATCTTGCTGTGATTTATGTCAGAGAGGGTTCTGCCTATGTTTTCCTCTAAGAGTTTTATAGTTTCTGGCCTTATAATCCACCTTGACTTTAATTTGCGTATGGTGTTAGGGGGTATTCTAATATTATTCTTTTTCATGTAGCTGTCCAGTTTTCCCAGCACCATTTATTGAAGACACTGTCTTTTCTCCATTGTATATTCTTGCCGCGTTTGTCATAAATTAGGTGACCGTAGGTGCGTGGGTTTTCTATTCTGTTTCATTCATCTGTATTTCTCTTTTTGTGCCATACCATATGCTGTCTTGATTACTGTAGCCCTGAGGTATAGTCTAAATTCAGGGAGCTTGATTCCTCCAGCTCTGTTTCTTTTTTTTTTAAAATACAAATTATAAATTGTTTTGTTCTAATTCTGTGAAAAATGCCATTGGAAATTTGATAGGGATTGCATTCCACTCCAGTGTAGAATCCCAGGGATGGCAGAGCCCGGTGGGCTGCTGTCTTTGGGGTTGCACAGAGTCGGACACTACTGAAGCAACTTAGCAACAGCAGCAGCAGCAGCAGCAGCAGCATTGAATCTGTAGATTGCTTTGGGTAGTGTTGTCGTTTTTACAGTATTGGTTCGTCCAACCCAAGAATGTAGTGTATCTCTCTGTTTGTGTCATGTTTGATTTCTTTGATCAGTGTCTTATTAGAGTTTTTCAAAAGTGTGTCTTTTGCCTCCTTAGGTAGTTTTTTTTTTCCTTGCTATTTTATTCTTTTTGTTTCAGTGGTCAGTGGGATTGGTTTCTTATTTTCTCTTTCTGATCTTTCATTGTCAGTAAACAAGAGTGCAAGAGATTTCTGGGTATTCATTTTGTATCCTGCAACAGTACCAGTTTCATTGAGCTCTGATAGTTTTCTGGGGGCATCTTTAGAATTTTCTATGTATAGTATCTGTCATCTGCAAACAATGAAAGTTTACTTTTCCAATTTGAGTTTCTTTTATCTACTCTTGTCTAATTGCTGTAGCTAGGACTTCCAAAACTATGTTGAATAATAGTGTTTAGAGTCAGCTTCCTTGTCTTGATCTTAGAGAAAATGCTTTTAGGTTTTCACCATTGAAAATGACGTATTCTGTGGGTTTTGTCACTTATGGCTTTTATTATGTGAGATAAGTTTCCTCTATGCCTACTTGATAAAAATTTTTTTTAATTATAAATGGGTGTTTTGAATTTTGTGAAAGTGTTTTGTGTGTGTTGATATTATCATATGGTTTTCATTCAGTTTATTAATGTGATGCATCACACTGGTTGGTTTGTGGATATTGAAGAATCCTTGCATCATTGTGAGAAATCCCACCTGATTATGGTTTATGATCAGGTAATATATTGTTGGACTCAGTTTGCTGGTATTTGTTGAGGATTTTTATGTCTGTGTTCATCAGTGATCTTGGCTTGTCATTTTCTTTTATTGTGGTGTCTTTGGCTGACTTTGGAATTGGGGTAATGATGACCTCATAGAATGAGTTTGTGAGTGTCCCTTCTTCCAACAGATTTTTGTAAAAGAGTTTCAGAAGAATAGGTGTTAACTCTTCTCTAAATGTTTGATCAAATCCACAGCCATCTGGTTCTGGACTTTTGTTTGTTGAAAGATTTTACATTACAGTTTCAACTTCATGCCTTGTGATGGGTCCGTTGATAGCTTCTATTTCTTGCAAGTTCAGTCTTGGAAGGTTGTACCTTTCTTAGGATTTGTGCGTTTCTCCTGGTTGTCCAGTTTATCATCTTAGAGTTGCTTATAGTAATGTCTTTTGAGCCTTTGTGTTTCTACAGTGTCAATTGTCATTTCTCCTTTTTCATTTCTAATTTTATTGATTTGAGTCCTCTCCCCATTTTTTTTCTTGACAAGTCTCTATGAAAGTTTACCAATTTCAATTATCTTTTCAAAGAACCAGTTTTAGTTTCATTGATTTTTTTTGGCTATTGTTGTCTTCATTCCCATTTCATTTATTTATGCTCCAATTTTTATGATTTCTTTCCTTCTACCAACTTTGTTTTGTTTCTTCTTTCTCTAGTTGCTTTAGGTATAAGGTTAGGTGGTTGTTTTTTTTTAATTTATTATTTTTTTTGAAGGATAATTGCTTTACAGAATTTTGTTGTTTTCTGTCAAACCTCAACATGAATCATCAGGGTTAGGTTGTTTATGTGAGAGTTTCTTGTTTCTTGAGCTAGGATTAAAGTGCCTTATATACCCTTTTAGAACTGCTTTTGCTACATCCCACAGGTTCTGGGTGGTGGATTTTGTGTTGCTGTGTTTGCACTGTGATTTGTTTTAATGTATTTTTCCTTTCCTCTTTGATTTCTTCAGTGATCTCTTGGTTATTTACTAGTGCATTGTGTAGCTTCTGTGTGATTTTTTGTTTAGTTTTTTTTAAATGTAATTTCTAATCTCATAGTGTTGTGATTGGAAAAGATGCTAGATACAATTTCAGTTTTTTAAAGTTTACCAAGGCTTGATTTGTGACCCAAGACACAGTCTATCCTGGAGAATGTTCCATGTGCGTTTGAGAAGAAAGTGTATTCTGTTGCTTTCGGATGGAATGTCCTATAAATATCAATTAAGTCTATCTGGTCTCTTGTGTCTTTTCATGCTTGTGTTTCCTTATTAATTTTCTGTCGGGATCATTTATTCATTGGTGTAATTGGGGTGTTAATTTCCCCTGCTATTATTGTGTGACTGTCAGTTTCCTCTTTTATGGGTGTTTGCCGTGTGTACTGAGGTGCTCCTAAGTTGGGTGCATAAATATTTACAATTGTTATATCTTCTTTTGGAATTGATCCCTTGATCATTATGTTGTGTCCTTCCTTGTCTCTTGCAACGACCTTTATTTTAACATGTATTTTCTCTGATAAGAGGATAGCTCCTCCAGCTTTCTTTTGATTTCCATCTGCATGGAGTATCTTTTTCCTTTCCCTCACTTTCAGTCTATATGTGTCCCTCGGTCTGAAGTGTGTTTCTTATAGACCAGCTTATAAAGTGGATATTGTTTTTGTATCCATTCAGCCAGCCTATGTCTTTGGTTGGAGCACTTAATCCTTTTACATTTAAAGTAATTATTGATATATGTATTCCTATTGCTGTTTTCTTAATTGTTTGGATTTGTTGTTGGTGGTGGTGGTCTTCTTTCTTCCCTCTTTTATCTCTCGTGGTTTGATGACTAGTGTTGTGGGTTTTGTTCTTTTTATTGTCTGTTTTTAACTATCCTGGGTCTTCATTGCTGTGTGAGGGCTTTCTCCAATTGCGCTGAGTGGAGGCTACTCTCTACTTGTGGAGTGTGGACTTCTCACTAGAGCGGCTACTCTCATTGTGGAGCACAGGCTTTAGGGCGCATGGGTTCAGTAGTTGCCATGCACAGGCTTAGCTGCCCCTCGGCATGTGGGATGCTCCCGTACCAGGAATCAAACCTACGTGTCCTGCACTGGTGGGTGGATTCTTTACCACTGAGTCACCAGGGAAGCCCCGTATTGTTGTGTTTGGGTGACTTTTTCTTTTGTGTGTGTGTATCTATTGTAGTTTTTTGTTTTGTATTAATAGTTCCCATGCGATTTTGATACAGCAATCTGTATATGTACAAAGTTCTGCTTTTCACTTTACTATGAGATATATATACATATATAAAGGGGCTTCCCTGGTGGCTCAGTGGTAAAGAATCTTCCTGCAGTGCAGGAGTCCCAGGAGATGCTGATTTGATCCCTGGGTCAGGAAGACCCCCTGGAGAAGGGAATTGCACCCCACTCCAGTGTTCTTGCCTGGAATATTCCTTGGACAGAGGGGCCTGGCAGGCTACAGTCCTTGGAATTGCAAAGAATCAGACACAGTTGAGCAACTGAGCACATCTGCCTTCGTGTATGTGTATTGATATTAGCTACTTGATTGCTTTTCTGAGTCTTCAGTTTTTAGAAATTGGTCAGAAATCAACATTTCTAATCACCATGTTTAAATTAGGTTTCATATGTAAACCACTTTTCTGTGCTTCGTGGTGACTGACAGCTTCTAACACTGTCTCCCTCCTCACCTGGATCCTACTCTTTTTTGCAACCGTTTAAAAATAGCAGCTTATTGGGCCATCTCAGTAAACCACAGCATGCAGTTCCCCCACTTAAAGTGTGCCGGCTTTTGGCACATTCACAGTTGTGGCCCATCTCTACTGTGAATGTTAGAATATTTTCATCTCCTCTAAATAAAAACCTGTACCCAGTGGTAGTCACTCACCGTCTCCACCCGCCTCCCAGCCCCTGGCAACCACGAATCTACTTTTTGGCTCCAATTTCCCCATTCCTGACATTTCGTATCAGCTACATTATACAATATGTGACTTTTTTGTGACTACCTTCTTTCACTCTGCATCATCTTTTCAAGGAAGTACCTCATTCCTCCTGTTGGCTGTACGATGTTCTGGCTGGACTACGTCTTGTTTATCCATTCACTAGTTTATGAGCTTCGGGATTGCTTCTGCTTTTGAACTATTATAGATAATGTAAGGGGCTTCCCTGGTGGCTCAGCCCATAAAGAATCCACCTGCAAAGCAGGAGACAAAGCAGGAGACGCAGGTTCGATCCCTGCGTCAGGAAGATCCCCGGAGTGGCAACCCTCTCCAGTGTCCTTGCCTGGGAAATCCCGTGAACAGAGGAGTCCGTGGGGCCATAAGAGTCGGACTCGACTTAGTGACTAAACCAAAAGTAATGCTTCTGTGAACATTTGTATGTATATTTTTGTGTGGACGTATATTTTATTTTCTCCTGGGTATATACCTAAGAGTGAAATTCTTTTGTTACTTGTTATGATGAAAGCTTTCAAAAGGACACAAAAGCAGACTGATGGTACGGTGACAGCCCCGCCCCCTCAGCCCCATGCACCCATCAGTCAATTTCAGCAGCTAACAGCTCGTGGTTACCCTTGTTCCACCACTGCGTTATTTCAGAGTAAATGCCACACTTAGCATTTCATCTGTAAACTGTTCGGTATTTATCTCTAAAAGATGAGAATCTCTTAAAATAATTGCACTTCCATTAGCACACCAGAAGCAATATCATCCTTCAGTTCAGTTCAGTCGCTTAGTCATGTCCGACTCTTTGCGACCCCATGGACTGCAGCACGCCAGGCCTCCCTGTCTATCACCAACTCCCGGAGTTCACTCAAACTCATGTCCATCGAGTTGGTGATGCCATCCAGCCATCTCATCCTCTGTCATCCCCTTCTCCTCCTGCCCCAAATCCCTCCCAGTATCAGAGTCTTTTTCCAGTGAGTCAACTCTTCGCATGAGGTGGCCAAAGTATTGGAGTTTCAGCTTCAGCATCAGTCCTTCCAATGAACACCCAGGACTGATTTCCTTTAGAATGGACTGGTTGGATCTCCTTGCAGTCCAAGGGACTCTCAAGAGTCTTCTCCAACACCACAGCTCAAAAGCATCAATTCTTCGTCGCTCAGCTTTCTTCACAGTCCAACTCTCACATCCATACATGACCACTGGAAAAACCATAACCTTTGTTGGCAAAGTAATGTCTCTGCTTTTGAATATGCTATCTAGGTTGGTCATAACTTTCCTTCCAAGGAGTAAGCGTCTTAATTTCATGGCTGCAGTCACCATCTGCAGTGATTTTGGAGCCCCCAAAAATAAAGTCTGACACTATTTCCCCATCTATTTCCCATGAAGTGATGGGACCAGATGCCATGATCTTCGTTTTCTGAATGTTGAGCTTTAAGCCAACTTTTTCACTCTCCTCTTTCACTTTCATCAAGAGGCTTTTTAGTTCCTCTTCACTTTCTGCCGTAAGGGTGGTGTCATCTGCATATCTGAGGTTATTGTTATTTTTCCCGGCAATCCTGATTCCAGCTTGTGCTTCTTCCAGCCCAGCATTTCTCATGATGTATTCTGCATATAAGTCAAATAAGGAGGGTGACAATATACAGCTTTGACGTACTCCTTTTCCTATTTGGAACCAGTCTGTTGTTCCATGTCCAGTTCTAACTGTTGCCTCCTGACCTGCATATAGGTTTCTCAAGAGGCAGGTCAGGTGGTCTGGTATTCCCATCTCTTTCAGAATTTTCCACAGTTCATTGTGATCCACACAGTCAAAAGCTTTGGCATAGTCAATGAAGCAGAAGTAGACGGTTATCCGGAACTCTCTTGCTTTCAAATACCCCAGTGTCCGCATGTGTCTAGCTGCCTTTTCTGCCCCCAGTCCAGATTGTTCAGATCATACTCTGAGTCTGAGCAAGGCTCCTGCATTGCTTCTGGTCTCGTAGGATCTGTCCTTTCTGGGGCCTTTCCCATGTTTATTTTTCCTCCTTGCTTATTTGTAGAAGGCACTGGATCACGTGTCCTGAAGAGTTCCTCATATCTGGGTTTTACTGATTTCATGTGGCCCTTGCATTTCCTGTAAAATGTTGGATTTAGACAACTGGCCTGGTGTAGGGTTTTTATTTTTTTGAGTTATTTTGGCACGCTGGGTCTTGGTTATGGCGCATGAGCTTCTCATTGCTGCGGCTTCCTGACGCAGGGTGCGGGCTCTTGGACGCGGGCTTCCGTAGTCGTGGACCCAGTGCTGAGGCACCCGGGATGTGTGGCATCTTACTTCCAGACCAGAGGCCGACCCCATGTCCCCTGCACTGGCAGGTGGCCTCTTCACCCCCGGGCCACTAGGGAGGGGATCCCAGTGTTGTTTACTAAAAGGACCCTTTAGTGCTCTTTAATAAGCCTTCGTGGAGGGCTGTTGTGTGCCCAGCCCCACGGCGGGCCCCGGGAGACTGGCTGGCCAAGGTCAGGGGTGGGTGGGGCTGGGGGAGCGCATACGTGAGTCCCCGGGCTGCTTGCCCACTGGCTGCAGGGACTGGCCAGCACCCAGCGGGTGCTTCCCTGGGCGCGTTTGTCAGCTGGGGGCCTGGGGTCGTCCTGCTGCCCCCACCCGTCCCCCGCAGCGGTCTGGGCCCTGGGTGAAGTCCTGCTGCCCCCTGCCCCCCACAGCAGTCTGGGCCTGGGTGACGTCCTGCCCCCCCGCCCACCCCCGCAGCGGTCTGGGCCCTGGGTGAGTTTCTGTCCCCCGCCCACCCTCTGCAGCGGTCTGGGCCCTGGGTGACATCCTGCCGCCCTGCCCCCCGCAGGCCTGGCCCGGGGCGCCATCCGGGCGCCGCGCCGCCACCCTCCGGTGCTTCGCATGGTGCTGGAGGCGCTGCAGGCTGGGGAGCGGCGCCGGGGCACCTCGGTGGCGGCCATCAAGGTCTACATCCTGCAGAAGTACCCGACGGTGGATGCCCTCCGGCTCAACCACCTGCTGAAGCAGGCCCTGGCCACAGGCCTGCACCGTGGGCTGCTCATCAGGCCCGTCAACTCCAAAGCCAAGGGGGCCACCGGCAGCTTCAAAGTGAGTGCCGGGTGGTGGAGGGGCAGGTGGGAGGTGCCAGGGGGCCCCGGGTGTGGTGTGGCGAACTTGGCCCCAGGCTTGAACTCCAGCTCCAGCTCTTTCTTCCGGAGCTCTGGGTGCTGTTCCCTCTCTCCTCTTGTCTCTTCTTCTTCCTCTGTCTTCACCCAGACGCCCCCTGCCCGCCCTCCCCCACCCCCCGGGGAGGCTGAGCCCCAATGGCCCATCACCCACCTCCTTCCTTGCTGGGTGGGACCCCTGACCAGAGACCGTCTTAGCTGTTTCACTTCCGGGTCCTTGGCGCCCGTGACCCCTTCCTGGAATTCCTTTACCAGGGGCGGCCCAGATCCAGCCTTGGCCCCTTCAAGGTCACAGCCTTGGGGTTTGCTCCCCACGCTCCCTGGCTCCAGACCCACAGTCTCCAAACCAGGGCTGACACCTCTGTGAGCCAGCACGTCCTCCTCTCTCAAAGGGTCGAGTCACCCAGAGCTAAGACCAAATTTGGCACAAAATTCAAACCACAGCCTGGTGACTGCCAGCTGCCACCAGGGACATCTCGGATCCCAGATCCCAGGGACCCGAACCTGGGATCCATCTTGTCACTGCTGTGCCCCAGCATGTACCAGTTCCTCTGACAGTCACTGTGGAACTTGGTGGAACATTCTCAAACTGCCCATTCCAGTCCCTGTGGGAACAGGCTAGCTGAGCTCAGAGAGACCCCCTCCTGGGACTCTGAGTGTGTGGGTCTGAACTTTGACAGCTGCCATGGCAAGGCCAGGGGCACAGGGTGAGGTGAAAGGGGAGCAGGAGAGGGGGTGCTGGGGGTGTGTGTGACTGGGAGGCAGTCAGGAAACTGGACCAAGGGCTGGGAGGCAGGGAAGGGGGTCTCGGGTACCATGGAGTCAAGATGTGTGTGCGCTGGGAGTGGGGGTTGTTTTCTGGTCATGGTGGGTAACAGGGACCCATGAGCATTCAGGGATATTGGGGAGCAGTGTCATCAGAGCTGGGCTCTAGAAGGGCAGAGCCAGGGGCCCCTGCAATCCCCCTGCTGCTCACACCCTCCCTGATGACCCCATTGTAAAGATGGGAAGACTGAGGCCCAAGCGGGGAGGAGAAGACTTAGTTAGATAGGTCGAGTTGCACGGCTGGGGTTGGGGCCCATCTGCCCTCCACGTCCATGTTCAGCTGCAGAGCAGGAAGCGGCCAAGAGACCTGGGGACGCAGTGGCGTGAGGCGGGTGGGGGGGGGTGTTGTCAGGGCCACAGTCCACGGGCAGGTGTTAGGGGGTGGGGGCGGTCAAAGGAGCTTCACAGGTTAGCATGAGAGGACAGCGTCAGGGCTCACAGTGCGTGCTGGACTGTGAGGCTTCCAGGGGCAGGGGCGGGAGGGAGGTGCGTGCCACCACCTACGCAGGGAGTGAGGAGAGCGCTGGGCGAGCGCTGGGCGAGTTTTCTCTCGAGTCCCTTAGCTCCTCCTTGGTGGCGCCTCTCGTGGTGCGGGCAGGGTGGCATGCACTACTGGCTTCCGGCTTTTAGGAGGCGGTTGTGCCCCAAGTCCCTGGCTGCCTTCTTTGCCCCTTTCCTGGGGATGGGGTCTTCTCTGAGCCTCACGCAGGGTGTCGGGGCAGAAGATGCCCAGACCTCTGCTCTCAGTTCCACCCCGTTCTCTCTTCCGCCAGTTAGTCCCCAAAGACAAAAGGAAAATCCCACCCAGGAAGACAGCCCTCAGGATGCCCGGTCAGGCTGAGGGGAAAGACCCCAAGAAGCCGAGTGAGTCAAAGAAGGACCCTGCCCACCCAGGCGAGGTGAAAAAAGGAGCCAGGAAGCCCAGAGAGGGGAGGGCAGCTCCCTCCAAAGCAGGCGCAGCCAAGAATGCCCCCAAGAAAGGCACGCAGACCAAGGACCCAGAGGCAAGGCTGGGTGAGGCCAAGAAGTCCTCCCAACGGCCAGACAAGGCTGCTCAGGCCCCTCCCAGTGCCAGTGGGCCTGGCGGGAAGTTGAAGGTCAAAGAAAGAGGGAGCCGCCAAGGTATGGGTGTGAATGGGGTGCGCATGGGATGGGGTTTCTGGCAACCACTGGCCGCATGGATGGAGGGGTCAGTTCTGGGGAGGAGGGGATGTCTGCTCGATGTGCCCGAAGACACTTGGCTTGACCCAGACAGAGAACTCAGGGTAGCTGGTGGGGGTGGGAGGAGGGGTCAGCTCTGAGAGAGGTCAGGGGAGGCTTCCTGGAGGAGGTGGCCCACGCAGAAGACCAGCTTGTGCAAAGGCCTGAAGGCACGAAGGACGTGGCTGTGCTGAGCTGTGCTTAGTCGCTCAGTTGTGTCCAGCTCTGTGACCCCATGAACTGTAGCCTGCCAGGCTCCTCTGTCCATGGGCGATTCTCCAGGCAAGAATACAGCAGTGCATTGCCATGCCCTCCACCAGGGGATCTTCCCAACCCAGGGATCATACCCAGGTCTCCCACGTTGCAGGCGGATTCTCTACCATCTGAGCCACAGGGAAGCCCAAAGGTGGAGAAGTCTAAATAGTCCTGTCTGTGTGCACTGGGGGTGGGAGAAGGGGACGCCGTGAAGGGCGGCGGGAGGCTGCACTTGATCCAGAAGACGGTGCAGAGCCACGGAAAGACCCTGGACAGCGGACAGTTAGGGCCCGAGGTGCTTTTTTTCTTACGAATCTAAAAAAAAAAAAAACTATAAAAATTGGAGTGTGATTGTTTTACAATATTTTTCTGTTGAACACCGATGTGAATCCACTCTATGTGTACGTGTATCCCCTCCCTGGTGACCCCCCTGCCACCCCTCCAGCCATCACAGCACCAAGTCGCGCCCCTGTACTATACAGCGGCTCCCCGCTAGCTATGTATTTTGCACACAGCAGTGTGTATATTTCAGTGCTACTCTCAGTTCGTCCCACTCTCCTTCCCCAGCTGTGTCCAGAAGTCTGTTCTCTATGTCTGCGTTTCTCTTCCTGCCCTGCAAAAAGGTTCGATCCCAGTTTTCTAAATTCCATGTATATGCATTAATATATATTTGTTTTTCTCGTCTTGACTGACTTCCCCCTGTATGGCAGTCTCTAGGTTCATCCACCTCAACAGAACTGACTCAAATGCATTCCTTTTTATGGCTGAGTAATATTCCTTGGTATAGGTAGACCACAGCCCCTTCATCCGTTCATCTGTTGGTGGACATCTAGGTTGCTTCCGTGTCCTGATTGTTGTAGACAATGCTGCAATGAACAGGGCGGGCACGTGTGTCTTTTTCAATTATGGTTTGCTCAGGATACATGCCCTCCTAGTGGGATTGCTGGGTCACATGGTGGTTTCATTCCTAGTTTAGTAGGGAAATTCTATACTGTTCTCCATGATGGTTTTTATCAAGTTTATGGAAAGACTCTGAACAGGGGACAGGTAGGGCCTGAGGCATGTTTTTAAAATGTATCCTGGCCATGGCGTGGAAGATGGGTTGAAGATACAGTGGGTGGATGGGGAGCTGTGAATGGAATGAGGGATGGTTGCCCTCCTTCACTTAATCCTCCTGCTGTCCCATGGGCAAGAGGCTGTGACCTTCAGTTGGCAAACTCGGGCACCAGCCTCAGAGAGGCTGAACGACTTGTCCCAGGTCACACAGCCTGCAAGCATCAGCATGAGGACTGGGCCCTGGGCAGGGTGCGGGCTGTGGGGCCCCTCAACCCTACTGCCGAGCGGCAGCTCCTCTGGAAAAAAGTCTGTCTCACACAGCATCCCTCTTCCAGCAGATACCAAGGCCCACAGGAAAACACAGCCTGCAAGTCAGAGTTCAAAACCCACAGTCACCAAGGTAGGTGTCGGGGTGACTTCCCTTGTCTTGATCTCCAGTGGCCAGAGCTCGAGTGTCCCCACCGAAGCCCAGGGCGGGGGTCAGATAAGAAGAGGGTAACCTACTTCACTTTCCTCTGCTCCCAGCCCTCCAGTGCCCGGAAGATCACCGTCCCCATCTTATAGATAGGGGGCTGAGGCTTAGAGAGGGGAGGGCACTAGTCGAAAGCAACCTAGAGCTGGGCTTTCAACCCTGAGTTCATGGGCTCTGAGTGGTGTGCCCAGCCCTGCCACCTTCTCCTGGTTTTCTTTCTTACAGGGTGAGAATGGTACTTCCCTGGCCAAAAAGAAGATGGGGGGCAAGGTCCCTAAAGAGGCTGCTGGGGAGGGGCCCAAAGCCAAGGCCCCTGTTCCTCCCAAGGGTGCTGGGTCCAAGAAGGAGCCTGTACCACTGGCTGGGAAGGCTGAGGCCTCTAAGGGCCCGAGAAAGCCTGACATCCCCACCAAGTCTTCAGTGTCCAAAGCGGCGAGCAAGAAGGCAGAAGCCGAGGGCTAGAGGCGAGGTGGAGAGATGCAGATTCTACTTTTTTATTCCCCTAGAAACTATCACTCTGTTTATTTCACTAGAACCTATTTATCAATAAAGCTTTTTTTCCCCACTCATGGGTGCAAGAGGAGGCTGAGGTCTAAAGATTTGGCTATCCAGGGCATGGACCCAGATGGACAGGATGGAAGCTCCTGCCCTGGGAGATGCAGACTGCAACAGGGATCCAAAGGCATGCAGGGGCATGTGGAGGCACAGGAGAGGTGCTTCGTCCAACCTGAGATCTGGGACTGCTTCCTGGAGGAGGCAGCTTTTGGTCTTAAAAGGGTGAGCAGGGTTTGCCAGACAGATGAGGGGAGGAGGGCTTGCAGGCAGTGGGATAAGACTGGACGGGGGCGAATTGTGGCTTTGAGAGGAGCACAAGTCGGGGAGGGGTGGCATGAGCCCTGGGCCGTGGGGATGGGGCAGCAAGGCATGGCGGAGTAGGCTAGGGAAGGCAGGCGGCATCCTGGGGGCAGTGGCAGCCAGGGAGGGTTACAGGCCAGGAGAGACTGACGTGTGTTGAGAACGAGCTCTGTGGCTGCAGAGAGGAAGGATTAGAGGAGCTGAGAGGAAGTATGGATCATTGGGCTGGTCACTGAGCAGGACTGTGGGTCCCGCGGGAATCTGCAGAAGGAAGTGGAAGTGCAGGGGCCCTGGGTTGGGAGTGAGCTACGGAACTCAGGGCGGTTCATAATGGCTAAAGCCCACACAGAGACGGTAGCCGGAGGTGCGGAGGTGAGGGCTGGGGTTATTTTTAAACATATCTGACACTCTGCGCGAGGAGAGGTTGAGTCTGCCTCCCTGCACCTTCATTCTGGGCTTTGTGATCACTTGAATCGAGTACTGAGGAGATGACACTGGGACACTTTCTGGGCCCAGGGTGCAAGAGACCGGCAGCTTCTGCTTCCTGTGTGCGGGTTGCTTTTCCGTTTTTTAACACTTGTGCTTAGAATTCAGCCGCCATGCAGTGGGGAAGCCTAAACAGCTGTTGGATGAGAATCGAGACACCCCAGTTCTCAGCCCCAACTGAGCTCCTTGACCAGCCAGCGCCAATTTGGCCCCCTTGGGCATGCGCCATCCAGGAACTGGATCTTCTGCCCCTGTTGAGCGGCCCCGCTGACACCAAGGACGGGCCTTCCCTCGCGAGCCCTGCCCTGATCACAGACGCACGAGCACTGTGTACTGAGGTGGTTTGTTATGCAGCAGGAGACACTATAACAAGAGCTGCAGGGTGGACAAGGGTTACATCTTGCAGGGCCTCGCGAGCCAGGGTAAGAACTTTGGGTTTTAATTGTGATAAATGCCCATTTGAGGCCATTGAGCAGCTGAGTGCCCACAGGGGGACACGGGCAGCCACAGGAGGCTAGGGCGGTGTGTGTGTGTGTGTGAGTACCTCAGCCGTGTCTGACTCTGCAACCCCATAGACTGTAGCCTGCCAGACTCCTCTGTCCATGGGACTCTCCAGGCAAGAATATTGGAGTGGGTAGCCATTTCCCTTCTCCAGGGGATCTTGCCGACCTAGGGATCGAACGTGGGTCTCCTGCATTGCTGGCAGAGTCTTTTACTGTCTAAGCTACGAGGGAAGCCAGGGTGGTAGTCCCTGCTGTGGTCCAGCTGAGGGGTGGCTGGCCACGGAGGGAGGGGTCAGAAGTGGTGGATGCTAGGTAGATGTTTACGCTCGGTGGATGGGATTTGTTGAGGGAGTGTGTGTAGAAAGGGGTCAGTGATGAGTCCATAATGTGGGGTCCACACGAATACCTGCTCGGCGCACCCACCTGGTGGGGTGAGAACTCAGCTCGTTCAGAAGGCTGCCGAGAGATGGTCCAGATGAGGGGTGACTGCTGAGCCAGGGAGTGGGGTGGAGACCAACGGAATGGATTTGAGGGGCATCAGAGGTCAACTGGACAGCACTTGGCAGGGGCAGATGGACACAAAGGGAAACTGAGGCAGCCCAGTGTCGTCTTCCCTCCCTGCCCTCCTCTCAGCCCCGCCCTTGCCTTGCTAATCCCACGCGAGGCTTTGTCGGGCTTCGCAGCTTCCTTGGGGCCTCTGTCGTGGGGCTGCCGGCAGAGCCCCCAGGGGCACTGTGAGCAGCTGGCAGGGAACTGGGCTGGCGCTTTCCACGAGAGGGGTCCAGTTGTGGGAGGCACCCCGGGCAGGCTCTTGGGGGTGGGCATCACTGGGCATCTCTACGAGCTGGGGGCCGGCCAGGAGCCCCGACCTGACCAAGGTTGGACAGCATGGAGCACCCACGAGATTCGGGAAAGCCTACTCCCCGGCTTGAGGACAGACAGTCCACCAAAGTCCCCACCTGCTGTGGCCCACAGATGGAGCCAAGGGACACCTGGAGCCGCAAGGCAAGCCTCCGGGGGCCCAGGCAAGGACTGGGGGTGGTGAGCAGACGACCCCAGAGGCGAGAGATTTCCTCCACTCACAATGTGTCTTTAAACTTCAAGGAGGACTCGCATGTTAATCAGGCATTAAAACAGCCTGTGGAATATTTAATGGCATAGAAAGATGGTGCTGATGAAAGGCCGCATGGGGAAAAGGCAGCTTGCAGGATGGAGCACGTCCTGATTCCAGTTCCTACCCGTCTGCCCACGGCCCAGACGGGTACATGATTTGGGCTTTGGGACAACATTCTCTGAGATTCACACCACGAGTGGGTTAGGGTGGCTTTTATTTTCTCCATGCTTTCTGTCCTCCTTGACAGTTCTGCAGAAAACATGTATTCATTCTAGAATCACACCTCCCCCCCACCAAAAAAAAAACACCCCATCAAATGTGTCAATAACTCACATTAGAAAATCTGCTGCTTAATAAAAACACATCAGTGATCAGAATAGAAAATTTGAAAAGATAATCTCTCTCCACCCAGAAGGCACGACAGGAAGAGGCTATTTTTAAAGCTAAAAATTGTTTACTTTTCTCTCCTCACTTTGCTGTGCTCATTAATTCTAGAACTGGTGTTGGTGGGGTTTTGTTTAAATTGTATATGTTTCTGTCCTAGTTCTTACTCCTGATATATATGTGTGGTTATTTCTCCTTCCTAAAAGGAAAAAAACTTACTTAAGCCGCTTCTAATTTGGGGCTGGTCCTCTAGTGACCGTTCCTGGGGCTCAGTGATCTTTAGCCCCGGCTCAGGCCCAGAGCCAACTGGGGGGCAGGCAGGGCTGGGGGTCTCCGTGGTATTTGCTGATCCCAAGTCAAGGACAGTGGTGAGGAAGAGTCCAGGGTTATACCAGCCCGGAGCAGTCTGCATTTCCTCATCTGCATAACGGGGTTGACTGTAGCCCGCCAGGCTCCTCTGTCCATGGGATTCTCCAGGCAAGCATACTGGAGTGGGTTGCCATGCCCTTCTCCAGGGGATCTTCGCTACCGAGGGATTGAGCCCAGATCTCCTGCATTGCAGGTGGATTCTGTACTATCTGAGCCACCGGGGAAGCCCGAGCATATTTGTCAAGACTGATGACAAACTCAGGATAAGCATGTAAACATCCAGTCTCTTTCAGGGTGGTCAGCTTGGAGCTCCCCACGCAGTCTGGGGGCCACCGTGGACACGCGGCCCGGAAGAAGCACACTGGTGTGGCGCCCTCCCTGTCCCAAGACCTGGGAGAGTCCTCGCCTGTGCTGAGAGTCTGTTTCTACATCTGTCAAATGGGGACACATTCTCCTCACTGCCTGTTACACGGGTAAGCAGGTTAGGGGCAGCGGTAGGTGACACACAGCTGCTGTGACCTCGTCCTGGCGGCCAGTGGGCATGGGCGTGGTTACCCCGCGGAGCTGCTCAGAAGCAAGAGTCAGTGTCTGCCTGCCCCTAGCGAAGGGGGCTGGGCGGGGTCCTAAGCCAGGCTCCCCGCCCTCCTTTCTGCTACAAGCACGGCCACCTCAGAATAAAGGCTGGAGCTCAGGGCAGGTTTTTCCATCAGGCTTTTATTATAAAGAAGGTTCCAGAGCGTCCCGGCCTCCCCCTCCAGCCCTGCCCCCGTGGGCCACAGCCCGTCCAGGCACTGACCAGGCCCGCCCCAGGCGGCCGCTTGCGACAGAAGAGAAAGGGCGATGATCTCGGGGATCGGGGTTTGGGGGCGGGGCGTCTCTGCCTGGTCCGCCTGCCCCTGGAACAGTCATTTCCAGTGTTGCGCTGGGAGCCCCGGGGGGGCCCCTCCCGGGGCCTCCGCACTAGCGGCAGCTATTCACAGTTGGCGCGTGATAAGTTTCTTTAATATATAAAAGCTTCTTTTTAAAAAACAACAAAAAAGTGGTGCTATCTTTAGAAACACTTCCAGCAAGATCACGTAGCCCAGCTACAGCCTTGGTGCAACTCAGCCCCCTTCCCCCACCCCCTCCCGCCCCTGCCCCCCCGGGACGCCCCCCCCCTCCCCCCGCCGGCCTCAGCCTGGCTCCCAGGACAGCGGGGAGCCTCCTGCAGGCCGTGGACGCTGCCCGCTCCGCTGGTGTCCGCTGGAGCCGCTGGAAGCCAGGAGCGGGCCAGGCTCCTCCACAGGCGAGTGGAGATGGCGGGGGTGGGCAACGTCTTGGTGGTGGAAGCAGAAGCGAACCGAGGGCTGGGTCACGGGGCCTCCCTCTCCGCCAGGCAGGATGAGGTAGCGTTTCTGGCTGTGGCCTGGGGCCCAGGCGGCCCTCCTTGCCCGTCGGCGGCCTCGGTGGCGCTGGGCCGGGACAGAGCGAGTTGGGGGCGGCACTGTCCAGGCTGTGCTGGGTGGACGGCATTCAAGGCCTCAGCCTGGAGCTGGGGTCTGAGGGCAGGTGGGAGGGGCCGGCGCCTGAGGGGCCGGGACGGGGGCTCCTCTGCTGGGCTCAGAAAAAGCCCCTGGTGCAGCGTCCTTTCCCAGCCGGCGTCGGAGGCACGCAGGGCGGGGGTGGGGGGCGCCCGCCCGCCGCCCCCGGCTCAGGCCTCGCTGTAGCACTCGTAGATGTTGTCCTCCATGAGGGCCACCACCTGCTCGAACTTGTGCTGCAGCTGTGTCCTCCGGGCCGTGGGGTTCGCCTCCAGGGCGCTCACGATCTGGGGCGGTGGAGGGCGAGTGGTTGGCAGAGGATTTAGTTCAGGGCCCAGGACACCCCCGCCCCGGCCCCACCACACATCTGCGGGGAGCACACACGCACACGCACGCGCACGTGCACACGCACACGCGGCCTGGATTCCCGGTGCTGGCAGCCACGCCCACGGCACAATCCGCTGTCCTGGGGCCCGGAGTACCTGAGCCCCGCGCTCACCCCGGGTTTCCATGAGCGGCTGGGAAGGGCTGACGTGGGGCCGGGGGTGGGGGGTGCCCTGGGCCTCACGCTGGGGGCTGCTCACCTGCGGGCGATACCTCTTGGCGTATTTGTAGATCTCTGCCATGGCCACGTTGGTGTTGAACTCATTCTGGTATTTCTGTGAGGAAAGACGGGGCGGGAGTTGGACTGCGGTGGAGACTCCACGGTCCGAGCCAGGCCCAGCCCAGTCAAGACCTGCTGCTTGTACACAGCCCCACGCCGCCCCCAGCTCTGACGGTCGAGTCCTGCCCACCACCCCCGTCCTCCCGGCGAGGTCCCCGTGGGGCCGGCAGCACCCGCGACTCCTCGGCCAGGTGTGCGTTCATCTCCTGCTCGCTGAGCGGGGTCATGTCATGGATCTGCCTGTAGTAGCGCTGCACGATCTTCCGGTACTCGGGGATCTCCTTGGCGTAGAGCAGCTTGTTGGTTGGTGAGTCCTGGGTGGGCGGACAGGAGCCAGGGAGTAAGACGCAGGGTGGAGACAGCAGGCTCTTCCTGGGCCAGCCCGTGTCGACACCGCCGCACACACGGGGCCACCCCTGAGCCAGCATCCCTGCGCTGCAGGCTCTGCACCGGGGGCGCCCCACTCCTATCCTCTCCGCCCCGTTTTCTGCACGACTCTCAGGGTGACGACCTCACGGGGGACCTACTTGGAGGGGAAAGTGCACAAGCTCATGCCAGCTCTTGGACACGCAGGCTATTTAGTTTGAGTCCTTGCTGAGGGTTATGGGTCTCGGTGGCTAAGATTTCTGGAAGCCTGACTGCTGTCTCAGTGGAATATTTCCCAGCACGTTGTTTCCTACTCCCGAGAGCAAAGCGTGCCAAGTACGCTCCTGGTTCTTTGTCTGTCACGGGTGTCCTGCTCTCCCAGAAGGCCTGTGAGAGGTGATGGCGTTTTCTGCCATTTTTGTGGTCTGTCTCTGAAAGTCACGGGCTAACGGCAGGGCCAGGTCTAACTCTCGTCTCATGAACACTCACAGCCCCTCGGCCTGGAACGCCGGGCTCTCTCGGGCCTGCTGCACCCTCTCCCTACAGTCCGCTCTATCTCGGGTCTCCTCCTGCGGCTCTTGACCATCAAGGCTGTCGCCTGGAGCCTGGCTGGTCGCCAACACTGTATCAGACCACCTGGGCTTTCCACGCCCACCTGGCTTCTCCCCGCCTGGCTCTAGGGCCTGAAGATTCAGGAGCTGGTGCTGGGCACAGCTGAGGCAGCTGCAGCCCTGGAGTTTGTGACTGTGGGTGCCCGTTTCCGGGAGAACCCCCATCTGATGACCCCATTCACCCTACATCCGAGCTCCTCCAGTTCCCTCCCAGAAAGTCCGCCGCCCCTGCAGCACTGGGCGGCCCGCCCACAGCAGCTGACCTTGCCCAGCTGCAGGTCGGAGATGGAGCAGGCGTCAATGAAGGCCTGAGCGATGACTGAGAGGCAGGCGTCAATGTGATCCGTCTTCTCAATGTCAAAGACAAACTGCGGGTTTTTCAGGATGTTCACCCAGAAGCGCAGAGGAAGGCTGGGGGACAGAGGGAGGCAGCGGTGTGAGCCCCGCCGGAGGGTGGGTTGCAGAGGAGGCGGTCACCGATGGAGGCTCGGCCAGGGAGGCCGGCAGGCCCAGAGGGCAGGCTGGCTTTGCTCCCGAGGCCAGCGGAGACTGGATGGAAGCTCTGGGAACCTCGGGGTCTCCTCCACAAATGGGGTTGGTGACTGTCCCTAGCCGGTAGGGGGTGGGGAGGGGCGGCAGAGAGGCCTGAGTTGGCCCTCGCTGCCCGCCCCATCCCCCCGCAGAGTCCCCTGCTCACGCGCAGGAGCTGGGAGCCAGGGCCCAATCCTGGTTCTCATTAGAGCCCCCGCCCTGCCTGGCAGCCCGTGGCTCCTCCCCCAGCCCTGTGTGGCTGTGAGGAGTCAGTGCATCATTAGCTGGGTCACCAGGAAGGGCTGAGGGTGGGCGAGGCCTAAGATGGCTGGAGGGTTGGTAAAACTGCCTCCCCAGTGGCTGGGGGCCTGGGACAGGGGGACACACACACACCGCCCCCATCACCAATGGCTGAGAGCAGCCCCTGCAACAACAGAGAAACTTCTGCGTCTGTGGCAACTCTTTTCGAGAGTCAGGCTGAACTTTTAAACAACTTCCTGTTGGGGTTTGGGTCTCTGAAAAGCTAACACGTGCCTCCAAGGAGGGATGTGATGGAGGCAGGCACGTCTCTGGGAGCCTCAGCGTGCTTGTCTGCAAAATGGAGCTGACAGTGCCCACCCAAGGGGGAGGGGAGTGGGGGGAGAGGGACAACAGGGCAAAACTTAGACAATGCTCACTTCTAGTTAATCCTTACAATTAAGGAGGGTTCCTTTTACTGCTCTGGTTTTCCAGCTGGGGAAACTAAAGCTCAGAGAAGTCTCTTGTTCAAACTCACACAGCTTGGAATGGCATAAGGGACTGAACCCAGGCTCTGAACCCCAACCCCACTGTTGCCTGCGTGATCCAGTGAAGCAGCCCCGCCCCTTACCAGCCCCCCCGAGGGCCCCCCACCTGTTGGTCTTCCAGATGTGCAGCGTGTCGGGGTCTGAGATGCCCCTCTTCTCGGCTTGCTCTTCTAGGAAGTCAAAGAAGTACTTGACGGCCAGTGGGGGCTTGTCTTCCCGGATGCTCAGGATGGCCTTGAACAGGTCATCCAGAAACTTCTGCAGTGTGCCCTGCAGGGGAGTGAGTGGCGGCCATCAGCCCAGGAACACATGGGGGCGGGAGGGGGTTGGTGACAGGCACCTCTGGCGGCTGTGGGGAGCCTGTGGTGCTGGGGCTGAGCAGTGCTGGGTGAACGGGAAGCTGTGTGACCCCAGACTGGCCTTCTAAGTGCCCTGGGCCTCCGTTTTCTTGTCTGTGAAATGGGTTGGTGAAACCCACGGCACAGGAGTGTCAGAAGGACTTGGACACAGAGCAGGGAATTGGTGGGTTGGGGTGTGGGCTCTCTGCCTCTAGCCATGTGGCCTTGGGGATGTTTCTGCCTTCTCTGTCACTCCAGCGAACAGAGAAGTTGTTGCCGGGCGCCCTTCAGGCTGGGGGTGTGGCTGGCCCCGCAGGGGAAGAGCTGTCCCCCGCTCCCCCAGCATGTGGTCCCAGTTGACCCCCGGGAGTGAGGACATGCGGGGGGCGGGCCCACCTTGGTGGAGAGCAGGCGGGTCAGGTAGATCTCTGGGAGCACCTTCTTGCGGTGGCTCTGCCGGTGGGACTTCTTGGGCTCTGCTAGCTCATCTGTGGGCAGCACCTGGGAGGCCCGGGCTGGGTCAGTGCTGGCGCTGGGCACCACCCTCAGCTGCCCCTGGGAGGCCCTCCCCGGCCCCCGAGGGTGCCTGGCTCTGCACACTCCCCAGCCCAGCCTTCCCCAGGCCTGGGAGCATGGCCTCCAGAGGCCCAGAGTGGCAGGAGGCCAAGTCCACTCCCAGTGAGGGGCGGGCACCCCCAGGGCCAGAGGCAGGGCACTCACCAAGTGGAAATATTTCTCCGTGTCCAAGTCTTTCACTGCGAGAGGGAAACACACACACGATAAATAAACAAGAGCCGGGAGCAGGGGGAGAGAGAGCGAGCAAACGAGAAATGGAGGCAAAAAGCTGGAGAAAGAAACCCAGTGAGATGGGCACAGCCAAACAGACGTGTGGAGAGGAGACAAGAAATGCACAGAAAGACAGTGGAGAGAGCGAGCTAGAGACACGCATGGAAGGAGGCCCAGACAGAAAGACAGGGGCGTTGAGAGAGACAGAAAGGCGTCCACAGGGGGCAGGAGAAGCAGGGAGATGATCACAGATGGACACGGGGCAGCTCCCCACGAGGGCCCACTGCCCCGAGCCCAGACCTCAGCAGCTGCTGGAAGGGACCCCAAGGCCTCCAGGAGCCTAGGACCCCCAAGCTTGGGGCATCTGAAGGTAGGGATGCGGGGGTGAGGCAGGGACACAGCCCGAACCCCTGATGGCCTGGCGCCTGCCCAGACCTCTTACAACCGCCTCCCTGCTCCTGGGGCCCCTCTCGGCTGCCTGCAGGAACCCAGCGCCGAGGAGGCCTGGCCACAGGCCCCGCCCGAGCAGCACTGCGGCGGGGCGCCGCGCCCGGCCCGGCCCTGCCCCTGGAAGCCTCAGTTACCCACCCCCTGCCGGGGCTACTCAGGAGGGCCCGGCCCCCTGTCCGCCCGCACTACCTCGGCCCAGGGTGTTGTCCTTCTTGTCTGTGAGGCTCATGGCCAGGGAGGCGCCTTCGGGGATCTGATAGGGAGAGAGGCCGCGGTCAGAAGGCGGAGGTCAGGGAGGGTGGCGCGGCGGGGCGGGCGGGGCCGGGGCCCACCTTGTAGTGGGCCAGCGTGTTGAGCTTCTTGCGGCCATCCTCCACCACCGAGGTGTCGTCCAAGTCCCGCAGTATGTAGCTCTGGGTGCTCGAGGCGAACCACTCTGGGGGTGGGGGACTGGGGGTGAGGGCCGGGGTGCCCCCCCCACGGGGAGAGAAGCGGGGGTCCCCCCAGAGCTCTCTGAGCCTCTACTCCTGCATCTGGAAGGCCGGGCGGTGGGGCCGGGGGGGGGGGGCACGGAGCCACGGCTCCACACAGCCATCCGCGGGGCAGTCACTGGCTGGCCGGGCCTTCATCACCTGCGGTGAACTCCCCACGGGGCCCCAACATCAGCTCCTGGCTGATGGGCACCGTCTCCACATCCCTAGAGCCCCAGACAGCACACGTGACTGAGCGGGGCCCGTCGGCCGCCCTCCCACCCAGCCCACCTAGGTCCACGTCCTCGGCACGCGGCCACTGGGAGTAGGGCACGTTCTTGCAGAAGGCTTCCAGAATCTTCTCCTTCACCTGCGTCAGCGTGTCCGTGTCCATGGCGCGCACGCTCAGTGAGTCCATGCCGCAGCCCTGGAAGGACACGTTCAGGTTCTGCAGGAGAGAGACGGGGCTCAGCAGCTGCCCACCGACCGGACGGGCAGACAGCCTGCGGGCGGGGGTGTCAGGCGCGAAGCTGGGAGCCCCTCCACCCCCCGAGCCGGCTCACCCGGGGCTTGGCCTCGATGTTTTCCCGCAGCAGCCACTCCTCGTTGAGCGTGTAGCGGGCTTTGCCCGTGATGGGCGTCAATGAGCCCTTGTTGATTTGCTGCTTGATGGCGCACAGAAGCAGGAAGAAGGGCTCCCCCACCGTCTCTGGGGGTGGGGGGGCGGTCAGAGGCTGAAGCCAACTGCCCACTCTCCAGACTCCAGCCCCGAGCCTGTGGCCCCCACCTGGACCCCGCATACCCGCTTCCACAACCCCCCCGCAGCTGCCTGCTTCACACCTTCCTTTTGATCCTGGTGCCGCTCAGCCCTCCACCCCCCACACCCAGGGCATCTCCCTGGACTCCCAGCTCAGACATCGCCCAACCTGGGCGGCCGCATTCATTTTATCGCGCTGGTAACCTTTCCAGGTAGCGGTAGCATCCTCACGGCCAAGGCTCAGAGAGGGCAAGCAAGCTGCTCAAGGTCACCCAGCAGGGAGGCGGCAGAGCTGGACTCAAAGGTATGCCAGGGAGGGCTCGAGGGCTGAGAGAGTGTCTTCCTGACATGGCCTCTGTTCCCAGGGTAGCTCTGAGCCTTGATTCCCCCACCCGTATAACGGACCCTGTGGGCCAGCCCCTTTCCCACATGTGCGCAGAGACCACAGTCACTGGTCCTGGCAGAGATGGCAGGAAGATAAAAGGAAGTGAGATCTCCGGGGCAGGGGCATGGCTGCCTGGCGCCCTCACCCGCAGGCAGCTGTACATGCAGATGGACATCCAGTTGGTGAGCATCTTCTCAACCACGGACTCCGTGCGCCGCAGCATCAGCTTGGGGTTCTTGGCGGCCGAGGCGTCAATGAGGTCCACCAGCAGCTCCTTCATGATGCCTGTGTAGTACTCGAGCTTGCCGTGGAGTGCAATGGTCAGCAGGGAGGCCAGGCTGCACCTGTGGGCAGGCGTGGGAGTGGGGGGTCAGCCACACTGTGAGGCCCTGGGACCCCGAGGACCATACTGCGGGGGCTCCAGTGCCCCCCTTGTCACTGGATGAGGCAGGTGCAGCAGAAATCTCCCTGGAGAAAAGCCTACCCTCCCTGCTGCTTAACCACCATGCCCACGAGCCCCGTCCTGGGCAGGCAGGACCAGGAAGGGGCAGAATGGGGAGGGGCCAAGGCCTCAGGCCTGACTCTGGGGAGATGCCAGCTGCCCCAAGGACACGGTACCCTGCAAACTGCCCCAGCCTTGGATCCAGCCCGGCAGACCCAGGATGCGTTATCCTTCCCCAGAGCCCGCACTGCAGCCTGACCTGTCCCGCACCGCGAAGTCCTTCTGCTGCTCCAGCGCATGGACAAAGACGATGAGAAAGTGCTTGTTGTTGAGCAGTGAGGAGAACAGGCTGATGCCCTCTTCCATGTTGGGCCGGCAGCTCTCAGGGATCTGTGGGGGCAAGCGGTGAGGGATGTCGACGGGGTCCCATGTCTAAGCACTCAGGATGCCCAGAGTGGGACCTTGAATGCTTCCCGGGATGGCGAGCTCATTACCCCTTAGTGGGAGATGCCTAACTCCCTGTGACCAGGAACAATGGCTCAGCTGAGCTGGAAAGGGGGGCTCAGGCGAGGTTGCCCACCCCATATCCCTGTGTGGGGACCCCTCTCCCCATTCTCTAGGCAGCAGGGGGAGAGAGATATCCAGGGGGACCCCAACCCTTTCCCCTCTCTGGTCTAGGACTCAGTATGTAGAATACCCTGAATGGCTACTTGACTACCTGCTGGGATGGAGAGCTCACTACCTTACAATGGCAAGTTCCTCCCAACTTCCCAAGATTAAGATCAACGGATCAGATGAACTAGAAAGCAGGGCCCAGAGAGAGGTGGGGGTGCCCCAAGGCAGCCCCTTGTGTGTGTGTGTGTGTGTACGGGTGGGGGGCTACTCACCTTCCACTCTCCCAGCAGCGGGTGGGTCTCCTGCACTGGGGAGCTGCCCTGGGAGTTGAGGGTCTGGGAGGGGAGCACATAACGCTCTTCATAGAGGGAGGAGCACTGTGGAGCAGACCCCCAGCGTCTCAGCAGGGCTGCGTACCCCCCGACCCACGCAGGGGCTGCCCCACAAATGCGCAAGCCCACTCGACAGGAAGAGGCAGTGGGCCACACCCAGGGGCCACAGGACTCCAGAGGAGAGGGGAGGGGAGTCCCAGGGGGGCTTCCTAGAGGAAAAGCAGAACCAGCGGAAGTCCACGGGTGGCGAAGCTGGAGCGCACAGGCCTAAGAGGAAGCTAAAGCAGCCCGGTGTGGAAGGAGGAAACGAGGCAGAGAGGCCTGAGGGGACCCAACAGGGGTTTGATGTCCCACTGAGAAGAGTGGGGCCACCCTAAGAGAGATTCTTGACAGCCCGAGGAAGGTGGGGATGGGGCAGCGGCCCCTGGAACAGCACGAGGAGGCATGGAAGCGAGGGGTCTGAGTCCAGTGGACAGGAGAGATGGAAGAGATGGAGAGGGATAGCTCCTTGGTGAGAGGAGAGGCAGGCCCAGCGCCCCAGGAGGAAAGCAGGGCTGACAGCTGACTTCAGTAGGCACACTCAAACATCAAGTCAGCAGAGAAAGCAAGTTGGGGCCAGGCAGGGCGGCCAGGGAAGGTGGCTGGGGTTGCCACAGGTGGGTATGCAGGTTTCACACTGCTCAAGGGCAGGCTCAAGGAACTGCTGAGGTATCACCAGCTGGCGGGAGCCTGCCCTGACCTTGGGGAAGAAGGTGCGGGTCACGAAGTGCTTGTACTCCAGGAAGGGGATGCCCTGGCTGCGGTTCAGCTCCTTGGTCAGGTCCGTCATGTCCGTCTGCAGCTCTGCGAAGCCTGGTGGGCAGGCAGGTGGCCGTGAGTGGATCAGGGGGCGATGCCAAGGCCCGAGGCCCCGCGTGGCTGCCCCGCTAACCTTCGCGGATCTCCTCCCCGCGTGGCCGCCCCCGCTACCTTCACGGATCTCCTCCCCGCGTGGCCGCCCCGCTACCTTCATGATCTTCTCCCCGCGTGGCCGCCCCGCTACCTTCACGGATCTCCTCCCCGCGTGGCCACCCCGCGTGGCCGCCCCCGCTACCTTCACGGATCTCCTCCCTGCGTGGCCGCCCCGCTACCTTCATGATCTCCTCCCCGCGTGGCCGCCCCGCTACCTTCACGGATCTTCTCCCCGCGTGGCCGCCCCGCTACCTTCACGGATCTCCCCGTGTGGCCACCCCGCTACCTTCACGGGTCTCCCCGCGTGGCCGCCCCGCTACCTTCACGGATCTTCTCCCCGCGTGGCCGCCCCGCTACCTTCACGGATCTCCCCGCGTGGCCGCCCCGCTACCTTCACGGGTCTCCCCGCGTGGCCGCCCCGCTACCTTTACGGATCTCCTCCCGGATCTGGGACTCCATCTCCTCCATCTGCAGCAGCGTCTTCTGCCAGTAGCGCTCGGCACGGCGGCTCTTGGTGCAGAAGACGAACAGGGCTGTGGGCAGCAGAGAGGTGGGTCAGGCCTGTGATCCCTTTGGTGTCCGAGTGTGTGTCATCACCTGCCGTGTGCAGGGCCTGGGTGGAAGGGAGACAGCCTGCCTGCGAGCCTCAGCTCCTCTGGCGGCTCACTCAGCTCAACGCCAAAAACAGCAAACCACCCCATCAACAAACGGGTGGAAGATCCTAAAAGAGACATTTCTCCAAAGAAGACATACAGGTGGCCAAGAGGCACATGAGAAGACGCGCATCACTAATGATTAGAGAACTGCAAATCTCAACGACTCCGTACCACCTCACACTGGTCAGAATGGCCATCATCAAAGAGGCTGCTGCTGCTAAGGTGCTTCAGTCGTGTCCAACTCTGTGCGACCCCGTAGATGGCAGCCCACCAGGCAAGAACACTGGAGTGGGTTGCCATTTCCTTCTCCAGTGCATGAAAGTAAAAGTGAAGTCACTCAGTTGTGTCCGACTCTTCGCGACCCCATGAATCACAGCATGCCAGGCCTCCCTGTCCATCACCATCTCCTGGAGAGCTACCATATGACCCAGCAATTCCACTCCAGGGCATATATCTGGGGAAAACCATAATTTCCAAAAGATACATGCAGCCCAGTGTTCACTGCAGCACTATTTACAATTTACATGGGAGCAACCTGCATGTCCATCGACAGAGGAGTGGATGAAGAGGATGCGATGACATACTACTCAGCCATAAAGAAGGACGTAAAGGCATTTAGAGCATCATGGATAGACCTAAAGACTATCGTTCCAAGTGAAGGGAGTTAGACAAATATAATACAAATGAACTTATTTACAAAGCAGAAAGACTCACAGACTTTAACCGACTTGTGGTTACCAAAGGGGAAAGGTGAGGGGAGGGACGTATCCACACTACTTATATAAAACAGCTCACCAACTGGGGCCTACTGCCTAGCACAGGGAACTCTATACTGTGTAATAACCTACATGGAAAAAGAATGGACAGAGGTCTGTGTGTAGCTCAGTCACTTTGCAGCACACTGGAAACTAACACCACGTTGTAAATTAACTCTAATAAAATTAATTGAAAAAGTAAATTACTTGTGGAGCAAAAAGCATAAAATAGTGATCAACAGTGGATTGCTCTAGCTATGAGAATGATGGGTGATTTCTCTTCTCTTTTAGCAGAAAGATATTTGTATATTCTATCTCTGTTTTCCCTAAATTTTTCTACATTGAATATATTGCTTTTTAAAAACCAGCTTCTTTGGGATAATACACATGCCATCTAATCTACCTACGTAGACAATTCACTGCCTTCTAGTATACTATGGGGTTGTGACACCATCCACGATCGAATTTTAGCACACTTTTCCTGCCCCTAGGAGACCCACGACCACAAGTAATCAGTCCCTATACACCCTCCTCCTGCCTCTAGGAACCACTAATGTGTCTTGTGTTTTTTGATTTACCTGTTCTGGACATTTTATATAAGTGGGACCAAACGAGAGGTAGCCTTTTATATCTGGCATCTTTCACTTACCATGATGATGTCAAGGTCACCCACGCTGACATACGTGTCAGAACTTCCTTCCTGTGTATGACCTAATACTATTCCCCCACAGGGCTAAACCACATTTTCTTTGTCCATCAGAGGATGGACATTTTGGGCAGTTGCCACTGTGAACCCTGGTACACAGGGGCTGGTGTGGATGACTGTTCTCATTCTCCTGGGCAGATGCCCAGGGTAGGGAACTGCTGGGTCATGCAGTAATGCTAACCTTTTGAGGAAACTGGTGGTGAGTTTGCCATAGCAGCGGCACCAGGTAAATTCCCACCAGCAGTGTACGAGGGCTCCACTGCCCTGCGACTGAATATAGTACTTTTGTGACCATTATGCGTAGGGTCGTCTTCCCCGAGCAGCCCCCTCAGAAGTAGCTTCAGTAGCCCTACAGCCCACGGTTCCAAGGCCCTCTGCCTGGCACGCAGGGCCCATCCTGCACACTTTGCAAGGTCGCTGAGACGCCCTCCTCACCCCGCTCTGAGCACCTAACCGGCTCCCAGCTCCACACCTTTGTTCAGTGTGCCCGGCCCAATACACCTATCCTACCCGCCGACCTTCAGAGGCTCCTTACCGACCACGGAGAGAAGCAGCAAGACGCTGCAGATAACGATGGACACGATGATGGCGGTCTCGCTGCCCCCCAGCTGCAGTGTGGCGATGGTCTGGTTGAAGTTCCCTACCTGGATCTGTGGGAATGGGAGGTTGTGATGAGGGAGCGGTAGCTTTCCTGGACATACGCCCTGGCTCTTCTCCTCACTGGCTGTATGGCCTGGAGCAACTCACCTAACCTCTCTGAGCCTCGGATGCCCCAAGTATCAATAGAAGAGAGAACCCCACCCGCCTCCTGGGGACACTGTGAGGGCTACAAGAGATGACACTTGTCAAACCCTTAGTCCTGGGCCTGGCACGGAAGGGGCGACTCAAGAAATACAGGGAACTGTGATTACTAGTTCTGTGATGACTACAGGCAGTTCCCAGAGCCTGGCCTGTGAACTGAAGTATCTGTTGGGCTGCCCGAGGACCAGGGGAGCAAGTGAGTTCTCAGGACTCAGACTGCAGAACTGGGACTGGGGTGCAGGCGAAAGGCAGCTTCTGCAGTTCACAGCCATCATGGGGTGTGTGTGCTGCCAGAAAGGGAATGAGCTCCCCATCCCGGGAGGCATGCAAGCAGGTAAAGTGCAGAAGAGACCCTCTTTCCGGGCCTTCTCCCCACCTCTCCTGCTTCCCTCCCTCTGTGACTGCCTGGTGACTGGCGGCCCAGACTCTGGGTATGCCACCAGGTGGAACAGGGACCGCCTCTCATGGCCTCTGAGAATCCAGCCCATTGGGCCCAGCTGGGGGCCAGTCACGGACCCTGCACAGGTCACTCAGGCCTCGAGTTTCCTCATCTGCCCAGTGGGGACATAAAGCTCTGCTTTCCTCCACTGTCTGAGCTCCTGCCTCCAGCACCCCATCCACTCACTGTGATGGGCAGCTGCCCCTCAGCCATGCCCAGGGACTCATTGACGGAGCAGTGGATGACTCTCTCGGAGACAATCTGGATGTCGCAGGCCACCTGGCCGATCTTGACACGGTACTCATGGCTTTCGAGCCCCAGCCCGTCCTGCTCCTTCTGCGGGAGCAGAGGGGGTGCTCACCCGGGGCCCAGGGCAGAGCCCGATCTGCTCACACCCCCCGCAAGGGGCGCTCACGAGAATCCGCTCACGCCCCCCCATCCCCGCCCCGCGCCTGATCTGCTTAGGGCCCCCCTCCCCGCCCTGCGCCACCGCCAGCACCCACCCGCGCTCATGTGAATCTGCTCACGACCCCGCCCCCCCGCCCCCCCCCCCCCCGCCCCACGCCTGATCTGCTTACGCGCCCCCCCCAACCCCGCCCCGGCCGGCACCCACGGCGCTCATGTGGATCGGTTCACGGCCCCCTCCCCACCCCGCGCCTGATATGCATAGGTCCCCCTCTCCCCGCCCCGCGCCTGATCTGCTCACGGGCCCCCTCCCCGCCCCGCGCCCCCCGCCGGCACCCACGTGGATCACCAGGGTGAGGGGCTCCCCAGGGTGGTGCTTGATCCACTTCTCCCGCTTGGCCGTGGAGAACTGCGGGTCGGGGAGGTAATCCAGGCGGAACTGGCTGCCCCGCTGGGCCTCCTCTGGCTCCAGCAGCTCCTCGGCCACCACCGCCTCGTCCGCGTAGACCCGGCCGTTGAGGAAGAAGTCCACGGGGGCTGAGGCGTTGCTGAGAGCCCCGGGGGACGGACAGGTGATGAGGGTGGAGTTGAGAACCTTGCAGAGCTGAGAGGGGGTCACGGGGGCCAAAGTGGGGAATGGGGTGGACAGTGGGCAGGGGAAACATGGAAGGAGAGAAAGAGAGAGGGGGGGCAAAGATGAGAAACACGGCACGGGAAGGCCTGGTCAGCCGGGGCCGCGACCACCCTGCCCGCCGGGCCCCGCCCTCACCGTGGGCTCGCGGCCGATGTGGTGCACGGCCATGGACACCTTCTGCACCATGTGGAAGCGCTCGCCGGCCACCGTGATGGTCCTGCCGCCACTGCAGGGGGGCGGGTGGACAGCAAGCCCCGTGAGCGCACGAGCAGCCCCGGGGCGAGCCGGGGTGGAGGGCGGCGCCCGGGTCTCACCTGACGTGGCTGCGGTGGGGGCTGATGGCCGTGATGACCGGGTTCGGCATGTACTGGAAGCTGAGGCCGCCATGCACGCAGCCCCGCTGCTCGAAGCGCACACACACGGGCACCACGGCCGGCAGGGTGCCCCCCGGCACCGTGCAGGCGATGCTGGCGTCTGAGCGCCTGCGGGAGGAGCGGCAGGCCTCGTCAGCACAGACCCGCCTCCCGCCACCACCCCTGCCCATCATCCCATGGCCCCGAGCCACCCACCCGCCAGCCCCCGCCTCACACACCATTTCCACCTTCCCACTGCCGCACCTGCGCTCCGGCCGTCCACCCCACCCTGGACACCTCCCCTTCTCTCTGACCCTGCCTCCTCCCACCTCCTCCAAGAAGCCTCCCCAGAGATACCCTCCCGGCTTCCACCCCAGCCAGAGCTCTAACCCCTACAGCCCTGAAAGCCCTCCTCCCAACCCCAACCCCACTGGATGTTCCTAGTTCCCGCGAGACTGTGGTCCCCTGGGGGCTAAGACAGTGGGGCTCATCTTGTGCCCATCAATGGGACCTGGTACACAGTAAGTGCATAATACAGATGGGCATTTCACCGAGACATTCTGGACCACGCCCCTGCCTCTGGCCACACCCCTGGGCCGGCTACAGGTCTCAGACCATGCACAATCATCACTGTTTTCACCACAGGTTAAGATCACTTATGAAGGGCACAGTACTCCCCACAACTCACGGGTACTGTCCGTACTGGGCGAGAACACTGAGGCTGAGAAAGAGGAAGGGGCCTGGCCAGGGGACACAGCCAGTGACGTCCCCGGTGATGCTCAGTGCCAGGACATTCTCCTCCCAGCCCTCTGGCCCCCCCAGACCAGGGACTTACAGCAGCTCTGTGCAGGGCTCCGTGTTATTCACCAGGACCTGGAGCTCGGAGCCCACGTGGAGGTCACTCCCGTGGATGGTGATCCTGGTGCCCCCTGCTTTGGGGCCCATGGCGGGCTCCAGGGAGTGGACCAGGGGCAGCTGTGGGGAAGAAGGTAGGCGGTCAGGCCCCAGGCCTGCCCTGCCTGGCAGGGTGGGGGCGGGGGCAGGCTGCATTCCCTTACCACATAGGAGAAGCGCTCCTGAGACCTGCCCTCCTTGGAGGCGTTCACCGTCACCACGTCTGAGAACGCCTCTGGGGCTGGGCCCGTGGCACACACGATCCTGGGTGGGGGAGGTGAGTCTGGTCAAGGAGCAGGCGGTGGGGTCCGGGGGCCAGGCAGGCGCCCCCTGGTTTCTCCCTCAAACAATGCCCCCTCTCGACTCCCAGGACGTGCGAGCCCCGTCTCCTTGCACTCAGCCCCCCACCCCCCCACTCAGCTGGGATTGGCACCTGGGCCAGGACACCCATCGGCATCACCCTTAGCAAAATCCTGAACCAATTCCCAGTCAGCTGAACAGCCACCGAGTTCCCAGGTGTCACCCTGGTGCCGAGCTCCTCTCCGGAACTGCCCTCGCTGAGTCTACCACAATTCTGCGACTAGTAGGCAGGGGATTGGATAAGGCGGTCTTTTGTTGTTTACTCGCTAAGTCATATCTGACTCTGGAACCCCATGGACTGTAGCCTCCCGGGCTCCTCTCTCCACGGGATTCTGCAGGCAAGCATACTGCAGTGGGTTGCCATTTCTTCCTCCCGGGGATCTTCCCGACCCAGGGACTGATCCTGTGTCTCCGGCGTTGGCAAGTGGCTTTTTTACCGCTGCGCCACCAGGGAAGCCCAAGGGGATACTTGAAAGTTCTCCAACCATGAGAACATCTGCTGGGCTGGGAGACTGATGCCCTTATCTGCAAGCCTGGCTTACGGCCTCTGGAAAGGAAACCGGGCTCAGTCCCTGCCCATGATGTTTCCTCAAGCCTGTCCGGGCCGGGCCCCACGGCTGTAGGCCCAGGTCTCTGCACACAGCAGCAGACCTGCACTTTCCTAACAGCAGCTGTTTCCCTCAGAGCGAGGCTCCTGTGGAAGCAGGGCTGCTCAGGGGAACCTGGGAGGGCTTCCTGGGGCAGCAGGCTCCGGAGTGGTGAAGCAGGGAAGGGCAGGACGCATGGCGAGAATGGTCTGAGCAAAGTCTGGGAGACCTGGGAGTGAGTGACTTCTGGGGAGCAGAAGGGATCCAGGGATGGTGGGGTGGTCGAGGGCAGAGGGGTGGGGGTGGCGAGGGGAGGGCAGAGGTGCAGCTGGCACTTCCAGGTGGATGGGGCCTGCAGGTCACTGAAGGGTCCCCGGGACCGCCCTCCACTCACTCCTCCGACACCGTGTATCTGTCAGCCAGCGGCTCACAGGCCACGCTGCCGATCCACACGCCGTGGGCCACGTCACTGAACCGCCGGCCCAGGTTCCTGCCGCGGATGGTCAGCTGGGTCCCGCCGTCCAAAGGGCCGCTCAAGGGCTCAATCTGCCAGGCAGTCGGAGAGACAGGAGGATGGGGCTCTGAGGCTGGGGTGTCCAGGGAGGCAGGTTACCAGGGCTGCCACCGGGGACGTGTGTGAGACACGCAGCCTGCCCAAGGACACCAGTGCGCAGGGACAGAGCCAGTGCTGTTGGAGGGGCGTCTCCTGGGGACGCTGAGGTCCAGTCCCTGTGGCCACGGGGACCCATGTCTGACCACGTGACCCTAAATCCCAGGCAGAGCTGGCTGGGCCTGGGACGGGCAAGAGAACCAGGCTAAGGCAAACAGAACCCTTCCCTGAGACGTTTTCTTAATTGAAAAGGAGGCTCGTGGGTTACCCCAGTTTTCCCCTTATCAGCAAGTGTACCCAGACCTCACTATAAAGACACTCAACCCCAGCCTCTCTTCCACCCCAGACTCCAACGCCTCCCTCATGCCCGGCCCGTCCGCAGCCCTCACCATCTTCTCTATGCAAATCACCTCCTTTCTCATCATTGTCCCCCAACCCCAATGGAACCGTGAGCTCCATGAAGATAGGCATGTGCGTGTTCACTGCTGTGTCTCCAGCCCTGGGATGGGGCGGCAGGGGGGAGCTGGCACCCAGTGGGTGCTCAGTGGGTGATGCAGTGCGTGGGGGCCCGGGTGTGTGCAAACACGTGAGCTGCGGGTCCCGGAGTCCATGTGGGGCGCTGTGCATGCGCACATTCAGGTGTGTGGGTGTGACAGGTTCCAGAGGCGGGGGGAGTGGGGGTGGGGTGCTTACCGCTCGGATCTCAGGGGCGGGGCAGGTGCCAGGCAGGGGTTGCATGGTGCCCCGCGGGCGGCAGCCGTCGCTCCACACACACAGGTGGCCCAGATCCTCGCGGCCCAGGCACTGGGAGCAGTCGGGGCTGCCCACGGCGCAGTTGTAGACCTCCACTGCGGGAGACATGGAGCCGGCCCAGCTCAGCTGGGTCCTGCTTCTTAAGAGTCAGGGCCCAGGAAGCTCTTAGTACCTTCTCCAACCCCCAGCCCCACCCCAGGGGGCTGCTAATAATAAGCACAGTGCAGCCACAGCCCCGTTAACAGTCATCTGCACAGGGATCCTATCCAGTGGGGGCTGTTTATCAGCCCCAATTGACAGGTAAAGAGACGAGGCTCAGAGAGGCAGAGTGACTTGCCCGAGGTCACACAGCCTGTGAGCGGGACAGCTGGAGTCACAGCCAGGCCCAAGTGGGTCTCCTGAGCCCCCAGCGGAGCTCTGGGACACTAGAGAACCACTGAGCAATGCGGGCTGTGCAAGCCTCAGGCTCTCAGGCCCAGGCAGGAGTGCAGGGTGGGTCCCCAGGGCATACAAGCTGGTTCTGGGGCTTCTGTCTGGGACCTTATAGTACAGAAGTGGGGCGGGGGGTGGGGTAGATGTGCACAGGCCCCACCTCCTGCTAAACAGGCCCCTGGAGAGTTGATTCAACATGTCTAATAAGAGCAAGGCCACCCGCCACCATCTAGGGGCGCAGACTGTATCCCAGACAGCCCTGCAGGGCTCTGCATGCATCTTCTCAGCAAAACCTCGGCCCCGCCTTCTGCAACCGGGCCTGTGCTTCACGGAAGGACCCTGAGGCTGAGAAAGGGCAGGTGAGTGGGTGCTGGGGGGCAGAGCCACGGGCATGCGGATACCCCGAGGGTGTGGTGCCAGCCCAGAGGAGCGGCTCCATAGTGAGGTGCGGAGTGAGCAAGCCGGCAGAGAGGCGGGGTTGGGACCTGAGAGACAGTGTGTGTCAGGGAGTGGTGGGGGGATACCCAAGCACTGGATGGAGCCCCCCAAGGCTGCGTCCCACCCACTGTGGCCATGTGAGGTTGGGGGGCGCCTCCCACCTGTCATGGGGTCAGGGCTGTCCAGGAACCGGGACGGCCGCCCCTTCAGCTGGAGGCTGAGCGGAAATACCTGGCTCTTCTGGGTCGTGTGCAGCTGCAAAAGACGGGGAAATGCGTGACGGGTGTGGACGCTGTCTGGGTCTCTGTTGGGGGGAGGGCACATCGGGGGATAGACGAGGGCAGGGCCGTTGGGAGCAAGGGGACCCTAAAGGGGAGGCAGAAAGGAAGGCGTGTATGTATCTGGACTCGGGCTGGCCTGCCCTTCCCCTCCACCCCGCTACGCCCGCCGTGACGCCCTGTCGCTCACCACCACTTGTTTGCAGCGTACGGCCGATTCATTCACCCACACAGCCTCGAAGGTCTCCTCCAGACCGAAGCTACACTCCAGGGCTGCACCCTGCAGGACACGGGGGTCAGGGGGCGTCCAGGCAGCACCCACTGCCCCCTACCTTCTTCAGGATGCCAGAGACTGCTGTCCGGAGGAGTGGGCGGGGGCTCTCTCCCTGGACTACGTCTCCTCCAGAATGTTCCTTCCTGGCCCAACGTCTGACAGAGGCGGGGACGGGCACGGGGTGGGGGGGGGTACACACGAACACCCAGAACTCTGGCCTTGTGCTCTCACACCACTAAAAACCTCACCGACAACTTCCAGTGGCCTAACCCCGGGGCCTTTCACTCCGCTGGTAAAGCCCCGACTCTTCGGCACGAATGACACTTACAAGGTTCATCCCAGGAGACTCCGCCTGCCCTGCAGCCTCAAAACCCCCCACGGCCTGGGATCAGTCACACAGGATGCGGGTTGACAACGCACACGCCGTCTTGCCCTCAGCCTCTGTCCAAGTCCATACTTCCACCCCAGCAAACCTCAACACAGCCTTCAAAATCCAGCTCAAACATTCCATGTTCCAACAGCCTTCCCAGACCGCCCCTCACCCAAATCACAGGGACACCCCTCACTTGAGCGTCCATCCATTTGGCAATGAATATTAGGGTGTGTGCTGGGGGGCTTCATTAAGCTCCGACAGCCTTCCCCAACCTGCTCCCCTATCCCCTGCCCAGGCTCTGTCTATACCTGTCTCTCCACCCACTGGGGAGGAGGTGGGGGGGCTGGGTTTCGGGCCCTCTGACACCTCCGGGAAGATGGCAGTTGAAAGAGCGCAGGCTCAACCTTAACACAGGCCCACTCAGGTCCGAATTCCACCTCTGCAACCTCCTAGCTGTGTGACTCTGTGCAGGCGGCTCCTCCTCTGAGCTGTGTGGGTCTCTAAACTCAGCAATGCAAAGAGACCCCCCTACTCTACAGACTCTAAGGAGACTGGACACCATGTGTCTTTAGTGGGTTGCACGCTGTGGGCGCCTAATATATGCTGGCTGTGATCAGTATGCAGGAAATGCTCAATAAATGCTTTGTTTGGGGGGAAAAAATAAGCAGGGCCAATTCCCCAATGCCATCTTGCCCTCAGCCCAGCACAGGCCCCCCGGGAGCAGCCATCAGTATATATTTGCTGAGTGAACAAACCCAAGTTTCAAGAGGGCTAGGCTAGCTGCGTGGCAGGACTTCTTGTTTATGTCCCTGTCGTTGGTAGATACATTACCCTGAGGAGAAGGCAGGTCAGCCACCCCCTGGCCCTGCCCCTCCCCGCTTCACTACGAAACTAACACAGGGAAGTGGCTGTTGACAGGCTGAGAGCTCCTGTATCCCTGCCACACTGAGCTGGGTCTCCTGAGCGTCTGGGCTCATGGTAGCCGGCCAGCCTGTCTGGGGCTCTGCCGAGGGTGAGCTCCGTGGATCGGGCTGCTGCAGAGCCCAGGCAGAGTCAGAAACAGGCCCAGGGGAAGGCAGGCCAGGATCACCAAGGCCCCAGGAAGGCAGACGGGGGCCCCTCAATTACACTCTGCTCAAAAGCAGGAGGCAGGACCCACACTCAAGCCCTGGGCCTTCCTGACCCAGGCTCCGGCAGCCCAGGGGAGCAGCATGGCCTTCCCCTCCTCTGAATGCCCCGGAAGCTCTGCCCCGACCACCATGGGGAGGAGCCCCAGGACCGAGGGCACAGCCCCCCCGCCAGCTCCAGGACCAAGGGCACAGCCCCCCATCCCTTCACAGGGCAGCATCCCCTGCCATGACGAGGCTCCCCGGCACGTGGCCCCCACATGTGAGAAGTCGTCAAGGGCCCCAGCTCCCCTGTGGAAGCGACAGATGGCGAGTCCCTGAGAGCTGGGGAGGGGGTGGCTGGCACACATCCAGGACTCGTCAACGCTTCCGACCCAGGACACTCCTCCAGGAGGGACCCAGTAAGGGGAGGCCTCCATTCCCCCAGCCCAGATGGGTGGCGAGGGTGTGGGGGGTGGCACGCAGGCAGGGAAGGCTGGTGGTGGGGAAGAGACTGGACAAGGAGTCCAGGGCTAGGGTGCGAGTCTAGCCCGATGCCGTGTCCCTGGAGGCGTCTGCTTCCCCTCCTGCTTTTCCCATCGGGATGATGGGGATGGGGCGGCCAAGGGGGTCTTGGGCCATTTTCCAGGGAAGACGTGTAGGCCTCAAACTAGGGGTGGGGTATGTCCAGGGTCACAACCCAGCCTGGGAGCAGGGCAGGGTGGACATGGACAAAGTCACCCGTGGGCTGCAGCACTGGGCAGGGGCTGGGCCTGTTGGGGGGGCGTGACAGGGGAGAGGGTCTGGGGTCCTGGCCAGACCCTCCTTTCCTGCAGGAGCTAGGGGCAGCTGGCTGTCCCCAAGGCCTGTGCCCACCACCCACCTTCCTTCCCCCTACCTCCGTGCAACCAGGGCAGGGCTTTCTCCAACAGAGCCCAGAAACTCCGAGGAAGAAAACCGAAGCATGGGACTTCCCAGGTGGACTAGTGGCTAAGACTCTGAGCTCCCCATGGAGGGGGTCTGGGTTTAATCTCTGGTCAGGGAACTAGATCCCACATGCCGCAACTAGAGATCCTGCACGCTGCAACTAAGACCCAGGCAACCAAATAAATACATAAGTGGAAAAGCAAAGCATGGGCGGTGGGCCCCGCCCCCGCTTACCTGGAAGAAGGCGGCACTGGCCAGGTGCACAGGGATGCTCTGGGAGCCGCCAGTAGGCATGGGGGCCAGGGGGGAGGGCAGGATCTGCGGGCACTCCTGAGGGCTCTGCAGTCAAAACGCAAGGAAGCAGGGCTGACCCTGGGGTGTTCCAGAGGAGACGGGATTCACAACCACCCCAGCCAGCCAGTGCCGTCCCATCTCCCTGGGGAGGCGCTGGGCAGCCTACGCAGACAGGAAACGCTGCTAATAAAACGACAGCCACATCCACCGCCTCGCACACACCATCTCACCTGATCCTACGAGCGGGAAGGTGTGTTGGCCCCATTTCACAGACGAGACTGAGGCACGGTAAGAGGCAGTAACCTGCCCAGTGGAATCCCCATGGCCACTCCACGGAGAGCCTCTTAGGGAAGACCTCCCCGGCTCTGGGCCTCATCTTTTCCCAGCTGTAAAATGAGGCGCCGCACTCACTCTCTGAGGCTCCCTCCAGCTCTGGAATTCCAGTTTCCAGATGGACAAACGATGAATGATTCACAAAAGAGGAAACCGCAGACTTCAGAGCGGCCCATGAGAAACAGGGTGTGAGGCTGCACACCCCTCCCCACTGCCTGGACGCGTCACGGGCCCCGAGCAGGGAGCCTGGGCATCTGCATTCCCGTGTCAGATGCAGAGTCAGTTGTTCAGTCACTCGGTCGTGTCTGACTCTCTGCGACCCCCGGGACTGCAGCGCGCCAGGCTTCCCTGTCCCTCACTACCTCCTGGAGTGTGCTCAAACTCAAGTCCATGCCAACCAACCAGCTCATCCTCTGCCACCCCCTTCTCCTCCTTCCTTCAATCTTTCCCGGGTTCTTGGGCCAGAGACTGCGGCCTGAAACTGAGGACCAAGGTGAGAGATGGGGACCCGGGGTCTTTTCTCAGCATTGCTCAGCAGACAAGGAGCTCCTTGAGGGGACGCTTAGAGGCCCAGTGTGAAACCAGAGCTTGAGGGACACCAATGCTTCATTTATTATCATTGACCACGGTCATAAATAGCGACAGGGTAGCGACGGTGGTTAGCGGCCAGCACCCACAGCCCTCCGCGTGCACCTGGAAAGTTCCAAGCACCCTGTGCTGTATTAATTCACCAAACCCTCCTCCCAAATGCCCTGTGAGGTGGGTACCGCCGTTATACCCACTTGACAGACTGGAACACTGAGGCACAGAGAAACAGAGTGGCGTGCCCAGGACGGGGCGGGCAGCACAGTGGGCTCTAGCGGCGCAGACCCTGCTGCAGACCCCCAGGCCAGACACCGTGCCCAGACGATGAGCTTCCCTGGGAGCGCTGCCTGCTGCCGACCACACGGGCCAAGGAGGCTGCCCAGCCCGGCCACCACCGCAGGGCTGCAAGGCAGGAGCTGGCGTCCGGCTTGCTGTGTGACACGCAAGGCCGTCCCTCCCCTGAGCAGCCGTCCTGAGCCGTCCCATGTGTAAGCCCCGTGGAATTTCGGGGAATGGAACCCACATGTTTCCAATCGGGTTTCACCGCCGCTGCCAGCCCGCTTCACAGCTGGCCGGGGGCCCTGCGGCTGCGACCCTGGCTCCGGCCCAGCCGAGGGGAGGTGGCCAGCAGGGGCTGGAGGCGTGCGGGTCCAGAGGAAACAATGTGGGACCATCCCGGAGGGCCCAACTCTCCTTGATCCTCATAACCCACCGTGGATGCACTCTCCAGAGTGGGCAAGTCTGGGAGAGTGTGGGTGAGCCTCTGCGCTCTTCCAGGGCCGCCCCCAGGGTCACTCATCTCCCCTGGGGACAGCTGATCCAAGAGTGCCTGCCTCTCCCTGCCCCCCAGGCCTGTGGTATGGGAGGACTGACCCTCCTCCCTAGCCCCAGGGATGGGCAGGCACCCAGGCCTGTCCTGGGCTCAGCGATTGGTTTGGGGAGTGGATGTGATCCAGTTCCCCTGGAAAACTTCCACAGAACCAACAAGAAGGAGGGTCTCCTGGGATTGCTGGGGATCAGGACTCCACCCGGGCCAAAGGGGAGGGCCTGCCGGAGCGCCTGAGGCCACTCGGAGGGGCGGGGAAGCCCTGGTGACGAAGGCAGTGCTTCCGGATCCAGCTGAGCCCGAAGGGATGCCGCCCCTGGGACTCTGCACTCACAAAGGCTGACTGCCTCTGCTGGGGCCGTGGCCGGCGGTTCACAGAGAACCACGGCCTCCTTGTCCCGTCCCAAGCCAAACCATTCAAGCCTCAGAGACAAGCTGAGTGGCTTCTCCTCCTTGGCAAGAGTATAGCCTCCAGGCTCAGGAAACCACGGCCCGACTCTGGGCAGAGTCGAGAAGGCGGGAGAACAGGAGCTGGGGGGACAGCGAGGTGGGAGCCCCAGGAAGCCCAGATGTCAGCCCAGCGCGTGCGGGCCACGGCGAGGCCTCGCCTGACTCCACGCTGGAGCTCACAGACTCCCCCAAGGTCTTTCCACATGCATGGGTTCAGAGCTTGCGACCCAACCCAGCGGAGCACCAAGTGGCCCCACTGAAACCACCCGACCTGCTCCCTCCCTGCCTTTCTGAGTCGCCCTGCCCCGCTTCTATAAACTGCCCCCACGTTCCCACCAACTGCCCTCTCCACCAGCTCCTAACGAAGCCACCTTCGTAGAGGTGCCCATCCAGGGAGCCTGACCCCGGCACCCGCCCAAACCCTCACCGCCTAAGGTCACCCCACCTTGCGGAAGCCACCTCCTCCAGGACAACTGGAAGGGGCGGACGTAGTGGCCTTCTCCACTCCCCTCCCCTCCTTGGAAAAAAGCTGCAGCCCTCCTCGCAGCATCCTGTACCCCCTACTTCCTTCCTCTGGGGCCCATGAGGCAACAGGAAGTCAGGAGACATAGTCCCTGGCTCACGCCTGCCCCTAGACCCCTCTCCAGCCTGGCCCGAGCCCTGAGGCCTCCACGACTGACCGACCGGCTGGCTCCAAATTAAATGCTGGATTAAGCAGCAGGCCAGACCCAGGCGGGAGCGGCCTCTTCTCCCTCTGGACTACCATAATCCTCTGAGACAGGCCCTCTCTGTGCCCCCAACGCATCTCTGACCCGCAGGCCTCAGCAAGGTGGGGCGGGGAGGGGGTGTATCCCTGGGGGTGCTGGTCCAGAAACACTTCCAGGCTGGTGAGCTCCTATGCGTCTGCCAGAACCTGGCAGAAGGTTCCCCTCCTGGAGAAGTCCTCCCAGCTGAGGGGCCACCCACAGCGTGTTGGGTACGGAGCTGGTGTCGCTCCGGATCCCCCTTTGAGACAGGCCCCCTTTCACAGACGGGAAGACGGGCACAGAGAGGTGTGGCGGCCTGCCCAGGGTCACACAGCCACGACTCACGCCTCAGGCTCTTGCATCCATGATGGGGAGGGCAGAACTGTGTCTGATCGGCTGCTTCCCCAGTGGGCACCAGGTTGCTTCCTAGGGATGCAGGCTAGACCTCAGTGACCTCTCCCTGCTGGGAGCCAGGGGTTACGCTGACTACCTCAACTGTGCCATTTGGAAAATGAGTGGGAACTCCTCTTTCCTGGAGAGACGAGCTGCAGGCAAGAACCTGGTACCTCACCCTGATCCTCTCACGGCCCTGATACGAGACGGAAGATCCAGCGGGCGGGCCTGACGGGGGATGAGCTGGCATATGACCTGGCACCATCCCGGGCCAGCCAACCCAGCCTGGCACCCAACGCAGTCCAGCCATCCCACCTCAACCAGTCTCGGGAGTCCTGCCCAGTCGTCCCTGGCACAAGGCTGGGACGGCCATAGAAGCTCTATGGTAAAGACGTGAAGCCACCCCGCAAGTGACCACAGTCAAACCAGCCAGCGGCAAGGTACGTGGCACCTCGGCCTGTGTCTCTGCCCGTCCCCGCCCTCCCCAACACGCCCGCCCCGTGTAACTGATGGCATGCTGTCCCCTAGCTCAGGGCGCCATCAGGCCAGCCAAACAGGAGGACCTGGGAACCTGCGGCTCTGGAGGTCACTCGCTTTCTCCACCCAGCGAGAGCCACAGCAATCCCCGGCCCTGGGGCCCCAGTGCCTGTGGGAGACGGAGGCTGGGGTCTTTCGGCCCAGCCCCTGACTTGGGGAAGCGGGGAGAACATGGGCTGCCAACAAGAGGGATTTTGATTCAAGGCCTGGTACTCCCTGACCTGCGAGGGTTGCGGAAAACTTTGAAGATAAAATTGAAAATCAGTATGATGTGCAAGAAGGGGCCTTGTCCTAAAAGGCTGGAAGTGCAAACAGGCGCAGGCTTTCTGGGGGTCAGCTGAGCTAAAAGTATGGGCTTTCACCCCAAAATGCCATGTTGAAGAACTGGTCTCCAGGGGACAGTCAAGGCCATGCAATGCCCTGCACGTATCAGAACACAAAAAAGAAAGAGGCGCGCTCAGCACGTCCGACAACAGCGGATTGGAGGGGCTTCCCTGGTGGCTCAGATGGTGAAGAATCTGCCTGCAATGCAGGAGACCCGGGTTCAATCCCCGGGTTGGGAAGAACCCCTGGAGAAGAGAATGGCAACAGGGGATTGGTCACATGCACTGTGACGAGCCCAGCACGGCGGCTGTTAAAGTCGGAGCCAAAGAAGACACTGTAACGACACGGAAATGTTCTCAACGTGCTAAATGAAAAAAAAAAAAAAGAACAGTGGAGGCAGAGGGCACCCCTGGGCCTGGCTTACCGTGGGATTTGGCGAGGCCTCACACCGAGACTGGTTGGAGACACAGGCGTGCTGCTGGGCGCACCAGAAACAGGGCCACTGTGCCGACAGGCAGCTGGTGCAACTGAAAGACAGGGGGGGCTCCCCTCAGCTACCTGGCCCCCCATCCCTGTGCCCAGCAGCGGGGACCCAGGACACAGATCCCAGCACAGTGAAACCAGGTCTTGCTCAACATCAGAGCTGTCCAGAGGGGCTGGGCATTTTGTAAGGTAATGAGCTCCCCAGTGCAGGAGGTATGTAAGGAGGAGACAGGCAAGCAGGGCCTCCAGGGGGCTAATCAAAGCACTTTTCTGAGCGTCGACTAGCCTGGGTGCTCACAGACGTCGGGCACACTGGGTGATGAGAGTTTGTTGCACAAATGAGCCGTCAGGTGAATAGCCAAGGGTCCCGTCTGTGTCTGTGACACCACCATTTTTCTTGAGGAGCTTCCCCGAGAGCAAAGCCTCCTGCCCCCACCGGCAGCTAGTCCCGACACCCCACTCACGCTGTGTGTGGGTACACCTGCCCAACCCGGCCGCAGTCGTAGATGGTGAAGCTGGCCCTGACGATGCTCTGCCCCTGGACCCTCACCGACATCTCGACGGTCACGTGGTCTGGAACAGAGCAGGGCGTCCAGGGAGAGAAGGACAAGGGGACACGGGGGGCCCACCGACACCAGCAGCTGTGCCGTCAGGAGCCCCCACGCCTGAGAGTCCACCGTCCGAGGGCCCCATCAGCCGCCCCTGCACCCCGGGCCAAGAGGCGCCTACCTTGGTGGGGCGGGAAGGGCGGGAACTGATCCCTGGGCAGGAGGTTGCAGTAGGCGAGCTGGTGGCCGAAGGCTGGGCCCGGGACCCGAGCCACCGTGCGGACGCCGCGGCCGTAGTCACAGGCCATCTCCATGCCGCTGAGGCCCGGCAGGCTCCCCGAGATCTGCAGGATCATACCCTGGAGGCCAGGGACCCTTACCTGGGGGTGCGGGGGGTGGCGGAGGCCACGCCACGCACCGCCCCACCCCCACCCCGGAACCTGGGGAGAAGAGGTTGGTCAGTAGCCTTGACTCCAGGGCCACAGGGATGAGGGCCTCAGTTTCCCCCTCTGCAGAGTGAAACTGACCATCTTGCAGGAGCCAGAGGCCATGTACAACCCAGCCCCTGACCTTGGATGCTAGCCTCTTAACACTCTCTCAGTCATGAGTCTTGCCCCCACCCCAGGGCCTTGCAATGGTGGATCCCTCTGCCCAGATGCTCCCGCTGGCTTCCTATCGCTGCTTGGATGTTATCTTGCAGTGAGCCCCCCGCCACCCCGACCTGATCTAAAATGTCAATACTAGCCCCTGCCAGGCTGCGTGCTCTGTTCCCTGTCCTCTGCTTGGCTTCCTTCTTCTCCACAGCACTTATCAGCATCTTGGCATTCTATCTTGTTTCCGCTCTCTCCTCTGGGAGTGTGTCCACCCCTCAAGGGCCAGCGGTTGCCTCTCTTGTTCGCTGCTGTGTCCCAAAGTCCAGGGCTGTACATGGCACAGAGTAGGTGCTCAGCAACACCTACTGTTATTGATGAATGACTGAATGAATGGATGGATGGACAAAGCCCCGGACTGCCTGCTTGACCAGACGACGTATGTGCAGGATTATGATGTGTAACGACGGGGAGCGGGGAGCACGGGAGCCCCAGCTCCTGTCGGTCATCAGAACCATCACGTGACAGACGAGGACGTCTGCCCCAGAGAAGTCTCTGAGGGCAGGACTGGGGTGGAGGGCACCCAAGCCTGTCTGCCCCTCAGCTCCTGCTCCCTGGAATCCCCTGCACCGAGGCTGTCTGCTACAGGTAAGCAGGGAGCCAGCTGCGGCAGGCCTAGGCATTCCTGGACATGGATTGTGGGGCCAGGGGGGCAGCTACTTGAATTCAACTCCCAGCTTGGGCACTTCCTCACTGTATAATCTTGAACAAGTCACTTTACCGCTCTGTGTCTCAGTTTCCCCATCTGTATGATGAGGATGTTAAGAGCACCCAGGCACTGGTCTCATCATCTGCCTCCAGGTCCCTGGGGCGCCACACCCAGGAGGCTCCACCTGTCGGGTCTGGGTGCCAGGGGAAGGGCTGCTCTCTACCCGCATCCCTGAGCCCGGAGCTGGGGTCCTGGCCCCACCAGACTCACCGGGTACTCCTGGTGCACGTTGATCTCAGCCGGCAGGACGGTCATGGCGGGGCAGCGGCTGGGGCCCGCGCTGGCACTGGTCCAGAAGTGTGGCTGGCTGGAGTTGGCGCAGTCCTGCCGCAGAGTGCACCTGGGACGCCCGGCGCAGGTCAGGGTCTGGGGTGCCCCCACCCCCGAGGCCTCCCGGGCCCAGCCTGTGCCCCAGGGGCCTCACCGCGTCTCCAGGGTGCACCAGCCGCAGTAGGCATCGGCCGCGCCCACGCAGTCCCCGCAGGTGGTGTGCGCGGCGCACGCGGCAACCTTCACCCTGGCCATCTGGAGACAGGCAGGGGGGCCCAGCTTAGCGGGGGAGGGGCAGCCAGGTGAGGGCTGGGAGAGGCTGGGGAAACTGAGGCTGTCACGGCGTGGGGGGTGCAGGGAACAAGGCTTCCCTGCAGAGGCCAAGGCAGGCCTGAAGGGAGGGGGCGACGCTTCCGGCAGGAGCAGCCGCTCTCGTGCAGAGGCAAGGGGGGCTGGGGCTCAGCGCATCCTGGGGCTTCGTCAGGCTGAGGCCCGGCCATACCTGGTGGGACGTCATCAGATACAGGTAACCAGGGTCCACGGGGTCAAACTGCATCACGTGGTGCACAGGCTCCCCGTATGCCACCGTCACCACCTTCCGGCTCACCACCTGCATGCTCTCATTCAGGTTGATCTGGGGGGGGTGCGGAGGGGGCTGGCCGTCAGGGGATGGGGCACCAGGAGGGCGTCCCCAGGTAGGGGCAGGCTGGGGACCGGCCCTGTGGGGGGCGGGCGGGCTGCCCTAAGCTTGGGAGTCTCAGCCTCGGGCCCTTCCAGGACTGGCGGTGGCAGCCGGCCCCCACACTTTGTCCTCTGTTGTGCGCCCCTCCCCCCAGGAACCCCCACTCCCTGCCCTCACCAGCACGTCCTACCCTGGTATGCACAGGGCCGGGCTTCACAGTTAAGAAAACATTCTCTGGGAGGCTGTGGGCATCATGCCAGGGAGTGGGGACCTGGGTTTGAATTCTGGCCTTGACATTTACAAGCTGCACAGGCCCGAGCCATGCGAGTCACTTCCCCTCTCTGAGCTCACGGGGCTGAGGATGGCACCCGCCCCGCGGGGCCGTGGGGCGTGCTGGGGAAGAGGCAGGCGAAGCGCTGCTGGGGCCAGGCCCCGGAGAGGCGGCAGGCCCACTGGTCTCACCCCTCCCCTCTCACACGCCCATCTCACAGATGAGGAAACTGAGGCCCAGAGGAGCCAAGGGACTTGGCAAGAGTCCTAAAAGGAAGATGCCTCAGGGTCACGATGGAGGTCTAGGTCCATCTGACCCCAGATCCAAGGCTGGGGTCCAATGTCCAGGCAGGAGAAGGACCAGGACTAGCTGGGGTCTGGAAGCTTCTCTGGCTGAGGGCCCCTCTGCACGGCCCCCAGAGACCTGACAAGGCTGGTCAGAGACTCCTCAAACTGCTCTTCTCTGCTGATCTCACATTCCATGTTGCCTTGTCAAGGCCTTGTCAAGCTCTGAGCTGGGGCGAGGGGGCCTCCAACCCCCCAGTCCTCCTCCGTGGGCTCCAGAACCTTTAACAGCTGCTCCTGCTTGTGGAATCAATGTGTTCTGGCATTCGGGGCCCTGACCGTCCACCCCATCTTATTCCACAAGCCTCCTCTCTAGTCACTAAACCCAACTCAACATCCAGCCCCCATGTCTTCTCCCTGCTGTGCTCCGGTCTCAAACACCTTCCTCTCCCCCTTGGGCCGGGAGCGGTCCTCCCAATGTCTTCAGCAAAACAGCCTCCCTGACGCCCCCTCACACCCTAAACTGCAATTACTCTCTCCCCAGCCCCTGGGACACTCCTCATCCCAAGCGGCCTCTTGGCAGAGTCTGTCCCAGGCAGCTTGGCCCCCTGAGTCCCCCAGGCATCCAGCAGACATGTTTCCACTCTTTCCAAAGTCTACCAAGCACCTGGCATGCTCTGGGGCCTGGGCTGGGGGCTGTGATCAAAGCCTCAAGTGAGGCTAGAGTGGGCAGCAGATGAGCGGGCATGAAGCAGGGTGGTGGGTACAGAGGTAAGGACTGAGGGGCAGGGCAGCCTCTGAGCTGACTGGACTTGGATTCCTCCCGGTTCCTGCTGTGTGGGCTTCCCTGATGGCTCAGCTGGTAAAGAATCCACCCGTGATGCGGGAGACCTGGATTCGATCCCTGGGTTGGGAAGATCCCCTGGAGAAGGGAAAGGCTACCCACTCCAGTATTCTGGCCTGGAGAATTCCATGGACTATACAGTCCATGAGGCCGCAGAGAGTCAGACATGACAGTGACTTTCACTTTCCCCGCTATGTGACTTTGGGACACTCGGTTCCCCTCGCAGAACCTCAGTGTCCTCATCTGTGAAATGGGGATCACGGCTCTGCCTCCCTCGAAGCAATGTGAGAATTAAACGTGAGGATGCCCGTGATGTGCCTGTTGAGGCTGGGTAGACAGTGGCGCCTAATAACTGCGGCCTCATGGGCTGTGGTCGGGGAGACTCCTGGACAGATGAGGAAACTGCCCCAGGTCCTGCAGCTGGGAGGGCGAGAGCCAGGAGCCACATGCAAGTGTTTGACCCCGAGCACAAGCCCCCCGGTCTATGGACCTTCAGTGGAAGCTGTGAAGGTGGAGAAGGCCCCCTGCCCCTGCTCCCATGACTGGGGTCTCCCCCAGGGATGTCAGCAACTGGGGTCCCGGGGCCGGGCAGGCTGGGACTCTGACCCCCACTGCTCACCACCAGCCTGTGGCGTCTGCCCGGGGAAGCTGAGCGAATTGCATTGTCAGATCTGAATCAATTAGACCAGGGCCTGGTGCACGTCGGAGCCAGGCCAGACGGCTGATGCTCTGGACAGGCCGGGGGTGGGAGGTGGCTGGAGGGCCACCCAGGGTCCATGCCCTCCCCTGGGACCGCTTAGTAGGGAGACTGACTCCTCTCACCCAGCTCTCGGCATCTCGGGGGCAGGAAGCATTACCTGCAGAAACCAGTCACCTTGGTTGGGAGCTGGGGCATCCTCAGAGGCTGGTGGAGGAACGGAGGAAACGGGGGAAAGGGGAAGACCCTCACTTGCCAGGCTACGGCCTCCCCCACCCCCTGTCAGAGCCCGGCAAGAGCCTTGAGAGGCTGAACTTTCAGCCTTTGACGGCTGGGGACACTGAAGCTGGGAGAGAACACCTTCACTGCTCCAGGTCAAACAGCCTGCCAAGTGGCAGAGCCCAGAGACTTGAACACAGATCCGCCAGCTTCTGAAGCCGGGTCCTGGAGGCCCCCAGAGACAGGCCCCCTGAGCTCTGCTTCCCTCGTCTGCATGACGGGAACTCACTGGTGTGAACCGGAGTGGAAGGAACAGACGTGGAAGACGCCGTCTAACCTGTGGGCCCCCCGTACCTTCAGCAGCCGCCCGCTGACCGTGCCCAGGAAGACCACGGTGTAGTTGCCCACACTGGCCACGGCCACAGAGGAGAGGCCCGGCGCTCGGAACACGGGCAAGGCCTTCAGGGGCTGCAGGACGGACAGCGGGTGCTGCAGGTGGGCGGCCCCGCAATCCAGCTGCTCTGGCTGCAGCTGCAAGAGAGACAGCGCGTCAGACCACGGTTCCAGAACCTTTTGCAGCTCCCAGCCTCCCTCGGCCAGCCGGGACCTCCGGCCGCCGCCTCCGAGGTTTCAAAGTCCTGCTCCTGCTCTGCGCTGGGCTCAGGCCCCAATGCAAGCAGGACCACGTCTCCGAGCCCAGGTCAACCCCTGCCCTTGGTTTCAGTCATGGAGCTGCCCCTAGCAGAGGGGTCCGTCCCAGGTACACAGGAGCTGGCCAGGAAGGGTCATGTGAGGGAGGCAACCTCTGCCCCAACTGACTTCCTGATACCCAAGAGGTGTCCATCATGTCTGGCTGGGTCTCCATAGCAACCATGGGGTTTTTCTCCCCTCCGCCAGATTCCTGCTCTGACCCCAGCAACCCCCACCCCCCAGCTTCCCAACAGGTTACTAGACAAAGGTTGAGGGCCTCCCCAAACTGAGGCGCCAACACACATCCCTTCATCTGCCCACGTTACAGATGGGCAAGTCGAGGCCAGGGGTGTCCAAATGCACACTCCTGCATCCACGTCAGCCCCAGCTCACAGGGGCAGGATGATCTTTTGCAGGTTTCTTGTGCAATTTGCACAAAAATACAACACAGGCCTCCAGGAAGTGCCTCTGAGAAGGCAACTGTGCAGATCCACCAGGATGTGGACACAGGGTGGTCTGGGAGAGTGGATGGCAGGGACGGACAGGATGGCGTGCACCACCCCGGCAGGGACGGCCCAGCCCGGGAGACACCACAGACCTACACTGGTGGGGAAGGAGACTCTGGCTGAGAAAACTCACAGGGCGTCACGGGGCCTTTCTGGTAAGAGGGGTGCATAAACATCACCAGTCACGGCAGCACACGCACCACAGGCCACGCTTGCTGGGAACGGACCCTGCACCAGGCCTGTGGTTTGCTCAGTCCTGGCCCCACTCTGAGATCCCATGTCACAGATGGGGTAACTGAGGCTCAGCAGGGACGTGGCCCGCTCCAGGTCACTGGCTGTGACGTCAGGCCACCAGGACTAAAGCAGGCAGGACTGGCTTTATGGCACGGCTTCAGAGAGAAGCTTTCCTCCCTTACCTGTGCTTTCCTGCATGCTGAAGCCACCAGTGATGTGCCCACATGGGTTTTGTACACAATCTCGGCTAGTGTTCAAAAGCAAACCATGAATACCAGGTCCTTCATTCTTGGAAAAATAAACACAGCTGAGCCCTGAGCCCAGAGATGAGGTGGGGCTGGGGAGGGCCCCGGGGCCACAACCCATCACAGGGTGGCCTTCCGCAGGAGAGTTAGGGGCGACCTGAGCAAGTCACGTCACTCCCGAGCCTCGGTTTACCAAGCTGTGAAGTGGGCGCATCTGGGACTTCCTGGGTAAGTCCAGTGGTTGAGAATTTGCCTGCCAGTGCAGGTGACGCATGTTCGATCCCTAGACTGGGAAGACCCCGGACACTTCGGAGCAACGGAGCCCATGCGGCCCAACTACTGAACTTGTCTGTAGTCCAGAGCCTGAGCTCTGCAACAAGAGAAGCCACCTCAACGCGAAGCCCCAGCACCGCAACGGGCTTCAGAAAGCCCGCGCGCAGCAGTGAAGGCCCAGCACAGCCAGAACTAAAGACATGAACAACTTTTCAAAAACCTTAAAAAAAACCAACACTGGTGCATCTCCAGCGCCCCCCTCACAGGCACGTGGATCAGACAGTTCACTGTGGAGCGCCAGCATACAGCGTGGCCCACGGTCAACGCCCCAGAAGTGTGAACTGACACTATTGCTGTTTCAGACGTGATGGTCCCTGACATGACTGTTACCAAGTGGAATTTAGGGGTAAATCATGCCTGCCTCAGAAGCTTTCTCACCTGGACCCCCGGGACCACGTCAAGACCGCCGTCTTCCCATAAAGGAGGCTCTCCTGGCTGGCCCCTGCTCTCTGGGCTGACCCTGTCCTCAACATTTCCCCCCGAACAGAGGTGGCGAGCGAGCCCTGTAAAGGTGCGGAGCGCTCCTCTGCAGAGAGGTCTCAAACCATCCCTCTCTGATGGTTGATGAGATACTGAGAATAAGCCTCACATCCTAAACCTCCCTCACACCCCTCCCAGGGGCCTGAGGAGCCGGGGCCCGTCTCTTACCCTCCCCCCCTCGACTCCAGCCACGGGCCTTGTCTCTGCCCCTCGGTCCAAGCTGGGTCCTGCCCCAGGGCCTTTGCACGTGTCAGTCCCTCGGCCTCGGATGCCGCCGCCCACACTGTCTTATCACTTTTCGCCCCTCATCTTCCAGCTTCGGACCGAACCTATCTGACTCATCCTCTGTGTTCATCGCAGGGTCTGAGTTGGGGGACGGCCCTGGAAGGCGGTGGCCTGCTCCTCTTCCCAGGGCCCACTTCCCTTCCCGGGGCTGCAGGGAAGAGGTAAGGCAGCAAGCAGCCAGGAGAGTGGGCACCTGGGCCCCAGACCTTCACGAGGACGCCTTCCCCAGGGATTGCGTAACTTCTCTTTCCTGGATACGGATGACGGGCGTCATTAAATAACACGTTGTTCTAAAATTAACATTGCAAACCCTGGCCCAGGGGACGCAAGCTTCCTCCCTGCATTCTGGGGGCAGCAGGGGGGCAGGAAGGGCCACCTGGGAGGCCCGGGGGACACCTTTGGGGTTTTCCAAGATGTGGGTCCCTGGTCCAGCAGGGTGGGGGGTCCTGGGAACCGCATGGACCAGGGTGATTTGCGGGCCAGGGCGGCAGAGAGGGCCAGGCGGGGCAGCCTGGGAATCTGACTGGCCTGCCCGCCCCAAAGTGCAGAGCCATTAATTCTGCACCGGAGGAATTCTCTAAAAAGCCTTTCCTCTGACTTTTTTTTTTCCTTATCCTAAAAATAAAATTAAAAAAAAAAAAGTTTAAAGGAGAAGTCACCCATTGGCTGCTCACTGCGCGATCTGTAATCTGAGGGGGAGGCTGGCTCCCCGGCCGCCAGGGGAAATCACAAGGCTTCAACTGCCTCAAAAAGGGAAGCTGGACACGCACGTCCAGTGGGCAGGCGAGCGAGGCCTCTGCTCTTGGGGCGATACGGCCCGGGAAAGGGGGTCAGCGGGCTCTGGGGACCTGGCGGCCGGCCGTCCCAAGTGTGGCCTCAGCCGAACTCGGTCTCCAAGGGGTGGCAGTCGGCTCCAAGGTCCAAAATACCGCCTGCCCTGACCCTGTGACATGGCCTGAAATTCCTCCGTCAGCACCGGCCCGCCTTCGAGTCTCACCCGGCCTTGGTCTTTCACAACACCAATTCCCCAGTGCAGGGGGAGGGCTGGGCGCCCACAGCGGCCTCCTCCAACCCATGGGGGCCACCTTCCCAGCACAGGACTGGCCAGCCCCTCCCTGGCTCCTGGCCGCCCTGGGTCAAGCTGGCACTCAAGGCCTGGGTGAGCTGGCTCCTGCCAGCGGCTCCAGCCTGGAGTCTCACTTCTCTCTCTGCCTTGACCCTGGCTCCCACCACACTAGTCTCTGCCCTTTCTCAAATGTGGCCACGCTTTCCTCCCAGGGCAGCTGAACCTTCATAATGCTGTTCCTTCAGCAACCAACGCCCTCCCAAACCTCTGAGCCCCTGGACCCCCCTTGGCCCTCTAGTCCCGACCCTTGCCGCTCCTTTGCTGGGTGCGCCCAGGCAGCAAGCTTTCAGCCCGCCTTCAAGATGCAGCTCCAAAAAAAAAAAAAAAAAAAACCAACCACCTCTCCCCTCCTCTGTGCTGCTCACCACTTTGATTCCTCCATGAGCTCCTTTAGGAGGAGACTGTGCCCCGGGTTTAACTAAAGAAAGGAAACTAGCTTTGACTAAAGTGTGAATGACTGTACGCAGCTGCTTCTTTGCCAAGCAGAAATACTGAGAACAACACCGCCCATGCTGGGTGCTGTTGAACTGAAGGAAAAACACGAGTCAACTGTATGTCGATGGTGTGTGTGACAACACAGGTCTTTGGGGCCAGGCAGCACCTGGCTGCTACCTCTGATTCCTCTGAGAACCTCAGTTTATCCCTCTCGAAAATGGGATGAGCGGCAGGCGGCTGCTGGCCTCAGCTCTTTTCCAGGAGAGTGGAACACTCCCTCCCTTCCCAGGCCGGCTGGCTGCCTCCCGGGGCCAAAGCTCAACTCTGCCCACTCTCACATTAGAGCGCTGACATATTGATTTCACTACCAACTGTAATTGTGTTGACTTTTTCTCCCCAGGAAGCCAGTGGAACAAGAGCATCCAGAGCCTGCTTCTCAGGCCTCCCGCCTCCTGCCTGCAGACCCCACCAAACCTCAGCCCCACGGCAGGTGGCTCCAAGGAGGATGAGGCGTCAACAGCCGACTACAAACCCAGGCGGTTCCGGCCCCGGTGTGGACGACACCGGCTGTGGGGCCTCTGTGTCTGGGAAATGGGGGGTACCTTCCTGCCTCGAGGTTTCTGATTGCTATCGAACCCTGATCCCAGGAAGGTGAGGTTTCACTGCCGAGGAGCCGAAAGAACACGATCGCTTTGGGGCGTGAACAGCAGGCAGCGGGGGGGGCCTGCGCTCATCACAGGGGGCTGGGGCTGGACCGAGACCCTCCCCAACTCTGGCACAGCAGCCAGAAGGAGCCTTCACAGCTGCAAAGCACCATATGCAACGTGCGTCGTGGCTTCAGTCGTGTCCGACTCAGTGTGACCCCATGGGCTGCAGCCCCCCAGGCTCCTCTGTCCATGGGATTCTCTGGGCAAGAACACTGGAGTGGGTGGCCACGCCCTCCTCCATGGGGTCATCGCAATCCAGGGATCAAACCTGCGTCTCTTATGTCTCCTGCATTGGCAGGCGGGTTCTTTACCACTAGCGCCCAAGGGAAGGGTATGCAGGACCTATCCGTACTGTCTTTATAACTTCCTGTAAACCTAAAGTTATTCCGAACTAAACAGTTGTTTAAGAAAAAAAAAACATGGGACATCCTTGGGGGTCCACTGGTTCAGAACCCACCTTGCAATGCAGAGGACGCAGGTTCGATCCCTGGTCAGGGATGTAAGATACCATATGCTGCAGAGCAGCTAAGCCCACACACTGCAACTACTGAGTCTAAGTACCACACTACGGAGTCCGTGTGTCACAACAAAAAATCCCGCATGAAGCAAGAAAGAGCCCATGTGCTGAGACCAAGACCCGACGCAGATGAATAACTAAATCAGTTTTTTTTTTTTTAAAAAAAGAGGGACCTTCCTGGTGGTCCAGTGGTTAAGACTCTGAGCTCCCACTGCAGGCGGCACGAGTTCAATCCCTGGTCAGGGAACTAAGATCCCATGTGCCCAGCTGCGTGGCCATCAGAAAACAAATGAAAAAATGCAAAGCAGGTAGTGCCCCTCCCACAGCTCTACAGCCTTCAGTGGCTCCCCAGTGCCCTCAACATAAACCCAAACTTTGCTCCCGGGCCCTCAAAGCCCTGGTGCACCTGGCCTGCCCCCTGTGGCTCCCCTCAGCCCCTGTCCCCACGGCTCCTTCTCCCTCAGTGTGGGCCTGGGAGGGTGCCCCAAGGACAAGACTGGAGAAGCAGGAGCCAGCAGGGCCCAGCAGGGTAGCAGCGGAGGTCCAGTACTCTCGCCGGGAGAAGTCCATGGACAGAGGACCTTGGAGGGCTACAATCTGCAGGGCTGCAAAGTTAGTGAGCGACCAACACACAGACACACACCACACACACCACACAGACACACACACCACACAGACACACACCCCACACACACACCACACAGACACACACCACACACACCACACAGACACACACACACACACACACACACACACCACACAGACACACCCCACACACACACACCGACACACACACACATACACACCACACAGACACATCCCACACACACACCACACAGACACACACACACACACACCCCCCACACAGACACCCCCCCCACACACACACACCGACACACACACAGACACACACACAGACACACACCACACAGACACACACACCACACAGACACAGAGACACACCACACACACACATTGACACCCCCCACATACACACACACACACACCCCCACACAGACACACCCCCACACACACACTGACACACACACACACACACACACACACACACCCTCCCTCAAAAGGCAGGCCTAGAAACAGGGCACGCACTGAACGCTGCTTCCTGCAGAGCTGAGCTGAGCAACATCTCTCCCAAGCTTCCTCCAAAGCTCTGCGGTTAAAGGGAAAGGTCCCTGAGGCCTCCGAGGGCACCGGTCGGCTCCAGGTTTGAAGCCACCCCTGTGACCCTCAAACCCAAACTCCTCCCAGGCACGTCAGCCTGAGAGGCCTCCCGGGACACAACCCCATTGAGTGACCCTCCATAGAGGGTAAACTGAGGCATGGAAAACCTGGGCTACTGTGTGCGGGCCCTGGGAGGGGGCAGGACAGATCCAGCTCTGGGGGGACTGGCTGGGGGGGTTCTGGCAACAGCCCCCACACCAAGGAGGAGGCTGCCTGCCGCCAAGAGAGGAAATACCAGCACCTCCCCGTTGGCAGTCAAGATGCTCACTTCCTGGGGCAGGGGGCATGCGGGGCAGGGTGGGAAAGAACAGCCAACCAGGCCAGAGGACAAGTCAGTCAGGAGGCCTGGCTCTGAGCCCGGGGGGAAAGCTGGGGAAACTGAGGCACAGAGTGGGCAGAGGTTCCCTTAGGACACGCGGTGCGGTTATCCTGACCTGGCCTGAATCAGGCAGGAAAAACCGGCCAGTGGCAACAGGCACAGCAGCTTGCACGCACCCTTCCAAGCTTCCGCGAGGCCCGCCTCGGTCTCCCGACCCCCTGACCTCTGGAGCAGGTGGGTCACCCAGCGCCAAGGGCTGTGCGGACCAGCCAGCCGGGCCACCCTGAGCACCACATGTCCACCCACCCACAACAGGCACCCCTGACCTGCCAGTCTGAAGGGATGGCCCCAGGCTGGGGTCAGAGGCTGGGCCACACTGCTGACTTGCCACGTGCAGGCGCTAAGCACACTCTCCCAGCGTGTTCCCATTTAACAGGCAGAGAAACTGAGGCTCCTGAAGTGCCAAGTCTCTCAACTCCCTGTGGGCTGCCCCACCCTCACTGAGCTTCCAAGTCCTCATCTGTGAAATGGGGATAGGCCCTGCACCCGCCACAGAGGCTCAGCTCACAGCGGCCCCCAATCCTAGGGGGTGGCTATGTTCCCAATTAGTTCTGCAGGCCACCGGGCAGGGACCAGGATGCTCGAGGACAGGAGGGCCCCCCCAGGAGCAGCGGCTCCCCTGCTCCCTGAAGTCGAGCATCGGAGGCTGGACCATCCGTGCCGCTCTCACCCGGGGCCTGCCTGGGAACTGCCGCTGCGGCCGCTGACTCAAGCAGCCCTTGTTTTGTTAGCTGGACACGGCCCCCTGGACACCCAGCTCCCCCTTCTCGAAGCTGTTTCTCATTCCGGCCCAGCCTGGCCGTGTTTCCAGCCCTCCCCCCCGGGTCCCAGAGGAGCCCAGGACCGATCGGCAGCCAGGATTCAGGCCAAAGTGGCGGGGGCGGGGGCTTGCGGGGTTTGGGCGGGGTGGGGGGGGGGGTGGATGGTTCGCCAGTGGGGGCGGGGCAGCTCCTCGCCCTGGGGGGACGGGTTTGGGTCCCCACTCCTTCCCCTGAAGGGACAAGGGCCAGGAGGAGCTGGGAGCAGCTGTCTCTCCTGGGGACGCTGGGCTCTCCTCCTCCAGGGGCTGAGGGGGCCTGGAGGCTGGAACTCACACCCTCCTCCCCACCCTCCGGGGTGCTGGCCTGGGTCCCAGAGTCATCTTACAACGGCTTGTGACCGCAGCCCAGGGCAGTTGGGCGGGGGGGCCCTGAGCAAACATCTCTGGGCTGGGTCCCATGTGCTAGAGACACGGAGACGTGTCCCTTCTCTCTAGCTGCCAGCATCCCAGTCCAGGGGCCGACCCTCAACGGAGAAGGGACAAGTTTACAACTACAGCAATGCAATAGCACCGGTAACACAACAAGAAAAAGCAGAGATGGTTTCCCGTGTGCAGAGACCTCTGTCCGGAGAACCTCATGGAACCCTCACCAGATCCTCACTTGCTACTGCTACTTTACAGAAAAGGAAGCTGAGGTACAGAGAGGTCAAGTGACTTGCCCTGGGTCACACAGCCTGAAGAGCCGGATGTGAGCCTCACACCTAGGCAGGCTGGCTCCGGAACCCCACAGTCCCGCCATCCCCCTGCTCTGTTGCGGACCACCAACAGCTGCTGGGAATTTGGCTGCGTGGAGCTGGAAAGGCCCTGGGTTGTGAGCTGGGGAAACTGGGGCCCATCAAGGAGATGACCGCCTCCACCACAGACAGTGGAGGGCTCTGAGAGGGGCTGGGGGTGGAGGTAAGCGCTGATGGTGGCTGAGTTCTGTTACTGGCCCGGCCTCCGCTTCAAGGCCTCTGCCCACGACCCGCTCCCTCATTATTTACCGATCAGAGCAGAAGCGCTCCGTGATTAACGCCCCACCGGGGCCTCGTGGGGCCTCGTAATGGAGCTGCGAGCTTCCTCCCTCCCCCAGCGCATGATTTATTGAATTTCAGGGTGACGGATGGTGGACGGGGCGGGGCGAGCCTTGCTGGCCCGGCCGATCGCAGGGGCACTGGCATCACACCGGGACCCAGGGCTGCTGGAGAGAGTGGGCGGCTCAGGGTCCTTCCAGGTGGCCTGCTGGGCTCTGCCCTGGCCCAACACGGGCTTTGGAGAAAAGGGAAGCGGCCGAGCTCTGGGGACAGCCGGGATCCACATCCACGTGGCCGGCGCTAGGAGACTTCCCGGGCCTGTGCCCACGCGGGGACCAGCTGGTTTCCATAGCGACCCCTACGCCACTGGCAGAGCCAGTGGGCCCTCAGGAGTCACCTGGTCCAGCCCCAGTGGGGGCTCCCGCTGGCTCCAGGCAGGACTGATGCAGGGCAGACAGTGCTGGGTCTGCTCCAGAGCCAAACCGCCCGTGTCTCACTCTTTCCCCAAGGCCTTGCTGGCTCCCTGCAGCCCACAGGACAGCGTCCAGACCCTTGGCCTGCACCCCACGCCTCACAGACTTCTCAGCTTCATCTCTGCCAGCTACCCAGGCCGTGTTCTGCTGCATCTCTGGACCTCTGCCCCAGCCGTGCCCTCTGCCTGGAAGGCATCCTCCAGCCCTATCCGTCAAAGGCTCTGCTGCAATACCCCTCCTCCAGGAAGCCCTCCCTGACTGCCTCAGAGGAGGCTGGTCAGCATGCAGCTCTGGCTTGGGTGTTCTACCTCCTGTCTTGATCTCCTGCCAGACCATCTGGGGGCTCCTGGAGGACAGAGGCAGGGGCTGATTCATCTCTTTTGAGGGGCTGCCGGGTAACAGAGCTGAGCCCCCCTCCCTGCCACACTCCAGAGCACCCTCCACCAGGAGCACAGACAGGCAGGGCATGTTGCCTGGGAGGTCTGGGCTCTGGTGGGCGAAGTTGGAGACGGCTGTCATCATGGGCTCAGGAGCCCCGCACCCAGGGGACCTGGTCCCAGCCTGGGACCATGCTGGGCACGGGAGTTCTCGCCACAGCCCCAGCAGGGGAAGGACGTCCCTGGGTCTCAGGTCCTTCACCTTCATGAGGGACCCACCCACCCCTTCCCACCGTGACCTTGAGGGCCTCTTCAGCTCACACCCATCAGGTCAGCATTTTCAGAGCAAACAAGAAGGGAAGGTGATGAGCGCGGACTCTGAAGCCCAATACCTGCTCCACCGCTGTGTGACCTCAGGCAAGTCACTTTCCCTCTCTGGGCCTCTGTTTTCCCTTTCTGTAGCCTGGGGGTAATCCTAACCCCATTCTGTTTCTGGCAGGGTTAAAAGATACACATCACATGCAATTTCGCGAAGTGCCCAACAGAAAATCAGTTCCCAGGAAGCAACAATAATAGGGGAATCGTAACCATGCTGCTGCTGACGGAGGCTCTGGCGGCACAGTGAGGGCTTTCTGGCCACCCCGCAGCCCAGTTCAGGCTGGGAAACCGAGGCCCAGAACGGGGAGGGGGTCCCTCAGGCTCCTCTGCTGTACACGCTGCATCTGCTCTCTACCCTCCGGCAACCAGAACCCAGAACCCGGCCTGCTTCCTTCATCTCCATGAAATCCACCAGCCGTGGCCGTGGGCAAGTCAGACTCCTGTAGAGGCAGATTCTGCAGGGCCCGAGCCGACGCATGCTCGGCCTCCACTGGACTCCAGGCAGCCCTGCTCTCGTTGACGGCCGAGCCCACTTTACAGATGGGGAAGTACAGGCTGGGAGGAGGAGGGTGACTAGCTGGAGGCCACAGGGAGGAGGTGCAGAGGCAGGATTTGCATCCAGGGAGTCTGTACCAGTCTGTCCACGGCTTTGGGCGTGGCGGGGGCAGTGACGTACCCTCCACCTTCCTAGTGAACTCCGGACCCTGAAGCACTGCCCTGCCCCAGGACACAGCACCATCCGGGGCTGCGGTCAGGGCGGAAAGCAGCTGTCAAGTCACTCAAACCAACCACACCTCTCACTCACGCACCCAAAGGGCCAGGGCTAACAATCCCCTTCTCAGAAATGAGTGTTACCAGGCACCTTCCCTGATGCCCTGACTTCCCCTAGGAGACCCGATCAGCAACCCCCAGCCCCCAACTTGTGGCCTGGCCTCTGCAGACATCCTCACCAGCATCACGCTGCCCAGGAACTGAGTCACTGCCGCGGCGGCTCCTGGCTTCCATCTGGGGCCAGCTGGGAGGTGCTGTCACAGAGGGCGTTTCATGTCAACACAGAGGCCCTCCCAAATTTCCCTGGGGTGTGGGGGTAACTGCAGACCCCCAGCTGAGAGCCCACAGCTAACACGGGAGGACATCCACCGCGGACTCCAGAGCCAGCCAGCCAGCCAGTCTGCAGACCCTACTCTGTTAACCAGCTGTGTAAGACCCTGGGCCTCAGTTTTCCCATCTGTAAAGTGGGGATAACAGCACTCCCTCCCTCACAGGCTGGGGGTGGGGGCTGTGAGAACAAACACACTGATGCCTCTGAAGGGCCCGAAGAGCTTTCTTCTCAGAACCGGGAACGCAGCCATGGTTCCTATTCAGCCCCAAAGAGCCATCCACACACCCCTCAGGCCCACCAGACACGCAGCGCCTACACCACGAATAGCAGTGGTGATGCCAGGCCTGGTTTATTTTGGGGTGTGCCTACCACCAGGGAGCTTGGGCTGGGGGGCACCCGACACTCCCCTCTCTCCCCACCACCCCACACCCCGCTCACCTGCAGGGCCTGGTTTGGCCCATCTCCTCCCGCCTCTGAGTGCTCCCTGCCCCAGTGGCTATTCCACACGCTGAGCACACTTTTCCCAGAGGTATTTCTCTTCTCCTGGTACCAGTACCTCCACCTGCCATGGCCTGAGTGCTTCATGTGAGATTTCAGTTCAGGAGGAGACACTGTTCCATTTGACCGGGAGAATGCATGGAGCCCAGAGAAGGTAAATGACTTACCCCAGGTCACACAGCTTACAGGCAGGAAGAAGACGAGTCACCATCAGCTTTACCCTAATGTACCTGGCGGTCAAGACTGATGACATGCCCTGGGCAGAGAGGGATGGTAACCATCTCCTGGCCGAGGAACCTGTCTGTCTCTCTAGGCTAGAAGGTCATTCTGCCAACCCCTCTGGAACCCCCATCCTAAGTCCCACCTGGTGTCTCTGCTCATACCCTTGACTACGGGGAGTTCACTCCCAGCCTCCAGCCCAACTCCAAATGGAAAGCCATCTTGCAAGCTTATCTCCCTCCACCTCCACCCTGTATTTCAGCCCCTAAATCGGCTCAGAAAACGCCTTCTTGACAACGGGCACCCACCCACTGCATGCCAGTTTAAAACTGCCTGAGCATTTTTTTTCCACCTTTACTATAAAAAGACACCTTGAAAATGCAACATTGACATTTCCCTGTTGGTTTTCTTTTTGATTTAAAAACACGAACTTTCGGTCATTCAAAGGTTGAAGGGAAAGACCCAGGGAAGGGAGCTGGACTCAGCCTGCCCTCGCCGTGCTGGGCAGCTCTGTGCCTCAGTTTCCCCAACGACAGCACGAGGCGACCTCCTGTCCCACTTTCAAACCGCATTCACGAAGTGAGGGAAGGGATCCGATCTACATGCGATGCAGGCTCATTCCCTCCCTCACTTTCTCAGAATAGTCCAAAGACCCAAATACGCCCAAAACAATCACTGACAAAGCTGAGGGCCTCTGAAGCCTGGGAGCCAAGGTTCCCCACCTCTTCATTGTCTTCAAGGTGGCGGGCAAGGGGCAGAGCCTGCCAGGAGAGGAGCTGGAATGTCCAAGGCCACCCCAACCGGGGCTCTGGAGTTCCAGGCCCCAAAGGAAAGAGCATGAGGGTCGGGTATCCACAGGTCTGGAGGAGCCACCTCGCTTGGGGGTCAGACATTCCTGGAGAGGAGATGGGAGACCAGGGTCCTGGCCCCCGTGGTCAGCCCCACCGAGGCCCCCTGCTGCTGCGGCGGTCAGGCCCCAGGAGGTTGGGAGGGAGACGGACTCTAGGCCCCTGGTACTCACCCCCGCCCCCGACCGAACTCACTCTCTCCCCATTTACCTCTGTCTCAGCCCCTACCCCGCTTTCCACCCTAGTGCCGGGCTGGACGGGGCCGCTCCCTCCTCCATCCTGTCTGTCCCCACCTCTGGGGCATGCGAACCCGTCCAGAGCCCCCTGCTTCCATCCATGCGCTCAGACCAGGCCCGCCAGGCTGCTCATACCCATCCCCCAGGAACGAGGCCCGGCTGGCTGCCCCCACGGCTGCCCCAGCGTCCACCACAGGGCCCAGCACGCAGTAGGTGCTTAAGAAATACGTGCAAATACAGGAGGAACCCATTTGCCTGTAAGATGGCACCAGCCTCCTTCCTTCTCACCCTGCTTCTCCTCTGTCCTTCTCAACTAGCAACTTTCTAAACTAGCTCCGCTAAATGTAATCCCAGTAACTGCAAGCACCTGTGCCCAGCACGCTGCTAGAGGCCTCACCTGTGGTAATCCCACCGCAGTCCTGGAAGGGCGGTACTTTTGTTATCACTCCCATTCTACAGACGGGGAAACTGAGATGCTCCTTCAGATCGGATGCTCTGGCTGAAGCCCTTAGAGTCCCCCACCCCCCTACCCCGTGTCCCCAGGACACAGCCGTGCCGAGGGCAGGCCCGCCTACCCCCTGACCCAGCTCATACTTCCCGATCCCTGCCCCGGCACACTGTTCACCCTGCACCGCCCCAGCCCGCCTTGCCGCTCCAGGCCCTTGGACCTGTGACCCTTGACCTGGACCCCTTCCTTCTTCTCCTGCCATCTTCATAAGCCCAACTCCTGTTCGCCCACCCACCTGCGCTTTTACACCACTCTCCCCAGAGGCCTGGAGGCCCCTCTGAGCTCCCCCATCACAGCGCCCACGCCCTGGCCACGTGTCCGGGCCTCCACTCGCCTAGCACGGTCCACGAGAGCAGACGGTGAGAGAGCCTCCACTGGGCCCCAGTAACACCACAGGGACTTAGGCAATGTTTCTGGGGTCTTCAGGGCTGCAGAATAAGCCAGGAGAGGTCACTGGTTGATGTCCAGGACTAAGCTCAGACGTGCTACTAACACCCCGGGCGCCCGTTGTGTGCTGGATACTGAAAATTAACTGATTTGGTCCTTATCAATCCTTAGAGACGAGGGTTGACGGTTGGACGGCATCACTGACTCAATGGACATGAGTTTAAGCAAGCTCCGGGAGTCGGTGATAGACAGGGAGGCCTGGCGTGCTGTAGTCCATGGGGTCGCAGAGAGTCAGACACGACTGAGCGACTGAACTGAATTGAACTGAACTGAATCCTTAGTGATCTAAGGTCCCCACTTTACAGAGGAGGCAACTAAGCCTCAGAGAGAGAAGCCACTTGTCGAGGTCACACAGCTGGGAAGCAGCAAGAGCAGGATTTAACCCAGCGTGCGAAGTCCACATCCTTAGCTTTTACGGGGGCAGCGGGCGAGAAAAACCACTGCCCTTCCCACTGCCGCCTGCCCCCCAGGGCTAGAGGTCTGGACCGGGGACCCTGCACACATCTGGGAGCAGCCCTGGCCTGTGCCCACAGCTGGGCACAGGGAAGGGAAGGGGGTGTGGAGGACACAGGGAGAGTGCCAGGCAGGGCCAGGAATCGGCCCTGGGGTGGCAAGGAGGCACTGGGCCACTGTTCCTGGGGCGGTGTCCCTGCAGAGGCCCTGCCCCCCAGGAAAGGGAAGCCCCAGCCCCCTTCAGCAGAGTGACTCACGGCAGCAGGCCAGGCCAGGCTGGGGACGAGGGACCGTGGGAACCAGGGCGGCTCCTGCCGGAGGGGGAAGGGAGGCTGCGGCCTGAGGAATCCCACAGATGGCCTCACACCGTGGGCCCGGACGGCCGCGCAGGCCTGGAAAGGCCCTTCCAACGGGGTCTCTCCTCCAGGGATCAGGGAGACTCCCCATTCCCCTCCTGCAGCTCTGAGACCCACCCTGGACACAAAGCTTGTGTCCCACAGCCCGGCGGAGCTTGAGGGTTTCAGGGAGGGGAAGAGTGGATGTCCCAAGCACGGCGCTGGGCGGCTGCTGTCTCCCGGTCCGCCCACCCCGCTCACCCACCGTGACCTTCACTTTCAGGGCAGCCGGCCAGCCGAGTGGTGGGCACTGGTGGGGGCCAGGGCGGGGGCCAGCCCAGCTGCAGCGAAGGAATTTGTGTTTTACCAAAGCTCCAGTGTTGGGCACACCCACAGGGGGAATAATTCATCTCGTGACCAGCTTGCTGACCAGCCCCAGGGAGGGCTCCTTCCCGTCCTCTCCAGGGAAGGCTGAGTTCTGCACTTGAAGAAGTCGAGGTTTCCGAGGGGAGCGGCCAGGGGTCCCCTGACTCAGCTGGGGATGGAGAAAGCGGAAAAGGCACGGGGGTCCACCTCTAGGGCCCCCTGAAGAAGGGACCCCTTGCTGGTTGGCTTCCTTGAGGACCACACAATTCCCTCCAGCGCCCTTGAGTCACGTTCACCCCAGATCAACGGAGATATCAAACCCCCAGCCTGGACATCCCCTCGCCCCTGCCGAGCCCAGCCCCAGATGCCTGGGCCGCCTCCCATTCTTCTGCTGGGGTACCTGACCCTCCCCCTTCCCTCCAGCTCCCACTCAGGCGCTACACACACAGTCCTGCTCGCCTCCCTCCCTTCCTGGAGCGGCAGCTCCCCACCCCAGCCACCCCGACTCCTCCTTGGACACTCACACTCTGAGCTCCAGGCCACACAGCCTGGACCCAGATCCTGCCTCTGCTCCTCCTGAGCTGTGTGATCTGCAGCAAGTTACTTAACCTCTCTGGGCCTCAGCTGCTTCATCCGTAAAACCGGGATGGGAACAGAGCCTACCTGAGAGGACTACTGCTTGAACATAGAGTCACGCTCTTGGGATGTGCTTAGTAGGCGAAACCCCACGCCTGGTGCACGCTAAATGCTCCGTAAAGGTGCTGTTGCCAACCGGCAGCCTCCCTGGAGCACCGATGGATTCCCAAATGCCAGGGTCCCTGTGCCGCCCACATTGGACTGCCTCCACTCCCGCGTCACCCAGCTCAGTGACACGCGGGTCTGTTGCACACACTTGTTCCTCTCCCCACCCCCCACCAGCAGGGCCCTGGCACACACCTGCCACACCCATGCACACATCTGCCAGCTCCCAAAGGCGGCTCTGAGGGGCCACACAGCCAGCCCTGAACACACCTTGGGGAGACACGGCACTCACTCTGTGCCCTCAGCCCACTGCTACGACCCTCACTTGCACACCCACCTCTCTTCAGAACATGTCTTTCAGATACCTCTTTAGAAGATATGCCCCTACACCTAGACACGTGCACCTGTAAGGGAGCACTCCTAGGACTGCCCAACGGGCTCACACCATATTCAGGCCAGTGCCCCCCACCTCGGCTGACACCTGTATCCTCGGTCAACACCCGGGACTCCGCAAAAGCACCTGGGGCGCAGAGTTCACACTTGGGTCCCCATACACGCACATCTGGGTCGAGGTACGCTCACACGTGGGACCTGCTCAGCTGCACAACCGGCCCGGTTACCCGCACGCCCTCCCGCCGGCGCCCTGGGACGGTCCCCGAGCCCCGGCGGCCTGGGCGTCCTACCTGGATGTTGCGCTTGCGCTCGCAGGCCGGCCCAGTGCCCTGCACCACGCTGTCGAGCACGGCCACCACGTCGGGTGCAGGATCCACGAAGCAGGCGGTGCGCGCGGCGCGGATCGCGGCTTGCACGTCGGCGAAGCGGAAGGCGCAGAGCGCGGCGGGAGCCGCGCGGACCCCCGGGGTCCCCTGCGGCCGCTCGAAGACCGCGAAGAGCAGCTCGCGCGTGGGGAAGACGGACACCAGGCGGCTGTAGAGGTCGCCGCGGCCCGCGCCACCCGCGCACTGCAAGCCCAGCTGGATGTAGGACTCCGTGAGCTTCTTGGCGTCGCCGCCGGCGCCGCGGGGCAGGCAGATGCGCGCCAGCAGGCTCCGCGCCTGGCTCTCCTTGTCGCCCGCGCGCGCCTCGCTGTTGAGCGCCAGGTACGCGTAGGTCTGCGCGCCGGGTCGCGGGTCGGGAGGGTGCAGGAAGGCGCGGACGAAGCCCAGCTTGTGCTGCTCCTTGGCGCCCTGCTTGATCTTGAGAATGTTGTCGTCGGAGGGGTTGAGGTCGAAGGTGAAGAGCTTGGCCAGGTCGCCGCGCGCGTCCAGGGAGCGGATGGCGATCTCGGGCGTGTTCTCGAAGCGGTGGTCCTCCAGGCTGCGGTTGCGCGGGAAGAAGGCGCTGCCGTAGCCCGTGTACGTGGCGCCCACGAGCAGGCGGCTGCCCCCGGCGCCGGCCGCCGGTGGCAGGAGCAGCCCCACGGTGGACGCGTTGGGGTGGTTGGCCGCCACGTTCAGCATGCTGGGGAACACCGTGACGGGAGCGGCGGGCGGCGCGGCGGGCGGGAAGGGCACTGCCACCGCCGAGATGTTGCCCCGCCGCCGCAGCTGGCAGAAACCCTGGTAGACGGAGCCGCACACGACCACCAGGCCCTGGCCCGGGTCCAGCTGCAGGATCTTGTTGTAGTTGTCGGTGAGGCGCCGCGGGTGCTCGCACGAGGCCTGCGGGAGCTGCGGGGCGTGACACAGCGGGCTGTCGGCCACCGGGCCCACGGCCGCCTCGGCTTCCAGGCTCAGGTTGGCGCCCGACAGCTGGTAGAGGCGGTTGACGGCCGCCAAGTACACGGTCCCCGCCGCGCCGTCCAGGGCGAAGTTGTTGGTGGGCGTGGGCGAGGGGAACCGGCGCTGGATCTCCAGGGCGCCGACCCGCGCCGCCCCCAGGAGCAGCAGCAGCCAAAGCGGCGGCGGCGGCGGCGGGCACTGCGGGGCCCGGAATGGCGGGCGCGGCGGCAGGGGGCTGGCCGCGGCGGCCCGGGCGCTAAGGGGTGCGCCGCCCGCGGCGCGACGAGCCATCCGGGCGTGCGCGGGCTGCGCGGCACGGCGAGTGCATGGGGCGCGGCGCGGCCGGGAGCCGGGAGCCCGGAGGCGGCAGGAGGCGGGGGGCGGGCCCGGGCCGCGAGGCGCGCTTCCTGCCCGCGCCAGCCAGCCAGCCGCCCCCGGCCCCGGCGCCCCGGCCCGGCTCCGTCGCTCCGCGCAACTCGGGGGCGGGGCGGGGGCGGCTCCGCCGCGGACACGCCCTCGGGCCCCGCCCCCGCCGCGCCCCGCCCGGCCGCGCCCCGCCTCCCGGGCCCCCTCGCGGCCGCGGGCCCCGCTCCCGCACGCACCCCGGGTCCCCCCGCCCCTGGCGGCCAGGGGCCTCGCCCCCCCCCGGGTCCCGCTCGGCTGTCGGTGGGTCGGCTGCCCGGCGCCCTGCACGACCCTCTCGCGCGGCACTCGGAGCTGCCCCCGCCTCCGTCGCTGGCTGCTTGAGTTCCTTCTCCCTCTTGGCTGCCTTGGCCTGTCTCTTGTGCCTTATTTTTCCTTCCTCTTTTCTCCCATCTTTCTCTGTGTCTGTCTTTCTCGCTGAATGTCTCTCGGCGTCTCCCCGTCTCTGCGTGGCCCGCCCCTCACCCCAGCTCCGTGCATGCCGTCTCTCCTTTTCCTGGTCTCTGCTTCACCCACCCTCCCCTGCTCTGGCCTGGTGGCTCCCTCTGAGCCCGCCCCCTCGGGCCCTCTGTCTCCCTGGAGCCCTCTGTCCCGTCTCGTCCACCTCTGTCCACCCTCCTCATCCCCGTCCTCCTGGTCTCTCCCCACCTCACTCCAGTCTTTTTCACAGGATATACTGTCCAGGCCTCAGACCCCAGAGCCTGGGCACCCCCAGGTCAGCTGGGCAGGGGCACCACCCCCTCAGATTCCATGATCTTGAGCCTGGAAGGGGCCTTGACCAGTGGCAGGGGCCTGGACTCAAGGGTCAGCACACAGATCAGGGGAAAGCGGAGAGGAACTATTTCAGGGCCGTGCAGAGCCCGGGGCACCCAGAGTGGGGCCTTGGTCCTGGTTGGGGGTGGGGGGGGCGGTGTGATGGCCCCAGGAGGCCCACAGGGTGGAAGCTGCCCTTCCACGCACTTTATTCAGAACTCTAGGAGGATCTAAAATCCCCCCAAATTTAGGGGAAGATCAGCCACATTGGGACTTCCCTGGTGGTGCAGCAGTAAAGAATCCGCCTGCCAGTGCAAGAGAGGCGGGCTTGATCCCTGGGCTGGGAAGATCCCTTGGAGGAGGCCATGGCAACCCACTCCAGTATTCTGGCCTGGAGAATCCCATGCACAGAGGAGCCTGGTGGGCTATGGTCCATGGGGTCACAGGGAGTCGGACACGACTGAAGTGACTTAGCACGTTTGCTTGTGGGCACAGCCACAGGTACGCTGGCCCCAGGCTTGCTTCTCCTTTCACGTGGGAGGAGCAGGTGGGCACTGGGGGCAGCAGTGGGCAGTGATGATGACAGGTCACGGGGCCTGCACAAGGCGCACGCACACGCGTGGCATCTGACCACTGCGGGTGCCCAAGCAAGGCTCGCCCCCTGCCATACGCCACACCAAGCACACTCTGACTCACTCGGCCCTCGCAGCCGCCTCTGAGGCTGCTCAGATTACTGTCCCACCTTACAGATTCAGAGCCTGAGGCCCCAGGGGTGGAGGGACTGGCTCCAGACGCACAGCTCCTAAGGAGCAGAGCTATGATGTTTGAAAGCCCCAGTCCTAACCCCACTCAACTGGTCCGAACCCCACCCAACTCTCCCCGCTGCAGCCCTGGCCAGCTCCAGCCTCTCAGAGCTGGGTGGGGGGAGCTCCCACATGGTCGCCTGGGTCTAGACTGTGATGGGGAGTGTAGCCTCCCTCACCTGTTCCCACCTGGCCAGGAAGGAAGGATGGGGGGGTGTTTCTAGGGCCCCACGGGGCAGACAGGAAAGGCCAGGCTGATAGCAGGCCCCCACTTCCCCAAACGCCCCGGCTTCCTGCCATCAGGATGTGCGCATCAGCCTGCCTCTTTCCAAGCCCTCCGACGGGTCTGACTGCTGCCCTGACAGCCAGCCGGGAGAACTCCACGCAGGAAGCCAGAGGTTCTGCTTCGGGGGCCCCATCCCCCACCCCCGGGGGCTCAAGGCCACTCAGCAGACAGCCTGATAAGACCCATGTCCCCACCTCCAGCCTTGGTGGGGAGCACTTAGCTATGCCACCTGTGGGGCAGCCCGGGACGGGTGCAGGGGCTGCCCCAGTGCACCTCGCCCCCCTCCCCAGGGCTCCCCTCCCTCTGAATAAATCCCGCCCCATCTCATCCTCCTCAGCCTTCCCCACCCCGTCCCTGGTCTCTGGTTCTGCCTGCCTTCTCACTCCTCCCGGTCTCTCCCCCGTTCTTTGTCTCTCCCACCCAACCCTTCCACTCTGTCTCTTTGTGTGGGCATCTCTCTCTGTGTCTCTGCCTCTCTTAATCTCCCTCCCCCGATCTCCCAACCCCTCTCTCTCCCCACCCCCCTCGCCCCTCCTAGCTTCCTTCCTGGCTCCCAGCTCATCTTGCCACATCCTGCAGCTCCCCCCACCGAGCCTTGAGGAGAATGCTCTCTGTGGTCGCAACTTCAGTCTGCGCATGGTGGATGGTTCCGGTAGCTCTGGACACCAAACTACCTGCCAAGCCAAGGGCTGGGTCTCTGGAGATGCCGGGGAGCTGGGGCTACGCAGGCCAGGTGAGCTGCGGAAGCCACGGCCAGGGTCTAAGCGTCTTCACAGAAGCTGGAGGTGGAAGTGCTGTGTGGCCTAGGGCAAGGCCCTTGCCCTCTCTGAGCCTGTTTCCCTGTCTGTAAAATGAGGAGAGTCGTAACAGGCCTCCAGCCCCTGGGAGGCTGTGGATGTGAAGCCAGACCAGTGCTGGGCACACAGCAGGCCCTGGGTAACTGTCTGCTTCTCCCCTTATATCAGGGCCCCGTGGCAGCTCGCAGACCCACTCTCCACCAAGAGCAAGCTACTGTACCCAGCACTGCCCTGCACAACCTCATGCCATCCTCACAGCCAGCGGAAAACGCAGGGGTCATCAAACCCATTTCACAGATGGAGAAATGGAGGGGGCATCAGCGAGGTGACAATTTGAACCCAGCTCTCTCCAGATCACATGCTTTTCCCCCTCTGCCCGTTCATTGCCCTCAGGCCACGATGGATCATGGTGGCGGCCACACTGGACCCCCGGCTGGGCGTGCTGGACCCCCGAGAGGTGCTGATAGCTGCAGGCTGAGGGAAGGAAGGAAGGAAGGAAGGAAGGAAGGAAGGAAGGGAAGAGCCCGTATCTCCCCTAGTCATGCTAAGAGGTGGAGGGGTAGGGGGTATCCTCTGAGAAGGGATTTTAGAGGGGGAGATGGATGGTCCCCAGGCAGGGGGGGTTAGGTGGTACCCACCATCAACCCACGCTGAGTTAACTCACCCGGATTAACCCACCCTGGAGTGGCTGCCAGCTACCCTGGGTCGCACTGTGATCAGGCCCTTCTCCGTGTCTGCTCAAGAGGAAGTTTCTGCTTGGGGCCCATGTATCTTTAATACCTCTCTAACATTTGTCACTGTCCATTTTTAATAGAGACGTGGTCTCAAGCTCAGCATTCTAGAATTTTGCTTATAGCTCCTTGTTTTCTTTATAATATTGGCACTTATTTTATGGCTTGGGCAAGTGAAGCTGGCTTTCCAAGTAATACCGATGTCAAGCATGCTTGATAAATGCATTTCTGGAAGTCTTTAAAATGTGGGTTGATTTAAAGACAAATAGGGTCATAATCCAGGTGGTATGAAGAGTCTAACATTTGGGAAACACTGATAGAAACCAGTGTGCTTGGAGATGAGGACACGGTGCCCAGATGGGGCAGGTCCTTGCCTGGACACCCAGGGGTCCAGCGGCCAGGCCCGCCCAGAGAAAGGGGGCCCTGGGCCTTTCCCCTGTCGCCTGGGCTGGGCCAGGGCGCGGGGGGGTTCCCCATCCTGACACGTCTGTCCTCTGCTCTCTGGCCGCCCAGGGCAGAGTGCAAGGAGGAGGAGGAGGAGGAAATGTTTTCCTTCTTCAATTGGAAAAAATAACAGTGGGGCCAGGGCTGGCAGGGAGGAGGGGGCCCCTGCCCTCCGGTCCCATGGGCTGGCCTCCTCCACCAGCGCTTCCCCTGCAGGAAGTGATCCCCACACACCCCCTGCTCCGTGCACCACCGTGGTGACAGGGACAGGGTCCTCTGGGACAGCTCAGCACCCCAGCCCAGGCCCCCTGACAGCGCCAGGGGCCCCCCTGCAGCTCCTCCTCAAGGCTCTGCCCATCTCACTCCCCCTGGGAACAAGCCTGATGGGTGGGTTTTCTCAGCCCCATTTTACAGATGGGAACACTGAGGGTCAGGGAGGTGCCACCCTTTGCCCACAGCGGCACGGCTCGGCGGCTTCTGAACCCCACTCTAGGCCACTGTGACCCTCTATGTCCTGCCCTGGCGTTGGGGAGGCCTGAGTTCCAGGCCCAGCTGTGTCTGCCCCAGCTGCCTGGGTGAGCTTGGTGGCAACTGCCTCTCTTTGAGCCTCGGTTTCCTCATCTGGCAAAGGGGAGGGTAAGCCGGCTCACAAGGCTGCGGTGAGAATGGAAAACCGACACATCAAAGGCCTGGCAGGTCAAGAAGTAGGGCGTCCAGTGACTTTCCAGCTCTGGATCACGGGGGTCCTCTCCCCTAGCCCCTCAAATGGGATCATCTGTACCCCACTCGGGAGAGGCCCCCAGACCCAGATGACGATGTCACCCTCATATCAGCTGCCACTGAGACACGCTGCCGATGCCACTGCCATTTCCCACCTGGATGCAAAAGATCGCCTCTGTTAATGAATCCTCTGCCCGGTCTTCCTCCCCTCTTCTTATCAACCTGGATGCCAGGTTCAGAGATGCCTAGGGGCCTGCCTGAGGTCACACAGTAGAGTCAGCCTGAAGTGGCCCCTGCCCCCCTCTAGGCAGCCCTGCCCCTCCACGCTGGGTCTCCGGAGCATCACTGTCTCTGCATCCTACAGGAGTGGACAGGGTGGGGCCGGGTGACCCTCGCGTGCCAGCGTGGGCAGGGCCACGGGACCCCTGACCGTCCTGGGTTTCAACTACAGACCCCTGGTTCTGCTGGGGAGGTTTGGTGGGTGTCCGCCCACGGCCAGCTCTGGGGAAGACCAGGGGGTGGACCTTTTTCAGGGTTCTGGAGCATTCCGTCCCCTAGGATGGATGCCCTGGGGGGTGGCAGGGTGGGGAGGGGGCGGGTAGACTTCTAGGTCGGGTGTCAGGGCTCCCGAGGGGTGCCCACCCTTGCCTGTGACGAGCCCCCTGCCTGCTTCTGTCTGTCTTTGTCTCCCCAAGAGGCTAGAGGAAATGGCTCTCCTTCCTGCGTGTGAGAGACGCCCTCTCCCGGCTCTGGGCACAGCCCTGCCCTCTGGGGTGGGGACCCGGAGCCCCCGTGCACCCACCCCGGGCGCCGGGCCTGCCAAGCCCCTGCGTGGGCCTTTGTGCTCTGTGAGTTGGATAATGGGCGGCATTCTCAGACGTCCAGTCATGGGTCTGGGCCCGGGAAAGGACCCCGGCAGCTCCACACTGAGGCCTCTGTCCGGCAGCGGCGGGGGGCCGGGGGCAGGGCCGCCCCCGGGGACCCCACCCACATTCTCAGGCTGTTGCCCGCTCCAGGGGGCCAGCTGCCCGGGGCAGGCGATCCCTGAACAGAGGGGAAGTGCCCCACAGATGGAGCCCCGAGGAGGCAGAGGAAGCCCAGAGCTGAGCAGGACACTACTGTTCACCGAACAATCATGGGGGCTGAGCACCTACTGTGCGCCAGACACGTCCCAGTCAATCCTCACGGAAGCCATCAAAGGGAGGTGCTAGTGATCCCATTTGATGGATGAGTAAACTGAGGCCCAGGGAGGCAAGGCAGTGGTCCTGGATTTGAACCCAAGCCTGTCTGGCCATCCTCATTCCAGCGGATTTTGAGTGAGCACCTACTGTATGCCCCGGGACCCAGCCATGACGATGCCTTGAGGGTACACAGAGGAGCGTTCAGGCAACCAGGCCCCTGGGAGCAACCAAGGCAGGCTTCCCAGGGGAAGGGGCACCCAAGCCCCAGGGTTTACAGAGCCCTTACAGGATGACTCAGGATTGAATATGAACTTCATCCTTCACACCGCACGGACTGTCAGGCCCATTTACGGGGGAGGAGAAAAGGGAAGTGACTTGCTCAGGGCCACCCGCTACTCAGGTTGGAGCAGGAACTCCTAGGTCTGGCTGTTCCCTCTTCTCCATGCGGGAAGTCCAGTCAAGGCTGTGTCATCCCGTGGCCCTGGGTTCAGATCCGTCTGCTTCCCATGTGTGTGACCCAGGGTGAGTCCCTTTGGCTCTCCAGGTCTCAGTCTCCACACCAGTGTTCAGTTCAGTCACTCAGTCGTGTCTGACTCTTTGCAACCCCATGAACCGCAGCACGCCGGGCCTCCCTGTCCATCACCAACTCCCGGAGTTTATTCAAACTCACGTCCATAGAGTCGGTGATGCCATCCAACCATCTCACTCTCTGTCGTCCCCTTCTCCTGCTTTCAACCTTTCCCAGCATCAGGGTCTTTCCAAATGAGTCAGCTCTTCGCATCAGGTGGCCAAACTATTGGAGTTTCAGCTTCAGCATCAGTCCTTCCAGTGAACATTCAGTGAAATGGGTCTAAAAGTCCCAGCCTCTCTACACCATGCAGAGCAAAATGAGATATTCTCTAGAGCATGTACAGCTGCCAGCCATTTGGCCTGTGGTAAAGAATCAATCATATTGATCACTCAAGTCATGGATGGCAAGGAGACATTGCTCCCCCTCACTCCAACCCCGTCCTTCCAGCTCTGGCTTCTGGCTGCCCCGCCCTGCCCCGCCCCGCCCCACCTGGATGGAGCTCAGAGCTGGCTTGGGTGTCAGGTACCCACAGAGGCACCTCTTCCCCCTGCCGCCGCCTCCTCCCCCTCCAGTCAGGGCCTCATCTCAAGACCCTTTTGTCCTCTCCAGACTGCATGCTCCTCTGAGCCTCAGTTGTCTCTTCTGTAAAGTGGGATGATGCATCTGCTTCCCAACAGAGTTGGCCAGTGGCGTTTGGTCTCTGCTCAGGACAGAGCTGGATCTTTCCTCATTGGCTCCCTGGAGTCTGCCTAGCAGGTGTGCCCTGGGCCTGGCCTGCAACTGAACCGATTCTGAGACCCCGTCCATTCCAGCGGGGCACACACAAGAACCGGGAAGTCCTCCTGGCTCTAGGACAGGGCAGAGATGCTCTCACTGGCACGCATGTATGGGCGAGGCTGGCGCGGAGGAGCAGGGCCCAGTCTCACTGGCCCTCTGGCCTGCACAAGTCTCTAAAGAGAACCCAGTGTCCGGAGAAGACGCGCATCTTCTCTCGGTCACCTCGCACGCGTCTCTCCACACCCAGTCCAGATGCTGCTTCCTTCGGAAAGCCTTTCCTCTTGAGCTCCCAGGCCTCCCTCAAGGTCTAGTCTACATGGCTGTCTTTCCGAGAGGACTACCTTGAGTCCTTCCTTCCAGAGGACTTTCTGGAGCAGTATCAGAAGCTCCTCTCATCAGATTGCTCTCCTCACAGTGGGAGAGCATCTGTCCTCCCCAGCGGACTGGCTGGTCTTCCCGGGTGGACACGTGATCGCTGCCTATAAATGTTAGGATGGATGGACCGCTGTGTCCCCACCCCAGGACATCGACCGAGCAGATGGGATGGTCACGCTGGCCTCTGGAGACCCCTTCCTGGGCAACGCCAGACACATTCTGCCAAAGCTGCCTCCACGACCCCCACTTTGTCCACGTGGCCACACTGCCCGCCCCCCTTCACAAGACCAGGCCATCCTGCCCTGTGCCTGGAAGACCCACTGGCCCTCAAGGTGACCCCTCAGCCTGATTCCTGGTGTGGTTCTGAGGGTCCTGCCACCTCTAGGCAGAACCCTGGGTGGAATGAAACAGCAGAACAGAGTTCTCCCTTCCTTCCTTCCTTCCACCACCACTGACCAAGCACCTACTCTGCCAAGCCCTGGGGGTATTATGGGGACCCCGCAGGCACGGTCTCTGTCTTATGGGCGAGACGGTCTTTAATCAAATAGCGCAAATAATCACATAACTGTGAAGAGCCACAGCTTCGACAAAGGGCAACACCACGTGGTTCCAGGAGGATTTCCTGCGGCGGGAGTGGGGGGACCTGAGTCCGTCTTGGGGTGAGCAAGGGCCTCCCTGGGGCAGTGACCCTTGAGCTGAGATCTGCAGGTCGCTCACGGGAGAGCTTTCCCAGCACGAGGACCAGGGCAGCGGCTGGAGTGGGCAGTGCGTGGCCCCTGGAGGCGCAGAGAAGGTGAGCTGGGGGCTCTGCTGGAGGAGGGTGGGGTGGGATGGGCTCTCCAGGCGCTGGAGGGCTGGGCAAGGCCAGGGAGAGCCCCCTGACTGCACAGCGAGCGCGGGAAGCCAGAGATGGCTTTCGGGTTCTTAGGAAGAGGGACTCCTGAGGACTGGGGGACGATGATGTGGTCTGGGGTGAGCAGAGGCAGGGTCCAGGCAGGGACTTCCTAGGTCGGGTGCTTCACCAGCCTGGGGCTTCCTCTTCCAGAGGCTGAGAGCAACAGGCTGGTGGGAGATTCAGAGTTCACTGTGGAGGCATTAAGTTAGAGGGGCCTCCCTGGTCACTGGGGGCAGACTCTGCCCTGTCTGAAACTCACAGAGGTGGGACAGCACCACGCTGACCGATGGCTCTGAAGAGGCCTTCTCATGGACAGCTGCCCAGGGTGGGCGGGGCCGCAGCCCATCAGTTCACCTGCCAGGAGAGAAGCATTGGGGGCCCATGGGGCGTGCCCTGGTAATGCCCGTTCCCCCCAAGCCTGCAGGAACCCATCTCTGGTTGGCTCCCAGTGTGTACGCATCGGTGTGTGGGGGGGGTGTGGGCCAAGCAGGGAAAACATGGGCACAGACGTGGGGAGATGTGTGTGTGTGTCTGTGTGGACGTTGGGGTCGTGTGTACACGTGGGGGATGAGTGTGCAAGCTAAGCTCCACACGGGTAACAGGCTGACGTGAGGGGATGGACACAAGAGCCCACCCTGTGCACTTCTCGCTGGGACTCTGGTCTCTGGAGTGTCCACTGGGCCTGCGCTTGCTGCCCCTAGGACTGCAGGAGGATTTCTTCCTCAAACTGCCAGATTGTTATCAAGCGACAAGAGCCCAATTTCTGCTTTGGAGGGTTCAGTCTGGTCCTGGGCACTTCAGCCTGTGACCTTGAGTGGTCCCGCCTCTGGCCTTAGAAGTTAAGTTAGTATTAGTCCTTCAGTCGTGTCTGACTCTTTGCGGGCCCATGGACTGTCGCCCACCAGGCTCCTCTGTCCATGGGATTCTCCAGGCAAGAATACTGGAGCGGATTGCTATTTCCTTCTCCAGGGGATCTTCCCATTCCCAGGGATTGAACCCAGGTCCTCCGCATTGCAAGCAGATTTGTTACCATTCAGCCACCAGATTAAGCCTAAAGCCTTGGAAGGTCCAGCCCAAGGGCTTAGGAAGGTCCAGCCCTTAACCACGGGCAGGGCAGCCCATGAGCATTACTCAGCCTGGCCACAGTCCCCTGAGTTGAGGAACTTGGAACTGGCCCCTTGGGGACTTTTGGGTGACGCCATCTGTCATCTTACTTAAGTGCAGGCTCCTGACCACAGCCAGGAGGCTCAGGATGAGCCAGCATCCTCACCAGTACTTTCCCGCATCCCTCCCCCACTCCAGGTCAGAGTCTGAGTCCCCAGAGCCCGGGAGCCCCCCCACCCATGTCCTGGTATGCATGTTACATTTCACCACGACCCTGAAACTTCCCTCCTCCCCGTCTCCCTGGCTGAGCCTCCAGGCTTGCCTCTCAGAGTCGGCTCTGGCCTCTCCCCTTCCAGGCAGCCTTCTCTGACCTCCCAGGCTGGGTAAGTGCTCCCACTCTGCACCCCACGGCCCCCCACGGCCCCCCACGCGCCCACACCAAGCGACGATGTGTCTGTTGCTCTGGCTCCCTCCCCACTGGGGGGTGTCTCGGAAGCTGGATCGTGTCGGGGGCATACCTGGGTCCCCCACAGGGACTCAGAGCAGGCTCACGAGAGGGAATGAAGCAATGAGTGAATGGATGGGCAAGGAGATGAACTACAGTCCTCTCGCCACTTTCTTGGCCGGTACCCACTCCTCACAGCTCCAGGGCCCTGGTGTCCGGCTGATGCCCCCTTGCCCTCTCACCCACCTGCCAGGGAAGGCCGACACCCATCCCCCTAGCATGGGGAGGGTTTGTGAGTCTAAAAATACAGATTTTCCTATGAGGACGTGACTTGGCTGGGTTGATCATGCTGGCATCAACTCATTCTCCCAGCTTAGGGCCACAGGCAGGGGCCAGACACCCTGGGGTCCCCGGGCGGTGTGGGGAAGCTTTGGGAACCGAGGGAGCAGGTTTACATCCTGCCTCGCCACTCCCCAGCTGCAGGACCTTGGACAGAGCCCTTCTCTCCCAGCCTCTGTTTCCCCTTCTGCAAAATGAGGGTGAGGCTACATCTCTCGGCTTCACTGGAGCCTCATCACCTTTTTTCCAGCCCCGGGCACACAGCAGAAGACCTACCGGGCCCAAGGCGAAAAATAAAACAGCTACGGTTTACTGAGGCTGCCCAGGAGCTGCACGTGGATGATCACGTTCATTTGTCACAACAGCGGCCCGTGAGGGAGGGCCTTCTATTATACCCATTCTGCAGATGGGAAGCAAGGCAGAGTGGAGCTGAGTGACTTGTTCACAGTCACGGACTGAATGTGTCACCCCGCCTGGACCCAGCCCAGGCCTCCACTGCGTCGCACGTGGCACTGAAGGCAGAACCTGGGAGGTGCTCAGACACCCCATTCTTTCCTCCCATTTGTCCAGAAGGCACCCCGTCCTCCCCTCCCATCAGTCTGAGACGACATCATCCATCCAAGCCCCACCCCTTCCCGCCTCTCCTGGAATCCCTTCTCCATGAAGCAGCCTCAGGGAGACTGTCCAATTGTAAACCTCTTCACGTTGTTTTTCTACAGCTTGAAACCCGGCAAAAGCTCTCGGGGGTAAAGCCTCACCTGTTTTCCTTCATCCGTGACCCCTGAGGACTCCACAGTGGGCAGAGGCCCCCACGCCCTCCCTGCACAGGGCTCACAGCACCCTAGTGGCTGGGTTATTTGGTGAGTGTAAACACCCGGAGGAAGGTCTGCATATGTTTGTTCACTGCCGCTGCCCCAGGGCTAGACCCCTAGCGGGTGCTCCTACACCTAGGCCAGCAAGGAATGGGTCCCTGGGCTGGTCTGGTGTCCAGCTGTACACAGACTTAGTGGTGGGTGCCCAGGCCTGGCGAGGGGTGGGCTGCAGAGACTTTGAGTAGCTGCCGGGGAGGGAGCCCCCAGCACTGGCCCAGCGTCCAGAGGAAGCTATTTCTAGCTCCGGGAAACAGGAAGTGAGTCATGGCCCGAGAAGGCCGGCCGGACGCTCAGCGCCTCGCGCGCGATTGATGAGCGCCTGGACGGAAGGGCCGGCCGTGCCTCGGGAAGCAGGAAGGAGGCCTGGAGGAAGGGGATAGGAGGGGAGACCCTCTCCCCAGCAGAACAGGCGGCCCTGTGGGGCCCCAGAGGAAGCCGGTGAGCTCCACACGGATGAAGCCACCAGCCCATTGTCCCTCCGCACCTGGGGTCGGTCGGCGGGGCAGGAGAGGCCACCTGCCCGAACCTTCCAACCCAACTGACACCCAGCCAGGGCCCGCCCCGGGGGGACCGATGCTCATCCCATCTGCTCCCCTCAGGAGCACGAGCAATCCCTCGTCCCATTTCACAGAAGCCCAAAGACAGGCAGGGGCTTGCCAAGGCCATGGCCACAGAGAGGGCTGCGGGGGACTCGAACCCCACCTGGTGCCACCAGGGAGAGCGATCACAGAGGACAGGAGGCCGCCACCACTAACATCTGGGCAGGTGTCCGAGGCCCCCTGGCTGGGCTCTAGACCCAGTTCAGTTTCTATCTGAAAATAGTAAAGCCAAACAAGTACCTCCACCACCACCCCGGGGCCCCGACTTCCCTGTCTTCACTCAAGAGGCTTGGCTGGTCAGGCCAGAGTCAAAGTCTGGGGTCTGAGGCTGGGACGGTCCCCCCTGAGCTGAGGCTCCCCAGGCAAGTGACCAGGGAAACCCCCTTCCTCCTGGCATCACAGCCTGGGGCCCCAATATGGTTTTGGTCAGGTAGGGGGGCACCACCCTGTGACCATCCATCCGGGACAAGGGGTGGTGCCAGCGGGCTGCCGTTAATCCTGTAAGAGGTGGGGGGGGGGCGTCGCAGGAGAACTTTCACTTCCTCAACTGAACCCATGCCATTCCATCCCTGCCCCTCCGTTCTCACTTCCCCCTCCATGCCACGGCAGGGGTGGGCATCCCCCGCCCCTACAGGAATCGAGGGCTTTGACGCGCCATGCAGCTAACAATGGGCACCCTGAGGGCCCGCCACCGAGGGTGTGCGCCGCGGGTTACAGGGTCGGGGAGAGGCAGAATCAGGCAGGGTGAACCCTTGATGCTTTGCTGGGTGCCTGCATGCATGCCAAGTCGCTTCAGCCGTGTCCAACTCTTTGCAACCCCGTGGACTGGAGGCCGCCAGGCTCCTCTGTCCATGGGATTGTCCAGGCAAGAATACTAGAGTGCCATGCCCTTCTCCAGGGGGATCTTCCTGACCCAGGGATCGAACCCGGGTCTTTTACATTTCCTGCACTGGCAGGCAAGAACTTCACCCCCAGCACCCCATGCGCCGGAGTGCTTTGCTGGGTGGGAGGGGGGAATTTGAAGTTTTTCTTTCGAGTCTCAATTTTCTACGTTTCATCAGAGAAACCTGTGTATTATTTGTGTTAAAGGCAACAGAAGACAAAAGCCACGGGTTGGGAGGATGTGGGTAATGGTGGGTATTTGTTGAGAATCAGAGGCCAGAAGCGCACCTGCACCTACGAAGGGAAGGAGGGTGGGGTCCGGAGCCTGGGGACCGGGCACTCCGAGGGGAGACTACCTCGGCCCAGCCCAGGCCCTGTCGCTGCCCTACAGCCCCAAGGGAGAGACTCAACGCCACCGTGGCGGGGTACCAGACGCTCAGAACAGCTGGCCACCTGTCCGGGGTCACCCACCCAGAAGGTGGGCGGCGCTGCCCACCCCAGACCCTCCTCTCAGACACAACTTCCAGGGCTGGACTCACCTGGCTGGTCCGCAGGTCCCCTCTGAAAGGTAGCACTGGTGGAACCCCAGCTCTGAAGCTCCCCAACAAGTCACCACCGTGCTCTGTGCCTCAGTTTCTCCCGGGTACCTGGGACGGAGCCAGCTAACGCTGGGCACGCACGCGTGGGCATGTACGCGTGGGTCCACACGCACCGCCTCTACTATTTGACGGACATGAAGGAACCCAGTGCCAGGCGCATGCGTAAGGCCGGGCAGGACCGTGGCATCCTCCGTGGGGGCCCAGTATCTGCGCGTGACGGTCAGAGGTTGCCCCCCATTTTACTATCCAGCCCTGTCCCTCTGTCTTTACTGAACCTCAAGGCCTCCGGACCTCAAGGCTTGATGGGAGGCAAGGGCCTTGCTCCTCTGGACGCGCACGTGCCCACCTAGCACGGACCCCATGTGGAAGAGGAGGGACGGAGAGGTTGAGTGACGAGCCTCAGAAAAGGCCCGTAAATGCTACAATCAGCGTTATTTACCGGAGATTTGCGTTTGCAGGACCCTCGGCCCCTGGCGGAGGATGCCAGGAGAAGGAGAGGTGGGCGTGCGGAGGAACCGGTCGCATTACTTTGAGCACGGGTAGCTGAGTGGATCCCTGTGAGTTACAGGTCTGGGGCTCCGCTTTCCCCTCCATGCTCCGGACCCTCCCAGCCAAGAGACCAGACCACCTGATCACCAAGCCCAGCTGCCCGCCTTGGTAAGCTGGTTAAAGCACCTGCAGGGTGCCTCCTGGGCCGGGCGCTGGGGCCCGTTCAAGTTGGTTTCGCCGGGTAGGGCTGTCATCCCCATTTTACAGAGGAGGAAGTTGAGACTCAAGGGGAACTCACTGCGGAGACTGCCAACCAGGGTCGTCAGAGTTCAGCCCTTGTGCACTCCCCAAACGTACCCACTTCTGTGCCTGTACCCACCCCCACCCCGGGACCCCGCCCGACTCGCCCTTTGCCTTCTCCATCGCAGATCAAGGTCCCTGAGTGGACAGTGAGGACCACAGTGTAGGGACCGGGTCCCCCTTCCCATGCTCTACGCGGCTGGTGTCCCCTGAGTGCTGAGTGGAGGAGAGAGCTGTAAACCAACAGGCCCAGCCCGCAGTGGAAGATGAAGTGCCGATGAATGAGAGCAGGAAGGTGCTGACTCCCGTTGTTTGTTTAGCCTGGGTGGGGGAGGTCAGGGAGGGCTTCCTGGAGGAGGCACCAGGCTACCAACAGGGGCAGGGGCTGAGGTGAGGGGGCACAGCCGATGCAAAGACCCAGGGGCGAGAAGGAGCCCTGCATTCTTCCTCGCCCCGCCACCCAGCTCTCCCCTTCCTGACCGCCCCCGACCCCGCGCCCACGCCCATCCTCTCCTGCCCGCGGCTCCTCCAAAGACCGGAAGTTGAGGTGGGAATCCAACCCCGCAGATGAGGAAAAACTGCTCCAAAGGAAAAAAAAAAAAGAAAAAGAAAAAAAAAAACCCACCAAAACCCTTACACACATTAATTCCATTGTTTCCACTCCCAGATCCTGCCTGAAAAACAAAAATAAAATCAAAATCAAACCCCAGCTGGGAGGCTTCTCTGGCAAAGCCTTCAAGTAGGGGGTTGAGTGGAGGAGGCGCCACCCCCATCCCCTGCAGAGACCCCACGCCCCTTGGACCTGCGCCTCTGCCAGCCCCTCAGTGGGGTGAGCACCGTGGGGGCCGGTTGCCTTCCCTGGCCAGTTCACTCAGACCCCTTCACACCCATAAAACTGAGGGGCTGGGAACACAGCGGAGCTGGGATTGGAATCTGGATCTTTGTGACCCTCAGAACGCACTAGCTTGCTCCCAGTCCACGGGGCACTGGGAGCAGGTACGGAGGAGTAAGTGTTGGTAGGGGTTGCCTCCTGCACTTCCGGCTGGCTCTGCTCATACGTCCAGCAACGGGGAGCTCGCTCCTCACAATCAGCCATCTTCGCCTGTTTGCATTGTCAAGAGTTGTCTGTCCACTCCTGCCGGACCCCGGACCTAGCTCCTAAACTCTGATAGTGACACACGGGAGGCTCTGTCGGGACCAGGACTGGAGTGGCAGCCTGGTGGGACACTTTTCGGAAATGGGAACAAGAAGTGGGAGGCCACAGGAGGAGGGTTAAGTCTGGCCCCTCCTGGCACTGTGGTCCCTCGAGCGAGTCCCCTGGAGCCTCCCGCCATCCCAGGCCTCTTACGGCCCGGTGGGCAGTGTCCTTGTCTCATGCCAGGCCCAGAGGGTGCATCTTGTCTCCCTAGGGGCCTCTGAGGTGGGCGTGATTAGGCCCATTTTATGGATGGGGTCAATGAAGCACAGGACGCGCCCAAGGCCGGCCACGCCGGACCCCATGTGGGGGCCCCGGCGCCCCGCTTCCCACTTCCCTCCGGGGCTGACCTCAGCAGCCCCTGGCCGGGCTTTTCCCAGAGCTGAGGCCGGAAGCACAGGTCCCGAGTGTTTGTTCAGGCTGGGCCGGGGCTCCGGGCAGGCGAGGAGGAAACGGCCGCAAGATGTTTGTCCAAGTGGGGGGGTCAGGATCCACAGCCAGGAGCTGGGAAGGAAGTGCCAGAGGAGGAGAAGTCAGCTGGAGTCAGCAGGCCCGGGGCCTCGCCTGCCTCTCCTCTCCTCGGGGGCAGGGCTGCACACAGTAGGCACCTGCTGGATAAGGAAGCCAGGGCCCCACCCCCACCCCTCCTCTGCTGCACCCTCCCAGCTACGTCCTTTGGGAAAACCTCCTGGCCCTGCACCCTGGAACAAAGAGTCTGGCTGCTGCTCCCCACCCACTATGCCACCCAGGTCCGGCCACCAGCTTCCAGCCTGGACTGGGCAGTAGCCGCCTCACTGGTCTCAGCCCCCCCATCCTCCTCCCCCCCACCCAGTCTATTCCCCGCCCGCCTTGGCGCCAGAGGGATCCTTATTAATATGCAAATCAGATCTTGTCTCTTCTTGCACAACACTCAGCCAGGCCCCCACCTCCCCGAGAGCAAAAGCCATCTGTCAGGGGCTGAATTGTGTCCCCAGATTCACATCCTCAAGTCCCACCCCCCAGCACCTCAGAATGTGACTGGATTTGGAGACAGGGCCTTTCAAGGGGTGATTAAGTTGAGGTCATATGGGTGGGCCCCAGGCCAACGGGACCAGTGTCCTTATAAGAAGAGATTGGGGCACAGACAAGTCTCCGCACAGAGTGATAACGGGGCCATCTGCAGGCCAAGGAGAGAGACGTCAGGGGAAGGCAAACCCGCTGACGCCTTGACCTTGGACTTCTGTAGCCCGCCAGGCTCCTCTGCCCGTGGGCTTTCCCAGGCAAGGATACTGGCGTGGGTAAGCCATTCCCTTCTCCACGGGATCCTCCTGACCCAGGGGTCCAGTTGCAGGCAGATGGTTTTCTGTGTGAGACATCAGGGAAGCACTCCAGCCTCCAGAACTGTAGGAAAAGAAATTTCTGTTGCCATGCGGTGGTACTCTGTCTCTGCCCCCGAAGCCAACCAAGATGCCCTCTCCCCTGGCGCCCTGGCCGGTCCTGGCGCCTCCCGCTGCCCCCGCGCGCTCTCTTCAGTCCACCCGGCATGCTCTCAGCCCCCGGCCTCGGCCCTTGCTGTTCCCTCTGCCTCTTACGCCCTTTCCCCGGGGCTGCTGCCTTCTCATCACTCGAATGTCTGCTGCCACGGCCCCCTCCACAGGGGCGCTCCCGGCTCATCGGAGCTGCCAACCACCTCTCCTGACGGACTGGCACCTCCACCAGGGCAGCGGCTGGCCCTCTGTGCCAGAGTGGCCCGCACACAGCACATGTGCAACGAAGACCTGCTGAACACTGGGAGGCAGGCCCCTCCTAGCCCCACCTCCCCATCTTCCAAAACTCAGAGCACAAGGGAGGCAGGGCCAGGCCTCCAGGTGCTGCCCAGGTTCAGGAGGTGTCTCCGCAGCATGGCCTGAGCAGGGCCTGCCTGCCTGCCGGATGCATGAGATTGCTGCCTGCCTTCCACCTCCTGGGCTTCTAGGCACCTGTGTTCATTCCCCTCTTTCCTCCTTTGTTTTTCAATGACTCTTCCGGAGGCTCTGCTGTGGGTCAAACGCGGTCCCCCTCTCAAATTCATCTATTAAGTCCTAATCCACAATGTGATTGCATTAGGAGGGGGGATCTTTCACAGCGTGAGTAGTCGTGAAGGTGGAGCCCTCATGAATAAGGATAGTTGTCGTTTTTCAGTCGCTCAGACTCTTTGGGGCCCCATGGACTGTAGTCCCCCCAGCCTCCTCTGTCCATGGGATTTCCCAGGCAAGAATACTGGGCTAGGTGGCCATTTCCTTCTCCAGGGTATAACCCTGTAAACATTCACATGTTTGACATCTGTCCATTTCCCTCTAGCTAAATTACATCTCGATAATAAAAAAACAAAGCAAAACCTTTTTTTTTTTAAAGCCACCACTCCCCTTGTCGGCCACTTGCGGGACGGGGCAGGGGGGTACTCATCTCCTAGGGCGCCGAAGTCGTGCGGGCCGCGGAAGGCTCCACGCGCGGGTGCTGCCTAGTCCCTCCCGGGCCCGGGACGCGTGGCCCCGAGAGCCGCGCCGGCCTCCCCGGTGCCCCGTCCAGCCCGCCGGGGCTGGGAAAGGCCGGAAGCGGCGCCGGGTGGGCGAGGGCCATTGTCCGCACGTCCGCTCCGGTCCCGCCCCGCATTGTCCCGGGGGTGGGACCCTCCGTGGGCCCGGGGCTGGGGGTCCCCCGGGTCGCGCAGTGGCGCCTCCCCTTGCCCGTGCCCTCCCCTCCTCGTTTGCAGGAGGGAGGCCAGCGCCGGGACCGAGCCCCGCGCGCCCCGCCGCGCCGTCCCCAGAGGTCACTCGGCCACCCGCTCCCCCTTCCCCTTGGGGCTTTGAGCCCCTCCGAAATCACAGACGCCGCTGGCGGGTGGGTGGGTGGGGTGGCACAGACATTCCCTCGCCGAGGGTCACGTGGCTGCAAAGCTGGGGAATCGGGGAGACGGGGCAAACCTCGCTGTCCTTGCCAGCGCCCCCGCTTTGAACGAGGGAAACCAGAGAGGGTCTCGTCTGCAGGGGGCTCCCATTCCAGTGTGGGGCGGGGGCAGAGGGGGCGCAGAGCATCGTTTAGACGACAAGTAAGTGACTGCACGGTTGCACAAGCTGGGAGACCGGTGAGGGAAGGCTCAGCGAGAGGGGTGGTCACCGGAGGCTCTGGGCAGGTGACGTCCTGGCAGAAAGCACGGGAGGAAGAGGCAGCCCGGGGGGACGGGGTGGGGCGCAGTCGGGGCAGAGGAGCCGTGTGGACCGAGACCCCGGTCCGAGGCCGGCTGGCGGAGGCGCCTGGTGGGAGGGAGTGAAGTCAGAGAGCCGACTCGTGGGAGTCCAGACTTTAGGGGCTGCATCTGAGTCAAACTCGATGAAGAGACGGGCCGGCAGTTTGCTGAGAATAGAGAAGTCAGGAAGGCTTCGTTTCCAGCTACGCTCGACGACGACGTGCCCTCTCCCGGCCTCGCTTTCCCTGGTTGCAGAAAGCATCTGGGTTGGAAGACGCTCTGAAACTGACTCCTCTCCAACCAACATTACCGTGACCTCACCTTGGTTGCACAAGAAAGGCGCCCGCAGTGGTTCACAGATGGCGGATGGACCTAGGAATGGAAAATCAAACCTGCCCAGCCAGGGATGGAAGCCCTGGGCGGGAATCTCTGATCCACCGGGAGCCGCTGCCGGAGGCCGGGAGTTTAAACGTCTCCGCCAGGGAGGGTGCGATCCCCTCAGTAGCCGCTAGGCGGCGACAGAGACCGGGCTTGAAGCGCCAGAGTCTTCTGAATCGTTTTTGAAGTTACAGAAAAATTCTGAGACTAGTACAGAGGACTCTAGGACTTTCTTAACTAAGATTCATCAAGTGTTAGCATTCGGAGCCCCCTCTATGTATATTCAAGTTCCCCCCCCAAGCATGGGGAGAGTAAATTGCAGACGTGCTGCCCCTTGAACCCTGAATCCTTCAGTGTGTTTTTCCCAAGAACAAGGACATCCTATTACACAACCGCAGTAGGGTTTTCAAGATCAGGCGATGTAATGGTGATGCAAGACTTATGTACTCTGCAAAATATTATTCAAATATTGCCAGTTGTCCCAACGAGGCCTTTTATAGCATTCCCGTACCCCATCTGCATTCCAAATCCCGGATCACATTTAGTTGTTCGTTTTTATGTTAAATGAACTGTATTCACTAAGCCTTCTCAGGCTGAAGTATTTGAAAAAGATGCATGTGAAGAGTTCCAGCCTCACCCTCCTTAACCACACGTCCCCGGGGCAGGTCCCACTCAGGTCTTCTCTACTGAAAGGTAGCAGATTCTGGGCAGGGTGTGTGGGAGAGGCGGAGCGGGCCAGAGAATGCACTTACAGCCTGAGATGGAGTCTTTCTTTTTCATTCTTCCTGGCCTGAACCCATTTGTCCAGGTCCTTTGGCCAAGGGCTGCTCCCCAGCCATTCACCAAGGGTTTCAAATGACCTCTTGAGGAAACAGCTTCTTGCTTTGGAAAACAATGGCAAATGCCCCCAGCTGGCAAGGCCAGGGGAAGTCCTGTACTGGGTCTGGAGAGGGAGAAGGGCTCTAAGGGCTGCCAGCACTGGGAGATAAATCCTTTGGCCGGTCCAGTGGCTTCCATTTCTTGCTTGCAGCAAAATGGCAGGAGAACCCAATCCTTTTGTCAACTAACAGAGAGTAATCATGTCTTTAACTTTTATTAAGAAAAATGGAATCATGCACACATAATGCCAATCACCAGGTGGCAACAAAAAATAACTCTTTCTGATGGATTACTATTGACTTCTGGTGTAAAACGCAAACGGAGGGAACATGGTTAGCGTTCCTCCGGGACTCCTTCCTTTTCTGTTCCTTATTTATGTGACAAGATTTCTGAGTGCTTACAGCCGTAAGAATAAGAATGAAGAAGAGACGGAGCTGTAGATACTTCTCCACTGGTACACAAGACGGGGGAAATCCAGTTAAACCATTACAAATGTCATGTGAAATAATACTTTGTGTCATCAGTATCTATCAAAACTTATATTTACAGTTTTGATCAGTCACGTACTAGTATTTGTAATCATACCTTTGCAGAATAACAGTTTGCACTTAGTAACTTAGGAGCACAGAAAATTTTTTAAAATTTAAAACCGGTTTACATCCATAGTTGTTGTCACAGAGAAGATGGTAGTATCAGTAAGCGACTTTCAGGCATGAGGATATACTGTGGAGGACTTCCCTGGGGGTCCAGTGGTTAAGACGCTGCACTCCCAATGCAAGGGGCCCGGGTTCAATCCCTGGTCAGGGAACCAGATCCCACATGCCACAGCTAAGGCCCAGCAAAGTTGAATAAATATATATATATTTAAAGTGTATGTTGTTGTTTAGTCACTAAGTGGTGTCTGACTCTGCGACCCCCTGGACTGCAGCCCACCAGGCTCTGTCCATGGGATTCTCCAGGCAAGAGTTCTGGAGTGGGGTGCCATTTCCTTCTCCAGGGGATCTTCCTGACCCAGGGACCCAGGGATCAAACCTGTGTCTCCTGCATTGGCGGTGGATTCTTTACCGCTGAGCCACCAGGGAAGCCCACAAAAATAAATTACACTGGGCTAAAACTTAGTGAGAGGAGTGGAACTGAAGACAAGTTTCAGAGAAACTGACACGAATCCTCATTAATACAGAGGAGCTGGTTTGTGTGCTGTCTACACGAGTGTACACGGGGCCACTGCGCTCTTCAGCTTCACGGGATGTGTACCGTGGAGTGATTAAACAGCTCAAGCTTACAGTGTCAATATTTAACATGCCCCGAAAAGTAAACCCTGTGCCTCCACTTTGGCTTTGACATCGTCGATGTCAATTTTTGAACGTGTAAGAGGGTGCGGTGTTTCTGAATTCTTTCCCAGGGGCTGCCAGATAAGCAGTTTGCAGTTCTCCGATGGGTGGGTCCAGGCAGCTGGCTCTGAAGTGTCAGGCCGGGCTCCCTGCAGACGCAGGCTCCTCTGGGTACTTGTCCCATGTCCGGGACATGTCTACCTCAACTGCTAACTGTTTCACACCTGAGAACAGTGAAAGCCCGAGGTCTCGGAGCAGAGGAACCGGCCCCTCCCAGGTCCGCTCACAGCCCCAGCGAGGCTGACAGTTATGTTAACTGTTCGACCACTGCTCATGGTGGGATCCCAGAGCCCTGCTCAGCTGCCGCTGGGCCCCAGACACGGAGAAGGGACTGAAGACGGCTTCCTGGTCTGTCTGGGGGCTGTGGAGAGAAGGGCTGGTCAAAGAAGACTTCTGAGAAGCGGGGCTCTCTGCAGGAAGAAAACGCCTGAGCAGACGGATGGAGGAGAGGGCCGTGAGAACAGCGCGTGAGAAGGGGTGGAGGCGACAGCGAGCGCTTTGTCAGGCGAGGCGACGGGCGTCCAGGACACCGGCAGGGCTGCTGGACTTCCGCTGAGTATCCACTGCCTCTTGGCTGCTGATCTGGGTACCTGACGAGGTAACTCACGACACCCTCCTGGGCTTCCCTGGTGGCTCAGACAGTAAAAAAAAAAAAAAAAAAAAAAAAATCTGCCTGCGATGCAGGGGACACGAGTTTGATCCCTGGGCCAGGAAGAGCCCCTGGAGAAGGGAATGGCACCCCACTCCAGTGTTCTTGCCTGGAGAGTCCCACAGCCAGAGGAGCCTGGCGGGCTGCAGCCCACGGGGTCGCAGAGAATTAGACACGACAGAGCACACACAGTCCCTCGGGCCAGACCCCGACCTCTCTGGCCTCATCAGCAGAACACTGTTCACGCCACACTGCGCCATATGATACGGCCAGTTTTATAGCTCAAAAAACACAGCTGGGTGTTGGAACTTCCACACAGCTCCTTCTTAGATTGGGCCCCCAAAGGGTGCCTAGTTAAGAGGAGCACAGGTACGTCCTACACAAGTGAACCCCGGCGGGGACCGTGTGGCCGGCTGCAGAGCTGGGCCGGGGCCCGAGGTGCCGGGCTGTGCCCCGCCTCACCTCTCTTTGTCTGTGTGGACTCTCCCCCTGCCGACAGCTCTCACGGATGTCACACTCACCTGCTTCCACAACCCAAGAACTGGAACTGCCCCTCCCGGTCCCTCGCTCGATTCTGACGATGCGGCCACTCCCGCGCAGACAGCATGGCTGAAGCGCGGGGCGCTGTGGTCCCGGGAGGGAGGGGACTGGCGGACAGTCTCTCACGAGTCCACCGTCACGTGCATCTCCTGGCTGCGGGCAACAAAGCCCAACTCCAACTAGCTTCAGCAAGAAAGGGAATTTACTGGTCCACGAGAGCCTCCCCAGTGGCACTAGTGGAAAAGAACCCGCCTGCCGAGGCAGGAGACGTAAGAGACACGGGTTCCATCCCTGGGTTGGGAAGATCCCCTGGAGGAGGGCACGGCCACCCACTCCAGTGTTCTTGCCTGGATAATCCCATGGCCAGAGGAGCCTGGCAGGTGACAGTCCACAGGGTCGCAGACAGCTGGACACGACTGAAGCGTGTGAGCACACAGGCACTGGCTCCTGAACCGGGAGCTTCTAGAACCGAAGCTGGCTTCAAGCACGGCTGCATCAGGAGTCAAACTGGTTTGGCGGGAACCTGCTTTGTCCTTGTCTTGGCCTTGCCTCCCTCCCTCTTGACCTTGGGCTGTGTTCCTGGCAGCCCTGGACACACAGGGTCCCTGTCGATAACAAACAGAAGAGTTCCTCTTTCCCAACTCAGCCAGCAAGAGCCTCCGTACCGACGGCGGATTGCCCTGCCTGGAATCACTCTTCTATCTCCTGAGCCAGGATCATGGGATTACTGCACCTGAATGGCGTTGAGAAGGGACAGAGGAGGGTGTTTCCTAACCCAGGGCTTGGTTACCGGAGGAAGCCATGTGGCGTGGCAAAAACCACGCGTAAACCAAAGACGTCATTCGCTGAGGGGGCTGCTGTAACGGAGGGGCTGGCAAAGCCGGCGTCCCCCGAGTGTGCATGGGGGAGTCAGGGCAGGCTCCACAGGGGGCAGGCTGCTCACGTCCCCAGGTCACACACAGGAGTGCCACGTGAGCCGGCAAGGTCGCTCGTAGGCGTACACCCCGAGAGAACTGAAAACAGGGACTCCAACCAGTGCGTGCGGGCCCGCGCCCATGGCCGCAGGGTGTCTGTATAACATACAGCACCCAGACGGTGGGAACGGTCCCACCGGCCATCAGGCGGCGAAGCGCGCGGGACTCCACGACAGGATCTGCTTCAGCCGCGGGCAGGAGTGCCGATCCAGGCCACAGCGCGGATGAACGCTGAAAGCGCGCCGAGGCAAGGAGCCAGCCAGAAAGGCCCCGTGTGGGGCGACTGCACTTGCAGAGAACCTCCGGGGACCCAGCCCAGGGCGGTGGTCGCGGCGTGCGGAGGCGGGGGCGCGGGGGCGAGGGCACGGCTGTCACGCGAGGCGGAGGCGGCGACGGTCGTGCAGCGCTCTGGCCCAGCACCGCCGAACGCCACCGAGCCGGTCTCTGTAACCCGGTTCCTTTTAGTGGCAGGAGCCGCGTGGGGCCGCGAAGGCTGCAGGAAGCCCGAGAAGCAGCTGAAGAAGCATCGAGGAGGTGGAGGAGGAAGATAAGGCGTTCAGGCGCAAGCAGGAGGAAGAGGGGAAGGAGCTGAAAGCGAAGGCCTCGGGGAAAGGCCCCGGCCCCGGTGGAGTCGAGGAATCCGGCCAAAAGGGAAGCTGGTCCTTGTGCCTGAGGCGACGATGGCCCTTAGTTCCATTCCTGTGTGAACGCCTGGATTCGCTGCCACAGTATCTGCTGCCACCGACGTCTCGAAGGAAGTGTTGTCATGGAACCCATTCTACATGTAAGAATAAACTTTTGTGGGAAAAAAAATCCCACACTGGTTCATCTTGTCTTTAGTTTTTCTCAGCCATTTCTACCTCAGCCATGAGATGCACATAAACCCAGTCCAGAATCCTGCCAAAGTGTGTTCTTAAGTCTGTGTTCTATCCTGATCTCTGTACCACCTGAAATTAAACCAACTCATTTGAAATGAGTGGGGGGGGGGAAGGTTCATTTTATGTCATGTGAATTTCACCATAGTTTAAAAAAAAATTTATTTTGAGCAGAAAAAACCCCAAAAGGACAAAAAATGTATGCTACCTGGTTATTTCCTCCCAAAGGATCCAGTTTGAAGAGAGACGGGAGGGGAAGGCAGGTGTGTGGATGAGCAGGACTGACCACAAGTTGGTGACTGATGACTGAGGTTTAGGACACTATTTACTGACGGTCCCTGTTTGAAAAATTCCTAAATAAAGAGTTAAATACAAGAGTAGGAGCTGTCAGGCAGACAAACAGGGCTGGGGGAGGTTACTGCAAGAAGGAGAAGACGAGCAAAGAGGACAAGGCGTGAAGGGAGCGTCGGGGAACAGTGCTTGTGGGAAGCCAGGCTTTCTTCTCTCTCTCTCCTTCCTCTCTCTTTTAAATAAAATCTTGGTGCTAAGCACCAAGAGTCTCAAAGCTGCTTGATCAGCAGTCACAAAGCCCAAACACCTATCGTACTTATTGATGGGGACCCAATAAGTCCTGGTCATTGAGGACCCAGTTAAACTTGTGAAAGTCGCTCACTCGTGTCTGACACTCTCTGCGACCCCGTGGACTACAGCCCGCCAGGCTCCTCTGTCCCTAGGATTTCCCAGGTAAGAATACTGGAGTGGGTTGCCATTCCCTTCTCCAGGGGGATCTTCCTGACCCAGGGGTTGAACTTGCATCTCCTCCATCGGCAGGCAGATTTCTTTATCACTGAGCCACCTAGGAAGCCCATGAAAAACAGTGGAAACAACCCGAATACCCACCAGCCAATGGATGGATAGAAACGTGTGTCCACACAATGCAATATTATTCAGCAGCAAAAAGGAACGAGGTGCTGAAATGTGGCCACACAGAGGATCCTTGACAACGCCCTGTGTGAAAGAAGCCAGTCGCCAGGGACCATGTGCTGTGTGATTCCATTTATGTAAAATGTCCAGAAGAGGCAAGCCTATAGACAGGAAGTAGATTAGTGTTCTTCGGGTTGGGAGAGTAGCGGGGTGGCAGTTTATGGGTGGAAGGTTTTCTAGGTGATGGAAATGGTCTGGGATTAGTGATGCTGGACGCATCAGCAGTCCACTGAGCAGAACGCTTTAAATGAGTAAACCGCATGTTCCCTCAATAAAGCTTCTATTTTCCAAAAAGATTAAGTACAGTAGTCTGGGCTACTTTAGGGCAGGGGCAAATAGCATAACACTCCAATTACCCAACTCAGCTTCTCTGGGCTGGCAAGCTGGCCATGATAATTAAATGAATTTCAGCAGGAAGTGTTTATGTTCTGGAAGATACCTACTGAAAATGTAAGAGGGGAAAAAAAAAATGCTTCTGGTGCATGAAGCAGTGAGATTCACGGTCTCTGAGGCCAAATCCTGCCTTTGCCATTTATGAGTGAAATGACCGGCCCAGAGAATAAAACCTAAACACCTATCTGAGTTTGCTCTCATGTGCAACATGGCGATTACACACCATCTCCTCTTCAGAGCAACTGTTGAGAATTAGAAATAGAACAAGTGCCACGGTGCCTGGCACAGACTAGGGATTCTATATGTAGCAATTTAAAAACTCCACCTTTTTTTTAACTTGGGAGAAGTTTACATTTATCTTTACTTTCTCACATCGCCAATCAAGGATTATGAGAGGCTTCTGTATCTCCACCAGGAAACACAGCGCCACCGAGTGACTCCTGAGCCTAATGGAGAACTCAATCTTCAGTCACAGCGTTAAGAGCGCCTGGATTCGGTCCCACTGGCTCTCTTTGAAATGACCTAAAATTCCACTTTTCAAAGAGCACTCACCTTGTGCCAGGCGCCAAACCAGGCACTGAGGACATGGCCACGGACAGAGCACCATCCTTACCTGTGGTTAAGAAGTCACCACTGGGGGCTTCCCTGGTGGTCCAGTGGTTAAGACTCTGCCTTCCAATGCAGGGGACACCGGTTCGACCCCTGGTCAGGGAAGTAAGATCCCACGTGCCTCGGGGGCAACTAAGCCCCTGCGCCACAGCTAGAGAGAAGCCTAACGCTCACCACAGCCAACGATCCCAGGCAGCCAAATACATAATAAACAAATATATGAAAAGAGTCCCCAGTGGAGTCTGTCGTCAGCCCCTGGGCCATGTACTCACGTCCATCTGCTAGTTTCTGCTCTCTGTGGATGGGATGCTCTCTCTTGCTGTTCCCATGGTCACAGTATTGTTGAGACATACTGATTTTTTTTTTTAACCCCCCAAGCCAACTTACGATCTAGAGCTGGCAACAGAGAGCCCAGATTCTGGCTACTGGTTCCTTCATCAGATAAGAATGAGAGATGGGACATAATCTGAAGGGATCCAGATGAGTGAGAGAGGTCCGTGTCCTCAAAAAGTCCTCAGTCTATTAATAATAGCATGAAGAATCGAGACCATTTGTGGAGCTGGGAGAGGTACTGTGCAATTATTTAATCTCATCCTTACAACCTTTTAGGTATAGTGGTTATTATAATGGATTTTCTTCGTGGTTTGCTGTACCTTTTAACTGTCTCAACAGCTACTGAAATGAGTCTTCTAAACGAATATTCCTTTGGACATTTTTAAGCATTCTTTAATGCAGAAGCCTAAATAAGCTGTTAAGGACTCCTGATGTAGATGATCCTTTTAAGGGTTCTCAGGCCAGAATTGACTCCCATTTATGTATATGAACTGAACTCTGAGCTTCCTATGCTCTCACCATACCCTTACCTAGCAGATCAAAGCAAAACTTGAGCTTCTTCCATTATAGGATCAAAAAGGCAAATGACCAAATACCTTGGACAGCGTTTCTCAGCCAGCCAAATGCCATGAGAAAGAGGCTACTGGTTCATTGCGAAAGGGCTACAGTTGCCTTTAAACACAGGGTGGGTCACTGCACCCTGACAGCTTCCTGCAGCCACAGGGTAAACCTTCAGCAGGGCATTCAGAATCTTTCAGAACTGCTGTTAACTTTGTCTCTGATTCACACGTTCTTCCAGCATGCTTGCAGCCAACCGAGGCTCTCAACCGCTGCTGAAACCACTCGCCTTGGCCTTTGTCACCGGGGTGGTGCTTGACAGTACTGTTCCTTCAACGTGCAAGGCCCCCCTCACTCATCACCAACCAGAAACCCATCGTCTCTCAGCCCAGACACCACGCCTCCTCCTCCAGCCTTTCCCAACTGCTGGCTCAGAACAGCTGCCTCCTCTCCGCCCCCACACATGGCTCCTGGCTCTGTTACAACACAGGCTCCACCCCCTTGACCGAGAGCACACCTCCACTGCCCAGCCTGGTGCACGGAGTGGCTCCCAAAGGCTGGAGGATAACTCAAGGTGGCAGCAGCTGCTGCAAGCCCACCGCCCCACGTACCCCTGGCCCAGGCACCCCCCTGCCCCCGAGGGGGACATCCAGCTGACCACCACACCCAGAAATCCAGGCTGGGAAGAAACCCAATGGGTGGTCCAAACTTAGCTCGGATCTCCTTCTAAGGCAAACCTAAATTACAATCTGGCATGAGGAAACACTGTCAACTCTTTCCTGCTTCTCAATGGACCTATTACTTAAAAAAAAAAAAGAAAAGCTTTTGATTTTTTTAAAGATACACAGCTACATTCATGTTTAAGAGATTCATACTTTACAATCAAACATCAAAGTCCTTTTTCATCACCATCCCTCCCACTCCCTTTCCCAGAAGTAATTACTGGGAACAGTTTTAATGTGGTTTTCATTTCTATATACTTACATACATAGAGTTATGCAAACAAAACTACTGGGTTGGCCAAAAAGTTTGTTCGGAACTTTCTGGCCAACCCAATACTTTGCACAGAAGTAGACAATATTCTGTTTCACCACGGACCTTTTCCCCCATTTAACACACTGCTTTACCCATGAGGCTGAACATTTTCTTTTGAATACTTATTGGTGATTCATTCCTTTTCCTGGGAACCTCCGCCCATTTTCTACTTGGTTGACGATTTTGTTTCCATTAACCCTTTGTGGACACTCATCTTTTGTTACATATGTTGCACAGACCTATTTTCCACCCCATTCATTTACCACTTCCTAACAGTGTAACCAACCAGTCCATTCTGAAGGAGATCAGCCCTGGGATTTCTTTGGAAGGAATGATGCTAAAGCTGAAACTCCAGTACTCTGGCCACCTCATGCGAAGAGTTGACTCACTGGAAAAGACTGATGCTGGGAGGGATTGGGGGCAGGAGGAGAAGGGGGCGACCGAGGATGAGATGGCTGGCTGGCATCACTGACTCGATGGACGTGAGGCCTGGCGTGCTGCGATTCATGGGGTCGCAGAGTCAGACACGACTGAGCGACTGGACTGAACTGAACAGTGTAACTCTGGGCAAGCTTTAGCTCAAGCTTTGCTTCTCAGCTAGACGGTGAGGATGACAAGGCCTGTGTAAGAGCCTCGGGAAGAATTGAGAGCTCTGCGTCCCGTGGGCTTCCCTGGTGGCCCTGTTGGTAAAGAATCTGCTTGCACTGCAGGAGCCCCAGGTTCGAGCCCTGGGTCAGGAAGATCCCCTGGAGGAGGGCATGGCAACCCACTCCAGTATTCTTGCCTGGAGAATCGCCATGGACAGAGGAGCCTGGTGGGCGACAGTCCATGGGGTCGCAGAGAGTCAGACACGACCGAGCGACTAAGCACAGTGCATGCGTGTCAAGTGCCAAGCCTTTAAGCCCAGAGTTCGATAAAGACTCAGTGAATGTTAGCAGCTCTTCATTAGCGAGATTTGGGGTCACAAGTCAGCTAGGAGTTTAGTTTAGCTCCTAGTTTAAAAATAACACAGTTGACTGTCAGGTAAGGCAGACACTTTCTAGTTGGTCACACGCTCATTCCCTGCCTCCCTAGTCTGTTTTCTACACCACAGCTTCACAGATTTATGAGGGAAGCCCATTTCTAGTCTTCCATACTCCCATGTTTTTAATGGATGATAATAAATCAGGCTTTGAAATTATCCATCATCTGCTGTCAGGGTTCACTGTGAAAACTCTAGGACTTGTCACTCATGGTGTAGCTTACTTAGGGCCCATTGAGACCGGCCAGCTTAGCATCTGCACATAGCAGGCTGGTCCATATTTCAAGCAGCTTAAGGGGCTTCCCAGGGGGCGCTAGTGGTAAAGAACCCATCTGCCAATGCAGGAGACACAGAGACGTGGGTTCGATCCCTGGGTTGGGAAGATCCCCTGAAGGAGGGGATGGCAACCCACTCCAGTATTCTTGCCTGGAGAATCCCAGGGACAGAGGAGCCTGGCAGGCTACAGTCCACAGGGTCACAGAGAGTCAGACACGACTAAGTGACTTAGCAGCAGCAAGGGCATTCTCACAGCAATTTAAAAAGTTTTCGTAAGAGGCGTCTCTTCCTTTCACATCATCTGCCAGGCAGGATCAAGGTGGGTGAGATACTCTAGCTGACAGATGGGAGGGGAGGCACAGAGCTAGCAAGCCAGAAGAGTGACCTACACATCTTGACATTCAGATGGGAGGGGTGTGAAGGATCAAAATCAGGAGGACCCCGTTTGGTGTCCTGTCGAAGGCGAGATCAGAGCTTCTCCATTTCCAGAGGCCTCCCAGATATCATTAAAAAAAAAAAACCATCACAGAACTATTACATCAATACCATAACCACAGATGGAGACAGGCTACAAGATAACTCCTTGCCTGAATGCAGAACTTCAAATGGTACGTTTTACTAAGCAAGTTTTTAGTCCCATCGTAACATCTGTTAATTAACAAAACGGACATGGATGATTATACCTATTTCGGGTCATCAGGTGCTGAATTTGGAAGGTCCTGCCTCTAGAGGACTCCCTCCTAAAAACGAAAAGGCAGTCTTGTGTGCCTCTGTGTTCAGTCGCGTCTGACTCTCTGCGACCCGTGGACTGTAGCCCACCAGGCTCCTCCGTCCGCAGGATTCTCCAGGCAAGAACACTGGAGTGGGTTGGCATGTCCTCCTCCAGGGGATCTTCCCAACCCAGGAATCAAACCCACGCCTCCTGTGGTTCCTGCATTGGCAGGTGGAGTCTTTACCACTGAGCTACCTGGGAAGCCCTCAGGAGGCAGTCTTACCTACCAGTGTAAAGGAACTGTGGCAAAGTGCCAGTCTGAAATGAAGTCTGCACAATCCAGGGAGACGTGACAGCTACCCAGCTGCAAGTTTATCAGTTATGGTCTTGAGATACTGGCTAAACACACTCACACACACTCTCTCTCTCTCTCTCACACACACACACACACACACTCACACACAGAGTTTCTAATGCACAAACTAGTGGAAAGTTTTCAGACTGACCAACTTGTCACTGGAACTGAATATGCAAAAACGAAGAGCAAAACAAACCCGAATCCAACCACCTCGTTAATAGCTGAGGTCTTTATTTCAAATTCGTATGTACAGTAAAAGTGCTGCTGAGAACTGGCAGCAACCAGACACAACATAAATGTAATTCTCTCTCAACAATTAGCAGCTTAAGATCTATCAACTACAGTGGTAATGTTCACACGTTCACAAGTGTCATTTCTGTACTTTTCAATTCGTGCAAGTGAGTTTTTACTCTTACACACTTTGATAAAACACGCTTACAGTCTAGTAATCACTCCTACTGAGGGCATCACCCAGCATACACAGCACACAGACAGCAATGGTAACTCTTAGAGCCACATTCAAAATCCCCAGCTGCACGTGGGGGCGGGAACCGTAATCCGACCTGTGTTGGTTTGTTTTTTTTTTTTAATCATATTTGGCTTTGTTTGGGATGCATATTTTCCGAAGCTGAAAGGCAGCTCCTTGCTGGAACTCACTTGGAATTCAGCATTTCATCCAACTGTACCTCTGAGGAACAGGAAATCAGAAAACAAAACCAAATGCCGCAAAGACCACGTGAACATTATGCTCGTTATCAAGACGTGGCTAGCAAGGAAGGCTTGATCCCAGTTTTTCCTGGAAGCAAATTTTTACCTTAATTGAGTGGAACCGGCTCAGGGGATAGGGAAGACCCCACCCAGTCAGTGAAGTATAAAATGTAACCTTACTTTTGCTTCTTCAGGAGCGGGTGGAATAGAAAGCCTTCTTTGCTAGGGTGCACTGAGTATCTTTCCAAAGAACTGAGATTGGAGCAGACAGAAGTGCCGTTCAACGATCATGTAAAAGGTAAAATGTTAGTGAGACTCTACAACCTGAACAGTCATCCAGGCTGCCATCAGCCTCACACACAGCACTAACCATTCATCCAGGAATGCTTCATTTCACAGGGAATGCACGCAGTCTTTAGAAGAGAAGAAGCGTTAAAGCGAGGAGACGTTTCCACCCACAGAACTGTTAAACCATGAGAGCGAGGTTACAGCAGAACTCTGAACAGATAACTCAGGGACAGCCACAATGCAAAGAAACTCAGAGGCAACAGGGATGGGCAGGCGAGAAAACGGATGCATGGTTACAAACAGCATTAGGTGCAGACAACTGCTGGGCCTGGGGAATAATCAAGGGACAGGACAGCTAGAAAGCCATTACTGGGCCTGACCTGGCCTGGAGGAGGTCCTTCCTGGGACAGATGAAGAGGATGGACAGTCAGTGGGGGCATGTTTGGCTGGGAGCTCAGGGAGCTTCCGGAGGTGTAAACCTTCCTTTGATAGAAACTGTCCCAAAGCCAAAAAAAAAAAAAGGAATAATTTTAATCCATCTAGCTAGTGAATTCCGGTGCCCTCCAAACGTTGTAGTCTCTCCACAGTTCAGGGGACTCAAAAGTTCTTAGAAAAACTGGAGGATTGTGGCTAGAGTTGTTTCCAATAACTTCATGGGGCGCTCTTCCCCTCTCTGAGAGGTTAACCTGAAGCAGACAGTTAGGAGACACTGTGCTGGTCTGACCAGGTCGTGGTGTCCTGACACTTCTACCTAAAGTCACTGCAATATATTTAGACAGAGTTAACACTTTATCATTTGTATTTTCATCATTTGGCCGTGCTGCACAGCATGAGGGATCTTAGTTCCCCGACCAGGGATTGAACCCATGCCCCCTTCACTGGAAGCGCGGAATCTTAATCGCTAGACTGCTGGGGAAGTCCCAACATTCTTAGATACATGGGCTTGGGAACAATTTGTCTTGGGCCAGGACGTAAACTGGTTCCAATTATTTTAAAAGAAAATTCAGCCCCATGGTCCTTGTACTGGGCGGTGATTCTGAGAGGCCCGCAGAGCTGACGGGTATGCCGTCACCATCTGGGGCTGGAGGATGGGGTGAAGACTGGGGTACCTGAGTTAGAATGTCGAGATGATGACGGAAACCGCACGCTGACTCTGAGAAGGCCACGGAAGGCCGGAGCTGGCATGCAAGCCGTCGTCTCGCATGGACAGGCGAGGCTAATCTGGGGCTGGAAGCGTCCCCCAGCACAGGGAGGATGGGCAGAGCGTGCTGTGCATCTCTTTCCAGGGCAGAGGACGTCTGCCCCTTGCTCACTGCCTGGCTGCACAGGACAGAGGCCAAGAGGGACCAGCATCTGTGATTCAATACTATGAACATGAAAAGCCTGACCACGCTTTCAAGACAGGCTCGAAAAGTCCAAGTTCCACCAAGATGGTAGAACTGGTGATAAGACAGGGATAGAGGCTCAGCCTGTCTTTCTAAACTCTCTATATAAAGCTCCAAGGAGCACAGCTAATACGTCTGTCTTGATGAAGAGGAGGCTGACGACATGTTACACCCCAAACTTGGGTCCTTCTAACCTGACGTTTCCTTTCCTGCTCTCTAGGGAGAATCATCCTCAGTTGATTCTCTCAGGCAGACAGAATAAAGCTGTGAAATGAAGGCGGGCTGGGGCCAAAATACAGACACAAGATTTCATGTCACTTTGGTCTCGGTAGTTAGGGGGTGTTAAGAAATAAATTAAGAAAGCACGAGGAATGATTTATGACTCTCGTAGTGCAGTCTCAGATTTTCCTAGAGACAACCCCAGCCCAAAGTCACTGGGTGAACCTAAGTCTCGGGGCAGAAACGTCTCTACCCTGTCACGCTGGTTTGCGGAGACAGCCCCCCTCTCCCTGAGCACCCCTCTCCTCTCCAACCAAGCCAAGCCCATTGGGGGAGGTGTGGAGTGGCAGGACATCAGAAAGCAGCAGCAGCAGCCAGGGGGGAGCTGAAGCTGTGTCTCAGGACGAGGGCATCAGAGAGCGGCATTCACAGCAAGTTCTCTCCTCAAACTGTTTCAGGACAAGAGGGGCAGCACACTTAAATATCCACACATCTCTTCATTTAAAAACAGCACTTCTTTATTTCAAAGGAGGAAGAAAAAAAAAAGACCCTCCCAACCCTTTCCAAAAAAACCCAATAGTAATAATAACAATAATAAAAAATCCTATTAGAAACCATAAGGAAGCACTGAGAGTTTGAGTATTACATTCTTCAAGTATGCTGTTCGGATTTTTTTGTTTGTTTGTTTTTTTAAGTTGGTGACCATACACATCTTTTTTTAAAAAAAACCTTAAAAGTGCGGCCATGGGATTTGTTTAAAATTAAGCAGTTAGAGGGCTACTTCAAAATACTGTAGTAGGACTGTGCAGTGATCCTTGGGGTGTGATGTCCTTTTTTGTATCCTAGCAAAGGTTACGGGACCAGGCTCCAAACTGATCATACTTCCAGGGTTAGCGTGAGTGGCCAACTTGGGTGAGAAAGCCAGGGAGATCCACGTGTTCTTCCATGGACAAGGAAAATCCACCCCGAGCGCAGAAACTCAGACATGGAATGTGGTAGGGCTTCACAGTAAAGTTAGTCTGGGACGGGGAGAGGCGGTGCGCCCAGACAAGGCAGGGTGTTAGGTTCAACTGGTTTCCCTAGTCAGGTGTTCACGCGTCTTTTTAGTGGGTTTTAGTGCAGTCCTTCAAGCCACAATTTAGAATGCCCTTCAGTGTGCTCCAGAGGGTTGGTTCATGTAAAAGGACTGTTTTCAGATTTGCATCCCAAGGAAAATCATGCTACATAAAAGTGATCCAAGATTGTTGCCCAAAAAACTTCTTGGATAAAATCTAAAAAATACTATTGCAATTGCGTCTTTTGAGGAAGAAGAAGAAGAAGAAAAAAAACATTATTCTAAATGTAAACAGATTCACTCAACTCTTGTTGCTGTAGAAAACTCCAGAGGAGGGAAGTGGCCGTCTACGTCCTCGCCGCATGCACTCGCCGGAGGGGAGGGGAGCACTGCGTTCCGGGCGCCGGCAGCATCATCTGGGTGAGGAGAAGAAGCGCTGCACGTAGCCCAGGAGGGCGTCCCAGTGCTTCCAGAGAAAGGCGATGAACACCACGAGGAGCAACGTGCTGAACGTCCTGCTGCGAGTCTTCATGAGCGGGACCACGCAGTTGGCGACCGTGGACACGAAGACCAAAAGGACCGCCATGACCGCCAGGAGGATGTTGATGAGCTTGCCCAGCAGGTTCCGGGCAGTGGCGTTCTCCAGCCCCTCCAGCTGAACCACCTGCTGCTGCTGCTGCTGCAGCTCCATCTTGGAGATGCGGGTCTGGCACGCCTCCAGGGCCTCCTGTGGGCCAGACAGGGGAGAGGTAAGCCTTGGGACGCTCATGGTGCCCGGAGCAGCTGGCAGGCCCCGCAGGGCGGCCAGACGCATCCCGAGCTACGTCAGAGATCTGAAGTGTGCGCGAGTCTTGAGTGTGAGGGGCCACGGCACAACTCACGATTCAAGCAACTAATATTTACTTTTTGATTACCATTCAAGCAACTTGATTCCCCTCTGCTGCGCTCCGCTGCATTCAGCCACAGTCAGATCTGGTCTTGAACATTCTAATGACAAGACCTCAAACCCACGACTGCGTCTCTCTTTTCTTCCCCCATGTAACAATTACTAATTCGAGTGGCACAGGACACACGCACTTGCTCACCGTAACAGGACATACAGGCTCCCTTGGTATTTTCCTCAATCCCGGTCCCTGCCCTTGGAGTGACTCTGCCAGTCTGGTGTTCACCCTTTTACCCGTGTTTAAGTCTACATACAGATGTCCTTAGGGAAATGCATGGAATTATTTAAAATTTTTCTACCTTCATGCAACTAGTATCACACCACGGGACTGGTCCACAACCTGTTTCTCACTTGACAGAGGGCCCTGGCGATACTCCACCTCAATGCATGGAGGCCCACCTGGTTCTTCTTAATGGCTACCTAGCATTTACAGCTTGCCTAGGTCACAGTTTATTCAGCCAGCTCCCTACTGGAGAGATCTGGGTTATTTCCACCTTTCTCACGGAACACTGGAGTGAACCTCCTCTGGACATATTACCAGGTGCTTTTCAAGCTAAGTAACTCCCCAACATCAGGCAAAAGGGCTCCCTGCACTGTCTTCTTAAGAAGATCTCTGTGAAGAGAACAGACACTGTGCCCAACACCTGACCCAGCGTTTCCTTTCATAACCTGCACCCACGGGTTCATATAAAATTGACCATAAAACTCAAGAGGACAGGACCTATTTCCTTAGCCGTGGTCCCTCCGAAGTTCAGCAGTGGTAGGAGCCCGGATTATGTGACCTTGGTTTCAGTGGGTGCTGGTTTCCTGGGATCTGAGGTGATAGCAAGGCAACTTGAGACTGAAGCTAAGCTAGAGAATGGACACACAACAGATACACCCCATTCCAGAAGGACCCTGGGAAAAAAACTAAAATGTAAACAGACTTCTGGGTCATGGAAAAGGGGGCATCTGGGCAAATGATCTAGACATTCCCTTGATTCCTTGAGGTTTCTGTAATACATGTCTCCTGTATTACAGCACCAAGACTGGTTTATTTCAGGATGCTTTCATAGGAAACCACCAGAGCTGCCAGAGAAAGGCAGTGAAAACCACAAGGAACAAAGCACTGAAGGTCCTGGTGTGAGTCTTTGAGTTTTCTCAGGGTTTTTAGAAATATCTCCCAACTGGGATGAGAAAAAGTTAAAATATTCTCTTTTGCCATGGATTAAACAAGAGTGCCATTAGCCTTCCACATTACCGCTGTTATTGTTGAGTTGGTCAGTTGTGTCCGACTCTTGGGTGACTCCATGGACTGTGTAGCCCGCTATTAATTCTCATAAATGGCCTGGTAGTGTAGCTGTATAAGGTGGATCTGGCAGTGAGGCTTCTGCCACAGAAGAAGACAGGTCAGGTGGCCCTGGGACCTGTCAGAGCATCTTCCGAAGCAGTAACCACAGACGTTACATCCGTGCTCGTCCATCTACTGAGACCATCCTGAGCCCAAGAAACATTTCCCAAGAAGCCAAGCAAGCACACCACCTCCAAATGGCGTAGACTTGAGAAATGCTGGTGGCTCAGATGATAAAGAATCTGCCTGTGATCCGGGAGACCCGGGCTTGATCCCTGGGTTGGGAAGATCCCCTGGAGGACGGGATGGCTGCCCACTCCAGTATTCCTGCCTGGGAAATCCCATGGACAGAGGAGGCTGGCGGGCCACAGTCCATGGGGGCGCAGAGAGTCACACACAACTGAGTGATTGACACTTTTACTTTGAGACACGCACCGCATTTGAAGAGCAGGTGTGTTACAGGCAGTCTAAGCTTCTTCTAATACTCTGCCCTCTCTGTCTTTGACCCTAAACATTTTTTTGTGTGCACGGTAAAAATACATACTATAAAATCTACCACACATAATATAACATCTACCATTTGCTCCTTTTAAAGTGTTCACTTAAGAAGCATTTATAAGTTCACCATGTCGTGTAACCATCGCTCCTATTAAATTCCAGGATGTTTCCATCATCCCCAGAATAACTCCCTCCCCTTTAGCCATCACTCCCGTTCCTCTCCCTCCAGTTTCTGGCAACCACAGATCCACTTTCTCCGTAGACTTGCTTACTCTGCACGCTTCACGTAAATGGACTCAGGCACTGTGCGGCCTCTGCGACCGGCTTCTTGCACTGAGCTCCATGTTTTCGGGCTGGACCCAGGCTGGGGCAGGTGTTGGTGTGTCATTCCTTTTTTTTCCCCTTCTGTACTGTGGTAACACATATATGATGTAAAATTTACCACCTGCACCGCTTCTAAGCGCAGGGGTCAGTGGCATGACACGTTTGTGCTGTTGTACAATCACTGCCACCTACCTCCACGCTCTTCTCATTTTAGGAAATTGAGACTCTGGACCCATTAACCAGTAACCCGCCCCAAGCCCCCAGCCCCTGCCCCGAGCCCCTGGAAACCACCATTCTGCCTTCTCAGCCTTCTGCTTTTCCATCTGGCCCACCGTGCTGACCTGGATGTCCCGGGCCCGTTCGTAGGACTGGTACGCAATTTTCTCTTCCATGCTGGCCAATTCCTGCTTCAAGTTCAAGATCTCATTCTGGTGGAGCTCTGTCAGGTCATTCAGCTGCTCTTCTAGTCGTTCACATCTAACGAGAGGGAGAAGTGACATGGTTCACGTGCTCTGTATTTCTGTTGGTTATTATTCACATCCAACCCCCCAAATCCGTTCTGCAAAGGAAGAAAACGAGCGCACAGAGAAATCAGGCAAGTGGCCTGGGTGACAGGCATGCCAGTGGGCACAGCTCTCGGTCCCTGGGACGGACAGCTTCTCACAAGACCGCATCACAGCAGCAACAGGGCTCTTCCACATTCTTCCCAACACAAGGTATTTGCAGCAAGGCCAGCAGCCCTGGTTTGCTTTGAGCAGACCCATTACAAACGAGGCCGCTCTTACTCTGCCCCCAGCGGCATATGGGAGAGGCAAAAACCCGAGGTCGTTAAGCGGTCTCATCAGAAGATACACAGCAGGCAAGTGGAAACTGACCTTCCAGCAATCACCAGGAGCTTATTCCGACTGGGGCAGGTCACTCACTCACCTGGATGTTCGTCATTCAGAGCCCACCGTCCCTACTGCCAAGCACAGTGCCCGGCACAGGGTCAACAGACGTTTACTGAGCACCTGCTGTGTGCCTGGTTTGTTCAAGGTTCTGGGAATGCTGCGGTAAGAGAGACCAAACGCCTGCCCTCAGGAGTTCACAGCCTACAGTGGTGGTGGAAGGCAGTAAAACCAAGACAACTGCAGGTGGGTAAGTGAGCCGGAGATCGGGACGGGGATACGGCAGCGTGCCCGGCGGCCCTGGACTGCTCGGGAAGACCTTTTCCCAACCCTGAGAGCTGAAACCTGGGTGATGGCATGAACAAGCCACATGAAGATGTGAGGGGAAGAGTATCTTAAAGCCGAAGGAACTATCTTAAAGGAAGTATAAAACTCTTGAGATGAGAATTGACTTGGCAGATTTTAGAACAGAGAGGAGGGACAGTGTGGCTGCAGCTGAGAAGAAAAGTGGGGGAATGCACAAAGAGAAGGTTCCTCAGGAGCAGGGAGCATATTTTGTTCATCTGGTACCTCTAGCACTTCAGACTCACATGAAAAGGTTCATTCTACATGAAGACGGGACCTGGGCAGGGCACCGCGGATCCGTGGGACTGGAACCGTTTAAAAGGAAGAGATCATAGAGACTGGACAAAGAACACGGGTGAAGGGCGGGAGGTAGAAATGTACAGACTGGCCAGAACAGTTGGGGGAGAAAGAAATTCTGCCCTTAAGAGGCAGGGAAGGCAGGGGGAACCTGAAATAGACAGTACATGGACCCAAAGCAGATGCTGAGGGGGGAGGCTGACATGAGGAACACAGGGCTGCCTGCTACTGGTGAAGCTTCCGGCAGGTTGTGGGTGGAATTCAAGGAACCAAAAAAAAAAAAGAAAGGAAAGAGCTAAGTCGGTAGGGGAAAGGCTGAAGACGACACAGTGAGAAGCCCCGACAGGGAGGAATCACACAGCTCCAGCTGACGGTGACTAGAAACACGGAGGGCTCATCCCAAGAGGAGGATACACAGTTGGGGATCTACATACTTCAGGTTCTACCGAGTTCGGATGGAAAATATTAAAAAAAAAAAAAATCCATCAAGTTCTGAAACCTAAGAGGTGCATTTACTGGGCACCAGCAGATACCTACAGAGCATCTACACTGTATGCAGACCTGAATGTACTCTAGGCGAGCTCCACCACACGGGAGGGTGTGCACGGGCTCCATAAGGGGCTGAAGCATCAGCAGACTTCACTACTTCTGGGGGTGGGGTGGGTTCCTAGAACCAACTCCCCACAAATGCGACGACTGGGTGCTTCTCAGACAAGCACACACCTAACACTGGCATGAAAGTCTCAGCAAACTTTGTATTTAAAAAACAGAAATGGCAGAACAAAGGCAAACATTTAAACTACCCGTCCCTTTCGTGTTTAACCAGATGTGCGGTACACAAACTCGAAAGGAATCCATGGAAGTTCTCTGTTCGAGGTCGTCTTTATGTGGCAGCGGCATCAGCAACATTCTCCCTTCTAATAATTATGGAATGAATAATCAGATCCTAAACCCCACTCCTCCTCCATGAGACACAGATTAAAAATAAAGGTCCAGCTGACCCTCTTTGCTACATTACTGACTCCTGTTTAGTTCTCCTGCGTCCTTGATAACAATCTCTGTGCTGCTTTCTTGCCCATCGAAGCCGTCACCGGAGTGACCTGAACAACGGATCGGGAAGGTTTCCACTTTGTCTCTGACTCAGGCGGATTCTCTGAAACTCTGCCTTTTTACGTCATCTGTGGGCCTGGGCACACACTTGGAAACAGTGCCACCTCTGGAGCTGATTTTGCACCACATTTTCCGTCAGTTCAGTTCAGTCGCTCAGTCGTGTCCGACTCTCTGCGACCCCATGAATCGCAGCATGCCAGGCCTCCGTGTCCATCACCAACTCCCAGAGTTCACTCAGACTCACGTCCATTGAGTCCATGATGCCTTCCAGCCATCTCATCCTCTGTCGTCCCCTTCTTCTCCTGCCCCCAATCCCTCCCAGCATCAGAGTCTTTTCCAATGAGTCAACTCTTCGTATGAGGTGGCCAAAGCATTGGAGTTTCAGCTTCAGCATCAGTCCTTCCAAAGAAATCCCAGGGCTGATCTCCTTCAGAAAGGACTGGTTGGATCTCCTTGCAGTCCAAAGTCTTCTCCAACACCACAGTTCAAATGCATCGATTCTTCGGCGCTCAGCTTTCTTCACAGTCCAACACTCACATCCATACATGACTACTGGAAAAACCATAGCCTTGACTAGACGGACCTTAGTCGGCAAAGTAATGTCTCTGCTTCTGAATATGCTATCTAGGTTGGTCATAACTTTCCTTCCAAGGAGTAAGCGTCTTTTAATTTCATGGCTGCAGTCACCATCTGCAGCGATTTTGGAGCCCCCCAAAATAAAGTCTGACACTGCTTCCACTGTTTCCCCATCTATTTCCCATGAAGTGATGGGACCAGATGCCATGATCTTCGTTTTCTGAATGTTGAGCTTTAAGCCAACTTTTTCACTCTCCTCTTTCACTTTCATCAAGAGGCTTTTTAGTTCCCCTTCACTTTCTGCCATAAGGGTGGTGTCATCTGCATATCTGAGGTTATTGATATTTCTCCCGGGAATCCTGATTCCAGCTTGTGCTTCTTCCAGTCCAGTGTTTCTCATGATGTACTCTGCATAGCAGTTAAATAAGCAGGGTGATAATATACAGCCTTGACATACTCCGTTTCCTATTTGGAACCAGTCTGTTGTTCCATGTCCAGTTCTAACTGTTACTTCCAGACCTGCATATAGGTTTCTCAAGAGGCAAGTCAGGTGGTCTGGTATTCCCATCTCTTTCAGAATTTTCCACAGTTTATTGTGATCCACACAGTCAAAGGCTTTGGCATAGTCAATAAAGCAGAAATAGATGTTTTTCTGGAACTCTCTTGCTTTTTCCATGATCCAGCGGATGTTGGCAATTTGATCTCTGGTTCCTCTGCCTTTTCTAAAACCAGCTTGAACATCTGGAAGTTGAACACGGTTCACGTATTGCTGAAGCCTGGCTTGGAGAATTTTGAGCATTACTTTACTAGTGTGTGAGATGAGTGCAATTGTGCGGTAGTTTGAGCATTCTTTGGCATTGCCTTTCTTTGGGATTGGAATGAAAACTGACCTTTTCCAGTCCTGTGGCCACTGCTGAGTTTTCCAAATTTGCTGGCATATTGAGTGCAGCACTTTCACAACATCATCTTTCAGGATTTGAAATAGCTCAACTGGAATTCCATCACCTCCACTAGCTTTGTTCGTAGTGATGCTTTCTAAGGCTCACTTGACTTCACATTCTAGGATGTCTGGCTCTAGGTGAATGATCACACCATCGTGATTATCTTGGTCATGAAGATCTTTTTTGTACATTTCTTCTGTGTATTCTTGCCACCTCTTCTTAATATCTTCTGCTTCTGTTAGGTCCATACCATTTCTGTCATTTATCGAGCCCATCTTTGCACGAAATCCACCATGTTTTAAGTTCAACAAATGCCACGAGATTAGGTTAACGTACTGTCTTTGTATGACTGTCCTATTAAACCCACCGTGTGTGGTGGTGTCAGCATTGGATGATTCGTTATCCTCTCCCCTCACCACACAGGGGCTAGAGGCTTTTTAAAAATGGGGTGTTCCACTGTGTCAGCTCCTTGGGATTTAGGGGAAGGGCTGGGCTGGGCTGGCAGCAAAGGACTCTCCTAAGCTAGGGCCGATGTGGGGTGGCAGGGCGGGGAGCCTGGCAGTAGTGGCAACCAGCCTGCATGCTGACGGCGGCAGACTCAGGTGACATCTCTGCTGTGTGGATCACCTCAGTCTCTCAGCCACAAACTGTACGGTCTTTCAGGCTTTCCAGGAAAGTTAGAGACAATCATTTCATTAAACCTGGCTCACAAATACCATTAAAACAGATTAAAAAGGAAGAGCAGCAGCAGCTACCATTTCTCCAACGCTTATGATGTAAACTGGGGCTTCAGCAGTAAAGAATTCGCTGCAATACAGGAGCTGCACAGGACACGGGTTCGATCCCTGGGTCGGGAAGATCCCCTGGAGGAGGGCATGGCAACCCACTCCAGTATTCTTGCCTGGGAAATACCACGGATAGAGGAGCCTGTCAGCCTACAGTCCACAGGGTTTCGAAGAGTCAGACAAGACTGAGTGACTTAGCTGAATCGATTTAGCATGGATTATATAAATTAACTTCCACAACCCCAAGAAGACAGTAGGTAATACCTTTACTTTACAGATGAGGAATCTGGAGCTCAGAGAGATACAGAAATTTGCCCCAGGGCAGAGAAATTAAGTAGGGGAGCGAGGACTTCATCTTGAATCCAGGTAGGTCTGACTCTAAAGCACAAGTTCTTAACCATTCAAGAAGGCCAGATGAATTCCCTTCGTAAGAAGGATGAGTCAGGTCTAAAGTGGATTCAAATCACACAGCTCCAAAGGGGCCTGGACACTACCACACTGACTGATGGTTTTGAAGCTTTATGTCAAGGCAGAGTCAACAGGAGGACTGTAATAAAAAAGATTATGGACCTAGAGTAGGAAAGAGGATGATAACAAGTGTTGGTGAGGACGTGGGGAAATTCGAACCCTGGTATACAGCTGGTGCAACTGTTCTCTGGAAAGTAAGTTTGGAGTTAAACATAGTTACCATGTGCCCCAGAAATCTCACTCCAGGTGTACACCAGAGAGAAATGAAGACTAACTTCCACTCGAAATTCGTATACAAATATTAATAGAAGTATTATTCATAATGGCCCCAAGTGGAAACAACCCACTATCAAGTGATGAATGGATATATAAAGTGTGGTCTACTCATACAACGCAGTGTTATTGCGAAAGAGAAAGAAATGAAGTAATGACACACGCTACAGTATGGATGAGCCTTGAAAATATGTTAAGTGAAGGATGCCAGTAAGGAAAACTGAAAATTGTATGATTCCGCATGCATGAAGTATTCAAAATAGGCAAAGCTATAGAGGCAGAAAGATTAATGGTTGCCAGGGGCTGGGGCAGGGTAGAGGAGATTGTAGACTGATAAAAATGTCCTAAACTGATTATGGTGGTGGCTGCATGTATCTGTGGATATACTAAAACCACTGATTTTCGTATCTCAATAAAGCTGTTAAAAAAGATTACAGTAGTTTACTTTGAAATGCATAAAAAAACAGATAAAGGATAGATAGATGGAAAGATATACAGTAAGATAATACATTACTAGTATGGGAGTTAACTGTACACTTTTTTCCCCCAAGTCTGCAGTGTGTTTGAAAGTTTTAGAATAAACATCGGGGGAAAATGACTACAGGTATTACAGCCAGGAGCATTCAGGTTCGTGAGTCCTTTGCGAATTCTACCCCTCAAAGTTGCACGGTCTCAGGTCGGCTCACTTTACATAGCAAATTCCTTCATCTGTAAACTGAGGTTAATAATCTACCTTGAAACATCCGTTTGAGTACACAGGAGGTGTTAAAAAATGTGTTTCTCTTTTTTCCATCTTCAGTTAACTAAGAACACAGTGGCTGTTTTGAAAATGTTTCTAGTTCATAATGAAGAAGGCATCAGGTGAATACTTGCTTCCTGAAAAGAATTCATGGGAATTTGAAAACCTTTCTAACCAACCAAGTATTTCCTGTGGTGACTGATTCACGCCTTAAGTCTCTTTTAGACTCATCAGCAGTCCGCGTCATTGGGCTAACCGCAAAATAAATCCAGTCTCTCACACCCTACTTTACATGCTTCTAACATGATCACTATTTCACATACCTCCCTCCTTTACCCTTAAGAGTTGTTAAAAATCAGTATGTTACAAAGAGAAATACACCAAAAGTATTGTTTGAAAGGTAAAAAATTTAGTTCCCTGACTATAAAGAATCTTAAATTCTAGGGAACAGAAGAAGCCTTGTTAAATCTCTTTCCATCCAGGAACTATTTCTACAATAGCCCTGACAAGGAATCTCTCTGTGAACACCTCCAGGGGCAGAGTCTCATTTTTCTTAAGAGTTGCTTTCACTGCTAGATAGATGCAGCTATCCCTCTAAAACTGAACGGAAACCTAGCAACTCCTCGCTCACACCAAGTCCCTCTCTCAGCTACATTACTTGTGATGCCTGCCTTCAGCAATAAGAGGCAGTGCCCATGGATTCCATAGAACCAAACCTTGGTACAGTCTTGATTGCACACGCATCTGTCAGTATCACTCTCTCTCGCCTCGTGTTATTTGTAAAGATGAGCCTGTATTCTATTCTGGGGGAAGACACAGAAGGCAGGAGGTAAGGGCAAGATGCTTTGGAGCCTGGAGGTGGGAGCTAACCACTGGACAGCCAGGGGGTCCCAGCATCCATCACTTTAAGGTAACAGGAATGACATGAACAGAAAGTCGCCAGGTGCCGAGTGACGGGCATATCAGGACATAAGATACACTTTCTCTGCCCCTCAGACTTTTAACACTTTAACATTTCTTTGAAATGCAAGCCTTGAATCCTATATTCTCTTCCGCAATTTTAGATCCAAACTGATGTAGACATTAAGAATTCCCAATGTTAATTTTTTAAGTCCCTACTTAATTAAGATTTACCAACCTGCTTGATTGAGTTCTTTCACTGAGTTACGTTCTTTTTTCTTTAGTATTTCTTTCAGCAAGGCTTTATAAGAGGTAATTTTACCTACATGTGTCTGAAAGTGTCTTGATTTCACCCTCTTCCTTGAAGAGCAAAGCAGGTGGGACAGAGCAGCTTCTGTGTGGGCCCCCCCCCCCCCCCCAGCCCTCTGGAGTATCACTGCCATCCTCCGGCAGTATAATGTCGCATGTGTTTGGTCTGTTCCACACTCAGTCTCTTTCATCACCTGGATTTCCTCGTGACGTTGGCAACTTTGGCTTCAGAGTCTTCCATGGCGTTCCCTCCTGCAGGTTATCTCCTCTTCTCAGGTTTCTTTTTGAGCTGTTTCGTGGCTTTGAGTTGTGACAAAACATGTTTTGCATACTTACACCTATGAACAGTTAAGATGATCTATCAGAGGACACTTGAGGCTGGCCCTTGGATTCTTTTTCAACCTGTCTGTAGAAGGGGAGATTCTATAATGATGTAACACTACCGATGAGTACGTAATGGTACATGTGAATCAAGAGTAAGTGCGAAGTCGTCAGCACGTGTTTCTAACTCTCGAACCTTATAAACCAGTGTCTGTCATATAAAGGTTACTAACACGTCAAAGGCTCTGGAAACCATGTTAGGACTGAATTTTCTTCACCCCACGTTATATCTAAAGGCTCTCCACCTTCACTGTTTCTGCTTTGTACCTTTTCTTCACTTGAAAATGTTTTTATTCTGTCACAGTTTGTCCCAGCCCATGAATCTGCTCATCTAGGTTTTAGACTCAAATCCTGACTCTGCAAAACACCAGTGTGAGTGACCCTGTTCACCTGTTAAGAAGTCTGTCTCCTCCCAAGGGTGGCTGTGAGGATTATTACACAGGAGATAGATGACAAATGTCTGGCAAAAAAAAAAGGCCAAGCCTAGCGGGGTGGTTCCAGGGGGCTGCTTGTCAGTGGCCACGGGATCCCAAGTGCTACACGGCTGCACTCTTCACGGCTTCCTGCTTCTGATTCGTTTCTCTAACCCTTCATTTCTTCATGTCTCCACGTTCTCAGTCTCACATATTCTGGAATTTTCAGCACTCCCAGTATACCCATGCTGCTTTCCCTATGAAATCATACAGGTGGGTTTACGGGGCAGGCATCTGTCCTCCACGCTGGGCACAAGCCTCTTACTTCTTGCCTCCTCATCAGGAGGCCAGCACAGGCGCACCGATGGCTCCGGCCATCACCCTGGCTCAAGTCCGCCAGGCGACTGAACTAACTGAACTAGCTGGCCTGTTCCAAGCTGTCCTTTAAATTGGTAAAAACCTTCCTATCTGCCTTCCTTTCATGGCATGTGTTGTGTATGTGTGTGAGGCAAAGTCTCTTGAATAAATTGTATCAGGTCTTTGCAAACCTCCAGCAAGAGTTGAGTAGAAAGTGTTAATCTTTACCCTGGGTTACCATGCCCTTGCAGAAAACGAAGGCTTTCAGAAACTGAACAATTTACTCACAGTTACATGGGAATTAACAGCAACACCCCTCAGGCTGAGTCTTCCTGAATGGGAAAATGTAACTGGTGCTCCCAAAGACAGCGCTTTATTAGCAGGTAGCTAACTAGCCAAGTGGCACTGGCGTAAGCAGAAGAGCTCCGTTTCCCAACAGACGAGACACAGACAGGTTAGGAGCCTTGCTGAGGTGGCACGAAGCTGCAGAACTCAGGGGTGAAGCAAAACCCACAAAGGGTCCAGCTGAAACAGCCCCATTAATTCATCTACTAGGCGTTTGTTTGCCCTCTTCAAGTCATAAGAATTACCTGGAGAGTGATGACTTTCTGAAAGAACAGAAAAGTTGCAGCTGTTATTGTGAAGTGGAAATCCTATCACACTCACACAAACAGTTGTGTTTGGGTTACCATAGTAGTAAAGCACCTCCAATCTGCAGGGAACATCAGGGAGGAGACCAAGAAAGCCATACACTTTGAGGCTTCTGCCAAATGTGACGAACAAAGAGGTTGGCAAGATGCCCCTGGTGCTGTGCAATGCCGTCCTCTGGGTTGTCTCAGTACCCTGAAAGAACTCGACTGGCCTGTCATTACTAAAACATTTTCCCTAATTTTCCCACCTGGGTCAGAGAAGTTCGGTCTCTCAGCTCTTTTCACAACCTGCAAATTGAAAAGCACAAACGTGACTAGGCTTAGCCACTTCCACTCAAATGTTTTTTTTCAGTGCTTCCAGCCTGAGAGGCTTACATAAACCACATGTGAAATTACAGTCTGCAAACAGCCTGGCCCAAAAAGCCCAGTAAAAAATGCTGTGGTATTATGTGCGGTGGTGGAGCGTGTGGGGTGGAGGGGTTTAGGGATCAGTCTAACCAATTAATCACTGTCAGCATCGAAATATCAAAAACGCCAGCAGAGATAAGGAGAACAACAAGAGCTACCTGGCCCACTAGGCCTTTTTATGTGACGTGTCTGCCTCAGAGACTCATCGAGACACTGCTCCGTAATCCTCACCTCCTTCCTCTCTGGGAGGTGCTTTGAAGTGTAACTTAGAAAGGGGAGGCTGAGAAAAAAAATGCCACAACCTCCCCCTGCTGGTGAGGTGCAGGGGGAGGTTGCTTCACGCTTCTCACTGCTTAGATCTGTTTCACTGTTGTCGTTTTTATAACTTCCACCCTGTCCCATACTGTTAGTCAGATGAGAAATCTAGACGACGAAAGGAAGGAAGAAAATGCTGTCACCAACTTTCCACTCCTCCCACTTTGAATATTATAGACTCTTTTGCTCCCTTTATTTTTCAGTGTTTACTTCCAGTCTGAATTCTAAAACGGAGAAGCCAGATACCTAGGGAATTCATAAAAAGAACACATCACCATTCTCTCCTTAAATATTAATGCCAAACCAGCAGAGGGTGAAAAAAAGGGAAACTAAACTGTGAATCAGCCTTTCACGTGTGATATTTTAAAATCAAGAGCTCCCTGTAAGGGACCTGTAACCCCTCATATGACACTACTTGAATTCTCTGGACAGGAAGGGTGGGTGTTCTTGGCCATACGAGTCTGTGACTTTGACTGGCACATGCTTCTCATGTGACTTAACGTGGAACACAAAGGAGCATAAGATGAATAATCTTACTCTGAGACTTTTAACTTAAAGGTCCTTCCTAAATCATTACAACTCAAATGCAGCGTTGACAGCTAAATATGATTTGAGCTTAACTATCTAGTAAACAGACAGCCTGAACACTGTACGATCTTTTTTGAAAACAGTAGGTTATATCGTACTTGGGGAGGTGAAACTCTTCTCCACCAAGATGCAACTGCTCTGTCTACAAAGTATTAAAATACATCTAGATTTTTTTTCCCAAGAGGAATTTAGAGCAGTTTATTCCAGGCTTTTAACAACAGGATCTGAGTCTAGTCTAGTCTGACCACAAGAATCTATCTGGGTTAAATTCACCAGTGGGGTGCTTCACTCTTAGGCAACCTACTTTCCTGCCCCCCGCCCCAAGCTTATTTATTTTTTTATTTTAAAATTAATTAAAAACATTTTTTTTCAAATTCTGGATTTCCCTGGTGTCCCAGTGGTTAAGACTCTGAGCTCTCAGTGGAGGGAGCATGGGTTCGATCCCTGGTTGGGGAACTAAGATCCCACATGCTGTGTGTCCAATAAATGAAATAAAACATTAAAAAAAATTTTTTTTCCCAAATTTTTATTTAACGCCAAAAACATTTTGTATAGGGGTACAGCCGAAAATACATCTAGATTTGCTGCACGTTCACAATGCATAAATGAATACTGGTCTTGGAGAGTGAAAATTCCCAACTGGGCCTGGAAACCTGTCCAATTCATCCACTGGATTAGTCAACACAGTAGTCACCTTCCTAGACCAAAGACAAGCCAGGCTCTTTGGGGCCGCATTCCTGACAAGTGAGAAAGCTGGGTGAGCGCACAGCTGGGAACGCACCACCACTCTTTGGGTGTGGCTCAGGAGTGTGGAGCCATCTCTGAGAGCCTGTGGGGCTTCCCTGATTGGGCAACAGGTCACCAGGACAGGACGGCTGAAGAATCCTGTGGAACAGGTATTGAGAGGAACAGGGAGGACTAGGTCCCGGCTGACTGACACCAACAGGCAAGCCTGGCAGCAGATGAGTGCATTATCTCCCCAGCGTGTCGTAGAGACCCGAGGCGGTTTCTGCCAGTGCTGGGCCTGAATGCGCAGACACGGCGGGGGCTGGAGACAGGACGTGCAGTGGGAGCCTGAACGCGCCCCTGGCTGAACTGGGGGAAAGAAAATCGATTTCCCCTCCTTACCTTCTGTTCCCTTATTTATGTCGAGGCCCAAAAAGAGACTAGGAAAGACTCCACTAGCCTTCAGTTGAAAAGGAAAAAGCACAGTTTCAGTCCCCAGTCAACAACAACCAGTCCCCCTAGCTTTCAGGAGAGGCAGTGAGTTATCTTAAAAGACAAAAAGCAGCAGATGCCTCAAGCACAGAGGGAATAAATAAAGGCTACAGGGGGAGACGGCGATGACAGCTTTCTGATATCCTGGCGCTGCTCACACCATCCTGGCTGCCCCCACAGACGCTGCCTCATTTAGTAATCTCCACAACCCTGCACCACAGACATCGTTTTTATGCAGGAAACTGAGCTTAGGTGAGCCACACCAGCTCACAGCACTCACCAGCGTCAGAACTGGCGAGCAAATTCAGGCCTGCGCAACCTTTTTTAACGAACAAAGCGGTCACTGTATTTGCTCACGCTTCCATCTGTCCGCCCTTCTCCCCGCCCACCTCAGCACCTCTACAGGGCTAACCTGGGAGGAGCCCACCTGCGTGGGAAGTCTCTCAGGGGGAAGGCCTTACCCTCCGAATGAAGGGTCTGTCTCTGAGGTGCACCTCTCAATTGGGCTTTTTTCCCTCTTATAAACGCAGAACCAATTTGAGCCAATATTCTCAGTTTCTATTTCAAGCTTATGGCCAAACCTGGTCTGCATACCCTCTGCAGACTCTCAGATTGACTGACAGTTGACAGACGGGTTTAACCTAAGAATACGGGGCTACCACAGCTGTATCTGACTGTATCTCTGTCTTATGCCCAGTGACAGGAAAATAAATTCATACTTAACAACAGCTTCTCTAGTTAGAACTCCAGTGGCCGGTGCCTACCTGGGTGGGCCTCACCACTGACTGCTCTGCAACGTGTGACAGCTGCTCATGGGGACAGGCTCCTTCTGTATTTTTGCTCTTATGACTCAGTGCAATTTAAAATATCCCTGGGCTTAATACAAACAGTCTCAGAAGCCGATTTCCAAAGAACAGCAATCCCCTTGAAATAGAAGCTTTCAAACGGCATTACTGCTCATCAACACCAGGAGGGTTTTTTGCCTGCCTGATACAACACTGCTGCCTGCAGGCAGTCGCTGAGCAAAATTCTCTGGGAAAGATGACAACATGAACCTGTAAGACTACTGATGGACTGTTTTCCTGGTTCTCTCCTGGTTTCAATGCACTTTGCCATAGCGGAATTTCTTCCTACAGTAGCTCAGCAAGGTACATTCAATTTGGGAACAGGACTAAACCTCCAGCTTTTAGCAGCCAATTAAATATATGTTAAACCATTTTACTGTGTGACCTGGCAGAAGTCACTTTATCTTTCTGGGTCTCAGGGGACTCATCTCTGGAATGAGATTACACTAGATATCTAAGGGCCCCCTCTATCTCTGATGTACGAAAGTGAACCCAGTTGCCCCGAACCAATCTGTAATAACACTCTAATGGGATGAAGAGATTAGATGGACAAAGAGAATCTGATGTCAGCACAGATTCCATCACTTAAAAAAAAACGAACACAGCTATATATCCTGTCTCCTGCCTCCTCAGATATACGATCCCACTCATACCTGAAAGTCCAAAGCAAAGCGCAAAGACTAAACACCTAGTTAGGGGCCCAAGGTTGAGGCGGAGTTCAGATCCAAGCTCTGCAACACTGACTGCCTGGGCTAAGTGCGTGTGGGCGCTGAAGACACACTCTTCACTTGTGGCACAATCATGTGGGTGAAAAGAGGTTTCTGAGGAATTCTGATGATTCCAAAGAAGATGGTCTTGGGCAAAACTCTTTTCCCTGGTGCAACTCACTGGTGTAGAGACCAATGGGAAGCACTCACCAATGAAGCGGCTGATGGTATTGAGAAAGGACTCTGAAAAGGGGGAAATCAGGATGGGGCAGTGGAGGTTTACTTAAGTAGGGGTCCCTTATTATTCACCTAAAGTGCTGTATAAGCTTGAGCATTCACAGAATTTTATAGAATATGTTAAGAATAGAGAGAACTTTTACAGAAATAGACACTGGGTCCTCAAAAAGGCCCTAAAGCTCTTGCTATTAAAGTCAATGCTTCTTAGAGCTAGACTCTAGGTTAGTCTGTCAATCAGACAGATTTCAGGGTTGACTTTGGGAAAATACTTGTCCTGGGATGAAGAGACCCCAGGCTTTGGGGTCACATTAAAGTGGGTGTGATTCCTGGCTTTACCATTTACAGAGCAATCTTTGGCAAAACTTAAAACCTCACTGGGTTTCAATTTTCTCATCTGTAAACTTGGGTTTAGGGTTTCCCAGGTGGCTCAGTGGTAAAGAATTCACCTGCCAATACAAGAGGTGTGGGTTCTGGGTCGGGAAGATCCCTTGGAGAAGGAAATGGCAACCCGTTCCAGTATTCTTGCCTGGAGAATCCCATGGACAGAGGAGCCTGGCGGGCTACAGGCAGCGCAGTCGCAAAGAGTCGGACATGACTGAGAGACTGAGTGCACAAAACCGGGTGCAGTGTGCCTACAGGTCCACCGTGAGCGTCAGCAAACATTCAGGAAACATCTAGCGCAGTGGGCATCCTAGGGGTTTACTGATGCTGCAGAGGCAGAGTCCTCTTCCTCCTCTTCCTCCTCTTCCTTAACCACTGTGCCTGGCCTCCCTCCTGTCAACTCAGATGCTAGTAAAATAAACTAAGGCAGCGAGAATAAGCAGAAACCCATCTAGAGCAGCCATGGACACATTAATGGGTTTCCTGGTCACAGAAGAGTCTCATAAGTCCAAGCCCTTCCAGGCCTGGAACAGAGCAAAAACAGAAATCCGCAGAGAGAGGCTGCTGCAGGCAGCTCACTCAGAGAGTGGAGAAGGTGTGGAAAGGACAGAGAGCAACTGCCCAGGACCATTTACTGCAGAAGCATGTATGCTTCTACCTGCACTGGGCTGAGAGTATCCCTCTAGGCTAGAACACCACTGTTGTCAGCTATTTCCACTCACATCAGGTTCAATGTACTACTCCGTTAAAAGAAGGGAGAGAATGCTGCAAAAATGCTTAAAATGTGAAAAGTTGTGGGCCTTAAAGAATACACTACAATCCGCGGCGGAAATCTCATTTATGTAAAACAGTCCAAAGACCAACAAAATTAGATAAATATATTTACCGTGTAAAGACATATGGAATAGAGGAGAATTCCCTTATTGCTCTATACATGGAAATGTATGCTATATGGAAATACTGCTGCAACGAAATAACTGAGTAAACGGTTGGTGACTTTTCCAATGCTTTTCTTGGGGGGGAAAAAAGATTCCGTTTAAAGGAAAGACCACGCTCAGGCTGAAGTGATGTGGCAGACATGTCTTCCTCCTGCCCCTTCAGGTTTGAAAATTCACAAGTTCCTTTTATTCTCTCTTCATTCAGAAAACTAGGCATTCACTTTCCAGAATTCAAAATGCAATGAAAGGAGTGCACCTCTCCTCACGTCGCAAGTGGCTTGGATGTGATTCTTTTAATGAGGTACTAATGAGGAGCTAAAAGTTCTGTCCTGTCTGTGAATTATTTTAAGTGGACACAGAGGTGGCCTTGGGAGACTTGTTTTTCAACTGCCCGATTTTCTCACACTGGCCTACACCGGACTTGACGGCGTAACAAACTCTATATGAATTTTAAGCTCTGGAAGAATTTAAAAACTGGAATGTTTTGCTTTCCTTTCAAAATAAAGAGGTCAAAGCAGGCAGTTGTTTTTCTGAGCAACTGACCATGGAACGCCCAGGTCTCCATGTTCAGGGCAATGTATTTTAATAGCAGCAGTAGCAGCTGCTACCTAACATCAATCAAGCACTACGGGGCCAGGCACTGAGCTACGTGCTGTGCATAAATTATTTCATTTAAATGGCACAATCATCCTATGAAGGACTATTATTATTTCTATGCTAGAGACGAGGAAATCAAGACTTAGAGAGGTTAAGAATCTTGTCCAGTTTGCAAGATCAGAAAGCGGCAGGCCTAGAATCTGAACCTGGGAGTTAGGTGTTTTTAGACTCTGCGTATGAGTCAGATTGCCCACTGCTTTAGATACTGTTTTCTAAGTATACTCTGTATGTGTGCTCAGTTGTGTCAGACTCTTTGCAACCTCGTGAACTATATGTAGCCCACCAGGTTCCTCTGTCCATGGAATTTTCCAAGCAGGAATACTGGGGTAGGTTGCCATTTCCCTCTTCATCTAAGTATATTAAAGAATATATAAAACAATGACATAAGAACAATCATTCACTTGCTTTTAGAACTTCATTTCTCTTTCCCACACTTCTCTTTTCTTCTCCCTTCAAGTCTTAAGTCAGAACTGAAGGATAGAAGAGTGAAGATTAGAGGCAGGACTGAGTGACATTTTTATCACCTGAAAAGGCCTTGCTGCTGTAACTCCTCTCGGAACTAACTGATACACGTGAACAATTAATCTCAGGCCCTGAAATTACCTCATAAAAGCAAATTTGAAAAAAAAAATCATTTTCATTATTTTTTCTTCCCCCAAGAGGTGAAGGGACTGTTCAATCCTTGACACTACAGTAAAAGTACTGAGACTCTAGATGCTAAGTGGGACAGGACCAGACGCAGGCCTTTCAGGGCTTAACCTGTGGCTGTGAGCAGGGCGTGTGGCTCCTGTAATACTGGCCCTTACATCTGTCTCAGAGAGGTGGCCTGGCTCTGGCTGACAACACCAGCCGTATGCGATGGGAACAAGAGGCAAAGACACAGACGTGGAGAATGGTTAAGACTGGTCTAATATGAATACAGTGTGTGCTGTGAAACACAAAAGAGAGGCTGGCTCCTACCCTTAGCACAGATTATGACTCCAAGCACTCAGTCCTTGGAGAATTTTCTAACTGCGTAGAACCATGTCATGTTTAAGTCCACTCTCATTCAAAGAGCTGGCAATCCATGAAAGTAACACACAGGCTTATCTAGATTTACTTCCAGTCTAAATCTTTCTGTATCAACTGCCCAGATAAGTGTGTTTAAAGGCAAGTATCTGCAAGGTTCAGTATGTTTGGCTGGGCTCTGTCTTTAATTTCTACAGAGTTCAGAGGGTTACAGATCTTTTCAGTTTCACGTAGTAGAGCTATGGGCTGCAATGGTTTGTGGTGCTGGGATTATAAGTAAGTAGGTGGAAAGCCTTGGCTCCATTTGGAAGTTGAAGACAGGAGGGCTACAGTGACTGGTGTGAGATCTTGGGAGTAATTTAACTCTTCTGGCCTCTCTTTTGCTCTCTCTCAGAACTCATGCCCACATCACACAACATATCTAAAGTGCTGTGGATACTCCAGAGAAAGACTCCACACAGACCTTTTAAAGCTGTGTCTCCGCAGACCCAGAGAACAGACTTGTGGGCGCGGGATGAGAGGAAGAGGGCGGGGCGAACTGAGAGAGGAGCGTGTTAACACAGACACTGTCATACATCCAGGACTCGAATTCCGTATCACTTACCTGTATCGCTCCTCCTGTAAGGCCTGCATTATTAGCGAATAGTCCCTCTGATAATGCTCCTTGAGGGTCTCAAAGGATTCCTCGAGTCGGGCCTGGGTTTCCCGGATCTCCTGGACCTCGTGCAGCAGTGCATCGAACCCTGAGCTCTGCATGTCCAAGGTGTTGGTTCTGGAGCTGGACGCTCCTACGGCGAGGCCGCCGGCGGTGCTGTTGGCGCCCACTGAGCCCGAGGTGGCGCTGGAACAGTCCTCCTCACTCCCATACTTGGGGCTGGACTGAAAGGTGGAAATGGCCCCCAAGGCCTTCCCTGCCTCGTCCACCTGCCCTTCCTCTAAAGAGTCCTTCAGGTTGGGGATGTTGTCGGCGCTGCCAAACTTATTTCGAATTAGAGACGCGATCTCTCTGGGCTTGGAGACTACGGCCCCAGCAGCCGAGTGGGTTGCCTGGGAGAAGCTGGACAGCCCCCCCTTGACGCTGTCCACCACGCCTTCGCTGAAGCCGGTCACTTTGGCGCCCACGTCCTTCAGCCCCTGGTGCATGTCCCTGAAGACATCCTTTGGCTGCCGGGGGATCCCATTCTGCTCCACCTCCCGGAGCTTCCGGTGGTAGTGCTCGAGCTTCTTCTGCAGCTGCTGGATGGTCTGGGCGGACTTCTGGTTCTTCTTCTCAAAGACCTGCTTGATGCGGGCGGCCTGCTGCTTGTCCGCACTGTTGGCCAGCTTCAGGTACTCGGCCACGTTGTCGTCCCGGGCCGTCTGTGCAATCTTGATTTGTTCCGTGAGCTTCAGGATCTTCTGCTGCAGGTGGGCAATAGCAGCCTTTGTGCGCTGAGGGTCTGGGGTTCCATCCACCGAGTCTGTGTGCAGGCTGCCATCTGTGCTGGAGGCCACCGCACTAGAGGTCTGGGCAAGGCTGCTCACTTCCAACCGCTCGATCTGGTGTGAAAGCAAGAGGGGGAGGTTAGAAGGAGCCCAGGAGGACTCGCTCTCCACCATCGATGGGCCCCAATGTATTGAAAAAGTTCACCTACTCAGCACAGAGCATTGTTCTAATTGTTTAAGTCACTCAGTCCTATCTGACTCTTTGCGATCCCATGTACTCCCACCAGGCTCCTCTGTCCATGGGATTCTCCAGGCAAGAATCCTGGAGCGGGTTGCCATTTCCTGCTCCAGGGGATCTTCCCCACCCAGGGATTGCACACACATCTCCTGCACTGGCAGGTGGATTCTTTACCACTGAGCCACTGGGGACACCCACTCAGCACAGAGTGCTGACCCAATTCCTCCTGTCCTGTACCAGCCCCCTTGCCCTCTTGGATACTGTCCCCAAACAAGCACACTTTGCTTTAAGTAAACCAGATACATGAGAAAAGATTTGCAGAGGCTGGAATCTGTGCAAAAGGTATTCGTTTTCTGCTAAAGGATTTCTTACAGTACTACTTTACATAATAAAGCTCTCCCAGTTAGTTTAAAGCATGAATTAATTCACACTCAGCACACATACTTGTGTTTAGAAGTTTATCTATGTACAACATAGTACATCTGCATTTCAATTTAATTATATGAAAACTGTCTCTGTATTCAGACACCACTGTATTCCAATTCTTGCTTTCAGATTACAGTCATCTGAAAATGTTGGTGAGAAAGGTAATTTAAGTGGCTATATATAAAAATCCAATTGTTATCACGTGTCTTTTTAATCAAACCACATCAAGGGGTACAGAATCATTTTGTCTGTTCCAACAGGGACACTAAATTGGAAGTTGGTGGCATGTGAAGGGGAGAATGGGAAGGTCCTGCTCAAAGTGGCAAGCATGAACATGACAAGGGCTTGAGAGTTAAAAGCCCAGATCACAAGTAGCTGTGATAAGCTTGGGCAAGGTAACATGAACTGTCTGGGACAGAGACAGAAGAGGTAAGTAATTAAACAAGTCAGGGACTAAGTTCAGGCCGTGTGTGAAGCTCAAATTTTGTCTGTTCTGTCTACTCAAAGATTTTGATTAGGCAAGGGACTCCAAAACACATACAATGACTATCTTCCTATGTGTGTGTGCAACCATTCAAGGGAGCCAAAGAAGAAGACAGATCGTTCAGATTTGAAAACTTCAACTATCAAACTTCAAAACCATCAGGCCAAAGCTAAGGGAAGGTTGAGTTTCTCTAATTCAGGAGAAAAAAGCCCTTCAAGAAGGTGTGCCTGGATGTGGCTTGTGGTGATGAATTAGGGCAGGGCCCATGCAAAAAGAGGATGAGATGGTTGGATGGCGTCACCGACTCAATGGACACGAGTTTGAGCAAGCTCCAGGAGACAGTGAAGGACAGGAAGGCCTGCGTGCTGCAGTCCATGGGGTCACAAAGAGTCGGACACAACTGGACAATGACAGCCATGCAAAAAGGCTTTGGACGCTGCTCTCTATTGAGCAGTGACAGCAAGAAATGATGAAATAACCACTGTGGGGTAAACAATTCCCACCAGGAGTGACGATGTGCAAGTTCACCACCCTGGAGAAAGAGGGGGCACATTCGTTCCCTTGTTTCCCATCCCTAATCTCATTTACCAGTAAACAAGATGGTAGTAAGAACTACATATAGGTTACTCTCATATTTGGAAAGGCCAAATCAGTAATTCTGTAATGACAATAACACACCAAATCTGAAATAGTCATGAAGTGCTGACCAGTAACTCGTCAGTCTAGACACATTTTCCCTTTCCCATCTTGGCTGTACCTCCTCAGTGTGCTGTCTGAGCAGGGACCATGCTGATTGCTAAGACACACGCAGTTCGCAACTGAGTTCAGTATATTACTACTGATGTGAATAGCAAGCAGTAATATTTTCCTTCCACATGAACAGAAGTGAACTACTGAATGCTGAAATAAAAGCAAAAGATAATCTATAACTGAAACGAGTAACAAAAATGACATTATGCTTCACTAACGAAACGAATACGTACAAGAGTCAGGGAGGAACCCGGTAACCGGGTCGGGTCCCTTCTCCATCCACCCTGCTCCTCTCTAGGCGCCTGCGAATCAGCGTGGAAGGGCCAGAGGGAAGACAGCAGCGGCGAGGAGGAGCCAGAGTTCCAGCTAACTGAGCTGTCCAGAGTTCCAACAGAAGCTCCTGGAAACCCACTCTGCTCAGGGCCTCGGGGCCACTCTCTCAGGCTGCACAGAGCTCCCATGGCGTGAGTTTCTCTCTGAATGGGATTTCCGATCCCGTAACTACCAGACATATCATTACACAATCCTGACTATGCTTATGCTTGACGGCTCCCCATCTACCACAGTGTAACAGGAAGGCAAACACGAAACACCTCTAGGTTGGGGACCACAAGCTTATGCATGGTCTAGTTTTCTTAGGCTCTTTCTTATCTGAGTATTAACTTCTATGCATCCTGTTGTCTGAGAAAGTGTCGACATGGAAATCAAGTGTCACTGTTACTCTGGGAGGACACACATGGATCACACTGCTCAAAAGATACTGTTGGGACTAGAATCAGGGTGTTTTAAATGTATTTATTATTTATTGAAATATATCTAATTTACAATGATATGTTCATTTCTGCTGTAGAGCAAAGTGACTCAGTTATACACACATATATACCTTGTCTTCCATTATGGTTTATCACAGAATACTGAATATCATTCCCTGTGAGATAGAATAGGATCTTGCTCTCAGAATCAAGGTTTGATTCCATCACTAAAATTGTAAAAACCTATATAAAGGTTCAACATAATTATTTACAAATGATCACAGTTTAGATGTGATGTTACTTCCCTGCACAGCAACTGAAGAGATAACCCAGTCTCTCTCTACTCTGGCTTCTCTGTCTGGGCTGTCTGGAGCCCCACTGTGTCCTTCCTGTGCCCGATTCCCACTTAGCATCAGCAATATGTCTGCGAGAATACAGCTGACAGAATCCGCTGTCCTCAGCCTCGAGAAAGAAGACTAACCCTCAGTTTCAGCACAAGGGTAGTTTACATTTGAAACCATGAATCCCTGGGCTACCCAGTAACTCCTCCCAATTTTGGCAAGCACTATTCTTAAAAAGGAAGAAGAGCAAGAGAAATCGGGAGAAGAGGGGAGGGAGCAGAAAGAAAAAGGAAGAAAGAGAAAGATACATTGAACTGCAGAGTTACAGGACAGGGGTGAGAATGCTCTCTGGGTATCGATAGCACTGTGAACCAAGTCCTTGGTGGCCTGAATACTTAGCACTGGAAGGGCTGACTCAGCCATGAGTTGTAAATGTACCAGCTGCAAAGTTTGCTTTCCCAAAAGTCTTTGCTAGCATACGAGGCTCTCCACATCTAACAACATAAAATTTCATTCCTACTTCACTCCAGACAAACAACTAAATTGCCAATAGGAAAAGAATGTTTTAAACCTTTTTAGAAGGCAGTAGTGGAAAATAGGAGAAGGTTTTCTTAAATGGGAAAAGGCAGAGATCAGAAAAACAAGACTATTAAATCTGGCTACAGTTCCTATAGCAGGGAAGCACAGGTTCTGGCATACACTGCTCGGGTTCAAAACTGGCTTTGCTACTTACTAGCCATGTGACACTGGGCAAGCTGTTCAACCTCTGTGTTTGTTTGGTCAACTGTACAATAGGGACAGTACTAACGCACACAAAATCACCTCAAAAACAGCCTGAAAAAGCATTGATATACAAGTAATACTCGTGACAATGATCCTGATCACCTGTGAACTTGGGGCTACAAGTCTAGTTTGTCTCAAACAGCCCTTTTCTGTTGAGAACCACTTAAGACCCCACTCTTTTCTACCACCAGCACTTTTCAGGTCTATCTTCATGAAGAACGAAGTTTTAAAATCATCTCGTGGGTGACACTGCGTATGTGACAATTCACTGAAACGTGAACTCTGGTGGGGTCTGCTCACTAGCTTTGGAGCTACTGATCCCACCATGTGCCTCGGCAGAATTGTGACCCGCCCCCCGGCCCCGCCAAAAAAACAACAAACCAAAACTGTATCATGGGTCACTTGGGAATAACAGAAACTTTCCATTTGAATCTATGTGTGCTAAGGGCACAACTGGAATGCAGCTCTCCAGCCAGGGTGCACAGCTTCACACGTCCAGTCTTCTGCCTTCAAGGGCACAATCTCCTTTCCTTTCCTGGCTGAGGGGAACCCAGTCCAGGCAGAGCCTCCTTCCGGGAATCTCTCCTGACAGCCTCCTGCTCCCAGTTGGATTCATGTGTGCAGTCGCTCAGTCGTGTCCGACTCTTTGCAGCCCCATGGACTGTAGCCCGTCAGGCTCCTCTGTCCATGGGGATTCTCCAGGCAAGAATACTGGAGTGGGGTGCCATTTCTTCCCCTAGGGCATCTTCCCACGCAGGAACTGAACTCGGGTCTCCTGCGCTGCAGACAGATTCTTCACGGTAGGAGCCACCAAGGGAGCCCCTGGAGGCGCGGCTCCTCCTCGCTGTTCCCACACGTCTCTGCGCTGCGCCACTGTGCCGATCACATTACGCTCTTCCTCGCTGTTCCCACGTCTGTGCACGGCGCCGCTGTGCCGATCACATTACGCTCTTCCTCGCTATTCCCACACATCTATGCACTGCGCCACTGTGCTGATCACATTATGCTGATCCGACTGTCTGAGTGGGCTGCTTCTACTGACAGTTCCTGTGGGGTAGGGGTCATCACTCATCTCTGTGCCCCGAGAAGGTATCGCAATGCCTTGAACAAAGAAAATATCCAGTAAGGGTTCAATATAAATGCTTGCTAGCGTGTCCTTCAAAGGATCCTTTTAGAGCTCGTACGCCATGCGGTGACTGAGCCTATGTGACTATGAATGGAACAAAGGTCAGAATTTTTGTAAGAAAAACAGCTTCCAACAGATGATACACATTCCTCCAAGGCTGCTGAGGAAAAGCTACTGCCTGAGTCGAATATGCGTTGAGATGATTAACATCCTCTCTGGCCCACCCTGCTCTAGCCCCACTGCAAAGAATCCATTATGGAATCCAGGGCTGCTGCTCAGAACGCGCCATCACAGGAGAACTGCTTTCCTGCTTGTGTGAAATACAGCACTGAAGATGAGCACTGCCAGGAGTACTTCAGGCCTGATGCGTGAATTTGATGGATTCATGTGAGCCCGGGGTCGGGCGGGGGAGGGAGGAAGAGAAAGAAAGAAAAGAATAGAAAGAGATCACAGGCAACTTCCAACCACAGCACTGACGGTGTAAGTATAAAATTATATACTGCTTTTTTATGGTTAGGAGCTGTTTTTGTAAGCACAGATTCATTGTTCCACTTAACCAAGGGGTTTCAAGTATCAGGTCGCGTATGCACTGGAAATGTTCAAGCAGAGACTTCGTGCCTGCATGTTAAAACTGTCGCATGAGGATGCACTGACAGAACAGATGATCCCTGTTTCCTTCTAACTTTAAGGTTTTAACTTCTGTGAAAAAGAAATAGTGACTTGGGGTATGGGTTTTCAAAAATCTTTCTCATAAATCCTCAGAATGAAGAATGACTAGTCCGAAGCACACAGATCTGCTAATACTAAAGTGACTTTCTAGTTTTTGAGCAGGTGCTAACGAGCCAAAGAAGAAAGTGACACAGAAAAATGCTTTCACTGCTGAAGATTTAAGAATGCATATATCAGTAAAACCCATGTGTGGATAAGCAAATCTATAAAACTGCCACCAATGAGTTCCCCTTTACAAGTTAATTTCCCACAAATACTCTTAGGACACAGTCTAATTAAGACAAAAGATTTCCAAGCCTCAGCTTAATCCTTTTTATTTCAAGCAATTCTGATAAAACAAAAGTCTAAAAAGCAATGAAAGAATCTGAAAAGCTCCATGTGGTTTGTGATAACCTGGCTCTCTCTGAACTGGCTATTGTTAGGCTTACATGTGGAGTAAAAAGCTCTAGGGAGGCGCTGTATAAACTGTACACCCTCAACTCCATTTTATGGCTTGATTACTCTTCTTCCTCTTTAAATGGTCTTAGATATAATGCATTTGCTAACAGTTTCCAAATGTATACCGTAGCCCATACTTAACTCGACTCATATACCCAACTACCCATCTGCTATCTCTACTTGGATGTCTAACAATCACTTCAAATTTACTACGTACAAAACTGGGTTCCTGACATCTCCCTAACCTGTGGCCCCTGCAATCTTTTCCATCTTGGTAATGGCTACTTTACTGATCCATGCGATCATAAAGCATAAAGAGTTCAAGTTGTCCACAAACACAGAGTAAAGAGGTGGCCAAACCACTGCTTGAACCCGGGTAGCCTGGCTCTGGAGCCTGCGCTGTTACTAACATGTGTACTATGTTGCCACAGCAAAATGTTTCCGGCTCTACTTGCAGAATCTGCCTGCTTCTCATTGTACCTCAGCTGCAGCCACTCTGACCTACGACACTATCAGTTCTTCCCTGCATGACTGCAATGATCTCCTACACTACTACAGCAATAACATTTTTACAGTCAAAAATATTTCAGTAGTCCTTAAAAACCTAAGTCAGATCACAGCAACAGTCTTTTACATGCATTACTTTCCGGTGGCTCCACACATTGGTCAGAGTAAAAGCTAAAGTCCTTACAAGAATGATATATAAACCAACGTTCTCAGATAGAACATAATGGATATAACCTAGCTGATACTTCAGAGTTATAATGGGACAGCAGTAACTTTTAAAAAAAAATTAAAAAAATTTTAACTCTACTATGAAAAAAACAGCATAAAGATGTGACTAGTATGGATTTCAGTGCATGCTCACTCACTTAGCTGCATCTGACTCTGCAACCCCATGGACTGTGGCCCACCGGGCTCCTCTGTTCATGTGATTTCCCAGGCAAGAATACTGGAGTGGGTTGCCCAGGAGATCTTCCCGACCCAGGGATCAAGCCCACAGCTCTTATGTCTCCTGCTTTGGCAGGCGGGTTCTTTACCACTGAGCCACCTGCGAAGCCCCATCCATCAGGTCACACAAGCCAAAACCAAACAATGCCAAAGCCCAGGAATCACCCTCGATATCACCTGCCTTCTACCTGCATCCACTCCAATACCCAGTCCTATCTACTCTTTTCCAAATTTCCATCAAAGTATAATACTCGCCACCCATCTCTATTTATTTCTACTGTCAAACTCTTAGGACAAAATCTTGTCCTCCCTCTACTGAATCACTCACACTGACTGATCTATTTGTATTCATGTAGGCCCTCAATTAAACTGAAGATTTTAATATTAAAAAAAGGAAGTCCTAAACCACCCAATCACTACATTATTTTAGTAGCTTTCCACACTCCTGAAGTATTAAGAACAAGAACCTGAACTTGGTCGACAAAGTTCTACGTGACTGGGCCCTGGATCTCTCTCTAGCTTCATCTCATAGCGTGCTCCTCCCACTCTAGACACTCTGGCCTTTTTCAGGCGCTGCTGCTCATCCTTTCTTCTCTCACGGTGGATGAAAAGTTTGCTCGCCGTCTGCCTCTACAAAGATGAGGTCACTGGCCACTGTGATCGCTGATCTTCGACACATCCTGAAAGCCTTTCAGACCAGAGATCAAGAATGTGGGACTCTGTGCTCTGGGAAAAACTGGCAGAACTGGCCTTCAGAGAGTTAAAGATACTTTTCAGGAAAAGATGTGATGACCCCAATTTCCTGCAACTGTTCAAATCTCGAAAAGCACTAAGATCATTAGTGAAGACACCTGCTTCTTGCGACCAGCAGTGACCTGCTCTAGAGTAGCAGCACTGTCTGTAAACATGTATGCGCGAATCCCCTGTTACCAAAATCACACATGCACTAACACCACCCCTCCCTTTGGAGCAATTCCTCACAGCTATCTGAGAGACTGTCTCCCAGGCTACAGTCCTCATTTTGTTCCCAAATAAAACTCAAGTCACAACTCTGACGTGCATTTTTTCAGTCAACGTCACCACAGGATCTTTGCTCAGGCAGTATTGCCCAGTGCCCTTCCTTCAGCTCTCAGCCAGGCATTCTGCCGCGTCTGGGCGTATCCTGACAAAATGAAGTCTCTTCCTTCATGACGCTTAGGGCTAAGTGGGGAAAAGTGGTAGAGAGAAAAAACCAGCAATCAAATGACATACACTGCGAACAGTGCTACAAAGAAAAAGGACAGAGTGCTGCGACAAAAGGAATAACGTCAGGCAGAGAAACCTACTTTAGACTGGAAGGTCACAGAGACATTCTTGGAACAGGGGCATTGACACTGAGTTCTCAGAGACAGAAAAGGACGTTGTCACTTAACTGGGCCACAAAGGAAGAGAAGTCTTATTTCTGTAGTTCTCGTGTGCCAACAAAATATAGCACTTGAATGATCATAATCAAGATGAAACTACACAGTTAAGCTGATAATTCAAAAAGAGAAGAAAGATTTGTCTATTCATTGCTTCTCACTTGGTGAAAGACAGACTGTTACGTTGAAGGAAGAACCACAGGGATGGGATGAGAGAGGAAAAGACCAGAAAAGAAGAAGGGGCCACCTGCCCAGTAACCAGATGGAGTGGATGGGTAGCTGTATTTACCAGGCTTATATAAGCAGTGAGTCAGCAAAAACCCAGGTGTCAATGGATCTTTTCTCTGCCCACTCTAAGCAGCTAGAAAACTTGGCTCTCTCTACTAGATAGAAGAGGGGCTCAAGGGCAAGGTCTGAGGCAGGCTAATAAAACAGCCACCGCACCATCCAGCGGTACTTGCCCAAGAAAGGCTGGGGAAGAGTAAACCTTCGCGCTCAGCAAAACACAAGAAACAGGATCCAGCTTAAAGCAGACTAGGGCAAGGTGGTTCTGATAAGATTTCACTGACCTAGTGTAACTATTTCTTTAACTCACAATAAAAATGCTTATTCAGTCCAGTTCAGTTGCTCAGTCGCGTCCGACTCTTTGTGACCCCATGGACTGCAGCACGCTGGGGTTCCCTGTCCATCACCAGCTCCTGGAGGTTGCTCAAACTCATGCTTATTAAGGAGCCCCAAATCCAGACTCCAAAATTTGCTGAAAGCAAACTCTAGATTTTAAAGAAAAATATCTTTGTCTTTCTTGGGGTCCATAAGTATTTCAGGGCTTCTTTCTACAGCTATCTTTTCTCTAAAACAGGCTAATATGTATTAACAGTAACAGAAGAAGGGCTCATAATGATGGAACTGGGTCTGGCAAAGCAAAACTGTACAAACTAGAACACGAAAGGGATTAAAGAGCAGTAGAGGCAGAGATAAAGCACTAAGCAACCACGTGACACTGAGCAGCAATGACAATGAACCGAAGACAAACACCCACCAACGCACAGCTGTGAAAATAGCAGACTCTTCAACCTGCCCTCCTCCACCTCCACACTTATAATTCTCAGCCTATCAGTGTTCCAGTGGTAACAATTAAATAAGAGCACAGAGCCTTTATTTTTTCTTCTCCACTTCAGGCCACAGGGAAAGCTGAAAAAAAAAAAAAAAAATGGGGGCAGGGGGGCTAACTATGACTGTTCAAAGAAGAAAAAGGCTATCTAATTGTTAGTGTTCTTTGCTCTGGAAATTCCTAGCTTCTACCACTTCATGGACATCTGAAAAAAAAACCTGATGACTATTTCTGAAGGTCACAGAACTGAATGACCAGAAATAATGGCTTCCTTTCTGGCTCTCTCGGGTATCCCTTTCCATCAAATGTGAATCTGCAAAATGTTTTAGTCATTGCTAAGAGGCAATTCTGTGTAGCAGATACAGAAAAGTAGAAACAACAACAACAAAAAACAAAAACAAAAAAAGGGGAGGGGGCCGGGGGGGGGGGCGGAGACCCAAAACATAAGCGACACATTTATCTTACCAAAGCCCCCTGTCAGGCAGTCTGCTGATTTTGCTCGCCACAAAGCTCATCCTTCATTTGTGCACTGCCAGCGCAAGCTTGGATCGCGCAAACAATCACAACCTCTTTTGGCTATAAGCTCTTTCCATTTGTCCCAGCTTCCAAACTGCAGAAGAGCTGTGGCAGAGTCTGTCACGGCTGCACATACTTGGTTTCCGAGAATAACGCGGTAAATGAGGACAGCTACCACTGGGAATGCCTTCCCCCACCAACAGCCAGCCGAAATGAAGCTTCTAGTTGCTCCCTGGGCTTCTCACCTTCACAGCCTCAGAGAAGTGCCTTTCACAGAACAGGCAGGTACAGCCACACCACATCAACATCCCCGCATAGCCAACACCCTGCAGTGCCCTCCTCGGCCTGCGTACTGTTCCGCTTCCGTCTCCCGCATCAACTCTTAGAGCTTTCTACACTGGGGAGCCAAGGAGGAAGGACTCTGTGCTGAACAAACAGAAAGCTTCTGCCAAACAAGCATCCGTGTGTGAGAGAGAGTGTGTGTGTATGTGTACGCGCACGCGCGTGCCTGGGTGTGGGCACAGTTTGCTAGAGCTGAATGCAAATGAACAGTTTGAGACTGGAAATCACAGACAGTATCTGCCGCTCTTCTTCAAGCTGTGAGCATCTTTTATAAAAGACAAAAGCATCCAACAGGCTGGGCTTAAAGCTACAGGACGTTCATTCACCATCCACATTTGTACTCTCATTTACAACCAGAGAACAGCTCAAGGAGGTGAAAAATATTCCAAATAGGATAACACTGTTTAGGGAGCTTGGTTCCATAAAGACAAAGGAAAAACAATCTCTCCATGTTTCAACAGAAGACTAAAAGACTGCCAGGACAAATTTCTATGCTTTTCTAATGTTTCTTCCCTTATTTTTCATTTTAGGTTTACAGAGTCATTTAAATGAAAACTGAGCAAAGAAAGACTTCAGAAAGATTTCTTTTGTAGAGCACAAGACCCTGAAGTCTTTTTAACTATGGACAACAGGGAAAAAAAAAGCTTCTGAATGAAAAACAATAAGCTCTCTGAAGTTTAAGTAACAGATTAAAACACCACAATCGCAAACCTGAGCTCAGCTCCTGTACCATCACATACATACTATTTATTGAATACTCACGATACTGCATGAAAGAACGAAATGTCTTCAAGAGACTGTTCCTGCCCTGAAAAAGTCACTTTGGGATTTACCCTAAAACAACCCATCAAGGATGTCTGTGTGATTAATTAGCACTCTTAACTGCAAAAATCAGGTCAAATCTAAGGAGACCAACTATTTTGTGATCAAGAAAAATCTTTGTAAATTATCTATGATCACAAGAGGAATGGGAGGTTGTCAGCAGAAACTGCAAAACACTAAAGTGGTTAAAAATTAAAAAAAAAATTTAAGTGTCCTTTCAAGGGACTAGCCAGTGCTGTCTATCAGATATTCTGGAGTTATCCAATAGGATAAATTCTGCATCTTTGTCTCTGTCTAGGTTATTCTAAAACTGTAGAGATGGAAATTACCTTGTGGATAGTGCTGGTGATGAAATACAGGTCAATTTTGTCTGGTAGAGAATATAAACTTCCTTAAGTCCAATTCTCATTTTAATATCTTACTGCTTCCTAATAATTGGTGACACGTGTGTTCATTTTGAATGAGAGTCACAATTTTTCCTTTGAATAAAACCTTTAACATTTGAATCTGCAGCTTTTATTTTGTAAAACACCTAATTAAAAATTAATTGTTTAATTCTGTTTTAATAAGGTTCTTACAAAAGACCTAAGAACCAAGAACTATTTTTAAATTTTTAAAGAGTTTTAAGAAAAAAAAACAAACAAAATATATAATAGAGTACTCTTGTGGCTCTCAAAGCCTAAAATATTTATTTTCTGCTCCTTTACAAAGAAAAAAGAAAGCTTGCTAATCCTTGCTTCACAAACCCAGACAGCGTATTAAAAGCAGAGACATCACTCTGTGGGCAGAGGCCTGTATAATCAAAGCTATGGTTTTTCCAGTAGTCATGTATGCATGTGAGAGTTGAACGGTAAAGAAGGCTGAGCGCTAAAGAACTGATGCTTTCACGTTGTGGGGCTGGAGAAGACTCTTGAGAGTCCCTTGGACAGCAAGGAGATCAAACCAGTCAAACCTAAAGGAAATCAGTCCTGAATATTCATTGGAAGGACTGATGCTGAAGCTGAAACTCCAATACTTTGGTCACCTGATGTGAAGAGCCGACTCACTGCAAAGGATTCTGATGCTGGGAGACTGAGGGCAGGAAGAGAAGTGGGCAGAAGAGGTTGAGATGGCATCATCGAATCAACAGACATGAGTTTGAGCAAACTGTGGGAGATGGTGCAAGACAGGGAAGCCTGAAGGACTACAGTCCACGGAGCTGAAAAGAGTCAGATATGACCCAGCAATTGAACAACAACAATCCTCGCTTTAGATCAAAGTTACAGCGTCTCAACTGGCATAGATATCTGAATAAGCGTGATCAACTTGACAAAATAGAAGACACTGAGGATTCAATTGGCATTTAGCAGTAAAGTCAAGTTAGGACCCAGACAGAAAACAGGCTCCTTTACTAAATACCACCCAAAGACATATCAGGGATATTTTATTGATAACACAAAAAGTTTCCTTTAAAAATGTCTAAAAATGTTCAAATGTTACTTTACAAAGAAACTTTTTTTTAGCTTTCTATATTATTTTTGGCTGCGCTGGGCCTTCACTGCTGTGCGTGGGCTTTCCACTGCAGTGGCTTCTCCGGTTGCAGGGCACGAGCTCTGGAGCGCAGGCTCAGCGGCTGTGGCCCACGAACTCAGCTGCTCCAGGGCGTGTGGGCTCTTCCCCAGCAAGCGACTGAGCCTGTGTCCCCGCACTGGCAAGTGGGTTCTTATCCACTGGACCACCGGCGAAGCCCCAGAGAAACTGTTTAGACCTGTTTTCCATTGACTGGTTTTCAGACTTCTCAACACTGATTGAAGTTTACTGAATATGCCCTTAGAAAGAAACAAACGTGAATACAAATATTACTAGAATCTAATTTATGAAATACATTTAAACATTGTAGTATAAATAGAATAATGTGGAAATAAAACAAAAATAATAACAAAAACCTACTAAATTCAGAATTTATCTGACAAGAAAATATTTTTTCCCTCAGTAATACAAACCTACAACAGTATTTTTACTGTGTTCAACACTGTTGAGTACTGGGGGGAATGCTGAAAATTTATAGGAAATAGATTTTATCCTTCTAAAAAACTCTTGGGGAAAGAATGCCTTTTAAAAACTTCTTTGTTATGCAACATTTCAAATATGTGTAAAAGCAGAGAGGATACTGAATCCTATACACTTTTCCCAGCATTGATTATTAACTCATGGCTGGTCTTTCCTCCCTCCCATGCAATGATTTGGAAGCAAATCCCAGACAAAAGACACCCTTAACATAAACCAAGACTGATTCTAGAGGCTTTGCTCTATTATTAAACCTATCTCAGCTGTAAGACCTCATGGGCACTACTTTATTTTTTGGACAAAATGCCTAAAGTCCTCCCTCTCTTTCACCCTTTGCGATACTTCATGAAGGATCCACTGGGGAAAAATGTCCAAAGACTGAGGAACTTTGTTCTGTAAAGCATCTAATTTGACTGACCTTCTTGATGCTGATGCCTGATGACTGGCTGGATAAACTTTTCCCAAACTGGCCAAAGATGGGGAAAAGGAAAGCTGAATCGAGGAAGAAAAATCATAAATCTAATAAATCAGTTACTGCCTGTAATAGCAGAAAGCAGAGGATAGATCTGCAAGGGAGGCACCAAAGTCAAGACCTGTCACAACAGCTGGCCCTGCATTCCTCAAGGAGTCTCTTTTCTTGCCCTCCTCCAGCAGGTTACAGGTTCACCTAAAGTCCTTAACTGCAGCAAGCTCCCACTGGGATTCAGTAAGAGGGATGTTTTCTTTGACTTCAGCAGCTTTCTCTATGCAAAAGCAACCCCTCATAACCAGGCAGTGGGTGGGGGAGAAGAAAAGTGACAAAGAAAGTAACTGTAAAGCAGTTTAAAATCTTTTGAGATTAGTATAGTCATATGAACCTCTAAATAAGGCAAGTGCTTTCTTTTACTGCTTGGAACCAATTAGTTCAGAAAGGAGAGCATTAGAATTAGTGCCAAAGCCAATACCAGAATATGAAGCTTTAGGAGAAGAATACAGGCACCCGCCTTCTTTAGAAATTAACCAGGTTACCTGCCTAGCTATTCGAGACAATTAACTGAAGACGTGCAATTCTGATCCAAAAAGGATGTCCTAGAGACATTTCCATGACTAGTGTCAATGTTTAATGTATGACAAATATGAAGCCAAATATTCACATCCTTTGGCCCAAGTGTTTACAGTAAATGCGAACAGTGTGTAAGTGAAGAACAAGTCTTGCTAAGGTCAAGGACTCACACCAAAATGGCTGATCAAGAATCTGCACTGATCTTGAAAAAATAGAATAAGCACAGGTTCACGAAGTTACAGTTTGGAAACAACTCATTCCTAGAGCTTCTGTGAACGGGATCAACGTGTACACAGCAGATGTACACACAGCAGAAGTGTACTCATCACTATAATCACCAGAGGGGAAAGGGACTGAGACAAGGAAGGTAAGAGGACATCTTCTCCCAAAGGCAATACACATGTTCTAACAAAGAAAGAACAGAGAATTAATGTCCCTTCAGATACTAATTTATTTTATTCTATTAAAAACGTTTGATTGAAGCACAGCCGATTTACAATGGTGTGTCACCTTCTAGTGTTCAGCAAAGTGATTCAGTTGTGTATATATTTATTCTTTTTCATATTCTTTTCCATTATGGTTTAGTTCAGCTTACAATGTAGGCTCAATAAATGTCCAGTGAATTAATCCATAAGAAATAAGAATATAACATCAGTTCAGTTCAGTTCAGTTGCTCAGTAGTGTCTGACTCTCTGCGACCCCATGAATCACAGCACGCCAGGCCTCCCTGTCCATCACCAACTCCCGGAGTTCACTGAGACTCACATCCATCGAGTCCGTGATGCCACCCAGCCATCTCATCCTCTGTCGTCCCCTTCTCCTCCTGCCCCCAATCTTTCCCAGCATCAGAGTCTTTTCCAATGAGTCAACTCTTCGCATGAGGTGGCCAAAGTACTGGAGTTTCAGCTTCAGCATCATTCCCTCCAAAGAATGTAACACTGTATCACCTCAAATACAGGCTTATGTTATATTTAAATCTACAGATAGTTGTGGCTAGTTTCTGAATTGGAATTTTCCATTTTTTTTGTATACAATGTTTCACAGAGCCACCTCTGACTGCTGGACAGTGTTTGCTTATGAATTAATTTTAGTCCTTTAAGGACTGCCTTTAGTTTCTGATATTCCACAAGCACATAAAAAGCAGAGTTACAAAAGTTTTTTTCTCTGCAGAGTTCCAAGCCAGAGTTGTAAGAGCCCTTAGAAGACAGCCTCTGTGCATGCTCAGTCACGTCTGACTCTTTGTGACCCCATGGACTACAGCTCATCAGGCTCCTCTGTCCATGGGATTTTCCAGGCAAGGATACTGGAGTGGGCTGCCATTTCCTCCTCCACGGAATCTTCCCAGCCCAGGGACTGAACCTGCGTCTCCTGTGTTGGCAGGTAGATTCTTTACCACTGTACCACCTTGGAAGCCCCAAAAGATAGTCTGCTCAGTATTTAGGTGAAATTTACTAGAAATGGAGGTGAAATCATTCACAATTAAAATCTGGAGACAAATTTCTCATAAAAGACTAAGAAGCAGTAACTATAGAAGGCCTCTGTTCTCAAGCCATTATTTAGAAAATCAATATGGAACTGTCTCTAGTTTGTTCTTGACTTTGGCACACTCAGGGAAAAAAACATATTCCATCTTCCCAAGAATATTTTCTGACAAAATTACTTTTTATCTTATAATGATTTGATAAAAATTAATTTTTCAAACCATGTTACAGTCAAAATAAATTTTAACTTTACAGTTTAGATGACTGTTAAGACTTTATAAAGAGGGCTGAGCACTGAAGAATTGATGCTTTTAAACTGCGGTGTTGAAGACGACTCTTGAGGGTCCCCTGGACTGCAAGGAGATCACATCAGTCAATTTTAAAGGAAATCAGTCCTGAATATTCATTGGAAGGACTGAGGCTGAAGCTGAAACTCCAATACTCTGGCCACTGATGCAAAGAACTGATTCATTGGAAAAGACCCTGACTGCTGGGAAAGATTAAAGGCAGGAGGAGAAGGGGACAACAGAAGATGAGATGGTTGGATGGCATCACCAACTTGATGGACATGAGTTTGAGCAAGCTCCAGGAGTTGGTGATGAACAGGGAAGCTTGGCATGCTGCAGTCCATGGGGTCACAAAGAGTCGGACACAACTGAGCAACTGAACTGAACTGAAGGCTTTATATGGTATTATAGAATTTTCAGCCCTTTAATCTAGGGCGTAGGAAAGGAAAAGTCCTAATTTAAATTCCTAATAACTCAGTGCTTTGTCTTGCACATTAAGGGGAGAACTTTAATAAATTTGCTCATGACCAATTGATAACAAATGTTCTTTTGGTGGCTTTTTGTAAACAAAATTGAGATGGGACTATTGTTAGTCATTTCTCGTATTCTTTTCAACTACTAGGAACTCAGTTTTCTCTCAGGGTGTTTTATGTTGTAATTATATCAACAACGTTTCTGTTATAACATCCTAATGTTAGGGTAATATTAATAATGCTGCTTTTCCAGAATTTTAATTTCAAAGAATGACTAAGACAACCTAATTCTTAAAATGTATTGTAGTAGAACAAGAGCTCTGTCTGATGTAGGTTAATCAAGATCCCACTAGGTAAAGACTTCCTTTTTTGCTATAGGATCTAAATTACTTTGAGTTAAGAGATTGCCAGAGAACCTACTCACAGCATTTCTAATTCACTTCTTCAGTTTGTTTTCTCTTTAACTGAAAATGGTGTTAAGAACAGCTGACCTTTCCATAAATCACATAAATATGGTACAGCTGAATCATATAATGTGGTGATTTCTGCTTTACATCTGAGAATACCACGGAATTCCAACTTTACAGCTCAAATTTTAATTATTCTTTTCAGCTGCTTGACATCTTCAACCCTGACTAAGCACAGCTATGTCATTAGTGACGGATTAATGAAGAGGTTGGAGAGCACTTTGCAGCAAGCCGTCAGGGACCGTGTCCCAGGACGGCGTTTATCCAAGCTAGTACTCGCCACTCTTTCACTCACTGACTCAGTCATGAATCATCAATGATCATTTCCTTCCCTCAAGAGATACCATGAAAAATTCTGTCAAATGCACTGCTGAAATCTAGATATCCTGTCTTCAGAACATCTCCACTACTATAGTAAGCCTATTAAAAAAGGAAATGAGCTTAGTCTAAGGATAATCAAACTTAGAAAATCTGTTTAATGCCTTCCCTATGGGCCTCTTTTGCAAGGTACTTATTTACATATGCCTAACCACTGGTCTGGAATAGTAACAATTTAATGCTAAGGAGACTGAACATTTGTCCATTTTTCAAAGAAGTAATGGCAGCCAGAAAATATTTCTGTGCCCTTAATTTTAACATTAATAAAAAACAGAAGCATGAACTAAAAATTCAAGTTTTTATCTTAAGACTTAGTGTTTTAGCAACTTTGCATCAAGTAAAATGTTTAGAATACATATATACACCATATGGTTACACTCATTTCACTGTACATTTTTTCTTAATTTCAAATTCCTATTAATTTGTAGGCCACAGAGATTTGTGCTCACGCTCAGTCGTTGAATCCTGTCCAACTCTTTGCAACCCGATGGACTAGACACAGCCATGATCCTTTTCCATGTAATTTTCCAGGCAAGAATACTGGAGTGGGTTGCCATTCCTTCTTCCAGGGGATCTTCCTGACCCAGGGATCGAACCTGCGTCTCCTGCATTGGCAGGAGGACTCTTTACCACTGAGCCACCTGGGAAGCCCAGGCCACAGAGATCAACCTCATGTAAATAAAGATATGCGACTCTTCACTTAAGGAAGATTTTCTTCCAGCAAAATAATGTGCAAATTAAGGATTTAATATAGAATAATATTAATTACATTTGAAAATGTGTTACACTTAAAAGTGACTACATAAAGGAATTTAGAATGAATGCTTTTGAAAGAAAAGTTACCCTATCCAGAGTTAGAGAACTTCGCCTAAATCCAGACTTTCCTCTGTACTAGTAGTACTAGTTTAAGTCCAGTAAACTCCTTCATTTCTTCTATGAGCAGTTTGTAACTGAATAATAATCAGTTAAGAAATTGCTTTTTAACTCTATTAACTGCCTAGAAACAGAAAAATAAGTTTGAGACCGGTGTCTCTGACCACTTCTTAGAGTCATAGGAAGACGTGTCACTTTATTTTTAAAACCAACCTATACGTGTCTATGTACGTGTATTCTGAAACATCCTAAAATCTAACCATCTTGAGAAGCTGTCTTGTGAAGTAGCCTTATCTTACAAGTGAGGAATAAAAGCTCTGGCATGTTAACTAAATCCCCAAGTTGCCATCTGGTTCTGGCAGGACTGGGACTACAGCCCATACCTCTCCAATGTACTCCTTGTTTACTTATTAGGGTTATTGTTGTCATCTTCCCCAACTTGAATGGAAGCTGCATGAGGGCAGAGAGCCATCTCAACTCCCAAACTCTGATAGATTCTCCAACAACTGTTTGTTCAGTGAACAAATGATCAGTCTACACCACCCTCTGTTTCAGATAGGATATACTGGAACTCTGGCATACAGTAATTTCTGGCATGAATTAAAATAATCAACGACAAATGTTCTTAAGCATTGAGTCGGAGTTCTCAACCTATTTTTCTTCTCGCAGTCTTAAGAGATGTGAAACATCCTCCGGAGGAGAAGGAAAGCACTTTGGGCACTGGGAGTAGGGAGGCGTGCCCTGTGAAACAGTCTTCTGCTGCTGTGCTGTGCACTTCTCATCCACCACTGAAATCACTGTTCTAGCTATTCCTTTCGAATGAAAGTCAATTACAAAGAAATCCCACAATTACAAAATAATGCGGGCAGATCTTTGCACTGTTTCATAGGCATTGTTCCTAGGAAATCTGACCTTTATGTAGCACTCTGAGCCCCATGAAACGATGAGAGTTGGTCAACCAGCAGTTGAGATGGGAGGGGAGTTTTATCATTTAAAAGTTCACAATTTAATAAAGTGACAGTCCAGTGTAAATAACTGTTTAAATGACATAGATAGCATCTGTACAGAACCAAATAATTATCACCATAAATTCTGGGCATTTGTACAGAAAATCAAGGCAATTTATACAGATGTGTGTTGTTGCAGGGTTATTGAAGGAAAAAGCAAATTATTCATCTTTAAGTCAACATCTGGGAATATTATCTTGTGTAATATTTAAAACACAAATATAACTTCAATATATAAGCAATATGTTCTGTAATATCCCACTTCCTAAGACTCCAATTCTTCCGATATGTTTTCCCCTCTAGAGTTTTGTGCCTTTAAAATGTTTATCCTGCAGTTTTCATAAAGTGTGTTGCAACCTCATGCAAAGAGGTTTCACATAAAGCCCTATCTACAGCAGTTTAATGTATCCAGAAGCTAGAGCAAGTACCTCTTTTCTGAACATTTTTATCATTGTTTCAATGAGAGGATCCCTGTGGCGCAACTGGTAAAGAATCCCCCTGCAATGTGGGAGACCTGGGTTCGATCCCTGAGTTGGGAAGATCCCCTGGAGAAGGGAAAGGCTGCCCACTCCAGTATTCTGGCCTGGAGAATTCCATGGACTGTATAGGAATACTTTGGGTCAGTGAGAGACACGGGTAGAGAAGCAAGTTTAATCTAAAATTATTCACTCAGGTACTAAGTGATTTTGGCAAGCTTTTCTCTACTCATGGATTAAGGCAATAAATAGACAAAACAAAATCAATTAAAAATATTCAGATTACATTTTACGTTTTCCTCCTCTTCTGGGACTGTCAGTAATGAAGAAAAAGGAGTTAACTTCTGTTTTACTATCAGTCTCCACCCCCTATCCTTTCAGGGCTGGCCTATGAATTCTTTTCTTCTGAACACCCCATTCAACCTGGGATTGCATTCTTAATAAAACATAGATAAGGAAACTGACCTTTTATAACCTCAGAACAAACAGAGATGTGCCAGGGTTTTAAAATCCAAGATACAGAACAAACAACAGGGAAAAAAAAGGGGGGGGGGTGTGCACAGAGCAGAGGTACAAGTCTGTTAATAAAGCTGGCATTTAACCATAAGGAACAGGAGAGTGACTTACACTAAACTCCAGAGTGAAAAATCTATTTGGATCTTAAATACAGTGGCTCACAGCAAACAATAATACACATCAGCTTCAGGATCAGGTAAAACTGCACAGAATCTGTGTGCTTCAGCGTGTATCTCTTAGAAACGATCTACATATCATCTATAAACCCACCACACACCAAAATCTCATGGTAAACTACAGCCGTCACCCACATTTTGCACTCCTGACTGTGGATGAGACGTGAACATGGTGGATTCACTGTGAAGCTGGGTCACCCTCCCATCCAGCGGAATCTCAGGGACTTGCTCCACTGCTCCCGAGGAATAGTACCAAAATATGTGCATGCCGCTTTACAGTTCAGAAAATTGCCAAGTCTTTGGGAAAAATACACGAAAAACAAGTAGCTGAGTAATAAGAACCATTTTGTTTTGTTTTGTTTTAATGTGAGAACTATTTCAAATGGCTTTAATCCAAATTCTTATTGGTTATGCATGCCTGGTATCTTCAAATTTAACCCAAGCTTTCCCCAAGCTGCCAAAGGCAAAGGAAACTCTGGTTCTCTGAAGAAAACACTTAATTTTGGAGAACTACTTAGCCTGAGAGAGTGAGGATAACATTTACTCTGCACTGAAGCAGCCCCGTCATACAGCAGAACAGGACACTCTGGTATCATCTGAGCATGCCCACACAGCCAAAGAACACTCTGTGCATTCTACCTAAATACCTAGGGGTAAAATGAACAACTAGGAAACACATAATACGCCTCTCCATTACTGCCACCTCACACAAATCAGTCCCAAAATAGCAAATGCCCGGGGCTGAGATCCACTGCTGAAAAATGCTACGTTTCAGCAGCTCAAAGCATTTCCTGTGTCTGTCTCAGCCACCAGCCCCCACTTAAAGCTGTAGAATTATAAGATTAAGGAAGAGATTTGAGGAAAAAAAAGACAGATACACACACATATACAACATACGGTTTCCGAGGAGAGTGAGGGTTCCATGCTTGTGAGGGAGGAAGAGGAGGAATATGCCGAAGAACCCTCGGGTTTCTCCCAGATTTGAACATGCTGTACTGTGGCATGAGGTCAGCAGAGACTGACTCCAGCCCTGTGAGGCTGAATTCTACCCTGACAAAGCAGGATCACTGTAATATGAAGCAAGAGGACCCAGGGCATGTTGGCTGCTGTACAGAGTGGCTGTTCTAGAAAGTAATGGCAATTCCAAAACAAGGGATCTATGCTGTCACATGAGGTGATCTTCAGCCCAGTTAAGCAATAAGCACCCAAAATACTCTGAATCCCAAACACAGGCAGCTCAAAACATTAGGAGAAAACTTTGTTCCTCAAACCTATTTTGTGTCTGGAGGAAATGAACAGGAAGTGGGAAATGCTAAGAACTATTGGTTACTTTGTTTTGTATCACAAATAATGTCCAGATTCTATTCTAAATGAGCCACAGTCGTTTGGACACTGTGACCTAGCCAAGGAGCCCCAAAACTTTTCTATTACTTTACAAGGAAGAAGGGAGAATGTTCTAAAAAAATATTTTTGGTGAAACTGAAGAGATGGTTTAAAAACCTCATTTCTCCCAAATACCCAAAAGGCGGAGGTTGCTGCAGACCTAAAGCACATTACCATTTCTTTTTAGGTCACCAAGAATGTATATAACTGTACTGTTAGAAATTTTTCCCTGAAATAAGGGGAAAACACACACACACACAAATCATAAATAGAAAAAGGAACCAGGAGATGGAATTTCCGTCAAGACAAAAACACAGGACACACAGTGCAGAAAATCCTCTCCGTTCTGTGGTCTCCCCTATATTACGGAAGTTTTACTCTAGGCCAGAAGTGACCCAATCCTTTCATCATTCTCAAAAAGACAAAACTCTGATGAAAAGAATGGATTCCGGATTCAGGGTGGGGTTAGGTGTGACTATCAGGGGGGTCTCCCGGAGTGATGGAACACATGAACACGCACATGCACACCCAAAATCAGCACACACATCAGCTTCCCCTCAAATGCCTCCCGTGTCGCCTTCTGAATCCCAGTTCTGCCATTTCCAAGATGCACGGCAAAATAAATGAGAACACCCCAGGCCTCTGCGACTTCTGGGACTCTCATTTCCCCTTCAAGCGCTTCAGGCCGCCTCACCTACAGCACGGGCCCCATGCACGTTAGTTCCCTTTCCTGCTTTTATTTCCATCACAGATCTGTTCTCACAGACACCAACCGCCATGGATTTCTATGCAGAAACTGAAAGTCTGCAAATCAGAGTGTGAGTTCAAAGTTCTGTGCTTCCGCCGTGCCAGCTGACGACGTCTCCAGTAGCCACACGGCATCGGGGGATGCGTGGCTGCCGCTCATTCATTCAGCAGCGGCAGAGGCTAACAACTCAAGCCTGACTCTGTGCCTGTCATCAAGAAGATAACGGCACAGGACAAATCAAGGAATAGAAGCTGTTCTGTTCTCTTCTTGGGCTCTTTTCTTGTCTTGAACTCTTTTTAGTCTTATCTGTGGTGGTGCGAAGTCGCTTCAGTAGTACGACTCTTTGCGACCCCATGGACTGCACCCTGCCAAGTTCCTCTGTCCATGGGATTCTCCAGGCAAGAATACTTGAGTGGGGTGCTGTGCCCTCCTCATTGGTCTTATACGTCCAAATAATATTTCTCAACTCCACCAGGGAAAGGACAAGAAGTGTGGAAAGAGCAGAACAGTCAGAGCTATGAAGCACTCAGGATCTGCTTAGTTTCACATTCAAAAATGAATCACAGGCACTTTACGGGTGGGGTGAGAAGGGTCTTCAAAGGGTATGAATATGAGAAAATCAATTCAAGTAAATAAAAAATTCTAAGAAGTGACATCCTCATGGTCTGAAGCAAAGTCTGCCCATCTCCACAAGCTGTGGCACTGTGCCCTCTGGCACTTACCTCTGCTCCCCACTCAGACATCTCACTGCTGCTCTGTCCCTGCTCTGCCTCCTGAAGAAGACTGTCCAGGACCCCAGCAGACACATGGATAAACTCTTACATGACTGTGCTTCAGAACACTTAGCTCTTCCGGGACTTACCAGTTAGTCAAACGGAATTTACCTTTGACCTTATTAACACGAGGTTCTGTTCCACCTCACCACTGAGATCACTAATCTCAGGACTAATCACCCTTTTGGAATTACATCTTAAGCTTTCATGTCTAAGAAATTAAATCTCATTGGTGCTACCCTAGTCCCTCCCTCTCCCCCCTCCTACCAGGATCTATTATACTATCTTTCAAGCCAAAGTCAACATGGTATAAAGAAATCAAGCAAAACTACATTAGAATTGACTCTACTGATTACTGACTGTCCAACTTTCATAACCACTGAACGTCAGTTTCTTCGTCAAAATAAGAATATAGCACACCTTTCAGCCCACATTTCTGAGCACTGACATACAGATTATCAGATACTGCTGCTACAGTGAATAAACCCAAATTTCAAGAATAATCTCTTCTATGTACATGGCTCTTTACAGAAGTTTTCAAAGCAATTAATGTGACATAATCTCCATTTTACAAAAAAGGAACTTGAGATGTGCACAATTCCTGAATATGGCAGTGCCTCAGTAAATATTAGTGACTACTCTGAAGGTTGACTTATTCAAGATTACACAACTGGGGTGGGTTAGGATTAGAACCAAGGAATTCTGACTCTTCCCTAACATTCTTTCCACTATTTTGCCGTTCAGTTATTTGCCTCTATTTCTGTGCTTCTGTGTTTATTTGGAAGAAATAAAATTATAAATTATATTTCTCATGCTCTATCTTTATCATTTATTATTTCTATACTGGCTTTCTTTAGCTTATATATACATTTTGCATACTCAAACTTTCAAAGTTTCTCTATACATTCATCCTAATACACTGAAGATTCCATGACTTATTTCAGCAAAATAAATTGAGATCATTTAGTTATTTCGATAGACTTCTAACACTACAACTTCACTCTCTATTTCCAATATTGTAATTTCTCCTGAGCAAATGTCTCATCTTTTGGTTTCCAACTGTCTACCATGGGGAAAGGACTCTCTGATCTAAACAGTTTGACCTCATACTCTTCACATAATTTACCTAGAAGCCAGATCAGAATTCTTTCATTTCTGTCATTTACATCTCTCTTCGTAAAGCAATGCTTAAGAATAATTTCCTTTGCCAAGAAGACTCATGGTCTTTTCAACAAATGATACCAACACAAGTAGCTATCAACATGCGAAAGAATGAAGTTGGACTCTTCCTCACAAAACATAAAAGATTAACTCAAAATGAATCAGGAATCGAAATGTAAGACCTAAAACTATGGGTGTAAATCTTCACGACCTTGGATTTAGTCAATGGTTTCTTAGATGTGACAGCAAAACCATAAGCCATAAAAGAAAAAACAGATAAAACAGCCACCACAAACTTCAAAGTGCACCACTAAGAACATGAAAAGACAACCCACAGAAAGGGGAAAAGGTTTTGGCAAATCATAAGCTTTATAAGGGACTTGTACATAGACTATATAAAGAACTGTTACAACTAAATGTTAGCGAGAAAACCCAAATGGGCAAAGGCCCTAAGTAGACACTTCTCAACAGAAGACTGACAAATGGCCAAAATGTACATTAAAAAGATGCTCGACATCATTAGCCTTCAAGGGAATACAAATCAAAACCACAATGAAATACCAGTTCACACCTAGCTAGGATGACGATAATAACTAGAACTGGTGAGAATGCAGAGAAAGTGGAGCCCTGGTAGGCTGCTGGCGGGGATGCAACATGCCACAGTCCCTGCGGCAAACAGTGTGGTAGTTCCTCAAACGATTAAACAGACAGTTACCATACGATTCAACACACCCCTTAGAGGCACATGCCCAAGAGAAACAAAGACAAATGTCCACAGAAAAACTTGTACCCAGACATTCACAACAGTATTATTCATGAAAAAAGGAGAAGCAACTCAAATGTCCATCAACTGATGAATGATATATAAAATGTGATATTGATATAACTGAATATTACCTGGCACTAACAAGCAAATACTGATAAATAACATATAGTATAATCTTGAAAACAGACTGCTAAGTTAAAGAAGCCAGTCACAAAGGATCAGCTATTTTATGATTTCATTTACATAAAATGTCCAGAACCTTCAAATCTACAGAGACAGAAACTAGATTAGTGCTTGCCTAGGGCTGAGGGGAATGACAAGATTGGCAGTAATGGCTAGGATGTGTGGGATTTCTTTCTGGGGTAATGAAAATGTTCTAAAATTAATTATGGTGACAGTTGTGAAACTGAATAAAGTAAAAGTTGTGCAATTATAAACTTCCATGGGTGAAGGGTATTATATGTGGATTATATTTTAAAAAAACTGTTAAAGTTTGTTGAAAAGCTGTTAAAACTTGAAAAAGTCACTTCTCGATTAAACATTTTTACCAGGACTTGTGTTCTCAGCTACCACGACTCTTAAGATCTATACGGATTTATTGCATAGATGTGCTTGGTCACAGACAGAATGGTATATACCAAAGAAGCACTCAGAGTCAAGGAGAGAAGACAATGTACACTGGATACCCACTTTGGCACCAATAACCTGTGTAGACAAGTCTTACTAAGCCCGTTTCCTCATCTCTGAAGCCTCTTATGGTAAAATTGTTGGCTGAATCAACTCTCTTAGAAAGATTTTCTCTTAGTTTGCACAAACTTGAACTTCATGAGCAGCTGAGAATTCTAGGAAGGCTGGAATAAGGGATTAAAAAAAGAATTAAACATTCCAATAAAAGACTTCTGTAGAAAAGTGTCATCTGTACTTCATGCTATTTATTATGGTGAATCTTTGGAATATGCAGCTACTCCTCTATATGTTATATAAAATATTCAGAGTAAAATATTTTATCATGAAATAAGAAAAACAAAGTTGTCTTTACATTACACAAATGGCACTGTGAAGTATATGCAATTGACATGTGAATTAGAAACACTCACAAAGCTGTTATGTTGTAATGCACCATCCATTTTTTTGGATGATGAAATGTCTTTACAGCCCAAACAATGTAGGACTATTTTTATCACAACTACTACTATCGATAACCACCAGAAGAATAGTGAACTTTTAAGTACTAGGCTCTTTATACACATTACTTCATTTAATCCACAAAATACCTGGCACTCTACTTATTCATTGGCTTCATTTTTAATGAAGAGGAAATTAAGGCTCAGCGAGGGTAAGCCGCTTGCTTTCCTGTGCTATTCAGCCTATCTTTGATGCTCTTGTAGACTGGCCTACATCAAATGACAAACCAAATCCCAAGGGAGATGCTTCGTTTTATTCTACCCATCCTAAAGGAAGGTAGCTGCCTTGCTAGCTTCATTTCTGTTCCAGTGTCTTTGGGTTCACGCTGTGACAGCAGTTCAGAAGAACTGGGATGGTTTGTAAACACATGTAACATTCATACAGTATCCATCACTACTGGGCCTTGCCTCCTGAAACTCTCTCACCCTGGAATGCGCTTCTACATCCAAGAGCCGTTAAAGGCCTCAAAGCCAATACTCCCATGAAGCTTTCTCTTGAGTTCCTTCTGTGGAAATCTTTCTCCCAATCATAGCATTTCATGAATATAATTATAAAACACCTACTCTGAGCCAGATGTTGTGATAGGCACTGAGTTAGATATATTTATTTTTTTACCATATGGTGCAGACCAAAAAAATCAATTGTATTTATGTTTCACTCAGTGTATAAAAACAGGCTACATGGTCTGCTAAATGCCCTGATAGAGAAAAATGATCTTGATCATAGCTTCAGAAACAAAGACAGTGGAAGGAGAAAGGCATTTCTGAGTTCAGTTTCTAAACTTAAAGAAAAACTTAAAACTCACAACCTCGTTGCTATTGATTAATTTACTTAAAATTCAGGCTTTAAAAAATACCTTCCCCGTTTCATAAAACCCAAATCAAGAGCTTTTCTGGTAGGTTTCAACTGCCAAGTTCCATTTGTTTTAAAGGAAAACAATTACAGTCATAACAGCATCTAACGAAACATTCTAGTGACACCAGAGTATGATTTTAAAAGAGTTTCTTTGAAATCATCCAAATCTCTAGAGTAAATCTGATTAATACTGTGTTCCACATACCAAATTCAATGCAAAATAGATGCTTACATTGCTGATAAGATGTTTAAAATCTTAATTTCACCTTGTAATTATAAGCGTACTACCACTTGTACCAAGTAGAGCATTTCCAGCAACTTCAGAGGAAGAAGGAGAAGGCGTCAGTGAGGCTGGTTTGCTGTAGAAGATTTTAGAAAAATCAACTATTTTTAAGTTGAAACAACCCATTTATCTTCACTCCTTTCTCGAAAACATTTAAAATAGCACACAGTGTGTAATGTCAGTATATAACCTGAGAGTTTTACACATATTCAATATACTCTCGTAACAGCCCTGGTAGGAAGTTGTTACAACCACCATCTTCAACTCGAAGATGAAGCTGAGAGGAGGAGAAACTTGCTCCAGGTAAGAGCACCCTAGGTGTTTCCAGCCAATATATATATATATACATGGCAATTTTGGGTAACCATTAAAGAGCACAACCACCACCTTCGAGGCTTCCCACAATATGAAGAGAATAAAATTGCCTAGAAAACAAACATGTCACTGTCATGTGCTAAATCGAATTAAACTAGATTTCCAAGTACCAGCTATGAGTGCTAGAGACACCGATCTGATAGGAAAATCCTTCAAGAGTAAACTGAAAAAAAAAAAAACCAGAGAAAAAACATGTCCCACAGTTTCAAACATGCATTCACATTTCTCGAAACTCACTCTTCTCTTTGGCTTGTATGATGAGATTATAAAACATTTTGTTGTCATGTCCTGTACCAACTCCACACCGTCTCTTGGGGGCTCATAATCAGAGTTAATACCAACAGCTTCTCAGCCACAGTACAAAAGATGCTTCCAAGAGCGGCTTCACATTTCTCTGAGTGTAGCTATTGCCAGAAGAATGCTCCCTGCTCAGAGCGGTTGCCCTGGAGGGAGGTCGTGCAGCCCGTGCCTACACTTGTGCTGTGCAGCCTCAGGGCAGCGCTGCTAGACGTTCTGGACCCTAAGGGCACTGGCCTCTCTCTCCACTTCAGCAGCACGAAGCGTGTCCTTGCTACCCAAACAGAAAGACACGGCTGAACCTCCTTTCCTTCTATCTAGTTTTTAAATCCCTGAAAGGGAGGAAAAGAAATGAAGTATTCTTAGAGAAGATTTCATGACTATACCTGTGGCTTTAAAAACTGTTTAAATTTTTTATAATATTGTAGACTGTTGATTACTGTATAATCTCAACTGTTAGAAAACCTGGTCCTAAAGCGATTCCACGAATAAACTGGGTGATAAGCAGACAGTTATGATTATACTCACTGCTACTTGAGCATGTGTAGAATAGATGTTTTTTCCATGAGGATATGGGAAGGCTAAGGAAATTCAATAAAGCGTTCCCAGCATTCTCACAAGAGAAAATGGATTAATACAGGGAACATCTGAAGTACTTCACCCTCACGCGTTGTATTAGTCGGTATCTACTTACTGCCCTCACCTTCTCTTTGAGAGAGCGGGCGCGGGGCAAGGGTGTGTGCAGCGCCAGGGCACCAGCATCCGCACAGCGCCCAGGGCACGAAGGGCGCTCGGTTGGAGACAGTGGAGTGGGGAGCAGGCAGAGCAACTCCTTGCTCTCTCACTTGGCTCCGTAACCTTGGGCGAACATTTTGAATCTGAGTCTCAGTGTCCTCATCAGTAAAACAGGATTATTCACTTTGTATAAATGCTGTGAGAATGAAACGAATTAATGTGTTAAGAGGGTTTTTTTTCCTCCTAGGCACAAAAGAGGCATTCAGTAAAAAGCTAATCCCCATATATTTGAAGACTAATATAAAACATAAATTTAACCCTAACACAAGCTCCATTAATGCAGGCTGCAAAAGGATTCTTAAAAATGAATTTATAGAGGCTCCTCAGTTACCCACCTTGTTTTTAAAAATGTAATACAATGGTTCAGTCTTTTTTGGATCACATACCCTTTTGAGAATTTGATGAAAATTCTTCCTCCAGAACAACTCGTGGACACATACAGATTTACATGTAATCCTAAGAAATTCAGGGACCCAAGATTAAAATTCCCATAAGTAATATTTTGCTTTGGATACCAGGGAGCGCAGTCCAAACTATAACTCAGTGTTATCAGGTAAACCATCGATGTTCTGATGTTCTCCTTGTCCTTTCTTTGAAAACTTGTATTATATGCCTAAGAAGTTTTTGTGTATAATACTTCTATTTAGAAGATTTTAGACTCTATAACAGTCAATTCGCATTAAATTGCAAATTTGAAATCAGAGTTTTTTCCTTAAGCTTTTAAGATTGGCTTATAAATCATGATTCTTTCCAAAGGCTAGTAAAATTTAGCAATCTTAGCAATCTGTCTCAGTTGTACAGAATCCACCTGCCAATGCAGGAGATGTGGGTTCAATTCCTGGGTCAGAAAGATCCCTCGTAGCAGGAAATGGTAACCCACTCCAGCATTCTTGCCCGAAAAATCCCATGGACAGAGGAGCCTGCTGGGCTCAAAGAATTGGACACAACTGAGCAACTAACACTTTAACATATGGCTATAAGTCATTTATTCCCAACTTATTAATACCATTAACTATAAGTATAACTGGCTCTTCTTTGGGAGTTTTTAATATAGCATCAGAGCTTAAATTATTCATATTTGGTATTTGAGAAGCTCCTCCCAACTGTTTTATTCTTGAACAATTTTGCCAGAGTTGGGAGATTGGCTTCATTTTTTACCCAGATTCCTCTGTGGTGTACTTTGAACAAGTAGGGTAATTAATTTTTTTTCAGGTAAATTTAGTACGTATTTCTCTAAACCTTAGTTTCCTTGTTGGCAAGGAGCTCATCGGATTGTTACAGAAATGCAAATATGGTCATAGTATTAAGTATTAAATAAAAAATCCTTCTAGCCAACAATGACTAGAGGAAGTAGAATGGAAAAGAGATTGAGGGTTCCAGAGAGCTTAAGATAGGTGCAAGGTATTTAGTCTTGTTTTGATCACTTTAAAGAACAAAAAAATCCAGGATATCCTCATTGTTTCAGAAAAAAACATGAAGATGTTTTAATATGACAAGTAAACTAATCTGTTATCTGTGATCTCAGCTCATAGGGAATTAAGATTAATCCTGAATTTGCAAGGCTAAGTTTTATGTATCATTACAAAAGTTTTATTTTGGCTTCCCAGGTGGCGCTAGTAGTAAAGAATCTGCCTGTTAATGCAGGAAATGAAAGAGATGTGGGTTCGATCCCTCACTCGGGAAGATTCCCCTGAAGTAGGAGATGGCAACCCACTCCAGTATTCCTGCCTGGGAAACTCCACGGACAGAGAAGCCTGGCGGGCTGCAGTCCATGGCGTCGCAAAGAGTTGGACATGGACTGGGCACACACACACAAGAAACAAGACTGTGACATCTCATAATTCAGTAATTATCAGCACAGGCTGTGGAGTAAGGCATCTTCTAGTTGACCCAGAATTCAAAAGGAATATAGATGTTACAGTGTTAGAGCGCTCTTGGTCCAGATACGAGGTCATCAGGATTCCAGAGGGTTCTGGGGGGCAGAGCTGAACTACATTATTTGTGTTTTAAGTCAGCATCCAACTAACTGTCCTAATTTAATTGTCAAATAGTACAAAGAAATTGTGACCCTCACAGTAAGAGTTTAGGGGTCTCATTTCTAGTCAGAAAGTGAAAAGCAAAGAAATACCACCTGTGTAGAAGATTCTGAAAGGCATTTTCTTGGACTCTGATTCAGGCATGCCTGAAGTCAAACTTGTTTGGGCTAGTGTTTTCTCCTTAAAAGACCTGCAGGGAGACTAGCCACTCCCGCCAGGAGTAAATATAGAGACTGAAAGCTAGAGATGGGTTGCTGGCCACTCAAAATAAGGACCAATAGGACGGAGGGCAATGTAATAAACCACCCCCCCCCCCCCCGCCTCCTCTTTTCTTACTTCTGTGGAAATGGCAAAACCCAGTCAGAATAATCTTCCACTTGATACAACTATTAACTGCTGTGTGAGCTAGAACTGCTTGCTAGGTCTGAGACTAGACTGATACAAAGAAAAGGAGAGATCAGTGCCCTGATGTCCTGGGAGGCCAAGCTGGAGTGCTAAATTCATTCATTCATCAGTTCATATACATTGTCATTCACCCAAATATTTTGAGTTTATGGCATCTGTAAGGCTTTGTGCTAGCATACATGGAGAATACAGAGACGACCATGCTGCTGAAAAGGGGGATGGAAACTAACGCCTAATATAAGATGTAGATTTTCAAATATTTAGTACACTGCCTGGCACATAATAAGCAGTCAACAAATGCTAGCCATTATTCTCAAAAAATCAAATGGTTCTTCAGATGATACAAAATGCTCGCTAAACAATCCTTATGATAAATGCTTTTTAAAAATCACTTTTGAGATATAATTCACACATCATTATAGTTCACTATATAGTTCATTGAAAGTATACAATTCGATGATTTTTTGTATATTCACAGAAATGCGCACCCATCACCACGATCAATCTTAGAACATCTTCCTCATCTCAAAAAGGAACCTCCTATCCCTTAGCCATCACCCTCCTATTACCCCATCCCTCCTGACCCTATGGAACCACCAGTCTACCCTCTGTCTCTACAGCCTTGCCTATTCTAGGTATTTCATATACATGGAGTCACACAATACGTGGCCTTTAGCATTCTTCAGTGATCAATGCAAAGAAATAGAGGAAAAGAACAGAATGGGAAAGACTAGAGATCTCTTCAAGAAAATTAGAGATACCAAGGGAACATTTCATGCAAAGATGGGCTCGATAAAGGACAGAAATGGTATGGACCTAACAGAAGCAGAAGATATTAAGAAGAGGTGGCAAGAATACACAGAAGAAATGTACAAAAAAGATCTTCATGACCAAGATAATCACGATGGTGTGATCACTCACCTAGAGCCAGACATCCTAGAATGTGAAGTCAAGTGGGCCTTAGAAAGCATCACTATGAACAAAGCTAGTGGAGGTGACGGAATTCCAGTTGAGCTATTTCAAATCCTGAAAGATGATGTTGTAAAAGGGCTGCACTCAATATGCCAGCAAATCTGGAAAACTCAGCAGTGGCTACAGGACTGGAAAAGGTCAGTTTTCATTCCAATCCCAAAGAAAGGCAATGCCAAAGAATGCTCAAACTACCGCACAATTGCACTCATCTCACATGCTAGTAAAGTAATGCTCAAAATTCTCCAAGCCAGGCTTCAGCAATACGTGAACCGTGAACTTCCAGATGTTCAAGCTGGTTTTAGAAAAGGCAGAGGAACCAGAGATCAAATTGCCACCATCTGCTGGATCATGGAAAAAGCAATAGAAAAACATCTATTTCTGCTTTATTGACTATGCCAAAGCCTTTGACTGTGTGGATCACAATAAACTGTGGAAAATTCTGAAAGAGATGGGAATACCAGACCACCTGACTTGCCTCTTGAGAAACCTATATGCAGGTCAGGAGGCAACAGTTAGAACTGGACATGGAACAACAGACTGGTTCCAAATAGGAAAAGGAGTACGTCAAGGCTGTATATTGTCACCTTGCTTATTTAACTTCTATGCAGAGTACATCATGAGAAACGCTGGGCTGGAAGAAGCACAAGCTGGAATCAAGATTGCCGGGGGAAATATCAATCACCTCAGAGATGCAGATGACACCACCCTTATGGCACAAAGTGAAGAGGAACTAAAAAGCCTCTTGATGAAAGTGAAAGAGGAAAGTGAAAAAGTTGGCTTAAAGCTCAACATTCAGAAAACGAAGATCATGGCATCTGGTCCCATCACTTCATGGGAAATAGATGGGGAAACAGTGGAAACAGTGTCAGACTTTACTTTTTTGGGCTCCAAAATCACTGCAGATGGTGATTGCAGCCATGACTTTGGAAGGAAAGTTATGACCAATCTAGATAGCATATTAAAAAGCAGAGATACTACTTTGCCAACAAAGGTCCATCTAGTCAAGGCTATGGTTTTTCCAGTGGTCATGTATGGATGTGAGAGTTGGACTGTGAAGAAAGCTGAGAGCCGAAGAATTGATGCTTTTGAACTGTGGTGTTGGAGAAGACTCTTGAGAGTCCCTTGGACTGCAAGGAGCTCCAACCAGTCCATTCTAAAGGACATCAGTCCTGGGTGTTCTTTGGAAGGAATGATGCTAAAGCTGAAACTCCAATACTTTGGCCACCTCATGCAAAGAGTTGACTCATTGGAAAAGACTCTGATGCTGGGAGGGATTAGGGGCAGGAGGAGAAGGGGATGACAGAGGATGAGATGGCTGGGTGGCATCACCGACTCAATGGACATGAGTTTGGGTTAACTCCGGGAGTTGGTGATGGACAGGGAGCCCTGGCCTGCTGCAATTCATGGGGTCGCAAAGAGTCGGACACGACTGAGTGACTGAACTGAACTGAATCTAAAGAACAAATAATTATTTTGCTTTGCTTGAGGTGTGTTATAATAGATGGCAAGATACAGCTCTTCCTCACAATACAGTTTGAAGATATTTCACTAGAAAGTAAAAATTTAAAGTCCCCGATCCAAACAACTTCTGAAGACCATTTTTTAAATGCCCACATATATAGACATAAGGATCTTAATGTGTCCATGAGTTCATTATTTTAAAAAAAGTTTAGTGAGAGGTGCCTCCTGAGAGGTAAATGATTTCAGCCACTAGATCTCTAGGCATTTTGTTTTATTACAAATCCTACTGAATGGGTGTCTCTTTTCCCCTCCTGTTGTCCTCTGCTATGAGAAACAAACCGTCCATTCTTTTTCGGACTCAAGAATAAGATTTGAAGACTAAGTTGCAAAGGAAAATGGATCTGGTTTAAGGCTTTACACCATACTCCCAAACGAAATTAATCCATCCCACAAGAGAAAAGCAGGATAAAATATAACACGGCTATTCACTTAGTTCAAAGGATTTCTATTCTCACATCGAGGCAAGCCAGGCTGTCAGGGTTTTTCCATCCGCAAAATACAGGGTTGGATTAGGTACTCGTTAAGGTCTCTTCCATCTCTGAGAGACTATGACTTTTCTCCTTAATCCTTTTGAACACAGGCATAAAGAGCTGTACTATGACTTGCCTGAGGCTAAAGAGAAGCTTGTCAGCAGGGCTAGGGTTAGACTCCTGATTCATCCCTGTATTCACTGGGGATATCCAGAGAAAGAAGTCAGACTCATTTCTGACCTCACAGACTTCATGGTCTAGTAGGGAGGAAGGACAAGCAAACGGTAATGGTTGTGACACACAGAGAACCAGGAGAAGGAAGGGGTAAGAGCTGGGAATTTTGTCTTCTCTTCTTTGAAATACTTCACATCCCCCTCCAAATATGAGTCTTCTATAAAGCAATCTAGGTTAGACCTCATTCACTTAGGTTCTTACACTGATGTTTGGAAATGATGTAAAGGTTGACATATTTACTCTTGACCAGGGGTAAAGATAAACCAAGAACAATTAAACCACACTTCTCTTCTTACGGCACGTAAGCTACGCTGATTCACAGAGGGGGAACAAAACTGCACAGTTTATTTTTTAAATGCTCTTTTTATTATTAATCACAAACTGCCTGAATCAAGCAAGAAAGAATATGTTCCCTATCTTTTCCTTTAGCAGTTAAAGGTCTTTCTTTAAGGTGATAATTACCAAAGGATTTTTGTAGCCAACACACTCTTTACCTTCTGATTTTATTACGCGTGTCATGAATTCAAACGGACCCATCCTGCACTGCATTTTTGATGCAAAATGGAACTTTCATTTCCTTTATATTGTTAAACGGAAACATTCTGTCCTTGGCAAGCAAACAATTTTGCCTGAGGTTGGTAACTATTTGGGGCTCCAAGGGATTCTGTGATTATCTGAGGTCCAATTAAATGAAAGAGCAGAAAAATGAAAACTGTATCTCTGCTTACACAGGGATTTAGAAAACAGGTTAGACACAATTCTTTAAACACTATCAAAATGCTCCTAAACTACAGATTTTAATTCTACAACCTATCAATTTGGAGATTATCTCCAGAGAGTGTGCAAAATTTCCCATACCTTCTGGGAAGACACTCTGAATTTGGGTTCAGGGACACTACACAGTAAAATGAATATATAACTGCAATTTGTACACGTGACTAAAAAGACAGACTATAATTAGGTTAACCCTGAAGTGAAATTTCTGGCCTCCTAAGCACTCTAACAAAAATGAAGAGATGTGGACAACAACAGCAGGATCACAGGCACCGCCCGTGGGAGAGGAGATGAGTCAGTTAAGATGTGTGTGCTCTGAGGTTTTTGTCAATGTGATACGACCACTGTCAAAATCTCTGGATCTCTGGAGGACTCTAACGCTTAACTCTGACTGTCCCTAACCACAACACTCTCAGAAACCAACATGCCTGCAGTAAGGGGTGAGAGCGGTAGTTGTGTTCAGTCCTTAAGTTCTGCCTCAGGGACTGTAGCCCTCCAGGCTTCTCTGTCCTTGGGATTTTCCAGGCAAGAAGACTGAAGCCCTAGGGAATGGTAGAGGAAAGCTTTGATAGGAGGGAAGCAGCTGATCTTGGCTTAAAGAATAGTTAGGACCTGGATAAGGAGATTGGGGGTGGGCAGGAAAAGGAAAGGGAGGATAAAGTGATCCGGGCATAAGAAAAACCTGAGTGAAAAGCAAGAGGGAACAAATAGAGAGCCTGTACAGGAAACAATGGGCGATGCAGTCTGGCTGAACCCTAGGCTCACTGGCTAATGAAGTTAGGTTAATTGTCCTCTGTCATGAGAGGACTTAACCAATAAGCTGAGGAATATGAGCTTCATTTTGAGTACAGAGGGAGCAACTGAAGACTGTATGGCATGACTGAGACCACAAGAGACACAATTTACAAAGATTTAACAGGCAAAATAGATAGGGGAAAGGCAGAGCTGGAAGTGGGTGTGGGAACAGTTAAAAAGCTAGACTTTTTTGAATGTACCCTGCTTTGTAGATTTGACTTTGGAACCATGTAAATGTTTTATGCGATTATAAAATCAAATTCAATCAGAATGGGGGGAAAAAAACCTCTAAATGTAAAAAGTGAAATGAAAGAAGCCCAACAGCATCTAGTTGGTAAGTTAACAGAAAATTTTGAAACAGTAAAAGAAGAAAATAAACACTTAAAAATTCATGTCTGACTCTTTGCAACCCCATGACTATAACCTGCCAGGCTCCTCTGTCCATGGGACTCTCCAGGCAAGAAGACTGGAGTGGGTTGCCATCCCCTTCTCCAGGGGATCTTCCCGACCCAGGGATGGAACTCAGGTCTCCTAAACTGCAGGCAGATTCTTTACCATCTGCGCCACCATGTAAGCCCAAAATTTTAAAATATATTCTTACTGTACTTTGTACCTTAAAGACCAAAAGAACTACAAAGAAATATTAAACTGTTTTCCATTGTCATCCTGACACAACACAGAAGCAATGAGCATACTTAGTGCTCAGAATGGTCCCTAAATGTTATTTCTCACTAAAGGAACCAAGGCTCCTTGGAAGAACACAGATGATTCTAGGTCTGGAGAAGAAAATTTCTTGACTTTTGTGTTACACAAGGACAGCTGGAGTCCTGTGAAAATGTCTAAGGGCCATTTCAGAAAATATTATTGTTCGGGGTACTGACCACTTTGTCATTTAGCCTGAGGTATCAGTCTATTTATGAATCACATATATATTGAATATTCTTTCCATAAAACTGTCAGTAGGCAGAATAAATTATCACACCCCAAAATGCTATGAATGTTCTATTAATATATACATTTCTTACCACAGATGACCTTCAAGGGATGTATATTAAGAATCTAGAAGGTGGAAGTATAATGGTGAACATGGAAGATTTCACCCCTGCCCTCATGAAGCCTACAGTCTAGTGGAACACAGAGGTAATTCAAAATATTGAGTCAGTGGCCTGGCAGATGGTAGGCAGCACACAGTGCTGAGAGAACACAGAAGAAGGGCAACTGGCTCAGAGCTGGTGGGCCACCAAGTTTCTCTGGAGCAATGACATCAAAGCTGAGACCCAAAAGACATTCAGGAGTTTGTATACATTTGCTTGTTTCTTGGGAATGGAAACTGGAGAGTGAATAGCGGCAGGATTAGGAAAAGGGAGGGAAATCTATGCAAAAACAGTCACAGCATGACTCCTCATGACTGAGACGGAAAAAATTAGTAATTTAGAGTGGCTGGTGGATAGCAAGGATGAGGCAAAAAGGTAAGCAGAGGCCAGGTCATAAAAAAAATCTACAGATTATGCTAGGGCAGTTTTAACTTTATCCTGAGGCAGCCAGTGAAGAACTTTTGGCAGAGGGAAGCCTTAATTAAATCTGTCTGAAGAGCCACAATCCCTGGAGGAGGGCATGGCAACCCACTCTAGTATCCTTGCCTGAAGAATCCCATGGACAGAGGAGCCTGGCGGGCTACAGCCCACGGGGTCACAAAGAGTCGGACACACCTAAAGCGACATAGCATGCATACACACACGCACATCCAGAACGGATTAGAAGGGGGCATGATAAAGCACGCAGAGGTCCATCAGAAGTCTGCTGTCAAAACTCAGGTTCAACACTGGGGATGGAAGCACGCACTCAAATACTTGCTATTTGAGAGATGCTCAGCAAGCAGGGTCGATGGCTTCTATTGGTTAGGGGTTGAGGGTGTGACGGGGGAAAGATTAGAAGCTGAAGATGATGCCTCCTCTTCCGTCATAAGTAACTGGGTACACAGGGGGTGACCCTTAATAAGAGAAGACTGGGAAAGAAGTAAGTTTGGGGAAAGGGGCGGGGAAGATGAGCTCATTTTTGACCATATTAAACACGAGTGACTGTGAGAGGTCCTAGAAGAGACAAGAAGCAGGCAACCAGCACTGTTTCCTTGTTCCCCACATTCAATCCATCACCAAATCCTCTGAAGTCCAGTTTCAAAAACCAAGATACAGCACAACTCTGTCCACCTCTTTTCATCTCCACTGTTAACCAGCACATTGCAAAAGCATCACTGTTTTTCTCGATGGTTGCCACATATCACTTCTATTACCTAGTCCCCATGCTGTAAGTAATCTTTCTAAAATATCAATCAGATCATATTACCCCCTATTTTAACCCTTGAAGGGCTTTCTATTGAATTTTAAAATGAAATCGAACTCCTTATCATAGCCAAAAAACTCCTCCATGACACTGGCCGTTTTCCTTCTTTTATCTGCCGCTCTCACTCATTTGGCCAAACTCTCTGCTTTTAGAATCTCTGCACTAGGGAACTGCCGCACTTCCCTTTATTCCCCTTTCTTCCCTCAACACAAATGTCTCTGCCTTTAGATGTCATCTCAAATACCATCTCCTCAAAGAGTCCTTCTCTAGCCACTCCCTTCCACACTGCATGACTTACTGGACTACAGTCCATATCCTTGACTGTTTGCCTATTCCCTACATCATAAATTCCATGAGAATTGAAACCTTATTTATCTTTTCCACTGCTCTACTTTGTATAGACGAAACAGAGTTGACCTTCAACATGTTTGCTGAATGAATTAACAAAAGAATAAATGCACAAAATGAATGGAACTGAAGCTCAGAAGGAAAAGCTCAGCTGGAGCCCCTGATCTGGGCATCTTCCTCATGTGTATGACAAATGATGCCAAGAAAACCACTACTGCCCACGGGAAGTATAGACAGAGAATAGGAGAGCCCTTAAAACAGAGCCCGGAGGAACATCGACACTCTAGAGACGAGCAGAAGAAGAGGGCCTATACACACAAAGGAACAAAACGGAAGAACCAGAGATAAAGAAGGAAGACCAGGAGATGCTCCCGAAGTGCTGGGCTCTGTAGAAGAGCACTCTTTATTGGAAAGGCAGCTCGGCAGTAAGGAGAAGTATGTATCACTGAAGTCGGACATATATTCCTACCACGTGCCAGGGACTATGCTAGGAGCTCGGACATAAAATCAAACAAGAAAATAGATCAAATGCTATTAATGACTATTCAAAGACTGGTACACAATACAATCTTCTCCAAGTGTGCTATGAGCAAGTCCTAATCTGAATCTTAATTATCACAACTGCTGAGAAGATTAAACGAGATCTTGTTCATAAAGTGCTAAGTATAATTTCTGAAACACAACAGGCATCTAATCAATCACAGTTACTATTATAAAACTATCTTCCCTTCACTGATTAAAAAAAAAATTACAGCACACTATAGCAATTTATGGCAATCTTCCCTTGGGGAATAATTGGATTTAAAAATTCATTATCTATTCTGGGAATACTAAAATAAGCAAAAGGATAGGATTCTTTATAGGGAAACTACTGGCGAGTACCAATTCAAGGTTTTTCCAAGATTCCAGTTTGGTTTTAGCACAGGTACAGAAGTGACTTAAGTGACTCAGAAGTAGGTCACCCCAACTCACCTTAGTACACAGCTCTTTGAGTTCCCCACCCCTCATATACTACTCAGAGAAAGACCATAAACCTGCCTTTCCCCTCAAAACCCCAGTTCCTTGGCCTTATCTTATTCCTGAACAAGACTTCCTGACTTTCCTAAAACGAGACAATTAGAAGAAAAAGTATCACAGTTCAGTCAGATCTCATTTTTTGCACTTTTATTTTTCTAGATTATCCCCTTTAGAGTCAAGAGGCTCACTTCTTTTAAAATAAAGAACAAAAAAGTCAGCTGAGCTGAAAGAACACAGATTCCTCAAAAACACTAAACAAGAGAAAAATGCCGAAGTATTTCTCACTTAAATTCCAACTGGGAACACGAGGCTGAAATACCGCGGACCAACAGGAGCCTTTATTCTGCATGCCACGCGATCCAACCCCCAGCCGGAATGCCTTCTTCCTCAGAGCACACACTACTTCCCATTGATTCCCCCTACTTCAGTTGGTGTCCAAACCTCAGAGATCAAGGCTGCACTGGTATCTTCCAGCCAAAGGAAAATTATTTTCTTTGCTTCTCTTTTGTTCCTCTCTAACAGACTGCCGGTTCTTTTGTCCAGACCATGTGGGCAGCGGAGCTAAAGAACTTCTGCCAGTTATACACGCTTAGCAAGCAAAAAGTAAACAAGACAGATTCTTCCAAGCTAAAATGTTCTAAAAGCAAACTACAGCAGTTAGGTTTCTGAATATTTTCAGGTAAACAGTCTATTTACTAGAGTGTATTAATAGGCCAATGTCTGGAATAAGGGGAAAAAAATTCAAAATTTAAACAGAGCAAAATTTTCATTTAATACGAAGGTCAAAAGAGCATGAAACTGGAAAATAAGGGAGAGAAATCCTAACCACGATTGGATCACTATGCAGCTGTGCTTTTGCCCTTGTTTACCCACTGATGCAATTAGGCTAAAGACACTTTCTCCCTTTCTGCCTTCAAAACAGGTTGAATTTCACAGTATCTCATCTCCCTGCAGTAAAGCATAACTGAGAGAAGTGTACTACATCTCAAGGTAGTATGTTCCCTTTAAAAAAAGTTAATCAAGCAGCCTGACTCCACTCTAACAGGGCTTTCTTTTGTGTGTGCGTTTCTGAGAACCCAGCACCAAACGACTGTCTCTTAATTTGGCAATGTGTTTGGAACACAATGACTTGCAGCAGAAGGACAATGTCCCCCATCATAATACACAGGGACCACTGGCAGCAGTAAACCAACCAAGAGTGGCCGTGTGCCCTTAGAAACAAACTGGGAGAAGTTAAACACCAAGAAGTAACTCCTAGCTTACTCCTATCTGTTCAGTTGTTATTTCTAAGACATAAGAAATCTTACATTTTACCTTTTAATTTTCTATGTAAGGTGGAAGGCTACAAAGTCTCTTAAGAACATTTTCTTCTAATAACAACCAAAATATAAGTCAATCTTCTGGGCCCTTACAAATCTTAAGCTCTTCCTTTTTCACCAAGCTACATTCTCATCATCTGTGATCACCATTTCAGTAGAAGCTCCCTTTGTAATATGACATCGTACTTTAAAGACGTAAAAAAGGTTCACCTGAGATGCCTTTTGGGGATGGAGAAGCAGGGAAACTTCTTCTCCCTCACCTAGCTTTACTGAGCTACAATGAACATGCTGTGACACATTTAACTTGTATTTGTTGTTCAGCTGCTCAGTCGGGTCTGACTCCCTGCAACCCCATGAACATCAGCAGGCCAGGCTTCTCTGTCCTTCACTATCTCCCAGAGTTTGCTCAAATTCATGTCCATTGAGTCGGTGATGCCATCCAACCATCTCACCCTCTATCACCCTCTTCTTCTGCCCTCAATTTTACCCAGCATCAAGGTTGTTTCCAATAAGTCAGCTCTTCACATCAGGTGGCCCAAGTACTAGAGCTTCAGCAACCGTCCTTCCAGTGAATATTCAGGGTTGATTTCCTTTAGGATTTACTGGTTTGAGCTCCTTGCTGTCCAAGGAGCTTTCAAGAGACTTCTTAATTTATATAGTGGTTGGTTCTTTAATATTATGGGAAATATCTTCAAATAGTGGTGGTTGGATAATTAAAAGTTTTTTAAAAAACATACTCAAAGTACTTCTGCTAAAAATTTGTCTCTCTGAATTCCTTTCAGATCTTAGTGGATCAGGTGGTCTGAAGAACAGGAAATATTATGAAGTCATATCTTTCCAAGTAAAATGCCAGTCACACCAACAATCAACATCTTAAACCAGAAGAGAATAACGAGCAGTGAGGCATGACTTTTTCTGTATGTACACAATCAGAAGGTTTGCTCATTAAATAGTTTCGGCAGACCTAAAGACTATCTACTTCTGACTCCCCTGACGACAGTCTTGAGTCAATTACTTCAGACCTTCCTAGGCAGCACTAAGAGGAAGGTAAGACTACTTTGTCACTTTCATCCCTTGCCTGTCAAGCCAGAATAATTTATTCAGTGACATTTCTGTAACCAAAAAAACACTTTGGTTTGATTTTACTGCCTCTTCCAATTACATCCCATTTCAAGCCCTTCCCCACCCCCCGCCAGGCTTCCTAAAGAAGCTGTCCACACTTACTAATGCCATTTCTCTATCCCATATTCCACTTTACCGGGCTGTTAACTAGCTTCCCATCTAGTCTACTGAAATTTTATATTCCTCAATAAGATTTTCCTGTTTTGCTCACATAATGAGAAAAGAAGTAAATTGAAGGGGTCAGCAGAGAATTTAGGCTCAAGACTTCCATTTGACATTTACAAGCTGTGTATATTTAAACATTTCATTTCACATCACTGAGCACTTTCCTCTGTAAACTGAATAGATTAGATGACAATCTCTAGGGTCTCTTCCTCTACTAAACCTATAGTTTCACAACTAAATTCAATCAGCCTTCATCCTTTTCTCTTTGCTGTATGACACTAATCACCATCTTCACTCTATTATTTGCTCAAAGCTCTTCCACTCATGACTTCAGGTATTATCTCTACGCTAATATCACCACCAAATCTTCTAACCCCAAATTCTCTATTTCCAAATACACAGTCTCTACACTTCGCCATTATATCTTCATCAAAGACATAATACACCCAAACTTGTACTTACACCCAAACCAACAAACCACCCTTCAGCTTGCTCCAAATATCCTGTTTCCTTAATAATTCCTAACTACCCAAAGTCTTGGATGCTATGCAAGTCTGAGTCTTCCTTCTTCCGTCTCCTTTTCATTCGATTCTGCTGACCCTTCTTAGACAGCAGATGCTCCCCCTTTAGAAACGTCATCACTCCTGGCCGGATTGCTCTAAACACCTACTGCTTGTTTTCTCAGTCCTAGTTTGTTCACTTTCCCAACCAGCCAATATTCTCTTGCATTGTCCAATATGGCATCCACTAACTGCACGTGGTTTTTAAATTAAGTTTAAAATTCAGTTTCTCATTCACACCAGTTGCAGTTCAAGGCTCAACAGGCACATATGGTAGGTGACTATTACACTGGACAGCAGAGATACATTCCCATCCTCACAGAAAGTTCTATTGCAAGGAGCCGTAATCTTAGACAAAACTTCTTAACACACTATTTACATCATGGGTTTTCTTGGTAAATATTTAGTAAGAATATGGGCTGGATTGCTAACACTTAATCAAACCAGTCTGAAATCTTTATCTGGACATCGAAACGTTCCAGGCTTGGCTTCATCAAACTTCTTTGTACATTTTCTTTGCCAACACATACTCTGTTTGCCAAACTGTTCTCAGTGATCACGTAGTGAACAATGCTCATTATCACATTCATTCATTCTTTCATTCAATAAATAAACCATGTGTGAGACACTTACAGATTCCAGGAATACTGCAGAGAAGGAAACAGACAATAATCTTCTGACCGACTCTGCTTCCTCTCCGCTCACTGGCTTTCTACCCATCTATCCTCCAAAGCCCATCTTCTTCAAGCTCTCCTAGCTTATCTTCCCCTCTCAAAGTTCGCAGGGCACTGGTACACAGCCCACATTTGGACACAATTAGGTAAAACTTAGTTTTATATTCTTTCATGCTTTATCATCCCAACTAGAATTCAATCTACTTAAGGAATTTGGCATTTACTACCAAGAGAGGAGATATTTCTGTGTTAATATGAATTTAACTAAAATCAAAGAGTTATGAGACACTGAAATCTTATTTTATATATCTACTAAGTAGGACAATAACATTTGTTCTATCTAAATCATAGAATCAAACTAAATAAGAGTGAATAACTGATTTTTCTTGTTGGCAAGAAGAAATCTCTAGGGATTTGTTATTTATAAAAAAGCTGAAAAATAAAGAGCAGGCAAAAGGTTACTTTGCTGCTGTTACATTCAAGGGAAATGATGAAACCACTTTAAAAAAGTTACATACTAAGATTTCTGCTCAACAATAAAACACAATGTTCCATGGAATATTACATTCTTAATTCAGGATGGCTCTTTTCTTTCCTTCCATTTTTTTCAAAGAAACAATTCATTCATGTTTTCAATAAACAGGAACTAGGCATCTACTATACCCTAGATGCTGAAGATACGTTAATAAAATAGACAAACACTCTCCAAGGAATTACATTCTTGAGGTTGGGGCAGGGAGGGAGAAAGAAAACAGATAAATTAGTAAATTGTATAGTATATTAGTTATTGTACACTAAACGGTAATAAATGGTAGGAGTAAAAAATAAAACAAGGAGACACCCTAATTTAATGTTTTAGAGTGCCCAGGGAAGGTCTCACTAAGAAGATCTGACAAGACAACACCTAAGGTAAGATCTGAAAGCAATGACCACATGAATAATGTGGCTCCCTGGAGAAAGAAGAACCCGGAGACAGCAGAGTACAGGGTAAAGGTTCTGAGGGAGGAGAGTGCTTGGTACGTTCCAGGAATAGCTAGAGGGCCAGTGTCAAGGAAATCAACCTGAATATTCATTGGAGGGACTGATGCTGAAGCTGAAGCTCCAATACTTTGGCCACCTGCTGGGAAGAGCTGACTTGTTGGAAAAGACCCTGATGCTGAGAAAGACTGAAGGGGGGAGGAGAAGAGGACGACAGAGGATGAGATGGTTGGATGGCATCAGTGACTCACGGACATGAGTTTGGGTAGGCTCCGGGAGTTGGTGATGGACAGGGAAGCCTGGCGTGCTGCAGTCCATGGGGTCACAAAGAGTTGGACCCGACTGAGCGACTGAACTGACCTTAGTGTGGTCAGAGAGTTAATGAAGAAACAGATTGTGCAGGGCTCTAAAGACCAGGTACAAGTGAGTGACAGAGGAAAACACTGGAGAGTTTTGATCATATGAGTAATAGCATCTGGCTTAAGTTTTATTAGGATTATTCTGTCTTTTGTGATAAGAAAATTCTAATGGGGAAAAGTAGATGCTAAAAGACTCGTTAGGAGGTTAATGCAGTAATTCAGGTGAAAGAGGGTGTCAACAGAGAACAGATATTGGCGAATTCTAGATACGTTTAAAAGTGAAGTCAAGAGGATTTGTTGATAAACTGGGAGTGAGAAAGAGGCACCAAAGGTGACTCAAAGATTTCGGGCCTGAAGGGTGGAGGTGTTGTTATCTGTGAAGGAAAAGTGCAAGGGAACCAGAGAGGGGAAAGGATACCAGAAGCTTAGTTTTGGACGTATTTCGTCTCAAATGTCTGTTAGACATCCTAATGGAGATGTCAAACAGGCAGCTGAATATACGGGTCTGGAATTCAAGGGAAAGATCAGGACTGAGATTATACACTTGGGAAATGTCAACATATAATGGTACTCAGCACTGTACGGCTGGATGCAATCACCAAGAAAGTAGTAAAGTGGACTAAGCCTAGGCTATAGCTACATAATTAAAAGATCAGGAAAGGAGACTGACTGGTGAGGACCAGTAAGGTGGAAGAAAAGCCAAGAGTATGATATCCTGACAGCCACGTGAAATAAGCGTTCACTGAGGACAGAGCGACTGGCATGCCCCATGCTCAAATCAAGAGGCGACTGAGAAGTGAGGACTGGATTTAGCAACACAGCAGTCACACTGGAGGTCTTGGCAAAGCATAAGCAGGGAAGTGACACAAATGAAATGAATAGCCATGCTGGAGTCCAGGTCTCTGCTTCCACGTCTCCAAAGCTATAGGGTTAGAGTGGTAATGACAGACACAGCAGTCTCCCTCACTGCTGACTCCTCCTTTGACTCTCAGGGGAACTATTTTCCCTTGAGTAGGACTTGGGAAAAAAGGCAGAAGGGCATCTATTGGGAATGTTTACCATCCTTCCTATGACCTTTCAGGTCAGTTGCTCAATACAATTTGATTATCATGAGCTGTGATATGTTATTTTCCTTTTTTTGTTTGTTGTATTTGAGAATAGGAAATATGGAAGGCAGTAGTAGATAGTGCTTCCACTTATCACCTAAAGCTTGAGTATTCCTGACAACTTCAATGGCAGAAAATGAAAAATTGCTTAAAAACTCAGCTAACTTAGATGCCAGAATGGGGAATTCCATTTAGTTTGTCCTTTAAGATAAGCTATTTTATAGTAGCCATTTGCCCTTTCTCTTAAATTTAAAACTAGGCAAGGTGACTCTGGAAGCCACCAGTATATTCAAACACAAGTGTGTTTTTGTAGGGGTAGGTTTATCAAACCAAGAGACAGCTCAAGAATGAAGTATGAGAGCTTTTTCTCAGTTTAGCCCAACAGATAGATGTCAGCTCTTCAAAGTCTCCATATTATAATATCGAAATACCTAAATGTATTTGTTCATTGAATAATAGAGAAAGGAAGTTTCATTAGGATTTTAGTTTCTAAGTAGTGCTGTTTTTATGCAGGAGTCTAAATGACAAAGTCTACAGAGGAACAAAGTCTTGCATCTCCAAAGTCCAAGAAAAAGGCAGACATAACACAGCCAACTTCCCGACAGTCAGTATAGCTCTAGCATTTCTTTTGTGATGGCTTTTTCAAAGGATGTAGCACTTATGAAAGGTGGCTATCACCACTTGACACCAAGCTTTCTTTATAAGGTGAAGAGGGAAGGCCTCTATATTCCAACAGGCAACCAAACAGAGAAAAGAAGACTGAAAGGCATGTCTTCCTGCACACAGACATGAACAAAATAGATCGACATAAAGTTCACATAAACTTTACCATAAAGTTTTCATGATGGGGGTGCGGGGAACAGTAAGAAAATACAGATGACAATAAATAAACCAGAAAACCAGAGGGGGTTAAAGAAAAGAAACTCAAAGGGAAATAAGGAGAGCTGGAGAACAAGTGTGTAGGGGTGGGGAGGGGGAGTAATTTTGCTGTTTTAAAGAAAACAGCTAAAGCCTTGTTGAAGAGGTGACCTCTGAGCTGAGACTTCAATGATGCACAAGAGCAATCCAAGCAGATGTTGGAGAAACAGGGTCACAGAGGGAAGGGAGAACAAATGCAAAGGGCCCAAGGCTGTGTGCGCATCTGAGAAAACAGCAAGGCAGCGGGTACAGCTCGGGCGGTCTGAGTAAAGGAAGGAGCAGTAGGACGTGAGGTCATTGCTCACCTTCACATACAACCTCCATTTACTAAGTTCCAGGTTCTCTCCGAGTCAGAAAACACACAGAATTTCTACTCTTTGCCCTACAATTTCTTGAAGTCGCAAGGGTTGGGTGTTATCTCATTACAGTGATCAATAACATCGTTTCGTGAGATTCGAAACTAAGATAATCACTTACCACTAGACACCGAATAGCTTGGGTCACATTCTCAATTTTCTCCAAAGAGAAAGTGTTCACTGAAACCAACCTTTATGGCTAGTCTCCTAAGTCTCAACACACAGACACACACAGAAACACCCTGCAACCCAGAGAGAATGGGCGATTCTACTCAGGTGCTGTGCGCATCGTTTCCAGATACATTTCACCAAGTGACTAGAAGACAGGGAGAGAATGTTAGAGACGCATGTTAAGACTCTGCAGTTAAAATTCCATACCTAATACTAAGCGGAAATCTTCAACAACCCACATACATTATCTGGAAGACTGTTTCCTGGATTTACCCCTACAGAAGTTAAGGAATTTAGGATGACAACACTGTTCATTGATTGGCTGGCTGTCAAGTCACTCAGTCATGTCCGACTCTGCAACCCCATGAACTGTAGCCCACCGGGCTCCTCTGGCCACAGGATTTTCCAGGCAAGAATACTGGAGTGGGTTGCCATTCCCTTCTCCAGGGTATCTTCCCAACCCAGGGATCGAATCCAGGTCTCCCACATTGAAGGCAGATGCTTTACCAGCTGAGCCACAAGGGAAGCCCACACTGTTCATTACTTTGGTTAAATTTCCCCACAGAAAATATAAACTAACTCTCGGATTAGATTTTTAAAGGATGTTCACATTAGAACTTCCCCAAACAAACAAGTATTGAATATGACATAGCTCTCCCTCTTAAAACCATTCCTGGTAATCTTGCCTCCTTCCTGGAATATTTTCCTCCTGTCCTTCCTTCATTGACATCAGTGATACACAAAGGAAGCGGTTCCCCTGGAGTATGCATCAGAAAGGTGAGGTATTTATCAGGTCACTCCCCAAAGTACTACTACCTTAAGCCTAACTCACATTCTTACAGTATTAGTATTAATATGTTGGGGCTAAAGGGGAAGGGACAGTTGAGAACAACTAATCCAAATCCTCTGAAAGTGAAAGTTACTGCTCAGTTGTGCCTGACTCTTGACGACCTCATGGACTGCAGTCTGCCAGGCTCCTCTGTCCATGGGATTTCCCAGGCAAGAATACTGGAGAAGGTAGCCATTCCCTTCTCCAGGGGATCTTCTCAACCCAGGGATCGAACCTGGGTCTCCCACACTGCAGGCAGATTCTTTACTGTGTGAGCTACCAGAGAAGCCCTTAAATCCTTTCAGTTCAGTTCAGTCGCTCAGTCGTGTCCGACTCTTTGCGACCCCATGAATCACAGCACGCCAGGCCTCCCTGTCCATCACCAACTCCTGGAGTTCACTCAGACTCACGTCCATCGAGTCAGTGATGCCATCCAGCCATCTCATCCTCTGTTGTCCCCTTCTCCCCCTGCCCCCAATCCCTCCCAGCATCAGAGTCTAGGTCCAGGTAAAATCTCACTTCCTCTATGGGGCTTCTCAAGCCTACCTCAGGTTCAAAACAATAGTCTGTAAAAATAAAAAGCTTATTTTAGCTTTTTACCTTTTTTACACCCGCCACCCTAGTTATGATGAACTTTCCCTTAAGAGGAGTGGGTTTTGTCCAAGAAAAAGGACTTGAATTCCAACACACCGTCATACAAAGAAAATCTGTTGCGTATAAGGTAAACTTCCATTATAAGAAATGTGTGTTTCCACAGAGAAATTTTAAATTTTCTCCTGACAAGGAAGAGGCAGAGGAAATGTTTATCATCTCAGCGCTCAGACTCTAACAAGTGTAATTCTCTTGCTATTTTCAAATCTGAATTATCCGGAGTCGGCTAGCATCTAAACTCTAAGCCTATCCATTAAAGTCATAAACTTATTTTTATTTACTTTAGCCAAGAATAACTGTATAAAATTAGATCTCTCCTGGTATACAACTAGATATTTTTTCTGGCATTTGCGATCTAAAGTCATTTTTCTTGGGACTATAATCTAGCTCACAAACAGATCACAGAATTTTGCATCTTTCAGGGATCCCAGATAACACTTTTCAGATGAGGAAAAAGCTTCAGAGAGGTCAAATTACTTGTCTAAAGTCACACAGCCAGCCACAGTTCACTTAACTTCAGTGAGATATACTTTTGGGATAAATTTTATTAAATCAAAATGAAAGCCATGAAATGTTTATTATATGTGTTACGTTTGGATTTTAGACACTGCTGGCCTTAACATGGATTCTTCTCAAACACTAAACTTCTAATACACACAAAGTAATCTACTTCTTACAAAACACTAGCTGGAAACAGACTGAAATTTAATAGCAATTTCCTGTGCTACCACAAAGTAAGTTCAATTTGCACTCTTCTTATTCAACATGTTTTGCAGCAGGACTGTTACAGGTCCATGTATACAGCAGAGGTTAGCCTCGCTAACCCCAGGGTGTCCAAAAGGGCAAATTCTTTTAATTTTCTCATGTAAGCCAAATCAAGAGTATTTTAGTAAGTATTACATACAACTTCTATATACAGATATAACAAGTAAAATGTCTTCTTGCCTTTATATACCATTCCGCAAATGGTATATAAATAGTATGGTTAACTCCAAACAGGTTCATCTAAAAAAACTTTAATGGGTTAGTAACCCTGTACTACAAACTTCTATGTTACATGCAAAAGCTATCTTCAATCTGAGAATAACATCGATGGTTGGGATAAAGTTCCAAGCCCAGAAGAATATCACCTTTAACCATTAACCTTTAAGTAAACTATTGGCAATGGTTTTCACTGAAGAATAATGAAATTCAATTCTACATTTTGATCTTTAAACACATTTAACTCAGACTGTTATCTATGAAAGTGTATATACATGGTAAATAATTTTTAAAAACCAAGTTTCCTTCCTACCCCTAACCCAAGTTTCCCAGGTCCTCTTCTCAGAGGCAATCACTGTTACCTATCCAAAGATAGAGGGGTCTATGTGTACCAAAAAAAGGGTGTGTGTGTATGTGTGCCTATTTGAAAATATAGTTTTAAAGAACCATCACTTCTTTTCAAATATACTTACAGAATGACAGAATAATGAAGACACCATCATCTTTAATACAGTGCTTTAATATAGTGCTTCACAGTTTCCAAAGTGCTTTCAAGGATATCAGCTTATTGATTTTCAAAACTAACAGTTCTTGGTAAACAAGTTCGAACTTCAAAGAATCTAATAGAGTCATTTAATATAGCCATCTCACTTAGGAAAATGATATTCAAGGCGACACCAAATGAAAGTTATGTACTTAAAAAACAAAAAAGCAACACACTCCCAAGGAGATTTTACTATCTGCTCTTGGTGACATATTCCAGTCTCTCAGATCTACAGCCAATAACTTGTTATTTTTAAAATTTAAACTGGCATCAACATCATGAAAACATTTCAGAATTATATAATACACGTATTTTTAAATTAGTTTTCTACTTCAGCCTATTATTGCCAATATATTTGAACAGGAAAGCCATGCTCTATTTCTTACCTATTCCCACCACATCCACAATATATGGAACTGATTTTACTAGGGTCTTGTTCCATGTAACAGTAGAGCAGCATCCATCAGTCTTCTTATTTTGGTTACGTATTATATCAGAATGATCTTATAATGCTGATGACACTACTACCTCATTTAAGCCTCCAAAATACAAACATAAACCATTATATTTCCAAGTATGAAACTAGTTGATGTCTGAAGTAACTCAGAGAAAACTGAATTTTAAAAGCATGAAAAAGAGAGGTATACATTTCCGTTACTTAAAAGCATCCATTTGGTACTGACTCCCACGCCTATACATAAAATAGTACTTTGCTGTACCGATATAGTATTTATCATTCAGTTCAGTTCAGTCGCTTAGTCGTGTCCAACTCTTTGCGACCCCATGGACAGCAGCATGCCAGGCCTCCCTGTCCATCACCAACTCCTGGAGTTTACCCAAACTCATGTCCATTGAGTCAGTGATGCCATCCAACCATCTCATCCTCTGTCATCCCCTTCTCCTCCCGCCTTCAATTTTTAGAAGGGTTCAAAATATTTTCTTTCTAATTGTGGTAGAAATACATAAAATTTACCACTGTAGCCATCAAAATACTTTTATAAGAGCTTAATTATTTAAAATGGAAATGAGAATCCTTATTTCTTATACATTCATATAATAATTAAATCAATCATGTGCATTATCAGAGGTCACAAACCCAGAAAGCAGGCAGAAATTCAAAGGAAACTGCATTTGAGAATATAACAGTTTTTTATTAAGAATTCAGATTATGATCAACAATTCTCTAAATGTTAAGTTTCTTAAGCTGGTACCAAACTGACACCAAATAACAGGGCAGTCTCCAATGTAGGAAGGGCAAGAATAAAATTCTTACACAAAAATACTTTGTCTACAAGTCTGAATTAAATAACTTCAATAAATAAGTCAACAGATGAACTGCGGGGAAAAAAAGTCCCACATCTCCTATTTCTCAGCCATTAATCTCTTCACAGGGCAACCCAGAATTTACTGGTATGATTTTTATATTCTATGTTTTATGCCATATGAAAAATTTTAATATAGCCAAAGAAAGATCTCCAACTGAGTAGGAAAGAAATGTGGTATGATTGAAAAAGAATCAAATCATCTTTGATGTACTATTATTTTAATTATTTTTTATATAGAAAGTACATTCTGTGTGGCTTTACTTGTCCTAAAGGAAGTAAGCCTCCTGCGTAAATGTGAAAATAAACATGAAAGAACAAACATTATCCTGCATTTTAGAAAGGTCAGAACATACATGTTCACATTTTCTTACATATACATAAACAAACAGTCGAAAGCTAAACAAGAAACTGGTTACCTATGGAAGCAGGGATTTGAAAGAGTTGAAAAGACATGGAAGCAAGAGTTCACAATTATATAATTTTTATTTGTGAATCACAGAAATGATTGTTATTAAAAAATAAAAGTATGTTTTTCTTACTGAAACAATCATAAAGCTATTTTCTCAAAGCCTCCTCAGCATTTATCATACTTTCTAAATCTTGCTGAAACAACCTTAAAGCTATTTTCTTAAAGCCTCCTCAGTAGTTATCATACCTTCTAAAAACCTAAAGTTTCTGAAATAGAAAAGACTGATTTTCTATTACCCATGTAAAGTGGCGGGGAGAGGGGGACGACAGCACAGCCAAGAATGAGTTAAAATAAGACTGTCTGAATGTTTAATTCATTGTATTAACATTATTAAACATTATTACAGAAACTCAATAGTAAATTCTTCTCCTTAATAGACAGTTTTAAAAAGGCAATATAGTTCATAACGTTTCATTGTAAGTACATGCAGTTAAGCTTCAATTACATTTAATATGGCTTTATTAAATCAACTATTTTACTCAAATCAATATGTTTCTCTGGCCAAATAACGTAACTTTGTAGAAGACACTTACCAAGTGTGACTGATAAACCCTTTCAAACATTAATTTCAGCCCTGTGGGGTTGCTCCTTAAGAAATTACCTAAGTTATTACTATGCTGTTTTCTATACGCATGGAGAGAGATCACAGACCATGACAGGAGGCCAGTCAACACACCAGAAATTTAGGGAGGCAGGTGGTGTGCGGAGACAGAATGGGCTTGGAGTTAGACCTAAGCTGAATGTGACACTCTATCTCTGGCTGATCCTGGGAAAATGAATTTCTCTGAACCTGTTTCTTAAATGGCAAAATGAAGTGGGTATCATCTAAGCTGAAGTATCATTAAGAGAATTAAGTGTCATGTCCAAATTAGCAAGTTTCAGACTATTTCAGCTGGCTCATGAAGAGGACTTAGGGGAGGAAAAGAAAAGCTTTCCTTAGTATTTTTGAAGTCACATGTGAGAAAACTTTAAAGGAAGAAAATAATCTAAAATGGCAAAGGAAAGGAACTAGAAGGCAAAGAAAAATAACTTGTCTGAGGCACGTAACTGGGATCTGGTCAAAGAGGACAACTGAGCATGTCTCTTTTTAATGAAGATTTTTACTTCATCTATTTAATTTACTCCCTCCTTTTAAACTTAGTTCAGATGTCAATATCCATTAGCCTGGAGGAATCATGTTAATATTCTAGGGCAAACATCCAGTGTAAGTAAACATGACTACCAAAGGTAAAAAGTATCTAAATTAGATACTGGGTTTGAAATCACTGCAAACATGTATAAATACTTTCTTTCAACAAATTCCCAACAAAATTTAAAGATGATCATCTGAGTATTTCTTCTTGTCAAGATAGGAAATGGCTTTTTAAAATGAGATCATTCTAAGACAAATCTATATTTGTGGAAGATTATTCCTTATTGGAAAAAACACTTGTTCCTAAAGTTGGAATCATATGAAACTATCATTGTTCAACTGTTTTTGACCTGCAAATAGCCAATTTCACTTCGAGTGTTCAATGTGTGCTAGAAATACCATGCACTGGGGTACAACAGGGCCTCTGTTTTCAGGTAATGTGGGTTTAGCCAAAAAGACAGAATAGAGGCACTGTGTATTCACTGTAGTTTAAAAAAGAAGTTTTTTTGACATAGACTTTCAGTTTCTACTCCATATTTCAGGGCCATACAGAAACAATTAGGAATATTATTTTTTCAATTCATTACTGCATTTTTTCAATTATTACTATGTTAAGGATAGAAAACAAAATTCCTTAGATTTGGTCCTCACCATCCAGTTTAGGACCCAGAAACCATGTTAAAATGGAAAGGGATGTTAGAAAAAAGAACTGAAAGAGGTTATCTCTTGTATATATTTTCTAGTATATAATTTGTACCTTTTATTTCTTCATGTTATAGAGAAGATGTGCTCCTAGCTCCCCTAAGAACATTTTTCCCCCCTATAATTCATGGTCAAGAGTATAGTACAGAGTGAAATGAATATTAAAAGTTCACAAAATAATTGGGAGAGAAAAACTGACAGCAAAATACCTAGAGAGCAGTTATTTCCTAATTAGAAACTCATCACCTAGTTCTCAATTGTTTCAAAAACTCTTATGCAGAAACGTCAGTGCTCTGACAATCTATACATCTTCCGCTTTTTAGTTGTACTATATATCTGAAAACACGTGGTTCTGGAAGTTCACATGAAGGAGATACAAAAATGACTCTTTTTATTGCTAGGGAGAAATGTTGAGGCTTCCCGTTTCCTCACTCCCATCATACATACACCTGGAATGAGGACATGGGAAGCAAGGAAAATTTATTCTATAATAATACTCCAAAAAAGTCCTTGTTCAGCTTGGAGATCCAAGAGAAAAGATGACTTTTGACAAAGGGATGGAGGCAAGAGCCTTGCTCATTTCTGCCTGAATGCACACATCTTACCCTGAGGTCACCTGTGAGGAACTAAAGGTTTCCCCTTAAGATAGTAATGCTTTTCAGGATTTAACAATTCTGACTAACCACTAACGAAGTGTGGAATACCTACTGATTTACTATTTGCTTTAGCTTTTGTCTGGACAGAGGCGCTATAGTGCATAGGGTTGCACAAAGTCAGACATGACTGAAGTAACTTAGCACGCATGCACGAAGAGGATGGACTCTGACACAAATCCAGCCACCCAACTGCTGCATTTTTCAAAAAGAGCTTTTCAAACAGAATAATTTTTGAAATAAGCGCAACTCTTAGCACACCTCTCCTCTCACTAGTTTCTGCACTGACTTAAGAGAGCTCCATAAATGGTGAGCAGAGGGCTGGCCACTGCCAAGTGTGATCCATAAAACCAGCAGCCCCTCTTCTCAGAGACCTTTGCTTTTTTTTTTTTAATTTTCAATTTGATTTTCTCGGATTAAAATAAGTTTTCCCCCAAAGCTGCACACAAGAAATGTGTTTTGTCAGCACAACTCAGGAAAAATTGATTCCTGAGCCTTCCAGTGACTGCCTGTCACCTGCTCCTTAAATGAAGGAGTATGTGAGTTTCTTAATACCACCACTCATCGTAACATCGTCAGGCTGGTCACACTTACCGAACTATTTTTTGAGAGCTTTCCCCAGTTTGACATTAATTTTTGTATGAAAGCACTGATTCCACAGACCAATAAGGTTTTCTCATTTTGGTCAAGAGCGGCTACATGAATTGCTAATTAAACATGCGCACTTTTTACCCACTATTCTCTCTTTTCCCGCACACACTCTAGAAACCCTAAGTGAGAAGCGGACTACAACTTCCTCCAGATTCACAGATGACAGCTCCCCTTTCGAGGGAACAAAATCTGGGGTTCCCAGTGCAGGCTTCAACCTTTGTGTCTGTCTGAGGAAAGAACAAAAGGCAGCGCTTCCTCCCCCAGCCCCTCCTCAGCTCGGAGGAGGCAGGTTTGACAGAAGAACCGTGCCGGAGGACAAGGAGACCACGCCGGAGCCGGCGCGAGCTCCCCTCCACACGCACACCCGAGCTACCCACCTTGGATAGCTGCCTCCTGAGGCTGAAGCGCTGAACCATGGTCACCCTGAGGACTCTTCACACAAAGCGATCCACCAAGGGAAGGGCTTTTTCCGAGGCCGCTTCTTGCAAAAGTCGGTGGCAAAACATCTTGCAGGCTAGCACGGGAGCCGAAGGAACGCGCCGGGAGACTCAGCAAACTTGGAAGCCCTTCATTGTTCTAGGGGAGACAGGGCAGAGCCCACGTCGGAGGGGGAGGGCGGGATCCCGGCTCTGCGAGAGCGAGCACTTCCTGTGAGTCAGCCGAGAGGGGTCCGGGCAGAAGGACCACCCCTTCCCTTCCCACCAGATCGCCGGCCGGCGGCCAGGGGAGCCGCCCGCCGCGGTGCCACCTGAGAGCCGGGGACAACCTGGCTCTCGAGCGGGAGGGGGAGCAGCGCGCTGGGGTCGGCAGGCACCGCTCTGCCTGGAGGAGCCGGGTCGCTGCGCCGGCGCCTCCCCCGGGGCCTCCCAGGGGCGGGGGTCCGAGGCCCCGACAGCACCCCCTGCTCAGGCTCCACCGCAGGTCGGCTGCAGGGCGAAACCCTGGGAGACGAGCCCCGCTTGGAGAAGAGGAGGAGTCTCTCCCCGGTGGCTCGGCTCGGCAGGCAGCCGTCCGGCTTTGTCTAAGCGATGGGCCAAGCCTTTCCTCTTACTCACGGGGAGGGGCCCGGGGCAGGAATGTCAGGTGCGGGGCGACTTCAGCTTCGTCACGAAGTTAAAACAACCTAAGCCTGTCTCCTGGGATGCTTGCCCTCTCTCATTAGAACAAGGTAGTAACTTTAACGACACGTCTACATACACAAAAGGAACAGCTCAGGCTGAATTAATGAAGGTAGAAAGGTATGAAAAAATGGCAATGGTGAGGGCAGTGCCAAAGATTAAAAAAATCCATGTGTATTTTGCTGTCATTTACTAGTCTCTTCCTATCTATTGGATTCTGCTTCCAGACGGCCGATGGGAGGATACAGCGTCATTTTAATGAAACTTTCCACACCATATGCGCCTCTGCAAATTTTTCATGACTGCTGAATGAATTTAATAACTGACCAAGGCAGAATTTGGGGGCATATATTAATTTTTCCCTGAGCCTGTGACTCTCAATTCCCTGTCACACATGAACACCTGTCAGGCTACATAAAGCCTTTGTGTAATGAGCCTACTATGTGCGGTTGTTGTGTTGAGCATGTCATATCTATCATCCCATTGACTTCTCAAACTCAGTGAAATAGGTACTAAAATCCAACTATGATAAGTAAAGCAGGGATATTCTCTCTAAAAATCTCAATATTATTATGAGTAAACCATATAGTATTTCTAAATTTCTTTTCTTCAAATGAGAAAACTGAAAAACGAGTCTGAAAAGATCTTCATGCAATGGATATCCTCAACTGTGCCCGAATCACACACCACTGTTTCTACTTATCAGCAAATATGATGAACAGTTTTTAAAAATTCATCTAAAATATGACACATTTCAGAGTACCTTAGGAAGAGTAGAAAAGACATACCAAATTAAAAAAAAAATCAGGCTGCCAAGGCTCCCACAAATTTTTCTAACCAAAATGCATACATAAAAAGTTTATTCTACAAACTCTAAATAGAAATGGATAGCACATATTTAACTGAACTTTTTTTGTGTAACTCCAAAGCTTAAAAAAAAACTATTAGATCAACAGATCTGATTGAAAGTGAAGCCTTCTTCGTATCTAGGTTCAGAGTATGCAGTGCAACCTAATATTTAAACTAACTGATTGAAATTTAATTCCAAGTGGAAAGTAGGCTGACAAAGAACTTGAGTTCTGTGTGTTTTGTTTTTAAAAGGTAAGAGTACCATTACCTCCACTTTTCTCCTACAAAGAGAGAAACCAAGTATTCAGCAAACTTCTCCAGGGAAAGCAGAATTAATCCCAAACAGGGATTGAACCCACACTCCTGGCAGTGAAAGCACGGACTTCTAACCACTGGACTGCCAGGGAATTCCCAAGACACAGTATCTTTAAACATGAGGCATTTCTGATAAAAGCAACTAGAATCCCAGATCACTGCTGTAAGAGTCTTGCTAACCGCACCTCCACAAAAAATAAAAAGAGTAAACAGGAAAAAGAATTAGAAAAAAATGTCAATGATATTTAAGTACACATTAAATATCAATCATAACTGAACAAGGTATACGTCCTCAAAGTGCCAGACACACAAGTGCTAAGTCACTTCAGCTGTGTCCAATTCTTTGCAACCCTATGGACTGTAGCCTGCAAGGCTTCTCTGTCCATGGATTCTCCAGGCAAGAATACTGGAGTGGGCTGCTGTGCCCTCCTCCAGGGGATCTTCCTGACCCAGGAATTGAACCTGCATCTCTTAAGTCTCCTGCATTGGCAGGTAGGTTCTTTACCACTAGGGCCACCTGGGAAGCCCATAAGACTTAAAAAGGATGATGTCTCCTTTCTAGGAGGAACCTACTAATTTTTTACCTATTAAAATAAAGATAAATCTCTAATTGTTTAAAATGCAATAAAGCCTGTTAAATATAATTTGAATGCATGACTGCAATTCCTTCCTTGATAAAATGATTTAAAAAAACAAACAAACCTGAGAAGATCCTCAATAAGTTGAGCTGTTAGGGGAAAAATGAGAATCTCTAAATCTGATGTATTTTGAGGCATCTCACAGCTTTGTGGATGAAAATAGTAGACCAAGATCAAAAGCATTAGAACTCGGACTGCTGCTGCTGCTGCTGCTGCTAAGTCGCTTCAGTCGTGTCCGACTCTGTGCAACCCCATAGACGGCAGCCCACCAGGCTCCACCCGTCCCTGGGATTCTCCAGGCAAGAACACTGGAGCGGGTTGCCATTTCCTTCTCCAAGGCATGAAAGTGAAAAGTGAAAGTGAGGTCACTCAGTCATGCCCGACTCTTCGCCACCCCATGGACTGCAGCCCACCAGGCTCCCCCGTCCATGGGGCTCTCCAGGCAAGAGGACCGGGACTAGAACCCCAAACACCACGATTTCACAACACTACTCTTCCCATTACATCATGCTTTCTATTTTTAGTAATTTAGAATGCACTTTACAAAGAGCACCACAGAAGATACGTAGTAAACTTTTGTTGCAAACTGTATAATTACTCCATTTTAAAATTTGAACCTTTATACTTTGCTATGAGGGAGTCTCCCTACAGCCTGGCACACCTAAAGTAATATGCTTACAGTTCCTCCCCTTATCTTGCTGGCGTCCAATGTAACAGAGTTCTATTAAATAAATCTTATTGTTCAAACATTATTGTGGGTTTCAACCAGCTTCCTGTGATAACCCAGTAGAAGTAATTGCACAGTGCCAGCTACAAGTCAATCCAGGCTTTCATTATGCAGCACCGTGTCACTGCAGAAAGCCCCTCTCATTCAGGCCAAACAAGCATTAATGCCACCAGACAGTACAGAAAGAAACATTCCCTTTACTTAAGGAGGTTCACAATCCAGTGAGGAAACACAGAAAACTTAAAACAACTGTCATTAATGCGGCAGGTGCTATAATATAGGGACAGAGGAGGCACAAAGAAGGGAGAGATCAACTTTGCAGGGGACGGATAAACTCGGAAAGTAGGAGTCTTTCAGAGTGGGCAGAAATTCTGCAAGTGGACAAGAAAGAGGAAGGGCATTCCAGGCAGAAGAAAAAACACAAGTTAAAAACACAGAGGGGTAAATCAAGCAGTAAGTAAAATTCAGTTTTTCCAAACTAACAACGCACCGTGTTGTAAGTCGTAATATTTTCCACAATATTTTTTCTTTGTGGAATGGAATGGGGATTATAACAAAATTCATGTATTCTTTCTTTCTAAATTGCACGTTTGTTAGCTATTTTGCTATAAATTGCCCAAACGGGAATACCCCATCATTAACAAATAATAATCTGACAGGTTCTCTCTTTACACAAGTTATGATTGTTTTAGCTACTGTTTGCCTTTAAAGCAAGGAGAGAGAAAAATCTATTTGCAAAAAGTGTAGTAAATAACATCTTCAGTTGCTGCATTTCCTATGGCAGTTCAGGCCCCTTGAATGATATTTCTCTCTTGCAGGAAGAATTTCTTTTGGGAATTCCAAAAACCATATTTTATCTACCTAAGAACTGCTTAAGTACCTTATGGAGTTATTTGCAAAGGTTCCAGCCACTGTCAATACAAACAACCCTAAAAGTAGTATACTTTATTCGGTAGTAAGATGTTAACTGATACTGATGACAAAAATAATTTTCAACACCTAATCGTATTTAATACCATAACTAACTCATTGTGACGGCTGATTTAAAGGGCAGCCAACCATGCCAAATTAACATATTTATTTTCATGAACTGGACATAGCTCTTTTAAATACGCTGAATTAAGGTTGCCCCCTTTTACATCAGCATCGTTTGGGGATCTGTGATTATTTCTCCCTGTAAACCCATGCGTGTGTCACCTGCAGTGAATACACCGCAAGGGAGAGGGCGACAAGCAGAGGGAGGAGAGAGGGGGAGGAGGACTAGAGCGGACCTGCTAAGTACCAAACAACAACGTGCCTGCTGTTGGCTCTTCTGCTGAGAACACACAGCGAGATTATGCGTTTGAAATACGTAAACACTATAAAATCACATTCTTAGAACTGTTTACAAGGTGTTTCCTGCGCTGGTCCCCTCTTTCTCTCTCCAGACCTCTCGCATGACCTTCAGCTTTGCTCCCAAGCTCTGCTGACACTTCTGTCCCTTCGGGAAAGCCTTCTCTGTCAGCCTCCATGAGCCGCTTCTCCACCCTGCTGAGTCCTCCTCATACACTGTCATTTCCTTGTCTGTATCCCCTTCATCAAAACATAAGCTTCTTAGGGTAAGGAACTCTGGCACCTGCTAGGCCAACTATCCATTAAATATCAATGTTTACTGAACAAATGACTTAAAAATATAAGGCAATGCTTAATGGCTCTATAAAACTTCAAAAGCTTCTAAGACATTCTGGACTTCTTTCTTCCTCAACCATCTCCCTTACTCTTAAACTCCCGGGTTTTTCCACTTAATTCTTCTTGTTCTCCTATTTCACTTCGTGATTATTAATTTTATTAATTATCTGTCAATTACTTACCTCCCACTTATGACTCTCTATAATTTAACATTTTCCAACAAAATGCTTCTTGTAAAAATTCAGAAAATATGGTAAAATATAAAGAAAATTTGTGAATAATATCACCATACAGAGGGAACCACTAATAGTGTTTGATAAATTTTCATTTGGACTTTTTATTTTTAATTCTGCAAATGATTTATAAATGCTTAACTGTTGTAACCACTATTATCAATTTATCCTTTTTTTTACTATGAATTTATATACTATGTACTTATAAAAGTACACAGTATTACATGTATGCTAGCTTGCCTTGTTTTTAACCCAACTAATATCATACCATACATATTATTTGAAACTTCTTTTGCTGTGGTCTGAATGTTGATGTCCCCCCAAAATTCTTAGGTTGAAATCCTAAAACCCAGTGTGATAGTATTAGAAAGCAGGGTATTTGAGATATGCTACAGTCAGCAGGTGGGACCAGTGCTCTTATAAGAGAGATCCCAGACTCTCTAATTCCTTTCAACATGTGAGGATACGATGAGAAGTCTGAGGCCCAGAAGAGGGTCCTCCCCCAGCCACACAGGCAAACAGATCTCGAATGGCTAGCATATGAACTGCGTGAAATAAACCCGGGTGCCTATAAACTTCTCAGTCTGTGATACGTGGTTATAGCAACCCAAATAAGCTAAGCTCTCTGTTTTTAAAAATTCGATTTACTTAGAAAATTCTGACAGCACATATGGATCTCCACTATTTAATTCCTATACAGTATTTCACAGTATAGATGGAAGAATTTATTTGTGCATTTTCTTGATAATCATTTAGATTATTTCCACATTTCTGCTAGTTCAAACATACAAGCCTACTCAGGCCTGCTGTCAGATGTGTGATTCCCCCCCCACCTCAGGTGAGACATTAAGATAAGTTCCTAGCTATTGAAGGTCCAACTCAAACTCATTTTTTTGGAAGCCACTCCTGTTCACTTATGTTCACTATCATTTCTGCTTCTGCGTAGCTCATAGTGATGGTTCTTATGCTTTTATATTTTGTGTGTTGATGTTGTATTGTTATACAGTTTTTTATGCATTAAGGTTGCCTTTCATCAAATTAAAAATAAGGACCTTGGAGGATTACACCTCATCTTTTCTGTATCCCAACTGCATAGTACCTTATACATAGTGGACTGTATTATGCATGGTAGCCTTTGACTGTGTGGATCACAACAAACCGTGGAAAATTCTGAAAGAGATGGGAATACCAGACCACCTGACCTGCCTCTTGAGAAATCTGTATGCAGGTCAAGAAGCAACAGTTAGAACTGGACATGGAACAACAGACTGATTCCAAATCAGAAAAGGAGTACATCAAGGCTGTATATTGTCACCCTGCTTATTTAACTTCTATGCAGAGTACATCATGAGAAACGCTGGGTTAGAGGAAGCACAAGCTGGAATCAAGACTTCCAGGAGAAATATCAATAACCTCAGATATGGAGATGACACCACCCTCATGGCAGAAAGCGAAGAAGAACTAAAGAGCCTCTTGAGAAAGTGAAAGAGGAAAGTGAAAAGGTTGGCTTAAAACTCAACATTCAGAAAACGAAGATCATGGCATCTGGTCCCATCACTTCATGGGAAATAGATGAGGAAACAGTGGCAGAGTTTATTTTGGGGGGATCCAAAATCGTTGCAGATGGTGACTGCAGCCACGAAACTGAAAGATGCTTGCTCCTTGCAAGAAAAGCTATGACCAACCTAGACATTACTTTGCCAACAAAGGTCCATCTAGTCCAAGCTATGGTTTCACAGTAATCATGTATGGATGTGAGAGTTGGACTATAAAGAAAGCTGAGGGCCAAAGAATTGATGCTTTTAAACTGTGGTGCTGGAGAAGACTCTTGAGAGTCTCTTGGACTGCAAGGAGATCCAACGACTCCATCTTAAAGGAAATCAGTCCTGAATATTCATTAGAAGGACTGATGCTGAAGCTGAAACTCCAATACTTTGGCCACCTAATGGGAAGATCTAACTCATTTGAAAAGACCCTGATGCTGGGAAAGATTGAAGGCGGGAGGAGAAGGGGAGGACAGAGGATGAGATGGTTGGATGGCATCACCGACTCAATGGACATGAATCTGAGTAAACTCAGGGAGGCAGTGAAGGACAGGGAAGCCTGGCGTGCTGCGGTCCATGGGGTCACAAGGAGTCAGACAGGACTGAGCGACTGAACTGAACTGAACACAGTAGACACTCAATAAATACTTGTCAAATGCCCTGAAAACTTTAAAACAATACATGGTCTTATCTGATAGGCTTACTTTATTTCTTTATTCCAAAATAAAACATTAGACAGGCTAATACTGCTTTAGACTTCATCTTCTCAATTTGCATATATGAACCTCACAAAGGACAACCACCTTACTCAAGTCCAAAATATTCCATCTCTGATTCCCTTTTTCCCACCTGTCTTATAAAGAGAATCATTATCTGGCAGTATTCATACTTCAAAAAGTGATACCAGGGACAGTGATGTCAGCAAAATGGCAGACTAGGAAATACTGGCCCTCCTTCCCTCAGAGAGACACTGAGTTAACAACAATAGACAGACAAGAAGTTACGGCACCTGGGCCACTGTAAACCCAACACAAGATTTCAATGAAAGGGGTAGGAAAATGGCAGTGTTTGGCATTCTGCACTCATGCCACTTGCCCTGCAGAGCACGGTATGGAGCAACCAGGAAGAAAACTGTCATGCCTGGACTCTTCTCTGGGAAACACAAGCAAAACAGACCTCATGTCCAACTCTGGCCTGTCTGGAAACCTTCTAAGGGACTGGTTCTGTCCTGGATAACTGAGCACTAAGAGAACTAGGAACCAGAGTTGCAAGACACTGTAAGCAAGGTCCAAGAGGCAGCTTGGAGCTGCACTTCTGCAGGCAAAGCCCAGGGGGAGCTGAGATTAGACAAAGGCTTGAGAGGCTGGGATAGGTGATTTTTTCCAAATTTTTTCAAGTGCCTCAGCAAAACCCGACAAAGCATATAAAGAAACAAAAGAGGCAGGGCCCAATTAAAGGAACAAAATTAAACTCCAGAAACAGACTCTAAAGAAACAGATCTATGAGTTGACTGACAAAGAATTTTAAATAACTGTTGTAACAGTCATTTCAATACGTGGTATTGGAAAAACTGGACAGTCACATGCAAAAGAATAAAATAAGACCACTAAGCCAAAATGGATTAACGACTTGAGCATAAGGCCTGAAACCATAGAACACCTAGAAGAAAACCTAAGTAGTAAGCTCCTTGACATCAGTCTTGGCAATGATTTCTTGGATTTGACGCCAAGAGCAAAGGCACCCGAAGTAAAAATAAACAAATGAGAATACATCAAACTAATAAGCTTCTGCAAAGCAAAGGAACCCATCAACAAAATGAAAAGGCAGCCTAGCGAATGGGAAAAATATCTGCAAGTCATACACCGGAAAAGGGGGTAATACCCAAGATACATAAAGAATGCACGCACCTTAACAACAAAAAGTCAAGCTGATGAAAAAATGGGCAGAGGATGTGAACTGCTGCTGCTAAGTCGCTTCGGTCGTGTCTGACTCTGTGCGACCCCACAGACGGCAGCCCACCAGGCTCCGCCATCCCTGGGATTCTCCAGGCAAGAGTACTGGAGTGGGTTGCCACTGCCTTCTCCGGATGTGAACTGACATTTCTCCAAAGATGACAAAAGACAGCTGACAAGCTTATGAGAAGATGCTCAACATTACTAGTCATCAGGGAAATGCAATCAAAACCATAATGAGATAGTGCCTCATACCTGAAAGGATGACTACTATCAAAACAAAACCAAACCCAGAAAACAAGTGTTCAATTCACAACAGCTAAGAGGTAAAAGCAAACCAAAGATCTAGCAGATAAATGAATCAACAAAATGTGGTCTATACACACAAGGGAATATTATTCAGTCTTAAAAAGGAAGGAAATCCTGTCACATGCTGCAAGATGGATGAACCCTGAGGACATTATGCTTTGTGAAATAAGCCAGCGAGAAAAAGACAAACACTGTATGACTCCCCTCACGTGAGGTATCTAGAGCAGTCAGAGTCCACAGAAGGCAGAACGGTGGTCACCAGTGGCAGAGGGGAGGGAAGACAGGAAGAGTTTCTAAAATGGGTATAGAGTTTCTGATTTGCTAGATGAAATGGTTTGGAGCTCTATTTCACAACAAAGTGAATATAATTACCACTACTAACTTGCAAATTTAAACAGTAAATTTTTGAAAATGTGGGCCACATTGAGTGGCAGGATCTCAGTGCCCAGCCAGAGACTGAACCCATGCCTCCTGCAATGGGAATGCAGAGTCTCAACCACTTGCTGCCAAGGAAGTCTCTTAAAATAGTATATTTTGTTACATGTTTTTCCCCACAATTTTTAAAAAGTGACATGAGCTGTATTTCTGTCTATTTCTAAATACGCTCCTTGATTCAGCACTTTTGTTTCCTTAAGCCTTTCTCCTTTTCTTGCATTTAGGCATGAATATCAACCAACAGATGTCTCTTTTTTTTTTCCCAGAAAAAATGGAATATCCTCTAAATAAAAGGACATTCTCTCCAGACAGAAATGAAGAGTTTTGACAGTGACATATCACTGCAAGGCGTTACAGACCTAGTACCAAAAAAAAAAAAAAAAAAAGGCTTACTGCCAAGAATCCTTATAAATGGACAAGCAGCTACTCCTTTCTGATTTGTTCTTATAATATCTTATTACTCATATTCACACAATGTTAAAAAAGAATTCTTTAAAATGTAACTTCTTAGTCTTCATCTAAATTCTATTTCTCACAGGTGGCCTTTTGTAAAGGACAATAATTACATTAAAAATAACTATAACTCTAAATGAAATAATTATATCCTGAGGTTTTGTTCTCTCAAGTGGGGCCCCCATGCAATTGTTTACATTGCCCAGAGCATGCTGAACATGAACATTATCACAAGTCAGAGAGACAAAGGAGCAATTCCTACCCCACAGGCCACAGAAACATCTCTAGCAGTGAAAAATGACAACACTCGTGAAAAGAAAAGACCCAAAGACCACATATGTACGGTCAACAAACCAAACAACAAGAGAAGGTTGCTGGGGATTCTTATGTCTTCCTGCTGAGAGGCCCGTCCTGGCGTTATGAAGTGTCATTCTTTATCTTCAGCAATACCAAGTGCCTTAATGTCTGATATTATTATATATATTATATTATAACCTACCTGATATTAGCACAGTTTTAACAGTTTTCTTTTGGTTAGTGCTCACATTTTTTTCTGTCTTTTTACTTCCATTTTACTATTTGTTTTAAATTTGTCCCATGTGTTCTTTATTCTTTTATTCTTCTTTTCTATGAATCAAGCATTTTTCATATTTCATTTAATCTTGTCTATTAGTTTTTAATGCATTTTTGTGTTATTCTTTTAGTGGTACCATGTGAATTACAGGGTTACCAGGCTACCTTAAGCATCTTCCAAACAATCCTCCGAAGTCCTTCTTGATACTGTTGTATATTTTATTTCTACTATGTTTTAAGCCACACTGGCAGCCATATTATCATTTTAAAGTTCAATCTTTAACCAACCTAAGGAAATATACATGAAGGCTGTACACAGAATGAACAAAATTAAGTAATACCATTCCAGCTAAACTGATATTTGCTGAAATCCCCTATAGATTCGTGTAGCCTGGCAGCCAGGGACTCAGGGAGTATGCTGTTAGTGTGCAAATTCACAGGCACTGTGTATCTAACTGGCACTCCATGGAATTTACAGCCTCCAGCCTCAGTAGTGTGGAGCTTTTAGAACACTGGAGGAACCCTGATGTAGTTCTAAGACACACAGGTATACTGACTAGGGACCTCAACTTTTTCTCTTACTTAGCCTGACACTATCATTTTATCTCACCCTTTCCTCCTACTGGAATGTTTCCAAAAACGCTATAGAACAAATTCCTACATTGGACAAAAAGGTCTGTTAACTAAACTATTAAGATCTTTTAACTTTGCTGCGTTGCAATCACACAAAATTACCATTTTTATAGGCTAAAATTGCTTCAGTTCAGCTCAGTTGCTCAGTCGTGTCCGACTCTTTGCAACCCCATGGACTGCAGCACGCCAGGCCTCCCTGTCCATCACCAACTCCCGGAGTTCACTCAGACTCACATCCATCGAGTCGGTGATGCTATCCAGCCATCTCATCCTCTGTCGTCCCCTTCTCCTCCTGCCCCCAATCCCTCCCAGCATCACAGTCTTTTCCAATGAGTCAGCTCTTCACATCAGGTCCCCAAAGTACTGGAGTTTCAACTTTAGCATCATTCCTTCCAAAGAACACCCAGGACCGATCTCCTTTAGAATGGACTGCTTGGATCTCCTTGCAGTCCAAGGGACTCTCAAGAGTCTTCTCCAACATCACAGTTCAAAAGCATCAATTCTTTGGCACTCAGCTTTCTTCACAGTCCAACTCTCACATCCATACATGACCACTGGAAAAACCATAGCCTTGACTAGACGGACCTTTGTTGGCAAAGTAATGTCTCTGGTTTTGAATATGCTACCTAGGTTGGTCATAACTTTTCTTCCAAGGAGTAAGCGTCTTTTAATTTCATGGCTGCAGTCACCATCTGCAGTGATTTTGCTTACCTACTGGCAATTACATATGGCTTAAAGTAATACTTCAGTATAATTAAGATATCTAGATTAAGGAAATCAAACTTACATTACATTAAGTGTAATCTAGGTTACACTTAATCTAGATTTCCTTCACCCAAATCAGGATTTGGAAAACTAAGCTTTAACATCTGAATTCAAACGTTAAAAAGATTATTCTGTCTATGACACTCTAGACCAATCAAAGGAGAACGAAGCTCATGTTTAGCTGTTTAGTGAGAAGAATTGGAGACAGAAGATAACTGCAAAATTGCTACAGGAATGCTATTTTTAGTGGCTACAGGAAGAAACAAATGGATCCTAGTCTTTCCTACTGTACATGAGTGGCCCCCTAGGTTTCAAAAGGCTCTGTATGTGCTGAAACACAGGCTAACCTGGATTACAACCAGTAGAAATGAAATTTTTGGTGATTTCTACTTTGAGGGCAAAGAGGACTTTAGAAGGCAAGTCTGTATCAAAGTCCCTCACATTTCTATTGTAATAAAAGCTTCCTTAGAGAGGAATCAATGAACTAAACATATTTATCTTGGCTTTCTATTAAAACTGAAATAATAAAAGGCATACAACCAGAAAGGCACAGCAAACTTGAGAGGAGAGAGCAGCAGATAAGGATGTCAATGAAACTCTCTGGGAGGTGAAGAACGATGGTCCAGTAATAAAGGACAGCTTTCGGGTTTCCTTCAGTCACATAAGTACTTGGCAGGGGAGTGGGTGGTGTGAAGCAGTCAACAAGAAGCAAGCCTATTTATGCCAAAAGTATAGAAAGGTCAGGATTTAGAAGTATCAGGGGTTACTCTAAAGACGAGGGCACTGGGTTGAGTCTGAAAACAGAAGGACTGAATATGAGTATTTATAGTGAGCACTTAGCCCAGCAGCTCATTCTCGTAAGGCACACGAAGGTGATCAGTCCAGGGGTTTATTTTCTGGGGAACACTCAAACAAGGGATGAGAAGGATTGTTGACTGAGAGACTCTAAACTCTGAGGGATGGAATGAGGCACCACTCTAAGGACAGAAGGATTACACTGATAAATGAGAATTTCAGTCCTCTTCTTCCCAGTGTTCCAGCAAAACAGGCTGCCAGGCTGATGACCACCACCACCACCCATCCACTGGCTAAGACAAAAGTCTGAACAATTCGTCTGGAAAAGCTGACTGCAGAGCTGAGAAAAGGGGCCTTCAATAAAATGAGTCTCTGCCTAATCACTCTATAGTAAAAACTATCACCTAAAGCTTTCACAAAGGAGAGCTTCCCACAGCATTTTAACGCCTCCCTCAAATATGAAGAAAGAGCCAAGGATGACCAGACACTTGAGAAAACGCTGTAACCAAAAAACCAAAGACTAAAACACCCAGGAAAAAGGAAAACGGAAGGGCTCTGAAGAGAAGAGACAATATAGGGAGAAAAAGAATCCTGAGAAACAGAAGAAAACAAAACCTTTACTATAGGAAAGCATATTATACAAAAGTATTCATAAAAGAAAAAAAGGCCTTAGAAACTGTAAACCATGAAAGAAATAAAATATTTTAAGGGAAGTATTGGAAAGTAAGTTTAAGGAAACTTCCCAGGAGTTAGGATAAAAGACAGAGGCAGGAAACAAAACAGAAGCCCTGACCTGTGACTACAAAGTGTAGGGGGATAAGACGCACAGTCCAGATGTGCCACGACTGCATGCAGAAACGTGGAGCAACCCCAGGGAAACACACCTGCAGAAAAAGCAATTCACAGAAGGCTCGCTGTGACTATTCAGCTGCTCAGTCACGCCTGACTCTCTGTGATCCCGTGGACCGCAGCACGCCAGGCTTCCCTGTCCTTCACTACCTCCCTGAGTTTACTCAAACTCATGTCCATTGAGTCGGTGATGCCATCCAACCATCTCGTCCTCTGTTGTCCCCGTCTCCTCCCGCCCTCTATCTTTCCCACCATCAGGGTCTTTTCCAGTGAGTCAGCTCTTCGCATCAGGTCCCCAAAGTACTGGAGTTTCAGCTTTAGCATCATTCCTTCCAATGAACACCCAGGACTGATCTCCTTTAGGATGGACTGCTTGGATCTCCTTGCAGTCCAAGGGACTCTCAAGAGTCTTCTCCAACACTACAGTTCAAAGCATCAATTCTTCGGCGCTCAGCTTTCTTTATGGTCCACTTCTCACATCCACACATGACCACTGGAAAAACCATAGCCTTGACTAGACAGACCTTTGCCAGCAAAGTGATGTCTCTGCTTTTTAATACACTGACTAGGTTTGTCATAGCTTTCCTTCCAAGGAGCAAATGTCTTCTAATTTTACATAAGCTATACTATACCATTTTATAAAGCCCCAAAACAAATACAACTAAACAATGTCACATACATCATTTCAGACTCTGAGAACCTGAAAGATGGCAGCACATGAGTCTATGAAAACTCCTTTACAAAAAATGTACAAGAATTCCTTGGTTAAGGATTCAGTGGTAAGGACTCCACGCTGTCACTACCAAGAGCCCAGGTTCGATCCCTGGTTGGGGAACTGAAATCTCACAAGCCGCACAGAGTGGCCAATAAAAAAAAAAAGGTCAAATCACAGATTTGGAAGCAAGTAGAATGTTTTATACTTCTGTGTTGCAAAGCAGAAGTCTATGACTTGTAAATTCTTGGTTTCCACAATTCTCTGAAAGACTAAAGACATTAACACACACTGAAATAATATTAATTTTTTAAACATCATTTGTTCCTATAGCTTATTGTTGGCCTTAAGTCACAATTCAGTCTTCCTTTGTCAGAAGGCTTTTCAATGCTTCCAGCTGTGATTTCAAAAATCGTACTAGGACAATGCTGTATTGTGAAGCCACAGACAGTGAATGATAAGAGATGCAAAGTAACAGGAAGAAAAAAAATCACAAGAGTACAAAAAGGAGAGAGAGAAAAGACAGTATCTATAGAAAAATATATATCTAAAACGTTCAAATTACACAAAAAAGAATGGTCTCTGTTATTTTTCATACTGAACATATGATTCTGTGATTATCAGTACACACGTCTACGTCGGTCTTGTGTCCATGGTTCCTAGATCATGGCTCCCGAGACTCTTGGAATTCCTCAAGGGTAGAGGATGGGGAGAACCTTGTTATCGTATTTGGTGTTTTGTCCTCAGTTCCTGAAATAGCTTCAGAATATAAAGGTGAAATGGGTGTCTTATTATTGATAACCCCTTGCAACTACATCTGAATTTCTGCTAACGAGGTAACTTTATATAAAGGTCCTAGGTAACCCGAACCAAGCCATGTGATAAGAGGGTTGGAACTTTCAGTCCAAACCATCCCACCCAATCCAACTCCCATCCCAGGAAAGAAAGAGGGACTAGAGATTACACTCAGTCACCAGGGGCCAAGTAAATAATCCAGTTGCCTGGGTAATGAAACTTCCATAAAAATCCCTGAGGACTGGGTCTGGAGAGTTTCCAGGTTGGTGAACACATGGAGGTGCTGGGAGAAAGCAGGGAAGCTCTAATCTCTTCCCTCATACCTTTCCCTTCGCACCTCTTCCATCCACCTGTTTCTGAGTTATATCTTTTAGCAAAAAAGCTGTAGTGTCATAAGCAAAATATTTTCCCAAGTTCTCTGGGTCGTTCTGCTTAATAGCAAATTAATCATTCCCGAGGAGCAGCTTATGGAAGGTGCTCTAGCCAGCTGGTCAGCAGCACAGGGGACAACTGGACTTGGGACTGGCAGGAAAGGGGGACAGGAGACAGTCTCACGGGACTGAGCCCTCAGCCTGTGGGATCTGATGTTATCCTCACATAGTGTCAGAACTGCTTTAAACTGGAAGACACCCAGCTAGTGGTGCAGAGGACTGTGTGTAAGGAAAAAACACCCCAGCCCTTTGGTGACCAAAAATGAAGTGTTTTGTGTGAGTAATAAAGGAGAGATACAAGAATATTTTTTCCTTTATACAACACTGATGTCTTTTGCAAAGATTTTTCTGCCAGTTTTGATGGCAGTTAATTTTTTTTAACCTCATTTTTAGGTGAATCCCACTAAAAGAGTAAAAAAATAATTGCCCATTAAAGATACTCTAGATGTGACAATGTGTGACTCATCTAAATGAGGAAACTGATTTATTCAATTGATTTTATTCAGTAAAACTACAAATCTTCATAATGATGAAAGCAGGATGTAAAAGTCAAGCTTGTCTTGATTTCTGTACCAATCTACAAACCAATCTGTACCCTAATGCAACAGAAGGACAGAACCATCAGCAGAAAACAAGGAATACATATCACATCCTGGTAGGTAACCCAGGGCAGGTAATTGACACTGCAGCCTAAGTTCTCCTGAGCTCTAATCGGATCAGAAAACTTCCTTCCCATTCTCAAGAAGCTGAACTGCTGACAACTAGAAGACAGACTGAATTCTATCTTTATGCAAAGAAACTTAGGCAAGGTCACCTTACACCTACGGCCCTCTGGGCAAACATTCTTAGGAAGAATACATTTATCTCACACATAGTTATCTGCTTAAACTTAATTTGATTCTATGTTCAGTGCAACTCATCACAAATCACGTAAAGACAATGTATGATAACCAAAGAATATGGAAAACGGAAGAAAGCTTAACAAAGAACTATTTCAAGCCCTAACAATCACACTGGCAGTAACAAAATGGGGTAGATTATTTTCTTCAGCTGCTTTGTATTCTTGTAGCAGACAACAGTGCCACAGAGCAGAAAACTTAGAGCCTGTTCTTTCGCCTAGAAGAATGCACAGTTGCCACCTGAGCCATCTACAGTGACTGGAAACAATCTACTGTTGTTGGAAAGGCTGTGGTGAGCTTCAGCCAGCAAGCAGGGCTGAAGACATTCCGTGCGACGCTAAAGTGGTTCTTTATACGTGCATCTGCACTGCTCCTCAACAGGAGACTTCTATTAATAGATCAGGAGTATGCTCCCTAAGACTGTGTATGTTCTCATGAGCCTCTGTTTCAATCAAGTCCCAGAAATCATTTTCCACGGAGTATCTTCATATGGAAGGTTATATCAGTCTTCAGTTCCTCTGAAGCACTAGTCCACGATTAAACTTCCTACGAAGAAATGCTTAGAAATAGAGATGAGAATTAGGGCTCTGTTTCACTCTTATGGCCATGCATTCATTTCGTGACTTTTTCATTTTTAAAAGAAAAGTGCTGCTGAGATGGAAACTATCTCAATAAATGCAGGGTCAGTCATTACACACACACACACAAAGACTCAAGTTCTGGGGAATTCAGTATCACTTCTAGAGTCATTGGTGCAGAACGGCTTTTGCCTCTGCATTAACAATGAGAGAGAACAGGGTATTCCATGAACCAGGAGAGAAGAAACACACACAGAAAGCCTTCAGCAGCGCTTGCTCTCGAGCACTGCAGCCACATTCACAACACTCAAACCAAGATCTGTGTCGTGAAGAAGCTCTACGTTTATTGCCGACTTATCTTTGTTAGCTGGATCTCACAAAACAACCATTCTCTCACTGAAAAGAAATAAACGGAGTTTAGGAGGAAACTAAGGTTTTCCTTTTTAAGGTGATACAACTTTGAAGGTTCAAAGATGAAGCCGTTCAATTTCTACCACAGAACAGACAAATTTTAGTGAAACACTACTTATGTATGTTAGACAGAACTGAAAAAACTGAAAACATATTTCCTAACTCATTAGTGATACTATATACTTCAAAATATCGTTCATTTATTTTAAACTTGTTTCATTGCTTTCTCTGTTTGATATAATGAAACAGAGTAAGCAATAAAGTCCATTTTTGGAATCCCTTGTGTTTATATATTTAGTCTTCCATTTAGTCAGGATGGAGAAGGGAATGGCAACCCACTCCAGTATTCTTGCCTGGAGAATCCCACGGACAGAGGAGCCTGGTGGACTGCAGTCCATGGGGTCACAAGGGGTCGGACACGACTGAGTGACTAGCACTTTAAGTCAGAAAGGCAATAGGCTTGAAAAAGAGGTTAATAGTTTTTCCTATGTGGAGATGGCTTGAGAACCAAAACCCTTCACATTTCCAAAGATAGCAGAGGTTTGCATGCAGGAGTTCAACAACTTCCCAGCACACTTCTGAGTCAGACCTTCACTCAGTCTAACTCTCCTACAGTGTTTTACGTTTAAGAGCTCAACTCAGGAATTCCTATCGATAGCCACAGAATCTTAGAAGAAGTATCAGAAGCTTAGTCCAATTCCCAACTGGAATCGAGGAGTTTTTTTCCTACAAGAGGCATGATGTGTGGTTCTCCGGCCTGGGCTGGGTCACCCAAGGCAGCCCGCCTCAGAACGGGACAGTTCCATCGCGGAGCCTGTTCTTACACTGTGCTCGTGCCATATTCCTGAAAGTGAAGGTGAACGTGAAGTCAGTCGTGTCCAACGCTTTGCGACCCCATGGACTGGAGCCCACCAGGCTCCTCCATCCATGGAATCTTCCAGGCAAGAGTACTGGAGTGGGGTGCCATTTCCTTCTCCAGGGGACCTTCCCAACCCAGGGATTGAACCCAGGTCTCCTGCATTGCAGGCAGATGCTTTACCATCTGAGCCACTTGTCACATTCCTAAGGCAAGTATAAATGATTTTCATATTACCCCCAAAATTCTGTAGAGGCCACTTTTCTGACTTTTATTCTTGCTGTAAATACAGGATACATGCAGCCTGGTTTGTATACAAAACAATCAATGAATCATGGGAAGAAAATATAACTTCACTTATATTTTTTATTCATCCTTTTCACATCTGTTTTTGTGTTATGAGATACATAATATGTGAAAGTCACTCACTTGTGTCCGACTCTTTGCAACCCCATGGAATTCTCCAGGCCAGAACACTGGAGTGGATAGCTTTTCCCTTCTCCAGGAGATCTTCCCAACCCAGGGATTGAACCCAGGTCTCCCCCATTGCAGGCAGATTCTTTACCAACTGAGCCACAAGGGAGGCCCAACATAATATACAGGAACAATTATATAAAATATGAAAATATAAGAGACACAGTAAAACGTGTGGGTGAGCAAAATAATTTGGAGGCTACTAGTCTCCATAGTTCAGAGAAGGCAATGGCACCCCACTCCAGTACTCTTGCCTGGTGAATCCCATGGACAGAGGAGCCTGGTGGGCTGCAGTCTATGGGGGCGCTAGGAGTCAGACACGACTGAGCGACCTCACTTTCACTTTTCACTTTCATGCCTTGGAGAAGGAAATGGCAACCCACTCCAGTGTTCTTGCCTGGAGGATCCCAGGGACGGGGGAGCCTGGTGGGCTGTCGTCTATGGTGTCGCACACAGTCGGACACAACTGAAGCAACTTAGCAGCATAGTTAATAACCTTCCCTTTATTTTTTTTTAAAAATTAGGTCATAGGAGGCCTACCTATATGATTATGAATCTTCAACAGATATTAAATACTCATAAACAGTGTAGCACCAACCACGTATAAATAACATGTTCAGCATCAGACTCCAAGGGCACCCAAATAATAGAGTGAAAGGCAAAGGAGTCCAGAAGTGGCAGCAAAGAAATGGGACTATCCAGCTCTCCATCAAGCTTACTCCATGCGTGTGGCAACCATGTACACAGACACAGACACACACACACAGACAAACACACACACACACACACACACACACACACACACACACACACCCCCTCCGACACCCAGGAGGGGGATAGAGACCTGAGAGCCTATCTTTCATTATCCTTCCAACCTAAATCTAAAAACTGAATCTAATTTGACTGAATTTATCTACCTTTAACTGGAGGAGGAAATGGCAACCCACTCCAGTATTCTTGCCTGAAAAATCCTACAGACAGAGGAGGCTGGCAGGCTATAGTCCTTGAAGTCACAGAGAGTCAGACATGACTGCGTGCCTGACCATAAGCATTATCTACCTTTAAAGGCCTAAGCTGGATTCTCCAGAATCTTAATATTCAAAGTGACCCCCAGAATATATCAAGCCCATTTCAATTAACATTTAAAATATAGTTATCCTTGAAATTAGTTTTCAAGTATAGTACTGTTTAGAAAACACTATCAAAATCCTTATTATACAAAAGTAGAAAATACTCTACGTTTTTAAATAAAATGTTCATGTTGCCACAGGGAGTACCCTAAAAACAAGGCAAGGAAATGAAGAATAAGTCTTTGAGAAACTGCTCTATCCAGGACCTTTAAAAAAGGCAAGCAATTTAAATTAAATCAGGTTTTCAAAGGCTCCCCTAGTAGCTTAGATGGTAAAGCATCTGCCTGCAATACAGGAGCCCCCTGGTTCTATCCCTGGGTTGGGAAGATCCCCTAAAGAAGGAAATGGCAACCTACTCCAGTATTCTTGCCTGGAGAATTTCACGCACAGAGAAGCCTGGCAGGCTACAGTCCATGGGGCCGCAAAGAGCTGGACACGACTGAGCGACTAACACACACAGGTTTTCAAAGCACACTGTCTATCTTCTGGTTATTTAAAACCAAAACCACCTTATTGACCAAAGTAAAAATCCTGAAGCTATTTACTAACCACAAGAGATTATGCAAAAGTTCAGAATTTGTGCCAACATTTGTTAAAAGTTAGTTCCAAGACCAAGTTGGTAAATAAAAATAAGACTTTGGGATTATTATGATGGTTAACCAAGAAACTTCGTTTAAAATACACTACAGCCAGTAAGAATCACAAACCTAATGCAGAAAAATTAGCCATTTCATTAAATACTCTCAGCAGTACCAGAAGGTATCAGCAGAGGGCCTCTAGAAACAGTGGTACACAAGCTTTCTAAAAACATCTTTCCCAAGTAAACCAGGAAATGAATTACTTCCCTGGTACTGATATTTGCCAAAAAGAAAGTATAAGTTCAAATTAATTTGTCAACATCTGATTAAGACTCTAGCTCAGAAATGAAATCTGGGAATTTCTCTTAAACTAAAAAAATTCACCCCCAAACGAAGAAAGCAATATTCAAATGTCAAATATTGCTTTTCAGGTTACCACTCTGCCCTGTAGGACCAAACTTTTCTAACAGTTTAAACAAAAGTGCCAGCTCCTTAGAATATTGTTTTAAAAAACCATCTGATATCTATTGTCGTTCAGTCACCAAGTCACGCCTGACTGTTTGCAGCGCGCCAGGCTTCCCTGTCCTTCACCATCTCCCAGAGCTTGCTCAGACTCATGTCCATTAAGCTGGTGATGCCATCCAAACATCTCATCCTCTGCTGTCCCCTTCTCCTCCTGCCCTCAAGACATCTAGGATCATAAAATCACAAATACGACAGAAAAGCAACATGTGCTACCTTACTGAGTAAACGAGGGCCCTACTGAACCACGCAGATCCACATCACTGCTGGTTTCCTGAGAAACTCCTATAACTTCAGAGGCTTCCTTTATCCCAGTAGGCTGCAAATTACATTATTTGGAGTTGGGAAGTAGTTTTTTTTAAAGATAAAACAAAGTTCACTAGCAAAGTCTTATAACATTCTTAAAATTACTGGGCATCTGTATTTTTAAAGCACTATCGACAAAAATCTCAACTGTTCTGAATTAAATTCTATGATTTTCACCAGATGAAAATCAGAGATATGAAAAAGACTGCAAAAAGGAAAAGCAACTTCAAACTAGAGTTAAATATATTAAAAGAAGCATATCGGATCTTAGAATCAGAAAAGTGATAGGGACTTCCCTGGCAAATCCAGTGGCTAAGACTCTGGGCTTCCAATGCAGCAAGCCTGGGTTTGAGTCCTGGTAAGGGAACTAGATCCCACATGCTGCAACTAAGACCTGGAGCAATGAAATAAATAAACAAGAAAAGCAATAGCTAAGCTCTTGTCACCTGTGGACACTGTATTCTGTTTTGGAGACCATAATTTAGGAAGAATACCGAAGAACTAGAACAACCAAGAGCTGATGGACCAGTATGACTAAGTATTCAAAATGACGATGTGAGAATACCCCAGCGCTTACTCCAGCAGCACATATACTAAAATAGGAACACAGAGTATAGTAACGTGGGCCCTGCAGAGGGATGACACTCGAATTCCTGAAGCAGTGCGTATTTCTCATGGGCCTCTAGCGTCCTTAGTGAATTGTTTAAAACACAGATTTACATCTGTGACTCTCAAGGATCTTCCTGATTTGCAGTTTCCTGATGGACCCCAGGGAGACTCCAAATTCATCTAGCATCCCAGAATCTCACTGCTAGAAGGCCATTCTTTAGGTCAGTTTTCTCTTTCAGCTACCTCCAGGCATTACTGATGGCTACAAGATTAGTTTTGGCAAGACCCACAACAGCAAAGGGTAGTAGTCAGAAGGATGACTTTTGTTACTCATCTGTAAAAGATAACCAGAGTTGTTTCAAAGTAGTAACAGAAGACAAACAAGGGTAGTGGGGAAATCAGCCTTTGTCACTGCTCACATTCAAAAAGCTTATTTAAGTTATTTTGAAAAAGGAAAAACTTTGTCTCCCTTTCTTGTCCCCTACTTGATCATAACAATCATGTTCTTCAATTCTCTGACATACAAACAGGATAAAAAGACAAGAAAGCTGAACATGAAATCAGAAGGAAACCGGGGATCTGTCCCTAGTATCACAGTTAGCTGCATTACCTTAGGCTGTTTTCCCAACATTTTGGGGTCTGTAAAATGAGGAGCTTGCTTAGGCTTAGCACATAGTCTTAATAGTCTCTGAGTTCTTGCTAATCACCTGGCAATACCCAGCGATCTTTTGGCTGAAAGTCATTTGTGTTGCAAGGGGCTCATTTTGCAACCAAGGTTTCTAAATTCTTAGCTTCTTCATTACAATGATATCGAAATCTGTGTCAGGGCTCTTTACCCCAGTAAAATGTTACTGTGATAAAATAAAATGTAATTGCCAGTTCTATAGCTCAGTCAGTAAAGAATCCACCTGCAATGCAGGAGACCTGGGTTGGGAAGATCTCCTGGAGGAGGAAATGGCAACCTACTCCAGTATTCTTGCCGGGGAAACCCCATGGACAGAGGAGTCTGGTGAGCTACAGTCCACGGGGTCACGACACAACTTTGCGACTAAACTACCACCAACAAAAATTTTACTTGATCTTTGGCTAAAGATACATTTTTGTAATATATAAACCAATAAATCCTTGCTAATTCTTTTTACAAAGAGATTTCTCCAAGACTGATTTTTGAAATCAAACATCTTTTACATATTTTAAGGGATTCTATTTAGGAAACAAGATGCTTTCAAAGTCAAACCATACATAAAATGAGACACTAATGCCTAATAAATATATGCTGATCCTCAAGTATGAAATCTGGTCAGCTCCCATTGACTGACGAAATCACAGGTCACGATGAGGTAACATCAAAACAAGCCAAATATTAACAAATACTTACTAAAGCCCAATACTGTGCTAACTGCCAAAGCTGCCTACCTTTCTTTACATATAATGTGGCATTATGATCACAATCTGTTCTAGTAATTATCTTCTATCATACATGATCCTGGTCTGTCCTTCTATTTATCTACCTATGAGTCTTTGGGAAGCTAACAGTCACAAGACAAATTCTTGTAACAATGTTCTGGATTAAAAAAAAATAAAAAATAGTAGTGGACTTTGGGGGCCAAAATTCTCCCTCCCTCTTAAGATTGAAGGCTACTGATAAAGTACTCAAATCCTCTGTGAATAAAAGGGGAAAGCAGAAGGTATAGGTACATACTATGTTCCTTTAGAGGTCTAATTACTCTAAAGTCTCTATATATTTTTTAATATAAAGGAAAAGGAGGTTAAATTTAACTTAAAGAGTAAACTTGCCTTTGCATTATGTTGAGCCTTCATCACAGAAGGAATACAACTCAGATGTTAAAAACAAAACCAAACAGAACTTGGAGAGGCATCCTTATAATGATAACTGTGCATGGTAAGTCTACCAAGGTCAAGAACATCCTAGCTACACCTTCAATTCCACTCTTAGGACAATCACATTAAAAGTCAGCGTAAGATCATTAATGATAATAAAGGTATCTTGTGGGTCATCACAGAAACATACTGCATTAAAACAAACATACACATTCTGGACCTCCTTGTGGTTCAGCTGGTAAAGAATCCACCTGCAAAGAGGGAGACCTGGGTTTGATCCCTGGGTTGGGAAGTTTCATTTCACACATTTCATTTCACACATTCTAGACCTCTGAGTTAGGGTCAATAAGCCTAAAAGTTACTTCCTTTGGCATACAAGTTTTGTTCTATAAAGTACCTTTACTAGAGAACAACTGAAAACACAACTTCATCTCTGATTTATCCCTACTTTTCCATCCCGTATCATTTCTTTGATGATATCATTTCCTTGATAGTATCAGCTACCAAACTGACACTAAATACACAAACGAGAAAGATCTCTATTGATTTTCATTTTAAAAATACAATTTTCAATGTTTTTGTTTTTAGGAAAACAGACATTATTTTACTAGTTCTCCCAAGCAGACTTTAGGACTTTCAATTTTATCTTTAATTATTTTAAAAAGTATTTATTTACTCACTTATTTGGCTGCACTGGGTCTCAGCTGTGGCATATGGGATCTTTGGCTACAGCCTATGGGATCCAGTTCCCCAACCCGGGATTGAACCCAGACCCCAATGCATTGGAAGCCTGGAGTTCCAGCCACTGGACCACCAGGGAATTCACTTTATTTATTTATTTAATTGGAGGATAATTGCTTTACAATTTGTGCTGGTTTCGGCTATACAACAGTATCTCTATTTTTAATTCTAACATTGTCAGTAAATTCTACCCACTCTTCTATCGTCAATTCCATTTCCACAGTTACCAACTCAGTTCAGTACTTTAAAAGAGCGCCTACTACTACGTATGATAGTCACTACTCAATCCAGCCCATATCCTAACAATTCCCTGAGCTAGTGACTTCTCAAGGTATAATTCCTTCATTGTTAATGGCCTGTCACAGTAGGAGTCATCTCCTCACTTCCGCCTACTTCTCCTGGTCTAGGGGTACCACCTTGTGGTCAGCAACAGGAATTATCCTTCCCGTCACCTCGTTTCTTTCCCCTTTGGAAGAACATTATACCTAGGCTTTCTGGTTTTGCACACAGCTCAATTAACTCAGTCTTACAAACCTCCCTTTCATTTGAACAGAGTAGAATGCCATCCTGCAGTAATTTACTGTGGAGGGTAGTGTTCCTTATTTATAAACCCTGGGAAATCCACATACTCTAAGTCTACAAGCTATTTGTTACTGAATGAGAAAGAATGGGTTTTAGTCTACACCTTTGACAAGGCCACTGGACATGACTATTTTAAAAGCTACATATAAACACAGTAAGTTTATTTAAAAACAAAACAAAACACAGTAGGCCCCAAATGGAGTCTCTTATGCTAATTCTCATATCATCAAACTGAGAACTAAATTACAGTTTTTTGCCTCCCCAGAAATGGACTCAAACCAGCCAACCAGGAACTGCTGATTAGCACTAGTTAGGTAATCCTTGCCGGAGAAGGCAATGGCACCCCACTCCAGTACTCTTGCCTGGAAAAATCCCATGGACAGAGGAGCCTGGTAGGCTGCAGTCCATGGAGTCACTAAGAGTCGGACACAACTGAGCAAGTTCACTTTCACTTTTCACTTTCATGCATTGGAGAAGGAAATGGCAACCCACTCCAGTGTTCTTGCCTGGAGAATCCCAGGGATGGGGGAGCCTGGTGGGCTGCCGTCTATGGGGTCACACAGAGTCGGACACGACTGAAGCGACTTAGCAGCAGCAGCAGCAGCAGCAGCAGCACGTAACCCTTGCCATCCTCTGTAAGGAGAGTAACCTAGCAATAACCAACACACTTTTTGTAACTTCCTGTTCCTGCTCCCTTCTGCCTAGAAGTCTTTTATTCTGTATAGCTCTTCAGAGTTCGTTTCTATTTGCTCAGACTGAATGCTGCCCAATTCATGAATTGTCAAATAAAGTCAGTAAGCTCTTGACTTGGTTCAATTTTGTTTTTTTGAAAAGTACTAACACCACCCTTATGGCAGAAAGTGAAGAGGAACTAAAAAGCCTCTTGATGAAAGTGAAAGAGGAGAGTGAAAAAGTTGGCTTAAAACTCAACATTCAGAAAACGAAGATCATGGCATCTGGTCCCATCACTCATGGCAAATAGATGGGGAAACAGTGGAAACAGTGTCAGACTTTATCTTTTTGGGCTCCAAAATCACTGCAGATGGTGACTGCAGCCATGAAATTAAAAGACGCTTACTCCTTGGAAGGAAAGTTATGGCCAACCTAGATAGCATATCGAAAAGCAGAGACATTACTTTGCCAACAAAGGTCCGTTTAGTTAAGGCTATGGTTTTTCCAGTGGTCATGTATGGATGCAAGAGTTGGACTGGAAAGAAAGCTGAGTGCCGAAGAATTGATGCTTTTGAGCTGTGGTGTTGGAGAAGACTCTTGAGAGTCCTTTGGACTGCAAGGAGATCCAACCAGTCCATTCTAAAGGAGATTGGTCCTGGGATTTCTTTGGAAGGAATGATGCTAAAGCTGAAACTCCAGTACTTTGGCCACCTCATGCGAAGAGTTGACTCATTGGAGAAGACTCTGATGCTGGGAGGAACTGGGGGCAGGAGGAAAAGGGGACGACAGAGGATGAGATGGCTGGATGGCATCACTGACTCAATGGACGTGAATTTGAGTAAACTCCGGGAGATGGTGATGGACAGGGAGGCCTGGCGTGCTGCGATTCATGGGGTCACAAAGGGCCGGACACGACTGAGCGACTGAACTGAACTGAACACTTAGACCATGCAACCTAAGTTTAAATAAGACATACAGATTAAACTCTCATTAGTAAGAAACGTTTCAAGTATTGCTCCTCACCCATCAGGCACGGCAGACGGGTGGCTACAGCTAACGGCCTTGACGTGCATTATCATGTTCTCCCCTTTAACAATACCAAAAAAAATCCAACTTCCGTAACATTTCCTCACAGTACAGGCCTTTGGGACCTTACCCTTTGCTGTTCCCCCAGGTCTCCCTTCAGAGGTTTGGTCTGCTTCCTTGCATCCTCCAGGTCTTTGCTTGTATATTAGTGAGGTCTTCCCCGACCACTCTGCTTAAAACTTCCCTCCCTAGGAATCTTTATCTTCTTACGCAACTGTCACATTGTGCACTTTACTTATATGTTTTGCTTACCTCCTCCTAAACTTCTCCAGTGCGAGTGTTTTTGTTTGTTTGATTCACTCATGTATTCTCAGCGCCTAAGACTGTGGTGGGCAAAGTATGGGCCGAGGCCCAGACGCTGTTCACCAGTCAAACCCCGGCATGCCCGTTCATTTACATATTATGGGTGACTGATTTCATGCTCCGACACAACTGAGTAGTTGCAAGACAGACCAGATGGTGGAAAATACTTACAATGACTACGTACAGAAAAAGTGTGCGGATCCCTAACCTAAAACAATGGTAGGTCTAACACTCAGGGGAACAATTACTGAACAATTACCGAGCAAACACACACAGGGGGGAAATGTCTCCCATCCCACGGTATTTTATACAGATAAAACAGAAGAGTGTCTACACTGAGATACCACTATGAAGCCCTCCCCAGGCTGGCCCCCTGCGGCCTCTCTGAGGCCATCCTGTACTACTGTCCCCTGTCACTCAGCTTTCCACACTGGTCTTGCTATTCCCTGGACAATCAGGCGGGGAACGTGAGCTCCTACCCTGGAGTTACTTCATCCGTCTGAGTAGAGAGCCAGCCTCATGACTCATTTCTTCATCTCCTCAAGTCTTCACTCAAACGTTACTTTCTCAGCGAGGCTTACCTTACCTTATACGGCAACTCCCCTCCCCTCTGTACACAGCCCTAATCTCTTTCTTTCTCTAATTCTGCTCTTTTCTTCCCATAATACTCATCATACTTCATCGTAACATATTATTCATTTTTATATCTACTGTATGTTATCTCCTTCAATACAGAGTAAGCCTCCATAACGGCACAAATTTTTGCCTGTTTCATTTTCTGGTGTATTCTAACTACCTAGAAAACTGCCCAGTACATAGTTGGTATTTAATAAGTACTGATGAATAATTAAATGAAAGATGACTCCATTTCAAAAACTTCTCCACATACATTCTCAGACTCCCTAACTAGATATCGTTTCTTGCTCCCTATCTATTTACTACTAATTCATCAAACCAATAATTCAAGGGCCAAAGTGCTGGACGCGTGCTCAGTCACTCTGTCGTATGTGACTCTGCGACCCCATGGACTGCTAGCCCTTGAGATTCCTCTGTCCGTGGGATTCTCCAGGCAAGAATACTGGAGTTGGTTGCCATTTCCTCCTCCAGGGGATCTTCCTGACTCAGGGATCGATCCTGCACCTCCTGCAACGGCAGGCAGATTCTTTACCACTGAGCCATGCAGGAAGCCCAAAGTACTGGCACCAGGAGTAAGACACATCCCTGCCCTGAAGCAATTCTTCTTTCTGCTCCCACCATCTCGTCTTTGACCCAAACTACCACGACCGCCTTCCAGCTCATCTATCTGCATCCCACCTGAATGCAGTCCAACCCACTCTTCACACCATAAACACAGTGACATTTTCTAATCACAAACGTGAAACTGTCCCCTTTGCTTAAAATGCTTTGATACTACTCATTCCTCTTAAATGGAGAAAAACTCCTGAACACCGTCTGAAACCTCTGTCTGAGCTCCTTCCCCTCTCTCCAGCCTTACCCACCGTGTGCTTGCATGATACTCAGTAAGCGTCCTTCCATCTTAGCACCTTTGCACCTGGAATTCTCTCTCCATCACCTAATTACCTTAGCTTACCCTCCAGATCTTTGTCATTTCCTCACAGAAGTGACATCCTTAACTAGGTCATAAGTTCCTATAATAGGCTCTAGTAGCATGTGCCACAGTTGAAACTTTAGATTTGCTCAAGTGATTATTTAATATGTATCCCCATCTAATGATGAACTCCATGAGAGTAAGGATCACATCTTTTTCTGTACATCACAGTATCCACAGTGACTGGAACACCTCATTATATGTTTGCTGAACGAATGACTGAATGAAAGAGTAAGTCAAGATATGGACAAAAGGAAAAACTTTAGAGGAAAAATAAAAAGCGTGAGAAAGAGTAATAGCTGTTAAGTTGTAGGAGGTAAAGAAGTCCACATGGGCTAAATCACGGGAGGTCTTGCGTATCATTTTAAGGAACTTTCTTTGCCCCTCAGGAAATGATGGAGCCAGTGCCTGCTTTTTAAGCAGTGGAAATGACAATGACTTGTTTAAGTATTTCAGATAGCTCTCACAAGCTGTGTCCAGCATGGGGAAAAAAAGAAGTTAAAAGGGCAGTGAGACAGATGAAGGCCTAAACTAGGGCACTGATTCGGAATGGAGAATGGCTGCAACCTTGGGGGTCATGTCATTAAAGAGCAGGAGCAGTCCAGATAGCTCTAAGCTTGCCGACCGGGTTGAACGGGGGCTCCAGAAATTCGGATTCAGTAATTCTTAAAACTCGTGGGCTGGCTGACTGCACTGGAATCATCGGAGGCAATATGTTAGGAAGCAAACAGAAATATAATTAGAAGCATTCATTATTAGCTATGACGATCACTCTTCATCCCACTTATTTAATGAAACGGGAAACTATCTTTGGCCACAGCCTCGGGTACTTGATGAGATATTTCTTTTGAGTCACCCAGGCAAAGTGTACAGAGTACTAGATATAAAGCACAAGAAGTTAACAGGTAATCTAACAGAAACTTACCCGCTCTACAGACACCTCATCCCCCGGCAGACACGCAGCAGCGGCGGCAGCAGCACAAGCTATTTCCATCACCACGGAGCTGGAAGGAGCGTCGGTAGTGGATGAAGACCTGGGTCGGCCGGACTGCATGACGGTTGCCATCTCCTGGCCAGATTTCCTGTTGATCTGGGGACTTCCCTTTGGGGCCTCTGGCTTGCCCCGCCTGCTGTGCAGGCTCGTCCCTCGCTTCATCTTGGGCGGCACGCGGATCTGCTGCAGGACACGATTCAGAGCTGTGGGGTGGGTGGGGACACCATCAGTCTCAGCACACGCGTTCTGGCTTTCCAGATCCACTTCAGGCTCTGCATCTGCCTGAATCTGCTGCACATCGTGGGGGGACACGGACGACCTCCTGCGCTGGTGCTGGAAGAGATGCTTCAAGCCTTGGCCAATCACGTTAATGTTCTCCAAAGCATTGTGGGTCATTTTAGACAACTTTTGTTCTGATTCTGTTTGCTTTCTGGCCTCTGCATCTTGGGATTTGCCTCCGGGATCAGGGTCCTCAAATAACTGTTCACTGCCCGAAGGCTCCATCAGTAGACTTAATGCGCTTATTTGCAAACTCAAAATTTTTTTTAACACACCACGACTGTCAAATTAGGTAGGCATTGCTTCGACAGTAACTACACATGCAGCTGTGAGACGAAGGCTTCATGCCTATCTAATGTTAAAAAAAAAAAAAAAAGCTCGTATTATAAATCCATGCAGAAACTCGTGTTAAAACAAAGAAAAACATGCCACTAGCCAAAGAAATACACTATCATTAAGCAATCTTTAATCAGAAGATTAAAAGATAGTTTTCTAGATAGTGGGTAATGATTATTTTCTAGAATAGGAGAAAAAGCTCCGAAACAAGTACAAAGGAAATGAAAACAGCGCTGTTAAAAAAAATCCCTACAAGTTGCAATGTGAAGAGGAACTGCGTACTAGAAGAGTCATCGTGGAATGGAAACCATAATAATATTTGAGAGAACAGCCATTACTTGGGGAATCGGGAGACAACCAAGCACAGAGCACTCAATACAGACAGTCTAGCTGAGGCACCTGAAATGATTCCTCTCAATCACCACAGTTAATTATCTGCATGCTGAAGCTCCATACAGTAAATTCAAAGAATAACTGTGAAAGTGGATATCCCAATCTAACTGCATTGTGGATTTTAATGGAAAAGAGGAATTTCCAGTTATCATTTATATTCATCAAGGTCACTGGCAACTAGACACTTCTCTTTTGAGAAGAAAATGGAAACTGAAATCTTATAGGTTGGATTCTCTGCTGGAGCACAAATGACCTTTTGGTACAATTAGTACATGATCCAGAAAGAATCTGTCTTCAGAAACTAGAGCTTGGCTCAGAACCAGAGAACAAAGAGAGAGACTCAAAGGAATCCCTTTCTTTGAAGAGGGTCGACCCTGACAGAGGCTGCCCATGTACAGTCCACCCTCCATACACGTGGCTTCCACATCTGCAGACTCAACCAACCTCAGATGGAAGACATTTGGGGTGAAGGAGTTCTAGGACATTCCAAAGAGCAAAACCTGAATTTGCCATGCTCCCAGCAACTGTTTTCATAGCATTTATTTACGTTGTATTAGGTATTATAAATGCTCTAGAGATGATTTAAGGTATATGGGAGGATGCACATGGCTCTATGCAAATACTATGCCATTTCATATAAGAGACATGAGCATCTGAGGATTTCATTATCTGCAGGAGTCCTGGAACCAGCCCTCCATGGGTACCAGGGGACAGCTGTATTCACACAAACTCAAAAGCAAAGAAGTGACACAGTAACTGGGTATGACTAAAAAAGAGAGAAAAAGGAAGGTCAAATAGCAACCACACACCAACATTAAAGTGCAGGAAATTAAAAGGAAGTTGAAACTAAGAGATGTAAGGTCAGCACAACTGCCATCGTTACGGAAGTCACATGCCAAAGAAAGGGAGGGTGTGGTAGGGATGAGATTTCTCATAACAGAAAACTTTTTTTAAAAAATTGAGTTTCTGCAAATATGTAAAACAAAACTGCATTAATATACAGAACCTGCTACGGAGGACAAAATGTGGTGTGTGAAGTTCTTTATTTCTATATTTTACCTCAACCTTTCCTTCAAAGGCTTTAAAACTCCCTGCGTTACACCAAGGACTTTGAACAGTTTGAAGTCACTGCTAAGTCACTACCAAGTCTGAAGCACTTAGGGTGGTCATGGTCTGGGCATAAGCAAACGGACCTCTGGCCATCAAACAGCAATCTGAAAGGCGTAAATCAGTTGGATTTAAGAGTTCACTTGAGCTCCAGGCTCCTAGAGTCCAAAGGGATAGGAATGCAAAGCCATCAGACCTTTCTTCCTGGTAACTTCTCTCAGACAACCTGCTCACCATGAACGTGGATGGACACCGTCACTGTGGCTTCACGGACCACGCTCTTACATGCCTATCTTCCCATCTCCTAACCTCTTCATGACTCAGGAGCATAAACCATGCTGACAGGGTTAAAGACCTTTAACCAGTACCTTCATACTAACTAAATACCACAAAATTTTTTGCTCCCAAACTAGGTAAATGAGGAGCAGTCACGAGGATGGGAAATTTCACTGCTTTCACTCAAATTCTCTGTGGCCACACCGAAAACCTGCCACACTGCTGGGGCCTCTCACCCTCTTCCTGACTCTGTGTTGCTTTTATTTTTCCTTTTCCCTTTGGGAAAGCCAAGAGAGAGCCCTTAATCCTACCGACATAAACAACTGTTTCGGGCTATATGGAGTTTTCTGGGGCTCCTTGTGGGCAAAAATGTTGTCAACAGTATATGCATTTAGTTATCCTGACCTTCTCTTATGAGTTTCTAGCGCAGACTAACAGTTATTGAATTATTTTCACTCTGCAAAACACTGAGCCTCTCAGACAAAAAGGGCTATGTAACCAAGATAATCCAGTAACTGTATATCAATTAATCTCTTCTTGTACTGGGATATTTAGACCCTGAGAAGACAGAAGGATGTGAAAGCAGCAGGCTGATAATGAGGAAGTAATTTACTTTTTTCCTTATTTATTGCATTAGCTAAATAATACAACAGATTTTTTGTTGCTGCTATTTTTGAAAGTAAAATATATAAAATAAGTTTCTCCCATGATAATAAAAGACACCATAAAGAGAGGAATGGTGTCAAGGTTTGTTAGAAAACCAAACAATCTACTTGTCTCATATATAAACATGCAAGGAATTTATTACTCAGCAGATCAGCTTCATTGGCCAGTGTCATAAACTAATCAAGGGGCTTCCCTTGTGGCTCAGATGGTAAAGTATCTGACTACAATGCGGAAGACCCGGGTTCAATCCCTGGGTCGGGAAGATCCTCTGGAGAAGGAAAGGCAACCCACTCCAGTACCCTTGCCTGGAAAATCCCATGGACAGAGAAGCCCGGTAGGCTACAGTACATGGGGTCGCAAAGAGTCGGACACGACTGAGTGACTTCACTTCACTTCACATAAACTTCACTTCACTTCACATAAACCTGCTTCTTGGTTTTAAAAAATGGAGAATATGGTACATTTTTAAATGTCTGTATCTTCATTTGAGATTTCATTAGCATGTCTATATCATTTATTCTCATATAATTCAAAAGAATGATTAATTATAAGGATATGCCAGCATTTGGAGGAAAACCTAGAAACAGGGTGTTGATTTCCAAGCCAAAACTTGCATAGGCTATCTACATGGCAGCACAGATTACCTAGTAGAGGAGTAGTAGATTCTGGGATTTGTAAAGGCAAAACATATCTTCATGATACTAACAGAAGCTTACCTAACACAGAACACCAAAGAAACCTAAACTGAGCTTTAAGCATCAAATTGTTAGATAAGAATTCTGAAAAACAACCTGTTGCACTGACTGTAAAACGTAATGCTATAATCATTATATAAAACTTGTGACAGGAAGGAAGCGAGCACTAAAATAATTCAATAATGTGAATGTTTTTTAAGACTCCCCTATTTTCTTCTGTAAGACAGTAATAAAATTCAAATGAATAGTAACTGTTGTTCAGCTTCTAAAACTTTCCAAACAATCGCATTGCTATCTCTGGTTTAACACAAGCAAGTTCAACTGTAAAGCTAAGTGTTCTTTCATAAGAAGGAAATGCCGGCTTCTCTTTTACTCACAGGGCTTCTCTGAAAAGTAAAGTCCTTCCAAGTAAGCCTGAGGAAATCAGTAAAGAGAAAAGGGAACAAAAGGATATAGGAGAAAGGGGGCAGGTGGAAGGGGTGAAAAGTAGGGAAAAAAGAGGAGGAAATGGTAGCCACCAACAAACCAGGTATTTCAGAAAACTCTGTTAAATTCTCAGAATTTTAACAATTTTCTACAACAGTTTTGAAAAAAAAAATTCAAATTATGTGAACTATCTCTTTTTTTTTTCCTTTAAGTTGTTACTCCCAACTTTTTAGTTTTCTTGACAAGACACAGTGACCAAAGCTTTTTGGTTTGGCTATGAACCAAATTATCTCATTGACGCCAACGAGTTGGATACTTGCCTTTATCACTCTTCCTCAAGTACTTCTAAGGTGTTCTGGAATCCTTTTAGGGAAAACTGAAAAGCAAACATTAAGAATTACAAAGTAGGAAACTTAGAAGAGGGAAATTTATTTATATAAACATATGAAAAACCTGAGTATACACATAACAAAATGGTAACATTTAGCTCTCAGTGGTAGTACAGGGCAATTTTTTCCAGTGTTTTTCAGTATTTTCTCATTTTGCAAAGAAATAATGAAAAAAAAAACTATAATCAAGAAAAAACACTTCGGGGGAAAAAGTAACTTGTCAACATTTAAAACAAGAAAGTAGCATATTTCATAAATATTTTTACACTATGATACTGAATTAGGAATGGATAGTCCATTAATTCTAATCTTAAAGTAAAATGAAATGCAAAATAAGTGTGTTAGTCGCTTAGTCATGTCTGATTCTCTGCGACCCAGTGGACTGTAGCCTGCCAGGCTCCTCTGTCCACAGAATTCTCCAGGCCAGAATACTGGAGTGGGTTGCCATTCCTACTCCAGGGGATCTTCCCGACCCAGGGATTGAATCTGGGTCTCCCGCATTGCGGGCAGACTCCTTACCAACATGAAACGAAGTATAATTTTTTAAGAAAGTATCTTTCAAGCAGTTTCCAATTCTCCATCCACAATTTTGCGCTCAAAAGCAATTCTTAAAAAGTACATCTACCATGAATAATTGAGGCTCAAGATGCACCAAAATGGAAAATTCCCTGGAAAACAGCCATTACCCGAGGCAATTTACTCAGGCATGTGTTTGGGGGGCATCTGCTTTGTGCTCCAAATTACGCAAACAAAGCATCCTACGTAACCCTCAAGGAACTAATCTAGGATGCAAAGTGAGTTTACATACTTGAAGCTTAAGAGAAACAGCACAGAACAACATAATTAAGTGCCAGAATGTGTAAGGACAACTATGATTACTATCAGAAGTGGAAGAAATCAGATGACATTTGCCTCAAAAAGTTTCAAGAAGAAAGAAGCTTTCACTGCACCTTGAAAGATGAGAAGATGGATGAATCAGCAGGAAGAGATATAGGCCGAGATTCCCAGCTACAGAGCAGTACACACGCTACACGCTGGGGGCCAGTGAAGAGGCCAGACGACTGTACTGGGGGTACTCATTCTGAGTCATTTGGAGAACTGAGCGGCTGGTGGGCAGATGTGAAGGGGGACTTTCCATCTTTAACTTTTTCTACCTTTTGAAGTGTATACATTATGACTATTCTTATGTTGGGAAAAAATAAACTTACGTATTTGATTAAAAAAAGAAAGTAAATACATGTCTTAATCTCAAGAGGAAACATTTTAAAATGGTAGAAAAGGATATAACTATTGTGCTAACGGAAAGGAAAAACAGAATTAAAATATGCAAATAAATACAAAAAGGAGGGAAAGCAAGATTGCAGATAAGACACATAAAAAGGAAAATATAAGATATCAAATGCAAACCCAAATATTCCAATAATTATATTAAATATAAGTGGACCAAAAGAAAAAGACTATCATACTAAATAAAAAATGGAAATCAATCCCTGGTGGTTGGTCCAGTGGTTAGGATCCAGCACTTTCACAGCAGTGGCCCAGTTCATTCCCTGGTTGGGGAACTATGATCCCACAAGCCCTGTGACGTGGCCAAAAAAAAAAAAATTCCTCTATTATGATGTGTAAAAGAATCATGCCAAATATAGAGAACAATTAAAATTAAAAGTATAGAAAGGGTTAACAAACATAATCTAAACAAAAGCTGCTCAAGCTTTATTAGTAATACTCAAAGTAGACTATAATTCAGAAAGCATTAATGGAGGCAATATAATTCATAGGATTAAATGCAGAACTCATTAGAAAGACATAATTTAAAATTTATATGCAAGTAACAACATAGCCTCCAAATGCATAAAGCATAACTTAGCAGAACTACAAGAAGTGAAATATATATATAATCATAATAGAGAAATTTTTAACATCTCTCATAATTGATAGAATAAATGACCTAAATCAGAGGAAAAATAGAGATACAGACTTGAAGAGCATGGTTAACAAACTGGGGACTTAAACAGACATTGGTATAAGACAGTATCCAATAACTGCAGAATACTCTATCAACTTCAAAGAGATCACTTGCAAAAAGTGACCCATATGCTGAGCACTAAATCAAGTCTCACAAGTTATTCTCTGACCACAACGTGGACTCCTAAGGTTCACAAACAGTGGATGAAACCACTCTCTCCCCACCACCCACAATGTCACCTGACCCAACCTGGAGGCAATGCAACAGGGATGGAGCAACACAAGAGGCTGGACAAGCACCTGTAATCCTAGAGGTAAAGCTTTCTTTCTGACCGAAGGAAACGCAGCCCCAAGAGCATGAAGGAATTCCACTGCAGTCAGGACGATTACGTCAAATTGTGACCAACTGCGGGAGACTGACTGTGCGACAGTATGAGAGGGCAGAGTCTCGAGGGACTGCAATCGAGGGACTTCAATTGGGGGAGAGTCTCTACCCTATTACAAGCTTTTCTGCCAGGAACCTCAAAGGCTGTATGTGGGGGGTGGGGGTGGGGGGGTGGAGGTGGATAGAATCTGAGAGAATGCAGAGAAGCTCCTAATCCCAGCCCCCACCCTTGTGGAGCTTGGCAGCCAATCAGCCCAAATCTATCCCCTATTAGCTTAGGGACTTCCCTGGTGGTCCAGTTTGGTTAAGCCTCCATGTGCTTCCACCGCAGGGAACGAAGATTCTGCATGCTACATGGTGAGGCCAAAAAAATAAACTACAGGGGCAGGGAAGGCTGCTTTTAATAGGAAATTCAAACAAAAACTACTATTGGTTAAAATCTATTAAAAAAAAAAAAACTTAAGCTTAAAAAAGGGGAGGGAATATAAAACCTAAGATAGAGCAGCTGAGGAAGAGAAAAGAAGGGGAACAACTCCACTTCTAGAAACAGAAAGTTTTATAAGGGCCACACCTCTGAAACCCAGGTTCTAGTGCCTGCCTAAATCTGAGGCCTACCAGATCATCACAGAACTCCTCCCACCCTCCACTATCATGCTAACAGTTCAGTTCAGTTCAGATGCTCAGTAGCTCAGTCATATGTCTGCCTCTTTGCGACCCCATGGACTGCAGCATGCCAGGCTTCCCCGTCCATCACCAACTCCTGGAGCTTGCTCAAACTCTGGTTCATCGAGTCGCTGACGCCATCCAACCATCTTATCCTCTGTCATCTCCTTCTCCTCCTGCCTTCAATCTTTTCTAGCATGAGGGTCTTTTCCAAGGAGTCAGTTCTTTGCATCAGGTGGCCAAAGTATTAGAGTTTCAGCATCAGTCCTTCCAATGAATATTCAGGACTGATTTCCTTTAGGATTGACTGGTTTCATCTCCTTGCAATCCAAGGGACTCTCAAGAGTCTTCTCCAACACAGTTCAAAAGCATCAGTTCTTTGGCACTCAGCTTTCTTTATAGTCCAACTCTCACATCCATACACGACTACTGGAAAAACCATAGCTTTGACTAGATGGACCTTTGTCGGCCAAGTAATGTCTCTGCTAACAAGCTTTGAGTAAAAATAATGGAATATAGCTGCAAGAAACAAGCTCACTGTGTGAAACAGCACAAAGAGAAAACCCAAAGCTAAGCCGGGATATAATAGACACTAGGGAAATTTGAAGTCTCTGGTTTCCATGGCAACAACATGTATCAATGCTGGTAACCATAGCAATAATACTCTTTAAACATAGCCCAACCCCTAACAGATTAATTTAAATTCTACCTTAAAGGCTCAACAGAAGGAAGCTTGCAGTCTTCTCCAAGCATATCAGATATTCACCTCAGTATTTCCTGTTCTACACAAAACGGGCACCTTTCAACAAGAGCTTATGAAGCATGCCAAAGGCAGTAATAAAAACACAGTTTGCAGAAACAAAGCAATCATCAGAACTAGACTCAGAAATGCCATGGTATGAGAATTATCAGAGAATTTAAAACATGATTAATATGGTAGAGAATAATGGAAAAGGTAGACAACATGCAAGATCACACAGGTAGTTTGACAGAGACGTGCAAATCATAAAGAATATAGTGGAAATCCTAGAAAGAGAAACATGGTAATAAACAACAAATTCTTTTAGTAGATTTGAAACAGCTAAAAAAAGAATCAGTGAACTTGACGACAGGCTCACAGAAATTACTCAAATTGAAATGTAAAGAAGAAAAGAAGTAGGAAAATAAAACAAGAGAAAACATCCAAGAACTGTGGGAAAATATCAAATAGTGTAATATACTCAGAATGCCTGGTGAAGAAAGAACAGAGCAGGAGAAATATGTGAATGGTTAAGTGACAAGACACCAAACTACAGATTTAAGAAGGTCCAAAAGTGTCAAACAAGACTTTAAAAAAACCCCAACCTAGGCATATCATATTCAAATAGCTGAAAAGAAAAAGGGAAATCATGAAGGCAACCAGAGAGGGGCAAACATAGTATCTGCAGAGGAACAAGGATAAGGATTATAATAACCCTGCTGTCAGAAGCTTTGCAAGCAAGGTAATATGGGTTTAGCAAGTTTAAAAAAATGTTGAAAGAAAAAGATTGTTCAACCAGTATTCTGTATCTAGTGAGAACATCCTTCATAAGTGAAGAGGAAATAAAGACTTTTCCAATGTGAAAGTGCACTTTCTGGTGCAGCCACTATGGAAAACAGTATGGCTGCTGCTCCTGCTGCTGCTGCTGCTCCTGCTGCTGCTGCTGCTCCTGCTGAGTTGCTTCAGTCGTGTCCGACTCTGTGTGACCCCATAGACGGCAGCCCACCAGGCTCCCCCGTCCCTGGGATTCTCCAGGCAAGAACACTGGAGTGGGTTGCCATTTCCTTCTCCAAGGCATGAAAGTGAAAAGTGAAAGTGAAGTCACTCAGTCGTGTCCGACTCTTTGCGACCCCATGGACTGCAGCCTACCAGGCTCCTCTGTCCATGGGATTTTCCAGGCAAGAGTACTGGAGTGGGGTGCCATCGCCTTCTCCATGGAAAACAGTATGGAGTTTTCCCTAAAAAGCTATCAAGAAAAAACAGAGCTGCCGTATGACCAAGCAATACCACTCTTGGACATAAATCTGGAGAAAACTCTAATTTGAAAAGATACATGTACCCCAATAGTCATAGCAGCACTATGAATAATAACTAACACATGGAAGCAACCTAAACGTCCATCAGTAGAGGAATGGATCAATAAGATGCAGTGTACGTACACAATGGTAAACTACTCAGTCATAAAAAGAATGAAGCAATGCCATTTGCAGCAACAAGGACGGACCCAGAGAGTATCATACTAAGTGAAGTTAAGTCAGAGAAGACAAAAAGCACAGAGAACCACTTATATGTGGAATCCAAAAGAAATGACACAAATGAACTTACTTACAAAACAGAAACAGACTCACAGAGAAAACGAACTTACAGTTCTCAAAGGTGAAAGCGGGTGAGGATAAACTGGGAAATTAGGGCTTAAAGGATCTACACTACTAAAACAGATAAACAAGGCCTACTGAACAGCACAGGTAACTATGTTCAATATCTTGTAACAACCTAAAAAGGAAAAGAATCTGAAAAGGAATACATATACACATATATGTATAACTGAATCCGTTTGCTGTACACGAGAAACTAACAACACTGTAAATCAGTTCAGTTCAGTTCAGTCGCTCGGTCACATCTGACTCCTTGTGAACCCATGGACTGCAGCATGCCAGACTTCCCTGTCCATCACCAACTCCCGGAACTTGCTCAAACTCATGTCCAGCAAGTTTCTGATGCCATCCAACCATCTCATCCATTGTCATCCCCTTCTCCTCCTGCCTTCAATCTTTCCCAGCATCAGTCTTTTCAAATGAGTCCATTCATCGCATCAGGTGGCCAAAGTATTAGAGCTTCAGCTTCAGCATCAGTCCTTCCAATGACTATTCATGACTAATTTCCTTTAGGGTTGACTGGTTTGATCTCCTTGCAGTCCAAGGGATTCTCCAGAGTCTTCTCCAGCACCACAGTTCAAAAGCATAAATTCTTCGGCACTCAGCTCTCTTTATGGTCCAACTCTCACATCCATACATGACTACTGGAAAAACCATAATTTTGACTATATGGAACTCTGTTGGTAAAGTAATATCTCTGCTTTTAATATGCTGGTGTGTGAAATGAGTGTTAATTGTGAGGTGGTATGAACATTTTTTGGCATTGCCTTTCTTTGGGATTGGAATGAAATCTGACCTTTTCCAGTCCTGTGGCTGCTGCTAAATTTTCCAACTATACTTCAATTAAAAAAATCTTAATTTCAAATTTCTTACATCAAGTATTCACGATATGTAATTCAAAACAGGAAAGAATACTCAAAACAAACATACACTAGTATTTATTATTAATTAGTGTTACATACAAATAGCAGGCTTCCCAGGAGGCTCAGTGGGTAAAGACTCCACCTGCAACGCAGGAGACGCAGGTTCAGTCCCTGCATCAGGAAGATCCCTTGATGGAGGGCATGGCAACCCACTCCAGTATTCTTGCCTAGAGAATTCCATAACAGAGGAGTCTAGAGGGCCACAGTTCATGGGGTCACTAAGAGTCAGACCTGACTGAAGCGATTGAGCACGTACGCACACATAACATAAATTTTACATTTCAATATGCCTTCAGAATGTCAAACTCTGCTCAACTGACCCAGAGCCAATCTTAAATCTCTCTAGGGTAAATGGATGAACACCAAGTTTAGAAATAAAACTTAGCCATGTGTTTTTGGATTTTAAAAACATCTTCAACTTCTGCTCTTTCTCCTTCACTGTAGGTCATTTGAAATGGTTTCAGTGGTAACACATACTTTATGCTTTGCTACACTGCAAATTTATTCAACAGTTCTATTCTTGAAGTCATTATTTCTTCTCATGCCTCTGTTTTATAAAGGAGAACATTTTTCCGGCTCTGTCCTAAGGGTATTTGTGATTTAGCAACATCTTTTCCCAGCCCGGTCATTCACACTCAAAACAAACCTTTCTCTTGACCTCCTTGGTTTATAAATGCATAGATAAGAAACCCAAGAGTTGAGCCAGAAATGAGAAAGACATAATCAAAGTTCAACAGATATTTACTACTTTGAAAAATGAAATCTCCTCAGTCACAAATATAGCTTTATCACATTTCCTTGAGTTGGGCTTCCCTTGTGGCTCAGATGGTAAAAAATCCGCCTGCAATGCAGGAGACCTGGGTTAAGTCCCTGTGTTGGGAAGATCCCCTGGAGAAGTGAGAGGCTCCCCACTCCAGTATTCTGGCCTGGAGAATTCCATGGACTGTATAGTCCATGGGGTCACAAAGAATTGGACACAACTGAGCAACTTTCACTTCACTTCACTTCACTTGAGTTTACTCAGTAAATATGGCAGAAGCAAGAGGCCCTTACTAAAAGCACAGTGACTACAAAGAATGGGTAGCTCTAGTGCCTTGGCTTCGGAGAAGGCAATGGCACCCCACTCCAGTACTCTTGCCTGGAAAATCCCATGGACGGAGGAGCCTGGTGGGCTGCAGTCCATGGGGTCACTAAGAGTCGGACACGACTGAGCGACTTCACTTTCACTTTTTCACTTTCATGCACTGGAGAAGGAAATCGCAACCCACTCCAGCGTTCTTGCCTGGAGAATCCCAGGGACGGGGGAGCCTGGTGGGCTGCCGTCTATGGGGTCGCACAGAGTCGGACATGACTGAGGCGACTTAGCAGCAGCAGCAGCAGCAGCAGCAGCAGCAGCAGCAGTGCCTTGGCTTAAACTGTTCGGTAAATGAACAAACATGCAAACATGAGAATACAAGACACTAAGATACAGTGTTCCACTAAAAGCAAGAAATACGGTCAAAGTGAGACTGTCCAGTGAGTAGTTGATAACTACAAGACAACAAATGCACTGGTAGAATCTGTCTGCTGTACTTTGGAACTAGGGAACCTATTTAAGGCTTGCAACTTCCAGGCGAAAGCTTGGACAGTAAGTTACATTTAATCTCAATTTCAACTCATAGCACTGTAGCAGCTACCCAGCTTCCTCTAGCAACACGGAGGTCAGCTGGGCAAGGTTCCAGAGCAGCCTGGACACAGCTCATGGGAGCTAGTGGGGGCAAAAAAGACTGTCCTCCAAATACCACAGATCTATGTGACCTGTGCTCTGACCACCGACTGCTGCTTCTGATCACAAAGATGCAGAGACAGGTGCTCATTTTTGTTGCACCTTTCCTCCCCATCCCTCTGATCCCCGGTAGTTGCAAGGCCCTCTCTCTCCAGCTAAGTGACTTCCAAGGGATTTTTTTAAAGGACTGGTATCCTTCTTTCTAATACTCTGGCCACCTGATGTGAAGAACTGACTCACTGGAAAAGACCCTGATGCTGGGAAAGATTGAAGGCGGGAGGAGAAGGGGATGACAGATGATGAGACGGTTGGATGGCATCATCAACTCGATGGACATGAGTTTGAGCAAGCTCTGGGAGTTGGTGATGGACAGGGAGGCCTGGCGTGCTGTAGTCCACGGGGTCACAAAGAGTCGGACATGACTGAGCGACTGAACTGAACTGACCCTTTTTTCCCCAATCCATCTTCCTACCTCTTACCCCCACTACTGGCAGCCAGACACTGAAGACTAAGACATTCAAAAGCAACTGCATACACATTCTTCTGAAATGTATGTGGGATACATTTAAGGACAGACCACATAGTAGCTCACAAATTAAGTCTCAATATATTTTAAAAGACATACAAACTATCTTCAATTAGAATGGGATGAAGTTAGAAAACAACAACAGAAAGATAACTGGAAATTCACAAATGTGTGAAAATTAAACTACACACTATTATATTAACAAATGAATCAAAGAAATCACAAGGGAAATTAGCAAAAACTTAGAGACGAATGAAAATGAAAACATGACATTCTGAAACCTATGGGACACTGAGAAAGCTGCACAGAGGTGGAAATTTACAGACTATCAATCCCCACACTAACGAACAAGAAAGATCATAAATCAGAAACATAATCTTATAACTTACAGAACTAGAAAAAGAGGAATTAAACCCAAAAGTAGAGAAGGGAGGAAATAAAGAAGATGAGAGCAGAAATCAATGAAACAGAGAAGAGAAAAACAATAGAGAAAATCAACGAAGCTAAAAGCCGATTCCTTGAAAAGATCAACAAAACTGACAAACTTTGAGCTGGAATGACTACTAAAGAAAAGAGGACAGACTCAAAATCAGAAATGAAAGTGAGGACATAACTATCAATTCTATGGGAAGAAAAAGGATCACCAGAGTATACTATGAACAACGGTGTACAACAAACTGTACAACCAAGATGAAATGGACAGATTTCTAGAAACAAAATCTACCAAGACTAGCTCAAGACTTTGAACAGACCTACAAAGAGTAAGGAGACTGAATCACTCATCAAAAATCTCTTGACAACTTAACAGTAAAATGTAAGAAAGAAAAGTGAAAGTCCCTTAGTCATGTCTGACTCTTTGCAACATCCATGGGATTCTCCAGGCTGGGATACTGGAGTGGGAAGCCTTTCCCTTCTCCAGGGGATCTTCCCAACCCAGGGATCGAAGCCAGGTCTCCTGCATTGCAGGCAGGCTCTTCACCAGCTGAGCCAGCAGGGAAGCCTAAGATGTAAGAAAGGTTACAATTAATGCAAAATTGTAAATTATTTTCTAATTCACACTCAGATTAGGTGTTACTTGAAAACGGTTAGTACTTTCCTGAAAAGTCCGCATTTCTTTTGTAGAGAAAGATAAATGCATAATGTGTAACAAAGGCTAAGTCCTGACAGAAAATAGTATGGAACGATACTACTACCTCATCAATTCATGTTTTTGTACTTAACACTGTTCAAATATAGACTGTCCTGTCCTTTTTTGTCTGTACTTTTAAATGCCTTAAAAATGCAAGATGTAATATCCTAGCTGGATCCACAGAAATTAGAAAAGAATCCTACTTTTTTTCCCCCCACTATGCTTTCCTGAAACCAGAAGAAAAAGCTTATTTTATATCCATCTCACTCATGTTTTAACAGTATCTACTCAGGCCAGAGCTAAGATATATTTAATCTCACATTCTGTCTTCCTATCACACAAACTCCCTTCCATGAACTAACTTGCCTCCAAAAACCTGACAGTGGCTGCTGAGATGAGGCAAAAGTTTAATCACTGGGCCACACTCACAGAAAACTAAACCGGTGAACCCAAGATCTGTTCAATAGTAGGGTTTCTCAGGTGGGCTTTTTCCCCCTCCTGGAGCAATCTATGCAACAATTTTCCAAACCGCACTCACAATGCATTCATTCTCAGGATCACTACTCTAAAGGCATATAAATAAACCATGGCACAGCCAGGGCCCACCAAACCCATTTTGACAGATCCAGGCCAAGCAATTGCAAGGCTTCTGACTGTGCACCACCCCTCAGGCCTATGCGACCCCAGCCCCTGGCTCCAGCTTAGGTTCCTTTCCTTCCTGCGGGCCTAGCGCTGGCTTTTGAGCAAAGAAAAATAAAGCTGTCAACCGAGCGGATCAAACTTCCAGCAGGATAAACACAAAAAGACTGTCATACAAATTCCTTCAAATGAGCATCTACTCCATAGAAATGAAGGCAGCTTAAAGTTATAAAAGACAATACAATGAAAATTTAATGTATTTTAACTTTTTTTAATGATTAAAAGAATAATACTCAAATATGCTACTTTCATCAAATTATAAACCAGCCAGTATAAGTAGAGAACAATACAACTCAAAGCCAAATAATACCAGGCAGAGAGCTATTTTTTATTTTTCTATTTTGATTCCATTAGGTAACATGCTCCTGAAAAATAAGGCCTTTTTCATCTTAACATTTTACAAAATTCTAGAATAAAAATAGATGGTTTATGGAAGAGGGAGGGGTTGTTAGGTAGGGAGAGTGTATTATTATTAATGGCAAATATCAACTAATAACGCATCCTTAATTATTTGCCAACACGAGAAACATGAGCAAGAGGACAGTATTTCTGGAAAGCATTAAAATTACAGATCTAATCATTCATTCAGGAAGCACTTCCCAATGCTTCCTCTTTCGTTAAAACTGTAGTACACATCAACACAATGGGAAAAGTACTGATAGGCATACCATTATGGAAAAGTAATTCCCACATATGTTATTTATTTGTATCTTAAGAACAAAATACTATCAAACCAAACTAAAACTCAACATTCAAAAAACTAAGATCATGGCATTCAGTCCCATCACTCCATGGCAAATAGATGGAGAAACAATGGAAACAGTGACAGACTTTACTTTTTAGGGCTCCAAAATCACTGCAGATGGGACTGCAGCCATGAAATTAAGACGCTTGCTGCTTGGAAGAAAAGCTATGACCAACCTAGACAGCACAGTAAAAAGCAGAGACATTACTTTGCCAACAAAGGTCCATCTAGTCAAACCTATGGTTTTCCCAGTATGTATGGATATGAGAGTTGGACTATAAAGAAAGCTGAGCACCATAGAATTGATGCTTTTTAACTGTGGTGTTGGAGAAGACTTGAAAGTCCCTTGGACTGCAATGAGATCCAACTAGTCAATCCTAAAGGAAATCAGTCCTGAATATTGATTTGAAGGACTGATGCTGAAACTGAAACTTCAATACTTTGGCCACCTGATGCAAAGAACTTGACTCACTGGAAAAGACCCTGATGCTGGGAAAGATTTAAGGCCAGAAGAGAAGGGGATGACAGAGGATGTGATGGTTGGATGGCATCACCGACTCAATGGATATGAGTTTGAGCAAGTTCCGGGAATTGATGACAGACGAGGAGGCCTGGCGTGCTGCAGTCCATGGGGTCGCAAGGAGTCAGACACAACTAAGCAACTGAACTGAATGAAACACGTAAGAGGGTATATCTAAATCTAACCAGTGAGTTCTCACCTCATTAAGACATCTCCTTCCAGGTATCACCAGAGAGTACCTCAAGTTCTACATCTAATTTGTGATCTTCTTGGAAAACAAAATAAAATGGTCACCTGTGTTCTTTCAGCATTCCTTTTTCCTGTGAGGGGCACTAAGTTGCCTGAGACAGAGAAGCCCGAGTCCTCTCCCTCCGCCCTTGACATTCTCTGCCCCTCACCAAATGCCACCTAAACGCCACTCTTTTCCTTCCCGTTTTACTGAGCTGTCTGACATACAGCTTAAGCTTTAGGGGTTCCCTGGTGGCTCAGCGGGTAAAAGATCCGCCTGCAATGCGAGAGACCTGGGCTCGACTTGGGAAGATGCTGGTTTGGGGAGACGCCCTGGAGAAGGGAACGGCCACCCACTCCAGTATTCTGGCCCGGAGAATTTCATGGGACTGTGTAGCTCATGGGGTCACAAAGAGTCAGATACGACTGAGCGACTTTCACTTTCATGGTGTAAGTTTAAGGTGTGCAGCGCAATATGGCTCACAAACATCGTGTAATGATCGCCACAATACATTTAGTGGGTATTCATCATCTCATCTAGATTAACGAATAAGAGAAAGAGAGAAACGCTCTTCCTGCGCTAAGAACTCATGGGATTTACTCTTCTAACAATGTTCATATACCTACCATTCTGCAGTAGTAGTTAATCATGCCTCTCATTACATCCTGAGTACTCATTTATCTTATCACTAGACAGTGAAAGTCGCTCAGTCATATCCGAGTCTTTGTGACCCTATACAGTCCATGGGATTCTCTAGGCCAGAACACTGGAGTGGGTAGCCTTTCCCGTCTCCAGCGGATCTTCCCAACCCAGGGATCCAACCCAGGTCTCCTGTATTGCAGGCGGGTTCTTTACTAGCTGAGCCACCAGGGAAGCCCAAGAATACTGGAGTGGGTAGCCTATCCCTTCTCTAGCAGATCCTGCCAACCCAGGCATCAAACTAGGGTCTCCTGCATTATAGGCGGATTCTTGACCAACTGAGCTATCAGGTAAGCCCTTATAACTAGAAGTTTGACCCTTCTGACCACTTTCATCCAATCCTCCACCCCCCTCCCCAACTCTGGTGATCACAAATCTGATCTTTTTTCTATAAATCTGTTTGTTGAAGCATAGTTGACCTACAATACTATGTATATTCCTGGAGTTCAACCTAGTGATTTCATGTTTCTGTACATTACAAAATGATCACCTTGCTTCTCAAATATTCTTGAATTATTTCCTTTCTATCCTCTCTACTAACACCACTCTTGTTTAAGTCAGTCACAGATTTAAAACACCAACTATGGTTAGCAAAGGGGAAAGGGGGGAGAGGATAAATGAGGAGTTTGGGATTAACATATATATACACACTACTACATATAAAATAATCAACAAGGACCTACTGTATAGCCCAGAGAACTCTATTCAATACTCTGTAAAAACCTGTATGGGAAAAGAATCTGAAAAAGAAAAAAAATTAATACGTGTGTGTGTGTGTATTCACAAAATTCTTGGATAGTTCCCTTGGCCTAAAAAAATCCATGCTATTTCAGTGACTGAGTAAGGCCTGTGTAGATATGGTTGCTTAGGCAACCTGTTTGCCTGTTTTGCCTGTTTTGATAGTGAGCACAGTTCTAACTGGTGTTTCAATACCATATCAAGTCATTAAAAGAGTAGATAAAATAATTCATGACAAAATAAAAAGGCAAATGAATGAAAAAATATAAGGTATTCTACAATAAACAGGAGTTGTAGTATCAGAAATTATTAACAATTTAGAGAAAGATACATATTTCTAGAGACATTAGGAGAGTTAAAGAGAAAGAAGCAAAAGTTCTTTAGATTCCAAAATGGTCAAATGATGTAGCATGAAAGTTCAGTTAAAAAACCTACCTCATTCTTCAGTTATTCACCACTTCAATGAGATCAACAAAAGACTGCCCAAGCAAACCATCTAGAACTACTAATTTTAATCTCCTGAGAGCAACGGTATATACTGATGAAACAACTACATCAATGCATACACCTTATTTTTTATGCTTTTCCTCACATAAAATTTTCAGCACCATTTATGTGACAAAGAATGAACAAGCAATAAGAAGATATGAGTAGACTCATTACACTGCTGGTAGCAGTATAAAATGGCACAGCTGTTACGGAAAACTTTGGTAGTTTTTTATAAAATTAAACATTTAGTTATCATACACCCCACCAATCATATTCTTTTTGGCATTTATCCAAAAAAAGATCTATGTTCATTTAAAAACTTGTACATGAACGTTCATAGCAGCATTACTGACAGTACCCGAACTGGAAGCAAGGCACACATACCTCAACAGACAAATGCTGAACTCTGGCACATCCATACAATGGAATACCACTCAGCAATAAAACAGAAAGAACTGCTCACACTGACACACATGAAGACCTGAAAAGATCTTAAACGCATTCTGCTTAGTGAACGGAAAAAAACAAAAAGGCAGATCTCAAATGACTCCATGTATATAGCATCCTCAACATGACCATACTACAGGGATGGACAGCTCATGCATGGCTACCAGGGAACAAGGACAAGGACACAGGTAGAAGTGTGTTCCCATAATAAAACAAGGTTTTGGATGTATCCAATAAACATTAATTGCCCTTGGACTTTCAAGTTTTAATTCAGCTCCTGTTTCCAGTGAAAGTATTTGCTAACTTGTCCCCTCAACTAGCTGATTCACTTCAGTTAGCAGTGAGGCTTCCCTTGCAGCTCACTTGGTAAAGAATCTGCATGCAGTGCAGGAGACCTGGGTTCGATCCCTGGGTTGGGGAGATCTCCTGGAGAAGGAAATGGCAACCCACTCCAGTATCATTGCCTGGAAAATCTCATGGACCGAGGAGCCTGGTGAGCTGCAGTCCATGGGGTTGCAAAGAGTCGGGCACGACTGAGTGACTAACACAGTAAGGCAAAACACATAGGTACATCTGTCTCTGAGTCATCAAGATATCCTTACAGGAAGTCTAAAGAAAAGAGTGAGGATACAAAATCAAGCCTCGGAACCCACAGCAACTTTAACCTTAGCTGGCTAAAAGGAAATCTAGCTCTCAGCACTGAACAGGCAAAGACTACGCACAGGGCCAAGGACCGGCTGAAAGTGCTTGTCAGGTAGAAAATACAGTCAAATGGTCAAAACACGACTGTACTGCCTTGATACTAGATCTCATCAACTGATTAACATGCACACCTAAAGGGGGTGGGGGACAGCTATACCTAAATAACAGCTTTCTGAAGAGAAATGCTATCATATTAAATGCACACAATATCGACACATTATGATGCCAAAAAAAAAACAGCATTCCTCTCAAAATTGACAAAATAGAGGATTTATAGAATACCACCAGCTTACCTAACCAACACCTATCATATGTTCCAAATTTTTCAAACAGAGTTAGACTGAAGCACTGCTCCTTGACTTTTACTTATCCCAAAATCTATCGAGCCCTCTAGAGGTAATCAGATAAAATTACCAATAACCTATTGCTGGAAACTGACAGAAGAAATCTTCTGCAAAGATGTGGTAAGTCTGCAAATGTGTGAAGTGCAAACATATCCAGACTGTAAAGAAAAGGTTTCAGAGTATTGCAGCACCAAGCACAACTTATTTGTCAACCTTCAATTTCCTCATGGGTTACAACAATATCTACTCTCCCAGAATTGTGAAGATTACATGTACAACACTTAGAGGGCAGCCTAGTATGCAATAAGTACAACATAACTATTAGGCTAAAAAAAACTATAAGGATTATATTGTACAGCAAAAGGAATAACAGCCAATATTTTATAGTAGCTTCCAAGGTGGTGCTAGTGGTAAAGAATCCGTCTACCAAGGCAAGAGACGTTAAGAAACATGGGTTCAGTCCCTGAGTCAGGAAGATCCCCTGGAGGAGGAAATGGCAATCTGGTCCAGTATTCTGGCCTGGAAAATTCCAATGACAGGTAGCCTGCTGGGCTACAGTCAGTGGGGTCACAAAGAGTTAGACACGACTGAGCGACTAAATAACAACAATCATTCTGCAGTATAATCTCTCATTTTACATAATGCCCTTATAAGGAGAAACGGCCTCATAAAGACTACTATTTGCAATAGTTAAGTAAGTAAAGTAAGTGTCAGTCGCTCAGTCGTCCCCGACACTTTGTGACCCCATGGACTGCAGCCCACCAGTTTCCTCTGTCCATGAGATTTTCCAGGCAAGGATACTGGAGTAGGTTGTCATTTCCTTCTCCAGGGGATCTTCCCAACCCAGGGATCCAAGCCAGGTTCCCTGCATTGCAGACAGATTCTTTACCAACTGAGCTACAAGGGAAGCCTACTATTTGCAGTAGTCAGAATCAAAACAAATTTTTTTTTCATGTTCTCACATATAAACACCTGCAAGCATGTATGGAGATTAAGTGGCTGAGAAAAAGAATGAAAGGGTTAAAACATGCAAACCCCTAATTATCTTGTTTTGCCTCACTGCCTCTTGGTTTCCAAGGTATCTGTTGGAACAAACAGACTTTCTTAATCATAGGTAGAGGTCCAATTTAGGATTTTTTCTGATCGCTTTAATGATTTTTTAGTTTAAGTAACTATAAAGAACCTGGTACCTGATTTAAATTTATATATATACATATATATACGTGCAAAATATATTTCATTATTTCTTCTCATACTGTCAAAGCAGTAATATAAATATAGTACAAGACAAAGTGGAGATAGAAAAATAATCTGATAGCAGTGATTTAAAAGAACAAAAATAATCCTATAATCCCTATTTCAAATTTTGTCTGAGATTTTGGTTTGCTCATAGTATTTCATTCACTTTACCATAAAAACTGCAAAATTTTCAGGGACAATATTATTTTAACAATATTAATGTCTTAAATATTCAAGAAGAAAAGTGATGTTTCAAAGTCACATTTCCTTTTTCCTAACTACTTTTTCAAATAAGTAGATACATTTTTATCATTTTATCTTTTAAATGTACTGCAAAAACAGTCATTATGAAATAAACATGGAAATGCAAATAATCTGAATATAAAATAAACTACAAAAATAAATCAGCTCTTAGGGAAATTTACCTTTTGACTTTGCTCTAATGCAGGCTGGCACTACCACCCACCCCATCCCTGCTAGAAAAACAAACATCTCTAGGACTTTGATCATTTAATTTTTGCCCCCTTTACACTGCCTGACACAGTTGGTGCCCAATAAATACATGTTAAACTTTCCAAGAGACTTCAAACTTTCCATTAATAACCATCAAGACCATAATCCAAACTCTAGTCCCCAGCAGTTTATCTGCATACATCAGGGCAACTGTACAATTTTCAATCAATCCATCACCAATGATAACTAGAAAAACAATTTTGGATGCCAAAGCAGATATTTCTTGACATAAAGTAGAAAATAATTACCATTAGCTAATTTAATCTACAAAAGAATCCAATGATTTGAAAAATACACAGGTTTAACATTTAAATATTTCCCCACCCTCCTATCTTCATAAATCAACTGGTCATCATTAAGAAACAACCATTTAAATAGATGTTTCATAACTTGATGTCAAAATTTAACTCCACAAAATATTGTATGATTAGAAATCTGTTCATAATATACTGCTAAGCGCAGTGGGGGAAAAAACTCGTAACAAAACAGTATGTACCCTGTTATCCAGATATACATATGTATTTATAGGTATGTTTGCATCAGTCTATCATGCAAATATTAAAATTATAACACTGGTTATCACTATAAATTATAGAAATTATAACTTTCTAATTTATATTTCTCTGGGTCATTTTTATATTTTCTGTACAAATCTAAACTTTCCTCACAAAAGCCAGCAATAAAAACATTTTTAAAAAACTTTACTCCAAAAAAAAAAATCTTTACTCCACTAACCAAGGAATGTAGACTGTCTAAGATTTGAAGAAACATGCTTTCCCAACCATCTTTGATTTTCTGTGTAGTCAAATCAGGGAGAAAATAAACCAAATGCACTTATTATGGGACTTTGCAGAGAAGGCAATGTGGCACCCCACTCCAGTACTCTTGCCTGGAAAATCCCATCGATGGAGGAGCCTGGCGGGCTGCAGTCCATGGGGTCTCTGAGGCTCGGACACGACTGAGCGATTTCACTTTCACTTTTCACTTTCATGCATTGGAGAAGGAAATGGCAACCCACTCCAGCATTCTTGCCTGGAGAATCCCAGGGACAGGGGAGCCTGGTGGGCTGCCGTCTATGGGGTCGCACAGAGTCGGAAACGACTGACGTGACTTAGCAGCAGCAGCAGCATGGGATTTTGACTTGCATGATATTCTCTGAGTGCTTTCAGAAAAGTGGGGGACAGAATAAAAGCAAGCAAAAACACTAAATAATTATTATTTTAAAAATTACTGTTTCAACACAACAAAAATTACTGTTTAAGGCTGGAACTTTTCAAGTGATTTATAATCTTTCAACTGATTTACAATCTCTTTGGTAAAATAAAACTTCATACATGATTAAGACAATCCAATTAAAAAAACAGGAAAAGAATTGGCAAAACATTTCTTCAAAGATACAGTGCTGGCTGATAAACACATGAAAAGATGCTCATCATTGGGTTTTCCTGGTAGCTCATCTGGTAAAGAATCCGCCTGCAGTACAGGAGACCCTGGTTCAATTCGTGGGTTAAGAAGTTTCCCTGGAGAAGGGAGAGGTTACCCACTGCAGTATTCTTGAGCTTCCCTGGTAGCTCAGCTGGTACAGTATCTGCCTGCAACGTGGGAGATCTGGTTTCGATGCCTGGGTTGGGAAGATGCGCTTAAGAAGGGAACAGCTACCACTCCAGTGTTCTGGCCTGGAGAATTCCACAGGCTGAATAGTCCATGGGGTCGCAAATACTCGGACACACGACTGAGTGACTTTCACTAATCATTAGGGAAATGCAAGTCAAAACCACAGTAAGATACAACTTCACACTCACTAGGATGGTTAAAATCAGAGGAAGACAATGTAACAAGTGCTGAAGAGAATGTAGAGGGACTGGAGCAGTCCTGCCCTGCTGGCGGGAATGGAAAACGGCCCAGGCAGGCAATGCCTCAAAAATCCTTAACACAGAGCTACCACAGGACTTGATAATTCCATCTCTAGGCAGGTGTATGTGGTCAACACAAAACCTTGTATGCAGATTTCACACCAGCACTGTTCACAATAGTCAAAAAGTAGAATCAATTAATGTCCATCAACTACAAAATGAAAACAAAATGTGGCACAGCCATCCAACAGAATGTTATTTGGCAACAAGAAAAAGAATGGATACATGCTATAGAATGAATAGACTCTGAAAACATGCTACATGACAGAAACCAGCCACAGAAGGCCACACATTATAAAAGTCCATTCATATGATACGATGTCCAGAAGAGACAACCCACAGAGATAAAAAATAGATGAGTGGTTACCTAGGACAAGGGCTAGGGGGAGGGCAGAAATGGGACTGATAATGGGGTACAGAGTTTCTTTGGGGGATGATGCAAATATTCTGGAATTAGATTGTGGTGATGGTTGTACACCTCTGTGAATATACTAAAAACAGAAATGTGCACTTCAAATGGGCAAATTTTAAAATACATCAAATTTATCTCCATGAAGCTAACAGGATGTTACCAACAGGGAAAATAGGTGCATGATAGACTTTATATAGTATCTTTGCTTAACTTTTCCATAAATCTACAACCTCTAAAATGAAAGATACAAATATGCAAATTAGTAGACAAAATCATGTAATATACATAGTGGAAGTATGAGGTAAGCTAAAGCTGCAGCACAGCAGTTTAGAAAGACACACACACAGTGCCTCAGACAAAACCACACTGAATAAATATTAGATGTAAAAAAATGAGGTTAGGCCTTGTCCACAGGGTTACAAAACGAAACAGCTAGAAGGAAGAACAGAACTCACAGAACTGGAACAACTTCATCGTTCACTTAGCCAGACCCAACTTTCCTTTTCCCACTTACCTACAACGTTCCAAATAAATTTACTTTCAGACAACCCAAAAATTTTCAGGAAGAAGTCTACATAGAGAAGAAAATGCACAACACTGCCTCTTTATCAATGTAAAATTACTCCCTCTGTGGGCTTCCCTGGTGGCTTGGGTGGTAAAGACTTTGCCTGCAACGCGGGAGACCCGGGTTTGATCCCTGAGTTGGGAAGATCCCCTGGAGAAGGGAATGGCAACCCACTCCAGTATTCTTGCCTAGAGAATCCATGGACAGAGAAGCCTGGTGGGCTACAGTCCGTGGGGTGCAAAGTTAGACACAACTGAGCAGCTAAGCACACACACACATAGGAAAGCGTTTTAACACAATTCTGCCTCATCTAAAAGGCTCAAGACCTTACTGTCTACAGATCACACTTTATTACAGGGCTCAAGATTCAGATTACTGATGAAACATAAAAGATGTCAAGATTTGTTTTCAATCGCTTTTAAGATGAGTAATAGAGCATTCAAAGTGTGCTCTACACAAAGCGTGCTCTAAGCAGAGCACAGAGCGACTGGAAAGGGGCATGAAGGAATCCTACGGAGAAGAAAGTGTTCTAAGTCTTGATCCGACTGGCGATGGACAGAGAAGCCTGGAGTGCTGCAGTCCATGGGGTTGCAAAGAGTCAGACATGCTTGAGCGACTGAACTAACTGAACTGACTGGTGATTACGTATACAGCAGCATACACATGTAAAAATTCAGTAAGCTATACACACACCTTAGATTTGTGCATTTGCTAGATATTATACCTCAAATTTTCTACATGACATTTTTTAAAAGATTCCAAAGAATGACCTCATTATTCCAAGATACGGGCGGTAAGAAGAGTCCGATTTTGTTTTCTTTTAGTAAAAACAATCAAGCATGGAGACGTACAGTAGTCCACTGTACTTTCTTCCGCCAAAATGAGGGAGAAAGCAGGCCTCCAGCTCTCTGCTATCACTGGCCTAACCAATGTGTGTCAAAGGCAATTGAGCTTGAATCTCAAGATCTTTCTACTGAAAATAAAAAAACAGTCGGAAAACATAGAAGACATAACCAATCCTAGTTCAGCAAGTCACCCGGAAGAAGGCTAGAAAACTGAGCGACCAAATCAACAGCCTCTCCATCCTCAAGGCCACATTCTTATTCACAAATAAGAAAAATATTTCCGTCTAGAACTGGTTGTGAAATAATTGCAAAGCATGCAAAAGAAGTTCACAGGTTCACACTTCCTCTAAAAACTAACACAGCGCTACCTCTTGCCTCATTCTGTGGTTTTTGTAAGAGTCTCAGGACTATACTCCCTGGCCTTCATTTTGGCCCATTTACACGTCTTGAGTAAGACAGGTAGCAGCATAAAGGTTACACCTCAATGAACCAAGGTAAAAGCTGGCTCTTATTTTATGGTCATAAAGCTTTAGAGTGGGACTAGATCTGAGAAGTCAATTATTCAGTTAAAGAACAAAGAAACTAAATCCTAAAATGGTTAAGTGTCAGTCGCTAAGTCGTGTCTGACTCTTTGTGACCCACGGAATTCTCAAGCATACTGGAGTGGGTAGCCATTCCCTTCCCCAGGGGATCGTCCCGACCAGGGATCAAACCCACGTCTCCTGTATTTCTGGCAGATTCTTTACCATCTGCATCACCAAAGTTCAAAAAGGGTTAAGAGACTTGCCTAATATCTCAGAGCTAAACAGGCAGAATAGTCAAAGTTGAATCCAGCCTTCTATTCATCACACCACACCTATTATCTCTGTCCACACAAAAGCTGGATACCACCTTATCTAAAGTGATAATTATACTCTTGAAAAAAGTTGTTCATATTATGCAAAGCCTCACACTTATCTGTCCCACAGCACTAATATTTTAATTTATAATCAGAATTATAACTATCAGGCAGTCAGTACCTTCTTTTCTCAGCAGGAAAAGTCTCCTTGGTAAACTGAATAAATATCAAAATATTACTTGGTAAGTGAACACTCAGAGATAAGAGAAGCCATGCAACACAGTCCAAAAAGAAATATACCATCTTTAACACTGCTCTCTTACTGACACAAAAATCTCCAAAACCTATGCCTCAGGCAAAAGAAAAACAGCATTATAATATTATCCTATTTATGTAAAATTACTTCATATATACACATCTATATGTGTATATACTTGTAAAAAGAGATGTATAGAAAAATGTTTACAAAACTATAATGGTAATCATCCATGTGGGATGGAATTTCAGATTAATCTGAACTGAAAAGGAAAAAGAAAAACTGTCACTGTTTGCAGACAACATGATACTATACATAGGAAGTCCTAAAAAACTCAGAAAACAGTAAGACACTGACAAAAGAAATTGAAGACAACACAAACAGATAGGAAGATATACCATGTTCATGGATTTGAAGAATGCGTAACACATCATAATTTGATTTATATACATCATGAAATGATTATCATAGTAAGTTTAATAAAAAGCCATCATCTCATATAGGTAACAAAATTAAAACACTAGGAGAAAAATATTTTTTTCTTGGGATGAAAACTCCTAGGATTTACCATCTCAACAACTTTCATATGCAACATAAAGCAGTGTTAATTATAGTTATCATGTTGTACATTACATCCCTACTGCTGCTACTGCTAAGTCACTTCAGTCGTGTTTGACTCTGTGCAATCCCATAGACGGCAGCCCACCAGGCTCCCCCATCCCTGGGATTCTCCAGGCAAGAACACTGGAATGGGTTGCCATTTCTAGTACTTATCTATAACTGGAAGCTAGTACCTTTTGACCGCCTTCGTTCAACGGCCTCCTCGCCTCCACCCATCCCCCTCACCTCCAGTAACAAACCTAATCTTTGCTATGAGTTTGTTTTTGAAGTATAACCAACGATACTATGTTATTTCCTGTTATACAACAGTGATTCAGTATTTCTATAGTACATTTTAAACTGATCACCATAATGAATCTAGTTACACTACATCACCATAAATGATGTTACAAAGTTATTAACTATAGTCCCCCAATTTTACATTTCACACCCATGACACATTTTGTTTTGCAGCTGGAAGTTTGTACTTAATCTCCCTCACCTATTCCTTTTTTCCCTCTCCTCTCTAGTTTACTTTTTAAGTGGCCAAGTCTGTCATCTCATTTTAGAACCACAAAAAAGAAAAGTTTAATTACTAAAACACAGTAAAAGAAAGTTATTTCTGCAAACTAGAAGAGAAAAAGGCAATTCTTATTTCAGAATACTTGAAAGAGTAATGTAAATTCTCTAGGCACTAAAAGAAATTAAGCAAACTCTAAATAAAATCAGATTGAAATTGAAAATCATAATGCATTTACATTGTCTGAAATATGACATATGTAAACACAGGAAAAATATATGACATTTTTAAAAAAGTTTGGTCAACTGGCCAAATTTTTCTAAACCTATCTTAAGAGAACAATGGAAAAAAAAAAAAGCTTAAATAGTATTCCCAAGAACCCAAACTATACTGCACATGGCACCATTTAGGGATATACATGACTAGGAAAATGATCGTCATTTTATGAGGCTCCCATTCTATCCTGTTTGGACTGGTGTAAGAAATCTTGTTAATAAACAGCCAGTCCCAGCTAAAAATGAGGAGAAAATCTAAGGTAACTCAACTGAAGGAAGAACATATGGCCAAAGAAATAACCGAAGCCACAGAGAATCGGTTATTTCTTGGCACTTTCCAATTCAGTCTATCTGGTGACTCTGTGTTTGCTTGCTTTCAAGAAACTGACTTGAAGGCCAGCTGAAACTAAATTTTTAAAAATAAGGTTAAGAATAAACTGAGTCACAGATTCAGTGCCAGGATTCTAATGATTTTAAAAGATAAGACATGAGATTGGGCTTCCCTGGTGGCTTAGACGGTAAAGAATCTGCCTGTAATATGGAAGACCTGGGTTTGCTCCCTGGGTTGGGAAGATCCCCTGGAGGAGGGAAAGGTTACCCATTCCAGTATTCTCACCTGGGAAATCCCATGGACAGAAGAGCCTAGCAGGCTACAGTCCCTGGGGTCGCAGAGACTTGGACACTACTGAGCGACTAACATTTTCAACATTTGGGTGAGTAGTTGGGAAATCCTCTGATCTTAAGAAAGTGCATCTGATTCATTTATTCAGTTCAGTTCAGTCGCTTAGTCGTGTCCAACTCTTTGCGACCTCATGGACTGTAGCACATCATGCTTCCCTGTCCATCACCAACTCCCAGAGCTTACTCAAACTCATGTCCATCGTGTCAGCGATGCCATTCAACCATCTTATCATCTGTCCTTACCTTCTCCTCCCACCTTCAGTTCTTTCCCAGCATCAGGGTCTTTTCCAGTGAGTCAGTTCTTCCCATCAGGTGGCCAAAGTATTGGAGTTTCAGCTTCAGCATCAGTCTTTCCAATGAATATTCAGGACTGATATCCTTTAGGATGGACTGGTTGGAACTCCTTGCTGTCCAAGGGACTCTCAAAAGTCTTCTCCAACACCACAGTTCAAAAGCATCAATTCTTTGGCACTCAGCTTTCTTTATGGTCCAACTCTCACATACAATGACTTCTGGAAAAAATCATAGCTTTGACTAGACGGACCTTTGTTGACAAAGTAACATCTCTGCTTTTTAATATGCTATCTAGGTTGGTCATAACTTTTATTCTAAGGAGCAAGCATCTTTTAAAAATTTCATGGCTGCATGGTTTTTATTAGTAAACCTTTATTAGCCCACAGGACAGAAGAGCCCGGTGGACTACAGTCCACAGGGTCGCAAAGAGTCAAACATGACTGAGAGACTTAGCACACACAGAGATTCTAATTAGTTTACATAGGTAGCTGGCAGCAAAGGCTAGAACTGACTTTCTAACTCCTAGAAGAGAACAGATGTTTACTGAGTGCCTAACACGTGCCGCATGGAACAACAGACTGGTTCCAAATAGGAAAAGAAGTGCGTCAAGGCTGTATATTGTCACCCTGCTTATTTAACTTCTATGCAGAGTACATCATGAGAAACACTGGGCTGGAAGAAGCACAAGCTGGAATCAAGATTGCTGGGAGAAATATCAATAACCTCAGATATACAGACGACACCACCCTTATGGCAGAAAGTGAAGAGGAACTAAAAAGCCTCTTGATGAAAGTGAAAGAGCAGAGTGAAAAAGTTGGCTTAAAGCTCAACATTCAAAAACTAAGATCATGGCATCTGGTCCCATCACTTCATGGGAAATAGAGGTGAAACAGTGGAAACAGTGTCAGACTTTATTTTTGGGGGCTCCAAAATCACTGCAGATGGTGACTGCAGCCATGAAATTAAAAGAAAGCTTACTCCTTGGAAGGAAAGTTATGACCAACCTAGATAGCATATTCAAAAGCAGAGATACTACTTCGCCAACAAAGGTCCATCTAGTCAAGGCTATGGTTTTTCCAGTGGTCATGTATGGATGTGAGAGTTGGACTGTGAAGAAAGCTGAGCGACGAAGAATTGATGCTTTTGAACTGTGGTGTTGGAGAAGACTCTTGAGAGTCCCTTGGACTGCAAGGAGGTCCAACCAGTCCATCCTAAAGGAGATCAGTCCTGGGTGTTCATTGGAAGGACTGATGCTAAAGCTGAAACTCCAATACTTAGGCCACTTCATGCAAGAGTTGACTCATTGGAAAAGACCTGATGTTGGGAGGGATTGGGGGCAGGAGGAGAAAGGGATGACAGAGGATGAGATGGCTAGATGGCATCACTGACTCGATGGACATGAGTTTGAGTGAACTCCGGGAGTTGGTGATGGACGGGGAGGCCTGGCGTGCTGAGATTCATCGGGCCGCAGAGCCGGACACGACTGAGCGACTGAACTGAACTGAATGTGTGCTGAGAGCTCAGCTAGGCGCTCTTAGACCAGTGTTCACTACTGTATACCAAGACACTTCCTGTAGAGGTCCAAACACGTAAGGCTCGTGTGCTTAGTGGCTCAGTCGATTCCGAGTCTTTGCAACCACAGACTGTAGGCCGTCGGGCTTCTCTGTCCGTGGAATTCCTTAGGCAAGAACACTGGAGTGGGTAGCCATTCTTGTCTCTAGGGGATCTTCCTGAACCAGGGATTGAACCTGGGTCTCTTTCATTGCATGAGGATTCTTTACCATCTCTGCATTAAAGCCCTACTTAAAGCTTACATTCTCTGTAAAGAAATTTTTGTATTAGGACAAGGCAGTGACCACATGTCTAACAAGCATACTAAAATAAGCAGATAGAGGTGTGGAAAAAAAATTTTAAGTAGGAATGCATTTGGAATTCCAAACAATTTACCCTTCCTTCCTATGAAAATTCACATGTGGTTTACCATTAAAAAGATTAAAACTACCAAAAGACATCTCTACCCAAATTTCATGACCCAACAGGTCTAAGAAAAACAAGCCTTATTCCTGTTGGAAAAATGATCTTTTCGTCACAATTACACTAAGAATGAGCTCTGTCATGGGATTAGAGTACAGTCATCTGAGGACAAAAGTCTAGGCAGAAAAAGAACTGATACTGGAATCTGATAATGATCCCTGAGGAAAATGACATCTAGCTGTTTTCAATGGTACCTTTCATCTAAGAATCTCAAAACAAATGCTATTTACATTACCAAGAATCAAAATGGTGGCATCACAGCCCAATAAAGAAACAAATCAGTGACCTCGAGGGAACTCACTACTGATGTTCTGAAACTCAGCCCTCTACTCTAAAAGCAAAATCTAGTTTTATGTAATCGTACTATGGATGAGATGGTTGGATGGCATCACTGACTCAATGGACATGAGTTTGAGCAAACTCAAGGAGATAGTGAAGGACAGGAAGCCTGGTGTGCTACAGTCCATGGGGTTGCAAAGAGTTGGACATGACTTAGCGAATGAACAACAACAATATGATATCGTAAGAAATATGTATTTGGTCTTTACCTCCAGTTCCTGACACACAGCTCCTAAAACCCTTTAAATTTCCTGAGTTAGAGCAGTGTCTTTTGTTATTCAAAACAAGCCCCTTTCAACCAGACCTGAGTTTATGCTCACAAGATGACTCTTGGCGGGCACCCCGAGATAGCATCTGGATGGGAGGTGGCTGCAAGAGGAACTATCCCTGTGATTAGAGGTTTGCAGCTTTCAGGTTCTGCCCCAAATCTGGGGAAGGGAAACAGGATGGACAGAGTTAGCCACCCATGTCAGTGATTCAACCAATCATTCCCAGGTGACGGAAACTCCACAAACTCCCTAAACAAAGGGGTTCCAGGAGCTTCCGGATGGGTGAGCACAAGGAACCAGAGGGTGGTGCACCTGCAGGGGGCAGGGAGGCGCCCCACACCCGCCCATGCATCTCTTACAGTTAACTGTTTCTGAGCTGTATCCTTCTTGACAAATCTGTAAATGTAAGCAATGTGTTTTTTTCTGAGTTTTGTGAGTCAACCCAGTGAATTACTGAACCTGAGAAGGGGGTCATGGGAACCACAGAATTTGTAGCAAAGTCAGAGAGGATAACAGGTGACCCAAGACTTACAACTGGTGTCTACCTTGGGGGTCTTATGAAACCAAACTTAACTTATAGATCTGACACTAACTCCAGGGAGATAGTGTAAGAAGTGAACTGAATTGTTGGACACCCAGTTGGTATGGAAATAAACAACTGTGGTGTGGAAAAACCCACACAAAAGCAGTTAATTCCTGGTCTGCATTTGTAAAGCTTGAAGATACAAATGGGTTTGTTGATATAAACTCCCAGCTTACCTTGCTGCATACATATAAATAATAAACCCTCCAATTTAAGCAATGTTGTTAGAATAGTTGCTACTAATAATAATCAGCATTAATTTTATGCCATCTATGTGCTTTGCACCAGGCTTTAAACTTAGAATAAATTATTTCCAGTATATATACAATTCTGAAAGGTAAACACTGCCAATAGCAGATGAGAAAATTAAGTCTCATCATTAAACTTCCCACTGTACATAGCAAGTAGCAGAGATGGGGGTGAAATGTAGTCTTAACAGACAAATCCCTGCCTTCTTCTACACTACAGCAGCCTTTACTTTTTACATGGAGTGTAACATCATAAACTCTAACAATCCTTAAGGGTAACACATCTTAAATTATTCCCATAAAAGGCTAGTCGTAAGAGATGCTCTGTGGAAAAAATAATTATAAAGTAAAAATGAAATTTCATGTACAGATCTAGTATTCTACTTCTGTGCTTTCCACACTTAAGGAAACTGCCTTTTTAATCTGTACTCTCAGGCTGGTTGGCAGACATTTCATTTTATTTATTCCCCAGTTATTAAGGAACTAAGTCAACAAGATTTTCATTACTTTCTCATCATTGCCAACATTAGCACGAAGGAGAGAGAACATTTGAAGTAGAAAACCGTAAGAGCCGTGAGGGATGAGAAAACTCACGCAGTCCAGACTCTAGCAGGGGTTCCTCTCACTATCTCCAGAAGACGAGCATCCAGCCTGTATCTGAGTATCTCTAATGACAGAGACATCACAATTCACCTGCTCCACTGTTGGACAGATCCTATGTGTGAAAGGTCTTTCCCAGGGTGGGATGAAATTCACCTCCACTGATGTAGTTTCCACCTGCTATCGCCCTCTGCTGTAATACAGATGAGAAGCCTGCTCCTGTTGCTTAAAGCTCTTCAAAATGTATCTAGACAGTTGAGTTTTCAAGTATTAGCTTCCATAGCAAAATAGCACCTGATTCTGCTACTCTTCTTCACTAGATAAAGATGGCTAGAGCTCTCATTATCTGGACAATTTAGATTAACATTGTCCCACCAAAGTATAAGTCCCTAAGGGGACACAATACCCAAGACACAATCTGACAGTACAAGAACAAAGGGACTGGTGCTTCTTTTAATCTAACATTGCACATCTATAAACGTTCATCAATGTCAGGCACTTTTCACAGCCACTTCACACAACTACTTCAGATTATGGTGGCTGCCAAAGGAAAAACAAACTATTTGGGACCAGATCATTTAACAGGAACACCCTAAGTAATTCATGCGCACATCAAAGCTTGGAAAGTACTTCCATTTGTTGTTCAGCTGCTAAGTACTTACATAAGGCACCATAAGAACCCACCCTTCCCAACCCTTGCCATTCCTCATACACGTTTGTGTCTCAGGACCTTTGCTCTTGCCATTTGCTATGCCTGGCATGCTCTTCTCATATTTCTGCATTTCTCCGTCATCTCTTTCAAGACTTTACTAAAATGTCACCCTCTCTGTAAGGTTGTCTGTGATCACTAAATATATTCCTCCCCTCAGTGAGCCCTATTCCCCTTTCCCACTTTTACTTTTCTCATCAGAACTGGTCACCATAGGTTAAAAACTGCATTTTTACTTATTTTGTTTATTCTGTCTCCCTACATATTTATTATACAACATAAGCTCTATAAAAGCAGACATTTTTGTCAGTTTTCTTCCCCAGTGCCTAGAATACAGTAAGAATTCAATAAATATTTTAAATACATGAAATAAACAAATGAAGTCTCTCTTCAAAACTACCAAAAGATCTTGTAAAATGCTTCCTTATCACATAAATTGAAGTTTTCTCAGCATTACATTACACAAATCTGCTTTTTAAAATATAATGAGAACCTACTATGTAATTAGGCACTATAAACACTAATATTCAACCATAACTAAGCATGGGTATTTAAAAGTTGATTCATGACTAGGCTGTACCATCAAAACTTTGTAGAAATAAAAACTGAGTCTCTGTGTGAAAATAAAAGAGATGCCTACAGCTTTCCACGATGTAGTAACAAGCCTTTATATTGACAAAAACAGTCTTTCACAAATTGTTTCACTTGATCCTTAACAATCTGGTAAGTTTTGTGTAAAACAAGTAACAATAACACATTTTAAAGATAAGAAAATGAACATGCTTTAACTCTCAAAGTATGGCCATAATAATGTCAAAACTAGGACTGAAGTGTCTCAATTTTTAGTTCAAAACTGTATAATATTACATCTCTTCTTGCAAATGATACTGAACCAGACTATAAAATCACATAGCCATATATTATGCTGGAGACAGTAAGCTTTCCCAAACTACCCAGTGCCTCTGCAAAATGGGGGCAAACAAAATATTCAATTCATCAAAGTTATGATCTCAACTTGAAGTATAAAAATTCAAACTGCTTCTTCCTGTTACTTATTAGACTAACCCAGAGCCCAGTGACATTCACCAAGATGTAAGAAATGAGCTTGTTATATTACACATCAAGAAAGTTATTACTAGGACTTCCCTGGTGGTCCAGTGATTAAGACTCTGCACTTCCAATGCTGGGGGCATGGACTCGATCCCTGATTGGGGAGCTAAGATTCCACATACAGTGTGGTGTGGCCCAAAAAACATAAAGGACAGACACTTACTGAGCTATGATGACTGCTACCAATAAAGGAAGAACAGGAGTAAGGAAGATGGAGTAAAGGAATGAATGAGAACTGAGTTCCACTGAGGACAGAGGCAGTGTTATGATGTCATACTGCTCTAAGTGATGTAATTTTGCAACAGAAGAAAAAAAGACATACCTCCTCAAAATCCAAGCACAACAGCTCTCCTTCCTTTGCATAGATGAGGATGAACAGTTATAATCCAGAATGTTCCCAAATATTAATTTTTTTAAAAGATAGAGAAATAGAAAATCCATGTGAAAAGACATCCAATCTGGGAAGATGGAGACTGTCTTCTAAGCCTTATGATCAAGAGCAGCTGCTCACCAACTGTCAGAATCTGAAGAAAGTGCTGTCGGTGTGTCTTCTCAAGAGAGTAATACCTGCTGGGACAGAGGGGCAAGAAGAAAAAAAATTACTACTGAATGCAAGTGTCTGGCTAGCAAACAATTACCAGTTGTTAGTCTGCAAGATTTTTCAAGTTGATAAAATGTGTATCAGAAGATCACATGGAGATAAATACAAGTGACCTAGCCCATCCAGGCTGGGGTTATCAAAAACAGCAGCAATCCAGCTCTCTGGTCAATAATAAATAAGCAGTAAAGAAAATATAAAAATCTATTTCATGCTTTCTATCTGGGATTATCAATAACAGCATCAATCCAGCTCTCTGATCAATAATAAATAAGCAGTAAAGAAAATATAAAAATCTATTTCACATTTTCTATCTCAAGATGATGGTCATATCATACAACTAAACACAGGCAAATAATATTAGTCTGCCAAAGACACCAAAGCACTCTGCTAACTTTATAAATACTGTAGAACTACCAACGCAGATGTCTATGTCAGCAGAAAATATAGAATAATCTTGCGAACAATACATATTTAGGTCTGAAAGGAAAGCAAAGCTGATGTGGAAGTGAAGAAATATTTCTAAAGTGTTAAAAAAAAAACAAAAACAAAAACAGACTGTCAACCTGGAATTCTAGGCCCAGAGAAAACAGCCTCGATAAACCAAGGCACGTTAAAGACTTCTTCAAACAGACAAAAATCCATGAAAGGATCCATCACCAGCAAATCTGAACTACAAGAAATGTTAAAAGAAGTCCTTCTTTCAGAAGGAAAACATACCAGGTAGAAGTCTAGAACTACACAGAAAAAAGAGCACTGGAAATGGTAAATAGAATACACATACAGTACTGGACAGAGGCTTTTATTATAATCAGATAGCCGATTCACCCACTTATTAAAATAAAGAAAAAATACTAAAAAGATACATATAACACACATATCTTCCAAAATAAAGAACCTTGATTAACAGAACTCATTTCCCGTCACACATTCCTGTAAACTAGAGAGTCAATATTATCATTTTTACAAAAAGAAGTCTCAAGGTACAAGCTATTTGTCCAGTAGTAGTGAGTCTTTTAAGGATGTGAAATTAAAATATTCTTGGTTCTAGTCCAGTGTTCTATACACAAACTCTTTTAAAGTGCCTGCCTGAAAAGAATTTCTTGGACTAAATTATGATGGCAGTTAATACATAATTTATCTATTTCCCATCATCTCCAGGGAATCCCAAAGTCACTTAGACACTACAAAGATAGCAAAGAATGTTTCTCGCTTTCAATAAGTCTGAAAAACAACATTAGCTTTTAAATAAATTGGTCAGGTTACTCTAAACTTTCTAGAAGAAGAAAACATTTGCCAGGTCTTCTTGAGGAAAATTAATTTGTCAAAGCAGTAAGAGCAAAATAAAGCTTCAAGGCTGGAACAGGAAAAAGAAAACACTAATATTTAATGCCACTCTATCATAGTCCAAACCTCAGAGGGAATGTGGTTAGTAAGAATAAAACCTCTGTAAAATCATTGATGCCAAATAGATTATAGAATGGGAATCCTGCCTACTATCCCTCTAAATACAAAATGTTAAACACAATTCATACATTCAGAGATTCCTCGAGACTACGGGCAGATCTTATAATAAAACTTCACAGTGAGTGAATCTCACTCTCTGAAAGACTAAATGGTACACAACATAATTCAGGAAATTCCTCTTAATAGAATTCAAAGGGAAAGCTACTAATGTCACCCTATCAGGACCAACTTTCTTTACTGTGCGAAGACAGCAGAAAAATTAAGTGATTTCAGTATTCAATGATGAATATCATGCCAAGAGAAAAGTATCATTCTTTCAGCACTTTACCACAAGTAAGCCATCAAGTACCCTGCCTCTTATTATAAAAGTAAAGTTTATCAAAAGAAATATATTGGTTATAAGCCTAAGAGATTTTAAAACATATGTTCAAACAAAAAACTTATACATGAATGTTCCCTGCAGCATGATTCATAACAGTCAAAAAGTGAAAACAACACCAATGTCCATCACTGACGAATGATTCAACAAGATGTGGTATATGCATACAATGAATCATGACTCAGCTACAAGAAAGACATAAATACTGAAACATGCTACAACATGGATCAACCTTAAAAACATCAAGTAAAAGAAGCCAGAAACAAAAGGCCATATATTATCTGACTTCATTTAAATGAAATGTACAGAACAGGCAAATCCATAGGGACATAAATCAGACCAGTGATTGCCAGAGCATGAGGAAAGGAACTGCTTAATGGATACGAGGTTTCATCTTGCAGTGATGAAAATCTTCTGGAACTGGACAGTAGTGGTGCCAGTGGGTGCACAACTTTGTGAACATGCTAAAAGTCTCTGAACCACACATTTTAAGTGGTGAAAATGATGGATTTTATGTTATATGAATTTTACTTAATAGAAAAAAAAAAGTGTTTCTAATTGTTATTTAGTACCTATACCACCTTACCTGCCTCTTGAGAAATCTGTATGCAGGTCAAGAAGCAACAGTTAGAACTGGACATGGAACAACAGACTGGTTCCAAACTGGGAAACGAGTATATCAAAGCTGTATATTGTCACTCGGATTATTTAACTTATATGCAGAGTACATCATGTGAAATGCCAGGCTGGATGAAGCACAAGGTGGAATCAAGACCGCTGGGAGAAATATCAATAACCTCAGATACACAGATGACAGCACCCTTATGGTAGAAAGTGAAGAAGAACTAAAGAGTCTCTTGATGAAAGTGAAAAACAAGAGTGAAAAAGTTGGCTTAAAACTGAACATTCAGAAAACAAGTGGTCCCTTCACTTCATGGCAAATAGATGGGAAAACTGTGGAAACAGTGAGAGACTTTATTTTCTTGGGTTCCAAAATCACTGCAGATGGTGACTGCAGCCATGAAATTAAAAGATGCTTGTTCCTTGGAAGAAAAGCTATGACCAACCTAGACAGCATATTAAAAAGCAGAGGTATTACTTTGCCAACAAAGGTCTGTCTAGTCAAAGCTATGGTTTTTCCAGAAGTCATGTATGGATGTGAGAGTTGGACTTTAAAGCATGCTGAGCACCGAAGAACTGATGCTTTTGAACTGTGGTGCTGGAAAAGACTCTTGAGAGTCCCTTGGACTGCAAGGAGATCCAACCAGTCAATCCTAAAGGAGATAAGTCCTGAATATTCATTGAAGGACTGATGCTGAAGCTGAAATTCCAACACTTTGGCAACCTGATGCAAAGAACTGACTCATTGGAAAAGACCCTGTTGCTGAGAAAGATTGAAGGTGGGAGGAGAAAGGGGTGACAGAGGATGAGCTGGTTGGAAGGCATCACCAACTCGGGACGAGCATTTGAGCAAGCTCCAGGAGTTGCTGATGGACAGGGAGGCCTGGCAGGCTGCAGTCCATGGGGTTACAAAGAGTCGGACACAACTGAGTGACTAAACTGAACTGCTCCAAAATCACTGCAGATGGTGACTGCAGCCATGAAATTAAAAGACGCTTATTCCTTGGAAGGAAAGTTATGACCAACCTAGATAGCATATTCAAAAGCAGAGACGTTACTTTGCCAACTAAGGTCTGTTGAGTCAAGGCTATGGTTTTTCCAGTGGTCATGTATGGATGTGAGAGTTGGACTGTGAAGAAAGCTGAGCGACGAAGAATTGATGCTTTTGAACGGTGGTGTTGAAGAAGACTCTTGAGAGTCCCTTGGACTGCAAGGAGATCCAACCAGTCCTTTCTCAAAGAGATTGGCCCTGGGATTTCTTTGGAGGGAATGATGCTGAAGCTGAAACTCCAATACTTTGGCCACCTCATTCAAAGAGCTGACTCACTGGAAAAGACTCTGATGCTGGGAGGGATTGGGGGCAGGAGGAGAAGGGGACAACAGAGGATGAGATGGCTGGATGGCATCACTGACTCAATGGGCATGAGTCTGAGTGAACTCCGGGAGTTGGTGATGGACAGGGAGGCCTGGCGTGCTGCGATTCATGGGGTCGCAAAGAGTCCGACACAACTGAGTGACTGAACTGAACTGAACTGAAACTGAACTGAGCTCCCACTACTTAACAAAATGCTGTGTTCATAAAAATCTTTCAAAACTGCTTTTTAAAAATTCAATATACGAACATTCTAGAAAAGAACAGAGACAGTGAATAGATCAGTGATTGTCAGGGTCTGGTGAGGCGGGAAGTCAAATAGCTGAGGCTCAAGTTTTTCAGAGCAGTGAAACTACTCTATATGACAGTGTAATGGTGAATAAAAGATATCAAACATTTGTCAAAACCCATAAAACTTTTTCTTTAATTTAAAAAACATTTAATGGCTTTCCATTCTTTTTATAGTGAAATTCAAATATTTTTCCATGTCCAATGGAGCATGATCAACCCTTTCTGTGTATCTCTCTCCTTCTGGTTTGCCACGGCCTTTTTTTTTAATTAATCAATTTATTTTAATTGGAGGCTAATTACTTTACAATATTGTAGCGGTTTTTGCCATACATTGACATGAATCAGCCATGGTGAACATGTGTCCCCCATCCTAAACCCCCCTCCTCCTCCCTCCCCTTAAACCCCTAGAACTTTAAGGTAGTGTAAATTCATGTTGAGGTTAAGAATAGTTACATACAGAAATATTTAAAGATATGTGTATATACACAACTTTATATATACACTCATCTCCTGGCTCTCTCACTCAGAGTGCGCAGAAGCAACAACACTCTGACAGCAACCAGCCAATCCGGCACTCAGATCTTGGTTTCTAATACCATTTCCCCATAAAAGGAACTACAGTGCCTTAGAAGAATGACCATACAACTGAGGCATTACATAAAAGATGAACCTGAAGCATTTTATGTTGCCAGAAAGAAAGTATTCACACACACACATAGCCAAGGGAGTATGTCAAAGGAAAGGGATACAGAAAGCCAACTGAAAGAGCTACAAATGGCCAGAGCTGAACAATTTGAGCAATGAAATTTATGTAGGTACTCCACTTCAAAGGAGGTAAAGCGTAACTCATCACTCATTTAGTGTGGGCTACGCCTAGTGACTCTCTTCCAGAGCACAGTACAGAAAGAGAGGAACAAAAGGGTAGCTTTACAGTGGAGAAAACAGACACTAGCACCAGTTAAGTGACCGAGGTTAACAACATCACTGACAGAGTCACGTCAGCAGTATGTACTCTTGATGTGCGATGAGAAAGGCGCTTTACCTCTGTGATCTTCCTTCCAAAGTTGTATTACATTAACCTACTATTAGAAAAACATCAGACAAATGTCTGGTTGAAGGATATTCTATGAAAATACCTGATCAGTTATCTTCAAAATTGCCAAGGCCATTAAAAACAAGGGAAGTCTGACATATTGCCTCGATCAAGAGGGGCCAAGGAGACATGACTATTGAACGTAATGCGCCATCCTGAATGGGATCCTGGAAAACAAAAAAGGACATGAAGGAAAACGCTGCGGACCTCCGAATAAAGTATAGACTTAGTAATGATGTACCAATACCGATTCATTAATTGTGCAAGCGTAACACACTAATCCAAGATGTTAATAATAGGGGATACTGGGTATGGGACAGCAACTCTCTACTATCTTCCCAATAATTCACTAAATCTAACACTGTTCTAAATAAAATGTTGACTTTTAAAGTTTTTATTTTTAGGAAGTTGTAAACATTTTATATGGTCTTGGCTCTCAAGAAGCTTGCTGTCTCATTGTGAGGTAAGATATATGCTCATGAAAGAAGTATAAAATACAAAAATAATATTGAGAAATACAGATAAAAGTATCAATGTTTAGGAATGTAGCTCTAGAATTATACGGGAAGGCTTTATCAAGGAGGTAAAACCTGAGTTTACACCTTAAAACAGACTTCAAGGTCCCAAAGCAAAAAAATGAACAATGACTGGGACACTTATAAGAACCAGAAGGGTGAATAAGGAAAAACGAAAAGAAATGAAGGGCTTGCCAAGTGGCTCAGTGGTAAAGAATTCACCTGCCAATGCAGGAGACACAGATTCGATTCCCTGGAGAAGAAATGGCAACCCACCCAAGTACTCTTGCCTGGAAAATCCCATGGACAGAGGAACCTGGCAGGCTACAGTCCATGGGGTCGCAGAGTCAGACATGACCTAGCGACTAAACAACAACAAAAAGAAATGAGAGGATTCAGCCCTAAGGTCACGGGGCAGAACTAACAGAGTTACGTCATATGCCCATTTAACTTAAAAGCTGACCTCTGGGAAAATGTGACCAACACTCAAGGACACAGGGAGTGACAGCTGCTCTGCAGAGCCACAACAGGAAATGCCAGTTTGGAAAGACAGGAAGCAGGTGGCCAAGTTCTTCTCTACAACTTTCCAAAGGACAGTGTGCATGTGAGCCCAATGAAGCCAAAATTCAGATTCAAATCCTGCAAACATTTACTGACCACTTACGTATCATTTAATATGCACAACATATCTGTAAACATTTATTAATGTTTTGCATTTATCCATTTAAGAGGCTTAAATTTATACATTAAAAGGCATAATGCATAAATACAATAAAATTAACCCTGCAACAAAGTAGGAACACATTAAAATTCACTGTCTGATAAGGCTGTGATAGTTCTTAAAAGGCGAAAAATTTTCTGAAGGCCTACATATCAATGTAATAATTTTTTTTTTTCCTCTTGTTCCTTCCTTCAGTCAAGCTTAGTGGCTCCCGGTCTGAAAAACGCTTAAGAATTAAACATGATTATATATGCACAAACATGCACACTATGCTTTTAAAATAATTTAAGGGATTTTCAAGCACAGTCTTCATCTTATGTAATGTTTGTCTCAAGCACTGACTTCAGAACCGAATCCTGGAGACGAGGTGCAGCCCCCATTGCAGGCTTCCTCCGTGGGCACGGGAAGGCAGCCTCAGGGAAAGGAGGCGGAGAGGCCGAGTCCCACCACAACATGAAGGGTATTCTGACAACAATCAGAGCAGTTGAAAAACGGTCTGGGCTACCTCACAGGAATGAATTTTCAGTCATCAGAGGAGTTCAAATAGAGGCTGAAAAATCACTGAGAACATCTGAGAAGAGAGCAATTGGGTAAGCAGCTAAGATCTCTTCCAGGTCTTCGATTCTATAACACGTAGACTGTAAAAACCTGTCAGGAGCGCCAAGTAGTTGAGAAGGACAAAGTGAAAAAAAGACATCAAGGCAAGAATGACACAGTATGTGAAGTCAATGCTGGGGACCACAGCCCTGCGTGCATGTTCAGTCGTGTCCAATTCTTTTCTGACCCCGTGGGTTGCAGCCTGCCAGGCTCCCGTCCATGGGATTTTTCCAGACAAGAATACTGGAGTGGGTTGCCATTCCCTGCTCCAGGGGATATTCAAGACCCAGGGATCAAACCTGTATCTCTTGAGTCTCCTGCATTAGCAGGTGGATTCTTTACCACTGAGGCAAAAAGCCAGAAGCTCGCTTCTACCTGCAAGTGTTTGTCCTTGCTATTTCATCTGCCAAGGAAGCTCTTCCATCTCAATGACAGGCCACAGCTCAAATATCTTCTCAATGATGCCTCCCCCATCAACACCGCCAGGCACTGGCTTATCAGATCGACTTGTTTTATTTTCTTCATGGTTCACGCTATTTAGAAGTCAGTAAACTTTTTCTATAAAATGTCAGGCCACAGATCAAATCCAGCTTGTCCCATGTTTTTATATGGCCTATGAACTGAGAATGGTTTTTAGATTTTCAAAAGGTGAAGGGAAAAAAAAAAAATCAACAAGTAGAATTCAATTATTTTGTGATACAGGAAAACTGAATGAAATTAAAATTTCCGCATCCTAAGTTTAATTAGAAGATGGACACACTTGTTTCTGTACTGTACTGTCTGTGGCTGCTTTTGTACTTAAACAAGAGAGCTAAGTAGCTGCAACAGAGACTGCATGGTGCGTAAAGCCTAAAATATTTCGTTTCTGGTCCTTTAGAAAGTTTGCTAATCACTGATTTGTAGCATTACCTCTATTTGCTTATTTGCTAACCTCATTCTCACATACACAAAATCAGTTTCAATGAAGGCAGAACTTCCCCCACACTGTAGCCCAGTACCCACCTAGAAACAATCCTGGAACAAATTAAGTGCTCAATAAATACTTGAATAATAAATTAACAAGTGTGTGTGTGTTCAGTCACTCAGTCGTAACCAACCCATCCTGACCCCTTGGACTGTAGCTCAACAGGCTCTTCTGTCTATGGGATTCTCCGAGCAAGAATACTGGAATGAGTTGCCATTTCCTCCTCCAGGGGATGTCCTCGACCCAGGGATCAAACTGTCTCCCGTGTTTCCAGCACTGCAGATGGATTCCTTACCGCTGAGCCAGGGCGGCTTCCCAATAAATTAATAAGTGATCCATAAATGACACTCTGAAGAGTTCAAACTTAAGCCTTCAGCCATTATAGTCATGTACGGATGTGAGGGCTGGACCATAAAGAAGGCTGAGCGCCAAAGAATTGACACTTTCAAACTGTGGTCTTGGATAAGACTCTTGAGAGTCCTTTGAACAACAAGGAGATCAAACCAGTCAATCCTAAAGGAAATTAACCCTGAATATTCACTATAAGAACTGATGCTGAAGCTGAAGCTCCAATACTCTGGCCAGTTGATGCGAAGAGCCAACTCATTAGAAAAGACCCTGATGCTGGGAAAGATTGAAGGCAGGAGGAGAAGGGGATGACAGAGGGTGAGATGGTTGGGTGGCATCACTGACTTAATGGACATGAGTTTGAACAAGCTCCGGGAATTGGTGATGGACAGGGAAGCCTGGTGTGCTGCAGTCCATGGGGTCACAAAGAGTTGGACATGACTGAGCAACTGAAACAGTAACATACATAACAAGCATCAGAAAAAGGGAAATATTCTAGTAGAGATGAGCAAAGAGTTTAAAGTAATGGTAGTCATCAATTACTGCAGGTCACTGGGTTTCTTCACCAAATTGTACAGGGTTTTCTGTGCTCATACAAGATTTTCTCATCTACTGTAAGGGGTCAGAACACTGTCAGCTGACTGTACTTCTGTTTACCTTAAGATGCAAATTATGCTGAGAAATCTCATTTCCTATACACAGTACACAGCACCCACACCATGCTAAATCTTAATAAGTGCTCATAATTTTAACAGATCTAGATCATGTGCTAATGAATTTTTAATATCTGATTCCTCCCTATTCTGCTGATCAGCAATCTATTCTGCAAGCAGCTGAAAACTCCTCAGAAATGAAAAGGTTACCGCCCACAGACCAGAAGCAGCTTTTTAATCTTTCTATACTAGCCAGAGAGTGGGTGTGAGATTTCAAAAAAAAATACAAGCCAACTCTGTCGGTAGAGGACAAGGAATTGTCGCATTAAAATCCCACCTATAAGCATCATTTGTTACATGACACTAGTAAAACTACCACCTACTCATTATCGGAGCCACACTCCTCTAATCTACAAGTTGGGGTGGGGGGGGGGAATGCTATCTACCTCCTGGAGGAACCTTGTCCTTAACGTTTCCATAAGGTTCTCTCCTTCCAGGGTTTGCAACAATTTCTATACACATGTACTTCAAAGACAAGGATCTGGTTTAAGTCAATAACTCCCAAATGTTAGATACATTTGATCAGAAGGCTTAAATCAGTTTTGCTTTGTTTTAAAGCAGCTACCTGCTTTTTAATGACTTAGGAATTCAGACCTTTCACAGAGACGCTTGTGGTACAGGTACCTCCGATAAGTATGTCAGACTTATAGCAACCATTTTGGATTAGGACATGTGTGTGTTCATCTTCCCTTCCTCTATGACAAGTGAGGATGAAAAGGCAGCCTGCAAAAGCATTGCCTAAAATCTTCCACGACTAATGTGTAAGCTGTCGCCAAAGAAGAGGGAGGAAATTAACCAGTAGCTCAAGTGGGGTGCTTCAAGAAGCTGCTGCAGATTCACCTGGGGGGATGTTCACGATCAATGTTAGGAATGATCCACAAGAACCCCTGGACAAGCACTACACGCACCTTTGCTTAAGCTGAAAAAGCTGTGGAGTCTGCAACTTACAAACGGATCTCTGGCCCTTCACGGAAGGGACAATTCACTGAGCCCCTTTTCCTTTTCTACAAGGGTTAATAAAAGACACCTTAGGGCCCAGCCAACCCAGACTCCGATCCTACCGCGCACCACCTATTATTCTCCACGTTCGCAGAACTGCCGGCTCCCTCCTCCCTCCAAACGACAAGTTCGAAAATCAAAACAAAAGGTGCTAAAAACTGGTTTCAGGTGGCAATGGCTGAGTCCTAGTGGCCAACTTCTGGGGACGCCAGGGCGACCGACGACGGTTCGTAGGACCCCCTGACAAACAGTCCCTCGGCCCTGGGCCCCCATCCTCACGCTCCCCTCGGTCCCCGCGGCCCCGGAGGGGGTGAGGAGAAGGGGGCGAAACAAGGAGGTTGGGGAAGAAGAAACCTCCAGGGTCAAAATGACAGCGGAGCGCGCCGGGAGAGGAGAGAGGCCCGGCAGGATGCTGGGGGTCGAGCCCTAGGCCCCGGGGCTTCCGGCCCCGCTCGGGGGCGACCGAGGGTCCGAGCCGCGCCAGGCCGCGAGCCGGAGGCCCCGGGCCGCGTCGGCGGCGCCGCCTGGCCACGCTCACCACCTCACCATTCTCCCCGCCCCGGGGCGGAGGGCCGGCGAGAAGGGGGCCCTGGCCGCCTCCAGCGTCCGGGGCGGGAGCACTCACTCACCGGTGGGGAGGGGAGGAGCAGCCGGCGTCTCCTCCAGCGCCGTCGCTCGCGCTCAAGCGCCGGCTCCTGCCGCTGCGGCCGCCGCGCCCGACCCATCCCCCCCACCCCGACCACCCCCCTCCCGGCCCTCCCCCCGCGCCGCCTCAGCCGCCGCCGCCTCAGCCACCGCCGCCTCAGCGGCCGCCTCAGCCGCCGCTACCGCCGCCAGAGTCCCAGCGCGGGAGCGCGAACCGGCGCTAGGAGGCGAGAGCGCGCGCGCGCGCCCCGCCGGCCGCCGCCACCTACAACCTCCGGCCCCGGCCGGCGGCGCACGCGCGGGGTGGCGGCGGGCGCGCGCACGCCGCAGGAGGAGGCGGGGACGGCCTCCGGAAGGCGTGGCCCCACCCACCCACGCGGTCGCTGGGCAGCGGGCTCCTCGGCGACAGGTGGCCCGCGGGCTGATCCAGGTGCGCTCTTCACCGCCACGGCTCCGGGAATCGACTTCCTCCGACCTGGCCCGGCTTTCTGAGAGCCAAGGTTTGAGCGAATTTTTGGCAGTCGCTCCGGGTCCCTCACCTGTTAGTGCCTACCTTCAGTCGAAGGCCTTCTCTCCTCCCCGGTTCCAGCAGGGTTTCGGCCGCTGCTGGCAAAAGGGCATGTTAGTATTTCGCAGCCATCAACCTGTCCCTTTGTTATTCCATGTTCCTGACTCATTTATTCCTTCATCACGTACACATTGAGGCTCCTTATGGCTGCTGGGCCTCGTATGAGTTACTGGAAGCCCTACGTGGGAACAGAGTCTTGACGTTAGAACTGGTGGAGAAGGCAAACGTTAAAGGGAGACACACAAAATTTAAATCTGTGCATAGTAAAAATGTCTTCTGAGAGGTGCATGGTGTTAAGAGAGCCTGTGTTAAGGGAAGGAAGGACGGAGATGGATTCAGCCAATGATTTCCAGGCTGGAATCTGAAGGCTGACTTGGAAAGACTTAACTTTATCTCCAAGGGACCAGAGCTTGGTGTGGCGAACAGGGCACTGAATGGGAGGTAGAGTGTGAGTTGGGGCAGGGGAACTTTACAGTTGGAGCAAGGTAGACTGGTGGAAGAGAGGAGCCCTTTTTTAGAGAGTAAAATGCACAGGACTTGATTGGATGAAGATTGAGGCCAAGGAGGTGACAAGGTTGACTCTTAGATTTAATTAATACATTTGTATTTCTCAGGAAATGCATTTGTAGATCTCAGGAGCTCTGAAGTAGGCCCTTTAAAAAGGTAACTCAAAATGGATGATAAACGTGAAAGCTGTAACTCTTAAGTAAATTTTTAGAAGAAAACATTGAGAAAAATCTTCATGATTTTGAGATAGGCAAAAATTTCATAGAGCACAAAAAGCATGAACCATAAGAGAAATTATTCATAGGTTGGACTTAACCAAAGTTTTAACTTTTGTTCTTTGAAAGACACAATGAAGAAAGTGAAAAGGCAAGCCATAGACGGGAAGGAGGTATTTGAAATACGATATATTTGACAAAAGACTTGAATCCAGAATATATAAAGAACTCTTATAAATGAATAAGATGAACAACCTGAAAAAACAACGGGCAAGAGGTTTTACTAAACATTTCACCAAAGAAGATATAAAAATGGCCAATAAGCAACAAAGCAGTGCTCAGTATCTTTAGTCATCCGGGGATCTGCAAACTAAAACCACAATAAGATGCCTCTGCATTCTCATTACAGTAGCTGAAATTATAAAAACTGATGACCCAGCGACCACATTCCCACACATCTCCTTAACTATACTTAAGCTCCAAATAAAGATAATAACAAAGTCATACTTCCACCTAACATGATACGACTCACCTGCGTACAACCAAAACACCACAACACTTTCCGCAAAAGAGGATACAGACTTTCTGAGTGATGCTCCCTTTCTGCTTTTGACATCCTGTAACTTAATGCTGTGATATAAACTTAAGTACATTATTACTGCATCTCCATTGGCTGTTGTTGCTGGTCAGTCGATAAGTCGTGTCTGACTCTTAAGCAACGCCATGGACTGCAGCCCGCCAGGCTCCTCTGTCCATGGGATTTCCCAGTCAGGAATACTGAAGTGGGTTGCCATGTCCTTCTCCAGGGGATCTTCCCTACCCAAGGATAGAACCTGAGCTCCTGCACTGGCAGTGGATTCTTTGCCACTAAGCCACCAGATCATTACTATTCAAAATGTGTCCCTTGGACCAGCAACATCAGGATCACATAGGAGCTTGTTAAAAATGTAGGATCTCAGCTCTACTCCAGATCACCTTAGTGTAAGTCTTCATTTTAACATAACCTCCAAGCAATTTGTATGCATAGCACAGTTTGAAAGGCATCAGGCTAGAAAACATATGTAATTTGGAGAATTACAATAAACATGAATTGTAACAACTATTAAAAATTCACAACTGAAGTTGACTAATGAATATTAGCAGTAATATCAATGGGAAATGAATGCAGAACTAAAAACCTCAAGTTGTTCAACAAAATCTAGCATAACTTCCATTGAAGTATTGTAATATCTTTGCAGCAATACTTTATCGTATTTCCAAGTAGCCTTGGGTCAGTATGTATTTAACTTCGCTAAGTATGGGTAACCAGTAAAGAACATAGCTTCACAAAATTAAAATTTAGTAAAAACTATTCAAGGTCAAGAGTGATCAAAAAAGACTGTCACATTCGGCGACCACAGTGTGTTAGAGCATGTAAGGATCCAAACTGTCATGTTGTTGTTCAGCCGCCCAGTCGTGTCTGACTCTTTGTGTCCCCATGGACTGCAGCACGCCAGGCCTCCTTGTCCCTCACTGTCTCCCAGAGATTGCCCAAGTTCATGTTCATTGCATTGGTGATGCCATCCAACCATCTCTTCCTCTGTCGTCCCCTTCTCCTCCTGCCCTCAATCTTTCCCAGTCTCGGGGACTTTTCCAATGAGTCAGCTCTTCACATAAGGGGATCAAAGTATTGGAGCTTCAGCTTCAACATCAGTCCTTCCAATGAATATTCAGGGTTGATTTCCTTTAGGATTGACTGGTTTGATCTTGCCATCCAAGGGACTCTCAAGAGTCTTCTCCAACACCACAGTTCAAAAGTGTCAGGTCTTCAGCACTCTGCCTTATTTACGGTCCAACTGTCACATCCGTACGTGACCAGTGGAAAGACCATAGCTTTGACCATATGGACCTTTGTTGGCAAAGTGATATCTTTGCTTTTTAATACGCTGTCTAGGTTTGTCATAGCTTTCCTTCCAAGATGCAGTCGTCTTCTAATTTCATGGCTGCATTCACCATCCCCAGTGATTTTAGAGGCCAAGAACAGGAAATCTGTCACTGCCTCCACTTTTTCCCCTTCTATTTGCTATGAAATGATGGGACTGGATACCACGATCATAGTTTTTTTAATACTGAATTTTAAGCCGGTTTTTTTCACTCTCTTCCTTCACCCTCATCAAGAGGCTCTTTAGTTCCTCTTCACTTTGTGCCGTTAGAGTGATAGTCTGCGTATCTGAGGTTGTTAATGTTTCTCCCCGCAATCTTGATTCATCCAGTCCAGCATTTTGCATGACGTTCTCTGCATATAAGTTAAGGAAGCAGGGTGGCAATATACAGCCTGATACTCGCTTGTACATCTGAAACTGCCATAAGGAATTTCGTTTCTGTGAAAGCAAGACAAGTAACTGTCATACAGAAAATTATCACATGCTAGTGACTTTAAGTTTCTACTTATGGTGCTAGTTTCTCTCTCACCTCAGGGCATTTGCTTCTGCTGTTGCCTGTCCAGGATACACCTTCCTCTCCAACTCTGCTGTCCTTTCAGGTCTCAGCTGAAATGTCATTTCCTCGGAGACCCCTTCCCTAACCCCACAGACAAGGTCAGTCCCTCCCAACACACACTGAGGTCATCCTGAACTTCCCCTTTCTCAGCCCGGCACATGGGTAACTTCCCCCTTAAGCGTCTTCTTTCCTCGCTAGACTGTGAGCTCCAAGGTGCAAGAACTTTGTCGTTCTGAAACCACTGACAGTATCTTTAGGTACTCATTAAATGCTTATTGGCTTAGGGACTTCCCCAGCGGTCTAGTGGTTAAGACTCTGCACTTCCACTGCAGGGGGCATGTGTTTGCTCCCTAGTTGGGGTACTTCCTGGTTGGGGTACTAAGATCATGGCACCTGGTCCCATCACTTCATGGCGAATAGATGGGGAAACAGTGGAAGCAGTGGCTGACTTTACTTTTGGGGGCTCCAAAATCACTGCAGCTGGTGACTGCAGCCATGAAATTAAAAGACTCTTGCTCCTTGGAAGGAAAGGTATGACCAATCTAGAGAGCATATTAAAAAGCAGAGACATTACTTTGCCAACAAAAGTCCATCTAGTCAAGGCTATGGTTTTTCCAGTGGTCATGTATAGATGTTGGACTATAGAGAAAGTTGAGTGCTGAAGAATTGATGCTTTTGAACTGTGGTGTTAGAGAAGACTCTTGAGAGTCCCTTGGATTGCAAGGAGATCCAACCAGTCCATCCTAAAGGAGATCAGTCCTGGGTGTTCATTGGAAGGACTGATGCTGAAGCTGAAACTCCAATACTTTGGCCACCTGATGGGAAGAGCTGACTCATTTGAAAAGATCCTGATGCTGGGAAAGATTGAGAGCAGGAGGAGAAGGGGACGACAGAGGATGAGATGGTTGGATGGCACCACCAACTCAATGGACATGAGTTTGGGTAAACTCCAGGAGTTGGTGATGGACAGGGAGGCCTGGCGTGCTGCAGTCCATGGGGTCACAAAGACTGACCAACTGAACTGAACTGGGGTACCAAGGGGGCTTTCCTGGTGGCTCAGCCGTAAAGAATCCGCCTGCAGTGCAGGAGATGCAGATTTATTCCCTGGGTCAGGAAGATCCCTTGGAGGAGGGCACAGCAACCACTCCAGTATTCTTGCCGGGAAAATCCAAAAATCCCATGGGCAGAGGAGCCTGATATGCTGCAGCCTTTGAGGTCACAGATTTGGACACAACTAAAGCAACTAAGCACTAAGATTCCCCATGCAGCACTGTGTGGCCAAAATTAAAATAAATAAAACATATGCTAAAGTCATTAAAAATTTTAATGCATATTGGATTATTAAATGAATAATGGTGACCCTATTCACATTAAATGAGGCATGATTCTGCCTTCTACTTGTACAAAGTTTTATTCTTTTTAGCACATTTTTACTTCTATTATCCCATTTGGGCCTCCAAAGACCCAGATCCAGCTCTGAGCCTCTCTCAGCCCTTAAAACGTGTATGAGGGAGACTTCCCTGGCAGTCCGGTGGTCAAGACTTTGCCTTCCAATGCACAGGCTGCAGGTTCAAACCCTGGTGGAGAAGCTAAGATCCTACATGCCTCCTGGCCCCCCTAAAAAACCAAAACATTAAACAGAAGCAGCACTGTGACAAATTCAGTAAAGATCCACATAAAAATCTTAAAAAAAAAAATGTGTGAGACATCTGACCTCTCAGACATAAGCATGACTAGGGATTGGTTGCCTGCCTTCCAGTCCTAACTCTGTGTCTTGGGCAAGTTACCTCACCTCTCTGTACACCAGTCCCCTTATTTTTATTTACCTCATAGATACACTCCGAGGAGTAAGAGAATATTTACACGTAAAGCACTTGGAACAGTGTCTGGCACCTGGCAAATGTTAGGTATTAAAGCTCCAGAACTTTGGCCACCTGATGCCAATTGTTGATTCTTTGGAAAAGACCCTGGATGCTGGGAAAGTTTGAAGGCAGGAGGAGAAGAGGGCAACAGAGGATGAGATGGTTAGATGTCACAAGCGACTCAATGGACATGAGTTCAAGCAAGCTCCGGGAGATCAGGGACAAGGAAGCCTGGTGTGCTGCAGTCCATGGGATCACAAATAGTCAGACACCACTTAGCAACTGAACAACAGCAAGCATGAAGATCAAGAGCACTGGGACCGGTATTAAAGACTAGGCATCCTCTCTATTTGTTGTTGCTGCTGTTTTGTTGGTCGGTTGTGTCCGACTCTTTCTGGACCCCATGTACTGAAGCCCACCAGGCTCCTCTGTCCATGGGTTTCTCCAGGGAAGAATACTGGAGTGGGTTGCCATGCCCTCCTCTAGGGGATCTTCCTGACCCAGAGATCAAACCCATGTCTCCGGCGTTGCAGGTGGATTCTTTACCACTGAGCCACTGAGGAAGCCCTATCCCCTCTATTATGTTGAGTGAAAAAGCAGCCAGACACAAAAAAAACAGTTTGATATTTATTATGTGATATTTAAGGGCAGGGAAAAAGTTCACCTATGATGACAGAGGTAGATCAGGATAGAGGAGGTGGGAGGCCAGCACGTTGACTTGGAAGGGGTACACGGCTGTCTTCCCAGGTGCAGAAATGCTCTGACTCTTGCTCATCATTACACAGATGAACGTGTATGTGGAAATGTAGTCTTGAGATCAGAGTGCTTTATTGTATGTAATTTGGGGGCTTCCCTGGTGGCTCAGCTGGTAAAGAATCTGCCTGCAGTGCGGGAGACCTGAGTTCAATCCCTGGGTTGGGAAGATTCCCTGGAGAAGGGAAAGGCTATCCACTCCAGTATTCTGGCCTGGAGAATTTCTTGGACTATACAGTCCATGGGGTCACAAAGAGTCGGACACGACTGAGTGACTTTCACGTTTTAGGCAGAAGTAAGGGATTGTGGCCAATCTCCTTTTATGTTGACACAGAAGACTTCCCCCAACTCCCTTCGCTTCCTCCCACGGAGAGAGAACCTCAGAGGGGAGCCTCGCTGAGTGTTAATCTCCCTCCCCTTGTTTCTTTCTGTTGACACACAGTAAACCACAGATTCCTAACACGGACCTGGCTGCAACTTCATCCCTGGGGAGTGGTCTGGCTACTCCCCTAGTTAAACATAATGTTCACAGTCCGGGGTTCCAGAGATGGGGCCAGAGGGTCCTGCAGGTGAGATCCAGCCAGCTCAGGATGTGGTCAGAGGAACTTGAGTCTTCTCAAGTCCAGGCGCTCAGCTCTATCCACAGGACATGAGAGCAATAGAATCTACCCAGGCTGGGATCCCAGACACTGGTCCTTAAGCAGCAGCCCACGTGAGCCATGACCAAATGCCGATCCCTTTCTGCTCTGAGTTTCAGTGTCCTCCTCTGTAAGATGGGAGTAATGGAGCTCACTGACGAGAGAGACAGCAGAATCCCTTGAAATACCCCAGCAACCTCGATTTAAATCCAAGCTCTTCCCTTAGCAATGGTGTGCTCTTGGGAATTTTTTTTAACCCTTCAGTTTTGAAAACAATTTCAAAACTATGAAACATTTGTAAAAATAAGCCAAATAACCCAGGTTCAGCAACTTCCTGCATGTTGACACCTTTATTTAGACATTCTTTCTCTTGCTTTTATCCTGAGCCATTTGAGAGTTCCTGGCATACACCATTCCCCTTTTAGTCTTCATGGTTTAGTGTTTCCTAACAACAACGATTTTTCTCTTACATAACCACAATACAGTTATCAAATTTAGGACATTTAATATTGGTATAACACCTCCCAAGGGACTTCCCTGGTGGCTCAGCAGTAAAAAAAAAAAAAATCTGCCTGCAAGGCAGGAGATGCAGGAGACGAGAGTTAGATCCTTGGGTCAGAACAATCCCCTGGAAGAGGGCATGGCAACCCACTCCAGTCTTCTTGCCTGGAGAATCCCATGGACAGGGGAACCTGGCAGGCTACGGTCCATAGGGTGACAAAGAGTCAGATGCAACTAAAGCAACTTCACGTGCACGCACACCTCCCAAGTCCATATTCCAAAGCTGCCAGTTGTCTTGATGTCCCACAGCTCTTTTCCCCTCCAGTACTGAGTCTAGCCCAGGATCAGGAATTGCACATAGTTATCAGGTCTTTTTAGCCTCCTTTTGTCTATAACGTTTTCTCAGACATTCCTTCGGAGAAGGCAATGGCACCCCACTCCAGCACTCTTGACTGGAAAATCCTATGGACAGAGGAGCCTGGTGGGCTGAAGTCCATGGGGTCACTGAGGGTCGGACATGACTGAGCGACTTCACTTTCACTTTTCACTTTCCTGCATTGGAGAAGGAAATGGCAACCCACTCCAGTGTTCTTGCCTGGAGAATCCCAGGGACAGCGGAGCCTGGTGGGCTGCTGTCTATGGGGTCGCAGAGTCGGACACGACTGAAGTGACTTAGCAGCAGCAGCAGCAGACGTTCCTTATCTTTCATGACATTGTCATTACTGAAGAATGTAGGCCAATTGTTTTATAGAAGATCTCTCAATGTGGGTTTGTCAGATGTCTCCTCACGATTAAATTCAGGTAATACTTCCCCAACCAGAACTTTAGACAAGTGTTATACGTTAGACACCCATTCAAGGGTATCGTATAATCCTAAAGGAAATCAGTCCTGAATATTCATTCGAAGAACTGATGCTGAAGCTGAAACTCCAATACTTTGGCCACCTGATGTGAAGAACTGACTTATTGGAAAAGACCCTGATGCTGGGAAAGATTGAAGGCAGGAGGAGAAGGGGACGACAGAGGATGAAATGGTTGGATGGCATCACCGACTCTATGGACATGAGTTTGAGCAAGCTCTGGGAATTGGTGATGGGCAGGGAAGCCTGGAGTACTGCAGTCTATGGGATCACAAAGTTTCGGACATGACGGAATGACTGACCTGAACTGAAATGATATGGAGGCCTGTGGTATCTGACAAGTCTTATTGGTGATCTCTGTATGGGCCACCTAGTCAATGCTGTATCTGTTTTCTCCATTGATTAGGTCCTGGTTTTCCTCTTGTTTTATGGGGAATCTATGGGGAAACATTCTAAGACCATGCCAATCTCACGTTCCTCAGCAAATTTTCCTCCTTAGGTTCAGCATCAATTGATGGTATTCGCAAAATAAATCTTTATGATGATTGCTGTAAATTGTCATTTTCCAAATCCACCTCTTCTTCCACATTTATCAGCTGACATTATAACATAAGGAAGAGCCCTCCCACCCCCCGCCCCCCATTTCCTTGTTTTTTATTTATTGTCCATATGGAGTCATTGATTCCAATTTTACTCAGTGGATTGTAGTTTAATACTATCTAAGTTTTCATTGGAATAAAATATATGTAGCATAAAATTTACCATCTTAATTATTTTTAAGTGTACCTTTCATTGACATCCCTGTGTTGTGCAACCATTACCACCACCCATCTCCAGAACTTTTTCGTCTTCCCAAACTGAAACTCAGTCCCCGTTAAACACCTGCTTTGTCCCTTTACTCTCTCATTATCATGGAGAGACAAAGACGCAGAATAGTCAGCATAATATTGAAGAAGAACTTAAAGAACTGAAAGTATCTGACAGTAAGACTCGCTATAAAGCTACAGTAATCAAGACGGACTAATGTGAGTGAAAGAATGGACAAGTAGATCAATGGAACGGAATATGGAGCCCAGAATTAGATCCACAGAAATGTCACCAACTTTTCTTTGACAAAGGAGCAAATTCAATACAATGGAGAAAAGCAGTCTTTTCGACAAATGGTTCTGGAACAATGGACATTCATATGCAAAAAATGAACCTAATTACAGACTGTACTCTTTCACATAAATGAACTCAAAATGGATCATAGGCCTAAGAATAAAACACAAAACTTAAAGCTCTTAGAAGATAACAGAGGAGAAAATTAGGCAACCCCGGGAATGGTGATTAACTTTTTAGATACATCACAAAAGCATGACCTAAATGTCTCAGTCAATTCAGGCTGCTATAACAAAATACCACAGACTGGCTAGCTTGCAAACAGCAGACATTTATTTCTCCCAGTGCTGGCGGTTAAAGGTCCAAGGTTATGGTGTTGGCATTGTTTGGTGAGAGCCCTCTTCTGGGTCTCAGACTTCTATCCTCACATGGAAGAAAAAGAGAAATCTCCCTGAAGCCTCTTTTATGAGACACTAATCCCATTCTTGGGGGATTTAAGAACCTCTTAAAGCACACCCCCCAACACTATCATCTTTAGGGGTTAGGATTTCTTTTTTAAAAATTCTTTTTTATTACATATTTTAATTTTCTTTTTTTTGGCCATGCCGCACAGCATATGGGATCTTTGTTCCCCCAACTAGGGATCGAACTTGAGCCCCGTGCAGTGGAAGTACTACAAGTCTTAACCATTGGGCCACCAGGGAAGTCCTAGAATTTCAACGTATACATTTTGGATGGACCCAAACCTTCAGACCTTAGCACCATGAAAGGCACAATTGATAAACTGAACTTCATTAAAATTAAAAACTTCTGATCTGTGAAAGACTTGGTCAAGGAAGTGAGAAAATGAGTCAGAGACTGGGAGAAAATATTTGCAAAAGCCATATCCAAAATATACAAAGAACTCTTAAAAGTCAGCAATAAGAAAATGAACAACTGATGTAAAAATGAGCAAAATACCACACCAACACCTTATCAGAGACGAGATAGCAAATATATACAGATGGCAAATAAGCGTATGAAAAAATGTTCCACATCATCTGTCATTCAGTTCACTTCAGTTCAGTCGCTCAGTCGTGTCCGACTCTTTGCGGCCCCATGAATCGCAGCATGCCAGGCCTCCCTATCCATCACCAACTCCCGGAGTTCACTCAGATTCACGTCCATCGAGTCAGTGATGCCATCCAGCCATCTCATCCTCTGTTGTCCCCTTCTCCTCCCGCCCCCAATCCCTCCCAGCATCAGAGTCTTTTCCAATGAGTCAACTCTTTGCATGAGGTAGCCAAAGTACTGGAGTTTCAGCTTTAGCATCATTCCTTCCAAAGAAATCCCAGGGCTGATCTCCTTCAGAATGGACTGGTTGGATCTCCTTGCAGTCCAAGGGACTTTCAAGAGTCTTCTCCAACACCACAGTTCAAAAGCATCAATTCTTCGTCGCTCAGCTTTCTTCACAGTCCAACTCTCACATCCATACATGACCACTGGGAAAACCACAGCCTTGACTAGATGGACCTTTGTTGGCAAAATAATGTCTGCTTTTGAATATGCTATCTAGGTTGGTCATAACTTTTCTTCCAAGGAGTAAGCGTCTTTTAATTTCATGGCTGCAGTCACCATCTGCAGTGATTTTGGATCCCCCAAAAATAAAGTCTGACACTGTTTCCACTGTTTCCCCATCTATTTCCCATGAAGTGATGGGACCAGATGCCATGATCTTCGTTTTCTGAATGTTGAGCTTTAAGCCAACTTAAATTAAAACGACAAGATACCACTACACACCTATCAGAATGGCCAGGTCTGGAGCACTGACAACACCAAATACTCTTGAGGATGTGGGGCAATGAGGGCTCTATTTTATTGCTGGTGGGGATGCAAAATGACATAGCCACTTTGGAAGAAGTTTGGTGGTTATTTGGGCTTCCCTGATAGCTGAGTTGGTAAAGAATCCACCTGCAATGCAGGAAACCCCAGTTTGATTCCTGGGTCCGAAAGATCTGCTAGAGAAGCGTTAGGCTACCCACTCCAGTATTCTTGGGCTTCCCTTGTGGCTTAGCTGGTAAAGAATCTGCCCATAGTGTGGGAGACCTGGGTTTAATCCCTGGGTTGGTAAGATCCCCTGAAGAAGGGAAAGGCTACCCGGTAACTCCAGTACTTTGGCCTGGAGAATTCCATGTACGGAAGAGTCAGACACGACTGAATGACTTTCACTGGTGGTTTCTTACAAAACTAGATATAGTCTTAGCACGTGTGTGTGTTCAGACACTCAGTTGTGTCCGACTCTTTGCAGCCCCATGGACTGTATCCCGCCAGGCTCCTCTGTCCGTGGGATTTCCTGGGCAAGAATACTGGAGTGGGAAGCCATTCCCTCCTCCAGGGGATCTTCCCGACCCAGGGATGGAACCCATGTCTCTTATGTCTCCTGCATTGGAAGGCGGATTCTTTACCACCAGTGCCACCTGAGGAGCCAGGAGCCATGCTCCACGGTCTTTACCAAAAGGGGTTGCAAATTCATGTTCATGAAACTAACTGCAGAGGAATATTTATAGCAGCTTTACTCTTAATTGCCAAACCTTGGAAAGCAACCAAGATGTTCTTCAGTAGGTGAATGGATAAATAAACTGTAGCATATCTAGACAATGGAATATTTTTCAGTGTTAGAATGGAATGAACTGTCAAGCCACGAGAAGACGTGGATGGACCTTAAATGCTCATTACTATTAATAAGTGAAAGAAGCCAATCTGAAAAGGCTACATATTGTCCAACTGTTTGATGTTCTGAAGAAGCAAAAACCATGGAGATAGTAAGAGATCAGTGACTGGGGATGAGAGGGTGGGGGTGGGCGGAAGGGCTGAATCTACAGAGCACAGAGGATCTTCAGGGTAGTGAAAATACTTTATATTTCACTGTAATGGTGGATACATGTCATAATACATTTGTCAAAACACAGAGCCTGTACAAACCCAAGAGTGAACCCTAAGGAGAAGTGTGGACTTTGGGTGATAGTGATGTGTCAATATAAGCTTATTGATTGTAACAAATGTACCACTCTGGTGGGGGATGTTGACAGTGGGGGAAGATGGGGGCAGGCAGGGGATACACGGGAAATTTCTGTAACTTCTACTTCATTTTGCTGCTAAAAAATAAAAATCTATTTAATAACAAATGACAGCGACACATAGTAACTATTCAGTAAGTGCTAGCTGTTATGATTCTTCTCATTATTTCACTTGTCCGTTCCAGCACTGGCGTGTCATGATCCTATGAGAGCAAATGGGTGAGAACAGTAAGCCAACAAATGTAGAAATGTGCCTGGTTCCTATTTCAAATCCCAGGTTTAAATCCCCAAAGAGTAAACTGAGGGAGAAGGGGACACTGGAAAACATAGATAGCATTTATTAAGTACCTAGCAGGGAATTCCCCTGGTGGCTCAGATGGTAAAGAATGTGGGGGACCTGGGTCTGATCCCTGGGTCAGGAAGATCCCCTGGAGAAGGGAATGGCAACCCACTCCAGTATTCTTGCCTGGAGAATTCCATGGACAGAGGAGCCTGGTGGGCTACAGTCCACGGGGTCGCAAAGAGTCGGACACAACTGAGCAACGAACTACCAACATTGAGTACCTGCCATGTGCCAAGCAGCTCTATTTATTCACTCATATCACCCTCACAACATCCAATGACATCGCTTCTGAGAGGCAATCGAATCTCTTTGCAATTGGACTACATGATTTGAGTACTACTGGCCCTGCCACTTCCAACCTGTGTGACTTTGGGCAAAGTACCTAACCTCTCTGTGTCTCAGCTTTCTCTCTCTTCTTTTTTTTTTGACAGCTTGTTAGATCTTGGTTCCCTGACCAGACCAGAGGTCCTCAAACCGAGCCAGGACCCTGGCACTGAAAGCACTGAGTCTTAACCACTGGCCTGCCAGGGAATTCCCAGTTTTCTCATTTGTTTAAAATAGAAATGAATGCCTTTCATACCAGTCTCATAGAGATGTTTTGCAGATGAAATCGAGGACGTAAGACAGGGAGTGGCATGTAACAGATATTTTGTGTTTACTGATACCGTGTTAGGGGTGTAGCAACTGAAGCACAGAGAGGTTAGGTCACTTGCTTCAGGTCACACAGCTGGGAAGTAACAGAACTAAAATTTCAACTCAGGTATTCAGATGACTTCCCTGGTGGCTTAATGAGGGAGACCTGGGTTCGATCCCTGGGTAGGGAAGACCCCCTGGAGCAGGAAATGGCAATCCACTCCAGTACTATTGCTTGGAAAATCCCATGGACAGAGGAGCCTGGTAGGCTACAGTCCATGGGGTCGCAAAGAGTTGGACACGACTGAGCGACTTCACTTACTTATTCTTTGATGACAGGTAAACAAGTGTGTAGACAATTACAAAGGTATGCACCTTTGTAATATCTCCTATTACAAAGGTACTCCTTTGATAGCTTCTGATAGGAGGAGATAGGAGATAGCTTGTAATCTGTGGCCACCCGGAGGAGGCCTTTAGGCAGGTTGGGGACAGGTCTGGAAGGCTTCCAGGAGGAGACAGTGCCTGGATTGTGGCTTAATGGATGGGCTGAGGTTTGCCAGGTGAGCAGGTGATGTGGGGCTGATTCCCAGAGACCCACCCCCACCCCAGCTTCCCTGCCACCCTCTCTCACATCTTTACAGAACCCCCAGGGCCTCACCCTTCACCTGCACCTGAAGGAACTGAGGCCCAGAGGCCAGGGATAGGTGTTGAGGCAGTCCAAGAGCAAGCTGGAAAAGAATTTCCAGACACAGAGCATTTCAGAAGGGAGTGAGTTTATGAAGAGCCAAGAGCAGAGAGATAAAGTGGGCAGTACAGGCACAGTGGGCCAACAACGCCTGACAGACCAGGGGGAGTCAACAGTTCTCATGGGTTAATAGCCAGTTTTTAGAGCCTGAAGACAAAGAAAATTCCTGCTGGACAGCTGGCGTTAGGCGATCGGTTGGGGCACTATAGGGTGTTTACTGGAGCGGGCATCGCTGCCTGACTGGGAGTCTGGAAGCTTGTGAGTGATGACCAGCAGTTACAAAGGGGCTCCGTCAGCTTCAGAGGTGACCTTGGTTCTGGGCTCTGCTTCTGTGGCCTTCGTGCGAGGCCTCGCACCTGCAGCCTTGGGGCAGGCCTCAACGACGATAAGCAAGGGCCCACCTCTCCTGGGAGACTGCGGCCAGGACTTTGAACTCCAGCAGTCTGGGGCCTTTTCTTCTCAGGATCTTTAGAAGTTTTTCTGGAAGATAACAGTTTCTGAATAAAGTTGGCTGAAGCCGGGGAGGGGAAGCAGTGCAGCTCAGAAAACCACAAAACCTCCCCTTTCTGGGACTCAGTGTCCACAGCTATCCAAAAGGGAGGGCCAGTCAAGACAACCTCAGAGACCCTGGCCCGTCCCAGGATCCTGAGGCCATTGGCTGGGCCTCAGCCCCTCTTAAGGAGACCCCCTGCCCCCTGCTAGCCCCAGCTCTCAGGCGCTGTTCCTTTGAATGCCACCTCCAGACTTCAGAGCGGGCAGGGGATGCCAGTGAGTGAGGCCCGCACGGAGTGCCCGCCTAGCGAGCAGAGGCCTAGCGGCCCTGGGGGCCAGAGTCTGACAGGATCCAACCTGGCGGCTGACAGGAATTTTAGGCCTCTGTGCGCCTGCCGCTGAGCTGGAAGCAGATTAGAGAAACAGAAATGGAATGACCTCTGCTTGGCCCTCACAATGCTACCAAAGGGAAGGAACGGCTTTGAGAGAGAGCTAAACAGCCTTTGGTTGTGTGTGTGTGTGTGTTTTTTTTTCCCTTCCCTCCCTCTTCTCTCAGCCCTGGGAGCAAGGTCAGGACCCAGAGTGGGTTTGAGGAGGGAGCCTCTCACTCCTGCAGAAACCTCATTTGGGACCAGGAATCTCCTCCCATCTGCCCTCAAAACCCGTGAACCTGCCTTCACCCCTCTTTGCGATGGGCCTGGGGAGGGTCTTCAGTGTGCCTCACAGGAACTGTCTGTAATCTGACCACACAGCCCCCATCTCCCCCCTCACTCAGCACCGTTATTTATTTCATAAACACATACCTCCCAGGCTTTCCTCTCAGCACTTCCCAGCACCCACTCATTTAATCCTCATACACCCTCACTTTGACAGCCGAGATCACAGAGAGAGATGGATTAACCTCCAGCATCCCTGGGACTCACCCCTGGGCAGTCTGGCTGCAGAGAACCCCTGCCCCCGTGACGCTCCACTGTCTGCCTCTTCTCCAAAGTCTGACCCCCTTCAGGCTCCCGAACATCAGGCGCCTCCCTTCTGAAGTCGCCCCCTAAATCCCCCAGCCGTGCCCCGCCACAACCTCTAATGTCACCCACTCGCCGTGGGAGGCTGTGGTCCCAGAGTCATTATTCACAGATGAACTGCTTGTCCACCCCATCCATCAGCTGCCTCTGACCTGCTGCGTCAGGATGCCCGGCTGGTTGTTCTAGAACCTTCCCCCTCCCTACACTGCTTCTCACCTGATTCCTCTGAGTAAACAGAGTCCAGCCTGGGGCCCTCACACAGTCTTGTGAAACCCTAAGGGAGTGAAAGGAAAGCTGAAAGGAGTCAGCCCACACCTGCCCTGGCTGGTTCTTGCCCTCGAGAGCCCTGCCCTGGGGGCCCCTGCTGGCTGCTCCTTTCCTGAGCCCTTGGCCTCTGATTTTAGTGAGAGACCATGCCATCACAACCCCTTGTTCTCTTCCCAGAGTCAAGGAACTTCTCACTTCCCAGGCCAGGCCCCAGCCACAGCAGCAAACCAAGAAAAACCCTTGTCGCTCACAACTGCCGCCTCCTTGCACTGGCGGAACACTGGGGCCAGGATTCCTTCCTTCTCTATGAGGGCTGTCACAAATTTGGGCTTCCCTGGTGGCTCAGAGGGTAAAGAATCTGCCTGCAATGCAGGAGACCCGGCTTTGATCCCTGGGTTGGGAAGATCCCCTGGAGAAGGGAATGGCAACCCACTTCAGTATTCTTGCCTTGAGAAACCCATGGACAGAGGGACCTGGCAGGCTATAGTCCAAGGTCTCAAAGAGTCAGACACAATTGAGCCACTAACCACTCAGAAATTTATTTAATCTCCAATAACTAGATCATGAGATCCTCAATGCTTGGAAAACCTTCTAAGGTCTTACAGTGGGTTTTTGTTAATTTCCTCTGAACATTTGCATCGTGGCCTGGAATGTCTTATCCATTTTATCTTGGTGACTGAGTAGGAAGCTGCAATTTAGCATCCTGTTACACGCACGTGTACACACACAATTATATGTGCAGAGGTAAGAACAGTTTCTACTGCTGAATTTCTGCAAGGAGAGCTGTGTGTGTATCTGGACAGGAGGGCGAACAGGAGCACTGGCTTAGGGGTAGATGGTGAGAGCTCTGCACTCGCTGATTCTGGTGCCGCCCCCCTTTCCCATGCCACACTTTCACAACTTTCCTGCCCCACCGCCCCATCCTCCACCCCTAGCTCCCAGGTCAAGGTAAGAGCGGAGGCTTTGCATAATGAAGAAACAATTGAAAGAGCAGAGGTCGAGGAGGGGCAGCAGAAACAAGGAGGAAAGTGCGGCGCAGAAAACGGAAGGTTGCCTCGTACCTGGAACTCTCTCCCTGAAGCCAAAAGTGGAAGAAAGTGGAAGTCTGGCTCTTTGTGACCCCACAGACCATGGCCTGCCAGACTCCTCTGTCCATGGGACTCTCCAGGCAAGAATACTGCAGTGGGCAGTGTTCCCTTCTCCAGGGATCTTGTCTACCCAGGGATTGAACCTGGGTCTGCTGATTGCGGGCAGATTCTTCATCATCTGAGACCCCAGGGAAGCCCTAACGCCAAAGCCTGACAAAATTCCTCTAAAGCTCACAAGCAGGACCCAGTCCCTCTGCTCTGAGCAGACGCTGAAAAACTCCTTCTCACCTGTCTTTTGGGGCCAGGAGCTCTGTGTGCAAAGGCAGGGACCACTGGGTCTCTCTTGGCCACTACCAGATCCCCCAGAGTGAGCAACCAATAAAGGTCAGATGACTGACTCGGGAGCCAGGGCCTGAGCCAGGCTTTGGGGGCTGAGATGATGACCGATGTGCCCAGGGCTCCTTTAAGGTTCTGTTCCCTCCCCTTCTTCGTCCTCCTATGGCCACACAAATGATATCTTCATGTGTTATAAGCTTACCCACTTTTTGTTTAAAAATTAAACAAAAGAAAAAAGAGCTATACACCAAAGAATGTATTTATGCTATCTTCTAGAATTACCTAGGTAGATGCCTTTATGCTGGTGCTCTTTATTTCTTCCTGTCGATTTGAGTTACTCTTGAGTGTCCTTTCATTTCAGCCTGAAGGACTGCTTTATGTAAGCAGTAAGCAATGACTTTCTATTATCCCCTCCTCTCTGAATCTAGGAACCACTAATCTGCTTTCCACTCTATGAATTTATCACTCTAGGTACCTCATATAATTGGAATCATATAATATCTGTTCTTTTTTATCTGACTCATTTCGCTTTAGCATGATTGCAAGGTTCATTTGTGTAGTAGTAAATGTTGGTACTTCAGACCTTTTCATCAGCTCAGTTCAGTCGCTCAGTCGTGTCTGACTCTTTGTGACCCTATGGACTGCAGCACGCCAGGCTTCCCTGTCCGTCACCAACCCCCCAGGAGCTTGCTCAAACTCATGTTCATCGAGTCTCTGATGCCATCCAACTATCTCATCCCCTGTCATCCCCTTCTCCTCTTGCTTTCAATTTTGCCCAGCATCAGGGTCTTTTCCAATGAGTAAGTTCTTCACATCAGGTGGCCAAAGTATTGGAGCTTCAGCTTCAGCTTCAGTCCTTCCAATGAATACTCAGGACTGATTTTCTTTGAGATTGACTGATTTGATCTCCTTGCAGTCCAAGAGACTGTCGAGAGTCTTCTCCAACACCACAGTTCGGAAGCATCAGTTCTTCGGTGCTCAGCTTTCTTTATGATCCAACTCTCACATCCATACATGACTCCTGGAAAAACCATAGCTTCGACTATATGGACTTTTGTCGGCAAAGTAATGTCTGTGCTTTTTAATATGCTGTCTAGGCTTGTCACAGCTTTTCGTCCAAGGAGCAAGCATTTTTTTATTTAATGGCTGCAGTCACCATCTAGAGTGATTTTGGAGCCCCCAAAATAAAGTCTGACACTTTCCATTGTTTCCCCATCTTTTTGCCATGGAGTGATGGGACCAGGCGCCATGATCTTGATTTTTTGAATGTTGAGTTTTAAGCCAGCTTTTTCACTCTCCTTTTTCACTTTCATCAAGAGGCTCTTTAGTTCCTTTTCACTTTCTGCCATAAGGGTGGTGTCATCTGCATATCTAAGGTTATTTCTCCCAGTAATCTTGATTTCAGCCTGTGCTTCATCCAGCTCGGCATTTCACATGATGTACTCTGCATATAAGTTAAATAAGCAAGGTGGCAATATACAGCCTTGACATCTCCTTTCCCAGTTTGGAACCTTTCCCAATTTCCCTCCTTCCCCAGTCTGTTTTTCCAAGTCCGGTTCTAGCTGTTGCTTCTTGACTTGCAGACAGATTTCTCAGGTCAGGTGGTCTGGTGTTCCCATTGAATAAATTTTCACAGTTTGTTGTGATCCACACAGTCAAAGACTTTGGTGTAGTCAATAAAGCAGAAGTAGATGTTTTTCTGGAACTCTCTTGCTTTATTGATGATCCAGTGGATGTTGGCAATTTGATCTCTGGTTCCTCTGCCTTTTCTAAATCCAGCTTGAGCATCTGAAAGTTCTCGGTTCATCTACAGCTGAAGCCTGGCTTGGAGAATTTTGAGCATTCCTTTGCTAGCGTGAGAGATGAGTGTGACTGGAATGCCTTTGTCAGGATGTCTGGTTCTAGGTGAGTGACCTTTTCATGGCTAAATACTTTTCCATGGTATGTATGATATCACATTTTGTTTATTGATGGACATTTGGGTTGTACCCGTCTTTGGATTATTGTAAATAATGCTGCAAGGACCACTGGCATAAGTTTGCTGTACACCTGAAAGTAATGCAACATTGTAAATCAACTACAATCCAATAAAGATTAGCAAAAAATAAAGTCTTTGTCTAGTAAGTCCACCATCTGGCCTTCCTCAAAGATAGTTTCAGTTGGTTTCTTTTCCCCTCATGTATGGGTCATACTTTCCTGTTTCTTTGGGTGTCTTGCAAATTTGCAGAAATGTTTGCATTTTAAATAGTAAGTGTAGCAATTCTAGAAATTAGACACCCCCCACCTCCCCAGGGTGTGTTGTTGTTATGCATCGTTGCTGCTGCTGCTGTTTGTTTGTCAGGTGAAGTCCCTGAATGAATTCTGTAAAATCTGTGTTCTTTGTTATGTGTGGTCACCAAAATCTCTGTCTGGTTAACATAATGGTCTGCTAATGATGGAACAGAGATTCCTTTAAATGCCTTGCACCAGTAAGTCTCCCAGCCTGGATGAGAGGCTCTGTGTGCTGAGACATGCTTCTGATGCTCTATCAGACAGTTTAGGATCTTCACTTTCTGCTTCTGCAGAGCCTCAAGGTCAGCCAGAAGTGAACCACTAGGGCCATCTTGGTTATTTCCTGGACAGGTGCCTTGCCCTGCCCATGTGCATGGCCTTCTAGACCTCCAATAACATATTGGAGCTTTTCAAAGTCCTCTATGGATGTATCATTCCCCAGCTTTCCTTTTACATTTTTTTTGTGTGCAGCTTCTTGTGTGTTCCATCTGTTATCAGTGCTTCAGGCAGATTTTATGTTAAATTATTGCTGCTGACCTTTCTTTCTTTCTTTCTTTCTTTTTTGACAAAAGTTCCCTAGGGAAAAGGCTGTTCACACTGACAGAGCTGAGTCAGGTCAAATAAAGACAAGCTCTGGGAGCAGAGATGTCCAGGTAACTTCCAGCAGATCAAATAATGACAAAGCCCCAGGGACAGGACATTTTAGGGAGCACCAAGCCCTCCTTCTCCCTTCAGATGCTGCTAAATGACTGTTTTTCCTGGCTATCATGATTGTGAAGCTGTTGGTTTTCAAGGCTACTGAAGAGCTGGGAAGAGAAGATGGACTTGGATAATAGCCACAAAAGTTCACGGCTCTTACTCAGTTTGTTTTTCTTAAAATAAATGTTCCTGGGAATGCTGTAAGACTTTGGTTAATTTCCAGAACACTGAAAAAGTTGATTTTGACTACTTTTGCCAACATCCTCATTGTCCTTACAGAGGGCTGGATTTTCAGAGGTCCTTACTCCATTCTTCTGGAAGCGCTCTCCCCTCCCACAGAGATCTTGAGATTAAAAAATTTTTCACGTGCTGCCCAAACGAAAGAGCCTGTAGACTAAGATGGTCCGTGGTCCATCAGATGATCTGTGGCCTCTGGTCCCTAAAATAAGCCCTCTACAGGGTCTCCCTGGTGGCTCAGTGGTAAAGAATCTACCTGCTAATGCAGGAGACGGAGGTTCAATCCCTGATCTGGAAAGATCCCACATGATGCGGAGCAACCAAGCCCGTGTGCCACAACTACTGAGCCTTTACCCTGGAGCCTGGGAGCTGCAACTGCTGAAGCTCAAACACTCTGGAGCCCGTGCACCGGAACTAGAGGGTAACCCCTGCTTACCACAACTAGAGAAAAAGCCCGCACAGCAACAAAGAACAGCACAGCCAAACAAATAAATGATTTTTTAAAAAGCCCTGAACAAATGTTTGCTTCCCTGATAGCTCAGTTGGTAAAGAATTCTCCTGCAGTGCAGGAGACCCCGGTTTGATTCCTGGGTCGGGAAGATCCCCTCGAGAAGGGATAGGCTACCCACTCCAGTATTCTTGGGCTTTCCGTGTGGCTCAGCTGGTAGAGAATCCGCCTGCAACACGGGAGACCTGGGATCGATCCCTGGGTTGGGAAGATTCCCTGGAGAAGGGAAAGGCTACCCACTCCAGTATTCTGGCCTGGAGAATTCCATGGACTGTATAGTCCATGGGGTCGCAAAGAGCCGGACATGACCGAGCGACTTTCCCTTTCAACAAATGTTTCTTTATTTGTACAAAGTTATAACACTCGGCTGGGAGAGCAGTAAACAGTGATTCTGTAGCCTGTGGTCCCCGGAATCCCTATGTGGCTTCCCACCTATCAGACCACATGCCTGGCCCTTGGCTGGATCTGTGACAGCTGTGGCTGTTCCCAGTGGGTCTGGCCCCAGCTGCCGCACCTCTCAGCCCAGGACTTTTCCCAGGGCCCCCGAGGTGGGCAGTGAGGAAACACTGTCCAGGGGAGATGTGGTGGGTACAGAGCCTGGCAGTGTCCAAACCTGTTCCTGGGCAGTTTCTCATCGTCTGGTCAGCACACTAACTCCCTGACACAGGCAGCACACAAAAGACCGCAGAGGAGAGGTCTTTTAGATGCTACTGAATGGTTAGACAGCTGAGCACATCTCCTTATATGAGTGAGCATATGACCTCGCAAATGTCTGTGTGTGTAGCTACGTGCATGTGTGAGTGTATGCCATGTTTAAGTGTGTAAGTATACATCTGTACATATGTGAGCTTGAGTATAAACGTGTGAATGTTTGTGTGTGTGTATGTATATGGCTATGTGTATAAGCAGACATGTTGGCAAGTGTGTGTGAAAGTGTCTGTGAATGGGTGAGGTATGAATGTGTGGGATATATGTACATCAGGGAATGCAGAGTGGGTATGTGAAACTGTGTGTTGTGAATATGAATGTGTGTGAGGTGTAGAACATTTGAGTACGTGTGTAAGTGAGTGCTTACACAATTACAGTTACATTAACTACATGTGTGTGAATCAACGTGCACAGATACATCAACATGTGTGAATGTTTGTATGTGTGAATGTGTGTGACTGAGTAGGTGCGAGTGGAAGTGTGTGTAAAGGTTTGAGGGTATATGTTTGGGAGCAGATTTAAGTACGTTTGAGTATAAAATTGTGTGACTATACTAGTGTCTATATTAGTGACTACATGAGCGCGTGAGTTTAAAGGTGTGAGTGTATATGTTTATTGCTGTGTCCGTCTCTTTGTGACCTCATGGACTGCAGCACACCAGACTTCCCTGTCCCTCACTGTCTCCCGGAGTTTGCTCAAACTCATGTCCATCGAGTCTGTGATGCTATCTAGCCATCTCATCCTCTGCTGTCCCCTTCAGTGGTAAAGAATCTGCCTACCAATGCAGGAGACACGGGCTTGATCCCTGGGTTGGGAAGATCCTCTGGAGAAGGAAATGGCAACCCACTCCAATATTCTTGTCTGGAGAATCCCACGGACGGAGGAGCCTGGCCGGCTACAGTCCATGGGGTCGCAAAGAGTCAGACACGACTGAGCACCTAGCACCTAGTATATATGTTTGAGGGTGTGTAATTATGAGGATAAATGAATGATTGTGTGGCTATGAAAGTTTGAGTGTGTAAGCTATGACCACATGTATAAATATGTGTGAGCACAGGAGTCTGAGTAGGTGAATCGGATGGGACCATGAATGTGTGGGTGTGAACATTTGGGTGAACGAGTCTGTGCATGTATGAGAGTGTGTGTGTGTGTCTGTGTGTGACAAGTGTATGCAGATCTGCCAGGGGCAAATGAGTGTCAGCTGCAGTGAGGGGGTAAAGCCAAGCTTCTCCCCTGGGACGTGCAGGGCAGCCGTCCCCAGGCGGGAAGTCTGCAGTCACACTGGGCAGACGTTCGCCTGCTAGACCCTAAGGCCCCTGGCCTCCTGCTCCCCCACCACTCGCAGTCCTGGGGGCCAGGAGGGGCTCCCAGGCACTGGTCTCTAGTTAGTGGCTGTGGCTTCGTCCGCCCCCTCTCAGTCAAAGAAGCCTGGTGTTTACAGCTCACCTTTGCCTCCAGGCCTGCTATCTGGGTAACAGGCAAAACACGTACTACTGACATCGTTAAACTTTGCCCGTCAGCGTGATTGCACAGGCCATCTGGAGGTTGCTTTTAAAACCCTGCTCTTTTCTGAGAAATTTGGAGCCTTCCCCTTGAAACTTCACCTCCTCACCTAGTTCTCTCCTTCTATTATCTCCATCACATAAATCTGTTTATTTCCTTGATATTACAACCTGTAATTTTCTTAGTCTTTAAATTGCTCGTTGATGTTTCTGTCTCCAAACTCCCCCAAGGCAGGTATGTATTCAGTCAGTCCTAGTCACAGCTGAATCTACAGCATTTAACACAGCTTGCGGGCACTTAGTAGGTGCTCAGTGAATAACCTCACTGACTGGCAAGGAATTAATTCACACATATATACCACAGAATAAACGCCTCTTGAAACCAGCTACCCACTGGAACTTCCTACCCACAGAGCTCGGGTGCAGCATTTCCTGTCTTAGCTTGCAAATTGGCCGATGCTAAGATTCTAGAACTGTATGTGCACACGTTTCGATTATTTGAAAACTCGGTTGGTTGGTTCTGGGGCCACAGTCCACTCAGCCCAGAGTCTGGCTATTTCTGGCACTACAGTGTCACCTACCGGCTACAGATAAATCTGCAGTCTCAAGAAAAGGCCTTATCCTCTAGGTCTCAAACCAGGAATGGAACGGGGTTGGGGGGCTGATAAGAACTGGACTGTGAAGAGGTGACACTTCAGCCGGGGTTCCAGCTGGTTCCAGCTGATGGCTCTGCATCAGGGCCTCGTCACCTAAGGCCTGTAGCTGACATTAGAGTCCACTCCTGGGGTTCGTCTTGTACTTTTGTGCATGATGTTTTTGACAATGCCACACAGAAAAAGAGCAAACACAACATGTTCCATCGCTGAGTGAGTCGCATTTAAGGCATTCAGGGAACTGACGCCAGGAACATATTTTTTATGGACTGACAATCAGCAGCCATACCGTCACAAAATGACTCACTCTTTGGCATTCTTTGGTACCCGTACATTTCAACCCGGCCTCCTCTGTTTTCTCAAAACATTTTGGTTTGGACTTTTTATTTACTTATTGTTTTAGCGTCCTGGGTTCCAAAGGCAATTCTAATAACCAACGTTAGATTTGAAGATTGTTATATCTCTTTGGGGGTAAAAATCAATCCATTTCATTATTTTGACTATTCAGTTCAGTTCAGTTCAGTCGCTCAGTCATGGCCGACTCTTTGCGACCCCATGAATCGCAGCACGCCAGGCCTCCCTGTCCATCACCGTCTCCCAGAGTTCACTCAGACTCACATCCATCGAGTCCGTGATGCCATCCAGCCATCTCATCCTCGGTCGTCCCCTTCTCCTCCTGCCCCCAATCCCTCCCAGCATCAGAGTCTTTTCCAATGAGTCAACTCTTCGCATGAGGTGGCCAAAGTACTGGAGTTTCAGCTTAGCATCATTCCTTCCAAAGAAATCCCGGGGCTGATCTCCTTCAGAACGGACTGGTTGGATCTCCTTGCAGTCCAAGGGACTCTCAAGAGTCTTCTCCAACACAATTGATTTCATTTCCCCCTGCTGAAAATCAAGAATGGAAGGATTCACAGAGATGCTGTATATTTATCTGGTTGCGCTGGGGCTTAGTTGTGGCATGTGGGGTCTTCCATCTTTGTGGAGGCATGTGAACTCTTAGTCTGGCATGTGGGATCTAGTTTCCTGACCAGGAATTGAACCTGGGCCCCCTAAGCTGGGAGTGCAGAGTCTTAGTCACTGGGCTACCAGGGAAGTTCCCATATCATAGAGATGTTTCTGAGAATTCTAGCCTGGGGAATAACGAGGACACAGAGTTGATGTAGCCAGCATCTTTATTCTTGTTCTGTTTCTTCTACCTAGGAATTTTAGGATCACTATGCAGCAACCTAGGAAAGTTATTCTATGATAAAACAGAACTGCGTATCAATATTTTGATAACCTACAATATAAGTTCCATGATGTCTTTTTTCTGCACCTTTTTTCCACCTTGATATGGGTAACATCAGGAATCTACCTAGTTTTCATTTGAATGACTTCAATATACGCTGGCTTTTCCAGTAATCATATACGGATGTGAGTTGGACCATAAAGAAAGCTGAACACTGAAGAATTGATGCTTTTGAACAGTGGTGTTGGAGAAGACTCTTGAGAGTCCCTTGGACTGCAAGGAGATCAAACCAGTCCATCCTAAAGGAAATCAACCCTGAATATTCACTGGAAGGATGGATACTGAAGCTAAAGCTCCAATATTTTGGCCACTTGATGCGAAGAGCCAGTTCATTGGAAGACACTCTGATGCTGGGAAAGATTGAAGGCAGGAGGAGAAGGGGATGACAGGGGATGAGATGGTTGGATGGTATCGCTGACTCAATGGACATGAGCTTCAGTAAGATCCAGGAGCTTGTGATGGACAGGGAAGCCTGGTGTGCTGCAGTCCATGGGGTCCCAAAGAGTCAGACACGACTGAGCAAATGAACAATAACAACAACAATATGCCCTAGTTCCACTTTTTGATTTGACCCAGAGAGGCACAACAGCTCTCAAGCGCTGCCTGTTTTAGAAGCCTTAAATCCATAAGATGAAACTCCAGGCCAACAATTTGAGGCAAATTATTTTGTGTGGAAGGAATGTAAAGAAAACATTGGCTGGAGCATAACTAGGAGAGGATGCGTTAACTAAATTCTCTGTTTTCAAAAACTTGAGCTGCAATAAAACTTTTGATGTGTATTTCAATTTTGAGTAGCAAATAAATAACTGTACAGAGGATCTTATTAAAATTTGAGGCAAGTTTGAGTACTTTGAAAAATTCTTGTCCTTATTATTTTATATTTGCTTTTTTTCTAACCAGGTATTCTGCTGCTGCTGCTGCTGCTAAGTTGCATCAGTCGTGTGCAACTCTGTGCGACCTCATAGACGGCAGCCCACCAGGCTCCTCTGTCCCTGGGATTCTCCAGGCAAGAATACTGGAGTGGATTGCCATTTCCTTCTCCAAGCCAGGTATTGAGTGAACAGTAATTCTTGTCCTCATCATATTCCTAGGATATAAATATCTGGCATATTTTGTGATACTGAACCTCTGGGAAGGAATTTCATGCATCTGAGTTCAAAAACAAGAGCACAGATATTTGTACATACCAACTTCCAGGAAGAGATGCCAAAAACAGAGGGAGGTATGGGATATACTTATATATATATATATATATATATATATATATATATACACACACACACATACACACACACACACACACACACACATACACACAGGCCTCCCAGGTGGCTCAGTGGTAAAGAATCTGCCTGCCAATGCAAGAGATGCTAGTTTGATCTCTGGGTCAGGAAGATCCCCTGGATGAGGAGATGGCAACCCACTCCAGTATTCTTGCCTGGAAAACTCCATGGACAGGCCCTATAGAATCTGGTGTGTGGTCACCCCTTCCCCATGCTGGCCTCTTCACAGCTCCCCTAAGTGATGAGGTGGACTCTCTCCCAGGGCCTTTGCCTGCCCTTCCCTTTGCTGGGACCTTCCTTCTCTGGATTATCCACCCAGTTCATTCATTCAGCCTCTCTGGGCCTTTGTTCAATGTCTCCCCCTCAGTGAAGCCCTCCCCCGGACTTTCTCTTGCCACCACCTGCTACTCGGCATATTTTATACATTTGCTGCTTGTCTAGTCTCATTCCCAGTACTCTGCGCTTTATGAAGCCAGGGATCATTGTCCCTGATCATTTAGTTTACCAGAACATGGTAGACACCGAGGGCTTCCCAGGTGGCTCAGTGGTAAAGAAGGAAATGGCAACCCACTCCAGTATTCTTGTCTGGAAACATTCCATGGATCGAGGAGCCTGGTGGGCTACAGTCCATGGGGTCACAAAGAGTCGGACGTGACTGAGAACACACACCATGATTTGTTGAATGCATGAATGAGTGCCTACGGATCAAAGCTGGCAGTCTGTGGTGCAACAGAGAGGGGCCGCAAGTGGAATTTTCTGGATTAATCAAGCCCCGGTTAATCATCTCCATATGGAGAAGTGTTCCAATATTGCCTGATCGTCTGATTATTGAAAGGAAGCTAAAAATGTGGCTTTTGTTAAGTGAAATTCTCTACTTTTTAAAGTGGAGCTGATGTCGTTTTTAAGAACATTGATTGTACAGACCAAATGACACCTGTTGGCTAAATTTGGCCCACGGGCTGCCTGTCTTTTGACATCCGATAGAGCCCAGCTCCCTCTTTCCACCCCTGATTCCTCTTCTAGGCCTCCATTTAGGGAAGTGCCGCCTGGACACCTCCACCTGGATGGCTTCCTGGACTCACAGAATCCCCAGATTCAACCCTGATTTCACCCTCCTCTCAACCAGATGCTTTTGAGCTCCTCACCTCACCCTGCAACCTGTCTCCTAAATCAGTCTCTTTTCAATCTGACTCCTCCGCCTGCCCTGTTTCTGCCTTGGTGGCTGTCCTCTGAGGTACAGTTGGGGTGAGGGGAGCTCACCACAAGCTTATCAGGGCTTGGAGGGGTCTTAATCCAACCCTGGGGCAGAGAGCTCACAGAAACAGACAGGAGATGGTACCACTCTCTCTGATCTCTGGATAAAGTGCATACATCTGATAATTTAACACAAATCTATTTTTAAAAATTTAAATGGGGACCCACATATATATATATATATATAGCCAAAACTGAGATCCATATATATATATAGCCAGGTGCAAAAAGTATTTGGCATGGTGTACTTTTCCATGTGTATCTACCCTGGCACCACACCAGGCCATAGGCCCCTTCCAGCCTCCCGGCAGATGGCCTGGTGTCCCTTCTCAGTCAGTAGTGTCCACAGCGCCCCCGCCTCCACACACACACACACATACACACACTCCCAGTATTATTCAGACTTTATCACTAATAAACGAGTGAGGCCACTTCTGGAATTTCACACAACTGGGGTCCTGTGACAGGGACTCCTTTATGTCCGGCTCCTTTGCTCAGTGTGATGATTCTGATATTCAGCTTTGCGTGAATCAGCAGTTTGCTCCTCTGATTGGATGGATGTTCACCTGGAGATGGACGGTGGGCTGTTTCCAGGTTTGGCTCATATAAGTCTGCCTCGAGCCTTGCTGTCCAAGCCCCCAGTGGCCCAGAGTCCTGGCGTCCGGGGGTGTCTACCTGGAGCAGAATGCCTGGGTCCCATGCACGTGCAGGCTCGCCTTCCACATCCAACGGCAGAGGAAAAGCGGCTGGACTTTGTGTTTTTGAAAGATTTTAAGGACAGGATGAGGAAGAGGTGTATGTGATTAGCTCGTGGACTGTCCTTCTGATCGGTGAGGTAACCTGGAGTCAACATCATCAACCTTCTGGTTCCAGCTGTTCAGCCGTCTACCTGCTTATGGTCAACAAGCAGTTAATTTCTGCTATCTGGTGGGGCTTCAGTGTCTGCAAAACAACATAAAGAATATGGCTCAGAATATTATCAATAGAGCTTCCAGGTGGTTCAGTTGGTAAAGTATCTGCCTACAACGCAGGAGACCCTGGCTCGATCCCCGGGTCGGGAAGATCCCTTGCAGAAGGAAATAGCAACCCATTCCAGTATTCTTGCCTAGAGAATCCCACGGACAGAGAAGCCTGGTGGGCTACAGTCCATGAGGTCCCAAAGAGTTGGATACAACTTAGCGACTAATGCACCATCACCAGTATCTCTAGCCTTTGAGAGGGAACTAAATGTCTTTAACTTCATTTCATGACTAAACTATTACATTTTATCTTGCTTGATTGTTTTCTTTCTGTATTTTCTCACCTCTCTGATTAAGTTTACCTTTGGGAGCTCAGGGAAAGCCTAGGAAGCTCAAGTTTTCCTGCAGAAATGAGGCAGGTAGAGGACATGACAGGGATCTGTGTTCCAGGAAGACCCCCAAGCAGGGCCATAAGATAACACTTACTGGCCTTGTGACCAACCAGCACCACCCCTCTCCATGGGCGTCAATCTCTTTGTCTGCGAAATGGGACAGTTAGCTCCCGAGATCAAAACCTGGCTGCTGTTTTCCTGACGGATCTGCTTTGCTTGACCTGCATGGTTATACCTGAACTTTGAACTAGTTGCCAACCTGTAGAAATCTGGAAATTTGATCTAAAGCCAGTATCTGTGCCTCTTTTGAGAAAGGAGTCCTTCCCTCAGGGCTGTGGTGGGTGGGGAGAAGTTGAGGCCACTCCCTTTAGAGGTCTCCTTCAGTCTCTGTACAGTGAGAGAGACCCGGGTTCAATCCCTGGGTCGGGAGGATCCCCTGGAGAAGGAAATGGCAATCCACTCCAGTATATTGCCTGGAAAATCCCATGGACAGAGGAGCCTGGAAGGCTACAGTCCATGGGGTCGCAAAGAGTCGGACACGACTGAGCGACTTCACTTCACTTCAGTCTTTGTAACAGCTCCAAAGGCCTGTGTGAATCTAAGTTTCTATGAAAAGGATCCTGGGGTAGAGTGGTGTTGGCGCATTACGGTTGCCAGATTTAGCACATTAAAAATATAGCACTTTGCTGTCCACCAGAAACCATCACAACATTCCTAAACGGCTGTGTGTGTGTGTGTGTGTGTTCACGGGATTTTGCCCTTCCTGACTGCAAGAACGGTTGCAAGTTTAAAGTGCAATTCTGATTCTTACCACCAGGAGGAAGCAGAGATTGCAAAATTGATGAGTTCCAGGCCCAGGCAACAGAGGAGGAGATGCTTGGATGGCATCACCGACTCAATGGACACGAATCTGAACCAACTCCAGGAGATAGTGAAGGACAGGAGAGAAGCCTGGTGTGCTGCCATCCACGCGATCGTGATGAGTCGGACACAACTGAGCGACTGAACAACAACAACAACCAGGCCCAGGAGCTCTACTCTGCCGGGTTCAGGGGCTACCAGGGCAGGAGGAGAAGGCAGCTGAAAGATGGTGGGGACAGGATCTGGGGATGTGCCTGACCCAGTGTCCGACAACAAGCGGAGGCCAGAGGGCAAGAGGTCATAGCAGGTATTGCTGTTCAGCTGTCCCAATGAGCTTGGTGTTTTGAAGAAACAACCAAAGCCCTTGGGCTCTAAGTGATGAGCGGGGCAGTCAGAGGAGTGGAAGAGACACAGGAAGGAGGTGCAGGACCCGTGGGCCACGGCAAGAACTTGAGTTTTCACTCTCCCTAAAGCCAGGAGCCATGGGAGGCTTCTGAGAAGCAGAGGGATGTGATCTGACTTCAGTTTCGAAGAGAACCATCTGGTAGGAAATAGGTCACGGGGCAGGGGGCGGGTTGGGGGGGACTCGGGTGGAAGCAAGGAGACCAGCGGAGAGGCTGCTGCAGTTGCTGGGGTGAGAGGAGATGGTGGCTGAACCAGACTGACGCTGGGGGAAAGGGTGGGATTCTGAACACATTTTGAAGGATGAGCAGATAGGGTCTGCTGCTGGAGGGGTCGTGGGAACTAGGACAAAGAAAGGAGGCAAGAATGACCCCAGAGGTTTTTGCTGAAGCAACTGCTAGGAGCGGGTTGCATTTTCAGAGACAGGACGCCTGCAGGAGAGCCGTCAGCACGTGTCAGAGAGAAGGCACTGTGTGTGGCCCAGCCAGCCTGACCCTGGAGCCTGGAGAGGGGAGACAGACAGTAACCTCTCACTCACAAGTAAAGAGAAGATGCTGGCTGGTTGGCAGGGCCACACAGATCACAACAGGGTCATGAGGTCTTCATGCTACCTAAGAGCAGCCAGAAGCAGCTTTCAGCGAGAGTCACAGGATACCTTGACCCTTTAGGAGAGAACAGAGCGCCTCATCGCCTCACTACCCCTCTCAAGGGTCTTGGGAGACCCTCCAGTTCCCTGATAGCTCAGTTGGTAAAGAATCCACCTGCAACGACTCCTGGGTCAGGAAGATCCGCTGGAGAAGGGATAGGCTACCCACTCCAGTATTCTTGGGCTTCCTTTGTGGCTCAGCTGGTAAAGAATGTGCCCGCAATGTGGGAGACCTGGGTTCAATCCCTGGGTTGGGAAGATCCCCTGGAGAAGGGATAGGCTACCCACTCCAGTATTCTGGCCTGGAGAATTCCATGGACTGTGTAGTCCATGGGGTCGCAAAGAGTCGGATACCACTGAGCAACTTTCACTTTCCTGTGCCCAGGGACTCTCAGCAGCTGCCACCTCACCATGGGGACTGTCACGTCCCCCGGGACCCTGAGGCTCCTCCTTCATTTCCCTACAATCAGCTCCATCTGTGGGCTTTTTCATTTCCTCCAGAGCCACCCCCACCCCCTGCCTTGCTCATATCCTGTTGATCCAGACCCCTCATCCACCAGCGCTGCCCCCCACCCTGCTCTGGTTATGACTTGACTTAGGAGGGCATCACTCTGATGTCTGCCTCCCGGGTCATCGGGCCGTCTCCCCGTGTGTTTCCATCTCTGTGTCTTTTCTCCCCTTCTAATAAGAACAGTAATTGCATGGGCTTAAGGACACACCCTACGACTTCACCTTAGCTAATTACATCCGCGATGACTGTTTCCAAATAAAGTCACATTCTGAGATACTGCTGGAGAAGGAAATGGCAACCCACTCCAGTATTCTTGCCTGGAGAATCCCATGGATGGAGGAGCCTGGTAGGCTACAGTCCACGGGGTCGCAAAAAGTCGGACACGACTGAGTGACTTCACCTTCACCTTTCACCTTTCTGAGATACTGAGGCTTAGGACTTCGATATAGCTTTTCAGGGGGATATAGCTCATCCCATGACAGCTTCGTTGTTGGGGTGATGAGCCAGCCTGCATGTCTACATTGCCCAAGAGTTGTGCCCTATGGGAGGGCTTTGCAGATGAGGCGGCTCCCATGGGCCAAGGACAATTGTCAGGAGAAGGGGGCAGCTATGCTCTTTAGTGGGCAACACTCACGGCAGCCGGGAGGTGGGTGCCTCAGCCCGGAGAGGGGAGCTGGGTGAGGTATCTGCAGCTTCTGGACAGGCAAGCTGTTCAGCCTCTCTGTGCCTCAGTCCCTTCACTTAGAAAACAGGGCTTGTAACCTGTGTGGTGGTGATTTAGCCACCAAATCGTCTCGGACTCTTTGCGGCCTCATGGACTGTAGCCCGCCAGGCTCCTCTGTCCCTGGGATTTCCCAGGCAAGGATGCTGGAGTGGGTTGCCATTTCCTTCTCCAGGGGATCTTCCCGACCCTGGGTTCGAACCCTGGTTCCCTGCATTGCAGGTAGTCTCCTGCATTGCGTAGACCGTGTACGTTAGGGAAAGGTGAGGATTAAAATCGTTTACATTCTTAGACCTGTGTCTGATGCGTGGCAATTTCTTGGGAAATGCTGCTGCTGCTGCTGCTAAGTCGCTTCAGTCGTGTCCGACTCTGTGCGACCCCATAGACGGCAGCCCACCAGCTAGCATATTATTAATTACCTCTTGGGCCATGGTGGACGTGCCAGTCTCTGAGAAGCAGCTCAGTCTCTGTCTCAAAGATGGGCCCCTGCTCAGCCTCCTGGCTGATTCAGAAAAGCCCTCAGATGACTTAATTCACCACAAACACCACTGCAGAATGAGCCCTTGGAGGTCATCCACTTCAGTCCTCTGGGACCATTTTGCAGATGGGGAAACTGAGGCCCAGCCAGGAACTTACCCAAGTAACGCATGGGAGGCAGCGCGGCAATCTTTCAGAGAGATGTCTTGGAACAGACAGACTGGGCTTGAAGCCCAGCTGGGTGGCCTTGGGTCAGTTCCTCTGCCTCTCCGGGCCCCAGGTTTCTTGTCTATTAAAGGAGTCATCACTGTGCTTATGATTGAACATGAAATGCTCTGTCTAAATGCTTATTAAATGTCAGCTCCGGTGTCACACCAGCACTATCAGGAAACACGTGGGTCGTATGCAGCCCTCCCGGAAGGTGGGGGACTTCCTAGCCCAGGATACTCTGGCCCCAGGTGGAGTGGCAGGGTGGGGGTTTCAGCCCCTGCACACTGACTCCAGTCTCAGCAGAGGCCATCCTGGTGGCCTGTCACTCAGCTCCCCGGCGCCATGGAGCTGCTTAATTGCATAGATGGTGGTGCTGTCGCCAAAGCCTCGTTCGTCAGAGCCGTGTGGTCTCAGCCGTGCTTGGCTGAGAGGTACATTCATTATGCAGACAGCTCCGAGCGGGACTTCCAGAGGGACGGGCCGAGGAGGGAGACGAGCAGCCACGCTCCATTCCCGGGGCTCAGCAGGCCTCTCGTCCCACGGCTGATTGCCATGCGGGCCCACTCTGTGAAGGGTGCTGTCCTCATTGCTTCACAAATATCAGCTCACAACAGCCCTGTGAGGACGGTTATCTGTGAGGATGGTTATTGTGCCCATCCCCATCTTGTAGATGCGTCATGAGGACTGAAGCTGAAGCTCCAATCCTTTGGCCACCTGATGAGAAGAGCCGACTCATTAGAAAAGACCCTGATGCTGATCTGGAGAAGGAAATGGCAGCCCACTCCAGTACTCTTGCCTGGAGAAGCCCATGGATGGAGGAGCCTGGTAGGCTACAGTCCATGGGGTCGCAAAGCGTTGGACACGACTGAGCGACCAGCACACACACACTCATGCCGGGAAAGATTGAAGGTGGGAGGAGAAGGGGACGGCAGAGGACGAGATGGTTGGATGGCATCACTGACTCAGTGGACATGAGTCTGCGCAAACGGGGAGATGGTGAAGGACAGGGAGGCCTGGTGTGCTGCAGTCCATGGGGTCGCAAAGAGTCAGACACAACTTAGCGTCTGAACAACAGCCACGGCCCAGAGAAGCGCAGTGACAACTCCAGTTTCACTCAGATCAAAAGTGGGGCCAGTGGCTCCCGGGTGGCCTCTCAGTGACAAGGGTGTTGATAAGTATGACATCACTAGTAGTTTCCAGGTACTGGGAGTTCGCAGGGGTCAGAGGCGGTGCTAAGCCCCTTTGTGAATGGACTCTGAGATAAGGATGAACAGCCCCTTTCATAAAAGACCCCTGGAGGGTGCAGGTGCTTGCCCCAGGCCATACAGCCATCCAGGAAACACCTGCTTTGTCTTCTTCTTCTTCTTCTTTTTTAAATATGTATTTTCTTTTTATTTATTTATTTGACTGAGCTAGGTCTTAGTTTCAACATGAAAACTCATTAGATGTGGGATCTAGTTCCCTGGGCAGGGATCAAACCCAGGGCCCCTGCATTGGGAGGACAGAGCCTTAGCCACTGAGCCACCAGGGAAGTCCCTGATTTGGCTTCTTAAATAAGGCAGTTCTGGTTCCCATCCTGGGCCTTAACCACTCCCTCTGCTTGGGGGAGGTCCTTGCCCCTCTCTGGGCCTCAGTGTACTTTTTAAAAAAAACTTATTTATTTGGCTGAGCGGGGTCTTAGTTGCAGCATGTGGGATCTAGTTCCCTGACCAGGGATCGAACCCGTGCCCCCTGCATTGGGAGCAAGAAGTCTCAGCCACTAGACCACCAGGGAAGCCCCCTCAGTGCCTTTTTCAATCCATCAGTTCAGTTCAGTCACTCAGTTGTGTCCGACTCTTTGCAACCCCATGGACTGCAGCATGCCAGGCCTCCCTGTCCACCACCAACTCCCGGAGTTCATCCAGACTCAAGTCCATTGAGTCGGTGATGTCATCCAACCATCTTCGTCTGTTGTCCCCTTCTCGTCCTGCCCTCAATCTTTCCCAGCATTAGGGTCTTTTCCAATGAGTTGGTTCTTCACGTCAGGTGGCCAAAGTACTGGAGCTTCAGCTTCAGCATCAGTCCTTCCAATGAATATTCAGGACTGATTTCCTTTAGGATTGACTAGTTTGATCTCCTTGCAGTCCAAGGGACTCTCAAGAGTCTTCTCCAACACCACAGTTCAAAAGCATCAATTCTTTGGCGCTCAGCTTTCTTTATAGTCCATCTCTCACATCCATATATGACTACTGGAAAAACCATAGTTTTGACTATATGGACCTTTGTCAGCAAAGTAATGTCTCTGCTTTTTAATATGCTGTCTAGGTTGGTCATAGTTTTTCTTCCAAGGAGCAAGTGTCTTTTAATTTCATGGCTACAATCACCATCTGCAGTGATTTTGGAGCCTAAGAAAATAAAGTCTGTCACGGTTCCCATTGCATCCCCATCTGTTTGCCATGAAGTGTTGGGAGGGGATGCCACGATCTTCATTTTCTGAATGTTGAGTTTTATGCCAGCCTTTTCAATCCATAAATGAGTCTTTACCAAGCTCCCTACACTGAACATCAGCAACTAGCCTGTGGTGGGGGATGGGGCAGGTACAGAAGACGGAGGGATCTCAAGTTTCTCTGCAGAGGGTGTCAGATGCCCGCTTCCAGCCCCGTAGTTATTTTGTCGATCAGTCGTGTTTAACTCTTTGCGACCCCATGGACTGCAGCACACCAGGCTTCCCTGTCCTTCGCTATCTCCTGGAGCTTGCTCAAACTCACGTCCATTGAGTCAGTGATGCCATCCGACCACCTCATCCTCTGCCGCTCCCTTTTCCTCCTGCCCTCAATCTTCCCCTGCGTCAGTCTTTTCCAATGAAAAGGCTCTTCGCATCAGGTGGCCAAAGTATTGGAGCTTCAGCGTCAGCATCAGTCCTTCCAGTGACTGGTTTGATCTTCTTGCTGTCCAAGTGACTCTTGGGAGTCTCCAGCCCCGAAGATCCTGCCAACCAGTGTTTCTCTGGGTGCAGACCACATGGATTGAATGGAATTTCCACAGGCTACAAGGAATCAGATTTTGCACTCTTGGCTCTTAATCAAAAAGCCTTAGGAAGAGAACACGTTCTCCACCCAAAACCTCAAGAAGGTTATTTGAGACATTTAACAAATTAATATACAGTTTAACAAGTTTGAGAATTTAGAAAAGTCTTACTGTGTACATGTTAAAACATTCAAACAACACAGGAGGGTGAAGTAGGAACTTCAGCTCCTCGCCCTCCACTCTGCCTCCCGAAACTGCCGCCCAGAGAAAACCGCTCTCCTGATGCTATTGATCACCTTCTCGGAGCCAAACACTCCCCTGGGCACTGGGGACAGCAGGGGACCAGACACAGCCCCTGCAGAACCAAGGATAATGACCGTGGCTTTTAAAGTTTATTGAGTGCTTGCTCAGAGTGGCCAGGCGGGATCCTGATTCTTTTAACAGTGCCATGATTGTGCCCCTTTCATAAAAGAGGAGAAGGGAGCATCTCCAAATCATGATTTCCTAGACTTTGTCTGAGTTCAGCCTGTAACTGAAGCACTTGGACCGGCCGGCCGTGCTCAAATACAGTTTCCTGGGCTTGCACTCACCTGCTTCTCAGAGCAGGGGAGGAGCCTGCATTTTACACACACACCCTGGGAGTCTCTGTTGTTGTTCAGCCGTGCCTGACTCTTCGTGACCCCATGGACTCACTGCAGCACGACAGGCACTCCTGTCCTTCACCATCTCTTGGAGTTTGCTCAAACTCTTGTCCATTGAGTCAGTGATGCCATCGAACCAGCTCATCCTCTGCCACCTTCTCCTTTTACCTTCAATCTTTCCCAGCATCGGTTTTGAGGATCACTGCCCCAGCTGCCCTGGGAGGTGGCAGGGTGAAGAGACCACTGAGGTAGTCGTATTCTGAAATGACAAACCCTTGTGGGGGGCGGGGGCAGCCAGGGCAAAGGTGCAGAGGGGAGCGGGCTCACCTGCTGGGTTTCTCTGAAGCTGAGCCTCCTGGAGGTCTAATTGCCTCCATCTCAAGACTTCCAGCCCTACCAAGGCTCTCCCCCTCCTTCCCAAGATGTGCAATTATTCCAGCTGGCAATCCCAGCTGCTTTTTTTTCAGTATCTTATTAGTCAAGCAGAACATTAATTAAATGTGAGAATAATAGGCCCAGAGATGAAAAAAATAATTATAAAGCCGAAGCAAGTCCGTTCACAGGGCTCTGCGGTAGCTGGGACCCTTAACTTTGTGACGATGAGGAAGACTGGCACCCGGACGTTCCCACCCTGCCAGGTGACTCGAGGTAGCACCTTTAGATGTGTATGGGGAGTGGGGGAAAGTGCATGGAGATGCTGAGTCCAGGGAGCCTTGGAAACCAGGGTCACCTTGGCCACCACGGAGCTCTGTGAGGGAGGGACAGGACGTGGGCCACCACCCAGGAATAAACTAGACCCTGTGGGAAAAGAAGCCGAATTGCCTCTCTTCACCCCATCTTCCCACTCTGCTGGCTTCCCCCTGGTGAGCTCCTATTCATCCTTCAAGGCCCAGCCCAAAAGACCCCAATTCTGGGAAGCAGAGCTAATTAATCCTTGCATTTCCCTGGCTAGGAGCAGCTCTCTGTCACAGTTCAGGCTCCTATTCCCATGTCTGTCCCTGTTACGGTCCTCAAAACAAGGCCTGGCACTGAGCAAGTGTAGATGAACAGGTATTTTGCCAAGACAAGCACCAGAGCTGGTCAGCTCTGCTTCCAAACGCCTCCTTTCAAATTAAGTATTGTCCTGACATCCAGCCTGTACCGAACAAGTAGGCTGGAGTTGTGTGTACTGTTTGAAGTGGCATTCAAGGTCCTTTGTGACCTCAGCCTCATCTCCTTCTTTACCAGTTCTTCCTAAGCATGTTCCTGGCCCAGCTATGTCCAAGTCACCTGGGGCACAACCTGGACCTACCCGGTCAGAGGCTCACGGAATTTGCAGACAGCCAGTTTGCAGATAGCACTGGGCAGTGGGAAGAGGTGGTGATGGACAAAGTCGGTGGAAGCCAAAGAGCCCCGCCACTCGTCAACCCCTAGCCCCAACCCTCACCCCCACCCACTCAGCAGCTCTTTGCCCAGCAGTACATTTATCTAAATTAAACACGGTGCTCCTAATGAAACAATGAGAGTTATTACACACTCCGCTACCTCCCGGCAAAGCCTCTGATTGACTCAGCCACCCTGAGAAGGCTCTGAGAACGCGGGTGTAGTCCACCCCCATCCTGCCAGAGGAAGGGGCTTGGACACTGGAAGCCAGCTCAGCAAGGCCCACCTGCTTCATTCACCGAGGTCCTAGAGCTGGAACACCCACCCACAGGAACCGTGGTGTGGGGAAGTCAAAGTGGACCTGTGGAGAGAGTGGTCCCTTTCCCAGCCTCCTTCCTTCCTGGCTTTGTGCTCAAACACTGGGCCCATGACTGGGCTGCTGGGACCTTCCCCAGCAGCCCTGACCAACCAGCTCAAGGCCCCTCCTGGGTTAAGTGTCACGATCGACCCTCGGCTTGGCTCCGTGAACCCTTGAACCCTCACGCCTTTTGCCCTTCCCTTCCCCTTCAGTAACTTACAAGGATCCCAGGAGCAGAAGCTGATGCTTACTGAGCACCTCCTCTATGCCGGGCTTTGGATTCCTGTCTGGATTGTCACTGCTGCAGCCCCTATAGGTCCCACTCTTTCCAGCCTGGGGAGGCAATGGAAGAAACAAGGAGATGTTTCTGCCTGGTTCTTTTGGGTCACTTGCTCTGGGCACCTGGCCACCCTGCCGCGAGGGAGCCCAGGGGCCTTGGAAAGGCCACACGTAGGTTTTCCAGGCCACAGACCTGGCTGAGGTCCCAAGCAACAGCCAGTATCAGCTGCTAACTGAGGGGACCTTCAAGGTACTTCCAGCCTCAGCCACTGTCTGACTGTAACAGCACAAGAGACCCTGAGCGGGAGCCCCCCAGCTGAGCCCAGCCGGCCCGCAGACCTGTCCAGACAATAACCGACTGTTCTGTTATTCTGTCAGTTCTTCTTGTTAGCTGCTAAATCTGGGGTTGATTCCTTAGACAACAATAGAAACCCGGGGACTGAGCAGTAAGGCTGTGGAGATTCTGAAATGACTAAGTTTCCACTTCTTAGCAGAGAGAGAGCTTGTGATGCAAGTGAAGTGCCAACCTAGAGAGTCAAAATTTTTGCCTCTTTGGCTTCTAGACTTTTAGACACAGAAGTCATAACCTTCATGCCAGCCGTGTGACCTTGCGGAAGTCACTTTCCCTCTCTGAGCTTCGGTCCTATGAAGGACGTGATGTGCTTGGCACTCACTCGGCTCTCCTTGTCTGCTCTCACCTCCACGGGACTGCGTGCCCTTCACATCTCCCTAGACACCCTCCTTCTCCACTCTCAGGCCATCTTGCTCCTGGGGACACACGCACGCCCCTTCCTGCCTCCCTGGGTGCTGGAGTGAGATGGGAGCCGGGCAATCGATGGCCAGCCCTGCCTGGATGAGTTCTCTGCTCGTTAGAAGGGCCTGCCGCCTCTGCCTCCCTCCCTTCCAACTCAGCAGGTACCTGATTCAGGGCAGGAGTAAAACAGCTAGCAATCTGCTTCTCACGCCACCTGCTCAGAGTCAGAGAGTCTGCCCCCTGCACCAGAGTAGGACCTAGATGGAGATCTAGGCCATTAATTTCACTCCTGAGAATTAAGCTAAAGACATGATCTAAAACGTGAAGATATTCATTGCAGCATGGCTTAGAATAACGAAGCCCTGGAAAGAATTTAAGTGTGTGTGAAGTGTGACCCTTCATCTCTAGGGCCTTAGACAGTAGAGCAGAAAGAGGCTGGGCTTTGGATTCAGACAGACCTGGGTTCAAATCCCCCTCTGTGTGTCTCTGTCTGTCCCTGTTGAATGTTCCTATGTGTCTGTCTTCATGTCTCTGTGTATCCTTGTGTGTGTCTGAGTCTCTGTATTGGTCTCCACGTGTGTCCATCCGTGTGTGCTGAATGTGTGACACTTTCTCCACCACCTTCCCCACACCCCGCCTGCCTGTCCATTCCATCCCATCTTAGGAGTCAGTGACCCTGACCTCGGTCTGCCTCGGACCAGCCTGGTGGCTGTGACCTGGCCCATCTCAGCACTCCACTCTCCCTCCCAGGCCCAGGGGAAGTGCCAGGACTTGGTAAATCCTCCTTGAAACCCCAGCCCCCACCGTCCTGACAGCTGCAGCAAGTCCGTTTGTGACTCTGAATGCGAACTGAAAAATGACCGGTGGTAATTGTGAGAGGAGGGTGTCTCTCTCTGCATGACTCCAGCCAGAATTTATTAAATGTTCTTCTGAAAATTTCTGTTCATTTCCCGACCTGTTGGACTCAAGAGGCTCATCAATCACGAGGTGCCTTTGGCGTGAAGAGCATCCACAGGGCTCCCGCTCGACGTCCGGCCCTGCCCATCCCCGCAGAGGATGTCACAGTGTCCCGGCCCCTTTCTCAAGCTGCGTCCCTGAAGAGACCAAGCTTATCTTTCATCAGAGCGTAGTCATCACTGCGCTCCCCTCTCCGGGCTGTGGAGCACTGCGACTGCAATTGGAAGACGGAGGGGGTGGGAGCATGGTGACAGAGAGGGGTCTTCAGGTCTCCTGCAGCAGGGCATTCAGAGACCCCTTCCCTGGGTCTCTCTATTTGACCGTCCAGATCCACTCTCCATTTCCCCTCGCTGCTCCATGCGCGCAGAGCAAGCCAGTCTTCATCAACGGCTTCCTGGGCCCCTGGTTCTCTTTTGGGTTTGGCCGATGGAGTCTCCTAGGGAAGATCAGAAGTGGGAGGAGAAAGAGGCTGCGGTGTTTAGATCCCTGGCTCCTCTCTGGGCCGGCAGGTCCCTGAACTGAAGGTTACAGCTCCGGCCACCTCCCTCTCTACCCAGGCCCTGCCTTCCCTGGGTTTTGGTGACCACTGACTGCTCTGTCTCCCTTCAGGCTCCGAGGTGTTGACAGGGGTCCTTCACCTTTCCTGGGCGCTGCACGATACCTTGTACTCTCTGCCTATATTTTTATAAATATCCCCTTTATTGAATTATCCTCAAACTCTCCAGTTGGAAGATGCCATCTATTTCTTGGCCTGATTGTGACCAATATGCTTTTGCTACGCAGACCACAAGCAGACACACTTTTGATGTTTTAAATTAAAAAAAAATTAACTCTGTTTCCGATAATAAATGCTCCCCCAATTAAAAAAAAAATTTAAAAAGAGAAAAAAATTAACAAAAAACAAACAAAACAAACAGGAAACAAAAGCTAGAAAACAAAACCAAAAAAAGTGCCCATTGGGGAAAAGTCAGAAAATAAAAAGCAATCTTTTCCAAGTATCTGCTCTGTTCCAGGCCAGCATGATGCCAAGAACATTCCACATTCCCTTATATGACCCCCGTGAGGAAGGTTTTACCCCCTTCAATGTAAAGATGAGGAACCTGTGGAATGGAGAGGTGATGATACCTGCCCTTGTCACGAAGCAAGGCCGTGGTGGGCTGAGGAATGGAGTCTCACAGTCCAGAGTGCTTTCTGCGGTCCTGCCGACCTCCTCAGACGCCCTTGCTTATCTGAGCATCCTTCTTACTGTCCTGAATAGCTCTCTGGCCCCAAAACCAATAAAGGAAATTCTACTTGCTGCAGCCACTAGGCCCCCAGGATAGCCCTGGAGATGAGTTTAGCCTAACCTTTGCCATGGCCAGACCTGGATGTTTGTGATGGAATGGTCTGGCTCACCTCTGCTCTCCACTTGTGGGCTCAAGTGGAAAAAAGCCCTTCCTTGTGATTTCTCCCCCAAGAATCCATGCCCTAGATCTGCGCCCACAAATAACTGCTGGCTAGATGCTGCTGCAGACATTGCCCTCGCTGTGGTAAGGGCAAAGCGGGTCTGCAGGGAGGCGGTGAGCCTCCTGCACGTCCTCCTCGTCTCCAGCTGCACAAGGTGGCCCCTCCTGAGTGCCTGACCCTCTCTGCTCCAGCTTCCCTGGTGTCACCCGTTCTTCAGCACCCCGAATAGCCCCCTCCTCACACTTCACACTTGACTGGTCTTCTCCAGTCCACAGAGACGTCGTCCATGGTGACACGCTTTCGGTGCTATATGTCTTGGCACATAGCTGTTCTCGAGCTGTTTATACTGTTTTTCAAATCAATTAGTTGCTTACTTGACTGTCCTAGGTCTTTGTTGCTGAGTGCCGGCTTTCTCTAGTTGCGATGCATGGGCTTCTCATTGCGGTGGCTTCTCTTGTTGCGGAGCACAGACTGTAGGGGGCGAGGGCTCCCTAGTGGCATGCAGGCTCAATCGTCGTGACGCGCCAGCTTAGTTGCCTCGCAGCATGCAGCGTCGTTCCAGATCAGGGACTGAACCCGTGTCCCCTGCCTTTGCAGGTAGCTCCTTAACCGCCAGATCACCAGAGAAGTCCATTTAAACTGCGTGTGTCGAGTCTCCCAGTTGCCCTGTGCGTGCATGCGTGCTCAGTCTCGCTCAGTCGTGTCCGACTCTTTCTGTTGGTGAACACATCCACCCCAGGAGGGAGATGCCCCCTGGCACTACAAAGACAGAGTGCCCGTGCCCGGGACCCTTCCAGATCTCGCCCTAGGTGTCTCCTCACCTCACTGTTCATCTGCGTCCTTGGTGATGTCATTCAGTCGCTCAGTCCTGTCCGACTCTTTGTGACCTCAAGGACTGAAGCCCACCAGGCTCCTCTGTCCATGGGACTATCCAGGCACCAATACTGGAGTGAGTTGCCACTTCCTCCTCCAGGGGATCTTCCCGACCCAGGGATTGAACCTGCGTCTACTGAGGCTCCTGCCTTAGCAGGCAGATTCTTTACCCTTGAGCCACCTGGGAAGCTCTCCAGTTGACCTAGGAGCTCCATAAGGCAGGAAACCAATTTACTTCTATCTCACTCACTCACTTGCCCATTCATGGATTTATTCATTTATTCACTCCCTTACTCGTCCACTCATTCATTCACTCAATCACGTAAAGCATTAGTATCCTTAACATTTCTGGCCTCCTTTTGGCTACATACAGATGAGGCCAGGAGAAACCATCCATCTTTTGAAAGTTCAGTTCAGATATGGTCCATAGGGCCAATGGCCCTATGTCGGGTAAGGCCTTGAACTTGCTGTGTTCTCTCAGAGACTCATGAGACTTCGGGTCACTTCCTCACAGGAATACTTCTCAGGTGGAATTGGAGCTACCTCTGAAAGGTGCAGAATAAGTAACAAAGAGGCTAGAGCTTGTGAACCAACAGGCAGAGCAAAGCTCCCTGCCCCTCATGGCCAGGTCTATTTTCAACAGCTAACAGGCTGCGTACCATGTTAGTTAAGAGGCCAAGATCTGGTCTTCCACCTCGTGACCTTGGGCAAATTGCCCAAACTTCTGGGTTTCAGCTTTTTCATCTATAAAATGGGAATAACTATAATACTTACATCATTCATTTTTTATGAGGATTTAATGTAATAATGCATGGGAAAAATCCTTAGCATAAGGACTAGCCTGTAGTAACCAATTAGCTGAAAACTTTAAAAAATTATCATTAGTGCTTAAGCATTATTTTCATCTTCATTTTATAGAAGGAAAACTGAGCTACAGATGTGAAGTAGGGTACCTAATCCCCTCTCCCCTCCAGCAAATCACTGGCTGAGCTGGTACTTGAATGCAGACCTATAGAGTCTGTGGCAGAAGCTAAGACAGGGGAATTTGCTCTGGTATCAGTCACATGATTCTTCTTCCCTGTGCTGGGATCCCTTTATTTATCTGAGTGTCATCTGTTAGTCATTAGGTCGCAAGTGACAGAAAGGACAGCAGAAACTGACTCAAACAGTGTATTAAAAAACAGACATCACTTTGCTGACAAAGGTCCATACAGTCAAAGCTATGATTTTTCCAGTAATCATGTACGGATGTGAGAGTTGGACCATAAAGCAGGCTGAGCCCTAAAGAATTGATGCTTTTGAACTGTGGTGCTGGAGAAGACTCTTGAGAGTCTATTGAACAGCAAGGGGATCAAACCAGTCAGTCCTAAAGGAAATCAGTCCTGAATGTTCATTGGAAGGACTGATGCTAAAGCTGAAGCTCCAGTACTTTGGCCACCTGATGTGAAGAGCTGACTCACTGGAAAAGACCCTGACGCTGGGAAAGATTGAGGGCAAGAGGAGAAGGGGGCGACAGAGAATGAGAGGGTTAGATGTCATCCTGGATATAAGTCTGAGCAAGCTCCAGGAGACAGCGAAAGACAGGAAAGCCTGGCATGCTGCAGTCCACAGGCTCGCAGAGTCAGACACGATTTAGCAACTGAGCAGCAACAACCGGGAAACACAAAAGGAGGGCTTTGGAGGGTCCAGGCAGCAATGACTTTCCAACCATGTTATCCCAGCACCACCTTAATGCTGGTATGAGTGTCCCCCCGCAACTCTGGCATGTCTCCACCCAAGAGTCTAAGTCCCATGAGAGAGTGGGTTCCATAGGCCAAGCTTGGCCCACATGCCGGTTCCTTGTACTGGGATGCGCTGGTGTGGCTGGTGTGCCATCAAGGCCACTTTGGATGGAGATAAGGCACCTCCCCAGGAGAAAAGATGGCTCCTTCTGCTTCAGTTCAGTTCAGTTCAGTTGCTCAGTCATGTCTGACTCTTTGTGACCCCGTGGACTGCAGCATGCCAGGCTTCCCTGTCCATCACCAACACCCGGAGCTTGCTCAAACTCATGTCCATTGAGTGGGTGATGTCATCTGACCATCTCAATCATGGCTCCTTCTGCTTCCCAGAGGTCAAAGGATGGATATAGGCGGCCAAAACACAATGGCATCCAGTCCAGACTCACAATGAGGCAATGAAAAGGAGCACTTAAACTCTTAGGAGGGACAATGAGCCTCTCCTCGGACCAAACTAACTGGATGTCTCTGTCAGCACCTGCTGGGCTCCTCTTCCTCCATCTCTTGTGCCCCTGACTCATGGCCCAATGTTAGAGGCAGATTAATTCCTGCTCCCCCACTTGCAATATTCAGAGTTCAGACTCCATATATTCCGAGGACAAGCTCTAATTAGCCCAGAACACTGGCATAAAGCCTGCTTGTGGCTGACAGCAAGATAAATATACCTAAATGGCCAAGGTGATTTGCGGTTGGTTTTCATTTTTCTCCTGTAATAAGAGGAGCGGTGGCAGGGGTGGGGGCTTGTCATCTCTGGCGGGCCTGATGGATGACACGGTGTCTCATCCGCCGGTGACTGTGGCTCACAGGCAGCCCGCGGTTTATCACCCATCCCCACCCCAACCCACCCAAAGTGCTTCTGGACTCATCAGAGTCAGCGTATATCCTCCCAGGAGGATCCAAAGATAAGCTTCGTGATATTTAAAAAGTGAGAGTCTCACTTTTCATGATGGGCCCTGAGACATCAGAGTCTGGGCTGATTGCTTGAGGTATGGATTCCTTCAAAACATTTTCAGTTAAAAAATATAACTCCCTCTAAATTAGTGAGGAGAAGACATAAGCAAAACATCAAAGAAAATTTTGCGAAAGGAAAAAGAATTCTCCATATGCATCAACATCCTAACACTAGTTGTTTTCAACAGCCCCTTCCAGTGGGATAAAGTAGAAATTTTTATTTATTTTAATAAAGCATTTTATTATTTTTAATTTTTTATTTATTTATTTTTGGCTGCACTGGGTTTTCTCTATTTGCGGTGACTGGAGGTTGGTTTTGTGTTGTGGAGCACAGACTCTAGATAACTGGGCTTCTGTAACTTTGGTGCATAGGCTTAATTGCCCCCAAGGGATGTGGATCTTCCCCAGACCAGGGATCAAACCCGTGTCCCCTGCATTGGCAGGCAGATTCTTAACCACTGGACCACCAGATATGTCCCAGTGGGCCAGTTTTAGAATAACACAAACCTGATTCAAAGCCAAGTTCCTCTATTTCCTGGCTGTGTGACTCTGAGTAGGTCATTTTGCTTCTCCGAGCCTCGGTTGCTTTAAAGAGGCAGAATCATTTTGCCCTCATACGCCTGTGTGCGTTGAATGAGAAAAAGATGTGTGTGGGGCACCCAGGCGTTGGTTGCTACACACAGTCTCTTTCTGCTGTGTCCCTCTCCACGTTCATCTCCTTCCTCAGAGCCCACTGTGTGTTAAACTCTCTGGGAGGTGAACACATTGTGTCTGCAGGGGAGTTCCTTCTGTTATAATAACACGTGTTAACTCCCCGGGCTAGCTAGCAGAGTATGTGTGTGCAGTGTAAGCTCAATCGCTTATTCGTGTCTGACTTTTCCCAGCCCCCTGGACTGTGGCCCACCAGGCTCCTCTGTCCATGGGATTCTCCAGGCAAGGATACTGGAGTGGGTTGCCATTCCCTTCTCCTGGGGATCTTCCTCTGATCCAGGGATTGGACCTGTATCTCTGCATTAGCAGGCGGGTTCTTTACCACTAGTGCCACCTGGGAAGCCTCAGCTGGCAAAGAATAAAGAAAAGAATTTACAGGTCAGTGTGAAAGGAGGCAACGAGAGTGGTCCACACACAAGTGAAACACCAGACCTACAGCCATATGTCTTTCCCAGATGGGGTCACCAGTGACTAACTGGACCCAAAGATGATCGCAGACCCTGCCCCAAACTGAGCCACAGATAACGTGTGTGACGCAGGCACATTCTGACCTGTATCCCTGGGCACAAACACACGTGCACATCGCACAGACACGGACTGCACACACGTCCATACGCACACTCAAGCTGCCTGTGTGATGCAGAGCTGTGCACCCAAACACCTCTGTGCACATGCTCCACGCCACCTACAACGCATCGGACAACACTCTCCAGAGCCGCTCTCGTGAGTTCCGCTCCCTGGCCGGCTCCGCGGGTTGGCGGCGTCTCAGTCACCCCGGGCCCTCTCTGATCGCAGGCTCCATTCAGCAAGCTCCAGCAGAGCGGAAAATTGCTCTTTAGACACAATCTGGACCACACAGACCTGCAATTGGCCTCTCAGCATGAATGTAAGACCTCAGGGAGGCACAGGGCCTGGGCTGGTGGGGCTCAGGGCTTCAGCTCGTCAGTCAGCCTGGACCATAGAGTCCTGGGCTGGTCCTGAACCCAGACAGGGGCCCGACTCTCCTGGGCATCTCACAGGGCGTGGGAAGCCTCCCTGGGCATCAGCCATCTCCGGACCACACTGCTCTGGTGAGGGGATGTCTCTGGCTCGGGGAGGGAAGAAAAACAGGTCCTTGAACAGCTAGGGCTCCCCTGTTTCCAGTTCTGCTGGTCCCGAGTACCCCCATGCTCCGGCCCATCCACCCCCAGGAAGCCTTCCCTGATTGCTCTTGCCTTCGTGTCTCTCCTCGCACACCCTGAAACTGCCACCCACGTGGATCGTTCCTCCTTCTGGTAAATGTCTAGACTGCCTTGTGTGTGCCCAGAGATGACACGGGGTTGAGGGGCTACCCTTATGCCCTCTCGGTTTGAAAGACGTCGGCCAGGCAGCTCAGCTTGTGCGCACTCGTTCTGGGCTGAACGCATTCACTCGTGCCGTCAGTAGTTCAATAACTCTTCACCAAGCACCAGCTCTGAGCCAGGAACTGGATAAACAGCACGGAGCAAGCAGCTGTCCTCATGAAGTGAGGTTCCATTGCGGGAGGCAGACAACTAACCAGGGACAAAGAAATAAACACCTGACTGTGCTTCATGATAAAGGCTGGCGGGGAAGGGCGAGTGCGACAGCCACCTGTTTCAGCCAGGGTGGTCAGAGAAAGCCCCCTGGTAGGACCTTCCATCCAAAATAACTCCAAGTCTTGTCCAACAAACCATCCATCCCTGACCCTATGGGCTGGATCTGTGGCCCCACCCCAGGGCTTTTGAGCACTTGGTACCTTGCAGTGGAATCGATGTGGACAGGTTCTCCTCCCCTGCTGGACTGCTAACATCTTCAGAAGAGTGTTCCTTTCTGGATGCCCTCAGTGACCCCCAAACTCAACATGACCTGCTCAGGGAATGTTCATTAAACGAGCAAATAAAAGGAGAAATGAATGAATGAGCAAATAAATGAGTAAATAAATGGATGTATGAACAAATGAGCATTTGCGGGAGGCTCTAAAGAATGTGTCCAATTATAAAGTCCACCCTTTCGACACCAGCTTCTTTTACATATTAATGACCTAACCCTTGGCATACAGCAAGAATGCAGGATCCAGAGACTGCTTGAAAAGTGGAATAGTGATTGCGGACAGGCCAGTGGAGGCATATTACGTTTCTGAAAGGTGGCTTCCACAATAAAAAAGAAGATGGGATTTTTTTTTTTACATCAATACACCACTTATTTTAGAAAAAATATTTCCTCACTTAATATCTCCATATAAGGTGCTTGAGGGCTTCCCTGACAGCTCAGTTGGTGAAGAATCTGCCTGCAAAGCGGGAGTCCTGGGTTCCCTGGGTTGAGAAGATCCTCTGGAGAAGGGAAAGGCTACCCACTCCAGGATTCTGGCCTGGAGAATTCCACGGACTGTATAGTCCATGGGGTTGCAAAGAGCCGGACACGACTGCAACTTTCACTTTCTAGGTGCTTAAGGGGTTCACACTATTCTTCACATTTAATATATATGTGTATACATGTCTGCATTCATAGTTTCTGAATATGTTGTCTTAAAGCCTGTATGTAAAAAAAAAAAAAAAAAGAATAAATGGCACACAGGTGGCAAGGGCAAAGAAGAGGGGCAAAAGCATGGAGGTGTGAGACTTCACACAACGGTCCTGTGGTTTTGTGAGGAAGCTGGTTTGTGGCCAGGTGCAGCGAAGTAGCTGAGGAAGGCTGGGGGGTGCATCGTGGGAGCAGACTCAGGCTGAGCCCCGTGGGGCACAGATACCTTAGACGCAGGCAGAGTAGAGTGAGAACCCAAGAGGAGACAGTGGGCAGAAAGGGGTGAGAGAGACGGGAGATTTCACAAGGAGCAAGGGTTCCACAGAAGCTGCTCATTGGCTTTGCTATTTCTCTTTGCCCCTGAGGTACTCACAATTAACCAAGAAGACAGGGGGATGGTCTGAAAGGATAAATCAGCTCAGAGTTCTCCCTGTTTTAAACCCTCTGTTGTGCCATTGCTTCGAGAACAAAATCCATACTCTTTTATTCCTACTGCCAACAAGACCTCAGGAGATCTGACCCCACCCCACTTTTCTCTTATTCTCTATGACTCCCTCCCCATCCCACCACCCCTGTGTGCCCTGGGCTGGAACCATCCTTGACACTTGGATGTATGTTGGAAATCCTTGTTGAAGAAAGAAATACATCCACGACTGAATTAACAACTGAAAAGTTTACAGTGGACTCATGATCAATAAAGTCATTGATTAGTTGAGTCAAAAATCTCCAATGGAATCTGACTGGGGAAATTTTCAGAGTGAGTTTCTATGGAGAAAAGGCAGACGCTGAAAGGACTCTTCTTCCTGGAATTTTTTGAGATGATTTTTATGATCTTGGAAAGAGAGGATGCTTATTATGTATTATTGTTTCTATTAAAGCTGAATGCAAAGGAAAGAACTGAATATTTAAAAGGTACCATTTGCTATAATTAAAAAGCTACCATGTAGTGGGTATAGAAACCACTAGAGGAAGATGTAATCATTATGGGAAGCTGGGAAAAGGGTACCAATGACCTCTTTGTATTATTTCTTACAATTGCATGTGAATCTACAATTATCTCAAAATTAAAAATTTATTAAACACTGAAAAAAAATTAATGGGTAGGCTAGACAGACCTTCTGCAGCTTAGGGTTGATAAAGACCCTACAATATCTGAGGGGCATCTCTGAACATAGAAGAGAGGGCTTTGAGAGAGGAGGTTAGAGGAGCTTGGGGAAGGCAGGATCTGGAAATCAGAACTTTCCCAGGGTCTCAAGAGCCCTCATGCAGGAAGATGTATGTGTGTGTATGTTGGGGTGGGTGGGGGTGATAGTCGTGGGCACTGGGAGTTAGAAATAGTGTCTAAACTTCACCATTAAATTATCTCATTATTCTTTTTCAAAAGCAAAGCTGTCTTAATCTGATAAGCAACTACAGTCTTGAGATCAAGCAGATTTCTATCATCAGGTGGGGGAAAGAAAAAGCAAGTTGGAAAAATATATGCAATATAACGACTGGACTCCTAGCTCCACGAGAGGGAGAAGGAACCTGACTTGTTATCCTGCTGGGTCCCTGTTTTAAAATAGAAGTTTGATCATTATTCAGGTATGGTGAGACCAGTAGATGAGGAGATGAGTGGGAGTGAGTCACAGCTCCTAAGAGGACAGCGCGCACCACACAGGGCCACAGAGGGAAGTACCAGCATCCACCAGGAGTCAGGCAAAGGGAGGAGGGAGTGGGGGTCGGAAATGGGCAAGAGGCTGTGGCTCTTGGATGTATGTGTGGACACTTGGACATACATCCAAGTGTCAAGAGCTGGATGTCCAAGCTGTGGTTGCTCAGGAAGGAATAGGCACAGCGGGGTAGGCAGCTTTAGAACTGGCTGGTTTGAATAATTCCAGTGGACTCTGGGGCATCCGGACTATCCTTAGTTGTCTGGTACCTGACCCTGGCTGATTAGGGCTCTGGATTGGTTAGTTTGTATATGAAAGGTGCTCTCATGGGAGTTCTTTACTCTAGGAACTAGCTACCCTGGGAGGGGCAGGCTCTCCAGAGAGTCAGCAAGACCCCAGAGGTCAAAGCATTAAAAATATATCATGAATATAGTACCCAAGGTCTTGATCAGATCCTCAGTTCAGTTCAGTTCAGTCACTCAGTCATGTTTAACTCACTGCAACCCCATGAATCACAGCACGCCAGGCCTCCCTGTCCATCACCAACTCCTGGAGTTCCCTCAGACTCATGTCCATTGAGTTGGTGTTGCCATCCAGCCATCTCATCCTCTGTCGTCCCCTTCTCCTCCTGCCCCCAATCCCTCCCAGCATCAGGGTCTTTTCCAATGAGTCAACTCTTTGCATGAGGTGGCCAAAACATTGGAGTTTCAGCTTCAACATCAGTCCTTCCAATGAACACCCAGGACTGATCTCCTTTAGGATGGACTGGTTGGATCTCCTTGCAGTCCAAAGGACTCTCAAGAGTCTTCTCCAACACCACAGTTCAAAAGCATCACTTCTTCAGCGCTCAGCTTTCTTCACAGTCCAACTCTCATATCCATACATGACCACTGGAAAAACCATAGCCTTGACTAGACGGATGTTTGTTGGCAAAGTAATATCTCTGCTTTAGAATATGCTATCTAGGTTGGTCATAACTTTCCTTCCAAGGAGTAAGCGTCTTTTAATTTCATGGCAGCAATCACCATCTGCAGTGATTTTGGAGCCCCCCAAAATAAAGTCTGACACTGTTTCCCCATCTATTTCCCATGAAGTGATGGGACCAGATGCCATGATCTTCGTTTTCTGACTGTTGAGCTTTAAGCCAACTTTTTCACTCTCCTCTTTCACGTTCATCAAGAGGCTTTTTAGTTCCTCTTCACTTTCTGCCATAAGGGTGGTGTCATCTGCATATCTGAGGTTATTGATATTTCTCCCAGCAATCTTGATTCCAGCTTGTGCTTTTTCCAGCCTTCCATCTTGTGCTGATTCCAGATCAGATCCTAGTAGCTATTAAGGATTCAGTGGATATTCTCTGAAAGAAGGAAAGAAGAGACAGAAGGAAGGGAGAGAGCTGGCTTGTTGAGGACATCTCAGATACCTTTACCATCTTCTCTGGTCCCTTGGGCTGTATGGGAACCCCTATCCCATGACCCAACCATCTAGAAACTCTCTTCCTAACAAGCAACTCAGACCCCTGATTACAGAAATGGGCTCACCAGGGAGCAATATTCCCCCCACTTCCCCCTGCCCCTGGAAGGGAATCTCTTAGATTCAGACAAGATTCTGTTATTTTGTTTTTTTTCCCCCTATATTGCTTGTGGGTTTGTGGACAGGGAATCTGGTCCCATCACTTCAAGGCAAAAAGATGGGGAAACAATGGAAACGGTGACAGACTTTATGTTTTTGAGCTCCAAAATCACTGCAGATGGTGACTGCAGCCATGAAAGTAAAAGACGCTTGCTCCTTGGAAGAAAAGTTATGACCAACCTAGATAGCATATTAAAAAGCAGAGACATGTTTTTCCAGTAGTCATGTATGGATATGAGAGTTGGACTATAAAAAAAGCTGAGCAGTTAAGAATTGATGCTTTTGAACTGTGGTGTTGGAGAAGACTCTTGAGAGTCCCTTGGACTCTCAAGGCATCCAGTCCATCCTAAAGGAAATCAGTCCTGAATATTCATTGGAAGGACTGATGCTGAAGTTGAAACTCCAATACTTTGGCCACCTGATGGGAAGAACTGACTCATTGAAAAAGACCCTGATGCTGGGAAAGATTAAAGACAGGAAGAGAAGGGGACAACAGAGGATGAGATGGTTGGATGGCATCACCGACTCGATGGACATGAGTTTGAGTGAACTCTGGGAGTGGTGATGGACAGGGAGGCCTGGTGTGCTGCGGTCCATAGAGTCGCAAAGAGCTGAACACAACTGAGCAACTGTACTGAACTTGTGGACAGGGAGTCCTGCACAGAGGAAAAAAATTCCAAATACCTCTAAGGGCTGCCAGTGAAAGAAAACCCCCAGCTGACCTCCCCTTCTCCAGCCCCCCAGCTGCCTGGCACTGTACTGTTTCATCCTTCCTGAGGGGATCTCTGAATACAAGAACCACAGTTCATCTCCTGCGCCATCACACAGATGTAAAAATTGTTCTCTGCTCTGCTTTGTTCACTAAACAATACATCCTGGAGTTTATTGCATATCTGCGAAGAGTGACATAGTGCCCTGCAGTTCCAGATGGGCCCCAGTTGATCCAAGCAGATCTCTCCTGATTGACAGCCAACCAGGCTTTTTCCAGTTCCTGCTTCTGTAAATCTTGCTGCCCTGAGATCTTCCCCACCCAGGGATCAAACCCGCCTGTCTTACATCTCCTGCATTGGCTGGCAGGTTCTTTACTATTAGCACCACCTGAGAAGCCTTGTGGAAGGTACACGTGTCAAATTTTCAGGTTGCCACCCAGAGAGATGGTATTGATTTACACCTCCACTGCTGTATATGAAAGGTAACAGGTCTATGTGTCTGTCTGATTTAATGCTTAGCTAGGATGGCAGCTCTTCTAATCCTGGGGTCTGGTTGGGAGATCAAGTCTGGAATTTCAGGTTTGTAATCCACCCCCATCCAACCAACCATCTGACCCTGGGGACACAAAGTGCGTCTGGGAGTTGGGAAGGTGGTCAGGTTACCTCTACAGACCTCAGTATCTTCACCTAAGAATGAGGAGGGGACTATAGCTGGTGATCTAAAAGTTCCCTTCCACCTCTAGTCTTTCTGCCTCTCTGAGTCTCTATGTCCCTATCTGTAAAGTGGGACTTATAGTCCCTGTCCCACTTATCTTGTGATGTAAGGCTGATGTAAAGGTGACGTAGGGATGCCAGGAGGTGGTGGACATGCCTGGAAAGTTAGATGCTCTGCCAAGGAAAGGAGTAAAAACCAACACTCTTGGATTCCCCTTGCCAAACCACCAGCATGGCTTGAGACATATAACAGGTACTCCAAGTTTTAGCCTGAAGAACTATTGTATGGGGAGGCAGAATAATGTTCAGACTGTCCAGAGATAGGCGAGTCTTCACCGATGTTATTCCCTCTGCCTAAAATGTGGTTCCCTCTAAGTATGCCTGGCACACTTCTGTATCTCCAGGAGGGACTAGGGAGCCTGGCACACTGTGGGTGCCCATTAACTCTTTCACTATGAAGGCTGTTCCCAGGACTAGGGTAACAATGCTCTCCTCCAAGGCATCATCTGACTTCAGGGACTGATTGGTGCACAAGCTCCTTGGGATCGTTGCTTTTCTACTCCCTCTTATCCCTTCACTTCCTTTGCCTGGGGTAGGTAGATCCAAAAAAACTTCCTATCCAGGGGTCGATGACCAGAGAAACACACTGGGAAGACAGTAGAAACTGGTGGAGGGTGTGATGACCCAGGGCAGCTGTTGTCAGGAGGAAATGCAAGCCCACTTTTTCCCAACAGATTCTCAAGAGAAGCCATAAATCCATAATTTCCCTGAGTTCTTCTGGCTGTAAAACGTTGGTTACTGAGTTTTTTCTCTGGCCATGGGATTTCCCAGGCAAGAATACTGGAGTGGGTAGCCATTTCCCTCTCCAGGGGATCTTCCCGCCCCAGGGATGGAACTGGTGTCTCTTGCATTGGCAGGTGGATTCTTTTATCACTAGCGCCACCTGGGAAGCCCAACAGCCCAGTTCAGTTCAGTTCTGTTCGGTCGATCAGTCGTGTCCGACTTTTTGCGACCCCATGGGCTGCAGGAGGCCAGGCTTCCCTGTCCATGACCAACTCCGGGAGTTTACTCAAACTCATGTCCATTACAGTTTTGAAATTTTAGAAACTGCAGCCTTCCTTCACTGTAGGGATGAGAAAATTGGGCCCAGAGTGGGGGAGACATTTTCCAGAGACGACACAGTCAAGATCAGAGCCCAGGTCCACTTGGCCACTTTCCTCCTCTATCTGTCTCTCCCTCACTCCCCCTCCCTCTCCCCCGCAGCCCCCAACTCCTCCCCATCTTGACGGTTTCTCTGGCGTGGTCTGCTCTGATCTCTCTGTGCGTCTCTCAGCCTCCGTCTCCATCTCCGAGTCTGTCCTGTGCGCATCTCTGTGCGATTCTCTCAGCATCTCTGCCTTTGTCCCCTACCCGGCCGGGTGTTCTCTTAGACATCAGACCTTCGAAGCTGGATGCAGAAACCACCCTGCTCCAGCATCCGATTCTGCGGCTCGTGCCTCCTCCCCCGGCTCCTCCGCCCGCCGCCCCCGCCGCCCCCGCCCCAGATTTCCGGCGGAGCAGGCAGGCAGGCGGGCCAGCGGGCGGGGTACCCACGGGGCCCGCTGCCGTCAGCGTCCCTTCCCGGCGGCCGCGACCCCTCCGCGCTGACCTCACCCGCACCGCCGCCTCGCGCAGATATAAGCAGCGGCCCGGCGGCGAGGAGGGCAACCGGCGACCCGGGTCCTACCAGCGCTCCTCGACTCCTGACCCGCAGACCCCAGACCCCGAATCTCCGGATCGGAGCCCAGGATCCCGGACCGGTCCGCGGAGCTCGTGCCGGGCAGGTAACCACTCTCGGTCCCTTCTCCCCGCGGGCGGCGTCCGGGGCCCGGGAAAGGGGGGCGCTTTGCCCGCCCTCCAATGCGCCCCGCGGAGAGAAGCGGCTTTGGAGCTCGGAGCGCGCCCGGGAGGGGCGCTGCGCTTCCACCCCCGGGTCTTCCACGGCGCAGGCTGGGTCCCGACGGAGGCTCGGGGCGGGCACAGGGCTGGCGGTCCCTCCCGGCGTGCACGGCCCGGCCTTTGGAGCCGCGCATAGCGGGGAGGTTCGCATCCTACGGCTGCCGGGCTTCCCTAAGCTGGAGGTCCGCGCCAGGATGCCGGGGGCTGCACTGGGCAGTCAGGACACAAGCGGGAGAGCCTGGGAGTTAGAATTCGAATCCGGATCTTACAGACTGTTTACGGTGGCAACCGACCTCAGCCTGAGAATCTCAGTCTCGGAGCTAGAAATAGGATTTAGCCTATTGAAATTAGAACTTGATTCCTAGCCTGGCCCTAGAATCTTAGCGTTAGAAATAGAGTCAGCGTTGCAATCAGAATGCTGTAGAAGGCGTGTTGGAATAAAAACATTGGGAACCTTGAGGGAGAATTTTAGCCTGCGACGCTGCAGGTTAGCGTCCTGGCTGTTGGGCCCGCGCCGCAATCTTGGTGGTTACACTCCTGTCATTGAGAAGTGGTGGTGGAGATGGGGTCCCTGACTCTCGCAGGTAGACCTGGGGGCGGGCAGGCTGTCCAAGCATCCTTAGGGCTGAGGATGCCCAGGACTCAAGGCAGGTCCTCCAGCTGACCTCGCCCAAACGTGGCAGGTGGTCCTGCTCCCGGGAGGGCATTTGAACGGTTGATCCCCCCACAACTCACCCCCAGCCTCGGGTATCCCCCAGGACAGGAAAGAGAGCCATAGAGCAGGCTGGGACGGGAGCGCAGCGGTGTGCCTTTTTTCTCTTCCTGTCTCCCTGCCCCAGACGCCAAGATGCCTGGCCCTTGGTTTCTGCTAGCCATGGCTTTGACCCTGACCCTGACCAGTGTCCCCGGAGGCCTTGCACAGCTGGATGTGGCCCAGCAGGACGTGGACCTGTCCGAGCAACAGGGCCTAGAAGACCTCCTGCGGCAGGCGGAGCGCCTCCTCCTCCTCCGGGAAGACCTCCAGCGACTGCCAGAAGACCAGGATGACAGCGTATCCGGTGAGGGCTGGGACTGTGTGGGGCTGCGGGTTGAGAGAAGGATGCCGGCTGGAGAGGGTTAGGGGAAACCCGGCCACAGAGGAGGGAACGACTTAGTCATTCAGCCTCTTGCCTTTCAGAAACTCCCCCTGGCCACACCTTGGGCAGGTGGTGAGTTGACTGCTTCCTGGGATCAGATTCCTTTTCCATCTCAGTTCTGGGAATATTTCAGAGACCAGACCTTCTGTGGGAAAGAGTCTGTGCCAGGGAGAGAGAGTTTCTTTGTGTGTTACAGTGTGAATTACTAGGCACCTGTTCATACTAGACACCGGTATGCCAAGCACCCTTCTAAGTACTTGAAACCCCTTGTAGCAGGATTTGATCTTCCTAAGCATCAGATCCTAAATCTGTCTGCAATGCAGAAGACCCAGGCTCAATCTCTGGGTGGGGAACATTCCCTGGAGAAGGAAATAGCAACCCACTCCAGTATTCTTGCCTGGAGAATTCCGTGGAGAGAGGAGCCTGGGGGCTACGGTCCATGGGGTCTCAAGAGTCGGACATGACTTAGCGACTAAACCACCAAGCCTCAGATAGGTACTGTTATTACCCTTCCCCACCCCATTTTACTCAGAAGGAAACTGAGGCTCAAAGAAGTTGAGTTGCTTATGGTCACACAGCTGGGGAGTGGAACCAGAGGCCATGGCCTTGACCACCTGTGTGAGTGTGCCTGGGTCTATGAGGCCTGAGAGGCAGGTGCAAGGCCATGAGTCTGGGTGAATGCTGTGGGAATCTGTCTTGCCTGGAAGAAAGGCTGGAGTGGGCATCTGTGGGTCATAGGGTCCCTCACTGGCCCCTTTCCTTCCCCAGAGTCCCAGATCTTTCAACCCGATTGGTTCTCCAAGCGTCAGCATCCTGGCAAAAGGGAGGAGGAGGAGGCAGACGAGGGAGTGGAAGGAGAAGAGGAAGAAGGAGGGGCCGTGGGACTCCGCAAACGGCAGCACCCTGGCCGGAGGGACGATGTGGCGGCATGGGCGGTGGACGTGGGTCAGCAGAAGCGGCAGCATCCCGGCCGGCGCGCCTCCTGGCTTGGTTACGCTGTCACCAAGAGGCAGCACCCAGGCAGACGGCTGGTGGACCCCAGGCCCCAAAGGAGCTGGGAGGAGGCAGGGGAGGACGAGGACGAGGGCGGAGAGCTGATGTCCGAGAAACGCCAGCATCCTGGAAAGAGGGCCCTGGGGAGCTCCTGCGGACCCCGGGGACCCTGCGGCCAAGCCAGCCTTCTGTTGGGCCTCCTCGCTGACCTGAGCCGGGGGCAGGGGGCTGAAGAGAAGCGGCAGCACCCTGGGCGGCGAGCGGCCTGGGCCAGCGAGCCCCTGGAGGAGTGAGCCTGGTTGCCTGTAAACTCAGTTTGTGGTCTAAGAGCGTCTTGAGCCCTGTGCGCCCTACCCCCTGTGACCTGTCTTTTCCCCTCCTCTTTAGATGCCTGACCATACTCCTGAGCCCCCAGTTTACACACATGTCAAACTCTTGGCCTCGCTTGCCTATATCAGGGACTTGAGAAAGCCAGCTGATGAGTTCAAACCCCGTGTCACCCCACTCAGCATCACTGGTGAGGCAACAGGCCCCAGAGTCCCTCTCCCCGACCCCTGCAGGCCTGCTCCCCTCCCTAGCCCTAAGATGAGCGTGCTGTGTCTTCTAAGGGACCCCCAGAGTGGAACAGGGTGCTATTGATGTGAGCAACCAGGGAGGGTAGGTGGAGTTCAAGCCAGCATGTCCAGATCCAGCTTCCAGCCCTTGACACGTGCCAGGATTTGCCATGTTAAACTTCACCCCTGGCACCGAGGATCTCGTTCTCTTCTTGGGCATCCTTTTGTGGTTAGGAAGAGCCCCTCCTCACAGCTGTGTTCCACTTGGGAGAAACATTGTAGGTGGTGCTGTGTTGTGTGGTGGCTGTGGGAATAAACACGTGCAGGAATTTGTAAACGTCACCCTGGAAGTCACGGCTCGTATGTATCCTTCTAGGCACCTTTCTCCTATTCGTGCTAATAAAACCTGCATCTGGATAACATCGGTGGTTTCAGTTATATCTCAGCTGGTGTGGGATTTATCTTTACAGCATTGAGAGGGGACAGGCTGAGAGCTCCCCAGCTCTGCTGAGAAGGGAATCAGGGACTTTGCAGGGGTGAAAAGTCCTCTCCACCATCCTCAGCTCAGAACAAGCTCCAGGGAGGTGGGCGGGAGCTCTGGAGCCCATTTGACACCTGGGGAGACTGAGGCCTGGAGAAGAGGAGGGACTTGCCAGAAGATACCCAGCTAGCTGGGGCAGAGCCACAGGTGTGAGAGGCAGCTCAGGACCCTGACTTGAGTTTGCCTGATTGGTGACAGGGCTGGCCTGGCCCAGTTTTATAATCATCATCGTTCTTGGCAGGAACCAAGAGTTCATGTGTCATCTGGCAGGCACAGTGATGACAAAGGGCCAGGCTATGTTTGCGAACTCAAACCAGGGGCTGAGCAGGGAGGCAGGCTGGGTGTGGGACAAGAGGGAGTGCTGGGGACTTGGGCAACAATGGAAGAGGCCGTCTGACAGCACTTCAACCCAAAAACTTTGACATCCTGTGAATCAAATAATGATAATAATAGTGACATATACCCAACATGTACTATGTGTCAGGCAGTTCTTAAGCACATTACGCATATTGATTCTGATTTTCATAATGATCCTAGGTGTTCCTGTGATTAGGCCAAGTTTCCTAACCAGGAAACCAACGTACAGAAAGCTCAAGTGAAGTGTCTGGGGCTGAATTTGGCCCATTCATGGCCACCTTCCCACTTTTGACTGAAACTCTGAAATTTCCCTGGGTCTTAGACTGTGCGTCACACACCTTCTTTTCTGGTGGGTGGATGGGCTATTTGGCTTTTCTGCAGACAGCATTTGGCCACCTTCCTGGAGCGGGAAAGAAGGGTTGGAAGGGTGTCTGAGACTCAGTTCCCGTCCTCAGGGAACCACAGTTCGGGTGGGCTGGGGTTGGAGGAACTCAGGGCTTATGCCTTCACACTTGCCATCTCCATTAATATCCGCCGAAGTCTGCTGAACTATTGAGGTGTTGATGGATTCTTCTGTTTTTGATGAGGGAACCAGCACAGAGCTTAGGCACCTAGGTGCCTGAAGGTAGGGCTGGCCTTCCCTCCAGATCCTCTGACTCTTCTTCACTGGAGCATCAGGGAAGCGGGGCCCCGGCAGGAAACCCTCTGCTCAGAGACCCTCTGGAAGGCAGACACCCTACTACAGCTAACTTGGGCCACTTAAAGAGCTCTTCCTGGGGCTCAGGGCTTGCAGGTGCTTTCTCAGCCAGTCCCGTGCAGCCCCAAGAAGCTGCCTGTCATGTCCCTTCTTAAAAAAATACACAAGACTGTTTTGTTGTGTCTTTTGCTAATTAAAAGAATGTATTTATTATTTTTGGCTGCTCTAGGTCTTTGCTGCTCTGAGGGCTTTTCTCTAGTTGCGGCGAGCGGGGCCTACTCTCGAGCTGTACAGGCTTCTCATTGCAGTGGCTTCTGTTATGAAGCGTGGGCTCTAGGGTGCGCAGGCGTCACTAGCTGCAATCCCCCGGCTTTAGAGTGCAGGCTTGGTGATTGTGCTGCGTGGACTCAGTCGCTCTGCGGCCCGTGGGATCTTCCCAGATCAGGGATCGAACCCGTGTCTTCTGCACTGGCAGGTGGATTCTTCACTGAGCCACCAGGGAAGCCCTGGTGTGTCCTCCTGAAGTTGAATGGCAGTTGAGTGTGGAGAAATGAAGGGCTTGCCTAAGAGCACACCCTACCCTCTGCTCCTTCCAAATGTGCTTGGTGTGGGTCGTTGTGACCTCTTCAGACATGGGGCCGTTTGAAGAGTGAGACACCCGCTTCCCCAGTCATATAATGATTCCCCTCTACCCCTGAGAGTGATCAGACCATGTTGCAGCTAGTAAAGCACGCAGGGTAGACACAGACGGCAGAGCAAATCCATCTGGCTGAGCAAAGCAGGCTTCCTGGAGGAGGAAACATCCAAGCTGAGTCACAGGATAAACAAGAGGGAAGATATTTCAGGCAGAAATAAAGAGCATAAACAAAGGCCCAGTGGGGAAAAGAATCAGTGTTCCTAGAGTGCTAACGCTGGAAATCTGAAGGGTTTTGGCCCATTCCTTTCTTCGAGGAAAAATGTGGCCCATTTCTCTACCTGTCATCTACCACTGATCACGGCCCCTTAGAAGCATGAGAGAGCAGTGTAGTTTGGGAATGGAATCAAGGAAGCCTTTCTGGGGAAAGGGGCACTTGAGGTGAGCTCTGAAAGATGAAAGAAAAAGAAAACTTCCTAATCATGTACTCTGGGCCCAGACATCAGGCTTTGCCTGATGGGCACTTTTATCCCACTGCTCAGCACATAGTAGGTGATTTGTGAATACCTGTTGAATGAATTAATTACCCATCATAGTCATCTCCAGTTCAAAGGAAAGGATACTAAGAGAGAAGTAAGGTTAGGGCTAGTCTGAACCCTAGAGATGAACTTGGGGTTCATCTCTACCCAACCCCTCCTCTCGCATCAGTGTTTACCACGTCCTGTAAATTTTACCTCCTAGATCCATCTCAAGTCCACCTATTTTCTCCCAGTTCCTCTGGCACCCCCCAGGTCCTGGCCACCATCACTTGCTGGTCTCTGGCTTCCACGCTTGTCCCCAAAAGGCCATTGTCCACACAGTGGCGAGAGAGAAGCAGATAGGACTATGGAAACCATACTGCTTAAGACCTCTTAGCAGCTTCCAACTTGCCCAGAATAAAATCCTTACCACGGCCACCCAGTCGGCCTCTTTTCTGGTTCCTGAACACACCTCAGGACCTTTGTCTGTTTCTCCCGCTGTCTGGAGCCCCCTTTTCTCCTATTCCTCACATTCTCCAGAGCAGTATCCTAGGGTATCCGAGGATACTTGTGAAATATTCTAGGGTACTTCCTGAACTGTGGAGGTTAGAAAGCAGAAACTGCATTTCCCAGACTCCCTTGCAGCTAGAGTTTTGGAATCACATTAAGGTGTCCATGGGGAAGAAGTGAGATTGGGAAGGCTGCTCTGATGATTCCTGCTCGAAAGCAAGGTGATAGTGATCTGTTTCTGCAGCACCTTCCTGCTCTCCAAACTCCAGCTCTGAAAGCATCTAGAGTCAGTTGTTGAAAGCACCTTTCTGGCCAGCTTCGCAGCTATCATAGTATGTTCTTTTCCCTTATAAACAACTTTATTGGTGGTATGTTTTATATATCCTGAGATTTATTCATTGCAGGAATATACTCCAATGATTTTTAGTAAATTTACATAGTGATACAACCATCATCATTAATCAGTTTTAGAACATTTTCAGACCCCCAATAAAAGTCCCATGCCCATTTACAATTAATCTCTCTCCCTACTCTTAGGCCCAGGCAACCACTCATATACTTCTTCTCCATACATTTGTGTTTTCTGGATATTTTATACAAATAGAGTCTATAACATGTGATCTCTTATACCTGGCTTTTTCCGATTGGCACAATGCTTTTGAAGTCCATCCATGATGTAATCTGTCTTGTTACTTTGTTCTTTTTGATTGCTGAATAATATTCCAAGTTGTTGTTGTTGTTCAGTTGCTAAGTCATGTCCGGCTCTGTGTGACCTCATGGACTGCAGCATGCCAGGCTTCCCTGTCCTCCATTATCTCCTGGAGTCTGCTCAGATTCATGTCCGTTGAGTTAGTGATGCTATCTAACCATCTCCTCCTCTCTCACCCCCTTCTCCTCTTACCTTCCATCTTTCCCAACATCAGGGTCTTTTCCTATGAGTCAGCTCTTTGCATCAGGTGGCCAAAGTATTGGAGTTTCAGCGTCAGCATCAGTCCTTCCAATGAATATTCAGGGTTGATTTCCTTTAGGACTGACTGGTAGCGGGTTCTTAAGCTCAGTGATTCCCATGGCGGTCTCCTCATTTTCCTCATTAGAAACAGAGAGAACAGCTTCCCTGGCAGGGCGCTTCTGTGGTATTTTTCTGCAGGATGGCTCCCCCAGCCCTTTGACAATTGCATAAGCACTTCATTCCGAGAGCAATGTTCCAGATATTCAAAGACTGGTACCAGTCAGGCATCAGCCAATCAGGGCACACGTCCGATCAGAATGGACGGATTCTAACACACCTGTGAGGCCACAGCAGTATCGATACAACTTGCTGAATGCCAGCCCTGCTGTGTTAGATCCACGTTTCTGCTTAACATCCCTGGGGCAAAGTGTTTGCTGCGCTCACTCCTGACTCACACTAGGTAACTCCTCCCCCTCCTCAGCTGTCATTTCAGACAACCCTTCATCGGGATGTGGCACCAAACCTCGCCTTCCTTTGCAGCTCTCACAGTTTCTTTTTATATCTGTAGCCTACAGATATAAAACAGTTTACTTGGAGGATGATCCAGGAAGCGATGGTCTCAGAGTTGGGGAGGGATTTGGGGAAGAGAAGGCAATGAACGCAGATGCAGTCGTGAACAGATTTCCCTTGAGAAACTGGAGAACAGGACTCAGAGGGTCCCGCTCGACAGAGTGAGGTAGCTGGAGATTTTCTCCTGACTCTCATTGAGCAGGAGTCAAAGGGGAGTCCTAGGGATGCCAACACCTTGGCACTTTCAGCTTGCTGCAAGCACTGACCGCTGGGGGCCCTGAGGTGGAGAATCTTAGGATGCTATTGTGTATTACCGCAAAGGTGAGCGCTGAGGGGAGGGAGTGAGGGACCCGCAGAATCTGACAGTCTTCTTGGGTGATTTTTTCATAAATGCCTCCTTCGTCACCAAACTCTGCGTTCCATGAGGTGATCACTCTGGTACCCCCAGCACCAAGGACAGTGCCAGTGCAGGGCAGGTGCTTAGAAAACATTTGTTAAACATGAAAACAAAGGTGGAGATGGGAGTTGAAGGTTTCCTGCTTCCCTGATAGCTCAGTTGGTAAAGAATCCGCCTGCAATGCAGGAGACCCCGGTTCGATTCCTGGGTAGGGAAGATCCGCTGGAGAAGGGGAGAGACTACCCACTCCAGTATTCTTGGGCTTCCCTTATAGCCCAGCTGGTAAAGAATCCTCCAGCCATGTGGGACACTTGGGTTCAATCCCTCCTGGGTTGGGAAGATCCTCTGGAGAAGGGAAAGGCTACCCACTCCAGTATTCTGACCTGGAAAATTCCATGGAGTGTATAGTCCGTAGGATTGCAAAGAGTTGGACACGACTGAGTGACTTTCACTCACTCACTAAGTGGCGCAGCAGTAAAGAACCCAACTGCCAATGCAGGAGACATAAGAGATGCAGGTTTGATCCCTGGGTGGGGAAAAACTCGGGGAGGAGAGTGTGGCACCCCACTCCAGTATTCTTGCCTGGGAAATCCCATGGACAGAGGAGCCTGGTGGGCTACAGTCCATGGGGTTGCAGAGAGTCAGACACAACTGAAGGGACTTGGCACGCATGATGCCTGAGAGAGCCGATGGGGCAAACCCAAATGTTGTAGGGCACTACACAGGCACTACAGACCTGTCAGCCTGGCCTCAAGGGTGGCCCTGGAGCTGAGAGCTTGTGTTATGACCCAGTGTCACACTTGCCCAGTGACTCTGCCTTTTAGAGTCTTGGAGGGCGTCAAACAGCCCTCTGCAGGTGGCAGTCTTTAATCTCTACACTGGGACACTAAGAACCTCCTCTGTGCGGGGACTTTCCGCTTACCATTTACAGCCCACTTTATGGGTGAGAGTTGCCTGGTTTAGAGAGGTGAAGCAACTTGCCCAAGGCCATACGTCTCCTGTGGATGCTACCACCAGGCTCACCCCAGTTCTAAAGACTTCAAGGCCGGTGGTTTTTCCTTTCTACCCCTGCCATCCTCATGCACACAGCTTTAAAAGCGGAGGAACGGGGCTTCCTTGGTGGCTCAGTGGTAAAATATCCGCCTACCAATTCAGGAGACGCGGGTGCAATCCCTGATCTGGGAAGATCCCCCATGCAGCTAAGTCCATACGCTGCACTGCTGGCCTGTGCTCTAAAGCCCGGGAGCCCCTGCTCCACAGCGAGAGAAGCCACCGCAATGAGAAGCCTGCCCACCACAACCAGAGGAAAGCCCACACAGCAACGAAGACCCAGCACAGCCAAAAATAAATAAATATTTTAAAAGCTGGGAAGCATCCCTTCAAGGAGCTGCCTCTCACAGAATCCAGCGAGGCCGCCTGACCTGCTTTGCTGTGAGCCATCCCCCTGTCACGACTTCCTCTGATATGTGTTCTTGAATTAATTCCTTCTGCAAACCGTATTTCGATTAATTAGATGCAATCAGAGGACCGCTTTGCCAAGAGACTCAGTTCCTGCTCGGGCCTCTCGGGGAGTGGGGTGGGTTGGGGGAACACGTGGGGCTTCTAACCTGAAGGATGTTGGCAATTAGAACCCATTTCGATCACCCGGGTATGAGCTGACTGCCTTGGAGAACATCAATTAGCTCAGTGGCTAAACTGTGCTGAGAGCTACAGGTTACCAAGGGGACCTGTGGTCAATGCCAGGATTTAAGTGGCTCTAGTCTTCGGGGATCATCTTTCCTGAATAGCGGCCATATTCTGGGGCTGTTGATTATCGGCAGGCTGATTAGACCCTGTCCATGGAGGAGAGTGAATTCCTAATTGCCAGCTGCTGAGGAGGCGAGCTTCCCGGCACAGACGCAGGTACACCCCGTCCAAGGTGCCAGACAGAGGCAGGCAGGCTCACGTCAGGGGGCAGCCGCGTTAGGCCGGTAGCCAGAGAGACGGCACAGGACACATGCCGGGCTCCGCCTGGTCTCCCCTAGGAGGAGTGTGGGGTCTTGGGGTGACCCTGGAGAACATGGAGGCCCAGGCCATCCTTGGGAGGATAAAGGAGACGCCAACCTAAAGACAAAAGGGAGCCCCTGCTAGTGCCAGGCTCTGAGCTGATAATCGTAAGAGTTATTGTTGTTCAGTCGCTAAATCGTGTCCGACTCTTTGCGACCCCACGGACTGCAGCATGCCAGGGTTCCCTGTCCTTCACCATCTCCCTGAGCTTGCTCAAACTCAAGTCCATTGAGTCGGTGATGCCATCCAACCAGCTCTTTCTCTATCTCCCTCTTCTCCTGCCCTAAATCTTTCCCAGCTTCAGGGTCTTTTCCTATGAGTCAGCTCTTTGCATCAGGTGGCGAAAGTATTAGAGCTTCAGCTTCAGCATCAGTCCTTCCGATGAATATTCAGGACTGATTTCCTTGAGGATGGACTGGCTGGATCTCCTTGCAGTCCAAGGGACTCTCAAGAGTCTTCTCCAACACCACAGTTTAATAATCATAATAGTCAGTGCTAATTGAGCTCTTTAATTGAGTGCTGAAGAATTGGTGCTTTTGAACTGTGGTGTTGGAGAAGACTCTTGAGAGTCCCTTGGACCGCAAGGAGATCCAACCAGTCCATCCTCAAGGAAATCAGTCCTGAACAGCTATGGATGCTGTGCTGGCTCTTAGGCGATGGGGCTCGGACGACCCCTCAGGTCCTAAAACCCTTTAAGGGGATTCACAAAGTTTTCACTTTCCTAGCTGTGCATCTGTGTGAGGCCAGGTTGTCTTCATGTGTTTGCATCAAAATTTAATCTGGTAAGTAAACACAAAAGCAGATAAGAGAATCTAGTTGCCTTCCATTAAGTTGGACAATGAGAAAATCTGTAAAATTGTACACCAACGCCACTTCTCTCGTGAATTTTTTTTTGTTTGTTTTGGAAACGCGATTATTTCCTTAAAAATATTTTAGTTAACACACTATGTATTAGTTGTTTTAAAATATTCTCACTTGGATTTCTCATACGGGAAACATCAATAGGTATAATCCAAAGTTCTTTGAGGTCTCAAATAAATTTTAAGTACCTAAAGAGGTGCTGAGAGAAACTTGATTGAGATAAACATACACACACACACACACACACACACACACACACACACACAATCTTAAGAAGAGCTGGACTTAGCAGTCCTGTGTGCTACATATTCTTGTAAGGGCTTTATGTATTTTGAACTATTTAGTCTTCATAGCCAGGAGGTAACTGTTACAATTATCCATATGGGGAAACTGAGGCACAGAGTGGTTCAGTCTCTTACCCAAGGCCACATGTTCAGAACAGGGTGGAGCCCAGTTGCCAGCCCAGGCCTCCAGGCTTCCATCTGAGCTCTTGGCCAGGCCTCTGCACTCTGCTTCCAAGCAGCATGCACCCTGGGGCGGGGAGGAGGAGGGGAGATGGGGTCAGGCTGCACAGAGCTTAGGGCTTACGGGATTTGATGGCATCAGTGTAAGTTTCCCATGATAAGTACATTTCTGCACAGAGAGATACAGCGCTTTTGCTGGATCACACAGCCAGGAGAGGGCTCCTCACTCCTCAGTTCTGAGCCAAACCCCAAGGACCACCTTCTCACCGCCCTCAACAGTGACCAACTGACTCAGGGATGGGCCACGCTCAGCTGATGAGAGCTGGCTTCAGAGCTTTGGTGGGGACATTTGTCCGGAGGCTCTTTTTCCCCTCACAGGTTGCTGAACTGGTAGGAGGTTACCCTGGAGCTGCTGGGGGCCACCAGGCCAGTGCAAAGCAAGAACCTGGCTGAGAATCCTCACTGATCAGAAGACAGACAGGCGATGGAGAGACTGAGACCCAGCTCCAGCACTGCCTTATACCCTTGGCCTTTCCAGTGACATAAGCCAATGAATTCTGTTTTCTCTCAAGTCATGTGTGTTTCTTTAAATATAACACAAGTTTAACATCATCCGTACATGTCACCCTTTTATTTATTTCTTTAGCTTGCCAGGCCGTAGTTGCGGCATGCGAACTTTAGTTGCGGCATGTGGGATCTAGTTCCCTGACCAGGGATCAAACTTGGTCTTAGGTGTCGTGAAGATTGAATGAGATGTGGCATGTGAATCATGTAATTTGGGAACTGACTCACAGTAAATTATCCTAAAATGCCGGCTCCTGGGATGATCACTTTATTAGTTTGCATTTAATTTTTGTTGAGGGAAGAGTTTTGAGCTGTCATACAATTCTCAAAGGGGTCTACGATCCCGGAAGTTCAAGAACCATTGGTTTGGGAATCCAAGGAGCGTGGGTCGGATATTACGATAAATGATCACGTCTTGCTTTTGCAAAGTCTGCCAGCATGGCGCCCTGTGATTGCCTCTGTGGGGGTCAGGATGCTCGCCCTAGCCAGGATGAGCCCCCCGCCAGCTTATCATCCCTCCCCCTGGCCCTGCGTCCCTGTGACCTCAAAGCTCCAAAATGCCTCATTAGTGCCTGGTGAGAGCAGAGCCAGCAAGTGGGGCTGCCTCTGGCCTCCGTGGAGCACACCCCTCATTAGAGCAGAAGGAAGCGTCTCATCTGACAGCGGGGTGGCCAGGGCCGGCGGTCCCTTTGTGTCTGGGCCCGATGACTCAGGGAACGCCAGCGCAGAGCCGTGGCACCGGGCCCCACTCCCACTCCCACTCCCATGATTCTCCAGCCCCAGCGACCAGCACTGCAGCTGGCATTTACTGAGGTGATAAACTAGGTATTTACTCCTTGGTCCTCCTGGTCTGGCCAAGAGAGGCTGAATCAGAACGCAAGGCCTCAGGGAGGGAGACAGAGCCAGGATTCAGATGCCTTGCCCCTGCTCCAAACCCTTGCGGTGCAGAGTTGGGGGGTCGGGAGGGACAGATGGAAGTTGGGGGGCAGACTTGATGTCTGGCAGACAGGCGGGCCCTCTGCTCTGCCACTCTCTGGCTTCGGTGTTAGGCAAGTCATTTCTGCTGTCTGCAACCCAGTGTCCTCAACTGTAAGGGGGGGATGAATAATCATACCTGAACCGCGACCCTGCAGAGAACTCATTTCACAAGTTTGCTCGCGTTTCTGTCCTGCTGACATCCCCAAGCCGCGCTAACCTCAGCTCTCAAACACAGGCGGGGTCAAGGCCCGCCGTTTAAGGTCCTTTGTGAGCCAGACCCTGCCTACTGCTCCTGTGTAAGCAACCACCCAATCACCCATCTTACCCAATCACTCTGTACAGATGAAACGATTTCTCTCCTTCACCCATGCAATACTACCACTTGGCCTGGAATTCTTCAGCCTCTCTTTTTGAAGTTGGAAAATCCCGACTTCAGGCTCAACTCGGGCACCTGCTCATCAGGAAGCCTTCCGTGACCTCCTCCCAGCATTGCATCAGGCAACTCCTTGGGGATCCCACCTGCCAGAGCTGGACAGACCTGGGCCCAGGATCCTGGGGATCCATCTAGAACTGCCCATCTCAAAGCATGATCCAGCATCATCCAGAAACTTGTGAGAAACATGACTTCTCAGCCTCCACCCTGGACCTTCTGAATCAAAACTGGGAGCACGGCCCAGCAATCTGTGTTATAAAAAGCCCCCCACGGAATTCTGAAGTTCAAGTCTGAGAATCACTGGTCTAAGCAGCTGCATTTTCTGCATTTGAAGTGCCTTATGACCTGGTCTCACTCCAGCAGCTGCTGCAAGAGGGAGGGGTCCGTGCCTCCCCTGGGTGCCGCCCGCTAACAGAATTGTTACAGATGAGAACTGTCTCTGACCCATCCTCTCTCCCACTTCCTGGAGATACTCAACCAATTCTGAATTGTAACTTTCTTTTATTGGCAAAGAAGAAATTTCAGCACCGGTCTTATTCATTTCTCATCAGACTCTCTTCCATCCCAATCCTGCCAGGCTGGGACCTGCTGAGTTTGAGAATCAAAACGCCAGTCAGCTGCCTCTTCAGGAAAACGTTGTCAATTTTGCATGGCTCCCCTCAGACACACCAAATGTTGTCTGGAAAAATACTTCTTTTCTCCTCTTCTCTCACCCAGCAACTCACCACTGTGGCTCAGAAAGCTGGGAAGGTCTCAAACATTTTCAGAAGAGTCACTTCCCTCAATCTAATCCCCTCCCTGCACTCCTGGAATCTGCTAACTTCTTGTACTAGGAAGTTCTTCTTGGTGTCTAACTGCACTCTTTCTTGCTGTCACTGGCTCCAAACCAGTCTGTGATTTATAAGAAACAAGTGGTTTTATCTCTGTTTTTTGTCATTGTTCAGTAGCTAATTCATGTCTGACTCTGCAACTCCAACACGCTAGACCTCTCTGTCCCTCGCTATTTCCCAGAGTTTGCTCAAACTCATGTCCATTGAGTCAGTGATGCCATCCAACCATCTCATCCTCTGTCGTCCCCTTCTCCTTTTGCTTTCCATCTTCCCTAGCATCAGGGTCTTTTCCAACTAGTTGGTACTTCTCATCAGGTGGTCAAATTATTGGAGCTTCAGCATCAGTCCTTCCAAAGAATATTCAGGTCTGATTTCCTTTAGGATTGACTGGTTTGATCTCCTTGCCATCCAAAGGACTCTCAAGAGTCTTCTTCAGCTCCTAGGCATCAATTCTTCAGTCCTCAGCCTTCTTTACGGTCCAACTCTCACATCACTAGTGGAAAAACCATAGCTTTGACTATACAGACCTTTGTCAGCAAAGTGATGTCGCTGTTTTTTAATATGCTGCCTAGGTTTGTCACAGCTTTCCTTCCAAGGAGCAAGCACCTTTTTATTTCAGTGACGGTTGCCATCACTGTCCGCAGTGATTTTAGAGCCCAAGAAATCAAAATCTATCACCACTTCCACTTTTTCTCTGGAAACTAGCCAAGGGCCAGGCACACAGCAGGCACTCAATAAATGGTTTATTCACTTAGAAATAGTAGGGTAGGGGGGAGGAAATGGGTGGATTAAGAATAAACTTTGACAATCGAAAGTGAACATTTACTCTGAGCATTACGTTAAGTGTCTCAGATCTAGTCAAAGAGCCAACGACTTTACGAGGTAGATGGTATCTTATTCCTATTTTACTTGTGAGGAAACTGAGGCTCAGAGAGATGAAGCAATGTGTGTGAGTTCACACGGCAATTTTGTGACCGATCTGGTATGTGAACCCAGGAGAATATTGGGGGCTCCTTCCTGGATGGTCCTGTGAGTGTTGCTGGGGTGTGGTGGGCAGGCAGCTGTCTCCAGAAGTACTCAGCCCCTGGAGATTTTGGATGCGTGGGAGCAAGGCCCGAGGCAGAGACAAATGAGGCCCATTCGTGTCCTCCGATGAAGGGCTTCTGAAGCTGGCAGGAGGAGGCGGCGGAAGATGCTGTCAGGAGCTGGCGCGGTGGAGGAGAGGCTGCCACCGAGACAGCAAGTGCCAACAGGTCTGAGTAAGAAACCCCTTTCCTCACACCCGGCTGGGGCTTCTTTTAGAGCAAAGCTTCAAGACCAGTGACAAGCAGCAAAGACAGAGCAAGCCTCCCTAACACTCCCCCGCACACCCTGCCAAAGCACACAGCTGTTGACGTAAAGTTCCTCCTTTCTTCCCCCCAAACCCACCCTCATTCACTCAAGTAACAGATGTCGTTGTAAAGAAAAACCGTGCAATGGGAAAGCTGTTGAGTTGAGTTTATTCAGAATCTCACTGAGGACCACAGCCCAGGGGGCAGTCTCTCAGGCTGAGGAACTGTTCCAGAGAGGTAAGGGGGGGAGGTCAGTGTCTATGTGATTTTGGGGAAGTGGGTACCGGCCACCAAGCACACACCTTGGTACGAGGAACAGGCAGCTTAGTAAATGGTTTTAGTGCTTTCTTTCTTTCTTTTTTTAAAAAATAAAATATTTATTTATTTCGCCACACAGGATCTTAGTTGTGGCCTGTGGGATCTATATCCCCGACTAGGGATCCAACCCAGGGCCCCTGCTTTGGGAGATCAGAGTCTTAGCCACCGGACCATCACGTAAAGTCCCCATGCTTTTACAAAATATGGGAAGATGCAAGAGTTTGGCTTCATAAAATTCTCTCCTGCAAATATCTAACTGTCTGAAGGCCTGTTCTGCCAGTTCTCCCGCAGCACTGCTGCTGCTGCTGCTGCTGCTAAGCCGCTTCAGTCGTGTCCAACTCTGTGCGACCCCATAGACTACAGCCCACCAGGCTCCCCCGTCCCTGGGATTCTCCAGGCAAGAACACTGGAGTGAGTTGCCATTTCCTTCTCCAATGCATGAAAGTGAAAAGTGAAAAGTGAAAGTGAAGTTGCTCAGTCATGTCCGACTCTTAGCGACCCCATGGACTGCAGCCCACCAGGCTCCTCCGTCCATGGGATTCTCCAGGCAAGAGCACTGGAGTGGGGTGCCATCGCCTTCTCCTCTCCCGGAGCACAGAGTGCCTCAATTCCTGATCTCCACCCTGAACCCCCGGCAGGCTGTCCTGAAGGTCAGGAACTGTAGTGCCTTGTGCCTAACCCTTGCAGACCCGGAGGGCAAGCGCCATTCTTCAGTGGGCATAAAGTAATACATTATTGTTTAAAAATGCAAAAATCAGAGTCTCCTTTTGTAACTCGCCACCTCCTGCTACCCCGGGTTCGGAGGTTGCTGGCCCCGGGGGCCTTGCTCCCAGGAAGGGATGGGGCCCAGGGGAATAAGGAAGAGGGTGTGTTACTGTGTGACGTCATGGTAATCCTTGCACACAGTTCACAGATGTGTCCATTTCACGAGGAACATCTCCAGACAGACTAGGAGCCGGAAGGGTCCAGAGGAGTCTGGGGGTCAGCACAGCACACACGCCACTGAGGGGCGGTCGTTCAGACAGGGAGATGCGGGAGGGCTTTTCAATGTGGGTTCTCTGGTGGTTCAGATGGTAAACAGACTGCAATCGGGGAGACCTGAGTTAGATCCTGGATCCGGAAGATCCCCTAGAGACGGAAATGGCAACCCACTCCAGTACTCTACACTTTCGGTGTAGATTTTGTTATTCTGCCTGGTGTGGTGACGCCCACGGACTTGGAAAAGGCAGCTTAGGAATTCCTGGGCGGTCTAGTGGTTAAGACTCTGCGCTTTTCACTGCCGAGGGAGTGAGTTCAATGAAACTAAAATTCTGAGAGAGAGATGGAGATACAGAGAGAGAGAGAGAGAAAGAAAGAAAAGACACTTTGCGTCTCAGTTTCTGTGAGGAGAGGGTCCCACACTCCGGAGGAGAGCAGGCGGGCATGGTAGGGGGGAAGCACCGGGGTTGATGGAAGGCAGGGAGAGGGAATACGTGGGCAGGAGCCTTTACTGTGGTGTCTGTAGGAAGGAACGGGCGAGCAAGGAAGGTAAGCGGAGCTGAATAATTCCAGTGGGCTCTGGGGAGCAGGGGCTGTCCCTAGCTGGCTGGGGCCTGGCCCTAAGTGGGCGTGGTGGTGGTGGTCCAGGGTGTGAGAGCTCCTCTGGATGGTTTCATTTGCATCTAAAAGGCACTCTCCCAGGTAACCTTTTCTGAGCCCTAGGAACTGCCTACCCTGGAAGGACAGCCTCTCCAGAGTCTGCGAGCCCCCACAGTTGGTGGCATCAGAAATAAGGGAAGGTAGGGGACTTTCCTGGCAGTCCAGCGGTTAGGACTCCATGCTTCCAATGTAGGGGGTGTGGATTTGATCCCTGGTTGGGGAACTAAGATTCCCACATGCCACCTGGCATGGTAAAAGGTAAAAGATTCAGTTAATACAAGGAGGAGCCAGGAACTCTGGGTCTGAGGCTGGCAGGCTAAGGGGGAGGGTCCCACACCAGGATCTGCTGTCATCTGTGATCTCGTGAGAGGGGCAGGAAGGACAGGACCTGACCTCTGGCTGTGTGTTGAGGAGAGACGCCAAGGGCAAAATGCCAGATGTGCTGGGCACATGGTAAAGCCTCAGTGTTAGCTGAAAGCATGAAGGCTGAGTCTCGAGAAGGAAGCATAAATACCAGCAAGGGTGGCCTCTGCTTTTGCACATTTTCATGCATCACCGGGGCGCACACACACACTCTCACGCCTTGTCTCCTATTATTTGATGTAAACGTTATTGTCCCCTCTACTCCTTGCCCTAAGCCACTGTAGCGTCACAAGACTGTGCCGATAGAGCGCCATCATTCACTTTCACACTCCCCTGGTGCTTGATATCTAGGTTATTTTCAGTGGTTCTCCATTACAAACTGTGCCGCGATGAGCAGCCTTGTGCAGACGTGAGAGATTCTGTGGGATAGAACACCTAGAAGTGAAATTGGTGGCGGTGGTTTAGTCGCTAAGTCGTGTCCGACTCTTGCGACACCATGGACTGTAGCCCGCCAGGCTCCTCTGTCCATGGGGATTCTCCAGGCAAGAATACTGGAGCGGGTTACCATTTCCTTCTCCAGCGGATCGTCCTGACCCAGGAATTGAACCCAAATCTCCGGCATTGCAGGCAGATTCTTTATCGACTGAGCTACAAGGGAAGCCCCAGAAGTGAAACTGAAAGTGAAGTGAAAGTCACTCAGTCGTGTCCGACTCTTTGCAACCCCATGGAATTCTCCAGGCCAGATTACTGGAGTGGGTAGCTTTTCCCTTCTCCAGGGGATCTTCCCAACCCAGGGATCGAACCCAGGTATCCTGTGTTGCAGGCGGATTCTTTACCAGCTGAGCCACGAGGGAAGCCTCAGAAGTGAAATTGCTAAGACAAAAAATGGACAGGCATAATTTTTGTAAATCCTGCCGATTGTTCTACAACAGTCTGTACGCAATTTATACTCCCACCAGAGTGAATGAGATTTGTGCGTTCTCATTTCCCCATGCCATTCCCAACACTGGATATTAACAGCTTGTAATATTTTTGAAATTAACCCATTTCTATTATTTTGGTGGGGGGGCACGCCTTGCAGCATGCAGAATCTTAGTTCCCTGACCAGGAATCGAGCTCACACCCCCTTGCAGTGGAAGCTCAGAGTCTTAACCACTGGACTAGCAGGGGAGTCCTGAAATTAATCTATTAATGTTTCTAATATATATTCCACTTGGTCCCCAATGTGGTTCGCGATAGTTTTTACTCAAAGATATGTGAAGGAAGCACTCTAGAATCGTATGTAAGTGGTATAGACTCCAGAGTTGGACCACTTTGGTTCAAATGCCAAGGCTGTGTGACCTTGGCAAGTTTCTTACCTTCTCTGCACTTGTGATAGGATGAGACAAAGAAGGGTGTGGTATACGGTAGCCATAAAGACGCCCCTCTGAGGTCTCCAAGGATGAGGCGTGTCACCGACTGCTTCAGCTGCCTGTATGGAAGGAGACACAACATTCCTGCGGAGACCAGGCTCCCGTGTGCTGCTCCCAGCCAGTGACCGAGAGCAGCAGGCCCTTCGCCAGGGACAGGACACCCCACGGGCTTGACTTCCTTCTTTGACTCTCTTGCCCCCCTTTTATAAGGACACTTTTGATTACACTTAGGGCCCATCTGGATAACGCAGCATCATCTCCCCATCTCGAGATCCTTAACTCAGTCCCATCAGCCAAGTCCTTCTGACAGGCACGGTAGCAGTCACGGGTTCTCTGCATCTCGGGGGCCATTATCAGCCTACTGCACTGCCCACCTTCCCTCTTTCCCTCTCCTGCTCATGGAAGCCAGGCCTGTGGTTGGGTGCCTCTCCCAGGTGCCTCCAGATGACGTAGAGGGTGCTCAGTTAAATGTCGGGTGCACTGAACGATGCTTAAATAGACAAATGCATGGGACACAGTGCATAGAACTTATCCTATAAAACGATTCATTGTTCATCCGACATCCTGACATTCAAATTCAACTCAGTGTCCTGAAATGTTTGTTTCTTCAGTCTGCTGACTTTAATATTGTCCCCAGGTTCCTGCGTGGGTACAGCCATGCCCTGGCTGAGGTGTGAGGAAGGCTGACTGCCCACATGGAGGGCAGAGGGTGTCTGGGGACCAGGACACCAGGAGCCCCCACCCTGATTCTGTGCCTCTCCTGCCTGGACCAGGCTGGGCATCCTCAGCCACAGATGGGGCTCTGACACTGGCGCCTCCATCTTGGACACTTCCTTCTGTTAACCTATTCTATCTCTTTTAAAAATTGATTTATTTGGGGGCCTTCCCTGTCAGGTCCAGGGGTTAAGACTCCAAGCTGCCAATGCAAGGGGCATGAGTTCAATCCCTGGTTGGGGAACTAAGATCCCAACTGCCCAGCAGTGCCGCCAAAAAAGAAAAAAAGACAAAAAAAAGGAGATTTATTTTTAAAAGTGAAAGAAAAAAAGTCCAGAGGACCTAGAGGTAGCTACTTTTACTAGGTTCTTGTGAATCCCTCTAGAGATATTTTAAGCATTTTCAGCATCCATATGCTGCCCTTGACTTAGAATTAACCCCCTCCATTCCTATTCTCTGCAACCCTGAAAGGCAGCCTCTAATCCCAGATCCCACGTGCCCTCCCAGGTGTGGTGAGTGCGCCCCTGGGTCTGCACAAAATGATTTGGAGTGGAGCATGGCTTGAAGTTTTAACAGTTCAACTTCTATTTAAATGTGTCCTAAAGAAAACAGACCAGTACATCCCACACAGAATTTTCCATCTGCCTAAAATGGGGTTAAAATTTAAAAGTGTGCTGTGTTCAAGGTAAATAATGGGCAATCTGCAAAAAGGGTGAAACTACAGGAGGCTGAGGGACAGTTTGGAACTTGGCTTGTGGTTATTAACATGACCAACCGAGACAGCATATTAAAAAGCAGAGACATTACTTTGCCAACAAAGGTCTGTCTAGTAAAAGCTATGGTTTTTCCAGTGGTCATGTATGGATGTGAGAGTTGGACCATAAAGAAAGCTGAGTGCCGAATAATTGATGCGTTTGAAGTGTTGTGTTGGAGAAGACTCTTGAGAGTCCCTGGGACTGCAAGGAGATTCAACCAGTCCATCCTAAAGGAGATCAGTTCTGAGTGTTCATTGGAAGGATTGATGCTGAAGTTGAAACTCCAATACTTTGGCCACCTGATGCGAAGAACTGACTCATTTGAAAAGACCGTGATGCTGGGAAGGGGACGACAGAGGATGAGATGGTTGGATGGCATCACCAACTCAATGGAGACGAGTTTAAGCAAGCTCCGGGAATTGGTGATGGACAGGGAGGCCTGGCGTGCTGCAGTCCATGGCGTCGCAAAGAGTCAGACACGACTGAGCGACTGAACTGAACTGAACTGTTAAACAGGCGGGTCAAGAAAGTGAGATCCATGCTTTGCGCCTAGAATGAGCCCAGCCCAGCGGTTGGGAGAGGAAGGCTGGGTTCCTGAGCTGCGAGTCTCAATCTTGGTTGAACATCGGAATCGCATGGGAAGTGTTAAAAACCTCAGTGTCCAGGCTGCGTTCCAGATCAACTTGAGGGTCCAGACCCAGCGTTAGAATTCTTTAAGCCCCACCAGGGACAGGTGTGCCGTTCCTAGAGCTTCCCTGAGCCTCTCAGGAGAAGAGGATGTTGGGCGCCCCCTGCTGGCGGGAGGAGCCACGTTCTCCCAGCCTGGTAGGACTTGCTGGCAGACTCGGGGTCTTAGCTACACGGAGGAGAGGTTTCTTCCGTTTACCTAAGCTGTGCTCCAGGCTGCCTTTTCACAGCTGCTGCTGCTAAGTCACTTCAGTCGTGTCCGACTCTGTGCGACCCCATAGAAAGCAGCCCACGAGGCTCCCCCGTCCCTGGGATTCTCCAGGCAAGAACACTGGAGTGGGTTGCCATTTCCTTCTCCAATGCATGAAAGTCAAAAGTGGGAGTGAAGTTGCTCAGTCGTGTCCGACCATTGCGACCCCATGAACCGCAGCCTACCAGGCTCCTCCTTCCATGGGATTTTCCAGGCAAGAGTAACAGCTAGAGGATGCTATTTAAAGCAGGAGGCTGGAAGGCACGTGGGAGGCCACTAGGTCTCGTGCATGGGCTCAGGATGCAGGCAAAGGACGTGTCCCAAATTCTGATCCTCAAAGTGTCACCAAGGCCAAACAAAAATAGGAGCGGAAGGCAGAGGCCAGATGGCATGGGGCGTGGAGGAGGCTCTAACTGAAATGCTTAATACACCTGATGATAGTTTCTTTTTCTCCCAGCTAAACGCTTACCCATTCCCATGCTCTGGCATTTCTACACATGAAGTTGAAGGTCACGCATAATTCAGCGATTCATCCATTCTACAAACGTCACCCGGGCCAGGCCCTTTGCAAATATAATAATAGCTCACACGTATTGTGCGCTTACTTTGTGTCAGGAGCTGTTCTGTGTGTTCTGCACATAGTAACTCATTTGATCCTCGTACAATCAATCCTAAGTGAAAGTGCTAGTCACTCAGTTATCTCTGACTCTCTGTGACCCCCTGGACTGTAGCCTGCCAGGCTGCCCTGTCCATGGCATTCTCCAGGCAAGAGGACTGGAGTGACCCACCATTTCCTACTCCAGGAGATCTTCCCGACGAGGGACTGAGCCTTGGGTCTCCTGCATTGCAGGCAGATTCTTTACCATCTGAGCCACCAGGGAAGCCCTGCAATCCTATGAAGAGGGTCATTATCCCTATTTTACAGGTGAGGGAACTGATACACAGAGAGGGTCAATAACTCACTCCAGTTCTCACAGCTGGAACGTCCCAGGGCATGACTAGGACGGTTCCTTCCTCCGGAAGGTCGCTGTCGGGTGGGGTGACAGACCAGGAACTCACAAGAGATGAATTGCCCCCTCTGTCTGGGAGAGTTTGGGGAGGGCAGGCCCTTGAAATGGGTTCTAAAGGTTGGGTAGGAGTGCTGTGTGCGCTCAGTCGTGTCTGACTCTTTGTTCCCCCCATGGACCATAGCCTGCCAGGCTCCTCTGTCCGTGGAATATTCCCGGCAAGAATCCTGGAGTGGGTTGCCATTTCCTACTCCAGGGGATCTTCCCCACCCAGGGATCGAACCTGTGTCTCTTGCATCTCCTGCATTGGCAGGCGGATTCTTTACCACTGCACCACCTGGGAGGTCTGAGTGGGAGTCAGCTAGGTTGACAGCGGGTGGGAGGAAAGGGAAGGGCCATTTCAGGCCGCACATTCACTCACTGAGCCCTGCAACACTCACTGAGGGCCTACTTTGTGCCATTATGGTTGGGCGCTGAGATGCGGCAGCAAACAAGGCTGAGTTGCTACCACGTGTGGCTGGCTTCCGAGAGAGAGGCAGGCAGGCAGTAAACACAGGCACATTCAGAAGAGATGAAGGATGCCAATGCCGGACACGGGCATAGAGGTCAAGGGGTCAGGGCACGGGAGAACAGCCAGGAACAGGGGAGGCGAATGAGGCTCCCTGAGTCCAGAGAGGAGGCCAGTGATGCCCAGTCTGGGGGTGAGCACCCCCTTCAACTCTGCACAGCGTGGGTGTCCTCCTAGCCCCCCACCCCAGGCGAGGAGAGAAGCAGGCATATTCTAGATCCACTGGGGAGCAAAAGCCAGCCGGACTTACTGATGGGTTGGGAGTGAGGTGTCAGAGAGAGGGGTCAGAGACGACCTCAAGGCTTTGGGCTGGAACAGCTAGCTGAATGGAGGTGCCATGGACCCCCACGGACAGGCTGCGGTCAGAGCCGGTTTGGGGGTGGGGGTCTCCGAGAGAACAGAACCCCCGTGAGCTCTGCTGAAAGTACAGGGCGTCCTGCCGTCCGAGCTCACCAGCTGCTCAGCAGAGCCCCCGCGAGAAAAAAGGGGCTCACGTTCAGCGGTGCAGGGGCTTGGTCGGGGGGAGCGCGAAGTGGCTGACTCTCCCGCCCCAGGTCGCTGGGGTGCTCACCCGCCTCTGATGGACAGCAAGGGGCGGCCTCGGAAAGCAAAGGAAGGGCGCCGGAACCCAGGAGGGCTGCATAGCTCTTACACGGTCCTATGGCGCCTCCTGGTGGCTGGGTAGGCTCCTCGCAGCCCTCTGCTCACCCTGTGTGCACAGCCCACAAAAAGATTATTTAGCCACTAAGTCGTGTCCTACTCTTTGGGACCCCATAGACTGCCAGGCTCCCCTGTCCTTCACTCTCTCCCAGTTTGCTCAGACTCATGTCCATCGAGTCGGTGACGCCATCCAACCATCTCATTCTCTGTCATTCCCTTCTCCTCCTATCCTCGATCTTTCCCACCATCAGGGTCATTTCCAACAAGTTGGCTCTTCGCATCAGGTGGCCAGAGTATTGGAGCTCTGCTTCAGCATCAGTCCTTCCAATGAATATTCAGGACTGATTTCCTTTAGGATGGACCGGTTGGCTCTCCTTGCAGTCCAAGGGACTCTCAAGAGTCTTCTCCAACACCATAGTCCGAAGACAACCATTCTTTGGTGCTCAGCCTTCCTTATGGTCCAGTTGTCGCATCAAAAAGAGTAGGGTGAAAAGGCCTCCCCCTCAACCCAGCTCCCCCTCCCCAGAGGCAACTACAGCTGGAATTTGTTTCCCTCCAGAGACTCAGCGCCTCCTTTACAGCGACACTTACCTAAGGGTTTACTCTGCGCCAAGCACACGTGGTGTCTTTATCCTCTGCCTCCCTTCCCAGCACAGAGGCCTGCCCCTCTCCTCCTGCAATCCTTGCCCCTTTCCCCCACCTCCCTCAGAGGACAGGCAGAGGCCTCCATGACGGCCATGATATGCCTCCTGCCTCGGGCCCGCTGATCTAATTCCTATAACCCCCTCGCTCCCTGTTTCACCCACACTGGCCTCTTTGTTGTGTGGCGTTGTTTAGTTGCTAAGTTGTGTCTGACTCTCTGCGACTCCATGGACTGTAGCCCTCCAGGCTCCTCTGTCCATGGGATTTCTGTCCAGGCAGGAATACTGGAGTGGGTTACCATTTCCTTCTCCAGGGACCAACTTCTTTCGATTTTTTAAACTATGGTAAACATATACATTATATTTATTATTTTAACCCTTTTTTTTTGAAAACAAGAGCTCAATTTTTTATTTTAACCCTTTTTAAGTGCACACTTTAGTGGCATTAAATACAGTAACAATTTAGGATAACTGGCACCACTGCCTACACCCAAACTTTTTCATCATCCCTCCACAAATCTGCCCTCCTGAAACTCCCCCCTCCTCCTCGGGTAACCGCTACTCAACTTTCTGTCTCCGTGAGCTTGCTAGCAAGTGCAGTCATAGAGTATTTGTCCTTCTGTGTCTGGCTTACTTCATTCAGCATGATGAAAATGTTACAGTGTATGTCAAAATTCTGTTCCTTTTCATGACCCAATAATATTGCACCGCGTGCCCAGAACACACTGTGTTTGTCCAGTCATCCACTGATGGACACTTGGGTGGTTCCCACAGTTTGGTTTCTGGGCGCAATACTGCCGTGATCACAGGTGTTGGCCTCATCACTTTCCGCCCCCCCCCTCCAGGCACACCCTGCCTTGAGAACTTCGCACAGACTGTTCCCTCTGCCTGGACTGTTTTTCCCCAGGGGATCCACAGAGCTCATTCCTCACTGCCTTCAGATCTTTCTTCAAACTGTGCCTAGGGTCAGCCTACTCCCAGCCCCCTCCTGAATTCTGTGACCTGGCCCTCCCCATCGCCTTCATCTTTTTCCCATAGCCCTCACCACCTTCCCACACCCCGCATGATATACTTACTTAGTATACACATTGTCTAGACTCTGTCTCTCCAGCTCCAGGAGGGCGAGGATCAGGGTCAGTTTGGTGTATCTTGGGCAATACACACATACACAGTTTATTGAATGAACTTGAAATTGCAACCCAAGTCAATTTTGAGTCACACATTTTAAACTGGAGGCACAAGTCTTGTTAGATGCTGTGTGCTCCAAACTCTCTTAAATGCCTCAAATACTTCAAATACCACGTATTATATGGATTGCTTCAATTCGGGGCTGAAATTGGGATTAACTTCTCAACTGGCTGAGCACACGGATCTCCCGAGATGCAGGTCAGAGGAAGGAGCTCTGAAGCTGCAAATGACCGGTGTGAATTTTTCTCCCAACCCGAGCAGTGTGTTGACTTTGATTCTCTCCTCTGTCCCTGGGAACACAGCTCGGGTTGTGAATATCACAGTTTGAGGGGTTGAGTGGGAACAGGGGTTGGGTGGGCGGCCAGCCCCTTTGGCCAAATCCAGGGCTTGAATGCTAGCACAGGGTTCCATCTGCTGGGTGTGCGGGAGTTGGGGGGTTCTTTCTCATTCACTGAAGGTCCCTCTGGCCTCTGGGTGGGTGGTAGCCTTGCCTGGTCAAAGGCGATGCCAGTCCATGACCTTCAAATCGGGCAGCCTTGCAGCTCACATGCCCTCAGGTCAATTCGCTATTTTCTATTTTTCAGGCCTGCAGACGCTGCTGCTCCCCACCCCCCACCCCTCGCACCCCCATCACATTCGACCAAATGTGGTTCCTATCTGGTTCAGTTCTGAGCTCCCGCCTGGCAGGGCCGTGACACCCAACAATATTTCCATGAACCAGTTTGGACTCTCACACCTCCCGTGGCAGGATCTGACTCAGCCTGACGCCAACTGCCAAGGCGTTTGGATGGCAGCTTCCCTTTCTCTTCATTGAACAAACATTTACTAAGTCGTTCCTACGCGCTGGGCACTCTTCCAGCACTTTCCAAATGCAGACCTCTTTAATCCTCCAACCTAGGAGGGAGGTATGATCATGGTCCCATTTTAATGATGAGAAAAACTTAAAAGTCCAGAGAATCTACGTGACCCACCTGGGATCAAACAGCTCCTGGACTGGGATTCAAACCTGGGTCCCCTGGCATCTGATAACCACGATGCTTCACTACGCCTTCACTTTTAAAAAAGTGTTTTTAAAAAAAAATTTAATTTAATTTATTTGGCTGCATCGGATCTCAGTGGCGGCACGCGGGGTCTAGTTCCCTGACCAGGAAGTGAACCTGGGCCCCCTGCATTGGGAGCGCAGGGTCTTAGCCACAGGCCACCCCGGAAGTGCCAGTTTTTGCCTGTCTTTCTTTTCTTCCTCTTCCCCTGCTTGCCTCCCTCCCTTTCTGCCTCTTCCTTGCCTCCATTTCCTTCCTTCCTGACCCAAGCAGCTGCCATCTGCCTCCCCTGGACACCACCCAGCCTGGCACAGTCTCTGCTGGTTCCCCAGACGGGGCCCTGCCAGTTCCTCCGTCATCGTGGCCGCTTCCCGGTGCCAGCGGACAGGGAGTGCCAGCCTCCTCCCCGCCTCCTGCCCGCTCCGCCTCGCAGCGGCAGGTGGCAGAGGCCTGGGAACAGGGGCCGGGGCCAGCCTGGAGGGAAGCCAGGCCTGCGGGGAGCTGCATGACGCGCCCACACCCACCCCTGACGTCCGATCTCCGCCTCGAGAGCTCTGTCCCCGCTCAGTGGCTTCACTGTGATGCCAAGTCAGCCTGCGCTCCCAGGGAGGCACCTCAACAGTAGGGGCCCCGCCGCTGTTGTGAGTGTCAGGCCGCCTTGTCTAACTGAGAATGGCCGGCAGCAATCACGATGGTTGAAAAACAGGTTCATCGCCTGACCCCAGACACAATCCTGCCTGGGGGCATGGCTTGTCCCGGGACTCCTGTGACCGCTGGACATGAAGTGAGCTGTTTTCCTTCCCCACTGCTGGCTGTCAGGATCTAAGGGAGAGGCCAGTGACACAGGCAGGCCTGGGTCTGTTGCTCCTCTTCTGACCCCCTGGCAAGTCTCTTCCTGGTCCGTGTGGGTACAGGAGGGGGAGTCCCAGCCCATGCCTCGTGGGAAAAAATATACATATATATGTGGCCTTCAGGTTGAAAACATAAAACAGGTTTGGGACCCTTTTTATCTGTATAGATGGGAAAACCAAGACCAAGAAAGGGGATGGAACTCGCTCCAAGTCACAAAGTAAGATGTAGTCAGGGCTAGTTCCCAGGTCTCTAGACACCTAGCTTACTGCGCTTCCCTAGTGGTGGTGGTATGCAGTCGCTAAGTCGTGTCGACCCTTTGAGACCCCATGGATTGCCGCATGCCAGGCTTCATCTGTCCTTCACTATCTCCCTGAGTTTGCTCAGACTCATATCATTTGAGTTGGTGATGCCATCCAACCATCTCATCCTCTGTCACCCCCTTCTCCTCCCGCCTTCAATCTTTCCCAGCGTCAGGGTCTTTTCCAATGAGTCGGTTCTTCTCATCAGGTGGCCAAAGTATTGCAGCTTCAGCTTCAGCATCAGTCCTTCCAATGAATCTTCAGGGTTGAATTCATTTAGGATGGACTGGTTGGATCTCCTTGCTCTTCAACAAACTCTCAAGAGTCTTCTCTAGCACCACAGTTTGAAAGCGTCATTTCTTCCGCGCTCAGCCTTCCCTGGTGGCTCAGATGGTAAAGAATCTGCCTGCCATGTCTGAGACCTGGGTTTGAACCCTGAGTTGGGAAGATCCCCTGGAGGAGGGAATGCCAACCCATAGTATTCTTGCCTGGAGAATCCCCGTGGCAGAGGAGCCTGGCTGGCTAAGGTCCACGGGGTCGCAAAGAGTTGGACAAGACCGAGCGACTAAGCACAGCAGCCTTTTTTACGGTGCAACTCTCACATCCACACATGACTACTGGGAAAACCATAGCTTTGACTAGATGGACTTTTGTCAGTAAAGTGATGTCTCTGCTTTTGAATACGCTGTCTAGGCTGGTCATAGCTTTTCTTCCAAGGAGCAAGTGTCTTTTGATTTCATGGCTGCAGTCACCATCTGCAGTGATTTTGGAGCCCAAGGAAAGAAAGTGTCACTGTTTCCATTGTTTCGCCTTCTATTTGCCATGAAGTGATGGGACCAGACACCATGATATTATTTTTTTGAACGCTAAGTTTTAAGCCAGCTTTTTCACTTTCCTCTTTCACCTTCATTAACAAGCTCTTTAGTTCCTCTTTGCTTTCTGCCGTTAGAGTGGTATCATCTGCATATCTGAGACTGCTGATATTTCTCCTGCCCATCTTGTTTCTAGCTGGTGATTCATCCAGCCTGGCATTTCACTCTGCATATAAGTTAAATAAACAGAGTGACAATATACAGCCTTGATGTACTCGTTTCCCAATTTTGAACCAGTCTGTTGTTCCATCTCCCGTTCTAACTGTTGCTTCTTTGCCTGCATATGGGTTTCTCAGGAGGCAGGTAAGGTGGCCTGGTATTCCCATCTTTTTAAGAAATTTCAAGAGTTTGTTGTGTGATCCACACAGTCAATGGCATTAGTGAGCCAATGAAGCAGAAGTATATGTCTTATTGGAATTCCCTTCCTTTTTCTATGATCAAACAGATGTTGGCAATTTGATCTCTGGTTCCCCTGCCTTTGCTAAATCCAGCTTCTACATCTGGAAGTTCTTGATTTAAGTACTGTTAAAGCCTAGCTTGAAGGATTTTGAGCAGGACTTTGCTACCATGTGAGAAGAGCGCAATTGTGAGGTAGTTTGAACATTCTTTGGCAATGCCCTTTTTGAGATGGGAATGAAAACAACTTTTCCAGTCCCGTGGCCACGGCTGAATTTTCAACATGTGCTGGGATATTTGGTGTAGCACTTAAACAGCATCATCTTTTAGGATTTGAAATAGCTCAGCAGAAATTCCATCACCTCCATTACTTTGCTCCTAGTAATGCTTCCTATGGCCTCCTGGACTTCACACTCCAGGATGACTGGCTCTGGGTGAGCGATCACACCACTGTGGTTATCCAGCTTATGCGGACCTTTTTTATACAGTTCTTCTGCGTATTTCTGGCACCTCTTCTTAATCTCTTCTGTCGGGACCAACCCAACAACGACCCGAGGGAGTAGTGCCACAGAAGAATAAGGAAAAATAAGAGTCAGAAATAGAGTGGGGATCAGGGGGCTGATGCCGTTTGCAGGCAGAAGCCCAGATCCCAATCCTTGCATGCCTTTTATTGTTAACTTCTACTTCCTTATTCGTGCTGGAGAGAGAACTGTTCTTTACGGTCTCAGATCAGGGATAAGGATATACGATGCACAGTCCTCAGTGCCAAACCTTCAGGCCTTTCATGACTTTGTTTAGCCTTTGGGCTAGCAACACCCTTTCTCCGTAACTGCCTCAAGGCTCTGGTTACGGGAACAGTCACTAATGGTTTCCCATCAGTCACATCAGTACTTCAACATCTTGTTTTCAAGATGTCTTTCCACCATGTACTTCTTCCTGCTCCCAGCCCTTGGGCGTGTTGAGAAAGTCATTCTTATTTTTCAAAGAAGCCCCGTTAATTATAGTACAGGCCTAGTGCATACCGTATTCCCTTCATCTCCTGCTTCCTTAGGTCTACACTATCACTGCCCTGTACTGTGCCCCTCTTTGCATGAAATGTGCCCATGGTATCTAATTTTCTTAAAGAGAACTCTAGTCTTTCCACAACTTTGTTTTCCTCTATTTCTAGGGATTGTTTATTTAAGAAGGCATTGTTATTTCTCCTTGTTATTCCTTGGAACTCTGCGTTCAGATGGGTATATCTTTCCATTTCTCATTCCCCTTTCGCAAATTATTTTGAATTACCTCTCACTAATGGTTGCTTTTCTTATGTTTCAGCAAAATCATCAACGCAGCAGCACATTCTGCCTACCGTTCACCTCTTGAAATTTGCTTCGTGAACGGGTGTTCTTTTTTGGACTGTTTCTGATGACCAACCATAGGACGTTTCTGGAGGTGGGGTGTCATTTCTAGGGCCTCAGCTCTTGTGAGTACCCAGTGCGCAGAAGCGGTGGTTTTCAAGGTGTTGTTACAGGACGTGTCCACAAGGCGGCAGCACGGTTTCATTTTGGGGTCTGGGTGGAGGGCAAGCAGAGTCTAAAGAGAAGAAAGCGGCTTTCCTGGGTGGGAGAGAAGGGTTAGAAGAAACAGCCGAGGGCTTGTGCTCCTTGCTGTTTCCCGGGACGTTTGCCACTCCCGACGGATGCCAAGCCCTGGCAGACCGCTGCGCTGAGGACGCTGTGGTTCCTAGGTCGGGGGACGGCTCCGTGCGAGGAGGCTGCAGCAGGCAATCCCACCGGCGTGAGAGTTGCGCACCAGGTGACTTTTGCAAGCTCTTCCAGCCCAGAGCGCGCACCGGTCCTTGGATGCAGGAGGTTTTATGGAGCCTCCAGGAGGGTGCGCCTGGATCGGGAGATTGTGGTCCCTGCCACAGGGGACCAGACACTCCAGGACTCAAGCGGGCTCGTTTGCTGACCCATCCTCCCCAGCTCTCTCAGCCGGCCCACAGTCCATCCTCGGGGGCCCCAGGCTGTTCAGGCCCCAAAGGTGACGCAAATCTGCTCAAAGGGCCTTCAGGGAGATAAGGACATTTCTGTTGGTTTTGTTTTGGGTTGTTTTTGTTTTCTCTTAATCCCACTTCTTTCCAGTCTGAAGGGCTTCTGTTAGATTGGAACGGAGTTCATTCACGACGCTGCGTTTCTTTGGGGTTTCCAGCCGCCTGGCTCCGTTACGCCTAAACATGGATGTATTCCGTGCTGATTTCTTTCTCCGTTCGGTTACTGGCGTGTGTGGACTAGAGCAGCCAGTGCAGTGGAGGGGGTCCTTTCTGACCGTCTAGAGGCCTCAGTGCACGCCTCTCACCCTCAGACACCTCCTATGTGCGTCTCCCCGCCCTCTGTGCTTCGGTGTCCATCCATTTGGTTCTGGGCCCCGCAATCGGATTTTTTCCTAAATGAGCCCATTGGTATCAGTCGTTGGATTCCGTCTCTGAGTGACATCAGAAAGTGTTTGTGGTTCTATGCCGGCGGCCCTTCACTTAGTGTGATCCCCTCCAGGTCCATGCATTTTTCTGTGTTTTTTTGTGGAAGGCAGTGTTTCTTCCCTGATTTTGGCAGAGTAATATCCCAGTGTATGAATGAACCAGATCTTCTTGAGGCATCCACGTGTTGATGGACTTTTTTTGTTGCTTCCAGGTCTTACCTTGTAAATGATGCTGCATGCAGGTTGGGCGAGTATGTCTTTGCGAATGAAGGTTTCCTTTTAATTGTTATTTTTTCGCATAGAGGTCCAGGAGGGTGATCGAGGGCTTCATTGGTAGGTGTACTTTTGTTTTTGAAGGGGCCCTTTCTCTCGCTCTCCATCGTGGCTCTTAGCAATTGATGTTGGAGAAAACAGCGAAGGAGGGTTCCCTCTCCTCCATTCCCTCGCTGGAATGTATTCTTTGGTGACCTTGGTTGATCTGCTTTCTGAGTGGTGTGAGGTCTTACCTGGTGGAGATTTGATTTCCCTCTCATAATAATTGATAAGGGCGAGCCAGTGGTTTTCGTGCAAAAATTGAAAACACACAGTGGGCTTCCAATCGCCTCTTCACCTTTGCTTTATGCAAAGTGGCTGTGTTTTGAATAGTTTTTAACTACATCCCCGGATATAGTTGAAATCTGCATACCCAGATTTAACTGCATCTGGGTCTCCAGGGACTTGTACCGTCCCCCAGGCCTCGAGGCTCAAGGCTGGTCAGGCCCCAGGGCTGTGACAGAACTCAGGGGAAGAGCTTTGGCATCTCTTTTCTTTGTTTTTCCCCTCTTCATTTTAAGTTTACATATTTTCCGGTGGGAATAGAGTTGTTTCCAATATTGTGCTTCTTTGGGGCTCCAGGCACCCTAATTCTGTTACCCATGTACCTAGATGTATTGCATTTCAGGTTTCTTTTCCCATACAGGTTGTTAGAGAAGGTTGATCAGAGTCTCTGATGCTGGACAGTTGGTCCTTGTGACTACTTTATATATGCTAGTGGGGATTTGTCAGTTCCAAACTCCTAATTCATCCCTCCCGCCAGCTTTTTCCTTCAGTAACCGTTAGCTTTTGTTGGTGGTGGTGGTGGGTTTTTTTCCTGGGCCTGGACTTCGGTTTCTCCTGTCAATGGATCCATTTGTGACCATTTTCCATGGCCTGTCTAAGTGACATCACAGGTTATTTGTCGTTCTGTGACTGAGGTCCTTCACTAAGTATGATCAAAGTCAGGCTCATCCGTGTTGTTGCAGAAGGCAGTGTTTCATTTCTCTCTTTGGCTGAGTGAGAGTCCATCGCATCCAGGTGCCACATCTTTCTGATGCATCCGTCTGTCCATGGGCATTTCTGTTGCCTGCTGGTCCTGGAGATCGCTGGCTATTCTGCAGTAACTGCTGGTTGCACCCGCGGTTTGGCAATCCGGTGTTTTCTTTGCGTACAGTTTCGGGAGTGTCATTTCCAGGCCCATTGGTAGAGATCGATTTCTATTTGTATTTCACTTTCTCTCACGGAAGCGACCTTCATCCCTCGTGGCCTCTGCACTTTACCCTCCCCAGATGACCGTCGGATGGGTCCCTTTCCCCCGGGCCCTATCCCGCTTTGATTCTCTGTCCCCGTTTTTCCTGATCTCCTCTCTGTCAGCTGTGAAGTGGTATCTGGTTGAGATTTCCATCTGCCTCTCCCTAATGACTGCTTTTCTTGTGCTTAAGCAAAATCATCAGCTCAGCAACACTTCTTTCGACCGTCCATCTCTTGAAATTTGCTTCGTGAATGGGGCTTCTTTTTTGAACTGTTTCTGATGACCAGCTCTAGGACATTTCTGGAGGTGGGGTGTCACTTCCAGGGCCCCAGCCCTCGTGAGAACCCAGTGCGCAGAAGCGGTGGTTTTCAAGGTGTTGTTACAGAACGTGTCCACAAGGAGGCAGCACGTTCCCGTTTCCAGGTCTGGGTGGGCGGCAAGCGGAGCCTTAAGAAAGTGTCTTTCCTGGGTGGGAGACGAGGGTGGACAGGGCGAGAAGAAACAGCCAAGGGCTTGTGCTCCTTGCTGTTTTCCGGGACGTTTCCCACCCCCGACGGATGCCAAGCCCTGGCAGACCGCTGCGCTGAGGACGCTGTGGTTTCTAGGTGGGGGACGGCTCCGTGCGAGGAGGCTACAGCGGGGAATCCCACCGGCTTGAGAGTTGCGCACCAGGTGACTTTTGCAAGCTCTTCCAGCCCAGAGCGCGCACCGGTCCTTGGATGCAGGAGGATTTATGGAGCCTTCAGGAGGGTGCGCCTAGATCGGGAGATCCTGGTCCTGACCACAGAGGACCTGAAGTAGGACTCGGTGGGGCTCGTTTGCTGACCCATCCTCCCCAGCTCTCTCAGCCGGCCCAGAGTCCAGGCCGGAGGGCCCCAGGCTGCTCAGGCCCCAGAGAGGTGACACAAGCCTGCTCGAAAGGCCTTCAGGGAGATAGTGTTGACATTTCTCTTGGTTTTGTTTTGGGATTTTTTCCCCCACCCCCTTCTTTCTAGTCTGAAGGGTTTCTGTTAGATTGGAACGGAGTTCATTCACGACGCTGCGTTTCTTTGGGGTTTCCAGCCGCCTGGCTCCGTTACGCCTAAACATGGATGTATTCCGTGCTGATTTCTTTCTCCGTTCGGTTACTGGCGTGTGTGGACTAGAGCAGCCAGTGCAGTGGAGGGGGTCCTTTCTGACCGTCTAGAGGCCTCAGTGCACGCCTCTTACCCTCAGACACCTCCTGTGTGCATCTCCCCGCCCTTTGTGCTTCGGTATCCATCCGTTTGGTTCTGGGCCCAGCAATCGGTTTTTCTCTTAAATGAGCTAACTGGTATCAGTCTTTGGATTCCGTCTCTGAGTGACATAAGAAGGTGTTTGTGGCTCTGTGCCGGTGGCCCCTCACTTAGTGTGATCCCCCCGCCCCCAGGTCCGTGCGTTTTCTGCAGAAGGCAGTGTTTCCTTTGTTTGGCAGAGTCAGACTGCAGTATATGCATGAAATGGACATTTTTTTGGTTGCTTCCAGGTCTCGTCTTGTACACGGTTCTGCATGCAGGTTGGGGGAGTGTGGCTTTGCTAACGAAAGTTTCCTTTTAATTGTTATTTTTCGCATAGAGGCCCAGGAGTGTGATCGTGGCTTTATTGGTGGGTGTACTTTTATTTTTAAAGGGAACTTCCTCCCGCTCTCCATCGTGGCTCTTAGCAATCAACTTTGGCGAAAATGGTGAAGGAACGTTCCCTCTCCTCCGTGCCCTCCCCAGAAGGTATTATTTGTCGACCTTGGTTGATCTGCTTTCTGAGTGGTGTGAGGTCTTACTTGGTGGTGATTTGATTTGCCTCTCATAATAATTGATACGGGCCAGCCGGTGGTTTTCATGCAAACATTGAAAACACACAGTGGGCGTCCTATCGCCTCTTCTCCTTTGCTTTCTTCAAGGCGGTTGTGTTTTGAATTGTTCTGAATTTTGAGTTGTTTTGTGTTTTGAATCCCAGGGCTTTTCTGGGGCTCCAGGGGCTTGTACCATCCCCCAGGCCTCGGTTCTCAAGGCTGGTTGGGCTCCAGGCCTATGGCACAAGAGCAGGTCACTCAGGGCTCAGGGAAGAGCCGTGGCGTCTCTTTTCTTTGTTTTTTTTTCCCCTCTTCTTTTGAAGTTTACGTTTTTCCAGTGGGGACAGAGTTCACTTCTGATGTTGTGCTTCTTTTTGGCACAACAGACACCCTAACTCTGTTATGCATATACATAGACGTATTTCATTTCAGGCTTCTTCTTCCATACAGGTTGTTAGAGACGGTTGAGCAGAGTCCCTGATGCTGGCCAGTTTGTCCATGTAGACTACTTTTTGTATGCTAGTGGGGATTTGTCAATCCCCAACTCCTAATTCATCTCTCTGCCCACTTTTTTCCATTGGTAACCGTTAGTTGTTTTTTTTTTTCCTGGGTCCGGGCATCGATTTCTTCTTGGTCAATGGGTCCATTTCTGTTCATTTCCCACTGTCTGTCTAAGTGACATCACAGGTTATTTGTCTTTCTGTGACTGAGGTCCTTCACTGGAAATAGTGAAAGTAAAGTTGCTCAGTCATGTCCAACTCTTTGCGACCCCATGGAACATACACTCCATTGAATTCTCCAGGCCAGAATACTAGAGTGAGTAACCTTTCCCTTCTCCAGAAGATCTTTCCAACCCAGGGATTGAACACAGATCTCCCTCATTACAGGCAGATTCTTTACCAGCTGAGCCACAAGGGAAGCCCAAGAATACTGGAGTGAGTAGCCTATCCCTTCTCCAGCAGATATTCCCGACCTAGGAATCGAACCGGGGCCTCCTGCATTGCAGGTGGATTCTTTACCAGCTGAGCTATCGGGGAAGCCCTGAAGAGGTCCTTCACTGTGTATGATCAACGCCAGGTTCGTCCGTGTTGTTGCCAAAGGCAGTGTTTCATCTCTTTTTGACTGAGTGAGAGATCACTGCCTCTGTGTGCTGCATCCTGCGGAAGCATCCCTCTGTCCTTGGAATGGACATTTTTGTTGCCTGCCAGTCTTGGTGATTGCAAGTTTTCCTGTAGTGACTATTGGTTGCGCCCATCACTTGGGAATCTGGGTTTTTCTTTGCATATAGTTTCAGGAGTATCATTGCGGGCCCATTGGTAGAGATCGATTGTATTCGTATTTTATTTTCTCTCAGAAGCGACCTTCAAACCTTTCTCCTTCGTGGGTCCTGCACTTTACCTTCCCGAAACGACTGTCGGATGGGTCCCTTTCCCCCGGGCCCTATCCCGCTTTGATTCTCTGTCCCCATTTTTCCTTATCTGTCTGGTGGCTGTGAAGTGGTATCTGCTTGAGATTTCAATCCACCTCTCCCTGATGATCGCTTTTCTTGTGCTTCAGCAAAATCACCAGCTCAGCAACAGTTCTGCCGACTGTTCACCACTTGAAATTTGCTTCATGAACGGGGGTTCTTTTTTGAATTGTTTCTGATGACCAACCCTAGGACATTTCTGGAGGTGGGGTGTTTTGCCAGTGTCCCAGCCCTTGTGAGCTGGGGCCCAGTGCCTCCAAAATCACTGCAGATGGTGACTGCAGCCATGAAATTAAAAAACGTCTGCTCCTTGGAAGAAAAGCTATGACCAACCTAGACAGCATATTAAAAAGCAGAGATATTACTTTGCCGACAAAAGTTCGCCTAGTCAAAGCTATGGTATTTCCAGTAGTCATGTATATTTGTGAGAATTGGACTATAAAGAAAGCTGAGCACTGAAGAATTGATGCTTTTGAACTGTGGTGTTGGAGAAGACTCTTGAGAGTCCCTTGGACTGAAAGGAGATCAAACCAGTCAATCCTAAAAGAAATCAGTCCTGACTATTCATTGGAAGGACTGATGCTGAAGCTGAAACTCCAGTACTTTGGCCACCTGATGCAAAGAGCTGACTCATTGGGAAAGACCCTGATGTTGGGAAAGGTTGAAAGTGGGAGGAGAAGGGGACGACAGAGGATGGGGTGGTTGGATGGCATCACCGACTCGAGGGACATGAGCTTGAGCAAGCTCCGGGAGTTGGTGGTGGACAGGGAGGCCTGGCGTGCTGCAGTCCATGGGGTCGCAAAGAGTCAGACACCACTGAGCGACTGAACTGAACCCTTGTGAGAGTTACCAGAAGCCGTGGTTTTCAAGGTGTTGTTACAGAACGTGTCCACAAGGCGGCAGCACGTTCTCGTTTCCAGGTCTGGGTGGGCGGCAAGCAGAGCCTTAAGAAAGTGGCTTTCCTGGGTGGGAGACGAGGGTGGACAGGGGGAGAAAAAATAGCCGAGGGCTTGTGCTCCTTGCTGTTTTCCGGGACGTTTCCCACCCCCGACGGATGCCAAGCTCTGGCAGACCGCTCCGCTGAGGACGCTGTGGTTTCTAGGTGGGGGGACGGCTCCGTGTGAGGAGGCTGCAGCGGGGAATCCCACCGGCGTGAGGGTTGCACACCAGGTGACTTTTGCAAGCTCTTCCAGCCCAGAGTGCGGTCCTTGGATGCAGGAGGTTTCACGGAGCCTTCAGAGGGGTGCGCCTGGATCGGGAGATCGTGGTCACGGCTGCAGGCGACCAGGCACTCCAGGACTCAGGGGGGCTCATTTACTGACTCATCCTCCCCAGCTCTCTCAGCTGGCCCAGAGTCCAGCTTCCAGGGCCCCAGGAACGTCACACACAAGCCTGGTCACTGAGGAGTCTTTGTAAATATATTTTCATTTCTTTTCTTTTTAGATTTAATTTTTGTTTTTAAGTTGGAATATAGTACTTGATTGTGCTGTGTTTCTTTTGAGTGAACAACAGCCTGAATCACTTATACGTAAACACATAGCTATCTTTTTAGATTCTTCTTCCCTATAGGTTATTACAGTGTCGAGTAGAGTTCCCTGTGCTATGCAGTGGGTCCTTGTTGATTATCGATTTCATGCATATTTCTATGTTTACATTAATCCCAACCTCCTGGTTTATTCCTGCCCCCCCCCCCGCCGCCACCTTTCCCCTTTGGGAACCAGGAGTTTGTTTTCTAAGTCTGTGAGTCTATTTCTGTTTTGTAAATGGGTGCGTGTGTATCGATACTTTGATTCCACCCATAAGCGGTCTCACAGGCTGTCTGTCCGTCTCTGACTGACTACACTTGGTATAATCATCTCTAGGTCCATGCGCGTCGCTGCACATGGCATTGTTTCACCCTTTTCATGGCTGAGTAATATTCCATTGTATGTCTGCAGCACACCGTTATCCAGTCATCTGTCGATGACCATTTAGGTTGCTTCCCTGTCTTGGCTGCACAAGGCATATTAATATACTAAGGCTCTGAGAAATCCCACAGCAAAGCAATCTGTTTGCATCTGCTTAATCTGATTTCCCAAACTCGGGTGCCCATGGAAATTTTTTTTCATATCACTCCAAATAATAATTCAGTGAAACCCACTTTGAGACATTCTGCTCTACACCAAGTCTAGACTGCAGACTCTGGTGCCTGCAAATAGTCTAGGAATGCTCTAATTAATGCTTTGGGACTTCCCAGGTGGCTCAGATGGTAAAGTGTCTGCCTACCATGCGGGAGACCCGGGTTCAATGCTTGGGTTGGGAAGATCTCCTGGAGAAGAAAATGGCAACCCACTCCAGTATTCTTGCCTGGAAAATCCCATGGACTGAGGAACCTGGTAGGCTATAGTCCATGGGGTCACAAAGAGTCGGACACAACTGAGTGACTTCACTTCACTTCTCCTACTGAGTTCTTTGCCCACTTCAGTTCAGTTCAGTTCAGTCGCTCAGTCGGGTCTGACTCTTTGTGACCCCATGGACTGCAGCACACCAGGCTTCACTGTCCATCACCAACTCCCAGAGTTTACTCAAACTCACGTCCATTGAGTTGGTGATGCCATCCAACCATCTCGTCCTCTGTCTTCCCCTTCTGCCCTCAATCTTGCCCAGCATCAGGGTCTTTTCCAATGAGTCAGCTCTTCACATCAGGTGGCCAAAGTACTGGGGCCTCAGCTTCAGCATCAGTCCTTCCAATGAATATTCAGAGTTGATTTCCTTTAGGATTGACTGGTTTGATCTCCTTGCAGTCCAAGGGACTCTCAAGAGTCTTCTCCAACACCACAGTTCAAAAGCATCAATTCTTTGGCACTCAGCTTTCTTTATAGTCCAACTCTCACATCCATATATGACCACTGGAAAAACCATAGCTTTGATTAGATGGACCTTTGTTGGCAAAGTAATGTCTCTGCGTTTTGATATGCTGTCTAGGTTGGTCATAGCTTTTCTTCCAAGGAAGAAGCATCTTAATCTCATGGCTGCAGTCACCATCTGCAATGATTTTGGAGCCCCCCAAAATAAAGTCTCTCACTGTTTCCATTGTTTCCCCATTTATTTGCCATGAAGTGATGGGACCAGATGTGATCTTAGTTGCCGATTTAATTTCTCCAAAAATTCAGGGCCGGTTTTACAAAGAGATAAAGTAGACAGTTGCTGATTTGCTTGAAATTCAGGAACAGTCAATGATGAAATCGACAAATACATATACTACATGTCAAGTATTTTTCTAAGAAGTTTATGTATGTTAACCAGTTTAGTCATCGTGACTACCCTGTGAGGTAAGCACTGCCATTATGCCCATTTTATACACGTGGAAACTGAGGCACAGAGCTACTTGGCTGGGGTCACACAGATAGTGGCTGGGCTAGGATTCAAACCAGGCGATCTGGATCCAGGGTCCAGACTCTCGATCACCATATTATACTGCCTCTCAGATGAGACAATTGCTTTGGTTCCCTGAAATTCTACTATTATTCACTCATTTCTTCAGTGTTATAGGAGTCTGTGCTCTTCCAGAACTTCATTGGAAAACTCAGGGCCAAGAAGCTTTCCCCGAAATGTTGAAGAGCTGTCTTAACACAGGTATGGTCCAGCCCATCTCCGTGTCTCACTGTAATCCCTTTGCATACGCATCTGTGCCATTCTCAACAGCAGAAACTTTGTTTCAGGCACGGCGCTAGACACTAAATGATGGGCATGTGAATGAGATATGGTCCCAGAGCTCGGAGAGTCCCCAAGGCTTTTGTAACTGTTCTTGATAGACACATTTGAAATTTAATACCAGGGCTGGAGAGCTACAAGCTTAAAGCTCTAAGAACAGAGGGTTATATGTCAGCACAGAACACAGAACAATTACTTCTGATCAGAAGGGGATGATATTTGAGCTGAGAGTAAAGGAAGATTTCAATAGGAGAATGAATGAGTGAATTTCTTAGGAAAATAAATGGTCTGTGTTCTTTTTATGGCACAAGATGAAAAGAATTAGACTTGGCACTGTATTCACAGGGACCGGCATTAGTCCTGCAACTTCAAGCAAATCATTTTTCTGCACAGCAGTTTATCCATCTGTAAAATTGGACTAGCAACCACTCATTTCCCGGGATTTCTTTTAAGACTTAAATAAAGCTATGTCTGGAAAAGTTCTTTGCTTGAAATGCTAAGTGCCATAAAGATTTTAGGTATAATTATGCTTCTTAATTCCTCTTGTACTCCGTCTTGTAAGAATTCAGCACAACTCAGAACATTACCGAGTTCAGTGGCAGACGCCATTCTCTGTACTTCCTGGATACTGTTTCATTGGCCATGCCAACAATCCTATAAGGTGGGTCACATCCATATGCCCATTCTACAGATAAGGAAATGAAGGTACAGAGAGCTCAGCTGCCTGGCTCAAGGCCACACAGCTCTTAACTACTGGGGCCCAGATGGTACCTCAGCACCTCTGATCAGAGGCTAAAGATGCTGTTAGTCAGGCCCGCCTAGGACACATCAGTCAGCTGAGAAGGGATGGATGTGGCAGGGTGACCACCTCTGAGGACACAGTCATCAAGACCCCTCTCCTCCAGTTCCATCAGTAGATCAGCTGAAAATAGGATTAATCATAAGGATCACAGAACTCAGATTTTCTTTTCCCAAACATTTTATGTTCTTTACTTAAACACTGATTATAAGAAAAACCAAGGCATAAAAGTTAGAGAGATTTCACGGGGCTTTTTAGAAAATGAAATAGGCTAACACCTTCCTGGTGAAACCTAGCCCAACAAGGTCATTGTTAAGGAGTCCAAAGCCAACAGCGGGATGAATTAGAAAAACGAGGCCCAACATTCAGTCAAATCAAGTGGCATTTATCTGTATTTTTAAATGGCTCTCTAACACTTTTATTTCCTTCGTATAAGAGTTCCAGTATAAGAGTTCCAATAAAACCCTAAAGTGATTGTATAGAACACTGGGGCTTTTTAATAGCTTCTAACTTAGCAAGCCACAGTCATTTAAAGAGAAGTGGATGAGCTGCTAGGAGGACGGAGATTTCTGCTGAAGAAAACGAAGGTGTTCTGGCTCCATTGCTTCTTCCTCTTTCTGGAGAGAGGTGAAATGCACATAGGAACGTGACGGAAGTTTCCAGCTGGTGATTTTGCATTAGGAAGGAAAGTGTTTATGAAAATGAAAATTACTGATAATTACGTGTGAAAGCCCACAAGGGAGAAAAATGCAGAAACATTGCAGAATCTTTATTTATATCCAGAGCTGAAGCCCATTGGTGGGAGTGTGAATTGGTCCAATTTTTGGAGGTGGGGGGGGACTTGTCAATGTCTTGACACTTTGACCCGGCAAGTTCCCTTCGCAAAATCTACTTTTTAGCAACACATAATACATACCAAAGGTCTGTGTACAAGGATATTCACTGTACTGTAGTTTGAACGTACAAAGACATAGAAATAATCTATTGCCATCAACATGAAAATGTTTAAGCAAATAATGGCATAACCATATTTTAGAAAATTTTGCTAATAAATGGAATGAGACAGATCTAGACCATTCTGACATGGAAAGTCATCCCTGATGTTTTCAGTGAGAAAAAAGCAAATTGCAAAAGAGCATCTATTGTATGCTTTCATTTAAACATGTTTTTAATGTTAATAATGGAACGTGTGTGTGCTCAGTCCAGTCTGACTCTTTGCGACCCCACGAACTGTAGCCACCCAGGCTCCTCTGTTTATGGGATTCTCCAGGCAAGAACGCTGGAGAGGGTTGCCATTTCTTACTCCAGGGGATCTTCCCGACCCTGGGATTGAACCCCCATCTCCTTGTCTTCTGCACTGGCAGGCAGATTCTTTACCGCTGTGCCACTTTTTAATGTTAATATATTCATAGAAAAATCTGTGGAGGAGTATGTACCAAAGATTGCCGGTGGCGATCTCTGGGGGTTGGTATACATATTTTTGTAATGTTTACATTTTTATGTATAGATTATATATTATTATAGAATATAGATTGCTTTGGCAAAGAGAGGGGAAAAAAACAAAGCTGAATTATTCCATCAAGGGAAGAAAGGGAAAAAAGGAAATTTGCTGGCAGAGATTTATTCACTGTGCTTTGGTGAAAGGTAGCTCAGATGGTAAAGAATCCACCGGCCAATGCCAACGCGGGTTCCATCCCTGGGTGGGGAAGATGCCCTGGAGGAGGGCATGGCAACCCACTCCAGCATTCTTGCCTGGAGAATCCCATGGACAGAGGAGCCTGGAGGGCTACAGTCCATGGGGTCGCAAAGAGTCGGACACGACTGAGCGACTGACACTTTCCCTTCCGGTGTGATTCCGTGGTGAGTACATCCCAGAGCCTGGCCGTCCAGGCAAGGGCAGAGCTGGTCAGAATGGACCACAGCGCCCGTGCGCCCACAGGGAGCCTGAGCCGCGCCGGGTCTCCCTCCTGCGCCCTCCTTCTGGCTCAGGCTGGCCACGGCCGCTGCGCCTCAACCTCGGTTGACGGAGTACAACCAGCTGGCCTCCGGTCTCCACTGCCTCCCAAGCTGCCCACGCCAGAAGCCACGGACTCCAGGCGTAAAGAGCTCGGCCTTTGGCCTCGGGAGCCCTGGGTTCAGATCCTGACTGGCCGCACGCCTCGCTGTGGGGCGTGGGGAGATGTGCTTCTCCTCTCGAGGGGCCTGTCTCCTTTTGTGAACAAGGGTGGTCTAAGAGAACCTGCCCCAGGGGTCTTTGGAATGAAGAGGAAAGCACAGAGAGAGCTTGAGAACAGAACAGAAACGAGCGTCACCGATGATCATCGTCCGGCGGGTTCTAACTTGTAGACTCCGCCTGCGGTCGTGCGGGGCCCTGGGCGCGCAGCCTCGCCCCTGCACGGTGGGGCCGGGTTGGCTCCTCCGTCCTGCGTCCCCCCAGTCCCTGCAAGGCGGCAGCCCTGTTCCTCACCTCACAGCCCAGCACTCACCTCAGGGCGTGAGGCCGTGTTTGAATCCCAGTCACCTTTCTCCTGGTTGAATTCACCCTATTCTTGCCTCTGTCACCCCAGGCCAGGCAACTTAACGCAGCGGGAGCTCTGGCAACAGCTTCCTAAGGGGCCTCCCTGCCCGTCTCCCTCCATTCCGGTCCAGGCCGAGGTTTGAGCCTGACGGGCCCCTGCCCAAAGCCCTTCAAGGGCAGAGCAGGACTGGAGGACACGGAGTCGGATTTTCATTCCGCTTTGCTGAGGCTGACGTGATGCCCAGCACGTTGCTTGCTGCAACGCTTGGCTGCTTCATCTGCGAAATGAAGGCATCACCTCCTCCCACAAGGCTGTAGAAGGAACGCAATGAAAAATGCAGCGAAACGCGTCAACGGCGTTGAGCCAAACCCCAATTTAGCTGTTACTACTTCTGTTATCCTTGAGAGGCCGGGCTCATCAGGGGAGGAGGGAAGCGTATCTGAAAAAGTCCCTGTCCAGGAATTCAGACTACATCCTGAAGGGCCCCGAGTCCCGAAGCAAGTTTCTGTGTGTGTGTGTGTGTGTGTGTGTGTGTGTGTGTGTGTGTGTGTGTGTGTGTGTGTGTGTGTGTGTGTGTGTGTGTGTGTGTGTGTGTGTGTGTGTGTGTGTGTGTGTGTGTGTGTGTGTGTGTGTGTGTTATTCTGTCGCTCTGTCCTGCTCAACTCTTTGAGACCCCGTGGACTGTAGCCCGCCAGGCTTCTCTGTCCATGGAATTTTCTCGGCAAGAATGCTGGAGTGGGTTGCCATTTCCTCCTCTAGGGGATCTTCCTGACCCAGGGTTCAAACCCACATCTCCTGTGCCTCCTGCATTGGCAGGCAGATTCCGTAACCACTGAGCCACCAGGGAAGCCCCACAAGTTTCTCTAATTATTCACGAAGAGGTGAGCTCTTACCTAGGATCCCATTTCCATCAGAAAGTGCATTTCATGTGCCCCTTGGTGAGCTGAATCCATAAGGCAAAGGGGAAAACACTCTTCCTCATCCTTAAAATTAAATACAAATATCAGAGAACCTTGGTGTGGGGTTTTTTTGGGGGGGGGGTGTTGTTTGTTTTACCACTTATGAAGCACTTTCCTACCCATCATAGAATTTGGAGAGGATTTTAATGGGAAGAAAGCACAGCCAAATCTGAACAGTGATAGTCTCTGGATGGTGGGATTTGGGGTGATTTTAGCCTTACTTGTGTTTCCCTAAAGCTTCAAAATCTGCAGTTTCAGAGCTGAATAGAAGCAACGGTTGCATAACATTGTGAACGCAATAAATGCACTAAATTGTAAAGAGTACAAGTTTATGTTATGTGAATTTCACCTCATCCAAAAGATCTCCTGCAATACTATAGACGTGATTTCATAGTCATTTATGAAAATGAGGTTTGAGGCGAGAACAAGCAAGGACTTTTAAGGCTCAAAGGCAGTTCAATCAGCAGTCACTCTCCCGTTCCCATGTCCAAATCATAATCCCAGGCGGCCAGCCTGCAACGCGCTCCTCCGACCACCAGGGGGCTCCGCAGAGGCCTGGCGTCCCCACTCGCGGGAGGGCGCCTGCTCTTGCTCTTCCGCCTTCAGAGCACGTGTGCGCGCGGGGGGCGTGGCCCGCGTGGCCTCCTGAGCGGCCGGACGTCGCCTACTCGGTTGTGTCCCGGTTGCCTCCCGCCTGACTGACTGACTTCGTGTCTGACAGACTTCGTGTCTGACTGACCTGCCGCCCCGAGTCCTTGCGAGCCCCATTCACCTCGCCCCCCGGCCCCAGCCTTCTTCCGTCCGGGCGAGTCCCCGGCTTTCCTCTCGCACCCCGAGCGGGTTCCCGGTCCCGCCCGCTGTCCTCCGGGGGGCCCTGGGTGACCCCGGCCCCATGGCGCTGCAGGCGCTGCAGAGCTCGGGGGTGGCCTTCCGCAAGATCCTGTCTCACTTCCCCGAAGAGCTGAGCCTGGCTTTCGCCTACGGCTCGGGGGTGTACCGCCAGGCGGGGCCCAGCTCAGACCAGAAGGTGAGCCCGGGAGGTCCCTTTGCCGTCGGTCCCTCCCGAGCCCTGGAGCTGCCGGGCCGCTCTGCGCATCCCCGTATCAACGCGCAAAGTCCCGATACAAACCCTACGAAAGGACTCTTAGCAGAGCGGCAGCGTGAGCTGCACTTCGAAGGACAAGTGGGAGTCCGCTTGGATCCAAGAGCGGGAGATGCAATTATGTGGAGGGAAGAGCTGGTGCTGGGACAAGACGGAAAAATACATATATATATATATGTATATACACTTGCCAGGTTCTCGTTCAGCGTTCTCAGCCTTGGCTGAACATTGGAGTTTTCTAGAAAGCTTAAAAAAATACTGATAATCTGGGTTCCAATTGCGGAGATTCAGTTTTAATTGGTCTAGGCTGTAGGAATTTAAAAAGCTTCCCAGGTGATTCTACTACGCAGCCAAGCTTGAGAATTACGTCCCTGGCTGTAGGAGAAAATACAAAGTGATTCTCCTGACTTTGGGAAGCTGACGGACGGATGGGTTCGGGCATTTGCAGGAAGGGAGTTAGCGGGTGAGCAGTATATTTGCTCCTACCCCGGACATTTACCAAGGGTCTGTTTAGGGCAAAGCATTGTTACTCTTCAAAGTTGACGGAGCACCAGAGCAGTGAGGGTAGAGGTTTCCTTATGATTGTAGATTTTTTTTTCCCTTCCTCTGTTTTATGTATGAGGGGGAAAAAGTTTGCTTCCAAGATGGAGACGAGATTCAAGACATCCAAGAGTGGCAGGCAGTCATTTTCCATTTAGTGAGGCTTTTAATTGGCTTTGACTGACAGGCTTTTGAGCCCTTGCTGAATTAAGGTTGGAGGAGCAGGAGTGGAGATAGTGTTGTTTTCTGTCTGTGCAGCTCGTGTTCTGGACTGGGTTTCTTTAATAAAGGAAGGAAATGGTCTGGTGCAGTCTGCATTAGGGCTTCACTAGGTTACCTAGCTGTAATCTTTCAGTTAATCTTTGCCTGTTCACTTCCTCGTGAGGCCATCTATACTGTGGCTTGAATTTCCTGGTTCCCACCTATACTAGTACTTAAGTAATGTGCTTGTTTTGTATTTTATTGTGCTTAGTCGCTCAGCATTTTCTAACTCTGCAACTCCATGGACTCTAGCCCACCAGGCTCCTCTGTCCGTTGGATTCTCCAGGCAAGAATGTTAGAGTGGGCTGCCATTTCTTCCTCCAGGGGATCTTCCTGACCCAGGGGTTGAACCCTTGTTCCTGCCTCTCCTGCCTTGGCAGGTGGATTCTTTACCACTGAGCCACCTGCAAAGCCCCCTAATTTAAGTAGTACTTTAATTTGGCAGCATATGAGAAATGATAAATTTGGGGCATACAGAAAATTATTTGTTATAATAGGCTATTCTTAAAATTGTTAAAAACGTGTCCACTCAAAATCTTAACTATCACCACTAGTTTGTAGGAAACTCAGAGCATCCTGATTCTATAGTCATCTCTTCATTTTCCTGTGAAGATTTTCCTTTGAGCAGACCTGGAATTCCCTCCAAGAAAAGGTCTTTCCTTTTCCCTCACCCTCGTTCCCTGCAAGTTCACAAGTAGATTCCAGCACCTGTGTCTGTCCCAGATGAGTCCCTGCCTCGGTGCCCTGGTTACTGGCAGGCAGCCCCGTGTTGGCGGTGCACCCTTTGTCTGCCCTCCCTTTCTGCTGCGGGAGCATTTCTTACCGTGGCAGCCAGTCTCCCTCTTTGGTCCATCTCCCACCACTCTATACCTGCATCCCATCCAGCCCTACCGACCTAGACGCAGCACCCAGAACATGCCCAGCTCTCGTCTCCTCCACAGAGCATTCTCATCTAACAGGACTCCCCCGACCCCCTTCCTCAGGGCTTGCCTAGCACTTCACCAAATCTGCTTAACTGTTGTGCATTCTTGAAGACTCAGACTTACCAGAGTCTTGAAGAGTGTCGTCTTATAGGAAAATTCCTCCTTCTTCTGTGACCCCATTCTGAGTGAAATTCCCCTAGCAAGTCCTTTCGCTAATAATCTGTCTTTTCCCCCCAGCTGACCTTGAGCTCGTTACCTCTATCTCATGACCCATCAGAGCTCATCGTAGATGATCAGGGAGAGGTTGGCTAGTGGGTGAAGTTAACTTATTTCCCTTTGTATAATGCTTTATAGAGCTTGTCCACATGGTGTTACCTGATCTGAAGAAAAGTGGAGCACATTTAACTAGAATTAGATGGAAGACAGTGTAGCAAAGTGGTCTAGCCCAGAATTTGGAGCCAGACTGTGTCTGTCATTCATTAACCGTGTGTCCTTGGGCAGGGAGCTTACTCTGCGCCATGGTTTCCTTTCCTATAGAAATATGATTATAATGGTATCTACCTTGTAGGATTGTTTTGAGGATAAAAAGTTCTGTATAATACAGAAAATGTTTAAAAGAGGGCTGAAACATTACTTCATTAACCATTACTGTTCTTAAGTGAGTTGACAAAAAACAAAGCTCAGCTTGGTTCCACAGGTTTGCTTAAGTTTCTGACCCTGGGTCTGCTGTTAGTCAAAGCTACATTGAGTCTTAGAGCTGTCCACTCTGTCTCGGTGTCTTTCTAGGAGTTAAAACTAAAATCCATCTCTCTTCTTCACCTCCCAGAATGCAATGCTGGACTTCGTGTTCACGGTCGATGACCCCGTCGCGTGGCATTCAAAGAACCTGAAGAAAAACTGGAACCACTACTCTTTCCTAAAAGTGCTGGGGCCAAGGATTATCACTGTTGTCCAGAATAACTACGGTGCCGGCGTTTACTACAACCCGTTGATCACATGTGATGGGAGGGTGAGTGACTTCGGGCCTCTGTCTTAACTTGGGTGGATATTAACCTTTGTTCTTAGAATCCCAGCTAAATATGTGTGTTCTTACAGTCAGGAAATGTTCACACTTTTGCTGGATGAAGGTGGTGAATGTCACTCTTTTTTTTTTTGCCTTTGGCCGAATGTTTTTTGGCTGGGAAAGATTGAGGGCAGGAGGAGAAGTGGGCGGCAGAGAATGAGATGGTTAGATAGCATCACCGATTTGATGGACATGAGTTTGACTCTGGGAGATGAGTTTTGACTCCAGAAGGTGGTAAAGGACAGGGAAGCCTGATGTGCTGCAGTCCATGGGGTCACAGAGTCGGACACAGCTTAGAGACTGAACAACAGCAAGTGTCTCTTGGTCTCAAGTTGCAGTGTGCCTCAGGAGCCCCCGGAGCGCCTGTCAGGCGTGCAGATGGTGGGTCCCACCCCCGGAGTTCCTGAATCAGTGGGTCTGGGACAGGGTGTGAGGATTGGCCTGTTTCACACATTGAGAGGTGATTGTCCTGTAACACTGTGCTGGTTTCAGGTGTGTGGCGGAATGATTGATCTTACTGCAGGCTGATAACCAGTGAGTCTAGTTAACACCCATCACCGGACATAGTTGGTTTTCTTTTTTTAGTGATGAGAACTTTTAAGGTTTAATCTCTCAGCAGCAAGGATTTGCATTTCTTTCTTTCTTTCTTTATTTTTAATTGGAGGATAATTGCTTTACACTGATGTGTTGGTTTCTGCCATACATCAGCATGAATTAGCCATGGGTATACGTATGTCCCCTCCATCTTGAACATACCGCCCACCCCACCCCACCCCTCCGAGCTGTTGCCGAGCATCAGGTGAGCTCCCTGTGTTGAACAGCCACTCCCCAGTAGCTATCTCTTGTACACATGATGGTGTATATTTCAGTGCTTCTCTCTCTGTTTTCCCCACCTTCTCCTGCCCCCTGGATTTGCATTTCTAATAAGCTTTCAAATGATGCTGATGCTGCCTGTCTAGAGCACACCTTGAGAACCACTGGTTTGGTCAGTGGGAGGGATGGGCAGACCCATTGTGGATCAGGGTGGAAATTAATCTTATCTGTACAGAGAGGCACACACTCCCAGGGAGAAGCTGGAAGTGAAGAGCGGATCGTAGGTAATTGGAAACCTGTGGTGCCCAGTGAAAGGAACCCCTCGGTGCCATCAGTGGGGCGGAATTTGATGACGAGTGTTGGAGGGCAGCACCCTGGATCCCAGCGGAGGATTGTCCTACTGTGGGGACCCTGCCCAGTGGTCATTCCAATGAGGGGTCCAGGCTCTAAAAGGATGGCCAGGAACCCGGCATGACCCCAGTGGGAGCTGAGTCAGGGGCCTCCTAGAGTTAGCTAGGCAAAGGATGACTGTGCCACGCCCACGCTGCACCATGCTTCTGATGGCTCAGGGCAGACGAGTCACCTGAGGATCTGTGGTGCTGATGCTCCTGGGCGGTGGACCACACTGAAAGGCAGGAGGCTGGAGTACCAACTTGAGAAGGATTTTGCAGGCCTCTCTGAGTGAGGCAGGGATGAGCGCTGTGGTTGGTGATGTCTGCATCGCCTTTGGGCCAGGCGTTTACTTTTCTGGTTGCTGTCGGGTCCTGCCTCCCAGCTGTTAGGCGCCTGCGGCAAGAAGGGCTCTGCGGTATGGTGGCTGGCTGCAGTGGAGGGAAGGCGGTCACTTAGCCCAGCCCTGCACATCCACGCTAGTCATGGAGCTCGGAGCTGTATGCGTTCTCCAGTATTAATATTATGCTGAGCTGACCTCTAATTAGTAGTTTCAAACAGTATTACAGGCTCCAGTAACCAAATGTTTGGGCATAATTGTGTCCCAAATGGACTGTACTTTTTAATTGAAATTCTTTAGCTACTTTTTAGATATTTACAGCCTGCGAAGGCTGCTTGGATACTGAAGTTCAGTGAAGTGAGTCTGAAGATATCTGTTGAAGCAAATGGGGTTTTGTAACTGGTAACAACTGCATTCAGGGTTTTGTGCAAGCTATTACCGAAATGAGCTTGACCATAGTTGGCGTGTGTTCAGAGCCGATAAAGAGGCTTTATGTTTGCATGTTGCATTGTAATTACAGAAGCGTTTGAAATAGTCAGCCGTGAAAGAGAGATTCACCATGTGAAGGATGTCAGTGAACACTTTGAGGAAAATTTCTCATCCTCTGCGATGAAACAACACTGGAGCCCAGACTGAAATTCAGGGACCTGGTTTGGCTCTGCTCCGCCAGGTGTCACCTCGGGCACATCGTTTATTCTCTCTGAGCATCAGGTTTCTTATTTCTCACATGAGGAGCGTGAACTGTGCCACATGTCTGTCAGGACCAGTGTTTTTATTGATATTTCCAGTCCATTGAGGACCAAGACCGGACAGCCTATAAGAGCCATTCTGCCTGTGACATCACAAGTGCCAGAGTTAAAACTGTGGTCATCGCACCATGAATACCTTAGGCAACAGACAGTCTTGGAAACTAACCCTTTGCAAAAGATTTCGTAGAGATGTGTGTTTTTACAAGGTAGGCGGTTTTTTGAGTGGCTTTGGAAATCAAGCTTCTGCCCTGGTCAGATGGAGAAGGCAATGGCACCCCACTCCAGTACTCTTGCCTGGAAAATCCCATGGACGGAGGAGCCTGGAAGGCTGCAGTCCATGGGGTCGCTGAGGGTCGGACACGACTGAGCGACTTCACTTTCACCTTTCACTTTCATGCATTGGAGAAGGAAATGGCAACCCACTCCAGTGTTCTTGCCTGGAGAATCCCAGGGACAGGGGAGCCTGGTGGGCTGCCGTCTGTGGGGTCGCACAGAGTCGGACACGACTGAAGTGACTTAGCAGTAGCCGCAGCCCTGGTCAGAAATTCAGTTCTTTATATATTGCACTTGCACAAGGGTCAGTATGGCAGTTTGCTCTTTTTCACGCACATTTCTTTTCTTTTTCAGCTTATCAAATACGGAGTTATTAGCACCAGTGTTTTGATCGAAGATCTCCTCAACTGGAATAACTTATACATTGCTGGTCGACTCCAAAAACCGGTGAGTGAGTTTTCTCTTAGGACTGTCTCTCCTCTCCAAACCTGACCTTACTTTGACCTTTGTGATTCCATTGGCATAGAAATGAGCTTCAGACTCCTTTTCCTGTGTACAGAATTTGTTGCCAAACAGTATCCAGGTATTACACTGCTGCTTCCCTCTCTCTCAAGATTGTCCAGGTGTCTGAACGGATGAGACTCAGAGTCAGTCCGTTTGAGTTGGGGGGATGACAGGGGAGGTGCCCAGGCTGCAGTAGAGCCTCTATCAGCAAACCACCCCGCCCGCACCCCACCCCCAGATCACTGTTTCTTCTAGAATGCCAGTGCCATGGGGCACTGCTTGTCCGCCAGTTTATCCCGACAGTGCCTGGGATCCCGTCTCCGCGCCCTCCTTGTTTGGGAGGTTGTTGGAGGAGGCCACAGGGGCAGGCTTTTCCCTGGGCTTTACTAGAAGTGACAGCAAACAGCAGCGCGGAGGACCTGAGCTTCCGACACACATTCACAAATACCAGGTTTCTTCCTTTTTGCAGACGCATAGTCTGTATCTGAGAAGGATATCTTCACAGTTTAAGATCTAGACCAAGTGGGCACAATTGCTAATCTCCCAATAAGGATTAATTTTTCTCGAACTGTCAGAGGGTCTTCAGCCCCAAAGAGGGTTCACAGAGTGTTCGCAGACCCCTCTCATAGGTGACTTTGCTGCTCCGCCTTTGTCAGCTACGGCAAGAGATTAGAGTTTTACGTAGTCTTAGCTCACTTGGTTGTGTGATAAAATCCCTCCTGGCGTGTGGGAGGACCAGGTTCTCTTTCCTTGAGTTTAGGCTGCACATTTAGCGGTGTGGCTCCTTTGGTCCAGGCCATAGGCACGCGGGTAGTGTGCTGCTCACTCACTCAGTCACGTCCGACCTGTGCGACCCCAGGGACTGCAGTCCACCAGGCTCCCCTGTGCCTGGGGTTTTGCAGGCCAGAACACTGGAGTGGGCTGCCATTTCCTGCTCCTGGGGATCTTCCCAGCCCAGGGATCGAACCTGTGTCCATCAGCAGGTGGATTCTTTGCCACTGTGCCAGCTGGGAAGCCCCCATACTACACTTGATCTTAGCCAGAAAGCGTGGGTACATCTATATGTAAAAATCTGCCAAGCTGTGCTGGGTAGATCACTTTGGTTTACTGTATATAGTTTTACTTAAGTAGAAGCTTGTTTTAAGTACAGAAACAATGTATGTGTTCGTGGTGAGTCACTTCAGTCATGTCCGGCCCTGTGTGACCCTATGGACTATAGCCTGCCAGGCTCCTCTGTCCATGGGAATCTCCAGGCAAGAATACTGGAGTGGGTTACCATGCTCTCCTCATAATTGAGGAAATAAATGTAATTGGATATTTGTAAATATTCCTTTTCTTTCCAAGTTTCTTTTTAAATACACAAAATATGTAGCTTGATAGGAAGATTAATGAATGTGGAATTAGAATCCCTGGGTCTTACTCATTCCTGCTGCTTATTCACTGTTTATGCGACGTTAGGCAGCTTGTTTTATACTTCTCTGTGCCCAGTTGTGTCCAGCCCCAGGGACCGTACCCCACCGGGCTCCTCTGTCCACGGATTTTCCCAGGCCAGAATACAGAAGTGGGTCGCCATTTCCTTCTCCAGGGTATCTTCCTGACCCAGAGACTGAGCTCTCTGCGTCTCTTGTGTCTCCTGCGTTGGCAGGCTGATGACCACCAGTGCCATGTGGAATGGGAATAGCAATCCTTGCCCTGCCCTCTTCACAAAGGTGGTGAAAAGTGGAAGCAGGATGCTAATACTGGAAAGAACACAGGTGTTTTCAAGTCAGATAGTTCTAGGGTTTGAGTCCCAGCTCTGACACCCCCTAGCTGTGTGAACTGGCACCAGGGACTGAATCTGCCTGGGCCTTGGGACTCCCTCACTTGTGGCTGAGAGTGCTGACACTGACCTCAAAAGGCATTTGAGAAATGCCTGGATCTGAGATGCCTGGCACCTAGCAGACATTCAGGAAACCATCTTTCCCTTCTTTGTGTCTTCACCTGTCTCAGTCATTTTGAGATAAAATGAGGTGTTGAATGTGAAAATGTATTCTCTGTCCTATGTTTTGTTCTTATAATATTTCAAGTTTTTTTTTTTTTTAATCTACCCAACACAGCTTGGCATTGTTGTTATTGTTCAGTCACTAAGTCACATCCAACTCTTTGCAACCCAATGAACTGCAGCATGCCAGGCTTCCCTGTCCTTCACTGTCCCTCAGAGTTTGCTGAAACTCATGTCTGTTGAGTTGGTGATGCCATGTGACCATCTTGTCCTCTGTTGTTCCCTTCTCTTCCTGCCCTCAATCTTTCCCATCATCAGAGTCTTTTCCAATGAGTTGGCTCTTCACATCAGGTGGCCAAAGTATTGGAGATGCAGCTTCAGTCTCAGTCCTTACAGTGAATATTCAGGGTTGATCTCCTTTAGGAGTGACTGGTTTGATCTCCTTGCAGCCCAAGTGTCTCTCAAGAGTCTTCTGCAACACCACAGTTCAAAAGCATCAGTTCTTCAGTGCTCAGCCTACTGTATGATCCAATTCTCACATTCATACATGACTACTAGAAAAAACCATAGCTTTGACTAGATGGACCTTTGTCAGCAAAGTAACATCTCTGCTTTTTAATATGCTGTCTAGGTTTGTCATAGCTTTTCTTCCAAGGAGCAAGCATCTTAATTTCATGGCTGCAGTCACCGTCTACAGTGATTTTGGAGCCCAAGCCAATAGTCTGTTACTGTTTCTACTTTTTCCCCATCTATTTGCCATAAAGTGATGGGACTGGATGCTATGGTCTTAGTTTCTGGAGTGTTGAGTTTTAAGCCAGTTTTTATCACTCTCCTCTTTCACCACGATCAAGAGACTCTTCACTTTCTGCCATTCAAGTGGTATTATCTGCATATCTGAGGTTTGTGATATTTCTCTCTGAAATCTTGATTCCAGCTATGATTCATCCAGCCCAGCATTTCACATGATGTACTCTGCATATAAGTTAAATAAGCAGGGTGACAATATGCAGCCTTGAAGTACTTCTTTCCCTATTTGGAACCAGTGCGTTGTTCCATGTCCGGTTCTAACTGTTGCTTCTTGTCCTGCATACAGGTTTCTCAAGAGACAGTAACGTGGTCTGGTATTCCCATCTCTTTAAGAATTTTCCACAGTTTGTTGTGATCCACACAGTCTAAGGCTTTAGTGTAGTCAATGAAGCAGAAGTGGATATTTTTTGAATTCCCTTGCTTTTTCTATGATCCAACAGATGTTGGCAACTTGATCTCTGGTTCCTCTGCCTTTTCTAAATCCAGCTTGTACAAATAGACTGCAGAAAACAGATGTGCCATGAAATCTCAGAATGTAAGCACTGGAAATGACCTCAGATTTCATCTGAATATCATGTATCCTGATAAAATAAACACATCAGTTCAAAGCAACACTCAGATACACTCAGGTCATTTAAAACTGCATTTCTCAGCTTACTTGGAGAAGACAGTGTTCTTGATAACAATGACAGTCCCTCAGGCTTGTTGGGCTTTCCAGGGGGCGCTAGTGGTAAAGAACCCGCCTCCCAGTGCAGGAGACATAAGAGACACGGATTTGAACCCTGGGTTGGGAACATCCCCCGGAGGAGGGCATGGCGACTCACTCCAGTATTCTTGCCTGGAGAATACCATGGGCAGAGGAGCCTGGCAGGCTACAGTCCGTGGGGTTGCAAAGAGTCAGATGCGACTGAAGTGACTTAGCACATGTGCACAGGCTTATTAAGAAGCTTCTCAGTTGCGTTCAGTTGCTCAGTTGTGTCCAACTCTTTGTGACCCCATGGACTGCAGCAGGCCAGCCTTCCCTGTCCATTACCAACTCCAGAGTTTGCTCAAACTCATGTCCATTGAGTCAATGATCCCATCCAACCATCTCATCCTCTGTCGTCCCCTTCTCCTCCTGCCTTCAATCTTTCCTAGCATCAGGAAATAAGCTTCTAGCACAAGAAAATTAAGCTATCTTAAGAACCAATTGAGGTTTTGAACATAACACATGAAATTAAAGAGTAAAAATCATAAATGGATAAATCAACTCTTCCACCTACACCTGCCTCCAGTTTCTCTTTTCTGTAGAAGTAAATCACTGTTAACTGGAGAATGCTTAGGATCAGTTCAGTTCAGTTCAGTTCACTCGCTCAGTCGTGTCCGACTCTTTGTGACCCCATAAATCGCAGCACGCCAGGCCTCCCTGTCCATCACCAACTCCCGGAGTTCACTCAGGCTCACGTCCATCGAGTCGGTGATGCCATCCAGCCATCTCATCCTCTGTCGTCCCCTTCTCCTCCTCCCCCCAATCCCTCCCAGCATCAGAGTCTTTTCCAGTGAGTCAGCTGTTTGCATCAGGTGGCCAAAGTACTGGAGTTTCAGCTTTAGCATCATTCCTTCCAAAGAACACCCAGGACCAATCTCCTTTAGAATGGACTGGTTGGATCTACTTGCAGTTCAAGGGACTCTCAAGAGTCTTCTCCAACACCACAGCTCAAAAGCATCAGTTCTTCGGCCCTCAGCTTTCTTCACAGTCCAACTCCCACATCCATACATGACCACTGGAAAAACCATAGCCTTGACTAGACAGACCTTTGTTGGCAAAGTACTGTCTCTGCTTTTCAGTATGCTATCTAGGTTGGTCATAACTTTCCTTCCAAGGAGTAAGCGTCTTTTAATTTCATGGCTGCAATCACCATCTGCAGTGATTTTGGAGCCCCCAAAAATAAAGTCTGACACTGTTTCCACTGTTTCCCCGTCTATTCGCCATGAAGTGATGGGACCAGATGTCATGATCTTCGTTTTCTGAATGTTGAGTTTTAAGCCAACTTTTTCACTCTCCTCTTTCACTTTCATCAAGACGCTTTTTAGTTCCTCTTCACTTTGTGCCATAAGGGTGGTGTCATCTGCATGTCTGAGGTTATTGATATTTCTCCTGGCAATCTTGATTCTCAGGATAACTATCTTTAAACTATTTTTACCCCTGGAAGTGTTAGTTACTCAGTCGTGTCCAACTCTTTGAAACCCCATGGTCGGTAGCCTGCCAGGCTCCTTTGTTCATGGAATTCTCCAGGCAAGAATACTGGAGTGGATAGTCATTCCCTTCTCCAGGAGATCTTCCCAGCCCAGGGATCAAACCTGGGACTCTTGCAGGCAGCTTCTTTACTGTCGAAGCCAAATACAGATTTTTTTTAACCTCTAGGTGGCAGCAAATATTAACCCAAGGAACAAATCTGATAAAAAGAAAGAGTTGGAAGCCTTTGGACGCAAATAATGGGTGAATATCTTAAGAAAGAATTGTGGGAATGAGTGTGAATTTTTTGTTTTCATGCGTCTTAAAAGGAATTACATTAAATTATGTTGTCTGAAGCTCTAAAATTATCCTCCATGTTACAAATGGAATAGGATTTCTCAATCACTAGCAGTTTAAGTCTTTAAAAGGAGTATGCAGAGGGCATATGGGAATTCTTCTGTGCTTCTCATTTGGCTTTGCTGTGAACCTAAACCTACTTTAAAAGATAGTTTATTATTAAGAAAATAGGAAAGAATATAGAGGAGTACTTTGCTTAAAAAGATGGACATTTCTGGAAAAAATTGAATACAAGTTGCATTTCTATTATACTTTACAGTTACCTTACCTCATCATTGAGGAGACAGCCTGGTGTTACTTCTAGTGCGACTGTGAGTTTGCGTTATCGACCAAGCCATTTTCCAAGTCGAGAAACACGTGAAGTAGCTAATAGAGTCTCGTTGTAGCCAGTCTTTAGGCCAAAGAAGTCTAAAGTCATATTAGTATTTATTCCTCTAATTTATTTGATGTAAGTTGAATTTTTGTATTTCATGGGTTTTTTTTTTTAGTGTATGGATAATTTGCTGTAAATATTTAAAGTATTCACATTGACAAACAATGGTATTTTGCCACCCTGTTAAAGGAATTTTAATTTATTTTAATGTATTCATTTTAATATATTTTTTCTTTTATTTGCTAGTCATATAGCTTTTTTTTTTATAATAGCTTTATTAAGATATAATCACACGCACTTCAACCCTTTCAAAAAGTGTATGACTCAGTGGTTTTTTTAGTATATTCACAGTTTGCAAGCATCACCATATTGTAACTTCATTGACTTACTTTTTGTAGTAGAAAACCTCCCCCAGTGGTAGAAAACGTCCCTGAATGAGACTTGGAAGGCCTGGCTCACTAGTCTTGGCTCTGCCTGGCTGAGAGCAAATCTTTGGGCCTCTAGCCTTTGAAATGAAAGATTGAGCCATTCATTTACTTATTCAAAAGACGACTAAGTTTTTTCTCTGTGTATGCCAGGAGAATTAAAAAAAAAAGACAACCACATTTCTAGTCTCAAGTGCCTACAGTCCAGTAGGTAGATAATAAGGTTGGTTTTTTAAAAAATCCAGCTCAAATGTCTACTGTTTCTTTTTGGTCCTCAAGCGAGTCCATTTAGAAAAATTGGCCTTTCTGTTCATTTGGAATGGAAAGCTGCTATGGGAAGTGTCGCTGGATTAATGGTCGAGTGTCTGAACGGGAGGGAGGGCTGTGTTCTTTGTGACTATAACTTCACTCTTTGCAATTCAAGCTCCTCTCCATGTGACTATTATAGAGGAGACCATGTGTGACTTTGTCCTTTTTTCTGTCTTGAAAGGTACTCACAAATCTCTCCAGTTGGGCTTTTGAAAGTCCCTTCGAGTGTTACGCCTCCTCTCTCTCCAGTGAGGATATTCCCCTTGGCAGTAGTGCTGACGGTCGATCTGTGGTTCAGGTCGGGGCATTCCCAGTAAGATACAGACAGCTATTCACAAATCTGAGGGCTTCCCTTTTCTTCCGGGGCCTCTCTGGCAGTGTCCCAAGAGTTCACTAGCTTTTCACTCTGAACAGCAAGGAACAGTGCTGCCAAGACAAGCTCCTGGTTCACCTTCCTCTGGAGAACCAGATGAGCAGAGTGTCCTGAACTCATGTTTTTCCTTTGAGTTAGGATGCTTTTATTTTCATTCTCTTAAGCTTAAGTAGCAAACAGACTGCCTTTAAAAAAAAAAAAAACACCTAAGTAAAAACTTTCTTAGAGAAGAGGAGTATTTTTCATCAAATAGGAAAAATTTTCCCAAACTTACTCTTTCCTTTGCACCTTTGATTCGTTAGTATCTCAAAATAGCTTCTGTTTTCATTGAGTTTCTGTGAAAGTTCACCTCCTCACTCCCCTGCAAAAAAAAAAAAAAAAGAGGGTGAAGAATTATTGAGCAGGACCTGGTGAATGAGAATGAAGAGTAGGAAATAATAAAGAGGCTTCACAGGCTCACTGGACAGGTCCTGGTCCGGGGTGCCGCCTGTTCCTTGAGGGGAGCTCTTTTAACCCTCTGGGTCTCAGTCTCCCCATTAGTGAGATGAGGAGGCTGCCCTCTTAGATCCCCAATTCCATATGGAGTGTGAGGCTTGGGAAAGCTACTCAAGGACTAGACAGAGGAGTTACTGTAGGACCTTCAATTTTGTCTTAATCATCTTCCAAGATTAAAAGTTAAGTAGGACAGAATGGGTGAGGGTATGTCTGAATACTCAGAGCTGGCTTTGCCAAGTACAAGGGTGTTACCCTGGTCTTTGCCATCAGCTCATTATGCAACCTTGGGCAGGCCATGCTCTTGGACTGCTCTTTGCTTTGACTTTCTGCAGATGTTTGTGGTAATTCCAAACTCACCAAAGTGCTCCAAGGCTTAATTCAGGGCCATTAAGTCCTTGTAATTATAAGGAAGGAGGAGGCATATGGAATTAAATAGCTTACATACCATATGAAGCTTTGTATGTTGTAAATACTCCATTTAAAAAAGGGACAAAAGGTAAAAGGTAGAATTCAGGTTCTTCAGTTCAGTCGCTCAGTCGTGTCCAACTCTGCATCCCATGGACTGCAGCACACCAGGCTTCCCTGTCTATCACCGACTCCCAGAGCTTGCTCAAACTCATGTCCATCGAGTCGGTGATGCCATCCAACCATCTCATCCTCTGTCGTCCCTTTCTCCTCCTACCTTCAATCTTTCTTCAATCAGGTTCTTAAGCCTGATTTATAAAATAGTTGTTTTCTAATACTGCTTTTCACAATTAATGAAAAAACAGAGAAGAAACTATACTTTGGGATGTACATCATTCCTGTCTTTCCTTGCCATCTAATACAATTTTAATTTGGAGTTTGTCATACTGTTTGTGTCTTAATGAAAGGCAGTCTAAACCCTACTTTCTGGAACACGAGGAGAGTTTGCTTATAGTACTAAATGGTTCAGAGATGGCAGCTGCGTTTCAGATACATGAGTGTCCTCAGGAGGGATTTCTAGACCCACTGCTTGCTTAGAAAGTCAGTCAGAAGCAGCATGATGGTCCACAATCGCCTTGGGAGTGCACACTGCCACAGTCGCTACAAAGAGCAACGTGGCAGTTCTGGTTCTAAGCTCGTGCCTTAGAGCAGTGTGCTCACATGAGGCCCCTGGAGCAGCATCAGTGTCACCTGGGAACCTGGCAGAAATGTACCCAGGCCTGCTGAGTCAGAGTCTCTGGGGATGGGCCTAATAATGGGTGTTCGAACAAGCCCTGCAGGAGACTCTGATCTCATAAAGATGAGAAGCCCCAGCTCAGAGAAGCGCGTGCTCTGTGCACCAGGAGACACATAGGGAAGCTCCCTTGAGCTGCGGGCTCTCACTGAATCTTCCCAGCAACCTCGTAAGCCTGGTTCAGTTATTAACCCCATTTTACTGGTAAAGAATAGTACCCATAGTCACAGAGGCAGTGAGAGGCAGAGACAGGGCTTGAGCACAAGCTGTTGACTACAGTGCAGCCTTTACACCCAGTCAGACACGCTGGAACAGTTTGCGTCCTGATGGGCGGGGAACGTCAAAGACAGCAGTTTCTTCTAGCTAGCTAGCTTTCTTTATTCCTTCAGTTCAGTTCAGTTCAGTTTAGTCGCTCAGTCATGTCCGACTCTTTGCAACCCCATGAATTGCAGCACGCCAGGCCTCCCTGTCCATCACCAACTCCCGGAGTTCACTCAGACTCATGTCCGTCGAGTCCGTGATGCCATCCAGCCATCTCATCCTCTGTCGTCCCCTTCTCCTCCTGCCCCCAGTCCCTCCCAGCATCAGAGTCTTTTCCAATGAGTCACCTGTTCACATGAGGAAGCCAAAGTACTGGAGTTTCAGCTTTAGCATCATTCCTTCCAAAGAAATCCCAGGGCTGATTTCCTTTAGAATGGACTGGTTGGATCTCCCTGCAGTCCAAGGGACTCTCAAGAGTCTTTTCCAACGCCACAGTTCAAAAGCATCAATTCTTTGGCGCTCAGCCTTCTTCACAGTCCAACTCTCACATCCATACATGACTACTGGTAGGTTCAAATCAGTTCAAAATAGAGCATGGCCTGCTCAGGTTAGATAAGAACAGGGATGAGTTCTCAATAAAGAAGTAAAATGCCTTTATCTACCATAAAATTAAATGAAGAACAAAGAGATTAAAAAATAAAATTCTCAATTTCTCAAAGATCATTTATTCCATTTTGTACTGACTTCTTTTTCAAAACTCATGTGGTTTCCTCATTTAGAAAAATATTTATTTTGTTTTCTTTCCTATATCATGAGTTCTCTGATTTGGGCTTAAAACAGGAGACTCCAGAATTAGATTAGTGACTATTTCATGTCAACTGGCCTAACACTGCAGTATCTTCAGGGCTGAGGGTTTTGGACAGCTCCAGTGCATGTAGTAACACCCACGTTGGGCAGTGCCCCACTTCAGGAAGTCTTCTTCTGAACGTCCTGCTTTTCCAGGTGAAGATCGTGGCGATGAATGAGGATGTGGCCCTCCGCTCAGCCCTGGATCAAAACCTGAAGAGTGCTGTGACTGCGGCTTTCCTCATGCTCCCCGAAAGCTTTTCTGAAGAAGACCTGTTTATAGAGATCGCCGGGCTCTCCTACTCAGGTTAGAGGGTTTCATGCTGCACTTCCTGCCGGGAGGAGATTTGTTGCTGGAAGACCGAGCGACCCGACCCCCCGCCCCTCGCTGGCAACAGAGGTTCTGGTCCCAGCACTTCTGTGAAGGTCTCTGCAGGAACCCTGCGATCTGCCTCCTTGCACCCAGGGTCTCTTCCTTTTCACATCTCTACATAGGCTAACCCTCTGTTGTTGTTATTGTTAATTTTTATTTTGAAACACTTTCAGAGTACAGGTAAGTTTCAGTAATCATCCAGAAAGCTATGCCCTTTCCCCAGAAACGACTCACAACACTTGTTTTATCATCCTGTCTGTATCAGTGATGTTCAGAAGTTGACAGCAGAACCCCCTGGAGGGCCTGTCAGACAGACAAGACAGCTGATTTGGGAGGTCTGGAGCGGGGCCCCGAAGTCTGTATTTCTCTCCTGTTCCTGGTGATGCGGATGCTCCTCCAGGGACCCCACTTTGAGAACCACTGCTCCCTCTCTGCACGTAATACGCCGCATGATGCGTGTTCTTCTGAGCTGTCAGGGAGTCGGGCACACGTGCCACATCCCATTCAGGCCCATTACTTCAGTGTGTGTTTCCTAAGAACAGGGCGCCCACTCGCAGAACCACAGTGCAGGCGCCAAATAGCAACGATGCGTCACTTCTATCAAACTGATGAGCTTCATTTCTAATGTTGTCGGTTGTCCCAATAGTGCCCTTTCTAATATTTTACCCTCAAGTACATGATCCCGTCAGGGATCGCATAATGTATTTAGATGCCATCTCTTTGATCTTTTAATTTGTAATGTTTCCTCAGCCTCTCTTTGTCTCGTATGACGCTCACATATTTGCAGTCTGCAGACCAGTGATGTTGGTGCCCTGAGGATAAGCAGTGTTTTCTCCCGTCTAAGCAAACTGGGGAGACATTTGAAGGTCAGGCCAGTATCCTATTTCTTACCAAACTTTCCCTCCGAGGGTGAATTTCCACTGATGATTCTTGCTGGAAACAGTCTTTACTATGATGGGTGCAAAGTGGTGACTTGGCCACTCCACCTTTCCTCATATTAAGGAAACCTTTCTCCCTAGTTCTCCATTCATCTATTTTTTTATCTAAATATTAACTTCCTTTCCCCTTAAGCCAGCTGTGCTCCTCAGAGGTATCGGGGAGGGGGAGGCCGAGAGGGCAGAGCCTGGCCCCTCACTGTAGCCTTGGCCCCAGGAGTCCCCCCAGCGATCTGTTTAACATGTTAAGAACTTGTGTATAACTCCATTTTCAGAAAAGTAGTCTGTCTTTTAAACTGTAGTTTGAAAACCACTATCTTAAATATCCCTCTTTCCCAACTTATAAGTATGAGTCAGAGAACTCTATGCTCAAATACTGCAGAGGCAGCTGACTCATTCTCTGAATCCCTGTACAGATAAGATTTCATGGAGACACCGTGCTCACAGAGACGCGAAAGGTCTCGCTCTTCAGTCTTGTTCCCAAAATGTGTGTGTGTGACCACAGCTGTCATGCAGCACGGGTGAGAAGGCAGGTGAAATAGCCTTGGTCTCGGTTGCTTCCAGCATCTCACGGCAGCCTCCCTGCTTGTCAGCAAAGGCCAAGGGGCCAGCATGGTGGGGCTGCGTCCAGGAGGAACATGTGGGGAGGGGGCTTCTGTCTGGGTGTCTCCCCCACCCCGCTCCCCTGTGAGGAGAGGTGGACCTGAGCCTTCAGTCAACTTTGTGGGAGAAGGTGCAGAGCCGTCCTCGGCTCTGAGCACATTGTCGGCTCTGAGCACGTCGTCAGCATCAGCTTAGTGTCAGGCGGACTGCAGGCTGCTGCTGCTGCTCAGTTGCTCAGGCATGTCCGACCCTTTGCGACCCTGTGGACTGCAGCACGCCAGGCTCCCCTGTCCTTCACCATCTTCCGGAGCTTGCTCAGACTCATGTCCATTGAGTCAGTGATGCCATCCAACCATCTCATCCTCTGTCGCCCCCTTCCCCTACTGCCCTCAGTCTTTCCCAGCATCAGGGTCTTTTCCAGTGAGTCAGCTCTTCTCATCAAGGGGCCACAGTATTGGAGTTTCAGCTTTAGCATCAGTCATTCCAATGAATATTCAGGACTGATTTCCTTTAGGATTGACTGGTTTGATCTCGTTGCAGTCCAAAGGACTCTCAAGAATCTTCTCCAACACCATAGTTCGAAAGCATCAATTCTTAAGTGCTCAGCTTTCTTTATGGTCCAACTCTCACATCCATACATGACTACTGGAAAAACCATAGCTTTGACTAGACAGACCTTCGTTCACAAAATGATGTCTCTGCTTTTTAATACACTGTCTAGGTTCATCATAGCTTTCCTTCCAAGGAGCAAGCTCTTTTAATGTCATGACTCTAGGAGTTCTCTATAAATTCCAAACATTGACTGAAGACATTTATTTACAGACTTTAAGTAAGCATTCAAGGTGCTGTCAATCTTGAGCTGACTTTTGTTCCACCGCCTGAAAGGACCATGTCATACGCTCCTGGTTTCTCCAGTTGTTCAGTAAACACTTGCTGATTGATAGCAGAATCAGCCTCTGTTCTGCTTCTTCTAGAATATTCATCAAGAGCTGCTGTATAGCGATGCTGTTCCATCGTCCGTAGGTCGGTACGTGGGTGGGTGGGTAGATGCGTAGGTAGGTGGATGGAGCACTTACCCCTTTATTCCATCACGGATCCTCATAGTGCCGCCCTGTCTGCTCAGCACACGTGTGTGCGTCCTGTGTCTCCCCGTGCCACACACTGCACTAGGCCGGGTGTGTGCTCGCACGCGAGATACGAGTGCAGCTCCTCGGGGAGGTCGTGTTCTTTAGGGAGAGACTGGCAGTCAAGGAGCAGCAGGCAGTCCCGACAGCAGTGAGTGCCGCGAGGAGAGGGAATACTGCAGGCTGCGGGCGAGGCTGTTTCTCAGTGGGTGGTTCAGGAAGGCCCTCCGAGGCAGGGGACGGTGTCTACGAGCCGGCCCAGGGATGCTGGGGAAGAGCCGACCGACGAGTGGGTTGCTCCCCAGAGCCAGGTCTCACACCCTGCTGTGTCTGACCCCAGCCCCTTGGCCTCTGCTCACTCCCATTCCTCATCTCACCTCATCCTGTTTTCTAGCTGTTATATTTGTTATTGCTTAATCAGCCTTGGGTCTGCGACTTTGGCCAAGTAGCCTACATTACTCATTTCAAAAAGGCTGGCTGCTTTTTCCTGCAACACTTAGGACACGATGCTTTACAAATTCTCCCCAGAGAGGGCTGATTCCCACTCTGTGTGATCCCTACCTTGTGGATAAGACCTTTTCCAAAAAGTGTTCTGTAAGTCAGTTGTTTAGATTGGGAATATATTTTCCCATTGAAACATCATAATATATGATGGTTGTTGGTAAGCCAGAAACAGTGTAATTAATGGTTAACCAGCCTGTGATATGATGGAACTAGACTGGGATGGTGCAGGTGGGGAGGTATCTAGGCCCTGCAGGCAGGTGTCTTCTGTAGATGTGAGACTTGCCCCAGGTGATGTGTTGAAAGACCAGCTCTTTTACCTGCCTTTCGTAGGCTTCTGAGAACCCAGTATCCTTGAATTGACCAGATTCTAATCCCTTCTGGAAACCACCCAAACCTCCCAAGTCCTTGGAATATTCCAGATTTCAAATTACTCACCAACCTCATTTTTATTTACAAGTTGGACATCTATTTTACACCTGTTTTCAGTTGAGAGAGCTGACATGTTGTCCCTAATGTGCAAAGTTCCGTTTCTCCCTGGTGGAGTCTTGGGGGACACAGAGAAAACAGTTGTCTCCGTGTCACTGGACAAGTTCCTGCCAGTAATTGCTGGTGGAGGCAAGATCCGTCAGTATTACTAGCAGTAATAATAATAATCCCTGTGTTCTGTGTAGTATTTGAGGATCACTTTAACTGCCCCAGGGACAGTATTTATGGCATTATCATTATAAGTGATGGTGAGAAAGGAGTGGGTGGGAGATGGGAGCCTGCAGAATTGGGGAGGAGAAAGCCCTCTAATCCTTCAGTTATTCTTACAAGTCAGCATTTAAGTAAACAGAAAAGGAAACTGAATGAACTTTTAAAGGGCCACCTTTCACACTCTTGTGAAAGGACAAACTAATGACTAGTTTTAGGTGATGATCCCTGGTTTAACATTTATCAAGTGAATCAGCGTCCCATACCTTATAAAGAATTAAGGATGCGATGTCTGCTCTAAGGAGCTTCGCATTATAACAAACATATGTAGTCATAGTGAGTCCGTGGCAGACTTCAAAACAGCCCAGGTGGAAAAGGCAGGGGTGTGTAAGTGCGTGTCCCATTCAGGGAAGGAGGAGCAGATGGATGTGACGGAAGCCCATGCTGGTGGCAGGAGAAAGTCACATTCTGTGTCGTATGTCAGGAATGACTCGGTACTTTTGATCTAATAACTCATTTCATCCTCATAACCCTTTGATAGGGTGCTATATTATCGCACCATTTAACAGATGAGAAAACCAAGGCCCAGATCTGTCTCAGGTCAGTTATCTCATAGATTAGTAGGTGCTAGAGCTGGAATCTTGGTCCACGCTCTTTTTTTAACTTTTTATTTTGTGTTGGTATATAGCTGACGAACATGCTGCAATAGTTTCAGGTGAGCAGCAGAGCAACTCAACGATATACATGTTTCCATCCTCCCCCAGACTCCCCTCCCACCCAGGCTGTCCCATAACATTGACGGAGTTCCATGTTAGCCCTCATCTTAACCACTGAAATTCACTGCCTCTCTGGTGTTTTGGAGAAGAGGTTAGACCCGGGTTGGGCAGGGTGTTGAAGACAAAGTGAGCAGATGGGAATTTGACAACTAAGAGCCACAGAAGTTTTCTGGCATTGCAGCTCGGGCCAGGATTTGTGGTTGTGGAAAGATAATTTTGCCAGCAGTGTGCAGGAGGGAGAAAGACTGAGAATGAGAACATTTTTTCCCTCAGCACCTAATCACGAGAGTTTCCTCTGCTGGACGCCCTTCTAAGCTCTGGGGATAAGGCAGGCACGGTCCCGGCCCTCGTGGCGCTTTCTCTGCAGTTGAAAAGCCAGATGGCAGACATGGGGCAGCACAGAACAGGGGAGGGGGCAGGCGTCACTTTGGTGCAACCAGAGACGGCCTCTCCTGAGATGGGACCTGAGCACCAGTGTCTGAGCATCCATGAGGAGAGCCCCGGGAGAGCTGACCAGGCAGAGGGGCCTGCAGGGAGGACGGTTGGGACCGGGCCGGTATTGGGTCGCCTCCAGAAACCCCCCCGCCCTGTGGTGCATGGCAGGCCCCTCCACATGTGTGGGTGGATGGACACAGCACAGCCAGTCTGGACAGCAGTGAGCACTCAGGCAGGGCCTCAGGACTGCGACAGCCTCACATGGAAACAGCTGCTCAGCTGGGTGTTCCATTCAGTCACTAAGTTGTGTCTGACTCTTTGTGACCCCACAGACTGTAGCCCACCAGGCTCCTCTGTCCATGGGATTTCCCAGGCAAGAATACTGGAGTGGGTTCCATTTCCTTCTCCAGGGGATCTTCCTGACCCAGGGATCGAACCCACGTATGCATTGGCAGGTGGATTCTTTACCACTGAGCCACCCAGGAAGCCCATTCTATTTAGTACTTTGTTTTTTTTAATCATTATATCACTTCATGGAAGGCAGCATTAGTGCAGAGTTCATAAGCTGGGGCTCTGCAGTCAGATTCCGGGGTTCACCTCAGCTTTAACCTTAATTAACCTTCTGTCTTGGGGCAAGTTTCTTATCTCCCTGTGACTCAGTTTCTTTCTCTCTAAAGGAGTTTTTATATGGATGAAATTAAATCATACATGTAAATTAAATCATATGTGCCTGACACATCGTAAATGCTCAGTAAATGTCGTCCTGCGTTATTCTAGATCCATGTTTGCTTGTCTTAACATAGGGCTTCCCTGGTGGCTCAGACGGTAAAGAATCTGCCTGCGTGTGGGAGACCTGGTTTTGATCCTGGGGTCGGGAAGATCCCCTGGAGGAGGAAATAGCAATCTACTCTAGTATTCTTGCCTGGAGAATTCCATGGACAGAGGAGCCTGTCAGGCTACAGTCCTTGGGGTCACAAAGAGTCAGACACGACTGAGAGACTAACACACACACAACACAGCCACTTGCTGTAGACAGAAAGGCGAGGCTGCAGTCAGACCTGAGTTTGAACACTAGCCTCGTGGAGGTGCTGGAACCTTTCCGAGCCCGTTTTCTCCTTTGTAAAGGGGAAATAACTATTTCATAAAAAGATTTTCCATGAGATAATATGTATAAAAGCCCCAGCATCACAGCTCACTGACGGTTGGCGCTCAGAAAATGACTCCTTTGCTCATTTATCACTGTCACTGTGTGTCGTTGCTGGCTGCAGAGGTTTGCCTCAGGCCGAGACACCCTGATTCCACAGTGCTTCAGTGGCTGGTGGACACTCAGGCTGCCCTCATCTGCCGTTGTCTTACTGATGACATGACTGTGGCTCACGTCTGCCAAATCTGTTTGGTAGGGAAGAGAGCAAAGGGGGACACTAGCTTCCTTGGACACATTTGCCAAACTGGGATTATGTTGTCTGATATACTAACCACTAAACTGCTTCGTGTTCACAGAGTTAGCAGAGGACTTAAGTCAGGTAGAGTCACTTGGTCCTTCACAGTCCTTGAGGAACGAAAAACCCCTTCAACTGCTGATGTGTGCGAGAGAGAGAAAGGTTTCTTTCGGTGCCAAACTGTCTGAATGCAGGCTCAGCTACTTCTAGGAACAAGACAAAGCAGTGAGGAGGTGCCAGCTGAGTGCTTCTTAGAGAAAAAAAATTAGGAATGAGTGCCAGCCCTCTACAGTGTGAGTGGACATCCCCATTTCTGGATCCTGGTGAAAGCCAGTAGAGAGACTTTTCCTCTGGGGCGACAGCTCCTGCGATTTCTTCCATGACAGTCACACCTCTGTGCCCTCGCCAGCAGTGTGCTTGGGTGACGTGCATGTTGGGAGTGACTCTCGCAGTCATTTGGAAACAGATTTCTGCAGGCTTGGCAAGCCTGAGCGCTTGCTGAAGCCTCGCTCGGAACGCTTCTTTACTCGGTCACTAGCTGGTTTCTGAGCATGCCGCGCTCCTGAATGGGTTTCAATCAGCAACCGTGTCTAACGTCTCCGGGTTTCTTACCGTGTGGCTGGTAGTGTTCTAAGTGCTTTACACGTGTTCACTCATCTAATCCTGGAAACTCATGAACCCTCTGTACTGCCGCTCCATATTGCACTGTGTTTGAAGATCCCGAAGCCCAGAGCAGGAGTGAGCTCGTGCTGGGCCCTGCAGCTCCCAGTGTGCGGATGAACGCAGGTGCTCTGGTCCAGGATCCTCGCTCCTCCCCTTCCCTGTCCTGCAGAGCGTGCCCTTCCTGGCTCACACCGGGGACTGTGGTAGGCACTATAGGGCCCCTTGGGTCCCCTCCCCATTCCTGGCCGTCTTCCTCTGCTTGTGTTTTCCTTCTTTGCACTTTCCACCGTCTGAGGTACAGTTTATTTGTTGGGTTTCTTGTCTCTGGTCTTTGTTCCACCGCTAGGATGCGGAAGGCCGACCTATTTTCTTGCGTTGTTCACTCTCCTTCACTGATTATAGTGGTACCTGACAGATACTAGGTGCTCAGTAAATGCTTAGGGAATGGGGGGATGGATGGATGGTTGTGGTACTGGTTCCTTCCTGAATCAGTATTGTAAACCTGATGCTTCCTACACCTCTCTATTTTGTGTTCTCTAAAGTGTACAAGAGAAAAATTTATATGTGATTCAAATGTATAGCACCAGTGCATCAATTATTTGTTCTTACCTCTGTGAGTTAGTTTAGTGATGATATAGTTTCTGCAGTCATGGAGATATTTTTGAGGATGTATTTTGAATGGTGTGTTAGGCTACCTCCTAGAGATACTGCCTTAGTCATCTTTGTTGAAATAATAATTATTTTTTCCACATGCAAAAGAATGAAGTTGGACCTCTAACACACCCTACACAAAATTAACTCAAAATAGATCATGGATGGGTCTTCCCAGGAGTCACTAGTGGTAACGAATCCACCTGCCAGTGTAGGAGATGCAAGAGACATGGGTTCGATCCTGGGTCGGGAAGGCCCCCTGGAGCAGGAGATGGCACCACAGTCCAGTACTCTTGCCTGGAAAATTCCATTCTGCAGAGGAGCCTGACGGGCTATAGCCTCTGGGGCTGCAAAGAGTCAGACGTGACTGAGTGACTGAGGACACACACACAGATCATGGATGTAAGAGCTAAAACCGTAAGACTTTTAGAAGAGTCAGTTTGAGTTATACAGTGTTTTCTTAAATATATACCAAAAGCAACAAAAGAAGTAAATAAATGGGACTATGTAAAAATTGAAACTTCTGTGCTGCAAACAAAACTGTCAAGAAAGTGAAAAGAAAGCCTATGAAATGAAAAGAAATAACTTGCAAATCATTTATCTGATAAGGAACTTGTGTCTGGAATGTTCAAAGAATTCTTAGAACACAGTAAAAAGACAAGTAACCCAATATAGAAATGGGCAAAGGATTTGAATAGACAATTTTTTGAGAGGAAGTATACAAATAGCAAATAAGCACATGAAAAGGTGCTCAGCATCATTCATCGTTTCTTTGCAACCCTATGGACTCTGCCATCAATGGAATTCTCCAGGCCAGAATACTGGAGTGGGTAGCCTTTCTCTTCTCCAGGGGATCATCCCAACCCAGGGATCGAATGAACCCAGGTCTCCTGCATTGCAGGCGGATTCTTTACCAACTGAGCCACAAGGGAAGCCCAGGAATACTAGAGTGGGTAGCCCATCCCTTCTCCAGTGGATCTTCCTGACCCAGGAATCAAACTAGGGTCTCCTGCATTGCAGGCACATTCTTTACCAACTGAGCTACCAGGGAAGCCCACTTTACATACAAATAGGAGATAAACACATGAAAAGGTGCTCAGCAGCATTCGTCATTAGACCCCAGTTCACACCCAAAGCCTATGATCAAAATATAAATGAGAACAGGTGTTGATAAAGCTGTGAAGAAATTGACCTGCATATATTGCTGAAGGAATGTAAATAATATAGCCACTTTGGAAAAAACAGTTTGGCAGTTTCTCAAAATATTAAATTTAAAGCAACTATGTGACCCAGCAATTCTACTCCTGGGTACCTACCCAAGAGAAATGAAAATATATATCCACACAAAAACTCTTATGCAAATGTTCAGGGCAGGGTTATTCGTTAAAAAAAAAAAAAGGCCCCAAAGTAAGAGCCACCCAAATGCCCATCAACTGAGAGATGGATATATAAAATGTGGTACATCCACCCAGTGGAATATTATTTAGCCATAAACAGGAATAAGTACTGACAGGTGCTCCAACATGATGAACTTTGAAAAAACATCATGCTAATCAGAAGAGACCCTGTATTGTGCAGTTCATATAAAGTGTTCAGAATAAGAAAATCTATATATAGAGAAAGTGAATTAGTCTCTGTGTGGGGCTGAGGGTGGAAGCAGGGAAGGAAAGTGACTGCTGGTGGTACAGGGTTTCTTTTAGGGAGGCTGAAATGGTCTAAAGTTAGATGGTTGCATAACCCTGTAAATACACTAAAAAAAAACCAACAACAGAATTATGTGCTTTATATAAGAATTATATGGTATGTGAATTATATCTCAAAAAAAAAAAAAAAAAAAACCTGTTTAAAATAAATACTATGTTGCACACGTCAACTTCCAGTTTGAGCTCCTGTTCCTGACCACTTCCACGTCAGGAGTCCCGGGCAGTAACCTGCTCTGAAATGCCGTTTTCATGTCAGTTGCTGCTTGAGGCAGAGTCTGTACCTTTTTATGCCCTGAGTCCAACACAGCTCCTGGCACTTAGAAGCCACCCAGATATTTATTGAACTGAGATGACAGGAGTATGACAGTTCGTCTAAGAGGGAAAGTTAGCCTGCCAGTGTCATAGAAACCCAGGGCTTCCTGCACCCTCTGCCCTGCCCCTCCCGTATACACATCATGACAGCAGTAATGTCTGCCTCACTGTGGACAGAGCATCCTCTGATACCTTAATCACTGAAACCTAAAGGCAGTCTTATGAGGTTAGTGTGACTGTTGCAGAGAAGGAAGCTGACTGAGAAAGGTTGAGTAACTCACCCCCAGTCACCCAGGGACATGGCTGACCTGAGAGCAGGGCCTTTCCACTCATACCCTTATGTTCCTAATAAGGTCCCTGACTGCGGAGGATATGCTGGAATCACAGAGCAGGTCAGCTCCAAATGGACTACAAGCCTCTGAATTTGTCTTACTTCAGGTCAAGGAGAGATTACCCTTTGGTCTAGCCATTGCATTAGACAGGCTGTTCTCTGGCTTGGGCAGTTAAGAGTTAAACTCCCATAAAATACAAGTCAGCAGTCAGTTTTCCCTCAATCTCTGTTTTGTTGTGAGCATATCTGCGGAGGTAAGAAAAATTGATTCTTAGGATCAGATGCTGGTTCATGCTGTGTCCACAATTTTATTCATTTTGTTCTGAAGCAGCGGGTGATAAGCCCATTTGCTTGCTGTTCCCCGTGGCTGAGCCGGTTCTGCTGCACAGCAGTTGGAGAAATCTAATTCAGCAGACATTTATGGATCTGCCTTCATGTGCCAGGCAGCGGGCAAGAAGCCGGGTCACAGGGACAAATACGCTTTGGTCCCTGTTCGCAGAAAGTCCTTAATGTTTCCCAGCTCCTTTCATCGTGGCTGGGAGTTGTTGTTTGGGGAGGATTTGGATCATCTGCCTTTAAATTTTGGTAAAATATACTCCCTCTCTCAGAAAGTTACCGTCTAAAATGTAAGAGCTTTTGTTTGTTAAATGTACAGGAGGTGAGGAGGTGGCATAAATATTTAGAACTCGACAGTGGTGCAGACTGATCCTTCAGTTCTGAGCCAGCTGTGTGAGACTCAGAGTTTGATGACATTTCATCCCTTCAGGGAGAAATAGAAAACATTTATAGGCTCTGCATGAAAGCATGAGGGTATATACACAATTGAAAGTCAACCCAGCTGCCTCTCCATTCACATTTGCTGGGACAGCATGTCTGTGCATCCGTGAACTTACTTCAGAACGCTAGAGGTAGTGAGCCAGCATTACAGAAGTGAGGGAAAGGGGGGAAATTACAGGGGAGAATTACAGAGGGAAGTGAAGTTAGCACCTGAAATGTCGCTGCCCTGACCCTGAGAGGAGGCCGGGCCTTGGGCAGATGGTTGTTCCTTGTCCTCGTCCGTGAGATTGAGGATAATCAGCACCTTCCTTGTCAGGCTTGGCAGCCTTAAATGAGACAGCAGATGTGGAGCACATGCCTTTAAAGAGCCCGCAGTAAATGTGTCTCTTATTAGAGCAAACATAACCATTTAAAAGTAGTCTTTTGTCTTGTTTTTTTACAAAGTTGTTTCCTTTTGGTACTTTTGTGTCCTGGCTTCTCAGCTGCACATTATTCTGTGGTCATTTTCCATCTCAGTGTGTGGCTCCTGTAACTCTTAGTGGGTGAGCCCTGGTCCATGGTCGGTGTGGGCGCGCCCTGGTCCACGGTTGGTGTGGGTGCACCCTGGTCCACGGTCGGTGCAGGTGTGCCCCAGTCCCTGGTCGGTGTGGGTGGTCCATGGTCGGTGTGGGTGTGCCCTAATCCATGGTTGGTGTGGGTGGTCCACCGTCTGTGTGGGTACACCCCGGTTCGTGATTGGTGTGGGTATGCCCCAATCTGGGGTCGGTGTGGGTGGTCCACTGTCAGTGTGGGTGGTCCGCCGTTGGTGTAGGTGCGCCCCAGTCTGTGGTCGGTGCGGGTGGTCCGCAGTTGGTGTGGGTATGCCCTGGTGTGTGGTCGGTGTGGGTGGTTGGTGGTCGGTGTGGGTGGTTGGTGGTCAGTGTGGGTGGTCCATGGTCTGTGGTTGGTGTGGGTGCACTGTTCCCCTGTTGAGGGGCATTTGGTTGCTGCCAGGATTTCAGTGTTGTAAATTGCATATTAAAAAGCAGAGACATTACTTTGCCAACAAAGGTCCATCTAGTCAAGGCTATGGTTTTTCCAGTGGTCATGTATGGATGTGAGAGTTGGACTGTGAAGAAAGCTGAGTGCCGGAGAATTGATGCTTTTGAACTGTGGTGTTGGAGAAGACTCTTGAGAGTCCCTTGGACTGCAAGGAGATCCAACCAGTCCATTCTGAAGGAGATCAGGCCTGGGTGTTCATTGGAAGGACGGATGCTGAAGCTGAAACTCCAAGACTTTGGCCACCTTATGCAAAGAGCTGACTCACAGGAAAAGACCCTGATGCTGGGAGGGATTGGGGGCAGGAGGAGAAGTGGACGACAGAAGATGAGATGGCTGGATGGCATCACCGACTCGATGGACGTGAGTTTGGGTGGACTCCGGGAGTTGGTGATGGACAGGGAGGCCTCATGTGCTGTGATTCATGGGGTCGCAAGGAGTCGGACATGACTGAGAGACTGAACTGAACTGAAATCGTGCTTCAGTGAAGAGTCGTGTGTGGAGGGTGTTCACTGGCTTCCTCGGAGACCTCAGGCCGGTTCTGTCGTCCCCGTGTCCCTGTCCTTTCTTGCCACGTGGGGAGGCGGCAGTGCCCACCGGAGGGGACGGCCGTTTGGGCAAACGAGGTAGGACGATGACCCAGATCCTCAGCGAGCTTCACCTCCTGGTCTCTGTTTGGGTTTGGGGCTTGGGGCTCACTCTCCAGAGATGAAGCTGCTTCCAGAAGGACTGTAGCAGTGTACGAAGTCAAGAGCATTACGTGAGAGAACCAGTTTCTCTACCCTCTCACTAGCAGTCATCCTCGTGTGTAATTGTGTAAACAAACAGAAAAGGCTGTCGTCTGTGTTTGAGCAGCTCATTAGGGCAGTGAGAGGACAGGACTCACTCGAGCTCACTGCCCTAACCAGTCCCCACCTCATCTCACAGAGGTCAGGTTCCAGAGGCTGCCTGTGAATCTTTTCCAAAGCTTGTCGGCCCCACACGCTTTCTACTAAATTGCAGTGCGTGTTGGTCCTTTGAAGCTTAAAAATCCAGTGTATTTTATTCCTCACTGGGGTACATACTTACTGTTGGGTATCTGATAATTTTTCCAACAATTATGGCCTCCTGTTGGAGCTGCCCTGTGGACCCAGCAGCATGCCCCTTCGGTCACCAGGACTCCCTGCTCCAGGGGTGCCCCCTGTATGGGGGAGATGGACCCTTCTGTTGGGGCGGGCCCTGGCTTCTGGGCATGCGCATAGGCGGGGCTGGCTTCTGGGCCTGCGCATAGGCGAAGCTGCACTCTGGCCCAGGAGCTGCCTGTGACTGCTGGCCTCTCAGTGGTCGGGGCTTGTCCTCGGGTGACTGGCTGTAGGGTCTGCGGTGGTTCTGGCCCACTGGATAGCAGACTGGTGCTGACGGGCTGGACGGAGGATGCCAAGATGGCCCTGACCCGCAGTGGAATAATCATGAGCGGAATGAGCTCCTCAGGAGGGTGGCCATCAGCACCTCTGTCCCCAGGAGGAGGCCTCGTTGCCTCTTGCTTCTCTAGATCAGCAGTTCACCACTTGCAACTCTTTAAAGTTACATCTGCTTTAAAGTTCATCCTAAATGTAATCTGTGTCCTTGTCAAATATAATAAGGTTATTTATATTCACAGAGTGCCTCAAAAGCCCTCATACACATGCAGCAGGAAGGGCCAAGCTGAGTGAGCAGCACCAAGGATGAGATACACACAACCCCCGTCTCTGGTCACAGGCAGAGTTTTGTTAACAAGATGAAAGTTTATAAATAGAGAAGCTTCTGCGTTGGAAAAACAAGTGCATACTAACTCTCAGGGTGACTTCCTTCTGTACTTCGGTATATTTTAACTGGCTACAGGGCTTTGTGGTTTGAGAGGCTCTATTTCCCCCCAAACAAGTGCCTGCGTTCCTGGGTGCTGTGTTCGCATCTTGAAGGTGAAAAAGCCAGTGTTTCGAGTGAGAGACCCTGCCAGGCTAACCTGGTGCAGTGTCAGCTAGGGGGGTGTGGTTCACAGGTCACTTGGGGGCCCGCAGTCCACAGGGCAGACTCTGAAGTTGCGTGCAAAACTGGTTTTGTGCTTGTTTTAACCAGGTGACTTTCGGATGGTGGTTGGAGAGGATAAGGCAAAAGTGTTGAATATCGTGAAGCCCAACATGGCCCACTTCCGGGAGCTGTACGGCAGCATTCTGCAGGAGAGCCCCCAGGTGGTGTATAAGGCCCAGCAGGGCAGCCTGGAGGTGAGCGGTTGGTGGGACATCACGGGTCCGTCCTGAGGCAGGAGCCTGTTTAGGGGAAACGTCGGGTGAGCAGTATGACCAGTGTAGTAACGTATTCATAGAAAGTATGTTTTGCGTGTAAATGTGTTCTCTGTATGTTTGAAATAAGGCTAAAAGGTCACATAAGAAACTAGTGACAGACGGGAGGCTGTCTCTGGAGAAGGGGACCGGGGCTGACATGAGGCCGGGTGGGGACCGGTCTTCACCGTGTGTACCTTTTTTGCCATTTGAACTTCTTGCTACGTATATTAATTACTAATCAAAAACAATTAGAAGCAAACTCTGAAATTACATTCTCTTCGCCTCCGAACCCACCTGCCTCCCAGAGGTAGTCTCATTACAGGTTGGTGTGTTTGCTTCCAGATCTCATTGCATGCACTTCTGTGTGTATTTGTACATGTGTACACATGTAGGAAGTGGCTTGGTCTTTTTCATTTGGTTTTATTTTATAGAAATGTATTCATATATGTTATTCTGAAGCTTGTTTTCCCCCCACTTGTTATATGTATTGTGTCTTGGGACTTTTCTTTTGACATAGCAGACATTTTTTCAAAAAAATACTAAGTTTTTTGAAAATAAAGAAGAGCCCCTCCTTTGAGAAATGTAACTTGAATTTAAGATTTTTTTAACTATAAGATTCACGGTTTTTTATCTTTAAGATAACACCATTCTACTTTTTTAATGCTCTTTTCCAAATAATACGAGCAATTAATATCATGTTGAATAACAAATTAATGGTATTTCTAGAACTGAAAGGCAACTTTAAAAACTAGGAATTATTTTGAATGTAACATTGGAGAATACCATGAATGCCCAAAAAACCCACCACTCAGCTTAACAGATTTTGCCATGTTTGCTTTAGATTGAGGTTTTTTGTTTTTAATTTTTACTTTTCTCAAAGTGATGCCTGCACACTTTAAAAACCAGGTGATACCCCAAGGTTTTGAACAAAAAACAGCAGTTCCGTGCTGCACAGCTTCCTACCTGTCTGTGCTACTTCCCAGAGCAACTGCTTTCATCTCCTTCACTGATTCTTCTGGTGTTTACTTCCTTATTTACAAGTAATATGATTTGACTGTTATTTCTTGATTTTTTTTAAAAAGTTTTGTACTTTTTTTGTTATCGTTTTATGGAACATGAGGATTTTTTACTCTTATGCACTCCATCCACACACACACACTTTCATGCTCTTATCTCTCTCCCTGTCTCTCCCCACCACCACTCACCTATGCTCCATATTTAGTTATTCCATGGACTTTCCAGATGGTTCTTCTGGGAAAATGAATCCATCCACCTGCAATGCAGGAGACCCGAGTTCAAGCCCTGGATCAGGAACATCCCCTGCAGGAGGGCATGGCCACCCACTCCAGTACTCTTCCCTGGAGAATCCCATGGACAGAGGAGCCTAGACAGCTATCGTCCATGGAACTGAAAAGAGTTGGACACAACTGAAGTGACTGACATGCATGTATACATAATTATTATATAGTTTAAAATTAATAGTCAGTATTTACCTTATTAGGACAACTGGCTTTTTTCACTGCTGAGATATACTACTGTGAAATTTAGTTTCCAGTACAACTTTGTTTTTCTTGGAGTTAATCAGTCCATTTTTTCTGACTTTCTTGATTTCTATGTTGTTGTTCAGTTGCTAAGTCATGTCTGACTCTTTGCAACTCCATGGACTGCAGCACTCCAGGTTTCCCTGCCCTTCACTCTTTGAGTTTCCTTGAATTTACTCAGACTCACATGCATTTAGTCAATGATGCCATCCAACCATCTCATCCTCTGCAACCCCCTTCTCTTCCTGCCCTCAGTCTTTCCCAGCATCAGAGTCTATTCCAATGAGCCGGCTCTTCGCATCACATGATGAAAGTATGATGCTCTAGCTTCAGCATCAGTCCTTCCAGTGAATATTCAGGACTGATTTCCTTTAGGATGGACTAGTTTAATCTCCTTGCAGTCCAGGGGACTCTGAAGAGTCTTTGCCAGCACCACAGCTCAAAAGCATCAGTTCTTCAGTGCTCAGCCTTCTTTATGGTCACACTCTCGCATCTCTACATGACTACTGAAAAAGCCATAGCTTTGACTAGATGGACCTTTGTCAGCAAAGTAATGTCTCTGCTTTTTAATACACTGTCTAGTTTGTCATAGCTTTTCTTCCAAGGAGCAAGCATCTTTCAGTTTCATGGCTGCAGTCACCATCTGCAGTGATTTTGGAGCCCAAGAAAATAAAGTCTGTCACTGTTTCCATTTTTTCCCTATTTACCAGAAAGTGATGGGATGGGATGCCATGATCTTAGTGTTTTGAATGTTGAATTTTAACCCAGCTTTTTCACTCTCCTCTTTCACTTTCATCAAGAGGCTCTTTAGTTCCTCTTTCCTTTCTGCCATAAGGGTGGTGTCATCTGCATATCTGAGGTTATTGATATTTTTCCCAGAAGTCTTGATTCCAGCTTGTACTTCATCCAGCCCAGTGTTTCTCATGATGTACTCTGCATATAAGTTAAATAAGCAGGGTGACAATATACAGCCTTGACATACTCCTTTCCCAGTTTTGAACCAATCCATTGGTTCATGTCTGGTTCTAACTGTTGCTTCTTGACCTGCATACAGATTTCTCAAGAGGCAGGTAAGGTGGTCTGGTATTTCCATCTGTTTAAGAATTTTCCATAGTTTGTTGTGATCCATACAGTCAAAGGCTTTAGTGTCATCAATGGAGCAGAAGTAGATGTTTTTCTGGAATTCTCTTGCTTTTTCTATGCTCCAGCAGATGTTGACAATTTGATATCTGGCTCCTCTTCTTTTTCTAAATGCAGCTTGAACACCTGGGAGTTCTTGGTTCAGGTACTGTTGAAGCCTTACTTGGAGAATTTTGAGCATTACTTTGCTACTGTGTGAAATGAGTACAATTGTGTGATAGTTTGAGCATTCTTTGGTGTTGCCTTTCTTTGGGATTGGAATGAAAACTGACCTTTTCCAGTCCTGTGGCCACTTCTGAGTTTTCCAAATTTGCTGGCATATTGAGTGCAGCACTTTACCAGCATCACCTTTTAGGATTTGAAATAGCTCAGCTGAAATTTCATCACCTACACTAGCTTTGTTTGTTATAATGCGTCCTAAGGCCCACTTGACTTCACATCCAGGATGTCTGGCTCTAGGTGAGTGACCACACCATGGTCTGGATTATCTGGGTCATTAAAACCTTACTTGTACAGTTCTTCCATGCATTCCTGCCACCTCTTCTTAATCTCTCTGCTTCTTCTAGTTCCTTACCATTTCTGTCCTTTATTATGCCCATCTTCATATGAAATGTCCCCTTGGTCTCTCTGATTTTCTCGAGGAGCTCTCTAGTCTTTCCCACTCTGTTTTCCTGTTTCTCTGCCCCGATCCCTGAGGCAGGCTTTCTTACCTCTCCTTGCTGTTCCTTGGAACCCTGCATTCAGATGGGTGTATCTAGCCCTTTGTCTTTTGCCTTTCGCTTCTCTTCTTTTCTCAGCTATTTGTGAGCCCTCCTCAGAGAACCATTTTGCTTTGTTGCATTTATTTTTCTTGGGGATGGTCTTGGTCACCACCTCCTGTACAGTGTTACTGACCTCTGTGCATAGTTCTTCAGGCACTCTGTCTACCAGATCTAGTCCCTTAAATCTATTTCTCACTTCCACTGTATAATCATAAAAGGATTTGATTTAGGTCATACCTGAATGGCCTAGTGGTTTTCCCTACTTTCTTCAATTTAAGTCTGAATTTTGCAATAAGGAGCTGATGATCTGAGCTATAGTCAGCTCCAGATCTTGTGTTTGCTGACTGTATAGAGCTTCTTCATCTTTGGCTACAAAGAATATAACCCACATGACTTCAGTATTGACGGTCTGGTGATGTCCATGTGTAGCGTTGTCTCTTGTTTTGTTGGAAGATGGTGTTTGCTATGACCAGTGCGTTCTTTGGCAAAACTCTGTTAGCCTTTGCCCTGCTTCATTTTGTGCTCCAAGGCCAAACTTGCCTGTTACTCCAGCTATCTCCTGCCTTTCTACTTTTACATTCCAGTCCCCTATGATGGAAAGGACATCTTCTTTTGATGTTGGTTCTAGAAGGCCTTGTATTTTGTACATACGTGTAACTAATTCACCCTCAAACTCTCCTACAAATCTCTGAAACATCTTACATTGTAGACAAACATATCAGGTGTTTTCTCTGTTTCTTGCTTTTCCTGGGGACATTCTTCCTGGAGTCCTGTGTCCCCAGTTCCTTTCATGACTGGCTGCTTTCTAGACACGCTGCACAGCTCTTCTCTGGAGCTTTGTTTCCTCATCACTGAGAATTTCTTCCCCTCTCCTTTTGCTAATTTTTGGTTTTCTTGAATTTTTCCTCTTTCACAGTTTATATTTTTAAGTATTAAAATGTGTACTTGTGAAAGAGGTAAAATTTTTGAGACCCTGTACATCTGGAAATTCTACTCTTAAACTGATGGATGGGTTTAGGTTAGACATCAGATTCTAGGCTGGAAGTAATTTTCCCTCAGAAGTTTTTTAAGTCATGGCTTTATTTCTTCTAGTTTCTTCTGTTGCACTAAAAAGTCCAACAGGGACTTCCCTGGTGGTCCCCTGGTTAAAAATCCACCTTGCAATGCAGAGATTTGACCCTACCTGGATTTGACCCCTGGTTGGGGAACTAGGGTCCCACATGCTCAGGGGCACAGCCAACATATTAAAACAGAAAGGTCCAGCAGTATTCAGATTCCCTGTTCTTTGGATGTGATCTTTTTATCTCTCTGATACTACTTAGTATTTTTTCCTTTTTTTCCAGTATTCTCAAATTTCATGATGATTTGCCTTTGCCTTGTGTATGCTTTTTCATCATTGTTGCTATTTGTGTTTCATTCGGCCACACCACGCGTGTTGCAGGATCTTGGTTCCCTGACCAGGGATGGAGCCTGTGCCCCTGCAGTGGAAGTGTGCTTGCCACTGAGCCTTCAGGAAATTCCCCTGGTTTTTACACGTTATTCTGGCACTTTGTGACTCTGTTCTGGAAATGCACGATGTTCAGTTCTAGGAAATCATTTTTTCATTTCTGTAACGAAATTCTCTTCTACCATTCCTTCATATCCATTGTCTTCATTTTTTTTCTAGAATTCCTATCAGTTGTTGGACCTCCTTGTCTGGTTATTTTTTTTTCCCCTCATTCCTGTTTCTGTAGTTTTTTTGTTCTGCTTTCCAGAATAATTGTTTGAATTGATATTCCAACAGATCTGTTGAATTTTTATTTTCCTCTGAATGTTCTTTTTTCATATATATATATATATATATATATATATATATATATATATATATATAGCATTCCGTTCTTATTGCATGTCTGCATTATCTTTCCTCGAAACCTGAAGAGGCCTGTCGGCGCAATTCTTTCTTAGTGATGAGAGATAGAGATTTCCTCAGTTGATCTTTACTTTGGAGAGGATGTCCCAGCATGCTCCAGATCTCTTGACCCCTAAAGACTTCCCTGCTGCGTTGGGCTCCTGAGACTTCATGGAGTTTGTCTTTTACCCTTCGGAGTGCATACAGCTACCAAGGCCGCCGATGTCCTTGCCCCTTACTACTCACCAGGTGGCAGTAGCAACGTGTCATTGATGTAGTGGCCCAGCATGAGATTACACAAGATAATTGGCTCGCTCCATTGTGAGGGTCGGCAAGTTTGGAATTTGCAGGTCCAGCTGGAGACCCAGGGAGGAGTCTGCTGTTCTCTGGAGTCCAAGGGCAGTCTGGAGGCAGACCTTCTGCCTCGGGGAACTTTAGTCTTTCTTCTCAAGGTCTTCAACTGACAGGATGAGGTCTGTCCACATTAAAAGGGGTCTTCTGCTATTCAGTGTCTGCTGGCTTCAATGTGAATTACATCTAAAAAGACGCCTTTACAGTAACATCTGGACTAAAGTTTGACCAGGCACCTGGGCCCTGTAGCCCAGCCAAGTTGACATATACAGTGAAACATCACACCCTGTATCCTTTAGGTCTACATGTGACATGAGTCTTTGCCATTTCTCCTGGGGTGTGGTTTTCTTTTCTCATTGCTCTTTTGACGAGAGGGTGAGAATGGCAGCTTCAGAGACTTCCACTTGGCCTTCTACGTCGGGACAGCGCCAGGGTACCATCTGAAGAGTATGCTTTCTAGGACTACTCTTGGTACCAATTGTGTAGGATCAGGATTGGGGAGTTTTGAAATGAAGACATCATCTGATTGATCGTGTGCTGGCACTGTGGAACTTGATGGCCCTTCTGAGCTGTCCCCGCTTGGAGGAAGGAGGCCAAGCCTTCAAAGCCCTGCATTTTCCAGTCTTTGGAAACAGGCAGTTCCCTTGGCTGTACCCAGTTCTAGGAGGCACTCTGAGAGAGGGAGTCAGCCAGCTTTCCCAGCAGGTAGCGGAATGAGTGCCTTGGCCCTGAAGCAGGATCTGGTTGGTACAACACAGCAGCTGCTGTCATATGCCTGTATCTGTTTTTAAAAACATCAGGCCATGTTGAGATATAATTTACATAGCATAAAATTTGGTGGTTTTTAGTCTCTTCACAGAGGTGTGCAACCATCACCTCTATCTGATTTTAGAATATTTTTATCACTCTGAAAAGAAACTCCATTGCCATTAGCAGTCCCTAGCTTCCCCTCCCCCAGGCAGCCACTAAGCTACTCTCTGCTCCATGGATTTGCCTGTTCCAGACACTTCTGTAGATGGAGTCATATAACAGGTGGGCTTTTCCATATCTGCTGTTAAAATGCAATGTGACTCATAATTTAACTGCTTTCACATTCGTATTTTAATGAGAACTAAAGAGTAAGGATGATTAGAATTTTGCAGCTTCTTTGAACATGTCACCTAATATTTTGTCTTTAAACACATACTTTGAAGCAAAAACTCCAGTGCATTTGTTTCCTCCAGAGAAAGCAGTGACAAATGCTATTTTCTCATTCCTCATATTACTCAAGCCATTTTGGCATCTCTGAAATTCCTGGAAGTTTCATAGGTAAAGACTTAGAGAAATATAAGAGCCTATTGACTAATCACAATACTCGGCCCCAAAACATGAGTCTATAAACGTCATTTCTAGCATATTTTATAAAATATTCACATTTTTGGGTCATTTATCTAGCGAAAGAGAAGTAGAGATTGAATCCTGTGAATTTAGGAACATCTCAATGATTAGTATGAAACATTTAGGTTAAAGAAACCCTTCACCTTAGCGGAGCCTCTAATTAATAGCATTTTATTATTTTCTGCAAAGACTTTATAAATAAAACTAGAAAATCCAGACATTAGGCATGTACTCATTAAATATTTGTTTAATGAAAAAAAATGGTAGAGTGCGTGAATTCTGATCATCAAGAAGGGTGGTCATACCTGAAAAATCTGAATCTAAAACTGAATACATTCTTTTGTCTAATTTCGTTTCTTACTGTTCCCTTTAAGTTAAGACCTAACACTTGTTAGAAGAACACAGGACATTGTTACTGGGAGAATAATGTGATGAGCTGTTGAGGGCACTGACACTGCTGCTCACCTTGGCAGACAGTCGATGTTTATGCGATTTTGGAAAAATTTAGTTCCATGAAGTAAAGTATATTAGACTAGGAGTTAGGGAAGCTGGGTGTGGACCCAGCTCTGTGGCTAAATGTTGACCCAAAGGTATCCAAGTAAAGTCTAATGCATAGTTTTACATATGTTTTATTTCTGTGTTTATCTTTAAACTTGATATATTTTAGAATACATTAGGAACAAAAACCATTAGTGTAACTTACTGTTGTTTAAGAAATAATGACAGCTAAGATTTATTGGTACAGTTATTCATCCCCTTATTCAGCCACTGCTTTTTCAGTACCTACTATGTGCCAGGGGATTAAAGGTGAATAAAGGTTGGTCTCTGTCATCAGTTTATTCCTACAGTTGAGACAGGAGACACAAGTTTAGATCCCACTCTCTGATTGGCTGTGTGATCCTGGCCATGTTACTCTGTGTCCCTGTGTTTAAAATGAGTGCTTGATTTGCTGGGGTGTCAGTTTTACCTGAATCTTCACTTAACTACTGGATTTAGGACAAATAGAAAAAAATTTTTTAACTGAGAGTCACAAATTGATTCTTGAGAGAAATTTCTGTTCTTAGGTACAAACAGAGAAGTATTGGCTTGTTTGAAGGAGCTGAGACTCCTTAACATTTAGGCATTCAGTTTCAGAAAGGAGAAAGTCTCCTTAGCACACTGCCTAGTCCAGAAGGTGAGTTCATATTCACTTTGTGTGGTTTTAAGGAGAAGCCTTGTGTCTTTGAATAGTTACAGCAATCAAAGCACGTCCATAGACATCAACAACTTTTTTTTTCCCCTTAGATCGATAAAAGCCCAGAAGGACAATTCACTCAGCTAATGACATTGCCCAAAACCTTACAACAGCAAATAAATCATATTATGGACCCTCCTGGAAAAAACAGAGATGTGGAAGAGACTTTATTACAAGTTGCTCATGACCCTGACTGTGGCGACGTGGTGCGTCTAGGTATGCGCATGAATCTGACAGGGAGGAGGTGCTGGCTGGGGGTAGCAGGAGGAGGGAGGCAAACTTTGTGGCTGAGCGGCTTCTTTCTTCTTTCTAGCCTAGAGATGGAGAGAGAAAGTGCCTCTAGGAAGAAGAAAGCACTGACAGTCTGGGGTTTTTCCCAGCCTAAATTCTCATTCGTTTGAAGTAGGGTGCTGAAATTCCTTCTATTTTCAGATCCCTCGTCAAAATCACTGTCAAGAGAGGAAAACAATGATTCTTTCGGTCCAAAAGCATAACTTTTAGGAGTTATTACAAAGACGTGGCTTTGTTCTCCGTGGTGGTCTGAAGAAGGAGGAGACTGGTGATGTTTTTAATGCTCTTGTAACATCAAGAGCACCACTCTCCTGGGCCCGTGCCCCCTCGGTGTGTCTCATGTGTATGCACTAGGTCCAGCACCCGAAATGTTTCACACATTATCCCCAGTATGTACCAAAATCCTCCCTAGGGTGAACCCCAGATCTGAGCCTGAGCTTCAGAGGTTACAGGTATTTACAGGTTCAGACAGTAAGGAGATCGTTATGAGTCGGCTCACCCTTCTCTGCTGAGCTTCCCCAGGGAGCAGCCGGGCCTTGGCAGGATGCAGGTCACCACAGCGGTGCTGCGAGGCGAGGCTGCCTGGTGGGCAGAGCAGCGTGTGTGCTTAGGGCGCCGGGCGCCTCTCCTGAAGATACGCGTGGAGGCCCGTCTCCAGTTGTTTTCTTTTTAGCATGGCGCTGGCCACGGAGTGAGCTCTGCTGCCATTCTGAGGGCCTGAAGGGCCCCTCGCCGTCCTCACCAACGAGTGCTGTGCGTGGTTGCAGGATGAGCGCCTCCTGCGTAGAAACATGTAGTGTTTGGTGTTTGTTTCTCCCCCCCCAATCTTCTCACATCTTGGAATTGAGAGCCAGCAGGCTTAAGCAGGTTTAAAGTGAAAAAATGACCTTCGAGAGTCACCTAACCCCCTCCTCCCTGCGGGTCGTAAGATGAGGTGGTCCAGACCCAGAGGGGGCGCTCATTTGCTTGGGTTCACACAAGCTGGTCGGCGACACAGCTGGCAGCTCGGGTCTCCTGGCCGTCCGTCCTGATAACCCTTTTCCTTAGTCGCTCTGACACCAGGACAGAGATGGAGTTGCTGGTGTTATTGGATAGCTGGAATGAATATTTAGTTTCAAGTTTTTAAAGTGTTACGACGACTAACATCTGGCCTTTTTGGCATTGTTGCTGGTTTTTCCTCACAGGGCTCGCAGCAATTGTGAGGCCTTCCAGTATGAGACAGAGCACCAAAGGCGTTCTCACTGCCGGTAAGAATGTTTAAAAACCCACACTTAACATACCTGCTGGACTGAGCAGCCTCAGCACTCCGGGTTACAATGTAAAGCTTTATCTGTATCCTTCAAGTACTTGTCAGAGGCTGGATTTTGCTGGTCATAACTTAGGATACAGACTGGCAGATGGTGCTGTAATCTGGGGCCCTGAGGTACTGCTGGAAGGCTTGGCTGCCCAGGTACTCCGTATGGGCAGGGTTTCCCTGGAGGTGTTATATCTTTGAAAGTTACTCATGATGATGTTGCCAAAACAGCAGTACATTGCCCTGCCCCCCCCCCCCCCCCCCCCCCCCCCCCCCGCCACCGCTGTTCCTCTCCAAAGACAACCCCTGCTGACTCTCCTGCTGGTTTATTTATGTTTTCATTGCTGGTTCCCTGGATAATGGGCTGGTATTACTGCTTCTCCTTTTTAATTTTAGGCAGCATCTATGAATTCAGCTACCCCACCACACACACACACACACAGACACACATACACGTCCGTACATCAGTACGTCTGTCCATCCCTCCATCGCTCTCTCTGTGCTCAATGGTTGTGTCGTAGCTTTGACGACGTCTTCTTGTTCCCGTTGTCTGGCTGTGTTACTGTGATTCATCGCTGAGCCGCCTGATACACTTTTCCTTCCTGGCACAACTTTCTTTTCCCATGGAGTTGTCCTCACCTGTCTCGTGGGAGAGACCCTTGTGTCTCACGTCTCTGATTCTCGTGGTGCACAGCCTCACTTCGGTGAAGCACACCGTCCAGGCACTTTCTGGGAAGGGATGCCGGGGAGGCAGCTTTGGAGCCCGTGTGCGGCCAGGTCTGTCTGCAGTCACCTTCCCACCTGACTGACTGAGACTTGCGGTGATTAGAAGTAATTGTCCTTTCGAATTTTGGTATCGTTGCTCCGGTTATCTTCTCACTTCTCCGATTGCTGTTGAGGTCCAAAGCCATTCTGATTCTTAATCCTTTGTGTATGCTCTTTCTGGAAGCCTTTTAGGTCTTCTTTTTCCCCCAGGGCTCTGAGGTTTCTCAGTGGTATATTTTGATGTGAGTCGGTTTTTGTCAGTTATACTGGATACTCCTTGCCCAGTTTGGAAACTCAGAGTATAAGGATATAGGAAAAATGTATTGTATTCTTTCTTCCCGTCTGTTTTCTCTCTTCTCTTGCTGGAATTCCTTTTACTCAAATATTGGACCTCTGAGACAAGTCCTTTGGGTTTTTTCTTTTTTTTTGATCTCTTTGTTCTTTTGCTTTGCTTTCTCAACTATAGTTTCCAGCTTTTTTATTGTTGTTTTATTTTTGCTATTTTAATTTCTAGTATCTCTACTTTTTTTTAATTCTCAGAATATTCCTTTTTTTGAAATTTAAAACACCCTGTTCTTGCTTTATGGGCTTAAGCGTTTGAATGTATCTTTGGATATTGTCAGATTGCCAAAGTGGGTTACCAGTTAACCTTGACATTGTGGTAGATGAAAGTTCTTTTCTTCCCCATCCTTTCTGACACTCTGTGTTGCAGACGCCACACTTTTTTCACTCAGTCTCTCTATCAGCCATCCACCTAGCATCCCTCAGGTGCTCACCACGCAGGACAGTACAAGGTGAGCGCGACACCATCCTGCCTTCAGGGGCTTCACCCTCTAGAAGAGGAGACGGCACAGACATAGGGGCTTGTAGCGCAGGGGACAGATGCACAGAGGGAACCTGCAGAAGGGCGTGATCGTCCAGCCTGATTCGCATCCCTGGGTGGAGATTGCCAGGCGACTGCATGATCACACCTCCTCACGTCTCACCCCAGCAGCCTGGGGACACAGCCAAGCTTCATCCTCCTGAATCTTCGGGAAGGTTCAGCCCATCAGCAGAGGTTTAGTATCTCAGGTGCCAGATCCACTCACGCAGTGGTGCGTGGCTTTGTGTTTCCAGTTAAAATCTTTATTTAAGCTGCTTTCTTGCTGATCTGTCCTGGCCAGGCTGGAGCTGAGGGGCTTTCTTTTGTGCGGGTGGCTCAGGCTATCACTGTGTTTGCATGATTGCAGCTCCTCCTTGGATAAGGCTGGACGCTTTGGCGCTTTATTTTTGGCTTCCTGTGCTATAAGGAACTACTGGCTTTACTCTTTTTTTTTTTTAGTCATGATAATGATGGTGTTGGGTTAAACAATCATTTTCCTTAGGGATACATACGAAGGGACTTCCCTGGCGGTGCAGTGGCTGAGGTGCTCCCAATGCCAGAGGCCCAAGTTCACTTCTTAGGGAACTAGATCCCACATGCTGCAACTGGAGACTCTGCATATCACAACTAAGACTCCTTGCAGCCAAATAAGTAAATCTTTCTTTAGAAACGCATACTAAAAGATCTGCAGATGAAATGACAATGTCTGAGATTCTCTTCAGAAGAAAAGCGTTTGGGCTGAGTCCCATTGCTGTCCACCTGAAACTCTCACAACCTTGTTAATTGGCTGTGCTCAACTATAAAATGAAAAAGTGAAAGGAGGAAAGAAAACACGTTGGAAGGAAGTGCACATGGTGGGGTGGTAACTTGAGACTGGCCATGAGTTGTTGAAGTTGGGTGAAGATACGTGCCAGCATATTATGCTGTCTTGACTTTATCTCTAATAAAAGGTTTTTAAAAATCCATCCTGATCATCTCTTGACCCTTCAGCCTGAAATGACTCTTGGGTCCTGTTTCCGCCTGTTCTTCCTGGTCGCCAGCAGAGGGCAGTAGGTAACCCCTCACGGGTCCCGGAGCCCAGATTGCTGCTGGCTTAGTGCTCAGTGCTGCTCCCCGACAGCTCCCCGACAACTCCCCGGGCTCGCTGCTTGCCTGCCTCTCCCTCTGAAGGCGCCTGCTTGGGTTGTGGAAGCAGAGTGACAGGATGTCTGCAGCCTGCGCTGGGGCTGCAGGTACTGTGAGACGTGGTGTGCATTCCTTCACACTCTCCAGGTTTGCGCCCCCTGGGCCCTGCTCCTCTGGTTTATGGTGGTGGAGGGCTGTGCTGAAGGCGGCCCAGGCTAGGGACAGGGGTTTGTGAGCCCCAGAGACTCGGGTTCAAATCCCAGCTTAACTGCTATGACTTGGGTAAGTTGCCTAATTTTTCTGAGTTTTCATTTCATAGGGACAATTATTCTTGTCTCACTGGGTTGTGAAAACTCAATCTTAGGACATATAAAAGCATCTAGCACGGCTCCTGGTCTTTCCCCTTTGGTCTCATTACCAAGAAGTTCCCTGACCTCTCTTTAGATCATGCCCCCTTGCACTGTCACGTTCAGCTAGCATTCGCCCGTTCCCAGGTCCCCAGTTGGACCAAACTAGCAGCCTTAGGCCCCGAGTGGCTGATTTGCTCTTCCCCTGTCCTCTGACTTCACGGCAAGCTGCAGGACCCCAGCTCCTGCACGCCGCTCTTAGAAGTCCTCTTGCTGTCATAGTCACGGCTGTCATTCCCCCTGGCCTTTCTGGGTCCCTCTTCTGGAACCTTCCGGAGTCCTGCCTCTGTGCAGTCTTCAGCCACCGAATGTGTCACCTGCAGGGCCAGGAGACCCCAGTGTATTTGGCTGCGCTTTTCCTCCTTTGTAGCCATTACCACTCCTCCCCTCTACAAGTAAGAAGGAAGGGTCTCCCTAGCTCGTGAAGAACTTCTGTATTCGCGTACTGTTAAGGTCAAGGAGAGCTGAGCTAAGGCTGCAGTCAGAAGACTGGCGTGAAGCTGTGCTTCATGCCTTTGCTCCTAACCTGGGATGGAAACAGCCTTTCTTCTTTGAAATGGAGAGGATGCTGATAACGCAGCTCGCGGTGTGTTTTGGGATCGCCCAGTATGTCCTTTATAAAGCACTGCTGCTGCTGCTAAGTCGCTTCAGTCATGTTCAACTCTGTGCGACCCCATAGACGGCAGCCCACCAGGCTCCCCCGTCCCTGGGATTCTCCAGGCAAGAACACTGGAGTGGGTTGCCATTTCCTTCTCCAATGCATGAAAGTGAAGAGTGAAAGTGAAGTCGCTCAGTCGTGTCCAACTCTTAGCGACCCCATGGACTGCAGCCTACCAGGCTCCTCCGTCCATGGGATTTTCCAGGCAAGAGTACTGGAATGGGGTGCCATTGCCTTCTCCGTTATAAAGCGCTAGTAGGTGCTATATAGACTCAAGTGAGTCTGAATCCTAGTGTCACTCTCTTCCTGGACAAGGATGGAAGCCAGGTGTCCATGGCAGCGGGGAGGACTCCCTTTCCAGTGGGCTGTGATGGGTGGCGTGGCAGGTGTCCTGTGTGGTCTGGCCCTCTGTCTGTGTTAGTTCTCTGAGATTCCCCTACTGTCAGATGCCTCCATGCTCCAGGGTGAGCACCGAACTCCTTACAAAACCAAGCAATTTCTTCCCTTTTAGCCTGGGAGTTGGTTACTGGGGAAGTAACGCTGACTTCATAGACTGCTGTTAGTGGAGTGGCCCAATTCTCGTCAGGGTCTCAGGGCAGCAGCTCAGGGGAGTGGACAATGTTGAGTTCCCCGCTCCTGGCCTGTGCCTCCCTTCACCACAGCAACAGATTGTATTGCAACTCAACCTGCTAACAGGAGCCGCAGCCGCTCTTGTTTCTAATCTGAGTGGAGGGAGGTGGAATCTGTTTGGGCTGGAGTTGGGGGCTTGGAGAGAAATGGATCTGGGGTTAGTAGTTTTGACTGAGAAGCAAGCAGGGGCCAGACAGGGGAAAGCCCTTAAAAGTCTAAAAGGGAATCCAGAGTTTCAGTGAGGATGGAGGGAAGCCCCTGGAGGATCATCGGAAGACTGCTGCAGCTGGAGACTGGCGAGCAGCTCGAGGGATGTGCTGCCTTTCCTTGGGAAAGCAGTCAGCCCGCCGCAGCCAGCCCGGCGAGGAGGCAGGCCTGGACCGGGGCCACGGGGAGAGGCAAGGGGCAGGCAGGGCTTAGATGGCGCCGAGGGGGCCCGGCTCCCAGGCTCATGGCTCGGGAAGTGGGAGATGGTGGTCCCCTTCCTGGAGGTGAGGGAACACGGAGAGCATGGCAAGTTTAACTTTCAAAATCTCTTGCTTTATTTTTTCCCCGTCTGATTTTCTGGTCTATCAGAACTAATTTGCGGGTCAATACCTACTTAACCTCTGTAGCTTCAGAAGATTCAGCTTTCACAAAAACAGGTTTAGTCTTGTTCCTAAGAAGACTCCACATGCCTCGCGTCTGTCCTCACCAGCCCTTTCCTGAAGTGATGGAAGGATCACTGACTCTGCTCTCCTTCTCATGTCTTATGACTAAGCATTTTATCCCTGTTTTGGGGTACCTCCATATTTCAATAATAAGAACTTATTATTTCAATAAAAAGAATAAGAATGAAGGTTCTTCTGGTAATGTATTTATCATTTAAACCTGAACGTTTTAAAAATAAAACCACCTCAGAAGAGATTTTTTTTTCTTTTAATTGCAAGACTGTTGAGGGCTTATTGATTTCCTCTCCTGTGGATCTGAAGTACAGAGTCATAGGGAGGTGGACCCCTCTCAGCCTGGTCTCATCTCTGCCTCACGTGGTTTCCCAGAGAATTTTGTCTGTCGCTGAACTTGTCCGTTTAAGATCGCGTAGGGGATTCAGAGTCTTACACGTGTAGTGTTTTTGCTGTAGGTCACATGAAACAGGCTGGATGTGAACAGAAGGAAGGCCTGAGGAGCCATATGTTGGGGTAGATTTCCGGTGGCTTTCAAAACTGAATCCTGACTTCGGATTCTAATCCGAGTTTGTTACGGCCAGCTTCAGGTGAATAAGGAGCTGCCTGATTTAGAGGAGGTGATTGAGGAGACCTGCATCTCTACCCGCTGGGGAGGGAGCAGAGTCAGGGTGTTTGCAGTTTGGGGCCATTTCAAGGAGTCCTGCTCGGCATGTCTTGGTGCCTATCTTTGGGTGAGCAAAGTTATGCCTTTCTGTTAGCTCTCTTCTTAGGGGCAGAATTGAAAAAATGAAAGTGTTAGTCGCTCAGTCATGTCTGACTCTTGGCGGCCCCATAGACTGTAGCTTGACAGGCTCCTCTGTCGACGGGATTCTCCAGGCAAGAATACTGGAGTGGGTTGCTGTTTCTTCTCCAGGGGATCTTCCTGACCTAGGGATCGAACCCAGATGTCCTGCATGGCAGGCAGATTCTTCACCATGTGAGCTGCCAGAGGTGGCGTTACTGGGTCATAAAGCGTGAGGCTGTCCAGCAGTGGTGGATACTGGCTGACCAGTGTCCCGGTGGCCCTCCCGGCCGCAGAGCCCTGCTGCAGAGCCCCTGGGACCAGGCCTGGTAGTGTGGCCTGTTCGTGCTCGGCCGTCTGGGAGGGGAGTGGATGGGTGGTATTGGAGTTTTCACTTACACTTTCCTGATGAGCAGTAAGTCTGGGTGTTTGTTCACACGCGTACATGGATGTCCTCTTCTGTGAAGTGTCTGTTCTGCTTTTGTGCATTTTTCTGTTGAGTTGTCTGCCTTTCCTTCTCTGCACTGAGTTCCGTGCATAGTCTGGGTACAGGTCCTTCCCTGGACACGTGGAATGCTAAACTGGCCCACTCAGGCCTATCGTCTCACTGTCTCACTGGTGTCCTTGGATGAGCAGTTCTTAATCTTCTCAGTCCAGTTTTAAGGCTTTGTCCTTTAAGGTTGGCAGCCTTTCTTGTCTTGTTTAGGAAATGTTGCCCCTCCAGGTTCATGGAGTTTAGTCCCTCGCCTTGGTTGCAACTGGAATATTAAGGTGGAAAAGATCCCTCACTCTGATCTCTTGGATCTTAACCATCTGTACAGCCTGGCTCCCTGGGAGAATCTGACTAAAACTCCAGGCCTAAAAAAACACTAAAACTCGTGTCTGCAGAGACACGCATACAGAGACACCTCCCTGTGACTTGAGAGAGTTCTCAGACTGGCCTCGAAGCCTGTCAGTGGGCGCCTCGCTGGAGAACCGCCCCCGTAGTCCAGCCCTGTCACTTGGCAGACCAGGAAGTCAAGCCCCAGAGAGGGGAAGTCGCCATGCCCAGCTGGGACCAGCACCCCGTTCTCCTCACTCCCATTGCAGGGCTTTTTCCCTCCATTCCCTGAAAACACCTCTGGCAGAACCGTGGAAGAGAGAGACTGTAATTAAGGGGGGTTTCTCTCCACTAGCAGCAGACAGTGGCTTCCTGGTGGCACTTGTGGGCGGTGGTGTGTCCACCTTAGTTAGGTCTTAGGCTCCCGGGAGTCTGCGTGCAAGGCTGGCGAAGCTGAGCTGGGACCCTCGTGTTGACGTCTCCTTGTCCAGCTGTGTCTCGGGTGCTGCCTTGAGCCTCTGTGCAGCTGCAAGACTGTCTTGATCTGCTCTGGCTGGAATTCTAAAATCACCTTACATAATGTGTTTCCCGTCCTGGCGCTCTAGTGGGTGAGGTTTACCAGAGCGTTTGCTCCAGGGAGAAAGGGGTGGAGGCGGGGGAAGGGGCTGCGAGTTTCTTGACAAGACTGGTGTTCTGCAGTCCTCGTTCAGTGCACAAGCGAGGCCAGGGTTTCTAGAAGCGTTTGCTAATGATTTTACTGGTACCCTGCCTTTTTACCTGCCCCTGCCTGCAGTCGCCTCGTAAAAGATCCTGAGTGCACTCGACCGCCTCCAGGTAACGTGGCCGGGTGTTTTCTAGAGCACTCACACCCCAGGGCGCGGAGTCTGGGGAACCGGTCCTGTGACCTCGTCAGCAGTGCCCACGCGGCATGTCACACCTGCCGCACACACCCCAGTCTGGATCTCAGGGTGAGAAAGACCGTTGGGATCTCCGAGCCATGCCCTGAAACAGACTGCATGATCTCACTGTCTGCAGATAGACTCCTGTGAGGGCTGACGGGCAGGAGTGCCCGCGTGGTCGGGCGCAAACCCAAGTGCCTTCCTCCCATTTCCTCGGGCACTTGTGACTCCGTAGCTGGGGGCAGACGGCCGATCGCGGTGCGTCTGCACCATCACAGCAAGTGTTTGCTGAGCACCTGCCCTGTGCTGGGGCCGCACTAGGCAGTGGGGACACAGGGGTGAATAGGACAGGCCCCTGTCCTCCGGGAGCTCCAGGGCTGGGCAGAAGGATAGGTGAGCGCCGCGCAGTGTGACGAGTGCCGCTCTGGGCATCAGCACAGGCGCCGTGAGACCAGGAGGAGCAGCGTCTTAGTCGCTGGGGAGTCAGGCCTGTGGACCCAGCACCTCCAGGCAGAGGGTGATGGGAACGTGGTGCTGAAGTCAGAGGCTGCAACACGCGCTTCACTGAAAGGACTCCCTCAGCCCTGAGCTCGGGCACCTTTGCATCTCTGCTTTGGCAGATGTCGAATCAGTCTTTTCTCTCCGGTCGATCAGGGCAGTCCCTGGGGTCTCCTAGACCCCTCAGTCAGTGCCACTGGGCTCCACTCCAAAGACACACCTCCAGTCCCGGCGTCGTGGCGCCTCCAGTGAGCATCCGCCCAGGGAGCCTCAGTGTCTCACTCTCTCCTCTTTTCTCTTTTAGGTCTGAAGAAATCAGTGGTTTATAGTTCACTCAAACTGCACAAAATGTGGAAAGGATGGCTGAGAAAAACATCCTGACTTTGGCTTGCTTTTGTCTATTTTACGTTTAGTTGAATAAAATGGTCCATTTTGATAGAACAGTGTCTGTTACTTTGACCCGTTGCTTGAATTTGAAGATATCTCGGTTTGTAGGATGCGATTTCTAGATTTTGGAAATGCCTGTGCTGCGTGTTTATCCAGTGGGACCCAGTACGTTTGAGGACTCAGCATGAGAAGCCTCTGGGCCCTGCTGTCCTGAGAGCTTCAGCCGTGGTCTGTTGGGTCCACGAGGCTCGGAGGCCTGAGAGGTGGTGCGTGCACTGCGGACCAGCAGCCCCTCATCAGGGCAGGAGGTTTGGCTCTGTCTGCCTCGGCTCCATCTCACCCACTCGGTTTTCTCTGGTGAGAGTCCCCATCAGCATCTTCCTGGATCTGGGTGTCTTCCATTCCTCCTGATTCTCCATGCGGGTGCGTGGAGGTGACTCAAGTGAGGAGCCTGCAACAGACCGGTACAGAGCTTTCCCCGTGTAACGGGAGTGTTTGGGGAGGAGGAAACAACACAGGACTCGTTAGGTCAGAGAACTGGGAAGTCAGAGGCTGGTGGGCGTCAGTGTCGGTTTGAATCAGCACATTAACAGACCAGTTTCCAGCCTCTCCCTGCCCTTTGCCGTGTTGACATCACACAAAGGCCGACTCCCGAGCCTCTTAACTCAGACCGCTGACCACAGCCTCAAAGACTGTGTGTGCCCCCATCCAGGTTTGGGGAGATGGTGTAGGGGATTCCCTTCAGAAGCCCTCTTACAAAAGCAGGGAAACTCCAGCAAGCCTCTGTCTGGGCTCCTGGGCCCTAATGATAACCTTCTGGTCCCTGCGCCTGTAATGAGGGGGAGCCAGGCCGAAGTGGGAGCCTGAGCTTGTGCCGCACTGGAGTCCACCTCCCTTCCCGCTCACGAGGGAGGAGCGCGCGGCCTGGTGGAAGCTGGGAAAGGAGAAGGTGCTGGGAGGCAGGGTCTGTCTCCTCACCATCTCTTCAGTCCAGACTCTGGTTTCGTCTTTCTCTTCTCAGACTGTCCCCACCTCACGCTGTTTCGATCATCCAGTGCCCTATCGCAGACACTTAGGTTCTTTTGAGAATCGGAACAATAGCTTTCTGCTTATTTATTATAATTTTTTTTACCTTTGGGTTCTTCTCCTTCCAACCCCAAAGGCTTGGGATACGAGCAAGCTGGGTTTGAATCGCCATACCATTGCTACTAGCTGTGTGACTTTGGGCAAGTTGTTTAGCGTCTCTGAACAGTTTGGCCGTGTCTGAGAAGGGAATAAGGTCACCGTAGTGAAGGTCCGGCAGGCTGCCTGTCCTGTGTACGAGGACACTGCCTGGGCATTCAGTCAGTGTCACTCTGTTGTTTTGTATTGCTGTTTTTGTTATGATTTTCTTCTGCACACCTTTGTTTCTTTGGGTCAGGTTCTTCAAGAAGCTAACATGATTTCCAGTTGTTTATCAGATAAAATATTTCTCATCGGCCTTGGTCAGATACCACAGTTGGCTCATAAACAGCAGAAGTTGATTGTTCACAGTTCTGGAGCCGGGAAGTCTGAGACCAGGGTGCTGGTATGGGTGGTTTCTAGCGCGAGCTTCCTGGTGACAGAGGGCTGTTTGCCCAGCGTCTCCTCTCACGCTGGAGCTGGCAGCAGAGCTCTCTAAGCCTCTTCTTATAAAGATGCTAATCCCATTCATGAGAGCTCCACCCTTGTGATCATATTACCTCCCAAAGGCCCCACCTCGGAAACATCATCACATGGAGGACCGAGAGAATGTTACGGGGACACAAGCATTCCATCCATAACAAGCTTGTTAAGGACCTGTAAGCTGGCTTTATTTTGACTGTAACTTGTGCCCCCTGTATCTAATAGAGCTTTTTATTAGACTGCGCTTCCCTGGTGGCTCAGCGTTAAAAGAATGCTTCAGCCAGTGCCGAGAAACAGGTTCAACCCCTGGGTTGGGGAGGCCCCCGAATACTAGGCTACCCAGCCCAGTAGTCTTGCCTGGGAAGTCCCATGGACGGAGGAGCCTGGTGGGCCACCGTCCATGGCATCGCAAAAGAGTTGGATATGACTTAGCGACTAAACAGCAGCAACAAAATGTCCTGAACTAGTTTGCACAGTAGATACTCAGTAGTTAATGTCAGAGTCACTTTCCAGTGGGGATCCCTGATGCCCCAGGAGAGGCAGTGGCGGCCGACAGTCAGAACGCACAGGAGCATCGTGACTGAGACCAACCCAGGCCTGCAGACTGGTAAGGTGCCTCTTCCCACACACCCCCTAGCTTTTGTAATTGATGAACACTTGAGTCTTTGTGTCCCGCTTCCCCAAGATGTAGTCTTATCTTCCTTTTCCTCCATGCATTTTGAAGTATCTAAGTTGAGATTCCTCAAACAGGTATCTTAGGATGAAAGCTTGAGACTTCCTCTGAAGAAAAAGGAATTCTTTGGCAGGAAGTAGCTCTTCTCATACACCAGAAGACCCAAAAAATAAATGTACTTGAGAGTCAGACTTCCTCCCAGCCGTGTTTTGGGGCAAGTTATTTTAGCCTTTCTGAGCTTCAGTTTGTGTGCTGTGAGGTCAGTACATGCGCTCATAGCTCTGTGGCAGGGCTGGCATTCAGCTGTAATGAGGAAGCATGCACAGCGCCGCATGGCTCCAGGCAGATGAGAGTACGCCATGCTTACAAGTTGCTCTGCTGGTCCGTTCAGATGGTGAGTTGGGATGGCCAGGGGATAGCCCACAGAGAGCATCACCAGGGAAAGAGAAACAGTCCTTGGTATATCAAATAGAGGGGATTTAACCAAGGGAATTAGTTACAAAAGGAAGAAGGTAGAAGGGATGACTCCCGGGGATCAGGAAGTGGCTGACATCCCTGGAATAGACTCTCCAAGCTGACCTGTTCCATGTGACCAGAGATGCTGCCTGTGGTGGTTCCGGAATATGTTTGCAAATTCCGTGGCCATCTTCCCAATCAAGGTGAACTCTTAATTCCCCCTCCTTGAATATGGACCAGCCTCAGTGGCCTATCTGCATTTCTAACAGGGTGCAGCGGACAAGACACCCTCACTTACACGATGAGGTCCTGAGTCGTGCCACACCGTCCCCCAGCTCTCAGGACACTGGCTCGTAGGGCCAGCCGCTAGGTTGTGAGGAAGCCCAGGCCGCCCCATGGAGAGGACGTGTAGCCGCCCCAGGGGACAGCACCAGCCGCCAGACGAGTGAGTGAGTGACCGCAGCCAGACACAGGACCCCAGTCAACTCCCAGAACTCAGGGAGGGGAGGGGCCGGGGATCAAAAAACAATGATTGTTGTTAAAGGCCACTAGGTTGGGAGGGGGTTGCAGCATTAGATAATTGGCCCAGTGCCCCTGCCACTGGGGGAGCTGCCAAAATGGTGCCACCACTGCCCAGATGCCACAGGGGACCAGACATCGCAGCCACTGCTGTTGGAGGCAAAGCCAGAACCTTCCCCACCCTCTGACCTCCCGCCACCGTCCCCAACTGGCAGAACCTGATAGAAAGTCACCGGGTCAGAAAGCCTGCGAAGGGAGTTACAGTCCAGAGTGGAGTGTAAAGCCACATTCATCTTGTGGCTGAGGCCCACAAGATAAAATCTGCCAGGTCCGCTCTGGTGACAGGGCATCCACGTGTACCCTTTAACCCATACATGTCCTTCCAGCAACAGCACCTCTAGCTCCCCACAGCAGCAGGTATAGAAGAAAATGTGCTTGCTTTCTGGCAGAAAAGAGCTTTATATCCATCTCTTGTTTTGTTGTTCATTCTCAAAGTCGTGTCCGACTGACCCCATGGACTGGGTGATGATAATTCCTCTTGTAATCACAGTCTCACCTGACTACCATGTAACCTAGAAACTAACCTGTGAAGTTTCCTACCACTTCTTATAGAAAATCGTAGGGGAGAAAAATACATACGTGCCTGTCGGTGATTGAGTGAGTGGGTGTGTGAGTCTGTGTGTCTGCGAGTGTGTGTACATACGTTATCAAGCAAGGAAGGAAGGACACCCGCCTCATTTTTCTGAACCGGTAGACACATCCAGCATCTCCCATCACTCGTTCCGTGTTTCTGCTGTCCTGAGCCGGCGCTTCAGCTGGCCAGAGCTCCTTACCTGCTGGGTGACCCAGATCTTCATTCCTGCGGGACCCACATCCTGAGTGGACCTGTCTTCACTGGGTCGGTCTAGTCTGTTATTAACTTTCTCTATTGAATACAGTTCCAGGCTTTAGGTGTCGAATGGTGAGAATTTGATGGTCCTTACTGTGCTAAGGAATGTGTCATGTATTAGCTCATCTTACCCTCACAGTAGCCATATAAGGTAGATACTGTTCAGTTCAGTCCAGTTCAGTCACTCAGTCGTGTCCGACTCTTTGTGACCCCATGAATTGCAGCACGCCAGGCCTCCCTGTCCATCACCAACTCCCGGAGTTCACTCAGACTCACGTCCATCGAGTCAGTGATGCCATCCAGCCATATCATCCTCTGTCGTCCCCTTCTCCTCCTGCCCCCAATCCTTCCCAGCATCAGAGTCTTTTCCAGTGAGTCAACTGTTTGCATGAGGTGGCCAAAGTATTGGAGTTTCAGCTTTAGCATCAGTCCTTCCAATGAATACCCAGGACTGATCTGCTTTAGAATGGACTGGTTAGATGTCCTTGCAGTCCAAGGGACTCTGCTTACTACAGGACAATAATACAGCTGACTGTGTTAGATCATAAACTCATTAATGCAAAATTCAGACTTAAATGGAAGAAAGTAGAGCAAACCACTAGACCATTCAGGAATGATCTGAATCAAATCCCTTTGATTATACAGTAGAAGTGACAAATAGATTCAAGGAATTAGATTTGATAGAGTGCCTGAAGAACTATGGTCAGAGGTTCATGACATTGTACAGGAGGTAGTGATGAAGACTATCTCCAAGAAAAAGAAATGCAAAAAGGCAAAATGGTTGTCTGAGGAGGCCTTATAAGTAGCTGAGAAGAGAAGTGAAAGGCAAAGGAGAAGAGGAAAGATATACCCATCTGAATGCAAGGTTCTAAAGAATAGCAAGGAGAGATTGCTATTTGATCAATGCAAAGAAATAGAGGAAAACAATAGAATGGGAAAGACTAGAGATCTCTTCAAGAAAATGAGAGATACCAATGGAACATTTCATGCAAAGATGGGCTCCATAAAGGACAGAAATGGTATGGACTTAACAGAAGCAGAAGATATTAAGAAGAGATGGCAAAAATACGCAGAAGAACTATACAAAAAATATCTTCATGACCCAGATAACCACAATAGTGTGATCACTCACCTAGAGCCAGACACCCTGGAGTCTGAAGTGAGGTAGGTCTTAGGAAGCATCACTACAAACAAAGCTAGTGGAGGTGATGGAATTCCAGTTGAGCTATTTCAAATCCTAAAAGATGATTCTGTTAAAAGTGCTGCACTCAATATGACAGCAAATTTGGAAAAACGGCAACAGTGGTCACAGGACTGGAAAAAGGTCAGTTTTCATTCCAATCCCAAAGAAAGGCAATGCCAAAGAATGTTCAAACTACCACAAAATTGTACTTATCTCACACGCTAGGAAAGTATTGTTGAAAATTCTCCAACTGAGGCTTCAACAGTATGTGAATCGAGAACTTCAGATGTTCAAGCTGGATTTAGAAAAGGCAGAGGAACCCGACATTAAATTGCCAACATCTGTTGGATCATAGAAAAAGCAAGCAAATTCCGGGAAACCATCCACTTCTGCTTTATTGACTACACCATAGCCTTTGACTGTGTGGATCACAAAAACTGTGGAAAGTTCTTAAAGATATGGGAACACCAGACCACCTGACCTGTCGCCTGAGAAATCTGTATGCAGGTCAAGAAACAACCAGACATGTAACAACTGACAGGTTCCAAATCGGGAAAGGAGCTCGTCAAGGCTGTATATTGTCACCCTGCTTGTTTAACTTATATGCAGAGCACATCATGGGAAATGCCTGGCTGGATGGAGCACAAGCTGGAATCAAGATTGGCTGGGAGAAATATCAATAACCTCAGATATGCAGATGACACTACCCTTATGGTAGAAAGTGAAGAGGAACTAAAGAGCCCCTTGATGAAAGTGAAAGAGGAGAATGAAAAAGCTGGCTTAAAACTCAACATTCAAAAAAAGAACATTATGGCATCTGGTTGCATCACTTCATGGCAGATAGATGGGGAAAATAAACAGTGACAGATTTTATTTTGGGGGGCTCCAAAATCATTGCAGATGGTGACTGCAGCCATGAAATTAAAAGACTTGCTCCTTGGAAGAAAAGCTATGACCAGCCTAGAGTGCATATTAAAAAGCAGAGACATTACTTTGCTGACAAAGGTCCATCTAGTCAATGCTATGGTTTTTCCAGTAGTCATGTATGAATGTAAGAGTTGGACCATAAAGAAAGCTGAGCGCAAAAGAATTGATGCTTTTGAACTGTGGTGTTAGAGAAGACTCTTGAGAGTCCCTTGGCCTGCAAGGAGATGAAACCAGTCAATCCTAAAGGAAGTCAACACTGAATATTCACTGGAAGAACTCATGCTGAAGCTGAGGCTCCAGTACTTTGGTCACCTGATGCAAAGAGCTGACTCATTCGAACAGACCCTGATGCTGGGAAAGATTGAAGATAGGAGGAGAAGGGGACAATGGAGGGTAAGATGGCTGGATGGCATCACTTATTCGATGGACATGAGTTTGAGCAAGCTCTGGGAGTTGATGATAGACTGGGAAGCCTGGAATGCTGCAGTCCATGGGGTGGCAAAGAGTCAAATGTGACTGAGTGACTGAATTGAACCGACAGGACAATAAGGCATTGTCCCAACTCTTAGGATCTTACAATGCAGAGAAGTAGTCAGGTCAATAAATTGGGAGTTACGTTTGTCTGATAAATGCTAAGTTATAGGAGTCACTATAGGCTGCTCTGAAGATACATGGAAGTGAAGGTGAGTTTTGGTTGAGTGCTCATGGTGTCTCAGGGGCTGTTCTCAGCACTCTGCGTTTATTCATTTAATCCTTCCCACAGCCTTATGTAATAGAGACTCTTATTATCCCCTATTTTATGCCTGTGGACATGGAGGCCCAGGGAAGTGATGCCTCACACTGTTTCACAGCTTGCAGATCATAGCTGGGGTTCAAAACTGGTTCGTCAGGTTCCAGAACCCTCCCTCTTAACCTCTTAGCCAAACCATCTCCCCATCACTTAGCGATCACCTTGTCTGAAGGAGGGAGCAAGTGATATCCAGTCTGTTACTTTAAGAACAAGTATGAGTTAACCAGAAGAGGAGGAACAGTATCCCACACATGGGGATAAAAGCCCTGAGTGAAGTCACCACCATGCCTTTGGGGAACTAAAGTTAGCTCAAGAGCAGTAAAATGCCAGGCAGATTCCGTGCAAAAGTAAGACTGGAGAGAGAACTGAAGCCACATATTGAAGGGTCTTATAAGGCCCTTTGGTGTATTAATCAGTATCCCCAGAGCAATGACGGCTTCCCCGGGGCACTAGCGGTAAGAAACCTGCCAATGCAGGAGATGGACGCAGGTTCGATCCCTGGACTGGAAGATCCCCTGGAGGAGGTCATGGCTATCCATCTAGTATTCTTGCCTGGAGAATCCCGTGGACAGAGGAGCCTGGAGGGCTACAGTCCATAGGGTCATACAGAGTCAGACACGACTGAAGCGACTGAGCACGCACGCACACACACCAGAGCAATGGAGAGCCAGCAGGGATTTTGAGCTGGAGAGTAGAAGGCTGGACTTACATTTTATGAGAAGGATTATGGCCTCAACACGGAGAGTGGATTAGAAGGGGCAGGACTCTGATCATCCAGTGGAGAGGCAGTGGTGGTCTGGGGCACAGTCACTGAGAGTGGACCCAGAGGGACAAGTTCAACTGATGTTTAGGAAGTAGACTCAGTACAACATGTTGGTTGAATATGGAGAAGGTGGTGTCAAGGTTCTGACTAGGGCAACCAGGAGAATGGGGTGTTGTTTACCAAGTCGGGGGTTCAGGAAGAGGGACAGATTTGGGGGTGGCAGGAAGCTGGTGATAAATTCAGGTCTGGGCATGCTGAGTTTGGGAGGGAAACCAGGAGAACAAGGCAGCAAATCATGCAGAGGATGATGAGGAAGTGTTAAGTGTATTCCCGTTCATCTGAATGATCAGTGTTTCCTCCTTGCAGTGTCTGCCCCCGTAGACGTCACATTTTGGCCTTATGACTTGTTTTGGCCAATGAAGGGAGAATAGAGGACACACATGTGACTTCTGAACGGAAACTTACGGAGCTTCTGTCTCACTTCCCCTGCCACAGCTCTGGCAGTATTTCAGGGAGACGCAGCATCATCAGCCTGGGTCCCAGAGTGAAGAAGCCATGGAGCAGGGTCATGGCTGACACACGGTGCACTCTCAGCATGAGTAGCAAGCAAACATTGGTGGGTGTAGCCTCTGAGACGTGGGAATTCTCAATATATTCTACCTGTTACTGGAATATACCCTAGCCTACCCTGACTGATAAAGGCCACATTCAACTGGGAGGGTCTGAATCCTTACCTCACATCATACCAAACCTAACTCAGATGAATCGAAGCCTGAACGTAATAGCTAGAACCATACCGCTCTTAGAAGAAAACATGAGTAGATCCTTATATTCTTGGATTAAATCAATCATTTCTTAGACATGACACCAAAAGCACATCCAAGAAAAGAAAAAAAATATTACTAGACATCATCAAAGTTTAAAACTTTTGTGCTTCAAAGGACACCATCAAGAAACTAAGAAGGCAACCCACAGAATGGGAGGAAATATTTGCAAATCATATATTGGAGAAGACCCTTATACCCAAGATCTATAAAGAAGTATCTAAATCAATAATGAGAAGACAGCCACATTTTAAAATAAGCAGGGATTTCGCTGGTGGTCCAGTGGTTAAGAATACACCTAGCAATTCAAAAGACACGGGTTTGATCCCTGGGCCGGGAACTGGGATCCCACATGCCACAAAAGAGCTAAGCCTGCACGGAGCCCTGCAGGACTCAACGAGGATCCCACACACTGCAACTCAGGCCTAACGCAGCCAAATAAATATACTTTAAAATAAATGGGCAAAGGATCTGAATACATATTTCTCCAAAGAAGATAAACAGCCAACAAGCACATGAAGAAATGCTCCACATCATCAGTCATCAGGAAAAGGCATATCAAACCACCATGAGATATCGTTTTATACCCTCTAAGGTGGAGGAAGTGGCAACCCATCCAGTGTCCTTGCCTGGAGAATCCCATGGACAGACGAGACTGGCGGGCTGCAGTCCGTGGGGTCGCAAGAGTCAGACACGACTCAGCGACTAAACCACCGCCACCAAGCTGGCTTTAATCAAAAAAGAAAATACCAAGCAGTGGTGAAGAGGTGGAGAAGTCGGAACCTCATCCACTGCTGGTGGGAATGTAAGGGTGCAGCTGCTGTGGAAGACCAGGCGGCAGTTCCTCAAACGGTTAAACGTAGAGTTGCCACAGCATCTCGCAGCTCCACTTCAAGCTACACACATTGTGCTTAGTGGAAAGAAGCAAGAATATTATTATAACAATATATAATATATAATATGTAATATATTATGTAATATATAATACATAATATATATGCTATATAATCATATTTTATAGAATATATAATTCTATAATATATATTATTGTATATTATAATATAATTATATATATTATATATGATATATAAAAGACACTCCTTGGAAGGAAAGTTATGACCAACCTCGACAGCATATTAAAAAGCAGAGACATTACTTTGTCAACAAAGGTACGTCTAGTCAAGGCTATGGTTTTTCCAGGGGTCATGTATGGATGTGAGAGTTGGACTAAAAAGAAAGCTGAGCACCAAAGAATTGATGCTTTTGAGCTGTGGTGTTGGAGAAGACTCTTGAGAGTCCCTTGGACTGCAAGGAGATCCAACTAGTCCATTCTGAAGGAGATCAGTCCTGGGTGTTCACTGGAAGGACTGATGTTGAAGCTGAAACTCCAATACTTTGGCCACCTGATGCAAAGAGCTGACTCATTGGAAAAGACCCTGATGCTGGGAGGGATTGGGGGCAGGAGAAGAAGGGGATGACAGAGGATGAGATGGCTGGATGGCATCACTGACTCAATGGACATGGGTTTGGGTGGACTCTGGGAGTTGGTGATGGACAGGGAGGCCTGGCGTGCTGCGATTCATGGGGTCGCACAGAGTTGGACACGACTGAGCGACTGACGTGAACTGAAGATAAACAAATGTATAGAGACGGAAGTGGGCGAGTTATCTGGGGCTGGAGGTGGGTCGTTGGGGAGGGAGGGGATTTGGGAGTAACAGCTAAGAGGTGAGGGGTTTCTTTTGGAATTATTGAAAAAGTTCTAGGGACTTCCCTGGTGGTCCAGTGGCTAAGACTCCATGCTCTCAATGCAGGGGGCCTGGGTTCAACCCCCAGATAGGGAACTAAGATCCCACATGCCACAGCTAAATATGCTGCAGTGAAAATCAGCGATCCCAAGCGCCGCAGCTAAGACCCGCTGCGGCCAAATGAATAAAACTTAAAAAAGAAAACGTTCTAAAACTGATTGTGGTTATGGTTGCACAACTCTGAATATACTAAAAACCATTGAATTATACTTTAATTCAATGGTTTAAGTTCATTAAACAGTGAATTGTATGGTATGTGAATTATATCTCAATAAAGCTTTTAAAAACAAAAGAAAGGTTGGTCTCAGGAGAAGGCCCTTGAGATAGCCTCAGAGGAATTGTGGGGGTTACGAAGAGAAACCACAAGGGAGATGGGACAGAAAGACCGGAAGAGTTAAGGAGTTGACAGAAAACAGGACTTTGGCTTTCTTTGTTTTGCCTGAGAATTTAGAGATTTGTTTGAGGGTCTCAAACCAGAGGTGCCTCTCACCTCTAAGCCAAGCAAACCAGATTTTAGGACACAGAGACAACTCAAAAGGGGTCTGTTCCATTTGCTTGCCCTCCAGTGTGATGCCAAGATGTGCCTGGATATGACAAGCTATACCGTTTCCAGCCATCTCCTGGAAGATAGGATTCCTCAGCCTGTCCCGGAGCCCGTGTTGTCCTCGGAAAGGCTGCTGGGACCTTTGAGTTGAGTGCCTACACATCTCACCACATGAGGAAACAAAACCAACACAATGGCCCGTCGTGACATCCAGCGACATCCAGTCTTACCACAGTCGTAGTCTGAGAGCCAGGTTTCTCAAATCTCTTACAGAAGCTGGAGAAGCCAGTATGATTCCTGAGACTGGAGGGACTTTTAAGAGAATTTGCAGGGACGACGTATCTTCCTCCTTTGCCGCAGATAATCACCTGGCTAGAGGCCCACAGACCTCCAGTCCTCGGGCCAGTAAGACAGACGGAAGTCTCGGTCTGTGGATGCAGCTGCCTCCATGGAGATGGAGGATGTCACACTGGGGATAGAACCCCTGGGGGCGGGGGGTGGTGCCCTGGGGAACAGACCCGGAGAAGGGGATCAGCCTGCAGGAGGTGGAGGTGGGGCTGCTGTCAGGGACACCCACTGGAAGGAAGCGGGGGCAGTGGGGGCAGGCAGAGGGAGAAGCCGGGCTGGACACGGCCGCAGTAGAGGCCTCAGCTGGTCCTCCAGGGGTGCTCTGGGGCCAGGTGGCCTTGCAGAGTGCTCCCCCATGACAGGTCCAACAGGAAGCCTCAGCCGGGAGCAGTCCAGTTCTGACAGTTAGAGGGGTGTTTCTTTCTTTTTGGAAGCAACTTACAATATTGTCGTGGTTTTTGCCATACATTGACAGGAACCAGCCACAGGTGTCCATGTGCCCCCATCCTGAACCCCCCTCCTCCTCCCTCCCCATCCCACCCCTCTGGGTTTTCCCAGTGCACCGGCTTTGAGTGCCCTGTTTCATCCATCAAACTTGGACCGGTCATCTATTTCACATGTGGTAACATACATGTTTCAATGCTCTTCTCTCAAATCATCCCTCCCTTACCTTCTCCCACAGAGTCCAAAAGTCTGTTCTTTATATCTGTGTCTCTTTTGCTGTCTTGCATATAGGGCCATCATTACCATCTTTCTAAATTCCATATATATGTTTTAATATACTGTGTTGGTGTTTTTTTTTCTGACTTACTTCACTCTGTATAATAGGTTCCAGTTTCATCCACCTCATTAGAACTGATTCAAATGTGTTGGTTTTAATAGCTGAGTAATATTCTATTCTGTATATGTGCCACAACTTTCTTATCCATTCATCTGCCAATGGACGTCGAGGTTGCTTTCATGTCCTAGCTATTGTAGACAGTGCTGGAATGAACATTGGGGTACACGTGTCTCTTCCAATTCTGGTTTCCTCGGTGTCTGTGCCCAGCAGTGGGATTGCTGGGTCGTATGACAGTTCTATTTCCAGTTTTTCAAGGAATCTCCACACTGTTCTCCATAGTGGCTGTACTAGTTTGCATTCCCACTGGAGGTATATTTCTGAAAAGAAATCTGAATGGTGCTGGTTTCTCCTATTCCACTGTAAAACCTCAGAGCCCCAGTAATACAGAACAGACATTCAAGTATCCACTGTCTATACTTTTAACATGTCTGTTTGGCACTTTTCTCCAGAGATGTCAACAGCCTGGTGGCCACTAGACACGGGGCCATAGTGCCCTTGACATTTGTCTGCTCCAGAGTGAGATGTGATGTGAGTGTAGAATTCATACCAGATTTGAAAGACTTCAGTTCAGTTCAGTTCAGTCGCTCAGTCATGTCCGACTCTTTGCGACCCCATGAATTGCAGCACGCCAGGCCTCCCTGTCCATCACCAACTCCCGGAGTTCACTCAGACTCACGTCCATCGAGTCAGTGATGCCATCCAGCCATCTTATCCTCTGTCGTCCCCTTCTCCTCCTGCCCCCAATCCCTCCCAGCATCAGAGTCTTTTCCAATGAGTCATCTCTTCACATGAGGTGGCCAAAGTACTGGAGTTTCAGCTTTAGCATCATTCCTTCCAAAGAAATCCCAGGGCTGATCTCCTTCAGAATGGACTGGTTGGATCTCCTTGCAGTGCAAGGAACCCTCAAGAGTCTTCTCCAACACCACAGTTCAAAAGCATCCATTCTTCGGTGCTCAGCCTTCTTCACAGTCCAACTCTCACATCCATACATGACCACAGGAAAAACCATAGCCTTGACTAGACGGACCTTAGTCTTCAAAGTAATGTCTCTGCTTTTGAATATGCTATCTAGGTTGGTCATAGCTTTCCTTCCAAGGAGTAAGCGTCTTTTAATTTCTTGGCTGCAGTCACCATCTGCAGTGATTTTGGAGCCCCCCAAAATAAAGTCTGACACTGTTTCCACTGTTTCCCCATCTATTTCCCATGAAGTGATGGGACCAGATGCCTTAGTGTGAAAGAAAAAAAAAAAGAATGTAGAATGTCTCATGAGTAATGTTGGATATTGATTAATATTTATTGTATGTTGAGATGGTAATATTTTGGACACCTTGGCTGGCACACCCTGGTTTTTTTCAGAATTGCGATGAAGGCTGTTCTCTCTTCATGGGATGGCCAGTAAGAATGCTACTCATTTCCTCTAGTCACCCATGCCTTGCCCGTAGGAAGCCCTCAGAACAGTTTGTTGAGGAAAAGGATGAAGCAGGAACACCCCTCCTTGGCTAAATTCCCTCTTTCAGACATTGCTGTGCCATTTTGTTGATCAGCTTCATCACAGATGGGAAAGAAGAGAGATTGTGGGTACATCAAGTGTGTGAAAGAAAGAGTAGCTTACTGGGGTGTTGTGCTGTCATTCAAGGAAAGCAACTGGGTACAGATCATCCAAACACAATGGCTACTCTTTGTGCAGAGGCTTAACAGCTTTTAATAAACACATCTCTGAAAGCTTGTTCATGGGCATTGTCTAACTTAAGCCTCATAAGAGTGCCGTGAGATGTATATTATCCTCATTTGCAGGTGAGGGAACTCTCATCTCTCCTCTGACAGTTGACTGCTCACAGCCAAGTCTCTCTGGTTTAGATCACCTGCCTAGCCCTGTGGGATTTGAGGTTTTGATCCTCCCCTGTTCCTTGGCCAATTACATAATCTTATATTGAAAAATTGATGGAAACCAAATGAGTAGGGTCCAATCTATGTTTTAGCCCAAAATCCTTGATTGAAATTTTTAACCAAATGCATTTATATTGTGAGCTAAATATTTATTTAGACTTGATTCGATCCCTAGGACAGGAGACTCCATTTGAGTGTCTTTTGTAAGCTCACTCTAGTTGTTTGACACCACCTTTTTATGCATCCTTCATAACTCGAACATAATTTTAAGGTTTCCTTTTTGGGAGGACCAGATGCTGAAAGCCGTTTGTTTTTCAAACGTTGGAGCTCTTCCAGAACCTGAAGCTAATCGAAGCACGTAAGTGAATTCACTGGGAGGTGACCCATTTTCCAATTGAGCAGGTGAGGGAGGGGCTTGGGGTCATATTTTCACTATTTTTATTAGGAGCACAGCCACAGCCAGCACAAATGTAGAGCTGTCAGTGGTTTTATTTAACTAGAACAGCAAACATATGTTTTCCAGATATTTTTATTCAAGACCAAAAAAAGAAGATTTTTTTGAAGTGAAAGAATGAGAGTTTTCGAAATGTTTAACTCATTTCTAAATGTAAAATACTTTTATTTTAAAAATATGCAGTAAGCATATTTTATGATGTTTCCATCAGAATATTTTTATGCTTTTTAAAAAAATATTTTTATGATGTTTCCATCAGGTTTTCATGTGAAAAAGGATTACTTTATGCAGTTACGTACATACATATGATTATGTAGCCACTACTCTTCTCAGTTTTTCTCTTTTTACTCAGAGAAGAGAAAGCATTTCTGCTTTCCAATTTCCAAATGGTATTTCCACATAGTATTAACTTATCTAAAGAAAGGAGCTTCCCTGGTGACTTATACTGTAAAGAATCTGCCTGCCATATAGGAGATGCAGGTTCGATCCCTGGGTTGGGAAGATCCCCTAGAGGAGGAAGTGGAGACCCACTCCAGTATTCTTGTGTGGGAAATCCTGTGGACAGAGGAGCCTGGCGAGCTACAGTCCATGGGGTCACAAAGATTTAACACGACTGAGTGACTAACACTTTTAGTCTTCATCTAAAGAAAATACCTACACCTTCTATGCCTATTGCTGTCAGAAGCTTAATTATTGACTGAAAGTGACTGTGTGGCTTAACAGGAAAGACGTGACCTCTGGGTGGTCATCAAACCTAGATTCAAATCCCACCCCTGCTTCTTTTCAGCTAACTGGCCCCAGGAGATCATTTATCCTCTAAAAAGTTGGGTTTCCTCTTCTAGGAAATAGGGAGAATTCCTACTTTGCAAGGGTCCTCGTGAGGCTCAAATTACCTGACTGGGGTGGTGTTTTATCCATCGTAAAGCTGATGTATAACATCCTCTCTGGTGAGCTGCAGTGATGAGGAGGCAGGGTGGTGTCATGGAAAGAGCTCAGCATCTGAAGATGGGAGAGGAAGGAAGACAGCCCTGCTTAAGCACCTGCTGCCCTCCTGCCCCTGCACATCACATAAGCTACATCGTTTGCTTTGCAGTGATCCTGCCAGGTGAGTGTTAATGTCCCCCCTTTGCACTCTGTTCTTTATACCTCTTAGATTCAAGTTCAAGTTTCCATGTTGCCAGTTGCTATGTGGCCTTGGGGCCAACATTTATTCTAAGTCTCAGTGTTGTTATTGTTGTTGTTTTTTTAATCTGTAAAACTGCAGTGATATTAATCCTGACATCACATAGTAATGCCTCAACTGCCTTTCTGGATACACCCAAACCCAGCAGCCCCAACACTTTGGCCACCTGATGTGAAGAGCCGCTTCATTGGAAAAGACTCTGATGCTGGGAGAGATTGAGGGCAGAGGGAGAATGGGTGACAGAGAATGAGCTGGTTGGATAGTATCACCAGTTCAATGGACGTGCACTTGAGCAAACACTGGGAGAGAGTGAGGGACAGGGAGGCCTGGCATGCTGCAGTTAGCAAAGAGTTGGACATGACTTAGCAGCTGGAACGGCAACAACGAAAGCCTTCTTAGAGTTAGACAGACCAAAAATAAAAAAGTAACAGTTCAAATGGTTACCTTTGGGATCCAGGGGGATAATGTGCATAGTAACACCTCACTCTCAGTAGGAGTCGAGTAAAGACATCTGGATATGAATTAAGTTACTTGCACCAGCACACTGGCTTGACTTTGTTTTAAAGCATCTCAGCACACACCTCTAAAGAACCTGCCTGCCAGTGCAGGAGACATAAGAGACATGGGTTCATCCGTGGGTCAGGAAGATCCTCTGGAGAAGGAAGTGGCACCCCACTCCAGTATTCTTGCCTAGAGAATCCCATGAAGAGAGGAGTCTGACCGGCTGCAGTCCATGGGGGTCACACAGAGTCTGACACAACTGAAATGACTTAGCACACACATCTCTTAAAATCTGTAGCAGTTCACACAGTGGAGACGGGACCACAGAAAGGCCAGATCCTGGCCACCTTGCTGAAATGGCAATGCTGCCTGAAAAACATAGCTGAAGAGTAAGCTGTACACATTGATGGCAGAAATCTCCAGGATGGTGGCAGGAAGTGTGATCCTGATGTCGAATGTCGGAGGTCGTTCAGAGACAGCAAGAAGAAAAGTGTTCTGGCTCATGGCCTGAACCTCAAAAGGAGAGAGGTGGGGTCCATTGGCAGCTGTGGGAGTCAGGAGGTCACAGGCTCCATCCCCTGGGCCAGGGGCGTGTGGCCCCTTCACGGCAGGTGCCTACCCCACTCTGTCCACGGCCCAGCTAGTCCGTCTTGTGCTCTCCCGGCCAGCTGGTCCACAACCACCCTGGGACTCAATGACTGTAGTCATTGGGGGTGGAGGGCCTGCCTGTGTCAGCCTGTTTGATGGAGAACTTTCCAGGTGCACATTTAAAGGGAAGGAACATCCTCAGACTCCCAGGGAAGAGAAACAGACACCTCCTCCGGCTGGGATTTCTAAGGTGCTGAGAGAACTCTCCCGTGCTCTGTTCTTCCAGGAAGTGTTCCTGCCTGTAAGTTGAGCCTTCATGGAGTTGGAACCAGGGTGTTTTCAGTGACAGAGCACCTGGAAGTCAGCTTCCTTTGCAGGGGGTGATGAAACACCTGCATTTCTATGTCTCATAAGAACCGTGGTTGAACTCAGAGTACACCGATGTACTTCGCATGTAGTTGGGCCAGAAACATTTTGCTTGATTGAACATGCACACTTATGTGAAACAACCAAACCACAGCCTCAAGCAGACTGGCTCACGGAGGAGAAGAGCTGCTGAGGCTCCAGACAAGTTTCCCCAGGACCCAGTTTCCAAGAGTCTCCACTGCGTTCATTTCATTTACAGTATTCATTTGCCAAGAGTTCTGGATGCTCTGCTAGTATTTGATAGTAGTCATCAAAGAAAAATGTCGGGAGAAAAACTTAAAATTGACCAAGTTACTAGTCATTAGCCTGGTGGGCTGTCGTCTCTGGGGTCTCACAGAGTTGGACACAACTGAAGCAACTTGGCGGCAGCAGCAGCTTTTTTATTAGCAAATCATAAAGAAAAGAATATTATATTTGCGGGACTTTGCAGTCAGAAAGACCTGGGTTTAAATCAAGAGTATTCTCTATTAGGAGAGTGGGCAAGTTAGTCAATCTCTTGGAACCCACTTCCTCTTCTTTGAGATGGAGATAATACCTTCTTGGCAGGATTATTCTCCAGTTTAGCGTTAGTGTCTGTAAAGCCCCCAGCATAGCACCTGCTCCATAGTATGAGGCTTAACAAATGCCAGGTATTGTTAATACTCTTGGCACAAGAACACTTTGTTCAGCTCCTGGAACACCAGTGTTCCATTAGGAGGGAAAGGCTGAGCTGGAAAAGGCCTCGAGGGGAATGAATTGTATCCCCCAACTGCCGCTGCCTCCCCGCCCCCCCCACCTCCTCCGCCAAAGGAGGCAACAGAGACTCAGAGAGGAGCCGCACAGTCACACAGCAAGTTTGCAGCACATCAGGCCTAGAATCCAACCTCAGCTGCTTCCCCACCACACTGCGCGGATCCAGCGCCTTTCGAGAGCAGCCCCTACTGCCCCTCAAGGGCACCAGCTGTTGCCTGCAATTTCTTCTCCTCTGGCTACCTGCCAAGGGCAGAGGATACGCAGTGATTCCCCAGGGGACCCACAACCCACCCCCGCTCCCCAGCTCCTGGTGACAGTGTCTGTTAAAGAAAACACTCCTCTCCAGGCTGTGCCCACACGTCTGTGCATCTCATTCTGTTTATTCCTCCCGCTGCGGCTTCGCTCTGTTTGGAGAGTTTGTCAAGGAGGCTGCCTGCCCTGGCGCCAGGGCATGGCTTGAGACGCTGCCATCGGGCCGGGCTGCAGGTGGGAGCCTGATGCCCGCCTGGGGCTGCAGACAGCAGGTCTGGGCAGAGGGCAAGGGATGAGGGGTGGAGGGAGACCTGTTGGCACTTGTCTGCGAGTCTCCAGGGAGAGTGAGACACCTGGCACAGGGCAGGCAGAAGCAACACAGAGGAGCCCAGGTGCACCTTAGCGACCATACAGAGACATCACTATCTTGAACACCATCTTTATTATGTAAAACACGCCCTAAGCTTTAAAAGATGTCGGTGGGTGCTCCCCCTCCCACCGCAGTTCTGTTTCCCTCCTGGGTTCACAGCTCAGCAGCGGCAGCCGGCCCTCCAATCACCTCCCTGAACTTCTCTTATGTCACCAGCAGCCAATCAGAGAGGCTGTTGAGTGTGCGATTCCAGGGTTACGACCCCGAGGGTTGATTTAATCCCAGCCAAGACCGAAGAAGCTTGACAGTTTTCGTCAGCAGGCTGAGCCTTTTAAATGGCTTTCTGAAAGCCTGCATGTTTTTCTAGGGCCACTTACAAACCTTCTCCGCATCTCCACCCCCCTGCTGACACCTCTTCCGCACACCGAGGTGGAAAGCTGGTTTGCAAAGCCTGCGGCAGAGACCAAGTGCGGGCCCCTGCTTCCTACTGTGCAGCTCCCAGCTCTGGTCCAGGACCACCTGTGCGTCCCACCTCTGGGTCCCTGGGGGTCCCTTGGATCACATGCTTCTCTAAATCACCCAGACTAGGCTCTTCTGTCCCAGACCAGGTTATGCTTTGCCAGGACTTCCTAACTTGTCATCCAGGTGCCTCCTTCCCTTGGCGGGATTGTCCCTGGTTTAGGCTCCATATGTCCCACATGGCTAATACAGGGGACAGCAGGGGAACTCCAGCGGCCTGAAGCAATGCCGTACTTCAGCAGTCTCGGGATTCTGCCTTGCCTTGTGCCGGTTGCTGGCTGGGGCTGGACTGGGGTGGGAAGCAGAGTTCTGCTCTCTAGCCCAGCCTGTGCTGAGGACCTATCTCTTCTGGAACCCTGATGGTAGCCTCTGCCTCAAAACTCCCCTTGCTTGGTTTTGATTTTCACCACGAATGAGAGAACTTCTGGATACTCAGGTGTCTACTTGCTTTCATTCTTCCCCTGGTCTGATCTAGCAGTCAATAAACCGCTGCCCTCCAGACAAACAGGCTCCTCTTGGTCTTGTAAATAAAGCTGTGTTTGGACACAGCCAGTCTTGTACATTTAAGTATTGTCTGTGGCTGCTCACACTACAGCAGTGGAGTCGAGAAGCTGGGATGAAGATCATGTTTTGGGAAAGCCAAAAATGTTTATGATTTGACCCTGCAGAAATTTTGCCAACCTCTTAAGTCATCTAGCAGGCTGCCCCCACCCCCGCCACCGCAGCTGATCTCTTAAAGCTGAGAGTCGATTGCACCATTCTTTTGTTTACAAAAAAAGTCTCCCGATTTACACTGTGTAGACAGGCGCTCCCTCCGGCAGCTCCACACAGCCCGGCTCTCACCCCCACCCCTCTCGAATTTGCACCCTCCGCCTCTGCACACGATCAGCTCTGATGTCACGCCTTCACCCAGCCTACAACACCCTTGCGCTTTCTCCATCTGTCAGGCCTCTAGACATCCTTTAACACCCAATTCACATGTCATCTCCCCTATGCACCCTTCCTGGATGCTCAGCAGAATTAATGGCTCCCTGCTCTGTGCTCTTTGGACAGACAACCACCATTGTGCTGACCATATGGGATGGCAATGATGTCTTTATGTGTTTGTCTCCCCCACAAGACAGTGAGCTGCTAGAGATCAGGGACCCTGTCACATTGCCTTTCTGCCCCTGCCAGGAACCAAGATGAATCCTCCAGATGATAAGTCAGAAACAGACCTTCATAAAAGAGCCAGGAACCTGACTGCAGCATCTTATCCAGGCCACTTCTCACGGTTGATGCTAGGGTTCTTTCCTATGTCTGGTAGCTGGAATATCGTAGGTGCTCCAGAAAATGTCTTAATGAGTGAGTGTGTAAATATATATATACATATTTTTTTTTCTTCTAATCTAACATCAAAATGCGGTAAACACATTGTTACATTTCCTTTATCATCAAGTACCTTCAGGACTTTGAAAAGTAGTCTGCCTCTACCCAAAGATATACAAATGGCCAATAGCACATGAAAAGATGCTCAGTATTATTAACCATTTAGGAAATGGTAAATCAAAACTACAACAAGTTACTTCACACCCACTAGGAAGGCCATAATCAAAAAGACAGGTAGTAAGTGTTGGTGGGATGCGGAGTGATTGGAACCGTTGTACACTCTGGTAGGAATGAACCATGGTACAGATGATGTATAAAACAGTTTGGTAGTCCATCGAGTTACCAAATGACCTAGCAGTCCCACTCCTGACTGTGTGCTCAGAAGGGATGAAAACACACCTCTGCACAAAAACACAGCAATATTCACAGCAGCATTATTCATGATAGCAAAAAAGTAGAAATGGTATAAACGTCCATTGACTGAAAATCGATAAATGTCCATCGACTGAAAAATGGATAAGTGTGGTGTCTCCCTTTCAAAGAAATATTATACAGCCTTAAAAAGGAACGAAATTCTAATATGTGTTATGAGATGGATGACCCTTGAAACATTATACTAAGTGAAAGAAGCCGGTCACAAAAGGCCGCATAGTGTAAGACTGCATTTATATGAAATACTCAGAATAGGTAAATCCATAGAGACAGAGAGTAGACAAGGGTTGGCCTAGGTTAAGTGGGGATAGAGTTTGAGAGAAAAAGAAGTAACTGCTAATGGACAGGGAGTTTCTTTTTGGGGTTGATGAAAATGTTCTGGACTCAGATAGTGGTGATAATTGTACTGTTTTGTGAATATACTAAAATAATTGAACTATACACTTCAAACGGGCTTATTTTATGGCAGCAGATTATAAGCATGTATGTGAGCTTTAAGTACTCTTGTTGAATAGAACTAAAATTGGTGAATTCTACCAATTCATTATCCTGGTTGGGAAATTGTACTGTAATTTTTTTTTCATTGTACTGTAGTTGATGCACAATATTATACAAGTTTTGGGTGTATAACATAGTGATTCACAATTTTAAAGGTTATACTCCTTTGATAGTTGCTATAAAACAGTGGCTTCCCCCCGACCCTGGTGTTGTGCAATATATCTTTGTAGCTTATCTCGAATAGAAAAGTTCATACCTTTGAATCCCCTGCCCCCTGCTGCCCCTTCTCCCTTCCCTCTCCTCACTGGTAGCCACTAATTTGTTCTCTGAATCTGCAAGTCTGTTTCTTTATCTCTTGTTGTTGCTGCATTTACTAGTCTGCTGTAGTTTTCAGATTAAGTATTTGTCTTTCTCTGTCTGACTTATTTCACTCAGCATAATGTCCTCCCAGTCCATCCATGTAGATGGCAAGATTTCGTTCTTTCTTATGGCTGTGTAATATTCCAGGGTGTGTGTGTGTGTGTGTGTGTGTGTGTGTGTGTGTATCACGTCTTCTTTATTCATTCATTCATTCATTGATGGACACTGAGGTTGCTCCCATATCTTGGCTATTGTAAACAATGCTGCTGTGAGCATTGGGGTGCAAATATCTTTTCAATGTAGTGTTTTTCTTTCCTTCAGGTATATACCCAGGAGTGGAATTATTGGGTCTTATGATAGTTCTAGTCTTAGTTTTCTGAGAGACATTCATACTGTTTCTACAGTCACTGCACCAATTTGCTGTCCCTCTAATAGCGTAGAAGAGGATTCCCTTTTCTCCCCATCCTTGCCAGCATTTGTTATTTGTACTCTTTTTTATGATGGGAATTGTGACTGTGTACGATAATCTCCCATTGTGGCTTTGATTTGCGTGTCTTTAATGATCCATGGTGGTAAGCACTTTTTCATTTGCCTGTTACCCACCTGCATGTCCTCTTTGGAAAAACGTCTATTTAGGTCTTCGGCCCAGCTTCTACTCAGATTGTTTGTTTGTTTGTTTTTACGATGTTGAGTTGTATGAGCTCTGTGCATGTATTGGATAGTAACCCCTTATTCACCATGTCATTTGCAAATATCTTCTCCCATTCTGTGGCGTGTCTTTTCATTTTGTGGATGGTTCCCTTTGCTGTACAAAAGCTTTTAAGTCTAATTAGGTCTCATTTGTTTCTTTTTGCTTTTATGTCCTTTGCTTTAGAAAACAGATCAAAAACAGTTGCTTTATGTCAATGTCAAAATTTGATTTATGTCAGAGAGTGTTCTGCCTATGTTTTCATGTAGAAATTTTATGGCTTCTGGTCTTACTTTTGGGTCTTTCATCTATTCTGAGTTTATTTTTTGCATATGGTTAGAGAATATTCTAATTTCAGTCTTTTACTTGTAGATGTCCGGTTTTCCGAACATCGTTTATTGAAGAGATTGTCTTTCCTCCATTGTATATTTCTTCCCTTATCATAGATTAATTGCCCATAAGTTTGTGGGTTTATTTATGGGATTCTATCCTATTCCATCGATCTGTGTGTCTGTTTTTGGGCCAGTGCCATACTGTTTTGATCACTGTAGCTTTGTAGTAGAGTCTGAGGTCAAGGAACGTGATTCCTCCAGCTCTGCACTTCTTTCTCAAGACTGTTTTGGCTATTCGGAGATCTTTTATGTCTCCATACGAATTGTAAAATTATTTCTTCTAGCTTGAACTGTAGTTCTGCAAGGTGTTACCATGGGTGAAAGTTATACAAGATCTCTCTCTTTTATTTATTACAACTGCATGGAACCTACAGTGATCTAAAAATACAAAGTTTAATTTAAAAACATACTGGATCTTTTTCCTGTTCCTCTCCTCCCAAAATAAGAATGTCCCAGGAGCAGCATGTCCCTGTTCTTTCAATGACGTTGCTATTTGATGGCATCTCTCACTTGTTGGAAACCACAGGCCTAAGTCACTGACACTATGAATTTTTCAGGAGCTGACCAAAGTATTGGATGAACCAAAAATGTTTATTGACTCCAAAAGGTGGAAAGAAAACCACAAAATCACTGACAAATGTTTAGATGTCTAACAAACTATGATCTTACATCAAACATCAGCTGTAACTCAACTCAGCTTGTGTCCTTCTGTGTGTGTGTGTATCATACATCCTGAATATTTAATGTGAGGTATCATGAGGATTTGAAACCCACAGGTGACCCGGTTTAGAATCCCGTCTTTACCTCTTGCAGCCCTGTGGCTTTGGCTACGTTTCTTAACTTCTTTGAGTCTCGACCTCATTATCTGTGAGAAGAAAGTTACAGAATCTCCTCCACAACGGTGTTCTGAAGATTAAAATTACATGTATAACTAGTTCATGTGAAAGCCTCAGTGGGGCACGTGCCCCACAGTAAGGCAGTTGTTACGGTAACACCCGGGATGCCGATTGACACTCTGTTGTTCCCTGACAGATGTTTGTAGGTCACTGGGGCTGATGCTAAACACCTCAAGCCCAGTAGGTCCTTGGTTCACACTTGACAATGGCTTTGTGCTTAACCAGAGCCAGAGGGACCGCTTCTATTGCTGGCCCTGCTGGAGGAACAGCTGAAGCAAGAAAACAATGGCCTGTAACAGCGGAGGCTCCAGCTAACATTGTTTTATGAAAACTACAAAAACCGTGTGGAAAGACCACACGAGGGGTGGAGCCAGCTAAGATTTGCATCCTGAGGTCAGCTGGTGGTTGACTGAGTCACGAAGTATTTCACACAAATCATGATCCGGCAACGACTGTGGTTTTCCTTGCTGAAACACAGGATACCTGTCCTTTAAGAGGTGTTTTTAGAAATCTGTGATTTGTGGTGTCTGACCTGTAAAAAGGCTTGCATACAACTTAAGTCAAACATGGTGATACACTCACTCAGTCGTCTTTATTGAAAGGCATAAGATTATGTGCCTTGGGATCCCGCCATAGCCTTAAAGCAAGGCTGGGCTTTCATGTTGCGTCACCTCTGGGATCACTGTTTGGGACAGCTCTGCAAACGTGTGTCAGGGGCTGACACCTCACTGAGCACCAAGGACATAGAACAGCAGCTCTGACACTCACAGGACCAGACATATATGTGTAAAAGACAAACAGTGATAAAGCAAAACACAACAGCACAGAACAGAAAAAACTGGCCATCTTCAAGGAATAAACATCAGCGATTCTCTGAATGTTTTATGTTGTTAGTCAGAGATAATGTTGCAAGAAAAATGATCATGGAGATCATATTCGTGTTTCTAGCTCTTGAAAAGTATTGTTTTAGAAAAACAATAGAACAGTAGAAATGCGCTGATATACTAAGGCAAGAGATCAGAAATGAAAAGATCAGGGTTGTGTTACAGGCTCTGCCACTTACCTACTGTGCAACTTTAGCCATGTCCCTTAACCTCTGTGGACTTCAATTTCCTTATTGGTAAAATAATAATAATAAATAGCCACCTCACTGGTTTGGTGTGAAGTGAAGTCAGAGAAATGGAGTCTTATTCATTCATTCATTCATTTATTTTTGGCTGTGCTGGGTCTTTGTTGATGTTTTCTGGTTTTTTGCTAGTTGCAGCAAGTGGGGGCGGCTCTGCTGTGGTGTGTGGGTTTCTAACTGTGATGGTGGCTTTTCTTGGGGAGCACAGGGTCTGTGGCTTGGAGCTTCAGTAGTTGAGGCACGTGGGCTCAGTAATTGAGGCACGTGGGCTCAGTACTTGCGGCTCCCAGGCTCTAGGGCACAGGCTCAGTGGTTGCGGCACAGAGGCTTAGTTGCTCCCCGACATGTGAGATCTTCCCAGACCAGGGGTCGAACCTGTGTCCCCTGTATTGGCAGGTGGGTGGAATCTTTTTTTCAAATATAAGTAACATTGTAGGAAATTAGAGAATGTTCTCAGTTGTAGGCTGTTGACAGATAACCAGGACCACAGAGTCGTATCATTTCCAAAATGTGTTTGGTTTTCAGGTTTTAGGCCAAAGTTAGAGTGTGAAGTAAAAATTCCAGAGCAGTAGAAGGAGACCACTGCATGAACCTACTTTATAAACTTTTCCTGCTTCGTTTTTCAAGAGATTTAGGACATTCAGTTGATAAAAGGAGAATGTGTGTCTCCCCAGGGAGGGCAAATGTTCATCTGCTAACAGTGAAGGTCTGACGTGCTGGGTTAGGAGGGTCGTGCGGCAGGAGAGTTTGACCCGCTTTAGTGTTTGCTCTGGGCAGAGAAAGGGCGGTCAGGACTTAGGTGTTCACTGGCCTTGCGTGTCTAAAGAGAGGGAATTGTGTTAGCTCAGGGGAGAGAAAACAAAGGTGGGTTATGAGAAGTCTACAAGACGGCAATAGGAGGCTAATGGAAAGCCACTCAGCAAACATTAAGTGAGCCCCTGTTTTGTGCCAGTTGCTTATTTCTCAGTGTTCTAAACAACAGGCCTTGGAGTCAGTAGTGAAAGTCACTCAGTCGTGTCTGACTCTGTGACCACGTGGACTATACAGTCCATGGAATTCTCTATGCCAGAATACTGGAGTGGGTAGCCTTTCCCAACCCAGGGATCGAACCCAGGTCTCCCGCATTGTGGGCGGATTCTTTACCAGCTGAGCCACCAGGGAAGCTCAAGAATACTGGAGTGGGTAGCCTATCCCTCCTCCAGCGGATCTTCCTGACCCAGTAATTGAACTGGCGTCTCCTGCATTGGAGGCAGATTCTTTACCAACTGAGCTATCAGGGACTCAGTGGACTGAAGTTTAAATCCTGGCTCTGCTACTTGATCTGTGGCTTCAGGCAAGCAGTGGAATCAGCCATGTTAAACTCTTTTAATCCCAGGTAACGAGTGGTCTGACGGAGGTGTGTGCAGAGGGCCTGGGAAGCTTCTGGTCAAGCTAATGTCGTAAGGTCATGCTCTGAGGCTCTCCCCTGCTCCAAACATATGAAATGGCAGATACAGTATGAAAAGAAAGAGAAAAAACATAGCCACATGAGAAGACATAATAGTAAATATCTCTGTGGAGTGTAAATGGAACACAGTGATAAATGGGCCGGCAGGGCTCTGAGTGGAGGAGCGGGCAGAGGCGACCAGGAATTAGCCTTTTGTTCAGTGACAGGAGAGGCAAGGGCAAAGGCCAGCTCAGGGACCCTGGGGAAGGAAGAGTGTTCTCTTTGTTCACACAGGTGCACACACACACACACACACACACACACCTGTGAAAGGTGGCTGAGAAATCCACAGCTCTTTGGACATGTGGCTTATGAAGGGGTTTTCCCTGGGAGGCGGAGGGGCTGAGGTCAAGGCCAGCCTTTCCAGTGACTTGTGCCTGGACGTGCACATCCCCCCAGGTGGGTGGAAAGCCCACCACGGGGACCCAAGCCACCTCCACGATACTTGATTTTGGACGAGGAGCCCAAGGGTCTGGATGGAGGCCACAAGAAACCTGTACAGGGAAGAAGGAAGGAGTGAAGCAGAGAGACTGGGATGGGGGAGGGTGGGGGCTCAGGAGGGGAAATGCAGCCTCAAACTAAGCACACGAACCAGAATCCCAGAGTCTATAAGGAAAATCGACGCTAAGACAGAGCCAAGCAAAACACAGTTCCTTCTGTCGGAAAGCTTCCTGGGAGGGCAGTGACTTGCCCATCCAGAATGACTGCCATTGTGTGTTGTGGAAATATTATCATTAGGCCCATCGTGTGGGCTTTCTTCTGGGGAATGTTTTCTCAAACCTGATTTATAGAAGTCAGTTTTAGGCTAGATACTTAACCCTGGAGAGAGGAGGAGCAGGAGTGGAGGTAGGGGGGATGAATATTTTTTGAGTTACACACTGCTCTTGTTTTCCACACACTTTCTCAGTAACCCACACCCCAACTCTGGAAGCCATGTGTTCTGAGCCCAGGGCTGCCAGCTGAGGCTCCAAAAGGACTTCAGTTGCATCTATTTCCCCTGGAGCCCAGGAGGTGGTGAGGTGGGAATTTGAACCCATGTCTGGCTGTTCTAATGCTCTTTCCACTTAAAAATAGAGACTGGGTGACATCTTTGTATTCCTGGCACCTAGCACAGTGTAGGGCACATAAAAGATGCCCAGTAAGTGTTGGCCCAAAGACGGGAAGCCCGTCGATCAACCCACAAGCTCCTTGTGGGCGATCCCTCCTTCCACTAAACGGTAGAGACAGAAGCCGACTGAATCGACACACAGGCCGGTGGATCCCTGATGAATGTCTGCTGTGGGAAAGATGAAAAGTGGTTGCTTTTCCATCATTAGACTCTTTAATCTCACCCTAGCCTGCTAATCCTCACTGTTAGATCTCTTTCACACTGTTGAGTCCTCTCCAGCCCCACCACCCCTTTCCCCACCTGGGACGCCTTGGTTCCTCACCCCCGCGGTATGTCACCCCTCCGTCCATCCCCACACTGCAGATACCGTCATCCCTCCCTGTTAAAATCCTTGCACGTTTCCATCACCCTGAAAACAAAAATCCGTAAAACCGTTCATGCCTTAACGTGACCTAGGAGTCCCTTACCATCTGCCTTGATTGGGCCTCCTCCTTGCCTAGAAGCGCCCTCTGTTTGGCTCTCTGCCCTTCAGGGACCTGGATTTGTCTCTGTTCCTCAGACCTGGCTGGCTTCTACCTTGGTACACGCTCTTCTTTCCTTCTGTTACCTGCCACGCTCCTGCTGCACCCCCAACCTCAGCTGGACATGAACTCTGCAAAGCAGCCTCCTCTGTCCACCCAAGACTGAGCTGAGACCCATGCTGTGAGCCTCCAGGGCTCTCTGTTCACTTCCTTCCAAAACTCCTAATACAACTTTAACTGTTTCTTAAATGTCCCTCTCCCCACCTGAACTCGTTTCCTAGCCCCCAGGGGCTCTCCCACTCTTCGCCAGCTTCTCCTGAGCACCTTCTCAGTGAGTGGGCGTGTGAGAGATGCCCGTGAACACAGGTTGGGCTTCATGCATGATTCTCACGCCACACTGAAGTGTGCCACACACGCGGTGATTGAAGGGAAGTGACACGGAATTGCTTCTAAATTGCGGAATCAGAGCAAAGATTAAACAGCCCTATGATTTACTTGTGAGCGACTTTTAGCTGGGGTTCTCTCGACGATCTGAAGAATAAGTTTAAGAGCGCTGTCGTTTCCCTCTTTGCAGCTGGCAGTTAATCAAGCGCCAGTGGGGCCCGGTTCCCACGTGGGGAATAAACAAGGTGACATCATGGTGGCATACTCCCAAGGGACTGTGCAAGCTGTCCGTTCTGTGTGCTGGGTGGAAGAGCCTGTCCTTGCTCTCTGGGGCTGCTCCTCATCTTTGTGCGGCATCTGACTCTGTCAGGCCTCCAGGGATGGGTGACACACTTCAGTCTCCCGGTTCCTCCACCCTCCTCGTGACCCTCATGATCTAGCCCATCCTTCGGGGCAGTGGCCTCCACTGCACACACAGAGCTCCAGGGAAACAGCGTCTCTGCACACAGGCTTTCAAACTGAGCATATTCAGATTCCCCCCATCCCCTGGATAGCAACATCCCAGGTAACATCAAAATGTGTAAAACTTCCCCACTTCATCCCTCTCTCATTTGGTGGTGGGTCTTATGATTATTGAAGAAAAAATATAGATTGCAGAGTGCAGTGTTCTACACGCTGTAGAGATGGATTGCACTCTGCGATCTAGGTGGCCGTTCACCTCCTTTGCTTCAGTTCTTCTTTGAAAACAACAGGAGAATAATGGTTCACAGGGTGTTTACCGAAGTTTGAAGCTAATAGATGTTCAGAGTTATAATTATTCCCAGCAAATAGCTAATCACTAAGTGTTAACTGTTTCTATTACTTTTTTAAAAAAATTCTGGGCTGTGCTGGGTCTTCCTTGCTATATGAGGGCTTTCTCTGGCTGCGGTGAGTGGGCTGCTCTTCCTTGCAGGGCCTGAGCCTCTTACTGCAGTGGTTCTCCTCTTGCAGAGTGCAGGGTCTCGGGCGCTCCGACTCTGGGAGTTGAAGCCCGGGGGCTCAATAGTTGTGGTGTACAGGCTTAGTTGCTTGGCAACATGTGGGGTCTTCCTGGACCAGGGGTCAGACCTGTGTCCCCTGCACTGGCAGGCGAATTCTCATCCACTCTACCACCACGGAAGTCCCTACTCTTATTCTTATACTGCATCTCTCGTGAGAGCAATGTCTGTGTATGAGGACACGGGCTTTGGAACCCAGGAGGCTGGTTTTCTATCTTGACTCCGTCACTTACTGGCTCTGTGACTTCAGGGAAGTTATTGAACTTCGAGCCTCCTCTTGATCGGAGTAGGATAGAGATGAATACCACTGACCTCAACAGTCATTGTGAATATTCACTGAGAGACTGTCTAGAAAGCACCTGGGGAAGGTCAGACACAGAGGAGGCACCCAGTAAGTGATAGCGCATTTCCAGTACATAATACATGAGCATCGTGCTCATGTTAGCCTGTCGCAGGCGGTCAGGGAGGAAGGAAAGGCAAGTAGCAGCCCACAGACTAGCTAGCTGCTCAGTGGCTCTAGCATTAGGACTGACATGTATTAGTGTCTGGGAAAGAGTGTGTGTGTGGTAGTCACTCAGAAGTGTCCATGGACTATAGCCCACCAGGCTCCTCTGGCCATGGGATTCTTCAGGCAAGAATACTGGAGTGGGTTACCATTTCCTTCTCCAGGGGATCTTCCAAACCCAGGGATAGAACCCAGGTCTCCTGCATTGCAGGCAGATGCTTCGCTGTGTAAGCCACCAAGGAAGCCTGATAACATTTATTGGGAAAGAGACGAAAAGTAAAAGGTGCTCAGTCGTGTCTGACTCTTTGCAATCCCACGGACCATAGCTCATTATAGTCTGTCCATGGGATACTCCAGGGAAGAATACTGGAGCGGGTTGCCATCCCTTCTCCAGGGGATCTTCCCGACCCAAAGATCGAACCTGGGTCTCCTGCATTGCAGGCAGATTCTTTACCATCTGAGCCACCCAGAAAGCCACCTCCACCTGCAATATTGAGAAAGAGAGCTAACATTTATTGAGCACCTACTATGTGCCAGAGCTTCCCTGGTGGCTCAGATGGTAAAGCATCTGCCTCCAAGGCAGGACACCTGGGTTCGATCCCTGGGTTGGGAAGATCTCCTGGAGAAGGAAATGGCAACCCACTCCAGTATTCTTGCCTGGAGAATCCCACGGAGCATGGTAGGCTACAGTCCATGGGGTTGCAAAGAGTCGGACACGACTGAGTGACTTCACTTTTCACTTTTACTGTGTGCCAGACACTTTAAATAAGACCATTTGAGTCTCAGAAAGACTCGCAAGGAAGGGATTATCTAGTTTCCGGGTAAAAAGGCAGACAGAATGTTTGTTCAGGTCTCACAGTGAGGGAACAGCATGGCTGGAGGTCTACCCCAGAACTGCGGGATGCCTGAAACACGGCTTCCTCGTCCTTACAGAGCACCCAGGCACGGATATTACAGAATACCTTACAGAATACCCAGGCGTGGGACGGCAGTTGTAAGGGTGAAGAGGGCGTGGCCAGGAGTGGGCAGAGGGCAAGTCACTGCAGGTGTGAGAACCACAGGGAGAAGCTGGAGTGGCAGAGGCCTTGGGGGGGTTCAGTCCTCTCCAGGAGGTGACAGAGGAGGTGGGAGAAGGGCCTGGGAAGAGGGGCTGTGGAAGGTCCTGCGTGGTGGCAAGAGGAGGGCACGGGGTCGGGGCTGGCCAGTGAGGGCATCTGGTCACACAGCTCGAGAAAGGCCTCCTCTGCAGGTTGAAGCCGGACTCCCACCCGGGGCACTCCGGGACCTCACATGCCTTTCCTCACAACCCAGATAGCCGCCCTCTTTGCATATCTCCAGTCTCTCCCTCTACCCTGAAGGCCCATCCCCAAGGCTTCCTTTTGTTTTCCTGACTTAGGCATCTGCCAAGGTCAAGAAGGCAATGGCACCCCACTCCAGTACTCTTGCCTGAAAAATCCATGGATGGAGGAGCCTGGTAGACTGCAGTCCATGGGGTCGCTAAGAGTCGGACACAACTGAGTGACTTCACTTTCACTTTTTACTTTCATGCATTAGAGAAGGAAATGGCAACCCACTCCACTGTTCTTGCCTGGAGAATCCCAGGGGCCTGGTGGGCTGCCGTCTATAGGGTTGCACAGAGTCGGACACGACTGAAGCGACTTAGCAGCAAGGTCAAGAAGAACAGGACTGGGGGGAGGGAGGAAAAGTGGCTCCCACCAGCCCCGCTGGGCGGAAGTCGGACTTTTCCCGGTTCATCCCGGGGCAAGTTCAGAGTGCAGAGCAGAGTTGAGGGAACGGGACTGAAGTAGGGGGACGCTGAGGGGTCACTGCAGCTGCCCAGGGAGGGTTGTGGTTCTCTGGTCGTGGGCTGTCCTGAGGTAGGAGAGTAAGGAAAAGAGAGATGTGGGACACCCTTAGAAGGCTGGAATAAATCAGTCACTGATTGGCTGTGAGAGGTGAGATGGGGGGAGGACTCGAGGGGACACTCAGGTCTCCAGGCCCTGGGGAGCAGAGAGCCTGGTTACCTGCTGGAGAGACAGGGGTGGAGCCAACTGAGGGGGAGGCTGCCCAAGGGCTTCGTACAAGTTTGAGGAACACCAGGGATAGATGGGGGGTCTAGCTACATCTGATTCATGAGTGTGAAACCCACGAGAGCCTTTTTTTTGTTTTGAATGTATATATTTATTTATTGGTTGCTGCACACGGGCTGTCTCGAGCTTCCTCGGGTGGAGGCTGGTCTCTAGTCGGGGTGCACGGGCGTCTCATTGCAATGGCTTCTCTTGTGGATGGGGCGCAGCCTCTCGGCACTCGGCCTCAGTCATGGTGGTGCTTGGGCCTAATTGCTTTGCAGCTCGGGTGATCTTCCCAGACCAGCAGCTGAACCCATGTCCCCTGCACTGGCAGGCAGGTTCTTAACCACTGGGCCACCAGTCAAGTCCCCAGGAGAGGTCTTAATGGCCAGCTGAGATTAATCACGATTTCTACCCCTGAGCAAGTCTCCTCTGGAAACTCCTGGAAAAGGCTTTTTCTCTTCCTCTGGATGTTGTGGTGTGAGAGTATGTGACCCAGACCTGCGGTAGCCGTTTCACTGCCACAGGGGCAGAGCTTGGAACCAGCAGACAAATGAGGCCCCCGGGGGGGGGAAACCGGGCCCCGTGTGGAGCCCGTCCCCACCGAAGCTACAGTTCTCTGGCTCAGTACATGAGAGGGAGCCTGACTAGGGCAGCCGCCCCAAGCTGACAGTGAACCGGGCCTCTGTTTGACACCCATGCCCTTCAACAGGTTTTACTGAAGCGGGATGGGTGTCTCAGCCACCATCACAACCTTTCTGTGTATTTGGACGGTTAGAACCTGGGTCTCAGAGGGTCAGAGCCTCACGTGGGCCTGATTCTGGGAAGTCGACCTTTTACTGTCCATACCGAGAAACCTATTTAGACATGGACACTCCTTGACACCTTTTGTCTTGTGGTCACACGCTAACGTCAAGATGTTCCAGGATCCTGGACGGCCTCCACAGTCTTCACAACCAAAGCAAGTCTTGCCATCGTTAGAAACCAACCTGGGAACAAGCAGAGCCGACAGGGCTTAAGCTACGTCGGGTCTGAATGGACATGGGCCCTTGCTTCATTGCCCGAAAGCTGTACATCTGTTTCAGATTGTACACTGTGTGTCTGTGGTTTGATTCACAGCAACCTCGCATGTTATGGAATTGATTTGCACTGAACAGCACTGTCAATAAAAAGAAATAAGTGTCTGAAGAAGAAAGACAGCCTGCCAGCGGACCCTGACCAACTGTTGTAACAATGGACTGTCTGTCCTATGTGGCTTGAAGCTGCACAGAATTCAAGGGCCTCTCCTGGGGACCCTCATCACTGCAAGGCCAAGGAAACAGGCTTTGGTGGTGGGACCCGCAGTACATGACCACAGGATTCCAGTCTCTAGGTCTGTGATCTGAAGAGCATGGACTTTGGAGACAGACTTGAGTTCAAGCCCCAGTTCCACCACAAGGAAGTTACTCAACAATCGCAAACATGAATATAATCAAACCTACTTCTTGGGTAGTAGTGAGTGAAAGTCACTCAGTCGTGTCTGACTCTTGTGACCCCATGGACTGTAGCCTGCAAGGTTCCTCTGTCCATGGGATTCTCCAGGCAAGAATACTGGAGTGGGTTGCCATTTCCTTCTCCAAAGGTGATCAGCTTAAGTCAGGTTTAAATCCTTTATAAGTTTACCGATGGCATTTTGTTGATGCTGCTCACAATTATTTCTCTGAACTGCCATACTACAATGCCCTGTAATTTTTTTTTTTTTTTCCAAGGAGGCAGGTGTTTAAAAATGGACTCATTTGTTGTTTTTTTAAGACAATTCCACATAATGTTACTAGTGGGCTAATGATGGAATTCAGCTTGCCACCCCCCAGGCCACTCTTCAAAGCAAGCTGCTTTATAGAACTTTCCCAACTGTGCGAGAACTTTGGGGTTAACTAGCAACAAGCCTGAAAGTTTGGTTACATATATAAGTACAAAGCTGGTTCATCAAATCCCTGTTCTGGCCCTCAACCCAGTGCATTTCAACTAAGGCGTCATCTACCTCCTTCTTAACATTTATCAGACACTTGAATAAGTAAAGTCCAGCCACTCCTTGGAGATGGTTCCCTTTTTCAGACACTGGGCTGCTGAAGGGCTCAGGAGCCTCGTGGTCCTGGGCTCCATTGCTAGAGCCTTTACAACTTTCCAGAACCTCCATGTCCCCCTTTTCCTCACTCCTTTCATCCTCCGTGGGTTCTGGGTTTTCCTCCTGCAAAAGCGAGTCCTGGCTGGGGCCGTGGCCCCCCACAGTGACTCACCTTCCGGTGGAGCAGGGCCCCCAGGGCAATTTCCTGGGGGCCCTGGGCAACATCCTGGCTCTTTCCAGACTCTGGGGGAGACGTTTCCTCTTCCAAGCCTTCGACTACGTCCTTGGGCACTAGGGGCCCTTCTCTCAGCCGTCTCACTCGGTCTCTCTTCTTCCTCCTTAAGTGAATCCAGGAGTTTTCTATGGCCGTTAGGAAAAGGCTGATTTCCTCCTTTCCGCAGGGAACTCGTTTATGCTGGACCTTTAGGTCAGTGAGGATTTTTTCAGTCCATGCTGTCACAACCATGATGCCTTCCACTGTCTCAGGGCCCAGAGATGATGCTTGGAGGGCTAGTTCTTCCATCACAGACCCCAGGGCTACAAACGTAATGGGCTTCCTTGGCTTCTCTAGTTTTCTTCGCTTACTGGGTGGTGATGGTACTGTTACGTCATCATAAAAACTCCAAGCCAAAGCCCATCTCATTGTCCGACCCTGGGAGAGTTCAGTATAGGTGACTTTAGGATCCCTTTGTATGTGAAGTTCTTCCTTCAGAGGAGCCAGGCTGCATTTCTTTCCCAGCATACCCAAGCATCCTTGGGTATTGAGCATCAGATGGTATTAAGTATCATTTGAAGGTGCCCGGCAGGCCCCCTCTGGGATCTCAGATTTTTGTAATGCAGATAACAGCCACAGGGTCAAATCTCAGACTGTCCACCATACCATCCAAGTGACCCCTATAGTAGCTCCCCACAAAGAGAAAACTCTCAAAAAATGTCAATTTCTGCTCCTGTTCTCTATCATTTTACTGCTCAGTATAAGAATATCCAAAACATTCATAACTTCAATATGAGACATTCTAATTACTTTGGGGCTGAAGACTGAGATCTAATGTGTGAAATGTTAATGCTGAACATACGTTCTTGTCTGTGTCCACTAGCATTCTTTCAACTTGACTGACGTATAAGTTAGGTCTGATTTAGGTGCATGGCTCAAGGACTTCTGACAAATGTATGCACGTATGTAACCACCGATCAAGGCATACATGGTTTGCACCAGAAAGTTTCCTCATGCCTCTTTGCAGTCAGACCCTCCTAACCCCTAACCCAGGGAACCACTGACCACACCTCCACCATCAGAAATCAGATGTGTCTTCTCCCGAATGTCCTATGGATGAAATCACACACGTGGTCTTTCCTGTCTGGTTTCTTTTTTCCACCCTCATGTTTTGGGGATTCATCTCATGTATTAGTAGGTTGTTCCCTTTACTGCTAAGAACTAATCCATTGTGTCACAATTTGTTTACCTATTTACTTGGCTTCCCTGGTAGCTCACTTGATAAAGAATCCATCTGCAATGCAGAAGACCCTGGTTCGATTCCTGGGTCAGGAAGATGCACTGGAGAAGGGATAGGCTACCCACTCCAGTATTCCTGGGCTTCCCTTCTGGCTCAGTTGGTAAAGAATCCACCTGCAATGCAGGAGACCTGTGTTTGATCCCTGGGTTGGAAAGATCATTCTGTACAGTTATAAACTTGGCTGTTGTATATGTGTGTGCCTTTGTGTGAAAACCTAAAGCATCACTGCCTAAGTATTCATCGTGTAGAATATTGGTAGATATTAGGCTTATGTGATAGGTCTGTCCAAATGAGGGTCCCTGTCAGGAGGGCAGAAGTAAGACCTAAACACAAAGGCAGCATCAGGATCAATTCTTCACAGACTCAGAGAGTAAGCCCCCAAGTTAATATCATGAGAAGAAGAGCAAAAGATTAGTCCACAAAATCAAAGTAAATAAGCGAAATAAAGACACGACTCAAAATGGTGCACTTAATTTCAAATAAACAAAAGCAGAGATAATCAGATGGCTACCCACTCCAGTATTCCTGGGCTTCCCTCGTGGCTCAGCTGGTAAAGAATCCACCTGCAATGCAGGAGACCTGGGTTCGATCTGTGGGTAGATGAGGGACATTTGTTTCCAGCTTTTTTGCTATTATAAATAAAGCTGCTCTTTGTGTGCCAGTCTTTCAGTAACATTTCATTTCTCTTGGGCACATATCTAGCTGCAGAACTTCAGAGTTATGTGATAAGTAGATGTTTAAATTTTTAAATGTTTCTAAAAAGTGCCCAACAGTGTGTGAGAGGTCAAGTTGCTTTACGGTCTTTACAGACACTTGATACTCTTTTAGCCATTTTAGTGGAAATGAAGTGGTAACATTGTGCTGTTACTAACTTTTTAAAAAAGTTGGTGGGAAAATGCATATAACATAAACTTTTACCATCTTAACCATTTTAAGTACACAGTTCAGTGGCATTAAGTACAGTCACATTTTGTGTAACCCTTCAGTTCAGTCCAGTTCAGTTCAGTCGCTCAGTTGTGTCCGACTCTTTGCAACCCCATGAATCGCAGCACGCCAGGCCTCCCTGTCCATCACCAACTCCGGGAGCTCACTCAGACTCACGTCCATTGAGTCAGTGATGCCATCCAGCCATCTCATCCTCTGTCATTACCTTCTCCTCCTGCCCCTAATCCCTCCCAGCATCAGATTCTTTTCCAATGAGTCAACACTTCACATGAGGTGGCCAAAGTACTGGAGTTTCAGCTTCAGCATCATTCCCTCCAAAGAAATCCCAGGGCTGATCACCTTCAGAAGGGACTGGTTGGATCTCCTTGCAGTCCAAGGGACTCTCAAGAGTCTTCTCCAACACTGCACTTCAAGAGCATCAATTCTTCAGTGCTCAGCTTTCTTCACAGTCCAACTCTCACATCCATACATGACCACTGGAAAAACCATAGCCTTGACTAGATGGACCTTTGTTGGCAAAGTAATGTCTCTGCTTTTGAATATGCTATCTAGGTTGGTCATAACTTCTCTTCCAAGGAGTAAGTGTCTTTTAATTGCATGGCTGCAGTCACCATCTGCAGTGATTACTGCCATCCATCTCTAGAACTTTCATCTCATGCAACTGAAACTCTGCCCCCATTAAATCCTCCTCATTAATGTCTCCTCATCCCCCTTCCCCCAGCCCTGGGCAGCCACCAGTGTACTCCCTGTCTTTGTGAACTTGGCTAGCGCTCTAGTACCTCGTATAGTGGAACTGTACAGTGTCAGTCCTTTGGTGGCTGACTTGTTTCACTTAGCATAATGTCCTCGGGGTCTCTCCATGTTGTAGCATGTGTCAGAACTGCCTTCCTTTCGATTCTTTTGGGTAAGTATCCAGAAGGGGGATTACAGGATCTTACGCAAATCCCATGGATGGAGGAGCCTGGAAGGCTGCAGTCCATGGGGTCGCTAAGAGTCGGACACGACGGAGCAACTTCACTTTCACTTTTTACTTTCATGCATTGGAGAAGGAAATGGCAACCCACTCCAGTGTTCTTGCCTGGAGAATCCCAGGGACGGGGGAGCCTGGTGGGCTGCCGTCTCTGGGGTCACACAGAGTCGAACACAACTGAGGCGACTTAGCAGCAGCAGTAGCGGATTCACCACACCATCTCCCATAGAGGCGGCACCACATTATGTTTCCACTGTCGGTGCACAGAGTCCCCATTTGTCTACTAACACTTGTTGTTTCCTGTTTTCCTTTTTTTTTCTTCTTTTTTTTAAAAAACCAGTCATCCTAATAAGTGTGAGGTACAGTTACAGTACAGTTCAGTCGCTCAGTTGTGTCCGACTCTTTGCGACCTCATGAATCGCAGCACGCCAGGCCTCCCTGTCCATCACCAACTCCCAGAGTTCACTCAGACTCACGTCCATCGAGTCAGTGATGCCATCCAGCCATCTCATCCTCTGTCGTCCCCTTCTCCTCCTGCCCCCAATCCCTCCCAGCATCAGGGTCTTTTCCAATGAGTCAGCTCTTCACATGAGGTGGCCAAAGTACTGGAGTTTCAGCTTTAGCATCATTCCCTCCAAAGAAATCCCAGGGTTGATCTCCTTTAGGATGGACTGGTTGGATCTCCTTGCAGTCCAAGGGACTCTCAAGAGTCTTCTCCAACACCACAGCTCAAAAGCATCAATTCTTCGGCGCTCAGCCTTCTTCACAGTCCAACTCTCACATCCATACATGACCACTGGAAAAACCATAGCCTTGACTAAACGGACCTTAGTCGGCAAAGTAATGTCTCTGCTTTTCAATATACTATCTAGGCTGGTCATAACTTTTCTTCCAAGGAGTAAGCGTCTTTTAATTTCATGGCTGCAGTCACTATCCGCAGTGATTTTGGAGCCCAAAAAATAAAGTCTGACACTGTTTCCACTGTTTCCCCATCTATTTTCCATGGAGTGATGGGACCAGATGCCATGATCTTCGTTTTCTGAATGTTGAGCTTTAAGCCAACTTTTTCACTCTCCTCTTTCACTTTCATCAAGAGGCTTTCCAGTTCCTCTTCACTTTCTGCCATAAGGGTGGTGTCATCTGCATATCTGATGTGATTGATATTTCTCCCGGCAGTCTTGATTCCAGCTTGTGTTTCTTCCAGTCCAGCGTTTCTCATGATGTACTCTGCATAGAAGTTAAATAAGCAGGGTGACAGTATACAGCCTTGACGTACTCCTTTTCCTATTTGGAACCAGTCTGTTGTTCCATGTCCAGTTCTAACTGCTGCTTCCTGGCCTGCATACAGATTTCTCAAGAGGCAGGTTAGTTGGTCTGGTATTCCCATCTCTCTCAGAATTTTCCACAGTTTATTGTGATCCACATAGTCAAAGGCTTTGGCATAGTCAATAAAACAGGAATAGATGTTTTTCTGGAACTCTCTTGCTTTTTCAGGACCCAGCGGATGTTGGCAATTTGATCTCTGGTTCCTCTGCCTTTTCTAAAACCAGCTTGAACATCAGGGAGTTCACGGTTAACGTATTGCTGAAGTCTGGCTTGGAGAATTTTGAGCATTACTTTACTAGCGTGTGAGATGAGTGCAATTGTGTGGTAGTTTGAGCATTCTTTGGCATTGCCTTTCTTTGGGATTGGAATGAAAACTGACCTTTTCCAGTCCTGTGGCCACTGCTGAGTTTTCCAAATTTGCTGGCATATTGAGTGCAGCACTTTCACAGCATCATCTTTCAGGATTTGAAACAGCTCAACTGGAATGCCATCACCTCCACTGGCTTTGTTCTAGCTTTTAGTGTGAGGTATAGCTCACTGTGATTTTGATTTACATTTTCTTAATGGTTAGCAACGTTGAGCGTTTTTTCCCATGCTTGTTGACCACTTCTATATCTTCTTTGGAGAAATATCTAGTCAGTCCCTTGGCTAGTTTTTAACATTGGGATGTTAGTTTTCTGTTGCTGTTGCCACTAGTTTTTCAACTGTCCTTCTCTTGGTGATGTCATTTCATTTTATAGATGAGGACACTTTAGTTCAGAGTGGCAAAGTGACCACCATGGTACTAGTCACAGGCATTGTTCTTATGCCATCAAACATAAAAATGAGCGATCGTTTGGATAATCATTTGAAGACCAATTGAACATATACTAAGAGCAATAGAAGTGTGACACAGGCTGGGGATAGACTTTTACAAGTTCCTGGAGGGAGACAGATAAATAAGCAGGCAATGTTAGCACAATGTGATGAGCACCATGACTGGGGAAGAACATTCTGCTCTGACTACTTGGGAAACTGGAAAGAGTTTAGCAGAGCTGGAGGACTAAGCATAGGAATGGCTGGCAGTGAGGCTGGAAATGGAGATTGGTCACAGTTCCTAGTTGTAAACAACAGAATCCTCTCAAGCCTGTTTAAGCAGAAAGTAAATTTGTAAAAGAATATTACAACATCCCCAAGAGGACCAGAGAATGGGGCTTCGAGGCCACAGAACCAGAAACACTGCCCAAACTACCTCCACGGGGCTTTCAGCAGAGACTCCACTGTCACCGCCCTGCTGATATAGTCACCGAAGCTCCCTGACTGTGGTGGTAGAGACACCCAGTGCCCACCAGTGCTGGCCCCCCAAGCCGCTTGCCTCTGCTCTCATTCTGGTCTTCACGATTCCCCAGAGTGCCGGCTTCCTCACCCCCCTCACTGGTGAATGAAACCTTGCATGGCTGTGTCTGATGGACAGAACCTGAGCTCCCCAGATGCAAGTCGGGAAAATAAGCGTTTCTGGCTTCTGTCTTCGTTAGGCAGGACTCTAAAGGAGGGGAAACTCCCCAGTCATAGACAGGGTTTAAAAAGCAGTGGGCAGGTTCACACAGACCCTTGTACAAGAATGTTCACAGCAACTTTATTTGTAACAACCAATAACTGGAGAGAGTCCAGATGTCCTTCAGCAGGTGTTTAATGGGTAAACAAAGTCTGGTCGGTCTGGTCCATGGAGTATTCCTCAGCAGTGAGAGGAACGGGCTATTAATACACACAGCAGCCGGGATGAGTCTCCAGGGAATGACGCCGAGTGAAAGAAGCCAGTCCCCGCAGGCTGCACACTGGGCAACTCCATTGATATGACATTTTTAATCTGTATTTATTTGGCTGCACCAGGTCTGAGTTGCAGCAGTCAGGATTCTCAATCTTGGGCCCCCTGCTTTGGGAGAGTGGCATCTTAGCCACTAGATCGCCAGGGATGTCCTGATGTAACATTTTGAAAGAGAAAATCTTAGAAAGCAGATTGGTGATTGCCGGGTGTCAGGTATGTGAAAAGGGCTCAGTGGGAGTGAGATGGCGTTGGTTATAATGATGGATAGGCTGGTCTGTATCTTGACTGTGGAGGTGTATACATGGACTCACGGACACAGCTGAGTGACTTCACTCGCCCACTCACACACCCATGAGTGCGAGGGGAACTGTAACTCTGGGGAGATGGGTGTGTTGTGTCCATGCTAGAACCCCGGTTCCGTTACTGCGCTGTATTTCATAAATGTGTTGGCGTTGGAGGGAACTGGGCAGAGGCTCATTCTCTGTGTATCATTTATTACAGCTACATGTAACTTACAATTATCACTATAAAAACATTAAGAAAAAAATTAGCAGTGGGAAGCCAGAACACACTAGGCGTCTGGGGGTTTATTTTAAGAGCAGCGGGGAACTATTGAGGAATTGTAAGCATCAGTGACATGTCTTCCTTTAGCACCTATTTTCTATCCAATGGTAAGATAATGTCCTGGTTTAAGTTACAACTGTGACAGTTTACTTTAAAATAAAATTTAAAAGATCTGAAAAAAAGACAAAAAAAAAACCACCTTGATGTGGTTTCCCAGAGTCTCCAAGAAGGCAATTTTAGGCTCAATATGTGAACTGTGATTCCTCATCCAGAAAAAAATAATAAGAAATCATTTTCTCATTCATTCCACAAGCATTTCTTAAGCACGTCCTATGGGTCAGGCACTGAGCCAGGCCCTTCAGATTCTGTGATGAGTAAGACAACCCTGCCTTTGTCAGACTGCACTGTTAGACCCTGGGGGGGAAAAAAACAATGGCTCAAATAAGAAATGGACTTATGTGAAAATCATGTAACCTGAAAGCTGGGGACAAAGGTCCAGAGAGGGCGCAGTGGCCTCACAGCGTCACTCGCGTCCCAAACTCCTACTGTCTTTCCGCTCCGCCGTCCTTGGCAGGCGGTCTCCAGGAAGGACGAGGAGCTGAATCAGCAAGCGCCTCAGTTCCCCCCCGAATGCTCCCCCAACCCCAGGGCTGCACCCAGAAGCTTCTGTTCCTGTCTCGCTGACCCCTCCCATCCCGAAGGGAGCTGGGAATGAGGCTGACGAGGAGAATGGATGCCGTTGCTGTTGTTCAGTCCCTCAGGTGTGTCCGACTCTGTGACCCCATGGACTGCAGCACCCCAGGCCTCCCTGCCCTTCACCATCTCCCGGAGCTTGCTCAGACTCATGTCCGAGTCGGTGATGCCATCCAACCATCTCATCCTCTGTCATCCCCTTCTCCTCTTTCCGTCAATCTTTCCCAGCATCAGGGTCTTTTCTAATGAGCTGGCTCTTTTAATCAAGTGGCCCAAGTATTGGAGCTTCAGCTTCAGCCTCAGTCCTTCCAATGAATATTCAGGACTGATTTCCTTTAGGATTAACTGGTTTGATCTCCAAGGGTGTCCAAGGGACTCTCAAGAGTCTTCTCCAACATCAAAGTTCAAAAAGCATCTATACTTCAGCACTCAGCCTTCTGTATGGTCCATACATGACTACTGGAAAAAACATAGCTTTGACTCTATGGACCATTGTTGGGAAAGTAATGTCTCTACTTTTTAATATACTGTCTTATGTTTGTTACAGTGCTTTTTTTTTTTTTTTTCCAAACAGCAAGTGTCTTTTAATTTCATGGCTGCAGTCACCATCTGCAGTTATTTTGGAGCCCCCCAGAATAAAGTCTCTCACTGTTTCCCCATCTATTTGCTAAGAAGTTGTGGGGCTGGATGCCATGATCGTAGCATGTTGAACGTTGAGCTTTGAGCCAGTTTTTTCACTCTCCTCTTCCACCTTCATCAAGAGTCTCTTTAGTTCCTCTTCACTTTCTGCCATAAGGATGGTATCATCTGCGTATCTGAGGTTATTGATATTTCTCCCAGCAATCTAGATTTCAGGCTGTGATTCATCCACCCCAGCATTTCTTATGATATACTCTGCATAAAAGTTAAGTAAGCAGGGTGACAATATAAAGCCTTGATGTATTCCTTTCCCAATTTGGAACCACTCCTTTATTTCATGTCTGGTTCTAACTGTGGCTTCTTGACCTGCATACAGGTTTCTCGGGAGGCAAATAAGGTGATCTGGCATTCCCATCTCTTTCAGAATTTTCCACAGTGTGTTGTGATCCACACAGTCAATGGCTTTAGCGTAGTCAATGAAGCAGAAGTAGAAGTTCTTCTGGAACTCTCTTGCTTTTTCTATGATCCATTGGCAATTTGATCTCTAGTTCCTCTGCCTTTTCTAAATCCAGCTTGAACATCGGAAGTTCTCGATTCACGTACTGTTGAAGCCTCACTTGGAGAATTTTCAACATTACTTTGCTAGCATGTGAGATGAGTACAATTGTGTGGTAGTTTGAATATTCTTTGGCATTGCCCTTCTTTGGGATCAGAAAGGAAACTGACCTTTTCCAGTCCTGCGGCCTCTGCTGAGTTTTCCAAATTTGCTGGCATATAGAGTGCAGCACTTTAACAGCATCATCTTTTAGGATTTGAAATAGCTCAGCTGGAATTCCATCACCTGTGCTAGCTTTGTCCGTAGTGACGCTTCCTAAGGCCCACTTGACTTTGGACTCCAGGATTTCTGGCTCTAGGTGAGTGATCACACTATTGTGGTTATCTGGGTCATGAAGATCTTTTTTGTACAGTTTTTCTGTGTGTTCTTGCCACCTCTTCTTAATATCTTCTGTTTCTGTTAGGCCCATACTGTTTCTGTCTTTTATTGTGCCCATCTTTACATGAAATGTTCCCTTGATATCTCTAATTTTCTTGAAGAGATCTCTAGTCTTTCCCATTCTATTGTTTTCCTCTATTTCTTTGCAAAGACTCAGGAAGTCTCTCTCTCTCTCCTCGCTGTTCTCTGGAACTCTGCGTTCAGATGGGTATATCTTTTCTTTTCTCCTTTGCCTTTTGCTTCTCTTCTTTTCTCAGCTATTTGTAAGGCCTCCTCAGACAACCATATTGAGTGACAACTAACTGGTGTCATCTGCCCATGTGTGTGATGGACATATGACACACGGCCTGCAGAGCTGCAAATCCAGCCTTGAGGCAATTAGGGAAGATGTCACAGAGAAGGAGGTCTTTTTTTTTTTTTTGCCAAAAAAATATTTATATGTTTATTTGGCCACATGAGGACCTTTAGCTGTGGGACCTTCAGTCTTCAGTACAACATCAGGATCCTTAGTTGAGGCTTGAGGGGCTTTTAGTTGCGGTATGTGAACTCTTGGTTGTGGCATATGGAATCTAGTTCCCTGAGCAGGGATTGAACCTGGACCCCTGCACTGGAAGCAGAAGTCTTAGCCGCTGGATCACTAGGGACGTCCCAGAAAGAGACCTTTTGAAGACATGCTCATCGAGGGACCTGCATTGCAGGTACCAAGCATGGGAAAAGCAGCTGTTGTGCGTAAGACAGAAAGGAAAAGCTAGTGATGTTGGAGCATAAGAGTGTTTTAGGAGGGTTGGGAGAAAAGGCTAGAAAAATGGGCTGAGACCAGAACAGGAAAAGCCTTGAATGTCACGATAAGAAGTCTGGACTTGGTCCTCTAAAGCAGTAGTTATCATCTGGGGGTCTTGTTAAAACACAGATGGCTAGGCCCCACCACCAGACTTCCTGACTGAGTCTGTCTGGGATGGGGCCTGACAATTTGAGTTTCTTCCTGCTGATGAGGGGACCCCATGTGGAGAGACACAGGTGTCAGGAATAGGACAGAAGTTTTCAAGCAGGGGAATCATACGATCAGTTTTCTCTAGAAGGCTCTTCAGTGGAACTAACCCAGGGACCGAGTGACTTCCTGCAGTGTCAGATACAGCAGCTCCCTGGGTCAGGAAGATTCCCTGGAGAAGGCGATGGCAACCCACTGCAACAGTCTTGCCTGGGAAATCCCATGGACAGAGGAGCCTGGCAAGCTACAGCTCATGGGGTCACAAAAGAGTCAGACATGACTTAGTGCCCAGATCACCACCACCACCATATTTTAGTGACAGGAGAACAAAGACATCGCAAGTCAACTCTGAGAGTCCAGGGGAATTTTCGTCCATCAGTGGGGGTCCACAGATGACTTAAGACTGGGCCAGGATTCTGGGCTAGAGTCAGCAGAAAACGTCTCTGGTCAATATAAGCAGAAACAGAGCTTAACGGGCAGATCTTTGTGGCCAAAGAAGAGATGGGAGGCTAGAAATTCAGAGTCAGAATGTGGTCAGGAGCTTGGGAGGGGTAGAAACCCTGGTTTTCCTGGCACTGCACTCACCGCTTCAGCGCAGGCGCTCATCCCAGGACTCTCGACACGGCTGCCACCAGCCTTCACATCACTCTCCCAGGAGTGAGGATCCCAGGCAGGAACACTGCTCGTTCCCCCACCTCCTGGCTGCCAGGGAGGGGTCATATGGCTCCCTTTGGCTTCTGTAGACCCAGCCAATGGAGAAAAAAAAAGTAAAAAGTGAAAGTCACTCAGTCGTGTCCTACTCTTTGTGACCCCAAGGATTCTCCAAGCCAGAATAGTGAAGTGGGTAGCCTTTCCCTTCTCCAGGGGATCTTTCCAACCCAGGGATAGAACCCAGGTCTTCCGCATTGTGGGCGGATTCTTTACCAGCTGAGCCACCAGGGAAACCCAAGAATACTGGAGTGGGTAGCCTATCCCTTCTCCAGCGGATCTTCCCGACCCAGGAATTGAACCAGGGACTCCTGCATTGCAGGTGGATTCTCTTTCATGCCAATGGAGAATCTCCCCCAAATAAGATCCATCTCCAGTTGCTGGGGAGCCAAAACCCACGCAGTACCCATACTTCCCCACAGACCAGAGGACATGGGCCCAGGTCTAGGATGTCTGCATTAAACAGGACAACCTCAGGGGCATCAGCTAGAAAGCCCTGCCCACACGTTTGCAGTTACTGCCAGCAGGGTCCATCCGGCGAGGTCCCACTGTGATCAAGAGCAGAGATAAAACACCCAGCCTCCACCGTGGCTATTTCCGTTTCATGGCCTCACTGCAGTGGGCAGATCAGGAGGGAACCATGCACGGTAATTGAACAGAGAAACCGTGTCTTCCTGGAGGGAAAAAAATTTTATTATTATTTTTTTCATTTAAACCAGTTTTTTCTGATGTTTATAGAAACAAGCCAATAGAAGGTCTCTGGCTCAGATTTTGGAGCTGAAACTCAGAAAACATCGTGTTTATCATGGAAGCACTTTTCTGTTCCAGTCCTCCCGGGCTGATCACACAACTGGTTTTGCTGAGAGCAGGAGCTCTGGGCAGTGTTTGTCTGGGTCCCTGGAGGCGCTGGCTTCAAACGCTCCCCCGCAGCGCTTCACATGTGGCTGCAATTAGCTGTGCAGCAGAGCTCCTGCAGGAGGAGAAACTGTAGGTCCTGTGTTTCGCAGCAGGAAGCTGTGACCCTTTCTCATTTTGGTTGCAAATCCTCCACTTTGAAGGTGTTTCATTTGGGGAACTGCACAGGAAGTCCTTGATTGTATGTTACTCTCTTGGCAAAGACTTCTGCTCCCAGAAATAGGAGTGCTTTTGTCCTTCCTTCTCCAGTTACCTGAAGGTGTTGTGGGGCGGGCGGTGGGGAACCTATGTTTTGGCTACTGCTTGACCTGCCCCCCGTCCCCCGTCCACCTCTCTGACCTCATCTCCACTAGTCTTCCCCTCCTACCCCACACCGGCCTCCTGGCTGGGGTTGGAACGCACAAGGCAACCTTTCGCCTCTGAGTCTTTGTACTTGCTTGGTCTTTCCCTGGCACATCCTTTCCTCGTTGTTGTTGATCAGTCCCTCAGTCATGTCCGACTCTCTGCGACCCCATGGACTGCAGCACGCCAGGCCTCCCTGTCCATCACCGCCTCCGAGAGCTTGCTCAAAGTCACGTCCATCGAGTCGGTGATGCCATCCAAGCATCTCATCCTCTGTCACCCCCTTCTCCTCCTGCCCTCAGTCTTTCCCAGCATCAGGGTCTTTGCCAATGAGGTGGCTCTTCGCATCAGGTGGCCAAAGGACTGGCGCTTCAGCTTCAGCCGCTTCAGCATCAGTAGGGACACAGGATTTGCTCCTCGACTTCCTTCCAGTTTCTGATGGTGTATTTCTTACTGTGGAAGCCTTCCCACTTCTGGTAAGTCCAGCCCTCACCTTCCTTGGTATTTTCCTCACTCGCCCTGCCCTGTTTCTCCCCAGTGTACCTGACACACCACTCTCATTTCTTTGTTTACTACCAGATTCACGAGAATCTGTCTTCATGAGGCAGAGAGTACGTCTTCCTCCTTGCTGATCGCTGGTGGTCAGTGCGTAGTAGACACACAATAAACTGTGTTGGATGAGTGGGTGCAGGAAATAGTAAAAGCTATCATTTCACAAGTAGCAGAGTTATAAACATCATCTCTAAGGGAAGTGAATTTATGCTGATGCAGTTAGTGCAGTGAGGGGCCCGTACCAGGATCAGAAGCCACTGGGTAAAGGGGAAATAGAGCTTTTAAATATTTACGCTTGACTCCTCCTCTGCAGTTCCAGCTCACATACCCAGCGGCCTTTCCGACAGTCCCTTTTGGATGTCTTAGCTCACACTACATACATCCCAGGTGGAATTCTTGATTCCTCCTGCTGCTGGTATAAATCTGGTCCTTCCAGAACTTCCCAGTTCAATTAATGACCACCCTTTACCTAGCTCAGGGCAAAAGCCAAGGCATCACTTTGGGTACCTGGCTTCCCTCTAGCCCCTACATGCAACCCACCAGAACATGACAGAAATGCCCAGGTGGCCACAAAGTTGTGTCCCCTTCTGCAGATGCGGAGTGGCTGCACACATCAGGACATTTCCTAGCACCCATCATTCGGGTGAGGCCACATGGCTCTCACTATGGAATATAAGCAGAATGATTCAAGTGGTAGCCATGCCCCTGAGTCCTTCTCTCTGCCTCCCGTCTCCATCTGTCCGCTGGAGGAGGAGCATCCTGAAAGGATTCTGGGTTGGCAGAGTCTCAGGGTGAGGATCCTGGGTCCCCGAGTCACCACCTGGAAGAGAAGCCGCCTGCTCTCCTAGAACCGCTCACCGTTCAGACCTCATGTGAAAAACCACCACATTTTTGGGCTCATTTGATTTAGTAGCTGGCATTACCTTAACTAGTGCATCTCTCTCCAAACATATCTCAGATCTGCTCACCTGTCTTCATCAATCTCTTATTTTAGTTGTAACCTCCAACCTCTCCCATCAGAAAGATTGCAGACCTGTCCTAACTTAGCCCCTCACTTCCGTCCCTGCCTGCTACAGATTGTGCTCCCCTCCCCCAATACATATGTTGAGACTACTCCCCAGTGTGAAGGCATTTAGAGCGGGGGCCTTCCGGAGGTGATTAGGTCCTGAGAGGGAGCCTTCATTAATGGGGTTAGTGCTCATCTGTGGGACCCACGGGAGCTCCCCTGCCCTTTCTTCCATGTAAGTGTACAGCAAAAAGGGGCCCATCTAAGAAATAAGAAGCCAACGTTGCTCGTTGTTGTTCAGTTGCTCAGTCATGTCTGAGTCTTTGTGAACCCAGGCACTGCAACATGCCAGGCTTCTCTATGCTTCACTATCTCCCAGAGTTTGCTCAGACTCATGTCCATTGAGTCGTTGATGCCATCCAACCATCTCATCCTCTGTCACCCCTTTCTCCTCCTGCCCTCAATCTTTCCCAGCATCAGGGTCTTTTCCAAAGAGTCAGTTCTTCACATCAGGTGGCCAAAGGATTGGAGCTTCAGCTTCAGCATCAGTCCTTCCAGTGAATATTCAGGGTTGATTTCCTTGAGGATAGACTGGTTTGATCTCCTTGCTGTCCAAGGGACTCTCAAGAGTCTTCTCCAACACCACAATTCAAAAGCATTAATTCTTCAGCCTTCTTTATGGTCCAACTCTCCTATCCATACATGACTACTGGAAAAACCATAGCTTTGACTATACGAACCTTTGTCGGCAAAGCCAGGCTTTGCAGACACCAAATATGCCAGTGCCTTGACTGTGGACTTCCCAGCCTCCAGCACTGTGAGATATCAATGTTTGTCATTTAAATCGCTCCGCCTGGAAGGACTAAGACCCCCCTCTCCGTATAGTTTACTCTCCACACAGCCATCAGAGAGACTTTTAAGAACCCAAATGATGTCACCCCAGTCAAACAGCTTCCCTTTGCATATGAGATAAAGTATGAATTCCTTACCATAGCCTGTCCACTTCCCCAGCTTCATCTCAAACCTGTCTTCTCCCTCATTTTGGTCCAGCCAGCCAGGCCTTCACTCAGTTCTTCAAACAGGGCACACTTGCTCCTGCCCCAGAGCCTCTGCACTTGATATCCTTTCTGCTTGGAAGTGTTCCCCCCAGATCGTGGCATGACTGGCTTTCAGGTCTCAACTCAAATGTCACCTCCTCAGGGAAGTCCACCCTGATCACACCATCAGATTGATGCCATTCTGCTGCCACAGCAGGTCATTCTCTATTTCATTCCTTGTTTTATTTTCTTCATTGAACTCATCACTATTTTAAATGATCTCTTTTGAGTTAACTTACATGACTCAGCTCAAGTTTCCTGGCTAACTGTCCTCTCCCCACCTCCCCCCCGAGCACCTCCCCATTAGAGTATAAGCTCCATGGGAGCCGGACCTTGTCTGTGTTATTGGCAGTCGAATCTTTAGTATCTCGAACAGTAAATGGCAAATGGAAGGTGCTCTAGACAGAAGCAAGGGAAGAAAGGAGGGGAAGGCGGGGAGATGGAGGGGAGACAGGAAGATTTGCCCTGATCGGATCAAGGCTCCTCACAGCGCAACCCCAGATCCACACAAAGCTGCTGGCGAGGAGGTGGGCAGGGGAGGTACAGGCCTGGGCAGCCTTTCTGAAGCAGGCTCAAAGGTGCAGAAATGACACCGCCTACCAACCAGGTCATCACTTTCCTGTTCCTGGGATGCTCTCTCTCCCTTTGGAAGGAAAAAAAAAATACCCTTGCCCTTTTTTGTCCCCCTCTGCACAGAAACCTCATTTATTTTTGACCCAAACCCACTTCCCCTGCTTCCAATAAGTACTGGAAAGGTTATAGTGCTTCCTCATCCGTGTAATTTAGAAGGATATGAAATTGTAACTACAGTATAAAGAAGATGCACTTTGTCCAAGATGACTAGTTATTTATACAAATCAAAGTCTTTAGAAATAGTTATGCATATTGTGGTGCCCTAAACACTAACACACAGTCAGCTTCTTGGGTGTTCCAGGGCTGCATGCGGTGGGGGCACATTGGGCTTTGAAACAGGACCCACTGTTATTGATTATGTGACTGTCCCAATGTATACAGATACTTAAAAAAAAAGCCCCATCAGCCCAAGCAAGTTTGACTTGGATTTTTAAAGCTGTCCTAAGTAATCAACTGTAGGGGCTTCCCTGGAGACTCAGTTCAGTAAATAACTTGTCTGCCAACCCAGGTTCCATCCCTGGGTTGGGAAGATCCCCTGGTGAAGAAAATGGCAACCCACTCTAGTATTCTTGCCTGGGAAATCCCATGGTCAGAGGAGCCCAGTCGGCTACAGTCCATGGGGTCGCAAAAAGTACGACATGACTTAGAACTAAACAAGAACAGCAAGAATGTGATCAACTTGAAGGGTTGATCAGATGAATGACGAAGTGGATAAATACAGCCATTAAAGAAATTCAGTGTTTTTAAAAGTACTTCATAACTTTCAAAATCCGTTTTTTTTTTTTTTTTTTCCAGTTAAGGCTTTTTCTTTTTTGCTACTTTTCAGTTCAGTTCAGTTGCTCATCTTGTCCGACTCTTGCGACCCCATGAATTGCAGCACGCCAGGCCTCCCTGTCCATCACCAGCTCCCGGAGTTCACTCAGATTCACATCCATCGAGTCAGTGATGCCATCCAGCCATCTCATCCTCTGTTGTCCCCTTCTCCTCCTGCCCCCAATCCCTCCCCACATCAGAGTCTTTTCCAATGAGTCAACTCTTCGCATGAGGTGGCCAAAGTACTGGAGTTTCAGCTAGAGCATCATTCCTTCCAAAGAAATCCCAGGGCTGATCTCCTTCAGAATGGACTGGTTGGATCTCCTTGCAGTCCAAGGGACTCTCAAGAGTCTTCTCCAACACCACAGCTCAAAAGCATCCATTCTTCGGCGCTCAGCCTTCTTCACAGTCCAACTCTCACATCCATACATGACCACTGGAAAAACCATAGCCTTCACTAGATGGACCTTAGTTGGCAAAGTAATGTCTCTGCTTCTGAATATGCTATCTAGGTTGGTCATAACTTTTCTTCCAAGGAGTAAGCGTCTTTTAATTTCATGGCTGCAGTCACTATCCGCAGTGATTTTGGAGCCCCAAAAATAAAGTCTGACACTGTTTCCACTGTTTCCCTATCTATTTCCCATGAAGTGATGGGACCAGATGCCATGATCTTCGTTTTCTGAATGTTGAGCTTTAAGCCAACTTTTTCACTCTCCTCTTTCACTTTCATCAAGAGGCTTTTTAGTTTCTCTTCACTTTCTGCCATAAGGGTGGTGTCATCTGCATATCTGATGTGATTGATATTTCTCCCAGCAATCTTGATTCCAGCTTGTGTTTCTTCCAGTCCAGCGTTTCTCACGATGTACTCTGCATCTAAGTTAAATAAGCAGGGTGACAATATACAGCCTTGACGGACTCCTTTTCCTATTTGGAACCAGTCTGTTGTTCCATGTCCAGTTCTAACCGTTGCTTCCTGACCTGCATACAGATTTCCCAAGAGGCAGGTCAGGTGGTCAGGTATTCCCATCTCTCACAGAATTTTCCACAGTTTATTGTGATCCACACAGTCAAAGGCTTTGGCATAGTCAATAAAGCAGAAATAGATGTTTTTCTGGAACTCTCTTGCTTTTTCCATGATCCAGCAGATGTTGGCAATTTGATCTCTGGTTCCTCTGCCTTTTCTAAATCCACCTTGAACATCTGGAAGTTCATGGTTCATGTACTGTTGAAACCTGAGTTAGAGAATTTTGAGCATGACTCTACTATCATGTGAGATGAGTGCAATTGTGCGGTAGTTTGAGCATTCTTTGGCATTGCCTTTCTTTGGAATTGGAATGAAAACTGACCTTTTCCAGTCCTGTGGCCACTGCTGAGTTTTCCAAATTTGCTGGCATGTTGAATGCAGCACTTTCACAGCATCATCATTCAGAATTTGAAATAGCTCCACTGGAATTCCATCACCTCCACTAGCTTTTTTCGTAGTGATGCTTTCTAAGGCCCACTTGACTTCACATTCCAGGATGTCTGGCTCTAGATGAGTGATCACACCATTGTGATTATCTGGGTCATGAAGATCTTTTTTGTACAATTCTTCTGTGTATTCTTGCCACCTCTTCTTAATATCTTCTGCTTCTGTTAGGTCCAGACCATTTCTGTCCTTTATTGAGCCCATCTTTGCATGAAATGTTCCCTTGGTATCTCTCATTTTCTTGAAGAGATCTCTAGTCTTTCCCATTCTGTTGTTTTCCTCTATTTCTTTGCATTGATCGCTGAAGAAGGCTTTCTGATCTCTTCTTGCTATTCTTTGGAACTCTGCATTCAGATATGTTTCCTTTTCTCCTTTGCTTTTCACTTTTCTTCTTTGCTACTTTTACTGAGATGTAATTGACATAGGGCACTAAGTCTCAGGTGTATAGCAGAGTGCCTTGATTTACATATACTGTGAAATGATTACCACAATGAATGTGGTTAACATCCATCATCTCGAATAGATTTTTCAAAAAGGAAAAAAGTGTGGGTTTCTTTAGACTCACGATGAGAACTCTTGGAATTGACTCCCTTGACAACTCTCAAATACACCACACAGCCATGTGAATTACGCTGATGATGCTGCGGGCATTGCGTTGCTAGTACTCACATGTCTCATAACTGGAAGTTTGTACCTTTTGACCACCTTCATGCAGGCCCCCATCTCCTCCCCCCCCCCCCCCCCCCCCCGCCCCGCCACCTCTGCTAACCACACATCTGATCTCTTTTTAATGAGTTTGGTTTCTTTCTTTCTTCTTCCTTTTTTAAGTAGATTCCCCATATAAGGATTTCATACCATATCTATCTTTGTCTGTCCGTGTACATCTTATAAGAACCTTCTAAGTAGGATTGCTCCCTGATATGTAGGTGAGAAAATGAAAGGGTGAGCAGGGTCCATGTTTGTGTTCAGTATCACACAGTTAGAAAACGGTAGGACCAAGGTTTGAACTCTGGTCTGTCTGATGCCTCAGTCTCAGCTATTCTTGTGTGCCAACGGCTTCTCCATCCTCTGACAATGTTGAAACTGATGTTAGGACCCTAGTAAATTCCACCCTCAGAAGAAAAACCCAGGCTTCTTTTTGGTGAAGGTTCTCAACTCAAATGATTCTCCATCTGACAGGCAGGTAGTTAACTGTGGCCAAGCTCTGGCTGGCCTCGAATCCAGCATCTACAACATTCTTTTCTATGGAAAATAGCTCTTATTATCTCTGGCCCCAGCCCGCCAAAGTCTGTCTCGAAGCAAGACAGCAAGAATAGATTGCCAAGCAGAACTGTTCTTATAGTATTGGAAGGAAAATTCGCCGTGTGAGGACAAATCCAATCTCTGGATCAGTGTTAAACATCACTCAGCGATCAAGGGCTGAGCAATTGTTCTGGCCATAAAGCTGGTCTTGTTTAAGGGGATCCATGCTCTGAAAAAAAGTGACATGCAGAAGAAAGCTCACCACTGACTCCTTGACAGGTTTCACAGGGTACCTCCCCCGATCCTGGAACACAACTCTCCCTCGAATCCCACGTGGGGCTCGGGGCTCAGGTTCCTACCTCTTACAACGGCCCCGCCGCTGGACTCCACCCAGGTGCGTGGTGGGTAAAATCCCTGCTGGGTCATGGTGGAGGTGAGGCTCACTTCTGAGGGGCTCTCAGAAGGGACAGAAGAAAGGGGACTGAGTGCTGACTTCGTGGCCGGCACTGTTAGGGACCTTCACATGCAGCTGCCTGGAAAATGCGCAAGTGTTTTCACCGTTCATAGCTCTGTTAGTTCCCGTGTTCTGATCCTAAGACCATAGCTCTGAAATCCGGGCAAGCAGCTCTGGGTGTGAGTTCTGACTGCCCGCCCCAGAATGATGGTGCAACGAGGGCAGTGTATTCACAACTGTGGCCCCAGTGCCTCCAGCCGTGCCTCCAGCCCTGCCTCCTCACACACAGGAGGATCTCAATACTTGTCTGTTAAGTTGAATTACCCCTGTGCCGCTTACTTAGCCTCTTTAAGGCTTCTGTCTCCTCATCGGTAAAGGTAGGAAAAATAAAACCTAGATCTTAGGCTTTCAGTTGTACTTTACATGGTGAGATTGCTGTAGATGCATATACAGTTGTAAGAAATAACATGTAGAGACTCCAGGAGTCCTCTTCCCAGGTGGTAGCGCCTTGCAAAGAGACAGCACAATGTCACGACCAGGAGGTCGACACTGATCAACCCATTGATCCTATAGGATTTCCCTTCCAGGATTTTTACGTGGATTAAGTGCAACTCTGTAGGCATCATGTTTAGCGGAGCATGTGCTTCCCGTAAACGTTTGGTGCAGATTTTAACTTAGCAGGTCTTGGGGAGCCTGAGAATCTGTGTTACCAGTCACCTCCCAGGGGGAGTCTGCTGTGTGATTGGCTAAGCATGTAGACTCCAGAGTCCAGACTGTTGCTGTTTAGTTACTCAGCTGTGTCCAAATCTTTGCGACCCCATGGACTGTAGCCCGCCAGGCTCCTCTGTCCATGGGAATTCTCCAGGCAAGAACACTGGAGTGGGCTGCCATCTTCCTGACCCAAGGGGCAAACCTGTGTCTCCTGCATTGGACGCAGCCTCTTAACTGCTGAGCCACCTGGGAAGCCCCCAGAATCAGACTGCCAGGGTTGAATTCTCGTGGCATCTTTATCATCTTTAGGACCTCAGACAAGTTATTTAACCTCTCTATGCGTGGGTTTCTTCTTTTACTTCATGTGGGTATTTCTGATCCCTACCTCATAGGGTTGTTGTGAAGCTTAAATGAGAAAATGGTCTGAAAGCACTTAGAACAGTGCCTGGGCCAGAGCAAGTGCTCATTAAGTGTTAGGTATCATTATCGTTCTGTGGCTTTCCAAATGGCACTAGTGGTAAAGAACCTGCCTGCCAATGCAGGAGGTGTAAGAGATGCGGCTTCGATCTCTGGCTTGGGAAGATCCCCTGAAGTAGGGCATGGCATGGCAACTCACTCCAGTATTCTTGCCTGGAGAATCCCATGGACAGAGGTCACAAGAAGCTGGACATGACTAAAACAACTTAGCATGTAGCATCATTATCATCTTAGATTCTTTCTTATTCTATATACTCTCTCTTTGAAATAAGATGATTGGGGTTTTTCCAATGGTTACTTAGGCCCCCGGAAAAGTAGAAATTTACCTATTTTCTATGAGAAAAGAGAAGATATTGCTAGAAGGGATTTGTAGAGCTCTTCTAGGCCAAAAATGGTGAATGTCTGATTCCCGAGTTTTTCTTCCCCACCCACAGCAGACATTACTAATCAATCTTGACATTCTTTCTTCATTGAACCTCAACAATGGCTTCAGAAGCCTTCTTAAGGGAGGGCTCCCGGCACAGCTGGTGCTCAAGAAGAAACCTGTCTGCCAAAACTGCTGTGGTCTAAGCTCCTCCCAGTAGTGGAGGTTTAGCCCCAGGGCTACAACCTGACTTCCAAGGGCTCACACTGTCACCTAGAGACGAGTCTGAACTAGAACCCACATCCGGGCTCTCGGCGGAACAAGATGGAGTGAAGGCAAGAAAGGAAGACCAGGAGAGATCATGAGAGCGCAGGAGAGGCGAAGCAACCACGGGTGAGAAAGACTTTCTTCACAGACAGGTCAGTGCATGGAAAAGAACCGTAAGAGCCTCTGTTCACTGTGGCCATTTCAGACTGGCAGCCACTGGCATTTCCCTTGTTGCCCCATAAAGTATGACGTTGGAGGACACAGTGAAAAAATGAACGACTTATTGGGAAGGTAGTGTGCAAACGAAAGCTGTCTTTACAATACCAACTCAGCGTGGTAAGTTGCTTCAGTTGTGTCTGACTCTTTGCAACCCCATATGCTGTGGCCTGCCAGGCTCCTCTGTCCGTAGGATTCTGCAGGCCAGAATACTGGAGTGGGGTGCCATTTCCTCCTCCAGGGGATCTTCCCCACCCAAGGATCAAACCAGTGTCTCCTGTGTCTTCTGCATCAGCAGGTGGGTTCTAGACCATTGGTGCCACCTGGGAAGTTCACAGTACTAACTGGGGAGCCTTAAAAAGTCAAAAGGAAAAAATGGCAAGGCAGAGACCTTACTCGCACTTAATTGAACTCCTGAGGGCCTTCCCAGTGTTATTTGAGTTCTATCAGTCTTGCTGCCAGCATCCCAGTCTTGATGGGGTGGCTGTGTGCTCCACCCTGCAACTCTGTCTCTTCCCACACTCAGTTCTCACCACTGGACCATGGATGACTTCATGAACCCTCCTGGACACACATCTTCAAGGGAGATCCAACTGCGGCCATTTTTGTGGATTGGTAAGACAGGAATCAGGTTCTTTGAGCAATTTGACCGATAAAAGTATGAAAGAAGCCAGTTACGGGGGCCGGGAGGCAAAAGCCAAAAGGGGTAGTAGGGAGAGGAATAAGGGAACCGACGTGATGAGGAGGTTCCTTGGTGAGGAGGTCGATAAGGAAGAAGCAAACAGGGAGGAGGCGCAGAGAAACCGAGAGGGAGTCTAGGGAATGGCCCTGTGGCCCTTGGAGCAGGCCGAATCGTGGTTCCTAGAGCAACCTTCTGCTGCACTTTCTTTTCCTTTTCATTTGTTCACCTGGAAAATGTCAAATCTATGTAAGGGAGAGCAACACAATAGCCCTCCTACCCCGCCCCCCATACCCACCACTTGGCTTCAGCCATCATCAACTCGGGGCCCGTCTAGTCTCTTCTCTGTCTCTCCTCACTCACCTTCTTGATTCTTTACTTTTAATAAATTTCTGGTGCATTTATAACATCTCTGCTGTGACACACAGTCTTATCAGAGATCCATGCACAGCCGAACTTATTATTATTATTTTTTAGTTACTTAAGTAGCTTTTTTGTTTTTGTTTCAAGAAATTTGGCCAACTTTTCTCTTTTAACTCCTTATATATATTTTTTTATTGTGGTAAAATATGCAGGATATAAATTTGCTATTTTAACGATTTTAAGTGTTTAGTTCAGTGGCATCTATGTTGCTGTGCAACTGTCACTTAAGTAGTTATTTTTTTTAAGTAGTTAATTTTAATAGTGAACCCGTAAACCCACCAACCGAAAGCTAAGGCTCTGACAATGACCTGTATCTCTCCAGTGGTTCCTTCCCACCGTCCAACCCTCGCAGGTCTCCTCCCCTGGTAACCATCATTCTGAATCTTCTCATCATCCTCCCCTCACTTCTGTTTTACATTGTTTTATTGCAGGTGAAGGCACGGCTGTAATTATTCTTCATGCTATTTGTAACATCACAAGTAGGCTGTTACGCAGTGTGTAATCTTTGGGAACTTGCCTTTTTCACCGACTACTGTCAGGATGCGTTTCTGTCGCTGCAGGCCACTGTAAGTCACCGGTCGAGGCTGCTGTCTGCCTTCCCACGTGCGGACAGTCCACGCCTGACACTTCGCACTTCCAGTGCACTTCCTCCTCCCTGTCCGACAGCACCTTGAGTGTGTCGCTCATCGGCATGACCGCGACATTCAGACTGAAACCGCCCTGCTGAGACGTGGCCAGGGCAAAGTTGCCCGAACGCTGATGTAAGGCAGGCCTTGAGATTAATCCTTGGGAAGGTCGAAGACTGGTCACCTCCGTGAGAAAAGGCCTTCTGTCCCCATGCTTTATCTGCAGAGTAAGGCTCCCTCCGAGCAGTGATGGAAATTAAAGAGGTAGCTTTAGGACCTCCACCCTGACCCAAGACGGAAATCATTTAGCAGCATGCACATGGCAGAGTTGTCATACAGGCCAAATGAGATAATGATATGTGGGGACACTTTGAAGCCCAGAGCCGTTTCATACTTGTGCAGCTGCGTTGTGACTGTTGCCATGACTCATGTGTGTTATCTGGACAAATCATTGCCCTCTTCTTCCACGACCGCGGTACCCCAGCAAGACTAGATTTAAGGGAGAGAGCCGGGGAGGGATGTGAATGTTCACTGAATCTTCTGCCTGCTCTTCAGTCCCTGCAACAGCTCTTCAAGTGAAGAACTGTCTCTTTTACAGATGAGAAAACTGGGCTTGACAACATGCCCAGAGTTCTAGAACTAACAGAGGTGGGGTTTGGGCTCAAGTCCAGGTCTCTTCAAATCCAAAGCCCCTTCTTCACTGTCACACTTCCCCAAATCCGCCCCTGCAGTCCTCACCCTTCCTAATTTGGCGGGATGAAAACCTCCTCTTTACAAGCTTTCTCAAGATCTTATGTCTTCCTAGTCTGAGACTGCCGATGACCTAAAATAGGGTCTTCAAGAAGAAAAAAAAAATCTTTGGGAAAACTGGGAGCCTTCCCAAGCTTTAATCTGTGCACTTGCATCTGGAAACCAGGAAAACAGGCACAGCTGTGCTTGGGTCAGGCTGCCACCTGGGTCATCCTACGTCCACTAGCCCTGTGTGGACAGGGGGAGAGTGCATTTCACAGGGCGGATGCAAGGCCCTGCCTCTGGTTCAGGCAACGCTTGCACACTGTTTAGGTCCCTGATGGCTCAGTGGGCTAAGAATCTGCCAGCAATACAGGAGACACAGGAGACCTGGGTTCGATCCCTTGGTTAGGAAGATCCCCTGAAGAAGGCAATGGCAACCCACTCCGGTATTCTTGCCTGAAAAATTCTATGGACAGAGGATCTGGGTGGACTACAGTCCAAAGGGTCGCAAAGAGTCCCACAGGACTGAGTGTGCATAAGCACCAGGGCAATCTCACTGTAACATGGAACTGTTAATACCTGTCCTGCCTCCCCAACGGGGGCTAAGATCAAATGAGACACTAGGCTGGGGCCTGATATAACTGGATGAGGTAAGAGATGGCAAAACAGTTGGAAACCTGCAAAGCATTTCCCTCCAGTGTTGAAGTAAGCCGGCATTTGTTTTTGTTATCATCCCCTCTCAGCGGAGCCCTCTTCCCAGGGCAAGCTCCATAGTAGGAGCTCCCCATAATGGCTGAGGTTTGAGAACAGCCAGAAGGCACGGGCACCACGAAGCCATTTAAAGCAAACCAGAGGAAGTCCAGTCCCTCACTATTTATTTTATGAAGTTAGCGGCTGGATACGTTAAGCAAATGTTTTCTTCATTGTGGCAGTCCGCGAAAACAATGGGGCAAGGGCGGCCCGGGTTGCGGGGGGGGGGTACCCCGGGGAGGTTCAGGCCTCCACCCCTCCTACCCCCCACCCCGAAGTCTCCGGAGAATGACAGGAAAAAATTAAAGACAGGGCTTTTCTTTTCGCCGTCACATGTCTGCGCTGCTGCTGTAACCAGAACCTGCACCAATTGGAAACGTTTCACCTCCTCCTCCTCCCCGCCCCTCCCCCGGCACGTTCCGGAGCCGACCCGGTGGAGGACTCCGGGGAGTTTGCCAAACACAGCAAACACGGGCGTGAGCGGCCGGAGGGGGCTCGGCCTCGGATCTCTCTGCCTTCCTCCTCGGTTCCCTCCCTTCCACACTGTTTTCATTTTCTAGGACTTCCTCCTCCGGGCGCGGGAGGGGGAGGAAAGACGCTGCCGTGCGCCCGGGGTGTTGTGTGAGGGTGTGTGTGGAGTGTGCGGTGTAACATGCTGTAATGGGAGCGGCGTCTGAGAGCCCTGGACTGCAGCGGCCGTTCTGATCGCCGGAGCACCTGAGCACACGCCTCCCCGAGCAAGGGCGACCTGTCCCTCCAGGTACGCGCGGCGGCCGGCCCGTCCGGGCTGAGCGGCTGGGCGTGTGTGTGCGGGTACCGAGCCGGCGCGGCAGCGCCCCAGGTCGGCGGCCGGTGGAGCGCGGAGCCCGCGAGGCGCCGGCGTGCGCGGCGCTCGGGCGGCTGTGCCGGCGCGGACGCCCAGCCCCGGGCGCCCTTGCGCGCCGGCAGCGCGGCGAGCCGGTCGGCGCGAGAGGCGGGGGCGCGCGCGGGTCTGGAGCCGAGGGCGGCGGAGGTGTCTCAGGTCCTGCTCGAGTCCGCGGCCCCTCGCCGGATGCATGGCGATCGTGCGCCTGAGAAGTTAAGGGGCGCCGGGTACGGACTCGGCCTCCAGTGTGGTCGTCGTGGTCACGACTGCGGTGGGAGACCCCGCAGGTGGGAGACCCTGCTGTGTGCGTGGGTGGGGGCTGCTGGCCCGCAGTGGCGGGCACCTGGGCGCGCGCGGGAGGGTCTTCTGCGTTCCCGCTCCCTGGGCCTTTGGAGTCCGGTGTGTGTCAGAGGCCGGTACCCAGCGCGCGCGGCGCGCCGGCTCCACGCGCTCCCCGAGGTCGAGCGCCGCCCCGGCCCCCGGCGGACGTCGGCCGGCCGTGCGCGCGGGCACCCGCCCGGGAGGCGCGAGCTGCCTCCGGGCGCGCGGCGGAGGGGGAGGGGAGAGAAGGCCCTCCGGGCGCGCCAGGCCCCGCCCCCGCGTCCCGGCCGGCTCACCTGCGCCGGCGCCCCACCTGCCGGGCGCTGGGGGCGGGCCCGGGGGCGTGGCCTGGGCGGGCCCGGCGGAGCCCGGACGAGGGCGGGCGGCGCCTCATTCCAGGGATTCCTCGCGCTCCCGCGCTCGCGTCCGCTGCCGAGCCGGCTCTAGGCGCGCGCCGCCCGCGTGTGCGTGCGGGTGTGCGGAGCGGCGGGGGTCTGTGCGGAGCGCGGGCGCGAAGGCGCCTGCGCGTGGGCGCACCCGCGGAGTGCGCCCGGCGCCCTGCGCCCCGCGGTCGCGCCCCTGCCTCTGCCCCCAGCGGGGCCTGGCCGGCCCGAGGTGGGCGCGCAGGGAGCCGCCCGGCGGTGAGTGCGGGAGAACCCAGCCGGGTGAGGGCTGGCCTGCGGGGAGCTCAGGGGTGGGCTGACTCGGAGCGGGACGGGGGCGGCCTCCTGGAAGGACGAGGCGGTTTGTTCTTGCGGGGCGCTTCGAGCCTCCCGGAGGGAGAGCTCTAGCGTCTGGAGTGGAAGGTGTCTTGGGAGTCGGCGGCGAGGCGGCCGGCCAGCGCCCTGCAGCCCCATGGTCGTGGCCGGCGGCTAAGGACGGCTGTGGGGCGGGATCGCAGAGCTGGGCAGCCGGGACCGGCTCTTCCTCTCTGGGTACTTCCTGCCCCCTCCCCAAAACTAGACGGCACACTTTTCCTGCAGCGAGTGCAGGCCTCGCCGCAAAGCAGAGGTCTTTTCTGGTTTTGTTTTGTGTAAAGCCTCCTTTTCTTCATCACTTGGAGACCTTTAAATGGGTTGGGACGACAGTACTTGCAGGGGCTATTAGTTTTCACTCGCGCTAACGGCAACTGTTCGTCTGTTTGATCCAGGTGATTTTTTTTTTTCCCAATCGGTTTCACTTTGATCATTGGTGCTGTGTGTTTGCTAGTTGTATTTCGTCCTCTGCGGTTAATAAGAACCAGGAGCCTGGGGGGCGGGGGCGGGGGCGGAGGCGTGTCTTCTAGTTTCTACGAGCAGCTGGTTGCCCCCTGTATTCGAAAGGTACTGTCTCCTGTAGTTTGACTTTTTTCAAACTCAAGCCTACTTTGATGAAAACGAAGGCTCGCATCTGTTTCCTCTGAACATTCAAAGACAAAGGCAACAAGTGTTACTTCTATTAGTATTGGAAGATCAGTTTTGCGTTCCCTTTTAGCATACCAAAAACTTTAACTCTTTCTCTAGCGTCAGAGTCCACAGACTTGTAATGTTCATTGTTTCCTGCTTGGAGCTTATGAAGTCTGCGCATGAGCCTGCGGGGAGCAGCGTGGGTCGTTTAAAGAGCGCTGAGGGGTCGGCGTCTCGAGGCTGTCCTAGGGTGGGGCGTGTTCTTGGAACAAGTTAGCTATCGTCTGTCTCTCAGTCTCAGTGCTCTCATTTAAATAATCGGTTAGGAAATGCTTAGAAGTTTGTTGTCTGCACTCTGGACAGTTGTGTGTGTGTGTGTTTCCTGTTGCATCTGGCTGAAAAGTCATCTCCCTCCTAGCAGAAATGATGTAAACCCCTCAATTTGTTCTTTGACTTTGGCAGTGGTTTAATCCCAGGCTGATTTCCCTTGCCACTGTTTTCTCACACTTCTGGGCAGCCAGCCTTTGCTTTCCATTTGGAAGAGAATGCAAACTAATTTTTATGTTGACCAAAACACAATACAATTAAGAAGATAATTCTGCTATAAATAACCATGAACTGCATTCCAAAACTGTGAATGCTGTAGTAAAAACAACTCCCCCGGGCGTACTTCTGCAGACTTGAGTTCAAGTCTTATCCTTGTCACCTACTCACTTTTGTGACCAGAAAAATTTCCTGCTAGTTAACAGTTTGTGCTTTATTTTCCTCTGTAAGAGCGTGATAAAATCTGTTCTGATCCATCAGAGTTTCAGGAATTACCAGGAAGAGTGTGCTTTGAAAAATATTTTGTGTTACGCTATTTATAAAAGTCTTTGAAGATTTCAAAGAGCTTCATAAACACCGTTGTTGCAACTTCTCCCTGCTGATTTAGAACTGCCACTCTACCTTGTAAAGATTTTAACCTGTCTTACAAAACTTTGGAATGAACACTGTCCCTTTCTAATGGTCTGTTTGGTAAGAGTTCCATAGTGGGAAATTCCTTTTCACTCCTTAGGGAGCCGGCCTTGTCATCATCCTCTGGTGGTTGCCAAAACAAATCCTAAGGAAGATTTTACTTTGTGTTTGTTCCAGGTGTCTCTCCTCCATAATTTTGCTGTGCTACTTTCAGTTTGCCTTAATTAAATCGTAAGTAGAATGCTCATAATAAAAGCTGCCTTCCAGCCTTGAGTATGACTAAAAATGAGTCGCTGTAAGTTTAGGAGGTAAAAGTCAGATACACTGGGAAAATGCTAATGTAACTAAAATCATGACACTGTGTGGTAGCATTAACATACCAAGTTGTCTGTTCCTTGATTGTGTTAGACAAGCTGTTGCAGCTATGAGAACCTGGTGAAAGAGTTTTGTTTTGTGGGTTTTTTTGGGGGGGGTGGTGTTAAGTTTCTGCCAGGTATATTGACTGAGGCACATTTGTGATTCTTTTAGGGAGGCTCTCTGAAGTTAGTCAAGTCCATACGTGGGAGCTTAAGAGAAAAGGGGATACGACTGATCAGTCTCTAGCCATTTAGGATCTGTCCACATTAAAGCAGATTAAAAACCCAACAACTTAGAAATCAAACTGCCAAATTTTAATAATACAAACTGGCATGGTAGGGAAGGAAGGCGTGTTTGCAGGTGGTGCTGAAATCAGAAGAATCAGTGTTTGCAGGTATCTTGAGGCCTGATAACTGGATACAGTTGATTCTCTTTATTTGTGGATTTCTGTATTTGTGAATTTGTCTCCTCAGTAAAATTGATTTGCAGCCCCAAATCAGAACTTGAGGCAGTTTCATCCTAGGCACAGGGGTTCAGCATTCACTAACTTAAGAGTTCTCAGAGGCTTTACAGAACATGTCGATGGCAAATGATGAGAACTGACCATATTTAATGATGCAGATAAGGAAAGGCCTTCCTAGTGATGCAACGTGTTATGGGTCAGAAGACTTTTCTAGGCTGCTGATAGGCGGGGAGTGGAAATTTTGGCGCAGTGGGGAGCTCGACCTGGGTATCGTGGGAAGTTTGCCAACTTGGGCTGTAATGTAGGTCACGTCACTTCACTCCTGGGGGTGACAGATCCCTAAGAGGACCTGTTAGTACTTCTGAATAGGAGATTCTCAGTATCCTAGGAAAACAAGTGACAAGAACAAGCATGTCCAGAGTAAACTGAAAATGCCTGTGAGGTGCTGTGGAAGGCCGAGGTGTCGAAAATAGGTTCACAGTAGCCTAAATATGACAAAAGAAAAGATAATCCCTGGTTTTATTTGACAACCATGTTGAAAATCGTTGTAATTGGTAGTTTACTCAAAAAGTCCAGATTTGAAATTTCATTTTCCCTCCTTGGACACGGTGGTGTTAGTGTGGGCCCCCCCATACAGGCATCTTCCAGTGGGTATTTTGTGGAGCTGGGTGAACTTCAGCCAGCAGTAAGAATTTTGCGCTGGCATTGAGCAGCTTCACCCAAAGGGTGTGAAATACACGATAACCTGAGTTTGGTTTTGTAGCTCCAAGTCTACATAGGTGGCCCTCGGCAGGCACATGGTCGCTTTCATACTGTCCATGTGTTTGCACGGCTGACACTGATGCCAAACTGTATTACAGTAGCTAAGGATTTTAGTTATTGTTGGGCAGTTTGTCGCCAGAATCATCAAGATGACGAAATATCACACCCCACCCCCAGGGTGGGGGAGGGGCGTTGCTGAGGGTGCCCATAGACTCAAGCCTCGCACCACTTTAGTATCAGAAGAGTTGGTTGAGTTGAGTGCTCATGCAGAGATTTCCATCCGGGGTGGTACCTGTGATTCAGCCCAGCTGACTGTGTTGATGATGTGATGGGAGGTACGGATGATCAGGAGACAGAACTGAGTTGATGGCAGGCACCTGATCCTGGTTCCTGATTCCTGAGATGTCCCACGTGGGGAGAAAGCGATTGGCGGCCGCCCAGCCTATGGACCTGCCCTATTGAGCGTTCACGGGGCGGGGGAGGGGGGCACGTGAAAGCCCTACAGGAGGTATACACGCCTGTACTAACTTAGTTTTCTAGAACAAGGGGAGCAGCACCAACAGAGCTGTTTCTCATCCTGGGGCTCATGCTGGCGGTTGATAATTCTCTGAAAGAATCTATAAGTGAAGTGAAGTCGCTCAGTCGTGTCTGACTCGTGTGATCCCATGGACTGTAGTCTACCAGGCTTGTCTGTCCATGGGATTTTTCCAGGCCAGAGTACTGGAGTGGGTTGCCATTTCCTTCTCCAGGGGATCTTCCTGACCCAGGGATCGAACCCAGGTCCCCTGCATTGCAGGCAGATGCTTTACCCTCTGAGCCAGCAGGGAAGCCCGAAAGAAGCCATCCTAGGGGCCTTAAACAAATATGTTTTTAATTCCCTGGAAATAAGCATAGAACTCCTAGAAGTATTGTTTATATTTCAGACATTCGACCGTCAAATGAATTTTCAGAAATCATTCTGTGTAGAAGTAAAGAATTGGATACAAGGGGAAGGGAGACAAGTCCTTCTCACATTGTAGATGTGTACATTTCAAGAAGACAGGTCCGTAACTCAGGCCCAGGACACGTCCTGATAAGAGAAGCTGGACAAGCAAAGGATCCATCTATTTATACTCTGTCTTTGGAAATATGACCATTGAAAGAGTATTATGAATAAAGACTGGCTTTCTGTTTGGGAGTGTGGCATGCAATTTAACGTAAGAACTACAAACAGCAATGTGAAATTTTTCAGATATCATTTACTGAACCTTCAGAGTTATCCCTTGTAGTTTAATAGCAGGTTGTGTTGAGCATGACTAAGTGGAAACCGACCTTCCTGATACTGAACCTGTTCTTGGAGTTTGAAGTCCTCGGGGCTTATGTTAATTCCTGTGCAGCTGGAGTCCCAAGAATCCTTTGGCATTGCTGCCAGGGTCATCTGCCCCACTCTGCCCGGCCCACTTGGTGCGAGAATCTTCTTACCTGTCTTGGTTATGATTCATGGGACTCTGCTTCTCTCTTTCAGAGGAAGTGAAATACATCCTGGTTTTCGTGTTCCCAGGAGGGGAGGGCTTGCCTTCCTTTGCTTTCTCCAGAAATTATCAGATGGTTCCCTCGTATACATCTCAAGGTATGGGGGAAAGAGCTCAGGGCTAGAAGGCTTGCCGGAAGGTATTCTTTATTTTTGGTTTTGATTGTGTGTTTTGTCAGATAACTTAAGCTAAACCACTGCTTTCTCTCGAAAAGGTCTTGATGAAAATTAGCTGAAGAATTAGTAGCAAAAGCATTGCATGGTGATTCAGGAGACTTGGATATTAGAGTTAGTTTCTTTAGGAAGTCAGCTTACATTCTCAGCACCTTGGTTTTTCATCTGTAGAAAGCTATAATCTATTTGGCCAACTCACGGTGAGAAGCAGGTAATGTATGTGAGTGTGTCATGAAAAGCACAGCTGCACAGCTGTGAGGTGTCATCTGTGACAATGCCAAGATAGTGCTCACTTGCCTTTACTGGGCATTTTCAGTTATGAGGTTGTATCATTTAATTCCATTCACTGGGCATTTTCAGTTACATTGTTATCATTTAATTCCATTCAGTGGGCATTTTCAGTTATCTTGTATCATTTAACCCACCTGCCAAGTTTGTGACCTTATGAAGCAGGCAGCCTTGTTAAGTTTTCTTTAGGTGAGCAAAGGTGGATCCAGAGAGGTTAAATGACCCCTGCAATTGGCGTTAGGCATTTGAAGTATGGAACATTGTAGGCTGAGTAAGTAAACGTATTGAAATGTAGGGCTTAGACTTAGGTTTTCTGATGCTAAAGTCCCTGTTCCACTAATTTAACAGATGGTAAAGCGCAAGAAGGAAACAGCGTTACACGAATGAGAGAGGTTTCTAGCAAGAAGAACAGAGGCACAGATCTGTGAATTGAATGTTAACAGAAACAATACATGTGTTGCCCGAAGTTACTGGGGCCCCAGTTGGACACACTGTGGTGGAGAAACAGCCAGGAGGTGAATTCACATTGGCTTGATGTGCCTGAAGCTCTGCCTGCGTGTGGTTACCGGAATCTGGTGGCGATTCGGTCTGAAGTTTCATTTCAGTCAGCCTCACTGAGCTGCACGGCCGGCCACATCGACCTCAGAGTGATCCGCCTTCGGCGTAGGTTGCTGCTGGGGCAGCGGGTTCATGTTGCCTTTTCTGCAGTCTCTATACAGTGTTTACTAGACAAGGAGACACCCAGTGAAAGCCTCTGACTTCTGGAGGGCCCCAGGGGCCGCACACCCACTGCCAGGGTGAGATCCTTCATGCTGTAGGCTTGGCCTACAGTGTGGTTATGAGCTGAGGTCGAGCTTGATGACCTCAGGAAGTGGTCCTGATGGAGTGAGGATGGGACAAGGCCAGCAGGGATTTGGGATACTGAAGAGTGTGCATCTGGGAGCTAGATGTGCCATCAGGGTCCCAGGAGAGTGATGTCTTTCGGTTTCAGGGTTTTGGCCAAGTGACGGCGTGGCAGGAACATCGGGGGCGGGGGGGGTTGACTGAGCCTCTCCCCACCTTCACCAGTTTCCACCTTTAGCCAAGACTCGTGGTGGTGGTGGTGTAGTCGCCAAGTCATGTCCGACTCTTACGACCCCATGGACCCCCGAGGCTCCTCTGTCCCCGGGATTTCCCATGCAGGAATACTGGAGTGGGTTGCCATTTTCTTCTCTAGGGCATCTTCCCAGCCTCGGGATCGAACTCGGGCCTCATGCGTTGCAGGCAGATGCCTTACCGACCCAGCCACCAGGAAGCTGAGACTCGTAGTCTTCCCTGTATTACACTATAGTTGGGCCACTGCCCCTGGAGGAGCCGTGCAGTGAGCCAAGCCTGGGCTGGATTGTTTTACCCTGGAAATCTCCTTGGAAGACTTCCACGACATATCTTGTTCCCGTGCCTGAAAACAAAAACAACTAATACACCCCATAATTCTATTCCCACAGTGGGGTTCATGTCCTCTTGTGGGTCCGAAAAAAAAAAAAGCTTCCTTGGTGGAAACCCAGAATAATGGTGTTCACATTTAGAGCTGAGCTTTTCGTCAGCACTGAATATCCCTAAAGTTTAGTAGCTTTGTCACTGATACCTCTGTCTGTCTGCTTAGTTGCTCAGTCGTGTTTGACTCTTTGTGACCCCATGGACTGTAGCCCTCTAGGCTCCTCTGTCCATGGGATCTCCAGGCAAGAATACTGGAGTGGGTTGCTGTTCCCTCCTCCAGGGGATCTTCCTGACCCAGGGATCAAACCTGCATCTCCTGAATTGGCAGGCGAATTCTTTACTACTGTGCCATGTGGGAAGCCCCTCATTGATACCCCTTCTTAATTCTTCACATTAAGCTGAAAGAATGTATTATTGGGGATAAGGAAGTCTCAGAAAAGGAATATGGGCTGGCAGAGAAAATACCATTGCCTGGGGAAAAGAAAAAAAACACCAAAGTATTTGTTCTCCTCACGATGAGGTACATTCATAATTGACAACAACCGCACGAAAAAGCGAGAATGGACTGGGGCAGAAAAGAGTTGCAGGGCAGCAGGCCCCTTGCAGATGGACTCCGTGTCTTTATATAGAAGGACGTTCCTCTCCCTTTAGTGGGGTTGTTATTGTCTTCCGGGTGTCAGCGTTTCAAGTGATTATGTTTTTGGTGATCGTGATGCTGTAAAACCCGTCACGGAATTGGGAACACTTCACTGGTGGGTAATTAGATTAACTTTCCAGATGCTGCGTAATCTTTTGCAAAAGCTCGTAGGTGATTTATGGGTTCATAAAGGATATAAAATAAACCAGACTCGTCTCTCCACTGTTTAAAACCATTCAGACCGTTCAAGGACTTTTCCCTAGGAATAAGACCTCAGCTCAGTCACACCCCGCAGAGGGCGAGTGACCTCGCCCGTGCCAACGTCCTGCATTGCCCCCGTCTCCTTCACCGTGGTCACAGCAGCCCCCCTGCGTCCACAGGGTCAGCTTGGCCTGTCCCCTGCCTCCCCGTCGCAAGCTTAATGGCTCTCATCCTGTGGGTCTCCCATCCCAGAGAAATCTTCTCTGTCTCAAGTAGTGGCCAGTGCCCTTTTTCTGGTGCGTTTAGCATTATTTGCAGTTTATTATGTTCATATATATATTTTCAGCACATACGCAGTCTTTTAAAAACTGTTTATTTGACTTCATCAGGTCTTAGTTGCGTCGTGAGGGATCTCTCATTGACGCACATGGACTCTCTAGTCTTGGCACTTGGGTTCAGGAATGAAGGCACGTGGGCTTCGCTGTCCGACCAGGGATCACACCAGTGTTGCCTGCGTCATACTGCGGATTCTTAACCCATGGACCATCAGGGAAGTCCCCTGTTCACGTATGTTTTGAGGACACAGATGTAGAGCAACTTCTCAGGTCACACAGGTGGGAAGTGGCCGAGCCCAGGCCGACTCACAGGGTTAGTAACCCCCTGGCCCCAGAGAGTCCCCTCTCCAATCACCATGGTGCCATCATGCTCATTTCCAGTGGGGTGTGACCCTCTCTCAAATACTGTAGCCATAGATCCCCCCCCTGCCACGTTACTCACTTGTTTCACTGGGTGTCCTGGGCTGTGGATATTGTTTGAGATGTAAGTTTCAGACATCTGTTTTGTTTGACTGTTATCTTCCGCCTTTACTTGCTGAGGTCTTCTGTGCCTGCATAATGCCTAGTCCTTGGCCCTCATCTCCCCCGTCGTCCTTATCTCACACCTGGTTCCCCCAGAAGCCTGCCCCCTGGCCCGCCAGTGACTCCTGACTGCACCCCTTCTGGTCACACCATCTTCCCATCACCTGCTAAACCTCAGCATCCCTGACCCCACTCCCCCAGCCTGCTCAGGGGCTCACCACTGCCCGCTGGTTACCTGCTCCAGTGAGTGGAAACCGGTCTGGCCAGCCGTGGGCTCCCTCCTGGGCCTCCACCCACATCGTGCTTCCCAAACTTTGCTGCTGCTCCCTGATGAGACTCTCGGTCCTGACCGGGCTGATTCGTCTCCCTCCCTGCTTCTCATTCCTCCGCTATGCCTTCCCTCAGGCTGTGGGTCCAACAGGACTGTACACGTAAGGATCAGGGTACTCACACTCAGAAAGTATTCAGACCGTGTGATCCAGGTGGCTGGGAGAGGTCTGCGAGGAGAGACCGCCCAAGGGAGAGGGATGGGAAGGAAACCTTTGAAGTGGCTTCTTAAAACACACACACGTTCACAGGGTAAACACTTCAGCTGACACTGATCTTTTATCCCACACTACACATTTTACTGTTATATTTTGCCTTTTGTTACCCTGACCCATGTACTTCATGAACAAGGTTGTAATGTCTTAAAAGCAGGCGTGATATCTTCTGTTCCTCTGTGACCTGTCCCAAATACTCTGCTGAACTCAATAGTTGTGCAATAAAAGTTAGTTGGTGGCATTTATAAGATTGCAGCAGATGGCAGGTGCTTTGTAGGGGAACTTTAAAGCACCTAATCTCTTATCTACCTACTTTGAACCTAAATCACTTGGGAAGAATAAGCTTAAATATGTGATCTTCCACATGCTCGAATTCTGGACCTACTTCTGTGTGTCCTTTGGTATCTTTATGCCTCGATATTTTGCTTCTGGGCAAATACTTTGCGCAAGAGGCATATGTTAATATGTATCTTTGGGTGTTTAGAGTTTTGAAAGAGTTGTCCTTCAGCTTACTGAAGCAATTAATTTAGGAATTGTGAGCCTAAATACTGACCTACAGAGTAGACTGCTTATCAGCATTTACTTAATCAAAATAAAAGACTTGTAACTCACATGTTTCCTGAATAGGGAACTGGCTTGGGTGAACAGAGTAACTGAGTTTTCGTGCGTTCAACAAGCCTTTTCCTGTCAGTCTGTCCCAAACTTTCATTTTCTCCACCTCTGAGCAAGTTCCCGAGTCTTCACTCTGAAGGTGATCTTTTCGGTCGTATAAGAAAGACGAGGACTGTGCGTGTCATTCATTTTCCTCTCGAGTGCCTCTGAGTTTACTTGCTCTCTCCTTGTCTCTCAAAAAGAAGAAATTTACTATGTACGTGTCCTCCCTGCCACTCAGAGCCTTCTTGGACTCTCCTCTTTCATGTTGAGACTGGAGGAGGTTGCCATTTTCTTCTTCGGGGGATCTTCCTGACCTAGGAATCGAACCCGAGTCTCCTGAAATGTAGGCAGAGTCTTTACCACCTGAGCCACCAGGGAAGCCCCATTCATTGCGCTCTGCCCATCACATCAGATCATCCCCTGCCTTCAGCTTCCTGTTCCGCAGATGGTGACTATAGGCTGCTACCAGGATAACTTTCCTGGAATAGCATAGCAATGGCCAACTCGTTGCTCGGCTCAGAGATTTCAGTGGGCCCTTCATTGACATAAAATCGAGCCCAAATCCCATGAAAGCCCTCTGTCCTCCGGTGACGTGGTGTCAGTCTGGGTTTCCATCCTTGTCGCTCACTTCCTGGCCCCACACTGCTCATCTCGCTGATTCGGGCGCTGGTTCTTGAGTGCGTTCCGCTTCTGTCCTTCCCTTCCGTACTTGTCTGTTCGTTCTTCAGAGGCTCAGCTCACCGTCTGTTTTCTCCACAAAGCCTTTCAAAATTTGTTGGTATTTCTACAGGATTTTTTTTTTTTTCAATAGCACTGTTTTGGCACCTAGCACATTTCTCCCTAATCCTTGACTTCCCTAAGTATCCCCTAAGACATGTTTCAGGTTAAAAGAAGGGCCAGTGAAATTTGAGAGATTTCAGGTATATAGGACTGCTGTCCCTACCATCTCTGCCCGCTGCAGAAGGCACAGCAACCCATCAGAAGCCCAAGAAGGAAAAGAAATAGCTTGATGTGGTTTATTCTGGTGTTTCCCAAACTTATTTATCATAGAAAAAACTTTTTCTCACAAAATATGAACATCCAGTGAAACACTAGGGGGAAAAACACCGCCTTAAACTAGATTTCTTGTTGGCATGTCTACTGTATAAATTGAAAGCTCTTTGAAGCCAACCGCTGGGCTGTTTGTTTTTCCTGCCTTGGTACGTAGTCAATAATGTTTATTGAATGAAATCACATTGCAGGATCAAGAGCTTATGTTTTTTCTGAGGCTCTCTAGTACTGGCATAAACACAGTTTTGTTCAGTCGTTAAGCCGTGTCCGGCTCGTTTGGACCCCATGGACAGAAGTCGTCAGGCTTCCCTGTCCTTCACCATCTCCCAGTGTCTGCTCAAATTCATATCGGTTGAGTCACTGATGCTATCTAACCATCTAATCCTCTGCGGCCCTCTTCTTTTGCCTTCAGTCTTTCCCAGCATCGGGGTCTTTTCAAATGAGTTGGTTCTTCGCATCAGGTGGCCAGAGTATTGGAGCTGCAGCTTCAGTCCTTTCAATGAATTTCCAGGGTTGATTTCCTTTCGGATTGACTGGTTTGATCTCCTTGCTGTCCGCGGGACTCTCAAGAGTCTTCTCCACCACCACAGTTCAAAAGCATCAATTCTTTGGTGCTCAGCCTTCTTTACGGTCCAACATTGGTACATGACTACATACACAGTAGGTACTCAGTAAGGGCTGAAGAATGCTGAATAAATGCTGAGTGTATCTAAAGGGTGCACTTAAGGTATTTTTTCTCAGTTGAACTAACAGGATCTATTTTCCTAATAACTGTGAGTGCATGCATGTGTGTGTATATATTTTTAAATAATCTCAAACAGGAATTTTTTTAGGTTTTCCACCACCTTCAGCTCTTCTTCAGTGTTTGCTTTTATAGCTGTGCTGTAATTTAAGAAAACAGAATTAAAAATAAAAATCCAAGTTTTATTAAAAAAACATGATAAGTGGCAGTGATTGCTACAAAATAATGACATTTTAGAATAAAGATCCCTACTGGACTTAAAAGGCCATTTAACTCACCAGTGGAATTCACACAGTTTTCATGAATCCATTGCATATTTTAAGCTCCACAGCTTTGTAGAGTCTCTTAGCTCAGGAGGCAAAAGAACAGAGCGATTCACTCGTTGTAGTTTTTGTTAAAACTAACAAACCAACAACCACCACCACCACCTCAACAAAAGTGTTGCTGGTGTCATGCTATGCTCATACAGTAGCTTCAGTTCTGAGAAGTGATTTTACTGGGTACGTCTGGACAGGCATGCTGTTCTACATACACGTAAACATTTATAAGCACAAATAACATGGGCATGAATATTCACAACATCCTTTCTTTTAGTCCTGACTTGAGCTGCTTCCTGGAATTGGCACGGTTTGGTTTAGTGGACAGAATGGAATTTAACCCCTTTCCCTGTCTGTTCCCAAACCGTGTCTGTTGGCTTTCATCCCGGGCCAGAAAAAGTTTCATCTTCAGCACTGGGATCTACATTGAATGGAGGAGTCGCCATCTCATGGGTAACTGCCAGAATTCTAGAAGAGTCTTTCGAATTCCTTTTAAATTCTTCTTTTCCCTTCTAGGCTCCAGCCAGGAATGGAGACCCCACTGGATGTCTTGTCAAGGGCCGCATCACTGGTACACGCCGATGACGAGAAGCGTAAGTCGGGAATCCATTCTAAGAGCTTTGCACCTCTCCCCCCTCGACTCCTGCAACGGCGTAACATCAGGTGTTTCTCCACATGGTTTCGGGGCTGTACGCTGTGAACCTGGCTTGTTTTCTTCCGAGATAGCAGCTTGGTGTCCTTATTTTTGTTTTCAAGAGCCAGGACATATCAGTCTTGTAAATGATATCTTTGGATGCTACGGCTTCAGCTGTTAACCTCAGGAAGTCCTTTCCTCCGAAAGAGTCTCTTAAGTGGGACGTGGAGTAGAGATGCTCCTTCGGTGTGTCTCCAGAACTTTCGATAAATAGCTGTTTGTCAATAGACAGATTGACCAGCAGAGAACTAGAGATGTGAAGACCCATCCAGAATCATCTGTCATTGGAAGTGTGTGTATAACGGGAAATAGCCATGCAAATCCCACCTGTACAGCTGAGAGAGGGTACTTACTAGGGTAGGGTATGCCCTGGTGTGGTGGGAGAGGGGTGGAAGAGGGGAGAACACTGATGTTGGAGGGTTGCTTGCCACTGTGTTAAAGTGATTTTCCTGCTCCTCCTCAGGCAGCTTTGTTTTTAAATGTTACTGTTCACGGTTGATATTTGCAGAAACGATCGCAAGGGTTCTTTTTTCTAAGCCCTGAAATGCTACTAACAAAAGATTTATTGAGATGGAGCTTTCATACATGGTAAGTTCTGAAAGGAGGAGCAACTCTTCGGGTTAGTTCTTGACAAATTTGGCAGCCAGAGTGCACGTTCCTTGAGACGTGAGATCTGCTTTTTCACTCTCTGCTAGGACTTTTGTTTGTCTAAACCTCAGCTCTCTCGCTAGTCACAGGAAATAGCGAGAGCTGCTTCCGAAGTCTTTGTGAAGATGACCTGGGCTACTGTGTGTGTAGAGGCTTGCCGTAGCCTCAACTCCTGGGGCCGCTGCCTTGGCCTGTCTTTCGGGCTCTGTGTGGGGCCCTCTGATGGGACCTGATCTACTCCTTTATGTTATTACAGCGTCTGCAGCGTCGTCCCCTCTGCCGCCACTCACACACGACCATCTTTAGATGAGTGATTGCATGAAATAGCTGTTGAAGTTTGTTTTTTTCCCCCAGCCTCTTACATAATGTACATCTGTAATTATCCCTCCCTAAGTAACTGAAGCTCAGGGATGTTAAGCATCATTCCCAAGGACATTGAACTCTGCGGTGGCAGCTCAGGTTGTAGACTTTTTATCGAAACAACAGCAGCAAAAACCCCTTTATGCCACTAAGATTGCACAAAGTGTTACTGACTTGAAGAGCTGGTTACAGATTTCTTTAAACATTACTATAGCCAATTTAGAAGCTTTTTAAAAAAAAATATAAGACAATATTTCAAGTTTCTCTGTTTTGTGATGTTCAGTTCGAATCAGTAAAACAGCATCATGTTTGTGCATGTGAAAAATAAGTGATGCCCTTGGCGTGGCTTTTGTGTCCTAAGTGTAGAGAGGGTGAGTTCCTCTCCTTCACTACTACATTCTCGGGTTCCCTCCCGGAGCCCAGCTTCAGGATCCGTCTGCTCAGCCTGGAGGCCTGCATAGCTACCAGTTGTATGTGAGCAGTGCTTGTGGATAAGGGGCATTTCTGGGCGGGCAAGGGCAGTCCTGCCTTCATGGAGCTCGCGTCGCTTGCTAGTCATGTCCGACTCTCTGCGACCCCCTGGACTGTAGCCCACCAGGCTGCTTTGTCCATGGGATTCTCCAGGCAAGAACACTAGAGTGGGTAGCCATTCCCTTCTCATGGAGCTAATGAACCGATTTCTGCATTGACTCTGGAGGCTGTAAAATGTTCAGCAGGGGAGACTGGGCGTGCTTGTGACATAGACGCCAGCCTTCCGCGGTGCCTACAGTGTGGGAGAGCTGTTTTCACAGAAACCGAAGGACGCTGCCAAGGGAGAGAGGAGTTCTTACCTTCTTCCTGCGATGAACACAGTATTAGTGCTTTAAGAGGAAGGATGGATGCCTGTGTAGGTCAGAAGGTACACAGGGTAGACTTTGTTCTGGGCTCCAGTTGGTTTAACAGTAGGCCGGCATGGTTCTGGGGTCCCCTCTCTAATAGTTTCAGCATCTCTGGACCACTTTTGACATTTAAAGATAAGTGGGGGGAGAAAAAAAAGTTCAAAGATGTCCGTAATCATTATTATTAACATGGGCAGCATTTTTGAGAAACTGTTTTGCTGTGGTGCTCTGCACTTCATCCACAAGAGAGCAGAGCCCAAGAACCAGAAATTCACTGTATTTTCTGTTACCTAGCAGTGTAAGGACATGAAAATTCAGGCAGTTTGTAGACAGAGCTGAGCATTAAGTTCACAGCCTTTCTGTGGATTTCTTCAGACCCATTTGAGCTTGTTCAGCCTGATTCAGCGCTCTCTGCCCTAGACTAATTCTGTTTTAGCTTCTGTTGTAAGTTGCCCTTATACGTCACATTCTCCTCAACTTAAAAAAAAAAGTCTTGTGTATGTAATCTGATGTGGGTGTCTTATTACAAACAGAAAAATGTTCTACTATTAGAGATCAGGTTTCCAGCTCATGTGGGTGACCTCAATGGTTCTCTTTCCTTTTGCTGCTGGGGAGCCAGAGACTTGGGCATTTTTGAAGATGCTATTGTTTTAGCATTTGGAGAACAGTTATCTGTTAGGAGCTGAGTACTTGATACCTGATAGCCTTAAGGCTTCGTTATGTCTACCAGTGAAGAATTAAATACCTCAACACTGCAGAGATAGAGTCAGTAGTGAAATGGTGGTTTTGTGGAAACACAATAGCTGCTTATCTGGATGGCCTAGAAGGAATACGCTTACTTAAAATAATCCTTCCGCTGCTCATGAGACATTGATTGAATCAGCACCTTGAGTAATCCTGGAAGGTACTTAATGAAACCGCAACACGATGGCCAATTTTCCATGTGCTTGAAGAATCTCTCTTTGCAGGGATTATTGATACTGGTGCTGGGAGCACGCGCTTGCAATAATAGCGTGTGCTCGGTCATGTCCAACTCTTTGCGACCCCATGGACTGCAGTGATTTCCCAGGCAAGAAGACTGGAGTGGGTTGCCATTTCCTCCTCCAGAGGATCTTCTTGATGCAGGCATCAAACTCACATCTCTTGCATCTCCTGCACCGGCAGGCGGCTTCTTTACCGGTAGCACCACTCGGGACCTCAACCTTTTACCAAGCCTATTTTTAGGAGTCAAAATTTGAGGAGAGAATTTGAGGACAGGACAAATAGGCACTGATGTTTATATTAATAACAGCACCTGGGTATGTCTGTACGGTGACATGGCCCTTCACCGTAATACGTAGAGAATGTTTTCTTTTTGGTAATTTTGTTTTTATGTGTCTTGATTATGAGTTCTTTTATCTGTTGACTTCCTCAGTTAGGCTGGAATAATTTTAAGGAGCATGTAGCTTTCTTTTTGAGGATTCTGGTGGCGGGGACAGTACCTTTGCTTCATCTAACGAATACTCATATGATCTGAACAAGACAAATGAGGTTGGTGTGAGTGACTCACGGAGAGCGGTAGGGAAAAAAGGTGGTTTTCACAGTGTTGCTGTTGCATCTGCTGCTAGAAATTCACTGACTCCTTGTGTGGTGACGATCACTGAACACTGACTAATTGATGAAGCATAATTACCTCTATCCTTCCAGGGAAAGCATTCCTGGGAGCACTGGCTTCTTGTTATCATGGGGGCTTTTTGTTATCATGTCCAGATGTGTGGACATTTGCATGTATATAGATTCTGTTCGGAGAAGGAAATGGCAACCTGCTCCAGTATTCTTCCCCAGGGAATCCCATGGACCAAGGAGCCTGGCAGGCGGTAGTCCATGGGGTCACAAAGAGTCAGACACGCCTGAATGAGTAAACAACAAACAGGGTTCTGTCTGGGGCTTCCCTGGTGGCTCAGCCGTGAAGAATCTGCCTGCAATGCAGGAGACATGAGACTCTGGTTTGATCCTGGATGGGGAAGATCCCCTGGAGGAGGAAATGGCTACCCACTCCAGTGTTCTTGCCTGGAGAATCCCGTGGACAGAGGAGCCTGGAGGACAAGAGTCGGACATGACCACGGCGCAGGTTCTGTTTTGCCTTAAAAAGGGAAAAAAGAAACCTATCGATTTAATGATAAAGAGAAGTCGTGCTCACACTCTGTCTTCTCTGATGGACTTCTGTCCTCCCGGGCGGCCAGCACTGCCTGCCGGTCAGGTCACCGTGTGGGTAGATCCTGGTGCCATAGCTGGTGCCTTCCTGTGACCAGACCATGCTGGGGATGCCCCGCATCCTTTTCTCTTTCTCTCCATGCCTCCCGTCCTCTTGTCTTTGCTTTCCGCACCTGACACTGTGGCTTTTCCAACATTTTGGCCATGGCCCAGAAGAAGAAAAGCTTTCACCTTGTGACCCTCGGACTCATACTGACAACTTCATGAAACAGTTCTTACCCTCACTTTTGCAGTTATAGCTTGAGTTGTCGTATTTCTTTGCATTTCACTCTGTCTGAGTAAAAGTTGGGTCATGACTCATTATGTTGACTTGAGGATCTGCAAATGAACTGGGTGGGACCTGTAGGTGAAAAAACATGATCTGGTTTTTTATCTCCTTCGTTGGATAAACTTGCTTCTGGCTCCTCTGTTTATGTCCTGGGGAGATTTGACTAACCGCTGGGGCATGAAGGGTGTGCAGAGGAGCTGGAATCCGTGTGTGGCTGCACAGGGTGACGTCATCACTTTGTTCTCGGTCGGGAGCCCTGGAGGCCTTGGCACGCCCACTCGGACTGCCCTTTTAGAAGCAGTTCTGCTGTAGCCTAAGGCTGTCCTCTTCCTGATTTTTAAAGTCAGTGCTCAAGAAAGCGGTCACTCCCCTTTGGTTAAGCCTGTTTAGGTCCCTCTTGTTCCCCTGAAGCATGCTCCATTGAGACTGCCCAGTAGACCCCGGGGAGCACACCGATCAGATGCTTTGCAGCCTAAGGTGAGGGCTTTGCTCACTGCATTTGTGCGTGCATCCTTTGTGTCCTAGCACCTGTAGAGACACCAGGTATCCAAGACCTGGGCTTTCTGTGGCCATGATTTCCAGAGAGAGGAGGGAAGCAGTGATGGTACGCATTCTACAGTCGCCTCCCCAGCATGGGTCCCTTCCCCCAGGTGGGAGTTACAGAGTCACGGGTCCAGTAATACTCCTCGGGGACTTCTGGATCTGCCTCTTTAACCAGGAGGGGCTGGATGCTTCTAGGTGTGAGATGAAGTAATTCTTTGGCTATCAGGATCCTTTAACCAGGTTCTCCGGTTGTCCATGGATGTGTACTCAGTTGTGCCTGACTCTTTCCAGCCCCCTGGACTGTAACCAGCCAGGTTCCTCTGCTTTGGGATTTCCCAGGCAAGAATACTGGCATGGATTGCCACTTCCTCCTCCAGGGGATCTTCCCAGCCCAGGGATGGAACCTGGGTCTCATGCATCTTCTTCATTGGCAGGCGGGTTCTTTACCAGAAGCACCACCTGGGAAGCCCCTCCCCCCCCGCCCCGCCCGTTGTTTATATTTCGTCCTATTTCCTTCTGTCTCTCTGTATGTATGTGTGTAGTGTTTGTATATGTGTATACACACATATGTGGGTTATTTTTACTGAAACATTTGAGAGCAAATGGCAGATATCATGCCTCTTTACTCCTAAGTATTTACGTATGTATTTCCTACGAACAAGAACATTCTCTTGCATAACCAGTTTGGTTATCTTTATTACAACGTTACTTAAATATACATAAGCATAAAACTGGGCATAAAATCTTTACGCGTATAGTTCTTTTACAACTTCATAGTCAGAACTTGAACCTACAGTTTAAACGTAGCCCATAGAAGTCCACCACGATCCAGTAGATGACGGTAAACCCTGCTCCTCTAGCGTATGGCGCCTGGCACTGGTGAGCTGCGGTTGATCCCTTTGACGTCACCCTGCCCGTCCTGCCGTGCGTTCTTTGCTGCACTTCCCCCACCACTTTATCTCTGCAGACTCTTGTAAAGTATTTCATTGCATGCGTTACGGTGGCATAAATCGCTTTTCTTCTAGTGCAGATACCTCCATTTCATACTAGGTTTGTTTCTGTCCTTTTCTTATGAGACCCGGGGGGAAAAGTGCAAACACAGTCACCAAAGTTGTGTGCCAGCACTATGGTTATATAAACGGTGGGTGTCTGGTTCAGGATATGCTTAGGTCAGATTTTTTTTTTTTTGAGTGCTCTCAGTGAAATACCAGCGCAGGTGAAAACTCCTCCCAGACCCCTCAGCATTTGCCCGTGGACCTCAGTTTCAGGGTCACTGCATTATCATTCTCACAAGAGCTCTCTTCAGGAGGTGCTGTGATCAGTCTCGTTTTATGGACAAGGAAACAGGGAAACAGCACCTAAATAGCTTGCCTAAGGATGCTTAGCTGGTCCTGGCGCTGCTGAGGTTTGAATTCGGGAGCCTGACTGGAGTCTAGCCTCTCGTTCCTCTATTGGGGTGTCCTCAGGTGGAAGGCATTGAAGACAGAGCTGTAGATTAAAACTAAAACTGTGTATGCTCCCTCCACCAATAAGTCAGCAAGAAGGTTTTCATTTGGAAAAGGCTTCCCAACCGGTGAACCAGCATTGCCCGAGTGTTAGTAGCTGCGATCAGCCACACGTGGAGGATGGATGACGGCCCCAGAACTTCTTTGTACACTGTGCTTTCTTTTCCTGTGAGTACCTCGGTCTGCTCAAGGAGGGAATCGCAGCTCTTGCTGACACGGGCTGCTTGCAGAGAAACAGGATGCCTCACTGCCGAAGTGCCAGGCAGAGACGAGGTGACCACTGTCCAGAGGCGCTGAGTAAGGGAATAGGCTGGACTCGAGAACCTAAGGTTTTGTGGGTCTGCGTGAGTCCCCAGAGTTGTTCGAGGCAAAGGTTCTTCTCCATTCTGCTTCATATTCCAAACGTGGACCATTTGGTGCTTATGATCAGCCTCTAATAAACATCTGTAGATAATAAAGTAACCATGGGAGTAAAGGCTCATCTCTAAGGAATTAAGTTATTGAACACTAGCAAAAATGACTTCGCTCTAATTATCACCATTACTGCCAAAAACGTACTGAGTCAATGGAGTACTGTGTCCCTCTCGATAATACTTTAGACTTTGCAAAACTTTTGCAATAAGCTGGGTAGGAGGTGTCAGAGGGGAAAATGAAGCTTTAGGACTTTGGATGCCTAAATCAAGATTAAAGTTAAAAAAAAAAGCTTGAGGTGCTCCTCCCCCCTCCCTACCTCAGTACCTTCGTGTGTAATCACATGCTGCTGTGATCATCAGAATGTTGTTGTTTTGTTTAATTGCTAAGGTGTGTCCGATTCTTTCGACCCTATGGACTGTAGCCCCCCACCCCCAGCACTTAAACTGGGTGTCAGCTGTTGGTGGTGCATAGTCCTCCAGGGGATGAAACCACCGGTCCTGGAGAGCTATCTTCTCTGGCTTCATGTTCCCACGCCTTTTGATTTTCAAAATAAGGAGACTGAATTTACTGCCTTTTGTTTTTTAGTAAGCTTTCGATTTTATATTGGAGTACAGGTGATTAACAATGTTGTGATACTTTCTGGTGCATAACAGAGCTGCTGGCCACACATATACATGTATCCATTTTCCCCCAAAGTCCCCTCCCTTCCGGGGCCTACCACACAACATTGAGCACGGTTCTCTGTCCTATACAGCAGGTCCTTGTTGGTTATCTTTAAATACAGCAGCGTGAACCTGTCAATTCTGAACTCCCTAAGTATCCCCCCCCCCGCCGGTAACCATAAGTGCCTTCTCTAATTTTGTGAGTCTGTTTCTGTTTTGTAAATAAGTTCATATCTATCATTTATTTTTTAGAGTCCCCATATGAGGGATTGGGTAGCCATTCCCTTCTCCAAGGGATGTTTCTGACTCAAGGATCGAATTTGGGTCTCCTGCATTGCAGGCAGATTCTTTACCATCTGAGCCACAAGGGAAACCCTGCATAAGGGATATCATACGACAGTTCTCTTTCTATGTCTGACTTAACCTCACTAAAGGTTGGAGTTACTAATGTTTCGTGTGTTCAGTTATTTGCCTTTCATGAATAGTGGCAGTGAAAAGGTCATTCCTCAGTAGCCCATTTTATTATGCTTTAAAAAGCTGCATGAAACAATAGGCAGGATATATTAGGAGCTTATTGAAGACACGCTCTAGGTGTGGTCAGAGCTTTCATCAAGGTGCTTCCTAGGGTGGGCACCTGGCATTTAATCAGAAGGGCTGCCCTCCAAAACCAGATTACAAGTGTCTCTGCTATTCTGGTGGTTTTATATTTGATCAAATTAGCATATGAAATGTTAGAAATGGATCTCACTGGTGGAAATAATGGCCTGTTAACGAGCATAATGGTTGTTGGAAATAGATTCTTCCACTTAATAGCTCTTTAGACACTTGAGAATACTATGTTAACTTTAAATGAATATTTTTCAAACTTTAGAAATCCTTGCTTTTTCTCAATGCACATAAAAACGTTTTGAGCTATTTTAATGTCATTTGCAATTAAATTGAAAATATCAGAGTCAAAAGTCCTTGGCTGGAATAAACACTGACCTTTTTTCACTTGATGGGTTCCTCCATCCCCATCCTCTCTTCCCTTTCCTATGCCTTGCGAGTCCTTGCCCCAATCAGCATCTTGTCCAAACATTCGCAGCACTAGCACCCCTTCTTTGTTGGGTGTCTTCCAGACCATCATGGCGGGGTGTCTTCTCCCCACACCCCGATTCATCAGTGTCCTTCCTGTAAGGTGGGAAAGTGCTCTGTGTGTGTGTGTGTGGTCTGGGTGCAGTGCACCCAGGACCGCCACCAGCTTTGCCTTAGTCAAGAGTTCTTGGGGGTGAAGGGACAGAAGAGCACGGATGCCTGAAGCTGCCAAGTGTGAGAGGGCAGGGGCACAGGACCCCGGGAGAACAGAGCTCTTCCTCCCTTTCAGCAGGCAGCCCCTCACCCAGTTCCTGCCACGTCTGTGCCGGCGCTGGTTCCTGGGACTCGCCTGGTGGGCTTCCTCCCGCCCTCACTATCAGTGGGAGCTTGAAATCAGCCCTGGTGGGGGTGCTGACACCAGACCATGACTTTCTGTTTTCTCTCCCTACAGAGCCAGTCCTTATCGCTGGCTCCAGCTGACTGCTTTTACACGTGAATGTGGAGCCCTGGTTGGTCTAGACAAGTGAAGCCTGGATTTCTATGTGAAATTTCTGTATATTTAAAATTCCGTATGAGGCCATCAGGAGTTCCCTCGCCAAGAGGGGACCAGTGAGTATGCAGCTCGTGTGTGCTTTCTGGCCTAGTCCCAGCACTTCTATTCATACAACTGAAGAACAGGTTTTTTTTTTTTTTAAAGCCGTTTGCATCATCCTCTCTTCCCTCCCACTTTGTAGTTGTGAATTCCTGTAGCAATTCTTTACAAACTCAAAAGGGAGATATTTAATATTAAAACAGCTCCTGGGATCTTTCATGATCTCGAGGTGGAAACGAATTTGCATATGTGTATAGTTTTCTTCTCATCCAGGCTTTTTATTTTTAAAAGAAAAATGGCTGCATCTTTTCTTCATCTTTTGTTTTCTTAAAGATTTATGTAGCATACTTACAAAATGCTTGTTGACGTGGCATTTTATGTGGATATAATTTGTAGAAGCAATACGTATGGGATTTACATTTTTAGAGAAATCGAATCCAGTTTGAAAAATCAAACTGTTGCTCCTCAGTGGCTTTGCGATTTATTGTAACTGCTTTTTTTTTATTGGATCGCGCTCTTGATTCCTTGTAAATGAAATGAGTAAATCATCTTTGCATTTGAAATCTGGGGAAGTTAGCATTTCTTTCTCTAGGACTGCCTTCCTCATCACATTTTTTACATACATTTGTGTTTTTCCCCTGTGAAAAATATTGCTTAAATGTCCCTTCTTTTATGGAGCTTAACTTGTTTAACTAAGCTATAATCAGTTTTCATTAATGAACTAGACAAAGCAGAAATCTGTTTTTTTTCTCCCCCCACCAATAAGTAGGAGTTGAGAACGATGATTTTTTTTCAGTTCCCAGCAAAGTGTTAGCTTTAGGGTGCTCTGAATAAAATTGAATTACATAGGAATGTTTCATTTAGGAATTCAGGAGGACAGACTGGATTTTTGGAGTAAATTGGCAGCCTGAACACATGTACCAGGCTCCTCTCTTACCAAAAACTCTGTAAGATGATGACAAAATAGACATTAAGAAAAGTCTCTACCGCTGCTGGAAAACTAGCCTGGGTGTCTGCCTTCATTACTCCAAAAGTTATAAGGAATTCCTGGAAAACTGAAAACAGGTGGGAGTAGATTGACAAAAGGAAGCAAAAACAAAAATAAAAAATCGTACGACACAGGTGCAAAGCTGAATTAAAAGCAGAATTTAACAGCGCAGAGCAACTGCCAGTGGGAAGGGCCCTGGAGCAAAATTCAGGCAATTAAAGTATTCCATCTATAACAGTTGACCCTGCCCCAGCCAAGAACTTAGACTGTGCTCCCGAGAAAGTCAACATCCTGTTTGGGAGGGTTTCCCAAGTGGGTTTAGGGACCTGAGTGAGGAGCAGAGCAGAGCTTAACATCACCGTGGGCGCCCGCGACACGCAGGGTGCTGGGGAAGGAAGCCTCAGCCTTCTGGGGGCAGTGTCTGCTAAAATGCTTCACACCAGAGGCAAGACTTCCTTGTTTTTGACAGGTTTGTTTTGTCTCCCCACCTGCCTGCTGCTTGGTCCTCACTCCCATACCCTGGAGGAAAGCCATCATTTGATGCATCCTATACTCTTGCCTAGAGCCCTAAGGTTGAGCCTCTCCGCGGACGACCTCATGCCAGAGAGGAAGCCTGCTTTACGTGTGCTTGTGGCTCGGCCCAGTCGTTTATCTTGAGTATGAATGAATCTCAAGGGATCATTGGACATTTGAGTAAAACAAATCGGATGAAAGAAAAGACACGAGTCGCACACTCAGGGGAATTTAGGAGGTGTGTAAATGTATCAAGTAAGGGCTTCTTAGGTGGCGCTGTTGGTATAAAACCTGCCTGCCAAAGGTAAGGAGATGGAAGAGAGGCAGGTTTGATCGCTGAAACTCTGCTCTGGGTTGGGAAGAGCCGGTGGAGCAGAGCAGGGCAACCCACTCCGGTGTTCTTGCCTAGAAAATCACATGGACAGAGGAGCCTGGCGGGCGACAGTCTGGGTCCACAAAGAGTCGGACACGACTGAAGCGACTTAGCATGCACGCACACATTAAAAAAAATAGTCTGCTATGAAAAAGCTGATTTAGAACAACAAAGTTAATGGAAGGTAAGGTAAGTGAAGTCGCTCAGTTGTGTCCGATTCTTCGCGACCCCATAGACTGTAGCCTTCCAGGCTCCTCTGTCCGTGGGATTTTCCAGGCAGTATACTGGAGTGGATTGCCATTTCCTTCTCCAGGGGATCTTCCCAACCCAGGGATCGAACCCGGGTCTCTCACATTGTAGACAGACATTTTACCATCTGAGCCACCGGGGAAGTCCTGGAAGGTAAAGCTATGATTATTGAATTTGAAAGATTAAAAAGATCAGCCAGGTAATCAAATAGGTATGATTAAAGACAAAGTTAGGGATCTGTAAGGCTGGCAACAAAATGTTGTACAATTAGGTAAAGATACTAGGATCTTACACGTGTGTCAGATTGGAGTTCTGGTGGGGTGAGGCCAAAGCAATATTGAGAAGAGAATGCATTTATTAGGAAAATAGGAAATAAGTGAGTCAAATGTTCAACCAAAACAATAACAGCAGAAAAACTGATATCTGCTCTTTATAAAAACAAAAATGAACCAGCAAACAAACAAGGAAACCCCAAACTTTTCTTTTTTTTAATGTTGTTTGGTCACTAAGTCGTGTCCGACTCTGCAACCCCAGGGACTGCAGCACCAGGCTTCCCTGTCCTCCGTGTCTCCTGGAGTTCACTTAAACTCACCATCGCACGCTTTGTCACCGTGTCTCCTCCTGCCCCCAATCTTTCCCAGAGTCAGGATCTTTTCCAGTGAGTTGGCTCTTTGCATCAGGAGGCCAAAGTATTGGAGCTTCAGCGTCAGTCCTTTCAGTGAATATTCAGGGTTGATTTCCTTTAGGATGGACTGGTTTGATTTCCTTGCAGTCCAAGGACTCTTAAGTCCTTTCCACCACCGTAGTTCATCAGTGCTCAGCCGTGTTTATGGTCCAGTGCTCACATCTGTACATGACTACTGGAAAAACCATGGCTTTGACTAGACGGACCTTTGTTTGCAAAGTGATGTTTCGGCTTTTTAATACACTGTCTAGGTTTGTCATAGCTTTTCTTTCAAGGAGCAAGCATCTTTCAATATTATAGCTGCAGTCACCATCTGCAGTGATTTTGGAGCCCCCTAAAATAAAATCTGCCACTGTTTCCATTGTTTCCCCATCTCTTTGCCATGAAGTGATGGGACCAGATGCCATGATCGTTGTTTTTTGAATGTTGAGTTTTAAGCCAGCTTTTTCACTCTGCCATTAGGGTGGTATCATCTGTATATCTGAGGTTGTTGTTATTTATCCCAGCAGTCTTGATTCCAGCTTGTGATTCATCCAGCCTGGCGTTTCACATGATGTACTCTGCATTTAAGTCAAATAAGCAGGGTGACAATATACAGCCTTGATGTACTCCTTTTCCAGTTTTGAACCAGTCCGTGTTCCATGTCCAGTTCTAACTGTTGCTTCTTGACCTATATATAACGAGGCAGATAAGGTGGTCTGGTATTCCCATCTCCTTAAGAATTTTCCACAATTTGTTGTGGTCCACACAGTCAAAGGCTTTAGCCTAGTCTCAACAAAGCAGAAGTAGATTTTTTTCTGGTATTCTCTTGCTTTTTCTGTGATCCAGCGGATGTTGGCAATTTGATCTCTGGTTTCTCTGCCTTTTCTAAATCTAGCTTGAATATCTAGAAGGTCTTGGTTCACGTACTGTTGAAGACTAGCTTGAGGGATTTTGGGCATCACCTTGCTTGCATGTGAAATGTGACATTGCCCTTTTTGGGACTGGAATGAAAACTGACCTTTTCCAGTCTTGTGGCCATTGTGAGTTTTCCAAATTTGCTGACATACTGAGTGTAGCACTTTCACAGCATCATCTTTTAGGATTTTAAATAGCTCAATTGCAACTGCCTCACCTCCACTAGCTTTGCTGGAAGCGATGCTTCCTAAGACCCACTTGACTTTATACTCCAGGATGTCTGGCTCTAGGTGAGTGGCCACACCATCATGGTTATCTGGGTCATGAAGACCTTTTTTGTACAGCTCTTCTGTGTATTTTTGCAGCCTCTTCTTAATCTCATCTGCTTCTGTTAGCTCCTTGTCATTTTTGTCCAATGTTGTTTCAGTTTCAAGGGAACAGCAAAGTGATTCAGTTATATACTGAACATGTTTGTTACTAGAAAACTAGTTATCCTTCAAAGGAAACAGTCTTGTTGAGGTTTATGTATTTGAGAAACATTTAGAGAGGTCAAGCTGAGATCAGTGAACAATCAGAGTCAAAAACTGTGAAGGTCTGTAAGCTCCTGGGCTCTGTGATAGAGAGCCCAAGTAAAGAAATTTGATCTAGACGGTTCTAATATAATTCTTCCTCCAGGGAAAGCAGTGCGGAGATTTTACAAGACTTCATCCTTTCAAAAAATATTATCGAGGGCCAGGTTTGTATAGAAAGGCATGCTAGATTTGAATAGAATACATTGAAATGTACAAGACACAGTATTTGCCTAAAAGCCAGCAAGATCGACGTTAATAAACAGTTGTGTTAGTCGTCACTTGCTGCTGTGGCAATCAGTGCAAACTTAGCAGCTCAGAAAACACCTGTTTATTTTATTCTATTGATTGACCTTATATCTTCCTGAATTAAGCAGTTTGACTTTAATACTGTAGGTTCACTTTTCCTTGTTATTTTCTTTGAACTTCCAGAAGCGTTTCAGAGATACATCACAAGAAGCTACTTTACCTTTGTGTGAAAAGATCGTTTCAAAAAATCTTTCTGTATTAAGTTTTGAACTTTTTTTTTTTTTTTCTCTAAAAATGGATCAGTCTGAAGAGGTGGCCTTTCTGATAATTTCAGTGTGAGGGCAGAGCCTGCTTGCCTGTGTCCACAACACTTCACTTTTTTATGTCAACATACACTTCACGAGCAAAAGGAAAGCCTTGTTAATATTTGTGTCATAGCTGAGCATATGCTCCATCAGCAGCATTTTAACGAGGGTAAAGTAGTCTTGAGACTTGCTGAAAACCCAGCCGCTGTATTTGTGCAAGACTAGAGGTTATTCACCTATTTTTCAAGAGTACAGAATTAAAAAATTATTATTAATCGTCCTTGAAGTATTTGCATAGAACACATGTAGAGGATGAGGCCAATTTTGTGTTCGTCTCTGGAATTGGTTATTTTTCATGGTATTGAACTTGAATTTCGGTTCATGTTACGGAAATTACATATGTGTGGTGCAGATAATTTTATAAATTAACGTCCTACTATTAACAGGATGAAAGAATAGCACAGAGAAAGCTTATCAGTTAGAAGATAGTCAAAGAGTAAAGGAACGGCTTTTTTCTGGACAAGAGAGAGGGGTTTTAAATTTTTTGATTTTACCCTTCATTTGAATATTACTGGTTAATCATGGCTGTTTCTGAAGAAGAGAAGAGAACGGCAGCCCCCTCCAGTATTCTTGCCCGGAGAGTCCCGTGGACAGAGGAGCCTGGCGGGTTACAGTCCGTGAAGTCGCAGAAGAACCACTGAGTGGCTTCTAACACTTGGCACTTCTTTTTTCTTTTCAAGCGAGACCAGGGAGCCACTAAATATTTTACAGCACGGTGCTGTGAAGTGCTAGTGTCTTGTTTTGGCATTTGACACCTGTTATTCCACCGAAGTAATTGATGCAGAAAAATGTTACCTAGTGCTTTGTAGTAGACCGCGTGCTACTGGTCGGGCCCCCCGCCCCCCCAGCTCTCAGCCAGCGGGAGGCCCCCTCCCAAAGCCACGCTCCTTCCCTGGGTGCAGCAGTGGCTGGTGGGCAAGGTGTGTACCGGTCCAGCCAGCCCTCTTGCCCCCTCTCTCTGAAGGTCGCTGTGGCTGCATCCCAATCCAGCGTCTCCCTCAGTTCCCATCTCCTCCCTTCCCCCAGAGGGGTGATCCTGAAGACTCCCCAGCAAACTTCTGCGTGCCGTCTCCTGTTCGTCTGCTTTCTGGAGCACTCGCCTTGCATTTTTGCCCTTTCGTACTGTTCATGGGGTTCTGGAGGCAAGAATAGTGAAGTGATTTGCCGTTCCCTTCTACAGTGGACCACGTTAGAGACCATCACCGACTCAGTGGACATGAGTTTGAGCAAACCCAGGGAAATACTGAAGGACAGGGAAGCCTGGCATGCTGCAGTCCATGGGGTCACAAAGAGCTGGACACGACTTAGTCAGAGAACAACAAGATCTTGCATTAAACCCCTACTTCCTTTTGAGGACTTCTGTGCAAACAGACACTAATTTAGGACCTCAGGACTTTTTTTTTTTTTAATACAGATAGAATTTTGATTATCCTCTTGATCAGTTCTCCCTCTAAGGCAGAGGTGCCCTAGCAATGTTCCTGATCTATGCTCTTTATCCTCTGCTTGAATGTAAGGGAGAGTTCATTACTTCACTGCACTGTCAGTAGTTAAACACTTCCAGGGGTTTGGACAGCTTTATTGTTGAATGGAAATCTCCATCGCTGTAACTTTCATTCCTTGAGTAAGTTTCTACTCCCAGCTTCTCAGAACATTTAACCCTTGAAATTGTTCCAGTTTCCATCCTTGAGATATTTGAAGGAAGTTATCACATTCCCTTTAGGTTTTCACTCTAATCCTGTAAGAGATGGCAGGTTCGATCCCTGGGTGGGGAAGATCCCCCGGAGGAGGGCACAGCAACCCACTCCAGTATTCTTGCCTGGAAAATCGCACAGACAGAGGAGCGTGGCGGGCTGCAGTCCATGAGGTTGCAAAGAAGTTGGACACAACTGAGCACGTGTGCATACACATAAACACACAAAACATAAAGCAGGGTTCACTTTATCATGTTGTACGTCATATCCCTAGTACTTATTTGTCTTACAGTTGGAAGTTTGTACCTTTTGACCAGCTTCATCTAATTCCTCTCCCACTGGTAATCACCAATCTCACCTCTTTTTCTATGAGTCTGTTTGTTTTTGAAGTATAATTGACCTATGACCCTGTGTTACTTCCTGGTGCACAACATAGCGATCTGATATTTCTGTATGTTTTACAAAGGGATGACCGCAATAAGTCTAGTTACCATCTGTCACCATTCAAAGATGCCACATTTTTATTGACTGTCTTCTCCACACTGTTTCATACCTATGACTCATTTAGTTTGTAACTGAAACTTTGTGTTTTTTTTTTCTTTTTTGAGAAATATAGTTGATGCATAATATGTAAGTTTCAGGTGTACAAGAGAATGAGTCACTCTTTTGCAAGGTTATACTCCATTTATAAAGTATTGCCTCTGTTCCCCGTGTTGCGCATTGCAGCCTTAAAGCTTGTTTATTTTCTATGCACGTTGTACCTCTTAGTCTCTCACCCAGCCCTGCAGTCACCTGTTGGTTCTCTGAACCTGTGCCTCTCTTTCTGTTTTCTCAGGTTTATTTGTATTTTAGATTTCACGTATAAGTAAGATCGTGTGGTATTTGTCTTCCCCTGTCCTGTATACTTCAGTCAGCATCATGTCCTCCAGAATCATCCATGTTGTTCCAAATGGCAGGATTTCTTTCTTTCTTATTGCTGAGGAATAGTCACATATCTATGATATAATACCTTAGTGTATATACATGTCACATTTCCTTTATCCATGCATCTATTTTCCAGTACTTGTTTCCATATCTTGCCTATTGAGGCAATGCTGCGTTGAACATGGAAGTGTAGATAGCTCTTTGATTTACTGATTTCATTTTCTTTGGGTATCTACCCAGTAGTGGAATTGCTGAATCATATGATAGTTCTATTAATTTTTTGAGGCACTTCCCTTCTGTTTTTTGTAGTGGCTGCACCAGTTTACCTTCTTATCAACACTGTACTCGGGTTCCCTTTTCTTGACAATCTTGTCAATACTTGTTATCTCACCTTTTTGAAAATAGTCCTAACAGGTGACATCTCTTTGTGGTTTTGTTTGCATTTCCCTGATGATAAAGCCTTCTTCAGCAATCAATGCAAAGAAATAGAGGAAAAGAACAGAATGGGAAAGACTAGAGATCTCTTCAAGAAAATTAGAGATACCAAGGGAACATTTCATGCAAAGATGGGCTCAATAAAGGACAGAAATGGTCTGGACCTAACAGAAACAGAAGATATTAAGAAGAGGTGGCAAGAATACGCAGAAGATCTGTACAAAAAACATCTTCACGACCAAGATAATCACGATGGTGTGATCACTCACCTAGAGCCAGACATCCTAGAATGTGAAGTCAAGTGGGCCTTGGAAAGCATCGCTATGAACAAAGCTAGTGGAGGTGATGGAATTCCAGTGGAGCTATTTCAAATCCTGAAAGACGATGCTGTGAAAGTGCTGCACTCAATATGCCAGCAAATCTGGAAAACTCAGCAGTGGCCACAGGACTGGAAAAGGTCAGTTTTCATTCCAATTCCAAAGAAAGGCAATGCCAAAGAATGCTCAAACTACTGCACAATTGCACTCATCTCACATGCTAGTAAAGTAATGCTCAAAATTCTCCACGCCAGGCTTCAGCAGTACGTGAACCGTGAACTTCCTGATGTTCAAGCTGGTTTTAGAAAAGGCAGAGGAACCAGAGATCAAATTGCCACCATCTGCTGGATCATGGAAAAAGCAATAGAAAAACATCTATTTCTGCTTTATTGACTATGCCAGAGCCTTTGACTATGTGGATCACAATAAACTGTGGAAAATTCTGAGAGAGATGGGAATACTAGACCACCTGACCTGCCTCTTGAGAAATCTGTATGCAGGTCAGGAAGCAATAGTTAGAACTGGACATGGAACAACAGACTGGTTCTAAATAGGAAAAGGAGTACGTCAAGGCTGTATATTGTCACCCTGCTTATTAAACTTATATGTGAGTACATCATGAGAAACGCTGGACTGGAAGAAACACAAGCTGGAATCAAGATTGCTGGGAGAAATATCAGTCACCTCAGATATGCAGATGACACCACCCTTATGGCAGAAAGTGAAGAAGAACTAAAAAGCCTGATGAAAGTGAAAGAGGAGAGTGAAAAAGTTGGCTTAAAGCTCAACATTCAGAAAGCGAAGATCATGGCATCTGGTCCCATCACTTCATGGCAAATAGATGGGGAAACAGTGGAAACAGTGTCAGACTTTATTTTTGGGGGCTCCAAAATCACTACAGATGGTGATTGCAGCCATGAAATTAAAAGACGCTTACTCCTTGGAAGAAAAGTTATGACCAACCTAGATAGTTTATTGAAAAGCAGAGACATTACTTTGCCGACTAAGGTCCATCTAGTCAAGGCTATGGTTTTTCCTGTGGTCATGTATGGATGTGAGAGTTGGACTGTGAAGAAGGCTGAGCACCGAAGAATGGATGCTTTTGAACTGTGGTGTTGGAGAAGACTCTTGAGAGTCCCTGGGACTGCAAGGAGATCTAACCAGTCCATTCTGAAGGAGATCAGTCCTGGGATTTCTTTGGAAGGACTGATGGTGAAGCTGAAGCTCCAGTACTTTGGCCACCTCAGTCAACTTTGGCATAGAGTTGACTCATTGGAAAAGACTCTGATGCTGGGAGGGATTCGGGGCAGGAGGAGAAGGGGACTACAGAGGATGAGATGGCTGGATGGCATCACTGACTCGATGGACGTGAGTCTGAGTGAACTCTGGGAGTTGGTGATGGACAGGGAGGCCTGGCGTGCTGTGATTCATGGGGTCGCAAAGGGTTGGACACGACTGAGCGACTGAACTGAACTGATGATAAAAAGTGTAGTTGAGCACCTTTTTATATACTTGTTGACCTTTCATATGTCATCTTTTGGAAAAGTGTCTATTCAGGTCCTTTGCCCATTTTTAAATTGTTTTCTTTGTTGGTAGTGGTGGTGTTTTTTTTGTTTGTTTTTTTTTTTTTGTTTTGGTTTGTTTCTTGCTACTGAGAATTATAATACCAAATATTAACCCTTTATATAAAGGGAGTTATAGAATGTTAATCACCATGGTTAACTCATAATATTAACCCCTTATCAGATATATAGTTTGAACTTTTTTTTTCTGTTGGGGTTGCCTTTTTGTTTGGTTGATCGTTTCCTTTGTTCTGCAGAGGCTTTTTTTTTTTTTAAGTTTGATAATAGACTCGCTTGTTTCTGCTTTTGTTGCTTGTTCTTTTGGTGTCGTATCTAAAAAAAATCAGTGCTGAGACCAATGTGAAGGAGCTTATCCCTCTGTTTTCTTCTAGGAATTGTATGGTTTCAGGTCTGAATTTAAGTCTTTAATCCATTCTGAGTCGGTTTCTGTGTAAGGTATAAGGGTCCAGGTTCATTCTTTTGAATGTGCAGAGTCAGTTTTCCCAGCATTGTTATTGACGAGTCTACCCCTTCTCCATTGGGAATCCTTGGCTCCTTTGTAATAGGTTAATTGAACTGTGTACACATGGGTTTGCTTCTGGGGTCTCCACTCTGTTCCCCTGGTCCTTGTATTTGTTTTCATGCCAGTACTCCACTGTCTTGGTTATTCTAGCTTTGTTTAAAGATTGAAATGAGGAGTATGAGCCTCCAGCTTTGTTTTTCCTCATTTTGGCTTTGGCTCTTCAGGGCCTCTTGTGCTTTTATACAAATTATAAGATTATTCCTGTGAAAAATCTCTGGAATTTTGATAGCGGTTGCTTTGAATCTATGACTAATTGCTCTGAATAGTGTGAACATTTTAATAATGTTAGTTTCTTCCAATCCATAAGCATGAAATATTTCTCCCTTTGTCAGCTTTTTTTTTCAGTGTCTTACAGTTTTCAGTGTACAGATCTTTTACGTCCGTGGTTAAATCTCTGAATCCTTTATCGTTTTTTAATGTGAGGAAATGTTTCCAAATACTTGAATGGTTGTATAATATTACCATCTAGTGCATGGGCCAAAACTGATGTTCCTATATTGTTGTAGTTTAAAATTATTTCCAATTTTTCCCTTTGATACTTAATACTGCAGTGAATATCATTTGTTCAGGCAGTTTCTTCATCCTTTGCCCACCCTTTTAGAAAGGGTTATTTCTTTATGGTGAGTTCCCTGACGTGAATTACTACGTCCAAGAATCTATATTTGCTGTTATCACCACAGTTGCTCAGTCATGTCTGACTTTTTGCGACCCCCATGGACTGCAGCATGCCAGGCTTCCCTGTCCATCACCAACTCCTGGAGCTTGCTCAAACTCATGTCCGTCAAGTTGATGATGCCATCTAACCACCTCATCCTCTGTCGTCCCCTTCTCCTCCTGCCTTCAATCTTTCCCAGCATCAGGGTCTTTTCTGATGAGTCAGTTTTCCACATCAGGTGGCCCAAGTATCAGGACTGATTTCCTTTAGGATGGACTGATTTGAGCTCCGTGTGGTCCCAGGGACTCTCAAAGTCTTTGACAGCACAGTTCAAAAGCATCAGTTCTTCCATTCTCAGCTTTCTTTATGTTCCGATTCTCACATCCATACATGACTACTGGAAAAAACCATAGACAGACCTTTGTTGGCAAAGTAATGTCTGCTTTTTAATGTGCTATCCAGGTTGGTCATAGTTTTTCTTCCAAGCAGCAAGCGTCTTTTAATTTCATGGCTGCAATCACCATCTGCAGTGATTTTGGAGTCCAAGAAAATAAAGTCTGTCACTGTTTCCATTGTTTCCCCATCTGTTTGCTGTGAAATGATGGGACCGGATGCCATGATCTTAGGTTTTTGAATGTTGAGTTTTAAGCCAACTTTTTACTCTTCTTTTTCACTTTCATCAAGAGCTTCTTTAGTTCCTCTTTGCTTTCTGCATAAGGGTGGTGTCATCTGCCTGTCATTATTGATATTTCTCCTGGCAATCTTGATTCCAGCTTCTGTTTCATCCAGCCCAGCATTTTGCCTGATGTACTCTGCATATAAGTTACCCTGGCTGTCCTGGGTTCTTTTCTTTTTTAAACTTTTCTCTGGTTCCTAGCTTTATCACAATAGAAATGAATTTTCAGTTAAATGACTTTTTAATAGGTGGAATTAATAGTTTGCTATTTACAGTTTATTGTTTCATATGTTTTAGTTTATTATTTCAAGTAGGTATATAATTTTGAAAATGGGATTTTATATATCAGTTTTTCATCATGCCTTGTTGTTCAGTTGCTACGTCGTTTCTGGCTCTTTGCAATCCCACAGACTGTAGCCCACCAGGCTCCTCCGTCATGGGATTCTCCAGGCAAGAATACTGGAGTGGATTGCCATTTCCTTCTCCAGGAGATCTTCCTGACTCATGGACTGAACCCACATCTCCTGCATTGTTGTAGGCAGATTCTTACCACTGAGCCATCCGGGAAGCCCTTTGTTGTGCCTAGCACAGGATAGACATAGGCATTGAGTTTGGCTGATGGGTTGAGAAAAGAGAATTTTAGAAGGGATCTAGTTCTGGGCAAAGATGACAGTTTTATTGCCGTCAGATCAGATTGTCAGTTCTAGGCGTGTGAGTTTAGAATTCATTCTAGAAAGAGTACCGATCAACTCCGTGGGAATGGATTGTCTCTGAAAAAGGGAAGGCTACCGCATTCGAGGCCGAGGTCGGGACCTGCCCTGGGGAGGGGAGGAGGCTGCCGCTCTCCAGTGAACATGGTGATAATGGTGTGCGTATTGCCACGTGTGATTCCGCCATCCATCCATTCCTCCAGCAAATCTCTAGCGAGTGCTTGTGACGTGTCTGATGTCGTGCCGGGTAGTGAGATGGAGAGCGTCATCTCTGGGACTTCGCCCCATTGTCTCACATCAAGTTGGTGGCAGAGACCGGGTGAGAAATCAGACTTAAGTGATTGCATCACGCATATCCCCCTATCCTCTCACTGCGCTGTTCCCAGCGCGTGTCTGTTAAGTCGCTTCAGTCGTGTCCGACTCTTTGCAATCCCGTGGATCTTAGCTCACCAGGCTCTTCTGTCCATGGGATTCTCCAGGCAAGAACACTGGAGTGGGCTGCCATGTCCACCTCCAGGGGATCTTCCTGACCTAGGGATCGAACCTACGTGTCTTATGTCTTCTGCACTGGCAGGCGGGTTCTTTATCACGAGCGTCACCTGGGAAGCCCATTTAGCAAGCTAGCTTTTTCTCTTTTTCAGTGTAGGTGGACATTATTAGACTGACTACTTGGAGTTCATCCTGCAAGTTTTATATCGATTGGTTGATGAGCTTGGTGTAAGTGCTGCGGATGAGGGAAAAAATTGCCCATGGCGTCCACCATGTCTGAGGTGTCTTCACTGTTCTCCCTGCTGCCCTTCTGGAGTGAGTCTTAGAATATTCTGGGATCTCTTAGTACATTTTGGTATAGTCTGCCTTGCATCCGGTTTGTCATCATGGCAGTCTGCTGTCTCCCCAGGCACCATGCTCACCTAGAGTATTTTTGTGTCAGTCAGTTCAGTTCAGTCACTCAGTCGTGTCCGACTCTTTGTGACCCCATGAATCGCAGCACGCCAGGCCTCCCTGTCCATCACCATCTCCCAGAGTTCACTCAGGCTCACGTCCATCGAGTCGGTGATGCCATCCAGCCATCTCATCCTCGGTCGTCCCCTTCTCCTCCTGCCCCCAATCCCTCCCCGCATCAGAGTCTTTTCCAATGAGTCAACTCTTCGCATGAGGTGGCCAAAGTACTGGAGTTTCAGCTTTAGCATCATTCCTTGCAAAGAAATCCCAGGGCTGATCTCCTTCAGAATGGACTGGTTGGATCTCCTTGCAGTCCAAGGGACTCTCAAGAGTCTTCTCCAACACCACAGTTGAAAAGCATCAATTCTTCGGCGCTCAGCCTTCTTCACAGTCCAACTCTCACATCCATACATGACCACTGGAAAACCCATAGCCTTGACTAGACGGACCTTTGTTGGCAAAGTAATGTCTCTGCTTTTGAATATGCTATCTAGGTTGGTCATAACTTTTCTTCCAAGGAGTAAGTGTCTTTTAATTTCATGGCTGCAATCACCATCTGCAGTGATTTTGGAGCCCCCAAAAATAAAGTCTGACACTGTTTCCACTGTTTCCCCATCTATTTCCCATGAAGTGATGGGACCAGATGCCATGATCTTAGTTTTCTGAATGTTGAGCTTTAAGCTAACTTTTTCACTCTCCTGTTTCATCAAGAGGCTTTTTAGTTCCTCTTCACTTTCTGCCATAAGGGTGGCATCATCTGCATATCTGAGGTTATTGATATTTCTCCTGGCAATCTTGATTCCAGCTTGTGCTTCTTCCAGCCCAGCGCTTCTCATGATTTTAAGTTGAATGTTGTTATTTCTCTTAGTAGGTATAAATTTGGTAGTGTTTTGGGATATTTGATTGTCATGCTGCTGTAGAAAATAGCACATGGTTGTCATAGTAAGGAGCATTTAACAATGAGATGGCATGTCTTAGGAATATCCCTTGTCTGTCAATTTTTTTTAATGAATATATCAGTACTTAAAATTCCTTGTCATGAAAAATTTCCTACATAACAAGTAAGGAGAACATCTTCATGGATGTTTCAACCGGATTAGGAGGAGCTGTTGAGAATCCCAGCTAAACAAAAAGCCCCTTTAAGAGGAACGAAGTGTTGCCAGCAGGAATGGCGGTCCTGCGGAAAGATAATTAGTACTTAGATCAGAATTAATACTGTGTGTCTTTGGAGTGAAAATGCCATGATGTTAAGGATTTAGCTATGGGTCTGAGACATTTATTTGATGTGAACCTTTAAGGGGCCTCTAGACAACAACCATCTGAAAACAGTGGCTTTCCTTGAAGTAAGCCCGTGGAAATGTCGATTTACATTGTAAGCAGTATGGCTTCAACATTAAGTGAAATTTTTAAACAATGACTTTTTGTGTATTCTTTCCTCACATATATTTCTGCTCATTATTGCATTAAAAAAAAAATGAGTCTACTTAAAAAAAAAACCTAACTGATCATACTCAGAGCCACTAATGGGGTCAGTAGTTTTGCTTAGGAATTGATTCTAAGATGTTAATCTGAGGCTTGCAGCATGATGCTTATGGTGGTATCATGTGATATTGAAAAGAACCTAAATATGTAACAATAAAACTACACATGTGTTAGGACACTAATTCTGCCAGAAATATGTCTCATGCAGGTAGACGCGTGCATCAATTTTAGCAGTGGTTATCTTTTGAGCCTTAATGTTGGAGATATGTAACCCCTTTATAGCTGGAAACTCATTCTTGGGGAAATTTCTTAAAACGGTTTCATTGGTAATTCTTCTTATTGCTGCTTTTTCCCCCCGTCTTCTGACAGTTTTGCTCTTCAGATTTTGGGCTTCCTGGACTGGTCCTCTAATTTTTTTTTCTATTCCCTTCTCCCATTTTTCCTTCTTGACTGTTTATTTTACTTTCTGGAGGACTTTTTTCAACTTTATTTTCCAATTCTATAATTATTTTTTGAAACTTCTGTTCTCATGCTCTTAGTTTCTAGAGCTTTTCTGAAAAGATGCCACCCTCTTTCAGGGATTCTGTGTCTCTGAGGTCACTGACAGAGAGTTGCACAGAGCTCTGCCCCTTCCTGCATTGTCTTCATGTCCCTGATTTGCTTTGGGGTTTGATGTGGCCTCTGTCCTCCGCCTTAGTGGCTTTTCTAAAACGCCTGCATGTCTGGTCAAGGTTAAGGTCAGAGAAGAAAGTACAGGGTTAAATAAAAGGCAGGGGAAGCCGGGGGTGTGCCCAGAGCCCCACCATAGAGGGATCTCTGGGGTCACCTGTCTGTCAGGAGAACCTCCAATCTCAGTATCCTGGGTCTTTTCATCTTGGGCTCCCCAGAGTTTAGACCACCGGCTGGCGGCCTTCTGGGAGCCGAGTGGGGGGTGTGTCAAGTGGCCTGCCAGCTGAACTTGGCTCGGGGCTCATAGTGCCTCAGAAAACCGTGGCGTTTCCTACCCAGCCCCGCTGTTCACTATTCCTTTAGTCTGCATTTGTAAAGACAGTCTTATTGAGATGCCGGGATTCCATACGATTGACCCGTTTAAAGGGTGCAGTGCAGCGGCGTTAGTGTGTTTGTTCCCAGAGTTGTACATTTGCCGCTTGTGTACATAACATTGTGCACATTTGAAGTGTGCCGCACGTTTGACACGTTTACATGTTGTGACGTGATTGCCACTGTAAGGCCAGCACCTCTGTCATTGTCGTCGTTCAGTTGCTCGGTCGTGTCCGACTCTTTGTGACCCCATGGACCGCAGCACACCAGGCTTCCCTGTCCTTCAGCATCTCCTGGAGTTTCTCACATCCGTTGAGTCGGTGATGCCATGCGACCATCTCACCCTCTGTCGTCCCCTTCTCCTCCTGCCTTCAGTCTTTCCCAGCATCAATGAGGCGGCTCTTCTCGTCAGGTGGGCAAAGTATTGGAGCTTCAGCATCAGTCCTTCGAATGAATATTCAGGGTTGATTTCCTTGAGGACTGACTGGTTTAATAGCACCTCTGTCACAAGGCATAAATATCATTTCTGTTTTTTGTGATGGGAATAATTAAGATCTATCTTCTTAGCAAGTTTGGGGATTATAATACATTACCGTTGTCTCTGTTGACTGTGCTGTGCCTTTGATCTCTAGGACTTACTGTCTACTAGTTGCAAATTAGCACCCTAAATACCACTTCTCCTGTTCCCCGACCCCAACCACTGGTAGCCATGACTTTACTTCTCCTTTTATGTTTGGCTTTGTTAGATTCCACATGGAAGCAAAACCTGCATTTCTTTTCGCAGCACTTATTGCTCCCAGATATCACATTACGTGCTTATCTCTGTTTCTGGAACACCAGCTATGTAATGGCTAGGACTGCGATCACTGCCGAGCTCCGGCATCTAGAACAGGACCTGGTCCGTGGAGGCTCCTGACCGAGTGTGTCACCATGGAGTCCCACTTGAAAGGCTCGTATGGGCTTCCTCCCCTTTCCAAACCTCTCTCGCACACTCACCTTTGGTCAGTGATTAGCAGGCTGCTTGTTGAAGTAGAAAAACATTGAGCTAATGATGGAGTTTTGGACTAAATATGTTTCAGAGACCTGTTTCACTGCTTGCTCTGGCAGTAAGTAGTGTTATTTTACTTAACCTTGCTTTTTTTTGTATTCCATTTTTCTTAGTGGGACCAGTACCTGCTCTGCCTGCTTCCCATGAATTGCTCTTGTGAAAATGTTCTAAAAAGTATACAGTGCTGTTACAGCTCAGGGCATTTAAAACTGAGGGACAAATCTGTTAACTTGTTTTCAAGCTCTTCTGAAAGTTGGCAGTTTTTTTAAAAGATAATTTTCTTTATTTATGTATTTTGGCTATATTGGCTCTTGGTTGCTCTGCGGGCTTTTCTCTAGGAAAGCGGTGAGCAGGGCCGACTCGTGAGTTGCAGCTCCCGGGCTTCTCATTGCGGCGCCTGCTCCTGTGGCAGAGCGCTTGCTCCAGGCGTGCAGGCTTCAGGAGTTGTGGCTCCAGGCTCTCGAGCACAGGCTCAGTAGCTCTGGTGCACAGGCTCAGTAGCTCTGGTGCACAGGCTCAAGTTCCCCACATGGAATCTTCCTGAATCAGGGATGGAACCCGTGTCTCCTCTGTTGCCAGGTGGATTCTTTACCACTGAGCCACCAAGGAAGCCCCTGGCGTTGTTAATGGCAATAGAATCCTGAAGGCAGTTAGAGTGAGTAAGTGTACAAGCTGAGCTCATGAATAGCAGCAGAGTCTCTTTGGGGATCAAGGCAGGCAATGGAGGGAATATTGTGATAATATTAACATGATATTAGAAAGGGTGGAGAATATGATGTTTATTTTCTGGGTGTTTTCTTTTAAAGAAAGAAACTTTTAAGGGGCCTTATTTGTGTAGTTAACTTAGTGACCGCCAGAGATGGTGTTGCGATGCTTGTAACAGCCGGCTGCGGTGTTTCATTTTCAACCTGAGGTCAATTCACATGAAGTTGAAAATGTGCACTTAAAAAAAAAAGTGGGGTATAGGTAAATGGGATTCTGAGATTCCTTCTTTCCAAACAGATTATTTGGAATTGAACTCCCTATTGAGTGACACTTACTGAGAAATATTGGTCAGTAATCGAAAATCCTCAGTTTGGGTTTTTTCAGGCCTAGAAGATGGAGGACTTGATCTCTAATGCTTGAAACTAAGCCTTCCTCTCCATCCCAGCCTCTTCCGGTCTCCCTCAGGGCTTTTTCTCTTTCCCTTGGTTGAACCTCATGTCAAGGTTTATTATCTGTCACTGAGCCACACAAAGCTCAGCCCTGATGAGTCCATTTATCACCTTTAACCCCTGTTTCCCATCCATTCCCCGTAAGCCGCCATCCTAGCGTGTTCAGTGCAAGTGTCTGTGTGCAGCAGTTTCTCTCTCTCTTTGCCTTTTCTCTTTTGAGTCATTCTTTCCACAAATGTGTGTGGAGCACTTGTCCTGCTGTTGGCTCTCTCCTGGGTACCAGGACGCAGCAGCGAACAGTCCCAAACCCTGTCCCTCGTATAGAAACATGGGCTGTCTTCCATCCGGTATGCCGCCTGCAATTGCCTCCAGCATAAAATAAAAGTATATAATGAGACAATCCGTGTATATCCTGACAGAAGTTTATTGGTCCTTGTTCATATTTTAAAGAGTTAATTGCATGTGATCCATTTTTCTGAAAAGTTAAGCCTTAATTCTTTGACTTCCGAGTGATCGTCCACTGATTTTCTTTTGTCCTGCTTGGGTCATTGCTGTTTGAGAAAGAAGAATTTCCTCCTTCTCCTGGACAGTGGAGGTTTGCTGTGAAACCTGGTAGAAGAGATGTGGGCCTATTTGCTGCTATAGATTCGGTTCTGTGAGGAGTGGCCCGAGAATTCACTATGGTGTGCGCACTTTGTTTTACTTTAAGAGCTCTGCATTCTCTCTTTTCTTATAGAAGTTTTTATTGGTAACTTCTTTGGTAAATGTTTATGAGTAGAGAGTTTCTTTTACAATTTTAAACAATTGTTATTTATTCTTGGCTGCGCTGGGTCTTCATTGCTGCTCCAGGGCTTTCTCTAGTTGCGAGGAACAGGACCTTAGTTGCTCCATGGCGTATAGGATTCTTAGTTCCGACACCAGGGATCAAACCTGTGTCACCTGCATCGGCAGGCAGATTCTTAACCCCTGGACCACCAGGAATGTTGGCAGTCAGTCAGTTCAGTGGCTCAGTTGTGTCTGACTCTCTGCAACCCCATGGACTGCAGCTCGCCAGGCTTCCCTGTCCATCCCTAACTCATGGACCTTGCTCAAACTCATGTCCATCAAGTTTGTAATGCCATCGAACCATCTCATCCTCTGTTGTCCCCTTCTCCTCCTGCCCTCAATCTTTCCCAGCATAAGGGTCTTTTCCAATGAGTGGACTCTTTGCATCAGGTGGCCAAAGGATTGGAGCTTCAGTTTTAGCATCAGTCCTTCCAATGAATAATATTCAGGGTTGATTTCCTTTAGGATTGACCGGTTTGATCTCCTCGCAGTCCAAGGGACTTTCAAGAGTCTTCTCCAACGCCACAGTTCAAAAGCATCAATTCTTTGGTGCCCAGCCTTCTTTATGGTCTGGTAGAGAGCTTTTATTTCTCATAATTGGCTGTCTCTGCAGGCCTGTGGGTTAATTAGAAAATGCACAAATGAACATGCTAGGGGACTTGGTTTCAATAGCAGTGTATCTTTAAACCTGTTTGGTTCTCTGTGGTCTCACTTGTAAAAGGGAGGGGCTGCAGAAAGGCTGTTTGCGAGAGTCTTGCTCTGCTAAGGAATTTAGCAGAGCCTCAGCAAGGGGACGAGGACAGAGATCAGGATGCAGATGTCATTCCATTGCAAAAGTTTGACAGGTGATACCCGTACAGACTGACTCGGAGACCCACGGCTGTGCAGAGAATTCATGAGTAAATCCGAAGAACTTTCCAGGATATTGAATGAGAATGGAGATGTTTTTAAAAATAATAGGACAGTAAAAGCTACAACAGGAAGGGGGAAAAAAAGCACTAAGTAGAAGCATATGTTTTCCTCTTGAGCTGTTTTAATGCCGAGAGGACAGTCTTAGAAAATCAAGTTACTACGCAGATGCCTGAAGGATCTTTGCATCCTAAATCCCTTTGAAGTTGACCTTCTGAATTCTAGTTTTGTAGTAAGTAGCCTTCTTGCTTAGCAAAGAGAACCCTTGCTCACTCTTCCTATGGGATGATGATTTGAAACCATCACAAACCTTGAAAATGCACAAAAATTCTTGCCAGTTTCTTGATTCCAGCATTCTGCGACATGATACAGTGGGCCACTGGGAATCTTACAGAATTCAGAGCAATAGGAGAGGTTGGTGAAAGGGTTTCACCTTTCAGCTATAAGATGAATGCAGTCTGAACGTCTCAGTGTGAAGTGTGGTGACTGTAACTGATAACTCTGGATGGCATAGTTGAAATTTGCTAAGAGAGTAAGTGGACTTTAAATGGTCTCATTTAAAAAATGAGGTGAGGTGATGGATGAGGTAATTAGCTGGGTGGGATCCTTTCACAATGTACATGTATATCAAATTACTACGGTGAACACTTTAAATATCATACAATTTTATGTGTCCATTATACCTCAGTAAAGTTAAAATGAAAATAAAGAATTTAGAAAAGTTGCCAGGAAAGAAATCTTTCTCTGCTTTGTAGGAGATAAGCAAATGGCAAAAGAGATTTCCTATACCAGGCAAATAAGAACAGGGATTCAGCAATTACGTAACACAGTGTAATGACATGGTAGACCAGGAGATGAAAATTGAAAGAAGGATGACGTTAATTAAAAAAAAAAAAAAGATCGGATTGGTGAGAATCAAGAACTTTGCTAGAATTTTAGGCAAATATCCTATCCTTTTTTTAAAAAAATGCTAAGCATTTTGAGAACCTATTTTTAAGAGGCGTGTGGCTGGGTTCCTGGGCTCGGAGCCAGGGTCTGGCTGCATGGAATTTTCCCAGTTGACGCTGAAAAGAAAAGTGAATTTTTAGATTATGTGTTTTCAGAATGTGGCGCTTTTGGCAGCTTGTTGCTCTGCAGAATACATTCTATGCCCCTCTGCCGCTCCATCCTGTCCATGGGGTCAGCTGAGAGCTTGTGAGAAACACGGACTCTTGGTCCGCACAGTGGGGCTGCTGGTTGAGAGGTGACATCGTGAGCACTTTCCCGAGCGAGTCCTGTGCACACTCGAATTTGAGAAGCACAGCCCCGCACGTGGGTTTATCTGGTGGTGGTAATGGTAATGAACACGCCTGCCAATGCAGGAAAAATAAGAGACGTGGGTTCAGTCCCTGGGTGGGGAAGATCCCCTGGAGGAGGGTATGACCATCCACTCCAGTATTCTTGCCTGGAAAATCCCATGGAGAGAGGAGCCTGGTGGGCTATAGTCCATGGGGTTAGATGACGAGCAACAAGCATGCACGCATGCTCTACATCAGGGTAAAATGTTCTCTTTATTTCCACATTTTCTTTGTTTGGGGAGAGGGGAGTAGAAGAGGAAACTCAGCAGTTTTCTTTTTCCCAGCGTGAGGTGTCATCGACTAATTTGTATATATTTAAAGTATACAGTGTGGTGATTTGGTATCTTCATACATTGTGAAATATGACCACCATTAATTAGTACATCCATTATTTCAGTTACCACTTAAAAAATTTTTTTCTTTTGTTATATATTCGTAATTGACATGGTAAAATGGTATTGCAATGGATTTCTTGCAAAAAGTTTAACATGCTCGTTTAAAGCCTCATTACTTCATACAAACATCATTTGTGCTTGAGGCCAGACTGTAATCTCCTTAAGGATGGGAGATGGTGGTGGTGGTGGGGTCTCCTGCCTCAGTTACAGTACTCTGCCCCTCTCAGTTGTATTGCCCATCTAACCACCCCTTTCATTCACACCACTTATATACGTGTGTGTGCTAAGGCCCCTCAGTTGTGTGTTATATATATGTGTGTGTTCAGTTATATATGTGTGTGTGTGCTAAGGCCCTGCAGTTATGTCTGGCTCTCTGCTGCCCCATGACTGTAGCCTGCCAGATTCCTCTGTCCGTGGGGATTCTCCAGGCAAGAATACTGGAGTGAGTTACCATGCCCTCCTCCAGGGGATCCTCCTGACCTGGGTATTGAACCCTCATCTCTTCTGTCTCCTGCATTGGCAGGTGGGTTCTTTACCACTAGTGCCGCTTAGGAAGCCCTTACGTGTGTATATATATATTTTTTTAAATTAAAAATTTTTTGCACCACTTATATTTAAATATTTAATGATTAGGTATTTCCTACAATTCTAATTTTGGGACTTCCTGGATGGCATTAGTGATAAAGAATCAACCTGCCAATGCAGGAGACTTGGGTTTGATCCATGAGTCAGGAAGGCCCCTGGAGTACAAAATGGCACCCCACTCCAGTATTCTTGCCTGGAAAATTATTTGGGAAGAGGAGCCTGGTGGGCTACAGTCCATGGGGCTGCAAAGAATTGGACATGACTGAGTGACTGAACAGCAAAATTCTAATTATACCTTCAAAGGATATTTTCCATCACTTAAAAGAATGCCATTAAAAGTCAGGGAATCTAGAGGAGAATGTGTAGATTTCCAGAGATGCATTTTGAACAAAGAAAATTCTGTCTCTGATTAGCTTTTCAGAAAGCATTTAATTAAATGCCTGTTGATTCCAAGCCAGTGCTAGATGCCAAGGCTACAAAGATGAGTCATGTTTGGCCCTGCTCTTGAGGTGAACACTGCCTGGTGAAGGAGAGAGAGACATTTAAATACACATCACAGTTCAGAGATGCAGCTGTGCTGGAGGATGAATGGAGCCAGAGAGAGGAGAGAGCGTGTCAGCCTGGTTGGTGTTGAGTCAAGGACAGAGTGTGGGGAGGCTGGGAGTGCATTTGTTAATGACGTTTGAGATGCAGGAAGTTTTTACAGGTGCAGAAGAAATTCTAGGTAAAGGAAGGTGTAACCTGGCCTTAAGTCAGTACAGTGCATGGGTAAATTTGGGGAAGGCTGGATAAGGTCGTGTGACCAGATCGCAGGTGATGGGGTCCCTATTGGGAGCTGAGTCCTGAGGGCAGGTCCCCCCCTGGAAGGTAAGTTACCTGAGAGCAGGGACCTTGACTGCATCCTTGCCGCCCGCCCACTGTGGAGCAGGGGGTCCACATGTGTTTAGTGGTTTAACGGGAAGGTGGCTGCAATTCAGTTATGAAGATCCTCCACTTTTTGCTAAGGTGTTTGGGCTTTATCCTCCAGCTGTTGGAGGTTTTCTAATGAGAGAGATGACAGGTTAGGGGGTGTCTTCAAAATGTAACTCCGCCAGCTGGACAGAGGGGTAGAGCGGTCCTCCTCCACTGTGTTTACCTAAACAGCAGGTCTGATAAAATGGTGGGGCTGGGACTGGTGAGCTCCCAGGCGGTGCTGAGGCTGCCGCAGCCTTGCTTTTAGTAGCAAGAGGAGAACGGATGGGATCATGTCTGTAAGGAAGTGTCCAGGAGCGATAGTGGGTATGCTGCATTTTAGAAATAGTGGTTACTCTAAACGGCTGTCTTTGGGATTTAGAAGATGAAAATGCTGCTGTTTTGATGTTTAAGCCTCTGTCCCCCTTCAAGGTACTTCTCAGTTTGGTTTGTTTGCTCCTTTTCGTTTGTCTGTTTATATCCGGAAGAAATGGATTGCTTCCTGTGGCTTTGGGATGGAAACGAGAGACCCTCATGAAATGTGCCCCAGATAGGTTCCTGATTGGTAAGGAAGCTTTGCTAATTGCAGAGTAAAGAAAATGCAGCCACGTGATAATGATGTTTAGAGAGTTTTAAAGGAAGTGACTTTGAAAAAAAATTTTTTTTTGAGCTGGCTTTGATGTTTGGTCACTTTCCATTGTCTTCTGTGCGTTTGTTCGTGACACCACGGATATGTATTGTGGCCCTTCTAGGTGCAGAGCCTCATAGAAAGTGAATCAGTAGGTCCTGAATGGTTGTATAGTATAGCAGGGAAGAGTAAGCAATCAGATTAATGATGAATTGTGAGTGCGTATGTACATGTTCTGTAGGTATCAGTTCAGTTCAGTCGCTCAGTCGTGTCCGACTCTTTGCGACCCCATGAATCGCAGCACGCCAGGCCTCCCTGTCCATCACCAACTCCCGGATTTCACTCAGACTCACGTCTATCGAGTCAGTGATGTATGTATATATAATATAAATAGGATCTGTTACTACTTACCTTTATGTCAGGTCAGAAGTAACATGAACCATGAAAAGAAGATAGATAATGTGTTATGTAAATTCAGAGGAAAGATTATCAGGCGACTCATTGATCTCCTTTTGCTCCATGTTAGTCATTGAATGAAGCCCAGTGGTGCCTGTCATTCAAAACCACACTTTCTGGCTTCAGCCAAAGAGAACAGTGCAGGTGAGTGCTTAGTTTAGGACTTGGTGAATTTGAAAGCCTTTGTTCTTGTTCAGTCACTAAGTCCTGTCTGACTGTCTGTGATCCCAGGGACTGCAGCACGCCAGGCTTCCCTGTCCTTCACCACCTCCCAGGGTTGGTGCAAACTCATGTCCATTGAGTTGGTGATGCCATCCAACCATCTCATCCTCTGTCATCCCCTTCTCCTCTCGCCCTCAACCTCTCCCAGCATCAGGGTCTTTTCTAGTGAGTTGACTCTTCACGTCAGGTGGCCAAAGTATTGGAGTTCAGCATGAGTCCTTCCGATGAATACTCAGGGTTGTCACTCAAAATCACACACCTTGGCTTTAGGCAAAGAGAACAGTGAAGATGAAGTGCTCAGTTGAGGACTTGGCGACTTTGAGAAGCTGCAGGGTACTGAGCAGAAGTATCAGTGCAGGTGAAGGAGGAAACTGTGGTCCGGAGAGTCAGGCTGGAGATGTCCATTTGTTTGCTGTCCAGTTTGAAGGGATTGTTGTTGAAGTGATTACAATCTCTGGGTGAAAGGCTGGAGACAGAAGACGGGTGAGGATAGCGTTTGGAAACGATCAGCCTTGGGGGTGTCGAGGGAGAAAGTGGGACCAGGCCAGCACTCGGCAGGGCAGGGGCACCACAGGAGAGCATTGCAGAGGCTTCGAGAGGAATGTCGTGACGGAGGGGAGTCAGCAGTCTTTGCCGCAGAGAGGTTAAGGAGAAAGTGAGAACTGAAGACTGTTATTAGTGATTTATGGGAGTAAATAAATTTCTCATAAATGTATATGAGTCTCTACAAAGAATGGAGTGGGAATAAATAGAGCTATAGTAGCAGTAACATTTTGTACGTGACTAGTATTGCAGCGAATTTCTTTGTAGGTTTGGTGTCATGGAGCTTTAGAATCTGTAGGCTGGTAGGTCTCTGTTGATGACCTTTTACATTAACGGCTTGCGAGACCTCTTTGGCTCTGGATTCCAAACCCGTTTTCAGTGTGAGTAGTCATACCCAAATACATGTTTTTGAAAATCTTGCATGGAGGCCAAAAAGCTTGGAGTCATTTTTGACTCTCTTTCTCTCGCAGAGTGTCTACCAGCAAATTCTGTAGCTCTACGTTCTAGTACATCCCCAATCTGACTGCATTTCACTACCATTATTGCAGCTGTAGCCCGCAGACACTCACGTTTTTCTTTGATTTCGGCTGTGCTGGGTCTTTGTGGCTGTGCAGGCTTTTCTCTAGCTGCGGTGAGCAGGAGCTACCTCAGTTTTGGTGCCGAGCGTGGGCTTCACTAGTTGCGATGTGTGGGCTCAGTAGCCACAGCTCCCGGGCTCTAGAGCCTCAGGCTCAGTAGTCGTGGTTTAGTTGCTTCTGGGCACCTGGGATCTTCCTGGACCAGGGATTGAACCCGTGTCTCCTGCAGTGGAAGGTGGATTCTTTACCACTGACCCACCAGGGAAACCCATATTTTTTTAAAATTTAAAGTGTACTTGATACACAGTATTCTGTAAGTTATAGGTATGCAATATAGTGATTGCCACTTTTTCAAGGTGATATTCTGTTTGTAGTTTATAGAGTATTGGCTTTATTTCCTGTGTTGTTTGTAGCTTATTTTATACTAAATAGTTTGTACCTCTCATTCCTCTACGTTACCCTTCCCTTTCCCTCTCTTCGCCAGTAACCACTAGTTTCTTCTCTATATCTGTGAGTCTGCTTCTTTTTAGTTATGTTCACTAGTGTGTGTCTGTGTGTGTGTGTGTTTAAGATTTCACATATAAGTGACATCATGCAGTATTCATTCTTTGACAGTTATTTCACTTAGCAATATACCCTCCAAGTCCATCATGTTGTTGCAAACCCCAACATTTCATTCTTTTTCGTGACTGAGTAGTATTCTTCTGTGTGTTTGTGTGTGTATCACGACTTCTTTATTAGTTCCCTTATTGATGGACACTTCGGTTGCTTCCATATCTTGGCAAGTGTAAAATAATGCTATGGATGTTGGGGTACATGTATCTTTTTGAATTAGTGTTTTTGTTTCTTTTGGATATATACCCAGGAGCAGAATTGTTGGGTCACATGATAGTGCTGTGTTTAGTTTTTTTGAGAAACACTCATTTCTTCCCTGGGTTATTGCAGAAGCTTCTCAGCTGCTGTCACTGCTTCTAACCTTGTTCCCTTTCAGCCTTAACCAGAATAGTGATCCTTTAAATATGTGAGTCAGACAAGATGGAGACCTCCAGAGTGGTATGGGCTGACACTAAAAATGTAAAGCTGATGATTTCACTGCTGTACTCGCCATCTCTCCATCTCATGCAGAGACGAGAGCTGATGCTCCTGTGCAGTCTCTCTGCAAACTGATCTCCTTTCTGTTCCTGGGAGGCTTGCCGCTCTCCTGCCTCAGGGCCTTTGCACAGGCTGGTGCCTCAGCATGGAATGATCTGCCTTCGGGTATCCTCCTGGGCTCCACCCCACCTTCCTTCATGTCTCCTCTCAGATACACCTTCTCAGAACAGCCTTTCTCGTCCCCCGCCTCTCCACCTCCCTGCGGCTGCAGTCCATGACTCGACTTTATGCTGTCCTTACCCTGGTTGTCTCACATACACTAGAATGTATGATCCATGAAACCTGGTGGGTTTTTTTTTTAAAAAATAACAGTCTGAGGAATGTCTTTCATGTTTTATCATTTTTTTTAAACTATTGTCATTGAAGTATACTTGATTTACAATATGGTGTTTAGTTCCAGGCCTACAGTGTAGGGACTTGTTTTGTTTTTGCCAATTACGTTCCATTATACGTTAGTACAAGACATTGGGTATAATTACGTGTGCTATACAGGAAATGCACAGTAAATACAGTAAACACTCGTCGCTTATCTGTTTTTTGTATAGTGGTTTGTATCTGTTAATCCCTTTCTGCCAGTTTGTTCCTCTGCTTCCCCCCCCATAGGTAACCGTAAGTTTGTTTCTATGTTTGTGAGTCTGTTTCTGTTTTATGTAGAGATTCGTTTGTATGATGTTTTAGATTGTACATATAAGTGATACCATAGGGTATTTCTTTCTCTGATTTGACTTCGCTAAGCCTGATATTCTCTAGGCCTATCCATATTGCTGCAGATGGCATTATTTCATTGTTTCTTTTATGGCTGAGTCCTCCATTGTACGTATCTAGCACGTCTTCTTAAGCCAGTCATCTGTTGATTGATGGGCCCTTGGGTTGCTTCTCTGTTCTGGCTGTTGTCGATAGAGAGAGCAGGGGTTTCCGTCGCCCTGGGTTCCGTGTGGAATCTCTAGTGGCCTAGCGCAGTGCCTGGCCCCTGGCAGGCGGTCCGTGACAGCACGTGCTGACTGCGGGAATGCGGTCTCTTCCTCCCTTCAGGCTGGTGCTGGGCTGGGGTGGGGTGGCCGTGGCCAGGTGGCGGCGTGGATGGGTGGGAGCCCCAGGGGCAGGATGTGCACGGGCGGGAAGGGGCTGCTCTCCCAGGGGCCGTATCCTCAGCTCCTCCCTCCTCCGCAGCTTCCTGCCTGCTCAGAAGTTACTCATCCTCCGGGCCTTGGGCCAGCAGCGTGCTAGAAATTGGCTTTGGCAAAACTTGAGAGGGACACGAAGCCATGTTGGGATTTGAATACGGTGGAATTTTAGGGTGAAATGAGCACTCTCAGATCTCCGTCGTTTCGGGAAGCAGTGCCTGGAACTTCATTTCAGAATTGGTCGGCCGTTCTAAAAAAGTAACAGGAGACACTCAAGAAATCCTCCCACAGTCGCTACAAAGGGCCTGCGCCCTGAGAGGGCTGCGGGCAGAGGCTGCCGAGCTTTGAGCGTAAACGGAATGGGGACACACTTTGGCTAATTGAGGCTGTGACTGCCTTGTGGTGTTTGGGGTCAGTTTTGTTCTCTGAGCGAGAATTCTGGGCATCGCAGGGATCTGGGGCAGTAGAGATCGAACACAGAAGAAGCACACTTCGGAAAAATCTCAGGGATTAATGTTTATTCTCTTCTACTTATTTCTGGTAAGAATCGTGTTCTCTTTGACGAAATTGTTGCCTGTAATCACCCTTGACAAGCCTGTCTCTATCTGCTGAGTCGAGACTAGAGTCTCTTTTATGTGGGAAGCCTGGAGGAGGGGATGGCAACCCACTCCATCAAGTACTCTTGCCTGGAGAACCCCCTGCATAGAGCAGCCTGGTGGGCTACAGCCCGTGGGCTTACACAGAGTCAGACGTGACTCATTACCACGCGTGCATGCACCGCCTCTGGGCATATCGGAAACCCTAGAGGAGTTTTTACAGATGACACTGTGTGTGTGTACGTGAACATATGTGTCTTCAGAGACTGATACAGTACACTTCTGTATCTCCTAGGGGTGAGACAAATGACAGAAAAGGGATTTAAAAATATGATGCAAATTTATTGTCATTTGCCTGTTGCTCATTCATTAGAAATGAGAAGATACATTTAAAAACAATCACAAAAACCCCCTGAAGTCCTCCCCTCTGCTCACAAGATAACTCACTCTTAGTTTTTGACGCGCCAGCTTCAAACATTTTCCCAGACAAGTGTATAATATGTCACAAAAATAGAATCCTATGTAATACTATTTATATGTTGTTAGCTAGATATACAGTCATATATACTATACATATGAAATACAAATGGAATCACAGAAACGTAAACAAAACTGGAGTTACAAGGACTTCCCTTGTGGCTCAGACGGTAAAGCTTCTGCCTACAATGCAGAAGACCCGGGTTCGATCCCTGGGTCGGGAAGGTCCTCTGGAGAAGGAAATGGCAATCCACTCCAGTACTCTTGAATCACAGATACATAAACAAAACTGGAGTTATAGATATTGCCTGATTTTTTTCACTTAGAATTATTGTGAACACTTTTGTCCATGTCACTAAATATAGACCTACATTATTGCTTTTTAAATTATTTTTTGAAATATGTCCTTATTTTTGGCTGTGCTGGGTCTTTGTTGCTGTGCACGGGCTTTCTCTTGTTGCCGAAGTGAAGTCGCTCAGGTGTGTCTGACTCTTTGCGACCCCATGGACTGTAGCCCACAAGGCTCCTCTGTCCATGGGATTTTCCAGGCAAGAGTGCTGGAGTGGGTTGCCATTTCCTTCTCCAGGGGATCTTCTCAGCCCAGGGACTGAACCCAGGTCTTTCGCATTGCAGACAGGTGCTTTACCGTCTGAGCCACCAGGGAAGCATCTCGTTGCCATAAGCAGGGCTGTTCTCTAGCGGTGGCTCCGGGGCTCTTGAGCACAGGCTCAGTAGCTGCGGCACACGGGTTTAGTTGCTCTGTGGCCTGTGGGATCTTCCCCGGCCAGGGATCGAACTCCCACCTCCTGCATCGGCAGGCAGATGCTTGACCCCTGAGTCCCCAGGGACGTCCCGGTATGTGTTTTTTACAGCAGCTTGCTAGATACGTGGTAGGTATAATTGTAACAGAGCACAGTCCAGCGCAGCCCTTAGCAAGGGGCAGATGCTGTGCCCCAGTGCCCCTGCACCCTGTTACCAGGCAGTGGTCACCCCTGGACCACTGGTGTCCATGAGCCACCAGCAGTGGTCCTGCTCAGCCATTGGTCGGTGCCGTAGTGGGCCCCACCCACAAGCTACCAGCTGTCAGTGAGCAAGGGTTAGGGAAGCCCTTCCAGCCAGTGATCGGTGGAGTGGCGGTCCTCAGCTGGAGAGCGAGGTCAGAGGCATCCTGCCTGGCCTTCTTCCTGGGGCCTCCAGTTCAGCAGGCCTTGGGCCAGCGGGCGAGCTGGGGGCCCCAGGGAACAGGCTGGGGGCTGTGTCCTGCAGTGCTCCAGGGCCCTCCAAGGCCGCTGGCCTGGTCCAGGCCTTGAGGCAGCATGAGCCTCTCCCGCCTCCCCGCCTCTGCGACCTGATAGCATTGGCAGTTGGCCTGGGGCGGGGCGCGGTCTGGTGGCCTGAGGGCCAGTTGGGTTGGGCGCCTGGCCAGCTGGGCAGGGTCGGGGGACCTAGCCCTCAGGTTAGCTGCCAACTCAGCTCTGCCTCTTCAGCCAGGATTTTGGCCTCAGAGGGGGTCAGTCATGCCTCAGGACAGAGAATTGCGTTTGTTTGATGGAGATTTATAGGAACACTGTCACCTGATCGTGACCTCAGGAACAAAGGCTCTGACACCAAGACGTCTGCAACACCTACCCACACTGCTCTGTCCCCGCCCTTCCTAGAAGAGGGCTTGGTGAAAGCTTTTGGGAAGTTTGAGGTTCTTAAGGCAAGACCCACCCATCTCACTGCAGGGCCCTCAATACACCTGTCTCTGTTCCAAACTCAGATAGCAGTTTGGGCATCCGGCACACAAACTTGCTTTTCGGGAACATAATCGTTTTTCTTCAATAAAATTCTGAGACATGTGGTCACATACTTTTTTCTCTGACTTGTGAAGATGTTACCAGAGTATTAAGACTTAGATAGAGAAATCTAGTCCTATTTAGCTATACTTTAAAAGAATTGCAAATATTGGGGAAAAATACCTGAAGTTGAAACTGTCATAGCAAATTGGGAGACATGGTTACTAGTTATTGGTATATATTGGCTTAAGCCCATTACCTGCTTTATGTACAGCCCTGGGCTAAGGTAATTGATCTTTCCAGAAATGACCTGCTTTAAGCATTCCAGTACATCAAAGGCAGGCGAAGTTATCTGTATAGTTATGGTTCTACATGTGCTTCGATCTGAGTGTTTATTAAAATATTTGTTCTGTGATTGTCTTCCAAGAAATCAAAAATTATTTATACTTGGTAACTGCCATTTAACCAGAGGACTTAGTTAATACTCTTTTTTTTAAATCCCAAACTTCAAATAAACAGGAGTTTACTATGATTGCTTCTTATGTTCAAACTACCCAAGATAGTTAAGCCTGTGTATGCCTTTATCATGGAGTTTAGATGTATAGGTAATGCAAATTGACAAGAAGTTAAACTCTTTATGTTAATGCTGTTATGTTGCTAAATTGTGCCTGACCCTTTGCGACCCTGTGGACTGTAGCCCACCAGGCTCTTCTGTCCAGGGGATTTCCCAGGCAAGAATACTGCAGTGGGTTGCCATTTCTTCCTCCAGGGGATCTTCCCAACCCGGGGATCGAACCTGTGTCTCAACTACATTGGCAGGTGAATTCTTTACTGCTCAGCCAACAGGGAAGCCCGTGGCCATCATTACTCTGATACTATTTTGCTGGAATGGACTGGTCTGGCTTTAGGATTCTTGGTCGAGACTTTCTCAGATTGTAAGTACCAATCCAAAGCCTTCCCCACCATGGCTGCAAAGGGGAGTCAGCCATCAGGGTAGACGATGGCCCAGGGCCTTCTCTGGCCTTTGCTAGCCTCTGCTTCCTCTCTAGTCTTGGTCACCAGCCAAGTCATAAGAAGTGGGCCCCTGACAGGTTTCTGTGTCCCTCAAACAAGGTATTTAAGACACTTCATTATCTTATCAGAAATAGTTAGCTTTAAAATGCCATGAATCTTTTCTTGCTAGGGTTAGATCAGAAAATGTTACACATCTGTGAATTCTCCAAGACTAGGTGATTTAAAAGTTGACTTTAATATAAAAATAAAATATTTAATATTTAAAGTTAAAATTTATTAAGGTTTAGTTTTTCAGATTCATTTTCTAAACACAAAAGGAACGCAAAACTGGACCCTGTATTTAATAAGCAGATTTTTTTATTTTCAATAGCTACATGGTTAAGGTAGTAATAGTATTCATTATCTTGATGATCTGTTAGTAATTTTTAAGGAATCTATTTCTAAACATGATTCCAACGCAGATTTACTTGGCAGAATCCCACAAGCCAACAGAATTGCAGTTATCAGGTCGTTTACTCTGTGGATTATGATGCATATGAGTTCTCTGTTCAGACAGGTCCTACCAGTTCTAATTTTTCTGAAATACACTTTGAAACTTACCTAGTAAATAAGGTCAGTGCTCTGTGGGTTTTTTGTTTGTTTTATTTCTGTTTGTTTCAGTTGTTCCTGCTAGTGAGGAACAAAGGAATCTACAGGAGAGAATTAAGGGGATGTAGTCTTAGAAGGAAGAGGTAAATGACTGAAGAATCACCGGTAAAGAAGTGATTCATGGCATAGGAAGCCTTGTACTGGCCAGGTTTCTCCTGAAATATTGTGCTAAGTTGTTCATTACTTATAAAAGCGTGTCCGTAACAATCAAAATTCACATGAAGGAGACTGTGAATGGAAAGATGATGTTGGGGGTGGGAGGGTGGTGGTTAAGATTGTAAAATCCTTTTTCTTCTCCAGAGAGTTGAGAGAAGAGTTGGCTGCTGAATAACTGGTCTCCTCATTTTAGGTGAAGGATTAGGCTTATCCGTGTCGCTCCAGGAGACCTCACTAGGATCTGTGGGCAGAAATTGTAGGAGTTGATTTCAGTTCTCTGAAAATAAGAAATGTCTAACGTGAAGAATGGTCCAACAATGGGAAAACAAGCTCCCAGGTGAGAGAGTGAGCCCCCAGAACTAGAGCTGAGAGGGACTTGGTCTTTTGGACAGTGAGTTCTTTTTTTTTTTTAAATGCAAGCAAGCTGATTTTACTAAGACCTGAAAAGTGATAGGACACTGAACGTTACAAGTAGATGGGGAAATTCACATTCTAAACATTTAAAGAGAAATACGATTTCCCTAGACAAACAAATAAGTAAACCATCCTATTTAAAGTAGAATACCAGGAGAAAGCTTTGGTGAAGTCAGCCAGTCTCAGTTTTATGATGACAGGGTATCAGATAAGTATAAATCAATAAAATATCCTCACTTCAGTCTGGCTTACCCCTAGGGTCCTCAAGATAGCTTAGCTATAAATCCCCCTCTACTTCTGTCTGTTTCTATAAGGCAAGATGTAATGGCTAGCCGAGTGTTTTATGTCTATATTTTAATAAAAAATATTTTATTTGAAATCTTAAGAGAAAATATAAAACAAGACAGAATAATGTAAAAAGGACGATGAAGCCCTAATAATTCACACCTGCCTGTTGTCTTAATACAACAATTTCTTGAACTATGACGAGGAGGTGAGATTTGGAAAGCCCACAGGTCCCTTCCACTTCTGAAACGTTAGAATTTTATAATTGGCTAGTGAAATCCCCAAACCAAATGCTTAGTCAGAAAAGTCTGTTTCCTGTCATTTAGTTAAAAGGAATTTAAAGAATTTTCTAATAAAATTTCTGATGGCTTTTGCAGTTCCTTCCTGCAATGACACAGTAGTTCACTTGAGCCTGGGTTGCACCCCAGTGCCGTAAACATTCTTCTCCCATCCCCCCGCAAAATTTTTACTAAAATTTAATCTTTATTAACGTACCTAAGGATGTAGATTTACAAAAGAGAATATCTCAGTGTGAGAATTCTATCATAACATAGTAACAATGAAAAACTACAATGTCTAAGAAGTTGATGCTGTTAAAGGAAGTGGATTTCTGTGACTTTTCCAAATGGTTTGTTCACCTAAAGATATAAAGATGTATTTATTAAGTGATTCATCATAGCAATGTGTGTAGAAACAAAAAAAATATGATAGTGGATAATGTTCTTGAATATTTATTGTTGGTGTTTTTAAATTTTGGAAAGAGCAATTAACATGAAATCTATGCTCTTAACAGATGCTTCAGTGCCCACTAGAGTATTGTTACTGTAGGGACAATATTGTACAGTAGACCTCCAGAACTTATTCATCTTGGTAACGCAGCCTCCATGTCAGCACCTACCCATTTCCCTTGTTCCCTCGCAACTGCCATTCTGCTCTTGGTTTCTGTGAATTTGACTGTTTTCGATGTCTCATCTAAGTCCTGTAACGGGCTTGCTTCACCTAACAGACAGGTTCATCCATATTGTTGTCAATGACAGGGTTTTCTACTTTTGAAAGTCTGAATAATATTCCATGTGTATGTAGGTCCCATATTTTCTTATTGTGTAAAGAAACAGAAGGAAACAGGCGAGGATAAAAACTAGAAACCGTTTATGGATTTGCTGTTGTTCACTTGCCCAGTTGTGTCTGGCTCTGAGACCCCAAGACCCCCAGCACGCCAGGCTTCCCAATCCTTTGCAATCTCCTGGAGCTTGCTCAAACTCATGTCCTTTGAGTTAGTGATGCCATCCAGCCATCTTATCCTCTGTCATCCCCTTCTCCTCCTGTCTTCAATCTTTCCCAGCATCAGGGTCTTTTCTAATGAGTTGGCCCTTCACATCAGGTGGCCAAAGTATTGGAGCTTCAGCTTCAGCATCAGTCCTTCCAATGAATATTCAGGGTTGATTTTCTTTAGGGTTGACTGGTTTGAACTCCTCGTAGTCCAAGGGACTCTCAAGAGTCTTCTCCAGCACCACAGTTCGAAAGCATCAGTTCTTCAGTGCTTAGCTGGGCCTTGTTTATGGTCCGACTCTCACATCTGTACACGACTACTGGGAAAACCATAGCTTTGGCTAGACGGACCTTTGTTGGCAAATAATGTCTCTGCTTTTGAATATGCTGTCTAGGTTGGTCATAACTTTCCTTCCAAAGAGTAAGCGTCTTTTCATTTCATGGCTGCAGTCACCATCTGCAGCGATTTTGGAGCCCCCAAAAATAAAGTCTGACATTGTTTCCACTGTTTCCCCATCTCTTTGCCACGAAGTGTTGGGACTAGATGCCATGATCTTTGTTTTTCGAATGTTGAGTTTTAAGCCAGCTTTTTCGCTCTTCTCTTTCATCTTCATCAAGAGGCTCTCTAGTTCCTTTTCACTTTGTGCCATAAGGGTGGTGTCATCTGCATATCTGAGGTGATTGATATTTCTCCCGGCAATCTTGATTCCAGCTTGTGCCTTATTCAGCCCAGCATTTCGCATGATATACCCTGCATATAAGTTAAATAAGCAGGGTGACAATATGCAGCCTCGACATACTCCTTTCCCAGTTTTGAACCAGTTACTTGTTCCATGTCCAGTTCTAACTGTTGCTTCTTGACCTGTATACAGGTTTCTCAGGAGGCAGGCAAGGTGGTCTGGTATTCGCATCTCTTGAAGAATTTTCCGCAATTTGTTGTGGTCAACACAGTCAAAGGCTTTTGCAAAGTCAGCAAAGCAGAAGTAGATGTTTTTCTGGAATTCTCTTGCTTTTTCGATGATCCAGTGTTTGTTGGCAATTTGATCTCTAGTTTCTCTGCCTTTTCTAAATCCAGCTTGAACATCTGGAAGTTCTTGATTCATGTACTGTTGAAGCCTAGGTTGGAGAATTTTGAGCGTTACTTTGCTAGTGTGTAAAATGAGTGAAATTGTGCAGTAGTTTGAACATTCTTTGGCATTGCATTTCTTTGGAACTGGAATGAAAACTGACCTTTTCCAGTCCTGTGGCTACTGCTGAGTTTTCCAAATTTGCTGGCATATTGTGTGCAGCACTTTCACAGTGTCATCTTTAGGAATTGAAATAGCTCAGCTGAAATTCTATCATCGCCCCTAGCTTTGTTTGAAATAATGCTTCCTAAGCCCCACTTGACTTTACACTCCAAGATGTTTGGCTCTAGGTGAGTGATCACACCATCGTGGTTATCTGGGTCACTAAGATCTTTTTTGTACAGTTCTTCTGTATATTCTTACCACGTCTTCTTAATATGTTCTGCTTCTGTTAGGTTCATATCATTTCTGTTCTTTAATTGAGCCCATCTTTGCATGAAATGTTCCCTTGCTATCTCTAATTTTCTTGAAGAGATCTCTAGTCTTGTCCATTCTATTGTTTTCCTCTATTTCTTTGCAATGATCACTTTGGAAGGCTTTCTTATCTCTCCTTGCTGTTCTTTGGAACTCTGCATTCAGATGGGTGTATCTTTCCTTTTCTCCTTTGCGTTTCACTTCTCTTCTTTTCTCAGCTATTTGTAAGGCCTCCTCAGACAGCCATTTTGCCTTTTTGCATTTCTTTTCCTTGGGGATGGTTTTGATTACCATCTCCTGTACAATGTTACGAACCTCCATCTATAGTTCTTCAGGCACTTTGTCTATCCAGTATGATCCCTTGAATCTATTTATCACTTCCGCTGTATAATCATAAGGGATTTGATTTAGGTCATACCTGAATGGCCTAGTGGTTTTCCCTACTTTCTTCAATTTATACGTTAAGATGGTGGTATTCCGGGTGAATTTTTACTCTTGTATATTAAGCTACTACTAATACACTGTTCCAAGAGCCATATTATTAGATTGGTGCAGACATAATTACCGTTTCGGACTGTGAATTTTAAATCATTATAACTAGGCTCATATACATCTTTATTAATCAAAAGAGGAATCATTACGATCAACACATTTTTGCCAGTGAGAAATAAGTTTGTTTATTTCTGTAGCATAAACATGCCTGCTTCAGGATTCGGCAAACTCTTGGAAAGCATTTTCTGCCTCCTTCTGGTTGTGGAAGCGTTTTCCCTGCAAAAGGTTGTGAGGATGCTTAAAGCAGTGGTGGTTGGTGAGAGGTCAGGGGAACTTGGGCAGACTTTGGGAGATGATGGGGGACAGGGAAGCCTGGCGTGCTGCAGTTCATGGTCCGCAGAGTCAGACGCGACTGGGTGACTGAGCAACAGCAACAAGTGAATATGGCGGATGAGGCGTGCTTGCAGCCGACTTCGTCTGACTTTTGAAGCATCGGCTGTGCGACACACAGTCAGGCGTTGTCCCGGAGAAGAACTGGGCCCTGTCTGTTGATCAGTGCCGGCTCTAGGCGTTGCAGTTTTCAGTGCATCTCATCAATTTGCTGAGCAAACTTCTCAGAGGTAATGATTTTGCCGAGATTCAGAAAGCTGTAGTGGATCAGACCGGCTGCAGACCACCACACAGGGACCATGACCTTTTACTGGTGCATCGGCTCTGGGAAGTGCTTTGGAGCTGCTTCTTGGTCCAGTCACTGAGCTGGTTGTCACCAGTTGTCAGATAAAATTCACTTGTCTTCACATGTCACAATCCGATTTGAGAAATGGTTCGCTGTTGCGTAGAATAAGACTTCAAAATGACAACACTTCAAAGCAGCAGTTTTTGGATTTGTGTTTAGTTCCTGAGACACCCAGTTACTGAGCTTTTTCACCTTTGCAAGTTGCTTCAAGTGCCAAATGACCGTAGAATGGTCGACCTTGAGTTCTTCAGCAGCTTCTCGTGTAGTTGTAAGAGAATCTGCTTCTTTGACCCACTCTCGATTGGTCGCCGTTAACTGTCGATGGCCGGCTGCTGCGCTCCTCATCTTCAAGGCTCTCCTCTCCTTGGCAGAACTTCCTGAAACCCCGCTGCACTGCACGTTGTTAGCAGTTCCCGGGCCCCGTGCGTTGATGATGATACGAGTTGTCTCCGCTGCTTTATGACCCATTTTAACTGGAATAAGAAAGTCGCTCCAATTTGCTTTTTGTCTGACATCATTTCCCGAGTCTAAATATAAAATAAACTGCAAGTAATAAGTCATTCAGTTCAGTTCAGTTACTCAGTCGTGTCCGACTCTTTGCGACCCCATGAATCGCAGCACACCAGGCCTCCCTGTCCATCACCAACTCCCGGAGTTCACTCAGACTCACGTCCATTGAGTCGGTGATGCCATCCAGCCATCTCATCCTCCGTCGTCCCCTTCTCCTCCTGCCCCCAATCCCTCCCCGCATCAGAGTCTTTTCCAATGAGTCAACTCTTCGCATGAAGTGGCCAAAGTACTGGAGCTTCAGCTTTAGCATCATTCCTTCCAAAGAACACCCAGGGCTGATCTCCTTCAGAATGGACTGGTTGGATCTCCTTGCAGTGCAAGGGACTCTCAAGAGTCTTCTCTAACACCACAGTTCAAAAGCATCAATTCTTCGGCGCTCAGCCTTCTTCACAGTCCAACTCTCACATCCATACATGACCACTGGAAAAATCATAGCCTTGACTAGATGGACCTTAGTCGGCAAAGTAATGTCTCTGCTTTTGAATATACTGTCTAGGTTGGTTATAACTTTTCTTCCAAGGAGTAGGCGTCTTTTAATTTCATGGCTGCAATCACCATCTGCAGTGATTTTGGAGCCCTAAAAAATAAAGTCCAACACTGTTTCCACTGTTTGCCCATCTATTTGCCATGAAGTGATGGGACCAGATGCCATGATCTTCGTTTAAAAAAAAATTAAAGCAAGTAATGTGCATTAAAATTATGTATAAAATAACCACATTTATTTAAGAATGTCTTTCAATATAAAATGGCAAATTCAGTAATGCAAAACTGCAATGAATTTTGTACCAACCTGAATATACATATATATATATATATAATGTATTTTATAGTTATTCTTGCTATTAAGAATTCCCTTGTTCAAAGTAAATATGAAGTTGGGTAGTACAAGTTCCTTAAGTGTAGGACTTGTGAACTTTTCAGGAAGTTGTAAGCAGTGTGATCAGATTGCTGTGTGCTCAGGTGTCATGGGTAGCCTGTTACCATACAGTCTCAGTTACTCAATGCCGGGCCCCCTGCTCTGGTTCCAGATTCTCTTAGCTGCCATTGCTGCCAGCCCCAAGGTGAAACTAGATGCAGAGTTTTAGACTTGAAAAGGACACTTTGGGTTCAACTCCTTGATTTAGTAGATGAGAGTGCTGAGCTGCAGAGAGAGGAGGTGACTGCCCAGGACCCCAGACTTGAGACTAGGAGCCAGACCAAGTGTGCAGGACCTTATTGCATGCACTTTATTATTTCCCTGTGCAGAAGGGGCGAGTCGGACCCTGGCTGCCTCCCTTTGAGGGAATGGTCTGCGTCCAACTACTATTTTTTTGGAACTGTTTGGGTGGAATTTATACCTAAAATGCAATGGAAAAAGAAATAGCAGATTTATTCTCTTACATTATGGTTCAGCATTGAAAAATTAAATCTGTCATTTTGCTGGTCTCAGAAATAATATGTAAAGAAATAATGTGTAATAATAGAGCTGTCCAGATATATATATTTTTTTAATCATGTGCTTCAAGTTCTAATTTAATTTTGAAACATGAGAATTGAGTTGGATGAATTAGTTGTGATTTTCACTTTTTCTTTTGCTTTTTTCTCTCCAAACTTATGTTATATCCTGGGCTGACCTTCAAACATTGTTTTTGTTGTATTATTCCCTCCCTTTCAGTAAAAGGAACTTATGGGACTCTGCATTACTGCAGAATCAAGCTTGCTGCTGCTGCTAAGTCACTTCAGTCATGTCCGACTCTGTGCGACCCCATAGATGGCAGCCCACCAGGCTCTTCTGTCCCTGGGATTCTCCAGGCAAGAATACTGGAGTGGGTTACCATTTCCTTCTCCGCAGAATCAAGCTTAATTTCCGTCTAATTTATTCCTGGTCCTCAACCTCTGGCTGACTTTATGTTTTTAGTTAAATTTTCTGTTACTTTCGTCTCCCTGGAACCCTTTGCTTCAGTAAAGTCATAGCTGATGTCATTTTGATTGCCTGAACACCTTTTCCTCTGCCTTTTTGCTTACCCAACCTTTACTGGTCCCCTCTTTAAAACCTCCTAAACACTTTCAGTGGCCCCAAATAACCTTTCCTTCTGTATTAAAAAACAAACAAACAAACAAAAACCCAAATGTAATTTTATTTACCAGCTTTTGTTATACAGTATGTTTAAAAAAAACGCTCTGAAGTAAATCCCTCCCATCTCAAGTCCCTAGTTTTTCTGAGGTAACCACTGGTAAGTTTCTTTTGGGGCCATCTCATGGTTTTCACTCATGAACACAAAATGGCTGCTTTATCTTCCGGCATCACATTTGCATTTAAGACACTAAGTCCGGGAAGGGAGAAACAAACGACGTCCTGCGCCATATGTGACTTTATTTGTTTAATAAAGCAAAAGCTTTCCCAGATTCTGTTTCTCTCATTGGCCAGATCTGTCTGTGTACATGACTACTCCTGGCTACAAGAACCTCGATTATGCACAGTACATATTTAGTAGGCTCAGTGCTTCCAGTGGAGGTAATAAGAAAGAAGGGATTGGGGAGTATATTTTGAATTAGCCACCAGATTGTGTCTGCCACGCACAAAATGGTAATTATATGTTGGATTTTTGAGACGTTGACTTTATGACAAGGCATTTTACTGTATTCTTCTATTGTTTTGAATAATTTTTCAACTGTTTCTCTTTTGTTTACGTGGCATGTTACTTTAAAATTATGAAAACTACTCCTTTTTCTATTTTAGTAGTTTTAAAAAAATCTCTTCTATAAAGGTGCTTTCAATGTAGATAATGGAAAACTCAATTAAAATGAGTTTAAAGACAAAAGGAATTGATTAAGTCACACAGGGGGACAGCGGGAAGGTAGGGCGGAGTTTGGGTGCAGCTTGAAGGATCCTGGTGTTGCCGGGTTCTGGGTTCATTTCTCTGAGAGCCTCCTTGTGTGTGGCTTTGTCCTTGGCTGGCCTCCTTCCTAGTAGCAGGATGGCCGCACCGTGTGCACCAGAGAAGACTGTGCCTTCATGATAGCTCTCCTCAGTTTCTTTGCAGAAAGTCCACAGAAAACACAGGCAAGGTAACTGCTCATCCTGGAACCAACCCCCATGGTTTCCTGAAGCCTGTCCTTCAAAGACTGAATTGAGTTTTCATCCACGTCTCTGTTTCTTTTATTGTCTTTTAGTACGGTGCATGCATGCTAAGTCGCTACCGTCATGTCCGACTCTTCTCGACCCCGTGGACTGTAGCCCGCTGGGCTCCTCTGTCCATGGGATTCTGCAGGCAAGAATACTGGAGTGGGTTGCCATGCCCTCCTCCAGGGGATCTTCCCAACCCAGGAGTCAAACCCACATCTATTATGCCTGCTGCATTGGCAGGTGGATTCTTCACCACCAGTGCCACCTGGGAAGCCCCTTTAGTGTGGGATCCCTTTCTTGACCTAATTCCTCTTCTCTGTTTCTTCCGTGAACTTTATCCAGCTCTATTACCTCCCCTTGTTGTCTCACCGTGTCCTCTTATTTCACAGAGGTTCAGTTCAGTCGTGTCTGACTCTGAGACCCCATGGACTGCAGCACGCCAGGCTTCCCTGTCCATCACCAACTCCTGGAGTTCACTCAAACTCGTGTCCACTGAGTTGGTGATGCCATCCAACCATCTCATCCTCTGTCATCCCCTTCTCCTCCTGCCTTCAGTCTTTCCCAGCATCGGGGTGTTTTCCAATGAGTCAGCTCTTCACATCATGGGCCAAAATATTGGAGCTTCAGCATCAGTCCTTCCAATGAATATTCAGGACTGATTGCCTCTAGGATTGTCTGGTTTGATCTCCTTTGCAGTCCAAGGGATTTTCAAGAGTCTCCTCCAACACCACAGTTCAAAAGCATCAATTCTTCAGTGCTCAGCTTTCTTTATAGTCCAACTCTCAAATCCATACATGACTACTGGAAAAACCATAGCTTTGACTAGACAGACCTTTGTTGGTCAAAGAGGTTATACCTTTTTAAAAAAAAAAGTCTCATAGAGAAACGTTGGTTCATAAATTTCAAATTCTTTGTAGTGTGATTTCTCTGGTGTGTTTTCTTTTGTTGTTGTTCAGTCGAGAGTCATGTCCAACTCTTTGTGACCCCACGGGCTGCAGCATGCTGGGTTTCCCTGTTCTTCACTCTCTCTGGGAGTTTGCTCAAACTCACGTCCACTGAACTGATGACGGTATCGAACCATCTCATCCTCTGTCGCCCTCTTCTGCTCCTGCTCTCAGTCTTTCCCAGCCTCAGGGTCCCAGCATCAGCTCTCACATCTGTACATGACTGCTAGAAAAACCACAGCCTTGACTGTGAAAGTGAAAAAAGCGAAGGTGTCCGCCACTCAGTTGTGTCCAACTCTTTTGTCTTCCAAGGTCCATGTAGTCTATAGCTTTGGCTGTACTGACCTTTGTTGTATAGTCAAAGCCACACTGCAAGATCAAACGAGTCAATCCTAAAGGAAATCGGTCCTGAACGTTCGTTGGAAGGACTGATGCTGAAACTGCAATACTTTGGCTACCTGATGCGAAGAACTGACTCATTGGAAAGACCCTGATGCCGAGAAAGATTGAAGGCAGCTGCCTTAGAACACTTTGTTACCAGCCTCCATCCGGAGGGTCCTTCTCTTCCAGTCTGGGAGGAATTGATGCTGTGAAATCAGTGTGCTCAGGACCTTCTCACTTAGTGTGTGTGTGCTCAGTTGTGTCCAACTTTTTGTGACCCCCTGGACTGTAGCCCGCCAGGCTCCTCTGTCCCTGGGACCTCCCAGGCAAGAATACCGGAGTGGGTAGCATTTCCTCCTCCAGGGGATCTTCCCAACCCGGGGATGGGACCCATGCCTCCTGCATTGGCAGGCGGATGCTTTACCACTGAGCCAACAGGGAAGCCCTTCCCGCTCAGTTTCTGAACAGACGTGACTGCGCGACTGAACCACCGCATGAATATTTTAAACCTGTAACGTTAATCAAACAAAAAACCCTAACGGGATGGAGACATGCTCACCTGAGCCGAGTAAAACTCACGTTTTGAAAGTGCTGTCCATCACAATTTGAAGCACAAAGGAACATACTTTCATAGTAAATAGAAATTCAGTAGAGGGAGGAGACTATGGCAGTTATGGGATGTCTGCTAGTAGGAGCAGTGTGCCAAGTGTTCAACACTAAGCAGGGGACCCCAGGAAGCTCTTGGTCTGCAGGGGAGGTAGAACCATGCGTGACCAGAGCAGGCTGTGTTTAGGGCCCTGCTAAGAGTGCTGGCATCTGTGGGAGGAGCCACCTTTTGAGGGTACTGTCATCGTCCCCCTTTTCCAGAGACAGAGAACTAGACCTGAGGGGTTAAGTTATATGCCTCAGTTCACAGAGGTACTTCCTGGCAGAACCAAGATTGGAACCTGCTTCTGACGAAGTCCTGGCTGCCAGGATTGCACATGCGAAATATTTATCACTGCAGTCCCCTTGTCCACAATAATCAAAGTTAACTTCATATGCCTCTGGAATAATCGATGAGTTATATCAAGTATTTTGTGTGTCTCTAGTGAAGTACTGTGTTTGGAAGGTCTTGTCCCTCAACCCTGCTTTGGGATTTTGTTCTTTTAAGGGTCCAGACAAAGGTCACTTTCTTTATGAAGCTTACACCTGAGTCTCTTCAGAAAATAGGTTTTTCCCATCCTCTGCCTCCTACTTTTGTCTGTAGTTCTCGTGGTCTGTCCCTAGTAATGAGCTCTTCAGGGACAGGGACCATATGGGCTGCATCTCTGGACCCGTCCTCTGCGAGGCCAGTGATGCGGGTTAACGTGAAGTCCTGTCCATACTGTTTTTTGGGTGTCTTGCTTCCTGTCTATCTAGGGTTCTGAAGACAAGCACGCAGTGTGTGCAGCCATGAAAACTGTATCTGGCTTGGGTTTCACTTGTAGGTTTTTACCTCTTTCATGACCCTGGGCAGGGTGAATTTCTATCTAAGGCTTGGTGGTGGGAGTCAGGTGTGTACGGAGAGCGCTGGTAGATAGCTCTGCCTCCGGAGCTCAGCAACCCTCTTTTCATCTTCCTTTTACTAGTAGTAATGATAGTAATAATAATCATAGAATTATGGGTGGTACATTTTGTGTAGTGTCTTCTATCAACAGCCGAATAGCACTTTTTGGGTCTTTGAAATATTCTCACATTCATGTTCTCAGTGTACACTGTAGGCACTTAAAACTTTTATAAGCGCCCATTGGGCAGCTTGTTCAGACGCGCTGTTCTTTGCGTTCAGTGCATTTACGAGTGAGAATTGACGGTGTGATTTCTCTCTTTTGTGAAGAAGAGTGGGCCACGTGCCAGATGAACAAGAGGAAAGGTCCAGAAAGAGTTCATGCGTTGTTTTCCTCTGTGGCCTCCTCAGTCTATTAAAGCTGGCAGCTGATTCTTTCATTAATCATGACATTAAAACAGCAAACACATTGCGGTGCTCTGGCAGAGGGTGACTGGAAGGTTCTCTTCCATAAGCGGAAGAAGGCTTCTGCTGGGTGTGTCATCCCTCTGGAGGAGGATGTGTGGGTTACCTTTCCCGGTGGTTGCAGGTCACATGAGAAGTGGTTTAGCCTGTGCCCTGAGGCCTTGTACCTTCAGCGGGTCTGCAAAGAAAGTAAGGTGTTTGGGTGTTGTTTGGGGTTGCTGTTCAGCTGCTCAGTCGTGTCTGACTTGTGTGACCCCATGAGCTGCAGCACTCCAGGCCTCCCTGTCCTTCACCATCTCCCGGAGTTTGCTCAAACTCGTGTCCATTGAGTCGGTGATGCCATCCAGTCGTTGCATCCTCTGTCGCCCCCTTCTCCTCCTGCCCCCAGTCCCTCCCAGTGTCAGGGTCTCTCCCAGCGCTGTGGCGTGGACACTACTATGTCTGCAGGTGCAGCGGTGTGCTTTCTCATGTCTCCCTTTATCTTTTTAAAACTTGTTCTGCTGGGGAGGTGGGGAAGAGAGAGCAGGGGTAGATCGGCATTGCTGCACTGCAAATCGGCATTGCTGCCACGAGCGTCGCAGTATTTCTCTTCTTGGCAGCCCAGGGCGCAGGACTGTGCCTGCCCCCTCCATCGTTGAGTAACCAGGGTGTCACAGAACGCTGAGAGGCTTTCAGAAGTAATAGGATTATACCTGAAACTCTCAGGGGTAAAGTGGTTATGCAGCGTAACCCTCTGGTAACTAGCCTCCCCTGGAACTAGACACAACTGGGAATTTTAGTGTTTTTCGTTCTTTTTGGAGGGAAGAGCCAGATTTTTCTAGATAGACCCAGTGTTCTCCCCAAAGAAATGTAGCACGGGCACTTGAGGCCTCTCACTGTTGTTGTTGCTGTTGTTGATTCACATGTCAGGAAAATGAGCTCAGCGAGATATCCTTCATACCTATCATTGTAATGAAAAGTGTCTCCAGCGTGCTCCCCTCCCGTCTCTCTCTCTTTTTTTTGCCTGGAGGTGCAGCTCTCATTCCTCTCCACACCCCTTCAGTAAGAAAAACCAAAGGAAACTTAGGAGCTCAGCAGAAACAACCGTAACTCATCATCACCATCATTTAGTATATAAAATATGCAGCTCTTCTTGAGATTGCAAATGAAAGTGGCTGGGTAGGGGCGAGGGGAGAAGGGGGAGAGAGGAACTGTCCAGAACCTGAGAACTTCAGGGCTGACTCAGATACTGTTAGAGGTGGAAGAGAGAAGAGTGTGTTTATGAAGTGGGGTGCAGGCGGCGAGGGGAGGGGAGTCCTGGGGTTGGGGGTGTGGGCAGACGTGGCGCTTCTTGCTGCTGGCTGCAAAGTCCTGGACCCTGTTTGTCATGCCAGGGGCAGGACCTGCTTTTGTTTCATTTCAGTAACGCATGGGCGCATGAGTAGTCTGTGTGATTTTCGCGTATTTGACAGCCTGTAGGGTGAGAGTGCTAAATTTTTAACTGAGTGCGTGTTATGATTGTCTTTGAAAAGTTAAAGAAAAGGTGTGTGCCCAGGTCCCCGTCCGGCTTGAATTACTGAACTGCCGGGGGAACCACCAGCCTTTCCTTTCAGAAAGGCCAGTGGGACGGCCTCCTCCAGCTGCAGGAACCGGTGAACCAGCAATAAAGCAACCTTTGCTCCCCCGTCTTTTTTATGGATGTTTTTTCTGTTTGAGGTTCTTTGGGGCTGGGCGGGGTATTGTCTAGCCTGAACAGGCCCACTTCTCCTTGTGGGAACAGAGGAAGCTCCATCCTTAGGAAGCGTGGTGGCCATCACCCCCGCTTTGTGGGCACCTTGTGGTGGGTCGCGGTGACCGCCAGGCCCGTGCCGGTCAGGGGAGCTTCCGTCTACCCCTTTTGCAGACGAAGAGACTGAAGCCGGGAGATGACTTCCTTGACCACCACCCCGTGAAGGTGGGTCTGAACAGAATAAGACCCTGGCGGTTCTGACTCGGGGTTTGGTGCTCTCTTGTGCTGGGAGACCAGCGTGAGGTTCCGAGAGCTCGGGAAACTGGGGCTCCCCATCCCCTCAGCTTCCACCTTCCGTCTCCTCCTTTAGGGGAGGGGAACCACTGCCGGCTGCACCTGGAGATGGCCGGGGTCGACCGCCCACAGCCCTTTCCTGCTTTGCTTAGTCCCAGCACCGCACCTTCCTCAGGGTCCAGTTCCCTCCCCAGGCCTGGGGTTCCTGTCCCCAGGGTAGTTGGCAGTGAGTGCTTCCCTAGAAGGCCGGGATGTCACCTGTCCCACTAGCCCTGCTTAGAAGCCTGGTTCTGCAGAGCCGCCCAGCTGTCCACGCTCTCTGCCCCGGACGCCCCTAGACTGCACCCAGAATTTGGGGTGTCCCACTCCTCCTGGCTTTCCTGTGCCCAGCTTAGGTTCTAGAGCTCTTCCTTCTGGTTGGTTCTTTTTGACAAATCATTCACCTACCGGGTGCCGGGCACGGCGTCGGGTGCTGGGGAAGCAGTGGTTCAGAAATCCGGGGGCGGGGGCCTCAGTCACAGGAGCCCACGCGCTCTGCATCCTCCGGCAGGAGGGGCCCCGTGCCCCTGAAAACCCACCGTCACCAGCCGGAACCGGACGGAGGGACCGGCGACCCTGCCCTGCTTCTCCACGGGTTGCTCTGTCCTGTTCCCAGGGACACCGCACGTCCCTGCCCACGTGGGGGTAAAGAGGAATCCTGGTGTGCGCGTGTCTGGTGTCTGTATAGCTGAGTATTGCTAGTGGACAGAATCTTAGTCCCATTCTGACCACAGAGCACCCGTAGTTTAAGGAGAGAGGCTGAGAGCGAGGGTCCATTCGCCCCTTCCATGTCAGGCAGGACTGGAGCTGTGTGAATCTGAGTGAGGGAATCACTTCCCCGTGGGGAGGGAGTTAAGCTGCTTCTTGGGTTGATTGATGTCACCCACAGGTAGCTCACTGGGGTGCCCGTGAGCTCTGGGCAGTGTGGAAGGCAGGGGATGTGAAGCTCCGTTCAGAACCCCTAGGGCATTGCTCCAGGACCTCAGGGGCTGGAAGTGTGTCGGGATGACGTGTGGACCTATTTTCAGACTGCACTGAGTCTCGTTCTTTTCCGGGTATGAATTTAAAATATGTCTATCTGGGCCCCACCCCAGATTTCCTCTGCCAGATTCGGGGCCCGGCATCCATAGCTTCCAGGGCTTCCTGGTGGCGCTAATGTTGGCCAGGGCTGAGACTGTCTTCCTTCCAGTGGCGGGATTTCTGGTGAGTCTGTGACTGAGGTGTCCTCACAGACAGAGCATCAGTGAGGAACATCCACAGGATGATGGCAGGGCCGTGCTGGCAGGTCCATCCTTGGAAAAACTGGATTGCTTGTGTTGTGAAGAGAATTTGATGGTATTGACCTTCACTTGATTTAATAGAATGTCTTCAACCAAAACATTTCATTTTATTTCATATTTCCAAAATAGAGTTGACTTTGTGGGGAAAAAAAAAATCTGAACCATCTGCTTGCTTTTTGAAGACCTTTTCATCCGTCTTTGGTGTTTTTTAGGTCAGTAATTCATCCAGGAAAATTTAAATACATACTCTTGTAGACAGTGCATGCTTAGCCGTGCAGTCGTGTCTGACTCTTTGGGACCCCAGGGACTGTAGCCCACCAGGCTCCTCTGTCCATGGGATTTTCCAGGCAAGAATACTGGAGCAGGTTGCCATTTCCTGCTCCAGGGATCTTCCCAACGCAGGGATTGGACCCCTGTCTCCTGTGTGTCTTGTATTGCAGGCAGATTGTTTACCCACTGAGCCATTGGGGATGTCCCATAGGCACTGAGGCATATCCAGAGAACAATAAGACATGGGTCTAACTTTAAAGAGATGACAGTGTGGTGAAGAAGATGAATTTGTTTACAGCTGTTAAGGTACAGTTTTCTTACAGATGCATGTTAACTCCCCATTGCAAAGGATCTCGTTTCCTACCTTTTATTCAGCTGCTTTTTGCAAATCTACCATGAAACTCATCCCTTGCAAGTTAACAGTTATTGTGGACTTCAAAAACTCTTCTTACTTTTGGTTAAAAGAAAGACCCTGGGTAGAGTGGAAAACCAATGCTTCCGATCCCAGATCTACACTCTCTGTGTGAGTTTGGACAAACTTCTCAGCCTGATATCTGTTTCCTCATTTATAAAACGGTGATAGTTATTGTTGTCAGTCGCTCAGTCGTGGCTGACTCTTTGCGACCCCATGGACTGCAGCACGCCAGGCTTCCCTGTCCTTCACCATTTCCCAGAGTTTGCTCAAACTCCTGTCCATTGAGTCGGTGATGCCATCCAACCATCTCATCCTCTGTCGTCCCCTTCTTCTCCTGCCCCCAACCTTTCCCAGCATTAAGATCTTTTCCAATGAGTCGGCTGTTTGCATCAGGTGGCCAGAGTATTGGAACTTCAGCTTCAGCATCAGTCCTTCTAATGAATATTCAGGACTGATTTCCTTTAGGATTGACTCGTTTGATCTCCTTGGAGTCCAAGGGACTCTCAAGAGTCTTCTCCAACACCACAGTTCAAAGGCATCGATTCTTTGGTGCTCAGCTTTCTTTATAGTCCAACTCTCACATCCGTACATGACTACTGGAAAACCCTTAGCTTTGGGACTATACGGACCTGTGTAGGCAAAGTAATGGCTCTGAGTTTTGTGCTGTCTAGGCTTGCATAACTTTTCTTCCCAAGACCAAGCGTCTTTTAATTTCATGGCTGCAGTCACTGTCCACAGCGATTTTTAGCCCAAGAAAATAAACTTTGTCAGTTTCCCCATCTCTTTGCCATGAAGTGATAGGACCAGACACCATGATCTTCGTTTTTTGAATGTTGAGTTTTAAGCCAGCTTTTTCACTCTCCTCTCTCACCTTCATCAAGAGGCTCTTTAATTCCTTTAAATAGTTGTGAGGTTTTAACAAGAAACAAGCTACGTGAGAACCTGGGGCTCCACCATGTGCCACGCCCAGCACGTAGTAGGAGCCCTGTGTCTTTCTGTCCCTTCGGCTTGGGGAACCTGAAGACAGTAGGCAGTGATTCTCTTGAGCTGCACCAGCCATCGATTACACTGATTACCTGACTAAGGAGAAGGATTCCAGGAAGGGTTTGCTGAGCTAGACCATGGTTTTCCGGCAGCGACATTACTGCTGTTTCGGTCAGATGATTCTTAGCTCTGGGAAGCTGTCCCGTGCGTTGTGGCGTGCTTGGCAGCATCCCTGGCCTGTCTCCACTAGATGCCAGGAGTCCTGTCCAGCTGTGACAACCAGGCATCGCCAGAGTTCCCCTGGGCTGGAGGATGCAACATGGCTCTGTTTGAGAGCCACTGGATTAGATCCTCTGCCTCTGTTCTGTGTGATGGACCCTATCGCTCTGTCTCTTACAAGCATTTAAGAGTTTTTGCTCTTGGTTAGAGAAGGGCGAAGTAGACCTGCAGCGAGGCTGCTCCGTACCTACCCGAGTAGTGGGAATGAAAAGATGGAAAGTGCTGGCAAGGGTGTGGAGTGTCCTGAGATCCCATACACTGCTGGCAGCAGAATGCACGTGCTTGGTCACCCAGTTGTGTCTGACTCTTTGCAACCCCTTAACCATAGCCCACCAGGCTCCTCTGTCCATGGGATTTCCCAGGCCAGAATACTGGAGTGGCTGCCCTTTCCTACTCCAGGGGAATCTTCCTGAAGTTGGGATCGAATCAGTGTCTCCTGCGATTTCTGCCTTGACAGGTGGATTCTTTACCACTAAGCCACCAGGGAAGCAGGCGTCTAAATTGGTACAAATGCTTTGGAAAGCTGTTTGACAGTATCTTCTTAAACTGAACGTATGCTTGCTGTAAGACCTAATGTATCTACTCCCAGATGTGTGTGCTACAGAAATGCAGTCAATGCTCACCAAAGATGGGAACTAGAATATTTGTAGGGGCCACAATTTATAACATCCTCCATGGAGAAACTACCTCAGTGTTCCTCAAATGTAGAATGAAGTGTCTGTTAGAACACTGGAATACTACACAGCCGTGAAAAGGGTGGCGCTTCACCTTCATGTAAAAATAAGTATTAAAAAAAAATCATAAATATGAGTGCAAGAATTTAATCACACAGAAGTACATACCACATTATTCTGTTTGTATCAAGTGGTCAAACTGATCAAATGCCCTTAAATATTAGGATAGAAGTTACCTCATGGGATAGTTGCTGGCAGGGGCACCAAAATTCTCTGTTGAAAAATAGGTATAGTGTCTCTTCTGGACTGGATCCTAATTGGTTAAAAGGGTAATTCTGGAGGTAGAAAAAGGTGCTCAGTGAATGAAATACTGTGAAGGCAAATTGAACTGCTGGGTGAAGACTGAATCAGAAATCGGAACTCTCACGAACATTGACCTTCAGATATTAGATATTTAGGAATTTTCTTCCATTGGACTTCTCCTGTTTTTACCAGTTAGTTCTGCCCAACCTGGCAAGAATACATCTGTGGATAATTATAATTTGTGAGAATGTAAATATCAGAATAATATTTTATTTATGATAGTTCTTTGGGATTTACTGAACTAAATTGTAATAATGAAAAACCACTAAAATAATCATTTTTGTTCATAAGGAAACATTTGTTTCAAGCACATAAAGCACTAGTTTAAAACTAGAAAGTTATAATGTTTCCCAAACGATTTCTCCTTTCTTGAGAATGCTAATTAATTTTTCTAAAATTTTAAATGTATTTTCTTTGACCATGCCACACGGCCTGTGGAATCTTAGTTCTCTGACCAGGAATGAATCAAACTGGGCCCCTTGGCAGTTGAGAGCACAGAGACCTAACCACTGGGCCAACATGAATTCTAACTCATTATATTCTCTTCCTCAGTGCTGGTTTAGTCTGATTTATTTAAAACAGCAGTCCCAGTCTGCGCTTTTAAACGCTATTTGTATCTTGTACACTACGTCACTTCAGCTGTGTCTGACTCTTTGTGACCCTGTGGACTGTAGCCTGCCAGGCTTCTTTTTCCATGGCATCCTCCACGCAAGGATCCTGGAGTGGGTTGGTGTGCCCTCCTGCAGGGAGGTGAACCCACATCTCACGTCTCCTGCATTGGCAGGCGGGTTATTCACCACTAGTGCTGCCTGGGAAAATGTTCATCAAGCAGATTTCCAATTCACTCATTCGATCTCAAGTGAATTGGTTTTTGTTAGGATGTTATTTTAATTTTTGCAAAGTTTAGTGAGAGTGGAACTGTTTGTTAAAAGATATGTACTGTGACTTTTTAGATTAAGAGGCTGGTTGTGTTTAAACTCAGAAATCAGGCGATGTGCTTTCCCAAAATTGTCTTTGCAACTTAATACTCACCCCTAGAGGGTGCTGTTGTATTGAAAGTTTAAATCCTGGTTTCGAAGAGCCATTTTAAGTTTTTTAAAAAATATATGTATTTGTGTTTAAATCCCATTATATTACCGTAATTATCTAGTTATACTTAACAGAAGTTGAGAGTGCGTGGCTTAGAAATAGAACTATTTTATACACAGTAAAGGTCGAGACATACAGCTTAATGGCATTTGCTATTGTGAAAAATTTTGACAAAACATTGCCAACATTTCCTCATCATTTCAGTGTGAGCAACTCCAGGTTAGAGAAATAAGCAATGTTTCGTGATGCATTTAGGAGTTCTTTCTTTGAGAGGAAATCTAACAGAAAATAATTCGGTTCAGTTCAGTTCAGTTGCTCAGTCATCTCCGACTCTTTGCGACCCCATGAATCGCAGCAAGCCAGGCCTCCCTGTCCATCACCAACTCCCGGAGTTCACTCAGACTCACGTCCATCGAGTCAGTGATGCCATCCAGCCATCTCATCCTCTGTCGTCCCCTTCTCCTCCTGCCGCCAATCCCTCCCAGCATCAGAGTCTTTTCCAATGAGTCAACTCTTCACATGAGGTGGCCAAAGTACTGGAGCTTCAGCTTTAGCATCATTCCTTCCAAAGAAATCCCAGGGCTTATCTCCTTCAGAATGGACTGGTTAGATCTCCTTGCAGTCCAAGGGACTCTCAAGAGTCTTTTCCAACACCACAGTTCAAAAGCATCAATTCTCCAGTGCTCAGCTTTCTTCACAGTCCAACTCTCACATCCATACATGACCACTGGAAAAACCATAGCCTTGAGTAGATGGACCTTAGTCTTCAAAGTAATGTCTCTGCTTTTGAATATACTATCTAGGTTGGTCATAACTTTCCTTCCAAGGAGTAAGTGTCTTTTAATTTCATGGCTGCAGTCACCATTTGCAGTGATTTTGGAGCCCCCCAAAATAAAGTCTGACACTGTTTCCACTGTTTGCCCATCTATTTCCCATGAAGTGATGGGACCAGATGCCATGATCTTAGTTTTCTGAATGTTGAGCTTTAAGCCAACTTTTTCACTCTCCTCTTAATTATTCAGGTCCAAATCCTTGATGTGTGAGATGTTTGAAAATAACGTATATTCGTATTGGTATATGTGTTTTGTTTTGTTTTAATTCAACACTATACTGTTGAAGAGCCAGTCTTTATAAACTGGTAGAGGAGAGATGCAAACATTATCTCCTCATCTGCTTTATTTTAGAATTAAGTGCAAGTGTAAACCTAAGAAACAGTGGGATAAAGAGATGAAGCCTAGCTAACCAGGGTTCTTGTGGGAGGTGGGATTTTTTAACTGAGCCTTTGAGGGGCCACAGAACTTTGTATTCTAAACGGTTTTTAAAAGAAAAGAAAGTCTGGTTCCTTAACTCTCCTTTCTTACCACTCAATGCTGTTTGTTTTTACTTAAACCCTCTTCTGTGCTTTCCCTTCTCACCACCTTGTCGTACATTGATAATGACATAAAAAATGACAGTACTTTGACCAGTGAAGCGTTTCACAAACATTATCATCACCATCATGTTGTTACTGTTCTTATCATACCGAAGAATGTATCCACACATACAGACATGCTGTTAACATGGTGTTTTTGCACACCCAGCTTTTTGGTTAACTGATACTGTAGACCAAGTTATTACGATCAGCTTGCTTTGTTCATTTGGTAGAGTCTTTTTGACTATCATCCACCTATTGGGTTGAAGTGATTAAAAAAATAAATGTGTGGGAAGGAGAAAAATAAACTTTAAAATGAAAGCATTAGTGAAATATGTTCCTTAGAATTCTGGACAGAGGAGAGCAGTGGAATCCACTGAGGTGGGGGCGGGAACCAAGGAGTCCTGTCGGGTTATTTACACTTCCTGGGGTGTCTTTGAAGAAATTATTGTCAGACTTGACATTGAAATCTTCCCTGCTCAGCAAGTGTGCTAATGAAAGCATTTTATTTTTTAACAAGTGTGTGGAGAGTGGTTTTGCTCATTTGGCTTTTATGCGGCAGCTCAGTTTTGCTGTGCCACTCTATACTGGTAGTCAAGTTTCTAGCAAATAGAACCACTTAACCTAGTAATTAGCCTGGGCTTCCTTCTGTCATCATGTTTCCCATCGTTATTCCACAAAGAGGCTGAGACGCTGCCGTAATGAACATTTATGGAGCCCTTATTTTATGCTGTGGGGAGGTTGGTTTTCCTTTTCTCCCAATACTAATACATGAAATAATTAGTGAATAATAGAAGACAAAAAGCATATGCATACAGGTCCACGTTCTCTGAAAGTTTAAAGTACAGGGAATTTCTCCTTGTAGGCTGCTTTCCTCAGCCCCCCAGATTTACTGAGATATAATTGACATATACCACTGTATTGTGAAGTGAAGAACTAAAGAGCCTCCTGATGAAAGTGAAAGAGGAGAGTGAAAAAGTTGGCTTAAAGTTCAACATTCAGAAAACTAAGATCATGGCATCCAGTCCCATCCCTTCATGGCAAATAGATGGGGAAACAGTGTCAGACTTTATTTTTTTGGGCTCCAAAATCACTGCAGATGGTGACTGCAGCCATAAAATTAATTAAAAGATGCTTACTCCTTGGAAGGAAAGCTATGACTAACCTAGGCGGACACGGCTGAGCGACTTCTCTTTCACTTTTCACTTTCACGCATTGGAGAAGGAAATGGCAACCCACCCCAGTGTTCTTGCCTGGAGAATCCCAGGGACGGGGGAGCCTGGTGGGCTGCCGACTCTGGGGTCGCACAGAGTCGGATACGACTGAAGCGACTTAGCAGCAGCAGCAGATAGCTCATTAAAAAGCAGAGACATGACTTGCCAACAAAGGTCTGTCTAGTCAAGGCTGTGGTTTTTCTAGTAGTCATGTATGGATGTGAAAGTTGGACCATAAAGAAAGCTGAGCGCCGAAGAATTGATGCTTTTGAACTGTGGTGTTGGAGAAGACTCTTGAGAGTTTCTTGGACTGCAAGGAGATCCAAGCAGTCCATCCTAAAGGAGATCGGTCCTGAGTAATCACTGGAAGGACTGATGCTGGAGTATTGACAAACTCCAGTACTTTGGCCGCCTGATGGGAAGAACCGACTCATTTGAAAAGACCCTGATGCTGGGAAGATTGAGGACAGGAGAAGGGGACGACAGAGGATGAGACGGTTGGATGGCATCACCGACTCAATGGACATGAGTTTGGGTAAACTCCGGGAGCTGGTGATGGACAGGGAGGCCTGGTGTGCTGCAGTCCATGGGGTCGCAGAGTCGGACACCACTGAGCAACTGAACTGTGGGCTTCCCCCGTAGCTCGGTGGGTAAAGAATCTGCCTTCAATGTAGGAGACCCAGGTTTGAATCCTGGATTGGGAAGATTCCCCTGGAGGAGGAAATGGCACCCCACTCCAGTACTCTTGCCTGGAGAATCCCATGGACAGAGGAGCCTGGTGGGCTGCAGTCCATGGGGGTGGTAAAGAGTCAGACACGACTGAGAAAATACAGATATACACCCATATACACACATGTGCGCTCATGTCTTCTTTGGAGAAATGTGTATTTAGATCCTCGGCCCTTTTCTTTTGATTTTTTTTCTTTTTATATTGAGTTGCATGGACTGTTTATTTTGGAAATTAATCCCTAGTCAGTTTCTTCGTTTGCAAATATTTTGTCCCATTTTGAGGGTAGTCTTTTTGTTTACGGGTTCCTTTGTAGACTGTTCTTTAGGACAGATACCTCATCATAAACATCTTTAAATCTTACAAAGTTCTAAATGTTTGGAATTTTTCAGTCATTAGTTGTTAAATCTAAATCCAAAGGACATATCATGGTGTTAAGAATTAGATATAACTGATCCCTTGCTTTTGCTTCACCAGGGCGTATTTTGTCATCATGCGCCTGCTTTTTTAAAAGTGAGGACCTTCCTTCTCCCTCACTTTGATTATTTGAGAAATATAGTCTTTGTGGGTAATTTAGAAATGCAGAAAAATCTAACAAATGCCCACACCGCCAAGATAGCCACTGCCTATGTTTTGGTGCACTTTCCGATCTTCTAAATGCATCTGTGTATATTATTTTTTCTGTATGTGTGTGTATACTTATGAACACATAAGCAAAATTGGTGTTTAGTGTATCTACTATTTTTAAATTCTGTTTTTATTTGCTTGTTTTCAGTTAATATATGTAGCTGTGTTATCACACGTTTCGAGTATGTTATCTTCCTGTCGTCATGTAGTTTAGAGGGAATTATAGTGGTTGGATGCTCTTCTGTCTTTGATAGACCACCATTTTCATGCATTCCCTGATTTTTGGACTTCTAGGTTTTCAAGCTTTCATTATCGTCAATGAAAGCATGATAAGCAGCTTTATGTAATTCTTGTGGACTGTTCTGTAGAATGGTACTACCTGCTTATATTACCACCAGCACCAACACAAATTCCGGGGGCAGCTCACCTCACCAGCATTAAATAAGATCGAAATGTCTTTGTTGCTGGTTTAATCTGGCAGATGGAAAATCACTTACTTGTTTAAAACTGGTGTTTTTCCCTATTTTTTATTGAGATCGAATAGGCTTTTTAAAATTATACTGCCCTTTGTCTCTCGTGTTCTTTGCTCATTTAAAAATAATTTTTAAGACTAGATTTTTTTCTGGTTTTCTATTTTCAAACATGCTTTATATATCAAGAATAGGTGTCCTTCATTCACCATAGTACACGTTACAGGTATGTTTTTTCTGTTTTCTGTTCTGCCTCTCTATTCGGCTTTGGCGTTTTCAGATGTTAAAAAACAAAATTTATATATTCAGATTCTTCAGTAGTTTCCTCTGTGATGTCTTTCTTTGATTTTTTTCAGGCATAGAAAATGTTTCCCCATTCCAAGTTAGGTCTCATCTGAACATTTTCAGACAGCTTTTTAAAGTTTTTTTTTTAACAGGAAAAATACTATGTGTGTTTCATGTTTCTTATTCTGTTTATTTTTATTGGAGTATAGTTGATTTACAGTTTTGTGTGAGTTTTGGGCATACAGCCAAGTGATTCAATTATACACACGCATATGTATTTATATATGTATGTAGGTGCTGAGTCGTGCCCAGCTGTTTGTGACCCCATGGACAGTAGTCCACTGACTCAGGGACTGAACCTGCATCTCCCGCGTCTCCTGCTCTTTACTGCTGAGCCTCCAGGAAAGCCCTACATATATACACACACATATATTCTTTTTCAGGTTCTCTGCCATAATATAGGTTATTACAAAATACTGATTATAGTTTCCTATGCTATACAATAGCTTTATGTTTTAAGCATCTGATAGATCATATTTCTTCATCCTTAAAGAAAAACCTTCCACCTGATTTTCTGTGGATATAATTTAGAACCATCCTTCCAGTTTCCTTAAGAACAGTCCTGTTGGTACTTCTCTTGTTTGTTGCTGTGTGTAGTTGCCAAGTCACATCCGACTCTGTGACCCCATGGACTGTAGCCCGCCAGGCTCCTCTGTCCAGGGGATTTTCCAGGCAACAGCATTGGAGTGGGTTGTCATTTCCTTCTCCAGGGCATCTTCCCAACCCAGGGATTGAACCCATGTCTCCTGCTTGGGCAGCAGGTTTTTTTTTTTTTTTACCACTGAGCCACCTGGAAAGCCCGTTGGTCCTTTAATTATGACAATCTGAGTCAGTGAATGAACCTGAGAAGCATCGACATTTTCCAGTGCTCTGATTTCTTAATGGATGTGTTGCCTATAACTAAAGCTTGATCAGAATCTAGGTGAGTGTTCCCCACATCCGAGGACTGGTCCCCAGTAGACGCTGACAGACTCCAGTCTGAGAATTGTTGAGTTAGATGATCCAGTGTGTGTTGGGAGTAGGGAGTAAGACGGAGGGTCTGCCTTTGAGACGTGGTATTTGAGGGCTGCCCTGTGCCAGACTCCTGCACGAGCAGCTGTGCTTACGTGCAGAAGGCATGGCCCTGGTTTCTAAAGCCTAGGCTTGATTGGGATGGAAGCATGTCTGCGGGCAAGTGATTGCACAGAATGGGGAGTGAGGACTTGGAGGGACAGGGGCCCTGCAGGACAGAAGCAGCTTGTGCCAAGTCTGGAGAGAAGAACAGGTGTTTGCTGGCAGACAGGCTGGAAGAGCCTTTCACAAAAAGGCAGCATGTGCGTGGAGACATGAAATGACACGGTTTTTGAGTGTCGCTGTGGGTAGTTCCACGCTTGAAGCGGAAGGCGGAAGACGCGGGGAGCTGGGGTGGGACAGGGCCAAGCACAGGGGACTGACTGCCCTGCAGAACCGGCAGGTGTGACCGCCGCCCTCCAGCACGGGGCTTCTCAGACCGGAAGATTTGCAGGAAGTAAGGTGACTCTGCCGCATTGCTATAGAAGTGTCTGCCTGCTCCCTCACCTGTTCTGTGTTTCTCTGAGCAGGGTCACACTGGCATCCAGGTCAGCGGAACAGACATGATGAGGACCAGGGATATATATATATATATATGTTTTTTTTTTTTTTCCTGTGGCTCATTCTTCCGAACACAGCTCATGGTGCACTTGTGGGCCTGTGTCCACATGAGAGGTTGCCTCTCGGAGACTGAGACCACATTGTCAGTGACATTGAATCATTAAAGTGAAGTCGCTAAATATTTTACTCATATATTTACCACTGGATTGTTTGAATCTGGTTCAATCATTGTAGTTTAAAACGAAAACTTTTCTTCTCAAAATAAGTATATAAAATGAAGTATCTAAATCGAAGTATCTGAAAGCAGGTGATTTTTTTTTCCCCCCTCTGAGATAAAAGTGGTGGTTCTCAGCTGCATGACAGAACTGCCTGGGACTCTTTAAGAGCAACCCCAGTGCTGGGCCCCAGCTCCTCAGATTATTTTGGGCTACACCCTCAGCATCAGGACTTCTGAAAGCTCTGCCCCAATTCTCAGGTGCCTATCAGCTTTCTCTTGTGTGGGGTCCACGATTGAGAACTGATGTCAAAGAGTATAGTACCATAATTGTTTTCCAGAATCACCTGCGTAGTTGAATCCAAACCAAAACTGTCAGTTCAACCCGACTCTACCTAAAGGTATTAAGTACAATAATATAAATCAGATGTGTATATTAGAGGCTACAAGAGTTTTCTTCTGAACTTCTCCATTAAGTACCATCAAGTATTTTAATTGCAGTTGATGATGTACCTATTTTTCAGATTCTAGACTATATAATCTAGCATAGATAAATAGCCTTATAAACTAAAGCTTGTGAAATGTCGATTCCTCTGTTGCCTACTTCACCTGCTGTTATTCCAGTTACTACTGTTGCAACAGCAATGGCAACTCTTTTGGGTGTCGTATTTATCTCCAAATAAGATTTAATTAGCATAACTTGTCATAAACATGCCTATTACCCAGAGTGCAACTGTTGCTAATCTTTTAACATACAAGCTGTTGAAAGTACTTATTCAATTCTTATTTTAGATTATTAATGTTAGGTCTTGGTCTACAATATAGCATATCCCTTGATAATTTCTAAATCTCCAAACAGCATATGGTAATATTAGTACAGAAACACTTCTCATGGTAACTTACTAACCTATTCATGGTGCCAAAAGCTAGCTGCCATCTCCAGAGAGAAAACTTTTTTTCCCCTTTATTTTGCTAGCATGATCTTCTCGTGCTGAAGATTCTGAACATTGAGTCATTTACTGATTCAGTAAACAGCTTTTGGACATCACTTGTCTGGATGTTGGAATGTGACATTTAAGGTCCAGGTCCTACCAAGACATGGCAGCATGATACTGAGCCTCTGATACACAGATGGAACAGCTTTGTTAGGTGCGAAATAAAAATAATTTTCATCCTTCCTACCCACTGTGTCCCTTAGGCTTTCTCCTTTGGATCCAAAGTCTTAAACTTCCTTAAACTCTCCTTCTCTCTTCCCCCTTCTTGTGTTTTAGACGGTTATAATATTAGGGAATAAAACACTCTACAAGTAGTTCTACCAACTATTTTGGGAGCCATAGACCATTATTTAATCCCTCTGAGCCCCAGTTTCAGGTGCTGTAAAAAGGTGATACCACCCCTGGCCTGTTTATGTGAGCTGTTATGATGGTTATGAGAGAAGTTATATGTAAAGTGTAAATGCAAAGTTGTAAAACAACTTTTAAAAGAGAAGGAAAGAAAAAAAAGATAAAGGAAAAAATTTAAAAAAAAAAAAAAAAAAAAGCGTGGTCTGCGCACCACAGCAAAGCTGCTTGGGTTCCTGAAACCCAAAAGTGCAGCGGCAGCAGAGTTAAATTCCACGGAAGTTTTGCTTCCATGATGGATTTCTGACTTTTTTTTTTTTTTTTAGCTCAGCTCCTTGGGGGGGTGGAAAAAAAGGCGACTTCCTGGGTTTTCTGTTCCCTCCCCTGGTGTTGCAAAGCGGCAGGGCGGCTTCCTGTCCAGAGCCGTTCGGCCCTGGGCCCCTCTGAGTGCGGGGACCCCCCCACCCCCACCCCCTGCCCGCCCTGGGCCCCCACCTTCTCTTGATCTCCCTTGCAAACACTCGCTCCATTTAGAGCCGGAGCCTGTGCAGAGAGCATCCTGCCCCTCGCGGCGCCCCGGGGATGCCAGTGAGCATGCTCCGCGCGCCGGGAGGAGGCCGGCCGTGCGCATTCGAGTCATTCCAGGCATAGCCGGCGTGTCGGCGCGGCGGACTCGCAGCGGGCTGTGAGCGGCGCGAGCGCGGCTTTGTCCTGGGAGATGGGCCGCGGGCTGCCCTTCCTCGCCCGGTTCTCCGCTGCAAGACACCCCCGTACGTTAGGCTTCTGAAAACGATTTTTCTTTTCCTTTTTTTTAAATGCTGGATTGACGATCCGGTACGCATACCGTCTGCACACGAGCCCTCGAAGGGTTTTCTTTCTGCAAGTTCGATTTGGTGTGCCTGTCTTTTTTTTTTTTTTTTTTTTTTTTAAGACTTTTACTGACTTTGTTTTGATCCGAGGCCGGGCCTCCGTCTTCTGTGAAGTTTTTTTAAAGAGGAGAGCCGGGAGCTCCTTAGCCGTAGTTGACTTTGGGAACTGTATTATTTTTTTTTTCCCCGGGGGGCGCAAGCAAAGAGCTGGTTTTCTGTGCTAGCCCGATCAATGCTATTTATGAAGATGGACCTGTTGAACTACCAGTACTTGGACAACATGAACAACAATATCGGCATTCTGTGCTACGAAGGTAGAGACCGTCCCTTCTAGAAACTGCCGCCCTGCTGGTTTTTGGGCAAGGCCACTCCTCTCCCGGTTCCGATCGCCTTCTGTGCGTTTTGTTCTCATTTCTTGGGACTTTCAGGGTGCTCTGGAAGGCAAGCGGTGCTTTCCTCCGTACAAAGTGATGTTGTTTGTGTCTCTTAGGCTTCAGGGTTACATTGGAGAGGGCTGAGGGGCGGGAGGCGGTGAAATATATACATTGGTAAAACCTTGGCTATTTCCTCGCGACTCCTCACACTTTAAACTCTAGAAAGATGTATTTCTTTCCTTTTTTTTTTTTGGAAGTCTGTTGGTGTTTTCTTTAGAGGAAGAACTAGGACCCAAGCGAAAAGTTAAAACATGTCGGATTTTCTTTCTCTCTCTCCTTTTTTTTTTTTTTTTTTGCTCTGATACTTAAACATACACTGTCTGCTGTAACAGTATTCCTGCCGTATTCCTACAGCCAGTAAGCGCTTTGGATGTGCATATAGAGGGGAACAGAAAGTTACAGTGAATTTTTGTGTTGGGGAGCAATTGTCCCAAACAATGAAGTTTTTTTTTTTTTTTTCCTTCTATTCATTTCGGGGGCCCGGAAGGGCACCCATGTCACGGAGCACAGACTGGCTCTTTGTCTGAATTCCCATTTCCTGTACAGCTCCGGGAGGGTTCTGACATTGAGGGATGTTCCCTCCACACTCCATTCCCTTGTGGAAGCAAGCGATTGCACAACCCACCAACCAGTAAGCTAAATTTAAAAAAAAAAAAAAGAAAGAAACCCTCTGAATTCTTAATGTTTATTACCTCCTACTAAACTGTGAGGTATTTCCCCACTGCTGGGTAGTATTTCAAGCTGTCTCTGTTAGTAGTAAGAAGAGAAAAGGCGATTTCTTAATCTCCTGGAACATTACGTGCGATTTGAAAACGTGGTAATGGTCTGAGTGTTGAGTAGTCGCAGACACTCCAGGGGAATTCTACCAGGCAGGGGAAGTGTTTGTTTGGTTTTTTTTTTTTTTTGTAACCACATGCAAATCTGATGCAGCGGGAGAAATTTCCATGTTTTCGTCCTATAGTGAAACTGAGCATTTCTCTGGAAAAAGAAAACATGGAAGAAACTTGGGAGGGTGACCCGATCCACTTGTGTTTTCCATGTTAAAAAAAAGAAAAAAAAAAACCAACCAACTTTAGGCCTGTTTCCTAAGCACTCGAAAAGTTACCCTTTCCCCTTCAAGGAAAGAAAATTCATTCTGTTTTTGTTTTTACTTTATTGGATAAACTTACATTTAAAGTTGCCTCTTTCTGTGGTTTTTGGTTTCTTTTAATCCTTGTACAAGGAAAGTGAATTTTGGTGAATTGCTTCCTTTGAATCTGCTGTTTTAGGTATTATCCTCTTTCTAAAGTCCCTCATTTAAAAGGCAGACATGTTTAGAGTGGTCTAAGCAGCAAGTGATGGGGCTTGTTTCCCCTGAAAGTAACAGATTGCAGTCAGTGTGAAAGAATTTTTTTCTTTTTTTGGTGAACAAGAAATGGAAAACTTTTATGGGTACTTTCTGTGGGGTTGTCTGTGTCATTGAGTAACAGGATATTTTCACAACAATACAAAGCATAATAATCAGCCTCGGAGAGGACGATAGGGATTATTAGGAAATTGATACCACATTAATTTTTTTTTTATATCTGCAGGTGGTGAGGAAAAGCTTACAGAAAGCGGGTCCAGGTTGCTCTGTGGTATAGCGGATACAGCCCACTTAAGAGTGCCCTCCTGGGCCCCCTCCTTAATTAGGAGGAAGAAGCTTTGCTTTTGAAAGTTGAGTAGATACGTGGGACGATGTGCTGTAGAGTCTGTTTGGTTTAAACATCTGCTGCTGTTTTCCTTATTATGAAAGTTAACATTATTTTAACACCAAAATAAATACACAGGAAATGAAGAAAAGCGCAGCAAAATCTGAGTGGTGTTTATAGTGGGCTGTGTATGTCCTAAGTGGTTTTCAGAGCGTAAACACTGCGCACATCTGCTCTGAACCCAAAAGGGTGTTTAGAAGATGGGCATACATCTTTGAAGAGATTTTTTTTTTTTTTTTCTGGAATAAGAAAAGCTGGAATAGTATTGTTCCTTCTAAATCCAGCACTTTCAGAATATTCATTTTATACCCATCTGCGTTCCAGGGAAGTTATTTGGAAAACGGAATGTACAGTTGGTGGGCAGTGTTTGATTTCACTTAGAGCCCAGGCAGGTTTCCCGTCTCTTGAAACTTGGACAGATCCAATTTAAAAAATTTTTAGTTTAAAAAAAAAAGTGTTGATTGTTCATTATTGCTTCGGTCAGCTGTATTCTCTTCTTCAGCTGTTTTAGCATTGTGCTCCACAAAGTAAGCCATGTATCTGCACCATCTTTCCTCAACCTCTCTAGCAACTTAGACACAAATAGGTCTGTTTTAGCCAGCTGTGTCATAGCATACGTGGTCTTCCTGAAATCCCACATTCTGGGTGTAATCCAGATAGCTTAGATAAGGACCTTCTGCTTGGGATCTGCTCCCTGGCACCTGACTTGTACCCTAGAAATCTGCAATCATAATTACAAAGAGAATTAAGGGGAAAAAATGAACCACAAACAGTAGGTCTGGGTGGGGGCCTGCTGGGATAGGAGACATTGATTGTCATAAGGCAGGGAGAATCTGCTTGTGCCTAACTTCTGGAAACTACCTTCGTTGGTGATAAGCCAGTTAGCACACTGGGCTTAGGTATTAATGTGTCTTTTCAAAAAGCTCTGGTTTATTACTGAAATCTTCAACAGTTACCCAGTTCATCATTTGTCCCCCTTCCTACTGTGTGTTCAAATTATACCCATTGAATCCCTGTTTTGCCTCTTATCTCTGAAAAGGAGCCTTCATTCCCACCCCACCCCCCCCCCAAACTCCTGAGAAGGCACCGCTTGTAGATTGAAAGCCTCCTGAAGACAGGGCTTTGTCTCCATCACCGCTGTCATAATCCCGAGTCCTGGCACGGCGCCTGGTGTGGCCCGTGGCCCTCAGGAATCGATGGGCTCAAAACGCCACGAAATCTCTCCCATCAGCAATTGTGGTCGTTACTGTATAATTTAGCACTTAATTGTATACTGTCTCACATTCTTTAATTATCTAATTATTGCCAGGGCTACCCAGGGCCTTAGATGTTGCTTGCCTTGTTTTCCCCAAGGAAGCTGAGGTCCAGAACGGTCAGTTGTCTGTCCTAGTTGATTCCACAAGTTTGTAGCAGGACTGAGTGGAGGAGCGGACCCAGTCGGTGGTTTTGACTGGTCTGTTCTTCTTCTGTACCAGGTTTCCAAAGTTCTGTGGCATCTCCTCGTTGGTTACTCAGACCCCTCTTGGTGTGAGGGAGGGTGGTTTGTCCTGGGGACCGTCACAGTCTGCCACACACGGACAGCATCTTTTGGGGCATGATGAACCGGTTGAGTCCGACCTTGATTCTTCCTTGCTCCGAAACTGGTTGCTGCTCTAGGTTCCCCACCCCGTCGCCATGATCAGGGAAGGTGGGAACCAGGACTCTAGGCGAGGAGCCCCGTTGGCATCAGCCCCTCCTTGCTGCCCTGGCACGGAGCTTTGCTCGACTTCTTTTCCCCAGCCGTGCAAAGGAGGCCCTCTGTAGACGCCAGTTCCCAAAGTTTCCTCAAGGGGACAGGGAGCGGGTTGTCCATGGGCTCTTCTCAAGATGGCTGGTGGTTCTATTTACATAATTACTCGCGCTGAAAGCTCAGGTCCTAATAAATGTGCTCATGGTTGGCCGTGGCTTTAAGCTGCTGTTAGTGATACTTTAATTATGGGTTAAGAGCCATTAGTGTGTAATTTGGTAGAGGAATTCTCCCCCCCACCTTTTTAATTTAATGGTGTGATTTATATTGGGAGAAAGTAAGACTAGATTGCATCTTGAGATATTCTGGAAGCTTAGGAGCATTCATTCTAAGTTCCTGAACTTTCTTAAGGTGTTCCTTGTTTCAGAACATAATTATCCCTGGTTTCATCACAGGCTGCATTTAAGATGATTTTCTGGAATTGAGAGGAAAGCACAGCTTGGGTGGTGGAGTCCAGTGAGAGCCCCTGCTTGGAGGTGTGAGCAGGGCCCCAGGGCCGGGCGACTGCGGGATTTTTGTTTTCTGCCAGTTTAACCAGCAGCAGTTTCACGGAGTCCTGCTTCCATTGTTCTTTGTCTAATGAACTCAGAGACATCAGGAAACTTAGGAGCGTGGGGTACCAGCCAGTGGAAAGGGGCACAGGGCAGAGCTGTGGCTGGGTTCGTCCCCAGCCCCGAATTTCAGCGGCCAGCTTCACCCAGGGGTGTGTCAGAGGTGGGACGTCTGTAGCTGTTTTGCTGTGGAAATTCGTTCTACCGTGGCTTTTAATTTGTAGGCGAGGGTCAGAAGGGAGGGGGGAGGGGAGGGCCGGGGGAGGCTGGGAGGAGCTTGGCTAAGGAAACAAGCCCAGGTGAGCCCCGGAGCTCTCTGGCCAGGACCTGGCCAGTTGGGCCTCTCCTTCTGGTGACAGTTTGAGGGGAAAGGGTGACCGACCGCCCCTTCTTCCTCTCAGCTCCCCTCGCCCTGCCCTCTTCTGGAAGGATTATTGTACTTGGCTGTTTCTTGGAACCCACACAAGCTTTGTTTTGGAAGGCGGATTTCTCTTCCTTCCTCCCTCCTTCCTTCCCTATTGTCTGCAGGCCTTCAGTTCCTACAGGGTGTTTGGATTAGTCAGCCTTGAAGGCAGATTTTAAAAAAAAAGAAGAAATGCGCTGTGAGAAGAGAAAGATTTGAAACCTCTCCTCCTTATTCGGCTTTTTATTGTGAGGATGTTGTAGAAAAGTGGGTTGTGTCCTGCAGAAATCAGATCCAGGCTTAGCACCTCTGCATGTACACAAGGGTATAAAACCAGTCTTACCAGGGCTTGTTTCTGACCGTATCTGTTTGATCTCTGCATATCTGAATGTTTATTCCGTGACAGTTTATACTGTGTGGTCTCTATGTATATACTGAGCTCTCACTGGAGCTGAGCTGCAGTCTTGTTCAGCAAGGGCACTTTTATCTCACAAAATAGTCCCCCCCGCTTTTATTTTTTAATAAACTCATATATCATCCTCCTCCACACCCCCCAAAAAACTTCACCCACTTTATTTTAAAAGCAGAGTTTGAAAATTTCATTTTCTGCTTTGGTCTCTTCCTCTCTGCCTTCCCAAATGTTACATGTTCTCCTAAGTTTTAAGGGGTTGTTTCCATCAGTTTGCTTTCTGATCCTTTTTTTTTCTTTTTCTTTCTTTCTTTCCTAGAATTCTGTAGATTGTTTTAGTTTCAGGGTATTGTGTACAGGATATGTTTTAATCCGAACCATGTGAATCACTACCCGTTGAAAGGATGTTTATTTACGCTAAATAAAATAGAAAATCTCTTCTTAAAGTTGTCTTTAATTTGTGGCTATTTATATGATCTTTCCGAACTCTTAACATTTCACCCCCATCTGTTTGCAAAGACGTCTGTAAACATAACAAACAAGTATATTTAGTGAGTGAGTCGAGAAGACTCAGTGTTGTGCCTTGTCACCCAGCATCCATTTCTCATAAGCATGTATGGAATGTTGCTGCTCTGCTGAGGAGTGTGTTAGGCCTCTGGGTTGATCTTTCTGCGTGTGTGTCTGGCTGGCTGTCTCTGTGCCCCTCTGTATTGCTCTCTGTCTCTGCATTTCTCCGTCTCTTAACACTTTTCATTATGAAACATATATACACCTGAAAGTGCATAAAACACATGTGTTGTTTATAATTAAAAATATAACCAACCTTGTCATGATCACCAGGAGAAGAAAGTCAGTCGCTTCCTCCAAGCTCTCTCCCAGGCACAGTTTCTCCCGACCTCAAGAGGTCATCACAGCTGCAACTGGCTTTACTTTATACTTTTAATTACCTATGTGCGCCATTCCAAACAGACTAGCTTAATTTTGTCTGTTTTTGTTTTTACTGGAATTCTTCTCTTGTGTCTTATGTATGAGGTCCTCTAAAGTAGTGGCCACGTCCTAAGAGGTTTTCTTCTCGCTGTGAATACAGCCTGCTCCCCGGGCGGGCAAGGGGGTGCCTCACACTGGAATATCCACGGAGGTGCCCTCCACCCTCCTCACTGCCCTGTTTCTCCGCTGTTAATAGACCTGGTGACGCTTTGGCCTGAACTGGTTTTTTTTTTTTCCCAGCCAGTATTTTGGTCACAGTCTTTACCACCTGTTAAAACCCTCCACCATCCGTGTGTCATGGAAAACTGCATGTCAGAAAAATTCTGCCCAGTTTCAGAGAGCACAGAGCAGGGAGGGACACTTCTGGAGGTACGTAGCTTAATTAGGACCCGAACAGAAACTTCGGTCCTGCGTTAATTAATAAGCAATTTGCTTAAAGGGCTGAGACATGTCACAAGTCAGCTTTGTCACAGCGCCAGGTTTCTTGGGATGGTGATCCAGGGACTTTCAGATAAACAGCGAAAAGCTTACATTGTTCCAGCGCTCAGACAATGCTCGACATTGTATAGACAGGGCTGCCAGCGAGCAACCGAGGGCTGAAACAGTCGTGGGTCGGCCTTATGCGCCGTCTGAGATGGTGAATGGAGAAGGGTCACCCATATGGATCGCTGTTGGTGTTCGGTTTGTGTCTGCTTTGCATGAAAATCGTTGCCTGTTAATTCTTCTCGGCTAATGATTTGATTTTAATAGAGCGAATTCCAGAATTTAATGGCCCGATGCAGAAGTGTGCTGCCAAGCGCTGGAGCGGTGTTTACACTGCCCCCGCTCCAGCTGGAGCCAGCCCGCCGCTCCCCTGAGAGCAGCTGATGAGCGCCCATCTCTGGATGTTCGCCTCCTCCCCTCTTTGGAATCAAGCACATCTCCCCTTAGGTGGCAGGCTGATTAAAGTGAGAGGGGACTAACCTGAACTTTCATCTCATTGTCTACAGCTTTCTCCTGTACCCCTTTCCTCTCCCTTTCTTACAGCGTGTGTCCTTTTAAGCTGTTGCTTTTCCGATGAGCCACTGATAAAACCGATTGGCTGACCCCGCAGAGAACCCTTGTTTTATTTTCCTGATGAAAAGCACTGACCTCTTTGCCAGTGCTTACAGTCACCCAGGAGAGTGACTCGGGCAGCTTCTTAAAGGAATATGTAACAGCTGTGCCAGGCTTGACCTTCTGTTGAGCGGGAGGTAAGAGGGATGGAAAACACCAGTTCTTCTCCATCTAAAACCTATGTGAGGTTTCCGAGCCCCGCCCTGCAGAACTCCCAACTGGGAACAGTTACAACCAGGTACCAGAGATGATGGTGGAACCTTTTTTCTGTTAGAGGCTTTATATCAATAAAGAGGGGGAGAAAGGAAGAGGGGAAAAGGAGCGAAGTGAAATAGAATCCCAGGATTAGCCGAAGACACCAAGTATAACTCCTGGTGTCCAGTATTAAATATAACACATCACTTATATATATATGTGTGTGTGTATGTATAAAACATGAGTGAAAGTCACTCAGTCGTGTCCAACTCTTTTTGAGACCCCATGGACTACAGCTCACCAGGCTCCTCTGTCCATTGGATTCTCCAGGCAAGAATACTGAAGTGGGTAGCCATTCTCTTCTCCAGGGGATCTTCCCCACCTAGGGATCGAACCCAGGACTCTGGCATTGCAGGCAGATTCTTTACCGCTGAGCCACCAGAGAAGGCTATGTAAAATACCATATAAATACATAAAATCCACACACACACACTCACGTGTGCATAGTGTACATGGTTTTATATTGTGTCTAACAGAGAATGGGAGAGAGCTTTCCTGTAGAGGTGGAGGAATCTTTAGACACCGTTTAAGGAGAAAGTAGGGGGACCAACACCACTCCTTGGCTTTCCCACCCACAGGCTCTTCGGGATCCAACTGCCGCCCTCTGTTTCTGCTCACAAGCCCCCACCTTCTGGCCTCAGGGACGTCTCAGTGATGGGTGTCTTTCCTGGGTCCCCTTCCTTTCTTCCTCTCCTGGGTCTCGCTCTTCGTCATCTGCTCACACTCAGGTCTCTCCCAACTTTAAAACGAGAAGCCCAAACCCACCCCTCAACCTTATGTTCTCTTCCTCACTGTTGGACCTTCTCCTTGCCATCCACGTCGCGGGGGGAAGAAGGTCGGTGTCCTGTCCATCCGCTGCTCAGCCCGCTGGCATCTGATTTCTGCTCCCGCCACTCTGCTGAAGCCCTGCTGGGCACGGGCGCATAGCGCCGCCCTGCTGGCGTGTCCCGTGGACAGCTTTTAGTCCTTAGTTTGAGTCTGTGTCTGTGATGCTGACTCCTTCCATAACCTTTACCGTTTTTCATCCCTTGGCTCAAAGACGTACCTCGTCCCCACTCCATCAGGAATGGGGCGCTGTGCGAGGCATCAGCAGGGCTTGTGTGCTCCTGGGCGTGGGTAGGAGGGTGGATGCGAGGAGGCGGGCTGAGAAAGGTTTGCGTGTAGCTTGAGGACGGACTGGGAGGAAACAGGAGAAGTAGGAGAGGGCGTGAACCTGCGGTGGTCAGGGCAAGGGGTGGTGGTAACCTGAGTCACTGCGGGGATGGAGGAGCGGGCGGTGGGGAGTGGATCTCGGAGAGAAGCCTGAGGGGACGTGGTTCTGGATGGGAGCAGGGGAGCAGGCAGAGAGCGGGGAGGACAGGGAGGCTCCCCCAGCCCCTGGCATTTCCAGCTGGAGGGACGGTGCCGCCACTGGCAGAGAGAGGGAATCCCGGGCTGTGAGTTCCCCGAGTGTAGTCGCAAGTATGTTTAGTTTGAAGGACTTTGAAATGAGTATATGGGTCTAGATCTCAGAGGAGTGGGCTGCGGCTGAAGATCGAGACTTGGGATAGAGAATAAGCGTGGTCACTGAGGAAGAAGTTGCAGCAGCCCCGGGAACCCTTCCCGTCCCCTGGTCTCCGACGGTTCCCCGCATTATCACTAAGAAAACGGCCTCACCAGCGCCGCCTCTAATTGTGTTCCCTCTGGACCCGCGTCCATGATCCCTCACTCTGCCCTCCAGCCTCGTCCTCCACTCATCCACTGCCCGGATCCTGTCTCCCGCCAACCCCCAAGCCACACCTGTGGTCCAGATATACGCAACCCCATCCTTTGAGTGAGCCGTTGCCTCTTGCTGAGATTTCACCTGCGCCAGGCCTTTGTCTTTGATCTCTTTGTTCTCAACACCATGCACTGTGGTGTCTGCTTCGGTGAGAAGCGACTCCACTGTATTTTCATTAAAGATCAAGAAACATTGGAGTTGTGTGATTAGCCCTGGGATGATGCTCAGTTAGTGGCTAAGACAAATGAGTCTGTCAATTCCCAGCAAGTTACTCTTAGGGGAAGGACAGATAGCAGGGCAAAGAAGGGGTATGAAGGTTTGGTTGAGGGGAAATCTTTAAGACTCAGTTTCTTTAGAGAAACATTTTGAAGTGGGCTGGTTGCTTGGAAATGACTTCCTCAACTCATCTTGTTTTCTAGTTACTTCACTTTGGTCTATGAAGTGAACTGTTCATTTCTGGGGGAAAATATTTAATACCAGTTACCTGCCAGGTGCTGTTTTGTGTACTGGGGACATAGCTGGCAACAAAATAGATAGCAAGATCCCTGAGATTTTGGAGCTTAACCATGGAGATGAGAGGCAAACAATGAAGACGTAAATAAAGAAGATAGTTACAGATTATGAAAAAGTGTGATTGTTACAGGTTGGTGTCTCTTAACGGACTCAACGGTTTATGATAGTTTTATCCATTCTTAAAAAAGTGACTGGTTTCATTTTCAGACTTTGAGTAGACGATGTTTCCCTCATTGTCTCGTGAGGGACTTAAACATATGTTGAGGAAACTTGGAAATGATCTCCTTTGGGACCCTAGCAGTGTGACGCCTTCCACCTGATCTGTTCACTGTGGTCAGAGTCAGACTGCCTGACTTTGTCATACCTGTCTGTTATATTGGGACCTAGTGTTTATTGTAGCATCATCAACTTAAACCCCAAATGGTTAGATGGTTCATTTGGATCTAAATAGGAACAAAATATATATTTAGAATGACAAAAGTTCAGTGAATTAAAAAAAAAGCCTAGGTAATCAATGGATTAGTTGTATGTTTTTCTTTAAACCTCTCTAGTCATACCTTGAAAGATATTGCCCTGTCTGGGATAGGTCCCACAAAACCCAAGGGGAATTTTTATTGTGAGGTCTCATTTTGTGATAGGAGAGTATTTGGGGAGGGCTAGACAAAGGCTCCCCACTCCAGTACTGTGGCCATGGACAGAGGAGCCTGGTGGGCTGCAGTCAATGGGGTCCCGAAGAGTCAGACACGACTGAGTGACTTCACTTTCACTTTTCACTTTCACACATTGGAGAAGAAAATGGCAACCCACTCCAGTGTTCTTGCCTGGAGAATCCCAGGGATGGGGGAGCCTGGTGGCTGCCATCTATGGGGTCGCACAGAGTCGGACACGACTGAAGCGACTTAGCAGCAGCAGCAGACGAAAGGCTGGTCTTGGACTTAATATGGGCCATGGACCGGAGGGTCCCACCTCTTTGGTTTTCTTTCTTCTTTCTTTTGTTGACATTGAGACATAATTAAGTATGGTGAAATTTTGAGGGCATGGCTTCATGAATTTTTCCCCTGTGTTTATACCTGTTGTAATTACCACCCGGATGAAGACATAGAACATTTCCGTCATCACAGGAAGTCCCTTCTTGCCTCCTTGCCGGGCAGTACCCACCTCCCAGCCCCCGCTGGAGGTATACCACTGTTTTGGCTGGGTGATTATAAATTATTGATAGTTTTTCCTGCTCTTTGGCTTCATGTAAATAGAACCATTTGATTCCAGCTTCTCATGCTCAGCATGGTATTTCTGAGATTCATCCACGTCCTTGCCCAGGTCAGGGTTCTCTTCTTTGGGATTGCCCTGCTGTAGTCTGTTACATGAGTATATCACAATTTGCTTCTCTCTTACGGTTGAGAGGGACATTTGCCTTGTTTCAAAGTTTTTAACATTATGAATAAAGATGCTCTAAACATTTTCTTTTCCCTGTAGTAAAAAGATACATAACATGAAATCTGTTATTTTAGCCATTTTTAGGGTACAGTTCAGTGATTTTCAGCATACTCACTTTGTGGCTCAGCCTCCAAACATTTTGATACAAGCCTTTTTGTGGACTCACGTGCTCCTTTCTCTTGGATAAATACTTCTGGGTTTAATTGTTGAGTCATTGGGTAAGCTTAACTTTTTTTAGAAACTGCTTAACTGTTTTCCAGAGTGGTTGGACCATCTGACGCTCGCACCGACGGTGCAGAAGGGCTCCAGGAACTCTGTGTCTTCCGCTGAACGTGGTGTTGCCAGTCTTAAATTGTAGCCCTGCCAGGGGTCTAGGACGGTAATGTCCCAGTGTCTTTCAGCGTTAAATCCGTTACTCACTGGATTACCCGCTGTGACACTGCGCATTGGGCCAGTGTGCCGAGATACACAGTCTCTGCGTTTGATGAGTCGATGGTCTCAGAGGCTGGAGTATGTATATTTGTTGTCTAATTTTAGGTCAGAGGTAGTGGTGTTGGGCTTGTTTTTCCAAGAGTGGGTAAATCCACAGCCATGGAAGCCAGCGGGTGGCCAAATCCAGAGAAGGGAGCAAATGGCACCGTGGCACCGAGGACTCTTGGGAACACTGCTCTAGTCTGCTGCTGTTTCGCTTTAGTTCGTGTTGGGTAGTGATTCATCCACCCACTGGCCTGTTGAAAGAACACTCAGGGTTTAAGCTCTAGCAGCTCCGTTTGATTTAGCTCCTGATTTGTCTATCATCCCCTTTAGGCTGTTTCAATCCACTGCCCTCCCCGCCCCCCGCCCCCCTCCCCCATTTAGAATGTCCTCCCTGCTTCTTTCCAGCAATGTGAATTCTGTTCACGTTCCAGCCTCCCTTAACTTTAGCTGAAACTTTTTATAGGCAGAAATTGTACTGTAACCTGTTAAATTCTCAATCCTTGGCAAGATGCCTTGCCCTCTTTCAGTGTTTATATTCTTTCCCTTTGAATATCCATGGCGTTTACAGCCTGTAATATTCATTTAGCAGTTATATCACCTTGTATTTTGTTATCTTTAATGTAAATAAAGCGTGACATTGAAAGCAAACAAACGTTACAGCTTCCATCTAAATAAGTAAGGTGTTGAAGCTTGTCTGCAAAATAGTTACCTTGGAAAATTACCACTCTTAACACTGTGATGATCTCATTCCCAGAACATTGTTGGTGTTTTAGAAGTTGCCTTCATGGTCTTGAGATGCAAAGGCCACGAAGGCAGCTTTGGAACATTTTGAACAAGTGGCCAGTAGTTAAATATACTCAGCAGACACTCAGAGAGGACTCTTTCTGTCTGCCATGCTCAGTTGGATGTAAGTGTGCCTATAAAATGACGAGCTGATTTTTCCTTTGTCATTCTAAAGCCAGTCCCACAAGTGGAGTTTGAAAATAATCTTTTAATCAGTGACAACTTTCTTTGGAATAAGTAGGCTCAAGTCATTCCAGAATGACTGCTTTGAAAATGACAACACTCATTTGCATGCTTACCAGAAATTTTTACAGTTTGGTTTTATTCGAGTATCTTCTGCTGGTAGGAGCTCTTGTTGTGACCGTGGCAAGCACTGGGGTGAGCGCGCGGTGACTTGCGATCACACAGCCCTTATTTTAGAGGGCTGACATAACTTGGCTGTTAATGCTGGGTAGACTGACAGCCTCTGGCTTCATCTGTGTACTGGTGAGCTTTGTGCACTCATTTGAATGTTGGTGAAGTTCTAGCAACCTGCTCTTCAGCTCACTTGTTGGAAGATTTGAATGCTAACCTAGTTTGCCTGTGAGGGATTTTTCTGTAGAACAACTCACGTATTTCCCTCACAGATGGGGGACGATCAGAGCTCCTAGGGGCCACAGTGGTGTACAGAGCGCAGTTCAGGGAGTGTTTGTGGCATCTTAGCATGCTTATTGCTGCCTTTAAAAGTTATGATGTCTCCAGCTGTGCTGTCTTACGGTCATGAGAAAAAAAAAGAAAAATCAAGTTCCTGCCCTTCCCAGGGCTTATCTTTGAAGTAGCAAGAGAATAAGAGAAACTTCTGGTGACGCTGGGACACACGTCTCATACGGGAACTCATGTTGTTTTGATTTGGTGGCCTGTGCGTGTGTTTCACACCGTTTATTACTTTGGGTGCAGAGTATTTCCCTTCTGCATTTGCTTCGTCTCACCTTGGTTACACTGCAGCCGTGACAGTTGCTTGACTAAATAAACCCTTCCAGTGCCCGGAGTTCATCGGAGGTTGCCTTGTAAAGGTAGAGAGCTGCCGTGTCGACTGTCCTCCGTGTCGGCTCTGTTTCTTCTATAGCTCTTTAAAGATGACTCAGTTCAGCTCAGTCGCTCAGTCGTGTCCGACTCTCTGCGACCCCATGAATCGCAGCACGCCAGGCCTCCCTGTCCATCACCAACTCCCGGAGTTCACTCAGGCTCACGTCCATCGAGTCGGTGATGCCATCCAGCCATCTCATCCTCGGTCGTCCCCTTCTCCTCCTGCCCCCAATCCCTCCCAGCATCAGAGTCTCTTCCAATGAGTCAACTCTTCGCATGAGGTGGCCAAAGTGCTGGAGTTTCAGCTTCAGCATCAGTGTTTCCAAAGAACACCCAGGACTGATCTCCTTCAGAATGGACTGGTTGGACCTCCTTGCAGTCCAAGGGACTCTCAAGAGTCTTCTCTAACACCACAGTTCAAAAGCATCAATTCTTCGGTGCTCAGCTTTCTTCACAGTCCAACTGTCACATCCATACATGACCACTGGAAAAACCATAGCCTTGACTAGACGGACCTTAGTCGGCAAATGTCTCTGCTTTTGAATATGCTATCTAGGTGATAGTTTTTTTTTTTAATTTGGTATTTTTTTCACAGCTTTATTACTGAGATATAATTTACATACCATAAACTTCCCCCGTTTGAAGTGCACAGTTCAGTGCCTTTTGGAATATTCACAAGCTTTCATATAAATGGAATTCTGTAGCATTGTCTTTTGTGACTGGCTTCTTGCACTTCGCATAATGAGAGGCTCACTCTTGTTGTAGGAGGGGCCAGTACTTCATTCCTTCTTATGGTTGCATGCGAGTCCCTTGAATGGATACACCGAAAGATACTGTTATTTAAGAAGTGGTAATAGCTCCTGGATGAAGGTTGGGCTGAGAAGTTACTCGGACTATGTTGTCTCCTTCAGCTCTGAAAAAGCAGAGGAGAAACATGCCGTTTTGTCCGCTGATCTGCACTCGAGCTCCAGCAAAATGTCCAGTCCTCGTCCTATGCGATAGCCCCCTGGAGCAGTAGCATGGTTTATTTTCAGTGTCTGAGTGATAATTTCTGCTCACAGGAAGACCGACAGTCTCTGCCTTTGCTGTTCTGTTCAGTTTTGCTCACTCACGTTGCATGGGGCTTCCCTGGCGGCTCAGTGGTAGGGAAAGACTGCCTGCCAATTCGGAAGACGCAGGTTTGACCCCTGGGTCTGGAAGACCCCCCCGGAGAGGTAAATAGCAACGCACTCCATTATTCTTGCCTGGATGGAGAGAGGAGCCTGGAGGGCTGTAGTCCTTGGGGTGGTAAAAAAGTCAGGCAGGACTGAGCAGCTAAAGGACAATGTTACATAAATGGTTCTGGAGGAGGGAGGTAGATTCCTTGCCGTCAAACGATTTGCACTTCAGCCGTGGTGTTTTATTCGCACACCATCCGTGTGTGTGTGTGTATGGCAGTGACGTTGGATTTTCCATTTTGGATCTCTAATTTTACATGGATGTCTGTTGGTAGATGTATCTATATATATTTAGAACATTTCTGTATAAAGTTTTCTACATGTAGATAGATAGGTAGGAGGAAGGTCTATGGCAGTTTCAAAGACTTCAGAACCAAATGTCTTTCACCCTCAACCGTAATAGATAAGCAGCTTGGTGTCCTCTGGTTTTCTTGTCGGGGGTCAGATCAGATAGACTGCCTCAGAGGCCTAATTACAGGGTAAGAGAACTGCGCTGCCAGAGGTCAGGAGCCGCCGCTCTGTCCTGAGGTGGCCTTTGAAAAGCAGTCTGGGGCAAAAGAAAAAGCCTCTGGCAACTGTGGAATTTTTGGAGAGAGAAACCTTTAGAAGGCAGCATCTCATTCTTTATAAATTATCTTACTGTTTTGTTTCTTAATGTTTGAATATTGCAAGACTGAAATGAGATGCCTTAAAAGGCGGATCCCGGCAAAGGGCTTTTGACCTCCCTCCTCTGACACCAGTTTCCTCCCGGGGCTGTTCTCAGCTGCATCCACAGCTGGCCCAAGGGTGTTCCCCAAGGCCCTGTGGCCTCCATTTCGTCCTGGGGAGCCAGCCTGGAGAACTTACTCAGCCAGCTGAGATCAGTGTCTGCAGAGTATCTCTTAGCTCTCTTCCCTGCCCCTCTCAGTTCCCTCATCCTGGAGAGGTTTATGAATCGGTAGCCATGGACTCCCATCAGCAGAGCTTTTATGGAACGTCTCTCGGTCCCGTTGGAAGGATGTCAGTAAATGCATTACAGGGGACATAGTCCGCAGATGGTGTACCCATGCTCCTTACGGGAAAACCAAGACACCGGTGAGGGTCCCCTCCCTAAGCTTCTGAATGCTGAAAAGGTCAACTGTTAAAAGTGCATCGCAGTTTGAAAACAGGGTCTCCTGAAGGTGGTTTTAAATGCTGGACCTGTGATCGTTGGCTGGAGGAACCGAGATGGGCCTGAGTCTTGCTCTCTGGGCATTTCCTCACCAGACGCTTGAGCCTGGAGATGCTTGGTCCTTAGGTCTTCTCTCCCACCATTCCCATCGCTGTCCAAATACCCCTTAATTAGTTGAAACGTTTGACTGATCAGAATACTGGTTGACCGTTGTATCGATCAGTTTTGAAAGTGGAAGAAGGACGAGTTGGAGATACACGCCAGTGTGCTTGGAGACATCGGCAAGTGGGGGGAGTGGTGCTTAAATGACAGATTTTTAGGGTCCCTGGACAACCCTTTCATTGGGACTGGGTTAGGGCTTTGTGTTAAACAAACATTTCAGGTGATTCTGGGATAGGTGGTCCAGGACCACACTTGGAAAAACCTTGTACCACAGTGGAGGGTAGGAGTACCGGAATGGGAGGCAGTAAGGGCGGTTTCCAGGGGTCCGTGAAAATAAACTGAGAAGCCCCTCTGGTTTACGTAGGAGCTTGGTAGCTCATGATCAGACTAGTCAAAGGCCAATTTACTCCCAAGTCTTCAGGAATATGTTTGTCACATGAAATCACTTTCACCTGGTAAATACTCAGGATCAGCAACTTGGACAGAAAGCCCTGTGAAAGAGAGTATAATTCCTCTTTACACAGCACCTATTTTTAACTTTGGACTAAAACAAAATCCCTTACTGCTTCAGCTTCCTAGACCCTTCCTCTTATTCCTTCCAGTGCCTTGACAGTGTCCCAGTTAATGATCCATGGTCTCAGTGAAGTACCCCGATAATATGGGGGCGAATGTGGACACAAGGATTTGGATGTGGATGAGGTGGCTTCCCTTTCTCCATCTCAGATTATTGTCTCTGGAGTTTGAGCACCTTTGGGAGTCAGGATAGGTTTAATGTGAGAATCTTTAGTGACCGTCCGTCCAGTCGATGTCCAAGGAAGGTTGGCACATCAACCATTGAAGTTATTTGCTGAAATATCAAGCGTTTAAGTTAAATGAGTCATCGAAGCCTGCACATCCTGGAGTGAGTGTAAGAAAGAAAAGGCATGTCCCTTAGGCCTCGGCTCTCAAGGCAGCAGATGGGAACATCTCAATTACACAAGCTCACATCTGTCTCTCCGACTTGACTGGGTCTGTGACACCGTATGCTGTGGAATTACCGATTCTGAAATCCCTGGAAAGCATGGTTGAAGTGAGATTGACAAAGAGCTGGACCCTCAAGGTTAATGGCACAGAGAGAACAAGAGGCATGGGGAACTAACAGTGAAATACAAATGCCAGTGGTTGCAAACCACTCATCCATTTAATTTGCTGGAAGTTAATATGGTCTAGTAGACCCCAAATGAAAATGTTTCAGTATTGCTTTATTCCTTCATTAGTCTTAATTCCCATTGACCTTGTGTCAAAGCTGAAACAATTTAGAAGCATACTAGCATGGGCTCAGTTTTAATGACTGTTGTCAGCGTGGTTTTAAAGAAAATAGGTTGGCAAAACACATGTAGGTTCTTAAATCTATTAATAGTGTGACATTGGGTTTCTTTGTTTTGTAAAAACATTAAAATAAGGCTCTGGGAGATGGCTTGAATTTCTGAAATGCCAGAACGTCTATGGTGAATATCACTGTTATTTATTATTTAGGAGTTGGCTCCCCGGGTATATCTGGTGGGTATTTAGCAATGGCTGGGGCCTTGTTGTACATGGGCTGGCTTATCAAAAAGCAAGAGGGAAAGATAGTGGCTTTTAAGAGAATGTTTGTAATAAAAGTTGCATACCTTATGAAGGAGCTAAGAGGAAGCGTCAGGCTTTTGTTCCTGTGCCTGAAGGATAAGTGTAAAAATAGATGTGAATAAAAAGACAGGAGGACCACAGCATCGAAGGACACTTTTACACATCGAATATCTGGTAGGGGACTTGAGTGTAGAATGTAGAAAAAAACTCTTACACCTCAACAGTTCACAGACTGGTAACCCAGTTAAAAAATGAATAGAGGATTTGGGGAGAGGGGAGAAGAGGGTGAGATGTATGGAGAGAGTAACATGGAAACTTACATTACCATATGTAAAGTAGATAGCCAATGGGAATTTGCTGTATTAAAAAAAAATGAATAGAGGGTTTGAACAGGACACTTCTCTAAAGATATACAGATGGCAGATAGGCACATGAAAAGATGCTCAACATCATTAGTCTTTAGAAAACCACAAGTGAAAACTAGTGAGATACAACTTCATACCCACTAACATCAAACAGAGTAGAAAATAACAAGTGTTGTTGAGGATCTGGGGGAGATGAAACCCTCCTGTGTCACTGGTAGGAATTTTAAATGGTGCAAACTCTTTAGAAAACAGTGTGGCAGTTCCCTAAAATATTACAGAGTTGCCATTTGACCCAGCAGTTCAGTTCTGAGGTATACAGCCAAGAGAATTGAAAACATGGCCTCACGAAAATCTGTCTGCAGATTTTACACCCATAGCTGCATTATCTTAACGAAAAGCAGACTCAGGCCAAGTGCCCATCCCCTGATGAATGGGTAACTGGAATGTGGCATATCCCGTACGAAATAGTATTTGGCAGTAAAAATGAACGTGTTGACATATATTACAACATGGATGAACCTTGGAAACGTTATGCTGAGTGAAAGGGAAAGAAGTCTTCGTATGTGACTTCAGTTCTAAGACATATGTCCCAAATAGGCCAGTCTCTGGAGACAGGAAGGAGGTGAGTTGTTGCCAGAGGCTGGAGGGTGGGGGACAGCATGGGAACTGACTGCTAAGGGCTGTAAGTTTATTATTTTTTTTTGGTGGCGAAGGGGTGGATGAACTATTTCCCCTCTCAGATTGTGGGCGGATGGTTGTACAACCCTGAGAATATGCTAAAACGCATAGAATCGGGCAGTGTTAAATGGGCGTGACTTTTATGGTGTAGAATTATATCTCAACAAAGCTCTTGTAAGACTTGGTGGTTTGGAGTTGAGAACGTTGTTCGTTACTGTTACTCCATTTGATTCTTAGCAAAGTTCTGTGGGTGGGCATTTGCTCACATGAAAACACTGTGCAAACTACTGTTAGCTGGAATCTGAGCCTCGCCGGGACCCATCGTAGTCCACTGGGTGGGGGTCTGGTACTCTGGGGACCTTCCGTGCTGAACGTGATGCAGCTCTTCTCACGGAGCTGACAGTCGACTACAGTGCTTTCCTTAAATCACTACTAGCTATCTTAGAAGAAGCAAATTGGCGTCGTGCATGCTGCAAGTTAAGCCGATCCTCACAGAGAATGAATGGTGTGCGTGTCGGGGTCCGGTATTTGCAGCCTGGGGGAAAGGAGAGGAGGGGGTGGAATGCCAGGTCAGCCAGGGCAGGTGTGCACATGGCCACGTGTCCGCATGCAGGTGCTGCTTTCCGGCTCAAGCCTGGCCACTCTCGGCCCGTGGGGTGAAGTCCACCCTCCATTCTTGAGCGTAGCCAGTGGAAGAGGCCGCTCCAGGACCCGCATGCAGGGCTGTTCCCGTGGGGCCAGTCTGATTGGAAGCGGGCAGAGGGAGGGCTCACGGGCCTGATGGGCAGCTGCCTGTGAAGCCAACCCAAGTTTTTTACTCATGGTGACTGATTTTAGGGGGCTTTGGAGAGGCTGCCCCCAGCACCACCATCCGTGGGCTTTCTTTTCTCCGCCTTTTCGCCTCCTGCGCTTTCAGTGGGTCTCTTGTGCTCCAGAGGCCCAGTGGCACCGTTCTGTTTCCCAGCGGCCTGTGCCCACTGGTGAACTCCTGCTCATCCTTCAAAACCCAGATGGTGCACACTCGTCTCCATTAAGCCTCTCCAGAGTCCTGTGACCTAGGTCAAGTTGCCAAGCCACTTTTTGCTTCCATTTTCCTCTTCTGAAAGATGAGATTAATTGTATAGTACCTACTCCGTAGAAAATTAGAAGGATGGAATGAAATTCACATACATAAAGCTCTTGGAATCCCTCTTGCCCCCCTAAGTAAATATTTGCTCCTGAGTGGTTACCCGTCCTCCTGATTACTAACCTCAGGCAGAGGGTATGGCTGGCTGCAGGGCATTAGCACACCTGCGTGTCTGGCACTAACAGTACATTCTAGGGGAAACTTGTAAGTTCCCCAGAGTCTGCCATGTGGCCACAGCTGTACAGATAAGGTGGTTCCTGTGTTACAGGGAGTGTATGTGTTGGGGGGTGATTCACAGTCACCTTTTTTAATATTAATAGTCACTCCACGGAGTCTGTCTGAGGAAGGGGATTAGGTTTAAGTGACTTAAGGGCCCCTGAGAGTATAAGCCCTTCCTTCCTTATCCACAGCAGCATCTGTCTGTCTGTCCAGGTGCCAGACATCGAAGAGGGAGCGGATGGGGTGAGCTGAGGGCACTGTCGTGGGTTCAGAAATGGACTGGGTGACCCTGCTTTTTCTCTGCTCCTGCCCAAGGGTCTCTAGCAAGTCTGGGGAGGGTGGGGGGCCCTTCGGCCTCAGCTCAGTAAGGGTCCTGCATTCAAGTCCTGGGAAGCCAGACTTCTTCCTGCTATGGCCAAGGTCTCTCAGAACGAAGGTTTATTTCAGGACACACCTCAGGGCATAAGGAAGAACTGTTCAAATATAATTGTACAACGGCTTTAGACAACTCGCTTCTTCCACCGTCCTTGAACCTCATTACACCGAACAGTTTTCATCTGTGGGCGTGCGGACCTGATGCACACCACCTCCACCTGGTAATCTGGGGGTTACCTCCTTCCCTGTCCCTGCAGCAAGAAAACATTTGAATCTGTGTCCTTTGTCACACTTCTGCTTTGCATAACCAGCTCCCAGGTACCTGGCCCTCGAGAGGCCACCTCCTGCCCTGGGGCCTGGCCGGCCTATGGCCTCCCGCTGTTTGCGCACCTGAGCTCAGCTGCCCCTTTGAAGTGCAGGGCAGGCCTTTCATCCCCCTTCATTTTTACTTAATGACAGCCTGGTCTTTGATCCGCACCATTTTCTTTCCTTTTTTTTTTTTGCTTCATAATGAGTCGCTTGGAGGTGAGGAGCGACCTGAAGGTCCGCCCCTAAAGGCCACAACTTTTATGAGCACCGTGGTTGTTTGACCTTCATATCTTGAGCAAACATGCCCGAGGGAGTCAGCCCTTCTCGTCCTCTCATTGATAAAATTTGCTCACCCGATAACTGACGTAAACTTGAAAGGAGAGGTGAGGGTGGAGAGGGAATGAGAAGCAGAGGAAAATGTCCGTACCCCCCCCCCCCCCCACACACACACATTTATTTGAAGCTGTCTCATTTAGGGGAGCCCCCCCCTGCCCCTTTCACACTCAGCAGCACGTGGGCCTTTCAGGTTTTGGGAGCACAGTCAATTCTCCATGCTGGTGGAATATATTTGTTCTCAGATTAACTTTTATGGTGCTTTAGATTATGATCTAACAGTCTCTTGGAACTTGGTGATACAAGAAGTTCTCCTTGGTTGGATATAAGATTTTATAGGGAAATCTCAAAGATTTCTAGTTAATACGAAAATCTAGGGGACGAATGTGCAATAGTCCCTGCAAAAAGCAACTCACAGATGCCCATATTCTTTGGTTTTGCTGCTGCTGCTAAGTCGCTTCAGTCGTGTCTGACTCTGTGCGACCCCATAGACAGCAGCCCACCAGGCTCTGCCGTCCCTGGGATTCTCCAGGCAAGAACATTGGTTTTGCTACGTTATTCTTAATATGAATAGTACTCTTCTCTATGTATTAAATTAGCTGTGTGCCTCACCAGTAAATCTCCACCAAGTGTGTTCCAATGCCGTCTCAGGCTGGTCAGTCCACTTTCAGACTTCAGTTTCAGTCGCCTCTTAGCTTTTGGTTGGGACATCCAAACATCTTATAATAATAGCTTATGCAAACTGTAATTATTGAAATAAATTTACCTGTAAAAGGACTCCAAAATATACTGTGTACTGTGAAAAAAAAAACACAACATAATTGTGTATTAGCTTGACATCAATTTAATGAATGATGGCATGTTATAATAAGATTGGTCTGTTTTAACATAGAACTTACATTTCATTTGAGTTTGTTTTAAACCCTTGTTCCAAATTTTTCTTTTATAAATATGGATCATTATTTGAGGTGTTTGATGTTTGTTCTTCAAAAATCAGGTGATACCCACAAATAACTACTGAATGAATGTTGAGTAATCGTGGATAATTGGACTCCCTTAGCATAGTCCCTGCCACTAAAAGGATGGACATCAGTATTATTTTACTTCAAGAAAATTTGGCATACTGGTTTTTTTTTCCTCCAACAATTAAAAATCACCTTACAGGAACATTAAAAGTATCCGCTGACATAACAGAAACGTGGATGTAGAAGATGAATTAGACTTTGTCAGACCAACCTGTGGAACTTAACATACGGGGTTATACTGTCTTTTTTTTTTTTTTTTTCCATTCGTATATCCATAAGCCAGAAACCAGCGTGGCTCTCTGGCTTTTTCACTTTTAGTTTCTCAACATATAAAGAAATCCAGGTCAGCATGAGTGCTGGGGGAACGATTCAGGAACACGATGAGGGCAGCCTTTTTGGAAGGGTCAGGCGAAGGCACTAGTTAAAACACTGTCCAGTTCTCTGCGCTTCCCGTGAAAGGTCCCTTGAGCGGCCTCCTCTTCCCCGTTGTGCAGGTGTGAACATTGGAGCCCTCCACCCCCGTGTGCATGACTGCCCCGTCCCCTGGCTCAGTTGTGCCCATCGCGGTGTCAACAGACCCCCCTTATCTGTGTCACCTCTTCCAGTGCCCCCCCCCCCAGTTGTCTGCCATGCGATCTGAACTCTGCCCGTGCTCAGAGCCCTGTACTATCTGACCCACTGATCTCCGTAGCCTTACCTCTTAACCAACAGATGAAACAAGGCCTTTCTTCTACTTAGATGGACCTCTCACACACAGGACACCATTCCTGCTTTCTGCCTTTATTCCCACAGCTGTCCCCAACTGGAATGCCCATTTCCATAGTTTCCAAGTGTCGAAATCCTACCTGTTTTTCGAATTCCACTCCTGAGTATATTTATTAGAGCTAGAATTGATGTCTTCCTCATATGAAGTGTCCATAGCTTCTCAGTTTTTCTTTTTAACCTGTAATGAGTGTATTTTTATCTTCAAATTACTATTTGAAAACTTCCTCCATTTTACTTCCTAATATGGTGATTGTTGACAGAAACTTTGTAGCAGAAGTCCTCTGTGGTCCTCAGCAGTTTGGGGGAGGGGGGGGTAACAGTTTTATTGAGATACGATTCGTATACCATACCACTCATTCGTGTCAAGAGCATCTCTTTTCTTTCTGCTTTTAGTTCTTCCTTACCTGTTATTTATCTCCGTGACTTATCGCTCCTGTGAGAACTGCTGTTCCTTGAGGCAAAGACCAGATCTCAAACATCTTTGTGTTTCCCTTAGTGGGGCATAGTTCTTGCTCTGAACATGGCAGGCACGAAAGTTCTTTCGAAAGAACCACGTTTCTTCTTTTCTTCTGCCAGTTCTCAGTCCCATACCTTCTTTAGGAGGGGCTGGATTCTAAACCGCTTCGCAATTAGAAGCTCCAATAGTTGGGCCACCTGATGGGAAGAGCCAACTCACTGGAAAGAGATGCTTGAAAGGTTGAGGGCAAGAGAACGGGGCAGCAGAGGATGAGATGTTGTGTTGGAGAGTCCCTTGGACTGCAAGGAGATCCAACCAGTCCATCCTAAAGGAAATCAGTCCTGAATGTTCACTGGAAGGACTGATGTTGAAGCTTGAAACTCTAATACTTTGGCCACCTGATGCAAAGGACCGACTCATTGGAAAAGACCCTGATGCTGGGAAGGATTGAAGGCGGGAGGAAAAGGGGATGACAGAGGGTGAGATGGACGGATGACATCACTGACTCGATGGACATGAGTTTGGGTAGACTCCGGGAGCTGGTGATGGACAGGGAGGCCTGGCGTGCGGCGGTTCATGGGGTGGCAGAGTCGGACACGACTGAGCGACTGAACTGAACTGAAGGAGACTGAGCATGACAGGATGTGTTGAGGTGCTTCAGTCGTGTCCGACTCTTTGTGACCCCATGGACTATAACCCTCCAGACTCCTCTGTCCATGGGATTCTCCAGGCAAGAATACTGGAGTGGATTGCCCTTTCCTTCTCCAGGGGATCTTCCCAAGCCAGGGATCAAACCCACATCGCCTGTGTGTCTCCTGCATTGGCAGGCAGGTTCTTGACCACTGAGCTGCCTGGGAAACCCGACGGGATGCTCACACCCATGTTACTCTGAAAGGTTACTTTTTTGGGTAGAGAAATTCTGTGAGCGTCACCCTAACCAAGCGGTGAAGCTTATTGTCACCCGAGGTGGTACGCCGAGGCATTAGGTGCCTCCCGTGTGAGGCCACATGCTGGGCACACCTCCTCTCGTTTCCCTGTTGGAAACGTTCACCTGGAATCGAATCACGGGGAAGTCATCAGACCACCAGAAACTGTAGGGCAGTTCATTGGCCTGGATCCCCCGGAGGAGGAAATGGCAACCTGCTCTAGTATTGTTGCCTGGGAAACCCCATGGACCGAGAGCCTGGAGGGAGACAGTCCGTGGGATCACAAAGATGGCCACGACTGCACACTCACACACTCATTTAATGATATCATTTTTAAAAAAACACAGAAGAGGAAGAAAGACAGAAAAAGTCGCTGGGAAACTAGAGACTTGGCAGCTCTGTCACCCAGGGTCTTGATTGGATCCTGGATTCTGTCTGCTTCATCCCCCTGCTTTTCTGAGACAGTCCAGTTGGGGAAATTTGAATCTGGACTGGATATTAGATAACGACGTTATGTCAGCTTTAGCTTTCTTGGGTGTGATGATGGTTCTGTGTCTATGAAGGAGACTCTTCTCACTCTGAGAAGACAGTTGAAGTGCTTGCAGTATGATGTCTGCAAGTTACCTTGCAAATTATAGCAATTATAGTTAAAAAAAACAGAAAAAGCTGGATATGTGTAGACAGACAAATTGAATCAAGGTAAGGGGAATGGGATATTCACTTTTCATTACAGTTCCAGTAGCTTTAAAATTATTTTGACACAAAGAGTTGGAGAAAATAGAATTATGCCCTTGGGCACTTGGATCTTTGAGTGAGAATGCTGACAAAGATCTTCCTTTAAATTGCTTATTTTACCGGTCTTCACGGGGATTGGGCGCTTAGATCACATGGGTGGCCTGAGATCCCCGTGCTGCGCTCACCCTCGGCATTGTGGAGTCTTTGAACTCTGTGTCCTGTTTTAATCCTTCGGAAATTCACTCTGGCTTCTGAACCCAGCCTGTGGAGCAACGATAAGGAATCCGGTGGATTGCCGCCTCTGTGTGGACAGCAGAAGGGCTTTCTGAGATGCTGGACTTGGGGTGTCTGCCACACCCCAGTGACTTGCAGGCTTCCGCGGTGGCGGGGGTTCGGAGCTGGCGTGAGATCCCGAGTTGGGGTAGGCGGGCCCAGCCTGGCCCTCAGGAGTGCGGACGGCAGTTCGCGTGTGAATTCTGCATTGGTTCCTGGGAGCCTCGTCTTCTTCCTTCAGGTCTGGACTAGAATATATATATTTCTGGGAACGAGACTGTACCTGTTTGCCTCTCGAGAGACTATAGCAAACATGATGGTGTTGATCAAAATATCTGTAGTTCGGAAGCTTCCACCGGGCCGTCTTACAAGAGATGCTTCTGGGGCAGCAGGCCACGTTGGGGTTGGGCTTGGAAAGTGGAGGTGGCTGCGCTGGTCACAAGGAATTCTGAGCGCATTCTGGGGGAGCGGGGAAGGTGTCTAGAACCAGCGAAGGTGTGGAGAGTGTGCCTGGGGCTCGGAGGGGCACTGGAGCTCTGGGCGCTGTGCCAACTTTCCCGTGTGATCCTTGAGACAGGCCGGGGCTGCTGTGTGGGTTTATGTCTTTTTAACACACGTGGCGGCAGTCCAGGCAGTCAGGTAGCTGCCCCGAGATGGCCCGCCGCCTCCCGGTGGTCAGGTGGGGCCCCTCCCTGACCCATCTTCTGGGGCGCTGATATGCCATTAGTTGGCGGGACATGGCTTACCCGCTGACCTCTGGCCAACAGAGCGGGAGTGACCCTGGAGAAGTCCCCTTTCGTCCTCTCTGTGGGAGTCGTAGCAAAGGATGAAATGGAACAGGTGGCTGTTCTGGGCTGGAAACTTCCTGCAAATTTCCACTGATGCTCACTGTGATCTCCCACGGTAGCTGAGGACAGAGGTGCGAGAGAGGTGGAGAGACTTGGCCGAGGTCACACCTGTCTGCTAATTTATTCATTTCTCAAGTGTGTGTTTATTTCTTTGGGCGCACCAGGTCCTTGGCTTCGGCGTGCGGGAGCCTCGATCTTTGCTGTCACGCGGGGTCTTCAGTCGCAGCATGTGAACTCTTACTGTCTCACGTGGGATCCAGTTCCCCGACCAGGGATCGAACCCCGGCCCCCTTCATTTGGAGCGTGGAGTCTTAGCCACTGGACCACCGGGGAAGTCCCAAGATCACACCTTTTGAAAGGTTGCACTCCATTTATACTTATTTTAAAATAGGCCATCAATTCTCATGTAAATTAAGTGGGAGAGGAACCTTCAAGTTCTCATATAATCGAGTAGATTGCAAACTGATTTGGAAGAGTATTGATCTTTGGAGATAAAGTTTTAATTTTTTTTGATTGATTTATTTATTTGAAGTATAATTGCTTTACATTGTAGCCACACGGTTATTTTAAATGATGTAGAACCTGCTAGGTAAATGAACAGCAACATAGGAATGCAAATATAGCAATTTTAAAAAATTTACTTAAAAATATTTTCAGGGCTTCCCTGGTGGCTCAGACAGTAAAAGAATGCCTGCAATGCAGGAGGTCCTGGGTCGGGATGGTCTCCTGGAGAAGGGAATGGCTACCGCTCCAGTATTCTTGCCTGGAGAATTCCTTGGACAGAGGAGCCTGTTGGGCTACAGTCCATGGGTCACAGAGTTGGATGTGACTGAGTGACTAACACTATTTTCAATTAGTGCTTCTTTATTTGGGGGGCGGGCGTTGCTGCGATGGGTCTCTGTTGCTGGACCCGGGCTTTCCCTAGTTGCAGCGCGTGGGGTGAGACTCTGTTGGGCTTGGGCTTCTCGTGGCTTGCTGCCGAGCACAGGCTCTGGGACACGTGGGCTCAGTAGTTGGGGTGCATGGGCTTAGTTGCCCTGCAACTATGTGGGGTCTTCCTGGACCAGGGGCTGAGCCCATGTCCGCTGGATTGGCAGGCACATTCTCATCTACTGTACCACCAGGGAAATCCCAGTTAGTGCTTTTTGATACCAGGTTGTTATTTCTCTTTACCTTAGTAAAGCGTCCGAGGGTGTATTTAGAATGGATATTTGGGAATTACAGAATTCTTGTCCTTTCTGTGGGATTTTCTTTCTGCCCCTTCTCCTCTTGCCTCTGAAGAATGACAGATGTTTGAAACCATTGGAAGCTGTCTGCACTGTCTACCCCTGGCACGCCAACAGTCAGAGTGAGCCCCCCGCCCTGCCCCCGGCTGCATCTCTGGGACCCTCCCCTATACTTGTGCTTTTCAGAGAGAGCCTTGCTCTCCCCTTTGCGAATATTCTTGCTGAGACACAGCTCAGGCTGTGTCTGCACTTTTCCAGGTCACGAGCCAGGAAGTCCTCTTGCTTTCTGCTGAGCCACCTGGCCCCTCCTCTCTCAGGCAGGCTCTAATCTGGAAGTGGCCTCCAGGAGTTACGCTGCTCGCATCCTGACCGGTCCCACTAGGGATAGGTCAGTTGGGATAGACCAAGTGTTGGAAGCGGTTCTGTCCCAGAGCTGTTCTGTCTTTGCATCAGAGTCAGGTCTCAGCCCTGCCCTCCTCTTCCCTGCTTCCTTCTTGTCTTCCCTCCTCCTGCCCTCCTTTCCTCAGTTAGCTTGGGCTCCTGGATCAGGGTACCCCGGACACGGGGCTTACACAGAAGACGGCTGCTCTCTGTTTTGGAGGCTGGACTTTGAGATCCGAGTGTCGGCAAGGTCGGTTTCATGCGAGGCCTCTTCTCTTGGCTTGTAGACGTCTGTCTTCACGTTCACGAGGTCTTCCCTCTGTGTGTGTCTGTGTACTCATCTCTCATAAGGACATCAGTCGTTTTGTCTGGGTACCCTCCCATATGACCCTGTCTCCACGTAAGTCAGATTCTGAGCACTGGGGTGTTAGGACTGCGACATACGAATCTCGGGGGCAGGATTCAGCCTCTCAGGCCCCGCTTCCTGCCCTCACCCTTCCCTTCTGCTCTCTTTCCTGCTTCCTCCAGTTGTCTTCCTCCCACTTCCTTGCCTTGACCTGTAAAGCATCTTGCACAGCTAGAAAGATCGTGAAAGCTGAGAAGTCTAAATGCCCGGTTTCTCCTTTCAGCCCTTCTATTAATTTGCTTTGTGACTTGAATTATGTACCTGTTCTTCCTGCCCCCTCCCCGCACTGTGTGGCGTGTGGCACTGTGTAGCGTGCACGATCTTAGTTCCCGAACCTTGCATCGAACCCGTGCTTCCTGCAGTGGACGTGCAGGGTCTTAACCTCTGGGCCGCCAGGGAAGTCCATGTCCACCCATTCTTGAAACATTGATTTCCTTGGCTGCAGGATGTGAGCTGTGCTTCCTTCTCTTCCCTTACAGGACTGTAGTCACAAGAACCCAGAATAAAAGCTCAGATTTTTAAATGATTTTAAAATAGGATATGTACCGAAGTGGTTCGCCATTCCCTTAAGATGTAAGAAGGTCCTGACAAAGTATCTTGCAGACATGTCTATAAGATTATTTGGAGTGCTTGGAATTCTAATGAAAACAGTGTGTGTTTCAACCCTGCAAGTTTGACAATGCTGTTGTTACCCTTAATTATATTATTAGCAGTCACTCGTGGAGGTTGTGGGTTTAGTCTCCACCCCTCCAACAATCTCACTGAGCCAGGGGTCTGGCAGAGACCTCCCCCCATGCCCACATCCTGACTGACTGGACAGGAGTGACCTTTAGCCGAGCTGTGGCCTTCAGATGTGTGATCGGGCTGCAGGGTCAGAGCTGCACGTCTCTAATGACAGAGGGAAAGGCACTTTGGGGGGCAGCCCTGGGGAGGAGGGTGCGGGGTGCGCAAGCTCCGTCCCTGGGTTGTAGAGTCGCATGCAGTCTCTGCACTGTGGGCAGACGCTACGTCACATCTTTTATGTCCGCTGGCTCACCCGGGTTCCATCGTGTTGCCCAACAGCCCTCCGTTGCAGAGAGCAGTCAAGAATAGCCACAAGTGGAACCGTTGGAGAGCGGGTGGCTTCGCTGTCTCCTCCCCTGCTGCTGGGCCGTGAGACAAAGAAGTATTCTTTGAGAGAAAAGGCAGACGCCCCGCCTGCTGGGCCGTGGGGTGGGAGATGGGTTGTGATATGTGGAGCGCGCATGTTTTATCAGGGGCCCCCTGCCAGCAGGATGACATCAGCTGGTCGCCGTGGGCTGTGGTCAGACGGGAGACGGAGCCCACCGCCGAGCTTGGGGGACCGGCCCGTGGTTTTTATACTTCTTTGATTTAGGTTCCGACACAATAAAAGAGATGAGGAGGAGAGGAGAACATAAAATGTGGGACACAGCCAAGATGTAAAGTGTGGCAGAAAACTCTCTGTTGGGCAAGGCAGAGCGGTTCACGGAAAATCCTCAGAAGTTACAGTACGTGTTAGTTGCTCAGTCATGTCTGATTCTTTGCCACCCCAAGGACTGTATGTAGCCAGCCAGGCTCCTCTGTCCATGGACTTGTCCAGGCCGGAATACTGGAGCAGGAGAAGCTATAGCAGGAGACCCCTTAAACACAGACACTGTCATTTCAGCCTTGCGCTGTCTGACTCGTCTCCACAAAGCCACAGTCAGCGCCGTGATTTTGATTAAATCCCGAGTTACGCCACAGTCTTCAATGCGGCCACAGAGCTGGTGAGGAAGAGGCATGAGGGGCAGCTGACTCGATTTTGGTGCCTGCCCTGGCGTTGTCCTGGGGTCCGTTTACCTCTCTGAACCAGCCCAGTTGCCTCCTCCGTGCTGAAGGTCTGAGTCAGACTCAAGGCTGCGATTCTGTGGACCAAACCACCTTTCTCCCAGGCCTCCGCTGACTAACACCAGCTTTCTTGTAGCGTGGAAATAAGGAAACGAAGCTGGACCGCCGAGACTGGGAAGGGCTCTTGGTTTTTAGCTAAGTCCCCTTCAGCTGTGAGGTGAGCTGTCAGGATCTCAGTTGAGCTTTTCCTCCCCGCTTGTGTCCGGTGTGTCCTGGAACAGTCGAGTGTTTCTCCATCAACCGCCTATGGAAGATACACGTTATGGAGCATGCAGAGATGAGAGCCAAAGGGAGGCCCTCAGGATGAGCTCATGGAACCACAGAATCTTACGGATGGGGGCTCAGGGGGCCTCCCAGAGGGTGCAGTGGTAAAGAACTTGTCTGCAAACGCAGGAGGGACCTGGGTTTGATCTCTGGATCGGGAAGATCCCCTGGAGGAGGAAATGGCAACCCACTCCAGTATTCTTGCCTGGAGAATCCCCTGGACAGAGGAGCCTGGTGGGCTACAGCCCATGGGGTTGCAGAGAGTCAGCTGAGCAGCTAAGCACACAACGTTAAAGAGACAGACACTGTTGTGAAGACCCTCCAGTTAGGCTCTGTACTGGGTCCGGTCTAAGATGGACCACTGTGTCACGTCCCCCAAAGAAAGAAACAGTCCTCTTATCAGGATATGCCAGCTGAGGGTGGGCAAGAGTCAGTTCCATTATAGTGTAGGAAGTTGGGAGTCCTAGAAGCCTTTAGCTGTGGCAGGAACATGACTCAAAGCTGTGGATTCCTGGGGCTCATCTCTCTCCCTTGCTCTCTCTTCCCTTCGTCCCCATTCTGACTTGGAAAGCAGGATTTTCTTGTGATATCTCACCAGAATCATTATATAGCACATCATAAAGCTAAGTGGTTTTCTTTTTTCTTTCTCTCTGTGAAGGTTTGTTTTTTTCTTTTTTTAATTTGAAATTAGTATATGCTGACTCTTGTGAAGTCTTGGGCCAAAATCCTTGCTCATCTTCAAAATTTGGAGAAGTAATTAAGGAATACTTTTGATCCATTTGCTGAAACCACTATCATGACTGGAAACAAGAACTACTTTTTTTTATCCATTAGGCATTGTTCTTCAGTAACAGATACCTGGATAAAATTATCTTCTATTTAACAGGCCAGATAACAGCTTGAGTCGAGCTCCTTTAGTTATAATTGTAACCTCTTAAAAAAAAAAAAAAAGTTAAATTGACAGTTGTAGCTAAGCCAACTCAGAAACTTAAAATACCGGGTTCCTCAGACAGCTCAAATGCCCTTCTCTTGTTTGTTCTTGACAAAGAAAGATCATTTCTCCTTTTTCAAATCACCAAACCATTGTGAGATTTGGCATACCCATTAGCGCAAAAGAAAAAAGCCTTTTATACCCCAAGATAAGTTCCTTTTGGTGTATGTTCTTTTCCTCCCCTGCTTGTGGTCAGAGTCTGTATGAAAATTTCATCATCTGTTTTGTTTCTGGGCACTCCGCACAGCCTTTAGCATGTAATAGACACTCAAACACGGTCTGATTAAAAGCTGAGCTGGAGCTTAATAGGATTCTGATGAACCCGAGTGCCTGCATAACCTCAAGCTCTTCTGCTTTGTTTTTGTTTTTTACACTTGATAAATATTTAGAAAGTTATCTGACCGTGACATAGTAGAGAGATAGCTATAATAACAAGAGGTTTATTTTTATTTCAGGGACAATTAATGGATGCTTGTTCTTATTTAACAGTTAATTGTGGAGACAAGGATCTCGTAACAGTGGGATCTTCTTTCACCTACTTATAAATACAGCTTTAGGGACATACAATTCACATCATCATACCATTCGCCCGTTCAAAGCACACGAGATGGTGGGTTTTAGTGTATTCACAGGGCTCTTCGGCCTTCTCCACTTTTAGGAACATTTTCTTTTCTTCTTTTTAGAAACATTTTCTTGTCATTCTCAAGAGAAACCCTGCCCTCCCTAGCAGTCGTGTCCAATCCCTGACTCCTCCCAGCCCCCAGTCGCCCCCAGTCGACTTTCTTCTGTTTATTTATTTTAAAACTGATCTACTTTCTGTCTCCACACACTTGCCTGTTCTGGACATTCCGTAAAATGGAACCAGACGATACGTGGCCTTTCAGGTTGGAGCGTCCTATTCTCTAGGTTCTCCCGTGTTGCAGCGTGAAGCAGCGCTTCCTTCCTTCTCATAGCCGAGTAACGACATTCCGTCCTGTGGGTAGACCACGTTTTCAGTATCTGCTCAGCGCTGGGTATGTGGGCTTGGGGCTGTGAAGAGTAAAGCTGCTGTGAACGTTCCTGGGTAAGTTGTGTGTGATTATGTGTTTTCATCTCTCTCGCATTTCTCTACCTTGGAGGGTGGTTGCTGGCTCTGTGGTTAGCCATTTGAGGAGCTGCCCCTTGTGGTTTTCCCTAGCACCTGCGCCGTTCTACATTCAGGTCAGGAAGACACAAGGGTTCTAGCCCGTCCACATCCTCACCGCCACTCGTCCTCTCTCCTTTCCGCCCAGCCCTCCTGGTGGCTGTGAGCTGGTGTCTCACTGTGGGTGTGTTTTGTGTTTCCCTGACGGCTAGTTGGACTTCCCAAGTGGCGCTAGTGGTAAAGAACCTGCCTGCCCATGCACGCAGACCTACGAGACGCAGGTTTGATCCCTGGGTCGGGAAGATCCCCTGGAGGAGGGCATGGCAACCCACTCCAATATTCTTGCCTGGAGAATCCCAAGGAATGAGGAGCCTGGCGGGCTGCTGTCCATAGGGTCACCCAGAGTCGGACACGGCTGGAGCGGCTAAGCATGCACGGACGACTGGTTATGCTGAAGATATTTCCTCGTGCTTGCTTACTGGTCATCTGTAGACCTTCTTTGGAGAAAGTTCTGTTCTGATCCTTTCCTGTATTTAATTTGGGTTTCTGTTACTGAATTTTTAAGAGTTCTTCATGTAAATATATACTCAAATTGATCTTTAAAAAATCCTTATTCTACTATTTTTTAATCTTTAACATATCCCCAAACTTTGTACCTGGCCATCCTGGCCTCATACACACATTGTCAGGATATCGTGACCCTCTGCTGCATGGAACACGTTGTGGTCTGTGCTCCGAGGATAGGAAATGAATACCGTGTCCCTTACTTCAAGGGGCACAAAACAAAGTGGGAAGGGCTACAGTGATACATTTCTGTGTGTCAGGAAAAGAGATGACTTTCAGATCGAGGAATCAAGGAAGGCAGCCTGAAGGAGGTGGCATTTTTAGTTGGCCTTATGTATCGGATGCAATACCAGAGGATTAGGGGGAGAACCCGAGTAAAGACCCTGAGTTCTCTGTGTTGTGTGGTGACTGGTTAACTCTTAGGGCTGAGATTTTCAAAGCCTAGATAGAGGAATACTGGGAACACACATGGGAAGCCTGTTTGGGACCAGATGCCGATCGTGTGCGCTGGAGCAGTCTGGATCCTGTTTTGTCAGTGGCTGGAGAGCCCCTGGCTGTTTGGGTGAGGGTGGGGCCGTGTGGAAGGCTGTGTCTGCAGAAGGTGCAGGGGCCTTGGGGGCAGGCTCACGGAAGGCACCACTGCTGTGTCTCCCTCTTAGAGACTTAAGTGCTTTAGAAAGTCAAGAAGGGACTCCCGGGAGAATTGTTTACCCTTATGATGTCCAAATGTATTTGACCATAGCTTCACTTTTTTAAAAAAATCATGTAAGATTGACGGTCCGTACTTTGGGTTTTGACGTCTTAGTTCGGTATTTCACAACTAATTGGTAAAGGACCCGCCTGCCAGTGCGGGAGATGTGAGAAGAGGGAGTTGGATTCCTGAGTCCAGACAATCCCCTGGAGGAGGAAACGGCCCCCCACCCACTCCAGTATTCTTGCCTGGAGAATCCCATGGACACAGGAGCCTGGCAGACTTCAGTCCATGGGGTCACAAAGAGCTGAACACGACTGAAGCGACTTCGCACACAGCACAGGGTCTCAGTAGATTTTGGCTGGTTGGTTACCTAACAGATTAGAGGATTGTGGACCACAGAATTGGGTGTGAAGGAATGTGAGATGTTAGCTGGTCCACCCTCTGGCTGGATGGAGGCCCAGAGGGGGAGAATGTTTGTCTCATTGGCAGCGGCCACAGCTCTTGCTACTGTTAACGCGTCCACGTGTGACCTTGAGTGGGTCACGTCTGTCACTCAGAGGAGTCCAGTGCTGACTGCAGGCACGTCCCCCTCGTCTCTGGAGGACCCCCACGGGGAGCAGGACCACCCGTGCTTCCTTCGTGGGTCCTCTACCCCCCAGGTCCCCCATCTCCAGTGCTGTCAAAAGATCCATTCCTGTGGACCAGGGCACACACCAGCGCCTCCGTTTGATGAACTTGAACGCAGACAAGCCCAAGAACTTGGACAAGGGTGGGAGTTGGGGAGTGGAGCGGGAATGCAGTTCTTACCCCAAGGGTTGTGCTTTTCGCGTCACGGCGAACGCTTGTGTAACGAGTGACTCCTCCTTTTTCTGGGAGCGACTCTTCCTTCGTCGCTTTGGTGGTAGTTTTCCATGGCAACCACCGTTGCCACACATCTGGCATCTCAATGAAATGGCTCCCAAAGCCCAGGGGTCCACACGGAGTCCTCCTCAGCCCGCGTTTCCTGCCAAGGACGTGGAGAAACACTGGGCGGAGCGCGCGCTGACGCTCAGCCTCGCGGGTGAGGCTTCGTCTGCAGTTGCTGAGTTCCTGGGGGGTCTTACCGGGGCTCCTCCAGAAGTTAACCGCGCTGCTGATGCTCTGTGGAGGAGGGGCCGACTTAGGGTATTTTCTGGTTTATTGAGGCACAGATATCAGCAGTGCTGTTTGTTTTTTTAAACCAGAAATGACTTAGTAGGAAGTAGAAGGTCAACCAAAATCCTGCTGAGTTTCTGAGGGTAACCAGCCGGCCCAGGGCTTGGTTTTTTTTTTAGGTGTTTTATTTAAGATGGAAAGTTCCAGTTTGCTTTGGGACCAGAACCCTTAAAAGAAATCCTGACTGGAGGTGGCTTATGGGTGACCGTATGTTTGCTAGTTTATATCCTGCTGACTAAATTGGCAAAATTTTTATTTTTCCTGGTCAACACGAAGAAGGTGTCTTGTGTTTTTTTTTTTAATTCCCCTCACTCCTTTCCCTAACAGGATCATGCTTGTCGTGTGTGTGGCGTGAGCGGCGGTTAGAACTGTCCATGCATCTGTGATGGTACAAACGTTAGTGTGGCAACAAGGCTGCCTTTCTTAGGCCCCACAGGCCTTTATCCCAATTTGACTCTCGAACGGTGACCCAAGTGGAAGCAGAAATGGTCAGGCCTGAGAGGCCAAATATCAGAAGCACAACAGAGGGGTTTATTGTTTGTGAGAGTTTGAGGTAAACCCTCCCCCTCCCCCTTCCATGACTTAGAAAACTTTGCTCTTAAAAGTAACTATTAGTCTCACTTAGAAATGTTAGAAGGTACATAACCGTTCTTATAATGAAAGGTTATGATTATTTTAATTCATAAGGAGGCCCAAAGTTAGCTCTTTGCTCAGAGCCTTTCTGAAACAGGAATGAAAAATACCCAAGATGTCGAATCAGATCGAAATGTGAGCTCTGATGCAAGTGTCTGGCTTTGAAAGTCTTTTGAGAACTGCACCCGTGCATTAACTCGTGACAAATTACACACAGAAACTGAGTGCTGATCGTAATCATAGTGTTTGTAACATGCAGGTTTTTAGTGTACTCTAAGAAAAAGTTTATTTCCTGTTAAACCATGTATTTTTGTTTATTGTAACATTGGGGGCAGATATGTGAACTATGAGCCCATAAAATTTCCTCATTCTTAAAAAAAAAAAATCATGCCAAAAACATAATAAAAATGTAACAAGCAAGAGAAGTGAGGCGAGTGTTTTAATGAAGCCACGGTTAGGTCATACTCTTACAGATACGCAGTTGAATACCCAGGAGTCAAAAGACCTTTCATGTTTTCAGTTAACTCCTGAGATGGTTCATGGTCCGCACTCCCTAGTTACTTTACTGCCAGTTTTTATTTTAAACTAGACCCTAAAAAGTTGCCGAAGGGGAGAGGATGGTTATGTGAGGTGATGATGGAGGTGTTAGCTCTGGGGGGGTGATGTTTTTGTGGTCTGTAAGTGTATCAAATCAACACAGGGTTCACTGTGAACCCGTGCAACATTATATGTCAATTATATCTCAGTGAAGCTGAGGGAGAAGAGAGCGATCATGCTGGGAAACCACGTTTATGTAGAAAGTCTCATGCTTGGCAGCTCACCTCGGGCCTGGGGCCCGTTCTGAGCACGCTGGGGCAGCCCATCACGTTGCCAGCAACTTTCCCCTGGGAGTCTTGGGGGCGGGCGGGCGCATCTCTCCTGCCTGGTGACAACGGTGACTCGTCTCTGTCTCTGCGCAGGTGAAGCTGCTCTCCGAGGGGAGCCCCGGCTGCAGACCCTCCCGGTGGCCTCGGCCCTCACTGCTCACCGCACGGGCCCCCCGCCCATCAGTCCCAGCAAGAGGAAGTTCAGCGTGGACCCTGGCGACGACGACCTGGACTGTGACGGGGACCATGCTTCCAAGATGAGTCGCACCTTCGCCCCCCACCTGTAAGTGCCCCCCTACTCTGCCGCCGGCCCGGCTCACGTGGGTCCGCGGGGAGCTTCTCCGGCCGCTCTGTGCCGACTCCGAAGGGAGAAGGTGCCTGCTAGTACCCCCCGCTCCCCGCCTGGAGGGGCCATTTAACTGGTTTTAATAACTTAGGGGAGGTGACCTCCGTCCCACGTGTCCGCCGTTCGGGTGCATTCCCCACCAGTGGTAACTTGCTTCAAGCGGCTTCGGGAGGTGATCGGGGAGACTTGCCTCCCTTGGCTGGTCCCTGCCAGGTGCTTCTTGGGGGGGACCGGTCCCTGCTGAGTGTCCTTAGGGGCCGGGGCAGTGACCAGAGAGGCCAGCGCCTGGCCCCGGCTGGGAAACGGGCGGCTGCCTGACATGTGTTCGTGGCACACAGCCGAGACCTTCTCGCGGCAGAGGGTGGTTTTCGTGTTTGGGTCTGAGAGCGCCGGCTCCCGCCCTCCGAGAAGCGGCCACAGGTGGCTGGTGGTCCTGGGGCTGGTTTCGGGGGCGCAGACGGGGAGCAGGCTGCATGCGAGTTGCCTCAGTGTGCTCTTCTGTTGAGATGAGAGCTGGACTCTGAGTGACATCACCACATTTGTGCTGGGAAACCCGCGTGCTTCCCTGTGCCCTAGTTTTGCGCTGCGCCCCACCCCCTCCCCGTTGTGTTTCTCTCACGCACACCCTGCGGAGGGAGTGGATACTGCTTCGTATGTTTGCTGGACTCAGAGACCCCCCCCTGCCATGGGGAGGCTGCTCTGGCCGTGGCGCGAGGGTGGGTATGGTCAGAGGCTGGGGTCTTGGTGGAGGGCAGAGGTGAATGAATGGCCCTGTTCCTTTCCCTCTCCACACATGAGTTAGCACGCAACGATCATTCAGGATGCTCGGCTTCCCCAGTTCGTCCGAGGATGCTGCTGTTTGCTGGCAGGAGCGTGGAGCTCAGAGTCTGGAGGGGACCTCGCGTGGTCCGAGGGCGCCGAGCGCGCCAGCAGCCCTCGGCATCTCCGGCATTCCAGCGCGCTGGATTGTGTGTGCAGTCACAAGACAGCCTGACAGTGGTATTTATCCTCGGTAAATCACTGTAGTGTTAGTCAGAGGCTGAGCCTGCAGTCTGGAGCCCTGGAATTTGCTACGATCAGGAATCCAGCAGTAAGGCTCTGCACAACAATGACCTCTTGCAAACAGGGGAGGCTCATAACTTAGATGCTGGGCGTCCAACTGTTTGCAGTTCATTCTTCTGTCGCTAGGAATCGTCTCTTTCCCCAAACCCAAATAAGAGACATTTGATCAAGGAAGTGGGAGTTGGTTGTGAGATAGTGTGTTTTGTGATCAGACATGCCTTAGTTAAAATCCCAGGTCTGCTACTTACCAGCGTGGCTTTGGACAGTCACTTCGTTTATCTGGGCCTGATTCCCTTCTCTGCAGTGGCGCTGCTGTAAGCTCGTGTGGAGAACAGTGGTGAGCAGCAGCGTGGAAATAGGCACGGAGTTGGGCACTGTACAGTTGACAGTTGATGAGAGTTACTGCTTTATTACAGAGTCCAGTACTCAGATATCAGTGATGATGGGAAACCAGAGCACTGTTAATGGCGAATGCGATGTTTGAAAGTCATAATTGGGTTATGGGTTCAAATTCATCCCTGCTTCCTTATTTCTCAGTGGGAGTAGGTTCCGTCCACACAGGAATGAGTGCTGAGCGCAGTGCCTGGCAGCTAGTAAGCAGAGCTTCCATCATTACTGATATTATTAGAATGTCAGAGCATTTAGAAAATGATCTTGTGGTTGCAAATAGGACCTTGATGCACCGGTTCTGTGATAACACTGTAAAAATGTAAAGTGCCGGGAATAGATAAAGAGTTGTGGAGTTCACATGCAACTCACAATTGATGTCCTCATACCATAGGTTTAGAAGAACAGAAAAGGCAGCACCCCCCAGGCCAACCCCCTGGACTTAGAGACGAAAGATGCGCAGCGTCACTTGTTCGCCGAGGGGTAGTTCCTCATCTCAGTAACATTGCTGAGGTTTCTCTGCCTGTCTTCTAAGAGCCGAATAACTAGTTTTACAGGCAAGTGTAAAAGATACTTCTCCTCTTACGACTCCCTGGGGTAGGGTAGCTAGTAAGTGCGTTGCTTGACTTGGTGAAACGTTTGCCACGTGTGTTTTCCAAGAGCCGGATGATGAGTTTTGGAGGCAGGTTTAAAAGCTTCTTCTCCTCTTAGGACTCCATGAGGTAGGATGCTTAGTAAGCGCGTTGCCTGATTTGGTGGAACGTTTGCCATTTAAACTGTCGTGCATCCTGCTCCTTTTTATCTCAGGTGCCTGGAAGTTTTCTATACTAAACTGCAGATTCGTATGGAGAGGACATGTGCTCAGTAGCATCTGACTCTTTGCGACCCCATGGACTGTAGCCCGCCAGGCTCCTCTGTTCATGGGATTTTCTGGGCAAGAACTCTGGAGTGGGGTGCCATGCCCTCCTCCAGACACGTGGACAAGAGGGGTTCTCAAAGGTGCATGCTTCGGCTGCATTTCACATAACCATCATATTGAGTTATTTTCCACTAGAGCGAGGGTAAGGTTGAGGCAGGCTAGGAAGCTACCGAGTATGCCTGACTGTCTGCTGATTTCTTTAGGGAAGGAAGGGGGAGAGAGCAGAGGTTTCCCTAGTGATTTCTCCAGAATTTGGAAATTGAGAATTCCAGGTCATTTGAACTGTTTATTGAGAGGGTGACCCTGAGGAATTTTTGTGGGTTTTTTTTTCTTTTTTTTTTTTGGTTTGTTTGTTTGTTCTGATTTTTTTTTATTGCCTAAGAAAAGTGTTACCATGAATGTCTTGTTTGGGAATTGAAAAGTACTCTGTCTGCCACTTAGAAAGAAAGTGGATTAAGGTATGAGGCAAGGGTTAGGGTGGGATTCGTCTTACGGGAGCGAATTTCGTAAGCCATTTCATCTGTGACCCTGGTTTTCAAGCGTGAGCCTATGTGGACGAGCTCTCCTGTCACCTGTCTGTCCTTCCTATGGACTCCAGGGCTCCTCTTTTCTTAGGTGAGTTGGAACTCCCTGACTTTGGCAGATAGGAGCCCCTCCAACTGACTCGTGTCCTTCTTAGAGGAGCCCCTCCCCCTCCCTGAAGCCCTTGCTTGCTGTCCGGCAGACCGCATGCTTACCTTGTAAGCTTTCTGCACCAGCCATTGAATCAGGCGTTTCTCGGGGCCGGGAGGGGTCTGATTGCGTTCACTGGGGAGTGGTCTTTAGGAACCGAGACCTGGGTGCTGAGCGTTCCTGCGGTGTCACTGCCTCTCGACTTGAGTTGTCTTGTGTGTTAACAGTAGACATGGCTGCTTGTGGTGGTTCACATTCCACTTTAAATAAAGTTAAAACCTCAGTTGCTCGGTCACACTAGCCCTGTTTCCAGCTCTAAAGCCACATGTCTCTTGGCTACCACACTGGACAGCACACACACAGAACATTTCTGCCATCACAGAAAGCTTGGTTTCTAAACTCAGTGGAAGGAGCTAGGGGGTCCTGGGTTCACTTTAATACTGCAATTCTAATCCAACTCCGCAGAGCTCTTCCTCCCCCCTCCCAGTCCATCTTCATGTCTCCATGATTCCAGCATCACCTCCTTCAGTGTTCCGTCCTGCAGTGTACATCAGAGTGGCAGAATTGCTGCGCCCTTGCCATTCTGAAAAACAAACCTGCTAAGAAGAGTTTTTTCCCCCACCCTGTGCTGAGGAGCTCTTTTTGTGTAGAAGAACTCTACAAAAAAGATCTTCATGACCCAGATAACCATGATGGTGTGATCGCTCACCTAGAGCCAGACATCCTGAAATGTGAAGTCAAGTGGGCCTTAGGAAACGTCACTATGAACAGAGCTCCTGGAGGTGATGGAATTCCAGCTGAGCTGTTTCAAATCCTGGAAGATGATGCTGTGAAAGTGCTGCTCTCCATATGCCAGCAAATGTGGAAAACTCAGCAGCCACGGGACTGAAAAGGTCAGTTTTCATTCTATTCCGAAAGAAAGGCAATGCCGAAGAATGTTCATACTACCGCACAATCGCACTCATCTCACATGCTAGCAAAGTGACGCTCAGATTCTCCAAGCCAGGCTTCAACAGTATGTGAACCATGAACTTCCAGATGTTCAAGCTGGATTTAGAAAAGGCAGAGGAACCAGAGATCAAATTGCCAACATCCGTTGGATCATTGACAAAGCAAGAGAGTTCCAGAAAAACGTCTACTTCTGTCTTATTGACTATGCCAAAGCCTTTGACTTCGTGGATCACAAAAAAATGTGGAAAATTCTTCAAGAGATGGGAATACCAGACCACCTTACCTGCCTCCTGAGAAATCTGAATGCAGGTCAAGAAGCAACAGTTAGAACTGGACATGGAACAATAGACTGGTTCCAAATAGGGAAAGGAGTACGTCAAGGCTGTGTATTGTCACCCTGCTTATTTAACTTCTATGCAGAGTACATCATGCAAAATGCTAGGCTGGATGAAACTTGGGCTGGAATCAAGATTGCTGGGAGAAATACCAATAACCTCAGATATGCAGATGACACCACCCTTATGGCAGAAAGAGAAGAAGAATTAAAGAGAGCCTCTTGATGAAAGTGAAAGAGGAGAGTGAAAAAGCTGGCTTAAAACTCAACGTTCAAAAAATGAACGGTCCCATCACTGATGGCAAATAGATGGGGATACAGTGGAAGACTTTATTTTCTTGGGCTCCAATCTCTCTGCAGATGGTGACTGCAGCCATGAAATTAAAAGACGCTTGCTCCTTGGAAGAAAAGCTATGACCAGCCTAGACAGCATATTCAAAAGCAGAGACGTGACTTTGCCAACAAAAGTCTGTTTAGTCAAAGCTGTGGTTTTTCCAGTAGTCATGTATGAATGTGAGAGTTGAACTATAAAGAAAGCTGAGCGCCGAAGAATTGATGCTCTTGAACTGTGGTGTTGGAGAAGACTCTTGAGAGTCCCTTGGACTGCAAGGTGATCCAACCAGTCCATCCTAAAGGAAATCAGTCCTGAATTGGAAGGATTGATGCTGAAGCTGAAACTCCAATACTTTGGCTACCTGATGTGAAGAATTGACTCATTAGAAAAGACCCCGATGCTGGGAAAGATTGAAGGCAGGAGGAGAAGGGGATGACAGAGGATGAGATGGCTGGATGGCATCACTGACTCGATGGACGTGAGTTTGAGCAAGCTCCGGGAGTTGGTGATGGACAGGGAAGCCTGGTGTGCTGCAGCCCATGAGATTGCAAAGAGTCGGACACGACTGAGCGGCCGAACTGACCGTGCTGAGGGTGTAATAGTGGCCTCTTTGAAGTATTAATACCAACTTCAAAAGTTACTTTCCTGTCCCTTTCAGTGTTGTGTTTGTTAAAATCTCTTCATTTGTTGGCATGAAGTATTAATACCAACTTCAAAAGTTACTTTCCCGTCCCTTTCAGTGTTGTGTTTGTTAAAATCTCTTCATGTGTTGGCACTCAATTAGAGATTTTTTTCTCTCCTTGTTAACTTCACTTTTTGAATATGTAAAATATTAACACGCTGCTAGAAGCCAAGGCTGTGTAATCATATCACCATGTATGTAAGTCATTCTGCTGTGTACCTGAACTTTCACAGTGATGTCTCGTCAGTTATATCTCAACAAGACTGAAAGAAAAAAAGTCAAAATCATACTGAAAAGTACTAGAGAAGTATTATTCCCTTCCCTGTGTCTCTCACCACTTTTGTTCCCTCCCCCTGAAGGTGATTACCCTTCTTGTGTGTGTGTGTTAAAATAAGCAGGTATATGAATATGTTCTCAGTCCCTTTATTTCTTACACACAAAGTGTCATATTTTATATACTCACTTGAACTCAGATATTTTCAATGATGTATCGCAGATATCTCTCCACGCCAGTTCCTCGTTCTTGTTCATAGCTCCATAGTACTCCACTGCGTGCACGTGCCAAGGGTGGTCCAGCCGCTGCCCTTTGTTCAGATGTTTAGATAATTTTTTATGATGATACTGTTGCAGTGGATAATGTTGTCCATTTGTGACCTCTTGTGTATCTGTAATACAGTTTAAAACTCTTGGGGGCTTAACAGCTGATGCATGCTAAAGTTATACTGGTTTTGAGACGTAGCGTAGGCTGCTTGGCTGGTAGAGCCTGGTGAGAGCTGTGTGCTGAGAAGTGCCGTCTACCTCGTTTCCACCTGTGTGTGTGAGTGACGGATGTGTGAACTGTTCACTCGGTCACCTGTGAGAGGAGGGGAGTGTGACTACCGAGTGCTTCCTCTGTGCTGACCCTCCCTCTGCCGGACGCTTCGTGTGTTACCTCATTTAACCCTGACGGTCAGTGTGTCCCTTTAAGATGAGGGGGTGTGTGTGTGTGTCAGAAGCTGAAATTGAGAGGATAATGTGTCCAAAGTGACAGTGATCGAGCTGGGATTAACCACAACACTGAAACCAGTCATCACGTGATCATGTCACACCTGATCTCACCTGAGATGGGGTGACGTGCTGCTCAAAGACGGACATCACATCGTTAGGGTGGCACTTGAGCCTTCCCGTGTGTGGTGTGTGACAGGTGCTAAACCATCTCTGTGTTGAACGGAAGATGAGACCCCCTGTCCAGAGACTGTGCGTCCTGAGCTCATACCCTGCGGGAGGAGGAGCTCTTTCTGATCAGTGGTGTGTACACGTGCAGAGTAGTTGCCCCTGGCCTCGGAACGGGCCAAAGCCCTGAGCGCCCGCTGATGTCAGAGCCTCGGTCGCTGGCCTGGTGCCGTGACGGCTGCGCCTGCCCAGCCCGTGTTAACAGTTCACGCTGAAGGAGGCAGGGCCCCGCGAAGGGCCCCCGGCCCCCCAGCTGGTGCTGCTCCTCTGAGCTCCTGCCCGGGGTGGCCCGTGGCCCCCGAGGCTGTCTCCCCGCCGCAGCCGTGCCTTCGAGGGCTCCCTCGAGTCTGAGGGAGCCGACCCCGGGTGTCCTTGAGTGCTCCCCCAGGATAGGGGTCTCTCCTGCCTTCTCCCCTCTTCCTTCTCCCTTGTTTATTCTCTCTTTTTTTTTCCCCTCCCTTGGCCTTAGTCACTTCCCTCCTGACCCCATAGGAATGAACAGAAAAAGAGGGGGAAAACCAGACTCAAACCAGTAATTCCTACAGAGTGACAGGCAAGTTGGAGGAAGCCCTTTGAAATCAAGTTCTGGGCATGTAATAGCAGCTCTGCTAAAACAGAGAAGCCTCGCTGATTGCTGACTGAAACGCGCATTCTCCCCCGCAGTAGGGTTGGCGGTATAGACGGCACCTCGGGTGTTCAGGAGCGGCTCGTCTGTCCAGTATCTCCATATTCCTTGGCAGCATCACCACACTTCCTTTGAGTCTCCGTTTCTTGTATTTCTTTAGTACCTTTAGTGGGGATGTGTATGGACATGCCTTTACCAGGGACTGTTCATTCCACAAACTTCATGAGAGTAGAGGAAGCAATTCCTCGTTTCGATTTAAGGCTAGACCCGGAGGGAATGGAGACTGCCGCAGCCACTGTGGAGAACAGTGTGTGTGTGCGTGAGTCGCTTAGTCGTGTCCGACTCTTTGCGACCCCGTGGACTGCAGCCCGCCAGGCTCCTCTGTCCATGGGATTTTCCAGGCAAGAGTACTGGAGTGGGTTGCCACTTCCTTCCCCGGGGATCTTCCCAACCCAGGGATCGAACCAGGGTCTCCTGCATTGCAGGCCAAGTCTTTATCAACTGAGCTACAAGGGAAGCCAAAAATCAACTATAGTGTAATTTAAAAAAAAACCAAATAGACCTGGAGGAAATTGCAAAGTCGGGGCTATTTTTGTACCTTGACATTCTAGCAACTAGGGCTTTAAAGGTAAGCAGGCGTATGTATTTATTACGTAATACATAATATGTATTTATAGGCAGAGCGTGTTAGCGCTGTGTCCATGTCTACATAAGCCTTGGAGAGGGTCAGACTTTTCATTCCTGAGAGTGGTGATAGATCAGGATTCCCAGCATCCAGAGAATCACGAGAGCCTTTGTATTAGGGCTTGGCCACGACCATCACTGACAAGCCTGATTGTGTACTAAGCGCTGTGCTGAATGCACGTGGGCGTGATCACTCCGTGCGTCATCTCAGCTCTGAGATGCTGTGATTGCCCCTCTTTTGCAGGTGGTAAAACTGAGAGGTTGTAACTTGCTCAAGGTCACGAAGCTAGCTGGTTGGTAACAGAGCCAGGAATCAAAATGCAGGCTGGCTGTTCCTGTAGCCAGCACTCTTAGGAACCATCTTAGAGCCATACTGAAAAGGCACACGTGTCCAGCAGCTGTGAGTCGGCTGATATAGGACCTTAACGCCTTGTGGTTTGGGATGATTGCTGTGTGCGCCTTCTCAACCCAAGGGAAGGATTCCGGGCAGTGGCAGGCAGAGAGTAGGCCCCGGGGCAGCAGTGGCGGGGTGCAGGGGCCTCGGCAAGGAAGGGCTTGTCGGTAACTGAGAGAGTGAGGCGGTCCATCCCCCCTGCACGGCGAGGCTTCCCTTCAGGGGTGCTGCTCACCCTCCCCCTGAAGGCGCCGAGTGGAACGGGGTCTCTGTGCAGGTGAGAGCCCCACGCGAGCCGGGAAGAAACCCTTCCTTCTTGCTCAGGAGAGGGCTTTGGAATCGTGTTCTTGTTTAAGGTCTGTCTGTGTGCTTAGTTCCTCAGCCGTGTCTGACTCTTTGTGACCCCATGGACTGAAGCCCACCAGGCTGCTCTCTCCACGGGATTCTCCAGGCCAGAATCCTGGAGTGGGTTGCCTCTTTCTTCTTCAGGGGATCTTCCCAACCCAGCGATCAAACCCACTTCTCCTGTGTCTTCTGCACTGCAGGTAGATTCTTTACTTAGTGAAAGTGAAAGTCACTCAGTCGTGTCTGACTCTTTGCGACCCCATGGACTACATGGGATTCCCCAGGCCAGAATACTGGAGTGGGCAGCCTTTCCCTTCTCCAGGGGATCTTCCCAACCCAGGGATTGAACCCAGGTCTCCCGCATTGCAGGTGGATTCTTTACCAGCTGAGCCACAAGGGAAGCCCAAGAATACTGGAGTGGGTAGCCTATCCCTTCTCCAGGGGGTCTTCCCAAGCCAGGGATCGAACTGGGGTCTCCTGCATTGTAGGTGGATTCTTTACCGGCTGATAAGGGCTTTCTACCAGGGAAGCCTTTACCTGCTGAGCCATCACCAATATTGTCAGACCAATAGAAAGTGAAAGTCGCCCAGTCGTGTCCGACTCTTTGCAACCCCATGGATTGAATTCTCCAGGCCAGAATGCTGGAGTGGGTAGCCTTTCCCTTCTCCAGGGGATCTTTCCAGCCTTAGCCTAAAACGCTCAGGCCAGGCCATTTTATAATTTGCTTTAAATACATGAAGACACTTTTTCTTTCCCCTCTCCAGATTCTATAAATCAAGAGTTCTTGAAATAGAATCCCTCAAACTATGTGCATTCTCTCTTTGTCTCCCACATCCTTCTTGGCATCGTCTGAACTTGGGAAGTTTTAGCCCCCAGATTCTGTCTTCTGCTGTGCTTTCAACACACAGGCGTGCGTGTCTTCCCACAAGTGTTCTGGGGTTTAAGAGGATATTTTATGGCCTTTAGTTTCAGTTATCCTAAATAACTAACTCTGAAATCCTCCTTAGCATCTAGCAAGTGTGTGTATTCATTTTGAAAGGAACTTGAGAAGGGAGCCTGGATCTGTACTGAACGCTTTGGTTCAGGGAGGTGGAGCCTAAGAAGTCTTTCTGGTGGGGCTGACTTGGCCCTGCCCTGGGGGTGGGGTGGGGTTTGCTGCCTGCCTAGGGTGGAAGCAAAGGTGGTTTTCCCGCCGCTCTGCAGGACCTTAAAGGCACAGCTGTGTGCTGCCTGGGAGTGTTTTGCTAATGAAGTGTGGTACCTTTAAAGAAAGGTCACAGGCCTGACCTGTGTTGTGTGGGTTTCTTGTTTGTCAGACTGGAGGCATTTTCTCATTTTCACAGTTCAGCCGAAAACAAAGACCTCCTTATCCGAGCCGGGGAGCCGTGCTCTTAAGAGCTGACATCAGCCTTTTCCCAGCAGGCAGCGTTTCTGCCTTAAGAGTCTTTGCCGAGAGCTGGGCCGGCCAAGGGCTGCCCTGCCCTGGGTTTCTCCTGGCTGGATGACACGCAGGGTGAAGAAATGCCAAGCGTGCCAGCAGTCAGGGCAGCAGAACCCAGCGTTGTCACGGGTCCCTTCTCGTCTGTTCCGGGGACCTCTGGGCGCCTCCGTTTCACAGAGCTTGTGAACATTGGGCTGAGAACCTTGAGAAAGGACTGCTTTCCTAGAGAGGTGTTAACGAACCTTTGGGGCCTGTTGGGGAAGCCTCATTAGCATGTGTAAAGACACTGTTTAAAGACGACTCTAAAATGGGGGGTGGAGGGGAGTGTTTTTTAGGTGGGTGGATTAAGTCAGAGGCGTTGGTTGAGAAGTTGAGGAAACAAAACCACACAGGGTTTGGTTCCCCCTCCTGCCCTGACTCTCTGGGGTTTCCGGGCGCTGTTTGCATGAAGAGGCTTCTGAGCTGGGGACACTGACGGCAGCCCTGGGTCCACACGGTTGGAACATCGGCCTTGCTGCTCTGAGGACGCAGAGCCAGCCTGTCCTGAGGTCGGGGCCTGGCACTCCTGCCGCAGGACCAGGAGGACGGCTCAGAGGTGGCCTTGGGTCAGAGTCAGGGCGGTTCTTGGACTCTCCCCTAGATCTCGCCTGTAAACCCGTCGTCTCCTGCGTCCCTGCGTGTCCGAGCCCCGAGTTCTATGTGTGGGGTAGTTTTTCTTTCGTAAACGGCGGTGCGTGGTCCCCTAGCGTCTTCGCTGAAGCTTTGGGTTCAGGCATGCATGCTGCCTGCCTCTGCCTCCGCCCCCGTCGGTCTTCCCACTCCTCTGTCTCTCTCTCGAAATTTCTCCCCAGATTGTCTCCAAAGCATGATTAAAGAGCTCCGTGTTGCAGTCAAGGGGTAGGTTAGGGACGTAGGTTGGAATCCCGCCAACCAGCGGATCCAGATTTTGGACCCGGGTCTCTGGCTGCACTGGAGGCCCGCGGGAAGCGAGGCCCGCGGGAAGCGGAGTTCGCTCCCCTGCACTCGCCTCTGACTTCTCTACCTCCCGCCTGCCTTCCCTCGACAAGACCCGAGAGCGAAAGGACCAGATGCACAGAGGATCCGGATGGGGCAGGCGGCAGACCAGCTCCTGGTGGGCCGGGGCACTTACTAGGGGGCCCGTCGGAGGCTCCACTCTCTTTGCACCCCCAGCCTGTCCCTGTGGTTGAGCCTGTCCAGGGAGGATTTGGGCTTTTCTGTCTCCTCAGGACCACATGGGGACTCGGAGCACCGTTGCCCATCGAGGATCATCTTGCCTCAGTGCTCGAAGGATGGGGAGAGTGTTCCTCAGGCAGAGTTTGGGAAGCACCCGAACCGGGCTCTGGGGTCTGCCCGTGTGGTGGGCGTGAGGCTGGTTCTGAGTCTGGGGTGCAAGGAATCTCCAGCGCAACTTGCCGTGGGGTCCTCTAATCCTTTGTCATGAGCCCTGTCAGCAGCATTCTAGGGAGTATGCCTGCCAGGCCACGTGGGCATCTTATCTGGTCTTGAAGTGATGTTACAAACGTGAGCACGTGCAAGGCTCAGGTGCCATACGGCTTGGCTTGCTGACGACGCGATCCCTTGGTTTGGGGTTGCTGGGTGCCAGCTTCCATGCTGGGTCTTTCAGGGAGAGTCCCTGAGGCCTGAGAGATGGGGGGAGCCCAGCCCCTTCCCCTTGACGGTGTGCCCCTCTCGGGCCTTCCCGACGCTGGCTTCTCCACCCTGAGCTGTTTCCAGGGAACAGAGTGTCTCCCCTTCCGCATCCACGCCCCAGCCCAGGGCTGTGATCCTGAGCGTCAGCGGTCACGGAACTTCCATCCGCCCCTCCCTGGTGCCCTCACAACCCCAGGCCCGGGGGGACCCTGCGACCCCTCGCCCGGCTTTCTTGCCCCTGCAGGCCCCCCTCCTGGTTCTCGCTCCTGCACCTAGGTGCTCTCACAGGCTCGTCATCACCGCGTGTTCCGGGCCCCATCCTGCTTACTGCACCGAGCCCGGGATGGAACACACGGGCCAGCTCCCGGCGTGTGTGGCGGGAGGCTTCCCAGGCCTTTATGCCCGGCTGGGGCTCAGCCTCCCCGCCCACGGAGCTGTGTGCCTCCCTGACCCTGTGTGTCCACCCCCCACACACACCTGCAGAGCTGCCCCACCGGCGTCGACCTTAGCGATTCCTATCTCTACCAGCGCTTACCCAGGCCTGCCCCTGTCTCCATGGCGGGGTGTTTCCACTTGCCCTGCAGTCACCGCTGCCTCTTCTGCCTGCTTTCCCACGTGTGATCATCGCTGCTCCTGGTGAAATCTGGTCTCCCTGGATGTCCTCCAGGAGGCTCCTGGCCGCGGCTTAGACCCCCGTTCCCACGGCAGCGCCCTCAGTGGTTTTGGCACCTCAACGCGCAGGAAGGTTTCTGGAGCTTTGCTCTCTGCTCGGAACTCTGTTGGCGCCCCTAGGCAGCACCAGGGAACTCTGAGCAGACCCCCACCTGCAGGAGCTTCTGACCCACTGCCGAGGCATGCCCACCCCCGTCCTCAGTCCCTGTTCTTGCCTCCTCCTCTCGGCAAAGGCGGGGGGGGGGGGGTTCCTGCTGCGTCACCGCAGACGCTTCTGTGTACAGAATGACGCTTTGCCGCTCCTGACCCAGGTCTGGGTGCCCCAGGCCTTCCAGGCGCTAAGGAAGCGTTCACATGAAACATGTCACTCTGAATGCACTGTCAACATCCTTCTCTTTGGAAGGGATGGTGAGAATCCCTTTCAAACACGTAACAAGCCCTGAGCGGCACCTCTTTGTGCGTGTTTTTTTCCTGTGAACCCTTGATGTTTAGTTCAGAGACCCCCCACCCCCACCCCTGGGACAGACCCCCACTCCCGCTGCTCCCCCTGCCTTCCTTACCCCTCCTCCCCACTGTCTCCCCCCAATCCCTGCCCCCCACAAGCAGAAGCGTGCAGGTCCCTAATATCTGGGCACATGCACACTTCATATAACCTGGATCACTGCCTCTGCTTGAGATGCAGGTGTTGGATCCAATGGTCTTAGCCCAGTTGTTGACTGAGTAATAAGCCTCCGGAGTTTACTGTGTGAATGAATCCTGCCTGCTCTTCTTTCTGTTTCTGCCTGTGCACCTCCCTTGGATCCCAGTGTGGGCATCAGGTGAGATGTATGGAAGGGAGAGATCCAGTTCAGATGGGGGCCTCTCGCAGGTTAGAGGGATGGCTGGACCCTTCTTCTCAGGGGAGAGAGTTCAGTCCACACTAGAAAAGCAAGCAAACCCCTGCCCAAGTGTTTACTCCTGGAGGTTTCCCAGGTCTGCCTAAATGGTTCTCAAAGCTAAAATGTTTTTCAGCTATCTTACAATAGAACTGTGGTATTTATTTGTGGCAGACCACTTTAGGTATTGGGCTCCCTGGGATCAGTGGTAAAGAACCCACTTGCCAGTGCTGGAGACACAGATTTGATCCCTGGGTCGGGAAGATGGCCCCGAGAAGGAAATGGCGACCCGCTCCAGTATTCTTTGCTGGAGAATCCCATGCACAGAGGAGCCTGGCAGGCTACAGTCCATGGGATCGCAGAGTCAGACACGACTGAGCAACTGAACGACAACTTGGGGTGTGTTAGCCCCAGAGCAGGTTATGTCAGGGGCCTAACGCGGAGGCTCCCTCTTCTCCGTGACACAGGAGCGACCTTGGCAGTAGAGACGTTGGTGAAAGGGGTGATGGCCACGTGGCTCCACGACCAGCCTGTGTGTCTCGAGCGCCTCCGTGGAGGGCGTGGCCGTGTTTGTGGGTGGGCAGTGGCTCTGTCTCCTTTCTGACAGTGAGATAAAACCCAAGCTCTTCAGGGTGGCCTGCAGGGACTCCGGTGACTTGTCCTAAACCCCTTGCCCAGAATTACCTTCCTTAGGTGGCTTCCTTGGCCTGTCAGTCCTCACTCACAAGTCTCCTTGACCACGGTTGTGTTAGGAAGACACCCAAACCCCCGCTGTTGCAGGCCTTTGCTCCAGCTCCACACGGTATGGGGAAGAGACCTCCCCAGACTCACGGTGGGCAGCCTGGGTGGTCCTCCCGCCCTGAAACGTCCGTCTTGAAACCAGCACTGTCACTGCCCGGGGCATCTTAGCGTGTGTGGCGTGGCGCTCGCCACCATCTCGCGGGCTCCCCTTCACACCCTTGGCTGCCTTACTGTAACTTTGATCATTCTAAGTGCGCCACCAAATCTGGTGGTCATGCGACCTGCTGTCCTCCCGGCGCCCCTCCCACCAACTTTGGGAAGAGTTGGGATCCACAGACAGAAAACCACCAGTACCGTGCAAACACGTGTCTTCACTAGCTGTGAATACCCTGCGGCCCCGTTGGCTTTCTCTGCGGTGTGTGCCATAGACAGTGATGCCATCTAACACCCCAGGTGTATTCACCTTCAGCAGTGCCACCGTGGGTGTGTTCTTCTCAATTCAGGGTGCAGTTAGATAGGGTTTTGTTGTCGTGCCTTTCGGTGATCTTTGATCGAGGATAGCTTTCCCCCCGTTGCAGGGTGGATGGTTGGGGGGTGAGGGAAGCGGGGACCTGGGCAGGGACGACCCTGGGTGTCCCTCCTTGGGAGGTCACCTTTTGGAACCAGCTGGACCCACAGCAGGGAGCCTGTCTGTCCACAGTAGGAGCGATGACGTCCTACGTGATAGATGAACCACGTTTCAGGATGTGAGTGGGTGTTACACAGGAGGGGTTGCAGGGGGAGCGTGAGTTCAGAAATGATGGGGAAGGGAAGTCGAGTGGGAGGAGGAGGCGAAGCAATTGGAACAGGACACTGTTGTTCAGTCGCGTCTGACTCTTTGCAACCCCATGGACGGCAGCACACCAGGCCTCCCTGTCCGTCACCAACTCCCGGAGCCTGCTCAGACTCATGTCCATCGAGTCAGTGATGCCATCCAACCTTCGCATCCTCTGTCGCCCCCTTCTCCTGCCCTCAGTCTTTCCCAGCATCAGGGTCTATCAGGAACAGGACATGGCTGAGCAGTAAGAAACAGACGTAAATGTCGCTGCGAGCACCAAGTTAAAACTCAGCACCTTTTCCTACACTTCTCTTGTTGCCCAAAGGCTCGTTTCTATTTCTAGCCAACAATTCCAACACTTTTACTTAAAAAAAAAAAGAATTAAAAAAACCCAACAACCCAGCACCTTCCCTCGTTCACAGCAGAGGAGGGGCATTGCCCTCGCCCTCTCCTCCCTAAACCTGCAGACCACTTTCCTGTGAGACCCTCAGTCTCTTAGAAGTAACTCATTCAAAGCTCAGGTGGCCGCTCTTGACTGTGGGAACTCGTAGCATTTCAGGGAGCAGGGGAGCTGGAGGGAAGGGCCGGCCTTTGACTTTTCAGCAGCACCGTGCTCCTGCCAAGTCACTGCAGTCGTATCAGGCTCTGCGACCACACAGACTATAGCAGGCAGGTTCTTTACTATGGCTGCCACCTGGGAAGCCCATTGGATGTCTTATTTCTCAACTTTCTGAGCCCCGATGTCAGCTCCGTGGTGCTGCTGTGATGAAGGGCGAGGATGTGGGGCCTGGACCAGTGACTGTGGGTTCTCGCACCTGAACTTGGGGCGCCTGGTGGGCTGTGGAGGGGGGGGGGTGGCGGGATGTCCCCAGGCGGGCCTCTTGCCCAGACTCGGCGCCTTCCTCCTCCGGTTGCCCCTGATCCCAGGGCTCCCTCCTTTTCTCTTATTGAGCACTGGTGGTTTGCCTCTTGTTTCGTTTCCAAGACCCGTAGCAGAGTATCCTTCCAATAGATTCCCCACTGTGCCTCAGCTAGCAAGCCTTGTTTGATGTTGCTTGTGACCAAAAAAAAGTTGTTAACAAATGCAGACACGGGGGCTGTTTACAGGGTTGCACAGTGATTTGTCATCTTTCCGTGGCTGTCTCTGGGCTTCCATTCTTGTTCACATCTCACGTGGCCCTCGTCTCTAGAAGTGGAGTTTCTGGGTTGGATGGTGCCCGTTTCTGCTTCCGTGCCTCCTGCCGGTTCATCTCTTCTGGATTTGCTGACTGACATTCCCATGGGCAACTGTTTGCATGTGTCCATCACCCACAGCAACCCGGAGGTGACCTTTTGTTAACTGATAATTTTTCCAGGTTTCATGGGAGAATCATTGTTGTAACTTTGCTTTTTTCTTTCTTTCTGCTACTAGGAAACTTGACTAATCTTTTCATATTTTTATTGGCCATTTGGATTTCTTTTGTGATTTCTGTCTTATTTTAATTAGCATGTTTATCTTTCTATTGGTGATGTTACAACTTCATATTAGGGACCCTCCATCAAATGAGTTAGGAAAATAACCATTTTCCTAAGTTAAATTTGCTTTTCAACTTCACTGTGTCTTTGAAATACAGATTTTTTTAAATTGAGAAGTGGTCAAGTCATTGAATCTTTTTTTTTTTTTTTTAATGGAAAAGCCTTCTAAAGTGTTTTACAAGGGACCAGAGTGCTTCAGCAAGCGCCTGGTAACATGCATCTGGGCTGTGTTTTGCTGGTGAGGATAACTGCATGTGCTTGCTACATGTTAGTGGTGGGACCAAGAGGCATGTATCATGGTACATTTCCTTATTTGTTTCCTGGACCAGCACTTTCTGGGAGCCTGCTTTGCTGGGGGCTGTGGGGAGTGTGTGGAGGAGTCTGCTCTGGGCCTGAGGACATTTCAGGGGTGGCAGTGTGGTACCGCCACCCTCCACCCCCTCCCCAGGAAACAGGATCCTGGCCAGGGTTCCGGATTGTTTGCCTGCCCACCCCGCACTCAAGGACACTGAGTTCTGTGAGTGGCCAGCGAGCTTTCGGCGTTTGTTGTAATGGTCTCTCGTTGGTACCATAAGCATGCTCTGAAGTCAGACATTTAAATTCTGTTTTTATTTAACCATTTTACCAGATGTTTCCTGTGGTTTGACAGAGGTACCGCTTGCTCGAAAGTTCACACTCCTGAGATCTGTAATGTTATGGACACTGTTGCTATAGACAGTGTGCTCTGTTGGGGCCGGATTTGGAAGACTGCTTTTGCATCATTTTCGGGTCGAAGATGTGTTTTTCCCCGGAACACAAATGCCGTCTTCATCATCATCACATCATCTGTTACCGTTGTGATCTCCGGTTTATGAAAGGCCATAATGGGCTGATCAGCATTTATTCCCATAAACACCACGGTGCCGCCGTGGGCTGTACTTTCTGTAAGCAGGACCCAGGCATGCCTTGGTTTTGTCTGTAAAACTCACCTAGGGCGGAAAGAACTCAGGTTGGGGGGCGGGTGAAGGTCTGACCTGGCCTGGCAAGGGGACTGAGGCTGGGGGGGGGCGGGGTGTATGTCGGGGGCGGGGATGGGGAGGACACCGCAGACCTGTGCTGCTGTGCAGCCACCCCAGACCAGGTTCTGCAGGAGGAAGTCCCTTCCTACAGACCCCAGCGCAGGGAACACGGTGGCGTTCTGACTTTCCTGCTCAGAGGGGCCCTTGCGGGCCATGCTGCTCCTCTGAGTACCCCCCAAGCCCCCCAGCAGCCCGCCGGCCTCTCCTGGGTTCCATTTAGCCTCCTTTATAGAGACGTTTTTAAAAGGCCGATGTTCTGGAAGATGAGGAGACAAAGGAGGAGGAAATGGCACGCTGTCATCCTGACGACCGAGCTCTTTCCTCGCGATCGGGGCAGTAAAGATGCGGGTCACCTTCTGGCAGGACACCCTCCGCGCAGAAAGCGCCCAGGAGCCAGCCCCCTGCCCCCCGCCCCCACACACACAGCGTGCCGCGCCCCCGGTGGGGACTTTTATTCTGACGGGCCTCCCGCCCAGCCCGTCCAGCCCGTCCTGCGCGGGGACCGCCTGCCAAGTTTGGGAGGCCCACGGCTTTCTTGTGGGAGGACGCTGGGCTGTCTTCATGCTCTTTGGCAATGATTAAAGTGAGGTTAGTACCAAAAAAGCCCTTTCATTTTATTCCCTTATCCTTGCTTTTGCAAACCAGATGGCAACCCTGTATTTTCAGCTGTAATTGATTTAAACTCCGAAGGCAGCGCGGCTGGGCGAGGCGGCCCTGCCTCTGCTCCCTCCTCCTGCTCATCCCTCTGGCCTGCCAGGCGGCCCCTTGTCCCAGAGTCACATCCCCACGGCCTGCAGATCCGGTTTCTTCTGCGAGGGGCCGGGGCTCTTAAAGGGGCCGAGGCCCTGCCGCCGACAACACACGCGAGCTGAAGGGTGAAGGCACACGGGGAGTCGTTGCAGGAGCTGAGGAGCTGCCTTCTTGCAGGAGCTGCCTTCCTGCGGTGGAAGCAGGCAGGTTTCAGGTGACGGCTGACTTGTTTCAGGCCAGCTGTCACGTGACTGGCTGCAGCTCCGGGGAAGACAGGGTGCTTGTCCTTCCCACTCAAGTTTGGCCGCTCGGATTGCCTCCAAAAGGAGGCGGGGCCGGGGGGGGGTATGTTTTCGGTTTGGCGTGTATTCTTAAAGAAAATTACAAGGCAAATAAAAGCACTTGGCCACAACTGAAGTCTGAAGGCTCTGACCTCAGCTATGTGACCACTTCCCTCTGCGGGGAGGGAGAGGAGGCCCTCCTCTGCAAGTGGGTCGAGGGCCGGGGATCCACTGGAGAGGAGGCCCCTCCAGCGGCCTCAGGACATGGGGCTCTGATCACCTAACTCCACAAGCAGCCCCCTCCCCCGGCCCTGGAAGGAAGCCTCCAGGGGCTCTCACCTGTTCTGTCTGCAAGCCCTCTGGTTTGGGTTTCCATCTGGTCATTTGAGGATCACGTTTACAGGGCACCGGGTTGAGGCTGTGGATCAAGGCACATCTGTCAACTGTTCACTAATGTTACACGAGTGGTTGTTATTACTAACACTCGCCATCCTTGGATGACTGGAAGTCATTTTTAAAGGCCCATAGTGAAAAACGAGAACCACAAATAGGTTATTTGGTGAATCTCCAGACACTCAACCCTGACTGCAGTCCCTGTGTGTGTCCCTGGGGCTGTGGGCTCAGGTGAGCTGGTGATGGATGGTCTTTGTTCATTTAGTTCTTATGTCAAACGCTTCCGTTATTCGCCAGCATTTGTCTTGTGGAACACTTGGACTGTGTTTACAGAGACGTGTGTTTGTGTTGTTGTTGTGGGCCAGACCTATGGTTCTGGAAACCTGTCATTTTTGTTTCGTAGTGAGGGACACTTACCACCAATGATTAGTCAAAACGTCTAAGGACCAAGAGTTCAACACAGAGTTACCGTGTGATCCAGCAAGTCCTCTCGTGAGTACAGACCCAAAGGAAGTGAAGGCATCTGTACACCTGTGTTCACAGCCCCCAGAGCAGCTCAGTGTCCGTCAAGGAATGAGTGGGTCCATGCAATGGAATATTACTCAGCCGTAAAAAAGGAACCCAGTTCTGGCAGCTGCTACCCCATGGATGTACCTTGAAGACCTTATGCAAAGTGAAATGTACCGGTCACCAAAACACAGTGTGTGATGTTCTTCAGTGGGGAGCTCATGTTCATCGAAGCAGCGAGGAGAAGGGTGATCGCCAGGTGGCTGAGGAGAGAGGACTGAGTTCATATTTAAGAGGTGCAGAGTCTCACTTTGGAAAGATGAGGAATTTCTGGATGTGGATGACGGGGATGGTTACACAGCAGTGCAGGTGGGGACTCCCTGGTGGTCCAGTGGCTAAGACTCCATGCTCCCCGTGCAGGGGCTCTGGGTTCCGTCCCTGCTCAGGGAACTAGATCCCGCAGGCCGCAACTGAGGGCTTGCACGCTGCAGCTGAGAGAGTCCTGTGCGCTGCAGTGAAGATTGCAGACCCGGAGTGCCACCATTAAGATGAGGCACCAAAGAAACCCAGTGCGCATATATTTAATGCCACCGAACTGTATGTTTTTAAATGACTTAAATAGTGTATTTTGCCAGAATTAAAAAAAAAAAAAGATTAAAAGAAAACCTTCCAAAGACTAATGATTAACTTCGGTTCAAGTGAATAAACAGTAATGAATTTATTATGTGTTCAGCCTTTGCATTCCGTGCTCAGCTGGGTTGAAGAGTGTGTAAAGAACTCGGAGGACAGATGGTCAACTCTCAGGCTAGGACATCTGGGGCCTCATGGTGGGGAGTGGTCCTCATGTGAGGACCTGGGCGGGGGGGGGTTTAATTTAAAAGGTGATTGGGAGTCACCATTCCCATTTGATGTGGGAGGTCCTTGTGAAAAGGAAAGGGGTGTGTCACTCCAGGTATTGGGTGATGGCTCTCCTGGGTTCTCTGAAGACATTTTTAGGATCATTAATTCAAGATTTGGGGCGGGGGCGTCCCTTTCAGGGTTGAACAGTCATGGTTCTCCTGGGTTCCTCTTCCGGGTGCTAGGTTTGGGATTAAATATTTGGTTTTTAATAGCCAGATGTTACTGATGTTACAGTAAAACTAAGCAGACACTATAGGGAGAGTCAGTCCTGATTCTGTAAAGAGTTTGAAAATGAGAATATTTGGCAAGAAATGCATTTTAATAAGTTGGGAAGTGAAGTAAGCCATCCACATCGGTTTTTTGCAAATCCCTTGGGGACTTGCTTAGAGAATGGAGATTGGTGATTGGTAATTTGCCTATCGGTTATCCATTGATTAGTAGCCTTTCTTAGTGTCCAGGAATCCTTGAAATAATCTTGAAGAAATTCTAATCATGTTCTTATTCTGTAATTGAAGTAAAGAAAAAAAATAGTTCAGCTATCCTTTTCCTCTGGTTTTCAGAAAGATAAGAGTTTAGCTAAGACCATGTGGCTGCTCAGAGAGAATTAATTCACTAAATGCTTGAAATTAATACACTACATAATTTGCTGTCAGATGGAGGGTCCCAAAGGCCCTTTAATAATGATACTTCCATAATTGATAATTACAATAACTTTTAAAGAATATTTGGTAGATGCCTCAGGATCTTTTATTAAATGAACATTTAATCACTTTTTATATTCAATACTTAAATTCTCAAACATTTTTAATGAAGTTTTGTAATAATTTAATTCAGTAATTTATTTTTCCTTGCAGAGTTTCTGATGTTAGTCAGGGTTGGTGGGCGGTTTTGAAAGAAAAACTGGCTTTTAAAATTTTGTTTAGTGTTGAATGAATGTGTTGAATTGGAACTTATCCTCTACTATCAAGAAGTCCATGGCTCCAAAATGAGAAAAAGCTCATGTAGTTCTATGTCCCCCGCCCCCCAAAAAATTTAAAAAGTGGGCAGATGTGAATAGACATTTCTCCAAAGAAGACAGACAGACGGCCAGAAAGCACACAAAAAGATGCTCCACTCTCAGTACTGACCAGAGAAACACAAATCAGAACTCCACCAGGGTGCCCCCTTGATGCCTGTCAGAAGGTCCGTCATCAAAAATCTCCAAAGAAAAAGTCCTGTAGAGAGCGTGGAGAAAAGGGCTCCCTCCTCCATTACTGGGGGAAACGCAGGTTGGTAGCGCCACTCCGAGAACAGGATGGAGGCTGGTTACGAAACCAGAAAGAGAGCTACCGTGTGATCCGGAAGCACCGCTGCTGGACACAGGTCCCCAAGAAACCCGAGTTCGGAAAGAAACTTTGCAGCGCAGAGTTCACTGGACCACTGTTTACAAAGGGCAGAATGCTGGAGCAACCAAATGTCCATCGACAGGTGAACGGATAAAGGGGATGCGGTACTGTGTGCGATGGAATGCTACTCAGCCATAAAATAAAGAACAGAAATACGCCATGAGCAGTGACATGCATGAGTCTAGCCGTTATACTAAGTGAAGTCACAGAAAGACGGAAACATGGCACCCCTCATGTGTGGAATCATTTTCTTAAAATTGATACAAATGAACTGATTTACAAAACGGAAACAGACTTACGGATATCGGAAACAAATGTATTCTTACTAAAAGGGAGGCATGGCAAGGCAGGGATGAATCGGGAGCTTGGGATGAACACACACCCACTGCTCCGCATGAGACAGGTAAACCAACAAGGACTTGCTGTATGGCCCAGGGAACTCTGCTCAGAATTCTGTGATAACCTCTGTGAGAAAGGAATCTAAAAAAGAATGACTCTGAGTATATGTAGCTTAATCATGCTGCTGTGCACCTGAACCTAACGCATCGTGAGTCACCTGTACTGCAGTAAAATTAAAAGAAAAAGAAGTCCGCGGGATAGTTCGGAACATCAGGGCTCCCCCGGCGGCTCAGCTGGTCAAGAACCTGCCTGCCAGTGCAGGAGATGCAAGAGGCTCGAGGTTCAATCCCTGGGTCAGAAGATCCCCTGGAGGAGGAGGTGGCAGCCGGCTCCTGTGCTCTTGCCTGGAGAGTCCACGTGGACAGAGGAGCCTGGCGGGCTGCAGTTCACGGGGGCACAGAGCGTCAGGCGCGACTGAGCGCATGCGCGCGCACACACTGCCAGCATGGGAGCTGGATGCTGGCCACGCGCTTGCGTTCAGGGGCAGGAGCACAGCTGTGTGGGTCGTGAAGGGGAGAGAATTGCCGCAAACCAGATAGCGCTGGGGGAAACGTGCGGGTCGGTCCTTGACGGGCGTGCGCACGTGGGGCAGGAACTCATGTATAATCTCTCTCTTTAGCCAGTACGGCACAATGTAGCCGAGTGAAAGAGGGGAAAAAGCGCGCGGAAGGATTTTAGGAGCCGGCGTTGCTATGGGACCAGGCTGCTGGGGGAGGACCATTGCATCTTGGGCCCTGTTGTTGCCGGTGGAGTTCCCGTTGAGCGCAGGTCTCGGAGTTCTCCTGATGTCAGGATTCAGTTCTGTGTTGGCCTTGGTTCTTACTTTTGATTTTTTGGTTCAAAATATGCTGTGCGCATTGAAGAGCGTTGTCTGTTCTTTCCATTTCCTCCGGAGTGTTATATCTAGTTCTGGGTACCACACTTAAAGGGCTTCCTTGCTGGCTCAGACAGTAAAGAATCCGCCTGCCAGTGCAGGAGACCCAGGTTTGATCCCTGGGTTGGGAGGATCCCCTGGAGGAGGGCATGGCAACCCACTCCAGTTTTCTTGCCTGGATAAATCCCCTGGGCAGAGGAGCCTGGTGGGCTCCGGTCCATGGGGAGTCTAGTTCTGGGCACCACACTTAGAGACGGATGCTGATTTGGAGAGCACACAGAAGTGGGTGACGACAGGATGGTATGGTGTTGACGGTGTTAGGACCATTTGCAGGGATTGTTGTTGGCTCAAGAGGATCCTGGGCGTGGCAGGGTGGGTGCAGAAGCAGTTTTCCGGCGGCTGGAGGAAGAAACAGACTTCCTTGGGCTTTTCCAAAGAGCAGACTGTCAATCAGAGAATTATACTGGAATGTAGATTCTGTTCATCATAGGGGGTGCCTTTCGTTGGCGCTTTGCAGCCGTCGAGTGAACTGAGTAAGCCCCCAGCCCTGGGGGTGTCTGAGAAGTCGCCACAAGGGGTCACACAGGTGTGCTTCAGTTCACACCCCTCTCCCCTCGGTTGTTCACAGCCACCCCCACCACAAAGCCCTCTTCCTCTGACCAGGACAAAGCATCCAGGCTTTTCACCATCAGCACTGTGCAGTGTCTTCCAGCGACTTGTCACCGAGTGTGGAGTCAAGGCTGAGAGTGAGCCTTCCAAAGAGTTGGAATGGAATTAGAGAGGAGGCCCGGCTCCCACCCAGAAGGGGAGTGGAGATGGCATTGAAGGTGTTTTCAGACCCCCGCTTCCTGGTGGCAGGGCCTGGGATCGCTTCTCCGTCACGGTGACCCTTGGGCCAGCCGCTGCCCTGGAGCTTCACGGGTTCCTGTGTCATTCAATCCAGTTGGTGCAGGCTGTTCCTAAGAATCCGTTTGCTTTTTGGTCGGTCCACTTATGTATTGGGTGCTGGTGCTGACTTGTGGGAGCGTCTGAGCAGGCAGCGTGCAGAGGTCCGCGTGTCCGGAAGGGCTGTGTCTCCTGTCCCGAATCCCGGGCCGGCAGGTGGCTTGCGTCGTCCTGTGGCCTAAGTGCTGGGTACCACGTTTCTAGCCCGAGGAATCTCAGCATCAGCCTGAGGGTGTGCGGAAGCTGCTGGCTTGACCCCAGCAGAGCTGCTGCAGACACTGTCCATCTTAAGAGCCACCTCAGACTTCCCTGGTGGTCCAGTGGTTAGGAATCCACCTGCCAGCGTGGGGAGACATGGGTTTGATCCCCGGTCCGCTGGGAGACTGCACATGCCGCTGCTGAAGCCCGAGTGCCTAGAGCCTGTGGTCTGCAACGAGAGCCGCCAGCGCGCTGAGGAGCCTGCACACTGATGCCTCAACTGGAGAGTGGCCTCCGCTCGCCGCGTGCGCGCAGCAGCCGGGGCCCCTGGCAGAAGAGCAAAGGGAGAAAAGGCAGCCGCTCTGGGCTTCTCCGTGGGCGGAGCCCGTGTCGCCCTGAATCTCTGCCTTGCCTGGCCGCACGCGTTGCGGCAGTGAGAGGCGAGCCCCGCGGGCGCTGCAGACGCTGAGGCTCTCGGGCGGGAGGAGAGACATGACGCCTCCATCCCTCCTTGGGCGCCCGGACTCTGTCCGATGCCAAGAATACGAGAGTTGCTTGTATCTTTTTTTTAAAGTGTTGTTCATTGAGAAAATGCCTAATGGCAAACATCACTTACACCTTTAGCAGCAGTAGGAATGCTGAGTTAATTTGTGTTTCATTGGTCTCAGCAATGCCTGCGTTCATTTGAAATGAGTGAACACACACATGGGGCCCACGTGACGCGGTCGGGCCACAGGCAGGGCCTGGCTGGTCCACGCGGGGCCGCCCTCTGGCTGCCAGGCCCGGTGGGGGAGGGCGAGGAGCTTCGGCAGTCCGGCTCTCGGTGTGGACCTCTTTTCCAAAACTTTGGTTTTTCCCTCGTCTCAGCTCATGATGGAAAACGTGCACAGGCTGTTCCAGTCGAGGAAAACGGGTCCCTTATTTACGTTGAGTCGAGCTGTTAGGAGGGCTTCCCAGGAGGTTAAAAAGGAACCTGCCTGCCATTGCAGGAGACGCGGGTTCGATTTCTGGGTTGGGAAGAGCCCCTGGAAGAGGAAATGGCAACCCACTCCGGTATGCTTGCCTGGGAAATCCCATGGACGGAGGAGCCTGGCGGGCCGCAGTCCACGGGGTGGAGAGAGTTGGACACGGCTGAGCACAAGCTGTTAGGAGAGTGGTCCTGCGTTGTGGGTCTCAGAGGTCGGGGAGCCCTGACTCCCCGAGTGACGCAGGTCTCTGAGCGCCGGCCCTGTTCTTGGGGCTGCAGCGTGTGGGCACCTGGCGGCCTGGCTCTGCATCCCCATTGGGTGTCCCTGGTGACAGGTGTCACAGACGACACTGTCTTCTTGGTCAAAGGCAGGGGCGGGCGGGCTCCCCCGTGCCCTGCCGATGCCGGGTGGGCTGGGCACTGCAGCAGGGTCCCGGGTCCCTCTGTGTCCTGGGGAGTGGGGCTCTGAATGTGAGTTAATTCTCAGCCGTGTCCGGCCCGTGACACCCGGCTCACCGTCGAGTACCCGGACGGCATCTCTGCCTCACCTCCCAGCCTCGCGGTGCTGACGCCTTTTCTCTGAGCCCTGTGCCCTGCCGGGCTGTCTCCCCCCACACCTCCCTGCTTCCTGTCTGAAACTGGTGCTGAGGGGTGACGACACCCGACTAGGACGTTGTGGTCACACCCTTGCACCCCCCTCAGGAGGAGGAAGGAGGGTGACCTGAGTCTGGATGACCTGGGGGCCCTTTAGAAGCAGGAGCTGGGCTGGGGGAGGAAAACTAGGGATGGGGGAGGGAAAGGGGGAAAGCGCTTCACAGGTCTTTGTGCCTGGTGTGTAAATGCTCCTTAAACTCTGATTTTTCAGAAAAAAAAAGTCTTTTCCTGCTGGGCATTCCCTCTGAAATTTCCTTAATTCCCTTTCAATCATCACAGACCCTGTTAACTGGATCACACATGATTCAGTTCAGTTCAGTTGCTCAGTCGTGTCTGACTCTGCGATCCCGTGGACTGCAGCACACCAGCCTCCCTGTCCATCGCCAAATCCCAGACCTTGCTCAAACTCATGTCCATTGAGCTGGTGATGCCATCCAACCATCTCATCCTCTGTCGTCCACTTCTCCCGCCTTCAGTCTTTCCCAGCATCAGGGTCTTTTCCAGTGAGTCGGCTCTTCGCATGAGGTGGCCAAAGTATTGGAGTTTCAGCTTCAGCAACAGTGCTTCCAATGAACACCCAAGACTGATCTCGTTTAGGATTGAGTGGTTGGATCTCCTTGCAGTCCAAGGGACTCTCAAGGGTCTTCTCCAACATCACAGTTCAAAAGCATCAGTTCTTCTGTGCTCAGCTTTCTTCACAGTTCAACTCTCACATGATAATGTCACACGGTACCTGTCCTTTAACAGTTCACTTAGTCAGTGAATGGTTGTTTAAAGCTCTGCGCTGTGCTCAGCTCTGGGGAGCGGGCAGGGCGTGGAGGGTGGGAGCTCTGGTCCCGCTGGGGAGGCTGCCGTGTCCCCTGGTGCTGTGACCCCTTGCGCACGCACACGTCCCCGCTGTGTCCTCCAGCCCCGTGGTTTGGGGGTTGGGCGGCCTCCCAGAGCTGAGGATGGAGACAGGGGGAGGCGGGGGCTGCCCGGGGCCTGCCGAGTGCCCGGTTGCCGCCCTGCCTCCATCTCTCAGCCTCTTGGGCTGAGTGTTCATCGGCTCTGCCTCGGGCTTCTCTGAGATGCTGGCACCTGCTGCCGGCCTGATCCCCGTCCTAAACCAGCACGTCAGCCAGCTAGGGGAGTGTTCTGCATCCCGTGGCCACCCCGCCAGCTCAGGGGTGTTCCTGAATTACAGGAGCCCAGGATGGGGTGGGGGACACGGGGGCACTGAACTGGGTCCAGGAGCTGCCGCCTGGGGACCCCAGGGCCCCAGAACATTCCTCGAAAGCACTAAACTGCTTCATTCCGCTTCCCTCCCCAGCCTAAGAACTCGGAGCCTCTGCTGAAAGCGGGCAGACAAACCTTCCCAGGGGTTTGCTGCAGCTCTGGGCCCCGTTGGTGAAGGGCAGGGAGCGTGCGGAGGGCGTCCTACACGGTCCCCTGCCTGGGGCCGAGTGTGCCTTCCCCCGGGGATGCGGAGGGCAGGGCGGCAGCTCGTGGGACCCAGGCCCGGACGCCCTGTCCTGGAGGACAGTGTCCTCTCGTTACTCGTGAGCCCCTTGCCATCTTCCCTGTGGCAGCGCCCTCCCCGGGGTGAGAATGGGCCCCTGGCAGGGTGGGGCCCGGGACCCTGAGCCTCGTGTTCTCGGGCCGTCCCCGGCGCCCACCACCCGGGAGGCCTCTGGGCCCCTTGAGGAGCAAGACATGTCCCTAAGGAGGGCGGAGGCGCCGCGGGTCACAGGCAGGAAGTGTGTGGTTTTGGGTCCGGGAGCACGTGACGCCCGGGAAGTGGCGGAGCCCGGGGGTGATTCACTGGGGGAAGGAAAAGGACGTCTATGTCCAAGCTCTGGGAACCGGGAAAAGGAGCTTGGAAGTGTGAGTAATGTGTAATTTACTAAAATTAACCAGTGACTTCTTCAGACGGTTTCTGGGTGCTTTCGGTGTCTCTTGGGGCCCTCGATGCCCACTGTGTCCTGCCTGCAGGGGCCTGTTTGCCCTGTTCACTCCTCTTCCACCCGGGGTGATGCGGGGCAGACCCTCCGGTTCCCGGATCGTGAGCCCCTGAGCAGGGCTGTCTTCCTCCCGTAACCATCACGAGACGAGGGCTCGGTCAGCATTGGTGGACTGGCACGGAGCCTGAACTGCACGGGGGCTTGTCCCAGTGACGTGACCAGCCCGCAGCCTCTCAACAATTCGTGATATGACGTCTAGAAACCTCAGTTTTTTGGGAGATTCTGTCAGGGAGGCAGTTTATGTAGAACATCAAACACTAGAGGGAAATTGTTAGTCGGTCGGTTGTGTCTGGCTCTGTGCGACCCCGTGGACTGTAGCCCGCCAGGCTCCTCTGTCCATGGGATTCTCCAGGCAAGAATACTGGAGCGGGTTGCCATTTCCTTCTCCAAGGGGATCTTCCTGATGCAGGGATCGAACCCATGTCTCCTGCATTGGCAGGCGGACTCTTGACTGAGCTACATTAAGGGAAAAACACCCTGTTCAGGAAAAGCCCGCTCACCTCGGGTTGGAGGGCTGATGTCCCTGCTGTGTGACCTTCTATCTGAATGTCGGCGTTCGCAGTTACGACTGTGGAGCCTTCTGCATAAAGGCCAGTGATGTCCTTTGAATCTTCACAGGAAAACGATACGTCACGGACAGGCTGGTTTCAGAATTAAGGGCTTTTTTCTCCTTTTCTGTTTCTGGTCTCGTAATTCTCTGGATGTTGCTGGGGTCTGTGGGGCATGCGCGGAGCACCTCGTCTGGACTGTCTCACTTGCCTGTGAGCGTCTTCATGGGCTGGAATTTCATCCTCTAATTGTGTCTGAGTCACTCTGTAGAGTCCTCCGGAGGATGGGGGGCACGGGTGGGGACACCCACGAGTTGACTGGTGTGCCGCGTGCGGTCGGGCTGCGCTGCAGCTGATGAGCTGAGCTGCGGGTGGTTCGTTCCGCCTGCACGATTCCGTACATGTGTAGCCTTCGGTCCCCGTTCGAGACCCTCCCAGGCGGCCCCCACGCCCACACGGCAGCTGAGGACACCGGCTACGGGGACGTGCTGGCAGAACCTGGCTGGTCTCCTGCATCACTGCCCTGCCTCCCCCGAGCCCCAGTGCCATCCTGATGGGCACATACTGCATCTGCAGGACGGCTGCTCAGGCCCTGGGGCCTCGCCCTCACCCACAGTTTCTCAGTGGTCACGGGCGGGGCACTGGGCACGAGGGTGCCGGGCCGAGTGGGCTCTCAGATGCCCTGGGGGGCTCCAGGGACACAGGAAGGCAGGCTCACTAGTGGGGTGAGGGGAGGGTGGCTGTCTCGCGAGCCTGCACGGGGCACTCTGGCGGGGTCCAGGGCCAGAGGCCAGGCTCAGCAGTTGGGGGGTGTTGTTGGCCCAGGGGTGTGGACGGTCCCAGCGTGGGCGGCGTGACGGAGCCAAGGAAGGGCGGACGGATGGGGGGTCAGGGCTGTGGCGGGCTGGCCCTTGGGGGCCCTCATGGGCGCCTGTCGCGGCCTCAGCTTCCCGGGGACGCCACGGGTGACCCCGCCTCAGATGAGCCCCGGCGAGGCCCTCCCGCGGGAGTCGGGGATCCTCACCTGAGCACCGCACCGTGAGGCATCCAGTGACGAGACCACATGGGGTCTCGATCCCCCACCTGGGAGGTTCACGGTGTCCCCGGCTCAGGTCGGGACCTGGTGTGTGGGAGATGCTGGGTTGTTGCAGCATCCTAACCGCCTTTGTCCTTCTGAAGGCTGGTGCCGGGCAGACCACGCCGGCTCGGGGTGAGGTCTCTGGCTCCGTGTGGGTGGGGTGTGTCAGAGAAGCTGCATCCAGGCTGCTGAGGTGGGGGGCCCATCCCTTCCTGCTGGTGCCACGGAGCAGACCCCAGACCCTTTGAGGGCACCGCTCCCCAGTGCCCACCTGGGCTAGTGTGCAGGCCCCTGGCTCCCTGTGGGCTGTTGGAGGCGCCCCGAGGTGGGGTGATGATGGTGTGAGCCCGACCCTGGCCGAAGGCCCCTTCCCCACCCAGAAGCTGTCAGGCGTTCTCGTCTGAGCGCGCGCTGCTCTCTTTTCAGGAACAAGACGGCCAACGGGGACTGCCGGAAAGACCCCCGGGAGCGGAGCCGCAGCCCCATCGAGCGGGCTGTGGCCCCCACCATGAGCCTGCACGGTGGCCCCCTGTACGCGTCCCTGCCCAGCCTGAGCATGGAGCAGCCCCTCGCACTGACCAAGAACAGCCTGGACGCCGGCAGGCCGGCTGGCCTCTCGCCCACCCTGGCCCCGGTGGAGCGGCAGCAGGTATGCCTCTGTCAGGGGGGCGGGACCCCATCCCCGGGCTGTGCCGGGGGCACCAGCTGCGTGGGTGACTCCGTGTATGCGCCCCGCTCCGTGGGCCGAGCGGCCTCAGAGAAGCGGCAGTGTCTGGGGGCTGCTGCTCCGCACGAGGAGGGAATGGCCTGGACTTGCCGTGTTTCTCGCCCTCTTCCTCGGCAGCCCTTTCGGGATCAGTGCGATGATCCCAGGGGGACTCCAAAGCGAACCGCTTAGAGGCCACATGGCTGGAGCTCAGTGCCAGGCTGCTTTGCTCGGGGCTGGGGCCCTAGGAAGTCTGGTCAGAACCCTGTGATTGGCAGACAGGGACTGGTTTTGATATATACATATATAAAAGAAAATAAGGGAAGTAAGCTGTCAATAAACACAGCCTGTTTGGTAGGGAGAGACTTAGAAAACGGGCTCCTGGGGGAAGAGCTGATAAAGGGAGGCATTAACTGTGCGGTTCAGAAGCACGGCGTGACCCCGTGGTTCCTCTCTCAACCTCCAGGGCCTGGGGCCCAGCAGACCCTCAGTCAGGGTTTGCTCGAGATTCCTGGACGCGGATGCGAGCACGGGGAGGTGCTGGAGCCGAGCTCAGCCTCCAGGCTGCTACCGCAGCCCCTGCCCAGGCCTGCTTCTGACCCAGTCTGTGCCCCCTGCTCGTAGGCGCCCTCAGGTGTTGGGTGAAGTTTCACTGTTGCTCCCAGGAAGGCTGATGAACAGTTGCGCTTCCTGCCTTAAAGCCCCAAATCACGACCCTATTTGTTTCCTTTTTTTTTTTCTTTTTTAAACAAAACTGGGTATAGGCAGCTGCTTTGTGTGGGTAGTGTGTTAGAAGCTGGTCAAGCAACATGCGGGCGTGCACACAGTTCGAGTCTGGAGGAGCCAGGTAATCAAGTAAGCCAGACTGTTCATGTATCAGCTGGGGGGAGTCGGGGAGCTACCAGGTAGGGAACACTCACCGGCGCTGCAGGAAGGAAGGAAGTTATAGCGAGAGGCCCCGGGCGTCTCCTGGAGCCATGGGTGCAGCCAGGCTTCGGAAGGAAGGGCCAGACCGGGCCTGAGAGCTGGATGGGAGCCTGGCCCCCTTCCTCCCCTGGCTCCGGGCCCGTCTCTGCATCCTTTTCTCTTGCTGCGTGTGGATCGCACAGCCAGCTCAGCGTGGCTGCCCCCCAGCTCCCAAGTTCCCCCCCAAGTCTCCTCCCGCCTCAGCCGCAGCCCCATCTGGAGGGTGGGGGGAGCACGGACTCGGCGGTTTGAACAGACCCTCCAGAAGTGGCAGGACGCCTGGACCTGACCACGGGCAGGCCCCCAGACCTGTCTCAGGCCGCGCTCCAGGCCCGTCAGGTCCGATTCTTCCCGTTTCACAAAACGAGCTTAGAAGGTGAATGAAGGTCCTGCCTAACGAGTGGGCACTCGGTTCTCCGAGGCCCTCCGAGTCTCAGAGCCACGTTTCCTCCTCACCACCATTCTGTCCCCACGGCAAGGTGTCACACCGGTTCCCGGTGGCTCTGCTCCGCTGCCGACGCGTGGAACCATCAGTAAAGCCCCGAGGTCTTTGTTCTCGGGCTGCTGCTGCTCAGCGTCACCTTCCCTCAGCTCGGGTGTGTGCCGTTCCTCGTTAGACCCAAGCACACGCCTGCTCTCTCAAATGGAGCCAGATCCGTATCACAGACCTGCCCACTTCCCATCCCGGGAAGGTCTGCTCTGCAGGCCTCTGCAGGGGCTACCAACCTGGCTCTTTACGGGAATGGCCGGGGCTGGGCAAGCCCCGATCCCCTTGCTGACCTGCTGCTGCACTCGGTCTCGGCTGACGCCCAGCTCCCCGGAGCTGGCTGGCCGCCTCCGTCTCATTTGGGGCTATCAGGACCCTTCCTGGCTGCAGCCTGAGGGCGTGGTTGGTTCACAGGTGTTTTCATCCGGTCGGGGGATGTCTGGCAGGGTGCCTGCTTGGGGGTGGCTTCATGCCTCACACAGAGGAGGTACTTGAACAGGGTTTTGAAGGGTGGGTGGAGGTTGCCAGGCAGGCAGCGTGGTGGTCTCGGGGAAGCACAGCGAGTTCCGGAAGGCCGACCGGGTAACACTGATGTGTGACTCGTGCGCTGGGGGCGGTTCCTCCGTCTCCGTGGTCACTTGCATGGTCGGAATGGAAAGAGATGAGCGGAATTAGGAGTATTTTGGAAGGTCCCAGAATGGCTCAGAGAAGCTCTGGGGTCTGGGGGACACGCTCTGGAGCCTGTGGTCGCTTGGCAGGGGGCCCTCCCCCTGCCGTCCACCCGCTGGTCTCCCCCCCCACTCGGTGATGGTCCCATTTCAGCCCAGCAGCCAAGCCTCTGTCCCCGGGGCTCGGCGACTCACACGGCTGCTGCTCAGAGGGGGCCCGGCACACCTCCTCGGCGCTTGTTCACTGTGGATTTGGGTCCTTGAGCTTCAGAGTGGGAACCACGAAGCGGAGGAGGGCCTTGACCAGATCTGCCTTTGGGCCGGGAGAGGTCTAGCAGGGGGTGCTCGGCGGGAAAGGGGTGCTGGGGAGAAGGCCCCATGCGCACCTATGGGGGCTCTCCCGGTTCAGTGGGTGCCCGGCCAGGCTGAGGAGCACTGGGGTGGCCGTCCTGCCTCGGAGCAGGGGAGGAACGCGAGGGCGGGGTGGCCGGGTGGGGTCGGCAACCCCCCAACAGGTGCTTGCCGCTCACGCCAGCCTTCCCCCTGCAGAACCGGCCCTCGGTGATCACATGCGCCTCCGCCAGCGCCCGCAACTGCAACCTCTCGCACTGCCCGGTGGCGCACAGCGGCTGCGCGGCCGGCCCGGCCAGCTACCGGCGGACCCCGAGCTGTGAGTGCCTGCGCGTGCCCCCCACCCCCCAACAGGGCGCGGGACTCAGCGCCCCTTACCCTCCTGTTCCCGAAACGGCGGCCTCGGGGCCCCTGCGCAGGGCTGCGTTGTCCCAGCACAGAGGCGCCGGGCCGGGCGGGGGGAGCAGCCCGTGGGCCCCGCCCTCCAGGGCCCCTCGAGTCCAGCCTCGGGGCGGTCGTCGCCGCGCCAGGTGTGCGTGAAGGTGCGCGCGCACGGCCCCGAGCAGCAGGCGCCAAGACGCGCCCCGCGCCGCGGCCACCCTCTGTGCGGTCCCCGCTCTGACCGCCGTCCCCCCACTGTTCTCCAGCCACCTGCGACCCCGTGGTGGAGGAGCACTTCCGCCGCAGCCTGGGCAAGAACTACAAGGAGCCAGAGCCGGCCCCCAACTCCGTGTCCATCACGGGCTCCGTGGACGACCACTTCGCCAAGGCCCTGGGCGACACGTGGCTCCAGATCAAGGCGGCCAAGGACGGCGCGTCCAGCAGCCCCGAGTCGGCCTCGCGCCGGGGCCAGCCCGCCAGCCCCTCGGCCCACATGGTCAGCCACGGCCATTCCCCGTCCGTGGTCTCCTGAAGGGAGCGCCGCCCTCCGACACCACGTCCATCTGCATGGTTTGCCTGAGCTTTGAACAGTCAGTGCTTAAAAAAATGGAAAAATTGGGGAAAAAAATTCGGTGGGAGAGGGAGGGATGGGTGATTCGCAAAAACCACGTGGTGGGGTTTCTGTTGTGTTTCGTACTTACTTGGTCTTCGTCCTCGGGGCCCTCAGACATGCTGGCGGCGCCGCGTGGGGCACCTCTGTCCGCCTCGGTTACCAAAGACGCCTGGACAGGTCAGCGCCCTGCGAGGCCGGGCCGCCGCGGCTCGCGCCTTCTCAGTCACAGGCCAGGCCACTGGCGACCCCGACGCTCTGTGCTTTTCCGTTCGCTTCTCGAGAGCCGGGCATGCGCGGCTCCGCTCCCAGCCTGCGTGTGTGCGTGCTTGTGTGTGCGTCTACTTGAAGAGAACAGGACTGTCGTGTCTGATTTGCACTATGGGAGGAGGACTCGAGTGGCCTGCCTGACAGCTTTGTGCGAGACGCTGGTGCTCTGAGGGCAAACTGCTGAGAAACAGAGGGTTTCAGGATGACATTTGTGACCATTTGTGTTTTTTGTTGTTTTTAATTTAGACAAAACCGCTTTGGAAAGGGGAAGCCTCATGCAGGCTATAGGTCTTTCTCTGTCTAGATTTCAGGTGCTTGCAACTGGACTGCAGACTCTTACCAATCACGGGCATTTTACCTTTTCTGAACACTGCAGTTTGTTAGGCTAGAGCTGAAGTTGGAGGAGCCTGTAGTGCTTTAAACAGTGATGCATGTTTTAATGGATAAAAATAGCTGGTTTCTATTAACTGTATAGACAGTAAACAAAAAATCCTTAATACTTAACTAGCTTCTTTTCAGAATGCGTTTTATTTTTGTCAGTTACAGTCCTAGATATACTTACTGCTGGTACAGTTGTACTCTAAGATTTGTATTTGATATCCACGTTACTCCCTGGCAGGCCCTGGACGCTGGCGGGCGAGTGGCTGGTCAGCGGCCGAGTAGGATGCTGGAGCGGTGGCCGCAGGCTGACAGCATCGGCTATTTTCTGCCGCCCTGCCTGCTCCCAGGGGAGTTGGGACTGGTGTCTCCCAGCTTCCCTCTCGATGCAGAAACTGCTCTGTTCCCTTGGCCGGACAGCAGATTCCCGACAATCTGACGCGGTATTTTTGTGTGCTTCCTCTCGTGCGCTGGGGCCAAGGCAGTATACATTCCTCTGACTTTATACAGTTATTACTGCATTTATTATCATTTGCTATAGTCATAGCTACTAACTAGGAATTAGGTGAAGAAGCAAGCATGACAGACCCAGCTGTGGATGTTCGACAGCTGCTTTTGTTTCCGGGAACCTTCTCTTGGGCCCCGCCCCTCCCGGCGCTGCCTCCTGGCCCCGCCCACCAGGGCTCTGGCCTGTCCCCTGGCCTGGTCGTCAGTAGGAGAAAGATAGAGGTTCGCTGGTGACTTTCACAGTTGGCACTGGGTGACCAGGTGGGCGCTGGGCTCCTGGGGCTGCAGGCCTTTGAAGAGGCAGGAGGAAGGCGTCTCCCCCCCAACCCCGCACGCATTTCCCTCCCACTTCACTGGGCTTCCAGGCTTTTGCATCCAGGCCCCTATATTTTCTGTAGGAAAAAAAAATCATTGAGAACACTTTTTTTATATAGGTAACTTTAAGACCATCATTACGCTGTGCGTAAAGAATGTACAGAGAAATTTGTAGGTATTTTTTGAAGAACAATTAATTTGTTAATGATATGTAGCTATTTAATTTTTCCCTTTTCCTATTGTAATCATTCATATTGTTTTTTTTTTGTTTGGAAAAAAAAGTTGATCTTTTTTTTTTTTTTCGTCGTAGATTTGTCTGTAAAAGTGCAGGAACACAGTTATTCTATGAGAACACTGCATCTGCCTTAATAGCCACTAGTTTGTTATTGCTACAGGCTACTGAGTGTCGCCCAGGAAAACGACCCACTGCCGGCGGCTCTGTGCAGAATGGGCGCCCGCCAGCGAGGACATCGCTGGGGAGGGGAAACAGGAGCGCCAAGGGCCGGGTCCCTGCTGGGAGTGGCCGCCGGGAGGGGCCCCGGGCAGGGGGACACTCCTCGGCCTCGGGGCACAGAGAGGTTCTCCACAGAGCCAGGCCCTCCGCAGTGCGTTCAGACCATTCTCTCTGTGTTTGTAAATCTGTAATATACCATTCTCTGTGGCCTGTTTTTCCTGGAAGAAGAAGAAGAGAAAAAAAAAAAAAAAAGGTTTGGCAGGCCATCTTTTTTTTGTACTTAAAAGTAGCCTTAAGAACAATAATAAAGTGCTCTTAAACCACAAACTGTCAGGGTGATCCTTGGGCCCTGGGGGACAGTGGGGTGGGCTCAGTGCCTGGTGTCCAGTGGCCTCTAGTTTTCCAGCCAATGTGGGGCTTAAACCAATTTTTAACTCTCAAAAAGAGAAGCATCATTTAAAACCTACAGCAGCCCAACTGAAGACTCATCACTGACTTTGCTTCCTTGCCCAAGATAAAAGAGGACAGCGCGCGTGCACAGAATTGTGGTAAGGGCCCTGCTCCTGGCTTCTGTGCCCTGCTCGGTGGCGGCCACAGAGGTGCAGCCCAGGATGAAGAGTGGAATCAGCCCGAGTGACCCCAGCAGGGCGCCTCCCCCAAACCCTCTGACCATCCCCCCGGCTGCACGGAGGCAGACCCACCACCCACTCCGCACCCCCTGGAGTTGAGGCCTCCAGGCGGAGGTGGGACCTGGGAGCAGGCGCTCAGGCCAGGCCCCAGGGCAGGAGGGCCCTGCCCTGGCAGCTCCAAGGAAGGAGCCCGGTCTCCTTCCCCCAGCGCAGAGGAGGTGGGGAGCCGCCCAGCCGTAGCCTGCGTCCCCAGTGGAGGTCTGCTTCCCTGGGCCCGCGTGGCCCCTTCTGTCCCGCGTCCCCTCTGGCCGGCCAAGCTGGGGCCGCAGCCCCCACAAAGGCTGCTGTAAGGAGCCGGCTTTTTGCTCCCCTCGGGTCTCTTGGCCACCACCATCACCCCCGCGCCGTCACTCCCCCATGGGGGTCCCGGCCAGGAGGAGCGCGCGCCCCGCCAAGAAGAAAGAACCGCTCGTGGAGGGGACCAAGTCCCAGGTCACCGGCAGTGCCGAAGCCAAGGTTATTATTGAGCTCAGAACCGCGGGATGAGGAGCTGTCGGAAACGGAGGACGCCAGCGGCTCCCGGCGAGGAGGCAGGCCGGGCCTCCAGCTCGGGGGTCGTGGGGCCGAGGTGCAGTCCTGGGGCGGCGGCCTCGGAGCGCGAGGCGCGTGTCAGACGGTCTCGTCGTCACTCATGTCCCAGATCTGCGTGGAGAAGGGGAGATGCTCAGTGTCCGCCCGCCTGCGGGGCCGTCTCAGGGCCGTGCGCCCCCGGCTCCCCGTCTCCACCGAAGCACCGCCCTGCTTCTCGCGGGAGGAAACCGCGGCTCAGAGCCGGGGGCCGCTGGGGTGTGGCCGGGCTCTGCGGCGCCGATCCTGCCGGCCTTCCCGAGGCGGCCCTCGCCGCTGCTCCCGCTCCCTCTCGGCCCCCTCAGCGTGAACCCCGGAGAAAGAAGGCCGCGGCCAGCATGGGGGGCCTGGGGGCTCCCCGCACCCTGGGGGCGTGGGGGGGGGGGCCTGGTCCCTGACCTTAGTCCCACAGACTTGCCAAATTCCTAGAATTGGTTGCAAAAGGCCACCTCCGTGCTCAGAGAGCTGAGAGAAGGAAGGCGGTGTTTACAGGAGGCTGGCCTGGGAGGCAGGGAGGCACAGCCAAGGTAACCATCGGCATCCACAGCGGCTTGGCTGCAGCGTGGGGGCTGTGGGGGACACACTGAGAAGGGCATGTCCTCCGAGGGCCGCCGCCTGGGGCCTCACACACCCCTCCCTGGTGCCCACTCCCTGCTGCCCGAGCACGCTGCGGCGAGACCATGAAGACCCCGCTGTCTGAAGGCGCGATGCCCACGTGCTGAGGCTGGGCTCCCCCGGCTCAGAGCAGGCTTGGGCCTGCCCTGTTGGGTGGAGCGGAGGGCGTGGGTGCCATTCAAGAGAGGCTGCACCCGCCGCTCCCCCGGTTCCTGCAGTGGGGAAGAGCCGTTAGAGGGCTTGCTGCGCACTTAACTCTTCGCTCTCATTCCGTGCACCCACATGCCTGTGGAGCCCTCCCTGTGCCACGTGAGGCCAGAGGCTCCCTCCACAACTCACTACAGCCCGTGGAAACTGGCTCAGAGAGGGGCGTCAGCTAGCCCTCGGTCACACAGCAAGTAAGGTGCGGGGCTGGGAGCACAGGGGAGCGGGGGTTAGGAGAATAAAGAGGGTGCCTGGACCAGATCCAGGTGGGGGGCAGTGAGCCCCGCAGGTCAGGACGCTCCATTGCCCTGCCCAGGCTCTGGGCATGGGGAGGGGGACATGGCCCACTCCGCTGCCCTCCTGTGTGGTCTAGTGGGGAAGGGCGTCTGCAATTAGAAGGGGAGACAGCAGGCCTGAGCATGGGTGGTGGGGAGGGGTCCAGGCCCTGCCCAGAAGGTTCCGGGGTACAAGGAAGGCACCCAAGGGACGCTGGGACTCTGCTGAAGGGGAGGTGGCATTAGGCATCCTCCTCTAGGCCCAGGATGGGGTTTCTATGAGAGGGCAGCCCATCCTCTGCCGTGGGCTGCTCTCTAGAGGGAGTCTGACTTGTGAACCCCAAGAAATTTCACGATCAACAAACAGTATCATAAGACTTAACATACAGACGCTAAAAAACAGCCAGACTCACAGAACCAGAGGCTAAACAGTGGATGGCAGGGCCTGGAGGAAAGGGGAGGTGGTCAGGGCACGAGCAGCACAAACTGTGAGGATGAATGCAGCCTGCAGACCACGGCCTGGAGTTCCCGTGGGCTGCAGTCTGTGGGCGGGTAGATAGATCTGGGTCAGAGTGGTCCTGACTGCAGTCTCCAAGACCACTGTGCCTCTAGTCTAGGACACGTCTGCAGGACCACACTGCCTGTACTCTGCAGAAAGACTCTGCCTACAGTCTGAGCACCACTGCCTACTGGCTGCAGGAACATGCTGCCTCTAATCCCAGGACCACTCTACCTATAGGCTGCAGACAGTCTGTCTAGAGCCTGCAGGACCCCTCTGCCTACAGTCTCCAAGACCAGTGTGCTTAGAGTTTATGCTGACGGTAGTCAGAGTAGGCCTGTACATTGTAGGCAGAGTTGTCCTCTGTAGACCAAAGGGGCCCATGAATGTCCTCTTAATGAATAAAGGTGGTAAGAAATTGACAAAGATTTAAAAAATTTTAACACTCAGTGCTGGCAAGGGTGTGAATAAACACTTCCAAGAGAAGTATAAATTGGTGCCAGAGGTTTGGCAATATGTAACACAAAGCTTTAAAAATCCCTGTAGCTTAAGGAAGAGATAAATGGTCTTTTTGTAAGATGATATGCAAGTTTACTTAGAAAACCCAAGAAAATGCTTCGATGAGTACAGTCAGTAATGAGTATTCAGTAACATAGGAAGATACCAAATTAACGACTCAATTACAGCCTTCCTGTATACAAACAACATCCAGTTAGAAAACATAATGAAAGAGATGAGCCCAGTGAAAGAGAGAAAGGACTGGGAAGCAAGCCTAACAGAAAATTCACATGTCTACAGAGAAACCCCTTCAGAACAGTCCTCACAAGACCTGTGTGCAAAGTGCCCTGGGAGAAATGGGGACTTACCCTGGGTTTTTGCACGGGGCAATTCAATATCAGCAAAGATGTTCCCTTTCCTGAGTGAACATAAATTTAACACAATCCCGATTTTAAGAAAAATCAAGTATCTTTCCTGGAGCTAGACAAGCTGGCTTTAAAGTTTATGTGGGGAAAAAAAAAAATGAGGGACCCTTTGAGTATGAAAAGAACAGTGAGGAGGTTCCCCTACACTGCGTTTAAACATCATCAAATCTGTAATTTAGACGTTGCGGCAGCAGAACCACAGGCAGAGGGGCCAGGGGAGCCAGATGGCTGAGAAACAGGACAGGATAGGATGTCCAAGACATACGGAAATCCACCGTTTCAACAATAATGACCTCAAATCATTAGAAAGATAGGAGCTTTTAAATGATATGAGGACAACTGGAGAGTCATTTCCAAAAAGGTAAGATTCATTCCATGCCTCACTGTATATCCAAATCAACTCCAAATGGAGCAGAGACAAAATTTTTGTTACATCTCTTGAAGGTAAAAAAATGAACTATTCGAATACTAGATGCAAACGTGGGTGAATTTCTTTATAACCTGGGAGTGGGCAGCCTATAATCAAAGTCTATAAACAACAAAAACAGATACACTGGATTATGTAAAAACACACAGGAGGAATTCTGTATGGAAAAAGCTCTATAAATAGAGCTGAAAAGACAAACGACACACACTGGGTGAAAACATAACCTTATACCATCCCCTAACATATAAAAGCTCTTTTAAAATCAAGGAGATAAAAACCAATAAACTGATTAAAAAAAAAAAAAAACAGGCCAAAACATGGGCAGTTTACAGGAAAAGACTTGGAAATAGCTTCGATACATAAGAAAAGGTGTTCAACCTTACTTAGAGTAAAAGAAATGCTAAAGCTTTGCAGGACACAGTTTTCAGAACGTCTGTGAAAGACACCACCACGAAACTGAAAAGGCGTACCACAGGCCACAGGAAAACAGCCACGTGGTACATAGAGAGGACGTGTATCAAAATATACAAAGAACTCTTCCAGCTCAATAATAGACAAATAGTCTGATCTTTTTTAACATGGGGAAGATTCACCAGATATTTAATAGCAGAGGAAATATAGTACTATCAACAACCTGAAAAGATGCTCAGCATCCTTAGGCTCCAGGGAAACGCAAATCTAAACCACAACGAGATGGCTGAAGGGCACACACAGAGACGCGCAAATCCAAGCCACAGTGAGGCATCGCCTCACGCTGGCCAGGACAGCCACTGTGAAACCTCCACCACTACCGGAAAGGGTGCAGAGAAAGGGACCCCCTGGTACTGCCGGTGGCAGGGAACTGGGGCCACCAGTATGGAGAACAGTATGGAGGGTCCTTAAGAAACGGAAAGCCGATGACCATATGGTCCAGCAGTCCCACTCCTGGGCATCTATTCCCTGCGAGGACCGTGCAAGACACACCACCCCCACCGTTCACTGCAGCACGGTTTACAGTCCCCAGGACATGCAAGCGGCCTACGTGTCTATCCACAGATGAATGGCGCAGTCACGAAAGGGGAATGAAACTGGGTCATCTGTAGTGGCGAGAATGAACCTAGAGTCTCACACAGTGAAGAGTCAGAAAGGGGAAAATATGTATTCATGCATACGTATGCAATCTGCCCAGGTGGTGCGCTGGTGAATAACCCACCTGCCAGTCCAGGGGATGCAGGAGACGTGGGTTTGATCCCTGGGTCAGGAAGATCCCCGAGAGTGGGAAGTGGCTACCCCCTCTAGTATTTCTTGCCTGGAAAATTCCATGGACAGAGGAGGCTGCAGGCTACAGTCCATGGGGTTGCAAAGCGTCGGACATCACTGAGTGCACACACACACACACGGAATCTAGAAAAATGGTATGACTCTATTTGCAGGGCAGTAAAAGAGACACAGATGTCGAGAAGAGACCTGTGGGCACCATGGGAGGTGCTGGGACAGACTGAGAGGGCAGCGCTGACGCATGCACGACCCCGCGTGAGACGGAGAGCTGTGGGAAGCTGCTGTGCAGTAGGGGCGCTCAGCCCGGAGCCCCAGGACAGCCTGGAGGGGTGGGAGGCAGGGCGCTTGAGAGGAAGGGGAGGTGTGCGTACACAGAGCTGACTCACTCTCTTGTACAGCAGACACTAACACAACATTGTAAAGCAATTATAATCCCATAGAAAAAAACCCTAAATATAGACACTTACGATCCAACAATCCAGCTCCTGGGCATCTATCTGGAGAAAACTAATTCAAAAAGACACCCACACCCCAGTGTTCACAGCAGCATTATTTCCAACAGCCAAGATGTTGTAAACATCCTCCTCCGCTGATGGAGGAATGTGTAAAGAAGATACGGTACATATATGCGACGGAATATTAGCCATAGAAAACGAAATAATGCCATCTACAGCAACGTGAATGGACCTAGAGACTGTCATACTGAGTGAAGTCGGCCAGAGGACAACAAGTATCCTATGACCTATTAAAATATGTGTAATCTAAAGAAAACGGTACAGATGAACTTACTTAGAAAACAGAAGAGTCACAAGGAAGTGACTTACTTTCACAAGTAAGTAGGAGACAGACTTACGGTTACCAGAGGGGAACGGGCGTGGGGAGGATACGTACTGTGTATAAAAGAGAACTAATAAGGCCTGCTGTAAAGCCCAGGGAGCTCTACTCAGTATTCGGTGGTGGTCTGTGTGGGGAAAGCATCTCAACTAAGAGTGGATGTATGTAGAAATGATTTACATCACTGCACCTGAAGCTAATGCAACAATGTAAATCAACTATATTCCAGTAAACATCTTTTAAGAAATGAAGCCTTCTGGAATGGCCGAGGTGAAAACCTGTGGCTGGCAACACCGACGGTCGGTGAGAACGGAGCGGGGGCGGGTGGCGGCCGGAGCTCACCCAGCGCTGCTGGTGGGACTGGAGGGGGCACGGCCACTCCGGGGGAAGGCCTAGAGACAGGAAGGCCACACGCACACCTCACCTGTGCCCCCAAAGGAACACAAACATGGGCTTGCGAAAGGACTGTGCCAGAAGGCTCACGGCGGGCTTGGTTTGTAACAGGTGCAGCCTACGCCCAACCCATCGAGAGGCAAACAGGGACACCATACAGCGGACGCTGCCCACCACTGAAGGAACCTGCCCCCAAGGCACAGAGCGCCTGCACACATCTCACGGTCGCTCTGCTGTGTCAAGGGGGCCTCCGGACACAAGACCGCACACTCCATAAATCCACCCACGGGAAACTCTGGAAAGGGCAGGACTAACCTGTGGCGACAGAGAGTACATCGTTTGCCACACTCACCAAACTGTACACTTGAAATAGGTGTGTTTTACTACATGTAAACTGCACTATAATAAAAGTGATTAAAAAAAAAAAAAAGCTACACAGGCCATTTCTCATCACTCAGATTGACTCAGATTGGCAAAAGCCCCAAAGCTTGACAGTGTGAGTAGTGCGGGGAAAACCCTGCTGACCTGTACCACTGCCAGGATGGGAGCCTTCAGACCCGCAGATGAAAATGCAGCAATATTAACGGAATGATAAACTGGAAATTAAAGCAGATGGCTACCTCTTAGGCGTGGGTGGAATGGACGCGCGGCTGCTTTGAACATATCTTTTTCACTTTAGAATCAAGTAAATGTTTTGCATATTTAAAACCAAAAAGAAAAATAACCGAAAGAACAGGCAGAAAACCAAGAGACCCGGGTTCAATCCTTGGGTCGGGAAGATCCCCTGGAGGAGGACATGGCAGCCCACTCCAGTATCCTCGCCTGGGAAATCCTATGGGTGGAGGAGCCTGGCGGGCTGCAGTCCACGGGGTCGCAGAGTCGGAGACGACTGAGCACGCACGCACATAAGACGGGCTAAGGAACGAACAGACGTTCCTCCAAAACAGACAAACGGCCAAGAAGCGCCTGAAAAGACACTGGATCATCTGTAGGGTTCGGGACAACACAAAGCAAAGCCTCAAGGAGATAACACTCTGCACCCATTAGGATGGCTTTAATCAAAAAGCCAGGCAGTAGCCAGTGTCGGCAAAGGTTTGGGGAAACTAAGCGTAAGACGGTGAGGCTTCTTTGGAAAGCAGTTCAGTAGCTCATCAGACAAGAGTTCCCAAATCACCCAGAAACTCCACTCCTGGGTGTATACCTGACAGAAATGAAAGTCCACAGCCACATAAACAGGAGTGCATGAATGTTCATAGCACTATTCATAACAGTAAAAAAAAGAAACCACCCAAATGTCCACCAAGCGATCAGTGGAAAACGGGGGCCCTCCCTGCAGTGGAGTGTTATTTGGCCAAACACCTGCCTACGCTCCATATTCTTGAGAGCCTAAGGACGTTGGGGAGACCGTCCCCTTTCACACAGAGGTCCCTCAAGAGCAGAGGGACTTCTGTAACCCGCCACGGAGGCCGAGCTGCTAAGGGGGAGAGTGGAGGCTCTTCCTGCTTTATCTCACCACGTCCTTACTGCTGAGTGAAATTCCTTCTACAGAAAGGGACAGAAGCGTGTGCCTGGACTCCCATCCTGTTAGGCGGGCATGCAGTGAGAAGCCCCATGGCCAAAGGCACGCACAGGAAGCATGCCAGCCCAGGGCAGAGGAAAGGCCAGGCAGGGCGCCCTGGCTCCCGGGCTCCCCGCTCCGTCCCCCGACCCTGTTCAGAAAGCTGAGCCTGCATTGTTCCGGCCCCCTGGGAGAGGATCGGCTGCAGCCTGTGCTCTGGCTGGCTGGGGGGCCTGGGCGGTCTCTGACGGGGTGGGGGGTCGTCCTGTCCCCTAGCTGTCGCCCTGCAGCAGGGACAGCCCACCCAGAGGAAGTGCCACTGCCTGTAGGCCAGTGTAGGGGTGTGCGCAGGAGGGGGCACCCAATCTGGGGAAGGGGAGCTGTCCAGCCATCAGGGCGCGCGCTGGACCACACGCACCGGAGGGCTCCAGGCCTCCCTGTCCACTCTCCCGGAGACGCAGACGAGTTTCAAGGGGCCGTTCGTCACGCAGTTTCAAACTTGCGTCCCATTTCTGGACCACACTGCCTGGAGCCTGCAGACTGGGGTTTTTCTTTGGTAAACACTGTAATTATCCCGTAAATGGCACAATTATATTTGTGCGTGTGTTAAAAGTGTTCATTTGTTCAATGTAAACATTTAAAATAGGCCACAGTTTTTGAAACCTAGTTTTAGCGTTTCTATTTTTTTTTAAGATTAAAAATAAAAACCTGTGGCTCTCTCTGAGCAGCCCTGCTCCCCACACCCCCTGGCCGGCACCCTTGGAGGCACGACTCTTCCCATTGGGAAGATGGGGGGGAGGGCGGGTTGGGGGTGGCGAGGGGTGTCACTGGACGGCGCTTCCCCAGCAGGGATTGAGCCAGGGTTCCGTCCACTTGGGGGAAGAAAGGTCCCATTGTGGGTCCACGTAGCTCACACTAATAGCCATTCACTCAGTCATTCCCTCGCGAACGCTGACTCAGAAGCGCCTACTCGGTGGTGCTGCAGGAGACAGGAGGAGGGCCTGTCCAGGTGGCCAGGACTTCTCTCACGAGACCTGTGGAAACTGGGGGGCTGGGGGGTCAGGGAGGGTTCCCTGTTCACCAGCCTCAGCATCCCCCATTCTCAGCTCTGCGTTTCAGTCTGTGCCTCTGCCTGACTCCCCAGAGGGCTGGGCGCTCCTGAGGTCGGGGCCCGGCCTGTGGGACCCCTGTGCTCCCAGCCCTGCTGGGGGGCCTGGCCCGATACATAGCTTCTCAATGAACAAGATTCAGAATCATCTGCTCTGGGAACAGAACCACTCTTCCACAGCGGAGAAAGGAGAGGGGAATGTCGGGTGTGAGCAGAACACCCAAGAGTCAAGCAGTAAAGAAAGGGCCCGTCAAGCCTCCGACATGGTCGCTAGGAATGCGAGTTGGTGTGACGGCTAAGGAGAACAGTATGGAGGTTCCTTAAAAAAAAAAAAAAAAAAGCACAGATAGAGCTACCCGATGACCTTGCGATCCCACTCCTGGGCACATTCCTGGGGAAAAACACGGTCCAAAAGGATACATGCAGCCCAGGGTTTACAGCAGCCAAGACGTGGAAGCGACCTAGAGGCCCACTGACAGAGGAATGGATAAAGAAGATGTACGCGTATACAATGAAATACCACTCAGCCATTAAAAACAATGAAATAATGCCACCTGCAGCAACATGGATGACCTAGAGATTGTCACACTGAGTGAAGTCAGACAGAGGAGGAGAGACATTGTGTGACAGCCTTTATACGTGAAATCTAAAAAGGAATTACACAAATGCATTTATCTACAAAACAGAAACACACAGAGAACAACCTTACGGTTGCCAGGGAGGGAGGGCTGGAGGGAAGGGATAGTTGGGGAGTTTGGGATGGATGCATACACACGGCTATATTTAGAATGGGTAACCGGCAAGGGCCCGCGGCACAGCACAGGGAACTCCGCTCAGTGTTATGTGGCAGCCTGGATGGGAGGGGAGTTTGGGGAGAATGGATACCTGTATGGCTGAGTCACTCCGCTATGCACCTGAAATTATCACAACCTTGTTAATCGGCGCCACGCCAATATGAAAGTTCTTTTTTTTAGTCCCTCAGTCCACCTGCTTTGCTGGGCATCCTGGCAGGTCAAGCCCTTGGCTTCCAGGCCCACGGGATGGTGGGGCAGGGCTGTGGGCACCTCCTGCTAGGTAGGTGGGCAGTGGAGCCACCTTTGAGTCCAGACCATTGACGCCTCCTCCTCCTCCCTGGGAGCCCTAGGTGGGCCCCATGCCAGGCCCTGGGGGTGCAGAGTGGTGGGCAGCTCTTGCTTGTGGACTCCCAGAGGCCTGGAAGTGGGCTTAGTTCCGGCCGGGGATGAGGCTGTGTGTGAACAGCCGTGGGGGGCTAACCTGTCTGTCCGGGGTCGGGTTGCGGCACACACCCCTGGGGAGGGGAATGGGAGGGGCCGCCGGGTAGAGGCTCAGGCAGGTCCTGGGTTCCCAGCCCGTGCTCCGGTCACACCAAGGGATAACCCTGCCCTCTCTTTCACAGTCAGCCCAGCATCCGAGTGCACAATGCGCACGTGCAGTGTCCCCAGGTGCACCCTGGGGTCAGAAGCTGAAGACCCTTCCAGCCCCTCAGACAGGGGTGACTGGAGGGAACCGCCTGGGCCGCTGGTGGAGCAGAGAGAGGGCCGAGGGTCCGGGAGGGAGGCCAGGGTGGAGGGGGAGGGCCCCCGCAGGGGAGCCCAGGCCTGCGTGGGAAGGCCAGGCCTGCGCTGTCGCTGGCCATGCCAGCCCCTTGCCCACCTCCGTCCACCTGCCTTTCACCCTCCTTCAGGGAGATGAAATGACCCCGAAGGCCCCCGCCTCCGGGATGTGCACACCCCCCGGGGCACCCCACCCTGGTCCCTCCCCTTCTGAAAGACACCCGCCTGCCACTCCAGACTCAGGTCCCGAATACTCAAACCTCCTCTGGGCGCCAGATGTGGGGAGGAATTAAGGCCCAACCCTCTTCCCGGGAACCCCGCCCCGAACTCTGGCTGGAGGAGGCGCGGCTAGAACTTGCAGAACTCCGGAGTGTCCGGGGCTAAACTTCTCACCAGCCTCCCCCTTTGCCTTCCCCATGGGCGCCAGATTCAGGGGCCCCATGTGCACTGCCCTTCGGGTCCAGGAAGAAGACTAAGGTTTTCATAGAAAGAACCTGTGGTGGCCAAGGCAGCTGGTGGGCTGCAAATAAGGACTTCACTGCGTACGCCGGCAGGCGGTGGGCAAAGGCACTGACAATGTGCATAACACAGAGAACTAACGGGAACCTGAGGGCTTCCCTGGTAGCTCAGATGGCAAAGAATCCGCCTGCAATGCAGGAGATCCCGGTTCAACTCCTGGGCCGGGAAGATCCGCTGGAGATGGGATAGGCTACCTACTCCAGTATTCTGGCCTGGAGAATTTCATGGACTGTGTAGTCCATGGGGTCGCAAAGAGTCCGACACGACTTGAGCCGACTTTCACTTTCAGAGAGAACCTACTATACAGCTCAGGGAACTCTACTCCATGCTGTGAAAGTGAAAGTGTACTCACTCAGTTGTGTCTGACTCTGCGACCCCATGGACTGTAGCCTACCAGGCTCCATCCATGGGATTTTCCAGGCAAGAGTACTGGAGTGGGTTGCCATTTCCTTCTCCAGGTAATCTTCCCAACCCAGGGATGAACCCTGTTTCTCACATTGCAGGCAGACACTTTATCATCTGAGCCACCAGGGAAGCCCCATGCTATGGCGTGAGCTAAACAGGAAGGAAATCCAAAAGAGCTGCCTGCAGTGGCAGCAGGGGCGGGGCCTCTTCCCGGGGTGAGGGGACAACTCTGTCTGCCTGCAGCCCCCACAGCTGATCAAAGCCCACGGAGGGGCAAGCCAGGGCTTGGGCACAAGGCTGGGCCGCACGGCACCTCTGGGGGCCTCTGTTCCCCCCATCTCCACACAGGTGCTCTGGGCTCCAGGTGACAAGAGGTGATGAGAATAACCTTACACCCCAGAACCAAGATCCAGAGAAAAGGGTCAGCATGCCGGGCCAGCCCCCGTGAGTGCCGGGGTCTCCTGGCTGGTCCTCACCTCCCTGCTCCAGGCACCGAGAACACAGCTGATGTGGGACACAGACAAGCGACAGGAGGAGGCCCTGGAGGGGGGCCGGGGGCCCGTCATCTCCAAGGAGGCGGAGGGAAGCGGAGAGAAGAGGCTGCTGTGAGCGGTACCCAGGCTGGAGGCACAGACCTCAACGCCACCACCCGCTGACAGTCCCCCAGGCTTGCATCCACCTTTCCAGGGCTGCTCAGGTGTTGTGGGCAGAGGGATGTGGGTGGGCGGGGAGAAGGTACAGCCCATGGTGGGCAGGGGGCTCAAGCCACCCCTTGGGCCAGAAAAAGAGAAACTGCTGGCTGGGGCTGCTGTCCTTGTCCTTCCCCCTCACACACACCCCCAGGGAGGAGGGCATCCAGAGAGCCTGGTCCAGCACCAGAGGGAGGATCAGGCAGGCGTTAAACATGCTTTCAGGCAAGTTTTAATGATACGATAAAATGATCAGAAGTGTCTGAAATGAAAGGAGAAAATAAAACTGTATGCTCAGTCTGACCCTGGGGCTTGCAGGGAAAAAAAAAAAAAAAAAAGAACCAGAAGCAGAAAGCAGATTGAGTGGTGAAAATCATGGGTGTGAGTTTCATTCTTGATTTGAGCATTTTTTAAAAAAAATAATACTCAGGAAGCTCAAATGGTGGAGAGTTCACCTGCAGTGTGGGAGACCTGGGTTCAATCCCTGGGTTGGGAAGATCCCGTGGAGAAAGGCATGCCTACCCACTCGACTATTCTTGCCTGGAAAATCCCCATGGACAGAGGAGCCTGGCGTGCTACCGCCCATGGGGTCAGACACGACCGAGCGACTCACACTTTCACTTTATGGTGCTGACCTGTGACTTCGGTGATCGGGGAAAAAGTGTGGTGTAAAGAGGGGGGATCCTGACACCCCCCTCCCCTGCCCGGTGTGTGGAGGTGAGGGCGTGGTTCTGGGCGCCAGGACTAGCGGCTGTTGCTCTCTTGTGCTGAGGAGTGAAGGGAGACAGTCTGGAAGAGGGGCTCCCTCCCTCCGGGCATGTCCTTAAATGAGCACCAGCATCTAAGAGCTCTGAGGAGGGTTTATAAAGACGGGGCCCAACTGACCACTGCTGCGGGGGTCGGTGGCGTCCAGGGATGAGGACGGGTGAGGAGTGGCGGGCTCGGGTTCCCAACCCCTCGTCTGGAAGGAGGGAGACTAAAATAGCAGGGAGTGACTAACTTCAGGGTGTGGACTCCCTGCTGCATTTGGGCAGGAGCGGGACTTATTTTGGGGACGACGTGAAGGAAGGGGGCATGTGGGGGAAAGCGGCCAGGCCCCAGGCTTGTTTCCTTTCTTCCTGACTTCAAAACACATTTTTCAAATTAGGTGGTAAGAACACAGGGCGATTTCTGTGGCACCAACATACTTTCTTTCAAGATATGATTTATATGTTTGACCCACATTTTAAATGAAATGATTATTGAGATAAATACCCGTGCTGGAGGCTGCAAAATGGTTTCCATTATGTAGTTCTTTTCAGGGCCTCAGAAGACTTTCTGAAGAGGCCCCCATAAAAAGGCAGGCGCTCTGGCATTTCTGTTCTCTGCCTCAGAGGGCTTTCGGGGTCAAACGTTGGAGAGGGGCAGGGAGGCGGGAGGCAAGCGTGTGAGCTCAGAGCTCCAGCGTGATGTGAACGCAGCATCTAAACAGATGCAGGAGAAGCGACTTGGTACCAAGAAGAGAAGTTGGAAACTTTAAATCTGCAAACGCAGGTGCCCTGGGCATCGGTACACAGCCAGGTGCAACCCCTGCAGGAGTCTCCTGAGTGCTGGCCTCTGGGCAGGACCAGCAGAGGCCAGGGATGAGACAGAGGTGGAAAGAGCAGGAACCCGAGCGTGGTCCGGAGATGAGGGTGGATCACGGCCGAGAAACAGACCTCTCCCCACACACATGGGAATGACCTTCAACCAAGCTGCCAAAGTAACATAAAGGGGAAAGGAGCGTCTTTCCACCACACAGTGCTCGAACAGTGAGATCTCCTCATGGAGAAAAATGAACCTGAGCTTTATCCCAAATCACACAGAGAAATGAATCTGAAATGAATCATGGACACATATGTAAAAGCAAAAGGCATCTTCTTTAACTGATGAGAGACATAGATGTAGGCAAAGAATTCCTAGGATACTGAAAGTATGGACCATAAAATAAAAAATAGACTGGATTTCATCAAAATTCAAAGCCTTTTCTCTTTTAAAGACAATGCTAAGGAAATGAAGAGGCAAGCCAAAGATACCGAGAAAACATGTGCAATGCAGACAGACAAGTGACAAAGGACCTCTGTCCAGAAACGTTAAGGAACTCTTATGACTCGATCATAGGAAGATAAATTACCCAGTGGGAACGTGGTCACAAGATATGAGAGAGGTGTCACGAAAAAGACAGATGGTAATTAAATACCTGAGAAGATGGTCAACATCCACGGTCATCAGAAAGCTGAAATAAAAGCCATGTACCCACCCAAATGGCCAAAATTAAAGGGAAGGCCAGCTCTCAGAGTTGAAAACAACAGAATTCTCACGCTCTGCTGATGGAAGAGACGGCACACACCTTTGATACACAGTTCAACAGCTTCTGAAAAATAAAATATGCGCCCCACAAGACAGAACTAAATTCAGATATCAATTAAACTCCTATATACTGACAAAAACTTAAATATGAACTTATAATGATAACCCAGCAATTCCAGTTCTAGGTAATCACTCAGATGAATGGAAACACGGGTCCACATGGAGACCTACCTGTTCGACAATCTCACATCAGAGCTTTATTTTTAATAGTCTCAAACTGGACACAAATACTCATAAGTGAAGAAACAATTATGATATAAAATGGGATGCTCTTCAGCAATAAAAAAAAAAAGACAAACTACTGACCCATGCAAGGAAATGGAGGAATCTCAAAACTTTACTGAACAGAAGAAGCTACACAAAAGAGTATTCAATATATGATTCCAAAACACGATCCTAAAATTTGTATGGAACCACAGAAGGCCCCCAGATAGCCAAAGCAATCTTGAGGAAGAAGAACAGAGGTGGAACCATCACACTCCCTGATTTCAAACTACACTACAAACTACAGTCATTAAACCAGTACGGTACTGGCACCAGCACAGACACAGAGGCCAGTGCAGCAGGACAGACAGCTCAGAAATAAGCCCCTGGGTTTCTGGTCAGTTACTGCTTGACAAAGGAGCCAAGAATACGCGATAAGTGTTTTCAGTAAATGGTGTTAGGAAAACCAGTAAACCACATGCAGAAAAATGAGACTGGATCCTTATCTTGTACCACTCACAGAAAGTAACTCAAAAGGGATTAAAAACTTACACATAAGACCTGATACAAAAAACCTGATATGGAAGAAACTCCTTGACATTGGTCTTGGCGATGGTCCTTTTTATATGATACCAAAAGCACAAGTAACAAAAGCAAAAATCAACAAGTGGACAACGTCAAGCTAAAAAGATTTTGCACAGCTGAAGAAACTGTGAAATAAAAAGGCCATCTACAAATGGGAGGAAAAGCGTTAGTCACTCATTCGTGTCCAGCTCTTTGTGGCTACATGGACTGTTAGCCCACCAGGCTCCTCTGTCCAAGGAATTCTCCAGGCAAGGATATTAGAGTGCGTTACCATTTCCTTCTCCAGGGGATCTTCCTGACCCAGAGATTGAACTTGGGTCTCCCTCACTGCAGGCAGAGTCTTTACTGTCTGAGCCACCAGGGAAGCCTAAGAATGGAAGGAAACACTTGCAAATCATATATGAGATGAGGGGTTAATATCCAAAATATATAAGGAACTCACACAACTCAGTAACAACCACTACCACAGAACTAAACGATAATCTAAGCAATCTGATTTAAACAATGAGCAGAGGAACTAAACAGACATTTGTCCAAAGACATGCAGACGGCCAACAGGTACCTGAAAAGATGCTTAACATCACTCGTCATCAGGGAAATGCAAATCAAACCCACAATGACGCATTACCTCATACCTGTTAGAATGGCTAGCACCGAAGAGAAAAGTAACCAATGTTGGTGAGGATGTGGAAAAAAAGGGAATCCTTGAACACAGTTGGTGGGAATACAAATTGGTTCACTTTAGTATGGAAAACAGTATGGGAATTCCTCAGAAAAAAAAAAAAAGTACAGTAGAGAATTACTTTCTGATCCACTGATTCCACTCCTGGGTATCTATCCAAAGGAAAGGAAAACAGGATATCAAAAAGATACCTGCAATCCCGTGTTTACTGCAGTGTCACTCACAACCACCAAGATACGAACACAACCTACGTGTCTGTCAACAGATGAACAGACCGAGAAGACACACACACACAGTGGAATGCAGTCAGCCGAGGGAGAAGGAAGTCCTGCCACCTTCAGTGAGGACAGACCTGGGGGCACGGTGCTCAGTGATGCCACACGGAGAAAACAAGCATTGTCTGACATCACATAGGTGGAATCTGAAAGAGGCAAACTTGTAAGAACAGAGAACGGGGTGACGGTTACCAGAGGCTGAGGGCTTGGAGCACCTGGGGAGATGGTGTGTAAGGGGACACACTTGCAGCTAGTTGATAAATAGGTCCCGAAGAGCTGACGCGCAGCACAGACATGATACAAAACGGTAGTGTTACGAGCTTTGAAGTTGCTAAGAGACTAGATCATGATCATTCTCAACACAAACAAATGAAAGTTATGGGACAGGGTGCGGGGGGAGGTCTAGCTAACACTAACACTGTAAGAAATAAATTCAAATCAACACATTGTATACTGAGATATAAGTAAGAATAAATTTTAAAAAAATAAAAAATGTGGTTGCATTTATATGAAACCTTGGGAAATACAAAAGGAATCTGTAATGACTGATGGAAATCAGACCCTTGACTGCCTGGGGGTGGGTGGTGTAGGATTTCAGCGTTAGGGGCCCTGAGGAAATCTTAACCTTTTGGGGTGATTAGACATCGTCTGTATTTTGACTTTGGTGGTAGTTACACATGTGTAAGTTTGTCAAAAATCATAGGGAAGTATACTCTTACATACATTTCACTCTGTGTAAATTCAACCTCAATACATTTGATATTTTAAAATTCAGCAAAAAAAGCTAAAAGGTGGGACGTTCACAGAATATAAGTATATGCTGTGCTGCGCTTAGTCATTCGGTCGTGTCTGACTCTTTGCAATCCCATGGACTGTAGCCAACCAAGCTCGCTCCTCTGTCTATGGATTCTCCCGGCAAGAATGCTGGAGTGCGTTGCCATGCCCTCCTCCAGGGAATCTTCCCAACCCAGGGACTGAACCCAGGTCTCCCATATTGCAGGCAGATTCTTTACCATCTGAGTCACCAGGAAAGCCCAATGTTTATAATAATTGCCAAGATATATGATTTAAGAGGAATACTGTGGCTTTTCCAAAATGGCCAAGAAGGCAGAGGGTAGGCAGTTCCCAAGGCGGGGGGGCCCCTCCCACTTTTTCAGCACCCAGACTGTCTCCCACTGCCTGACCCAGAGTGTAATTTTCCAGCCACTCTAAGCGTAATAAAACCACTTCAGTCCAGTGTCTTTGCTTCCATAGCTGATTGGCAGCCCTTCTCTTAGCCTGGCTAGGATTTCCCCTTTAGTCACCAATCAACACCCCGAGTGTTAGCCCGGGGCTAACGAGCCTGGCCTCTGACGCCAGACTTCCGGGACCACATCCCACTTACTAGCTGGGTGACCTTGGGCAATTTACCTAATCTCTCTGTGACTGTTTTCTCATCTGAAAAATGAAGACAGAAACAGCATCTTCATAGGGCTGTGTGACAAAGACTTTAAAGTGCTCAGAACAGTACCCGACATCAGGTAACACGGTATGTGCTGTTATGTGTCTGAAATTATTGGGAACACAAATTAACAACCTGGAAAAGAAAAAAAAAAATCCCGTTCACATCATGAGCGTTTCTTGGTCAGCTCTTAGAAGCTGTGATTGGTCTCACAGAAGAGTCTAATTAAAGCTTTTCCTGCTGAAAGGACCCCAGAGCTGCTTCCTCCTGAGATGTCACTCCTTCACGTGCTCACTCACAAGGATTATGAGTTAGGTCTACCTCTACAGAGCCAGTGCTCCCGAGTTCAGATCCGGGCTCCCCCACTCAAAAGCTCTGTGACCTCAGGCAAGGTTTCCTACTGTGTATGAGACTCAGGTGCAGAGTTATCCTCACAAGAGCTCTCAAGGGTAAACACGCCACGGGTGGAGAGCACTCACCCAGGGCCTGGCGACAACTGGGCCCTTAAGAAACGTTAAATGGATCCAAGTCCAACTGTGCTGAGGCCACAGGAGCATGGGCCCTTTCGGCTCCTGGCTGAGGATTTCCTAACGGACACAGGATTTATGTAACACCTCCTTCATTGCTGCATTCAGATCCTTGAGGGAGAATGGGGCCTGAGACTCAGAAATCAGGAAAGAAACCAATGCTCTCTGTGGAGGAAGTATGTATGGATGTGAGAGCTGGACTATAAAGAAGGCCGAGCACCAAAGAATTGATGCTTTCGAACTGCGGTGCTCGAGAAGACTCTTGAGAGTCCCTTGGACTGCAAGGACATCCAACCAGTCCATCCTAAAGGAAATCAACCCTGAATATTCACTGGAAGGACTGATAGAAGCTCCAATACTTTGGCCACCTGATGCGAAGAGCCGACTCACTAGCAAAGACCCTGATGCTGGGAAAGACTGAAGGCGGGAGGAGAAGGGGACAACAGAGGATGAGATGGTTGGATGGTATCACTGACTCGACGATGCTCAAGTTGAACAAAATCTGGGAGATGGTGAAGGACAGGGAAGCCTGGCATGCTGCAGTCCATGGGGTTGCAGAGAATCAGACACAACTTAGTGACCGAACAACAATGATAATAATCCATCCATCCACTCATCCATCTACAAACACGGAACACCCTCCGTGTCCCGGGCCCTCTGCTGGGCTCTGTGTGTGCAGCCTCCACCTTCAGGGGGCCTCCGCGTGTGCGACACTCCCATCCTGGTGGAGGCGAGGGGACACTGAGGCACGACTGGAACTAAGCAAATAGCTCCAAGACACGTGAGTGCCGCGAAGGCGCGGTAAGTAAACACGGAGCGAGAGGCAGAGCCTCAGAGGAGCACTTGCCGGAGACAGGGATCCTCAGGAGGCCCCGCGAGGCAACATTCCAGCCGAGATCTGAGAACTGGGAAGGCACCGGCCCACCAGGTGGACAGAAGGGGCTCCGGGTGGCGGGAATGGCAGGTGCAGAGATCTGAAGGCATGCGTGTTCCAGGAACTGACGGCGGAGCCCGTGGTCAGGGTGGGAGGAGCTCAAGGCAGAGGCTCCATGAGGAGGGGGGCCCATGGTGAGGAGTCTGGCTCTGCTCTAAGCCCGTGAGCTTAAGCGGGAAGCAGCATGATCACACGGGGGTGCCAGGAGAAGCAAAGAGCAGGGTATGTATCTGAGGTCTCGTCTGGAGAGAGACCCAGCAGGCTGATCATGAGTATCTAAGATCGGAGTCCTAAAACGTTAGAGCTGGAGACGATCTTACACACGGCAGGTCCCCCCAGCCTTGCCTCCAGTCACGGGAGGGAGACCAAGGCCTAACCGAGGTCACAGGTGGAGCCGGGCGTGGAGCCCCAGACTAGCAGGGTGGTTCTGGGTCTAGCCACAGACCTGGTCCATGCCTGACGAAGGAGAGGTGAGGGGTCTGCCTCCCCGGATGCTCCCACCAAGTGCGCTCACACAAATGTTTACCCTGAGAACTAGGGCGGCGGCCTCTGCGGAACACAAACGGCCTCTCAGGGTGCCTTGAGACTCCGCGCCTCCTGTAGAACAGGGGTCTGGCTTCCCCCACTGCGGCCTGGGGCGGTCCTGGAAGGCACAGCCCTGCCCTGACCCCGGGGCTCCGTGGCCAGGACGGAACTGCTGTGCTGAGGGTCACTGCTGCTGGCGCAGGGGGTGGGCGCAGTGGGGCCCCCACCCCCGGCCCTGCTGTCTCGGGCGGCTGGCTGCCCGGTTCCCCGAGGTCTACAGGTCTATGTGGAGCCGGCTCCAGTCGCTGACAGCTGTCCATAAAGACGTTTCTCTTGCTACCTGACTTTCCCTGATGAGCTACTTCCAACTTACCAGAAGGTGTGAAGTTCCCCATCGGTCCCCGGGAACCGTCCCTCCAAAACCCCCCGCCCCCACAACCCCCTGCCCCCACAACCTGGGACCAGCTCTTGAGAGGCCCTGCGGATCTGCTCAGAGGAGGGGTCTCCCTGCCCCAGCTGGCAGTTTGGGCCTGTCTGGGTGGGTGGAGGGTTGGGGGGCTTGGCGCCTCCCACACAGAACCGCCTCTTCTCTGCGGAGGAGAATAAGCTTTGGGCTCATTTTTTCCGGTGGGATCAGAAGAGGTTCTTTAAGTAGGACTGATGCATTTCAGCCTGAAAGCGAGGGAGTGAGGCAGGCAGGGCAGTTCTGAGCTGCTAAGATTCTAGAAGGCCCTGGGAAGGCCAGCTCAAGAATGGCCACACGGCTCCCCCAGAGTCAGAACGAACAGCACTTCATTCCAGGCCCCCCCGCCCATGTCTGTGCCAAGGACCTGGCCCCTGTAGATTTGAAAACGGAGACGGCTGAGCCCTCCACAGGGGGTGTGTATGGGCCTCGGACGCTAGAGCTGGCTGGGGAGCTGGGTCCTCGCACTAGGTGAGGACCCTCATCCGTGGGCCCGAGGGCCCCGCAGGGTGCTGTCCCGTCGCCACCTCCCCCAGCCTGTCTGGGGGCCTGGGAGACCCTTTCCTCCCAGCGTGCTCACCCCTCCACCAGCTCAGGGAGGGCCGGGGTGGCAGAGAATTAGGGTGACGGAAGCTGGGGCTGCACCTTAGGGTACTGTGAGAGGTTCCTCTGGGGACAGGGAGCTGGCTGAGCGGGGACGGCCCCTTCCCCAGCCTCCGGTCTGGCCAGGAGGGCAAGGCGCGGCAGGCAGGCTGTCTGACAGGCGGCCCAGGGCAGAGGCCTGAGCTGAGGGGCAGAGGGCTGGGCACTTGCTAAGGCTCTGCACTGGATGGTACTGATCTAAGCCCTGAAGGATGGAACATTTCGGAAAGCAGGCCAGCGTGACCTTAAGGGAGAAGTCAGTCAATAGGCCCTTTACGGAAGGCTTCCTGGAAGAGGTGATTCACAAGCGAAGGGGGGTGCTGTTAACTGTGTTAACTGAAGGCAACCAGGCAGTTGTGGCTCAGGGGTGAGAAGTGGGGGGCAAGGAAGGGAGGCCAGCAGTGGGGCTCTCAAAGGAAGGGGGTGGGCAGGGAGGTGAGGTGAGGGCTTCTGGGTGGGGCTCGAGGATGGAGAAGCCTCTAGGCGGCCCATGGGTGAAGGTCCGCTGAGCTGGGCTGCCTTTCCGTGGCTGGGGGCCTCCCCGGAGATCCCAGGGTAGCCAGGGACACAGTGGGCGGTGACCGGGGCCTGTCCCCAGGTGCTCAGCAGGCCCAGGGGCCGGGCCCCGGGGAGAGCAACTGCCCTCCGCGGGCTGGGGGCCTACCGCTCTGGAGAGGTGACGAGCCCCTGGGCACGCCGGGTCACTCGGGGCTCGACCACATGGCCTGCGAAGGGAGCGCTCAGGACATGGAGGCCAGTCCCTGCTGGGTGGCACGTTGCCGCAGGCATGAAGGGCGCCATTCAGGAGGGCTGAGCTTGCCCCCACCAACCCCTAGCCGCGGGGCTCCAGGAGGTACCTCCTCCTCTGCGAGGGCGTCCAGAACTTGGGGCAGCACAGGGCCTGGTGAGCAGAGGACGCGGGCACAGGCAGGGCCCCTGTGCCAAGACAAACAGCGTGCGAGGCGACAGGGACCATGCCTTTCTTTACCTTGGCAGCGGCCTGCCCTCACCTAAATATAGACGCCTGTGCGGAGGCTGCCGGGGCGCTGGCCGGGCCCGACTCCCAGCAGAAGGGCTTGGGCGTCCAGGCTCTCGGGGCTTTTCATGGAGGGTCGCCGGAATCTCAGGATCCTTCCTCCTGTGGCCTGACCATCCTCGGAGGCGGGGGAAGCTGAGAGCCTACCTGCCCGCCGGCCGAGGGGCACAGCCACGCCGATGGGCTGGAGGAGGTGGGGACCCGGAGTCCCCTCCCGCTCTGCAGCCCCCACCCTGCTCCAGGCTCCCCTCTGGTCCGTCAGTACTTTTCCAGCTCGCTCGGCTCCACAGGCCGATTCCCGACCTTTCCTTGGCGGCTGCGCGTTTCTGATGGTGGGAAATCTGGGCCTTGAGATGCGCTCCAAGTTTTTTCTAATTGGCCGTGACTTGAAAGACTTTAGAGTTTGCAGACAGAAAAAGAAAGAGTGGTTCATTCCCTTCATTTTTTTTTTTTAAACCTACTTCATAAACCATTTTCAGAATTTCCAGCCTCTTCCATTTCTCTCTTTTCTCTTCCTCGGCCCGGTGATGAACAGGCGCTATGTTCAGAAAGCCATGTTTTGCTTAACGGAGAAGCAAGACAATGGTGGCAGAGAAGAGGAACATCTCCGAAGAGTCAGCTCCCCTGTGACTTCCCTCCCGTGTCAGCCCTCTTCTCAGAAAGCAGCTTGTGTGGTGACGGGGTTCAGTCATTTTAGAGAAGCTTCTGCATCAGTGTGTGTGCAGTGGCTACTATTACAGATTGGGATTGTTTTCCTCTGTGGTCCCAAACTACCAGGAGAAGAAGGTAAATCTAAGTTCATGTTGGGAACAACATCAAACCCAAGCAGAAGAATAACAGAAAGCAAGCTCATGTGTGGGCCTAACTCCTTAAAAATCACACTTAAAAATCACTTTATCTTTCTTAATAAATTATTGCAAGCTGGACTGGGGGAAGAAAAAAAAAAAAAAGCACTCCAGAGGAGGCTGACAATATAAATAACCGCCAGAGATCATTTTCTCCGTTTTTGTTGGCGTGGGTCTTGCTGGGTTTAAATGAACACGCAGAGTGGTGATGAGAGGCACTGAGGAGGAGGGCTGCAAGGGCACGGATCGGCTCAGCTGGGTCTGGCCCAGCCTCCCTTGTCCCTGCACGCGGCACTGTGGGCACTGAGCTGCTCCCAGACCCAGGGACCCCGAGTCCAGGGGCCCCCGGTGAAGGGCACGTTCCAGGCTCTGCCTGTCTAGGGCCCTTTCCTCCAGTCCTCCCCCGGCCCGGGGCCTGCGCCCCTCGTCCACCCTCTGGGAGACGGTCCAGCTGAGCATCCGGTACCGAGCTGGGTGTGCGAGTCAACACTGACACCGGGGTAGCGGGGTGGGGACGGTGTGCAGACGAACGGACTAACTCGGGCTCCTCGGAAGCCCTCTCACCCTACACACAAAGAGGGTACGTCTCCCTGCCTGCTGCCTGTCTGTCAGGCGCTGCTGGCGAACCTGCCACACATAACCAGGTCGGTCCCCACCCATGGGGAGATGGTCATTAACTGCAGGCGAGAAGCCTGTCCTTCATCACTAGCTCACGTCCTCCTTGTAACCCCCACTTGAGCTTGAGCTGAGGCCCCCAACCCCGTTCTCCTCCTCCTCTCTCTGCGCCCCACCCCCCTACTCTGAACTTCCGGCATATTCGCTGCAGATGATATGCTCCTTAAGACCAGTGTCTGCGGCAATGCACATGGCACTTGGCACCAATACATCACAAACCAGGCATAAATCAACCATCAGGCTCAGTAAACGCTGCTGAATGAGGGAATAAAAGAACAAGCCTATTCTTAGCAGCAGATCAGCGAGGTACACTCTTACCACCCTGACTCTCAAGCACCTGGAGGGCAGGCACCAGCTGCCCCCTGCGGTCTCTGTGCTCCTCACAGCACCAGCCTTGGTGATGCACTGGTCTGCCTGATGGTATACAATGGCATTTCTGTTTTCCCAAGTCTTCAGTGATCACTTTCTATTACTATTACTATTTTCTTGGCTGTGCTGCATGGCACGTGGGATTTTAGTTTGTGGACCGGAAACTGAATCCGTGCCCCCTACACTGGAAGGGGGGCGTCTTAATCAGTGGACCACCAGGGAAGTCACAGGGATCCCTCCCTAAAGTGATGATTCTGGGGAAGATCAAATTATTAAATTTGATTAAACTTAATTTTGAGGACTGAATTAAAATGACGTCAACAAAGAGACGGGGAATACCAGACCACCTTACCTTCCTCCTGCAAAACCTGTATGCAGGTCAAGAAGAAACAGAACTGGACATGGGACAATGGATTGGCTCAAAATTGGGAAAGGAGTACGTCAAGGCTGTATATTGTCACCCTGCTTATTTAACTTATATGCAGAGTACATCATGAGAAATGCCGGGCTGGATGAAGCACAAGCTAGAATCAAGTTTGCCGGGAGAAATATCAATAATCTCAGATATGCAGATGACACCACTCTAATGGCAGAAAGCAAAGAGGAACTAAAGAGTCTCTTGATGAAGGGGAAATGAGAGTGAAAAAGCTGGCTTAAAACTCAACATTCAAAAAACTAAGATCATGGCATCCAGTCCCATCACTTCATGGCAAATAGATGGGGAAACAATGGAAACAATGACAGATTTTATTTTCTTGCGCTCCAAAATCACTGTGGATGGTGGCTGCAGCCATGAAATTAAAAGATGCTTGCTCCTTGGAAGAAAAGCTATAACCAACCTAGACAGTGTATTAAAAAGCAGAGACATGACTTTGCCAACAAAGGTCCGTCTAGTCAAAGCTATCGTTTTTCTAGTAGTCATGTACGGATGTAAGAGTTGGACCATAAAGAAGGCTAAGCACCAAAGAATTGATGCTTTGGAACTGTGGTGTTGGAAAAGACTCTTGAGAGTCCCTTGGACTACAAGGAGATCCAACCAGTCATTCCTAAAGGAAATCAGTCCTGAATATTCATTGGAAGGACTGCTGCTGAAGCTCCAATATGTTGGCCACCTGATGAGAAAAGCTGACTCATTGGAAAAGACCCTGATTCTGGGAAAGAGTGAAGGCAGGAGGAGAAGGGGGCGACAGAGGATGAGCTGGTTGGATGGTGTCACTGACTCAATAGGCTTGAGTTCGAGCAAACTCCAGGAGAGAGTGAAGGACAGGGAAGCCTGATGTGCAGCAGTCCACGGGGCTGCAAAGAGTCAGAGGTGACTGAGTGACTGAACAACAAAATGGATCCGTGTGTCTGGCAAACAGCAGGCGCTAGGTAAATGTTAGCTGCTGTTCTTCTTAGACCACTGAAAACCATTTGATAAAACTTCGAAATGTCAGGGTGGAGCTTCTTGAAAGCCGATGAACAGGCTTGTAGGCCATCTCTTCGCTGGGCTCAGGCACGTTCACAAATGAATGAGCACTGCTGGTGGCTCCAGCAAAGGACTGGGGCGAGAGGAGGGGCTGTGAGGAATGGCTTTGCCTCCCCAGGCGAGCTGCACCCACCCCGGCCCTTCACACACAGGCTGAGAGGAGGCACCAAGGGCCCAGTGCCCGTAAGGCCCCTCCTGCGGTGGGCTGACCGCCCCCCACCTCTCAGGGTAGGAGTCCAGGCTCCCCACCCTTGTGCTCGCCCTTGCCCCTCACCCCACTGCACTGAACAGGCCCCTCGCACAGCCCCCTTGGTCCCTGGGCTCCAGGATGACTAGGTTCTAGTCTAGACAGGCTGTAACCCACTAGCTGAGAGCACTGGCCCGGGAAGGTGAAGCCAGCCCTGCCCTGCGGCGAGGGGGTGCTCACCGGGGAGCACAGGGCAGGCGAGGCAGTTCTCATTTTCATGAGCAACACAAATGTGCCAAGTTCCTATTCATTATTAAGAAGATTCAGAGAGACCAAGATAGCGGCTAGACGGGGTCACACACGCAGGTGGTGATGGCGGGGCGGGGGGACACATTTCATCATGCGGTCCAGGTTGCACACCAGTTGGAAATATTCTGGATTTTTCCTGCTTTTCTGTTTATAGCTAAGGCACATCATTACTTCACAATCAAGATCTAAGTTTCTCAGAAAATCAATGAAAGGAGGTCTGGAAGCGACTCCTGGACCAAGCTGAGGCTCAGGCCATTATGAACCCTTAAATTCAAAAGGCTGCTCTTCCTAAAAAGCTTATCTTAGGATGCTCAGTACATCGACTGGCAACCCGTTCAGCGGAAGGACGCCCAGCAGGGACTCTCCCTGCTCAGAACGTGCTGCTGCTTGCAAGGCCTCGCTCGCCCTGTGAGCAGCTCTGACAAACGAATGAGCTGTTCAGGGCAGACAGTCTGTTTCGTCATGTCTGCTGAGGCAGGAAGGACATTACGACACACCTGTTCTCGCTCTGTCTCGCTCCCGCTAGCCAGGGCCAGAGGGTCCCCCACCGGCCAGCACCTCCCAACTCAAAAGGAGCACGCCAGAGGGAAGTCAGAGAAAAACAGGTGGGGGAGGATGGGCACTGCGGGGGCAGAACGGGAGGGGGCGGGCTGGCTGACGGGCACACAGCCGCCCGGGCCCAGCACTCCTGCTGGACACGCACCCTCGCCCAGGCCGGCTCTCGACTCATCCTTCCTTCCATCCCTGCCCACAGGCCCTCCTGTCCAGCTAGCTCCCCAGATACTGGACCTAATAAATGATTGACCGTAAAGCAGAGACATCACTTTGCCGGCAGAGTTCGTATAGTCCAAGCTATGGTTTTTCCATGAGTCACGTATGGATGTGAGAGATGGACCATAATGAAGGCTGAATGCTGAAGAATTGATGCTTTTGAACTGTGGTGCTGGAGAAGACTCTTGAGAGTCCCTTCGACTGCAAGGAGATCCAACCACTAAACATCTCAATGGATGCAGGAAATGTGTCTAACATTCACTCGTAATTTTAATAAAACTACAAAGCTATAACCAAAAGGAGGTTCCTTACCCTAAAAAGCTACGGGGAATATTGTGATAAATGGTAACACTTTGGAAGCATTCTTAGTCGTCAGGAACAATTCAATGAATCTATTAGGGCTTTAAATCAACAGTATTTTGGAGCCTTAGTCAAAGGGCGGGGAGGGGGGACAAGGAAAAGAAATGAGGCATATAAATTGGAAGAGGAGAGCCCAGACTATTGCTGTTTGCAAAACACATGATGATCTACATAGAAAATCTGAAAGAAATCTCAAACCATTAAAACTAATATGACACCCACTATGTTGTTAGATACATAATCAACATACGAAAATCAATTTCGCTGAATACTGATAATAATTAGCACTTTGAAAAAAAAATGTAACCCAAAGAGTCAGGGACGTTACTAGCAATTGTACTGTTTATAAATTAGTAACTTCGAATGTAGTCGAGACTCTCCCATCAAGGAGCTCCTGAGTGCAGGCCATGGTCCAAGAATCTCCCATGCTGCCTGTGAACCCAGGAGCCAGGGCAGGGTCATCACGTTTGTATCAGCACCGTGCTCTGAGGCACTGTTGCTGTTGCTCAGTCGCTACGTCATGTCCGACAGCGACAGTGCCGTGCGGAATACTGAGTATGACCCTGCGGTAGCACAAGAAATACGCTAGGGCAGGAAGGAAGGGTTCAGGGGCTGCTGACAGGAGCGGGATTTCTTTTCAGGGTGATGCAGATCTTTCAGATTGACTGTGGGGATGGTTATACAACTCTGTGAAAATACTAAAAACCACTGACTTGGACACAGGAAGTAGGTAAATTGTAAGGCTTATGAATAATATTTCAATAAAGCTGTTGTTATTAAAAACAAAACAAAACAACACAACAATCAGGGACTTTCCCATCTGGTCCAGTGGCTACGACTCCGTGCTCTTGATGCAGGGGGCCCGGGTTCCATCCCTGGTTGGGGAGCTAAGACTCAGCGCAGCCAGATAAATACATGAAACACAAATATTAAAGAACAAGAAGAAAAAGTAAAACAAAAAAGAGTTTCTCCAGGCAAACATATCTCAGAACTGACAGTGACATGTCACCTGCTTAGTACATTTTTCCTCAAGGTTTACAGTCTTTCTTCCCCCTTTTCTGCTTTAACCTCATAGTAATCTGTGGCCACACTGTTGGCTCCCTAGGGCTTCATGTTAGAGGTGGAGAGACTGAAGCACAGCACTCGGGTTGGCCTGTGGGAACTCCACGGAGTTGACTCTTGCTTGCTCTAGAAAGTGAGGAATCTAAAGAAAGAAACAGCACTGGAGGATAAAAGTTGACAGCTTTATTAGAGAAGGGGAAAAGTGAAGGAGAGGGTTAGGTGGCAAACTCCCTGACTTCAGGCAAGAATCCTCTTCCATCTTCGGCCTCCAGCACCTAGTTAGAGTCTAGCCCAAAGAAGGGGTCAATAAATACTTCTTTAATGCATAAATGAACAAGTAACTGGGTGACTAAGTGAACAAAGAAGAAAGGAATTTCCTAAGTGGTACACGCGCTAGGAGCACCTTCTGTTCTAACATTTGGTCCTGGACCCAGGTTCCTGACATAGCTCCTAAATTCCTTGTAATTTCCTGAGTGACAGGAGCATCTTTCATCCTAATGGAGGGACTGGTGGTGTCCTCCTGCACAGCTTCAAGATGGGGGCTGGGCCCCAGAAAGACCACGCTGTGATCAGAAGCTTGGAACTTCCAGCCCTGCCCCTCATCCTCTCGGGAAGGGAGAGGGACTTTGCCTTCCAATGTTGGGGGGGCGGTGATCAGGGAGCTACTAGGATCCCAGAGACAGTGCCTCCTGGAAAAGCCAAGACATGGAAAAGAAGCAATATTGTAGTAAGTTTACTGGAGGCTCTGAAAATGGTCCACTTCAAAAAAACTCTTAACAACAACAAAAAAAACAACTCTGTGCTCTTAATGCAGGGGGTGTTGGTTCGATCCTCGGTCAGGGAACTGGATCCCACATGCCACATCTGAAAGATTCTACGTGCTGCGACTAGGACCCAGCCCAGCCCAATAAATAAATGAATAATTAAAGAACAGATCATGTCTACATGATAAAGCCTCCAAAAAATCTCAGAAGTAAGGTCCTCGGAAATCTTTGGAGCTGGTGGTGCTGGGAAGGCAGGAGGGGCAGGAGCCCCTTTCCCCAAATCACGCCCCACACATCTCTTCCACTTTGTCGTCTCTGAGCTGTGTCCTGGCGCCCTGAGTTCTGTGAGCCGTTCTAGCAAACTATGAAGCTGAGGAGGAAAGTCGAGGGAACGCTCAGTTCACAGCCAAGCCAGACAGAAGTCGTGGGTCACCTGAGGAGACAGTCTTGTAGGGGGAGGGGGAGAGTCCTAGGTTCTGAGTCCTAGCTCAGTCTCAGGGCTGAGCCCTTACCTGTGGGATCTGCCGCTCCCTCCAGGCAGACGGGGTGTCAGAATGGAACTCAACTGCAGGACACCTGGCTGGTGTCTGTGGAGAATTAGAGAATTGCTCGGTGTAGGGGGAAAAACCTACAGGTTTGGAGTACCAGTGTCTTCTGTCAGTAAGGAGAAACGGTAAGACGGTCAGATGGCATCACCAACTCAACAGACATAAATCTGAGCAAACTCTGGGAGACAGTGGAGGACAGCAGGGCCTGGCGTGCTGCAGTCCATGTGCTTGCAGAGAGTCTCACACGACTTACAGACGGGGCAACAACAAAGGAGAAACGGGAGTGCTTCCTTTCACTGGGTCTAGCCAGCGATCACAACAGCATTCTGGATCCTCCAAACAGTCTGTGATAGAGGCAGAATCTCTATTTTATACACAAGGAATTATGGTACAAAATTTCTCAGTACCTGGTCGTCTGGTTCCAAAAAATAAAAACTGGCTATACCTGCATATTCATACCTGCTGGGTGGAAGAAAGCTCAACCCATCAGCAACCGAGTGAGTCTCTATTCAGTACAGGGACAGAGGAGAACGAAACCCACCCAGGATTTCCTATGACCCTCCGGAAGTCAGTCACTCAGGCTGGCGAGGAGAGGACCCTGTCTCCTCCTCGTCGAATAACTCGCGTCAGACATGAGCAGACAGAGGGGTAAAGGCCCCGCCACGCCACAGCAGCCCCGAGGCAGCCACAGAAAACGCAGGGTACGTGGAGCCGGCTTCTGCGCTGTCATCTGAAGTGTCTGCTCGCTGACAGACCATCGTGGTCTTAACGATTCGCAGAGTTACAGACGCCCCACCTGGAGGACGCCAGGGTAATGGGCGTCCGCTACAGACTCGGCACGCAAGGTATTTATGAGGGAGCATTAAGAAGAGAGACCGTACATTCTTAGCAGAATTCTTCTGCCTTTCTGAGAGACAGGGAGCAGCTGCCACCATTTCACAGGGTCTATGCCCCGCCGCAGCTGCAGGGAGCCCCCAGCCCCGTCTGCAGCGCTCCAGCTCGGGTTTCCTGTGCCGTCAGCGGCTGGGGGGACATGCCTTCCTTTGCTTTACCTGCTTCAGGTTACCTGAGCCATGGTTAACAGGCGGGGAGCGGTGGGGGGTGTGTGTGAGCCATGTCTGTGTCTCTGTGTGTGTGTGTGGCTCTTGTGGTGAAGTTACTCATGTGAGAGAGAGAGAATGTTTCAAACTGCCTTTGAACGGAGACTTTTAACAACTGTTTTCTCTGTTTTGGCCTGGGGCTGCACGCTGGAAAAGATAAAAGCAGTTCTCTCAGCTCAGCTTTAAATCCCAAGTGCACACACAGGCCTGTGCCACCACGGCCCCCTCCACGGCCCCCTCCACGGCCCTGGCTGATTTTCCCTCTTCTTTCTGGTTTTTCCATGTTCGCTGGATTTAGCAACTGTTGTTTTAGCTGTAATCAGAGGCTGAGTGCGGCCCGGCCATCATCACATCTCAAGGTACTGTGTGATCCCTCTGTCACTTGCCGGGCGCCAACATCACCAGAGCACTTCCTAGGGAGCGTGTGAAAGGAAATCGGTGCCAGGCCCGTGCCGTAAATCAGGCTGCGCTGGGACCCCGCCCTCCTAAAGGCGACGCAATGCTTGGGGCTCCCCGAGGACGATGGAAATCCAACACCGGAGCGCGCACCTCTGCCCAGAGGTGGACTGGGAACGGGCCACGCATACGGTAACAATTAACAAGCATCCCCCCTCCCCTCTCAAGGCCTAGAGTTGGGCGAGATAGATGGGCCTCGTACGGGGTGGGTCACTGGGACAGAAGGGAAGATAATGTTCAGGAAAGAATTTTCTGAAGATCATTGTAACATAAATGGACACCTACCAGCAACACACCTCAAAAGGAGAAGGGAAAAGCTGTTGATTTTATTTTATAGGTCAAAAACGTACAAAACGACCATCACAGCTCCTGGCTGATCCTCACAACTCAGGGACGCTGTCGGAAAGGACTTCCATTGGGTGTTACAAACACCAAGGAATCACTTCCTAGACCAGCGGACCCCCACGTTCTCGGTATCTGGGACCAGTTTCGTGGCAGACAGCTCTCTCTTTTAGCTAACTGCTCTGGCTTTGAGGCTCACGTCAAGTTTCTCCTTACGCTGCAGGAAGCACCCAGCTGTCATTTGGGGTTCAGGCCACTTTGGGAATGCGAAGGCTGTCAAGTGTTTACTCCAGGATCTAACGACTCCCAGATGGCCATCTATATTCCAGGTTCTGGCTAAAGTCTGAGCATCAAAGGAAACAGTGGTAACAAAACAGTGACTTGCAGGAAGACGGCACCTTCCCTGGGTTTTCACACAGATTCTGTGCTGCATTGAGCTCTGTCCCAGCACCACCTAGCCAGCCGTGCCAGCTTCGTTCTCCCGCTTCCTCTCGCACACCCTCCCCCGTCGCGCACCCCACCTGCTATCTGAGCGAGACCCCTCACCCCCACAGTCCTTCCCCTTCCTCCTCACCCCCACCCGGTCACCAGGGCCTGGACGTTCTACCCTCTCACGTCATCCACTTCTTTCCGGCCCTCTCTTAGCCAAGCCACTGTCCCCCTGGGCCAGTCCATCATCTCCAGTCTGTCCTGCACTCTGGGGTCACTGTTCTGAAGCAGGCAGCTCATCACGTCACCCTGCTCAGAACCCTTCAGCCCCCCATGGCTCCCCATGTGACGTCCCCGTGTTGGCATGGTGCAGCGGACTGAGGTCTGTGTGGCCCAGCCGTCCAGCCTCGGCCTCCCAGCCCAGCTCCGAGCTCTCCTGGGCCAAGTCACACATGGTTGGTCCTCCGCTGTCTCACCGAGTCTGGGTGGGCCTTTCCACGTGCAGTTTGGGGCCTGCAATGGTCTTCTGGCTTCCTTTCTGTTTGCAGCTCTTTCTGTCACGTCTCAGATGTGTCTCTTCCTGGAGAAGCCGCTGGAAGCCCCCAAGGCCAGTCCGTTCCCTCCTTGGACTTCTTCTGGCAGCGGAGGAAGAATCGCAGCTCCTCCTCCTCCTTGTGCGCTGGCTGTCTCCTTAGCCAGGCAGACGCCCTTAAGGACAGGCATGGCGTCTATTTGTTCTCCACGGCCCTGAAAATCCTCTGCCCTCTGCCTACCTATCCAACCTGTCTCCACCCTGGCACCTGGCAACCACTGAGCCTTTTACTGACTCCATACTTTTGCTTTCTCCAGACTGTAATATTGTTGAAATCATACAGTATATAGCCTTTTCAGACTGGCTTCTTTTACTTAGTAACATGCACTTAAGTTTCCTCCCTGTCTTTCTTTTGTGGCGGGTGGGGGGGGGGATGTATTTTTAAATTTTTCAGAATTCTTTACTGGAGTATAGTTGCTTTGCAATGTTGTGTTAGTTTCTGAAAATGAACAGGCCGTCCAGATACACATACCCCCACCTTCTGGACTTTCTTCCCGTCCAGGTCCCCGCGGTGCCTTAGGCAGCGCTCCCCGTGCTCTACAGTGTAGCCGCGTGATTACTTTCCGCCTACTATCAACGGCGCGTGTGTATCAACGTGTCACCCCCAGCCTCCCCATTGCCCCCACCCTCCCCCTTCCTCCTCTGTTCTCTACGTGTGTCTCCATTTCTGCTTGGCACACAGGATCATCCATGCCGTTGTTTTAGATGCCACGCATGTTAACATGTGCTATCTGTTTTTCTCTGACTGACTTCACTGTGTATGACACTCTCTAGCTCCATCCACGTCTCTTCAAATGACCCGGTTTCACCCCTTTTGGTGGCCGAGTAAGAATCCATTGTATATACGTGCTGCGTCTTCATCTGTTCCTCTGTTGATGGACCTTTAGGTTGCTTCCATGTCCTGGCTCTGATACCTGGCACTGCTGTGGACACTGGGGTACGTGTATCTTTCTGAATTACAGTTTTCTCTGGGTGTATGCCCAGTAGTGGGATTGCTGGGTCATACGGTAGTTCTATTTTCAGTTTAAGGAACCTCCATACTATTCTCCGTAGTGGCTGTATCAGTTCACACTCCCACCGTGAGGTTCCCTTTTCTCCACACCTTCTTCAGCATGTATTATTTGAAGATTTTTTTTTTTATGATGGCCATTCTGCAATCCCCATCAAATCACCAATGGTAATTTTTGCAGAACTAGAACAACAGAATTTACAATTTGTATGTAAACACAAAAGAGCCCAAATAGCCAAAGCAATCTTGAGAAAGAAAAACAGAGCTGGAGGAATCAGCCTCCCTGACTTCAGACTACACTACAAAGCTAGTCATCAAGATGGTATGGCACTGGCCCCAAAACTGAAATACAGATCAATGGAACAGGGTAGAAAGCACAGAGATAAATCCATGCACCGACGGTCACCTACACTATGACACGGGAGGCAAGAATACACAGTGGAAAAAAGCAGTGATGCTGGGAAACTGGATACCAGATAGCTACATGAAAAACAGCGAAGTCAGAACACTCTCTAACACCATACACAAAGTAAGCCCAAAATGGACTAACGACCTGAATGTAAGGCCAGACAGTACAAAACTCTCAGAGGAAAACACAGGCAGAACAGTCTTTGACAAAAATCGCAGCAACATCTTTTTTGACCCACTTCTTAGAGTAGTGAAAATAAAAATAGAAATTAACAAGTGGGACCTAATTAAACTTAAAAGTTTTTGCATGACAAAGAAAACATAAATGAAATGGAAAGACAACCTTGAGAATGGGAGAAAGCATTTGCAAACAAAGCAACCGGCGAAGGATTAGTCTCCCAAACAAATAGTTCATGCCGCTCAATAGCAAATAAACAAACAACCCAATCAAAAGAAATGGGCAGAAAAAACCTAAACAGGCATTTCTCCTCTGTGTCTTTTTCATGGCTTGATAGCTGACTCCTTTTGGCACTGAATAATACGCCACTATCTGGATGTACCACAGTTTGCTAACTTATTCACCTAGTGAATGAAGGACGTCTTGGTGCCTCCAAGTTTTGTGGGGCTTTGTATGGACACAACTTTCAAAATCATCTGGGTAAACACCGAGGAGTGTGACTGCTGGATGGAGGATAAGAGCATGCCTAGTTTTGCAAGAAACTGCCAAACTGCTTGGAAACTGCCACTCCCACCAGCAGTGAAGGACAGCTCCTGTCATTCCACACCCTTGCCAGCATTAGGTGCTGTCAGTATTTTAGAGCTGGGCCGTCCTCATGGGTGGCAGAGGGCTTCCCTGGTGACTTGGTGGTAAAGAATCTGCCTGCCAATGCAGGAGACACTGGGGACACTGGTTCGATCCCCGGGTCGGGAAGATCCCTTAGAGCAGGAAATGGCAACCGTCTCCAGTATTCTTGCCTGGGAAATCGCATGGACAGAGGAGTCTGGCAGGCCCATGGGGCAGCAGAGAGTTGGACACGACTGAGCATGGCCGCTACACTATGTGGGTGTGTAACTGTATCTCATTTCTGCTATAATCTACAATTCTCCCGTGACAGATGATGCAGGGGGTCTTTTCATGTGCTTCTTTGCCATGTGTATATTTTATTTGGTGAGGTGGGGTGTAGGGGGGAGTCACCTCAGAGCCCCAGCATCTGACACTGGTTGGCACAGAGCCAGTGCTCAACAACATCAGCTTAGGAAGCACATCTTATGCTTAAAAGAAACAAAAAGGAACTGTGAGCTATGTCCACAGCACACACCCCTGTGCCTTTATTCTGGCCACAGTCCACTGTAGGACCACAGTGCCCAACGCGCCACCCAGCCGTCAGGACACGTGAAGTTTCCCATGGCTGGCACTGCCCCATGCTGACTTCAAGACCCCGCACCAACACTCTTTTGTTCAACCTCTCTTATGGCAAAGATGGTATTTAAGTATGGGTCAGGCTTCCCTGATAGGTCAGTTGGTAAAGAATCTGCCTGCAATGCAGGAGGGCCTGGTTCAATTCCTGGGTTGGGCAGACCCACTGGAGGAGGGAAGGGTTACCCACTCCAGTTTTCTGTCCTAAAGAAGTCCATGGGGTCACAAAGAGTTGGACATGACTGAGTGACTGCATTTAAGTACACAGGACAGTTTATCATCTGATCTTTCATGAAGGTGTAAAATCTTCGAGCAGGAGTACCATCACTTTATTATTTTTTCCATCACTTTAAAGAAATATGTATGAAGCTTACATAGTCCATTGGGCTGCAAGGAGATCAAACCAGTCAATCCTCAAAGAAAATCAGTCCTGAATATTCACTGGAAGGACTGATGCTGAAGCTGAAGTTCCAATACGTAGGCCACCTGATGAGAAGAACTGACTCAGTGGAAAAGACCCCGATGCTGGGAAAGATTGAAGGCAGGAGGAGAAGGGGACGACAGAAGACGAGACGGTTGGATGGCATCACTGATTCAATGGATATGAGTTTGAGCAAGCTCTGGGAGATGGTAATAGACAGGGTGACAGACAGCCTGGTGTGCTGCAGTCCAAGGGGATGCAAAGAGTCGGATACAACCCAGTGACTAAACAACAGAAGGATAAAACCAACTGACTTCCTGGTGAATGAGTATTAACACACACGTGTCTCTGTGACTACCTCCACCACAATCTTGTTCACTTTCGATTCCCTCATGCAACTGTAGTTAAGACGTTGAAGAAAACTGCACCGTGGACACTCAGAAAAGTGGTCTGTTGTAACGTGTATACATGAATTAAGATTAAAATGCAGTTTCTACCAAGTCCTCTCAGGAACGCTGACCAGAGGTACTTGGCTGTCTCTCTCACGGGAGGAGTCCTCTCCTCACCATTCCACCCGGACATGCCAGCACCCAGATCACACTCTCTCTCATGAGGGCTTCCCCAGAGCCTGTATCAACCTCTCCCCTCTCAGAATTCTCCACTGACGCCCTTAATCCTTTACTGCTGAGCACCACACACACACACTCTGACTAGTCGCCATGCCTGTTCAGCCTTTCCTGCAGGACGCGGGCTCTGTATGTCTCTGTGTGGCTGGCCACGTGCTATGCCAGAGGCTTGAGGAATCCAATCTGCCCTGAGACTCTTACAAGCAGAGTGGTTCGACATGCCCTACTCAGTCCCTTGTCTTGCCAGGGACAGAAACGCAGTGGCACTTTGGGAGCTTCAGTCATTTTGACAGCCAATGGCTTACACAGCAGAGAATGCCCCAGGTGCAGTCAGTACATGGGAGGTCAGTGCTAGAGACAAGAACAAGGGGTGTTTTCCGCAGCAGGCGGTCCATCTCCCACCGCCCTCTCCTGGGAAAATCACCGAGTCTCTTCTGTTGAAGGGATTATGAACTGAGCACAAGAAACTGCTACTGATCTGAAAATGGAGGGTAAAATAGGCATCTCAAGGAAAAGGACTATAAATCCCATCTTTAAAGTTCATCTTGTCTCTCTTACCAATTCTGAAATGGGAAGGGAAAGTTGCTCAGTCGTGCCTGACTTTCTGCGACCCCATGAACTGCAGCCCACCAGGCTCCTCTGTCCATGGGGATTCTCCAGGCCAGAATACTGGAGTGGGTAGCCTTTTCCTTCTCCAAGGGACCTTCCCAGCCCAGGGACCGAACCCAGGTCTCCGCATAACAGGCGGATTCTTTACCAGCTGAGCCACCAGGGAAGCTCTAATTCAGAAATGGGAAGGGAAAAATTCTGCTAAAGAGCCGAAAGTGTAGGCTTAAAGTCACGCTTGACTTGCCCAGACTCAAATTTTGACTCCATCACTTTCCCTAGGCATGGAAGACTGACCAACAACTTCATCTTTTAGAGTCTCACGTTTCTCTCTGTAAAGCAGGCATCAGAGATCAGTAAAGGTTGTTCAGTTGTGTCTGACTCTTTGCTACCCCACAGACTATACAGTTTATGGAATTCTCCAGGCCAGAATACTGGAGTGGGTAGCCTGTCCCTTCTCTAGAGGATCTTCCCAACCCAGGAATTGAACGGGGGTCTCCTGCATTGCAGGCGGATTCTTTATCAACTGAACTATGAGGGAAGCACAAAGCGGGCATAGTAATACTATTAGGAGAGTGGCTGCCGAGATTAAGATAGATCGATCCTGTGAAGCACTAAACACAGGACACGACGGTGCTTCTGAAAGAGGAGCTATGACGTCTGTTCTTACTCTTATGCGCGCTACTTTGCACAAGGCATTTAAAGCATTAATACATTGCCTCACTTGATCTTCTGTTACTCTGAGATGCAACATTAATCCCACGCCAAGGCAGAACCAAGCTCAGAGCACCCCGGTGACTTGGTTTTGTAGTCCCTTTCGCCAGACGGCAACGCCAGGCTCTGGGGCCTGTGAACTCTGGGGTGGAGCTCTGAAATTGAAAACAGCCTCTTTACTTCCAGCACTTGGCCCAGGAAGGGAAATGGGGTCCAACACTTAGGGCTGGCTGCTGGGGTGGGGGTGGAAGAGTTGGGAGGGGGGCGCTCCAAGAGGCAAGCCGGCTGTAAAGTTAAGAAGACGCTCAAGGCCACTGGGTGGTGGAAGCCATAGATGCTGGCAAATGATCCGAGGGAGCTATGACTCCAGATGGCATTTTGCCAACCGATTTAATGTCTACATGTTAAGCTATCAATTCTACCCCCAAGCCTGGAAGCTGCGCTGCCAAGAACAGCATGGTCAGAAACACAAGTTGAAAGAGAGCAGAATCAGTTTTTGTTTCATGTGGAGAATGTGCTGTTTTCAGCATGAAAACCTGGGAAAAGGATGCAAAGAAAGGCAAGCTTCTCCCAGCTGACGGTGGAACTTACTGTGGTGGACGTGGGGGGCAGGGGGTTGGGGGGTGCCCACAAGGAGGGAAAAGAGCTCTTAAGGCCAAACTGTCCTGGAAGCCCTGTCTAGACCCCACGACCTCTGGCTCACTTGGGGTGGGCATGCCAGGCTGGGATAGGGAGAAAAGTAGGGGACCTCGGGGGAGGCAGTCTGGTTCATTAACTTGGTGCAGGGCTGAACGTACAAACGAGATAATACTGTAAAATAGATGTTCAGGCATGAAGTGGGGGGAAGTGATCTGCTTGAGAGCTGGCGGATGTCTATTTCAGACAAAGCAGCCAGACTCCAATGCTGGAGGCCCGATGCATGGGATAGGTGCCATTCCTGGGCCGGATGAAAGATGATCCTGAAAGTGGCGGGGGGTGGGGGGTGGGGTGGAGAAGATATAAGATTTCAGGCAACTCTGCATCAGGCACGTACCTCCCTTCTGATTTCTGTGGAAGCCAGCTGGCTGGGGGGAGGGGAAAGGCAGGCAGGAAGAACCAAGACATCTCCCCAGCAGTGGAGGGAAACAGGGGAAGTCAGAGGGAGGGGGAGACGTTCTAGGTTCAAAGAAATCAACTTAGAAAGCTTCCTTTATAAAAATAGCCCTTGCCCAATCCTAGCCTATTTATATCACCCGTCCAAGATTGCTATCGGGACCCGGGCCTGCATCACAAGACCCAGTGAATAACCCTCCCAAGTGTGGAGCGCTGGGTATCTGACACGGCGGTGGAGCAACGGAGTCAGGGACAATGTGAGCGCTGGCACCACACAGGGCACTTGCAAGTGGACCCCGCTTTACAGAAATAGATAGGTTCCTGAAAAGTTGGCCCCAAAGTGAACTCAACTAATGGGAGTCATATTTTCCTAGTGAAGCACATTTTAAAACTAGAGATGGATTAGGGGAGGGGTGGCCAAACAAAAACAAAACAGCGGTGACCCTAAGACCAAACAAAAGCCATCCTTCATTCAGCAAACTTGAAAACGGCACTCACTTACAAAGCCATTATAAATGCTCTTAAAACACACACGATTTGTTGGCAAACATATGCCCAGTGCCTCTGACACACAAGAGACTGCGCCAGGCTTTGGGGGGTGGGGCTCCAAAGACCCCAGTGCCTGCCCCTTGGGAGCTCGCTGGCAATCTGGGGCTATAAAGAAAGGGATACTAAATATCCACGTTATCTCCCCCTGGATGGAGACAAGGGGTGTGTGAGGGGTCGCCTGGCCCTTTAAGTGCTATCTGGCCTTGGAACAGCTCTGTCTCCATCCTGCCAGGAGAAGCCGACCAAGCTCGCCTCTAAATATGTCTTTTCAAACCCTCCGTTTATAAGTTAAAGGCTGCTGGCCATGTGGTGCTGCGTCATAACTGCTATTTATTTAACTTGAAAAAAGGAAAAGAAAGAAGAAGAAACAAAAAAAATAACCATTTGGGCACTTTATAAATAAGAAGAGTTAGGGTACTTAATCGCTTTCTGAGAAGTCAAAGGCCTCAACAACCCAAGGGGTTGTTATTTCAAACTTTAAAGGGCATGTGCTCAGGGATCTGTTTGGAAAAGGCCTGCCTCCTCCTACTCGATGCTTTCCTGCACATCCAACACTGGTCGCTGGTGACAAAGACAGACGCCTCACTTGTTATTAGCTCCATAGCTGCAGATCGAGGCATCCTGGCTTTGCATTAAGCAAGGGACAGCACATTCCTGGCACCAACAAAAATGTCTCTGGGCTAACGGCGACAATGCTGCCAGCAGCCACTGCCATGTGGCCAGGCCTGGGGGACAGGGGCTCAAACTGTGCTGCAGCCCCAGACACTGCGCGCCCCAGGAGCGGCTACCACGCCGGGGGCTGTTAGCAACAGTGAAGCTCCTCCTGGCGTTTTCGACTTAGACCTGAAAGTGTACAGAATAATCAGCACACTTTTTTTTTTTAAAGAAACACTTTTTGTTTCATGATTATCAATGAAGCGATGGCAGAGACTGCTGGTTCCCCTAAAATCCATTCTTTCTGCCTGTGATGCAGGAGACCCGGGCTAGGTCCCTGGGTCGGGAAGATCCCCTGGAGGAGGGCATGGCAACCCACTCCAGTATTCTTGCCTGGAGAATTCCATGGACAGAGGAGCCTGGCGGGCTACATACAGTCCATGGGGTCACAAGAGCAGGACACAACTGAGCGACTCACACTTTCACTTGTACAGATGTAATTCCTTGCTGGTTCTCCTAATATCCATTCTTTCCTTCTTCCTTTTACAGACAGAATTCCTCATGCTAGTTTTTTACTAGCAAGATACAGGGCTGCCCTGGAGACTACATTTCCCAGCCTACCTTAACATGCAGACGACCATGTGACTAACAGTTGGCCAATTCGAGACAAGGGCACGACCAACTTCCAGGTCATGCCCTTTAAAAGGGAAATCATTTGCCCTCAGCTTCCTCTCTTTCCCTCTTTCCGTATTCTGGCGTGTGGACCTGGCAATGCCAAACCAGTTTTGACAAGACCTAGCAGGGTTTCTTAATTCTGAAGTCCACAGATGGCAAAGGGGTCTATTTACACAGAACTGTTGGTCTACAAACTTGGATGGGGAAAATGCTGTATAAATTTGTTTTCACTAACTTCTATCTGAAGTTAATTAGTTCTTTCAATTATCAGATAGGGGGGAAAAAACACAGAAGTATTAGCAAGGTCCAGGACTCTGTCAGCAACATACATTTACAGATAACCTCATATCACATTATACTTGTTACAGATTATCGCAAAATATTATATAAACTCATCAATAACCTGAAATTATAGTTGTCATTATACTTGCCCCTAGATCATTTCTTGATGTCTTAACAAAGCAGATACTGCTGTATTATAGGGTTTCTCAGGTGGTGCTAATGGTAAAGAATATGCCTGCCAATACAGGAGACGCAAGGGATGTGGGTTCAATCCCTGAGTTGGGAAGATCCCTGGAGTAGGGAACAGTAACCCACTCCGGGAGTCTTGCCTGGAGAATCCTATGGACAGAGGAACCTAGCAGGCTACAGTCCACGAAGCCGCAAAGAGTCAGACACGGCTGAGCGAGTGAGTGCACGCACTACATGAGCTTCTTTCATTTTTAAAATTACTTTGGTAATTGTATTTCAACACAATTACTTTCCTTCATAATTCTATGTATTTTATCTTACACATTTAAAAATACTACTTTGTGAAGTGGTCTATAGGCTTTGCCACACTGTCAGAGGGATTCATGGCACACCAAAGCATGTCATGAAGTCTTACCTAGGGGCTGGCAGAGTCTAGGGACCTGAGTTCCTAGGACTATCTAAGGAACTCAGGCCCATGGATGACCTCTGCAGCAGAGCCATCCTTCAAGTTGTGAAGCACTCCTCTAGAGCAGGGCTGCCCAACAGAATGATCACAGAGATGCTCCATACGTGCTGTTCAATACAACAGCCTATATAGTCAAGTAGCGAAAGAGTGCTTGAAAGGAGGCCAGTACAACTGAGGAACTAAATTTCATCTTATTTTAATTCATTTAAATGCAAACAGACACATGTACCTAGTGGCTGCCATACTGGATAACACAGCTCTAGACTGTTACATGAGAAACGTATTTCTGTCTGGCTTGAACTGTGACATTGTGGGGACTCCCTGTTACAGTACTATATTTAACCTATATCTCAACTAATAGCCAAGTTCACCAGGAGTCAATAATAACAAATACACTAGGGACAGAAGGCGCACATGTAGACACAAACAGGTAAAGAAACTCACTAACTGAAACCAAGACTTACAATAAGAATCTTCTATTCACAAAGCATTCCCATGTGCCTTGTTTCAGCTGACACCTCTGACCACCCCGTGTTTATCACTGCACCTATCTTACTCTCAAAGCGTCTGGGGACTTTGCTGACATTACAGAGATGGTAGACCCAGATCCTCCTGCCATACCTCACGCCTTCTGGCACTTCAAATGCCTCTAGATTGTAGCCCGCCGTCAGAAGCGGCCCAGCAGCTGCAGAAGCCCCACAGCCAGCACTTGGCCACCCCAGCCCACTCCTAGGTGTCCATTTGCCTTCAGGGCATACACAGCTGCCAAGCCCTTTTTCTGGCCCTGTGAGCTTTGAGATGCTGCAGGCATCTGAATTTCCCAAATTCCTGGCAAACAGCCCATTTCCTTTGGAGTCTACTATCTTGCAAGGACTTCTGAGTTCTGGGAACGGTGGTTGAAATACTCTTCTCAAGCCCGGGAAAGGGCCTGGAAATGACACTGCCCTTTCAGCAAACCTTACTACCAGGGTCAATTCAACGACAGCTCCCTTTCTTCCTTTCGAAATTAGTTCAAAGAACACTATTGTTTTAGAGCAACAACCAAACATAGTAACAGGTTATAATTTTATCAGTTAACAAAAGGGCCAAGTCTTAAATTCTAAACAACAAAGACACCAAAAGAAGAAAAGCCAATACTGAGGTGTGACAACCCACCCATCTATGCCCCAGTCTGTAGGACTCCCATGTATCCTTCAGTCTGTTCACTCTCATGATCACTTCTTCCACATCACTTTGCCAACAAAGATCCATATAGTCAAAGCTATGGTTTTTCCAGTAGTCATGTACAGATGTGAGAATTGGACTAAAGAAGGCTGAGCACTGAAGAATTGATGCTTTTGAACTATGGTGTTGGAGAAGACTCTTGAGAGTCCCTTGGACAGGAGATCAAACCAGTCAATCCTAAAGGATATCAACAGTGAATATTCATCAGAAGGACTGATGCTGAAGCTGAAGCTCAATACTTTGGCCTCCTGATGTGAAGAACGGACTCACTGAAAAAGACCCTGATGCTCGGAAAGATTGGAGGCAAAGAGAGAAGGGGGAGACAGAGGATGAGATAGATAGCATCGCTGACTCAATGGACATGAATCTGAGCAAACTCCAGGAGATGGTGAAGAACAGGAGAGCCTGGTGTGCTGCAGTCCCTGGGGTCACAAAGAGTCAGACATGACTTAGCAACTGAACAACAACAACCACACTGTTTTATTCTTTTTAAAAAGTTTTCATTTGATTACAAGTCATAAATATATATGAGCAAAGTTTAAAAAGCCAAATAGTTCCAAGGCTTGTTACAAAAAGTAGCAGGCCTCCATCTTCCACTCTCTGCGGTGTCACCTGGTACTATTCAAGGAATGTTTTACCTCTACATGTGAAAATAATATGTCTACAATACTGGGACAGAAGAAATATATATTTGGTCACTCAGATGACTGAAATATATTTCTCAGACCTATTTGGTCTTCATCCACTGTTCCTGGTTCACAGCTCCCCCAAACCTTGGAATTTAGTAAGGAGAGCAATGGGAGGATCTCAGAATATTAGATCCCTTGTCCTCAGTTTATGAAAACTCTTGAGAACCAAAAAGGTGAAATGGGTGTCTGTTTGCTCATAACAAGTCCCTTCCCACCGTGACTGGTTCGCATCAATAAGGTGACTTTCGGAAATCTCCTAAAGATGGGGTTTGGGGACTGGCTGCCAGGAGAACTAACCACGAACAGAGGGCTGTAATTTTCAGTTCCACCCCCTGATTTCCAGCAGGGGGAAGGGGGCTGGAGGCTGAACCATTCCCCGATGGCTAACGATTAATCAGCCATGCCTATGTAATGAAGGCTCTGTGAGAGCGCAGGAGGGGGGGGCGTGGACGGCTTCCATGGCTGGTACACCAGACCGCTTCCACGTGCCACTGCCGGGCCCCAAACTCCACAAGGACACAGCTCCTTTGTTTAGGACCTTGTGCTATGTATCTCTTCATCGGGCTGTTGATTCATACCCTTTTAATAACCTGTGTAATAAACTGGTAAGCTAGCAAGCTGGTTTCCTGAGTCCTGTGAGCAGCTCTAGCAAATTAATTGACCCCAAGGAGGGTGCTGTGGAAACTGCCGATCTGCAGCCAGTCAGTGAGAAGTGGGCTTGTGACTGGCATCTGAAGCGGAGGGCAGTCTTATGTGTGAGTGCATGCTCAGTTGTGTCCAGCTCTTTGTGACCCCAGGGACTGTAGCCCACCAGGCTCCTCTGTCCATGGGACTTCCCAGGCAAGAATACTGGAGCAGGTTGCCATTTCCTCCTCCAGGGGATCTTCCTGACCCAGGGATCGAACCCTCAGTCTTCTGCATTGGCAGGCAGATTCTCCACTTCTGTACCAACCTGACCAAACCCTTAACCTGTGTGAGTAACATGAGAACTGAGTTAACTGCAGGACACCCAGTGGGCAGTGGAGAAGTGCTTAGTGTGGGGAAACTATCACCCCGCATTAGTAATGGGGACAAAATCTTTAAGGTCTGTATCGCTATTTCTTGGCTTCTTGATTTTTTTTTTTTTTAGGTTTAAGCATTGTTGTTCAGTTCCTAAGTCATGTCCGATTCTTTGCAACTCTATTTCTCTTTTTGGTAAATGGGGATTTAGCTCTCTTCTGCTCTTAAGCACTCCCTTACCCCTGTGATCACAAACCCTTACCTTCCTGTCCTCTCATTCTTACAGCATAATTATAATTCCGATGAGATCAATGTCTCATTGCTACATCTAGGTGAACCGTGTAATATGGTAGGATTACTTTTTTTTTCCCTTCTACATCAGTTTTCTCTAGAGTTAACAACTGTCTTCTCTATTTGTTTGTTTCACTTTGTTCATAAGTGCTTATCCACAATTTAATCCCCAACTGTCTGCCAATTATCTAAATCCCTATATGCTCAGACACATTTAGGTATGCAAGTGATTCCACTTCCTTAACAAAATCTGTGCTGGAGCCTTGCAACCGGGTCTGGTCTGTTCTAGCTGCCCTCAACGCTTCAGGCGCGGCTGTCATCCCGAGCCGTCCCTTCGCCTTTGCTCCGAGGATTCCGTTCACTCTCTCCTGCCTGCCCACTCTCCTCCCTGCTCTCTCTCTTCCAAGTCTTCTTCTTTCTGGGTTTACACCTTTGTTTTTCTGGAGTTCATCCTTCAGTGGTCTCCTCAGAAAGGGCAAATGGAAGGTAAAGTTTTCTAGATCTTAAAGTGAAAGTGAAGTTGCTCAGTCGTGTCTGACTCTTTGCGACCCGTGGACTGTAGCCCACCAAGCTCCTCCGTCCATGGGACTCTCCAGGCAAGAATACTGGAGTGGGATACCATTTCCTTCTCCAGGGGATCTTCCCGACCCAGGGATTGTACCCAGGTCTCCCACATTGCAGGCAGAAATACAGTCTCACAGAAAACCTCCTATAGTGACACAGAACTTCAGATCCAAGTACTAACATCCAAGATTTCAAGGGAGGAAAGGAAGCCAGGTTGAAAGAAGAAGGGGGAGGAGGCGGGAGAGGGGGGCGAAAGGGGTGGCCTTACAGACGTCTCCTGCCACCTACAGATACCCAGGCGTTACGGGACTTTTCCCTGGGCCTCCAGAGAAGGGAGGACTGGAACTCGGCCCTACCAGAAATCAGACCAGACCAGAACCAGAATTCGAGTTCTCTGACAACAGAAGGTGATCAGTCTCCAATCCTCAGCTCAGGCTAAGATTCTAGATCTTTCTTTAATTTACCTTCACACTCAATTAACAATTTGGCAGGATATAGGATTGTAGGTTAGAAATAATTCTCCTTCATGGTTTGAAAACACTGGACCAGTAACCTCTGGTTTCCATTGTAGTTGCTGAGGAGGCAAAAACTACTCAGATTTTTAAAATTCGTTATATGTGACCTTTTCTTTCTTTAAACTGTACATATTTTTTGACCCAACTGTTCTGACATTTCACTATGATGGGCCTTGGGGTTGGTCTCTGCTCTGGGCAGTCAGCTGGCTTCCAGTCAAGATGCTGTGTCTCTCAATTTTCAGAAATTTTATTTAATTCTTTATTTCTTTCTTCTGGTCTGTTTCCTCTTTCCTTCTGGAACCTCTAATACTCAGATTTTGGCCCTCCTGGCCTGATTCACTAATTTGCTCCCCTATTTTCCATTTCTTTCTCCTTTTAACTTCTGGAATATATTCTGAATTTCATTATCAAATTCTTCTACTGAGTTTTAAGCTTATATTTTTAATTTCTGAGAGCTTTTAAAAATTATCTGAATATCCATTTTAATAACTTTTTATTCTTCTTTCATATAGTGCCTCTTTTATCTCACTGAAAACCTAAATGACAGAGGGATTTTTAGTAATACATAAAGTTATCATGCCGAGGCATACTCCATCTCCTTCCAACTTAGTCTCTGTCTTTCAGGTCAGACGGCAAGGAACACTTGGTTTGTGCTTCTGCTTAAGGAGGTTCTCAGTGTGAAGCCCCCACCATGAACCTCACCATAGGGCCATCTGGCTGAGCTGTCTGTCATGTCACAGAGCTCTTTACATTTTCTGTTTAGTGCTGGTCAGATTCCCAAGAGAAATATCACCCATGCTCTTGTCTGGAAGGTATTTAAACGGGAGGACTGTGGAGTGGGAGCCCAGGGTGAGGAGGAGGTCTGACCTCTCTGTATTTGATGTGTAAATATTCATTTAACCCCATCTTTGCAGTGATACATCCTATTTTCAACTTGGATTGAGGCATGCTAGCCTAGAAATCTTGTTTTACTCTGACCAGACAGTAAACTTTCAGTTTCTTAAACAAAGTTGTCCAGAGCTAGGGTGCCTACCATGAGGGAGACTCGGATTCAGTCTTTGGGTCGGGAAGATTTCCTGGAGAAGGAAATGGCAAACCACTCCAGTACTCTTGCCTGGAAAATCCCATGGATGCGGGAACCTGGTGGGCTGCAGTCCATGGGGTCGCAAAGAGTCGGACACGACTGAGCGGCTGCACTTTCACTTCTCAGGGTGGGGATCTAACTGCTTTTTCAGACAGACCTGCAACTCCGTCTCCCGTTTTAAGTCTCCTGTTTACTTTTCTTTCAGATGTGTCTGCTGTCCCCATATCCTGTCTCTGGGTGGTTTGGAGGGAAATTCTGGCTTTCTCTATTGGCTGGCTGGCTTAGAACTTAACCTTCTTGTTGTCCATCTGTTTTGGTCAGTTCAGGCTGCTATGTCAACACCACTATGGATCTGGGGGCTTCCCTGGTGGCTCAGTGGTAAAGAATTCGCCTGCCAAGGTGGGAGACATGGGTTCGATCCCTGGGCCGGGAAGACTCCACATGCCGCAGAGCAATGGAGCCCATGCCCCACAGCTACTGAGCAAGTGCCCTAGAGACTGTGCCCCTCGACGAGAGGAGTCGCCGCAGTGAGAAGCCCTGGCACGGCAGCCAGACGGGAGCCCCCGCTGGCCGCAACTAGAGAGACGCCCGCACAGCAACAGAGACCCAGCGCAGTCAGAGGGGAATCACAAACAAGAAACTACAGGCTTGGGGGCTTAACCAACAAACATTTATTTCTCACAGACCTAGAGGCTGCGAAATCCAAGATCAAGATGCCAGCAAACTTGATGTCTGGTGACGGCCTGCTTCCCCCTTCTCACTTTGCCCTCACATGTAGAACATGCAAAGGAACCTTCTGGGGTGCTCCTCTAGAAGGGACTAAGCCCATTTGTGAAAGCCTCACCCTCATGACCTAATCACCTCCGAAAGGCCCCACCTCCAAATACTGTCATGCTGGGGACTGCATTATAACATATCAATTCTGGGAGGACAGTCTGTCTATAGCACTGTCTTTCCAGATTTCAAATTATTTCCTGCTGGTGTTTGCTCTTCCATATCTCTGCAGGTTTTAAAAGATATTCCTTTTACTGTGATTTTAGGAAGTTATAGGAGGAATAATAAAAAAAATGAATATGCTTCATCAACTTTTTTTTAGTATTCACATGATTCATGTTTCAGAAGGAAAAAAGCGTATATAATTATGTCTCCCTCCCACCCTTAGGGACCAGCCACCCGAGAGTCCCCTCTTAGGAAGAAACCAATGTTACTGATTCCTGGTGTCCTTCCAGCCTACTTTTATCATTTTAGATCCTGCTCTATATTATCAGCATAATAGGTATCACTTTAGACTCCACCTTGTTACTCAAGTACTTTTCACAATACACTAAGAACTTCTTGAGGAAAAAAATATAACAAGTCTAGCTCCTTGGGGGAGGATAAGAACAATGATGAAGTTTATCTTTATAGCTCCTTCCACTTTATGTACATTCTTCCCCCTTTTATGCCCCAGTTCACTACCTCTGACACTAAGAAGCAATCACAAAAGCGTCTCCCCAGCTATCATTAAACTAGCTCTACAAGAAAGGACCTGATTAATTGTTGTTACATGAATGACTAATACAGCCTACTCTGCCAATCTTCCCCAAAGTGGCCAAATTTTCAGAGGAGATAAAACGTAAGGGGAAAAGAATCAAACTCCAGCAGCTGCCATTTCGAAACCTGCCCAAGACAACAAGTCAGTTTTGCCAAGACGTGCTATTACCAGGACTATGCTTACCAGGAAAGTAAGGTTAAGTCAGAGTGGACTCTCAATACTAGACAATTTTTAAGCCAAGCAAATGCCAAAGAGGCTATCTCTTAATATTGTGAGCAACAAAGCTCAATAAGCTAATTTAAACTTTCATGTTGTTATCGTTGCTATTTAGTTGCTAAGTCATGTCTGACTCTTTTGCAAGCCCATGGACTGTAGCCTGCCAGGCTCCTCGCTCCATGGGATTTCCCAGGCAAGAATACTGGAGTGGGTTGCCATTTCCTCCTCCAAGGGATCTTCTTGACCCAGAATCACACCTGCATCTCCTTCATTGCAGGAGGATTCTCTGCCACTGCACCACCTGGGAAGTGTTTTAAACTTTCTTACATTAATGCTAAATAATAGTCATTTTCTATGTAAATGATAATGGAAAACATTACTGAATAACAAAATGACCTTAAAGTAAAATTAAATAAAAACAATCCACAGATCATGCCTTTCAAAATGAGTATAAAGACATATACCCTAAACCAAGAAGCAAAATGCTGACTTCCAGCTCGACTATAATAAAGTAGATGGTATCAGACTTACTTTGTTGCCATAATAAAAACTCAACAAATACATAAAATAATTGTTTCCAGACTCAGAGGGCAACCAACACAGGACCAGCAGAGAGTGACGGTTCTGATGGAGGGACAAGACAAAAGGTAAAGTTTGATGCTATTAAGGAGGCTGGGATTTGGAGAGCAGGGATGCATGAAACTTAGAAAAGGAACCCAGAAATCTGCACGGAAACTTCCCTTGATCCTTGGTTCACTTGAGCTGCAAAGTGAAGGGTGAGACCCCTAAAAATCTGGGAGAAAGTACATGCTGAGAAGCTGAGACAGAGTGAAAATGCCAAAAGTACTGGAGAGATGCTGGGTTCTGGCCCAAGTCAGAGTGGAAGACTCAGGTGAATACACCAGACATTTATTCAGACCTCCTATAAGACTATCAACCATACTGAAGATTTAAGGGGAACATTAAAATAGATCTGCCCTAACAAGCAGACCTTTATAGAACTAAAGTGAACTTCCAGTAACTTAGAAGTTATTAGAACAAATTTAACAACTGTCTGAACAAATTTAACAACTCTTTAGAATACTATAACTTAATCTAGAGTAAACCTATCATTTACATTGTGTGACATATACCAAAAAATTACTAAGTATACTGCCTGCAAAAAAAAAAAAAAAAAAGACCTATAAGAACTGATCAATAATCAAGACATAATTCAGTGATTAGAAGTAGATCACAGATAATCCAGATATTTGATTTAGCAGACAAGGACCTCAAAATAACATAATTAATATATTAAAAAAAGATAGAAAAGCTGGATGAAAAGACAGAATATTTGAACTGAGAATTTACCAAAAAAAATCCTTTCCAGAACTTCCTAAAACAATAACTGAAATTAAGAACTCACTGAATAAAAGTGGACTGGAGATAGCAGCAGATAGGAATAGTGAGCCAGTAGATAATTCAGTATTAAGTATCCAAAATAAAGCACAAAGAAAAAAAAAAAACAGAATTACAACTGCATCTAAAAGAAAAACTTACACTCTGAAAACTATAGGACACTGACGAAAGGAAACTGAAGACATCACAAAGAAATGAAAAGACACCATGCTCACAGACTGGAAGAATTAATATTGTCAGAATCTCATTACTACCTAAAGCAATCTACAGCTTCAGTCTGGTCCCTATCAAAATACCCATGGCATTTTACATAGAAGCAGAACAAATAATCCAAAAATTTATATGAAACTACAAAGACCCCAAGATAACTAAAGCATTCTTGAGAAAAAAGAACAAAGCTGGGAGTATCCCACTCGCTGACTTCAAACTACACTACAAAGCTACAGGAACGCTGTGCTCTGGCACTGGCACCAAGACAGCCGCAAAGGTCAGGATAACACGATACAGAGCCCAGATATAAACCCATGTATGTATGGCCGATTAATCTACAGCGAAGGAGGCAAGAACATAAAACGCGGAAAGGAAAGTTTCTTCAATAAATGGTGCTGGGAAAACAGTACAGTTACATATAGTGAATGAAACAATACCACTGCTTACGCCACATAAAAAATAAAGTCAAAATGGATTAAAGATTTAAATATAAGACCTGAAACCATAAACTCCTAGAAGAAAACAGCCTCTATTATCTCTAACACTGTTTTCTTTTAGCAATATATTTTTGAATCTATCTCCTTAGGCAAGGAAAACAAGCAAAAATGAACAAGTAGGACAATAAAAAACTAAAAAGCTTCTTTACAACAAAATAAACCATCAACAAACCAAAAAGGTAACCTACTGAATGGGAGAGAGCATTTGTAAATCAGATGTCTGATAAGGGGTTAATATCCAAAATAACTCATACAACTTCAATGTAAAGTAAACAAACTATCTGATTAAAAAATAGACCTGAACAGATTGTTTTCCAAAGACACAGAAATGGCCAGCAGACACATGAAAAGATTCTCAACGTCACTAATCATCAGGGAAACACTGATCAAAATCACAATGAGATACCACCTCATGCCAGTTAGAACAGCTATCAAAAAGACAATAAACAACAAGCGTTGGTGAGAAGGTAGAGAAAAGGAAACTCTCGTGCACTGTTAGTGGAAATGTAAATTGATACAGTATGGAAAACAGTATGGAGGTTTCTCAAAAAATTAAAAATAGAACTATTATCCAATCCAGAAATCCCACTTCTGGATACTCATCCAAAGAAAACAAAACACTAATTCAAAAAGATACATGTATTCCCTATATTCATTGCAGCATTAATTACAATAGACAGGATATGGAAGCAACCTAAGTGTCCATCAACAGACAAATGGATCAAGAAGAGGTGGTACACACACCCAGACACACACAATGGAGTATTTCTCAGGTATAAAAACGAGTGAAATTCTGCCATGTGTGACAACATGGATGGACGGAGAGGGTATTAGGATAAGTGAAACAAGTTAGAAACAGTACAAAAAATACTGTATGTTTTGGCTTATATTTGGAATCTGGGGAAAAAAGCAAATAAAACAACATAGATTCATAGATACAGAGAACACTCTAGCAGTTGCCAGAGGTGAGGGGGTGGGAAGACAGAAAAAAGCAAATGAAAGGGATTAAGAGGTACAAACTACCAGCTATAACTAAGTCACAGAGATGTCAAGTACAGCACAGGGAAAAGAATCAAAAATACCGTAATAACTCTGTCTGGTGTACAATGGAGAAAAATATTAAACCACTATGCTGCATACCTGAAACTAATGTAATATTGCAAGTCAACAATACTTCAATTAAAAGACTATATGTATTTGAATGTTATCATATGCATTTTATAATTTAAAAAAAAATTCATTATCATGTTTTAAGCAAATAGCTAGCTATGCTAAAATATGGAAATTTTATACCCTTCAAAGCCAGAAGAATGTGAAACTGATCAAAACGCAACAGTGATAATAAAATCAATTAGTAGCATCTACTTTTCACTGGATAACACATGAAATAAGTGATACAAAAAATGAGCTGTTTTGCTAAGAATTTTTAAGATTGACTTTATTATTTTAATACTGTACTGATATAATGTTATAATTGTTTTTGAGCATATTATATTTGAATAAGCCGCAGTAAAATGTCAACCATTAAAAAAAGAAAGTAATATAGATTTGACGCATGATCAAATGATCTAACATTCATGTACGGAGACTTATGTACAAGAAGAGAGAGAACAGGAAAGAAACCAAATCTGAAAAAATAATGGCAAATAATATTCCAAGCCTGAAGAAACATATCTACTCCACAGATTCAAGCTTAGTGATCCTCAGGCAAGATAAATTAAAAGAGAACCAAATCGAGGGACACTACTAAGTGATAAAAATGTTAGCAAAGATAAAAATTCTGTACCCAAGGAGAATGTCCTTTAAAAAGGAATGCAAATTAAAGATCCTTTCAGACAAACAGAAACAGTATTCATTATTTCTTGCAGAGAACTGCTCTACAAGTAATACTACAGGACATTTAATATGGTGAATATATTACAGGCACTTCTTCAGGCTCAAAGGCAAGTGGTCTGATATGGAAGGATACAATTACAAGAAGGAATCATCAGCTCTAAAATGGTAAATATATAGATGAACATAAAGACTGCTGATTGATGAAAGCAACAGTGATAAAGCCTTGTGGGTTTTACTACTTACAGAGAAACAGAATATTTGGCAATTATAGCAAAAGAAACCTGGTGAAAAGTACACAAAACACACTAGTGCAAGTTTCTTGCACTGTTTGAAAGATGGTAAGTGAAGCCGCTCAGTCGTGTCTGACGCTTTGTGATCCCGTGGATGGTAGCCCACCAGGCTCCTCCATCCATGGGATTCTCCAGGCAAGAATACTGGAGTGGGTTGCCATTTCCTTCTCCAGGGGATCTTCCCAACCCAGGGATCGAACTCGGGTCTCCCACATTGGAGGCAGACGCTTTAACCTCTGAGAAAGATGGTAAAGTAAACTGCAATAGAGTAATTTGGAAATTTCTACAATAACCAGTAAAAGATTGATATCTAAAAGGTATAATAAAAATGTCAACAGAAAAGATAAAATAGAATTTTAAAATTCATGCCTAGTTAAAATGAAGCCAGAGAAAAAGGAATAAGGGAAGAAAATATAGAATGAACAAATATAAAAGAAACGACAAGAAAATTACACCCAATTATAGGAGCAATTACATTAACTGGTAACACAGTAAACAACCTAATTAAAATAAACAATTGCAACTAAAAATACACATTAAATACAGAGACAAGTTGAAAGTAAATGATTTATACCATGCAAACAGTTCTTGTTGTTATATAAGTATTAGTTAAATAGATGGTTAAGTAAGAGGTATTATGAGAAACAACTGGAAACATTTCTTAATAATTAAAGGGTCAATGAAACCGAAAGGTATCACTATCTAAATACGTATGCATCAAACAATACAGCTTTGAAAGAAATAAAACAAAGTTGAGAATAAAAAAAAACAGATATAGATAAATTTACAGTCTGGAGATTGTAACACACCTCTCTAACTAACAGAGTACAACGTGAGAACTCAGTAAGGGGATATAGAGAATGTGAAATGACTAATCAACTTGAGATGTAATTTACATACATAGTATACTATATGCAAAATGGCAGAATTTAGATTCTTTTCAAGTACAGATGGCACATTTACCAAAGTAGATTATAGTCTTATTCATAAAGTATATCTCAACAAATCTCAAAAGATTAAAATCAATGTTTTCTGATCACTGTGAATCAAATGCATTAAATGAATGAATGAAAGTGTAACAACAGAAAGAGGAGAAAATGTCCAAATGAAGCAACACACTTCAAGAAACTCACAAGTCAAATACGAAGTCACAATGAATAACAGTGAAACTAGGATATATCAAAACTTGTGGGACGGAACAAAGCAGTACTGAGAGGGAAATTTATAGCTTTATATGCAATGCATAAAGTAGGAGAGAAGAAAGTTTAAAAATATGTTTTGCCAAATTTCAAATTTCTCATCATTTGGGGAGTTTTTAGTCTAATAATCTCATAGAAGAATATGCTGGAAGACTAAATGCAGAAAGTAGCTTGAACACATACCCACTTTTAAATCACTTGAATAACATATAATTTCTAAAAGAAAAAAATTCTTAAAATCACTAAAAGAAAATGGGCTGCTCTCAGAAAACTAAAAAAAATCTATGGTCTGACTTCTAATACATGAAACTAGAAAAAGAGTCAAACTGAAAATGGAAGGTAAATATAAATATAGGAGCAGAAATCAACAGGAGAACATAGAAGTAACAGAAAATGAAGACCAAAAGCGTTTATTCTAAAATATTTTACTAATTCAACAGAGTTGCAGGGCACAAAATCAATACCCCAGAACTAGCAGCATTTCCATATACTAAAAATGAATAATCCAAAAAGAAAATTAAGAAAACAATTTCATTTACAGTATCATAAAAAAACTACTAAGGAATAAATTTAATCAAGGCAGTGAAAGACCTGCTCTACAATGAAAACTACAAAATATGTTGCTGAAAAAAGTAAAGATATAAAATTCATCACATTGTATACTTAAAGTAAGTGAATTTTATTGCATGCTAATTGTACCTCAAAATAGAAATGTTCAATTATATATGTTCAAATATATCTTAATGAAGATATAGCAATGAACTCAATGAAGATATATCTTAAAAGATATAAAAATTGGGAAAGTAGTAAATTAGTCTGTATTCACACACGACAAATTGCAAACACTGAAAATCTAACAGAACTGACAAATAACTAGAATATATAAGTGAATTTGGTAAAGATTGCTGGATACTAAGTCAACATGCAAAAATTAACTGTCCTTCTACATTCCTGCAACAAACAACAGGAATATGAATTTTTAAAAGTGCTATATATAAGAGCATCTTTTCTGTTGTAATTAACAGCAGTTCTCATTTAACAAGCACATATCATCTTGCTAGGCACTGTACAAAACCCTTTACACACGTGGCTTTCTTTACTGAATCTCCAAACAACTCTGAGAGGTGCGCATCATTAACTTCATTTTACAGATGAGTTAATAGAGCCCTAGAGGTGTGGGCCTTGACCAAGATTACCCAGCTCACAAGCAGCAATCAGGCCTGGGGTTCAGGTTTCTATGACGGACAAAGCCCATAGTCTTCTGATATAAGCATCCAGCCCAGGGATCAAACCCAGATCTGCAGCGCTGCTGGCAGATTCTTCACCATCTGAGCTGCCAGGGAAGTCCTCTGATATAAGGAAGTATACACATATGACAAAGGGCAGATGTGAAGAAGGAAGACTCACTGAAGACATTACTTCAAGGCTACCTTCTCTGTTTTCTCCTCTCTATTCCCCCACCCCTTCTCTACATTTCTCTTCTGAGACTCTCTTGTTAGATTGAGAAATGTCTGTAACTCCAAGTAACTGGCACAATACCTGATACACAGTTGAGACTGAATAAAAAGCTAGCTCAATAAATGGACTCAGCCACAATTCATGTTTTTTAACAATCCATGTGTTTAAAATTGTGATATTTTTCTGGGTGGCTGCACCACTTCAGAGGGGACAAAGAACTCGAGAGAGCTGCAACTGCGCTGCGTCTTCACACCACTCGCTATTGTCTGTCTTCTACTGTAGCCATCCGGGTCGGTGTGCAGTGGTTTCTCACTGCGGCTTTGATTTCCACCTCCCTAATGACCAACAGTGTTGGGTATCTGAAAAGGTGCTTCCTGACCATTGGTGTATCTTCTTTGAAAAAATATATTCAAATCATTTACTTCTATTCTACTCAAGTTTTTATTGGTAAGTTGTAAGATTTATACAACTTATCTTCATTGGAAGGACTGATGCTGATGCTGAAGTTCCAATACTTGGGCCACCTGATGCAAACAATTGACTCAATGGAAAACATACTTGGGCCACCTGATGCGAAGAACTGACTCACTGGAAAACATCCTGATGCTGCGAAAAGATTGATGGCGGGAGGAGAAGGGGATGACAGAGGATGAGATGGCTAGATGGCATAAGTGACTCAATGAGTTATGAGTAAACTTTGAGTTTGAGTAAACTCCGGGAGTTGGTGATGGACAGGGAAGTCTGGCATGTACAATCCATGGGGATGCAAAGAGTCAGACATGAATGAGCAACTGAACAGAACTGAACTGAAGATTTATACATTATGGATTTGGGGCCCTAATCAGACAGATAAATGATTTACAAATACTTTTTTTTCCCATGCTGTGGCTGTCTTTTCACATTCTTAATGATGCTCGTCAAAGACCAAAAATTTTAATTTTGATACAGTCCAACTTATTTATTCTTGTCCTTTGTTTCTTGTGCTTTGGTGCCATACGTAGAAATGACTGCCTAATCCAAGGTCATGATTTATACCTATGGTTTATAGTTCTATGTTTTTTAGTTCTTACATTAAGATCAATATAAAGTTAATTTTTGTATATGGTATGAAGTAAGGGTCCAACTTCATTCTTTTGCATGGGGATATCCAGTTTTCCCAGTATCATTTGTTGAAAAGACAACTTATCATCCATTATATTGTCTTATAATTCTGTCAAAAATCAGTTGATCACAAATGTATGGGATTATTTCTGGACTCTCAATTCTAATCTATTGATCTACATGTCTGTTAGTACCACAGGCTGAAGGTGAAGCTCCGATACTTTGGCGACCTGATGCCGAAGAGCCAACTCATTAGAAAAGACCCTGATGCCGGGAAAAATTGAAGGCAGGAGGAGAAGGGGAAAACAGAGGACAAGATGGTGGGATGGCATCATTGACTCAATGGACATGAGTTTAAGCAAGCTCTGGGAGATGGGAAGGAACAGGGAAGAGTGGCGTGCTGAAGTTCATGGGGTCGTAAAGAGTCACACATGACTGAGCAACTGAAGAACACAACAAATGTCAGTATTAATGCTATCGCATTGTAGTAAGTTTTGAAATGAGGAGGTGTGAGACCTCCAACTTTCTTTTAACCATTCTGAATCCCTGCATTTTTTAATGATTTTAAAAATCAGGTGTCAATTTCTGTTTTAAAAAAAAAGGCAGCTGAAATTTTAATACAGAATATGTTGAATTTGTAGATCAATTTAGGGGGCACTGCCACTTTAATAATATTAATTATTCCAATCCATGAACAAGAAATATCCATGGATGCCACTTAGTTATGCCTTAAGTTCTTTCAATAGTATTTTATAGTTTTTAGTATACAAAGCTTATGCTACCTTTGTTAAATTTATTTATGACATTGCATTCTTTTTCGATGCTACTGCATATTGAATTAGTTATTAAATCTCATTTTTAGATTGTTCATGGTAAGTGTATAGAGTCAGAATTGAGCTTTGTATATTTGCCCTGTATCCTGCAACTTTGCTGAACTTCTTTGTTAATTCTAATACTCACTATGTGGGTCCTCAGGATATTCTATAAATAATATTATGGACAGGGACAGTTTTACTCTTTCTTTCCAATATGGATAATTTTTATTTCTTCTTCCTGCCTGACTGCCCTGGGCCTCTGTCCTTTGGATGTGACTTATTAGTTCTGAGAGTTTAATTTATGTTTTCTGGCAAAGAATATCACTCTAGATCTATAGTTATTTCTCCAGAAGCTCTACTGTTTATAGAGCTTTTGTTTGTTTGTTTTTTTGGCTGCACAGCATAGCCTGTGGGATCTTAGTTCCCCGACCAGGGATCAAACTTGTGCCCCCTGCAGTGGAAGTGTGAATGTTAACCACTGGATCGCCCGGGGAGTCCCTGTCTGGAGAGGTTTAAGATGGATTACCTTCTCTGGCATTACATCTCTACAATGGAGAGGGAACCCTGACATTCAAGATCATCCAGCTAGCTCTGATCCATGATCAGCAAATGACTTGACTTTAACTTGGCTTTCTACGGAGAATGCGCCAACCAGAGGATTTTGATGAAAAGACTGTCACAGTTCTGTTATTCTCCAGTAAGTTCATATCTATCAGCTCTGGATACTCTGAAAAAACCATGTTTCCAGGCCTTCATAATTGAGAGTCAGACCTTGATCCATGCCTGAAACTGCCCAGCTTGAAACCAAGAGCCCCAAAGGCGTCCTGTCATGTTCATTCTGTCCCCCTTCTATAGATTAATGCCAGTTCAAGCTTCATCCCTCTTCAGAGTTCACTGGCTCTCTGTATTAGCTCTGAGAAAATAAGAGAAGTGAAAGGCAACGGAAAAGGAAAGACACCCATCTGAATGCAGAGTTCCAAAGAACAGCAAGGAGAGATAAGAAAGCCTTCCTAAGCTATCAGTGCAAAGAAACAGAGGAAAACAATAGAATGGGAAAGACTAGAGATCTCTTTAAGGAAGTTAGAGATGCCAAGGGAACATTTCATGCAAAGATGGGCACAATAAAGGAAAGAAATGATATGGACCTAAAAGAAGAAGAAGAAATTAAAATGAGGTGGCAAGAATATACAGGACTATACAAAAAAGATCTTAATGACTCAGATAACCACAATGGTGTGATCACTTACCTAGAGCCAGACATCCTGGAGTTCGAAGTCAAATGGACCTTAGGAAGCACCACAATGAACAAAGCTAGTGGAGGTGATGAAATTTCAGCTGAGCTATTTCAAATCCTAAAAGATGATGCTACTAAAGTGCTGCACTCAGTATACCAGAAAATTTGGAAAACTCAGCAGTGGCCACAGGCCTGGAAAAGGTCAGTTTACATTCTATTCCTAAAGAAAGTGAAGTCGCTCAGTTGTGTCCAACTCTTTGCGACCCCATGGACTGTAGCCTACCAGGTTCCTCCGTCCATGGGATTTTCCAGGCAAGAGTACTTGAGTTGCTTGCCATTTCCTTCTCCAGGAGAGCTTCCCAACCCAGGGACTGAACCTGGGTCTCCCGCATTGTTGGCAGACACTTAACCATCTGAGCCACCAGGGAAGGGAATGTCAAAGAATGTTCAAACTACCACACAATTACATTCATTTCACATGCTAGCAAAGTAATGCTCAAAATTCTCGAAGCTAGGCTTCAACAGTATGTGAACTGAGAACTTTCAGATGTTCAAGCTGGATTTAGAAAAGGCAGAGGAGTCAGAGATCAAATTGCCAACATCCATTGGATCACAGAAAAAGCAAGGAATTCCAGAAAAACATCTACTTTTGCTTCATTGACTATGCTAAAGTCGTTGATTGTGTGGATCACAACAAACTGGAAAATTCTTAAAGAGATGGGAATACCAGACCACCTTATCTGCCACCTGAGAAAGCTGTATGTAGGTCAAGAAGCAACAGTTAGAGCCAGACATGGAACAATGGACTGGTTCCAAATTGGGAAAGGAGTACATCAATTCCGTATATTGTCACCCTGCTTATTTAACTTATATGCAGAGTATATCATACGAAATGCCAGGCTGGATGAAGCACAAGCTGGAATCAAGACTGGCAGGAGAAATATCAATAACCTCAGATATACAGATGACACCACCCGTATGGCAGAAAGTGAAGAGGAACTAAAGTGCCTCTTGAGGAAGGTGAAAGAGGAAAGTTGAAAAAGTTGGCTTAAAACTCAACATGCAAAAAACTAAGATCATGGCATCCAATCCCATCACTTCATGGCAAATAGATTGAGAAACAATGGAAACAGTGACAAACTTTATGTTTTTGGGCTCCAAAATCACTGCAGATGGTACTGTAGCCATGATATTAAAAGACACTTGCTCCTTGGAAAAAAATGCTATAACCAACCTAGACAGCGTATTAAAAAGCAGAGACATTACCGACAAAGATCTGTATAGTCAAGCTATGGTTTTTCCAGTAGTCATGTACAGATGTGAGAGTTGGACCATAAAGAAAGCTGAGTGCCAAAGAACTGATGCTTTTGAACTACGGTGCTGGAGAAGATTCTTTATAGAGTCCCTTGGACTGCAAGGAGATCAAACCAGTTAATCCTAAGGGAAATCAACCCTGAAGTGAAGGACTCATGCTGAAAGTGGAGCTCCAATTTTTGGCCATCTGATGTGAAGAGATGACTCACTGGAAAAGACTCAGATGCTGGAAAAGACTGAGGGCAGGAGAAGGGGCAGCAGACGATGAGATGGTTGGATGGCAACATCCATCAGCTGAATGGACATGAGTCTGAGCAAACTCCAGGGAGATACTGAAGGACAGGGAGCCTGGAGTGCTGCAGTCCATGGGGTTGCAAAGACGGAGCGACTGAACAACTATGTATTGATACAAATACTGCGGCTGATCCAGTTTGACAAAATGAGTAGAAACAGAGAAAGAGTAAATAACCAAAGCTGCCCTCTGCCTGTCAACCAGCATTTTGCTTCTTCCCTGACAGAGTGGTGGTGGTGGTTTAGTCGCTAAGTCGTATCTAACTCTTGTGACCCCATGGACTGCAGCCCACCAGCCTCCTCTGTCCATGGGATTCTCCAGGAAAGAATACTGGAGTGGGGTGCCACTTCCTTCTCCAGAGGATCTTCCAGACCCAGGCCTTCTGTGGCTCCTGCATTGCAGGCGAATTCTTTAACTGCTGAGCCACTAGGGAAGTGCCCTGACAGAGTAGCTTCCTTCAAACCCGTCCTTTCCTTCGCTCTTTGCTGCTGCTGTCTCCTCCGGTCTCCTAGCAGGCCTCCAGCTTTCCCTTTGCAACTGATGCCTTTCCTGGCTGCCAAAGCCACTTTCTCACAGTCCCTACCCTGCCTCTTTGGAGCCTCTGACATCTTTAGGATAAATTCCGTTGAAAATGCTCTTCGGCCTAACCTCAACCCGCCTACCTTCCAGTCTTTCCGGTTCATCTCTATGCCTCACCCCATGTGCACCCTGTCCTGAAGTTACCTGAGTAAGGCAAAATCTGTGCCTTTGAACCTGCTGTTCTCATTGTTCGTTGTCTCTGTTAAAGTCCTACTATCTGTGACGTCTTCCCCAGCCCCCAAACTGGAATCATCCCGTTTGACACTCTATACTCCTCGTTTACACGTATCTGGTGGCCTTTAAATAATCTGTACAGTTATAAATGTATATATGAGCAGTGGTCAGCACCAGAGTAGGAGCTCACTGAAGGCCGGCTGTAACCTTTCTATTCAGCATGATATTGGAATAAGGTGACTGGCCTACAACTGGAGTTAAAGAGGATACGCCTCGTCTAACCCAGAAGGAAGAAATACATCCAACCTGCCATCAGGCAGGCCTGCACCTCAGTGATATCCAGGTCCACAATGATTCTGCTACTGAAAGGCCACTTCCTCCCCTGGGGTGTGTCCCCTGTCTAGAGGGCTGTGATCGGAGTCAACGAGGCATCGTCCGGGTTGGGTGTGACCTGCCGCCTTGGGTGTACAGAGAACAGCATGCCCGAGTCCACCCTGGGCGGTAAATCAGCGGGCAGCCCGGACACTAAGATGCTCTCCAAGAGGACCGCCTCCTCCCCGCAAGAAACACCGACTTCTCTAGGTTCCAAGTGAAGTCTTGAGTTTATTTTCAAGGGGGAAGAGAAAAACCTCCCAGGTGATCACTCTCTAAGTTAAAAAGCCTGAGGGAAGCCAACATGTCACCTCTCAGACAAGCTGCCGCTTTCATGAATCACAAGTTTCTGGAACAGAGACCTAAACCAGTCATTTGGCGGACTGATGAGGGTAGGTGACAGAACAGAAAAGACTCAGACCCTCAAGGACAGGTATGTATGCACAAGGACGATCGCTGGGGCATTATTATCCAAAGGTTGGGAACAACCTTGGTGTTTTTCAACAGAAGAATGGGTGGGTTTCCACATAAATTCACGTGGCGGCAACAGCGGACCTGGAGCTACTGATACAACAATAGCAAGCTTGTCGTTGCTGTTCAGTTGTTAAGTCGTGTTGGACTCTTTGCAACCCCATGGACTGCCGCCTGCCAGGTTCCTCTGTCCTCCACTATCTCCTGGAGTTTGCAGCAACACGGAAATATCTCAAAATACAAGCTCTTGAACGAAAAAAAAAAAATTTAGTTGAGGAAGGTTTATCTGACACCATCTAGATAAAGCATCAAAATGTGGAAAGCAAGGTGCTGGAGTGTCCAGGGAGACAGCACCCCTGCCGTCAGGGTAGGAAGCCAGCACAGCAGAGGTCAGCACCAAATTCAGGGCAGGGCTTCCCTCTGCGGGGAGGGCAGGGCAGGGCTGGGCCATGGTGGGTGGGGCTTCCCTTAAACCCCGCCCTTCACTCTGTGGCTGAGGGTATAGTATGCAGGCTTTGAGGATCTTCACCAAGTCCTTATGCACTCTGAAGAAATACCCCGGAATACAGTTAGTGGTTAAGAGGGCTTCCTTGGTGGCTCAGTGATAAAGAATCTGTCTGCCCATGCAGGAGACACGGGTTCGATCCTTGATCTGGGAAGATCCCACAGGCTGCAGAGCAATTAAGCCCCTACACCACAGCTACTGAGATCATGCTCTAGAGCACCGAAGCTGCAGCTGCTGAAGCTGACGTGCCTGGAGCCCATGCTCTGCAGCAAGATAAACCACTGCAAAGAGAAGCCCGCGCGTGGCAACGAACCCAGCAGAGTCGTAAATAAATAAAGAAAAAAATGTTAAAGTTCCTGGTTAAAAGAACGCTCTCAAGCATTTCATGTAAAAAGCTCCAGCGTTAGGATTGTATCCCTCAAGAATTTACCAGTCTTTTCCAGGAAGGAGGTGAATCAGGTTCCTTGCCAGCTCTTGCATGGACAAAATATGATTTTTCATGAACCTTCCATCCCTTCCTGTGGCTGTCTCTTTCCTGCCTCCTCAGCTTTAAGCTGCACTCTGCCCTTTTCTCTTGGAAGCAAACAAGTGCACCTCAGTGGCAGCACCAACTGTCCAGGGTCAATCTCTCCGAGGCCTGCGCCAGGCCCTGGAGCCCCAGCTCCCTGAGGGCTTCTCAGGTGCTGCATTGTTGTGGAAGCACCCAGAGATGACTTGGGGGACCCCCGAGATGACTCAGAGGACTGGGAGCACTAGCTGTGGTGCTCAGCCAAGTCAGTAAACCTCTGCTGACCCGAGTGTCTTCACGTGAGCAGAACGACCAGTCTCTGTGTCTTCCGGATCTGAAATCGCTGGCACCACCAGCCACATCCGAAAAGTGCGCTTTAGTCCCTGGAGGCAACTCCAGGGTCAGTGCCTGTCCCCCTGACCATGGACTCTGACACTGGGGCGTCTCCGTGGCGTCGGGGTAAACAAGCTATTTATTAAGAGTATTCCGCAGAAACGCTCTCCCACATGCCTGAGTCACAGTGAAAACAGGAAGCCCACACCTTTTTCTTCTGAGGACCGTCCCATGTGCCCACCACCTTCTCCCAGCTGTATAAACGCCTTCTTGAAACCCTGCGGGGCCAAGGACGATGGGCTGCTTCATGTGGCGGCGGGGCAGGAAGCACAGAAGCTGCTCAGAGCAAAAGAGGAGCTGTCTGAGAGCCCTGCCCCAAGAGAAGACATCTCCTAAGCGGTTTCTGGCACCCCAGACCTCAGGCATGCTTACTTCACTTACAATACAACGGTGAAACTGAGCAATGGACACACAGTTAAAAATTTTTTTTAATTTTTTACTAGTCTTTTTTTGTTTTTAAAGATTAAAATGTCACTACATAGATCAAGATTCCAAAGCGAAGTCTTCCAGTCACTGTCCCCAGGCATCCAGCTCCCCTCCCCAGCAGCAACCACTTTCAGTTCTGGGCATATCCTTTAGAGATAATTCACGCACGGACAAGCCTGTGAGCATAGGACCACACACATCTTCATACATGTGATTTCAAAAGCAGACTCTACATGCTCTGTACGTGGGCTTTTTTGTAATAAAATTTCTTCTTTCACTTTTGAAAAGTTTCAGACTCAGAGAAAATTTGAACAAGCACCTCTATATGAGTTACCTAAATATGCTGACTAATATTTTCCTTCAGTTTTTTCTTAATAGAAGTTTATTTTTTCCCCTTTGAACCTCCAAAAAGTATACTGCTGGTACCATGCCACTCATCTTCTGAATACATCAGGATAGAACCTCTAGAATAAGGGCTGCTGCTGCTGCTGCTAAGGGCTACCTCCTGCAAAGTGAAAGTTGCTCAGTCGTGTCCAACTCTTTGTTACCCCTTGCACTATATAGTCCATGGAATTTTCCAGGCCAGAATACTGGAGTGGGTAGCCTTTCCCTTCTCCAGATCTTCCCAACCCAGGGATCGAACTCAGGTCTCCTTCATTGCAGGTGGATTCTTTACCAGCTGAGCCACAAGAGAAGCCCAAGAATACTGGAGTGGGTAGCCTATCCCTTCTCCAGCAGATCTTCCCAAACCAGGAATCAAACTATGGTCTCCTGCATTGCAGGCTGATTCTTTACCAAATGAGCTATAAGGAAAGCCCTCTACCTCCTATAGAGCATAATAACATGATCACACTAATGAAAATTAACATTAATTCAATAATATCACCTATGGAGTCTATATTCAGATTTCCCCTGCTGTCTCAAAAATGAAACTTGCTTTTTAAAGTTAGCCCTATTGATGCTTTTGAACTTGGGTGTTGGAGAAGACTCTTGAGAGTCCCTTGGACTGCAAGGAGATACAACCAGTCCATCCTAAAAAAGATCAGTCCTGGGTGTTCATTGGAAGGACTGATGTTGAAGCTGAAACTCCAATACTTTGCCCACCTGATGCAAAGAGCTGACTCATTTGAAAAGACTGTGATGCTGGGAAAGATTGAGAGCAGGAGGAGAAGGGGACGACAAAGGATGAGATGGTTGGATGGCATCACCAACTGAATGGACATGGGTTTGGGTAGACTACAGGAGTTGGTGATGGACAGGGAGGCCTGGCATCCTGCGATTCATGGGGTCGCACAGAGTCAGACACGACTGAGCGACTGAACTGACTGACTATATCCTGAAGATTTTTTCTGTATCATTGAAATAAAGACTCCTCAATATTTTAAATAACTAAATAATTAAAAAGAGTAACATCTCAGTGGTCCACTGGCTAAGACTCTGTGCTCCCAATACAGAGGGCCCAGGTTTGATCCCCAGTCAGGAAACTAAATCCCACATGCCACAGCTAAGACCCAGCACAGCCAAATAAATAAATCAATATTAAAAAAAAAGATTAACATCTAAAGTGCTTACTGTGTCAGGCACTTTAAAAAAGATTTTTCTTCTGCTATCCCAGGGTTAATTTTCTTGTTCTTTTTATAACTTCATAAATTTAGTGCATAATTTCTTTTGTTTTCATTCATTTTGTTATTCATATAAGAACTTAGGTGGAGGTCCATATAGTCAAAGCTACGGTTTTTCCAGTAGTCATGTATGGATGTGAGAGCTGGACCATAAAGAAGGCTGAGTGCTGAAGAACTGATGCTTTCAAACTGCGGTGCTGGAGAAGACTCTTGAGAGTCCCTTGGACAGTAAGGAGGTCAAACCAGTCAATCCTAAAGGAATCAACCCTGAGTATTCACTGGAAGGACTGATGCTGAAGCTGAAGCTCCAATACTTTGGCCACCTGATGCCAAGAGCCAACTCATTGGAAACGATCCTGATGCTGGGAAAGACTGAAGGCAAGAGAAGGGGGTGACAGAGGATGAGATGGTTGGATGGCATCACTGACTCAACAGACATGAGTTTGAGCAAACTCTGGGAGACAGTGAAGGACGAGGAAGCCTGGCGTGCTGCACCCATGGGTCACTGTGTCAACAGTATTTATGTGTTGAATTCTCACATTATTTTCCAAAGACTCTAGAGTTCTGATTTTGATTTCCTCACTGACCCAAGAGGAGTTTTTAAATTCTCCTGTGATTTTAAAAAAATGTATATATAATTTTAATTTATAATTTTCCTTCATATGACACAGTGATCTGATTTTTCTTCTTTGTGCTACCTCTCCTTTTTAAGTATGTACTGTGGTTTTCTCAGTGTCCTACTATGTGGGCAGTTTGTGTGACAACTGAAGAGAAGAATGCTTACCAAATTAATCTCCTTTTTTTAATGAAGGAAGAGCAGTTTCTCTAACTCCTTCCTCCACATCAAGTCATGTGAAAAGTAAAACACTTTTATATTTTTGGCATGGGGGTTTGAGACCTTTCAGCCTCACCACTGCCATGCAATTGTGTTCATATTGGTCTTACATGACATGTCACTGCTAATGAATGAAAGAGGCTTAGCAACGAAAGGGAACTTAAAAAGCAACTAAGCAAACCTCTACTCAGGACAAGAATTTCCTTCACAGCGTCTGCAAATGATGTTCAAATGGATTTAACTTGAATTACTGCCATGCCAGGGACTTCCCAGGTGGCTTAGTGGTAAAGAATCTACCTGCCAAGCAAGAGATGTAGGTTTAATCCCTGGGTCAGGAGGATCCCCTGGAGAAGAAAATGGCAACCTGCTCTAGTTTCTTGCCTGGGAAATCCCACAGACAGAGGAGCCTGGTGGGCTGCAGTCCACAGGATCACCAAGAGTCAGACACGACTGAGCGAGGAAACAGCAACGAATGCCACGTCAGGGAACTCGGCACACTGCTGAGACTGGCCTCTGGGGCCGCCGTCAGACACTCAAGGGCAAAAGTGGCATCGATTGGCTACCTACCATGAGGATTGCGTTACCCAACGCACTCTGGGGACACGCAAGAGAAGGAAGACATGATGTTTGTGCTCTACGAGCTGTGGTTCCCAAGCTGCCTTTGGGCCCTGCAGTGAATTTCCACCATGGGGTATTTAAAATTTTTGAAACATGATATACAACATCTGTCGGGCCCTGCACAAACCACCAGGTCAAAGGAGTTTACAGCTTCCACATTAGTTTGTGCTACAATCATTGTGATGATCTCATATCTTTGTAAAACTAGGGGGTTTGGCAGTTGTTTTATAAAAGCAAGTATTATGTGAAAATCCACAAAGAACAGCAAAAAAGTCTGGCAACATCCCATCTCCAAGGTTTGGGAAGCTGTGGAGTGCCCAACAGGAGTGTACATCCTGTTAGTAAATAACTGGTTATTTCAGAATAAAATGATATTGTCTTTCAATATACGTGCAATTTTTTTCAGCTTTTGTGCAATTTATGTGCAGTATTTTTTTTTTTTCCAGATAGTTACTCAATTGTTTGGACATAGCTGCTCATTAAATTGTCTGGTCCTAACTACTAAATAAATGGAACTGTTACGTTTTCCTTTTGGCCTGGGGGCTCTGTGAAATAATTCCTGAGACTCTAAAATCACCATGAACCAAGAAAGCTGGAGAACTCTGGCAGTTCATCGCTGAGTTTCAGAGACCAGAAGTCACGCCAGTGATGCAACCAGCATGTGAACACTTAGGCTTCCCCACTCACAGACCCAGCAGACACTTCAGGAGTTAGGCTGGGGAGAGCACCGCTTAGCACAGAGTCCAACCAGCAGGACCGGCCTGCCCGCTGAGCGAAGGGAAGGGCTGAACACAGACAGGAGACTGGCTTTTACAAGGGCAAGGAGCACTGGGAATGCAGATGGCCTGCTCTGGAGACGGTGAAGATGCTGTGCCTTGTAGGAGTTGGGAACTCTGATCTGGGGCAGAACAGTGGGATGGAGTTTGGTCACAAGAGTGATACAGTAAAAAAAACCAGTGTTTCAGGAACATCAGTCCCAGAGCTGGAGTGGATGTACTGGTGGGATGGGAAGGCAGGAAACTCTATCACCTGAAAAAGTGATTCTCCAACACGGCCCACGCTTGACCTAATACAGAGCAGGGGGTAGTCCCTTCCTTCAACCCCAGCGCGACAAGAGCACCACGCTGAGAAGTTCCCCAAACTGCAGCTCCTGGTCATAGGAACTACAATCCTTGATTGTGTGCCTGGAGAGCTGCAGTTTTAGGATCCTCTCTAACTGGGGGATGCTGGAATCAAGTTTTTAGAAATGTCTGCTTGGAGACCACTGCCTTACTTCTAGGAAAGCAGCTAAAAAGAGGGAGTAAACATCAAATGGAGAAAACAACTACTGGATAGAGATTTGGAATCGAGTCTTGATTTGACTACAAACACACCAAAGACTGGGCTTAGATCTTGGCTTCTTTACTCTTTAAATGAGGGCTCTATTGACTTGGGATGCAGAGAAATACTGAATCGCCAAAGAGGACTCAAGTCCACCTGATGGCTGAGGTTCAACCTCTTTGTATAGCAGCAAGTAGAGCCAAAGGCTGCGGTTTTAATACTTCGTTCCAATTTGCATAAAGCGTTTATATCCACAAAGGGCTCTATATTATTGAAAAATCATAATCTGGGCTCCTGTAAACTATTTTTGCTGTAATAGCAGTGAACATATATACGCAAGTGCAAAGTCGTTTTAGTCGTGTCCAACTCTATGTGACTCCACGGACTGTAGCCCGCCAGGCTCCCCTGTCCATGGGACTCTCCAGGCAAGAATACTGGAGTGGGTTGCTGTGCCCTCCTCCAGGGGATCTTCCCCACCCAGGGATCAAATCTGTGTCTCCTATGTCTCCTACACTGGCAGGCAGGTTCTTTAGCACTGAGCCACCTGGGAAACCTGTGAATACATACAACAGCCTGGAACACTGGCAGAGACTTCAGGGGAACAATATCAGCCTTAAGGGCCAAAGCGGCCCCGTGATGATGACTCACAGACCACATATGAAATAAAAATTAAGCCACTGATCTGCTCAGTGTCTGGAGGGAGAAGCATGCTCTATGCGACCTGCATTAAGACAGAGTAGGAATATATCCAGGTACGACAGGGTGAAGACTATGGAAAATCAGGTGATATAAAAACTCAGAGCTTGAATAATTATGAACATAAGAAATAAAGTGTTGGTCGGTCAGTCGTATCTGACTCTGTGACCCCATGGACTGCAGCCTTCAGGCTCCTCTGTCCACGGGATTCTCCAAGCAAGGGTACTGGAGTGGGTTGCCATTCCCTTCTCCAGGGGATTTTCCCAACCCAGGGATCGAACCCAAGTCTGCATTGCAGGCAGATTCTTTACCGTCTGAGCCACCAGGGCCACACTGGAAAGGACGTTAGGAAAGTCCTATGGCTTTTTGTTTAATTTGACTAGTAACTTTATTTTCCTTTCTAGCTTTAGGAGGACTGGTAACCCAGTCTTAAAGAACTAGCCTGTAAAGCTCTCTGGATTCTTTACTAAAACTGGGTAGAGACCCAAGAGGACAGGGTTTGGGACCCCTATGGAAATGAGATCATCAAAGGTCAGGACTCCGGTGAGGAGTCACAGAAGTCTCCCCAGGCATCCCAGTCCTTTTGGCAGCCCTCAAACACCCTTTCAGAGGCACTGGTCTGGGTGGGAGAGGACAGAGAGCCAGGCCTCCGCCATCCTCAGGGAAGGCCAGGGCACACCCGGCCACAAGGAGCCCCCAGATGAAGCGGTGGCAGACTTTGGCTGCAGCAGGGAGTCTGCGGCTGGCTCATGGAGGGGGAGGGGGAGGAAGAGGACACATGCTCTCACCCTTGGGAAGCTCGCAGACTGACTTCCCTCCGTGAGTCTGTGCAAGCAGAACTCCCCCTCTCGTCCCTGCCCCCAGGTCAGCGAGCCCATTCACAGATTAGGAAGTGACCCACGCACGCCCGGGTGAGGATAGGGGTGCGGCGGGGGAAATGCTGGGACAGGAGGCCGTATCCTGTTTAACTTGGCCTTGCCAATGCCAAGCCCTTTCCCTGTGAAAGTTTCTTTAGTTAAAAGAGCGATAACATCCTCCTTCCAGCAGCTTCTGCTCTCACAAAATGGGCTACTCTCCATTCTTGTGAAAATATGCTCCCTTCACTCAGCCTTGTCCGTCGGGCAGGGAGGAGGCCCCGACGGACTCGCATCTCTGGGCCGCCGTGTGCGAATCGCCTGGAAGCACCAGTGTGATACACAGCGCTGGACTCGCAGGCAGCGTTACGTCCTGACAGTGCAGCATCTGCCGTGTGCAGCCTGCATCTCGCTGGTGCTCGTTCAGTTCCATTCAGTCGCTCAGTTGTGTCCAACTCTTGGCGACCCCAGGGACCGTGGCACGCCAGGCTTCCCTGTCTATCACCAACTCCCAGAGCTTGCTCAGACTCATGTCCATTGAGTCGGGGATGCCGTCCAACCACCTCATGCTCCGTTGTTCAGTTAAGGGAAAATGAAGGGTGATCGTGAGAAGTTAAACTAAGCCAGATGAAGAGTGTGAGGTGGTTGGAACTAAGGAAGCGTTCTCGAGTGTGGGGGACAAACAGGCCCGGGTTCGACCTCTGGGTGGGCGAGATCTCCTGGAGAAGGAAATGGCAACTGATGCTTGCCTGGGAAATCCCATGGTCAGAGGAGCCTGGCGGCTACCGTCCATGGGGGCGCAAAGGAGTCAGACGTGACTGAGCGCACACGCCATGCCACACTTGTGAACAATGGCAAAACGGACAACAGGCACCCAGGGCTGTTAGAAGGGCGGCCACCAGAGTGAGAACTGAAAGCTGCAGGGAGTTCAGAGGGTTATGGTGAGTAGAAACTCCCGGGGCCACATGCGGCTGCGGCTGGAAGAGTGAGCTGAGTTTGTCCTGTCCTAAGGAGGCACCTCTCCCCTCAAGTCGGGAACTTGCCCCTCTGCAGCAGGAGCGGCTACTGAGAGGTGTGGTCTGGGCATCTGACTCTCCACCAACTGGCAGAGCAGCTGTGGGGTCGGGGTGGCCGCCACCCGCCTGCCTGTATGAGACCACATGGGAGCTCAGTGTCCAAGGACTTCAGCACCCAGCTGCCCTTAGGATCATGCACCTTACCGAGGTTTTACCACCATAAAACCCTCCGCAGCGCACAGTGGAAGGTCTGCAGCACGGAACCTGGCTGCCTCTCCAGCCTGGGGCTTCCTGTTGCCCGCCCCCCACCGCCCCCTTATCAATGCAAACTTCCCTCTCATGATTTCCCACCCCTCACCTCACCCCATGCGTGTCTACCTCCGAGCCTTCAGTCACCCGGCGCTCCTTAACTCTGTCCACATGTCAAGATCCAAGAGGATCCCTGCCCCCTTCCCGGGCATCCCAGCTCAGGTCAGTGACCCGGAGCCTGGACTGTGGTTCACTGCACACGGACGGTCCGTCCCCTCTGCACGGGCACGAGCCCACCTACTCCATCCTCCCAGACAACCTAGAGACCCTTCTCTGTAATTCTCTCTACTCCTGGCTTGGCCCCTGGGGCGCAAGCCACACCCACCCCCTCACACAGCGGGGACAGCCATGGGGTGTCCGGGGGCGGGGCCAGGCATTGTCTGCTCCCTGCTCCTTCGCCTAACCGCTCATGCTTCTACCTGAGGATGCTCCCGATAACATGGTCCTCGACCCCGGTCCTCCACAACCCTTGGCTTCTTTAGGTGTAGGTTCCGGCATTCGGTTCCTAGTGACGAGCTTCATGGTGCAGAAGCTATCTGTCATCTGCCATGCCCCCCACGCTGCTTCACTCGCACTGTGCTCCTGAGCACTGAAAATCTCTTTCCATGGGGGCCACTTATTGCATCTCTCCCATCCTATGCTTGGGGAAACTTCTTTTTTTAAGATTTAAGGACTTACACTCGTTCCTCCTGTGTTTCAGCGTTGTAGCTGCAGCCTCACGTCTGTCATGATATCTTTAGATCCTGATTTCAGTGTTCTTCCCTGGCTTAGCATCACCCATGCATTTGGTGGGTGTACCAATGTCATCCCAACCTAAGTCATGGAAAAAAATGCTGGAAGAGACAGTTTTGAGGACTGAACCTTTTTGGCATATCACCTTCCCTTTAGGCCGTGAACTGCACTTTGTCCAATACTGTGCATATGATATCACAAATGATTAAATATAACTGTTGAACCACAGCAAATTCTGCTCCATAGCAAAGAATATTATAACTTATTTTCATGGTAATGATGCACTCTATCTTGATTCTTCCTTGCTGGTTTCATCTTCACCTTCTCTCTCTAAGCCTCTCTCTCTCTCTAGCCCTTGGAACTCTGGGAACGTCAGGAGGCCTGCAAAGCCCAAGTAATAAACACTGTGTCCACAACATGCTCCTTCAGTGCTTCTGTGGAGTCTAACCCGACTGGCTGCACAGCCAGTCTGTAGAGAACTCACTGTCTTAAACCAGATAACATCTGTGGATCCTCTGGTTTCCTGTTTGGCTCCAACGTCAATAAAATAATAGCTTCTTGCAGATATCCTTACCGTATAGAATAAACAAACTAAATACTTTTAAATACGAGGATTTGAGTACGGCAGGGCATGCTGAAATGGGGGTTTCCATGTGCCTCCTATAAAATAATCCCATTGTATTCCTCAAGATGGACAACGGTAACATGCTGAAAGCGGCATGCAATGTCACCAGTCCTTGTCAAATGCACTTCTCACCCCCAAGAAAACACAAAACATAAACAGGGGAAAGAAACACGCTGCTCCAACAGAAAACAGAAAGCTGGCATCTGCACGTGGGGAGCTCAGTGGGCACTGGCTGATCCTAAGAACCACGGTCTTACTTGGCTTAGAAAACAGTCCACCATGAGGGTTGAGCGCCAGAAAAACAGGACTCAGGCCCCAGGGGGTTGGGGGAGGGGGGCGGCGGCTGTCTTTCTTCTCTTCCAGATTCTGGGATTGAGCATGCCTGACCAGAAAGGAGGAAGACAGGTACAGGGATGGGGCAGAGGGTGAATGGAATGTGTGTGGGAGGGGAGCGCAGGAGAAGCATTTCTAAGATGATCTCTACTTTCTCTTTGGTCATCAGAGTGAAGTAAAGTGAAGTCGCTTAGTTGTGTCCGACTCTTTGCGAACCCATGGACTGTAGCCTTCCAGGCTCCTCTGTCCATAGGATTTTCCAGGCAATATACTGGAGTGGATTGCCATTTCCTTCTCTAGGGGATCTTCCCAACCCAGGGATTGAACCCGGGTCTCTCGCACTGTAGACAGACACTTTACCATCTGAGCCACCAGGGAAGTCATCAGAGGCAGTAGTTAATTTTGAATTCTTAAATGATATTAAGGAGGCTGTGAGAGCTGGACCATAAAGACTGAGCTCTGAAGAATTGATGCTTGCGAACTGTGGTGTTAGAGAAGACCCTTGAGAGTCCCTTGGACAGCAAGGAGTTCAAACCAGTCAATCCTAGAGGAAATCAACCCTGAATATTCATTGGAAGGACTGACGCTGAAGCTTCACTACTTTGGCCACCTGATGTGAAGAGCTGACTCATTGGAAAAGACCCTGATGCTGGGAAAGATTGAGGGCAGGAGGAGAAGGGGACGACAGAGGATGAGGTGGCTGGATGGCATCACCGACTCAGTGGACATGAATGAAGCAAACTCTGGGAGACAGAGGAGCCTGGCGTGCTGCAGTCCACGGGGTCGCCAAGAGTCGGACACAGCTTAAGAGCCTGAACACCAACAAGTGAACCAGGAAGGAGAGAAAGCCTGAAGGGTAGGCACAGGTGGAAAAAAGCTGAGAACCCAAAGTAAGGTGGCTGTTCGGATTAGTCACCTCAGGCGGCTGGCTGGAGAGGGTTGGAGGGACATTCTGGAGCAACTGGAAATGTTCTGAACCTCAACTTGGGTGGTATTTGCACAGGTGTACAGATGATAAAAATTCCTTGAGTGGTACACCTAAGATTTATATATAACCAAGATTTAATTGTACAAAAATTACATAATTCTCAATAAAAAGGTTCAAAAAACTAATAGAAGGGTTGAGCAGCACTGGCCTTAGCTATTAGTTGGCATTAACTCATGGAAGCATGTTTACAAGATGTAAAAGGACATTATTGGGAGGCTGGGAAACTACCACCAATCAAAGGAACCTTCCACCGAGCTGGATGTGAGCTCTTGGTGAGGCCCACTGCAAGGCCAGGCTGTCCCCTGGAGCCAGAGGAGCAGCACAGATCCAGAGGGAAGGGAGGGTGACAGTCGCCAGACACAGCTTTTCAGACCTCGGGGAGGGCGGCCTGCTGGGGCCAGAAAGACACAGCTTTCTTTGCTGCTGGCTCTAGACTGAGGGACACAGAGGTCAAACCAAAGGGGATCAAGGGAAAGAGAGTCTAACCCAGGGGAAAGGTGGTCGGTCTGAGAAGCGAGACAATGATGGGCCTCAGGTTCTGAGAGAGCGAGAGGCCTGAACACTGGCCACTGAGCATCGCTGTGTTCCCACAGCTGCTGCTGGCACCTGGCCTGGGGCTCAGGGCGGGCCGTTTCCTCTCACACAACACCACTATATTCATATCATCAACTGTCCAGCCCAGTGCAAAGGCCAGCAGGGTGGAAACCAGTCTAGAGAATGACCCGAGAGGGGACCTGGGCAGCAGGAGGAGGAGAGGAGGTTTCAGGAGGTGGCTCGCAGGCTCCCACACCGTAGGATGAACGGCTTACTGGAGTCTGGCTCGGACATCTGCCGTGTTACGGTCCTGAGACTGTCATAAAAACCTCACAGATGTCTGTGTGTTTGGCCCGGCAACCCTGCAAGGTGGGCGTCTTCATTCCCATTTTGTAGATAAAGACGTGGCAGCCTGCAGAGAGGAGACCACTGACCCTGTCACACCACCGGCCAAAGACACAGGCCAGAGCCTGCAGGCCACTTGCACAGACCTGTCTCCATTTTCACAGACTCCAGAACAGGATCTGAATCTCTGTTCTCCAGGCTCAACAGAGCTCTGGTCATATTCGGGCACTGCAGTATGGACGTGAAGTCCGAGGCCTAACTCAGGAGCACGTTTACGGCTCATTAGCTGAGACTCGGTTTTTATTCCTGTTTTAGAGGATAATTATTTATTAACTAAGACCTGGTAAAGTATTCTGACAATAGGAGAAATCAGTGGAATCATGACCTCAGTACTTGCTATGTGAAATACAAGACATGCAATTCTAGGTTTCTGTGGTGAGTCACACACACGTATTTCGATACAGTATGTATGAAAACTTCAGCATCAGTCCTTGCAATGAATATTCAGGGTTGATTTCCTTTAGGATTGACTCCTTTGATCTCCTTGCTGTCCAAGGGACTCTGAACAGTCTTCTCCCACACCATAGTTTGAAAGCCTCAATGCTAAAGCTGAAGCTCTAATACTTGGGCCAGCTGGTGGGAAGGGCACACTCACTGGTAAAGACCATGATGCTGGGAAAGAGGGTGGCAGAGGATGAGGCTGTTGGAAAGCATCAGTGACTCAATGCACATGAACTCGAGCAAACTCTGGGAGACAGTGGAGGACAGGGAAGCCGGGAGTGCTGCAGCCCAATGGATCACAAAGAGTCAGACATGACTTAGTGACTGAACAACAACGATATGGAAACTTGTCACGTACAGCAAATAATTTTTTTTATAACAGTACAGTACATGTAACAAAAGCTACCATCTGAGCCATTTTAAAGTGACATTAAGTATTTTGCATGGTTGTACAACCGTCACCACTACCATCTCCAGAACCTTCTCATCATCCCAAACTGAAACCCTGCACCATCTTTCACAAGGACTCTCACTGCCTGTCCTCAGGTAGTAGCTTCCAGGACTCTGCCCAGAGTACAAGCTTAGGAAATGCTTGTTGAAGAAGAGTGAGATTTACAGGCGCACAAGAAGACTGACTACTATATTCTACAAATAAAAGAGATTAAAGGGAATATTTTTTTCCATAACTAAAGACTGAGAGCAGTGTAGCCAAGAAGCATTAGGAGTAATTTGCGACTTGTTTACACTTCTGGCACTGGCTCTGATGGTCTATTGTGAGTGGGACCTTCTGCTCTCTGTCGACACGCCAGCAGGTGACGGCGACACCTCATGATGGGGTGGGCAAGTGGGGGTGCCTGGCCAGCCAGCACCTGGGGCTGGCTGCTGAGCTGTCACCGAGTGGACTGGCCCACGGTTCTCATCTGGGCAAGCCTCCTTTGACGGATTTGTGTGACTTGGCAGGGACCCTGTGATGGAAATTCACTGAGGAGCCTGGATTTCAACTCCTGGTGAGCAGGGCTTTCAGAGGTCTTCTGTAGAGACGCAGCCTGCAGAGAAGGCAGGGATTCCCAGTCCCGTTTGGGTGAAGCTGGAGAAGCAGAAAAGCACAGATGACGGGGCCTCTTACTGACCCTGGCGCTGCAGAAGCATGGAAAGCCTGAGCACAAGGGCCCGTTTGCTGTCGAATTTCCTAATCCGGTAGAGGCACACAGCCCTGAGAGGAAAGGGCTGGGGAGGGGGCTGTTTGTTGGAAGGAGGTTAGCTGGGTTTTCAAAAACTGACCAAGGGACCAGGCGGCCACGCATACAGCAATGGCCACTGTGCCACTGGCTGGCCTCCCCTGACTTTCTCTGGCTAGAGAATAATTCAAGAAACAAATTTTGCTGGAGAAGAAATTATCCATTTGGATCTGCTCTCTGTGGGTTTGTGACTCATCTGAAACAACTGCTGTTCAACAGCTTTTCCTTTGCTTCCAGGAGGGACACGCCTAACCCGGTGCTTCAGACTCGAAACCCTGGGCTGGGAAAGGTGATTCTGAGCTGGTGGACTTGGACTGATTCAGAGATGCTCGGTTCCAAGAGAAGGAACCGAGAAATATCTGGGCTTTGGAAGGAACTTCGTGATGGTTGGATTCTGGGCTGGCACCAGCCTCTGGGGTTTAGGCACTCTGCTGTCATACGCTGCGCAGCCTTTCCAAGAAAAACTCTATAAAATGAAAATACTTCATTGCCATGGCCTTTGACTTCTTGAGAGTCACACAAATACTGTCATCTCGCGCAACATTTAATTTAAACTTGGTTCACCTAAAGAAAAGAAAAAAGAGTTCTGAATCTGCCCGTTTCCCTTCTTAAAAGAGCACCCAGTCTTCTCTATGTTGTCACTGTTTTGTTTGCTATGCGCCAAACTGTTATTTCACATATGTGAAAAGAAAGTTGGCATCAAGTCCATATGAACTAAACTGCTGGCAAAGGCGATGCTGGAGCTTGCCATTGAGAAGATTAGATTCCCAACAAACTTCTCAAGCAGCGTCCAACATCCACAAACTAAAAAAGTGTGTGTGTAAATACATACATGCTCACTCGCCTGAAAGAAGCTGCTGCCCTTCCTCCGAGTTCAGGTAGTGTCCTATTGGTGGTTTATGTTACCCTCAGCTTAAATATCACAGTTGCACAAATAAATACATAACAACAAAAAAAAAATACGCACTGATTAATATAAATAGGAAATTGAGAATTTACTTTATTTAAGTATGAGGTTGCCCATTTCAACTATCTTCCTTATAAATAGGGTGATTCACACTTTCCCCATAAGTAAGACTGATTCGATCAGGTTTGGAGCGGGGAGGCGAGAGACGAGGGTAGGAGGGACACTTTTTAAAAAATTTTCAATTCAGGTTTTCCTTTAAAGATTTTTTTTTTTCTATTAAAGTGTGCTATTTTGCAGACTTGTTTTGCCTTTGCGCTCACAGATTCAAATATGGAACTAAACCAGGAGAGAAATGGAAAATTTCATCATCCGGAGTCATGGTAAGTGGTTGAATACAACAAGGCAGTTGAAAGCTGTGCTCCCTGAAACCCTGGAACCTGAGGCACCCGTGGCAACGCAGCGGTAGTGGCCTTGCCACCAGAGCAGACGCCTCTCATCTGCGCCTGTCCCTTCTCTTCAGGGCCCTGCCCACAGATCACACTAGTGCGGTCTTTAGGGCTCAAGAATGACTACAGGTAAGGTGGGACAGTCATCTGAAACTCCGACACTTAGACAACGCAGTCTCACAAAGTTGGAATATTTCTAAAAGAAAGATGGAGACCCATACTTTAGGAAAACATGCAGAGAAAAGCTTGGATCCTTCAGATTTTCATATTCACCTTCTAAAATAATCTTTGTTTTTCTTAGTCACTGGGTATCACCCGTGGGGACACACTGATGTCTCTGACAGGACTGTTAACCACAGCTCACCCAGGGGTAACACATGATCCAGGCTCGGCCAATCACATGCTGCCATTTCCTCGGCAACAGCAATTGGTCCAGGGGGTGGGTGTATGACTCAGGGTAGGACCAATTAGAATCCTTCCCTGAGACTGACTGCTTTACAAATGATGGAAGACACATGCTGCTTTCCACTGGAGTTGCTCAGGTTGGAAGTTGGGAAATCTGGAGCTACTGAGGGCCATGGTTCCTGCCACAGGGAGAAGCTGGAAGCCCATCCTCAGGCTGAGTGATGGAGAGAAAGTCTCAGAGGGACTGAAACCCAGTTCCCAACCCTGAGCCCAGTTTCGGCAGCTCTTCCTTTTAATCCTTTTTAAAAAAATTTTATTTATTTTAATTGGAGGCTAATTACTTTACAACATTGTAGTGGTTTTGCCACACATTGACATGAATGAGCCCGGTTCCTGCAGCTCTTCCTTTTAATCCTATGCGCTGTTCCAATAACGTTCCAACTCTATAAGCCAGGAAATTTCCTCTTTGCTAGGCTGGTTAGGATTAGGGCTTTGACACAACTCAGAGAGTTCTGAATAATACAGGGGCCCTTCTTAACTTGGAGATCACACTGTGACTAACTTCTTCAAGTGATTATAAGTGATTAATGCTTCCCAGCTGACTGTTAATGAAAGCCACTTATTTTCTCTGCCAACTGTTTGTTAGTGGCATCTCAAATCAAGGAAGAAATGGTGAAACTTATAGAGTGGGGGGGGGGAGCTTGTTTTAAAAATAAAAGCAGAATTATATTAATATACTTCTATCCATTTAGCATTTCTCAGCACATGGGGAAACATTCATTACTGAATGTGTTTACTGATTCAGGTGTTTACAGCACAACGATTCTTAAGCACATCTTATTTTGTCATGATTGTTCATCTGCCTTGTGGAACAAAAGAGGCCAAGAACCAGAATGGGGAAGAACGGAAGAAAAGCTTCCATTCACAGGAGAGCCTAATGCTTCCTGCCCGTGTGTTTATATTCAGCGCTTCCCGATCCAGGGCTGAACGTCTCGGAGATGCTGGCAGGTACGAACACGCTCCCTTTTAATTATACCACCAAACTGCCGCAATAACTGATTGCCAGCTAAATAATTACAATCAAGTGGCCATTGTGCATAACAATCATTTAATGAGTGCCATCCGCAAACACTGTAATAATAGAGAGCTTTAATGAAGAAATCTGGAGAAGGGCCAGGGTTTTATGGCGGTTTGCTTAAAGGGAGAGAGAGCCATAATCTGTATTTAAGATTAAAAGAAGCCTTTAATCCATATGCTCAACATTAAACAAGGGAGTGGAGTCATGTTTTGATCAAAAGTTACTGCGGGCATAAAAGAAAGCAATGTAAATGTTCTTTTAGGAATTAAAAATAAAAAAGGCTCCAGTAAATTATATTGAGGAAGTGTTCATAACCATTTGCTTTGGGGGAAAAAAAATGAAAAGGAAAAACATCTGATTTTCATTTTGGACAAGAATACTTAGCTCAAATAAAATACAAGGGAATAGGATTTTATTTGATTTGTATAATATCACTAAAAATAAGGGAGCTGCCATTCAGGCTCCCTTGTACTAGTAATCATTCTCCTACCAAATCTATTTTTTACCCTCACTTTCTTAGGCTGGGTCTGCATCTTTGGGAGGTGTAATTACATTCTCACACAAAGTCCTAATTGAAATGGTTTTGATGATCTCAGCTCTAGCAAACAGTAGTTCTCATCGGAGGGGGGTAAAAAAGCAAAACCAAAAATCTCACCACATAAAACTCAGATCCACTGGCAGCTACCACCACTGCTGATGCAGGAGTGTTTGACTAACAAATTAAGACTGCAGTTCCTAGAATTGCAGTCATTCTCTACGAACTGATACGCAGCCTGGCCAATGACAGCCTCCAGATTTTGCTAGAGTTGACTGCTGGGAGAGAATTAAAAGCAACATCAATCCTCTCAAGGAGGAATAAGAGGGGAAAGCAAAAACCAAACCAAAACAGTTTCTAGAGATATAAATAGCTGTAGACCAGATCTGGGCTCCAACAGCTGTCATCAATGTTAAGTCCAGGATACAGGAGCGGCACTAGACCCTGGTGAGGGGCCCACAGAACATCCCAGCCCCCAGGAAATCCTGATGATGGCTTGGGGCCGTGGAAAGACTCCGAGAACAGGAGGGAAACACACCGCATCTGGGATCCTTCTTGTCCCAGGGTGGATGTTCAGGACAGAACACACTGCCCTGGCGCTCCGGAGCTGCCCCAACCTGTCCGGGTTCCCCGGTGTGTGTGTGACAGAGACAGAGGAACCCGGGTAAGGCATCGGGGACAGGAAAGAGTCCCGCCAGACTGCCTACCTGGGGTCGAGGACACAGGTCAGGACAGATTTCCTAAGATCACTTCAGCTGAAGACTGACGTAGGGGAAGGTGTAGGGTTTTAATCTTGACATCAGGACTTTTCCTGACATTCTTAGTTGAGGATATTGATAAATTCTCCTTCAAGAAGTCCTCAGTTTTGAACTCGCCTACACTGTTGGTGGGAATGGAAGCTGATGCAGCCACAATGGAGAACAGTTATGGAGGTTCCTCAGAAAACTAAAAATCGAGTTGGCAAGTAAGACGCCATTTTGCTGACAAAGGTTCGTATAGTCAAAGCTATGGTTTTTCCAGGAGTCACCTACGGATGTGAGAGTTGGACCATAAAAAAGGCTGAGCATGGAAGAATTGATGCTTTCAAACTGTGATGCTGGAGAAGACTCTTGAGAGTCCCTTGGACAGCAAGAAGATCAAACTAGCCAATCCTAAAGGAAATCAACCCTGAATATTCATTGGAAGGACTGATACTGAAGCTGAAGCACCAATGCTTTGGCCACCTGATGTGAAGAGCCGACTCACTGGAAAAGACCCTGATGCTGGGAAAGATTGAAGGCAAAAGAAGAGGGCAGCCGAGGATGAGATGTTTGGATGGCATCACCGACCCTCTCGACATGAACTTGAGCAAACTCCAGGCAATAGTGGAGGACAGAGGAGGCTGGCACGCTGCAGTTCAGGGGGTCACAGACTTAGACACAACTTAGCAATTGAACAACATAATGATCCAGCTATCACATTCTTGGACGTGTATCTGGACACAACTATAATTCAAAAAGACACATGCATCTGCGTGTGCACAGTAGCACTAATTACAGTAGCCAAGACCTCATAACAACCGACACGTCCATCAACAGGTGAGTGGGGAAGACGTGGCACACGCATGCAACGGGATATTACTCAGCCACAGAGAAGAATGAAATGGTATCATCTGCAGCAACATGGACAGACCTAGAGATGATCAGACTAAGTGCAATAAGTCAGAGAGAAAAGACACCATATGATAACACTTATACATGGAATCCAAGATACGACACATACAGATTTACCTCTGAAACAGAAGTAGGCTCACGGACATAGAGAACAGACCTGCAGCTGCTGGCGGGTGGGGGGGCGGGAGGCCTGGGAGTCTGGGATTAGCACATATAAACTTTTATGTGTGAGATGAATAAGCAACAAGGTCCTACTTGTATAGCACAGGGAACTATATTCGATAACCTGCAATGAACCATAATGGCAAATACGAAAAAGAATATATATATATATACACATGCAACCGAATCACTCTGCTATGCGGCAGGAGTTAACGCATCACTGTAAGTCAACTAGACTTCAACAGATAAACAAAATGGAGAGAAATGAGTCCCTGAGCTGCAGTCTGCGGTAGGGGTCTATCCGACCGCCTGTCTGGAACCCGGGGGAGCAGCTGAGAGCACCAGCGTTGCCTGCAGCATTCACCTCGGGGGTGTACCCAGTGTGGGCTGCCCTTTGATGGGTCCTCCGAATGCAGGCTCTTCACCAGCCACCTCAGAGTCACTGCCAAACGCCAGCGGCCTTCCACGTGCCCCCCCAAGTCTCCCGGGTTGCTTCAGGGAGCTGGGTGCCTGGCAGTCAGACCCTCCTGTTCCCTTCCCTTTCTAGCCCCTGGTCAGAATCTTGGTTCTCTCCACTGTACCTCCTCCTCCATAAAAGCTGGCTTCAGTAATAAAAAAACAACCAGCTTTTGAGGGTTTTGTGAGCCTGTGAGGACTTGATGGAAAATGCAGTGTGACTGGCTCTGCTGAGCGCTCCGTACGTGGGGTTATTATTGGCACACCACTGTCTTTAGGAGAAAATCCAAAGCCAGACCCTGTGCCAGGTCTGTGATAATGCCAGTGACTCAAACAACGTAACGTACCTCGCCCGGCCACTCACACCCAAACGTCCTTGCTTCAGCCCTTCTGCACCCGGTCCAGTCCCCACACCACAGCCGAGACAGAGGGAAACGTCCACCCCTCCCTGTCACCTCTTGATTGACGCCGGCTCTTTCTCTCAGCCCCCGAGAGCCCATGTCACTTGCTCCCCACCGCGTCCCCCTCACTTCCTACCACTCTCACGGTACTTTTGCCAGGCTGGCCACATTGCCCCCCTACCCCCATTCTCAGACTGAAGGAGCTTGTTTCCAACCTAGGTCTCTGCCCGGGGCAATCACTCAGCCTCCCGCTTCTCCCCTGGGTGCTCCTAGGTGTGGCTGCCTCCTCTGGGTTCAGGTCTCAGCTCAGAAGCCACCTCTGCACGGGGACCATCACCCACCCGCCAGTCTAAGCTGGGTCTAACTCCTGACTCTATGCCCTCCTCTCCCCTCCCCACTCTAAATCACTGTAGCTCAACAGCACCCTGTTTCGTTCTCACCTTTGTGCTCATCTCTAGCTGAACGTTTCTTTATTTGCTTGTTTGTGAAACTAGATGCAAGCCCCGGGAAAGCATGGAAAACATGTCTGCCTGACTACTACTGCACCCCCAGCACGTGGAAGGAACTCAGCGTGGAGCAGATGCCGAGTGAACACGCCGTCCACCCCTGGAGCCTCACCCGCAGGCCACCACCTCCCAGGCACTCAGCGGCAGCTGAGCTGCCCTGCACAGAATGCAACCAAGGGGCAGATGACTGGGGCGCAGATAAAAATCGAGCCTTGGCCACTGTCTTGCCAGATCAGATGCATCATGAAGGGCTTGTAACTGGGACCAATGCTTATCAGAGACTTCACAGGACCCAAAAGGCAGTAGACCTGAGGGTGAACACATGTGTAAAGACATCTGGGGCTGACCAATGTTTCTGGGTTCAAAAGAAATGTGAGGATACACAAATGTCTCAACTTACAGCACAGAACAGACTGAATAGCGGATCAGCACTCTGTGAAACCGGGGCCAAGGTCACATCTAAAACAAAGCCTTGATTTAACATTTACATACGTGCCAGCTGGGTTCAGACAGAAGGAACCTAACTGGCATATAACCTTAAATTCTTAACCTCTCTTTACCTTAAATCTCACATCTTTTAAGTGGTGAGAATGATACCTATCCCTCAAAGGGTTGCTATGAGAAATAAATAGGATGATTTACAAAGGAGGCCTATTGGTGTACTGAATAGAAAGTAGGTACTCAAAAAAAAAAAAAAAAAAATCAAAATCTCCATCTGGGTGGGTGGTAGGAGCTCAGAAAACACTTCCTAGGTGACAAGCAAATGGGTGGAAAGCACGCCAGGAAACCAGCACATGAAGAGGGGCAGGGAAAAGGCAAGTTAGTGAGTGGGAGACACAGAGCAAGGCCACGTTCTGGGCCATGATGGTCTGCTGTCATGCCTCACGTAAGGAGGGCCTGCCGATACGCATGCTTCATGATCCTGATCACAGCGACGCGTGGCAGTCGGAGCTGAGCATCAGCAGGAAAGTCACCGAATGTGAGAAATCACGGGCTAACTGCGGAAAGAAAGTACGTTCCTGAGAAGAGCATTTATTTTCCTGTTATTATTAGTATTTGGTCCTGTAGCTTGCAGGATCTTAGTTCTCTGACCAGGGACTGAACCCAGGGCCACAGCAGTGAAACTGCTGAGTCCGAAGCACTGGACTGCTGGGGAACTCCCAAACTGTTTACTTTAAATCTACACAGTATCAGAGAACTCGTGGCAGGATTCCACTTTCAAAACCACTGGGCATGTGAGTATTCCATGATCTTACCAAGAGACACAGGTCCTCACACAAGCATGCTGTGCCCACACCTCTCTGTCTCGCACTCCAAGGCCCCGGCACAAAGCCGGGGGCTGCCGGACCCGTCACAGAGGCTAGGCTAAAAAGTTAGTCAAAGGCAGCAGTCGACTGGCTAGTCTTATTAATCCTAGGGGACAGATATTTACCAAAAAAAAAAAAAGGGAGAAGATAAGCCACCTGCCTGGGGTCCATCATTCCATCTAGCTCTCGGAAATAAGAGGAATATCAGAAGTATCAACACAGAAAAGAAAGGAAACATAACCACAGCAGACAGGGAGCCCTGCCCCGGCCCAGCCTGCATCACCACCTCTGTGACAGTCACGCCAGCTTTCCAATTTCTTTCCAAGCTCTCCCTGACTCTCACCCACGTGATCTGCGTGGGTCATTCGCCCCGCACCACGGTGATGAGGACACATCCTGCACCTGGGCAGGGAGAGCTACCCCTGTCCCACCGCGGTAAGTGGGCCACCAGCGACCAGCAAAGCAGGACAGGACGGTGTCGCCAGGAACAAGGCTCCCTTTCCACGGAAGTCGCTACACCTGGGGCTCCCGGTGCCTACTTGCCCTCTTGAGGAGAGAGCCTGCCTGAGAAACAAGCGATGCAGAGACCAGCCAGGCAAGGGAGGAGGCAGAAAGGTCATGGCAGGTATTTTTTGAAAACTTGGATCTAGTAGTGCCTAAGGCTAGCTATCCACGAAAGTTTTCAGTTAGTTGAACAAATAAATCCCCATGTTTGCTTAAGTCTCTTTGAGTTAGTGTCTAACTTTCAACCAAGGAGGCCTGACTGATATAGGAAGTAATCTTGTAGACTTTAATCCTAAAGGACTTCTCTAAAGAGGCAGCCTGTGAAGCACTCTTCTGAGTTCTCTTAAAAAAAAAAAAAAAAGAGTAGAACACGTGAGATACTGGGGGGGAACCACAGGCTTTTCTTGAGGCAGCAACTGCATTTGACCAAACACAGACGGAACATCAACGAGACGTGCACTGTGAGGTCGCTGTGGACACAGGGAGGCCTTCTACTGACCATGTGGCTGACCTTCCACCCTCACCTCCCGTCAGAGTCAAAACTTCACTCGTTCTTTCAAAAACATTTATAGTATGTGCCAGGTATTACGGTAGGTACAGAGGACGTGGAGATGCTTAAGATGTGGTTCTCATTCTCAGGAAGCTAATGAATAATTACGATCCAGGGTGACGAGTGTGAGAAGGGACCCTTCCGAAAGGGTCAGTAGGTGCTTGCCAGGTGGGGAGAACAAGAGCAGAGGGGCGGTGGGGAGCACAGGTGGTCCAGGGCGGGAGGACGGAGCTTGGGAGGCAGGCTGAAGCCAGGCTCGTCTGCCCTGAGGGACTGATTGGATCCTGGAGACGAAGCTGAGCCTCTGGGAGTCCCTGATTAACTGTGTGTGCCACTCAAGGCGGGGTGACCTGTGTAGAAGGCACACTGGAGGGGACGGAGACTGAAGCCTGTGGTCACTGATGGGAAATGACCGTGTGGACTCTGACGGAGAATAGCCAGGCTGGAAGAGAAGGCAAGTCTATAATCCTAACTTAGAGGGCAATGAAAACCAATGGCGCTCAGATGACTTGAGTAGAACTCTGCTCCAGGGGATTGTTTGCATCTCAGATGACAGATTGAGTCAGAGGATTTGGGGGAGAGGTCATACGTGCCTATGCTTCCTCAGACTCTGGATCCCAGCAGCTCCATCTGGAGTTCCCTCTCCACCCCTAAACCCCATCTGTCCACGGGGCTCGGCTTCAGGGAAGGCCCGGGCCCGGTCCTGCTGGCAGCTCGCCGGGAGCCCCTTTGCTACAGGATCCTACACTTGAATTTTAGACCTGATCACTCATGATATTTCTCTGAATCCCAGCTTCCTCCTCTTCAAAATGGGAACACTGTCGTTTACCACAGGATAAGGATTAAACTCTTAGTGCAAAATTCAGGCTTAAATTGAAGGAGGTCGGGAAAATCACTAGGACATTCAGGGATGACCTAAATCAGAGTCCTTATGATTATACCGTGGAGGTGATGAATAGATTCAAGGCATTAGACCTGGTAGCCAGACTGCCTGAAGAACTATGTACGGAGGTTCATGACACTGTATAGGAGGCAGTGATCAAAACCATCCCCAAGAAAAAGAAATGATAGAAGGCAAAGTGGCTGTTTGAGAAGGCTTTACAAATAGCTGAGAAAATAGAGGCAAAAGGCAAGAGAGAAAGGGAACGATATATTCAATTGAATGCAGAGTTTCAGAGAAAAGCATGGAAAGATAAGAAGACCTTCGTAATGAGAAGAAATAGAGGAAAACAACAGAATGGGAAAGTCTAGAGATCTCTTCAAGAAGATCGGAGATATCAAGGGAACATTTCATGCAAGGATGGGCACAATAAAGGACAGAAACGGTATGGACCTAACATAAGCCAAAGAGATTAAGAAGAGGTGGCAAGAAAACACAGAAGAATTATACAAGAAAGGTCTTAATGACCTGGATAACCACAATGGTGTGGTCACTAATGTAGAGCCAGACATCCTGGAATGTGAAGTCAAGTGGATTTTAGGAAGCATTACTATGAACAAAGCTAGCAGAGGTGATGGAATTCCAGCTGAGCTATTTCAAATCCTAAAAGATGATGGAGTTAAAGTGCTGCACTCAATATCAGCAAATTTGGAAAATTCAGCAGTGGCCACAGGACTGGAAAAGCTCAGTTTTCATTTGAGTCCCAAAGAAGGGCAATGCCAAAGAATGTTCTAACTACCGTACAATTGGGCTCATCTCATGTGCTAATAAGGTCACGCTCAAAATCCTTCAAGCTAGGCTTCAATAGTACATGAACCAAGAACTTTTAGATGTACAGGCTCAGTTTAAAAAAGGCAGAGGAACCAGAGATCAAATTGCCAATATTTGTTGGATTATGGAGAAAGCAGGGAAATTCCAGGAGACGTCTAGCTCTGCTTCACTGTTTACACTTCACTGACTGTGGATCACAACCAACTATGGAAAATTCTTAGAGAGGTGGGAATACCAGACCACCTTACCTGTCTCCTGAGAAACCTGTATGCAGGTCAAGAAGCAACAGTTAGAACCAGACATGGAACAACGTTCAGGTTCAAAACTGGGAAAGGAGTATGACAAGGCTGTATATTGTCACCCTGCTGATTTAACCTATAGGCAGAATACATCATGCAAAACGTTGGGCTGGATGAAACACAAGCTGGAATCAAGACTGCTGGGAGAAACATCAACAACCTCAAATATGCAAATGATACCACTCTAATGGCAGTAAGTGAAGAGGAACTAAAGAGCCTCTCTTGATGAGGGTAAAACAGAAGTGTGAAGAAGTGGGCTTGAAACTCAGTATCAAAATTAAGATCATGGCATCCGGTCCCATCACTTCATGGTAAACAGGTGGAGAAAAAGTGGAGGCAGTGACAGGTCTTATCTTCTTGGGCTCCAAAATCACTGAGGACAGTGACTGCAGCCATGAAATCAAAAGATGCTTGCTCCTTGGAAGAAAACCTATGACCAATCTAGACTGCATATTAAAAAGCAGAGACATTACTTTGCTGACAAAGGTCTGCATAGTCAAAGCTATGGTTTTTCCAGTAGTCATGTGCTGATGTGTGTTGGACCATAAAGAAGACTGAGCGCTGAAGAACTGACACCTTTGATCTGTGATGCTGGAGAAGACTCTTGAGAGTCCCTTAGACTGCAAGGAGATGAAAGGAAAACAGTCCTGAATACTCATTGGAAGGGCTGAAGCTGAAGCTCTACTACTCTGGCCACCTGATGCAAAGAGTTACTTTTTGGAGAAGACCCTGATGCTGGAAAAGACTGATGGCAAAAGGAGAAGGGGCAGCAGGGGATGAGATGGTTGGACAGCATCACCGACTCCACGGACATGAATCTGAGCAAACTCTGGGAGACAGTGAAGGATGGGGACAGGGCATGCTGCAGTCCATGGGGCCACAAAGAGTGGGACACGACTTAGCAACTGAACAACAATAAGAACAAAGGGATTAAATACGGCAAGTTTCACAGAGTGCTCTGCACAGAACTGGCACGTGATAAACAGTGCACAGAAGCTGCTAGGCTCCTATGGAAGACGAAGCAGACTCCGCTACGCACTACAAAGACACAAAGACATCCTCATGCCAAGCAGTGGCTTCTCACTTGCCAGGGATTTCCAGAGCTTACAGTCAATAGAGTTTTGTTGAGAGAACAAGACAGAAACACTTTTTGTGGTAGTTAAAGCACGTGGACATGACCTCTAAAGGCCCCTAAGAACTCCAGTCAGGCTGCTGAGAAAGAGGCGGGAGAAGAGGGATGTTGGTGCTACTGGAGGCAGAAATGCAGCTCTCACCCTGCAGCTCTGGGGTGAAAAGGTCAAATGGACCCTGCTTCCTCGTCTGAGAGTGCAGGAATGGCTGGGGAGGGCTTTGTGACTGAAGGAAGGGACTCTCATTCATGGACACATCTTGTTTGCAGAACTTCTTCAACCAAGCCCTCTGCTGACAAGTCAGGACTTGGATGCCAACGGGCCTGGCTTAATTGTTCGTGCAAAGAGCGAACTCAGTAAGAGGTGAGTGAGCCGCGATGCAGAAGTCCAACAAGACTGGGCAGCTGTGCACTACTTCAGCATTTCCACCCTCAACCCACCCACAGAGAGCTCTGAGTGCCAGGGGGCAGAGCTACAGAGTCTGCGAACACTGTGAAAATGTCTCAGGTCCACTTAGGGCCGCGGTTCCAGACCTATTTCAGACCTAAGGTATCTATCGCCTCAGGATTTAATGACACAAATCCGTCCCCCATAAAACACACACATGCAACCTTTTGTATGCAACCCCTGGGTGCGTGTTTGGGAACAGTCCCCACCTCACCCTCTAAGTTCATCTCAGTCCAATAGGAACTTAGAAGAACCACTTCATAGGGCCTGAAGGAATGAGGCCGGAGAGTCAAGAGCTCTTCTCGGGGTTCACACGGCTTGCGGCCATGAACCCCACCTCTTCGGGGGGAGGGGGCTAATGAAGGCCGTGGCACTCAGAGCCTGAACATTTACCTGTCTGCACCACCTCACTCTGAGTGGCCGTGGGAAACCCTGGGGTCTTCAGTGGCTTCCCTCGTGCTGAGTAGATAAAAGCCAGAGGATGCTCTGGGCAGGGGGACTCCTCGGGTGATTGGCACCAAACCCGAACGGTTAAAAATAATTTGCTAAATACCTTCCTAGATAAATTGAAACCCAAGACCTTTCTGAGTCCTGTCCAGCCCTGCCTCAGAGGACGAGCCGGGCTGAAAAGTCCTGCTCTTTCCTTGCTGAATCCCTGAGTCAGACTTCTGCCTGTCAATCTTCTGACATCATAAGTCAAACTGTGCCATGGAAGGCCGGGTAAGCAGCTTCAGGAAACAGAAGCCCGACTGTAAGCACACAGGTATTTCCAAACAGAAAACAACTCTGCCCAGTTGCTAACTCGGCTACTGTATATAAATTTAGCCATGACACCAGGAGGGGAATTTTTTTTAAAAATAGAAGTCAAAGGTCAAAAGGATAAACAGCAGTAGCGTACCACTCACCATCCTCGTCAAGAGGTATAAGTGGTAAACAAGACATAATAAAATCTTTGCCCTGAAGACTGGGTGCTGGAGTGGAAGATGGAAAATAAACACAGGCTGCAGACGGCGATAAATGCCGTATAGAAAATCAAACAGGGTAAAGGGGATAGAGAATGCTTGAGGTACTGTTTTCATGTCCAAAGAAAAAGATACAGATGAGGAAACTGAGGACAACAGAAGTTGGGTGACTCGTTCAAGGTCACAGCTAGTAAGGAGTGAACTTAAACTCGGCCGGTCTGATTCCTCCGTTGTTCCTAACTGCTACAGCATGCTATCTCACTAATATCCAGAGAAATCAAACAATTTGGAGAATAGATAAGGTGAGAGGCCACCTTTATTTTTTTTAAATAAGTGTCTCCTTTAGGATCAACAGCAAAATTCCAAGAGCTATGAACTCATATGAGTAGGCTACTGGATGAGAAGTGTGTGTGTGTGTGTGTGTGTGTGTGTGTTTAGTTGCTCAGTCATGTGTGGCTGAGAAGTGTGTGTGTGTGTGTGTGTTTAGTTGCTCAGTCATGTCCAGCTCTTTTGCAACCCCATGGACTGTAGCCCACCAGGCTCCTCTGTCCGTGGGATTTCCCAGGAAAGAATACATGGGAATTACTGTTCTTATATTTCATAAAAGGACACTGAGGCTCAGAGAGTGTAACCTGTTGAAAAATCACAGAGCTTCAAATGTGGAAGCCTCAGTCCAGGCCTCATGCCTCCGAGCACACTGCTTTTTCCATTACACCACGGTGCCTTCCAGAAGACTCCCCCAAGAGCTGCATTCTGCTCCCACTGGGAGACAGGGCAGGAACGATCTTGGCAGTGCAGAGAGAAAGGAGTGACTGTTCTGCGTCTCTGCCAAATACTCGTGTCCTTTGCAATATGACTTGGATACAACATCCAACCCAGCACTAGCAGCTAAGCATTCTAGAATTTGCTTAAGGATTTTTTTTTTCCACCTTCTCCGTATGGGGTCCAAAATTAAAAGGGGAAAAGCATATTTATGTCTCATTCAGAATTCAAAAAGTAATAAATCCTTCAAGGCCCTGGCAAGTTTCTCTAATCCGCTGTAATCATGTTTCCTTGTATAACAAGTCTTGTGATGTCTGAGGCAGCGTCTCGCTATAGTAACGGCAGCCTGGATGCTGGAGCTCCTCTTCTCAGGCCTGGGGGGTTACTCCATTTTCCACATTAGGAATAAGCCGCAGACTTTAGGTTCTAAAACAGAGCCATAAACGCTGACGAGGATCCAGATGCCCTAAATATAATTAGAACTAAATTTGACTGCCCTCTGTGAAAGGCACAAATGAAAAGAATGTTGCAGCTTCTAGAACACGGATCCAGGAAGCGAAGCTCTGAGTAGGGCTGACAACAGGCTTCTTATGCACTTGGAGACTTTCCAAATTTCCCCTGCTTCACATCCTTGGCTTTGTAACTTTTACAACAGCCTCCTATTAGGGAAGGGGGTTTCCTAGATGGCTCAGCGGGTAAAGAATATGCCTGCAATGCAGGAGATGTGGGTTCAATCCCTGGGTCGGGAAGATCCCCTGGAGGAGGTCATGGCAAACCACTCCAGTATTCTTGCCTGGAGAATTCCATGGACAGAGGAGCCTGGTAGGCTATAATTCATGGGGTTGCAGAGTCGGACACGACTGAGCAACTAAGCACACACGGGACACACATTAGAGAAGAAGGATGTACTACTGCTACTGCTAAGTCGCTTCAGTCGTGTCCGACTCTGTGCTACCCCACAGACGGCAGCCCACCAGGCTCCCCCCTCCCTGGGATTCTCCAGGCAAGAACGCTGGAGTGGGTTGCCATTTCCTTCTCCAATGCATAAAGTGAAAAGTGAAAGTGAAGTCGCTCAGTCGTGTCCGACTTCGTGACCCCATGGACTGCAGCCCACCAGGCTCCCCCATCCATGGGATCTTCCAGGCAAGAGTACTAGAGTGGGTTGCCATTGCCTTCTCCGAGGATGTACTACAGATTCATCCTAATAAATCACATTTTCATGGAGGCAGCCTTTTCTTAATTTACTTTGTTATTAAAATTTTTTTATTGGTATATAGTTGATTTACAATGTTGTGTTAGTTTCTGCTGTGTAGCAAAGGGAATCAGAGGTAGCTTTTACATTACTGATATTATTTAAACTTTCACAAGTTGATTTGATAAGTAACAGATAATTTATCTCTATGGTCAAACATTTACTTCTGTTATTACCAGAAAGACATTTATTAAATTCTTGAATGGAAATGGCATCCTCTCATTAGACCACTTGACATGAGCAGTGTGGAAGAGTGTAAACACACATGTCTCACTTCAAACTGTGAGTGTTAACTATAATGACTGTGACAATGGTCCCATTTTTGAGTGCTTACTATGTGCCAGGAACTGTGCTCAGTGTTGTAAATACATCATTTTAGTGTTCAGAATGCCCTGACAAAGTTATTACTATTTCCATTTTACAGTACAGGGTCTCCACCTCAGGAAGGTCCCACCACTTGCCCAGGGTTGCACAGCTTGTTAGCGGTGAGCTAAAATTTGGCTTCCCAGGTGGCGCAGTGAGATGGAAGAGACATGGGTTTGATCCCTGGGTCGGGAAGATCCCCTGGAGAAGGAAATGGCAACCTACTCCAGTATTCTTGCCTGGAGACCCTATGGACAGAGGAGCCTGGTGGGCTACAGTCCACGGGGTCACAAAAGAGTTGGACATAACTGAGCGACTGAACACACAGAATTTGTATAGATGGGATTAGACTCTAGAACCTGGAAAAAAGGTCAAACCCTCTCCCCCTGCAGAAGAGTCATTGCTTCTAGCTATTGTCATTGAATCTTCCTGACCTAAACTTGATTTTCATAGAAATAACTTTCTTTTGTGCACTTTTTTTTTTTTTTTTCACTTTGGGGATATTTACTTAAATGGTTATAATTACAACCATAAGTCCATCTGGCGTTTGCAGGTCTGGCAAGAAACATGAGTGACTCCTGGAGAGCATACGCCTCACCCGGTGGGAGCAGAAAAGCACAAGGTGTCCTGGAAACCAGCCTGCAGGCTGGGAGCATCCCGCCTCCCATGGGCACCAGATCGTGCTGGACCAAGGGGGCGCGGAGTGCATCAGTTAGGAGGGTCAGTGAAGGGAAAGCCGGAGAGAGGAGTCTCACTGAATACGTATTATTTTTCAAATGCGCATCACGCCTCTCGCTGCTTAAATCACTTCATCATCCCTCTCTTGGTGCAGTCCCGTTAGTACCAATACTTTCAGTTCTGCTTGTCCAGCACCTTCCGTCTCCTGGTAATGGCCAGCATCTTCCTTCCCTCATGCCAACCATGTTCCTTTTCAGACCCCGCCTCTCTGGCTCAATCTGGCTGACCCCCAAATAAGGAAGAGATGCAAGCTGGGCCGTGAGTTCTGGGTCTGGGTCGGGTGCTGGTCTGCGTCAGGTGCCTGAAGCTGCCAGCGGCCACGCTTCCTGCCTGGAGGAAGACGCCCGTCTCCAGGGAGAACACCTGTTCGTGCTGCTCCAAAACCCCAGCTTCGCCCGAGGTTTGCTGGACCCACCTTTCCTTTCATTGTGTTCAGTGCCCCATGACTTCCCTTCGCCTCTGATGATTCAAGCTGGGTGTGTGTCACTTGAAGCCAACAGTGTTCTGGATAATTTAGAAAGGGTGCCAGCCATGGAGAGTCTGGATGTAGACTCTACCTGCCTCTACCAAGTCTAGATGCAGATAAGGATGAGAAATAATACTCCTTCCAGGGTGGAAAAAAAAAAGTTCACTCACAATTGCTATTACAAAGTGGTAAAATGACTGGTTTAACAAAGCTGGGGGTTTAGGGGCTCTAGGGAAGCACAGATTGTTGGAGACACTATTTCTTGCAGCGAAGAGATGCTTCTGTGCCAGCTGGTTCACCTGGAAGCAGATAAGGACAGCAGAAGTGCCATCTGACACCCTAAAGGGAGGCCACTTCTGCTTCTGGTCAGCCATCTGAGTCCTCTGGAACAGAGGACGCTGAATTTTCTGCTGCAAACTCAAGTCAGCGGCTGTCAGGGAAATGGAAGAGTTGGATAAATGGGTAGAAATCTACATACAGGGTGGAGGATGGGGAGCCAGGGCCCCTCATAAAGGCCCGGAACTCAGGTGGAGGCTGAGCAAGTGTGGGGTAAGAGAGATGAAGTGCCATCCTGTGAGTCTTTGTTCGATTATTCACTGTGCAATCTCAGACCACAGGCTGGGTCTCCTCAGCTGCCTCTGAGCGGATTTGGGATGCCTGTCTTCACAAGGCAGTGAGAAGGGAAAACACTCTGTGGAAATCCTAGACACGATTAGGGCAAAGCTCTCTCTGAAATCAAAGGTCAGCTTCAAAATGACTTCATTTGGGGCTCTCTGGCCCAAACGTTTCTGACTCCATCACTGTCTCCTGTGGTTGTCACACGTCTGTCCTACTCTTTGTGACCCCGTGGACTGTGGCCCGCCAGGCTCCTCCGTCCATGGGACTCTCCAGGCAAGAATCCTGGAGTGGGTTGCCATTCCCTTCTCCAGGGGATCTTCCTGATCCAGGGACTGAACCCAGGTCTCCTGCCCCGCAGGAGGATTCTTTACTGTCTGAGCCATGAGGGAAGCCCAATGGCTGTCAAAACATACTCCCTTCACAGGGCCCATAGACAGGACTGAATCAGGTTTGGGTTCACTGGGACCGTGATGCCTGTCTGCCCTTACCACAGCACTTCATAAGCATTACCTCACTGTATGGAAATGATTTGTTAAATTTATACGTCTGTGGCTACAAAAAAAATTTTTGGAGAAAGAGACTTAAGACTTATTCATCTTTTTACTATGTATCTTATACAAAGAGAGAATTCAACAGATTGTTGTGCAATGAATTAAGGAACCATGTCAACTATGTGAACCACTCCATTCTCTTCTCCTCTTGAAGGGAAAATCATCTCAGAAGCCACAGGGTGCAGAGGGAAGCCCTGGCCTTGAACTAGACCATGGCTGGCAAAGACATGCATTCGTGCTTGCCCACGGCAGATGTGACGACTCAGCCGTGAACCTCTCTCATCACGTCTGATCCAGGCCTGAGACCCCTTCTCAACACAGCTTCCCAGGCAGCCACCCTCCTGAAATGAGTCGGTCGGCACCCCTGATGCAGATGAAAGATCCTTGAAGACAAGGCGGTGGGTGGCGGATGTATGATGTGGCCTCACAAACACTGAGATGAGGGAAAGAATGCCTAGACGGAGCCCACACTGTTCCTTTAAAACGCAACATGCCACCTTAAAACAATGCGGGAAGAACCACTAAACTCAGTGAGCAAACAGCTGACCTGCCTGCCCAGTTGGGTAGTCGTGGCTAAGGCGGCTGCCTAAGGTCTACCTGTTCCTTTAAACGAGACGCTCTGTCCTGAGAAGGCTCGGACCCTGGGAGTTGAGCTGCGTGACTGGTGCCAAGCGAAACCTCTGCATGATCTCAGAGAGGCAGCACGGTGCAGTGGGTCAGACCACAGGCCTCAGAGCGCTGTTCCCGCCTCACAGAGCTGCTTTAAGGATTTGATGTGTTACTATTAGATAAGGAGCATAGAACAGTGTCTGGCACCTAAGTATGAAAAAAGTAAGCATCAGCTCCTATTACTTTGTGTGGTGGTCTGGTGAAAGTCCCCCCAAGCAACTAGTAAAATAGCCATTATCTATCATTCACTGATGGCTATTGCCTTGGTAATATAGCAGGCTCTTCGAACAGGCCTGGCAGGCTGACGAACTGTGCCTGCATTCTCCATTGTTGCCGTCCATAGCCAACCACCCTGGCTGTTATCAGACAAGGAAGACGAGGCAGCCCGCTGCCTCCCTATTCGCTCTGGCTGCCAGGAACCACGGAGTTACAGTCCATGCTCAACTCTGGAAGTTTCCCTTAGTTTATGTTTCCTAAAACAATGACTGTAAAAACACAAAACTTGGCTCTTGTCCTTTTAATCTTATCCTAGAGGCTTTTAGATTTAGTTATGTTTATGGTTTTGACTATAACGATTTTAAATATTATTTTTAGAATCAGATAGAATGTACATAAATATAAGAAAAAAAATAACTGTCAGAGTCTTCATGCTGAATGCCAGCCAAGACATGAGTTTGAGGTGATATATTACATTTTTGTATATTACACATACCACAGTCCTCTCAGAAAACAGGGCAAATCTTAAATAACATTCTGCAGACACCAAAAAAGACTCATTTTACTGTCGTGGTTCATCATTAAAAATGTCACACACACACCTCTACCCTACAATTCCCCAGGATCACTGCTCCTTCGACAGAAAGTGAAGCTGGAATCAGAGAAGCTATCAGCTAAGCCAAAGACAGGTTATGTTGTTGAAACCAGTTCTTTTTCTCATCCTCTATCCTGATTCGCAGAATCAAAGAGCTCACTGACTGAAATTCTCTCACTTTATAGAGGACACTGAGACCCAGAGAGGTGACTAGCTTAAGGTCACATATTGGGTTAATGGTTGAGCTGAAAGTCAAACCTAAATCTGTCAGGTTTCTGTTCTAAGATGCCAAGATTCCTCTCTAGACAACTAAAATAGAAAATGAGGACGTTTACTTAGTTTTTAATTTTGAAATTCTTGAAATTTATTGTTTTATTATAGCAAAATAGAGGGCTTTTTTAAAAAAAAATCAAAGCAATAGATCCATAAAAAAAATAGATCAACGTTCTCTGGGAAATATTTCTGTTGCAAAAAGGCTTTACTGTTAAGGCCTTTAACGTGTGTCTTTCACTTAGAATCAAGGGCCCATTCTAAAACTAGGAAATCAAATTGCTCATAAATGTACACTTAATGGTTAATTACTACATGAGGCAATGTGCTGGATCCTGAGACTATACTATTAAGAAATGTCCCTGGGGACTTCCCTGGTGATCGGTGGTTAAGACCCCGAGCTACCGATACAGCGGGTGCGGGTTCGATCCCTGGTCAGGGAGTTAAAATTGCACATGCTGTGCAGTGTGGCCAAAAGATTAAAAAAAATATTTTTCTTTAATTAAAGAAAAAAAGAAATATTCCTGACGTCATGGAGCTCAAGATCTAGAACAAATGTTCAACACATACGCCATCCTCAGTATCTTCGGTGCTCATGGCAGATGACTATCTTTCCTGCTTCTATGACCATGTTCCTTGCTGACCCTGAAATGGCCTCAGAAAATCCTTCCTGACCCAACCCTCCAAGTGGCCAAGAGCAGTTGGTAAGAGGGGCATGAGCTGAAAGCTACCTGTTCCTCCTGAACTAGTACAGTCATCACGTGTCTATTAAATCTTACACAACATGAGGTTATTATACTTGCTGGAACCTTGATTTCCCTCCATTAGAATGTAAACTCTTTCATGCATTTAGCACTGATTAAACTGGGAAGAGCAACGCTTCTAGGTGCTGGGAGAACCCTTGAGAACAACACATGAAGGACCAATTATACCCCCAAGGAGAGAACCCGTTGTCTCCCACGTGAAATGTCCCTTTCATCCCTGGAAGCTTGGCCCTCTGCCTCCTGCCCGTCATCACCCATGGCTGCCATCTGCTGCTGGAGAATCAACAGAGGTGCCGCGCCACTCACTTTAAAGCTGCTGCTTATCATGCCCAGTGATTTACCAACTGAGAGGAGGACCAGTTACTGACAGTGCCGCTGCCAGAGTACAGTTCTTCCTAGAGGAAAAAGCAACAACAACAACAATAACAACAAACTTTTGATCTCGCCTTAAGGTGGACCCAAAGGCAGCTGCAGCACCTCCCTTTTATAAACCTGGTATTGGTCCTCCCCTTTGTGGAAGCAGTTCTTCTCCAGGTTTGATCAAGGAAGGAAGAGCAGGAAGATGGCTTTTCCTCTTAATGGCTTTTACTGTGTCTGTAAACATTGTAATTGTTGGTGATAAGTGAGCAAGGGCCCTGGGAAGTCCCGCGCAGGGAGGTACGGTCATGCCCCAGAGCTGACCTGTCTCCACAGCACAGGGCGCTGCATCATGTCGTCCGGAAGGAGACGCGGTGGAAGCTGAGCCTGCTTAATGCCTCAAAATACACCCCTCTCGGGCCGCTCACACCTGGGGCGGCTATACACTAAAGACCTGCATTTGCAGACGGGTCCCCTCCTCTACTCCTGGGGCCTGGAGAGGCCGGACACTGTTAGAAAAGAGAGTAGAAGCAGCATAAACAGGAAGAGGTGACAAAAATCAGGGTTAAAGAAGGAAGGGAACTTCGCAAGTCTCTGCCTCTTTGTATTACATTTTCACGTCCAAGGAGTGGTTATGTTTCTGGTTGGGAGACATGGTGGTTGGGGACGGGGTGGAGTATAGAGAAAAATGGGCTTATTTTTCCCTCCCTGCCCCCTGAGTTTAGATCCCCTAAGGAGGGAAAGATACAGCTTCTTGGAGGCATGTTCTGAGTCTTGTGCCTGCCTGTATCTCTGCAGCAGCACTGTTCTTAAGAGCTTTCTGCAATGATGAAAATGTTCTCTATCTGTTTTGTCCAGTATGGTGGTCACCAGCCACCTGTGGCTACTGAGCACTTGAGATGTGGAGGGTGTGACTTTAGGATCTAAAGCTTTTTTAAATTGAATTTTCACCCATTTAAATGTGCAGTTAAAGAGCCACATGTGGCTAGCGGCTGCTGTATTGGACAGTGTGGTCCTGTAAGATCCAGCACCAGACTAGGTTCCTCATGAGTGTTCAAGAAACATCTGTTCAACTGAATGAGACTTTGTGCAGTAAATACATACTGAGCTTCCTCTACATGCCAGGCACTCTGCCAGGTGCTGGGGCTGGCTGAGATGCTGCCCCTGAATGAGTTGGAACTCCTGGTTGTGAGCGACAGGAAACTCAACCTTGCTTCTGTTGTTCAGTCGCTAAATCGTGTCTGACTCTTTGCAACCCCATGGACTGCAGGACGCCAGGCTTCCCTGTCCTTTACCCTCTCCTGGAGCTTGCTCAAACTCGTGTCCATTGAGGCGATGAAGTCATCCAACCATCTCATCCTATGTGGCCCCCTTGACCTTGCTTTACCCAAGGCAAAAGGAGAGCTGGCTCACAGGCCGAGAGACCAAGATAACGGCACCCTCAGGGCAGCTCAATTCTGGCCTTGGAGGATAAGGCCGTGACCGTCCTCAACCTCTCCCTCTCTCAACTCAGAGAGACTCAACTCTCTTCCGTGTGTGGTTTCCACGTGCAAACTGGCTCTCCACTCAGGAGCACTAGAAGGCTGCCCCCGGCCCAGAGCTCATGCTGACAACGCCCCCAGTCCTAGCCCCGCCTCCCAGCCCAAGTCTCATTGGATCCCATGGCTGTCACTGGGTTATATGCCTATTTCTGCACCAATCATCATGACCAGAAGAATACAAGGGCGTGACTATCTGGGGCTTCAATTACAGACTCCAACCCTGAGCCAAAGGGGTAAGTCAACTCCACCAGAAAAAGCACATGGGATGAGAGCAGAGGTCCAGGATGGGCTCTTAGACCAAAATCAATAGGCAAAGAGAGAATTTTGCTAAGGAGCAAAAACAACATAGATCCATTCTAGTCTCTACTTCAAAGGGCTCAGTGCCTCTCTAGGGAAATTTTAAATAAGAATGCTGGTTGGTCAGATCTGCTGGCCAGATAGAGAAGAAAACACTAAAGAGGAAAAGCTACATTTGGCAAGGTCTAGGCTGAAATGTTAGTAACGTTTAATGACACAGAATTTCCTCTAATGCTGTCTACTTTTTCATAGATAAGTCTCATGAAACCTGTGTGGCCAAGGTGCCACCTATAGGACCTAGATGCCTGGAGGAGGGATGGGGGCCTGGTGTCTGCAGCCTTCCTCAGATTCAGGGATCCGAAGTCTCCCTCTGCGCTCCCGTCTCCCGGCTCAGGGCGTGCTCGGGCCTCAGAAAGTCCTGCCGTGTGTGGATGCAGGCGGAACAGACGCAGTGCGGCCCACCCAGGGAAGGGACACACATTGCCAATTCACACAATGCAATGTGAATTGTCTATTTTCATAAGGGCTACTCCGAGAAAGATTATTTGTGGGCAGGATGACTCATGGGAGAGCCAGATGAATTCGAACCACAGAGAAGACAAAGGGCTTGGAACATCACTGAGATGAGAGAAATTAGCCAGAACAGCTGCAGCACTTTAGGGTCTTTTAAATAGCCTCCTTCTCCACCCATTTCGAGCTGTGCTCTCTCACTCATTAAACACAGGCCGAGGTTTTCCTTTTGTTGGCTCCAAGGGCTAGCAGAGGTTGGGAAATATTCTTTTCAGCAAGCTCATCTTTTTATCCCTCTGAGCTCTCTGGGATTATCTTTTTTTTTCTTTTTTTTTTTTTGAGAAGATGATTCTGGATTACTCCGAGAACTACTCTGAAATTTCTTGGCTTTTTTCTAGGTGGGAAAAAAAAGTTAATAAATGTTGTGGACCAGACTTTTCATGTTTCAAGGACGATCAGGGCTCAGGCCACATGGCAAGAAGGCCCATGACTCGGTCTCCTGGGATCCAGAAAACTTGCAGCCCCCCTCAATGTCAAACTGACCACCCCTCCTTTAACTGTACAACGAATCTTCCAGTTTGAGCGTGGCTCTCTTTAGGCAGGGCTTCCCTCATGGCTTGGTGATAAAGAATCTGCCTGCAATGCAGGAGACGCAGGAGATGTAGGTTTGATCCCTGGATCAGGCAGATCCCCTAGAGAAGGAAACAACAACCCACTCCAGTATCAGCGCCTGGGAAATCCCATGGACAGAGGAGCCTGATGGACTATAGCCCACGGAGTCGCAAAACAGTCGGACACGACTGAGCTACTGAACAACAACAACTCTTCAGGCATGGGCTGTAGGTACGCCATGCTTGGTAAGCAAGGAAGAGCTGTTTGTTTTCAATATCCTTTCTGGGTTTTAACAGACTGCTCAGTTCAGCGCTAAGTGGGCCTGTCCCCCGCTGGAATGGCACTGTGCTTCCTGGAGCCCAGGAGGCTGGACACTTGCAGCAGACAAGAACTGGTCCTCCCGTGGGCTGGCAGCGGACACACAGTCGGTGCTCAGTGACTGCTGGTGAATTGTGGAACACTGTTGGCAACTTAGAGATGCTTCTGTGCATAAAAAATACTGAAGAGAATGGGTCTGGACACTAGTATCTGCAATTATCTGTGTTTCAGAAAAGTGTTCCTCTCCTCTCTATAAACCTCAGTTCCCCGGTGGTAACAACTGTTCAACCCTAAGGTGACTCAGCTTTTTAAATGGTCCTTATTATGGATCTCAAGCCTACGTAATAACTGGTTAGCTGATTGTGTAAACGCAGCTTGGTAAGTGGTCCGCTATTCCTCAAGGGTTAACTCGCTGGGACTCTTGGATCCGCATGAATGTTTGCTTTTTAGAATGCCCTGGAAAAAAAAAACAAATAGAATGCCCTGGTCTTACCCCTTTCAGTTGTGTAATGTCTAGTCGGCTTTCTTATGGGTTCTGCCTTCTCATTCATTGTCTTTATTTTTTTATGTCAAAAACTATTTTATTGCAGCACTGGTGGTAATAACAAAATCAGAAATAATCTAAACATCCATCAACAGAGAAATGGAAAAATAACACGAAGTTACATACATAGGAGAGAATATGATACTAGAGTTAAAAAAAAAATTTTTTTTTAAGATAAAAGCATTAGACCTATATTTAGCAACATGGACAGGTCTTTAAAGCATCGGGTTGCATGAAAAGGCAAGTTGCAAAACACAGCTTATGCAATTTATGTACTGTTTGTAAACACCTGGAAAGTACAATTCATTCAATATAAAAATACAGAAGTGAGGGCAGGCACTAGTAGTAGTGGTCTCCCTGGGGAAGGGCGAGGGATGTCAAGTGGGGGGCTTTGTCTGTAACATTCCTTTTACCTTAAAGAAAGAAAAACTTGAAGCAAATAACACCAGTGGCAGTACCGCATGGCATGACCGGCAAGCGTCTGCCACATGAACGTTTGCTGCTACTTTTCAAGTTCACAGACTTTAAGAGAAGTTTTAGATTTACAGAAAATTGAGCAGAGTTCTACGCGTTCTCTCCTCAAGCCTCACAGTTTCCTTATTATTAACCTCTCCCATTAGTGCGGCACACTTGTTAACAACCGATGGGAACACTCGTAATACGTTATTATTAACTCCAGTCTGTATCTCACACTGGGGTTCACTCTGGTTTTATAGTTCTGTGTGTTCAGATAGGTGCCCATCACTACAGTGTTATACAGAATATGTCATGAAAACCTCCTCTGGGCCACCTACGTAACCCTTCCTTCCTCCTCCTGAGCCCCTGACAAACACTGATCTTTGAACTATTTCTATAGTTTCGCCTTTTCCAGAATGTCGTATCACCGAGTACTTACGCACTAAGCAGCCTTTTCAGAACGAGGCCTTTCACTGAGCAACATGCAGTTAAAGCTCCTCCATGTCTTTCTGTCATTTCACGGCTCATCTCTTTTTACTGCGGAATAATATTCCACTGAATGAATGTATCTCTGTGTTTTTTATTTTTAAATCCATTCACCTACTGAAGGACACCTTGGCTGCTTCCAGTTTGGGTGGCTATATTATACAGCTCCCCTAAACACTCATGTGCAGGTTTTTGTGGGGACATACGTTCCCAACCCCTTTGAATAAATACCTAGGAGCACAATCCTGAACAATCCTGAATCATATACGAAGAACAGACAACTTGTTTTGTAAGAAGCTGCCCGACTGTCTTCAAAAAGGCCTGTGCTATTTTACATCCCCACCAGCAACAAGTTCTCATTCATTTTAAAATTAAATTTGTTGCGATACAACTCACATGCCACACAGTTTACAGACCATACGATTCAGCCGTTTAAAGTGTAAAATTCTGTGGTTTACATGTCTTCATGGAATTAAGAAACCATCACCACTGTCTAATTCCAGGACGTCTGCATCATCCCCCAAACACCCAGGACCCATCCTGATTTCCCCCAGCTCTCCCTGCACCCCCACCATCTCCTGACGACCGCTCATCGTTTTCTGTCTCTATAGATTTGCTTATGCTGGATATTTCATATAAATGGAATCTCATTCATTAAAAAAAAAAAATTCTTGTTATTTTCTGGGGCATGCTAGCTTCCATGCCAGATGCTGGAATCACAGACTGGAGTAAAACCTAGCCGTCTGCCTTCTAGCTGCTCACAGTCCAAGAATAAACATTTGCAGACCTCCCAGGGTTCTCTCTTGGCCACGACAGCCACACTTGGGTTAGCTGGCCCGTGTACCTCCTGGCCTGAGTTGGATGCTTGGGCCAGGAGGCCCGTCACTTCCCTTTGGGTTCAGCGCTGCTGGGTAGATGCTACCCAGGGATCCATCTCACTGGGTGCTGATCAGACCTACAAATGTTCCCGTTTATTGCTACTGATCAAGCAGATGGACTTGACCTATCCTTTTCAAAAGACACCCTCTTTGGTAATGACTCAGGAGTTTTAGCCTGTTTTCAAATACAGCCAGTTTGTCATCTTCCTGCCATTAAGATCAAAGGAATGTTTCTCCTGGGTTTCCAGTAAGGTGCTTGAGATGTTCCCCTGCGATAATGACTGTACTCAGCACACATAAGTGGAGAAGGCAGTGGCACCCCACTCCAGTACTCTTGGCTGGAAAATCCATGGACAGAGGAGCCTGGTAGGCTGCAGTCCATGGGGTCGTGAAGAGTTGGACACGACTGAGTGACTTCACTTTCACTTTTCACTTTCATGCATTGGAGAAGGAAATGGCAACCCACTCCAGTGTTCTTGCCTGGAGAATCCCAGGGACAAGGGAGCCTGGTAGGCTGCCATCTATGGGGTTGCACAGAGTTGGACACGACTGAAGCGTCTTAGCAGCAGCAGCAGCACATATCAGAGTGGGTATACTGAGGTCTCCCTGCAGATCCTGAAAATAAGGTTAGCCTCGGAGAGTGGAATCAGTAGAACTGACACATGCTGGAGGACCCTAGCCACGTGTCGAAGTTAGTCTACTGAAGAGATTGTAGAAAAGAAGTTGAGGATACAGGGGGCTTCCCATGTCAAAGTGACACAGGAGCCATGTCAGGAGACACATTTTAACTAAGAAAGTGAATATCTACGTAACTCTAGAAGATTGTTCATAGGTGGTATCAGGCTCCACGTGGAGTCTGAAAAAGGGAGTCCAGGGTTTCTGCAACCATTTGTTCATGCGTCTGCCTTTGTCCAGAGATTAGCAAGATGATCTTACTGGAAAGCAAAACCCTTCAGTTCCTGGGGGATCACAGGTCCATGAGGTGATCATGAAACCTCCCAACTACTAACTGTCTCCCCATGTATGGACGGGAAGTGGCAGACAAAACAAACGTAACAATGTGTTTTACATATCAGTTTCTTATGAGTTTGGCTATTGGGAGTTAGTCTTCAAGCTCTGGCAAGATTGAGTTTCTGACCCAAAGGGGTAGGACCCATGCACCATGACGATCCACCAAAGCACCTATCTGGAGAAGATAGGTTTAGAAGAGGTGAAAACCATGGTCCAACATACAAGGCCTGCCATTCAGAACAGGAATTTAACTAACTCTAAGGCAAGTCCAACAACTAGAGATATTGTACCGTAATAGTTAAAAACACAGGTTTGGGAGCCAAATGACTTGGCTCCAACACTTACTAGCTACGTCAACTTGGGCAACTTAGCCTCTAGGCACCTTGATTTCCTCATCTGTGAAATAAAATGCTTGTGAAGACTAAATGAGATAACCCAAATAAATGCTCACTCAGACATCTGGAACACAGCAAGCTCTCAGAAGTTAGCCATCACATCACCATCGTCTGAAGGACGATCAGACCACCCTTTGAGACGGGGAGCCCCCCGGAGTTCAACTGGCAGAGATCTGTCAACTGAGCTCCAAATATAAACTTGATGTCGTTGAAGTTACTTCAACTCCAGGATTTCCAATGAGCTCTAAGCCCCTAAAGCTCTTACATACAATTCAAAACAAGAATGTGGTCTCAGTAGTTGATGCGTTTTTTTTACATAAAACCTTTTCTTGCCATCCAACCGATGGATACTTTCCTGAGGACTTATGTGCACAGCACCTGTCAGCCGATGAGAGCGGGAAAGGTGGTCCTTTCCTTCAAGAAGCTGAACATCTAACTGAGAAGAGGAGGCGAGAGAACGAGTGATGCAAAGGCGCGTGCTGGATTCAGGCTGACTGCCCATTCGGTGCTTGCCTCTTTGTTGGAGGGACAGGGCAGTCTCTGTGTCCAGAATCGCTCTGTTCTAAGGAACACGAGGAGTGTGTTAGTAAGCTAAGCTGCATCAGTCCCATTGCCTCTCCCTCCCTCTCTCAGCCTCAGTCTCTTTCCACTCCCTTCAAGGTACGACGAAGCAGTGTGATGGCTCTGTGGTCTTTCAGCCTCAGATTCCCAGGTGGTGCTGGCTGCACCAGGCAGCACCGCTGAAGGCAGACACGCAGCTGCTGTGCTTTGACTTCCCGGGACAGTAAAGGCTGCCCGTTATTTACTTGTAAAGTGAAAGTGTCAGTTGCTCACTTGTGTCTTACTCTCTGCGACCCCATGGACTGTAGCCCACCAGACTCCTCTGTCCATGGAATTCTCCAGATGAGAATACTGGAATGGGGAGCCATTCCCTTCTCTGGGGGATCTTCCCGACCTGGGGCTTGAACCCGGGTCTCCCAAATTGCAGGCACATTCTTTACCATCTGAGCCACCATAAGGACTGCTCTGATGCCCCCTCTTCTCATCTGTAGACTCAGTGGGGGAGGAGGAAAGTGGGCTTTCTTCACGTGACCCCAGGAGGTTATTAATATTCACTGACTGAAGCAGGTTCACCCAAGGCTATTACAATCAGCATACGTAAGAAAAAACCCTGATCTTCTCTTAAAGCACCACCTCCACTCTAGTAACACTTTCTTTTTGTGACATTTGAACCACAGTTCCAGACTTCCTTTAGGTTCCGTGGGATCTGGCTGCTGCATTTTAAGTATATTACTCTCCTTTAACACACCAGGTAAGGGAGAGAGGCCCCAGCGGTCTGTCTTGCACTCTGTGGACTAGCAGCCGGGGCCACGGACACCAGGAGACTCCTCTCAGTGGGACAGTCGCCAGTTTACTGATTGCTCTTTTGCCTCGAGAAATTCACAACACCTTCGGGCAAGAGGGAACAGCAGTGTGGTGTTTATTGAAATCTACATCTGGTAGCAATTTGTCCAACAGCAACCAGCTTTCCCCCCGTCCTTTTCTTCAAGTCAAATAATCCACAGGGGCCCATAATGCTCCACAACTGTTCATTTGTGTGAGGCCTGTACCGCGCCGTTTATGTTCCTAATTACAGATCTGGGTTTATCAACAAGTTTCAGCACGGTAAGGACTTCTTTTTAGACTGCAGCGGACTGAGGGCTTGTGTCCCGAGGCAGCGACGTGGACTGGCCGTCCCCATCTGGGCTGACAGAGGCGGCCTCATGCTGGCCTCTGGCCCCACAATTGGCCAGCACAGATGGCCTGAGCGGCCCCCTTTCCTGCTCTCTTGAGGTGTGGCCTCACGATGCTGCACAGACGCCTGGGAGAAGGGAGAGCTGAGCCCTAACCGACAACGAGAAATGGGTGTGCTCTCAGGCAAAACTCTTTCTTTCTTTAGCGGGTGGTGGTGGTGAGGGAAGCCGAGCAGCTAGTTGTTTGCTGAAGGACTCGCTGAGCAGAGAGTTCTTTTATGGAACCTGTAGTTAGGTGAGAAGATGGCGCAAATCTAGAAAGCAGAGTATGTCAAGCTTGGGGGGGAAATATCTGGAGACTGGAATGCCCGGATTTACAATGAAGACCCCAGAGGAAAGCAGAACTGTTTAGGAGCGACAAGAACAGACAGAGGACTTAAGAGCAGGGTGGACTTGGGATGGGCTTCTAAACACGTGCCCGGCTATGCGTTACCAGTCTCGGGAAGGTCTGGCCTGTACCTCTTTGGATCCCCACCCAGCCATGAAATTGGAAAGGGGTCAATAAATATTTGCTGACTGACAGGAGCCAGGCTTAAGTATGAATAATTTTACTAAAAATATACATTATAGAATATTTCGCATCCCCGTCCCTCTGTGCTCTCCCACAGCTAAGGTGAGAAGCAAGATGGATCAAAATGATGATTTCAGAACCGAGAATCAATTTAATTTTAAGTATCAAAACATGGAAACCCCCCAAGTACAACACAGAGCAGCTGTTATGTTTGCAAGTGAGAAGGGTCAGCTGTAAAAATACAGCCCCTAGGATCGGGGTCATGGGCCAAACGGCGAACACACCTCCCAGGCTCCCAGGACCCTCCGCTGCAGTCAGGAAGTCTGGGCCAGCGGCTCTCCACTTCCTCATCCCCACTTTCTCTCTCACAGGCTGAAAAATCCCTCCTCCCCGACAAAATGCACTCCTTTATCTTAATGCTTTTATAATCCAAAGTCATACACAAACTACCGAGGAGGACAGCTTTAGGACAGGACAAGCTGTTCAGTATGCCATTCCACTGGGAGACGACAGAATTCAGAGGGTGGCGATGGCGGTGGGGGAACAACTTGATGGCTTAGCTGGTCAATGTCATCTCAGTGGTTTACAGGTTGTATTCCCGTTTGGCTTCCCGGAGTCCCATTCCTACCTCCTCAAAGCCTCAGGCGCTGGGGACCCTGTGGAGGGGTGGGCTGGCCATCAGGACTGCCTCCGTCAGACCAGCATGCCCAGGAGATAACCTCAACTGGAAGAGGCCTGTGTGGGGCGACAGGACAGTGGGGACACTGCCTAACGGGAGAAGTGTGTCTCCTCATGTAGAGATGAGGGTGCGAAGACAGCTTAACAGATATGCTCAAGTTTCTAAACCAAGGGACTGATGCTTAATTATTCTTTCAAAAACTGCTTATGTATAAAGATACAAACATAAGCAGAAAGCAAATAATGGCTTAAAAGGTGCCTTTAAAACCCTGTAAACTATTGGGAAATTTTGAGTTCGTGTTGGATTTTAGGTGGCAGGAGAAAGGGTTAAATGAGGTGTGCAGAGACCATGGCTTTGAAAACGAAGGCACAGTAAAACTGGAAGAAATCATGGTCACATCTACACCAAGTTCGCTCTTACACTGAGCTCGTTTTCACAAACAGAAAATCCCCACAACCCCCAGGACCCAGACAGAGAAAGCAGGAGACAGAAGCCGGGGACTCCCAAGCATGCGCCTTGGGGCCATGTACTTGCTTTCTCTTCAAAAATATTTTATGGAGAAAAAATTTACATGCCACACAATTCACCCGTTAATGTGAATTATTCAAAGGTTGTAGCACATTCGCAAGGTGCAATCATTATCACAATCCAAGAATGGAACACTAATCAGAAAGAAACCCTTACCCAGAAGCAGTCACTCTTCATTTCCCCTCAAGTCTCCATACACACCCACTTCCCAGCAGAGCCTAATCTGCTCTGATGCTATGGACTGTTCAATCCTGGACATTTCGTACAAGTGAAATACTGTAACAGGTGGCCTTTTGTGACTGGCCTCCTTCACTCAGCGTAAGGACTGCAAGTTCATCCTTCATCCACGGCGTAACATGCGCCTTTCTTTTTTATCACCAAGTAATACTTCATTATGATTCCAAGCATCACATCCACATTTGACTGGTCCGCTCTCCAGGTACTGGGCCTGCGGGTTGTTCCTGCCTTCTGGCGATTATGATAAAGAATGCTGTTATAAACATGTGTGTACGAGTTTCTGTGTGAACAGTAGTTTTCATTTCTCTTGTTTATACACCTAAAAGGGGAAGAACAGAGCCATATGGTAACTCTATTTAACTTTTTGAGGAACTGCCAGACTGCTTTCCAGAGTGACTGCACCATTTCTCTGAGCAACAGTGTGCGAGGCTTCCGATTTCTCCGTACCTCGCCAGCACTTCTCCCTCTCATCTCTCACAGCCATCTTAGTGGGCCTGCAGTTGATCTCACGGTGGTTTTGATCTGCATTTCTCTGACGGTTAATGATGCCAAGCCTCTTTTTTTTTTAATGGACTTATTGGACATCTTTATATCTTCGAAAAAACGTCAACTTAAATCCACTGAAGTCACTCAGTCATGTCCGACTCTTTGCAACCCCATGGACTGTAGCCCACCAGGCTCCTCGGTCCATGGGATTTTTCCAGGCATGAATATTGGAGTGGGTTGCCATTTCCTTCTCCAGGGGATCTTCCCAACCCAGGGATCGAACCCAGGTCACCTGCATTGTAGGCAAACACTTTACCACCTGAGCTACCAGGGCAGCCTGCCTTAAATCCATTGGCCATTTTTAAATTGAATTAGTGATTTTTTATTATTGAGTTATAAGAATTCCTTATATAAATATTCTGGATATTGGTTCCTAATCAGAAAAATGAATTGCAAAAAAAAAAAAAAACCTTTATTCTCTAATTCTTTTCCTTTCTTGATAGTGTCCTTTGAAGTACAAAGTTGCACATTTTCATGGAGCCCAATTCCCAATTAATCTGTATTTTCCTTTGTTAGGTGCTTTCTTATTCAATGCTCACAGTAATCGTGCAGAGGAGAGTTTACTGATCCCATTCAACAAATAAGGAAAAGGAAGCTCAGAGAAGCAAACGACCCAAGGTCTCACAGGGGACCACGGCACATGGCCCGGCCCTGCCACACGAGTGAACAGAGCAGCTGTGGCCACTGCTCGGAGCTGGGCCATGAATTCAGGCCTCCTGAGCAGGCGAGGCTCAGGCCTTCATATACTCTGGGAGTGTTACTGTGCAATATGGCCAAGCTTTAAACAGACTCCTCAGATATTACACATTTAACATTCTGAGGATGCTGCCACTACCTAAAACAAGGGGATCTGGGGAATCTGTCTTTGGAAGTTATATGAACAGGTAGTGAGTTGGGCGTGTTTTAGGTTTGAGTTTATGATGAAGCTGAAAGTCCTGGATACCAAGTCTGGAAAAGGAGGTAAGTTATTCAGTTGGATTGCGCCTTTTAGGGTTTATATACATGGTGACACACACACCAACCAACACAAAGTATGAGAAGTCATTTAAGATTAAAGGTAGATCTAGGTCTCAGAACTGTTTCTAGCAATGGCAGCCAGATATGAGAGATACCAGAGGACACTGATACACCGTATGAAAAGGAATCACACTGACACATTCGAAGACATTTTGACATAAAAACTGGCCATCTTTGTACTTCTCAGCCACACCAGTACACTGAATCAAAAACTCCCGAATTACTAGAGCTAAAAAGGATTTCACATTTCGTCCAATCCCCTTAATGTAAGTGATGTAACCGATGCACCAACTGTTGACTCGAGTCCTCATGAGAACACTAGCAGAACAGGGCTAAAATGTAAGGGGATGCAGTTTCCGTGCTCTAGTTCCTATTATCAGCCGTTGGACTCTGCTTTTAGCATTGATGGCTCTTCCCCTCTCTCCCCCACAGACCTCCAAGCGGGTTGTGCCGTCCAAGACGCCTCTTCTAAAGGTGTGGAAGTGTGCCCGAGGTTCACTGGCCATCCTCCAAACGGATCGTCCCTAATACCAACTTATTTAAACATCTCAAGTCCATGGAGATAGGTCTGACAGCAAATAAAAGAGGCTCATTTTATGAAGTGAGTTCTGAAGGGATACTGCCAAGCCTTATTTCAAAAGCCAGGCTCCACTTTCCAGTCTAAGAATTAGATGGCTTTCTGCCTGCTGTCTCTGCCTTTCCCCTCTCACTTAGGAAAGAAGGCCAAAGCTGAGCCTCGAGGGACTGCTTCATAAGGAAAAATCGACGCAGGGTACAGTGTCAGGATGGGCCAGTGCAGGTTGGAAGTGGGCTAGCAGAAGGCTTGGGAGAAGAGACGCTGCTTCGCGAGCGGGTTAGGTCAGTCCCCGGGGCCATTTCCCTCCACTGGAAACAGGTTTAAGTGCTGACACGGGGGTTTCCCACAGCTTCTACTAGCCTCCAAAGGCATATTTGTCATCGGAGGCTCTTGATGAAGCTGTACATAAATATCTGACTGTTGTTAAATACAAAACAAAACAAAACAAAAATATTCCACGGGAACCAAATCAAAACCAGCTGTGAGGAAGAGAGGCCAAAAACTCAGTGTCAGTGCAAAAGGCCCAGCAGAAACACTTGTTAATTGCGCTATTTACTTTGCTGAATAGTAAACTGTCATGCCAATGAAGTCATATCACATGAATACAATGTCTTTCATATGACTCTCCAGCTATGGGAGAAATGGGCATTTTATTTTCTAGAATTCTGGTTTCTGTAGTAGATGAGTCAGAATCTGAGTTTTAATTCAGAATCGACCCGTGGGCCCGGGGCCTGTTCATTGCCACTCATAAAAATAAAAAATGAAAAATAAATTATGATTTTTACATCCTATGGTATATAGCTGGTGTGTTAAACTTACTTTTTAAATGATCATTCATGAATCCCTAATTCTGCAGAAAGTGGTGCTTAGCAAAAACACAGCTCTTTTAAAGGAGTGCCATAATTGCAATCCTAAAAAATAACTGTATGACACAGTACCAAGTAGAACGTGTGTGTGTGTGTGTGTGTGAGTCGCTCAGGCGTGTCTGACTCTGTGCGACCCCATGAACCGTAGCCCGCCAGGCTCCTCTGTCCATGGGATTCTCCAGGCAAGAATACTGGAGCGGGTTGCCATTTTCCCCTCCTGGGGATCTTCCCAGCCCAGGGATCAAACCCAGATCTCTCGCGTTGCGGGCAGATTCTTTACCATCTGAGTCACCAGGGAAGCCAAGTAAAACGCAGCCTGAAATGAATGCTGGGATCATGAAACCTGCCAACTTTCGAAACTGAGAATGAACGATTTCAGGCAAGTTGCGTTATGGAATCTTGGAATTTGAACATCTCAAGGATATACCAATATAGCTTTTTTATTAACTCCTATAAATCAGTGTTTTCTCTCTCTGGTTAGACAGAGTTTGAAGCTTATTTGGCATTTCCCACAGCACAATGCTGAACTCACAGCTGGAACTAAAGCAGTACATGTGAGCTGCTACTTGATGAAAAACAACCCTAAGAAGGAAAGTCACAGCAAATTTTATGAAAAGATGGCTAAGTCATTCACAAGTTTGATTAGACTCGGCCTTTGTACAACAAGCTCAGCAGTTTAAACAGTATGTGGTGAGCATGTCAATGGCTCCGTGACTTGGATGTCTTGTGTTTCATCAACTTTAGGGTCATTTCCTCTGGTTCCAACTGGGATAAACGGTCAGCTAGGAGCCATGGGGGACTGGGGTCCATCTTCAAATATGCGAGACCATTCTCAACAGGGTCTTGAAAGTCAAGGTCAGAACTCTGTGCAAAATTCCCTGTTCAGAGAGCAACATTTTAAGAGGGTAAAAAGCTGAGTGAGGCCTCCTAATACCTCATGGGCAGAGTGTACTTACCAAGAGCTAAACTAGCTACAAAGAATCTAGCAATCTCCGCCTAAGACCCTTTCCTTATGAAAAATTTATGAGGTGGGTGTTTTAAAAATTTTCAATCTACGACTTGAGATAAAATTAATTCATCACCACATGCTTTTCAAGTAAGTATTTTCACTGCATCCGGGGTCGACACCTTCTCTTCACCGTACTGAGACAGGAGGACTTTATCTGCCAAACCAAGCTACCAGTTTTGTTCTTTTTCTCCAAGCTGTATCTCCACCCTGTCTCTAATACCATCTAGTCATTTTCACTCATTTATCCCGCCACCTCAAAATCATCACAGCCCAAGAGAAACCGACCTCTGTGAATCTGGCATGCCCTCCCCCAACTACCAGCCCCCTTTTTGCACCCTGCTCCTCACCCCTCTTCCAGCAGACCCAACCTGGCGATCTGTCTGTTCCTCTCAACAGCACTATCGTTAAACTAGCACAAAGGCAATCATTTTTGGATATTCGATGATGGGAGGGTCAATCTCACTAAACGTGGTGGATTCCGTCTTGAATCTCTCTCTCAGCCCATTCTCTCTGTGCCCCTTTCTATGAAAATAAAGGATCTGTAGTCTCTAGTGGGGTCAGTTTTTCATTCCTCCTTCATGAAGGGGCCTTATCTGGGAGAGAGACCACAGATGTTAAGGGAGATGAAAAAGTTTAACAACAATGAAACACTTTCTTTCTTTAAAGTGAAAGGAATTACCCTGCTACAAAATGGATGAACCTAGAAAACATCACGCTAAGTAACAGACATCAGACACAAAGGCCTTAACTTGGTTTGGTTTCAGGCTCTTGAAAGTGAAGTCGCTCAGTCGTGTCCGACTCTTTGAGACGCCATGGACTGTACCCTGCCAGGCTCCTCCATCCGTGGGATTTTCCAAGCAGGAGTACTGGAGGGGGTTGCTATTTCCTTCTCCAGGGGATCTTCCCGAACCAGGGATCGAACCTGGGTCTCCCGCATTGCAGGCAGACTCTTTACTGTCTGAGCCACAATGGAAGCTCATTCAGCCTCTTGATGAAGGTCAAACAGCAGAGTGAAAAAGCTGGCTTAAAATTCAAAACTAAAAAAGCTAAGATCATGGCATCCAGTCCCATCACTTTGCAGTAAATAGGAGAGGGGAAAAGTGGGAGCAGTGACAGACTTTATTTTCTTGGTCTACAAAATCGCTGTGGATGGTATGACTGCAGCCATGAAATTAAGACACTTGCTCCTTGGAAGAAAATCTATGACCAACCTAGGCAGTGTGTTAAAAAGCAGAGACATCACTTTGTTGACAAAGGTCTGTATAGTCAAAGCTGGTTTTTCCAGTTGTCATGTAATGAGAGGGTAACAGGCAGGAAGGCTATGGGCCCCCAAATGGAGGAAACAGGCTGCAAATATCAGACATTAAAAAAAAAAAATCTCTCTCTTGAGTGGCAGGAGGAAACAAACTACAAATATCAAGATTTTTTTCCCTTCTCTATACAAAATTAAAGGAGGTTCCTTTTAAAATTCTGTGTTGCCATAATGACACCTGGTTCTACCTGAACTTAACTTTTCTCAAACCTTGAGCTAACCAATGCATTTTTCTTATGGAAATGTTTTTCTTAAGCTATGTTAATGAACTATGTATTTACCTTCAGTCAGTCAGTTCAGTCGCTCAGTCACGTCTGACTCTTTGGCACCCCATGGACTGCAGCCAGGCCTCCCTGTCCATGTATTTACCTTAGATTCTGTCTTTCTTCAAGTCGGTTTGCCTAAGACTCAGAACCGACTTGACAAACCAGTCTGTTTTATTCAACAAACTAGTATGTTTTACTCATGCAAATGTTCTCTTAAGATATGTTAATGAGACTATGTTATTCCTTGGAAATCCACCTTTCTCCAAGATATACAAGATATATGTCAATCGTTTTATGGTCCGGGATGACTCACCTTGTGCCCATGTTATCTCAAAATGCATGCTGTGGGTGAGGGGCCTGGAGCCACTGTCTGAGTTTTGAGACACTTCCTTTCTCCAATTAGCAGCCTGCTAGTAGGTATATAACTTCCTGCTACAGGCTAGCAGGGGGGCACTCTTTCTGCCCGCTTCTGATGTCTATGTCAGAAGCGTTCTCTATCTCTTTCATACTTTAATAAAACTTTATTACACAAAAGCTCTGAGCGATCACACCTCGTCTGCTTTTGAACTGTGGTGTTGGAGAAGACTCTTGAGAGTCCCTTGGACTGCAAGGATATCAAACCAGTCCATCCCAAAGGAAACTGATTCTGAATATTCATTGAAAGGATTGATGCTGAAGCTGAAGCTACAATACTTTGGTCACATGACATGAAGATCCAGCTCATTGGAAAAGACCTTGATGATAGAAGAAATTGAAAGCAAATGGAGAAGGGGGCAGCAGAGGATGAGGTAGTTGCATAGTACCACCGAGTCAATGGACATGAGTTTGAGCAAGCTCCGGGAGATGGTGATGGACAGAGAAGCCTGACGTGCTGCAGTCCGTGGGGTTGCAGAGTCAGACATGACTGAGTGACTGGACAGCAACAACACGTGACATATCCAGGATGGGAAAATCCACAGAGACAGAAGGGAGGTTAGTGGTCTCCAGGACTGGAAGGAAGGAGGAGGCGGGAGGGAGGAGTGACAGCTCAGTGGGCACAAAGCTCCTTTTTGTGGGGATGAAAAGTACTAAGCTCGACAGTGACAGTAGCAGGACTGTGAATGTACTAAGAGCCACTGAACTGGACATGCTGAGAGGGCGGACTTCACGGTACGTGACTTGTAAGTCAATAAAGCTGTTATTGAAAAGTGCATTCAGGGTCTCCCTGGTGGCTCAGTGGTTAAGAATCCGTCTGCCAAAGCAGGAGACACGGGTTCAATCCCTGAGTCAGGAAGATCCCAGCGGCCGCGGGGCAGCTAAGCCCGTGTGCCACAGCTACTATGCCGGCGCGATAGAGCCTGGGAGCCGCAGCTACGGAAGCCCGCATGCCCCGGAGCCTGTGCTCGGCAACAAGAGAGGCCGCCACAGTGAGAAGCCTGCGCGCTGCAGTGAACAGCCCCCCTCATCACAACCAGAGGAAGCCTGTGCGAAGTATCAGACCCCGTGTGGCCAAACAAAAGCAAACAAAAAAACAGTCTCTGATATCGGATGACTCCAACTAAATGCTCAAGATCTGAGTAACATACTTTAGACTCCTGGCCTCTGAGACCTTTATTCCAAGGACACCCTGGCCTCCCTCTCCTGTTCCACTCCTTCCCCATGCTTTCCCTGCCCAAATCTTCTTTTCAGAGACAGCCTACTTATCCTATCCCAACTAACTGGAAAATCTGGTCCCTTCCAAGGAAAGCTTTTTGTTGACATAGTTACTCCTCCAGGCAGGAGTAACTGTTCTCTCAGCACCTAATATGCAAATGTCTAAAGCGTTTTTTGCTGACATTAGAGTTCAGTAGTCGCGTCTCTGATGCACACACTGTGAGCTTGTCTCGCTAAGTTTTATATTCAGTTACGAGCACAGTGGACTGCTAGAGTTTTCAAAAGATGTTCAGTAAAGGATTTCTCTTTTGCAAAACTAGCACTGTACAAACATTTTATAAACAATGTATAAAATGATACTGTCACATATAATTATCTGGTTGAATCTTTTGCAAGTGTCATGTTGATGAATGAAATCAGTGAGTCCAAGAAGAGAATTCACTGGGCATTCCTCATTGCATTGCTTCCCTGGTGGCTCAGAGGGTGAAGTGTCTGCCTGCAATGTGGGAGACCCTGCGTTCAATACCTGGGTAGGGAAGATCCCCTGGAGATGGAAATGGCAATCCACTCCAGTATTCTTGCCTGGAAAACCCCATGGACAGAGGAGCCTGGTAGGCTACGGTCCATGGGGTCACAAAGAGTCAGACACGACTGAGCAACTTCACTTTCTTTCTTTCTTTCACTGCATTGCCAAAACAAGTTGGGACTTTTCCATATGGGATGCAGAAGTTTGTATCTTTATTACTGAACATCTGTAAATGTACTGAGAGTCAACTATGCAAATCAGCACAAGACCTTCACGCAGGTATGTGGATACCTTTTGATATTCATATTTATTCACACACATTTTTCACAGTAAAGTAGAATACCATAGGCAAGACAATGATTTTAGTTGCTAGGAGGTCTGCTGGTAAGCATTCTTTTTTAAAAAGATAGTCCTATTTCAAATTTTTGAAGAAAAAGAATAATCCTTTTCTAAGATAGGGGTTGCAAACTCCAATATCAATAAGAGTCATCAACTGAAAAGCATCTTCAAAACAGCACCGTCACTTAAGAATATCTTTCGGGCAAGAAAGCAACAGCAGTGTTTGTCTCCACGAAGGGAACTGGCTGGTGAGGGCAGGTGTAGAAGGAAGGTTTCCTTTCCACACAGTGTTTTTATGCCTTTAAAACCTTGAATCAAGCACATTATTTAATCTATAAAATTGGCTTTTTGGCTCCAGCCAACTATCACTATTAAGGAATGCAGGCCTGGGGTTGCCAGATCGGATCTTTCAAAGAAGCTGGAAATGGGAAAACTCACATTTTTATGTAAAACTCATAATTTTTAAAATGTTGGCTTCATTCAGAATTTAACACATGGGAGGCCAAACAAAACACACGTGTGAGCCGTATCTGGTCACAGGCCAACCAGTTTACCATCTCTAATCTAAAACCTATGTGTGGCTTATGACTGCAAAACTATAAATGTACTTTAATGGAGGAAAACTTCAGAATGAAAACTCAGACTGTGGATGAGGTCACTCCCCCTTCCTGCCCTACCATCTCACTGCTGTTGCTTTCTTAAACTGCCCCTTCGCCTTCTGGGTCTTCGAAAAGGCAACTAATGTTTGACCAACCAAAACGCAAAACAAGCCACGTTTGATCAATGAATATACCCTTTATCCTAGCATCCGGTCTGTTTTTAAAGAGTGAAACATGGTAGGCGTCGGCGATGGGGTTGATATCAAGTTGCAATTCTTCCAGGCAACCAAAGAGAAGTATGTGAATTATTTCTACGTGGGTGGAAAAATTCCCCCCGCCAACTAGTCAAACGCCCCTAGTCCCTCACCATCAGCCCTGCTCAGGAGACAAAGTGCAGCCTTGATCAATCTAACATTCTGAACCTTCTCTGGGAAGCCAATCCCAGCGCTGTGGAAAATCTCACCGTCTCTTAAAGGCCTGCAGAGACGCCAGTCATCCGCTGAGAGTGAGGCTAAGAGACTCTGTGTGGGCCTGATCACAGGTCACAAGTGGAAGACTGCCTCTGCTGGCTGCCCAGAGGACACCGGGGCAAGACAAAGAAGAATCGCTTTCGGTTCTACGACAAGCACTAGAGAAGTGCCATCATACCACTATGGTGAGGTGAAAACTCTTACTTCTATCTGCTGAGAGCTTCGGGAGATTTCATTTCGGCATTTCTGTGTGGTTTTCCTACCCTCGGGGATAGGTCCACTCTTATAAACAGCAGTCTTTTCACCACTAGCGAGTCCGGTGGTGGGCTAGCCCACCATTCACTAACCCCTGGGGCCTCCCCCAGTAGTAAGGATACACAACCCCAGATGGTAATCAATGAACAGGACTAGGGGGTGATGGTAATTCTACAAATGTCCTGCTCCCAAAGGACACAGGCACCCAAGCTTTTCTTATGTTACTTGAGGAAATGCTATGACAGGCCACGTTTTCCTAAGAGCTTCTTTACCCAGGTTACTGTGGGAGAGGGCTGAGTCAGGGGGATGTGTTGATTTAATCTCATTCATCCGTCTTGAGGGATTCCCTGGTAGCTCAAACGGTAAAGAAGTCCCCTGCAATGCAGGAGACCTGGGTTCAATCTCTGCATCGGGAAGATCCCCTGGAGAAGGGAATGGCAACCCACTCCGGTATTCCTGCCTGGAGAATCCCATGGACAGAGGAGTCTGGCAGGCTACAGTCTATGGGCTCGCAGAGTCAGACACGACTGAGCAACTAAGCATCCACCTTGAGGAACTGTTTTGCCAAGTGACCGGGCAGTGCCACACATACAGAGCGTACTATTTTCTGAGAACAGCAAGCATTTGGAAAAGCAAAATGATCATCTACCCTGTAATCCCAGTCTTTAACAAACAAACAAACCACGATTATAGCAACCCAGGAAATTAAGATTTGCAAAATATTCTAAATGGCAAGCAAAACAAAACTCTCTTAGGTTGTAACTGAGGAAGCAACCTCATGGTGGGCTTCAGGGGCCCAAGAGGATGGATTCGCTTGTGAAACAAAAACCAGGTGTGTTCTCGATGAACATGGCTGGAGTCCAGTGTCTCCCCTGACTTGCATTTTGATGTACGGACATCACAGCCAACTCTGCATCGGCCACAGGCATGCTGCTCGACAGAAAGAGCCGGGATGCTTGGGAATCGATAACCCGCAGTCTCTCATCAGCAGTTTTGTGCATTTGGCACTCACCACACAGCAACCTGCACACAGCAGCATCCAGCCACTGCAAGAGGCTCACTGACTCATGACTAGCAGACCGACTGAGCAATTTGGTTCTAAGGAGAACATTCATAATTAACCACTTCCTTCCTTTTCTGTAAATCTGAATACCAAACAGGCTTTAGACACGTCTGTCTTCTGAACAAGATGCTTGTCTTAAGTCTTACCTCAGCAGCCTGGGTCTCTTGATGCAGCAACGTAAGACCGGTCAAGTCCTCTAAGAAGGAATGTGAAGAATTGAACACCTTCGCCAGGAAGTTAAATCCTTCTCGTTCATACTGATCTAGAACCTGTAAAGACATTTATGAGTGAAAGTGTTAAGTCAGTCCTGTCTGACTCTTTTTACCCCATGGACTACAGCCCTCCAGGCTCCTTTGTCCATGGAATTCTCCAAGCAAGAATACTGGAGTGAGTAGCCATTCCCTTCTCCGGGAGATCTTCCTGACCCAGGGACTGAACCAGGGTCTCCTGCCTTGCATGTGGATTCTTTACTGTCTGAGCCACCAAGGAAGTATATTAGATATATGTTAAGGAGGAGGTAGGATTTAAATGCATATTAAAAGATTTTTACTTCTAATAATCACCTGTCCAAAAATGGAACTAAAACAAGAATTAAAAATTAAATATGGGAAAAATCAATCTGTCAGGCAAAAACCTGTGAGGGTTTACTATTTATCATTTCCCTTTCTTAGAAAGAATGACAATACCATCTTCCAATTTAGATGACAGTATTTATCAGACAAAATAAGTTACATGCAAATTCACTAAAAATTCTAGAAGAGTAGAGGTTGCTGATTCTAAAGTTCACTTTTTAGGAGAAAAGTAAAAGAGAATTATTTCCTTGTGTATTGACAGATGAATGGATAAAGAAATCGTGGTACGTATATACCATGGAATACTAGCCATAAAAAGGTGTGAATTTGAGTCAGTTGAAACTGGGTGGATGAACCTAGAGCTTGTTATACAGAGTGAAGTAAGTGACAAAGAGAGAAACAAATACTGTATATTAACGCATATCCATGAAATCTAGAAAAATGGTACTGATGACTCTATTTGCAGGGCAGGAAGGATGGACTCATGGACACAGCAGGGGAAGGAGAGGGTGAGACAAATTGAGAGCGTAGCACTGAATTATATCCACTATCACGTGTAACAGAGATGGCCAGCAGGAAGCTGCTGCGCAACATAGAAGGTTAGCCACGCTCTGTGCTGGCCCAGAGGGGTGGGATGAGGCTGCTGTTGAGACAGAGGCTCAAAAGACGGGCAGCACGTGTATATTCATAGCTGATTCACGATGCTGCATGGCAGAAACACAACACTGTAAAGCAATTACCCTCCAATTAAAATAAATTAATAAAAGAACAAACAAGCAAAATTATAGGCAAGAGAAGAGCCAAGAAAAAAGTATTTTAAGGATAAAGGGAAACGAAGGGACAAAAGGTGGGAAATGAGACCCACCAGTTAGTCAAATCCATTAAAAATGATTTTTTTAATGTAAAAATGAATTTCACCAGGCGTATCACAAAAATGCCGCCCAAACAGCCAATAAACTTATGAAAAGTTGCTCAACATTACAAGTGACAGCTAAAAACTGCAATGAACCAATGAACGACTGCTTTGTGCCCACCAGAGTGGCTCAGATGAGCAAGACAGAAAACAGCAAGCGCTCACAAGGATGCGGAACAACCACTATTCTCACGGGAAGACAAAATAAGATGACCGCCTTAGGCGTTTAATATTTATATGCCCTGTGATCAAGAGATTCTTAAAGAAGGCTGAGTGCTGAGAATCAGTGCTTTTGAACTGCAGTGTTGGAGAAGACTCTTGAGAGTCCCTTGGCCGGAAAGATCAAACCAGCCCATCCTAAAGGAAATCAGTCCTGAATATTCATTCGAAGGACTGATGTTGAAGCTGAAGCTCCAATACTCTGGCCACCTGATACGAAGAGCTGACTCATTTGAAAAGACCCTGATGCTGGGAAAGATCGAAGGCAGGAGGAAAAGAGGACAGCAGAGGATGAGATGGTTGGATGGCAACACTGATTTAATGGACATGAGTTTGAGCAAGCTCTGGGAGATGAAGGACAGGGAAGCCTGGTGTGTCCACGCGGTTGCACAGACTCAGACATGACTGGGCAACTGAACAACACCAACCAACAAAAAAATGTGCACAGAAGTGCATCAGAAGACCTGAACAAAAGTGTCCACAGCAGCACCATTCACGACAGCCCCAGCAAGAACTCCAGTGTCCATCAACAGGAGACTGAATTAACAAACTGTGGCTTATTCATGCAATGGACTCACACAGAGACATGCAAATGTACGACAACTGCAAGCAGCAATACAGATGATTCTCACAAACAACGTTAAACAAAAGAAGGGAGAAGCAATGTACACTACAGGATTACAACAACATAAAGTTTTCTTAAAAAAATGAACCTGTGCTGTTAGAAGTCAGGAGTGTGGTGATGCAGTGAGGGACTGGAACTGGAATAGGGCACAGGGGAGGGTCTGAGGTGCTGGTAACTTTTTCTCTTTTATCTGGGTTCTGGTTACAAAGATACACCTGGTAAAAACTATCAAGCACTCTGTCATATGTACATTGTCCTTTGATCAAAAGATCAAAAGAGGGACTTCCCTGGTGACGTAGTAGATAAAAACCTGCCTGCCAGTGCAGGGGACAAGGTTTGATCCCTGGTCCAAGAAGGCTCCACATGACACAGAGCAGCTCAGCCTGTGGACCACAGCTGTGAACCTGCGTGCCCCGACTGCCGAGCCCTTGCGCCCTAGAGCCTCTGCAACAAGAGCAGCCAGCACAACGAGAACCCCCGTTCGCTGCAACCAGTGAAAGCTCACACAAAGCCACAAAGACCCAGTGCAGCCAAAAGCAAAAAATATCAGAAGATAGGAGACCGGTAGGTAGTCTTTTGAGGAGAACAATATAAGAACATGACTGCTTAGAAGTGATTACCACACTGAGGAATTCAACGATCACAGAAACTGTGAATTACAGAAGGTGAAGGAATTCATAGGGCCTGGACTCCATCTCAGGCCTGTTCATGCTGACCATGCTCGGCCACCGTTCCAATGGACTCTGAACTCTGTGTTTAGTGCCTATGAAAACAAACAGCAACAGAAGGATAAGACCCCCTCCAGACAGGGGAACCTTGAAGATCGTATCTAGGTTACTCATCGCCTAAGAGAAAACATACACTCATCACCCCTTCCTCCAGACAGGCCATAAATTTTTCTGTATCAGTCGGAGTGTAACCTTGGGTTTATTGATTATTGGCTAACTGTTTGACTGAGCACATGAGCACATAGCATGTGAACGATGGGGTTATTGGGACTGTGTATTTTCCCTGGTCTATGGAAGTCTCAAGGAATTTGGAGTGGTGAGTTCAGACACGTACACGTGGGGTACCAAAGATTTTCAGAAATGCTGGTTGGGGTCCTTGGCTAAGAGGAGACTCTGCCTTGGGCCCGCCGGTGTAATAAACTGCACTCCACTATCTGCACTGTCCTTCTGAGTGAGTTTGTTTCCCGGAACGCGTGGCTACAACAAAGGTACATAGTGAACCAGAATGCCTTGGAAATTCTCTCAAAACTCAGAGTAAATAAAGAGACAACTGCTTCAAATACACAGCAGACACTGATGATACATCCCAGAAATCAACACATGAACGGAAAGGTTGGAAAAGCAATGACACAAAATAAAGAAGAATTTTTTTTAAATGTCTCCTTGCAGAAATGAAAATGTAGAAGTCCTTCAATCCAGCAATTCCACTTCAAAGACTTTTCAAAGAATTTTTGCTGTTGTTGAGGCTTGCGGAATTGTGATCCCCTCCCCGCTTCCAATATTCTTTAGTACTGAGACGGTAACAGGCAGGAAGGCCAGGGGTCTCCAAATGGAGGAAACAGGCTGCAAGTGTCAGACATTTTTTCTCTCTCTCTTGAGCGGCAGGAGGAAACAAACCACTAGTGTTACATTTTTTCCCCTTCTCTATACAAATTTAAAGCGAGGTTTCTTTTAAAATTCTATGTTGCCATGATGACACCTGGTTACACCTGAACTGAACTTTTCTCAAACCTCGAGCTAACCAATATATTTTTCTTATGGAAATGTTTGTCTTAAGCTATGTTAACAAACTATGTATTTACCCTAGACTCTGTCTTCAAGTAGGTTGCAAACCAGCATGCAAACAAACCAGTATGTTTTATTCATGCAAATGTTCTCTTAAGCTATGTTAACGAGAATGTATTTACTTGGAAACCTACCTTTCTTCAAGATTCTTGTCAATCATTTTATGGCTGGGGACAACTCACCTTGTGCCAATGTTATCTCAAAATGCATGTTGTGGGTGAGGGGCCTGGTGCCATTCTCTGAGTTTTGAGACATTTCCTTTCTCTAATTAGCAGACTGTAGTAGCTATATAACATGCTGCTAAAGACTAGCAGAGGGGCACTCTTTCTGCCCCCTTCTGATGTCTATGTCAGAAGCTTTCTCTATCTCTTTCATACTTTCAGTTAAAACGTTATTACACAAAAGCTCTGAGCAGTCAAGCCTCGTCACTGGCCCTGGACTGAATTCTCCTCTGGAGCCCAAGTATCCTGGCATTTTTCGTGGTTCAGCAACAACCTTTCAATATTCAGCTATTTTTTCTTTAATAAGGTGATTATTTTAAAGAAAATCTGATGATGAGCATGTTGACTCTTCAGTGGCATGCCCACCCCATCCCCACTTAAATCCTGCTTGTTGTTGGTCAGTCGCTCAGTCTTGTCCAACTCTTTTCGGCCCCATGGACTGTAGCCCACCAGCCTTCTCTGTGCATGAGATTTCCCAACCAAGAATACTAGAGTGGGTTGCCATTTCCTTCTCCAATATTTTGCTTGCATGGGCACAAAGGCTGATGCACAAGGATACTCACAGCAACACCATTTGCAACAACAAAAGATTCGAAATAACCACCCCTTTAAAGGTGCTGACTAACTAAACTGCAGTATATTTACGGTCAAAGACATAATCAGGGTGCATGAAAAGAATGAGGCATTTCTACAGTACTGACATAAACTGACTTCCAAGACAGAGACATATTAAAAAGCAATATCCAGACCATGAATCTAGTACTGATGCTTTTAAAATAAAGGGGGAGGAGAGGAAGCAAGGGAAATGCACATATGCAGGGGCTTGTTTTCGCATATAGTACCCCTGGAAGGACAGACACACACACACACATACGCCTGACAACAAGCAGTTGCTGTTGTATATTCTTTTACACTACTTAAGTGTTTTTAGACCATGTGCACATATTATCTATTCATATAATATCATAATCTCAAATTATTTTTATTTATTTTTTCCTTTGGTGCCAGAGAAAGGTCTTAAAAGAAAAGGATGAAGAACTCTAACGTCCTAATGAGGAAGCTGGAGCTGGAGGGGAGCAGTGGCTCCTCGTGGGCACAGGAAGTGTGTAGGTAGGGACCAGGGAAGTGGCCGCAGTGCTAAGTTAAGGAGAATAAGGAGCTGGGTGCTGGGGAGCTCTAGGGTCTGGACAGTAAAGTCCAGTGAGGGCCAGTCAGCTCTGGGGTCAGGCGGTGAGGTCATCTGCTGCCAGAGAAGGGGACGTGGTGGGCCATGGAGCTGGAGGAGGGTAGTGATGGTCTGGGACAGCGGGGCGAAGAATGGGAGAGGGGCAGGTGGTTAGCGGTGCACCAAAGTGCTGACAACCTAAAACCCCCATTCAAGACAAAAATCATGAGTTTGGTGAGAAAGATATTTAACAATCCATCAAAGCTTGGGGACTGGCCAGAAAGGGTCAAATAATTTGAGGCGCTAGTGAGTAATTAAAAGACAGCTGCTTCTTGGAAGGAAAGCTATGACAAAACTAGACAGCATATTAAAAAGCAGAGACATCACTTTGCCGACAAAAGTTTGTATAGTCAAAGCTGTAATTTTTCCAGTAGTCATGTACAGATGTGAGAGTTGAACCTAAAGAAGGCTGAGTACTGAAGAATTGATACTTTTGAAGTGTGGTGCTTGAGAAGACTCTTGAGAGTCTCTTGGACAAGAAGGAGATCAAACCAGTCAATCCTACAGGAAATCAACCCTGAAAATTCATTGGAAGGACTGATGCTGAAGCTGAAGCTCCAATACTTTGGCCACCTGATGCGAAGAGCCGACTTATTAAAAAACTCCCTGAAACTGGCAAAAATTGAGGGCAGGAGGAGAAGGGGGTGACAGAGGCTGAGATGGATGGATGGCTGCTGCTGTTGCTAAGTCGCTTCAGTCGTGTCCGACTCTGTGCGACCCCATAAACGGCAGCCCACCAGGCTCCCCCGTCCCTGGGATTCTCCAGGCAAAAACACTGGAGTGGGTTGCCATTTCCTTCTCCAATGCATGAAAGTGAAAAGTTGACAGTGAAGTCGCTCAGTCGTGACCGACTCTTAGCAACCCCATGGACTGCAGCCTACGAGACTCCTCCATGGGATTTTCAAGGCAAGAATACTGGAGTGGGGTGTCATTGCAACACCGATTTAATGGAGATGAGTTTGAGCAAACTCTGGGAAATGGTGAAGGACAAGGAAGCCTGGTTTGCTGCAGTCCATGGGGTCGCAAAGAGTTGGACACGACTGAACAACAGAAGTGAGTAGTCATGAAGGGGCCTGAGGTTTTTGAGCACAGACCTGCAGGCGGGAGGTACAGAGAAGTGGAATCCTGGAGAGCTGGAGGAGCAGAGGGGACTCTTACATGCCAAGGCATCAACAAAGTACAGTCTTTGGCTGATTAGCCACAGTAAATTAATTGGACAACCCAGTGCCTGGATAAAAAAGCATTTAATAACTGAATTCCTCAGTAATTACAAGATTCTTTACAAACCAGAATGTTATCTCAGGAAAAATGTGCATAGAAATTAGGTGACCCTTTTCAAAATGCCAAGAGCTCTGTGTTTAGTGATCATCCCATTTCTTTTAAAGAGAGATGACAGTAATATTGCTATTTTTCAATTGACATCTAGTTCATTTATAATGTTGTGTTAGTTTCAGATGTACCGCAGAGAGAGTGGTTCATATATATGAATTCTTCTTCAGATTCTTTTTGCTTATAGGTTATTATAGAATAGTGAGTGGAATTCCCTGTGCTATGTACAACAGGTCCTTGCTGGTCATCTGTTTTATATGTAGTGGCTTGTGTATGTTAATCTCAAGCTTCTAATTTATCCACAGCCCTGTTACCATAATCATAAGTTCTCTCTGTTAATCGTAAGTTTTCTCTGTGTGTGGAAGTCTGTTTTGCAAATAAGTTCATTTGTATCTTTTTTGTTTTAGATTCCACATATATGCAATATCATATGATATTTGTCTTCCTCTGTCTCCCTTCACTTAGTATGATAATGTCTAGGCCCATCCAGTGATCACTTATTTCTGAGTGAACTATTCAATGCATTAAACAGCTTCTTTCTGCCAGGTTTCCAGTAAGGCAAAAAAAAAAAAAAAAGACACGGGAATGAAAAATGGACAAAAGCTTTGATAAAAAAAAAAAAAAAAAAAAATGGAGTAACTCCAGAGATGACTCTTTGTTGGACCTTAATTAAACCTGGAGATTTCAAGCCTGTGTTTCCACAGATAATTTTGTAGTGCTACAAATCTGGACGAAGTGGAAAAAACGAATGGCCAGGGCAGAATGAGTGAAGGCCTTCCCCATAATCAGGATGTACAGAAAGTTTGATGCTGAAACATTATTAATAGCTCTGGCTTGAAAAATATGTGGAAAAACTTAACCCTCCAGGGGCATATTTAATCATGCAAGAGTTTTCCAGTATTCCCTTTATGTGCTGGGAAGTTAATCTGTGTTACGAGTATAAGCAGCTTATAAAATGTAGGAGGATTTTTTTCCTCCTCCACAAACAGCTCACCCTTAAAGGAGAAAAAAATGTGTTTTAAATTATCAAAAAAAAAGAAAAGAAAAAACTATCACAATGAATTTGAGCACTGCCAACAACCTGTCATAAAACATAAAACATATAATACCTCTTAAGTAAATTATATAATATGTGGTCTTATACACATTACATTTTGGAAGGTCATAAGTATTCTAAAGATACTAGGACAGTTTGCTAAGTAGAGAAATAATAACTCCTTTAAAGATATGGATCCTTTCCTGATGGACACAATTTTCCTTACTTAACTATGGCAACCCACCCCCGTATTCTTGCTGGGACATCTCATGGACAGAGGAGCCTGATGTGCTACAATTAGTGGGGTCACCAAGAGTCGGACACAAATGAACAACAGCAAGGCTATGCCACTCTCCATGGCACGCTGACTTGCCATGGGCATTGAAGGAGATGCTCTGCTTCACTGTCTTGGTAATCTGGCGCTGATCACTTCTAAATATCAACCAGATGCTTGGTAACTTTGTTTCTATTTCTGTATATGTCTGTGATATAAACCAGATAATGGATAAGAAAACAGCTTCCTATGGAAATGCAGCTATCATCTTAACTAATCAGTTGCTGTTAACTTCCTCTGTTTAGACACAGGCTTTACAACGTTAAAATTTTAAAAAGGAGGACAGTTCTGAGTTCAAGATACATAATAGCAGGGGATGATTCATGGGTGGAAGAGTGGGAGGTACAAACGATTCAGTACAAGACAGGTTACAAGGACATATAGTACAACGTGGGAGATAGCCAATATTTTGCAATAATTGCAAATAGAGTATAACCTTTCAAAAATATATAAAATTTTTTAAAAAGTGAGTCTGAAAAGATATAAATGATATTTTAAAGTTAACTAGTTCTTTCCTGTAAACTGATCTAATTTCATAATGTAAATAAAAATATAAACAAAGTTTAGAAAACATACCAGTATGTCAAAAACTATAGCATTAATCAGGATAATACCTGGCATGTCAAAAACACAGTACAGATAACTCTCTTGTTCTTTTCCTAATGTCATTGTATAGTGTCCATTTTTCTTAGGTATCCAAATCTAAAACGGGTACAATGGTAATTTAGAGGATATGGGAGATTTTAAATCAAAATGTTGAATAGCTTTCAAGTTTCAACAATGGAATAAGAGTTCCGACTTACAGTGCAACACACAACTATACTAAAAAAAGAAGCCAAATAATATTGTATCTTGGTGTTGTCACATACCAAACTCAGAAATCTACTGAGGTTAATTGAGCAGAAGGAAAGAGACTGAAAATTGGGAGACAACATGCAATGGGCAGTGATTTGCCAACCGTGGGCAAAACTTCGTCTTTCTGAGTCTGCTCATCGCTACAACGGGTTTGTCTGTTGCTTAGTCGTGAAGTTGCGTCTGACTCTTTGCAATCCCGTGGACTGTGGTCCACCAGGCTCCTCTGTCCATGGGAAGAATACCGGCGTGGGTTGCCATCTCCTCCTCCAGGGGATCTTCCTGACTCAGCAACTGAACCTGCGTCTCCTACACTGGCAGGAGGGTTCTTTACCACTGAACCACTGGGGAAAACCTACAGTGGGGATAAAACTCCAAGCCTATCTGTTCACTTAGATTAAAAAAAAAAAAAGATTTTATGACTCCAATCACTGACTAAGAATGGTTTACGAAGGACAATAAAAACGCTATTCCTTTATTACCTTTTCTGCACTTATTCTCATGATATAATTATTATCACCTAATAGGGTGTGATACATACAGCAAATACATGACAAAATGACACACAGTGACATTGAGAAAATATCAGAGTAAGGATCTCTGAAAATACTCTCTTCCATAAATGAGGCGTATTTATTTAAGAAAAGCAGCTGTAAAAATAAGGTTTGTGGCATTTTAACTTGACCAATTCCCACCCCTTTTCCCCTTCTAGCTTGACTGTAGCCTTGAAAACCAACACCATCACAGTGAAAACTAGGCTGGTAGCCAGCGGAGGAGGCACATCGGTGCTCTGAAGGAGCTGTGGACCCCATGTTCAGAAAATTGCCACCTGTTTGTAGGGAAGACCCCACTCACTGGCTGTCTTTATTTGACTTGACTCAGAAATCACTGTATGTGAAAGCCTTTTTCCAGGTACCAGTTGTTGAAAAGTATCAGGAGCAACTGTTTAACACTGATCTGCTGAGGTGGTAAGTGACAGTTAAAGCAACAATAAGCTGACCAAAAAGCTTAAAAGGAAAATCTGGTGAATCCCACAGTCTTAGGTATCTAGAAGATAACACAGGAGCATAGAGCTAGGTGCATGCCCTAAGTCACACATGTGCTCAGGAAAGATCTGAGAAGGCCTAAGCTCTCACCGCTAGCTGATCAGGAGGATCTGGGCAGGTAGGAGACGAACAGTAAGGCAGAGTCCCTAACTGCCCAGGCGAGCACTGAAGACACGCCCCACCACACACAGAGCCCCCAACAAAGAGTGGAGGGGCTTACTGGTTCTGTTAGGGGAAGCACACTGATTGAAACCGCCCACCCTGGCCAGGCACCATCATAACCATTTGCATGAGTTGTTTTAGGACAGGAGATCCTGATAAGGAATACGGAACTAATAAGCCACCAACCCGAAGAGTTTAGGAAAGGTCGAAAGGAGACACCACGTGTCTGTCCACTTCCCAGAATCCCTCTTGCTAGCATCCATTTTGGCAGAGCGACGCGTGCACCACCAGGAGAGACTCTGAATTAGAATGATTGGCCAAAGGCCACCTGGAAACTAATCCCATCACCATAAAACCCGAGACTGCGAGCCACGCGGCAGAGCAGTTCTCCTGGGTTCCCTTACCCTACTGCTCTCCACCCGGATGCCCTTTCCCAATAAAATCTCTTGCTTTGTCAGCACATGTGTCTCCTTGGACAATTCATTTCCAAGTGTTAGAAAAGAGCCCAGTTTTGGGCCCTGGAAGGGGTCCGCCTTCCTGCAACAGTTCCAGGCATTTCAGGAGATCTCTGTCCAGTCGTTAAATGGCCACTAAGTTAACTGGGCATAAAGGGCCACACAGGACAAAGACTACAGACCTAACGAGATTAGCTTAGAGGAGTCACTGAATAACAAACAGCAGGAGCAGCAAGGAATGGCAACAAACCTTAGAGAAGGAAGAAAATCCAGTTCCCAGAACTTCTGCACTAGATTGTTGAAGATGTCCAGCTCTCAACAGAAAATCACCAGTTATGCAGAGAAACAGGAAAGTATGTCCCCCACACAAAACGAAAAGGAAATCAGTCTACAGAAACTGTCCCTGAGGACCCTACTAGACAAAGACTTGAAACAGCTATTTTAAGTATGTTCAAATAACTAAAAAAAATCATGTAAAAGTAACTAAAGGGAAGTATGAGAATGCTACCTCACCAAAATACAGAATACCAATAAAGGGAAATCATAAAAAAACAACAACAACAACAACACCACCCAAGAGACATTCTGGAATTGAAAAACACAACTGAAAAATTCATGACTCTCAACAGCAGATTTGGGTTAGCTGAAGAAAGAATTACTGAACATGAAGATAGGTCAATTGAGACTATCCAGTTTCAAAACTCTTTCAAAAAATTGCAGAGGAAGGAACACTTCTAAACTCATTCTATGAACCCACCATCACCCTGATACCAAAACCAGACAACAACATAGAAAAAGAAAATTATAGGCGAATATTACTGATGAACATAGATGCAAAGATCGTCAACAAAATTCTAGCAAACAGAATTCAACAACACATTAAAAATTTCAAACACCGTGATCAGCTGGGTTTATTCCAGGGATGCAAGGATTCTTCCATATACACAAAGCAATCAATGTGACATACCATATTAACAAACTGAAAGATAAAAACCATATGATAATCTCAAGAGATGCAGAAAAAGCCTTTGACAAAATTCAGCACCGACTTATGATTAAAATTCTTCAAAAAATAGGCACAGAAGGAACCTACCTCAACACAGTTAAATCCGTTTATGGTAAGCCCATAGCAAATTGTATTTTCAGTGGTGAAAACCTGAAAGCATTCCCTGTAAGATCAGGAACAAGACAAGGGTGCCCACTCTCACCAATATTATTCAACATAGTTTTGGAAGTCCTAACTATGGCAATCAGAGAAGAAAAAGAAATAAAAGGAATCCAGACTGGAAAAAAAAAGAAATAAAGCTCTCACTGTTTGCAGATGACATGATACCATACACAGAAAACCCTAGAGATACTATCAGAAAATTACTAGAGCTAATCAGTGAATTTAGCAAAAATTGTGGGAAACAAAATCAATACACAGAAATCACTTGCATTCCTATATATCAACAATGAAAACTCAGAAAGAGAAACTAAGGAATCAATCCCATTCACCACTGCAACAAAAAGAATAAAATATCTAGGAATAAACCTACCTACGGAGACAAAATAAGTGTATACAGAAAATTATAAGGCACTGATGAAAGAAATCAAAGACAACATAAACAGATGGAGAGATATTCCATGTTCCTGGGTTAGAAGAATCAATATTGTGAAAATGACTATACTACGAAACGCAATCTACAGATTCAATGCAATTCCTATCAAACTACCAATGGCATTTTTCACATAACTAGAACATAAAATTTCACAATTCATATGGAAACACAAAATTCCCTGGACAGCCAAAGCAGTCTTGAAAAGGACAAATGGAAGTGGAGGAATCACCTTTCCTGACTTCAGATTATACTACAAAGCTACAATCATTAAGCCTCTATAGTACTGGCACAAAAACGGAAACACAGACCAATGGAACAAGATAGAGCGCCCAGAAATAAACCCATGCACCTATGGGTACCTTATTTTTGACAAAGGAGGCAAGAATATACAATATAAAAGAGGCTAAGATAGCCTCTTCAGTGAGTGGTGCTGGGAAAACTGGGCAGCTACATGGAAAAGAATGAAATTAGAACACTTCCTAACACCATACACAAAGATAAACTCAAAATGGATTAAAGACCTAAATGTAGGACCAGAAACTATAAAACTCATAGAGGAAAACATAGACTACTCGATGACATAAAGCAAGATTCTCTATGAACCACCTCCTAGAGTAACGGAAATAAAAACAAAAATAAACAAGTGAGACCTAATTAAACTTAAAAGCTTTTGCACAGCAAAGGAAACTATAAACAAGGTGAAAAGATAATCCTCAGAATGGGAGAAAATAATAGCAAATGAAACAACTGACAAAACATACGAGCAGCTCATACAATTCAATATCAGAAAAACAAACAACGCAATCAAAAAGTGGGGAAAAGACCTAAACAGACATTTTTCCAAAGAAGACATACAGATGGCTAATAAACACATGAAAAGATGCTCAACATTGCTTATTATTAGAGAAATGCAAATCAAAACTACGAGATATCACGTCACATTGGTCAGAATGGCCATCATGAAAAAGTCTACAAACAATATATGCTGAAGAGGGTATGGAGAAAAGGGAACCCTCTTGCACTGTTGGTGGGAATATAAATTGATACAGCCACAATGGAAGACGGTATGGAGATTCCTTAAAAAACTAGAAATAAAACCACCACATGACCCAGCAGTCCCACTCCCAGGCATATACCCTGAGAAAATAAACACTGAAAAAGACACATGAACCCCACTGTTCACTGCAGCACTATTTACAACAGCTAGAACATGGAAAGGAAAGGAAAGTTGCTCAGTCGTGTCCGACTCTTTTCAACCCCATGGACTGTAGCCTCCTCTGTCCATGGGATTTTCCAGGCAATAGTACTGGAGTGGATTGCCATTTCCTTCTCCAGTGGATCTTCCCGACCCAGGGATGGAACCCAGGTCTCCCACATTGTAGAACATGGAAGCAACTTAGATGTCCATTGACTGATGAATGGGGAAAGAAGCTGTGGTACATATATACAATGGAATATTACTCAGCCATGAAAAGGAACACATTTGTGTCAGTTTTAATGAGATGGATGAACCTAGAACCTATTATACAGAGTGAAGTAAGTCAGAAGGAGAAAGATAAATATCATATACTAACGCACATATGCTAAGTCAGTGGGTAAAGAATCTGCCTGCAATGCAGGAGATCTGGGTTCCATCCCTGGGTTGGGAAGATCCCTTGCAGGAGAGTATGACAACTCACTCCAGTGTCTTGCCTGGAGCATCCTCAAGGAGAGAGGAGCCTGGTGGGCTATAGTCCATGGGGTTGCAAAGAGTCAGACACAACTGAGCAACTAAGCCCACACAGCAACTCATATATACGGAATCTGGGAAAGATGGTACTGATGAATTTATCTGCAGGGAAGCAACGGAGAAACTGACATGGAGAACAGACTTATGGACACTGGGGGTGGGGGTGGCGTGCAAGGAGAGGGTGAGATGTACAGAGAGAGTAACATGGAAACTTACATCACCATATGTAAAATACACAGCCAATGGAAGTCTCTGTATGGCTCAGGAAACTCAAACGGGCTCTGTATCAACCTAGAGGAGTGGGATGGGAAGGGAGATGGGAGGGAGATTTAAGAAGGAGGGGATATATGTATACCTATGGCTGATTCACGTTGATGTTTGACAGAAAACAACAAAATTCTGTAAAGCAATTATCCTTCAATTTAAAAATAAATTAAAAAAATTAAAAGTGATGGAGAAATTAACACACTCCAAGGTAAAGAGAAAGCAGACAGTTAATCACTAGAAAACCTGCCCTATCAGAAAAACTAAAGGGAATTCTTCTGAGTGAAATGAAAGGATACTGGACAGTAACTCAAATCCACATGAAGAAAACATTACAGGGAAAAGTAACTGTATAGATAAATACAGAAGACTAAATATATTTCTGTTGCAATTTTTTTCCTATGTGATTTAAAATACAAATGCATAATGCAATAATTATAAGTCTATGTTGTCGTAAAATATACAAAGATGTAATTTGTGTGACAGTAAGCACAAAGGAAGGAAAGAGAAACAGATATATACAGGAGCAAAGTTTTGGATACTAATGAAATTAAGTTGATGTTAAACAAAATTACATTGCTATAAATTAAGATTTTAATTGCGATTTTCAGGCCAGCCATTGAGAAAATAACTGAAAAAATTTATTATAAAAGAAAACACAAGGCATGAAATACAAGAAAAGTAATGTGGCATGTCCAAAAATATCTAGTTAACACGGAAGAAGGAGGTAATAGAGAAACACAGAAAGAAAGACGTAAGACACATAGAAAACAAGCAGCAATACTGCAAATGTAAATCCTGTCTTATCAGTAATTACATTAAATGTAAATGAATTAAAACACTTCAACTAAAAGGCAGACATAGCAAGATGCATAAAAAAGCATATCCAACTAAATGTTGTCTATTAGAGATGCATTTTAGATTCAAAGACGCAAATAAGCGGAAAGTAAAAGAAGAGAAAAAGGTATTCCATGCACTTTCAATAATGCAAGAGAAGTATTAATAAGTTCTAGAGGTCTGCTAATAGGATAGATTTGATATTAAACTTCTCATACACACACACACATACACACAATAACTGCGTTCGTTGGAGGTGATGGATATGTATTAGCTTGACTGTGGAGATAATTTCACAATACATACATATTTCAAGATATTAATTTGTATACCTTAAACACATATAATTTTATATGTCAATGATATATCAATAAAGTTGTTGCGTTTTGCTTTTGGGGCCATGCAGTGTGGCTTGTGGGATCCTAGTTCCTCCAATCAGGGACTGAACCCTGGCCCCAGCAGTGAAAGCACCATCTTAACTAATGGACCATCAGGGAATTTCCTAAAGTTATTTTTTTAAAAAAGATATCGCATGCAAATGGTAGCCAAAAGAGAGTTGGCTAGACTCTCTTTTGAGAGAGTCTAGACTTTAAAATTGTTAATAGAGACAAAGAAGAACATTATCTAATGATAAAAGGGTCAGTCTATCAAAAATGTATAATAATTATAATAATACATGTACCTATCAAACAGCCCCAAAATAAACAAAATAAAAATTGACAGAATTGAAGGGGAAAATATAAGTAAACAACAGTTAGAGAAGTCAATACTGAGCTTTCAATAATTATTATAACTAGAGAGAACATCAGCGAGGAAACAGAAGACTTGAACAAAACTATATACCGGCTCGATCTAGCAGACGTCTACAGAATACTATACCCAGTGACAGAAGAACACATATCCTCCTCAAACGCGCCCGAAGCACTCTCCAGGATATACAGTGTGCTAGACCATCAAGAAATGAAGTCATGTACTACATGTTCTCCAGCTACAATGGAATGAAATTTGTTATCGGTAACAAAGAATTTGGGAAACTCACAAATAAGTGGATATTAAAAAAACATACTCCCCAAAAGCAGTGAATCAAAGTGAAAACCGCAAAGGAAATCAGAAAATACTTTGAGATGAACAAAAAAATTAACACAACATACCAAAATGTATGAGATGTAACGAATGTACTGCTTAGAGAGAAATGTATAATGATAAGTGTCTATAATAAAGAACAGTTTCAAATCATCAATTTTACCTTTCACCCTAAGAACAAAACAAAGCAAAAATCTAGCTAAATATGAAGCAAGCACAGGAAGGAAATATAAAAAATTGAGCATAAGTAAAATGTCGGTTTCTTGAAACGTCAACAAAATCGACAAATCTTTATCTAGACTGATCAAAAATCTGAAGACTCAAACTATGAATATTGAAGGTGACAGAGGGGACTATCAATATTAGAGAAATAAAAATGATTACAACACCATGAACAACTGTACACCTAGATGAAATGGACAAATTTATAGAAAGATACAAAGAACCAAAACTGACTTACTGGTGAACTTTACTACACATTTAAAGAATTAACCAAACTTTCACAAATTCCCAAAAAAACAGAAAAGCAGGAAACATGTCTTAACTCACTCTCTGAGGCCAGTCGTATCCTGATGAATGAGAGAAGACATCACAAAGAAAAGTCCCTTATGAATATAAATGCAAACATCCTGAGTGAAGTACTAGCTGAATGAATCCAGCAACATAAAAAGAATTACACACCTTGAGAACATGGGATTTACTCCTGGAAAGCAAGGCTGGTTCAACATATAAAAATGAACTAATGTACTATACCACATTATGATAATAAGCAGCAAAAACCACATGATCACTGAGAGACACAAAACGCATTTAACAAATTCCAGAACCCTTTCATGACAATACACATGCAAATGAGGAACAGAAGAGAATTTCCACAACCTGCCTAAGAGCATCAGTAGTGATCAGTACGGTGAAAGACTCAAAGCTTATTTACTAACATCAGGAACAAGACAAGGATGCCCACTTTCATCAACTCCATTCAACACTGATTTGGAGGTCTGACTCAGGGTAATAGGCAAGAAAAAGAAATAAAAGACATCTATCTTGACTGAATTAGGGGAATTTTCTGGCAGTCCAGTGGTCAGGCCTCAGCTATTTTACTGCTTTGGCCAGGGTTCACTCCCTATATGCATGCTGTGTACAAAGTGGCAAAAACAAACAAACAAAGAAAACCCACCAAGTCTAGATTTGGAAGGAAGACATAAAACTATCTCTATCTGCAGATGACATGATCTTATACAGAGAAAGGTCAAAGGAAACCAAAATAAATTAAAAAACCACCTTAGAACAAACTAAGTACAGCACAGCTGCAGGATACAAGAGCCATATTAAAAAAAAATCAAATCTATTTCTATATACCAGCAATGAACAATTCTAAGAAGAAATTAAGAAAAAAACTCCATTTTCAACAGTATCAAAAAATAAGAGGTGGGAGGTGGGAGGAAAGTTCAAGAGGGAGGGGACATATATATACTTATTGCTGATGCACGTTGATGTATGGTAGAAGCCAACACAATATTGTAAAGCAATTAACCTTCAATTCAAAATTAAAAACTTAAAGAAACATTAAAATATGTAGGAATAACTGTAACAAAATAAGTATAATGCATGTACACTAAAAAAATAAAAAAACTCCATTGAAAAGAATTAAAAAAACAAAATTAATTCAAAGACATCCCAAGTTCATGAATCTCAAAATGTAGTACTGGTAAGATGGCAGTACTCCCCAAATTGACCTAATATTCAATGTAATCTCAGATGGCTTTTGGTAGGGGTGGTAGATATTGACAAACTGATCCTAAAGTTCATATAGAAATGTAAGGGACCTAGGATAGCCAAAATAATCCTGAAAAAGAACAAAGTTGGAGATCTCACACTATGTGATTTCAAAACTTACTAGAAAGATACAGTAGTTGATACTATGAGTTACTGGATATACAGATCAACAGAATAGAACTCAAAGTCTAAATATAAACCCTTCCCTTTTTTTTTTTTTAACAAAAGTGACAAGACATTTAATGGAGGCAAGAATCATCTTTTCATCAAGTAGAGCTGGAACAATTGAGTATCTACTTGCAAAAGCTTGAAGCTAGAACCATAGCATAGGCCATATACGTAAATTAACTGAAAATGGGTTATCGGCCTAAATTTAAGAACTAAAACAAATACACTCAGAATAAATCATAGTAAATCTTCATGATCTTGGGTGGGACACAGGTTTCTCAGTTATGACAACAAAGCCATAGGCAACCAGAGGGAAAAAAAAATTAGGACTTCATCAAAATTAAAAACTATTGTGCTTCAAAGCATAGGTTAACAGTGAAAATACAAGCTATGTGACAAAATATTTATAAATTATAAATCTGTAAGTTTGGTGTTCAGAATATATAAAAAGCTCTCATTAACATATCAATAAAAAGACAACTCAATTTAAAAATAGCCAAAGGAATTTAATAGCCATTCCTCCAAAAAAAAGCTATAAAAATAGCCAACAAGCACATGAAAAGATGCTCAACATCACTGTTCTTTAGGGAAATGTAAATCGAAATCACTAGGCGATACCGCTTCATGCTCAGTAGGGTAGTTATAATAAAAAGGAGACAATAACAAGTGTTGACAAGGAAGAATGGACAATCAGAGCCCTCGACACTGCTGACGGGAACTTAGAACAGTGCAGCTGTTGTGGGAAACAGTTTTGGCAGTTTCACAAAACGTTAAACATAGAGTTACAGTATGACCCGATAATTATACTCTTAGGTACACAACCAGGGGAACTGAGAACATTTGTTCACACTAAAACTTGTACACAAATGTTTATAGCAGCATTATTCACAATAGCCAAAAACATCTGTCATAGCCAAATATTCATGAGTTGCTAAGTGGATAAAAATATGGTATATTTATACAATGGAATAGTATTCACCCATGGAAACAGATGGAATGCTGACACGAGCTACAACATCGAGGAACCTTGAAAATATTATGCTAAGTGAAAAAAGCCATTCACAAAAGACCACATGTATAATCCTCTTCATATGAAATGTCCAAATAGGAAAATCCGCAGAGACAGAAAGTGCTTGCCATGGTCTGGGGAAAGGTTGTGACTGGGGATAGACCTTTGTTTTGGGGGTGAAATTGTTCTGGAATTAAGATAGTGTGATGTTTGCACAAACTTGTAAATATACTAAAAAAGCCAGTGAATTTTACATTTTAAAATGGTGAATCTTAGGGCACATGGATTTTATCTTAATTAAAAAAAAATAAAGACAATCAGCTGTTAGTATGACAGGGTATCTATAAAGCAGCCTGAGTAATTAAAAACACTACCTGGATGGCTGGTGGAAGGGAGGGGAAAAGGGATGAACTTAGCCCTGCCCCCATTAATCCTTGGACTGCTAGGGCATGCTTATTCAACATGTGTCATTTCCAATTAGAGTCTTCTGGAGCTAAATAAGCACCAAGTCTAATTTATCATTTTAAAAGATTAACAATGCTTCTGAAGATTCTTGGGAAAATAAAGAAACACATATGGTGAACAGAAAGGGAGAGAAACAGAAAGAGTAAGTTCACTTGAGGAGGTTTCATAACCTTTAAGTTTTAGGGACTAGAAGAGGATCAAAGAACTAGCAGAGAGCTTTTGTAGAAAAGTTAATCTGGTCCCCATTCCCCTAAAAATGGGGGAAAAAAATATGCCATGAGCAAGTTTATCCAAATCTATAAACTCACTCTTTTTAATTCTAACATAAAAAACAAAATGAGATTTTCTCAAATAATTTGACTTTACAAACTTGAGCTGGTTAAAAAAAATACTTGAGCTGGCTAGTGAACAGGATATTATAATGACCAAAATATTTACAAATGGATGCTCTGACCAATTAATCCACTCTTGTAAAGCTCGTAAGTTTGAGGAGGCCTTGTTTTTATTAATGTACATGACATAAATTTATCATCTGAGTGCACAGTTCAGTAGCGTCAACTACATTCACACTGTTGTGTAATCATCACCACCATCCATCTCTGGAACTCTCTTTATTTTGAAAAACTGAAACGCTATACGCATTAAACTCCCCATTGCCCCCGGCCTGGCCCCTGGCAACCACCACGCTACTTTATGAGTCTGACTACTCTAAGTACCTGATTCAGTGAAGTCATACAGTCTTTGTCTTTTTGTGACTGGCTTACTTCACTTAGCCTAATGTCCTTTATTTATTCATGTGGTAGCACGTTGGAATTTCCTTTCCTTTTTTAAGGCTTAGTAATGTTTTGTTGTATGTATAGACCATGTTTATCCATTCAGCTGTCGATGAACACTGGATTGCTTCTGAGTTTTAGCTTTTGTGAGTCATGCTGCTATGAACAGGGGTGTTCAGGGATGACATCTCTTGTCAAGGAGATAACCTAACATCTGCCCTGACACACAGTGCATACAGAACTATTTCTGAACTTGTGATGCTCGTTCTTTGGTCTCAGGTTTGCTTATATAGTAACATTTTGTTCGTTTGTTTTTATTTCTAATTTTCTTTGTTAGATCATTAGCACTCATTAATTTCTAAAATTAAGTCAGGGAAAAGGAACCAGGCTATCTTACAAACTTAAGTATTTACTAACAATAACATATCAAAAGAAGGCTTCTCTGGTAGCTTAGCTGGTAAAGAATCCACCTGCAATGCAGAAGACCCTGGTTCAATTCCTGGGTCAGGAAGATCCGCTGGAGAAGGGATAAGCGTCCCACTCCAGTATTCTTGAGCTTCCCTTGTGGCTCAGCTGGTAAAGAATCCGCCTGCAATGCAGAAGACCTGGGTTGGATCCCTGGGTTGGGAAGATCCCCTGAAGAAGGGACTGGATACTTCACTCCAGTATTTTGGCCTGGCTGCAAAGAGTCAGACACGACTGAGTAACTGTCACTTCACTTAGCAAAGGAAGATTTTTCCCTCAATTAAAAGCAAGTAACTTACAGGCGGAAAAAATATTTAAAAATATATAAGTTAGAAGTTTACATTAGGTACAAGTTGTAGAGGAATTGGACAAGAACTATTCTTTTTCAACATTTTCTTCTGAACACAAACAAGCTGAAATACCTACCACTTCAGAAACAGACAAAAATCCTCTCAACTACCTCTCTCTTACTACCTTCCCCCAATGTCTTTAACAGAAAAAAACACCCCTGAGAAATGCATCTCTTTCAGCATACGAGGAGCGGAGGGAAAAGGCACAAAGGGGGATACAACTGCATCTTTTGTCATACAGATCTCACTTTGAAATGGAATTTCTAGGGATGTATTTTTTCTTTCTCAGTTATCTTTTTAAACCAAATGTGTCTGTGTGTTTTACCTGATTCTAACATCCTGGATATATTCTTTAAAGGATCATTTGGAGAATTCCAAGACTTAAAATACATGGAAAACTTAATATAACACAGTATAACTTTCTAAAGACATTCTTCAAAATAAATCACAAAGCACAAAAACTACAGAGCAGAGATTCTCAGTCTGGAGCCAGCGTCAGAATCCCCTGGAGGGCTTGTTAAAACACAGAGCTGGGGTCCACCCCCGGAGTCTGTGATTAATTAGGTCTAGGGTAGGGTTGAACCAATCAATCCTAAAGGAAATCAACCCTGAATATTCATTGGAAGGACTGATGCTGATGCTAAAGCTCCAATACTTCGGCCATCTGAACGGGAAAAGCCAACTCATTGGAAAAGACCCTGATGCTGAGAAAGACTGAAAGCAGGAGGAGAAGAGGGTGACAGGATGAGATGTTGGGTGGCATCACGAACTCGATGGACATGAGTTTGAGCAAGCTCCGGGAGTTGGTGACAGACAGGGAGGCCTGGCGCGCTGCAGTCCATGGGGTCATGGAGTAGGACACGACTTCGAAACTGCAGGACAACTACGAGGGTGGCATCTAAGAATTTGCATTTTCTACTGAGTCCTCAGATCACAGGGATGCTGTGGAGTCCTTTGAAAAACCCTGCTATATCCAAATAGGAGCATATTCTCTTGAGACTCAAGAAGCATGCACGTTCCCTTTAAACTAACTTTAAAAAGTCACCTTTAGCTGTTCCTCCAAAAAGAAATTACTCTATGGGATAGTATGTTTAGTTAGCAGTTTTGGTCAATCCCTTTAATAAATTCTTTATGGTACAAAGTTTTTAGTACTCTTTCACAGAGAGCCAGGTCTCATTAAAAGAACTTACTATCCCAAGTGACTTTTGTAATGTGTGAATTCTGGTTCAGCGAATTTCTTTCAATTTGGAGGCTGATAATTATACTAGCACATATTTGGCAAGCAAGCTCCACTGAGAAAAATTAGGTACTTGATTATATCATTTTACTCATTTTTCTCTATCTCCATCCGCATGATCCTTGAGCTTACTGCCATAAACCAACAGGCACTGGATCGAAATAGCCCACACACAGATTTGGTTTGATACATGGAATACTTGCAGCAAGGGGAAGTTATGCTTGATCCAACACTTAAAAATCAGGTGCTTTCACATTAAAATTCAGATTTCCTCCATTCTTAAAATTAAAAAAAAAAACAAAAACAACACAAGATCTGGTAATGTTATTTCCAATTTTGCAGGTAAATCATCGTCCAGAGCTGGGCCACAGCTGCCCTTCACAGAGAGTTCGCGCTCTAGCTGGCCACAGTCTCCGTTCATTTCCCGTCATCTCCTCCACTGGATTTATCAGCCTCGCCTCTGTTGTTCAGTCACTTAGTTGTGTCCGACTCTCTGTGACCCCGTGGACTGTAGCAAGCCAGGCTCCTCTGTCCAGGGAATCTCACAGGCAAGCGTATCTGAGTGTCGGGCATAAGAGGAATCGCACAGTAAGTCTCAGCTTCAAAAAGTACATATAAACTGGCTCAAATTCGGTGTGGTGTGGGTAGCTTCTCTGGATGCGGTCTCTTATGGCCTAAGGTTGTTGAGCAGTGGGATCTACAGGCAGGCCACTTCTATTCTCTGGAAATTCTTAGGAACCTGCAGGCTAGGATGAGCAGTCTCTGAAAAGCAATGTGTCAGGCTGAGATACTTCCTAGGTGGCAAAAAGAACAGTGTAAATGATGGGTGTGTCTGCAAAAACCTGCATGCAGAAGGCCTATTTATTTATCATTAAAAAAATTTTATTGGAATTTATTTGCTCAGATGCCTATTTATCATCTTAACCCTTTCTCATGTGAAATAACAGAAAAGTGAAATGGAATACACAGCTTAAAATACTGTAGAGTAAACCTCTATATGAGCTTTCCTGGGGGCTCAGATAGTAAAGAATCTGCCTGCAATGCACGAGACCCAGGTTCGATCCCTTGGTTGGGAGGATCCCCTGGAGAAGGAAATGGCAACCCGCTCTGTTACTCTTGCCTGGAGAATCCCCGTGGACAGAGGAGCCCGGCGGGCTACATACAGTCCATGGGGTTGCAAAGAGTTGGACACGACTTGAGCAACTAACACACACACACTAGACCTCTGTATAACCACTACTCAGTCAAGAACACCAGAATTCCCACCTCCTAATCACGACACTTGGCTTGCCTTTCGGAGGTAAATACTGACTTGTAAGGGCTTCCCTGGTGGATCAGTGGTGAAGAATCTGCCTGCAATGGAGAAGATGTGGGGTCAATCCCTGGGTTGTGCTGCTTTTCTGACTTCCTGAGATAATATTTTCTAGTAATTTGGGGTCATTTTTCTTTCAAGGCCATACATTTTTCTACCACGTACTGTTTACCTGCATGCTATAAATTTTATTTCATTTTTTTATGCTATAAATTTCAAATGAATTTTATCATTTATTTTTAATTTCCATTGTATCTTTAATTTATTAGTTATTTAAGGTTGTATATTTCAATTTGCAAACATATGATTCTATTTATTACTGATTTCTAGCATAATTACATTGAAATCAGAGTACATATTAGGTATCATATCAATCTTTGAAATCCGCCGAAGGTTAACAATTCAGTGTCATAAATTCTTGTAAATTATGTGCCCGCTTAAAAAGAAAATGTACTTCACAGTTTGGTCAAGTTTGGTTCACCAGAATGTGTTTAGTAATTATGCCGATCAAATTTTCAATAAACTTTACAGATTTTTTTCATATGCTTCTTACATCAGTTACTGAGAAAGGCCTGTTAAAAATTTCCACTGTGATTATGTATCAGTTCAGTTCAGTTCGGTTGCTCAGTCATGTCCGACTCTTTGCGACCCCATGAATCACAGCACGCCAGGCCTCCCTGTCCATCACCAACTCCCGGAGTTCACTCAGAATCACGTCCATCGAGTCAGTGATGCCATCCAGCCATCTCATCCTCTGTCGTCCCCTTCTCCTCCTGCCGCCAATCCCTCCCAGCATCAGAGTCTTTTCCAATGAGTCAACTCTTCACATGAGGTGGCCAAAGTACTGGAGCTTCAGCTTTAGCATCATTCCTTCCAAAGAAATCCCAGGGCTTATCTCCTTCAGAATGGACTGGTTAGATCTCCTTGCAGTCCAAGGGATTCTCAAGAGTCTTCTCCAACACCACAGTTCAAAAGCATCAATTCTTCGGCGCTCAGCCTTCTTCACAGTCCAACTCTCACATCCATACATGACCACAGGAAAAACCATAGCCTTGACTAGACGGACCTTAGTCGGCAAAGTAATGTCTCTGCTTTTGAATATACTATCTAGGTTGGTCATAACTTTTCTTCCAAGGAGTAAGTGTCTTTTAATTTCATGGCTGCAGTCACCATCTGCAGTGATTTTGGAGGCCCCAAAAATAAAGTCTGACACTCTTTCCACTGTTTCCCCATCTATTTCCCATGAAGTGATGGGACCGGATGCCATGATCTTCGTTTTCTGAATGTTGAGCTTTAAGCCAACTTTTTCACTCTCCTCTTTCACATTCATCAAGAAGCTTTTTAGTTCTTCTTCACTTTCTGCCATAAGGGTGATGTCATCTGCATATCTGAGGTGATTGATATTTCTCCCGGGAATCTTGATTCCAGCTTGTGTTTCTTTTTTTTTTTTTTTTGACTCCATTACCAGCTTGTGTTTCTTCCAGCCCAGCGTTTCTCATGATGTACTCTGCATATAAGTTAAATAAGCAGGGTGACAATATACAGCCTTGACGTACTCCTTTTCCTATTTGGAACCAGTCTGTTGTTCCATGTCCAGTTCTAACTGTTGCTTCCTGACTTGCAGACAGATTTCTCAAGAGGCAGGTCAGGTGGTCTGGTATTCCCATCTCTCTCAGAATTTTCCACAGTTTATTGTGATTCACACAGTCAAAGGCTTTGGCATAGTCAATAAAGCAGAAGTAGATGTTTTTTTGGAACTCTCTTGCTTTCTCCATGATCCAGCGGATGTTGGCAATTTGAGCTCTGGTTCCTCTGCCTTTTCTAAAACCAGCTTGAACATCAGGGAATTCACGGTTCACGTATTGCTGAAGCCTGGCTTGGAGAATTTTGAGCATTACTTTACTAGCACGTGAGATGAGTGCAATTGTGCGGTGGTTTGAGCAGTCTTTGGCATTGCCTTTCTTTGGGATTGGAATGAAAACTGACCTTTTCCCTAGTCCTGTGGCCACTGCTGAGTTTTCCAAATTTGTTGGCATATTGAGTGCAGCACTTTCACAGCATCATCTTTCAGGATTTGAAACAGCTCAACTGGAATTCCATCACCTCCACTAGCTTTGTTGTTAATGATGCTTTCTAAGGCCCACTTGACTTCACATTGCAGGACGTCTGGCTCTAGGTGATTGATCACACCATCGTGATTATCTTGGTCGTGAAGATCTTTTTTGTACCTTCTTCTGTGTATTCTTGCCACCTCTTCTTAATATCTTCTGCTTCTGTTAGGTCCATACTATTTCTGTCCTTTATTGAGCCCATCTTTGCATGAAATGTACCCTAACTACATTATCTCTTAATTTTATCTAATTTTATCTCTAATTTTATCTAATTATCTCTAATTTTCTTGAAGAGATCTCTAGTCTTTCCCAATCTGTTGTTTTCCTCTATTTCTTTGCATTGATCACTGAAGAAAGCTTTCTTATCTCTTCTTGCTATTCTTTGGAACTCTGCATTCGATGCTTATATCTTTCCTTTTCTCCTTTGCTTTTCGCTTCTCTTCTTTTCACAACTATTTGTAAGGCCTCCCCAGACAGCCATTTTGCTTTTTTGGATTTCTTTCCCATGGGTGATTATGTATAATATTATCTATTTCTCCTATAGTTCTATAAAATTTTGCTTTATATACTTTGCAAACATGTTATTTGTTATTGTTGAGTTGCTAAGTCATGCCTACCAGGCTTCTCTGTCCATGGGATTTCCCAGGCAAGAATCCTGGAGTAGTTTGCCATTTCTTTTTCCAGGGGATCTTCCCAACCCAGGGATCAAACCTGCGTCTTCCGCACTGGCAGGGGGATTCTTTACCTCTGAGACATCCAGAAAGCAAGTATATCTATTAGGTACAAACTTAAAATTCTATCTTCTTGGTGAATTAAAACTGATCATAAAAAAGTAACCGTAATACACAATAATGCTTTCTGGCCTGAAGTCTATTTTATCTGATATAAACATAGCTACACCAGCTTTCTTGTGATTAGCATTCATATTGTACACATTTTTACATCTTTTTATTTCTAATTATTCTGTATCCACATATTTAACATACACTGTATAATTTATAAAATCTAGACTGAAAAATCTTTGTCTTTTAACCATTAACAGTCAATTTATGTTTAATGTAATTACTGATATTTGTATTTGTCTACCATCTCTCTTGAGAATCCCTTGGACTGCAAGGAGATCCAACCAGTCCATTCTGAAGGAGATCAACCCTGGGATTTCTTTGGAGGGAATGATGCTGAAGCTGAAACTCCAGTACTTTGGCCACCTCATGTGAAGAGTTGACTCATTGGAAAAGACTCTGATGCTGGGAGGGATTGGGGGCAGGAGGAGAAGGGGACGACAGAGGATGAGATGGCTGGATGGCATCACTGACTCGATGGACGTGATTCTGAGTGAACTCCGGGAGTTGGTGATGGACAAGGAGGCCTGGCGTGCTGCGACTCATGGGGTCGCAAAGAGTCGGACACGACTGAGCGACTGAACTGACCATCTCTTTTTGTGTTTTATATATTTCACTTGTTATGTTTCTTTTCTCTTCCTTTAAACTCTTCTCATTAGCATTCCCTTTGTTAGTTACAAATTAGAAAAGTTTCTATTTGTTTAATGTTTTTTCTATTATAACGTTTATCCTTGACTCATCCAGGTGAAATGTTAATTGACACCTTACTACCCTCCTCCAAAACAATGTACAAATCTCAGAATAGGCTAATTCCACGTACCTCCTCCAAATTTTTATGCTATGTTTGCCCTGTATTTCAAAAACTTCACCACAGTATTTTCTTACCCAGCCAATGTTCACTTAGAGTTACCCACATACTTACCACTGTTTTTGTTTTTTTCTTTAACTGTACTTTTGACCACCCATTTGGATTTCTTTTCTCCTACTTGAAGACCCTGATGCTGGAGAAGACTAAGGGCAGGAGGAGAAAGGGGTGATAGAGGATGAGATAGTTAGATGGCATCACTGACTCAATGGACGTGAGTTTGAACAAACTCCAGGAGGTATTCAAGAACAGGGAAGCCTGGAGTGCTGCCGTCCATAGGGTCATGAAGAGTCGGATATGAGTTGGCAAATTAACAATAACAACTTGAAGACTACCCATTAGGAACTCCTTTTGGGCAAACAGCTGGTGGTAGACTCAGTTTTGTCTATATAAAATAGCTTTAACCTTCACTTTTATCTCTTTTCATTCCTGAACACTATTTTCTGCTGGGTCTAAAATTTGGGGCTGGCAGTTCTTTCTTTCAGCACACGAAAAACATTATTTCACTGCCCCTGGTTTATGTTCTACAACAGAAAAGTCAACTGTCGTCTAACCATCACTCTTCTAAAAACTTCATGACATTTCCCCTCCTTACTGCTTTAAGATGTATCTTTGTATTCTGCTTCCGGAAGCTTCGTTATGATGAGTCTAGGTGTCGATTTAATCTTATTTCTACTATCTCGGCTTTATTGGGCGTCTTCGATCCTAAGCTTGAGGCCATTCATCTGTTTCAAACACGTTAAGCAATGATCCTTCCAGCATCTCACTCTCCTCTTCTCTAGGACTCCAACTGTACGACAGGCCTTCCTCTATCCTCTCCTACCTTCGCTTTATATGTATTTCTTTGTTCTCTCTCTGTGCTTCTCTTTGAATAGTTTCTTCTGATCAACTCTTCTGTTCACTATTTGCTTTTCAGATGGGTCCAACTGTCTGTAAACTTGTTCTTTTCTTTTACATATTCAGGTCTGGAGTTTTTTAATCTGCAAAGCCACAATTTAGAGTTTCGGTCCTTGCTGAAAATAAACTTTTATTTCCTTGAATACTGTAAACACAGTACTTGACACTCTGCATCTGATAAGTCCAATATCTAGAACTCTGAGTCTATTTCTGTTGTCGGTGGCTTTTGCTGATTCTCACCTATGGTGTCTTCTCTTTTTGGGTGCGTGTTTACCTGTAATTGTGGCCAGCTGTTACAACTGAAAATTTATTTATAGAAGTAATTTGAGAACTAGAATTATTATGCCTGTTTCTGAGAACATTTCATTGCTTTTGCCTGGTACCTATGGGTATTAGCTAAATGGAAATCATCTTATTCCAAGTTTTGGGGATATTATAGTTTCTGGGCTGCTCAAATAATGTGAAATTGAGCTGCAGTCAATATGAGAGTTGGTTTGCTACTAGTCCACCCTTATCATTAGACACATCCTCAAGGAGTCCCAACTCAAAGTACGGAATATTTCACCAGGTTTCCCAGGTTTCAAAGACTCAAACTACAATTTTTACTTCCCTAACTCTGAAAGGACTCCAAAGGTGAGCTCAGACTCTCAACTTCCTTTTTCTGATTAACAAATGCCCACAGGACAAAAGTGGCACCAGGGCTAAGATCAGTCCTCTTTTGTTTACATTCTCTCCCAAATCTTAACTCAAATCCATACAACTTACTAGTTCTTAAATGTTTAACACTAAGTATGTTTTTATCCAGCCTCTTTCAGTTCAGTTCAGTTGCTCAGTCATGTCTGACTCTTTGTGACCCCATGGACTGCAGCACGCCAGGCCTCCCTGTTCATTGCCAACTCCCAGACCTTGCTCAGACTTATGTCCATTGAGTCAGTGACGCCATCCAACCATCCATCCTCTGTCATCCCCTTCTCCTCCTGCCTTCAATCTTTCCCAGCATCAGGGTCTTTTCAAACGAGTCAGTTCTTCGCATCAGGTGGCCAAAGTATTGGAGTTTCAGCTTCAGCCTCAGTCCTTCCAAAGAACATTCAGGACTGATTTCCTTTAGGATGGACTGGTTGGATCTCCTTGTAGTCCAAGGGACTCTCTAGAGTCTTCTCCAACACCTCAGTTCAGAAAGCATCAATTCTTAGGCGTTCAGCTTTCTTTATTGTCCAACTCTCAATCCATACATGACTACTGGAAAATACATATCCTTGACTAGACAGACTTCGTTGGCAAAGTAATGCCTCTGCTTTTTAATATGCTGTCTAAGTTGGTCATAACTTTTCTTCCAAGGAGCAAGCCTCTTAATTTCACGGCTGCAGTTACCATCTACAGTGATTTTGCAGCACAAGAAAATCAAGTCTGTCACTGTTTCCACTGTTTCCCCATCTATTTCCTATGAAGATGTCATGATCTTAGTTTTCTGAATGCTGTGTTTTAAGCCAACCTCTTCACTCTCCTCTTTTACTTTCATCAAGAGGCTCTTTAGTTCTTCGCTTTCTGCCATAAGGGTGATGTCATCTGCATATCTGAGATGAATGATATTTCTCCTGGCAATCTTGATTCCGGGAGAAATCTTGATTTTTGTGCTTCTTCCAGCCCAGCGTTTCTCATGATGTACTCTGCATATAAGTTAAATAAGCAGAGTAACAATATATACCCTTGACGTACTCCTTTCCCTATTTGGAACCAGTCTGTTGTTTCATGTCCAGTTCTGACTGTTACTTCCTGACCTGCACACAGATTTCTCAGGAGGCAGATGAGGTGGTCTGGTGTTCTCATCTCTTCAAGAATTTCCCAGAGTTTGTTGTGTTCCACACTAGCCTCTTTAGGTGACTTCAGTAAGAGAGCTGCTTGAATTACACGGCTGACCACTAACTGAAGTAAAAGCGTCCTAGCATTCTGTTACGTATTATAACCTTGGCACATGCCTTCAGCATTATGCTAGGCTTCAGTATTACGTTAACCAAGAACTTCCAGATATCCAAGCTGGGTTTAGAAAAGGAAGAGGAACTAGAGATCAGATTGTCAACATTCGCTGGATTATAGAGAAAGCAAGGGAATTTCAGAAACACATCTCTCTCTGTTCCATTGACTATCCTAAAGCCTTTGACTGTGTAGAACATGACAAACTGTGGAAAGCTCTTAGCTCTCTGGGAATACCAGACCATCTTATCTATCTCCTGAGAAACCTGTATGTGGGTCAAGAAGCAACAGTTAGAACCCAGTGTGGAACAACTGACTGGTTTAAGATCAAGAAAGGAGTATGACGGGGCTGGCTGCTGTCACCCTGTTTGTTGAATTTATATGCTGAGTGCATCATGAAAAATGCTGGGCTGGATGAGTTACAAGCTGGAATCAAGATAGGCGGGAGAACATCAACAACCTCAGACATGTGGATGATACTGCTCCACTTGCAGAAAGTGAAGAGGAAACTAGAGAGCCTTTTGATGAAGGTGAAGGACAGGAGTGAAAGAGCTGGCTTAAGACTAAATATTAAAGAAACTAGGATCATGGCATCCAGCTCTATTACTTCAGGGCAAATAGAAGGAGAAATGGTGGAAGCAGAGACAGATTTCCTCTTCTTGGGCTCTAAATCACTGCAGATGGTGACTGCAGCCATGAAACCAGAAGACGATTGCTTCTTGGCAGGAAAGCGATGGCAAACCTAGACAGCGTGTTGAAAAGCAGGGACATTACTCTGCCGACAAAGGTCCGTATACTCAAGGCTATGGTCTTTCCAGTGGTTACGTATGGTTGTGAGAGCTGTAAGGAAGGCAGAATGCCAAAAATTGATGACTTCGAACTGTAGCGCTGGAGAAAACTCCCGAAAGTCCCTTAGATCAAACCAGTCAACCCTGAACATTGACTGGAAGGCCTGATGCTGAAGCTATAGTATTTTGGTCATCTGATGTGAACAGGTGACTCTTTGGAAAAGTCCCTGATGCTGGGAAAGACTGAGGGCAGAGTGAGAAGAGGGCATCAGAGGATGTGATGGCTGGACAGCATCACTGATGCAATGAACATGAACTTAAGCAAACTCCAGGAGATGGTGAGGGAGGCCTGGCGTGCTGCAGTCCATGGGGTCGCAGAGTTGGACACGACTGAGCGACTGAACAATAGCGGCAGCAACAGCACGGCCTTCGCTTGACAACACCTACTCCAAGGTGAAAAGTCCTGTGATAGTCTTTGAAGAACAGTAACAGTTCTTGTTGGTAGCAACTTACCCCTATAATGCAGAGGAACTATGAAGGATGAGATTTCAAGTTACAGTTTCCTTCATCAACAGATGTATGAATAAAGGAAGATGTTTATATGTATTTGTGGGGATACAATGGAATATTACTCAGCCATAAGGAAATGAAATCACGCATATATAGCTATTAATCCACAGTTAGACCTAGAGATTATCATACTAAGTGAAGTAAATCAAAGCAGAAGGACAAATATTCTATATCACTAACGTGGAATCTGAAAAATAGTACAAACTTATTCACAAAACAGGCTCACAGACATGGAAAACAAACATGGCTACCGAAGTGGAAGGTGGGGAGGAATAAATTGGGAGTTCTGGGACTAACAGACACAGACCATCATATATAAAACAGGTAAACAACAAGGATTTACTGTATAGCCCAGGGAACTACACATAGTATCCTATAATAATCAATAATGGAAAAGGATTTTTTAAAAGAATACAGATATATACAAATAAACGTATTGCCAAATCACTGTGCTATACATCTAAAACTAACACAATATCATAAATCAACTGTTCTTCCAAAAAAAGTTATAGTTCCTGTAATGTGTTCACTCTATGACCCTGGACAAAGATCTGTCTGCAAAATTGGGTAGGGGAAATACTACTTCCTTATGTATCAGAGTGCTGAGTCGCTCGGTGATGTCCGACTCTTTGCGACCCCACAGACTCTAGCCTGCCAGGCCCCTCTGTCCATGGGATTATGCAGGCAAGAGTACGGAGTACTGGCTATTCCCCGCCCCAGGATCAAACTGGTGTCTCCTGTGCCTTCTGTACTGCAGGTGGACCCTTTACCCACTGAGCCACTGGGGAAGGCAGGAGATCAGATCAAAGAACACAGAACTAGAGAAAGCCTGTAAAACTAAAACTGCAATTCTCTTCCTTCCTTGCTCTGCCCTGTGGATGAGCCACTCATGCACGGCCTAGCTAACTCATCACAGCAGGCTAGCGCTCAACTCATAACTCAGGTCAGTCATCACTGGCTGGCAACATTCCGGAGGACGCAGCAGTCCAGGGGCCAATCAAGAGCTGCCTGTTGTTATAGTATCTATATTTTGAAAACTTCTGTATACTGACTGTGCACACATATGACGTATACACACACACTTCAATACTGTAGCTAGATAGTATTTCAGGTACCTTAATTAAGAAATGCCTACTCCAGGTGTGGTTCACATTAGAAAGACTAGCAAATGCCCAACCTTCAGAGTCAGGTTATCAGAAGTATGTCAACTACAGCTGCCTAAATCTACAGGAGAGGGTTCCCAATGAGAAGAAAGAAAGATAAAAGTAACTTCTCTGACTAATAGCATTCAATACACATAAGGTTGGCTGGAATAGTTGTAGAGGGGCAGTCAGCCTTGTATATATACATGTGGGTTGTTAAGAATCTGGCAAACCAGGCAACCGAACACTCTCACAGCAGCGCTCTGGGCCTGGTTCTGGACATTTCACAGAGAATCCCATCACCTGATCCGATGGAAAGGTTAGACACGTCCTGTGATGAGAATAAGTCTGCATCTGTTTCTACGGAACTTCTGACGTGGAACACACAGTGAAGGCAAAAGGCCAGGGGCTTCTCTCTGTAAGAGGCTGAACGACTAACTTCCGTGCCTGCGTTCATGTCTGTGTGCTCGGTCGCTCCATCGTGTCTGACTCTTTGCCACCCCGTGGGCTGTAGCCCGCCAGGCTCCTCTGTCCGTGAGACTCTCCAGGCAAGAGTGACAGAGCAGGCTGCTCTCCAGGGAACCTTCCCGACCCAGGGAGCGGACCTGGGCCTCCTGCAAGGGCAGGCGGATTCTCTACCACTGGCGCCACCAAGGAAGCCCGCTGAATGTTCTTACACATGGTGAAACTTGGTCTGAGACTTGACTTTATTGTTATAGATCATTTGGTAGCATGATATCCTCTAATCGCTGGAAGTTATCGATTTCTACCAGAAAGATTTGCACTGTCAGAAGCAGGGAGACCGTTGGCTCAGTTCACTTTGCAACAATTTCTGATGCATCCGATTTCCCAAATGAAGCCTGTTGGAACAGAACCTCAAAGCAAGACCATCATGCTGATCAAGCTGATGCACTAACTTGCCAGCCTGGACACTCTAAGAGCAAAGCTGTTCCTCTTCAGGGGAAAAACCACAGGAAGCTACACAGACGGCCTTGGGGTGTGGGTTTTTCTGGGCCTGGGAGCCTGCCAAAAATACCATCATTCCATTTCTGGCCCCTAGAATGCAATGATACCCAAGCCTTTTTTTTTTTTTTTTTTCTTTTTTTGCCTCCAGGAATTCCCCTAAACCACCTGGACTCAGTACTCTGCTCAAAATGATGTCACTTAGACAGTATCTGTATTCAAAGGAATACATGGGAAGCAACTCTCCTACTTCCTTAAGTAAATGCAAAACAGAAGCATCTGTACTTTCAAAACAGCACTTGTTTGGGATTCCTAACAACTGTATGTCCCTTCCCTTCAATTTTTTTTTTTTTAATTGAAACTGAAAATTTACCCAAATAGGAGAGTGCACTATGTTTGCCATGAACAGTTTCTTGAGGAAAACCTCTGAAATCCTCACTCCCCTCTCCCAGCCTGCATCTGGGCTGCTGGAGGGAGGCAGCACCTGCCATCGCTCCAGCCCACACGATATTCCCGACGACACCTTCTGAAGTCAAGACCCTGAGAAGCACGTTCAGCACGCTCCTCTGGGTATCAGAATTTCCCTTTAAAAACACAAGTTCCCCAAGGGTGGTCAACCAACTGGTTCATCAAGGAGCTTAACCAATCTATTTTTTTTTTTTTTTTTAAATTTTCTTTTTGTGGCTACACTGGGTTTTCGTTGCTGGCTTTTATCTAATTGCAGTGAGCGGGGGCTGCTCTCCAGGTACAGAGCACGGGCTCCTCGTTGCTGTGGCCTCCCCTGTGGCAGGGCAGTCTCTAGGCACGGGGGCTCAGCAGTTGTGGTGCGTGGTCTCAGGCGCTCCGCGGCACGTGGAGTCTTTCCGGACCAGGGATCCGAACCTGTGACCCCTGCAGTGGGAGGTGGACTCCTCTGCTGTGCCATGCCACCAGCGCGGTCTCCAATCCACCCTTGAAACTGTTGAAAATGTAAAGTGGACTCTTCCCCTCTGCCCCCAGATAAGTACACTGGAACACTCTGAGTGTGAGTTAATCCTTCCACCTCACTGTCTGGAGCTGTTTAATACAGCAGGTAAACAAACAGGGAGTCCTGGACTCTTGTGTGACTTCTCTGAGTCCAGTGATCTCTCCACCTGATAGACTGGGAAGCCCCCTTGCTAGCCTCTTCACAGGAAGCTTGAAAGGGAGACTGGGAAGACGTCCATCAGGGATGCCAAGGCGGGCGGAAATGCCGCCGCCCAGGCAGCTGATGCACTCAGCTCCCGTTGCACTGGCCTCCAACCCACTCACAGCTCCAGCAAGAGGCAGGAGACAGGCAGGGACGAGAACGCACAGACAGGCAGCAGCCTGGAGCTGGCACAGAGCTGCCCTCCAGACCCTTGGGGCCTTGCCTCTAAGAGCGCAGGGAGACGCAGAGTTCAGAGGGAGCACAGGCAGAAGCCTTTCCCCAAGGCTCGCATCAGCTCCTCTCAAGCTGTGGGCCCAAGCCTGGTCACATAAACCTGCAGGGATCTCCAGGAAATAAGATTCACCCCTGCCTTGAGTGCACAATCCTGGGAACATTAAACCTCATTTCATTTTGGTTCATAAATAGAGCCCTGGGTGAACAGCCTACTGGAAAAGAAAAGAGAAAAGGAAAAAAAAAAGACAAAGAATCTAACAGCCTGCACGTTTAATATTTGCTGATCTCCTAAAGCCATGCCCTTTTTACAAAAATTGCTCATCTTTTTTTTCTTCAAGTCATCTCGGTTATTTTGGGTCAACTTCTGAAGATGGAAAGTTTGTTACGTCTGTAAATTAGAAAGTGAGCACATTTATAAAGGACAATGAGAATGGCGCCTGATCTCCGCTTGCACAAAGGAGCGACCGAAAACATTTACAGAAGGACGTGCCTGGCGGTCCAGTGGTTAAGAATCTGCCTTGCAATGCAGGGGACGTGGGTTCGATCCTGGCCTGGGAACTGAGATCCCACAGGCCTTGGAGCAACTAAGCTTGCAGATGGCAACTACTGAGCCTGCCATACAACTCGAGAGCCCATGAACTGCAATGCAACATCCTATATGTCACAACTAAGACCCAACAGTCAAACAAGTAAGAAAAATAAAGCAGGAGGATGCGGGGGGAGACATGTACACAGTGGTGCCTCATCCATGACACTCGGCATACCTGCTTTTCTTTAATCCTCACTGCCACCGAGGAAGAATCATAGCTCTTCTCCCCCTGGGGAAACTGAACCACAGAGACTTCCAGATACTTGCCACAGGTCACATAGCTACTAGGTGGCACTGTCTTGAGAGCTGGTGCTCATTTCTAGTGCACAAACCCTGTCCAAGTGGCCTGTTGCCTTTCTGCCAGGCCTGCACACCCAGAGTTCCCTGGGACAGGAGCTCGCACCCGTTCAGAACTGCAAGCCGTCTGAAGCCTCTGCCGTTCTTTAAACGTCACTGACTCAATGGACATGAGTTTGAGCAAACTCCGGGGGATGGTGAAGGTCAGGGAAGCCTGGCGTGCTGCAGTCTACGGGGGTCACAGAGAGTGGGACACGACTGAGAGACCCAACAACAGCAACAAAAACTTGAAACACGTTTTTTTTTGCAAATGGCTCATTCCCTTTATTCAGGACACACGGCTTCAGGCTGCTTTTGGCCTTTTCCAAAAAAATCAAACCCACCCTCAAAGGTCAAGAATTCGCCACTGCTGAGGCTATGAGGAGGAAAATATTGTGAGGTCTGAAGCAATTTCCCAAGAAGAACTTGTCAACTGTTTTTGAGTTACCACAGCAGAACTGAAACAAGTACACACACCCCCTGTGCTGCACCCCCTCCCCACCTGCCCCCAGGGGTCCCTGAAACAGCCCATTTCTGGGGACTTTCAGTCCTTTTGGAGAGAGCACGATAGGGTGACGCGGGTCTCATCTTTCAGGTATTAAGTAAGTGCCTATTGGAATATTCTCAGTAATAGGGAGCAGTGAGTGATTAGGCAAAGAACACCAGATGTTGTGAAATAAAACTCATATTCCTCCAGCAGAGCCAAGTGGCAGGCGTGTGTTTTTGTTCTCTTACTTATGGCAACCCACTCCAGTACGCTTGCCTGGAGAATTTCATGGACGGAGGAGCCTGGTGGGCTACAGTCTATGGGGTCGCAGAGAGTCAGACACAACGAAGCAACTAACACACACACATATATAGTGATCTACCAGGAAACCATTTTGCTCTCATTACTTTTTTTAGTTTTTCAGTCCACTTGCATTGTGACTGAAGTCAAGTTCGTCAGGTCAGACTGAACTAACAGAAAATCTGGATGTGGGCAGAGTGGCAAGCCCACGGCCGGTTTTCTGCTCAGGCTTCCTTCTCAAAGAAAGAACAATGTGGAGTTCATGTTCATGCTTGGGACGGGTGAGGGGTTTTTAATGCGACAGTGAATCACTGCCACTCGCTTCAAACCCCAACTTTTGCCATCATCTCCCATTAGGGTCCTTCAGGTAAACGTTGACATAAAACAAAAGGGAAATGTGAAGTTCAACCTGGAGCTGGGGGAAAACCCAGATTCTCTCTCCCACCTTTGCGAACAACACGAAAATGTACTTCTGCCTGGACTTCTGTTCGAAGCTGGACTGCCAGTAAGGGTCTTAAAAATATCCATATGCTTCAGTGACTCAAGTCAACTGCCAAGACACCTAGGCTGCCTGGAGTTCTGTCTGCGGGCTGTGACATTCATCACGGCCAGCAAAGCGGTCCTCGCGGGGAATGAGCGCGTGTCCCAGCGATGCTGCTGTTCCTTAAGATTCTGCCGAGTGTCTGCTCACTCAGTGTCAAGACGATTCTCATAACTTAACAAACTTTGCCGTGTCTGCTCTCCCACCGACTGTTCACCTTTGGCAAGCCTGCAGCCCTGCCAGGGCCCCAGAGCAGATATCTCCCCACGTTTAGTCTGACAGCTATAAACTTAAGATGTCTAACTTCAGTGTGTGCTTTAGCCAGCCCTTAAGATACTCCAGGAAACAGGAACATGCAGTCTTTTCTTCCGTGTTAAGAAAAATTAAAAAACCTTAATAAAACTTTTATGCTGGAAGAATTACTGAGAACTAGGAAAGGCCAGACACTGTAAAATTTATCACTATGATCACATATGATGTGATATAAACAAGTTATAACAACAGTAACTTTGGGAATAGGATGTTCTCAAATGGTTCTTTCACATTGTCTAGGGCAAGAAAGGCTGCAGTGATAAGTACTTTTAGAAATACCTGGACAGGATATCGGAAGACCTTTCAGAAAATAATAAAATGGAGACTTTTAAGAATCCTGCAAGAGAGCAAGCAAAAGCCTGCAAAGAGCTCACTGCCAGAATGCGTCCTTTCATAAAATGTTAAGTCATCTTTGATGAATCCCAATGGCTCTTTGGTTTAATATACTTTGGAAACGGTCTTCCAACACAATAACAAATCATCGAAAGCATCAACTCAAGCGAATGAGGTAGTAAAAGCTGGAAAGCAGCTCAGCTGAACACGTACCCAGAGCACTGGGATGTAACATTTGATTCCAGCTACCATGTACAGCTGCATGAAAGATCATGCCCACGCAGTGGCAGGCAGAGGGTGTGTGGCACCACACCTCCGCTTCCTGCCCGACTCGGCTCCTGGAGGGCACAGCCTACCTTCCCGTCCCTCCCTGTCGTGCTGTTCGTTTGTCCAGCTACAAAGTGCTCATTCATTTTTCTCACCATTCAAAGCTTATTTCATCAGTTCCTGCCGCTTGCTATGAAATGGTTATCCCGTCCAAGCTTAGGAACATCTCTTGGGAAAACACGTTTAAATAAGTTGATATGCCTGATGTACATAATTGTGTGGTGTCATTTTCCTACCTTGTCCAGAAAGACACCATCAGAAACTTCATAGGCTATCGTCTTGACCTCTGTATCATCCCAAAATGTTTCATGAAACAAAAGCTCCCGATGTTTGATGAATAATGGTTGTGAAAATAAACACCCAAATATATATTAACATGAGTTTAAGTACTCAATTTAAACAGTTTAATATATATATATTATTTCCAGCTTCCCTGATGGCGCAGACGGTAAAGTGTCTGCCTACAATGTGGGAAACCTGGGTTCAATCCCTGGGTCGGGAAGATCTCCTGGAGAAGGAAATGGCACCCCACTCTAGTATTCTTGCCTGGAAAATCCCATGGACGGAGGAACCTGGTAGGCTACAGTCCATGGGATTGCAAAGAGTCGAACACGACTGACCGGCTTCACTTTCACTTTCTTTTATTCCAACTGTGTCTATACAATACAAGCATGAATGTCCACAAATGGTTTCCCAATTCAAGCTGATGTGTCCTTATTTCTTGGAGTGGGAACCTATCCATTCTCCAGCGGATCTTCCCAACCCAGGAATCAAACCAGGGTCTCCGGCATTGCAGACGGATTCTTTACCAGCTGAGCTACTAGTGAAGCCCTCTTATTTCAAAAAACAGTAGTTACTCCCATGTTCTTCCCTCCCCCGCTTACAAAGGTATGAGGGGTAGAGGGAGGAGGGAAGACGATGCATGTATTACAGAAACAAGAAGGAACATGAGCAGATGGCAGCTGGGGCTCTTTGCTCATCAGGAAACAAACCCATGGGCACTGGAGTAGTGGCAACTAACTCCTAGAACCGCGCAGGATCAGGGTCTCCTCCCTCCCCCACCTGGATGTAGTTCAGCCTAAAGAAAGTAGCTGATCAAGAGAGGCCACAATCTCCAAGTCGTGGAACAATACTCAGTGGCAGAGCAGCCCAGGCGTCTCCCCTCACTACAGCTGAGGGAAAGGGCTCCCCAGAGAGAGGGGGCTACTTTCCCAAGCCACAGAGAGCTCATGGTGGGGCTGGCGGCACCCACATCCTGCAGTGTCTCGTCAGGAGAATGGGAGTGTCATCCCAAACCTCCCCCCACCCCAAACCCAAAGAAACCTCAGAGCAGGGATGCCTTCTGAGGATCCACGGGCATGTTTGAGGGACTTCACAAGGCCAATGAAATCACCTACAAAATTGTGTGTGGCTTCCACGTCTCACGGGGGCAGGGTTTACTGGCTTCATCAGTCTGAATGAGGCCCAGAACCACTGTATCAAGAGCTGGGGAAGGCAGAAAGGCTAAAAGCAAATGAGATTAATTCCAAACTGAAAGGAACCCAGATTTTCAGTAACATGAAGAGCCAGGCAGCCACTGGAACCTTCTAAGGGGAACACAGCCCTAAATTTTCTGGTCTGGATGTTAAAAGAAATACTGTGAGGAAAAAAAAAATGTGTTTGGACAGGCAAGGCGAGTTTTTGACCTCAAGTGACAGGGAAAGCAGTAAGCACTGATTGGGTGGTCTCAGAAGACCACAGGTTAGATGTAACCAGCAGGGGAGGTTTTGGCATCAACAGTCGTCAGGGACCACGACGGAAGGTTTCTGCGGCCCCTCAAAGCCAAGGCAGCCTGCGCTTTCAAGCAGGCCTTTCATGGTACGGTACCTGCTGGGCAACAGTGAGCCCAGGAGGGAAGCCAGAAACCCGGGGAGACCTAGCGCAGCCACAGCAGTCTCTGTTTCCCTCTTGTTTCTGATGCCGACATCAGTCCCAGGGGCGGGCAGAGGCCTTGCTACTTGGTCACAGGGAACTGGATACACATCAGCCACGGCGATTTCCCTGGGAGACAGAACATATTTCCCCCGCGCTATGGATGAGGAAACTGAAGCAAAGAGAGAACCGTCCAAGGCTTTTCAAGGAGGTGAAGAGCCAAGAGCTCCGAGGTTAGGGGCCTGCAGCGAAAACACTCCACACTGGCTGAGGCTGGATGTTTTGCCTCCTTTTGGGAACCGAGCAGTTCTGGGGGGTTGGGGAAACCCTAGTTGCTAAGGACGAGATGTGGGATACAGTTTCACACAACACGGCCATACATATGGAGTCCATCACACATTAAAACAGAAGACTTGGGGCCTCGCTGGGTAAATGAGATAGAAAAAGGGAACCTGGGGGTTACTCATCATTTTCCAAATCAGAGATTTATGTCCCTTTTGGAAAGGAGAAGGAAAACCTGGCTGCAGCCCAGTTTTGAGGAGTAGTTGCCACTGAGAGGCTGCATGCAAAAATTCCTGGCCTGTGCTGTGGAGAGCTCTTCCGATTGGGCTCCTGCCAATTCTTGTAAGTGACTGAGATTTAAACCCTGTATCAGATCAGAGGCCGAGAGCATGCTTGACACAGCAGCACAAATCCTCTCTCTAAAGCTGGTTTCAGGCTTGTAACAGGAGTGCTCAGAGAGAAGAATCACCTGCGCATACCCATAAAATGTAGGCTTCCCTGGTGGCTCAGACCGTTCAAGAATCTGCCAGCAGTGCAGAAGACCTGGGTTCCATCCCTGGGTTGGGAAGATCCCCTGAAGGGAATGACTACCCACTTCGATATTCTTGCCTGGGAAATCTCATGGACAGAGGAGCCTGGTGGGCTATAGTTCACAGGGTTGCAAAGAGCTGGACATGACTTCGTGACTAACACTTTCACTTCACCCTAAAATATAGGTGATTTTTAAGTCCAGAAGGGCAGACATCAACACCTGACCATGATCTGCATGGCTAGGATACAGTGAATTACTTCTTTATCCTTAAATATACTTGTTGATTTTTCTGCAATGAAAACGCATTGCTTGGGGACTGAAGAAAAAAGCAAGAAAAGGAAATATAAAAGCTAGAAACGTCGAGGGTTAACAGGGAGCCGGAGCTTATCTCATCCAACTGACTCACGTAACGGAAGAAAGGGAAGCTGGCAGAGTGGGGAGCACCGGGAAAGCCCTGCCTTTCTTCCCAGGCCCCTATCCCCACGCCGGGGCTGCAGCAGCTCAACTCCTCAGGCTAGGAACCCCCTAAGCCCAGTGCTAGGTGAGAAAGAGCCTCAAGGGCCAGAGGAAATACAGCCAGATTCCACTCAGGAACAACCGAGATGGAAACAGCTCACCAAGACAAGGGGAATGAGGTGTGCCGCTCCCCAGAACGCCTCAGAAACGTGCTATGTTCTCTTGCCCCGGCTGTTGCCCATGTGATGCCCTGGGCCTGGAATATCTCCCCCGTGTCCTCTCCCCCATGGATCTCTACACATTCCTCCTTATCCTTTACCGTCAGCTTAGAAGCTGCTGAGAGGCCTTCCCGGGTCTTCCCCATTTACAAAGCTAAATGGTACTGGGACACCCTCACTAGAGGATATCCTTTAACTTGCACGGCACGGCAAAACAAGAAAGCAAGAGGATATGCCTTGACTCTGGAGCACATCACAGTGTCAGGGAGATTAGCATTGGTTTGTTAAGTCTCCCTCACTCTTGGCTCAGTCAGTAAAGAATCTGCCTGCAACGCAGGAGACCCAAGTTCGACCCCGGGGTCAGGAAGATTCCCTTGGAGAAGGAAATGGCAACCCACTCCAGTATTCTTGCTGGAAGAATCCCATGGACAGTGGAGCCTGGTGGGCTATAGTCCATGGGGTCACAAGAGTCGGATGCAACTTAGTGACTAAACTGCTCTCTTGTTAGTGTTCTTTGAAGGCAGTGGCTGTTTTAATCATCTCTGCATCTCTGGAACACAGCAGGCACTCACATGTCAGTTGAGTAAACGAACGTCTGCTGACAGTGAGAGTTCCATTTCTCCTTCCAAACCTACCCTTTGTCTTTCTGTCCTCAACAGCGCATCAGCAGAACTTTTAGGAAACAGGTTGCTGTGGGGTAGAGGTTTTTCTTAAAAGAATTTTAAATACTTGAGTTTAATGTTGACATTTCATGCTTCTTCAATTAAGAAAGAAAAGAGAAATGAGAGAAGAAAGGTAGGATTATATAATATCAAAAGAAAAATGACAGCCTGGCTCTGCCGAAGGCAGAATGGAAGCACAGTTGACCGCATGATGATACCAGAGCTGACAGACACTCTTCTTGCACCAGCCTCTCTGTCCTCACGACGCACACACACAGGCGCACATGAAAAGCTAATAACAAGTCACTTTGGGAAGTTTACTCATAGCCCATCAACAGAAGGGCCCATCGTACTGTAAACACCAGAATGAGTATAGTATTAGGGTTGCTAATGGCTAATTAAAGCGGAAGATCAGGTTTCTGGGCACATCTTGCTACATCTGGGCACTAGGCAGTCCCAGATGGTATGAGAACTGAGTTTGGGGCCTGCTTCCTCATAACAGGCTGTCCCTGCAACATTGCCAAGGTGGGGAGTGACGGAATCGTGCAGCCACAGCTAGAGTCCCCTGCCTGCGGTCCCCTTGGGAAGGGCCCTGTTCCTGACTCAGAAGGTCCGAGAGAAGGCTCTGGTCAACTGCTGGATCCCAGAAACAAGGCTACAGTTCCATCAACACCAAAGGGGACCTAGTTTTACTCCTTGGGAAAGAGAACGGTCACAATACTCGGCATATTGCTCCCCTCCCCTAAGACTGTCTCAGAAAGGGCACAAGGAAACTTTCCAGGGTAAGGGAAACACTCTGTGCCTTGACTGAAATGTAGGTTACATGGGTGTATGTGTTTGTCCTAAGTACAGAATTAAGTCTCTTAAGATTTCTGCATTTTAATCTATGCAAATTGTACCCAGAAAATAAGAACCGTGCACAATGATCAAATTCCAGGTGGTAGGCTTACTATCTACAATGGGATGGACTAGCAGTTTTGGAACTACTTTCTGTGCAGTTCAGTCAATCAGCCAGTGTAATGGGAGCCAGGTTTCTCACCGTGGGGGAAGGTAGTTACAAACACAGAAAGGCGGAAATTCTCACGACCAAAGGCGGGGAACGTACCCCATGTGCCTCCTGACACGAGGACACAGGATCTCTTCTTTCATCTCATCTCTCTGCCAAAAATTCATAACCTGAATCTAGTCATAAGGAAACAGTAGACAGATCCAAATAGAGGGAAATTCTACAAGATAACTGGCACAGCGTCAAAGTGTTCAAGTTAAGGAAAGATAAAGAAAAGCTAAGGAACCCTTCCAGACTGAGGGAAGCCAGCCAGACGTGACAACTGAACGCCTGATCCTCCTGACTCGGAGTCTGGTCTGGAGAAAATGCTTATGAAGGACATCACTGGTACGAACGACAACACCGGAAACAGTGACTGTGCGTCAGGTAACAGTATTATGCAAACATTTACCTGCCTGCATTTGATCGGTGCATTCTGCTTAGGTAAGACAGCAATCTTTTTCTGAGGAAATATACACTGATGTATTTAGCTGTAAACAATCACAATGTCTCCAACTCATCCCAGAGTTTCAAGAAAAGGAGGAGGGGGACTTCCCTGGTGGTCCAGTGGTTAAGAATCCACCTGCCAATGCAGGGGACACAGGTTCAATCCCTGGTCCGGGCACTAAGATCCCACATGTCACAGGTCAACTAAGCCCAGGAGCCAGAAAGTGCTGAGCCCACTCGCCGCAACCAGGGAAGCTACCACAGTGAGAAGCCCTGCGTTGAAGAGTAGTCCCTGCTCGCTGCAACTAGAGAAAGCCGGAGCACAGCGACAAAGACCCAGCACAGAAAAAAAAAAGAAAACGAGAGAAAAAGAGGAGAGGTAGGCAGGGAGAAGATCACATATACACACATGCGGAAAAATATGAACAACGGGGAGATCTGGGTAAAGGAGTTCCTTGTACTATTCCCACAGCTTGCCTGCAAGTTAAAGATCCTATCAAAGCAGAAAGGTGCCCCTCCAAATACCCTAACTTCCCCCAAAGTATCTAGGTGGAAATCTAAAGACAAATTAATTCAAAGTATTATGAGAAATTCTTTCAAGAATATTGGTTTCAAAATTATACTTTTCCCTCTGGTAGCAGTTCACAAAACTATTTGGCTCTGAAAACTTAAAAAAAAGAAAGAAAGAAAGAAAAGAAAGACACAAACCTTGAAATAGGGTTTTTTGAAATTCCAGTGACAGATACTATCTATCATTTTAGAAAGTCTTACAAGGCAATGCACAGAAATCAGAAGGAAAGCGACTCCTCACTGCCCTCCTCCCTTCAGATCCTCCAATATTTTTTCTGGAAGATGGAATAATTCACCGGGCGGCACGCCAAATGAAATCCACTAGGATCAGGAGCAATGTGAATGTAGACGATCTAGCTTGCCTGTACTCTTCCCCAGCTCAAGCTTTATAAACAGTCTATGTTTTACTTGCATAAATAAGGTGACGAAGGCATTATTACTCAGCACAGCTTATTCTACCTCCCCAATCTGTATTTATGGTTAAATCAAGACACAAGCATGGCCTTGTGTGTGTGTGCGCGCTCAGTCGTGTCCGACTCCTTGCAACCCCACGGACCGCAGCCCTGGACCAGGCTCCTCGGTCTGTGGAATTTTCCAGGCGAGAACACTGGAGCAGGCTGCAATTCTTCCTGATCCAGGGATCAAACCCACATGTCATGGGTTGGCAGGCAGATTCTTTACCACTGTGCCACCTGGGAAGCCCATTCTATTTAGTACTTTGCTTTTTAAAATCATAATAGTACTTCATGGAAGTAATATCAAGACACAAGTATGGCCTCAGTCCTATGGGGGGGTGGAGGGGGGCGGAAGCAAAAATACTGAAAAGTACCAAAGGAAAAAATTACTTCATGGATGTCAAAGGAGAAATTTTTAAAAGTCATTTTTAGCCCCAAAGAATGTTTGAAACAAAAACAACTATGATATGACTCAGTATAAAAAAAAATATCATGGTAATATGCATTACGAAAAATTCATACGCACAGAGATGAAAATATAACTGCATCTGTCATTTCAAAGTATTAATGCTGGGCCTGCAGATAATAGAGAACGACATTCTCCTAAGCAAATGAGGAAGGTAGCCAAGTAAGTACATGCTGGGCTTCTACTGTAAGGAAATACATGCCCCCATGAAGCAACCTTTTCAGCACAAAAGAAATTTAATACCCGGACCACATGAAAAGTGATCACTCTGGGAATAGCACAGCTGTTAAAATGCAAGTCAGTTTGTATTAAGCCGTCCAGTGTGTTTATGTAAAGCAGGACTCTCAGAATGACCACTAAGAGGAAATACTTTGCTAACAAAAAAGTGCTATCTACACTTAATTCAAGGCTCAGAATAAGCGTGAAAGAAAAATGCAAAGCTATGTGCTTTCAAAGAATATGAGGGACCGCAGCTAGCGGATATGCTTGTGATCCTTTTGCAAACAGTATCTCCGGGGCTAATTTAATTAGAAATAGAACAAGGAGAAAAAAAAAATGAGTGTTTGCATTTCACTTAGAGAACCTAATTATCTTCACCTCATTTGACTAACTAGACCTAGATAAAGCCACAGAAAAGTCTCTGACACTTGTGTCAAACAATTTCAGTATGAAAATTAATACTGCCAAGTTATTTTGAGACCAATTAGCTCAGACATTCAAAGGAAAAAAAAAAAGGTACTGTGCTGAAGAGCACATAATCCTAAAACCTGCATTTCTGAAGACGGAAGTGCACGCAGACATCCTTGAGGCCTTGGCTCAGGCACATAGGTATGAGACGCACTAGAGAACCCACGGAAAGTATGAGCTTGTGGATAACCACCTACAAATGGCAACGTTTAACTCTCAACATGGACACTTGGGATGCAGAGTGATAAAACCAGAACTCAGTCTACTTTTGAAGAAGAAAGAAAGAAAAAATTACTCGAAGTTTTTGAGCACCTAAAATTAATCAAATTTATCAACACTGTTGGTCAAATGTGAGTTAACTTTTTAGAGAAACTGGTCAAGATGGTGCTTCTCCTAAGATGAGACCCAAGTAAAATTTTCAAAGACAGCTTGTCATCTCGGGGTGCAGAGACTTTACCCAGAATTCAGTCCTGTTCAGACTGATGTAGGCTACACAGCAAAGAAGTCCCAAATTATAACCGAGAGCCTGGAGTCTGGGATTAATGACCCCAATGCCTAACACTTGAACATGGAAGTCTTACCAAGAATCTTGAGTTTTAAAAGCCAGGTTAAATCACTTGGCGTTAGAAGGCTTAGAGAGCTTTCCAAAAGGAAGTCAGCTAGAACACACAGTGTATGTGTAAAAATAACTCAGACTATCTCAAGGTCTATTAAAAAAAAATGAGATGCCATCACTGTAGGTTTGAGGTATATCAGCCGGTTCCCATTACAATGGGGGACACACGAACTCTGTTTTTAGAGCCTCTGGAAAGATCAAAGCTGAATGGGCCTTTTTATTGGCTCCCCGTCCAGTCCCCTAATCTCTGTTTACTTTTTCTTTGTCATTATGTGGAACTCCAAAAGACACACCATCAGGACTGCCTGGTCTCCCTCATCCTCTGAGCCAACACTTAAAAAACTACTCTGTGATGGTTTGCGCAAGTGAGGAGCCTTCGGGGGAGGAACAAAGACGAGAAAAGTTCAAATTCGAGTCCAAATCAGCCTGCTTGCTGCAAGGACTGACACAGAGCTGAAATGATCCAATTCAGTCTCTCTCACTATACTACAAACCAAACTTTCTCAGGCTGGTTTCCCTGTGAGAATGAACATAGCTAAATGAAACCATAACCCCTTCTGGTTTGTTTTTTTTTTTTTTCAGACCCTCGCCCTCCCCAGCGAAAAGCCCTCAGCTGGTTTCGGGGCCTCTAGCTAGGAAGGCTGACTGGGTTCATATTAAAAAACATGTCCCGCCAACGTAGAACGACTTACTTTGGAAGAACAAGCCGTGCATTTGTCAAAGGCCAGGCTGACAGGAAGGACGTTATCAAACCGTGACAGAAATCCTCGTATCTAGAAACAAACAAACATTCATGTCAAGCCCCAAACGACACACCTTCGAAGGACGTGTGTAGTTTCTGGCAAGAAGTGGGAAACAATTAATCTGTGCTCTTGACACAGATTATGAACAGATTACTAACGAAAATGGAGTTCCATGTACTTTAGTACTTGTGCTAAATAAATCAGTTTTAAAGAAGAACTATATTAGGTCCTTTATTCCGTTAAGAACTGGCACACAGGCTTTGCACATATCTGAGACCTAAACACAAACTGACTCCAAAACATAAAAACCAAGCTGAAAAATCTATTGTTTTAATAAATGTCTTCAAATATATAATCAGCCAACTAGTTTATTATGGCAATTCTCACATATGTTACAGTGAATATAGGATCAATGTGCACTTTTAGGATATGGCACTGGATGGGGCCTCACAAGGTAAGAAGGTCTGTGAACAACAGAAGGTAGAAATGGTCCTAAATGTTTATTGAGTTACTTGCCTGACCTGGAACCCACAGAGATAGAGATGCAAACATTATGAAAAGTATGGGAAAACAGCGCCACCCTGAGCATAAAATTCTGAACTACATCTGATTTCCACTTACAGGGTATCAGCCTGGGACAGAGGACGAGATAGCTGCATGGCATCACTGACTCAATGGACATGAGTTAGAGCAAGCTCCAGGAGTGGCAGACAGGGAAGCCTGGCGTGCTGCAGTCCATGGGGTCACAAAGAGTCAGACACAACTAAGCGACTGAACTGAACTAAGCCTGGGAAATCCCATGGACAGAGGAGCCTGAAGGCTCCACAGTACATGGGGTCACAAAGAGTCAGACACAACTTAGTGATGGGTTTTCATTTTCAGCTATAATCAGTAGGTGGCAAACAGAGGGGAAGTGACAGACCTCGGGCTCCAAAATCACTGCGGACGGTGACTGCAGCCATGAAATTAAAAGATGCTTTCTCCTTGGAAAGGAAAGCAATATAAACCTAGACAGTGTATTGGAAAGTAGAGACATCACTTTGCTGACAAAGGTCTGTAAAGTCAAGGCTACGGTTTTTCCAGAAGTCATGTACAGACGTGAGAGCTGGACCATAAAGAAAGCTGAGCACTGTAGAATTGATGCTTTCAAATTTAGGTGCTGGAGAGCAAACCAGTTTGATCAAACCAGGTCAAACGAGCTGCAAGGAGATCAAACCAGTCAATCCTAAAGGAAATCAACCCTGACTCTTCATTGGAAGGACTGGTGCTAAAGCTCCAATACTTTGGCCACCCGATGTGAAGAGCCAACTCACTGGAAAAGACCCTGAAGCTGGGAAAGATTGAAGGCAAAAGGAGAAAGGGGTAGCAGAGGATAAGATGGTTAGACAGCATCACCACCTCAGTGGACTTGAATCTGGGCAAACTCCGGGAGACAGTAGGAAACAGGAGCTTGGCTGCAGCCCATGGGGTCGAAAAGAGTGGAACATGACTTAGTGACTATGCAACAATAAGATATAGTCAGGGTTCACAAACTATGATTCAGGTAGTTTATTCAGATATTGTATCTCCAGAACTACACTTACACCAAAAGAAGAGTTTAAACTTTATCATTTGTTATCACTGTTCAGTTGCTCAGTCATGTCAGTCTCTCTGCAACCCCACGGACTGCAGCACACCAGGCTTCCCTGTTCTTTATACTTATCAGATTATTAAAAATACATCCGGTGAAATCTCTAGACTCCAGAGGACTCAACATTTATAAGAAGCCAAACAACACGAATCTTGTTCCCAGTTAATTTATTTGATCTTGACGACTGTCCTGTTGATGGGACTCTGGCTGAGGAGGGTGAAGAATGTTGGCTCAGGCAAGCAGAGAGTGACTGCGCTAAGATTCAGAAGTGGGTCCCCAACTCCAAACCTGCCTGGGCTCCCCTGCTTCCCTCCCTCTCAGGACAGCACAGCTTTCATCTTCCATATGAGGCTCACCACACATTTAACAGCCTCACTTGAATACAGCACAACTACCAACCCCTCCACCATCCCACCCCTAGTTCTTGCTGCCTTTAGCCACCCTAGCAATTCTCTGCTATCCCCCCTCCCTCACCCCCACAAAAAAAATCCCAACAAAACCTGGCCAACTCTTTATGGAGACAGAACTCCTTCACAGCGTGGGTTAGCCCCACTGCAACCAACAGTCTAGCTGCATTTGCACACTAATCAAGGGAAAATCTCACCTTAAAGGAAATGCCCACAGCAATCTTTTAAATGTCATCATCTATATGTGATGAGATTTCAGTGTAAAGCAATATCGAAAGAGTGTTTAGTAGAAATGATAAATTAGACAGCTGGGATAAGTAGCTGGCTTCGCGGTGAACCTTTGAAAATGGGACAATCGTGAGTTTCCTGTGTGAACCTTTGAAAATGGGATAATCGTGACTTTCCTGTGTCTTGGGAAGGTGGTGACCATTTCCTAGGCCAGTACTTGAGGCCCAAGTAGGGCCCTGAGTCTGCTCTCTGGTTCACCAAAACCGGAGACAGCAAACCGGCAGACCACAGATGGGCATGTTGACGTCCTCGTGAGATCTTGAAATGACAGGACTGAAAAAATTCTCAGAGCAAGTCTCCTCATATCTCAGTGGCTTTCACATTAAATTTACCTAGAAAAACATTCATCATATGTAGCCTATTTTCCATTAAAATATTCACTGCCATGGCCTACATCTCAATGGTTCCATATACACTTCATAAAAAGGTTTCCTGTCTTTTCTTTCATACAGCTAAGATCAGACTTCATGTTGTGCAAAGGAATAGTGGCAATTTGTGAGACGACTGGAGGTGGGGAGATAAAGGGAAGGGAGAGAGTAGAACCAATTAGGAGCAGAAAGGGAGAAAAGAGGAGAGGAAGGAAGGGAGGAAGGAAGGAAGGAGAGAGAAAATGTAAACAAAAAGCACAGATGGCCAGCAACAGAAAGGAGCTGTGGTGAACGGAGCGCCTGAGCGGGGGTCCCCACACCATTGTTTAGCACCCAGACAGCTCTCTACCAGGAAGCTGTGACTCACTTTCCCAGGAAACGAAGTAGAATAACATCTGTGTGTGAGGCCTTGCAAATTGCCTATGTTGGTATCAGAAGGCTCAGAACTCCAAACTAATTGCCGTTTTAGGAAATGTAAGAGACGAAAGCCTCTTCTCACACCAGCTGTGACAGACTCCTAACAGGGCCCTCGACAGGAGCGTGAGCTCCCAGCACTCTGGGGTGGACTGAGTCTCCTAAGACTCAGCTCTGAGGTGTGCCACTTTCTCTCAGCTTCCTGTGTGTGCTGAGTTGCTCAGCTGTGTCCCACTCTTTGCTGCCCCAAGGACTATAGCCTACCAAGCTCCTCCGTCCATAGGATTTTCCAGGCAAGAGTACTGGAGTGGGTTGCCATTTCCTTCTCCAGGGGATCTTCCCGACCCAGGAATCGAACCCCGGCCTTCCACGTTGCAGGCAGACACTTTACCATCTAAGCCACCAGGGAAGCCCCATCAGCTTCCTAGGGTGACCAAATACAGCAGAGAATTCCTCATGCTGACATTCAAGGGCCCCCTAATCTGGGCCCATCCTGCCTTTCCGATTACGTCCTGCATTCAATCTTTACACAGGCTTCATATATACAACTACTAAGCTCAAAGCCAACCTACCCCAGACAATTGGCCATTGCGGGCCTTTGCTCATTTACTCAGTCGTGTTCAACTCTTTACGACCCCATGGACTGCAGCACGCCAGGCTTCCCTGTCCTTCATTATCTCCCGGAGCTTGCTCAAACTCATGTCCCTTGAGTCAGTGATGCCATGCAACCATCTCATCCTCTGCTGCCCCATTCTCCTCCTGCCTTCAATCTTTCCCAGCATCAGGGTCTTTTTCCAATGAGTCGTCTCTTCACATCAGGTGACCAAAGCATTGGAGCTTCAGCTTCAGCATCAGTCCCTCCAACAGCTACATTCAGGATTGATTTCCTTTAGGACAGATTGCTGGCCTTACCTCATGCCAAACTCTGTGACTCAGAGCTCTTCCTTTTGCAAGCAGCTATATATCCAAATCTCTAGCTTCCTTAAAAGCCACTCAAGCTCAAACACATCCCTTTCATAAATCCTAAAAAGCAGAGACACTACTTAGCCAACAAAGGTCCGTCTTGTCAAGGCTATGGTTTTTCCAGTAGTCATGTATGGATGTGAGAGTTGGACTATAAAGAAAGCTGAGCACCAAAGAATCGATGCTTTTGAACTGTGGTGTTGGGGAAGACTCTTGAGAGTCCCTTGGACGGCAAGGAGATCCAAAGAGTCCATCCTAAAGGAAATCATCCTAAAGGAAATCAGTCCTGAATATTCATTGGAAGGACTGATGCTGAAGCTGAAACTCCAATACTTTGGCCACCTGATGAGAAGAACTGAGTTGCTGGAAAAGATCCTGATGCTGGGAAAGATTGAAGGTGGGAGGAAAAGGGGATGACAGAGGATGAGATGGTTGGATGGCATCACTGATTCAATGGAGATGAGCTTGCGTAAACTCAAGGAGTTTGCGGTAGACAGGGAGGCCTGTCGTGCTGTTTGTTGTCCATGGGGTTGCCAAGACTCAGACACAATGGAACTGAACCTCCCACTTGACTTAGAGATCATGCCTTCATTACATGAAATTCTTCTTTTTGGTATTTATCACCAAAATACCTTGTACAATAGTTATTTCTCTAAAAAAAATAACAGGGGTATTGAGATTAAGATTCATGTACCATAAACCTCATCTTTTTAGAGTATACGATTCAGTGGCTTTTAGAATATTCATGGAATTTCGAAACCATCAGCAATATCCGACTTCAGAACATTTTCAGCACCCTCAAAAGAAACTTGGAACCCATAAGAAATTAGCCTCCATTCTCTACCTTTCCCTGACGCCGGCAACAGCTACTCTACTTTCTGGGCTTCCCTGGCGGCCCAGGCCCATCCTGTCTTTCTGATTATGTCTTGCATTCAATCTTTTCACAGGCTGTGTATATACAGCTACTAAGCTCAAAGCCGACTTTCCCCCAGACAATCTGCCATCGCTGGCCTTTGTTGGTCAGTCTATTTCTAGAAAACAGAAACCTACTTTCTATTCCTACTGATTTGCCTATTGACTATGAATGGGATCATACATGACCGGCTTCACTTGGCATATCGTGTCATGTGTCTGTCCCTCATTCCTTTTCATTGCTAAACACTATTCAGCTACATGGATACACCATATCTTGTCTGTCCATTCATAAGCTGAAGAACATTTCTGCTGGGTATAAACAGAGTGGAATCAATGAGTCACAAGGTAACTATAATATTTGTTTTACAGTTTGAGTACCCAAGTGACTGCACCATATTTCTTTTCTGCAACAGGGTTACTTTTCCACCTCGTGTCTTTTGAGGATAACCATTATTCTAATGAATGCGAGGTGGTATCTCACTTTGCTTTTGATTTGTATCTCTCTAATAACTAGTAGTGTTGAGCATTCTTTTCATGTGCTTCTTGACCATTCATACTATCTTTCTTTGGAGAAACATCAATTCAAATTCTTAGCCAAACTTTATTAGAGTGTCTTTGATGTGAACCATTTTTAAAGTCTTTGTTGAATTTGTTACAATATTAATTCTGCTTTATGTTTTGTTTTGTTTTTTGGCTACCTGACCAGGGATCAACCCTCACCACGCCCCCACAACTCCTCCCTCACACACACATTGGAAGGCGAAGTCTTAACCACTGGACCTCCAGCGAAGTACTGTTGGCAAAAAAAAAAAAAAATTTTTTTTGACGACTCCTTGTTTTGGCTGCGCTGGGTTTAGCTGCTGCACGTGCAGTCTGCACTGCGTTGGGGGGTGGGATCTCTGCTCTGGCACATGGACTCTCCAGTTGTGGAGCACGTGCTCAGTAACTGAGGCACACGGTTTGAGCTGCTCTGCCGGATGAGGGACCCAGTCAGGGATAGAAGCTGAGACCCCTGCACAGCAAGGCAGACTCTTAACCACTGAACCGCCGGCAAGTCCTGGCCACATTTTAAACTGGGTTATTTTTCTTTTTATTGTTGACCTGTTTAGAGTTCTTTATATATTCTGGATTTAAGTTTTTTACAGATATATAATTCTGCAAATATTTTCTCCCATTCTGTGGAGAAAATAACAGGTTTATTCTGATACAATCATATATAACAAATCACTTCTCAATGTCATGAAGACTGATTATGTTTTCTTCTCGTTTGATAGTTTCAGCCCTTACATTTAGGTCTATGATCCATTGTGAGGTGATTCTGAGGTGATTTTTGCATGTGGTGTGGGCTAAGGGTCCAAGTTCATTCTTCGCGTGTGGAAATCCAGTTGCTCCAATACTTTGTTGAAGACTCTTCTTCCCTCCAAATGAACTCTAGAAATGACCCATAACGTAAAAGGGTTCATATCTGAGCTCTCATTTCTATTTTGTTGATCTGTATATCTATCCTTATGAAAGTACTACACTTTTAAAAAATCTGGACCCTTTTAAAAGTCTTGATTGAATTTGTTACAATAATGTTTCTGTTTTATATTTTGATGTTTTTTTTTTTTTTTGGCCAGGAGGCATGTGGAAACTCTGACCAGGGATGGAACCCACACTCCCTGCTTTGGAAAGCAAAGTCTTAACCACTGGACCACCAGGGAAGTCCCTATACTGTCTTGATTACAGTAGCTTTGTAGTAAGTTTTGAAACCAGCAAGTGTGAGTCTTTCAGCTTTGTTCGTCTTCAAGGTGACTTTCACTATTCTGGGTCCTGTGCCTTGCCATATGAATTTTACAATCAGCTTGTGTAGTATAATTACTTAAAATTTTATTCTTTATCTCACTTGCTTTTACAGGGCAAGACAGAGGTCAAACTATTTGCATCTGTCCATAGCACAGTGATGTGCACATAATAGATACTGATTATTAATTATGAAATGAAAGAATGAGAAAACACAAACATCCAAGAGCCAACCAAGTTATTCATGTCTGAAATATCCAGAGAAAACTACAGCCCCGGTAGCTCAGCTGGTAAAGAATCTACCTGCAATGCAGGAAACCCAATTTAATTCCTGGGTTGGAAGATCCGCTGGAGAAGGGATGGGCTACCCACTCGAGTATTATTGGGCTTCCCTGGTGGCTCAGATGGTAAAGAATCTGCCTGCAATGCAGGACACCTGGTGGGAAGAGCCCCCGGAAAAGGAATCAGCTACTCACTCCAGTATTCTGGCCTGCAGAATTCCATGGAGAAAGGATCCTGGCGGGCTACAGTCCATGGGGTCACAAAGAGTCAGACACATCTGAGAGACTTTCACTTTCATCCCAAATGAACAACAACAAAAAACCCTCTTCCCATCATTCACATTTTCCAAGTAATTTGAAACCCATCTCCATCAACAATGCTTTAAATTCACAGTATCACAAATGCTCTGAGCTCACACAATATGCTTTGTATTCCCTAATATCTTACAAGAAATGCTTAGAATTTAAAAAGTGGAGGTTGCCTCTTAAAATTTTAGCACCTTCCTTAGACAGGCACCGAAATCTCAGAGCAATCCAAAATCCAGGCACCTGATGTAAAACCCAAATAAACATATTGCACCTGTTGAGAGAGGAACAGGCACCAATTCACAGCCAAACAAGTTACAAGGGGATGTCCCTGATGGTCCAGCTGTTAAGAATCTGCCTTCCAACGCAGGGGACAGGGGTTTGAGCCCTGGCCAGAGAACTAAGATCCCACATGCCACAGAACAGGGCAACTAAGTCTATGCATTGCAGCGAGAGCCCGGGCAGCTAAAAAAATAGAGGCCTTAAAACAAATGCGTAACAAGTTTGCTCTATACACTCACCGTCACCTGTAAGACGTCCGAAGACCCAGGGAATCCATCACCAAGCCTCTAGTTCTTTCCACGATTTCTGTGCACAACCCCATCACATCCAGCTACTTCCGCCACGTCTAAACTAATGTCTAAATGACAAGGCTTGACAAAGTGATCTCTCCATCCACACAAGGCCTCCTGACACTGCTCAAGACACAGATTCCACTTTGGGGACTGCACACAGCCCACCCTAAACTCTTAACTGATTACTAATATCTGCTGTCAATCTTTCCTTACAGGAGAATGTGTTAGACAGCTATTTTTAAAACCTGATTCAACCCATAATAAAAACAAGCATCTGACAGGAAACAAAAGCGCAAACAAAAAATCACTGGTACTCCCACGGCATACTTATGCCCGTTTTCCTACTTTTTTTTTAAATATAGTATTTACATACTTAACTTCATTTTGAACAGCCTCCCCTGAATACTACTGGCTTCTCATTACTTTCCTTCCCCAAAGAGGGGGGAAACTGCCAATTTTACACACACACACACACCCCTCCACCCCCCTCTACCTAGCTTTCTGGCTAGTAGGAGGTATCCTTTAGCAGTGACAAACTTCGCCTGCATCCCTGCATGTTTTATTTTTTTAATTTACACTGATGACTTTTTTTCCCCTTTAATACTGAAAAGAACAAAGAAAATGTTAAAATGGTCCATATGAAAATCAGACCAGTGGGGATATTACCCTGGAAAAGGCACAAAGTCAACGTTAGGGGTGACGGAACTGCTCCAGGTCTTGTCTGTGGCAGTGGTGGCCACACACAGAGCACACACCTGTGAAGACTCATTAAGCTGCATATTTAGTTGAGCGCGTTTGACTACACATGTATCGTACCTCAAAAAAGAGGAGTTAAAAAAAAAGGTAGCCTTATTAACAGGTTCCAAACATTACAGAACGGTACAAAATGAAAAGCATAAAGTCCCTATTGCTCCCAACCCCTCTGCCTCAAAAAAACAAAACGAAACAAAACCTTCAGCATTAGCTTCCTGGGTAGCTTTCTAGAGGGAAAAAACACTGTTTTATAAAACAGAAAACACTTCACAGTCTGTGTCTCTGCTGTGCTGTGCTTAGTCGTGCAGTCGTGTCTGACTCTTTGTGACCCCATGGACTACAGGCAGCCAGGCTCCTCTGTCCATGGGATTCTCCAGGCAAGAATACTGGAGTGCGGTGCCATGCCCTCCTCCCGGGGATCTTCCCAACCCAGGGATTGAAGGTCTCCTGCATTGCGGGCAGATTCTTGACACTCTGAGCTCTCAGGGAAGCCCATCTCTTTGCTACTCCCTGAATATTTAAAAGACCCACCCAGGACCGATGGCATCTAGGAGGAGGACAATCACCTGCAGCTTCCTGGCTCCGTGCCCTCTGTCACCCCCAGGCCCCACAAAGGGCAGAAGCAGCTTGAGTTGCAATCCTTATTGTCAAACACCAGTGAGATGAGGTGCTAGGTCATATTTGGGTTTGGCTAACAGGTTCTAATGCAAACAACTGACTCATTTGAAAAGACCCTGATGCTGAGAATGACTGAAGGTGGGAGGAGAGGGGGACGACAAAAGATGAGATGGTTGGATGACCTCACCGACTCAATGGACATGAGTTTGAGCAAGCTCCGGGAGTTGGTGATGGACAGGGAGGCCTGGCATGCTGCAGTCCGTGGGGTCGCAGAGAGTCAGACACAACTGAGCGACTGAACTGAACAGGGCCTCATGCTCCCGTCCTCAGGAGTAAAGGTGCGCGCAGAGCAGGGCCTGTGGAAGCTCCTCGGCCTCCCTCGTCCCCGGGTGGGTGGGTCCCAGGACAGCGGGGGGCGGACCCACCCATTAGGCGCACCTGTGCATGTCTAATTAGCCCCTCTGGCTGGGGGCGGGGGTCTGCCTGGGACCAGGAGTCAAGGGCCCTTTCGGAAGGAGAGCGAGTGTCCATGTGAGTACAGAACTTAAAAAGTATGTTCAAAGACCAGGATTCAGCTTGTGTTAACTTGACGGACTATGTACTTTGTCCCATAGGATGCCATTAAGAAGCCATTGTTATAGACTGAAGCCGAGTCATCATTCTCAAAATGCCGAAGGTCCCTGGAGGCTGTCATGCAGTGGACCTGGAATGGGGCTGGGGATTCTGACATGGCTCCCGAGGAGAGTCTGGCACCAGATGTGGGAGCCCCTGGATTAGGCTGTCTTCCACTTAAAGGCTCAAGGGTTCCAGCTCTATACCCAGATCCACTGACACCTCTTCTGGTCTTTCTCTGTGCAGCAGCCAAACCTGAAACCTGACCACATCCCGGCTCAGCTTATGACTTTTCAAGGGCTTTCTGCGGCCCCTGGCTGTGAGGTCCTGCCTCCCCTGCTACCCCCAATCCCTCCACAGAAATGACAGCTCCCTCCCAGCCTAGGAGGTTGTGTAGGAGGGCCCGTCCCGGCGTCACGTGGAAATGGCGGCGGGGGGATGGAGCAGAGAACCACCATTACACGCCACCCCTGGGACATCCCCGGGGCTCAGCGGTGAAGAATCTGCCTGCCAGTGCAGGAGATGCAAGTTTGATCCCTGGGTGGGGAGATCCCCTGGAGAAGGAATTGGCAACCCACTCCAGTATTCTTGCCCAGGAAATCCCATGGACAGAGCAGTCAGGAGGGCCACGGTCCATGGGGTCACAAAGCCTGACACGACTGAGTGACTAAATAACAACATCCATGTGTCTGGCTCTGTGGAGTGTTTTCACATACTCCCCTCACAGGGGTCTCACTACCATCCTGTGACCTCCCTCGTATTCCAGACAAAGAAATTGAGGCTAAGGGAGTGGCTTGGCTTGCCCAAGATTCCGCAACCACCAAGTAGCAAAGCCAGGGATCTGAGTTCTGTTCTTTCTCTCCAAAGTGTAGAGGGAAAGCTGAAAAGCAAGGAGAAGGTAGAAAGGAAAGAAGGAAGAAAGAAAAAGACCAGAGGAACTAAGAAACAAAGAAACAGACACCCTCCCCAAACCAAAAACTCATATGAAGATGGCTGCTATCAGGGTCTGAGTGGATTAAACTGTCTTTGGTCATTTATGCCCAACTGGCCACAAAATAAATAGATCAGGAATAGGAAGGGGTCCCATCCATTGGGCCACCCCTGGTAGTATTTACACCTAAGCTGTGTTAAAAGCAGCGTGGAGCCCCAAGCCCACCTCACGTGGATGGGAAGTGAAGGTCCAAGGCCAGAAACAAACAGAAACAGCTGCTCTGAGGAGGCACAGCCGTAGCCACAGAGGGGGCCCCCTGCTCTCACCTCACACTGGGTTCCAGCAGGCCTGGCAATACTTCTGGAGCTTGGAGTCTGCGTAAGTAAGAACTAAGTCCAAACTCCACGAGGCTCTTGGATGTTGAAATGAGTCTTAACCAAATTCAATGCCAAAACAGAGTTTAGCAATTTCAAAACCCTAGGTGCACCACAGAGATCTGGACATTTTTCGGACAATGGCTCCAGCTACCACCACTGAGCCACCGCTCACTCTCAAACAGAGGCCACCGAGGAGCAGCAGCTGCACGCTGGAAATGAGCCAGCGTCGTCCTTGGAAAAACAGCGCAGGGTGGGACTAATCCCTCCAGCCCTTCCCTACACTCACTGCTTCCGGAGTTTTATGAGATTCCTTGTAACCTCCTTTTTAGGAAGGTAGATAAGCTCGCACTTTACCATTTTAATGAAAAGTGAAAGAAGGGCCTTCCCTGGTGGTCCAGTGGTTAAGAATCCACCTTGCAATGTAGGGGAAAGTGGGTTCAATCCCTGGTCAGGGGACTAAGATTCTTCACATGTGTGTGCCCGACTCTTTGCAACCCAATGCACTATAGAGCCCACCAGGCTCCTCTGTCCATGGGGATTCTCCAGGCAAGAGCACTGGAGAGGGCTGCCATGTCCCTCTTGGGTGTGCTAGGATTTAGAAACTATGATTTAACCAGTACATGAATCTCAGTGTCTTATTATGCCCGTTCCAGTAATTTAAAATATGAAGTTCTGAAAGGATCAGTAACATGCCCAAGGTCACACTGACAAGTGGCAAGAACTTCCTCAAACCGCTTTTATCAAATGAGCTGATGAAAAGGAAATGAAGAGGCAAAGTTGGGATTCCAATTGGGTCTGTATGATCATCGAGCCTTCAGGTTCCCTGCCATGTGGGCCTCCTACACAGGACAGCCTTATCAGGTGAGCAAAACTTGTGGGGCATGAGAGACCTCCTTCAGCTGATGAAATTATACCCAGGCTGGAACTTCCCTGGTGGTCCCAGTGGTGAAGAATCTGCCTTCCAATACAGGGGATGATTGCTGGTCCGGGAAGATCTCACATGCCATGGGGCAACTAGGCCTAAGCACCACAGCTACTGAGTCTGTGCTCTAGAGCCCGGGAGCCACAGCTAGGGAGCCCACAGGCCCTAAAGCTCGCAACCAGAGACGCCGCTGCAGTGAGAAGCCCTCGTACCGCACCTAGAGAGCAGCGCTTGCAGCAATGAAGGCTGAGCACAGCCAAATATAAAATAAATTTAAAAACAAAAAAAAAACAGACACCTTATTAAAAGGTAACAGCCTGAGAATTTGTGGGGAACAGCCTGTGCAGACAGGCCGAGGCATGGCTGGAGCCCACAGCTCTAGCTAGCTCAGCTTTCGTCTCGGTGGGGAGATTTCCCGGGCTGGTCCCTCCCTGGGTCCTGCCTTAGTTTGGGCTTTGTCCTAGTTTTCTGAAATTAGCTAAAAGAAAGAACTCCAGAGCCCAAAAGAACCATGGGGTTGGCAAGACCAAACTCCTAGGAGGGGCATACCCATCCAGGGTCTTCGTTGAGCAGTGCTTGAGGACCGAGAGTACCTTTGCACAAACACTAAAAAAAGGTGAACGGCTCTCATCCAGAGTCAGAGGAGAGCAGGACTGCTAGATTCCCGGCCGTGGTGTTCGGATGACTACTGAATCGCCACGACGCTTTTCATTCTCTGAGGGATGTCCAGTTAGATGACCAGGAGCTACATCGGCTGGAAATTTCCATCACATCTCTGTCTCACCAGTCTGCACACCAACTGCCTGGCGACGTCAGGAGTGGCTTCTACATTTGATAACTCCTGAACTGCGCCTCCCATCAAAGAACCAGAAAAGGAGGGGTCTGACCTCACAGAACTCAGTCGTGACCCCAGGAGCCAGGAAAAAGACAACCTTCTTTAAAAAAATAAAATTAAATAAATAAAAGATCCCACTCGTCGAGCAGCAGAGGGAACGACAGTATGCTAAGATCGACAGTGACAAAGTTCTCTCTACAGAAGAAGCCAGACTCCAAAGAGCATGTACCACTTTCGTTTACAGAGAGTTCAAAATGAGACAGAAGTTTCCTGAGGTGTTCGGAGTCAAGAGGTGCTTGTCTCTGTGTGCAAAGGAGGCCATGATAACTGGAAAAAGCATGGAAGGGGCTGTGGGGGTGCTTAACAAGATTTCATTTTGATGCGTGTGCTGGGTACACACGTGGTATTCATTCTATGATAACCCAAGTTGTGCACTGCATGGTCTGTGTGATAGCGTGCATTTTATATGTGGATAAAAATGACAAACTGAAACCACATTACAGACAGGAAGGGCTTATACTCATGACCTTCTGCTTGTAGAATCCCATCTACATACAATGGGCTGGAGGCTTTTTAAAAAGCACAAATCCATAAGCCTATTTTCTCACCTTCAAATGGTTTCAAATGCAGTAAGAGGGTTGGGGTATCACTGGGTACCACTGAATTTCAGGGCCTTCATGAAGCCTTTGCCTGCACTTGGCCAATCTCTGGATAAGCCAAATCCTGCCTGTGGGCCCACAAACAGAGAGACTAAGTCACCCCCAGGCCTCCCAGGTCTGACCCCGGGGAAAGCAGAGACAGGAGAGCAGGAAGTGAAGCAAGCTTCCCCAGATGATACGACTGACTAGCTAGTGGGTGGGCGGCCTTGGGATTCTCCGCTCTAGGACTATCACTTTTCTACTATATCTCATTCCACAGAGGCCAATTAATAAACGCTCTCCTTTGGGGAATGGAGAAAACGGAGCCCGGGGATGTCATGGGCCGCCCTCTGTATACAGAGCAGACAAAGGGGCTTGGGAGTTCCTCTCCAACAGGAAGTCATTTGTCTGGGAGAGCCAGGAAGGGGGTTAGGGGGGCGGTGGTGCTGAGTCTGCACTGCACACAGCCCAGTGTTTCCATGGAAATGACAGTCTCCTGGTCAAAGCACGGCTGTATACACGGACTCATTCCACTTCAAAAAGGAAAAAAAAAGGGAAGAAATTTAAAGCCTCTAAATAGGGACCACACAACCCTGAATAATGGTGAAGTTCTTTCTCCACTGTCTTTTTTAGAAAGTAGCTAAAAATAAAGGCTTGACACTTGAAATAATGTAAGCAAGCAGTCACCCGCACGCACTGGGCCTTTCCCATATATGGCTGTGTTACCCTTCAGCCTTTGAAAAGGCCAAATGAAGAGATGGCCAACAACCAAAATAATCCTTCAGATGTTTGAAAACGAGGAGAAAGAAGTGGAAGAGTGGGTGACTGACAAACAATCGCCAGGCTCCATGGGGGTGAGTAACACTGAGAAGGATTAGTTGCCATAGTACTTGAAAAACACGGGCACGCATTTTGACACGGGACCCCTTCTATAAAGAAAGACTCTTTTTTGCCCTCTGGCCTCAGCACTGAGAAAACTACAACTGTGGTGATTTAACATCAAGGACTTCAAGACGGAAACTGGTGCGGGGCGTGACTGAAAATTTAATTAAGGCCCTTCTCAGCAGGAGATCTGCAAAGACGATGTGGGCACACCTCAAGGGCAGAGACGAGGAAGGCGACTGGGGAAGAGTGGCGAGGGTGGGCATTCACATGAGCAGTGCCCAGCAGAGGTTGGCTCTGGAAGCTCGCTTCCTCATCGTGGGGCTCACCGCAGGGTCTGCTGGGTCATACTTGAGGGGTTTCTGCAGAAAAGGTTAACCCATTCGTGCCACACAAACGCCCTCCTGAATGAGGGAGGCTGGAAAAGTCACATTTGCGTGGTGTTTCATGGTTTTCAAAGCCTCATCATTTTAGACAATTCTGGACACGAGGTCCAGCACCTGGCGCGGACACGGAGGCTTGGGGAGGTGAAGGACCTAGCGTGAGACTGGGACGGGCGACTTGTGCAAGTGGCCCAGAATGTGACTTGAAGTGAAGGGAGAAGACGCCTGAGAGTCCCTTAGACTGCAAGGAGAGCAAACCAGTCAGTCCTAAAGAAAATCAACCCTGAATATTCACTGGAAGGACTGATGCTGAAGCTCCAATACTTTGGCCACCCGATGCAAAGAGCTGGCTCACTGGAAAAGACCCTGATGTTGAGAAAGATGGAGGGCAGGAGAAGGGGGCAACAGAGGATGAGATGATTTGCTAGCATCACCAAATCAACGAACAAGAATCTGAGCAGACAGCTGGGGACAGCAGGGGGCAGAGGAGGTCAGTGTGCTGCAATCCATGGGGTCACAGAGAGTCAGACATGACTTAGTGACTGAACCCCACCTCCCAACCTGCAGGCCAGGGCTGCTTCCACTCAAAAAGCCTCTGCCACAGCCCTGGTCAGAGAGCCACGCTGAGGTTTGGATTTCGGCATACCCACTGCCTCTCTCTTATGAAAGTGGACAGGTAACTTCCTGTCTCCTGATGCAGACCCTCAACCAGAAAATGACAGGGCAGGTGTGGGGAGGCAGAGAGAAAGGCGAGTGAGGTTGGCACGTGTCACCCTGCTCTCTGTGCCCATCTGGGGGTCTGTCCTCACGGCCCCAGGCAGGACTGTCGGGCACGCACACTGCTGCCCTCGGAGACGGCCCTCCTGCCACAGAGTGAAATACACACGCGCACAGAGCTCAGAGCCATGACTTCCCGACCAGAAAACCTCCAAAGCATGATCACAAACAATGGTGCAGAGGGAGCGCAAACTTAACCTTTCACTCTTGTTCACTCTCCACGGGATGGGCCTTCCTTAGGAAGCCTCAGATTCTGTTTCTGAAAAGATGTCCCACTTTTTGGTGGCACTGTGTACTTCTGATGGTCTCACCGTGCATGCCTGGAAAGGCTGCTCTTTGGCTAAGGGGCAGCATCTTTACTGAGGGCTGTGATACTCTAGGCGCGGTCGCCGAGACCTTTCTATACGCCACTTCTCATCTCTGCCGCTACCAGCTGAGGTCGGAGTTCCGGCCCACATTTTACAGATAGGAAAACTAAGGCTCCGAGTTTGGTGACATGGCCAAGGGAGGCCACCTTAATAACTGCAGGGCTGGGATTGACGCTGCTCTCTAGTTGGCTCCAGAGCCCGTTCGCTCTCATTCTACTCCACCCGGGAGCCCCGAGTCAACACGAGAAATGCTAAATCAAGACTGGATACTAGTGTTCGTCCAGGGTTTCTTCTCATCACCATTCTACAGCCCGGGATCCCCTCCCGGTGCTCATAAAACACCGCCACTGAAATTCCAAGGAAGCAGGAGCGCCAGGAGGGTGGAAGAGAGGTGGGCTGGGAGGATGGCATGGTAAGATGACCCCCAAATACTTCCCTGCTGCACCACCGGGAGGGGGCCTGGAGTTGCGACTTCATTTCCACTCACTCACCTGGTGAGGCACGAGGCCGAGGGACGTTGGTGGCTCATTCATGCGGTCGTCACTGCTGCTGGCAATGGCGTAGCCCCTGAGAAAGGGAAACGGTGAGAGCTGCTCATTTCAGAGAAGTTTATGTTTAATTCCCGTGAAGATGATCGAGAGGAGGTCCGTGGAAGATTTATAAGGATAACCGAAACACCCTTCGCTAGGCAGCATAAGCCAGGGAAACAAAAAAACTAATTTTCCTGGGAGGAAGGTAGAAGAATAGTTAAAAAAAAAAAAAAAAAAAGCTTGTGTTTTGAAGTTAGAAAGACCAGAGCTTGTGGCCACAGGCTACTTGCCGATAAATATTAATTCTCGTTGTCTGAAAGAGTCTTGTAAAACACCACAGCACATTGTTGACATTTTGAAACAGAAACCGTTTCGACCTTAACTTCTTGAGGTGATGTACCTGCTACTGATGGAGGAAGGAGAAAGAAAAGTGAGGAATTAATGCAGCAGAACGGATGCGCTCCACCCCAAACCACAGGGCGGAGTCTCCTTACGTCACAGAAGACAGCGACCCGGGCCCTGGTTTTAGCCTGTGGCAGCAACAAAGGTGGCCGAGCGGCCGGCGTGGGGCTGGTGTCAAGGACTCGCAGTCAGCTCTGAAAGATGTGATCCCAAATGCTTCCTGTCCGGGAGCCACAAGAGAACGCAGGTGCCAGGGAGATGACAAAGATGAGAGGAAGACAAAAAAGCTGCTTGTTTCCATTCAACTCAGAAGCAGGTATACTAGTTGTGTATGCTACCGACACTACAGAGGCCGTCTTTCCAAGCACACAGAAGAACTCTGACTTACACAGTAAGTGGAATGCGCATGTTGATTTCTAACAACTGGAAAAACAAACCTTTCAAAAATTCACTTCTTCCATGTCGGTATTACAAACAGCATATCTTAACAGAGTGCATAAAGACAGAGTTTGTAGCCAAACTGGGCTGAGCTAAATCCCAGCGTTACTGCTCACCAGCTATGTGAATTTCAGCAACATAGTTATCTTGGCTATGCCTCTGTTTCCCCATCAAAAATGGGACAAAAAAAAAGGAAGAAAGAAAATGGGACAGATAACAGTTCTTTCCTAATGTTTGCTATGAGGATTAAATGAACTACTATTTGTAACACGCTTAGAATAAAGCATAACACAATGTAAATACCATGTCAGTGTTGAAAATATATCAGATAAATCACAGTGTATCTGTCACACAGACAGATGTAAATGTGTTTGGCTCCAGTCTGACTTCCATACAACCTTGACACCACTGCCTCTAACAGATACTGAGAAACTCTTAAATGGTTGATTTTCTTTTTCTTTCCTTTGTTGTCTTTCCTTTCCTTTTCTCCTTCCCCCCTTTTTTTTTTTACATTCAGTTCAGTTCAGTTGCTCAGTCGTGTCCGACTCTTTGCGACCCCATGAATCGCAGCACGCCAGGCCTCCCTGTCCATCACCAACTCCTGGAGTTCACCCAAACCCATGTCCATTGAGTTGGTGAGCCATCCAATCATCTTATCCTCTGTCGTCCCCTTCTCCTCCTGCCCCCAATCCCTCCCAGCATCAGAGTCTTTTCCAATGAGTCAACTCTTCACATGAAGTGGCCAAAGTACTGGAGTTTCAGCTTCAGCATCATTCCCTCCAAAGAAATCCCAGGGCTGATCTCCTTCAGAATGGACTGGTTGGATCTCCTTGCAGTCCAAGGGACTCTCAAGAGTCTTCTCTAACACCACAGTTCAAAAGCATCAATTCTTCGGCACTCAGGTTTCCTCATAGTCCAACTCTCACATTCATACATGACCACAGGAAAAACCCTAGCCTTGACTAGACAGACCTTTGTTGGCAAAGTAATGTCTCTGCTTTTGAATATACTATCTAGGTTGGTCGTAACTTTTCTTCCAAGGAGTAAGCGTCTTTTAATTTCATAGCTGCAGTCACCATCTGCAGTGATTTTGGAGCCCCAAAAAATAAAGTCTGACACTCTTTTTAAATTAATTTTTGTCTCACTTTTATTTGCTAGAGGAAAGATGAATTACTTCTGTTGTTTGTAAGTCATAAAGGAAGATCTTCCTTGTTTGGAGAAGCAGGGTCTCTGGACCACAGCTGTGCTGGTTTCTGCATCCACGATGCAGTGAGCTGCAAACAGAGCCTACCACGAGGCCCAAGGCCAAGTCGGAACAAAACACACCAGCCTACTCCTTTCCTTCCTCTCACAAGCAAGCCTAATGCGGTAAGTGCTTAATACATCAAAAAGCTGAATAATCTGAAAACCATTTTTATAACTGGTGTGGCCTTGGTAGACTCGGTGGTTAGGACCAGCCCTCCCATTGAGAAGACAAGGTAAAGCCAGACTAAGTATAAAGAAAACCTGTGTTTGAAAGCATTGGAGAGTTCCCAAGGTAGGGGAGAATTACAAAGCCAAGGTACGTGGGAGGAGGGAAGCCCACAGAGGTAAGCCCACCTCCAAAAGCAGTGGCCACTGGATCAGAAGCTGAACAGTGATCCTGACTGACTCATGGGGCTGATGGTACAGTCTAGAGCTGAGGTCTGCCCATAGGGAGGAACCATGGAGAACATCCCAGGCTTCGAGTTGGGATCATGGCAGGGATACATCCTCAGACTAAGGGAGAGCCTGAAAACAGACAAGCGCTAACTGGATAAGATGGTCTAAGACGGCAGTCCACCTGGCCCAGCAGTTTGCAAGAAGGAAATGGAAGTCACAACATCTGTATAATTTTTCACATAACGGCCAGTACTCAGTCAAATAGCCAAGCAGATGCAAGAACTGAGGAAATTTCAATACTGATTGGATATGTGATAATATTAGGGAACTGCCTTTGTTTTTAAATGTAAAAACAGTGGAGATACATGCCAAATAGATACATTTTTATGACTGAAGTAGTATGTCTTGGATTTGCTTTAAAGCAAGTCAGTGGAAGAAGAAAAAACATGGACAGTAGTATAGATAAATGATGACCAGTCATGTGTTGGTAATTACTGAAAATGGATGGTGCATACAAAGGAGTTTTTATATATACACAAATGGCTTGTGTGTATGTATACACATAACATATATCTTTTTTATATATGTTTTATTTTTCCATAATAAAAAGGCTTTGTTTAAAAAAAAAACAGGTATATGAGGAGATAAAAACAATAGACAAGAGGAGCACACTCATTAGAGATCTCACATTAATGGGCATATCTGATAAAAATTAAAAGGAAAACATGATTAAGTGTTTTCAAAGAATTAAAAAAAAATCACAATTTCAGCAGAGAACAGAAGATGTGTAAAATAAGATCAAATTATTTCTAGAAATTCTAGAACTGAAACATATAATCATGAAATTTAAAACTCAGTGGATAGTTTAACAAATAGACATAGAAGAGAGAATCAGTAAACTGGAAGATAAGCCAAAAAGCAAACAGCCAGACTGAAGCAAGGAAAGACATAATGACGGAAAACACAGAAAAGAGCATTATCGGATTTTAACATACAGCTGGGGACTCAAAAGGAAAGAATCAAAGCAGAGGCAGAAGCAAGGCTTTAGGAGACAATGGCGGAAAATTTTCCACCGTGGGTGAAAAACATCAAGCTGTGGATTTAAGAGGCACTAGAAAGCACAATCAGAAAAAACACAGAAATAGGTATATAATAATAAATACAGAATTAGGTAAATATTTCCAAATCCTGAAAACCAAAGCCAGTGAGAAAATCATAGAAGCAACTGAGGACAGGGGAAGGGGGAGAAAATCCAACTGTACCAAAGGAGAAGCAATGAAATCAACACCTTGCTGCTCAACAAGGGTAACGGCAGCCAGAGACACAGGATTATGTTCTCAACATGCTAAAAGACAAGTTATGACCAACCTACACAGCATATTCAAAAGCAGAGACATTATTTTGCCAACAAAGGTCCATCTAGTCAAGGCTATGGTTTTTCCAGTGGTTATGTATGGACTGTGAAGAAAGCTGAGCACCAAAGAATTGATACTTTTGAACTGTGGTGTTGGAGAAGACTCTTGAGAGTCCCTTGGACTGCAAGGAGATCCAACCAGTCCATCCTAAGAGATCAGTCCTGAGCGTTCATTGGATGGACTAATGTTGAAGCTGAAACTCCAATACTTTGGTCACCTGACGCGAAGAACTAACTCACTGAAAAAAAACCCTGATGCTGGGAAAGATTGAGGGGAGGAGGAGAAGGGGACGACAGAGGATGATGGATGGCATCACCAACTCAATGGACATGAGTTTGAGTAAAGTCCACGAGTTGGTGATGGACAGGGAGGCCTGGTGTGCTGCAGTCCACGGGGTCACAAAGAGTTGGACACGACTGAGTGACTGAACTGAACTGAACAAGTCTAGAATTCTGTACATGGCAAAAATATTTTTCAGCATAAAGATAAAACAAAGGCATTTTTAGACAAACAAAAATTAAAACATCTTTGTCACTGGCATTTCTAAAGGGTATTCTCTCAGCAGAAAGAAAATGACCTAGGATGGAAGCTCAAGGACATAGAAAGAAAAGTTTAAAAATGGAAAATAATAGCAAAATTAAATGAATCCAACTATGTAACAATAACAGTATCTTCTAGTGTTTAAATATATACAGAATATAAACTCATTTTTAAATGAGTGTGTAGACACTGCTGGGTGCCTGCCCAATGTCCATTCTCCTTTCCTATCTTGTCACAGTTTCATTCAGAGACAATGTGCCCAGCTGAAGAGCCACATTTGTCTGTCTTCTTTGCAGTTATAAGGGCAAGGTCAAGTTATACACGAGTTTTAGAATCAATGCTTAAGTCTTCCTGGAGAGCCATTTAAAGGGGGTCAGCCTCGGGGACTCCCCTGGAGGCCCAGTGGTTAAGACTCCATGCTTCCACTGCAGGAGGCACAGGTTCAATCCCTGGTTAGGAACTAAGATCCCACATGCTGCAGAACATGGCCAAAAAAGGTGGGGTGGCGGCGGGGAGCCTCGGTTGAACACAGCTTGCATCCTTTGGTCATTCCCTTCCTCTTAACTGTTACACAGAAGCAGCCCTGAGGGCAGAGCTCTCATCCTGTGGCCACGGCAGGACAAGCACAGGGAAGAAAGCCAAGAGGGGCCGAGTGCGCGGTAAAGAAACACAGTCTCCGACGGTACATGGGAAGCCGTCTTGGTGCTTGCTTCTGAGCTTCTTGCTGCATGAGAAAAATAAAGCCTCGCCTCCATCTGACTAAGTCACTGAAGACAGATCTGTTACATACAGCCAAATCCAACTTCTATCATACGTGATTCATGTATTGCCTTTCAAATGCTTAGAGCTAAGAAGATCAAAATTAATATATTAACAGAATGAAAGCAGAAGGTCCTAAAGCCCCTGTGAAAATTTTTATCCTTCCTTATCATCAATTACCAAACAACCCTAGGAGAGTTCAGTTCTACAAGGACGCAGAGACACAGCTCCAAAGATCACATGACAAGTTTACCAACCGAAAGGATCAAACCAGGTTTTTTTTTTTAATCTTGTTTTTTGAGAGTGGAAAGGACAATACAATTCTCAGAAAAAAGTCAGACTGAGAAAAGGCCAAGGGAGATACAGAAGCTGTCTTTGTTTCAACAGCCATCTCTAAACGGGAAACTCACCCTTCTGGATGCTGCAGAACGGAAACCATCAGCTCCACTGCCAGGGCTCCGGCGATCGTGGCTAGTCCCGGGCGACTCACAGTGCACTGCTGGTCCAAGGTCCGGTCTCTGGTTGACTATGGAGAAACAGTCATGGACGTGAATGCAAAGTTCTGTTCCCCGCAAGGCGAGCTGTCAGGAGCATGCGACTTCTCCACGATAAAGCTCCATCACACAGCCAGATGCTCACTGTCGGCAGAGATCAGTCAGCCTCACATAATACCATGTCTTGTGAGTACCAAGAAAAACAAAATATACCTGTTAAGTAATGAAATGAGGTAATGCTCTAAAAACCCTCGAGCGCCCTGTAGACACTGGTGAGTGGGGCACAGCTGTTTACAGTCGATGATGCCAAGCAAGGCTCACGAGGGATAATGCCACCGCCCCAAATGAGACGATTTTTCTCTTTGTTAAAAGACAATATTTTAAACAGTCTTAAAGGAAAGAGCTGGGTCTCTTTGCCCTACTGGGCAAGATGGCTGTAGGAGATACTTGGAACAACAAAGAAATCTACTTACATCCCCTGGGGCCACCACGTCGTTGCAGAAGTAGCAGCCAAGTTTGTAGCCAGGAATGTTGGCAAACAGCGATGAGCTCAGGAGGTCGGCAGACGCCATGGGGTAGCTGGGACACAAGTCCCCAGCCCCCTGATGCCTGGGCTTCTTCAGGCCGTGTCTCATGACAACGAAGGTGTCAAATCCCAAGGCAGCGTTGATGACCAGCTGTGAGTTCCAAGGAATAAAGACCGGAGTTAAGAGACACTTACATTTTAGGCCATGGCTAACTCCATATTGGGTCAACTTAAAAAATCTGTTTCGTAATATGTGTTTGTGTTCGACTGTAATTAGAGTCTATAAGCTAATGTTGGTACTCGACCCCGAATATTCATTGGAAGGACTGATGCTGAAGCTCCAATACTTGGGCCACCTGATGTGACGAGCTGACTCATCAGAAAAGACCCTGATCCTGGGAAAGATTGAGGGCAGGAGCTGAAGGGGGTGACAGAGGATGAGATGGTTGGATAGCACCGCTGACTCAGTGGACACGAATCTGAGCAAACTCTGGGAGACAGTGATAGACAGGGGAACCTGGCATCATGCAGTCCATGTGGTCACGAAGAGTTAGACACAGCTTAGGAACTCAACAACAACGTTGCGAGCAGCTACCCAGGACTGAGGGCTTACTAAGTGCGGAAGACTTGACAAGAGGTTAACATAGATTCTCTCTCTCGGTTTTATTTAAAACTCCCAGCAAACATTTCTTATTTATAGAAGAAGATGCTGAAAGTCAGAAGGTTATTTCTACAACTTGCCCAAGGTTGCTTAGCTGGTAAGAGGGAAGGTATATAAAACTAAGTCTCCAGCGTTCTCAAAGCCCTTCTTTGCAGCATTATGCTGTTGTTTGTCGTTTCTACAGAGAATTTTTTTCATAAGTCTCATATTTTTCACTTTATATAATTCACCCTTCACACAGGTTTTCAAGGAAAGCTTCTTTTCATTTATAATAACTTCTGTTAGTCATAAATTGACTCATTCTCCCAAATGTCTGTTTACATAGAACACTGAAAAAATCAAAGAAAACTACACTGGAAAAGAAGACAAAAAATCACTCAGAATCTCACAGCCCCAACAATTATAATAATAGTTCGAGGTGTTTATTATTTTCTCTCTTGCCCATCCCCCTCCTTTCTTTCTCCCTTTCTCTTGCCACCCCCATTCTTTGATAAACAGACATGGATATCTTCATATACATAAACATCATTGACGTAAGATATATATCTATATCTTATTTAACTACGTAGTATTTTCCATCATATTAAAATTCTTTGACACCATAACCGGGAGCGGTTACATACTATTCTGTCCTGTGTACACACCCTGACTTACTGAACCATTCATTCTTTCGGCCCTTTAAGCTGTCACTGGCCCGACCGTGGTGAATGAGCCGGAGTCTGCGTCCTGTGGGAGCTCACATTCCACTGTGAGCAGAGTGGCCCCGCCAGTGCACGGGGCTCACAGGGTAACATCTGGGTTGCATGATGGTGCGTGAGGCGGACAGTCTGCGGAGGAAGCCCTTGGCCTCGGGTCAGCAGGCCACACAAAGACCCCTCTGCTCCGGAGGTGGGGGTAGACTGGGGGCGCACTCCACCCTGGGAGATGGGGCCCATGCTCTACCTTTCTCTTGCTCGCGGCAATGACGGCAGGCAGCCACCGGCTCTCCCGGGTGTCCATCAACAGGAAGACGACGTCGTGGCCGTCGATGAGCTGCTCCAGCTGTTCCACGTCCCTGCGGGCCTGCTCCAGGGTGACGCTGGAGAAGTTCACAGGGTGCCCCGGCATGGGGATGCTCATGTTGAACCCTCTGGCGTTCTGGGGACACACCCAGAGAGGGGGGGCTTCTGAGGCAAAGGGATGGGTGGGATCTCAGAGCCTGCAACTCCCCATCACCTTGAGCATGTGGGGTCACTTACAACCTGACATCTCCCCATCATGACCACGCTGCCTCAGCCTTCTGCCAGCTGAGCTCTCCTCCTTCTTCACCTCTGCGACCCAGACCACCTGTCCTGGCATCTCGGGTCCCTAAGGCTGGACAGGGCAGCAGAGACACACGGATCTAGCTCCAAAGTGGCAGGGGGTGGGAGGGAGGTACTTCCCCTGTGGACAGAAATGAACACTGGACAGAACTGTGTACCTTCGGCTCTTTCCTACAACCTGGGGCCAAGGAATGTCATCACAATGCCCTCGGCTTCCCCAAGGCCCTCGGTCCAGCCGGGCTGTCTCTCCACTTGTCCCCACATTGCCTTTCACTTTGCTTTTTAGTGTGGAACACCTCTAAACGGGATGTCACAACAGAAATAATTTAACAAATTCACCTAAGATTAGGATGGCTCAGAGTCTTGCCTTAATTTTCACAGGGGCTATATGCATTAAAAACAAACAAAACCCTCAAAACTGAAGAACTCTCCTTGCTGACTAACCAAAAAACTAGACTTAGGAATGTATAGATATTAGTCTGGTGGGGGTGCTGGGTGACAGCAGAGTGTTGTGCTGAAGTGAAGCTTCATTTCCTGTCCAAAAGCAGGAGCTGCCCAGTGACCCGGGTTCTCAGGACTCAGGACTTCTCATGGAGCCTTTGGAAGAGCTCTGTAACTTACCTTTCGTCCCCTGCTGGCTCCACAATGTGTTGGCAGATGAACTGTGAGTCACATATGCATGCCAGTGAAGCCAGGGACATGACTTTCCCCAGAAAAGAAAGAGTTCTAGAATCACAAACTCCACCCTCAATCCCCTGCATAGCACCTGCCACAGGGAAGCGTGTGAAACACCAGCTTTTTTATTTGTCAAAACCCCTCACATACCGCAAAAACAGCTCAGGGGACACAGCAGTAGCTCCCTTTACAAAGTAAAATCTATTCTGTAAATGGATGTTATTTTCTTCATTAAACCTAATATCTGGAATTCAAGAAAGGCACAGTAGCAATAACAGCGAAAATTTCAAAAAGAGTTGGGCAGGGGGGAAAAAACGGTTGCAGGAAAAGATGCCAGGCAGAAAGGACTTCAGTAAGAAGGAAGGTTCAAAACAAGTCCATTTTAACGAGGACACCACAAAGATATCTCTCAGGACCTCATAATTCACTCACTCATTCATTCATTAAGTACCGTGTATCTGCTGCATACCTAATACTGTAATGAACAGTAAGAAAAGCAACAACCACCGTAATAACAACAATAATACCTTACTGTCGTATTTGCAGTCGATGTGTTTTAAACGATGGTTGCTCAATCCACAAAATTATTGCCTGGGAATTTTAATGACACCAAGATTAAAGCGTAATTACTCAACCCCAATTCTGACCTTCTGAATAACTCAGACCCTCACCCCCATCTCCGTGGCTAACCTGAATGAATCTCTGCTTGCTGCAGCTCCAGGTATCGAGCCTGCAGAGGCGCACTGGCTCCCGGCCCACCACGGAGGCCACGAGTCTGAGGCTACAATTCAGCGAGCTGCAGCACGGTACTTTTCAGGCCTGGCTGCACATCAGAACCACCTAGAGAGCTGTCTAGATTCCTTACGCCCAGCTTCTTCCCTGGACCACTTCAACTGGAGTCTCCGAGAGCGGGCCCAGGGATGGATATTTTCCAAAACTCTCCAGATGACTAAAACGTGCAGCCAGGGCGAGCAATCATTTACAGCAAGTGAAGTACACGGACGGACCTCGCGGGTCCAGTTTGATGTGTTCTGACAAGCTGCAGATTAACCCCTGCACACGCCCCTCCAGGCATCTACTATTATCCGAGGCAACGCTCTCACACCCTTTCGCAGGCAGTCCCCAGGACCTCTACCCCAAGACTGTGAGAGCTGTGGCTGCCCCTCCCCCTCCCACCCTTCAGCACTGTCGGTTTTCTAATTTTAGTCATCTCGGTGCGTGTGCAGGGATACGTCCGCATGGGCCTGATTCACACCCTATGATGACGACTGACGGTGCTGAGCCTGACACGTGTTCCCTGGCCACGCACGGACCTTCCCTAGGAAGCCGTGCTGGCCCAACCCTTCAGTCCCTTAAAAAAAAAAAAGGTTAGCCTGTCTTATTACTGGTTGGCAGAAATTGTTCACGTATCCTGGATATAGGCTTTTGCCAAATACATGTCCTGTGAGTAGTTCTAGTTTGGGCCAGCCTTTGTGTTCTCTTATTGGCATCTTTCGAGAAGCAGAAATTTTGAATTTCGAGGAAGTCCTGTTCACCCATTTTCTCACTTATGCTCCGTATTTCCGTGGCTCTAGGAGTCTCTGCCACCACAGGATCGCCAGGCCGTTCTCTTCCAGAAGCGCCTAGTTCCAGCTTTTATGTTTAGCTCTGTGGCCTCACTGGGGTGTCACCTACGGGCTCAGAGTGGCCATGAGGTCTCTCCCTTCTGGATGGCTGGGACTCCGGTGCCTTGCAGCCTGCAGGGGCTCTGGAACCTCATTCTGCCCACAGCAGACTCACGGTGCTTCCTGCCCAGATTACGGAGTGCTGCCCTGAGAACGTACAAAGCCTCAAGGTGCTGCTGCCCAGACACTCTTCTGGAATGCCTTCCCTGCACGACTCCCACAGGCCTGATACTCTGTCCTCAAGTTTCAGCTGCTTGGCTGCTCTGAATTCTCATCTCTGTTTCCTCAGCTCATCGAGACCAACAATACCTCCTTGGGCTCCCCGTGGGCTCTGACACGAGCTAAAACGTGCCTCCGTACAACAAACTGGGACAAACACTTTCTGAGCCCACAGTCTCTCACTGCCTGCTGGCCAGCATCTGCTGAGTCACTTTACACAACGTACCCGGGTGCAAAACCGGTAGATGCACCATGGCAGGAGAGCCAGTCCATCAGTCACTCATCAGGGTTGCAAACAGACGTCCAGAGACGGGCTTTAAAACCCTCAGTGTGGCTCTATAACCCTACATTTTATTGCCTCACCTTTGGGGGGGAAATGGAAACCTCAGGTGGTTATTTGATTGATTCAAGGTCAGTTGTTTTCCTACTCAGTGAATTCAACCCCAGGATCACGCATATTATTTGTGGCTGAGCCGTTCTTTTCAGGTCTTCTTCACTCAGACTAGCCTCCTGTCCAGGGTCTGGTATAAGGAGGGTGATGAGCTAGTCTCTGTTGAATGAAAAACTACACTAAATTGAACATACAAAGAGAATCACGTAAGCCTGGCTAGCCAATAAGTGAAACGGCTTCACAAGTTCTTTTCACAAATTTGATGCATTGCCCTAGAACTTAGGTGGGTTCAGCATTATCTACTATTTTCTAAACTTAATTAAATTATTTCAGGTTGTGCTGGGTCTTGCTGCTGCACGGGTGCTTCTCTGGCTGCAGCGAGCAGGGGCTGCTCTCCGTTTTGGTGTGTGGGCTTCTCTTAGGACAAGTCACCAGCGCTGGGGCACATGGGCTCAGCAGTCACGGTGCAGGGGCCTAGCTGCTTCATGGCATGTGGGATCTTCCCAGACCAGGGATCCAACCCATGCCCCTTGCTTTGGCAGGCGGATTCTTCACCACTGAGCCACCAGGAAAGCCCCTGTGTTACCTATTATTCCTTATAAGGCATGAGGGGTAAAAGTATACGAGACCAGGCTCCCCACAGTAAGGACTGCATAATCCAATAGGGAAAATGCAGTAGCGTGACGTAGGTGCTGGGGAACAGGCTTGATCCTGGTGGGCTGATGCTTTCAAAAAAAGGGGAACCTGAACTCTGAGGCCCAGCATGACCTGGCCCTTGCTGATGCCCTAGCTCCGAGTCTGTCTTTCTTGACCCCGCGCTGCAGCCAGCCCGACTTCCTTTCTGTCCACAGGGGTAGAGGCTGCATCCTACCTCAGGGTCTGCACAGGCCGCTCTGTCCACCCTGGTCTAGCTAACTCTCTCCCGCGTTTCAGGGCTTAGCTTCCTCAAGGAAGTCCGTTCTAGGTCAGGTGTACCTGCTAAACATTCCCACAGCCCCTGAGCTCCTGCTTTGTGCACCTACTGCAAGTGCAGCCATTCATGAAGTTAGTTTATTGGCCACATCCCCCACTAGACTCAGCTCCAGGTGAGGAAGGGGGAAGTTCATCTGCCTTGGTCCCCAGCCCCTACCACATAGCAGGCCTTAAATAAACGCACGATGAATGAGTAAGCCATAGGATAACCGAACAAATAAAACGGGGGGAACTGCACTGGGTCACAGACCACGGATAGGATGTGAGTGAGCAAAAATCTCAGGCAGAGCTCAGATTCTAAGCCAGGTCTGTCTCCGGTGATAGAATGGATTATTCTTCCTGACTATGCACTGCCCACCTCTAAGAGAATTATGTGTCCATGCCCTTAGCCACGTGGCTTTGCAGGATCTCCCACCAGGTAGGCAGGGCATCCAGACCAACCCCACTGACTTGGGGCATGGCCCTGTGACCTGCTCTGGTCCAATAGAGGACACTGCTGAGACTTTAAGAGACACAGGAAGTACTGGTAGCCTGACCCACTCCTTTACACTTCCACCTTCCATCATAAGGAGAGCAGGACCAGCTCACCATTGCTCCTGGAGCCTAGACTTGGACAGCATGACACACAGAGCAGACGAACAGGACTCAAAGCCAGAGTCTGGTCCAGCCCAGCCACTAAGTCCCGGCAAGCCCGCAGACCTGTGAACGTGAAATCAGTGTTCGTGATCGTAAGCCACTTGGACGCTGGGAGTGTGTGATGTGGAATGTTGTCACCGCAGAAACGTAACTAAGAGGTCTCCTCAGCGACGGGGTGTGACTTGTTCTTCTCTCTCTTGTCATCCAGCACCCAGCTGGGTACAGAGGGCTCAGTTAGTCCCACTGAATTAAACCTAAGAGATGACATTCTTCTGGTGAAACGGACTAAACGGTCAAAATCACTTTTAAAGCAAAGGCTGAGAATGAGTGAATCTAATGCTCAGTAACTAAAGAGAGAAACCCTAAGAAAGCAGGCTTCTTTTTTCTTTTTTTTCTATTTTTAAGCCAGGGCTGAGAGCCTCTTGTGGTACTTTCAGTAGAAGCAGATGCTTTGGGGGCACCTGAGCTAACCTCTGTCACACAAATCGACGAGGCATGCAAGACGCAGAATGTCTTCTGCTGGATAACCTCAAGAACATGGCCAGATGTTAGATCAGATGAGCTGAACGACTTGCCTCTCACTGTTTTCAAAGTAAATGATGGATGTCAAGAACAAGCAGCAGCCAGAGTGAAAGGCTCAATGTTTCGCCAGATCTTCCTTGTGCAGACTATTTCATTTCATAAACCTGTATTAACCATCAGGCATCCTGGCCATGAGGGAGGTAATATCCTACAGTGGATCCAATATCCAAAGTGGATAAACCCTTTGGAACAAGGCAGTATCTAAAGCTATGCAGACCCCCAAATCCCTCAACTCAGGGCTTTGTATCTTATGAAACATTTTTGTCATATAGTCTCCATGGTGGTTTCACAGTAATATATGAGGGGTTTATTTGTTCTTAAAATCCCCATTTCTGAGGTGAGCAAAGAGGTTCATGAAGAAACACACGATGGGGCCCTGGCAGTAAGTGACCGATGGCTGAGTCTGTTCCCCCCATCCCGTGGGGCCTCCTTCCCACATGATTAACACTTAAACACTGACAGGCCAGGCAAAAAACCCTGACCTTCTCAGCACCCAGCACCAACGTACCACTCCAGGGAATATCTTCTGCAGCCGGTCCGCTGCCGCCAGGGCCTTGGGCTTCCCACCCGCCAGGCAATCTTCAAATTCATACAGAGGCTGCCTCACAGGGTTGGAGTAGGAGATCTTGGCATTGTCCACGAATGTGATGTGTCTGACGCCCCAACCCTGCATGGAAAAACAGGAGATTATGGTGGGTTTCTGATGAACATTTCACAGGCTGTCTCTCTGGAAATCTCTAAAAGGGGTTTGGCTTTGGGGCAGCTTGGGAACCTGAAAACACAGGAAACGCGGGAAATTGAATTGTGCAGAGTCCATGTTTGACAGATAGAATGTCAACTTCCTTTAAAAGACGAAATAATTATACACCTGGTGCCTTGCTTCCTACAGCAATGAGACTAAGACATATGTCACTGCTGGTCTGACTAATACTTCACTATTTTTGACAATGGCACCAGAGGAAGCTTAGGAAGGTGAGTCCCTGCTGCTGTCTTCAGAGGACTGGGAAGGGCCACCCAGTGACCTCGCTTTCTCTGAATGAGTCAGTGGGCATACGTAACAGCGCATCCCAAAATTCACTCAAAGCCTGAAATAGCTCCATGCATTAATAAAAGTGACTTATAAGTTATTTCCAATTGTATAATACCATAGAAGATTCTGTACTATTTCTCAATGAGGCAAAGCCCTTATGAATATTCTGGAATGTAGGGGACAGCTCTACGTTCTCAGAAATAGCTTTCATGACTTCATCCATTTCAATTACATCTCAGAACTGAACAATTTTAAAGTTAGATAGGCTCCCTAAAATCTTTAGCTCCATTACTTTATTTTACAGATTCAGAAACCGAAGCCCAGAAAAGATACGTGACTCACCATGGGTCATAAATCTGGGTAATGGTGAGGAGGAAATGAGATGCCCAGGGTGGAGGAAAAGAAGATGCCTCCTTTCTGGGGGTGAGGTGGGATGTGTGTATTTCAGCAAATCACAAAGAATGGCCTAAGAGAAGCCCTGCTAGGACTGACTGCAGAGTCTGACTAAGAGTCTGATCTCTTGTCTTATTTCAATATCCTTCCATCAGTTCAGTTAGTTCAGTTGCTCAGTCGTGTCTGACTCTGCGACCCCATGGACTGCAGCATGCCAGGCTTCCCTGTCCCTCATCAATTCTCGAAGCTTACTCAAACTTATTTTCATAGAGTCGGTGATGCCATCCAACCATCTCATCCTCTGTTGTCCCCTTCTCCTCCTGCCTCAGTCTTTCCCAGCATCAGGGTCTTTTTCAGTGAGTCAGCTCTTCACATCAGGTGGCCAAAATACTGGAGTTTCAGTTTCAGCATTAGTCCTTCCAATGAATATTCAGGACTGATTTCCTTTAGGATTGACTCGTTTGATCTCCTTGCTGTCCAAGAGACTCTTAAGAGTCTTCTCCAACACCACAGTTCAAAAGCATCAATTCTTTGGTGTTCAGCTCTCACATCCAATACATTACTATTGGAAAAACCACAGCTTTGACTAGATGGACCTTTGTTGGCAAAGTAATGTCTCTGCCTTTTAATATGCTGTCTAGGTTGGTCATAACTTTTCTTCCAAGGAGAAAGTGCCTTCTAATTTCATGACTAAAGTCACCATCTGCAAGGATTCTGGAGCCCAAAAAAAATAAAGTCTGTCGCTAATTCCATTGTTTCCCCATCTATTTGCCATGAAGTGATGGGATTGGATGCCATGATCTTCATTTTCTGAATGTTGAGTTTTAAGCCAACTTTTTCACTCTCCTCTTTCACTTTTATCAAGAGGTTCTTTGGTTCTTCTTCTGTTTCTGCCATAAGGGTGGTGTCATCTGCATACATGAAGCTCTTGACATTTCTCCCGGCAATCTTGATTCCAGCTTGTGCTTCATCTAGCCTGGCATTTCGCATGATGTACTCTGCCACTTATTTATAAGTTAAATAAGCAGGGTGACAATATAGAGCCTTGGTGCACTCCTTTCCCAATCTGGAACCAATCTGCTGTTCCCTCCATCAGGGACGCTGAAGTTCAGTCAGTCTGACAAGTGCAGAGGCAAAGTCAACACAACCCACGATTCGGGGCTGAGGGTGACGGGCCAGAATCTGGCTGTGTGTTTTGAAGCCCATGGGTAACTCCGGTCTACTCACCCTGTTTCATAAGTGATTTTTCATCAGCTGAGCAAACCACCATGTAGGGGGAACAAAGGTATGGAAAATCCAAAAGTCATTTGTGCTTGGCTAGGGGATGTTTATGTTGCACGCCTTAAAGCAATGCCGAGTGGAGAGCAAGGAAGGCAGTCTGGAAACTGCTAGACGGCAGAGGAAAGCTACATAAGTGATAAGCGTGCTGCAGGTGAGTCGCAGGCACGTGCACTTGCACACTTAACTGTCGGTCTCTTGGAATGCTATACAGCACTGGGGCTTCCCTAGTAGATCAGCTGGCAAAGAATCCGCCTGCAATGCAGGAGACCCTGGTTCAATTCCTGGGTCAGGAAGACCACCTGGAGCATGGACAGGTTACCCACTCCAGTATTCTTGGGCTTCCCTGGTGGCTCAGACAGTAAAGAATCCGCCTGCAATGCAGGAGACCCTGGTTCAATTCCTGGGTCGGGAAGACCACCTGCAGGAGGGATGGCAACCCATTACAGTATTCTTGCCTGGAGAATCCCCATGGACAGAGGTGCCTGGCGGGCTACAGCCCATGGGGTCACAAGGAGTTGGACTGAGAGACTAAGCGCATACAGAATAAGAAGTGAAGTGAAAGTCACTCAGTTGTGTCTGACTCTTTGTGACCCCACGCACTATACCATCCACGAAATTCACCAGGCCAGAATATTGAAGTGGGTGGCCTTTCCCCTCTCCAGGGGATTTTCCAACCCAGGGATTGAACCCAGGTCTCCCACACTGCAGGTGGATTCTTTACCAGCTGAGCCACAAGGCTCAAGACTACTGGAGAGGGTAGCCTATCCCTTCTCCAACAGACTAAGCATGTACAGTGTAATGGCTAATTGGCAAACATTCAAGAAAATTACAACACTCAATGCTAGTGAGGATGGGGTTTTAGTGATTGAGAATGTAATACTGGTATTTTATTTCATTGACATTTCATTGATTGAGAATGTAAACTGGTATCACTCTTCCAGAAAGCAATCTGGCAATATGATTCTAGAATTTTTTACATGCCCATATCAATCATATCAACTTCCAGCAATCTAGCTTAGGAAATAATCCAAAATACTGACAAAAATGTAATCACCAAGATGTTCTCTGTAAAATAATTAACAATTGTAAAATATTCAAAGCAATGTTAATGTCTAAAAATAGGGGACTGTCTCAGTAAATCATGTTTCATCATATAAGAAGGCATTTTTACAGCCAACTTCTTGTTGCCAACATCCGATGGATCACAAAAAAGCAAGAGAGTTCCAGAAAAACATCTATTTCTGCTTTATTGACTACACCAAAGCCTTTCACTGTGTAGATCACAACAAACTATGGAAAATTCTTAAAGAGATGGGAATATCAGACCACCTGACCTGCCTCCTGAGAAATCTGTATGCAGGTCAAGAAGCAACAGTTAGAACTGGACATGGAACAACGGACAGGTTCCAAATTGGGAAAGGAGTAAGTCAAGGCTGTATATTGTCATCCTGCTTATTTAACTTATGTGCAGAGTACATCATACAAAATGCCAGGCTGAATGAAGCACATGCTGGAATCAGGATTGCCAGGAGAATTACCAATAACCTCAGATATGCAGATGACACCACCCTTATAGCAGAAAGCGAAGAGGAACTGAAGAGCCCCTTGATGAAAGTGAAAGAGGACAGTGGAAAAGTTGGCTTAAAACGCAACATTCAAAAAACAAAGATCATGGCATCCAGTCCCATCACTCCATGGCAAATAGATGGGGAAACGATGGAAGCAGTGACAGACTTTATTTTTGGGGGATCCAAAATCGCTGCAGATGGTGACTGCAGCCATGAAATTAAAAGATGCTTACTCCTTGGAAGAAAGCTATGACCAACCTAGACAGCATATTAAAAAGCAGAGACATTACTTTGCCGACAAAGGTCCATAATCATAGCTATGGTTTTTCTAGTAGTCATGTATGGATGTGAGAGTTGGACCATAAAGAAAACTGAACACTGAAGAACTGATGCTTCTGAACTGTGGTGTTGGAGAAGACTCTTGAGAGCCCCTTGGACTGCAAAGAGATCCAACCAGCCTATATCCTAACGGAAATCAGTCCTGAATATTATTGGAAAGACTGATGCTGAAGCTGAAACTCCAATATTCTGGCCACCTGATATGAAGAGCTGACTCACTGGAAAAGACCCTTGCTGGGAAAGACTGAAGGCAGGAGGAGAAGGGGATGACAGAGGATCAGATGTTTGGGTGGCATCACTGACTCGATGGACATGAGTTTGAACAAGCTCTTGGAGTTGGTGATGGACAGGGAGGCCTGGCGTGCTGTGGTCCATGGGGTCGCAAAGAGTTGGACACGACTGAGCAACTGAACTGAACTGACTCTACAGCCATTAAAAAAGCTTTTTAGGTATCCTTTTTAACAACATTAGAAAGTGTTTTGTGTTAACTGATGAAAACAAGGGACATTTTTACATATCAAATAAACAATTTAAATATATGTTACACAAACACTGAAAGGAAACAGGTGATAAAGTAGTAGAAAAATGGGTCTTCTTTTTCTGCCTCATTAACTCTTACACTGTAGAAATTTTCTATAATGGATCTAGATCTATACTGACTTCATAATCTAAAAAGTGCTGGGAAAACCTACGTACCTAATTTGGGAAGTCAGGGAAAGAATGAAATAAATTCCCATAAAAAGATGAAGAAATGAATAAAAAGTAGATAGTAATAATCTGGAAACAAACCGAAACAAAAATTACAGAAAAAAGAGAGCAAGGATTTAGTTTTCTGGAAAGACAAGCCTATCTGGCAAGTCTGAATAAGAGGAGAAAAAGAGAAAACAGAAATATTCAACATTAGGAACATGGTTCAGGTGGTAAAGAATCTGCCTGCAATACAGGAGACCTGGGCTCAGTCCCTGGTTGGGAAGATCCCCTAGAGCAGGGCATGGCAACCCACCCCAGTATTCTTGCCTGAGAATCCCATGGACAGAGGAGCCTGACTGGCTATAGTCCATGGGGTCGCAAAGAGGTAGACACAACTGAGCGACCGACACTGACTACTACTACAGAGAAGATGGGACTTCCCTGGGGGCCAGGACTTAAGACTCTGAGCTCCCACTACAGGGATCCCACTCAATCCCTGGTCAGGGAACTAATATCCCACATGCCCTGCGGTGCTGCCAAAGATAAATAAATAGAGAGTAAATAAAACAAAGATGGGAAAGATGGCAAGAGAATACTATATGTATTTTATATTAATTAACTTTCAAATTTAGATGAAATGGATGATTTTCTAGGAAAACAACATGATTAAACTGACCCAAAAGAGGTATAAAATCTAAAAGGTCAATGACTGCAGAAACATTTCTAAACGCTTCCACAGATCCCCTGCTCTCATTGCTAACAAAATTCCAAAGGCACCAGGCCGAGCTGGATTTATAAATGAATTTTGCCAAACCATCAAGGAACTGATACTTTATATACTAGACCTGTCCTGCCACATAGAAAAAGGCAGGAAGTTTTATTTTATAAAAGTAGTGTAATTCAGCTATAAGATAAGCAATGACACCAGAAAGGAAAAGAAAAACATTACCATAAACCAGTCTGACTTATTAATACATACAGAAGACTTAGCAGTAAAACATTACCAGTTGAACTGCACTGTATATCAGAAGAATAACAAACTATGAACAAGTCAGAGTTTCCCCCGAATGCTCAGCATCTTGATAGATGTATTTGATGATAAAGCTCAACAATCATTTCTGATATAAACTCGCAGCAAACTACAAAGAAAAATCTGCCTCCTTAACTTATGGAAGAAGATGAGCAGAAACCAACATCACATATCAAAACTAAAGGAAAAAACAAGAAGCTTCTCATTGAAATCAGCAACCAAACGAGGGTGCTAACTCTCGCCACTGTTCCTCACCATTGCTATGGAGTCCTAGTCAATCCCATAAGACAAGGAAAAGAAACCGATACAGATGTTGGTGAGGAACACTTACCAACCTAGAAAATTTACAAGAATCAAACATAAAACTATCATAGCCAGGAAAATGTAGAAAGATGACCAGATAGAAGATAAACATTCAAAACTCACTATCTTTCTTATATATTCATCCCAGTAAGAGTCAATTGGAAAATTTAGTGGGAGGAACATATCTTCAAAAGAAAAAGAAGTTAAATATGTGAAAACTAATTAAAGGAGGCATGTGGGAAACCTAAATAAATAAAATGCTACAAAGATGATCTAAATAATTTAAGAGATATACAATGTTTCTGGAACTAAGGATCAATATTGTAAAGATGTTAATCTCTCCCAATTTATTTATAAATTCATTGTAATTTGAGTGAAAGCTATGAGTACTAATGAAGGAATGAACAAATAGAATGATGGAATAAAAACAGACTCCAAAAAGAGACTCAGGTATAAAGGAATTTAGAATTTAATAAAGGTGGAAAAATGAGTTTTGCATTAGTGAATGAATGACATTAAAATAAATGACTATTTTCAAATGTTACATTGTTAAATTCCATAAAACAAAAAATAAATTCCACATTAATAAAGATCTAAAGATAAAAACAGGAGTTCTGTATACCATAAAGGAGAAGATTAACATATTCAATAACATTTATTAATTAAAAGTTAATAAATTTTTAAAAACCTTTACATGGTTAAAGATAAATACATGGAGAAAAATATTTGCATGACATTACAGAAAAACGGTTAATATCCATAAAAAAGGAAAAGGGTTTGGCAGAAGATGAGATGGTTAGATAGCATCACTGACTCAATGGACAAGAATATGAGCGAACTCCAGGAGACAGTGGGGGACAAGAGGAGCCTGGCATGCTGTAGCCCACGGGGTCGCAAGAAGTCGAACAGGACTCAGCAACTGAACAATCCATAAAAAGAGGTACACCAAGTCAAGATACAAGAAACAGCCTAAAGGACACAAACAGAACAAACAAAATTCACAAATGAAATCAAGTTAAAGACTAACCCTTACTAATTAAAGAAACGCAAACAAAAAAGCTATTTTACATTCTCTCTAACATAGTAGTTCTGCTTCTAGAGTTTTTTTCCTAAAGAAATAATCCCATGGACATGTGAAGGTATAAGAATGTTCATTTCAACAGCATCTCTAAAAGAAAAATATGCTGAAATTGTTTAAATGAACTGAAGCAAGTCATATAACAATGGGCTTCCCTGTTGGCTTAGACAGTGAAGAATCCACCTACAATGTGGGAGACCTGGGTTTAATCCCTGGGTTGGGAAGATCCCCTGGAGGAGGGCATGGCAACCCACTCCAGGATTCTTGCCTGGAGAATTCCCATGGACAGAGGAGCCTGGTGGGCTACAGCCCATGGGGTCGCGAAGAGTCAGGCATGACTAGGCGACTAAGCATAGCACAGCATGTAACAAAATTCTACATGTACATAAAATGGAATCAATAGAGAACCACAGTTATTGCTCCACTGAGTCAAAAATAGAAACTTGCTATAAACAGGTTGCAATGATCCAAGCTTTGCAAATATAAGTAACTAAATAAGAGCAAAGATGACCAGTGCATCTCTGTATCTGCACACGCCTATGAAAATTACAGGGAAAGATGCTCCATAGCACTTGACAAAGTCTGCTTAATTCTGGGAAGTGACTTGGGATGAGAGTGGAGGCAGATTTCTTGCTTCCACCGTAAAACAAAAGCATGTGTTCCTTTTATACTGAAAGAGATACTGAGAAAAGAAAGGAGGGAGGGAGGGAGACAAGAAGGAGAAAGAAGGCACTCAAGTGCAGTTGGTCATCCCCTGGTATTCACAGGGGGTGGGTTCCAGGAGCTCCTGGAACCAGCCAGAGATTCTTTTTTATTTTTTTTTTTTTTTGAGTCAATGAACTCCTGCTTGAAGATCAAGGCAGGCTGGAAAACAAATATTTTTAAAATGTAAACTTCAGTCAAAACTGAACGATAACCTGAGAGGAAAAAAGAAAAAAGGAAGGAGGAATCCAACAAAAAGACCAAAAAAAAAAAAAAAAAATAGAGATGTATGCTTGGCTGTTGGGGTTGTTTAGTTGGTTAATTTTTGGTTTGGGTGCTTTTTTTTTCTTAAAAAACAAAAATGCCTCCTACTCTTGGATGCGAAACCCACAAGTCTGGAGGGTAGACTGTAGTGAAAGAAGAGAAGCCACAGCTTGAGAGGCGCCATTCGACCACTGCAAACTCACCATCAACGTCCGGGCTACGTTACAACCCAAGGTGCCAGCTCCGAGCAGCAGACACTTGGCAGACACAACCTTGTCTAAGTCCAGAGTAGGGACCAATCTCCAACACATCAGCTTGAGGTTGAGATCGACCGATGACTCAGCTAACCTAGGAAAGGAGAGAATCGTTTATTTATGTAGTCAGTCACCCGCTTATGCCCCCAGTCCTGTCCTTTTCCAGGAAGAAAGTAGCTTGTATGAGAAGATAAGAAACAAGTAACGGAGGGAATCAGGATCAAAGGAAAAGCAACACAAGGCTGGAGGGTAAGCGAGGACAGCGGTTATCACAGAGTGGTGTGTGCCGCCATAATCCTCGGCAACTGCACCGTGACGGGCCCCCATTTGATCCTGAGCTCCCAGGAGCCCAGGTGAAATGGGAAGCCTGACTGGTTACAGGGGGTATTATGTCCAGGACTAAAACCACACCAGCCGCTTAAGAGGAAAGCTTTTCCTAACACTGGATACAGAGAAATTTCTGTCCCCTCAGTAGAGGGAGCACTTACATCATCCCCTCAGTACAAAGCTGGTTTCTGTGAAATCTCTCTTTCCATGGCCTTCCCTGTAGGCTAATGGGACACCAGTAAGGAAGACGAACAAAGGACAAGAAGGTGGAGGAGGTGCACAGGTCTGAGAGGGCGGGCTTGAAGCGAGAGCGACATTTAGGATGTCCAGAAAAACAGACGCTGTGTGCCCTTCAGATACCCATCACTGATATTCATTCTCACAGCCAAACTTAAATCAGGAGGTGGCCAAGAGCGAATGAACACACTGACATCTGCCTTCCCCCAGCCCCGCCTGGGCTGGGCAACGTGCTTGGCCTGACAGAACCGGGCGTGCACCCCGGCGGGAACGGCTTGCAAGCTGTACCTTTTAGGGTCCATACACTCGCTGAGGTTCACCATCCTCGGTCCCATGCCTCCCTTCTGGTTCTTTTCCCATCCAACCGCCTTGGGACAATCTGGAGACAAATAAAACAGCAATTTCAGTGAAGGAGAGAAGGATAAAGAATGAGTCCAAGGAGCAAGATGGCACACACCTCGAGGAGCTTTCAGTCGACGTCTTTTTCAAGGAGGTGTGCAGGCCTGAATTTGCATCCACCTGCCTTGGCTGCCTCCTCGTGTCCTGGGCCACGAGGAGTCTTGTTTAGAGACCCAAGCAGAGTCTTCCTGCACAGGGGCTTCTGAAAGAGCCCTGGCAACTCTGCCCTGAGTTCCCTCCACTTCTGCTGCTACTGGAGGCTGCTCAGAAAAACAAAAGAAAAAGAAGACTATACCTGGAGCGGGTCTAGGCCTGTGGAGGGGTCTCCATCTGAGGAAGCCCCACCAGCGTGCCTGCAGCCCACCTTCCCACCCAGGTCAGCATGCCCCTTGCGCTCCTCATCCTTACGTCGCCCTCTCGCCCTGCCTCCCTGCCCACCACAGCGCACCTACCTGTCCACAGAGCTCGGCCCAGGGACTGCTCCTCTGCTAAGCTGTCCTCTCCATTAAGACTCCTCTTCCCTGACTTCTCACTTCTCTGCTCAGCTCTTTTAACCTCTGCTATGGGGGCCTCTGCAACTCCAATTCCAGCCATTGTCAAAATGCCTCCCCCATGCAAAGCTCTGGAGGATGACGATCCTATGGCCAGCGGGCCTGGGAAGTGCTTCGTACCCTACCTGTGTCTCCATCTGCCCCCGCCCCCGCCTGGAGAGTCCCTCCCACGTAGTGGAGATAAAGCTCGGAGAGACCTGCAGTGAAGCAGCCACTCCATCTGATTTGGCTTTGAGCTGCCCAGTCTTAGCTGGCTCTCCGTAACTCCCTCACCCCATAACACCGACTAAAACCCCACGGGACACATTCAGGGAACTGCTGCTCTATTCCACTACTGCAAAATCCTCTCAAAAAAAAAAAAAAAAAATCTCGAGTGCTCTCCGGAATACCTCAATGGAATCCTGGTTTCCTTGGTGGAAACCTGGTCTTGTAACTCCTGTACCAGGGGGCCACCGACGCTTATATGCCCCACACCTGGGGACCTCAGTCACTTTCCCTTCCGCACTGAATTCCCCAAATTCAGAAGACAGTCTCAGCTCCTTCACAGGGAATTCACTCAGCCACCTACCATTCCAGTACCACCTCCAGTATCTGCTTTAACTGACAGTGTCTAAAGAAACAGGAGCTCCTTGATTTAAGGTTCAGAGGAATTTTAGGACAATTGGCAGGAATTTGTCACTAATTGTATACTGGCTTTCTTTGGAAATTTTCCTATTTTTATATTTCTATCAACACCCTATTTTCCTTTCCTTGGACCTATTAGCTTTTAACCTTTGTTTCCTAAAATAATACTGCTCAATATAATTATGGGGCCAAGGGGTATTGATTTCCTTTACACAATTTTTTATTTCTGGGCTAGGATGACCAGTGGGAAACCAAGTAGCTTCAAAAGCTACTTGGCTGCAGGCATCTTTCACAGCAGGGAGCCAGAAGACAAATGCCCCTTCCTATTCTGGTTCAGGTGCTATGGGCTGCTCCTTTTTAACATCTCAAAAAAATTAAAGCTGAAATAATAGATTTGAGATCTTAAAGAGAAGAAGAACTCCAGAATTATTTTTCTGGGGGAAAAAAAAAGTTCAACCCTGTTATTGATTCACATTTTGTTTGATTTCCTTATTGTTCTTACAGTAAATTTAAAAATGCTTCTTTAATACATGGCACAGAAATTTGACAGGAACTTTAGAAACACAGTCTAGTACTATGATTAATAACTCCAATCTAAGTTTGTTCCTATTACAGATAAGAAAGCATAAAACAAAAAGAAAACGTCATTGCAAATTAAAACTTCTCTGTACTCAAGATGTTACAGCCATTTTAATGAAATCAGACATACTTTAAACTTATTGATGATTTTTTAAAAAGACTATGTGCTATGCTCAGTCGAGTCTGACTCTTTGCAATCCCATGGACTATAGGCCGCCAGGCTCCTCTGTCCATAGGATTCTTGAGGCAAGAATACTGGAGTGGGTTGCCATGCCCTCCTCCAGGGAATCTTCCCCACCCAGGGATCAAACCCAGGTCTCCTGCATTGCAGGAGCCACCACGGAAGGCCCCTGCTCCCATCTAACCTGCATCCATAAGACATACTCCAAGCTAATGAGAAAACAATAATTTTAGGGGAAAATAAGGCTCTGTTCTCCCCTAGTTGGACAAAGAGGAGAGTTGGATAGAGTTGCACATCATGGACAGGAACGGAAAGGATGGGCCTCCCTTGCAGCTGGCTGCCCCTCCCTCAGCCAGCTGCAGGAATACTCTGGGTCAGCAAAGGAGAGGGAGCCTGGCTGCACCGGGAGAGCAGCAGCAGCCACAGGATGTTCAAAACTATTTCTTACGACACTGTCACTGCAACTATGGGATGTCTCAGAAATGTTAAAAGATACTACCATACTAATAGCTTCAGTTCACATTACAATACAGAGTTTTATTTATTATGAAGTTTTATTCACACCTAAAACAGAAAACATCAATCTGCATCAGAAACATTTGCCTTTCTTAAAGTAAATCATCTACACTTGACATCAAGTATCAAGTATTGTGCTATAGAAAACCGCTTTCTCAAGTAGAAGTGCGTGGCGTATCCTGGGTTTGCCAGCTTCACCAAGCATCTGTGATATCGCAGGGATCAGAGAGTAATTCAGTGACTTTATCTTAAAAACTGAAAGAAAAGTGCCTCTCCCCAAAGGTGGTAGGCTGGAGAGGATGCTACATCAAACGCAAACATCCAAAGACGATAGACGAGAAACGCCCCTGACGCTGGGAGGGACTGAGGGCGGGAGAAGGGGCATCAAAGGATGAGATGGCTGGACAGCAACCCCGACTAGACAGACATCAGTTTGAGCAAGCTCTGGGTGTTGGTGAAGGACACACACTAGAAATGCCCCTGATGCTGGGAAGCACTGAGGGCGGGAGGAGAAGGGGCAACAGAGGATGAGATGGCTGCAAGGCAACCCCGACTAGACAGACATCAGTCTGAGCAAGCTCTGGGTGTTGGTGAAGGACAGGGAAGCCTGGCGTGCTTCAGTCCATGGGGTCGCAGAGAGTCAGGCATGACTGAGCGGCTAAACAGCAACAGGAAAAGACAGCGGAGAAACAAAAGATACCTTAACTCCAAACTCACAAGCAAACAGCTTCCTCTTTTGCCTGACCAAGTAGAGAGTTTAACATTCCTCATCTCCAAAACACACACTCACAGTAAGGCACATGACTCATGGATTGAAGAAAGCAAGGTGCCTTTGGACAGTGCAGATGCTGCAATACAGGAGCAAATTAAACCATGTAAGTATATAAAAGTACTCTGCAGAGCTTGCCGCACAAAGAAAGCTGAAGGGGTCATCTTGGAAGGAGTTCCAGACTTTGGGTAAGATGGGAAATTACCATAAATTAGCATTCATGAAGCAACTACAGTATGCCCTCACAGCGTCCGACTTTACACAGCAGTCAGATTCCTCATAAGGGGTGCTCCACGAGATGGCTATCACCTCCTTTACTTCTACTCAAATCTGAGTATGTTATTCTGTCTTTGTGATGTGTACCTCAAGACAGACACAGACATAAATGCAAGACCATCTATACATAAACACACATCTCTCTCTCTCTCTATATATATATATACACACACACACACACACACATATATATATATATATATATATAAAACATATCTGTGAGTCTGCATTTCCTAACTTATGAGGTGGGGAAAAGATGAAAAACGTTATACGTAGAAGGAGAGATGGCACTTTTGCTGACTAGTTTATGGAGAATAAGATCACACACAATATTTTGTAACAAATAAAAACGTAGGTGCATTAATACTTCATTCTTCCTGTAAGAAGGGCAAGGAATAAAGATTCTTTTGTTAACCAAAACCAAAAAATTAAGGAAAAAAAAATCCTCAAGGCTGAAAAAAACGCCGTGAGGGAATTCCCTGGTGAGAATCTCCGCCCTTCGTTCCAGGGACACACCCCCAGTGACAAACAGGCAGGAGCTGCGGCTCCCCTCCACTGTCACTGTACAGGGAGGAAAGGAAAAGTGAGGCCGGGTTGGTTTTCTGGGCTCCAATATCACTGCAGATGGTGACTACAGCCACGAAATTAAAAGACGCTTGCCCCTTGGAAGAAAAGTTATGACCAACCTAGACAGAATATCAAAGAGCAGAGACATTACTTTGCCAACAAAGGTCTGTCTAGTCAAAGCTATGGTTTTTCCAGTAGTCATGTATGGATGTGAGAGTTGGACTATAAAGAAAGCTGAGCGCTGAAGAACTGATGCTTTTGAATTGTGATGCTGGAGAAGATTCTTGAAAGTTCCCTGGATTGCAAGGAGATCCAATCAGTCCATTCTAAAGATCAGTCCTGAGTATTCATTGGAAGGACTGATGCTGAAGCTGAAGCTCCAATACTTTGGCCACCTGATAACGAAGAGCTGACTCATTTGAAAAGACCTTGATGCTGGGAAAGATTGAAGGCGGGAAGAAAATGGGATGACAGAGGATGAGATGGTTGGATGGCATCACTGACTCAAAGGACATGAGTTTGGCAAGCTCTGTGAGTTGGTGACGGACAGGGAAGCCTGGTGTGCTGCAGTTCACGGGGTCACAAAGAGTTGGATACAACTGAGCGACTGAACCAAACTGAACTGATTGGGTTTCTGATAAATGGTAATTATGTGCATTCTCCAAGGTGGCAAATTACCTGGGCTGAATGCCATCTCTGGAAGCTTCACTTCGAAGACGATGCTGTGGGTGACGTCTCTCAACCCCTGCAGGGTGCGGTCCCGGAAGCAGACCACTTCCACGGACTGGAAACTGCCACTCCTGGTGTCAGCCCCGGATGTTTATGTTTCAGTTTTTTCAAGGAAGGAAAAGAGAGAGCTCACATAAGAGCTTCGGCAAACCCAGCTGGAGAGGATTCAAGTCACTGTAAGTACACCCCCCTGACACCCTTGGTGGACGCAGCTTTCACCTCTGAGATTCTGAGCACATCCACATGGGCTTCCTTTGTCCAAGCGTCTAAAGGCTGGGTGTGGGACGGGCTCAGATTTCTTTTTAGGTGAGGTTTATATAACAACTTCATATTGCACAGAAATAATTCTGACAAATGAATCTTGAATGCAGGGGGAAAGACGTTCACAAGACATTAAAAAGAAGCTCAAGACAAGCATGAGTTCCTCCGGTCCCTCTTCTCCCACAGGAGCTTACAGAGCAGGCCGTGGTGGGGAAGCCCACAGCTACACACTCACCACCAGGATAAGCACATGTAACCCTCTCCTTCTGGGGAAGGTCTATGACCTAGCAATCTCCCAGTGGACATCGTTGTCTAAGTAAAGCATACACAAATGTAAATACCCAAATCCTAAATACACAGGAGCGTGACTCATGCTTCCTCCCAGTCCTTAAACAGCCCCTTCAACAGCAACTCCTACTCTAACTTCTAAGTCCTACTCTAACTTCTAAGTAGGGACTTAGGTTTTAACTTAAAAGGTCCAGCCTCTTTCATTCAACACTATGCTGTTTAAACTCATCGTGCTGATAAGTGTACCAGTAATTCACTCAGGCTGACTACAACACTGCATTCCATGGCAGTGAATACACCCCGCTGTATTGTCCATTTCATTGTTCAAGGAGATCTGGGTTATTCCCAGTGTTTGGTTATAAAGAACAATGCTGCTGTCGGCATTCCCATATAGGTGTCTTGCTTGCATCTGAGGGTGCATTTCTGTGCTTTATGTACCTGAGAGGGAAACTGTTGAGCTACAGATATTTCTAACTTTGGGAGATACTTCCAAACAGGTACCCAGCGATGTCTGAGGGTTCTGATTCATCCACATCGTCAACAGCACTTGGTATTGTCATCTTTTTAAAATGAGTCTGGTAGGTATCTCATTATCTGGTGAGTGTGTGGTAGTATCTTTCATAACAGCATCTTATTATCTTTATTAATGAGTACTGTCTTGTTATATTTTATTTCTGGATGACTGATGATGTTGGGCATCTTTCCAAATGTGCACTACCCTGTTTTATTCAGCTTAGGGTCAGGATAAAGGGAGGACGATAGCAATGAGAAAATCCTTCCTGAACACAACTCAGCTCAAGTGGGGGCTAGAAAAGTTCAGGATGGGGATCCCCGAGCTGTGGGTCCTGCTCTACTCTACGCTGTCTTCAGCGCAATACGGTTGGAATCTGAAGCTCCGTAATAGACCTGCTTAGAGGCTCACTACCAATGGAAACTGGATCATGAAAATATACTGATTTGTTATCTGGTTTCTACATCAGCAATGACAAAAATATCCATTTGAGAAAATAAAAATACAGACAGTCAAATAGAAAAACATACAGTCAAAGACTGACAGAGACAGGCAGGCAGATGGACCACACACACACACGCACACGCACACAGAAAGACACACACACACACACACACACACACACACGTAAATACCATCTGTGGGCTGCTAGGACCAAAAGGTTCCTCAAAGGCCATCCGGGGTACTGCGCTAAGTTACAGGGATCGTACACGCCAATCGTTATCTGTGAATAGAAAAGACTTCGCGTGAGGCAGGGACCGTGTCAGATTCACAGCACAAACACTGCTAATCCCTCCCCTCTCCTATGTATCTGGTTGTGCAAAAGCATCAACTATTAGACACGTGGTGAACGGCTGGAGGAAAGAGAAGAAAGCAAAAGGACCTCACACCTGACGACAGAACGTCCTGATGGCCCGGCCTGTCAAATTCTTCCCTTCACCCTCTGTGACAAATTAGATACATTTAGAAGGAAGACTGAAAGGAAGACAGGGAGGGAGGGAGGGCAGCCAACTGTCAGGGCTCACAAAGAGAAGATCTTGTCTCAAAGAGATATGGTCTGTGAAAATTGCTAATTTTCATGTAATGAGAAAAGTGAAAGATGGGTCACTACTGCTGTACATAAGCGCATAGTCAGACCAAACTAAAAAGCGAGACGCCTTCGACGCTGCTCACCTGCCTCTCCTCCCACTCCTCCCGCTTGCAGCTCCCCCAGCCCTGATCTCCATCTAGAAAGCTCTTCTTTTTGATGAAGACGGTCCCCAGAGGAGGTCGTCACCATGTCTTCTCTGCTTCCTGATCCCTCTGTACATCATACAGGACACCTTTCACATTTTCTGTCTCTTTCCTCTGAAAGACACTGAGGTCTTAATCTCTAAATACTGTTCTCCAGTAAAAGGAATAGGGGCTCTCTGGACACATGGGTAATCCTAGGGCTACAGGAGGAAAAAAAAGGGCTTCCCTGATAGCTCAGTGGTACAGAAGCCGCCTGCAATGCAGGGGACAAAGGAGAAGCAAGTTCAATCCCTGTGTGAGGAAGGGATGGAGGAGGAAACGGCAACCCCCTCCAGTGTTCTTGCCTGGGAAATCCCATGGACAGAGGAGCCTGGTGGGCCACAGTCCATGGGGTTACAAACAGTCAGACACGACTGAGTGGCTGAGCACGCACAGCAGGGAAAACAGAAGATGAGCCTGGAGCACACTGTACACCAGAAAGCTAGCGAGTGCTGAGTGAGCAGAAGGCCAGGGGCATGGCAAGGGGCACCAGACACACCTGAAAGGAGCGTTCAGTGGCCAAGGCCGGCACAAGGTGAGCAGGGAAACAAAGAACGCAATACTGGATTGTAACCCAGCCCCAAATGAGTACCCATGAGTCCATAAGGACATAAACGATGAGACGGATATTTGAAAGTGAAGGGACAAGTCTTCCTTACAGAAGATTTCCAAGCAATATGTGTAGATACAGACCCTCCAGGGACACAGCTTAATCCCTCTCCACCCTGAGTGTGGGCTCAACTTAGGGACTCGTTCCCGAAGGAAAAATAGTAGGGATAGTTTTGAATATTACAAAAACAAGGGAATTCCAGAAAAACATCTATTTCTGCTTCATTGACTATGCCAAAGCCTTTGACTTTCTGGATCACAACAAACTGGAAAATTCTTAAAGAGCTAGGAATACCAGACCACCTTACTTGTCTCCTGAGAAATCTGTATGCAGGTCAAAAGGCAACAGTTAGAATTGGACATGGAACAACAGACTGCTTCCAAATTGGGAAAGGAGTAAGTCAAGGCTGTATGCTGTCACCCTCCTTATTTAATTTATAAGCAGAGTACATCACATGAAGGAACCAGCCGAACGAATCACAAGCTGGAATCAAGATTGCCAGGAGAAATATCAACAACCTCAGATATCCAGATGATACCACTCTAATGGCAGAAAGTGAAGAGGAAACTAAAAAGGGCCTTTTGATGAAGGTGAAACAGGAGAGTAAAAAAGCTGGGTTAAAACTCAACATTCAAAAAACAAGATCATGGCATCTGATCCCATCATGGGCACCTCTTTCATGGCAAAGAGATGGGGAGACAATGGAAACAGTGGCAGATTTTATCTTCTTGAGCTCCAAAATCACTGCAGATGGTGACTGCAGCCATGAAATTAAAAGATGCTTGCTCCTTGGCAGGAAAGCTATGACAAACCCAGACAGTATATTAAAAAGCTGAGACATCACTTTGCCAACAAAGATCCGTATAGCCAAAGCTATGGTTTTTTCATATATGGCTGTGAGAGGTGGACCATAAAGAAGGCTGAGCACTGAAGAATTGATGCTTTCAAACTGTGGCACTAGAGAAGATTCTTGAGAGTCCCTTGGACAACAAGCAGATCAAACAAGTCAATCCTAAAGAAAATCAACCCTAAATATTCATTGGAAGGACTGATGCTGAAGCTCCAATACTGTGGCCACCTGATGCAAAGAGCCAACTCACTGGAAAAGACCCTGATCCTGGGAAAGACTGAGGGCAGGAGGAGAAGGGGCAACAGAGGATGAGACGGTTGGATGGCATCACAGACTCAACAGGCATGAGTCTGAGCAAACTCTAGGAGATAGTGAAGGACAGGGGAGCCTGGCATGCTACAGTCCATGGGGTCACAAACAGTCATGACTTAGTGACTGAACAATTTCACAGTGGAGAAACTTGGCCAATTCTACCTTACAAGTGATCAATTTTAACACCACTAGGAATGTCATGTGAGTTTCAGGTAGCTAATACATGATGTGATGACAAGGGCACTTCACTTTTGGGGCACTCTTTTCAAAAATAACCCCAACTGATATAATCCCATTTAATCATAAGTAGTTTCAGGATGTCTGCCCTCTGATCCCCTCTCTCAGTGCCTACTGTCAATCTGAACACATGGACCACAGCCTTGTCTGACTCTGTGAAAGTAAGCCATGCCGTGTGGGGCCACCCAAGACTGATGGGTCACGGTGGAAAGGTCTGACAGAATGTGGTCCACTGAGAAGGGAATGGCAAACCACTTCAGTATTCTTGCCTTGAGCACCCCATGAACAGTACGAAAAGGCAAAAAGATAGGACACTGAAAGATGAATTCCCCAGGTCGGTAGCTGCCCAATATGCTACTGGAGATCAGTGGAGAAATAACTCCAGAAAGAATAAAGAGATGGAGCCAAAGCAAAAACAATACCCAGTTGTGGATGGGACTGGTGATAGAAACAAGGTTTGATGCTGTAAAGAGCAATACTGCATAGGAACCTGGAATGTTAGGTCCATGAATCAAGGCAAATTGGAAGTGGTCAAAAAGGAGATGGCAAGAGTGAATATCGACATTCTAGGAATCAGTGAACTAAGACGGACTGGAATGGGTGAATTTAACTCAGATGACCATTATATCTACTACTCTGGGCAGGAATCCCTTAGAAGAAATGGAGTAGCCGTCATGGTCAACAAAAGAGTCTGAAATGCAGTACTTGGATGCAGTCTCAAAAATGACAGAATGATCTCTGTTCATTTCCAAGGCAAACCGTTCAATATCACAGTAATCCAAGACTATGCCCCAACCAGTAACGCTGAAGAAGCTGAAGCTGAACGGTTCTATGAAGACCTACAAGACCTTCTAGAGCTAACACCCAAAAAAGATGTCCTTTTCATTCTAGGGGCCTGGAATGCAAAGGGAGGAAGTTAAGGAACACATGGAGTAACAGGCAAATTTGCCCTTGGAGTACAGAATGAAGCAGGGCAAAGGCTAATAGAGTTTTGCCAAGAGAACGCACTGGTCATAGCAAACATCCTCTTCCAGCAACACAAGAGAAGACTCTACACATGGACATCACCAGATGGTCGACACCAAAATCAAACTGATTATATTCTCTGCAGCCAAACATGAAGAAGCTCTATAGAGTCAGCAAAAACAAGATTGGAAGCTGACTGTGGCTCAGATCATGAACTCCTTATAGTCAAATTCAGACTGATATTGAAGAAAGTGGAGAAAACCACTAGACCATTCAGGTATGACCTAAATCAAATCCCTTATGACTATACAGTAGAAGTAAGAAATAGATTTAAGGGACTAGATCTGAGAGACAGAGTGCCTGATGAACTATGGATGGAGATTCGTTACACTGTACAGGGGACAGGGATCAAGATCATCCTTAAGAAAAACAAATGCAAAGAAGCAAAATGGCTGTCTGAGGAGGCCTTACAAATAGCTGTGAAAAGAAGGGAAACGAAAAGCAAAGCAGAAAAGGAAAGATATAAGCATCTGAATGCAGAGTTCCAAAGAATAGCAGGAAGAGATAAGAAAGCCTTCCTCAGCAATCAATGCAAAGAAATAGAGGAAAACAACAGAATGGGAAAGACTAGAGATCTCTTCAAGAAAGTTAGAGATACCAAGGAAATATTTCATGCAAAGATGGGCACAATAAAGGACAGAAATGGTATGGACCTAACAGAAGAAGAAGATATTAAGAGGTGGCAAGAATACACAGAAGAACTGTGCAAAAAAGATCTTCACGACCCAGATAATCAAAATGGTGTGATCACTCACCTAGAGAGAGACATCCTGGAATGTGAAGTCAAGTGGGCCTTAGGAAGCATCACTAAAAACATAGCTAGTGGAGGTGATGGAATTCCAGTTGAGCTATTTCAAATCCTGAAAGATGATGCTGTGAAAGTGCTGCACTCAACATGTCAGCAAATCTGGAAAACTCAGCAGTGGCCACAGGACTGGAAAAGTTCGGTTTTCATTCTAATCTCCAAGAAAGGCAATGCCAAGGAATGCTCAAACTACTGCACAAGTGTACCCGTCTCACACACTAGTAAAGTAATGCTTAAAATTCTCCAAGCCAGGCTTCAGCAATACGTGAACCGTGAACTTCCAGATGTTCAAGTTGGTTTTAGAAAACGAAGAGGAACCAGAGATTAAATTGCCAACATCTGCTGGATCATCAAAAAAGCAAGAGAGTTCCAGAAAAACATCTATTTTTACTTTATTGACTATGCCAAAGCCTTTGACTGTGTGGATCACAATAAACTGTGGAAAATTCTTCAAGAGATGGAAATACCAGACCACCTGACCTGCCTCTTGAGAAACCTGTATGAAGGTCAGGAAGCAACAGTTAGAACTGGACATGGAACAACAGACTGGTTCCAAATAGGAAAAGGCTGTATATAGTCACCCTGCTTATTTAACTTCTATGCAGAGTACATCATGAGAAACGCTGGGCTAGAGGAAGCACAAGCTGGAATGGAGATTGCCGGGAGAAAAATCAATAACCTCAGATATGCAGATGACACCACCCTTACGGCAGAAAGTGAAGAGGAACTAAGAAGCCTCTTGATGCAAGTGAAAGAGGAGAGTGAAAAAGTTGGCTTAAAGCTCAACATTCAGAAAACGAAGATCATGGCATCTGGTCCCATCACTTCATGGCAAATAGGTGAGGAAACAGTGGAAACAGTGTCAGACTTTATTTTCCTGGGCTCCAAAATCACTGCAAATAGTGATTGCAGCCGTGAAATTAAAATATGCTTACTCCTTGGAAGGAAAGTTATGACCAACCTAGACAGCGTATTAAAAAGCAGAGACATTACTTTGCAAACAAAGGTCCATCTAGTCAAGGCTATGGTTTTTCCAGTGGTCATGTATGGATATGAGAGTTGGACTGTGAAGAAAGCTGAGCGCCGGAGAATTGATGCTTTTGAACTGTGGTGTTGGAGAAGACTCTTGAGAGTCCCTTGGACTGCGAGGAGATCCAACCAGTCCATCCTAAAGGAGATCAGTCCTGGGTGTTCATTGGAAGGACTGCTGTTGAAGCTAAAACTCCACTACTTTGGCCACCTGATGCAAACAGCTGACTCATTGGAAAAGACCCTGATGCTGGGAGGGATTGGGGGCAGGAGGAGAAGGGGACAACAGAGGATGAGATGGCTGGATGGCATCACTGACTCAACGGATATGAGTTTGAGCAAGCTCCGAAAGATGCTGATGGACAGGGAAGCCTGGTGTGCTGCAGTCCACGGGGTCAAAAGAGAGTTGGGCATGACTTAGGAAAGGAACGAGTACCTGGCTAGTTCCTCCCTGATGCCGCCACTCTTCCCTTTCTCAACATCACAGGCTCTCCACTTGGTGATGTTTTAACCCTGGGATTCTCCTGGGTGAGACAGTGAGGGCATGGTCTGAGAGACCATTTCCTATGAGAAGCATGAGCACCCTGAGGAGGTGGCCCCACCACGCATGCTCTCTGAATGGAGATGCTACCGTCCTGGAGCTTTGCTTGTCCAGCTGGTCATCACCACCATGGGGGCAACTCTATTTCGTTCCCCCATATAGACTGTGATGGACGGCATCTGTCAGGCTGACTGCATTTAATAAGTCATCCTCGCTTCAACCGCATACTTTAAAAAATTTACCGAAGGCATTAATCACCCTTTTATCCGGCAAGAAAGCGGGGAGAAGGGAGAAGCTGGCATTCAACGGCTGTAACATTTGAAACAGCTTAGAGAAGAGAATGGCCTGATGGTGGGGGAAAAAAAAAGAACCGGCTACAGCCCAGTGGGTATGGTTCTAATCCTGCCGTTAATTGATTCTAAGACCTTGGGAAGGTCTTCCCTCGCCTGTAAAATGAAGTGGTAAAATCATTTCACCTCAAAGGAGTCTTTCTAGCTCCAGAATTATAGATCTTTATAGGCCATTAAAGAGAGAGAGAAAAAAAAAAAAACGTAGATAGGTTACAAAAAAACATAAGACTATATTAAGGTTCAATTTTACCTGGTGTCTAAAGGCTCTTCAATTTTTATTTGGGAAGAACCCAGACATATCAATCCAGAAAATGCCATTCATACAGAGATGCTGCATTTCAATTTTCAAATACAATTCCATAAGCCTGGGCTGTTATCAAAGGCTCTGAGTTACTCTCATCTGATCTTCAGCAATTTGACATCTCTGTGCCTAAGTTTCTCATCTATAGGGCCACTCTCATCTGCACTTGGCTCAGAGACTGAGAATGAGAGAAGCACGCAACCAACGAGAACCATAACCACAAAAACTCCATTGTAGTAAATCCATCGACCTCTCCGTTCAGTTCAGTCTATCACCGTCAGTCATCTACCTTCAGCTTCAAAGTCATCATTTCTTAGCTGGCAGAGAAAAAGGGGGATAAGTTCTAGTTTATCAAATATTCTCTGGGTCTAGGTTTCATCACCTGAAACTGTAGAGCTGAGACTAAATGATATTTAAATTATATAAACTAGAATGTGACATCAGATAGTACAAATGGATGCTTAACTTCAAAAAATGAGCCTATTTCTGACACTAAATACAAAGACAACCAGGCAGGAAGGTAGTAAGAAAAAAAAAATCCTTTTAGATAAGACCAGGAATAAGTTTCTTAGAGCAACCTGACCTAAAAATGAGCTATAGAGAAGGAATGAACCACTAAAGAGAAATTGACCACTTATTTATAAAGAGAGGTTAGCTCACATCTGTTTTAAAGGAACTCTTCTACCCACAGGAGGCACACATAAGTATAAAGAGGAAGCGTACGGAGAGGAAGATGACAGAATCCATTTGACGCCAGGCTGAACACAATGAAATAGTCCTCTGATGATTCAAAAGTGACCCCAAAATCTTTCATTGCTTTAGGAATCAAACCTGCAAGCTTAATCACTGTAGGATTCAGTCCAAACGAGGCTGAGCAAGCCAGTTTAACTATTTGGGTAAACAGACTTCGTAAATGGCAGTCAGAAATAACCACTGGCTAGGAGATCTGGATTCTAGAACTGGCTTTGCCACAGATTCATTGTGTGAACGTGGGCAAATCACCTCCTTTTACAAGAGAACTCAGCAGAAAGAAACAAAATGTAATTGCAAAAAAAAAAAAAAAATCTATTTAGAAGGTTTATGAAATAAATGCTCCTTTCTCCTTGGCTGAGAGCATATAATTCATTGAAGTTGTTCAGTGATGAGCTGGCTACCATCCACCCAGCAATTTGCTGAAAAAGTACAACGTGAGAAGAGAAAGAGGGCAAAATTGCCAACTTGAGCGTCTGGAGAAATTTACACAGTGCCATAAAACATGCTTAACTGACAAATGACTATCTATTACCCACACGCTCGATGTAACAGGAAATGCACAAAGGGGATTATGTGATTTAAAAGTATAGGAAAAAAGTTCCGAGATCTCATGCGTGGCGATGTCACCGATGGAGACCAAGATGTGGATACCGCTGAATGAAGCAACAGCCTCTAACTAACAGCAGACCAGTTACTGCTCCTTTGCTAGCGCTCTTGTCCTAAGATTTCACAACCCGAGAACTGAAGGCTGACACTGTCAACATGACAAAACGTTTCCCAAACATTCAATCTCGAATAGCTGTTCTGGAGAAAGAACGAAACTCAGTCAAGCAAGCTTTCCCTGACCATGGGCAGTGGAGCAGCGTCAGGGGCTGTATCAGCATGAACCCCGGAAGAGCTGCAGAAGCACCACCACCGGGACCCACACTGGAGGGCAAAAAGAGCTTCGACAAAGCCCATTTTCAGCCAGCCCAATGCAGATAATACTCGGTGCTGCTCAGGGAGCATCGTGAGCTTGAGGGAGATCGGCAGTGCGGGCAGGAGTCACCAGAAGCAGTGGTGCGGGAGCTGGCCCCACAGGCGGGGAAGCCACCGGGTACTGGCCCTTCCTGGCTCCATAGCCCGTGACTTCCACACACTGGAAGCCCAAGAGTTGGGGGGGCCACAGTGGGAGAGCTGAGGCCACAGAAATAAGCAGACACCACGAAAGCACAGCACCCCCCACCCCGAGAGCCTGCCGTCAGACATCAGCCAGCACACGACTGAGGATAAACCTTAACACGCCCAGCCTCTTAACCTAGTAATTCCACATCTAGAAATCTTTCCTAAGAAAACAAATAATTCAAAGTACAAAGAGGAGTGCAGCGAGGGTGGGATTTCATGCATAAAGAAGCTCCTAATAGTGAAGAATTACGAGAGACCTAAATGTCCAGAACTTGAGAAATGCATGATGATACGTATTTATTAAAAAGGATGTTGATGCAGAGTTTAATATTATGCTAAAGTAAAACAGAAGGTAGTATAATCTGAGTCATTAAAAACTACACAGGAAATTTAAAGATTTTCAGTAAATGGAGTGCTATGAGAACCCACTGTGGACAGAATAAACCATTTTACAGAAGTTGGGGGTGGGGGGGAGTTTTCTTCTAAGAATCATGAGTAAGTTTCACTCTGAAGAAACTGGGAAAAGAGGAGGTACAGGGGTGGGGAGAGGAGAGGCAGAAGAAGAGAAAGGAGACAGGAGTTCCAGGCATGAGCCCTGCAGGGGGAGGGAAGTCAGCACCTCCGAGGGGAGCACCAAGGGAGCTGGGGCCAGATCCGCACAGGGCCTGGGCCACATGCAGTCCTCTGCAAACCACACGGGGGAACCGGGGCCAGATCCGCACAGGGCCCAGGGCACGTGGGCTCCTCTGCAAGCCACATGGGGGACCAGAGACAGATTCACACAGGCCCAGGGCACGTGGGGTCCTCTGTACACCACACAGGGACTGGGGACAGATCCACACAGGCCCAGGGCACATGGGGGTCCTCTGCACACCACACGGGGGTCCCGGGGACAGATCCACACAGGCCTGGGGTACGTGGGGTCCTCTGCACACCACACGGGGGACCAGAAACAGATCCACACAGGGCCCGGGGCACGTGGGGGCCTCTATACACCACACGGGGACTGGGGACAGATACACACAGGCCTGGGTACGTGGGGTCCTCTGCACACCACACGGGGGTCCCAGGGACAGATCCACACAGGGCCCGGGGCAAGTGGGGGCCTCTGTACATCACACGGGGGTCCCAGGGACAGATCCACACAGGGCCTGGGGCACGTGGGGGCCTCTGCACGCCACACAGTGGTCCTGGGGACAGATCCACACAGGCCCAGGGCACGTGGGGTCCTCTGCACACCACACGGGGGTCCCAGGGACAGATCCACACAGGGCCCGGGGCACGTGGGGGCCTCTATACACCACACGGGGACTGGGGACAGATACACACAGGCCTGGGTACGTGGGGTCCTCTGCACACCACACGGGGGTCCCAGGGACAGATCCACACAGGGCCCGGGGCAAGTGGGGGCCTCTGTACATCACACGGGGGTCCCAGGGACAGATCCACACAGGGCCTGGGGCACGTGGGGGCCTCTGCACGCCACACAGTGGTCCTGGGGACAGATCCACACAGGCCCAGGGCACGTGGGGTCCTCTGCACACCACACGGGGGTCCCAGGGACAGATCCACACAGGCCCGGGGCACGTGGGGTCCTCTGCACACCGCATGGGGGACCTGGGTTCTTAGAACACAGGAGAGACAGCATTGCTCCGCCTCATTTGGAGAGTGACATGATCAGATCTGCTTTTCAGGGGACTTCCTGGAATGATACGGGGACGGACTGGAGGGAGGCCGGAGCAGGCACACAGAGCCCACTGGGAAGCTACCGCGGGAAAGCAGATGAAAGACCGTGACGCTCAGGCTGGGCAGGTGGCAGAAGAAACACAGAGGCGGCAGACAGAGAGAAGTTTAGGAGGTGAGATCCACGGATATGGTGCTGGTAGAGGATAGAGAGGCGGCCAGCTGGCTGCTCAGATTCCCAGCTCTCGTGACCGGATGGATGACAGTGTCGCTACAAGACAGCAATGCCCAGGAGAGGACCAGACTTGGGGTGAAGACCTTGAGTTCAACTCAGACATACTGAATTCGAGGTGCTGGAGTAGGCAGGCAGGGGGTTGGCTAATGCAGGCCAGGATCCAGAGGGAAGTTCAGGCTGGAGACAGTGGTCAGTAGGGTTGTGGGCACCAGGTTTCCCAGAAGAGAAAGCAGACTCAAAGGAGAGAAACCCGGGGGGATTCCAGCGGCTCTCTAGCTTCTGTGTGAAGGCACCACGGCAGGGCTCACAGAGGAGCAGGGGCTTCTCGAGGGTCAAAGTCCCTGCTAAGAGAAGGAGGCAGGAAATGGAGTAAAACAGGAAGCTGGAGCACAAAGGCAGGAATTCATGTCGAAAAGAATGCCTATTTCTCGAAGAACAGGATAAAAAATTTCAAGGAAAGTTCATGACTCAAAGAACATGAAAGAGAAAGTGGAATTATGTGAAAGCAAGTGAACAGGGTTCACACCATGAGGCAGGAACGGGCTCGAGTGAAGTGAGAGCTAGGTTTCACAGACATCGTGTCTCCAGAAAAAAAAGAGTCGCTCAGTCGTGTCCGACTCTTTGCGACCCCATGGACAGTCCAAGGAATTCTCCAGGACAGAGTCCTAGAGTGGGTAGGCTTTCCCTTCTCCAGGGGATCTTCCCATCCCAGGGCTCGAACCCGGGTCTTCCGCATTGAATTCTGTACCAGCTGAGCCACCAGGGAAGCTCTCATGCCTTCAGGGCTCTGCTCCAGCCTTGCTTTCCTGGGAAGTCTCCGTGCTCACCAGCCTCATGCTTGTCCACGAGGATCAGCAGCTCTCTCCTCTCTAAATTCACGCACAAACCATGCGCCCATCAAGTATCTGGCATCACGCTACAGGCAGAGCATGTGCTGTGGGATGTTACATGGTCTCGGTGTGACCACTGCTCCGGGCTGATCAGGGATCCCAGTTGAGACGACCTGTGGCAAACCAGCGATGGTGCGCAAGCCCAGTCAGTGCCCAGAGACAGGCCGCTACCAGCACACAAAAGAGGGGTGTCAAACAGCGCTGGGACCGCGCCAGCGCTTCCAGGGTGTGAACTGGGAAGGGAGGGGGTGAGACACTGGCCAGCAGCAGGAGGAACACTGGCCGGCGTGACCGAGGGCAGCAAGACGGGGAGAAGACGAGGGCAGCAGGGGCGTCTGGAGGGCACAGCTTGGGGAGCTTTCGAAGGCGAGGTGGGAGGGATGGGCAGGCGCCAGGCCTGAGGAGGCCCTGAACGCTAAGCCTTTCTAACTCTGTCTTGAAGACCACAGGAATCACAAGGGGGGTTTCAGGTAGCAGAGGGACACGATCCAATTGCTGTGTGAGAACACGCATCTGGGCAGCACGGTGGGGCTGGATGGGACACCCAGGACCACAGAAGGGAGGTCGGCCGCGAGGCCATAGAGCTCCCGAGAGTCCACAGTCTGTGTAGCCTCTGGCAATCCTTCCTAGAACAAGACTGGACACAGAGGCACAGACAAACCACCAAGTATCGTCCGTGTCACCTCACTGGCCCATCTTTTCTGTGACTTGAATTTCTAGCTAACTTTCCACGAGTCGATGTCTCATCGCTCCTACAAGGACTTGGGTTCCACAAGAACAGGTGCAATCATATTTCATGATTTCTGGCTCACAGGAGGTGTTCATGATATGCGCTGAGCCATGCCAGGCTTTCCTGAGATACAGCCTTAACCCAGTGAAGGATGCCGTGTCCCAATCAGGTGGTGGATGGCCTCTGGGTCAGGGGCCTCGCCAACTCGCCCAAACCACTTCACAGGGGACACCAGAGAACTGTTCAGGCTTTAAAAACTGGCTGCTGCTGAGGAGGGAAGGAAGTGGACTCGCACTGCCCACCTGCTGCGAGCTGGGCACTTGGTCCACGTCGTCGCATTTCTTGTCAGCAGTGTCGGGGTGGAGAGGAGCCTGGCGGACTACAGCCTGTGGCGTCTCAAAGAGTGAGACACCACTGCGCAAGCATGCACACACAGGTGGTAGCGTTACCACCACGGGACAGCAAGACCTGGGTGACGCAAGGGTGTGCGTACCCCCCGAGGCCACAGACCTACGAGGTGGCAACACTGGAAGTCAGACCGACTTGATTCCAAACGGCAAGCAGGGTCCACCTCTCCCCCAGCGACAAGAGAACGGACTGGAAGAAAGTGCATGGGCTTCGGAACCAGACAATTAAGCCGTGTGAGTCTCATTTGTGTCAGAGAGAAAACGCAGGACTTCCCTGGTGATCCAGTGATTAAGAATCCACCTGCCAATGCAGAGAACATGGGTTCGATCCCTGGTCTGGGAAGATCCCCCATGTCTCGGGGCAACTAAGCCCGTGCGCCCTAACTGTCGAGCCCACGGGCCCTGGAGCCGGTGCTCCACAGCAAAAGAAGCCAGCGCAATGAGAAGCCTGCCCACCACAACCAGAGAGCGGCCCCTGCAAGCTCAACCAGAGACAGCGGGCACACAGCGACGAAAGACCCGGCACAGCCAAAAATAAATAAAAACAGGAAACGCAGGTACTGAGAATAGCTATGTCAGGAAGCTATTACACGACAGAGCATGCGAAAGCCCCCTTAAACTGCCAACTGTTGCTCTGGCAGAGCTGCCCTCTGGGGGAAGACCACGTCTTCACGCACAACCTGAAGTCCAGCCGCTTTCAAAGCCAGGCCGATCTGCCCCATCTGCCGTCACAACGGGGCCTCGAAGCACCAACGGCTGGTCTTGCTGCTGCTAAGTTGGCTGCTGCTGCTGCTGCTGCTGCTGAGTCGCTTCAGTCGTGTCCGACTCTGTGCGACCCCATAAATGGCAGCCCACCAGGCTCCTCCGTCCCTGGGACTCTCCAGGCAAGAACACTGGAGCGGGTTGCCATTGCCTTCTCCAATGCATGAAAGTGGAAAGTGAAAGTGAAGTCGCTCAGTTGTGTCTGACTCTTAGCGACCCCATGGACTGCAGCCTACCAGGCTCCTCCATCCACGGGATTTTCCAGGCAAGAGTACTGGAGTGGGGAGTCATTGCCTTCTCCCGCTAAGTTAGCTACAGGTCTGCAAACCTGACTGCAGTGGGGCTTGGGGCAAGAATTATAATAAAAACCCAACCCTCAGTCATCAATCTAAAGAGGGCTCCCTCTGACAAAGAAAATGCTAGCGTAGGTGAGAAAGAAAAAAATCTACTTTAAAAAAAAAGGCACCTGAAGTTCAGGCCAAGGAAGAGCCAGGGCACCAGCGAGAGGCCTGTCTCGTCTCAGCTCTGACGTACCTACATGGCGGCCGAAACTCTCCCGCTTGATCTCAAACCTGCATGATACTCATCATCAATATTTTATTTTTAATTTTCAGTGTCTTAATACAGCTAGGACAGCTTCCTATCTATCTCATCACATCTAAAAGACACTTACAGTACTCCTTCCCTCATTCAAGAGTTTCACTGAGGGCCTGAGGCGAGGGCTGGCCACCATGTTGAGGCAGATACGTGTGGGACTCGGTCCCTGCCCTCTGGCAGCTCACAGTCCAACAGCACGAAAGATAGTGTGCGCAAGGGGGTGAGAAGGGGGGTGAGGTGGGGGAGGCCGGGGGCAAGGCCAGTGGGCTCAGAGGGGACAAGTCACACCTGAAACACCAGAAGGCCTCTCCATGGACGCAGGGCTTTGACGAGAAAGCCTCTTAGCATCCCCACAGGCAGGACCTGCTTCAGGAAATCCAAACAACACGAGGACAAAGACAGACACAGGAACACTTCTGGGTCTGTTTGCTTAGAGGGACTGTCTGGTGAAAACCAGAGGAGCTCAGCGGGACCACTGGCTCATGAGGGAAATAGGGGAAGATGAGGCAGGAAAGGTGGACTGGGGGCAGAAGGAGGACGTCTTGAGCTCTTGATCAGTGAACGGCACGGGGAACGTCACGGGGCTGAGGCAGATCCTTGAGGGGTGGAGACCGTCACTGACCACAAGCGAGAGGACCAGAGTCTGCACTGCCGCGGTAGCTCTGGCAATGAACTAAAACACAGACAGAAAGTGTACCAGGAAGAAAAACCGAGGAAGTGAGGAATCCAGAATTACTCTGAGGCGCCACAGAGCTAAGAAAACCTGGAGGAGGTCCTGATTTGGGAAGTGCAGGGGTGGGGGACGGTGAAGATGCAGAGATGTCCTGAAACCTCTGGAAGGCTTAAGACACCTAAATGAGACTGAATTTCGCAGTGGTCTATCGTAACATGAACATCAGATTTTCTTATTGGATAATAAAACGCTCCTCAAAGTTTCTCTGACCTTTGTCCTTTGACCCTGGAAGAAATCACTGTAGTGTTTGAGCGAGGAAACCAGCACCGTGGTCTCATCATACTTGATTAGGAAGTAAGGCAGCGCTGGGACTCCTTCTGTCTGACAAAGGTCATCATACGCGTGCTCGAGGGCTTGAATCTGAAATCAGGAAACACTGAGTTATTCTCCAGACAACTACTTACCTAGCTCTGAACTGAGAAAAATTAACATACAGTAAAAGGTACTTTCAGGCCAGAAGACTGGAAATGATTGCTCACACCCCTGTTCCTCTCTTGCAGCAACCAAACCTAAGAGTGCCCCAAATCATACCACCTCACTCTGAGATAATGCATGGCGGAGTGTCTCAGACAGGAGCACACACAAATATTTTACGGCATCCTTAGGGTGATGGCGCCCGGTTCCCTAAGACGCCACCACAAAAGTTTAGAGAGGTGTCCAGACACTAAGTCTCGCCTGTGATATCCAAGCATGAATCTACCACGGATGGATTTTGCCCTGACTCCTTCTATAATCTTTAATAGCTCCCTTGAGACACGCTTTCTCTTACTTATCATACAAGTGACTCATTCACAAAGCACAATTCAAGGCTGTTTATAGCACGTCCATAGCGATTTGTCACAATACTTTGAGAACATTTTTGTTCCCATTAAGAGAAACCTCAAACCCATCGGTACTCAATCCCCAGGCCTAGTCTTTTGTTCCCACTTACAGTTCTCCTTAGAAAATTCACTCCACAGAACCACAACCTTTGATTTATCTTAGCAAATGAGCTTTTTAATTAACAAGGGCTCTCCCTGGCTTCGGATTTCTGGGCTTTAGTGAGTCACGTGCTTCGTGAATTCAAGTCATCTTGACACTCAGCATTTGCCTCGACGACAATCAGAATTTGGCAGCTGAGGGCCTGTCTTCTACCAGCTTGATGGTTTGCACTGCTGTTCTGGGAACCACCTCTAATGACCTTATTACCTTCCTTAAACTGCAAGGACTAGCTCTGCAGGGACCGTCCTTAACGCAGAAGTTCTGCAACTTGGCATAAAGGAAGGAAGACGTCTTCTCTTTGGTTGCAAAGACTCTCTCCACTGAGAGTGGAGATCATGCTTGGGTAAATTCCCACAGTCCTTCAAAGTGTTCCCGTAATTCCTCCCTACTGGCTTAGCACCTCAGCACAGGTCATGAGGACCTGGACCTACTGGCTTAGCACCTCAGCACAGGTCACGAGGACCTGGACAAGTGCTGCTGACCACGCTTCACACGCGCTTACGAAACACTGCGCAAGGAAGTCTGCTCTTAGCGCCGCCTTTGGAGGGTTCCACAGAGCCCGCCTCCCCACCCAGACAAGGGCAGGTCTGTCTTTAGAATGAGCTAGGTGAACCACTCATGCACATTTAAACTCAGTTTGATCTGCATTTTGTTTTATTTGTTGATACCTGTTTTGGCAAAAACCACTGATCCAAGCCCACTGGCCCCTGAATGAGGGGTATGCTCTCTGGAAGGCAGAGGGCGGGGGAGCAGAACCAGTAGTAGAAATGGTACTTCTTTAGATCCTGGAAGAAACAGGACAACACATCAGAATGGCACGGTGATCACACGGAAACGCGCCTACTAACGCTAACTGCCCAACAGCTACTCGAGACAGAAAAACTAACGCACGCCAGATAAAACCGGCTTGTCAGAGGACAGAACCCCCGGGTTTATCTGAAATGTCCCCACACATCACACACTAATGTATCAGGATAGACACATTTTATCAACCACTTCCTAACAGAAAGTATCCAAAAAGTAACTGATGTTTGTTGTCATCATTGTTTAACATATAAAATCACCCCGGGAGGTAACTATTATCTGCCCATTTTATAGACAGAAAACTGAAGCCTAGAGAGGGGTGGAAAGCTTCAACATAGATACTAAGTGGCAGAAAGGAGAGGAGAATTTTACTTCCAAAATGTAAGCTCTTGTCCACGGTACCAGGCGTACGCAGCGTGCCATCTGTGGAGGTACAACTTCCCCAGTTACCGCTCTTGTCACAACTGAATGAACTGAGCATGCTACTGATGTTATTAGAACGAGCTACGCACAACCTGAGATAATATAACAAGTGTTTTCAGAAATGTCGTACTGGTGAAATTCAAGTCAACAACTAAGCACCTGCTGTGTACAAGGCAAAATGTTAGATACTCCAGCAGTAAGAAGACGAAGAAAATGCAGTTCAGCCCTCACGGAGCTCAGTCACTGCAGGGAACGGAGAGGAAACAAGTATGTGAGTAGCTGGATGACTCACAGAAGAGGTTCCAAGAACTAGGGTGCACCGACGACAGAAGAGGGCATGCCTTCAGGGGTGTGTGTGACTGCTCCCCAGCCAGGGGAAGCGAGAAAGGGCCTGTGACTTGTGAGGCTGTCCCCACTCAGGCCCAGTGTTCTCGTCTCTGAATTTCTGTAGCAGATGTGGCCTGAGTCACTCGTGTGGGACGATCCTGTGGCTATGTGGGTACTCGACAGCTTCCCCACCAGCCTGTTACCACTGACCACTTTGTAGTTTATGTCGCTACTTGACATTTCCTCTCGGATCTTGCCAGGAATCAGGAGGGGACGGATGCTTGATAACTTCTCACTGAGATATGACTAAGGCACCGTAAAGGACACCGAAGTGGACTTACCTGGTGGCGTAGTGGGCAAAAATCTGCCTGCCAATGCAGGGGACCCAGGTTTGATCTCTGGTCTGGGAAGATCCCAGGTGCCTCGGGGTAACTGAGCCTGAGCGCCACGACTACTGGACAGTTCTTTAGCGCCCGGGAGCCACAACTGCTGAGGCCATGTGCCCGGGAGCGTGTGCTCCGCAACAAGAGAAGCCACTGCAGTGAGAAGCCCGGGCACCTCCCGGGCACAAGAGAGGAGCCTCCATTCGCTGCAACTAGAGAGAGCCCACACAAGGCAATGAGGCCGGAAAGAGTCCCCGTGTTAAAGCTGTCAAAGCACATGAAGCGGTTTTCTAGTATACTGACAAGGCGGTACCACCACCCCAACTTCAGAATGCATTCATCGCCCCAAAGAAACCCCAACAGCAGACCCCCAGTGGCTTATTAGTTAGAAATACCATTCACAGAAACTGCCCATTCATCTTACTCTCATCCCCTGGAAACCCCTAGCCTACATTCAGTCTGTATAGATTCGCCTATTCTGGACTTTCCAAACAAATGGGGTCATACTTAGGTGACTTTCTAAAAACAAACTTATACATAAACACATGTCCAGATGAAAAAGACTAGTCATTATAGTTTCCACAGTCTTTATTTCTGTCACTAACTGGTCAACTAAGGACAAATTCCCTTTAACAACAGCAAAGCAAGGTGCAAAATGGAAATTAACGAAGTGTCTGTACCTTGGAGTCCTAGAAAGAACAGAAAGGAAAGGAAAACACCTCTAGAGATTTTTATCTCTTCCGCGTGCTTAAATGATCTGTCATAACTGATCTTTAGCGAAAGGTTAAATGATTCAAGATGAAGGCCTTGGCAGTTTCTAAAAGCTCTTATCAGGTCATCTTCAAGAGTCAAAAGGCTTGAATTTCTTAGGATGCTTTTCAGGATATAAGAGATCTCGATTACATCAAAAATAAAGCTCTTTATGTCTGATGGGTTTCTAAAGACAGAGACTTTTTAATTTTTTTTAAACGCAGGCTAAGAATACTCACTAGAAAGGGCAACATGGCCAACTCACATAATGACTCTGAGAGATGCCTTAAAACTTTAAATGATATCCAATGCTATTTTCTCATTAAACGCAAGTTGTCCATTAGATTTTACTAGCTAGAACCCTTAATACAGAAGATTTATTGATGGTAAAGTAAAAAAAAAAAAAACTTTAATTAGCATTGCTTTTATTTATCCTTACAAAATTACTCAGTTTATAAAATATCAATGCCAAATTGTGTCTAGTAATCCCCTGAGGTATCTGGTGTTTTTCTATCTTGCCACTGACACACAGAAAGCACTTTAACTTGTTAGGAAACGCGCTTCAAGGCCCCCATGCCCACCGCCCCCTAATCTGGGTATGGCCCCCAGTTTGAATCCTCTCTCTCTCTCCCCTGTGCCTCGGGTGGTACATTAAAGAGGCAGCAGGAGGAAGAAATGGAGGACGAGTTCATGGGGGAGGAAGGAAGGCAAGACCTATGTCTTGGCAAACCAAAAAAGAAAAGAAAAATGTAGGGAAGAGGATTAACACCCGGAGCTGACAAAGCTGGGGTGAACAACCAGCGCACTTAATGTGTGTCCACATCAGTGCATCTACATGCCCACTCCAGTGGGCTATCTTCTAAAGAAAGAAGCGGGAAAAGAAAATCAGTGTGGCTGACAATGTTCACTGCAACTTTCTTAAAATAATAGTGAATACTGGGGACTTGCCTTGCAGTCCAGTAGTTCAAACTGCTTCCAGTGCAGGGGTCGTGGGTTTGACCCCTGGTTGGGGAACTAAGATCCCACATGCTGCGTAGCACGGTCAAAAGCAAAATAAAATAGCGAATACTGAAAACAACCGAGATGTAAAAAGGTCTGTAGAACACACACTTGACAGAACACTATAATGTTAACATAATTATAAAGGGCAAACGAGCCTTCTGCGGAGATATATGGAGACACACGCACGCATGCATATGTGTGTATACACGTGCATACGTGTGTGTGTGGGCTGGCACTTCTATTAAAAGCAACCAGCCCTCACCTTCTGCCATGTTTCCCATCACCGAGGCTCCCTCCCCCTGCTTCCCTGGGCAGCAGGTGTTCCCCCAATGTGATTTCTTCTCTTCAAAGCCGCCCTTAAAGTTCACTTTAACTAGATCTCACTTACATAAAACATTTTCTTTGTTTAAAAAAAAAAAAACAGCAACACAGCTGTGTGGACAAGCTATGCAGGGTGACCCCCCTCTCGTCTAGAAGTCACCTAGGGATGGCTTAGATCCTCGAGTCGTCACTTGTTTCTTATGTCGATGGACCCAGCAACTGAGCTCTGTGGCGCTGAACTTAAAGACGTTAGCAGCGATGAATCCAGCTCCCGGAACTGGACTTTGTCACGTCCTCAAATGACGAGAGGTGGGTCTCCCTGTCACATAAACCAGGCAACAGCCACCAGCGCGATCGAGGAGAATGAATTAATCTTGCATCAGTGAGAAACGCCAGCCACTACCGGGTCACCAAGCACCCAAGGATTTGTTTAGCAGACGTGACTTGAGAGAAGAGAGCAGCCTGTCCCACCAGCGCCCTGGGCTTGGCCGGGACAGTCCGCAGTCCACACCCCGCCGAGCCCGCAGACTTACCGCAAATGTCAAGAGGAGGAACTTGTTGAGGAGCACGGGGTTGTCCAGGGCAGCCCCCGACTTGATGGATTCCCAGATCTGCCGGGAGGAGAAGCAGCGTCAAGGCAGGTCCCGGGGTCTCCTCCCGCCTCCCTCCCAGGAGCACACGCACGCAGCTGCGGGGCAGTGCGCCTTCCTGCCCACAGGCCCAGCACACTCATCCTGGGCCCCCTGCAGAGACAGAGGGAAGTCCAGAAGCATCCTCTCTTGCGGGGTCTCAGCATCAGGGAGGAAACCCAGCCCGTTCACGCCTTGGTTCCTGCCTTCCACAGATGTTTACTCACTGTCAACTACAGAGCAAGCACATCGGGGATACAGAAGTGAGAGGCACAGTCCCCGCCCTCCAGAAGCTAAGAGCCTGGGAGAGAGCCGGGCACCCATGTCTGTATGCCGCCAGGCAGCAGGGGATCTCGCAGATGGGCGGACAGGACCTGGGAGAAGCCCTGACCTCGGCTAAGGACAGGCGCCAGGAAGGAGCCAGGGATGGGCTCCAGAGGCCATGATCTGAACTATGTACAGGGCATTTCTTAAAAGCCCTATTTGGGATAATCCTTCCCTAAAGAGAAAAAAAAAATCAAGTCTATGGATACTCGGGAAGGGCTGTGACTGGAAGCAGAAGCGGGACCTGGTCACACGTTTCAGGAACTAAGACCAGTGGCTAAACTTTGTGCCACTAAGCAAACCAGCAGCTGTGCCACCAGAAACCCCGGCACACACACGAGCGGAAGAGGGAAACAAGCAGAGAGAAGGTCCTGCTGTGGAAACAACGAGCTTGGAGAAGTTGGAGCCCAGGAGAGCGGGCCCCGCTTCTGACAAACCAAAGGGGAGGCTGAGCCCCGGACACGGGACAGGGCTGGGACTCCCGTGAGGAGCAGCCTGCTGTTTCCAATGACAGCCTAAGACCCGGCCCACTCTCTTGAGACCCACTCTCCTGACCCACTCTCTCGAGATGGCCTCTGAAACACGCAGGAGCCCATGAGCAGTCACGCCGCAGGCCGAGGAAAGCAAGCATCGCCCCCATCACGAGGGGCGGGACGGACGCCTTCCTCAGGCCGGAGGAAGGGGACGCCCCTCTCTGACCACGGCCCCCACATAGCTAAGACTCACTGGGGTGAAGCTCATCGACGATGTGGGTGGCAGAGAGGGCGGGGATGAGCCGTCCGCCCCCCACTTACTCCTCACATGGACTCAGACGCGAGTAAGGAAAGGAAGGACACTCGAGGCAGAGAAAGCATCGCGTTCCAGGGAGAAGGGGCCGCCGAGAGCGGCGAAGGGAGGGATGCTCCCTGATGCGCCGGCAGTGGCCAGAGACGGCGAGGGCAAGGGAGATGGGACGGGAGGCCACGGGGCCACGGAGGCCGGGCTGTCCCACGGGGCCTTTCCAGTTAGCCCTGAGGGCGCGCGGGAGACATGATGAGCTCTGACAGCTGACAGCACTCAGGACTAAAAAGCCTCTTCGGGGGGCACTAGGAACAGAAAACCCAAATCCACGAGACACAGGCACAGAGCCGGCGCACTCAGAGAGGCTGAGCTAACTGGGGAGAGCCGGCGAGTGCGTCCCTTCTCTGCTGTGACCTTCTCCTCAGGCAAGAGCCCGGCTGTCTCCTCCCTGACCCACCCATCACTGCAGAAGGCCCTGAGCAGCTTGAGCACCAGGTACACGCTAGCTTCTGTGACAGAGTCAGACACTTGGTCTGCGACCATGTGCCCACGGGACCATGGACAAGACAACGGGTACATTGCGTTTCCCAGCTAACCTCGTTTGCTGCTTCTTCCAGAAGTAGCTTCTTATCTGCAGCCTTGAAAGCCTCGAGTGTGTTGGTATTATACAGTGTGCCGACCGCCGGACAGCAGCGGGCTGGGGTGGGCGCACTCCTGGGCACGAGAGAAACATGGTTAATGGGCACAGCTGGGACGCGGAGAGCCAGCAAACGACAAACAAACCAGAAGACGGTCAGAGACAAGGACCGTGCTCTACAGGGCAAAGAGAAGGCTGGTTTACATTTCTCTGGAAAATGACGAATATCACTGCTTCAAGAGTAAAAACGTGCGCTCTACCCCCAAAAGCCTCTCTAGGCCCCTTCCCCTAATGTCTCTGCATGCTGTCTTTCCGCTGCCCACCGCCCCCCCTCCCACCGCCGATATAAGCTCTTTTCCTATTTAAAAAAATTCTTTCCCATCTTTAAACTGAAAAAGAGATTTTATTTACTGAGCTTCTACTGAACCTGGGTATAAGGTTTCGGTTCTGAAAGGAGTTTGTTCTCCCTGTTGAAGGATTAAGTAACTTGCTTAAGGTCACATAACAGGCAGGGCAGGGGTCTCAACTCAGAACTGTTGACTCGAAGGGTCTGTGTTGCCCACTCCCCATTCAAGCACTCCCAGGCTTCAGCACCCTGCTGCAAATCCTCCTCTTTCAGGAAGCCATCCATCCATCCCCCCCTTCTCTGATCATGAGCATAGTTATTTTAAAGTGTTTCCAAGACCAACAATCACACCCCTTGGGGGACAGGAAGCTCTCCAAAGGCAGGGGCATGCCGCCTCCTCCTGACTGCACTGCACACTGGACATCTGCATGGCCATGTCGTGCCGCGTGGGTGTCACATTCTACATTGTCCCCTTCCCCGCCAGCCCCCCGGCCTCAGAGTAACCCAGGTCAGGAGATGAGAAAGATAAGATGATTCTGAGCACAACCCAGATGTGGGAAAACCTGGTGTCACCTCCGAAATGATTAATTTGCGTTTCAGAGGTTGTGTGTGTGGGCTGAGTTGCTCAGTCCGTGTTTGACTCCTTGTGAGCTTAGGGACTGTGGCCCGCCAGGCTCCTCTGTCCATGGGCTTCTCCAGGCAAGAACACTGCAGTGAGTTGCCGCTCCCTTCTCCAGGGGATCTTCCCAACCCAGGGCCTGAACCCACGTCTCCTGCATTGGCAGGCGGGTTCTTTACCACTGAGCCACCTGGGAAGCCCTTCAGAGGTTACAGCTGTTAACTGAAAATAGCGGTCATCTTATCACAAGATGCACACTGTGGTCACAACCACTGCAGAGAGGATGCTCACGGCTCACACCGATGGCAGCTCTTCAGACCCAGCGTTTCTCCCTTCCGAGTCTCAGTAGAATGGGGTTCGGGGAGGAGGGCTTAGAGAGCTCTAAACCCTCAGCAGGTGTGGAGGGTGCAACGGGTGAGGAGGTTCTGCCAAATGCTGTCTCTAAGGCTCAAGTGCCAAGTCCTGGGAGAAGCAACTTCCAAAGGCCAGAGCTTGCCTCTGGGAGCTGATGAGTCAGTGGCTCATAGGCTGTATCTGTCACCACTCTGCGACAATAGAAGAATATTCCTCACTCGGGTGAGATGAGGACATCAAGGACAGACTTGAGGAGAAAAAAGAAATCAGAAAAGGATAAGACTAGGCTGAGAGGGAAGAAAAAGGAAGCGCAGCAGCTGGTAAACCAGGCTTCTGCAGGCAGACGTGGTTCTACACGCAGACATGGCCTCATGAAATCGCTACAGAAACAGAGAAGGATGCTCTGATCGAATATGGTACCCTCCCTCCCAGCATCCAGATGTCCTGGGTGTGCGAATGCTGGGCCGAAGCCTTGCTGTGAGAGCAGAGGAAACTAAAGCATGCGAACTCAAGCAGCTGCTAGGACATCGGCCCTCGTGTGAGCTCATTAGTGAGTCTCAGAGGAGACTTTCAGAGGAGAAGCATTTTTCAAGGCTTAAAGTTCCACCCAGGGAGGTGGCCAGAGGAAAGAACTTAAAATGTGATCGTGGGAGGGTAAGCCAGTCCAGTAGTTTCTCCAGGTTCAAGTTCCACTTGTTCCAGAAAGAGGTGGCTCAGAGGAGGACTGGAAAGAGCCCTAAACTTGGAAACCAGAGTTTCCAAATCCTGCGCCTGGACATGTATGAGTTTAGTTTGCTGTGATGCCATTGCTGTGAAATGTCCAGAGCAGCCAAATCCATAGAGACAGACAGCAGAGTCGTGGCTGCCCAGCGCGGGGGACAGGCAGAAGGGAGGGATAGGGAGTGACTGCGAAGGGTGCAGGGCTCCCCTCTGGAGTGGCAAAAACGTGCAGTGGTGGCGGCTGCACCTCGTGAACATATTAAGACATGCTGAATTGTGCACTTTAAATGGGTAAACTGTATGGTACATAAAGTGAAGTGAAGTCGCTCAGTCGTGTCCGACTCTTAGTGACCCCATGGACTGTATCCTAGCAGGCTCCTCCATCCATGGGATTTTCCAGGCAAGAGTACCGGAATGGGCTGCCATTTCCTTCTCCAGATCTTCCCGACCCAGGGGTAGAACCCGGGTCTCCTGCATTGTAGGCAGACGCTTTACTGTCTGAGCCACCAGGAAAGTCCACATGGTATGTAAAGTATACCTTAATAAAGCTGTTTTAGAAAACTGGAATTAGACATCTTCCCCATGTCCTACAGCCTACAGTGAACTCTAATTAGTTAGTGAACACACTAACCTGAGTTGGGGAAAACATGGGATCCTACAAAGGCCTGAAGCCTGGCACGTTTTCTCTGGACACCAGGCCCTCAACATCACTCAGCCTCACAGTGATGACTCAGGAAAGTCTGAGAGCTGTTATGGAACCTCCTGGGCAAAGGCAGACACGTGGCCAGATCCTCCAGAACAGACAGGCAGTGACGGTGGCTGGGATGGAACGAATCTAGAGAAGCCTTCACTACGTGTGCGCAGTCTCATCCGCCTGAGGGGAGCTCTGGCATCTAAGCCACCTTCAGTCTAGGGGCCCGACTGCATGGTCTCCTGCTTTCTGTAACCATCTCTGAGCTTTTGTTCATCGCGTCCTCTATCGGGGCCCATGGGTGCCTTTCCACCAGCCATGCCACTTCCCATTTTGACAGCCAGGCCCTCAGACTGCTTGCCATTGACGCCAACGGCTATCTGAGCGGCCAGTCCATGTCGGACCTGAGTGAGGTGCTGGCAAGATGGTGGAGAATAAGAGGGCCCGTGCCCTGCACAGATGATCTAGCAAATGAGCCGTATTTCCTCAGCTACTGTTTAAGGTCTCTGAACGCAAGGGTATGCCTTCTATTTATCTTACTAAGCCCAACTTGAAGCTTAGAAAAGGAAAATATGTCTTATCACTAATTAGGTAAATGTTGGGATTCCCTAGTGGTCCAGTGATTAAGAATCTGCCTGGCAATGCAGGGGACAACCGTTCAGTCCCTGGTCCAGGAAGATCCCACATGCCACGGCGCAATTAAGCCTGTGTACCACAACCTCTGAGTCCCCGTGCCTACACAACAGGGATAAGCCTGAGCACCACATCCAGAGAGCAGCCCCACTCGCCACAACCAGAGAAAGTCTGTAGCAACGAAGACTCAGCACGCCAAAAATTAATTAATTAAAAACCATTTTGAAACAGTGCTATATATTTTAAAAATAAATAACTAGGTAAATGTTCCTCAAAGGAATTTTTTTTTTTTCTAACCAGCTTTAAATCCACACAGAGACTCCCCACCAAAGTCTATTTTTCTCTCTTTATATAAAAGTGATGCTCTGATGCTTGTAGCTCAGCACCATGTCTCAGCCTCCCCTACAAGACGGTGAGGCCTCGGCTCTGCCTGATGGAACGCAAGTGGGGTGATACATGCCCCCCAACCCCACGCTCACCCAGGCCATTAAGGGTCTTTAAGAGAGTTGGGTGTGTCTCCTCAGATTTTCACTTTGGTTCTCTTGTGCCTCCTCTTTTTGGCCACCGGAAGGCGACAATTCCATTCTCAGCAGCACACAAGCCCTCCAGGATGATGGGGCCACAAGACAGAAAAAGACTGGACCACCTCCGCCCCCAACCCCCACCTGGACTACTAAGTGGGTAAGAAACAGACTCCCTCTGTGTTAGGGCCGTTACATATCGGGGGCTGGTTCACCAGCGTGCCAGCCTAAGACAGCTTCCTCTAGGGCAGGACAGTCGGTGCCTGATCAGTCAAGTGTGACTGATAATTCAGCCGAAACAAGGCAGATAACAGGATCCTGTGATGCCAACTGCTGGTAGAGATTCATCTGGCTTCCGGGATCTCAGAGTGAAAGGGGTTTCTCTGGTGCTGTGCAAAGCTGAGGTACACCTGGCATCTACAGATGAGGACTCGGGCTGTTAGCTCTCTAAACTGCATCTTATGCTTCTCTGTATGCCCAGGGCCCAGCACATTCTATCATCAAGACACAGTGGAAGCAATCAATAAGCATTTCTGAACCAACTATCAGCCCCCCACGTTTGCTCCAGCACTGCATACCCTGTGACGCTAATACCTGTCTTCCACCTCCATGCAGAGCTCCTCCAGAGTCCCGTTTGCTTAAGTCTTTGTATTTCTACCACCTACACGTCTGCACACAAGAAACATTCAGTGTTTGATGAATAAATGCGCAGAGATTTTCCCTACAAACCCACGCAGATGCTCAGCAATAAATGCAAAGAAAGAACAATCACGAGAAAAACAATGTGGATACAAAGACCTCCTTTCTCCAGAGGAGCTCCGAGTGCTTTCAGTAAACTTCCTGACTGTCTCAGTCTGCCCCAGCAGAGGTTGTACCACACCACAGACTGGGGGGCTGCCAAACAACAGACGTTTATCCCTCACGGCTCTGGAAGCTGGAAGTCCAAGATCAAAGCACCAGCTCCTGGTGAAGAGCTTCTTCCGCTTCAGCTGTGTCCTCCGCAGGGTGGAGGGGGTAAGCTAGGTCTCTGGGGTTCCTGTCATTAACCCCATGCATGAGAGCCCTGCCCTCACCACCTCCCAAAGGCCCACTTCTTCAGACCGTAACCTTGGGCCCTGGGTTTACAACATGCGTGCTTTTGAAGAACACCAATGTTTAGACCATGGCACCAGCCATCCTAAGAAAGGGGGCGTCAGAAAATCACAGACTTTTACAAAAAAGTTAAATAAAAAAAAAGAAAGGAAGAAAATCAGACTTTTAAAACTGAAAGGAACATTTAGAAGCTGGGAGCTGTGGATGAGGAAACCGAAGCTGAGAAAATGAAAAAGACTCATTCCAGGTAAGGCAGTTAATCAGGGGCAGATTCCAAGCCATCAAGCTTCCAATCCAGGACTCCCATGTCGTAATTCTTGCTCATCTCCCCCAGTGCCCACCGTGGAGCCTCACACACGGTGAATATTCAGCAGCTAACTGACAAACGATGATCAAGAAAATCGGGCCATCTGGGTGAAAACCACAGCCACAGGATCACAGACTTTATCTCCTTCAACTAAAATTTCCGGATTGTAAGGTTTAAGAAACCTGGATTTTGCAACAAGATCAAGCCTAACTTCTGTGAATAGTTTTTGTTTTTTTGTTTTTTTTTTCTGTAATTAGTTGTGCCAAAGAATAAAATTACTGAAACTCAAAAAATAATAAGCTTTCATCTGGTGTCAGAAGAAACAGGAGCCGGCTTCCCTGGTGGCTCAGTGGATAAGAATCCGCCTGCCAATGCAGGAGACACAGGTTCCATCCTTGATCTGGGAAGATCCCACGTGCTGCAGAGCAACTAAGCCCTAAGCCCGTGTGCCACTACTGAGTCTGTGCTCTAGAGCCCACGGGCTGCGACTGCTGCAGCACACGCACCCTAGAGCCTGCGCCCTGCAACAAGAGAAGCCCCCGCAATCAGAAGCCCACACAACTAGAGAGGGGCCCCCATTTGCCACAACGAGAGAGGAGCCCACACAGCAGCAAGACCCAGCACAGCCATAAATAATCAAATTATACATTAAAAAACAAAAAACAGACAGGAATGAGGGCAGCTGGTGAGGAATGCTGGACCCTCCAGGTTATACTAGAACTACACTACCCCATTTATTAGCCTCAGATAATTTAAGACTGTACGCCGAATGCATTTTCCTCATTATTTTGTGATTGCTCCAAAAGTCAGTCAGTCTTTGCCAATGCAGGAGAGAGATGACTAGGATTTTTTGCTTTGACGCATAGTCACAAGGATTTATTATGGAGCAAGAAAGCTCTGAAGGGAATAAGAAACATCAAAACATATCTTTTAAAGGTACAAAGACTAACATCATTTTCGATTCAAGTTGTGCAATTTAGTTTCACAATTTGATTGTGACAGAGGAATAAAATGTATTGACTTTTGAAGAGATTTTTTGTTTTCAAATTCCAGGGAGACTTTACTTGAAATACCCTAATCTTTGACTACGGAGAAGGCAATGGCACCCCACTCCAGTACTCTTGCCTGGAAAATCCCATGGACGGAGGAGCCTGAAGACTGTAGCCCATAATCCCGTCCCATCACTTCACGGCAAATAGATGGGGAAACAATGGAAACAGGGAGAGACTTTATTTTCTTGGCCTCCAAACTCACTGCAGATAGTGACTGGAGCCATGAAATTCAAAGACGTTTGCTCCTCGTAAAAACAGCTGTGACCAACCTAAGCAGCATATTAAGAAGCAGAGACATTACTTTGCCGACAAAGGTCCACAAAGTCAAAGCTGTTATTTTTCCAGTAGTCATGTATGGATGTGAGAGTCGAACTATAATGAAGGCTGAATGATGAAGAATTGATGCTTTTGAACTGTGGTGCTGAAGACTCTTGAGAGTCCATTGAACAGCAAGGAGATCAAACCAGTCAGTCCTCAAGGAAATGAACCCTGATTACTCATTGGAAGGACTGATGCTGAAGCTGGAGTCCCAATACTTTGGCCAGCTGATGTGAAGACCTGACTCATTAGAAAAGACTGTAATGCTGGGCAAACTGAGGGCAGGAGGAGAAGGGGGCGACAGAGGATGAGATGGTTGGATGGCATCACTGACTCAATGGACATGAGTTTGAGCAAGCTCCAGGAGATGGTGAAGGACAGGGAAGCCTGGCGTGCGGCAGTCCAAGGGCTCACAAAGAGTCGGACACGCCTGAGCGACCGAACAACAACAATCAATCTTTGACTATCTCCATATTTAGATGGTCTTTACAAGTACCTCTTCATGTTCCCCTTATCCCCGACCCTCACACAGCAAACACACGAGGGAGCAGAAAAAGATGGCCCCCTCCTGGAAGCCTGTAATCCTCCAGCTCTCAGTTATCTTAAAGCCTCTCAACATGCTTTCTGCTCTGCCCCCAGGCGCAGAACTTAGTTTCTCACACAACCCAGTCAACAATTCCAGCGACCGGAGCACTGAGCTCTGGCCTTTCTGATTCTGCCGCTGCTGACCCTCTTCCCTTGCTGAAAACAGCATCTCTGGCTCTTCTTCTCCAGCGAGTCACGTCTCTCTGGCGAGTTCTGCGTCTCTGCCCTTCCTGATCAGGCCCGGTCCCTGTCACTGCCCTTCCTTCCCCTCACGCTACAGCCTCTTCCTATCTTACAGCCTGGGCTCTGTCAGCTCTAACTCAACATGTCCTAAACCAAATCTACCTCTTCCCCAAACTACATCCAACTCCTGGCTTCTCAGTTTCTACAGAAAATAGGAAATTGCCCGCAGCTACTCAGACTTCAACCTCAGAAATACAGGTCACTTTTCTCTCACCCTTGTTTCCTAAAGTTAGCCATGTCTAAATGACTTAGGTAAGTCACTTCACCTTTGGACTCGTGGTTTCCTCACCTGTGAAAGGGAAGAAAACCACACCTGGTAGGTCTGAAAGGATTATCTCTAGAAAATAAGTCAGTAATTAACTCAATAAATGTGTTTCTTCTCTCCAGCAACTCCCCCACGGTCCCCAATTAGTCAAAGACACCTCTGTGAGGACATTATGTCACGTTTCTTTGTACATCCCTACAATGCTATTGCACAGTAACTTGAATATAGAAGTAGTCTAATAAATGCTCACTGCTGCACCTAATAGGTGATAAATATGTGCTGAAAGAATGAACCAGATAGTCCTGAGCACCTAGCACTTGTCTCCATGCCATGGGAGGTACAACAGAACCACGAGATGCTAGCCCTGCTCTCGGAAACTTCTGGGGATCGCCCCATGGCTCACCTACAATGAAAGTTAAGAACCCTCATTCCTTGCAAAAATCAGCATTCTCTATTTTAGGTTTCGATCAAAAAATACTCACATGTCGAAAGCACTGAACTCCAGTGTTAAGCGAGCTGGCAGCCCTGCAGAGTCACCTGGAAGGAAGCATTTACATGTTCACTCATGAGTTAGTCACAGCAGCCTTTGCAACAAAAACATTTGTGGATCACTTTCTTCTGGTGAAGCCCAAAGGGCCCCATCCAATTTCCAGCCACCCGAGCTGAACAAGGACTCAGCAGCATATGACGGCTTTTGTGAATCCAAGGTATTTGCCAAGAATATTAACGCAAAGACTCACTGGGGAAAATGTTTCTAATCCCCTTCCCCAGCAATACTCAGTGAGGGGTATTAACTCTTCTGATTAATACACTGGCTCCTCCCTTTCTTCTCCCAATAAGGAGAAAAGAAATGAACATGGGTCAAAAAGTCAGGAAGTAAAGTAGAAACCAGGGGATACCATTAATGGTAAAAGTCAAGGATATCCCATTCCGAAGGACAGCTGACCCTACACTGGGCAGAGAAGGTAAGAGAAAAGAATGGAATTTCCTATCGCCTACCGTTGTAGTAATAACCCTTAATGTCCTTGGGAGCTTCGTCTAGCCGGTACTCATTCAGCTTCTTCTGGGTTAACTCATGCCAGAAGCCAACATCCAAGGCACTGCTGAAGGGGGCGAACTGCAATCTGGAGAGGCCGGGGTCCCCCATAGCTGCCGCCATTCGCTATCGCCTGCTAGAAACAAATCACGGCAACAATGCACAGGATACGGTGAGAGAGGCCATTTGTAACCACACTTGACACAGAGAAACAGAAAGTGACCAGAGGCTGAGAAGCTGCCTGAAGACATAGCTTTGGAAAGCAACCCCAGGCTCCTGGCCACATTGCCGTAGTCAGCCTCTGGGCGACACAACGGACCTCCCGGGCCTTTACCTCCCGGGCATCTTTCTTTCTCACAAGCTGGTCTGACTGATGCACTAGTGTTATCCCTTCTTCGAGCCATCCTGTGTGGCCCCAGGGAACTTTACAAGCACAAAAACCTGAAGTCCAGCCAGTGACCAACGCCAACTGTCAGGGTTCTGAGTGAGGCAGCGCTTGAGCACCCCAGCCAGGAAGAATGAAGAAGTTCCCCCACCCAAACCATGGTATCAAAACTGCTTTGAAATCTCACATTTTATCCTTCAAATTCAGGAAATTTGCACTTTACTATATCTACTTTATTTTGTTAATTTTATTTCTTTACTTTGTATTAGGGTATAGCTGACAGACCTAGATAGTGTGCTAAAAAGCAAAGGCATGAGTTTGCTGACAAAGGTTCATATAGTCAAGGCTGTGGTCTTTTCAGTAATCATGTATGGATGTGACAGCTGGACCATAAAGAAGACTGAGTGCGTAAGAATTGATGCTTTTGAACTGTGGTGCTGAAGAAGTCTCTTGAGAGTCCCTTGGACTGCAAGCAGACCGAACCAGTCAATCTTGAAGGAATCAACCCTGAATATTCATTGGAAGGACTCATGCTGAAGCTTCAATATTTTAGCCAGCTGATGTGAAGACCTTGGTAAAGACCCTGATGCTGGGAAAGATTGACAGCAGGAGGAGGGGGCAGCAGAGGATGAGATGGTTGGATGGCATCACCGATTCAAATCATCAAATAAATTTGACCGTCCCGGCCAGCAGGCGTACGTTCAATGTAATATCCTATGTCCCCTGCACACTCTTGTGAGTGGGCGGGGAGGGGACACAGACCTGGGGGTGATGGGGTGGTGGTGTGGGGGGAAGCACAGCCCTAGAGGAACTTGCAGTTCCAAAGGCACACGGTGATGAGGTCACTTGAGTCTCCAACTGCCCCAAGACAGATGAGTATGTCTGCAGTGGGATGTATGAGCAGTCACACTAGAGGGGATAAATAAAAGAAGACAGGTCATGTCTACTCAGAGAGGTTCTGCCATGAGTTTTGGGCCAAGATTTTTTAAAACCTTTCAGTTCTGTAAACATGTTGGCTATCAGAGAGACAAGGAGCTCTAGTGCAATAGCAATTACATGGTAAAATGCAAGTGAGCGCCACCTAAACCAGGGAAAAACCAGGCGGAGGAGGCGCGGGCAGGTCAGAGCAGGCAGAAGGCTCCGAGCAGGGCCTGCGCACTCTGTGGCCTTGGCATGGATGCGCAACTTCACACCAGCCAGCACTGAACAAGTGTTTCCACCTCCTTGTGGGCTTATTAAAAAATGAACATGCCTCGGATCCACTTGCTAGGGGGTGGGGGGTGGGGTGGCGGGTTGGGGGAGAAAGGACAGAGAGGGTGGCGGGGACCGGTGCCCCGGGGGGATCCTGATTCGAGTTTGATGCTATCTTGAAGCCTTCAGGACAGCAGCACTCTTACTTCTGGAGTCAGAATTGGCCTGCCAAACGCAGGAGACATGGGTTCGATCCCTGGATCAGGAAGATCCCCTGGAGAAGGAAATGGCAATCCACTCCAGTGTTCTTGCCTGGAGAATCCCATGGACAGAGGAGCCTGGTGGGCTACAGACCATGAGGTTTCAAAGAGTCGGACAGGACTGAGCATGCACACACAGGCAGACACAGCGACCTCCAAGCCGTTTCGAACCCATTTAAATGCACCCTAGGCCCATATGAAACCGGCTCTGGCTTTTGTCTAAAAGGCTCTTCGTAGCTTTGCGCTTGCAGAATGTTCACCTTTGAGGGTCACTCCAGTCTTCACACGGCCCAGAAAAGTCTGTGGGTCCCGGGCACTGTCCCTTCAGGGCCCAGTGGAGAAACAGACCCTCATGCTGGGGGCCTGGGCCCACCCTGTGAGCGACACTGGCATGGAACACCCTCACAGTCGCCTGCTTGGTTCTGCGGGTTTCTCCATCGCTCCCTTCTCTCTGCCCCTCCACAACACAGCTGGCGTTCTCCTGCTACTGCTGGCTTCTGAAAGCTTCCGCGCTCAGCCCTCTCCTTTGTCTAAGCTTTCCCCAAAGCAAGTTTTTCATTTTATACATCCATTTCCATCTAGATGCCAATGAATCCCAGGATGGTGTTTCTAGCGCTAACCTCCAACCATATATTAAAGTGTCTTCTAAAGGCTGAAACTGAATTTCTCACAGGCATCTTCAGCTTGACAAATCGAAAACTGAATGTTCCTTTCACTGAAACTGTGTCCATTTTCCTATATGTCCTAGTTCATTAAACAGCACCACCATATAGCCACGAAGAAACCTCAGTCATCTTCAATTCTTCTCTCTCGCACATCCAATAAACCACTGCACGCTAGCGGATCAACAGTCCTCCGCCACGAGATGAAAGTGGAAGTTACGAAGCACAGGCTGGGGCCAGGCGCTGCGGCGGGGGTGGGCGCCTGCATTATTTCCTCCCCAAAGTCCTAAGAAGTGACAGTTCCGGTTTCACAGAAGATGGCACTGACATTCAGAGAGATAAGAATCAACACCCCAGCAGAACAGCAGTACAAATAGATCTCATCGGAAATCCTCTGTGGGATGGGGCATCAGACCCCTACACATACTTCACAATCAACCGCAAGTTAGTCTTGAAAGTCGACAGTAACCCATTTTGATGACCTACTAACATCACCAAGATGTTGAAGTACCACAGAATGTAGCTTGCCAAGCTCCCCTGTTCATGGAATTCTCCAGGCAAGAATACTGGAGTGGGCAGCCAGTCCCTTCTCCAGGGCATCAAAGGTCACCAAGATGAAATTTTACCAGTGCCAAAGACAAAAGAGAAAATTCTATTCCATACAGCACTTGAGCAGCCAGGAAAAAGGGGAGGACCACAGAAGAGAATGGGCTAGAAAGTAATCTGCATAAGAGGCACACTGCTGGGCTTTCCCCGGGGGTCCAGTGGCTAAGACTCCGAGCTCCCACACACCACAAATGAGATCCAGCACAGCCAAATAAATAATATTAAAACAAATCAGAGGCCCAGGCTTCATTTCTGACATATTTGGTCTTTGAGAAATTCTGAACAGAACCCAAGAGCCCATTTCACAAGAGGATGTGGCTGGTGTCCAGCTGCTGAAGTGCTGCCTTACTGGCTAGGGTGATGGAAAGGTCTTAAGCAACACCAGCCAACGGGTGATTAGGAAGCTGCTGGAAACATCTAAACAGGAGTAAAAAGGTAACACCTAGCACCTGTGCAATGTCTATGTCACTGTCCCTCAACTAGAAGGGAAGACTTAAGACATAATGATCAGGAGGGAATCCTGGAGGAGGAGGAAGTGAGTCTCAGGTGCAAAGTCATTCATGTGTAACCAACCTAGACACGAACAATACCTGCGTCCTGAAAGGTCAGGCTTGCCCGGATAATCCCAAACGGTGCAGGAGAGACTTGAGGCCTCGGCTCAGCTTACAAAGCTGAAAGCTTATTTCCACTGATTGTCAACGTTTTATTCAGGATGTGAAACCCAAGAGTTTCACACAAGATGGGATTGCATCATTTCTGGTGAAAGAGGAAAGGCTTTGAGCACAGTCTCATTACTTGAAACTGTAATGAACAAGAGTCCCAGCAGCAGAAGAGACCCAGTGGTAACCAAAATATCCAGTGAGGAGTTACCTGAAATAACGCAGATGCATGTCAAGCAATACGAACCCTCTGCATCTACCACCCAAACTTACCAATTTTAGGCTTTTCTAGAAATAAAGCTCGGGTGATGGCATCCTACTCCAGTACTCTTGCCTGGAAAATCCCATGGATGGAGGAGCCTGGTAGGCTGCAGTCCATGGGGTCGCTAAGAGTCGGACACGACTGAGCGATTTCACTTTCACTTTTCACTTTCATGCACTGGAGAAGTAAATGGCAACCCACTCGTGTTCTTGCCTGGAGAATCCCAGGGACAGGGGAGCCTGGTGGGCTGCCGTCTATGGGGTTGCACAGTCGGACACGACTGAAGTGACTTAGCAGCAGCAGCAGCAGAAATAAAACTAAGTCACACTCAGCAACTTAAACAAGTTAAGAGCTCAAAAAACACTACCCTGTGGTACTTTCCAGAAGTTCCTGTCCAAATGGACCTAACCATTGTGATAGTGCTGTTCTTCACCATTAGGTCCCCACAGGACGCATGTAATAGTGGTTGCCTCCCAGGAAAGAAGTTCCAGGGGTCAGAGACAGGGCAGTGGACAGACTGATTTTCACTGTGTGTCCTTTCTGCCTTTGGGGTTTTGTACTGTCTAATGTGAGATAGCAACACAGAAATAAGTAAAATAAGGAAAGAGAAAGGCCCTGACCCAATGGCAAGAAGAGCAGGAATGAGAGACAGGTGAGAAGGCCAGTTCAACTGTTTTGGTTCAGAGAAATAACACATGGAAAACCCTGATGCAAGAACCTTGTCCTACTTATCTTTCTCTAGCACTCAGCACAGTGCCTAGGATAGATTAGGCACTCAAAACCTGCTGACATGAAATAACAGCTTTCTTCTCCCCAAAAGAGCCAATGGATGGATGCTGGCTTAAAATTCAACATTCAAAAAATGAGGATCATGGCATCCAGTCCCATCACTTCATGGCGAACAGATGGGGAAATGACAGAAACAGTGACAGACTTTTTTTTCTTGGGCTCCAAAATCACTGCAGATGGTGACTGCAGCCATGAAATCAAAAGACGCTTGTTCCTTGGAAGAAAAGCTATGACCAACCGAGATAGCGTATTAAAAACCAGAGACATTACTTTGCCAACAATGGTCCATCTAGTCAAGGCTATTTCCAGTAGTCATGTATGGATGTGAGAGTTGGACCATAAAGAAGCCTGAGCACTGAATAATTGATATTTTTGAACAGTTGTGTTAGAGAAGAATCTTGAGAGTCCCTTGGACTAGCAAGAAGATCAAACCAGTCAATCCTCAAGAAAATCAACCCTGAATATTCACTGGAAGGACTGATGCTTAAGCTGATGCTCTAATACTTTGGCCATCTGATGTGGAGAACTGACTCACTGGAAAAAACCCTGATGCTAGGAAAGACTGAAGGCAGGAGAAGCGGGCAACAGAAGGCAAGATGGTTGGATGGCATCACTGACTCAATGGACGTGAGTCTGAGCAAATTCTGGAAGACAGTGAAGGACAGGGAAGCCTGGCATCTTACAGTCCATGGGGTCGCAGAGTCGGATACGACTGAGCAACTGAACAATCAGGAGGCAAGATTTGGGCAGAGTTTAAGAGTGATAACCTGACTTGTCCAAACAGGAAGCAGGCGGACCAGAAAGATGATGCATTTTCCATTAGTGGAAGTACTCGAGCACGCATCAGGCAATCATTTGCCAGGTCATTTTGCACAGGTGGTCAGACAAGAACACGGGTTGGCAAGCTTTTTCTGAACAGAGCCAAATAGTAAATACTTTAGCCACTGCAGTCTGAAATAGTTTCTGTCCTATTTTCTTTTTTCCCAACTCTTGAAAAACGTAAACGAATCTTTAGCTCATGGACTGCACAATAAAAGGCCTTGGGCTGGGTGTGCCCCAGGGGCTATAGTTGGGCAACCTTGGACTAGATGGTCTTCGAAACCTGCTGTTGTTTTGATTCTTGGAAGGTGCCAATAAGGCATTTTATTTCTAGGGTGACTGAAATTTGGGGCAGAATCCTCTCAGAGGGCAGGAGAGATGTGCTGAGGGTGAAGCAGATGATGAGGCTGGAATCCTAGGCCGCATGAGCCATCTATGGCGCCAGTCCATCTGAGGGACTGGCAACTGCGGTCTCCACAGACCACTCGCACACAGATGGGAGCATCACTAACCCAAGACGAAGCGCCTTCGGTATTCACCCAGGCTCATCACACACGGGAAAGCCTGCGGCAGCAGCAGGACTCCACGTCCTCAGCAGGCGCACAGCCACACCCATGGCGGGCTCCTTCACGCCTTCTCCTGGCCCCTTGCTACTGCCTCCCGGCTTCTCCAGTGCCACCCTGAGGGGCCTGCCCCCTCACCTCCACCCGACGCTGCAGAAACAACCAAGCTGCTCGGTACTCGCTAACTTGCCTGCGGATCTGCCTCGGCGCCTCTATCTGAAAGGCACTCTCCCCGTGTCCCTGCACGAGGTGACCCACTCCCGAAGGCCTTGAGGAGCTGCTGCTGGCTCCACCCTCCCCTGCACCTCTCCATCGGCCACTGTGAGCACCGCTACCCCACGGCCCCCTCGACGGCGAGCACTGCGGGTCCCTCTGAATAAGCACTGAAAATGAAGTATCACTCCCATAGATCTTCTGGCATTTTGTTATTCAAGATGCTCAAGATGGACATATTTTGGCTTTGCTGCTTATCAAGTTAACTGGAACAGAGGCGTTTTCCTGGAATGAGTCTGCCCAGCCCTTCTCCCTCGGTGCGCGCCGAGAGGACTAGACGCAGCAAACAGCAAGCCAGTACAGGATTTCCGGAGAAGGAAGGAGTAAAACTGGTGGAGAAGAACAACAATCACAGAGATTAAAAAACAAGCAGAACTACCTTGAGGGACACTAGGCCCTCGGTGGGGGAGAACAGAAAAACAGACCAGCCTGACTGTGTAAACATCTCTAGCTAGGATTTTTCACCTGTGTGTTCTTGGGGTTTTGTTTGTTTGCTTTGGGAAGGCAGGGGAGTTTTTTTTTTTTTAATGGTTCGGAAAAAGGATGCTGAAAGCTAAGGTAGCTGGGAGCCGGGTCCTCGGTCAGATCAACCAGCGTTGGGAGTTCTGGCCCCATCGTGCACTGGCTGCCCAGCCCAGGGTGGGTAACATCGCGGCCTGTGCCTCTGCTTCATCATCTGCAGATAACCATACCCAACCACGAGGCTGCTGGGAGGGCTAAATGGGAAAGTGTGTGACACACCTCTTCCGGTGTCTGGCTGAGAGCCAGCGGCCAGTCCAGGGCAGCTGCTCTTGTCTGTCTTCTCGCCTCCCCCTCCCCCGCCACCAGCCAAATGCAGTTGCCATTCCCCATGCGCTCACCACCAGATCTTCCCGCGCCTCGAGCAGCCCTCCCTCACCAGAGCTCTGCAGACACAGCAGAGGTTTAGTTACAAGGGAACACCGGTCTCCTGCTATAGGTCATCCAGGGGAAGTCCAGAGAGGCGAGCGCTGACAGGTTGGGAGCGCTCTGTGTTCAGTTTCTCGGAGCCCACGCGGGGCCATTCCCTTAGCAGAAGGGCCGCCATCACCACAGTTTGGCCCTGAGGTACCATCTCTGGGCCAAAAAAATGGAGCGGAGAGAGCAGACTTCTCCAGTTCCCAGCTGCAGGGCTTGCGAGCTCTGGCAGTCATTAAAATAAGCACCGAGGCACACGAGCAAGTCCCGCTGACAAACGGAGTATGTGCTTAGCTGCTGATGGGTGAGAAGGCAGTGGAGACCACCAGGAGCGGGGAGGCGGCCCCTCTGGCATATGGAGCCGATGCCCATTTTGCTGGGTAATGATGCTTCTGCAACTTCATGAGTTTTGGAAGTCATCTGCCAGGCTGTTAAAGAAGGAAGTTTTTAAACAGTTCTCCCTTCCAAAAAGGAGGCGGGCGCGAAGTTCCAAACTTAGAAGAAAGAGTAGGTTTTACCAGAAGATGAAAACTCGAGACTCCTACAGGGGAACCAGCTGGTACAGAAGCCTCAATTTCTTTTAAAAACAGCATCAGAGTCAAGATGTTCCCCGAGCCAAACTGATGATGTCTCCACAAGACACCCAGTCACCCCAAATGGCTTTTTTGGCAATGGTACTATTAGGCGCCGATAGCTGATGTGAGCAGGCAGGATAACTGCTCACAAGGTCGGGTTGTCCCTCTCGCCTCCTTGGGTCACCTCTGCCCTGGAAGGATCCACATGATCTGCTTCTTCGGGAGATCAGCCGGGGAATCGGCAATCGCCTCCACAGGCTGCAGACTGTAACCTGTAGTCTCCACAGTTACTTCTGGGATGCGTTCTTCTTCAGCTTCATTTTGTTTTCCCTGCTGTAATAACCTCACACTTCCCATGCGATCTGCTCTCTTGTTCGGGCTCAGATTTGAGAAAGGATGCCCTGGATAATAGTATTGTGGGTTATGGCAAACCTATGAGAGAGTGGAGGCTGAGAAAACACAGGCAGGGAGGGAGTCAAAGAGATCGTACGAGGAACGGGGCAGACACCATGTCACTTTCAGGGCCTCTGCATCCCATCCGCCCATCAACCGTGTCAACCTGCTCCATCCTGTACCTGAGTGACAGCCACGGGATTTACCTAAACCACGGAGGAGCCCTCAGGTCAGCCAATGGCTAAAATCCGTGATGGTTTCCTAAAAGCTGGCTGAGGTATGAAGGATTGCGTGTAACAGTCTTCATTTTCATTTCTGATGACCTTGATAAAGTTCTGGGAAATGAGAGGTGCTGAAAAACTGGGCCAAGCTATCACTTGGTTTCAGGTTTTCAAAATAATTTCCAAAGATGAGAATATAGATGGATTCTGTAGCCCACTGGACAGAGACTCTGCTCCCAGGGGAGGCGTCACACAGGCCATTCTGGTTCCCACGGCACCTCTGCACAATAAGAAACTGTGCCACTTCCTCAAAACATTCCACCTCCATTTTTGAGAAAACTACTGTAATACATTAAGTTAGCTCAAGACATCTTTGCCCTTCTCTGCCAGAAAACCGTCATGACAAAATATACCCATGGCGCCTATGATCGGAACAGAACCCTCAGATGCGGCCCCATATGCAGTGTGCAACCTGACAACTGCACGCGGCCGCCCTGAGTGTCCACAAAGGCTCCCCGGTTTCCCCAAGAACAAGCCAGGACAGCGTCACTGCACTGCCGCCGTGGTCATGGAAGAACCACAGACAAAGGCAACAGGCTACAGGGCCTCAGCAAGGTCTCTGACAAGGCTTCTCCAGACAGCACAGGAGACGAGATGTAGACGCAAGAACCGACACAATTAGAAGGACTTGAAACTGGTAACACAATCTTATTCAAAGGATGCTGGTTAAGGAATGAACTGATGTCAATCACACAGGAGCTGCCAGGGATGTCTTTGGTTCAGTCTCGGGGCCTATCACGTTTGTATTTTATTATCTCTGTGAATGAATATCCATCATATTTACAAAGCATCTCATGTGGGCTGAACCTTGTGTGCTCCACTAAGACGGCAGAGCAGGACACACGCGCATGTTCTCCTGCGAGAACTCCAAAATTACAACTCACTGCTGGACAACCGTCGAGAGAATGTTGGATCTCACCAAAAAAAGATAACCCTCATACAAGGGCAAAGGAGAAGCCTGAGCAAGACAGTAGGTGGGGCGAAATCGCATCTAGAATCAAACCCCATAACCACCAGACACTCAGAGGGCTCAAACAAATCTTGTGTGCACCAAGACCCAGAGACCTCACAGAGACTGAGCCAGGACTGTGTCTGAGTGTCTCCTGAGGAGGTCCGGGTCAGCAGCGGCCTGCCGCAGGGGCAGGGGCGCTGGGAGCAGAAGACCTGGGTATGGCACAAGCCCTCTTGAAGGGGGTCGCCATTAACCCCACCGCAGAGCCACCAGAACTCACACAGGACTGGGATACAGACTCTTGGAGGGCACAAACAGAACCTTGTGTGCACCAGGACCCAGGAGAAAGGAGCAGTGACCCCACAAGAGACTGACCCAGACTTGCCCGTGAGTGTCCATGGGTTTCTAGTGGATGTGAGGGTTGGCAGGGGCCTGCTGCAGGGTCAGGGGCACTGAGTGCACCAGTGCCTCATGGGACCTTTTGAAGGAGGTCCCCATTATCTTCATTACCTCCACCATAGTTTGGCCTCAGGTCAAACAACAGGGAGTGAACACAGCTCCACCCATCAACAGAAAATAGGATTAAAGATTTACTGAGCATGGCCCTGCCCATCAGACAAGACCCAGTTTCCCCCTCAGTCAGTCTCTCCCATTAGGAAGCTTCCATCAGAGGACAGACAGAATGAAAACCACAATCACAGAAAACTAACCAAACTGATCACACGGACCACAGTCTTGTCCAACTCAATGAAACTATGAGTCATCTCTTGTAGGGCCACCCAAGACGGATGGGTTATGGTGGAGAGTTCTTACAAAACGTGGTCCACTGGAGAAGGGAATGGCAAACCACTTCAATATTCTTGCCTTGAGAACCCCATGAACAGCATGAAAAGGCAAAAAGATAGGACACTGAAAGATGAACTCCCCAGGTTGGTAGGTGCCCAATATGCTACTGGAGATCGGTAGAGAAGTAACTCCCGAACGAATGAAGAGACTGAGCCAAAGCGAAAGCGACACCCACCGTGGATGTGACTGGTGGTGGACGTCAAGTCCAAAGCTGTAAAGAGCAAGGCTGCATGGGAACCTGGAATGGGTTCATGAATCAAGGGTAAATTGGAAGTGATCAAACAGGAGATGGCAAGAGTGAACATGGACATTTTAGGAATCAGTGAACTAAAATGGATCGGAATGGGTGAATTTGACTCAGATGACCATTTTATCTACTACTGTGGGCAAGAATCCCTTAGAAGAAATGGAGTAGCCCTCATAGTCAACAAAAGAGTCTGAAATGCAGTACTTGGATGCCATCTCAAAAATGACACTGTGCTCTCTGTTCGTTTCCAAGGCAAACCATTCAGTATCACAGTAATCCAAGTCTATACCCCTACCAGTAACGCTGAAGAAGCTGAAGTTGAACAGTTCTATGAAGACATACAAGACCTTCTAGAACTGACACCAAAAAAACGATGTCCTTTTCATTATAGGCGACTATAATGAAAGAGCAGGATGTCAAGAAACACCTGTAGTAGCAGGCAAATTTGGCCTTGTAAGTACAAAACAAATCCGGGCAAAGGCTAACAGCTTCGCCAAGATAATGCACAGGTCAGAGCAAACATCCTCTTCCAACAACACAAGAGAAGACTCAACACGGGGACATCACCAGATGGTCAATACTGAAATTAGATTGATAATATTCTTTGCAGCTGAAGATGAAGAAGCTCTATAGTCAGCAAAAATAAGATCAGGAGCTGACTGTGGCTCAGATCATGAACTCCTTATGGCCAAATTCAGACTTACATTGAAGAAAGTAGGGAAACCACTAGACCATTCAGGTATGACCTAAATCAAATCCCTTATACAGTGGAAGTGACAAGAAGATTCAAGGGATTAGATCTGATAGAGTGCCTGAAGAACGATGGACGGAGGTTCCTGACATTGTACAGGAGGCAGTGATTAAGACCATAACCAAGAAAAAGAAATGCAAAATTGTTCTCTGAGGAGGCCTCACAAATAGCTGAGAAAAGAACAGAAGTGAAAGGCAAAGGAGAAAAGGAAAGATACCTCCATCTGAATGCAGAGTTCCAAAGAATAGCAAGAACAGATAAGAAAGCCTTCCTCAGCAATCAATGCAAAGAAATAGAGGAAAACAACAGAATGGGAAAGACTAGAGAGCTCTTCAAGAAAATCAGAGATACCAAGGGAACATTTCATGCAAAGATGGGCATAATAAAGGAAAGAAATGGTATGGACCTAACAGAAGCAGAAGATATTAAGAGGCGGCAAGAACACACAGAAGAACTGTACAAAAAAGACCTTCACAACCCAGATAATCATGATGGTGTGATCACTCACCTAGAGCCAGATATCCTGGAATGTGAAGTCAAGTGGGCCTTGGAAAGCATCACTACAAAAAAAGCTAGTGGAGGGGATGGAATTCCAGTTGAGCTATCTCAAACCCTACAAGGTGATGCTGTGAAAGTGCTGCACCCAATATGCCAGCAGATTTGGAAAACTCAGCAGTGGCCACAGGACTGGAAAAGGTCAGTCTTCATTCCAATCCCAAAGAAAGGTAATACTAAAGAATGTTCAAACTACCACACAATTGCACTCATCTCACACACTAGCAAAGTGATGCTCAAAATTCTCCAAGCCAGGCTTCAACAGTACATGAACCGTGAACTTCCAGATGTTCAACCTGGATTTAGAAAAGGCAGAGGAATCAGAGATCAAATTGCCAACATCTGCTGGATTATAGAAAAAGCAAGAGTTCCAGAAAAACATCTTCTTCTGCTTTATTGACTATGCCTAAGCCTGTGACTCTTTGGATCACCATGAAGTGAAGTGAAGTTGCTCAGTCATGTCCGACTCTTTGCGATCCCATGGACTGTAGGCTACCAGGCTCCTCCCTACGTGGGATTCTCCAGGCAAGAGTACTGGAGTGGGTTACCATTTCCTTCTCCAGGGGATCTTTCCGACCCAGGGATCAAACCCAGGTCTCCAACATTCGAGGCAGACGCTTTAGCCTCTGAGCCATCAGGGAAGCCATAAACTGGAAAATTCTTAAAGAGATGGGAATACCAGAGCACCTGACCTGCCTCCTGGGAAATCTATATGCAGGTCAGGAAGCAACAGTTAGAACTGGACATAGAACAACAGGCTGGTTCCAAATCAGGAAGGGAGTATGTCAAGGCAGTACATTATCACCCTGCCTATTTAACTTATATGCAGAGTATATCTTGCAAAACACCAGGCTGGATGAAACACAAGCTGGAATCAAGATTGCCAGGAGAAATACCAATATCCTCAGATATTCAGATGACATCACCTTATGGCAGAAAGCAAAGAACTAAAGAGCCTCTTGATGAAAGTAAAAGAGGAGAGTGAAAAAGTTGGCTTAAAACTCAACATTCAGAAAAATAAGATCATGTCATCTGGTCCCATCACTTTATGGCAAATAGACTAGGGAAAAAAATGGAAACAGTGAGAGACTTTATTTTTGGGGGCTCCAAAATCACTGCAGATGGTAACTTCAGCCTTGAAATTAAAAGCCACTTGCTCTTTGGAAGAAAAGTTATGACCAACCTAGACAGCATATTAAAAAGCAGAGACATTACTTTGCCAGTGAAGGTCCATCTGGTCAAAGCTATGGTTTTTCCAGTAGTCATGTATAGATGTGAGATTTGGACCATAAAGAAAGCTGAACACCAAAGAATAGATGCTTTTGAACTGTGGTGTTGGAGAAGACTCTTGAGAGTCCTTTGGACTGCAAGGAGATCCAACCAGTCTATACCCTAAAGGAAATCAGTCCTGAATATTCATTGCAAGGACTGATGCTGAAGCTGAAACTCCAATACTTTGGCCACCTGATGAGAAGAACTGAGTTGCTGGAAAAGATCCTGATGCTGGGAAAGATTGAAGGCAGGAGGAGAAGGGGACGATAGAGGATGAGATGGTTGGATGGCATCACTGACTCGATGGACATGAGTTTGAGTAAGCTCCAGGAGCTGGTGATGGACAGGGAAGCCTGGTGTGCTGCAGTCCATGGGGTCGCAAACAGTAGGACATGACTGAGCAACTGAACTGAACTGAACCTTGCTACAGCAAGTAAATTCCTTGGTGGCTCAGATGGTAAAGAATCTGCCTGCAATGCAGAAAACCCACTTCTGATTCTTATAACCACATCTTACCAGTGACTTAGATAACAATACAGGTTTGCTTAATTCCACACTTGGGGCTTCCCTGGTGGGCCAGAGGTTAAGGATCTGCCTGCCAATCCTGGGGACATGGGTTTGATCCCTGGTCTGAGAAGATTCCAAATGCCACAGAACAACCAAGTCTATGCACCACAACTACTGAGCTGGCATGCTCTAGAGTCTGTGCTCTGCAACAAGAGAAGCACAATAAGAAGCCGAAGCACCGCAACTAGAGAGTGGTCCCCATTCGCGGCAACTAGAAAAATCTTGTGAACAGCAACCAAGACCCACCTCAACCAAAAAAACCAAAAATCTACACATGACAGGAATAGGAAGAGGCTATGAGCCATAAGAGAAATTTAGAATAGAAGATTCTGACCACCTGGAATGACAGGCCTATTTATCAAGATTACAATTTTCAAGTTGTTAAATGGCAAAAAGTGAAGAGGAATTAGAGAGCGTCTTGATGAGGGTGAAGGAGGAGAATCAAAGAGTGGCTTAAGATTTAAAACACTAAGAAAATGGCATCCGCCCCCATTCAGTTCAGTTCAGTTCAGTCGCTCAGTCGTGTCCGACTCTTTGCGACCCCATGAACCGCAGCACGCCAGGCCTCCCTGTCCATCACCATCTCCCGGAGCTCACTCAGACTCACGTCCATCGAGTCCGTGATGCCATCCAGCCATCTCATCCTCGGTCGTCCCCTTTTCCTCCTGCCCCCATCCCTCCCAGCATCAGAGTCTTTTCCAATGAGTCAACTCTTCGCATGAGGTGGCCAAAGTACTGGAGCTTCAGCTTTAGCATCAGTCCTTCCAAAGAAATCCCAGGGCTGATCTCCTTCAGAAAGGACTGGTTGGATCTCCTTGCAGTCCAAGGGATTCTCAAGAGTCTTCTCCAACACCACAGTTCAAAAGCATCAATTCTTCGGCGCTCAGCCTTCTTCACAATCCAACTCTCACATCTGTACATGACCACAGGAAAAACCATAGCCTTGACTAGGCGGACCTTAGTCGGCAAAGTAATGTCTCTGCTTTTGAATATACTATCTAGGTTGGTCATAAATTTTCTTCCAAGACGTGTCTTTTAATTTCATGGCTGCAGTCACCATCTGTAGTGATTTTGGAGCCCCAAAAAATAAAGTCTGACACTGTTTCTACTGTTTCCCCATCTATTTCCCATGAAGTGATGGGACCGGATGCCATGATCTTCGTTTTCTCAATGTTGAGCTTTAAGCCAACTTTTTCACTCTCCTCTTTCACTTTCATCAAGAGGCTTTTTAGTTCCTTTTCACTTTCTGCCTTAAGGGTGGTGCCATCTGCATATCTGAGGTTATTGATATTTCTCCCGGCAATCTAGATTCCAGCTTGTGTTTCCTCCAGCCCAGCGTTTCTCATGATGTACTCTGCATAGAAGTTAAATAAGCAGGGTGACAATATACAGCCTTGACGTACTCCTTTTCCTATTTGGAACCAGTCTGTTGTTCCATGTCCAGTTCTAACTGTTGCTTCCTGACCTGCATACAGATTTCTCAAGAGGCAGGTCAGGTGGTCTGGTATTCCCATCTCTTTCAGAATTTTCCACAGTTTATTGTAATCTACACAGTCAAAGGCTTTGGCATAGTCAATAAAGCAGAAATAGATGTTTTTCTGGAACTCTCTTGCTTTTTCCAGGAAACTAAGATAATGGCATCTGCCCCCATTACTGCATGGCAAATAGAAGGGGAAAAGGTGAAAGTAGTGACAGATTTCCTCTTGGGCTCCAAAATCACTGTGGATGTGAGTGCAGCCATAAAATCAGAATATGATTGTTTCTTGGCAGGAAAGCGATGACAAACCTAGACAGTGTGTTGAAAAGCAGAGACATTACTCTGCCAACAAAGGTCCGTATAGTCAAGGCTATGGTCTTCCCAGTGGTCATCTACGGTTGTGAAAGCTGTACCATAAAGAAGGCAGAATGCCAAAGAATTGATGCCTTTGAACTGTGGTGCTGGAGAAGACTTCTGAAAGTCCCTCAGACAGCAAGGACATCGATTCAGTCCATCTTAAGGGAGAACAACCCTGAATATTCACTGAAAGGACTGATGCTGAAGCTCAAGCTCCAGTAGTTTGGTCATCTGATGCAAACAGACGACTCATTGGCAAAGTGCTTGAAGCTGGGAAAGACTAAGGGCAGAAGGAGAAGAGGGCATCAGAGGATGCGATGGCTGGACGGCATCACTGATGCAATGAACATGAACTTGGGCAAGCTCTGGGAGATGGTGAGGGACAGGGAGGCCTGGCGTGCTGCAGTCCATGGGGTCGCAAAGACTCAGACACGGCTGTGCGACTGGACAACAACAACAAAATTTTCATAGGGGTAAATCTAGTGCCTTAAGTCTCAGTCCACAGAAACACCTGGACAACCATGCAATCTGATACACTGGAGACACATATATGGTAGACAGAAGGGTGTAGCTTCATGAGCCAGAGAGACCCAAGTTCAAATCCCACCTTTGAAACTTCCAGCCACACACCCTTGGGCAAGTCATTTATCTTCTCTGAGCCTACTTCCTCATCTGTAAGATGGGAAACCATCTGTGGTGCAGAATTATTGAGAGGATTTAACTAGAAAATGCATGAATCTGGCACACAGGAGGCACTCAAAAAGAACATACCATCAATAAAACACACACCCAAAACATGGGGTTTCCATTTCATCATTCCTTCAACAGACACTGGTTTGATGTACCAGCTGCTGCTACGTAGTCACTTCAGTCGTGTCCAACTCTTTGCAACCCCATGGACTGTAGCCCACCAGGCTCCTTTGTCCGTGGGATTCTCCAGGCAAGAATGCTGGAGTAGGTTGCCATTTCCTTTTCCAGGGTATCTTCCCGATCCAGGGATAGAAGCCAGGTCTCCGAGGTTGCGGGCAGACTTTACCATCTGAGCCACCAGGGAAGTCCTGATGTACCAGACCCTGTGCTGAATTTCAGGCCTCAATGGCAGAAAGCCATGGTTCCTGAGGTTAAGGAGCTAACAGTCTCAAGGGTAAGACAGACCAGGAATGACCATACAGCAGGTTACAGTTAAATGAGTACAGCTGTCTGGTGTAAGCATCTGCACCAGATGTGATGAAGAGGAGGAGGGAGGGACAGTCAAATTCGCCTGAAGAGGCAGGGGTGTTTCCCACAAAAACCCTCGAGCCCAGGCTCCTAAGAGAACCGGCAGTGGATTCTCAACAAGGGCACCACTTAACATGCTGGGAGGGACAATTCTTCATTTGGTGCTGGTCCCACACGTTGTCTTTTCCTACTGTTTGGGGTTCTAGAGGCAAGAATACTAGAGTAGGTTGCCATGAGGGCAGCCATGAAATTAAAAGACACTTGCTCCTTGGAGGAAAGCTATGACAAATCTAGACAGCATATTAAAAGACAGAGACAGCACTTTGCTGACAAAGGTCCGCACAGCCAAAGCTATGGTTTTTCCACTAGTCATGTACCGATGTGAGAGTTGGACCATAAAGAAGGCTGAGCACCAAAGAATTGATGCTTTTGAACTGTGGTTTTGGAGAAGACTCTTGAGAGTCCCCTGGACAGCAAGGAAACCAAACCACTCAGTCCTAAAGGAAATCAGTCCTGAATACGCACTGGAAAGACCGAAGCTGAAGCTTTAATACTTTGGCCACCTGATGCGAAGAGCCAACTCACTAGAAAAGACCCTGATACTGGGAAACACTGAAGGCAGGAGCAGGGGGCGACAGAGGATGAGATGGCGGGATGGCATCGCCGACTCAGTGGACATGGGTGTGAGTAAATTCCGATGGGGAAGGACAAGGAAACCTGGCGTGCTGCAGTCCATGGGGTCTTGGGGTCAGACGTGACTGAGCGACTGAACCACCACCACCATCACACAATGCAGAGTGCCTATCATCCCTGGCACCCTCTTAAATGCAGCTGCGCCCTGTGGTTATATCACAAAGTTAAACAGCTGCCCCCTCTCCCAAATGTCCTCTGGACGGCTGAGAGAGGGGAGTCGGCGGTGGCCGCAGCCCAAGCCAGTCCCACTGGATGAGGAATGTTATGCTGGGGAGTGGGGACAGTCCAGGGAAAAAGAGCAAGCTTGTCTCAGTTCCACATCTGCAATTCTGGAAAGACCCAACAGTCTCTGCAGAAGCTGAGAACGTTCTTATTCATCCATGTGCCCAATGTCTGCTTAATCCCTCTTCTCCCTTCAGATCTCAGCTCAACCATGAAAGGGGAGCCTTCCCTGACTCCCTCAACTCCCACTCAGGTCAATTTTCCTGTATCCGACCCACAAGGGCATCACCACCTCCCCTCCAGAGCACACGCGCAGTGTGAACATCATCCTCCCTGCTAGAAGAAAAGCTCTTTGAGAAAAGCACTGTGTCAGCTTCTCATTTTCCTCCAACCATGGCTGTTTTCCCAGCGCCTACCTCGGTCCAAGCCCCCCACAGGTGCCCAATAACTACTTCCTGACGACCCAATCTATGCACCAAGGAAACAGCACAGTCCGTTTCAGAACACACCCCGAGTTCTGTGTGGTGAGAAGGCAAGGTTCGTGCGCCACAGGAGCTGGAAACCACGCCTGTGAAGAAGGCAAACGCCAAATCACGAAAGGACTTCCATGAGAAGCTACTGATTTGTATTTTAGCAAATACTGGGGGGTTCTGTTTGCTTTTTACATTTTGGGAGCACACAGCATATGGGATCTTAGTTCCCCAGCCAGGGACTGAACCTGCACCCACCGTGGTGGGAGCGCAGTCTTAAGCACTGCACTGCCAGGGAGGAACTGCAAAGACCTGGATTTTCAGAAAGGGCACTCCAGCAACAGGTAGGGCCAGACTGCTGAGGCTGGGCAACCAGCTCAGAGGCTGGGCGGGAACACAGGCAGGAAGTGAGAAGGGGCCTGATCGGAGGCCGGGGAGGAGGAAACGCAGATGATGAAAACGTGTCCAGTCGGCAGCAAGGGAGGAGAAGCTGTGGAACTCTGATGACTGCCAGGCCGGGAAGGAGGACGGAGGCATGGTGTGAGAAGGAAAAGTCCAAGAGGACTCGCAGGGCTCTGCCTGGAATCAACAAATGCAGAAGGGGAATGCGAGAGAGTACAGACAGGAAGAAGAGTCGCAGGTTTGGAGAGAAGATGATGACCTTAGCTTGGGACTCACTGAGACAGAGGGCTGGTGCTTAGGAGAGATCTGGACTCAAGAGTCAGAGCAGAGGTCACTGGCCCAGGGATGAGAGTTTATGCCGTGCAGGAGGTGAGCGTGCGTATGAGACCGGGCCTTGGCGAAAACCAGCATTTAAGGGACAAAAGGAAGAAAAGAGCCTGCAGTGAAAACTGAGGGGAAACGGCCAGAGACAGAGTTCGGACCAGGAGCGCTTTTTCACAAGTGAAGGGACGGCATCAATGTCAGACGCGCTGAGAATGAGAAAAGGGGAAGGAAGGGAAAGAGTTCGGGGTCCTGGTGACACCGAGACCTGGTGACTTTGAGGAGAGTGGTTTGTGGGGAGGGCTGCTGCAGAAGTAAAATTTCAGGGAATGCTGACTTCAAGCAGCAGAGGTGGCAACTTGTCCGAGAAATGTGGCTGCGACAGGGTAGAGCAGAGGTTAATGGGAGGGTGTTTTGTTTTTGCAAAAAAGAAAGTAAAAACGGGGGGGAGGGGATAGATAGTAAACGGAGGGGTTAGTTAAACAGGAAAGAAATGGGAACGATGATGGGAACCAGGTCCTGAGGAAAAGGCAGTGATAAAGGGATCTCAGCACAAGTAAAGGAATTAATCTTAGAACAAACACCATTTTTCCCCCACGGAATTAGAATAAAAGGCAAAGTCATAGGGTTGGCTGGATTTAAGTTTGTAACGATACAAGCTGAGCAGCTCTGACTGATGGCTGCAATGCAGCGAAGTCAAAAGCAACAAAGGCGGCTGGGAGAGGGGTGAACACACGAGAGGCAAGCAGGGACGCGCAGACAGCAGCACACTGACTCTCAGACAGTGTGACGGTGTCGACAGCATGAAGCGTCCATCAAGCCTATCAGAGTCATGTGGGGTCTTGGGTTACGGCAAGGACGGTAAGTACAGTGTTGCTCTGCATGGCCGGACTCCGTGGGAAAAGCACTTGCTTTCTATGCCACACACTCACAGAGAGACTGACACATAGGAACAAGTTCAAAGGAGGGTAAGCAGAAAGAAGGTGCGAAAACCCCAGAGGTGGTCATTCTGAGACCAGGTGGGACCAGCTGACACCCAGCCCGCCAAGACCACGGAGATGCACGTTGCCAGCCTGGTGACAGAGCAGCACCTACTGGTTCACCCTTGAACACCCTGCGGCCACAGGACTGGAAAAGGTCAGTTTTCATTCCACTCCCAAAGAACGGAAAAGCCAAAGAATGTTCAAACTACCTCACAATTGCACTCATCTCACATGCTAGCAAAGCAATGCTCAAAAGTCTCCAAGTGAGGCTTCAACAGTATGTGAACTGAGAAATTCCAGATGTTCAAGCTGGATTTAGAAAAGGCAGAGGAACCACAGATCAAATTGCCAACGTCTGTTGGGTTATAGAAAAAGCAAGACAGTTTCAGGAAAACATCTACTTCTGCTTTATTGACTATGCCAAAGCCTTTGACTGTGTGGATCACAACAAACTGCAGAAAATTCTTAAAGAGATGGGAATACCAGACCACCTGACCTGCCTCTTGAGAAATCTGTATGCACGTCAAGAAGCAACAGTTAGAACTGGACATGGAACAATGGACTGATTCCAAATTGAGAGAGGAGTACATAAGGATGTATATTGTCACCCTGCTTATTTAACTTAAATGCAAAGTACATCATGAGAAACGCTGGGCTGGATGAAGCACAAGCTGGAATCAAGATTGCCGGGAGAAATATCAATAACCTCATATATGTAGATGACACCACTCTTTTGGCAGAAAGTGAAGAGGAGCTAAAGAGCCTCTTGATGAAAGTGAAAGAGGACAGTAAAAATGCTGGCTTAAAACTCAACATTCAAAAAATGAAGATCATGGCATCTGGTCCCATCACTTCATGGCAAATAGATGGGGAAACAATAGAAACAGTGAGACTTTATTTTTTGGGGCTCCAAAATCACTGCAGATGGTGACTGCAGCCATGAAATTAAAAGACGCTTGCTCCTTGGAAGAAAAACTATGACTAACCCAGACAGCACATTAAAAAGCAGAGACATTACTCTGCCAACATAGGTCTGCCTAGTCAAAATTATGGTTTTTCCAGTAGCGTGTATGAATGTGAGAGCTGAACCATAAAGGCGGCTGAATGCTGAATAATTGATAGTTTTGAACAGTGGTGTTGGAGAAGAATCTTGAGAGTCCCTTGGACTAGCAAGAAGATCAAACCAGTCAATCCTCAAGAAAATCAACTCTGAATATTCATTGGAAGGACTGATGCTGAAGCTGAAACTCTAATACTTTGGCCACCTGATGCAAAGAACTGACTCACTGGAAAAGACACTGATGCCGGGAAAGACTGAAGGCAGGAGAAGAGGACGACAGAGGATGAGATGGTTGGATGGCATCACCGACTCAATGGACCTGAGTTTGAGCAAGCTCCGGGAAATGGTGATGGACAGGAAAACCTGGCGTGCTGCAGTCCGTGGGGCCACAAAGAGGCGGACACGACTGAGCGACTGAACTGAACACACTGTGGGGCGCCACTAGAAAGAGCAGGGAGGATCGAGAGAAAGAGAGGAGGAAGGCATCAGAGAATCTTTTTCCCATGAGCAAAAGTGGAAGACAGAGGTCATTCTGACTTTCAAATAAAATCTCTGAGGTCAAGGGTACTGATCAAACAACTTATCATTTTTATTTCCACGTAGAGGGTTCATTTTCCATCCTCGACCCCCCAAATCCTGACTCCCCCAGCATCATCCAACCAGTTACCAGTCCAGTGAATCTCACTTCCTTGTCTCTTGAATCCACCCACCCCTCTTCATCCCCATAGGTGCTGCCTTGGTTCAGGCCCAACTCCTCCGCCACCTGGACCACAGCAACAGTGCCCTGACCGGTCTGCCTGCAGGTCCTTCCTGCCCACTCTAATCAGCACATCACTGCCTGGCTAATTTAAAAGAGAGAAAACCATGGCACAATCCTGCTTAAAAATTCCTCAGGGCTCTACTCTTTACACCTACATTTCCAAATAAAGCTTCTTAACATGTCTTAACTTGGCGATAGTAACTGCAACAGTTTATTGTTTACTATCTACTAGTGCCAAGTGGTGGAGAAGGCAATGGCACCCCACTCCAGTACTCTTGCCTGGAAAACCCCATGGACAGAGGAGCCTAGTGGGCTGCAGTCCATGAGGTCGCAAAGAGTCAGAAATGACTGACTGACTTCACTTTCACTCCTCACTTTCACGCACTGGAGAAGGCAATGGCACCCCACTCCAGGACTCTTGCCTGGAAAATCCCATGGATGGAGGAGCCTGGTGGGCTGCAGCCCATGGGGTCGCAAAGAGTCAGAGATGACTGAGCAACTTCACTTTCACTCCTCACTTTCATGCACTGGAGAAGGAAATGGCAACCCACTCCAGTGTTCTTCCTGGAGAATCCCAGGGATGGTGGAGCCTGGTGGGCCATCTATGGGGTCGCACAGAGTCAGACACGACTGAAGCGATTTAGCAGCAGCAGCAGCAGCAGTGTCAAGTGGCTAACATCCTCTAATTCACTTCTCACCCAAACCCTAGAAGGTGGATTAATGTCTGCCCTTCGTTTTTGTTCTGTTTTTTTTCGGGGGGGGGGGGGGGCGGCGGTGGCGGGGATGTTTGGCTACGTCATGCAGCTTGTAAGATCTCAGTTCCCTGATCAGGGATTGAACCCCGGGCCAAAGCAGTGAAAGCCCCAAATCCTAACCACTAGGCCACCAGGGAACTCCCTATTTACTCCTTCTACAGATGAGGAAAACGGAAGCTAAGAAAGGGAGTGACCAGCCCAAGCTCACAAACTAGCTCAGTGGCAAAGCCAGACATGGCACACAAGTACCTCAGCTTCCAAAGTCTGTGCTCCTCACGCTGTCGCCCACACGATCCTTCATGATCTGGCTTTCCAGAGTTGCCTCTCCCACAACTGGGCATTCCAGCTTGAGTGAACTCCTTGCAGGTCACTCACTGGAGAGCCTTCTGTTCACGCCACTCCCAATGTCTGGGATATCGTCCCACCTCACTGCCCTCTTCACCTGACTAATCCTGCTCATCCTTTAGGACCAAATCCTACTGATGCCTCAGCCTGACCTGTGAGCACCCTAAGTCTGCCAGCAAACCCCTACAACAGTTTCATACTATAGTGCTATCTCCTTGACTTAGAAAAAAAAAAAGAAAGTAACTCGAGGACAGGGATGTGTACCGTACTCACTTTGGCATCCCCAGCTTGCAGAGCAGTGCTAGGATCAGTATTTACACTTATTCTCTACCATGAGAAACTGGCTGGAACAGAAAAAGGCCCTTGCGGTTGCGTGTGAGGCCTGTACTCAGCCCCTGAAAAGCGTTTCAACATCATGTCACATGAAGGGAGGAGAGGACGCGCCAGAAAAGACGCGCCAGTCACAGCAAGACCGGGCAAAGCCAGGAGAGAGAGCCCAGGCGTCCTTGTCCCCCGTGTACCCACACAGGATGTCCAGAGCACTCGCTGCCAGGGGACAGGCGGGAATTACTTTGTTAATTAGCAAGAGCTTCCTAGTCGGAAGACCCCGGGCTGAATCAGCCTGAGGGGGACGTGACCGCAGACAGAAGGCGAGAGCCAGAGTCGGTGTGTCTCCCTAGAGAAGGGAGGCCCGCCTCTTGAAGGAGGCTCCTCAGACCCGCCGTGACCCTCGACCTCACCGCCGAGCTCACCCCTCAGGCCCAGGGCTACAGAAACCGACCTCGCAGGACCCCTGTCCTCCTCAACGGCGCGGCTCACTTACCGCCGCCCAACTTCCGGCAACCCCGGCGCAGTCCGCGGCGCGCGTCCCGATGACGCACGTGGCCCCGCCCCCGCAGGCGTGAGGGGGGGGTGCGCGCATGCGCACAAGGACGCGCTGGTCGGCCCAGTGAAGGAGCCCCTGGCCCTCGGCGGAGTGGGAGGAACCTGGCCTCTGGGGAAGGCGGGTCATCAGGAGGCTGGTCACGCCCCCTTGGGAGAGCCAGGGAACAGCCTCTCTACCCGAGGTGGCAATGTGTATCTATGGCCCTCAGGCTGTTAAAAGTGTCCCGAATCCCATGGATAGAGAGCCTGGCAGGCTATATAGTCCACGGGGTCGCAAAGAGTCGGACACGACTGAGCGACTTCAGTTCACTTCACTTCACTTCCTCCCCTCTAATGATTTGAGGATGACAGGAATTATCACTTCCATTTTCCAGGCAGCATTAAATTTTGTATCACAGGGACCCTTCGGGAGGCACGTGTGGAGAGACAGGCCCTTTTCAATGCATTAAGTGAAGTGAAACTCGCTTAGTTGGTGTCCGACTCTTTGCCACCGCATAGACTATATACAGTCCATGGAATTCTCCAGGCCAGAATACTGAAATGGGTAGCCTTTCACTTCTCCAGAGAATCTTCTCAGCCCAGGGATTGAACCCAGGTCTCCCACGTTGCAGGCAGATTCTCTACCAGCTGAGCCACCAGGGAACCCCAAGAAGATTGGAGTGGGTAGCCTGTCCCTTCTCCAGCAGATCTTCCCAACCCAGGAATCAAATCGGGGTCTCCTGCATTACAGGTGGATTCTTTACCAACTGAGCTATCAGGGAAGCCATTTAGGGCCGGATGAAAGTCAACAGTGACCAACCTCCTCTTTCTAAACCAGGTATTTTTCTCACAGCTTCGTGGTATCAAGGGATAAACTTGTTCATTCCAAATTGTTTATTGAGAGTATACTCTGTTGCAAGCATTGGACAGTGTTAAAGACACAACAGTGAGTGTAAACTTAATCTGACATATAAAGCCAGGACTCTAACGTCACTCTGTAGAATACTATTTATTGATTATCTATCATAGTTCCATGGTTTCCCATCTCTAATCATCACAAAGGTACTACAAGGTAAAAATTATATCATCCTCATTTTACACATGAAAGAACAGAAGACATGAAAAGTTTTGACTTTTTGAAGGTTAAAGATCTTTGGGGCTACGATTCTAGTAGAAACATATTTGACTGCAAAATAAGAAAACAAACTCAGACTTATTAATGTGCTTAGTCACTCAGTCATGTCTGACTCTTTGCCACCCTATGAACTGCAGCCTGCCAGGCTCCTCTGTCCATGGGATTCTCCAGGCAAGAATACTGGAGTGGGTTGTATTTCCTTCTCCAAGACTTATTGGAGGAGGGAGGGAGGGGGGGAGGGGAGGACTAGAGCAGTGGGGACACCACGCCAATCAAAGCTCTCCAGGCATCTCATTCGGTTCAGTCGCTCAGTCATGTCTGACTCTTGGTGACCCCATGGACCGCAGTATGCCAGGCTTCCCAGTCCATTACCAACTCCCAGAGCTTGCGCAGACTCATGTGCATTGAGTCAGTGATGCCATCCAACCATCATCCTCTGTTGTCCCCATCTCCTGCCTTCAATCATTCCAGCATCAGGGGCTTTTCCAATGAGTCAGTTCTTTGCATCAGATGACCAAAGTATTGGAGCTTCAGCTTCAGCATCAGTCCTTCCAATGAATATTTCGGACTGATTTCCTTGAGGATTGACTGGTTTGATCTCCTTGTAGTACAAGGGACGCTTAAGTCTTCTCCATCACCATAGTTCAAAAGCATCAATTCTTCAGTGCTTGGCTTTCGGTATAGTCCAACTCTCACATCCATACATACTACTGGAAAAACCATAATTTTGACTATATGAACCTTTGTCAGTAAGTAATGTCTCTGTTCTTTAATATGCTGTCTAGGTTAGTCATAGTTTTCCTTCCAAGGAGCAAGCACCTTTTAATTTCATGGCTGCAATCACCATCTGCAGGTGATTATCATTTTGGAGCCCAAGAAAATAAAGTCTCTCACTGTTTCTATTGTTTCCCTGTCTATTTGCCATGAAGTGATGGGACTGGATGCCATGATCTTCATTTTTTGAATGTTGAGTTTTAAACCAGCATTTTCACTCTCCTCTTTCACTTTCATCAAGAGGCTCTTTAGCTCCTCTTCACTTTCTGCCCAAAGGGTGGTGTCATCTGCATATGTGAGGTTATTGATGTTTCTCCCAGCAATCTTGATTCCAGCTTGTGCTTTATCCAGCCCAGCGTTTCTCATGATGTACTCTGCATTTAAGTTAAATAAGCAGGGTGACAATATACATCCTTGATGTACTCCTTTCTCAATTTGGAATCAGTCCATTGTTCCATGTCCAATTCTAACTGTTGCTTCTTGATTTATATACAGATTTCTCAGGAGGCAGGTCAGGTGGTCTGGTATTCCCAACTCTTTAAGAATTTTCCACAGTTTGTTGTGATCCACACAGTCAAAGGCTTTAGCATAGTCAATGAACCAGAAGTAGATATTTTTCTGGAATTCTCTTGCTTTTTCTATAACCAAACAGATGTTGGCAATTTGATCTGTGGTTCCTCTGTCTTTTCTAAATCCAGCTTGAACATCTGGAAGTTCTCGGTTCATGTACTGTTGAAGCCTCACTTGGAGAATTCTGAGCATTACTTTGCTAGCGTGTGAGATGGGTGCAATTGTGCAGTAGTTTGAGCATTCTTTGGCATTGCTTTTCTTTGGGATTAGAATGAAAACTGACCTTTTCCAATCCTGTGACCACTGCCGAGTTTCCCAAATTTGCTGGCATATTGAGTGCAGCACTTTCACAGTATCATCTTTTAGGATTTGAAATAGCTCAACTGAAATTCCATCACCTCTACTAGCTTTTTTTGTAGTGATGCTTCCTAAGGCCCACTTGACTTCACATTCCAGGATATCTGGCTCTAGGTGAGTGATCACACCATCGTGATTATCCGGGTCATGAAGATCTTTTTTGTACAGTTCTGTGTATTCTTGCCACTCTTCTTACTATCTTCTGCTTCTGTTAGGTCCAGAATATTTCTGTCCTTTATCGAGCCCATCTTTGCATGAAATTTTCCTTTGGTATCTCTAATTTTCTTGAAGAGATCTCTAGTCTTTCCCATTCTATTGTTTTCCTCTATTTCTTTGCACTGATCACTTAGGAAGGGTTTCTTATCTCCTTGGTATTCTTTATCCATCTGCATTCAGATGGATATATCTTTCCTTTTCTCCTTTGCTTTTCATTTCTCTAATTTTCTCAGCTATTTGTAAGGCCTTCTCAGACAACCATTTTGCCTTTCTGCATTTCTTTTTCTTGGGTGGGGTTTTGATCATCACCTCCTGTACAGTGTTACAAATCTCTGTCCATAGTTCTTCAGGCACTCTATCAGATCTAACCGCTTGAATCTGTTTGTCACTTCCACTGTATAATCGTAATGGATTTGATTTAGGTCATACCTGTATGCTCTAATTTTTTGCCCTACTTTCTTCAATTTAAGTCTGAATTTGGCAATAAGGAGTTCATGATCTGAGCCACAGTCAGCTCCTAGTCTTGTTTTTGCTGACTGTATAGAGCTTCTCCATCTTCAGCTGCAAAGAATATTATCAATCTGATTTCGGTGTTGACCATCTGGTGATGTTCCTGTGTAGAGTTTTCTCTTGTGTTGTGGGAAGAAGGTGTTTGGCATGACCAGTGTGTTCACTTGACAAAACTTGTTAGCCTTTGTCCTCCTTCGTTTTGTACTCCAAGGCTGAAACTGCCTGTTACTCCAGGTAGCTCTTGACTTCCTACTTTTTCATTCCGGTCCCTTATAATGAAAAGGACGTCTCTTTTTTGGTGTTAGTTCTAGAAGATCTTGTAGGTCCTTATAGAACCATTCAACTTCAGCTTCTTCAGCATTAGTGGTTGGAGCACAGACTTGGATTACTGTAATATTGAATAGTTTGCCTTGGAAACAAACAGAGATCATTCTGTCATTTCTGAGATTGCACCCAAGTACTGCATTTCAGACTCTTCTGTTGACTATGAGGGCTACTCCATTTCTTCTAAGGGATTCTTGCCCACAGTAGTAGATATAATGGTCATCTGAGTTATATTCACCCATTCCAGTCCATTTTAGTTTGCTGATTCCTAAAATGTCGATATTCACTCTTGCCATCTCCTGTTTGACCACTTCCAATTTACCTGGATTCATGGACCTAACATTCCAGGTTCCTATGCAATATTGTTGTTTATAGCATTGGACTTTACTTTCATCACTAGGCACATCTACAACTGGGGATTGTTTCCACTTTGGCTTCGTCTCTTCATTTTTTCTGGAGCTGTTTTTCCACTGATCTCCAGTAGCATACTGGGCACCTACTGACCTGGGGAGTTCATCTTTCAGTATCCCATCTTTTTGCCTTTTCATACTGTTCATGGCATTCTCAAGGCAAGAATACTGAAGTGGTTTGCCATTCCCTTCTCCAGTGGACCACATTTTGTCAGAGCTCTCCACCATGAGCCATCCGTCTTTTGTGGCCCTACATGGAATGGCTCATAGTTTCGTTGAGTTAGACAAGACTGTGGTCCATGTGATCAGTTTGGTTAGTTTTCTGTGACTGTGGTTTCCACTCTCTCTGCCCTCTGATGGATAAGGAGAAGAGGCTTGTGGAAGCTTCCTGATGGTAGGGACTGGCTATGGTGGAATCTGGGTCTTGCTCTGATGGCAGGGCCATGCTCTGTAAATCTTCAATCCAACTTTCTGTCGATTGGTGGGGCTGTGTTCCCTCCCTGTAGTTTGGCCTCAGGCCAGACTATGGTAGGGGTAATGGTGACCTGCTTCAAAAGGACTTATTCCAGGACTGCTGTATTCAGTGCCCCTGATCTCATGGCAGGCCACTGTTGACCCACACCTCCACTGCAGACCCCTGGACACTCACAGGCAAGTCTGGCTCAATCTCTTGTGGGGTCACTGCTCCTTTCTCCTGGGTCCTGGTGCACACAAGGTTTTGCTTGTGCCGTCCAAGAGTCTGTTTCCCCAATCCTATGGAAGTTCTGTAATCAAATGCCAGTGGCCCTCAAAGTCCAATTCTCTAGGGGGTTCTCAAACCCGTTGCTGGATCTCCAGGCTGGGAATTCTGTGGTGGGCCCTAGAACTTTCCCAGCAGTGTGAGAACTTCTTCAATGCAATTGTTCCCCAGTGAGTGGGTTGTCTGCTCGGTGGCTCTACGGTGGGGCTCACACTGCGCCTCCAAGGTCTGCTGCACCCAGAGCCCCTGCCTCTGAAGCAGGCCACTGCCGACCTGTGTCTCTGCAGGTGACACTCAAACACTCAAAGGCAGGTCTGCTTCACTCTCTATGGAGTCCCTGCATCCTTGTGTGCGCAAGGTTTTATTTGAGCCCTCTGAGTGTCTCTGGTGGGTATGGGGTTTGATTCTAAATGGGATTTTGCAGGTGTCTCAAGGATTAGGCAAAAAGAGTTTTTTCTTGAAGAGTGAAGAAAGCCAGAAAGAACTAGATGTGGAAGAGTGGGAAGAAAGGGTGGCTTGACTGAAGAGTAGTAAGTCAGAGAATGTTTTAGCTTGAGGCCTGCATGTTCTCAGGAGGAGTTCTGTGCTGACTCAGGCTGTGCCTGTGTGCCACATTGCTTCAGCCGTGTCTGACTCTCTGCAACCCCATGGACTGTAGCCCACCAGGCTCCTCTGTCTGTGGGATTCTCCAGGCGAGAACACTGAAGTGGTCTGCCATGACCTCCCCCAGGGAATCTTCCCAACCCAGGGATCAAACCCATGTCTCTTATGTCTCCTGCACTGGCAGGCAGGTTCTTTACCACTAGGCCACCTGGGAAGCTCAGCTGGGGCTGTTGCTGTTCAGTTGTCCAGTCACTAAGTCATGGCTGACTCTTTGTGACCCCATGGGCTGAAGGATGCCAGGCTTCCTTGTCATTCACTATCTCCCAGAGTTTGCTCAAACTCATGTCCATTGAGATGGTGATGCCATCAAACCATCTCATCCTCTGTCACCCCCTTCTCAGAACTTCTGCTTTCAATCTTTCCCAGCATCAGGGTCTTTTCCAATGGGTTGACTCTTCGCAATAGGTGGCTAGAGTACTGGAGCTTCACCTTCAGCATCAGTCTTTGCATTGAATATTTAGAATTAATTTGCTGTAGGATTGACTGGTTTGATCTCCTTCCAGTGCAAGGGACTCTCAAGAGTCTTCTCCAACAGCACAGTTCGAAAGCACCCATTCTTCTCTAACACCACAGTTCAAAAGCATCATTCTTCGAAAGCATCCAGCTTTCTTCAAGGTCCAACTCTCGTATCCCTACATGACTACTGGAAAAAACCATAGCTTTGACTACACAGACTCAGGTAGGGTGTGCAAAAATTAAGGAGCCTGGAAAAATGAGAGAAGTTTAAAATTTTGTTGACCAGCATTTTGTCCTATTGATCAGTGGAAACCAGTGGTTCGGGGAATCTTTTATACAGTAAAGAATAGGAATTCAGAAGGACTGTGTGTCACCTTGCCACAGGTACTGAGTGAAGCAATCAGGAATCTTATGTAGGTCCTACAGGAAGAGGTGTTTCTTTGCAGTAAACTATTTCCGGAGGACAAAAGAGTTGGGAGATTTCTTCACCATCCCTGTTTTTCAAGAGTGCAGGGCTCAGGTAGAAGTCAACGCGGTCATCTCTTTCCACTTTATCAGGCTCCTGTCCTGCCACTGCCTGCTCAGACTGCTTGTGTCGATCACACTAAACTGATTCTGGTGTTTAAAGCACACTCTGCTCTTTCAAGTCTCCATCCCGACAACATCCTCTCTCTTTCTCTTAGGCTCCCAAACACAGTTTTGAAATGTGGTTGAATCTTAGACAAAATGTTGATGGAGAAAGAGTCCACACTGTACCATTCCACTTGCAGAAAGTTCTAGAATAAGCAAAACTAATCTATAGTGACAGAAGTCACTTCAGTGGCTGCCTGGGGCCTAAAGGAGAGCATTATCTGCAAAGGGGCTTGAGAATCTTTCTAAGGCGATAGAAGTCTTCTATATCTAGACTGAGATGCAGATGACATGGTTGTACACATCTGTCAAAACTTATTGAGCTCTGCATTTAAAATATGTGCATTTTACTGTATACATTGGGCTTCCCCAGTGGCTCGGAGTAAAGAATCCGCCTGCAATGAAGGAGCCACAGGAGACTCAGGTTCGATCCCTGGGTGGGGACGATCCCCTGGAGTAGGAAATGGCAAGCCACTCCAGTATTCTCGTCTGGAGAATCCCATGTATAGAGGAGTCTGGCGGGCTACAGTCCATGGGGTTGCAAAGAGTTATATACAATTGAAGTGACAGAGCACACATCCATTACTGTATATATTGAATGTAATAAACTTGGTTTTAAAAAAGATAAGTGAAGATGTCACCTACTAAGTGATAATGTGCCTAACACCCGCCTATCCCTGAGTTTCAGTTAATTAAGTATCTATGAGGCTGAGCTGAATGTAGTTCTTTATAAGATTTCCTCTGCTGGACTTCAAGATCCTTGCAATGAATCCTTTTTTTCTTTTTCTTTCTTTCTTTCTTTTTTTTTTTTTTTAGAGTTTCTGCTCTGCTCACAGTGATTCCTGCTCCCCTGGGAACTGTTGGTCCTCTGCCCAGGTTATGCCGACTGGCTCCCACCTCCCTTTAGAGCTGATTGCAGCAGGTGGACATAAGACGATTCTTCACTCTAGCTTTGGAGTTTTGAACTGATGCTCATAGCAAGTAGAAATAGGAGTGATTCATATAAGTCAATGGCAGCATTCTAGTGGGAATGTCCTCCAATTCTGCTTGATGAGGTTCCAGAAGCTGACTTGGCTTGAGCCTTTCAGAAGTGAGGTCATCCAAAGTGCTCCTGGATTCCACAAAACATGCCAGTAGCCACTCCAGTAGAAGTTTGTTTCTGTCACTTGCAACCCTGTAGTAGATCCAGGGGGTGGAAATCATATCTGACATGACCTCTATTGTCTCCTAAGGCCTGGTCCCAAGGACTGGCCCAAAGAAGTGCTCAAAAGCATTTGTGAAATTATTAGATGAGGTCTGGGCATCCCATGTAGATGGTCACCTAGGTAACAAATGTGGCCTCCATGTTAGGAAATTGGGGTGAGGCTCAGAGCAGATCAGCCCCTGCTGCCCACTACTGGGGAGACAGACCACTGGAGCACCAAGATGGTGAGCCTCAAGAAAGAGGCATGACCAGGAGCCATAAAAAGACAGAGAACATTCTCAGACATAGTTGGGCAGCAAGCCCCATTACACTTTTTCAAGACCACAGTGATCCAAGTCAGTGTACCTTCATCACTTCTCTTACAGCTCAGTTGAGGACATCACACATCCCTGCACAATGGGAACCATTGCACAGCCTAGGTTTTGTAAGCCCAAGAAATTGTGGCACGATGTGTTGGCATTGTAGGTCTTAACAGCATTGTTTCTTTACGGCTTTTCAAGTGCATCACAGCCAGGACAGCCCAGAATCTTCCTTGTCTTGTTCTTGAGACTTATGTTTCTCTCCTAGAAGACCCATCTTCAAAAGAGAGACAAGTAATCTTCTGCCAGCTAAGTAACCGAATAACCGATTTATCAAATGGCCAATCTGGAGACTCATGGATTTTTCTGAATGGACATTTTGTAAGTGTAAGCAGATAGGTAGAGGGTCTCCAGAGAAAAAGAACCAGGCATTGGTTTCTTGACATGAGAGAAGCTATTTTTGGCCTTAGTCATTTTGTGATCTGAGCCTGGCCACAGTGCTTATCATTGAACAGGTCTCAGTAATTAATGATCTTAAGGGAACAACTACAACAACAAAAACCCTGCAGGAACACCTTGACTTTTATCAAGCAAGAGAAGTAATGATAAGCAAAAATAATACCTGTTGTAAAGACTCCCAGATCTGCTTCAATGGTAAATACTAGCTTGAAGCAATTTCTTGAGCTGCTTTGCAGAATTTAATCTGCACCCCACCCCCATCCCCCTGCCTTAGGAGCTCAGCCACCAGATCAGTTGCAACCTGAAGGATGATGATGTTGACCTTTTCTGAGTTTTGTGACTTCAATCAACATCCAAGCTCCTTCATGAATATGCAAACAACCCTAGCTTAAATCTTCCCAAGTTTTGCTGTTGGGGAGACACTGCTTTGGGAAAGATCTCTGGTGTTCTCCTTACAACAGGGAATAAATACTTATTCTGCAAAGAATAAATCCTTCCTTCTCCTGCTCTTGGGTTTGGTTGTGTCTTTTGGCTCAATATGCACCAAAAGGCAAACCCAGCCTTTGCAGTAACATTAACTTAGCAACGTCGAAAATTTATGGCAATTTCTACTGGATGGAATGGCTTTGCAAGCTTTTATAGATTTATATGATGATGTAATTGATGGCTGAAAACCATCAATATGAAATATTGCCTTCAGACTACAAAGAAAGCTGAGCGCCGAAGAATTGATGTGTTTGAACTGTGGTGCTGGAGAAGACTCTTGAGAGCCCCCTGGACTGCGAGCAGATCCAAACAGTCCATCCTAAAGGAAATCAGTCCTGAATATTCATGGGAAGGACTGATGCTGAAGCTGAAACTCCAATATTTTGGCCACCTGATGCAAAGAACTGACTCATTGGAAAAGACCCTGATGCTGAGAAAGATTGAAGGTGGGAGGAGAAGGGGACAACAGAGGATGAGATGGTTGGGTGGCATCACTGACTCGATGAGCATGAGTTTGAATAAGCTCTGGGAGTTGGTGATGGACAGGGAAGTCCGTGGGGTCGCAAAGAGTCAGATACAACTGAGTGACTGAACTGAATTGAACTGGAGGATAAAAATAAATGCTACGGGTGGGTTTATTCTTCCTTTGAATATATTTAAACTATGAACACATTAGTGAAGAATATATTCTTTTCTCCCCTCCCCTTTTAGTATAAAATAAGCCTGAATTCTAACTCAGGGAAGACAGTTCTTTGGGATACTAGTCCACCTTCTTTCTGGTCCATTGGGTTTCAAAGTAAAGTCGGTATTCTTTGCTCCAACAACTCATCTCTTGACTTACTGACCTACTGCAGGAGCAATAGGAGCTTGGCCTCAGTAACACCCCCACCTCCCGTGGTTTCCTCTTGTTTCGACCCATCGTTTTCCCCTCTTCACCTGCAGTCTCTTCTCCTCTGTTGCTCCCCTCTCTGCCGCTTGGCCTCTCCCTGCAATAGCAGGGATCTGGGGACAAAGCATATTGAACCTTCCTCGACACACAGCAGTGAAGAAAAACAAACGTCTGTCTCTCTAAGTTCACAACTTGCAGAAAACTGCTCTTAAAAAGCTCATCCAACATGCATTGCTGTAAACCCTGTAAATTGTTTAAAAGAACCCAGTGTTTGGTAAGCTTCGCACACTGGTCAGTGGAGGAATTGACTTCAAGCTCATCAGCTTTAAGTCCATAAAGAGAAACCCAAGGGGGTGGCTTTTTAATCTAACATGTATAATCAAGTTTTAATCTATAATCAAGTTCTCTAACAGCCTTTTCCAAGAAGGCATTTATTTTTGTATTTGGAGCAGAGAGCCTGGTTTCAACTGAATTTTGAGTAAGCCATCAGCCACTAATTCTTTCCTGAGTGGGCTAGGTCTGAGTTCTGTCTGCACCCTCATCCACTGCCTTTCATGAATTCAACAGTTAATTCAATCGTACAGAGAGCTGGAGGAAGAAAAGGTTGATACCGTGGAAAGGAAGCCCATTCCAGAATCAGGTCTTAGACTCGGTTCTTATTAACCCCTCTGTGCTATGGTTTGCCTATTTGTAAAAACCACAGAAATCTGCCTCACAAGGTTGTTGTAAAGATTAGATAGAAGTGGTAAAGCATGAGGTATACGCTCAGTATACTTTAAAACTCCGAGTCCCCACTAGGTACCGTTTACTCTGCAAGCACTGTAAAAACCATACACAATGACGCAAGGAACCTTGTTTTTTATGCTCTGGCAGATTATACTGACCATTTTTGTTCTTGTCAGATTCAAATCCAGATCTCGTTGACCAAGATCTGAACTTGTAACCACTTGGCTTCACTAGTTGCTTCAACTGTTCATCAATATCGGTAATGGGCACTTAGCCATTTGTCTGTGTGGGGTGTGTCTTTAGAAAGACTTCAAGTGCTCCTTGGTCCCGAGGGGACCCAGGAAGCAACTCTTCTGGGTTTTGACATGGAAACAGACCAGGATAACCCAAAGCAGGATAAAAGTCTCTTTGGCTCCCTCCAGTTTTGAGGGAGAAGAGCTTAGGGAGGTACAAAGTAGAGAGGGAAGCTTGTTATAAAAAGTAAGTCCTTTTCTAAAGACATTTACAATATGACCAGAAACCAAAGGGAAACCTTGTATCAAACCTTATAACATTTAACGTTACATTTCAGTACATCTTCTTAAGTCCAAGAGACTCAGAAAGGCAGAATTAAATCAATCAACCTTATAACAGTATAACTTCAAAGATCATATTTTAGTAGGTAAAAATCTCTCATTTTAACAGATCATGCAAAAAGGAACACAAGACATAAAATACCAGCTTATACAGGCACTCCCACTGGCTACATATATGACAGTTTAACATCCAGTTTTAAAATATAAATCACAACCAGATTGCAACATAAACACCGAGTAAAACTGCCTGTTCCCATGCCTTTGCAAGTTTTGACTTAAAAAGTGTGACCATAAAAGTACATGATGATGTTTCTTGGATAAACACAGCAGAATTCACAGATGAAAAAGTATGCTGTTCCTCCTCAAAGTATCGCCTCTGTGGCCACATTCTATGTCAGCTGTTCCTCCTCTCAATATACACTTGTGAACTGCCACCACTCTCAGGAATTGTGTGTGTGTGTGTGTGTGTGTGTGTCCTGAATAGAACAAATTTTTGCCTTTTGGAGAAAATGTGTTACAGTGAGTTGAAACCATAGGATGTTTGCTCCAGCTTTCTTATAACTAGTTGTGTGATCTCAGGTACCTTATTGCACCTCGTGGTCCCTCCATTTGCTTTTCTAGTAATACCATCCTCCTGTTGTGGGGTGTCAAGGGGCTTAAATGACATCCACCTGGCACAGCCCTCAAGCAATATGGCTTTATTCTCCCCACTTCTCTTTGTTTCTAATATACAACCGTCTAAAAAAATACTCCTTTTCTCTTTGAGGGAGGCATTCAACCTCTCCTTTAATAGGAGAACGGAATTTGGGTTTGCAAACGATGGATGTGCAGACTGCATCATTCCCCATCAACTCTGAAGATGCGCGTGAGTGAGAAATAATACGGTGGAGGAGCCAGGGTTGTTCAGACACTGGATCTGGAGAAAGCTGCATAAGAGGCTCAGAAGAGAGGTGTTCTGAGACGTGGCAGTCACAGTGGAGTAGCTGTCCTGCCTTTCAAGGTGGCCCTGGGCAGGGACAGCATCTATCTGCATGTCTAAGGTCTCTGCTCCACAGTCGTGGAGCTCATTTGGAGAAGGCTCCAGAGTTGCACTGGAACTCTACCCACACGTCCCTTCAGTAGCCTGATAATCTGAGTTTGAAAGCTGGAATTCTAGTGTGAGCTTGAGGCCCCACATTCCCGAGGAACAGGAGAGCTCAGACAGATCTAAGCCTCTTGCAAATATTCGGCTCTCAGAGCACAATCTCTCTGCTGACCACCGCCATCTGCCGTTCTTCCCACTGCGCCTACGAACTTTCCAAACTCCCCAGCCCCTAAGACCGCTCTTGCGACTCCAGAAAGCCCAGGTGCCTGGCAACGCAACAGGCTTCCTCCTTCACTTCCTTCAGGGACGTCGTTAAGCGTCACTTGGTTGCATCCCCTGGGAGCCTCTCCTAGGAACGAATGTGCAGAATTTTCTTGAAGGTCTTCTTGAAGTTCTCATTGCACAAGGGGTAGATGAGGGGGTTCAGCGTGGAGTTGATGTAGCCCAGCCAGATGGTGAACATGTGCACACGCTCGTTAGAGCAGCTCTCGCAGAAGGCAACGACCATGAAGAAGATGAAGTAAGGAATCCAGCAGACGATGAAGGCCGCCATGATAAAACCCAGCTGCTTGGCGGCCTTCCGCTCTCGGTTCATGTGCAACCCAGACACGTACTGTCGCGAATGCGAGCGCAGCCTCTTCCAAGTGAACTTGATGTACTCCAGGCCTGTGCTAGACTCGCTTCTCGACTTGCCTTTCCCCGGTGCCAGCTCTGCGGGGGTGTCCGAGTCTGTCCGGGAGAAGGACTGGCAGTCACCTTGGATCTGATCCTCTAAGGCCTCCTTAGCCCCAGGCATGTTCAGGCCCTCCTCACCCATCTCAAACCGGTTCTGGCTCTGGTTGATGGCTGCATAGCCCCTGCCACTCCCCTCTGCCTCTGGCTGCGTCTGCACAGTGTCAAGCGGGAAGGAGTAGAATTTGCCCGGTTCCCCATCCTTCTCTTGGCTGAAGACGCCTAGAGATGTCACCTCCTTTGGCTCCTGGGATGGTGGCTTCAAGACAGGTCCACCCCCGGTGTCTTTTGGCTTCCTTTTCAGAACCTCCCAGGGGGACTCCTTCCCTGGTTTCTTGGCGCCCACCTGGAGGTTCTCTGGCTTCATCTTCACGTCAGAGAAGGAGGGGAAGGACCCGTTGATGAGCTCTCGGTGCTGGCAGTGTTGCCGCACAGCCTTGTAGATCTTAGCATAGAACCAGAGCATGAGCAAGGTGGGCAGGTAGAAGTTGATGATGGCGGTCATGATTTTGAACCACATGACTTTGTAGAAGTCCGTCTCACACTTGTCCCCCGTGGGCTCTGGGGTCTTCGGCTGGAAGTGACGCCAGCTCAGAATGGGGATAATCCACAGGAAGGACAGAAACCAGGCAGCTAGGATGGTGACGGATGCTCGGGTCTTGGTACGATACCGCAGGTACTTGAGGGGCTGCTGCACAGAACGGTAGCGGTCGATGCACAGGATGAAGACGCTGAAAATGGACGCCGTGCTGGCCACATAGTCCATGGAAAGCCAGAAGAGGCAGAGAGGGCGCCCCAGGGACCACCTGCACCTGAGGAGGTAGAGGATGTTTATGGGCATGACGACCACCCCCACGATCAGATCGGCCACCGAGAGGCTGACGATGTAGAGGTTCCCCACCGTGTGCAGTTTCCGCTCGCTGCGCACAGCGTACAGGACCAGCAGGTTGAGTCCCACTGTGACCAAGGAGATGGTGCTCAGGACCACCACCAGGGGCATCAGCTGGGCATCGCTGGCAGGGGCGGTCTTATTCCCCTCACACATCTTGTCTTCGAAGATGCAGGAGGAATTGGGACAGGTCATTGGCACAAGTGTAGCCTCCAGCTATGGTTCACTCCCTGGGGGGAAAGACACAAGGATTCAGGTCAGAGGTCCCGTGATCAGTAGCATCACTCAGCGCTGTCACAGGCATCAAACCATGGTTGTGTGCGATCAGGATGATAGACACTGCTGGTTACCTGGGGCCTATACCCCCTGCCTCCTTAGCCATCCCCTCCTTCCTTCAGTTATTGACTATTCATTGCATTGCTGGGCATTGTCCTGGATGCTGGGAATACAGCAGTGAACAAAGCAAAAACCTCTGTCTTCAAGGAGGTTACATTCTAGTGGAGGAGCATGGGCTAAAACGAGGTGAGGTTTGTACAAGTCCCCTGTTGCACACACGGGCTGGGAGGTGGGTTGCATCACGATTGGTCTAAGCTGCATACGGTGCCATTGTTTCTCTTTGCCAGCGGCTGGTCTAGGAGTGGGTGTCAGACATACCTGCGGCTGACGAGGTAGATGGGGAAGTCTCATGGCAGAGCTGGGGTTCTGGAAAAGTTCTCCCTCTCTGACAAATGAGCAAAATGAATACAAGGGTGTCTCCTACTTGCCCTCTGCTTTGTGATAGTGAGTGATGCACGGAGCAATGGCAGTCATCTTGGGGCCATCAGGGAAACACCGAGAAAACCACTGAGATGCCAACTCAGAGTCTAGTTATTACTGAGCTGCTGAGCTGACCCTGGAGTCTTCTTCCACCAGGCTGATTATTATGAGAAATACTTAAATATCTTTTTTGCTTAAGTCACTCTTGTGAGAGATTTTACTTGCATCTAAAGCACTGCTAACCAATATAAGGGAGGGTTACCAGGGCACACAAAGCATGAAATAAATCTAGAAAATCTGCTTAGATGAATGGTTCTCAAATGGGAAGAGGATTATGTTATCTGAGAAAGCATTTTTATCATTTCACTTTTATATTTGAATCTTTTTTCACTCCATAACTATGCAAAGTAATATGTAACACAACCTCTGCTAGTGGGACTATACTGAAAACAGATGGCTACAGCTGATCCTCAACTGGGGTGGGAGGTCAAAGTTGGTATTAAAACTTCCAGAAGGTGTTGTTAGATTTTTATATCAATCAAAAAGTGGTATGAGTTTAAGGAAAACTGAGAAATACCAACAGTGTAAATGTCTCTTGATAATTCAGCAAAAAACATTATTTCTACATTAAGGCAAAGCCAGATAAATTCTTGGCTAGAAGGCTACATTCTTATGATTTTTAAAGATAAAAAGCAAAACCCAGCCCAAAACAAATGGACCTAATTAAATTTGAATTCTTTTGCACAGCAGAAGGATCCATGGACAAAATGGAAAGACAGTCTACTGAATGGGAGAAGATATTTGCAAATGATATGATTGATAAGAGGTTAATATTGAATATATACAAACAGCTCATATAACTCAACATAGAAAAAACAAACAAACAAAACAAAACCAAAGAACCTGATTAAAAAACAGACAGAAGACCCTAATAGACATTTTTCCAAAGAGGACATAGAGATGGCCAACTAGCACATGAAAAGATGCTCCACAGCACTAATCATTAGGGAAATAAATGTGAATCAAAACCACAATGATACGTCACCTCATACCCGTCAGAATGGCTATCAGCGAAAAGAACACAGATAGTGTTGGTGAGGATGTAGAGAAATGGGCAGCCTTGCACACTGTTGGTAAGAATGTAAATTTGTATAACCATTATTGAGAACAGTATGGAGGTGCCTTAAACAACTATGAGTAGAATGACTGTGTGACCCAGCAGTTCCGCATCTGGGTGTACATCTGACAAAAACAAAAACGCTAATTCAGAAAGACGCATCTCCCCCGACGTTCACTGCAGTATTACTCACAACTGCCAAGATACTGGAGCAACCTAAGTGTCCGTCAACAAATGAATCCAGAGGATTGTCGCATATTATATATATATATACACACACAGTGGAATACTACTCAGCCATAACAAAGAAATAAAAGTTGCCATCTGCCACAACACAGATGGACTTAGAATGCATTACGCTTAGTGAACAACCTCAGATATGCAGATGATACCACTCTACCGACAAAAAGCAAAGAGGAACTAAGCTGCATTTTGATGAGGGTGAAAGAGAAGAGTGAAAAAGCTGGCTTAAAACTCAACATTCAAAAAACTAAGATCATGGCATCCAGTCTCATCACTTCATGGCAAATAGAAGAAGAAAAAGTGGAAGCAGTGACAGGTTTTATTTTCTTGGGCTCCAAAATCCCTGCGGATGGTGATTGCCCCCATGAAATTTAAAGACATCTGCTCCTTGGAAGGAAAGCTATGACAAACCTAGACAGCATATTGTCAGCTACAAATTGGTACTTGCCTGTCAACTACAAACTGGTACTTGCCAAGAGCATCTGCCAGGGACTGCACAATAGCATTTGCCATCTGCCTCTGTGGAGATTGAACCCTGTGCCTCTGCAGCTGTTGACCTTCAACCCCCGCTGTTGAAGGAATCCAGGGTGCAGTGAGGCATTCTGTTCTCCAGGGAATCTGGTGGAACAGGTCTTCAGATAGTTAGATATTTTCAGGAACTGATTTCATGATCCCAATCCTTGTATCTCTTCATATTTAGGAAAACACTAAATCCCTTCATGGGGACGTCAGCGCCTTGTGACTAGCAGAAAAACTTTTGCAGAGTAAGTTCTCGATTGCATTGAACTTCTCCTTACCGAAATCTTATATATTGACATTTCCCAACTGCCTCTTTGCAGCAGTCTCTCAGAGCTATCTGAGGGGCTGTCGTCCTCGTTTTGCCCCCAATAAAACTTCACTCACAACTCTCAAGTTGCACACATCTTTAAAAAGTAGAGGCATCACTTTGCCGACAAAGGCCCATCTAGTCAAAGCTATGGCCTTTCCAGTAGTCATGTACAGATATGAGAGTTGTACCATAAAGAAGGCTGAGCACTGAATTGATGCTTTCGAATTGTGCTGGAGGAGACTCTTGCGAGTCCTTTGGACTGCAAGGAGATCAAAGCAGTCAATCCTGAAGGAAATCAACCCTGAATATTCATTGGAAGGACTGATGTTGAAGCTGAAGCTCCAATACTCTGGCCACCTGATGCAAAGAGCCGACTCACTGGAAAAACATTGATGCTGGGAAAGATTGAAGGCAAAGAAAGAAGAGGGTGGCAAAGGATGAGATGGTTAGACAGCATCCCCGACTCCATGGACATGAATCTGAGCAAACTCTGGGAGATAGTGAAGGACGGGGAAGTCTGGCATGCTGCAGTCCATGGGGTCCCAAAGAGTCGGATATGACTTAGGGATTGAACAGCAGCAGCAATGCCAACAAAAAAAACAAATGCTTAGTGAATTAGTCCAGACAAAGATAAATACTGTATGATATCACTTATATGCAGAATCTGAGAGACAAAACAAGCCAGTGAATATAATAGAAAAAGAAGCCGACTATCGATAAAGAGAACCAGTGATTACCAGAGAGGAGAGGGAAGGGGGAAGATAGAGAGAGGGGTACAGGACAGGATCAAGAGGCACAAGCTATTGTGTATAAAATAAATAAGCTACAAGGATAAATTGTACAACACAGATAATATAGTCAACATTTTATAACTATAAATAAGCTATAAAAATACGGAAACACCATGCTGCACACCTATTAGTTATATCTGTAATAAACATAATATTGTACATCAACTCTACTTCAGCTGAGAACAAAAAAGCAACACCCTAAGATATTTGATCTTTATGGAAGGAACCCTTGAGTCACTTCATTGGAAAAGAGCTACTTGAACGGCACTGACTTTTTGGTTGTTATTCAGTGACCTTGTCGTGTCTGACTCTTTGTGACCCCATGGACTGCAGCACACCAGGCGTCCCTGTCCTCCCAGAGCTTGCTCAAACTCGTGTCCCTTGAGTCGGTGATGCCGTCCAATCACCTCACCCTCTGTCGTCCCCTTCTCCTCCTGCCCTCAATCTTTCCCGGCATCAGAGTCTTTTCCAATGAGTCTGCTCTTTGCACCAGGTGGCCAAAGTATTGGAGCTTCAGCTTCAGCATCAGTCCTTCCAATGACTTTGCCCCAGCTCTATCACCAAGACAGGTCTGAGGGATCTCTCAGCCTGCATCTTCTCGTGGGGCATATGTGATAGGTGCAGTCGGTGATCTCCAAAGGTTCTTCCAGAGTGTCTGTTTTAGAGTCTCACTGTAGGTGTTTTTCCAGGTTCTCCTCCAGCTCTGCACAGCCGCAGCCAGGGCAGCTATCCCACTCCGCTGACTGTGCCTCCTGTGACGGCTTCATTAGCACCCCCTTCTCTTCCCGTGACCCGGCCCTGCCCTCTGCTCCATCACTCTCTGCTGTTGGCCTCTGGGGTCTCACCCACTCACCCCACCCCACTCCAGCCATCATCTCTGTCAGCTAAGCCCCAAACCTACAGCTTCAGCCTGTCGCTTTCTCCACTCCCATATCGCTTCAGTCGTGTCTGACTCTTTGCAACGCCATGGACTGTAGCCACCAGGTTCCTCTGCCCATGGGATTTCCCAGGGCAGGAATACTGGAGTGGGTTGTCATTTCCTTCTCCAGGGGATCTTCCCAACCCAGGGATTGAACCCATGTCTCTTATGTCTCCTGCGCTGGCAGGCAGGTTCTTTAGCACTAGTGCCACCTGGGAAGCCCTCCCTTCAGCCTCGCCCAAGCCCAGATCACTTGGAACTGTCCACAGCCCCTTCAAGAAGGAGAAGAAAGGCTAAGGCAATATCATCCCTGAGATTTTTATTTTTTATTTTGGTTAGGAGGAAGCAGGAAGCACTTCCCTAATATACTTCCAGCTGGGTCTTCCCTAGGTAGCTCTTACCTCCTGTTTCCACAGGAGGGTCTCATTTCTCTCTTTCCTTCTAGCCTTGAGGAAATTGCTTCCTTTTCTAATTTCTCTTTTTGCTCTTTGCCCCACACATACAGAGAAAAACAATTCTTTTTTATTGTGCATATACTAGTTATCATTCCACAGTTCCATTTGACAAAAAGTTATGTTTTTATATAAGAATCTGTGTATTTTCCCCTTTTTGATTAAAAAACAGAAGTTTTCTTGCTTGAACTGAGATCACGGAAATGATAATAAGTGTGAAATTTAGTAGTTAAGGGTGAAATCTACTGGTGTCTGCAACTTAACTTTGATATGAGTCAGAAAGTAAGTTGAGTGGATGATTGCTTAGAAGAATGGATAAATGAGTAGATGTATGATAAAGCAAAAAGAGCAAAACATTAATTTATGACCTGGGTGGTTGGTGTATTAGTGTTCACTGTACAATGCTTCTAAATTTTCTCTTTCATTGATACTTTTCATAATAAAATATGGGAGAAAATAGATAAACAACAAGATCTTACTGTATAGCCCAGGAAATCAAACCATATTGGAAAATAATATGAAACATAATATGTGTACATATGCATATAATTGAATCAGCTTGCCCTACACCAGAAACTAATATTGTAAATCAAGTATACTTCAGTTCCAAAAAAGGGTAAAATATTGGAGAAAACTAATACAGCATAAGCTTATCTTCCTCACTTAGTTCAGTTCAGTTCAGTCACTCAGTTGTGTCCAACTGTTTGTGACCCCATGGACTGCAGCACGCCAGGCTTCCCTCCATCACCAACTTTGGAGCTTGCTCAAACTCATGTCCATTCAGTCAGGGATGCCATCCAACCATCTCATCCTCTGTCGTCCCCTTCTCCTCCTGTCTTCAATCTTTCCCAGCATCAGGGTCTTTTCCAATGAGTCAATTCTTTGCATCAGGTGGCCAAAGTATTGTAGCTTCAGCATCAATCCTTCCAATGAGTACTGAAGACTGATTTCCTTCAGGATGGACTGGTTGGATCTCCTTGCAATCTAAGGGACTCTCAAGAGTCTTCTCCAACACCACAGTTCAAAAGCATCCATTCTTTGGTAGTCAGCTTTCTTTATAGTCCAACTCTCACATCCATACATGACTTTTGGAAAAATCATAGCTTTGACTAGACAGACCTTTGTTGGCAAAGTAATGTCTCTGCTTTTTAATACGATGTCTAGGTTGGTCATAGCTTTTCTTCCAAGGAGCAAGCATCTTTTAATTTCATGGCTGCAGTCACCATCTGCAGTGATTTTGGAGCCCAAGAAAATAAAGTCAGCCACTGTTTCCCCTGTTTCCCCATCTATTTGTCATGAAGTGATGGGACCAGATGCCATGACCTTAGTTTTCTGACTGTTGAGCTTTAAGCCAACTTCTTCACTTTCCTCTTTCACTTTTATCAAGAAGATGTTTAGCTCTTCTTCGCTTTCTGTGATAAGTGTGGTGTCATCTGCATATCTGAGGTTATTGATATTTCTCCCGGCGATCTTGATTCCAGCTTGTGCTTCATCCACCCCAGCGTTTCTCATGATGTACTCTGCATAGAAGTTAAATAAGCAAGGTGACAATATGCAGCCTTGACATACCCCTTTCCTGATTTGGAACCAGTCTGTTGTTTCATGTCCAGTTCTAACTGTTGCTTCTTGACATGCATACAGATTTCTCAGGAGGCAGGTCAGGTGGTCTGGTATTCCCATCTCTTTAAGAATTTTCCACAGTTTGTGGTGATCTACACAGTCATAGGTTTTGGCATAGTCAATAAAGCAGAAGTAGATGTTTTTCTGGAACTCTCTTGCTTTTTTGATGATCCAGCGGATGTTGGCAATTTGATCTCTGGTTCCTCTGCCTTTTCTAAAACCAGCTTGAATATCTGGAATTTCACGGTTCACATACTGTTGACATGGTTCACATACTGTTGAAGCCTGGCTTGGAGAATTTTGAGCATTACTTTGCTAGTGTGTGAGATGAGTGCAATTGTGTGGTAGTTTGAACATTCTTAGGCATTGCCTTTCTTTGGGATTGGAATGAAAATTGACCTTTTCCAGTCCTGTAGCCACTGCTGAGTTTTCCAAATTTGCTGACATATCGAGTGCAACACATTCACAGCATCGTCTTTTAGGATTTTTAAATAGCTCAACTGCAATTCCATCACCTGCACTAGCTTTGTTCATAGTGATGGTTCCTAAGGCCCACTTGACTTCGCACTCCAGGATGTCTGGCTCTAGGTGAGTGATCACACTATCGTGGTTATCTGGGTCATGAAGATCTTTTTTGATTAGTTCTTCTGTGTATTCTTGCCACCTCTTCTTAATACCTTAATACCTGCTTCTGTTAGGTCCATACTATTTCTGTCCTTTATTGTGCCCATCTTTGCATGAAATGTTCCCTTGGTATCTCTAGTTTTCTTGAAGAGACCTCTAGTCTTTCCCATTCTATGGTTTTCCTTTATTTCTTTGCATTGATCACTGAGGAAGGCTTTCTTACCTCCCCTTGCTATTCTTTAGAACTATGCAGTCCTCACTTAAGTATCACCATCAGCTCCATTTTTTACCACAGTTTCTTTTTCAGAGTTTAGGCATGTTATTTTGATAACATTATAAAGATAAAAGGAAACTATCAAGAAATATTTGTCAAGTGAATAAACAAATGAGCAAGAGGCAGGATGCTCCAAAATACCTCAGCTCAGAACTCATTCATTCAACAGATATTTACTGGTAAAAGGTTTTTTTTTCAGCTCAGGGATCCGTTTTAGGAGCAAGAAAACCCACTTTTGTTCTCTGAAACCACGTGTTTCAGAAGGATTCCTGGAAAGGGGTGTGCAGGAGCCAGGCTGCTGCAGAGACACATGGAGCTGCTGCTGGGAGCCCGGCAGGGGGAGGAGAAGGGAGGCCCAGGGGACTGGGCTCCTGGGAAAAGTGCATCCCACTAGGAGGGCAGCCCAGAGGGCAGCAGGGGGTGGTCACATCTGCAGCTCCTGCACATCCCACTCCAGACATAATACGCATGGCCCAGTGCAAAATGAAAAGCCAGAAAGTTATTAATCATTTCAGGATGGAGGCAGCAGAACATTAACCCAAGCGTGGGGCCATCTTGAGCGCAGGGCTGGGTGACTGCCATTCTGGCCTCTCTTTTCTCACCTGATCCCTGAAAAGGCTCCACTCAGCGACACAGCTAATGTAAGGTGCTTTCCCCTCCCGTGGGGATCTGAGCTCCTCGAGGGATGATCTTGGAATGGTTTTCCCTCCCTCAATGCCAAACGGATGCCAGGCACTCTGGCCGAGGGTGGGCAGTACCTGGGGATATGGGTTCATGTGGCTGCACAGGCTGCCCCACCCACTTCAGGCTGCCCAGTCCCTGCTGGGCTCTGAGGTGCCCTCTCTGCGGTCAAGGTCGAGCCTACAGAGAGGATATGCCCTGAGGAGAGAGAATCGAACCTCAGGAGGCACTCGGGACAGGGCATTTCTAGAAGAAAGAACCTGGGCAACCAGGGGTCTCGATAACACCGTGTCCCTCGAGGAACAGGCCATGCAAGAGAGCGTTCTCACCCGACTCTGCCACGTGATGGGCTGTGTGGAACCTGGGAAAACAGCCGGGTCTCCAATGTCCTCAGCTGTAAAGTAGGGCAAGCAGTATCGCCTCCCTGCAGGGCTGTCTGGAGCCTCAGTTGAGACAGTGAGTAGGAGTGTTCTGCTAACCCCCCGTGATGACAACGTGGTATCAAGCAGAAACGGATCCTTCCTCTCTAAGAGGCAAGCCATCATTTCTGAGATGAGGCAATGGCTCCATTCCAAAACCATGAGCTGCAGTGGAATTTTTACTAGAGTGATTACAGTCTAATCCAATCAGGTCCACGTGCCAGCAAATGAAGGTGGTCAACTGTCCATCCACACCCTGGGAGTGCTGACTGGGGCAGCTAGCCCCTGGGACTTTTCAGAAATCTGTTAGTAAGTAAGTACCTGCCACAAGCCCACAGCGAGGTCTTCTGATGATCTCCAAGGCAGAGAGGAGGAAATGGTGAGCTCAGGCTCAGAGGAGTACATCGACTTACTCAAAGTCACACAGCTAGAAGTGGTTGGGGAAGCCAAGATTCAAAACTAGGTCTGACTCTGAGTTTCTCAGCGTTCACTCTATTGACATTTTGAGCTGGATAATTCTTGGTCGTGAAGGGGTGTCCTGTGCCTCACTGGATGTTTAGCAGCACCCCCAGCCTCTACTCACCAGATGCTAACAACACCCTCTCCTTCATTCCCAGACACGACAACCAAAAATATCTCTAGACATTTCCAGATATTCACTGGGAAGCAAATGAGCCACAGTTGAGAGCCACAGATCTAACTGAAGAATATGCCAGAGAAAACAGCTTTCAGCTCAAAGTAAAGGGTGTCGAAAAAGTAGATGTTGTCTAACAATACAATGAATTGCCTTGAGAGATACTGAGCTCCCCACCACAGGAGGTATCCAAGAAGAAGAGGCTTTGGCTCCAAATTAGAAATACTTCTGCTTTCTCAATGGCAATTGTTGGTTTTAGATATAAGGAGCTGCGGGGCAGGAACTTCTGTTGACATCCAGAAAGGGAAGGCAAGGGGAACTGGAGGATCTGAGAGATGCTACACAGGAGACGAGGCTCCCAGTACCTCACCTGTTCCTCTTTCTCTCTCATTGAAGCAATGCTGGTCCGTGGAAGGCTTGGAGCTCATGCAAGGAGTAGGGCAGGGCAGCAGTCCAGAACCCAGGCTTTGGAAACCAGTCAACCTCTGCTGTCATCCTGCTTCTGCCCTGGTTAGCTGGGCAAGATATTTCACTTCCTGAAGCCTCAGTACTCTTCACCTCTAAAACAGGGATAAACTGCTAAGACAGGGCCTGACGCACCAGAAGTGCTCATTTAACAGTAACTGTGCTGTTTTCTCCCATTTCTTGGTGAGCGATGCAGCAAGCCCCTAGCCAGCCCCATCGAGCTCAGAGGAAATCATCCTGGCCTCTCCCTGCTTTTCCCGGTGGCAGAAACTGTTAACAGGTCCCCAGTATCCCTTCTCTTCTATTTAGGAATAGACTTCTGCTATCCACATGAAAACACGGCTTCCTAGAATAGGACCACATTCCTCAGGCTTCTTCATGGCTGGGTAGGAACATGTGACTCAGTTCCAATGAAATGGAAATGGAAACACAGCTGGCAAGTTCCAGAAATCAGCCCTAAAGGAAGGATGCGTTCTTTTCTTTGGCCCTTCATTCTTCCAGCTGGCTGGAATGCTGACAGGATGAGCAGAGCTTAAGCAGCTATTTTGGGACCATGAGAAACAGCCTCAAGATGAGGGAAGTGAAGCAGTAATTGGGAAGGAGCTGAGGTCCCTGGTGATCGTGAAGTTGCCATACCAGCCAGAACCACCTCTGGATGAGCTTGGGTTTTCTATCACTGAATTCTAACCAGTAGTGCTGCCCCTGACTTCAAGGAATTTGTCATATTAGGATGAGAAGAAAAACAAAAGATAAACAGCATCAGAAAAAATACATTAGAAATTCCATGACGGCATCACCGACTCAATGGACCTGAATCTGGGCAAACTCCAGGAGGCAGTGAAGGCCAGGGAAGCCCGGCGGCTGCGGTCCACGGTGTCGCCAAGAGTCGGACGCGACTGAGCGACTGATCAACAATTCGACTGGGACAAGTGTGATAACCGAGGTAAGATCAGAGCAGGTGGCAGGACACGGGAGGGAAGAGCAGCTCTCCCAAGGTAAAGTGGGGATGCGGAGAAGGACATCAGAGAACAGGTGATGTGTGACTGAGCTTTGAAGGACGAGTACCAGTTCGCAGGGCGGAAGGAAGAGGGATTTAAGGATGGATAAAAGAAAGAATACAAGTCCAGAGCTGCGTTTGAGGTGTTGGGAGGGAATCGTTGGAAGAGACTGGAGTACAGAATAAGGACTCAGGGGACGCAGGTTGGGGCTCAGGTGGAGTTGTTGTTTATTTGCTCAGTCGTGTCCAACACTTCTGCAGCCCCCTGGACTGTAGCCCGCCAGGCTCCTCTGTCCATGGGATTTCCCAGGCAAGAATACTGGTGTGAGTCGCCATCCCCTTCTCCAGTAAGTAAGGGTTTTTACCCTCTATGCCTTTGCCTGTGCGGTTTCTCCTTCCTGGAGCATCCTCTCGCCTTGAAGCTCTTAGCTGCTCCTCTTTCTGTGCTCAAGACCCCCTAACACTCCCCTTTATATCACCTATCTTATCATTCTTTCTTTACTTGATTCTCCGCAACAACAAGGGGGTACCTCTAGGGCATGGCGAGTGCCCACTAATTCTGCTTCTGAAGGTCGACACCCAGGCTCATAAAGGGGATACCACCTCCTTGCCGGCAGGGACCACACCTTTTCCTTGCCGCTATTCCCCTGCGCTGGTGCATGAGAGATGCCCAGTGGATGCTCAGAGTTTCTGGGATGAGCTCTGAAACGAAGACCCACACAGGGAAGAGCAGCAGAAGACACGGAAGGACCTCAGTGCAGAAGCTGCAGGCGTATTTTTCACAGGCATCTTTAAACCAACAAGAACTTGAGATAAGATCTGTACTATTGATGAATACCGATACCTTTCAGTGACCTTTCCAACGTTTTCTGGGAAGCTTCTTTCATGGTAATCTAAAACATGAAATAAAGACCCACACATAAAGATGCCCGCCGAGACGTTATTTATGGTAAGAAACAAAAGGAAATAATCTAACCTTTGGGAACCACACATATTATGGGATAACTGCAGTCATCAACAGTCACATTTACGGAGCACCAGTAATGATATGGGAAGATGCTTATGATGAAATTATATTTTCAACAGATGTTGTTTGCACAGGATGATGTCAGTTCTGTGAACTAACAAGCTTAGAGAGATGGTGAGTCTCTGCTATGTTAAAAGTGGTTTCCTCTGGGTAGTAAATAATGTTTCGTATCTCTCACATTTTCCAAGATTTCAACAGCGAAGACAGACATGTTAGTTTTGTAACAGTGTGAGTAAGAACTAACTGTCCTCATTTTTTAAAGCAATATAAAATAGATTTATCCCATTGGAAAAAAGTTTTTTAATGTCTTCCACACTCTTGGAACATCTTTTATTTTCTTTGGTAGAAAGTGGGAATTTGGGATTCCCTTTTGTGATACATTCTGAACTGCCTCCCTCCCCACTCCCCATTCCAAACTGCTCTGCCTTCTGCCTCATTTGTGTTGGTCAAGTAAGCCAGAACATTAAATTCTTTGCTCTAATTCTAAGAAAGAGGCGCCACGCATGAGGGGCCCCCAAGTACTGCATATTCTTATTGAGCCTGGCTCTGGCATCATTTCCATCAAACACTCATGTTCATCAGTGCCGCTGGCAGTGGTGCCGAGAGCTGAATGCAAATAGCAAAATCCCATTATGAGCCCAGCACGTCACGAATGTGGCTGACTTGAAACTGGGACACTGCCGGGCTCAGAGGCAGCCTCTGGGTGAGACGCAAGAGGCACAGGACTCTGCGGGCAGGCAGTGGCCCCAAGGAGTTTTCTGGGGGTGGCCGTACACATTCAAACATCTGCAGAGTCAGGATGGCGGTTTAGTCGCTACGTCATGCCCGACTCTTGCGACCCCCTGGACTGTATGTAGCCTGCCAGGCTCTTCTGTCCATGGAATGCTCCAGGCCAGAATACTGCAGTGGGTTGCCATTTCCTCCTCCAGGGGATCTTCCTGACCTAGGAATCGAACCCAGGTCTCCTGCATCGCGGGCAGATTCTTTACCGATGGGACTACAAGGGAAGCCCACAGAGTCAGGGAGGAAAAGTTCATGAGAACAGAGGGCTGTGTGTGAAGTGACAGAGTGTGGGCGCTGGGGCAAGCAGGAGACGACGTCTTCGGTCTGAAGAGGACAGTTGCCACTCAGAGGCCACCAACAGGCAAGTCCAGAACTGCCTGACTTTAAAATGAATCCTAAAAGCTGGATTTTTGCATGAAACCTCTAAGGGTTTTTTTTTTTTAAGCTGTCCATTAGTTGGTTGTTTCATTTGTTTTCTTGGCCACTTAAACACAGGTGGAGCAGGAAGCAGTTCGGGGGAATCCGACCTGGGAGCCCTGAACTGGAGGCATCGATCTAGTTTACAGGGGTCCAGGGTGGTAAATGCAAGAAAATGAGCCTGAGGCCGAAGAGACACTTTTTGGGGGCATTTGTCCAGCTCACACCAAGCCTCCTCTCAGAGAAACAGCACTCGTCTAGGAGTGGGTCCTGGTGGCCAAAGGCACACCATGTACACTCAACGTGATTGGACCAAGGGCTGTCTTCTGATCCCAAATGGGCCAATCCGTCCGGTTCTTCTTCCCGAAAACCGGAATGAAGAGTTGCGCAGTCAGGATACTCAAGCCTCCGGAACTGAAGTGAGGCGGAATGAGGGCGGAGGCTGCCACTGGGGGGCAGTGTTGCTCACCTCCAGGCAGAAGGCGAGGAGGCAGACAGATGCAGGGATGCTGCTGCGCAAAGCTGAACTAAACCTTCCCCTCGCACCACACACACAGACTACTCCAACTCACGCCAGAAGTCCTAAATGTGTGAGCCAAACCTCTCAAACATCTTAGACGAAAGAGAAGAAAATCCTTATGACCTTGAGTTAGCCAAAGCTTTCTTAGTCACAACCCCAAAGGCACAACCAATATAGGAAATAAATGGCTAACCTGGTCTTCATCACAACTAAAAACTTCTGTGTTTCAAAAGCAAACGAAAAGCTACAGAATGGGAGAAAATGTTTGTATACTGTATATCTGATAGATCATGTATCTGATGTATCCAGAACGCATAAAGAACTCTTCCAACTCATAATAGGACAAATAAACCAATTTAAAAATGGAAAAAGGACGTGAATAGATACTTCACCAAGAAAGATATAGGAATGGCTCACGAGCACATGAAAAGATGCTCAACAGCGTCAGTCTTTAGGGAAACACAAATCAAAAACATAGTGAGATACTACTGCACACCCACCAGGATGTCTATAATTTTAAAAGACATACAAGAATAAACGTTGATGAGGACATGGAGACATTAGAATCCTCATATATGCTGCTGCTGGGAATGTAAAAGGGAACAGCTACTTTGGAAAAGTCTGGCATTTCCTTAACACTTAAACATAGTTACCAGATGATTCTCAATAACTAGAATCATCTAGAGATATGCCCAAAAGAACTGGAGATAATATGCCCACATATTTGTGTGTTAACATTTCCAACACTGTTCATAACAGCCAAAAAGTGAAAACAACCCGCATGTCTATCAACTGGTGAGCAGATAATCAAATTATGGTCCATTCATATTTGTCAATTAAAAGGAACAAAGTACCTATGCATGATATAACATGGAGGAACTGCAAAAACAGCATGCTAAGTGAAAAGAATCCAGACGCAAAAGGCCACGTATTGCATGATTCCATTTCTATGAAGTGTTCAGAACAGGAAAATCCATACAGATAGAAAGAGGATTAGTGGTTGCCCGGGGTTTTTTATTAGTGGTTGGTTGGGGGAGAGAACAGGAAGGAGTCTTTGAAAGTGTTGGCAATGTTCTAAGGTTAGTTTCTGACAAAGGTCCATCTAGTCAAAGCTATGGTTTTTCCAGTAGTCATGTATGGATGTGAGAGTTGGACTATAAAGCTGAGTGCCAAAGAATCGATGCTTTTGAACTGTGGTGTTGGAGAAGACTCTCGAGAGTCCCTTGGACTGCAAGGACTTCAAATCAGTCCATGCTAAAGGAAATCAGTCCTGAATATTCATTGGAAGGACTGATGCTGAAGCTGAAGCTCCTGTACTTCGGCCACCTGATGCAAGGAACTGACTCACTGGAAAAGACCCTGATGCTGGGAAAGATTGAAGGCAGGAGGAGAAGGGGATCACAGAGGATGAGATGGTTGGATGGCATCACTGACTTGATGGACATGAGTTTGAACAAGCTCTGGGAGTTGGTGATGGACAGGGAAGCCTGGCGTGCTGCAGTCCATGGGGTCACAAAGAGTTGGACATGACTGAGTGACTGAACTGATCTGAAAGTTAGATTTGGATGGTGACTGTATAACCCTGTACACTAACAATAACTGAATTGAATGAGTCACTTAGAATGGGTGAATTTCATGGAATATAAATAATGAAGTTGCTTGAAAAGAAATTCAGTGATTCAAGAAAGAAGCTGCCTGGGTTTCCAGATCTGTTTTGGTACACTAGCGTTGCTCCCCCAAATACTTACCATAAGGTTTGTTCTTAAAGGAAATAAACACATGAGACTTCCCTGGTGGCTCAGACGGTAAAGCGTCTGTCTACAGTGTGGGAGACCTGGGTTCGATCCCTGGGTCGGGAAGTTCCCTGGAGAAGGAAAAGGCAACCCACTCCAGTACGCTTGCCTAGAAAATCCCATGGATGAAGGAGCCTGGTGTCCATGGGGTTGCAAAGAGTCAGACACGACTGAGCGACTTCACTTTCACTTAGACAAAGAAGAATGAAAGTAAATATGGGTCGCAAAGGGTCACTATAGTTGGGCCACGGTTTTCACTCTGAGCTTCCCAGGAACGAGAGCAAAGAGGAAAACAGGATCAATTACAAGATTTTTGGTGTCATTTAAATGAAAGCAAACTAGCTGCTTAGCATAAGGACAACTTTAGCTGATACGAAGTTTTCATTAAAATGTATCTCATGGTTTCTTAAAGGGAGCACAGTGAAATGTTACCCATAATTTCTTAATCATCAGAATTGGAAATATGGAAACGATGTAGCTATATCAACCCTTTCCTCCTGTACCTAACTGGTTTTCTCTCCTTGTATAATTTGCCTTAAGACTTTGGAAGGTTGGACTGGCTTGATTGTTTGTCTGCCCCTCCCAGCCCCCAGCACTGGTAGGACAGGCTGGAATTTTTGTTTTTTAATTAGGTACAGGAAAGGGAAGCTGAAGGCTAATCATCACTAAATGGCAGAAGAAAAAAGTATTAAAAAAAACCCAAACAACCCAGCTCTGTGTATTCTCTGGTCTGGAAATGCAGTGGAGAAAAAGAAAAGTCATATTTCAAAGACTTTCTATATACCTGCACTGAGCTAGGGGGTGGGGTGGTTTCCTTATTTAATCCTCACAGTGCTGAGAACCACACGAGAAAGTAATCCTTCATGCCCTCATTTTAGAGATGTGGACGCAGAGACTTCTGCAGTTTGCTGGTTGCCCTGCATTAAGGAAGCTCCAAGGGCAACTGAAGGGCAAGTCTTATTTAAAGGCCTAAGTGATACCCACCTTCTAAGACACCTGAATGAGCTGCAGACACCCCCTTCCTTGCCCTCATTTGCCCTCCTTTTCACTACAGTGAGAAACAGAGGAAAGTGAATAAATGCTTTACGTAATGAATTCATGGAATTGGAAATATAAACATCCGTGCTAACATTAGTCAAGGACACAGCATCCACAGTACTGGGCCCGGCACGAGCGCACGTATCATTTCAGGACATGATGAATAATGCTTTCTTTCTGGTCCAAATCCTTGTAGACTAAGCCGTGAGAAAGGTACTCTCAAAGACAAAAGTTATCCATCCAGGCCGTCCTCTTCTTAAGAATTATGATATTGAAGTAAATCAAAGAGCTGACAGAAGAGAAAGGAGAGGCAGACACGGTGTTTATATGCGACAGCTCCTGGGTGATCAGGATTTTCTTCAATCTCTCCGTCTCCTTCAGTCAAGTGACCTGGTGCCCGACTGCAGTGGCCATCCCAGCCCCACACCAGGGCTCTTTGTGCCACTAACGGGTCAAGCCTTCCCACTGGTTCTGGGGCCAGACTTACCAGTGATGTGTATGTATAGGGGCTCAGGTGTGTGTCGGTCAGTCTGGCTGCTGACTCCACGCTAATATTCATCCATCCATCCAACCATATAAAAAGTCTTTATGGGACCCCATGGACTATAGCCTGCCAGGCTCCTCTGTCCAGAGAATTCTCCAGGCAACAATACTGGAGTGGGTAGCCATTCCCTTCTCCAGGGGATTGTCCCAACCCTGGAATCAAACCTGGGTCTCTCCTGCATTGCAGGCAGAATCTTTACCATCTGAGCCACCAGTTAACATAAAGGCTAAGCACAATCCCTGTCTTCATGAAGCTTACAACCTATATTAGTGGTTATCAACCTTGGCCTGGAGAGCTTTTAACACATACTAAAACATCTGCTTCAAGAAAGATGGGGTACAGGTACTTTTTCCTCTTCTTCTGGCTAAGTTCAATTTAAAAAACCCTGGACATCATATTTAAAACAAACAGAAGATGATTCTGAAAAATGAAGAGGCGTAGGTGGACCAGCTACTCTTTGGATTTCTTTGGAATCCAGGACCCAAAGAATCACACAGCATTGAGTCCCCTGGGTTTTCACTTGGCTAAATATATTCTGAGACTTTGAGCTGAAGAAGTTGGCAACTCAAAGCACCAAAGGGCACAGGCAAAAGAAAAATAGCTCCAGCAAAAGCCTGCTGCGTCTAGACAAAAACACAGGAAAAGCGCAGGCCAGGAACAGAGAACACCTCCAGACAATGACTGCTCTGCGCCAGACAAACAGAAAAACACGGGAGCCCAGCTCCCATCCTCCCCAGCAAGGGCTGAGAGGGGAACCAAGATCTCGACCCTTGTCAGGCTACACATGGAGACCCAAGCCCTCTGCCAAGCCCTCTGCCCTCACTGGGGTGGTGTCCCTGCAGTCCCTAGTAGGGCTGTTCATCCCTATCTGTGAAGACAAACCCCGCATCCACCCTCGCAGTGTCTATGGAGGCAAACCAGCCCCTCCCAGCCAGGGAGTTATCCCTGGGGCCCTGGTGGGGAGCCAGAACTCTACCTCCCTGCTCATCAGTAAGGAAGACCCCTCCCCACTTCAAGTGTCAGAGAAGCTGAGCGGGGAGAAGCCACAAGGAAGTAATGAGTCGGTGCACCCTCCCCCCACTGGCCCTGCCTCCTTTGCTGAAGCAGGGATGTCCCTGGTGGCCCAGGGGTTGAGAATCTGCCTTCCAATGCAAGGGATGCAGGTTTGATCCCTGCTTGGGGAACTAGGATCCCACATGCCCTGGGGCAACCCACACGTGGCGACAACCGGGCCTGCACCACAACTAACCCTCGGTGCAGCCAGAAATATACCAAGTATTAAAAAAGTTAAAAAATCAATAGGACAAGACTCAAATATGATTCAGAGTCTCATCAAATAATCTAAACTGTCCACTCTTCAATCAAAAATCACTTGTCATGTCAAAAATGGGAAATTTCAAATGGCATTAAAAAAAAAAAAAATCAAGAGATACCCATGCCATGATGATAGAGATGTAAGGATTGTGTGATGAATATTTTAAAGTAATGATCATAAAAACACCCAGTGTGCAAATGGGAACATGGTTGAAACAAGTGAAAAATGGAAGGCCCACGTGCCTAGAGCCTGTGCTCCACAATAAGAGAAGACAAGGCAATGAGAAATCCACACACCGGAATGAAGAGCAGCCCCCACTCACCACAACCAGAGGAAAGCTCACATGAAGAGATGAAGATCCAGCACAACCACAAATACATAAAGAATTTAAAAAGATTCAATAGTTATAAAAACAAAATAAGAACCAAATGGACATTTCCAAACTGAAAAAAATAAAAATAAAAACACTCACCGGACGTGTTCAACATCAGGATGGAGGGAGCTGAGGAAAGAATTAGTGAACTAGAAGACAGCACAAGAGAAATGATCTAACCTGAACATCAGAAGGAGGAGACTGAAAACAAAACAGAGTCTCAGGCACCTGCGGGGCAGCAACAAAACAGCTAGCATTCCTGTAAACAGGCTTGGGAGTTGATGGAAAATAGGCTGGGGATAAAAAGATACTGGAAGATAAAATGGCTGAAAATGTCCTAAATTTGACAAGAGACAGAAACCTACAAAGCCAAGCAGCTGAGATAACCTCCCCGACTCCACAAAAGAACCCAGACCAAGACACATCATAATAAAACTTCTGAAAATTAAGGAAGCAAAAAATCTGGAAAGCAGTCGGAAAAAACAAACAAACAAAGAAAAACATGTTACCATAATAAGGAAGACAGCAGATCACTCTTCAGAAAATACACAGAGGAACAGGAGGTGACACAAGGTTTCTCGGAGGCTGCAAGGAAAGAACTGTCAACCCAGGATCTTATATTCAGTGAAAATATCCTTAAGGAATAAAGGATGTCAGCATGTTCTCAGATAAAGAACTTGTACAACATTTTTATGCAGAAAACTGCACAATGCTAATAAAAGAAAGATAAGATCTAAATAGACACACAGTGTCCACAGATTAGAAGATTCATAGTAAATATGTAAGCATAATAAATAAGTCAGTTCTCCTCAAATCAATGTAAAGATTTAATGCAGTTTCTCTCTCGATCTCAGATGTCTTACAGAGAAGGGAAGACTATTCTAAAATCTACATAGAAAGACAAAAGAACTAGAAATAGCTAAGATAATCTTAAACAAGACAAATAAAGAAACCAGTCTGTGTGATTTCAAGGCATTCTATGGCTGCAGTCGTCAAGACTGTGGTATCAGTGGAGACAATGGAACAGAATAAAGACCTAAGACATAGACTTGCACAAACAGTATGCCCAAGAGATTTTTCACAAACGCACAGCACCGATTTAACTGAGGTAAGGGTGTTTTCAACGAACGGTGCTGGAGCAGCTGGACATCCACAGACAAAAACTAGAATCTCATATGTGATTAAAAGATTCACTCAAAATGGTTCACAGACATAAATGTGTTCAGTCGCTAGGTTGTGTCTGACTCTTTGCAACCCCAGGGACTGTAGCCTACCAGGCTCCTCTGCCCATGGAATTTTCCCAGGCAAGAATACTGGAGTGAGGTTCCATTTCTTCCTCCAGAGGATCTTCCTGACCCAGGGATTGAACCCATGTCTCTTCTACCTCCTGCACTAGCAGGCAGATTCTTTATCACAAATGCTATGTGGGACGCTCCAAAGGCAAAGCATAAAACCATAAAACTTTTATTTAAAACAAAATTAGAGAAAATCTTCAGGATCCAGGTCAAAGTAAAGAGTTCTTAGACTTGACACCAAAAGCATGAACCATTAAAAAGAAAAACTGATGAACTGGCTCTCTCGTTCAGTTATTTACCTACTCCCATCAGCACAGCACAGCATACGCATGTATCTCTTATACCATTATTTACTTTGTAATTTTTTAAACAGATTCACCTTTTTTTAAGCGTAAATGCATCCCACTACATATGAAAAACTAGTCATCTTTTTTTTTATCATCTGTAGAAACTTTCCATTAGAATAAATAAGACCGACAACAGAATATTGTATCTAAATTCTAGCCAAACGTTTTGAGGACTGCTCTTCTTTGTTTTTTGTTTTAAAAGATGAGCAAGGGTAAGATAGGTGTTAAAGATCTACCAACACCAAACTGTGACCCTCCTGGAGGTCATCAGAAAGACTGAAAACCTATGTGGTCAGTGTTAATTAATGCCACATCTGAGTACCCTTTAGAGTCACTTCAAGTGAAAGTGAAAGTCGCTCAGTCATGCCTGACTCTTTGTGACCCCATGGACAATCCATGGAATTCTCCAGGCACGAATACTGGGGTGGATAGCCTTATCCCTTCTCCAGGGGATCTTCCCAATCCAGGGATCGAACCCAGGTCTCCCGCATTGCAGGTGGATTCTTTACCAGCTGAGCCACGACGGAAGCCCAAGAATACCAGAGTGGGTAGCCTATCCCTTCTTCAGCGGATCTTCCCAACCCAGGGATCGAACTGGGGTCTCCTGCTTTGCAGGCTGATTCTCTACCAACTGAGCTATCAGTTATCAACTGCAATTCGTTAAATACTGTTTTCAGCCTCATCATACAATTGCTTTGCTCCTAAATGCCTCTAAGGAAAAGTGCAAACTCTACAGACTGCTGGCAGGACTAACCCTAGCCCACTAAACTGCAGTAAAAATGCTCCCACTGTCCCCAACCACACAGGTTCTTTCAGCTTTAGGGTTCTGTACAGGTTACTTCTTCCTCAGAGAATGTGCCTTGAGGGTTGCGACCACATCTTTCTTTACTGTTGTTTCCTTCTGGCTCCATTTCAGAGCCTGCCTGGAACAAAGTAGGTGAGAAGGATGGGGTGGGGTGGGGGTCGGGAGTGGGAAGGGATGGAAAGGTTGATAGAGAAGACAGGAGGGAAGAAAAAGAAAGGAAGGGAGGAAGGTGGGAACGAAAAGAAGGAAGGATGGAGTGGGGAGGGGAGGAAAGGAGATACTGATGAGCTTCTATTTTCTGAGCAAGTGAAGTGAAAGCTGCCCAGTCATGTCTGACTCTTTGCGACCCCATGAACTGTCGCTCGCCAGGCTCCTCTGTCCATGGGAGTCTCCAGGCAAGAATGCTGGAGCAGGTGATCTTCTCCAGGTGATCTTCCCAACCCAGGGATCATCGGGGTCTCCTGCATTGCAGGCAGATGCTTTAACAGCTGAGCTACCAGGAAAGCCCTGTTTGCAGAACAAAAGCCATCTGAAAAATTCCTTCCTCTCTGAAGGTTGCCCGTGTCCTTTAGCCACCTCTAAGCATTCCTTTCTCTAGGATCCCACAGTGCTCTTTTCGTATCTCCATCAAGGCGTTTAACTGTCTGCATTCTACTGAATGAATACATGAATAAATTCAGATTTTCTTCATTAGACTTTGAGCCTTACCAGGGCAGGGCCAGTATAATATTCAGTTATAATTTGGCACCTAACCCAATGGTTCTCAACCTCAGCTGCACACTGGAATCACACGGAGAGCTTTAAAAAGTACTCATGCTGGGACTTCCCTGGAAATGAGGAACCTCACTTCCCCACTTGCACTGTAGGAGGCACAGGCCCAATACCTAGTTGGGGAACTAAGATCCTGCACGCTGCATGGGGTGATTAAAACAAAAAAGGCTTAGGGAATTCCCTGGCAGTCACTCTCACACCCTTGGACATGATTTTGACTTAACTGATCTTGAGTGTGGTCTAGTTTTCAGGATTTTTTTTTAAACTTTTCAAGAGTTTCGATAACTCTCCAGATGCAGCCAAGATGTTGAACCACAGTCCTACCTCAAAGCAAAGTGGTAGGAGGAACTCAATAAATGATTTACTCAATGAATCAGTAAATGGATGAATTCTGTCTTTAACACAGGGTCCCCAAGCACAGGGCCAGGGACCAGTACCGGTTTACACAGAAAGAGGTGAGTGAGTGAAGCTTCATCTGTGTTTACAGGCACTCCCCATCTCTCATGGGCTTCCCAGGTGGCGCAAGTGGTAAAGAATCCACCTGCCAGTGCAGGACACGCAGCAGATGGGGGTTTGATTCCCCAGGGGGGGAGAAATCCTCTGGAGGAGGAAATGGCAACCCACTCCAGTATTGTCTGGGAAATCCTGTGGACAGAGGAGCCTGATGTGCTTCAGTCCATGGGGTCACAAACAGTACGACATGACTGAGCGCGCACACACAGTACCTCCCGTCTCTCACGTTACCGCCTGAGCTCAGGAAGACAAGCTTAGGGCTCCCACTGACTGCAGTACGGTGAGCCGTATAGTTATTTCACTGCACACCACAAATGTAACCATAACAGAAACAGAGTGCACAATAAATGCATTGGAGTCGTCCTGAAACCAAGCCATTCAGTATCATGGGAATCCAAGCCTATGCCCCAACCAGGAACGCTGCAGAAGCTGAAGTGGAACGGTTCTATGAAGACCTACAAGACCTTTTAGAACTAACACCCAAAAAAGATGTCCTTTTCATTATAGGCGACTGGAATGCAAAACTAGGAAGTCAAGAAACACCTGGGGCAACAGGCAATTTTGGCCTTGGAATGTGGAATGAAGCAGGGCAAAGGCTAATAGAGTTTTGCCAAGAAAATGCACTGGTCATAGCAAACACCCTCTTCCAACAACACAAGAGAAGACTGTACACATGGACATCACCAGATGGTCAACACCGAAACCAGATTGATTATATTCTTTGCAGCCAAAGATGGAGAAGCTCTATACAGTCATCAAAAACAAGACCAGGAGCTGACTGTGGCTCAGATCATGAACTCCTTATTGCCAAATTCAGACTTAAATTGAAGAAAGTAGGGAAAACCACTAGACCATTCAGGTATGACCTGAATCAAATCCCTTATGATTATACAGTGGAAGTGAGAAATAGATTTAAGGGCCTAGATCTGATAGATAGAGTGCCTGATGAACTATGGAATGAGGTTCGTGACATTGTACAGGAGACAGGGATCAAGACCATCCCCATGGAAAAGAAATGCAAAAAAGCAAAATGGCTGTCTGGGGAGGCCTTACAAATAGCTGTGAAAAGAAGAGAAGCAAAAAGCAAAGGAGAAAAGGAAAGATAAAAGCATCTGAATGCAGAGTTCCAAAGAATAGCAGGAAGAGATAAGAAAGCCTTCTTCAGTGATCAATACAAAGAAATAGAGGAAAACAACAGAATGGGAAAGACTAGAGATCTCTTCAAGAAAATTAGAGACACCAAGGGAATATTTCATGCAAAGATGGGCTCGATAAAGGACAGAAATGGTATGGACCTAACAGAAGCAGAAGATGTTAAGAAGAGGTGGCAAGAATACCCAGAAGAACTGTACAAAAAAGATCTTCACGACCAAGATAATCACGATGGTGTGATCACTCACCTAGAGCCAGACGTCCTGCAATGTGAAGTCAAGTGGGCCTTAGAAAGCATCACTACGAACAAAGCTAGTGGAGGTGATGGAATTCCAGTTGAGCTATTTCAAATCCCGAAAGATGATGCTGTGAAAGTGCTGAACTCAATATGCCAGCAAATTTGGAAAACTCAGCAGTGGCTACAGGACTGGAAAAGGTCAATTTTCATTCCAACCCCAAAGAAAGGCAATGCCAAAGAATGCTCAAACTACCACACAATTGCACTCATCTCACATGCTAGTAAAGTAATGCTCAAAATTCTCCAAGCCAGGCTTAAGCAATATGTGAACCGTGAACTTCCTGATGTTCAAGCTGGTTTTAGAAAAGGCAGAGGAACCAGAGATCAAATTGCCAACATCCGCTGGATCATTGAAAAAGCAAGAGAGTTCCAGAAAAACATCTATTTCTGCTTTATTGACTATGCCAAAGCCTTTGACTGTGTGGATCACAATAGACTGTGGAAAATTCTGAGAGAGATGGGAATACCAGACCACCTGACCTGCCTCTTGAGAAATCTGTATGCAGGTCAGGAAGCAACAGTCAGAACTGGATATGGAACAACAGACTGGTTCCAAATAGGAAAAGGAGTACGTCAGGGCTGTATATTGTCACCCTGCTTATTTAACTTCTATGCAGAGTACATCATGAGAAACGCTGGACTGGAAGAAACACAAGCTGGAATCAAGATTGCTGGGAGAAATATCAATAACCTCAGATATGCAGATGACACCACCCTTATGGCAGAAAGTGAGGAGGAATTAAAAAGCCTCTTGATGAAAGTGAAAGAGGAGAGCGAAAAAGTTGGCTTAAAGCTCAACATTGAGAAAACGAAGATCATGGCATCCGGTCCCATCACTTCATGGCAAATAGATGGGGAAACAGTAGAAACAGTGTCAGACTTTATTTTTGGGGGCTCCAAAATCACTGCAGATGGTGATTGCAACCATGAAATTAAAAGACGCTTGCTCCTTGGAAGAAAAGTTATGACCAACCTAGACAGCATATTCAAAAGCAGAGACATTACTTTGCTGACTAAGGTCCATCTAGTCAAGGCTATGGTTTTTCCAGTAGTCATGTATGGATGTGAGAGTTGGACTGTGAAGAAGGCTGAGCGCCAAAGAATCGATGCTTTTGAACTGTGGTGTTGGAGAAGACTCTTGAGAGTCCCTTGGACTGCAAGGAGATCCAACCAGTCCATTCTGAAGGAGATCAGCCCTGGGATTTCTCTGGAAGGAATGATGCTAAAGCTGAAACTCCAGTACTTGGGCCACCTCATGCGAAGAGTTGACTCATTGGAAAAGACTTTGATGCTGGGAGGGATTGAGGGCAGGAGGAGAAGGGGACGACAGAGGATGAGATGGCTGGATGGCATCACTGACTCGATGGATGTGAATCTGGGTGAACTCCAGGAGTTGGTGATGGACAGGGAGGCCTGGCCTGCTGCGATTCATGGGGTCGCAAAGAGTCGGACACGACTGAGCGACTGAACTGAACTGAAACCGTCTCCCCTCCCCTAGCTGTGGAAAAATTGTTTTTGACACAACTGGTCCCTGGTGTCAAAAAGATTGGGGACTGCTGCTTTAACATAACACAGTCCTGATGCAACACAACCATTTTCAGGGTTTCATGTAATACTGAATATATTATACGAATTCATTTATTCATTCATTCATTAAGCAGGAACCATTAATTAAGCAATAATTCAGTACCAGGTGTTACACAAGGCCAAACTGCTAGAGATGCAAACATGATTAAGACGCTCACTGCCCCCACCTTGTTCCAACATGCCTTAGGGAACTCTGCGGTTGAGTTCCAGTCCATCCAAGAACTTTCTGTCCTGCTGACTAAATTGGCCAGTCCCGGGTTCAATCCCTGGGTTGGGAAGATCCCCTGGAGAAGGAAATGGCAATCCACTCCAGTATATTGCCTGGAAAATCCCATGGACAGAGGAGCCTGGAAGGCTACAGTCCATGGGGTCACAAAAAGTCAGACACGACTGAGCGACTTCACTGCAACAGTAATCACCTCCACAGTGATGGCGGCAAACCTTACTTTGAGCTGCTTGGGGAATATAAGGACAGATTCTATTTACATCCAGTGGAAAATGTTCCAGGAGGGTGTGGGTGAGGCAAAAGACTCAAGAAAAAAAAAAATTGCTTCTGTCTAGACTTCTCTGAACCCTTCAGAAGACAAAGGCAAGTCTCAAGGGACAGACCAAAGTCCTGTGCTGCTCAAATAAACTTCCTCTGGGTGTGTATTTACAGAAAGAAAATCTAGGGCCTCAGGATATGATTAAGATCTTAATTAGCCCAAGGCAAAGGGCCTTTCCTTCCCAGCTATGCCCCTCACTGCTGTGTGATTCTGCACTCTTGTTGTTCAGGCAGCTCACTCATGTTACTCTTTGTGACTCCGTGCCCTGTAGCACACCAGGCTCCCCTGTCCTTCATTATCTTCTGGAGTTCACCCAAACCCATGTCCTTCGAGTCGGTGATGCCATCCAACAGTCTCATCCTCTGTTGCCCCTTTCTTCTCCTTCTCTCCAACTTTTCCAGCATCAGGGTCTTTTCCAATGAGTCGGTTCTTTGCATCAGGTGGCCAAAGTATTGGAGCTTCAGCTTTAGCATCAGTCCTAATAAACACTTAGGGTTGATTTCCTTTAGGATTGACTGGTTTGAACTCCTTGCTGTTTAAGGGACTCTCAAGACCTGGTGGGCTGCCATCTATGGGGTCGCCCAGAGTCGGACACGACTGAAGCGACTTAGCAGCAGCAGCAGCAGCAAGAGTCTTCTCCAGCACCACAGTTCCAAAGCATCAATTCTTGAGCACTTAGCCTTCTTTATGGTCCAACTCTCACATTTGCATATGACTACTAGAAAAACCATAGCTTTGAGACTATACAAACATTTGTCAGCAAAGTGATATCTCTGCTTTTTAATACACGGTCTAGGTTTGTCATAGCTTTTCTTCCAAGAAAAACTTTTAATTTCTTTTAATTTTGTGGCTGTCGTCACCATCTGCAGTAATTTTGGAGCCCCCCCAAATAAAACCTGTCACTATTTCCACTTTTTTTCCATCTGTTTGCCATGAAGTGATGGGATCAGATGCCATGATCTTAGTTTCTGAATGTTGAGTTTTAAGCCAGCTTTTTCAGCTTCCTCTTTTACCCTCATCAAGAGGCTCTTTAGTTCATCTTCACTTTCTGCCATTGAAGTAGTAATATCTGCATATCTGAGGTTGTTGATATTTCTCCCAGGAATCTTGATTCACTTTGTGATTCATCCAGCATTCCACATGATGCGCTCTGCCTATAAGTTAAGTAAGCAGGGTAACAGTGTACAGCCTTGACGCACTCCTTTCCCATTTCTGAACCAGTTCATTGTTCCATGTCCGGTTCTAACTATTGCTTCTTGGCCTGTATGTAGGTTTCTCCGGCGATAGGTAAGGTGGTCTGGTATTCCCGTCTCTAAGAATTTTCCACAGTTTGTTGTGATCCACACAGTCAAAGGCCATAGCATAGTCAATGAATGAGAAGCAGATGGTTTTCTGGAATTCCTTTGCTTTTTCTATGATCCAATGAATGTTGGCAATTGGATCTCTGGTTCCTCTGCCTTTATTAAATCCACCTTGTACATCTGAAATTTCTCAATTCACATACTGCTGAAGCCTAGCTTGAAGGGTTTTGAGCATTACCTTGCTAGCATGTGAAATGAGCACAATTGTACAGTAGTTGGAGCCTTCTTTGGCATTGCCCTTCTTTGCGATTAGAATGAAAACTGACCTTTTCCAGTGCTCTGGCCACTGCTGAGTCTTCCAAATCTGCTGACATATTGAGTGCAGCACTTTAACAGCATCATCTTTCAGGATGTGAAATAACTCAGCTGGAATTCCATCATCTCCACTAGCTTTTTTTCATAATAATTCAAGGATGGGCACAATAAAGGACAGAAATGGCAAGGATCTAACAGAAGCAGAAGAGATTAAGAAGAGGTGGCAAGACTATACAGATGAACAATACAAAGAAGGTCTTAATGGCCCAGATAACCACGATGGTGCTGTTACTCACCTAGAGCCAGACACCCTCGAGTATAAAGTCAAGTGGGCCTTAGGAAGAACTACTATGAACAAGCTTCTGCACTACGCATTCCTGCAGAGCAGGGATAATAGCCACGAGCGCTGCCTGCTCTGCGGAGACTTCTGCAATACGTGTCTCCTCCTGGGGGCTTCCCTGGTGGCTCAGTGGTAAAGAACACACCTGCCAGTGCAGGAGGCTTGGGTTTGACCCCTGGGGGGGGGAAGATCCCCTGGAGAAGGAATGGCAACCCACTCCAGTATTCTTGCCAGGGAAATCCCATGGGCAGAGGAGCCTGGCGGGCTATAATCCATGGGGTTACGAGAGAGTCAGACACAGCTGAGCCACCGAGCACACATACCTGTATCTCCCCGTGACCATCCTAACAGCTTCCCAAATGGCCATCCTGATCCTGGCCTTGGCCCCTTCAGCCCACCCTACATGCAAAAGCCAAATAATCCTTCTAATCCAACCACTTTTCCTCGTATCTGATACTCTTTAGTGGTTGGATATTGCTGTCAGGATGTAACAGGATGCATAGAGAAAGCCCCCGACATATCACACAAGTGTAACCCAATAAAACCAGGGTTCCTTGCGTCCAGTCCAACCACTATGTTACATTCAGAAGGACTCAAGTCCAACATCCAGGGGAAAAAAAAGATGGAATATAAACTTCTCCTGAAGATTCTTAAAGAGGCAAAGAAACCAAAAAATCCTTAAAAAACCGTCTTCTCCCATTTACCATGCCATAAGGGCCAATTCCTCGTCCTCAAATCTCCCTCCCCCAACAAACACTTGAGCTTGCACTAAGAAAGAAAGTGAAGTCACTCAGTCGCGTCCTACTCTTTGCAACCCCATGGACTGTAGCCTATCAGGCTCCTCTGTCCATGGGATTCTCCAGGCAAGAATACTGGAGTGGGTTGCCATTTCCTTCTCCAGGAGATCTTCCCAACCCAAGAATACTGGAGTGGGTTGCCATTTCCTTCTCCAGGAGATCTTCCCAACCCAGGGATTAAACCGGGGTCTCCCACATTGTAGGCAGACGCTTTACCATCTAAGCCTCCAGGGAAGTCCTGCTGCTGCTGCTGCTGCTGCTGCTAAGTCACTTCAGTCGTGTCCAACTCTGTGCGAGCCCATAGACGGCCTCCCACCAGGCTCCCCCATCCCTGGGATTCTCCAGGCAAGAACACTGGAGTGGGTTGCCATTTCCTACCTCTGCTCTATTCTTACCCACTCTCCAATCTCTCTGACCTACTGAAGGGCACCAGAAACCCACTTAGTTTTCCCCATGCCTTCTCTTCATTTATTCCTGTAATCAGCACAACTAAAGCCCAAGAGACAAACATTCAAATGCAGATCCTACTCTGGAAACTCTGCCGAGTACATCAAGCGAAATGCCAGCTGGATGAATCACAAGCTGGAATCAAGATTGCCCGGGGAGAAATGTCAACAACCTCAGATATGCAGATGATACCACTCTATTGACAGAAAGCAAAGAGGATCTAAAAAGCCTCTTAATGAAAGTGAAAGTGGAGAGTGAAAAAGCTGGCTTAAAATTCAACATTCAAAAAACTAAGATCATGGTTATCTGGTCCTATCATTTCACATCAGACAGATGAAGGAAAAGTGGAAACAGTGACATTTTATTTTCTTGAGCACCAAAATCACGGCAGATGGTGAGTGCACCCATGAAATTAAAAGATGCTTGCTCCTTGGATGAAAAGCTATGACAAATCTAGATAGCATATTAAAAAGTAGAGATATCACTTTGCCAACAAAGGTCTGTATAGCCAAAGCTATGGTTTTTCCAGTAGTCACGTACAGATGTGAGAGTGGGACCGTAAAGAAGGCTGAGTGTCGAAGAACTGATGCTTTTGAACTGTGGTGTTAGAGAAGACTCTTAAAAGTCCCTTAAACAGCAAGGATATCAAACCAGTCAATCCTCAAGGAAATCAACCCTAAATGTTCATTGGAAGGACTGATGCTAAAGCTGAAGCTCCAATAGTTTGGCCACCTGATAGGAAGAGCTGACTCATTGGAAAAGACCCTGATGTTGGGAAGGCAGGAGGAGAAAGGGGCAACAGAGGAGATCACTGACTCAATGGTCATGAGTTTGAGCAAACTCTAGGATATAGTGACAGATAGGGAAGTCTGGCGTGTTACAGTCCATGGCGTGGCAAAGAGTCAAACACGACTTAGTGACTGAACAGCAACAAAGTTCTCTTAAAAATGGAATATTATTCAGCCTCAGAAAAGAATGGGATTCTGACACCTGCTACAATGTGGTGGAACCTTGAGGACATTATGCTAAATGATATAAACCAGTCACAAAAAGATAAACACGATGATTCCATTCATACCTAGACCAGCCAAATTCATAGAGAAGGAAAATAGAACAGTGGTTGCCAGGGGCTGGAGGTACGGGGAATGGGGAGTCAGAGTTTAATGGGGACAGAGTTTCAGTTCTGCAAGAGGAAAACATTTCTGGAGATGGATGGTGGTGGCCATCGTATAACAGTGTGAATGTACCTAACGCCACTGAACTGCCACTTGAAAAATGGCGAAAACAGTACATTTTGTTATGCATATTTTATCGCAATAATAAATAAATGGATGGGTAAATAAGAAACCTGGCAGCTCCTTACATCATTCAGGATGGAGCAGGGCTGGGGTGGGGTTCCCTAACATGAAAGGATTTGCCAGCTGAAGGGGATGTTTAGACAGAATCTTTCTGGGAACCCAGGGCAGGGTGAGTGAAAGTGGCTAGTAGATGCCAGCGCTAGACAAAAGTAGTTTCTTGTAAACTCACATTCCTGCATCCAGATACGATGGGGGGGAGTGGTAATTCCAGACGTTGCCGTGTCTCGATTTCCCTTCAGGGCAGTTCAGGGATTAAGGACTGGAGTCCTTTCCCCACTTCCTGTGGAGGGGAGATTCTGTCAAAAGTGGCTGTAAGGACTTCCCTGGTGGTCAAGAGGCTACGACTCCACGCTCCCGATGCAGGGGGCCCAGGTTCAACCCCTGGTCGGGGAACTAGATCCCATATACCACAGCTAAAGATCCCGCAGGCTGCAAGGAAAACATGCTGCAACTAAGGCCTGGCACAGCCAAATACATAAAATCTTTTTTTTTTTTTTTTAAGTGGCTTCGATGAGCAGGTAACCCTCGCCCAAGGTTGCTGTAGTCACCCAACATTTGGCTACTCTTCAGGTTCACCCAGCCTGATAAAGGGAGCAGAGGGTAAACAAGGCTCACAGGAGACAGCCCAAGCCTCCGGAGTAAAAAGCAGCATGCTTTTTCCTGCAGAGGACAACAGGAAGCAATTTACTGTCTCGGTCCTCTGTCTGGGGCTCATTTTCACCTGCCAGCGACTGGGACATATTCACAACTCCACACATCCACTTGCCTGCACTTCCTGTGGAGACCGAGGCTTTGTTGGAGGAAATGCAAGCTTCGGCAGGCTCAGCCCTGAGTACCATGGGTCCTGGCAGGCAGACCACAGCTTGTGTTAGCACTCTCGCCCAGGGCTGAGGATTATCAGGGAAAGTAAGAGGCATTCGATTCACCCGGGTGACACAGCAAGTGGGGGTGGAGGGGAGGAGGGCCCTCGGGGCTTCTTATTTCCAGAAGCAGCAACAACTCACTTTTATAACATTCACTGGGGCCAGGCACGGTCCTGCGGGACCGTGTGTGTTGTCTTACTAAAAAGCCACAGTGCTAGGAGCTTAGTACTATGATCATTTCTCTTCCAGATGAGGGAACTGTGAGGTTAAGTCACTCCCCAACAGTCACGGAGCTGATGGGAGGCGGAACCTGGATTTTATCCAGATCGGTGTGACTCCTCTCTCTCTCTTTCTAACATCTTCTCCAACACCTCTTATCCAGCACCTTCTCTCTTTCTTCTAACAAGTGGTTTTCCTTTTTTTTTTTTGAAAAATAAAACAAAAACACAGAAATCTAGCATATGAATTAATAGATTATTGTAAGGCAAACACCACTCAGAAAAGAAAAAGCACTCGGCCCCCAGCCCTGGAAACCCCATGCACACACACTCCCCCACTCACGGCCCCCACAGTAATGCCTTTCCTGACTTTTAAGGAATCACTTCCTACTTTTTTTTTAAATTGTTTTATTACCCGAATGTGCAACCCTGGACAGAATACTCTGGCCCATCTGAAAAGTCGACCAGTCTCTTAGATCTGTTTTCATCTATGGGTTCCTCGTCCATCCTTTTTGTTTCCTTGCACGTGTTCATCCGAAGCGCCTGGGAGTTTGCGGCATCTCCCAGTTGACGTTGCCGAGTGCACACCCAGGGTCCAGTTCAACATTTCCTCTCTTCTGCCCCTCTGCAAACTGGAAGCTGGTTCTAGAGACTCGACCAGACTCAGATGGTTCTTTGTGTGTGCTTAGTCACTCAGTCATGCCTGACTCTTGTGACTCCCAAAGACTGTAGCCTGTCAGGATCCTCTGTCCATGGGGTTTCCCAGGTAAGAATACTGGAGTGGGCTGCCATTTCCTTCTCCAGGGGATCTTCTCAACCCAGGAATCAAACCCGGGTCTCCTGCATTGCAGGCAGACTCTTTAACCACTGAGCTACGAGGGGAGCCAGGGGGTTCTTTAGGGCATACATAATATCTGCTTGCTGTAATTCTGGATAATCTGAGCAGCTGTGGATATTTCCTGCTTACATCTGCTCACATGTCTCCTTAAAATTCTTTTTAATTGTGATAAAATACACATAACATAGAAGTTATCATCTTCACCATTTTTAAGTGTGAAGTTCAGTAGTATTAAATATATTCATACTGTTCCACAACCAATTCCCAGAACTCTTGTCATCTTGCAAAACTGAAACTCTGTCCTCATTAAACAACAACTTGCCACCTCCCTTCCCCCCAGCCCCTGGCACCCACTCTTTTACTTTCTGTCTCTAGGAATCTGTTCTAGGGGCTTCAGATAAGTGGAATCATACAGTATTCGTCCTTTTGTGATGGGCTTATTTCATATTGCCAGGAGGAATATCAACAACCTCAGATATGCAGATGATACCACTCTAATGGTAGAAACTGAAGAGAAACTAAAGAACCTGTTGATGGGGATGCGAGAGGAGAATGAAAAAGCTGGCTTGAAACTCAACATTAAAAAAGCTAAGATCATGGCATCCAGTCCCATCATGCATTGGAAGGACTGATGCTGAAGCTGAAGCTCCAATACTTTGCCCACCCGATGCAGAGTCAACTCATTGGAAGAGACCCTGATGCTGAGAAAGACTGAAGCAGAAGAGGGTGGAGGAGGATGAGATGGTTAGATGGCATCACTGACTCAATGGACATGAGTCTGAGCAAACTCCTGGAGATAGTGAAGGCAGGGGAGCCTGGTGTGCTGCAGTCCGTGGGATCGCAAAGAGCAAAGAGTTGGACATGACTTCTGTTCAGTTCAGTTCAGTCGCTCAGTCATGTCTGACTCTTTGCGGCCCCATGAATCACAGCACGCCAGGCCCCCCTGTCCATCACCAACTCCCGGAGTTCACCCAAACTCAAGTGCACCGAGTCGGTGATGCCATCCAGCCATCTCATCCTCTGTCGTCCCCTTCTCCTCCTGCCCCCAATCCCTCCCAGCATCAGAGTCTTTTCCAATGAGTCAACTCTTCACATGAGGTGGCCAGAGTATTGGAGTTTCAGCCTCAGCATCAGTCCTTCCAATGAACACCCACGACTGGTCTCCTTTAGGGTGGACTGGTTGGATCTCCTTGCAGTCCAAGGGACTCTCAAGAGTCTTCTCCAACACCACAGTTCAAAAGCATCAATTCTTCGCCGCTCAGCTTTCTTCACAGTCTGACTCTCACATCCATACATGACCACTGGAAAAACCATAGCCTTGACTAGACGGACCTTTGTTGGCAAAGTAATGTCTCTGCTTTTTAATATGTTATCTAGGTTGGTCACAACTTTCCTTCCAAGGAGCAAGTGTCTTTTAATTTCATGGCTGCAACCACCATCTGCAGTGATTTTGGATCCCCCAAAAATAAAGTCTGACACTGTTTCCACTGTTTCCCCATCTATTTCCCATGAAGTGACGGGACCAGATGCCATGATCTTCGTTTTCTGAATGTTGAGCTTTAAGCCAACTTTTTCACTCTCCTCTTTCACTTTCATCAAGAGGCTCTCTAGTTCCTCTTCACTTTCTGCCATAAGGGTGGTGTCATCTGCATATCTGAGGTTATTGGTATTTCTCCCAACAATCTTGATTCCAGCTTGTGCTTCTTCCAGCCCAGCATTTCTCATGATGTACTCTGCATAGAAGTTAAATAAGCAGGGTGACAATATACAGCCCTGACGTACTCCTTTTCCTATTTGGAACTGGTCTGTTGTTCCATGTCCAGTTCTAACTGTTGCTTCCTGACCTGCATATAGGTTTCTCAAGAGGCAGGTCAGGTGGTCTGGTATTCCCATCTCTTTCAGAATTTTACACAGTTTATTGTGTGGACACGACTTAGTGACTACGAAAAAAAAATGTCCTGAAGTTTCATCCGCCTTGTAGCAGGTGCCAGCATTTCTTCTTTCTGGTAATATCCCACTGAATGCATAGATCACACTTTGCTTATCCGCTCACATGCCACTGAACACTGGGTTGTTTTCACCCTTTTGTTACCATGAGTAACACTGCTATGAACACAGATGTACAAGTTCTGCTTCAAGACACTGCTTTCAGCTCTTCCAGATAAACGCCCAGAAGTGGAGTTTCTGGTCCTGCGTTGATTCTAGGTTTCATGTTTTGAACCTGTGCTGGTTTTCACAGTGGCTGCACCATTTTACGTTCTCATCCTCTATTCCCTTTTACTGTCCATTTGCACTTCTCACCATTCAGAGCTCCCCTCTACCCAGTGAGGAAGAACAAGGCAACATTCCCTGTTATAGTCCCAAACTGGAGATGACGTAAAGGTCCACTGAAAAGGGATCAGTTTCGTGGTAAGTCCCTGCCACTGAATCCCAGGCATACAGTTGTGGTGAGAGTCTTTGATGACATAAAAAGCTGCCTCTACTCTTCGCTTGAGTTAGCAAAAAAAGGCTACAGAACGGCATAGGAAGACTGAATCCTTTTTTTTTTTTTCAGATAACTACTTGTTTACAGGAGATGCTCTCTTAATTAGCATAACTAATTCACTGGATTAACCAAAATCTTTCCCTCCTTCTTGTAAGACAGTGATCCAGCATCTCTAGTGTCGCCCCTTCTGTTCCCAGCCACTGTGTTGTACGCACTAAGAGTTAGCTCTGTTTCCAAACTGTGTGTTCTGATTGTATTCATTGTACATCAACTAGCAAATTACATTCAACACAAGAAGGTGAAATATGAGTGCAGAAAGATTGTCTCTATGAGAACCAAGTTGAATGCTTGGTGAAGACTCATGAAGCCTTTTCAGGGGTGGATGAGACAACTGGAAAACTCTGGAGATGTGAGCTCTTTAAGGAGTCCTGCCTCTCTGACTTGGGTTTCCCTGGTGGTGCTGGTGGTAAAGAGCCTGCTTGCCAATGTGGGAGACGTAAGACACGGGTTCGACCCGTGGATGGGGAAGATCCCCCTGGAGGAGGGCATGGCAACCCACTTCAGTACTATGGCCTGGAGAATCCCATGGACAGAGGAGCCTGGTGGGCTACGGTCGATAGAGTGGCAAAGAGTCGGGCACGACTGAAGTAACTTAGCACGCGTGGACTTCTCTGAGTTACCATCCTGGGGCACCACTTCCTGTCTCCTTTGCAGCCCTGAATACCTGCAGCTCTCCATGTGAGTTACCAGCCACATCACACTCACCAACGGTACAGGCTCAAGAAATTATTTTCTTCTGTTTTAAACCCTCAGGTCAGTGAATAATAGGTATACACACAGCTCATTCCTGCAGTGGCAAAGCTGTGGCGTTTGCCCTACGATTCTCCTCCTTAACCCCATGCAGACATTACTAATCAATCACCAGATTCCTTTCTGCTAAGCTCACCCTATTGTCTCAGAAATCTTCTCTGGGCAGCCGTAAAAAAATCAACTGGAATTGACATTTGAGATGAAATCTCCGACTTCCCTTAAGTTATGGAAATTTTCTTCTTTTCAGTCGAGTAGAGTTGGCTCAGTAGTAAAGAACTCCTGTTGCCTGCAGTTCAGGAGATGCAAGAGATACAGGTTCAATGCCTGAGTTGGGAAGATCCTCTGGAGGAGAAAATGGCAACCCACTCCAGTGTTCTTGCCTGGGAAATCCCATGGACAGAGGAGCCTGGCGGGCTACAGTCCATGGGGTCACGATTTAGTGACTAAACAACAACAGCAAAGAAAATGAAACTATGCAAAGTGGCCAAAGTCCCGGTCACTGGGCCCGGGGCCTGAAGACGCTGTGTTGTACAGAGTAAGTGCTCAGCGTTCAGTGGATGGACGGCAGATGCTAGTCCTCCTGCTTTCTGAAGTTAATAATTTAGTCTTTCCCCCTCACATCTTCCTTCTTGGCTTCCCCTTACAGATGTGTTTTTAATTTCTTCTCCATCTACAACACAGCACGGTAGCCCTGTTCCCAGAAATCTCACCATAACTAATAGATGTCTTAGGGATGTGAGAACTCATTCAAGGTTATTTACAGGTAACACCTGGTAGAAATAAAAACACCTAATACATCCGGCATCCCCATAGAAGGGTTGTGAGGAGCCGAAAGGCAAGGCCAAGGGATTGCTTTACTGACTGCAAAGCCCTCTGCCCCAAAAAGGGGACCAGAAATCAGATTTTATCTTGGTTCGATTGTTGCAATAACTGGTTTCTCTTCTTGCAGGGAGAAAAAAAATGCTTCCACATCCTTATTCTGCTTCTCCCCACCCTCCCTGTGTTTCACAGTCCCCAGAGTTTACGAAGCATGCCTAACTAGTCCCTGAACTTCCTCCCTCTGCTTCTTCACTCTCATTGCCCCATCTTTTGTACCATCATTCCACAAACTCAGTACCGACCTGCTCAGAACCTGTCTAGCCCAGAGTCCTGGCTCAACCCCGTGAGAAGCCTTTCCTGATTCCAGCCACCTGGGTGGACCCACTGCCACCTCTCAACACGATGACCCTTTGCAAACCTCTTTCATTTTCATTAGCACCTTCCATTTTACTTTGATGGTCTAAGTAAGAAGAGTTTAAGGTAGGTCAGAATTGACTGAGGACTTTGAGGGTGCTAGTAACCATGCAAGGCTCTGACATGCACCGTCCCCTTTAACATGTAAACCCCCATGACAAGTTCATTTCACAGGCCTGGTCCCTGAGGCTCAGAATGCTACGGAGCTTCAGGTCACACAGCTGGTAAGGAATAGAGGCAGGCATTCATTCATTCAATCCACCAATCATTACTTACTAAGGGCCTACAATACACTAAACATGTATTAGATGTTGGGAAAATAGCAGTAACCAAGTCACAGCTCCTATCTACAGGGAGCTATCATTCTCATGGGGAGAGAGAGATTCAAAAAAAAAAAAAAAAAAACCAAAGGAAGTAAATAAATACTATATAAAGACTTGCCGGGTGGAACAGTTGTAAAGAGTCCACCTGCTAATGCCGGAGATGCAGCTTCCATCTCTGGGTCGGGAAGATCCCCTGGAGAAGGAAACGGCAACCCACTCCAGTATTCTAGCCTGGGAAATCCCATGGGCAGAGGAGCCTACAGTCCAAGGGGTCGCAGAGGGTCAGACACGACTGAGCAAGTTATCTCTCTCTCTCTTTTTTTTTTTTACTTTTATTTGCATTTATTTTTTGCGGCATTTATTCCCAGGCCATAAGTTTTTGTTTCTTCAGTTTCTTCTGGGGTATCTTTTTCTTCTGTGCAACCTCCTCTTCTGGTTTAGGAACAATCTGTTCTTTTTCAGTAAGGATCATCTCAATGCAGCAGGGAGAGCTCATGTAGGGGTTGATCCGACTGTGAGCTCTGTAAGTCCTGCATCGCATCTTGGGGGCTTTGTTCACTTGGATGTGCTCAATGACCAGAGAATCTACATCTAAGCCCTTAAGTTCAGCATTACTCTCTGCATTTTTGAGCATGTGTAGTAAAAATTCAGCACTCTTTTTGGGCCATCGACTCTGAGTCCAGCCCCACTGTTTGGCCTGTGCACACCTGCCAACTCCACCGTTGTAGCGGCGGAACGGCACACACTGCTTCTTTAACGTGACATCCTTCAGATACTTGGTGGCTTTTCGGATATGCATACCCTTTATGGCCTGGGCGGTTTCACGAGTGTTCTTAAAGTGTACACGAAGATTTGAACCTCTTGATTTGCATGATTTTGTGGGGTTTTCCGGGTCAAGTGAATAGCGCACCATTTTTAGGAGTCACCTCAGGCCGCTTACCGGAGGATGAGCAAGTTATCTCTACATCAACATCTAAGCACACGCACAACATGGAAACTCTGTACATGCTTGGAGGAAAACAGGGGGTTAGTGATGGCTGGGGTGAATGCTGTTTCATTCAGGATGGGCAGGGTAATGTGGTGACTTCCGAGCAGAGACCTAAAGGAAGTGAGGGAAGGAGTGTCACAGAGATCTGGGGGAAAGAGGGTTACCGGAGGAAGAAGCAGCCTGTGCAAAGGTCCTGGGGTGGATGCACCCTTGGCATGTTCAACAAACATGAGAGGGTACTACGGAGGTTAGTAGAGCAGGGAGGTTAGCACAGCTGGCGCTGAATGAGAGGCAGAGCAAGTTAGAGAGGTGACCGGGACTAGATCACCAACGGCCTTGCTGACGTGGGAGGGACTCTGGCTCTGACTGCAAGCCAGATGGGAAGCTACTGGAGAATGGTTCCGGGAACACATGCTCTAATGAGTATGATATACAGCAGATGGATGAATGTCATTCAGTCACTAAGCCGTGTCCGACTTTGCAACCCCATGGATTGCAGCACGCCAGGCTTCCCTGTCCTTCACTATCTCCCAGAGTTTCTTCAAACTCAGGCTCATTGAGTTGATGATGCCATCCAACCATCTCGACCTCTGTCATCCCCTTCTCTTCCTGCCCTCAATCTTCCCCAGCATCAGGGTCTTTTCCATTGAGTCGGCTCTTCCATTCAGGTGGCCAAACTATTGGAGCTTCAGCTTTGGCATCAGCCCTTCTGATGAATATTCAGGGTGGATTTCCTTGAGGATGGACTGGTTGGATCTCCTTGCTGTCCAAGGGATTCTCAAGAGTCTTCTCCAGTGCCACAGTTCAAAAGCATCAATTCTTTGGCGCAGGGATGCATGAATGAATGTCAAAAGGTACTTGGAAATGTTTTCTCATTAAAACTAGCAGGATGGCAGCCAGACAGTCTGAAAGCAGTCCCAGAAAGGGCAGATCTGAGCTAACAAGGATGGATGCTGATTAAGAGGAGCGTGACGGCCCCCTCTGTTGCCAGAAGTCTACCTGGCTCCCCTACAGCCTAGGACTGGGCTCTGTCATGGCCCCAGTAAATCCACTAGCTGAACTCGATAAAAAGTAAATTTCCAAGTCCTGTCCCGGGGGAGGTTTCAGCCTGTCCCTGAAAATGTGTCCTTTTCTCATACAAGGCAGTGAGAAAAAAAAAGCCAACTTCTGCAATGACTCACCAGAGAGAAACGACAATTGTGTCCAGGATGGAAAGAATCCATTGGAAAGTGACACATTTGCCTCCAGAATACATATATCAGGCTTTTTCTTTTTTTCTCCTCATTTGAAGGATGACAGAGGCTTTTCACCCACTTCCTCACCGCATGAGGATATTGGAGCTTCAGTTTCAGCATCAGTGCTTCAAATGGGTATTTGGGGTTGACTTTCTTTAGGATGGACTGGTTGGATCTGCCTGCTGTCCAAGGGACTCGCAAGGACAATCCAGACTGCAACTATTCTTCTGATCAGTGGCCCTACTCAACTGTGTGTCGGTGCGTGCAAAGTCCCTTCAGTCGTGTCCGATTCTTTGCAACCCCATAGACCGTAGCCCACCAGGCTCCTCTGTCCATGGGATTCTCCAGGCAAGAATACTGGAGTGGGTGACCTTGCCCTCCTCCAGGGGATCTTCCCGACTTAGGGATCGAACCCACATCTCTTTGGCAGGTGGGTTCCTTACCACTAGCCCCACCTGGGATGCCCCCTACTCATCCACTGTCCCCTAACTTTGCAGTGCATGTGAACCACTGGAGAGCTTGTTGAAGGCAGATTCCAGGGGCCTGCATGTAGCAGGTCCGGGACAGGACTGGAAGCTGCATTTTAAATAAGGAATCCCAGAGAATTCTGCCATTGGTGGTCTAAGAATCACCACCCTGAACGACAGAGGTAGTGTCGAAAACCCAATCTTTCCGCATCTAAGCCTATAGCACATGGTGGCCCCCAATCCTTCCCAGACCATGAACAGATCACTTGGGCTCCTGGCAGGGCCGTGAACCCTCCTGGATAAATCAGGACAGAAGAGAATCCTGAAATCACAGTCCGTGCCGATGTTCACCTAAATCCTCTGCACGCACCACCCTGGCATGAGCTGCCCTGGGCTTGCTCTCTGGTCCTGCCCGGAAACGCCTGAGTCCTGGGCTTCGCAGCTGCCTCGGGTGCAGCCAGGACTGGAGAGGCTGCCAGACCTTGCCGTGATCACAAAGGGTAACAAAAGGCCTAGCTGTGATGATGAAATCCTGCTTCATTTCTCAATTTGTCACATTTACATGTTGACAATAGGTACTCCCCTAACAGCTGGAAATATTAAAAGAGCTCAGCGTGCACTGTTAACATTCGCTGGAGCAGGAGCCCAGACACAGCGCCTGGCTGCACCCCTTCCACGTGGCTCAACAAGCTGGTTTGAGGGCCCTGTGCCCTGCCTCTTTTGGGGCCCAACATTGCTAATTAAAGTCATCTCATGGTGCATGCCACCTCCTTCCAGTCTCTGCTCAGATGCCACGTTCCTTGTCGTGCGTGCGAAGCGGCTTCAGTCATGTCTGACTTTTTGCGACCTCACAGGTTGTAGCCCACCAGGCGCCTCTGTCCATGGGATTCTAGAGCCGAGACTACTGGAGTGGATTGCCGTGCCCTCCTCCAGGGGATCTCCCCCACCCAGGGATCAAGCCTGAATATGTTGCATTGGCAGGCGGGTTCTTTACCGTGAGCACCACCTGGGAAGCCTATTTTGTGTGTTTTAAATCACTGGTCTCCAACCTTTTGGACACCAGGGATCGGTTTTGGGGAAGACAATTTTTCCACAGACTTGGGTGGTGGTGGTGGGGAGGATGGTTTCGGGCTGATTCAAGCTCATTCCATTTACTGCACACTTTATGTCTATTTTGTGGCAATTTCAGGCTCTTTAGCCTTGACTTTAAGGGTAGGGTTCGCACCCCTACGAGAGTCTAACGCCACCACTGATCTAATAGGAGGCAGAGCTGATAGTAATGCAGGCAATGGGGAGCGGCTATAAACACGGACGAATGCCGACCCGTGGCTCCAGGGCTTGGTGAGCCCTGGTGTAGATAACTCCCCTCCCCAACCCCTCTCTTGTTATCTCTAACTGTAAGCCTGCTTGGCTTTCCTTCATAGCACCCAGCTCTCCGGCAGGGGTTCCTGACTCACCCTCTTCCCACACCTGCCCAGCAAGCGCAAGCAGTCAGAACTGAACAAGGTTCACTTGTAGAGACGCTCCGCCATTTCTGCGCCTCTTCTCACAACTGCTCTGGGAGAGAGGCCTTTGGATTATCCCTCCTCTATTTTACAGATGAAGAAACCAAGGCTCAGAGAGGTCAAGAGTCTTGTCCAAGGTCACAGAGCAGGTAAGTGGAGAAGCTCAGACTCCAGGCCAGGTCCATCTGATCCTTGAACCCACGACCCCAAACCTCTAGTTAGTTCTGACTTGGCCTGGCCTTTGATGCTCAGCATGATCCGGCCTCCTTGGAAGAAAAGCTATGACAAATCTGGACGTCGTATTAAAAAGCAGAGACATCACTTCGCCAACAAAGGTCTATCTAGTTAAAGCTATGGTTTTTTCGGTAGTCGTGAATGGATATGAGGGTTGGACCAGAAAGAAGGCTGAGGGCCAAAGAATTGATGCTTTTGAATTGTGGTGCTGGAGAAGACTTTTGAGAGTCCCTTGGACAGCAAAGAGATAAATCCAGGTCAATTGTAAAGGAAATTCAACCCTCGGTATTCATTGCAAGGACTGATGATGAAGCTGAAGGTCCAATACTTTGGCCACCTGATGCGAAGACCTACTCATTGGAAAAGACCCTGATGCTGAGAAAGATTGAAGGCAGGGGGAGAAGGGGACAACAGAGGATGACATGGTTGGATGGCATCACCGACATGATGGACGAGAATTTGAGCACACACCAGGAGACAGTGAAGGACAGGAGAGCCTGGCGTGCTGCGGTCCATGAGGTTGCAAAGAGTCGGACACGACTAAGGGAGTGAACGAGAATGACCTGGCCTCTACCTATGCTTCTTGCCTCCCCTCCCACGGTGCTCCCCGCCCATCATCCATCCCTGGTCCCTACACTTCAATGCACCCCAGGACCTCACACCTGCAAGCCACTGCCCCTGCCCCTCCCTCCTTGCTTTCCGCTGCAAGACTGCAGAGACTTCCACGCTTCCTTCAACTCTCAAGGCAAGTGTTCGCTCTGCTGAGGCCCCTGCTTCCCTTGACTCTGCCCTGGGAAGACAAAGGCCTTTTCCACAGTCTCTTTCATGCCACTCCCCTGAGTTCCCTCCACCGCCACACTTCCTCCTGCTCTGTCATTGTCTGTCCGCTGCCTGTCCCTGTGTGTGTCCCTGAGGCTAAAGATGGTGGTCTCTCCATCCCAGGTGCTGGGCGCAGTGCCTGGCACACAGCAGGCACTTGGGAACCACAGGGCAGCTTGACTAGAGGGCTCACAAAGAAGGTCAGGAGTCAGACAGACATGGTCGGAGCTCCAGCTCTTCCCTGTACCAGCTGTGTGTCCTTGGGCAAGTCACTCCACTTCTCTGAGCCTCAGTTTCTATATAAGTAAACTGTTGTGAGAATGCGTAACATAATTAAAGGTAAAGAGCTCGCCACAACTATTAGCTCTAATAATGATGATGTCAGTTGAATCATTTATTTATAAATAATTGCATCTGGCCACAGGTGGCAGGGCTGTAGACTAAGTGATGGTGGTGGTGGGGGGGTCAGGTGACAGAAAAAAGTCCAGGCTGGAAGGCCAAGTTTGACATCCAGAATGGGAAAACAGCCAACCAACAGGTGGCTACCCATGCAAAGAAGCAGGTATTGGTTGTTCCTGTGCCTCACAGACAGGTGGACCACAGGGCAGGGCATCCAGGACCTGGAGAAAGTCTAACTCCACGACAGCAACAATAAGATATCTCTGAACCTAGGGTCTGGGTTAGAACTACCCACACAGAATCTGGGGAACTGGCAGAACCAATGGAAATGCCCAACATGAATGGGCTGGGTGCTTACCAAGCTCTTTCCACGCATTATCTCATTTCATCTTCACAGCAGCCTTATAAGCTGATGCTATCAGCGTTTCACTTCACAGAGGAGGACACTGAGGCCCAGAGAGGTTAAGAAACTTGCCCAAAGACACACAGCCAATGAGTGGAAGAGTGGGATTTGAACCCAGGTGGTCTGGTTCCAGAGAACTGCCTCAACCCCTCCTGGCCCACATCAGGAGGCCAGGGCAGAGCTAGCAGGTGGGGGTCCTGGGGCCCAGAGCGGAGGAAGGTTGCAGGAGCCCGGAACTGGGTGACCCCTACACCAGGGGTCATGAGCCCGGGGCAGTTTCTGCACACCGTGGGTTGTCTCGCTGCACAGGAAGCACTTCCCCTCGGAGCCCAGCCAAATGCAGCTTGGTGGGTTCCAGCACATACACTTCCCCTACCCTCAGACCTACCAACAGAGCAGAGAGAAACCGATAAGAGTCCTATGTCACCGGCGAAAATGCCTCCAAATTGCCTTCTTCGTGAACTGTACAAATTTGCATCTTAATGAGACTTCATGGAATACAATGACCAGACCCCAAGTTTTCTCTCTCTGATTGAAGCAAGGATGCTGCTGAGACGGACCAGAAGCTAAAACCTGCGGCTGAGGAGAGCCTGTCTGGGTTTTCCCTGCAGGAAATCTCGCACTTGGAAAAGGGGGGGTCAAGGTGCTGGGCGGGGGCGCTGGCAGCTTCACGGGTCCAGACCCGAGCTGGGGTTTGGGGAGGCCTGGGCTGTGGATCGGGGCTGCCCGGCTCCACCTCTGACCAGCAGTGTGACGTGCCCTCTGTGACCCTCAGTTTTCCCACGTGTAAACAGGATGGGTGGCTCAGGGGAGCAGACGAGATCACACGCATGACCGTCTGGCGCACGCGTGTTCTCTTTCTCCGGGCCCTCTCCACACGCACCTCTGAGACCTTGGAAAACTCTAAGCTCCTTCTTGCTTCAAGGGCTTTGAAGTGCTGTTCCCTCCGCTCAGATCACCTGGCCCCTCCCTCTGCCTGGGTAACACCTACTGATGCTTCCCACCTCAGTTCAAACACCACCTCCTCCAGGAAGCCTTCCCCAGCCTAGACTAAACTCTTCTAACAACATTTACCTGCAGGGAGATGTCATCAGGGCCCCCTCCCCTCCTAGACACTGAGCTCCACGAGCGTGGGGAACACGTTCATTGTGTTCTCCGTTGTTATCTCCAGCACAGGCTCAGGGTTCATCCTGTGGTAAGCCCTTAATTCATACTCGTGGAAATGGATGAGTGGGTACATCTCGCTGAGCCTCAGTGAGTGCACCTGTCAAATGGGAATCATGACCCCATCCTCCTCACGGTGTTATGAAATGATTAAACGATTTCTGGCGTGTAGTAGGTCCTCGAGAGACCATCTCCCCACCCTCCCATTCCCTCTGATCAAGGAAGAGGCAGAACAGGAGTGGAGCTGGCTGCAAGAGTGGCCGCACCCTGGGTAGGGGGGCAGGGAGCCCCGAGTGGCCAACACTGCCAAGGTTCGGGCTGCTGAAAGCTTAGAAATGATCTGGTTAATTGGTTCCCAAACAAAAGCTCTTTTAGAAATCTTTCCTGCATGAAATAATTCCATCCACCACCAAAGTCCAGGGACTAAGACTCTACTTTCCCAGCTTTGAATGGCTCAAAGGCACACTTGGTGTGTTCCATAGCAGTCTCACGGTGAGAGCACAGAGCCGAGCCACCGTGTCGAGGCAAATCCAGCAGAGACGGAGGCGGCCTGGGCGGCAGGTAAACGATTTCCTCTGACTTCCCAAAATGTTAACAACAGCCCTGCAGGCTGAGCGCAGGGGCCCCCGTCTACAACCACTGCGTGACTACCTGAAGGGGACAAGCCTCCGCTCTGATTTTTCCAGGACAAGCTCCCTGTGGGCAGCTCAGGGGACTCAGGACAAAGTCTAGGTAGGAGAGGTTTCTTCCCCAGGTCGGTTCCCTCTCTTGGGGACAGTGATGGCCTGGTGACATCTTCAATTTACAGATGACCCTTAACCAACAAAGCCTGAGGTTGCATTGATTTTTTTTTTTTTAAGCCTGTTTCTCAGAAGCCCGAATCAGACATTAGGTCCTTACAAGCCTCTGGAGAAAACCCCACCCCCACCCCAGCAAAGTGCCCTGTATCCTGCCTCCTCTGGCGGGCTCCTCTCCCACGTGGAATTCCACCCTTCCCCTGCCCTCCACCATCTCCCCTGCCCACCTGCCTGGTCTGTGCTGTGCTTAGTTGCTCAGTGTGTCCGACTCTTCGCGACCCCATGGACTGCAGCCCTCCAGGCTCCTCTGTCCATGGGATTCTCCAGGCAAGAACAGTGGAGTGGGTTGCCATGCCCTCCTCCAGGGAGTCTTCCTCACCCAGGGATCGAACCCACATCTCCTGGGTCTCCTGCACTGGTGGGTGAGTCTTTTACCACTGGGGTTGGGGGAGGCCCTCAGTATATAACCCTATCTATCAAGTAAGTACTTTCTTCCCTAGACCTTGAGAATCCTGGTGGATACGAATGTGTCTAAGTCCCTGGGATGCACAGCCCAGCACATGGCAGGCCCTCAGTATACAATGCTATCAAGTTATGGACCCTCTTTGAGCTGGAGATCTAGCCCAGCCTTCCCATTTTACAGACAAAGAAGCTGAGCCTCAGAGCCAGGAGACAATTCCTCAGCCCAACAGACGGCTTTAGGGGAGACCTCCTCTCCCTTATGAGCTGGGAAGTAGCAATATTAATATTAATCTACCCATCTTTCCATGGAGAAGGCAATGGCAACCCACTCTAGTGTTCTTGCCTGGAGAATCCCAGGGATGGGGGAGCCTGGTGGGCTGCCGACTATGGGGTCACACAGGGTCAGACACGACTGAAGCGACTTAGCAGCAGCAGCAGCAGCATCTTTTCACTTCGAGTCCAGTGCTTTTTCAAGCACCTACTATGTGCAAGGTACAACACAGGGCTACAGAAATGATGAGCGTCAAGCCACAGGGAGAGAAGATGCAAGCAGGGATCATGGAGCCACACAGACAAGAACCCGGAGGAGGGAGAAAGGAGGCTTTGTGGAGGAGCGGCACCCGAGCTTTGCACAAAGAGCTCACGGACCATCAGAGCTGGAGCTGGAGCCCACATCCCTGCTGCGCTGTCCACCTGCTCTCAGACTGCACTGTGCCTCCAACACGTGGTGTAACTGTTGGGCTGACTTAGGCTAAAAGGAACAGAAAACCCCAACTCACTTGGTGGAAGTGATAAGTGTCTTCTCCCTCTAACAAGAAGTCCTGAGTCAGGACAGCTCCAGGGTTGGTGAGCTCCGCTCTTCGAGAATGTCATCAAGGACTCTTTTGCCACCTTTTGGCTCTGCTGTGCCCAGTGTCTCTAAGGAGTGTGCTCAGATCACTTCCTGGTTATGAGACACAGGCCCAGGCCCGGAGGTCACACCCAGGCATGACAACATCCTGCTCTCTGACTTTCTTTCAGAAGATCAAGGAATCTTTCCTAGAAATACATGGGACTCCAGCCCCACCAACTTTCCTAACGTCTCAAGCCCTAATGTCTCACTACCGAGTGAATTGCCAACAATGGGGGTAGATTTCCCAGGAGTGGCTGAGTTAAGAACAGGGTCACCTTCCCTGAGGGTTAGTTACTCAAAAAATGAGGGTTCTACTTGCCAGGAACCAGGGGGCTGACTGCCAATTGTGATTATGACACTTACCGACCACAGTGACTGTGTGTCGGGTTCCTTATCTGGGGGTCATCAGAAACGGAGCAAACAATGGTGGCAGGTCTTCAGCCAGGCACTGTCTTGGATCCACAGCAGCACCTAACAATTATGCCTGGGTCCCTGCCATGGGCCTGGCTCCATGCCGGGCAGGGGGGATTGTGATGGGCCAGATAGACAGTCCTGTGCCCAGGAGGGGAACAGACAGGTGAACGGGCAATTACCACACAGCAAGACGAGTGCTATGGTGGTGAACGGGAGAGCCACAGATGCTGGGGAAGTGGCTCACTCTGCCCAAGACAGGAAGGCTGTAAGCAGAGAAGGCTTCCTGGAGGAGGCATAGTCCAAACCGTGACCTGAAGGAAAAGTGAGAATTACCCAGGCAGGGAAATGTGGGCGAGAGGAAATGTGGGCACTGAAGGCAGAGGGAAGAGCGTATGCAAAGGCCCTGAGTTGAATGACTTGAGTATCCCCTAGGGCTGGCGGGATGCTTCACGAATAAGCACAGGGTCTGAAGTCACCAGTAAGCGGGAACAGGACTGCAGGCAAGCTGCTGAGACTTCAGTGCCTGAACTATTTCAGGGGTAATAATGTCAAAACAGATCTCACAGGGTGGGTGTGAGGCTCAAATAAGGTCTTGCCTTTATAACGATCACACCACTGTCCAGTATTGTAATTATCTTATTATGAGGCTTGGATCCTACAGTGAAGAGCTGACAGCAGAGGCATGTGGGGGGCTGGCCTTCCCCTTGGGACCCCCCGGGCAGGTGGCCTGGGCTTTCGCCACCGCATATGTGGCCACCAGCCACATGTGCCTGGGGAGACCTTGACTGGGGTGGGTCTGAGTTGAGAGCTGCTGTAAGTTGAAGAGCATACGCTGGAGTTTGAAGAATTAATCCTTGCTCCCTGGCCACCATGTAAAATGGCTCATTCAAATTTCTTTATGTTGATTCCATGCTGAAATGATAAGATTGGGAGTATACTGAGTTAGATAAAATGTGTTATTGAAATGAAAGGCATTTCTTTTTCCTTTTTAAAACGTGGCTACCAGAGAGGCTTCCCAGGTGGCGCTAGTGGTAAGCAACCCGTCTGCCAACGCAGGAGACTTAAGAGACACAGGTTCGATCCCTGGGTCAGGAAGGTCCCCTGGAGGAGGGCATGGAGACCCACTCCAGGATTCTTGCCTGGAGAATCCCATAGACTTAGGAGCCTGGCAGGCTTCAGTTCAGAGGGTCACACAGAGTCAGACACGACTGAAGCAACTTAGCATGCAGCACCAGATGTGTGCTGTCACATGTGTGGTTCAAGTAGATTTCTATAATATCAGATGGTGCTGGGCTAGGCATGACATCCCACTGCAGATGTAAAGAAACAAAAGTACAGGCCCATTCAACGACCCCGCCTGGTCTGTGGCTGAGAGGATGCAGCGGGGACAGGGATCCGGTGCCAGCTCCATGACCTTCGCTCATCGGCTCACACTGCTCTCTGCACAAGCCCCTCCTCTGACTCTAGGGAGCTCACTTAGTGTCGCTTATGTGGATACGCTCCTCACCCTACTCGGCTCTCCTGCTTTTGAAGCTCCAGACTGTCTTCAGATGGACCTATCTCCTCCCAGGCTACCTGCTTCCTCTTTGCTTAATGAGCCCCATTTCTTGGAACTGTTGACAAGTGATGCTCCCGACAGAGCAGGAGGGAGGGCAGAGGTGTAGAAAGAGCCCACGGCTATTGTGTGGGAAGGGAACCAAGCGCTGAAGTCACATGGGCTCTGCAGTCAGCCCAGGGGTGGGAGGAGAGCATCTGCGCTGGGTCTAATCTGACCATGGACCCACGAGGGCCCTAAACAAGCACAGACACCCGTGGGTCCAGGGCACAGCGTCCAGGGCCCCTTGACGGCTGCTGCCGTGTCACCACTATCTGTTCGGGGATATCTCCAGGGGCAAGTCTCAGATGCCGGGGACTCAATCCATCTGAGCTGTCTCATCACCTGTCACAAATTCAGCAGACCCCTTAGTCTGCTCTGAGATAACTGTGCATTTCCAAAGGGGCTCTCCTCCTGTGGACATTCTCTCCCCAACCCTTCTACCCCCGACTTCCCTCACCTTCCACCCCCCACAAGCCCCCCACCACTACAGGGCAGGATGGAGGTGTGGGAGAGTTAACCAATCCCGCAGAGGAATGCTCAACCGGCTTCTGGAGACCAACCTCAGGCGTGGTCCCCAGTGCCTCGGGGGGTCCCCAGGAGGGCCAAGGCTCCCTTGCCCGCAGCAGTACCGTGTGTGCTCACAGCTTTCATAAGTATCCTCCTTTCCCACTCAGCTTCCTCATCATCCCCTTACTCCAAATCCTCACTGCAAGGTCTGCTCTGGGAACAAGGCAAACTAAGTCGTCATCTTTCCCCCGAAACTGCTCCTCGTTCCCGGATTGTCCTGCCCTCCTCTCAGACGCTGTGCCATCTGGAAAACAGGAAGCCAACTTTGATTTCTGTCCCCATCTCACCCGCCACGTTCCAACCATCTCTAAGTACTGCCCATCCTACCTCCTAAATGTTTCCCAATTCCATCCACTTTTCCAGATCACTTTGCCGCTGCTTCTGGGTCACCTCACCATCGTCTCTCTAGCCTTCTGAATTCCTGCGGCAAGCCCCCAATCCATCCAGATCTGCCAAGCCCAGGCCCACGTATCCAAACACCTGGACAACTCCTCCCACAGGGTCCCTCAAGGCTGGCATCTCCCAACCTCCTCCAGGGCACCTGGTCTATGGCTGGGTGCCCGCCCCCCAGCTGCACACCTATAAAGCAGGAAGTCCTCCCCAGGCGATTTCTTTCCGCATCATCCTGCTTCTGCCTTGTGAAGTTCTTACACATCAACCCTCTCCTTTCTTTTTTCCCCGTCCCTGCCTTGCTTTAGGCGGCAGGAATGCTATGATCCTCTCCTAACTGGTCTGCCCTCCTCCTGTCTTGCCCTCTCTCATCCCTTCTCTTTGTTGTTGTTACAGGGATTGTCCTAAGACACCATCATGCCAGCATCCTGGTCCACTCCTCACTGCTCCCCACGTCCCACAGGGTAAACTTGGTCTTTGACATGAAAGACCCCTTACAATTTGGTTCCAAAAACCTCAACTCCCACATCCATCCCCCAAATCCATGACTGCAACAGCCCCAGTCCATTTATACTCTTTCTTGCTAGGGCTCCGTGGCCATTAGGGCTGGACCTAGAGGTGGCATCTCCCTTGAAAGCCCCGTCAGCTTGGTAGGAAGCCCCCACTCCCCTCTCCTCCACCCCAGAGAACGCCACCCACCACCAGCCACCTGCACATTCACCCCAGAAACCAAGCAAAACCAGATGTCCAATACAGAATGCCGATTGTTAGCATAATAAGAGATGGGCTCCAAGTCATTCATCTACTTTTGTCCTCCCATTCCTCCATTAAATAAAATCCTGGCAGCAGGACAGAATGGGAATTAGATCTGAGGGGAAAATGTCTGGAGCATGAGGAATTGGAAAGGGAGGGTGGGGAATGGGAGCTGGTTTGGGTGGCACTTTGTGAGGAGGGCAGCGAGCAAGCACTGTGGGCATGCAAGGCAGAGGCTGTGCAGGGCAGATGGGGTGCCCAAGGTGGGAGAATATGCAAGGTGGAGGGTGTGCAGGGCAGATGGGGTGTGCAATGTGGAAGAATATGCAAGGCGGAGGGTGCACAGGGCAGATAGGGTGTGCAATGTGGAAGAATATGCAAGGCGGAGGGTGCACAGGGCAGATGGGGTGTGCAAGGTGGAAGAATATGCAAGGTGGAGGGTATGCAAGGCAGATGGGGTGTGCAAGGTGGAAGAATATGCAAGGTGGAGGGTGTGCATGGCAGATGGGGTGTGCAAGGTGGAAGAATATGCAAGGTGGAGGGTGCACAGGGCAGATGGGGTGCCCAAGGTGGAAGAATATGCAAGGCGGAGGGTGCGCAGGGCAGATGGGGTGCCCAAGGTGGAAGAATATGCAAGGTGGAGGGTGTGCAGGGCAGTTGGGGTGTGCAAGGTGGAAGAATATGCAAGGCAGAGGGTGCGCAGGGCAGATGGGGAGTGCAAGGTGGAAGAATATGCAAGATGGAGGGTGTGCAAGGCAGATGGGATATGTGAAGTGGTAGGGTGTGTGAAGAGGATGTGCAAGATGGAAGAATGTGAGTGGTGGACATTGTACAAGGTAGATAGGGTGTGCGAGGTGGAGGGTGTGCAGGAACAGGAAGTGTGAGGGCACAGGGGACCAGCCGCAGCTCTCAGGACCTACAGCTTTGCAGAAGTGTGGATCTCAGGTCCCCCCAGGTCCCTGGGCTACAGATAGAAGAGGCTACAGGTAGTGAAGGAGGGGAATGACCGAGGGTCCTGAGGGGTATCTGGATGAGTGAGGATTTAGCTACAGAGTGGGATAAATGATGCTGAAAGGCAAGCAGACTCAGAGAGCAGCATCTCCATTTTCCAGGAACGTCATGAGGATTGGGGTTGAAAACTCAGCTGCAACCATCAGCTAATAAAGGCAGCGCAAGGACTTTCCAGTCACCTGTCCAATGTGGGCCTCCCTGCTCTGTCCCTAGGGGCTAACACCTCAGGGTTAGGAACTGTGCAGATATGAGGGAAGCCTTCAGGGAGCAGTCTTTTTCTAAATTAATTTTGTGGCTGCAGGTTGTGACCCCACAACATAAACATATACTGCAATACTTTTAAAGATGATCTTCAAAGGGCACGCGTACGGTGATACCCAGCAGTTACAACCGTGAAGTCATGCTTTCCAGAAATGATGACTAAATTGGGTCGCATTTCTTTTTTATTGAATCCACCAGGTGACTGCTATAAACATCCAAACTAGCACTGAGGTCATTTTAAGATAATGTGCCTTTCCCAGACAGTACTTTTGGTTCAAAACAAAATAATTTATAGAGCATCCTATAAAATGAAAGGTTTTATGTGGACCTTTCCTAGGGCGTAGTTTTAGGTAGAAAAATCCTTGCCTATAACATGCCAGGCCTGTACCTGGCCCTGAGGTCATGCAGGGTCCCAGCTTCAGGAAGCTCATGGTACAGAAGACACGCATTGAGAAATGGAAAAAAGTCAAGGCAGATTATAGGAATGTATAAAAGTGTCTTAATCCAGTGCTTCTCAAACTTAAATTGCACATGAATCACTTAGTAAAATATAGATTCTCCAGGCTTCTCTGGTGCTCCAGTGTTAAGAATTCACCTTGAAATACAGGAGACGCAGGATCGATCCCTGGTCAGAGAACTAAGAACCCACATGACTCGGGGCAATGAAGCCTGTGCACCACAACTAAACAGAGTCCGTGCATCTCAATGAAAAATCTTGCAACAAAGATCCCACGTGCTGTCACTGAGACCCAATGCAGTCAAATAAATGAATAAATTTTAAAAAATGAGTTAGACTTTATGAACAAAAATACACATTCTCAATGAGTAGGACTGGGGTCGAGTCCAAGATTTTGCATTTTTAACCAGCTCCCCAGGTGATGTCGATGCTGCCGGTCCGTGGACCACACTTTGAGTAGCTGAATGGCTGCTTGTGATTTGGGATATAATTCCCTATAATAGCATCATATTTGTTTCCAAAAGGGCAGCGTCTCAAACATAATACATGGGTCGATATCATCACCGACTCAAAGGACATGAATCTGAGCAAACTCTGGGAGACAGTAGAGGACAGAGGAGCCTGGTGTGCTACAGTCTATGGGGTCACAGAGCATCAGACATGACTTAGCAACTGAACAGTAACAACGACAATGAAAAGCAAAAGCTCTGAAAGGCTGGGAGGGGTGACACGAGGAGGCTCAAGCTGCTGTTCCTGAGGGGCACCTACTGTGCGGTAGGAGAGGAAACAGACAAGTTTCCATCCTGCAGGCGTGAGCAGCTGAATGGAGGGAGACAAGTAAAAATCAAAGACTCCTCATACACACAAATGTAAACGCGCATCTGGGACAAAGGTTGTGAGAGTCTGTAAGAGGGAGCATGACCTGGCTGGGGAGGTTGGGGACAGGGGAAGGAGGGAAGAGTGAAGGCCCAAGGACCAAGGGGACCTGGATGAGGCTGGGCAGAGGGGTGAGGCCCCTACGCAGGGGCCGACCACGCAGGACTTAGAGAAGTTTCACCTCCATGCTAAGAGTGTGAGGGGCTCCTGAAGTGTCTTACCCAGGAGGAAGAATATAATCAGATTTGCATTGTGAAAAGATCGCTCTGGTTGCAGTGGAGGATGGGCTGGAGGGGCCAGGGCATGTCTGTCCCTTGGGAGGCACAGGGCCTGATAGAGACAGTATTTAGTCTCTCTCTTGGTGGCAGAAAACTCTCAAGCTACGGATGGCCGCTTTCTGCCCCATGGATGCTGGAAGCAGGACAGTCGGTCTGCTCAGACACACGGGACTGAATCGGACACCCAGGAAGTAACTGGGGGAGAGAGGTCTTGCAGAGGAGGACCTGGGGGCTGGGCCTCTGCTGTACTCCGGCTTCTGGTTCCAGCCCTTCCTGAAGGCTCCTCTGCAGCCTTGCCCCTATTTCTTGGACTGTCTCTGTATCCTTATGAAGAGTTCCTTGGTTGAGGAGGTTTCTGTTCCTCGCAACCCTGAGAGTCCTCGAGAGCTCAGCAGCGCACTTGCCCTGAGGCTTTCACAAGTGCGAGAGCACCACCCAGGCGGTAGCAGCATCCCAGGATTAGAGTCTCCAGACGCCCCATAATTTGAGCCAATGGCACTGTAAAGTCACTAAGTTCTGGAGAATCCACGCTGGTTCCTGAGCTCCAGCAGGGACCACGAGGTGGTTCCCACCCACTGTGCTGCGGGGGTGGGAGTTACGGCCAAGCCAGGAGCGGGAAGATGGGGGCACTGGGCGGCCAACGGACTACGTGCTAGAAATGCCTGGACGTGGTCCCAGTGGAAGCACAGCCAGGCTTTGAAGGTCCACCTCCGGCCCTGTCCAGCCAGCCCCATTCAAAGCCGTTCACGGTTTCTCCTCACGTCGGGGGCTTGGGTTTGATTTACAAGGGACGGGGAGGAACTGTGAATCTTTTCAAAAGGAACAACAAACTTGCAGGAAGCTTCGAGGTCCAGGAACCACTTGTTACAGTGTCCTGCTCTCTTTGGTGACAGGGGAGGAGATTCAGGATCTGAAAGATCGCCTTTGAAAAGAAAACATCTTGAAGGAATGTCAAATCGACCTTTGAAAGCTACCAAGATGATGTCTTGTTAATCAGGAAATTCATTTCTTTATCTCGAACACGGGATAATTCTCCTCTTGATATGACATCTTGAGGATTAAATATGGACATTCGGGGTATCCTAAAGTATGCTGTGGGCTTCCCAGGTGGTGTGAGTGGTAAAGAACTCACCAGCCAATGCACCAGATGAGACACAGTTTCGATCCCTGGGTCGGGGAGATCCCCTGGAGAAGGACATGGCAACCCACTCCAATGTTCTTGCCTGGAAAATCTCAGGGACAGAGGAGCCTGGTGGGGTGCAGTCCATGGGGTTGCAAAGAGTTGGCCATGACTGACCCCACTTAGCACATAGCCCAACAAAGTATGCTGTGAAGATAAATGCTGATAAACACAGTGATTCTTTTCTTTTTTGTCTCACATAAAGAAAATTGCTGTTTTTATGGTTATGCACATATTTTAAAGCATATTAGGGAGAAAAAGCACCTCAAGCCCACAGTTTCATGGCTAGTATTGCTCAGGATGAGGCTTAATTTGAAAAATGAGTTGAGGATACACGACAAGGCCCTGTTGTAAAGCACAGGCAACTGTAATCAAAACTGTAATCAAAATGGAAAGGAATATGAGAAGGAATAAATATGCATAACTGAGTCACTTTGCTGTACAGAAAAAATTAACACAATATTGTAGATCAAATATTCTGCTGCTGCTAAGTTGCTCAGTTGTGTCTGACTCTTTGTGACCCCCAAGAACTGTAGCCTACCAGGCTCCCAGGCTCCTCTGTCCGTGGGATTCTCCAGGCAAGAATAACTGGAGTGAGTTGCCATGCCCTCCTTCAGGGGATTTCCCCGACCTAGGGATTAACCCGTGTCCCTTACATCTCCTGCACTGGCAGGTGGATTCTTTCCCACTAGCGCCACCAACTATACTTCAACAAAATTTTAAAAGTTACTGGAAAATTTCATCAGGCAGCTTATAATGTTACCTAACTTTCTAAAATAAAAAATACTATATGTTGGCAGAAAAACAGTGAGTGGACTTATGAAGTATTGGGTTGGCCAAAGATGTTCTGTGACATCTTATGGAAAAACTCAAAGGAACATTTTGGCCGATGCAATAACTGAGTGGACAATAGTGCATTTCAGTTCAGTTTAAGGCGAAGGGCGTAGATTCAAGAGCACCGGGGTGGAGGGAAGGCAAGCATCTGGCACAGAACCTCGTATGGACCAGGAGCCCCATCGTGACAACCACCATATCACAAGTACCTGCGCCATCGCTAGTCCTTCTAACTGGCAGGTAAGAATTATCCTTCCTATCTTAGAGTTGATAACGGGAGGCCCAGAGAAATGAGAATACTCACCAAATGCACACAACTAGAGAGCGCCAAGTTTGGGTATTTGAACATAGATCTGCTTACCTTCGCACAGAGTCAGACACAACTGAAGCGATTTAGCAGCAGCAGCAGCTGCTTACCTTCAGCTCCCAATTTCCCTAACTGCAACACATCACCCTTAACAATACATCATTTTCTCTCTTCTCTAGAAAACACAAGCGTCTTTCAGAAGAGACCTCATAAAGCCCCCAGGTTTGGGGCCTAGTCTATTTTACCCCAACCTATATACTTACACTACGTATCTGTTTGCATTTGTGCTTGGGCAACTGAGAGTTGGACCATAAAGAAGGCTGAGCACAAAGAAGAATTGATGCTTTTGAACTGTAGCGCTGGAGAAGACTCTTGAGAGTCCCTTGGACTGCAAGGAAATCCAACCAGTCCATCCTAAAGGAGATCATCCCTGAATACTCATGAGAAGGACTGATGCTGAAGGTGAAGCTCCAATACTTTGGCCATGAGTTGTGAAGAGCCAAGTCACTGGAAAAGATCCTGATGCTGGGAAATATTGAGGGCAGGAGGAGAAGGTGGTGACAGAGGATGAGATGGTTGGATGGTATCACTGACTCAATGGACATGAGTTTGAGCAAACTTAGGGAGATAGTGAAGGACAGGGAAGCCTGGCATGCTGCAGTCCATGGGGCTGCAAAAGGTCGGACACGACTGAGCGACTGAACAACGAAAACAAACTTCTACTGAACCAACAAACTTTAAGACCAGCCCTTCCTGCCATGTGACTGACCTACTGCCCCACCCTTGGCAGGCCCGGGGGGCCTAGCCTGGGGCAGCTTGGCCTGGGGCAGCGTGTGACGGCTGTCTTTCCTCACTATTGGGCGGGAAGAGCTCAGGCCCGAGTGAAGACTAGGGAAGGGGCAGAGGCCTTGCATTCTGGTCTAACTGTGCTCACCTGGGGGTCCCGGGGGTCCAGGTGCGTTGCTGGAGTCACGGTTGTGGAACGACGCTCTGCTCAGCGTCCTCTGCGCACTTATGTTCCCCCTGGGGGTGTGCAGGGCATGAGTGGGTCTTCCTGGGCCACTGACTAAGCACTACGGGAATCACACCCTTCTACCAACATCTGCAGTTTCCCAACGGTTCCCCATATGGCACCAAAGACATTCCTGCCTTTCTCCCTACACTCAGCCACTCCAGAGGCGCAGGCTTCCTGATGTCTCTCCTCCGATTACATGGGTTCTCACTATTCTCACTCCCTTAGTGGGCATTTTTCACAAAGGGTGCATATGTGTTTAAATTATCGTCATAATACCATTCCATGTAAGTAGTTAACTTCTGTTTCAGCCAAACAACAAGCTGTTACACATCCTGGACCACTGAGCTCCCTGAGAATTGCCCACAATCCATCTACTGCTGCCCAGGGTCCCATTAGGGTCCTGGCTGATGTGGATGGAGCCCTGTGCCCCCAGCACTATTTTAAGACCATGTATGCATTAGCTGACTTTTTCTTAAGGTACGATTGCCTTCCCATTTTACAGATGAAGAGACTGAGTCTCAGAAGGGTTGAATGACCAGATTATGAGTGCAGAGCTGTGCCCATCACCAACAGGCTGGTCTATGGCAAGAGCGCATCTCCTGAATCTGGAAGGATCACAGGTTTATCTGAGAGTAAAGAGATCTGGGCTGCAGTTACACAGAGTGGTGTGACCTTGGACTATTTACTCCTTCCTCATCTGTGCAAGGGGGACAAGGCCTGCTCTGCTCACTCAGAGGGTTCCTGTTAAGCTCAGAAGAGGTAACCGATGGGAAAATACTTAGTTTTTGGCAAATGCGTGCATGAAGAGACTGGGACAGGCGGGTGAGTCCAAGGCGGTCATGCCTTCAGGTCGCATTAGGATCTTAGGAGCAGATACATATTCTTCGGTGGGCTCCTGCCCAAAGCCCAGTGTTTGAGGAACGGCTGTGAGGAGCACCGGGAAAGCACCATGAGATCTGAATCGGGACACTTCCCATCTCTGGGCTTTGCCCTCCTCCACCCGAAAGTGAGGGCGTCTCAGAGGCGGTCCCTTCCTATCCCGGTGTTTTACAATGTTGACCCTGTTTCTGGGTTAAAATACTCGTGAAACAGGGAATGGCTTATCTTAGGAATTCTTCTTGCTGGTGGGAGCAAAACACTAGTGATGTGCCTGACAGACATAATGGTGTGTACACAGGCAACACATAAGCAGCCTTTAGAATGGCACTTCTGTCTCCCAAACATCGGCGTCCTGCTAGGGGATCTTGAGCCTGGATGTTCCTTCTCATCAGAAACTAAGGACCTCGCCTTTGTCCCATGAGCCCAGACTCCAACCTTCCCCTTCCAGAATACATTTTCTTGTCTAAGCTCTCTTGGACTTGAAACTAGTTTAGGAGGAAACAGCAACCTTGAAGTCAGACAGACCTGAGGCTGAATCATGATCCTGCAACTTACTAGCTGCCTGACACTGGGCAAGACTCTCTGAATGCTTCCTTGTCTGGGAAATGGACATGGTAACAACTCTCTTACAGGGTGGCAGTGAGGATTAAATGAAACAAAACAAGTTAAGTCCTTGGGCATACAGTAGGCGTTCAATAAACAGTAGCTCTTATTACTGAGGGCTGGGACTGTATTAGTCAGCCTTGGCTAGGTTATGCTGCAAAAACAAACACACCCAAATCTCAGAGGTATAACAAAGCAAAAGTTAATTTCTTCCTCATGCTAAATGGTCATTCCTGGTCAGCAGGGGATTCTGTTCCATGTGGTGACTCCGGGAGGCAGGATGAAGAGGCTCTGTCATCTGATACACAGCTGATTAACACCACATGGGATGCGAGTGCCAAAGGATCTTCAATAGCCAATGAAATGCCATGGACGTGACTATCCTGAACTAGGTACTGGCCCTGATTGGCTGCCAGGGGCTGGGCAATGTAGGGGAGTACACGGAATATTAGATGACACGGAGTCAAACTTTATGCAATACAGAGCCAAATTTTGTCGACCTTTACTTCTCCCCCAGTGCTTAGCATAATGTTATTAGAGAAAGCAAGACATGAGTCAAAAAGAAGCCATCTCTGATGATGTAATAATTTTCTAACTGAAAGACTGTTCTCTCTTTTTCCTTCCATTTTAATCAGATGTTTGTTACTCTTATTATGCAGTTTATCACTGAGACCAGTATTTCAGAAGTTTTATAAATAATGCTCATTGTGAGGAAGTTGGCCAATACCCTTTGAATTAAGAGAAAATCCCAGGTCATGTTTATGCCATGAGTTTACACTTGGGAGGAGGAAGAAAGAGAAGTGGGAATGAGCCTGATAAGGAAAAGATAACAAGTTACTGGCATTTCTTAATATATCCAACCCTCGTCAGGAAACTTAAGTCACCCTGGGGGTAGGTAGGCAGTTGCTGGCATGGAAGTCAGTGCAAGGAAGCAGTATGGCTTGCCCATGGACCTCAAACAAGTCAAGGGTAGGTCAATGTTCCTCCCAAACCTAGCCAGTGTATTAAAAAGCAGAGACATCACTTTGCTGACAAAGGTCCATTTAGTCAAAGCTATGGTTTTTCTAGTAGTCATGTATGGATGCAAGAGTTGGACCAGAAAGAAGGCTGTGTGTTAAAGAACTGATGCTTTCGAACTGTGGTGCTGGAGAAGGCTCTTAGAGTCTCTTGGACAGCAAGAAGATCAAACCATTCAATCCTAAAGAAATCAACCTTGATCATTCACTGGAAGAACTGATACTGAAGCTGAAGCTCTAATACTCTGGCTACCTGATGTGAAGAGCCGACTCATTGGAAAATACCCTGATGCTGGGAAAGATTGAAGTAGAAGGAGAAGGGGGTGACAGAGGATGAGATGGTTGGATGGCATCAGCGACTCAATGGACCTGAGTTTGAGCAAGCTCCAAGAGAATGTGATGGACAGGGAAGCCTGGCGTGCTGCAGTCGATGGGGTCACAAAGAGTTGGACATACCTGCGTGACCAAACTTTCCACACTTTCTCTTCTTCCCAGACCCTGGCGTTCTGCAAGGTCCTCCTTCCTGCCCTACATTCACTGAAATTATCGTGAGTCAGGACTACACGTGGATCCATCTACACAAGAGAATGCCTGAGCGCCGCTGCTGACTGCACCTCATCCCCTATTCTGGGTGGAGAAAGCAGAGCTCAGGAAAGATCCTTTCCCATGGAAGGAATGGCCCATCGCTGGGCTCCCTTTCAGACTCCCAGATGTGTTCTAGTCCTGGCTCCGCTGCACCACTGGGTGACCTTGGACTGGATGCTCCTCTTGGGGCCTCCCTTTATTCATCCGTAAACTCCTTCACAAGCATGAGTGCAGGCTGGGAGGAGGGCTGGGGGACAGGTAGGTGGCTAAGCCATGAACTTGCTCTCCAAGCAGAAGAGTGGGGCACGCAGGGGTCAGGAGGGCTGCCTATGCCAGCAGGCCAGGCATGGACGACAGGGAGGGTGGAGGCCAGTGACCGGGGGGCTGTGGACAGCTCGCGTTCATGCTACGACCAAAGGAGCCAGCTGCCTCTCAGCTCCCGACATGCTTGCCAAGTGGGAGTGTGGGTCCTGTGTTGGCAAAATCTCTTGAATTTTTTTTTCAAGAGAAGCAGGAAAGATAAAATTATATATGAAATGTGAGCAGACCAACCAAATCAACTTCATGTTGCCTGGCTGAAGCCCATGGCCCACGCATTTGCAACTCCTAATGGATGTCAGTGAGAGGACTTTATGACACTATAAGATCATATGATCCTATTTGACCTGATTATTTTTCATACAATCAGGGTTTTAAAAAAAAATGCATTGTTTTACTCTAATAAGAAAAGTATTGCTACAGAAAGTTGCAAGCAGGTATATTCCTTAATTATTCCTAATACCATTCCCCCAAAGTTAACATTTTGATGTATATTTTGGTATATTTCCTACCAGCCTTTTATCTATGCATAAATTATATAAATAATATTATATGTGTGTATATGTTTATGTATGTGTGTATGTATGTATATGCTTTCCAGGTGGCACTAATGGTAAAGAACCCGCCTGTCAATGCAAGAGACTTAAGAGACGCAGGTTTGATCCCTGGGTCGGGACGATCTCCTGGAGAAGGAAATGGCAACCCACTCCAGTGTTCCTGCCTGGAGAATCCCATGGACAGAGGAGCCTGGCAGGGTAATATGTAACATTATATAAATAAAATGTGTAACATGAATCTCTTCTAAAATTGCTAAGTCGCTTCAGTCATGTCCGACTCTGTGCGACCCCATAGACAGCAGCCCACCAGGCTCCCCGTCCCTGGGATTCTCCAGGCAAGAACACTGGAGTGGGCTGCCATTGCCTTCTCCAATGCATGAAAGTGAAGAGTGAAAGTAAAGTCGCTCAGTCGTGTCCAACTCTTAGGGACCTCATGGACTGCAGTCTACCAGGCTCCTCCGTCCATGGGATTTCCAGGTAAGAGTACTGGAGTGGGGTGCCATTGCCTTCTCCACTTCTAAAATTAGGGGGACACTATTTTGGCTGTTTGACTTTGCATCCACTATTTTTTACTTAACATGACATTGTGTCATTATATATTCTGCAAAAACATGACTTTTAATAGCTATATAAAAATTCTATAATACAGATTTACCATAACTTATACATTTAACTTACACCTGAACATTTGAAGGAGTTTCTGATTTTTAAAAATATATATTAATAAAAGGAACATCACTTTTCTTTTATTTCACTTTCACTTTTCAAAAGGAACTGCAATGAACTTTCTCATATATAAATATCTGTTCATATATCTGATTATTTCTTTAGGATAAATTTCCACAAGTGGAATTCTAGGGTCTAAAGGCATTCACATTTTTAAGGTTGTTGATATATATTGAAGGAGTCTTTTGGGCCTAGGAAAGAAAACAACAGTCTCAAAGGCCCTTGCTGAATCATCTAACTTTGGAGAAAACAAAACAGAACTCTAGGTCCCGCCCTGATGCTCCACGCCGCCGGCTGCACCTATCTGGGACTGATCACCCCCTATCCAGAAACTTTCCACCCCCTACACCTGCCCAGAAGACTTGTCACCCCCTGCCCAACTACAAATGCCATCTCAGCTAAAGAATACCCAAAACATCCCGCCTGATGAACGTTTCCCTTACCGCTTCCATAAGCCTCCCTCCAAATATGGAGCCTCCCTGATCCCTCTCTGCCCTCAGCCTGGTCGTTAGGCGGACTGTCGCCCCTCGTTGCCTGAATAAAGGTAACCTACTTCTGTTGCGGTCGTCTTTCCTCTTTCTGCCTCGGCCTGAACTGTACCTTACATTCTTGGTGCCGGGAGAGGGTGAGGCACTGTCTCACTCCTCACTTTCATTGTTTTCTCTTTTCCCGGAGTCTGGGAGCACGAACATCCTCCGAGCTCACTGTTCTGCCAGGGCTCAAGTTCCCCTCGGGGACGCCAGTGCTTTCCTGAGCGGCGCAAGCCTCGGGCTAAGGCTTTATAGGTGCTTTGCGGCCCCCCAGGCCTCGGCTCTGCCCCCGTCCCCGCTCTCTCTGGCGGCCTCTGGAACAGGGAACCCTTGCCATTCGACCGCTCTACACGCACACGCCCCTCAAGCCGGCCCCTGGATTACCGTGGGAACCGGACGGTGTGCCAGAGGCGCCCCCGGCCCAGGGCCACCCTGTAGGCGACGGCGGGGGACGCTCCACCTCGACACAGAGCGCTCTCCTCATGACTCCGATTGTGACTCCGGGTGACAACTCGAGCTCTCAGCAGGAGCCTCTGCGTGCCTTTCCATGATGGGGTCTGGCCAATCTGTCCCCAAAGATTCCCCTCTGACCTGTGTTCTCAAAACTCTCAAACCACTCCCACCACTGAACTCAACACTAACCGATTAAAACAACTCTGTACACAGATTTGGCCTCAATACCAATTAGACTATCAAGACGGCTGGCCTGAAGCCGGCACATTTGACTTTAACATTCTTCAAAATCGCACCGACTTCCTTCATCCGAATGGCAAGTGGTCGGAGGTCCCCTATGCCCAAGCCTTTCGGGCCCTTCGGAGCAGGCCCTCCCTATGCGAGGCCTGCTCCACCCACGAGGTCCTTCTATGCACCTTGCCTCCCAAGCAAAAGGGCTCTTCTTCCTCAACTAACTGCAGACTGCGACCTTCCGCGCCCCTGGAGTTCGACCCCAAAGACGAGCCCCCTCCCTACCCGCCACCCTCTCCTTCCCCTTCATTCGACTCTCCTACTGGCCTGGAAACCTCTCCTGATTCCCCCGTGACCCCGCTACCCCATCTCCCCGACTCCTCCTCCCGTCTTCCTCCCCTGCCCCTTCCACACGGTCATGTACCCAACACGTTTCCCCTGAGAGAGGGGGCAGGACCAGAGGCCCACCCGAGTCCACGTGCCATTTTCACTGTCAGATATGAGCCAGATAGAAGAAAAGTTAGGATCATTTTCTGAAAATCCTACCAGATACAGAAAAGAATTCCTGAGACTCTCCCAGGCCTATAACCTCATGTAGAGTGACGTATATTATATTCTAAATGCCATTCTCACCCCTGATGAGAAAGACCATATCTGGCAAGCACAAAAGCCCATGCTGATCATTTATATAACCAAGACCAGGATAGCCCAGTTGCTGATGAGGCAGCGCCTCAGTTAGATTCCCACTGGACTTACCAGCCCGGTGACCCAGGTATCAGGAGACTCTATCATATGATTACCTGCATTCTAGAAGGAAGCAGTCAGAGAAATCACCCAAGGGGCAGACGAAAATCCAGCCCTAGTCTTGGCACGCCTCGCAGAGGCAGTCCAGAAGTATACCAACCTTGATATCACCACCCCTGCTGGGTTACGCTACCTTCACGTTCAATTCATCAGCCAGTCCGCCCCCGACATCAGACGCAAGCTTCGACAACTAGAAAAGGGCCCTGAGACCCCCCCAAAGAGACCTTCTAGAAGTAGCCTTCAAGGTGTTCAATAATAGGGAGGAGGAGGCTAAGAGAAAAAAAGAACATGAGAGAAAAGCTAAATATGCTTTTTTGGCGGCAGCAAGTAAGGGAAGAGATCAGGCTGGCCCAAGTCATCCCAGAATGGGGCTTAAGACCACCCCCGCCCCGGGCCCTGCTTCTGATGCAACCAGTCAGGACGCTGGGCAAAGGCATGCCCAAACCCGTGGCCCCCCACAAAAGCATGCCCAACCTGTGGCCATTGGGGACAGTGGAAGATGGACTGTCCCCAGGGACGCCCTGGCACCCCGGGGGAGGTCCCCACCTCCTAGACCTGGAGAGTGGACTGTCCCCAGGGACGCCCTGGTGCCCCTAGGTAAATCCCCACTTCTCCCCAGAACCCCAGCCCAACCCCACAAGAGTTGTTCCAATGACAAGGCCCGGGTTCCAGCCCCCCAGCCCGTGTCCCAAACACGAGCTCAGAACTTAGGGTAGACAGGGTGTGGCCGGAAAACAGATCTCTTTTATAGTAGACACTGGAGCCACTTTCTCTCTCTTAACTTCCTACTCTGGCCCAACTCAAGACTCAGAACTCACAATCAAGGGGGTCTCTGGAGTTCCCCTAAGGCCAAAAATCAGCCCTCCATTACTCTGTCAATTTGGAAAATCGACCCTTATATACTCATAATGCCTCGGTGCCCAGTGGCACTCCTAGGGAGAGATTTGTTATCCAAATTGGGGGTCTTTATTACCATATCCCCCCAATACAGTCTCTATATTCTGCATACAAATGGCACCTAGATGGTCCCTATCCCTCACCCCTGACCTTCCCTTGGATCCACCCGCCTTAGACCCCCAAGTCTGGGACACTGATCACCCATCCATAGCCAAACATCGTCCCCCAGTCCACATCACCCTAAAAGACCTGTCGACTATAATCACCCAACAACAGTACTCTCTCACCCCGGAGGCCCACAGGGACTTAAGCCTATCATAGACCGTCTTCTTCAAGCCTCTATCCCAATTCCTACCCATTCACCACACAACACCCCTATTCTGGCAGTAAGGAAGGGATCAAACTCTTGGAGCCTGGTCCAGGATCTGTGAAAAGTCAATGAGGCCATCACATCGACATTCCCAGTAGTCCCTGACCCTTACACCCTTCTGTCCACCATACCCCCGACTGCAACCCACTTCACGGTATTAGATCTCAAAGACGCCTTTTTCACCATCCCCCTCCACCCCCTCTCCCAACCCCTTTTCACCTTCACCTGGCAAGACCGGAAGACTCATGTTTCCCAATAACTAACATGAAGAGTTCTCCCCCAGGGGTTCAGAGACAGTCCCCACTTTTTTGGACAGGCTTTACAAAAGGACCTACAGACACTCGACCTAGCCCCGAGTCATCTCCTCCAATACGTAGATGACCTCCTCCTTTGTAGCCCAAACCGAAAACTCCGCCTCCAACATACTGCCAAATTCCTTGGGGCCCCGGGGATCCTGGGGTTATCGGGTATCCCAATCTAAGGCCCAAATAGCCCAGGCAAACGTCACCTACCTGGGGCTCTCCATATCCCATCAACAAAGAACTATTTCCCCAGATAGAATCCAGGCCTTGATTAACTGTCCACTTCCAAAAATGAAAAGGGAACTCCTGTCTATCCTCGGCCTCCTAAACTTTTTCCGTATCTGGATCCCTAACTTATCCCTCATTGCAAAGCCGCTCTATGAGGCAACTAAAGGATGTCTGGATGAGCCCCTCTTTAGTCCCTCCTCGCTGGCCAATCCTCTTTGTCAGCTCACCCAGAGCCTCCTCTGAGTGCCAACTCTCCACCTGCCAGATCACACCAGACCATTCTTTCTCTTTGCACATTCCAACCAAGGACAGGCCCTGGGACTTCTGTGTCAGCGGGCCGGAGACACCTGGGCTCCCATAGCCTATCTATCAAAACAGCTTGACATGGTGACCCAGGGGTGGCCTCCCTGCATGCAGGCCATGGCTACTATCGCAGCCCTCGTACCCGAAGCAAATAAACTCTCCAGACATGCCCCTTTAACAGTCTGTTCTCCACACACCTTCCGAGACTTACTATCACATTGGACTTTCCTCTCCCTTCCCCCTTCCAGGGTACAGGTCCTACCTGCCTTTCTCCTCGACCCTCAGCCCTCATTCTCCCCCTGCTCTCCCCTTAACCCCGCCAGCTTATTACCCATGCCCTCTACAACAGACTCCCTCCTACATAGCTGCAGCCTAACAGTAGATCTTACCCAAAACCCCTTCCAACATTTAACAGATCAGCCCGTCCTAGACCCAGACAACCCACACTGGTTCATTGATGGCAGCTCTCAAAAATCCCCACCCTTTGCAGCAGGATATGCCATCATCCAGGGGGACCTGACAATCACAGAACCCAGAGAATTGAAGCTTCACCTCTGCCACCTCACACCACCTCCCAACAGGCAGAACTGATAGCTCTCACCAGAGCTTTAACTCTGGCTAAAAATCTAAGGGTTAACATCCACACAGACTCCAAATATGCCTCTAACATACTTCACTCAAACATCCTAATATGGAGAGAAAGAGGTTTCCTATCCCAAAAGGGATCTCCCATTATTAATTCAGACCTGATCCACAAACTTCAAGAGGCAGCACTCTCACCAAACAAAGCCGCCATCCTCCACGGTAGGGGACACCGAAAGGGAAGTCTCCTATCAGCCTGCAACAGTGCTGCAGACCAGAAGGCAAAGGAGATAGCCCTGTCCCATCCTTCCCTCCAGTCCCTGTCATCTTAGCTCTGACTCCTCCAGACCCTCCCACCACCACAGAAATCCTCTCTTATCTACACTCACTTTTTCATCCCTCATCCAAGACACTCCAACAGTTCCTCCGTAACCACTTCCCCATATCCAATGCTGACCAACAATATTTAGGTAACCTTACCCACTCCTGTCAAACATGTCAACGTACTAACCCCAATTCCAACCTTAAACCGACATCCTTTCCAACCACCCATCAAATGTGAGACAGCCTCCCAGCACAGGATTGGCAGGTAGACTTTACTGATATGCCCCTGGTCCGGAGAGTCAGATACCTCCTGGTCCTTGTGGACACCGTTTCGGGATGGGTAGAAGCATTTCCCACTACAAACTAAAGAGCCCACACCGTGGCCCAAATCCTCCTCACAGAAATTATCCCCAGGTTTGGCCTGCCTTCAGCCCTACAGTCTGATAATGGCCCAAAATTTACATCCAAGGTCACCCAACAACTTGTCCAATTCTTACAGATACCCTGGAAATTTCACATTCCATACCGTCCCCAGTCCTCAGGAAGGCAAAAAGGATAAATAGAATAATCAAAGAAACGCTTACCAAACCAACCCTCGAAATACATCTGGATTGGACTAAACTTTTGCCAATTGTTCTCCTCAGAATACGGGCTTTGCCCGGAAAGCCCCTGGGGCTGAGCCCCTTTGGGGTGATGTATGGAAGGCCCATGCTCCTTCCCGGACTCCCCCCGAACCTCCTCCCATACCAAGCTTCTTACACTCCCCTCTGCTGGCGGAACTCTGCAATGCCCTCTGGAAATACATCAACCACAACTTGCCTGCCCCTGGCCCCCAAGCCTCCCTGCCCCCTTTACAAATTGGGGACATAGTCTATCTGTCTGATAATCCCCAGGGTGACCTAACCCCAAAGTGGCAGGGACCATTCAAAATTATCCTCCTTACCCCAACTGCAGCTAAACTCAAGAAGGTCACCTCCTGGGTACACCTCTCTCACCTCAAACGGGTTGCCTCTGACCCTGGGCTGCCCTCCTTTGCTGACCCCTATCAAGTCTCCCTCACAGGACCTACCTCCTTAAAATTCACCCGGCAACAACCTCTGTCGACCATCCAAGAAGACGCTGAATGACCTGGACTCTCTTCAACCTACAGCTGTTCCTGACCCAACTACTACCAGACCTCTGGACCAGCGCCCTCAGGAACCTCCTCCAAAGACCTGACCACACTGGTGTCTCACCTGTGGCTCCAGGGAACTTTCTACAACCTGACTCCAGATGAAGCTGATTTCTTTACTCTCATTCTCTATATCATTTTACATCCTAATGAACACTGTTCCTCCTCAGATTCAAGCAACCACCAACTTGGGGCCTTTTGCCCCTCGCCCTGACTGGCCTCTCCCCGTCTCTCTAACCATAATAGCACTCGTGATCTTAATCCTTGCTATAGGCCTAGTAACTGTCTCCCTCAGGACTGGCCACCTACCCTTCGTCTTTCCGTGGGTATCGCCTGCGTTGCCAGCTGGGTTCCACTCCTAGGCTGTTATTTCCTCTGTGCTGCCTAACTAACAGCCCATGACTCCCCTGTTCCTTATCCTTGCTGCACTCCCAGCCTTCTGGCTACTCCCTGCCCCTGTCTGACATTTATTCCTATGTACATTCCTCATGTTATAATACAGCTCCAAAACCATGCACCATGAACCTTGGGGGTGAGAAGTCCAAATCCTTACTCACTGTTAAAGTACAAAAGAGAGGGAGTTTTGTGAGTTCCTGCCATAAGCCAAATGGAAGAAACATATGTTTTTATCCCATTACCCACTGGGGGTATTCAGACGAGGGCGGGGTACTAGATCAAAATCGAAAAAAGAAACAAGAACAAGTCACAAAAAACATAATTTCCCAGTTACAGGCGACCCCTGAGCCTTATAAATGCCTAGACCTTCTTTCCCAATTATGGCCTCTCCTAAAACCTCCCTCTGGCAACCAACACCTTACCCGCCTTCTCAACTCTTCCTTCCAATTCCTCCAGTGCACACAGCACACATCCCAGTGCTGGACATGCATGTCACTGTGTCCCTCACCGCACACAGCAATTCCCTTACCCTCAGCCTGGCTGTCACCGGGCAACTATACCTCCCCTTCCCAACAGAAAACTACACAACTCACTGGGCCAGTCTCTGACAGTGTCCTGCTCCCAGCCTCTTCAAGCCTAATCTGTATTAACTACTCTAGTCCCAACAAACTCCGCTTTGGTCTTACAAACTCCGCTCCCTCCTTCTGTTCCACTTGGGGTCTCTGGAACAGCATAAAGAATTGCACCAACCCAGGAATCTTCATTCTCTGCGGGACCTATGCATACTCATGTCTCCCCTTGGAGCCCCCTGGACCTTGCATCTTGGTCTTCCTGACCCCGGGTCTAACATTCTTAAAAAAAAAGAGAAGTAGAACAAATAGTCTACCCCCAAGGGGAACTTTCCCGCAGGAAAAGACAGCTGTCACAGCCCCCCTCCTGATGGGGACTGGCACAGCAGCAGCCCTAGGCACCGGGACTGGAGGCATCGCGACCTCTGCCCATTTCTGCGACAAGCTGTCCCAAGGACTTAATGAAGACATGGAGCAGGTAGTGGAGTCCTTCGTTTCAATTCAAAGACAAATTAACTCATTAGCTTCTGTGGCCCTACAGAGTAGGCCAGCCCGGGACCTTCTCACCGCAGAAAAGGGAGGGACCTGCCTTTTCCTAGGAGATGACTGCTGCTATTTTGTTAATGAAACGGGCAGAGTCCAGGGCAGAGTCAAAAAACTTAGAGACAGAATTGAATGCCACAAAAAAGAGTTACAAAACCTTCACAGTCCCCAAAACCTGTTCCAACAGGTCCTCCCTTGGTCGCTTCCTTTCCTGGGACCACTGGAACTTACCATTCTGTTCCTCTTATTCAGACCCTGTCTCTTCAATCTCTTTCAAAGATTTCTCCAAGAACTGATTCGGGTCATCTCTCGAGATCAGGTCAAGACCATTCTTCTTCTCGAGAGCCTCATCCCAAGCTCAGAAAAAGGAGACGCTGGACCCTAGGATGATCCTCCATTCCAGACCCAAAATCATTGCCCCCTGTCCAGCAGGAAGTAGCCAGAGAGATACGGCACCCTTTTCCCCATTTTTTTTTAATGGTTTCAGGGTCTAGAATGAAGGAGTCTTTGGGGCCTAGGAAAGAAAACAACAGTCTCAAAGGCCCTTGCTGAATCATCTAACTTTGGAGAAAACAAAACAGAACTTTAGGTCCCGCCCTGATGCTCCACGCTCCTTGCACCTATCTGGGACTTATCACCCCCTATCCAGAAACTTTCCACCCCCTACACCTGCCCAGAAGACTTATCACCCCCTGCCCAACTACAAATGCCATCTCCACTAAAGATTACCCCAAACATCCCGCCTGATTAACATTTCCCTTCTCACTTCCACAGGCCTCCCTACAAATATGGAGCCTCCCTGACCCCTCTCCGCACTCAGGCTGGTCATTAGGTGGACTGTCGCTCCTCCTTGCCTGAATAAAGGTAACCTACTTCTGTTCAGGTCATCTTTCCTTTTTCTGCCTTGGCCTGAACTATAACTTACATATATACTTAATTGCTTTTCATAAAGGCTATATTACTTATGCTTTCATTATATTCTTATTGCATACTGTCATTTTAAAAACTGAATGTTAATTTGATGAAGTTAAGTGATATTTCATGGTGATCCTAGTTTTACCAGTGAAGTTTGAGCTGTTTGCCCCCAAAATGTTTCCTGGCCTTTTGTATTTATTTTCTGAGTTGTCAAGCTGGTTTTAGAAAAGGCAGAGGAACCAGAGATCAAATTGCCAACATCCGCTGGATCATCGAAAAAGCAAGAGAGTTCCAGAAAAACATCTATTTTTGCTTTATTTGACTATGCCAAAGCCTTTGACTGTGTGGATCACAATAAACTGTGGAAAATTCTGCAAGAGATGGGAATACCAGACCACCTGACCTGCCTCTTGAGAAACCCATATGGAGGTCAGGAAGCAACAGTTAGAACTGGACATGGAACAACAGACCAGTTCCAAATAGGAAAAGGAGTACGTCAAGGCTGTATATTGTCACCCTGCTTATTTAACTTCTATGCAGAGAACATCATGAGGAAAGCTGGGCTGGAAGAAGCACAAGCTGGAATCAAGATTGCCAGGAGAAATATCAGTCACCTCAGATATGCAGATGACACCACCCTTAAGGCAGAACGTGAAGAGGAACTAAAAAGCCTCTTGATGAAAGTGAAAGAGGAGAGTGAAAAAGTTGGCTTAAAGCTCAACATTCAGAAAACGAAGATCATGGCATCCGGTCCCATCACTTCATGGGAAATAGATGGGGAAACAGTGGAAACAGTGTCAGACTTTATTTTTCTGGGCTCCAAAATCACTGCAGATGGTGACTGCAGCCATGAAATTAAAAGATGCTTACTTCTTGGAAGAAAAGTTATGACCAACCTAGACAGCATATTGAAAAGCAGAGACATTACTTTGCCAACAAAGGTCCGTCTAGTCAAGGCTATGGTTTTTCCTGTGGTCACGTACAGATGTGAGAGTTGGACTGTGAAGAAGGCTGAGTGCCGAAGAATTGATGCTTTTGAACTGTGGTGTTGGAGAAGACTCTTGAGAGTCCCTTGGACTGCAAGGAGATCCAACCAGTCCATTCTATAGGAGATCAGCCCTGGGATTTCTTTGGAAGGAATGATGCTGAAGCTGAAACTCCAGTACTTGGGCCACCTCATGCGAAAAGTTGACTCATTGGAAAAGACTCTGATGCTGGGAGGGATTGGAGACAGGAGAAGAAGGGGATAACAGAGGATGAGATGGCTGGATGGCATCATCGACTCGAGGGACGTGAGTCTGAGTGAACTCCGGGAGATGGTGATGGACAGGGAGGCCTGGCGTGCTGCGATTCATGGGGCCGCAAAGAGTCAGACACGACTGAGCGACGGAACTGAATGCTCTCTCAAAGAACCATTTCCTATATTATATGCAGGAAAACTTTGCATCATATATTTGTATAATAGTAAAAAATGAGATGAAAATCTAAATGTCCAGCAACAGGAAAATTTTAAGTCAACAAAGGCACAAGTAGTTGGTGGAATATTATGCAGTTATTAAAATGTGAGGGTAGAGGAGCTTTAGCATTGTGGGAAAACACTCGTGACATGTGTTAAATGAAAAAGAGCAGCTGTAAAACTAAATGTGTACAGTGTTCCATGTTAACAACCACAGAAAAATAGCAATTATAATAGTTGTGTTTAAGGGGTGGGATCTTTGAAGACAGTCTTTTTTTTTGCTTCTATGTTTCAAATCTTCTGTGATTCTGTTCGTAATGTTTTGTGGTTAAGAGAAAAAATACTTGAAAGACATATTTTCAGTTGTCTTTCCAAATGTGTCTTGCTAGTTTCCTTCTGTATTCCTTTTAAAAACGTCCTTATTTGTGTCACAGGAGACAAAACACTTTTGATTTACTTAAATAAATCTGCTGGCACTGTAGTCAACAGAGAAAAAGACAGTTTGTCATTGGGAGCAAGCAGGGCTCACAGTAATGACCTTGAGGGCGGGCTATTCCAGGTCTTTGGGTCCCTTCCTTCCCCACTCCACACCTCTGAGGCTTGGGAAGAAGGAAGGTTCGGAATTGCATAGACTTGAGGGGCCTCCAGTAAATGGTGGGGGAGGAGGAGGGAAAAAATAGGCTGTTTCCATCAGAAAGAGGAAGACTCCTTCCAGACCTCCAGGGTTAGGAATCACCCATGTGAGACCCAGACAGGCACATTCGACAGATGACAAAACGGAAGCACAGAGAGGAAGAATTTTCATCAGGAGAAGCAGACCAGCTCTGTGGGATGCCCAGAGAAACCTTAAATAACAACAACAACATCATCACTGTCACTACTGCTGTTCGAACACAGGACACCTTCCAAGCAGGTTCCTTTTGGATGGCTGTGCTGATCTTCACAATGGCCCCGCGAGGCAGCAGTGCTGGGATTCAGGGTTCCACTTTAGCAGGAGAGGAGACTCAGGTGCAGTAAGGGGGAAGGGAAGGGTTATATTAAGCCCCTCTCATGTGGCAAGTGATTCTGTGTTGCTTGGTTTATTATTTATTTGGACATGCAATAAATAGCAGAGAAGGCAATGGGAACCCACTCCAGTACTCTTGCCTGGAAAATCCCATGGATGGAGGATCCTGGTAGGCCGCAGTCTATGGGGTCGCTAAGAGTAGGACACAACTGAGTGACTTCTCTTTCACTTTTCACTTTCATGCACTGGAGAAGGAAATAGCAACCCACTCTAGTGTTCTTGCCTGGAGAGTCCCAGGGACAGGGGAGCCTGGCGGGCTGCCATCTCTGGGGTCGCACAGAGTTGGACACGACTGAAGTGACTTAGCAGCAGCAGCAGCAGCAGCAGCAGCAGCAGAAGCAGCAATAAATAGATTTATGCACAGGGTTAGAGAAAAAATGATACTAAAGAAAATAGAGTAAAAACCAAGCCCTGTCCCACCAGCAGCCACTCAGAACTCATTCCCAGAAGCGTCTGTCACTCCTTCCTCGGGTGCCCTTGCAGGGCCAGGCTAAGTGCACACGGGCATATGCATTGCGTGCTCTTGGCCTCCTCCTTCCTTCCTTTCTTTCTTTCGTTGTCTCTTACCCACCCTTTCCTTTCTTTCTTTTGAAAAAATTGCTTCTGGGAAAGCATTCTATTATCAGTTGATACAGGCTGGCTTCATTGTTTCCCATAGATGCATATAGTAAGCCATATATGGAGAGATGACCGTTTATTTAGCCAGTGCCCTAGAGGTGGATATTTATGGATCTTTCCAAGCTTCTGTTGGGCTTCCTTGGCAGTTCAAATGGTAAAGAGTCTGCCTGCCATGCAGGAGACCCAGGTTTGATCCCTGAGTTGAGAAGATCCCCCAGAGAAGGGAATGGCTACCTACTCCAGTATTCTTGCCTGGAGAAGTCTATGGACAGAGGAGCCTTCTGGCTTCAGTCCATGGGGTCATAAAGAGTTAGACATGACCAAGCAACTAATATTTTCACTTTCGCTTTTTCCAAGCTTCTGTCACGTCTGACTCTCCTCAGACGATCATTGGTTCACACGTGCACAAGTTCATCTGTAGGATGGATTCCTGGAAGCAAAATTTCTGGGCCAAAGGATTTGTGCATTAAAAAAATTTTTTTGAAGATCCAAAGTAATCTCCCTGAAGGCTATAACTATTTGTACAACGTTCACAATTTATGAGGGTATCTGATTTTGCACAACTTTGACAACAGGGTATCTTGTCTAACTTAAAAATTTTTTGCCAATCTAATATGTTATAATGGTACCCAACTGTAGTTTAGTTTACACTTATAATAAGGGTTAAGCATCATTTCACAGGGTTAAACACCATTTGTAGTTCCTTTTCATTTTCTTTGACCATTCTTCCTTATGAGTTTGGATTTATTATTATTATCATTGATTGGTAGGGGCTTTTTATATATTAAGAAAATTAGCTGCTTCCTAGGATTTATGCTTGGCATTATTTTTCCCAAATAACTCATTTGTCTTTTTTTTTTTGCTAATCGTATTGTGATGAAGACATTTAAAATTTTTAGGTATTAGAGTGTATCAAAAATTTTGGTTCATTTTAAATTATGCATTATACCTAGGAAAACCTTCTCCACCTTGGGATTATTTTTAAAATCTCTTATTTCTTCAAGTAGTTGTATTTAAGCTTTAGGAAAGTACATGCTGAGTCATCTGGAATTAATTCTGGTAAAAGGAGCAAGCTGCAGTCCAAGTTAATATTTTCCAGGTGTTTCTTCAATTGTTCCAATACCGTTTATTGAGTAATTTATCTTTTCACCCCAGCCCAGCAGCTGTGCTGATGGGTGGCAAGTGGCCTGACTGAGTGGAGCCAATTCAATTATATAACCACGCCAGAGACCCTGGGAACCCCCAGAGGCCTGGGAATCTCAAGGGAAGAGGACTCTGAAGGCCAATGAAGATTTGCTTACAGAACTTGCATAGGACTGGGGGAAGCAGAGACTCTTGGGGGTACAAGCAAAACCTGTGCACATCCTGACACTGGGGAAAGGAGCAGTGACCCCCACAGGAGACTGAGCCAGACCTGGCTGTGAGTGTTCGAGGGACTCCTGCGGAGGCATGGGTCAGCAGCGGCCTGCTGAGGGGACAGCAGCACTGGCAGCAGCCGTCCTGGAAGGCTCCTTGACATAAGTCCTTTTGGAGGTCGCCAAAAGGCGGGATGGCATCACCGACTCAATGGACATGGGTTTGGGTAAACTCCAGGAGTTGGTGATGGACAGGGAGGCTGGGCGTGCTGCGGTCCATGGGGTGGCAAAGAGTCCAACATGACTGAACGACTGAACTGAACTGATCAGTCCTACCATAAATGATAGGATACTGAAAGAGGAACTCCTCAGGTCAGTAGGTGCCCAATATGCTACTGGAGATCAGTGGAGAAATAACTCCAGAAAGAATGAAGGGATGGAGCCAAAGCAAAAACAATACCCAGTTGTGGATGGGACTGGTGATAGAAGCAAGGTCCGATGCTGTAAAGAGCAATATTGCATAGGAACCTGGAATGTCAGGTCCATGAATCAAGGCAAACTGGAAGTGGTCAAACAGGAGATGGCAAGAGTGAATGTCGACATTCTAGGAATCAGCGAACTAAAATGGACTGGAATGGGTGAATTTAACTCAGATGACCATTATATCTACTACTGCGGGCAGGAATCCCTCAGAAGAAATGGAGTAGCCATCATGGTCAACAGAAGATTCCGAAATGCAGTACTTGGATGCAATCTCAAAAACAACAGAATGATCTCTGTTCATTTCCAAGCAAACCACTCAATATCACAGTAATCCAAGTCTATGCCCCAACCAGGAACGCTGAAGAAGCTGAAGTTGAATGGTTCTATGAAGACCTACAAGACCTTTTAGAACTAACACCCCAAAAAGATGTCCTTTTCATTATAGGTGACTGGAATGCAAAACTAGGAAGTCAAGAAACACCTGGGGCAACAGGCAAATTTGGCCTTGGAATACAGAATGAAGCAAGGCAAAGGCTAATAGAGTTTTGCCAAGAAAATGCACTGGTCATAGCAAACACCCTCTTCCAACAACACAAGAGAAGACTCTACACATGGACATCACCAGATGGTCAACACCGAAACCAGATTGATTATATTCTTTGCAGCCAAAGATGGAGAAGCTCTATACAGTCATCAAAAACAAGACCAGGAGCTGACTGTGGCTCAGATCATGAACTCCTTATTGCCAAATTCAGACTTAAATTGAAGAAAGTAGGGAAAACCACTAGACCATTCAGGTATGACCTGAATCAAATCCTTTATGATTGTACAGTGGAAATGAGAAATAGATTTAAGGGCCTAGATCTGATAGATAGAGTGCCTGATGAACTATGGAATGAGGTTCGTGACATTGTACAGGAGACAGGGATCAAGACCATCCCCATGGAAAAGAAATGCAAAAAAGCAAAATGGCTGTCTGGGGAGGCCTTACAAATAGCTGTGAAAAGAAGAGAAGTGAAAAGCAAAGGAGAAAAGGAAAGATATAAGCATCTGAATGTAGAGTTCCAAAGAATCCAGGAAGAGATAAGAGAGCCTTTTTCAGTGATCAATGCAAAGAAATAGAGAAAAACAAGAGAATGGGAAAGACTAGAGATCTCTTCAAGAAAATTAGAGATACCAAGGGAACATTTCATGCAAAGATGGGCTCGATAAAGGACAGAAATGGTATGGACCTAACAGAAGCAGAAGATATTAAGAAGAGGTGGCAAGAATACATAGAAGATCTGTACAAAAAACATCTTCACGACCAAGATAATCACGATGGTGTGATCACTCACCTAGAGCCAGACGTCCTGCAATGTGAAGTCAAGTGGGCCTTAGAAAGCATCACTACAAACAAAGCTAGTGGAGGTGATGGAATTCCAGTTGAGCTATTTCAAATCCCGAAAGATGATGCTGTGAAAGTGCTGCACTCAATATGCCAGTAAATTTGGAAAACTCAGCAGTGGCCACAGGACTGGAAAAGGTCAGTTTTCATTCCAATTCCAAAGAAAGGCAATGCCAAGGAATGCTCAAACTACCACACAATTGCACTCATCTCCCACGCTAATAAAGTAATGCTTCAAATCTCCATGTCAGGCTTCAGCAATACGTGAACTGTGAACTTCCTGTTGTTCAAGCTGGTTTTAGAAAAGGCAGAGGAACCAGAGATCAAATTGCCAACATCCGCTGGATCATTGAAAAAGCAAGAGAGTTCCAGAAAAACATCTATTTCTGCTTTATTGACTATGCCAAAGCCTTTGACTGTGTGGATCACAATAAACTGTGGCAAATTGTGAAAGAGATGGAAATACTAGACCACCTGACCTGCCTCTTGAGAAATCTGTATGCAGGCCAGGAAGCAACAGTTAGAACTGGACATAGAACAACAGACTGGTTTCAAATAGGAAAAGGCGTAGGTCAAGGCTGTATGTTGTCACCCTGCTTATTTAACTTATATGCAGTGTACATCATGAGAAACGCTGGACTGGAAGAAACACAAGCTGGAATCAAGATTGCTGGGAGAAATATCAATAACCTCAGATATGCAGATGATGCCACCCTTATGGCAGAAAATGAAGAGGAACTAAAAAGCCTCTTGATGAAAGTGAATGCGGAGAGTGAAAAAGTTGGTTTAAAGCTCAACATTCAGAAAACGAAGATCATGGCATCCGGTCCCATCACTTCATGGGAAATAGATGGGGAAACAGTGGAAACAGTGTCAGACTTTATTTTTTGAGCTCCAAAATCACTGCAGATGGTGGTTACAACCATGAAATTAAAAGATGCTTACTCTTTGGAAGGAAAGTTATGACCAACCTAGATAGCATATTCAAAAGCAGAGACATTACTTTGCCGACTAAGGTCTGTCTAGTCAAGGCTATGGTTTTTCCTGTGGTCATGTATGGATGTGAGAGTTGGACTGTGAAGAAGGCTGAGTGCCAAAGGATTGATGCTTTTGAACTGTGGTGTTGGAGAAGACTCTTGAGAGTCCCTTGGACTGCAAGGGGATCCAACCAGTCCATTCTGAAGGAGATCAGCCCTGGGATTTCTTTGGAAGGAATAATGCTAAAGCTGAAACTCCAGTGCTTTGTCCACCTCATACGAAGAGTTGACTCATTGGAAAAGACTCTGATGCTGGGAGGGATTGGGGGCAGGAGAAGGGGACGACCGAGGATGAGATGGCTGGATGGCATCACGGACTTGATGGACGTGAGTCTGAGTGAACTCCGGGAGTTGGTGATGGACAGGGAGGCCTGGTGTGTTGGGATTCATCAGGTCACAAAGAGTCGGACACGACTGAGTGACTGAACTGAACTGGAGGTGGAAAGTCAGGGGCTGTCTATGGTTAAGACTTAAGCTCAAGGCATCTTCTCTGACCAACCGTTGTTGTTGTTCAGTTGCTAAATGGTGTCTGACTCTTTGCGACTTGACTGCAGCACACCAGGCTCCTCTGTCCTTCACCATCTCCTGGAGTTTTTTCAGATTCATGTCCATTGAGTCGGTGATGCTCTCTAACCATCTCATCCTCTGCCTTCCTCTTCTCCTTTTGCCTTCAGTCTTTCCCAGCATCAGAGGCTTTTCCAATGATCAACTGCTATCATTCACCAAGTGCTGCCTAAGAACCAGCTCTGATGGTTTCCTGTGCTGGGCACTGGGACACAGCAGTGAAAGAGATACAGCCCCTGCCCCGAGGACCCCACCTCCACCCCCACTGAGGAGGTAGATTTGCCCAAGGGATCTTTGCCCCGAAACTCAGCACAATCTACGCTGGGGGTGGCCTTGGAGATAGTTAAATTTCTGGCCTCCCCAGGCCATCACTCTAAGAAGGTGGTTCTCAGATGAGCCTGGACTGCATTTGAAAGTGTCAGATCAGGAGCTCTAAGAAGTGATAAAAGGATTTTCTTTCTCCTCAGGATTCCTCTACGGTCATTCAAGAGTGTACCAGAAAAGGAAGGAAAAGGGGAAAGTGGTTCCCAGGAGGCACAGCAAAAGCTAGGATGGGCACTGGAGTTGGACGATCCTGGGGTTGAATCCTGGAGCTCTCACTTTCTAGACACGAGCCCTCGGGTAAGGGGCTTCACTTATCTGAGCATCAGTTTCCACATCTGTGGAATGGGCAGGTAGGGACATGTAGGACTTGGTGGCGATGGGAGGACTGAGCAAGATGACAGTTTTCAGACAGTTTTTGTACACGTGAGCTGCTCAGTGCCGGCTAGCTGCACCCCTCCGTCATCTCCATTTTGTAGATGAGACCACTGAGGTGCAAGGAGAGGAGGTGACCTGCCCACATGATCTGGGCTCCATCCCAGATCTGCTGTAAGCCATTTCTGAAGCCAATAGCAGGAAGTAACTTCCTCCCTCCTCTGGCCTGAGTCGCCTCATCTGTGAAATGGGTGGATGGAGCAGAGGGTCAGATCATATGATATCTGGAGGTTTATCTGATGCTGGGAATTAAAAGAATGTTCTATTAATGACAACAGCTAACAGCTACTTTGAGCAAACAGCTAACAGTGGAGGACAGGGAAGCCTGGAGTGCTGCAATTCACGGGGTCGCAGAGAGTCCGACTCAGTTTAGTGCCTGAACAACAACAACAGCTACCCAGGGTGTGTCGGGTGCCTTACATCTATTGTTTCTAATCTGAGAAAGAAAGCAAGTCCCAAACAGGAGAACTGAGGCCTCACGTAGCTGAGAAGGGACTAATATCCAGACAATACAAAGAACTCACACAAATCAGCAGTAATAATACAGATAACCCGACTATAAAATGAGCAAAGACCCTGAACAGGCATTTCTCCATAGAACCTATGTAAACAGTCAATAAGCACATGAAAAAATGCTGAACATCATTAGCTATCAGGGAAATGCACATAAAACCACAGTGAGACATCACTTTACCCACAGCAGGATGGAGACAATCAAACTCACAATAACAGGTGCTGTCAAAGATATGGAAAAATGGAAACCTTCAAAGACGCTGATGAGGTTGTGAAATGGTGCAGCCTCTTTGGAAAACAGGCAACCCCTTGAAAAGTTAAAGATACAGTTACTGTATAACACTGTATAGTAGTCCTAAACATATACATCTATGCCTGAGAGAAATAAAACCCTTTTTCCATACAAAAATCTGTTCACAGCAGCACTATAAACAAGAGCCCAAAAAATGGAAACAACGTCAACGTCCATCAACAGGTGGATGGACAAAGTAGGCCACATCCATACAATGGAATATTATTCAGCCATGAAAAGGAATGAACCTCGCAAATATTATACTGAGTCAAAGAGAGTGACCCACAAAGACCACACATTATATGACTGCACTTACACGACATGCCCAGAGCAGGGAGACCGACAGACACAGAACGTGGACTAGTGGTTGCCATGGGTTTGAGGAGGGACGGAAGGAAAAGCAGAGTGCCTGAATGGGTAGGGGTTTCTTTTTGGGGTGATGAAAAAGTTCTACAATTAGATTGTAGGGAAGGTAGTATATCTCTGTGAACATATTGGAAACCCCTGAATTGTGCATTTTAAATAAGTGGATTACATACTATGTAAATTGCATGTTAATAAAGCTGTTAAAAAAGAAAGAAAAAGTCTGAGGCCTAGAGAGGCAAAGAGACTTACTAAAGGTTAATCAGCTAACTTTAGAACAAGACCCAGGCCTCCCATTCCCAGGCCAGTGACCCAGGCTGACTTTCTGAAAAGAGGGATCACTAACAGGGGCTGTGGACTCACTACTTGTCCCACACCAAGCACCTGACATACTATTTTATCTAATCCTGCCAACAAGTCTAAGAAATATACATGTCTAACCCCAAGTCACAGATGAGAAAACCGAGGCTCTGAAACACGCAACAACCTGCCGAAGTCACTGTCCTTATACAAGCTCCGCAGAAGCAGACACAGAGATGGGCAATGTATGAAGGAAGTACTCCAAGGAGAAGGTGGAGAGGGGGCAGGGGCGGACCGAGCAGAGAAGGCAGGCATGGCAGGCAGAGTCCTGCCCTCTCTGCCGTGTGAGTCATCCCCAGGCTTGGCTCTGGTGAGGTAAGCTAGAGAGAGAATCGGCCCCGGCACACCCAAGAGCCTTTGGTCAAGGGCCTCAGGGATGGGGTGGGAGGTGGACATCCCCAGGTGTGTCTAGGTTTCTGCACTTGTGGACAAATGGCTCGCAGCCCAACAGTAGCCTCCAGAGGAGGGTCGCAGGTGCAAGCCTTTGGAGGCAAAAGCACAGCCCGGTTGGAGGCGGGTTTCCCAGACACTGCAAAGGATCCAAGGGCTGTGGGTGGAGTAGCAGCACCCCCCGCCTCAGGCACCTAACTAGGAAATAAGGCATCTGGGGTTTGTCCCTGGGTCTGCCCCCAAAGCCCATGACTTCCTCACCCTTTTCCAGAAGGATGTGTTCATAGCCTGGGCTGGGGAAGTTCCTAGTGCATGGCCCAGAGGGGTTAGGATGACAAGCAGAGACAGGACAAGGACGATGGTGGTCAGTGCCCAGATCCCAGGGAAGACACGAGGAAAAGGCAGGCATGAGGTGGGCGCTGAGGGCTGGCAAGCAGCAGCCCCTCCCTCTGTGGCCTGGAGCTAAATGCAATCCAAGCACCTCTTCTCTGCTGCTGACAGCTATGGTTAGGGGGTGGAGGGACCCAGCTAACAGACATGACTGCAGGATACAGATGTGCTTGAAAGAACCCCCCACGGAGGGAAGTGTTTTGGATAAACCTCTTCAGAGGGAGGCTGGACAGAGGCAGGGACATGCTGACTCCTGTCTCTATCGGTGCTAACGGAGAAGCTGCGGTGTTTAAAGAGAGGCCATCAACCGCTACTAAATCCCAGGTGATTGTGACCTGTTCCACTTAGTCACCCAGCAAAAAGGATCTGCTTTGAGAATTGCTTAGCAGGCAAAGTGAGTTGATTCAATCAAACATTCCTTCGGTCTCCACTTATTCATGCCTGTGATGCAGCCGGCTGACGCTGTGTTTGGCGTTGAGGGTGAAGGGAAGGTGCCGGGGGTGGTCTTAAAAATGAATCAGAGAAGGTCTCTACACTCAGGGAGTGCATCATGAAGCAGGGGAGACAGACAGAGCAGGAACCATAACACACGGTGGTAACTGTCATGGTGAGAGTTACGGATGGGAGCCCAGAGGAGGGAATACTCCCTCGCACTGGCGGACTTGGGAATAACTTACAAAAAGGGTGAGGCTGGAGTTGGATTTTGACGGATGAGTAGGAGTTGACCTGAAAGCACGAGAGAAATGCCCTTTCAAATTTCCTTCAATGATGAAGAGTAGCACTGGGGCTGTACTGGAGTGTCAGCTGTGCTCTGAACACTACACAATACTGTCTGTCTTGAGACTCCCATGTCATTAGTCCCCCAAATTACAACTTTTTAAAGTATGGTAGAAATAAATCCCTTCAGAGTCAGTCCTGTTTGAATGACCTTGTGCCCAACTCAGAGTAAACACTCAGTGTTCATTAATTTATTTTTCCCCATTTTCTTACATGGCTACAGGCTAAGCCTGCCCAGTCCCTAGGCCAACCTGAGACACTGGCCACTATTTATCAGGTCAACCAGGAGGTAGCATCTAGAACTATAGACAGTAGGGATGAAATTCACTGTGTGTGGGAAGGGTGGGAACTGTGAGTGCCCGTGTGCCTCTCTAAACTTCAGACCCCGCCCTGCCCCACCATGATAACCTATGAGGGTAGCTTTCAGTGGGGGAGTGGAGATGGGGGAGAGGTACCATCTTCTGGTAGCTCCTTGGAAAAAGATGCTTGCTCCTTGGAAGGAAACCTATGATAAACCTAGACAGTGTATTAGAAAGCAGAGACATCATTTTGCCAACGAAGGTGTATATAGTCAAAGCTATGGTTTTTCCAGTACTCACATATGGATGTGAGAGTTGAACCATAAAGAAGGCTGAGCACCAAAGAATTGATGCTTTCGAATTGTGGTGCTGAAGAAGACTCTTGAGAGTCCCTTGCCAGCAAGGAAATCAAACCAGTCAATCCTAAAGGAAATCAACCCTGAAGATTCACTGGAAGGATTGAAGCTGAAGTTCCAATACTTTGGCCCCCTGATGTGAACAGTGGACTCACTGGCAATGATCTTGATGCTGGGAAAGATTGAAGGCAGGAAGAGAAGATGGAAGCAGAGGATGAGATGGTTGGATGGCCTCACCAACTCAGTGGACATGAATTTGGGCAAATTCTGGGAGATAGTGAAGGACAGGGAAGCCTGGCATGCTGCAGTCCATGGGGTCGCAAAGAGTTGGACGTGACTGAGCAACTGAACCACAACCACCGCCTTCTGGAAACAGAGAGGTCATTCTGAGTTATCACATTGATTTGGAGGACAGAACTGGCATTAGTGGGTAGCGGCCTTTGTCTTCTGTCCTGCCATGTTCCAAATGTGCCCTGGAAGATATGTAGGTGGAATAACCTGCTTGTGTGAAATTTGCTCAGCCGTGTCCAACTCTTTGCGACCCCATGGACTATACAGTCCATGGAATTTTCCAGGCCAGAGTACTGGAGTGGGTAACCTTTCCCTTCTCCAGGGGATCTTTCCAACCCAGGGATTGAACCCAGGTCTCCCGCATTGCAGGTGGATTCTTTACCAGCTGAGCCACAAGGGAAGCCCCCCAAACCTGTTTATAATCATCTAAATCCAACCCTCCCAATCTATTTCCTGTAAACACAAAAACTCACTACACAGCTTTAATCCACTCTAAATTGTCTATGATTGCTTTGATGATGTAAGCTGAGGGAAAGTGATACAGGATTCTGTCTGGAGGTTTTTCAGCAGTTGAATCATCAGTGTTCGAGTTGCCCATTCAACACACCTATACCCATCTGTTCTGGTAACTCTGTATTTACTCAATTTTAGACATGACTACAGGGATCAACTGCTTCAGAAAATCTTAAAGTGTGGACATGCCCAAGCATTTATCTGCTACTGCTGCTAAGTCGCTTCAGTCGTGTCCGACTCTGTGAGACCCCATAGACAGGCAGCCCACCAGGCTCCCCCGTCCCTGGGATTCTCCAGGCAAGAACACTGGAGTGGGTTGCCATTTCCTTCTCCAATGTGTGAAAATGAAAAGTGAAAGGGAAGTTGCTCAGTCGTGTCCGACTCTTCGGGACCCCATGGGCTGCAGTCTACCAGGCTCCTCCACCCATGGGATTTTCCAGGCAAGAGTACTGGAGTGGGCTGCCATTGCCTTTATCTAGAGAAATATATATTTCTATTTCATTACAAATGGCTTTCCTTTTATTTCTCCTTTACCATCTGATTGGCATATTATTGTTATTATTGTTTTTAGTATTTGTGGATAAACTGTATGATCTAGGCATGAACTGTCTTTCAGGATTATAAAGAGGGCATCACAAACTGTTTGTTATAAAGGGAGCATTGAAGGATTCAGAACCACTGACAGGATCTAGACAACTGGAATCTATCTTATTTCCCTTGGGATGACAGACGGAACAGCCTGAAGATCAGAGACAAGGCTTGGGAGCCAGAAGGACTGAAATGTAAAACTCAGAGCTGTTGCTTACGAACTATACGAACCGGGGAATACATATACTCTTGCTAGTTCTTAACATCCTCATCTGCAAAATGGGGGTATAAAATGTTAGTCATTCAGTTGTGTCTGACTCTTTGAGACCCATGGACTGTAGCCCCAGGCTACAGATCCTCTGGCCATGGGATTCTCCAGGCAAGAATACTGGAGTGGGTAATCATTCCCTTCTGCAAGGGATCTTCCTTACCCAGGGATCAAACCCGTGTCTCCTGCATTGCATGCAGACTCTTTACTTTTTGAGCTCCTAGGGAATCCCAGAGGTTGACTTCAGAGGTTGACTACAGAAAGACGCCAATTAAGTGCTGAGTGCTAAGAAAGTTGCTATCATCGTTGTCAATGCTGTTATTATTATGTCTCCAAGGAATCCTCCCCAGATGGGAGCCTGAGAGGGATAGGACATTAGCACCCCTCTCTCCCTACGCATCCAGTCTGCCTCAGCATCCTGGATCTCCAGACACTGATCCACAGGAAGCACAATAACTGAGACCCCCCTGTTGGATCCATGATAACTAAGATAACTAACCGTGCTAACTAACATGACTAACCATCAGGACTAGCATGATAACTAACCGCGAAAACTAAGATCCCCCTGCGCCAGGCCTCACCCTCTACCGTATGTTGCCACGGGTGGTGATGGGGGAGCAGACTATTGCCCAACAGCTCCCCGAGTCTCCCCACTGGCTTCCAGCTCACCTGCCCTGTGCTCCCCGCCACTGCGGGGGCCCTGGCATGCCCTGCGCTGAGTCCCCGGCTGTCGGGGCCAGCAGGATCAGCCTCTCAGCTTTCAGCTCTGGATTCAAGCCTCCAGAACAGCCCCTCTGCACTGGCCCACCCTGGCCTGGGAGCTGTCTCCTTCCAAGGTTAAGTAAGCATCCAGAGGACCCTCACCCAGCTCTCAACAAGCCATCCCCCTGACAGGTCTCGGTGGGTGAACTCCGGAGTCGACGCTGAGAGCTGCCTTGCTCATCACCGTTCCTCTGCGGTTCTCTCCACCCTTCCACAGCAGGAATCCCAGCGTTCATCTCCTGCCTTCCCCATCCCCCTGGGACTTCTGCTCTTTGGGACCCCAGGAAGGTCTTGACCCCAAGGCAAAGGGAACCCGCACAGTTGTTAGAGCTGAGAGGGCCCCTCCCAGCCTCAGAAGACCCAGAGCCACCTCTTCAGTCCTCCAGTCATTGGCAGAGTCATTAGGACTCCCTGAAATGTGATGGATGAAATATGGTTTTGATCAAGTGCTGTGTGAGATCTCCGAAATGACACACATGGGGCCCACCCTGAAGAAGTTCGTGGTCTGGCTGGGAGGGACAGTCATATAACTGATAACTGCAGTTCCGACGTGATCCGTGGTGAGTGTGAGGTATGTGTTAGAGGGCAGTGGCCTTGTCACGTGGGAATGGCTAACTAAGTCTACCTGGGCAAGGCAGGAAGGCTTCTGAGAAAGGGTAACATCGAAATGGAATATTGAAGAATGAGCTGGAGTTTTCCAAGGCCTGAGCTAAACTCTCAAGTCTCCTCCCCTATTTCTAAGCCCTACAATCCCAGCATGGCGAGCCCATGCCTGTCCTCCTGAGTGACAGTCTCGGGGGAAGAGGAGACAGAGGAGAAGCTGAGGATGGAGAACAGCTCTTTACATCTGGAAGGATCCATGTTTAGACTGGATCCTGGGTTCAGAGACACTGGCTTCCCCAGACAATTCCAAACACACAAAAATCAGTATTTCCCAGAGTCCCACAGAGGATGACTTCCTTAGGAAAGAACTATATGTTAAGTGAAAAAGAAGACTCCAAGATCATATATTTCAGAGACACTGAGTAAGCAGAGTCAAGCAGACATTACTGCAGGACTTCTCAGGGCCTTTAAAGGTAAAATAAGATATTAATTTACGTATTTAAAATAGATTTGTATAACTATAATGATTCGATAATATTAAAAATATAATAATAATTTTATAGCTATCTTTTATTTGGTGCTTCCTAAAGTACAAACCACGTGTTGCATGTTATCTCATTGTTGTTCAGTCACTAAGTTGTGTCCAACTCTTTGTGATCTCATAGACCCCAGCATACCAGCCTCCTCCACTCTCTCCCAGAGTTTGCTCAAACTCATGTCCAACCATCTCATCCTCAGCTGCCCCTTCTCCTCCTGTCCTCAATGTTTACCAGCATCAGGGTCTTTTCCAATGAGTTGGCTCTTTGCATCAGGTGGCCAAAGTTTTGGAGCTTCAGCTTCAGCATCAGTCTTTCCAATGAATATTCAGGGTTGATTCCCTCTACAATTGACTGGTTGGATCTCCTTGCAGTCCAAGGGACTCTCAAGAGTCTTCTCCAACACCACAGTTCAAAAGCATCAGTCCTTCAGCATTCAGCCTTGTTTACGTCCAACTCTCATATCCATACATGACTACTGAAAAAACCCCCATAGCTTTGACTATATGGGCCTTTGTTAGCAAAGTAATGTCTCTGCTTTTTAATATGCTGTCTAGGTTGGTCAGAACTTTCCTTTCATAGTTGTCTCATGAATCCTTATAAAACGTCAGGTCATCAGTACTGGCCCGTTTTGCCCACGGGGAAACTTAATCAAGCCGAGAAGTGAAGTTCACTGCCCAAGATCACACAGTGAAGTATGGCTGTGATTCAAAGTCAAGTTCTGTCTGACCCAGCGTCTCCACCCTTTCCTGAGAATTCTGAATCCCTAAGAAGGGGATGTGAGGTACTGCATTTCCACACTTCTTTAGCTGTGGACCTTGATTATATCTAGGGTTCCAAAAAGTGACTTTTGGGAATCACTGCTCATTTGTTTGTTCCCAGAAGATTCCCCAAAAGCAACCTAAGGATATCTGAGGTTCTGCTCCCCTTCTTGCTCCCTGTCCGACCCCAGGCCCTGGGTGTGAGTTCCTGAATAGCCACTGTGTTCACTCCAGGGGCCAATGGGAGAATAAGGAGGGCTGGGATTCCAGCTGGCAGCTCCAAAGCCGTCCAGATCTAAACAGATGACTTCATTGGTCACATATGGTCCACTGAGGGTTCCAAATTCTCTTCCCAGCCAGTTTTGAGTTGCTGTTTCAAACTCAGCTGCTACTTGAATCGCCAGCAGACTAGTTAGGTTATAAACTCAGAATCCTTTGAACCGTTGCCCTCTGAGGAAAAAGGACCCTCTAAGGCCAAATGCCGGAGAAGGCAATGGCACCCCACTCCAGTACTCTTGCCTGAAAAACCCCTGGACGGAGGAGCCTGGAAGGCTGCAGTCCATGGGATCGCTGAGGGTCAGACATGACTGAGGGACTTCACTTTCACTTTTCACTTTCATGCACTGGAGAAGGAAATGGCAACCCACTCCAGTGTTCTTGCCTGGAGAATCCCAGGGACGGGGGAGCCTGGTGGGCTGCCGTCTATGGGGTCGCACAGAGTCGGACACGACTGAAGTGACTTAGCAGCAGCAGCAGCAAAGCCGAAAGCAGTTGACCAAAGAAGGCCACTGGCTGGACCCAGGCCTTGTCTTTCTCACTCGGGTGCCCATGTCAGCCTCTGTGCTTATGTGTCCAGACACTTCCTGCCACCTCCTCCCCGCTGGAAGAGCAGTCTTGCAACAGGCAACGTTCAACTTGTCACTCCTAAGAACTCTCCTATGGCTCCCTAGCGCCCACAGCAGAAGTCAAGACCACCGAGCCTGATTTTCAAGGTCTCTGGAAGTGGGGGAGACTCTGCAGTCACTTTCCCTTCTCAGGGGGCTTCCCTGGTGGCTCAGCCAGTAAAGAATCTGCTTGCAATGAGGAAGGCCTGAGTTCAATCCCTGGATTGGGAAGATTCCCTGGAGAAGGGAATGTCAACTCACTCTCGTATTCTTGCCTGGAGAATTCCATGGACAGAGGGGCCTGGGGGGTCTGTAGTCCATGGGGTTACAAAGAGTTGGACACATGTGAGCAACTAATACAACAGTTCCCTTTCTAAGAGAACAAGTAGGGACTTCCCTGGTGGTCTGGTGGTTAAGAATCCAAGCCTCCAAAGCAGAGGGAGCAGGTTCAATTCCTGGTCAGGGAACTAAGATTCCACGTGCCGTGCGGCCAAACAATTAACTGATTAAAACAAAACATTCCAGATTAGACCAAGACAGGAAAGGAGGTGATCCCTGCTGACCCTGCTTCTTTCTCTAGGAGGGTCCGCCTCCTACCACCTCCTGCCCTTAAGCTTTACTTTACATTCTGGCAAGCCTAATTCTTCACAGTTTCTTGCACACGTCACGCTATTTTGGATGCTATGTTGCTCTGCTCAGGCTGTATCTTCTCCTGAAAGCTCTTCTCACCTTACTCTGCTGAATTAAGACCTGCGCATCTTTGAAAACCCTGCTGGCATGTCCTGGGGCTGAGATGAGCGCCCTGCCCCCCACCCCCTCTGCAGCTTCTGCACACACGTGACCCTGGGAACATGGAGACCGTAACACGTATCTTATTACACGGAGACTGCCTGAGTCTGGGTATGCTTTCCCCACCAGGCTGAGGTTCAAAAGCAAAGCACGGCTTGTACCTTGTTCTGTCTGTCTCCCCGGTGCCCAGCACAGAGTCTGCACACAATGGGTGCACCATAAGTGTTTGTGGAACTTATTCAAAGCTGGCAATATCTCTAAGGGAAGGGTTTCTTTCATCATAAAGAAAAATTATTTAATTTCATAAACAAAATACGTGCATGTGTGTGTTCTGATGCCTTCCTTGTTCCCAAGTTTAAAGAAAAGTGTGAAATGATAGGGCTTCCCTGGTGGCTCAGATGGTAAAGAATCGCCTGCAATGCAGGAGACCCGGGTTTGATCCCTGGAGCGGGAAGATCCCCTGGAGAAGGGAATGGCCACCCACTGCAGTATGCTTGCCTGGAGAGTCCCCATGGACAGAGGAGCCTGGGGTCGCAAAGAGTGGTCATATTAGTAATGTTGTCTGCAGATGTCTCACCTGGATTAACGCGTTGAATCCTGTGATGCGGGTTCAGCTATCAACCCCCTTGAACAGTTAAGAAATCTGAGACTCACAGGACCAGCGGGCTGTCAACAGCAGCTAAGCGGCCACACACGTGGGGGTTCCACCACAGCCCTGCATGACACCAAGAGCAGCGGCCTCTCTGCTGAGCTCTCAGAGCTGCAGAGCTGGAGGTTTGCATTCAAAACGGGGGAGGGACAGGCTTGACAATGGTCACACGCTGGAGAGGAGGAGGCGTGAAGGGCAGAAGGACACAGGGATGGGGGACCAGAACCGTGCCTGCCTGCAAGGCAGCGAGCACCTCCCTCTGACACGTGTTCAGAGAAGCAGCCAGAAGTGCCGTCGGCTTTGACCTGATGGCGATGGGGTGGGGAGGCTCTTTCAAAGAGAAGAAGACAATGACTGCATCGCCTCTTGAAGAGGGACAAGGGATGGCAGAAATGAGTCACATCCCGCTCCAGCCTGCCCAGGAGGTGGCTGCTCGTGGCCCCACAGGTGGGAGGGCCCTGTGTACCCCACACTCCATACAGGAACAAAGCTTTGGTGGGGTGGGGATCCCAGCGGCCTTTGTCTCCATGGGGGCAGAGGGCCTCAATTCCCACCCCCACTCTGCTCCTCTGAGCCATCCCTGCTACAATGAGCCAGCTGAGGTGGGTCAGAGGGTGACCGCAGGAAGGACGTCCCTTCCCCCACACCTCCTCTGGACCTCCCCTATTCCCCCATCCCTTGGTTTCCATGGCAGCGTCTGGCAATGAGACATCTACTTCAAAATGCTGGCAGGAATGCCAGGCGGGAGCTACAGAGACGCAGGCCTGGGGGGTGAGAGGAGAAGCTCATCAGGTGAGTGCCCAGTCCATGCGGGTCCTGTCCAAGGCTTCATATCCATCACCTGCCCCACGCCTCACCCCAGTCAGGCAAGGAACCTATTATTATCCCATTTTATCCCAGATAAATCGGCTGAGGCACAGAGCAAGGAAAGGCTGTGCCCAGAGTGGCACAGCCAGTGGCAGAGCCAGGATTCGCACTCAGGTTTCCGTGGATCCCAAGTCCAGGCCTTTATTCACTTCTTGCCTCTTGGCCAGGGCTCAGCTGCTCAGGCCGGAGCTAATCCCTTCGCCTCTCCCAGACTCTGCAAAATGGGGTGGTGAGTCCCATTGCTCCAAGGGGCCGGGAGGACTGAGGTGGGTTGGGAGAAGCCCTGGGGTTCGGGAAAGGGGTCTGCTCCTCCATTTCCAAATGGGGAGACTTCCATCCCAAGGTTCCCAGACAAGGAGAGACACAGCTGCCTGGATGCACTGGGGGAAGTTGGCCCAGCAGTACCCCTGGCATGCTGCCCCTGACCCAGTGCTCTTGACAATGACATCTGCCGGGCATCCACCTCAGGCCAGGAGCCTGCTAGGGCCCTGCGTGCTGCCAGTGACCCTGGGAGGGAAACACACTCACCCTCCTCTTGTTACAAATCAGGAAAGCCAGCCATGGCACCCACGCTGAGCTCATTGGAAAAAATCCTGATGCTGGGAAAGATTGAAGGCAGGAGGAGAAGGGGACAACAGAGGATGAGATGGTTGGATGGCATCACCGAGGCAATGGGCATGAATTTGGGCAAACTGCAGGAGATGGTGAAGGACAGGGAAGCCTGGCGAGCTGCAGTTCACAGGGTCACAAACAGTCGGACACGACTGAGACTAAACAACCACCACCCCCCACGCTGAGCACCCCAGGAGCAGAAACGGGGTGGCACTTCCACCGACCTGTGACTGGGGGAAGGTGCCCCAGACACACACCCAGTACGCTCAGCTCTACCTTCAAACTAGACCTGGAGGCTGACCCTTCCCACCGAGTCCACATTTCACCCTGGCCTGGCCACCCCGGCCCTGGCTCCAAGGCCAGTGAGCCTCCCTTGGAGTCCCTGGGGCACTGTCCCTTGTCCTTTCTGTCTCCTCTGCACGGCGGGCTGGGAGATGCCTCTCATCGCACACCTCATCCTGTCATCGGAGGCCCCAAGCCCTCCAGTGACCCCCAAGGTCTTCCCAAGCCAAAGCCAGGCCCTCACAGTAGCCAACACGGGGACATCAGCTCATGACCTCTCTGACCTCATCCCCTACACTCACCCTTGTTCACTCTCCTGCAGCCACGGAACATTCTTCCTAAAACATTCTAAATCACTTCCAGACCAGGACGTTGCTATTGCCTCTGCCCAGAATACATGCTTTCAGACACAAGCATGATTCAATTCCTCGTGATTCAAATGCCGTCTCTCCCACCATTTATAAATGACCCCTCCCACTCACTCACCCTGTTTATCTGTGACTGCTCAACACTCAGTTCATACGCATTTGTCAGCTGTATCTCTTGCCTGGCTCTCCACTAGACTATAAGCCCTAGGAAGGCAGGACTGTACCTTTTGTTTCTTTTTTAAGCTTATTTTTTTGTTTTTTTTTTTCTGGCTGCAGCCCATGGCCTGTGGGATCTTAGTTCCCTGACTTGGGACTGAACTCACACCTCCCGCATTGGAAGGCAAGAGTCTTAACCACTGCACCACCAGGGAAGTTCCAAGACTGTCTATCTTGTTCATCCCTGTCCCTCACCGCCCAGAAGAGCCTTTGACCCTCCTTCACAGGGCAAAATTTTTGGACAACCAGGTACTAGTTAACTGAACTAATAAGATTCCCTCTGGAAAGGCTGAGTTTGACACACACGAAGCAGCAGCAGTTGGTGGGAATCAGAGGCAGAAATCAAAAGGCACAAGGCTGCAGGAGCCAGGAGCCATAGAAACTGTGAGACAACAGATGTCACGAGCCAGCAGGAGCCGGGAGGCAGGAGCAGGCTCCACCTGGGTGGGCATCTTTGCTTTCTCCCGCGGCAAACCCCAAGGGTCCAGAGGAGGGCCCGGGGCACACAGGTGCTCAATAACTGTGTGCTGAATAAATGAAAGGTGGGGTGGAGTCCAGAGAGGAGTCAGCGGCAAAGCAGGAAGAGCCAGAGTGGAGGGCAGGGAGTGGAGACCCCGGGGGCAGGGGTCATGGCTACAGAACAGACAGGGTTACGGCTCCAGGGCGCCCGCGTGACCCTGCAGTCCCCGTGGCGCTTGGCAGCATGATAGTGACGCTGCTTTCTGCCCTTTGTTACATCCTCCTATATCCAGACCATAACCCCATTAACCGAGGCTAACTTGGACATGCCTCTAGTCCCAAGCACTCTGCTAACAGGTTTCCTGGAAGAGGCATCTTGGAAGGCGGAACTTGAAATAGGCATCCCCCAAACCCTCTTCTTAACCTTTCTTTTCTTAAAAAAAAAAAGCTTTAAGATTACAGTTTATATTCCATGAGACTCACTTATTTTGCAATGTATATTTTATCCCAATTAAAAAAACAAAAATTCAGAATCAAGCTCTTGGGGACTTGGGGTTCAAGTGGGCAGAGGAGGGAGCAGGGTATGCTGGCAGCAAAGTCGTGGTGGTGAGGAAGCCCAAGACGCATCTGGGGAAAGGCGAGGTGTCCTGCATGGATGGGCAGGTGGAGAGGGTGGGGGTAGGGGGTGAAAGGCACCCAGGGCAGCGTAGAGAGGGCAGCGTATAGATAGCCTATGAACAGAACGCTGGTGAAGCATCTGGGTCTGCTGCGATGAGCCTTGGAAGGAGTATGGTCTGCCTGAAGCCAGTGAGGCGCCCACAGAGGTCAGCAGGGCGGGGTCCCAGAGCCAGTTCTTACAGCCTTCCCCCCTCCCTCTCTCCCTCTCCTGGTCCTTTGCTCCCCCTCAAAGGAGGGGCTTCACCACCCCTCCCCAGCATCTCCCAAAGTCCCTTGCAGCTCTAACTTCCCTTAGAACAAAATGTGATGAGGAGGAGGGAGCTGGGAGCCAGACCCGGCTTGGAAGCCCTGGTTCTCCCCCTTCTAGCTGAGTGACCCTGGGCTCCTCATTTCTAGGATGCGGACAATAGTCCTGACCGCACACAGCTGCTGAAAGAACCAAATGAGGCAACAAACAGACCATCGTCTCGTGTTGGCTGATGGTCTTAAGATGCACGAGGGCCACCCTGCAAACCAACAAGCATAGAAGTGGAGAGCTGCTCCGAGCTGCAGTGGCAGTGCGTGGACAGACACACAGCTCGGTGTAAAGCCCCATGGGTTCAGAATCAGCCTGCTGTGCTCTTGGGTACAGAGCCTGGCATCGACGGGGCAACCTAGCCCTCCACCTGCCCGAACCTGGGGTGTCCATCCTTGCAACTCACTCCAGCTTTCCCTCCTATCCGTAGACTCAACTGCTCCCTTGATTCTTCCTCCTGTTTGCCTATGTGACTTTTTCTGTTTTTAACAGCGAGAAACCAACAACATCTCTGGGTATCTGTGGGCATTCCAGATCAGAAACCCAAGGCTTTATTTTGGGAATTAGTTTTGCTACATAGCCAGGAACTCAGGAGAAAGGGTATGGCCAGGGTCTAACATCTAGAAATACCCACTTTTTATATTTACACGACAGACTGAATGGACAAATGCGACATAAAATACCAAGAGAAGAACTGGAAGGGTTACCTAAGGCTGAACTGTTTCCATAAACACTTCAGGCAATTAGCATTTCACTGTGAGAGGCTGCCTAGCACATGGGAGAGAGATCCAAGCATCTCACGCCAAACTCCAGCTCAGCTAGAAGAGCTGTGTGACCTGGGGGCATTCACGTTGCCTCTCTGAGCCTCGGTCTGCACCGTGCTTCCCCATCTGATGAGTATTGTTACTCATCCAGCCAGGGTCTTCATCGCCCTGCAAAGCCAGGGCTGTGTCTGTCTGTCCTGCTGCAATGATCCCTGCACACAGCATGGGGATGATCCCCATGATCCCCACGATCATGATCCCAGCTCTTCCTTCCCGCACCTCTGCTTCTGGCTAGCACACTGCCACTTTGGGTTTGGCAAAGATTCTGTTCAGTCCCAAGAGCTTAAGTGAGGACCTGCTCTTCTGCAGGCCACTGGTCAAAGCCCAGCGCTACTGTCTGACCCAGCAATGAACCGCAGGGCTGTTCTTGCTTCGGGTGTGATTCAAGAACTCCATAAAAAGGGAGCAGAGTCGGTTTGATTAAGCACAGAAGCTATGAATCATCGACTCCCACAAGAACCCGAGTGACTTATACTAGGATCCAGACATCAGGATACACAACACAATCTGTCTGTAGCCCTAGGTGACAGGGAAAAAACAGGGTTGGATGAAGAGACAGCTTATCCCTGTGGGCAGGAGTTTTAGAAAAAAGAGGGGGGAACACCATACATTTCCATCTCTTGGGGAGTTCGCTGTCTGGGGATGGAAAGAGACAGGGAAAGCAGCTGCTGATTTCACCTATGGTGAGTGCACCTAAGCCAGTCTGGGGGATCAGGGTAGAAATGGGACAGGGACATGATGGCCCCATAGATCCCGTCCTTGCCCTGCCCATCCCCAGGACACCTCTCATGCCCCCTGCCCACCTTGCCCACCATAGTTGGTCTCTGTTACCCTCCCCAATTACACGCTTTTCTGTGGCCTGACCAGGCCACCTGCTCTTCCTGGAACTCGTAGCTTCCCACCTCTGCCAGGAAGGTTCTTTCTTCACATCTGTACCCCTTGAAAACGTATGTTTCAAAGTCCTGCTCACACTCATTCATTCGATCATTCAACAAGTATTTCTAAGGGCTCACTATGTCCCTGACACTGTGATGGGCACTAGGGATATAACGGGGAAGCCATAGCCTGTGTCTTCAGACTGCTTACAGCCTTGGGGAGACAGTCACCGTAAGGAGGAATACGTGTGTGGTAGACCTGAGTCCAGAGAAGGCGCCTAACCCAGCTTTGGTGGGATGTGTTCAGGGAAGGCTTCCTGGAAGAGGAGAATTCTGAGTCTTGACGTATGAGGTGAAAATGGGGAGATGTGCCTATAAGTGGAGGTGAGCCTATATCACTGTAATAGGAGCTGCTGCTAGCAGCCTTTGGAGAAGGACATGGCACCCCACTCCAGTGTTCTTGCCTGGAGAATGCCAGGGACGGGGGAGCCTGGTGGGCTGCCGTCTATGGGGTCGCACAGAGTCGGACACAACTGAAGCGACTCAGCAACTAGGAGCCAGCGGGGCTTCCTTAGTGGTTTAGCAGTGAAGAACGCACCTACTGATGCAGAAAATATGGGTTCGATCCCTGGGTTTGGGAAGATTCCCTGGAGAGGGAAATTGCAACCCACCCCAGCATTCTTGCCTGGAGAATCGCATGGACAGAAGAGCGGGGCAGGCTACCGTCCATGGGGTCACCAAAGAGTTGGACACGACTTAGTGGCTAAACAACAACTGGGAGCCCAGCACTGGGCTCAGCCCCGCACACGTATCAACTCCTTTTCAGCCCTTACAACCCATCGGGAATGAGTACTGTTGTCATTCCCATCGCCAGATGAGGACTCTGAGGCACAGAGAAGTTCCGAACTCACTCCTGGCCACACAGCTACCAAGCGGCAGAGCCGGGGTTCAAACTCAGCACAGCCCCAGAGCCCAGGCTTCCCACCTCTGCCCTCTCAGGCTGTCGGTATTATTCCGCACATCCTCTTTTCATTCGGTGATGAATTGACCGCAGACATCCTTCCAAAGCGGTGCATGCCAGGCTCCATTCTACTTACTGACTGCAGAGGTCGGATGTCACTGGCATCTGAGCAGGGCAGCGACTTGACCAGGCTCTTCCCTGGGAAGCAGGTAGGGGGCTGGCTGCCTAGCGGCAGGGGAGCCGTGCTGGGGTCCTGGGGAGGGGCGCCCAGGCCTCAGCTCAGGCTGGGAGAGGGAGGCTCTGGGGACGTGGCTGAGCAGCAGCGAGCCCTGCCAGTCCAGGGATGGTGGAAGGCAGAGAACCGGTCCTGAGCTCACACCCTCCACTCCCCCCCCCCGCCGACAGGGCTCTCACAGACTCAGCATCCCTCCTGTGGTCCCACCCCAGCCCCTCTCTGTGCACACCCCACTGGCCCTCCCAATTAAGAGTGCGCCATCGCCAGTTCAGTTCTGGCGTGTGCAGATGCGCTGTCTGTGGAATTCTTAATTCACTCAACAGTCTTGGCCCAGGAGCGTCACATCTGTTCTCCCCAAAGTGCAAAAAGAAAAAAACCAAAACCACCACAAGTTACGCAGCAGCGCCGCTTCAACACTGTCCGCCAGGACCGCCGCGCCCAGCCCCACCACTCGGTCCTACCGCGCCTGCCCCAAACATCTGTCTGTCCACTCCCCTCCAGGGCCCTCACCGCTGGTCTGAGCGACCCTCCTCTCTCACCTGGATGGCTGCCATAGCTTCCTTCCTGGTCTCCCTAGCTCCACAGCTCCAGCCTCAGTTTTCAGATCTCTGCAATGGACACACTGACACTTCTCTCACAGGGCTGTAGGGAGGATGGGGTGATGTGATGAACCGAAAGCCCTGGCCAGGGAGAGCCTGTGTCCGACTCAGCTCTCCACCAGGAAGGAGGAGGGCCTTGGGTCTGCAGGGACCCAGGCTTGCCTGCCCCTGGGCAGGTGGGAAATCCTTCAGCATTAGCCAGCCACATGCTCTGATGTCACTCGGACTGGTGATAAACAGGGACATTTTGTTCTCTGGCTACCTTGCTTTTTTGTCTTAATCCTGGGTTGCTCCGGACCTCAGGCTGGGCAGAGGAGCGCTATTTACCGGCCCCTCCCACCTCCAAAAGGAATACGCAGTGGGAGAAGACCCCACCCCCTGTTCCTGACCTGTTAATGGATCTCCTGAGGGCCTCCCTCCTCAAGCCCGGTGCTGGGTGCTGTGAGAACCAATCAATAAATGACTGGCAAACACTGAGCTCCTGATATTAATATAACCGTGAAAAGAACCCATCTTGGCTCAGTGTTTCTCGCTACTTTTGAGATGCCTAAAAGGCTTTTTCAGGCACCTGAACACTATGAAGTGCTGGTACCCTTCTCCAACGAGGCGGTCTTAACTGCCATTGGCGTGATCAGAACATGCCTGGTCTTCCGGGATCTAGCTGTGAACTCATCCAACTTCCTTCATCCAGTGTTTTTACTGCACACCTATTAGGTGCCAGGTGCTAAGGATGAAGGCACCGAGGGCGTGGCCATCAACCAGGCAGCTGATACTCCTACATTCAGGCAATCTGGCAGCAGTAATGAAGTCATTCAACAGACAGGGAGTGGATTGGGTGGGGCTCTCAACAGGGTCGTCGGGGAAGGATGCTCTGAGGAGTGAACAGCTGAGTCCTCAGTGATGGGAAGGTGCCAGTCACTGCAAGACCTGTGGGGGGAGACTCTCACTAATGCTGTGAGTGGTGGTACTATTATTATTATTAAGATCCCCCTTTCCCAGATGTAGAAACTGAGGCCAAGGAGGTTACAATATTTCCTTCGAGGCCAAAGAGGTAACTATTTACGGAACCAGGTCAAAACTCGGAAACCCCAACTACTGCCACCAAACCCACCTGCCTCTAGGGTCCAGCCCTTTTCTAAAGAATCTTAACTTCAGAGATCTTCAACAAAGTAGCACACAGCACTGTCTCCAGGAGGCTCCAGTCTAATCTAAGAAAATGCCTTTACGCAAAAACACAAAGTGTGTTAGAAATTAATGCAGCGGTCCCCAACCTTATTGACATTAGGAGCTAGTATCATGGAAGAAGATTTCTCCACAGACCGGGGACATGGGGGATGGTTTGGGGATGACTCAAGCGCACGACGTTTACTGTGTACCTTATTCCTATGACATCAGCTGCACCTCAGATCATTAGGCACTAGATTCCAGGGACCCCAATATGATTAATCTAGTTTCAAAATTTTAATCTCCAGTGGGATTTATTCTGAAACCTGACAAGATGACTCCCAGCTTCTTGGGGGAAAGGAAACCCATATGCTATAGTTATTTTTTCTTTGGTTTATTTCATAAACATTTATGAGTTGCCAGGCTCTGTTTCCAAAGCCTTTCAAAATTTAACTCTTTCAAACCTCCTGACTCATTTAATACTCATAACAATCCTGTAAGTTAATACCGTCACCAACTCCACTTTCTAATCAAAGGAATCATGGCAAAGACAGGGTAGATGGCTTGCTGGGGACACATTCTGCAAAGCGGTGCAGCTGAGATCCAAACCTCGGTCATCTAGCGCTGGAAACTTCGCTCTTCACCTTAAACTGAATTTACAAGTATCATTCACACAACTGAATTCACACGTACAATTGCGTTTTGTCTCTCTGCCTCTTCCTGTCATTTCTGCTCAGCGGTGTCTGACCCTTTCAACCCCATGGACTGTAGCCCGCCAGGCTCCTCTGCCCATGGGATTCTCCAGGCAGGAACACTGGAGTGGGTGCCATGTCCTCCTCCAGGGGATCTTCCCGACCCGGGGATGGAGCACGTCTGCCTGCATCTCCTGCGTTGCAGGCAGAGTCTTTACCACTGAGCCGCTGGGAAAGCCCCTGTGTCTTTCTGCCTCACATGAGCTTGTTTTCAGATGGTCTGATTTAAACGCAGAACTTACCGTTTCCCCCAAATTTGCTGTGGGGAATCCTCGGACAAGTTAGACCGTCATCCTCCAGGGAGGCAGAAGCTAGTTCTCCCAAAGGCTCAAATTAGGCCCATCAAGGTGGACTGGCTATACAAGCAGTGAGATGCCACAGACAAAGGAAAGAAAACAGGCTTCCATGAAGGACCCAGTGTCAAGGTTATCCTGACTGACCCTCAGGATCACATGTGTGGGCTGGAGATAGAACTGGGATTCACTTGGGCTCAGGGACAAGGCCAGTGGGATGGATTCATTTAGTGATTATTTTCTCTAGGAAGGGGCTTCCCTGGTGGCTCAGATGGTACAGAATCTGTCTGCAACACAGAGACCCAGGTTTGATCCCTGGGTTAGGAAGATGCCCTGGAGAAGGGAATGGCAACCCACTCCAGTATTCTGGCCTGGAGAACTCCATGGACAGAGGAGCCTGGTGGGCTACAGTCTAGCAACAGGGAAAAGCCAGCTAGTAAATAAATGAAGTTCTCCTGAAAGAATAAACCAAGGGACAACTAGAAAGTTTGTGAGAAAGAAAGTGCCTAGAAAGTTTGAAAGAAAGAAAAAGAGAGAGAGAAAGAAGTGGGGTTAGGGTTAGGTTAACAGCTTTGGGAGCTGTTAACATTTATGCTCTGCCAAGCATCCCCGCGGGCTTCCCAGGTGGTTCAGTGGTAAACATCTCACTTGCCAATGCAGGAGACCTGGGTTTGACCCCTGGGTCGGGAAGATCCCCTGGAGGAGGAAATGACAACCCACTCCAATATTCTTGCCTGGGAAATCCCTTGGACAGAGAAGCCTGGCGGGCTGCAGTCCATGGGGTCGCAAAGAGTCAAAGACATAACTGAGCAACTAGACAGCAACAAGCATGCCCCCAGCAGCAGGGCATGGACCTGCACTGTTCTCCACCAGCCGCGGCTGCCCAGCCAGCGTCTGCCCTGGCCCTGTCTGAGGCTTGGCCACCAGAATCATCAGAAAGTTCAACACCCAAACAGCCAGGAAGGAGGCCTGCTGCTGAGGATGGGGTTCCAAGCAGCAAACCCTGAGGTCTTCGAGAGAAAACCATGTGAATGGTGCCCCCCCGGAGATGTGCAGGGCTTGCCGCTCTGCCTCTGAAGACACAGAGCCACTGAGGAGCTGATGATGCAGGTGACAGAGGCAAGGGAAGGAAGACAGAGGCCGTGGACGGGGTGGGGACAACTGGGGTAGGATGTGAAAAGAGGGCTGAGCGACACTGTCATCTGATGTCCAAAGCCAGACATGTTAGAGAGTGACCCAGTTAAAAAAAAAAAAGAAAGTGTTAGTTGCTCCATTGTGCCTGACTCTTCGCGACCCCATGGACCATAGCCTCCAGGCTCTTCTGTTCATGGGATTTCCCAGGCAAGAATACTGGAGTGGGTTGCCATTTCCTCCTCCAGGGGAATCTTTTAACCCTGAGACTGAACCTGGGTCTCCCCCATTGCAGGTGTATTCTTTACTGTCTGGGCCACCAGGAAAGCTCCAGAGAGGGAAAACTTCCTGTGAAAGATGAAACCATTAAAACTATTCACAACTAGAAACTCTGTCTTCCTAATCTGAATAATGGGGAGGTCATAGAGCTCCCTCATGGCCTTGTTTTGGGAATTAAGAGAGATGATCCAAGTTAGCTCAGGGCTTGGCACTTCAGTAAAAGAGAAACTGAGAAACTTGCCCAAATCTAGATCCCTTGGGGGTCAGGGGGAATGGCTGGAGGAGTGTGTGGTCCCAGGTCAGAATAGGGGAATTCTAGGCAAACTGACATTACAGAGACAGAAGGAGGAGGTGAGCGCGGGTGGAGTCAGGTCCTTGCATTGCAGGCCCTGGACAGACAGTATTCATTCACCACAAGTAGAGCTTCCCTGGTGGACCAGGCGGAAAAGACTCTGCCTGCAATGCAGGAGATCTGGGTTTTGATCCGAGTCGAGAAGGTCTCCTGGAGGAGGGCATGGCTACCCACTCCAGTACTCTTGCCTGGAGAATCCTATGGATAGAGGAGCCTGGTGGGCTCCATGGGGTCACAAAGCATTGGGCATGACTGAGCAACTCATTTACTTTCACAACTTTCACTTTCTTTCATGCTGGGTCTGCAGTTGCAGCAACTTAAGGAGGAGGAGACGGGCACCAGATTTTCACCCTGGGCTGAACTTCCTCCATCTGGGATGCATGGCTGGAAGAACCCTACCCAGCGCTCCCTGCAGTGCTCAGGACAGCTGGGTTAGTGGGCTCTGCCCACTTCCCTGAGGCAGCCCAAGCCACTCCCTGTTGGAAGGTTCTGCCTTGGACTGAGCTGAGACCAACTGTCCTTCTCCACCCTCTACTTGGCTTCCACCCACTGTGGGGGGGTGGGGAGGGGGGTGGTTGGCAGGGAAGGGGGGAGTCCCCATGGGTCAGTTCAAAACTCTTGATAAGAACATCACCCAGATTACACAATCTCTTCTAGAGAACTGATGAAGTGGGAACACAGTCCACTGTGTGGTGTGAGGCCAGCCTAACCTCGACACCAAAGTCTGACAAGTAAAAAGCAGGAAGGAAAATCGCAAATGTAGACAGCCCTCCATAACAGAGAGGAAAAGAAGAAAATCACAAACCAAAAGGGATGGAAGGATTGAAAAGGAAGAAACAAAACAGTTATTTGCACCTCCTATGATCGCATACAATTTTCTAAAATAATCTACAAGCACATTTTCTAAAATTAGTAATAGAGTTTGGCAAGATTCCTGGATACAAAGCATGCAAAATCCAAAAATATTTCTCTGAAAAGCAACCGATGTATAATTTTTAAAAAAAAAAACGTGTTGAAAGATCTAGGTAGATATACCATTTACAATAGTATAAATGTGAATGCGAAGTCGCTCAGTCGTGTCCGACTCTTTGCGACCCTGTGGACTGTAGCCCACCAGGCTCCTGCGTCCATGGGATTCTCCAGGCAAGAATGCTGGGGTGGGTTGCCATTTCCTTCTCCAGGGGATCTTCCCGACTCAGGGATCGAACCTAGGTCTCCTGCATTACAGGCAGACATTTTAACCTCTGCGCCACCAGGGAATCCCTTACAATAGCATAGAGTTCTCTATTGTGGGTAGAGGGTGGGAAATTTAGACTTCCATGAACATGGTATCTCTTTTCATGATTTAGGATACAGTTTAGCTCCAGTTTCCTAATTTTCCCTTGGTGGCCTTGCACATTTTTGTTAGATTTATTCCTCGTTATATGGTATTTTCTATTTAGAAGTCTAAATTTTGCACCCTCTACCCACAATGGGCAATAGAGAACTCAGCAGGAACACCTGGCAGATGAGAGTAACCTGAGCTTACATTCTACCTCCTGCTGCTTCTAAAATGTGCGACTCTGGGTGTTCCACCGAGCCCTCTGAACCCAGCTTCCTCACGTGTAAAACACAGGTAGCCAGTCCTGACTAGTTGTAAGGAGTCAATGGTAACAGAGCACTTTAGGAGAAGGGAGGGATACACTGGGAATTTGAGATTAACAACAGATACACACTGCTACATATAAAATAAATAAACTACAAGGACCTACTGCACAGGGAACTATATTCAATGCTTGTAACAACATTACACACACATATATGTATATTCAGTTATACACACACACATATATCATGTTGCTGTACAGCTGAAACACTAAATCAACCATATTTAGCAAAAAAGAGAAGAAAGCACTTTGCAGAGTGTTGCATAAATACAAGGATTCTTATGACTAGCATTATCACCCCTTGTTGGTCTGAGAGCGAGGGGAAAGCTCTTTCTACCATATTAGGCTGGCTGTGTCTTTGCTTCTGCTCATCAGCTTGTCATCCAAGACATTGCTGCACGCTTATTCTGTATACAACATTTTCTCATTCAGTGTTCCAGCAACCCATAAGGCAGGTGCTGTGTTAGCCCCATTTTACAGATGAGAAAGCGGAAACTTACACAAGCAACTTGGACATTCATGAGCCCCTTCTCTGTACCAGGAGCTGTGAATACCCTGGGGAATAAGATGGACGTGGTCCTTGCTCTTTTAGAACTGACGGTAGAAGTGGGAAGACAGATAAAAATCATACCCCAACTAACAAGCTGACAGGACCAAGATTCAAACTCAGGTCTGCTGGACATGAGAATCCATGCTTTGAACCATTCCCTGAGGTGTCTTCCTCAGCTTCCTCTGCTCAGTCCTCTCTGCTGTGACGTAATGGCTTCTAACACCCACTCTGCCATCGGCGACAAGTTTCAGTGGATCTTGCCATCCAAGCTGCAGCACAAATGGAGAGCTGTCAGCTTCCACCCTGGCTCATGTGATCCTTATGCGTTATCACTGGAGAATTACAGCCAGGAAGATGAACGCATGAACGAGGAGAGCATCCCGTAACCCCTCCCCCCAGCATCAGCAGCATTGTTCCCGACGAGTGTGCGCCTGAGTCCTCTGCCACCATTAACGGCAGAAGTGAGTCACTTATAAATAAGACTCGGGAGCTTTATTATAATGACATCCCAAGATTCAGAAATGCTCAGCGTCACTGTGCAAGGGAGGGCAGCAGGTGACCGGGCTTCAGTGATCCTCTGCCAGGTACGTCTTTCAGATAAAACGTCTTGGGTCAGGAGCAATTACAGCTAATGCCCAGCCTGAATGCTAATGAGAATTACTTACAATTGCTTGTAAGTCTTTGCCATTTATACTATCTGCTTTTCCCCTTCCTTCCTCTTCTTTTCCCACCCTGGCATTAACCCTGAGAAACAGACACCAGAAAATATCACTAATGGCCATTTTGAAGATGAGGAAACTGATGCTCAAGGTTACTCAGCTCAAAGAGCCAGGGGTTCTAATCCTGAACTTTTTTTCTTTTAACTTTTTTTTTTTTAACTCCTCGGTGGCTCAGTGGTAAAGAATTCATCTGCCAATGCAGAAGGTGCAGGAGACCTGGGGTTCAATCCCTGGATCGGGAAGATTCCCTGGAGGAGGAAATGGCAACCCACTCCAGTATTCTTGCCTGGGAAAGCCCATGGACAAGAGGAGCCTAGTGGGCTACAGTTTGGTTGGTTGCAAAGAGTCTTTAAGAAGAAAAAGAAAATCGGAACTCTGGACAAGTCTTCTCCACATGGAAGGTACACAAAATATCAGTCTGAAAGGCAGCAGAGGTGGTGTGTTCTGCTGATGTCTTTGCCTTGGTGAGGACGGGGCAGACCTTATGAAATGACCTTCAAACCTACCCTCTGCCACACCACAGCCGCCAAGAGGTGCACACTTGTCTCTGAGAAATGACCATGAAGTGAGAACCTGGGCAGAAAGAAGAGTCCTTCTTGTGCCCACACAAAGCAGAAAACTGTCTCAAACCCATGCCCCTAAGAAACACGCCAGAGGACCAGGTTCAGGCTACAGCGTGAAGGAGTGCAGTCCGCCCTGACAGTGCGAAATGTCGTAATGCCTAGCATTTGTTGAGTGCCTCGTACAGCACCGGAGGTTTTTTACATAATCCTGCACTGGGACTTGAGGCTTTCAGCTATTTAGAGCTTGAGCCTGCACTAGCCCACTCCCACTTTACAAACCAGAGAGAGTCTTATGGAGGTCCAGTGGAGCCAGGCTACCAAGCTGCATCTGTTTTGATCTTAATAGTAACAATAGCGCCAACTAACATCTCAACAGCACTTCTGTGGATTGCCTGACTCCATCTAGGCACTTCAGGTGCATGAACACACCCAGTTCTCTCACCAACCCAGTGAGGAATGCGCTAGAAATACTCCTGTCCTAAAAATGGACCAGAGAGGTTCAGCAACTCGTCCAAGGCCATAGATCTCTTAAGTGGCAGGGCTGGGATGTGAGCCAGTGCCAGAATCCATACTTCTGATCTCTCCGCCACGCCTCCTCTTTGTTACCGAAAGGCCACACCTTTCCACCAGGCACTCCTTGATTATATTAAAAAAAAAAAAAAAAAAAAGGAAAGTGCAAACAGGAACAGGGAATCTTGAGAGAGTCTGAAGGGAGGAGGCTCAGATGCAAGTTCTTCCTACCTCAGACATTCAGTCAGGAGGGACCACTCCCAGCCCAGCACTGCCCTAACTCCTCCGGGGTACAGGGGCTTGCAGGCTGCTCCGGCCTCCACCCAGCTCTGAAATCATGTTTGGACTTCGGTGGGCCACCTCCACCCTCCACTCTGGAGGGATTTTCTATTTATGCTTGAAAGTGGTACTGGGCCTCCTTACAGACCTGCCCTCCAGGAGGGGAAACCCCTCCAGAGACAGCGGGACAGCCTCACGCTTCCGTGGGGGGCCCACCAAGCCCTGGGTTGTATGCGGGAAATCCTGTGGGACTGTCAGGGATTTCTGTGATAACCCGCTCAGTGGCAGGCCTCCTGAACGATGCCTCTCACAGAGACAGGAGGGTGGTACAGGGGTAGGTGGCTCCGTGGTAAAGACCCTACCTGCAGGAGACTCAAGAGACGTGGGTTTGATCCCTGAGTCGAGAAGATCCCCTGGCGTAGGAACTGGGAATCTGCTCCAGTATTCCTGCCTGGAGAATTCCATGGACAGGGCGGCCTGGCGGGCTACAGTCCATGGGGTCACAAAGAGTCGGTTGCAACTGAGCATGCAGGCCTCAAGGTTCGTTTGTGTTACGGCATGTGTTCAAATTTCCTTCCTTTGGGCTTCCCTGGGGGCTCAGACGGTAAAGGATCCGCCTGCAATGCAGGAGCCCAGGGCTCAATCCCTGGGGTCAGGAAGATTCCCTGGAGAAGAGAATGACAACCCATTCCCGGTATTCTTGCCTAGAGAATTCCATGGACAGAGGAGCCTGGTGGACTATAATCCATGGGGATTCGGACATGACCGAGCGATCAACACAGGGGTATTGGGACCCTGTTGCTTGGCATCTCTCTATTTTCATCTCCGCTGCTACCAGCCACACTTAGGAGGGACCTAAGTTCCCATCTACAGCCTAGATGTCACTGACAATCTAGAAGGAGTCAGGGAAAACCTGTATTCAAATCCCAAATCTGCCACAGACCAGCTGGGCAACCACAGGCAAGCTATTTAACCTCTCTGAGCCTCAACCGACTATCTGTTCAATGAAGGTAATAATAACAATAGTGCCTGCTTTGCAAAGCTGCTGTGAAAACTGAGTGGGATCATGCATAATGACACTCTGACCTGTCCATTCTCTCTCCCGTTCTCTGCTGATTCCTGCCTGCCTCTAAAATTAAAGCCAAGATTGAGGCAGTCAAGAGCTGCCTATCCGACCCCCAGCTCGCCTCTCCTTCATGCTCTGCAAACATGTTCCATCTTGGCGCGAGTCACAGGGCACTAGTTCCCACCGTGGAATCAGCCCCGCAAGCACCTTGCGGCTGGAGGAGCTTATTCACAGAGTACTTCTAGCACCACCGTGGGGCTCCAGGGCTGAGGTGGGAGCCCCCTGCTGGAGGACAGGAGCCCTGCATGGAGCATCTCCCAGGCAGAGCCCATACCTCTGAGATTAAGGGATGGGGTGGGGTCTCCCCGGGCAGCGGAGTGGTGCCTCAGATGGTAAAGAATCCGCCTGTAGTGTAGGAGACCCAGGTTCAACCCCCGGGGTCGGGAAGATCCCCTGGAGAAGGGCATGGCTACCCACTCCAGTATTCTTGCCTGGAGAATTCCAATGGACAGAGGAGCCTGGCGGGCGACAGTCCACGGGTCACGAAGAGCCAGACAGGACTGGGTCACTACACTTACTTACTGCTTGGGCAGTGGAGGTGGGGGCCAGGGCCGAGAGTGACCCAGAGAGGGAAAGAGCTCTCTGTGAAGATCTGCGGTGCTTCAGCCCCAGCTCCTGACTCCCTTGGCTCCTTCCAGGAAAATCAAGAGGAACTTCCGTAATTGGGCTCCTCTCACCTGAAACGGCAGCCCCCACAGGGCTTCTGCCACCGGAATCCACTTCCTGATATGTAAGGGTCTCCCACCTTTGCAAAGGATCCTCCCCGAGCCACAACGAGGAGGAGGCGGCCGGCGCCTCCTGGGTTTGCAGCCTGGCTGTAGAGAAGGCTAAGGTGGTCTCCATGCTTCCCCCCGCCAAACCCTACGCCTGGTGATGCTGAACCTGGGTGAACCTGGGGCTCAACCGCATCATGTGGTGAAGTGGTTTGGGTCCGGCCGCCTGGGGCTCAACCTCCTGGCTCTCTCCTTGACTGGTTGGTGCTCCTGGACGGAACTTGCCCCTTCTGAGCCTCTTTCCCCCTCTGTAAAATGGGTATAATAATACCGGATCATCGAGTTACAGGGAAAACCCAAAGAGATGAGGGATAAGCCAGTGCCTGGCACACTCAACGCACTCAAGAGATGGGCTGGAACTGTGGAGAACATTGAGGTCAGAGTCTGGGGCAGGGCTGGGAAAACGCCCTCTCCCGTCTCTCCGGTAGGAGCCCGGGGCAGCTGCCCCGGGCGCGCACGCGGGCGCACCCCGGCAGAGCCACAGGTGTGTGCGCGTCGGGGTGGGGGGAACCAGAGCTGGGTTCTCAGGGCGCCGCGGGCCCCTACCCGCGCCGCCCACACTCCCCGGGGCCCCCGAGCGCGCCCACCCCACGCCGGCGGCTCGGGGAGCTCCGTGGCTCGGCCAGGACGCCCGGACCCAAGCCCGGGCGGCCGCGCAGCGTCTCGCCCCGCCGCCGCCGCCGCGCTCCGGCCCATTGCCCGCGCCCTGCCCGCTCTCCGCTCCGACTCACCGGCGCCGGCTCCGGGGAAAGTTTGGTGGCGCGGCGGCCGCGACGGCCAGGCTGCTCGGGGCTCGGTGGCGGCGCGGCGCCGAGGGAGCCGACCCGGAGGCGGGGCGCCGGGGGAGGAGCCGCGCCGAGGGGGCAGCCAGGAGGGGGGCCGGGAGGCGGAGACCCGGGCCCCGGGCCTGCCGCTCCCCGCCTCCGGCGCCGCGCGCCTCGGCCGCCCCCGCGCCTGCAGGCGGCGCGAGGGGCGCCACCTCTCTCCCTCCACACCCGCCCCGGGGACCGAGGGGCGGCCCCGAGCGCCCCTGCTTCGGGCCCGGCTCGGGGGCGCGGCTCCTCGGGTGGGGAGCGAGCGGGGAAAGGAGCCCCAGACGCCTGGCGAGAGCTCCCTCCGCCCCGCGCACACCTGCCGGCGCGCGCAGAGGTAAGTCAGCCCGAGGAGGCCCGGAGCGGCAGAGTCGGAGCCGCGATGCCGCTTGGCCAAGTGAGCCACAGCCCGACTGACCCCCAGGGACACTTCAGTCCCCACGGCCCTGCCGGAGAGGGCGATCGAGGGAGGGACGAAGGGGCGCCGCGGAGACGAGGGCTGACAGGCAGGCACCCCACCCCAGAGGCTCCACCGGGATCTAGGGAGACACCGCCCCCCCAACCCCGCCCCGGGTCTAGAACTCCACCTCTCCTCGCCCGCCAGCTGTTTCTCTCCAGCTGCTCAGATGAGCTCAAGTTTCAAAATGCAGTGAGTTCCTGCTAGCATCCTGAGGAGTTCCTGTTAGCATCCTAAGGATGGGGTGGGGGTGTGTGTGTGGGGGGTGGGGGGGAGTGTGGTTCCCCTGCAGGTCTCCTCTGCCTCTGATGCTGGGAGCCTGAGAATTCTTGCCGGCTGCCTTGATCCGGGGGACCGAAGAAGCAGAATTCTCTCCTTTCCCTCAATGCCAGGAAAACTCCACTGGAGCCACTCAACTAGCATCTTATCTCAACACTCCAAAAGAGACACCTAAACTTAGTCGGGAGATGGGTGTTTGGAAGGAGGGAGGGACTTCCTTGGTGGTCCAGTGGTTAGGACCGACGCTTTCACTGCAAGAGAGCATGGGTTTTAATCCCAGGTCCTGGGAACTAAGATCCGCGCATACCCCGCTGCCAGGCCAAAAAAAAAAGGAGAGGTGGCTGGGTGTGGGTTGGGGGCTATTTCATGGCGATATCTTAGCCTCCATTGAGTGCAGGTAAATTCCACCCAGAGGCAGTGAAATGCTGCAGTAATTTTGAGGCCCTGCTTCATGACCTGTGTATGGTACGTGGGTGATCTGGCTTTCCCACCTCAGGGTCCACATCTGTAAAATGAGGGTTAATAAAAACAGCTGTCATTGTGCCATGCACCCCTCTAAATGCTGCAAGTACTTACTCATTCAATCCTCACAACAGCCCTGAATCCGTGGGAACTATTATTATCACATGGCAACCCACTCCAGTGTTCCTGCCTGGAGAATCCCAGGGACGGGGGAGCCTGGTGGGCTGCCGTCTATGGGGTCGCACAGAGTCGGACACCACTGAAGTGACTTAGCATTATTATCACTAGTTTGCAGAGAAGAGAACTAAGGTACAGAGGAGCTAAGTAAATTACTCAAGGTCGCACAGGAGAACTGGGAGCCTAACCTATGCAGCCTGGCTCCAAGATTCAAAGTCATAATTATTGTACTGTAATTTTGTCACAGTGGGGCTGCCGGAAAGCTCCACGAGATCATTTATGTAAAGGAGTTAGCAAGTGCTCCATAAATGGCAGCTTATAGATCACTGAGCCTGTCTACAAGGTGGGGATTTGAGGGGAAAGAGGAGACTGGATTCTGGATAACTGGCAGACCATGTGACTCTGACTTTTATGAAACCGAGAAGCAATGGATTTCCCATGTGTTCCTCTGACCGGACCCCTGTGCCTTAGCATAGCCCCACGACCAGGACTCACCCTGAGTCCACAGTAAGCCCTCTCCATTCCCTGGCGATTCTCCAAGGCCTCCACATTTTACACTTTACCAGACTCTTGCACCCTTTGGAACTGAGTGAGCACTTGTGGTAGCAACTGTCATAAACTCTAGAGGAAATGCATTTCTGCTCTCCACAGCTGTAGGGCTGATAGGAATGAAGGGGAAGGGCCCTCGGAAATGGCTGGGTCCATATCCATCCCCTCTCGCCTTTCTGCAATTCAGCAAAGGCTTGATTATTTGGAATTCCTCTGCAAAGTTTCACTTCCTGGGCTGGTTTTAGACCTACTAAAGCCCACAGTGATCAGCATTTTGAGAAACATCAATATTTGAAAAACAGCACATCAGACATTAATTGAGCTCCCTCATGACCAGGGTGTGTTTTGTTTTCTTATGGCATTTGAAACTGATGTATCATGAGATAACTCAGGCCATATCCTGGGTGTGTGGGGTGGAGAGGGAATAGCCAACTTCCTAAGAATATATAGGCAGCAGAAGAAAAATAATAGCTAGCCCTTGGGTCACACTTAGTGTTTGCCAGGCTAGTCCAAAAGTGTTACATAATCTATTTTGTCTATTCACAATAATCCTCTGAGGTAGATACTATTAACCTGCCATTCTGCAGATGAGAAAACTGAGGAACAAAGAGATGAGGAGATGTGTTTAATAAATACAGCCAGTGAGTCACCTCAAGATCAGACAGGTAGAAAGCAGCTGAAGCAAGTCTGGAACCTGGATCAGCCTGGATCCACAAGCCTCTTTTACTTCTGTGGTTTGTGAATGAAAACTAAGAAGGAGGAATCACTTGAGGCCCTGAGTAGAGACTAGAGGTATGGATTAAAAAGAAATAGAGATAAATTACAACTTTGGGTTTAACATATATATGCTGCTGCTGCTGCTGCTAAGTCACTTCAGTCGTGTCTGACTCTGTGCGACCCCATAGACGCAGCCCACCAGGCAAGAGTACTGGAGTGGGTTGCCATTGCCTTCTCCGCATATATATATACTACATGTAAAATAGGTAAAAAACACAGACCTACAGTACGGCACAGGGAACTAGATCCACTATCTTGTAATAACTTATAATGGAAAACAATCTGAAAAAGAAAATGTGTGTAACTGAATCTTTGCTGTATACTTCAAACTAACAGAACATTGTAAGTTAACTATGTGTGTGTGTTAGTGAGTCACTCACTAACTAACTAGAGAGTTAGTGTCCAACTCTTTGCAACCCCATGGACTGCAGCCTGCCAGGTTCCTCTGTCCATGGAATTCTCCAAGCAAGAATACTGGAGTGGGTTGCCATTCCCTTCTCCAGGGGATCTTTCTGACCCGGGGATGGAGGGAAGCCCATGAGTTAACTATAATTTTGTAAAAGAAGTTGATTAAAAATATCTGTTCTGCCACTTGTTAGTTCTCTGCTTCCTTTGCTTCCCTGAGCCTGTTTCCTCACCTGTAAAATGAGAATAATAATGCCTATGCTACGTCTAGGATTTTAGTGATGATCTTTTGGTAGCAGGATACATTAAACCCAATTGTAACCAGCTTTAGCCCAAAGGGGCCTTAAGCTGAAAAATGCAGGAAGTCATTCTGGATTCAGACACAGTTCATGCCAGAAGCTCAAGGGAAGTTGTCATGAATCTGTCTTTATCTCTTGACTGTTGTCTTCTTCTTTTTAAAAATATGTATTTATTTGGCTGCTCCAGGTCTTACCTGAGGCATGTGGGATTTTTGAGTTGCAACAGGTGAACTCTTAGTTGCCGCATGTGGGATCGAGTTCCCCAATCAGGGATCGAGCCCCAGGGTGGAATCCCAGCCAACGGGACACCAGAGAAGTCTCTTGACTGTTTTTAAATTTTGCATCAGTTTTATTAGCAGGCTAGGTCTCTTTATGCTGCTGTTGCTGCTGCTTAGTTGCTTGGCTGTGTCTGACTCTTCCCGACCCCTGCACTATAGCCTGCCAGGCTCTTCTGTCCATGGAATTCTCCAGGCAAGAATACTGGAGTGGGTTGCCATTTCCTTCTTCAGCAAATGTTCCTGATGCAGGGATCAAACCCACATCTCCTACTTGGCAGGTGGATTCTCTACCATGAGCCACTTGGGAAGCCCAGGTCTCTCCATAGGGAGGCCGAAATGGCCCGTTAAGCAGCCTCAAGCCAAGAGATCACTTCCTTCTCCAAACCTCCAGCAAACATCCTAGATCTGACTCCCATTGGCCTGGCTTAAGTCACATGCCCAGCCCTGAAACCATCATAGTTGCTCTGATTGGCCAAACCTGAGTCACATGCCTTTATAACTGGAGTGGGAGAGGGGGGTCAGTCCTCCCCAAGTCACCAGGACTAGAAGTGGGTGAGAGATGGTTCTATAAAAGAAAATCAGGGTGGGGCTTCCCTGGTAGCCCAGTGGTTAAGAATCTGTCTGCCACTGCAGAGGACACAGGTTTGATGCCATGGGGCAGCTAAGCCCATGCGCCACAACTACTCAGGCCCACATGCCTAGAGTTTGTGCTCTGCAACAAGAGAAACCAACCCAGTGAGAAGCCCTTGCCCCACAGCAAAGAGTAGCCCCTGCTCACTGCAGCTGGAGAAAGCCCGCACACAGCAACAAAGACCAATCACAGCCAAAAATAAATTAATATTTAAAAAAAAGAAAACCAGGGTGCTATGAGCAGAATGAGGGGGCATCAGTGCTGGACAGGCACAGATGTCTGCTTCCTCACAGAGCCCTGGTATGTTAAATACACCTGTGTCTGCAAAGTGTATGGCTTTGGTGGGTACTCAGGAACTGAGTCCCTCCCTCTTCCCTCTCCTCTAGGAAACAGGATTCACATCCCACCAAATCCAGGCCACCAGCTTCCTTGTTCACATGTGGAGACTAAGAAGCTCCAGAGACAAGAAGGGACTTTGCCCAGGGTAACCCAACAACCAGCCAAGCAGACATCGAATCTGTCTTTTGACCTGAAACAAATCTCAGTGAAAGTCTGAGCTGAGAACGCTGAGATCCCCTATGCACCAGCGGAGTTGGCTGGCATGCGCACAGGGGAGGTGGGAAAGATGCAGCCTGCTGAAGACCCAGAGGAAATGATGCCGCTCACGTGGGGATCCCAGACTGTGCACCAAGCTGTGGGCTGGTGGCTCTGGCAGAGTGCCGGTCCAGCCCCCTGCCCATCATGCTATGAACTCGGCCATCTCTGGGGACTCTACACTCTGGAGGCTGAGAGACCCAAGCGGTCATGTTTCCTACGGCTGCCCCAGGTAGGCGACACGGCCCTTCCCTTGTTAGTTTCCGGCTCCGTTTGTGAGAGGGGATGTGCCTCCTTCAGGACGCAAGCGGACCAAGTAGCAAGCATGTGAGTTAGAGCTGTCAATATTGACCCTTTCAATTTGGCCCTTGACTCGGCTCTAGGGTTTCCAACCTTGGGCAGGTCGTCTGACTTCTCCACTCTAAATATAGTTAGGTTGGCATGCTGTGAAGCGATCTATTTAAAGGAAGCTGGGCTAGACTCACACACATCTGGCTGGAGTGGCTAGATTGCTCCCTCCATCCCCCGTCAAGTGAAGCACATTGGTTTGCTATACGCACTGCTGGGGGGAGTAAACATTGCTACCGCCTTCCTGGAGGGTACTTTGGAGCCAGGTGATGACCCCTTTAAAAATGTTCAGACTATTATTCCATACCCTATGAAGTTTTCCTGAGAAAATAACCATGGATGTCACCAAAATATGCATAAAGATATTTATTGCAGGACTGCACGTAGTAAAATAATCCAAATGTCTAACCACAGGGGATTGGTTAATTTAATTATGGTTCCCAGGTGGCACTAGTGGTTAAAAAAAAAAAAAAAAACCAACTACCAAAGCAGGAGACATGAGACATGGGTTCAGTCCTTGGATCAGGAAGATCCCCTGGAGAAGGGAATGGCAACCCACTCCAGTATTCTTGCCTGGAGAATCCCATGGACAGAGGAATGCTGTGGGCTATAGTCCATGGGGTCTGAAAGAGTCAGACACGACTGAAAAGGCTTAGCACGCACACAGTCATATGGATAGAATAGACTGTTATACAGATACGATTGTACTACAGCATATGGAATTATGTGAAAACTGATTATAATATGAAAGTCAAAATGAGGTTTGACAGAAAACAAAATTCTTTAAAGCAATTATCCTTCAATTAAAAATAAATAAATTTATTTAAAAAATAGAACCTTAAAAAACAGTAAGTTATAAACTCATTTTGTGAAAAAAATACACCTATTTATGTATTAAAAAGCTTAAAGCGGTTGTATCGGAGACAGGTGGGAAGGAGAGAAAAATCTGTGGGTGTTCTTGGTTTTCACATACCTGTGTATTTTTCTAACATTTCATTAATAAATTTGTATTGCTTCATTAATTAGTAAAAATGCCCAGTAGTTTTCACAAAGAGATTTTTGCTGGTTTCCTTTTTAAAAAGTACTTTTACTTATTGAAAATCACCGTCAGGAATGAGGCTAAACTGATCTTTCTCTCTCTCTCTGTCTCTCTCTCAGGCTATGATATGTGGAGATGAATGGGGAGCTGGCGGTTGAGGGAGCACATTGGTTTGCTATAGAGCAGAGCAATACAGCCGCAGAACAATACAGTGCAAGAAGGTTGCACCAGGAGGCTCGACCCATTTGCTGTGTGACCCTGGGCAACTCACTCAGCATCTCTGGGCCTCAGTTGCTACATCCACAAGATGAAATATTATATGTCATCTCTGGCGTTCTGTCCAGCATGCAGTTCTACTATGGATAAGTCTGTGTACTTCATAAATTGTTTTTGTCTCTCCAGACCCGTGAGACTGCCGAAAACTCTGCCTGGCCTGTGTCAGCACGTGCCTTCTGCTCAGTCTCTTTATCCAGCTACTTTGAAACTGGCAAATTCACGGGGAAGCACATTGACTTCAGGCTCTCATACTCTGGGATTTCCAGCACTCAACTCCTGGCTTCCTGGATAGCTCTTTGAAGCCTTCTAACAGATTTTAATTTTCTTTTCAACCACTTTATCTAGGTCTTCTAGTTGTTTATTGAGAGGGTTGATCTCTCTCTACAAGTTAGTTTGCCACAGGCGGAAGCAGAAGTCCCTTCATACGTTAGTAAGTAAAACAAGTAGTTATAGAGTGGTATGTAAAGTGGGTTCTATCTATATGCAAAGTATATATGTATATATGTGTGTGTGTGTGTTCGTGAAGAAGAAAGAGAAAGAACAAAAGCTATACACACTGCTTAACTACTGAGGTTTTCATTTTTTAACACAAATATTTCCAGTTTTATACAATGGACACTGAGTGTGTCCAAACTGGGATTGACTTTTGAGGTCATTTATACCCATTTTGAAAATGAGGACGTGGAGGCCAGGGACAGTTAAATTCATTTCAATTCAACAATTATTGGAGGCTTGTTGTGGGCAGAGAACCATGCAGTGGGCCTCAGGGTATCCAAGGAAAAGTAAGACCCAGTTACCTAATCCTCTGTTCAAGTGTCTCCAGTGTATGCTAGACTTTGGGAGATGAGGATAAAGATGACAAGAATCCGCCCTCAAGAAATGCTGGCTGTGGAGACAGTTATCCAGATAAACTATCCTACATATGACGTGATAAATGCTAAGGAAATGACACGGCAGAGATTGCGGTTTTTTTCTTAATAGCTATTCTTTCAACATCCAACTAAAAGATTGTATTTCCTGGTCTCCCTTATAATGAGTTGTGGTCATGTAACAAAATTTTGGTCCATGAGATGTTGGAGGAAATGTTGTGGGAGTTTCTGGGAAGTATTTTTAAAGGGAACAGCAAATCTTCCCTTTTTTCTGCTGCTTGGAATTTAGATGCAATGTCTGGAGCTTTAGTAATCGTTTTGAACTGTGAAGGGACCCCCATACTACGATGGTGGAACAGATAAAAGTAGCCTTAGTCACCAACACCATGGAGCTGCTCTATCAGCCCTGTATTTCTATGTTTATACTTACTTCACACAGGAGAGAAAGAATCATCTTATTTCTTATGCCACTATTATTTAGGATTTTTTTTTCCTACATGCAAATAAAGAAAGTCTCAATTTATACAAATCCTAAAAATAAAACGTTACAGGAGCAAGGGAGTAAGTGAAGAAAGAGTGAGTATTTCCATTTTTGAGCAGCAAGGAAGTCAGAACAGGCATGGAGGTTGTGAAGAGAGTTTGCCAATGAGATGGGCAGGGATGAAGGAGGAAGAGTGGGCCAAGAAGGGAGCATGGGTACAGGGCAGGGAATGGGCTGAGGGGTGTTGGAATCACTCAGCCTGGATTCACACCCCATCACAATCACTTCGTTGCTCTAAGCCTCAGTTTCCCCATCTGTCAAATGGGGGTAATCATAGTGTTAGCTGCATCAGGTTGTAGTGAGGATTACATGAGTTAATATAATGTGCCTGGTGCCTGGTGAGTGCTCAGTAAAGGCTGGCTATTAATGTGCGTATCTGAAAATTGGGATAATCATAGTCTGATCTCTAAGGGCAGCCAGTCTAGATAACACAGCACAGGGCACTACCCAGACTGGGTGCCCAGCTATGGAGCCCCCTTTCTCCCCCTGCTGTCAGGGAATTTACAATCACTATTTAACAAATCTTCACCAAGCCCCTGCTCTGAGCCAGGTACTGGGCCAGGAGGTTGCTGACTCCAGGAAGAATCAGACCTTATCCCTGACCTCCAGTTGCTCACAGTCCCGAGGAGAGGAAAGGAAAATAAAAAGACGAACATAACACAGTATGAGAAATGCAACAGGTCCAAGTTCAATCCACGAGCTCAGGTGAGCAAGAAAGGTAACATTATTTTGGTTAAATAAGCTCAGTCTCGGCTATGATCTCCCATATTAGGTGGGAAACCTTAATCTCAGGCAAGCTGAGACTTCCCTCTTTCTCTGGGGGTGGTGTTTCAGTTCCAGGGATCTTGTGGGGAGTGTCTGAGGTGTGTCATCACTTATCCACGCTGATATCTGTTGAGACATCTTTATTCCTATCGGAGGAGGGGTCACCCACACACCCAGGCCACTGCTAAGTTGTCCCTTGAAGTTTCATCCCCTCTCTCAGCTGCTTCTGTGGCCTTTGAACCATTGCTCAAGCTCCCATGGCCCCTGGCACACAGGGAGCTCTGTTAGACATACGAGGTTCTTCTGCTCAGCCACACAGTCACTTCTTTCCACTTGAGAATCTGCCCAGGAGAAGAGCGCAGGTCCTTTCCACATTTAATTTCCTCGAGGATTCCATGGTCTCTCCAAGGACTATGGCTGTGGAAGCAGCAGGTTCAAGTGTCTCTTTCCTCCAGGGATACACCATCCATCTTCCCCTTTCCTGATGCTTCAGGTCTCTCCTCACTCTTATCTAGAAAGTTTGGTCTGGATTCAGGAAGGCAGAATCTTGCTTTTGAACTCCCTGCCCTTTCCCATATCAATCATGTCATAACACACAAGAGACTTTTCCTGTTGCCCTTTTGAAACTGAAAAACCAGGCAAAGATTCCAGTTTCTCTTTTTCTGCAGGGCCAGAGAAAGAACAGTAGGCTTAAAACAATAATCTACTATTTTTTGTTATAACGGCAGGGGTATGGAGGTGCGTGTAAGGCTTCTGGGTAACAGAAATTAGCAAGACAGAAAAACAACACGATGAGTTCCCTCCATTCCCCCATCCCTCCCCAGAATGGCTGAAATTAAGAAGACTGACACAATCAAGTGTTGGCCAGGGTGTGGAGGCACTGGAACTCTTCCCTCAGGCGGTGGGAATGTAAAATAGGATAGGCACTATGGAACACCGCTCTGCAGCCTTAATAAATGTAGATCTATCTTGTGATCCAGAAAGTCCACTCCTAGGTATATCTCTAAGAGAAATGAAAACATACATCTATGAAAGACTGTGCATAAATCCTAACAGCTTATTCATTATATCCCAAGTTGGAAAGTGAAAGTGAAAGTCACTCAGTCGTGTCTGACTCTTTGCAACCCCATGGACTATACAGTACACGGAATTCTCCAGGCCAAAATACAGGACTGGGTAGCCTTTCCCTTCTCCAGGGGATCTTCCCAACCCAGATGATCGAACCCAGGTCTCCCACACTGCAGGCAGATTCTTTACCAGCTGAGCCACAAGGGAGGCCCAAGAATACTGGAGTGGGTAGCCTATTCCTTCTCCAGTGGATCTTCCTGACCCAGGAATCAAACTGGGGTCTCCTGCTTTGCAGGTGGATTCTTTACCAACTTAGCTATCAGGGAAGCCCCAAGCTGAAAACAACCCAACTGTCTATCAACAAGAGCTTGAAAAAACACATTTTAGTTAAGTTAAACAACCCAAGAATTAATCACAACCCTGGTTGTGAGAGTTGGACCGTAAAGAAAGCTGAGCCTCAAAGAACTGATGCTTTTGAACTGTGGTGTTGGAGAAGACTCTTGAGAGTCCCTTGGACTGCAAGGAGATCAAACCAGTCAGTCCTAAAGGAAATGAGTCCTGAACATTCACTGGAAGGACTGAGGCTGAAGCTGAAGCTCCAATACTTTGGCCACCTGATGCGAAGACCTGACTCATTGGAAAAGACCCTGATGCTGGGAAAGACTGAAGGCAGTGGGAGAAGGGGATGACAGAGGGTGAGTTGGTTGGATGGCATCACCAACCCGGTGGACATGAGTCTGAGCAAGCTCCAGGAGTTGGTGTTGGACAGGGAGGCCTGGCGTGCTGCGGGCTTTTCTGTATTTATCCTTCAGTGGATAGACACATGGGTTGTTACTTCTTTTGCACTGTTATGCAAAATGCTGCTATGAATGTTCTTGTACAAGTTTTCCTATGAACCTATGCTTTTTTACTCTCTTAGGTATATACCTGGGAATGCAACTGCTGGATCATTTTCTGACCCTGTGGACTGTAGCTCACAAGGCTTCTCTGTCCCTAGGATTTCCCAGACAAGAATACTGGAATGGGTTGCCATTTCCTTCTCCAGGGGATCTTCTCAACCCAGGGATCTAACCCAAGTCTCCTGCATTCGCAGGCGGATGCTTTACTGAGCCACCATGGGGGTCCCAGGCACCACCACCCCAACGGTGACCCTATGCTTGGCTTTTTCAGGAATCATCAAACTGTTTTCCAGGGCAGCTGCACCATTCTATGTTTCCACTGGTAATGTCTGAGAATCCTAAAGTCTGTGCATATCCTTGCCAACTTATCTTCCCCCCACCCTTTTACACATCCACCTGAATGGGGGTGAAGTTGTATCTCTTTGGTTTTGATTTGCTTTTCCCTAATGACTAATGATGTTGAGCACCTCTGCATATACTTATTGGCCATTTGCATGTCTTCTCTGGAGAAATGTCTATTCAACTTTTGTCCATTTAAATAAAAAGAATCAGCTGCGTTGTTTGCTTTTTTAGTATTGACCTTAAGAATTTTTTTTTATATGTTCTAGACACTAGACGCATATCAGACATTTGGTTTGTAATTATTTTCTCCCATTCTCTGAGAGTCGCCTTTTTAAAATTCACACTAGAGTACCTTTGGGTCCGGTGGGGACAGTAACCCTACTGTCAAAGCCCAGGTCACTTTCCTGCCACAAAAACAGTAACAGTCTTGCCCGGGTCTCACCAAGAGGACATGGAAGCACCTCAGCACCTTTACAGCCGGTCTGCTATGCACGTGCCTGGCATTAGGGGCTTAAATCTGGAGATAATACGGTCCTTTTCCTCGCTTTCGCACCTCCTTGAACGATACTCGCAATCTGTCACTCAGGGTCTTAAGCCAAACACTGGCTGCCCTTGACTCCGCCCCTTTGCGCCGCCAGCCAATCGGCTCCCGCGGTCCTCACCTGTCCTTCCTCCTCCTCCCCGCACCCCAGCCTAGGCGGTAGGTACCCGCACAGGCTCAGGATTCTTGGTCTTGTGCAACCTCACGGCTGGCTGGCTTCTTCCCGTCCGTCCCAGCTCCACCAGGGCAGGAGCGGAGTAACTTTTCTTAAGTGAAAATCCATCCTGGGGCTCCCCTGATCGACAAGTTCCCATGGCTATAGCCATGAAAAATGTCTGGGACTGGTCTCTCCACCCACTTCTTGAAGTGACTCAGCCTGATCGAATCTTCTCCCTATTTCCCAGCTCTCCCTGCCTCCAGGCTGTACAGAACCCGCACCAGCACCAGCCTCCCCCCACCCCTGTCCCCGCAGTAGGGGGGATCGGAGAGACGTGGCAGTGAAAATTTTACGGAGAGAAATCTCAGGGTGGGCGGCAGCTGGTCAGGGAGGAGAGGGGGTTTGGGTGGATAAGGGGAAGGGTGACGGGGAGGGGAGGAACCTCCCTCCGCCTGTGCAGTGACACCCTTCACACCTGGCCCGCCTGGGACTCACCCTGGTCACCTGAGAGGCTCCTGGGAGGCACCTGAGAGGCTCCTGGGAGGCACCTGAGAGGTGTGTGAGAGCCTGACTCAGCCTCAAGCATCGGCGGGCAGATTCCTCTGGCCCTCTTGGAGCCTCTTAGATTCTTCAGACCAAGAGCTAGAAAAGCCATCAGGCCCCACCCCCCTCCGCCCCCCCACCTCCATAAGCCTCCATCTAGACTCTTGGGCTAACTCTAATAACAAACAGGGGAGACCAAGGCCCACAGAGAGGAAGAGGCCCTTTCCAACCCTGACTGTGTCTTGACCACCGGGGGAAAGTGAAAGTGTTAGTTGCTCGGTCATATCTGACCCTTCGTGACCCCCTCGAATGCAGCCCACCGGGCTCCTCTGTCCATCGGATTCTCCAGGCCAGATTACTGGAGTGGGTAGCCATTCCCTTCTCCAGGGGATCTTCCTAACTCAGGGATCAAACCTGGGTCTCCCACATTGCAGGCACCCCAGGGGAATTTGAAGGAAATAAGCTTCCTTAGATACTACTGCCAGCTTGGGGCAGGAGCCCTGTCATCTGCATTTTTTAATAGATGATTCTGCTGCAGGAGGGCCGCTGATAGCTGGGCGGACACAGAAAGGTGTGGGAGCGTGTTTGGGGGGGCCCATCTCTTGATAGGGTCTGGCTTTCTTCCCAGAATCCTGGGGCGTGCCCGTGGCGAGGGGTCAACAGGTCTGGGCTGTGTGTGGCCAGACCACCTTGCTTTCTCAGCCTGGAAGCCAAGGCTGGCTCTCCGGCTGCCAAGGTGCTGGGACTGCGGCTCGCCTCTGTGCTCTGGACTTGGCTGTTCAGGATGTTCTGGAGAGAGAAGGCTCCCTGGCGAACCGTTCTCCTCTGAGGAGCTTTCAGCTCTGAAACCTGGGAGGGGGAGGTTCAGAGGCCAGGGGAGAAGTCGGGGTGGGACAGAGCCTCTGTCCGAGGGTAAATACAACAGAAACCGAATTACAAAGGAGCCTGTTTGTCTCAGGGCGGGGTGGGGGCGGATATGAGGGGGGGTGGTGCAGGCAGGCGTGTCAGCTGTCACTTCCACACCTGCCCAGGCTCCCGGCAGCCTCCTGGCTCCCTGCCCACTCTTCCATCAAAATGTGTTCCCTGGGCGTGATGTGCAACCCATCCACACTTGGGTGCAATCGCCTGATAACGCGGATCCAAAACACGAGTGTGTTCCCTTCTTGCTTTCCTTCTTCCTTCCCTCCTGCTCCGTGATCTGCTTTCTCTTTGCACTCCTGGTCTTGAGCTTTTTGATACGAGCTTCCTGTTCCTCAGGTCTTTACTTCCTCACTCATCATGTCTGTTTTCCACGCTCACTTGGCCAAGCTCCCAACCCTGGGCGTGTCCTGCTCTCAGCCACCCCAGCCTCCACCTCTGTGCAGCTGCTGCTGGACCGGGCTGGAGAACAGCAAGTGCTCTGGCTGTGCTTGGGTTAAACTCGCGACCTTGAATGTTAAGAGAGCCCTCGGCGTGGCCTGGCAGTTGGACCCGATCTCCCCATTCGTTCACTCCTTGGCTCTCTAAATGTCTCTGTGCCTCCTCCCCAGCCCCCATTCTGGGCTTCCAGCTCACTGAGCTCATCAAAGCAGTCAGAATGTCCACAGACCCACCAGCATCTCCACCCGTTTCTCATCCTGCCTACCCACTGCCACAGGTGAGCCGACCTGACTCTTGCACATCTGTGTTGTGCGCTGGACCCCACTCCCTGCCTCTGCTCCAGGACGTCTCTCCAGCAACCCTCTCTCTTCTTTCACAGCATTATTTTTAACCTCCTGTAGATCATTCTCCCAAGCATACAAACACACCATTATTTCCCCATCCTTAAAACAATAACAGCAAAACAATCTTGTTGACTCCCCTTCCCCTTCCAGCTACTCCTTCATGTCTCCCTGTTGGCTTAGTTATCGCTGCGTAACAGTCCACCCCAAGTGTAGTGGCTTTCAAACCATCACCCTTTTATTATCTCATCAGTTTTATTTTCTTGGGCTCCCAAATCACTGCAGATGTTAACTGCAGCCATGAAATTAAAAGACGCTTGCTCCTTGGAAGGAAAGCTATGACAATCCTAGACAGAATATTAAAAAGCAGAGACATTACTTTGCTGACAAAGGTCTGTTTAGTCAAAGCTATGGTTTTTCCAGTAGTCATGTGTGGATGTGAGAGCTGGACCATAAAGAAGGCTGAGCACCGAAGAACTGATGTTTCCAAACTGTGGTGCTGGAGAAGACTCTTGAGAGTCCTATGACCTGCAAGGAGATCCAACCAGTCCATCCTAAAGGAAATAAGTCCTGAATATTCACTGGAAGGACTGATGCTGAAGCTGAAGCTCCAATGCATTGGCCATGTGATGAGAAGAGCTGACTCACTGGAAAAGACCCCGATGCTGGGAAAGACTAAAGGCAGCAGGAGAAGGGGGCGACAGAGGATGAGAGGGTTGGATGGCATCACTGACTCAGTGAGTGTACATTTGAGCAAACTAGGAGATGGTGAAGGACGGGGAAGCCTGGCATGCTGCAGTTCATGGGGTCGCAAAGAGTTGGACACAACTGAGCAAATGAAGAGCAAGAGTTTGGTGGGTGGAAGGGGCTTAGATGGGTGGTATTTGGTTTTATGTTGTATCGGTTGGGCTGTGGGCTCCACTGGGCTAGGATGTCACAAGGTCTGTGGCTGATGCTGGCTGTTGGCTGGATCGCAGTTTGGCCTGTTGAGCCCAAGGCCTGCATTCTCTCCTCTGTGTGACTTGGGCGCTTTAGAGTATAGTGGCCTGGTTCCAAAAGTCCAAAGGCCGCCAGGCCTCCTTAAGGCCTAGGCCTGGAACTGGCCCAGTGTGGCTTTTGCTACCTTCTACTTGTTAAAGCCAATCACAGGGAGAGCCTAGTTGTAAGGGTAAGGGCTACACCATGATTTGAACAGCAGGAGGCAAGGTCACTGTGGGCCCGCAACCAACTAACTTCCACACTCCCCTTTTCAAAGGTGCTCTCTGTCCTCAGTCTTTCCGATTCCTCTGTGAAATGAAATGCCCCTTGCTGTATCAACAGACATGGATGTAACAGCCAACAGCGATTTCGGGCCTCCATATGTGAACGAGGGCTCTCAAAAGGGAAAACAAAGCCTGTGATTCAGCAGATGCCACCTCTCCTCCCACCCCCCCACCTCTCACCCCCCAGTGATTGCTGAGGAGTTGGGTGGAGGGGGACTGAGAAATCAAAATATAGGATGCTGGCCCCAGATAGCTGAGACGCATATGAAAGGGATGACTTCAATAATCCCCAGACTCTTGCATCTTCCCATACGTGGAAGAGATATCTGGTTTTCCTTAATTAACAATAATCTTTGATGTTCAGACACCTGCCCTCCTTGGTTACAAGCTTCTGTAAATCCTGACTCCTTCCCTCACCTCCTCGGAGCAGCCTCCCAGGGCTCCTTGACCTGCTGTCTCCTGGGCTTGAAGTCCTAAGATCTTCCCACTGAAGAAAACACTCTCTACTTTCAGGCTGTAGACTCTTTTTTTTAATCGACGCCTCCCTCCCAACTTTCTTAAACCCGTTCCAATCAAGGTGTTCACTCCTGCTACTCCACAGGCGACTGCCCTGGTCAAGACTGCCAGGAGCCTCGTCACGACAAGCTCGACGGTCAGCTCTCGGTCCCCGTCCCCTGCGTGGTTTGGCCCCGCTGGCTGCTCCCTTCTTGCCTTGATCTCTGGACCCCAAGCTGTCCTGGTTGTCCCCTTCTCACCCTCCTCCACTGACTGGTTCTCTTCTCTCCCAACCTCTTAATATCGGGACGAGCCAGGGGCTCAGCCCTCGACCCTTGTCTCTTCTCTGTATCACTTTTTTGGTGATCTCCCCTGATCTCATCCCTTTAAACACCACTCACGTGTCACTGACTCGGCATTTATATCCTCAGCCTAGACCGCTCCTGAATTCCAGCTCACATCGAACACCTGCCTGCTACCTCCACTGGGTATCCAGTGCACGTAAAACCTGCATGTCCAAAACCAAACTCTGTGTTCACTCCCCAGCCGCCCCCCACCAAAACTTTGACCTGACTTCAGCTTCCCCCATGTAGCTTGATGGCAACTCGCGTCTTGCAGTTACTCAGGCCCAAACCCCAGCATCAAACTTGATTTCTCGCTTTCTCTCACACCAATACCCACACTGCCATGAACTCCTGTTGGGTCTCCCTTCAGAATATATCCAGACTCCAACCACCTCTCATCTCTTTGGGGGTCACCACCCTGGTGGGAGCTCCCATCCCCTTAGCTGGATGAATTCTCACTGGTCTATCCCTACCTTGACCTCCTAAAACCTGCTGATTTATAGCCGGGTGGCCAGAGGGGGTCTTTTAAAATCTAAGCGGGTTTTTTTTTTTTAACTAAATAGCATTAGAGATATTCACAGCATGTGAACCCTTGCAGGGCTGAATTCCATTTGAATTTTTTGTTTATAATGAGATTCCCTAATAATGTCTTTATTACATTTCTTTAAAAACTAAAATAAATAAAACCTAAGCTAGATCATATCCCTTCCCTGCCCAACACCCTTCAAGCACTCCCATGTTACTCAGCAAAAACTTGCCAAAGTCCTCACCATCACTTGTAAGGCCCTGTGTGGCCTGGATACCCTGTTGCCTCTGACCGCCCCCCCCCCCCCCACCCAACCCCACACTCCCCTTCACTCCCTCTGCTCCAGCTGTTTGGCCTCTGATACAGTCTTTCACACTCGGCAGGCACACTGCCACCCAGAGTCTTTGCCCAGGCCTTTCCCCTACCCCTAGATCTCTGCAAGGCTCCCTTCCTTGCCTCCCTCCCTCTTTGCTCAGAGGTCACCTCCTCCAAGAGGCCTTCCCTGACCTTCCCATTTAGAACTGCCTCCCAGCTCTGCCTCTGGTTTTTCCAGTCTCCATTTTCCTGCCCTTTTCTCTCGCCGATAGCTCTCCGCCTTCTAACATACTCTGTAATTTACTCATTTATCTTTATTGCTTTATCTGACTCATGCTGCTAATATGTAAGGTTCACAAGGGGAACACCTTTGTCTCTTGTTCACGGAGGCGTTCTCATGCCTAGAGCAGAGAGGGTGCTCAAATTTTATTTTTTTAATTTTACTGTAAGTATCTCAAATCCTTTTAAGTATGTCAAATCCTTTTAAGTATATCACATCCTTTGTGACACAAGGCAGGGTGTAGACACATTTATTGGCGCCTTTGCTCTTCCATCTATCCATCCATTCACTCAACTGCCCATCCATCTGTTTATAATCATTTATCTGCTTAACACCATCTGCTCATGTCTGTCTCTCTGTCCAGCTATTCATCTGTCCAGTCTGCCATATATCTAAACAGTCCTTCAGCGAACATATTTGAAGCTTCAAATTTTGGCCCAAGCTCTGTGCCGGGCTCTGCAATCACATCCGTGACAATAAGATTCTGACCCCAGGGGTGGCTGTAAATAACTGTTTCAGGATGTGCGCATTTGTTAAGAGAACAAAACAAAACGGGACCTTGAGTCTTAATGTAAAGAATGGCACCATAATCAACAACTGGTGAATTGCTTGGGTGGAGGTGGACTGAGGTGAGGGGGTGGGGGGTGGGTGGAGAGGAAGCTCCTACCCTCCGCTGTCTCAGCTCCAAGCTGCCACCCGCCCCAGACCACTGACCTAGGACTTCTGGGTTCTACTTTCTCCGGGTCCCTGAGCCCCAGGTTCCTCACTGGCACAATGAGCTAGTAGTGCTCATCTGACCCAGTTTACTAAAGCATGCATGAGACTTCTTGCAACATGGATTCTAACCCTGGCTGCACATTCTAAACCCCCCAGGAGTAGGACGCCCAGGCCTCATTTTCGAACAATGAGATCTGAAACCTCTTGGAGTGGGGCCTGGGCACTGCTGTTTTTAAAAAGCTTCCAGGGGATTCTGATGTGCAGCCAGGCTTATGTACCAGCGGAGCTAGCGCCTGTTTAATCAATGCCCTTTATCTATTTAATTGATCTTGAATATTGCAGCTGGAGAAAAGCAGATTTAATTAGAGGAGCCTCGACATTTGTGAAGATGCTGATGTCAGTGTCTGAATACTTTCAAGGGCTTCGCAAGTTGTGTGTTGCTCATTATTAATATTTTACTCTTAGCTGCTTCAGATTTAGGCTGTTTTAGATTTAGTCACTCAGTCATGTATGACACTTGGGGACCCCCTGGATTGTAATCCGCAAGGCTGTGCTGTCCATGGGATTCTCGAGGCAAGAATACTGGAGTGGGTTGCCATGCCCTCCTCCAGGGGACCTTCCCAACCCAGGGATCCAACTTAGGTCTCCTGCATTGCAGGCAGGTTCTTTACCGTCTGAGCCACCGTTGGAAGCATCATGGGAAAAACTCATGTTCATAAAACTAACTTTTGGAGAGAGCAGTTTAAAACAGTAAGAGCTGGAGAGAAACTATCAATGGTTGAGTCCATAGGGAGGAAGAGAAAGTGAGAGATAAAGAGAGAGACAAAGGAAAGAAGGAGAGGAAGAAACTTTCCTGAGCTCACTGGGACAAGAGTAAGTGGTAAAGAATTTGTCTGCCAGTGCAGGAGACCTGGGTTCGATCCCTGGATTGGGACATCCCCTGGTGAAGGGAATGACTGTCCGCTCCAGTATTCTTGTCTGAGAAAGCCTACGGACAGAGGAGGCAGGCTATAGTCAGCGGGGTTGCAAAGAGTCAGACATGGCTGAGCGATTAAACAGCAGCAGCAAGTAGAGCCATGGCAAAGAAAACTCTGAACGCACAAGAGAACTGGCCCGAGGTCATATTCTCCAGCTGCTGACTCAGTGATGACTGAGCAGGCTGGGCAGGGGGGCACCTCCCTCCAAAGGACCCTGGCTCCCAGCTCACAGTCTTACTGTGATAGAACGCCAGGCCCTCCAGGAAGCAAACCTCCAGACAAGAGGCAACACAAGGGATTTATTGGGCAGCAACTTGTGAGAAATGAGAGGCAGGAGAGCCACAGATGGCAGTGGTGGTCGGTTGGACACCTATAAAAGGAGAGAGGGGAGGAGAGGCTTGGACCGAAGGAACCTCAGGCTGCCAGGCGGTATTGAGAAAACCCCCACCAGGCTGGGGGTGCCCTGGAGCAAAGACTGGCTGTTAGAGAAGCCCCCACTGGGAGGAGAAGGCCTAGCTCTGGTACCCCCACCAGGTCCAGTCTTTGTCGGGGAGCAGCTGGGGCACCAGCTGGAGGCTGTCAGTCAAATACAACTCTTCCCAGGAGGGACTCTTCAAGGGGGAGCTCCAGGGACACCACGGATACTCACAAAATAATGAAGACGTTCATTAACCCAACCAATATTGCTTGAGCTCATATTCAACATAAAGTGCTGTGCTAGGCGTTGTGGTTATAACAGTGCCCAAGGGAGGCATGCCCCTGCCCTTAGCTTCTTTCACACCACATCTAGGAGGTGGGCATCACAAGATGTCTGAGTCACAGTGAAGAGAAGCTTGGAGAATCTAAGCTTCCCAGGTGGTGCAGTTGGTAAAGAACCCACTTGCCAAGGCAGGAGATGCAAGAGACATGGGTTTGATTCCTGGGTGGGGAAGATCCCCTGGAAGAGGAAATGGCAACCCACTCCAGTATTCTTGGCTGGAAAATTCCATGGACAGAGGAGTCTTGTGGGCTACAGTCCATGGGGTCACAAAGAATCAGGCAATCTGTAATGGGTGGGGTGAACATAGAATTTACCTGGACCTCTTTGAGATGAAAGTGATTGCTACTAATAACCATGCCCGGACAACTGGCATAAACTGGAACCATCCTGGGCAAACTGGGATACGAGCTGATACTGAAATAGAGACACATGATCCAGTCCAGGGAGTCAGGGAAGACTTCCTTGGGAAAGAGACATTAGGAGCTGGGCTCCGAAGGGTGCGTAGGAGTCAACTTGTTGCTCAGGTCTCATATGTGTTATCAGAGCCTGTTGCGCCCTTAGGTGGCTGTCCCCACAGGTGTTCACTGACCATCTGATGGCTGATTTCTCACTGTCTCAGGGACTCCCATATTGGGGACATCACTGTTGTCTGAAAGAGCCCTGCCCTGGATTCTTCTGGGGGCACCGAAAAGGAGACACGGGTACTGAGAAAGAGTCTGTCTGTAGCTTTCCCCCTGCCTTGGATGATGTCATTCTGCACAGGGGATAAGGGAAGCTGGTCACATGGATTACAGTCCACATTTACCGTTTTTGAGACATCATGGATCTGCTTTTGCCTAATCTCTTTTACTGTTGTAAATACACGTAACATAAAATTTACCACCTTGGTCATTTCTAAGTGTGCAGTTGAACAACGTTGTGTATCTGCAGTGTTGTTCAACCATTCCCACCATCCATCTCCAGAACATTCTCAGCTACCCGAACTGAAAGGCAGGATCTAAGTCCCCATTCTTCTCTCTCCCAGCCCCCAGCAACCACCCTTCTGCTTTCTGTCTCTATGGATTTAACTACTCTGGGGACTGCATGTAAGTGGAATGATGTGATACTTGTCTTACTGTGTCTGACTTATTTCACTTAGTCTAAGGTCTTCAGGGTTCTCCCGTGGTGTAGCGTGCGTCAGGATATCATTCCTTTTAAAGGCTGAATAATATTCTATTGTGAGATTTACCCCATGTTACCTGCCCATTCACCTATCAGCGGGTATTTGGGTTGTCTCTGCCTTTTGGCTATCATGAACAATGCCGCTATAAACATGGGTGTACAAATAACTCGAGGTCCTATTCTCAACTCATTTAAATATATACCCAGAAGTGGAATGTTTGGATCGCATGGTAATTCTGTGTTTCAGTCTTTGAGGAATTGCCTCACTGTTTTGAACAGTGTTTTCCCCACTTTACATCTCCGTCAACAGGGCAAAAGGGTTTTGATTTCTCTGTATCCTTACCAACGGCAATTTTCACCTCTAGTCTTTTAAAGGGACTTGAATTTTTTTAGATTCAGAGAGAACTGTCGATTCACAAGCAATTGTAAGAAATACTTGTGTGGCGGTCCCTTATAAGCTTCATCCATTTCCCCCCAGGGGCGACATCTTTCATAACTTCAGCACAATATCACAGCCAGGATATTGCCATTGACACAGTCCATTGACCTTATTCAGATGTCACCAGTTCTACATACACTCATGCGTATGTGTGTGTAGAATCAGTTTTTTGCAAATGTATCCAACGCATGGATCCATGCGACCACCACCACATCACGGTTACAGTCAAGACAGAACAGTTCCATCGCACGGATCCACAAAAGAGATTTAAACACATCTTTTATTTTGGAAAAACTAACACTACACCAGAGTAGAGAGCAGAGCGTAAGGAAACACCCATGGACCATTGCCCGTCTCAATGGAAATTTCATTTCCTCTATAGCCTCACCCGCTTCCGTGTTACAATGGAGAAAATCTCAGCCTTCTTATCATTTTTCTGTAAACAAGTATTTCAGACCATAACTCTAAGAGACACCTCCCTTTCAATCAGAACCATAACACCATCATTATGCTCTATCCCCAGCCCACAGCCAACAATAATCCCCAGAGGCGTCACAGAGAATTTGCAGATATCATCGGTTCTCCTTCCTCAAGCAAGCTCTTAGAAGGGACGCTCATGGGCCGTGAATAAGTGGTTGAAGGAAAACGGACAGGGGTAACTAGTGCTTTTTCTCCCATCCCCCCACCCACAACCAATCCATCAGAAAACTCCATGCCACCACCTGCAAAGGAGAATCGGAACCCAACCCTGGGCCACCACCTCCGCTCCCACCGCCCCTGTGCCAGCAACCGTGCCTCTCACCTGGGCCAGCCGCCCAGCCTCATCCCTGCTCTCCCGGCCTCCATGTCTGGCCCGCTCTGCCTGCTGTCTGCGTGGAGCCAGAGGGGCGCTGTCAAACCGAGGGCAGAGCACGTGCTCCTCTGCTCCCCACCCTCCAGGGCTGCTCACTGCATCCAGGAGCTGCTGCCCAACACCTCTGTTGTCTTGGGATTTCACGCACTCTTCTCTCTCTGCAGCCGCGTAGATATACCAGCCCCTCGCCCACCACAGGGCCTTTGCCTATGCTCCGTCCTCTGCCTGAAATGCTCTTCTCCAGGTGTCCCCTTGACCTTGCTTCCTTCAGGTCTCTGCTCATATGTGAGTGTCTTCCATTTAAACACCCGGATCCACTCCACCCCCATGTCTACCCTGCTCTGTCCCGCAGGGGCTGACTGTGGGAACTGAACCCACAGAGTCCCTCCTCCCCTGGCTCCCACTGGCTCTTCTCTGTGAGGGAAACTGAGAAGGTGATGGTGGGGGAGGAGAGGAGGGAGGTTGGGGTTTATCCCCAGGCCCCCTTCCCAGACGACTGTTGCCGGCCGTGCGCACACAGCCTTCCTCCTCTTTGCCCCCCGTCCCGTCTCGGGCCTTGCAGCCTCGGCGCGCAGCAGCCCCGCTCTGCTGTGCCTGTAGATCCCCTCCGTCCTGCCCATCTTGTTGAAAGCAGTCCCTCTGCCCACTCCTCTCCATGACCCACTTGCCACTTGCCGAGCCAGCTGCTCCCTGCTGAGAGTCTGGCTAATCCTGCCACCTTCTCCGTGAGCCCGCCCCTGGCCACGCCCGCCCCAGGCCTGCCTTACGTCCCTGTGCCTTTCTCACCATCTACCTGCTGTACCTGTCTCCTCCGACGGGGAGAGCTGTGTCCTGTTGCACAGACTGTGCACTGCACAGCGCCTGAGGTCACCGTGTACACAGCTTACAGTGCGGCAGGGCAACGTCACCTCCTGGAGGTGTGCGACTGGGTGGCCCCACCCCTACTGGAGTAAGGGCTCTGCTTTCTTCTCCTCCCCACTGCTGTATCTCAGTCGCTTAGAGCACTGGTGGCTCAGATGGGAAAGAATCTGCCTGCAGCAGAGGAGGCCCAGGTTTGACCCCTGGGTCAGGAAGATCCCCTGGAGGAGGGCATGGCAACCCACTCCAGTATTCTTGCCCGGGAAACCCCCTGGACAGAGGAGGCTGGCGGGCCACAGTCCACGGGGTTGCAAAGAGTCGGACACGACTGAGTGACTCAACAACAACAAAGGTTGGTTAGGAGCCTCTGATGCCAGGAATGTCATATCCCTCAATTTTTCCGACAACCTCGGGAGATGGGAGCAGCCGTCGCCGTTGCCCTGGCCTGCTCAGCTCTTTGCTCTTCTCTGAATGTTAAATCTCGTCTGGCTGGCTCACCTGTTAGCTCCTGGTGGGGTGGATTTCTGTCTCATGGCCTCTTTCCCCCAGAGACCAGGGCTCGGAGGTGCTCTGCGGATGTTCTCTGCCTGATTGAAAGTGCTTTGGGAACCAGGAGGGACTCGGGAAAAGACAGCAATTAGAATGTACCATTAGGTATTAATGCCACCTGCCATCAGAACGCTGGCCAGACTGGCCTCCCCTGAGTCTGATGGGCTGAGGTTAATTAGTTTTTGGATTCTTAGCTGTGGGGTGTCGCTTTAATTCAGCTGCCACCTGGCCCCGGCTCAGCCCTGGCTAGAGAGGGAGAGAGAGAGGCCTCTAGAAGCATGAGCTGATGCAGGGACATTCCTGCAGAGGGGAAGCCCTCAGAGCTGAAACCATGCTTCAGTGACCAGACTGCCCGCCCGCTCACCCCACGAGAGGAATCGGAGGCCTCCAGAGGGGAGCCTGACCCTCGGCACGCAGCAGAGCCGGGTGGAGCACTCAGGCGGCCTCTGTGACGCTTTGGGGCTTTGTCCATTTGTGAACCCCTTCATCCCTTCACTCAAACTTGGCCAGCACCTCCTCTGGCTGGGATGCAGAGCAGTGAAAGAATCTACCCTGAGTTGCCTTATACAGGGACAATGGAGAAAACCTCTCCGAGGGGCTGGCAATTCTCCTAAGACTTTTCCTTAGAGAACGGCAGCGAATAAATAAAAATGAAATAATAGAATGGGATTCCCTGGTGGCTCAGTGGTAAACAATTCACCCCTGATGCAGGAGACAGGAGACGTGGGTTCGATTCCCTGGGTCGGGAAGATCCCCTGGAGGAGGAAATGAAAACCCACTCCAGCATTCTTGCCTGGAGAATCCCATGGATGGAGGAGCCTTGGGGGCTACAGACCATGGGGTCGCAGAGAGTTGGACATTCTGAGTGACACACACGCACTTGTGGATCCAGACTTTGGGCTTCAGTGGCTGCAAACGTCACAGAAAGGGAGGCCAGCAGACACAAAGGGGTTCATGACGGAAGGACGTGACACGACCCTAAAACTGCCAGAAAATTAAGGGGAATCTGATCAGGCTGCTAGCACGGCCCTGTCCAATGAAATACACACAAAGGCGACTCAACTTATCACATGTGTAATTTTTGGAAAGTACATTGAAAAAAAGTAAAAGGAAGCAAGTGGAATTAACTTATTTTTTTCTTATTCAGTCATGCATTCATTCATTCAAAAATCATATTTATCGAGCACCAATAGTGTTTCATGCAATAGATTAAGTATTTTGAGGTTATAAAAAGCGTTGTTGTTGTTCAGTTGCTAAGTCATGTCTGACTCTGCAGCCCCACCAGGCTGAAGAGTACCATATCTCTTGTCCTATTGAAACGAGCAAACTGTTTGGATGTTACAGAACTTACAGTGATTATTTCTCTTCCCAGAAGAAATTTCCAGAGAAGTCATAAAGAAAACACTTGCAAAAATGAAACAAGGGATATTTTCCATTAATTCCATCCCTGTAGCTCAGGCGGGGAGAACCAAATTCAATCCCTGGGTCGGGAAGATTCCCTGAAGGAGGAAATGGCACCCCACTCCAGTATTCTTGCCTGGAGAATCCCATGGACAGAGGAGCCTGGCGGGCTATCGTCCACAGGGTCACAAAGTGTAGAACATGACTGAGCCCCCAGCACTCCTACTAGTACTAAGGGAGGCGTTAATTTTAATATCTTATTTAGCCCAATCTCTCCAAAACATTCTCGGTACATCATTTGATGTATATATTTCGATATATAATCAATGTGAAAATGATCAGTGAAACAGCTTCCGCTCTTCTTTGCACAGCTGGCCTTTGAAATCGGATGTACACTCGACACAACACATCTCAGTTTGGATGGGCCACACGACAAGTGCTCAGCATCCGCTTGCGGCTGCTGGTAACCGTCCTGGACAGCACGGCTCTAAGTCAACTGCAAGTCTGCAGGAAATTCAGAAAGCAAAGGAACATGGGATGCAACACCATGCTGATGTAATCAACAGACTCCAGACACTCTGGGTTTCTAGAAAACTACAGGAAAAGCAACGAAGCTTTTTCTTTAAAGAAATGCATCATAAAGGGGAACATAATGGAGAGAGAAGCCATAATTGCTTTCAAAGCAGAAACAGAGGTGCACAGAACAAACATATAGACACCAAATGGGAAAATGGGAGGCAGGATGAATTGGGAGATTGGCATTGACATATATACACTACTACGTACGAGACAGGTAACTAATGAGAACCTACTGTACGGCATAGGGAACTCTGCTCAACACTGTCGTGATCTAAATGGGAAGGAAATCCAAAAACGAGGGGAGATGTATACATGTATAGCTGATTCACTTTGCTGAACAGCAGAAACTAACACAGCATTGTAAAGCAACTATACTCCAATAAAATAAATTTTTAACCAATCACAATGTGTAAACAATTTCAAACAATACATAAACCATTTCATTGTTGTTGCTTAGTTGTTCTGTCACGGCCCACACTTTTACGACCCCACTGACTGTCCAGCCCATCAGGCTCCTGTGTCCATGGGATTTCTCAGGTAAGAATTCTAGAGTGGGTTGCCATGCCCTCTTCCACGGGATCTTCCTGACCCAGGAATTGAACCTGTGCCTCCACATTGGTAGGCGGATTCTTCACCACTGAGCCACCAGGAAAGACCTAAAGCACTTTACAGCGTTTATGAAATAACTGGAAATCTGAACGCTGAATGATGCTTCTTTGATGCTCTTAAAGGACTGTTATTTGTTCTAGGTGTGATAATGATACTGCGGGGTTTTTTTTGTTTTGTTTTGTTTTTGAGAGAGAGTCATTATCTTTTAGAGAGATATCCTGCAATACTTACGAAGGCATATGGAAATAATACGAAGTCTGCAGTTTGCTACAGAAAAGCACAGGATGAAGCAGAAGAATGGGAGTGGGCATGAATGAAACAAGGCTGATAACGGGTCATCCTAGGTGATGGATGCTTGGATTTTACTAAGCTACACTGACTACGTTTGCATGTGTTTGAAGTCTTCTGTAGTAAAAAAGTTTTAAGGAAATTGAGATGATATTGCAAAGGAAAATGGATGCTGTAATGGAGGGTACAAAATGACAGATTCCAGGAGGGCAGGGATGTCATCCTACCCATTAGTGTTTTATAGCATCTCACAGAAACGGGACACGTCGTAGATACTTAGCACATGTTTTTGTCTTCTTCACAGTTATTTTCATCCTTAGAGCACTTCAGGTATATCCTACCAGGGATGTACAGTCAAATTACTCTGTTTTTTTTTTTTTTTAAAGAAATAGTTCTTCTCCATGTGATTATATCACCAACTTTCGCAAAGATTTGTTTCACTTGACTTTTTAACTTTAATTTTGTTTCATAATTGTGGAACACATTTGGATGTTTCCCAAGTCAAATCTACAAAGCAAGGCACAAAGGAGCCCAACTTGAGTCCCTGGCAAACTTTCCTCCATCCTTTGGCTACAGCTACTGGGAGTGAGAGCTTCCCAGGTGGCTCAGTGCTAGAGAATCTACCTGTAATATGGAAAACCCAGAGTTTGATTCCTGGGTTGGGAAGATCCCCTGGAGAAGGAAATAGCAACCTACTCCAGTATTCTTGCCTAGGAAATCCCCCAGAGGAGCCTGGCGGGCTACAGTCCAGGAGGTTGCAAGAGTTAGACATGACTGAGCGGCTGAACAAGAGAGAGTGAAGTCAAAGACTCCCTAGCTAAAGGGTTGACCCATGCCCCAGAAACTAACCCTTGGCCATACCTTTTTGGAACTGCAGACTCTAGTGAAGTGAAAGTCAGTCAGTCGTGTCCGACTCTTTGCAACCCCATGGATTGTATAGTCCATGGAATTCTCCAGGCCAGAATACTGGAGTGGGTTGCCATTTCCTTCTCTAGGGGAATCTTCCCCATCCAGGGATGGAACCCAGGTCTCCCATATTGCAGGCAGATTCTTTACCAGCTGAGTCACTAGGGAAGCCCAGACTCTCACAGAGGGACAAAGAGATAAAGGAGTTGGATTCTACTCATCAGGAGGTGGGGTACTGACCAGCATGCCTCTGCTCAGACTCCTGAGGTCCTGGAGTCCAGCCCTCTGACACTGCTTTGGATCCTGCATGGATCCCAGGCAGGTCCTTGAGGCCTCATGAAGTTCTCAGCCTCTGCTTTGAACCCACCAGATTCCCTCGGGCTAACATCAGCCTGAGTCTGTTTCTGTTGCTTGCACCTTAAGAAACCAAACAGAAGCATAGATCTTCAGTGACAAATTGCCTAGTTAATTACCTCATCCAAATCCTGATAAGACGAACCCATGGTCCTATGATAGCCCACAACCGAACCTGGGGGGCAGATTGAGCTTGAAGAATGCTCTGAATCAGGCACAGCTGGAGAAGTAGGGGTAGCAGCCAGGACACCACCCTGGAGGCTTGGCTGAGACAACGCATATTTCTGAGCGTTCCGTATGCAGCTGGTGGTTTTGGCCTGATGGTCCCCAGAGCCTGTGCTTACGATGGTGTTCCCTGAATCCTTCATTCTCATCTCTCCCCAGCTTACACATCCCTGTCGACGACACCATCAGGGCAAGGGCTTGTGGTTTTCACCACAGCTCAGCCTCGTTAGCTATTTTGAGGACAGGCCTTTGAGGCTCAGGTCCCTCTGGCTGTGTGGAACCCTCCTGACTCTACTCGGGGCCGGCTGATGGAAATGCCTGGCGGGGCCAGTTCCCATGTAGGATGACACGGAGCACTGCGGGGCTGAGGAGCTGGAAGAGCTCTGGTTCTAGTGATTGTCCCCGTGGGAGAATGGAAGTTCAGGGTTGCCAGAGCCCTGACTTTTCATGAGAGCCTGAAAATTAGACATTTTATGTAAAGTGTTATTTTTCACACACACACAAAATCTCTGAAGGCCAAACAAAATACATCTGTGCAATGAATTCATTCCATAGGCCACTAGTTTGAAAGCACTGGTCCACCGCCTACATCATGGCTTTCCTCTCTATATTCCTGTCCGTTTGTCCCTTTCATGAGACCCTGAGCTTTGAAAGGGCCAGGATCAGGACTGTCTTGTTTAAAGTTAGGCACTGCATGCCTAGCTCAGTTCTTGGTGTGCAGTGGAGATCTGTATATGCATAAATGGGTGAATAGTCAGCTGGATGCATGCATGTGTGTATATATGGGTGGAGAGTGCGTAGACAGATGGAGAGATGGACAGATGAGATCACACAACTGATGCTGGAAGACAAAGCATAGATGTGATCGGTACCAGAGCAGGCAGAGGGAGGGAGAGAGAGAAGAGAGGTGAGTTGGTTTCTTCATTTGGGTGGTTATGCCACGAGCTGGCTCTTGTGTTGGGGTCCATGAGAGTCACACCGATCCCTCTGCAGAGCTGCCAGATTCTTTTCTAGGAATAGTGCGTTTCGGAACACTAACTCCGCCCTGAGTGAGGGACCTGCGCTCTTTGGTCCACAAAGCTTACTGTCTGGTTGCTCAGATCGGAGAGCCTGAGGGCTATGGCTCCGCAGGCTTTCCCCCTCTGCCTGGCCTCTAGGCATCTCCATGCCCCCAGCCTCAGCAGGGAAGTAGCCTGCTTGAAGTATGGAAGTCAGAGCTGCCAGGCCAGGGTGGGGCAGGGAGCGGGGGGTTTCCCTCGGTCTGCCCCCCTTCGCTCCCTGCTGGCTTCCTTTGAAGAGCTTCTTCCTTCCTTGCTCTGCCACCCACTTGGCTGTGAGGATACAAAAAGGCTCATCAGTTGCTATAACAACACCCACCACCTTCCTCTGCACTTAGCCAGGCTGTTTATTCTCTCTCAGATAATGGATCTGCCTGCAGAGTGACCGGTCCCCTTTGTCCTCAGAGTTGGGCTTGAGCAATTGCTATTATTACAATTCGTTGTGTTGTTATTGTTGGTTTGAGCTGCCATTTATTGAGAGCTCATTGTGCCATGTGATAACCAAGCCTTTCCGAGCACTATCTCATTTAATCCTCACAGTGATACTGTGAGTCAGGGAATACTGCTCTCGGTTTATGGCTAGGGAGAAAGTTGGTATGGTCTAGTTTATAACAGCAGGAGTCCTGGAACCCAATGGCCGGGTTCAGATCCTGATTCTTCTGTGTGAGCAAATTACATATCTGCTCCCTGCCTCAGTTTCCCCATCTGTGAAATGGAGATAATAGCAGTGCCTGGAGGAAGCGCCAATCATATAACAAGAGCTTTTCTTGGTTACCCCAGAAGCATTTCTTGAGACAAGAAATATAGTCTATCTATACCACCGACTCAATGGACATGAGTTTGAGTAAACTCCGGGAGTTGGTGATGGACGGGGAGGCCTGGCGTGCTTCGATTCATGGGGTCGCAAAGAGTCGGACACGACTGAGTGACTGAACTGAACTGAACTGATACCAGCGGAAGCATAGCTTGGGGGAGATCTGAGGTTAGGAGTAGGGTTAGGCGTGGAAAGCCAGGCATCCCAGAAGGGGCACTTTATTAATGAAGTGGCCACTGTGGGAAGCTGGAGATAAAGCCTGCTGGGAGCGGGTGTAGACACATGCCGAGTTACTCCATCCACAGAGTGATGGACTCGGGTTACTTATCCTCCAGCTCCCGTCAGCTATAGGCTGAGGGCTGCTCCCGGGTGGGTGTGAAGTCCCCAGCACCTCTGTCCTTCCACATGGGTTCTGCCAAGTTCCTCCGGCAGCTGGAGAGAGCCTCTGACCAGGCGATGCAGGCGGCAACAGGAAGCTGGGGTGGGCGGGTGCTGAAGGCACCCACGGTGACTGCCACAAAGCTAATAAACGCTCATCGGATGGATGAGCAAGGAAGAGGCAAGTGCAGTAGGCAGGATGCAAATACCCTAACCCCAACTAAAGAGGTCAATGGCCTAATCCCATTATGAAGATGTGAATGTCTTCTGTTACATGGCAAAAGGACTTTGCAGATGTTATCAAACTTACAGATCCTCAAAGAGGGAGAGGACCCTGGATCTTCCTGGTGGACTCAATCTAATTATATGAGCCATTAAAAGCACATGGCTTTCCCTGGTTGGAGTAGGGAAGGAGCCACAAGGAGAAGCGGGAGGTTTCCGAAGCATGAGAAAGACTTGACCTGCATGAGAAAGAATGCAGGCGGCCCCCAGGAGCAGAGACTAGCTCCTAGTGGACCACTAGCAAGAACACAGGGCCCTCGGTCCCACACTCACAGAATCTGGATTCTGCCTGCAACGTTCCTCTCCTTGGAAGTAGGTCCCTTCCCAGGGTGCCCAGGAAAGAGCCTGGGCCGACCAACACCTCTATTTCAGCCTGTGAGATTCCAAGCAGAGTGGCCAGCTGAGCCCCCTGGACTTCTCAGCTACATACTACTCATCATGGATTCTTTTTTGCTGGGGGGGCATCACTTTTTATTTGTTTTTTGGCCATGCCCAGTGGCAGGCAGAATCTTAGTTCCCCAATCAGGGATTGAACCCATGTCCTCTATAGTAAGAAGGTGGAGTCTTAACCACTGGGCCACCAGTGAGCTACAGACGGTGAGATAACAAATTGGGGTGGTTCTAAGCCACCAACTTTGTGGGAATTCATTACAGCAGCCCTGGCAGACGAGTACAGAAACTCAGACTCAGGACGGGCAAGTGACTTGCTCGACGCCACACAGCCAGTGAGTGACAGAGCCGGCATGTGAACAGAGCTGTTTATCTTTAGGTCCCAGGTTTTTATACTCTCTGTATTGCTGTCTCCTGCTCCTTGAGGGGCAGGAAGAAAGAGGAGACCCCTGAGAAAGTCTGCGGGAAGCGGGGCAGAAAGGAGAGTTGTTGCTGAACAGCAACAGCATCAGCTAGAAGCACAAATTCTGAGCCGGACAGGTTAGTATTTTAAGTCTGTTCTGTAACTAATTAGCTGGGTCGCTTTGCGTAAAGTCACGTTGCTTTCTTAAGCCTGATTTTCCTCATCTATAACGTAGGATTGATACTCTTTGATGGACTACATTGTGATAATTAAATGAGATTTTGCTTATAAAGAGTTGTTTGCAATGCCTGGCACAGCTGAAGTGCTCAGGAAACGTTACCTATTATTACAGTCATCTGAAAGTGTTAGTTGCTCAGTCATGTCTGATTCTTTGTGACCCCCTGGACTGTAGCCCACCAGGCTCCTCTGTCCATAGGATTTTCCAAGCAAGAATACTGGAGTGAGTAGCCATTCCCTTCTCCTGGAGGCCCAGGTTTGATCCCTGGGTTGGGAAGATTCCCTGGAGAAGGGAATGGCCACCCACTGCAGTATTCTTGCCTGGGAAATCCCATGGACAGAGGAGTCTGGCGGGCTGCAGTCCAGGGGGTTCCAAAGAGTCTGGACACGGCTAAGTGACTAACATTTTATAGTTATCTGTTCAGCATCAGTTTTGTGTCAGTTTTGTGTCAGGTCACCATAGTGGTACCCTAGTCTGTACACGACCACTCTCTAGGATAAGTATTGTCGTGCCCACTTTACAGATGAGACAGTACAGCTCATGGACATGAAGCAGCTTGTCTAAGGTCACACAGATGGTGTTACAGCTGGACTTGAACCTGCTCTACTTGAGTCCCAGACCCTGCAGCTCTGTGCTGCGCTCCCCAGCAGTCCTGACTCCTGAGCTTGGGACTCCACCAGTGAGACCGGAGAACCATCAGAGCCTTCCTCTCTGCCCTGAAGGCTGCATGTCAATTCCAGAGGTTCACAGAAAACTTTCACCTTCCTTTTTCATTTTGGTCTGGCTATCTGATTCATGGTCCATACCTGGTACCAGAACAGGGTCTCCTGGCTTCATGAAGCAAACACTCCGAGGGTCCTTGGCTCTGATACACCCTGTCCTGGGTGCCAGGGAGCACTTGGTTCAGACAGCTCTGGGCGCCCCTCCGCCCCTACCCTTGAAGAGTACCCTGTCTCATGAAGGAAACGTATCTGTGAATAACTACAGCACCATGTGCCCAGGTTATAAACCAGGTCTGAACAGTGAGTGGTGACGATGATGGTAATAATTATACACTGTATTGGGATTGTTTTCAGAGCTGGCTAGTGAGGAGATAATAGAAATTCAAGAGGATAAACGCAATTCCAGGGCATCGTATGTTTGTGAGAGGTGATAAAGATTTAAGGAAAAGAAACGGTAAGGAATACGAATGGTTATGAAGGGGTGATGAAATTCAGACTGTTTATAGAGGAGGCCTTACAGAGAAGATCCTTCTAAATGAAGTCCCGAGGAAGTGATGGAGTGAGCTATGCAGATACTAGGAAGAGTTCCCCCAAGCAGGGTCAAGAGCCAGTGCAGAGCCCTAACACAGAAGTTAAATAAGGACATGAAAAGATGCTTCATGTCATTTGTTATTCGGTAAATGGAAGTTACTGAAAGTGTGATATTGAAGCGCCTGACATTATTGTTGGTCTATTTCTTCCTTCAGTTCTGGCAGTTTGTGTTTCATGTGTTTTGGGAATCTCTTGTTAGGAACATATATGTTTATAATCATTGTATCTTCTTGATGCATTAACCCTTCAATTAGCATCAAATATCCTTCTTTGTCTCTACATGTTCAGTTGTGTCCAACTCTCTGCAACCCTATGAATTGGAGCCTGCCAGGCTCCTCTGACCATGGAATTTTCCAGGCAAGAATACTGGAGTGGGTTGCTATTTCCTCCTCCAGGAGATCTTCCCGACCCAGGTATCTTTGTCTCTACTAATGGTTTTTTTCCAAAGTCTATTTTTCTCTCATGTTAGTAGAGCCACTCAAGGTCTGTTTTGATTTGGTTTTCATAATATATCTCCAGTTTGGTTCAGTTCAGTCGCTCAGTCGTGTCCGACTCTGCGACCCCATGAATCGCAGCATGCCAGGCCTCCCTGTCCATCACCAACTCCCGGGGTTCACTCAAACCCACGTCCATCGAGTCAGTGATGCCATCCAGCCATCTCATCCTCTGTCGTCCCCTTCTCCTCCTGCCCCCAGTCCCTCCCAGCATCAGAGTCTTTTCCAATGAGTCAACTCTTCACATGAGGTGGCCAAAGTACTGGAGTTTCAGCTTCAGCATCATTCCTTCCAAAGAACACTGAATAATATATTTTACCATCTCTTTTAAACTTATTTTTCTTAGAAACCTCAAAACTTAGCATCTAGTTAGATCACAGTAGGCCTTAAAACAAGTCTTTATACATTTTAAAAGATTGAATATCATATAAGGCATATCCTCTGACCACAGTGGAATAAAATCAGAACTCATCATAGCTGTAAATACCTACCAAAAAAAGGGAGAAAGATCTCAAATCAATAACCTAACTTTACACTTTAAGAAAGTAGAGAAAGAAGAGCCAACTGAACCAAAACTAAGCAGAAGAAAAGAGGAAGGAAGGAAAGAAGGAAGGAAGCAATTGTTAGAGTCAATAATTAAGTTTAGGAAGGTGTCAGGACACAAAATCAGTACATAAAAGTCAAATGTGTTTCTAGCAGTGAGTGGCCCCAAAGTGAGATTAAGAGAGCAATTCCATTTACAACTGAAAGACTAAAATACTTAGGAAAAAATTTAACAAAAGAGGTGAAAGACTTTTACACGGGAAACTACAAAGCATCTTTGAGAGCAACTGAAGACCTCTATAAATGGAAAGACATTTGTGTTCATGGATTGGGAGATTTGCTACTGTTAAAATGGCAATACTGCCCAAAGTTATCTACACATTCATTGCATTCCCTCTCAAAATTAAAGCTGCCCTTTTGGGGGCAGAAACTGACAAGCTGATCCTAAAATTCAAATGCAAATGGAAGAGACCCAGAAAAGTCAAAACGATTTTGGAAAAGGATAGTGAAGTTGGGAAGAATCATACTTCCTAACTTCACAACTTGCTTCAAACCTGTCAAGTAATAAAGACTGTGGTGCTGGTATAAGGATAGACATACATTTAGACTAGAACTGAAAGTCCAAAAATAAAGATCTGCCTTTATGATCAATTGATTTCTGACAGGGTGCCAAGGCAATTCAACAGGAAAAGAATAGTCTTTTCAACAAAAGGTACTAGGAGAACTGGATATCCACATGCAAAATGAATCACAGACCCAAGTGTGAGAGCTAAAACTAGAAAACTCATAGAGGAAAAAGAGGTGTTCATTTTAGTGACCTTGGATTAGACCATAGTTTCTTAGGTAGAATACGAAAACAGCACAAGCAACAAAGGAGAAAGTAACTGGGACTTTATCAACATTAAACACTTGTGCTTCCAAGGACACCATCAAGGAGTAAGAAGACAATCCACAGAAAGGGATAAAGCGTTTACAAACCACACAGAGTAATGTTCGATACACATAAAACTCTTGGAGCTCAACAATAAAAGACAGACAACCAAGGTCAAAAAGGGATGGATGGAATAGACATTTCTCCAAAGAAAAAATGTGTAAGTGACAAATTAGCACATGAAACAATGCCCAACACTTGGGAAATGAAAATCAGAACCTCAGTGAGACACCATGCCACATGCATTATGGTGGCTGTAATGAAAGAGGAAAACCCAGCAATAGCGAGTGTTGGCAGGATGTAGGGGGCCTGCAGCTCTCTTCTGGGGATGGAAATGGTGCAGCTGCCAAAGAGAAGAGACCGGCAGTTCCTCCAAAAGGTAAACACGGAATTACCCTATGACCCAAAGACTTTACTCCCAGGGTAGATGCCCAAGAGAACTGGGAGACGTACGTTCACACAAAATCCCGTACACAAATGTTCATAACAGCATTATTTAAAAAACCCAAAGAGCAGAAATGACCCAAATGTTCACCAACTGATGAGTAAACAACCAAAATGTGGCATATCCACAGAAAAGGACAACCGTAAGAAGGAATGAAGGATGCACACAGGCTCAGCATGGACGAACCTTGGAAATGTTACACCAAGTAGAAGAGGCCAGATGGAAAATGGCACATCCTGAATGTAGATGTATACACACACACACACACACACATATTTCAAAATATGCAAATTCAGAGCTCAAAAGTAGATGAATAGTTGCCAGGAGCTGTGGGCAGAGGGGAATTGGGGAATGGTTCCTCTCAGATGATGAAAACATTCTGTAATTAAACAGTGGGGCTAGCTGCACAACCTGAATATACTGAAAAGATAGATTGTATGCTTTACTGGAAGGACTGATGCTGAAGCTGAAGCTCCCCTACTTTGGCCACCTGATCCGAAGAGCACCTCGTTGGAAAAGACCCTGATGGTGGGAAAGATTAAGGGCAGGAGAAGTGGGTGACAGAGGATAAGATGGTTGGATGTCATCACCAGCTCAATGGACATGAGTTTGAGCAAACTCCAGGAGACAGTAGGGGAAAGGGAAATGGCGTGCTGCCATTCGTGGGGCTGGGCAGCTGAACAACAACAACGGAATAGGATTCAATTTTTATAAATTTGATTAACCTACTATTAATGTATTCAACTAACGAGCTAGAAAGAAATACATAGAAAATTTTGAATCCAATATTCTCTACAGGGATTTAAGACATAATAGTACCCACCAAGGATGCATCATGACCTCCACCTTCAATGCCAGAGACTCTCCTGACAGGTTCCATCTCTCAATAGCTGGACACCCTCTAGCAAGGGAGCACCAGTATGGAATAAGGGACCTTGGAACAACCTATGTGTGTCTCAGCAGCAAAGATGAGTTCATTCCTAATTATTCCTCTCTGAGAAAGAGTGATAGGCAGAATATTTCTGTTTATAAATGGAAAAATAGTTAACAAAATTAAAATAACCAGCATTTTTTTTTAAACAGGTAAAAGACTTGAATAGTTGCTTCACAGAATAATATACAAGAATGGCCAATGAGCGTGTGCAGAAGTGCTTGCGTTCGTAAGTTATCAGAGAAACACCATTTCTGAAGTTAAAAGCCCTGAAAAGCCAAATGTCTCTGAGGCTATCAAGCAGCTCAAAATGTCAAGCGCTGCTGGTGGGAGTGTAGAATGACATGCTCACTTTAGAGAACAGTTTGCTACTTTCTTGTCAAGTTAGCAACACCTATTCTGTGACCCACCAATTCCACCCCTGGTTATTAACCCACGAGAAATGAAAACACATGTCCACAGACTTACTCAAGAACGTTCACAGCGGTCTTATTCAATAGCCAAGTATAGAAACAGCGCAAACGTCCCTCAACAGGACAATGGAGGAATAATTGCGGCGTATTCACACAAAGGAACACCACTCAGAGACAGACAGGAGTCCTGACTGCTGCCTGCCTAGCGTGGACAAATTTCACAGACAGGGTGTTGAGTGAAAGAGGCCAGACCCCAAAAGTACAGACTGTGTGATTCCATTTATATGACGGCCGAAAGCAGGTACATCTAATTCCCAGCGACAGAAATCAGAACAGCGATTGCCTACAGGGGTTAACCTGAAAAGGAACACACAGGCACACGCAAACCCCCCTGGAGTGATGGAACATACCATATGCGGAGAGCTGTGTTCACGACACAGGGGCGCACACTTATCCAAATTCACTTCCCAGGACACCCAAGGCTTCTGTATTTCAGTGTATGTAAATTTGACTTCAATTAAAAGAAATGCAAAAGGTGCTTCAAATTCATTTAACCGAAGCAGCAGTAGGGACTGGAAGAAGGGTGTTTCTGGAGCCGAATCGCAAGAGGCAGGAACGCAGGGCTCTGATGCCCGGGGCCTGGGGGCAGGCAGAGGTGTGGGCTCGGCCTCTGCTGTGTGTTCCGGGCAACACTGTCTGCCTCCTGTTCCCTTGCCCCGCAGCTTTGGCGGCTGAGTCAGCCAAGCTCCTCGCATCTGGGCTTTGCCATCGGCCCCTCCTCCCTGAGACACTTTGGAGGGCTTGTCCCCAGGGAGAGGCTCACCTGGAGCCACAGCAGCCTCTGGGTCTCCCTGCCTTCAGGCCTGGGGTGACCAGGACCGGGGGGGCGGGGAGGCTCCCCCTCAGCCCCTGCCTCCCTGAGCCACGATGGACTGCAGCTTCAGAGAAATCTCATCTCCAGTGCCTGCTGCCCGCCCAGCCCTGCTCCTGATCCTCGCCGCTCTGCGCGGGCAGGCGATGACTCAGTGCGGGGGAGGGCGACAGGGGCCGCTGCAGCTGGAGGAGGAAAAGGCCCCCATCCCTGCGGGGCCTGGGGTTTCTGCTCCCCACCTGTCTGCTGTCCAGGCAGGATGAAGGAACAGAAAGGGCTTGAACTTCGGGGACAGACTAAGCTGGGGTGGAGGCACCATCCTGCTTAAGCCTCGGTTTCCTGTCCTGTAAATAGGGTGATGGTATCTTAGGACACTGGGCGATTTACTGAGGAAGGACTCTGGAAAAACCTGGAAGGGGTGAAGGAAGCAGGACAGGGAAGGGGGAAGCCGAGCGGGGAGGTGGCCACACGTCAGGTCCCCCTGATCCGCTGGGGGCTGAGGGGTTGATCACATCCCAAAGCTGTTACCCACTCCAGATGCACCCCCAGGTCAGCACTGGCTGTGGGGTGCTCTTGGGAGGACATGACTGCCTGGTGAGGCTCTGGTTAGCAGACGGTGATTCTCTGCAGAAGGAGGATTGGCTGTGAGCTCTTAGCAGCCAGCATGCTGGAGGGTGGGCAGGCTGGCCTAGTGGGGGAGACGTCCTGATGTGGGACCCCCAAGAGCAACTATAGTAGGAGGGAAACACTGGTTGCTCTGGGCTTTTGTAAATTCACGCAATCGGCAGTGAAGAAAGAGTAGCTATTTCTCAGCCGCATGAGAAAGGCTACCTAGTACCATAAATGCGTGTGCCCTGCCTACTGCAGATTTAACATGATTTAGCGATCAGGGCAGAGTGAGAACCAATATCCATGCATCTAAGAATGAGCGGTATAAAGAAACACTTGGCAGTGCAAACTGTCATATAGAGGATATGGTACATAGGATGGATGCTTTCGAGCTGTAGTGTTGGCGAAGACGCTTGAGAGTCCCTTGGACAGCAACGAGATCAAACCAGTCCACCCTAAAGGGAATCAACCCTTAATACTCCCTGGAAAGACTGATGCTGAGGGTGAAGCTCCGATACTCTGGCCACCTGATGCAAAGAGCTGACTCAATGGAAAAGACCCTGCTGTTGGGAAAGATTGAGGACAGGAGGAGAAGAGGGTGACAGAGGATGAGATGGTTGGATGGCATGAGACTCAATGGATGTGAGTCTGAGCGAGCTCCAGGAGACAGTGAAGGACAGGGAAGCCTGGCGCGCTGTAGTCCATGGAGTCGCAAAGAGCTGGACACGACTGAGCGACTAAACAACAGCAAACAACGGAAGGTCTAACTGCATAGCACAGGGAACTGGTAAATATATTCAGTATCCCACGATAAACCATAATAGAAAAGAATATATATATATATATATGAATCACTTTGCTGTAGAGCAGAAATTAACATGTTATAAATCAACTATATAGAGATTAACATGTTATAAATCAACTACATGGAGATTAACATGTTATAAGTCAACTATACTTCAATAGAATAAATTTTAAAAAACACAACAGCCAGAAGTAGGCAGAGCAGTTGTGTCCTAAAGGCCTGCCTTTTATTCCTGGCCACGGGAAAGTTCGGGGTTTCCAAAGAAATTAGCTGGAGTCGAGGTGGAAGGCCCTAAAGGGACATGGAGCAGTGGCTGCCTACCATCTGGTCTCACCACTTTGCCACCATTCTGCCTCCCTTCCACATACCTGGAAGATCTTCATGCCCACCTGCCTGGGCCTCTGCCCATCTGTATCCACTCCTCCCCTTAACAGCTCTCTGTTTTGTGCTTCTAAGAGCTTGAGATTGGTCACTGAGTACCATCACCTGGTCCATCCAACCTGGGACTCTGCTTCTCAAGGGGCTTTCCAGAAACAGGGAGTTCTAGATGTTCCCGGGATATCCATGTCTCCTCTAATAACATACATCATGGGAGGGAAGAACACTGACTTCAGGGTCAGACAGACCTGGGTTTGAACCCAGCTCTGCCATCTGATGGCTGTGTGCTCTTGATCAAGCTGCTTTACCTTTCTGAGCCTCAGAATCCCTCTCTGTAAAAACTGGATACATTGATGTGCGTGCTCAGAAGGGTGATGAGGAAGACTAAGAGCTGCGTTAGTGAAGGGCTCAGCGCACAGAAAGCCCTTGATAAATGCCCACTCTTTGCCCCTTGTCTCCTCTGCAGGGATGCATTTTCAGTCTTGCCATCCCTGGGGTGGGGGCAGCTTTCCTAGGCTCACCATGTGCACTGAGGGTCCAGCTCATTTGGTTCGTTTGGCCTTACCCTCTGGGAAGGAGCCCTGGTCCTGTCCACTTTGGGCCTCAGTTCCAGGAACTGCCCCATGGTTCGATTTCTTTCCTCTCAGCTGTTTCTTACATCTCCCAGGAGACTCATCTCTTTTACAAACATCCTCCTTGTCTCCTCGTCCAGCTGCCCTTTCCTTGGAAAGATGGTTTGGCCAAGTTGGCTCCTTTGCCAGCTTGCCAGTAAGCTGTGTCTTTTGTTTGGCATTCTGATAAGATCGTATGGAGCCCCCATGGGATCGGCCATCACAGTTGAGGACTTGAAAAGGGCCGGCGGTCAGATGCCTGAGCACCTCTTTCTTCCACCTTAGAGGTGCCTCTGCAGACAAGGAGGGACCTCTGGGTCTTACATGTTGGGGCACAGAAAGCAATATCCCAGCCTGACCTTGGGACACAATGAAACTGTGTCTTTTGATGGTCTGGGGGTTTGGAGAGAGTGGAAGAGAGACCCACGCATGGAGGGGCCCTGCCTTGATTTCTGGAACTGCCACACATGGCGGGAGGGGGTCTGGGTTTGAGTCCTGGCATGACCACTTACCAGAGATGTGATGTAGGGTATTCTATTGAACCACTCTGTGCCTCAGTTTCTACTCCTGTAAAATGGGTATAATGACAGCGAGCATTTCCCCTGGCACTGGGGTTTTACCTCCTGTACACACGTGCATCACACAGCTGCTGTCCCTGGGGAAACGCCCCTGCACACCCAGGCCCTGTGCTGGGTGAGGTTGACCTTGGCCTCTAGCCTTCAGGTTGGGCATGTATTTCAGACCTAGCCTGTGAGCATATTCCCAAGACATGTCCCTGGATATGTTCCTTGGGGTGTTGGGTGTTCGGATATGGATGCCAGGCCCCTAAGGGCTCAGTCACACTCAATGCCAGGGCTCCTGTTGGAAGTTGAGAACCAGAAGGTCTCTTTCTCCAGGGACTTCAAAGACATTATGGTTTCTGCTCAGAGCTGCTCCTGATGGTTTTGCCTCCATGAAAGGAGAACGTGATTGAGAAAGAAGCCAGAGGAGACGAAGAGAGAAAGTTCTCAATGGCATCCTTTGAACGCCTGGATCCAGCTGGGCCTGAAGATCAGCCTTGGGGTTTCTAATCACCATCTTCGGCTAAAGACACTTAATGTCGGGTTTTCTGTCCCTTATAATCACAGAGTCCTTCAGTCCTATTGAATGTACAACAATAACACCTCCCTCTCTGCACCCCGCTCCAGTACTCTTGCCTGGAGAATCCCATGGACAGAGGAGCCTGGCAGCTATGGTCCATGGGTTCGCGAAGAGTCAGACACGACCAGCCACTAGGGAAGCCTGAGACATTGGGACATAAAAAAAGGTGCAAAAATCTCACAGTCTAAAGACACAGAAATCATACAGAGACTGTTCTCTTTTCACTGTGGATTTATATTAGAAATCAATGAAACAGAATTTGTATCCTGCTGCTGTGTGAAAACTGTATAAATCTTCATTTTGTGGAATTGGTTCATAGTCCTTTCCAAGTCTATGATGTTCTTCTACTTTTCTGTTCATTCTGTTATTTTTTTGAGAGTTTGGTATTGAAACTCCCACTGGAAATCTTAATCTATCTACTTAAAAAAAAAAATGGAGGGACTTCCCTGGTGGCCCAATGGTTAAGACTCTGCCTTGCAATGCAAGGGACTCAGGTTCCATCCCTGGTCAGGGAACTAAGATCCCACATGTTGTGGAGCAACTAAGCCCAGGTACCACAACTGCTGAGCCGACACACCACCACAAATTCATTTTTTAACAGATTTTGTGGCAACAATGGGATCTGGAGGAAACTTCTGACAACCTTGAGGACAAGAAACACAGGTGTTGGTAGGCACAAATCCCTTTAGTTCTCTGCCTTTCTTGCCATTTCCAAGGGCAGGGGGTAAGTTCTCCTCAGTTCAGAGCTCTGTTCTCTTTGCACGGAACCGCTAACGTACCTGGCTTTCCAGCCCAGGGCAGGTCAGCTTGAGTTAGCAGACAGTCCCAGATGCTGAGCTCTTGGCTCAGTCCCTGGATTCCATGTTGGGTTGGTAGTTCGGCGTACAGGGCCCCATTCGACTGGAGTCCCAGTGCACAGCCTGCATTCTTTGAGGACGTGCTGGTTCAGTCCTTTCGCTAGTCGCCAGGTCCACACCGGAATTGCTAGTGCTGCACGCAAGGCCTCCTCTTGGCCAGTCTGCAGTAACAACTCTGGTTATTGCCGGTGTGTTAACAGGAAGGAAAGGCTATTTCTGGTGGGAATCTCAGAAGCCAAAAGCTGCAACACTGGTGGGCATGGACTGAGCACTTCAAAGCTGTTAGGGCACTCACCACCTAATTCCAAGACTCTTGTGTTAGAACACGCTGATCACAGAATGGGTTAGACTGACACTAGGTCCCGCATCAGCCTAAAGCAAATTTCCATGCAGTGAGGTACCCTGCAAAACCATGCAAATTCTCAACCCAGTGGCACATGCCTCTTAAGTATAATACTAACTTGGCTCCAAGAGACCTAAGGCTTTGCTGAAGAAATGGGATCCTGAAGTCCCCACAAACTGAGCACACTTTCAGCATCCTTGCTTGTTTACTAAGAACTATGGTCTCGGGCTAAGATGACCTAGAAGTATAATGGCTATTAAGAGGAATGGCTTAAGACAAGGTCACTTAAGAAATGCACTTGAAAGTCAGGGCTCCCGAATCAAACAAACAATAGGTTTCCTGATTTAGTTGTCACGCAGAAGCCTCCAAAGGGCTTCAAAGCTCCAAAATAGCTTCATTGACAAAGGCTAGTGAAAAATTAAAAGGTATAAGATGCACATAAAATAACAGGCCACGAGCGTGACGTAACTCGTACCCCCCTCCTCCGCCTGCCTTTATTCGCCATTGTCACTGAGCACACCAGGACCTGTGGGCCAGAAGTGATCGGACGCTGCCCTCTCCTCAACCTCCCGCCTCAGCCAACCTTGCTGATTGCGACCCTGCCTGGGGCCGGAGCGACCTGGACAGAATGCTGCTGTGGGATCTAAACACTCTTACCCTCCACTAGGATGGTTCTACCACGTCCTGTGGGTCAGCTCCAGTCCCCCAGGCAGATGTGTTGGAGGCATAGCTGGACACGATACTTATGCCCCCACATTCATACAGTGTCAGAACAGAGGGTGGGATGGCCACAGGGCACAGTGGGGAAGTAAGACCAGTTTAGATACTGAGTGCAAATTGGAAAAACTACGCCGAGCTGGAAAAAATATGAGTCTTCTGAAGCCTGTTCCCAAGAGGAACTAAGAGGTTCCTGTATCTTGGGGTATGACTTAGATTACATGGAACTTGGCCGGAAGAAGGTGAGAGAGCCTGGGGGAAATCACAGCTTTAACGCTTTCTCTGATTATTTTGAGTTGTACTGTCCCGATTCCTGTGGCATCAATGAGGTGGTTGCAATCCTAGAAGCTACCTGCTCTTGCCTGTGCAGTTTACAAATTGTTCCTTAGTGACCGTCAAGATTCTCCTCCCCCATATCCTAAGTATCCTCCATGTTCCCATCATTATTAGAGGTTCACCAGCTCAGCGGGACCACGTCCCAAAGGCGTGAAGTCTGTGTTCGTAGGTCCACATGGTGCAACCTCAGGTTTTGGCAGGGAAATGAGCATTTAGGACCAAGGTTCTGCACTGGCTTGGGAACTGGAGGATATTAGACTATTTGGCAGCAATCGAGCAGCGACACCCATTCTCAGACACATGGTACCACCTGTCCCACCCTCTCTTGTGCTCCAGCCTGTGCAAGAGACCTGCTTACCACTTCTCAGGGCAACGGGTTGTTCCTCAGCATATTCAAGCTCAGAGACAAGATCCAGAACAGTACCAGGAGAGGGTGGTACTTGAAGATAATCAGAAAGTAAAAAGTTGAAGTCAAACACTGCTTGCAAAATGTCTGGTTTTTCACCACTTTCTCTTTTTAAAAAAGTTCTGCCTGCTAACAAGTGGGCAAAAGGAATATGGAATAGTTTTGTGATGTTCCGTTTTTTAAAATTTTGTGCTGTTTGAGGATGGTGATATGTGGCAGCATGCTTATAGAGAGAAATGCATGTTTTGTAGCATGTCGATGTATATTAGGACTTTTGAAAGTGACGATTACTGTGGGACGCTAGAAGTGTATTGTTTAATTTATAAAAGAGTTAAGAATGGGATGGCATAAGAAGGGTTAAGAATGAAGGCTCTACACCAATAGACCATAAATACAGAACATTTCAGACTTCGGTGGTTTTAGCTGGTGAGTCATCACTTCGTAAAAGCAGTGATAATCGAGTTGGTATTTTTTAGTGGGTGTGTGTGTGCTGTGCTTAGTCATTCGGTTGGGTCCAACTCTTTGCAGCCCCATGGACTGTATGTGGCCCGCCAGAGTTCTCTGTCCGCGGGGATTCTCCAGGCAAGAATACTGGAGTGGGTTGCCATGCCCTCCTCCTCGTGGGTGTTTACTGTTCTTCAAACATTTAAACCAAGCCTTTGACTACTGATTATACTTATCTGTGTGTTTTGATCACTTCTGAGCTCAGGAGCTTCAGATTCTTCAGTGGTGTCTGGGGTTCTGGTAAATGAGAATTATCTTTTTTCAGAAAAGGTAGAAAATAAGTATCTAGAAGGTTGTTGTGAAGGATGGTGTGCTTAAAAAAATGCTTGAAACCTCCATTTCATTTTAAAAATGGAAATATAGCTGATTTAAATATGGTATTCATTTCAGGTATATAACAGTGATTCAACATTTTTATATATTATAACATATTTCAAGTTATTATAAATTATTGGCTATATTCCCTGTGCTATACAATATATCCTTTTAGCTTATTTAATTATATTTATTTACTTTTGGTTGCGCTGCTTGGTTTGTAGGATCTTAATTCCCCAACCAAGGATTAAACCCAGGCCCTGGGCAGTGAGAGGGCAGAGTCCCAGCCACTGGACTACTAGGGAATTCCCCAGCTTATTCAGTTTATACGTAGGATTTTATGCCTCTTCATTTCCTACCCCTATTTTGTCCTTCCCCACTACCCGCTCCCCATTGGTAGCCACTAGATTATTCTCGATATCTGTGAATTTGTTTTGTTATATTCATTCATTTTATCTTTTAGATTCCACATAAATGTGATAACAGACGATATTTGTCTTTCTCTGTCTGACTGATTTCATTAAGCATTATACTCTCTAGGTCTATCCATGTTATTTCAAATGGCAGAATCTCATTGATTTTAACGGTTGAGTAGTGGTCTATTACTATATGTATATGTGTGTGTGTGTGTACATATTTTCCAGGTGGCACAGTGGTGAAGAATCCACCTGCCAGTGCAGAAGACGGAGGAGACACGGGTTCGATCGCTAGGTTGAAAGATCCTCTGGAGGAGGAAATGGCAACCCACTCCAGTATTCCCGCCTGGAGAATTCCCTGAACAGAGAAGCCTGGTGGGCTACAGACCATGAGGTTGCAAAGAGTTGGATATGACTGCACACAGACACACTTACATATAAACATATATGTATACAGACCCTGACTCTGGGAAAGATTGAGGGCAGCAGGAGAAAGGGGTGACCGAGGATGAGATGCTTGGGTGGCATCACCGACTCAAGGACATGAGTTTGAGCAAGGTCCAGGAGCTGGTGATGGACAGGGAGGCCTGGCGTGCTGCAGTCCGTGGGGTCACAAAGAGTCGGACACGACTGAGGGACTGAACTGAATACAGACGCACATTCATCTGTTGTTGATGGACCACGTTCATTTTTTTAAGAGGTAAAGTTCAAATGCTTCAGCAAATCTCTTCTAACAGCAAAATCACGCAATTCTCTGTGTAAACCGCAGTGTCGCTGTAGCTGTCTGTTTCAGTCATATTAAAACGATAGAAAAATAAAATAAGACCACCTGAGGCTGTGGGTGATCCTCTCCAGGGAACTTTCACTCCTTGGTCAACGACCGAACGAAGGATTAAAGAGTTTTCTAAACCCAGGGAAGATCCCCAAAAGCTTTCTGAAAAATTTAGAGTCCTTACTGAGGCCCGTGACCCCAGGCTGCCAGGTCTTGAGCATCTTGTGGGGGTGCTGGTAGGACCTGCTGCTGCTAAGTCGCTTCAGTCGTGTCCGACTGTTTGTGACCCCATGAACTGTAGCGCACAAGGCTCCTCTGTCCATGGGATTCTCCAGGTAAGAATACTGGAGTGGATTGCCATGCCCTCCTCCAGGGGATCTTCCCGACCTAGGGATCGAACCCACGTCTCATATCTCCTGCGTTGGCAGGTGTGTTCTTTACCACTAGCACCACCTGGGAAGCTCAAAAATGGATGCAGGAAGCAGAAGCTCAGAACCCCAAAGATGATATCTGAGATCCTCAGTTTTCAACATGGTCTCCTTATGGACCAGAAAAAGCTTCCAAAATAACAACTGATCTTTTAGAAGCTATTTCTCGTCTTTGTGCCTGCACTGATGGGTCTGTTATTCAAACACACAAACAAAACCGACATGAATCTGTACCAGCCTTTAAAGCCCATTTGGAACCTCTCTTCCTACGGTGTTCGGGTTCCGTACAATAAACAATGTCACCCAACCCACTCTGGCTGCCCTGTTTGTAAATGGATTATCTCTTGAGATTGGTGGTTCAATAAAAAGCAGAAAATAGAATGGGAGGCCACTGATCTGACTGGACTTGACTATAGCAGAGCACTCTGAAAGGATTGTAAACAAAGGTCCATCAAGCTGCAACTGCTCCAAGGCCAGAAGCCTAAAATAATTGTCCGTTCACCGTGTGCGCCAGGGCTCCGTCATGAAAATGCTGTCCCCAGTGGGACAATGTCGCATTTATAATCAACTGGGATGCTGGAAAAAAAGATTTTCCTCAAAGGTTTTATGCAAATCCTTCCCATCAACTTGAATGTCTTCATATCTACCCTTGAAGGCAGTGGTGGTAGTTAGTTTAGTCACTAAGCTGTGTCCAACTCATTGCAACCCCGTGGACTGTAGATCACCAGGCGACTCTGTCCATGAGATTTCCCAGGCAAGAATATTGGAGTGGGTAGCCACTTCCTTCTCCAGGGGATCTTCCTGACCCACATTGCAGGCAGATTCTTTACTGACAAGCCACCAGGGAAGTCCCCATTGAAGGACTCCCAAATGGACCCCTCTGAGGGTTAATGGATCTCTAAAGGATTTTCTGGTAAACTGCTGTGTTACTCCCTTAAACCGCCAAGGGAAACGAACATTAAAATTAATGGAAGGCTATGATAAATTCTGGTAGATACTGGAGCCTACTGATGGAATCTAGGGAGAACTGGGAGAATCCAGTGACGGGTGAGAATTCTTACCAAAATCAGCTTCCCCAAATCTCTGCCTCTAGTGCTTGGTGGAGAGAAGAAAATACCATGTCATACTGTCCCTTTCCAAATCCAGACCCAGTGGTTTTCGATCTTTCTCTCCCAGGGACAGCTGTCACCTCCCTGTCTTGTCTGTGTCCTGACAGCTTGACTTGGTGACGGCCAGGCTGGAAGGGGGGCCTCAAAATACGGCCGGAAAGAAATGTGGATTGAACTCCATTTGTGGCCAGGGTCCACAGCCAGCTCTCAGGGGAACAGTCTAAATCTTTCTTTCCTTTGGCTGTCTCCGGGAGTGGCCCTAGGAAGGATGCTATCTTTTGCACCTTTCTTTGAGGATGCCTCCTGTGTCCAGGGGGTTGTTCAGTACCGTCAGAAATACTTATTGCTTGTGTCAGCTGAAACCTGACAAGATATTTGAAAGGATTTCTTTTTGAAAGGATTTTTAATGTGGCTTAATTGTCCAATGTTGGCCAAATTGGAAGCTAGTATTCAGAGCCTGATAGGGATGTTTTTAAAAGCCTTTCCCCTTAAGCTAAGTGTATCTAGAGGGAAAGCAAAACCTTCTGAAGCCCTTGAGGAAAGATTTACTAAAACATTCTAAAGACAAACACTCCTACATCCAGACCACGGAACTCATTCAATTTCCATCTTAGTTGCAAATCTTCTCCCTCATATAAAGAAGCAAATTGAAGATAATGTATTAAGTACCTGGAAGGGCAGATCAGCCCCTAGGTATCATTTAGGCTACAACTCATTCTTTGAGGAATTAAAAACAACTGTTTTTGGCTTTCAAATTTCTGCAAAATTTGAAGTGCTGCTCTAGAAACAATTCAAAGTCCACTTATCTTTACCATCTCCAATTCCTAAGACTAGAAACAAGGGAGAAGGAAGCTTTTTAAAAAAACAAACTGCCATAGAAGCTCCTTTGCTAAAAACCTAGCCCTCAACTTTCATAAAGATTACTTGCCAAGGATGAATACAAATATTAAGTATCTTCTTCAAAAATATTAATAGAAAAAACTTTAACCATCACAGCAGGTACACTTATTTCAACTGCCCCCCAAAAAAGTTTGAATTCAACTATTCTTTTATAAACTAATGGATTTTACATTGTCATATCCATTTCATGGCTAACCATGTTAAAGCTGGAAGATCTCTGTTTGCATTTGTCTAAATGTTTATTTATGTCTATGAATATATGTTATAGATGTGTGATATTTTTCTACCTTTGAGTGGTGTTGCTAAGATTAACCAGAAAAGGCAATGGCACCCCACTCCAGTACTCTTGCCTGGAAAATCCCATGGACGGTGGGCCTGGTGGGCTGCAGTCCATGGGGTCGCTAAGAGTCGGACACAACTGAGCGACTTCACTTTCACTTTTCACTTTCATGCATTGGAGAAGGAAGTGGCAACCCACTCCAGTGTTCTTGCCTGGAGAATCCCAGGGACGGGGGAGCCTGGTGGGCTGCCGTCTATGGGGTCGCACAGAGTCAGACATGACTGAAGCGACTTAGCAGCAGCAGCAGCAGCAGCTAAGGTTAACTTGTAAAAGAGCTTTATTTAATTGACTTGAAGGAAAATAAATGCATCTAGACTCTCAAAAATATAGAAATTAACCCAAATGTTTTCCAACTTAACATTGAAATATTTAGTAAATGAAGTATTTAGGCTAAATATTTAGTAAATAAATTTTTACTAAAATTTTTTTAGTAAAAAATAATTTAGCTTAATTTTTTTTTATTTGACTAAAACAGGCCTGTCTTTAGAATTATCAGTATTAAATGTAAAACTTTTATTTTTCTTAGGCTTACTGAAGTCAAAGAAGCTCATGTTATCTCTATTAAAGAATCTGTTGGCAAGAAAAATAGCTTGGGATGATGGCTGACTTTGTTCAACATCTTAAGAAGCTTTCACAGATAGTCAAAATGTAATTGTTAAGAACAAGTGATGTAGAGAGATGTAAATGAAATAAGAGTTTGTAGGTGAACTTTCAGAAATAACTATGTGTAAAAGCATATCTACTAGTTTGCCAAATATCTTTTGTAATTTGAAATTTTAAGGTTTTTTAAATATAAATTTATTTATTTTAATTGGAGGTTAATTACTTTACGATATTGTATTGGTTTTTCCATACATCAACATGAATCCGCCACAGGTATACATGTGTTCCCCATCCTGAACCCCTCTCCCTCCTCCCTCCCCGTACCATCCCTCTGGGTCATCCCAGTGCACCAGCCCCAAGCATCCTGTATCCTGCATCGAACCTGGACTGGCGATTCATTTCATATATGATATTATACATGTTTCAATGCCATTCTCCCAAATCATCCCACCCCCGCCCTCTCCCACAGAGTCCAAAAGCCTGTTCTATACATGTGTGTCTCTTTTGCTGTCTCGCATACAGGGTTATCGTTACCATCTTTCTAAACTGGAGCCTATTATACAGAGTGAAGTAAGCCAGAAAGAAAAACACCAATACAGTATACTGACGCATATATATGGAAATTTTAAGGTTTTGATAATTTAAATGATGGAAACTCATTGACTATCTTGATCACTTCCAAACAATTACTGAATACAGTTTTACCCACTGTTAACTTCTTCTCAGAGAAACTAAAGCTATTTGAGTCTATCGGTAAACATGTCTTCTTCCACGTTTAAAAAGTTGTACTGTGAGGAAGTATATGCTTCTAGAGTTTATTCATGCATTAGTCATGAATTTGCCAATTTAAAGATACTAGTGAAAGAGACAGTCTATACCTGCTTATTTCTCAGTTGTCACTAGAAATTGGAGGTTCTAAGAGCTAATAATTCTGATCAATACATGTAACTAAAACCACTTAGAAATAATAAGGGTGAAAGAAAACAAGTGTTTATGAAAATTAGGTTAAAAAGCAAAATGACTGATCCAGAGTGAGAGACAGAAAAAACACCCAGGACGAAGTCTGAGAGGATATGCAAAAATGACCTGCAGAGGTTTTGTGCAAAAGAAAGAATTCTTAGGAAAGGAATTTTATGCATGGTCAGCTCAGACGAGAATGAATTAAAGTTAAAAAGGGAGTTTTTTATATCAAAAGTATACTGGTACAAAATCAGAATTCAGCTTTCTTAAAGTTTCTTTTTTTTTTAGACTATTGGTCTGCTCTTGATAAGAAAGGTTTTTCTTCACCTTTTGAGTAATCTGCCTAGAATGCAAAGATTTTATGTCTTGCAAAACAGTTTCCTATGCTTCATGTTGCCTCAATCAGGTCTTTGCATATTTAAGAAAACTGAGTTTTCTCAACAGTAAAAGAGCTAAGTTTTGCTTAAGACTGCGTAATCTTTTTTGCCTTTGAAATCTTTTTTTTCTTTTCTTTTTTTAAATTTTACTTTATTTTACTTTACAATACTGTTTCATTGTCACTTTGGTTAAACAGATATCTAAGTGTTGCTTCATTATAACCTGTGATCTTTATTTAATCAAGTATCGAAGACTTTTCTTTCTTTTTTTTTAAACAAACTCCACCAAATCAAATTCTAAATGAAGTCTTTTTGACTTAGGAGTAACTTTGGGACTTTTTGAGAGGATCCCTGGAACATCTCAGAAGACATGTTCTCTCTCCTTAGAAAAAGGAAGATGTTAAACTAATTATCTTCTTGGGCTCCAAAATCATTGCAGATGGTGACTGCAGCCATGAAATTAAAAGATGCTTGCTCCTTGGAAGAAAAGCCATGATAAACCTCGGCAGAATATTAAAGAGCAGAGATATTACTTTGCCAACAAAGGTGCATCTAGTCAACGCTATGGGTTTTCCAGCAGTCATGTATGGATGTGAGAGCTGGACCATAAAGAAGGTTGAGCACTGAAGAACTGATGCTTTTGAACTGCAGTGTTGGAGAAGACTCTTGAGGGTCCCTTAGACTGCAAGGAGATCAAACCTATAGGATCAATCCTAAAGGAAATCAACCCTGAATATTCATTGGAAGGACTGATGTTGAAACTCGAATACTTTGGCCACCTGATGCAAAGAACTGACTCATTGGAAAAAACCCTGATGCTGGGAAAGATTGAAGGCAGGAGGAGAAGGGGAACACAGAGGATGAGAGGGTTGGATGGCATCACTGACTCAACGGACATGAGTTTGAGTAAGCTCTGGGAGCTGGTGATGGACAGGGAGGCCTGGCGTGCTGCAGGTCCAGAGGGTTGCAGAGTCGACACAACTGAGTGACTGAACAACAACAAGCTAATTAGGCTTATTTGACATATTAAATTACATGAGAAGACTTGTCATATAAGAACTAATATCAAGCCTTCTTTATGTTGTACTCACAAAGATATAGCGCTTCCCAGGTGGCTCAGCGGTAAAGAATCTGCCTGCCAACGCAGGAGACATGAATTCAATCCCCGGGTCAGGAAGATGCCCTGGCGAAGGAAATGGCTACTCATTCCAGTATTCTTGCCTGGGAAATCCCACGGACAGAGGAGTCTGGAAGGCTACTGTCCATGTCAATTAAACAATAACAACATAAAGGGACAAGTTATAAGTATTTCAGAAATTATATGGAATTCCTAAAATTCTGATGTGTCCTGGGTATAATGTTATCAGTCATAATTCTAGCCATTATCTTAAAAGATTTTATGTCTTAGAAATAAACCAATTTCTTTGTCATTTGCATTATAATGAATCTTAATCAGATCTGTAACTATGGCCAGGCAAGGAATTCCAAAAAAAAAAAACTACTTCTGCTTCATTGACTATGCTAAAGACTTTGTCTGTGTGGATCACAACAGTGTGTGGAATATTCTTAAAGAGATGGGAATGCCAGACAACCTTACCTCCTGAGAAGCCTGTTTGCAAGTCAAGAAGCAACAGTTAGAACTGGACATGGAACAACGGATTGGTTCAAAACTGGGAAAGGAGTACGTCAAGGCTGTATATTGTCACCCCACTTATTTAACTTATATCCAGAGTACATCATGGAAAATATCGGGCTGGATGAATTTCAAGCTGGACTCAAGACTGCTGTGAGAAATATCAACAACTTCAGATATGCAGATGAAACCATTCTGGTGGCAGAAAGCTAAGGAGGAACTAAAGGGCCTCTTGATGACGGGAAAAGGCCAGAGTGAACAAGCTGGCTCAAAACTCAGCATTCAGAAAACGAAGATCATTGCATCCGGTCCCATCATTTCATAGCAAATAGGCAAAAAGTGAATAGGGCGACAGATTTTATTTTCCTGGGCTCCAAAATCACTGTGGACGGTGACTCTTGCCCTTGGAAGGAAAGTTGTAACAAACCTATACAGTGTATCAAAAAGCAGAGACATCACCTTGCTGACAAAGGCCTGTATAGTGAAAGCTATGGTTTTTCCAGTAGTCATGTACGGATGTGAGAGCTGGACCATAAAGAAGGTTGAGTCAGACACGACTTAGCAACTGAACAACAACAATGACGAGGTCTTCTGCTGTTCACCTGCACTGATTATTGTTCTTCTCTGATGCTGTTGGGAAAGTGAGATTCACGTGAAGGACCATGAGAAGTATCCCTGACCACTGACACCAGGGCCAAATGACAAGGTGTCGGAACTTCAGGACATATTTCACAACTGAAGAAGACCCCATCTGACATCAGGTCATATGCAAACACCAGAGACGTCACACTCAAATTGACCTGGAAGTTGTCAGCCTGGAGGCAGACTGCTTCCTCCCAAAGCATCAGGTCAAGAGGATCAAGCATGTTTTTTCCATTCCTTCTTCCCTTTCTGGTCATTCTTTTCCTAATTCTTACACAAGAAGCTCTTTATGATTCTTTTGCCCGTTTCCCCCCTGCTCTGGCCTGGAAAGTTTACTGTTCACATAACTCAGGCCACTGCAAAGGAGGATAACAGACTATTGGATTTGCTTTGATGCTGGTGATCATGTACTTCTTTCTGCTTGTTTCATAAACTTCTTCCTGATTTTGGACTCCTCAGTTTCTCAAAAAACAAAAAACAAAAACAATCAAATAAACAGGGACTTCCCTGATAATCTAGGGACTAAGATGTGCCCCCTCCCAATACAGGGATCTTGGGTTCGATCTCCGGTCAGGGAAGTAGACCCCACATGCTGCAACTAAAATTTCCGCACACCACAGTGAAGATCGAAGATCTGGAGTGCCGCAAATAAGACTCAGTGCAGACAAATAAATAAGTAAAAATAAATATTTAAAATAAACAAACAAAAGAACTGCTCAGCCCCCTCTCTATCGGATCAGTCTCTCTGACCTTGCAAATCCATTTCCTTACCTCTGATTGACGCATGCAAACCCAGAGAGCCTTGATCCAGGCTATATATAAGGAAAGGGAGCCAAGGCAAAGCCAAGCAAAAGAAAACCTCCCGTGTGTTTTAGCAACTCTTAAATTTTACTGACCTCTGTGGCTGTCACCTTTCTAGTCCTGAGCCGCAGACCCAAATGGGAAAAGCAGAGACATCACTTTGCTGAAAAAGGTCCATATAGTCAAAGCTATGGTTTTCCCTATAGTCATGTATGGATGTGAGTTGGACCATAAAGAAGTCTGAGCAGCGAAGAATTGGAGCTTTCGCACTGTGGTGCTGGAGAAGACTCTTGAGAGTCCCTTGGACAGCAAGGAAATCAAACCACTCAATCCTAAAGGAAATCAATCCTGAATATTTACTGGAAGGGCTGATGCTGAAGCTGAAGCTCTAATACTTTGGCCACCTGATGCAAAGAGCTGACTGATTAGAAAAGACCCTGATGCTGGGAAAGATTGAGGGCGGGAGGAGAAGAGGGCAATAGAGGATGAGATGGTTGGATGGCATCACCAACTCAATGGATGTGAGTTTGAGCAAACTCTGGCAGATAGTGAAGAACAGGGAAGCTTGGCGTGCTGCAGTTCATGGGGTCTCAAAGACTTAGTGACCGAACAAGACCAGCAACAATTCATGACTCTAAATTATCTCCCTTTGGTAGATCACGCCTCACCTTGCTAAGAGTAAATGCAAAACTATGGTCAGAAAGTTCTTAACTTTTGAAGACTTTGCAGACTCCACTGCTAAAGCAATTGCTGCCGTACCAAAATTCTTACATTCTCTGGCCACAGTTTTTCCTGCTCACAGGCTGTCCTTGATTATCTTCTGGCTGAGCGAGGAGGTGCCTGGGCAACGGCCAACACCACTTGCTGCAATTGGATAAATACTTTCGGAGAAACTGAGACTCAGCTACCTAAGATCACTGAACTAGGCACTTGGCTTAGGAAATTGACTCCTTTCTTTGACTCGTTAGGTTCTGATTGGTTTGGGTCTGGGGGAACACAGCTCTGAAGTGTACTCCAGACACTAAGAACTATCCTGCTGATAATAATCGAAGTGGTTCCCCTGGTGTACTGTATTCCCTCCAAAGCTTTCAATTCATGTTGGCAACTGCCAATCACCCAGCAAATGATCTCTTGAAGACTAGAATGTCGGAAAAGGAATGAAGAGAATGGCCAACTTAAAATAAGCAAACCTGAAGCTGTGACCTGTGAATATCACAGAGATTCAGTAAAGATGTCATGACATGTAAATACCACATGGAGGGTCAGTAAAAACTGTAAGAACTCCAGAGAGGTAGCTGGAAGTAGGGCTAATGCCTTAAATTTTGATCACATCTCTCAGTTAGATTGAGAGCTTCACCAAAAGTGGGCAATTGTTAAAAATAAAAGCGAGAGAGACAACAGGCTCCAAATGGAGTCACTTATGCTAAATACCATGTAACCAAACTGAGAGTTAATGCCTAACTTTATTACAGATTTGCCTTTCCCAGGAATGGAAACTTCAACCAGTCCGTCGGGAATTACCCGGTCAGCACTAGTCAGGTCATCTGCCTGACATACCCCTGCCATCCTCTTTAGGAAGATGACCTTGCCAGAACCAGTCCACTTTTCATTAGTACAGCTTCCTTGCCCCACCCCTTTCTGCCTATTACATCTTCCATTTTGTACAGCATCTAGGAGCTCCTTTTTATTTGCTACATGGGATTCTGCCCCATTTATGAATATTGTTAAATAAAGCAAGTAAGATCTTTAAATTTTACCCAGTTGAATTTTGCTTTGTAACGCTTGTTACGGCAGGAACAGGAACTCGTGTAAGCATTCACACATATTCGTGTCATTCATTCATCGTTTAGCAACTGTGAACCAGGCCCTGTTAGTAAAACACAGCTTCTGCTCATAATCTACTTGGGGACACAAATCATTAATACCCAGTTTGCAAATCTCTGGAATGGGAAAATTAATGCTCAGTTTGATGAGCAGTACAACGAAGAGCCTACAGGTTTCTAGGGGAACACAGAGGCGGCCCCTCACACAGCTTGGGAGTGGGGCTGGTGGTGGTCAGGGAAGGCTTCCTGTAGAAAACGCCATCCAAGCAGAGACCTGAGAGGATGAGCAGAATTAACCAGGATATGAACAGCGTGACCTGGGACGAGCTAAAAAGTATACGGTGGTTTACTGGGGTTCTCCAGGGAAAGAGAACAAACAGAATGTGTACGTGTGTATGTGGAGAGGTTTATTTTAAGGAATTGGCTCACAAAATTGTGCAGGCTTGATGATTTCAAAATCTGCAGTGTAGGCCTGCAGGCTAGAGGCTCAACCAGCAGAATTGCTTCTTGCTTGCTGCAAGTCAGTCTTTATTCTAGCAAGGCCTTCAACTGATTGGATGAGGCCTACCCCCATTATGGAGGGCAATCTGCTTTACTCAACATTCAACTTAAATGTTGATCTCATCCCCCAAAAAACACCTTCTTAGAAATATTTCAGCCAAATATCTGTGGTCCAGCCAAACTGACGTGTAAAACTGACCATCACAGGCAGGCACCCATTTGCTCCATAACACAGGCTGTACCACGCTCCGTCGCTCGGTCATGTCTGACCCTTTGCAACCCCATAGACTGTAGCCCGCCAGGCTGCTCTATCCATGGGATTTCCCAGGCTAGAATACTGCAGTGGTTTCCACTTCCTTCTCCAGGGCACAGACCTTCCAGTGCAAGTTACTTGTTTTCCTGAAATTCACATTTCACTGAGCATCTCGTATACTCTGTAGCAGTCCCACCACTGAGAAATAAAAGCACAGTCCTCAACCAGAAGGTAAAGGAGAAAAATGCAGAAAGAGAGCAGGGTCTGGCCCATCTGGACCCAGTTCTGGAACCTGCCCAGGGGCTGTGACCTGGAACCTTGGTGGCATCTGTCCCTCGGGCTAAGAAGCTATAAGATCTGAAAGAGTCACTTTGATGGCTTCTGGCTGAAGTGAGAGGTTGGATTTAACTTGGGGCCTGTGTTAAATGGAACATAGTCTCATTTTAAAGTCAGCCTGTTCTGGAGACCAGGTCCTATATGGACACACAAAGTCAATATTATCTTATTTGCCTCAATCATGTAAGATTGTCCCTCTGCCCCCACTCACCAGGCTGGCAAGCACTTCCGTCTCAGGCACGGTTTTATGGGCTACTCAGTTAGGGGCTGAAACAAGAATCAACACTGGGGGCTTTCTGTGACAATGGGAAAACAGGGGTGGGGCTTGTTCCCCAGCTTGCTGAGAGGCTACTACGGTCATTTATCCTTCTGCTCCCCATGGCAGTCATTTGGCCTGCTTCTCTGTCCTCCAAAGACCAGCCCCTGTTGACTCCAAAAGCTTCCCTCCCCACCATTTGTGGAAACCTGCCTGCCTCAAGTTCTCAAGGCTATTTCTCCAGCCTTCCCAGGCACCCTGGAACCCCAGAGATACTCCCTGTCTTCCTGCTTTGCAAAATCAACAGCCCTGAGAAACCTTCTACCCTTCCAGCCCCTTCTTCTCCAGTCAGGTCTCTGCCTCTGCCCCAGTCCCCCTCCACAGACACCTCCCTCTCTATTTGAAGTCCTGTACATGTGAGGGCCTTCCATAGGCCTGGAAAGTTCTGTTTGAGGCTCTGAAACACAAAGGCTCCTGGAGGTATCAGGATCAACACCAGGAATTATAAAAATGTTTAGAGGAGAGAAGAGGAGTAGAGAAAACCTTGTTTTTTTGAGTCATCTGCATGCCCGCTCAGTCATGTCTGACTCTCTGCGACCCCGTGGACTGTAGCCCTCCAGGCTCCTCTGTCCATGGGATTCTCCAGGCAAGAATACTGGAGTGAGTTGCCATGCCCTCCTCCAGGGGATCTACATGACCCAGGGGCTGAACCCACATCTCTGACATCCCCTGCATTGGCAGGCAGGTTCTTTACCACTGGAGTGAGAATCAGAGATGAGTTCCTCAAGAAGCAACTTTGCCCCAGGCACATCAGACAAAAGGACCACTTGTGCAAAGGCCCTGGGGCAGGAGCAGAGCAGCAGGGAGGCAGTGCTGGGAGCAGAGAGCAAGCGAGAGTGGGGAGAGTTGAGGAGAGGCAGGAGGCAGGGCCAGACTGCCGTGGGGCCTTGAGTCAGGGCAAGAAATGTGAAATGCATCCTGAGGATCAGCGGTGAGATAACATGGGAGACTTCTGAGTGGGGAGCCACACAGTCACACTTGTGCTTTAGAAAGCTCCCTCCACAACTGGACAGTAAGTGTCCCTGATGGGTGTTATGGGCTGAGTAGTGTCCCCTCAAAACCCATATGCTGGAGATTTCCCTGGCGGTCCAGTGGTTAAAGCTCCATGCTCCCAACACAGGGGGCCTGGGTTTGATCCCTGGTCAGGGAACTGTATCCCACATGCAGCAACTAAGAGCCTTCACGCCACTACTAAAGATCCCACAGACTGTAATGAAGAGCTCACATAGAGCAACTAAGACACAATGCAGCAAAAAAAAAAAAAAACACTCCAAAACCCATATGCTGAAGTCCTAACCCCAGTGTCTCAGACTGTTACTGCGTTTGGAGACAGGGCTTTTGAAGAGGTAATTCAAGGCTTCCCTGGTGGCTCCGTGGTAAAGAATTCACCTGCCAATGTAGGAGACACAGGTTCGATCCCTGGCCCTCGAAGATCCCACGTGCCACGTGGAGCAACTAAGCCTGTGCTCCGCAACTACTGAGCCCACACACCCTAGAGTCCACATTCCACAACAAGAGAAGCCGCTGCAGTGAGAAGCCCGGACCCCAGCAAGGAAGAGAAGCCCCCGCTCGCTAGGAAAAAGGCCTATGTGGCAAGGAAGACTCAGCACAGAGATAAATAAGAAGAGAGAATTCAATTAAAATAAGATGGACCCTAACCTAACACTTCAGTGTCCTAACAGGAAGAGGCAATCTGGGTGGACACGCAAACACATATGGAGAAGACAGTTGTGTACAAGGAAGGAGAGAGGCCTTGGAAGAAACCACCCTGCCAGCACCTTGGCCTTGGACTTCCAAGATTACAGCAGAACTGAGAGGAAACATTTACATTTCTGTCGACTAAGCCCTCTGGTCCATGGCCCTTTGTCACGGCAGCCAGAGCTGACTCATACGGTGATGCCACCGAGGCAGCCACTGTGACCCAGGGTTGGGCTCAGCCTGGAGGTGATGGATGGATGGATGCGTACAGCTGGACGGGGCCTGGACCAGACACATCGCTTTCCCCTAAAGGCTTCAGGTCCTGCGGAGAAGAAGGGCGGAGCTTGGAACTGACGTGGCCACATCTGGAAAAGAAGTCTCCCGCCCCCTTCCCACCACAGTGGGCTCCCCTGAGCCCTGAGCAGACTTCTTCCAAACTGAAGCTTTCTCCTCCTCATCTCTTAGACACGGAGATTCTGACTTTTCTCCAAAGTGTGGTCACACCAAGAAACAGTTCTTACCAAAATTGATCAGATGGCTTTTCTTCCTCTTGAAGCTTGAGCACACTCAGGGGTATATAGTTTGTTAACTGCTGTGTGAAAACTTGGCATTTGGATACATCTAGTGGTTTTTATTGTGAACAGTTCTAGAAGCAATACACACATATATGGTTATAAATGTATACATACATGCACAGAACATTTGTGCATTAGGGTTTATATAATTATATATTATAACAGTGTTTTACTGAGTTATTAAGGTACAGAAAAATGCATATATCTTAGGGGTACAGCTTGATGAATTTTCACCTGTTTATACTGCTGTAACTCCCCCAGATTGAGGTGTGGACCACCTCCACTCCCCAAAAAGCTCCCCATGCTCCTTTGCAGTCAGTAATCACCACTCCTCCACACGCATAAAGCAACCACTGTCTGGCTTTTCTCACACAGTTAAGTTTTGTCTGTTTTTAACTTCCTATGATGGACTCTTACAGTCTTCAGTTCTTTGTGTCTGGTTTCTTTTACTTAATACAATGTTTTTGAGACGAATCCATGAGGTTGCCTTTACCAGCAGCCATTCTTTTTTGTAGCTGAATAATATTCCACTATATGACTGGACCTCAATATGTTTACCTTAACTCCAGTTGATGGACAAGAAACGACTTACTCTGAGCAAGACATACATAGGTCATGCTAAATTTCAATTAACAGAAAGTCAGGGATGAGCAGAGGGAAACTTAGAGATCATGTATTTCAACGTTCTTCTTTTGTACAGAGGCCCAGAGAAGGAAGGGGACTAGCCCAAGGTCACACAGCTTTGTCAAGGCACGACTAAGACCCAAGCCAAGTCGTCATCTGCTTGTCTGGCCAGTCAAGACTTTTATACACATCTTCATATCTCACCGTCTCTCTTAAACAAATGCGAAAACAGTAATCTTTTGTTTTCCAGAGAGACACATCTTTGAGGCGTATAGTAGCAAGGAACTGGGAACTGGTCTGGAGTGTGTGAAAGATAACTTTCTCCCTCTGAAGTCTAACATTTTCCTTGGCGAGCGTTGTAAGCCTTTCAAGCCTCTGGCACCTGGCCTTGTCTCTCTGCCTTGCACTCCGCAGCTTCCCATCTAGAAAGGGAGAGCAGGAAAAGGGCAAAGGCTCATGCTGTCTGGAGGGCACAGAATTGGGCAAAGACAGCCTTGGTGTGGAAGCCCAGTGTGGCACTGTGCCTGGCAAGGGTCAAACAGCAAGAGAAATGGAAGAGAAAGGCCTCACATAGGTAACTGATGCTTTCTTTAACTTCTCAGGGCCTTAGGAGACCCTCCTGAACGCGGCCTCAATATTTGGGGTGTCTGGAGCAGAGGGAGGAACCCAGCTTCTGGACCGCCCTGGGTTGGGATCCCTGTTCAATGAGCTACGTGACCGTAGATGAATCATCTCCCCACTCCGAGCCTCTGCTTCTTCCTTTGCAAGTTGGGGACAGTCCTTCCTACTGGGAAGGTTCAAGGACCCAGTGAGAAAGCAATGGGAGCGAGGAGATGGGTCGGGCTGATTTCCGTTCCTCTTTCTACAGCTGACGGCGGAGAAGACTCCAGGCTGCACCAACTAACCGACCTGCCAAGTTACGAAAGCCTTCCCACGCCCCCATCCCAGATCCGAGGCAAACCTGGCAGCTTGCACAGGTCTGTCCACAATTCCCCTCTGTCTAGCTCCAGGACAAGCAAGCAAGCCTGCACCGTGGTGGAGGGACATGGTTATTCTCCACGAGAATCAGGGACTGTGTCTCTGGGGCTTTGCTGGCAGACAGATGCAGCTCGCCACATGACCTGGGCAAGTGTCTTCCTCTTGCCAAGCTTCTATAGCTGTAGCGGTAAACTGGGATTAATAAGTCCCGTATACTGCAAGCTCATCAACAGGATTAAGGGAAGTAATGATGGCAAAGCCCTGAACACGGAGTCCTGTTAAAAAGAGACAGCAGGACTTCCCTAGTGGTTCAGTGGTTAAGACGGTGCTTCTGATGCCGAGAATGCAGGTTCAGTCCCTGGTCAGGGAACTAACATCCCACGTGTCTCGTGGCCAAAAATTCAACATATAAAACAGAAGCAATGTTGTACCAAAACCAATAAAGACTTTAAAACAAACAGTCCAAAAAAAAAAAAAAAACCTTATAAAGAAGAAATAGAAAGACAACACACCCAAAATGCGCTAAGTTCCATGTTACCAAACAAGACTTAAATATAACTGAATCACTGTTTCAGCCTTCCCTAGGAACGGCGTTTTAAACCAGTCAGTCTGGAATTACCTGGTTAGCATGAGTGACATAATCTGTCTGATCAAAGCCTGCTGTCCCCTCAAGGAAAGGCGACCTCGCCACTAACGAACAGCTTTTTGCGAGTCCCACCTCCTTGGCCATCCTCTTCTGCCTATAAACGTCTTTCATTTTGTACAGCTCCTGGGAACTCTTTTCCATTTGCTGATTGGGATGCTGTCTGATCCACGAATAACTGAAGAAGGCCAATAAGATCTTTAAATTAACTCCACTGAATTTGCTTGTTTGTTTTTAACAGGCCGGATGAAGCGCAGTGGTTAAAAGAATGGGCCTGGTTTTCAGTCTGGGTTCAAATCCTGTCTCCATCACTTCTTAGCCGAGTAACCTTGGGAAACTCTCCTAAGCTCTTGGGGCCTCAGCTTCCTCCTTTGTAAAATGGGACCATGACTAGACCCCTGGAGAAGGAAATGGCAACCCACTCCAGTACTCTTGCCTGGAAAATCCCACGGACGGAGGAGCCTGGCGGGCTATAGTTCAAGGGGTGGCAAAGAGTCGGACACAACTGAGCGACTGAGCTCCCAGTGCACGTGGCTAGACACGCACCTCACAGGGTGAGTGAGCAGCACCAACAGGGTAACGGGCGCGAAAAATTAAAACTGACCAAATGTTCGAGACTGGCAAGACACGGACCAGACCTGAGTGGGCTGCCAGACACAGCAGTACATTGGAAGTTTCATCAGTGGCAGCAAGACAATTGGCTTCTCTCCTGCTATGGCAGCGGGAACCCCTTTTTTATTTTTTACATGATTCTCTTTCTAAGAGGGGCAATGTGGCAACTGGCAAGACTGTGAACTCGGGGTTCAGGCTGCGTGTGGACACTGGGCAGGGCACCCCCTCTCTGAGCCTCCCTTTCCTCCTCTGGATTAAAATGCGCCGTCTGTGCAGGGCTCCCCTGAGGCTGAGGCCACACAGGGGCCCTGCTCCCCGCCCACCCTCTGGCCCAGACTCAGCCTCCCCGAGGCGGGGACTTCCTGGTCTGCCTTTGTGTTGGGGCTGTCCTGGGAGTGGAAGTTTGGTTCAGGAGTGCAGATGGCTCCAGGCCATTAAGGGGATGCTGGTGTGTGTTTACTGCTCTGCTGGCTCAGCCTGTGTCCTGCTCTTCTGCTTTCTGCACACGGAGAGGAAGGCACAGCCTTCAGTGCCAGGAGGCAATCAGGATTCCTGGCTCCCCTGCCTTCCTCTGGCTGACCAGAAATAGGGCTCAGGGGGCTGCTCCAGGGAGAGGCAGGGCTTTGATCTCAGATGGACCTGGACTGATTCTGTCCCATACATTTTATGGATGCTTTAGAACGGTGTTGTTGGAGAAGACTCTTGAGAGTCCCCTGAACTGCAAAGAGATCAAACCAGTCAATCCTAAAGGAAATCAACCCTGAATATTCACTGGGAGGACTGATGCTGAAGCTCCAATGCTTTGGCCACCTGTTGCAAAGAGCCGACTCACTGAAAAAGACCCTGATGCTGGGAAAAATTGAGGGCAGGAGGAAAAGGGGATGGCAGAGGATGAGATGGTTGGATGGCATCAGCAACTCAATGGACATGAGTCTGAGCAAACTCCGGGAGATGGTAAAGGACAGAAGAGCCTATTGCGCTGCAGTCCATGGGGTTGCACAGAGTAGGACAGGACTTAGCAACTGAACAACATACATTTTAAACCACATCCTCTTAGGCAAGTGCCTTCAAGCTCTGATCCTACGTTTTGATCTTTCAAATGGAGATAACAATAGACCTTACCTTTGTTACAGGGGTGCCCTTCTTGTGCAGAGTCAGGGTGTCTTCTATTCCTGCTGTTACAGATGAAGATGGGCCTGGTGTCACCTTCTGACCAGCGTGTCCACTAACAGGCGCACAGTCAGGCCTCCTCCGTGGCTGCAGGGAGCTCGGCAGGACGTGTGTGCTTAATAATGTCCACTGAGTGCTCATTCCTGCTCCTCCAAATCGCCAAGGCAGGTCTGAGATGGCCCAGAATGTCTTTGGACATCGTGGTCATTACTGCTTTCTGCTCAGCCCCTTCCAGCTCCCAAGGGCTTCGGGTCTCCTTCCCCCAGGGCAGCCCCGTGAGGTCTTGTCACGTTGCAGTGGAGCAAACTCAGCAGGGAGACTCTCATCAAGGCAGAGCTGCTGGGGGATAGCAACTGTATCCTCTCCATCTGCTTCCCATCCATCATTCATTCATTCAACAAGTATTTAGTGAGTGTGTACCATGCGCTGCGGCCGTAAAGTAGTGGGCAGGACTGATCGTCTTGGCCGATGGAGTTTATTGTCTAGATGGGAGAGAGAGACATGAATAAATGAATTAACAGCACAAGGATTTTTTAATAACAAATTTACAGCCCAGGCCCCAGGCATTTCTGCTGCCCCCCCCCCCCCGCCACCCCCACCTCACCCCGCGCCGAGTCTCAGGAGTGGCAGAGTTTTGTGGAAAAGTCTGTCTTTCAAAAGCCTCAGCTCCTCTGAGTCATTCTAAACTGCACTTCTAAAGAGTGTTCAGCAGGAGCGCCGTCTCCACCAGCAGATCTATGGATCTGCTTTTTTTTTTTTTTTTTGCCACATCTTGTGGGTTGTGGGATCTTAGTTCCCCAACCAGGGACTGAACCCATGCCCTAGGCATCAAAAGCTTGGAGTCCTAACCACTGGACTGCCAGGGAGTTCCCTGGATCTGCTGTTGATCCAGCTGGGCATGGGGAGTGTTGGTGAGAAACAGATTTGATTCCTCCTCCTCCTCTCTGGACTTCCTATTTCCTCGACCCTCAGAGACTTTTGTTGTTCAGTCGCTCAATCATGCCTGACTCTGTGCGAGTCCACGGACTACAGCATGCCAGTCTTCCCTGTCCTTCACTCTCGCCCGGAATTTGCTCAAACTCATGTCTATTGAGTTGAAGGTGCCATCCACCCATCTCATCCTCTGTCACCTTGGAGGGCAGGAGATGCCCAGACGAGCTCCAGAGGACCCTTGTGCCTGGGGTTTGGGTTGTGGAGGGGTAGCACTGGAAGGCCCTTGGTGACTGCAGATACGCAAAGTAGACGGATCTCAAACACGGATGTCTCTCTTAGAATTCAGGGAGCCCGAGGCTGTGCAGTGCTGGAGTGGCCAAGAGGAGCTACTCCACGTCCAAGGTCAGGAGCGGCGGCCAAGAGGAGATACCCCACGCCCGAGGTCAGAGGTGGCAACCAAGAGGAGATACCCCACGCCTGAGGTCAGGGGTGGCGGCTGCACTTTGCTGGAGCAGCTGTGAAGAGATACCCCACGTTCAAGGTAAGAGAAACCCCAGTAAGACAGTAGGCACTGAGAGAGGGCATCAGAGGGCAGAGACTGAAACCACAATCACAGAAAACTAGCCAATCTGATCACACGGACCACAGCCTTGTCTAACTCAATGAAACTAAGCCATGCCATGTGGGGCCACCCAGGACGGGCGGGTCATGGTGGAGAGGTCCAACAGAATGTGGTCCACTGGAGAAGGGAATGGCAAACCACTTCAGTATTCTTGCCTTGAGAACCCCATGAACAGTATGAAAAGGCAAAATAATAGGATACTGAAAGAGGAACTCCCCAGGTCAGTAGGTGCCCAGTATGCTACAGGAGATCAGTGGAGAAATAACTCCAGAAAGAATGAAGGGATGGAGCCAAAGCAAAAACAATACCCAGCTGTGGATGGGACTGGTGATAGAAGCAAGATCCGATGCTGTAAAGAGCAATATCGCATAGGAACCTGGAATGTCAGGTCCATGAATCAAGGCAAATTGGAAGTGGTCAAACAGGAGATGGCAAGAGTGAACGTAGACACTCTAGGAATCAGCGAACTAAAATGGACTGGAATGGATGAATTTAACTCAGATGACCATTATATCTACTACTGTGGGCAAGAATCTCTTCGAAGAAATGAAGTAGCCATCATGGTCAACAAAAGAGTCTGAAATGCAGTATTTGGATGCAATCTCAAAAATGACAGAATGATCTCTGTTCGTCTCCAAGGCAAACCATTCACATTCATGGTAATCCAAGCCTATGCCGCAATCAGTAACACTGAAGAAGCTGAAGTTGAACGGTTCTATGAAGACCTACAAGATCTTCTAGAACTAACACCCAAAAAAGATGTCCTTTTCATTATAGGGGACCGGAATGCAAAAGTAGGAAGTCAAGAAACACCTGGGGCAACAGGCAAATTTGGCCTTGGAATGCAGAACGTAGCAGGGCAAAGGCTGATAGAGTTTTGCCAAGAGAATGCTCTGGTCATAGCAAACACCCTCTTCCAACAGCACAGGAGAAGACTCTACACATGGACATTATCAGACGGTCAACACTGAAATCAAACTGATTATATTCTTTGCAGCCAAAGATGGAGAAGCTCTATACAGTCAACAAAAACAAGACCAGGAGCTGACTGTGGCTCAGATCATGAACTCCTTATTGCCACATTCAGATTTAAATTGAAGAAAGTAGGGAAAACCACTAGACCATTCAGGTATGACCTAAATCAAATCCCTTATGATTATACAGTGGAAGTGAGATAAATTTAAGGGACTAGATCTGATAGGTAGAGTGCCTGATGAACTATGGAATGAGGTTCGTGACATTGTACAGGAGACAGGGAGCAAGACCATTCCCAAGAAAAGGCAAAAAAGCAAAATGTCTTTCTATTTGTAAGGAGGAGACCTTACAAATAGCTGAGAAAAGAGAAGCGAAAAGCAAAGGAGAGAAAAAAAGATATACCCATTTGAATGCAGAGTTCCAAAGAATAGCAAGGAGAGATAAGAAAGCCTTCCTCAGCGATCAATGCAAAGAAATAGAGGAAAACAATAGAATGGGAAAGACTAGAGATCTCTTCAAGAAAATCGGAGATGCCAAGGGAATATTTCATGCAAAGATGGGCTCAATAAAGACAGAAATGGTAGGGACCTAACAGAAGCAGAAGATATTAAGAAGAGGTGACAAGAATACACAGAAGAACTGTACAAAAAACATCTTCACGACCAAGATAATCACGATGGTGTGATCACTCACCTAGAGCCGGACATCCTGGAATGTGAAGTCAAGTGGGCCTTAGGAAGCATCACTATGAACAAAGCTAGTGGAGGTGATGGAATTCCAGTTGAGCTATTTCAAATCCTGAAAGATGATGCTGTGAAAGTGGTGCACTCAATATGCCAGCAAATTTGGAAAACTCAGCAGTGGCCACAGGACTGGAAAAGGTCAGTTTTCATTCCAATCTCGAAGAAAGGCAATGCCAAAGAATGCTCAAATTACCACACATTTGCACTCATCTCACATGCTGGTAAAGTAATGCTCAAAATTCTCTAACCTAGGCTTCAACAGTACATGAACCATGAACTTCCAGATGTTCAAGCTGGATTTAGGAAAGGCAGAGGAACCAGAGATCAAATTGCCAACATCTGCTAGATGATCGAAAAAGCAAGAGAGTTCCAGAAAAACATCTATTTCTGCTTTATTGACTATGCCAAAGCCTTTGACTATGTGGATCACAATAAACTGTGGAAAATTCTGAAAGAGATGGGAATACCAGACCACCTGACCTGCCTCTTGAGAAACCTATACGCAGATCAGGAAGCAACAGTTAGAACTGGACATGGAACAACAGACTGTTTCCCAATATGAAAAGGAGTACGTCAAGTCTGTATACTGTCACCCTGCTTATTTAACGTCTATCCAGAGTACATCATGAGAAACGCCAGGCTGGATGAAGCACAAGCTGGAATCAAGGTTGCCGGGAGAAATATCAATAACCTCAGATATGCAAATGACATCACCCTTACAGCAGAAAGTGAAGAGGAACTAAAGAGCCTCTTGATGAAAGTGAAAATGGAGAGTGAAAAAGTTGGCTTAAAGCTCAACATTCAGAAAACAAAGATCATGGCATCTAGTCCCATCACTTCATGGCAAATAGATGGGGAAACAGTGGAAACAGTGGCTGAGTTTATTTTTCTGGGCTCCAAAATCACTGCAGGTGGTGACTGCAGCCATGAAATTAAAAGACGCTTACTCCTTGGAGGGAAAGTTATGACCAACCTAGACAGCATATTAAAAACCAGAGATGTTACTTTGCCAACAAAAGTCCGTCTAGTCATGGCTATGGTTTTTCCAGTAGTCATGTGTGGATGTGAGAGTTGGACCATAAAGAAAGCAGAGTGCTGAAGAATTGATGCTTTTGAATTGTGGTGTTGGAGAAGACTCTTGAGAGTCCCTTGTTCTGCAAGCAGATCAAACCAGTCCATCCTAAAGGAAATCAGTCCTGAATATTCATTGGAAGGACTGATGCTGAAACTGAAGCTCCAGTACTCTGGCCACCTGATACAGAGCTGACTCATTTGAAAAGACCCTGATGCTGGGAAAGATTGAGGGCAGGAGGAGAAGGGGGTGACAGGATGAGATGGCTGGATGGCATCACCGACTCAATGGACATGAGTTTGAGTAAATTCCAGGAGTTGGTGATGGATAGGGAGGTCTGGCGTGCTACAGTCCATGGGGTTGCAAAGAGTCGGACACGACTGAGCAACTGAACTGAACTGAAGGCATTTTCTATCCTGCATTGCTCTCCCCCGGCCATCTCATTTGCTAAAGACAGAGCTTCTGGCCAGCAGCCTGGTCTTGGGGCTGGAGGGAAGATACCTTCAAGGAGGTGGCAGACCTACCTCTTGGCTGCTCCTGACTGGTGGGGGCAGAACAACGGCCTGGAATTTAGAAGACCTGGCTGCAGGCTCACTGGCTCCTAGGGTCATTACTGCAAAGAAACGTAAGTCAGTGTGAGATGCAGAAGCTGTGTTCATTTTAGAGGGATCGTGTGAGGGCTTGCCGCTTTCCCATAGTCTGGGTACCAGGCTACGGGGAACTGAAGTTATAGACAGAATTCCACCCCTACAGTGACATTTATTAAGCAACAATTATGAGCAAGCAGGCCCTAAAGAGTTCATGCAACATAATATTAATTCACGAAGTCTTAGGGACTTTCTGCTGGTTGGTAAGGATCCCACCTTCCACTGCAGGGGCACGAGCTGGACCCCTGATTGTGGAACCAAAGTCCCACATTGCTATGGGGTGTGGCCCAAAATTAAAAAGAAAAAAATCAATAAATCTTAGACAGAGGTAAGAATATTCCAGAGCCACATTCTGTGACTATTAAGAGTTTCCATCAGGCAACCAGAATCTCCCTTCATCAGTGGCCGGATACAGAGCCATCTGGAGAGCTCACGGAGTCTCACCCCCGCTTCCTGCCAGGGGAGGGAGTGTCTCTAAAACGTTTTAGCCAAGCTACATATGCTCAATACCAGCAACTTCATCTACAAGTGCCTGTTACTAGCAACCATTAAGCTGGCTGACAAGCCACTGATTTCACCTCTGAAAACTCACTGATTTTTAAGTCATTATGCGAATTAGCAAAATCTCTGGTGTTGATCAACACCAAAGGTAAAGCTCTTGACCAAGTGGCTGCTGGAGCTAGCGAGGCCTTCTTGGAGAGGATGCTGGCTGGACCATGAATTCCAGACTAAAACAACCGAGAACTACTCCGGAACTGCAGCTTTGACACAAACACGGGTTTCTATCCCATTGTTGTCTCTGAAGTGCTTTAGACTTGACATCATGGTGGCAAGCTCCTGACAGCTCTCTCCATGTCCCCGTCTCTAAGGTCACTCCTGCCCCAGACACTTGTCACAGACTCTGGCTCTGGGGCAGAGCCTTGGGCAACGCTCTTCCAGGCTCCCTGCAGCCCAGTCTGGGCATTTTTCAATACCTGCCTTTCTTCCTTCCTCCCTCACCCCCATCGGCAATTTTACTGACGCATACCATTGCATTCGCTTTGAACTCTGGTGGCCTCACCTGCAGCGGCTTGAAGCAGGGCTTTGGTTCCCAGCCCAGAGACTGAGGTTGGGTCTCAGCAGTGACAGCATCAAATCCTCGTCACTAGATCAGTGGGGCTTCCCAGGTGGCGATAGTGGTAAAGAACCCACTTGCCAGTGCAGGAAACACAAGAGACGCAGGTTCGATCCCTGTGTTGGGAAGATCCCCTGGAGGAGGGCAGAGCATCCTACTCCAGGATTCTTGCCTGGAGAATCCCATGGACAGAGAAGCTTGGCGGGCTACAGTCCACGGGGTCACAAAGAATTGGACACGACTCAGTCTGTGCACAAGCGAAAAACAAACTATACTGGTCAGTATAAAGTCCCTGGTCCTTCAGCTTTGTAGAAAAAAAAATCCCACAAAGACAGAAAGGAGTGAAACAAGTCAAGTGTTTATTAGGAGGAAAAAGAATAGAGAACGTGTGGCCAGCACACAGGTGGACTCAGAGGGTCACACCCTCATCGAGGTGCTTGGAGTCACTTACATGCAGCATTTTTTCCAGGTTTCCTTTGTCCAATTGTCTGGATTTGCCTGGCTCTGAGCCCGTGTTCAGTTCATCTCAGGATCCTCCCATGTGTGCCTGCACGTCTCTCAGCCAAGACGGATTCCACCAGAGAGGCCTATGGGCAGGTAGCCTCAGCATCGCTCCCCTTTTGACCTCCTCGGGGCCTTCTGTGCAGGTTAGTTGGGGAATGAGAGTGTAGCCTCTTTCTCCTGACTCCGAGAATGAGATGTATGTGGTCTCCTATCTTCTGTCCAGGCAGGGCCCAGCCTCCTCTTTTGACTGTCTTGCTATTCTTGTCTCAGAGTATCAATCTGAGGGATCGATACAGGGAATGAAATCTCCAATTGCGTCACCCTGCAGGGCCCATCTACCTCCTGCCTCCGTTTCAGGTGTACAACGTAATGATTCAATATTTGTATGTATTGTGAAATGATCACTGCAGTAAGTCTAGTGAACATTCATCACCAGTTACAATTCTTTTCTTGTGATGAGAATTTCTAACACTTTACTCTCCTAGCAACTCTCAAATATGCAACACAGGGTTACTAACTATGCGTCACCAGACCTTACATCCTACGACTTTCTTATTGTACACACTGGAGATTTGTACCTTTTGAGGCCCTTTGTTCATTTCTCCCACCTCTCAACACCCCCACCTCTGGAAACCATTGATTTCTTCTCTGTATCCACGAGCTCAGTTTTGTTTGTTTAGACTCCATATATAAGCGAGATCACACAGTATTTGCCTTTCTCTGGATTATTTCACTTACCACTGTGTCCTTGAGGTCCATACATGCAGTGGTAAATGGCAGGATTTCCTTCTTTTTGAAATTAATTTATTTATATTTTGGCTGCTCTGGGTCTTTGCTGCTCTTGTGTGGGCGTCCTCTAGTTGTGGCAAGCATGGGCAACTTAGAGGCAGTACACGGGCTTCTCAGAGGGATGGTTTCTCTGGTTGTGGTGCACAGGCGCTAAGCATACGGGCTGAGTTGTCCCCAGGCAAGTAGGGTCTTCCTGGACCAGGGATTGAACCTGTGTCCCCGGCATTGGCAAGTGGACTCCTATCCACTGGACCACCAGGGAAGTCCAAGACTTCCTTCTTCTTATGGCTGAGTAATATTCCATTTCGTGTGTGTGTGTGAGAAAGAGAGAGATGCCAATAATGTGTATATATATATATAATATGTATCTCTCACAGATCAGTATCACGTTTTCTTCATTCATTCACTCACTGATGGACACTAGACTGTTTCTAAATCTTGGCTATCGTCAGCAATGCTGCAGGGAACAGAGGGGCGCAGGGATCTTTTCCAATCAACGTTTCTGCTTCCTTCAGATAAACACCCAAATGTGCAGTTGCTGTATTCCTGGGGAGTTTTTATGTTTTGAGGGCCTCCACCCTGTTTTCCAAAGGGGTTGCATCAAATTACGCTCCCGCCAGTAGCGCCCGACGCTTCCCTTTTCTCTACGCCCTTCCTCACCAACATTTGCAGTTTCTTGTCTTTTGGGTGATAGCCACTCCGTCCTGGCTTTGATTTGCATTTTCCTGATGACGAGCGATGATATTGAGTATCTTTCCATGTACCTGTTGGCCATCCATAAGTCTTCTTTGGAAGACTGTGTGTTCAGATCCTCTGCCCATTTTTAAATCAGAGTCTTTGTAAACACCTTTCGTTTTGGCAACAACAATCCTGCCAGCCAGTTGGGCTTCCCTCTGTCAGGAGGTCACAGTTTCTCCTCCAAAGGCCTTTATCCCAGAGTGCTTATGCTCGGGACAATGTGTCTGTTTGCTGCCGGAAGAATCAAGCCTTATCCCCAACACTCTGGTTCACCTTGTACATTAACAATTTGCGGGGTTATTTTCCATGTGCCAGTGTTAATTTTCTGTCTCTCCAGCTAGACCATTGGCTGCGCCCTCTGTGCCTAAAGCATCCCAGGGCTCAGGAAGTATCGCAGTAGTGTGTGGATGAGTGGAGGAGAGAGAAGCCTGGTTCAGGGCTGCGGATGCCTGAGCAGAAGCATGGCCACAGCAGCAGCATGGCCTCGCCCTGATGCTTCCTTGGCCCCTCTATTGAATGCTTCTCCCAGGTTGGGTTAAGCCTTGAGAGAGAGGATGAGTTAACTGCAAGGCTTCCTTCTCTGGCTGAGTGCCCTGTAAGAGAGACTGCAATTAGCTGATCGCCAGAGCGAGAGGTTCTTTTCCTTGTCTGATTCCCCTGGGATTCTGCAAAGCTGAGGCCTGGTGACACTGCAGTGGTTCGAGGGAGACAGAGGGAAAGAAATTGAAAGGGCAGATGGAGAGAGCGAGTCAGCGCCCGCTAACTCCTGCTGAGATTTCCCTCCGTCTCAGCCAAGCTTGGGGCGAGACTTAGAGATGGACGGCTGAAAAATCACCAGGCCCTGGCCCTTAAGGAACTTGGAGTCTAGACCAGGGGCCAGCAAACTCCAACCAGTGGGCTGACTCTGGCCCATGAACTGCTCTTGTAAATAAAGTTTTACTGGAACACAGCCAGGCTCATTCATTTGAGTATTGTTTACGGCTGTGTTCTGGGCTTCCCAGGTGGCGCTAGTGGTAAAGAACCCGCCTGCCGATGCTGGAGGCATGAGAGATGCGGGTTCAGTCCCTCGATTGGGAAGATCCCCTGGAGAAGGGAATGGCAACCCACTCCGGTATTCTTACCTGGGAAATCCCACGGACAGAGGGCGTGGCGGGCTGCAGCCTGTAGGGTCACACAGGGTCAGACACGACTGAAGCGACGTAGCAAGCATGCACGCATGGCTGCTTCCACTCGGCAACAGCGCCGAGTATTTGCAACAGGAACTGTATGTGGTCATCAAACCTATAAGATTGACAGTCTGCAGGGAAAGGGAAAGCCTGCCAGGCCCTGCAGCAGAGCCCAGGCAGACATGCAGTCAGAAAGAGAAGCAGAGAGAAGCTTGAGGGAAGTGAAAGTGCGTGCAGCTGGAAAACTGGGGAGAACAGGACACACCTGCTTTGTGACGTGATGCGGGGCCAGCAGTTCCCCAAATATCCCAACTGCCATCCTTTGCCAGGTTGAAACCCCACTATCCAGAGCCTGTCCTTTGCATGAACAGCGCTTTTGAACATGCTGCTGGGGAGGGCCATTCACCCTCGACTCACACCCTGACTGTGGGTTAGCTGACGAGATCGGGCAGGAGGAGGCAAGGCTGCCCGGGCTTTCCAGAGTCTGGAAGATGGGAGGGGGAAAATCAGCAGCATTGTAAGCCAAATTGTGTTTATCAGAGGTGAGCCCGCTGCGAGGGCGTCTCTGAGGCTGGGGTTTCTGAAAGGTGGGGTCGCAGGTGTGACTTAGGGGACTTGCCCCCTAAAAGCAGAGCTGCCCTTCCTGCTCCCCTCCCAAACCTTGCAGAGTGCCTCCGCCCATGCAGGTGTGTGGACACCCAGATCTGCACACGTGTGCACACTTGCATACATCCGGTGCACTAGTGTGTGTTAGGGATGTGTTCACATTTTGTCTCAGTGGTGGCGGTGGGCAAACTTTATACAATTTGGGGGACACACTTCATAGTCGACAAAAGAGTCTGAAATGCAGCTGACTCATTAGAGAAGACCCTGATGCTGGCAAAGACTGAGGCAGGAGGAGAAGGGGACGACAGAGGATGAGATGGTTGGAGGGCATCACCGACTTGATGGACATGCGTTTGAGCACACTCCAGGAGATGGTGATGACAGGGAAGCCTGGCGTGCTGCAGTCCATGGGGTTGCAGAGTTGTACATGCCTGAGCAACTGAACAACAACTTTAAGACGAAGATTTCAAAACTATCAATACAAATTTAGGTATGCAAGTACACATGTTTTCAGAGTTTTAAAAATGGACAAATACCAGAAACATCACAAAAGCTAGAAAATTCATATATATTTTATTAACTCCCTGTTATCATTGCTGGAGAAGACAATGGCACCCCACTCCAGTACTCTTGCCTGGAAAATCCCATGGATGGAGGAGCCTGGTAGGCTGCAGTCCATGGGGTCGCTGAGGGTGGGACAAGACTGAGCGACTTCACTTTCACTTTCATGCATTGGAGAAGGAAATGGCAACCCACTCCAGTGTTCTTGCCTGGAGAATCCCAGGGACGGGGGAGCCTGGTGGGCTGCCGTCTATGGGGTAGCACAGAGTCGGACACGACTGACGTGACTTAGCAGCAGATATCACTGCAAATGAGTTTTCTACTCTTTTCTGTGGGGGGGTGCTGTAAACTGTGACAGCCTCTTCAACCCTCTATTTCAAAAAGAAAGATGCATCCCTATGCTCATAGCAGCACTATTCACAATAGTCAGACATGGAAATAACCCGCACGCCCATCAGCAGATGAATGGACAGAGATGCGGCTTGTATGCACAACGGAGCAGTATTCAGCCACAGAAAGAATGAAGGCAGGCCATTTTCAGCACCACGATGGGCCTACAGATTATCACACTAAGTGAAGCAAGTCAGAAAGAGAAAGACAAATACCACGTGACATCGTTTACACGTGGGATCTAAAATACGGCAGAAAGGGACGCGTCTATGAAACAGACTCACAGACACAGAGAGCGGTCTTGTGATTGCCAAGGAGGCGGGAAGCTGAGGTTGGCAGGCACAGACTGCTAGCCCGAGTGGACAACAAGGTCCTACTGTACAGCAGGGGGACCTCTTTCAGTCTCCTGTGATTAAACCACAGTGGAAAAGAATTTGTAAAAAGAATGTATGTGCATGTGTATGTATAACCAAATTGCTCTGCTATACAGCAGACATTACCACAACACTGTCCATCAGCTATACTAAGATGCATGAAACAGGGCTTCATGCAGGTATTTGCTACTTAACATGGCTTTGCATGTGGGTCCTGTGGATACAGGAATTCTGATCAGCTCAAGTTTGTATGTTTTCCATCACAAAAAGAAGAAGATATACAGTGTACTCAGAGTGATATGTTGCAGATTCGGGCACAAGCTGCACTATCAAACTTAGGCCCAAACGGAGATAAAAAAACACCTTTTTGACTAGGTGTTGATGAGAACTGAATCCAACTACAGAATACATGTCTGACGATTAGGAGAATCTCTCATGTTCATTTCCAAGAGTAACTCCTGACTCTCTCTCCAACCTTGTTCCCTATGGCCCACGCACTTCTGAGATGCAAAGCGCCAGGAACACAATGAGGCGGTCCAGCCCAGCCCCAGGCCCCACTGCTCCACGTGCTGACTCAGGGGAGCTGGCACCTTGCGGCAGGGTGATTGCTGGAGTGATCGCCAGGCCAGCATGGCTAATATTAAACCGTCTATGCGACAGTTGTTATTCAGACTCTAAGTCGCGTCCGAATCTTTGCAGCTCCATGGACTACAGCACACCAGTCTCCTCTGTCCTGCACTAGCTCCTGGAGTTTGCTCAGAGTCATGTTCATTGAGTCAGTGATGCCATCCAACCATCTCATCCTCTGTCATCCCCTTCTCCTTCTGCCCCCAATCCCTCCCAGCATCAGAGTCTTTTCCAATGAGTCAGCTCTTCGCATCAGGTGGCCAAAGTATTGAAGCTTCAGCATCAGTCCATCCAATGAATATTCAGGACTGATTTCCTTTAGGATGGACTGGTTTGATCTCCTTGCTGTCCAAGAGTCTTCCCTACCACCAGAGTTTAAAAGCTTCAATGCTAAAACTGAAGCTCCAATACTTTGGCCACTTGATGTGAAGAGACAACATATTGGAAAAGACCCTGATGCTAGGAAAGATTGAGGGCAGGAGGAGAAGGGGGCAACAGAACCAGATGGTTGGATGACATGATTGATTCAATGGGCAGGAGTTTGTCCATTGGACTCAGTGGGCATTGAGTCATTGGACGCAATGGACATGGGCAAACTCCAGGAGATGGTGAAGGACAAGGAAGCCCAATGTGCTGCAGTCCATGGGTTGCAAAGAGTCAGACATAACTAAGCAACTGAACAACGACAATTATATACGGGTGTGCCCACTGCTGTTTGCTGTGAACCTGCTTCTGTTGTATTTTCTCTGAGCGTGCATACATGTGTTACATGCATGCAGGAATGGGTACATTCTGGAAGCTTTTCTACTTGTTGGTTTGTGCAAGTGTGAGCTTTCCTAGATGAATGCCAAGTATATTTGCTGCAATCCAGCACGTGCCCCCCAGCCCCCAATCCCAATCCCCCAGGGAGATTCTGGAGTCTCTGAGCCCTTCCTGATCAGTTCCCCAAGCTGGGCAACTATTAGAGGGCACAGGCTTTGAAATCCGGAGAGCTGTTTTCAAATACCAGTCCTGCCACTGACTGGCTTGGCAAGTGACTCCAGCCCCAGTTTTCTGATCTGTAAAATGGGGACACACTTCCCAGCTTCCCTGTGAGTAGTAGCCTCCACGGTAAAGCTTGTGAAAGGGCTTGGTAACAAGCGCCGTGCTGTGGCCTGGTTAGTTGCGAGGGTCCTGGGGGAGCGATTTCCCTCCCCCTCCACACCCCACAGACCTGACCCTCTCCAGGTGCTGAAACTGGAGGAGGCTCGGCATCTGACTGTGCTGCTATGGCAACCACTGCCTCCTGCTTGTATGTCAGCAGTGTGGGATGGGGCCGTGTGGCCCCATAGCCACTGCGCCTGGGCAGAGCGGAGAAGCAGGCTCACGGGAAGTCCCTACCCCACCCTGCTCTTCCGAAGTGCTCAGGGAAGGATTCAGGGAGGTTCAGGAGTTGCAATCTTTGTTCCTTGTGTTCTGCTTCTTCTACCATGCCCCCTCCAACAGCAGCTCAAGCAATATCTTTAAACTTAGCACGCCTGAAAACCAAATGGGCGGCTTTCAGAAATGCAGACACTTGTGCCTACCCCCAGAAAGTCTGCTTCAGTACAGCCGAGAGGGTCCTGGGCATCTGTATTCTTTCTATGCTCTCTGGAACCATACCTGCAAAAACTTGGCCTCCTTCATGTGGGGACACGCCACTGCTTATACTGATGATCCCCACAACACGATCAGACAGTTCACTCATTCACTTATTCACTCACATGTGTATTTGCATGATCAGTTATCCATTCATCCACTCACATGTAAATAACCATTCCCTCATTTGTCTTCTTATTCATTTGAAGACATCTATTAACATCTTAAGCTCTGGGAGATGAGGAAAGAATTATGGATGTATTCCCTGCAGCCCAGCAGGAGGTTCCAGGCAGTGTTTCTCACGTTGTAGTGAAATGAACTTAATGGATTCACTGACATATTTTAAAAATTGAAGAGAATAGGCTGTAATAGAAAATATTAGTGTGCATAGCAATTAGCAAGGGAAAACAGTGTTTGGGAAACTTTCACATCCTGTGTGCACGTGGGCGTGGGTATTGGCTTTTAGTGAGAAAGGCATTTTCCGCTGAGGGGCTGGAGGCTGGAAATAAATGACAATGTGGCGAGTATGCCGGTTGCTGGGAGTGGGCGGTGCTGAGGGGCGACACAGCTCCAGCCGTCTGTCAGGGTGGCATTGACAGGCTTCACGGCGAAGGTGACATTTGAACTGGGTCTTGAACCATGAGCAGGGTTCTTCCACTGAAGGAGGAGGAGGGGGGTTTCAGGTAGAGGTAACAGTGTGTGCAAAATCACAGAGGCCTGGAAGAGCAGAGGGAAGAGCCAGACAACCAGCGGGCCTGGAGTGTGGAAGACGTGGCTACAAATGGCGTGAGCAGAGGCTGGAGAGTAAGAAGTCTGGATCCCGAAGGGCCTGAATACCAGGGGAGGTGCCCAGGTGTTAGTATGATGCCCTCTGGAGCCCCTGGGGTGAGAGCAGGGAGGTGACGTGGTCAGAGTGGCCTTCTGCATGGACCGCACCAGCAAGGCTGGGCCAGGAAAACCGGCAGACGACTGCGGCTGCTCTGTGGTGTGGTCCGTGGTCCTGGGTGGGTTCAGACGCTGCACTGTGGTGTGAGGAGGTAGGGATCATTGCCAGGCAGTGGTCTGTGGCTGGCAGTTAAGGATACACTTGAGGAGCGTTTAGGAGGTGAAATAAACAGGACGCACTGATGGGCCAGGGGAAGGGAGCATCCAGAAGAGTACGCAGCGATGCCTGGGGCCCTGCTGTGGGGAACTGGGTGGATGGGAAAACCACCAAATCCCATCTCAGCAGGCCTCCCTAGTGGCTCAGCAGTAAGGAATCCGCCTGCCAATGAGGGAGATGTGGGTTCCATCTCTGGTCCAGAAAGATCCCCTGGAGGAGGAAACGGCAACCCACTCCTGTATTCTTGCCTGGAGAATCCCATGGACAGAGGAGCCTGGCGGGCTACAGTTCAAGGGGTCACAGAGAGTTGGACGCGGCTGAGCAACTGAACCGATGTTGCCAGCTGATTTCAGCACACACGCTGTCCCTGGGAAGTGGGGGTAGTTACCGAGCCCTCCAACTGAGAGAGGAGGTTTTATAGCCATATAATTGAAACAAAAGTTTTAAAGTTGGTAACAGAGGCTCATCACAGGAGTCATGACCGCGGTGTGGTGTCCACTGCTAACCTCACTTCCCCTGTTCTCAACGTCCGGACAATTCCCGTGAAGGCTAATTTTACGCATTAACTTGACCGGACCGTGGGTGCCCAGATAACTGGCTAAACATTATTTCTGGGTATGACCGTGAGGCTGTTTCCAGAAGAGAGCTGCATCTGTGTTGATAGACTGAGTAAAGACCGTCTCCCCAGTGCAGGTGGGTGTCACCCAACCTGGGAAGGGCTTGAATGGAACAAAAAGCAGAACAAAGGGGGGGGCATTTATCCCTCAGCTTGATTGCTGGAGCCGCAACCTTGTTCTCCTGCCCTAGGACTGGGGCTCACACCATTGGCTCACCTGGTTCTCGGGACGTTGGAATCAGACTAGGAACACACCATCAGCCTTTCTGGAGCTCCGGCGTGCAGACAGAAGACTGTGGAACTTCTCAGCTTCTGTAACAGCACGAGCTGATTCGCGGCTGCGGCTCAGCTTTGCAGCACTCACTTCCTCTGGCTCAGAAACCCTGAAGTCCTGTGTTGAAACATCAGTGTCATAAATGGGTGGCCCGTCAGCCAACTGGATCCCTAAGCGAAGAACCCCCACCCACCTGGGCCAGCCCTTGGTTGGACGTGTAGTATGAGCAAGAAGTAAATCTCTGTTGCCTTAAGCTGGTGAAATGCAGGGTTATTTCTTACCCACCTGGCTGGCATGAACCTCCCCCCACCCCCTGCCATTTATTGAGCATCTACTCTGTACCAGGCTCTTTCCTTATCAAACGTCTAGACTCTGTCGCTGTACACGAGTTTTGCCACTTCATGCCAAACCCTTCTTGACCTCCCATCCCATTCAGAGGGAAAGCCCCGTTCTGACCAGTAGGACCTAGAAAGCCCTTCACTGTCTGTTGTCTGCTCTGTCTGCCCCTCCTCACACCCTCCTCCCAACCCTACAGGCTTCCTTGCTTTTCCTCCAGCGCCAAGCACGCACCTACCCCAGACCCCTGCTCTTGCTATTCCTTCCGCCTGGAATGCTGTTCCTCTGCGCATCCTCACGATTTGCCATCTCACCTCCTTTGCTCAAACCTCAGTTTCTCAGCAAGGTGTTCCTGGACTAAACATTTAATCCTCACCTGCCTTCGCTTCAGTATTACTTTTCTTTACCACCTTCTCCTGATTTAACACGTACCTAATTTTTTCTTATGTACTCTCTCCCCACCGGAATGGGGTCTCACCAGAGCAAGGAGTTTGGTTGTCTCTGATCCCTGTGGAATCCCCAAGGCCCGGCACATAGAGGTCCTCAAGAAATTCACTTGAATGAATGAAAACATGAGCTCCTCGCATCCTCCCAACAGTCTGTGAGGAGAGCACTTTTGGTTCCATCGTCAGTGGAGGAAGCAGAGACTCACCATCTGGCCGAGATGGTTCAGTTATAGGACACACAGCTCATGTTCTAAACCTGACCTGTCTCGTACGTTGTTGTTTACTTGCTCAATCGTGTCCGACTCTCTTCGCAGCCCCATGGACTGTAGCCCGCCAGGCTCCTCTGCCCATGGGATTTCCCAGGCAAGAGTACCGGAGTGGGTTGCCATTTCCTCCTCCAGGGGATCCTCCTGACCCAGGGAGCAAACCCACGCCTCTTGCATTGGGAGGCAGGTTCTTTACCTCTGAGCCACCAGAGAAGCCCGTCTCATACGTTAGGCAACAGTAACGCTATGTGGGGATTCCCATCTTTATCTTGAGCATCTGGAGGGCTGCTGTGACTTCAGGCTGGTCCTACTAAACTGGTCCAGCTAGGCTGGCCTGGCATAGAGGGATCTGCCCCATGCAGGGTTCTGGGCTCTGCTGGGGCTTCTAAGTCAGGCAGCAGCGCCACCTGCTGGACACGTGAATCCCTCTGTGTCTCTCGCTCCCTGATGGGCCCGGAAGGAGCCAGGCAAGCTCTGGGACTTAAAGAGTTGAAGTGTGTGCTTACAGGGCATAAGCCCAGGGACCCCATTATCTCCGCAATTATTCACAGCAGCGTTAAGAGCTGGGCTTCAACAGACCTGGCTTTAATTCCCAGCTGCACCACATTTGAAAAGCCCCTGATGCTGGGAAAGATAGAGGGCAGGAGGAGAAGGGGACGACAGAGGATGAGACGGTTGGGTGGCATCACCGACTCGATGGACATGAGTTTGAGTAAACTCCGGGACTTGGTGACGGACAGGGAGGCCTGGCGTGCTGTGGTCCTTGGGATCACAGGGGGTTGGACACGACCGAGCAGCTGAACTGAACTGCACCACTGTCCCGCTGTGTAACCCCTAGTTTCACACACTCGTCTGTAAATTGAGCCGCTATTTTCGGGATGCAGTGAGTGTCAAGCTGGTAACGCCCACAGACCACCTCTCAGAGAGCCCTTCCCAGACCATGCCCGTCTGAAAGAGCTCCTCCTCTCCCTCCAAGCCTTTTTTTTTGGTCCTTTCACTTTCCCTTATTTTTTTCTTTATAGCACATAGCACTGTCTGACATTTTAATATTCCTTGTTCACTGTCTTCCCCACAAAACGTCAGCTCTTTCAGCATAAAGACTTTGCTCCCTGCTGTATTCCGAGAGCCTTCTGCAAGGCTGGGTGCATTGTACGGCTAAAGAAAAATACTTCTGTGTTGAAACACACTTTGTATTTTGACACAAAGTGTTTGGTAAACATTACTGTTTTTGTGGTTCTGCGTTCATTTATTCATTTGCTCCTCTCGAGTTGATTCACTCACATATACTTCTTTTTTCATTATGGTGAAACGTACAGAACTCAAAAGCTATCGTTGTAAAAACGTTTTGAAGTGCACAGTCCAGCGGCATTAAGGATGCTCACACTGCTGTGTAACCATCACCAAGAAGCCTCTCCAGAAAATCTTCACCTTCTCCCACTCCCAGGCCCTGGCCCTCACCATTTCGCTTTCTGCCTCTATGACTTTTGGCTACTCCAGGGACTTCATGTAAGAGTGATAGTTGCTCACTCTTGCCTGACTCTTTGCAATCCCATGGCTCCTCTGTCCATGGAATTCTCCAGGCCAGAACACTGGAGTGGGTAGTCTTTCCCTTCTCCAGGGGATCTTCCCAAACCAGGGATCGAACCCAGGTCTCCCGCATGGCAGGTGGATTCTATACCAGCTGAGCCACAAGGGAAGCCCTCATGTAAGAGGAATCGCCTTCTAGCTTTTGTCACATGTATTTCTTGAGCCCCTACTGTGTACATAGGAAGTGGTTCCGGTAGGACTACGGTGAGGGCTGGAGGTGATCAGTGCACCCTGATCACAGGGGAAGAGCCCAAATAAAGTGGGCACCGTCCCCTGCAGATTCCTTTCTGAGCTGTGAGGTGCTCAAGCCTGGGCGGGGAATGAATTCTCAGACTCCTGCCTGTAATTTTTCCTTGGGTGCTATACCGAGTACTGACACAAGGTGGCAGCCTCGTGCCATGAGGAGGCCTTTGGCCGCTGCCTTCAGAGGCAGATGATGTCTGGAGCTCCAGGGGCAGTAGGACGTGGTTCAGAAGGTCCTAGCCGGTGGGATACTGGGGCCCAAGTCCTCCAGGGTTTGAATCAGCCCCAACAAGCAGGAGGCGGAGGGGAAGAGAAGAAGGGGCAGCATGTTGTAGGGGAAGGTGCATGGGTTGGCAACGGACACACCTGGTGGGCTCAAGCCCCGCCACTTCTCTGCTGTGTGGTATTGGGTGAGTCCCTTCACCTCCCTGAGCCTCGGCTTCAGCATCTGTAAAATGTGCTGTGCTTAGTCACTCAGCCGCGTCCAACTCTCTGCGGCCCCATGGACTTTAGCCCGCCAGGTTCCTCTGTCCTTGGAGATTCTCCAGGCAAGAATACTGGAGTGGGTTGCCATGCCCTCCTGCAGGGCATCTTCCTGACCCTGAGATTGAACCCATGTCTCCTGCATTGCAGGTAGATTCTTTACCGTCTGAGCCAGCAGGGGAGCCCGTCTGTAAAATAGGTCTTCTGATAGACCCTCTGCAGGGTGGTCAGGAAAAGGGAAAACAAAGCAAGCGCTACTTGGTTACCAGCATTTATTGGTGTTTATTGACATGGAAGAAAGATTCTCTGTGACCTCTGCAAAGTCAGGAGGTAAGGGGAATCTTTTCCCCTCTTCCTGACACTCACGAAAGGTCACACTGATTCCCACTTCCCAAGTTCTCACTGCCACCCTGAGCCAGGTGCCGGCCACCCTGAGCAGTCAGCAGTTTTCCAGACCACTTTACAGCCCACTGCTCCAGAGGCCCTCCTGCCTGCTTTTCGGCCCAAGCTGCTTCCAGGAGCTTCTTCCTTCCAAGCAGGAGCAGCCTGGCAGGGTTTTTCATATCCCTGCTTTACAGATTCCTTGCTGATTTCAGAAACTAGGTTTTATCGCCCATAAGAAGTCTGATTTAAGAAGCAGACACAAAGGCTCAGATTTGGAATGATTCCCATTTATATGAAATGTCCAGAGAAGGTAAATCCGTAGCGACAGAAAGTAGGTTACTGGTTAGCAGGGCCTGGGGGAGGGGAGGATGAGGAGAAACCATTTAATGGGGTTTTATTGTGGAGTGATGACATAGTTTGGAGTCAGATAGAGGTGGTGATTGTATAATATTGTGAATGGACTAAACATCACTGACTTATTCACTTTAAAAATGGCGAATTTTATGGTAATTTCACTTCACTTCAGTTCGGTTGCTCAGTCATATCCGACTCTTTGCAACCCCACGGACTGCAGCACACCAGGCTTCCCTGTCCGTCACCAGCTCCTGGAGCTTGCTGAAACTCATGTTCGTCGCATCGGTGATCCCATCCAACCTTCTCATCCTCTGTTGTCCCTTTCTCCTTCAATCTTTTCCAGCATCAGGGTCTTTTCCAATGAGTCAGTTCTTTGCATCAGGTGGCCAAAGTATTTGAGTTTCAGCCTCAACATCAGTCCTTCCAATGAACACCCAGGACTGATCTTTAGGATGGACTGGTTGGATCTCCTTGCAGTCCAAGGGACTCTCAAGAGTCTTCTCCAACACCACAGTTCAAAAAGCATCAATTCTTCAGTGCTCAGCTTTCTTCATTGTCCACCTCGCACGTCCATACATGACCACTGGGAAAACCATAGCTTTTACTAGATGGACCTTTATCAGCAAAGTAATGCCTCTGCTTTTTAATATGCTGTCTAGGTTGGTCATAGCTTTTCTTCCAAAGAGCAAGCATCTTTTAATTTCATGGCTGCAGTCACCATCTGCAGTGATTATGGAGCCCAAGAAAATAAAATCAGTCACTGTTTCCATTGTTTCCCCATCCATTTGCCATGAAGTGATGGAACTGGATGCAATGATCTTAGTTTTCTGAATGTTGAGCTTTAAGCCAGTTTTTTTACTTTCCTCTTTCACTTTCATCAGGGCTTAGGGCTTCCCTGGTGGCTCAGATAGTAAAGCGTCTGCCTGCAATGCGGGAGACCCGGGTTAGATTCCTGGGTCGGGAAGTTCCCCTGGAGAAGGAAATGGCAATCCACTCCAGCACTCTTGCCTGGAAAATCCCATGGACGGAGGAGCCTGATAGGCTACAGTCCATGGGGTCACAAAGAGTCGGACACAACTGAGCGACTTCACTTCACTTTCATCAAGAGGCTCTTTAATTCCTCTTCACTTTCTGCCATAAGGGTGGTGTCATCTGCATATCTGAGATTATTGATATTTCTCCTGGCAATCTTGATTCCAGCTTGTGCTTCATCCAGCTTGGCCTTTCACATGATGTACTCTGCATATAAGTTAAATAAGCAGGGTGACAATATACAGCCTAAATGTACTCCTTTCCTAATTTGGAACCAGTCTGTTGTTCCATGTCCGGTTCTAACTGCTGTTTCTTGACTGGCATACACATTTCTCAGGAGGCAGGTCAGGTGGTCTGGTATTCTCATCTCTTAAAGAATTTTCCACAGTTTGTTGTGATCCACACAGTCAAAGACTTAGGCGTAGTCAATACAGCAAAAGTAGATGTTTTCTGGAACTCTCTTGCTTTTTCAATGATCCAGTGGATGTTGGCAATTTGATCTCTGGTTCCTCTGCCTTTTCTAAATCCAGCTTGAACATCTGGAAGTTCATAGTTCACATACTATTGAAGCCTGGCTTGAAGAATTTCACCTCAGTTACCGAAAAAAAAAAAAAAAGAAAAGAAATCTGATTTAAGAATATGTTATTGTTGGGATTTCCCTGGTAGTCCAGTGGCTAAGACTCAGCTCTCAATGCAGGGCACCCAGGTCAGGGAACAAGATCCCACATGCTGCAACTAAAACCCAGCACAGCCAAATAAATGATATATAAAGAATATGTTACTGTCACCATTAAAGATAAGGCTGGGGAAGAGGTGCAGTGGCCCTCCAAACCTTGAAATTTAAGACTAGTGTTTTTTCCCCTCTGATCATCGAGGAAGGACTGGCATTGATTCATCTATGCATCCACTCACATTCTCCTCCACTATTTACGATTAATCTATCACACTCTTATTATTCATCCAGAAGTATATCATCCCCTCTTGCCACTCAGCTACTTGTCCATGCATCCACCTACCCATCCATCCATCCATCCATCCACTCATTCACCCACTCAGCAACCCCTCTACCCACCCATCTACAGGCCACCCATCCATCCATCCATCCATCCACTCATTCACCCACTCAGCAACCCCTCTACCCACCCATCTACAGGCCACCCATCCATCCATCCATCCATCCACCCACCCACTCATTCACCAGTCCATCAGACCTTAGCACCTTCTCAGTCCGAGGCACCTGTATTTTAATAATAAGCAACCCTGACTTGGTCCCTATCCTCAAGGAGTTCCCTAAGTCCAAAAAAAGAGACATGTTTTTAAGCAATTACAACAGAGTGTAATGAATGCTCCAAGAAGGAAGCTTAGGAAGCTGTGGAAACCCTTAGCAGGAGTCGCTGACTCGGCTTGCAGTCAGGGGAGTGCCGGGGAGGGTCTCCCCAAGGAAGGAATGCGTAAGGGCCGCACTTTGGGTGTGGTGAGGGGGAAGAGGGGCTTGGAGAGAACTGCATGGCCAAGAGTGGACAGGAGAGCACAGCACAGTGACGTTCAGCGTGGGCAGCACCGAGCAGGTAACGTGGGGAGGAGAGTGGTCAGATAACCCGGTGGACAGGGGCTTCGTGGTCATGGCAGAGTCTGAGCTTCATATGGTGGGAGCCAGGCGGAGAGCCTCGTGTGTTCGTTGCTTAGTCGTGTCTGACTCTTTGTGGCCCCACAGACTGTAGCCCGCCAGATTCCTCTGTCCTCGGAATTCTCCAGGCAAGAGTACTGGAGTGGGCTGCCATGCCCTCCTCCAGGGTATCTTCCCGACCCAGGGATCGAGCCCGGGTCTCCCACATTGCAGATAGATTCTCTGCCATCTGAGCCACCACGGGCTGTTGGGCTCTGATTTGCATCCCAGATAGACCCCTGGGAGCAGGGCTGGAGGAAGGAGGTGGGCAGGAGCCTGCCGACGGGGTCTCAGGCTGCCCGGTGTCGGGGGGAGTGACAGGACTGAAATGGCTGGCATGGGGGCGGTGATTCTCACTCGCTGCCTCGCAGCCCCAGTTGTGCTCAGCAGGCCCGCCCGTCTGCCCTCCTCTAAGCCCAGCTGGCTGGACCTGGCTGGGATCTATCTGATGGGTGTTGCGGAGCTCACGCTTCATCACTTTGCTCATATTAGGTGGCGGCTGTGGGGTCCAGGGATTTGAAGGACTGAGCCTCTGCAAGGGGCAGGGAGCGGAGGGGGAGGAGGATCCCTGGCCAGGGATGGGTCCAGGACCTGCAGGGGACAGTCCTTCTCCTGGTGGCCGTCCCCTCCCCACCCTTCGCGTTGCCCTGCACAGGGCCTGTTCTTGCAACGCCTCTTATTCTACCGCCCTGAAAAGGGGCAGGGATCTTATCTCACCCACGAGGAAATGGAAGCACAGTGAAGCCAGGTGACTTGCCCCAAGATACACACGGAGAAAGCAGCCTCTCTAGGGCTGAACACACCTCCCTGAGTCCCCACCCTTCCAACTTTAATGTGTGTGTTAGTCGTTCAGTCGAGTCCGACTCTGTGTAACCCCATGGACGGTAGCCCGCCAGGCTCCTCAGTCCATGCAATTCTCCAGGCAAGAATACTGGAGCGGGTAGCCGTTCCCTTCTCTAGGGGATCTTCCCCACCCAGGGACTGAACCTGGGTCTCTGGCATTGGAGGCAGATTCTTTACCACCTGAGCCACCAGGGAAGCCCGACTTTGATAGCACTACCTTAATATCCATCCTTTTTTAAAAAAATTGCTACGAAGAACAATCCATGCCTACATTTCCGCATCTACGTCCACAATGAGAAGCGGAAAAAACTGAGGAGCAATCACACAGCCTATGAAGCCCTAGGGCCTCAGCCTGAATCCTGCTCCTCTCCTTGCCGGGAAAGCTGTGTGACCTTGGGAAGGTCACCCAGCGTCTCTGTGCCTCTGTGTTTCCTTCTGCTGGATGGGCTAGTGAAAGTGACTACTGGGGAGATGTTGCAATGGACCAATGGGTTAACTTGTATAAACGTAACGTGTTTAAAAACGGGAAACATTTATCGAGTGCAGGGCATGTACCAGGCACTGTTCTTACACTTTACACATATTTACTAATTTAATTCTCACAAAAGCCTTGTGAGACGGGCCTTCACTATTGTGCCTATTTTACAGATGAGGAAACTGAGGCCCAGAGAGGTAGATCCCACTGCCCTTGGTCACATAGACAGGGAGTACAGAGCTTGAGCCCTGAAGTCGTGCTCTCGTCGGTGCCCCTCTAGGGACAGCCATGTTCTGTCATTATTGGACGCAGTGGTTATAGCCACCACCGCCGTCACCCAGCATCGCCTCAACCTCCAGCCCTGCTGTTGGGCCCCAGGGAAGCTGGCTCAAGAGAAGGGACAAACGTGAGTTGGGAAGGTCCTTCCTCCCCTTCATCTCGTCTGAGCGAACAACCTGAGAAGTCAGGCTGGTGGGCACGTGGGGCGAGAGGGAGCAGAAGGAACAAGGACGACGGCCTGGGGACCCAGAGCCCCTGCTCCCCGGCGCGGCCCGCACCACATTCTCCCTGCACTTCTGATGCCTACCATTCACAGCAGTTCTGTCTCAAGCTGGGGAGAGCCCTCTCCGGCGTGTGTGGGCTCTGGGATCACCCACACTTCTTCACTGCAGTTAGAAGATGCCAGTCCTGCTGGGACCTCAGGAGACTGCTGCTGTCTGGAACTTTCCAGACACTTTGCATAAACAAATGGTTTTATTGCTTTTCCCCAGTTGATTATAGAAGAGATAGATGTCCATTGTAAATAGCTCAGAAAAGAAGTTTTTAAAAGCATCCAAAAGTTTAACCGTCTACCCATAACCACACTGAGAGAGACTGGGTATAGAAAAGAAGGTAGAAGCCGTGGGCTCTGGAGTTGGGCAGTCTTGACCTTGATGAGAAACTCAATTTCTTCTGCCTCAGTGGTCCCATCTGCAGAATGGGAATCATAAACATGGCCATCCCAGGGGTGGTTATGAGGAAGAATGAGATCAATGTATGTCCTCCATTGCCCTGCTAAACAAATTTAGCCAGTATTGCTGTGTACACTGTGAACCTTTAGGGAGATTTTCTTCCAGGAATAAAATACAATTCAAAACAACCCAACCCAGTCCAGTGCAATTCGAACGACACTATGTACATGTAATTTTGCATCTTGTTTATTTTTACTCATCATTCAATTTTGGACACTTTCAGAAAAATGACACTGATTTTTCTTTTACCACATTGCTTGTAACGGCTGGGTCATGTTTCATAACTGGGCATGCCATCGCTTATTGCACCCACCCTACTGCTGGACTTAGAGGTGAAGTCCTTTCTTTTGTTGTTATTATATATAATAATGTAGCGGAAAAAAAAAACTTTAAGACAAACTATGTCCAGAATTTCTGAGTATTTTCTAAAAGATTCCTAGAAATGGAATTGCTGAGTCAAAAGGAATAAGTGTTCTGGCTATGTTAGCAAATTATGTCCAGATAGTTTTTAAAAATCAGTTTGGGTATCTGCCCTGCATCTAAAAATGTGTTTATTTCCCTGCATCCTTACTGGTACTGCCATTTATGATTTTTTTTTTAAGTTTTGTAGGTTTAATGGGTGAGGAAGAGTCCCTCTAGCTGCTTTCTTAGTTACTAGGTGAAAAGATGAGTATCTTGGTATTTAGTGTTGAGTGTTTGGTAGCTGACAGAGCAAGTGTCTCATCTCTCTTCACTCTGGACCCTGACCTGTAAATTGGGGATAATGTCCACTTCGCAGGATGGTTGTGAAGACACAATGAGTTAATGCATATCAACCTGCTAGAGCTCATCCTGATAAATGTCAAACCGACCTCAGAAAGTCTCACTATCTTTGTTTGCTGCTCTGTCGCAGTGCGCAGGCATGCTTCAGGGCCTGCCTGCTAAAGCAAAGAGCCCCGTGCAGGCCCCATGTCCTGTCTGTCCCTCGGTTTCTGAGTCCGTTGGGTGGGGCTGAGAACACCTTGCCTTGAAGAAATCAATGAGGGTTTCCTTCTCAGAGGCCTGGGCACATGTAAGGGTTTACACACGACTGCCTCTCTTCCAGTTTGATGAGACTTAGGTTCCAGAAAGAGGTGCTAACACTCCAGGCAGTCTGCCGAGCAGGGCACCAGAGCCAACACTTGAAACAGGGGTTAGAGTGGCCAGTTGGACACGAGGAGGAGGGGCCCAGGCAGAGCAAGTGGCAGGTGCAGAAGCGGATGTTTAGAAGAGTCTCAGGGGTGGGGGGCGGAGAAGGCGATGGCACCCCACTCCAGTGCTCTTGCCTGGAGAATCCCAGGGACGGGGGAGCCTGGTGGGCTGCAGTCCATGGGGTCGCGAAGAGTTGGCACGACTGAGCGGCTTCACTTTCACTTTTCACTTTCATGCACTGGAGAAGGAAATGGCAACCCACTCCAGTGTTCTTGCCTGGAGAATCCCAGGAACGGGGGAGGCTGGTGGGCTGCCATCTATGGGGTCGCACAGAGTCAGACACGACTGAGGCGACTTAGCAGCAGCAGCAGCAGCAGGGGAGGGGGACATGAATGGTGAGAGAGAGGGTGGGAGCCTGAATATGCCCTTGTGACTAGACATTTGATTGTTTCAGACATGGGCTGTTACAAATAGCATGTCTATAAAAGTTATTCTATAAAGCCTTGGGTGTCCATGAGCAAGCATTTCTATTCTACCTAGGATAAAACTGGTTGGGTCATAGAGTATGCATAACCTTCAGTTTTAGTTGATACTTAGGCTTCATTATTTTTTAAACATTAGTATGAAAAATTTCAAACATACAGGAAAGTTGAAAGAACAGTACAGTGAGCATCTTTATACCCACCGTGACTATCATTAACGCTTTATTACACTTGTTCGGTCATCAACAACCCATCCACTAGCTGGCACACTAGGCCTGATGCACACTAGCAAAGTCATGGTCAAAATTCTCCAGGCGAGGAGTCAACAGTGTGTGAGCCGAGAACTCCAGGTGTTCAAGCTGCATTTAGAAAGGCAGAGGAACCAGAGATCAAATTGCCAACCTCCGCTGGATCATAGTAAAAGCAAGAGAGTTCCAGAAAAACAGCTACTTCTGCTTCATTGACTATGCTAAAGCCTTGGACTGCATGGATCACAACAAACTGTGGAAAATTCCTCAAGAGATAGGAACACCAGACCAACTTACCTGCCTCCTGAGAAATGTGTATGCAGCAGTTAGAATCGGACATGGAACAACAGACTGGTTCCAAATTGGAAAAGGAGTACATCCAAGGCTGTATATTGTCACCCTGCGTATTTAACTTATATGCAGAGTACATCATGCAAAATGCTGGGCTGGATAAAGCACAAGCTGGAATAAAGATTGCTAGGAGAAATATCAATAACCTCAGATACGCAGATGACACCACCCTTATGGCAGAAAGTGAAGAGGAATTAAAGAGCCTCTTGATGAAAGTGAAAAAGGAAAGAAAAAAACTGGCTTAAAACTCAACATTCAAAAAACGAAGATCATTGCATCCAGTTCCATCACTTCATGGCAAATGAATGGGGAAACAGTGACTGCCTCTATTTTGGGGGGTTCCAAAATCACTGCAGATGGTGACTGCAGCCATGAAATTAGAAGATGCTTGCTCCTTGGAAGAGAAGCTATGGCCAACCTAGACAGCATATTAAAAAGCAGAGGTATTACGTTGCTGAGAAAGGTCCATCTAGTCAAAGCTATGGTTTTTCCAGTAGTCATGTATGGATGTGAGAGTTGGACTATAAAGAAAGCTGAGTGCTGAAAAATTGATGCTTTTTGAACTGTGGTGTTGGAGAAGACTCTTGAGAGTCTTTGGACAGCAAGGAGATCAAACCCGTCCATTCTAAAGGAAATTTGTTTTGGATATTCATTGTACTTTGGCCACCTGATGCCAAGAGCTGACTCACTGGAAAAGACTCTGATGATGGGAAAAATTGAAGGCAGGAGGAGAAGGGGATGACAGAGGATGAGCTAGTTGGATGGCACCACCAACGCCATGGACATGAGTTTGAGCAAGCTCCAGGAGTTGGTGATGGACAGGGAAGCCTGGTGTGCTGCAGTCCATGGGGTGGCAAAGAGCTGGACACGACTGAGCGACTGAACTGAACTGAATACTTGTTTTATCATGTCTCCATCAATCCATCCATCTCCCACCCATTCACCCATCCTTTTTTCCCCCCAGTGTCTATTTTCAAGAACCAAAAAACTCCCCCACCCCTCCCACTGCCCGGCTCCTCACCCCTCACTGGCCATAACTGCTTTCATGCCCATGAGTCTACCGATCACTGCTCAGGAGAATAGAATCACATGATTGACATAGACCAACCAACATTTCCCATCTGGAGCTGGGGCACAGCCCCACTTCTGTACGCTGAGGCTGCCTGCTGATACCCGAGTAGGATCAGGGTTCAGTTCTGAGGAAGAACAGGGGAGACGGCTGTTGGCTCCCTGTCTCCAGACGCCGCCTTGGTAGACAGAAAAACGAGCTGTGTGAAGGCCGAGCATCCTCTGAGGCCAGGAGTGTCCTGTAGGCATGAGAGCCAGGTGCCTCCTGTTGGTTTCCTGCCTCACAGGCTCCTGTTTGTGACCCCCTTGGGTTCTGGTGGGCCTTGGGGGCCCAGAAAGCAGGGGATAGGTCTCGGGGTAGCAGGAAGACTTGGCCTAGTTGAGCTGGTGCTGAGCACCCCTCAGGGACCTCCCATCCCTAGCTTCTGTTGACTTAAAAAAACACCCAACCTGAAAATTGAGAATTCTGTTTCATTTGCAACATTCCTGAGGACTTAAACCAAGATACATACAGTCTCTCAGATAGCTCTCAGGGACTATTTCAGAGTTAAGTGAGAACTCAGGCTGTATAGAAGTTAAAAGGAAAAGCAGGTAGTTAAATATCAAAAGGTTAGTGCTAATTAAAGAAAACCAGACATCGCAAGTTAATGGATTCAGTGTTTTTCTATGCCTGCCAATGCAGGAGACCTAAGAGGCATATAGGTTCGATTCCAGGATCGGAAAGATTCCCTGGAGAAGAATATGGCGACCCGCTCCTGTACTCTTACCTGGAGAATCCCATGGACAGAGGAGGCTGGCGGGCTACAGTCCATACGGTTACACAGAGTCGAACATGACTGAAGCGCCCTAGCTCGCACGCATGCATGGGAGAATGCAAGTCTGGGCTTACTGAAATTTGATATGCACCTTAACTACCTAGACCCAGTACCCTGTTTTTCTCAATCCCGAACCGCAGGGTGCAACACCAGGGTGGCTGCCGTGGCTCAAGGTCTGATGGTGGCAGCACCCTCTGTTTATTGAAATGGCAGGCTGACGTTCCTTGTTCACGGTTCCAACCCTGGGGTGCTTGTGTCAACTTCAAAGAGGCAGGTCTGAGTTGAGAAGCCTGCCCCCGCCAGCTCGGAACTATGCCTGGCACGTAGAAAGTGCTCAATAAATATTGCCATTACATCTGGCTTTGGGCAGATTACTCATCTTCCGCAGGTCTCAGGCTCCTCATCACAGAAACGGAAAGGTAAAGAAACAAGATTGGAGGATAGTTGCTTTATGGTGTTGTGTGCTTTATGGTCTTTATGGGGAACAGCGAGATGAATCAGCTGTGTGTTTACACGTATCCCTTCCTTCTTGGATTTCCTTTCCGTTTACATCGCCACAGGGCAGTGAGCAGGGTTCCCCGCTCTGTGCACTGGGCTCTCGCTGGTTATCTGTTTTATAGATAGTATCAATAGTGTGTATATGTCAGTCCCTAGCTCCAATTCATTCCACCCCACTTTCCCAAACCCAGTCCAGGGAATGAGCACCTCTGATTTCAGTGCATTAAGTTCGTTGTTAGTACTGTAGAAGTATTTCTTGTTCATTGGCTCAGGCGTGTCCAGTTCTTTGCCATCCCATGGACTGAAGCCCTCCAGGCTTCCCTGTCCTTCACTATTTCTTGGAGTTTGCTCAGACTCATGTCCATTGAGTCAATGATGCCATCCAACCATCTCATCCTCTGCCGCCCCCTTCTCTCCCTGCCCTCAATCCTTCCCACCATCAGGGCCTTTCCAATGAGTCAGCTCTTCGTATCAGGTGGTCAGATTATTGGAGCTTCACCTTCAGCGTCAGTCCTTTCAAAGAACATTCAGGGTTGATTTTCTAGGATTGACTGTCCAAGGGACTCTTTTGTGTCTCCTCCAGCACCACAGTTCAAAAGCATCAATTCTCTGGCAGTCAGCCTTCTTTAGGGTCCAACTCTCACATCCATACAGGACTACTGGAAAAACCATAGCTTTGTATCCATATGGACCTTTGTTGGCAAAGTGATGTCTCTGCTTTTTAATACGCTGTCTAGGTTTGTCATAGCTCTTCTTCCAAGGAACAAGCGTCTCTTAATTTCATGGCTGCAGTCACCATCCACAGTGATTTTGGAGCCCAAGAAAATAAAGTCTGGCACTGTTTCCATTGTCCCCCATCTATTTGCCATGAAGTGAACAGCAAGCCATTGGGGGCATATTATTCTTGACGTGAGGGTTGGAGGGAAGAGGAAAGAGAGTAAGTGCTCATTTTCAGGCCTCTGGATCCCAAGTCCCTTCTTCCCGCTGGACCTGCTTAGAAACCATCTGCTGTCAGGAGAATCAACCCCCCATCCCACCTGGGTGTGCAGCCAACTCTGTCAAAGTGGCGCTCTCTGCTTGCGTACCGCCTAGGGATGGGGAGCTCACTCACTACCAAGGAAGCTTATTCTACTGTTGGAGAGCCCTGGCCAGGAGAATGTGCTTCCTCATCTGGAGTCTGCCTCCCATCCACCCCTGGTACACATACCTTTGATCCCTCTGGGGTCACAGAACACTCTGACCTTCTACTTTATTTGCTTATTCATTTATTCAATAAAATTTTTTTTAAGGAAAATCTCTTCATTTTTCTAAGCATTATTTTTTCATCCATCATGTGGAATTAATCAGGCCTGTTGTCACCAGCAAAACCCATACACAATTCTTAGGGAATATAAATGGAGTGTGGGTAATAAAAACGTCTGTTCTCTTTTATAGTTTTCCTTTGCCCTTTAGTTTCATTCTCTCATGGAGTGCTGCAGGCAGAGGTCTTGCACCCAGTTCTTTAGACTAGAGTTCCTAGGGTGGCAGGAACTCTGCACCCAACAATTTTGCCCATGCCACCACAATTCATGACAGTGATGGCAGGCCGTGTGCAGAGATGCTGTGCTCAGCACTTGGACCTGAATCCTTGAGCAGCATAGCTGTGTCCCACCAGTAAGAACTCCGCCTTCTCCCTGCCGAGGAGAACAAGAAATTCTTGTGTTTGAGTGGCAGGACCCAAACACACAACAAAAAAACAACAATACTGCTGGAGAGTCCTGCCCCAAGGGTTCAAAAAGCCCCCTACCATCTTTGGGGAAACTTTAGCTAAAAACCTAAAAGATATAGTTTGAGGAACTACTACAACCATCCTGAAATACCTAGCCTATAAAGGATATAAGGTGTCCAAGAAAGAAGGCTCAAGTGTCACAAACGAGGGCGATCTACCCAGGCTTCATTCTCACAGAAGGTCAGAGAAGCCGTCCCAGGAAAGGCAAGAAACCATTTACAGCCTCACCCTTGCTAAGAGTGGAAGACAGCTCAAGGGTTTCCCGGGGATAGCTGGGTTTTGTAGCATCTGGATCCCTAACTATGGTCTAATAGCTAGGCCTCTATGTGAAAAGTTGAAAGGAAAGGATAATGACCCTTCTGAATGGAATTTAGGATACAAAAGGGCCTTTTAAGAACTGGAAAAGCAAAAAAAAAAAAAAAAATTGGAAAAGCAATTACGTTTGAGTCTGGCTCTGTCCCTCTCAGATTAATGAAACCGTTTGACCTTTGGGGGCTTCCCTGGTGGCTCAGACAGTAAAGAATCTGCCTGCAATGTGGGAGACCTGGGTTTGATCCCTGGGTTGCTAAGGTCCTCTGGAGAAGGGAATGGTAACCCACTCCAGTATTCTTGCCTGGGAATCCATGGGCTTGCAAAGAGTCAGACATGACTGAGTGATTAATACTGGGACCTTTACTTTCATGAGAGAAGGGTGATTGCCCCCTCAAATATTAACTCAAAAACTGGGACCCCTTGCTCAGGTGATTGCTTATTTCTCTAAACAATCAGATCAAACTGCCAAGGGGTAGCCGCCTCGCCTATGGACCATACTGCTGCTGCTGCTAAGTCGCTTCAGTCGTGTCCGACTCTGTGCGACCCCATAGACGGCAGCGCACCAGGCTCCCCCGTCCCTGGGATTCTCCAGGCGAGAACACTGGAGAGGGTTGCCATTTCCTTCTCCAATGGGTGAAAGTGAAAAGTGAAAGTGAAGTCGCTCAGTCTGTACAAGTTACCACAACTCTGCAAAAGGAGGCTTCAGTTAAAAGTTAAAATCTGGTCACTCAATCACTATATAGACCCCACACCAAGTTCAGGCTTTAGTTAGCTCTAAGGAAACAGAATGGCTATCCCCTAGAAGGTCAATTCAAGTTCAGGCTATGCTTTTAGACAACCCAGGGGCTACCTCAAAACCCTGACACACCCTGAATCCTGCCACCCTGCTGCTACCCACAGAAACGGGGCCCCTGGAGCCTGACTGTACAGAAACCATAGAGAAACTATCCCAAACTTTACGACTGACTGCTCTGCTATCCTTGCTGTCCATGGGACTTCCACACAGGATAAATCTCAGCCTTAGAGTGGTTTCACACCTTACCGAGAGATATTGGAAACCTTGACTGTTAAAGCTAGCATCATGAGTTAATTGGATTGATGCTTTTTTTTTTTTTCCTGATTGAGATATAATTCACATACCATAAAATTTACTCATTTAAACTATACAATTAATTTTGGGTATGCTTATATGGTAAGTATGTAACCCCAAATCTAAGAAGTCAGCCTCTCCCAAACCCCAAAGAGTAATGGTTCATAGATGGGAGCAGTTTTAAGAGAGAGGGGAAAGGTGAAAAGGTGAGTGGGGTATGCAGTGACCGTCCAGACCGAAGTTACAGAAGCAAGAAGCCTACCCCAGGGATTTTGCTCAAAAGGCCACACTGACAGTCCTCACCTGAGCCTCAGAAGCTTGGGGAAGGGAAGGCCTTAAATCTTTACAGATTCCCAGTATGTATATACCATCCTGTACACACACACACGCACACACACACACGGCTATTTGTAAGGGAAGTGGGATGCTTAGTGCAGGGTATAAACAGTAAAACCTTGCTTACGCCTATTGAAGCTCTGAGAACTAGTACAGCTTTCAAAAATCAAGTGGCAGCGAGCCATTGCGGGAGTCTCCAACAAGGAGATGCAGAATTAATAAAACGAAACAGCAAGGTGGACCCAACTGCCAAAGGGAGGCCCTCGAGCCAGAAACCTGGCAACCACCCCCCACACCTCAAAGGCCAGACCCACCCAATCACTCCCCAGTGACACAAAGGAAGAATTAGACAAAGCCCCAAATGGGGCTTCAACAGAGATCCGGGGGTGTCTAGTTGGTGAACATGGGCAATACTTCTTTCCCCAAACTGCAGCTCGTCAAGCCATGAAGGAGGGTCAGCAAGGACCTCACTGTGTGAGGGAAATCCCCTATAACTGGTTTGCTGTCTGGGTGTGTGCTAAGTCGCTCCGTCGTGTCCAACTCCTTGCGACCCCATGGGCTGCAGCCTGCCAGGCTCTGTGTATGGGATTTTCCAGGCAAGGATACTGGAGTGGGTTGCCTCCAGTAAGTACATACTTACATGGTTAAGTATGTAGCCCCAAATCTAAGAAGTCAGCCTCTCCCAAACCCCAAAGAGTAATAGTTCACAGATGGGAGCAGTTTTAGGAGAGAGGGGAAAAGGCGAAAAGGCCGAACTTTTCGTCCCACTGGAACGAACCCGCTGGAGTGGGTTCGTCCTCCAGGGGATCTTCCTGACCCAGAGATGGAACCTAAGTCTCCTGCATTGTGGGCGGATTCTTTACCACTGCTCCACAGGGGCTGAATTGATTAGTTGAGGATGTGGTAACTTTCGGCATGAAAAGTAACAACCTTAACACAAAACCCACCAGAGGCCCACAGATAAGGCCCATTCAGACCTGAGGGACTTATCCTAGGGATAAGTCCATCTAAAATCCTGGCAAACCAGTGGCTGCCAAGTCCAGCTCACCCCTAAGGGAACAGGCCCTACCAGGCGACCCTAACCATCCTTTCGACTGGAAGTCACAGGGACCCCTCCACACGTGCCTCGCACTCAAGGGAAGAGAACCCCAAGCCCTCACCTCTGCAGGGACAACCTGGGGCAGGGACCCCTTGACTGTCTGTGGGAACCTCTCTCTTACCTGAAGCTTCTCTTCCGTAAAACCACCATCAAATCATGACCGGGGAGATTCAGCCGCAGCAGGGCCTGGACGCCAGGGCCCTCTCGCCCTGACCCACAGGCCAAGGACCCAGAGACCCGTGTTCGCAGCAAACAGTTGACAGGTGAGCACTATTCTCTTGTTACTATTTGGGCCTTTTGGAGCTTTACACTGTCTCGTGTTCTTTGTCTCCAAAAGGTTAGACAAACGGGGGTGGCTCAGGGATGGGAACAATCAGGGTCTAGGCCTGGGGGCAACCAGATATGCATAAAGGCAGCCGGGGAGCATTCCGCCCCTCCAGGGGGCTCTGACGACACCCCACACCCACAAGCAGCAGTCACAGAAGGCGGTCTAGCGCCCCTCGACAGTGAGGGGCAGGATATGGAGCAGGGGTGTGTCACCAGCAAAGCCCGTTAACAACTCCCAGGAAATGAAAGTAGAATCTGGGTAAGAAAATCAAGTCTAACCTTTCTATTTTCCTGTGCGTGCAGTCTAGCTTCATTGGCTCAGAGGATGCCGCACGCAGAGGCTCTGTACCGTGTGGCTTCACACCCGGGGCTCTGCACTCTTTAGAACCAAGTTCCTGCTTCAAATGCCACGGGGCCAACACCTCAGTTGGCTTTGCCGGCCGTGTGCAGGAGCGAGCCAAGATCACTATAAGGCAAGCCCGCCTATGACCTGTCTGCACAAGCAAGCGTGCGCTCTAGAGCTAGTTCACACCTCTCCATTCTTTGCTGGAAGGAATAAGCTTTCTCCTGCTTCTGAACCAAACTTGTCCTTGTTTTATCAACTTGAACAGCACCAGGCAGGAGAACCCTTTTAGGGAACTCAAGCGAAATGGTCAGGTCGGTACCACTACCTTATAGGTTTGCGGTTACTAATGAGAGAGGTTAGGCACGTGTGCATGCTACATTGCTTCAGTCGTGTCCGACCCCGTGTGGCCCTATGCACTGTAGCCCACCAGGCTCCTCTGTCCATGGGATTCTCCAGGCAAGAATGCTGGAGTGGGGTGCCATGCCCTCCTCCAGGGGATCAAACTCACATCTATTATGTCTCCTGCATCAGCAGGCAGGTTCTTTACCTCTAGCACCACCTGGGAAGCCCCAGGGGTTAAGCAGCGTTTAGTTATTAATAACTAGGGTGTATCATGAAATGCTGAATTTCAAGAATCAGAAACTAAAAGCAAACTCTTTTGAGCACTGGCCTGTGATAAGTTTTGTGCCAGTCCTAGCTGCCCAAAGACCCATGAGACACAGCCACTCCCTTCCAGCCGCAGTGGGAGAGCCTGAGTGAGCAGAAAGGGGCTGACTTCGCTCGGCAGCTCTGACAGCAAGGAGGGACCCCTGAAACACACACACACACACATGCATGTGTGAGCCTGTTAGCAACCAAGGAGGTGACTTCTGGGCTGAGACTTGAAGGAGGGGCTTTCCAGAAGAAAAGGGACAGTTACAGGGGTAGGAGTGTGAGAGTGAGGAGTGGTCCTGGTACAAACGAAAGCCTGTGTGCATCTCTCCACCCCTCAGCCCTGCAGGAACTCCCATCCCCACAGCCGCATACAGCTCTCAAATGAAGGTGACACCCAGGTCTTCCTCGATTGTTTAAATAGCTTCACTTAGAAGCTGCAAAACTAGTATTTGTGTACAACCTTCCCCTAGACTTCTCAGGTGGTCTTTCTCCACGTGTGCCTGTTTCCTCATCTCCTTCCCACTCGACACACACACAACACACACATGCACATACCACATATGTGTGAGTTATTCTTTTTCCTCAATCATTGGAGAATCAATTGTAGACAAGGTATTCCTTCACTCCTGAGTATTTCAGCATGTTTCCTAACAGCAAGGATATTCTTGTATGTATCCACAAAGCAAATCAAAATCAGGAAATTCACATTGACACAATATTATCATCTAACCTTATTCAAATTTTTAGATTATGAAAATTTCACCTAGTGTCCCACTAACGCCCTTTGTAACAAAAGAATAAAAGTTTTTTTCGCTCTGGCCCAGTGTCTAACTGGGGAGGAGGCATTGCATTCAATAGTCATGTTTCCTTAATCTGAAAAATTCCTCCGTTTTGCCTTTTATGACCTTGACGTTTTTGAAGAAGATAGGCCAGTTGGCTTATAAAACGTCCCTGAATTTGGGTTCTTGGGTTCTTCTACACAGTGTGGCTGGCAGCCAACTTTCTCCATGAGAAAGGCTGAGCATTAACGTGTATTGGGCCCACTCCTATGTCTTCTCATCAGTGACTATCCTCTGATCTCCCAACTCGCCTGGATCCTTACTCCCTTATTTCTCCCACAACTGTAAAAGGCTTGTTCTATAATAAATCCCTTACCCCGTACCACTCAGAACGTTTCTGCTTCCCACACGAACCCTGATGGACAGACAGACTTGAATGTGACAACAGACGAAAGCTGGTGAATCTGGGTGATTGTTGAGTCATCTGAAAACTTCTCTGTAGAATTCAAATTTTCAATACGATGTTAAAATTAAATATTTTGAGGAATGAGTCACAAGAGAATGAGTGCTGCTAAGTGTGCCCCTTTTATGCTAGCTTTAGACCTTGATTTAGTTGACTGCCTAATAGTTTTACAACAGTGAAACCACCTCCCTTATGTGGCTCAGAAGCATTCCAAGACTCTGGGGGCAGTCCAGCTCCATGTCCCTCGATTTTGAGCCCAAATCTCTCTCTGTTGGGGAAAAACATTTTAATGTTTTGTGTGTGTGTCTATCTTTGCCCTGATGAAAGAGGTTATTGTGCCCCCACCCCCAAGAATTGAAGGTCTAACATTGTATATCATAGAACCTTTATTATTTTTCCTCTATATTCTTAGAAACGTACATAACGCCCGTGCTCTAGTTATAACACCATTTATAGACATTTAAAATGCATCTTCATTTATAAATATTTTACATTTGGTCCATAGAACAGATCATTTTACTAAATACTGTAATTTTTTTTTAAAACAGGCTCTGTATATAGTTTGAATATGTATATATTACATATATTTTTTTAATATAGAGATAGATTTACTTGGTGTTCTGAGAATAAACCCTTATTGCAAAAAAAAAAAAAGCATATATGATAATACAATATCTTTCCCTCCCCAGGGCAAATACTAAAAAAAGTTACACATATTCACAGTTCTCACAGTAATTGTACGACACGTAATATTGTGCTATATATGTAGGTTTGGATGGAAATCAGTTAAGGGATTTCTTGCCAAACATCTCACTTAGATTTGCTTACAAACATTATTAAATACGCTGCATTTGTCTTTGAAAGACTTGTTCTTAGTTTCAGAATGAAGAGCAAAGAGAAAGTTAGAAGTCTTCCTGCCCTTATTTTAAAGGAATTCACGCCAAGGCTGAGGGGGCGGGACCATGAGACACAGAGAAGGGTTCCTTTTGTTCTAAACCCTATAATTTAACGACACATATGCATGTGGATCCTGGAGTCACCAGTTGGCATTTGGGATGCCTTAGTGATGAGACTATTTTACAGATGACTTCAGGAAAAGCTTGTGGATTTCCTACACAACATCAGATGAGACCCTAGGTACCACACGCGAGGATGAATGTACGTATGTGTGCGTTTCTATGCATACACAAACATTTTTTCTACAAGAATGTGCTTAATATTCTGAGGGTAATACCTTATTGCAAGAACTGGTATGCTGGTCACTTCTGGATGAGGATGACAGATTTAAAAAAACCCACAGTCACAGTTATTTACCATAGTTATTAAGGATTAGTTGTAAAACACAGCTCGTGAGTTTAACTAGCTAAGGAGTACAGGGCACAACGTACGACTTGCTACATGGGGACCCATGTTCCCCGCAAAGGAGAAACTGCTGAGTTGCTGGAGCTTGCAAGAAACTCTTCACTGGATCTGCCACCATCGCCACCACCATCACCACCGTGGAGCCCAGTTCTGGAAATGCACACACACCACCTCCCGATGAAGCAGTTTTAATCTCGGAAGCACTTGGGGAGGGGGTCTGGATTAACACCAGCCCATGGGCTGGTGGGTTTTAGTGGCAGCGAGGAGATGCCCACTGGGGAATTTCAGAGGAGGGGAGAGGGCAGCAGGCGTGACTGGGGTGGCTGTAAGGGGTGAGACGGTTCAAGAAGGAGACAGTTCAAACCACTCGATCCACTTTGCAGTCAAGCACAGGGCCTCAACTTCACTTCCCATGGACGGTTCTGTGCCCTGCAAAGCAGGCTGGCCTAAGAAAAGGGCTCCTGGTTAGGGAACTGCCCCGGCGGGATCAGAGCCCCTCCACCGCCAATGGTGGTTAAAAAATCAATTGTGCTTTGCAGCAGTTTTCCGAGGAGCAGGGGCTTTGTCTGGAAGGACTGCGGCTGGACCAGGCGCCCTCAGAATGGCCTGGCGAGGAGTGTGGAGTGGGGTGGGTTGGGAGGTGGGGTGAGCGGGGAAGTAGGGAAACAGTGCAGAGATGCCCGTTCAGTTGGGTGGAAGGGAAACAGGTTACCGGATCGACTGCTTGAGAAAGCAGCTCTGGGAATGCTGACGGACCTGCGGGGGTGGGCGGGGGTGTCAAGCTGCCTCGGGAAGGAGAAAAACAACACGAAAGCGCTGGCTCCCTGCTCTTAGTAAAGGTGAGCTCTCCCTGGAAATGCCCATTATACAGAAAATACCCTTTTCACGCGCGCAGAGCAGCATTCCCGGCAGAACCCAACTCCTGCCAAGCCGGAGATAACAGTCATGGGTTTCGGCAGTAAGAGAACAGTCGGAAATTAAAACTAAAAGCCAGGAGCGCACGGTCTCGCCGCCTCTCCCTGGCCGGCGGGGTAGTAAAAAAGATCTATTACAGCGGCCCGTGTAGCCGATGCTGACGGGGGAGGGGGGAGGCTGGGTTATAAAGGTCACCAGCCCGCGAGCATCTACTCCTCCCACGGCGGGAGCCCCCCACTCCCGGGGGTGTGACTGTCCCCACCTCCCTCTCTTTGCCTGGCGATGGTGTCTGGACTCTCCACTCGAGGTAGGTTGAGATAGACGGTATCTTCAGACTTCAAGTGGTGGTCACGTGCAGCCGGGGTGGGGAGTGAGAGCGTGGGTGGGCGAGCCGCCCCGCACCCCTAGATGTAGGCCTCCTTGCTGGCTGAGCCGCTGGCCTGGGACTGCTCCGGACCGTTCTCCGGGCGCACAATGTCTTCACTTGGCTGGATCATAACCTGGATCCGCTGTGGGCGGCAGAGGGATTCGCTAGGATGGCGGGAGGCTGGCTTCTCATTGGCCCACCCACTTTCCAGGTCCCCCCCCCCCTCCCCCCGCCTGCTGGCCTGCAAAGCCGGGGCTCCCAGCCCCTCCTGCTCCTCTGCTGAGGCTCTTGGGGCCACGCCCACCTCTTTTCACGTGGGCCATTGTAGCAACTCCCCCACCGCCGACCCCCTCTACTTCCGTTCTTACCCCTCACCCTTTTCATTCTATTCTTGACACCGCAGCCGGATGGATTAGTGAAAAGAGAAGTCAGATCAGGTCCCTCGGGACCCAACAGTGGCCCCCATTTCACCAAAGTCCTACCCATCCCTTCACTGCAGACCTCACTGTTCTCCTTCACCCCCTCGCTTCCTCCACTCTAGCCAGGCAAGCCTCCTCACACGCACGGAGCAAGGGCCCCTGCTGTCCCCGCTGACTGGTACATCCTTCCTTTCAGTGACACAGCTCGACCTCTGTCTCCTGAGGTCTCAGCTCACTGTTATCTCCCCAGCGAGCCCTTGCCCAGCACCCCCTAAACCCCCTTTCTCCATACTGCTTAGCCCAATCAAGCATGACTTTATTTAATTGTGGATCTTTCTCGCTGAGAAAGTATCGCCCATGGTGGTGGTGGTTTAGTTCCTAAGTTGTGTCTGACTCTTTGAAACGGCATGGACTTGCAAAGCCAGGCTCCTCCGTCCAGGGGGATTCTCCAGGCAAGAATACTGGAGTGGGTAGCCATGTCCTCCTCCAGGGGATCTTCCTGACCCAGGGATTGGACCATGTCTCCTGCTGAGCCACCAGGGACGCCAGTGAAGATGGGACTTGGGCTCAGGGCTGAGTCCCCGGCACTGACAGTGGTGTCTGGCACATAGCAACTGTTCAGTGTGTGTCTGCTGATGGGGTGACCCGCTTCCACCTTCTCTGCACGCCCTGCCCCCATCCGACCCCATCAGCATCTGTCCTCAGACGAGCCTTCCTGTTTCCCACCACGGGGCCTTTGTACAGGCTGTGATCTCTGCCACTCTGAGACCTGACTACCTTTTGAGACTTAGTAGAGAATCGTGGGGAAAAAAAGCCTTGGACGTGGACTTGGAAGAAAAGGCCACAAGGGCCCTAATCTGCTAATACCTGACTGCAAGGGGTGGAGAAGAGGCTTCCTGCCACGTCTTCCCTGTGCTGCAGAACTGCAGCGTCTCTTGCTGGCTCTGAGTGGGTCTGGCAGGTACTTCTTGGTGGGAAGTCAGGCTAAGAAGTGCGGATCCAGGTCCTCCCCAGCTGTGGCCCTGCATCCGTCTTCAGTGAATCCCCCAGCCCACACTTACTCCATCAATGTCTCAGCCCCTGGACCTCCAGCATAGCCTTGTTCACTCAAGGATTCAATATAATTTAACAAAGAGCTGCTATGGACCCAGCATGTGCTAGGGGGCCCCTGCTGGGGATAGCATGCCTTTCATGAGGTCTAGAGTTAAGCTCTTAGCACATCTGATTCCACCCTTCACCTGCTCCTCAACGGCTCCGCACAACCCTCAGGATAAAGTCCAAAGTTCTTGTCCTGGTTTTCCAAGCCCTTCATGATCTGGGCCAACCTTGTTACATTCCCAGCCTCATCTCTCACCTCCTCCCTGCATGCTGCCTCCCCACTCTGCCTGCCAGCCTCACTGATCAGTTTATACCCCTGGGCCTTTGCACATGCTTCCTACCCTCTTCCAGGGACATTCTCTCTGCTCCTAGTGTTTATCTATCTATTCTTTTCAGATTTGTTCTTATAGGTTATTACAAACTATTGAGCAGTGTGCCCTGTGCTCTCCAGCAGGTCCTTCTTGCCTGCTTTATGTATATCACTGTATGTATGCTAACCCCAGCTTCCTAATGTATTCCTCCCTTATCTCCTTTCCCTTTGGTAACTGTAAGTTTGTTTTCTCTGTAGATCCGTTTCTGTTTTGTAAAGAAGCTCGTTTGTATCTTTCCTTCCTGCTTCTACTTTTAAGTGTGGTTTGTCCTTAGGTCTTCTCTTTGTTGTCCCCTCTTTCAGAAAGCCTCTCCAATCCTCCTCAATGCGGGCAGGGCTAACCCGCCTCCCTGGTTCACCCCAGTCGTGACCTCTGACACTCTACTGTCATTGGCTATCGACCTGTCCTCTCCCCAGCTAGACTGCGCTCACAAGGGCAGGGGTGGTGCTCAGCACAGAAGAGAAGGGGCCCAGCGACAGGAAGGGCAAGGAACGGGCTTACCTGCTTCAGGGAGCCCTTTAAGGTGAGGAACATGTAGGCCATGTATCCGGGGATGAGAACCATGGAAGATAGAGCCATGAGCCAGCCCACGCCCTGGCCCCACTTGGGGAAGACGTAGCTCCCCATGGTGAGAGGGGTCATCTGCACGGCGCTGAAAATGAACACGCCCTGGGGCGGGGGCGAGAGGGAGGGGCCGGCGGTCACCCAGACTGGACTGCCAAGGCCCTTCCTCAGGCCCTGTAGATGGCAGGGCCACTGCGCTCCACCCTGCCCTGGAGCTGACAAGGGCCCAGCATCTTGGGAATCCCGCATCCAGGGCCACTGCTAGGATATAAGGTAACTTTGTGTAGAACAGAAGAAGCCACCATCTCTGAGAGGACCAATAATAAAAGGTGCCTTCTCTGTGACAGCCAATAGAAAAGGGCCTCCCTTCTGGGAGAGCCAATAAGAAAAACGTGCCCTCTCTGGAAGAACCAATAGAAAAAGGCGGTTCCTCCGGGAGGACCAATTGCAAAAAGCATCCCTTCGTCCAGGTAACTAGAACAGGGGTGGGAGGTCGCCCACAGCCTGCCATTGGCTGCCTGCCCTTGTGCCGGACACAATATATACAGCGGCCCAAGCCCACTGCAAAGACCTGGGTGGTCCCTCCCAGGCCGGTTCCTGCCTTAGTTCCCCCTTGCAGGAGGGAATGAGGGACGCTGAGAATGCGGGGCCTCCCCACGTGGATGGTTTGGCTTCAGAATCAGGCCAACACGGTTTGAGGTCAGCACCTGCCCACTGGGTGAGGCTGGCTGGTGAGCCCCGGCCCCCCACAGCAGTGAAGTGAGGCAAAGACAGCTACTGTGCTGAGGTTTGTGAAGACTCCAGGGAACAGAGGAAATGCTCAGCACAGATGGGAGAGAGCAGTATTCCTAGGGAATAGAGGTCTGGGGGTCTTCCACCTGCCTTTGGCTCCGGAAGTTTCTCTCTGGCCCCGAGTCACCCCAGGGTCCGGTCTGGCCCTGCCCTTACCGCCACAATGATGGGGGTGAAGAAGGACCAACAGAGCTTCCACCAGATGCAGGGCCTGGAGCCGACCATCTCTTGGATGTTGTCATAGAACCGGTTGACGCCTGTGACGGTTGGGATGAGAGCAGGAGGGATGAGAGAGCAGTGGGCTCGAGGCCCTGACCTGCTGCTTCCTCACACCGCAGCCACGGCCAAGTCACCTAACCTCTCTGAGCCTCAGTTTCCTCGTCGGTAACACAGGGCGAATGCTCCAGGGTAGGGAGTCCTTGTTAGCTAAGTGCTCAATAACCAAAGCCCCCCCACCCCCACCCCCACCACCCCCAGCAAGTGGGGCAGTCACCTGAAGGTGAGACCATCTACCACCAAGAGGATGTACCTACAGGAAGCAGCCCCACCAGCCTCAGGTCCCTCCCACTCAACATCTCTCCCAGCAAGGCCTCAGAAGTTTTGCTGGGCAAAGGAGGTTTTCCCTGCTGATCTATTGCATGAGCGGCTGCGGATAAGACTGCATGGAAGAACTGCCAGTCGTGCAGAAAGAACCCGCAGAGGTCCTGAAGTTCACGAGAGTTCACACTGGGCGCTGCTCAGACTAAAAGCAAGGTCATTGAGAATGAGGACCTGGGAGGGTCAGACCAGGTGGAGAGCAAGAAGGGAGAATGATGAGGAGGGTGAGGGGGCAGGGCTACAGGGACCCCAAGGGACCCTGGAGAACACTTCTTCCAAAACCACCAGCTTGCTGTGAAAACCAAAGTGCCCAAGAGGACAGCTTTTTCACTATCAGGCAGTTGAGTCCAGAAACTCAGGCCACAGAATCGACAAACACAAATCACCATGTCCTTCATTCTTTGTTCTATGATTATTGCCGTTGTTCAGTCGTTAAGTCACGTCTGACTCTTTGCATCCCCATAGATTGTACCACGCCAGGCTCCTCTGTCCTTCACTATCTCCCGGAGTTTGCTCAAATTGACATCCATTGAGTCGGTGATGCTAACCATCTAATACTCTTCTAATACCCTCTTCTCCTCCTGCCCTCGATCTTTCCCAACATCAAGGTCTTTTCCAATGAGTAGTTGGCTCTTCGTATCAGGTGGCCAAGGTATTGGAGCTTCAACTTCAGTGTCAGTCCTTTCAATGAATACTCAGGGTTGATTTCCTTTAGGACTGACTGGTTTGATCTCTTTGCAGTCCAAGGGACTCTCAAGAGTCTTCTCTGGTACTGCAGGTTGAAAAGCAACTTGAAAGGTGCTCACCCTTCTTTATGGTCTAGCTGTCTTAACTGTACATGACTACTGTTCTAAAACACTGCATGCTTTTAATTATAGTTTAGCTTTTAAAAAATAATTTAACTTTAGAACTTTTTTTCTAGTTTTGCTTTTCTTTTTCTAGATACAATTTCAAATAATCTTTGATCCCCAAATTTATGAGGAAATGTTGGCTCCCACTTTAAAGGAGTTTAACTCAAGAGTTCAGTTCAGTTCAGTTCAGTCGCTCAGTCAAGTCCAACTCTCCCGGAGTTTACCCAAACTCATGTCCATCGAGTCGGTGATGCCATCCAACCATCTCATCCTCTGTTGTCCCCTTCTCCTTCTGCCTTCAATCTTTCCCAGCATCAGGGTCTTTTCCAATGAGTCAGCTCTTCGCATCAGGTTGCCAAACTATTGGAGTTTCAGCTAGGGTATCTTCTAAACATGGGACGTCCTATGCTAACTTCATTGAATTGCTGTGAGGACCAAATAAATTAATGCATGGAAAAGGCCTGGTGTTGAAACTGTATTTGCAGAATGAGGAGTGGAGGAAGGATGACTGGATGGATGAAGGAATGAATGGCGGAGGAGGGGCTGGTGCTTACCGTAAAACCAGGAAATGGAGACACATTCAAAGAACACGAGGAACAGCAGGCTCATGCCGCTGGCAGAGTAGTAATCGAAGAGTTTGAAGACATAAATGCCCCCCTGCAAGAGGAGAAGAGTGCAGAATGGTCCACTTACCCTGGGGTCCAGTGCACCCAATTCAGCGTCAACACAGGCTGTGCAGGTTGGGGTTGGGCTGCCCTGCAGCAAGAAGGCCTGACAGTAGATTAGAGGAAGGCCAGGGGGCCTTGCGGCCCTGCAAGGATGTGGGCGTGGACTCTGGGGACCAGGAATAAAATGTCTGAGTGGCGGATGCAAACACCCCATTTCTGGGAAGGCTGGAGGGCAGAAAGAGGAGCTGGTCACCCGAGCTGCATGTTCACAGTGTCAAACAAGTCATGTCTCCCTCCATAAGCTCTTCCCTAACTTAAATAAGACCGTAATGTAACACATAAAAAGATAGATAAAATAAAATCCAAAACGTATTTGGAACGTCCTGCCCAATCCGGCTCTGCACGCACGACCTACCCCCCGACTCCGTCACCTCCACACTGGCCTTCCTCCTGTCCCCCACACTCGCCGAGTCCATTCCCAGCCTGGGACCTCTGCACCTGCTGTGGAGGTCTCTCCCCTGGCGAGGCCTCTCCCCTGGCTGGCTCTCCCGCACCAGTGAGTTTCCGCTCCGCCCTCTCCCCCTGACGACTCCGTCCCGGGCGGCGGCCCTCCCGCCCCACTGCTCATTCTCCGTCCACTCTCGCGTCTCGTTCGGCCACGTTAACTGCAGAATCTGCAGGGTCACGCCAGACCCACAGCAGCTGGTGAGCAACCTGGGGCCGAATGGCATCTGGATCCAGGGATGGCTTTTGCGGCCCATAAATCAGACCCACAGGGCTGGGCTCACAGCTTCAGGCTCATTTGTATTTATCATGTAGTTCCTCAGTTGTGTGTCTCTCTTCCAACTAGACTGGGAAGCTCTTTCTTTAAAAAAGCAGTTTTATTTATGTGTTTGGCTGTGCTAGGTCTTAGTTTAACTGAGGCACGTGGGGCCCTCAGTTGTCACACTCAGGGTCTAGTTCCCTGACCAGGGATGGAACCCTGGGCCCCTGCACTGGGAGCCCAGAGTCCTAGCCAGCGGCCCACCAGGGAAGTGCCTTGGAAGCCTGTGACGCAGAGAGGCCTGCTCACTCTCTCAAAGGTGGAAATGAAAGGAAGGGAGAGCATCAGCCTCCAAGGCCCAGCTCCAACCTGACTCCTCGGGTTACCTCTGTGAGTCTTTCAGGCTCAGCCCCGCATTTCCTCCTCCAGGAAGCAGTCGCTGGGGCCCCACGTCAGGTTGGGGAGGCTGTGTTCTCATTTCCCCCTCAGCGTCTGCATCTCCCACCAGCCTGGGAGCCCCTTGAAGGCAGGAACCCTGTCTGAGTCATGGCTTGGGGCCTGGCACAGAGACGGTGCTCAGCAGACACACGAGAGGGGGGCACAGCAGGCCTGCCGGGGGCTCCAGGTAGCAGCAGCGGCAGAGACGTGCCACGCGCCCACCTGGGTGATGTTGGACAGGCCGATCAGGTAGGAGACGAGGCAGACGGCGGCGATGAACAGCTCCCGGCGGTTGCGGAGCAGCCTGGGGTACTCGTCCACCAGTGCGGTGATGAAGCCCTCCACTGTGCAGAACTGCGGGGGGGTGGAGGTCAGCCACCCGGGCAGCTCCAGCCCCCACCCCCCAACCCCAACCCCAACCGAAGCCTGACCCTTGGGCCCGGCAGGGCCAGGAGAGCCTGGGATCCAGGCCTGACTCTCCCGCCACCTCCCTCCGTGACCTCAGAAGAGGGCCTTCCCTCTGGGCATCAGTTTCCCCATCTGGAAACTGGGCAAGGTGGCTGACCTGTCCCTAACATCTCACATGCCGGAATATTCTAGGGGGTCTGAAACTTGTGGCCATGTTCCCAGGGACCTAAGACAGTGGGCTGCTCTTCTGGCTTGTTCCTGGACCCGGGAGGCTGGGAGGGGCTCCTCGAGGTGCCAGGGGTGGCATCCTCACCTGGCTGTCAATGCCCAGCATCAGCAGCATGGAGAAGAAGAGGATGGCCCAGAGGGGGGAGATGGGCAACTGGGTGACGGCCTCCGGGTACGCCAGGAATGCCAGGCCGGGGCCTATGCAGGGAGAGGCAGAGGGGGAGAAAACACGAGGCCCTGAGCACCCGCGGCCACCCCAGCACACTTGCCGCCTAAGCTCCAGCTCACCTCACGTTCAGAGTCATCTTTTCAGAGAGTGTTGTCAGCCTCCCTTTCCAGACAAAGAAACAGTGTGGGAAGGGGCTGGGAGGGAGGCAGGGGGTTACCGGGTTGGGTTCGGAGGCAGGGGGACCGGTGAGATGAGATGAGCGACGGCAGGGGCCTGGCCAGTGGTGTGGGGAGTTCCAGGTGCAGAGAGGGGGTCAGCTGCGGAGACACTCAGGAGGCAGAGTGGGCAGCTCCTGGTTTTGGCTGGTTTGTGAGGGAAGATGAGGGAAGCACCAGGATGCTGCTGGGGTCTGGCCTGAGCACTGGACACTAGAACCCTTTGCTGTGATGGGAAGACAGGGTATAAGGCTCAAGGAGTTTAGAGGAACTTGTGTCTGAGTGTGTGGCGGTGGGACAGGGTGGGGCAACTATTCAGGAGATCAGGGAGAACCTTGGAACAAGGAGATTGTAACCTCCCTGGGTCTGGGTCTGGAAAGGGGGCAGTTAGGAAGCTCCCTCCATGGGCAGGGGAGATGAGGACCTCAGTGAATACTGCTCTTTCCACACGACCTGCCCAGCGCTCCACAAAGGGAATGGACAAGTCACAGTGCCTCTCTGAGCCTCTGCTGTGTACCCAGGGGGTTCCTGTCCTTGCCCTGCAGCATGGAGGGCGGCGGGGTAGGGACACTCGATGCCAGTGAGCCCGGGGGGCGGCCGTGGTGGTGACGGCGAGGAAGACGGCAAAGCCTGTGCAGTTATTCCCTCCCTGCAACCCTCGCCGGTGCAGGTGCTGACCTGAGGCTGCCACGTCAGCAATGGACCTCTTGGTGACGTGGGCCATGAAGCCCACGATGGAGAAGATCACGAATCCCGCGAACATGCTGGTACAGGAGTTGATGCAGCAAACGATGATGGAGTCCCTGCAGAGAGGGAGGGGCGGGGTCAGGAAGGGTGGGGCTGGTGGAGGGGGACCCAGTGGGCAGTGGTTGTGGAGTGACCAGGGGGACGAGGGTAGCTGGGAACAGAGCTACTGGTGTGCCCGCCCCCAACCACCAGGGCAGGGGCAGAACTAGGAGGAGGGGCCAGAAGGTGCTAGCTCAGAGATGGGTGGAGGGCCAGGGGAGGGGCGTGGCCATGGAGGGGGTGCAGCTGTGGATGGGGGCGCGGCTGTGGATGGGGGCGTGGCCGGGGAGCAGAGGGTGTGGCCACGGGTGGGCGTGGCGTGGAGGGCGTGGCCATGGGATTCACCTGTAGACGTTGTTGTGGAAAGAGTTGTAGCTCCCGAGAGCTATCAGGGATCCCAGGCCCAGTCCGTAGGAGAAGAAGATCTGGGTGGCTGCATCCAGCCACACCTGCAGGCAGAATGATTTAAAAAATAGTCAAAATTAGAATCACAGCCAGAGCACCCCAAGACCTTTTACACTAATCGCCTCTACCCGGTAGCACCCGAGTTTACAAAAGACAGTCGGAGACATGCGATGTTGCTGTTCAGCCGCTAAGTCACGTCCGACTCTTTGCGACCCCGTGGACTACAGCACGCCAGGCTCCTCTGTCCTCCACTATCCCCCAGAGTTGGCTCAAATTCACGTCCATTGAGTCGGTGATGCTATCTAACCATCTCAGCCGCTGCCGCCCCCTTCTCCTGTTGCCTTCAGTCTTTCCCAGCATCAGGGTCTTTTCCTGGAGACGTGCGATAACTTACCCTAAAGCTGGTATGGGGACTTGGGACTCAGGTGTGTGCTCTTAACTCAGAGCAGGCCCTCCAGGAAGGCCAGGAGGTGAGGCCAGGAGAATTGCTCACCTCGGAGTCCGACAGCTTGCGGAAGTTGGGCGTGATGTAAAAAAGGATGCCCTCCTTGGCTCCGGGCAGCGTCACTCCACGGAAGAACAGGATGATCAGCATGATGTAGGGATAGGTGGCGGAGAAGTAGACCACCTGGGAGGAAAGGGGGTGAAGGGTCACACCCCTCCAGCACACCGACTCTCCCCCTCCCCACTTTACCTACATCCATACCTGCTGTGGCTCTGGGCTTGGTTCCGGTTCATCTTCCTCCAGGAAGCCTTCCTGGATTCCTAACCTGCTCTGAATGGCCACCTTTCTGAAGCCCCTCCTTGGTATCCGAATCAAATAGGTCGGCACCCATGTCTTCCCTTTCCCTACCCCTCCAGTTTTTAAATTTTCATTTAAAGTATTCAAGTAATACATGTTTGACGAGGAAATTTTAAAATTACACATGAACACACACACACAATTAAAGTTCCTTTCAACAGTCCATAGAATACAAGTTACATGAGGGACAGGACTTGTTGTGTTCACATCTCTGCTTTCCCACTGCCTAGAATGTCCATGGTGTCTAGTAGACACTCGATAAGTGCCCAACAAATACATAAGTGCATCAATGTTAATATTTTAATGTCTTCTTTTGAGGCTTCGCATATATGATTCCATTTTCCTACAAATGAGGCTCAATTCTATGCCTGCCTTTTCAATTAACATGTTTAAAGTTTAAAAACACACAGTACAAACCACTTTGTTTCTTGTCCTGTTTACTGAATGCTTTTCGATTGTCTCCTAACACTGTGATTTCTAATTATACAAAACAGTCCCTCAGGAGGTCCCATCAGCCGACGGTCCAGGAGCCACATCTACCCTCTGTTTTGCGATGGCTCTGCCCAGCCCAGGGGAATCTCGAGAGACCCTGGCACTGTGCTAAGACCATGACACGCTCCTGTCTCCTTGAATCCTGACAACTTCCCAGAAGGTAGGTAATGTTGTTACTCCCCTTCTACAGGAGAGGAAACCGAGGCAGCACAGAGCCACGAAGGGACCTGCTTAACTCAGAGCTGGGTGAGGTTCCCTGGAGCTGACTCGTCACCCAATGCAGAGAGCCCCTCTGAAAACCCATCTCCCGCAGGGCCCTACTGTGCAGACCCCTTACCTTTCCAGTCCAGCCAACACCCTTCCAGATGCAGAAATACACCAGGATCCAGGCAATGGCCAGGGTGATGGCCAGGGGCCAGCGGATCTGACCTGGCTTATCCAGCCCGTCTGTCATCTGATGCATGTTGCGCCTGGTGGAACACAGGAGGGAAGACAAAGTCACGTGGGGCTGGCGGGGGCTGGAGTGACCTGGGGGTGCCCAGGGCGTGGACACGGGTGATAGCTTTCTCTGTGATGCTGCTGACAACTCTGATCACTGGGCTCCACAAGCTGGGCAGAGACTGCATGCCAGTTAAACTAATGGGGACAAAGTGCTGTGTGCTCAAGGGTCTTGCCAGCAGCTTCATTCAGCCACTAGGGTGTCTGCAGTGGCTTTCCAGCAAGACCCCATCCCCTCTTCTGCTGTCCCCACTCCAGCCCCAGGAAGCCTTCTAATGTCTGATCATGTCACCTTCCTGCTTGCAGTGAATAGCTCGGTTGTTCTCAGTGTTGTTTTTCCCGAGTGACACCCCCCACAACCTCGTGGACAGCCCCTGCACTCACTCCCAGAACTCCACCACGGCGCTGGTCATGTTGGTGGTGTTGATGGCGCTGTAGTTGGAGAAGCAGCGGTCTGTGTTCCAGGAGTTGCCACACTGCTTCCACGGCAGCGTCTGCAAAGACACGGCCGCACAGGCAAGCCCCATGAGCCCCAGGAGCTGACAGCAGCGGCCCCAGGACATCCCGCGCACCACCATGGTCGCCGAGCCTCCTCACACCAGCACGCCACCTCCCCTTCCCAGAAGCTGCCGGGCGCTGGTCATGCTGTGCACCCCAATTTAGAGATCAGAGGGGCAGCAATCTGCTCAAGATCACACGGCTCCTCAGCATCAGAGCTTTACACTTTTGAAAACCAGCTCTCCAAGCTATCCCATGAGGTCTTCCATGTCCACCCTGGGGCTACCTCCCAGACACATGACCCTGGGTAAGTGACCTCGCCCATCTGAGGCCTGCACATGGAAGTTAACAGCAAACACCTGCCATGCTTGTTCTTTGCTGGGTACAGTTCTAAATACTTTACACGTATGTGTTCCTTAAGCCTCGTACAACCATATGAGGTAGGTTTCACTTTAAGGCCCATTTTGTAAACAAGGGCACTGTGGCTCAGAGAGGTTCAGTCTCTTTCCTGAAGCTGCACAGCTGGTATACCCTAGGGGTCAGGATTTGAACCCAGGCTGTCCGGGCCCCTATAAGATGGGCTACCGATGCTATGACTTTTGGAGAGACAAGGGCAGCTGGAGACAAACCATGCCCCGCACCCAGAGGAATGGCCCTGTTGGCAGAATGGTGGTAAGGGGATGGGGGGCCGGGCTGGGTGTGGTTTCTTCAGGGTGGGGGCAGGCCAAGGGGCCACTGACCGTGGTGAAGGAGCTGTACAGGTAGTAGATGGCCCAGGAGATGATGACGATGTAGTAGACGTTCAGCCAGAAGGACAGCACCGCCGCGGCCAGGCCCACACCTGGGAGCAGACGCGCCAGCGCGACACTCAGTGAGGCGTGGACAGGGACTGTCCCGGCTCCTGCCACTGTTGTCCCTTCCTCGACATCTCCAATCTCACGAGACCCCGGAGCGAGGCAGGGACCCGGCTGAGGTCACACCCACGTGGCGGGTGAGGGAGCCGGGACTTGCCACTGGGGCCCAGCCCAGGCTGGAGGCAGGTGAGGGGAGAGGGGCCGAGGTCAGCCAGGCAAGCACAACCCTCCACGCGTCCACCCGAGTGTCCGTCAGGCACCGAGCGAGGAAGCAAACGAAGTCGTACCCAGCCCCTGCTGGGGCAACGAGCTCGTAGGACGGGGCGGGCGGACGTGGGCTGGGGCCGCTGGCTTGGGGCTTCCCCTGACCATCATCGCCGGCGGTCACCTGCCTCCAGCAAAGGCTCCTCTCATCCAGATGTGACCCGACAGCTCCCTCTGTCTGGGGCCCGGACGTGGGGAACAGGAACATGACCACACCCTGCAGCCCCACTGTGCACACTTACCCTTGAACATGGGGGCCAGCTTCCACACCCCCAGGCCCCCAATGGACGTGTACTGGCCCAGGGAGCACTCCAACAGGAAGAGGGGGACCCCCGCGAAGATGAGCGTCAGGAAATAGGGGATCAGGAAGGCCCCTGCGGGGTTGAGAAGAGAGGTGCTCATGGCCTCAGAGCTTCAAGAAACCCGGTCGGTCAGAGGGAGCATCGTGGAGTTGGGGGTGCTGGTGTCCTGGGGTCCCTGCCACGATTGCCTTATATTCGGCCACCAAAGCAGCTCCCAAAGCCAGAGTAAGGCCTGAGGACATCCTGTGCTCAAAACCAAGGCCCTGCACTTTGCAGGTGATCTACAGGTGAACTCTTTGGTATCATTGACAGAGGACTACTGCCCTTTGGAATTCTTAGCGAAAAGATAAGAAACAGGAAGTGGGGCCTGGCACTTCCTTTGGAGTCTTGGTTGTTTAGTCACTCAGTTATGTCCAGCTCTTTGTGACCCCATGGACTGTAGCCCCCCCACTGCCAGGCTCCTCTGTCCATGGGATTCTCCAGGCAGGAATGCTGGAGTGGGGTGCCATTTCCTCCTCCAGGGGATCTTCCCGACCCCGGGATCGAATCTATGTCTGCTGCATCGGCAGGTGGATTCTTTACCACTAGCGCCACCTGGGAAGCCCTCGGAGTCTTTAGGGGACCCATTTCCCCCAGGCCACGCCCTAAAACGCCTCCTCGGGGTTTGCCCCCACCAGGAGGTTGCCAGGCCAGCACCTACCACCACCATTTTTCCCGCAGAGATACGGGAACCTCCAGACGTTGCCCAGGCCGATGGCGTAGCCCACGCAGGACATGAGGAAGTCGAAGCGGCCCTTCCACGTGTCCCGGTCCGGAAGGTCTGCCGCCTTTTTCTGCACCTTGACCACCAGGGTTTTGGGCTTGTCATTGGCCACAGGGACCTCGCTGACCTCCGTGGAGATCTGCCCGTCGGCCAGCTTGCTGCCGTTGGTCGCCATGTCTCGGAGTTTGGACGCAGGGGTCCTGGCAGACGGACGTGCAATGTCAGCCCCGGTCCACGCGGACAGCAGTTTTGCGGCTCAAGGTCACCCTAGGAGAGCAGAGAGTTGGAGCGATAGGCACTGAAGGTATCAAGATCCTAGAGCGTCCCCAATGTAACAGGAGGAAATCACACACAAGCCAGGGGTTGTAGAGGGCTCTCCCCTCTTCCTTCCTCCAGCTCCTGCTCCAGGAGGAAGGTGCCTTTTGTTCCCAAGGTCAGCGAGTGAGGGTATGGCCTGATGTTTCCTGGGCCCGCAGCAATGCTGGCCATCTGCAGCACGTGCCCTCTGCCATGTATGTGCTCTGCTCAGAGAATACTGTCCATGCTACGTTGCTTCAGTTGTGTCCCACTCTTTGTGACCCCCATGGACTGTAGCTCACCAGGCTCCTCTGTCCATGAGGATTCTCCAGGCAAGAATACTGGAGTGGCTTGCCATTCGCTTCTCCAGGGGATCTTCCCGACCCAGGGATCGAACCTGCATCTCTCACGTCTCCTACATCAGCAGGTGGGTTCTTTACCACTAGCACCACCTGTGAAGCCAGCTCGGAGAGTAGCCCAATGCAACCAAAATTCCAAACTACCCTTGATTGCTCTGGCCTCAGTTTCCCCACCTATAAAATGGAGGGGGGGTAATCTTCTCTGCCTTATAGAATTATGGCTAAAAGGAACTTTTAATGGCTGTGAAGGTGCTTTTCACCCAGATGGTTCAGGAAGGAGCTCCGCTGATGACGGCTTGCACTCGGGCTGTTGACGTTACCTGATGGTTTTCTGTGTGGGGTCAGCTCCGCAGCAGTTCCCCCTGCAATCGCGGGGTGGGAGCCTGCAAAGGGGATACACAGGGTGGTGAGCTGGCAGACAGGCTGCGGGCAGCCCTGGGTCCAGGCGGCGGGGGTGCAGGCAGCCTGCCAGCATCTGAGCTGTGGACGGGCACCATGGAGCCACCCGGCCGGGTGACCGCAGTGGGTACATGCAACCAGGTGCTGGTCCCCTGGGTGCTGGGAACATGCAGGAGCGGGCTTGCTGCCGCTGGGACCACGGCGGGGGGTGGGCACAAAGGCGAGGCGAGGAAGACGTTCCATAATTTTATCACAAGGAAAAGAGAAACCCACAGAGGGCCCCCAGCTCCTCAGGGTCCCTCAGGGAACTAAACGAAGTGGCTATTTTTCTGTGTCCTCCGTCCACACATGTAGAGATGTCATCACAGGTCACATTAAAAACGTGGCAGAGCGAGAAGTAGGTTTCAAGACAGTTCGTTTAGTGTGACCCTATGTTTGCCAACCCCCAAAACTGTTCATTATAGAAAAAACTAAAATACCAGAAGGATATACCCTAAGATATTCACATTGTGTAGTTTCTGAGCTCTGGTTTCTTCTTCGTGCCTTCCTGGGTTTCTATAACGTTCCACGTTTGAAAAAATAAAACACCAGAATAAACTTATGGAACCCTCAGAGCAGGAGCACACAGGCGCTGGTCAGTGGGCTCCCGGGTGCAGGAGCAGGGCCAAAGCAACGTGCCGTGTGGGCCTGGCCCATCCCAGCGGCCCCCCTCAGCTCGGCCCCACCCACGAGGGCCCCCTCCCGCCCTCACATGCGGCCCCCGGTTACCAAACACCAGTGTCTCTTCCCAGAGTTCACGGAGCGCCAGACCACCTTCCGGGAAGCCACACTTGACCGCCAGCCCTGCTTCTCGTTCTCAAGGCCAGTTTCCGGTGCCTGTCTAAGACCCCGGCCTGAGCAGAGCAATGTTGCAGGGAGCTTTAGTCTCAGGCCGGGGTGACTGCCACCTAAACATCAGGACTGGCCAGAGGCAGCTGATTCTGGGGTCTACCAGCAAGTCCAGGGGACAGAGAAGCCTTAGGCAAGTGGGGAGAGGCTGAAGCCGACCCTCTTTGGGGGAGGAAGCATCGACCATTAACTGTTAAAAGACAACGATGCCCTTAACTGTCTGCACAATTTGACCTTGTGGGTACCAGCCTCCATATTTGTTCAAAAACGATCCAACCACTTTGCACCAGGGCTAGTCACCTGATCCTACCAGTCAATCAAGGCTCCCTCCCTGGCAATTGGAGGAAAAAGGCAGTCTCCCCCTCCACTTGGGAACTCTGAGGCAGCTATCTTTGCCCACCTTGTCTTCGGAGCAGCAGAGAGAGATGGTTTGCTGAGCTGGGAGGAAATCAGAGATCAAAAGACAAATCGAATCTTCAAGGCATTCTATTCTGCAGTTCCAGGCATCCTTAAAATGGGCTACATTCCTGCTCTTAGAGTTTATAAAGCATCCCCATGGTTGTAATGGGGCTTCCCTGGTGGCTCAGATGGTAAAGAATCTGCCTGTAATACAGGAGACCCAGGTTCAATCCCTGGGTCGAGAAGAAGGGAATGGCAACCCACTGCAGTATTCTTGCCTGGAGAATCCCATGGATGGAAGAGTCTGGTGGGCTGTAGTCCATGGGGGTGGCAGAGAGTCAGACAGGAGGCTGAGCAACTAATACTTTAATGGTTGTAAAATAAATCCCCCGCTTCTGCTTACCTTGGCTCCTGGGTTCCTGCTCTAATCCTGAAATTTCTGCACATACCCTCTGTGTCCCATGGGAACACCAGCTTCAGGTCTCCACTCTGGGTTTACTTGTTGGTTATCAGAGACTCAACTCCAACCAACTCCAAAATCTACCAGGCTTTGGAAACTGATGCACGCACGGGGCCACAGGATCGTCTGACTCCATCTGGGGAGACAGACGGACAGACGGCAGGACGTGTTGAACAGAGTGGATGGGTGTGTACATGCTTTGAGAGAACCATTCAGAGCTGGGGGAGGGATGCTCTGGTTCACCAGGAGGTTTAGTCCGTCATCGTCTTCTCTATGAGTATATTGAAGACCTCATGCCAAGCCTGGAAGGATCAAAGATAGCAGCTGCTCCAAAGACCTGCTCTGGAAGACGTCCATGAACTTCCAGAACTGGGGAGAGTACTGAGATTCAGCCCAATGTCTGTAACTTCCCTGTGAGAAGCCACATCACCAAATGTGGAGTCTTCCGGGATCAAGCACGTAATAAAGCCAGGAATTAATACAACTGATGCTTTCTTCTTCTTTTTTTGCAGAGTCACACTGAGAAGGCCCTCCTTGCAAGGACCAGCCTGAGGCTAACTCAGACAGACCGTAGGGATCCCTCCAACACTTACCTTGGGCAAACTATGTCACCTCTTTGGTCCTCTTTGGTAAAACGAGGGGAAAATACTTCTCTCCCAGGGTTGTGGGGAAGATGAAATGAGACGTGCCTGCGAAGCATGGGAAAGTGCTCCGTGCTCACAGTGAGAGTAAAGGGAATCTCGGCCATTAGCATTGTGGTTGCTCCCATCCATGTACAGATCGTGACTCTTAATCTCGTGTTCTCTGCTTCCCAGAAGGCCACAAAGATGATGATCATGATATAACAATAATAGCAGTAATAAGAATAGCAGCTAACATTTATTGAGAGCTTATTATTCAGGCCCTGGAGCGACTTGAAGCATTTTCAGAAGCTGGATAGAAATCAAACTTTAGTTGCCGTGGGGAATACTAGTTAATAAAAATGTCAGGCCCTTTGCTTTGGGCTGTTTTTATACCAGCTCAGAGTGGTCTAGCTGATCACCTTGGGCCAATCAGAAGCCAGCAATTGTAGCTTTGAATGTTTGGTTAATTAAAAAAAAAAAATCTTATTCTGTAGTAAATAAAATCTGGTAAGAAAAAAAAGAATCCAGAACATCTTACAGATGGGAGGAAAACAATAAAAGGTCCCCATTGGTGAATAAAGGACTCCCAGGTGGCCCAGTGGTAGGTAAAGGATCAGCCTGCAATGCAGGAGATATGGGTTTAATCCCTGGGTTGGGAAGATCCCCTGGAGAAGGGAGTGGCAACTCATTCCAGTATTCTTGCCTTAGGAAATCCCATGGACAGAGAAGCCTGGCGGGCTACAGTCCACGGGGTCGCGGAACAACTTAGCACACACACATTCATGAGAAAGCCTGGGACCCTGTGCTAATAACCCAGAGCTGTTCCAGGAAACCACCTCATCATTCATACCCTGCTGCTCGGAGAACTTTAATCCCTGACCCAGCTGGTTCACCCGTCACCTCCCCGTCGCAAAGAACAGTACGCAGAAAGCACAGGCACGTGCCTGTTTACGGCAAGGGAACCCGTGTTTCGACAAAATGAACGCTCTCTGAAGCAGGGGCAACCTTTCCACCGCTGTGACCTCATCTTTCCTGAAAGGAGTGCCCGTGCTCTGCAGCTCCAGGGATTCTGGAGGATGGCTCCGCAGGTCTCTTCCCTCCTCCTCTTTTATCTGCTGGCGGAGGCGGTGGAAGGACAGGCCTCACCATCTCTGGATCTGAGGCATGTTGCCAAGACGTGTGTCTCCCAGTTCTTCCTCACCAGGTGGCAATGTTCTGCTGACCAAGAATCCAGCTACGTATCCCTCCAGCTCTGTCATTAACTGAACCCCAGCAAGGCAGCATTCAAAAGGGTACAGTTAATAACGTGAGGCCACAAGCAATGCGTCCTCTGTATTCATCACCTACTCTGCACGCCTTCATCCGTTCATTCAAGCATTTACTGAGCACGTGCCAAGAACTGGTGGTGGGACAGTTGTTGCAAGCGTTTTGCGTTCTGAGCTACCCATGGCCACCAGAGTTTGAATCAGTGAACTGACAGGTACCAGAAGATAGATTCTCTTGCTAACTATTTACTGAGGGCCTAATGTGTGCATGGAGCTGGGCTGGACACTCGGATGGTGAGAATTAATAAGACAAGATCCGTGACCTTCACAAGGTCACGGCGTCTAAAGAGAAACAGCTCTGCTACAGCTATTCCTAATACTCTGTGTCAGTGCAGCAAGAGTATGATGAAGCAGACAGGCCTAAAAGGAATGACTTAATTCAGCCAGTGAAGGCATCCCAGAGGAAGGGACATTTGAACTGGGCTTTGAAGGCTGTATATGTGGTCATTAGGCTCAAAAAGAGGGAAATGGTATCCACGGTAGAGGGAAATCCATAAACAAAGGCTGGGAGGTTTGAAGCTAGGAAGGTCAGTTTGTGAAGGGCCTCCAAACTCAGGCTAGGGAACTTAGGGGGACCAACTGCAGGGATGGAACAGGGGTGACAGTGGGATCACGTTCGTATTACAGAAGGAGACGCCCTCCAGGAGGCTCTGTGAAGGATGGAGTTAGAGAAAGAGATTCCGGACAGAAAGATGCTCAAGATGTTCCCACAACACCCATGCTTCCTTGACATGCTCTATGACCAGATCTTAAAGCCATTGATAAAAATGAGGCCAAACCAAGCAGGAAGCATGCTTTGTAAGAAAAGAAAACATGTTGCGTCTGGAAGCTCCAGATCAGGCAAACTGGGTCAAAACTGGCCCTGGGGCTTGTTTTATTACTTAGCCTGAACAAAAAAAAATTTTTTTTCAGTTTGAATCAGGAGCCAGAGATGTGATTGTCTTGGATCCAGCATTTCAAGCCGAGGAAAGAACCAGTGCGAAGGCCCCGGAGCAGGCGTAAGTTTGGCACGATTGAGAGCCGGCATGGAGGCCGGCGGGCGGGAGTCCAGGGCAGGAGGGGACAGTTTTAGCTAGAGGCAGGCAGGGGCCAGATCATGCAAGGTCTCAGCGACCACGGTGAGAAGCTCAGATTTCATCGTAAAGGGGAAGGGAGAAAGTGGAGGGCATAGCGGCAGGGCTGGCCTGACTTACATTTAAGGGTCCTCTTTGGCTGCCCAGGAGAGGATGCGGGGAGGCTCCTTAAGAGCTGAGAGTCCAGTCAAGGGAGGATGGTGACTTGAACCCTGGCTGCAAGGTGAGGCCAGAGCTGGTGAGGAGTGGTGGGGGATCCACTTTGGAGGCGCGGCCCCCGGGCCTTGCTGGAGGCTTGGCAGTAAGCAGTCCAACGCCAGGCCAGATGGCAGGCTGGGGGGAGGGGAGCGCACGGCAGCTGCCTGGGACAATCCCCCTCTGTCCCGCTGCTGCATCAGAGGGACTGGCAGGGCGGCTGCGTGGGGTGGGACCTAGGCAGAGGCAGAAAGGCCAAGACGGAGTCTCAGGCTGCCATTGTCTAGGGCCGGGGCTGGGCCCAGAACCCAATGGGAGCCGGGGTGGGGAGGGGGGTGCTCTGCAGGGGCAAGGAGGGGGAGAAACAGGCCTGGGAGGGGCCGCTTCCTCCCATGATGCTGTAAGCGCTTGCATCCCTGCTTTGTTTTGCCTCCCATTCTGTAATTACAGAAATTACAGAGGCTTGCTTCAGACCACATTCGCTGCTCTTCTCGCTTTTCTTCCTTTCTGAAACTCTGTGGTTCAAGAAAAAAATTAATATTGGGTTTGGCCGCATGCCAAAGGGAAACATAATGGTTTATTCTCTGCTTTTTAGGAAGAAACGTTAGGCTCGGTCCATTGCACAAGGCTTTATTGGGCATCTGTTGTGTACCCAGACCCATAACAGTTCCAATGAAGGAAGAAGAGCCAGCATCTACTGAACACCTCTTTTGTGCCAAGCACTTATCTCACAGATCTTAGGTCTGCCAGTCCTCACTTCACCTCAAGAAGCCGAGGCCTATGTCACCCATTTGACAGATGAGTAAACTGAGGCTTGCCAGCCTGGGGCAGTTACTGTAGAGGAGTCTCGACTCAAATGGCTCAGCTACTCAGAGACTTGCTACTTAAAGTGTGCTTCTCCGAGGGCAGACTGGCAGCCCGTTAGAAATGCAGAGTCCTGGACTCTGCTCCAGACCCATGGAATCAGAAGCTGCATTAAAAAAAGTTATTATTTATTTATTTACTTCTGGCTGTGCTGACTCGATGGACCTGAGTTTGAGCAAGCTTCGGGAGTTGGTGATTGACAGGTAAGCCTGGCATGTGGCAATCCATGGGGTTGCAAAGAGTCAGACAGGTCTGAGCAACTGAACTGAACTGAACTACGCTGCACTTGGGCTTTCTCTAGTTGCAGTGAACAGGCTTAGTTGCTCCGAGACACGTGGGATCATCCCAGACCAGGGATTGAACTCATGTCCCTTGCATTCCAAGGTGAATTCTTAACCACTGGACCACCAGGGAATCCCAGAAGCTGCATTTTAACAAGTGTCCCTGGGATTCAGGTGCCCACGGCAGCTTCCAAGGGTATAGGTTATGGGTGACCCTGATTATCTCACGGAGTTTGATTCAAATCCCTGGGTGACCAGGAGCTAGATGTTTACTTTGCTTGAGCCTCAGTTTCCTTATTGCAAACCTGGACCCCTGTATTTCACAGGATCATTGTGTCAACACTGAAGTGAGATGATGAGTCTAAGGGAAGCAGAGGGCCTGGCGCACAGGAAGTACTCGATACGGAGCAGCTTAGATTACCATTCAGAGAGATGAACAGCCACGGAAGTGCTTGCTTTGTAATCGAAAAACATCATATAAAAGTGGCCCAATTAATAGCTGATGCTCAGTGCAGAAAGGGTAGAGGGAGGCTGGACTGTGCAGTGAAAGGCAGGTGCTGTGGGCAGCCCTTGCTATGAATCACCCTGCAAGTCAGGGAAGGCTCCCTGGAGAAGCTTCTGCGATGGAAAAGCTGGAGAGGGTGTCCCAGGCCTCAGGACTTTGGCCCCAGAGACCAGAGCCCAGTCCGGGGGTGAGAAGTCAATCTTCTTGCCTGGCAAAACGGATGCCTGTGAGTCCAGATATTAGGCCCTCATCCTTGGATTCTCAGTCCAAGCGGGGCTTGGGGCTGGGACCAAGGCAGCCAGCCTCCTTCCTGATCCAGACTTGGTCTACAGCAGCAGTCTACAGACGAAGACAGGCCCAGGAGGGCTGGGGGCTGGTCCGAGGTCACATAGCACAGGAGTCATATGGCCCTTACAGACCCCCAGGGCCCCCAGATCTCAGCCCCCTGCACACTCTCACTTTGGAGATGAAGGAACGAGGGTCCACATCTTGGTGCAAACCCCTCGGCGGCCTCGACAACCCCGAGAGGCCATCTGCAGTTCCAGGCGCGGTTCTCAGCAGTATTGAACGCCGCTCCTCCACAACATCCCAGGCTGACTTTCAAGTAAGCCATGTAATTTCTCAAACTGTCTGTTTCTTCGTCAGGAAATGGGGCCAATGGTAACTGCTTTATACATGATGACCGCTAGGTTGACATTTCCCAGTCCTGGGCCCAGCCCAGCAAATCGTAATACAGTGACGCTAAAATGATTATTAGTTCCATTTTGCAGATCATGGTTCTGAAGCTCAGAGAGGTCAAATAACCTGCCCAAGGTCACAGAGGGTTTAACCCAGGCCCTCTGCTCACTTAGCAGGTGCCTCCTGGACACTGGTCTATGTGAAATGCTCTGAAGCACACGGACATGGCCCCTGGCCTTCTGAGCCTGCCTGTGGGCTCTGGGGAGGAAGAGAGGTATCAGCATGAAGAGGTGTCTGCCTGGCCTCTCAGTGTGCTACAGGGAAGGAAACTGAGGTGCAAGCCCTCCTGCCTGCAGCCTCAGAGAGCCTGGAAGTCTGGTTTTCTAGGGTGCCTCTCAAATCAGAAATTAAGAGAAGGTTAGAGGACATCCCACCCCAGTAACCAGAGTGAGAAAAAGATCAGCTTTATAACTGCTGGAGGCTTCTTAAATCCATCAGTTAGTTCAGATGCTCAGTCGTGTCTGACTCCTTGTGACCCCATGGACTGCAGCATGCCCGGCTTCCCTGTCCATCAGCAACTCCTGGAACTTGCTCAAACACATGCTCATTGAGCTGGTGATGCCATCCACGCAAAGGTGAAATAAGTCATGCTGCTCTTCTGTCTGTGAATACACACAGGAAACAGTCCCCAACTTTTTGTTAACAAAGAAGGAAGGAGAAAGAAGAGCTTGAAGTACGAGAAGAAAGTGAGCTGGGGGCTTAACACATCAGAGCGTGCTTTAAATGCTTTACGGAGAGCACTGGGTTGGTCCAAAAGTTTGTTCCAGTTTTCCCATAAGATGCTAGCTGGCTCAATAACTTGCCACTCTCACCCCTCCCCCACATTTTACTGATGGGTAAAGAGTCGGACACGACTAAGCAATTGAACTAAACTGAACTGAAACCAAGGCAGAGAGAGAGGGGGACTTGCCGAAGGTCTCCCAGCTAGGAACTAGGGGGCCAGGGCTAGAACCCAGGCAGCTGGTCTCCTCTGTCCATATCCTTAACCAGCCCATTCCGCTATCTCTAGTCGGATGCCTGCAGAACTCCCCTGCAAGGCCCACCTTTAGGATGGGAGAGAATTTAATTCCCTCCAAAGCAAACCCCCAAGGACAAGGAGCCCAGAGTGGCTGTGGACTCTACTTCCCCAAGGTCTGGCTCCATGAAGGCTAACTGGTCCCCATGGTCAGACCGGGCAAACCTTGCAGGCATCCTGGGAGCCAACAAGGGGTCACGTGGGATCCCAGCCAAGCAGCTGTCAGCAGGCCCCCAGGGCTGGGCTCTAAAGAGAGCCCCCAGGAGGCAGCTGGCCCAGGGGTGGCAATCCCCGTAGGAGTCCCCAGCTCTCCTCTGCCTGCGGACACAGCCCGTGCTCGCAGAAAAGCAGGCCTTTCTAGGGGCGGGGAGAGGAGGACGTGCAGTCAGCTTGAGGCTCTGGAGTCTGCAGACCCGGGTCTGAATCCTCACTCTACACGCTACAGGCCGTGTGATATAGAGCCAGGCCCTTCACCTCTCTGTGCTTTGGTCTCTTTCCGTGCACGAGGAGAGGGCTCAGGCTCTGGCCCGGAGCACCCTTCTGACTTCATCCTGCTTCTCATCTCAGCCCGCCTGCCTCGCTCACACGGTCCACAGCCTGCTAACATCTGCTCTAGCCCCTAATCGTCTGTGATGCCCGACTGTGCACCTCGTTCTGTCGAGGCAGTTTTCAATCCAATCCGACCTGGATCGACCGCGCACCTCCAGGGAGCCGGGTCCCACGCTGGGTGCAGAGCGATCCAGACGCCAGCTGGAGTCTGGGTCCTGCCGCCACCAAGCGCTGGTGACAGCTGGGCATCCGGATAAACGACATCCACTCGGGGAAGTTCTCCCACAGCCCAGAGAAGGGGGGATGGCGCTCGGCTGCAGCCGGGGGCTGGATTCAGGCAAGAAACCAGGAGACGATGGCATTAGGGCTGGTGGAAAGGGGACACAAGTGGGACATTCTTTCCACAATCACAGCGAGAGAAGCAGGACTGGAACCTTCGCTCCTCCCCGCAAGCCTACCACTTCTAGTCCACCCCAGGCGGAGCAGATGGGGACAAGGCATAATGTGCTCATAGACAACGAGGAGGGACTTGGTCTGGCTGGCGAGAATCTGGGGTCCCTTAGGGAGCCTGGCTGGGGAGGTGGCAGCAATGGTCAAGGGCTCTGAAGCAGGAGAAGGGGGTGCGCGCTGTCCCGGAGCAAGAATAGCGATCATGCCGAAGGTTTATCTGGCGCTTTAGTTCGGTGGGCTTCCCTGAGAGCTCAGTTGGTAAAGGATCCGCCTGCAATGCAGGAGACGCCAGTTCAATTCCTGGGTCAGGAAGATGCACTGGAGAAGGCATAGGCTACCCACTCCAGTATCCTTGGGCTTCCCTTGTGGCTCAGCTGGTAAAGAATCTGCCTGCAGTGTGGGAGACCTGGGTTCAATGCCCGGGTTGGGAAGATGCCTGCAGAAAGGAAAGGCTACCCACGCCAGTATTCTGGCCTGGAGAATTCCATGGACTGTATAGTCCATGGGGTCGCAAAGAGGCAGACACAACTGAGCAACCTTCATTCATCTGACGGATGCTCACCTTTAATTCTCACAGACACAGAGACTGATGCGATAGGACTTGCCCAAGTCACGATCTGGAGGCATCTGCTCAATTCCCATGCTTTTAACCTCTCCCCCAACATCCCCCCCCCCACCCCACAGTAAGGAGGCAAGGATGAGACAGTTGGATGGCATCACCAACTCAATGGACATGAGTTTGAGCAAACTCCAGGAGACAGTGAAGGACAGGGAAGCCCGCAGCCCGTGGGGTGGCAGAGTCGGACACGACTCAGCGACTGGACAGCAACCCGTGGCAAGCACTGAGCGGGGGGAACTTGGGGACCTTTGAAAGAAGGGAGATTTGATCTGATGGTGACGTGACAATGACCCATCTGCTGAGTATGTGGTGGGGTGGAGGGACAGGGGCTGAGCTGGGACTGGGGGTGGGGGTGATGGGGAAGGCCCAGTCCCTCTGCACAACCTGCCTTCTGTCCTCTGACGAGTTAACTGATCCTTCTACCCTGTCTCTCCAGCTCCACTGGTCCTTTCTGCACCAATGGGACCTGGGTCTTCACGTTGCTCTGCTTCCCTCCATGGCAGCTTACACAGTGCCCGACACACACACACACACACACACACACACACACACACACACACACGCTCTCCTGAGTCCCACCATGGGGACATTGCCATCACAAATCCTGGAGAAACGTCGGTTACGGAGAAGGTGGCGCCCCTCCCGTTGCCAAAGCAGGGGTGTGCTGGTGAACTTGAACAACGGGCTCTCCAGAAAGCAAGGGACCGGCCCAGCTGGGAGTTTCTGCTGATTTCTGCAGGGTCTGCGTTCCCGCCCCAGTGGGGTCAGGGTCCACCTTGAGGTCACAGGATCAGAAGAGATGTGCTCACTCAGTGAGCCTTGCGGATTCTTGATTGCTTCCTGCAAGGAAAGCCTTGGACACCAAAGATGAGGCTTAGAAGGAGAGATAGAGACTGGAGAAGAGCAGCAGCAGGCCAGGGAGAAGGCACCAGAAGGAAGGGAAGGCAGGAGAGAGGAGGGAAGGGAGGGAGCGGGGAATCCCAGGGGTGCTGCTGGTTTCCTCTTTGCCCTGCTCTGGTGACCTCCCAGGACCTGCCCAGACCCCAAGGAGGGAGGGGGCCGGTGTGTGCATGCCCAGTAGCTCACTCGTGTCCGACCTTTGCAGGCCCCGTGGAGTGCAGCCCGCCAGGCTCCTCCATCTATGGAATTCTCCAGGCAAGAATCCTGGAGCGGGTTGCCATTTCCTTCTCCGGGGATCTTCCCACCCAGGGACTGAACCCGCAGTCCCTTCCGTCTCCTGCACCAGCAGGTGAGTTCTTTACCACTAGCACCACCCGAGAAGCCCAAGAGCCTGAAGAGGGAGAGGAGGGAGGAAGCCAAAGTTTCAGAGAGCCCGGGCAGAATTCCAGGAGGTAAGGGGCTGAAAAGCTGACACTGCGACCAGGTCGCGGGGCTTCCCTCCCCGCAGCTTCCTCCAGCTGTCCTAACTGGCTGAGCCAGGGCGGGCTCCAGGCACCCCTGAGAACCATCGAGTCTCTCATCGCCCCTCTCCCCTGCTTCCTCCACCCAGTGTGGGGAATGCTGGAGTCTCTGCTCCAGGGGACACCTCTGAAAAGCAGCCCCTGCTCCTCTGGCCAGAAAGGATGAATTCGGATCAGGAAACACAGAGTGACAAGACACCCACCCGGCATTCTTTTCACACTGCTCTTTTCCTTGGAAGGCGTGCTTGTGAGAAAACCAAGGGTTAAAGGACCCTCTCCTCCTGTTTAAGAAGTGCTTGAAGGACTCTGAAGGTCATAAGGATGAAGGCCCTTTAAGAACTCAGATTCGGGAAGAAGCAAAGCACAGTACTGCGGGGGTTGGTGGAACTAAAGGGTTTTCAGTCCCCGCAGACGCACAGCTGACGTGGAGGGCTGACCCCGCACCACAGGACGGGGCTGTGGACGACAGCGGCCCCGGGCAGCTCCGTGGCTCCCTTACCAAGTGTCCACAGCCTGCAACCCTGCTTCCTCCTCCGGACACCTCTGCAGGCTTTCTCAGCCCTGTTCTAGAGACGCACGCGCCGACGTCCCGAAGACAGACTAGATTAAGATCACACAGTCCGCCTAAGAACCACCGGGGATCTTGGAGCGCCTGCCGCCTGCCCGTGGGCCAGAACGGGCTCCCACGTGTGTCTGGTTGAGTGCTTTGGGGACGGGGAGAAGGTGTGTATGTACCAGTTTATTACAAGTCCCCCCACAACTGTCACCTTGCTCCTGACCTCTGAACTCAGTTCTTTGACCCACCCAGCCTTCCGTGGCCTTCGAGTTTGCAATTCTAATATATAGGGCAGAGTCTAGCCGTGCCAGATGGCTCCTTCTCAGAGCGGTCGGAGGAGGGGCCACTGTTGCCCCTTTCCTAAGAAATATGCAAAATTTGGGGGAGGGTGGTTAAAAAAGCCAGGTCAGCATTTCGAGTTTATATTTGGGAAACAACAAATCCTACTGTTCTTTTAATACAGCTCAGATGGATTTTAAAAAATCTTGAGAGACACTGCTTTAGGATATTTTTCAAGAATGAGGAGGGTGTGTATTTTCAGTCGATTAAGGGTCAGATTCCTGGGTCTCAAGTATTTCCTACAAGAGAAAGCCAATTTTGTTTTTGAAAGACTCCAACGAATGCTCACTTTAGCCAACACGTCTATTTTGGATTCATTCACCAAGCTTTCTGAAGAAATCTTCCTCGTATGAATACCCCATCCCCATTTCTGTCAGGAAAAAAAAATTCCCATGTAGGGAGAAGAGACCACCCATTTGGGGAAATGAGACTTTTATTGAGAAAACGGTCTTAAGTCCCAGGAACAATGAAGAAATTCATGAGTAACTTCCGCTCAGGAGGTCAAGGGTATTCAGACGTTTATTTGTCAAGAGCCAGGATGGAATAGGGCAGTGTTTAAGGGCACTGGCCCCGAGGGTGAGAAAACCTGGTTTTCAGTCAGTTCAGAAGCTGCATGAATGCAAAATCTCTCGAACACGGAGGTGAAAATGCCTCCTCTTACGGCCACTATGAGGATCACCTGGGGAGACTACGAAAAGTAGTTCACACAGAGCCTGGTACGTACTAAATACTTGTTACCTGGCAGAAATTATAATAAATCACCTGATTAGGGCTACTTTTTTTTTTTTTCAAGATAGCTATGGGAAAAAAGTCCCAGGCAGGATGCCACAGTTATCTTAACCCACAGGCAGTTGATAAAAGGCAATGGTGAAGCCACTGTCAATGCCGACCACATCAAATTCTCAGAGCAAACTGGTCCCTAAACACGGTCCCCAAGTGGACATGGGTACCTATCCCTGCAATTAGCACATCTGCTCAAACCTCCTTAAATGTCAACTGTCTTCATCTGTCCACAGAATGGATCTCCCAACCCTCCCTCCCGCCTGCCGAGGATGGAACAGTCAGAGTCTGGGGGTGGGGGGGGGCTTGGGCTCACTGCTTCGCACGCACCCCGCCATCCAGTCTCAGGAGCAGCAGCGAGCAGACGACCCTCCCTCTCTGGGGAATCCAGGACCAGGCTGCTTCTCTGGGGGTGGACGTGCTCAGACAGGTTAGCGGGAACAAAATGGTCGCTTGCCTCTAAGTCATTAGGATCCTAGCTCTCCGCCGTGCTTTTGAAACAGCCAAACCCCGAGGCCAGCACCCTCTTTCTGCTTCCTAAATGGAGTGGGGCTGTCTGCCAGCTCACCTCCCCTCTTTGCCAGCATGCAATGATGTACTTTGGGGTTCCTCGGGGTGTTAACCCCGTGCTCCCCGACCCCCAGGTAGGGAAGAGAGCATATTGCCCCAGCTGTCCGGGATGGAGAGATGAAGGGCGTGGGTGAGAGTGTTTATTTTCCACGGGCTCACTTGGAGAGCGGCACACAGCAGACACGACTCCCCCAGCCTGGTGTGCGCCCAGGTTTGCGGGCTCGGTACGTTTACAGCGAGGTATACACCAATCATGCCCTCCAAACACAGAGTACTTATCACGTTTTTAAGGACGGAAGCTGTGGGTTTGTCCTGGTGACACTCACTAAGCCTGCACTGAAGACCGCTGTTATTTACTGCTCTTGTTCTCGTTTTGGCCAATTTCACTCTTCCTACCATCTACACCTACTCTTCCTACACCGTATCTTACAAGCCGATACATGGTTGGGAACACACCTACCTGTCTAGCCTCTTCCCTTTGGTTGATGCTCAGCAGTGGGGCCTGGTGCTCTGCCTACCTACCCTATTTGATCTCATAACAATTGTATGAGGTTGATCTGTTCTTATCCCCATTTTGCAGGTGAGGACACTGCGTCTCAGAGAGGTAAAGTGGCTTGCTCAGGGTCACGCAGCTAGGAAGTGCGAGGGTGGGCTTTGGACTTACTGTTTCCCATTCCTCTTGGGCTGGAATTGTTGCTTCCGGCCCACCAGAAGCTCTGTGTTTCAGAGTCTCCTCAACAGTCTTTAGAGAGGTCTAGGTACTTCGAGCACACTGTGTCCCCAGCTCACCAACTGCCCTCCCCCTGGCTGTACCCCTCCCAGGGCCTCCGTAGCCCAGACTCCCTGCAGCCACTGGAGTTTTGAAGTCCAGCTCCATCTCGTGCACAGGTGTGTGACCTGGTGAAGTCACTTAACCCCTCTGCACCTCACTCTGCACCTCCACAAATGAAGGAAATTACCCCGTCCTGCGAGGCTGCAGCAAGGGTGCTTCCAGACAAAGCCAGTTTCCCTGCAGCTATCCCCACCCCCCACCCCCAGCCTCTTTTCTGGGGAAGCTCGAGCCCTAGACACAGTCCCCTCCACTCACTCCATCACTCGCTCGAGCGGCTCCCGAATCAGCATTCAACACACATCATTCTGCCTTGTGCAACGCCATTATCTCCCGAGGACACAGGCTCCGTTGTCATGGCAACCAGAGTCCTTCCACCAACTCTATTTAATAATTTTTCAACAGCGGCACTGGGCTTGGGGCAGGGGAAGGAGCACTGGGTTAGGGGTTAGGAGCTCTGGGTCCTAGCACCTGTGGGCCTCAGACCCCGCCTCTTTAGGCCTCAGTTTACCCACCTATAACAGAGGTATCTGAAATGGGTGGCTTTTGTGACTTTCCCTGGCCTAGAAAAACCTCAGAAACTGATTTCAAGGTCCAAGAAGCAGGAGGCAGGGAACCAGAGCGACTGGGGAGGTCTGAAGGTTCGAGTGACACTTTCAATCCACAGGAAGAATCAGAAGCGGCCTTTGTGATCAGATCTCTCCTGCTGCCTCTGCAATGCCACTTTTCAGACATTTCTGCAACCTCCTGACCTGCCACGGCCAGGGCTAGGGTTCATTCAGAGACAGGTTTGCCTGCAGTCTTCACAGCCCTCACTGTGCCCGGAGTGTTGCTGTTTAGTCTCTAAGTCGTGTCCAACTCTTTTGGGACTCCATGGACTGCAGCCCACCAGGCTCCTCTGTCCAGGGGGTTTTCCAGGCAAGAATACTGGAGTGGGTTGCCATGCCCTCCCTCCTCCAGGGGACTTTCCCAAGCCAGGGATTGAACCCACGTCTCCTGAATTGGCAGGTGGGTTCTTTACAACTGAGCCGTGTGAGAAGAAGCCCCAAACCCAATTTGCAGATGTACAAACTGAGGCAAAGGAGCTCATGAGTACCAGCAAGTGAGAAGCCCAGCTCCTGGAAAGGCTAGGCTGGCGGTGCCCAGGAAGCAAGCCAGTCCCCTTGCCTTGCCCTTCTATCCCATTCAGCCCATGACGGGCCAGCTCTGGCCCCAACCTGTGCAGCCTCTGGCTTCCCCTCAAGCAGTCACAGAAACAAGCAAAAGCAAGAACTAAGTGCCTGCTCTGTGTCCCCGACTACGTGGGGCACCGCAGACCCCAGAAGACACAGCGTTTCTGCTCCTGGCTTATCTGCATGACCCACAGTAGGGCCTGGCACACAGTAGGTGCTCAAAGCTTTATTTGGTCCCGTAGTTGGCCCACATTGGCCTCTGACCACCCCCTCCCCAAAGGCCGCTAAAGAAAATCTCCCAGAGCAGCCACCAACGTCTCAGCTCCAAGGAGCCGCTGCGGACCCCATGCTGGGGAGGGGGGCCGGCTGGCTCCGGGGCTGGGGAGGGGGCAGCTCTTCCTTGGCACAGGCTGATGGCACCGCTTTCAGGCCCAGCCGCTGCCAGCCCAGTGGCGCTATTTAACTCCTCTGGGGCTGGCATTTCATTTAATACCCGCGGCATAATTAACAGCGCTGCATCTGCTCTGTCATTACCGGCGTTCTCTGCCATTCGGAGAAAGGGCCCTTATAGTTCCAGTCATTAGTCTCGGGGAGGCTGTCATGGGGGAAATGGAGGAGGAAGTGGGGCACGCAGCCTGCCTTTCCCCGCTCGGAGAGCTGGCACCCGGCGCATGGAGCGGCCGATCGGCGCGTCCAGTCCAAAGCCCTTGGCTTTATAGACAGAGAAAGGGGAAGGATCAGATTGGGGAAGGACCCAGCCCACCATTCCTCAGGCTCCCAGGCAGCCCACAGGGAGGTGGCGCTCCCCACCACTTCCTGGGGTCTACAAGCCCAGGCCTCGGGTCTCCGTCAGCGGGACGGAGCAACCTGGGCAGCCAGGAGACCGCCCTGGGCTCGGTCACCTACTGAAGGTCCCGGAACACGGTTTATAAAATACTGGGCTCGGTGCCTGCGTCAGAAGTCAGAGCTCAGAACTGGGGCTCCTACGCATCGGATGACTTGGTGACACGGTGCAGAGCCAACCTGTTAAAAGTGTGTCCGTGCAATAGAGCAAGGGCACTCAGATTCCTTCAGGAAGACTACTTCTTCCCCACCCCCAAGCCCACTTGCAAAAACCATAGGTGGGCCCCTGACCACAAGCTCTGGAGACAGCCAACAGGAGCGCTGAGAGGCGCGAGGCTCAGGTGGCCGCGAGGGCTGGCCGCAGGACGGGGAGCACACAGCATGTGGGGAGTGGCTGCCTCTGGCCGCGGTCACTTTTGTGCTGGCTCCCCCCACCACGATCCCACCTGGGTGCTCCCCAGAGGCAGCAGGGGGCATGGGAGGGCACAGGGGGCTGGCACCAGCAAGACCTGGGCTTGAACTCTGTAGTATAACTCGGGCGGAGCAACCCCACCTCCATCAACCTTGGGGTCGTCCTCCGGCCGATGGGGACGGCACCGCTGGTCCCCTGGCACTGTTCTCACCGCCTCAGGCAGCCCACAGTCGATGCCCGGGAAGTGCTCCAGCCTCACTGGTCAGGGTCGGTCTGGCCACGCGGCCAGGGGACATGTCAAACCCCCAAGTTCCCCTGGCCTCCCCCTACCTGATCCTATTCCACAACCTTCAGCATGGGCAGCAGTCGAGAGAAGAGGGGAAGTGGGTAATGTCCAGGGCAAGTGGTTTACATCCCCTACCCACCCCTTCCCTTCCCTCTTGGTCGGGCATAACTCTGAGCCACATGGCAGGTCCCAAACCACCTTGAGGCTCACATGCAAACACCTGCCCACAACTTTCCAGGCTACCAAGGCCCTCAGATCCTTCTGGATGCTCTCACGGGGCCCCTGAAGCTCAAATCCGTGTAGATGAGCACTGGTGTGCTCGTGCACCTCAGAGCAAGCATCCTTCTTGTCCCCAGGCACTGCCACCGGTTGGGCACCCCGGCCAAACGAGTCCACTTCAGACCCCAACTGGATACAATGGAGGACATGTCAGCAGCGGGCCACAGCTCAGGGCAGGCAAGAACAGGATCTGCGGCCCTTTCCTCCAAAACCTCACGCCGTGCTTTTCCATGCGTGGGTCTGGCAGGCTTGACCCCAGCGCTGTGACCTGCCTCCCACAGAGGTTCCTTCCAAGGGGCTCCCTGATGAACTGGGATTAGGGCTTAGGAAAGGTGCTGCCCTCAGCTGGGAAACCAGAGGTCAGGCTGAGGGTGTACAGGGCTTGCTGAGCCCCCGTTTCCCCATCCAAAAAGTGGAGATAGATAATAATGGAAACAATAATAATATTACTTTCACCTGGAGCTCCCAGCTAATGCAAACTTCAACAGAAAGCACATCATGCCAGTCTGTGTAAGCATTAAATGTGTGCGTATTTCACATGTGTGCAAAGAGGCTGCATTTGAGTCAAGGTCATTCCAATAAGGGCTTTCTGAGAAAGTCACTTACAGAAAATGCCTCTTTTTGTTGGACAGAGGACTCTTCTCTGTCAGAGACCATATTTTCTTCCCCTGGAATAGTTCAGACAGGAGCAAAAGAAAGAACAACCACAAGAGCATTTTTTTTCTTTCTGTACACTGTGAAGTGTTGTTCTGGTGACTGACAGAATTGCTATCAGGACTAAGTTCCAGAAGACGCAATGCTGACACCAAATGTCATTGTTCACCCTCCTTGTGGCCGCTGCCTTCTCCCTGCACAGAACCTCCTCACCAAACAATAAGGCCGTGAAAGCAACCTGCTGTCAGTGTCTTTCGGGGCATCTCTGACCTTGAATGTCCCTCTGGCCAGAACACAGTTGTCTCCAGAGCTGGCAGGCGACACCGGTCTTGCAGACACCATGCAGCTGACAGGTGGGCAGAGCTGCAGATCACTGTCCGAAGAGGCCACTAACTTGTGCACCCTCCAGCCTGGCCTGACTGCCATGATGCCATCCGGCCTCGGAAGCTGGGGACCCTCTTCTGTAGCCAGGAGGGCCCCTGGCACCCAAATGTGGCCTGTTCCACCTAGCTGCACAACCCCCTGCCTGCACAGGACTCCAGCCAATCACTCCGCAAGACCTGGCCTCCTTGTAATTTCCAATTTGTAAGAAAGGTAAAAATAGAAGGCCATTCGCTGCAGGCAGCTCGCATCAAATCGCATGCCACTTTGGTGTCATGTCAGATCACGGTAAACAGAGCTGATGGCTTCCTCGGCTGCTCCCGGGGACTTCCAGAGCAGCAAGAGGGTGGTGACAAGTTGGGGTTGGGGGGGAGCACCTGAGAGTCAGGGCAATGTGGCTGGGTGCACGATATCAACACAAGCTTTAAGTGAATCTAAAGCACAGGTCACAAATACGCTGTATATTATGGGGGCACCTGGGCACAAACCCCAGTTCTGCCACTTAGCAGCCAAGGGACCTTGGGTACAAATTCATCTCTCTGTACCTCAACCTCCCCAGCTAGCAAAGAGCAGCGATCACACTACCAGCCTCCTGACCCGGGGCAAAGCTCAATTGACGGGATGAATGCAAGGTGCTTCCTAATGGGCAGCTCCTTAAACAGGGTGTCGCGGTCCTGGCCACGCGGTCGGGGCCAGGGCCTTCTTCATGGCAGGGGCGTCCGTACCACGTGGCTGCACCTGGGCTCCCGGGCCAGCTCCTAGCCCAGTGGTCTTGCAGCTGGTGCCTTCACCTCTCTCCATCTCAGTTTCCTCATCGGTCCAGGGACAATTCCACTATGGAGCTCACGGGGCTTTGTGGAGGTGAGACACAGTTCTGTCAGGAAGGCGCACAGCACAGCCCCCTGGCATATCACTAACTCTTAGCTGTGACTGTTTATTGATGAGATTATCACTGGAACCACATTTCGTGGAGTTTCTTTTTTTTTCCCTGTTTATGACTGAATCCAAGTCTGCGCTGAAATATCACAGCTTGCGTTCACACCTATGGTCCATGCCAGGCAACCCCGTCTCCGCTATTAGCCGGCTCCCCACTCATTCCATCTCTGCCTCTGCTCTGGAGGCCCTCAGGTGAGCTCGGAGTAAAGATGCTGGATGTGCATAAGGCTCACAGAGGCACATTTCCTGGGAAGCCCTATCTTGGGGTCCACATTGGGCCTCCCAGTATTTCCCCCTCTCAAGTACCATGCCCTTTCCCACCACCTTCCAGAGAATGGGTGGCACCAAGTGCACACCCCAGCCCACCCCAGTTCAGGGCTCACTTGGGGAGCTGGCGCCGGGGATGCCACAGAGCAGCCCCTGAGCATCTGGTGATGTCCTTGCTGGGGGCCGGGCAGGACTTGCAGGGGCTCTTTGCAGTTGCTGTCGATGAAGCTTGCTTCCGTCATGGCAGGTGTGCTCTGCCCACCATTCGAGCAGCTTGGCCCGGCTGAATGGAAGGGGCAGTCCTGACACAGGCAGAGGGCAGCAGACACTTCTCTGTCTCCACCTGGGGCTCAGGTGATTAAGAGCCTCTGGCTGGGTTTGGTGTTGGAGCCCTAGCTGGGTGAGAGGGCTCAGGTGATCAAAGGGAGGAAGTGCTAGGCCCGCTTCAGGCCAGGGACACGGAGGGGCTTGGGTACCACCACCCACCCCCGCTCTCAAGACAAAGAGGGTGGACTTTGGGATGCTGGGGGACTGGAGGCAGCAGGCAAGGATTAATCAACTGGGGTTGATGCTTGGCTTGTGATCCACACACCCGCAAGGGACAAAAAGACATTTCTAAATTCCAAGTGACTTGGGACATCTCAGCTACTGAGCTCATAGCCAAGTGCGGGAACAGCGTCTTTATGTGCAGGCAAGAAGCCACCTGACGCTGTGCTTTACTGAAAGCTGCTCTCAGCATATGCTGGGAAGGCAGGGGAGCAGCCACTGCTCGGATGGTGCCCCAGAGGGGCCTCACTATCAGTCATCCTGACCATCGCCACACCACCTCGCTTTGTGGAGGTGAAAGCAAGGCCCAGAGACCTATCAACGGGACAAAGCATTGGCCTGGAGGTCAGAAGAAGAGTGGGGTTCAAACCTCTGCCCCGCCTCCTCCTGGCTATGTGACCTTGGGCAAGTCACGTTCCCTTTCTGTCCCGCAGGTCCCTCACCTCCTAACTGGGGGGTTAGAACAGTACCTGCTGCACAAGGTCACTGCAGGAATCACAAGCTGGGGACCCAGCAGCTTTCAATACTCCGTCCCCACCTCCCCAAACAGATGAGAACTCGCCCAAGGTCACCTGTGGAAAGTGGCCACAGCCCTGCTCAAAGCCCATTCATCCAGGGTTCGTTCCTGGCTGTGGTCTCAGAGGCTGTATTTCATAGCCTCAATGATACGGGGAGGTCCACGCTCGCACTGTCTTCACCTTCCATCAGTGCTGGCTTTATTCTAAGATCCTTACTGAGCGCCTGCAAGGTCCTGGGTGACCGGTAAACACACTCACAGCATTTGGAGCTCCAGGTTGCCATGCACCTGAGAACCAGGGACAGACGGAGCGGTTTTGCTTCTTTCAGCTTTGAGGGACCTACTCCTTCCTTGTCTTGACCCTCCGTGTTCCCTCCTCCTGGGCCTCTAGAAGCCCCCTCCCAGCCCCATCCTGAGATCCTGGGGGACCCTGCTTCTCACCGAGCCTCCAGCCGGGACTGAATAGGCAGGCAGAGTGTCAGCAGAGACGGTTCCCGCTTCCCCCCTGCAGCAGCCGCCTTTCTCCTGTAATTCTCAAGGCTCGCCCCACACTACAGATGCCCTGCCAGACAAGCTGGGTTTCCTCCCGCTGCCGGGGACTCATGGCTCATCCTCTAAGGACTGGCCATTGAGTCAGCGCTTGGCTGGATAGAGAGCGGTTTCTTTGTTTGCAGCCTGCCTAACAGTTTCTTCCTGAGGCTCAAGGGAAGCTCGGCCATTTTGCCCCATCGCCCTGGGAAAAGATCCCTCTCACTTGTCCAGGGACCTGCAGCCTCCTCTGCCTTTGGGGCGGGGGGTCTGGGGCTGCTCTGCCAGGACGAGGGCAGGGGCTGGGTCTACCCTTCACAGAGACAGCCAAGAGGCAGAGGACACACGCCTGCGGTTCCCACTGACATCCTTTGTTCTGGAATCTCGGAGTTGGGGTACCGCATTTCATGCTCTGTTATGAATGCATTTCCTCCAAAGTTGCCAACGAGAGAATCTAGGCCATATCCAACACCCAATACCCCCTTTCTCACCGAACACGGACCGTGCACATCACAGATCAGGACTGACCCCCGAGTCCGCTCACTTAGCCTGACGGAGTCTCTGATTTGGGGGTGTCGCCAAAGCTCGGGAGCCATTTGATTCAGTGCCCCCTCCCCAGTTCTTCATGAAGATGAGGCTGAGCTTCCCGGGACAGGACAGAGAGCTCAAGCCCCACATCAGGCAGACACTGGGCATTATAACTCCTCGGGATTCACGTCTGTTTGGAGAGGAGATCAGCTCAGAGCCTCCGTGCGGGGCTGCCGGGTCTGGGTTCCTTAGCCGAAAAGCAAGCTAAGCTAGAACACAGCATCTGTAGATGCCAGCCATGGGGACATGTGGGTGCAAGAGGGCCCCCCATGGAGACCCGCTGGTCATTGTCCCGAGGGGTGGCAGGGTCGCCTCTTTTTCCAGTGTCCGGAAAATAAGTGTCAGAATGTAAGGCATAGTCGTCAAACCTCAGGGACGCCCCCCTCCCCCAATCCTACATTGCTCGGAGAGCGCGGCGCGGACTTCTGTGCGCTCAGCTCAAGCCCAAGCTGCGGTGTGCTTTCTAGCCAACGTTTCTTGAGAGCTGATGCTAAGACAGAAAGGAAGTGTCCCATTCCCCAGTCGCCTGGTCCCCGGAGCCCGCAGGGAACAGAAGAGGGGAGCAGCTCGACCTCGGAGCAGCTGACCCCACACAGAGAAGTGGCACACGGCTCGCCAAACGCTATCATTCTTTCCCGGGTCCCCCGCCGTCCCCTGGGGGTGAACGGGGCGCTTCGACGGCTCCAGCAGAATTTAGCATCAGCTGGGGGTGGGGGGGCCAAGGGGTCCCCTTGGAAAAAAGCCGGAGATTTTGGTGACCCTCGTGCGTGCTCCCCCGGCCCCCTCGCGCATCCCAGAGGGATGGCCCGGGTGCGCGTCGACTGTCGGAGCGGCGCCTCGGGCTCCTTCCTGTGGGCCCGAGGTCGGGCGAGACGCGGGGGTCTGGAAACTCGGCGAGCCCGACCCCATCCCGCCCGGCCCGTGGCGGCAGCTCTGGGCGCCCGGTCTCGCCGTCCGGCGGTCCCAGACTCAGCGCCCCGACGCCGGCCGCCCCTCTCCTACCTGCGGCCGGGGCTGCGCTGCCCGCGGCGGGCGCTGCGCGGGCAGCTCGGCCGCTCCGGTGCGCTCCGGGCGCGGGGCCGCTCCCGGCTCGGGCCGCGCTGCGCTCCCGGGCTCCTCCGTTCCTCCGCTCCGCGCTTCTCGCCCGCAACCCCGCCGCGCGCTAGGTCTTCCGAGGGCGGGCGCAGGGACGCGGGGAGGAGAGGGGCGGGGAGCGCTGGGGGCGGGGCCGGGGCGCGGGAGCCCGCCCAGCCCGGGGAGGGGCGCCGCCTCGCCGCCTCGCCGCCCCGCCCCCCGGCCCCTTCATCCCGCCCGCTTCGTTCCCCTCCTCGCCTCCCCTCTCCCTTCTCCCACTTCCCGTTCCCCTGTCCCCACCGCCCCGGTCTCCCGCCCCTGCCGCCCCCCGTCCTCTCCTTTTCTTCTCTCTTCTCTGCCCCGCCCCATCCGCCTCGCCCGCTCCCCTCTCCCCGCGCCCTCCTCACGCTCCTTCTTCCTTCGCCTTCAGTCTGGCGGCCTCTTTCCTGGTTCGGGCCGGGTGTCTGGGTCTCTGTCCCAGTCCTTTGCCACAAGGATTTCCCTCGGGGCTTTTCTCCTCCCCGCCCTGCCGATCTGCTCTGTCTCTTTTCTCTATCACCTTCTTCTCTCCCCGTAGGTCGCCAGGCCCCCTTGGGGGGTGGATGGAGGGTGCGCCCCTGCCCCCTCTCTGCTCTCCTCCCAGGGGCAGCCCCCCTCCCCCGCCCCGCATCCATGCCTGCTAACGCTGGGAAGTTTTTGAGCTGGAGCGCCCAGGCTCTGGGGCCCAGGCGTGCACGTGGCAGGGAGGTGCGGCTTGGGGAGGACTCCCTGGCTGCTGCCGGGAGTGGGGTGGTGGTGGTGGTGGAGACGCAACTGGCTCAGTGTGTGGATGGACAGATGGATACACAGATGATTAAGAATGGAAACACAGCCTGCAGCAACCCCCAGGAATGGGAGCTGAGCGCGCCCCACCCCCACCCCCCAGATACCCACCCTCCTTCCAGGTCTTGGGGTTTGAGAGGCCCTGCCCAGAGACACCTCTTTCCCAGTCAATGTTCACCCCGTGCCTGACGCCTCCCTCCCTTCGCCTTGACCCCTGACCCCTTTCACAAAGACTCCTGGTATTGGGGCTGCGACTGCCCTTCCCTCCAGGTTCCCCAAGGACTCACAGAAAGGATCTCCTCCCTCTAGCCTACGCTTGGCCTCCGCTCTCTGGCCCCAGGGCTGGCATTTGCCAATAGACTTGCCATCCCCCACCCCACATTGACCCCCCACCCCCATCATCCATGGGCTCCCCAGGTGGCTCAGTGGCAAAGAATCCACCTGCAGTTCTGGAGCTGCAGAAGATGCAGGCTCCATCCCTGGGTGAGGCAGATCCCCTGGAGGAGGGCATGGCGACCCCACTCCAGTAATCTTGCCTGGAGAATCCCATGGACAGAGGAGCCTGGCGGGCTACAGTCCATGGGGTCACAAAGGGTTGGACACGACTTAGCACGCACGCAAGACTGTCATCCATTGTGGGGTCTCCTAAAGGTGACCCTAACTGCTCCTGCCTCTTTCCCACATTCTCACCCACAAGCATGGAATCCTGATATCTTCCCTGACTGGCCCATCCTCCCCCATCACTGGTCACCAGTCCCATGCTATGACCTCCACCTGTACTTCAGTGTCTATTGAACTCCTCCTACTTGCCAGGCACTGTCCTGAGTCCTGGCAACAGTATGGGGAACAAGACGGGTCACAGACCCCTAGGTCCTGGTGGAGGGTGGGAGACAGGCTTCTGTCAAATAATCACACAAGCCCAGGCAGACAAGCTCTGCCAGGAACGCACATTCAGGTTGGGATCCAATCTCAATCCATCCCAGTCCAGCTTGGGATGGTTGGGAAAGGTTTCCTCAAGGAAATGCCATTTGAACCAATGGCCAAAGGATAGATGCTGTCTGGATGGAAACACCGGGCACAGATTTGAGCAAGGTTATGAGGCAATGGCACCCCACTCCAGTACTCTTGCCTGGAAAATCCCATGGACGGAGGAGCCTGGTGGGCTGCAGTCTATGGGGTTGCTAAGAGTCGGACCCGACTGAGCGACTTCACTTTCACTTTTCACTTTCATGCATTAGAGAAGGAAATGGCAGCCCAGTCCAGTGTTCTTGCCTGGAGAATCCCAGGGATGGAGGAGCCTGGTGGGCTACCGTCTATGGAGTCGCACAGAGTCTGACACGACTGAAGCAACTTAGCAGCAGCAGCAGCAGCATGAAGGTAACTAAACTATTGGGCTCCAAAATCACTGCAGATGGTGACTGCAGCCATGAAATTAAAAGATGCTTACTCCTGGGAAGGAAAGTTATGACCAACCTAGACAGCATATTAAAAAGCAGAGACATTACTTTGCCAACAAAGTTCCATCTAGTCAAGGCTATGGTTTTTCCAATAGTCATGTATGGATGTGAAAGTTGGACTATAAAGAAAGCTGAGTGCAGGAGAATTGATGCTTTTGAACTGTGGTGTTGGAGAAGACTCTTGAGAGTCCCTTGGACTGCAAGGAGATACAACCAGTCCATCCTAAAGGTGATCAATCCTGGGTGTTCATTGGAAGGACTGATGTTGAAGCTGAAACTCCAATACTTTGGCCACCTCATGCAAAGAGCTGATTCATTTGAAAAGACCCTGATGCTGGGAAAGACTGAGGGCAGGAGGACAAGAGGATGACAGAGGATGAGATGGCTGGATGGCATCAGCAACTCAATGGACATGGGTTTGGGTGGACTCTGGGAGTTGGTGATGGACAGGGAGGCCTGGCGTGCTGCAGTTCATAGGGTCGCAGAGTCAGACATGACTGAGCAACTGAACTGAACTGATAAAGGTAGCAAAAACAGAAGCTGTCTTTTCCTTGCCTGACATTCATTTCGGTTTGGGTGATAGCACCTCGGTTTTGATTTGGGGACTTCTCCTCCGTTTGCATTCATCGGGTTGGATGGGGTTTCCGCCTTTCAGAGATGGCATGTAACATGGGCACAGCCATCGCACATCACCCCAACCTCGCTGGGAGGAATGTGTGATGGATCCTGAGTTGATGAGAATTCTTCCTGGGACTTTGGCTAAAAAGACTGTCAGACAGAAGTTTGATCTCCACCACAGAATCCATGGATGTCCTTGAGGGGCCTTGAGGCCAGAGCGGAGCTGAAAGGCAGGGCTGTTGCCCCACAAACCAGCCCTGGGAGGAGGAAGCTGACTGCCGCGGCAGGAAAGAGGGCCCGTTTAGGGATGACCAGGGCCTGGAAAGGGCCCTGGTGCTGAGTGACATCTAAGGGTCTGTGCAGCTTGCAGGCACAGGTTAAAACCCGTTGAGGGCTCCCCCAAATGCTCAAAGCACATGAGTGCGTCCACCCAGTGGCGGGTGGCGTGGGCTTCCTCGTGGTATCTGACTGGAGAGCTGTCCGAGGTCTCGGCCTCCAGCAATCTTCTTCACACACTGATTTCTTCCAGGCCTGAGAAAGCAACCTTCAGGCAGACTGAGCTTAAGAAATGTGTGTGGCTGATCACTCACAGGGGGCCCACCCAGAGCAGCTGCCCAGGCCCATGGGCCACATTCCCTGGCCAAGGGGCCATGCCCACCCGTAAGCCAGCCCCAGCCCACTGCTAGCTAGGACCTCAGGAGAAGCCTTTGCTGAGCCCCTCCTGAGCACCTCTGAGCTGCCAGGTGGGCATGAGAGGCTGTCAACCTAGGATTTGGAAAGAGCTTGGACATGGTCGGGGCTTCCCTGGTGGTTCAGTGGTAAATAGCCCGCCTGCCAATGCAGGAGATGCAGATTCGATTCCTGGGTCGGGTAGATTTCCTGAATTAGGAAATGGCAACCCCCTGCAGTATTCTTGCCTGGAGACTCCCATAGACAGAGGAGCCTGGAGGGCTACAGTTCATTGGGTTGCAGAGTCGGACACGACTGAGCGACTAAACGAAAATGACAGCCACAGTTTCTGAGCCTGGAGCTGTGGGCAACGAGTGGTCATTCCTCGAGCAGGTCAGGAGCGCTGAAGAATGCATGCTTTGGAACTGTGATGCTGGAGAAGACTCCTGAGAGCCCCTTGGACTGCAAGGAGATCCAACCAGCCCATCCTGAAGGAAATCAGTCTTGAATATTCATTGGAAGGACTGATGCTGAAGCTGAACCTCCAGTACTTTGGCCACCTGATGTGAAGAACTGAATCACTGGAAAAGACCCTGATGCTGGGAAAGATTTAAGACAGGAGGAGAAGGGGACGACAGAGGATGAGATGGTTGGATGGCATCACCAACTCAATGGACATGAGTTTGAGTAAGCTCTGGGAGTTGGTGACAGACAGGGAAGCCTGGTGTGCTGCAGTTCATGGGGTCGCAGAGTTGGACACGACTGAGCAATTTACTGAACTGAACTGAGCAGGTTAAGTCTGAAAGTGGAGCCAACACAGAGGAAGGCAGAGCTGAGTGATGGGGAAGGGACAGGACTGATGAATATTGTCTGAGTCCCTGGACTCAGCCATGACCGAAGGCAGTTTTATTATTTAAATCTCATTAAGTTCCTTTTTTTTTTTTTGTCATTTACACAGATTTGAGTTCAGTTTATGTTGCTTAAGACCAAAATAGTCCCGAAGAATCCAGTGCTGGATTGAGAAACAGGAAATATTACCAAGAGAAATGAATTATAATAACCATTTCCACTCCCCTTTCTTCCCTCAAGTCTCTCTTCCTCACAATCATCTCTCTTTGCTTCTGTATTTCTGTTCAGAAGTTAACTCACCTCTGTTTTCATTGCTCTAAGTGTGTTTTGCCTACTTATGAAAGGAAAGTCTGTTTAGCTATCAGGTCAGTTTCATAGACTGGCCATCTGATGCTTGAATTATCTCCATCACACCCCCTGCTCCCAGCCTCCCCTCCCCACCCCACCTGCCCATAACTGTGTAGCATCTGTCTGCACCTCTCCAATGATGGGGAACTCATTATTCCTCCAGGCAGATGGCTTCAGCCCACAAACTCTTATCTCAGTGGAGTTCTGAGGACTGTCTGGCTGCTGTGCAGGGGTGGCTTCAGATAAAGGACCCCATACTATAAAGTTGAAATGGCCAAGGCACCATCTCCATGTCCTTCCTAAAGGCCCAGTTGAAGTCTTCCAGAGAATTCACATGCTTCCCTTGTGGGCTTAGAGGCATGGGTTCTGTGAGCAGAGTTCCCAAAATGTGGGCAGCAAGCACTGGCGGTAGTTAGGATAATTTTCAGTGGGGTGAAATAACTTGGCGTGAAAGAGCTCTTCCGTCTTCATCCCCTGTAGCACGCTTGCAATCGCTGTCCACAGGCAAGTCTCAGGATGGTGCTCCTTTGTCTCCACCGCCTCTCGCGGTGCTGAGCCACCCCACGTTAACTGAGAGAGAGAGCAGCCCTAGGCCTGCAGCCCTGGTAGGCAGCAACATGTAGTTGGAACTGAACACAGTGCTCATCTGTCCTTGCGTCTATTTTAGTGGAGACCTATTTCTGGCAAGTAATACTGATCCTCTGGTTACAGTATGATGTACGGTTTCCTTTTCAGATACATTTATTTAATCTAAAAAAGGAAAATACTTAAGTAAACAAAAATAGACACAATGCACAGATTTCTGCAAAACTCTTGCGGCTGGTCTGCAAATGACTAAAGTTTGCGTAGCCTTAATTTAGAGAAATATTTCACCCATGTGTTCATTCAGTCAACAAATGTGGTGTTCATTGAGCACCTCTGAGACGAGACACAGGGGAGGACTGGACGAAGAGACAACGCAGCTGGTACGAAATTCCATTAGAGAGGGCAGGGCCTGAGCACGGAAGGCTTCACCACCATGTGGAGGAACTGGACCTCACCTTGGCAGGGGGTGGCTCTGCGGAGCCATTGAATGTGCTAAAGCAGAGAGTAAAGCAGGGTTGAAGATGGCTGAGACAGGCCAGGTATGCATGGTGGATTAAAGAGAGGACTGGAAGCCGGGAGGCCAGGAGGTGGCTGTTGTGATACTGTAGACCTGGAAGGAAGGGAGAACCAGCGCCTAACAGTGGACATTCAATGCACGGCTAAGACGATTATTGCTAATATTGTTGCGGTAGTCCCCTCCCTTCCCTTGACTCAGGGTGGTTCTCTGAGTCATAGACTTACAAGGCACCAGACTGGAGATGGCCTTGAGATACTACCTAGTCAAATCCTTTTATTTTAGAAATGGGCAAATTGAGGTTTGTATGGTCAAAGCTGTGCTTTTTCCAGTAGTCATGTCCAGGTGTGAGAGTTGAACCATAAAGATGCCGAGCACCAAAACCCGATGCTTTTGAACTGTGTGCTGGAGAAGACTCTTGAGAGTCCCTTGGACTGCATGGAGATCAACCCTAAAGGAAATCAACCCTGAATAGTCAGGGACTGATGCAGAAGCTCCAACACTTTGGCCGCCTGATGCAAAGAGCCAACTCATTGGAAAAGACCCTGATGCCGGGGAAGACTGAAGGGAGGAGGAGAAGGGCACTACAGAGGATGAGATGGTTGGATGGCATCACCGGCTCAATGGACGTGAGTTTGAGCAAGCTCCAGGAGATAGTGGAGGGTCTTGGGGTCACCAAGAGTCGGACATGACTTAGCAACTAGACAACAGCGACAAAACTGAGGTCCCGAGAGAAGAAGTACCTTGCCTGCGAGCGCTGGGCTACCTGGCACCAGAGCCAGGAAGGTCATAACTGCTAGCTGTATTTTGGAGCACTGTTCTGTGCTCACCACTGACAACTGGGGGAGCAGAGGCTCAGAGAGTCAGTGGCCCAAAGTCACCGAGTAGAACAGAGCTGGGGTCCCCATTCAAGCCTCCAAAGCTAGCACGCTGTGCCATTAAGTTCATCAATCTTGCCGCCAGGGCTTTCCTGCCACCCCAGTCAACCCCTTGTCAGGCCACGGGTGATGCCGTGGGTAGAGACCTGATTTCGGGGTGTCAGGATACTCAAATCTATCACCAGCCCTCTGTGCGTGCTTTGGCAAGTCCCTTTCCCTTTCTGAGCCCCAGTTTCCTCACCTGTAAATTAAAGAGATGGCACCTCCCTTCTGCCATTCCTTGGGCTTCCCTGGGGACGCAGGGGTAACGAACCCAACTGCCAATGCAGGAGATGACACAATTTTGATCCTTGGCTCAGGAGGATCCCCTGGAGAAGGAAATGGCTACCCACCCCAGTATTCTTGCCTGGGAAATCCCATGGACGGAGGAGCCTGATGGGCTGCAGTCCATGAGTGACCCAACAACAGTAACAACCGGCCACCAGGGGTGAGGGGCTCAGGAGGAAAGGCCATGCCTGAGTCTGTTCCCCACGCCTCACCCGGGCCTCCGCCCTGATGCCTTCAGCTGCTCAGAACAGACTCTCTCCCCGGACAACAGAATTCGCTCCACCAGCCTCTCTAAGGCTCTAGTAAGACTGAGAAGCCTCTCTTTGACCTAAGAAAACATCTCCCGAAGAGAAACAAGGCTTTGTGTTTTGTTTTCAGAAATGGTGCTATTACCTTAACCACACCCCCCTCCATGCAAGGAATTCCTCCATTAGCAAAAGGGCCAGCACATTAATGTGTATAACCACTTGATAAACCACAATAAACCTCGCGGGAGATAAAGGGAGGTAAGATAATTTTGTTATGGTCCTAAAGGAACCAAAGAGCCTCCTGATGAAAGTGAAGGAGGAGAGTGAAAAAGCTGGCTTAAAACTCAACATTCAAAAAAACTAAGATCACAGCATCCAGTCCCATCACTTCATGGAAAATAGATAGGGAAAAAAATGGAAACAGTGACAGAATTTATTTTCTTCAGCTCCAGTATCACTGTGGATGGTGACTGCAGCCATGAAATTAAAAGATGCTTGCTCCTTGGAAGAAAAGCTGTGACATGCCTAGACAGCATATTAAAAAGCAGAGATATTACCGACAAAGGTCCGTCTAGTAAACACTATGGTTTTTCCAGTAGTCGTGTATGGATGAGAGAGTTGGACCATAAAGAAGATTGAGTACTGAAGAACTGATGCTTTAGAACTGTGGTGTTTGAAAAGACTCTTGAGAGTCCCTTGGACTGCAAGAAGATCATACCCGTCAATCTTAAAAGAAATCAATCCTGAATATTCATTGGAAGGACTAATGCTGAAGCTCCAACACTTTAGCCACCTGATTCAAAGAACTGACTTATTGGAAAAGACCCTGATGCTGGGAAAGGTTGAAAGCAGGAGGAGAAGGGGACGACAGAGGATGAGATGACTGGATGGCATCACCAACTTGATGGACAGGAGTCTGAGCAAGCTCCAGGAGTTGGTGATGGACAGGGAAGCCTGGTGTGCTGCAGTCCATGGGGTCTCAAAGAGTTGGACATGACTGAGCAACTGAATTGAACTGAAGATCATTTTGTTACCCTGCCCTTGAATCACGCTGGGGCAGGTCCTTCTCGCTGAACATTGAAATATTTATTCATGTCTCACCATGCTGAACTCAACACAGAAACACTCTGACAGACTGCTGCTTCTGAACAGACATCCCTCAAAGGTAAAGAGCAGGCTGTGCTCGGTGTAGACAGAGCCTGTCCCAAGGACACGGTCCGATAACATTTCTTCACAGTGTCCAGTCTGTGGGTTACGTGCAGTCTGAGGAGCTAGACAGACTTTGGAAAATGACCTCATGTTCCTGGGCTTCAGTTTCCTTATCTACAGAACGGGAATAATAACAATAGTTATAGGGACTTCCCCGTTGGTCCAGTGGGTTAGACTCCACACTCCCAATGCAGGGGCCCGGGTTCCATCCCTGGTGTGGGAACTAAGAGCTGGTGCGGGCGTGCTGAGTTGCTCAGTTGTGTCCGGCTCTGTATGGCCCCGAGGACTGTAGCCCACCAGGCCCCTCGGTCCGTGGGATTCTCCAGGCAAGAATACTGGAGCGGGTTGCCATTCTCCCCTCCAGGGGATCTTCCTGATCCAGGGATCTAACCACATCTCTTACGTCTACTTGCATTGGCGGGTGGGCCCTTTACCACCAGCACCACCTGGGAAAGCCAAGACCTGGTGCAGCCAAATAAAGAAAGACATATTTTTAGAAAATAACAATAGCTATAGCTTTTACCTGACAATATTGGTGGGAGAAAGCTAGCTCCTGTTCTGGTGTGTGGGGAATGCTCCAATTATTCAGGTGCCATTTGCAAGCTCTTCACCACCTGACTCAGAAGACTCTACTTGAGGGTTGAAGTCAGTCTCAAATGCTACCACCTCCAAGAATCTTGTCTGACTTTCACCCAACTGCGTAGGATTCCTTCTGCTCCAGTTCCCACAGAGATCTTGTTCCTGCCTCCCTTCAGGTACTCACCACTCTCCCTTCGGTGGGAGTAGGGATTGCCCTCCAGGAGCCTTGCACACAATATCGGCTCAATACCCACTGAGACTTCGTTAATGTCTGCTCCTAGGGCAGAGAACCGGGGCCTCTGGGTTCCTTCCACGCTGCTTGTGGACGTGCAGCCTTGTGAGCCTGCCTTCAGCACTCAACAAGAGGTGCCCACCTCTGGGCCTTTACCCATGGCTGTTGCCTCTGCCAAGAGCACGTTCCCTTACCCTCTTCTCTCGTGGACTCACCTGTACCATGCTCGCTCCTGCTCGGATGCCAGCAGCATGAGTCCTGCCCCCTGGCCCGATTGAGTTCCCCGGTTGGATCCACTCTGCGTATTTCCCCATCATAGACATGCACGCACTGGGTTGCTTAACTACTGGTTTCATCCTCTCTCTCTCCAGCTCGTCTGTAAGCTCTGCGAGGTCAGGGATGGGTACACAGCCCAGTGCTCGGCACACAGGAAGTGCTCGCTAAATATCTGATGAAGAGAGAAATATATGCGTGCTCAGTTGCCCAGTCGTGTCCAACTCTTTGTGGCTCCATGGACTGTAGCCCGTCAGGCTCCTCTGCGCATGGAATTCTCCAGGCAAGAACATTGGAGTGGGTTGCCATGCCCTCCTCCAGGGGATCTTTCCGAGGACCCAGGGATCAAACACACATCTTCTGCCCTACAGGCAGATTCTTTCCCACTAGCGCCACCTGGGAAGCCCGAAGAGAAATACACACATGAAGACAACAGGCTCTTGTCTCACTCAAGTGGCAGATTCTTAAGGACCTGCCTGCTGGTCCCTGGGACAGAACAGGCGTGAGTAGGGCTCAGAGTTCTGAAAATCCTGGCTTTTTCTCCCCTGAGAACTCCTGGAAGTGAAAACCCTGCCTGTTGGCAAGCATGGGAATCAGTCACTCTCAGGATAAAGCTGAGTGTCAGTCTCACCTGTGGGCATCTGACAATCAACCCGGGCTCAGTGACATCCCCGGGCCACAGTTTCTTTCTCTGTTTCAAGGCACAGCCGTGATGACCCAGGAGAGTCTGCTGAGAGGGCCGGAGGAGTTCATGGCGCTCAAACCCTGGCATGGAGTGGATGCCCCATGAAAGCACTGGCACCCATCCATCTGTCTCTATCTTCGGAAATCCAGAAGCAGCAAACGCCTGCTCTGCTTTCATTATCTGCCATCAGAATGGCAGCTAATCACACTATCGTTATTTATGAGAGTGATGGATTCAGCATTTTTATTCCGAACAGAAGCTGTTGACATTCCTAGAATAGTCCCTGGAGAGGGAAAGCCCATTGCAAAATGCTCCTTCAGAAACAATTTGCAATCAGTGGGCCAGGCGTGGGTCCAGGGATGTGGTCCCTGCTGGTTCTCACTGATAAGGGGAATAAAGAAAGCTTCCACTGGAGGCCGGGGCCAGGGGCGGGCAGGAGCCAGCAGAGAGCTGACATCTTAATGGGAGACAACACTGCAGGGCCCTGGGGTTGCAGCTTGCCTGCCCCAGCTGACGTGGGCTGGGGGCATCTTCACAGGTGGGAGAAGATGGGCCCTGGGGAGTCCTGCCCCTTTCTGTTCCCCTCTGCCGTCCACCCCATCCCTTTCTCTCTGACTCTCTGTCTTCTCTTTTTACCTGCCTTTTCTCTCCCTCCCTCTCTTCTGTCCTTATTTTGTTTTCCTTCGTTTTTCCTCTTTAAAAATCATCCTTAATTACCGGAGTATTTCTGGTATTTACTCCTTGTAAACTATCACAGTATTTAAGACAGATGTTCCTTTCGATCTTCCAAATGCAATCCTCGCTTACTCCTCCTCCCCTTAGCAGACAGGAAGAGTTTGCTGTGTGTCCTCTCCGAGCTTTCTTTCTTTCCTTTTGCATATATCTATATACACCTAGTAAATATGTTTTTGGTGTGTGTCGTTTACATTATAAAAATAGCGTCGTACTCTAGTTGTCATTCTGTCGCTTGCTTATTTTTTAAAAAACAACAGGACTTCCCTGGTGGTCCAGCGGCTAAGGCTCCGTGCTCCCAACGCATGGGGCTCTAGTTCCATCCCTGGTTGGGAAACTAGATCCCATGTGCTGCAACGAAGTGTTCACGTGTTTCAGCTAAAGATCCCACATGCCATTACTCGGCACAGCCAAATAAATAAATAAAAATTAAAATTTAAAAAAAACAAGCTTTTTTTAGAAGAGAAGTTTTGGGGGACTTTCTTGGTGGTCCAGTGGTTAAGAATCCACCTGTCAATGCAGGAGACACGAGTCAGATCCCTGGTCTGGGAATATTCTATGTGCGGTGGGGCAACTAAGCTTGCGTGCCACAACTACTGAGTCTGTGCTCTAGAGCCCCCAGGAGCTGCAGCTAGTGAGCCCGCATGCCTAGAGCTTGTGTTCTGCAACAAGAGAGGCCACCCCACTGACGGCCCCACGCACTGCAGTGAGGCCCCAGCACAGCCAAAAATAAATAAAGACTTTTTTAAAAAAGAGAGATGCTTTGGCTCCTGCAAAATTAAGAGGAAGGTACAGAGGTTTCCCCCACACCTCCTGCCCCCACGCAAGCAAAGCTTCCCTCAGTATCAACACCTCCTGCAAAGTGGTCCACTTGTTACAACTGATGAACTTGCAGGACACAAGGTTAGCACCCTAAGCCCACAGTTTACCTTACGGTTCCGTCTTGGCTTTGTACATTCTGTGGGTTTGCGCAAACATGTACCGTTATTACACTGGGTTGGCCAGAAAGGTCATTCAGGTTTTCTGTTATATCCAACGAACTTTTTGGCCAACCCAATAGTATCCACTGCCCTAAACATCCTCAGTGCTCTACCTATTCATCTCTGTTCCCCACCCCTCATTCCCAAGCAACCACTGATCTGTTCACTGTCTCCATAGTTTTGCCTTTTCCGCAATGTTGTATAGTCGGAACCGTGCAATGCGTAGCCTTTTCAGATTGTCTTCTTTCACTTAGTAATAATATGCATTTAATATGTCTTTTCACGGCTTGATAGCTCATTTCCTTTCAGTGCTGAAAAGCTTTCCATTGTCTGGATGTACCTCAATTTATGTTTCCATTCACCTACTGAATGGACATCTTGGCTGCTTCCAAGTTCTGGCAGTTATGAATAAAGCTGCTATAAATATCTATGCGAGTTTATGGACATAAGTTTCAACTCCTTCGGGTAAATAACAATGAGTGGTATTGCTGCATAGCATTGCCAGAATATGTTTAGCTTTGTAAGAAGCCAGCAAAACGTCTGGAGTAGGCAATGGCAGCCCACTCCAGTACTCTTGCATGGAAAATCCCATGGACGGAGGAGCCTGGTAGGCTGCAGTCCATGGGGTCGCCAGGAGTCGGACACGACTGAGCGACTTCACTTTTCACTTTCATGCCTTGGAGAAGGACATGGCAACCCACTCCAGTGTTCTTGCCTGGAGAATCCCAGGGACAGGGGAGCCTGGTGGGCTTCTGTCTATGGGGTCGCACAGAGTCGGACACGACTGAAGCGACTTAGCAGCAGCAGCAGCAGCAGAATGTCTTCCACAGTGATTGCACCATTTTGCATTCCCACCAGCGATAAATGAGAACCCCCTGTGCTCTAAATCCCCACCAGCATTTGATGCTGTCAGTGTTCCAGATTTTAGCCATTCTAATAGGTAGCTCACTGTCATTTCAATTTGCATTTCCCTGATGACATATGATGTGGGGCATCTTTTCGTATGCTTATTTACTATCTGCATATCTTCTTCAGTGAGATGTCTGTTAAGATCTTATGATTTTTAAATTGGGTAGTTTTTTTTCTTATTGCTGAGTTTTAAGAGTTCTTTGCGCATTTTGGATATGTCTTTTGCAAATATTTTTCCCAGTCTATGACTTGCCTTCTCATTCTTTTGATATTGTCTTCTGCAGAGCGGAAGTTTTTAATTTTAATGGAGTTCAGTCCAATCAATTATTTCCTTCATGGATTGTTCCTTTGGTGTTGTTTAAAAAGTCATCATCGTACCCAAAGGAAATTAACCTTGAATATTCATTGGAAGGACTGATACTGAAGCTTAAGCTCCAATACTTTGGCTACCTGATGTCAAGAGCCTTACTAGAAAAGACCCTGATGCTGGGAAAGATGGAAGGCAGGAGGAGAAGGTGATGACAGAAGACGAGGTGGCTGGATGGCATCACCAACTCAAAGGGCATGAGTTTGAGCAAGCTCTGGGAGATGGTGAAAGAGAGAGAAGCCTGGCGTGCTGCAGTCCATGGGGTCGCAGAGTCAGACGTGACTGAGCGATTGAACAACAACAATAACAAGTCATCACCACACCCAAAGTTGTATAAATTTTATCCTATATTATCTTCAATGAGTTTTCTCATTTTGCCTTTTATATGTATGTGTGTTTAGGATCTATGACCCACTGTAAGTTAGTTTTTGTGAAGGGTGTCAGGTCTGTGTCTGGATTCATTTTTCTACGTGTGGACGTATAGTTGTTGCAGAACCATTTGCTGAAGAGACTATCATTGCTCCATTTTGATGCCTTCGCTCATTTATCAAGGGTCAGTTGATTGTATTCATCTGGATCTATTTCTGGGCTCTCCATTGTGTTCCATTGATCTATTTGTCTGTTCTTTCATTATTAGCACACTGTCTTGATCACTCTAACTTTATAGCAAGTCTTAAAGTCAAGTAGTGCCTGTCCCCCAACTTTGTTCTTCTTCAATGTTGTTTCACTTTCAAGGTTATACAACTAGTGACCAGTGGCACTAACTCAAGGCTTGGACTCTTATTCCAGCATGGAAGAGGGGAGGAGACAGGATGAGAAGAACAGCTAAGGTGGGATCACGGGGGGCCTTGAGAACCAGACTGAGGCACAAGGATCTTGTCCTGATGGCAACGGGGAGCCAAAGAGGGTTCTTGAGCAGCAGAGTGACTGGGAAGCCTTGGGAAGATTAATCTGGCGTTGGTATGTGCTGTGAGTTTGACGGAGGGAGAGGTATGGGAATCGAGGGGCATTCAGGAGGTGGCTGCAATTATCCAGGAAGGAATGATGGTGTCATGAAGAGAAACCCTAACAACCAGCCCTGCACAAAGAACTCCCAACTGTCCACTAGGAGGGCCACTGCTGGGGCCAGTCCATATACCATGATGCATGTCATATCATGGAGCTGGACTCACTGCTGGCTCTAGAGATGGGCACAGGCCCCAAGCCTGGCCGACCAGGATAAATTCATCATCCCCATAGGGGTGATTAGTTCAGGAAGGAGCGTGTGATGAAAGCTGGCCCAGAATGAATGAATCCCAGACTTTTGCTGATGAAGGATGCCTGTCTAAAATCAAGGCCAAACTAGAGGCAAACTAGTGAGAGTGAAACTCAGTCATAATGAGTCCTAATGATGTCATCTGAGCTCCGGGATCCAGCCATGCCTGAAGTCCCCTTGGAACTTTTTTTCTTATGTGACCCCAAAAGCCCTCCTCCCCTAAACAATGTTTAGTATAAGCTAGTCTGCATTGGGATTCTTTTCATACAACCTAAACTGTCCTGGGGCTTTCCAGGTGGCACTAGTGGGAAAGAATCCACCTGCCAGTGCAGGAGATGCAAAAAACATGGGTTCACAGAAAAATAAATGACCCAATCAAAAGACGGGCCGAAGAACTAAACAGACATTTCTCCAAATAAGACGTCCACACAGCTAACAAACACATGAAAAGATGCTTAACATCACTCATTATCAGAAAAGTGCGCAAATGGTACCTCAAAACCACAATGAGGTACCATCTCACACAGGTCAGAATGGCTGCTATCCAAAAGTCTACAAACAATAAATGCTGGAGAGGATGTGAAGTAAAGGGAACCCTCTTACACTGTTGGTGGGAATGCAAACTAGTATAGCTCCTGTGGAGAAAAGTCTGGGGATTCCTTAAAAAACTGGAAATAGAACTGTCATATGACCCAGCAATCCCACTGTTAGGCATACACACTGAGGAAACCAGAATTGAGAGAGACACATGTACCCCAATGTTCATTGCAGCACTGTTTACAATAGCCAGGACATGGAAGCAACTTACATGTTCATCGGCAGACAAATGGATAAGCAGTTTGTGGTACATATACACAATGGAATATTACTCAGCTATAAAAAAGAACACATCTGAGTCAGCTCTAATTAGGTGGATGAAACTGGAGCCTATTATACAGAGTGAAGTAAGTCAGAAAGAGAAACACCAATACAGTATATTAATGCATATATATGGAATTTAGAAAGACAGTAATGATGACCTACATGCAAGATAGCAAAAGAGACACAGGTGTAAAGAACAGACTTTTGGACTCTGTGGGAGAGGGTGAGGGTGGGATGACATGGGAGAACAGCATTGAAACATGTATATTACCATGTGTAAAAAAAATGACCAGTGCAAATTCTATGCATGAAGCAGAGCACTCAAAGCTGGTGCTCTGGGACAACCCAGAGGGATGGGGTGGGGAGGGAGGTGGGAGAGGGGTTCAGGATGGTGGGACACATGTCCACCCATGGCTGATTCATCTCGATGTATGGCAGAAACCACCATGATATTGTAAAGTAATTAGCCTCCAATTAAATTAATTAAACAAAAAGACACGGGTTCAATCCCTGGGTGGGGAAGATCCCCTGGAGTAGGAAACGGCAACCCACTCCAGTATTCTTGCCTAGAAAATTCCATAGACAGAGGAGCCTGCAGGGTGGCAAAGAGTTGAACATGACCAAGCACACACAGACACCCTTTCTCCTAAAGTGTCCTGACTGACACACCAGTCACCTGCATTGGGGTCAGCAATTTACAGCCCATGGGCCAAGGTCAGCCTACCGCCTGTTCTTCATAAGTATAGTTGTTTTGGAACACAGCCCTGCCCATCTGTTTGCGTGTTGTCTATGGCTGTTCTTGCACTGCAAGGCAGAATTGAGTAGTTCTGACAGAGACCCTATGACCCACAAAGCCTAACACATTTTTTTATATGGACTTTTACAAAAACATACTTCAACACATGACCTAGCTCAGTCTCTCTCACCTCTTTGCTAAGGTGGAAACTGGGGCCCAGAGAAGGGCTTGCCTAACACTGGGGCGGAACCAGCCTAGAATCCAGATTTTCTGACACCCAGGCTAGAGTGCCTGGTTCTGCCTCTGCTTGTCCCCAGACACTGCCCTGAAGTGTCCATGTGTCCTTCTGGAAGGTGTTTGGTTCACTTGATAGTTGAATCCCCCTTGTAGGCCCAAACAAAATCCTTCTCTGTGGCCTCCCCGTGAAGCTCCTGGGAGTGGCAGGGAGCCGGGGAAATTGAATTCCACAAATAACCAAGCCTGACAGCCCAGCCAGTCCTTCCTGCCTCCCCTAGCGACCTGCTAAATGGAACTGGAGCAGACACAGAGGTTGATTGCCTTGATGGGGACCCCGTCCGCATCCCGCAGGTGCCCTTCTGGCCAGGGGGCCCAGGAACAGGGGATGGCCCACTTGTATTGATAAAATGCTTTTACATCATTTAAACAAGACAAGGTAGGGGTTTGGAGACTCATGCATCTTCCCATCACTTCACGGAAAATAGATGGGGAAAAAACAGAAACAGTGACAGACTATTTTCCTAGGCTCCAAAATCACAGCAGACAGTGACTGCAGCCATGAAATTAAAAGACGCTTGCTCCTTGGAAGAAAAGCTATGACAAACCTAGACAGTGTATTAAAAAGCAGAGACATCACTTTGCCGACAAAGTCCATATAGTCAAAGCTATGGTTTTTCCAGTAGTTCTTTATAAATGTGGGAGTTGGACCATAAAGAAGACCAAGCACTGAACAACTGATGCTTTTGAACTGTGGTGCTGGAGAAGACTCTTGAGAGTCCCTTGGACTGCAAGATCAAACCAGTCAATTCTAAAGGAAATCAACTCTGAATAATCATTGGAAGGGCCGATGCTGAAGCTGAAACTCCAGGTCTTTGGCCACCTGATGTGAAGAGCTGACTCATTGGAAAGGACCCTGATGCTGGGAAAGACTGATGGCAGGAGGAGAAGGGGGCGACAGATGATTGAGACAGTTGGATGGCATCACCGACTCAGTGGACATGAGTTTGAGCAAACTCCGGGAGATAGTGAAGTACAGGGAAGCTTGGCATGTGGGAGTCCACGGGGTTGCAGAGAGTCGGACATGACTGAGCGACTGAACAACAGCTATCTTAAGGAGGCTGGGGAGTGATTTGGATCACTGTGGGTAGAGCTGGGAGGGCTCAGAGGCATAAGGAATGTGCAGTCACAGAAGGTTCCCTGGAGGAGGCAGTCTAGAGTATTCAAAGTAAAAAATGTTCAGGAAATGCTCAGGAAAACCTTTGCTACCTCTCTGAACCCTGCCCGCCCCCAGCTGTCCACACTCCAGCCACATGGGCATAACCCAAACATGCCAGACCCACTCCTGCCTCGGGACATTTGCAGCTGCTGTCCGCCCAGCCAGGAGTCCCTGAGCCTCAGACCTTTGCGTTGCTGGTTTCTTCTCATTACTGGGTCTCAGCATGCTTGTCACCACCTCTGAGAAGCCTTCCGTCACCACCTATCTGAAAGCTGCTGCCTGGGCCTAGTTGGTCTCCCTCTCGTCCTCCTTGTTTTCATCCATCTCTGGCCTCTAGAATTGTCCCTGGCCTGGGGCAGAGAGAGATCAGTAGTGTTTGTTAAGCGAGTGACTGAGGAAGCAGCACGTCCCCCCAGGAGCTTACAGCTTAGTGGGGGAGACACGAGCCCCCTGCGGGGTGAGCGGCCCCACGAAGGGACGGGGCGTGGCAGGGAAGGCAGCCCTTAGGAGGCAGGGGAGACTTCCTGGAGGAGGGCAGGGTGGGCAGGAGTGAGCTGGGAAAGTGTGAAGGAGACTGGAGGAGGGAAGCATCAGAGTTGAGGGAGCATGGGGGAGGGACTCAGTGCTAGAGCAGAGACCAGGGACTTCCCTGGCGGTCCCGTGGCTAAGGCTCCGGGCGCCCAGTGCAGAGGGCCCAGGTTCAATCCCTGGTCCAGGAACAAGATCCCACCTGCTGCAACCAAGGATCCCAAGGGCCACAACTAAGACCCAGCGCAGCCAAATAAATACATGTATTTGATTGAAAAATAAAAAGAACAGAGGGGAGGTGGGGCTGAGAGGCCAGACAGGTGGGCGAGCCTCAAGGCCAGGGCCAGCCTCAGCTCTTAGGGAGGCTGGACTCCATCCCAGGCCAGGATGGCGGTTGAGCGGGGGCATGACAAAGGCTGCCCTAGGCATGAGAGGCTCATTTCAAGGATGTATTGGAATCAGAAATCAGGACCAAGTTGGTGGGGTCATCTTCCCTCCTGGAAAGGGGGAGCATGGTCACCAGAGAAGCAGACGGGGTGACCTGTGTCCTCTGCTGCACCGCCGCACCAGCAGCCACATTCAGGGCTGCGGTCTTGCTGTAGCCCAGGCCTGGCCCCTCCAGGCTGCTAATCAGGCAGCTTCCCGGAAGAGGTGGCCTGGAGCAGCCCTGGCCGCAGTGTGAACAGGGAGACCTTAGCGAGAGACTCGGTTTTGCTCCCAGTGGGGTGTGTAAACGTGTACACCTCTCAGCGCCTCGGTTTCCTCATCGGCTGAACAGGGCGAGGAGCAGCATCTCTGTCTTGGGCCTAAATGAGACGGTGCAGGTCAAGTGCTGAGCACAAAGCCAGGACTAGAACCTGGCAGGGGTGACTATCAGGGGCTGGCTTGTTCTGCCCCAACAAAGGTTCCTATGTGGCGGGCGGGGAGAGGTGAGTTGGGAGTGGGAGAGTGTTGCTGGAGGTCTGGGGCAGCCTAAGGCATTTGGGGGGCTTCCCAGGTGGTGCTAGTGGTAAAGAATCCACCTGCCAAGGCAGGAGAGGCAGGTTTGATCTCTGGATTGGCAAGATCCCCTGGAGTAGCAAATGGCAACCCACTGCAGTATTCTTGCCTGGAGAATCCCACGGACAGAGGTGTCTGGGGGACTACAGTCCATGGGGATACAAAGAGTCAGACACGACTGAGCGACTAAGCGTGCACAAGGCATTTTGGAGACCCCCGAATCCCTTCTGGAAGATCCTTGTCTTTGGCGGTGGCTCAGGACTGCGTCTGTCTGCTGGGCTCCCATCCACCCGGGTCAGCTCTGAGAGTCAGTCCTGGGTCTGGGAGGCACCTCAGCCTCTGGAGCTGCCGGCCGGTCCTGCCGCCGTTGCTGTGCAGCCTCGGTGCTCGAGCCAGGTGGAGACGGCCCAGCGGCTGCGTGGACGGCGACAGATGGCCACAAATGAGGGGTGAATGAACCTGCTAAATCATCAGCTGGGAAATTGAACATTTCGCCTCCCATCTGTGACGGCTTCTTCTCTGGGGATGGGAGTGAATGTTGGGGTGTGAGTGTGGGGGGCGTTTGCTGTACATGCAGATGGACGCAGTGCCAGGGTGTGGGCTTGTGGCACACAGGTACATACATGCTTGCATGTGTGTGCACACAGTTACTCGTATGTACGGCTGTGAATTCGTTCATAGTTGGAGTTTGCTAGGCAGAAAAGTATGGAGGACGTGAGACCGTGGGCAATGCACACACATAAACTTGCACACACATGCTCACACCCTCCCCTGACTCACATTCTTCCCATCACACACACTCCCATTTGTCCATTCAAGCACAGGCTCTTGTGCACACCACTTACACACTTTTTTTTTTTACATCCAGAAACACCAACTGACACCTGTGCACACCCAGAAGCACAAGGTACCCCAACAGATAGATCTGTGCAGCTGTACTTTCTCACAGTCACCAACAGCCACTGAGACACACAGTAGTCACATATGGATAAGAGAGTTGGACCCTAAAGAAGGCTGAGTGTCGAAGAATTGATGCTTTCCAACTGTGGTGTTGGGGAAGACTCTCGAGAGTCCCTCAGACTGCCAGGAGATCAAACCAGTCAATCCTAAAGGAATCAACCCTGAATATTCATTGGAAGGATTGATGCTGAATCTAAAGCTCCAATACTTTGGCCACCTGATGTGAAGAGGTGACTCACTGGATGCTGGGAAAGATTGAGGGCAGGAGAAGGGGGACGACAGAGGATGAGATGGTTGGATGGCATCACTGACTCAATGCACATGAGTTTGAACAACCTCTGGGAGATGGTGAAGGATAGGCAAGCCTGGTGTGTGCAGTACATGGGGTCGTAAAGGCTTGGCACAACTGAGCAGCTAGAGACAACAATGACACGCACAGCTTCGCACAGCCCTGCACCTGAGTGGGGTAGGCTGGCTCCCATTCAAGGGTGCTTCCTGGCTCTCCCCGAGGGAGGGGCCACTTCCCATGAGAACAGGCCCAATCACGTGACCAGCGCCAGCCCCTGAAACTGGAGGGGAAGAGCTGTGTGCCCCTCTGGGTGGGAGCCTCCAGAGCCAGCTCCCAGTTCCTCCATGCCCTCCTTTGCCTCTGCTGTGGGGATCAGCGGCACTCCGGGTAGATGCTGCCCATTTACTCTTGGCCCAGGGAGCAGCTGGCAGGGTGCAGAGCCAGAGGCGACCCTAGAAGTAAATCATGCTGGGAAGTAAATCTTCATTGTTATGAGCTGCTGTGATCTGGGGACCACTTGTTACTGCAACATGGAGTAGCCTCGGCTAAGAGAGACAACACACACACACACACAAACACGTCTCACAAACATACTATAAGATTATATATATATATATATATATATACACACTTGTTGATTGATCTCTGCCCCCAGTTCCTGGCACAGAGCTCCTGAAACCCTTGGAACTTCCTAAATGACAGGAGTGTTTTTTCCCCTAATTATGTGACATTAGGTGGGCTCCTGAATGACTTTAGGATAGGTGCTGGTCCGCAGAATTACCAAGCCATGATCAGAAGCTTGGAACTTTCAGCCCCGCCCCTTACCCTCTAGGAAAAGAAGAGGGTCTGGAGATTGAGTTAATTGGGACTATATGATGGTGGTTGTGGGGGCTGAGTTGCTAGGTCATGTCTGACTCTTGCGACCCCATGGACTATAGCCTGCCAGGTTCCTCTGACCATGGGATTCTACAGGCAAGAACACTGGAATAAGTCGCCGTGCCCTTCTCCCGGGGATCTTCCCGACCCAGGGGTAGAATCTGTGTCTCTTATATCTCCTGCACTAACAGATTCTTTACTGCTACTGCCACCTGGGAAACTTGAGACTCTTCTGGACCTTTCTGTGCGCACCTCTTCATCTAGCTGTTCATCCATATCCTTTGTTATATAAAAAAGCAGTAACTCAAGTATGTGTTTCCCTGAGTGCTATGAGCCATTCTGGCAAGTGATCAACCCCAAGGTGGGAGTCACAGGGACCCTGACTTCTGTCTGGTTGGTGAGAGGTACGGGTGCACTCAGGACCTGTGCCCAGATGGACAGAAGTGCACTCAGGACATGCGACTGGTGTCTGAAGTGGGGGCAGTCTCGGGGGACTGAGGCCGTACCCTGTGGGATCTGACTCTGACTCCACGTAGACAGCGTCGGCACTGAGTTCAGGTGGAGGACTCCCGGCTGGGGATGCAGAATTGCTTGAGGTGTGCAAAACCCACAATCTGGAGTCAAAAGTACTGTGAGTGTGGTCACAGTGTGAGAGCAGAGGAGAAACGCAGCAGGGAGCATCGTTTCTTATGTACACAGAGGCTCAGGGGTCCTGCAGCGTACACACACACACACACACACACCCCACTCCCCTGTGCTCACACACTCTTCCCAGCACACACCAGGTTAGTCTGACAAGTAGTACATCCAGCCTCTGGTCAGGATCAGGGCGAGTGGCCGGGGCAGGATGAGGTGGGAATGGACGTGTAGGTCGGTGATGGGGCTGTGTGTGTGGACTCAGTCGCTCAGTCCTGTCTGACTCCTTGCGACCCCAGGGACTGTAGGCCGCCAGGCTCCTCTGTCCATGGGATTCTCCAGGCAAGAATACTGGGGTGGGTTGCCATTTCTTCCTCCAGGGGATCTTTCTGACCCAGGGATCGCACCTGAGTCTCTTGCATCTCCTGCACCGGTAGGTGGATTCTTTACCACTGCACCACCTGGGAAGCCAACAGAGCTGTGGTCGAATTGTTTCCTTATTAGGGGATTTTCTGTTGTCAAAGGATGCAGAGCTCGAGTGAGGCAAGTTTCTGAGGGTCAAGGAGCTCTTCCCGGAGAGTCAGGAGTCAGGAAACTTGGCGTTGGGCCTTGTGTGGCCGTGTCCCCTTCTCTGCTCTGCACCTCCCTGGGGACGGGCATTGCTTTGAATCCAGGAAGGAAGGAGGCTGGTCAAATCTGGACGATAATAGTAAACAGCCCAACACAGCCTTCCCCTGGCACGGAGTCAGCCTCTTCCTGAGCTGGAGTCCACTGGTGAAGCCCTCACAGGGGCCCTCTGAGATCTCAGGGTCAATGGATTAAAGTCCCCTCAGCAGATATCTGCGGGTGGCTCCCAGCCTGCAAATGCTGGTGCTGGGTGTGAGTGATGTCACAGTGACCCCCCGCGCTCATAGGCACAGCTGACCGGAATCCACGGCAGGAGGGGCACGCATGATCTTGGGATGGAATGACATGCGGTCCCAGGGACAAGTGGACACATCTTGGGGAAGTCTGGTTTCCCTCAGCAGGGCTAACTAAGCCGGGCCTTCAGAAGCTAACGAGGACATGTGTTTTGGTGACAGAAAGATCTGGATTCACGTCTCAACTCCGCTGCTTCCTAAATATGGAACTTTGGGTAAGGACTTACCCTGACCAAGTTCCTCATCTGTAAAGTGGATATAATCATGTTATAATCATTGTTGGGTTTTTGTGGCAAGGATGAAATGAGAAGATGCTCAGAACAGCCCCAGGCAGGGCCTGTCTTTGCTTAAAGGGTCATATCTGATGCTCCTTCCTCCAGGAAGCCTTCCAAGATCTCTTTCCCCTCCGAACTTATGGAGCAGTTTGTACCTGATTAAAACACCATTCCCACTGAGCTTGAATTAGAGTTTGTGTGTGTGTGTGTGTGTGTGCACGCGCGCACACGCTTAGTTGTGTCTGACTCTTTGCAACTCCATAGACTGCAGCCCGCCAGGCTTCTCTATCCTTGGGATTTCCCAGGCAAGAATACTGGATTGGGGCGCCATTCTCTTTCTTTCCCACCCAGGGACTGAACCTGTGTCTCTGTCTCCTGCAGTGGCAGGCGGGTTCTTTACCAGCTGAGCCACATTACCCTGGAGAATTAGCATTTACTCAGTCGGGAATTGTGTGTTTTCTTAAGACCCATCTCTGTATCAGGCCCAGGGCTAGGGGCTGGAGTGTGGGGGTGAGCTGGAGGTTGCTGCCCTCCCCAAATGCCCCGCCCATGTGCCTGTTATCAGGCTGAGGCCGTGGCCAAGCTCTGTTTTTCCCCACGGTTTGTGGGGCTCAGAGACAGAGACACAGGGCTGCCCTAGGGACTGGGAGACAGAAGGGCAGGGTGGGAAGGACTCCGGCCTGCAGTCATGTCTAAGCTCTGCTCCTTTCTTACTCTGTGACCTTGGGCAAGTCCAGGACCTCCCTGAGCCTCAGTGCCTCTACCTGCATGCCAAATGACAGGGGTTGGGCCTGCCAGGGGCTGGGCCTGATACTCTAGGTGCCCCTGGGCGCTGGCCCTGCAGAGCTGTTGAGCATGAGCCTGTCCTCACATGGGAGGACAGTGGGTGGCCCACAGCCCACCCCAGGCTCATCTCCCCCAGGCCCTGACTGTGTCCTGCAGAGGAAGCTGCGGAGGGTTAATGCTGAGCTCTCAGAAGGCCGCCCTTTGTCTGGGGCGACTTGCATTAGCATCTGTGGGCTGATCAGAGTCCAGGTATTAATGAGCCATTGAGTCAGAGCCAGGTTTCCAGTGCACTGTGCCATTGATGAATTAATCACTTCTGACAGCTCTGAAGGCCGACTCTGTGCTCATCCTCACAGCAAGCCTGGGGTGGCCGCTGGCTGAGCCGCCCGGGGCCCAGGCCACCCCTTGCCCTCAGCAGCATTTCAGCAGCTCAGCCTGGGTTCTCAGCCTCTTTAATCGACTCCACCCTCGTTCCTTTCCATCCACCACTTTTCCTTGATTCCTAATCCAGTCCCACCCAGGCCAGATCATTCAGCACCCCCCAGTTAGAATAGTGGGTGAATGTCGAAACACTATCTCATCTCTTGGGCAACAATGTGCTGAAAATCGCATGCTCTCAGAAGCTCATTTCCTCCCCGGGAAGACAGGTGTTTTGTTTGGATGAATATTTATATACTTTCGGGGCGGATTGGGGTGAGGAATGCAAACTGAGGGCAGAGCAGAATTGTTTGAGCAGTAAAGAGGATTTTTAGAGACTATGTGGGGAGAAGAGAAAGGAAGAGATGCAGACATATTCTGGTTGCTGCTTCTGTCTTGGCCTTTTGGCAATTCCTTGACCACTCCGTGACCTTTCACACCCCTGGGCCTTTGCTTGAGCTGCTCCCTCTACTTGGAATGCCCAGGCCTCTCTTCTTGGTTCAAGACAACTCCTAATCATACTTCAAAGCCCACTCTACATTCTCCAATTAACCCTTTCTAGGTTTCCACTCAACTCTGAAAAGATTGCCTCAGAGGTGAAATTAAGGAAACAATTCCATTCACCATTGCATCAAAAAGAATAAAATACCTAGGAATAAACCTACCTGAGGAGTCAAAAGACCTATACTCTGAAAACTATAAAAACACCGATGAAAGTAACCTATATGTGTACAGAATTTGAAAAAACGTGTATAACTGAATCACTTTGCTACACACTTGAAATTAACATGACACTGTAAATGAAGTATACTCTAATAAAATTTTCTAAAAAAAGAACAAAAGTTCCTTAAAAAGAAAAACTTTTGGGGCTTCCCTGGGGGCTTGGTAATCCTCCTGCCACTGTAGGAGACATGGGTTCGATCCCAGGTCTAGGAAGATCCTACATGCCATGGAGTAACTAAGCCCGTGTGTCCCAACTACTGAGTCTGTGCTCTGGAGTCTGGAAATCACAACAAATGAGCCCACGTGCCACAACTACGAAACCCATGCTCTACAACAAAGGAAGCCGCCACAGTGAGAAGCCTGTGTACCGCAGCTAGACTGGAGCCCCTGCTCAGCACAACAAGAGAAACGCCTGTGCCGCAGTGAAGACCCAGCACAGACATAAGTAAACAAGATTATGTTTTAAAATGGTATGGGAACATATTAAAACACACACACACACACACACACACACACACACACACAATTGCCTCAGGGCTTCCCTGGTGGCTCAGATGGCAAAGAACCTGCCAGCACTGCAGAAGACCCAGTTTTGATCCCTGGGTCCGGAAGATCCCCTGGAGGATGGCATGGCAACCCACTTCAGTATTCTTGCCTGGAGAATCCCATGGACAGAGGAACCTGGTGGGCTAGAGTCCATGAGGTCACAAAGAGTCGGACATGACTGAAGTCACTTACCAAGCACATAGGCACGCCGGAAGCCTGGCTGAGAGCTCCTTGAGGGCAGAAACCTTGTCTCATTCAACAGTGTAGCCCTAGGCACATCTGCTGCGGTCAGGCACCTGCGGTGACCACACTCTGAGCAGCCTCATCTGCAACTATGGGCTCCTCCCTTCGGAGCAGGCCTGCCTTCAGCAGAAGGTTAGTATTTGAGCAACTGCGACTGTTTCTCCTGTTCGATAGGAGTGCCACGGCCTCAGCCTGCTGCTTGGGGGACTGGCAGGCCGCCCAAGGAGCTGGAGGAGGATGAAAAGGGCCGCCCTGATGGCCTGGTGCCTCCTGAAAGCAGTGTTCTGAGGGGAAACAGTTGTCACAAGGCTTCTGATCATCGTCCCTGCGTGGGGCTGGCTTTCATGTCTATGATCACGCCGGCCCCCTGAGGCTGCGCTGGTGGTGGGAACACAGGGCTGGCGGGGCAGCTGGATCACAGCAAAGACCGCCAGCCTCCCGCCAGGCCCAGCTGTCTGTCTGCAGGGCCCGGAATCCAGACTCTGTGTGCAGTGTGGCTTCCACCAGCTCCCCGCCCTCTCCTGCCTCTTGCCCCTCCATAAAGTAAGTGGCTAAACTGTGAAGAGGTACAAGGATTCTCACTCACTCATTCATGCGTTACTAAATTCTCTTCTCAACCTGGTAGCCAGGGGGATTCTGTTGAATGACCAGATCCCTCCTCTGTTCAGAAGCCACTACCCTCAGAGTAGAAATCAAAGCCCCTGAAGTGGCCTTTGAGGCAGGAACTGGGCTGGTAGTGCCCTCTCCTGGGAAGCCCACCCCTGGTCTCAGCCACACCGACCTCCTGGCTGCTTCTGCGCTCCGCACACGGGCCAGCTCTTGCTTCAGCAGCCTCTGTTCACACCCCCTTCACCTGGGACATGGTTCCCTCACACGAGACCCTCCTGCCCTCACCTCTGGCGAGCCCTTAAATGCTACCATCTTTAGAATCTTTCTCTGATCACTCTGTTCTATTTTTAGCCCTCCCCCAGCATTCCCAGTCTTCTCTATTTTACACACACATATTATGTGTAGTCTGTATATATATATACACACACACCTATCTCCTTAAGTTTTCTGTAGCATTTGTTGCCTTTTAAAGGCCTACATATTTGCTTGTCTATCTATTTATCAGAATTAAAAGGACACCAGGGCAGGAGTTTTCATTTATTTTGTTCATTTACCAGCTGTCTGACCTTACAGAAGCCATGCAACCTCTATGCGTCAGTTTCCTTGTCTGTCAAGTGCAGGAGACTGTCCCCACAAGCTCACCTCACAGCGCTGTGAGAGGACCCCACACAGCGTATGTTAAGGGACAGACCCCTGCACAGACACCGGCCATGCAAACCCAGGACTCCCGTCACCGGAGGCTCTGCCTTGCTCCTCTGACTGAGGGTGCGTTTCAAGTGGAAGAGGTGCTGGTACTTCCTGCTGTGGGCTCTGCCCCTCTCCACCCAGTTGCTTTCTCTTGGCCATGCAGGTCAGGTCGGGCGCACTCCTGGAAGCAGCCCTGGCCAAAGGCGGACGGTGGACGGGAGCGGGAGAATGTAGTCCAGCTCCCTGCCCCTCCAGCATGGCTTGACGTGAGCCCGAAGCCCCAGCGGCACATGGCAGGAACCTGCTCGGCAGTGAGCCTTTTCTTTAATCCCTCCCTCCGCAGCTTCCCCAACAAGGGCTTCCTGGGGTCACCAGCTAATAAGTTGCTTCCATTCGAATCCTTGTCTCAAGGTCTGATTCTGGTGAATCCAACCTGAGGCGAGCGGATTCCTGGAAGGTCTGCCTAGAGCACCTAAATGTGCCCCCTCTCCCAGCCCAGCCAAGCCTGTCCACCACGACAGTTGTCTCTGTGGTTTTCTTAAAAGTGCCTTTTGAGTTTCCCTTTGAGAAAGAGAGAGACCGACCCAAAACTGGAATCACAGAGCAGCCTACAGCCGATGGGCTAGAAACAAGATGTCCTTGGGAGCAATTTACATTCCAAGCTTCACTCCTGAAGCCAGAAACCTGTAGACACAGCTCTTTCTGGTTGTCTACACTCCATCGAATGAACTATTTTTGTAGAGTGGCTTGTGCATGTGTGTGTGTGTGTACTGGGCGGGGGGTGGGGGGGGGGGGCGGCGGGAATTGTGACTGGGTAGGATACTGGGTAAGAGCTTTAAGTCTTTGGAGCTAGATAACCAATAATCACAGTGAATTTTCACTCAGTACATACTGTGTATCTGGACCATGCTGAATGTGTTTGTTACTTGTGAGATTTTTCTAAGCTTTCCTTGTAGCTCCATGGGAGACTGTATCAGGCAGGGTCCTGATGGGAAAGAGGAGGTCCACACATTATGGAGAAAGTCAGGAGAGTTTAACAAAAGAGGCAGGGAAACTAATAGGGATGATGAAGCGCCTAAGTTCAGCAGCTGTGGGCCTGAAAAGGAGTACAGAGAGAGTGGCTGAAGCTCAGGAGAGGGCTGCCTGCCAGGAGCTGTGGCTTCGATGGAAGGATGTGGCCAAATTGCAGGGAGGAGACAGGGCAAACACCCCAGTGGGGGATGGGCAGCATGCCCTTGGACCCAAGCACCCCCCCTCCTCCCGCCCTCCGGTCTCCCATGCGCTGAACCCAACTGTTCAACAGGGGACAAGGGAGACTGAGGGCTAGTTCTTAAAAGCCAGTGTCCTGGGCCATAGGGCAGGGGAAGAACGCTGGAGAGCAGGGCTGCAGGGAAAACACACGTCCAGTAGAGAGAGGAGCTGTGACTGCCACTCCCACGCAGGACTAGCTGAGTGTGAGGCGCAGGGCTCAGTCCAAAATGAAAATGCACACCCCCCCCCCCACCCCCCCCCACCCCCCCCCCCCCCCCCGTTAAACAGTTATTGAGAATTTCAAGACAGTGACAGGAGAAAATTAAACCATGTCACGTGCCCCTGGAGCCAACCTTGTTCCCTCGTTTACCGATGGAGAGACTGAGACACAGAGCAGTAAGGTGCTTTATCTAAGGCAGTTATACTTGGGCTTCGAGTCCTGGCTCTGCCCTTCTAGCACAGAGCCTCAGACAAAACACTTTCCTGCCCTACAGGAGGGTCTCAAGACATCTGACTACCATAGAGGCGTTGCTAAGAACAAGGGGGATGAAAGCTGGCTAGCCAAGCAGAGACTCTGAGAGCTGTCCGAGGTGCTGGTATGCCATTGGGCTCCCTGGGCCGCCCGAGTGTCTCTTGGATGTCTAGGAAGGCAACAGCTTTTAAAATAGCCTATTTCCACTCCCAGCCTGTCTCTGGGCTTCTCTGTGTCAGAACACAGAGATGTGAAGTGTTATTGTCTGGAGTGTGCGATGTGGTGAGCTGGAAAGAGCACAGCAATGGGAGTCAGGAAATGGAGGTTTAACAAAGGCAGTGTTGGCATCATCTCATCTCATCCCCACAGCCATCCCTCAGGATGAGGGGACCCCAGCCTCTGGAATCTAACACCTGATGCTCTCACGTGGATCTGATATCATAATAGAAGATATAAGTGCACAATAAGTGCAATGTGCTTAAATCATCCCCAAACCATTCACCATCCCCCCAACCCTGCTGGTCCATGGGAAAACTGTCTTGCATGAAACCAGTCCCTGGTGCCAAAAAGGTTAGGGACCGCTGCTCAGAAGTACCACTGTAGCCACATCACAGGCTTGACTGAACACTCTCTACTAGGCAGGCTTAACCACTGCACAGTTACTCTATCGTATAAGCGTTGTTATCATCCTCACTCATGGACAAGGAATCTTAGGGTAAGAGACAGTCACCACTGCAGTAGATCCCATGATGCTTGCTCTGTGCACAGGGAAAGCTGAAAATGCTGGAGCTGATGCCCGTGGAAACAGCGCTCAATCAATGACAGGCTGGGGTTGGAAGGACAAACACCCCTGTGTCCTCACTTTGAGGTTGGGATGATGCTGAGGTATGTTCTGCAGTGTCTTCCAGGGTCCTTCTGTGGGCTTAAGCTCCAGTTGCCAACAGTGGGATCTGGCTTGCTACCACACCCTCTGCTGGTGTCCTTTGCTTCCTCTGTCTCACTTTCTGTCTCAGCCAACCTCTAAGGTGACCCCCGTGACCTCCACCTCCTGGTATTCAAACTCGAGTAGCCCCTCCCACACTGTATCGGAGTTGGTTTGTGTGACCAATAAAGTGGAACAAAAGTGATGGTACGTATGGCTCCTGTCTGGAGATCTCTGGCTCTCTCTCTCTCTCCCATCACTCACTCTGGGGAGAACCTGCTTCCATATCATGGAAAGCACTATGGAGAAGCCAATATTGTGAGGTGCTGAAGCCCTCAGCCAGCAGCCTGCGAGGATCCCAGAGCTGCCCAGAACTATGAGAGTGAGCTTAGCGGTGAACCTTTAGCCTCACTTGTTATCCAGTCACTAAGTCATGGCTCACTCTTTAAGAGCCCATGGACTACAGCAGCCAGGCTTCCCTGTCCTTCACCATCTCCAGGCGTTTGCTCAAACTTATGTCCTTTGAGTTGATTTGGCTATCTAACAATCTCATCCTCTGTCGTCCCCTTCTCCTCCTGCCCTCAATCCTTCCCAGCATCAGGGTCTTTTCCAATGAGTCTGCTCTTTGCATCAGGTGACCAAAGTATTGGAACTTCAGCATCAGTCCTTCCAGTAAATATTCAGGGTTGATTTCCTTGAGGATGGACTGGTTTGATCTCCTTGCAGTCCAAGGGACTCTCAGGAGTCTTTTCCAACACAATTTGAAAGCATCAGTTCTTCGGCACTCAGCCTTCTTTATGGTCCAACTCTTATAGCCATACATGACTACTGGAAAAACCATAGCTTTGACTAAACAGACCTTTGTCAGCAAAGTGGTGTCTCTGCTTTTTAATATGCTGTTTAGACTAGTCACTCCAGGGGATCTTCCCGACCCAGGGATCGAACCCAGGTCTCCTGCATTGCAGGCAGACGCTTTAACCTCTGAGCCACCAGGGAAGCCCTCTTCCAAGGAGTAAGTGTCTTTTAATTTCGTGGCTGCAGTCTCAGTCAGTTCTTCAAATCATCAGCTCTGGCTGACAGTTTGATCAAAACCGCATAAGCAGCCCTGAGCTAAACAACTTCCAGATTCCCAACCCTCAGAAACCATTAGATAATAGACACTTGTTGTTTGACACTGCTAAGTTTTGAGGTAATTTGTTATGGTGATTGTTAACTAATACACTTTCTTATTCCACTATGAAGGTTTCCTGAATTCAGTTCTCAAATGAACTATGTAAACTTGAATCCTCATTTCAGCCTTAGTTCTCAGAGGAACCCAAACTCAGACCTCTACCCAAGGGCATCTGCCTGGTAAGTGGAGAAGCCAGGATTCACACCCACAGTATGCGAAGTGACAGCTCAAGGGTTCACAGCTGCACGTGTCAGCCACTCTTAGCTGCAGCCTACAAGCACCTCGGTTACAGGGACCCTATCGTCTATAGGAGCCTATAATCTTGGCCCCTTTAGTGGCCTCCACACCCAGCTCAGTGCCTTTCACACATGAGGCGCTCAGTATATGTTCCTGCCCTTGATTATGGATGTTTGACTTCAGAGCATAGCTCTCCTGTTTCTATCGAGATTTAAGTATCTGAACTAAGGATTTAGGCTGTGTTCAAATCCTGATTCTGGAATTCACTACCAGGGTGACTTTGGGCAAGTTATTCAATCATTTTGAACCTTTCTTCCTCTATAAAATGGGGTGATATGGAAACTACCTCACTGAGATAATGGTAAATAACTGAAATAAATGTGTGTATCAGTTCAGTTCTGTCTCTCAGTTGTGTCTGACTCTTTGAGACCCCATGGACTCAGCATGCCAGGCCTCTCTGTCCATCACCAACTCCTGGAGCTTGCTCAAACTCATATCCATCGAGTCGGTGATGCCATCCAACCATCTCATCCTGTTATCCCCTTCTTCTCCTGCCTTCAATTTTTCCCAGCATCAGGGTCTTTTCCAATGAGTTGGTTCGTCACATCAGGTGGGTGGCCAAAGTATTGGAGCTTCAGCTTCAGCATCAGTCCTTTCAATGAATATTCAGGACTGATTTCCTTTAGAATTGACTGGTTTGATCTCCTTGCAGTCCAAAGAACTCTGAAGAGTCTTCTCTAACACCACAGGTCAAAAGCATCAATTCTACAACACTCAGCTTTCTTTATGATCCAACGCTCACATCCATACATGACTACTGGAAAAACCATAGCTTTGACTAGACAAATGTGTGTATAGTCTTGGTCAACACCCAGCACTTAGGAAGTGCTGTATCAGGGTCTGTGTGGCCAGGAGCATTTCAGATGCGTCTCCACCCTCCCATCTTCAGATGGCACACAACTCAAATAACTATTGATTTGGTAGATGACTTTGAGAGACACGAGACCTGATTTCTTTCAACTCCCAGAGCCCCTTGGGGACCCTTACCAAACATGTATAACTTAGAACAAGGTCTCACCTCACCCAGATGATGCAGAGAGCAAAGCTCCTTGGGAGTGGGAAGGGAGATGCAGGGTCTGGGGGGGTGGGGAACACACTCTATGAACTTCATTTTTAAAAATTTTTTTTGCCAAGAATGAATCCTGGCTGCCTTCCCAGCAGGTGCTCAGTAAATACACATGAAAAATGGATTGGAAAAATGCCAGGATGAACATCACTGCCTTGAAAACAGGGGTGCATTTTACATAAAACAACATCTCCTGGGAACAGTCACACAGCATCACTCCTAAACACGTATCTAGCTGCCCTTTTCTCCTCTACCTTCTGAACTGATGACCACAACCCTTGGCTGGTATTGATAACTCTACCAGAGACCCCGAAGGCACCATAATTCATATTCATCTCCCATGGTGGGTTAAGAATATTGGCCCATTTACGCCCTAATTATGCTAATTAAGTAATTTTTTTTCAAAAAGGAGACAGTTATTACCTTCAGTTTGACAGCATCTGACTCCATTAGCAGTCACAGCTGCCAGCATCGTGGTGCTGATTAGTTACCTCGAGTTGCTTAGAGAAAGTCAATTATCATCAGGGCGCACCCACAGTGTCTCTTGGACTATGGCGGCGTCGGACTCAATGGCTTCAACAGTGAGCCACAGTCTAGGGAGATGAAGCCACAGTCGGGGGGTCACCAGCTCTGACTGTGGTTTAGGCAAAGGCAATGCAGTTGGCCTGGCACGCTGGGGTCCACGGAGTCACAAAGAGTAGGACATGACTTGGTGACTAAACAACAACAATGCAGTTGGAGCAGGAGGCCACTAGAGTGGACGTCAAGACAGCTGTGATGGCTGGTCTAGGATCAGAGGAGCCATGGTGACCGGAAGTCCCCTTTCCCCCAATCCATGTCGCTTTCCATGGTCCTGAAACACTCTGCACTAGGGCTCATGGTTTCACCTAACCCTGGGCTCCTGGTTCGGGAAACTCAAGGACAACTATCCCCACAGCTCATATCTTTTATTTTTTAAACTCTTTATCTCTTAATACACATTTTTGTCATTTTTTATGCTGTCACCGATTAGTTAGGCCCGTGTCTTTTTAATAATTCACAGGAGTGACTCCATACACCGTTGACAGTTCCATAATGCTTCTGACAGTTAACACACTTTATTTTTGTCTCTGAGAGGCTGGGAGGGGAGCTCGTGTGACCTTAGCTGCCTTCTCCAAGGTTCTGCTTTTGAGCAGTGGGTGCACTTGGGGGAGGGTGAGGATGAGGCCTCCAGAAACACTGACTTACACTTTAGAGAGTTGAGGGCAAAATTCTGATGAGTGCCGCTGAAGGGACAGGAACGGGGGGGGGGGGGGGGGGGGTGGCGGGGGAGACCTTCAGCAGAAAATGGGAACCAAATCTGCCAGTGCCTCCTGAGGCACAGTGCCATCAGAACTGTGCCCTCCCACGGGAGTTCCCTGGAAGCCCTGTGAACTTCCTGGCCATCCCCCTTATTTAGGCTAAGATGTTGGCATAACTTTAAGCAAAGAGAAAAGGAGCCTGCACAGACAGCTGTGCTGAGATCAGGAGCCAGTGGAAGGGGGACCAGATGGGGTGGGGGGAATGGGATGGGGGGGTCATGGGGGGCAGGAAATGGAGAGCATGTGAGTTGGAATTATTCCAGGCACCAGAATGCACTTGCCATTCACTGGACTTCCTTTAAGTATGTCCTTGATTCCCCACCTTTGGCATGACTGCTCTCACTCAATAGACCAGATAACACTCACTAAGCTTTGCTAGGTGCCAAGTTCTGTTCTTGTCACTTTCCATCTGTGAGCTCTTTTAAACTTCCCGACCATTCTGCAAGTACTGTTATTGTTATTGTTTCCATTTTACAGATGAGAAAACTGAGGTCCAGCTAGTTAAGTGGGGAAAGTTGGATACAAATTTGGCCCTAAAGTCTGAGCCTCTAATTACTCTTCTGTGATACTCCAAATTCCAAGTTGCTGGGCACATCAGGAGAATATTTGGGATATTTCTACGTCAGTGTTGGACTAGCCACGCGGCACCTAATAGTTAAGAAATTGCCTCCCAATGCAGGAGACATAAGAGACACGGGTTTGATCCTTGGATTGGAAAGATCCACTGGAGAAGGGCATGACAACCCACTCTAGTATTCTTGCCTGGGGACAGAGAGGCCTGGTGGGCTACAGTCCTTGGGGTTGCAAGAGTCGGACAGGGCTGAAGCGACTTAGCACACACGCACGCTGCCTCAGCATCATGTAGCCCTCCACTGGCTCAGATCACTTCATGCGGAGGACTGGGGCAGAGCAAGTTCCCAGCACCGGGATGCTGGGGGGAAGTGGGACTCGAGAAGCCTGGGGTAGGTACCTTTTTTCACCCCTGCAGGCTTTATGGGGAAACAGTGGAAACAGTGTCAGACTTTATTTTTGGGGGGTCCAAAATCACTGCAGATGGTGATTGCAGCCATGAAATTAAAAGCTGCTTACTCCTTGGAAGAAAAGTTATGACCAACCTAGATAGTATATTCAAAAGCAGAGACATTACTTTGCCGACTAAGGTCCATCTAGTCAAGGCTATGGTTTTTCCTGTGGTCATGTATCAATGTGAGAGTTGGACTGTGAAGAAGGCTGAGCGCTGAAGAATTGATGCTTTTGAACTGTGGTGTCGGAGAAGACTCTTGAGAGTCCCTTGGACTGCAAGGAGATCCAACCAGTCCATTCTGAAGGAGATCAACCCTGGGATTTCTTTGGAAGGAAGGATGCTAAAGCTGAAACTCCAGAACTTTGGCCACCTCATGAGAAGAGTTGACTCATTGGAAAAGACTCTGATACTGGGAGGGATTGGGGGCAGGAGGAGAAGGGGACGACCGAGGATGAGATGGCTGGATGGCATCACGGACTCAATGGACCTGAGTCTGAGTGAACTCTGGGAGACAGTGATGGACAGGGAGGCCTGGCGTGCTGCGATTCATGGGGTCGCAAAGAGTCGGACACGACTGAGCAACTGAACTGAACTGAACTGAAGGCCTTCCAGGGACTGCTTTTACAGACCTCATCCAGCCCTTTCCTCCGTCTCTGGCCACCGCCCTGGGCCTGGGTCTCCACAGAACCTTGTCTTGCACCCTGGAGGTGCAGGCACAGAACTGTTGAGAAATAGCTACCCAGATCTGGTGGCCACAGCTTGATTCCCAGCAGCCGTGGCAGGGGAGTTGCTGGGTCATTTACAGCCGGGAAGCCCTCCAAGCCACCAGCGACTGTTAACTGCTTCTGAATGCACCACTCAAGGCCAGCTCCCCTCAGCTCCCCTCTGTCCCCGGGGGAGGGGCCATGGCTTTTAAAGAGGCGTTGGGGTGGTGGGGGAGACAGTATGGTGTCCTGGGGCACCTATCCTCCTGCCTGGCCAGCTGACTTAGGGTCCATCACCCTCCCCTGGGCTTCTCTGTGGAGAGCAGAGAGATGGGGCTGCTCCAGGTCTCCCTGCTGGGGGTCACAGAGGATGGAGCAGGGTAATAACCTGCACTGGGGCGCTCATCCCCTTGTCTGCAAGCTCTGTCTCGGGGCCCACAGCCAAATGTTTTCTTTCATTCTAGACCCCCAGGGCCGTGCATGCAGGTAAGTGCTGCATAAACGTGCCGTCTACAGAATCACACGCCATTCCTGATTACCACTATTAATATTTATCACTGGCTGAAAGTCTACTCTGAATAAGGCTGTTTCAGCATCACTGCCTCTGGGAAGGTCTCCATTTTACAGATAAAGAAACAGGATGAAAGGAATTAAGCCACCTGTCCCAGATCTCACTGCTCCGATGGCCAGAGCCTGGAGTCCAGCCTAGGTCCAGCTAGCTCTGGAGCCGAGCCCCTCAGCTTCTGGTACACTAGGATTAGACTCACAGCTGCTGCTTATGGAGCAGACTTCTCAGCAGGCCCCCCTCCCAGGAAGTTTATAGATACTATTTCACTGAATCTTTGCAACAGCCCATGTTATGGGGGAGGAAACAGACTGGAAAGAAAGAAGTCAATTGCGCAAGACCACAGAGGGCCCAGAAAAGAGGGAGTCGGGTTTGCAGCCCACCTCTGGCTGTATCATTTGTATCAAAATTTGATGTATCTTGTATACATTTGATGCAAATGTATCATTTTGACCACCATACTGCCCCTCCCCCATACTCCCCACTCCAAATAAAGTTGGGACACACAGGGGAAAAGCCTTCCAGAACACCCAGCATAAGCCAAAGGCTCTCCCGGCAGCCCACCACCCCCCACCATGGGCTGTGCTGGAGTTGTGCAAACCTGCCTCTCCCTACAGCGGCAAGAGGTAGAAATTGGGGTCAAAGTCTGTGGCAGGAGAGGAGCGAATGCAAGATGACAGCCCCGTGGCCGGCGGGCCTGCGGGCAGGAGGGAATGGAAGTGGGTTAGCGTCCAGGGCAGCGCTGACCCACTTTGGGGCTCGTTTCCTCTCTCTAAGCCTTGTTCAGGCTTCTCCTCCCCTGTCTGTCAGGACTGGGTGAGTGGGCTTGCCCTCACCCACAGAGAAGCCAGGGACACTGGGTTGATCCTTCTCTCTTTGCCTCTCTTGTGGAAAGCACGTGCCTGGTACCCTTGGCGCCAAGGAGACCTGCCTGAGAGATTTCAGCACGCCCATCTGAGCAGGAACAAGGGGCTGGCTCCATGGGCCCTGGGAATCCATTGGGCAGCCGTTACAAACCAGTGGTTTCTCTCTGAACATCCACAAGAAGAAGATCTCTCAAAGACAACCGTGAAAACTCCTGCCCTTGATTAAGCACCCCTGTGTGCTGGGAACTTGATGCAACTCATATAGAATCTGCAATGAATGCAGAGACCAGAGTTATATCCCATTTTCCCATTACAGATGAGGAAAGCAAGGCTCAGAGAGGTTCAGCAACTGTCCCAGGATCACACAGTATGTCTGTTAGAGCAGACTGCTGGCTTTTCTGTCTCCAGGGCCCCCCAGCTATCCCCTCTGTCCTGAGACTTGCCAGGTCTCTACTCCAGAGTGGTGTTTTCCCAATCACAAAGAAATCTGTTAAAAATACAGGGTTCCCTAGAAAATCCTGAACTGGCAAGTCAGGGATGGGCCATGGGAAGCCAGAGCTTTTAGAAGTTTCCGGTGGGGTTGGGAGCCCCACGCTGATCAGAACGTGGAAGGTGAGCTCTAGGGCGCGGTCCTAGTAACTGCAGACTGGGTTTCAGGCTGCCTTTACCCGGTTTGCTTCAGCTGGATCGGGAGTCCAGGAAACCAAACGCGCGGCGAAACTGCTGGGACGTGAGGGAATTTGTTGTCTGAGCGCCAGACCTCTTGAAAGCTCTTGTTTTGACCCCAGCAGGCGGGCCTCAGATGAGCATCTCTGCCTGGGCCCGTGTGCCTGGAGCGGCCATGGGTCAGGTGAAGGCAGCAAGGAGGGGCTGTTTTTGCAGCTGCTGCCCTGAACAGCACCCCCGAGGCCCCATCTGGCCTGTGGACTCTGTCTCCTGGCTGGGGGGGGGGGGGGGGTCACTTATGGTGAGGCAGCCAGGTGTGGCGCACAGTAGGCCCTCAACAAGTCACAGCACTGGCTTCCACTTGCCCAAAGTGGAAACCGACTGGTCCCTGATTCCGGCTATGCCCCAACAGCCCTGCCTCCCGGCCGCTGCCCCTGTCCCCCCGTGCAGCCCACACCCTGCCACCTTGCCTCACTCACTGCCGTCCAGTGGCTCCGGCCTCCTCTGTGTAGTCCACACACACCCGGGGAGTTGCATCTGCTCTTTCCTTTCCTGACCATGTTGCTGTCTCCACCGTGCCTGGCTGGCGCCTTCTCCTGGTGGTGTCTCCTTCAGAGCAGTCTTTCCTGACCACTGTCAGGAGCAGCCCACCCCCAGGCTTAAGACTCAGTATCTCAGGCCACTGACCCCTTCCTAGCAAGCAGCACTGTCATTGTTCTGCTTACTTCCAGGTGGATACATTAAGGTATATCCTCCACACAGCAAGAATATGCATCTAGCGTGGTGGCTGGCTCATAGTAGGTGCTCCACAAGGTTTTATTTAGTGAGTTAATGAACAGTTAACAAATGATCCCCAACCCGCACCTCTAACTGAAGGCCTTCCCTCCTGCTCCTGGCCCCCTGCCACTACTAGATCTTTTGAAAATGGAAGATGAAAGGGACTGACAGAGTCACAGTGAAAAGATGACTTTAACAAAATGTAAAGAGAAATCTGGGCAAGGGCAATCTGGTGAAAGTCTCCAAGCCCATCCAGACAGACACGCCGAGGCTGTGACAAAGACCTCCGTCCAAACCAGGAGCGTGAGAGCCAGTGCTGCCGGAGCAAGAGGCTGGGCAGAGGGGCCCACCAGGCTGGGGTCAGGGGAGCCCCCGCCCCCCAGGAAGGCCTTCAGCCCGTCCCTGCCGGTGGACCAAGCCCTGAGTCCCAGCAGGGCTGACCACGGGGGCCTGCTGCCTGCTCCCTGTGTGTGCTCGCTGCTCTTAGCCACCCCGCCTCTGCAGGGCCTGCGTGGCCAGCCTCAGCTCCACTGGAGGCCCTGGCAGTGCTGGCCCACGTGGGGGCCCCTGTGTTTCTTGACCGGGTCAGAATGACCGTATCTGAGACGAGAACACCAAGAAGATGATGAAATGATGGAAACATCTCAGGGGGAGAAAAGCCAAACAGCTCCTAGGAAAAGTCAGCATGTGTGGTGCGGGGTGTTTGTGTGTGTGTGCGTCTGTGTGTGAGGTGGTGTGTGTGTGTGTCTGTGTGATGTGTGTATGCATGTGTGTGTGTGGTGTGTATGGTGTGTGATGTGTGTGTATGATGTGGTATGTGTGGTGTGTGATGTGTGGGTGTGATGTGGAGTATGTGGTGTGTGCTATGTGTGTGTGTGTGTGATGTGGTGTGTGGTGTGATGTGGTGTGTGGTATGTGATGTGTATGCGTGTGAGATGTGGTGTGTGATGTGTGTGGTGTGTGATGTGTGTGTGTGATGTGTGTGGTGTGTGTGTGTGTGATGTGGTGTGTGTATGATGCATGATGTGGTATGTGGTGTGTGTGATGTGGTGTGTGGTGTGTGGTGTGTATGTGATGTGTGTGTGATGTGGTGTGTGTGTGATTGTGGTGTGTGATGTGTGTGTGTGATGTACTGTGTGGTATGTGTGTGATGTGTGTGGTGTGATGTGGTGTGTGGTGTGTGTGTGATGTGTGTGTGTGTGATGTGTGTGGTGTGATGTGGTGTATGGTGTGTGTGTGTGTGATGTGGTGTGTGGTGTGTGTGATGTGGTGTGTGGTGTGCGGTGTGTGCGATGTGTGTGTGATGTGTGTGTATGATGTATGATGTGGTGTGTGGTGTCTGTGTGATATGGTGTGTGTGATGTGTTTGTGTGTGTGTACAGGTGCACATGCAGGCACATTTCCCTTAGAACTTCTCATTTCAAGTCTGCCCGTTTAGAAGATCTTCCCAGCCTGATTCTCTGCTAACACCTCTCTCAACGCTCAGCACCTGGTCTGCAGGGCAGACTATGTCACGATGTCCTTCCTGTTCCGGCAGAGGGCCTGTGTCCAGCAAAGGGTGGACAAGTTGGACCCACGCACCGCAGCACTGGGCAGGTCGACTGTCTCCCTTCTCTTCCCCATGTTGTTGTTCAGTTGCTCAGTCGTGACTGACTCTTTGCAACCCCATGGACTGCAGCACACCGGGCTTCCCTGTCCATCACCAACTCCTGGAGTTTGCTCAAACTCATGTCCATTGAGTCGGTGATGCCATCCAACCATCTCGTCCTCTGTCTTCCCCTTCTCTTCCTGCCCTCAATCTTTCCCAGCATCAGGGTCTTTTCTAATGAGTTGGCGTGTGAGTGTGAAGGGGGAGCCCAAGCCAGCTTCTCCCCAACAGCCACGAAGAGGCAGAGTGGGGTGGGGTCTGAGTCTGAAGTCGGGAGAGAAAAAGAAGTCGATGGAGGGAGGCTGTTGACTCCCTCTGAGCAGCCAGCCAGCTGTTCAAGAGAACCCAGCAGTGGTCACCCCTCCCCAGCTGATACCCGTCCCCCAGCTCCCTCGTGTCCTTCCCTCTCCAGTTTCACCAAGACTCACGTGCTCGGCTCAGGTCCCCCCTTCAGCCTCACACTTAACCTCACTGGCTGGGCCAACATCTGCTCCAGGAAGGGAGCGGCCGGCAGAGCTGGAAGGTGGAGGTGTGCCTGGGGGAAGGCAAACAAGGAAGGGGAGAAAGGGTAAAGTGTCCTCAGACACCTCCTCTGGGCTTGGTGCCTGGGGAGTGCTTGCACCCAATCCCTGGCTTTCTTTTTACAGGCTTGCCGTCATCAAACCCTTTCTATAGCAGACACCCTGAGGTCCAGAGAGGTGGAGGGGCTTGCCCACAGTCACCAAGCAAGAAGACAGCACATGGCTAAGACCTGAGCCTCTGAATCCTAGGTCCCATGCATATTTCATTCTGCCACATTTCTCTGGGCCTCAGTTTACCCATCTGTAAATGAGGTCAGAACAGATAAGAGAGGATAAACAGGATTATCTTGCATGATGACTCTGGTCTGCCATTAGGACTGCCTGACCACCATGTTGAGAATTCTGAGCCCAGGCTGGGCTCAGTGGGAAGGAGGTCAGTCATCCACTAGCAACGTCTGCCCTGGCTCAGGAATTGTGGGTTGCAGCACGCGTCTTCTTATGGAGCTGACCTCTAACGGTCCTGCCAGCTCTGATGTTTTGGTGCTAGAATGAGTAAACCCTCACCCCCAGTGGCCTTGGGTAAGTCCCTGCACACCTCTGACGCTCAGGTTCTCCCTAGGCCCGGCCTGGGAACGCCTTCCACCAGCCCCTTTGTGAAGGATGGAGCCAGCTGCTCGGCCTCCCTCGACTCAACCTCTGCCTTTACCTTCAGCCTTGAGCAGCTGTTGCCTAGCAACAGGGGGTGGGAGGCTTGGAGGGGTTTGTAGAATCCCAGAGTCTGGGCAAACATTCCGCCTATCTCCCACGTCCCAAGCATGGGCCTTGGAGACCCGGAACCATCCCCGTGAGGGTCCCCAGAGCTGGGGCCTAGGACAGGCCATATAGCTGCTGTGGACTCGACCTGCTGCAGACTAGGGGCTCATGGCTTCACCTTCCTGAGCGGAGTGTCTTTATGTAGAACACTGAGATGACTCACCCAACCTGGCTGAGGCATGGGAAGGGTTACGAAGACAATGGGTGTGAAGGCGCCTTGGAAAACCTTAACCCTCCAGACCCTCTGCTCCCCTCTGAGGGCTCATGTAGAAACTGAGAGTGGCTCACACATTCATTTCCCTGCCCAGAGATCAAGTCTGGGGTCAAGGTCGGTCTTGAGCCTCTTATTACAGTTCCTGAGAACCACTGTGTGTCAGGCGGGTGCTCAGGACATCAGAGGAGGACTTAGGGCTTGCATCTCCCTCCTCAGGATGGTCCATCCTGGCCTGGCCTGGTCTGATCCTTGCAGCCCAGCCCGGGACCCTGGGCAGGATGGACAGAGGTCCCTCGCCTCGTGAAGAGATGGGAGCAGGGTCGTTAGGTGGGGATCTGCACAGAGGGAGATAATTAGGGATGAGGTCTTCAGACAAAGAGGGGTATAAAAAGACGGGGAGCGGGGAGGGAGCAGAAATGCTGAAGAGAAGAGAAAGGCGGGTAGGGGAGGAGCTGAGGGATGTTGGAGAGAGAAGGGGCCTTAGGGTAGCAGAGAGGGGAGGGGTGAACTGATGCGCGTGCTCCTCAGAAAGTTCTGGGGCCTGGAAAGGGCCATCAACCAGGAGCCAGCAGTGATCCACTCCCCAGGGCTGCCCAGCACCCAGGGGCCAGGGCAGGCATTGAGGGGAACTCCAGTCCCTTTTGCCAGAGCTCTGAAGCCTTGTTGCTGCCAACAGGCCCTTGCTTAGGCTGCCTGGCATCCTGGGAGCCAGGGCCAGGTCTCCACTGCCTCCTCACTCCCTGTATCCCAGAAGGGCAGGCAGAGCTCCCTCGTCCTAGAGGCCCACAGGCTCTCTGAGGTAGGGAGAAGGACCTAGGGTTCAGACCCAAAGCAGACATCCCCTTCGTGACCTCCTTCCCAGTGAATACTCACAAGGTTCTTGCCCTCCTCTCTGCATGGGGAGTTCACTACCCCCAGGGCACCCCACTTTCTCCCAGGCAAGTCCCAGGAAGCAAGGCTTAACTCCACCTAATAAATGAGCAGGAGTTCACTGGACAAGAAAAGGGAGAGGAGGTGCTCTAAGAAGCAGCAGCAATGTCCTCTGGCGGACAGTCACATAGTGGGTTGAAGATTGAAAGAAGACCGCAGCACTGCAGGGAAGGGGCGGGTGGTGTAAAGTGACTCTGGGGAAGGCACCAGGCCCTGTATGGTTCTGGAGACCAAAGAGCAAAGTGTGGGCTTCGAGAAGTCTCTGTCTCTGAAGAAATGGGGAGCCATGGATGGCTTAGGCTGGGAGGTGGCGCTGCTGTTCAGATTTGCATTTTAAGAAGACCCTTCAATCTGCTGTGTAGCAAACAGACAAGAGGCTGCCCAAGTGGCAGCAGGGAGTCCAGGAAGGGAGGAGGCTGCTACGTGATGATGGGGGCTTGGGCTGGCGGCGGGCAGTGTGAGGGTGTGGAGAGCCAGGTGGACTGGAGGCCCATCTGAGAGTAGAGCAGACAGGTCGTGTGGATGGATGGGGCTGGGGCGGGGGCTCGGGGCAGAATTGACTGCTGTCAGACAGAACCACTGACCCACCTCTGGAGAGTATCTTAAAACACTGATTCCTGGGCCCATCCAGGCCTATTGATTCCAGGTCTCTAAGGCTGGGTGCAGAATCTACATTTTTCAAAGGGACATTCAGATTATTCCAGGAATCAGTCCATCCATCATGGGCAATGGCTAGAACCTGGGGTACCCTGAGTCGACTCCCAGTTTTAAGAAGGAAGAAACAGATTTCTGGAGTAGAAAAAAAACAAAAAACGTTTCCAGGATCACACACAGGACTGGTATAGTAGAAATAAGCAGCATTAGACCTCTGCTCTATTATAATTCATGGTTTCCCTTAACTCTGGCCAAGAGCCCTGAGCAGGCTCTGGCGTGCTGGGAAGCATAGACTTTGCCCTTGCAATGACCTTGGTTCAAATCCAGACTTCACCATGCCCTGGCTGGGCCATCGTGGGTAAGCGATATCACCTCTGGGAGCCTCAGGAGCCTCAGGAGTGGCACCTATTTCAGGAGACACAAAATAGGTGCCAAAGATGACCATGGTGTTTGCACAAGGTAGGGTGTCCCAGGTACATGGCAATGTGCTCAGTAAAGGGAAACAATGATTATTAAAGTTCATCCCACTGCACCAAGTACTGGCAGGAGCAGAGACATCTCTGTGAGTTTGTATGTGTGCAAGAAAGAGAGAGAGAGGGAAGGCTAAAACTATGCTCCTTCGGCTCATGACCAATCATGACCACAGTATCTGGAAGCCCACTGTGAAAACCACCCTTCCCTAGGCACTGTTTTGTTCCTTGCCTTCTTGAGCACAGAACTTTGCAGCGGAGGAAATAGAGGCTGGGGGCGGGGCAGGGGGGCGGGGCAGGGGTGGGCGGGTGGGGGACGTGACCTCCCCATGTCCCACCGGCGGTGGAGGCAGAATGAGGAGCCCAGCCCGGCTGTGCTGCACCCCTTCGCGGGTCCAGGGTCTCTGGGTGCTGGTGGGTGGCAGGGCCACGGTCCCCGGAGCGGGAGCACGGACGCCCCGGGGAGCCTGGGGAGGGGGCTGGGCGATGCGCTCGCCATCATCAAGGCGCAATCAGCGCTAATCAGCGTGTTCTTGAAATAGACCCAACTGGATGGGGGAAGCGAGCAGCCGCCTGGGTTTGTATAGCGGCAATCAAGAGGGAGGCAATTTTAGATCTGCGGGAACAACAGCTCTTTGTCCGCGCGCAGGGACTTTGCCGAGCTCTGCGGAGCCCACTGCGGCTTGGAAATAAAAAACACCCCATTGGGGGCTGCAGCTGCCCCCGCCCAGGAAGGGGGGCGTTCAGGCAGTGGGTCCAGCTGCCTCCGGGGTGAAGTCCAAACTCTCCAGCACTTTGGCTGGGCCCCTACTATGTACTGGGTGCACAGAGGGCTGCTTTTTTGGTGACCAGTGGGCTCCATTTTGGGCTTCACAGGTGGCGCTAGTGGTAAAGAACCTGCCTATCAATGCAGAAGACGTAAGAGACACGAGTTCGATCCCAGGGTCTGGAAGATCCTCTGAAGGAGGGCATGGCAACCCACTCCAGTATTCTTGCCTGGAGAATCCTATGGACAGAGGAGGCTGGAGAGCTGCAGTCCATGGGGTCGAAAAGATTCGGACAGGACTGAAGAGACTTAGCGTGCAGGGACAGGGCTCTACTTTACAAGAGGCGTGGCGGGTGGTGGAGGCTCAGTGAGGTGGGGAGTTTCATGGTGGGTCACCTGGCTGGTAAGTGGCTGAGCCGGGATGGAAATCCAGTCTATCCTACGACAGACCTTGAGGCTCTTCTTTTTATGGGGGACCTTCTGACCCTAGGAGACCTTATCCTGAATTAAGCCAACACCCTAAAGGGACTCTCAGGCCTTGAAAATATGTCAAAGCCTGGGGATAACTGGTTCCAGTCTGCAGATGAGGCAAACTGAGGCTCAGAGAGATAGAGAGACTTGCTCAAGGTCATCCAGATGGTGTATGTGGTAGAGCAAGCCTGTGTAGGTGCCCACTCGTGTCTGACTCTTTCCGACCCCATGGACTGCAGCCCTCCAGGCTCCTCTGTCCATGGGATTCTCCAGGCAAGAATACTGGAGTGGGTTGCCATGCCCTCCTCCAGAGGATCTTCCCGACCTTGGGATCGAACCCGCGTCTCCCTCATTGCAGGCTGATTCTATAAGGCAGAGCCACCTGGGAAGCTGAGGAGCCACTGAAAGAGAAACGCCTCTGAGGCCCGCCCACCTGGCCGCCGGCCCCGCCCACCTCAGTTGCCGCTGTTGCCCAGGCGCCTCTCCTTACAGTCCTGGCCCTGCACCTCCAAGACCTCCACTTTGGGATCCCTTCTCTCGCACCGAACGTTAAAGGCCCATGGGGGTCCTCAAACAGCCCGTGGTGAGTCTCCAAGTCGTCCCGGTAGCCCTGGCAAAGTCTGGGGTGGGTTCCGCCTGGGAAGTGGTAGAGCCAGCGCTCAAACCCGTGTCTGTGAGAGGCCAGAGCCTCTTGAAATCAGCAAGCTCTGGGTTTCTCCAAGGCCCCAGCCAGCGCCACAGCCACCAGGAAGCTTTCCCTGCCAACTCCGGGGCTGCCCCTCTGAGTGACGCTTGGTTGTGGAACTGGCCTGGTGGTTGGGTATGGCTGGCTGGAGAACTTCTGGGGTTTTGGTGGCCCAGCATCATTCCCTCTCTCTGTCAGTACTGATGCCCCCAGATTTCCCGTTTTGGGGAGTAACTCCCAGGTTGAAGGTAACCTCCCTGACAGCCAGCGGTCAGTCAGGGGCTCTAACAGGGGTGATGGGCAGGATCTCAAGGGGAGAACACAGCAGGGAGGCGGGGTGCAGACCAGGCAAGAGGCCACAGCAGTGGCCAGGGGAGGGCAGATGGTCCAGGGAAGTGGCTGGAGCAGAGGAAGTGAGTGGATCTGAGAGGTTTCGAGGAGCAAGGTCTGAGGAGACCGGCTGACTGGTGGAATGTGGGGAGTGAGGAGAGAGTCTCACTTGACCCACTGGCTCCACACCCCAGGCATCCCTGACTCCCCTCACAATCCCAGGGAATCCTACCTTCAAAATATGGCCACAATCTGACCACATCCACCCTTGTCTGTCTCCTCACCTCTTGCCTACACGACACTCCTCACTGATCTCCCCACTTCCGCCCAATCCCCCCGACAGCAGCCAGATGGAAACAGAAGTCAGGTTATGTCCCTCTTCTGCTCGGTTGGCTCACATCTACACCAGCCTCCCAGCTGGTGACCTGCCCACCACGTCTCTCACTTCCTTTCTACATGGTCCCCTTGCTCCCCACACTTCAGCCATGCTGGCTTCCTCCTCACTCTGGGAACAGTGCAGATAAGTACTCATCCCAGGGCCTTTGCACATGCTGTTTCCCCTGCCCTGGAACACCCTTCCCCAGACAGGCTCCAGACAGGCCAGACTCCCTTCCCCTTTCTTCTTTCCCTTGCCCTGATCATCTTATTTAAAATTCCAACACCACTCCACACTCCCGGGCCCTCCTGATACTTCCTCCCTATTTTATTTCTAGCCCTATTATTTATCATCCTATACACTGTCTATTTTTACTCTTTAAAATATTTATTGTCATCTTGTAATAACCTACAATGGAAAAGAATCCGAAAAAGCACACACACACACACACACATACACCCACACAACCAAATCATTTTCCTGTACACTTGAAACCTTATAAATCACGTAGACTTCAATTTAAAAAAAAAATCACGATCTGGTCCTCCCATTAGGATGTAAGCACTATGAGGGCAGAGTCACTGTGGGTCCTCAGTCAATATTTGCTGAGTGAAGGAAGTGGTTGGAGGGCGGTGTCATTTACTGAGATAGGGAGGAATGGACTGGTGGGTGTGGGTGCTGGAGGAGATGAATTCACCTGGGAAATTTGAGTCTGAAATGTCCCTATGGGCACCCAGGAGCAGCTTTCAGAAAGCAGTAAAAAAAAAATCTAAGCAAAGACCTTAGTTTCTTCATCTGTAAATTGGGCCGATAATCTCAGCTCCCTCAATGGGTATGTGTGTGGGGAGGGCAGGTCCGTTGAGATACAAGGGCGGCAGTACTTAGCACACAGTCAGTCCTCAACAAAGCATGGCTTCCTTGCTTGTGTGTTTCCTTCTCCCTTCCAACAGCTATGACAAGTTTGTTGTGACAAGTTCACTGTGACAAGCATGAAGCCGCCGGCATGTCCATAAATGTTTGGAGGATTATGTGGCCTGGAGGAGGGGTCCTGACCCCTTTGCTTCTCCCCCTTCCTGAGGTTCAGCTCACGGGGTGCCCAGAGGCCCCAGCAGAGGCTGGAGCTGAGGTTGAGGACCGTGTGCAGTGGCAAATCCCCCCCTTCTCCCTGTCATCATTTCTTCCAACCACATGGGAATCATTTTCCGTTCCCTGTGGGCCTGCATTTGTAACCAACCTCCCAGTGGTGAGGGGAGGATTTTTAAAAATAGCTTTATTGATTTTATTTTTTGGAAGATAAAAGCAATAGATGTTCTTTGTTAAAGGAAAAATTAGACGGTATAGAAAGAAAATTAAAATCAGCCCAAACTTTATCACCCAGAGATAATAATCATCTACATTTCAGGATTTGACCTTCTCATTTCTGTGCTGTGTCTTTGTGTCCCAATGGGTTTGGGGCAGGACCCTGGGGCAGATGGAGCAAGGTGGGGACTATGGGGAGGTGGACAGGTACCAATGCAGGTAACTGGTGTCGGGGCCTGTGTAGTTGCTGGTACGTGGTCAGAGCAAACCCACAGTCTGTCTCACGTGCCACATCAGCGCCTGAGAAGCTGCCTTGCACTCCTCAGATTTTATCATCATTTGTATATTCACCTCACCACAACCCCTATTATATCTTTAATACTTTTCCTGCTTGTCTGAAGCTCTATAAAACAAACACCATATAGCCACTATCTCATTTAACCTTTAGAATAACCAAAAGAGCGAGTTCCTATTATTAGTTCCATTTTACAGATGAAGAGACTGAGGCCCAGGGAGGCAAAATGACTGTCCAAGGCATGGCGTGAGTTCAGAACCAGGATCCAGGTCTCCTGACACCAGCATGCTAAGCAGAGCTACATGTAACAAGAAGCACATTCTTTTCACGTGCCAGACACACACCCTCAACATCCCTGCCAGAGGGGTTGATTCTGTCCATCTGTCCAGTTGCACAGATGAGGAAACTGAAGTCAGAAAGGTGAGGTCATTTGCCTAAGGCCACACACCCAGGGCTGTTGAGAATTGGAGGCAGGTGTGTCTGGCTGCAAACAGGAGCTCTGGACGGGCTGGAATAAGAAGGGTGACTGTTCTGTCACGGGCAGCCTCTTTGTCCCTCATCTGGGCACCCAGAGTGGAGCCTCAGGACCCTCTTGTCTCGATTCCAGTCTGCTCGGGTCCTGACCTCACTGGTCATGGGCTGGACCACGGGGATGGGGGTTGGGTTTAGCAACAGCACCACCTGGTGGCTGATTCTGCCACAAGAGCCCATCTGAGCCCAGGACTCTGGGTGGGAGGGCAGTGATGGAGGGGTGGGGGAAGCCCCCTAGCTCATTCTCCCGCGTTGGAGCCCTGGGTCACCCAACAGTTGCCTGGTATAGAGAAGAAACAGGGGCTCTGGGTTTTGTAAACCTGGCTTTGAATTCCGGCTTAGTCTGTGTGATGTCAGCCAAGCTCCTCCACTCATTTCTCTTGAGTTTGGACTTTGAGTTTTCACATCTGTAAAATGGGTATAAACCGTAGTCGCAGGGTAGTTCTGAGGCTGATGGAAAATACCTGCCTCCCCCCACAGTCACCCACAGATCACGCCCAGACCCTCTTTCAGGCTTCTCCTTAGTCACCTGGCTAGTGGGGCCCAAGCTTCTGTCCAGACCAGGCTAAGAGAGCCTTCCCATTCTAGAAACAGCTCACTTGGGGAAGATACTCAAAAGGAAGGCAGAGAAAATCCACGGGAAAACAAGAAAAGTCGAGTGTTGGCTAGAACTGGTCTGACACACTGGTGGGGCCGGGGGGCTGGGTGGTTTCTCTGGGAGAGCCAAGCTTGTCCCACTCTCTCAAGGTCAAAGTTGCCTGCTGAGTCCTTTGCCCCAGACCCGCCTTGCCCGCCACCTTAAGTGGTCTGCAGTCTGGCTGGCTTCCCCATCACTGCCGGGTGGGCAGGCCCACCTCTGTTCACATTACATCAGGTTCACTTTGCCCACCCAACCCCTGAAAGCACTTCCAAGCGCCCCTCCTCCCCTTCCTCAAGGCTGCGCCCTGCAGGGTGTTCTTCAGAAGCTCGCTTTCCACACTGAGACCCCAAGAGTCCCCCTAGAATGCTAGATGGCTCCAAAGCCCCCCAGTAAAGACCAAGATATTTTTATAGCTCCTGATGCATGCGTGCTAAGTCGCTTCAGTCGTGTCCAACTCTTTGTGACCCCATGGAGTGTAGCCCGCCAGGCTCCTCTATCCATGGGATTCTCTAGGCAAGAATACTGGAGTGGGTTGCCATGTCCTCCTCCAGGGGATCTTACTGACCCAGGGATGGAACCCGTGTCTTTTACATCTCCTGCACTGGCAAGCAGGTTTTTGACCACTAGCGCCACCTAGGAAGCCCAGCTCCTGACGACCTCAGTAACTCTGACTTGCTCTTCAGTGGTCCTCCATTTCCCCCAGTGATCCCCTATTCACAGGAGCACGGGTCCCCTCCGGTACTCTGAACCCCTCCGAACCCTCAAAGGGCTCCATCGCCCACCAATGGCTTCACGCAGCTGTGCTGCCTCCCTAAAGCCCCCAACCTCACTCTTAGGTGCTCAGGGATCCCAGTGGTCCCTTCAAACATCCCTCTTGTCCATCTCAGTGAACCCAGTGGCAGGATATCATTCCTGAGAGACTCTGGAGACTTCCAGAGATCCCAAGTACCAGCAAAGGGGTTTCAAGGCTCCTGAAGACCCTCGGACTTGCCCCGACAGGCCTCCTGCCGTCACTCATCCTTGATGGGCCTGAGTGACCTGTCACTGCTAGTGAGGCACTCAGTGCTTTCCAAAGGGGGAGCGTGGGAAGCATGTGGGCCTTGCAGCCAGGCACCCCGGGGCTGTTGCTCAGCAGCATCCAGTGCTGAGACCCAGGCAGCCTGTGTGCTCATTGGTGGAACGTGACCACCGTGCCAACCCACAAGGGGATTGAGGGAAGGCAATACCTACGGGAGGGCCAGCATGGTGTCCAGCACCAGGGAGGTCTTCACTGCCTACTCACTGCCTGTCCCACAGCGCCCCCCTCTCGGGTAAGCTGAGCACTTACTCGTGGAAGCCCCTGCTCCTGGAAGCACATGTTCTATGTGAGGAGCTGCACCGATGCTGGTTTTACCCAGACCCCTCCCTCTGAGACCCTGGGGAGGGGCCGCTGCACAGGAGCTGAGTGGGTTATAAGAGCCACCCAGAGCTGGTGGGGGAGGGACTCTGCTCTTCGCCGTGTCTCCCCAAAGACTTCTTCTTGCCTCTGCTTTTGCTCAGGCTGTTCCCCATCTCACACGGGCTTCCCTGCCCAGCAAGTTCTTTCCATCTCTCTCCATGCCGCTCCAGTCCCCAGCCCCTGGTTCAGTGCTTGGGCGTGTGGGCCCCGTGCAGACCTGGCAAACAGCGATCCTACTCAGCTCCTCTACTTTCCACGAGGCGTATCTGGTGTCTTTCTTTTTTTTTTTTTTAATAAGTTGTGCAGCTTGTGGGATCTTAGTTCCCAGATCAGGAATTGAACCCTAGTTCCCTGACTTGGACGCTCAGAGTCTTAACCACTGGACCACCAGGGAAGCCCCTGGTGTCATTATTTTTTGGGGGGGGGGGCAAATTATTTACAGTTTCTGAACATTAGTTCCTTGTATTAAGCAATGAGATGAAGAAATCTTACCTGTTAGGTTTGTTGTGGGGCTCAGACGAGGTAATGCCGGCGTGACCCCTGGAACATAGTGGGTGCTCAATAAACTGTCCTGCTCCTGCCCCTGGCACTCCCTGGCACGCTCTGCCCTGCAGTCTCTCCTGCGGGGTGGTTCTGACAGTCCACCTAGCCTGACACTGAGGGCGGTGCCTGTGTGGCTCCTCCCAGTCGCCTTCACGAAGTGGACCTTATTCTAAATGAGAGAGAGAAGGCCAGGAGTTGGCAACCGAGCCTGATTTGGCTCCCTACGGGGTCAAGAGGTGCCCAGGCCAAGGGCTCGCTTGAGTGTTCACAGCCTGAGAGGGTGCCAGGGGCTGAGTACGAGACAGGAGGGTAGAGGGCTTCTGGGGGAATCCCGAGCCGGTCACGTTTCCTCTCTGGGTCACATTTTCTTCACCACTCTACTGACGGCCAAGCCAAGGCCCAGACAAGTGGGCAACCTTGCCAAGGGCCGCACTGCGGAGCTCGACTGGCTGGAGAAGACCGGCCAAGGCAGAGGGCTTCTCCCTCTACGTGCCCCCAGTCTGGAGCGGCACAGGCACCCTTCCGCATGACTAGGAAGGGCAGAAGCACTCAGACAAAGGGCTTTTCCACTTGTCTAAGGACTCCTAGTCCTGGGTCCACGCAGGGAACATGCGGGGTGCTCGATAGAACCCACCGAACACCAAACCCAACCCTGTTTTCCAAAATTTGCAGCCCTCAGCCAACCTGGGGAAACGAATAAACAAAGTGGGGTTGTGGCTGGATTAGAAAGACAACTCTTGTAAAGCACTTAGCAGACAGTAGCCATTCATTGTATGGTGACCACATGAAAGGCAGTGTGGGCTTCTGAAACAGCCCTGGGTGTTTCTAACTGATAAACCCCTCCGTTGAAACAACCGCCCCCAAATATGGAACCTAGACGGTTTTGCAGGAACCTCACGGAAGTCAGAGAACCGGGAGAATCACCCGACGAGTTACAACCACTCCGCCAGGAAGAGCCACAGAGAGTTGGTTCATTTCTTTTAATTTTTAAAAATGAGTAAGCAGACAATCGTGTACCCTTTGAATGCCCCATAAAAACGTGCATTATGCAAAACAGTACAACCTTTTTCAGTTTTTAATAATACTGTAAATATCTCAGAAAGGATGTATTGTTTCTAATGAATATCAAAAAGAGTCACCGTGATGACGTTTCGCCTGCCCCCATGTTTCCCTCCCTGCCCCCCGCCCCAAGTTACCCAGATACTAGTAGGAAATTATAAAAAGCGAAGAACAAAAGCCCTCCCTCCGCCCTGGCCCACGAGTCCCGTTAAGTGAGTGAAGTGTTGAGTGCCACACGAGCAGCACGTCCCCAGCGAGGCAGAGGGGCGGTGCTTCGGTGACCACGGTGGGTGGGGAATCGGTAGCAGCAGAAGTGGGGAGAACCCGCCCCAGCGTATTGTGAGAAGAGCCGAGGGGGGCAGACGCAGGCAGGGGCTCAGCCAGGGCCCCGATCTTCCTGCGTCCATTTCCGGGGTCCACCAGAGCAGACAGGTCAAGGAGATGCCGGGCTGTGTGTGCAAAAGGGGGAGCCCTGGAACCGGACATCCCGACCTGCCTGGGTGGCGGCGGCGCTTGGCCTCTCTCTTAGCAAACGCGGGCTTCAGACGGGGACCGCTGGGGGCCGAGCAGCTGGGCGTTTGGGTGAATCAGACACGCAGGTTTATTCCAGGAAACTAAATCCTCTGTTTGGAGAAGGCTTGCATTGCCACCGCATAAGACTGGGCACGGAAAGTAGAAGGATAAAGGATGCTCCTTGCCTGTCCCCAGATAACTCAGGATCCAAGTCAGAGGCTCGACATCAAAGCCAATTAAGGAAGAAAGGGACCAGCCAGGGAGGCCCGGAGCAGTGCCAGCTGCTGCCCCAGACCCTGGAGCTGTTCAAGGGAGGGAGGGGATGGGAGCCCAGGACTCCACACCAGTGAGCTCTGAGGCTCCTCAGCCCCTTGGCCAGAGAGGCAGGAGGGCCGGCTCCTGGGGAAAAGGTAGAGGAGAAGCCTTGTGAAGATCCCAGGGCTCTGCTGGTGGCAGGAAGGGTGGGCAGGGACCGGGGGGGGGGGGGGGGCGGGTCACAGGAATGCAGGCGAGGGAAGAGGGCAGGGGGATGCCCAGAGGGAGGAGACGAGGTCAGGGGATGAAGGGGCCGGAGGACGAAACCCGGCTCCAGGCCCAACTGCAGCTCTGACCCAGCAGGCTGGTGGGGGGTCACATGGTGCAGGCCCCGGCAGGGACAGTGGTAGGACAGACAGCCACAAGCAGGACAGAGCCCAGGAACCATCAGCCAGGTGCCTCCAGCCAGCCTGCTGAGGAGGACGGAGCGGCAGAGCCGAGAGCACGAGCAGATGGCCTGGAGGAGCCGCCGTCTGCGGAGCCGAGGACCCGGCTGGGCTCCACGGGAGGGAACCTCTCACGGAGGAAATCAAGCCCCATGGTTTCCAGGATAAACTTGCTTTAAAGAAGGGAGTGACGAGTGGCAAGTCTTCAGAAGAATCCAAGATCAACAGCAGGTCTGCACGCCCAGGAGGCACGCAAAGGATCCCCGGAGAAGTGCAGCCAGGCCAGGCAGAAACCCCCAGAGCTCACCTGACCCAGCTGTCCCCACCGGGGAGACACAGGAGAGCTGGGAAGAGCCCAGGTCACTCGGTGGGACCAGGGCAGAGGGGGGCCTGTCGCCCAGGAGTCCTGAGTTGGCCGGGATGTCTTCTCTGACACAGCCTCGCTGTCTGCAGACCCACCACTTCTGGGAAGCCCAGGAGGATGGGCAAGGGAGGGGCTTCAGGGGAAGCCTGGAGGCATGGAGACAGACAGACTGGGCTGACGCGGGGCACGGAGGACAGGTTGGTTCAGAGGCTGACGGAGGAGGCAGACGTCGCTCCCACCCGCTCACCCCACAGCCCGAGGATAAAAAAGTCCGGTCCTATGGTACAACTTCTCCCTAACCCCGAGGGAATGCTGGTTACTCCCTCCTCGGATGAGAAGCCCCTGTATAGGGCTATCTCTTCGCGTCGCTACTCTCACGGCAGCTGGGGGGATGGGACGAGGAAGGGGCATGACTTGAAACCAGAGTGGGCACAGCCACCTTAAAATTAACTTGTTAATAAATCCTGTGCAAAAAAACCCCAGAACAAAACAGAAACGAGCAAGCCTCTACCACTAGGTGAAGTACGCGGTTCAGGTGTTCATTTGTACACACGGCGGTGGACGGCAGGGGGCGAGCAGGCAGGACACCGAGGTGGCGGGGCGCTCAGAAGTGCGTCTCCTTCTCTGTAATGGCCGCAACGGCCCCATCGCCCTTGAGTTTGGCGTCACAGTCATTAACCGCCACCGTCCGTGGGCCTGTCCCAAGCGTGCCCCGCATTTTCAGGTCGGCGCTGGGGATCATCAACTTGCGGAATCTCTACACGGTTGGAGAGGAGAAGAGCTGTCTGAGAAGAGTGGCTGTTGGGGTCCCCGGGGGGCCTGCCTCAGCGACACCTCTGGGGGCGGAGGAGCATGGAAACGGGCAGGCCGGGCTTGGAGCACTGCCCTGGGCAATGCGTCGACCTGGAGATCTATTTCCCGCCCCCACCCCGGGACATGGGGACGACAGGGTACCAGCGCTGGGTGAGGAAGCAGAGGATGAACAGAGTTGCCTGCCCTGTGCCTGGCCCGCTGCAGGTGACCAGGACGCAGGAGCTATACCCAGGCCGCATCCTTCCTTCCTGGGCAGACTGAGGCTGGGGTCTGAGTCCCTGCTTGGCCTCGCTACGTGCGGGGCCAGTCACCTAACGCCACTGAGCCGTGCTGTCCCACCTGTGAGATGGGCCAGCTGTTCCTCCTGTAGACTCTGCTGTGAGGGTGAGCTACACCACCTCCAGGGCCATTTATACAGTGGTCTCTGCATAAATGGGTATGTTTCCCATAGAAGGCCGTCATCATGCCCGTCATCCCCGTCAAGGGAACAGGTGTGTGTCTGAAGACGGAAACGTTCTCGCTAAGGCCCCAACCCCGCAGAGTGGCCGGCAGTGTGCTGGGCGAATGAGGTAGCCATCGTCCACTCTACCCCTGACACACGCTCCTGCCCCTTGATCCTGCCTGCCCCCCCCCCACAACACCTCCGCCTCATGTGCACATCCAGAAGACGTCAGGCCAGGATTTGGGAGGTCCTTCCTGGGCCTTTCCCCAGGAAGGCTGGAAGGACTTTGGGGTGCTGGTTTCTTACGATCAAGGTCCTGTTTTCATGTTCAGATCCTGCCACGCCTAATAGGCTGGGCCTATTCTGCCCAAGAGGGATTAACCAGCAGGATGCCCCCCCATAATACCGTCATGCGGAGCATCTCCTAGGTGCCAGGCAAGGCGCTAGGATCTTGACACCGGATAGGAGCTGGGAGCATAGGCTCTGGAGCCGGGTGCCTGGGCTGGACTCCCAGTTCCACTGCTTCACTGAGGCAAGAACTTAACCCTCTGCATCTCGGTCCCTCATCTGTCAAAGAGGTTCACAGCGGCACCTGCCTTGAGCGTCATTTTCCTGAGGTGTCCTCAGATTTGTTGACCCGTGCATGGTTCTTAGCATAGACTACCCACCCTCATAGCAACTCTCTGACCCCCATCTTTCCTTCCAGATCCTTCTCATCAGCTGGCAGAACCTTCTGGAAATGCGTGCATGTGTGCTAAGTGTCTTCAGTCATGTCTGACTCTTGACACCCTATGGACTTGTAGTCCTCCAGGCTCTTCTGTCCATAGGATTCTCCCAGGCAAGAAAACTGGAGTGGGTTGCCATTTCCCTTTCCAGGGGATCTATTCCCAGGAATAGAACTCACATCACTTACGTTTCCCGCACTGGCAGGCAGGTTCTTTACCACTAGTGCCCCCTGGGAAGCCCCTCTGGAAATGGAGGGATGTGAACGCGCTGGCAGGGGCCAGCCGGGGCCAAGGTATCCGGGCTCCAGGGCAGCTCTCCTCTGCACACGCCTGGTCCCAAGCCAGAATCAACAACTGCCCTTGCCCTACATTCCCTGCAGGAGCGGAGGACCAGGCCTTGCTCTGGGGGCAGGAGCAGGCTGGAGAGAGGGACCTTCCCCCTCGGCTTGCTCCCCCTGGCTGGGTGCTGGCTCTTCCCTGGGTGGACAGCAGGGCTGGCTGGAGCTGACTCTGGGCTGGCACTCGCCTTGGGGGGCAATGCCACACAGGCCACACGTCTGTGAGACACAGCTCAGCCCCAAGACCCTGGGGTGCTGCACTGGGGCCGGAACCAGGCAAGGGGTATGGGGCATGAAGGCACAGCCTCAGGTACCTGCTCTACCACTCCAAGGCTGTGTGCCCTGGGGTAATTTGCTTTCCCTCTCTGTGCTCAGCTTCCTCACCTGTGTCCTGGGGACAGGAAGCACCTCCACCTCACAGGACAGCTGTGAGGGAGGATTCAGCAGCCTACTGACTGTCAACGGCTTAGAGCGGCATCTGGCACAGAGCACACAGTTAGCAAAAGGGGCATGAAGCTGACTCAGACCTCCTGATCCCCCAGCAGGTGGGAAAGGAGAGTGAAGAGAGAGGGTGTCCAGGCTATGATGGGCTGGGGTCCAAATTCACTAAACAACCAGGAGACCATGGGCAGCACGATTCCATTGGCAGGAAATGCCCCAAGAAGCACATACAGAGAGATTTCTGGGTCTGGGGCTTGGGACAGGGCTTACTGGGAACAGGCACTGGGAATCTTATGAATACCTAAGAATACATGTAAATAAATAAAAATGTTTGCAAATGGATTTATGGTGATGACAGCATGGCACAGAACACTGCTACAAAAAATATGCCACTGAACCAGAAACGGGGGAAGTCCATGATGCAGAGAACATACTTCAACAGAATTGTTGAAGATGGTCGGTTTGCTAATTCTTGGCAGTCTGATCTCAGGCAAGTGCCTGCATTTCTCTGACGATAGAGGAGATGCAGAACAGAGAGAGCTCTGCACGATGACGGCACAGGATAGATGCCCCCAGATGGCAGACCCTCTCCCTGCGCCCTGGAAACAGGGTCCTTAATGAACGGGATCGACAGGACACCAGGAGCTGACACTTGGCCCCTCTCTCTCCCAAGTCCTGGCTCAAGTGCTGTCCCTCTGGGCACTCCCTGAGCACTCAAACAACCTCTGCAAGCGAGGGACTGCTGCTGACCCATTTTGCAGATGGGAAAACCGAACTCAGGGAAGGCAGAACTCAGGGAAGGCAGCTCAATCTCCAGGCCTCAGCGCAGCAGTACTGATGAATCCCTGCCATGGAGGAGCTGGCCAGGCTTCCCCAGGAGACACGTGGAGGCACGTTCTCATCATGCCCGTGGCCCAGATGAGGAAGCGGGAACCCAGAGGCTCCCGTGGCCACACTCACACTCACCAGCACAGCCCTCCCCAGCATAGCCAGCCCCGCCCTGTGTCACACCCCCCGCCGCCCCAGCCTCACTGACCCCTCCTCCCAGGCCGCTCACCTCTGGCAGCGTCCCTTCCGTCTTCCACACCTTGATGCAGACCCAGACCGGGATGCAGAGCATGGAGGACAGGGCCATGAGCCAGCCGATGCCATAGCCCCAGGCGGGGTAGGTGTACACGTTGTTGTACTTGAGGGGCTTGTATTTGACCAGGAAGAAAATGAAGATGCCCTGCAGAGAGATGGGGAGAGGTCCCTGGGGCGGCCCTCAGCCTGGGAGCAAGCGGCAGGCAGGGGAGATGGTCGACCCTGGGCACTGGCCTCGGAGAGGTGGCACCCTGCCTGTCCACAGCGAGAAGCACAGGGAACAGGCCTCATAGGTCCCAGGAGACTCTTCTCAACCCCCCAGGAGCCTGATCCCCAGCCTCTAAACAGTCAGAATTTTTTTTTCTAGCTACTTCTCAGGGCTGGTTTCAAAGCTGACTTTCAGAACTAAGATGGTTGGTGAAGATGCTCTGAGATACTTCCAGTGCCAAGGACTGGGTGAAGAGCAGCGGTTTTGTTTCTTTAATTAAACATCCTTTTACCAAGGCCTCTCTGCAGTTTGGTCTGAGGGGCAGAGCATGAGCCTCTCAAGCTGTTGCTTCATTGTTAACAGCAGAGCCAGATGTCTTTCACACCTCATCCCCTACAGAGGTGGGTGCCATCTGCACAGGCTTGCAGGTTCAGAATCTGAGGCCCCAAGAAGAGAGGTGACTTGCTTACTGTTACAGCAAGCTGGTGGCATGACTGGGGTTTTAGTGAGGGCCCCTAGCCCAGCCCAGAGACTGACTCCCAAAAAAACATGGGCTTGGAAAGGTATCAGTTGCCGTGGACTTTCTGAGTGCACAGAGGGTCCCCCAGGAGGACATCACCTCCTCAGTTTTGGCCTCAGTCAGGCCTGGGCTCTGGGGTGGAGAAGTAGGGGCGTGGTGGGCTGCGGGTGGCTCCCGGCAGCACCCTTACCGCACAGATCCCGGGGGTCACGACCTTCCAGCACCATTTAATGAGTGACAACGGCCGGTAGCCAATCATGTCTTCGATGTTATCATAGAAGCGGTTGCTTCCTGTCCAGAATAAAGCAGACGGGCACACACACCCCAGAGAATTTCTGTACAAGCCTCAGAGGAAAGGTGATGAGTGTCGATGTTCCCCAGCAGGAGACAAACTGCGGCAGGGACCCTACTTACCGCTTAGAAACTACCAGGGCATTAGTGATGTGCGGCGTGAGGACAAACTGTGGTGGAAGGGGCTCTGAAGAGACCCCTCCTGACTCAGTCAGGAGTTTCTGGGGAAAAGGTGCAAGGTGGTCGCTCTGAGCGGGGTCAGGCTGGCTGACCGGCATGGGTGGGGTGGGTGTCGGGGCTCAGACAGAAGGGCTGGTGGGCGTCTATTCACAAGCCCAGCAACTCTCATCCACTCACTCGGTCTGGGGAACAGGAAGACCCAAAGGCAGGTGCTAAGGGCCGGTCGCCGGGCCGGCTGGTTTGCCTACACTCCCTCCTACCGGCAGCCACCGTGATGACTACTCCATTATACAGATGGGGAAACTGAGCCTCAGGGGCAGAAGGATGGACCCAAGGTTACAGTGCCTGAGCCTGGAACCCCTCCCTGTGCTGCAAAAGGGTATACAAGCAGGAGGGTCTTCCAACAGGTGGGAGAACCCGAGACGTCCCTGAGGGGAAGAGGCTGATGGAGATGGAGACGGGCCACAGGGAAGCCCAGCCCACCCAGGTCCCGGGTGCTGGTGGGTGGCGGGCTCGGCCTCCACTCACCGTATACCCAGCCGATGCAGATGCACTCGAAGATAGCCACGAAGAGAAGGCACATTCCGCTGGCGGCGTAGGAGTCAAAGAGCTGGAAGATGTACATACCGCCCTGCGGGGTGGAGGACAGACGCAGGGAAGAGGGACAGACAGACATACGGGAGAGCGGGGTTAGCCAGCTGGCCTCGGCGAGGGCACCCCGCCCTGCGGTCACCTCCCACCCTGCAGTCACGTCCACCAGGGCAGACAGGTCTCTCCAGCATTCTGAATGCTGCACCCACCGCAGCTGGGTGCCCCCTTAGACCACCCTCAGGGGTTGCTGGGATCTCAGAGGTTTGTCTGGTCTCTGCTCCCTGAATGCTAGACACAACACAGAAAACTGGAGACTGGAGGTCAGGCGGGCTCAGCACCTCTCTCCAGGGGGCTGTGACGGCCTCCCCACAGGCCTCCCTGCCTCTAGCCTTGCCCTCTCCTACGCGTCCACACAGCAGCTTTCGTAGGTCCTGCCTTGTGCGGTCATAAGGCCAGTGCTGCTGGGGTCCTCAGTGCGCACGCAGGGAAGCGGAGCCCCAGGGTGCTGAGAACCCGCACCACCGGTCACCACAGGTCACCCAGCTGCGGGCCTGAGGACCGGGCCCAGGCGTCCGGCTACAGAGCCTGTGACCTTCGCCGCCTACCCCCTCACCTCTGTGGAGGAGCAGATATTTGCAGACTATTTTCCCCTACAGCAGAGCTTTAAATGTGTTTAAATGAGGGAGAAGATCGTTCCAGCAATTACTGAGTCTGCCACGGCCCATTTGGCAGGTTTAAGTTCCCAGTGTGGTCACTCACAGACATGCCTCTGCAGAGGGCGAAGGTGAGTGTGTGGGGCCTGAGTGTCTGCTGATTCCTGGTCCAGGGCAGGCACAGCACTGGCTCCGTGTTGGGCCTGGGGCCCAAGGCCTGGGAGAGGGCTCTGTGAGCCAGGGTACCAGGGCCGGCCAGCTGGCGTCCAGGAGAGCCCTCCACCGATGGGCGTGCTGCAAGCCGAGGATGCCCACGAATGCCTGCTTTTCCTGTAGCCCCACCAGCCTCTTGAAGGCATCAGGTAACCCCCCAGTTTGTGCGTGACAAAAAACTCTATTTTGTGTAATTAACCAGCACTTAATGAAGCCCTGCTCACTGGTTGTGTGGAGAAAGGCAGGGGGGAAGTGTGGCACCATTCATTTGCTCCAATGCTGATTATCCTCCCATTAATGTGACAATGACTAGGAGCAGGAATTATACACCCTGGCCAGGCCCCAAGGGCACAGAACAGATCAAGGCTGGCTCCTATTCTTGAGGACCTTGGGGCCTGGTGGGGCAGGTGAATAGACAGGTCACTGTAATGTCCAGATGGAGTCTGGATCGAGCTTAGAATGAAGTCCTGGGTGGGAAGGAAAGCAGAGGAGGCTTCCAGGAGGAGGTGGCCTTTTTGAATTGAGAGGCAGAGAATGATGAAGATCAGCAGACCGACCTTAGTACCATATCAGCTGCTTTGACAGATTCTAAATTCCCTCACTTTTTCCATGTTCCTTACAAAACCCCTTTGTGTCTCCTGGCAACAGTTTTTTGGTTATTTGGAGGGGGAGAGCAGCTTGGTTTTTAAAATTAATTTTGTGAGTGTGAGTAAAAAGATACCTAATTTCGCCTTCCCAAGGTACTTAAGAAAGTATTTATTAGACAGGATGCTGCAGGAGGGAAGAGAATCATGGCTTTATGAGACTGTCTGAGTTTGGGGGTGTGATGAGCCCCTCCTTGCCCACAGGACTGGCAGAGATAAGAGGGGACATGTGGAGGGTTGGAGCTGGAACACGCAGCACCTGAAGGTGTCCAGGTTCCTCAGTGAAGCCTGTTCTGAATTTGAGGCCAGTGAAAGCCACTAGCTGGGGGTTCTCCAGCAGACAGTGCCCCCTTCGCCCAGGAGTTTCACTAAAAGGGGTAGCCTGGGCATCTGGATATTCACGGGCTTAGCTACTCAGTCGTGTCTGACTCTTTGCGACCCCATGGACTCTAGCCTGCCAGGCTCCTCTGTCCATGGGGTTCTCCAGGCAAGAATACTGGAGTGGGTTGCCATGGCTGCTCATAATGACCAGGTAAACCCAGCCTTCCTCACTGTGAGTGTTATTCCTTCTGGCGGGGGAGACCTGGAGCTGAGCATTTATGCAAGTGCTGAATGAGAACTTCCATGGCGTCTCACGATGACTCATCATGAGCACGAGAACATAGAGTCACTGAGAAGGGCCGGACCTGGAGGCAGGGTCACCCAGCCAGTCAAGGTCAGAGCTGGCATGTGATGTCAGACCCGCCTAACCCAAACGTGTCCATGCTAAGTCACTTCAGTTGTGTCCGACACTTCACAGCCTCATGGACTGTAGTCCGCCAGGCTCCTCTATCCATGGGGTTCTCCAGGCAAGAATACTGGGGTGGGTTGCCATGTCCGCCTCCAGGGGATCTTCCGGACCCAGGCATCAAACTCGCGTCTCTTATGTCTCCTGCATTGGCAAGGGGGTTCTTTACCACTAGCGCCACCAAAGCCCAGGCACTTACCTCTCGTGTTACCCTGTCCATGCCACTTATCTGTGTGGCTATCACTCACCTCTGTTAACATCACAAGACCCAGAAAGTAGGAGGTGGCCGACAGGGCCAGGATGAGCAGCTCCCGCCGATAGCCCCTCCGGAAGACCTTGGGGTACATGTCTACCACGGCGGTCACCAGGCTCTCCACGCATACGAACTGGATAGGGCAGAAACGACGGTGTGAGGCCCTGGCTCCAGGCAGACACAGCAGCCCTAAAGCCCAGGCTTCCCTCCCCGCTGGGCCTCGCCTTCACTGCCACACTTTCTCACCCTGACGGAGGATCCGAGAATAACAACAGTATCCCCCGCGCTTACAGAATGCCAGCAGGCCCATTCAACACAAGAGGACCCTGAGGCTCAGAGAGGGAAGGTGACCAGCCCAAAGTCTCTCAGCTAGGAAGCAGCAGAGTCCTCCTGACTCTAAAGCTAGAATTCCTTCTCCCTTATGCTGCCAGTCATGTGCCCATGTGCTGGGCCTTGTTCTAGGGTGGACGAAATAAATGAGATCCAGTCTTGGCCTGGGAAGCAAGATGGCAGTTTGGGTAACTGTCTTGAGAGCTGAAGGCTCTGATCAGTCTGTGGGGGCCTGACTTACTTCATCTTCCAGGCCCGTGACAGTGCCCCTGCCCTTTGCTTCCGGAGGGCGGGTGGCCTTCTGCTGGGGGGAGGGCAACCAGGGGAGCTAATACCCAGCTCTTGTGTTTGGGCTGGGCAAGTTTAGATGGCAGAGCTTGAGGCACTATGCATATGTGTCCCACCATGCTGAGAGAGGGCCAGGAATGAGATCAGTCACACTCCTACTCAACCATCAACACCCAGACCAAATAGCCCAGCATATCCCTCATCCCCTCCCCGAGTTCTCCCAGCACTGCAGGCAGGTCTCCTGCATGAGCCTTTTCCTGACTGCTGCTTCTTGCCCTCGACTTGGGCAGAACAGACCCCAGCCCTTATTCCAGGCCCAGTCCATACCCCTCATCTATAGGGTCCAGCTTGCTCAGATCTGTCTCCTTACAAAAAGGTGAGACCCTGGAAGGCAAGGGCCATGTCACTGACATCTACTTCAAGTGGCACAGAGCAGAAGCTCAGAAAATGTTTGATAATAATAACAACAGTGGTGAACACACGGTGCTTATTGTGTGCCAGGCTCAGTTCTAGGTAGTTAACAGATGTTAATTTCTTCAACCTCTATGTATTAAGTTCTACCATTGTCCCTCTTTTGTAAAGAAGACACAGAAGCGTAGTGGTGTAGGTAACTTGCCCTGAGGTCACAGAAGTCTAATCTTTTAGGGCCTGAATTTGAACCAGGCAATCTTGTTCCAGAGGCTGGGCTGTCACCACTGTGGGGCACTGGGAGGTCATTATTTGGGGGCACCCCCATCCCTGGAGCCACTGCTTGGCTCCATGTCCTTTCTGGTCCATGTCTATCTCCCCAAGGAAGGTATTTCCATCCTCATTGTGCAAAGGGACTGAGCACAGCCCAGAGTCACCCAGCTGGCAAGAGTTGGGACTTAAACTCAGTCTAGACTCCAACGCCCAGGCTCCTGGCCTCCAGGCTGTCCTGTCTCTAAGGCAAGACTAGCTGTGCTCGTCCTTTCTCTAGGGTCTATAGGGAAGGAAGGGGACTCAGGGGACGCTGTTGATCCAGCACTTAAACTGAAAAGGCATCAGAGCAGATGGGCTACGAGGTGCAGAGACCTGGGAGCATATCCCGTCAAGTCACTTGGCCTTTCTGAGCCTCAGTTTCTTCCTCTGTGAAATGGGGATAACAGAAGCCCTGCCCCCACCAGCCCATATGGCTATCATGGTTAAAAACTGGGGACACAGCCCAGGCACACCTGGGGGTGGTCTGAGCAGCCACCCCCTGCCCTGGGGCCCCAGGCCCCCTTTGCAAACAGAGTACTGCAGCCCTAGTGTTGGTTTGGCTCAGCCCAGGGGCTCGCAGAGCCCAGGCCCGGCCTCCACACCCCTCTGAGGAGACAAGCCCGTCACTGTCACACAAGCTGCTGATCCCTCCTGAGGCCTCTGCCGGTGACAATGGAGGGACGGTTATCAGCAAAAACACCCGGTTGCTTCTGCAGCTCGGCTTAGCAGTTTCTGAGAAACCATCCAGGGGAAGAAATAGGACGTGGCTGGATTGACAGCCACACCAGCCATGGGGCCTGGATGCTGAGTGACTCGCACAAGGTCACAGGTAGGGGGGCGGGGAGCACCTCGCCAAGAGACCCCTGTCTGAGAGCCTCAGAGTGCCTGGCTTTGGCTGGAAGACCTTCTCTGGGGCTCTTAGGAAGGCCAGCCACAATACAGCAGCAGGACCAAGGGTTGATTTCTGGAGATGAAGAGGCCACAGGATTCCAGCAGGAAAACCAAAGAGGGGATTGAAAGAGGGTGGGAGGGTGGACGGGGGTGAAAAGATGTAAGTGTGCACATTTGCGTTTAGAGAAAGAAAAATGCAAACAGATAAACTGTTAGTTCTAACTCCACATCCTTCATGGAGGAAGGTGGGCTGCCAAGTGGGGGTGGGTCTGGGAGAGGCAGGAGAACAGAGGTGGGTGGGGGCAGGGTGCGGATGTGGGGGGAGCAGGAGCTGGAGATGGTACCCAGGACCCACCCAGGTGTCCACCTGGGGCATGTCATGGGAGCCCCGATGCGGAGATCAGGGAAGAAAGCAGATGCTTTTCTGTGTTCCCAAGTCTTTTACGATCTGGTTGGTCCTGACTGACCAGAACCAGGACGTGGTGTGCAGGCCCCAGATCTGTTCCTGGGAGCAGCACCTGCCCCCAATGCTGCTGGCCCCTGGGCTCCCCGCTTACCTGGCTGTCCAGGCCCAGAAAGATGAGCATCATGAAGAACAAGGCGGCCCAGAGTGGGGAGAGGGGCATCATGGTGACGGCCTTTGGGTAGGCGATAAAGGCCAGGCCAGGGCCTGGAGAGGAAGCAGAGAGAAGGGGGCTGAGTGGAGTTCAGTGCCTCATTCAATTACTATGTTCGTCTAAAATGGATTAAGTGTTTCTTTTGTGCCAGATGCTGTGCTGAATTCTTCCTTGAATCATGTATATCTCACAGCCACCCCATGCTCCTGGTTCTACAAGGATACCCATTGTACAGATGAGCAAGCTGAGGCAGAGAGAAGGAAGCAAGGGTCTGGAAGGGTCAAGACTCAAGTCCAGGTTAGTCTGACACCCAGACCCTCCTCTGCACAGACATGTCTCTATTCTTACTGGGGTAGGTGAAGAGAGGTGGTGGTGGGAGGCATTCTTATTAAAATGCAGGTTCTCAGGCCCACCTAGCGATCCTAATTCAGTCAGTCTAGGGTGACAGAAGGACCAGTGGCTCCTATGTGAGCAGTCAGGGCTTGGGCAAATGCTGGTCCACCCAGGCCGCCTTCTCCTTTCAGCGTCTCCCAGGTCCACACTCACTCCTCTTGACTGCTCCCAAAAGGGGGCTTGACAGCACAGCCTCAGGATGGGATGTACTAGCCCTGCAGCACGGGGGCCAAGGGTTCAAATCCCCATTCTTTACTGGGAGCTTCACCCTTGTCCCCTCAGCTAGAAAATGGGAACAATGGATTCCTACCTAAGAAGGCAGTTGGCGGAGTTCAGTGTGATGATGCAAAAATATGGAAAGCACTTAAAAAGGTAAATGTTCAAGAAACATTTATCCTCATTATCTTCTATCTTAAAAAACAGCCTTATTAAAGTCAATTTACCTATCATAAGTGTTCATTTTAAGGGTATGATTCAATGAGTTTTGAAATGTGGAGACACCCAGTCTCTCCGCCCTCACTCCCTGTCTCTGTACTGGGCAACTACTGATCTTTCTTTTTCCCACCTGAGATTAGCTTTGTTCATCCTACCTAGGAGGGGAATTACCAGGTCATATGGGAATCATATGTTTAATTTTCTAAGAAATGCCAAACATATTTCCAAAGTGACTCTGTCATTTTACATTCCTACCAGCAACAATTGAGAGTTTCAGGGGCTCCACATCCTTGTCAACACTTGAGGTTGTCAGTCTTTTAGTCATTATAGTGGATATGAAGTGTTATATGTTTTTAATTTGTATTTCCCTGATGACTAACAGTGTGAAGTATCTTCACATATCTTTATTGTCCATTAATAAATCTTTTTATTATTTTTTTTAAATTTTCAATTAATTTATTTTTTGCCCATGTTGTGACTTACAGGATCTCAGTTCCCCAACCAAGGACTGAACCCAGATCCTCAGCAGTGAAAGCAAGGAGTCCTGATCACTGGACTATCAAGGACTGGCTACATATCAACATCTTCTTTTGTGAAGCACCTCTTGTGTTCTTGCCCATTTTCAGTTGGGTTAGCTCCTTTTTACTGAATTGTGAGAATTCTTAATATATTTGGGATGCTGCTGCTGCTGCAAGTCGCTTCAGTCATGTCCGACTCTGTGCGACCCCATAGACGGCAGCCCACCAGGCTCCGTCCCCAGGATTCTCCAGGCAAGAACACTGGAGTGGGTTGCCATTTCCTTCTCCAAACCCTTTATGAATTATGATTATCTTCTCCAAGTCTGTTGCTTACCTTTTCATTTTTAAATTACATTTGGTGAAAAGCAGAATATAAAAATTTCCCAATTGTTTGTTGTTGGTTTAAAAAATTTTTTTCTAGATTTCTTAGGATTTTCAGTGTGGTCAATCATGTTGTTTATGAATGAAGACAGTTTTTATTCTTCCTTTATAATCTTAATACTTTTACTTTTTCTTGCCTTATTATACTCTCTAGGAATTTCAGTACAATATGGAACATGTTTTTAGCTTTACAAGGTTCAGTCAACATAGTGCTTCCTGAAATTCACTTTTGTTAGCTCTTTTCTGTCCCATTCTTTTCAGAATGACTGCATTATGCATTTGTAATATAGTGAAGTTCATTCATTACTATTTGTATTATATTTGGGTCCACCCACACAAAAGTAACTATTTGTCTTGGGTGCTACTGTGGCTCTCAGTAAGAGCTACCAAAGATAAATACTCAGAGAAGGTGTTCTTCCTTCTCCTTACTTCTTAATTCCTCACCTTTTTCTATCCCTTTTCCACTCACCACTGTAGGCAACCATTCTCTTTAATTTTTAAACTTTTATGCACACACCTACTTTAAAAAATATCCTTTAATTTCCATTTACTTGATTATTTTTTATAATGAATGAATGTTGAATTTTTCCAGGACTTTTTCCGCATCTATGGAGATAATTTTATGATTTACTTTGTTTGGACTATTAATATGGTGTGTGATATTAATGGCTTTAGCATTAAATCAACCTTCCATTATTCCTGAATAAATCTTACCTGGACATGGTATATATTACCTTCTTAATGTGATTTTGGATTCTGATATTTTAGATTTGAGTTTGCTAATACTTTGGTATTTTGGCATCAACATGCATGAGTGATATTAATCTGTAGTTTTCTTTCTTGGCATTGTCTATTTGGTTTAGGTTTCAATACTATGTGTTTCAGATAATGAATTAGGAAAGTTTCCTCCATTTTCAATAATTTGGAATAATTTATAGAGCACTGGGCCTATCTTATCTGGTCTCAAAGGTTTGGTAGAATTCCTCTGAGAAGCCATCAGGGCCTGATGTTTTCTTGTGAGGTTGCTCTTCAGTAACTTTGTCTGTTTCTTCTATGGAAATTGGCCTGTTTAAGCTTTCTAAGTCAAATGGGGTCAGTTTAGCAATCTCCATTTCCCTAGGAAAATATTCATTTCATCTAGGTTTTCAAATTTATATGCAAAGAGGATTGCAAAGTAATCTCTTATGATTTTAAAAAATGTCTTCTGCTCCAATGGTTATTTCCCCTTTGTAATTTCTTATTTTGTTATTTGTATGTTCTCTACCCTCCAACCTTGTTCCGCCCCCCCGCCCCCTGCCCCCGCCTTGATCATCTGGTGATTTGCCTATTTTTATTTTGAAAAACCTAGAATTTTCATTTATTATTAAAAAAAAACCCAGTTCTCTACTTCATTACTTTCTGCTTTTTATTATTTCCTTCCTTGAACTTTTAGTTCATTTTGTTGCTGTTCTTATTTTTCTGCACAAGGAATGCAATTATTTTCATTCCTGCACTTTTATTGACAAATGTGTTTAGTAAAGTTCTTATTGTTAGTTTATTTATACGTCCCCTTGCACTGTCTGCAGTTCTTTGCTTCATAAGGATTACTGCTGTGTTATTTGGTCCATACATTTGTGTGTGTTACATCTTCACTGTGAATTGTGGTTTTTAACATTAAAAAAAGTATTTTCCTTTGTCATCCTTAATGCACGTGGGCTTGAATGCTACTCTGTCTTTATTTATGGCCTTTGTGAGTCACTTTGTTCTGGGTGTGTCTCTTATATACAGAATAGATAAGCATACCTCAGAGATGTTGTAGGTTTAGCTCCAGACTACGACGGCAAATTGAACATCCCAGTACAGCGAGTCACATGAATTTTTTAGGTTTCCCAGCAAATATAAAAGTTATGTTTACACTATACTCTAGTCTACTAAGTGAACAATACCAGTAGGTCTAAGAAAAGGTATGTACATTGATTAAAAAATAGTTTCTTGCTGAAGAATGCTAACCATCGTCTGAGTCTTCAGTGAGTTGTAGTCTTTTTGCTGGGGGAAGGTCTTGCTGCAGTGTTGATGGCTGCTGACTGATCAGGGTGGTGGTTGCTGAAGGCTGGGGTGGCTGCGGCAATTTCTTAAAATAAGACAAGGATGAAGTTTGCTGCCATCGACTGACTCTTCTCTTCACAAGCGATTTCTCTGTAGCGTGCAGGACTGTTGGATAGCATTTTCACCCAGAGTAGAACTTCTTTCAAAGCTGGAGTCAATCCTCTTCAATTCTGCTGCTGCTTGAGCATTATGTTTACTGTCGTTGTCCAGCTGCTCAGTCATGTCTGACTCTTCGTGACCCCCATGGGCTGTGGCACAGCAGGCCTCCTTGTCCCTCGCCATTTCCCAAAGTTTGCTCAAGTTCATTTCCATTGCACCATGATGCCATCTAGCCATCTCATCTCTGACACCCTCTTCTCCTTCTGCTCCCAATCGTTCCTAGCATCGGGGTCTTTTGCAGTGAGTCAGCTCTTCGCATCAGGTGGCCAAAGTATTGGAGCTTCAGTGTCAGTCCTTCCAATGAATACTCAGGGTTGATTTCCCTTAGGACTGACTGGTTTGATCTCCATGCTGTCCAAGGGACTCTCAAGAGTCTTCTCCAGCACTTCTGCTGTCATTTCAACAAACGCCACAACATCTTTACCAGTAGTGTATTCGATCTCAAGAAACCACTTTCTTTACTCACTCATGAAAAGCAACTCCTCATCCACTAGTTTTAATACTAATTTAAAAGTTTGAAATACTGTGAGAATTACCAAAATGTGACACAGAGACACGAAGTGAGTAAATGCTGTTGGAAAAATTGTGCTGGTAGACGTGGCTTGATGCAGAGTTGCCACAAACCATGAGTTTGTGAAAAATTCAAAAATAAAACAAGTGAAGCACAATAAAACACGGTATGCCTATGCAGAGGTTTTACTTTGTGAGTCAAACTGAAAATCTTTTTCTTTCAATAGATGAGTTAAGGTCATTCACCTTTACTGACAAGATTGATATATTTGGTCTTGACTGACAATATATAATTATGTATATTTCATATGTATATGAGTTGTGTATTCTGGTTTTTTTTTTTTTTTTTTTTTTAATTATTATTTAGGAAGGCTTATGTTGCTCTTCTGGTAGCTCAGTGGTAAAAAAAGAAAAACGCCAATGCAGGAGATGCAGGTTTGGTCCTTGGTCTGGGAAGATCCTCTGGAGAAGGAAATGACAACTCACTCTAGGATTCTTGCCTGGAGAAGCCCATGCACAGAGGAGCCTGGCATGCTACAGTCCATGGGGTAGCAAAGAGTCAGACTCATTTAGCAACTGAACAATAACAATGTTTTTATTCTAGTGGTTAACTTCATACTTGTACTGTTTTTAATGCTCTTAGGCCCTTAGTCTCTTATTAAAACCTTTAATATCTGTCTTTTCAGGTTCCCCACACCCACGAGTATCTACCAACACTTATTACTCACACACCAGGAAGTTTTTTCTATCTTCTCTTGCCTCCTCTTTCTATTTTTTGGTTGAATGATCCCTACTTTGTAACAGTATGCAGTGTATTTCTACACTAGTTCTCTATCTTCTTCCCCACCTTTGTTTTGATGTTATACATATACATGCATATTAATACATTTTATATATTTTAAGAGCTCAACATAAGTCTTTTTCTGGAGTTTTACTAGTCATTATTGGGTTGGATGACATTCATGCTCTGATAGAAGAATGTCAGAACATCACAAGAAGCCTCTAAGTTCTTGCATATTAAAAATGGCTTTTCTATATAGCTTTAACATACTATATATAACATATATAGCCATAAGATACATGAAGACATGGCTGGATATTAAATCCTGGTTTTTACTTATTAACATGAATTTTAAAAAATGCTATACCATAGTTGCCTTGCTTTGTATGGTGGTTTCAGAAAGTATGGTGCTAGGTTAATACTTTCGCTATTATGATCTTTTCTCGCCTGGAAGCCTTGAGGATTGTATCTATTTCTTTGAAATTTGGCCCACTGCACTGGGAGTGTGGAGTCCTAGCCACTGGACCACCAGGAAAGTCCCTGGTTCTCTTTTGTTTTGCAGGCCTTTACATTTTACCTCTTTTTCTTGGGCTCCCTTCACTATGCATGTGTTCACCATCTCCCTATAAAAGGATGCTCTTCTTTCTTTTTGCCCCCTGCCTCTTTTTTTCTCAGCAAGGTTTATGTTTCAAATGGCTCCTTTAAAATGTGCCTATGCCTTTAAATGGTCCTTACTCCTTGAAATCACACCTACTTTGAACCCCTGTAGTCCCTGCTAAAGGATCTGTTAAGATCCTTTCCAGGACTTTCAGATTGAGAGTAGATTCAATCTTTCTGGTGACTGCACCAAATCACTCCCAGATCCTTTCCCTCTTCTTATCTGTCCCACGGTTTTTCTCAGCTTGCCTTTGCAGCAGATATTGTGTGCTGGGCTTGGTGATTTTTCTTTCTGTCACAGTTATCTGCAGCTTCAACATTTTCTGTCTTCAAATTATCCAGGAGGCACAGTTTTGTGTAGAATATACTTTTCCCTTCCTGTTTTATCTTGTTGTTTGCGGGGAAAAATTGGGATAAGAAGAAGCTATACAGTTGTCACAGTCCTCAGATACTCTTACTTCCTCTAATTTTTAAAAGACTTTGTGTAAGACTGATAAGATCCGTCTAGTCAAAGCTATAGTTTTTCCAGTAGTCATGTATGGATGTGAGAGTTGGACCATGAAGAAAGCTGAGCACTGAAGAACTGATGCTTTCGAACTGTGGTACTTGAGAAGACTATTGAGAGTCCCTTGGACTGGAAGGAGATCAAACCAGTCAATCCTAAAGGAATCAACCCTGAATATTCATTGGAAGGACTGATGTTGAAGCTGAGGCTCCAATACTTTGGCCACCTGATGCGAAGAGCCAACTTATTGGAAAAGACTGATACTGGGAAAGATTGAGGGCAAGAGGAGAAGGGAGGCGACAGAGGATGAGATGGTTGGATGGCATCACTGACTCAATGGATATGATTTTGAGCAAACTCCAGGAGATAGTAAAGGACAGAGAAGCCTGGTGTGCTGCAGTCCATGGGGTCACAAACAGTTGGACATGACTGAGTGACTGAACAAGAAGACTGACATTATTTCTACTTAAATATTTAGTAGAATTCAGCAGTGAAACAGCAGGGCCTGGAGTCTTCTTGGTAGAAAGATTTTTGACAATGAATTCAATTTCTTTTGGAAATACAAAGCAATTTAGTTTTTCTGTTTCTTCTTGAGTTAGCTTAACTAAATTATGTAGTATTTTTTTAGGAAGTTGCCCATTTAATTTACATTATCAAGTATTAGTTTGAAGTTGTTCATGGTATTTCCTTATTCTCATTTTTAATGTCTGCAGGATCTATAGCCACATCTCCTCTTTCATTTCTGATATCAGTAATTTGTATTTTCTCTCCTTTTTCCTTTCATTAGTCCTGTCAAGGTGTTATAAATTTTGCTATCTTTTATAATACAAAATTTTCACTTTGAAATTTTCCCTGTTGCTTGCATGTCTTACCTTAATTAGTTCTTTGCTTCTACTTACTCTGGGCTTCCTTGGTGGCTCAGGCAGTTGAGAATCTACCTGCAATGCAGGAGACCTGGGTATGATCCGAGGGTTGGGAAGATCCCCTGGAGAAGGGAATGGGTACTGATTCCAGTATTCTTGGCTGGAGAATTCCACGGACAGAGGAGCTTGGTGAGCTACAGTCCACAGAGTAGCAAAGAGTTGGATACAACCAACTGACTAACACTTCTAACATTCTCTACTTACTTTGTATTCCTTTCTTTCCCCCAGCTTCTTCTGATAAATACTTAAAGTGTTTACTTTAAATCCTTCTAATTAGGTATTGAAAGTTACAATTTTCCCTGTAAGATCCTGCTGAGCAACTTGAGAGGGCTACATACTTGCAATATGCAATTTCTGCAAAAGGCAGGAACTCCTAAAGGGCATCTTGGTCTGATTCACACCCCTAAGCACAGAGCAGGTTTACCTCCTTAGCACCTGAAGTGACACAGAGGGAGAAGCAGAAGAGATGGCAGCCAAGCCGGCTGTACCACCTATGTTCTGTGCGGCCTTAGAGGAACCACTTCATGCTCTGAGCCACAGAGCAGCGTCCTCATCTCTAAAGGGCAGCATAAAGCCCAGGACTGCCGTCTACATGAATGGCGTCCCCTGTAGCTGTGCAGGGCACATTCTGCACAGCCTTCATAAAACCTGCCTTGCAGAGGTACTGTAGGTGCTTCACGAAGTACTGTATGAACAACCAGCCTGGGGCCTGATAGGTGAGACAGAGTAAATCACTCATGGTACATCTGTTTAGGGGAATACCACACATAAATTATGGCACATCCATTCTGTGGAATCTCACTTGGCCATGAAAAGTCACGATTAAGCTCTCTATCTGTGCTCACCCATCTCTGACTCTTTGCTTCCCCATGGACTGTAGCCTGGCAGGCTCCTCTGTCCATGGGATTATCCCAGAAAGAATACTGGAGTGGCTTGGCATTTTCTCCTCCAGGGGATCTTCCTGACCCAGGGATTGAGCACACAGCTCCTGCACTGCAGGCAGATTCTTTACCAATGAGCCACCTGGGATGCTGATATCTCTCCTTACTGAGGAAGAAAACTCTCATGCTTTATTGTGAATGGAAAAATAAAACCGAATACGATCCAGTTTTCATTAGTATAGGTACAGCAGTATATGTATGGAAATCTGGCAAGAGAACCTCACAGTGTAGTCTGAGTCAGACTGGTGACTTTTTCCTTTGTCAATATTTAAACATTTTCCTACAGTAAGTATGCTTACAATTTGAAAAAAGAAAAAAATTTGTCTTAGTTGGCTCTTTTCCTTTCTACCTCCACTCTGAGCTTCATCTTTAAAACGCATCTATCAAACGGAAATAATGATAAAAAGAGCAACAACAGTGCCACAGATATGCTGTGTCACTCAACACCTGAGCTGGGAATTAGTTTGCTCATTTTGCAGAGGAAGAAGCAGATTCTCTGAGCAGGCATAGGTACCGTGGAGGAGGTGCCACTTCCTCTTCGCAGGGCTGCGCTGTGGTTTACTGCCATGAAGGAACATGGATGTTGTGTGAAGTGCCAGGTGCCTGCCTACCGTGGGCTGCAGGACGGAGCACTCGGAGCATGGCCTGGATCAAATCCAATAGCTCTGTTCCTTGCAGTGTATGTGACCTTAGGTAAGCGACCACACCTCTCTGAGCCTCAGCTTCCTCACTGGTAAAACAGGGGTAGCGCAAGTGCCACCTTGGGGGGCTGAGTTGAGGATCATATGAGGCAGTTCCTGCCCTGAGTGTGCAATCTATGGTAGACAGCTTTGGTCATGTTAATATCCTCTGGTCCAGCTCTGGTCCCCTGATTTCAGCAGGGACTGTCTCTTTCTCTCTTTCTGACAGATATCATGTAGAAGAAGGTGGAGCCCCAGGGGCCATGAAGCCGAGCTCGGCAACCGGCTTCCTGATCCAGGGTCCACACCCACCACCCTGCCCAGCTTGGTGGGTCAGAGCGGTACTTCCTATCTGCATGTCAGGCAAAAGCAGCCACGCCACGGACTAGAGTTCTCAACGGAGGCAACGCAGCCCTGCAGGTGGCAGGGGTTGTCATAACAAACGGGGGTCACGAGCAGCCTTGAGCAGACAGAAGCCAGGGAGGCTGGACCCCCTGTGATGCTCCTGACTGCCTCACCAGACATTCCTGTAGTTGAGAAACCTATTTAGATGTATGGAGGTTAGCGTCTAACTCTGTCATGTAGATACAAACTATTTTTGTACTTTAAAATACTATACAATGAATTGTCCCAGGATTCAAAACCATGTGAATCAAGGGGAGACTTCTTCACCATTTTGCACAATCTCTTCAGCAGCAACTACCCTACCTGTGGTGTGTTTGATACAAACACATGTCATTTTACATGAAGAATGTCACACTCATGGTGAGTCTACCCATAGAATGAAGAAAGGGAAAGGGGTCCTTTCAGCAGAGGGAGAACAGTACGGGCAAAAGCGCTGGGGTGGGAGGGAGGTGGCAACCACAGACATGAAAGGGGACCGCGAGTGAGCCTGGGGGAGCGAGGTGCGCGGTGAGACCACAGGAGCTGGGCAGGGCAGGGCCTTGGGGGCCATGCCGAGAGGTCAACCTTATGAGAAGCCAAAACAGACTGTTCACCAGGGGAGCACACGGTCAGCTTTGCATTTCAAAGCCCAGTCACTCTGCAGGAGCGTGATGCTCAGGACAGAGGGGACGACAGTGGAGGCAGGGAGGCCAGTGGGGGCTCCTGTGGTTCTCGAGACGACAGTGGTGGTGCTCTGGGCTGGCAGCTTCCCCCTCAGGAGCCTGGTCTGCAGAGGGACGGGGGCCCCCTCCTGAGACCTGAGCCCAGGAGAAGAGCGAGCTGAGGAGGAAGGCCATGGTTCCACTTCGGCAAACTCACCTGACTCTGCCACCTCGGCGATGGGCACCCCCTGCTCATATGCCATGAAGCCCAGGACTGAGAAGATGGCAAACCCGGCCACGAAGCTGGTGCCGCTGTTCAAGCAACAGAGCATGATGCAGTCCCTGGCGAGGGGGAAGCAGGGAGAGGGGCTCAGGTCAGAATCCGGTGGGTGGAACCGGTGCAGCGCTGGCACGTTTTGTCTTAGCGCCAAGTAAGCCCTCGGGGTTCAGAGAGGGGAGGTGGCTGGCCCACGGTCACACAGCTTCTCCTGCATTTTCCTAGAAGGTAAGGTCAGTCGCAGACCGGAAGCACAGACAGGGGGTGGGAAGGAAGGGAGGCTGGCAAGTGGGAAAACGTACACCAGGAAGGAAAGACTTGGAGACAAACCAATGCTTCTCCAAACTCCTGGCAGGAGAGAAAACCAAGGGAAGTGAGAGAGGATTGATTTTCTGGGAGCTCAAAGCATGAAGATAGCAACCTCTGAAAGAAAGGGCTGCTTCCCAGCCAGCACAGAGGCCTCAGGAGAGACACCCCTCCTGGCCCAGCGTCTCCCAGACCTCACACAAGCCTCCACTCTGATGCTGCAAGGAGCAGACCCTCCCAGGCCAGACCCCTCATGGAGTTGGGTGGTGGGGGGCTGCTTCACCAGGGCAGTGACTGCCCCCTGCTTCTGGCCAGGATTCACAGCAAAGAAGCACCAGCACAAAGCCGTGATGCAGGAGATTCCGGACTACAAACGACGAGGCTCCGCCAAGAGGAAGAAGATGGAGCCCGTACCTCCCGGCCCCTCCAACCTGGGGCTGTGTGCCTGCATGCAGGCGGGTCAGGGGATCAGACTCCTGGGACCTCGGCCACCACAGAGCATGCACGTGGGAGTCAGGCTTACAACACCCGTGACGCTTCACTTTAAAGGGAGGGCCCTGGGTGGGCTGTCCAGTCTCCTCCCTGGAGCAGCACCAGCCCGGAGCATCCCCACCACGACCCTAGCCAGCAGGACCACCCACCTTGCTCCACGGCGCTTCGCTCCTCGGATGGCTCCTACTGCTGACAGTGTAAGAACTTCCTCATGCTCTGTTCGACCCAAATCCACCTTCTCTGGGAAGTGTTAGTTCTAACCTCCCCGACAGCCTAAAGGCCTGAAGACAGAGGCCCTAAAGCTCCTTGAGGCTTCAGCTCGCTCAGTTGAACCCCCAGGTCCCTTACCAGCGACCCTGTTTGTGCTTTGAAATTCAGCCCAGCTCGTCCCTCTTCAAGAGTGTCACATCCAGGACTGAGCACTAGACTCAAGAACAGAGCAGGACTCTCACCTCCTCTTCTCCTGACACCATACTTTTTGCAATGCAATCAAAGGTTACACTGATGTCGGTGACTGTGACCCCCAGTTGCCTTGCATTGACCCTGGGAATCAAGGGCATGGTGGGAAGAGCATTAGACTAGGGTTCCAATTCTCCCGGCAGTATCTTCTCTCTGGGCCTGCTCTCATTGGCTAGATGACAAGGTGGCTTGGATAAGAGGGTCTCTTGGGCCTTGTGATCAATTAAGTCATTTTCCAGCAAGCAGTCACTTCCACGCCTTCCTCCCTGGGGTGGAGTATATTTCCCAGCCCCATTGACTGAGGGCTTACCCACGTGACTTGGTTTGACCAATGAGATAGCAACAGATGTGACATAAACAGAGAGTTGAGATGCACTTGTGCAATTGGTCTTGTCCTCACCCCTTCTGTGATTTGCCATGAGAAGCCCTTTCCAAGAGTAGCTCCTATCTCTGCAGCCTGGACTCCAGAATGTACACATGGCATGGCCTTGAGCCTTGCCTGGACCCTGGAGCCAAGCCTGTCCAACCTACAGCCTGAAAGACAGAGTCCCCAACAGACTTATAAGCAATAAAAGCAAATGCTGTGGTTTTGGTGGTTAGCTACTGAGTTCTGGGGATGCTTGTTACACAGCATTCTTGCAGCAGTGACTGACTGACACAGGCCTTTTCTACAGAACTCTTCAGGCACTGTGGACAGAAACTGGGCTACCAAGCCTGGAGACTTTATCTGCAGGCCTGATCACCTTCTGGGCTTCCCACGTGGCACCAGTGGTAAAGAACCCAACTGCCAATGCAGGAGACCTAAGAGACACAGGTTTGATCCCTGGATTGCAATGATCCCCTGGATAAGGGCATGGTAACCCACTCCAGTATTTTTGCCTGGAGAATCCCATGGACAGAGGAGCCTAGTGGGCAACAGTCCATAGGTTTGCAAAGAGTTGGACACGACTATAACAACTTAGCACGCATGATCACCTCCACTCTGAGGGAAAGTCAGCTCAGCCCAGGAAGGCCAAGTTATTCCTAAGGCTGAGATAAGTCTGTCCTGCATGCCTGTTTCCTGCCCCTGGAAACAGTGCAAAGCAAGGCAGCACTGCTGAGGAAAGGGTTTTCTCCACAGCCTCTCCATGCTGGGATTCTTCTGTGTTTTTGGACTGGAAGTGCTGAGCACTGTCACTGAATCCTGAGGCCCAGGGAGGGCAGACACACACTCAAGCTCTCTGTCATCTGCTGGTGAAGCTGGAAAAGACCCTGATGCTGGGAAAGACTGAAAGCAAAAGGAGAAGATGGGGATGAGATGGTTAGATAGCATCACTGACTCAGTGGACACGAATTTGAGCAAACTCGGGAGATACTGGAGGACAGAGGAGCCTGGAGTACTGCAGTCCACGGGGTCGCAAAGAGCTGGACACGAGCTGAACAACACTGAAGCTGAGATATGAATCCAGCTGTCCCAGACACAAAAGCCCACTTTTTCCCTAGGAGCTACACAGAAACAGTGCTCCCTAAGAATTCAGACTTCTAAATCCTGACTTTTGGAAAATAACCTTTGGGTATTCATGTGGTTGCTGGAAACAAATGTCCCTTATTGCAAGGTCCCCACCTTCCCTCAGAGCCCACCTGCCTCAAGTGACTTCCTGACCACAGAGGGGCACAGGCTCTGAGCAGATCCAAGGCCCCTTCCAGCTCTGTGCCCTTGCTCCCCTTCTTCAGAGCACCCCCACCTACACCTACAAGCAGAGAGCCTAGCAGCCTGTGTTCTGAAGTGAGGATTTTCCCCATCTGGTTTGCTCCATTTGCAGCCCTCTAATTCCTTCCCCATAGGGCACCTTCTAGGTGAAAAGCTACATAACATGCACTTTGAAGTTGGCAGGAGCTGAGCTGGGCTTTGAAGACCTCCAGAAGCTATTATGCTGTCGGAAGAGGGTATTAATTTACTCCCTCTGAGTCAGGAAGATCCGTTCACAGAACAATTTGGAAATGGAAATAAAAGGAGCCCTCAGACTTTTGCAATGTCATTTAGGGGATTTGCTTTCTTCTGCTAATGGGAAGGGGAAAAAAACCTGCCTGTTGGATGGGGGAGCTGAAGGGGTCTGGGGCGGTCGGCATATTTCACCCACGTGCTCGGTGGGGAAGAAAGCTGTCGCTGTCCCAAGACACAGCCTGATGACATGCAGTCTTGGCCAAATCCTTGCTTATTTTAGTAGTTGGGAAAGAAATGGCTAAGCCTGGGAGTGCAGAATAAGGGTGCAGGAGCCAGAAAGGTGCAGGTTCAAAGCCACCACGTTGCATCGAGCCTCAGTGTCCCCATCTGCATAACGGCATGGCTCTTTCCCCGCTTCCTTATACTTCGGCCAGCGCTCTCCTAGGCTGGAGGGACGATGATGAACAAGAGGACTCAGACTGCGTCCTCATGGAGCTGAAGGCTGAGCAGGAGGTGACCTAGAGATCTCTGTCACGCCCGGCACACAACAGAGGCAGGCTGGCGGCTGATGTGCAGATAGACGGATGGAGACAGCATCTCTCTCTAGCATCCCAAGGGGGTCACCCTCAGCCTGGACCAGAGGCCTGCTGGTGCTTTCCCTGTGCCCACGCCTCTCCTCTGACCCTGGTTCTATCTGCCTCACTGCTGATAGTGCTCTACCTATCACGTCCCAGACCCGCCTCCTGTAAACCCCTTGAAGGATGAGAGAGTCTACCTCGCAACCTGGCCTGACCTCCCCCGTCTCTCGCATCCCTCTGTCCAGTGGTCCCCAGGGACCTCTCTGCCCAACAGCCCAGGGACTCTTAAGAGAGCTCGCTGGCTTCCCCTGTGGCCTTTCCTCCAGCATGTGGGATCTGCCCCCTTCCCTTGCCTCGGTTTGGCCAAGGTGCAACCTCTACAGACTGGAGCTGTACCTCTCAAGGTAGCGATTGGGGGTCTCAGACTTAGTGGCACACAGAGCACATGGTTGGCTTAACAAGTGGGTGAGCAAAGCCATCACAAACTCAGCTTTCTGAGAATATGTGGCGGAGTGCTGGGGTGGAGATTAGCAGACCGTGGCCAGGGTCCAGGTCCACCACACCTAGCTGGCGGGTGGCGGGGGGGACCATATCCATGAGCTTCAATTTCCCTTCCCTCGAAGACGGGGATAACATGAAAGGGACTTCACCACTGACCAAAGTCCTCAGAAACGAGGCACCCACTTGAGCCTCACAATAACCGAATCATGCGGCTGCCACATCCAAGGCACCATCCCACCACCACACGCTGACACGGCTCCTCCCACTGTACCCTCACCTACACCGAGGGTTCATTTTCAGATCACAGCTCATTTGCTGGTGGAGGAAAACGAGCTGATTATTTTAAGAGCGTGTTATGATCTTTTTCTTGGTGTTTTAGGATTTTTCATTTAGATCTGTTTCTATTCTTTACATTGGTAGAGAACTAACCCTTTTGAGTATCGTATTACATGTTAATTGATTTTGAGTATTATGTTACACGTTAACTGACTTAAATTGAAAAAAGTAGGGAAAACTACTAGACCACTCAGCTATTACCTAAATCCCTTACAATTATACACTGGAAGTAATAAATAGATTCAAGGGGTTAGATCTGAAACAGTGCCTGAAAAACTATGGACAGAGGTTTGTAATGTTGTACAGGAGGTGGTGTTCAAAACCATCCCTAAGAAAAAGAAACGCAAAAAAGGCAACACAGTTGTGTAAGGAGGCCTTACAAATAGCTGAGAGAAGAAGAGAAGCAAAAGGCCAAGGAGAAAAAGAAAGACATACCCATTTGAATGCAGAGTTCCAAAGAACAGCAATGAGAGATAAGAAAGGCTTCCTAAGTGATCAACACAAAGAAACAGAGGAAAACAATAGGATGGGAAAGACTAGAGATCTCTTCAAGAAAACTAGAGATACCAAAGGAACATTTCATGCAAAGATGGGCTCGATAAAGGACAGAAACGGTATGGACCTAAAAGAAGCAGAAGATAGTAAGAAGAGGTGGCAAGAATACACAGAACTGTACGAAAAAGATCTTCACGACCCAGATAACCACAATGCTATAATCACTCACCGAGAGCCACCCTGGAGTGCAAAGTCAAGTGGGTCTTAGGAAGCATCACTACAAACAAAGCTAGTGCAGGTGATGGAATTCCAGCTGCACTACGTCAAATCCTAAAAGATGCTGTGAAAGTGCTGCACTCAATATGCCAGCAAACTTGGAAAACTCAGCAGTGACCACAGGACTGGAAAAGGTCAGTTTTCATTCTAATCTCAAAGAAAAGCAATGCCAAAGAATGTTCAAACTACGTCACAACTGCACTCATCTCACATGCTAGCAAAACAATGCTCAAAACTCTCAAGCAAGGCTTGAACAGTATGTGAACCAAGAACTTCCAGATTTTCAAGCTGGATTTAGAAATGGCAGAGGAACCAGAGATCAAATTGCCAATATCCACTGGATCATAGCAAAAGCAAGAGGATTCCAGAAAAACATCTACTTCTGCTTCATTGACTACGCCAAAGCCTTTGACTGTGTGGATCAAAACAAACTGTGGAAAATTCTTAAAGAGGCAGGAATACCAGACTGCCTGACCTGCCTCCTGAGAAACCTGTATACAGATCACGAAGCAACAGTTAGAACCAGACACGGAACACAGACTGGTTCCAAATAGGGAAAGGAGTACGTTAAGGCTATATATTGTCACCTTGCTTATTTAACTTATATGAAGAGTACCTCATGTGAAATGCCAGGCTAGAAGAAGCACAACCTGGCATCAAGACTGCCAGGAGAAATATCAATAACCTCAGATATGCAGAGGCACCACCGTTATGACAGAAAGCGAAGAGGAACTAAAAAGCCTCTTGATGAAAGGGAAAGAGAAGTGTGAAAAACAAATGGCTTAAAACTCAACATTCAGAAAACTAAGATCATGGCATATCCAGTCCCATAACTTCACAACAAATAGACGGGGAAGCAATGGAAACAGTGAGACTTTATTTTCTTGGGCTCCAAAATCACTGCAGTAGTAACTGCAGCCATGAAATGAAAAGACGCTTGCTCCTTGGCAGAAAAGCTACAACAAACCTAGACAGCATGTTAAAAAGCAGAGACAGTACTTTGCCAACAAAGGCAAACATAATCAAAGCTATGGTTTTTCCAGTAGTCACGTATGGAGGTGAGAGTTGGACTATAAAGAAAGCTGAGCGCTGAAGAATTGAGACTTTTGAACTGTGGTGTTGGAGAAGACTCTTGAGAGTCCCTTGGACTGCAAGCAGATCAAACCAGTCCATCCTAAAGGAAATCAGTCCTGAATATTCACTGGAAGGACGGATGCTGAAGCTGAAGCCCCAGTACTCCAGGCTGATGTGAAGAACTGACTCATTGGAAAAGATCCTGATATTGGGAAAGACTGAAGGCAGGAGGAGAAGGGGACGACAGAGGATGAGATGGTTGGATGGCATCACTTGATGCCATCAAGTGATGACTTGATGGAACATGACTTTGAGCAAGCTTTGCGGGCTGGTGATGGACAGGGAAGCTGGGCATGCTGCAGTCCATGGGGTCGCAAAGAGCCAGACGCAACTGAGTAACTGAACTGAACTGAATTGCATGTTATTATGTCCTTTAATTTTGTAGATGATTTTCATATTTTGTTTGGAGATGTTATGCAGAATGTATATAGATAACCTTTGTATTAATGTGACTTTTTAAGGATTATAAAATCTATATGTACTCAAGAGTAAAGACAAGACAAAACATTTAAATTGTATGGGAAAGTACAAGTAGAAAAAGTCCATCATTCCATCTCAATGCTTCTCTTCAGAGGTGGCTCTTTAATAGTTTCTTATGTCTTTCTAGAAAATTTGAAGTTCTAGATATTTATGTGAATCAGTGTGTCATTTCCGTTCCTGACCTAATCATTGTGGGTGTTTCCATATCTTTTTCATTATGAAAACAGTATTTTACTCCTCATTTTAGGATAGTTTCCTTTTTTTAAAAAGTATTTAACTCTTTAGTTTTCCTGCACTTACTATGGTGCATATGTGGGGCAAAGTATTAGGCTCCATCCCAACTATTTCTACCAAAATACTTATCCTAGCTCAGAAACATTTGCTGAAAAATCCTTCCTTTTCCAGTGAATCTGTGTTGAGGGACAGCATCATCGCCGTGAGTCTGCGAGTTTTCACATTACAATGAGGAGCTCTTGATCTTGGGGGCAGAGATGTGCCATCTGCCCAGCCCTGCATATTCACCATCTGTGTCTGTGACGGACATGGAATCAGAGGTGTAGAGACCTCAGCAAACAAGCCACTGGCCTATGGTTAGAGACCAACGTGCCAAGTCCACTTCTGCCAGACACTTTTGGCTGACCTTGGGCAAGTCCTTGGACTTCTGTGGTCTCAGCCTCAGGGCAGAATCCAGGCTGCAGGCATGAGGACCAGGCAGCCAGGGTCACACAGCCCGGGCTCACCCCCAGCGTGGGTCCCCTCTCCACACCGGGTGCAGCAGTTGCAGGAGGCTGGGGGTGGGGAGGAAGGGCCATTAAGAAAAAGGCAACAGGGCACTGGCCACTCCAGGTCAGACTGGACAGGACCCTACAGTCAAGTGAAAGGAAGCAGGAAAGAAATTCCTGACCAGAAAGCAGAATAAGGCCCTCAGTTTTGGAAGACCTGGGTTCAACTAGCTGTGTGACCTTAGTGTGACCTTGGGCCAAACCCTTATCTGCCCTGGGATAAAGCTCTGCTGGAGAGGGTGGGATGGAGGCCTGAATACAATTCCTGGCATGGACTCCCTCTGAAGCCTGGAAATTGCTCTGATCACGTTTGTCATTCTCTGAGCTCCTCTGATGGACCACTCTTAGACTCTGGGCTGGGAGAGGCTATCAGATCGCCCAGGGTCCTCCCCTGCCCCACCTGGATGGCTGGCACCCTGCCTCTCCTCCTCTGACAGGCCTGTTTCCCTCACCCAGCCTTGCAAGGGTGAGGGGAGATGACAAGGAACTAGCCAGGCAGCGTGGAGGGCTCCCGGGGTCTGTGGAGAGCGCGTGGGCAGGGCTGGGGACATGCTCACCTGTAGCAGTTGTTGTTATAATTGTTATAACTTCCCAGAGCGGTCAGACAACCCAGGCAGATGGCATAGGAGAAGAAGATTTGCGTCCCAGCATCTACCCAGACCTGTAGGAGGGCACAAAGAAGTTGGCAGAGAGAGAAGTCAGATGCACGGCCAGGGGGTAGGGAGGCGGGGTGGCCCCGTTCTCTGAAATCCCCCGCCCACGCCCAACCCCCACAAAAGACTCCAAAAAGGGACAATCAAATGTCCTCATCTCAGGAACGTGGTTTTTAGAAGTTCTATTCTCAGGATGATTAAATATAAATGTCCTTAATTAAATCCAGAAATTTCTGGAGGTTTTGGACAGTAGTTCACCAAGCAGCAATAATTTGGGTGTTAGAACACTGCTGCAGCTGTGTGAGCTTGGAAAAGTTACTTAACCTCTCGGAGGCTTAGTCTCGCCACCAGCAAAGTGGGGAATAAACTTCCCTCTCAGGACGACTGAAGCCAAGAGTCATTTTTCTTCTGATGGCTGAGACCATCATGAGAGAAGCTCTCTTGGGTATCTTTGAACTCACAGAGTTTTATATTGTCTAGCGGGGGTGGGGGGCATTCACCAGGGGGCCCAGTTACAATGAAGCCCCCAGTTTTCCTACAGGTCTGGAGGCTTCTCCCACTCTGCCCCATGCACTCAGCCAGGGGACAGTGAAAGGACAAGAAAGGGGGTAGGCACCACCTCTTGATCACTTTTCCAGAGAGCTGTTACTTGGGGGCTTCCTGTGTGGTACATGTGGAAACTCCTTTCTCAGTCTCCAAGTGTCCCTCTGACAGAACTGCCAGGGGATGGCGTGACACACGCAAGAGGAATTATGGTAATTTGTCTAACACTCCTTCGGGCTCTCTTTGAGCTCCACTTTAGAAGTCATCAGGAAACGCCACAGCTCCAACTCAAATGCAGCTGATCAGACTGATGCTTGAGAATCCAGTGTCATCTAGAGAATAAGGTTTTATTGTGAAGAAGCTTTTAAGTTTAATTAGGTCCCAATTGTTTATTTTTGCTTTTATTTCCAATATTCTGGGAGCTGGGTCATAGAGGATCCTGCTGTGATTTATGTCGGAGAGTGTTTTGCCTATGTTCTCCTCTAGGAGTTTTATAGTTTCTGATCTTACGTTTAGATTTTTAATCCCACTGCTGGGCATACACACTGAGGAAACCAGAATTGAAAGAGACACGTGTACCCCAACGTTCATCACACCACTGTTTATAATAGCCAGGACATGGAAGCAACCTAGATATCCATCAGCAGACGAATGGATAAGAAAGCTGTGGTACATATACACAATGGAGTATTACTCAGCCATTAAAAACAATACATTTGAATCCGTTCTAATGAGGTGGATGAAACTGGAGCCTATTATACAAAGTGAAGTAAGCCAGAAAGAAAAACACCAATACAGTATACTAACGCATATATATGGAATTTAGAAAGATGGTATTGATAACCCTGTATGCGAGACAGCAAAAGAGACACAGATGTATAGAACAGGCTTTTGGACTCTGTGGGAGAGGGAGAGGGTGGGATGATTTGGGAGAATGGCATTGAAACATGTATAATATCATTTATGAAACTAATCGCCAGTCCACGTTCGATGCATGATACTGGATGCTTGGGGCTGATGCACTGGGATGACCCAGAGGGATGGTACGGGGAAGGAGGAGGGAGGGGGGTTCAGGATGGGGAACACGTGTACACCTGTGGCGGATGCATGCTGATGTATGGCAAAACCAATACAATACTGTAAAGTAATTAGCCTCCAATTAAAATAAATAAATTTATATTTTAAAAAAGGGAATACGGTTTTATACCAATTCAAATACTAGCAAACATTTGCTAAGCACGTCCGACGTGCCGGGCACTGCTGTGAACCGTTTGCGTTACTACACTTGAATATTCACACCAACGCCATGCAGGAGGTGCTATTATTAGCCCCCTTCCACAACTGAGGAGACTGAGGCGCAGAGAGGTTGAGTAACTTGCTCAAGACCACACAGCTGAGTGTGGCAGAAATGAATCCAGGGAAACCTGCCTCTGGAGAAGCACACCGAACCAGTCCCGGGATTCCAGACGCCTTCTGCTGTGAGCTCCCACGCAACACAGGACTCTCCTCCGGAACTTCTGACAGAACCGTCTCTGCTTGATTGCTGCCAGTGACAGGGAGCTCACTAACTTTTGACACAGCCCCTTTCCTCTTCAGAGAATGCTGATCATTAGCACATTTCTTAAAATGAGAGGAAATCTACCTTTCGAGTTCCCAACTCTGGGGCCACCCAGGCCATATCTTCCTCTCCCATGTGGAATCACCTTGCAGATTTGAAGAACCCTCTAGGACACTCCCTTTTCTAGGCAAATTATCACTATTTCCTCTTTTCTGGGGATTTGATTACACAGCCCACGTTACTTTACCCTGGATTTGCTTGCTTGTTAAATCATTCAACAAATACTTATTATGAGCAAAGTTCACAATGCTGTCTCTTGATCTGAGAAGCGCATACATTTTTTTCCCCCTGTAACATAAAGCTTTTGGGTTTAGTGTTTTTGGAGCTAAGTGAGGAGTTTAGGGGAAGCTATTTCATGAAGTGTGTGTGTGTGTGTGTGAGTTGGGCGTGATGGGGGAGGATGCCAGCAGATCATAGTTGACTGAGATATGGTGAAGGGGAAATGGGAAGAAGAATCATTAAAATCATTTTTCAAGAAAGGGGAGTTGGGAGATAGGATAGCCGTGAGAGTAAACACATTCAGGGAGGATTTTTTCCAAATGGTAGAAACTTTAGGATACTTAAATGTTGAAAGAAACAACCCAGGGTAGGGAAAAAGTGTTAAAAAAAAAAAAGATTTGAGAGAGAAATGGGTATATTTTAAAGTCCTCCTCTGCCTTGGTCTCCCCACTTGCCACCTCAGTGGATTCCCTTTTCTCCTCGGGAAGGCCAGGAAATGTTATGAAGAAGCCAAAGACAGGTTTGCTGCTGAACCGGGAAACAAAGTCAGATCCCAGGAGCATGGTGTGAGGATGGTCAGGACTCGACCAAGCACCGTATGTATAGCCTCTGCAGGACTTTCGTGGTGGTCCAGGGGTTAAGACTCCGTGCTTCCCTATCTACAATATCTAGGACATGGAAGAAACCTAGATGTTGATCAACAGATGAATGGATAAAGAAGCTGTGGTACATACATACAACGTGGTACATACAATGGAATATTACTCTGCCACGAAAAGGAACACACTGGAGTTAGTGCTAATGAGGCGGACGAACCTAGAGCCTCATTATAAAAATCAGAAAGAGAAAAGCAAATATTCTGTATTAACACACGTACATGGAATCTGGAAAGATGGCACTTATGAACCTATTTGCAGGAGACAGCAATGGAGACACAGATACAGAGAGCAAACTTGTGGACACAGTGGGGGAAGGAGAGGATGGGACAAACTGAGAGCAGTGCTGAAGCATACACATTACCGTATGTGAAACAGCCAGCCAGTGGGAATTTGCTGTAAGATGCAGGGAGCTCCAGCCTGGTGCTCTGTGGCAACCTACAGGAGTGGGGTGGGATGGGAGGAGGCAGGGAGGCTCAGGAGAAATGGGACTATGTATGCCTATGGCTCATTCATATTGATGTTTGGCAGAAACCAACACAATATTGTAAAGCCACTGCGATGATCTAACGGAAGGGGCAAAGTAAGGCCAACAGAGCAGGCCAACAGGACATTCATGATCCATTGACCAGTCTGGTGATGCCTTAGGAAGCGGGAATCCTGAGTGGCCATTTGTTGAAAACCTTACTGTGTATGCGAGGCTCTCTGGGGACAATCTCATAATTTGCATAACCATCTCACTAGGGAGTATTGTTATCTCCATATTCAGAGAAGAGGAAATGGACCCATAGATGGTCAAGCAGCTAATGAGGGACAGGGTCAGGTTTGAGCCCAAGGTGTCCTGGCTCCACATTTTGAAGAGAGAAGCCGGGGCATTCTGGTGTGCTGGGCAGGCCTGGACTTTCAGCAGGGGTTCAAACAGCTCTGTGACTGTGAGGTCAACAGGACAAAGGCAACATCTCCTCCATGAAAGGAAGACCAGGCCACTGAGTCCCACTGACTGACCGGCATCTCCTGCAACAAAGGGAACAGCTGAGCTCAAAGGGCTTCTGAGTTCTTGACACAATCTGAAGGGGAAACAGCCTCCACTGAACAAACAAACCCTAAGGAAGCTGGGTCAGCCGCTGAGAACCGGATCAGTCCCCATGATCTGTGGCAGTGAATGGGGGGCGTTCTGGCCGTGTAGCTGGGGGCAGTCTTCATTCAGAGGTCTGGAGAACAAATTTGCATGGGAATCTGGGGGGCAGGGCCCCTTTGGAAGAGAGGTGGTCCCGCCCTCTAGCTCTGGGGCAACCAGTTCAGAGCATCTGATTCCAGTGAGCCCTGGCGCATAGCAGGTGCCAAGAACAACAGACTGGGGTGTAACCTTCCCTCCCCACTGGACCATCAGGGCCCAGCTGGGAGAAGCAAGGAAGGATGGGCGGATGAGGACACAGCCTCCTCTACCAAGATCAGGAGGCACACTGTAAAGCTGGGCATGTACTTCCTGCTGTCTCCGTCCCCATGGACCGCACTCTACAGTGTACAAGGCATCGTCCGCGTCCTGTGACCTGGCCCCTGCCCTGGGGAGGGCGTCATCACAGCCAGGTTAGAGACCGCTGTGTGTGGGGGGAACATGCCTGCCCACCTTGACCTTTACATGTATCAACAGAGTGTCTAATCTCCTAGAAGTTTAGGGGGAACGCTTCACATCTTTCTCTCACCTCTTGGAGAGAAGGGACCTCCCGACTGGGAAGACGGAGAGAGGGTCATGGTGCATGTGTGGTGAGTCCCTCCCTTTTTCTCTCAAGCACAGATGATTCAATGAGATGTGTCGTGCTTAGCTGTTGAGTCATGTTCGATTCTTTGTGACCCCATGGACTGTAGCCCACCAGGCTCCTCTGTCCATGGGATTCTCCAGGCAAGAACACTGCAGTGGGTTGCCATTTCCTCCTCCAGGGGATCTTCCCGAATCAGGGATCGATCCATGTCTCCTGCATTATAGGAGGATTCTTTACCTGCCGAGCCCTCGGGGAAGCCCCTCAGTGAGATGTGTGTGGAACAAATACTCAGCACAGCGCCTGGCTCTTGGAGAGTGCAGAGAACATGATCAGAAACCCAGCCGTGAGCTCCGAGAGACAGCAGGTTGCTTAGTCAATGTTCATCCCTTCTCAGGATCCAGCAGTCCTCACAAATCTGGAGAGAAGAGCCTCTCTTCCCTTTTCTGCCCACAGTACACAAGGCAGGGTGTCCACTATGTGCCAGGCGAAGTCCCAGGGGCTAAAGCCCTCCCCTCTCTTAAAAGCAGGAGAGAAAGACAACAAAGGCAGGCAGATACTCCGGAACACATCATCCGGTGGAGAGACGGGCACGAAGAATGGCGTGAGGTGGGGCATGGAGCACAGGGCAGCAGGGGCCAGGGCTCTGCTCCATGAGGGGCACGGCACCTGCTGCTCAGGCAGCTGGAAGGGGACGGGAGCTGCAGACGTGACTTGCTGCCGTGTCTAAAGCAGCGCAGGCTGCAGACAGAAGCTCTCCCAGTAACCCGTTTTCATGTCTACAAACAGCCACCCGGCCGAGCATAAGGGCAGCACTTCTGTCTGGGATCAAAGCCGGTGCCAGCAGGTGGGCCTTGTCTGACCTTCCCTGCGCCCTGGAGGAGGTGGCGCTTGCCGCATTGATGCTCCGAGGTCTCTGACAAACCCAGTGGTGACCCAACCTGCCAGGGAAGTACCAGCAAGAGAAGCCAGCAATCAGGCAGCAATCATACATCAGCTTCACCTCCAGAAGCACAGATGACATGCCGGGGAGAGGGTGGGGAGTTCCACACACTTCACAGGCATGAGACTCACTGCTGCGGTCTGGTGCAATGATTATCCCCCTTTTATGCATGAGAAAAAACTAACCCCAGGAAGGGGGCATTTCTTGTCTATTTAGCCTTGGAGAGATGTACACACTAAAGAGACAAACAAACCTCTGTAACCCAGCCTGCCGTGGGGGGATGGCACTGAAGCTTCATGCAAAGGAGACTACGTTAGACGAGAAGGCTCTTCCCAGGTGCCTGGTTCCCCATCTCCCTGGGGCTTTGTGGATAGGGCCTGGGCTCTGGGGTCAGGCAGACCCAGGCTGCCACTTATCTGCATGTTACTTCACTTCTCTGAGCCCCAACTCCCTTGTCCACAAAAGACACAATGAATGCAAAGTACACAGCGGGGTACCAAGTCAGTCAGTCAGTCAGTCAGTCAGTCGCTCAGTCGTGTCCGACTCTGCGACCCCAGGGACTGCAGCACGCCAGGCCTCCCTGTGCATCTCCAACTCCCGGAGCTTACTCAAACCCATGTCCATCACGTCAGTGATGCCATCCAACCATCTCATCCTCTGTCGTCCCCTTCTCCTCCAGCTTTCAATCTTTCCCAGCATCAGGGTCTCTTCCAATGTGTTGGTTCTTCGCATCAGGTGGCCAAAGTATTGGAGTTTCAGCTTCAGCATCAGTCCTTCCAATGAATATTCAGGACTGATTTCCTTTAGGATGGACTGGCTGGATCTCCTTGCAGTCCAAGGGACTCTCAAGAGTTTTCTCCAACACCACAGTTCAAAAGCACCATACAACTCCCTTACTCTGCCTCTTCTTGGTGGTTAACACTTCTCCAATACACGTGCTATGAAAACAGGCTCCCAGGGCTTTCCCTCCACCCCAGCCGGCTCAGTACCAGGCCAAGACGGTGCTCAAACCGCCAGACCCAATGGCACACGTGGCGTTTGGCTGTCCATGCTGCCAGGACAGAGCTCGGTGGCCGTCTTGGGCCCATGATGACCCACAGCCTTTTCTTTCTTTAACATTTCCCTTTCAGACAGATAGCCACACACAGACACACGAATACACACACACAACACAGCTTCTGTAAATAAAGCCCTCCACTGAGGTGAAAACATACAGCCTGGCAGAAAAGGGCTGAAATTAAGCTTTTTCTCTGGGCTGTTTATATGGGTAAATATTCTCCAAAGATTAAAAGTAGGTTAGGAGAATAATACAACAGCTGTGTTTCCAGTGTGTACCTGACAACGGCCTTTGTAGGAGTGAATAATTACATGAAAATCACTTCCTTCCCACCTCTTTTGCAGCCCCCTCCGGGTTGCTAGGCACCCTGTCTCCTCTGCTCAGCTAATGCCACATGCAGATGCCGGTGAATACAGTAAGGGCCATTCGGAGGGAAGGGAGTGCAGGACTGGGGCAGACTTGAACGGCCCCACCCCCATGGATTCAGTGCGGGAAGAGGGCTCCAGAGGGCTCCGGGGGAAGATGATTCTGGGATTCTGGACGTATTTAAATGCTAATGTGCTGGGCAGCTGGGCAGGTCCAGCAGGAACAGTGGTGGGAAGGGGCAGAGGCTCTTGGCCTGGTAGCCCCACTGGAAACACGTTCTGTGGCCTCTGGCTCCAGTGCCAGCCTGTCCTCGGGCAGCCAGCCCTGCTGGCCGACTGGAGCCCGGCCAGAGGCCCTGCCAGCGCAGTGTCACTGGGTTGAAGGTGGCACCGTGGGTGGTGAGGGGAGCCTTGGTGTGTCGCCTGACCCTGGCGGCCCCTTCGTGCAGAGCAGGCAGCGGGGTCACTGGGCCGGGCCTTTGCCCAGAGGCTGGACAGCCGTGTCCTAGTCACAGAGTATGGAGGGAGTGGACAAGCAGTTGCTGGCATGGGGCCAATGGCAACGATTTCTGTGCTTTATATGGTAGAACCCTGGGGCTGTGCATGTTTACCCTTTAAACCACTGCGTGAGGCAACTGAGCCCCAATTTCATTGTTATTTAGTCGCTAAGTCGTGTCTAACTCTGCGACCCCATGGACTGTAGTCTGCCAGGCTCCTCTGTCCATGGGATTCTCCAGGCAAGAATACTGGAGTGGGTTGCCATTTCCTTCACCAGGGGATCTTTTGAACCGAGTATCCTGCGTCTCCTGCATTGGCAGGTGGATTCGTTACCACTGAGCAACCTGGGAAGCTCTGAGCCCCACTTTACTATGGGACTAAACAGAGGAGGTTTGGTCTGAACTGTTCCCAGGGCTGCCCACCTGGCCTTGGGGGCTACACTTTAGGGCAACGTCTTCTCCTCTCACAAAGTGTTCCTCTAAGAGAGTGCTACTCTGGACAGGACACTCATCACGTAGGATGGTCCTGTTCATTGTAGGAGGTTCAGCATCACTGGGTCCGACTTTCTAAACATCAGAGCTGCCCATCAGAGAGGAACCTGAATTACACCTCCATGTATTTCTAAATGACCCCACGGCAGTGGTCCTACCTCCCCCGAGGGAGAATCATGGAGGTGGGGGAGCCTGAGCTGGCATCCGTGGTGGAGCTGCAGAACCCAACTGCCTTCACTGGGCACACAAGCCCAGGGTCTTCTGGGCCAAACTGAGCTCTGAACTGGCATGTTCTCCTGTGTCATCCGAGCAAGTGTCCATGGGGTCACAAGGGCCTGACACAACTTGGCGACTAAACGACAGTAACAAGGACCCAGAGAGGCTACGGCAGTGGGCCTGGGTCAACCAGCAGGCAGGGGGACGATCACAACCCCACTGCTGACCCCAAAGCCCCTCCCTTCAGTCTCCCCGAAGACTCTCACTATCTCAGCCAAGAGGGAGCAGCCAGGGCGACCAGCCTGCTGCCAGTCCCTGCTCCTCCCACATCCACGTCCCAGCGGATGTGGCCCTTAGCGTCCAGGGCCTGCCTTGTCCACTCACACACTCTCCTTTCATCCCCCCTGCCCCGTGTCCCAGCTAATCTCTGCGGTCACACGGCCATCTGCTCCGCACCACCTCTCCCCTGCTCATCTGAATGGAGAGGTGACAGCTTTAAACAACACCAGATCTTCGGGAAGCTGACTAACAGAGCAGCAAGCCCAGGGCACCCAGGAAGAATGCCGAAGCAGGTCTGAAGACCGGGTGAGTGGACGACCGGCAGTATATGGCCAGCCACCCCCTCACCCACAAGTGCTGAGGCTGTCTTCCTGACCTCACAAGGTCAAGGTCATGGAGGACGGGAAAACTGAAGGGATGGGTAAGGTCACATGTGGACTCATGGAAGACGAGACAGATGGCCACAGCAGTCCCTCCCCACTGATGCTGCAGGACAGTGGCCTCAGCTCTGGGCAGAGCCACCCGACACAGGACGGTCCTCACCCTCAGACCTCCCTCAGTGACATCCCTGGGCATCTGCTTGAGCAACAAAACCCAGGATGACCAGGCTAAAAATAAATCAAGATATGGATGTGGCAGTGTTCAGGGGGGCAAGCGTGCCGATATCTGCGACTTATTTTGAAATGAGAGACAGTGAAAGTGTTAGTCGCTCAGTCCTGTCCGACTCTTTGTGGCCCCTTGGACTGTAGCCCACCAGGCTCTTCTGTCTGTAGGATTCTCCAGGCAAGAATACTGGAGTGGGTCCTCATTCGCTTCTCCAGGGGATCTTCCCGACCCAGGGATCGAATCCGTGTCTCCCACACTGCAGGCAGATTCTTTACCATCTGAGCCACCAGGGAAACCCTTATTTTGAAATGTATACAAGGAAATAAAATGGATCGATGGATACAAATCTTGGGAAGATACTGGATGAAGCCAGCACGGCAAAATGTCGAGGCAGAATCTAGGTGGTGGGTAAAGTGGGGGTGTTCCCTGTGCAGCTAGAACCAACAGGATGCTGGATGGGATGCTCTCAGCCCAGCAGACGGGACTGGCAGGTTCACTGCGGAGATGGGTCCATAACTTCCAGGAGGACCGCATCTGCGAGAAAACGTGTGCTCTGTGACCAACACCTCATGAGCAAGACACTGCGGGTGAACTAAGGAAATCCCTGCTCTGCCCAGGTGACATTCAAGAGCCAAAGCCAGTGTTCAGCTCCCAGACAGAAAACCTAGGAGCTTCCTGGGAGTTACAAGTCTCCTTGACCTCACCTCAAAGATTAAAAACACATCCATTGTGATTCATGGATTTATCTGGTGTTCTTCAGTCGCCAAGTCGTGTCTGACTGTTTGTGACCCCATGGACTGCAGGACACCAGGCTTCCCTGTCCCTTACCATCTCCCGGAGTTTGCCCAAGTTCATGTCCACTGAAACAGTGAAGCTCAAGCTCCAATACTTTGGCCACCTGATGCAAACAGCCAACTCATTGGAAAAGACTCTGATGCTGGGAAAGACTGAGGGCAGGAGGAGAAGAGCGTGACAGAGGATGAGGGGGTTGGATCTATCTGAGCAGGGCTTAAACCTCACTGTCAGCCATGATTCCTTTCTGGCTGAGGCAGAACAGGTTTCCAGGGTTCAAGAGAGGAGCAGGAGTGGTGACTGAGAAGGCACCATCGCTCGCTGCACGACTTCCCAGGTGCATTGTGACACTGTCTCTGAGGCATTCACTCAGAAGCCTGTGTCTGTAACTTGCTGTCCTCATCTATCTTCCTTAGAGGATCTTTACTTATCACCTCCTTTTGCATCTTCTCTATGCTGCCACCTATTTCGAGGCATAAACAGTGACCATGGCAGCCCCTGTCCCAGGCAGCGGCACAGCACTGAGAAGATGAAGGCCTCCTACAGCGGGTATTTAGGGAGCACGTCCTGTGTGCTGGGCAGCGTGGCGGCCCCCATGGGGGAGGTATGGTTGGATCAGATGTGGCCCGCGTGCAGCAAGGGTAGTCTTGGATGGTGTATTTTAGATCATCTCTCTAGGGATGTTAACTACTCTTGCTTAGAATGACATTCATCCAACCCTCCCTCCCCACTTACTCACATGGCCTTGAAAATTCTTTTTTTTCAAATGATGAATTTATTTTTAAACTTTTTATTTTGTATTGGAGTACAGCCAGTTAATATCACAACTTAACTTTGTTAAGCTGTGATAGTTGCAGGTAGACGGCAAAGGGACTCAGCCATACATATACCTGTATCCATTCTCCCCCTAACTCCCCTCCCATCCAGGCTGTCACATAATATTAAACAGAGTTCCCTGTGCTGGCCTTGAGAACTCTTAATGTGCTACCATCTCTAACCTTGAAGACACGTGGATGATTTATAACATAAACACATTCACATGCCCACAGATAAATCATCTCCCATCTCAGTCTTACTTTCACAGAGGATATTTTAAAGAGTAATTTCTGGGCTCTGACACCTTTTATTGGTCACACACAAACAACCACTAATAGAAGCTTCCTGTCAGCATGAAATAAACCAGGAGAACGGGTCATAACGGGAGAAAGAAAAGTCAAGGGTCACTGAACATGGAAAAGTTTGAAAATCAGTTGATTTTACTCAATGCCCTCATTTTATGACTGAGGGAACTCAGTACAAGGAAGGACAATGGCCCTTCCAGGTCAGTGATGGAGCTGGGTCCCTGATCCTGAGCCCGGGAGTTTCCCACTAGGCAACGCTGCCTCCGGTGGGCAGGAGAGGGAGACAAAGGCACAGAGGAAGGAGCTGAACCATGCGAGACATCTCTAGGCACTAAGCAAGGAGCGGGAGCAGCGTCTGCCCTCTTTGTCAATGTCCCGCAGGACTCAGCGCTTGCCCTGGGGGGTCTTTTCAGCGCTTGCTTACACACGAGAAGGAAGGGAGGCAGAACATGAGATTCACACACCAGTGAGTTTTTAGCACCAAAAGTCACAATCCCCAGCAAACTCAGAAGAATCAAAGCCTCATCACCGTGCTGCTCACAGAGCGAAGAAAGCCTTGCTCTCCCTGCCCCAACCTGCGCTGGGTTAGGAATCATCAGACTACGTCGCCCTTGCAAAGCACGCACCTTCCTCACCAAGGAGGCGTCCGGGGAGGCAGACCCAGCATCTTCAAGATAGGAACGGTGTACACCTCTCGGCAGCCCTGTGTTCCTCAGGGCACCATCGTCCAGGTCAGCCCCCTTGATACTCTCACCGGTCAGTCGAGGTGGAGAGGGTCAAACTTGTAAGGACAGAAGCCCAGAGAGGTTCAGTGATGTGCTCAAGGTTGTGAAGCTAGTGAGTGAGGACCTCATTCCACATCTGGTCTAACCTCTTGATTTCATAGTTGAGGAAACAGGCTCAAAGGGTGGAAGGGTAATAGATGTTTCAATTGGAGATTCTATTTTCTCGTCCAGTTCTCTCCCAGCTGTGGTTGGGGGCAAGTCATCTCCTTGCTCTGGGACTCAAACCCAAACTTGTCCACCAAAGAAGGTGAATCTAGAAACTGACTCTCAAACTTGTTAAGACAGCAAAGAATTGGGCCATGGAGCACTTCTGCCAAATACCTTGGTGAATATGATTTTACTTCATGTGTTAGAAACAAATTTACTGTCAGAAAACATAATCATGGATAGCATGAAATATGAAATAATCCTCACAAATGTATGACTTTATGAATATAACTGAACTGTTGGATTAAGCATGAATGACTCAAGGCGACTTTCTTTAATTTTAATTTCCTGCTTGAACTTTCGGTGTGTTGTGTTCAAGACCAGCAGATGAAGAGCAGAAAATGCCAAGGGTCAAATTTGTTTTTTATGAGAGATACAGGAAACAAGTCATTATGAAATATAATATACACTGAAAATTCATAACCTGGCTGGAAAGGAAGATAGAAAATTCCCCCAGATGCCAGAAATGAGAGAGATCAAAGCTAAAAGATGAGGAGAAGGAAAAGACTCAGTAACCTGTGGGGATGCCCAAGTAGACAGATATCCGAGTGGCTGGGGTTTAAATTCCTTCCCAATGATAGAGTTAAAATCTCAGGCCCTGGCAAAGAAAACCCAAAGGAGAATAGACAGACTTTCCAATAACTGGCCATGGGAAAACTGGACAGCTAAATGTAAAAGAATGAAATTAGTATATTCTCTAACACCATAGACAAAAATAGACTCAAAATGGATTAAGGATCCAAACGTGAGACTGGAAATCATAAAATTCCTAGAGGAAAACTTAGGTAGAACACTGTTTGACCTAAGTCACAGCAATATTTTTTTTTTTTTGCTCTGTCTCCTAAAGTAAAGGAAATAAAAGCAAAAATGAACAAATGGGACCTAATTTAACTTAAAAACTTTTGCATAGAAAAGAAATCATCAACAAAATGAAAAGACAATCTACTGAATGGGAGGAGATGTTTGCAAATTATATGACCAATAATGTTTTAATACCCAACATATATAAACAGTTCATACAACTCAACATAAAAGGAAAAAAACAAACAACCCAATTAAAAAATGGGCAGAATAGACCTGTTTCTAAAGAGGACATACAGGTGGCCTCATGAAAAGAAGCCCATCACCATTAATCATCAGGGAAATGCAGATCAAAACCACGATGAGCGAGCACCTCACACCTGTCGGAATGGCTATCACCAAAAGAAACACAAATAACAAGTGTTGGCGAGGATATAGAGAATAGGAAACCCTTGTATACTGTTGGTATACAGTACATATATCCACAGGTGCAAATACTGTGGAAAAACAGTATGGGGGGGAGGTTTCCCAACTAACTAGAAACAGAACCACCATATGACCCAGCAGTTTCACTCCTGAGTATATATCTGAAAAAAAAAATAAATAAAAACACTAATTTGAAAAAATACATATATTCATAGCAGTATTATCTACAATTGCTGAGCTATGGAAGCAGTCTAAGTGCCCATCAACAGATGAACGGATAAAGAAGATGGGGTGCATTTATACAGCGGAATACTACTCAGTCATAAAAAAGAATGAAACCATGCCATTTGTAGCAACATGGATGGACTTGGAGGATATAATGCTAAGTGCGATAACTAAAACCGAGAAAGACAAACACTACGTGCTATCACTTGTATGTGGAATCTAAAATATACAACAAACTAGTGAATCTGACAAGAAAAGAACCAGACTCACAGACACAGAGAACAAGCTAGTGGTTTCCAGTGGGGAGAGGGAAGGGAGGAAGCACAGGGGTAGAAGATTAAGAGGCACAAATTCCTATGTATAAAATAAGCTGCAAGGATATATTATACAACACTGGGAATGTGGCCAGTATTTTGTAATAAGTATAAATGGAGCATAAACTTTAAAAATCACTATATCACAAGTCACTATGTTGTACACCTGTAAATTATATAATACTGTACAACGACTGTACCTCAGTAAAACAAACTATTTCTAAAACAGATTTCAAGCCCGGGGCATGACCGGATGCTGAGTGGTTGTACTGTAAAATGTAGGAGCCAGAATGGAGTTGCCCTGTAGTGAATCACATATCAGAAAACTCCGTGCCTCAGGCCAGGACTCGATCTAGGAGTAACAGGCATGGGTGTGATCACACACTGCTCCTGCAAAGTGGGCATCCAAGTTTAAACTGACACTTTAAAATTACTGTCCTTTTCATGAATTAAGGGAGCTTGGTTTTCACAAGCCTTTGCTGAAAGAACTACTAAAGGATGTACTCCAATAAGAAGGAAATTTAATCCATTAGAAAGGAGTGAAAATAGGAAGCAAAGCAATCAGTAAACACCTTGTAAAATTCAAGTAAATATCAACTTTAAATGGTAATAAAGCAGAATTCTTAAAGGGGCGGAAAACAATCACAAGGATAGGGAGAGAGTGGAGCTGGAAAGAAATTTGTGTCCTATGGTATTTTCCTGTTGAGAAAGAGGACAAAGCTAGTGAAGAGCCACTCTGACTAACCGGGCTCCTGCATCTTCTGTCTTCCCAATGCACTGGGGGGGGGAGATTCTCTCCTCCCATCCTGGGGCCACTGCAAGTGCAGCTACTACAGCCTCCGTGACACGTCCCTGGGTGGACCTCCACTGCGGTGGCCCCAGTTCTGGTCCTGACCCTTCAACGCACAGTCTTAGAACTCTGCTTGAAATGACCAGGCCCCTCTAAGGGGCAGAGGTCTTCTCTGGTGGCTCAGATGGTAAACAGTCTTCCTGCAATGTGCGACAGCCAGGTTCAATCCCCAAGTCGGGAAGATCCCCTGGAGAAGGAAATGGCAATCCACTCCAGCATTCTTGCCTGGAGAATTCCATGGACAGAGAAACCTGGTGGGCTACAGTCCATGCAGTCACAAAGAGTCGGACACGACTGAGCGGCTAACACTTTCTAACACACTCTAACGGGTAGAGGAAAGAAACCCACAATGCTGACAGCAGGCCTTCAGAGAGCCAGGGCTCACTTGGACCCGGTGCAATCTGAGCTTGAGTTTCCACAGACTCTTCTGCTTCTTGGGCCTCTTTCCCTCTAGAGCATGAATGTCCAACAGAATGTTCTGCAATGATAGAAATGTTCTGTATCTGCTCTGTCCAGTAAGGGAGGGCCCAGACCCAGGTGGCTATTGAGCACCTGAAGTCTGATGTGTGAAACCAAGGAACTGAATATTGGCTTGCACTTAATTTCAAGTACTTTCAATTTAAATGGTTAGATGTGGCTTGTGGTCAGTGTGCTGGATGGTATAGTTCTAGAGGGTGAGCACTCCCTGAAGGGATCCATCCCATTCCCAGATCACCCTGAGAGAGACGGGTGCAAGTCTCTCCCACCCTCTGCCCTGGAGCATGAGCGAGAGCAGGGAGGTGACCCCAACACCCAGGACATCCTTGCTCACCTTGTTTGGCCCCAGCATCTCTGCCTCCCTGACCACACCACTCACTGATGTGTCTGACAGGTCTCAGAATGCTGAACGCTGAGTGCTCTTAGACCAGTGCTCCTCAGACTCTCGCACAGTAAAACCTGCAGAAGATACTGCTGAGATGCAGACTCTGATGGGGCAGGTTGGCAATGGGGCCTGAGGGTCCACATTTCTAATAAGCTCCCATATAAGACTGATGCTACTGCCAGTCTGGGGACCACACTTTGAGCAGTAAGGTTGTAGACAGTTGTCTTGAAATGTCAGTTTGTTCTTCCTACACATATCATGCCAAAGCTGAAGTTGCAAATACTTTGGGCACCTAATGTGAAGAGCTGAATCATTAGAAAAGACCCTGATGCTGGGGAAGACAGAAGGCAGGAGGCGAAAGGGATGACAGAGGACGGGATGTTTGCATGGCATCACTGATTCAATGGACGTGAGTTTGAGCAAACTCTGGAAGATGGCGAAGGACAGGGAAGCCTGGCATGCTGCAGTTCATGGTGTTGCAAAGAGTTGGACATGACTGAGTGGCTGAACGACACCACCACCACCTGCCATGACAGCTAGCATAATAGCTTACGTTAATATCTGTATCTCATCTTTTTGCCGTATCTGTTCTCTAAAGACTTTTAAAAGCATACTCTGTGAGAACAGGATGGGTTAAATCAGTTCATGCTGTGCAGTGCCACAAAAATGCCTGAAGCTTTGGTCAAGAAAATAAAATTAAATGCATATTTGTCTCTTACAGAAAATTATAGCCAACATTTATTGAGCATTTACCATGTGCTGGACACAGTGCTATGCATACAATGAATCAGTATTGTCTCGTTTAATCCTCATAACAACCCTTTTCACAGAAGACAAAATCAAGGCACAGATAGGCCAAGTAATGTGTTGTGGTCATACAGCTAGTAAGCAGATGAGCCATGGAATCCAAGTAGTCTGATGGGACCCCCACCCTGTACCCGCAGCTTTGGTTGAAAGCTTAAGATCAGGGCATCTCTATGCAAGTCAATGGACTCTTTTAGAGAAACAGATTCTAATGAAATACCTGCCCACAGGTATTCATAGTGGCTTTATTCACAATGATCAAACTTGGAAGTACCCAAGGTGCCCACCAATAGGTGAAAGAATAAACAAATTACACATTATCCAGACAACAGAATATTAGAGATAAAAAGATAAGAGCTTAAGGACACATAAAGACATACAGGAAAGTTAAATTCATATTACTAAGTGAAAGAAGCCAGTCTGAAAAGGCTATATAATGTATGGCATTCTGGAAAAGGCAAAACTATGGAGACAGGAAAAGGATCAGCAGTTGCCAGGGGTTTGGGGAGGAAGGGGGAGGGATGAACAGGTGGAGCAACTTTAAGGTAGTGAGACTATCCTGGATGATGCTGTAACGCGGATACATGACATGATGCATCTGCCAAAACCCACTGCCTGCACGACACAAACAGTGAGCCCGAATGTCAAATACGGGCTTGTTGAGCTAATAATACTGTATCAGCACTGCTTTTCAATTGTAACAAACATACCTTCTCACCTTTCAAGGATTAAATCAAAGGCTACACACATTCGTTGTTGTTTAGTCTCAACTCTTTGGGGACCCCATGGACTGTAGCCCGCCAGGTTCCTGGAGTGGGTTGCCATGCCTTCCTCTGGGGATCTTCCCAACCCAGGGATTGAATCTGCGTCTCCTGCATTGTAGGCGGATTCTTTACCAATGAGCCACTTGGGAAGCCCACCACACATATATAGGATGTTAATAGTAGGGAAAAGTGTGGCCAAGGGAGAAGGGATATATGGGAACTCTCTGTATTTTCTGCCTAATTATTCTGTAAAACCTGCTTTTAAAAAAGCTTATTAATTGAAAAAGAACACGCTTAATGCACACATTTTTATTTCGAACTTTGGAGAAGGGGGCCCAAGAGCCTCCAGCAATGACCAAACTCCTGTCCCAGAATATATCACTCATCCAGCCACTCCACCCCACTCCCCCAGAGCCCAGCAAGGGTCCAGCAGGAGTGGATACTTTGTACATTTCTGTCAATTCATTTTAAAAGCAAAGACCCAGCATAATGCCTGGCGCAGGTGTCAGTAATACCTGCCAGATGAACAAACGTAAGGCTGGAATTCTGAAAAAGTGGCCTAAGGACGCCCGGAGACGGGCTCACAGCTGTTCCCTTCCTGTGCTGGTACAGCTGAGGCCTCATCCTCCGTTGCTCTCGCCAGCCCCAGCTGTGGCCCCTCCCAGTGGCATCTCAAGGGCAAAACCACTGCCCGATTCATCTCTCATACTCCTACCCCACAGGCAGGCCTTGCACACAGTAGGTGCGTCCTGAATGCTTGCTGATACCTGGCTCGTGGGCTGCTGCAGGTAGCCAGACACACTCACACAACTGCCCATGACTCTGTGACATCACAGCAGGAGGGACCTTCCCACATCCCCTCCCACACCGCAAACCGCTCTCCCACCCCCACGGCAAGGTCACTGGATGCATGTCTCCACTTCGTCCCTCTCTGTCTCCACACTTACTCTATTCGCTCGCTCCTTCTATGCACCCAGAGAAGTCTGCTTGTGCTGATTCATCTACCCTTATCACATCTATGAGGGGGCAGGAGGTGAGTGAAAGATTGGACTCTGCCCACGAGAAGCTCACAAGAGATAAACTGAGCCTCAGAGAGAGTGAGCTGTCTGCTCAAGGTCACACAGCAGATGAAAAAGGGTCAGGCAATCAAATGGAGTTCCTTGTGACTCTAAAGCTCTTTGTCACGGAGTTCTGCTGAGCCTCTCATCTGCATAATCTTCTGAAGTTACAGCTCTGTTCATGACAGTCACCCCCTTGTACTGAAATACTCAACGGCTTCCTGTAGACCACTGGATAAAATCTTCTGCTCTCTGGGCTTGACATCTGGTGTTCCCAACGAAGGGGTCACAATCTGCTGTCTGAACCTTATTTCATGTGATTACCTGTCACAAAATCTATCCCGTGGCCACAATGAACTACTTACCTTTTCCTCCATATATGTAGACTTTCTGGGCTTTGCTTTATCTCCAAATAGTCTTCCCTTCCCCATACTTCAAGGATCAAATAAAAGATTTTATGGTTTCATAAAATCTTCTCTGGGACATCCAACTGGAAATAATTTTGGTCTCCTCTGTTTGCAGTCCTTTATCTAAATCACTGTACACCATACACTCATCTACCTGTTCACCCACCGACTCATCCTCCTATCCACTCATGCATCCATCCCTCTATCTACCCATTCACCAACCCAACCATCCATCCATCCCTCTATCTACCCATTCACCAACCCAACCATCCATCCATCCATCCCTCTATCTACCCATTCACCAACCCAACCATCCATCCATCCATCCCTCTATCTACCCATTCACCAACCCAACAACCATCCATCCATCCATCCCTCTATCTACCCATTCACCAACCCAACCATCCATGCATCCATCCCTCTATCTACCCATTCACCAACCCAACCATCCATCCATCCATCCATCCCTCTATCTACCCATTCACCAACCCAACAACCATCCATGCATCCATCCCTCTATCTACCCATTCACCAACCCAACAACCATCCATCCATCCATCCCTCTATCTACCCATTCACCAACCCAACCATCCATCCATCCATCCCTCTATCTACCCATTCACCAACCCAACCATCCATCCATCCATCCCTCTATCTACCCATTCACCAACCCAACCATCCATGCATCCATCCCTCTATCTACCCATTCACCAACCCAACCATCCATCCATCCATGCATCCATCCCTCTATCTGCCCATTCACCAACCCAACCATCCATCCATCCATCCCTCTATCTACCCATTCACCAACCCAACAACCATCCATGCATCCATCCCTCTATCTACCCATTCACCAACCCAACCATCCATCCATCCATCCCTCTATCTACCCATTCACCAACCCAACAACCATCCATGCATCCATCCCTCTATCTACCCATTCACCAACCCAACCATCCATCCATCCATCCCTCTATCTACCCATTCACCAACCCAACCATCCATCCATCCATCCCTCTATCTACCCATTCACCAACCCAACCATCCATGCATCCATCCCTCTATCTACCCATTCACCAACCCAACCATCCATCCATCCATCCATCCCTCTATCTACCCATTCACCAACCCAACCATCCATCCATCCCCCCACTCATGCACTCACCCACCTACTGATCCATCCATCCATCCATCCACTCACTCACTCATCCATCCCCTTATCCATCAGTTCACCTACTCATCCACCTATCCATCCACTCATTCAACCACCCACCTACTCATCCTATATTGACTGGGAGCCTAACATGTGCCAGGTTCTCTGACAGGTGCCAGGGAGTCACAGTGGATAAGATGAACACATCCTCAGCTTACATGGAGCTGACAATCTAATGCAGGGAGGTTAACAGTGAAGCTTCAACAAATGAACACAAGATTGCTTCAAACAGCCATCTGCCCTATGCATAAAATAATACAGAGGCTTGGTTAAAGTCATGAGGTTTAGTGGGGGTGCTTGAGCCCAGCTGATCAGATATAACTGTGGAGCAGAGACTACAGGGTGAGAGGGAGCCAGCCACAGGAATATCTGATGGGACAGTGGTCCAGACAGACAGGGTCTGTGATGCTCTGGAAAGAGCCTTGGATGTCCAGGGCCATGTTGGAGATGGGACCAGACCACAGAGGGGTTCCTTAGCCTTGGTCATGGTTGAGTGGTCTGAATTCTAATTCTAGTGTAAGGAAAAGCTGCTAGGACTTATAAGCAGGAGAGTCCGATTTCTGCTTCCGGTCCTGACTGAGCGACTGGAAAGGAATGGCCCTCCTGCCATAAGCAGCTATCAGAACAGACAAAAACAGAACCATTTTCAGGCAGTGGATAACACTCAGGGCAAGACTATTACCCCTGAGAGATGGGGCGATGCCAAGAGGGGTATGCTGAGCCCTCTGCCTGGGGACAAGAACTGGAGCCCAAACAGAGCACAGAGTCCCGTCACGCTGAACAGGCAGGGCCAGAGGGTAGCGCAGCTGATGTAACTGGACACTACAGTGGGCGGCACAGGGAAGGGGGAGCTGGGCAGAGCAGGGGCCCCGTATGTCCATGTGGAGGTTCCTGAGAGGCTGTGGCTGATGGCTGGGCTGCAAACATCCAGGGTGAGACCACCAAGGCTCCCCAGGGAGCACTCAAGGCCAGACACTGCCGAAGAGAGCAGAGTCAGAGGGTCGGGCTCCCACCCTGCCGGAGTGGACAGGTCTGGCCAACACCAAGCATTCATTCATCCTTGGTACCTGGCTGAGACAAAGCAAGACTTTCCCTTAGGGGAAAGAACCATGTCCTAAAGCAGGGTTTTTGTACTGTGGCACTGTGGACATTTGTGACTCACAATTCTTGGTCGCAGGCGCTGTCCTGTGCCTTGTTAGAACATTTAACAGCATCCCCAGCCTCTACTCACTAGACGCCAGTAGCCATCCCTCCCCACAATCAAGCTGTAACCTCCAATAATGTTTGCAGACATTTCCAAGTGTCTCCTGGGAGGCAAAACTTCCCTAGTTGAGAACCATCACTCTAGACTAATCACTACTCTAGAGCCATCCTTAAAAAACCTAAAGCCAAGCCCTGGAAAGATCTACAGGGGAGACAGAGTTGAGAATCCCATTAAGCCCTACTCAGTCCTATTAAGTTAGAGGAGCTTGACAAACAGCTTGACAAACCGACTCACACTAAAAAACAAATCTGAACTTACACAAGTTTAAGGTGATCAGCCAGTAGCTGAATTATCTATTAAAATAAAAAACAACTACTCGTCAGAGGAAGATAACAAACCCAGAATGTTGACAACATATTATCCACAATATTTAGTCAAAACCTACCGGACATGGGGCTTCCCTGGCAGCTCAGGGGTAAAGAATCCACCTGCTCATGCAGGAGAGGCAAGAGACGCAGGTTTGATCCCTGGATCACAAAGATCCCTGGAGAAGGAAATGACAAACCCACTCCAGCTTTCTTGCCTGGGAAATCCCATGGACAAAGGAACTTGGCGGGCTACAGTCCCTGGGGTCACAAGAGAGTCAGACATGACTTAGCAACTATACAACATGTAGCACATAGCTCCTGAGTCTGGAACATAATAATTTTCAATATCTGACTATTTTCTGATTGAGTGAATTAGATAAATTTAATGACGAGCTTGTAAAGCACAGTATCTGATACAGACTCAGCCATCAAGAAATGAGAACCAGTAACTAGTATCACTACTCTTAGGGGATAGCTGAGCAGCTCTTCAAGCACCGAGAGTACAGATTAATAAGGCACCACTAAATTGCTGAAGACTAAAAAGCACACACCTTCACCACGAGTAAATCTGTGGCTGGAAGAATTTAGTGGGTGCCCAGCCATGCACGGCCTTTCAGGGTGTGTACAGAAATTCTGATTCCACCAACAAGCAACTCTTAAGGACTTGCAAGCAGTAAAGAAAAAACCATTCACTATCTTAGTGCATATGATATTAAACTGGGCTTCCCAGGTGGCACAAGTGGTAAAGAACCCATCCACCACAGCAGGAGATGTAAGAGACGTGGATTCAATCCCTGGGTCTGGAAGATGCCCTGCAGGAGGGCATGGCAACCCACTCCAGTATCCTTGCCTGGAGAATCCCATGGACAGAGGAGCCTGGCCAGCTACAGACCATTCATTGTTGTTGTTCAGTTGCTCAGTCATGTCCAACCCTTTGCGACCCCATGGACTCTAGCATGCCAGGCTTCCCTACCCTTCACCAACTCCTGGAGCTAGCGCAAACTCACATCCATTGAGTTGGTGATGCCATCCAACCATCTCATCCTCTGTCGTCCCCTTCTCCTCCCGCCTTCAATCTTTCCCCGCATCAGGATCTTTTCCAATGAGTCAGTTCTTCCTTCAGGTAGCCAAAGTATTGGAGCTTCAGCATCAGTCCTTCCAATGAATATTCAGGACGGATTTCCTTTGGGATTGACTGGTTGGATCTCTTTGCAGTCCAAGGGACTCTCAAGAGTCCTCTCCAACACCACAATTCAAAGGCATCAATTCTTCGGCACTCAGCTTTCTTTATGGTCCAACTCTCACATCCATACATGACTACTGGAAAAACCATAGCCTTGACTAGATGGACCTTTGTCAGCAAAGTAATACCTCTGCTTTTTAATATGCTGTCTAGGTTGGTCACAGCTTTTCTTCCAAGGAGCAAGCGTCTTTTCATTTCTTGGCTGCAGTCACTGTCCATAGGGTTGCACAGAGCTGGACACAGCTGAGGTGACTTGGCAGGCACATGGTGGTTAGGTTGATAACACCCCTCAAGTTCCCGAGGCGTCTGCCTGATGACTGGAAGAAGTGCACCTTCAGGTGCATTCCAGCCCCCGCACAGCCCATCACCGCTGTCATCACCGACTTTACTGTGTCTCTTTCCGAGGAGACTGTCAACCAACCCCTTGAAGACAAGAACAACATGTGATCTGATTCTGCCTCCCCCTGCTTGGTTCTGAGCGGAAAATACATCTGCGTGGTGGAACCATGACCATAACCCAGGAGCAAATAAAGCGAAAGGAAAACTTTAGGGGATTTTCAGTCCCAAGGAGTGAGGTTTGCAAGCACCCATGTCAGTGAGGTTAGCAATCTTTTCCAAAATATCTCCAATATCTCTAAGTCAGTATCAGTTCTGTAAATACTGGTTTGAACGTCTGACAGCTAAGAGGCCCATTTTGCCTTGGGTCCGAACCCAGAATCAGAGTATACTGCCACCAGGGGGCAGCAATTCCATGGTCCCATCCCTGAGGTTCATCAGTTCAGTTCAGTTCAGTCACTTCCTCGTGTCCGACTCTTTGCGACCCCATGGACTGCAGCACGCCAGGCCTCCCTGTCCATCACCAACTCCCGGAGCCTACTCAAACTCATGTCTATCACGTCGGTGATGCCATCCAACCATCTCATCCTCTGTCATCCCCTTCTTCTTCTGCCTTCAATCCTTCCCAGCATCAGGGTCTTCTCCAACGAGTACGTTCTTGGCATCAGGTGGCCAAAGTATTGGAGTTTCAGCTTCAGCATCAGTCCTTCCAAGGAATATTCAGGACTGATTCATCAGGTAGGTTTTTTTTAAATTATTTACTTTAATTGTAGGATAATTACTTTACAACATTGTGATGGCTTTTGCTGTACATCAACATGAATCAGTCATAAGCATACGTGTGATCCCTCCCTCCCAAACCCTGCCTCCCACTGCCTTCCCCACCCCATCCCTCAGGTTGTCACAGAGCATCAGCTTTGGGTTCCCTGCATCATACATCAAACGCCCACTGGCTATCGATTTTACATGGGGTAATGGATGTTTCAATGCTGTTCTCTCAAATCATCCCACCCTCTCCTCCCACTGTGTCCAAAAGCCTGTTCTTTATGTCTGTTTCTCCTTTGCTGCCCTGCACCTAGGATCGTCAGTGCCATCTTTCCAGGTTCCATATACATCAGATAGGGTTTTAAACCAGGGTCTTATCTTCCCTGACTTGTCCCCCGGTGAGGTGGAGAGAGGGGGAGACTTGGCGTTCTGAGGGCTTTCTCTGGGCATCGTCCAACCCTGACCCTTAGCTTCAGGCTCCAGTTCCCTCCAGAGAGGAGGCGGTCTTGGGGTGCTTGTCCCTGACTTGGGAAAGCAGACCCCGGGACTTGGATCTGTGACAGGCCTTTCTGTTCCTGCCCTGAAAACACACACTCGAAACACAATGAAGAGCGAGAGTGGCAGAAATCTGGGGCAGGGAAAATGTGATTTCCTGCAAGAGCCCCTCCACTCGCCTAAAGACTGAAAAGGCAGAAAATAAAAATTTGAGGGGGGGAAAAATGGAGTGGAAGCACTTCACACTTGAGAGAGAACACAGGGCTGACAGAGAAGACAAATAGATGTTTAGAAAGTTATAACAGACCTCGGAATGCAAATTGCCAGGGGACAAAGGCGGCGAGCTGCTGTGTCGCTTCAAGTGCTTGACGAGAAACTTAATTACTGGACCCACGATTAGAGGCGCTCGGTTCTGAGTTCAAGGCCTCCCCCTTGGGCTGCGGGGCCTGGGCTCATCCTGGCCAGAGCCAGTGGCATGGACACAGAAGGAGGAACACTGCCGAGTGCCCGATGCCCTCCTATGTGCCAGGCCCTGGCCAGGCACCCACACTGAAAACTGGAAGTGCGTTTGCCTTCCCAGGTACACTGGCTTCACGGCTGCCGTGTGCAGCAGATGTTCATACCTGGATGGACAGGTGACAGCCCTGAGTCAGAGAGGGATGGGCTGAAGGCGGCCCAGGAACTCAATGCAGGAGTGTCTCAGATTTCCTTCCCACTGCATGGACAATCCCTCTGTCTGAACACCCAAGCACGGCACATGCCATGTCGCCATAAGGCAAAGTCACACCAACTGGTGGCAGCTGCCCTTCCTCTCTTCATTCACTCCTTCAAAGCCGACTTACTGAGCGTGCACGGTGCTGCAGGCACTGGAGATCCACCAGCGACTGTACCGGGCCAGTCCCTGCCCTCACAGACCCTACACTGCTGCGCGTGGCAGACAGTGATACACAATGAATGAAGTCCGAATGTGGGCGAGGGCCACGGAGAAGTCAAAGCCGGGAAGGTGGACGGGATGTGCGGGGGGTGTGAGGGAGCAGCGGTTTGAAACCAGGCAGGCAGGAAGCCCTCAGGGACACAACAGCCCTGCAGACCTGGAGACCTCGTCCATGGCTCTCTTGACACCACAGCGTCCCATGACAAACGCTTTCTCCTGGCTCCCAAGCTCCCAGCACTCAGCTCTTCACCTGTTTTCCATTTCTGGAGTTCTCTCTGCTGCCTCACTAGCTTGGGAGCCAGGAGAAGGAGACTGCTGTGAACACTGCCTCCCCACCCCTGCCCAGCCCCACAATCAGTTTTCATGGAGAATCCCTGCCATACAAGCTCAGAGTGGCCAGGAGGGCCCCTCAAAGGGAACTGTCCCTTGTTAAAAGGCCCCGGGAGCTGGTGTCTAGAGCTCTGCACCAGTCAGGCTCCCTCTGTCCCTTTGCAAACATAAATGACACAGCAAATAGCTGTGTCTGAGCCCCTTGTAAGTGGGAAGAAAGGGGGGCCGGGCCAGATCTCGAATTAATGGAGATCCCGGACCCTGCAGAGGCTGCATCTGAACTCCTTGTCACCCTGGTTGGGATGCTGGCAGAAGAGCATCCCCATGGGGCGGGAAGGCACCCCAGGGATCCCCCTTCTGTGCGTCACTGCCTCCCCTCCCCTGTTGACCTGCACAGGCACCGCCCCTCCCACCACAGGCCCCAGACTTTAGGGAATGCCAAACATGTCTGCAGAAAAGTGACACTCTGACGGTAAGGTGCAGCCCCCCAGTTATCAATGGAGCCTCGGGACAGGGCTGGCTGCAGCAGAAGAGACCAGGTGACTTGGGGGTTCTGTCCAACACCTGCAGGCTAGGCATCAGCATCCCTGAAGCCCCCACGCAGCGAGCCTCTGGGAAGGCAAGAGCGAGCCTCTGGGAAGGCAAGAGCGGGAAAGCAACAGCAAGAGTGCAGCCGCTCCCCATCCCCTGGGATGGATGTAGACAAGGCTGATCGGTCCCTGGCTTTGCCACAAGGACGGTCATCTTTTCACAGGGAGAGGAACTCGGGTGAGGAGGGGAGACTCTGCTCTCTTGCACCAGGCGGTAGGACACCTGCAGGGAAGGGGGTCTTGCTCATTCTACACACTGAGTGTCTGACACTTGTGTTCGTATTGGGTTCAGGGCTTGGTTCAGTGTGGGCAAGGCCTGTGGGCAAGGCCTCTTTCCACAGCATGGATAAGCCCCAGGGAACAGGCAGAATAGTGACCTTTTCTAGACTTGTAAGTAGCCAGTGAAATCACTAAGTGGAGTCCTTCCATCACAAAGCGGAGTACTTTGTTAATATGGGTTTCACTTTTTCCAAGGATAATCCCTTATTGCCATGGGGGAGGTGGGAGGGGGGTTTGGGATTGGGAACATGTGTACACCCGTGGCGGATTCATGTTGATGTGTGGCAAAACCAACACAATATTGTAAAGTTAAAATAAATAAATAAATAAACATTTTAAAAATAAATGCAAAAAATAAATAAACAAAATAAACAATGACAAAAAGTGTGTATCAACTGGTAATTAAACCCACCCAGACTCTTTTGGCCTTTCCCAATTTGGGGTGGGGTGGGAGGGGAGGATATTAAAATAGTTTTAAGAAGTGAAAAAAAAAATAGTGCCCTTTGCTTCTTCATGGTCTGGTACATGTCATAACCGGGTGGTATGGATACTCACCTCCTTTCATTTAGGAGTTGTCCTGCCCAGAACCCAGGGACTCTAGGCTGTGAGTCCTCATTGGGTTGCTCAGTTGCTGTGTGGCCACAGGCAAGTGTCCCAGCCTCTCTGATCTGAGTCTCTCTGCCTGCCAAGCGGATGCTCTAGCTGGGGCACTGTGACTCTGCTGTCCTGCTCATGGGCTGCCCTCTCTCGGCACAAGGAGACAAGCTGTTCATGGTGTATCTGTCTCCAAAGGTGGAGGAACTGTCAAAACCCTTACACACACTCAGCGTGCCTGTACGCTCCACCGCCTGCCTTTCAGCCCCAAAGCAGACAGAGAGCTGCTTCAGGGCTGCTCCCATCTCGCTTTCCAGCCATGCTGAGCCCTTCCTGCAACACACCCAGCTTTCAAAAACACTACCTACATGGAGTGCTGTTTGCCATTCCCTTTGGGGTCACTAACCTTATCTATGCACCAGACAGTCAGCGATGACTGTTGCTTTTTGGTGGAGCTACACACATGGCGGTGCGCGAGAAGAATCTCCAGAGACCCCCGGACAGTAAGTAGACCAAACCTGTCCATCCTAAAGGAAATCAACCCTGAAGATTTGTTGGAAGGACTGACGCTGAAACTCCAATATTTTGGCCACCTGATTCGAAGAGCTAACTCATTGGAAAAGACTCTGATGCTGGGAAAGACTGAAGGTGGGAGGAGAAGGGGACAAGAGAGGATTGAGATGGTTGGATGGCATCACCGACTCGATGGACATGACTTTGAGCAAACTCTAGGAGACAGTACAGGACAGGGAAGCCTGGCCTGCTGCAGTCCATAGGGTCACAAAGAGTCGGACGTGACTTAGTGACTGAGCAACAACGCCACAAAGACCAAACATATCCATGTCTTGGCCGTTACTCATGGAGAAACAGCAACTATTACAGCTCACAGATCTGGTGAGCTGGAGGTTTCTAGACTTCTTGCTAAAGCAACGAAACATTTCTTTAAAAGCCAAAATAGCTCTGGCTGTTACATTCATTCAGCAAACATTTACTGAGCTACTGTGTAACAGGACCTTCTGCGTTTTGCTAACCCCTTTCCACCGAATGCAGGATGGTAAGGGTGGGAGGTCTTGGAACCCTTGATAAAGGTGGTCACATGGTTTCTGCCTCCACTACTCAATTCTACCTTTGACTCATGCCTTTGGAGAGCCACAGACAATATGTAAAAAAATAATAATAACATGTTCAATGCTCCAGTAAGACCTTATTTATATAGACGGGCAGAGGGCTGAATTTGACCAGAAGGTTATAGTTTGCCAACCCACACTCACAGAAAACTCTCCAAGTCTATTCTGAAAACCATTGAGTGAATTCACCCTTTCATGTCATCTGTGGGGAACTGAGGCCCAGAAGGAGAAAGGAGAAGGAACTTGTCCAGGGTCACTCAGGACCAGAGGAAGAACCCAAGCCCTGACATCCAGCTCCATCACTCAAAGTGGCCACGCTCCACAGAACAGCCTTGTAGGTGAGTGCTGGCCGGGGACCCAGACTTTTTATTAAAGGAAGAGCTGGTAGGTCACTGGGATGATTAGGGCAGATGGTCTGAATGGGGAACTGCCTGGCCTCACCTTTGTTCTTTGGCCTGTGGGCGTGCGTATTTCTATGTGTACATGTGTGTCCATGTGCAGGGCTCCAAGGCTGGGAAAGACTGAGGGAGGGAGAGGAAGGGGCAACAGAGGGTGAGATGGCTGGATGGCATCACTAACTCAAAGGACATGAGTTTGAGTAAACTCTGGGAGGTAGTGGAGGTCAGGGAAGCCTGGCATGCTGCAGCCTGTGGGGTCACAGAGAGTCAGACACGACTTAACAACTGAGCAACACTAAGACTGTAGGTATCACAGTTGGGTTTTCACAAACTTTTCTGATCATCAGGATGGTCACTGAAGCCTCTTAATAATATAGATGCTCATGTGCCATCTCAGCCTCCCAACAATGCTTCTCAATGAGTGCCAAGGTGTCTCGGGGATCAGCCAGGTTTGGAAGCTCTGGGAGATGCTTGGGACCAGCCGACCCTGAGGACCAGGAGAAGGAGGCCAGTGAGCAGAGGAGAGAACAGGACAGCTGTCCTGGGTCAAGGCAGAATTCATGGACCTAACAAAAATACACAGACCGGTGATTTCGGAAATCTGTTTTCCAAAACTGCTTCTTCAACTGAGCCCTTGGCATCAGAGGTTGGAGTTGGAGAGGCCAACCGTCAGGACCTCATTTCCTTCTTCCTAGGGATTCTGCCTGCAACTCAGGTGGCTGCTGTCAGCAGCCCGGTAGGGTCTGAGCCTCGGGGCCCTCATGGTGTGGCAGACTGAGACAGAAATGAACACACAGGCCCCTGCCACCATCCGCTTTAATCCACCGTAATGAGCTATACCTGAGCTGCACAAACCAGGCCTCCTCAAACATTCCTGCCCCTACCTTCCTAACAGGGGGCAGCCTCAGCTGAGACCACAGACGTGACATCTGTGAAATGAAAATATCTCCTGCCATATTAACAAACAAGAAATGTCACAGCCATCAGAGATTTCTGGCCTCCAAATGTGAATAAGGGCTGCCCAAACTGCAACCCAGCAGATGCTGCCACCCCTTCAAGGTGACTGCTGAGGTGCTGGGGGAATGCAAGAAGCAAGGTGAAGGAGGAGACAGGATTGTCCCCAGACAGCTGAGGTGCATAGGAAAGGAATGAATTCAGTGAGCCCAGAGGCTTGCACTTTCCCATATACAGAACGCTAAATTCTTTAATTTGATATCTGATCTTTCCTGTTCAGACCACCTGCTCCCTTTGCTGCAAACTTGTAGACAGCTTGACTTCCCCTCCTGTCTCCTTGGAGCAGTTTTGTCAGAGCTACTGAGATGCTGGTCTTCCCAGGCTTGGAGTCCTAAACATTCCCACCAAATAAACTTTCTACTTTCAGGTTGTGACTATGTTTTTTATTTGACACATCTCTTGCAAGCTTTGTAATCAGCTCAACACAGATTCTACACTCTACTCTGTAATCTGTGTTTGTTTTCACAGAAAAACGAGTGCCTCCTCACCCACTGGGATATCTGTGAGTATGTTATTTCACATGTTGGAGCTGCCAGGGGGCCCTCAAATAACACTGAGACCTGGGACCCGCCTCCAGAGAGTTTGCTTTCATTGCTCTGCGTTGTGCTCTGGGAATCAGGATTTTCTAAAGCTCCCCAGGGCTTTCTAACAAGTGGTGGGGGTTGGAAAGACTTGATCCCCTAAGATGTTATCTTCATCTCTTGTCTAACACCCTCAGGCACACACAACACCCCTGCCCACCTGGAGATGCTTCAGCATAAACAGTTCCACCCAGGATTCAGAATGGCTGATGCCTTTCCAAAGACAACTAACAGCCTGGCCAGTTTCTGAGAGAAACTGGGTCTTGGAGATTTTCTTTGTGGGGGGTTTGCTCACAGGTTACCGGTTATTTTCTTTCTGTGAGCAAACTCCCTGCAAAGAAAATCACCAAGACCCAGTTTCTCTCAGAGAACCACGGCTGCAGAGATCTGTGTTCTCAGGTGGGGGAAAAAGGTGTATTTTTATTTTTACTGGCCTCTAACTGAGCAATTCCTTCAATTATGAATGCAGGCAATAGACCACAGTCCAAGCAGCAGTATGCATACGCGTGCTTAGTTGCTCAGCTGTGTCCAACTCTCTGCAACCCCAAAGACTGTAGCCTACCAGGCTCCTCTGTCCATGGAATCCTCCAGGCAAGAATACTGGAGTGGGTTGCCATGCCCTTCTCCAGGAAATTTTCCTGACCTAGGGAATGAACCTGGGTCTCCTGCATTATAGACGGATTCTCTACTGTTGGAGCCACTAGAGAAGCGCTGTTAGCAGTAGAAACCCCAGGTATTTTCATATCACGGTATAGATATCTCCAAATATCACTTATGCTCATCACTGCTTTGAAATCATGGAAATTATTCATCATATGCTGGATCTTGCTACACTGTGCTGTGCTAAGTCACTTGCTACTTGACCGTGTCACAAAATCTGTCTTTTTTCATGTTTTGGTGATTGTATTTCAATATATCTGATTCCCTGTTTTATGCATTGAGAAGCATTATTCTGAGAAGGAGGCCACTGACCTTCCAACTACTTGACAGGGCCACTGAGCCTCCAAGGAGAAGCCTCCGTGGAGGTGGCAGGTGGCTGTGGACGGAGCCAGCAACTCTTACCTGTGGGTCGGAGAGCCGGGAGAGGTCGGGGTACAGGTAGAACTTGACGCCTTCGGAGGCCCCGGGCAACGTGACCCCTCGGATCAGGAGGATCAGCAGCATGACATAGGGGAACGTCGCAGTGACATACACCACCTGCCAGGAGAGGAGGGCAAGAGTCAAGAAGGGGCGATGATGATGGGCAAAGCAGCAGCTCCCGCCCCTAACTTCTCGCCGGCAGCAAAGGGCTGCCCAGTGCAGCAGCAAGAGCCCTAACACACGCGTTCTCCCCTCAAGGCCAGATCTTGCAGCGAGCATCTCCTGAGAGCCCGTGGATGGTGCTGGATCAGCGGTCCTCTCCAACCTTCTTCTGACCGGCACCGAAGAAAGAAATACATACGACACCACAACCATACACACGAAGAGCCAAGACAGGAAGTTTTGCAGACTCATGCTCATCTCACATGTGTGATGCACTCTAAGACTTTCTATCAGACGGTTCCATTTGAAAAAAAAAAAAAAAACTGGTCATGATCTTTAAATTCACATCACGATTTACCAACGGGTCAAGACCCACGTTTTTGAAAATCACTGCTCTTAACAGAAAATCAAGTTTTCATTGCCAAAGCCAGGACAGAAGATAGAATAAAACAGAGAAGGGAACGGGAAGGGCAGAGGAGGCTGGGGAGCTGTTTAGGGTGCTGTTTTCCCAGAATCATTCTGGCATGGTCCGCCTGGAAGGAGGAGACTGATGAACCTGATTGGCCCCTGCAGCCCAAGGATTCTGTGCACAAATCAAGGCAGGGAAAGAGACAGAATCTTCCCCACGCGTCCTTGAGCAGGAGCAGCTTCGAAGGAAATGGCCACACCATGACGGATCGCGGGAATTCCTGTCTGCCCGGGGTGCCCGCTCCTGGCCACACTCGTCCTCCCGCACGTCCTCTCCTCCAATCACTTGGCTCCTCTATCTAGAGCAGCAACTTGTTAACCTCTGGGGGCCGCAGACACTTCAGAGACTCTCCTGACAACTGTGGACAGGCTCCCCCTCTCCATTCACAGATCACGCACACCAGCATTTGGATGGCCCAGAGGCTCTGATTCCTCAGGTAAAGGACCTACGTATGATCTTAATCCCGCCAGCACTCTGGAGCCTCTCACCCCTTTGCAAGGCAGGGCTTCTTCTACCAGCAGCTCAGGCCTTCATGCTACTCATTTATTTACAATATTTACTCAGTCATCCCTCTACTCACTCACACCCACGCCCAACACCCTTATGAACAGAACACTGAGCTAGACTTCTGGATTAAGTGGGGGGTGGTCACAGAATGTGGGTCTCTGTTCAAGAGGCTTCCCCACTGGTTAAAAAAAAAAAAAAGATAGACGTGTATGTAGGTAGATACAGCATCCACTGTGTAACTGGGGGAACAGAGGATGGTGGAGCACAGAGAAGCCAGTAGCTAAGCTCAGGGACTGTCAGGGAGGGCTTCTCCAAGGAGGTGATCCAGCTATTGACCCATAAAAGATGAAGAGGAGTTTCAGGACACAGGAAACTTGGAGAAAAGGAAGAAGGAACCAGTAAGATCCTACCGCATGCTGGACACTTTACACGTGACGACAGAAATGGCTAGGTTTATTCACCACTTTTACACGCCAGTCATTCATTCTTCAGATAGCTATGATTATCCTCTGATTAGATATGAAGAAGATATCTAGCATCCTAGATGCTAAGTCAGGATGGCCCAGCTAAGGAATAGCTGATGTAGATTTAGAAGGAGGCCTGTGGTAAAGGTCCTGGCTTCAAGGTCATGTGATCAACCACTGGGCTGTGTATGTGACTCTTATGACAGCAATGCGAATTCAGTGTTATTTCCCCCATGTTTAGAGATGTGACTCTCAGAGAAGTCCAGTCATTTGATGGGCAATGTTAACTCAGTCCTCAGAAATAAAAAAATAAAGGTGGTGTCAATGGGTCCCGCCACTGAGACAACCTGGAAGGCTGGATAACCTCTTCTAGACACTGTCCCCAACCTGCGGTGACCACGCCACCCTCAGGCCACCCACAGTCCTGCCCCGCAGATTTTGGCATCCGTGTTCAATCCACATGTCATGTAATCAATGCGAACAATCTCTTGCCATCACAAATGTAATCCAGAGAAGACAAATGCAAGTTAAATATATAGAGAGACCAGCAGTCATTATTAGTAGTATAATAAAACATCCCAGGTTGCACTAGGGGTAAAGAATCTGCCTTCCAAGGCAGGAGACACAGGTTTGATCCCTGGGTCAGAAAGATCCCCTGGAGAAGGGAATGGCAACCCCCTGCAGTATTCTTGCCTGAAAAATCCCATGGACAGAGGAGCCTGGTGGGCTACAGTCTATAGGGCTGTACACATACTACGTACATAATAGTAACATTACTAATAAATTGGAGACCAATCAGCAAAAAGTGTTGTTAAGAGTGAGAGCTAAGAGTGCTATAGAATCTCCACCTCCCTTAGCCCAGTCTATTTATCATAGATCTTCAGCATTTCAGGTAAGAGCTTGACTCTCCTGCCTTCAAAATGAAGGCCCCCTAGTCAACTAGCTTATGTCTATGAAGCTGGGGAGGCTAAACTCTATTGCTTTCATTGTATAATTTCCACTTCTGCTTCTGCTATATGGTGGAAGATTAATTATCCAGAATGCCTAGGACCTGATTAATGATATTTCTGGAGTTTAACTCTCAATGCTCACTAAATCAGCGGGGAAAAAAGTGTTACTATGTGAAACATAAGAACAAAGGAAAATCATAGACATTTGTGCTTCGATCTGTGGGACCATCTTGGTGTGACTTGACATTCTGCTTTTTCTCTGCCTGGTCTGTAGTGAGTGGACTGGGCCAATGGTGTGTCATTAGATGTCACTTATAACCTGGCCGCACGTACCTGTGCAGGGTCCTGGAAGCACACAGAGCAGACAGTCAGCACAGGGGCACAGTTTATGAAGTGACTGATCACTATTCTGAAGCAATCCCAATGTTCAGAGTCCTAAATGGATGCTCTGCTTCCACAAGACATTTGGGAGAATTCTACTCTCTCTGCTGGTACCCATACCCTCCTTTTCAACATTCATTGTGTAAAGCCATCAGGGAAATAAAACATTCAGGTACAGTGCCCAAAGACCATGGTGTGGACAATGAGTCAGGCTGCCAGAAGAAAACCTCTGGCTGGCAGGCGCTGGCGAAAACAATCCCTTCTCTAAGCCAGTGTTTGTGAGCCCAGAGTCAGGGTACAAAAGGTGGTTCGGGGGCATCATTGCGTAATGGGCGCAAGTGGAGAGCGCCATGAAAGGTGAGATGCAGTGCTGACCCAGCTCTCCTAAAGGCCCCTCCCAGTCTGTCTCTCCCCTCAGCCGTTCCAGACACATGAACGGCACCTTCGATTTCTCCCGAAAGCAGCTACAGGCTGTCCAAACAATACGGACCACGTCATCGAGAGCGCGCCTGTAAACGGCTCACAGGCGGCCACACCTTTCCCGTGCCCATGCCAGATATCACTAATGGGCCACCTTCGTCTGCAGCTAAGCCCGGATGCAGCCCCAGAACCCTCTGCACGGGACTCTAGGCAGCACCGTTCTCGGTTGGGACGAGACCTGCTATCTGTTCTCCTTGCTTTAGCCCATTTTTCACTCATGCCTTTGCCTTCCACTGCGGATCCTTAGTTCTGCCCCCAGAGTGGTGACACCAGGTCTTGTGCTCAAGGAAACAACTGCTGGACGCGTGCACATGGATGAAGAACCTGGAGTCACGAGCCCACTGCAACGGCGTGACACCAGGGCCAGAGGCCAGAGAGACAGGTTGGAGAGTCTCAGGAAGGGCTCTGGCCTTCTCCTGGCCAGGTCGGCGAGGCTGGAGCTGGTCTCTGAGGTTCGGTAGGAACGGGAGAGGCCAGTCGGGTGGGGAAGGTATGGAACCAGCTGAGGATGTGGACGCAAGCACAGATCTGGTCCCCTGGGATGTCTAGGCACCTCCAGGCTGTCCCTGGTGCTCAGGCTGGAGTCAGCCTTGTCACTTCCCTCCGCTTCCTCCACATCCCAGCAGTAGCATCAGGTCCTGCCAGCCTGACCTCCAACTGTATTCTGAAACTACAGCCCCGTCTTCATCCCTGTCATCAGGGCCCTCCATCACCCTTCTTCTCAGCCATGTGACAGGCCCATTCTGTGGCCCGAGGTTTACAAAGAACTCTCTGGCATGTGTCTTCCTGCTCCCCTGAGTCCAAACCCCCAGCCACACAACCCAGGCTGTGGGATACAGAGCCGAGAGCTGGGCTCTGAGTCAGGGACCCCGCGCTCCAGTCCTGGCACTGCCCCCACTTGCCGTGCGGCTCAACCAGTCTCCACTGCACCGCCCCCCCACCCCCAGCCATTCCACTCTCAGCTGTGCCAGGCCCCTCGCTGCTGGGGCGCAGGCCAGGCCTCCTGCAGGCCTCCCTGCCTTTTCATGCCTCCCTTTGTCCAAATGTCCACCCCCAGCTCCTGGGCCACCCACGGCGTCAGTCCTGGGTATGCCCGACTCCCCACGGCTTTGAGGGCCCCTCAAAGGCAGGGGCCCTGCCTTCCAGCTGTGATGTCCTGGTCCCATTACTGTCCACGTTAGGCAGGGTGGCCCCAGCGGTGGGTCTGAAGTTCCTTGGTCTCACATCAGGGGCTGCCCAATTCGCTAGAAACCACGCCGTGTGCCCTGTCCTCCCCAACCGCCACCCCACCCACATCCACCCCCACTCACGCCTACATCCTCCCGGCACTAGAGTTCTTCTCTGTCAGCTGTTTAACTCACTGTCGTGCCAGTTTAAGATTTCTGAAATGCAAGTTCCACAAAAACACGGGAGTTTCATCTTTTCCTTTCCCTGCTGTATCCACAGTGCCCAGGCCAGCCTACGTTTCACAAAACGAGCTCAAAAAACATCTGTGAGAGAGACAAATCAGCAGGCTGATATCTGAACCCTGAGATTAGATGTAGGTCTTCAGAACAGCTCCCGTGCTTTGTCCACTGGAAATGCCAGATCCACATAAAATGGGGTTCAGAAAATTGCATCGGATTTTAAGGAGCGTTCATGGCTTCCCTGATGGCTGAGCAGGTAAAGAATCTGCCTGCAACGCAGGAGACACAGTAGATGAGGGTTCAGTTCCTGGTTCTGGAAGATCCCCTGGAGGAAGGCATGGCAACCCATTCCAGTATTCTTGCCTGGAGAATCCCATGGACAGAGGAGCCCGACAGGCTACAGTCCAAAGGGTTGCAAAGAGTCACATACGACTGACTGAGCGACTAAGCACACACACACACACACATACACACAAGAATAAGGAAATCACAGTAAACGTGGCTTTAAAAGATGGACCAGTTCAATGACGGAGGGCTAAGACGTTCAGGTGCAGAGTTCAGTTTCACTGTGTCTGAGGCCCTAGGATCCGTCTGGAAGAGCCACGCAGGGTCAGGCATTATGCTAAATGATACAGGATCTGGTTACAGACAAAAATAAGGTCACTGACAAGGTACTATTTCGGAGGCCGGTTCCTGGCCGCTGTCAGTAGTGGTGTGGACCCGGAGAGGTGGGCGTAGGGGAAGCAGGGGTGGTCTCAGCTGTCAGACCACTTGGGCCTCTGAAAGGAGATCCCTGACCAAAGCACACCCTTGGGTTAAGAAGGAGGTTTTTTTTGTTTTTTTTTTTTTTTTAAACTATTGTTTAATTTCCTTTCAGCAGGTCAAGTCCTACTGAATATAAAGGTTAGCACAATTGGTGGTAATTATACTGTATCCTGTTTTAATTGACTCTAATTGCTCATTTGCATTCCAATACTGGAATCGAGGGGTGTTTTCTCCCTACTTCCAGCACACTGCTATTTATTTCAGGATGGGGAGGGAACTGTGTAATCACTGAGAATGCCGTGAAAGTTCAGAAGGGCGGTCTCTTCGATGGAGTCAGCTAGAAGCATCAATCAAAAGGCACTGAGCTGGAAGGGTGGTGTAGCGCCAGGGACCCAAGACCACAGGGTCAGAAGACACAATTTGCAGGGCAGTGTAGGCGAGTTACACACCCTCTCTGGGCTGGCATTTTACCGTGGACAATGAGGCAAGGGTAAACTAATCTAAAGCGCAATCACTCTTACCATCTTCCCAATGATTTTTTTGCGATATACATGTGTCATCTTTATTTTCTTAGTATCTTCTATACATCAATATGCTCTCTTGCATTAAATAAATAGTATATAATAAGAAAACTGTGATTTTTTTTACCATAAACTGAAAATCTTTATCTCTTATCACAAACAGAAGGTAAAAGCAAAAATAAATGCAATGAAGATAAAATGTGATTAAATTCTAGCCAAAGGCTCTGAGACTGCACTGTGTTCTCAGTTCAAAAGCAAGACTAGCAAGTGTCAGAGAGTTACTAAAATAGCTAAAAAGCTTACTGCACCTTAAGACGCATGGGCATGTTCTTTAATCCAGGTTCATGCATCACTAAAATCACCCTGCGGACCGCCAGGAGAAAGAGCCTTTCCCACATTCCTGAGAAAGACAGATGATCGTTGAGGTCTATCCTAGCAACTACAGTGTTTTCTAGAATGCAATCCTTTTCAAAGGACCAGGAGGACTCCTGGGAGCTCTCCGGGGTCCTGATTCTGACTTGGGCTGAACCTGCCTTGAGCCAGCTACCTGCAGCTTGGGACCCTGAGGTTGACTGAGCACCGACCCGGTGCCTGAGGTATGTCGCAGAAGACCACTACCTGATCTGCATACCACTTGAATAAGTTCTATCCTCGTTTTGAAGATGAAGAAAAAACAGACGCTTGAGAGAGAACTGGTTTGTTCCCAGTCACAGAGCAAGAAGAGATAAGAAAACCTTCCTCAGTGATCAATGCAAAAAAATAGAGGAAAACAACAGGATGGGAAAGACTAGAGACTGCTTCAAGAAAATTAGAGATCCCAAGGGAACATTTCATGCAAAGGTGGGCACAATAAAGGACAGAAATGGCATGGACCTAACAGAAGCGGAAGACATTAAGAAAAGGTGGCAAGAATACACAGAAGTACTATACAAAAAAGATCTTAATGACTCAGATAACCACAATGGTGTGATCACTCACATAGAGCCAGACATCCTGGAGTCTGAAGTCAAGTGGGCCTTAGGAAGCATCACAATGAACAAAGCTAGTGGAGGTGATGGAATTCTGGCTGAGCTATTTCAAATCCTAAAAGATGATGTTAAGGTGCTGCACTCAATATGCTAGCAAACTTGGTAAACTTAGCACTGACCACAGGACTGAAAAAGATCAGTGTTCATTCCATCCCAAAGAAACGCAATGCCAAAGAATGTTCAAATTACCGCACAATTGCACTCATCTCACATGCTAGCAAAATAATGCTCAAAATTCTCCAAGCTAGGCTTCAACAGCACATGAACTGAGAACTTCCAGATGTTCAAGCTGGATTTAGAAATGACAGAGGAACCAGAGATCAAATTGCCAACATCCATTGGATCATCGAAAAAGCAAGAGTTCCAGAAAAACATCTACTTCTGCTTTAATGATCATGACAAAGCCTTTGACTGTGTGGATCACAACATACTGTGGAAAATTCTTCAAGAGACGGGAATACCAGACCACCTGACCTGCCCCCTGAGAAATCTATATGCAGGTCAAGAAGCAACAGTTAAAACCAGACCTGGAACAACAGACTGGTTCCAAATTGGGAAAGGAGTATGTCAAGGCTGTATATTGTCATCCTGAATATTTAACTTATATGCAGAGTACATCATGCAAAATGCCAGGCTGGATGAAGCACAAGCTGGAATCAAGATTGCCAGGAGAAACAGCAATAACCTCGGATATGCAGATGACACCACCCTTACGGCAGAAAGCTAAGAGGAACTAAAAAGCCTCTTGATGAAAGTGAAAAAGGAGAGTGAAAAAGCTGGCTTAAAACTCAACAATCAAAAAGCGAAGATCATGGTATCTGGTCCCCAAATAGATGGGGAAAAATAGAAACAGTGACAAACTTTATTTTCTTGGGCTCCAAAATCACTGCAGATGGCTACTACAGCCATGAAATTAACAGGCGCTTGCTCCTTGGAAAAAAAGCCATGACCAACCTAGACAGCATAATATAAAGCAGAGACATTACTTTGCCAACAAAGGTCTGTCTAGTCAAAGCTATGATTTTTTTCCAGTAGTCATGTATGGATGTGAGAGTTGGACTATTAAGAAAGCTGAGCATCGAAGAATTGAAGTTTTTGAACTGTGGTACTGAAGAAGACTCTTGATAATCCCTTGGACTGCAGAGAGATCCAACCAGTCAATCCTAAAGGAAATCAGTCCTGAATATTCATTGGAAGGGCTGATGCTGAAGCTCCAATACTTTGGCCACCTGTTGCGAAGAGCTGACTCATTGTAAAAGACCCCGATACTGGGAAAGACTGAAGGCAGGAGGAGAAGGGGACGACAGAGGATGAGATGGTTGGGTGGCATCACGGATTCGATGGACATGAGTTTGAGGAAGCTCTGGGAACTGGTGATGAACAGGGAACCCTGGAGTACTGCAGTCATGGGGTTGCAAAGTGTCGGACAAGACTGAGCGACTGAACTAAACAGAACAGAGCTGTCAGTCAGTGATCAGAAGTCGGCCTTCTCCACCACACGTGCCGGGCTCTCTGCCTCAAACCTGGTCACACAATACCATCCTGCTTTCAACTTCTTTGTGCTCCTCTGTCTGTCCTTTAACCTCAAGGGTCCATCCTGCCTGACTCTGGGCAGCATCTCATTACCAGCTACCCCAGACTGGGTAACGCTGTGGTAGCCTAGCCCCATCCCCCTTTCCTTCCACCCATGCTTGCCTCTGTCTGGGGTATAGCTGCACATCCCATATGGTTGGAAAGCACAGCATTGAACATTCAATCTTAAGAGAACCACTGCTTTGAACACCAACAGACTTTTCCCAGATTGGGATTCTGAGAGAGTACTACCTGAATTCCCATGAGAGAACGCTATAGCAGATGCCAAACAGTCTGGCAGAACTGCCACTAAGATGCTATCAATCTCCAGGAACAAGATGCCAGGGGGATGAGAATCGGAAAAGGGCGGTCACCAGAGACACACCTCTCCTCTTTACCAGTTTCAGAGATGTTCTTAGACCAGTCTATCAGAAACAGTAAATGAAGAAATATAGCATTCCCTCTGCTTCAAGTAACCACATTCTAAATAGGTACAGGAAGTAATGTCTTAAAAAGGAAAGACTGGAGGTACTCACTATTCAAGGAGGTAACAGTCTTTTGGCAGTGGTGCTTTGGTCACTTGGTCATGTCCAACTCTTTGTGACGCCATGGCCTGTAGCCCACCAGGCTCCTCTGTCCATGCAATTTCCCAGGCAAGAATACTGGAGTGGGTTGCCATTTTCTGCTGCAGGGGATCTTCCCAACCCAGGGACTGAACAAGAGTCTCCTGCATCGCAGGCAGATGCTTGACCACTGAGCCTCCAGGGAAGCCCGACCGTCCTTTAGCAGTGGAGCAATATTTCCATGAGGAAACGTGCTGTTCTCTGCAGCCAAGCTGTTGGGTGCAGCTTATGGTGAGAAACGTGCAGAGACTTCTCAGATACTGACCCCAAAATGCCACTCCCAGCCCTGGTGAGGTCAAGACAGAAGGATTTGCTCAACATCTAACATCATCTTCAGGGCTGGGATATTGTGGGCAAGAAACCCAACATCTTAGGAGAACAGTGAATAGTATTACTCTTACTTCTGGCTGATGGTTGGGACCAAAAAGATCACCTTCACCCATGGCCTATTCTGACCTTGAGATTCCATGGCTTTATTATTGTGTAGTCAGAGACATCCTGGTTGAAAGCAGAGGGCTCAAGAGGGAAAGTGCTGGCTGGGGACAAATGGAAGATCAGGAGACATCGAGTAAAGATACAATGATGGGAAAAATAATTTCTGTTGGCTCTACATTCTAATGTCAGGAAGTGAAGAGGAACTAAAGAAACTCTTGACGGTGAAAGAGGAGAGGGGAAAAGTAAAACACAACATTTAAAAAACTAAGATTATGGCGTCCAGTCCCACCACTTCATGGCAAATAGATGGGGGGGAAAGTGGAAGCAGTGACAGATTTTATTTTTTTAGACTTTAAAATCACTGCAGATGATGACTACAGCCATAAAATTAAAAGATGCCCGCTCCTTGGAAAGAAAGTTGTGACAAACATAGACAGCATATTAAAATATAGAGACATCACTTTGCCAGTGAAGGCCTATACAGTCAAAGCTACGGTTTTTCTAGTAGTCATGTATGGGTCTGAGAGCTGGACCACAGAGAAGGCTGAATGCTGAAGAACTGATGCTTTTGAATTGTGGTGCTGGAGAAGACTCTTAAGAGTCCCTTGGACTGCAAGATCAAACCAGTCCATCCTAAAGGAAATCAACCCTGAATATTCACTGGACTGATGCTGAAGCTCCAATACATTGGCCACCTAATGCGATGAGCCAACTCACTGGAAAAGACCCTTAGGCTGGGAAAGACTGAAGGCAAAAGGAGAAGGGGGTTGCAGAGGATGAGATGGTTAGATAGCATCACTGACTCAATGGACATGAATAGAAGCAAACTTTGGGAGATAATGAAGGGTAGGGAAGCCTGGAGTGTTGCAGTTCATGGCATCGCAAAGAGTTGGACACGACTGAGCGACTGAATGACAACTACAGGCATTGCTTGTTCTCAAAGATGGAAACTAGTATCATTACAGAGGTGGAAATGGAGGCACCCAAACTGGAGTGTTTGGCCCACAGTTGCCCAGCTAGAAAAACGCAGGATTCAAGTTCAGATCCACCCACCTCCAAAGTCTGATGCTCAGCCACTACCTAGACCCAAGGGGAGTTCAAGTGCAGCCTCATCTCACAGATTTTATTTTGTCTCCCTCTGCTCCCTGAACAAATCCTGCACTTCCCGACGTGTAAGCCTCTCCTTCTGTCATTCCCTTTACCCGGAAGGTCCTGTCCCCCTTCTGAACTCATCAAAAGCTTGCCAGCCTTCAAGGCCAGTTCAGTGACTGTGTCTTCCAGGACTCAGCATGAAGCCGCCAGCCAGGAAGACAAGGCGCCTTCCCCAGTCTGCTGCACACTGGCTGACATGGCACACAGGTATGGGATCAGCGCATCCCCCCACGTGGTAAATTCCCTGGTGGCTCAGATGGTAAAGATGCTACTGCAGTGCAGGAGTCCCAGGTCCAATCCCTGGGTCGGGAAGATCCTCCGGAGAAGGGAATGACTACCTACTCCAGTATTCTTACCTGGAGAATCCCATGGACAGAGGAGCCTGGCGGATTAGAGTCCATGGAGTTGGAAAGAACTGGATACAATTGCGCGACTAACACTTTCACTTCTCTGGGAAAACTAAGTACAAAAACCTAACTTCTGGCACTGTCTACATCTGTGACTGATCCGGGGCAAGCTCTGTATTTCAAGGGCTTGATATTCTCCTCTGTGAAGTGGGAACAATAATAAAGCAGGTTCTCAAGTCCATGGAACGTGGCTGAGTTCCCACCTCCCTCGGGAACTAGCATCTCCACCGCAGCAGGCACAGTGGCCCTTAGTCAACACCTCTCAGAGCCTCCTCTCTCTACTGAGCTCTTTTCTCACTCTGCCCTCTCCTGCGCCTGCCTCTCCCGTACTGAGCCGTATCTCTGTGGTTCTGACTGCTTCTCACAGAGGCCCATGAAGGCTGTAAACAGTTGGTGAATGAGCACACTCAAACCCCAATAACCCAGCAAGAATGAACGGAACAGGACATACTCCCATCAGTCTACAATGGGCTTTTGGTGCAAACAGGCTCTGTTCTTGCCCGAGCCTCTCCATCTGAGTGTGAAGGGCTTTCTGTCCAGTTCAATTCACCAGCTGTTTTGTAAGCCCCCCTGGGTGCCAGCTGCTGGGCTGGCCTCGGAGATTATACTGGTGAATGAGCCAGCCCCAGACAGTGACAGTCGTGTCAACAGACCATTCAGTGGATGGTAATGGGAGCTTAGGGACACGTGCAGGCAACTCAGGTGGCAGCGGTGTTCCTAGGGAGGCCCTCCTGGAGCTGGGCTTTGAAAGGGGCATGGGCTGTCCTGTTGCTCCAAGGACTCTGGACCTACAATGTGCTCTGCGAGTAAATTCCTCACAGCAAGAAGAGTGAGCACCCGGGGAGCTTCAGCCTAGGAAGAACTGCACCTCTAAGAAAGAAACAAGATCTGCACAGGGACGGGGAAGCTGGGCCTGGAGCAAACAAGAGGCTTGAAGAACAACGACATCCATGAAGATGGCCGAGCCCAATTCAAGTCCTTGTCCACAGGACATCTGAAAAAGAAAAATCACTGGAAGGGGAATCTGGTATTAAGCCTATTTCACGGTGAATTAAGATTAGTGAGAGAGTCAATGCTATTGATTTTTACATAGCTCTACCGTGAAGACCACAAAAATGAAAACAAATCCCCAGAATAGTCCAAATGACATAAATATTCCATGCAGTGCCCAGCCAAGCTTCCACCAGCATTAGGAGCTATTATTTACTGCCTGGAAAACACATTGGTACCTTGGCTAATAATGATTTAAACATTATCCATCTCCCTTGGACTGGAAGGCTGCTGTCACCATGGCGACCAAGGGCACCATGAAAACACACCCTTAAATCCCGGGCAGGGCTCTACAGGTGCAAGGAGGCTGTTGGGCCAGAAATACCACTCTGTGTCCTCTTCCTCCAATATCCAACACACTCTTGGTGATGGAGGGGGAAGAAGAGCATCCATGCGTGGGGGCTGTGTCTTAGCCAGAAAGGCAAGATGCTGCCTGGATCCTTTAAACATCACCTGTTCACTGAGACAGACTGCCTCCCGTCTATCCCACAGGCCACTTACTGGGGGCTCTCCTGGGCCCCTCCTCAGGCATCCTCAGCAACACAGGTCCCTCCCAGACCACCTGCAGTAGCCATAACATGCTCCTTCCAAAACAACTTCATTTGTTAAAGGAACAATCTACGTTGCTTCCTGTTCTTGCCTCAGGTGCCTTATCTCCCACCTATCCACCCAGGGGCCACCCCCAAGGACACCAGAGGCCCCCATTAAGTCAAGTCTAATAGCTTCTTAGCCTTTGTCTTTCTCCCAGTTCCCAGCTTAAACACTTATCCCCATTAGAAAGTTTCTGCTTTCCTGCTTCCTTTCCTCGTGATTTTTTAAAAGTCATTTACAGGTTCATCTTCTCACACATTCTTCCCGTCAGCTAATCAACCAGTCAGCTAATTTTGATCAGCAGCATCTGTTATGTGCCAGACACTGCAGTGGGCACAGTGGATGCAAAGGTAGATGGGGAACGAGCCCCGCCCTCTAGCTGTTCTGGCGGCTGCCTGCTGTGTCTGCAGATTTCTAAGCTGCTTCCCGGAAGACCGGCCTCCTCTCACATCTGTTCTTTCTCTATACACTCCCGTGGCTTTTCTTACCTATTCCTATGGAGGGCTTCCCCAGTAGCTCAGGGGTTAAGAATCCGCCTGCAGTGCAGGAGATGCAGGAGACATGGGTTTGATCCCCAGGTTGGGAAGATGCCCTGGAAGAGGGCATGGCAACCCACTCCAGTATTCTTGCCTGGAGAATCCCCATGGACAGGAGCCTGGTGGGCTACAGTCCACAGAGTCGCAAAGAGTCGGACACAACTGAAGTGACTCAGCACACACACACATGGTTTTCGGAACCACTGATGCACTGATGGTTTTCAGTGTCTCTCACCAGCCCAGTGGTATCTCTTGAGTTTAAGACCCATATTTTCAACTCCCTTTTCTGAACATCCACTTGGATTTCCTATCTACAATCTCACATGCTCAAAATCAAAACCGTCACTTTCTCCCGTAATCTGTTCCTCCCTCTGTGTCTCTTTCTTGGATAACAGTGTCACCTACATGACGACCTCACTGCATCCTCTTTTGAGTCCAGCTTCTGAATTCAAATGAATAAAGCCTTTGAAAGGAAGAGAGATACACAGTTGGGGTCCACTGCCCTGCAGCCCTTCATAGCCCTCTGCAGGCATGGCCAGCTTCAGGGGGCCCTCCCTCTCCTGCTCCCCTCCAGGCCCCCCTTCTAGCCCTTCTCTACTTCCCTCATCTCTCAGCTCCCAAAGTCCCATATCTTTTACTGTTATTTAGTTGCTAAGTTGTGTTCAACTCTTTGAGACCCATGGACTGCAGCATGCCAGGCTTCCCTGTCCTTCGCTATCTCCCAGAGTTTGCTGAAACTTATGTCCTTTGATTCAGTGATGCCATCCAACCCATCTCATCCTCTGTCACCCCCTTCTTCTCCTGCCTTCAGTCTTTCCCAGCATCAGTATCTTTTCTGGTGAGTTGGCTCTTTGCATCAGGTGGCCAAAGTATCAGAGCTTCAGCTTCAGCATCAGTCCTTCTAATGAATATTCAGGGTTGATTTCCTTTAGGATGGACTGGTTGGATCTCCTTGCAGTCTAAGGGACTCTCAAGAGTCTTCTCCAGCACCACAATTGGAAAACATCAGTTCTTCAGTGCTCAGCCTTCTTTATGGTCCAACTCTCACATCCATACATGACTACTGAAAAAACCATGCTTTGACTATACGGACCTTACCCTTCATCCTTCTCTTGAATTCTTTCCCTAGGTATCCCACCTGTTCCCAGAGCTCTAATTCCATCATTTCTAAGATGCATGCATTTAGCACTATTCACCTTATTATCTCTGAAATCAGGATGCCACCCCTCTGAGCAGAAGGGACTGGGGTCAGAGCTGATCCTATTATCACCACTTCAGTTGAGTTATGGGCTCGCTGGGCTAAAATATTTTAAATCAATTTAAATCAATTGGTGTTTGAAGGTTTACGATGTCTTTTCTAAAAAGATCATACTGTGTTTCAGACACAGGAGTGAAAGTTGATACTGTAAAGCAAATATAAATCATTATAGAGAAACGATCACACATTTTCTTGCAAAGAAACAACTTTATGAATCTGAGAAGATACCCACCAGCAGATGTAGCTGGATCACACTGTTACTGCGGCACATGCAAGCTGATTACTATGGCACCTCAAACAACACACCTGCAGTCTGGAGAACCTGCCGATTCCTTTAGGAGGGATAAAGAATCTTCAAAGCAACAGGAGTCTGGTGCGGTATCTCACATGTCACAGGGAGTAACCAACGTCAAGTCAATGCAGAGCAGATTAACTAGTAGTGTTTCTGCTTCTGATGTCCATTCCTCTTAACTGGACACATTAGGTGCCTTCTGGTGTATAAGATGGACTTCCCTGGTGGCCCAGACTTAGCTAAAGAGTCTGCCTGCAGGGTAGGAAACCTGGGCTTGATCCCTGGGTCAGGAAGATCCCCTGGAGAAAGCAGTGGCTACCCACTCCAGCATTCTCGGGGGTTCCCTGGAGGCTCAGACTGTAAAGAATCTGTCTGCAAGGTGGGAAACTCGGGTTTGATCACTGGGTTGGGAGGATCCCCTGGAGAACGGCATGGCAACTCACTCCAGTATTCTGGGCTGGAGAATTCCGTGGACAGAAGAGCCTGGCGGGCTACAGTCCATGGGGTCACAAAGAGTCAGACACGGCTGACTGACCATATGGTGCAACTCAGATCAGGTGAAATATGGCACATCAGAAGTTTCTCATCTTTTAGGGGACACAGGCCCTTTCAAAAATCAGATGATAGCTATGGACTCACACCCTAGCAAAATGTACTTATTCTCATGACTCCATCATTTTTACACAATTCCACAGGGTTTGGGGGCTTCTTGAAGCATTCTGGGTCCCAGGTAAAGAAATCCAAACATGAAAGCTGATGACTCCCCTCCACATCCCTCTCTCTGCAGTGCTCCAGGCTTCCCGTCCACCACCCAGACATCCCTACTTGCAGCCTCAGAGGCATCACAAACCTAATGGGTCCCCAAAGAGAGGCACATCTCCCCCAACTCTAGCCACAGCTCTCCCCGCTCTGACACTATCCTGACCCACCAATGGCACCACCAAGCACAGCCACTAAAGCCAGGAAGCAGCCTGGGCCTCTCCAGCCCCCTACGCCCTCTTCATTCAGGTACCGGGAATGGATGGATGGATTCTCACGCTTGCATATTTCCCAAACCACCCTCTTCTCTCCTCAAAGCTGCCACCACCTTCTCCCAAATGACCACTATGTGGAATCCAACCTTGGCCCCTGTGCACCCACTCCCCACGCTGCAACCACAGTGGTCTTCCTATAAAGAAATCCTGGCCATGACACCCCCTCTATGTTAAGCCCTTTGCGGCATTCCACCGCTTTCATCTTATTACGAGGCTTGCCTACAAGCCCTTCCTAAGCCACCCCTCCCTGCCACTCCAGCCTGTTTCTCTCTGTCCCCTTTCAAGGTCTGTGCACTGGCCACTCTGAACTGCTTTCTGTTCCCCTCCTGAGCCACAACCCTCATCCCATCCACTCTTTGTACCAGCCCACGTCATCCACAGGGACCACATCTTAGATATTTGCCTCTCTGTCTCCAGGACTCACCAGGGTGCCTGTAATCCAGTAGGCGTTTAATAAATGCATGCTGAAGTAATCCTAGGGCATATGGTCCCACAAAACACGAACTCAGTAATAAATGCTGAGTTATGAAAACAGAGATGGTTCTGGTCCCAGCTCTGGGGCCTTAAGCAGGTTACTGCACTTCTTCAAGCCTCACTGTGCACATCCAGGAAGTGGGAATGAAAACATCGACTTCCTAGGATGGTTGTGAAGCTTAAATAATTTAATACAAGTTGGCAGTTGCTGCAAAAGCAGTATTGTCCTCTAAAGGGCCACCAGGGGACATATAAGGCTGTTTTGCATGCATGCGCAGTTGCTTCAGTCGTGTCTGACTCTTGGTGACCCCATGGAGTGTAGCCCACCAGGCTCCTCTGTCCATGGGATTCTCCAGGCAAGAATAGTGGAGTAGGTTGCCATGCCCTCCTCCAGGGGATCTTCCCCACCCAGGGACAGAAACTGAATCTCTTGCATCTCCTGCATTGGAGGTGGATTCTTTACCTGCCAAGCCACAAGGGAAGCCCAAGGGCAATTTTAGGTGACCAAAAAGACTGAGGGTCAGCATTTAATGACCAAGGTAAGCTGGCAATCCTACAAGTATGGGCACAGTACTGCCCTATTTCTCAGGATTTCCAAATGTGCCACCAGACACTCATGTGTGTAGCTTGTAATATTTTTTTGGCCATGCCACATAGCATGTGGGATCTCAGTCCCTCATCTAGGGGTCAAACCTGAGCCCCGCTGCATTGGAAACTCAGAGTCTTAACCACTGGCCCGCCAGAGAAGTCCTGCTTATAATTATTAAGCCTAGAATCTAACTCTGTTTTATATATAACCTCAAAATATTTTCACCTCATTTTGATAGAAACTGAATGTTCCAGAAATGCAATTTACCATATGAATGGAAAGTGGACTATGCTCTCTTTAATTTGGTGCTTTACCAAATGTTATCCATCACTTGAGAAAATCATGTCACTACTGGCAATGCTACTGGTGGAACCCAAGTGCCAGTGCCACCTCTTCCTATCAGTCCTCGCTTGTGGTTGTGGCATTCATGGTGATTCTATCATAATGTATTGCTCAGCTCTTATTTCAAGATATAAACTGCAGAGAAAAAGAACCGACAACATTCAGTGGAACCTCGGCTCTCGCATCTCATAGTTGAATGCAATCACACCGGGGTGGTGCCCGCCCCTGTTGAGTCTGGCATGTTTGTACCTGAGCGTTTACATGTCAGAACACATATTGTTTTAGTATATGTTGCTTCCTTTCTGCTCGTCCTTTAAAATATAAAGGGGGTATTCTATAGATTTTCTTGGACTTAACCTGGGCTGGTAGATTATTGACGACCTGCATTTCCAGGTGGTAAGGAGGCATTAATACAAACCTCATCATCAACAGGGGTGCTGGGTCTATCAACAGGGCTCATGAAGGCCGTGGTGCCAGGGCGGGCATGGAGTCAGCCCTGGCTTCCTGGTTTTGATATGATAACCACCAGAGTACTAGGCCAGTCAAACTGTGACACAGCATGGTTGTGATTCAGGACCACGGTCATGCCTGGCTTTTGCAGAGTGAGTTACCATCTGCTGCTATGTTCTCACTAGGTGGGGAGGGGGGGTCTTGTTTATTATCCATTGGGGGAGAGTTGCTGTCAATCAGGAAGGAAGAGAGATGCTGCCCAGCACAGACAGCAATGTAAGGGCCTATCAGTGACCCCTCTACTCTCCAATACACCCCTGCTCAAGAACTCTCAAGGGCTTCCCCAGTTGCTCAGCAGTAAAGAATCTGCCTGCAATGCAGGAGATGTGGGAAACACGGGTTCAATTCCTGGGCTGGGAAGATCCCCTAGAGGAGGGAAAATGGCTACCCCCTCCAGTATTCTTGCCTAGAGAATACTGGACAGAATCCCATGGGCAGAGGAGCCTGGTGGGCTACACAGTCCATAGGGTCTCAGAGTCGGCCACAACTGAGTGACTGAGCACACACAAGTGTGCACAAGACTCTCAGTGGCTCCCCACGGCCCACAGGACCTAGTCTAGCCCAACCCTGGAGCCTGGCCCAGCCAATCACGTCCCAGCCTCCACGGCCACCCCTGATGCCCCTTCTCCGTACCCCAGGAAGGCACAGCCCTGCCCTCCACATGGCTGTCTTTCAACGTGCCGCTCACACCTCCTCCCAGGAGGTCCTTCCAGAATGCTGTGGTCCACAGCAACTTCCTTATTGAAACTCCATCCCAGCAGTGACTGGGCCATCATCTATCCAGCGGTCCCCAACTTTTCCAGCACCAGGGATTGGTTTCATGGAAGACAGTTTTCCCATGGACCAGGGTAGGGATGGGGGACGGTTTCAGGATGATTCAAGCGTATTACATTTATTGTGCACTTTACTTCTAATTTTGCCACTGATCTGACAGGAGGTACCATTCAGTGGCCTAGAGGTTGGGGGCCCTGTGATCTGTACTACAAAATCCTGTTATTATCTTCAAGTGAATGAATCCAGTCTTACTGCCCCACTGGACTGAAAACTCTTTGAAGTTGGAGCATGGGTTTATAGAAATCTCAGCCATAAAATAAAAACAACTGCAATTCGTGTGTTTACTGTGTGACAAGCAGGTAACTTACAGGCATCACCTCGTTCAAGGTCTAGAGCAACCCAGTGAGATGTGTGCACCGACGACCCTGTGGTGAAGGCCGAGGAAGCAGCTCCAGGGCAAAGAAAGGCACACACCGGAGGTCACGCTGGAGGCAGGGCCATGGCGCAAACTCTGTCCACCTGGCTCTGCTCTCCCCGCCCCACCTCCCCGGCCCCCACCAACAGCGCTGGGCGAATGGTGCGCACTCAGGCTGGCAGGCGGGTGGAGGCTCACTTACTGAAGGCTCTGCATTCACCACTGGGAAGAACACTGGCTGGGGAGCCACCTAGGTAGCATGCGTGCTTTAACGCTCAGTTGTGTCTAACTCTCTGCGACCCTCTGTAGACCTGGGTTCAAATCTTGTCTCCGATCGCTTCTCGGCCTTTCGGCTAAGATCAAGTGTAGGATAAAATCTTGTCTCCACTAGCCATGTGACCTATCCGAGCACATCACTTAGCCCTCCAGGACTTCACTTTTAAAGTGGACTTGCTGATACTCCCCTGTCCATCTGTTGGGGGGGGGTTAAATTAGACAAGGAACAGAAGCACTGAGCCCAACGTCAGGCACACGGTTGGCGCTTTGTAAAGCCAAAGTCATTTGCTTAGCTGGGGGGAGGATCTGCATTTAGAACCTGGGCTGCATGACTCTTCAGCTTCTGTGGCCCCCTGCCCATCTCCCTGCACCCCTCCCCACCAGCAATTGCCCCTCATCTGCACCTCGTCCCCACTGAGGGTCTCGCACCTACAGCTGCAGCCGGACCGCGCACATTCCCATTCACACCCATTCATTCCCATTTTCCACCCCTCTCCCCCAAGACGGGTTTTCCTTTTGCTGTTTCTTTACCCGCAGGGGAGGTCAGGGGAGAAAGCTTGGTTGTGTGACTGCCAGGAAAGACTTCAGAACTTTTACCTCAATCAAACAGGTCCTACCACGTGACGAGCAAACACACATTTGTTTGCTGACTGAAATCGACACGCGATGGTTCCCAGTATCTACCATGTGGGTTACCCTGGACACAGAAAAATGCCCAAGGGCCCTGGTCATGCAGGGCTTCCCAGGTGGCTCAGGGGTAATGAATCTGCCTGCCAGTGCGGGGGAACCAAGTTTAATCCCTGGGTTGGGAAGATCCCCTGGAGAAGGAAATGACAACCCACTCCTATATTCTTGCCTGGGAAATCCCACAGACTGTAGTTGTCCATGGGGTTGCAAAGAGTCGGACACAACTGAGCAACGAAACAGCCCATCGTGCAATGGATGCTCTGCCAACATATACGAGGAGGAAGGAGGAGGGAAAGAAGAAAATAGGGAGGGGGAGTACGCTAGCTTTTTGGCCTTTGTACCTGGGCCCTTTGACCTAGAATCTCCTTTCTCCTCTGCCTTTGGGTAATTAATAACCATCTGCACCTCCCCAGCCAGCTTGGATCCCACTGCCTCCTGGGGCCGCATTCATCTCCAGCACAGGGACATTTTGTAACTGTCTGTTTACTTCTCTGCCTACACGCCCAGCCTCTAAACTTGTTTAGAGTTGATATCTGTGGTCCTGGGCACAGGAATGTTTCATAAATATTTGCCCTACGGGGTAAGAAATGTCTCTGGACCCACAAGCCCAGCAGTCATGAGACAATGAGAGGCTAACACAGGACAGTTGGAAGCTGCTGTGGGCGAGAGCCATCAGTGAAAGGAAGAGGAGGTTGAGAAGGATGGGGGTGCGGGGCCCCAGAAGGCCTCCTGGAGGAGGCGGAAGAGAAAGCAGGGTGGTAGGGAAGGAAGAGCTTGGTGTTCAGTTGCTCAGTCATATGCAATTCTTTGTGACCCCATGGACTGCAACACACCAGGCTTCCCTGTCCTTCCCAGAGTCAGCTCAAACTCATGTCCATTGAGTCAGTGATGCCATCCATCTCATTCTCTGTCACCTCCTTCTCCTCCTGACTTTAATCTTTCCTAGCATCAGGGTCTTTGCCAACGAGTTGCCTCTTCACATCACATGGCCAAAGTATTGGAGCTTCATCATTAGCATCAGTCCTTCCAATGAATATTCGGGACTGATTTCCATTAGGATTGACTGGTTTGATCTCCTTGCAGTCCAAGGGACTCTCAAGAGTCTTAACTGGAAAGCACCAATTCTTCAGTGCTCAGCCTTCTTTATGGTCCAACTTTCACATCTGTACATGACTCCTGGAAAAGCCACAGCTTTGACTATACGGACCGTGATTGGCAAAGTGATTTCTCTGTTTTTTTAATACGCTGTCTAGGTGTATCATAGCTTTCCTTCCAAGGAGCAAGCGTCTTTTAATTTCACGGCTGCAGTCACCATCGGCAGTGATTCTGGAGCCCAAGAAAATAACGCCTGTCACTGCTTCTACTCTTTCCCAATCTATTTGCCATGAAGTGATGGGACTGAATGCCATGATCTTAGTTTTCTGAAGGTGTCTTATAGATAGAGATAGCATCAAAGTCCAAAATCAGTTGACTTTAAATAAGAGAGACTGTTCTACATGACCTGGGTAGGCTGATGCAATTGATGGAAAGGCCTTAATAGCAGAACTGAGGTTTCTCTAATGAGGAAGGTTCACCTGTGGTCACTGCCACAGTCTCCTACAGAGAGCTGCAGCCTGCCCTCTGCACGCCAGCCTTGCCCGGCCCACCTCACAACACCAACGCTTCGTACAGAATCTGCTGGTTCTGCTTCTCTGGCTGAATGCTGACCGACAGAGGTGGCCACAGGGGTGCAGAGCACGGGGGGCGGCAGGCCCCCTGGAGGGAGACAAGTACACTGGAGTGACTGCTGCCGCCACAACAGGCCAGCCTCAGCTTAGCCGCCCAGCCTGCACTCTGCACAGGCTCACACCTTCCCTCTCTGCTCCCCCGGTGCCTCTCTGGGTCTTTGCCCGTCACTTTTCCCGCCACACCTGTCAGAGCCAGCCCACATGTCACCTGCCCAGAGCCTCCTGGACACACTGACCCCATGTCCTGCACCTCCCAGGCAAGCTGTGGTTCAAAGGTTCTAGTGACACCAACACAGTACCCGCCACCTGTCACCGCACCTGTTACACTACACTTGAAAGAAGGGGAAACTGAGGCCGAGAGAAATGGAGTGATGGGAACAGCCAGTGAGGCTGGTGATGGCCTGCACTGACCCACGCTGCTGCCACGTGGTGGGGCAGGACTCCTGACTCCAAACACAGGCTCATTCTGTTCTCCACTGCCAGCTCTGTCTTTGGCTTCTTTGCCCGATTCTTGAAGGCAGGGTACACGGTGAGTAAGTCTTTTATTTTTATTTATTTATCTCATTTTTTACTTTTTTTTTTGGCTATGCCAAGTGGCATGTGGGATCTTAGGTCCCCAAGCAGGGATCAAACCTGTGTCCCCAGCAGTGGAAGCATGGAGTCTTAACCACTGGACCACCACAGAAGTCCCAGCTAGCAATGTTTTTAAATTTCCCCTGCAGTGCTCAGCCTGGCACTAAGATTGAAGTGGCACACCACAAATACCTCTGCCCGCTTCTGGTTGAATCTGTGGCATCATGCCTGATCTCACGTGGAGCTCAAAGCCATCTGGACTCCTTGCCTCTGCCACTCAGGAGGGCAGCTCATTTGCCAGTGACACGGGTACACATCGATGGGCCCTCGAGGGGCTGGGCTCCTTGGGGTGCTCTGGAAGGGTTAACAGCACCCAGTCCCCTCAGGCCCCCCTCTGTGTGCTGAGGGCTTTCTCAGGAGGCAGCCAGCCCTGTAGGACCCCTCCCACCAGCAACCACTCGGACTTTGGGGGGGCCTTTGTGCTTCAATAAAGACAGTATTACCCAGTCGCAAAGCTTCCCTCCTTTCCAACCCTCCTCGCTGCCAGGGTTCCCGCTAAAGGTGAAGCGCTGTCATTCAAGGCCAAAGAAAGGGCTGAATCAAGACGCTAAACTCTTTTGACTTCATGTGACAATCGACGGCTCTCCCCAGACCAGCGGTGTGAGAGCTCCCAGCGCCGCACAAAGGACCCTCGGCAGCAGCTTCGGGTGTCCTCGGGCCCCGGAGCTGGAGGGCAGGAGATCTCCTTGCGGGGCTCTCTGCATGCATCTCATGAACGCTCTAGTTTCCTCTCTGAATGCAGACAGCAGCGGGTGCTGGGAGAGCCCCACCACCAACGCCGTTCCCGCTTGCTTCGGGCTGCAACAAAGGCCACTTGAGGGCCCAGAGACAGCGCTGCCCAGTTCCTTTCCTGGGCCTGTTCTCTTCCCTTTCACACATCTTTCCCTTTCACTCCCCCTGCCCCCTTTGCTACTGCTTTACGCCTCATTGAATCCATCAGCCACTTTACAGGGTGCTCCTGAAGAATAAATTTTCTGTGTGGGGCTCCTGATGGCTCCCCTGCTGGCAGCTCCGGCCTGCCTTGGTGGCAGTGGGGTGGAGGGGGCGGGGAAAGGCACACACTTGAGGAGGAGCTATTGATACCTGCCCCCCAGCCTGCATCTCCATCTGGCAGGTCAGGGGTAAGCTGGCTGGAGCAGGCACCCTCACCTGCCAAGGGGCCCCACCCTGCTCCTCCCCAATCCTGGAGGCATCCGTTCCCCCAGGAGCTTAGCATAAGCAGCTTAAGCCCTGTGAGCCTCTGTCTTCTCATCTGCAAAATGGGGATAACAACCGTACTATTCTCATCTGCGTGTGTGTTGGTCACTCGGTCTTGTCTGACTCTGCGACCCCATGGACTGTAGCCCTCCAGGCTCCTCTGTCCATGGAATTCTGCAGGCAAGAATACTGGAGTGGGTTGCCATTTCCCTCTCCAGGGACTGAACCCAGGTCTCCCAGATTTCAGGCAGATTCTTTACCATCTGAGTCACCAGGGAATGCTCAGTGGGTTAATGTAGCAAGGGCCTTGGAACCAGGCCCGGATCAAAGTGCCACTTAAGCATCTTCTTTACCATTAGCATCATGCGGAGGAGGCAGGCTGTTTAAGAGTCGTTGTACCGGGCTTCCCTGGGGGCCAGTGGTTGAGCCCACCTTGCAACACAGGGGATAAGGGTTTGATGCCTGGTCTGGGAAGATCCCACATGCTGTGGAGCAACTTAGCCCCTGCACCACAACTACGGAGCCAACGCACTGCAACTACTGAGGCCCAGACACCCTAGATCCCATGCTCTGCAACAAGAATGTTTGTTGTTGTTTAGTCGCTAAGTCAGGTCTGACTCTTTGCAACCCCATGGGCTCTAGCCCACCACGCTTCTGTGTGCAACAAGAGCAGGCACTGCAATGAGAAGTTGGCATGACACAATGAAACAGTAGACCCGCTCACCGCAACTAGAGAAAGCCCACACATGCCAACCGAGACCCAGCAGAGCCAAAATTAAATAAATAAATGAAATTAACAGAAAAAAAAAAAAAAGAGTCTTTGTACAGATGTAACAAACAGAAGCAGACTCACAGATACAGAGAACAAACTAGTGGTTACCAGTAGGAGGACAGGCGAAGGGAACCAAGAGATACAAACTACTAGGTATAAAATAAATAAGTTACAAGGATGTAAGCACAGCATAGGAAGTGGAGCCAATATTTCAAAATAACTTCATCTGGAGTTTAATCTATAAAACTACTGAACCACTATGTTGTACACCTGAAACTAATATTGTAAGTCACCTACACTTTAATAAATGGAAAAAAAAACAAAAAAGAGTCCTTGTACTACCTCCAACTCCTCTACTTGTTGGTGAATGAAGGAAGGAAAAGAAAAAAAAAAAAATCAATTCAAGGCTATTTGCAGCTGTTTCTGTGTGAGTGCGTCTGTCTGTGTGTGTGTTTTCTTTTTTCCTGCCTTGGTGTCCTGGAGCTCTGAAAAGGATAAAAACAGTGGCCTAAAGCAGTGAAAAGGCAGGATTCTTCTTAAAATCCCAGCTAATCCTGCAGCTTCCTTTAAAGTGGCAGCAGGAGGAGGGGGGAGGGGCCCAGAATTGTTTTTGCAGCACCCTCCCCTCCCAGCCACTGCTCCTGGAGACCAGGAAACGAGGGGGAAAAATCCATAAATCATTCTCCAGAAGAGGACAGAAGGAGGAACGCTCAGGGAGACAGAACAGAGAACAGGAGCCAGCCCGGGGGGTGTAGGGGCAGCAGGAGAGGGCACCTGAGTATCTGGTGGGCAGGGAGGGCTGCCTACAGAGGGCAAAGCATCCAGACAAGAGTTGGGCCAGTCACCCAGTTCAAAAGTCAAAAAAAGAGGGCTTCCCTGGTGGTCCAGTGGTTAGGAATCCACCTTGCAATGCAGGGGACACCAGTTCAATCCCTGGTCCAGGAAGATCCCACAAGCTGTGGGACAACTAAGCCCATGAGCCACAACCACTGAGCCCGCATGCAGCAACTACTGAAGCCCGTGTGCTCTACAGCCTGGGTTCCACAGCAAGAGAAGCCACCACAGCGAGAGGCCTGTGCCCTGCAACTGGAGTGTAGCCCAAGCTCTCTGCAACGAGAGAAAGTCCACCAGCAGCAACGAAGACCCAGCGCAGCCATAGATAGATACATTTTTTTAAAAAAAGGTCAAAAAAGAGAAAGTTCTCAAACTCGGGTGCACCATCAAGTCCTGCAGAACGAGGATGCCACACTGGAAGGTGTCTCTGATTGGATCACCTCTCTCCGTGCACTGCACCTCCACCCTGGACACACACTAACTGGGTTCCCTAACCTCTCCATTCTGCAGCCCCCCCACCCCCGCCACCCATTCACAATGAGTAGTCAGAGCCAGTTTTTAAGGATGAAAGTCAGATCATGTCACCCTTGCTTAAAATCTTCCAGTGGTTCTCCACTGCCCTTAGAATAAAATCCCCGACCGCTCAGCACAGCTGAGAAAGTCTGCAAGGTCTGAGCCCCGCCCTATCACATGCCACCATCTACTCCATCTGGCCCCAGTTCTGTGTCACCTCTCCAATTCACCAGGTCCTTCCCCCACTTGAGAATTTCATCTATGCTGCTCACCTGGACAGTCCCTTCCCATCCTTGCCATCATCGATGGGGGGCCCACTCAGTACTGCTTTGCTTTACCCCCCTCACCCCAAGGGGACCTCCTGCCTTCATTCTTCCCCCTCCAGCCCCCATTCTCTACCCAAAATATTCCTATAACTGCTCATTCTTCATCTGACAATCAGCTTCACAGTCTGACTCACTCACCCCTAAAAAGAGCCCCCCCACCAGTCTCGTACCTGGCACACAGTAGGTGAGCAATAAGGCACTTAGTGGATGAATAAAATAATCAATGAGTAACACTCACTGCAAGTGAGCATTTAGATACAAAAACCCAGCACATTTGGGACCTGGCAAAGCTGGGGTGAGATTTTTAAGGATCCTTCGGAAAAGCTCTCCATCTCAAATCATCACTGTAACTTTTCAGTATCTCAAATGGTCCGTGCTTTGGGTGACAACAATTTTGATGTTAGTTTCTTTTTGCGTGGCAAACAGTTTTCATGGATTAGTTTAACAGATTAGAGATCCAAGAACTTTTTCTGTGAAGGGCCAGATAGTGCATATTTCAGGCTTTGTGGGTCCACATACTCCGCTGCAATTACTCAGCTCTGGCATTGTACCAGCACAAAAGAAGTTGACAGCGATGCAGAAAGATGGATGTGGCTGTGCTCCAGCAAAACCTTATTTACAAAAGCAGGTCATGGGTCAGATTTTCTGTGAAAGACCGATGTTGACTGATCCGTGGGTCAGGCTAAGGCCTAGCAAAGCCACAAGAGAAGGACGCATAGTAAAGATGAGTTACAATCTTCGGCAAGCATGCAGAGCAGGTACTGGGGCCACCCTCCTCTGTTCCCATGCTGCAGTACGACAACACAGAATAAAGACAAGGACACCTGGATTTATTTTAAATTATTGTTTTGTAGAGCGTAAAGGATTTCGGTTGTGTCATTTTGCATGTCAGCAACAGGCTTCCCTGATAGCTCAGTTGGTAAAGAATCCTCCTGCAATGCGGGAGACCTGGGTTCGATCCCTGGGTTGGGATGATCCCCTGGAGAAGGGAAAGGCTACCCACTCCAGTATTCCGGCCTGGAGCATTCCTCGGACTGTATAGTCTGTGGGGTTGCAGAGTTGGACAAGACTGAGTGACTTTCACTTTCAATATGTTTGTGCAAATGGGAAATTCTAAGAGCAATTTTCTCTCTGGAGGACCTGGGGAGCTATTGTTAAATGTCTAGGTGGGTGGGTGAGTGGATGGATGGACAATAAAAATGGAGAAGACAAGGTGTTTTCTAAGGTGGTTATAAGGTAGACTTGGCTAATACTTAGATGAGATATTAGAGGAGAAGTCGTCCAAATGAGTTAGCGGTTTCAGGCCTATGAGGCCATAGAAAGGACCTGGTGGCAGGGATGAGCAAGATGAATCTGGTGACAAAAAATGAGTAAAAAGCAAAGACTTTTCAACAAACAGACATTCGTATGCAGAAATGAATTGAGACACATACCCTACACCCTTCACAAAAATTTACTCAAAATGGGTCATAGATCTAAATGCAAAATGCACAACTATAAAAAGTCATCTAGGGAAAACCTAGACTTTGCATATGGCAGAGACTTTTAGACAAAATATAACACCAAAAGCACAATCTGGGAAGGAACTAGGTTGGACTCCATTGAATTAAAAATTTCTGTTACACAAAAGACTGTCTCAAAAGTATGTGAAAGTAAGCCACAGACAAGGAGAAAATATTTGCAAAAGACACATCTGATAAAGTACTGTTATCCAAAACATACAAGGAGCTCTGAAAGCTCAACAATAAGAAAGCAAACAACCAATTACGAAATGGGTCAAAAATCTCAACGGACACCTCACCAAAGAGATACACGGATAGTAAATATGCGTATGGAAAGATGCTCCCCATCACCTATGCTCAGGGAATGCAAGTTACTATGATCAGGAAATACCACTGCACATCTATTGTTGTTGTTTAGTTGCTGAGTCGTGTCCGACTCTTTGCGACCCCATGGACTGTAGCCCGCCAGGCTCCTCTGTCCATGGGATTTCCCAGGCAAGAATACTGGAGTGGGTTGCCTTTTCCTTTTCCAGGCAATCTTCCTGAACCAGAGATCAAACCCGAGTGTCCTGCTTGGCAGGTGGATTCTTTACCACAGTGCCACCAGGGAGGCCCCACATACCAGTCAGGATGTAGGACAGCTCAAATCCAAAACACTGATGATACCAAGTGCTGGCAAGGATACAGAGCAACAGGGGCTCTCTTACACTGAAGGTGGGAACGTAAGCTGGTACAGCCGCTTTGGAGATAGTCCAGTAGCTTCATATAAAATTAAACATACTCTTACCATAAGAACCAGCAGTTAAGTTCCTTGGTATTTATCCAAAGAGTTGAAAACTTAAGCCCATACAAATGCTTATACATGAATGTTCATAACAGCTTTATTCCTAGTTGTCAAACTTGGAAGTACCCAAGAGTCCATCCACAGGTGAATGTGGTGCACATCCAGACAACGGGATATTATTAGTCAGCAATAAAAAGACACGAGCTATCAAGACACAAAAAGACATGGAGGAAACTTCAATGCACCTTGCTGAGTGAAAGAAGTCAATCTTAAAAAAAGCTACAAACAGTATCATTCCAATGACACGGCATTCTGGAAAAGTCAGAAGTATAGAGACAGCAAAAAGATTGGGTTCTGGTGGTTGCCAGGGATGGGGAAGTAGGGGGAGATGAACAGGAAGTGCACAGATTTTTAGGGTAGTAGAACTACTTTATATGAGACTTTAATATTAGATCCATGTCATTATACATTAGGAAAGTGAAAGTGTTAATCGCTCAGTCGTGTACAACTCTTTGCAATCCCGCGGACTGTATCCTGCTAGGCTCCTCTGTCCATGGAATTCTCCAGGCAAGAATACTGGAGTTGCTTACCATTCCCTTCTCCAGGGGATCTTCCCCACCCAGGGATCAAGCCAGGGTCTCCTGCACTGCAGGCAGATTCTTTACTGTCTGACCCATGAGTGATTTAGGCAGTAAGCGTTATGTGTGTGCTTAGTTGCTCAGTCGTGTGCGACATTTCACGACCCCATGGACTGTAGCCTGCCAGGATTACACATTTGTCTAAATTCACAGACTGTACAACACCAAAAGTGAGCCCTAATATAAATTATAGACTTTGGGAGAATATGATATGCCTATATAGGCTCATCAGTTTTAACCAATGTACCACTCTGGTGGGGGTTGTTGATAATGGGGGAGGGAACACAGTGTCAGGGCAGGGAGTAGATGAGAAATCCCTGTACCTTCTGCTTCACTCTGCTGTGAACCTAAAACTGCTCTAAAAAGAGAAAATCTCCAAAACCAAAACAAAAAATCAAGAACACAGGAAAATCACAAAGCTGTCTCCATGTCTTAGCCACTTGATTTCAATTATCCAGACTGAAAATGTTTATCATCCAGAAGATGACAACCTATTAACAGCTTGGAAGTTTCTTCCTAAAGAAACAAAGTGTTTCAGAATCCTATATTTACTCATTTACAATTGAGAAATGTTCTTATTTATTTTGTTAATCCAGACTTCTGGGAATTTTCAATATCGTCTAGAGCAAGGGGATGAATAACTGTGTGGAACTAAAACTGGGGCAAGAAAATAAATGGCTTACTAAGCCCTTGCCACATGCTCAGAAATCGGGTCTACATGTTGTCTTTGAAGCTGGACATGAGCCCCCAGCTGGAGGTATCAAAACAGATGAGGACAAGTTTTAGGGAAAGCAGAGAGACCCAGAACTGAATTCTAGCTCTGCTCCTGCCAAGCGGGATGGCCTCAGGCAAATTTCGCGACCTCTCTGGGCCTCTACCTCCTTACTTGTACAATAGGGTTTGGACTTAAACCCTCCCAGCCCAGACAAGCTGTATTCTAATATTCCAGAGCTGGGTCTCTGCCGTTAGAATCCCCTTGCTCACAGGACCTGATTCTCTAGTTCTACTGCTTCATGTGAGCACTACTACACAGGACCATAATTGCTCATCTGTCGGTGTCTACCACACCCAGGGGGGAGTGCACACTCTGCGGGGGCAAGACTGTCCACCGTCCTCCTGGGTGCATCTGGCACCTCGCAGGGAGCCCCACACAGGCGGGATTCAGCCTTTCCACAAAAGCCTACTAAGCAGCAGGCGTGCACCACTAGCTCTACATTGAAGCTGGAACCCAGAGACCATCTCTCCAGCCAGATCAGCCTCTTCTGAGTGTCCAGGTTGCTCACTCAGACCCTGGGAGACCCTGAATGTGGGTCTGTGATGTCAGAAGGATGGAAAGTGCTGAGGAAGGTACAGGAGAAGATGGAGCTGAAGGTCACATGCAGCGATTATCCTTCGTGGGGTAGGGGACACCGATGTCAACACAGCCTCGGGGCCCACATACCGCCCCGCAGACCAACGGAGAGCACTGTCACACCTCTACCTGCGGCCTTGCCACAGCCTCATCTGGGATCTACTTATTTGTGAACTGAAAAGACAAAGTGTTAGTCTATCAGCTGTGTCTGACTCTTTGTGACCCCATGGACTGTAGCCCACCAGGCTCCTCTGTGCATGGGGTTCTCCAGGGAAGAATACTGGAGTGGGTTGCCATGCCCTCCTCCAGGGGATCTTCCCGATCCAGGGATTTAACCTGGGTCTCCTGCATTGCAGGCAGATTCTTTACCATCTGAGCCACCAGGGAAGCCCTGATCCCAAATCCACACTTACAGAAGCACCTGCCAAGAGGCTGAGCCTAGAGTGTCTGCATCGACTCCTGAGCAAGGGTTGTGGTCTCAACTGAGTTACAGTCGGGGTTACAGTTTTTGCCTTGGAGATGGGATAGAGCCAGGACCTTTTCCTCAACTTGATGAAATTTCAGAAATTTCTCCTGAGGCCCAGGTATGGATAGCAGGCTGGAACTTGGGTGAAGAGGAAATGCAAGCTTGGGCATGGCCTGGACAACAGCAGGAAGATGGAGTCCCTCCCGCTTCCTTGAACTGACCCCTGAGGGAGACTCTGGCCAGAGTCCTGCAGGCAGGTGGCAGGGGCGACCTCTGCCCACTCACTAAGACTCAGATGACCTGCGTTTATTTTTAACTGCTTTTACATAAAATCTGAAGTCTTTGGACGCTGGGCTCACATCCAAGGTGAGGTGAACGAACAGTAAAAAAATAAATAAAAGCATCAGACCCTAGAGACCACATGCTGATCTGGGGCCTCCTAGTCTCCTCAAGCTGTCAGACGTGACCTCCAGAACCTTATTGATAAGCAGCCAGGGAAGTCCCTCATGCTGGGAAGGAAAGACTAAGGGCAGGAGGAGAAGTGGGTGACAGAGGATGAGATGGTTGGAGGGCACCATCGACTTGATGGACATGAGTTTGAGCAAGCTCTGGGAGATGGTGATGGACAAGGAAGCCTGGCGTGCTGCAGTCCACGGGGTTGCAAAGAGTCAGACACAACTAAGCCACTGAACAACAAGGGAGCTGGGCCATCAGAGCAGGTCCTGACCTGACACTTACTCACCATGTAACTGTGAACAAGTCCCTTTTGCTCTCTGAACCTCAGTTTCCTCATCCATAAAATATGGGTGTGGATGGACCAGATCGTCTCCAAGGAGCCTTGCAGGTCCTGAAACCCACATCTCATCCTGGACACTCACCCTGGTCTTGGGCATGGAACATGGAGAAGAGCCCATGAAGCCCAGTCTTAAGGAAAGGACTTAATTGCTCATGTCAACATTTCCCTTAATAGGACCATTTAGCTGCATCCAACAGTCACAGAGCACCTACTATGTGCTCTTAACAGCCTCTTCATAAGCCACCTGTAAGGAAACTGTCACTGTCCTCAGGTCACATGTGACAGGATTGATGGTGCACTCACCCAGAGCCTGAGCTATGCAGTCACCAAGGCGTGAGGTCAATCCCAGCCCCTCCCCCTTCCCCACTTGAGTGTTCTTGAGTGTCCTTGTGGGGTTATATAACCCCACAAATCTTCAGTTTCCTCATCTGTACAATGGAGATAATGCCGGCCCCTGTGTCTCATGTAGCTGGTAGCTGTTCAAGCTCTGAATGGAATAGGCTTGTGAAGCACTCAGTAACCATCATCCTGCCTCCCCCTAAACCTCTTCTGAAGTCCCTCAGCATGTAGCCTGCTGGTCCTTCCTTGATACTGGGTCCCTGCCTTAGGATTCTCTGACACACAGGCTTGATGGTCCCGCCAGTGGCAAGCAGTCCTGCCTTGGGACTGAACTTCCTCCCACCATGGCCCACGCCCAGGCCCGAGAGCCCAAGGCCACACATTCACGTGGACAGCCCACACATGTGCACACATCAAAACCTCATCCGTACTGTCCTCCCCACAGCCTTGGACAGCTGCCACCCAGCCAGGCCCCACTGGCCCCGCGTGAACACCCGAAAAGCTGGTCATCGTAGTAGAAGCAACAAGAGCACCAAGCGTGACAGCCCTCCCCCTGTTTCAGATGGTTCATGAAGCACTGTCACACAGATCACCTGCCGAGGGTAGAGGCTGTGTTTCATTCATCTTAGATGCACACTGAATAATGCCAGGTATCAAGCAGATACTCAGAAGCTATTTCTTGGATGAATAAGTTTGACAACAAGATTTTTAAAAATCACCATCTGCTTCTCATACTTACAATCAGTTCTCCATTCTGCTAAGCGTTAAAATGTGCAGCCATGCATTTCAGTCTTGTAAGCACCCCGTGAGATGAGCTCACTTACCAATCTCTATTTGGCCAAAGAGGAAACAGGCTCAGAGAAGGTAAGTGATTCACCCCAGATCTCAGTCAGTGAGAGACAGACCTGGGATGTGGACCCTGATTTTAAATCCTGGTTCTCACCCCCTGCAGTCTGTCTCCTCTTTTTTGGCCAAAAAAGGCAGTGGCTGGGGGCGGGGGGAAGGAAGGGAGTGGTGCATGGGAGCAGGATGCACGTAGTCTAAAATAGTAGATTGATAATGCAGTGATTTTTATATTTTGGAAGAGAAAAAAAATCCTATTGTCTTGACACAAATCAGAGAAAGCAAAGATCGGCAAAATCATCTCGCCTGAAGGGACACGAGAGTCTCTGTCCTACTTTCTGGCCCCTGAGGCACATTCATGATTACTTTCTAGTATGTCCTCAGCCTCCTGATAGCTCATAACATGAGGCTTGTTGACGTCTCTTCTGTGTTCTTCTAAGTCCACTCACTCAGGTCTGCCCACCTCCCACATTTTAGCAGTTGGTTCTTCATCCCACCTGCCACCTTGGGAGCTGAGGGGACCATCTTTTGCAAAAGGTCCCAGAGTCATTAAGTTCTTACTTCCTCAGAGGTTTTGTCTCCACGCATTGCCTCCACCAATGACTTAAGAGTAAAGTTTACGAGCAACTGCCTACCAGAAGCCAGCAGCCAGAGACTATGACACGGTCAGGGTGACACAGGCATTTTAAAAAAGCCCTATCTTCTTCTTTCCCACAAATGAGGAAGCCAATGGTGGCTCAGATGGTAAAGAATCTGCCTGCAATATGGGAGACCTGTGCTTGATCCCTGGGTCGGGAAGATCCTCTGGAGAAGGGAATGACTACCTACTCCAGTATTCTTGCCTGGAGAATTCCATGGACAGAAGAGCCTGGCGGGCTATAACCTATGGGTTCACACAGAGTTACACATGACTGAGCAACTAATGCTGTTCATGTCATTGACACTCAGCCACAGGGCTGTGGACTGTGGCCAACCGAGTACCCGTAGAAGCAGGTGGCTGCTGTTCAGCTCAGCCCAAGGCTGCCAGGCAGGTACACAAGCCCAGTGGTGCCCAGTCTTCCAACTTTCCAAGGGAGAACCTGTTGGTTTTTCCATATATTTCAAATGAAATTACCTGGTTTCTACATCTTGGTAACGAATTCTCCTCCCCTTCTTTTTTTTTAATAAAATACACGGATGGGCTGGACTTCGCCATGAGCTGCACATGTGACCCTTGTGGCACAGACGGCCACAGTCATCAGACATCCCTCTGGTCCCCTCATGTCTAAGCCTCCCTGGCAGCTGGTGAGGCCGTGTCTCAGGCTCTGGGCAGCGGGTTGGGAGTGGAAGAGCTGCTGTGACTTTCAGGCCAGGGCAGCTCAGAGCTTGCTATCTGCTCCCATCTTTCTTCTCCTATGGTCCCTGGTGGCTCCTGCAATGCAGGAGATGCGGGTTTGATCCCTGGGTCAGGAAGATCCCCTGGAAAAGGGAATAGTAACCTACTCCAGTATTCTTCCTGGGAAATCCTATGGACAGAGGAACCTGGTGGGCTACATCCATGGAGTTGCAAAGGGTCAGATACGACCGATTGACTAGAAAACAAACAAACAACAGTAAGGCACTAGAGGCCACGTGGTACAGACAGCGCAGAAGGATGGAGGCGGCTGGCCTTCCCCTCACAGACCGCAGGCGGGTGAGACCCAGGTCCATCAGTGGAGGCAGCCCGCGCCACCCGCCCGAGCACACTCCTGGAGCCCAGGTCCTCATCACAAAATGCCCCATGGTTCTAGTTTAGCACTCCCTGGTTTCTAAAGTACTTCAGCTCTCCTTTCCGTATATGACTCTCAACCGAGGAAGAAAACAGGATGAGGCTTTGCTATTTCACAGGTGAGCAAACCAAGGCACAGAAGGGGGACGTGAACAACCCCGAGGCGTGTGGCGAACAGCCGGTGGACAGGGTGTTTCAACTCTGGACTCCAGAGTGCTGCACAGTGCTCCTCCTGGCTCCCAATCGGGAGCTGATGCCCCGGGTGCTGGGTCACCTGTGAGCCTGCACGAGGACCACTCGCCCCCTCCCCTCCTGCAGCGAGCTGAAGATCCATCTCTTACCTTTCCCGTGGACTTGGTCCCCTTCCAGATGCAGAAGTAACAGATGGTCCAGGCTGCCAGCAGACACAAGGCCAGCTCCCAGCGAAGGTCCCCAATGTGCTCGATCCCATTTGAGATGGCCAGGACCCGGCGCCTGCAGAACGGAGGGCCCAGAGTCATGGGGGCTGGAGATGGGCCACACGGCCCCCACCGTGGGCAGGGGCTAGTGCTGCCGAGGGGCAGGGGCAGGTCACTCAGCCATGCGCCCACCGTTCACCAAGCGTCTCCTCTGGGTCATACCAGGGCCAGGTGTGGGGGTCTCAGAAAGGAACGAGACCCAGCCCCTAGCCATCCTGGATTCACCCTGTGGGGTGAAGGGGACCGGATGGGGTTTGGAGATGGCGTATGGGACAGTACGGTAAGAGCCACGTGGAGAACGTCCAGGGGAAGCGGTGAACCTACTTCAGGGATCCCAGGAGATGGCAGGACTGTCCACAAACACTCCAGGTCCCTCCCTGAGGGGTGAGCAGTGATGACACGTTCCTGCTGAGCTCAGCTCTGGCCAGAGGACCTGCTGTGGCCAAAGGCACACACGGCCCTTCAGATGGCAGCATTCAGAGCCAGGCGGTGTGGTCTGCCCTGTTCCTTCACACGAGTGCTGCTGTCCTAACAGAAGCATGTGTCCAAGCGACCCACTAGAAGCTCAAGTTCAGGAAACAATATGTGAGCCTTCCGGCCACCCTAGGTCAGTGCCGCTGTATGAGCAAGAAAGAAACTGCTGAAAGACAAGTGCTGGATGATGTTACTTGTACGAGGAATCTAAAAATACAGCAAACTGGTGAATAAAACCAAAGAGCAGCAGATTCACAGATACAGAGAACAAACTCGTGGTTACCAGTGGGGAGAAGGCAGGCAGGGCAAGGGGAGATACAGGGTAGGAGCTTCTTTAAAAAAAAAAGATTATTACAGGGTTATTCCAGGACTTCCTTGGTGGCTCAGATGGTAAAGAGTCTTCCTGCAAGGCAGGAGACACAGGTTCAGTCCCTGGATTGAGAAGATCCCTTGCACAAGGGAATGGCTACCCACTCCAGGATTCGTACCTGGGAAACTCCACGGACAGAGGAGCCTTCTGGGATACATAGTCCCTGGGATCGCAAAAGAGTCAGATACGACTGAGCAACTAACACACGCGGGAATATACAAAGTCATGTGTGTGAAACTTTTCAAAGTTGTAAAGCACGGTGGAATTTAAATAACCAATCATTCAAAAAACACCAGACCTCGATTTCTTCAAGCTAGTAAGATCTTTGTTACTGCAACACAACCCAGACTGTCCAGACTGCCATGGGGTCAGAGAAAGCTGTGTGGAAGAAGCGACATTTGAGCTAGAGTTTGAAGGATGATCGAGTTTAGCCAGAAGAGGGAGTGGGTAGAGATAGTTTCAGGCCCAGGGACAAGCACGAGCAATGGCCAGAAAACAGAGCATGGGGTACTCGGGGAACGTGGGGGCCCTGAGAGCAGAAGGGAAAAGCCGGGCAGATATACAGAGGCAGCATCACTGGGAGCGCTGAACAGCGGGCCAAGGGGCAGGGGTGTCCAGGGGGCCCAGGCCACAGGATGCATCCACCCACAGCCTCGCCTGGAACCCACCCGTCCTTCAGAGCTGACACAGGCCTGTCTCTCACAGCAGATCCCGGGGCTTGTGTTTCTCCAGAGTCAGACTCGCCACACTCCATATTGTCCAGAACTGTGGCATCAACACTAGCCCCCTCCACATTTGCTCCACGAACCCCATTTCGGCTGCCAAGCCACCCCCACCAGACCACGCCAGTCGCCTGGGTGCTCTGGGAACATCCTCTGAGAAAAGCAGCTCCCATCCCACCAAGCATGAAAGGCTCCCTCAGTGTCTATCTCCCTGGGAATCTACTTGGGGCATGATTCTGCATTAATGACTCCGTGGCAATAATTAGCCCTGGTCTGCAGGCTCCCTCCAGCCCCAAACCCTGCTGGAGAAATCAGGCAGGCCCCCAGACAAAACTGGGCTACGTACAGTCAGGGATTTACTCTCAAGAAAGCCAGCTCTCACTAGACTGATAGCCAGAAAGGGGAACATCTACTTAAATACATATTTATTGAGCACATACTGGGTGCCAGGCACTACAATTATACTGAGGATAAAGAAGCTTGCATGGTGCAGCTCTTGCCCTATACTAGGAGGAATTGGGCAAAAAGAAGTACAAGCTGTTTGAGAAAGAAAGGAAACAGCTGCTTCATTATAAGGATTACTTTATTTGTTTCTCATGCCTTAGCAGTCTTTGGCTTTAATTCATTTTAAAGTGAGGGGCTGTATTAAATGAAACTTCTATGAATATCTATTCTTATAACATCCTGGAGAAAGAAATGGCAACCCACTCCAGGATTCTTGTCTGGGAAATCCCATGGACAGAGGAGCCTGGCGGGCTACAGTCCATGGGATCACAAAAAGTCAGATACAACTGAGCAACTGAGCACATTCTTATAACCGAGCAGCAAGATCCAGAGCATGGTCCTTGTGGGACGCCTGCTGAAAATGTAAAAATTCCTGGGTCCCATCCTGGACCCGTCAGGTCTGAATCCTTATGGAATGGTTCTGAGGAAGCTTGCATTTTGTTACATTTTCCCAAGGATTGCTCACACAGGGCAAGGCTTGGCTATCACTGCAGAAGTAGAATTTCCTGGTAATGAAGGAATAACTTAGAAACAACAAGGCTTTTTCTTTTTTGAGAGAGAGAACATGAAGGGAGGGGGGCTTCTCTAATGCCTCAGACAGTAAAGAATCCACCTGCAATGCAGAAGACCCAGGTTTGATTCCTGGGTCGGAAAGATCCCCTGGAGAAGGGAATGGCAACCCACTCCAGTATTCTTGCCTGGAGAATCCCACGGACAGAGGAGAATGACGGGCTACAATCCACGAGGTTGCAAAGAGTCGGACACGACTGAGCGACTTTCACTACCACTATCACTACTTGAAGAGGGAGCAGGGGTCCTCTGAGAAGTTACTGAAGGGATGCACTGTCTCCCCAGAACAGAGCAATATACTGCTGTGCCCACTCACCCCCAAACTTCTGCAAGAACTTCAGGGTGCTCACCGACTTCCTTGTCTCCAGACCAAGAGCCTCGTAGCCGAGGATGCATACTCCCACCGGACATACTGCATGAGATCTCCCCACCCCTGGCCCCTGAAAGCTTCCAGAACATCCATCAGCTGGTGAATGGGAAAGGACAACCCGGAGCAGAAGAGAAAGTGGCCGAGGAAGAGGGAGATGTCCAGGGTACCAAGGACTCAGATCTAGCAGGGCTGCACGCACACACATGCCCTCTGACTGATGTCGTGTTTTTTATGGACGGAGCACCTGAAACTGGAGACAGCACGGGGACCCGGGGACAAAGAAGGGGTTAGACCTGCCAGGAGCGAGCTGGCGCAGGCCCCCTCTGCCACATTTTGGAGGCTGCACACTTTCGAGTCATGCAGCCGGCTTCAGCGCCCTCTCGCTTAATTGAACAATCTAGTTCCCAGAATAGGAAGCACATTACTAAAAGCTACGCGGGATGAATGGCTCTTTTGTTCCACCAGACACTATTTGAAAACATCCTCAAACTATTTTCTTTAGGTTTTACCAGCGCTGACTCTAACTAGCAATGGACCTTGAGTTTCCAAAGAAAGGAGGCTCGGGGGGCCAGGTTCTCAGCCTGCAGGGCTGTCAGGTTGTTTTCAAACCCACAAGGACAGCCTTTGAGAGCGTGGGGGCTGGGACACTCAACTCCGGAGACTTGGAGAAGGCACAGCTCTTCCTGGGGGGGGGGGGAGAAAAAAAACTTTCTTAATGACCCTCCCCCAAGAAGTGCTGGGACAGAAGAAGGGTCTGAATAAATTAAGAGTCTGCTGCCAACACCCTGGCCGAAAAGGACCCGGGAACAGACCTCCCGACACCGTTCACGGGGCAGGAGATGCTGAAGACTGCATGGGGCCCTTCGGAGGCATTCATTGACCTGGGTTATGCTGTGCACCTACTGTGCACCTACTGTGAGACAGGCAGGAAGGCAGGTTCTTCACGTGGCATTTTTTCTTTCAGGCCATTAAGACTATGCCTGGAGATTTCCACTCAGCACTTGGAGGTGTAACGTCTCTGCTTCTTCAGCCCTCAGCACATACAGAAATGCCTGGGCTCGAAACCGAGCTCTGCTCCTGACCAGCTGCGTGACCCTGGGGAAGGGACATCACCCCTTTCCATAGGTTTTCTCTTTGTTGTTGTATTTTTGTCCTTAGTCTTTTTTTTTTTAAGAAAAACATTTATTTATTTTTAATTGGAAGATAATTGCTTTACAATATTATGTTGGCTCCTGCCATACATCGACATGAATCAGCCATAGGTATACACATGTTCCCTCCCTCCTGAGACTCCCACCCACCTCCCAGCCCACCCCACCCGTCTAGGTGGGATTTGAGCTTCCTGCGCCATGTAGCAAATTTCCACCGGTCATCTACTTTCACATACAGTAGTGACTATGTTTCAATGCTATTCTCTCCATTTGTCCCACCGCCTCCTTCTCCCCCCTGCCATGTCCACAAGTCTGCCCTCTAGGTCTGTGTCTCCATTGGTTTTCAAGCAGGAACTCATCTTACCCTCCTAACAATCCTTGAGGAAGGTACAGTTGTTATCATCATTTCAAAGATGGGGAAACTGACGTGCCAGGCAGTCAGGTAACTTGCCCAAAGTCACTGAGAGCAAGTGACAGGGTCGGGATCTGAACCCAAAGATCCTGGCTCCAGGGCCCAGACATTCACCCGTGGTGCCTGCTCCTTAGACTCCCCCATGACATGAAAATCACCCCTTCCTCTCTTTACAAATCAAAGGCACGTACCCCAAAGCTACTTCACGTGTCTTCGTGTGCTGGGTAAAAGCAGTACCCGGCACACGTCCTTCATGCATTTGTCAATTTATTCAAGCGGTGCTCATGAAGGTGTCTTCAGTGTGTCGGGTACTGCGCTACACTTGGCGCCCTTCAGGCGCTCACGGTCCACCGGGGAAGACAGCCCACTGAACAGAGCAGAGTGCGGAGAGGGTGAGGACAGGGAGCAGCAAGGGCCCCTCACTGAAAGTCTGGCCAGTGTCAGGATGTAGGGGTGGGGTGGGGAGGTCCTGGGAAGCAGGAGGACAGTTAACAAAGAAGAGGGAGGCATTGGGGGCAGAAAGGCCACCAAAGGCAAAAGCCGGGAGGCTGGAACCAGGGCTCCTGGAGGCCAGAAAAAGGCTCAGTGTGCAGCAGGCAGCGGGGTGAGACGCAAGGGCGAGGACAAGGCTGGAGTGATGAGCAGGTGAGCCTTGTGGAGGGGCGGGCGCCCCCTCCTGAGGGTGATGGAAGCCTAGGAGAACCTTACAAAGGGGCAAGGCTCCATCAGGTGCATGTTTTGGAAAGCTCTCTTTGGTTGCAGTGGGAAGACTGGATGGTAGGCGTGGAATGGAGCAAGGTGCCCAGTGTGGAAACTTTTGCATTAACTAGGACAATAAAGAAGGAGGGGCTGGACTAAGGTAGGGAAATGACTTTGGAGGGGAAGAGTGGGGCTGAGGAGCAGCAGGGACACCAGGTGGCTCCCTGGGGGTAGCAGGTAGCAGGGAAGTGGGAGGTCCAGGCTGACACCAACTGTGTACCTGAATGGATACACGGGGGTGGCAGGGGGACTCGTTAGCTGAGCAGGAGTGAACTGTTAAGTAGGATAGAAGAGGAGGAGGTGGAGAGTCAGCCAGCCTTTTAGATAAGGTGATTTTGAGATGCCTGTGGAACACCCAGGAGGCTGCAAGGGCCAGAAACAGCTGAGTCTCTGGCTATAAAAGCTCACAACAGAGATGCAGGGAGGAGATCGGACCTGAGCCCTTGGCCATCAAGCGTCCGGGGAGAGCATGAGGTCAACTGGGCAGAGGTGGAGAAATGAGCAGGAGGGGCACCCAGAGCCCCATCATTTACAGGCAGAGAGGACGACAGAGGAGCCCTTTTAGGGGACAGAGAAGGGCTGAGCATCCCTGGAGAAGGTGGCATCTGCAGGCAGAGGGCATCTTTCCAGCAGCCTGTTGAGAGGGACAGCGCTGTGGGGTTCGGAACCCAGGAGGTGGGGGAAGGAAGGAGAGCTGCTCAGCCCTGGTGGGGCAGGCTTCAGACAGTGGTGCATGTGGGGAGGTGAGACCTGCTGAGACAGATCTTTGGGGAAGCTGCTCTGACGGGGTCAGAGGCTGGTAGTTCTTGGCCACAGGGTATCAGAGCTATCTTTGCAGGTTGGCACGACTGGGAAAGAGTCAGGAGGGAGGGAAAAGTTTCAAATACAGGATGGAATGGGGACAAGGGAGGAAGGAGTGAGTAGAAGTTTCTGAGATGGGCAACAGGGGCAAAGTCCACAGGGGGAGGCGTCATTTCTGTGGGAAGAGGAGGGAAAGAGTTGGGGAATCCAACAGGTGAGTTTAAAAGCAAACCATTCTTCTTAAGAGATTCTCGGAGGAAGGAACAAGAAGGAGCTGGTGGCAGAAGTGACTGTGGTGGGTGCCACGCAAAAGTCCTCATATCTCACACATTCAGTCTTCACGGCAACGTAACCACTCCAAGGACATTCTTATACCCATTCTACAGGTGGGGCAACTGAGGTCCAGAAAGGCCAAGAAACTGACCCAGATTGGGACCCAAAACAGGTTTCTGATGATGATGCCCACAGCCTTGGCAGAAGCTGGCCCCAGAGAGAGGAGGCCTTCTGCTCAAGGCTTCTCCTCTGTCCTCCACAGTCTCAAGGAAGTATCTAGATCTGATCCTGAAACACCCTAATTACCCTCTCCATACCCCCTCCCCGCCCCTTACACACAGAGGGGCTGAGTCTGGAGGGGAGCTCCACACCCAGCAACTCCTTTCCAAACACCAGCTTCCAGACCTGAGAGTGGTTTGACCTGAGGAAGAAGAGGTGGAGCAGGTCCTTCTCCCACCACGGCAGAGAGCCTGGGGCAGGCGGTGTGGGAACAGGCCCCCAGCTGGTGACGGGGGGCCTCATCTTAATGTCCAGCACGTAGCTGGTGTACACATCACCTTTCTTTAACCTGTCACAGACGGGAGCGCTGCCGGGGAAGTGGAGACCGCCCTAAATACTGGCACTGAGGGGCCGAGCTATAAATAGCCTTGCTCGGGCCTCCTCTCCGGTCTCCCAAAGCAACAAACAAACAAACAAAAAAACCGTTGATCACCCAAACAAATGCACCTTCCCTGCCCCCTCGGGGTCCTGCTCTCACCTCCCTGGCCCAGTGTGGGCCATCAACTCTCCCCGTGTCAGAGGTCTGTTCCTGCAGGGCCCTTGGTGGAGGCACCAAACGGAGCTGGGGACTCAGGGCAAGACCCTCCTGGCAGGAAACTCAGGCCTCCGCATCACGTGTTCCCTCGGGAAAATGACCGAGTGTTACCTGCGGGCTGCTCAGTGCGCTGAGAACAGGGGCTGCGGTGATGAGGAAGGCAGGTGACTTTTGCCCTCAGGGAGGAGACAGGTGATGACAAGGACAGGGACAGTTGGCATTTCCTTCCTGGTCACTGAGGTCAGTGCAACCATGATTCCCAGTTTACAGATGGGAAAACCGTGGCTTAGGGGAGCAATGTGCCCAGAAAGGCAGAGGCTGAAGCCACAAGTGCTCAACTTGAGAGATAGAGCTCAGTCCCACAGCTCTGTCTTGGGAAGATGGACCAGAAATGTGTCACTCAGGGTTGACAACAAGGCAATGAAGCTGGTCTGTAATGTGTGGAGTTCCCCGCACCAGTTTCTTCTGTGGCTGCAGAAATCCTCCCAGATCGTGTGGAAGTCCCCTCCAGTCCTGAACACATCCTATACTCTTCCGTTCCCCAGGATCCATCCCACAGTTCTTTCTACCAGGAACGTCCCTCTCAATTCTCACATGCCTTCACAATTGTGCCTGTCCTTCAAGCATCAGCTCAAATAATACAAAGCCTTACCAAGTGCTTCCTTGGTCTGTACCTGTAAACCGGGAACCTCCTTCACCCTGAAGATGCAGTGAGCATCTGTGTTGACCTCTGACCTACAAATGCCTGGTGCACAAACTGTTTCTATATAAAATGCCAGACAGAATGGATTTAGGCTTCACAAGGTGTATGGTCTCTGTTCCAACTATTCAACTCTACCCTTGCTGTGTGAAAGCAGCCGGAGACAATTAAACAAATGCTGTGGCTGTCTTCCAATAAAACTTTATTTACAAAAACAGGCAGCAGATGGGTTTGGTCCACGGTTTTCTGACCTCTGTCCTAGGCTAATGCTTCCCAAAGAACACTAATCCTGTATGGCACCCTGAGGTCATACAGGGAGCTCCCTGAGGAATGGCTACATACTGTGGCCCTCTTCAGAGAGTCCCAATGCGCATTAGAATATTGAAAGCTCTGAGAAGTCCCATAATAGAGGCATCTCTATAGCTCTGTCTCTCTGGGCTTCCCTGGTGGCTGAGATGGTAAGGAATTTGCCTGCAGTACAGGAGACAGGGCTCAATCCCTGGGTCAGGAAGATCCCCTGGAGAAGGGAATGGCTACCCAGTCCCGTATTCTTGCCTGGAGAATTCCATGGACAGAGGAGCTTGGCAGGGTACAGTCCATGGGGTCAAAAAGAGTTGGATGTGACTGAGTAACTAACAATAGCTCTGTCTAACCCAAACTTACTTAGAACTAGTCTTCATTAAAGTGCAAATTAAAACCAAAATGAGATGCCACTTCATGCCCACAAGGGTACACCCACGAGGATGGCTTAATCCAAAAGCTAGACAATAATAAGTATCTTCAAGAACCGATGTGAAATAGATGAGTAGCCCAAGTTCGATGCATGAAACAGAGCACTCAAAGTCGAGGTACTGGGACAACCCAGAAGGATGGAATAGGGAGGGAGGTGGGAGGGGGGGATTCAGGACGGGGGGACACACGTACACAGTGGTTCACTCATGTCAATGTATGGCAAAAACCACCACAATATTTTAAAGTAATTAGCCTCCAATTAAAATGAATAAATTAAAAAAAATTACACCAAGACAAGCAATCACACTGGGACCAGAGAAACCAAAATGTGCACTCGTCCCACCAAAAATTACAGTCTTTTCTGTCAACATATCGAAATCATAATATCACTCATACATATTCAAGAATTTTTGTTGAACTTTGACTCCTAAAAATGTACTATTCTTCCAGTATAATTTTTTCTATCTTGTCACTTCCTTGTTAATTAGTATAAAAAATAATATTTGGAGTAACTCCTTAAGATAGACCCATAAAAAGTATATTCCTAGCCAATCTGAATAAATCAAGAGCATCTGCTAAAAAAAGAAAAAAAAAGGGATACAGAGAAATGGAACTCATATATTTCTGGCAGGAATGTAAAACAGTTTAGCCACATTGGGAAAGTTTGCCAGTTTGTTAAAAAGGTAAACATAAAACTCAGCCTTTGCAAAACCCCTAGGTTCTTCAAACCCCATCTGAATGCAGAGTGCCAATAGCAAGGAGAGATGAGAAAGCCTTCCTCAGGGATCAATGCAAAGAAATAGAGGAAAACAACAGAATGGGAAAGACTAGAGATCTCCTCAAGAAAACTAGAGATACCAAGGGACTATTTCATGCAAAGATGGGCACAATAAACGACAGAAACAGTATGGATCTAACAGAAACAGAAGATATTAAGAAGAGGTGGCAAGAATACACAGAAGAACTATACAAAAAAGATCTTCACGACCAAGGTAATCACGATGATGTGATCACTCACCTAGAGCCAGACATCCTGGAATGTGAAGTCAAGTGGGCCTTAGGAAGCATCACTACAAACAAAGCTACTGGAAGTGACGGAATTCCAGTTGAGCTCATTCAAATCCTAAAAGATGTTGCTGTTAAAGTGCTGCATTCAATATGCCAGCAAAATTAGAAAACTCAGCAGTGGCCACAGGATTGGAAAATATCAGTTTCCATTCCAATCCCAAAGAAAGACAATGCCAAAGAATGTTCAAACTACCAAACAATTGCACTCATCTTATACTCCAGCAAAGTAATGCTCAGAATTCTCCAAGCCAAGCTTTAACAGTACCTGAACCATGAACTTTCAAATGTTCAAGCTGGAATTAGAAATGGCAGAGGAACCAGAGCTCAAATTGCCATCATCCACTGGATCATCGAAAAAGCAAGAGCTCCGGAAAAATATAAATTTCTGCTTTATTGATTACACCAAAGCCCTTGACTGTGAGGATCACAACATACTGTGGAAAATTCTTCAAGTGATAGAAATACCAGACCACCTTTCCTGCCTCTTGAGAAATCTGTATGCAAGTCAAGAAGCAACAGTTAGAACCAAACATGGAACAACAGACTGGTTCCAAATTGAAAAAGGAGTACATCAAGGCTATATATTGTCACCCTGCTTATTTAACTTACATGCAGAGTACATCATGCAAAATGCCATGCTGGATGAAGCACAAGCTGGAATCAAGATTGCCAGGAGAAATACCTCAGATATGCAAATGAAACCACCCTTTACGGCAGAAAGTGAAGAGGAGCTAAAGACCCTCTTGATGAAAGTGAAAGAGGAGAGTGAAAAAGCTGGCTTAAAACTCAACATTCAAAAAACTAATGGCATCCAGTTAAAAACATCATGGCATCCAGTCCCATCACTTCATGGCAAATAGATGGGGAAACAATGAAAACAGGGACAAACTTTATTTTGGGGGGCTCCAAAATCACTGCAGATGGTGATGGCAGCCATGAAATTAAAAGACACTTGCTTCTTGGAAGAAAAGCTATGTCCAACCTAGACAGCTTATTAAAAAGCAGAGATATTACTTTGCTGACAAAGGTCCATCTAGTCAGAGCTATGGTTTTTCCAACATCGATGTATGACTGTGAGAGTTGGACTATAAAGAGAGCTGAATGCCGAAGAATTGATGCTTTTGAACTGTGGTGTTGGAGAAGACTCTTGAGAGTCCCTTGGACTGCAAGGAGATCAAAACAGTCAATCCTAAAGGAGATCAGTCCTGAGGACTGAATATTGGAAGGACTGATGCTGAAGCTGAAGCTCCAATACTTTGGCCACCTGTTGCGAAGAACAGACTCATTGGAAAAGACCCTGATGCTGGGAAAGACTGAAGGCAGGAGGAGAAGGGGAATGACAGAGGATGAGATGGCCAGATGGCATCACCGACTCGATGGACATTAGTTTGAGCAACCTCTGGGAGTTGGTGATGGACAGGGGAGCCTGGCATGCTGCAGTCCATGGGGTTGCAAAGAGCCAGACATGACTGAGTGACTGGTTATTCAAATATAGCCCCAAACTGAAAACTACCCAAATGTCCATCAACCCACAGTCAGACAAATGAAACTAGGAATAAAGCAGTGACACAGGCTGGAACATGAATGAAGCCTGGAAACATTTTGCTAAGTAAGTGAAAGAGGACGTTGAGCAAGGACCACACATTGTATGACCCCAATGAGTATGTGATATCCAGACTATATGAACCCAAGAAACAGACAGCAGGTGAGTAGTTGCCTGGCAGTGGGACGGAGATGAACCGTACATGGGCATGAGAGATCTTGTTAGGATGATGAACATAGTCCAAAACAGTCTTGTGGTGACAGCTTCACATTTGGCAAGTTTACTCAAAGGTCATGAATTATACACCGAAAAGGGGTACAGTTTATGGTATGTAAATATACCACCAAGTCATTTAAAGGCTATTAAGAAGGAAGTGCCCCACCAGGCTTCTGCCTTTCCAAAGCAATACGTCCAGAGTGTACAGAACATGCTCTGGCAGAGACAACACCGTGCAGGTTATCTCACACTCACTGCCCAGAGCAGACTCAGGCTCCAGGAAGGTGTGGACCTTGCCACGGACCACAGGCAGTGAGTGGCAGAGGCTGGCCTTGCACCCCCATCTCCTGACCCCAAGCTCAACACCTATTCCAGTCCCGCGTGGCTGGAGGCTAAGATCCAGCAACCCAGGAGGCAATAAGGAGAGGCATCTATACGCAGGGATCCCACGCAGTGGAAAGGGCCTCGCTGCCTCGAGGCTGGGGTCCCAGCTCCCTCGGGTTCCTGCCCTTCTCCCCCTTGGCAGGACTCAGCATAGCTTCAAAGTGCTGCCCAAGCCTTCCACACCTCCCCGAGTATAGCAGCTCTGTATTACAAGTGGCCAAAGGCTCAGAGAGGGTCTGACACCACATTCAGTGTTAAGGCTGGCAGAGTCACTGTCTGCTACAGAGGGGGTGGTGGGCAGGAAACACATATGACATGGGAAAAGTCCTGGATGAGAGATCCGGCGTGGGAGCGTGGGTGGGTCGGGGGTCTTCCCCCCCCAACCGCCCTGGTCCTTCCCCAAACCCCACCGGTCCAGGGTATCCCACCAGGAGGCCTCCATTCTTTGAATGTCACCTGAACCACCTGAGCTGTGGGGTGGCAGCGGGACAGGCTGAGGATGGGTAAGATGCAGGGGTGAGAGGAGCTACTACTGTTGATGGACTCCTGGCCCCCGCCCCACCTCCATCACTGCATGCTGACTGCGCCTGCACCTGGAAGGGTGGCGGGGCACACCTGTTTCTCCAGGGAGGCAGCTCAAGTTCAGAACTGCATGCCAGGGTCCCCATGAGTGAGTAGCAGAGTCAGTTCCCAGCTCTGGGGCTTCTTCCTAATCTTCCAGGTCTTCCAGGGAAAGCATGGAGCTGAGTGTGTGTGTAAAATCTGGAGAGTTTCAAACACTTTCTCTTGGCTTTATCAGATAATGCACTAAAATTTGGGAGCAGGCCCTTCTGTGTGACTCTCTGCCTGAGCCTGAATTAAAGCCATTCATGAACCCCTTGTGCCACCAGCTGCGGGGCCACAATACACACTGGGGGGCCAGCCTCAATCTCCATCTGTCATCACAGCAGATCAGAGCCTGCTGGCCTCACACACAACGCCTGGCTCAGCTGGAAACCAGTGTTCTGCTAAAAGCAAGGTTCAAGTCATTTCCTAAAGGTGCCTCTTGAAATCCAAGAAGACATAAGCCAACAGGTTTTCTGTGTTTTCGTTGTGCTGGGCGCTGGAGACTTAAGTCCTTCCTCGTTCATCCCTCCTTCCCTCCATCAATTATATAGAGCTGTGGGGCTGGAGAAGACTCTTGAGAGTCCCGTGGACTGCAAGGACATCAAACCAGCCAATCCTAAAGGAAACCAACCCTGAAGATTCACTGGAAGGACTGATGCTCATGCTGAACCTCCAATACTTTGGCCACCTGATATGAAGAGCCGACTTGTTGGAAAAGACCCTGATGCTGGGGAAGATTGAGGGCAGGAGAAGCCGGCAGCAGAGGATGAGATGGTTGGACGGCATCACTGAATCAATGGACATGAGTCTGAGCCAACTCCAGGAGATAATGAAGGACAGGGAGGCCTGGCATGATGCAGTCCATGGGGTCGCCAAGGCTCAAACACGACTTAGTGTCTGAACAACTACTATCTGCTGCAAAACTCTCCCTTTGAGAACCTAGTGCCTCAGGACTGCAGAGAGGAGGGACAGGCCAGTGGGATACTGCCCTGAGATAAAACAGGCAGCTGATGGCGTTTCAGTCACGGGCAAGAGGAGCATGCAAGGAAGGGTGGCCAGCTCTCAGCCCAGCTCCGGCTCTTGCTCACCAAGAAAGGCACTCTGGATGAGCCCCTTAACCTCTTCCTGCCTCAGAATCCCCTGAGATGAGAATCTGTCCAGTGATGTCGTACCATCTCTCCCATGGGTGGGTGGAGTAAATGAAGCGATGGGCCTGGAGGACCATGCTTGGGGCCAGGGTACACAGCAAGTGCTTAGTAACTAACCGTGACCTCCTTTCTCTTCCTGCATGCATCAGGATGTAAAAGGAACCTCAGACACAACTCTTGCAGTTCAGTAAATCCCTGCCTCCCATGACTCAGTGTGAGACACCCACTATTTATGAAAACAAATCTCCTCATAGCAGATTTTATATACGAGTATCTTTACTCTAATGTTCAAGAATGAGTAATATTTTATAGATCACAGCTCTTCTGCAGTTACTAAGCCCAACTGTTCCTCCTCCTCCTCTTCCCCCTCCTCCTCTCATTTTCCAGACAAAGCAAATGAGCTGCAAACAGATTCAAGCAGTGAGCCCACAGCTGACAAGTGGAAGCAACAGCATTTAAATTCTTGCTGCCTGGCTTTAAAGCCCAGGTCTCTGTCTGCATCCTCACATCTTATCACTACACTTCTCTGGAACCTTTCGGCACCTGGATATACAAGCAGTGCCTCTACCCCGAGCTTCCGCTCTCAGCATCGTGTTCAGACCGCCTCATCTATTTACTGGTCCTTCGAGGGCCGCGGGGGCTCTGGGCAAGCAGGGACCCCTGGTGTTGACAAGTCGGGGCAGACAGTTGCCAGCAGCAGCGAGAGTGAAGAAGCACTGCTCTCTGCTCTGCGGGGGGAGGCCTGGTTTGTGCTTCAGGCACGGTTATCCAGGGAGGGTCTGGTGGATACTAGCAAGTCTGAACATCAGACTTAGGCAAGAACCCCTCCCTGCTTTAGCATCATGGAAAATAAAATCGCGTTGTATGCAGTTTTTTCCTTCTTCTACTCAGACATACTTCCTACATTTTTCTACAAGAAAGCACAGGTGACTTTGGCAATAAGGAAATCAAGTGTTCACCAGAGAACCCACTTCTATAAAGGGGAGCTGATCTAAGAGACGAATGATGTTTCTGACCCTGGGAATACACTTCAATACACGGAACAAGAGTGAACTAAGACGACACTGACCTCCACAGGGTTAAGAAACTCATTCACTCATTCATTCACTCGTCCATCCATGCATGTTAATAAATATTTATTGAGCACTTAGAATGTGCTCTAAACAGGACAGTCCTTGCTGGCATAGGGCTTTCAGTCTAACAGAGAGACAGAAAGAGAATAAACTAGTAAATAAAGGCACAAGGATTTCAGATAGTCCTATGTAGACAACAAAACAGACAGATGGGGTGGAGAAGGACTAGGGTACTGACTCAGCTGGATGGGCTGGGAGAGCTTACTGAATGACATTTGAATTAAGACCTGATGATAAGAAAGAGCCAGATACACGAGGAACCGGTGAGGAATCTTCTAAGCAAAACGACTCTTCTCTACAAAAGCCTGCGACTGAGCCTAGGACAAGCCCAGGACATACAAAGGGCACCAGTCCAGAGAAGGGGGGTGGGCAGAAGGGAAGATGAGGCTGTGAGGGAGGCAGGGGCAGCCCCAGAACCACAGAAAGAATTAACAGTTTCACTTCAGCAACTCTGAGCCCAAATTCTGTGTCCAAATGAAAATCAACTCAAGTGGCCATGTGATTTAGAAATACACAAATTTTTAAAACCTCCTCCAGTAAAAGAAACCAAAAAGACAAGACTGCATCCTTCTGAATAAAGACAGAGAAGAAATTACCCTTTAGAGCTTAATGCAGGCTTAGCACACAATATGCTCACAACAAATGTGTGCTGAACGGACGCCATGCGAAAAACACTTTCAATTGTACGCATGGCGAACATGCACTTGCTTGCAAAACCGTGGACAAGAGAGATGAGAGTGCCTAGAAAAGAAAGTGAAAACAGAACACAGTCCATCTGACGCCACAATGCTGGTTACACTCTTATAGCACTCAATCCCCACAGGGCACATGGGCTCAAAACGCAGAATTGCAAACATATTGAGATAGATGTACAGGTGCCAGACGCATAATGAGTTACTAAGGGAAACCAGGGTGGCCTGATTTTGAAATCTGACATCAGGAAGACAAGCCGCCCCTGCCCCACAGGCCCCCTGCCCGACCCAGAACCTGGGACTGATCCACAGCCTGAGCTGTTCTCAGTGGCTAAGATAGTCATTAATTATTCCCTGAACGGGGAAATGAACCTTCAAGATGTCAGAAGCCCAAGGTCAGGGTAAAGGCATGGCCAGCCATGGGCAGGGAAGTAGCACCTTATAACTGAGATCCACAGGCTTGTTTCTCCTCCGTTTCTAGAGGGCTAGGGCCACAGCTTCTACTTTCACCACTCCCAGCTATGCCAGTTTCCTTCTCACATGCACCAGGAGCTCAGGTGTTTGCTGAATGAATGAACAAGCACCCAGCCGAGGTAGTCTATTCTGACCAAGCCGTGTGGCCCTGATGAGGACCTGGGGTTAGAGGCAGCAGAGACAGGACACTAAGAGCACAGTGTAGGCAGGAATCAGACACACGAGGAAATAGCAAAGAGAACCAGGAAAGACACACCTTCGAGGACACTGGATCCAATACTTGAAGCGTCGTCACATAGGAAAGGAATCAGGCACATTCCCTCTAAACCCCAGAAGCCAAGCTTTGGCTGAATTCAAGAACTTCCTCTTAGCGTGGCATTTGCCAGGCTGCGTTTAGTGGAATGCTAGCATTCCGGGGTTGCGGAGGGCAGGCGGATGAGGGGAAAGGTTCCAAACTGCACGGGAAAATACGTTCGGGAATTTGAGTTAATCAAAGGTAATGGATATTCTTATTGGAGGGCACAGCTTTCAGCCCTTCTCAAGTTTATGTGGCCCCAAACAGTTTTTCACAGGATGCTACAAACATCTCACAGAGTGTCTTATGTTCCAAGTTCACCTCTGGGGAAAAGATGAATTAGAGCTGTCTGATACAAACATCTTACGAAGGAAGGAAGGAGTGTCACACCAGAATTGGACGGCTTTAAGGATGCAGAATTCAACACTGCGTGAAAAGTGAAAGTTTAGTCACTCAGTCGTGTCCAACCCACCAGGCTCCTCTGTCCACAGGATTTTCCAGGCAAGAGTACTGGAGCGGATTGCCATTTCCTTCTTCAGAGGATCTTCCCGACGCAGGGATCGAACCCGGGTCTCCCACATTGTAGGCAGACGCTTTACCGTCTGAGCCACCAGGGAAATGCACAACATAGATGATACAAATACAATCAGAGTAGAAAATTGGAACCATGGGCTCATTCTGCCATCGACTTTCATCTTGAATGACCGAGTAGCAGGCAAAAAGGCCCAGTTACACGTGAGGACACAGACTAACTGTCCCCTCCCACCACTTGGTGTCCAAATGCTTGGGTAACATGGATACTATGGGCTTCCCAGGTGGCTCAGTGCTAAAGAACTCACCTGCCTATGCAGCAGATGCAAGAGGCTCAGGTTTAACCCCTAGGTCGGGAAGATTCCCTGGAGGAGGGCACAGCAACACACTCCAGGATTCCTGCCTGGAGAATGCCATGAACAGAGGAGCCTGGTGGGCTACAGTCCATAGTGTCGCAAAGAACTGGACATGACTGAGGCGATTAAGTATGCATGCACACACGGATATTACTAAGGGGTCCTTGAAGCAGTCAGTGCTGTTCCGAGGAGCTTAGGGATAAGATGAGTACTTGCCAGAGCCCTCTTTGACTCTCCTCATGTACTATTTTCTAGAAAATACTGTCTGCTTGCCTTCCTCCCATGTACCTTTACATTCGGTAAATATTCACTGAGGGTCTTCCATATACCAGCAGTGGGGAGCAAAACCAGAAAAGGTGCTGCTTCATGACAGCCTCCTGGGGAATTCAGACAAACACGCTGCACAAATAAGAACTTAATCCAGGTTTCCCATACACATTACAAAGGAAATGAATGGTACACAACAATGTAAGTTACCTAGAGACCTCGTCCAGTGTAGGACTTCGGGCTCTGTTCTCTAAGGGACCACAGAGACCATCTTTTGCCATCCTCAAATGTGCAGGTCGAAAACATTCCTATAGGAAACTATAGTCCACTGGGGCTGGAAAAGGCCAGGTAGCGCCCCTCCCACCCCCCACACACAAAGCAGCCTCCACTCCGGCACAATGTCGCATACATGATCAATCTGACTGACTCAGTAGGTCATAGTCAAATAGAGCATCACTGACTCAGTGGATATGAGTTTGAGCAGACTCCGGGAGATAGTGAAGGGGGGAAGCTGGGCATGCTACAGTCCATGGGGTCGTGAAGAATCAGACATGACTGAGCAACTGAACAACAACAGTCGGTCTGGATAGAGCTGGCGAGTTTGCATTTCCAACCACGCGATGCTTCTTTGCCAACCACAGGAGGTAGCACTACTTCATCAGGCATTTTAAACGACCTAAATAAACTGAGGGCTATACCATGTTCGTGAACAGAGGGGCTTGATCACAAAGGTGTCCGTTTTCTCAGATTAACCTATAAATCCATTATCCTCCCAACCGAAGTCCCCACAGACTTGTTCTTTCTTGTTATTGTATTTTTAACCTGACAAGCTTATTCTAAAATTCATCTGGAAGACTAAAATAATTTCGGAAAACAGCAAAGTAAGGGACCTGTCTTGTGGGTTCAAGGCTTAAAATTAAACTTTAGGTATAGTACTGACACACAGGTAGCAAAATAGATGAAGAGATCACAGTGCCCTCAAACAGATCTATGCTTTTAGTAAAACTTTATATGGAAGATGGCATTACAAATCAGTAAGGAAAGGATGGATGATTCAGCAAATACCGCTGGAGAAATTGGTTATTTATATAAAAAACAAAACTGGATTCCTACTTCATATCTTATACGAAATAATATTCCAGGTAGATTACATTCCTGAATGTGAAAAAAAACTTTAGAACTCAGAAAACCCAGAAATATATATATATATATTTGTTTGTTTGTTTTGCAACTTTGAGGTAGGGAACTATATCTTAAATAAGACACTCACTGTGCAAACCGAAAAGAAAAATACTGGCAGCTTTGAATTCAATATAGTTGAAACTTCTGTATACCACACATAAATAATGAAGAAAAGCCACACCCTAAGAATGGTATCTGGTTAAATTTTTTTAAAAAATCACTCATAAAACCATTGCTTCTCTACACTACTATTCATCAGCACTAGGGTAGGGGAGGTTCCTCAATGAAGTCAGACCTTTTCAAACTGAAAAGCCTCAGTGAGCCTTTATCCAGTCTTCAACCCATAGAGGAGACTTCTCTTCAATTCCTGGGGCACTGCACAATTCTGCACATTCACAATGTAAATGTTGCCCTCTAGGGTTGTGCAGTGAACAACTTATACAACTGTATATGGCAGCCCTGCAACTCCAAGGGCCACAGATCCCTCTGGAACACTGATGAAAAATGCCCGTCTCTGGGAAAATGCCCACCCATACAACTACTGCCTATAAAGTCAGTGGATTCAGGCACTGTCCCCAAAACCATCAACAGCCTTCTGTTGGTCAAACACTTCCAGGTATGAGGGCTCACAACCTGTGAAAGTACTTGCAGACAACACTGTGGGCTGCACGCTCCTTAAGTACTTGTTTCTTTACAACCTCTCCCCATTCAAGTTGATCTACGTCCTTTCCACATGACCTTGCAGCTACTGAATGAAAGCCAACCTGTCCCCTCAGGAGACTTCTGCTTTCCAGGCTAAATATACTCTTGACTTGGTTTATTGCAAACAGTCCAAACCTTCTCTTTTGCTAAAAATGAACTTTTAAACTGCCCATCATTTTACCAAGCACTTCTTGCCATAGTAAGTAACCAGGCATGCTGACATGTCAACAAAGAACGAGAAAGCATTTTTCTCATCTGTGCCCCTTTGGAAAACCTCTCAAGATCTCCATTCTGGCTTCTAAAGAAATGCCCACAGAAGCCAGGAAGTTCAAGGCTGGAGGCTGGAAGCAGGGTCAGGGGTGGGGTGGGGGCAACCAGGGCAGAGACTCCACAGGCCGAAGGAGACAAGGTGTTTCCACTTACTCCCAAAACTCCATGACAGGAGAGGTGGCGTTCTGCAAGGACACGTGGCTGTGGTTGGTCACGTTCAGTTTCTGGAACTCCACGCAGTTCTCTGCAGTGGGAAACAGGACAGGAAACACAAGAAGATTACCCTCTGCAAGGGCTGGAGCTTAGACAACATTCAGAGCCGATGGTGCAACCAGGTGGTTTTTACCCAGCCGCTCCAGGTAAACATGCCTCAGAGAGCGCTGTGGGGAAAATCAATCACGTACAAACAGTTTAACAGGGAGGCTTGGCTTGATTCCAACCAGAGAAGAAGTTTTGGGGGTAGGGCACCTCTTCCCTCTATTTCCCACTAGTATGCCCTGTCCAATTCTTTCCTCCTGAATCTTTCACCTTTTCCACTTCCCTGCCTAAGGCTTGTTCATGGCATCTACCTGTTCCACCCTGGCAGGAATGTGAGGGATAAAAAAGGGCATCAGCCATGGTGTCCCTGGGCCAATCACGCAGGTGAGACTCAGGCTAAAGTCACAGCTGCTTCATAAAGACCCGACAATTAGATGAAACAATATCCGAATATGTAAAGAATCCCTGGTTCCTTCATCATTCCCTCACTCACTCAATCTAAGAAAGGATTTATTGAATATCTCTTCTCATTTCATGAGACTTGATGACCAAAGGGGATTTGAATCTCAAGGTAAAAACATGAGTGTCCATCATTTGAGCCCAGATCAGCCTATTGTCCTCTCCTCCAGGAAGCCTTCTTTGATCTCCCTCTCCTGAATTCTAAGGCAGTTAGAACTTAAAGGTCCTCCAAGAAACTTCCTTCTCCAACTCCCTTTATTTCGAAGAGGATGAATCAAGGGTCAGAAGTAGTCAAGGGACCCCTGCCCATACCTTCTCCCTGCTCACAAGTCACCAGCCAGTTAGGGGAAGAAAACAGTCCAGCCAAGGCTCCACTCCTTTGCCATGGTTATTCCCTGGTTCTGTCTGCCACCGTGGAATCCAGGTCTCTTTACAGCACCTCCCTGTTCATAGAGCCGCCTTAGTCACCAGGCTGTGAGCTCCCTGAGGACAGCGTCGCGTGCGCCCACTCACTTCAAAGCCCCTGCCCCCAGCACAGTGACCAGCCTGAAGCCTGCATTTAGCTTCATGCTGGCCCTTCACTCCACTCATGTATGCACAAACCCTCCAACTACATCTATAATCACTGGAGCATGAAGCCCTCCTGTACATGACACTTCACACATTACAACTGTTGACATGCCTTCAGAGAAAGGGGAGTGCAAATTAGTGGAAGAAAGCTTTGCAGCCCACTGGGGGAAAAGCCCCCCAAGTGTCTGCTCCCTTCCCACTTCTCTGGACAAGTGCTAACCATACCAGGAAGGGAGATGGTCTGTGGGGTCCACGGCCAATCCCAAGAGAAGTCTGGGAACCTAAAGTTATAAGCAAAATGCCTGAATGTGCCCTTGTGCCTTTTTCTAGAGCAAGGAGCCCTCGGCTCTAATCAGATTCTCTAATACAGTATCTCTCAAATTTTTTTTTTCTAGAGTAAAAAAATTTCTCCAACAACCAAAGTTGACAAGGCATTTTTATTAAAGTGACATTTAATCATTTATAAAAAATAAGCAATGAGTTATAAAGCCTATGTGATTCAAGTATTCAAACAACTCTAAAGCCAGATTTTACAATCTAAATACCAACCATACTACTGAACCAACACAATTCAAATTGATAGCATAAAATGGGTGTGCACGATAATGCCATCTTGTGAGATTAAACTGACTTCCCAACAGAAAAATGGACCTGACAGGTAGGAGGCAAGGTCTGTGGAGTTAAACTTGCTTATTTTTCCATGCGCTATTTGAGATTCAGTTCTATCGCCATTTTTCTCTGGTTTGCAGAACCTTTGTTCCTACAGTTCATTGCATTCTTGTCTGGACTTAGTATCAGTGAACATTTATGAATTAAATCTCTTTTTCCCTTGGTCACCATCATCCTATTCACCAAGAATGCATCTTAAATTGTCAAGGTGGACAACGTCAGGCATTGAGATCCCCAACCATCCTCATTTATAAAGTGAATGTACAGATGATTAGAACATGCACCTATTTTTAGAGTACCCTCAAAATAAATTTGCCCAATTAATTTATCATGGACAACTTGCAGACTTCCAAGAATATGTCCTTGAATTTTAGTTTGATAAATATCTTGATTATGCCTCTGGGCAAAGAAAGGTGAAGAACCAGGGAACGAAAAGAGACTCCCCTCAACCCCCCCAAAATATGTGCTGGGTGGGGAAACAAGGTAAGCTTTTGCAGGGATAAAAGCTAGTTCACAGCATTTTCTTGGCCTAATGACTGCTGTTCCTTCTGCCAGTGAGCAGCATCCTGCCCTGTCTACTGTATCTCAGCTTTCAGGATGACTGGCCACTTACAGGGACAACCTAACCACAGGTTACAACACAGACGGTGAATAGATTAGAGCAGGTATGTTGACTGCAGTCAAAAGGCAGTGACTGTCTAGAGCAGTCCTGAGCAGAGCTCCGCGGTCAAAACTAGACTCAAAACGAAAGAGTTCTGCCATCGATTAGTGATGTCTGTACAGAGCCGTCTCCATACACAGGGGTTGAGAAGTATTTGTCTTCCCTAGATTGTAAGACTCAGTCCTGACAGGTTGACAAATTGATAAGTAAGCAGTATATTAGAATCCAAAGTAATCTCAAAAGTTACCCATTGAAGGGAGGAGGACGGTGGTGAATGTAAGTGTCTACTGGGGTGGACAGGTAGAATAAAGGAGCCGTATGAGCTGGGTGGGGACTGTGGCCAGCTTGAGGACGCATGCTTCACCCACAGACAGCAGCCGTTTCTCAGCTGCGGCCACTGCTGCCAAGCGTGACCGTGGGAATGTGGCTCTGCTGTTGCCAGATCTTTTTAACTTTTCAAGAGAAGCTGGGAATCTGGATTTTCGTCCCCGGCCTTCTGATTTTGCAACTTTTGAAAACACAAATACAACAAATACATTTTTTAAATGGGCTGGTCACCGATTTAAAGCCTAATTGGCTGATAGCCCTCCTGTCTGCAACCCTTGATCTAGTCTAACCCCTTCATTTTAGACAGGAAAATCTGACACTCAGAGGCAGGGCTGGAATTGCAGCCTGAAGCCCTGGATCTCAGTTTAGCACTTCATACTTGCATCCTTACTGTGTGCCCAAAGGACGCAGCCTCTATATTTGGCAAAGCAAGGTAAGAAAGCCACAATTCTTCTCCTTGTACCAGTCCCTGGGCTAGTGCTCAGCTCATGTGAGTATGCAGACCAGGCACAGAAATGACCCCCAGCTTCAGTGGAACCTGAACTCACAGCAAGACACGTGACACACCAGCAATCCCAGCTCACCCAGTGAGACCAGCAGAGAGAGCCTCTAGGGAGGCCATACCTGTGTTCCACTCGTGGCCACAGGTGGCCCAGGGGAGCTCGGTGGTGAAGCAGTTGCTCAGGTAGAAAATGGCCCATGCCAGGATGATAATGTAGTACACGTTTAAATGGGCCTCAATCACCTGCGTTGCATAACCAATGCCTGAAAGAACAAAGAAAAGGCAGTGATCTGAGTCCCTCTCCAACTTGTTAAAAAAAGCTGCCCTTCACAGCCTGACAATACCCAGGCATTCTTTCACTTTCTGATTAACTCAGCACGTACCTTCAAATAAAGGGCACACTTTCCTCCAACATGTAATGCCACCTTCACTCGTAAACTGTCCCAGAGCTGTTTCCAGGAAAAAAACAGGAATCCCACAGCATATAAAAAACACCACATAGGGAATCAGGAATGCCCCTGCAAAGATGCAAAGGAAAGGAATGAAGTTAAAGTTGCTTCTGCCACTTCAGCCCTTGAATAACCTGTTAGAGGCAAGACAGCATATGCTCTGAGCTTGAGTTCCTGCTATGAGGACCAGAGTCAGACAATGTGAGCCTGGGTTTGGGCTCTCTGCCAGCTACTCCCTTGAGTAAGTCCATGTCACATCTTCCAGCCTCAACTTCTTCACCTGTAAAATAAGGCTTTAATACGTACAAACTGCACTACTTATTTCAGAATGGTTGTACAGTTAAGATGATAAAGTTTAAGAAACTGCATAATATGCTTGACTCTTTCATTTACCCATCGGACCCTCCAGCACAAGTCAAATCTATTCCCTCCCTGAATGCTGCAGCCTCCTTTTATATTACAAAGTAACCTCAACCGGCCAGGGGAGGGGGCCTCTTCTTTTTACTTTGGAAGTAACCTGCAAAAAATCTTTATAAAGAAAGGCATTCTTAAGGAAATACACAATGAGCAGTAACAGGTCCCTGTACATGAGCACCAGGTATGGAGCTGAGATACGAGGAGTTCATAGCAAGAATACAGCCAGAGAGGCTGGCTTTGAATCAGTCTGGAGAAAAGACCACCGTAAGCTTTAGTGCTCCCATTTTGAAACACAATACCCACCGCCTGGGCCTTTCTGTGAAACAAATTAAATAACTGAGGTGAACATGAGCCATTACAAGCAGAAAGGGATTTTTCCAAATCCCTCATTCTCTCTCTCCTGTCTAATAACAAAGCATGAAAACACAAGCTATTCCCCACCATCTGATCTTGCGAATGAAGGCTTTCACTGAAATTGCTTTTTGCTAAATGAAGTCCCTTTAACCCAGGATTAACAGCAATGATTTTGATCAATCCTGGTAATAGGACAATATTTACCAGGTTGTGAAAGGGTCTTAGCTTTTCTATTTTTACAAAGTTTCACATTGGGAAAGAAATACTAAAGTATTGTTGCAACTTAAGAGTAGAGCCGTGTAATTTTTTTTAAAGAAAGTTAAACAGTTGATAAGCAGATACCCCAACTATATTAGAAAGCAAAAAGTGCCTGAAAGAAGATAAAAGGGTCTGTTTGCTGAATCTGATTAAGACAAGCCACAGAAGTTTCCCTAACATGCTGTAATTTAAAATAAAATGACACTTTCTGAAAGCCTTGTGGCCTCTCTATTCACAAAGCCAGTAATCCTTAAGATAATTAAACCAGGATATCTGTACACCCAGCGGAGATTCTTGTTGAGTTAGAGTTAAAAAAAAAAAAAGACTCATTTTTAAACTGTACTCACTACAAACTTTTTTTTTTTAATCTGAGAGTTAGTAATTAATGCAGCTTATCCAATGTTCTGATTTTAAGAATGTATTTCTGGTTTTGGTATAACAATTTCCTGCTTTAAAAAAAAAGGAGAGGTTTAAACAACTCTTGCCTGGGACGATCCTAAAGGGTTTCCACAGGCGTCTAAGCGGACACAGCAGCTTACACAGGCTGAATGCGCAAAAAGGAGAGGCAGGTTCCCAGCGGACGGCTCAGGGCACGTTCGGGGTCTCTGAGGCCACTCCCTCTCTCCCCGTGCCAAGCCACCGACACCGGCGGCCACTTCATTACCAGTGCAGAGCAGGCTTGGAGCAGCCTGTGCCTTCAGGATGAATGTCTCCAAAGAAAAGGGCCCTGGCCAAGCAGTCCCCTTCTCGCTCTCCCTGCAGCTGCCCGCACAGGAAGTCCTGCCCCGTAAAGCCCGACAGTGTTCAGTTCAGCTCAGTTCAGTCGCTCAGTCGTGTCCGACTCTTTGCGACCCCATGAATCGCAGCACGCCAGGCCTCCCTGTCCATCACCATCTCCCGGAGTTCACTCAGACTGTTCCTGCCAAACTTCTGAGGCACCTTTGCTGGGCTCTGGGGATCCGCTGGAGGGACACAGCAAAGAGAAGGAGGATTACACGGACATGGGCTTTTCTCTGCAGAAACTGTGCCCCTTGAGGTTTCACAGGGTCCCTTGCCATGGCCCTGCCAGCTCTCCTGTTGATATGACAGGTGGGGGCTCCTCAAGTCTGGAGCCCCCCACCCCCCACCCCCCGCGCCCTTCTTGGAGCTGGGACATCTGAGGACTTAACTCTTGCGTCTCCACCACGCAGCCTCGGACATGCTGTCACTAGAAACGACTCTGTGCTCACCTTCGTTTCCCTGACCCCGGCAAGCTCTGAGCACCTTCTAAGCAGCAAGTCAGTACTGTTGCTAACTGTTCTGAGACCAGTCAAAGAAGCTGTTCGGTGCCCATCTTCCCACCAGACAGTCCTAGAAAGGGCCCTACGGGCAAATGAAAGGAAGGAAGACCAAACGGCAACGGGCCTCCCCTAAAAAAGTTCTCCCGCTTATGCGTCCAGTCGCACTTTAAAACCAGGCCTGTGGTGTCGGAACCCCACCCTTCCCCCTAGGGGAGTGAGCGACTTCTCTGTCCCTCAGTTTCCTCCCCTGCAAAACGGGGTATATACCGCCACCTACAAAGACGACTGTGAAACGAGATGAGGTAAGTTAAGTCGAGTCCAGAGGCTGGCACTTCGGGAAGCCCTCAGAACCCCGAAGCTGCTCGGATGACCAAAGTCCCCTTTCCTTCACGCGCGCTTCCAGTCAGGAAAGCGGAGGCTCCAAGGGACTGCCTCCTGCGCCCGAACTCCCGCCAAGGGCTCCCGGCCTCGGTCGGCACCGCACGCCCCCGGGGGCGGGACACACAGCCGGCGGACGAGGGCCCGCGTGCGAGCAGGTGGTGCGAGCAGGTGGCGCGCTCAGGTGCGAAGCGGCGGCGCGAGCATGCGCACTGGGCGGCGAGCGTCGCGCGGGGGGTCGCTCTCGCGCCGGGCGGCCCCGGGGCCGGGCGCCGGCGTCCCCGCGAGACTGGGGTCCCGCCGCACGCAGGCGCGGGAGGGGCGGCTCCCCGCCCCCTCAGGGCCGCCTTCTCCCACCCCGTCCTCCTCGGGGCCGCGCGCCGCCTCACCTCCGCCGTTCTTGTAGCACAGGTAGGGGAAGCGCCACACGTTGCCCAGCCCGATGATCTCCCCCGCCACGCTCAGCACGAACTCCACCTTGTTATTCCAGTGGCCGCGCTCGTGGACCGCCTTGTCGCGCTTGTCGCGCGCGGACCCCGCGCCCCCGCCGCCGCCGCTCAGCACCTCAGACTCCCGCGCCTCCTCGGCAGCCTTCCCGTTGCCCAGAGGCAGCGCCTTCTCCGCCGTCATGGCCGCGCTGGCTGCCTCCTCGTGCGCCGGGCCCGGCTCTGCGCCGCCGCCCCGGGCGGGCTGGCTTTTCAGGAGGCGCGAGCGGGCGGGAGGGGGAGGCAGGGGGTGGAGCTGAGGGGCCGGGCCGGGCCGGGCCAGCGCGGAGACGGGGACGGGGACGCGGCGGCCCGGCCCCGCCGGGCGCTCGCGTCGCCTCAGCCCGGCTAGGCCGGGCCCAGGAGCCCGCGAGCACCTTGCGCGCGCCGAGCACCTTGCGCGCGCCGAGCACCTTGCGCGCGCCGAGCACCTTGCGCGCGCCGAGCACCTTGCGCGCGCCGAGCACCTTGCGCGCGCCCCCTCCCTCCCCGTGTCCTACCCACTGGCCTCTTTAAGAGTGGAAGCGTGTATTCAGGCCTAGGCTGGGCTCCAGACACCAAGCCCTGAAGTTTCCCCACTCTGTGATCTCCGAATTTCTGGGTCTCAGTTTCTCACCTCTAATAACAGGAGCGGCTGTAAAGCAGGCTTCTGCAGTCTGAGCGCCTGCGCGTCCTGTTAAACTGCAGACCCTGATCTAGTGGGTGGGGCAGGACTGGAGCTTTTGCGTTTGTTGGAACGTGTGCGCCCAGGTGATGCTAGTAATGTTGGCAGGGACCACAGTGTGGAAGAAGGAAGAAAATGAACTTCTGGGAAGAAAATGAACTTTCTTCCCAACGCTCAGACTGTGAGCTCCCCTAGGCTAGTGACGCCTCCAGATCTTGTCCATCCTGGCGCCCACCGTTCTAAACACAGTGACTCAGGACAGTGTGGCAGTTAGATTTGCCTGTGGAAATGGGCGAATCTAATTTGAACCGCCATCCATCTTAGTCTTTTTAGTCTTGTGAAGAAGTCATCTGACATTTCTGTGCCTCAGTTTCGTGGTTTGCAAATAGGAATACCAATATTGCAAATAGTGCTTTTGTTACAAATGTGTGTGTGGAGTTAATACGAAAATGCTTATGAAGTATTTAGTATATTGGAACTGCTTTATGAATATTATCATATACTATGTAGTCACATAGAGTTATGTATCATCTTGTTTAATATCTGTCTTCCCACTCAACTGAGAGGGTGATGTACCCTGCCTTGTTTATTATAAAAGGCATAGAACCTAACACAAGAACCTGCACATAGTAGGTGCTCATTAAGTATTTGTGGAGAGAAGAAGGAAAGGCTAGAGGAAGGAAGAAAAAAAGCAAAAGAAGGTAAGGTCTGCAAGGAGCCACAGAGATAGACCCTCGCTCTGTGATTTCACAGCCCTGAAGAAGTCCAGCCAGGTGAGCTGTCTGTAACGCCACCCACTGAGCCTTCCATACATCCCTTGGAGCTCTCTGTGGGGCTCTGGAGAAGAGCCTCCCTGTCTCGTGGCCTCAGCTTCTCCTTCATTATGGTGTACACCTGCTTGAGTCCCTTCCCACCTCTAGCTCCCCAAGAAAGTGCTTCCAGCTACCATCTTCCCTTTTCAGGCTTCCTCCCTCCCCTCCCCCTCACTATCATATTTCTTGAAAGAGTAAGTTTACATGCTGCCTGCCCCGTCTTCACCTCCCACTCATTCCTCAGCCCACAGCAATCTGGCATCCACCCCCGCCACTCCCCTGAAAATGCTGTTTGTGAAGTCCCGGAAGCCCTCTTAACTTGGCAGATCCTACAGTGCCTTGTCCCTCCCCATCCTGCCTGATCTCTAGGTAGCTTTCTGCACCATTATACCTGTCTTTCCTTCTTAAAATTTCTACGTGCCTGGTTTCCTTGGCACTGCCTGCCTGTTTTTTTTTTTTTTTTTTTTTTTACTGTTTCTTTTTCCACTTCTCTGGTCCTCCTCTCTTTCTCTGGTCCCCCTCCCAAAGAAATTGGGTCTTTCTCATTACATTAGCCATCCAACTAAACGCTGATAGCTCCCAAACCTCCACTCCCAGGTGCTGTCCTACATATACTCAAAAGCAGAGAACCTGCGGAGTGTTTAGGGTGAGAGTGAACTGGACTCAGGTAGATCCAGGCTCTGCCCCTTACAAGCTGCATTACCTCTGCCTCAGGCTTCTCCTCTGTAATGTGGGGTTACTATTAGTTATGACCTCATGGGCTGAGTTTGAGGAATAGTTGTCTTGAGCACAGTTGGTGCTCTGTGAGTACTATTTTTTATTTTTATTGTGATCAGGATGAAGGTGGTGGTGATGTCATTCCTCTGCTTAAACGCCTTCATTGGTCCTTTTTTTCCTACAGGATAAAATCAAATCCCTGACCCTGGCATTTTGAATTACGCCCACAATCTGATTGTCCCAGACTTTCCTTCTAGATTGATTCCATCTTCTCCCATGCTAAAAACTCTGCATCAGCATTTTCATTTTCTTTGCAGTGATCCTCAGTGCTGCATACAGAATGAGCAGTCAAGATCGTCTTTGACCTTGATGGTCCCTACACATAATAAGTGCCTAGGAGTTCATTTGTTAGGTGAACAGCTACATCTGAAATTAGAGATATATTCCTGGATTTTGTTATTGCAATATTAGGCTATACCCCAGAATCTATGTAAACCTCCTTTAAATCTAATTACATTTTCACTTTGTACAGCCCATCAGCATAGCTAGCTACAGAAATTGACTTCCTCTGAGCAGCTGTGGTTTTACAAAACCTGCTTGGGAAGTAACGTGAACTAGCAGCACGAGGGAGTGGGGAACCCGGGCTCAGTTCTGCTGATGGGTTCCGTGGCATTGGCTGCCGCCCCTAACTTCTGAGCTCTGATGTCTCCAGTTCATTAACATGAGCTGATTATCCTCATCTCCCATGGTGGTCTTCAAGATGAAGCAAGACCGTATGCGGAGAACTCTGTACAAATCCTGATGTCCCAAACTCACCTCTCGAGTTTTAGCATTTCCCTTTATGAAAGTTAACCAGGTCAGTGTCCTCTTGCTAGAATTCAGTAAATAAATATTTAAAGTCCATCTCCATGATTATTTCATGGCTCTTGAAAAGCCTTCCTCTTTTTTCTCTGTCTTTATCCGGAAGAGCCCACGTCTCCCTTATCGTTTCACAGCCTCAACTTTGGACCTTTTCTACTAGGTTATTTCTTTGTTTAGGTTCAGTGACCTGCTGAGTGCACACCATATCCAGGGGCTGGATGTCCTTAGGTTGGAGCAGATATGGGGGAACGAGGCATGGCTCATTTCCAGAGCTGGTCCTGATGCAACATAGCATAGTCGTTAGGAACATGGGTTCTACCATCATACTTCCTGTGTTCAAAGCCCAGCTCCACCACCTAGGCAAATTACTCTAAGCTTCAGTTTCCTTATCTGTAAAATGAGAATATTAGACATATCCGCCTTTTAACTGTTATGAGAAGTAAATGGGTTAGCACTTGAAAAGCACTTGGAATCTGTGCCTGATGTAGACATTTCGTTAAACAAATGTAGAAATAGTTCTTCAGAGAACAGAAATGCCATGACTCCCTACTCTTCTTGGAGGGGTGTGTGTATGTATGTGTGTGTCTGACTCTTTGTGATCCCATGAACTGCAGACCACCAAACTCCTCTGTCCATGGGATTCCCCAGGCAAGAATACTGGAGTGGGTTGCCATTTCCTCCTCCAGGGGATCTTGCTGACCCAGGGATTGAACCTGCGTCTCCTGCATTGGCAGGCAGATTCTTTAGCACTGTACCACCTGGGAAGTCCCATTCCTGAGGCAAGCATTCGAAGTCTTTTATCTTCTAGAATCAGCAATTGCTGTCCTGAAGGCTTATTTAAACTTCAGCATTGTTCATTCATTCATTTACCAAATACTTAATGGTTCCTGAGCTGTTTTTCAGGTCTTGAGGGGGGCGGATACAAGGCCTGCCCCAGGGGGATGCTAGAAACCCCCTCGGACCACCTGGGGGAAGCTGATGGTGACCTTGCCAGGGTTTTTGCAAGCCACAATTGCTGGTAGCTGGAAATCTGTCAGGGTAGTTGTATTTACACCACAGAAGTCTGCACTGCAGATGCTACAGACACTATCAATCAGTGCCACCCACCCTACCCAGCCAGCGTACCACCTGCTGTCATGGGAGGAGGCAGCTGCTAGTCAAGTAGTCACAGTAGTGAATGGAAAGTCGGTGGTGCGCACCACGAAGGAGAGGTCTTCAGCACTGGGAGACCTTGTAACTGAGAGGTTCGACCTCGTCACGGAGGTCCGGGCAGGTGGCTCGTGAGCCAGAGCCTGAAGGGACAAGAGCAGTGGCCAGGAGGAGGAAGGATGTGAGGGTCCTGATAAATGATCCCCCGGGCTGAGGCCGGAGCGCAGAGTGGGGAAAGCTTTAGCAGTGGGCAGTATGAGCAGCTTTGTGTTATAACGAGATTACTGTTGCTGCAGGGTGAGAAGTGGGCTATGGGGCAGGGTGGGGACAGTGAAGAGGCTACTGCAGGGATCCTGGCCAGAGGAGAGGATGGCAGCTTAGAGGAGGGAGGTGTCCTTGGAGAAGAACAGAAGATGGTGGAGTGGAGTGAGATGGCAGGGGCGAAATGCAGAGGGCTCAGCCTGGGACTGGATACGGAGGACGAGGGAAGGCGCGGTGTCAGGTAAATCTCCCGGTGGGTGGAGCTCAGCACCCCTCGGTGGGGTGATGGTCCTGCTCACCTTTGTCCGGGTGTGTCCACCACTGGCTCACTCGGGGACTCGAGCACGGTCCTCAACCGTGTGAATGACTGCCGGACTGAAAACCTGCATGGCAGGACCAGGATCAAAGACAGGAAGCAAAAAGGCATTGGGTACTGGAAAGAACTTCCTGCAAGTTGTCTGGTCTGAATAGTCTGTTCCAGGGGGTGGTGAGCTCCTCAGAGCTGGAATGTCCAGGTAGAAGCTGGACCGGCACGTGGCAGGGACACCGCAGGGAACTTAGGGATGGGATTCCCCAACTACGGGAGGCACAGAGAACACAGTTTTCTGGAAATACCTTGCCCAGTTGTTGTTCAGTCGCTAAGTCATGTCCAATTTTTTGTGACGCCATGGTCTGCAGCACACCAGACTCCCAGGTCCTTCACTATCTCCCAGAGTTTGCTCAAACTCATGTCCATTGAGTCAGTGATGCCATCTAACCATCTCATCCCCTGTCTCCGCCTTCTCCTTTTGCCTTCAATCTTTCCCAGCATCGGGGTCTCTTCCAGTGAGTTGGTTTTTTGCATCAGGTGCCCGAAGTATTGGAGCTTCAGCTTCAGCAACATCCTTCCAAAGAATATTCAGAGTTGATTTCCTTTAGAATTGACTGGTTTGATCTTGCAGTCCAAGGGACTCTCAAGAGTCTTCTCCAGCACCACAATTGGAAAGCATCAATTCATCATTATTACCACCATCCTTTTTCTGATAAGCTTACATTTTTCTAAGAAGTCTACAATCCACTGATGGATGTGTGAGTTCCAAGCCTCGACGGACTGTCTTTCTCTTCACCTGCTCCTTCAAAAGTATTTTCCAAGTCAGTCTGCTGGTCCAGGAGGAAAACAAGATACAGAGCAGAACCTCCCCAGCTGAGGTGCCCCCAGACAAACCCAAACTGAAGCAGAGTCTGCAGTGACCCACAGAGGGATGAGCAAACCCAGCCCAGGCTGCCTCCTGACGATGACTTGGGAGAATGGCACTGAAACATGTATACTATCATGTAAGAAATGAATCGCCAGTCAGTGTTCAATACAGGATACAGGATGCTTGGGGCTGGTGCACGGGGATGATCCAGAGAGATGATTTGGGGAGGGAGGTGGGAGGGGGGTTCAGGATTGGGAACTCATGTACACCCGTGGCGGATTCATGTCAATGTATGGCAAAACCAATACAGTATTGTAAAGTAAAATAAAGTAAAAATAAAAATTAAAAAAAAAAAGCCATAATAATCAAAGCCTGTTGTTTTGAGCCACTGATTTAGGTGAGGCTTATACACATTTGTTCAGGTCCTTCCCGTTATTTAACACCCCCGTTTATGCCTTAGGGATGAGCAGCTCATTCCCTCAAGACCATATTAATGCTCACCTTCTTCACAAATTCTAAAATTCTGTCTCCACCTTCTGAACTCTTGGGGCTCCTTGATGATTGAATCTTCCAGCATGAGGCTTTGTTTTGCAACCCTTACACATCAGCCCTAGGACATGCCTCCAGGCAGGTCCCTGTAGAAACATTTTCCCCTGCAAGCCCTCAGTGTTGGCTTCAGGCAAGGTCTTTACTGGTAGCACCAGAATTTAGATGGAAGGACGGGGGAGACTTGCTGGTGGTGCATCCCTCTCCTTGACCACTAGCAATCTCCGTTAAGTCTTCACTCCATCTACTTATCTCCTGCCACAGTGTCTGGGACAGCTGTCTTTTATAGGAAAGAAATACTAAAAGAACTACGTGATTTTCCACTGAAATGTTTGCATGAATGAGCACCCGTAGATGACAGATCTGGCTATATACCGTAGTAGATTGAATGATTGGTCCTGTCTCTTCACTCCCCCGTAGTTGTGTTCATATCCTCATTCTTGGTGTGGCCCCATGAGGGGCAGACTGTCCTTCTCCTTGCCTTGACTTTGGGCTCACCCATGTGATTCACAGTGGCCAAGCAGTGGTTTGACTGTTCTACACAGTTGGCTTTGCCCTCTTATCTGCTGACATTATTGTGAGAAGAACACTCCCCACATGGCTGCTGTCCTCACAGCCCCTACCCAGAAGGAGACAATGGGCCTCGTTACACAAGGGGGTGATACGCTTTTTAAACAATTTTATTTTGGGCTGCACTGGGTCTTTGTTGCTTCGCGAGAGCTTTCTCTCATTGTGGCGAGCGGGGGCTACTCTCGAGTTGCCGTACATGGGCTCCTCATTGTGGCGGCTTCTCCCGTTGTGGAGCACCGGCTCTAGGGCACGTGGGCTCCAGTAACTGTGGCACCTAGACTTCATTGCTCCAAGGCATTTGGGATCTTCCTTGGACCAGGGATTGAACCCATGTGCCCAGCACCAGCAGGTGGATCCGTAGCCACTGGACCACCAGGCAAGTCCCTGCCTGACACAGTTTTCACGGGCTGCACTTGGTGTCTTGTGCAGTCCTCCTCTGTTATGTTGTACACCACCACTCTGGGGGAGGAATCATGTAATATTTCCATTCTACACATAGCGAAACTGAAGCTCAGAGAGGTTGAGCCCCTCGTCCAGTGGAACCAGAATTGAACCTCAGTTCTTTCTCTGACCCACTCTTTGACCTGCCAGCTCTGACCACAGTCCTCTTCCAGCCAGTGATTTCACCCACATGAGCTTTGCCTTCCCCTGTCTGATCTAAGCAGAAAAAGGAGGGGACAAAGGAAGAAGTCCTTGTCCTCTTCCTTATCTGAGCCTGAGATCATTAGCTCAAAATTTAATCACTACATCCTGGATGTGAACCTGGGAAGAACAGCCCCATCTGGGCCGTTTCTGGAGGAGAGTCTTTCCAAGTTTCCAAACCCTGATTTTACACTTGGACTTTGAGCCACAGCCCTTCTGGAGCTGGGTGGCCTCTGTGTTGTGAACACTCGTGGTTCCTCACTTCTGAGCTTCCCTGTGCTTGTATCTCATCTCCCTGATGTCCTGGCTCAGACGTCTGAAGCCAGTGACATGTCAAGACCTTTATGTTTACCTATGGGTGGGGCTTACAGAATGACCACATCTGGCCAGCAGGCTGTGTGTGCTCAGCCCCAGCGGCACCATTCACATCGTCACTCGGGAATTGTGCAACGTGGTGGCCCTGACCCTGTTAGGACACATGGCAACCCCGACCCTAGGTTACACAGCTGGGAGATGGCTACGCTCCCTCTGGGCTCCAGATGTACAGTGCCTTACAGCTGTACATCGAGATTGCTCAGATATTTCCAGTGAGGAGCATAAGCTAAGAACTGGGTGACAGTCAATGATACATCCAGCCCCAAATCATAGCTCTCTGGGTCCATTTCTCTCTTAACAGTAATCCCAAGCAATGTTCTCTATACCACCTTGGTTTTTTGTTGTCCATAACCAAAAAAAAAAAAAAATCAATGGGGAACTTTTAAAGAAATTTTCCTGGTGCCCTAATTTCCTCATCCCAGAAAGAGCCTGCAGTTGCCTCCACGGTCTGCTGTGTGCTAAGCAAGGTACTGGGTACTAGTGATGGCTTAGATGTGATATTGGCCTTTCAGCAAGTTAACAAACATAATCCAGTGTGGTGGGTGCTCAAATTGAGGTGGAAACAAGGTCCTATGGGAGCACAGGGGGAAGAGTGTCCTCATCCTAGGGAACTGGATAAGGCTTCAGGGAGGAGGTGTCATTTGCACTAAGCCCTTGAAATCCATTCTGAAGGAGATCAACCCTGGGATTTCTTTGAAAGGACTGCTGCTAAAGCTGAAACTCCAGTACTTTGGCCACCTCATGTGAAGAGTTGACTCATTGGAAAAGACTCTGATGCTGGGAGGGATTGGGGGCAGGAGGAGAAGGGGACGACAGAGGATGAGATGGCTGGATGGCATCACTGACTCGATGGATGTGAGTCTGAGAGAACTCCGGGAGTTGGTGATGGACAGGGAGGCCTGGCGTGCTGCGATTCACGGGGTCGCAAATAGTTGGACATGACTGAGCGACTGAACTGAACTTGAAGTATGAGCAGGCATTCAGGTGGGCAAAGGGGAGGAGGCTGTGCCACGCAGAAGTAACAGTATAGGCAGAGGTATGGAGGTGTGGAGACGCCCACTGGTTTGGGGCATGCCAACCCAGGTAACTCTAGTGGTAAAGAATTTGCCTGTCAGTGCAGGAGATGCAAGAGACACAGGTTCGATCTCTGGGTTAGGAAGATCCCCTGGAGGAGGAAGTGGCAACCCACTCCAGTATTCTTGCTTGAGAAATTCCAGGGACAGAGGAGCCTGGTTGGTACAGTCCATGGGGTTGCAAAGAGTTGGACATGATTGAGCACACACACACAACTACCTAAGACTGAAGTGTCTGGCAGAGCAGCCACCAGCTGCACGTGGTTACTAAGTGCTTTAAACGTGGCTGGTCTTACTGGAGAAATAAAGCACAGTCCAGATTTTGAAGACTTAGTATAAAAATGAAGAATGTAAAACAGCTCATCAATATTTTTAACATTGATTATATGTAGAAATGGTAATATTTTGGATTAGTGGGTGTGATATTGTGATTTATAAGAAATACGCATTTAATCATTCAGATGATCAAACTCTAGTTCTTACATACTTTTAGTCTTCATCCACAACTTCTGTCTCATAGCACTCAAAACCCTTGGGATTTCCTGAATGAAAAGGGCAATAGAAACATCTTGTGTCATATTTGATCTCTTGTCCTCAGTCCCTAAAATCCTTGGGAGCCGTGACAGGGAAATGGAATGTTGTTATTCATAGTGAGTCTCTTTCCACCACAGCTTCCAGTCATAGCATGAGGTGATTTTTGGTAAACACCTAAAAATGAGGTCTGATGGCCAAGAGAACCAACCATTAATAGAGGGGTGGAGCTTTCATTCTCACTCCCTGATTCTATGGAGGGGAGAGGGGTTGGAGGGCAGATTACTCACTAATGGTCAATGAACTGTGCCTGTATCATGAAGACTCCATAAAACCCAACTGGATAAGACTGGGAGAGCTTCTAGACTAGTGGACACAGAGCATCCTTCCCATGCCTTGCCCCACACGTCTCTTCTGTGTGCTGTTCCTCAGTTATCCCTTTATTGTTGTTCGGTTGCTCAGTCATGTCTACCTCTTTGCGACCCCATGAACTGCAGTGTACCAAGCTTCCCTGTCCTTCACTGTCTCCCAGAGTTTGCTCAAACTCATGTCCATTGAGTAGGTGATGGCATCCAACCATCTCATCCTCTGTTTCCCCCTTCTTCTCTTGCCCTCAATCTTTCCCAGCATCAGGGTCTTTTCCAGTGAGTCACCTGTTCACGTCAGGTGGTCAAACTATTGGAGCCTTGGCTTCAGCTTCAGCATCAGCCCTTCCAATGAATATTCAGGACTGATTTCCTTTAGGATTGACTTGCTTTCCAAGGGACTCTCAACAGTTTTCTCCAGCACCACAGTTTGAAAGCTTCAATTCTTCAGTGCTCAGCCTTCTTATGGTCCAACTCTCAAATCCGTACATGGAAAAACTATGGAAAAGCTATGGAACTACATGGATCTTTGTTGGTAAAGTGATATTTCTGCTTTTTAATATGCTGTCTAGGTTTGTCATAGCTTTCCTTCTAAGGAGCAAGTATCTTTTAATTTCATGGCTGCAGTCACCATCTGCAATGATTTTGGAGTCCAAGAAAATAAAATCACTGCTTCCACTTTTCCCACTTCTATTTGCCATGAAGTGATGGGACCTATATCATGAAGCCTCTGTAAAACCTAAATGGACGGACTAATCACTTCTAGATTAGTATCACAAGGACGTCCTTCCCATACCTTGCCCTGTGCATGTCTTCTATCTGCTATTCCTTAGTTATATCCATTTATAATAAGCCAATTATCTAGTAAGTAAGCTGTTTCTCTGAGTTCTCTGAGCTCTATCACAGTAATCAGACCCAAGGAGGGGGGAGTGGGATCCTGGGATTTATAGCCTGTTGGCCAGAAGCAAGGGTGACAGCCTGCACTTGTGATTGGCATCTGAAGTTGGGGAGGGTGCAGTCTTGTGGGACAGAGCCCTTAGTCTGAAGAATCTGATGCTATTTCTGGGTAGATAACGTTAGAATTGATCTGAATGGTAAGACACTGAGCTGGTGTCTTGAGAGTTGCTTGTTGGGAGCAGAAAAGCCCCACCCATATTGGAATTGGTGATCAGAATCATCTATTGGGTGAAGTATAATAGGATATTAAAATTAATTTCATCTTTCTCCTCACACTTTTTAAATGTGGCTACTAGAACAGTATAAATTACTTATGTGACATATTTCTATTAGTTTATAAAAACTGGAGCCATAGGGGGCAGTAAATTCATATCTGAGCCTTTAGTTCGGCTGTGGGCTGAAATGAGCCTGTATGCATGCCCGATTTGCTGCCCAGCTCAGAGTACCAGTCACTCACTGTTATATGGCAGCCAGCCTCTTCACACTGATAAGCGCTCTGTGCGGTCCCCGAAGCATCTGTGCTTTCAATGCTGCTGTGAGCGCCGTGGTGGCCACAGTCCCCAGAGTGGCAGCCAAACCTTGAATGTCCCAGCTTTTCCAGACTGGTGCTGCCCTGTTGAGACATATTGAGAAGAGGTCCAGACTCGCATTCCTGGGCTGCCCGGTCTATGCTATAAACCCAGTCTGAGTCCCAACCAAGTAAGCTCTCAGGGGCCCATTTGAGGTCTTGAATCAAAGCTGTTGCCAAGCCGAGACAGACAGCTTGCTGCCGGAGGCTGAGGATACAGCCCTGACTTAGAGATCAGCCCCCAGCCCCCACCCCACCCAGTGGGCCATTTGCTTCTCATCAAGCTGTGAGTTACGGTGTGCTGTGCCCATTTCTAAATGCCCATCTGTTCTCCTTTTTGGAGAGTGGCAAGGGGACAGGTGTCTGTCGCTTCCCCAAGTAGATTTTTCTCAACTGTCTTTCTTGCAGATTCCCTCACTCAGTTCCCAACCACAAATAGTGTGTGGTTTGCATATCTTTGTCTCCTCCAATTTACATTTGAGCAAACCAGGCTGAAAGAGTTTGAATGACCCACATAGCTCATAAGCGGGCCGCTATGGCTTTCAAAGCCATCTTCCTGTTGCCTCCCAAGGCTGTTAACCTGGCCTCAGCCTGGTTGTGTTAGGAACACTTCCCAAGCTCCCGTCACAGAGCTCTGTGTTAGTTAAGAGAATGCTGGTGGCTGTAACACATGAACAGAAATCCCAGTGCTTACATATATTTGAGATTTACTCTCAGTATGCAAAGCCCGCTCAGGCATTTTCCATGCAGTGATACAAGGGCCCAGGTTCCACCCATGTTGAGGTCCTATTAATTTTCATATTGGGCTCCTAAGATCTCTGCCAGTCACCTCCCTGGGTGCATGTGCATGCTAAGCCACTTTAGTTGTGCCCGACTCTTTGCAACCCTATGGACTGTAGCCCACCAGGCTCCTCTGTCCATGGGATTCTCCAGGCAAGAATGCTGGAGTGGGTCACCATGCCCTCCTGCAGGGAATCTTCTCGACCCAGGGATTGAAACTGCGTCTCCTGCAACTCCTGCATTGCAGGTGGATTCTTTACCCTGGAGCCACCCGGGAAGAAGTCCCCATGGCTGTGTGAAAGGACAGAACACAGCTGAGATCCTGGTTGGGGATGTCACAGGGCTTCCCTGGTGGCCCAGTGGGTAAAGGGTCGGCCTGCAATGTGGGAGAGCCGTGTTCGATCCCTGGGTCAGGAAGATCCCCTGGAGAAGGAAATGGCAACCCACTCCAGTATTCTTGCCTGGAGAATCCATGGACAGAGGAGCCTGGTGGGCTACAGTCTATGAGGTCACAAGGAATCGGTCATGACTGAGTAACTAACACTTTCAATTTCACTTTCTGTTTGGGGAGAAAACATCAGGCAGCATTGGCGTTCCACTTCTAGGGCAGAGGCCCCAAATAGCGGTGTCTTAAATAGAGGAGGTTTGCCCCTCTTCCCTGCCTTCTTTACCCTGCTGCTCAGGACGCAGACACGGTCTTGAGGCACCTTGAGCCACATGGTTGAGAAAATTACCCTGGGGATGGCAGAGCACGTGAACCTAGGCTGAGTCCCTGAATAACTACATGGGGCCAGCCCAGTACTACCTGCCTCCGGACTGTATGCAGGAGAAAAGGGTATCCGTCTCCTTTAAGCCACTGTTGTTTCGCATACCTCATCCGTGCAGCTGAACCTCTATCCTGAATACAGGGAGCCCACTCTTTTTGTCCACAACAGGACTCTGGGCAAACAGTGGATGGAAAAAGAGTTAGCCCACAAGCCTCAGACCTTAGCTCAGGTGCTCAGGGGGTCAGCAGAGGGAATAATGCCGTTTGGGCATATCAGGACGCTTCTTACTGTGATGAAATAGATATAACCTACTTGGTTGGATGGCATCACAGACTCAATGAACAGGAGTTTGAACAAGCTCTGGGAGCTGGTGATGGACAGGGAAGCCTGGCATGCTGCAGTCCATGGGGTCAGACACGACTGAGTGACTGAACTGAACTGAACATAAATTTACCATCTTAACTGTTTTTAAGAGACCAGTTCAGGCACATTAAGTACAACACTGTTGTTTTGCCATCACCACCATCATCTCCAGAACACTCTTCCTCTATCCAGACGGAGACTCTGTATCCATTAAACCCTAACTCCCCCTTCTCCCTTCCTCCACCCGCTGGCAACCACCCTTCTATTCTCTGTCTCTAGGACTCTGACTGCTCTCGGGACCGCACGGAAGAAGAATCACAGTCTTTGTCCTTTTGTGACTGGCTTATTTCACTTGACATAATGTCCTCAAAGTTCATTCACTTGTCAGAATCTCCTTCTTTTTTAAGGCTGAATAATATTCTGTGTATGGACGGATCACATTTTTTTTACCCACTGATTTGCTTGGGACGCTTGGGTTGCTTCCACCTTTTGGCCATTGTGAGTAATGCTGCTATGAAGGAAAGGTCTCCACAGGAAGAGGAAGAGGAGGTAGAAATGGCGTGCTCACATCCTGGACCTGGAAGTAGTGTGCAACTTTTCAACTCATGTATCATTGGCAGAAACTAGTCATAGTGTGTACTAGTTATCTGTTGCTGAATAACAAGTTACCCCAAAACTCAGTGGCATAAAAACATACATACATAGATGTTGTTGTTTAGCTGCTGAGTTCCACGTCCTACTCTTTGCAACCCCATGGACTCGCCCACCAGGCTCCTCTGTCCATGGGATTTTCCAGCCAAGAATACTGGAGTGGATTGCCATTCCCTTCTCCAGAGGATCTTCCTGACTCAGGGATCAAACCCACGTCTCCTGCATTAGCAGGTGAATTTTTTACCTCTGAGCCACCAGGGAAGCCCAAATATATAATACCTTATGATTTCTAGGGTCAGGAAATAAGGAGCAGATTCACTGAGTGGTTCTGGCTCAGGGCCTCTCATGAGACTGCAGAGGACCTGCTTCCAACATATCTCAATCAGATGACTGTTGGCAAAAGGCCTCAGTTCTCTTTGCCATGTAGATCTTTCCCTAAGGCTCATTGAGTGTCCTCAGAATGTCAACTAATATTCTCCAAGGGGCTTCCCTTGTGGCTCAGTGGTCAAGAACCCCCCTGCCAATGAAGGAGATGCAAGAGACATGGGTTCGTTCGATTCCTGGGCTGGGAGGATTCCTTGGAGTAGGAAATGGCAACCCACTCCAGTATTCTTCCCTGGGAAATCCCATAAACAGAGGAGCCTGGTGGGCTATAGTCCGCGGGGCTGCAAAGAGTCAGACATGACTGAGCATATGCACACACAATTCTCCAAAGTAAGGGATCCAACCTAACCTCAGAAATTATACACCATCATTTATATGTTATTCTGGTTACACAGGTCAGAGTTGTAGGTGATACTCAGTGGTATAGTTCACACCCAAGTCTCTGAGAGGCATCATGAGAAAAAGTATGGATGGGAGTTGAATTCTGGGACTGGGACCCCAGGAAGCGGTAGAGCATGTCAGGTAAGAGCATTGGTCTTGGGGTCAACAGCTTGGGTTCAAAATCCACTTAAAATTCTTTGTTCTTAAATGAACACTCTCACCTCTCACTAGTCCATTTTCTTTTGCTGTTATAGAGTTGCTAAGTCATGTCCAACTCTTTGTGGCCCCATGAACTGCAGCAGGCTAGACTTCCCTGACCTTCACTATATCCCAGAGTTTGCTCAAACTCATGTCCATTGAGTCAGTGATGCCATCCAACCGTCTCATCCTCTCGCCCCCTTTTCCTCCTGTCCTCAATCTTTCCCAGCATCAGAGTCTTTTCCAATGAGTGGTCTCTTCGCATCAGGTGGCCGAAGTATTGGAGCTTCAGCTTCAGCATCAGTTCTTCCAATGAATAATCAGGATTGATTTCCTTTAGGATTGACTGGTTTGATCTCCTTTCTGTCCAAGGGACTCTCGAGAGTCTTCTCCAGCACCACAATTTGAAAGCATCATTTCTTTGGTGCTCAGCCTTTTTTATGGTCCAACTTTTCCATCTGTGTATAACTACTGGGAAAACCATAACCAGTTTCCTTATAACAAGAAAAAGGCATTTGCCTCATAGGATTATTAGGCCTGTTGATCTAATCCAGTGTTTCCTAATCTTTGCTTTGTCTCCTTAATGCTTTTTCCATATTTGTATGCCATCTGTAGAGTTACCTAATATTTTTATATACTTTATAGCATCTTTATTGATATATAGTTCACATAATACAACTTGCCCGTTTAAGGTATACAATTTAATGATTTTAGTATATTCACAGTTGTTTAAGTATTACTCTCATCAGTTTTTGAACACCCCAATTTTCATCACCCTAGAAAGAAGCCATGTATACGTTAGCAATCACTCTCCATTTTCCCCAGCTCACCCAATCTCCAGCCCTGGGAAACCTCTGATGTGCTCTCTATCTCTGTGGACTTTCCCATTATGGACGGTTTGTATAAATGAAATCATAAAAATATGTGGCCTTTTGTGTCTGGCTTTTTATATTTACATAATGTTTTCAAGATTCATCTACATGTAGCATATATCAGAACTGGAAAATCCATTGTATGGATAGGTCACATTTTATTTATTCATTTGTCTCTTGATGAACATCAGGATTGTTTTCAGTTTTTCACTATCGTGACTATTGCTATGAACATTTTTGTTTGGACATATGTGTTCAGTTCTCCTGGCTATATTTAGGAGTGAAATTACCTGGTCATATGATAAATCTATGTTTAGCCTTTTGAGGATCTGTTAGACTGTTATATGAGGGTTACAATTTCTTCAATACTCATTCTTATCTTTTTTGAAAAATTGTAGCCATTCTAGTTGGTGTGAAGTGGTATCTAATTGTGGTTTTGATTTGCTTTTGCTTGTTATAGACTCATTTTGTTTATATTTAAAGGAGATTTTACATTGTTACTCTAAGTGGAAAGACTATCATTTACCATAAACAGGTGGTAACCCCTTAATAACATAACTGTCAGGGTGACACTTGTCTGTGTATCACAGGCTGTGGTTGATGTTTACTGCATTTTGGGAAACTTGAATATAGTCTAGGTAATAAGTGTGGAGCTGCATAGGCAGAAGAGAGTCTTGTGTTGTGTCGTGTTTTGTTTTTCCAGGAAGAGGGTAGGGTAAGATGCAGAGATCCGAAGATCCATGTTGAAGAGAGAGGTCCAGCTAGTGGTAGAGAGCAGCCTTAGGAAACTGAAAACAGCCAGCATGTGGATGGCGAGGATTTATGAAGTAGTGTTAGATGTAAAACCTGCTGTCTGGCAGCAGTGAGAGTTCAGGGGTTCTTTTCTGCAGTCCTTGTTGATCTTAACTCCTTTTCTCATACTTGCAAGGCAGGCTACCGTCTATGTTCTTAGAGCTCAGAGGGGCAGCACTCGGTCTGATTCAACCTTAGACACCTTTCCCCACCCTCAGTAATTCTGCTCAGACAGTGTTTAAGGAGCATGGGGCTGGTCAGGGAGTCCTGACCTGGCAGGTGAGGTTCAGAGGGTACAGGAACTTGTCCAAGTTCACAGGTTTATAGACAGGAGACCTGGGATTAGAATCTGGGTTCCATGACCCTCCTACCATGTTTCTTTCTGGAAAGGTCTTCTTGGCTCTTCATTTCACCTGTTTGTATTGTGAGATGCCCACAGATTTCTTGCTAGTAGACTGAGATTTTCTGCTCACAGTGTGGTTCACACCAGCAGCAGCATCTGGGAGCTTGTTAGAAATACAGACTCTTCAGCCCCACCCAGACTTACTGAAATCAGAACCTGCATTTTAACAAATCCCCAGGTAATATAAATTAAAAGATGCTTGCTTCTTGGAAGAAAAGCTATGACAAACCTAGACAGTGTATTAAAAAGTAGAGACATCACTTCACCAACAAAAGTCTGTATAGTCGTATAGTCAAAGCTATGGTTTTTCAAGTAGTCATGGATGGAGGTAAGAGTTAGAGCATAATGAAGGCTGAGTGCCAAAGAACTGATGCTTTCGAATTGTGGCACTGGAGAAGACTCTTGAGAATTCCCTTGGACAGCAAGGAGATCAAACCAGCCAATCCTAAAGGAAATCAACCCTGAATATCCGCTGGAAAGACTGATGCTGAAGCTGAAGCTCCAATACTTTGGCCACCTGATGTAAAGAGCTCACTCATTGGGAAAGACACTGATGCTAGGGACAGATTGAAGGCTAAAGGAGAAGGGGGTGTCAGAGGATGAGGTGGCTGGATGGCATCACCTACTTAATGGGTGTGGGTTTGAGCAAACTCCTGGAGATGGTGAAGGACAGGAAAGCCTGGGGTGCTGCAGTTCATGAGGTCGCAAAGAGTCAGACACAACTGAGAGACTGAACACCAACAGTAGGTCATCTGAATGCACATTCCTGTTTCAGAAACCTGGATTAAGAGATTACCTTTATTTTAGCACCTACTATCTGCTGGGCTCTAGTACATGCTAAGCAAGCAGAAGCTCTCAGGCCAGTCAGGGAAACAGATGAGAAACCAGAGATCACTGACCCATCACTGGCTTTTATTTATGTGTGTACTTATTGCTCACTGAAAAAGCAGTTGCTTTGTCGATTTTCCTAAAAATGAATCGCCAAGAATTCAGTGGTGGCTGCTCTAGGTGGTGTTTTATGTCTGTCCAGCAGGCTTTGGGAGAAGGCAATGGCACCCCACTCCAGTACTCTTGCCTGGAAAATCCCATGGATGGAGGAGCCTGGTGGGCTGCAGTCCATGGGGTTGCTAAGAGTCGAACACGACTGAGCAACTTCACTTTCATGCATTGGAGAAGGGCAACCCACTCCAGTGTTCTTGCCTGGAGAATCCCAGGGACAGTGAAGCCTGGTGGGCTGCCGTCTATGGGGTCGCACAGAGTTGAACATGACTGAAGCGACTTAGCAGCAGCAGCAGCAGCAGCAGCACAGTTTGCCTTTGTCCTCTTCCAGATCCTTTGGAAATTCCTCCCATACTCATTTTTAATTCAGAAATATTTATTGATCACCTTTAAATGCCAAGACCTGTCCTAGACACTTGACAACAGTGGTCAAGAAATCAGACAGAGCCTCTCTTTTCAAGAAGCTTCTTTATATTGTAGTAAGGAATGAAAAATAAATAATACCAAAGAGTAATAGATATTCTGGTTAAAAATAAAAATGGCAAAAGGGTCATCTTGCACCCCAAACTCTATCCGGGCATCTACTCTTGGAGAACCTCCAACATTTGGTGCCAGAGCTGGTCTGAGAAGGCAGGTCACGGGCTGTTGGAGCTAGAGCCCTCGCTGCCTGGGTGGTGAGAGGGCCTGTGGCTGGTGGCCGACACAGCAGAGACAGCCCACTTGTTATAACTTTCACGAGAAGGGGATCTAAGCCGGATCTGTGGAAGGAACTGCACTAGTGTGCGTGGTGCATTGGGAGACTGACAGGGATGGAGGACACAATGGGGCAGGCAGGGTTGATGGCCATGCCCAGGCACCACTGAAGGTTTATACCCAGGGGTCACAGACTTTTTCCTTAAGGGCCAGACAGCAGATATTTTAGCCTTTGCAGCCCATGCAGTCTGTTGTAACACTCGGCTCTCCTGTTGTGGCACAAAGCAGCAGTAGACAATATGTCAACAACCAATAAAACCTTCCCCAAACAGGCTGTCTGCCAGATTTGATCCATGAGCCGTGGTTTGCTCATTCTTACTCTATACTGAAGACAAGTAGTGAACAGCTAAGGGTGACTAACCAGACAAGTGATTGCTTTTGAAGAAAGAATCTTTCTTTTTTTTTCCAGTAGCAGAGAGAAGAAAGCTGAGGGCCAAAGTCAGGACTCCAGGATATCATAATTTGTTGTTGTTGTTCAGTTGCTAAGTCATGTCTGACTCTGAGACCCCATGAATGCCAGGCTTCTCTGCAGCACTCCAGGCTCCTTTGTCCTCCAGTATCTCCTAGTGTTAGTCACTCAGTCCTGTCCAACTCTTTGCAACCCCATGGACTGTAGCCCACCAGGCTCCTCGGTCCATGGGATTTTCCAGGCAAGCGTACTGGAGTGGGTTGCCATTTCTTTCTCCAGGGGATCTTCCCAATGCAGGGATCAAACCCAGGTCTCCTGCATTGTAGGCAGATGCTTTACCATCTGAGCCACCAGAGAAGCTTTTAAGAGTTTGTGCAAATTCATGTCCATTGAGTCAATGATACCATCCAACCATCTCATCCTCTGCTGCCCCCTTCTCCTCCTGCTCTCAATCTTTCCCAGCATCAGGGTCTTTTCCAGTGAATCTGCTCTTCAAATCAGGTGGCCAAAGTATTAGAGCTTCAGCTTGAGCATCAGTTCTTCCAATGAATATTCAGGGTTAATTTCCTTTAGGATTGACTGGTTTGATCTCCTTGCAGTCAAGGGACTCTCAAGTTTTCTCCAGCATCAGACTTCAAAAACATCAATTCTTTAATGACACTCAGCCTCCTTAATGGTCCAACTCTTCACCTCTGTCCACGACTACTGGAAAAACCATAGCTTTGATTATAAGGACCTTTGTTGGCAAAATGATGTCTCTGCTTTTTAATATGCTGTCTAGGTTTGTCATAGCTTTCCTTCCAAAGACAAGCGTCTTTTAATTTCATGGCTGCAGTCACCGTCTGCAGTGATTTTGGAGCTCAAGAAAAGAAAATTTGTCACTGCTTCCACTTTTTCCCCTTCCATTTGTCTTGAAGTGATGGGACCAGATATCATAGTCTTAGTTTTCTTTAAATAACAGCTAAATAAACATCCCAAATTCTCTCTCCAGAATTCTGTTGGTTTTCATCAGGCACTCAAGCGTGTTAGTCGCTCAGTCGTTTCCTACTCTGCGACCCCATGCTCTGTAGCCCACCAGGCTCCTCTGTCCCTGGAATTCTCTAGGGAAGAATACTGGTGTGGGTAGCTGTTTCTTTGTCCAGGGCATCTTCTCCACCTAGGGATCGAACCTGGGTCTCCTGCTTTGCAGGCAGAGTCTTTACCATCTGAGTCACCAAGGAAACCCTTTGCACTCAGAGAGTCACCTTTTTTTGATAAGTGTGACATTCATAAGAAAAATATTCAAGTCATAAGTATACATATGAGTGAATTTCACAGGGTGAGCCCGTCATAACCAGCACCCAGATCAAGTAACAGAACAGTACTAGAGGACCCCTTATGCCCCGTCTCAGTTGCTCCTGCTCCTAAGAGTACCACTACCTTGACTTTCAGCACGTGTAGATTACCCTTCCCTGCTTATGAACTTGATAGAAATGAGTCCTACTGCAGGTAATTTTACATGTCTGGCTGGCGGTTTTACTCAGTATCATCAGCGTAGCCTTCATCTATATGTTGGTAGCTTGTTTGTTCCCATGGTGTGAATATATTGCATTTATTAATTCTACAGTTGATGATCATTTGAGTTGTTTCCAGTTCTGGCTATGAGGAGTGGTGCTTCTGTGAACATTTTTGTATATGTCTTGAACATATACAAAACATATTCCAAGCCCATGCAAGTACAGCATCTCCTTTTTGGGCTTCCCTGGTAGCTCAGCTGGTAAAGAATCCACCTGCAATTCAGGAAACCCCAGTTTGATTCCTCAGTCAGGAAGATGCCCTGGAGAAGAGATAGGGCTACCCACTCCAGTATTCTTGGCCTTCCCTGGTGGCTCAGGCAGTAAAGAATCCACCTGCAAAGCGGGAGACCTGGGTTCAGTCCCTGGGTTGGGAAGATCCCCTGAAGGAAGGTATGGAAACCCAGTCCAGTATTTTGGCCTGGAGAATCCCATGGATAGAGGAGCCTGGCAGGCTGCAGTCCATGAGGTGGCACAGGGTCAGACATGACTGGGTGACTAAGCATGCACACTTGAACACACACACACATCCTTGTCAGATATATTCCTAAGTAGAAATGCTGGATCATAGGGTACTTGTATGTTTGATTTAATAGATCCTGGCAAAGAGTTTTCAACATGGTTACACGGTTGACACTTCTACCAACAATATGTGAGACTACTACTAACTGCTCTACATTCTTGCCAACATTTAGTATTTTCTGCCTTTTTAGTTTTAGCCATTCTGATGGGTGAATAATGGTATTGTATTGGGTTTTTAATTTTCATTTTTATATTTTTTGTACTTTTCTCATGTCTACTGAACATTTAGATGTTTTATTTTGTGAAATGCTGTTTAGGTTGTGTGCCCATTTTTCCACTCAGTTTTTTTGCTGTTTTATTTACTTGTAGGAGTTCCTATTAAATTCTAGATATGAGTCTTGTCAGATGCACGTATCATAAATATCTTCTCCCACTATGTGGCTTTCCTTTGCAATAACTTTTATGTGCTTTTATTTTTAGTTTAAGAAGTCTTTGCATACTTAAGGGCATATAGGTATTTTCTCATTTTTCTTCTAAAAGTAATATTGTTTTATCTTTCACATGTAGATCTGCAGTCCGTCTGGAATATATTTTTGTGTATGATATGAGCTAGAAGGATTCTTCTTTCCCCAGATGGTAATCTAATTGCTGCGGCAGCATTTATTAAAAAGATCATTTGTTCATCACCGAATTGCAGTGACTCAACTGTGTTACCATGTATGTGTGGGTCTTTTATGGACCCTCTGTTTTGTTTCATTGGTCTGTTTGTCTGTATCTGTACTAATACCATGCTGTCTTACTTGCTATATTTTTTTTTTTACTACAAGTTGAAATCTGGTAACATAAGTCCTGCAACTTTGTTTGATTCTTCAAGATGGCTATCTAGATCCTTTGCATTTCCATACATATTTTTAAAATAATTTCTCAATTTCCATAAAAAACCAATTAGGAGTTTTGATGTAGATTGCACTGAATGCAGTCACATGAAAGATAATTAACATCTCAACAATACTGAGTCTTCTTATCATGAACGTGGAATTTCTCTCCTTTTATTCAGTTCCGCTTTGATTGTTCTCACTCATGTTTGTAATTTTCAGTCTAGATGTCTTAAACATGTTTTGGTGGCTTTATTCTTCGGTATTTGACATTTCTGATGGTTTTCAGTTCAGTTCAGTTGCTCAGTCGTGTCCGACTCTTTGTGACCCCATGGACTGCAGCACACCAGGCTTCCCTGGCCATCACCAATTCCCAGAGCTTACTCAGATTCATGTCCATTGAGTCAGTGATGCCATCAAACCATCTCAGCTTCTGTCTTACCCTTTTCCTCCCACCTTCAATCTTTCCCAGCATCAAGGTCTTTTCCAACGAGTCAGTTTGCATCAGGTAGCCAAAGTATTGGAGTTTCAGCTTCAGCATCAGTCCTTCCAATGAATATTCAGGACTGATTTCCTTTAGGATGGACTGGTTTGATCTCCTTGCTGTCCAAGGGACTCTCAAGAGTCCTCTCCAACACCACAGTTCAAAAGCATCAATTCTGTGCCCAGCTTTCTTTATAGTCCAACTCTCACATCCATACATGACTACTAGAAAAACCACAGCTTTAACTAGATGGACCTTTGTTGGCAAAGTACTGTCTCTGCTTTTTAATATGCTGTCTAGGTTGATCATAATTTTTCTTCCAAAGAACAAGCGTCTTTTAAATTCATGGCTGCAGTCACCATCTGCAGTGATTTTGGAGCCCCCCAAAATAAAGTCTGTCACTGTTTCCATTGTTTCCCCATCTGTTTGCTATGAAGTGATGGGACCAGATGCCATGATCTTAGTTTTCTGAATGTTGAGTTTTAAGCCAACTTTTTCACTTTCCTCTTTAACTTTCATCAAGATGCTCAACATCACTCATTATCAGAGAAATGCAAATCAAAACCACAGTGAGGTACCATTTCATGCCAGCCAGAATGGCAGCTATCCAAAAGTCTACAAGCAATAAATGCTGGAGAGGGTGTGGAGAAAAGGGAACCCTCTTACACTGCTGGTGGGAATGCAAACTAGTACAGCCACTATGGAGAACAGTGTGGAGATTCCTTGAAAAACTGGAAATAGAACTGCCATATGACCCAGCAGTCCCACTGCTGGGCATATACACCGAGGAAACCAGAATTGAAAGAGACATGTGTACCCCAGTGTTCATCACAGCACTGTTTATAATAGCCAGGACATGGAAGCAACCTAGATGTCCATCAGCAAATGAATGGATAAGAAAGCTGTGGTACATATACACAGTGGAGTATTACTCAGCCATTAAAAAGAATACATTTGAATCAGTTCTAATGAGGTGGATGAAACTGGAGCCGAGTGAAGTAAGCCAGAGAGAAAAACCAATACAGTGTACTAACACATATGTATGGAATTTAGAAAGACGGTAACGATAACCCTGTATGCGAGACAGCAAAAGAGACACAGATGTATAGAACAGTCTTTTGGACTCTGTGGGAGAGGGCGAGGGTGGGATAATTTGGGAGAATGGCATTGAAACATGTATAATATCATATGTGAAACGAATTGCCAGTCCAGGTTCGATGCATGATACAGGATGCTCGGGGCTGGTGCACTGGGATGACCCAGAGGGATGGGATGGGGAGGGATGTGGGAGGGGGGTTCAGGATGGGGAACATGTGTATAACTGTGGCAGATGCATGTTGATGTATGGCAAAACCAATACAATATTGTAAAGTAATTAGCCTCCAATTAAAATAAATAAATTTATATTTTAAAAAAGAGATTCTTTTGTTCTTCTTCGCTTTCTGCCAGAAGTGTGGTGTCATTTGCATATCTTTTTGACATTTCTCCTGACAGTATTGATTCCAGCTTGTGCTTCATCCAGTCCAGCATTTTCCATGATATACTCTGCTCAATGGACATGAGTTTGAGTAAACTCCAGGAGCTGGCAATGGACAGGGAGGCTTGGTGTGCCGCAGTCCATGGGGTCACAAAGAGTCAGACATGACTGAGTGACTGAACTGAACTCTGGATGTAAGTTAAATAAGCAGGGTGACAATATACAGCCCTGACATACTCCTTTCCTGATCTGATGGTTGGAGATGGTATTTAAAATCTTTTTCCCATTTCTTGTTTCATGAAAACACATTGAGGCACAATTGATTTTTTTTTAAAGCTTTTTGAAGTATAGTTGAGGTACAGTAAGTTGTACATGTTTCAGTTCAGTTCAGTTCAGTTGCTCAGTCATGTCTGACTCTTGCAACCCCATAAATTGCAGCATGCCAGGCCTCCCTGACAATCACCAACTCCCGGAGTTCACCCAAACTCATGTCCATCAAGCCGGTGATGCCATCCAGCCATCTCATCCTCCGTCATCCCCTTCTCCTCCTGCCCCTAATCCCTCGCAGCATCAGGGTCTTTTCCAATGAGTCAATTCTTCGCATGAGGTGGCCAAAGTATTGGAGTTTCAGCTTCACCATCAGTCCTTCCAGTGAACACCCAGGACTGATCTCCTTTAGGATGGACTGGTTGGATCTCCTTACAGTCCAAGAGGCTCGCAAGAGTCTTCTCCAGCACCAAAGTTCAAAAGCATCAATTCTTCGGCACTCAGCCTTCTTCACAGTCCAACTCTCACATCCAGACATGACCACTGGGAAAAGTGTACAAATGATAAGTTGTGACATACATATATACTGTGAAACTATTGCCATAATCAAAATAATGAAGATGTCTGTCACTCCCAAAACTTATCACGCTGCTTTCCATATCTTCCTACCCTAGACTGTCACATGCAACAACCCATCTGCTCTGTCAATATAGATTAATTTGCATTTTATAGATTTTTATATAAGTTGCAATTCATATTATATATACTTATTTGGGGGAGGGGAATAGGAGTTCTTTCACAAAGATAATTATCTTGAGATTTAGTCCCACTTCATGTATCAGTAGTTGACTTCTGTTTTTGTTGTTTAGTTAGTATTCATTACATACATGTAACACAGTTCATTTATCCATCTTCATCATACTCATCAGTTGATGGATATTTTAACTATTTCCAGTTTTGTGCTGTTGCAAATAAAACAGCTACAAATATTTTTGTACAAATCTTTCTGTGGACATTTATTTTCATTTCTCATGTCTTGAGTATGAATTGGATGGAATATATGACATTTTAAACTTTTTTATATGGAAATTAAATAAAATACTTTAATTTTTTATTGAATGAAAGATTCTTTAAATTCTGTAGTGCTATACAATTTGTAAAAGTTTCACAAGCATGCTTTCATAACATCCAGGAATAACCTTTTTTTCCGTTACCTCTATATTGCCCCTTTCCACTTCTGTCTCCCTATTGGTAACTAATAATTTGTCCTCTGTATCTGTGAGTCTTCTTTTTTGGTATATCCACTAGTTTGTTGTATTTTTTAGATGCTATGTATAAGTGATGTCCTACAATATTTGTCTTTCTCTGTCTGACTTACTTCTTTTAGCATAATATCCTTCAAGTCCTTCTATGTTGTTGCAAATGGCAAAATTTCATTCTTTTTTATAGCTGAGTAGTATTCCATTGTATATTGAACATATCACATCTTCTTTATCCATTCATCTGTTGTTGGATACCTAGGTTTCTTCCATACCTTGGCAAATGTAAGTGATGCTGCTGTGAACATTAGGGTATATGTATCAGGTTGAATGGAGGAGGCAATGGCACCCCACTCCAGTACTCTTGCCTGGAAAATCCCATGGATGGAGGAGTCTGGTAGGCTGCAGTCCATAAGGTCGCTAAGAGTCGGACATGACTGAGCAACTTCACTTTCACTTTTCACGTTCATGCATTGGAGAAGGAAATGGCAACCCACTCCAGTGTTCTTGCCTGGAGCATTCTGGGGACGGGGGAGCCTGGTGGGCTTCCGTCTATGGGGTTGCACAGAGTCGGACACGACTGAAGCGACTTAGCAGTAGCAGCATCAGGTTGAATTGTTTTGTTTTGTTTTGTTTTTTCCAAATACACACTCAGGAGTGTAATTGCTGGGTCATATGGTAGTTCTATTTTCAGTTTTTAAGGAAACCTCCATACTGTTACAGTGGCTGCACCAATATACATTTCCACCAACAGTATAGGAGGGCCCCCCTTTTCTCCACATACTTGCCAACATCTTTTCTTTACTTTCTTTTTGATGATAACCATTCTGACAGGTGTGAAGTGATATCTCATGGTGAGTTTGATTTGCGTTTCCCTGATGATTAATATCTTTTCCTGTTGGCCATCTGCATTTCCTCTTTAGAAAAATGTTTGTTCAGTTCTTCTGTCCATTTTTTCATCGGTTTTTAAAAAATTTTTGAGTTGTATAAGCTGTTTACATATATTAGATATCAACCCCTTATCAGTCATGTCATTTGCAAATATGTTTTCCCATTTAGTAGGTTGTCTTTTTATTTTGTCAATGGTTTCCTTTGCTGTGTGAAAGCTTTTAAGTTTAATTAGGCCTCATTTGTTTTTTTTTGCTTTTATTTCCATTACTTTAAGAGACAGATCCACAAAAAATATTGCTGCAATTTTTGTCAAAGACTATTCTGCCTATGTTGTCCTCTGAGAGTTTTCTAGTATCCAGTCTAACATTCAGGCCTTTAATCCATTTTGAAGTTTTGTTTTTGTTCTTTCTTTTATATATCATGTTAGAGAATCTTCTAATTTCAAGTAACTGTTGAGCTTTCCCAGCACCACTTATTGAAGAGACTGGTGTTTTTTTCCACTGTGTATTCTTGCCTCTTTTGTCATAGTTCAGTTCAGTTCAGTTCAGACCCCATGAATTGCAGCACGCCAGGCCTCCCTGTCCAACACCATCTCCCGGAGTTCACTCAAACTCACATCCATCGAGTCGGTGATACCATCCAGCCATCTCGTCCTCAGTCGTCCCCTTCTCCTCCTGCCCCCAATCCCTTGCAGCATCAGGGTCGTTTCCAGTGAGTCAACTCTTCGCATGAGGTGGCCAAAGTACTGGAGTTTCAGCTTTAGCATCAGTCCTTCCAATGAACACCCAGGACTGATCTCCTTTAGAATTGACTGGTTGGATCTCCTTGCAGTCCAAGGGACTCTAAAGAATCTTCTCCAACACCACAGTTCAAAAGCATCAATTCTTCGGTGCTCAGCTTTCTTCACAGTCCAACTTTCATATTCATACATGACCACTGGAAAAACCATAGCCTTGACTAGACAGACCTTTGTTGGCAAAGTAATGTCTCTGCTTTTGAATATGCTATCTAGGTTGGTCATAACTTTCCTTCCAAGGAGTAAGCGTCTTTTAATTTCATGGCTGCAGTCACCATCTGCAGTGATTTTGGAGCCCAAAAGAATGAAGTCTGACACTGTTTCCACTAATTGATCATAACTGTGTGGCTTGTTTCTGAGCTCTACATTCTATCTGAGCTATGTGTCTGTTTTTATGCCAGTGCCATAAAAACAGGCTTCCCAGGTGGAGCTAGTGATAAAGAACCCACCTGCCAATGCAGGAGACATAGAGATGCAGGTTCAGTCCCTGGGTCAGGAATGTGGTCTGGAGGCGGGCAAGGCAAACCACTCCAGTATTCTTGCCTAGAGAATCCTATGGGACAGAGGAGCCTGGAGGGCTCCAGTCCACGTGTTCTCAAAGACTTGGACACTACTGAAGCAACCTAGCATGCACCATACCATTCTGATTACTATAACTTTGTAGTATAGTTTGAAGTCAGGAACCATGATTCTTCCAGCTCTGTTCTTCTTTCTCAAGATTGCTTTGCCAATTTGGGGTCTTTTGTGTTTTTCTACAAAATTTTAAAATTATTAGTTCTAGTTCTGTGAAAAACGCCCTTGATGTTTTGATAGGGATTGCACTGAATCTGTAGATTGCCTTGGGTAAGTATGGTCATTTTAACAATAGTAATTCTTTTGATCCAAGAACTTGGTATACATTTCCATCTCTTTGTGTCATCTTCAGTTTCTTTAATCACTGTCTTATAGTGTTCCACTTACAGTTCTTTTACTGCCTTGTGCTGTGTGCTTAGTTGCTAAGTTGTGTCTGGCTCTTTGTGACCCCATGGACTGTACCCAACCAGGCTCCTCTGTCCATGGGGATTCTCCAGGCAAGAATACTGGAGTGGGTTGCCTTGCTCTCTTCCAGGGAATCTTCCTAAGCCAGGTCTCCCACATTGCAGGTGGATTCTTTACCATCTGAGCCACAAGAATACTGGAGTGGGTAGCCTATCCCTTCTCCGGGAGAACTCCCCACTCCAGGAAATGAAACAGAGTCTCCTGCATTGCAGGTGGATTCTTTCCCAGCTGAGTTTCCCTACCTTATGTAGGTTCATTTCTAGGTATTTTAGTCTTTTTGATGTGATGGTAAATGGGATTGTTTCCTTAATTTCTGTGATAGTTCATTTTTATGTATAGAAATGCAACAGATTTCTGTGTTAATTTTGTACCCTGAAACTTTACCAAGTTCATTGATGAGCCCTAATAGTCTTCAGCCATGAAATTAAAAGACGCTTGCTCCTTGGAAGAAAAGTTATGACCAACCTAGGTAGTATATTCAAAAGCAGAGACATTACCCTGCCAACTAAGGTCCGACTAGTCAAGGCTATGGTTTTTCCAGTGGTCATGTATGAATGTGAGAGTTGGACTGTGAAGAAGGCTGAGCACCGAAGAATTGATGCGTTTGAACTGTGGTGTTGGAGAAGACACTTGAGGGTCCCTTGGACTGCAAGGAGATCCAACCAGTCCGTTTTGAAGGACATCAACCCTGGGATTTCCTTGGAAGGAATGATGCTAAAGCTGACGCTCCAATACTTTGGACACCTCATGCGAAGAGTTGACTCATTGGAAAAGACTCTGATGCTGGGAGAGATTGGGGGCAGGAGGAGAAGGGGACGACCCAGGATGAGATGGCTGGATGGCATCACGGACTCGATGGACGTGAGTCTGAGTGAACTCCGGGAGATGGTGATGGACAGGGAGGCCTGGTGTGCTGCGATTCATGGGGTCGCAAAGAGTCGGACACGACTGAGCGACTGAACTGAACTGAACTGAATAGTCTTCAGGTAGGGTCTTTAGGATTTTCTATGTATAGTATCACGTCACCTGCAAACAGTGACAATTTTATGGGCATAGAGGTAGCATACTGTAATATAGTACAGGCCATATATGGAAAACTCACAGCTAACATCATAGTCAGTGGTGAAAAGCTGAAAGCATTTTCTCTACGATCAGGAAGACCACAAGGATATGCACTCTCAATGCTTTTATTCAGCATAGTTTTGGAAGTCCTAACCAAAGCAGTCAGTCTTCGCTAGTAGCTCAGATGGTAAAGCATCCACCCGCAGGAGACTCAGGTTCAATCTCTGGATCGAGAAGGTCACTTGGAGAAGGAAATGGCAACACACTCCAGTATTCTTGCCTGGAGAATTCTAAGGACATAGGAGCCTGGTGGGCTACAGTCCGTGTGGTCGTAAAGTGTCAGACACACAGAGCGACTAGCATACACACAGCCAAAGCAATCAGGGAAGAAAATGAAATAAAAGGAATCCAAAGAGGAAAGGAAGAGGTATTTTTAACTTTTTGAACAACTATAATCTGTTTTTCAAGGTGACCATACCATTTTATATTCCCACGAGCAGAGTATGAAAGTTCCGATTGCTCCACATCCTCACTAACACTTGGAGTGGTCAGTCTTTTTAACTGGAACCATCCTAGTTCCAGATGGTGCTAGTGGTAAAGAACCAACCTGCCAATGTAGGAGACGTAAGAGATGCAAGGTCAGTCCCTGGGTTGGGAAGATAGCCTGGAGCAGGGCATGGCAGCCCACTGCAGTATTCTTGCCTGCAGAATACCATGGACAGAGGACCCTGGGGGGGTGTAGTCCATGGGGTCGCATACAGTCGGACATGAGTGAGCACACAGTGCATATACAATGTCACAGAGATTGTGAAGTGGCATCTCATTGTGGTTTTGAATTACTTTTCCCTAATGACTAATGATGTGAGGCATAGTTTGACGTACTTATTTGACATCTTCTTTTTTTGAAATATCAGATCAAATCCTTTACCATTTTCTTTGGGCTCTTTGTCTTACTATTGAGTTAGACATTTTAAGAACATATTCTACATACAAATGCTTTGTTGATTATGTTTTGCAAATATTTTCTCCCGGTCTGTGGCATGCCTTTTCATTCTTATAACAGTATCTGTTGAAGACCAAATGTTTTTCAATTTTGCTAGACATTAGTTAAATTATTTTTCCTTTTATAGTTTATGCTTTTTGTATTATATTTAATAATTTTTGCCAAATATAAGATTACAAAGGAATTATCTCATGGTTTCTTCTAGAAGTTTTATAGTTTACGATTTTACACCTAGATCTATGATCCATTGTAAGTAATTTCTATTTATGGTGTGAGTACTTATCTGGTTGATTTTTTATTTCAAATATTCAACTGCTTCAGAACCATTTGTTGAAAAGATTATCCTTTGTCCATCAAACTCCCTTGGCACTTTTGTTGAAAATTAATTGACCACGGGTATGGGGGTCTATCTGCGCAGCACAGGAGCTGGGGCTGCGAGAGGCAGGGGCGGCCAAGAGGAGCTACCCCACATCCAATATCAGGGGCGGTGGCCGAGAGGAGCTACCCCTCCAAGGTAAGGAGCAGCAGCTGCACTTTGCTGGAGCAGCAGTGAAGAGATACCCCATGTCCAAGGTACGAGAAACCCAAGTAGGATGGTAGGCACTGAGAGAGTGCATCAGAGAGCAGACAGACTGAAACCACAATCACAGACAACTAGGCAATCTGATCACACAGACCGCACCTTGTCAACAAAACTAAGCCATGCCATGTGGGGCCACCCAAGATGGATGGGTCATGCTGGAGAGGTCTGACAGAATGTGATCCACTGGAAAAGGGAATGGCAAACCACTTCAGTATTCTTTCCTTGAGAACCCCATGAACAGTATGGAAAGGCAAAAAGATAGGACACTGAAAGATGAACTCCCCAGGTCAGTAGGTGCCCAATATGCTACTGGGGATCACTGGAGAAATAACTCCAGAAAGAATGAAGGGATGGAGCCAAAGCAAAAACAACACCCAGTTGTGGATGTGACTGGTGATAGAACCAAAGTCCAGTGCTGTAAAGAGCAATATTGCATAGGAACCTGGAATGTTAGGTCCATGAATCAAGGCAAATTGGAAGTGGTCAAACAGGAGATGGCAAGAGCGAATGTTGACATTCTAGGAATCTGTGAACTAAGATGGACTGGAATAGGTGAATTTAACTCAGATGGCCATTATATCTACTACTGTGGGCAGGAATCCCTTAGAAGAAATGGAGTAGCCATCATAGTCAAGAAAATAGTCTGAAATGCAGTACTTGGATGCACTCTCAAAAACCACAGAATGATCTCTGTTCGTTTCCAAGGCAAACCATTCAATATCACAGTAATCCAAGTCTATGCCCTAACCAGTAATGCTGAAGAAACTGAAGTTGAACAGTTCTGTGGAGACCTACAAGATCTTCTAGAGCTAATACCCAAAAAAGATGTCCTTTTCAGGGGACTGGAATGCAAAAGTAGGAAGTCAAGAAACACCTGGAGTAACAGGCAAATTGGGGCTTGGAGTACAGAATGAAGCAGGGCAAAGGCTAATAGAGTTCTGCCAAGAGAACGTACTGGTCATAGCAAACACCCTCTTCCAACAACACAAGAGAATACTCTACACATGGACATCACCAGATGATCAACACCGAAATCAGGTTGATTATATTCTTTGCAGCCAAAGATGGAGAAGCTCTATACAGTCACCAAAAACAAGACCAGGAGCTGACTGTGGCTCAGAACATGAACTCCTTATTGCCAAATTCAGACTTAAATTGAAGAAAGCAGAGAAAACCACTAGACCATTCAAGTATGACTTAAATCAAATCCTGATGCTGGGAAAGATTGAGGGCAGGAGGAGAAGGGGAAGACAGAAGATGAGATGGTTGGATGCCATCACCGATTCAATGGACATGAGTTTGAGTAAACTCCAGGAGTTGGTGATGGACAGGGAGGCCTAGCACACTGCAGTTCATGGGGTCGCAGAGTCGGACACCACTGAGCGACTAAACTGAACTGAACTGATGTGGGTCTATTTCTGGACTTTCCATTCTATTTCACTGATATTGTATCTTTATGCAGCGATCACTCTGCCTTTATAGAATTGCTTTATAATAAATCTTGAAATCAAGTAGTCTAAGCCTTCCAACTTTGTTCTTCATTTTCAAAATTATTTTGGATATTCAAGGTCCTTCACATTTTAATATAAATTTTAAAACCAAGCTGTCAATTTCCACAAAAAACAAATCCTGCTGGAATTTTGATTGAGATCGATTGTGTCTATAGATTTATTTGCTGAGAATTGCTATCTTAGTATTGATTTTGCCATTTCTTAAACATGATGTATTTTTCCATCTATTTAGATTTTCTGTCACTTCTGTTAGCAGTGTTTTGAAGTTTTTGACGTGCAAGTCTTGTGTAACTTTTATTTAAAGATTTGGTAAGTATTTTCTATTTTTGATGCTATCATATTGTTCTTTACAAGTAGCAATTCCAAATTGTCTTTTTCTGGTACATATAAATATGTATAAATTATATGTATAAATTTATATGTATATTTATACATATAATTAGTTGTTAACTTGGTATCTTGTTACCTTCCTAAGTTCACTTATTTCAGCATTTTTTGGTAAATTCCTTAGGCAGGTAAATTCCCTAAGGGTAGAAAATAGAAAATATTTCTTATAATTTTGTCTACAGATAAAGACAGTTTTATTTCTTCCTTTTGAAATTATACACGTCTTACAAGTTTTCTTGTCTGTTATGCTGGATAGAACCCCCAGTATAATGTCGTATACGTTTTAAGAATAGACATCTTTGCCTGTCCGCTGACCTTTGTGGGGAATGTATTCAGTCTGTCGCAATTAGGTATGATGATATTATTAATAGCCCTGTGTTTTTATGGGTCACCTTTATCAGGGTGAGGAAGTTCCCATCTCTTCCTAGTTTGCCTAGAGTTTCTGCCCTGGTTGGTTGTTGGATTCTATCAAATACTGCTGTTGTACCTGCTTCCTCCTCTTCCTGTTCCCCCTTCCTTATTCTTCCTTCTCCTCTTCCTCTTCATCACGTCGTTTGAGATGGTAAATGCTTCTTTTCTTCTTTTTCTTCCATAAGTATGATGAATCCATTTGTATTTGTGTTAAGTGTAAAACCAACCTTGCATTCCAGGGGTCAACTCTACTTGGTCATTCCTTTTACATGTTGTAGTTATGACTTACTAAACTCATTTTTGCACCTACGTTCATGAAAGATACGATCTATGGTTTTGTTTTCCTCTTTCTTGTAATGTGTTTGTCTGGTTTTGCGATCAGGTTAATGTTGGCCTCATAGAATTTGTTGGGAAGTGAGTGCTCCTTCTCCTTGATTTTGAAGAAGAATTTGTGTAAAATTGATATGATCTCTATTAAAGGTTTCATAGAATTCACTGGTGAAACCATCTGGCCCTGGAGTGGGAAGGGTTTTAACTACCAGAAAAAGTTCCTACTAGATAGAGGGCTATGTAGGATACACATTTATTCTTGAGTGAGCTTTGGTAATTTGTATCTTGCAAGAAGTTTATCCATTTCATTAAAAATGCTGAATTTATTGTTATACGGCAGTGGTTTAGTAAACCACTGGCTTCTTATTGCAGTGGCTTCTCTTGCAGGGCAGAGGCTCTGGGGTGCCTGGGTCTGACTCTGGCAACCCCAATGACTGTAACCTTCCAGGCTCCTCTGTCCATGGGCTTCTCTAGGCAATACTATTGGAGTGGGTTGCCATTTCCTCCTCCAGGGGATCTTCCCGACTCAGGAATTGAACCCAGGTCTCCTGCATTGCAGGCAGATTCTTCACCAACTAAGCTATGAGGGAAGCCCTTATATATTGTTATATATTTATACGTAATATTCCCCATTAACCTTTACCATTTGTAGGATTTGTAGTCATGACCTTTTATTCCTGGTATTAGTAATTTGTGTCATCTTTTTTTTTTCCTTGGTAAGTCTGGCCAGTGGTTTGTCAATTTGAATAATTTTCTTTTTCTTTGTTACTTTTAAGTTTCAGTTTCACTGATGTTTTTTTCTCTATTTTCATCTGCTCATTTTAGATTTAAGTTGCTCTTCTCAGAATAAGTTTGATTAGAATATCAATTTAGAAACCAAAGGCATTGATTTGCAATTCTTCTTTTCTACTCTAAGCACATATTACTATAAATTTCCCTTTAAGTGCTATTTTAGCCACATCCTACAAACTTTGATGTGTTGTATTTTTACTTTCTTTCAATTCATTTTGTAATTTCCCTTGTAGTTTATTTTTTAAAATTTCTTCTTTGATCAATAAGTTAATTAGAAGCGTGTTGTTTAACTTCCTGTATTTGAGGATTTTCCAGATCTGTTACTGATTTATAAGTTAATTCCATTGTAGTTTAAGAACATAACTGATGTTGTTTAAATTCTTTTAAATGTGTTGATTTAAAAGTTAACTTCCGCCTGTAGTAGGTCTTCATTTCTGTGTGCAGCTTTTCTCCAGGTGCAGTGAGCAGGGGCTACTCCCTAGCCGTGCACCGGCTTCTCACTGCAGTGAGCAGGGGCTGCTCCCTAGTCGTGTACCGGCTTCTCACTGCGGCGGCTTTTCTGCTCCCTAGCTGTGCACCGGCTTCTCACTGCAGTGAGTAGGGGCTACTCCCTAGCCGTGCACCAGCTTCTCACTGCAGTGAGCAGGGGCTGCTCCCTGGCTGTGCACCGGCTTCTCACTGCGGCGGCTTTTCGTGTCGCAGGGCCTGGGCTCTAGGGTGCTTGGCTTAGTAGTCACAGCAGGGAGCTCAGTAGTTGTGGCACACAGCTCACTTGCCATGTGGCAGGTGGAATCTTCCTGGACCAGAGACCCGACCTGTGTCCCTTGCATTGGCAGGTGGCCTCTTAACCACTGGACCATCAAGGAAATGCTAAATGCATTGATTTTTACATTGATCCTGTATCTAGTGGCCTTGAAATTTTCACCTATTAATTATAATAGTTTGCTCCTAAGAATGCGAATGAGACAGTGGACATCCTTATCTTGTTCCCAACCATAGGAGGAAAGAACGCAGTATTTCATCATTAACTTTAATTTAGCTGTGGATATCTTATTTCCCAGGTGGCACTAGTGGTAAAGAACCCGCCTGCCAATGCAGGTTAGATGTAGAAGACAGGGATTCAACCCCTGGGTCGGGAAGATCCACTGGAGGAGGGCACAGCAACCCACTCTAGTACTCTTGCCTAGAGAATCCCATGGACAAAGGGTCCTGGCAAGCTGAAGTCCATAGAGTTGCACACGACTGAATCACGTAGCACGCATGCATGCATTTTACACATATTCATCGTATAGTTAAAGGAGTTCCCTTCTATACCTAGTGCTGAGGAATTTTACATAAATAGGCATTAATTTTATCAAGTGTTTTTAATTATCTTTTGAGATATGATTTTTCTCAACATGGAAAAATGCATTGACTGATATTTGTGTATTAAATTATACCGGTATTTTTCAAGTAAACTTCACTCAGTCATGCTAGATTATCCTTTTAAAAAATCTACCATTATATTCAATTTGCTAATATTTTGTATAGCATTTTTGCATCTCTATTCATGAATGGTATTGACCAGTAATTTTATTTTCTTGTAATCTCTTTGTTTGGTTTTGTACCAGTGTTGAGTTGGTTTCAAAGTAAAATGTTGAGAAACTTCCCCTCTTTATTTTTGGGACAAGACGCTGTATATTGGTATTTTTTAAATATGTAGAAGGAATTGTCTTTTTAAAAGAATATAGGACTATTCAGATCTAGTGTTTTTTCTTGTTTTCATTTTGGCAAGTTATCTTTTTCAAAGAATGATGGCATAAAATTGCCTCTTTTAGCAACATGAACATCCACTCATGTAAAGTTGCCTGTAGCACAGTGTGTCAGTTTTATTTTATCAGCATACCCACTGGCCAAAGGCAAGACCAGGAAAGTCATCCCACCACTTTAGGAGAAAAATTTATGGTAGCATGTAACAACACTTTTGGGCTTCCCTGGTAGCTCAGCTGGTAAAGAATCTGCCTGCAATGCAGGAGACCCCAATTTGATTCCTAAGTAGGGAAGATCCGCTGGAGAAGGGATAGGCTATCCACCCTAGTATTCTTGGGCTTCCCTGGTGGCTTAGACAGTAAAGAATCTGCCTGCAATGCAGGAGACCTGGGTTCAATCCCTGGGTTGGGAAGATCACCTAGAGAAGGGAACAGCTACCCACTCCAGTATCCTGGTTTGGGTCACCAAGAGTCGGATACAGCTGAGCAACTTTCACTTTCAACTACACTTTACACGCTGTTAAGTGAATGCATACAGATTGTTGTTGGGTTTTTAGCGAGGTGAAAACATAGTTTGGAATGCCTGAGATGCTTGTTGGCTAAGTCTGTCTGCTCTGTGTGTGTGTGCTGTGCCAAGATGGGTTGGAAAATACAGCTTGCTAAGAGGCTCCTCACAGAACATGAGGAGCAAACTCTGGGAGAGAGTGAAGGAAAAGGAAGCCTGGTGTGCTATAGTCCATGGGGTCCCAAAGAGTCAGACACAACTTAGTGACTGAACAGCAAGAGTCTCCTAGCATCCAAGGAACACTGGTATACACGTTTGCATCACCAGGTTCATGGTAGCCAGGATTTAGAGCTCCTTTTGAGGGGAGAAGACACCTCACTGGAAATCATTTCCTTCAATCAGCAGCTCCCTGGAAGCTGGAGCCAGGAAAAATAGTGCATGAGTCAGAAACCAGAAGGATTCTCCAGAATCTGGGTGTGGACTAGAGGTAGCAGTGAGGTCAGGGTGAGGGCCAGGGGGGGCCATGAGCGCCGAGCTAAAGTCACCTCCTAACTGAGGGGCCTGATGGGTCGCCTTCCTATCCCCCCATCTCAGGGAGCAGAGGCTCTCCTGGATTCCAGAGTCACCAAGTTAGCCATCTCTGGCTAGAGTGGGTCAGATATTAGGACATCACTTCATTTATCCACTTGCTTGTCTTGGGTCACCACTGAGATTCCAGGGCCCTGGAAATTCTATCCTGGTGGATACAAACCTCTTTCCCCTAACAGTCCCCGTCTCATCCCCTTTTCTTTCTCAACTCATGTTTTCTCTCCCTTCTCATCACTCCTGCTTCCTCTCTCCTCCCCTTTTTTTCTCCCTTCTCTCCATCTTACCCTCCCTCATGTCTACCTTCTACTCCCCTTCCCCCCAACTTAAGGCACATTTCTCCCATTCCTCCCTCCTTGCCGCCTTGCTTGTCAGACAGTAAGAGCCTTGGAGGTGGTTGCCAGGATACTAGGCTAAAACAGCGACAGAAATGCAAACTAGGAGTTGTTTGAGCATAAATAGGAATGAAACACAAACTGAGATCAGTAGATGTCAGGCCACAGATCTTTCGCATACCACCAGCTTTTCTGGTGCAGGAAGATAGGACGATAGCTGTCTAGCCCTGTAAGGAGACCTAACGTTAATGAACGTGGTTCTCCTCCTGGGACAAGGGGCTTGTAGCAGTACTTCTGTTGCTGCGTGCCAAGAAGTCAGAAGGAAATTGGGAGAGTCGTTGTTCAGTCCCTCCAGAGCCAGGAGTTCCACTTCAAACTGTAAGTCCCAGGCATGTGATAAGGAAATCACAGTCCTATTAATTGGAACCTTCAGAGCATTTGTTACTCATGTTCCCATGTCATTTGTACCCTGAGACAAACAATAGACCAGAAATCATTGTAAAACAAAACTCCAGCTTCGCTGAGGGGCTGTGCAGATGCAGGCCTGCAATTATGGATACAGCCACTAGGGGAGGTAGTGATTACTGCAGATTTGGGGCAATGGACCAAGATATATTATATGTATGAGATCTTCCTGGTGACTCAGATGGTAAAAGAAACTGCCTGCAATGCAGGAGACCCAGGCTCAGTCCTTGAGTCAGGAAGATCCCCTGGAGAAGGAAATGGCAACCCATTCCAGTATTCTTGCCTGGAGAATTCCATGGCAGAGGAGCCTGGTGGGCTACGGTCCGTGAGATTTGCCAAGAGTCAGACACGACTGAGGAACTAACACTGTCTACACTCTATTATATATATATGCGCTTCCCTGGCGGCTCAGTGGTAAAGAATCCCCCTGCAGTGCAGGAGACCTGGGTTCAGTCCCTGGGTTGGGAAGATCCCTTGGAGAAGGAAATGGCAACTCACTCCAGTATTCTTGCCCAGAGAATTCCATGGAGAAAGGAGCCCGGGGGGCTACTGAGTGACTAAGCGTATATAGAATTCCCTCTCTCACTCTCTCTTTCCCTCCCCCTCTCACACGCACAGAGCTAGCTCTTTATCACAACAATAGGACTATGACTCAACTGCACTCTCAGATTTGGGCCAGGATAGGGAAAATTACAAGCATCTAGATCCAAGTTGCATCTCTTCTCACATTAAACTTCAGTATCTGTCGTTCAGGTTGGTCCTTGGTGTGGCATTAGGAAGACACAGTGGCTTTCTGGGCCTCCTGAGTCCCCAGCCCAACATCTTGCTTTTCTCTGTAGAGACTTCAGATTGATTATTTTAAGTCTTTAGCTATTTACTTGCTCTTTCAGATAGAATGAGGTAATTGCCCTTTTCAAACTATTTCTGCTTGAGAACTTCCTATGCTGTCTCTCCTGCCTCACCCCACCCTACCCCAGCCCCGCCTTATTCAAATAACTTCTCTTCCCTGGTGGCTCAGCTGGTAAAGAATCTGCGTGAATGTGGGAGACCTGAGTTCGATCCCTGGGTTGGGAAGATCCCCTGGAGAAGGGAAAGGCTACCCACTCCAGTATTCTGTACTGGAGAATTTCATGGACTGTGTAGTCCATGGTGTCGCAAAGAGTCGGACACAGCTGAGCGACTTTTGCTTTCTCATCCTTTTTGCGTCCCATTTGAAGGCAAGCTGAATTCTGGATTACTAGAATGATTTCTTAAAACCTGGGGCTTTCTTACATCTTTACAGCAGATTCTTCATGATTCTTTCCCTTTTTAGTCAGGAGACAGACTCCAGGCATCTCAATCCTTAGCTCTCCCTTCTTACTTTTCAAATTCAGGCTCACCATCAGTTCAGTTCAGTTGCTCAGTTGTGTCTGACTCTTTGAGACCCCATGGACTGCAGCACGCCAGGCTTCCCTGTCCATCACCAACTCCCGGAGTTTACTCAAACTCATGTCCATAGAGTCGGTGATGCCATCCAACCATCTCATTCTCTGTCGTCCCCTTCTCCTCCTGCTTTCAGTCTTTCCCAGCATCAGACTCACCATGATGGAATACAAAAGTAGATTACTTTTTAAAACTCAGTTAGATCCCTGTCCCTCAGGCCTAACGTTTTTCCCTTTTTCCTTCCTCTGAATATTTAAAAACCTATTTTCAAAACATTTGAATACAGGAGTTTTTAACTGAAGTTTGAACAATGGTTCTTACACGACCACAGGTTCTTGGGAGCAGAATGGCTCAGAAGCCGATGGGCAGTGCAGAGCGGCTCCTCTTCTGAGCCAGCTCATTTATTTGCTTGGGACAGTGAATGCTCTAATAACAACATATTTGGTTTCCTTTGTAACGCTGGGATTCCTTAAGTGTCCTTGGCCACTTTCCAAGCCCCAAATATTAGTCATGCTGCCTGGTGCTCAAACATCCCAAGTTCCACACTTTGACGCATCCTCTCCTATTTGCATGGAAATTAGATTTTTAAAACTTGAAGATGAAAACAAGTTTCACTGCCTGTGCTCAAAAAGTGCCTCTCCGTCAGTCAGTGGCCTGTAAACGCTGCTTCCAAGCGGTGGTTTTCATTTCCATCAGTTTATGAGGCTTGAGAGCTGAGCTGTCGGCACTCCCCTGCAGTGGGGAACTTCTCCCTTGGTGCCAGCTTCTCCGGCTTCAGCTTCACTGGCTTTGGCTTTGCTTAGATACAAACTGAAGCACCTACTCATCTTTTACCTTGGTTATTATACAGTAAAAAATTACATCAGCATTGATCTCAAGTCTGTAAGATAGCACATTGATTAAAAAAAAAAATCAGAAGGTAGAAAAACCCTCACTGTCTTTGGCAATGGATAGAAAAGCTCATTATCTCCAGTGTGGGTGCTAGGAATGATCATATCTCACAAGGTCACGCTGTCCTATTAACTAGTGAACATTTTGTTGAGACCTTAATGTGGACCAGATGCTGGGGATGTGGAGAGAAATATGATGGTGCTCCTGCTGATGAAGAGAGAGGCGTGAAGAGATCTGAACAGAGCGTGTGGCCTGATGTAATGAAGGCATGTGTGCTCAGCTGTGTCCAACTCTTTGCGGCCACATGGACTGTAGCCGCCAGGCTTCTCTGTCTGTGGAATCTTCCAGGCAAGAATACAGGAGTGGGTTGCTGTTTCCTTCTCCAGGGAATCTTCCTGACCTGGGGATCAAACCCATGTCTCTTGTGTCTCCTGCATTGGCAGACAAGATTCGTTACCAGCTGAGCCAGTGGGGAAGCCTGATGTAATAAAGGCAAGGGTAAATGAGGTCTGTATTGAGCAGATAACTTTCCGGAGAAGTGAGATAAGGCTTCCCAGAAGAGGTGGCATTTGAGAAGCACCTTGAATAAGGAGCAGTGTCATCACTGGAAGTGGAGCAATTAGAAAGGGGTTTTGGATCAGATGTGTGAGAGACTCCAAATACCTGGCCTGCAAGTCAGGCCTCCGTCGTCCTCATGAGTGTTTGGAAACGTTCACTGGTTCCTTGGTTTATCGCGTATCTGAGTGGTTGGCCCCTGGGTACCAGTGGAGCCACTGGTGCTCTAGGATCTCCCGTTAGCGCCCTCAGGCCCACCGGGAACCTTCCTCTGCACCGCCCTGGGCCCCAGGAAGCTGACCTGCACAGATTGCATCAGCTGGGGTGCTGGTTGTGTGCGTGCATGCCCCGTCGCGGAGTCACGTCTGACCCTTTGTGACCCCAGGGGCTGTAGCCCACTGGGCTCCTCTGTCCATGGGGATTTCCCAGGTAAGAATACTGGAGTGGGTTGCCATTTCCTCCTCCAGGAGATCTTCCTGACCCAGGGATCAAACTTGCGTCTCCTGCATTGGCAGGTGAGCCACCTGGGAAGCCTCCTGGGTGCTGGCTAGAGGTGGGGAATTAGAGCACTAGCAAGACAGCAGAAGGTGAAGGGAGAAACAGATCAGGGTATTTGTCAGCCTGGTCCCCTGCCTGTGGAGCTACAGCACCCAAATCTCTCAGCCATGGCTGCTGTCATTCTGCTCTCTCCACATAAATCTCTCGGGATCAGGAAACTGCTCCTTCCCCTTGACCCTTCAGCCCGGCTGGGCTGGCGATGGCTCCCTGCTGATTCTTGTCTGGGGTGCTGCACCATCTCCGTTGCTCTTCTTAAACTCTACACACCCTTCTAAGTAGTTCCTTCATTAAGCTGCCCTCAGTTACCCAGCTTGGCATGGGTGCCATCCATTTCCTCCCAGGACTCATACAAATGGCAGATGAGGTCCTCACTCTCATGCAACTTATCTTCTAGTCCACTTGAACTTGTTTAAGCGGGAGAATGATTGCATTGCATATTTATGTTTTGGGGAAAAAAAAACCCTGGATGACAGTGAGGAGAGAGATTCCAATGCAGGCAAGGACCATCCGGGAAGGAGTGTTGCTGTTGTCCTGGCAACAGATGCCAGTGGTCCAGTCCAGGGAGGGACAGAGGGAGAGAGGTGGGAGATGAAAGAATGAGAAGGAATAGTCCAGGGTGGTCCTCGTGTCCTTGCTGGGGCAGCTGGATGGATGGTCAGCCCTGAGCTGGGGGACCCTGGAGAAAGAGCTGACAGGCAGGCAGGGGAAATGAGAACTTTGGTACTGACACATGAAAGGGTCTGTTGCCAATGGGATAGCCAGATGGATGTGTCCAGCAGGCTCTTGGAACTGTGGGTTTGAGTTTGTGGGCAAGGTCAGGGTGAGAAATATGGATGTGGGCATCCTTGGGGTCTAGGTCAAGGGGGTAGGTGAGAGGCATGAGAGGACGTGTTGGGTGAGCAGTGCAGCAGCCTGTGAGAGGGCCCGTGGGGCTGGGATGCGTACAGAGAGGTGGAGCACTGATGCAGCTGCCTGGGACTCCCACGCTGGGCGCAAGGGGGCCTCACGCCACTCCTGGGTCTAGGGAAGGCCGTTGACCCTGTCCTTGGTGCTTCAGGTTTGCGGAGCATCCCAGGGCTGGTCCCAGACCTGCCCCTGCCAGCTCTCGGGGCCCAGTTATGTCTACTGTCCTCTGAACTTACCTCTTGGGGTATTAGAAAGAAGACAGGACCCTACCCTCCCATGCCAGGCTTAGTGTCTGGCTCATAAGATGAATTACTTTGCTGACAAAGGTCCATCTAGTCAAAGCTATGGTTTTTCCAGTAGTCATATGGAGGTAAGAGTTGGACCATAAAGAAGGCTGAGTGCCAGAGAATTGATGCTTTCAAACTTTGGTGTTGGAGAAGACTCTTGAGAGTCCTTTGACCTGCAAGGAGATCAAACCAATCAAACCTAAAGGAAATCAACCCTGAATATTCATTGAAAGACTGATGATGAAGCTCAAGCTCCACTACTTTGGCCACCTGATGTGAAGAGCCAACTCATTGGAAAAGACCCTGATGCTGGGAAAGACTGAGGATAGGAGAAGGGGAAGACAGAGGATGAGATGGCTGGATGGCATCACCGACTCGATGGCTATGAGTTTCAGTGAACTCCGGGAGATGGTGAAGGACAGGGAAGCCTGGTGTGCTGCAGTCCATGGGGTCGCAAAGAGTGGGGCACGACTGAGCAACTGAACAACGTAAGGCGAAATGTACCCAAGTGGAAAAACTGGCAGTCAAGCTGATAGACCTACTTGCCGTGTGGATGGAGCTGTTGGACTCCGCTCTCAGAGACACCCCTTGACTGGTGGAGCCAGGCTTCTCAGAAAAGTCCATGCATGGGGAGGTGGTCCTGGAGGCTTTGGTCGCAGACATCACCACAAGGGAGCTTCCCAGGTGACTCAGTGGTAAAAGAATCTGCCTGCCAATGCAGAAGACGCAGGAGATGCGGGTTTGCTCTTTGGGTCAGGAAGATCCCCAGGAGAAGGGCATGGCAACCGCACTCTAGTATTCTTGCCTGAAGAATCCCCATGGACAGAGGAGCCTGGCTGGCTACAGTCCACGCGGTTGCAAAGAGGCAGACACGACTGAATGACCGAGCACAGCACATCACCACAAGACGTGCGGTTTTCTTGGTTTTCATCACCAGGCTTGGTTTTTGCCCCAGCAACTGATTAACTGTGGCTGTGGCCCTGCCTCCTCAGCTAAACACCGCTCGTCCCTTGACCTTGGCCTCTGAACTCCATCTCCTCCTGGCTGCAACCACGGAGTCCTTTCCCTTCCGATTCTGTAATGATGCCGCAGCTGGCTCACCGCCACCTGGATCTGATTCTAGGTGATGATAAGAGGCAGAAATCACCCTGGGCAGGTAATGGTCAGGTGTAAGAGGGAGAGGCACCCAGGGGAGACAGAAAGCCAGAGGCCTTGAGCAAGAACCTTTTAGGTATAAAGTGGAGAGACTTGCCACTTCAAACACTCAGTAATGACTTCAACATTCTGCTCTGTGGGATTCTCTTCTGCTTTCTGAAAACCCGTGAAAACGCTCATCCTGACTCACTGACAGAGCCTGTAAGAAGGCATCAGCACATACATCAGCAGTCAGAAAGCACACTAAACAAACAGCAGAAGGATTAAGGCACAGTTGTGCAACTGGGAGGGGAGAATGCTCAGATGAGCGGATCAAAGAAATTCCGAAGACAACATGTGGAGAAGAGAGGTGAGGGAGAAGAGACAGGCAGAGTCTGAGTAAAGCAGAACACGGACGGAACGCTGGTCCTTGCAGGGCACCAGTTTCTGGCTCTTCCTACATCGTGCCCGAGGTGGCATGGAGCAGGTGGTCCCTGCTGGCTGGTTCATTGAATGACGGCTCTGGGGAAAGGTTAGATGAACAGTTCACACTTAGAGAAGACTGGAGAAGATGGCCTTAACATGCCTGATGAAGCTTGGCTTTTGTCCAACTTTCAGAGGTTCCCAATCTCGGCTCTGCACCCTCAATTCTTCCTAGGGAAGTTCCTTGGGAGCCAGACTCAAGTTTGTGCTCATTGCCGCAAACATCTTCTTTGGAGGCACGCCTGCATCAGGGTTGGCTAACTGGGTTTTAGGAAAGTGGAGGCTGTTGGAGAGCTTACTCCATCCAAGGCATTTTCCAGGTGGGGAAGTTGCAGCCCTGTTCCGCTCACGGGCTGTCAGTGACCTCTACCACCTCCCGCCTTTACTCAGCTGCAGTCCCAGTGCTCTTGAACTTGGACACTCAGCCCCCGCTGCCTTTCTTAGTCAATCCTGGCCAACAGGGGTGTGTATGGGGAAGCAGGTGTTAGGTGTCTCTTCCCTGCCAGCACGATGAAGCCGCACTTCATCTAAGGCTCGGTCCAAGAGCAGCACCCCAAGTGTTAGGTGAGGGACTCTATCTCTCACACCCACTCCTTCTCCAAGGGTTCATCTATAGATACAAAGACAGCAAACTAACTTCATCTGACAACTCTCACTGAGAAGGATTGGGAGACTTCCAGGGACCACTGTGTGATGGGTGCTGCAGAGTGGTGGCAGCAGTTCCCGGATTTGGCCCAGTTAAGCCACACTCCTTAGACTTCAGATGCCTCTGCAACCGGGGGTCTCCAGCTCGCCCCACAGAGGCAGCTCCTGCTGACATAGCTGCCTGCCGCCCCCAATGCCAAGTATGCTATGCCCACTGTCTCTCTGCTGACCATCGCCCTGGACCCCCCCTTATGGTCAGTTAGTTTGTCCAGTCTCCACTTCTATCTGAGCCCAGCCTCCTGCAGTAGAGGAGAAAACAAACAAATGGCCAAAGAGTATTTGGCAGTGTCCAAAGACAGTAGGTCCCTGCGGGAGGGAACAGCAACCCACTCCAGTATTCTTCTTGCCTGGAGAATCCCATGGACAGAGGAGCCTGGCGGGCTACAGTCCATGGGGTTGCAAAGAGTTGGACATGACTAAAGCAACTTAGCATGCATGCACATACAGAGTAGGTACTGCGCAAGATACTAGTACATGTGTTACATCACAGCTGTCTGTCTTCCTTAATAAGTAATTGGCTGTCTACTGCATATTCCCTGGTAGTGGGCGGGGGGGGGGGGGGGGGGGCGGGGGGAACACCAAAACACCTGCCAATGCAGGAGACATGGGTTTGATCCCTGGGTCGGGAAGATCCTCTGGAGGAGGGCATGGCAACCCACTCCAGTATTCTTGCCTGGAAAATCCCATGAACAGAGGAACCTGGCAGGCTACAGTCTATAGGGTCGCCAAGAGTCAGACATGACTGAAAGGACTTTTCGTGCACTACATATCAGGCGTTTTCTGTAGCCTGTCCCACTTAATCCTCCTGGTCACCAGGAAGGAAGGTACTGCTATCATAGTTCCCATTTTGCAGTTAAGGAAACAGATTCCAGAGCTGACATCACCTGGTCAAAGTCAGATACCTTATAATCAATGAAACTTTGGATGTTTGATCCAAAGCTCTGTCTCTTTTGGGGGTTTACCATGAGTGCTCTCTCCAAGTTGAACCCCCATCTCCAATCAGACCCCCCCATCTCAGCCCCCTGTGTGCAGGCTGAAGAGCTTCAGTACTGACACTCCCGGATGTCAGCCTGTGCTTCTGTATGGAGCACCAAGATACCTTCTGGGTGTCCCTGTGCACTTCTGGGGAGACAGAGTCATGGGCTCCTGCCCACAACACTTTCCACTCCCCCAAACTTCAAACCTCCCTGGCCACATATCTGGGACCCCAAGGATTGGCTGAAAGATGCCACTGTCCCCACCAGCCCCCCAGCTGTGTTTGCATTTCCAGCAGGGAAATGGCACTTAATTACCTCTCAGTGCTTTTAACTGAGCATTCGTTCTGACTGATGTCTTCCATGGACTCTTTTGAACGAGGGGAGAAAAGTCCTCACAGGTATGACTTCAAGGGTCTTTGGCCTTGGGGATGGACTGGCTCCCTAGGAGGGCCCTGCTTCCTAGGAGGGTGGTGCCCTGGCCACCTGGCTACCTGGCTTGCACGGGTGCAGGCCTGGCTGTCCTGCTGTGCCGAGTGTTGAACTGCTGCGTGCTCTGGGCTGTCTGGCGATGTGGATGTGGACTTGGAAAGTGCAGAGGGAGGGTGGGAGGGGACGTGTCCTTGATGGTGAGCCTCAGAGCAGTGGCTGGGGTGCCTCAGGCATCCTCCATGCCTTCATCCTCTTCCTTGGAGGATCCTGTTACTTCCTCCCTCCCACATCATAGGGTCATACCTGGCCCTTTGCTGCCTGCACACAGCCATGGATTCACCCCAGTTTCCAAGCCGGTCCTGGCCAAGGCAGGAAATACACCAGCTGCCCTGGCACCAACATCTGGTCCCTCTGCATAATTCTGAGCCCCAGGACAGTACCCAGGGAGCAGATGTTGTTGATTTGCTACCGGTACCCACTTGTGGGCTGACGGTGCCTACTTGGGGGACTGGTGGCTTAAAAGCCATGTTGGGATATCTCTGAGGCATATTCTACACTGTCCCCCAGGAGTTCCAGCACAACTGGGCTCTTGTTGCCCATGGGGGTCGTCTGCTTCATAACAGCCTTCCCCTTCCTGTCCCCTGCCCCACCTCCCTTACTGAAATTTTCTAGAATCACCACCCAGATACTCAATTTATGCTTGAATACTTGCCTCACGTCTGCTTCTGGGGAAACCAAAGTAAGGCACACTCTACAGCACTGCTGGAGTCTCCTGGCTGCCCCTCCCCCAGCTCAGAGACCGGCTCCCTGGAAGACACGCGCTGGTTCAGCCCAAAGGGCTCAGCCTCGTCTCCCGACCCTTCCTTTCTTACTTGTTGCACCCCCACCACCCAGACCGTGGTTCCCATTCAGCATGTTGCCCGCTGGGACCTCAAACATTGCTCATAGTCTGAGTTCCCTCCGTTCTGCCCCACTGATTGCAATGGCAGCCTGTGCCAGCATCCACGAAGACCCTTGAGTCTGCTCAGAGCATGTGGCTGGTGCAGCCACAATTTCAGAGTCAAGTCCCAGCCCTTTCCCTCAGCCAGGAGGAGATGCGATGCCCCAGGCAGAGGCAGGGTGGCAAGTGGAAGGACGAGTTTATGAGGCAGACAGAACCGAGCTCAGGTCTCAGCACCACCATGTACAAACTTCTCTGCTTGAGCAAGTCCATCTCTCTGAGATTCAGCATTTTTAGCCTCGAATGACAGGGGGCAGAGAAAGTTAACTGTCCTCTGATTTGTACACCCGCTTCTGCAACAGCCGGAGGGGCCACCCAGGCCCGGGATGGCATTTTTCAGTGCTCCCTGCACTTAGGTGATGGGTTCTCACCAACAGAATGTGAATGGAAGGGATGTGTGTGACTTCCAGGCCCAGTGTGGTTAAGAAGCAGCTGTATCTTCTCCATCATCTCTTTCAGCTTCCTCCTAGATGCAGAGTTCTAAGCCTGGGTCCTTGAATCACCATGTGGAGCGAAGCTGCCTGCCAACTAGAATCACCAGCATTGGAGCATGTGAGTAAAAATATTTGTTAAACTAGTGAATCATGGGGGTTTATTTGTTACAGCAGCTCTCGTTGTGCTAACCAATACATAATCGTATCTCCGTGTTGTAAAGAACCTAAAAAGATAACACAGAGAACCTCTACTCTAATAAGCACTCACTGTACTTTTTACAACTGGGTACTGACCCTTTTTACTTGCATGGTCTTCTTGAATCCTCAAGGCAGTCACATTAACTGCATCTTGAAGCTGGAGAAACCCTAGCACAGAGAGGTGAGGTGACATGGCCAAGGTCACACAGCTAGGAAATGCTAGCTCTGACTCTAAAGCTATTTCTTTACCAGTAGGCTAAGCAGCCTCCAGTGCTTGGAAATTACTTCCCAAATGGGCACCATCTTTGTTAATCTGACCAAACAGACTTGGCCAGGGCCTCCTGCCACCCAGACTGAGCCTTTGTCTATATGGGGCGAAGCGCTGCCCCCCGAGCAGGTAAAGTGGACAGAGGTGCCCCCTCTGGGGTGAAGGGGCACAGGCTGGGTATTCAGCCTCACCAGAGCAACTTCCCCCACCCTGGGCCTGGCACTTGCTCAGGACATAGCTTCACCCCTGAAAACTGATGCCCCCGAGTTACCACTCCTTAGAGATGCCCTGAGTCCTTCTTCAGCTGGACACCTGGCTGGTGGGGAGCCTGAGAGCACACGTGCTGTTGGCGGTTTCTAGAGGGAAGATGCACCCTCAAGGCCATCCCTGCAGCTGGCAGCCCCCCGGGGACCCGGTGAGTGACCCCCTGGTCTCCCCTCAGAGGCCTCGCCAGGCCCCCTGGGATGGCTTCTCAGCTCCTGGCCTCAGCCCAGCCTCCAACAGGGCTATTTCTGGCCAGGCGGGTAATAGATTTCTGTCTCCTTTTTGAGAGCCTTTTGTGTGCCCTCAAACTCAGAGCCAAATGCTCTCCCTCCAATTAAAAAAAAAAAAAGCTGTGTTTCCAGCCCCCATGTGAGGAGGTTTCTTGAAGAGCTGGAGGACCCTGGGGGAGAGCTGGCCCACGGTTTTATTTATGTTAATTGCCTGCCCCTCTTCCTGGGGCTGCACCTCACAAAGCTCCCTTGTGGGGCACCAGTGAAGCATCTAATGTGTGGTATATATGGAGGCAAGGGCTCTGCTCAGCGTTTCCTGGCTCTTGATTTATGAGGTGGGGCTGGGCTTGCTGCCCTGACCCTGCCTCGTCCAGGAGATACAGCCTAGAATTCTCTCTGATGGGTATCCCGGGTCTGGCGCCCTGCCATGCTACTCCAGGAACTCTAGTGAACCTCCACTGTTTCCGCAGAATGGTCGGGAAACCGAGGCACAGTTAGGTCGCTTGATGTGGGTGCCAATTAGGGGAGCTTCTGCCAGCAGTGGTTGTCTTAACTGGGGCCCAACGTTTCACACACCTCTACCCATGGCAGGTTCTCTGGGAGCTGATTAAAAGTACCTGTGCAAGTCACGTCTGGGGCCCGTGGTCTTAGAGGGTCAACAGGCACTGGCGAAGGTGCTCAGGGATCATGTTGAAACTCACAGCAGTTCCAGCTCCACCGGAACCTGGTTGCTGCCTTGAATCTTCAGGGTTGGGGGCCTGTGTGTTTTGCTTTCACTGAGGTCTGAGACATGCCCAGACATGAAAACTGAAAGGGGCTATGAGATTCGTATTGTCCAGATTTTCCGTTTTCTAAATGACAAGGTTGAGGCTTAGAGTGCGATGGAGACTTGGCCAAGATCTCACACCAGAGTGGTTCTGTCTCTTTGTGAGGACCAGAGGAGAGAGGGGTGTGGGGTTCTCGGTACCTGGAGAAGGTACGAGGAAACGGAGGTGCCACTTCACTAGCTTGAAGCCCCCCCAACCTTTGGAAGGCTGGAGTTGGTGCCTGATCCCAGGCTTCCTGCCCAGCCACCACTCAGTCTCAGAAACCCTTCCCCGCTCTCTCCAGGTGGCACAGAGTCCTGCCCTCCAGCTTTGTCTGGACTTAACATCCATAGAGTTGCTCTGCAGATTGTAAAAGGCCCCTGGGCAGGCGGTCTGTGCTGTCCTAGAAGAAAAAGCCACAGCTGCCCTTAGACCGTGTGGGCACGACCCTGGCCTGCCTTTCCCCATGACCCACCCCAACAACCTGGGGACTCCTGGGGCCCCCAGGGACCCCAGACTTCTTTGATCAGAGCTGCATGTGTGTTTGTGTGCATTCAACTGGAATAGACGGCTGGAAGGGAAATGATCTATAATTAATAAAAGATGGTGTTTGATTTAGAATTTCCTTTCAAGTTTCAGAACTTTTGCTCTAATGTGAACAGGCAGCTGTGACCTGGGATAGAGTAGGGCTAGACTCAGAGCCAGACATCCGAGGGCTCCCATCCCAGTCTGGCACGTGACCATGTGGCCCTGTGAATGCCGTCCACCCTCTCTGAGCCTTGGCTTCCTTATCTGTTAAAATGTGGGTCATCCTCTCTCTCCTTCACAGGTTGTTGGGAGTGTGACATGAGATCCTGTGGGTGAAAGTTTCTCAAACACTGTGGGTGCTGGTTACTTGCAGAGCCCTCTCACCCCTCCACAGAGAGATTCTGCAGACCAAGCAGTCTTTTCAGAGAGGCATATTTTAGCTAGACGTGGTGGTTGTTTCATTGTTGCCTAAAGGAACAGGAGTGTAGTCAGGTAAATATTTTTCAGGAAATAGGTATCTCTTATAGTGCTTTTTCTGTCCTCAGACATAGGTGAATTAATGGAGGGAATGAACACTTTCTTAAAGGTATTTTTACTAAAGTCTTATAGACATGCAGAAAAACACACAAATTGCACATGATTAGCTCCATGACTTTCACTAGCTGATGACATCCATGAAGCCAAGTTAAGAAGCTTCTGGAACCAGAACCACCATCCCAGAAGCCCCCATCATGTCCTTCCCAATGCACTCTCCTGACTCTGGCTTTGGAACTTGATAAGAACAGACTCTTAGAGTGTGTGGTGCTGGTGTCTGCCTTCTTTCCTTCAGTGTTGTGTTGGTGAGATCCATCCGTACACTTCCAATAAGATCAGCCCATCCTTGCACATACCCACTCTGTCTGTCTTGTATTTTAGTCATCATGGTGAGTGCACAGAGGTACCTTATTGTGGTGTTAGTTTTCCTTCCTTTGATCAGTAATGAGGTCATTCCTCCTGATATACACCTGTTGGGCATTTGAATATTCCCTTTTATAAAAATTTACTAATTTTTTTTTTGGCTGTGCTGGGTCTTCGTTACTGCGCATGGGCTTTCTCTAGCTGCAGTGAGTGGGGGCGCCACTCTGTGGTGGTACACCAGCTTTTCATTGTGGTCGCTTCTCATGTGGTGGAGCACAGGCTGTGTGGTGCATGGTCTTCAGTAATTGCAGCCTGCTGGCTCAGCGGTTGTGGCTCACAGGCCCTAGAGCTTGGACTCAGTAATTATGGTGCACAGGCTTAGTTACTATGCAGCATGTGGAATCTTCCCAAACCAGGGATCAAACCCATTGGCAGGCAGGTTCTTATCCACTGTACCATCAAGGACGTTGTGGACATTCTCTTTGTACACCACCTATTTAAGTCTTTTACCCCAGTGTCTAGTGGGCTAGCTATCATTTTATTGATTTGTAGGAACTCTTTATATATTTTGGATACTGTTTAGGTTTTTAGGGTTTTAGAAGCCCTGCCTGTCTCCTAGACATTTCACCCAGAGTACATCAGGAGCTCTGATCTTGAGAGACCCCCTGAGTACAAGCATTCAAGAGACATCCTCTTCCCAGCCTGTTGCCGCCACTTCCCCTTCAGAGTACGATGTGGTCATCTGCACATAGAAGCTAGAGAGCCTTGTCCCGGGCCCCCTCCCTACTCTACCTCCCTCTGTGCCTCTTTTTCACTTTTTGGTGTCTACCACCTACGTTCCCTTCCCATGGGCCTTCTGTTCAGCTGGTAGAAACCAAATCACTTTCAGGGTATCTTCTGCCCAAGAGGCTCCACTCCCTTTGGTCAATAGATGGAGGGAAGGGTTGCAGGGGCAGACCTTACAGAATGGCTGGGTCCTTCCCACCACTGGTCACTGTGCCTGAGATCGCACTGTTAGAGCTTCAACCCTCAAGGACACCAGCTAGTGACATGAGGACACGATTCCCATGGTGTAGCAGAGGGTTTGCTTAGTGCTCAGCCCTGACCAGGTCTGTGGTGTCAGGCTTATCCCTGTCTTAGCCTCAGTCTTGCCTGGTTCTGGAAGGGACAGCTCCAGGCAACTCCTCCAGCTCACAATCTACCCTTTAGATCCTCTAACCTGATAGCAGTTGCACATCTCTGTTCGTGAGACAGCAGGCTCACTGTCCCACTCTGTTGGCTCCATCACAGGCCAGGGGGGGAGGCTGGAAGGAACAAAGCTTCCTTGGTGGAATTATAGGCACCACGGTGGGGACTGAGTGATGTCCACACAGGGGGTCCAACCTAGGGGACTCCAGCTGACTTAAGTGGACCAGTGAAAGGATGAGGTCCATACTGCTCTTGGACATCTTTCCAGAGGGTGGATATACATTACTCTCCACTGCCTAATTGTCCCTGAAGAAGGAAACCGAAAGGTCTTGTGGAAGTTATTGCCTTGACATGTCGACTGAGCTATTTCCCCTCCAGGTGGGTGACCCAGGTCCTGTGTATGTTGGGCAGAGACCAAAAATAGCATCCACTGATTTTAAAGCCATGTCCCCCAGAGCATTTCCCTTCTGCACATCTGAGTTCCAAAAGGATATTTTTTAAAGGTTAGGCATCTCCTCCAGGAAAGGCATTTTGTTGTGTTGCCTGAGCAAAAAAATGTCCTTAAAAAGATTCCAATTGACCCTGCCAGCCTGAGCAGGAGAAAGATTCCATCCACAAAGATCAATATGAGGGTAAAATTTGAAACACTTTTAAATCAGTTTTGTTTTTTTTAAATGAAATACATGCTTGAGAGTAAAAATTCAAGTAAAACAGAAGATCTGAATACCCAGCCTAATTTTTTAGGAATTTATGGCAGGAGCAAGCATGTTACCAGCACCATTTCCATAGGTTCATCAGTCAGCATAAGCTAAGTTATGCTTGGTAACAAGTAACCCCGAGATCTAAGTGGCTACAACCACCAAGATTTACGTCTTGCTCAAGCTGCTTGTCCACTGGGGATTGGCTGTGGGTCTGTGTCATGTCTCTTTCACTCTACGACCCAGGCGGACAGAGCATCCCTGTCTGAAATGTCGCTGTCTCCAGGTGGCACTAGTGGTAAAGAATCTACCTGCAATATAGGAGACCAGAGTTCAATCCCTGGGTTGGAAAGATCCCCTGGAGGAGGGGACGGCTGAGCACTCCAGTGTTCTTGCCTGGAGAATTCCATGGACAGAGGAGCCTGGCAGGCTATGGTCCAGGGAGTTACAAAGAGTCGGACGTGACGGAGCCACTAACACTTTCCCTTTCACAGCAGAAGGGAAAGATAGAACTCAGTGACACCAGGCAATGACTCTTAAACCTTCTGCTGGCAAAGGACGTGCATCTCTCCCTCTCATGTTTCATTGGCCAGGATAGAGCTCATGGCCACGCCAGAGGTCAGTATAGAGACACCACATATTTTGGTCAATTATTCAACCTTTCGTCATAGGCAAAGTTCAGAATGATCTTCTGTCTTCAATAAAGGTGCTGGCCCTTTGTTCCCAGCACCCCATGAACCCTTTCCCCCTATAGAATACTTTGTTGCTAGCACATCCTAAGTGTGTTCTGTGGAATGCTATTTTTCCAATGTCAATAAGTGCTGGGAGACAAAAGGTTCTGTGGTCAAGTAAGTTTGGGACATGTTGGGATAAAGAGGTGTCTTTAAGACAGTGGCTCTCAGAATCTTTAATAGAATGTGAATTGTTGCCTTTGAAGAAGGAGAGAGTCAACTGGGCCTACTGCCTGGTCCCTCTAGGCCAGTGTTCCTGACTTTGGCTGCACACTGGAATCATCTGGGAAGATTTGAAAGAAGCCCTAATGTGCAGGCCACACGCTAGACCCATGGCCTAAGCATCTCTTGGGGGTAAGATTCCGTGTATGTGCTTCATAACACTCCCCTGGCAGCCATGGATTCCAATGGCAGCTCACTTCTAGGCGGATGATAAATTTGGGAACTGACCTTGCACAAGCTTGATCTAGCAGCCAACTGATTTTTAGCAGTTTCTTTCATCTACTAAGCAGACAAGCTCGAGCCAGAATGCTCAGGGTGGTTCAGACATATAAGAGGAATATACCTACCCCAAAGAAACTGATGATCTCATGTTGCAATGCTGACAGAAAACTTCTACTATATAATTGGCAGCACAGGTGACCTGGTGTCTCTGGGAGGAACTTAGAAGTGCAGGGGCCTGGAGTCCCTACCAGACATGTGCCGGAGTAGCCCCAGATTCGTCTCTGAACTCCAAATGAAACCAGTCTGTTTCTATGGCCTTTGCCTCTAAGGAAACACTGGACTCTTCAGTGACGTCACTGGTGTCTTTCAGTGCATCCTAATCCATCCTGCTGAGACCCCTGTAAGTTCTCAGACTTATTGGATCATAAACCTTTTGCTGGAGGGCATGGAGCACTGGTGTTCCATGGACCCCTTGGCCTCATAGAATAAGCTTGTGTGGAAGTGTATAAGGAGAACTTGGAGCCCACTCAAGGAGACATTCTTCTTCTCTTGAATGGTGCCACCTTGGCACTCCTCTCTGGCAGGAAGGATGAGATGTCACCTCCATGGGATGATTTTGACTGAATGCTTGGCTGGTTTAAATGCCCGTTTGGCTGAGCCCTGCTCTGCTAGAAGGGATTCCCAGGTGCCTCGGTGGTAAAGAACCTGCCTGCCAATGCAGGAGACACAAGAGATGCAGGTTTGATCCCTGGGTTGGGAAGACCCCCTGGAGGAGGAAATGGCAACCCCTTCCAGTATTCTTGCCTGGGAAATCCCGTGAACAGAGGAGCCTGGTGGGCTACAGTCCATGGGGTCACAAAGAGTAGGGCAGGACTGAGTGATAGAGCACACGCATGCTCTGGTAGAACAGGAGAGTATTAAAGACGCCTTCGTGCCAGACTGAGGCACTATCCTCAAGGCGTCAGAAACGTTGAACAGCCAGTGGAAAAGCAGGCTCCAGTCTCTGAAGCGTTTTGTGCTCAGATTCCTCTCGTCAGTGATCTTTAAAAATGTGACTGGAAAGAGTGAGAAGGGAGTGCGTGTAGACGCTGCGGTGGGTGGATTCTGCATAAGGTTCAACCTGGACTCCACCCCGGGGGGGGGGGGTGGTATCCTCGTGGTGCCAGGGCTCCAGGGTCAAGGTCATGCCCTTGCCCCTCAGACATCACCCCAGCAAGCATCACGTGCACCGAGCGGTGAGCCCGTGATCTGCTGTTCCATCTGACTCCCCACCCACCGTGCTGAGGTCCCCGAGTCAAGGGTGCTGCTCGCTCACCCGGGCACCCCGTGACCCAGCGCCATGTCTGGCACATAGTTCCTGCTCAATCGATGCTGACAACACAGTGCAGAGACGCCTCCAGGCTCCAAGGACCCCTAGTGAACTTAAGGCTTCGGTTGCCACGTCTGTTTTCAGGGCTGAATTCAGATAAGCTCCAGGGAGGCAGGATGAGCTTTCAGATTCCTTTGACGTCCACATGAGAACATCAGTGCAGGTTTAAAGATTAACAGCTTTACTGTGGCTCCAGAGGAAATAGAAAATTAAGGCCTCTGTTTTGGGTTGCCGAATGGAATTGGTTCCCTTTATGCCTCTCTTTGGAAGAGAGAAACATTTCCATCATCTCAATTTATAAAAAGCAGTCGTAAGGCCAAGAAGAGATAAGTGGAGTAATTTCAGAAACCCTCAATTTGGGCAGTTTCTTAAATCCTCAGAGTCTGAAATTGCTGCACATGAACTTTTCTGCAAGCATCGCATTTCCTGGGCTGGTTGTTTCTTGGAGAGATAATTGGGCAGGTTGAGGGGGCCTAGGGGGCTGTAACCTAGGGGGATGGGGCAGGAAAGCAGGGGTGGGGGCTGAGTGTGAATGGCAGGCTAGGATATAAAGAGCCTCCCCAGCCAAGATGTTAATGCATGAGGATTACATGGGATCACCTTAAAAACACATCTGTCCATGCTTTCTCCCCTCCCCTCAAGTTCATGTTCAGTAGCTATAGGGTAGGGAGCTACTCGGCAAATGAATTTAAGCAGGCGATGACATCATAGTGTAGGATGCTCAGCCACCAGAGTGTCCTGGCACGGTCATCAGAGTCCTGCTCCAGGCCCTGCCCTGATCTCTTAGCACACACCTGCCTGACTTCCACCTGCCAGCCCTGCGTCCCTTTCTTGAGGACACTGTTGTGCCCCAGAGCCATGCTTCCTCATCAACAGCAGCACAGAGCACCAGGGGAACTTACATCTCCTAAGAACAGTCCTGAGCCAATGCTGATAGGAAGCGGGTATAAATACCAGACGGTACTGCCTTTCCAGGGCCATGTACGGATGTGAGAGCTGGACCACAAAGAAGCTGAGCCCCGAGGAATTGACGCTTCTGAACTGCAGTGTTGGAGAAGACTCTTGAGACTCCCTTTGGACAGCAAGGAGATCAAACCAGTCCTGGAAAGGAAACCAACCCTGAACATTCATTGGAAGGACTGATGGTAAAGCTGAAGCTCCAATATTCTGGCAACCTGATAGGAAGAGCCGACTCATTGGAAAAGACTCTGATGCTGGGAAAGATTGAGGACAGGAGAAGGGGACGACAGAGGATGAGATGGTTGGATGGCATCACCGACTCAGTGGACATGAGTTTGAGCAAACCCTAAGAGAGAGTTAAGGACAGGGAAGCCTGGTGTGCTGCAGTCATGGGGTCGCAAAGAGTTGGACTCGACTTGGCTACTGAACAATAACAACAGATGGTAAAGAATCTACCTGTGATGCCGGAAGGAGACCCAGGTTCAGTCCCTGGATTGGGAAGATCCCCTGGAGAAAGGAATGGCAACCCATTACAGTATTATCTCAAGAATCCCATGGACACCGGAGCCTGGTGGACTACAGTCCTTGGGGTCGAAGAGTCAGACGTGACTGAGCGACTAAGCACTCGTAAATAACCCAGCTCCCTCATCCATCGGGCAGGAGAGCTTGGGGGTAAATGTTTTATGCTGTCTCCCAGAGGTTCTTGGCAGGACTGAGCTCCAGTTGCCCATGGGGGTCACTTGCTTGATGGTCTGGCTTCCTTCGCTGTCTGTCTTCCTGCTCCCTAGCTGTGTTTCTGGGCCTAACCTCCCAAAACAACTTGCTCAGAAACCCTTGGCTCAGGCTGCTTCTGGGAGCACCCAAACCACACAGTCAGTGGGAGCTGTAAGACCTTGGACAAGTGGCTTCAGCCCTCATGGTTCAAGTTTCCTCATCTGTGAAATGGGGATAATGTTACCTGAGCCACCAGCAGGTGTCACAGACAGGAGGCCTGAGGACCGGATGTGGCCTCCAAGTAGGTTTGATCTGGTCTCCAGATAGTTTTAGGGCTTCCCAGGTGGTGCTAGTGGTAAAGGCAGGAGACATAAGAAGCACAGGTTCAATCCCTTGGTGGGCAAGATCCCCTGGAGTAGAAAGTGGCAACCCACTCCAGTATTCTTGCCTGGAGAATCACATGGACAGAGGAATCTGGCAGGCTACAGGCCATGGGGTTGGAGGGAGTTGGACAAGACTGAAGTGACTTAGCATGAACAGGTAGTTTTAAAATTGTTTATTGTGGAGTCTGTGTCGTGCATTCCAAAGTATATGATGTTTGTTTAAAGATTCATATAATAAGCATCTACATACCAACCTTCTAGCTTTGGAAGTAAACCAACCCCAAGACTGCTGCACCCCTGGATCCTCACTCCCCAGCAACCCCCAAGAGGTCACCACTGTGATGAATTTTGTGCACATCATCTCATCCTGTAGTCAGAGTTTTACTCTCGATGTAAATGACACACTGTTTAGTGTTGCGTTTTCACAAATTGAGATGCATGCATGTATGTCTGCTGAGTCATATCTGACTCTTAGTGACCCCATAGACTGTAACCTGCCAGGCTCCTCTGTCTATGGGGATTCTCCAGGCAAGAATACTGGGTTTGATCCCAACCCAGGGATTGAACCTGCGTCTCTTGAGTCTCCTCCTCTGGCAGGCAGATTCTTTACCTCTGCGCCTCCTGGGATTTCTCATCAAAACCCATCTTTCCAATCTCCTGTAAGGAGGGTCAGAAGACCTAACCAGGCTGGAGCCACATCCCCACATGGTAACAGTTGTCAGCTCTGAGTCATTGGGGATGGACTGGGAAGGTGGTGTAGGAATCCGCAAGGACCCCTGGTCCCTGGAGCTCCTGCTGTCTGCTCCCTGGACTCCGCACGCCTTCATTTACCTGCCCTCTATTCCCCATGGACGTCTGGGCTGGTGAATTCTCACCGCGAGAAATGCTGCAATGAGATAGCCCACGGGTGCCCTTTGCAGAGAGCCTGGCAAAGGAGCATCAGCTGCTCCTTAATCACAGCCTCTATCAGTGACATCCTGGGAGGCAGCCAGAATCAGCATCCTTGTCTTGAGGCTGACGAGGTGACATGATAAGGCCAAGGCCACTCGTGTGGACTGCGGTTGGGTCAGGACCCCTCACAGCCCTGGGGCAGGGGAAGGGAAGAATGCAAGTCCACTGAACCTCAACCTTGGGGATGGGGGTAGGGGGCCAGGCTGAACCCCTCCCCCGACCCCCGCGCCTCACATGTGCACCAGCTGAGCTCTGCTCCTGCCACTCCCAGCCCAGGCCCACCTGCCTCTCACATAACCCTCACTTGGAAACCAGAGGCAGAGGTGGGTGGGGAGACCTGGGACCAGGTCTGAGAATGAGTGGCTCCCACCTCAGCCTCCTGAAGAAGCAGGAAAGGGATGCACCAGAGTTCTGCCTCTCCAAGCAGGTCTGCTGGCCTCGCTGGGCATGGAGGTGGACACTGGGGCCTGTGAATCATCGCCAGCGGATGGAGCTTTGTTTGGCTCGCTGAGTCCCCAGACCAGGGGCCGGCCGGAGAGAGAGGGCTCTTTCCTGAGGGGCTGGACTTTCCCACAGGAACAAAGTGGGGCTTGTTAGCTGGGCATGAATCTTGGCGTGGGGCAGCCCGGGCTGGGCTCAGCGCTGCCAGGCGGAGGCCCGGCGATATCAGGCAAATTCCGCCTTCCCCACAGCTGGGGCTGACAGCAGGAAGCCCCAGGGAGGCTCCTAACAAAGGCAGAAAAATGGGCCACGTTTATTCATTCACTGACCAGCCCGGGCCTGGCTGGCCCACGGGGCCCTGTTTCCATGGCAATGGGCAGCCTTCAGAGCTCCCGGTTGGCTCGTCCGTGACCACTGCCCCCTCTGTTCCCGCACACCCCAGGCACATAGGAACACAGCATCCCGTGGCTCCCCCAGTACGGCCTTGCTCCATGGTGTCTGGGAGAACATGGGCCAAGCCAAACGTGAATCAAGGGCTTGTAAACAGTCAGGAGAGAGCCTGTGTTGTGTTCTGAAAGCTGAACACATGGCCAGTCTTGCGTGAGTGGGGTGGAGGTAGTGGTGCAGATCCCTGTGCTGGCCAAATACCTGCTGTGTGTGGGTCAGGGATGGTTGGCCTCTCCAGTCTCGTTCTAATACAGCACAAAAAAAAAAAAAAAAAAAGAGAGAGAGAGAGATTTGTTCTATCCTGAGACCTCCCAGAAGAACTGTCATGGACATTGGGTTTTGAAGGATGTGTAGGAGTTTGCCAGGCAGGGAAGGAAAGTGCATTCCAGGCAGAAGGACGAGTTTTGAGACCTGAAAGTGTATGGTGTGATAGACAGTAGCTGAAACATTTGTTTTTAACTGGAATGAAGAAGGGATGTAGCTGGAAATGAGGCAGGAGTGAGGGCTGGGGAGCCATGTGATATGACTCAGGATGGCAGGCCCTCTGCTCCCCACTCACTGCCCAGAAGGGGGCCCGTGGACTGACTCTGAGTTGTGAATTCTGCATATTGGCCTCTTCTCAGACTGGTTTTGGCAGTGGCCTAAAGAAGAAATGCCAATAATGATATCTCACAGCTATTTAGGACAAAAATAGGAAGTGGATAGCATAGGGGGGCTTGCCCAGTGGCTCAGTGGTAAAAATCTTCCTGCAAGGCAGGAGGCCCAGGAGACGTGGATTTGATCCCTGGGTCGGGAAGATCTCCCGGAGAAGGAAATGGCAACCCACCCCAGTATTGTTGCCTGGAAAATTCCAGGGGCAGAGGAGCCTGGTGGGCTACGATCCCTGGGGGCACAAAGAGTCGGACACGACAGAAGCGACCGAGCAGGCACATGCTGGAAGATTGTGTAGGAGGGGGTGCCCTCCTGTCTCGCACCACAGCAGACACAGCTCAGCCATCACAGCACGCTTTCTGGTCTGGCTTGACCTCAGCTTCAGACTCCTTCTCAGTGATCAGGGAGCCACTGCCAAGCAGAGCTGACACCCAGGAGAACAACTTGGTTGTCCCTATTCCATCCGTCTGTGTTCTCCAAACAGCTCACTCACATCTGAGACTTGTTTTTTGCCCCATTCATCAGGGCAAGTGTAGCTGTTGTCATTTCCCAGATGTGGAGACCACCCTTGTAGCTCAGGGTGAAGAATCTGCCTGCAACGCAGCAGATGTGTGTTTGATCCCTGGGTCGGTAAGATCCGCTGAAGAAGGGAATGGTAACCCACTCCAGTATTCTTGTCTGAAGAAATTCACAACTAAAGGAGCCTGGTGGGCTACAGTCCATGGGGTTGCAAAGAATCAGATGTGGCTGAACGGATTTCTACACCATTGTAGCACACAGCAACTTAATCACGGAATAGAGGACAGGAATGGAGGGATCTCAGCTCTTACTCCATTCAGGATGTGTTTGGAAGGCCCACTGCGACCAAGGCGGTGGCATTTGAGTAGATTGTTCTTCCCTTTTCCCCCCGGAAGCCCACCGAGTCCCAGCTTCCCCTGTTTTAGCCAGGACGCGAGTCCACTGAAGTCATCCAGAGATCTGAGGCATCACTAAATCTGGCCATTCCCTGAAGTGCCCGGCCTCCCAGGCTTCCTGGAGCATGGATGACGCTATGATGGCAAATGTGCTCTGACAGCTGCTGATGGAGAGGCGGGCAGAGTTTGTGCAGCTCTGTGGGCCAGAGGGGGCTGCTCGGGGAAGCTCCCCAGGCTGGTGGCCGAGGCACCTTGAGAGCAACGAGGGCAGCTGAGGGGTGGGTTCACAGCCCCCAGTGACTGCCGATCCTGGGAGCGGGCACGCATGACCCAGCCTCCTGACTTTTGCCTGTTTGTTTAGCTGAACTGAGGGAAGCCTCATTCTTTGAGCCAAGCCCTGGCTGGGTGCTCCACTCTCTCCTGTTCTTCTCTGACTCTCCTCCACACTCAGTGAGTTGGTGTTCAGTCGCTCAGTCATGTGTGCCTCTTTGTGACCCCGTGGACTGCAGCACACCAGGCCTCACTGTCCTTCACTCTCTCTTGGAGCATGCTCAAACTCATGTCCATAGAGTTGGTAATGCCATCCAACCATCTCATCCTCTGTCAGCCCTCTTCTCCTCCTGCCCTCAGTCTTTCCCGGCATCAAGGTCTTTTCCAGTGAGTTGGCTCTTTGCATCAGGTGGCCAAAGTATTAGAGCTTCAGCTTCAGCATCAGTCCAGTGAGTATTCAGGGTTGATTTCCTTCAGGATTGACTGGTTTGATCTCCTTGCTGTCCAAGGGGCTCTCAAGAGTCTTCTCACAGCACCACAATTGGAAAGCATCAGTTCTTTGGCGCCCAGCCTTTTCTATGGTCCAACTTAGAGAGTACCAACTGACGGCATACTGCCTGGATCTGTGCCCATCACCTGCTCTCAGGTATCTCTGTCTCACCTGCTGGGACTCCCACAGGCACCTTCCCCTTGCTGCCTTCAGCAGTCTGAATGGGACTGTCTCACTGCCCCCACCCCATCTTCCAGCCTTGCCTTCTTCCCCATCACCTCCAGGTCAATACTTCCCCAGACACACCTGCCCTGCTCCTGCCAGTTGGCATGGCCAGGTCCTCAACCTCCTTCTCTACTGGGTACCAGGAGCTCCTCAGACACAATCTCACCCCAGCTTTTCTTGATCTGGCTGTGTCTCAGAAATTGCCACCCTTGCAGTAACAAATACCTGCGTTAGCTGCCGGGTGAAGTGACAAGTGCTTATCTAGCTCTCACTGTCTTCAGGCACTGGTAGGTGACTTTTTCATTCTGTGTCATGCTCAGGGGAGCATGTCTGGCTTGTGAAACTTCATATCAGGAAAAAGAGCAAAGAGGTTTCATTTCGGCTGTCAATGCTGATTATCTGGTGATGTCGACTTCAGTACAGTGTGGATGTATGGATGTATGTCTAAGGCAGCTGTGGATTCGGTAGGGAGAAGTTCAGTGATCAGCTATTCATGTCTCTGGGGCACAGGAGTGGCTACTGGAGGTCCATGTGCCATAGATTTCATTTCTCTGTTTCTATACCATGGAATGGCATCCGGTCCCATTACTCCATGGCAAATAGAGGGAGAAACAATGGAAAGAGTGAGAGACTTTATTTCTTGGGCTCCACAATCTCTGCAGATGGTGACCGTAGCCATGAAATCAAAAGACGCTTGCTCCTTGGAAGAAAAGTTATGACCAACCTAGACAGCATATTAAAGAGCAGAGACATCACTTTGCCAACAAAGGTCCATCTAATCAAAGCTATGGTTTTTCCAGTAATCATGTATAGTTGTGAGAGTTGGACTATAAGGAAAGCTGAGCACTGAAGAATTGATGCTTTTGAACTGCGGTGTTAGAGAAGACTCTTGAGAGTCCCTTGGAGTGCAAGGAAATCAAACCAGTCAGTCCTAAAGGAAATCAGTCCTGAATATTCATTGGAAAGACTGGTGCTGAAGCTGGAGCTCCAATATTTTGACCATCTGATGCGAAGAACTGACTCATTGGAAAAGACTCTGATGCTGGGAATGATTGAAGGCAGGAGGAGAAGGGGATGACAGAGGATGAGATTGGATGGCATCACCGACTCGATGGACATGAATTTGAGCAAGCTCTGGGAGTTGGTGATGGACAGGGAAGCCCGATGTGCTGCAGTTCATGGGGTCACAAAGAATCTGACATGACTGAGCAACTGAACTGAACACAATGGAAAACATGGGAGTTTTTGTAAGTCCCTAACTGTGTAAAGCAGACAACAGAGAAAAGAGACTGATGTCTCCGAGGAAAGGCTGCCTGAGGAAGGGAGGAGGTGAACTTCTGGGGTCACTGCACCCCCTGGGGTCTGAGGTATCATCTGGACCAGATCGAATTTACTCAGATGTAATAAAAAAAAAAAGTTTGATTCTTTCCTGTGCTTTGGTTCCCCTTCTTTAAAATAGTTGATTCTGTCAAACTAGATCTGGAAGATCCCTTCTGACCCCCAGTGTTCCTAAACAATCACATCTCATAGGTGTAGAATCTTCCTGGGTGGCTCAGTGGTAAAGAATCCGCCTGCCAGTGCAGGAGATGCAAGAGACACAAATTTGATCCCTGGGTGGGGGTGATCCCCTGGAGAAGGAAGTGGCAACCCACTCCAGTATTCTTGCAGGAAGTCCCATGGACAGAGGAGCCTGATGGGCTACAGCCCACGGGGTTACAAAGAGTAGGACATGACCGAGCAACTGCACACCCAGCAGCATATGTGTGGGATGCATTACAGCTCCCAGCCTCCTCTCACATCCGCCAGCTCGTCTGTACTTCATAAGCAGCCCGTGATGCGGCCATTCAAAGGGTGAGAAAGCTGAGGCCCAGAGACCTTCCGTACTTCTTACCCAAGGCTGGGCCATGTCTGCAGAAGAGTTCCTGAGCTCAGGTCTCCTGGCTCTAGTCATTCTCCTTCTGAAAGTATACTTGTACATTTCCGAATACTTGGGACATGTAGGTTATGTTTAACAGTTGCTTGGGTGATTCTAGCATTCACCTAGGGTTAAGATTATTGCTGAAAGGTTAGTTTTATGATTCACTTCAGAGGAGGAAGTAGAGGCTCAGAGAAATTCAGCGACTTGCCCAAAGTCACACAGCTGGAGGAGAGTGAATCCCATGCCAGGCAGGCTGACTGTGTAACTGTGGGTTTATCATGGTCCAGGGACTCTCATATTATCATTTCATTTCATGCTGTCAACAAGTTGGTTCTTTCTTAATGTCGTCTTGTTTATTTTTGGCTGTGCTGGGCCTTCATTGCTGGACAGTGGGAATTTCTCTAGTTGTAGTGAGAGGGGGCTACTCTTCCCTGCAGGGTGCAGGTTTCTCGCTGAGGTGGCTTCTCTGGATGTGGAGCCCAGGCTCTGGGGCGCTTGAGCTTCAGCAGCTGTGGTTCCCGGGCTCTACCGCACAGGCTCAACAGCTGTGGCAAATGGGCTTAGTTGCCCAACAGCCTGCGGGATCTTCCTAGATCAGGGATCGAACCTGTGTGTCCTGAACTGGCAGATGGATGCTTTACCACTAAGCCACCAGTGAAGCCCAACAAGCTGATTCCTTAAAAAAGAAAGAAACGGAGGAGACTAAATCAGAAAGGTTGAATGAGCAGCCCAGAGCTGCAGAACGAGCAAAAGGCAGCAAACAGTGGTTTCTGCCCCGATTAGATTCGGGTGCGTACGTGTGCGCTTGTCTTCACTCATGCACTGGTTCGCTTAAGATCTGTCCGCTTCACTATGCGTCAGTTTTACCTGTAAAAGAGCGTGAGCTCCAGCCATGCTTCACAGCAGGGGGAGAGAGACCTACAGCGCATTTTGAAGTGCTCAAAAAAAAAAAAAAAAAAAAGTCTGGGTGAATAGAGGAAGAAATAAATGGATAGATATGCAATAAAGGTGGTGAGTCTGGGGGTGTTTCCTGGACAGTTCCTCCAACTTGTATGCATGTTTCAAAAATTTCATAATAAGATATTATGTGGAGCGGAGGCAGCTAATAACTTGGCATTAGACTGTGAGCTCGGTGAGAACAGGGACCTTTGCCTAGGTTGTGACTGCTGAGCCCCCAGCGCCTGGAATAGCGGGATGAAGCAGGTGTTCAGTGAAAAATGGCCGATTGGCATGTGGTGATAGAATATCTACCTTGTGTCTGTAAATCTTAAACTAAGCACTTACCTTATAGAGAGGACTTGGTGGTGCCTGTGAAGCAGGAGGGTAAGGAGGAAGAACGTTGGGCAGAGTTGGGGGGGGTGGGCATGGGTGGAGGGCTCTGCCCAATTTCTGTGCGTGAGCTCAAGCTCCCCTTTCCCCTGGGAGAAGCAGTAAGCGCTCCTCGCCCCAGAATCACTTTCCCAGGAGCTGGGCGTTGCACGGGAGCATGCTGCCCTCCTGTGGCCAACGTGAATATTGCACTAGTGTTGGAAGGGCCGCTGCCCCTCGAGCCCCATTGGGCAGTACTCAGGGGGCCACAGACACCGGAAAACCAACGCTGAGTCCAGAGGGGCTGCATCTCTGGGCCTGGGGCTACTTGTTAGCATGCCCTCTATCAGTTAATGGTTCTCCCAGTGGGGGGTGTGGATCTCCCAAGACTTCACCGCCGTCCTGAGGTTTGGGAGAACTGACTGATATGTGTTGGCAGCCCTGTCTGCTACCACTTGTCCATGGCCTGTCTGATTTGACCATCACACTGACCCTGCCGGGAGGGCAGCATGATGACTCAGAGAGCTCAAAGCCACACAGCCAACTCGGGGCAGGGAAACTGCCTCTAGGAATTCCAGATTACGGCAAGAAGGCACCAGCCTTCCCCTGCTGCGATTCAGAGGACTCCAGCTCTGGAAGGGGCAAGGAGTCAGGGTGGTTTGAAAAAGCCCCAGTACTCACATCTACACCTTCACCTGTCACCCAGACACCACAGGTGGGCTCTTCACCTGCCCCTCCCATGTCTTGCTGGACCCAGCTGTGTGACCCTGGGGAAAGTTACTTGACCTCTCTGAGCCCTGCCTCAGAGTGTCCAATGGGAATGATCATGCCTTTACCTTTTAGGATTGTCATATAAACAACCGAGTGAGCGTAAGCAGAGCGCACGTGCTCAGAAATTCCCCCACTGCACTCGCCCCCCGACTGCAGCTTCCACGCGGGCAGAGATTGTGTGTGTTGTATCTACTCATGCAACCCCAGCATGATGAAAGAGGTCAGTTCTCCGAGAAGAGCCAGGGCAGAGTTAGGAGTGGGGTCTGTGCAATCAGATGCCTGAGTCTTGGTCCTGGCACTGAGTGAGCTTGACCAGACAGCTAGCCTAAGGCTCAGCTCCTCCTCTGTAGAATGGGGAGGACTGTAACTCTGCAGGGTGGTGCAGTGAATGGGAATAAAGCACCTGGAGCATAGTAGATGCCCGGATAAATACCGGCTTGGTCAGATGGCCGTAGCATCAGAGGTGGTCGGGGTGTGGCCACAGCTCTGGGGTTTGCAGAAGCCCTGTGGCTCTCATGTGCAGCCTCAGGGCAAGCCGCCCTCTCGCGTGGGCACTGGAAACACTGCAGCAACACTCTCATTAGTGGAGAAGCCCCGAGCACGGCTGAGAACGGAGCCGGCCGCCGCCAGCGTCGGGCGTGGGCATGAGGGGCCTGGACAGGGTCTGGTCCCTGCCTGTGACGGCTAATTTTGTGTCGACTTGACTGGATCACCAGGCGCCCTGATTAAGCATTTTTTCTGGGTATACGGTGCCTATGGTGAGGGTGTTTTTGGGTGAGATTAGCATTTGGATCCGTGGAGTCAGTCAAGTAGATGGAGATTGCCCTCTGCTGAGGGCTTAAGTAGAAAAGAAGGTGCAGGAAGGAGGGATTTGTCCCTTTTCAGATTCTCACAGCTTGAGCTGGGCATCTGGTTTAATCTCATCTTCTCTAGACCTCAGACTGGGGCTGTCCTCATCAGCTCCCTGTTCTCAGGCCGTCAGACTCGGACTGAACTACACCACTGGCTTGCCTGGAGCTTTAGCCTGCAGATGGCAGATCCTAGGGCTTTCAGCCTCCATAATTATGTGAGCCAATTTCTCATAATAACCACCCCCATTCCTTCTCATTCACTTGCTTGCTCAGAGATAGAGATAGACAGATAGATAGATATACCAGGTTATATATATATATATATATGGACAGAAATGGTATGGACCTAACAGAAGCAGAAGATATTAAGAAGAGGTGGCAAGAATATACAGAAGAACTATGCAAAAAAGATCTTCATGACCTAGATAACCACAGTGGTGTGATCACTCACTTAGAGCCAGACATTGTGGAATGCAAAGTCAAGTGGGCTTTAGGAAGCATCACTACGAACAAAGCTAGTGGAGGTGATGGAATTCCAGTTAAGCTATTTGAAATCCTAAAAGATAATGCTGTTAAAGTGCTGGACTCAGTATGCCAGCAAATTTGGAAAACTCAGCAGTGGCCACAGGACTGGAAAAGGTCAGTTTTCATTCCAATCCCAAAGAAAGCCAATGCCAAAGAATGTTCAAACTACCACACAATAGCACTCATTTCACACGCCAGCAAAATAATGCTCAAAATTCTCCAAGCCAGGCTTTAACAGTACCTGAACCATGAACTTCCAGATGTTCAAGCTGGATTTAGAAAAAGCAGAGGAACCAGAGATCAAATTGCCAGTATCCACTGGATCATCGAGAAAGCAAGAGAGTTCCAGAAAAACATCTACTTCAGTTTTATTGACTATGCCAAAGCCTTTGACTGTGTCGATCACAACAAACTGAAAAATTCTTCAACAGATGGGAATGCCAGACCACCTTACCTGCCTCCTGAGAAACCTATATGCAGGTCAAGAAGCAACAATTAGAGCTGAACATCAAACAACAGACTGGTTCCAAACTGGGAAAGGAGTATGTCAAGGCTGTATATTGTCACCCTGCTTATTTAACTTATATGCAAAGTACATCATGTGAAATGCTAGGCTGGATGAAATCAAAATTGCCGGGAGAAACAGCAATAACCTCAGATATGAAGATGACACCACCCTTATGGCAGAAAGTGAAGAGGAACTAAAGAGCCTCTTGATAAAAGTGAAAGAGGAGAGTGAAAAAGCTGGCTTAAAACTCAGCTTTCAAAATACTTAGGTCATGGCATCCAGTCCCATCATTTCATGGCAAATAGATGGGGAAACAATGGAAACAGTGACATACTTTATTTTGGGGGGCTCCAAAATCATTGCAGATGGTGATTGCAGCCATGAACTCAAAAGGCGCTTGCTCCTTGGAAGAAAAGCTATGACCAATCTAGACAGCTTATTAAAAAGCAGAGGCATTACTTTGCCAACAAAGGTCCTTCTAGTCAAGGCTATGGTTTTTCCAGTAGTCATGTATGGATGTGAGTTGGACCATAAAGAAAGTTGAGTGCCAAAGAATTGATGCTTTTGAACTGTGGTATTGGAGAAGACTCTTGAGAGTCCCTTGGACTGCAAGGAGATCCAACAAGTCCATTCTAAAGGGAATCAACCCTGAATATTCATTGGAAGGACTGATGCTGAAGCTGAAACTCCAATACTTTGGCCACCTAATGTGAAGAACTGACTCATTGGAAAAGACCCTGATGCTGGGAAAGATTGAAGGGAGGAGGAGAAGGGGATGACAGAGGATGAGATGGTTGGATGGCATCACCGACTCAATAGACATGAGTCTGAGCAAGCTCCGGAAGTTGGTGATGGACAGGGAAGCCTGGTGTGCTGCAGTCCATGCGGTCGCAAAGAGTTGGACACGACTGAGCAACTGAACTGAACTGATATGCACACACACACACACACATACATACATACACACGCGCACACACACACACACACACACACACACACATATAGATGGTATAACTAGCTCCTCCAAGAGAAAAGACTTCCAGGGCTGGGTCTCTAGCCTTGGGCAGTGGGATAGTGCACTAGTCAGGATTCTCCAAAGAAACAGAGTCAATAGACACGTCTCTATCTGTTGCCATCTGTCACATAGATGTGTATGTACATAGATATGTTATGTAAATAAAGCATAAACATACAGACAGGGTATCCTGTCCATCCGTGTCTGTATATACACTCTCTATCTGTGTGTCCCATTGGTTCCGTTTCTCTGGAGCATCCTGGCTAGTGCGCTACCTCACTTCCCAAGGTCAGAGACCCAGCCCTGGAAGTCTTATCTAGGAGGTGCTAGTTGCATTCTGAATGAGCACAAAGAGAAAAGCAAGACTCAATGCAAAAGAAAGACTGTCATCTGCATGAGTGGAATTTTCGACCTCATCGTGCCTAGAGGAGGGGACACTCAGAGACAAGTCTCTGCATGTTATGCCTCTCATAGCATGCAGTGGGATGAGACCCAGTGCCAGACACTCAACAGCACCCCGCAGGCCCCTGAAGACCAGTACTGGTGGCTTTGCTTTGAGACATGACTGTCTCTTGTGGGCTCAGAGCGGCCCCTGTCCGCAGCGCTAGGTCAGCAACTTGTGTGCTTGCCCTTGACCTCTTCAGCATTTCTCTCTCTCTCAGCCGTACTGTGATTCTAGCCTCAGAGGCCCAGCGTCAGGGTCCAGCCACCTGGCACTGCTGTGGCCACCAGTGCCTCCTAGCTTTCCCTGCACTCACCACTGACTGCTGCCCAGCGATGAGCTCCAGAAGGGACTAAGCTTTATCCAGACCAGAACCAAAGAAAATCTGGGGGCAGTGTGGGGTTTCATAAGTTGTTCGACCGGCAAGGAACCTGGACAAGCACAGCAAGTGCTCCTTATGGAACATAAACGACTTGCTGGTTTTTACTTAGCTTCTCTGTTGTAGGCTTTCTAAAGGGAAAGGGGGAAAGGCAAGATAAAGTGACATACAAAGAACTTTAGAATCTAGCGTCTTTGTGAACCACTGCTCTGGGACTATTTTTAGACAGGGATATCTGTGAACCCCCAAGGGTCCAGGACTGCCCTCTGAGGAGCACTCATCATCCAACAGGCCCCAAAATCTTTTTGCGCATCTGCCTCCCCTTCAGAATGTGAGGCATCTTCTCAGAGTGACTTTGATTTCACTTTTCTGAAGCTCAGTTTTCTCACCTATACTATGGGCAGAGTAGAGGACCCATGGTGTCTAGAATCAAGTACACACAGAACCCAGAAGCCAGCAGTGAGGAGGAATGATCCATGACGTAGTTGGATCTGAGGTTGGAATCTCAGAAGGAGAGCCGTGACAACCACTTTTCAGCTCCACGGTTCCGCTTTTTAGTCTCCACACCCCCCAGTTGCAGGGCCCCGGTGAGGAGGAAAGGGGTCCAATCCTTAATCCTCAGAAGGGGTTTGGGGGAAGGAGCCTTCTTCCTCCTGCCTTGCTGGGCAAGCTGAGCACCTCCCAGCCTCCTGCAGGCTCGCTGCTCTCCAGGGTCCTGACCTGGCTCTGGCGTTGGTTCCCTGCCCTGGAGGCCGGCTCCTCCACCCAGGTTCCTGACAGCGGGTCTCAGGGCTCGGGGGCAGCTCTGCCACACCACCCTGAAATGCATTCAGAAACCTAATAATCGGCTTTAAACCCAATTTTTAAAACCTTGTTTTACTTTTCCCTGCCAATATTTAAAACTGACATAGTGAACAAATGTTTTCAACATAGGTCTGGAACTTTTAAACTTTCTGTTCTTAGATTGCATCTGCTCACCGAGTCACATATTCTCCTCTCTTATCTGTCTCTTCTCCCTTTCATCTTTCACTCTCTCTCTTTCCCCCTCTTTCTCCTTTCTCTTTCTTTTCTCTTTCTTCTCAGAATGAATATCCACTTCCTCCAGGGGCAGAAAGAATCACATTCTAATCATCTTCTTAAAAAAATGATTCTCAGTGACTTCACTGTATTCAGTCTGGATTTGAACTTGAATAATCCTACATTTCTTCAGACTAGAAACACTGTATTTCTCCATAAGCTTCCACGTTATTAGATCATCGTCACGCCCATTGGAGCTGAAACAATATGACTTGGAATGGCTCGAACCCACTTCCTACACCAGATGCAACTCAAAGTGGAGGAGGTTGATTGCAACAGCCATTCCTTCAACAAGTATATGCTGATCCGCCACTCTGTACCTGGAATCGCTCTAGATTCGGAGACCGCAGCTGTGAATGAGACCGACGCAAATCTCTGCCCTCAGGGAGCTGACATGTGTCCCTCAGAAGGAAGGCAGTGTCAATATGATCTGCTGCTGGATGAAGCTGCGAACGCACGTAGAAGAAACACACCTCCTTCTTCAAAACCAACAATAAGATGCTCCCAGACTTCCACAGAGATCTCGAAGGGTGAAGTTTCAGATTTCCATCTTGGTGGGTATAAGAGGCACCCAGGCTGTGGGCCTCTTCATTAGAGGGAAGCGGGTGATGTGACTTAACCCCACCATGAGACATTCATATGTCTCATGGAGACAGGAGAAAAAGCAAGGGGGAAAAAGTTTCTTTCTCCAGAACCCTTTGTTCCAAGACGGGGGGGGGGGGGGGGGGAGGGTTTGAGGCCCCTGGGGCTTTCAAGGGATCTGCTCTGAGCCACATCACAAATTTGCTTGAAGACAGACTAGTTCTTCCCTTTAAATTCACATCTTCCTAAATTTCCATGTGTTTAAGATGTCTAAAGGGGATATCCTTGCTGCTAATACTTGTGGTCAATTCCCAGAGCCACTCCCTGGTTCTGTGTGTGTGGTTCTGAAGTGGTCCAAGCCTGCAGGAGGGTCTTTGGCCAGAGAGGATTAGACCCACATGCTTTGGTCTAGGAATACCAATTCGGGACATTTATCCTATGCAATGACTCAGAAATAGGGAAAATGCTGGTATAATGGGGAAACACATTTATAACAGTGTGAATTAGAGCTGTGGAAGGCCAAAGACTACTATATGAATGTCTCATGGTGGGGTTAAGTGAGTTGTGATATATTAATTTAGTGGGATATTAAATTTATCACTAAAATGATAAACATAAGGTCTCAGCAGATTATAAATGTCTAAAATGCTCAGTATCAACTCCTACTGTTAATGGCATGGAAAGCACATTCTGGAGAGAGAAGTGGGTTCTCTGAGATTGCTTGCGGGTCTGGAACGGGGCAAGGACTGGCCTCAGGGTGACTCACAGTCCAGCTCCCTTTCCACCATTCTAGAATCTTCCAAAGGGAGAGGCTTATGCCTCACTCAGAAAGTGAGTTTGAACTGGGGGAGGTCACGCAGGCAGGACATTAAGTGCCATAAATTCAGGGACATTAAATACCATCGAGAGATGCCGAGAATGTCCAGCACTTCCCAGGTCCTCCTCCAGTCCTGTTGACTCCAACTAATAGGGAACTCCCAGGTCTTATTTTCCTCCCAGCTTTACTGAGACATAACTGACAAATAACACTGTATGTATTTTAAGTATACAGCACTTTGATTTGATATACGTATGTACTGGGAAATGGTTACAGGCTAAGTGATACATGTCTTAAGATCTCTCTTCGCTAACTTCCAAGATCCAGTGCAGCACTGTTTACGGCAGTCACCGTGGGACAGGCCTGACACAGCGTCTCTGATGTCCCTCTGAGCTCTTTTTCCACAAAGAGCAAAGGAGGTGAGGGACATTTTAGCCCAGAGCCCCCAGCAAGTGACAGCCTCCATCTAGAATTTAATCCCTTTGTTTTCATTTTATTTTTGCGGTTGCGTCTCAATTATGATTAGTCGCCCAGATTTTCTATTTCCGGTTGCATTATAAGATCTCTTTTCAAATAACCTTGCTTAAATAAATAGATGAGTTGTTTCAAGAAACATACTGACTCAAAGCGTGTAAAGGGAGTGTTAAGGATGTAGCAAAAGCTGGGAAGTGGATCCAGAGTTGGAGACTTGTGGGAAGCCTTCCCCCAAGCCGCCTTGCTCCAGAACATCAGTCAGCATATACAGGGGTGGTGAGTTGAGAAAGGGGAGCTCCAAACTGTCCGTGCACATTGATAGCAATTATGGGAAAAAAAAGTTCTGCTTCTGGTTGGTGGTGAAAGGAAAACAAAGGTGATAAGCTTCATAAGCAAGGGGAGGTTTTTATTTTGTTTAATTTGTTTTAAAAGATAGAGGCTTGGACGTGTTTGCAGCCCGAGGGGAGAGATTCGCTAGAGAGGGAGACATTTATTCATCCCTGCATTCATTCATTCCGTGGAGGTATCAAGTCCCTACTTTATGCCAGGCATTCTGCGAGATGCTGCAGGTAGAGCAGTGACCGAAACCAGAACAGGCCCCTGCTTTCAGGGGTTTTCATACTCGTGGGAGAAGACAGCAACAAAGAGATACACAAATACATTGTGTGTCCAGTGGTAGAAAATGTCATGAGAGAAAATAAGGCAGGGAAATGAGATAGTGAGTGATGAAGGCTGGAGTGTTGTTCTGTGATGGTGGTTTGAGAAAACCTTGCTGATGAGGGGTGTGTGTGTGTGTGTGTGTGTGTGTGTGTGTGTGTTAGTCACTCAATCGTGTTTGACTCTCTGCGACCCCATGGACTGTAGCTTGCCAGGCTCCTCTGTCCATGGAATTCTCCAGGCAAGAATACTGGAGTTGGTTGGCATCCCATTCTCCAGGGGATCTTCCCAACCCAGGGATTGAACCTGAGCCTTCCTCACTGCAGGCAGATTCTTTACCATCTGAGCCACCAGGGAAGCCCAAGGAATACTTGAGTAAGTCCCCAAATGAAGGGAGAGTGAACCATGGGAGAGCTGAAAGGAGAGGCCTCCAAGTGGGAGGAATCTACGTGCAAAGGCCCTGGGGTAGGAGTGGGGTTGTGGGGAGGGCAGCAGGAGAGTCAGGGGTCCTACGGGGCTGGGTGGGATCATGTCAGGACTTCAGATTTTACAGGGAGTGAAATGGGCTCCAGTGGAGGGTTTGGAGCAGATAGATATTAATGCCTGATTGTCATTTTCTGTGGAGAACCTTGGCTATCCTGTTAAGACTTCATGGCAGTGAGAGAGATAAGTAAGGCAGCTATTCAAGTGTCCAGACCAGAGTCCCAGGGACTCAGACCAGAGAAGGAGTTGCTGAATATAAACATCATATAGACAGGAATGTGAAAATAATTAGTGGGGTGATGAATGGAAAGGCAAGGGGCTGCAGAGGGCAGGAAAGAATGAGATGAAGGGACTGAAGTGAGGCATATGAGGAGTTCACCTAGAAAGGGAAGGGCGGCAGGGGTGGAGGAGACACAGCCCACTGAGGCTCAGAGACATGTAGGGTAAGAGGTGAAGGAGAGTGAGGATGAGCAGGCAGGACCTCAAGTGCCTCCAGGAAACAGGACCCAGCACTTCATGGAAATAATGGCATGGGAGGAGAGATGCTTAGACAGAAGAAGAACAAATGCTTCCTCCCATACATTCCCTCTCCTGTGGTAAGCCCCAAGAGGTCAGGCCCTTCCCTGTGGGTGCAGCACTGACCACTGAGCCCCAGTAATGGGCCGGGCTTACAGTGGGCACCCAACCAGTTTTTGAGTGAATGAATGCATGAAATGGATGGAAGGAAGGTTGGATGGAAAGAAGGGTAGGGGGAAGGATGAATGGAAGAATGGATGAAAGGAAGGGTAGGTGGATGGAGAATGGATGGGAGGTCAGATGGGTGGAAGAAGAGATGGAAAGAAGGATGGATGGGGACTTCCCTCGTGGTTCAGTGGTTGAGAATCTGCCTTCCAATGCCAAGGACATGGGTTCGATCCCTGGTCAGAGAACTAAGATCCTACATGTCACGGCAACTTAGCCCATGTGCCACAACTAGAGAGCCCAAGCACCACAGTAAGACCTGATGCAGCCATATATGTCTGTCTGTCTGTCTGTCTGTCTGTCTGTCTATCTTTCTATATAGAAGGATGGATGGATAGAAGACAGAAGCATAATATGCTAGAATCAGAGTTAACACTCCTAGTTCAAAGTTACTTTGAAATGAAAGAATGCGTGAAAGAGTAAAAAAAAAATTTTTTTTTTTCTTGAGTAGTGCACTTGGGAATAATTTGAATCAGATTTATGGATGAAAACCAATTTATAGGTCAAGGTTTCCTTGGAGGGTTGGAATTAGAGCAGGAGTTGGCATCGTGGAGGGATGTTTTAATCAAGCTGCCTATCCTGACAAGTGCAGCTCTTTATGCAGTATGGGGTTGGAAAAAAGTCACACTATTCTTGGAGTTAAGGAATCTGGGTTCTGGTGAAGCAGTTGCTCTCCTTAAGCAGGTAGAGAGCTCAGGGCTCAGTCTGACAGAGCTCAGTGCCCTGGAAGAATATAGGCTGGAGAGAGAAGTTGTCGGGCTTATTTGGGTAGAATCAAAACTTTCAACCTAAGTTGAGCCATATGATGAACAATCTTTTTCTCTCCTCCACTTGGGCTTATTTCTTCTGTATCTCATTCCTTCAAGATGCTCCTAGCAGGACTTCCCTGGTGGTCCAGTGGTTAAGACTTTGCCTTCCAAGGGGGTGTGGGTTCCATCCCTGATCAGGAAACTGGGATCCCTGGTGTGGGATCCCATGTGTGTGTGTTAGTCACTCAGTCGTGTTCAACTCTTTGTGACCCCGTGAGCTATAGCCCACCAGGCTTCTCTGTCCATGGAATTCTGAAGGCAAGGATACCGGAGTGGGTAGCGATTCCCTTCTCCAGCAGATCTTTCTGGTCCAGGGATTGAATCCAGCTCTCCAGCATTGCAGGCAGATTCTTTACTGTCTGAGCCATCAGGGAAGCCCTCACATGCCTTGGAGCAAATATCCCCAAAAAGCATGGAACAGAAACAATGTTTTAATGAATTCAATAAAGACTTTAAAAATGAGAAAGTGAAATTGCTCAGTCGTGTCCGACTCTTTGTGACCCCATGGACTGTAGCCTACCAGGCTCGTCTGTCCATGGGATTTTTAAGGCAATAGTACTGGAGTGGATTGCCATTTCCTTCTCCAGGGGATCTTAAAAATGGTCCACATCAAAAAAATCTTTAAAAAAAGATGCTTCTAGGAAACTAAGCTAATCAGATGGTCTAATTGGCATCAGTAGCCGTCTGTAAAATTGTACCTACCTCATAAAGGTCATTGTGAAGATAGTAGGTGTTATTGAAGTGCCAAGAACCACAACTAGCATATACCAGAAACTCTTGTGTTTCTATGCTAGCAGCTATCTTTTTTTAATCATCATTATCATTATTATTATAGTTGGGTTTTAGAAAGCATGTTCTATCTAATAGGCAGTGTTTTTGTGTAAATAGAAGCAGGATTAGACTGCAAGTCAGACTAAAGTGTTAATGGCTATTAGGGAATCAGTCATTCCCCTACTTTCCACCACTTACATTGAAGGCATTGAAACTAGGACCCAAAGAAAGGAAGTGACTTGATCAACCTGGAACAGACACCTGTTTCGAGGTGACACTTGTGCTGGGTTTGGAAGGTAGAACAGATATTAGTGCAGGAGAAGAGGGTCACAGGCAGAGGGAAGAGCGTGTATAAAGGCATGGGAATATAGGGTTCTTCAAGCAGTTCTGACGCATGGGGCAAGGGTGAGGCTTGGAGAAAGATGAGGCTAGAGAGGGGAGATGTAATACTAAGTCCCAGATGCCATTGTTGCTGAGCATTGTGTGCTGGATTTGGGAAGTGGGAAGGCAGTGGGAAGCTCCTGAAGAAACTGGACCCAAACTTATTAGCGGCAATAAATCATAGTGGCTGAGAGCATGGACTCTGGAGCTGTACTGTGAGTTCAAATGTTGCCTCTTACCCTCACTGACTGTGTGACCTTGGGCAAGTTACTTCACCTCTCTGGGCATCAGTACCCATCTGTAAAATTGCACCTACCTCATAAAGGTCATTGTGAAGATAGCAGGTGTTATTGAAGTGCCAAGAACCACAACTAGCATATACCAGAAACTTGTGTTTCTATGCTAGCAGCTATCTTTTTTATTATCATTATCATTATTACTATTAGTTGGGTTTTAGAAAGCATGTTCTATCTAATAGGCAGTGTTTTTGTGTAAATAGAAGCAGGAGTAGACTGCAAATAAGACCAGGTGTGCTAATTCAGGTGGGATGGACTAGATTATCACCGAAAAGCCAAATCCAGCCTGCTGTCTGTTTTTATAAATAAAGTTTTATTTGGAACACGACCACACCCACTTATTGACATTCTGACTGCTATTGCCTTTGTGCTACACCAGTACAATTTAGTTGCAGCATTATCTGGCTCTCAAAACGGAAGATATTCGCTATCTGGCTCTTTACAGAAGCGTGCTGAGCCCTCAGGTCGCGCAGTTCAGCTTTGGGGCAGCGTCAAGGTTCTGTGTGCCTCCAGCACCTTCAGGAGGAACTGCCATCCTTTTTAGACTCAGGACACACCTAACTCTACCTTTCCCAGAAGAGTCATCCCGAACAGATGTGCAAGGTGTTTAGATCCTCCCAACTCAATTTCCTCTCTGATTAGTTTGTACTGCTTTACTGTTTTTTTTGCAAATTAATTCTTGCATCTTCAAATCTGTAAAGGAAAAAAAATATTGAGAGCAGCCCATGACCTTTCTGGCAGTTTTCAATTTCTTTCCTCTTCATTTTTAGCTTTTATTACCCCCAGGATAGCATCTAATTATTTCCTGAATAATCACGTCTCCCGGGTGCTGAGGAAATTTGAGAAGTTTGCTCCCTATTATGTCTTCCAAATTAGTTTCTCTTCAATTTTGGTGCACTTTCTTTTGTCTTTTCATCTTGGTTCAGCCAAAAATAGCCTCTCAAATTGAGTGCTAAATTCTTCAGGATTTCGTTCACTTCAATTAACTTTCCTCAGGACTCTCGTTGGTTTTATAAATGAGGTCTCTGCTCACTGGGATCTTGGTCCTAAGCCACTGGGCTGCCTTTTCATGTCAGCTTTGCCCCTTGTCTTCATCCTTGTGAAGGATGGGGTTGGGGAGAGGGGAAGAGTGGGAGGAGGTGTAGAAAGAGGCAGGGAATCTGGTGTGTCTGGACTCGGTGGCTTACGGGCTGAGGCAAGTCGACCTTAGTTTTTCCACCTACAAAACTGGAGGAGATGCCTACTGCCCTGGAGAGTGTAGCAGCGTCAGCGTGTTCGATGATGGGAGCTGGGGAGCAAGTGTAGGGGCGTTAGCTCTTCTGCAGTGTCTCTGAGCCCCTGTGAGGGCCACCAAGGTCCAGGCCACTCTCAGATTCTCATAGTCCAGTGATCAAGTGCTTACAAGCAGCTTCACTGGCAGGAGGAATTCAGAAAGCAATCAATGATTCTTTGTTACTGTGATATCATCTGTGTAGTGAAATGCTTTTCAACTTACAGATTGCTTGCATATCTTTTATGTTATCCCCAGCCTTCTGGAGTAGCCTGAGCCAAGGCATTGACCCATTTTACAGATGAAGAAACTTAGCCAAGATGGATTGTTGCCCAAATATGTTGCCCAAGATCACACAGATAACCAAGGCAGAGCCACTTAAAACACTGAATCTCACCTCTTCTTTTTTTCTTTTTTTAAACATGAGCTCCACTTCTTCCTTCATTAAATTTTTAGTGTCCAAGTGGAGAGCATTGTCTTAAGAATCTTTCTGCTGGGTGTGTAATATTCCATATTCCAATAGTCCAAAAGCCAGGACTGGCCCAGTCTGAACTAGGAGTCCAGGCACCGGAGCCTCACTGGACATGAGGCTTCAGCCCAAGCTGCTGAAGGCCAGAGGCTAGGTCTCGTTTATCTGCCCACGCCCCCCACTCCAGCTCCCAGCATGCCTGAGGCTCACTCCAGGGCTCAGAGAACACCCAGTGAACTCCACACAGGAAGTCGAGGAGACTGGGTATGGGTCTTGGTTCTAGCACTTCTTCATGGGTGACCTCACACTAGTCCCTGCACCCTTGGGAGCCTCAGTCCTGCCATCTTTTAAATGGGAGCAGTGCCCATTCCATAGGCTGGCAGCAGGGTTCACATAAGGGGATGTGAGAATGTATCTGGAACCAAATCTGTGTTCAGTAAACCCCAAACTCCCTTCCTCTCTGTTGGCCTCCTCTTCTCATTCTGTCTTCCTCTCTCTTGCCTCCCACTTCTGCCTGGAATTCCGCCTTTAAAGCCTATTTCCCATCACTCTTATTTCCCCATATTTTTTGACTGTGTGCAGCATGTGGGATCTTAGTTCCCCAACCAGAGATTGAACCTGTGCCCCTTGCAGTGAAAGCTCAGTGTCCCAACACCTGGACCACCAGGAAAGCCCCTCTCTTTTATGATCCATTGAACAGGACTTTTCCCAAGAGCAAGTGTTTATAAAGAGGAGGGAAGGCTAAGGATGGGGACAGGACCCTGCTAAGGGAGAAAAAGGGCCAAAGACATGGCAGAGGGTCAGAAGTCAGCATTCCCTCCACAAGTCCACTGTGGACCAGTCCTGTTGGTGGGGGTGATTTCCCTCTTTCCGCCCCCCTCTGTCTCCTTTAAAATTATAAAACTGTTTATGCTGCTGCTGCTAAGTCACTTCAGTCGTGTCTGGCTCTGTGTGACCCCATAGTCGGCAGCCCACCAGGCTCCCCTGTCCCTGGGACTCTCCAGGCAAGAACACTGGAGTGGGTTGCCATTTCCTTCTCCAGTGCATGAAAGTGAAAAGTGAAAGTGAAGTCACTCAGTCTTGTCCGACCCTCAGCGACCCACTGTTTATAAAGGATGACTAAAGAAGCGATGTATGGAACTGGTTCTTACCAGACCTTTAAAAAAAATTTTTTTTTTCAAGAAACTGTCTTTTCCTCCAAGATTTGTATTGGTGATCTGAAGAAGCTTGTAAGACCCAGAAGCCTCTGTGTTATTGCAGCTTAGAAACTCAGGCCAGGATCAGGGTTCAAATCCCCACTCTGACTCTTCCTGGCTCCATGATGCTGGACCAATGACTTTACCTCTCCGTGCCTCAGTTTCCTCATCTGTAAAGTGGGGGAAGTGATGGTTCCTAGGTCACAGGTCAGAGAGTGAGCATTAATGAGATAATGTGTCTCAAAGTCCTATAACAGTTCTGGGCAATATTAATCATAAAATAAGAGTAGGATTTCCCTGGAGAACCAGTGCTTAAGACTCCACACTTCAAGTGTAGGAGGCGTGGGTTTGCTCCCTGGTCAGGGAAGTAAGGTCCCACAAGCTGCATGGTGCAGCCAAAAAAAAAAAAAAAAGAAAAGAAAAATTAAAATTTAAATAATGTGGATGGTTTAGCCGCTAATTTGTGTCCAGTTTTTTTTGCAACCCTATGGGCTGTAGCCTGCCAGGGTCCTCTGTCCATGGAATTTCCCAGGCAAGAATACTGGAGTAGGTTGCCATTCCCTTCTCCTGGGGATCTTACCAACCCAGGGATCGAATCCACAACTCTTGAGTCTCCAACACTGGCGGGTGGGTTATATTACCACTGATCCGCCTTAGGAAGCAGCCACTCTGGATCCTCAGTCATTTCCTGCTGGGAGTCTCTCCAACCACGGGGGACCTTCTTGGCACCTGCTGGGCTTCCTGCCTGGAGTCTTAAGCCTCCCTGGGGACTTGTGAGTTGTTTGGAGAATCAGATGTGCGGGTGATTTTTCTCAGGTGAGGATGGGCAGTGGCAGCCTTGGGTCATCAGCTCGCTAAAGGCCACTGTAGTTCCCAGACCCAGGCCCGAGCTAGGGGGTACGGAGCTGGAGCCAGGCGAGGTGGCTGCTTGGCCCGGCCGCTGTGGTGGCACCTAGCGGCACTGGGTGGCAGGCTTGTCCTGCTTTTAAGGCCACCAGTGTCCCCACAGTGTCCCCACAGTGGAGGAGGCTCTGCTGGCGTGGCACTGCCCTTCCACTTACCACGCTCATCCGCTGCCCTGCCCTCCCCCGCCTCTGTGCCCACCCGGGGGGGCTCAGGCTTCTCACTTCCTGAGAAAGGCTGGGACCTGTAAGAGCCCTCACCACCCGACAGGCATGGGCTCACTTAGCGTTCGGGGCTTTAATCTCATCCCCTTGCCACCAGCTGTGCAGTCCAGGGGGGCAACCCATTTCGGAGCAGAAGAGACTAAGGCTCAGAGAAGTTGGGGCGCTTTCCCAGCCAGAGGAAGAACCCAGGTCCGACTCCAGAGCCCACGCCCACAGGTTTCAGAGTTTCTGAACCGGGTCATGCCCCTTGTTCACTGGCCTTGGCTCCCAGGGAGTGAAGTGGCCAAGGGCTGAATCCACGGCTGCAGGATGGGGTCTGCACGTCCTGAACATATTCAAAGGGACTGGAATTCGACGTCACCATTAGTTTGCTTGCAGGCCCCTTCCACCAGTCGTGGGACTCTTGAGGCAGAATCACACCTGGTTCACTTCGGGCCTCAAGCACAGACCTGGAGTTGACACCCGAGCCCCGCTCCTGCAGGTGCCTTGGAACATGAGTTCTCCAAAGGGAGCCAGGGGCTTCTTGGAGTGAAGCGGACGTTCTCCTCTGGGGGGACCAAAGGAAGCTGTAGGATAACCGTGGTTTGAGCTCCAACTGTGCGTCAGGAACTGTGATGACACCTTTCATACGTCCTAGGACACATACACCACCCCCCTCAAGGCTGGGGTCGCTGTCCTGTCTCAGGGATGAGGAATCTGAGGAAGGCGCATATATGCAGGAGCAGGAATGGGAGAGGGCGGCTGCCTTCCACCCGGCCAGGCTGCTGTTTCAGGTCCTGCTAACTCTGCCCACAGTCCCCGAGGCTTGAATCTGGGACGGGTCCCCAGTCCCTCCCGGTCAGGTCATTCTGAGCTGGTTCATTTTGGACTTTCCTCTCCGTCTCCCAGGGAGATGTGCCTGTCTGTCATCCTGGCACTGGGCACTGTTTCCACTTAGTGCCAATTCCCATCATCTCCATTGAGACCCCATGGCCCCTCTGGGAGCTGACAGTCCTCTGGCAGGGTGTGTGATCCCAGCTCCGGCCTCTGCTGACACTCCATCTCTTGACATGCCATCTCTTACGCTGGTCGGCCCAATCCCATCCCAGCAGGACAGGGTCATGTCAGAAGCCCAGCTCCATAAATCATGTGTGTGGGGCTTGGAAAAGTTTGGGGCCAGCCCACCCTGGCCAACCCTAGCCCCAAGATAGTCTCTACAAGCCCCCTCCCCACTCTGGGGGACTAAGCTTTTGCTCCAAGTCCTGTAGTGAAGTCCGTCTGTGGTCCTCTCCCTCTATGGGCACCCCCAGACCCAGGGCAACAGCCACCCCATGCTCTCTGACCCCATGTTCTGACCTCCCACCTGCCCTCCATCACCACGGGCCTGGTCCCATCCTGGGAGGCACCCACACTTGGGTCCAGCCGACTCCCCATCCCTGGGCCTGCAGGCACACAGACTTGGGTTCCTAGCCCAGGTCCCCTGACTGCTGTGTGACTCTGGGTAACTCAGTCCCCTTGCTTAGCTGAGCCATCATCACATGAAAAAGAAGGGCCAGTGACTCCTACTTTGCAGCATGGGTGAGAGGATAGGCATAAAATCGTCCAGCTAGCACTCATGCTTTCCTCCGTTGGTGGCAGCGTTCACTCATTCACGATTACTGAGCATCTCCTATGAGTCCAGCCCTGGGAATACAGTGCTGAGCTGAGCCCAAGCCTGGTGGTTGTGCCTCTGCGTTCCCTACACTCTACTGAGAGAGATTACAATAATGGACACAGAGCGAGTCCTGCAATGAGGATGGTGACTAGTGCTCCAGGAAAGGAGAGCAGGGTGTGGGGAGAGGGCTGGGGGGAGTTTCTTCATGGGGGTGTGTGAGAAGGTGGCCTTTGAGCAGAGACCTGAATCATGTGAGGAACCAGCCATGCAGGTCTCTGGGGAGGAGGGAACGGCTATGCAAAGGTCCTGAGACAGGTCTTACCTGGTGCACTTGGAGGGCAGCAAGGAGGCCAGCGTGTCTGAGCACGGTTTGAGAGGGAGCACAGGGGTGGTGCAGTCAGTGAGAGTGGTGGGGGCTGGACCAAGCGGGAGGCTTGTTTTCTTCCAGGGGTAGTGGAGAATGGGAGCGTTGAGGAACAGTGCCTGTTACTGGTCTGTACTGAGTCAGCAACAGCTCCACCCTCACCACTGCAATGGCCTGGGAGGACGCAGGTATCTGCAGGTGAGGAGGGGGAAGCCAGGCAAGCTCCCCAGGGTCCCGGCCCCCCAGCTCCTCCCACCTCCAGATAGTGCTGGTTCCCAGCTTCTGGCTACGTGGGAGGAGGAGGAGGCAGGCTGGCGACAGGCAGGGCTCCACCCACCTGTTCAGATCCTGGGCTAACTCAGCTTCAGAGAGGAAGCTGGTGAAAGAGGAGAAGAAGAGGTGAGGGAGGTGGACAAGGGGGAAGAAGAGGAGGAGGGGGCCTGGCGGAGGGAAGCATCAGTGCATCCGCTTTACTGGAACGAGATTTCAAATCCTGTGCAGCACTCATACTTGGGGGAAACTAAGTCAAAACCCTTCTGGACCCATCAGTCTTAGATGCCCACAAGTTTTAATAGCTGGAAACCAAGTAGTTTTAGAAGAAGAAGAAGAAGGAAAAAAAAAAAAAACCTGTCCTAGTTCTGAAATTGGCTCCCAAGGCTCTGCTCAACAGTTATTAAAATACTGACACGAAGCTCCGGGCCCTATATTTATCATCACGTCACTAAGACAAGCAGAGGCCTTTCCATGGAGTGTCAGCTATGGTGTGTTTCAAGGTCAGATAACTCAGTTTTATTAAGGAAGAGTCCGATTTGCCAAAGGAGCAGGACTGAGACTCAGGCGTGGTCCTCAGACCCTCCTGCTGCCTGAAGTGCGTGGAGGGATTATGAGAGGTCCAAGAACCTGCTGAAGTCACAGACACGGTGTTTCTAACTGGGTGGTTCTTGTAGTGAGAGCCCTCAGCAGCAGCCTCTCCTGGGCACCTGTTAGCAGATGCGCTGCCCTAGGCCTGCTGAGTCGCGCACTCGGGGGCTGAGGTCCAGGCATCTGTGCTCTGACAGGCCCCAGGATCCTGATGCATGCTCTGGTTTGACGGTGGCGAGGGCTGAGCTCTAGAAGAATACAGTGGCAGAGAGTGGGGCCTTGGGAAACACACTGGCCGGGGCTCAAATCCCCGGTGCTGCCACTTAGTTGCTGCATGACCTCGGTCAGGTCACTAACCTCTCTGAACTTCTGTGCCCCTATCTATGAAACGAAGTCACAAAAAGCTTGAGGCACTGGGGGGATTTTTAATCCAACGATGGTGGCAGATTCAGTCTTCATCAGAGAAGAGTCCTAATGATAATGATGATAATAATGTTTTTGAAGAGAGGAGGTGTGTGAGCAGAAGTGTGAGCAGAAAGACAACTCTGTAGACTGGGCTGAACACCTGAGTAGCTACTGCGAACGTTACCGGTGGTCAGGGCCGTGGTTAGAGCGGCAGCCAGGAGAGGTGTGTGTGTTTGGGGAGAGGGGTCCTAGTGAAAGAATTGTCAGAAGTCAGGTGCGCAGGGATTGCAAGCAAGTTGATTCACCCAGCAAATACTTCCTGAGCACCTGCAATGTGGCAGCCCTGCTCCAGATGCTGGCTGTGTGGATGGCAGAGGCCTTGCCCTCGTGGGGTTCGTGCACCTGCAGGAGATGAAGGCAGTGAGCGAGCGGGGCGGGGAACACACTAGGATCTCAGTGCGTGGTCGGAGCCACGGAGCAGGCTGAACGGGGAGGTGAGGCAGAAGAGGATGTGGGACAGGCAGGGTGGTCAGAGCCGGGGACGATGAGCGGAGACCTGAATGACAGGCAGGAGCCAGTCGGGACAGGGTTCTGGGGGCCGAGCAGAGGGCAGGGCCGTGCACAGGGTTGAGCATGTGTTAAGTGAGCAGGAGGAAGGGCAGCAGCCTGGAATATAGCTCCGAGGGTGTCCGGGACACCATGATCCTCTATGGAAGCGCTGTGGTGAGGAACTGCCGGTATAATGAATGTAACCAAGTCTGGCACAGGCCAAGCCCCGGGAAATGTCCACCGCTGCCCTGAGATGCTAGCTCTGTACCTCCTGGCATCGTAGGAGTCCAGCCAAATATCAAAGTCAGCTTGGGCACTCTTAATAGAAATAGAAGTTCTGAGGGCTTTAGACCAATATCAGGTGTTCAAACAGGAGGCAGTGTCCCTCAAATAGCAAATATGGATTGAGCCTACGTAAGGAGGACAGACTTGGGGGACATGGGAAAGTGCAATGCTCTCGTCTCCAGTGCACATCCCAGTCCTGCTCTCACCAGCTTGTGGTCCCCCCAGTCTCCTCTGTGATGGGCAGAGACGTCCAGCACTATTCGAGCTTATAAAATACTGCAGGGTTGGCCACCAGAGCATGCACTGTGATGGGATCAGAGCTGAACTTTGAGATGAGTGGAGACCTTTGGGGGATGGAGCAGCAGGGAGAAAATGGGTGCAGACCACGTGCAGCTGTAGACCCAGTGCCTGGAAGGTGATTGGCGAGATTCCCTCCTTAACTTCACTGGGTCTTAGTTTCCTCATCTGTAAAATGGACACAGTCTTGGTGGTAGTTGTGAGGATTACATGACATAGTATCATACAGTTCTGAGCACAGCACCTGAAACAAACCAAGACTCACTAAATGATTGTTGTTGTTCAGTCACTGAGTCGTGCCCGCCTCTTTGTGACCCCATGGATGGCACGTCAGGGTTCCTTGTCCTTCACTATGTGCCAGGGTTTGCTCAGACTCGTGTCCATTGAGTCCATGATGCCCTCCAACCGTCTCATCCTCTGTTGTTCCCCTCTCCTCCTGCCTTCAGTCTTTCCCTGCATCAGGTCTTTTCCAATGATGTCGGCTGCTATCATTAATATCAATATCATTGTTATCACTACTATAGCCAGCAGGGGAAATTATGTCCCTGGGCTGCCTGAAGGGACTCACTGGGCTGTGATACTTCTGAGTATAGGACCCTGGAAGAGCAGGCTTCTGTCAGCCAGGCCTCAGTTCAGTTCAGTTCAGTCACTCAGTCATGTCCAGCTCTTTGCGACCCCATGGACTGCAGCACGCCAGGCTTCCCTGTCCATCAACAATTCCTGGAGCTTGCTCAAACTCATGTCCATTGAGTTGGTGATGCCATCCAACCATCTCATCCTCTGTCGTCCCCTTCTCCTCCTGCCTTCAGTCTTTCCCGGCGTCAGGGTCTTTTCTAATGAGTCAGTTCTTTGCATCACTTGCCAAAGTAGTGGAGCTTCAGCTTCAGCATCAGTCCTTCCAATGAATATTCAGGACTGATTTCCTTTAGGGTGGACTGGTTCGATCTCCTTGCAGTCCAAGGGACTCTCAAGAGTCTTCTCCAACACCACAGTTCAAAAGGATCAGTTCTTCAGTGCTCAGCCTTCTTTATGGTCCAACTCTCACATCCATACATGACTACTGGAAAAAGCATAGTTTTGATTAGATGGACCTTTGTTGGCAAAGTAATGTCTCTGCTTTTTAATATGCTGTCTCAGTTGGTCATAGCTTTTCTTCCAAGGAGTAAGCATCTTTTGATTTCATGGCTGCAGTCACCATCTGCAGTGATTTTGGAGCCCAAAAAAATAGTCTATTTCTTTCCATTGTTTCCACACCTATTTGCCATGAAGTGCTGGGACCGGATGCCATGATCTTTGTTTTTTGAATGTTGAGTTTTAAGCCAGCTTTTTCACTCTCCTCTTTCACTTTCATCAAGAGGCTCTTTAGTTCCTCTTCACTTTCTGCCATAAGGGTGGTATCTTCTGCGTATCTGAGGTTATTGCTGTTTCTCCTGGAAATCTTGATTCCAGCTTGTGCTTCTTCCAGCCTGGCATTTCACATGATGTACTCTGCATATATGTTAAATAAACAGGGTGACAATATACAGCCTTGACATACTCCTTTCCCAATTTGGAACCAGTACGTTATTCCATGTCCAGTTCTAACTGTTGCTTCTTGACCTGCATACAGATCTCTCAAAAGGCAGGAAAGGTGGTCTGGTATTCCCATCACTATAAGAATTTTTCACAGTATGTTGTGATCCACACAGTCAAAAGCTTTGGCATAGTCAATAAAGCAGAAATAGATGTTTTTCTGGAACTGTCTTGCTTTTTCAGTGATCCAATGGATGTTGGCAATTTGATCTGATTCCTCTACCTTTTCTAAATCCAGCTTGAACATCTGGAAATTCTTAGTTCACACACTGTTGAAGCCTGGCTTGGAAAATTTTAAGCATTATTTTGCTAGCCTGTGAGATGAGTGCAATTGTGTGGTAGTTTGAGCATTCTTTGGCATTGCCTTTCTTTGGGATTGGAATGAAAACTGACCTTTTCCAGTCCCTTGGCCGCTGCTGAGTTTTCCACATTTGCTGCATACTGAGTGCAGCACTTTGACAGCATCATCTTTTAGGATTTGCAATAGCTCAGCTGGAATTCCAGCACCTCCACTAGCTTTATTCACAGTGATGAACACCAAGGCCCACTTGACTTTGCACTCCAGGATGTGTGGCTCTAGGTGAGTGATCACACCATCATGGCTGTCTGGATCATGAAGATCTTTTTTGTATAGTTCTTCTGTGTATTCTTGCCACTTCTTCTTAATCTCGTCTGCTTCCATTAGCTTCAGCCAGGCCTAGACAGATCCAGAAGCCCAGGAGGAGAGGGCAGGGAGCTTTGGAGAGCCCCCAGCAGGTGGCAGCAGGAGACAGAAAGGACCTGAACTGTGGTCACCTCCTCCTGGAAGACTTCCCAGATTGTTTTGGGTGCTCCCAGAGCCCCTTGCACTTACCAGTTGTGAGACACAGATTCTGCTGTGGTGTAGTACTCTGTCCGTCTATCATACTGAGAACTCTTTGACAGTAAGGCCTAGGAATGACCCAAGTATGTACTTCCTAGGTGAGGTACAGCCAGCTACCTAGAGAGCAGTGATTGCTTGAATGGATGAATAAATGAACAAAAAAATAAAGAATTAATGCCTAAATGAATGGGAATAAGTGGCCTGGCTAGTCCAAGGGGGAGTAAGTTTGGGGTGGGGCCAATAGGGAGGTATCATGCCTTTCCCCTGAAAGGATCTTGGCTTGAGGCAACTGCACATCCTTTCTTGGACACAAGGGGGCGCCATCACTGCGGTCCCCACATTGAGAGCCTGAAGGACTCAGAACACTTCCCAGTGAAACTGACCTGATGCTTAAGTCAGAAGGGACCCAGTCCTTCTAGGGCGCAGATTGTCAGTTATAAGAGGAAGAACTTGCTGACAATGATAGTCAGCTTACCATGCAGGTGGTGAGCTCTGCATGGCTATAGGTGTGCAAGTGAAGAAGGCTGGCCTCAAGCCGAGGTCTCTGGAGTGAACCCCAGGACTTTGCCTGAGATATCTGCAGTTTGCTGGCCTCTGGACCCACCCTTGGCAGCTCCTGGTGCTTCCCGAGGTGGGAGGGACCTAGGAAGCCCCCTAGTGTCTGCCTGCTGGGGAGGGGAAGGGAAAGCCTTTTTATGGGTCTCCTTAGATAGGCCCCTGGGCTTCCCAGGTGGTACTAACCGTAAAGAACCCACCTGCCAACACAGGAGACATAAGAGATGCAGGTTTGATCCCTGGGCTGAGACGACCCCCTGGAGGAGGGCATGGCAGCCCACTCCAGTACTCTTGCCTGGAGAATCCCATGGACAGAGGAGCCTGGCGGGCTACAGTCCATGAGGTTGCAAAGAGTTGGACACTACAGAAGCAACTTAGCATGCATTAGTCCCTTACCTCCTTCCGTGGCAGACACCTTCCTTTTCTGACAGCTCAGCAAGGTTCCCCCAAAGGAGCCCCATTTCTTTTTTGGAATCATTTCACATTTTACAGAAAGTTGCAGCAGTAGTACAAAGAGCTCCCCCCCACCAAACCATTTGCAAGTAAGTTGCTAATGTATACCCTATCAACCTCAGATATTTTGGGAGTGACAAAAACAAAGTCTGTGTCTGCCTCACCTCAAGCCCCCACATCAGAATCAATATTTGATTTTACCCTGAATCAAGTGTTAGTACTACGACAGTTGCCAAATGGTGATTTTCTGATTCTGCCATCCCTTCTAATGGATCGATCAGCAATCTGACAATAAGGAAAAGCTTTCTCCTCTCCCAGTTACTCACTCATTGATGTGTGGACTCAGTGTGAACGCATGGATTCCTGCTGTGTTTAATAGGTTATGATCTGTTACTGTGATTGTTTATTTTGATGCTCAAATGGTCCCAGGTCTGGCCAGTGGGAGCTCCTTAACACTGCCTCCTGTGTGCATCCATATTCTTTATACACTTCCTTATTTTCTGGTTTCCCCGGTGGCTCAGATGGTAAAGAATCAGCCTGTAATGCAGGAGACCCAGGTGCGATTCCTGGGTCGGGAAGATTCCCTGGAGAAGGAAATGGCAACTCAAGGGAACGGCAGCCCACTCCAGTACTCTTGCCTAGAGAATCCCATGGACAGAGGAGCCTGGCAGGCTACGGTCCATGTGGTCACAAAGAGTCGGACACAACTGAGCAACTAACACTTTACTTTCTGGCACAGGGTGTTGCAGGCTGATCTTATATTCCAGCCCCTGTTTTCTCTACTTATGACAAATGTGGATTTGTCATCCTGCAGAGGGGCATTTTCAAACTCTGTTGCTCTAACACGCCAACCCTCAGAAGCCTCACAGTGCAGGAGGGAAGAAACTGGACTCTGCGGTCAGCCTGACCTGGGTTCAGATCCCACCACTTACTATTTCCATGGGCAACTCATTCAAACACCTAGGAGCCTTTCATCATCTGTAAAATGGGCACAATTGTCCTGCTGCCTCGAAGGGGAAGAAATGAGGGAGCCCTCTCCTAAACACGGGTGGCTGTCTCCCGGAGCTCACTTTGCTGCCGATGATGTACCACCACCAGCACCAGCAGGTGACCAGTGGCTGGGAAATTGGGAGGGGGACTCCTGGGCCCACTGCAGAGTGTACAGAGCTGAGTTAGAGACCCTAACTCAATTGGGCTCACCAGTGGGATGCTTTATCCGTCTGAGCTGACATCTCTTTCCTCCCTACAGGACTTGACGTTCATTCCCTGTCTTCTAACACCTTGTCGTGGGGGAAGAAGGACATCTATAGGAATGAGACCTGTGCCACTGGGGCTTTGTAAGGGGGACCCTGACATCTTAGAGATGCCCTGAAATCCTGGCTACCGAGAAATCTCCTGGGACACAGCAAGTGCTCAGTGACTGATGACGACGCCTATGCTGCTGCTCTTCAGATGGTTGAATGAGTTTGGGACATGTTGCATTATGGAGCATTCTTAGAGATTCATGATGCAGGGCGAGATAATACAGATGCTGGTCACACAGACGTATTTTGCTTCTGGAAGTTGGGATCTGAGCTTTCCCTGTCTCTGAACTCTCTCCAGTGCCAATAGCTCAGGGCTTGTCACATGATAGACGCACGTGTGTGTGCACTAAGTTGCTTGCTTTAGTTGTGTCCAACTGTTTGTGAACCCATGGTCTGTAGCTGGCCAGCCTCTGTCCATGGGATTCTCCAGGCAAGAATACCCCCTGGAGTGGGTTGCCATGCCCTTCTCCAGAGGATCTTCCCGACCTGGGGATTGAACCTGCGTCTCTTAAGTCTCCTGCATTGGCAGGAGGGTTTTTTACCACTAGTGACACCTGGGAAGCCCTCATAGATCCACAGTAAATGCTGAGTGGATCAGCATCCTTTCTCCAGACTGCATCTCCTTACTTGCTGACTCCTCCTCACTTTCCCATTTTCCCTGTCTCAGATTGTCTCCTTTTCCTGGCCTCCACTTTCTGCCCTCCAGTGCCCCCTGTGGTCTCTCAACCACATCACGCACCTCAGCTGTCTCTGCAGTGGTCCAGGCCTCCATCATGCTTGTCTAACTGGCTCTCAGTCTCCAGCCACACTGCCCCCATGCATTCCAAACCCTGTGGGACACTGTTGCCTGCTCCGTGCCAGCTCCTTAGCCAAGCATTCAAGGCTCACTACCTCCTAGCCCTCTGGGGGTGGTCTGGTCCCCAGGTAGAATCTCGGAAGCCACTTTTAAACCAGCTTACCCCAAGGAATCCTGCTTCACTGCAGGATATTAATACAGCTGCCTCAGTTCTCCTTAGATTAGTGTTTGCTGGGTAGATCCTTTCCTGTACTTTCCTTTAAAACTGATTTGTGTCTTCATACTCCAAGTGGGTTGCTGTAGACAACAGATGGCTAAGTCTTACTTTTTTATCCAGTCTGACAATACCTACCTCCTGTGTAGATGCTATTGAAACTTAATGTGACTATTGGGATGATTGGGTTTATATCTACCATCTTGCTGTTTGCTTTCAATTCATCCTACCTAGTCTTTATTTCACCCTCACCTCTTTTTTTTGCTTTTCCCTTCTTTTGGCCAATCAACTACTTTTATGGTTCTATTTTCTCTTCCTTGTTGGCTTATTTCATGCCCGATTGTTAAGCCGTTGATTTCGGGTTTGCATGCGTGCATGCTCAGTGGCAAGCAGTCGTGTCCAGTGCTTTTCTGACCCCGTGGACTGTAGCCCGCCAGGCTCCTCTGTCCATGGAATTTTCCAGGCAAGAATACTGGAGTGGGTTGCCATTTCTTTCTCCAGGGAATCTTCCTGACCCAAGGATTGAAACAGTGTCTCCCGCGTCTCCCGCATTGGCAGGCAGATTCTTTACCACTGTTTGTACGACTTCAACTTACTACAGTCTCTGTATTCAAGTATGCCCACTTGTCGTGGATGGAAGAACCTACAATAGGACATTTCATTTTTCCATCAACTTTTTGAGCTATTACTGTCATGCATCTTACCCTCATTATTTTGTGAAAGCATAATAAATTACTATCTTAGGTTCAAATGGTCAGTTGTATTTTAAAGAGATTTTTAAAAGAGTATTTATTATTAACCCTTGTTTCTCATTTCTAGTACTCTTCATTCCATTGTATTGGTCTGTATTTTACATCTGAATACAAGTTTGCTTCCTCCTAAAGGAGTTTGTTTAACATTTCAGTGCTTGTCATGAGGTCTTTCAGCTTTTGTGTGTCTGAAGAGTCTTTTTTTTTTTTAAGTTGCATTGAAGCATAATTTACATATAAAATATACCCTTTACAAATGTGCAGTTTGATGTATAATTCAACAATTACCACTTTCTAATTTTAGAACATTTTTGTCACCCACAAAAGAAAGCCCATACCCATTTGCACCCACTTTTAATTCTCCACCTCTCCGCAACCTTGGGCAACTATCGTTCTACTTTCTGTCTCTATGGATTTGCCTACTCTGGACATTTCATGTAATTGGAAACACAGTACGTGGCATTTTGTGTCTGACTTCTTTCGGTTAGTGTGTTTTTGTTGTCTGTCCGTGTTACAGCATGTATCAGCACTTCATTCTTTTTATGGCAAAATATTCCATCATAGGGGCATTCCATATCTTATCTGTTCATCAGCTGATGAAGATTTGGGTTGTTTTCACTCTTGCCTACTACAAATAATTCTGTTGCATGTGTACCCCCATGGGCACGTTTTTGTGTGGAAATTTGTTTGCATTTCTCCTGAGTATATACCTAGGAGTGGGATTGCTGGGTCATAGGCTTCCCAGGGGGTGCTAGTGGTAAAAAACCCTCATGCCAATGCAGCAGACGTAAGAGACACAGGTTCAGTCTCTGGGTTGGGAAGATCCCCTGGAGAACGGCATGGCAACCCACTCCAACATTCCTGCCTGGGAAATCCTGTGGACAGAGGATCCTGGTGGGCTACAGTCCATGGGGTTGCCAGGAGTCAGACACAACTGAAGTGACTTAACATGCACATGTGTAGTAGCTCTGGATTTACCCCTTAAATGAGACTACTTTCCACAGTGCCTGTACCATTTCAGCCTCACTGGCAATGTACCACAGTTCCAGTTATCCACATCTTTACCCTGCCTCATTGTTTGTCTTCATTTTCATGAGACATTTCCACTGTGGATGGAATCATAGGGTGACATTTTTGTCTTCGTTTTTCGGTCCTGTTGTTCCACTCTCTCCGTGCTTCCAGTGTTTCCAGTGAAAAGTCTGCTGTTACTCTTCTCTCTCCCTTGTCTCTCTACAGTTAGTGCTTTCTCTCTCACTGCTTGTAAAGCTTTTCTTTATCATTAGTTTTAAGCAGCTTGTTTATAGTGTATTTTTATCTTCCCTGTGCTTGAGGTTGGTTGAGCTGCTTTATTCTGTGGATTAATAGTTTTCATCGACATTTAAAAGTATCTGGCCATTATTTCTTAAGATATTTTTTTCAGTGCTTCCATCAGCTAGCTTCTTTTTTCTTTCCTTTGGGGACAGCAATACTATGAATGTTAGGCCCCTTGTTTCATAGCACACAATGCTGTATTCAGCCCCCTTCCCTTCTCCGCTTCCTCCTCTTCCTCTTCTCATTTTGGATAATTTTCACCGCTATTCATAAAGTTCACTAATATTTTCTTCTGCTGGAACAAACTTGCTGTTAATCCTGTGTGTATTCCAGACATTCTACTTTTACTCTCTAGATGTTTGATTGGGAGTTTTTATACCTTCCATATCACTCCTTTACATGCCTGTGCTTTTCTTTATCTTCTTGTATATATAGACTATTTTTAAATAGCTGTTTTAATGTTAATCCACTACCTCTATCACCTACATCATTTCTGGATCTGTTTCAATTGAATGAGTTTTCTCCTCATTATGGCTCACACTTTTTAATGCTTCTTTGCATGCCTAGTACTTCCCTTAAAAGTTATTTCGGGATTTAATGTTGGATGATGGATTTATTAAATTTTCTTTAAATATTTTTGATCTTTGTTCTGGGATGCAGTAAAGTTAGCAGAAACAGCTTGATACCTTTGAGGCTGTCCTTTAAGCTTTGTTATGTGTGTTCTTTCAAGCTGCTCAGTTTGGGGTAATTTGTTATGCAGCAATAGATAACTCCTACAGAATGCAACCACTGTGGGAAGCTCTGCTCACTAGACTGATAATCCGTGCTTACCTCCAGCCCCTTCAAGAAGAAACACTCTCTCTGATCCTTTTTTCCCTCACTCCAGACACAAAAAAACTCCTAAGTGAGAGCATTTGATTGGTAGGATTTACATCATGTGCTGAAAAAAATAGAATCCAGCTTCTATATGGGTGAAAAATATCTGTCTTGTTTAGGTTTCCTGTTGCGTGCTTATAGTAACCCTGACTTCTTCTTAGCTATTATTAATTAGTGACCGATGTCACTAAATCACTAAAGTCTTGTCCACTAAACTATGGGCTCCCTGAAGGGAGAAACTATCTGTTTTGTTTGTTGCTCATTCCCTTGCACCTAACATGGGGCCTGATACAGAGTAGGTGCTCATTAAATGCTTGATAAATTAATGAAAGCTTGCCACCTCACTGTAGTTTGTACATGTTGTCTTCACAACAAGGAGCAATATTGGCCAGACTTGTAAGAATCAACTGGGATGTTCATTTAAAATGCAGAATTATAGGCTCCATCACAGGTCTGGGAAGAGGCCCAGAAAACTGTAATTTGACAAATGCCCCGTGTTATTTAGGTAGCTGAGAGCTACAGCATCATCTGTCTCTAAGGCCTGGTCGCCCTCAGCCCAGTTCACTGATAGCTGAAACCTGCATGGATTATTTTGTAGTCTTCTTCTTATCTGGGACAAGTGACCCTCATTACTTTCCTCTTTCTCTGGAGGACCTGCTGATCGTCCCCTTTAGTCACCTGCAGGATTTTCTTTGCTTCTCCTGATTTCTCCATGACCTTCAAGCATCAGTCCAGCTGTGGACACACAGGCACTGTTATGCAGGAGTGGGGGGAGGGGAGGGAGCATCTCACTCCCGGGCAGCACTGCGTAATGGAACTCATTTGCTATTGGTCTCAGGGGATGGCCAGAAAAGGTTTGGTCCCTGAAGATGGGCAGGAGAATGAACATAGAAAGACAGTGATTATAAAAGCCATCCATCTGCTAAGTGCAGATGAATAGAAGGGATGGTAAGTGCCACGGGGAGTCATGTAGGGAGTGAGGCCAAGAACTGAAGCATTCGGGGATGTCTGCATGGAAGCGGAGTAATCCAAGCTGGGCCTCCGAGAAAGATGGTTGAATCTGGTAAAGAAGTGGTGAAAGAGGAAAATGAAAAGGAGAGTATGCCGGGCAGAAGGAACAGAGTGAGAAAGCTGTGGAGTTGAAAGTGGGCCAGGGTGAGTGTTCTGGCTATCTATTATAAATCACCCCCAAATTAGTGGCTCAAAATAATAAGAATTTGCTCTTTCTCATGGTTTCTGTGGGTCAGGTAATCAGGAAAGGTTCAGCTAGATTGTTCTGGTTTAGGGCATCTCTTAGAGTTGCAGGGAAACAACTTCCAGGGCAGGCATCAGCCAATCCTTCGAGAGCCCAAACAGATCAAAAAGGCAGCGGAAGGGAGAATTCTCTCTCTCATTTCCTATTCTTCAGGATAACCCTAGTATTGGGTCTATATGGTAGCCTGAGGAATGAAGCTTGCAGAGATGGGGTGGGGTGGGCTTGTTGGGAGGGATGAATTTGAACTTGGTCTGAAGGCAAGGGGACCACTGGAGATTTATGAGACAGGAGTGAGCTCTGAGTGGCTTTAGAGGAAATAAAATTTGGGTCTGCTTAGGGAAAGGGTGAAGAAAGGAGAGCTGATTAGGGATGCCAACAGCATCCTATTGTTGACTCACCTTGTGAGCCTCTGTGACCCCTGGATTGTTTTCTTCTGTGTCTGGGCTCCTTCCTCCGTTGACATTGCCTTTTCATGTTTGCTGATTCTTTCCCATCTCCTTTTGGTACTTGCTTCTTGTTGGTAGGATCATGATGTTCCTCTAGTCTGGAGTACTCTCCGAGGGCGCCCTCCCTTCCTCCCCATGTGTTAGCCACTCCTGATGCAGCTGCATTGGCAGCGTTGATGACCCCACTCTTGGTCCCTTGCCTGGGCCATGAACTGAGCTGGGCGCATGCTGGTTGTCATCTCAGGAGGCCTCACGTGCTCTGATGCCTGACTGTGAGCCAGCCCCGGGAGGTGAGGCCGAAGGACTGTGGGTCCTACCAGCAGAGAGTCGGTTCAAAGTCCAGCTGGGCTGTCTGCTTGGAGTGCGGGTTTGGGCAAATCACTTCATCCACTCATCCTTCGTCTGTCTGTCTGTCCATTCAAAAAATATTTCTTGAGAACTTTCTCTGCCTGCAAGTGAGTTCTATGCTGAGGATTTTATCAGTAGGAAAGGCAATTCCAGATCCTACCCTCATGGAGCTTAGTCTCTCAGGAAGGTCTCTTAGTGAGCTGCAGGCTGTGTGTTCATGATGGAGGAACAAGGCGCTGAGACAGTGGTTTTCAACTGGGGACGGCCCTGCCTCCGCACAGTGTACATTCGGTCGTGTCTGCAGATGCCTTTGGTTGTCCAGTTTTGCTGTGAGGAGTCGGGGGGGATGGTGGTGCCATTGGCATTTGTGTATGGAGGCCAGGGGTGCTGCTCAACTTTCCATAATACACAGGCAACTGCCGCAACTAAGAATCGCACAGCCCCAAATGTCAAAAGTCCAGTGTTGAGAAACACTGCTATAGGAGCAGGGCAGGGGTCCTCAACTTGGGAAGGAGGGTGTCAGGGAAGGCATCCCGGAAGGAGTAAGTACAGAAAGCTCAAGGTTAGGTTGCCCAGGCAGTGAATGTGTCTATGGAAAGGGAACCTGGGGGGCTGGAAGAGTGTTCCTGGCCAAGGGAACAGCTTTGCAAAGGTCTGTAGGAAAGAGAGAACAGGATCCTCCGAGGAACTGAGCAGAGTTCATTGCTTCTGGGATACAGAGAGTTGGAGGGGTTCAGCAGATGGATGAGATGGCATGTGTGGAGCACGTGCTTCAGGAATCGTGAGCAGTCCTGACATTCAGGGGGTCGGGCCCTGGACCCAGCGCTTCATATGTGTTATCTCACAGAACCCTCATGGCAACCCTCTAGAGCATATTGTCACTTTGCCCTTTACGGATGGTTCACAGGAGTGACAAGTTGAAGGTCACATTGCTTTCGTTGCCACAGAGTCCAGCATCAAACACATGTAAGTCCACGTGCCAAGGAAGGGCTCAGGTTGTGTTTGTTGATTGAGCAAGTGAGCGACGGAATGAGGAAATGAAGCACAGATCTGGGTCCTAAAGCCTCGCTGGGCTTGACAGAAATGACTGTCCTGGGGGGCCTGGGAATTGAGGCATGGCCACAGCTGGCCCCCGAGACCAGCGAGGAAGCGCCGTGGCACCCAGTGGGGCCCTGGAATTGAGGCACGGCCACAGCTGGTCCCCAAGACCAGCCAGGAAGCACCCTGGCACCCAGGTGCGACTCACCTGCAGGGTCCCGAATGTCCCCGCTCCTCCCGTTCCTTCCTCCCCTCTCGATGGAGAACGTGTGCCCAAGGCCACCTCTGTCCTCTGCTCCCCGTCCTGTCACCTCGTCATAGGAGGATGTGGAATCAGGCTGGCGCGCTCTGCTTCTCAAAGGCCACATCATCACGGCAGGGTCACCTGAGGATGCAGCGACCTACATTGTGCCTTTTCACGGCCTGGCCTTTGGCGTCCTCAGCCACCCAGAGGAGCTGGTGAATGCGTAGGTCCTCAGTCCCCATCCAGACTCTGGGGGTGGGAAGCTCTAAATCTGTAGGTTGTAGGCTTTCACAGTCTCCCCGCATGACTTTCAGGCAGGCTAACTTGTGGGAAATGGCACCAAGAACCGGCAGAACAGCCAGCCTTTTGGCGGGCAGCCTGACTCTTACAGAGGTCCTAGCATGTCCCCGCGAGGGCTGCATCCACCGGGACCCGACAATGTGCTGGGCTCCAGGCTGAACCCTTCCTTGACGGCTCACTCTGGGATCCGCAGACGTGCTGGCCCTGTTCCCCTCCTTTTACGGATGAGGAAGCTGAGGCCTGGCACAGTGAAGTGCCTGGCCACCCAAGCAGGATCTCTGGCTCGAAAGATCTCATAAAAACATAGACCTCGTTAAACACAGGTCCCGAAACCTGTCTGTGGCCTGGAGGAGGTAATTTGGTTGAGCTCACCTTGCTGGATTGTGAAATAGCCCAGTTTTTCCTCTATTTTTTCCCCCTCAGGTTATTTACCCAACAGGGAGATGGTGTGAATCCCAGCTCCAAGGCAGGAATGAAAGAAGCAGGTAGGTCAGAAAACCCCAGTGAGGAGCAAAACTGGCACCCCGTCTCAGGAGCGTGGGGAGCTGGTCCTCTGAGACCTCCAGGCAAAGCCGCCTTGCACCCAAGAAGCAGAGAGGTGACACCAGGCTTGTGTGTAAACACAGGATCTTTGCATAGCTGCAGAGAGTGAGCCCCCTGGGTTGGATCCAAGACCTGGAAATGCCTTCCAGAAATGCTTGTCTGGCACCAGACGGTGTGTTGAGAAGGATGCGCTGGGGTGGCACCGAGGGCTTTGGTCTGGGGCCCAGGGAGCTGTGTCCCTCTGCCTTGCGTGCTTGAGCCAACGTCCGTCTTTCTCTGAGTCTGTGTTTCCCTGTGTGATGTTGGGTTTGAACCAAGTGCTCTCTAAAGGTCTTCTTATTCTAGACTGAATTATTAACCTCAGGACCCAACACAGAACAAGTGCTCAGGAAATCTGCCTTGAATGAGCGAATTTGCGTCTCCTCTTCCTTTCCTGGAACCGAGGTTGGTGTGGTGTGCAGCTCCTTCTGCCCGTTCCTTCTCCCCTCACACAGACCCTCAATGGCAGTCCGATGCTGCCTCTAGAGCCTGTGTGCCACCTGTTTGACCCTCCAGCCTCCAGGTCACACCTCCTGGCACTAGCTTCTTATTGCCCCTCTTTCTCCCACCGCCTGCAGCCTTGCCCTTCTGGCCTGGCCCCTGAAGTACATCTGGAGGGGTCTCCCCAGGACACAATCACAACCAACACATCCCTCCTCCCAAACCCCCGCCTTCCCACTTGTGCCCCCAAATCACCTTTCAGTCCAGTGCCCGCCCTCCTCTCAAAGCCTGGCCCTGGCTGTCCCACGGCTCACCTGGGGATGTTGGGAGGAGCCAGGGTAGGATGAGGCCACGTCACCGTGGGCCCATGTCTCCAGTAGCTCCTACCTGGACCGTGGTGCATCCACAGCTCCGCGCATGACGCAGGCGCATCGCAGTGTTATAACTGATGACCCACAGGTGACGGGGCAGGTGCAGGGAGGCCACTCTGGGCCCTTTTGAGAAGGGCAGTGGGGGCTCAGCCCTGTTTGCCGCGGTTGCTCCACTGACCAGCTGCGTGGCCACGGGAGTCCCTCAGCCTCTCTGAACCTCAGTGTCCTCATCTGTGAGGGGCTGGTGCAACTCACCCTCTCGGGGGTGCTGCGAGGATCACCCATGACAACAGGTCTGAAGCATGAGGACGCTTTGCCTGTGCTTGGTGCCCCTGTGGGGTGTTACCACGGAGGACTGGCCCCCACCCAGGGCCCGCAGCCTCTCTGAATCCTTCCACTTTCAGCTGCTCCCAGTAATGGCCTGCGTGGTTAGGCTGGCTGCGTTTCCAATTTTGGCTCCAAGGCACACATCGACCTGGGGTGTGCTTTGTGAGGATGGATGAGTGGATACCCAGCCACTCTCCAAACTGGATCTCGGCGTTTAAATGATTAATGTATTCAGGCTGCAAATGGTACCTTATGTCCCAGGGCCTCTGGGGTGCTTGAGAAAAGATCCGGCCCCTTGAGCACTTTGAAACAGGAGGCTAAAGCTAGGGATGTGGTTCTCTTTGCTAACTTTAGGGCCAGGCACTCCCTTTTGTAAATAGGAGGCTGCAGGGTTGGGGGCAGGGCCCGCCTTCTCTTCCGATCAGGTTTGAGGTTTGGGTTCCTTCTTGGTAGACTGGAAAGAAGCCTGGGTTAGGAATCACCGCATGGACTTGGGTCTTGACGGTTTCATCAGCTGGTTGTGTGACTGCTCCACGGTGCAGCTTCCCACTTGCAAGATGGAGACCTCAGTCTTGCTATGGAAAAGCTCTTTGGGAACTAGGAAGCGAGCAGAGGGCAGGTGCTTCTGGGTTTGGTGGTGGACTCTGTGCAGTGGATAAAAATTGCATGGGGCCGTCTATATGTTCTTAGCTCACAGAGGGGGCACAATGGGGTGTCAGTTAGCTCCCAGCTTATCCTTGTCCCTGAGCTCAGGGCAGAGTCTCTGGGTCTCAAAGACGCTCCCTGACCTCTCTCCATCCTTGGTACCCATGACAGGCTTATGGACATGATCATTGGAGAGATGAGGGCACTCTCTGCAGTGGTGAAGACTGTATCATCACCCAACCCCACGTGGAACAATGTGCTGCATAGAAACCTATGCAAATAAACTCATCTCGCCTGGAGGCGACCCCTTGCTCTGTGACCCAGGGGGCAGGGACAGTGGTGTGGAATTACACTTTGACTCATTCCTCTTTAGATGCCCCACCCTAGCTCCACCCACAGGAACACCCGTCAGAGCGATTGGTGCCGGGAAGGTCTGTATGAGCACAGAGCTGACTGGGGCAGACAGATGGACGCACGTGTGCCATCTGCAGTTGTCACCTCGGAGTTTTGGAACAACCAGGCCCCTGATGTGGGGTCTTTCCCCTGTGTTTCTCCCTCTCGTCTGGCTCACTGGTTTGCTAACTTTCCTGGACCTAAGAGTAAGCCACGCAGAGTCCCGCTCCCTACACCGCTGCGACGGTTAGGGTTTTCCAGGGCGAGTCTGAGTCTGGGTCTAGTTCTTGTCCTGACTCCATCTGCCCAGCCCCACGTCATGTGCGATTCTGCTGTGGCACACACCCCTCAGTTGGTGCCGTAACCGTGACACCCGGCGCAGTGCTTGGCATGTGCTATGTATGATGCATGCATGCACACTCAGTCGTGCCCAACTCTTCACGACCCCGTGAACTGTAGCCCGCCAGACTCCTCTGTCCATGGGATTTCCCAGACAAGAGTGCTGGAGTGGGTTGCCATTTCCTTCTCCAGGGGATCTTCCCAACCCAGGGATCGAACCTGGGTTTCCTGCACTGGCAGGCAGGTTCTTTACCACAGAGCCACCTGGGAAGTCATTATATACAGTAACTGCCCAACAAATGTTGCTTGGTTTACCTGGTATGTTAATTAATGGAGCAGACAAACCTCTGAAATCTCAGTGGCTTTGGAATTAAAAGGTGCATTTCTTGCCCATGGAAAGTCTTTTCTCCATCTGGTGACTCCAGGACCTCTGGGTTCGGTCATTCCCACTGTGGCCCCGCAAATGTCCATGGCACAGAAGGAAGAGAAGAGGGAGGGGCTTGGGATCCATCCGCCAGGCCTGGTCATGGCAGCCCCAAGTTGATGGCAAGGTGGGCTGGCAAAGGAGGGGAGCCCCTGGACTCTTCAGAGCCTCTCACTGCTGCTCCGCAGCCAAGCCTTGACCAGTGGGTGGCCCTCTCTGATCCAGCTCGGGCTCACCGAGCAGCCTGGCATGCATGCCCGGAACCATCTGAGGCTTTGCAGGCTCCTCTGTCACGCTCTTCTCCAGCGCCACAGGGAGGGAGGGGTGACTAACTCCACTCAGCCGCTGGGGAGGCTGGGGCTCGGTGTGGCCAACCTCTTGTCCAAGATCCAAGGTCAAATGGCTACCAAGGGGCAAAGCCATGACTCCAACACGGGCTTGTTTCTCAGCGCCAGCTCTAGTGCTTCCTCCACCAAGGACCAGATGTCCTGCGGGCGCAGTGGTCCAGGGGCTTCAAGACAGAGAAGGGACGAAGCCTGAGCCTCTTCAGGAACATGGGGAGAGATGAGGGAAGGGTCAGAGGCAGCCAGGGAGTGGCCAAAAGACGGTGTGTACCACCCCCTCTGTGTGATGTTGTCTGGGAAGGAAGCCCAGGACTGAGGAAAACAGCTACATTCACGATGAGAGGTGAAGAAAGCCGGCGCCTTTTAAATGCGACTCAGTTTATGGGACACTCGAGAGAGTCACTTAGATCTCGCCTTGTCCTTGAGGAATGAGGACTGTCTCTCCATGCTCTCTGATTATCTTTGAAATGAACATTTCCTCCACCCCACAGAGAACTTGTTATTCAGAGTTCTGTTTTTTCGCCCATCAACTTCTTTTTTTGGTCTAGTCGAATGCCAGAGGAGATAAAAAATATATACAGTAGGAAGCAAAACAACAATTAAAAAAAAACAGAGAGAATCAGCTTCACTTTTCAACAAACTACCTTTAACAAGTGGGTTCAGACTTGCTGACAGGTCTTGGTGTGCTCTTAGCGAACCTTTAAGAGGTTCTGTTCTGAAAGCAGCAGGCACCGTTTGGGGAAGTGGAGCCATGGAGTCGGTGAAGGCGATCCTCTTTTTACCCGGCAGAGCTCTGTCTGTGTGCAGTCCTCGTCACACGCTCTCTCCTGTGCTCGCCTTGGCGGGTGACTGCCCAGCCGGGGCCTGTCTGGAAGCCGGGGAGCCGGCTCTGCCAGGCACCTCTGCTGTGTGACTCCAGGATGACTGCTTGGTCACTGGGCAGCTCTGAACGTAAGAGCATGCGCCTTCTCCACGTCTGCCTCCCTGGCTCTGGACCCGCACGCCCTCGTTCTGCCCCATTCGTCTTTCCCAGGACAATCTACAGGGGCACCTGTTTCATCAAATTTCTCAACGTCATGCAGAAGAAGTAGGTCACTGATTCATTCCACAGAACCCAGAGCCTTGAACGTCAAGATTCTTCAGGTTGTGTTACGTCGGGGCGTGGGTGTCAGCCATCACCAGGGAGGTGTGGACACCCACAGGACAGGACTTCAGTCCTGAGGCCACACACGTGGCCACAGCGTTCAGGGGCGTTGGGGCATAGGGTGTGGGGTGGCAGAAGCTCTCCCAGAAACGCGCATCGCTGTCACTGTGATCCTGTCACTGCAGCTTAAACCCACCCACCGCTCCTGACACCCTCAGGGTGGAATCCTGCCATCCTCACGGGGCTTCCAAGGCCCCATCTCCCCTTCAACAAGCTCCCACTCCATCCAAACGCTGAGTTGCTCGAGTCGCCTCCACGCACTAGGCTGCCTCCCACCTCACTGCCTTTGCTCCTGCTGTTCCTGCTGCCAGGCCCGCCCTTCCACCCACTCATTCCTGTGCGCACGCCCTGCGTGACTCCTGCTTGTCACCTGAGGTTGACCTCCTCCAGCTCTCTCCTCCTTCCAGAGGCCTCTCTGGCCGTGGTCTGTCAGTCCTGTCTGGTTTCAATCTCACATAGTCCTGTGAGTGCTGGACCAGAAGGAAAGCGTTTTCTTCCAACCAGCACGAGGCCTGGTACCCCAGGAGTTCGGGACTGATGACTGATGCAGTGAAGGTCAGATTTTCCCCACGCGAGCTCACACCTCAGACCCCATCCTGCATGCACGTGTGCTAAGTCGCTTCAGTCGTGTCCAAGTCGTTCCTTGAACTGCAAGGAGATAAAAGCAGTCAATTCTAAAGGAAATCAGCCCTGAATATTCATCGGAAGGACTGATGCTGATGCTGAAGCTCCAATACTTTGGCCACCTCATGCGAAGAGCTAACTCATTGGAAAAGACCCTGATACTGGGAAAGATTGAGGGCAGGAGGAGAAGGGGACGACAGAGGATGAGATGGTTGGATGGCATCATTGAATCAATGGGCATGAGTTTGAGCAAACTTCAGGAGATAGTGAAGTACAGGGGAACTGGCATGCTGTAGTCCATGGGGTCACAAACAGTCAGACACAACTGAACGACTGAACAACAACAGTGTTTGTACTCCAGCCTAATGGCTGGTTCTTGTCCAACACACAGGACCAACCGGATGGCTGATGCCCAGTTGTCTAGCTCAAGGGCAGAGATGGGTCTTACACCTGAAGCCCCTGTTTCCTGGGGGCCAGCAGAGTCTTGGCTCAGAACACAGACAGGGCCATCTTGCCACTTAAAGGCTGTGATCTGGCAAGTATCTCCAGCTCTCCATGTCTCAGTTTCCTCATCTGTGAAATGGGATCTCATGAGGATTAAATGAATTGATAAAAGCCAACCACTTAAAACAAATCACTTAAAACCTGTTTTAAGTGGCACAATATAAGAGCTACATAATCACCATTTATCACTGTCATTGTTTTTATTATTGTCTCTGCTACTATGACATGGCATTTCTAGGCAGAATATCCTCACTCCTGCCCAGCTGCACTCTCTGTGACATTTTTTTACTATGAATTGAGGTCTCACAGGTCATGGAGTTTCAGAAACTCCACGTAGTAGAGATTATAGCTCTACTGTGTATCAGGGGATTGCCTAGTGGGTCAGACAGTAAAGAATCTGCCTGCAATGCAGGAGACCACCTGTAATTCAGGAGACCCAAGCTGGATCCCTGGGTCGGGAAGATCCCCTGGAGAAGGAAATATCAACTCACTCCAGTATTCTGGCCTGGGAAGTCCTGTGGATAGAGGATCCTGGTGGGCTACAGTCCATGGGGTTGCAAGGAATCTGAGTGACCAACTCATTACTATGTTTCAAGCCTTTTGTGTTTACTTCTAACAACTGTCCCTCAATATATGTCTTGAAAGTGAAAGTGAAGTCGCTCAGTTGTGTCCGACTCTTTGCGACCCAGTGGGCTGTAGCCTACCAGGCTCCTCCGTCCATGGGATTCTCCAGACAAGAATACTGGAGTGGGTTGCCATTTCCTTCTCCAGGGGATCTTCCCAACCCAGGGATTGAACCCGAGTCTCCCGCATTGGAGGCAGACGCTTTAATCTCTGAGCCATCAGGAAAGTTTTGTGTTTACTTCTAACAACTGTCCCTCAATATATGTCTTATTACCACCATTTTTCAGATTAGAAAACTGAGGCCCAGGCTCCCACGCTGGCCAGAGGCAGAGCCCGAATCGAACTGGGGCCAGCGCTCTCTTCACCTCCACTCCCACTGGGCGCTGCGGTGCTCACACTGGTCTGTCCTCCTTGGGGCTTCTTTCTGATGGGCGTGCAGGTCTCACTTTGATGGCGTGCCCACCCTCTTCAGCAAGCAGCAACGGCTTTGGTGAGGTGTGTGGACTTGATTTTCCGGATTGTCACTGCTCTCGGTCTTGTGAGGCTGGGAAGGCCAGGACCCTGTCCCCCGAGCGGTCAGCGCAGGTAGTGCTCACCATGGTCTCTGCAAAGTCCTCTCGGGGAAGCTGGCCCTTTGCCTTCTTCGTTCATCACCAGGCATTTTTTGAGACCTACTGTGTGCCAGGCCCTGAGATAGGTGGAGTAGCAGGTGCAGAGATCCTGTGGTGGGAGGGGGTTGGTGAGTTGGGGAATGGAAAGGCCAGCATGAGTGGACGCTGAGGAAGTGGGAGATGAGCGTGGAGAGGTGGGTGATGGCCAGAGCTTGGTGGCTCCCAATGCCCTGTGGGGCATTTGAGGTTGTGTTCTAAATGCAGATGCCCTCAGTTGTTCTAAGACCAGGAGACCCAGTGTGAGCTCTTGGTTGGTCCCACCCTCACCTGCTCCACCTACCAGGGCCCCTTCCTTCTTGTCCTCCCCACTCAAGCTAGAACTGCAGAGTCATCTTCAGCTCTGCCTTCAGCCTCACCGTCTGTTCACATCCCCTTATAGAAGTTTCTCAAACCATCCCTTCTTATCCAGCCCTGGGCCCCTGCTTTGGGTTAAGGCCAGGGTGTTTCCCTCCCCTCTGGATGACTTTGCTATAGCCCTTCCCCTCCAGCTATCTCCAACCTCTGTTGGCTTCCCTGGAATCCATCCTTTACAGACCCCCTCAAACTAAAATCAGGCTGTGTTTTCCCACCTGCGGAACCTTCCATGGCTCCCCAGTCTACACCGTGCTGTCCAGTGAAGCAGCCCCTAGATACAGGTGACCATTTAGATGTAGGTTAGCTAACGTGAGATAAAATGTAAAATGCACTTCCTCGGTCCCGTGAGCCACACCTCACATGCTCAGGAGCCACACGTGGCCACCATATTGGAACACATGGGTATAGAATGTTTCCTCACTGTCAGAAGCTCTGTCTGGACAGCGCTGGACTTTATGAGCTAAAATCCAAACTGGTTAGCCTATTACTTAAGGCCTTAAGCATTCTCACCTCAGCTGGCCTGTCCCGGGTCATTTCCCGCCAGCACTTCCCATGCACACAGCAGCAGCAGTCACATGGCTAGTGTCCGTCACACCTGTGTTAGTGTCTTGCGCTCCCCTCTAGGGTTATACAAGCACATGCAAATATGCGTGTTGTGGGTGCAGATGCATGCCTGCATGTCTATTTTCTTATCTCTTCTCTTATGTAAAACGTAGAGTACTAAGGTTCCTTTTGGAACTTCGATGAAAATGGTATAAAGTTTAGATTATGGCGATAGTCGTAAACCCTTAAATATACTAAAAGCTGTTGAATCATCACCTTAAACAGATGAACCTTAGGATAGGCAAATGGTATCTCAACAAATCCATTTTTTCAGGATGCTGCATTCACTGATACAGACTGTTTTGTATCTTGCTCTTCCCATTTCACAGTATAGCCTGGAGCTCTCTTCCCATCACTGTTTGCAGAGCTTCCTCATTCTTGACGTAGCCACAGTGGATTGCGCTGTGTAAATGTTTCATCGTTGTTTACCATGGCTGCAGCTGACAGGCACTTGGGATCATTCCAGTGCTTTGCTTCTCTGGACAATGCAATAGAAATAACATGTTCCCTGGGTGGGCTGGTGACTGTAGGGCAGAGTCCTACAAGTGGATTGCTGGGTCAGAGGGTAGCTCTGTTTATCATTTTGACAGATATTGCAAGCCTCCGTCCAGAGAGTTGTACTGATTTTCACTCCCACTCCCAGTACATGAGCGTACTTGCTTCCCCAAGCTTCGCCTACAATTGGCGTCAAGCTTTATCAGTGCAGTTTTAAATGGAATTTCTCTTATGAGTGTGGTTGAGCAGCTTTTCATATATTTAAGAGCACTTTAGGTTTATCGGGGGGTGGCACTGCCTATTCATGTCCTTTGCCCATTTCCTATTACGTTGCTGGTCTTTTCCATCTTCATTTCTAGAAGTACTTTATATATTGTGGCGATTAACCCTTGGTCTATGACATAAGATACACTTTATTCCTCCCCTGTTTGTCATTTGCCTCTTGTAATTTCATGGTTTTTTCCTCACTTAGAAGTGTGAAAGATTTTTTTTATCTTGTTAAAGGTTTTTTATCTTGTTAAATTCGACAGTCTTATCTTTTCTGACTTTTGAATTTTGGGTGATAGAAAGACTTTACCCATTTCGAAGTGTTAAAGGAGTTTGCCCAAGCTTGATATTGATAGTTTATGGGTTCATGTTTGGTTATTAAGTCAGCATTTCAATTTCCTGATCCATTTTGTCTATGGTATAGGGTATGGATCTAATCATATATTTTCCTAAATGATTGCCCATTCATCCCAATACCATTTATCAAGTCCATTTGAGCCCCAGTGATTTGAGATGTTTCCTTTATCATTTACCAACTTCCTGTATGGATTTGAGCCTGTTTCTGGACTTTCTCTTCTGTTCCATTGGTATGCCTGCCTATCTGCCATATTTGCCAGTATTACACTGGTTTAATGACTGAGGTTTCAGGGTATGAATCCAACTTAAACCCGCCTCCTCATGATGCTTTTCAAGATCCTTAAACAAATGGGACTTCCTTTCCCCTCTGCTCTTAATGCCCTGTATGCCTCTGACAGACTGCAAGCTCAGTAAAAACAGGGTCTTGCCCTGTATAACTGCTCACCCAGGGTGCTTGAGGTGGGGCCTGGCATGGGGCAGGCCGCTGACACCCACATTCGTCTGTTTCATCACAGAGGTTGCCTGTGAGCATACAGGGCTGTAGTTTTCTGGACGTCGCCTTTTCCCTTGTTTGAAAATCGAGACACAATTCCCCTGCCTCCAGCCTTCTGGCATTTCTCCCAGACTCCTCCCAGATGTCTTGGGCCTTGGACCGGTGATTCTGCAGTTAACTTGGATGTCTTTTCAGGGCTGGGTGCTCCTCTTTGGACCCCAGACACTCAAGAGCCCCCCGAGACTGATGTCTCCTTTCCCCTTTCAGACTTCAGCCCATGGACCCAGCCCTCCCGTATCTGGGGGGTGTTCTCTCCCTTGGTGCAGAACGTGGGGTGGGAGGCCTGCTATTCTTTCTTCTGACAATGTGACGAGGAGGGCACTTTGCCCTGCCTTTGGAGTCCACCCTGCACTGAAGACTGTGCAGTGGAAAAAAGCCTTTTCTGTGGAGCCTAGAGATCCTTCTCTAAGTCTGGGCTGGTTTATGACCATCAGCTCTTCTTAACCATCAGGCCACTGGAAGAGCTGTGCAGCATTTGGCAAACATTTTGGAGCCTGTTCCCCATCCAGCCCCTGAGCCCAGTGCCAGGAGAGCCCACCTGCCCTAGGAGAGCTGAGTTTGCAGGAGGGAGCCTGCATGGACAGGGACAACACCAGCAGCACGGTGCTCAGTATGGCGGGCTGCGCACCAGGGAGCCTTTCTGGTCCACACGCCCCTTTCCTGATGCCGAGGGTGGCGTTTCCTCAAGCTAGGCTTCCTTGGAAGCTGTCTGGTGCACCTCACCCCCACATGACACCCTGACAACACTGAGCCCCAAGGAAATGACGGCGCCCTAGGTCCCCGGGAAGTCAGTCTCTGGGCTGAGAACTAGAGCCTGAGCCTGTTTCTCTGATCCTCCACCAGCTCCCAGTCTCTCTCTCACCCTGCGTCCCAGCCAAACCACTCATGGAAGGCACCATGAACCTCCCAAGCATCTCTTAATTCCCTGTATTTCCCCCGCACGCAGGATTCAAGCCAGTGTCCTCTCTCACTTGATCGTTCCAGTGCCTCTGCGCTGCCCCCCGCTCTGATCCTCCGGGAGACCAATGGATCCTATGAAAATGCCGTTTTGGATCAGGGCAACTTCCTGCTTAAGAACTCTCAAAGGCTTCCTATTGTTTTTCAAAAAATTCCTTAAACTTTATATTTATAATTGTAGATTTGCACGCAATTGCAATAAATAGGAGACATCCTGTGTAGCTTTCGAAACCCAGTTTACCCCCACGGCAATATCTTGAATCACTGTTCCTTGATGCTTTTAACATGAAGCTGGAGATCATTATTCTCGTTTAGCTCTGGAGTCAGAGAGACGTGGATTCAGGTTCTGGCCTTGACAAGCTATTTTGCCTCTCTGAGACTCTGGGTTTTGGGAGTATAACATTTATAATAAAGATACTCAGCTCAAAGAGTTGTTTGAGGTTTAATGAGATAATATACACAAAGAGCTTAAAACAGAGGCTGACATGTTGATTGGCACCTGATAAATAGTGGAATGGCCTGGAATGGTCTGTCCTCTACTTCCCTCTTCCTGTCCACGATCCCTCTTGCTCTGGCTGCTCAGACTTCCCTTCTTTCGGATCCTCCTCTTGTCCTTTTCCTACCCCGGCCCAGGACCTCTGCACATGCTGTGCACATCCCTCTCGCACTCTGCTGTGTGTGTATCCGCCCTTATAGGTGCTGATTTTAGCGTATAAATGTCTAACGATATCTACTTTTATTTGCTGTTGTTCTCCTCCACTAGACCATGAGTCCACGAAAGTCACCGTAATGTTTGTTTTGCTCACCATGGTATCCTCAGCACCCCACAGAGGGTCAGGCCTCGAGGAGGGACCAATACATACATTTCTCGTCTGAGTCAATGAGCAAATGGCATGGGTGGGTGGGAAGAGAAGGTGATGGTGGCGACGGTGGCGGAGATTTTATTGTTGTTGTTTTAGTTGCTTAGTTGTGTCCAGTTCTTTTGCAACCCTGTGGACTGTAGCCCACCACGTTCCTCTGTCCATGGGATTTCCCAGCCAAGAATACTGAAGTGTGTTGGCATTTCCTTCACCAGGAGATCTTCCCAACGTAGGGATCAAACCTGGGTCTCCTGCATTGGCAGGTGGATTCTTTACCACTGAGCCACCAGGGAAGCCTGGAGATTTTATTAGCAAACATTTACTGAATGATTATTGTATGTCTTGCAACATGCTCAATATGGTATGAATTCTCTCATTTAATTTACTTACATTTAAAATAACCCCCATCATTCTCTATCCAGCTTTAGTTTTTCCCTCGGTTATTTATCACTGCCTGATATTATATATTTATTTAGTATCTGATTTCCTCAACAAGGTAAACATCACAAGCTCAGAAATTTAGTTTTGTTTCCTGCTGTGTCCCTAGAGCTCGAACAGTGCCTGGTACTTTGTAGGCGTTCAGTGAATATTTGTGAAATGAATGAATGCTCACATGAGATGTATGAGGCAGTCACAATTATCACCCCATCCTCATTTTAAGCATGAGGGGATGGATGCTTGGAGAAGTTAAATACCTGGTCGAGGTGAAGGCCAGAGCTGGGTCCTCTGACTGCAGAGCCCCTGTGATGTTACACCCCATCAAGTTACACTGTGATGCTTTCCAACTTTGGGTTCTCCCCAGTGGATCCTGAGACCAGGACTCAAGCTTGAGTAGGTTACTTGGGAGGTAACTCCAGGAAGCCAGGTGGGGCTAGGGAAGGGAGACAGGGAAGGGCTGAGAGGAGGCCAGCAAAGCGTCCTCATCAAACCATTCACCCCGGGGACCAGCAGAGCTGACTCCCACTGAGGTGGCCTGGGAGCTGGTGGAGACCAACGGGCTCAGAGTTATCCTGCCCGCTGTGTGTGGGGGCCGCAGAGCTCACAGCCCAGCTCCTTTCATCAGCTACTGAAGGCTGCTCCTGGGCAGGGTGGGGTGGGGGATGGCCCTCCAGTCTGTCTGCCTTGCCCTGCGTGTGGGCTGGCGCTCCCACAGTCAGGCAGACATTCTCAGCAAGGACTTTGCATTTGCTGGGGGAGATGCAGCGGGGCACTACCAGCACCTTTTTCAGATGCCACTCAGACTCTCACCCTCAAAAGGTTGCTGTGTTTTCTCCCAAGCTGACATTTAAAGACCACATATTTATAGGAGAGAAGGCCTCCCTCCTCCCTCCCCCGCGCTTGGCAGCTCTCCTCACCCACACCCTCTTGCCCTCATTTCCTGGGGCCCTGCTAGCCTTCCAGGTCTGGTGTGGATCCCTGTCCTAGGTCCAGGCTGGAGGAAACCCCAGAGATTACTTGCTGCACCTTCTGACTCTGTGAAGGCCTTCCTCTGTAGGAGGGTCATCCCTGGCAGGACTGCAGTCAGATTCCTGGGGGCCCTATCCTGCCCTCCCAAATCCTGCTGATGCATCTGGTCTCTCTGCTCGGTCACCATCCATAGCTGTGGCCTGAGAACCCTCCTCTCCCTCCTCAGCTTGTGCTGCCGTTCCTGCCTTGACCAGTGTTTCCTGCCTCCAACTGCATTAACTTTCCCAGCAGCCATGCTGGCATTTATTAAGCCTATAGTGAAGACCTTGATGCAGGGAAAGATTGAAGACAGGAGGAGAAGGGCATGACAGAGGGCAAGATGGTTGGATGGCATCACTGACTCAAGGGACAGGAGTTTGAGCAAGCTCCGGGAGATGGTGAAGGAAGGGGAGCCTGGCGTGCTATAGTCCATGGGGTCGCAAAGAGTCGGTCACAGCTGAGTGACTGAACAACAATAACACAGGGGAATAGACCTGTCCCTCCTGGCCAGGCTGGTCCACGGTCAGCCCAAGAGTCATCCTCTTTCACAGAGAGATGGAGTTGAACACGTTTCCCTTATTTCCACCTTCCCTTGTTGTGTCTCACTCTGTGGCTCCCTTCTCTTACTGCAGAACCAGCTCCCATTGTCTGATTTTGCTTTGCTGAGCATTTGGGTTTGGGTCTATCTCCTTTCCTTGACCCCCTCCCATCCCACCAGCCCCTCTTGAGGAAAAGGATTCGTACACATCTCTGAATCCTGCACGTCGTGCAAGGACCCGGCACACACGTCAGATAAACAGAGGGATGAGTGCTCAGGTGGAGCCGATGACTGCAAAGTCATCATCCTTCCTGCCTCTCTGTCCATTCTCACTTGACACCCCCACGCTCCATCCACCTCAGACCCCAACCCCACATTCTCATGCCCTGTCTCCTCGTCTCCCTCTGACATGAGCCCTTGACATGATCCCTTGTCCCCTTAGAAAAATCCTCCTGCGGATGGAGAAGAGGCCCACGATCTGGCTCTTCCTTCTTCGAGATCAGTGCCTTCACTTCCTCAACTGCAAAATGGGAATAAGAAAAGGGTCTGAGGTCTGGTTCCCCAGAAGCAGAGCCTGGGATGGGCATGCTCGTGCGTGGAATTTACTGAGGGAGTGCTCCCGGAATAACCTGCTGGGGAAGGATGAGGGCAGGACAGGGAAGGGAAAGGCGCTTGGCAAACGTGGGTTCAGGGTTCAGGACAAGTGCACCCTCAGCCTCAGCCCTTGGGGAGTCCTGGGGGGTGACTTGCACCATATAGGCTGTTGCTACCTGGTGGTTCCCATTGGCCAAGGACCATATCCTCCAGAGAAGGGCGCAGGTGTGAGAAGGCAGCCCCCAGAGAGCCAGGGGCTGGGCATACCTGCCAGGTCGGGGGGAGGGTGGCATGCTGGCAGCACCTGCTAACAAATACCTGCCTGCTAGACTCCTTGGGAGGATGAAATCAGGCTTTTCAAAATTCTAAGAACAGTAATTGACGCTTCAATAGAGTTCAGCGACTGTTTCTGTCATTGGTCCTCTTGCTTCAAAACCCAGTAAAATTCCACCTCCGAAGTCTTCCTCACTGGCTGTCTTGAGAATTAATCATCTCTTCCCCTGCTGCCTCAGCACGGGGTGTTTTTCCTTTTCATTTAGGTTTTAAAACGGCACGAACAAAACATGGGAGATCGTCAGTGTAAAAGATTCTGGCAGAGCCTGAAACATACAGGGGATACACAGAATGTTTGCTCTGCCCTCCCAATGTTCCCTAGAGAAACTCCCCTTGGTGGCACTTTGTGCTTCAAGTGTTATCGATCAGCCTGCCCTGTATTTGGGGAGTTGGGTTTTCCCAGCTGCATTTAGAGACCCTTAATGGGAGGGAGCCGGCTTGCCATTTCCTCTCCCCTGCTCAATAAACAGTTTGCTTAGCCCAGAGTTGCTGCTGGAGCTTCTAGAGGACAGGATGGGGGTGGGGCCGGAGGTCTTCAGCCTTCTCTCCTTGGAGATTCCCACCCTGACCTGAGTCAGTCCAGCAATCTCCTTAGAGATTCGGGAAGCAAATTCTCCAGGTAGATGAGATAAAAATTTGTCCGAGAGGATGCAGTTTTCTGAAAGGTGGCTTCTGTCTGTTGAGGACCTTGCTCATTGATTTATTCCGACCTCCCCTGGACTATCATTTGGTGTGTGTGTGTTGAATGACTTCTACTGTGAGTAAAAATAGTAAGACACGGTCATTGTGGGGGACTGGGAAATAAAAGTCGGCTTCAGTCTCCTCCCAGCAACATCACTTTTGAGGGACGTTCACGCGGTCCCAGGATCGCAGTCTTAGTCGCTTTTGCTCTCCGCCACTTCTGGCCCCTGCCTCACAACAGACCCCCGGGGGACCCACGCTTCTTTCTCTTCTTGTTGCGAACTCAGAGGTGACATGCCCATCCGCTCGCCAAGCGTCGGTCACCTCCGGGACCTTTGTCTCTTCTCACCAGTCCAGCAGAGAGAGGGAAGTGGTCGTTCCCCACCTTATTTTGCTGTCGGTTCCGTCTCTCAAGAAGGCTTCAAGTTGCAGGAAGGGTCCTAGTTTTGGTGGAGTGGGACTTCTGGGCATCCAGATTGCCCAAGCTCGCTTGCTACCAGATGCTTCTCTGTGTTAGCAGTCACTGGAACCCCGTGTCCTCACCTGTCACATGCTTGTCACCTCACGTAAGCTTTGCCACAGCCGAGCAATGCCACCCCCCCCCCCATTCTCAGATGAGGAAACTGAGGCTCAGCGAGCAGAGGGGGCTTGTCTAGGATCCCATGCGCCCCTGAGCCCTCCCCATCCTGCCCTCTCCACTGCCATGACCTTGTGTGCCTCTTAGGTGGACGTGAGCGTATTCTGAGGGAGAGAGAAGGGGCCTGTGTGTGCCTGTGTGTAAACAGATAACATTGATCTTCCTCCTGCTAATCCAGAGGTCATAAGCTGCCAGCCTGCTGGCCAAAAAACCTACCACAGCTATACTGTGTTTGCTCCTCACAGGGTTTTAAATTTTTTAAGAAACTGTTGATGACATTTACAGATAAAGAGTATGAGCCTAAAATTCCAGATGTCCAGCTTCTCTGGAAAAAAAAGAAAACTGGCAGTTTAGACTCACATCCCGGCTTGGCCATGGTCAGGTGGAGCTGAGCGGTGGCTGTATCCATTTGACTGGGCAGATTGCCACAGTCCCCACCACTCCTGATTACCTCCCCGAGTAGAGCCACTGCCAGCTCCTATTTGTCCCCGCACAAACACTGTTGCTTTTTCTTATTGGGAGATGCCAGAGGAGAGAGCTGCTAAGTCCTAACCAGCCCACCTCACTCCGTATTGCTGGTCCTTATAGGCATTCTCAGGCTTCCCTGGTAGCTTAGCTGGTAAAGAATCCGTCTGCAATGCAGGCGACCCCGGGTCGATTCTTGGATCCGGAAGGTTCCCTGGAGAAGGGATATGCTACCCATGCCAGTGTTCTTGCCTGGAGAATCCCCCTGGGCAGAGGAGCCTGTGGGCTACAGTCCATGGGGCCGCAGAGAGTCGGGCATGACTGAGCGACTAAGCACAGCCCAGCACATAGGCATTCTCTCCCCTGACCTTCAAATCCCTACCGAGTCATCTTTGTAAGTCCCAGGGCCTTCGCACACAATAGGTGTGAAGAATAACAACAGCTACTGTTTTGGGGGGGTGTGTGTGTTTACCTTGGAGAAGGCTATGGAATTTATCACCCTTTAAATAAACATAAAGGTAGGAAGGACTTCCCAGGGGGTGCTAGTGGTAAAGAACCCGCCTGCCAGTGCAGGACACATGGGTTCAATCCCTGGGTCGGGAAGATCCTCTGGAGGAGGAAATGGCAACCCACTCCAGTATTCTTGCCTGGAGAATCCCATGGACAGAGGAGCCTGGCGGCCTACAGTACTTAGGGTCACAAAGAGTCAGGCATGCCCGAGCCACTTAGCACACCCACAAATAAACAGGCTCAGAAAGGTCGAGGCGTGTTCGAGGTCCCCCAACGGATGACTTTCGTCATTAGGACTTTAGCAGTGGCCCTTACTTTTGCACTGCGTTGCCTCACCTTTTGCAGCTTTTCACACCTATCCCTTTTGCCTTTCAACTTAACTGCTGGTTTCTGAAGGTTTCATAAAAGCAATAGTGACTGAAGCTGAGCCTTGACACTATGACTGGACAGGAATTGACTGAGAGAGGAAGAAGGGCATTTCCATCCAAGGAGCAGAACACAGAGAGAGATGTGGAATAGGGCTAAGTGTACCTCATGAGGGGTGCTGGGAACCAAGGTGGGAATGAAGTAGAAAGGGCACTGGGAGCCAAAGCAGGAAACCTGGAGTGGCAGTCTGAAGCTATGGGGACTTCTAAGGGCACTAGGGAGCTATGGAAGGTTTTAGAGCAGGAGAAGCCGTGAACCATGTCTGGCGTCATGAAACCTAATGTGACAGCTGGATGCAGGCAGACAGGAGGCACCGTGAGAATCCAGAAGAGAGGTGTTGGGGCCCTTCAACAGGTTCCAGGGGGAACTGTGGAGGCCCGTTCAATGAGGACTTGGAGATGGGAGAGCCTGGAGCTGGTCACCTGGAGGCCCGTGGTGCCATTCACTGGGATGGGGAAGGTGGGGTGTCTGTGCGGAGATGCCCTCCAGGCACCCGTGGGAGAGGGCAGCCCTGCGGCAGGAGATGCAGTGACGCCTGCCAAGCCAAGCTGGAGCAGTGAGAACGGAGCGCTCTGAGCCAAGAGCCTGGAGACACCTCCTCTCACACCTGCTGGATTTCCTTTCGCTGATGGCCTCCTCGGCCCCTTCTCTTCCCTCTACGCCTAAGCCCCCGAGAGTGAATATCCTCCGCCTCATCCTAGGGCTTCAAAGCACAGGCCATTGTGCATTTGGCCCCTACAAAGGGAAGCAAGATCCCAGCTATTCCTAGGAAGCAGGCTTTCTCGATACCCAGAGCCCAGGGTCTCCCCAGGCCCTAGCTCCTGTTTCAACAGACCAAAGCCTGGGGGCGGGTGGGTGGTTACCAGGATCCAGGCCCTCCCTGCCCCCGCCCCAAGGGGGCCCCTCTTCTTCTCTCTTCCTGCGAGCAGAGCAGTGCATTTGGCTTTTTATAAAGCCGATAAATAAATAAGCAAGCGGGCATGATTAATTGATGGCATGGAGCAGACCCAGGCGCTGGGAGTCAGGTGGCCCAGCTTCCTGGTGGAGCTAGGCTTTTCAGCGACCTGGGGCCTGTGCCAAGAAGGGGAAGCCTGCTTTGGGGAAGTGCTTCGGTGTGTGCCTGGAGCATCCACCTTTCTTCTCCTCTGTGCCCGCCTCCTCTAGGCCCTAGACCTCGCCAGGGCTGGAGGCTGGGGGCCAACAGGTGCCGCTGCCCTACCCCCATCTCCTCTCCCAGTCTGAGTGCCCTCGGGCTCCACACCCCAGGATTGCTCCAGCCAGCCCTCTCCCCCAAAGCTAGGTCTCCCCGTATACCCCGTCCACACCTCAGTAATCCCACACTGCATGACCCCAGCCGTGGGTTCCTGTGTATTGGGAAGGTAGGGTACCCTGACCCAGGGGAAAGGGTTCCTCCAAGGGTCAGGCTGACGGGCGGGGGCGGTAAGGAGCTGGTGCTGATGGGAGTACCTGAAGACCAAGCCCGGGGAGAGGCCGGACGCCCGCTCCCTGGGCCCCGCAGCGCGCGCCCGGGCGAGGGCGCGGGCTGGACCGCGAGCTCCGGGTCCCGCAGGGCGCTCTCCGTGCGGAGTTTGGGGAGGGCCGAGGGGGAGCGCGCGGGGGAGGAGGGAGCGGGAGGGGAGGGAGAGAGGGAGGGAGGCGGGCAGAGCGCAGTGCAGCGGCGGCAGAGGCGACGGCGGCGGGAGGGAGGCGGGCGGGCGGCGGCGGGGCGGCGGGGCGAGGCGAGCGCGGGGCAGCGGCGGCAGAGGAGCCGCAGCCGCAGCGGGGCCGGGCCGGGCCGGGCGCGCACCAGCGGCAGCGGCAGCGGCAGCATCTCGCTCGCGGAGCCGGCGCAGGTGAGGCAGGGGCGGCCGGGCCCGGGGCTCTGGGCCTCCTCCCCTCTCCTTCGGTCTCTCTCTTCCTCCCGGCTGGCTTCCCTTCCTCGGGCGCTCGTCCCCGGGAACCGCTGCCCGGCCAGAGCCCGCGGCGGAGCGCGTCGCGGGTCCACTCGCCCCGCGGAGGCAGGCGCCTTGTCAGCGGTGACCTTGAGCGGGCAGCCGGCGCGGGCGGGGCTGGCCGGGGTGGGCGCCTGCGGACCCGGCGCCTGCAGGCGCGGGGAGGGGGCGCGCCGTCCGCCTGCAGCGCGCAAACTTTCCGGGGCTCCGAACAGCCCCGGAACTGGGGCCTGGGTCGTCCAAGGCGTTAGAACCCTCCGATTTCTTCCTTCCCAGCTGTCTCTGACTTCTCTGCCTGGCTTCTCCCCAGTACTGCGGGGTCCCCCCTTTCTCCAGGTCCGGGTATCTGCAGGCTAGGGACAGGAGCGGAGCTGTGGACGTTGACCCGGGGCTGGGGGCTTCTCTTCCCCGCAAAGGCGCTTCCGGAGCTTCCAAGAGCCGAAGCGCCGCGGGACCCTCTGCCAGGTGCCCTCTGCATCTCCGGCCTTGCTCTTCCCTGGCGCCCCTCACCCTGCCCACAGCCCTCCCCAAGCTGCAGGAGTCCCCTACCTGGTGACACAAGGGCTCCAAAGCCCCACATTCTTGTCAGGCTCTCAGATCTGGTGCTTGATTTTTCAGTCCAGCGTCAAAGGGTCCTTGAGAAAGAGGGCTTAGGCAGGTGCCCCACCTAGGGCCCCAGAGTGGATCAGTATGTTTCCACACACCTGGGCTCACCCAGGGCCTGGTCATCCTGAACCCCTGTGGTCTCAGGAGGAGACTCTGTCCTGGCCATCGGGTGTGTGTCTTAGCATCCCAGAACGTTATTCTTGAAGATGGGAGGTGAGCCCCAGAGAGGGCTATCCAACCTCAAGGTCACACAGCGAACCTGTAAAAGGAGCAAGAACTGGGCCTTTTTTTTTTTTTTTTTTCAAAACGGGTTGAGAGGGAAGGAGAGCACTCCTGTTTGGTTCCTACTCCTGGGGAATTTGGGCTCTGTCTCTTACTAGCAGTGTGACCTCTGACAAGTCAATTCCCCTCTGACTCTCTTTCCCCATGTGTAAGATGGGGGTAGCTACCTCCCAGGGCTGTTCTGATGGCTGTGTTAATGTTCTTGAAGTTCTTACCACCCTGCCTGGTGCATGGTCTGTGTCCAAAAATTTTTTGGCTACCGACACGTGAAATTTCCTTTCCGGGCTCGGAAGGGAAGGAACGGCTCCCATCCTCTCCAGTCTGCTCTGGCATCTGGATTTCAGTGGGTTCTCCCCTGTGGCTCTATGGGCTGCCAGGGGGCAGCACCTGCCGGAACCCTGAACCCTTGTGCCCTGTGTGGCATGTTTCGTGGTGGCAAGAGTCCCAGACCCTCAAGAGCCCTCTGGACCTACTGGTGCGGCTGCTGGAGGCTGTGGCTTCTCGCCGCCTCCATGGCAAGAACAGTCACTCATTCCCAGCTGGGAGACGACGACGGGGCTGCCCTGCTGCAGTCTCAGGAGGATCACACCCCCCCCCCCCACCTCTACCGTCTTGTGGGCGAACATCAGCCTCACCTTCTCCATCTGACCCGCTCTTCTCTCTACCTCTGTGCGATGTCATTCCTTCCCTCAGAGGTACTATTGGCAGCAGAGGAGATGGGGCAGGAGGAACTCATTCATTCATTCCCTTGCCTAGCCTTGAGTCATGCCTTCTCTGGGCCAAGGGGTGCTTGGAAGCACCAAGAAATATCAGCCATATGTTGCAGTTATGAAGCCCCTGCCAGGTGCCAGGCGCCTCCTGCTCCCTGGAGACACGTTCATTCATTCGACACATTTTTATTAAATACTTAATATGTGCTAAGCACTGTTTGGTGTGCCAGGAAGACATTGGTAAATAAAACAGACCTGTTCCCAATTGTCTAGGGTGACCGTGTAATTTGCCGTCCAAGCCAAGATAATTTTGAGAAGAGAGGGCATTATTAATGATAACACCAGCACCGCGGACATAAACAGGGACTGTCCAGCCAAACCGGGTTGCATGGCCATCCTGTGACCTCATATTTATACACCAGTGTTCATGGAGAACTGTTAATGTTTTTTTTTGAGCTTGCTTTTTGCCAGGCTCTGTTAAGCCCTTTCGAGTTATCATCTGATTTAATCCTCCCGGGGCTGTGAAGCTGTTGTTACCATCTGCATGCAGCTGGTTAGTTGTGGGGCTGGGACCCCTTCTGCTATTTAACTGCTGAGTCGCAGTGTCTCCCCAGAGATGGACAAGACCCAAGGCCCACGGGCACTCTCACTCTATCAAAGAAGCTCACAGATGACTGTTAGGAACACAGATGCTGTAATAGACGTGCCGCAGGGGCAGACAGAGGCACAGATTTTGCCTGAAAGAGTCTCAGGCAGCTTTCTGAAGGACAGAACCTTTGAGCTGGAGCTTGAAACCTGAATTAGGGTTTTGATGGACTGTTCAGTTGGGGGCAGGGCATTCCAGGCCCAGGTAACCGAGGCTTTGAGTTGTGGGGTATGTGAACTGTTTGGAGCTACCATCCTCCAAATAGGTCTGGATCGAACTGTGACAGGACAAGAGTTAGGCCTGAAACAGCAGAGCCAGCGAAGATTGTGTCCGAAGCTAGTGTGCCATGGCGTTTTACAAGGATACTCTGAAGGTGTGACTATTCTAGAGGCAGGCGGTAGAGAGAGAATTGGTTGTGCTGGTTTTCCCTTTGACAGGAATTTTCTGTAACCCAGTCTATACTATGGATTGCCTGCAAGGTCAGGGAAATCATTTTGTCATGTAGAACCACTGCAGAAGAATCTTACCAGCGTCTATCGCGGCAGAAAGGTTTCACCAGGCAAAGTGATTGCCGGCAAGAGGAATATTAACCTACTTAAGGGACACGGTGTAAGTAGCATCATTTGCGAATAAGGGATGTGCTCATTATAGGTTAAATCTTTTCTGTTTGCTCAGTCACGTGCAGAATAGTAGAACTTCCTCTTCTCGCTCGTCCTCTGCATGTCACCTCTGCCACCATAGAAATCTGCAAGTCATAAAATTGAATTTCTTTAGTAATATAGAAAATTATAATAAAGGCTTATTTCTCAGACTTTTCACTAATTCATACTGGCCTCTTTTCCTCTCCCTGCCAAGGAAGTGGAATTATTAGCTCTATGGTATCTAAAACTTTGAATCCATTAGCAGAGAACAGTAGCAGAAAAGGGGGTCAACTGTTGGGGCCTTGAGTTTGGAGAATCAGGCTAGGAAGATCTGGGAAGCAGGAGTGCTTGATGGACAGGGAAGGGGAAGGAGCACGGCCAGCTGGGTGTGTGACCTCTGTAATGACATGGGATTCTGTGGTGAGAGGGGCCCCACAGCTTGATTCAATACTCTGTGGTCACATATTGAAATCCTTCATAGCTTTGAACAGGGAAGCCCACATTTTCACTTCGCACCACATCCTACAAATTATGTAGCCCGTCCTGGGAGGGAGAGAGGAAGAGAGAAAGGGCGGGGGTGGAGGTGGGGGTCGGGAAGACAGCGGGGGCAGGCGGAAAAGATAGAGACGAGGAGAGAGAAACGCAAGTAACATTTCTAGAGCCTCTGCCATGTGCCAAATGCTACGCGAGGCCACTTACCTTGTTTCCCTACTTTCGTCTTCCTGACAATCCTGTGAGGTGGGTGATGTCGTCCCTGTTTGAAAATGTAGATTCTGTGTGACTCAGGTTTGATAGGGGCTTCCCTGGTGGCTTGGTGGTAAAGAATCTGTCTGCCAGTGCAGGGGACATGGATTTGATCCCTGGGTCGGGAAGATCCCCTGGAAAAAGAAATGGCAATGCACTCCAGTATTCTTGCCAGGGAAATCCCATGCACAGAGGAGCCTGGCGGGCTTCAGTGCATGGGGTCACAAAGAGTCGGAGACGACTGAGTGAGCAAGCAAGACAGTTCTCGAGGCTAGCAGTCTGAAATCAAGGGGCCGGCAGGGCCACGCACCTTCTGAAACCTGTAGGAAAGCTTTTGATGGTTTCCAGCAATCTCTGCTGCTCGTAAGCTGGTGTCTTCACACGGCTGGCCCTCCACTCTGTATCTCATTTTCACATCTCTCTGCCCTTATAAGGACAACAGTCATATTAGAATGGAGCCCACCCTCACTGAGGATGGCCTCATCTAAACTTGATCACATCTGCAAAGACCCCGTTTCCAAATAAGGTCACATTCACAGGTGCAGGGTTAGGACTCCAGTGTATTTTCAGGGAGGACGCAGCCTCATGTGCAAGCGCAGTGAACCAGGCTATGTGACTGTGAATGATTTGGGCTGAGAATGAACTCCTCTCTGCCCCAAGGTTAATACCAGCTCTGAAGAATCGAACACTCTTGAGAAGGAGCAAATGACAACTGTTCGGTCCACACTGAGAGAGAAAAATCAATCCCCGTTGAGGGAGAAAGCAGTCCCAAGTGTACACAGTGGCATCTCCACCTGAGCCTTCCTGCTTGCCCCACCGTCCTGACGCCATCACTTTCGTCTCTCTGGCTTCCTGGGGGAGTTGAGCGGCTTCAGTCCCCTGTTTCCTCTTCTGTGAGACAGGATATCAACAGCGCCTACCTCATGGGTGCTTTCTTGAGGAATGAGATGGATTGAAACGAGTGATTCTTAAAACAGTCCCTGGCACAAGTTGCTACTGTTAGCATCCTCATCGTCTTTTAACTTAGGTGACCTTTCACATGTCTTTGTATCTTTCAGTTTTCCTCACAGCAAGCCCTGCGACATGCTTCCATAAATACCAGCTTCCTCTCCCCATTAGGTGTTTACTCACTGATGAAGCCAGGTCTCAAACCCAGTCCTCGGGTTTCCAATTCCGAGCTGGCCTCACTGCATGGTGCCTGCTCTAGTAGCTGAAAACCCACTGGTATGAAGATGTTGTTCCTTGCTTCATGGGGCTGGGAGACTGGAGAGGAGTGATGTGTCAGGGAGACGATGATGTGAGGGGAAGGAGGGGCTACCCAGGAAGAGGAAATAGCCTCAGTGGCCAGAGCCCCCCTTATCACTATGCTTCTTAGAGGTGGCACAGGTGGGGCCTTTCTTTAACTTTGCATTTTCAGGCCCTGGTACATAGTAGGTGCCTAATAAATGTGTTGGATGAATGGATTTATTATCAAACACAAACAGTCACTGTCCCCCACCCAACAACAACAACAACAAAATCCTGGGACGAGGCCCCGTTGCCTAAGTGGTGATTGCTGGCCACAACTCACAGCTGGGCCATCGACGTGTGAGTGATACCAAAGAAAACATGCTTTTGATGCTGTTTGAGGAAACTGGATGAGCTGTGAGGGGCGAGGGTGTAAAGAGGGTCCAGTTAAGATTTGTAGAGTGTTTAGCAGAAAAGCTTGGGTCATAAATGTCATCTCCTTCCTTTGCTCTTTTCTCACCCACCCCTCTTCTCTCTTCATTTGCATTAGTTGAGGTAGTCATTAGTGCTATAGAAGTATTTCTAGCTTCTTACTTTCTAGGTGGATGGTAGGCAGAGCTTCTTAGCCTGTTTTGTCATTAGTTACAGCTGTGTGTCTTGCTTCGGCCAGTGAAATTGGAGAAGTGACATTTGTCGTCTCGGAATGGAAGCTTTAATAACTAGCATGCTGTTAGCCACTGTCCCCTTTTCCTCTCTCGGCAACTGAGGCAGTGTGAAGTTGGAGCCTCCCTCAGTCTGATTCCCAAGTGAAGATGATGTGGAGCAGAGCCCTCTGCCAACCCATGATGGACGTGCAGCACTCAGTGAGAAGGGAGCCTTCGCTCTTAAGACACTGACACTTCGCTCTTCTCTGTTACTGCAGCATAATCTGTCCTGTCCTGACTGATACAGGTAGAGCACAAGCTGAAATAATCACAACTTGTTCAGAGGTGTGTAGCCCTCTGTCCATGGAACTCTCCAGGAAGGAATACTGGAGTGGCTTGCCATTCCTTTTTCCTGGGGATCTTCCTGACCCAGGGATCGAACCCAGGTCTATTGCACGGCAGGCCGATTCTTTACTGTCTGATCCACCGGGGAAGCTCTAGAGATGTGTGTAAGTCTTTTTATTCCTTCACATGTCATGCTTAAAATTTTAGTGTTTGAAGGTGTTGTGGATACAAAATGGGTGAGCCCCACTGCTCTGTGAGGTAAAGGTCAGTCTTTGTGGCACAGATTATGGGAACTGGACCGACTTCACCCCAGCCTCATCTGCTTTGGTCCCATGTGGTCCTGCCAGACAAGTCCACAGCATCCTCGAAATGGGCCACGTGTGCTGGAGCAGCTCCAGGCCTTTGCCTGAGCTCTGCCTAGAACGGGGCATCCCCAGGAAGTCACGTCACTTGATGAGTGGCTGTGGTGGAGAATGACGAGGGCATGGAGGGAGAGGAGAGCATTGGGTTGGTTCTGTGCAGCATGGAAGACCAGAATTAGGACTGAGAGTGAGAGTCCTGTTCAGCGTGAGAGAGTTTTCTAGCTATGAGGGCCTGGCCTGGCACAGTAGTGAGCTCACCACACTAGGAAGTTTCCAAGTAGGGGTGAGATGTCATGGTGGAGGTTTCAAGTCATCAAAACTAGCATAAACTTTCCAACCATGTCGGACATGACTTTAGGTGAGGATTGTCCAAAAAAGGTGGATCTTGGCCATAATTTTCTGTTTCTTTTTCCCTTTTAAAAATAAAAATAGCTCCCCCTCCCAATTATAGATTGGTTATATAATGATTATCGAAATACAAATGATATCAAAAAGTACAAAGTAAAACTCAAATGCAATGCCATAAAACAGAGCTAACCTACATTAACAGTTCCTTCCAGATAATGTCCTTCCAGATGTTTCTCTATGATTGATAGGTAACTAGATAGATTTTTTTTTAATCTTTCTGTCACTCAGTAGTAGAGTATGGGCATCTTAAACAGTAGTAAATATTTCTCTACCTTGTCTTTTATAAGTGGCTTTGCTGTAACTTATTTAATAGATCGCTTCCTGGCGGTTGTTCCTGAATTGTGCCATTAGGGGCACCATTGGGATGGATGTCTTGTCTGTGGACCCCTGGGCTTGTGTTCAGGCATCTCCTGAGGACCTGTTCCTAGAAGTGACACCGACCGACTCAGACAAAATGGTTTGGGATGAAAGGAGAGGTGAGAGCCGTGGCATGTTCAGGTAGAGGAACCACTTCTGGCAGGAGGGCAGCCTGCAAAAGGCCCGAAGGAGGAGGGCGATGAAAGGGAGACGGTGGCTGGTCTGGAAGGCTGAGGCAGTGGGAGAGAAGGGGAGGACATGGAGGGAGCTGGATTTAGACCCTCAGTCCCAGCTTTGGGTGAGCCATTCCCCAGGCAAAGGCCAACTATGACGGCAGCTAAGATTTACTAGAGCCAGGCAATTACAGGTGATTTTATGTGCACATCAGAGCCCCACCACCACCTTGCAAGGAAGGTCTCTGTCCCCATTTTACAGAGGAGCAAGGTGAGGCCTGGAGAGGATGCAGCAAAGGTGCTGTTGTCTCCATCTGCAGTGTGTGGGCCCCTGCAGAGTTCAGCTCCTTAGCCTGCGTGCACCCTGGCTAGCTCGTGCCTTCCGTCTTGGCAGACGCCATCTCAGCCAGCTCTTTCCCACTCTTGGAAAGGAAGACTGACCGTAGGTGACTCCTTTTTGAAGTTTTTCTTCATGGCTCCTCATCCACCCCAGTCAGCCCCCCAAAGTAAGGCAGACCTGCTCAGGGCTCAGAAAGGTGTCCTGCAGGCCATCACGAGACTGCTCACTCTTGGGTATTCACCATTGAACCAGGGAGCCTGCATTTGGCTTCAGTGAATTGGAGTCCCTGACTCGACTGACAGAGAGTAAGACCCTTTCTTATCTCACATGATCCAAAGCTCTGGAGTCAGCTAATTCAGCAGTTCATTCCATGCCATCAAAACCCACAGTCTTTCTGTCCTTCTCCTCTGCTATCATCATCTAAAAGGATTCCTCTGTCCTGAGCATCCCCTGAAGATGGCACAAGACCCAGGGGACGAAAGGCAGAGGCCGCTCTCTGTTTCTTTTATCAGGGAAGAAGGCTTTCCCAGAAGCCCCCAGCCCACTTTCCTTTCTGTCTCATTGGCTGGAATTGGGTCACATGCCGTGTCTAAACCAGTCACTGCCAAGGGAATGTGACTGAGGGCTTTGAAGGACCAGGACTTATCCCTCCATCAGTTAAGGGCAGAGGTAGATGCCCAACACAGTCAGGGCTCTGCCAGCCAGGAAAAGAATGACCACTGGGGAGGCAGCTCCCAGGGTCTGCTCAACTGTGTGCTCACACTCCCAGCTCATCTGCTAGGCTGGGAGCCGTGAGAGGACAGGGGCTTGGGGCTTACCCCTTCCTGTGGCTTCTGCAGGCTAGCACAGGGCTTGGCACCTTGTGGATATTGAGCAAACTATGGGTTGAATGAATGAATGAAACAAATCAGTAGGTGTTTCTGGAGACTGCATTGGACCCTGAGATCTCTGTGTACCAACAGTGCCAGTGATCTGTCGGTTGGGGCAGGGGGTGGTTTAAGTATTTCAGAGAGTATAGGAATGGCTTTGTCCTCAAATGGGCTGTAATTTGGCAGTGGGGAGAACACTAGCGCCTAAGCAATGTGTAGAATTAGGGCCTGGATGGTGGCACTGACTAGACATGTCATAGAAGGTAAATGCCTCCGCAGGAGCCCAGAACAGTAGGGCAAGACCCATTAGGGACCAGATACTGTGAAGGGCAGTGGTGGGTGGAGAAAAACGCTGTGTGCTCTGAGACTGGGGGTGAGGTAGTGGATACAGGGTAGTGAGGGCACCAGCTGGTCCTGAGGAGGACTCGTTCCTGAGAGCCTACTGTGTCCTGGGCATCACACTTGTATTTATTTCATCTACTCTTTCCTGTGTCTCTATGAAATGGATCATCCTGTCCCATTTTGTAGATGGGGAAACTGAGACTCAGAGGGTGAGTTTCCTTGTCGGACATCACAGAGCCAGGAAGTGGTGGAGTTTGGCTGAGAGAGCACATCTGTCCTGAAACACTGGCTCCATTCCACAAAGGGGCTGGGATGGCCTTCAAGGGCCCACCTAAGACCAGCAGACCGTGGAGTGAATGGGAAAGGGGAGCCTGTAAACTGGCAAGGAGGGCCTCGAGAAGCTTGGCGCTGTGCAACGAGGGAGCGAGACATCCCTGTGGAAGAGGTGCTTGCAGCAGGATTCAGGGTGAGCCTGAGGAGCCGTGATCCTTGGCATCAGAGCTGGCCTCACATCCCTGATCTCCCAGCCAGTAGCTGTGACCTTGATGGGACACTTAGCTTCTCCATCCCTCAGTCTCTCCATCTATAAAATGACAATAATAATTAAATATGTACCCAGTGCCTGGCATATAAGGAGAATTTAATAAATGGAGCTATTATAATTATTAATATCATTGTTGCTGTTGTTTTAGAGCCTGGTGGGTGATCACATTTTGCGGTGACTCCCTTGGTGTGGGGTCCTGGGTTCCAGCTCTGCCTTGATCACCACCCACACATTTGACCTTGACTGCATCCTGCACCCAGCCTGGCTCTCCAGGCTTCCTCTGCAAACTTAAGAGGGGGTGGGCCAGCTGAATTCTCGCCTCCTTGTTCCAAGCTCTGCACTTGTGTGAGGTGGAAGGGGGAGGCTGCAATGACAAACGGGATCAGAATGGAGTGAGGGGGTGTTGGGGATGCCATTGTTCGGGGGAAACAAAGGAAGGGAAGGGCAGAGGTGGGAAGGAGGAGCAGAGAGGAACCAGAGCAGGTGCGCAGCCAGCCAGGCCCGAGCAGGTGTGCAAACTGGTGGCCGGACAGCCGGTGGCCGGACAGTTTGGAGGGGAGCAGAGGCAGCCTGCTGAAACCGAGCAGGCAGAAGCTCATTGAGAACAGCTGCGTCTGACACCTGCCTGCGTTGTGGCAGAACCAGAGAGAGAGAGGAAGAGAGAGAGAGAGATCAATCATAGTTCTTCCTGATGTTTAATACCTGGGAGGCAGGGCTTTGAAGAGTGTATGTGTTCAAAGACTGAAATTGAATTTCTCCAAAGTTTGCAGGAACACTGCAATTATGCCTGAGAACATGTCTATGAAATCCCCTTGAAATCTATTTTTGGCACAAGGTTTTATAACCAGAGTCAGAAATTGAGTGGAAGTGTGTGGGAGGCTGACCCTGGACAGATTCCATGTTTTAAAGGGGAAAGGGTATTTTTAACTGCAAACACCCCTGTCTCCTGGGGTGAGACCAGGGAAGAGGCAGTTTTACCACTTTGGGTTTCCCACCCACTGTCGTGTTAAGATGGCAACTATCTTTGACAGAAGTTGTTTAAGTTCCTTACTCAGAGTGGGTGGCCTAGGGCTGAGGGATGAGGGGGAAACTTGTCTGGGAGTTCTGTATGTTGGAACAGAGATATATCTTAATTTGCCAGAGACTCCTTCAAATCCATCTTGTGCGGCTGTCACTGTGCCCAGGGAGATTTGCCCGGCGGGAGATTTCTCCAACACTGCTGTATCAGTTAGCTGTTGCTTAGTAACAAATTGCCCCAGTCTTGATGTCTTGAAGCAGTTGGTTTGTATTATTGGTAACGAGTGTACAGTTCAGCTGAATGGTTCTTCTGGCCCCGCTGGATTCCCTGACATGTCTGTGGTCTGTTGTCAGCCGGGTAAGCAGCTCTGTTGACCGTGGTGGGCTCTTTCACAGGTGTGGGGGGTCAGCTGGCTCGGGGCTGGCCTGGGACAGTCTCTATGGGACAGCTCAGCTCGGCTGTACGCTGCGTCTTCTCCTCCAGCAGCACGTGTGGGTCTGTTGGAGAGGCAGTGGCAGGGCTGTGAGAGAAAACAGAAGCACGCAAGGGTCATTGAGAGCTGGGCTCGAAATTGGCGCAAGGCCACTTCCGGTGCATGCGTGCATGCTCAGTCGCTCAGTCGTGTCCGACTCTCTGTGGCCCCGTGGACTGTAGCCCGCCAGGCTCCTCTGTCCATGGGATTCTCCAGGCAAGGTTGCTGGAATGGATTACCCTGTCCTCCTCCAAGAGATCTTCCTGACCCAGGGTTCAAACCCACGTCTCTTATATCTCCTGCATTGGCAGGTGGGTTGTTGTTTTTTTTTTTTTTTCACCACTAGCGCCACCTGGAAAACCTCCTGTTGGCCAAAACAAGTTATGAGGTCACCTCAATTCCAGGATTGGGGAAATATGATGGTACTTCTTGAATGGCAGAGTCACATTGAAAAGGGCTGGGGTCCAGGCAGGCCTTTAATTGGGACCACCAACACCTCCATTCGGTCCCCTGCACACACGTGAGCTTCAGCATCGCCCTCTGGGGCTGTCACATTAGCAGTAGTCTTTTCTTATAGTCGGCCCTATGCCCAGGAGTCCCTTGCCATGCAGAGTTTTCTAAGAGCCTTCTCTGTGGAATAAGGAAAGTATATGTTGCCACATCGGAGAAGGCAATGGCACCCCACTGCAGTGTTCTTGCCTGGAAAATCCCATGGATGGAGGAGCCTGGAAGGCTGCAGTCCATGGGGTCGCTGAGGGTCGGACACGACTGAGCGACTTCCCTTTCACTTTTCACGTTCATGCATTGGAAAAGGAAATGGCACCCCACTCTAGTGTTGTTGCCTGGAGAATCCCAGGGACGGGGGAGGCTGGTGGGCTGCCATCTCTGGGGTCGCACAGAGTCGGACACGACTGAAGCGCCTTGGCAGCAGCAGCCCCCACATAACGCGAGATCAGTTTGCACTTGCTTTGTTTTCTAGTCACTTGGGTCGTGTTGGACAGTTTGCACCCGGATGGACTGTAGCCCACCAGGCCTCTTGGTCCCTGGGATTCTCCAGCCAAGAATACTGGAATGTGTTGTCATGTCCTTCTCCAGAGGATCTTCCTGACTCAGGGATCAAACTTGTGTCTCCTGCATTGGCAGGTGGATTCTTTACCACTGAGCCACCAGGGAAGCCCCCACTCACTCTGAGACTGGCAGAAATTAAACAGCTTGATGCTGGTGACGATGTGGGGGAAGTAGATGTTGTATCCATGGCTGGTCAGGGTTTCCATGGCATTTAAGGGGGCAATTCTGCTGTATTTCTTCCTTTTTTTAACTTAATTTTTTTTTAATTGGAGGAATATTGCTTTACAATGTTGCGTTGGTTTCTGCCATACAACAATGCAAACCAGCCGTAATTATCTGCTGTATTTCTTAGAATTAAAAACATATGTAAGGGTTAAACGCAGTACGGAATGACCATATCATGGATGAATTGCTGATAGACACAACTACCCAGATGAACCTCGAGGCGTGAAAAAGGCCGGTCCCACAAGCTTATTTGCTCCATGACGCCGTTTGGGTAACTTTGGTGTTGTAACATAATCTTAGGGCTGGAGAACAAGTTAGTGGTGGTCAGGGGTCAGGGATGGAGAGAGGGCGTGTGACATGCAGGGGAAGGCAGGGGGCCTTGGGGGGATGGCACAGTTGAGTGTCTTGGAGGGGCTGTTGTGTGCAGAAAGATGCACTTGTGATAAAATTACAGAGAGCTACATGTGCACGCACACAAACACGCCGTATGGCGGGTGCAGTTTGAATTAAGCTCTAGGGGTTGTGGAATGTCTATTTCTTGGTTTTGGCATTGTGCTGTATCTATGCAAGATCCAGACTTTGGGAGAGGCTAGGCGAAAGATGTCTGGGTGTTCCCTATACATTTCCTAACAACCCCCTGCGAATCTATAATTATTTCCAATAAAGTTGAGTCCAGAGCGATGCCAGTGTGCCGCATGGTCCCGTGCACTTGGAGGCTTATGCAGGTGGTCACTGAACACTGTTATCAGACGACTGGAAACGACTCAGAAACAAGCTGAACGCGTTCTTTCACCTGATAGCCGTTTATTGAGCTCCTGCCCTGTGCCGGTCACCGTGCAGGCTCTGGGGACATAGCCGTGAGCAAAGTAGGCCAAGTCTCCGCCCAGGTGAGCTCACGTTGTGTGACCGTCTCACCACAGGGAGCTGACTCAACCACAGGGCAGCTGCACAAGGAATCCCAGGTAACAGAAACAGGGAGAGGAGGGGTGTTCCAGTCTCTGTGGGCGTGTGCGATTCTGTCTCCAGACCACATCGCTGAGAGGGAAGAGCAAGACGCTGAGAGGGAAGAGCAAGAATCAGGCATTCGGTGTGATGTTTTTTTAGAAAAGAAGCACAGTCAGATAAAGAAAGGGCCAAACTCTGGCGTGCACTTGGCCGGCTGTTAGAAGGCCCCATCCCCAGAATGGAAGGCCCACCGGGGCGGGGAGCCGTGGCTCTTTTGCGCGCACACCCCTCCAGGTGCAGTTCTGGCACGGAGAGGCACGCAGATTATCTGCTGAAGGAAGGAGTGAGTTGTACCTGTTGAATGAAAAATAGAGTCACAACCTGAAAGTAGAGAGTTATTTTATTTTGTGGGCATGTGTAGGATTCCTAGTCCGGAAAGACGGTATCTCAGAAGCTCTGAGAAAACTGCTCCAAGGAGGCAGGCGGGAACGTCGGGCTATGCACAAAAGCCTGCAACAAAGGGAGGTGGCGCAGATCAGGCGTCTGCAAGCCTCTGGGCTCCCTGAGTCCATTCCTTTCATATGCACCTCAGCTCTCTGGGGCAATTCTGTTTCCTTGTTCACCTTTGCTTCTGGCATTTCCCCAGCATCTCAGCAATCACCGTGGGGGCTGACAGCATCCGCTGGATCACCGCTTTGGGAGCCCTCTTCACCTTTGGAGGCTGGGATGGCTGTGACTTTTTTTGTTGTTGTTTATTGATATGGCAGGAGATATTTTTATTTCACATACCCATTTTACAGATTGGCCAAGGGAAGCATGAGGTCCTCAGCAGTGATATACTGGCTTTACCCCCCAAAAGAGCTATGAGGTGTGGATCAAATACCTTTGACTTCGAGGCTACCATATACTTTTCTTTCACCCATTTCCCACCCCAACCACAGGAGGCTGAAATTGTCAAGTCTTAGGTCTTCTGATCCACCCTGGCTGTTGGTTGTGGAATGAGGTCACGCTTTTTTTTTTTGGTTCACAATCCGGGAGTTGGTGATGGACAGGGGGGTCTGATGTGCTGCAGTCCATGGGGGTCTCAAAGAGTCAGACACGACTGAGCGACTGAACTGAACTGAACAGTGTGTCAGGCATGCCTGCTGACATTATTTCATTTAATCCTCCTATTAATCCTGTTTTGGGGAAAGTGGATGTTCGCACATCTTCTATCTGATCTCGGGCCCCAGGCCTTCCTGTAAGTTTTCAGGCACATGATGCTAGATGACTGGAGGCAAGAGAGTCTGTTATGGGACACACAGGCCTCCCTGGAGCCTTTGTGAGTGCCTTGTGGGGGCACATGCTCTTTACTCTCTGCTCCCCCCTCAGCCTCTCAATCCACGCTTGCCTTGGGGTCCGGGGGAGTTGCTCCTCTCAGACGGGGGAGCCTCTGCAGCCTGTTGCCTCTCTTCATCTCTGTCAGCCCCGTACGTGGCTGAGAACAGAGCACCAGACGCTTGGGAATGCTTGCTGGGTTGATAGAAGTTGAGATTTCTTTAAAGGCAAGTGCTGGATTTTCAATCACAAGGAACACCTGTACAGCATTTAGCTTTTAAGGTAAGAGAAGAGCGTGTTTCTTTCCTTTAACCTGTGTGAGAGTTTGTGTGGTAGGATAACAATGAGCGAGAACACGGATGCTCAAGGTAGCTCATTCATTCACTCACTCATTCATTCGTTCACCAAAAACGTCTTGAGGCTCTGGTTAGAGCCTGTGGCTGGTCCTGAATGTGTGGTTTGACCCAGTGCCGTTCTCAGGACAGGAAAGCACAGAGGCAGTCTACCCATTGTCGCCTGGGAACCTGCATACCAGGAGGGTCGCAGCACACAAGTTACTCTCACCCCTTCTTGTCCCCTCCTGAGGACCACAAACCATCCTTCCAAGTCCCAGCCAAAACAGCGAAACATGAAGAGGCTCTTGGGGTCACCGAGGAAATCCTTTCAGACCAGGGATCCCCCCAACACGGGCATCTGGCAGCCTTGTTCATGGCCTCAACGTGCCCCCTCATCCGTTGCCTGCTGGGTCCCCTCGAACATTTATCACCCAGTTTCAGAAAAATGCTGCGAGGCCAGATGACTTGTCTGTAACCGATGAGCCTCGGTGCCCACAAAGCAGAAATTAATGAATGATGGTTGGGGAGAGAGGCGGGGTAGAGGACAGCAGCTATTTCGGGCTCACTCTGCCAAAGCAGAGCCTAATGCGTGCGTCTGGGTGTTAACTCCATGTGCTCTTTGAGCAGGAATCAAAGTCATGTTGGCTGGGGTTTTGTTTCCTCGCCAGCTCCAAGCTCCTCAAGTTTGTACATCTTGTAAAAATAGGCAGATTTTAGGTTAATAAGAAGAAAATAGAGCTACTGTGAGGACTGATCCCCACTCTCTCTTTCTAACTTAGTATGATTCATCAAAACCTTCTCTGAGCCAGCCAGTCAAACAGACTAAGATCAGAATGACCTGAGCGCAAATCTTGGCTTTCTCGCTTTCTGTCACGTGAGCTCTCTGGGCATTAGTTTTCTCAACTAAAAAGTGGAGGTTAGGAGATTAAGGGAGATACTCTGTGGGAAAGTTCCCAGCCTCTTTCCCAGAGTGGAGGGGATGATTTTCGTCTAGGAGCGGGTTTTGCTGCCCTTCTCCTTCTCTCCGTACAGGATCACTGTTTACAGGTGGAGAGCCGCTCCTCTGTCCCTGGAGGTGATTCTGAAACAAGTTTCATGCATCTGCCTCACGCAGTCTAATCATCAAGATGTAGGAGCCAAAAACTGCTTAACTGTCTGAGTGAGTGACTAGGGTGAGACTTTAGAAGCCTCAGTTTCCTCCTCTATTAAATAGAGAAAATAGTACCTTTTGTAAGGAGATATTGAGATGTGGATATATGTGTGTGTGTGTGTGTGTGTGTGTGTGTGTGTGTCTCTGTTTATCCCTGTCTACGTATAGATCTTTCCATCCATCTGCTGTTCATCCATCCATGTACACATGCGTCTATCTACCCGCCCATCATCCATCCACTCATCTATCCATCCATGCCCCTATTTATCCATCACTTAGTTATACTGGTGGGGCTTGCCTGGTGACTCAGACGGTAAAGAATCTGTCTGCAATACAGGAGACCTGCGTTTGATCCCTGGGTTGTGAAGATCCCTTGGAGAAGGGAATGGCAACCCACTCCAGTATTCTTGCCTGGAGAATCCCATGGACAGAGGAGTCTGGCAGGCTACAGTCCATGGGGTTGAAAAGAGTCGGACATGACTGAGTGACTAACACTTTCACTTTGAGTTGTATTGGTCTGTGTGAGTGCTCTTAAGTGTCAGCTGTTCAGAGGATGATGGTACAAGTTTCCGCAGTAGTGGTGGCTCACCCCACGGGTTGAATGTTGCTCTGTTGATCTTAAAGGGGCCTCGTTCAGGAATCGGGTGTATTCTCTTCCATGTCAATCCCCAATGATGAACAGTCATAGCTCTGACTTAGCGCCCTCCCAGTCCCCTTTCCTGATTTGCCCTTTCAGAATGAAGACTCGTGTTCTTTTGATGTGAACATTATTTCTGCACTTTGTCCCCAGAGCCTTTGTGGTTCTGCAGTGTGAAGACAGAATCCTCTGTAGGTGGTAGGTGGCGGGGGTGGGTTGGTGTGTATGGATGGGAGGAGGGGTTGGCCCCCTCCCTTAGTTTTGATCTCTGTGTGATCTCTGGGACTGGCCTCTGCTCTCTCTAGAATGTTCTTTCTTCTCCCATTCACTCTACCCCCACTGAGGACTTACTCTGTTGAGCCCCTGCATCCTGCCCACACAAAGCCCACCACTCAGGTGGGGTGGGGAGGGGAGGATGTGCAGCAAATACCTTAACAGCATGGCAGAGTGTGAGAAATAAGACGGATTACTAATATCCACTGGGCTCCTTCGGGGCCAAGCACATCGTCTCGGTGGTCTCCTGGCAACTATCTGAGGCCAGTGCTGGTCCTCAGCAAGGATCTCTGATCTGAGGCAAATTGGACAATGGTGGGGAGCTTTCCATAAAGCTGAGAGAAAAGGAGGCCCTTTGGTCCTGGGATTTCAATCTTCCGACCCTTTCTGTGTTAAAAATGGACTTTCTTCTGTCGTGCTGATGCTAGAAGGAGGTCCGTTTCTCTCAAAGTTTTGTAATTTTAGATTGATTTGCATAATGTTTTTTTGTTTGTTTGGTTGGTTTTGTTTTGCTTTTTTACTTTGACTGGTCCAGGATATCTCCAAATCTGGGGAACACTGAGAGACCTCATTTTGCTGTTGTTCAGTCGCTAAGTGGTGTCTGAGTCTTTGCAGCCCTGTGGACTGCAGCACGCCAGGCTTCTCCGGCCTTCACTATCTCCCGGAGTTTGCTTACCTTATTTTGGGAGGGGCTTATCTTCTTGAATTGTAGTTGCTGACAATTGTGTGAATGCAGAGTGGATTCCCCACCACCACCACCACTAGTCATGGCCCTGCCCTCCTTCCCAGCTCCTGTCCCCTGGTAATGGCAGCACATTCGTCCGCCCAGGTGGTTTCCACATCAGAACTGTGGAGGGAGAGCTCTCGTGAGCCTCCACGTTGCCTTTTTAAACCGAGAGCCCCACCAACACCTTTCTGGGCCACATCCCTTTCTCTTTCCTCTGCTCCGTCCTCGTCAAGCCGGGGCCTGCATCTTTGCCCATCTGGCGTCCAGGGGAAAATAACGGCCTGCGTTCTGGTGAGTAAGCGCTTTGCGGGCTTTGTAAAGTGACTATGCTGATCGGGCCGCTTCTGCGGGCTGCAGGTGGCCTCGCAACGGATAGATCGTGCCGCTGCGGAGGTTTGCTTGCCTCACCTCCTCCCCGCCGAGAGCAGATTTTCTTTTCCTGGTGGCGCTCTTGGAGGACTCGGGTCAAGCAACAGGGACAAATCTAAACGAAAATGGACTCAGGCTAATTTCTGAACAAAATGTTTTCCCGTCTGATATTGAACAGTTAGGAGTCTGAGGCAAAGGACATACGGAAGAGCATTGAAAAGTAAGACACGCCTGTTGGCCTAGGTGTGTGCTGTCAGGAGTCAGTGCTGCTGAGGACAGGGTCCCTTGCAGTAGGTGCCACAACTTGGAATTGGGGTGTCCTTCCCACAGACCCTGCTGTGGCCAGAGCCCCTCAGAATGTGTGACGTCTGGAGGCACTGACCAGCTCTCATGGTGTTCCAGGACTTTATGTCTGAGAAGCAGCCTCACAGGCCTGGTCTTTTGGGTATTCCCGATGGACAGATGGATGCATACATGAGTGGATGGATGAATGGGAACCCTGTGGGATGGGCCAGTGTGCACTGGCCTTTCGCACCATTGGAGACACCGAGGCTCGGAGAGGTAAATGGGAAAAACACCCAACACGTTCCTCACAGGAGTCGTGGTGAGGATTTTATGAGTGTGTGATATGAATAACCATAATGAATATATATGTGTGTGTATATATACATGTACCCGGGGCTTCCCTGGTGGCTCAGACGGTAAAGAATCTGCCTGCAGTGTGAGAGACCTGGGTTTGAGCCCTGGGTTGGAAAGATCCCCTAGAGAAGGGAATGGCTACCCACTCCAGTATTCTTTTCTTTTTTGTCCCACTCCAGTATTCTTGCCTGGAGAATTCCATGGACAGAGGAGCCCGGCGGGCTACAGTCCATGGGGTCGCACAGAGGCAGAAGTGCTGAGTGACTAACACTGCTGCTACTACTATATATACACTAGGCTTCCCAGATAGCAAAGAACCTGCCTGCCAGGGCAGGAGACCTGAGAGACACGGGTTTGATCCTTGGGTCGGGAAGATCCCCTGCCACAGGGCATGGCAACCCACTCCAGTATTCTTGCCTGGAGAATCCCATGGACAGAAGAGCCCGGCGGACTACAGTCCATGCAGTTACGAAGGGTCGGACACGACTGAGTGAGCACACACCTCTAAACTTGTTCCCAGAAGTTTCTACACAGAAGAAAACATGCCCAAAATGCCATCGGAAAGGCATCTTGTACTCGATTCATTGTGTCATGGAAGCGTGGAGAGCGCTCTTTGGCCTACGAGATAACACAAGTCAACAATGCTTGGGCGCTTAGGATGCTCCACGCACTGCACGTGGATTAGCTCACTTCATCCACACCGCAATACTCTGAGGGAAATGGTGTCTGTATTGTTCCCATTTTATATGTCAGGAGACTGGAGGGCACAAGGTTGATTGTTTACCCAAGGCTGCCAGTGAGAGGCAGAATTGAGTCTCCAGGCCCAGAGTCTTTAGTTCCCAAGGTGTGTGTGTCCCGGGGTGGGGGGTGGGGGGTTCATGTGGAGCCACTGCTGTGAGCTGTGCGCAGCGATGCCGGCTGTGGCCCAGGGCGGTCAGCGCTCCGTGTGCTCTCAGAGGACAGGGTCCAGCCCCTCAGCCATGGCTCCTGACAGCCCCAGCTCCTGTCTGGCCTCAACCTCCGCACCTGTAAAGTGAGCTGGTTATGTGGCATCAGCCCCGTGCCCCAGCCCCACCCCAACATTCCAGAAATAGACAGACATCTACATGAATCCAGCCTAAAGCTTTCTATTCTTCAGTTATTTTTTGGAGAGCATAGGAACTACTGTTCAGAAAATGTTCTCAGTTTTCCTAACTGTGAAATAGGTCACTGTGACCATTCAGTGAGGATGCAGCAAGCCCCCCGGGATATTATAACAAGTGCATGAGAATTGCTCACCTTAAAAAACAGAGTTGGTTCTAGTCTCTTGGGCCGTGTGTCACAGATCCCTCATGGAGCTCTGGAGACCCAGCCCCCACCCTCCACAAACCCGGCATCTATTTGAGGAATCTGTGCAAAGTTTGGAGTCTTGGAGCTTTTCTGTGGCAAACCAGGTGAGCCTGAGCACCCTTTGTCAGAGGGGCCCTGGCCTCTCTGCTTAGACAAGCTCAGTCTACCATTTCACGTGGCTCCCTTGGGGGCCCCAGCGAGGTGTCAGTTTAGTGGGAATCAGAAAGAGAGGGGAGCGACATGAGGAACCCAGGAGGGTGGAAGAGACGGAATCTGCCTCCCACGGTTCAGCCATGAGAGAATGAGTGCCTTTAGAACAAAGTGACCCTGGCTCCACGCTGACCTGCTTGGTGGAAGCTTATCCTTTGGTGTCTTTAGCTAAAAAATCTAAGGTGTCGTATAAGAAGGAATTTCGCTTTAGAGATGGGAAGCCTTTGAGTTGGGGCTTTAAGGACAAGGAAGCGAAGAGTGGAGCTAGGATTCTGGTTGTCAAAGATTGTCCCTCACGCGTAGGTCCCTGCGGCTGTCCTGCACATCTGTGCTCCTGTGTGTGTGTGTGTGTGTGTGTGTGTGTGTGTGTGCTCGTATGCATGTGCCTGTGCACGCCCACCATTAGACCAAAGGGCACCTCTGTGTGCATTAGGAAAAGGTGCCCCTTGGGCTGAAGCAGCCTCTGGGCACACTGCTTAGCTAGCAGACCCGCCGCCACCGCCCCCCGCCCCACACCATTTCTCGGGTGGTGAGGAAGCCATCAGCTGAGGGCTGGTAATGTCCCAGTGAAGTGGAGACTCTGCAGCTGAGCTCTACCCACGAGGCACGGCAAGCCTGGCTCCGCAAGAGTCATTTCTACAAAACCCACAGCTTCCTTCTGCTTGCTCAGCCGCCTTCTTGAAGATAATCTGTTTTTTTCTGGGCCTCTTCAAGACCCATCCGGCCCCAGCAGTCACATTTACTGATCTGACTCCAGAGCACAGATTTTATTCCTTCAGTCGAGTACCTGCTTTCACTGGAAAACAAGCCCGGATCTTGCCATTTCCTGGGCGCCTCATCTGATCCTCATGGCAGCCCTGAGGGTTAGATGGAAGGGAGCTGATACACCCATTTTACAGATGGAGAAATGGGCTGTGGGACAGGAACTTCAGAGCATGTCATGGGTGGTCTGGATTTAAAGAGCTTGCCATCTGGTTTTCAGTGATTCTACAGCTCAGTTTAGCTTCTGCAAAATCCTCTCCGAAGTGTGAACATTCACAGTCTCGTAGGCTTAGCTTCCTTTCCCTTGCCACCTCTGACCTGAACCTCCGTCCTGACCCACCATCTTCCATGATGAACTCCTAACAACAGAGTCTCAACCACCGTCTTGACTTGTCATTGTCCCAGGCCAAATAGCCAGTTGACAGTGACCTCTCTGGGAACTCCATTAGCCTGTGGTGCTATGCGATCCCTCCTGTGGTCACTGCTGTGGTCATCACTGCTGCAAACCTGCTTCTAAGAGCTGGACCTCACCCCAGGCCTATTGGGTGCTTCTCTTTAGAAACTGCCTGCAGAGCCTGGGTCCCATTGCCCTAAATACTCTAAGATGATAAATCTTCATCCTGATTTCCTTTTAGGCAGATGGCATATCAGTGCCAGGCCCAGAGTGGGTTCTAAATAGATCATTGTTGAATGAGGCGATTAATTGATGAATCCTTTGAGGCTGCTATTTAATAGAAATCTTTCAGTTGCCAGTGGCCAAATCACAACACAAATTAGTTTAAGTGGAAAAAAAAAAATGAATGCATTGGCTTACATGACTGTGAAGTGCAAGGGTGAGGGCAGCGGGCACGGCTGAATCCAGAGGCTCAAGTCATGTTACAAGGACCTGGTTTTTCCTTTTCCCTCAGCTCTGCTTCCAGTGTTGGCTTCATTCTCCCATGTTCTTTCCCTGTGGTAGATCAGATAGCCACCAGTAGTTCTGGGATGATGGGGTTCTTCAAGTCAGTTCACAAAGTTAGACAAAGAATGATCTTCTCCTCCCTTTGTCCATGACGTGAATCTCATGGATGGGCTGGGGTTGGCCCAGCTTAGGTCACATGCCTTCCCTTTAAGACCAGTCACTGTGGACAGAGAGATGGACTTCCCTCATTGGCTAGGGTGGGCACAATGGATTGATAGCTTCACCCAAGCCCCATGGGATGAGGAAGGAACCATTCTTTAATGGACATTGGGGCTCAGCAGATTGTAGTTGTTCACTGCAGGGGGGCTGAGGTTTCTGAAAAGGGAGAGATGTCAATAGGACAGTCTAGTAGAGATTAGAAATCTAGGGATAAGGCTTCAGGTCAAAATGAGAAGTAAAGTAAGGAGACATATTTCCTTGTATGATTCATCAGACCTGGAAGGGGTGTTGGCAGTGATGTTCTCAGTAGTAGCAGCCTAGAAGGAATGAGTCTGATCCTTGTCCTGGGAATTGTTTTGATGGGCAGAGAATCTTGAGGTTGGAGTTCATGTTGTCCAGTCACCACACCCCCGACCTCTGTTTCACATGAAGAAATGGGCAGAGCTACAAAGCCAGAAAAACTTGTCTTTAACCAGACACCTGTTCCCATCATCCCTGCCCATGGGGAAGTTTTCCACCCTCCTAATTCAGCAGCAGGACCTTCTCACACAGTGCCCTCCTGTGCCTCTTTCTCTGACTCATCCTTGGGATCAGAGCATGGTTAAGGACACAGGCCCTGACACAAAACTGAGTCCTAGTCCTGGAATTACCCCTTAGTGGTTCAACGTCCCTCAGCCTCAGTTTTCTCATCAGTAAAATGGACCTAATAATGATACCAGGAAGGGACGTTGTGAAGGTAACTGAGATAATGGAGGCGAAGTGCACACAGCAAAGACGCGATGGGCATATGTCTGAGCACTCTTAGTAACCACATTCATTTTGTGTCCCCATCTTTTAATATATCAGATTCCACAGAGAGGGCACAGTCTACAGTCCAAGAACCACGCACACACAAAGAGCAGGTCACCCTTCTGTTCCAGCCCTCATCCCAGTTGCAAAGCTGTCTCCTGCCAGGTGCCCTGTGTTTGTCCGGTCTGAAGCCAGTGGGATCACGACCTGACCCCTGAGGCCTTCTGCCCTCAATCCATCTTTAACCGGGCCCAGTCTAGGAATGAATGGCAGATTCTGGAATTTCTTGTGTTTCTCATGCATTTATTCACCTAAAACTCCCACATGACCCTGCTTCTGCCCTCGTTAGAAGTCCCCATACTCAGAGCCCCAGGGACCCCTCATCCCCGTGTCTGTCATCTACAAAGACCTTCATGCGGCTGTTCTGTCCTCCCAGGAAGCTCCCAGGTTTAGAATATTGATTCGAAAGACAGACTGTCCTTACAAAGCATTTCCCATGGCAGTGTGTAAACATCTTGCATCTGCTGACTGATTTCACCACCACCACAGCCCTACAAGGGATGCTGTGTGGTGATCTTCATTTTATGGGGGAAGGACCTGAGGCACAGAGGAGTTAAGTAGCCTTCTCAAGGTCACACATCCAATTAATGGGAAAGCTAGAATTTGAACCCAAGTCTGTCTCCTCCGAAGCCCGTGTTCTTGGCTACTGTCTGATTCTGCACCTCTGGTTCGTGCTTCCTGTCCTAAGTTTTAGTCTTGGGGGCCACCCGACCTTCTGAGGTAACACATGCATTTAAATGCAACTCAGCGCTCCAAACTTGCTGTCAGACGCAGGGCAAAGAAAGTTTCAGATCTGGTGATGGAGACAGATTGAAAGTCCTTCATGGCAGACCTTTATAAGGCATGAATGGAAACACTGTTCCCCTAAGATCCCTTCCCATCAGTCTTTTATTGTTGCGGAATCACCGCGGCTTATTAGAAGAGCAGGGAATCTGGATGTGGCGTCCTGGTGAACTCCTACTCATCCTTCATGACCCAGGTCCAGTGCCTCCTCCTCAGGGAAGCCTTCCCTGACTGCCTCAGATATGTCTGATCATCCTACACTGCCAGTTACACGTTCATCTGATGAATACTTTCTGAGGTCTACTCTGCAAACTCTCAAAGACGGGGTCCAGATTAGCAAAACAGTTAACTTGGCAGGCTTTGAAGCCAGACTGTGTATTTGAATCCTGGTTCCTCGGTTTTAGTAGCAGGATGACTTGGGACAAATTTCTTAATCTTGATACGTCTCAGTTTCCCCCTCTGTTAAATGAGCCTTAAAATAGTTCCTACCTCTCAGAGTGTTGTAACAATTGAGTTAATAGTAGGTGTCCAATAATTGCTGCCAGGTACATGCTAAGTCACTTCAGTTGTGTCCGACTCTTTGCAGCCCCATAGCCTGGCAGAATGTAGCCCGCCAGTCTCCTCTGTCCATGGAATTCCCCAGGCAAGAACACTGTAGTGGGTTGCCATGCCCTTCTCCGGGGAATCTTCCTGACCCAGGGATCAAACCTGTGTTTCTGAGGTCTCCTGCATTGGAGGCGGGTTCTTTACCACTAGCGCCCCCTGGGAAGCCCTGCTGCCAGGTAGCAGGTGCTTATAAATGTTATCATTGTTATTGAGACTGTTTTTCATTTTAGTATCTTGAGGATCAAACACAGTCCCTGCTCCCAGCAGATGCCCCATGGATGTCTGTGGGAACAGGGGAGTGAGTGAGCAAGTGAGCTGGACACTTCGCCCTTCTGCACACGAATCGCCCTGAACATGGGACAGGGGGACATGAGTCTGCCTCCCAGCTTGTTGTGAGGATTAATGGGGGCGCATGGGCCGTGACAGCACCTGGGAAACAGGGAGGTGCCCTGTACCCAGTGGAGAGATTGCAATCGTGTTGGCTGTAGAGACAAATGCCCCGGGGCTGTGCCTCCAGCATGGGACCCAGCCTGGGAGGATGGCCAGTCAGGGAGGGCTGGGGACGCTGTGGGAACCTGCTGCCTGAGCCATCCCACCTGCAGGGGGTCGGCCTGGGGTGATTCTGGAGGGCACTCTCTGTTCTCCACGAACCTGGTACGGTGCTTGTGTTTGGGGGGCATGGAGTGGGACCTAACAGGGCTGTCCTCACTGGTCACAGCCTCTGATTGGCAGATTGAGTCGGCCTGTCCAAGGTCACATCACTAGCAAGGGCCGGAGCTGGTACCTCCCAGCAAAGTCTGCCCCAAGCCCTGCAAGGAATGATAAGGGCTCAATCAAAGGAGAAATCCCCCAGGGACAGATCTCAGCTTCACTAGACTGTGACAACCCCATACTTGACTGCCACTCACCTGGGCCTCCGGAATCCTCAAAGACCAGGCTTCTGCAGTGGGAGGAAACTAAGGCCAGCTCATGCAGCCTCCACCACCCCATTTTACAGATGGCAACGTGAGGCTATAAGCGGGCCTCAGTGAAGTTAGTGGCTGGAGATGGGATGTCTCTGGGGCCAGGGGACCTTTAAGGTTTTATGTGTTTTATTTATTTATTGGTGTGTTTTATTGTTTTAAGATGCATGCTTCCCTGGTGGCTCAGCTGGTGAAAGAATCCACCTGCAGTTGAGAGACCTGGGTTCGATCCCTGGATTGGGAAGATCCGCTGGAGAAGGGAAGGGCTTCCCACTCCAGTATCCTGGCCTGGAGAATTCCTTGGACTGTATAGTCCTTGGGGTTGCAAAGAGATGGACACACTGAGCGATTTTCACTTAGGATCTAATAGAGGATAATGTAGCCCCAAGACTATTCACTCATTCAACTAATGTTTATTGCGCACCAGGCCAGACCTATGTGGCTCCTCTGCTCAGGGCCTCACAGTCCAAGCTGGGGTGGGGGTGGGGCTACAGGGTTCAAGATCCTCTGTTGTTGTTGTTGTTGTTGTTCAGTTGCTAAATCATGTCTGACTGGTTGCGACCCCATGGACTATAGAACACCAGGCCTCCCTGTCCCGCAGCATCTCCCGGAGCTCACGCAAATTCAGGGTCCTCTACTAAGCTCATGTGGCGGAATTAATTTCCTTGCACCTACAGAGCTCACTGGTTTTCCAAGGCCAGTGGATGAGGGACTCCAAGTCTGTGACTACCAGACCCTCTTCTAAAGCATCACCTGATTAGTTCCAGCCCACCCAGGGATAATCTCCGTTTGGCTTAAAGTCAAGTGATTAGGAAGCTCAATTGCATCTGCAGAACCCATCACCTTTGCTCTTTACCTTTGTACCATGGCCACAGGAGTGATAGCCCATCATACCCACAGACCCTGCCCGCGCTGAAGGGGAGGGAGTTATTCAGGGCTTGTGTACTGGGCGGTTGGAATCTTTAGAGCCATTTAGAATTTGGCTTATCATAGGCTGGTTCTGTTACTATCACCATTTTAACTCAGCACAGTGAATTGTTTAACCCAGGTCACATATCTATCAGGACGGTGGAGCTGGGATTCAATTCTAGTCTGTCTTGGGAGTATGACTTTTCTCTCTGCCTCCAGGACCTCTCAACACTTGTAAGAGGGGAGAGGGGACCCCCTGCCCAGGCTTCACAGATAGCTGCAGAAGTGCCTGGAGCCCACAAAAGGAGCCAGCTGAGGATCAGTGACCAGGGCTTCCTTCCCTCTCTCCTTTCCTCTCTTCTTCTTTTCCTCTCTCTTCTCTTCCCTCCTTTTTCACTGAACTTGGAAAATACCTGTGCTAAGTGTCAAATGGGCCATAAAAACAAAGCAAATGTCTGCCTTCATGGAACTAATAAAAGAGATAGAAAATAGATACATTCACAAATAAAGTAGCACAATTTGTTACCAGGTCTGATCTGCTATGGGCTTCCCCAGTGGCTCAGTGGTAAAGAATCTTCCTTCAGCACAGTAGACATTGGGCACACGGGTTTGATCCCTGGATCAGAGAGATCCCATGGAGGAGGGCATGGCAATCCACTCCAGTAATCTTGCCTGGAGAATCCTGTGGACAGAGGAGCCTTGTGGACAACAGTCCATAGGGTCGAAAAGAGTCGGACACGACTGACGTCATTTAGCATGCACACACACTGGGCTGCTATGGGAGAGTGTGATGGTGACCTGACATTCACCGTGGTCATCAGGGAAGACCTCTCTGAGGAAGTGGCATTTGCACCAAAACCTGAAAGATGATCACAGAAAATGGGTGGAGGAAGGGCATTCTGGTCAGAAAGCTCAGCACGTGCAAAGGCCCTGAGGTGGGAACTAAAAGGAGTGTGGCTGGCTGGGGTGTCCCAGCTGAGGTGCAAGTGAATGAGAAGGGAAGTTGGGCAGATCTCCAGGCCTTGTAGTTCTGAACATCAGGTCCAAGCGCTGCTGGGATGGGTGGCCCAGCTCAGGGTCAAGGCCAAGATTTGAGTTGAGTGAAGTTGATGTTAATTGAGAGTAGACCAGGGCCACATCATTAGGCATCCTGGGCTGTGCCTGGACCCCTGGCAGCATCACCTGCTCAACTTACGAGCAGGGAGGTGCCCAGTGAGTGGCTGGCCAGGCCAGCTTAGAGGGCCAGGACAGCTCCAGACCCTCCAATTTGTTCTTGTGGGTGAAAACATGTGTGACCTGATTCATCCTTTGTTCCTACGAAAATGATAAATCAATCATCATAAATGCTGTGAAGCACAGATCCATGTAGCAATGTGCCTGAATCTCACAAAATGATGTTGAGTGAAAGAAGGCAAACCCCAGAGGGAACATGCTGAACGATCCCTCCTTCCATGTGAAGGTCAAGAGCAGACAGAGCTAATCTGTGATAACAGAATTCACAGGGTAGGAAGGGCCCTCTGGGAGGCTGGCTATTCCTGTGTGTTGATCCAAGGGCTGGACATATAGGTGTGTTTTCAGTTTGTGAAAGTGCAGTGCTAGTGACTTCAATGTATGTCTGTGACACTTTAATACAACGTTCACTGCAACGAAATCCATTCACTGGAAGTCACTTGTGTAGTGCTCCTGCCTGGAATGTTTAGTATGAATCTAATTGTGGGAAACACTGAAGTGACTCCAAAGTAAGGGACTTCCCCTCAATGTTGATACTGCAAGAAATGAAAGGTCTGGAGAACTGTTCTAAATTAAGAGAGACTAAAGTGACGTGACCACTAAGCAGAATGCATGACCCTGGATGGAAAAAGGAGTTGTAAAGACACGGGGACACCTGGGGTAACTTGAATGCGGGCTGCAAGTTGGATGATACAGAATTGAGTTTCTGGGTGGGAAGCTGGAGTCATGGTTGTGTGGGAGGATGTCTTCATTCTTAGGAGTTGAGTTCAGTTCAGTCGCTCAGTTGTGAGTTGAGTTCAGTCACTCAGTCGTGTCCGACTCTTTGCGACCCCATGAATTGCAGCACGGCAGGCCTCCCTGTCCATCACCAAATCCTGGAGTTCACCCAAACTCACTCAAGTCGGTGATGCCATCCAGCCATCTCATCCTCTGTCGTCCCCTTCTCCTCTAGCCCCCAATCCCTCCCAGCATTAGGGTCTTTTCCAATGAGTCAGCTCTTCGCATGAGGTGGCCAAAGTATTGGAGTTTCAGCTTCAGCATCAGTCCTTCCATGACCACCCAGGACTGATCTCCTTTGGATCTCCTTGCAGTCCAAGGGACTCTCAGAAGTCTTGTTCAATACCACAGTTCAAAAGCATCAATTCTTCGGCGCTCAGCTTTCTTCACAGTCCAACTTTCACTGGAAAAACTATTGCCTTGACTAGATGGAACTTTGTTGGCAAAGTAATGTCTCTGCTTTTGAATATGCTATCTAGGTTGGCCATAACTTTCCTTCCAAGGAGTATCTTCTAATTTCATGGCTGCAGTCACCATCTGCAGTGATTTTGGAGCCCCAAAAAATAAAGTCTGACACTGTTTCCACTGTTTCCCCGTCTATTTGCCATGAAGTGATGGGACCAGATGCCCTGATCTTCGTTTTCTGAATGTTGAGCTTTAAGCCAACTTTTTCCCTCTCCTCTTTCACTTTCATAAAGAGGCTTTTTAGTTCCTCTTCACTTTCTGCCATAAGGGTGGTGTCATCTGCATATCCAGCAATCTTGATTCCAGCTTGTGCTTCTTCTTGGGAGAGTCATGCTCAAATCCTTAGGACTGAAATGGATCAATGTCTCAGTAAAAGGGAAAGGGAGGGAGATAAGGAGGGAAACACACCACAGGAGGGGTAAAACATTAACAACTGGTGTATATAAGTGAAAAGGAGGTGAACACAAACTGAGCTATTCTTGCAGATCTTCTGTAGGACTGAAATTTTCTAAACTGAAGATTATGGAAATAAAATAAAGAAGGAAATCATCCTTCTCTTTTTCAAAAAGAGTTTTAAAAAGTTATGGCTGTGTGTCCCATGCCTGCTAGGCTTTTAATATATATTATAGATAATCTCATGGGTCAGGTAGGCCTTTACAATGAATAAAAAGAAAAATCCAAGCAAATAACTGAAGTGGATATTTGTTGGGCCATAGAGCTGAATAATCCAAGGACTTCTAACTTCAGGTCATGCTTGATCCAGGACCTATTTTTGCAGGACCTATCTGTCTAGGCTCTGCTTCTTGTAGTTCGGCCTCATTTTCAGACTCACTTTCCCTTCCTAAGCATTTGATGGCTGCCAGGACCGATCAGGAAGAGCATAAATTCCCCAAAGGGAGGAAAGAGAGGATGCTTGGACTCCTCTCCAAAGTGGTTTCCATGCTTGCATGTAATCCGTGAGGCAGATGGTCTTACCCGCTGTGTATATCCCATGACTCAGAGAGATTATGCAATTTGTCCAAGGTCTCACCACAAGGACAGGAAGGCTGGGATTTGAATTTGGGTCTGCCTGTCCCCAAAGCCTACACTCCCCTCGTGTTTATACCACCACTTCTCTTCCTACAAAAGGTCTGGAGAAAATGCAGGACAGAGAGCACCCAAACTCCACTCCAACACCATCATTTTGTATATTCTCTTCTAATCTTTCTCTATCTCCCATGGCCTTTTTTTTATACGTAGAACACATGTTGAAATTAGATGTTAATATGAGAATTTGTGAAGGGCTCTGAGCTACCTGGACACCCTCCGCGAGAGAGGTGGAGGCTGGGTGTTCCAGCCTGAATGTGAGGCTGGCTCCTTGCAATGCAGGGGTCCAGACCCACCTTTACTGTTTGATAAGCTGCATCTGTCAGGCAACCGACACTTGTGTGAAAATTGTTAGTCGCTCAGTTGTGTCCAACTCTCTGCGACCCCATGGACTGTAGCCCACCAGGCTCCTCTGTCCATCGGATTTCCCAGGCAAGAACACTGGAGTGGGTAGGGAAACAATGATGACGAATTGGTGGGGAGCCCTGCGCGTCCTGACTTGCTCATGTCGGCAGTCACAGCCCTCCTAAGCGTGGACGTTGCAACCTCCCCCACCACCCCCATCTTTCAGAGGAGGAGACTGGGGCTCTGAAAGAGAAATGACTGGCCGGGTCACCATCTAGCCGGTGCCTTGGGACAGCACACCACACATTATGGCCTTGAACTTCCTACCAGGCCTTCTTCGAATAATCCTGGGAGTGTCCTACCCACTTCACAGAGAGCCCCAGGGTTTTCAGCATTGATTCCCCTGTGGGCGATAAGAACTTGAATCAAAGACCCCTCTGTCGTCGGAGAAAGATCTCCAGCTTTGCCTCGGCCCAGGCACTTTCTGTCCAGGGCTGGAATCCGTGCTAATAAAAGCAAGTGTCCTTTCACAGTGCTTTCTATAAATCTGGTGGTGACCTTTAATAAAAATTTATGACCCTAATAGTCCTGTTCTGCACAATCTGGTCCAGTCACCGCTCACTGGCCAGTAATCTGCAAACCTTTCAAGTGGAGTGACTGTGCCTGGGCCCCCACCGGGGGTCCTGTTCCAAGTGATGGGAATGGCATGGAGAATGATTAATCCAAACCACCCTGTGCTGAGCGCAAAGCTGTTTCCCTGACGCAGGCCGTTGGGCCGAGAATCCTAGAAAGAGCAGGAACTGAAGACACCAGAGAATTTTCAGAGAGCCCACTAGACCCGCCGCTAATCGAGCTTAGCCCCACCTGCCTGACCTTTCCCCCGGCAACCTTCTCTTCCTCCGCGTCATCAGAGGAAGGAGCCAAAAATAGAGTGGGCTCCATCCATTCCCAGCTGTTGTGGACAAAATCCAGGGGCCTCTCCTGAACTCATGAATCTGTCCAAACTTTGTTTACGGGGTTGGAGAGTGGAGTGCCAGGAGCCTGAGAAAACCTGGGCAGACGTGGGCTTTCAGCATCTTGTTGCATGTGATTTAACCAGTGGGGGCGCTTATGATCTCCTAGGAAAGGTTGCAGGCCCCAAACACCTCGTCGAATGTTTGCCTGGCTGTCATGTTGCCTAGGATCGTACTGCTTTCGCTCTGAGGCTCGCTGACAGGCAAATACAGACATTTGTGCAAATAGTACAGTGAACCTCAAGGCCCCCACCCACAGTGCATCCTGCAGAGGTCCCAGCTACTTCGGCTCCATTACTTGGGGTTCATGAGAAAGATGCATTCTGGGTGCTTCGAGTGGGGGGTGTTTTTTCCACAAGAGAAGGGCCCATCCAATGCCACCAGTGTCCTACTGCTGCTGCTGCTGCGAAGTCGCTTCAGTTGTGTCCGACTCTGTGCGACCCCATAGACGGCGGCCCACCAGGCTCCTCTGTCCCTGGGATTCTCCAGGCAAGAACACTGGAGTGGGTTGCCATTTCCTTCTCTAATGCATGAAAGTGAAAAGTGAAAGTGAAGTTGCTCAGTTGTGTCTGACTCTTCGCGACCCCATGGACTGCAGCCCACCAGGCTCCTCCACCCATGGGATTTTCCAGGCAAGCGTACTGGAGTGGGCCAGTGTCCTAGGGGCTCCTGTTAACCAGGCAGGCAAGTGCAGTCACCATCTTATCCTATGCTAGGCAGCTTCAGAGCTTCCTCATCAGTTTCCCAGTTTGAAGAAGGGACATTTGTAAGTCATGAGGGCACCTATTTGCCCCAAGCTCTTCCTCTCTTTTGTGGAGGAGGGAGCAAGGATTCTGGAATTCCAGACTGCCCCAACAAAGATGGGCCTGGCTACTGCTAGACTCTTGCTGCTCAGGGTCACTGCCTTGTAGGGCATGAGCTCCATGGTTGGAAAACATGAATTGTTTTTGTATTTGTTTCCAGTATTAGATTTAATTCCTTCTTGCTGCAATCTCTACCCACCCATCCTACTTCTGTTCTCTGGAGTAGCTTAGAAAGGTCCAGACCCTTTTCCACACAAGGATCCTTTAGATACTTAGAAACTTGGGCTTCCCTGGTGGCTCAGATGATAAAGAATCCACCTGCAATGCAGGAGACGTGGGTTCAATCCCTGGGTCAGGACGATCCCCTGGAGGAGGAAATGGCAACCCACTCCAGTATTCTTACCTGGAGAATTCCATGGACAGAGGAGCCTGGCAGGCTACAGTCCCTGGGGTCGCCAAGAATCAGACACAATTGAGGGACTAACGTATGAGGACTTAGCTTCTCCAGGGTACACTTTCCTGATTTGTTATTTTTACTTTGTTCTTTGAGTAAGATGATTTTTAGATGCCTCCTCAGCCCTACAGCCCCAGACTGCCATCTCAGTCATTATCCTCAGAGTGATAGCTGCCTGTCAATTTCCCTCTTCAAGGGGATCAAATCTCACACGCCAGCTGAGGCTAGCTTTAAAGAGAGGGCACCATCACCTGCCCTGACTAGATTCTCTACCTCTTTTAATGCAACCAAATTGTGTTTGGATTTTTCACTTTACAGAAACCGCATCACACTGTTAGCTTGTAATAATATTAACTCTGACAGGTATGCCTCTCACACCTTTCCCACATAAACTACTACCAAGTAAATGTCCCTGCTGATCTGTACTTAATTCTGAGTCCAGACGCCTGTCTTTCATCTATCCTTGAGTACCATTCTCTGACTGTCTGGCCCAGGAATTTTTCCTTTGGGGATAATTTTGGCTCTTGAATCTTTTACGATGTGAATTAGTCATCCCTCCCAACTGGGCTGACCTAAGCCAATCCTCAAGAATTTATTGAGCACCTACTGAGCACTCAGGCTCAGAGGATACAAGTGTGACACACATCCCTGTCTCTCAGGGGGTTTACAGCCCAGCTGTAAAATGAGGACTCATCCCCAGGGCACAGAGGTGAGTGAAAACCAAGGACAAAGTTGCAAAGCAGTCTCCCAGGGAGCCCTTGTTCAGCGAGGCTCGCCCTCATTACGACTGCCTGACTGCCCGGGAGCGTGCCAGAAGTACAGGCACATGGATCTACCCAGCTCAGGGACCCAGAACCTGGAGGAGGCGCCCTGCTTCCTATTTGTAATTCCCCAAAGTTAAAATCTGCAGTTTAAAGGGCTGAATGAGGTGAGCCCAGGACCCAGGATGGGGAGGTGTTGGGAGGAGAGGGGAAACAAGGGGCGGGGAGAAGTAGGGCCCTTTAGATGCCCAATAAAGTGGGCATGGGCTGCAGGTCCAGAGGGGCTGGGCGGGGTGGAGGAGGCCAGCCACAGACACACCCAGCTCTGCCCTGCTTATTAGCAAGTTCTTGGAGCATCTCTGCCATCCCCACTAAAGACGCAGCCCTGGGTTTGAAATGCCATCATTGTCTTGCCTGGGGTCCAAAACTAAGTCCGCTTTGGGACAAGAAGAGAAAAAACATTCGGCAAATAGCATCACACCCTGGCTTCCTGCAGGTCCCCCCTTCCTGATTCCAAAAAGTGGGTCAGTTCCCCCTGTCATATTCTTAGTATCTCAGTTGTTGGCTATTCACCTCCTGGGGCTGAATTTAGCTTTCACAAGCAGTGGGAATCAGAATCCAGCCCTGGAACGCCTGAGGTTCAGTTTAAAGTGATCTGGCAGATTCTGTGTGATTTAATTGCTCCATGTCAGCATTAATGTCCTTCTTAGCGTTGATAATCTTGGTAGAGCCATAGCACTTCACTTCTGAAGCGTGTGGCAGTTAGAGCGTGAATTGGGATTAGATCAGACTGGGTTTGAATCCCAGCTCAGCAGTTCTCAGGCTGTGTGATCTTGGCCTAGTCACTTAACCTCTCTGAACTTCCACCCAATGGTGATGACAAGAAGACCTATAGTTCAGGTTTGTCATGGGGAACAAATGCATAGGAGCCTGGACTTGACCTTAAAGTGTGGGCATTAGGGGGCTGCTCTGAGACCCCAGAGTCACTCTCCCACCTACTTTACCCGCTTGCTGCCACCTGTCTGCCCAAGGTCACATGCCCCAGGAAGCCGGAAGCCAGGGTGGGGCCCCAACAGCTAGCAGGAGGGCCTGCGAGTTCCCCCCACCACCCACCCCCACACTTTCTATCCTAGTTCAGCTATTTCTTTTTTAAACTGAAGCAGCAGCCCTTGATTTTGAAAATAGATCACTCCGAGTTCTCCTCCCTCTAATTAGGTAGTCTCACTTGTTTGTTTCACACAGTGAGGAAGGGAGCTTGGAATTTACCCGGAGGACTGGAGAGAGTCCTGAGCTGAGAGGCTTTTTTGGCCACCAATCGTGTGTGCCCGTCTCTCCCTCTTGTTCTTTCTGAATGTAGCTCCTGTTCAGAGTATGCTGGATCTCAGATCCAAGGACTGGGGTTCGAATGGAGGCTTTAACAAGGAGCTGCCCTCTCCAGGCCTCCTTCCCACATCTGTAGAATGGGCTCCCCAGAAGCTCAGGGGCTCTTTGTGAAGAACTGAGGACCAAGGGTGCAGGGAAGTCCCTGCCAGTGCTCACCGGGTGGGCATTCAGGTGGCGCTTTGGTACTTGGATGGCTCGTCAGGATGTGGAATGCAGCCCAGGTTGACATGCTAAGGCAGGAAACTCAGAAGGACCATGCTTGAAGCTATCTTTCCCTGCTGGCTTGCTTCTGGGGGATTTATACGAAAGAAATGTTGACCTGAGAACCGTTCTGGCTCCCCTGCTCCTGGAGATGCCTCAGAATCACCCAGGGCACCTCGTTGTGGTGTTGCAGAGCACAGACAGCTCTGAATCAGAGAGGCCCAGGCTGACCCCCCAGCCGCCAACCAGCTGGGGGCCCCGGCCAGTGCCTTTGTCCATCTGACTCTGCTTCCCGGTCTACAACATCGGAAGTCTAAATCCTCTAGGTCCATTGCCTATAGGACTTCTGGATGGTGCCCAGCAAGGAGCAGTGTTGGGGGCACCACCTCTGAGAGGGCCCTGCTCAGCCCCTGCATTTTTCAGATGGAGAAACTGAAGCCCAGGAGGGGGGAAGGTCTGTTCAAGGTCACACAGCCCATCAGGGGCCTTACTGGGTCTCCTGAATCTCTAGGGCTCCATCTTGTTGGAGCCCCAGTGAGGGCGGAAATGCTGCCTGGATGCTCACAGGAGTCTAAAGAGGGGGGAAAGAAATAGTCTTCGTTGCCTGGTAACCCCACTAAAGTGGGAAGCCTGGAAAACATCAGGTGGTGGAGTTTTAAAGCTCAGAGAGCAGTGTGGGCAGAACTCCATGTTCTCCAAGGGGTGAGACCTTCTCCTCCCAGCCAGCCAAGCCCGCCAGGCTCTGGAGAAGAGCAGGTCTGGGGTAGAGCCTGTGTCACTTGGCCACACGTGGGTTCTCCTGGGGAGTGAGGTTAACCACACATGGGGGCTGCAGAGGCTGGGAGGTGAGTGGGAGAAGGATGGCCAGGGGCTTCTCTGGGGAGCTGGACCTGTCCATCCATCCATTCATTCTCTCCTCCTCTGGGCTTCCAGCTGGGTACCGTGTAGAGTATCCAGAGGACGAGATGGTGCGATGGCATTACCGACTGGGGTTCAATGGACATGAGTTCAAGCAAGCTCAGGGAGATGGCTAAGGACAGGGAAGCCTGGTGTGCTGCAGCCCGTGGGGTCTCAGAGAGTCAGACACAGCCGAGCGAGCTGAACTGGCCATGTAGGGAGCGGACAGAGGAGACCATCGGATCTGCCCAGAGTCCCTTCATCCGGGGCAGTCAGATGTGCAGGTGGGAGTTCCTAGTGAACAGCAAGAGGTCACAGGGACTTGGAGCCGGTGAGAGCCAAGCACCAGCAGTGATGGCCTGGGAGGGCTTCCTGTAAGAGGTGGCCGCTGGAGAGCTCTACCTACAGGGAGGAGAGGAGAGGGAATCTCTGGCCCACCAACCCCCTCAGGCACTTCTGTGTGAGTGTGTTTGGCCAGCAGCCAGGGAGGCAGTGCAGAGCAGGAACCCTTTAAACTAGATTCCAACCCCACTCTGCCACTGGCTTCCTCAAGTCAGAAGCAAGTCCTTGACTGTATCTGACTTTTGCTTCTTCTAAGAAATGGTTAGTGGGGGCTGTTCAAGAGGCTCTTAGACGTTTCTTCCATCCTAAAGAATGTCCTCTAGGCTTTCCTGACAATGAGGACGGAAGCGGACATTTCCCCCGGTGGGTCAGGAGGAGCCCTTGGTCTGTTCTTTGTTCTGTGGAGGGTTTCTCTCTGCCTCTCCCCAGGCTGCGGTGGGTGGACCCCCTCAGCAAGAGCTGACCCCGTGCCTGTCACTCCTTCAGGAGCTTCAGGTGTCAGGAGGGGATACAGAACCTGAATTTTAGGAAGATCTTAACCTTTGGCAGGTCCTCTGTGCAAACTCAAAAGTGGTTTCAGTCACATTTTCCCGCATCTTTGCTTTCATTCACTCGTCCAGGCAATATTTACTGAAGCCCTACTACGTGCCAGGCACTGGGGATGTACTGGGGACAAAACAATGAGCAAAACCAGATGAGGTTCCCTTCCCAGTGCAGCCGGGAGACAGACATTAGTCTGGGACTCAGTCAGGGACTCCCAGAGCTCTGTGCGAAGTGCTGTCTCTGGTGAGAGATGCCTGCATGCCGTGTACAGGCCTAGGGGAGGATTGTAGGGGTGTGGGTGGGCACTGTGGTCAGGGGAGGCTTCCCTGAGGAAGTGATGCTGAACCAAGACCTGCAGGGTGAGGATGGGCTAGCCAGGCTAAGGGGAGAATGAAGGGGCAGGTCAGCCTGAACGAAGGGCCTGTGGCTGGAACTGAGACAGAGGACGGGGTGTTGCAGGCTGAGATGGGTGGGGCTGGACCTGGGGTTGGCAGGCCCATACGGAGTTTATTCTTCATCCCCAAGGCAAAGGGAAGCTTTGCAGGTGTTTGGAGCAGGGGAGAGGCTTCTGAGGAGACACAGACCCATCTAATCCCCAAACCTCAGGTGGAAAAAGGCTGAGGAGGATGAGGAAACCCAGGGAGGAGCCACCGCAGTTACCTGGGCAAGAGACTTGGACGCGTGCAGTGGCTTGACAGGAATGGAGGGGCGCAGCTGGTCTTGAGAGCAACTTGGACGACGTGGTGGAATGAATGGGAAGGGGGCTGGGGGACAGGAGGCCATGTCCGGTGGCTTCTGGCTTTCTGGTTTCCGTATCTGGGCATTTTCGCAAGCCTTTTCCTGCAATGGGGAGGCTGGGAGAAGAAGACTACAATCTGTGGGAAAAGATGAATGTTTTCTTCTTCCCGGGGGCGGCCTTCTCCATTTCCTCCTATTTTCAAGGCACCTGGGAGATCAGATACCTTTGCTCTTGTGTTTCCAAAGATCTTTTATCATCTCCCTTACCTCTGAGAGAAGGCGAATGAAAAACATGCCTGACGGACCCAGGTCTGAGGCTCACAAAAGAGTCTTGGTGAAATAGGATTAGTCCCTAAGTCCCAGCAAAGCTCGTGGGGTCATGCCAGGAGGAGGGGGGCCTAAACCTGCAGAGAAGCCGAGTCCCATGACCAGGGAGCTGGGCAGGGACACCGGTCTTTTCAGAAAAGAAGCTCTGGCCTTCACGAGTGAGTAGCTCGACAGCCCTGGGGTGGGAACAGGTGAGAGGGGCTTTGCTTTGTGGGGAGGAGATGTGTGGGGTAGGAGTCTCCTTGGGGATCCCAGAGGCTGCTCCGTTCTAAGAACAAATCAATCCTCACAGCCACAGGGTCCTGGGGGCCTTCAGGGAATGGGAGATGAATCATCCCACCCGTTGCCAGGGAGGTGACAGGTACCCAAGATGCAAGGAGGCAGGGTCCCTGCTCCAGAGTGAAACAGCTCAGGGTTCAGCCCCACCCCTGGACTGCTCCCTGCCTCTGGGACCTTGCCCAACCACCCTGGGCTTGTTTCCTCCTCTGTAGCATGGTGGGGGCGGGGGGCGGGTGGGGGCACGGTGAAGCTCTTTCGAACTTTCAGAAGAGCCATGAGCAGTCACAGAGCCCCCTTGTAACACCACTTACTTGTCTTGCTGGCGCATGGGCTCTGGGGTGAGTTGGTGTCTTTGTTAAACAGTTATCAGTGACCTCAGGGCATCTCTCATGTCCTTTCGTGGACAGCAACGGAGGGGACCCTGTCCTGTCCTCAGACAGCCCAAAGTCCCCTGATAGGAGGGTCATAGCTCAGCCTCCACTCACTCGGGGGGTGGGTGGGTGGGGAAACAGGCAGTGATCCTTGCAGTGTCAGACCGGGTGGGTGGTGAAGTGGGTGAAGCCGGATCCTTTGTGTCGCCTGCAGTCTCTGCGCTCCCCTTCCCTGGCTGTGCTGTGGTCTTGCTTCAGATGCCTGCACCACGACTCCTCTTTCGCTGGATACCCTTGAATGGGTTCCTGGAGCAGCCTTACTAGTACGCGTGGAACCAAAACTGCCTAGGAGTGTATGTCCCCTCTGGTGTGTGAGACGGGGTGGGGTAGGCGGTGCTTAGGCGGTGCCTGGTGAGTGTGGGAGGGTGAAAGCCCAGCCGCCTTCCTGGACCAGGCCCCCCCGAGGTGTGACCCCCACCCCCTGCCCGGAGCTCCTGGCAGCACCACGCTGGAGCCGCCGCTGCCGGAGGAGGGGACACCCGTGCTCACCCCTTCCTGCCTCTGTTCTGCTTCCCCTCCCTTCCTGGTCTCTCCCTGGAGCGCTTTCTTCATGCATCACTCGCAGGGGAATCCTCCGCTTAGGGACTGTAGTCAGTGCCCCTGGTTTCCCATTCTGCAGATGAGGGGAACTGAAGATGAGGACGTCTCAGCCACGTTCTCAGGTGTCCCCGGCCAATGGTGGCTGAGTTGGGCTTTGGGCCAACTGTGGTCTGATTCCACAGCCCATGTTTTTTTCCATATCCTGGTGTGTGGTAACATAGGGAGAGAGATCAATTTCCAGATGGGGCCAGGGGAAGGGGCAGCAGATGGTCGTGTTTGGGCAGGAGGGCAGATGGTGTGAGGTTGAGACTGAGAAGCCCTTGGAAGCACCGGTGGGGTTTTCCTGATGGAGATGGTGGGAATGGCATGGTAGGAGTAGCGTGTGCAAAGGTACCTGGGTGTGAAACACACTGCTTGTTGGGGAAGCACATGTGCCCCTTTTTTCCAGCCTCATTTCTCACCTCCTGACTCTCTTCCTGCCACCACCCCAGACCCCTCCATTCTGTTCTCCAAACAGAAGCAGCCAGAACGGACGTTCTTAAATGTGAATCTGATCATGTCTCACTGAGCCTCCTCCAAAACCTTCAAGGACTGCTTCTTCCGCTAAAAACAAACAAAAAAGCAAAACAAAACCTGAGCATCTTTCCATGTCCAGCCAGCCCTGGTAAGCTGGCTCAGCAGCCTCTGTCCCCACCTCCTGCCCTCCCTGCCTTCACACACTCCAGCTGTCTTGGCTGACTCTGTTCTCTGAACACTGTAAGCTGTTCTTGCCCCCAGGGCCTTTGCACTTACTGTGTTCTCTTCTGCAGGAAGAAAACTTCTTCCTCCAGATCTTGACAAGTCTGGCTTCTCTTCTTGCCCTTGAGGTCTCAGTATACGTCATGCCTTAGGGAAGTCACACCTCAGCCTGTTGCCCTGTTAGTTTCCTTCATAATGCTTCTAGCAACTCCAGTCATTTAGCTTGTTTGACTGTTTTCTTGTCTCTCTCACATGTCTCCACTGACATGTGCGTTGTCTGAGGGCAAGGACCTTATCTGTCTCACCTCTTTATCCCAAGTGCCTCTAGCAGTGCTGGCACGTATTGGGTGCTCAGGAATAATTGCTGCATTTGACTGGTATGTGTGGAAGGATCAGCGACGGGAGGGGCCCGAGCTAGGTGATGAAAGGCTTTGAATGTCGAGGTAAGGCTTTTGGACATTATCTGGTTAAGGCCGCTGCCTCTTGCCAGCTCCTCTACTGAGAGGAAGGAAAAGAAGAGCATCCTGGGGGGCTTCTGAGATGCCCAGAGACCGATGCATTGGCTCTCAGTCCTAAAATGGGCTGGCCACTTCGCCCTGGGCTCAGTTCCAACCCCATCCTATTTTAGGGGGTGCAAAGGAGAACTGGTAGATGGAAGGTGGCCCCGATCCATGGAGAAGTACAGCCCCCGACTAGAACCCCCATGTCTTTGCTCCCCAGACACTGCCCCCCATCTCCTCCCCTCCCCTCCCTCCTCAGCCCTCCACCCCACGCCGCCTCTGCTGCCTATGCAATAAGTCAGATGCCTTATTCAAGCTTCTCTAGAAACTTTAACCCATCCCGGAGGATACCGCTGTGCCGCTAAAAGCTTGTTTTGCTTGGACTCATCGATCGAGGATTTGTTTTCCTCGCCCTCAGATATGTTTCCAAGAGGAGAAAGGTTTTGTCCTTTCATGGCACTGGCTTGTAACGAGTTGGGAAGGGTTATTAAGGATACCAATTAAATTGTAAATCAAGCATTGACAGAGAAGGAGGTGGCTTGTGGTGCGAATAGATGTTTAAATCAGGTTTCCACGGTTTATCGTGGGGAGGTTTTCTCCTTTACTCTGGAAAAGCATGGATTGAGTCTGGCTGTTTAAAAGGAAGGAAGGAAGGAACTTCTCTTGGTAAGAGGAAATACAGAGAATCACTTCCAAAGTGGCTAAGTGGGAGGGCGGGTACTGAGAGGGCCACGTGGGCAGGTGACTGCGAAGAAGCGAGGGAATGTGGGGCCCTCCTTCTCTGACTGTCGTGGGGTCTGAGCCACCTGGGTCCAGGTAGACGGCCGATGGGGTGGGCCCTAGGGGCTTGCCAGTCTGGTGCCTCCCAGGTAATGCCAATGCTGCTGGTCCATGGGCCATATTTGAGTAGCTGGGGTCTAGGGGACTAGAGTGTGGTGGCTGCAGCCAGGTTAGAGTCTTCTGGAATACCTGGGAAATTTGAAAAGTAGAGTTAATTTGTCCTAATGTTGGAGATTCTGATGGAGCGGGTGGGGATGGGGCCTGAAAGTTGGCACCTCTAACCTGCTCCCTGGTGGGGCTGATGCTGTTGGGACATGGACCACACTTAGGTCCTAGGGAGGAAGGTCAGGCGGGGGAGCTGAGAATTGAGGGGCCAAGCTGTCATATAGGAACTCAAATCCCAATAGCAGAGGAAGAAACCTGGAGTGGGGAAGGAGAGGGAGGAGCAAAGAGAAGCCAAGAGGGATTGGTGCGACTTCCCTGGAGGTCCCATGGTTAAGACTCTGCTTCCAAAGCAGGGGCGTGTGTTCGATCCCTGGTTGGGGAACTAAGAGCCCACATGCCGTGCCGTGCAGTGCAGCAAAACACTTTTTTAAATGAATACATTAAACTAAGCAGATTTAAAGCACCTGTTAAAAAAGACGGGTTGCAGTTGAAGCTAAGTGAAGTTGAATATCCAGCAAATACATAGCTTGGGCTTTCTCATTTGGCCATTATTCTATTTCTTTTTGCTGTTGCTGTTTGTATTGTTTTATTATTCACCATTATTCTAAATATTGCATCCTGACCTGTGGCCAAGCTGGCTGTTGGTGACTTGTCAGACCTTCGTACTTTTCTTTACTAGTTCTAGCTCTTGGGAAAGCTAAAGAGGCAGCAGGTAAAAGCTAGGCGAGCCCCTTAAGCCCTCCCTGGCCTGAGGAGCCCCTGGTGATACGTCCTGGAGTGGAGGTTTTGTGCAGTATGATGGTGTTTCTGTCACCTTGATAGTGAGCTGAACAAGCCTCAGGGGAGCCTGTGGATAGTGTTACATTATAGCCCCACCTTATTTCTTCCCCTTGCCCATCCTGCCCTGTCTCTGGCAGCCCTGGCTAAGGATGGCTTTGCACTCTTCAGAAAGTAGATTCACCCACAGACAGCCTGTGAAACTTGGGCACCTTTAGGTCTTGAAAAGAATGTTCGTGGGATGGGTTGATGGGATAAGAGTCACTGTCTCTAGCCTTCCGCCCTGCCTGCTCCAGGCCAACCAGTGAAGGGCAGTCACAGCCCCGCTGTGGGACTCCTGCCTGCCTGTCGCTCTTAGTGCTTGCTTGGAAATACCCAGTGGCAGACACTCTTCTTTTTTAAATATTGTGGTAAAATATAATACAGCACATACAGTTTACCACTGCAGCCATTTTAAATACGTAGCTCAGTAGCATTGAGTATGAGGCTTCCCAGGCGGTGCAGCGGTAGGGAACCCACCTACCAGTGCAGGAGACACGGGTTCAATCCCTGGGTCGGGAAGATCCCCTGGAGGAGGGCATGGCAACCCACTGCAGTATCCTTGCCTGGGGAATCCCATGGCCAAGGAGCCTGGCGGGCTGCAGTGCGTGGAGTTGCAGAGGCTGGGATGCAGCCGGGAGCCTGAGCACACACCCAGCACTGAGGATGCTCACTTTGTTGTGCAGCCGTCACCAGAGCTCCACTCATCTCCAGGACTGTTTCATTTCCCCACCTGAGGCTCTGTATCTATTAAACACCTAAGTCCTCACTCACTGCTCTCCGGTCCCTGCCACCCACCACTGTACTTTCTGTAAGTCTGACTGCCCCAAGGACCTCACATGAGTGGAGCCACACCGTACTGGCCTTACGCGACTGACTTATTGCACATCACATAATGTCCTCAAGGTTCACCCTTGCTGTAATATGTGAGAGAATTGTGTTCTTTTTAAAGGCTGGATAATATTCCTTTGTTTGTTTTGTTTATCCATTCATCCACTGACCACATTTTGTTTATCCATTCATCCACTGACCAACACTAGGCTTGCGTCTATCTTTTGGTGGTTGTGAATATGCTACTGTGAATGTGGGTGTGCAAGGACCTGTTGGATTCCTGCTTTCCATCCTTGTGTGTGTATACCTGGGAGTGAAATTGCTGGAACCCGTGGTATGCTACTTGGGATTTTTTTGAGAATGAGATGGTTGGATGGCATCACTGACTCAATGGACATGAATCTGCGCAAACTCCAGGAGATAGTGTAGGACAGGGGAGCCTGGCGTGCTGCAGTCCACACGGTACTGCGGCCCACAGGGGCTGCACCAAGGGTCCTGCCTTTTGCTGCCGTCCTCCAGGTACTTGTACAGCCAAGGAAGGCCACCATGGATTCAGGTCACCCTGCAATGTCAGTATGTGGTATTATAGCAAGCTGTGTGTGCCTGAGTTGAAACTAAAGTCTAGTTGGCTAAAGTGAACATAATCAGAAGTGGGACTTATCTGCTTTGTAGGTTTGAAAGGTTTTCCCTTACAGCTTCACCTCATGTCTGACTCCTCGAGGGGATTAGCATCTTTTATTTTCCTTGACGTAATTATGAACATGTGATAGATTTCTCTGGAAGTGAAGGAGACCTTTCTTCCTGAGGATGGGCTGGAGCACCTGCCCCTCTGGGTAGTGTGTGCGGTCATCAGCCTTCAAAGGCTGTTCACATCAGCCAGGCCACATCTGGGGCTGGAGTGGACATAAGAAGGCTCGTTTATAGACTGATGATGAAAAATAACCCCATTTTCTGGATCAGAGTAGTCTCTCCTTGAAGCTCTGAGGCTTCCCAGGTGGCTCAGTGGTAAAGAATCTGTCTGCTCATCCAGAAGACACAGAAGACACAGAAGACACAGTTTTGATCCCTAGTTTGGAAAGATCCCCTGGAGAAGGAAACAGCAAACCGCTCCAGTATTCTTGCCTGGAGAATTCCATGGACAGAGGAGCCTGGTTGGCTACAGTCCATGGGGTGGCAAGAGTCGGACACGACTGAGTAACTTGAGCACATCCTCTCCTTGAAGCCCTAGGTTCTTTGGGAAACCAAATCAGCATTGAGGGACATTGAATGATTAACCACAGAACCACTCTTACCCCACCCTGAAACCTGGAGCTGACGTGCATTCTCTCCTGGCTTAGAGGGTTAGGTGGACATCAGAAGATAGCCCCAGATTGAAGCCGGGGAGTGAGACAGGAGTGTGGAATGCCATCAAGCTAAAGGACTCCGTCTCTCAGTGGGCAGGGACTGTGCGGGAGATTACCATCCCTGGTGCTAGCTAAATCTCCTACCACCTTCATCCATGCACCTACCCGCTGATCCCTCCATACGTCTGAGTATCTGCCCATCTGATCATCCGTCCAGTTCATCCCTGAGCTGAGGTCTGAGCATGAATAAGAGTTAACTAGCCTAATATGAAAGGAAGAGTGTGCCAGGCTGAGGGAACAGCATGTGCAAAGGGCCTGTGGTGGGAGGGAGTTTGTCGGCCAGTCGGGCTGGACCAGGGCAATGAGCACAAGACGAGGGTGCAGGAATGAGCAAGGGCCAGCCACCCAGTCACGTGGGTACCAATGATGTTCAACCAAGCTTTCTATGATGATGGAAATGTTCTATTAGCCACTAGCCACCTGTCACTACCGAGCGCTCGAAATGTAGTATTATGACTAAGAAACTGAACTCCTGTTTTTATTTCATTTTAATTAGTCTAAAACAGTGGGAGGCCACACTGGGGGTTTTAGCAAAGGGTGAATCAACACGATCACAGTCTTCTGGGGCTGCCGAGTGGAGAACGGATTGGGAAGAGGAGGGGAGGAGGCAAGGGGTGCCCAGTGAGGAGGCTTCTGCAGTGGTCCAGAGAAGAGGACTGGTTTCCTAGGCAGATAAAGGTAGAGAGAAGTGCAGAGATTTAGGAAAGACTAGGGATGGAAAACCAGCAGGACTTGGCAATGAATGATGTGGTGATTTGGAGGCGGAGGCATCAGGATAACCCCCAGTCTCTGGCAAACACAGCGGAATGAAGAGGGGTGCTTTCTCTGGCCCAGGCTGTAGATGTAAACCAGGGAGTCATCAGTATAGAGGAAGTCTAGAGTTGGGGTGACATCATCTAGGTGGTGAATGCACTTAGAGAAGGGGAGCAAGAGCCCTGGAAGAGTCTCCGACTCTGCCTAGTCTGTTCTTTGCTCTGAGTCTTTCACCTTGTGTTCTTACCATCATCTGCCCTTCGTCTCTCTCCACTCCATCCAGCCGTCAAGAACATGTGAGTTTACCAGCCCTAAGTTTGACCACAAGAGAGGAGAAACTACCTTCCCTTTGTCAATTCAGTTTCTGAAATCTCAGGGAAGGAATCTGACTGGTCTAGTTGGGTCAGGTGCCCACCCCTCAACCGGTCCGCTTTGCCAGGATGTGGAGTCCTGCTGTGTACACATGGCAGCGCCTTCATTAACCACGTGAGTAAAGTGAAGTGAGACACAGTTCCCGGAAATGGCTGGGCGTACTGGGCAGGCATAAATCCAGTAGGATTTTCAAACATGGATTTAAAGGCACACAGGTGGCTTGTTCCTGTGGGAAGACTGGCCAGCAAGACATGGACCATGGAATGCCTATGCAAGGAGTACTTCCTATCTATAGATCATCACCATCCCTTCTCTCAGGTCCTTAGTTGGTCCAGGTTTGCTGGAGAAAGTCATCTGATGGAGCTGATTCTTGATCGACTGCCACCCCTACGGCTTCTACCACTACTACTGTCTGTCATCCTCTCAGCCCCTCAGTTAGCCCAGCAGCCTTCATGTTGACTTCCTTGTTGATTTGCTGACAAGGCTGTTTTCAGCCTTCTCCCGACTTAGGCTCCCAAGAGCACACATCCTTGCAGCCGAAAGCACCCCTGGCTCTACTGCAGGTCCTTCACTATCCCGTGTTTTGCCATCTTTTCAGGATTACCTGGTGGCGGAAAGGAGAGAGCAGCCTAGAATCAACGATGAAGACCACTGCATGTGAACTCTGTCGTCCTTACGCCTTTTCCAGACGTTCATCCTCCCTTGCCTCTCTGAAGGCGGGCATCTCCTTTTCTGCACTTCTCTGCACTTCATCCTGAGTTTTTTTTTCCTCATCTGCCCACTGTTTTGTTGATTTCCATCAACTTCCTTTGTTTCCTTCTCAGATATGCATGGGCTTCCTCTACTGAGGAAGAAATCCTCCTTCCCTTGAGGCTTTCACTGTCCAAGGATTGTCTTCTAGCTTCCTTCCCTCTCCAGCCTGAGTTTCTAAAAGAGACCTCTCCATCTGTGCCCAGCACCCCCAATAGGGCCCCCACCCCATTGTGGACAAACCCAGGGGACCCTTTTCCTGTCCATCATCCCGACTTCCCCACAGCAGCTGTGGTCACGTGTTGAGGGGGAGCCTCATCCATCTTCTTCTCCATGGAACTCTTTTCCTCAGCTTCTGTGATGGCAAGTTTTGATCTTAGATGAGTGGGAGAGAGAGAGAAGAGAATTTTCCAGTTGGATGTGAGGGCACTTTCCCATCCTCCAGCCCTGAGCCTGCTGGCCCAGCCTGACTCCCACCACTCACCTTGCCCTTTCCTAGACTGATCTACCCTCAGCAGACCTCCTCCCTGCCCCCATGTTCACTTTATGGGCCCAGTTCTCAGCCAGTATCACTTCTCCTGTGGAAACCCTCCCCATGGGCTGGACACAACTCGAATCGCTCCTTCCCCTTCCCAAATCCATGCACCGTGGAAGGAGCTGCCCACACTCACTCTCACCCTCACTGTCCCCACCACGCACCGTGCACCAGAGCCCCACCGTGCACCAGAGCCCCACTGACTTGCTGAATCACAGCATCATATAATGTCCCTTTGTAGTCCGTCACTCACCTGGCAATTAATCACATCCTGCTGGGTCCCAGCTCTGATGCTGCTGATTTGCAGGGCGCTTCATGCCTTGTATTATTATGTAACTCCCCACTTGCCATCTTTTCAACCTGAATTAAGTTCCGGAGGGGAGGTGGGGAGGTGGCAGGGAGTAGGCAGGGGCACCTTATCTGTCTCTGAATGCTCCAGAGCTCTTAGCAGAAGTGGCTCATGCAGGAGAGACTCAATAAGTGCGTGGTGATGGATGGGCTTGCTGTTGATTTTCCTCCAGCCCATCCTTTATGCTGCTGTCAGAAAAATCTTTCTCCAGGATTGTTCTTGTTATGTAACTCATCTGGCTCCCTCCATGCCGTCTGCCAGCATTGTTGAGTGTTTGCTGGGTGGGTGGTACTGGGTAGGGACTTGAGGGGTGCAGAAGAAGCGAGTGAAGAAACAGCTGTTAGAGGTCCCCCCCCCCCACCATGAGGCTGACATGCTCAGGAAGTGACTAGACACAGAGGCATATATGGAACTGAGGGGTGAATGGAGGAACCACGAGAGCTATGGGAAGGCAGAGAAATGGAAGTGTTTTCCTGAGGTGCTCTGGTCGTCCAGGCTGACTTTGAGAGGTTTAGGCTGATCTGTTGGATGGCAGCGGGGGGCTGGAGGGGGACAGATTGGGACAGGAGGAGGTGGAGGGATTTCTGGCAAGGACGCTGTGGAGCAAAGTGACCGCAGCTACTAGGGCCATCACTGCAACCTCTGTGCCTGCTCAGGCAGCCTCGGGACCATGTGGGAAGGTCAGTAACTGTGAGATTTGCTGAAGCCTAGGAGTCCATAGACTTCAGGAGGGCCATCAGCGTCTCCCAAATAGGCACCTTGTCCAGCTGATAAACACAAACTTCCACAAGGACACCAGCCGGAGCCCTCCTGGCATCCATTTACTGTCCCATCTCCTGCCAGTCCATGCCCACATCTGTCACTGCAGCAGCCCTCAGCCCCTGATATGCTATGGCATCTGAATCCAGAGAAGCAGAAGGTGGGATTTGGCTGCTTGTCTCTGGAGGAAGGTGGTGCTAGGGTCTCCCGGTTGCCTGTGATGGACAGCATCTGCCAAGCGATCCTGAGCAAGGCTCTGTGCCTCAACATCTGTGCAATGGGGACTGTGCCAGGGGTCAGGCAGGTCGTCCCACACTCAGCAGAGCCACATCAAAGAGCCTGTGTTCATCATTATCCTGCAAACACAGGAGGGTGAGACTCCCAGTCCCCACTTTGAGTCTGTTCTAGTCACAGAAGGAGACTCTGAAATGTCCTGGGATGAAAGGCAACCCTGACAGTTGCCCCAGCAGGAAGCAGCCACAGATGAAGGAGGGATGGGGACTGTGGAGGGAGGAGGCGTTGACTGTGCTTCTAGGCATCATCCAGGGCAGTGTCAGAGGAGACAGGTGGAAACCACTTTGCAGACCTTGATTCTCACGCCTGTGTCCATGGTGGCCTCTTTCTTTTTCTAAGTTTTTTGGGGTATCATTTCAAATCTCAAGAATAATATAAAGCAGCGTCACGACTTTTGCTCACAAGTCCCTATCATTTATCTCCTCCCTCCTTTGCTCTCTGTGTGTGTGTGCACACGCTCACACATGCACATCTTCTGAGCAAGGTGCACCTCCCTGCGTGTCACCTCTGATCACTTCAGGGTATTTCCTAAGAACAAAGAGCCAGGACAGTTGTCAACATCTGGAAATTTAACGTTAATCCAGTGCCAACGCTTAACCCACTGTCCGTATTCACATATCAAATGCCCCGCTGATGCTCCTCAAAGCTTTTCTCCCTGACTGCTTTCGAGCACACACCCTTCTTTTCCTAATTTTTAACTTTTTATTTGGAAATAATTTCAAGATCATGGAACAGCCTGAAGAATGCTGCAGAGAGCACCTGTCGATTGTACCTGGATTCACCTGTTGATGTTTTACTCCCCGGGCTTTCTCACTTACACAGAATATCTCTACCTTTCCATCTACACACAGATCATGGTTTCTGAAACGACTTGAGGGCAACTTGCACGTAAAATGTACCTTTACCCCCAAATACTTCAGTGTGTGTTTCCTAAGAAGAGGGACTTTCCCTTACATAATACCACATTACAGTTACATGCTCCAAAGGATTCACCCTGCTAGAAAATTTTTCTTGAGATGAAGTTCACATAACATAAAAGTAGCCGTTTTTAAAGTAAACAATTCAGTGTCCTTCAGGGTGTTATAAGAGTGTCCAACCACTTTCTCTGTCTAGTTTCAAGACATTTGTATTACCCACAAAAGTAAACCCTGCGCCCATTAAGCAGTTTTCTCCTCTTTCCTCACCTCTAGCCCCTGGTAGTCTTCTCTATAGATTTTAGCTATTCTGTATATATCAGTGTAATCTTATACAATATATGCCTTTTGTGTCTGGCACCTTTCACTGAGCGTAATGATTCATTTTGTAGTGTGTATCAGAACTCCATTCCTTTTCATGGTTGTATAATATTCCATTGTGTGGATCAACTGTCTTTTTTAAATCTATCCCTCTGTTGACAGACATTTGTTTCCACCTTTTGACTATTGTGAATAGAGCTGCTCTGAGTATAGCTGTACATATATTTGTTTGACTACATGCTTTCCTTTCTTTGGGGCATATACCTAGCATTAGAATTATTCATTTAGATTACCTGGGAAAGGCATTATTTAATTTGTCCAGTGTATCCTTACTATTTTATGCCCAGCCTCTAGCTCCCCATTTGAAGGACATGTGCACATCCTGCTTCTCCAGTTTCCCCTGGACTTAGCATCCATTGATAATTCTTACCTGATCCATTCTTCACTACTGTGACTGCAAAATTCTGAGTGTCCAACCCTAGTACCCTCTCTGCATTTCCCAGGTAGACCAGGCATCCCACTCTAAGCTCCCTTCTTCCCACTGATTCATTGATTTATCAGTTTTTCTATGTGAATTCATGAATCCCTGTTTTTTACCCCAATGTCGTATAATTCATTACCGCAGGGGTCCCCAACCTCCAAGATTTAATGCCTGATGATCTGAGGTGGAGCTGATGTAATAATAATAGAGATACAGTACACAATAAACGTAATGTGTTTGAATCATATTGAAGCCGTCCCCACCCCTGCCCTCCAGTCCGTGGAAAGATTGTCTTCCACAAAATTGGCCCCTGGTGCCAAAGAGGTTGGGGACTGCTGCTCCTGTATTTAATTATTTTGGTGCTCAACTCATCCCAGAATTGGCCATTGGGAGCCCCCTACGAGCTGCTGTTTGTGTTCTTATTACATGCCTCCACCTCTGTTTTGTTCTTGGTTTGAGGTTTTGTGTGTGTGTGTGCGTGTGTGTGTGTGTGTGTGTGTGTATGTGTGTTACTTCCTTAACTGTCTGGCTTGACAACATGTTTCTCCTGGGCTCATCTTGAAACTGTCCCACCCTAGTCAGCCATCTCTCCTGGGATCTGTGGCTCCTCTTAGAGAAAAATGGTGAGAGCAAGGTCTGGGCACAGGCGAGCACACACCTTTGCGAGGCCTGCTCCATGCAGTGCAGAGGGTGTGTGAACCAGCTGCTTCCTCCTTCGCCCTACTGCTGCAGCCCCCTTCTGAGGTCACGAGCGTGGAACACGCAGCCTACCGTGGCAAGTACTCAAGTCAATTGGCCTCGGGCACCACTTCTTGCTGCATCTCTTTTTAGCTAAATCTCTATGCACATTTAGACCCAGTAGGGTCTGTGGTTATTTCCATAGGAGGGGGCCTACTGGGTCATGAAAAATCACTTATTCTTTAAATATTGAAACATTATTTTGATGATATGTGAGCACAGGGCTCTGTTATGTTTTGCACAGGCTGGACAGTGTGTGTGTGTGTGTGTGTGTGTGTGTGATGTTTTCTAATATGTCTCCTCCAGGCATGTAGGCTCCTTGACGTCAGTGACTATGCTTCTTTTATTCACCTCCCAGCACCCAGTAGAGTGTCTGGCACATGCCCGAAATTCTGTAAATGACCACTGAATGTGCACTGGTAGCCAAGCGTAGCTCCCGTATAGGGAGCACGTACAACATGCCAGGGGCTATTCAGAATGCTTTGCATGAATTAACTCTTTCAGTCCTCACGCGGACGCTACTGTATCTCCCCTGTTTTACAGATGAGGAAGCTGAGGCTCAGGGAGGTTGAGTATCCTGCCCCAAGTTCACACGTCCAGGAAATGGCAAAGCTAGATTTGACTCCAGAATCCATGCTCTTAACTATAATGATATACTGTGGAATGGGTGGATGATGGGCGGGTGGATTAGTAGATGAATTGTGGTAGGTGGGCGGGTAGGTGGATGGATGGACGGGTGTGCGGGTGGATGGATGGATGGAGGAGTAGATGAACGTGTGGGTGAGTGGATAGATGGACGGATGGGTGCAGATGAATGTATGGGTGGGTGGGTGGGTGGATGGATGCACAAGTAGAAGAATATATGGGTGGGTGGGCACATGGATGGACGGATGGGCCTGTGGATGGATGGATAGAGGGGTAGATGGATGTGTGGGTGGGTGGATGCATGGAGACGGATGTGTGCGTGGATGGATGCATGCATGAGTAGATGAATGGATGTGTGGGTGGGTGGGTACGTGGATGGATGGATGGATGGATGGATGGATGGATGGGTAGATGAATCAATCATATACGGTGGCTCATCCATTTCTCCCCTGCTGTCTTTGACCTAGCTTCTTACTAGGAGTGTATCCATGCCCTCCCTTCCTGCTCCCTTGAAACTCACTCCCTTTCATGCTGTCTCTCCTGGAACTACAGCCCCAGATGTACTCACAGTTATAGCTGAGCAATGAGAGAGAGAGAAAAAGAGAGAGAGGACAGACAGCTAGCATCCTTGGTGTAGACCAAAGGTCACTAAATGTCAACTTAGGGGCCAGATCTGGCACCTGGATGTGTTCTGTTTGACCCACAGAGCATTAAAACAAAGCAAAGCTTAGTATTTAAAAATAGGGGAGTTATGTCAAAGTTTGATTTCCACCTTCTCGTTAAGAAAGACTGGCAGGTTGGAGAATGTGGGCATTCGTATCTGCTGGGTCACCTTGAGATGGGCTGAGAATTGGCCATCTGTGACATGAGACTCAAGGCTGCCCGTTTGCTGCTGTCGTCACCCATCACTCCTCACCTGTGGTCTCCTAGGCCCCTGGAGGACCCGAGTTTACAATCCCCGGCCAGACACTGCCCCTTATCAGCTCGTCCAAGGTGAGAGTCTCTTTCTTGGCTGCAGTGTTCCCCTTTGACTCTGTGGAGTGAATTGTCGTCTACACATGTGATACTGCCCTGTCGTCCTGCACCCCTGGACCCCTCCCACACTGGGTCCTGCTCCGTTTCTGTGTGTTTACTTCCATTCACTTAAGGTCCCCAGGCTGTTAGTTGTCCTGAGTTCAGTTTGGAGTCTGAGGTTGCCACTCACTGTAGGAGTTCGCTAATCCTCTCTGCCTTGGGTCACACCCCTCCCCTCTCCACTGTTGGTCATTCTCCTCCAGATCAATGGTCAGCGTGTTGCAGGCACAGGGCCAGCCCGTGTGCTGTCAGAGACACCTGTCTGGTTAACACTTCCAAGTTCATTTGGCCATCCGGAAACTATGAAGCCTTCTGTTGTTCTATAACCTGGTCCTCCTTTCTCCAGCATTTTCTCAGAAGCATTAGGAGACACCAAGCCCATGCAATTCTTTTGTTCCTTTGCCCAGAGAGCCCTGGGAGAGAAGACAGGAGTGTGCTAGGTGGAATAGGGGACCAGCTCAGTGGCGCACCTGTGGTGAGTGTTGAGCAATCTGCTGGCTGTTGTTGCTGTTATCATCATGCTGACTTCTGGCTGCCACCTTATCTATCTGAGTGTGTTAGAAGGTCTGCTGGACTTAGAGGCAGGAAAGTTGCAGTGTGGGTCCCAAGCCTTAATTACTGACTGTATGGCCTTGGGCAAACACTTTCATCTCTCTGAGCTTCAGTTCCTCATCCGTGAAATGGAGTTAATAACAGTAACCCCTGCAGTGGCTGCTGGCCAGTGGGTGTTTTTTCCCAAAGAGGTGATTGATTGGTGGTTCCGCACCTTCTTCATGGCCTTCACTGCCCTGTGAGCAACAGAAGGACCCCCATTCACCCCAGAGATGTACATCTAGACAAGGAAATGCTGCTTCTTTGTCCTTGTTTGTTCCCAAGTGAACATCAGTGACAAATACTGCAGTCCGGAAGCTTCTGTCCTGGCCTCTGGCCCCATAGCAGCCCCTCCACTCATCCTTTCCATCTGCAGGTTGCTAAGAGGATGCAAAGAATAGGTTTCTGCCTGAGTCAGCACAGCTTCTCGTCTGTGAAGCAGGGATGTGATAGCGCGCAGTCGCTCAGTTGTGTCCGACTCTTTGTGACCCATGGACTGTAGCCCCCCCCCAGATTCCTCTGTGAGATTCTCCAGGCAAGAATGCTGGAGTGGGTTGCCATTTCCTTCTGCAGGGAATCTTCCTGACCCAGGGATCAAACCTGCTTCTCCTGAGACTCCCGCAATGAAGGTGGATTCTTTTTACCACTGAGCCACCTGGGAAGCCTGGTAGCACTTCCTAGGCACTCCCTTTTTGTTAGTCAAAGCTGAATTTGAGAAGCCATCTCTGAGCACTGCCACTGTGTCTGCTAGGACGTTTGGCCAGAACTAGGGTGCAGGACTCAATTGTTGTTTGTCAGCCACTAAGTCGTGTCCGACTCTTTGAGACCCTATGAACGCCAGGCTTCCCTGTCCTTCACCACCTCCCAGAGCTTGCTCAGACTCATGTCCATTGAGTCTGTGATGCCATCCAACCGTCTTATCCTCTGTCGTCCCCTTCTCCTGCTGCCCTCAGTCTTTCCCAGTATCAGAGTCTTTTCCAATGAGTCAGTTCTTCGCATCAGCTGGCCAAAGTATTGGAGCTTCAGCATCAGCATCAGTCCTTCCAATGATTTCCTTCAGGATTGACTGGTTTGATCTCCTTGCTGTCCAAGGGACCCCCAAGCATCTTCTTTAGCACCACAGTTCAAAGGCATCAGTTCTTTGGTGCTCAGCTTTCTTAATGGTCCAACTCTGACATCCATACATGACTACTAATACTGGTTTAGAAAACACCCATCTTGAGTTGAATGGCCAGTGTGGCTGGCAGATGTGATGAGTAGTATATTGCACACTTGGAACGCTAAGATCCCTTCTAGCTCTGACAGTCTGAAATTCTCGTGCTTTCTATTACAACAGCCTATAGTAGTATCTTGCCTTGTTTCGTTATGTGATCATTTTGGTTGAAAGTTGTATAAATTCTGTTCCAACTGTTGTAAATTAGAAAAAAAAAAAAGACTAGATAGGTTCTGAATACTCAAACTGTGTAGTTTCAGGCAAGGCTGGATCCAGAGGCACCAACTCTTTTCCCACTAATTTGGCCGCATCCACCTGTCAGCTCTGATTTCTTCAGCATCTCCTCATGATAGTAATATTTAAAGATGGACCCCAGTAGCTCTAAGCTTATGTCTCACCCACTCAGAGACCCCAAAAGAAAGCAAGTGCCTCTTGGGCAGTAGCTCCAGCATAAGTTCTGAAATTTGGTTTTATCGAGCCTGATCAACCAAGCTTGGGTCATGTGGCCACTCCTAACCAATCACCACGGCCAGGGGCATGTGATGACCTGATCAACTGGGCCTGGTATCCCACGGGCATGAGAGGTGCCAGGCTCCCTGGAACCACAGAGCATATCCAGAGTTTGGACTCGATGACTCCAAAGCAATTTTGAGGCCTCACGTTTGAAGCTTCTGCAGTTCTTCATTTGTTCACTTCCTCAGCAGCCTCGCCCTGTCATTAAGAACTAGACCACGTAGGTCCAAGTGCTGGTTGCACGCTTCCTGGCTGTGTGAACTTGAGCAAATTATTCAGCCTTCCTGAGCTGCAGTTTTCTCATCTGGAAAATGAGAACAAAAATCATGTCTACCTGGGAGGCAGGCTGTGAAGATTAAACCAGTTAATCCTTGCAGAGCGCTTGGAACACAGTTTGGCACGTAGTCAATTCTCTTTGCATGTGCTTGGTGCTGGGATTCCAAGATAAGCCAACCAGACACGCTCCTTGCACGAAAGAAGTGCATGGTCAGGAGGCAGCCTGGGATTCTTTTAATCAACACATACAGGTGGAGAATGGAATGTTGTTGTGGCTTAGCCGCTAAGTTGTAGCCAACTCTTCATGACCCCATGGACTGTAGCCTGCCAGCATCCTCTGTCCATGGGATTTCCCAGGAAAGAATACTAGACTGGGTTGCCATTTCCTTCTCCAGGGGTTCTTCCTGACCCAGGGATTGAACCCACATCTCCTGCTTGGCGGGTAGAGTCTTTACCGCCAAGTCACCTGGGAAGCAGCATTACGAGAACATGATGTTAGAAATGAATTGAGCAGGTGATTATAATGTGTATGGGTAAATGTGAGATGCCAGGAGTGTTACTTAGTGAGAGTCTCCAGAACTGAAGGATGAGCAGGAGTTACCTGGGTGAATCGGAAAGCGGGAAGGGTGTACCTGGCAGATGGAGCAGCAAACACGAAAGCCTGGCGACGAGGCAGAATGTGTGGCCTTGAAGAGGCAGAAGTTGAGAGTGGCTAGAGGCTGGCGTGTGAGGTTCGGTGTCAGGGTAGATGGGAAGCATCCATGGTGAGGCCGCACAGGGCACTGGGTGACAGATTGCCTCCCAGGGTCTGGTGAGCTCTTGTACGTATCTGGGTTTCAGCTTAAGGGCTGTGCAGGTGCCCTGAAGAAGATTTTATTTTGTTTAGTTTATTTTTAACAGCTTTTTTTGAAGTATAATTGATGTATGATAAACTGCACACATTTTAAGTGTACGGTTTGCTAACTTTTGTGATATGTGTACATGAACGAAGCCATTGCCACCATCAATAGCAAACATCTCCATCACCCCAAAAAGTTTCCTTGCGTCTCTTTGTAACACCCTCCCTGCTGCTACTCCCAGCAGCTCCAGCCCCAGTCAACTGCTAATCTGCTTCCTGTTGCCATAAATGACTTTGTTTAATTTTCTTCTTATCTGTTTCTGACTGCGCTGGGTCTTTGTTGCTGCATACAGGCTTTCTCCTTTTGCGGCGAGTGTGGGCTACTGTCTAGCTGCAGAGCGCGGGCTTCTCATTGTGGTGGCTATTCTTGGTGTGGAGGACAGGCTCTGGGGCACGAGGGCTTTGACAGTTGCAGCTAGTGGACTCCAGAGCGTGGGCTCAGTAGCTGTGGTACGCAAGCTTAGTTACCTGGAGGCATGATAAGTCTTCCTGCGCCCAGTACTGAACCTGCATCCCCTGCAGGTAGGCATCCTCTTTACCACTGGACCACCAGGGAGTTCCACCACAGATTATTCACTTGCATTTTCTAGATGTTTATCTAAACAGAATCCTACAATTTGTACTCTTTTTTTTTTGGTGGGGGGGGGGGGCCTGGTTTCATTCACTAAACATAATTATTTTAAGATTCCTCCATGTGTAGCCCATATTAATACTTCCTGTCCTTTTATTACAATGGAGTAGTATTTCATTGTAGGGAATATGCAATACTTTTTAAATCTGTACACCTATAGACAGGCAGTTGAGTCTGTTCCTCCTTGGGAATATTACAAATAATGCGGTCATGACCTTTCATGTAAAAATCTGGCTGTGGACATACATATTTTCATCTCTCCTGCACAGATACTTAAGAGTGGAATGGCTAGGTCATATCATAGGTAGATAACAACCTTTTAGGAGACTGCTGAACTATTATCCAAAGTGGTGGCACCTTCTTATGTCCCCACCCCAGTTTATGAGAGTCCAGCTACATCACATTGTCAGCAACACTGGATGCTGTGAGTCTTCTGCTTCAGCTGTTCCAATACTTGAATAGTGGTGCTCACTGTGGTTTTAATTTGCATTTCCCTCGCTTCTCGGCCTTTTGGCTAAGATCAAGTGGTGGCTCAGACGGAAAGCATCTGTCTGCAGTGTGGGAGACCTGGGTTCGATCCCTGTGTTGGGAAGTTCCCTGGAGAAGGAACCGGCAACCCACTCCAGTACTCTTGCCTAGAAAATCCCATGGACGGAGGAGCCTGGTGTCCATGGGGTCGCAAAGAGTTGGACATGACTGAGCGACTTCACTTTTTTTCTTTTTTTATGAAGAGAAAGGCTACCCACTCCAGTATTCTGGCCTAGAGAATTCCATGGACTGTATAGTCCATGGGGTCTCAAAGAGTCAGACACAACTGAGCGACTTTCACTTTCATGACTAACGGGGCTTCCCAGGTGGGGCTAGTGATAGAGAACCCACCTGCCAATGTAGGAGACGTAAAAGACGCAGGTTCCATCTCTGGCTTGGGGAGAGCCCCTGGAGGAGGGAATGGCAACCCACTCCAGTATTCTTGCCTAGAGAAACCTATGGACAGACGAACCTGATGGGCTACAGTCCATAGGGTTGGTTGCAAAGAGTCAGACATGACTGAAGCAACTTAGCGTGCATGCATGACTAATGATGTTGAGCATCTTTTCATGTATTTATTTTCCAAATATGTATCTTTTTTTGGTAAAGTGTCTGTTTAAATCTTCTCCTGTTTTGTATGGGGGTTGTTTATTTTCTTATTATTGAGTTTGGAGAGTTCTTTATACCTTCCAGATGATTTGCAAATATTTTCTCTGAGTCCGTGGCTTGAGTTTTCATTTTCTTAGCAGTATCTTTCAAAGGGCAGAAGTGAGAACTTCTGATGAGGTCCAAGTATCAAAATGAATTCATTCTCTTATGGATGGTGCTTTGGGTTGTGTAGCTAAGAAATATTCCTCTAGATCTTTGCCTAAGATTGTGGAAGTTTTCTCCTGTTTCTGTCCCTCGTTCTACCAGTTGTTTAGAGAGGGTTTTGAAATCTCTGACTATGATTGTGAATTTGTTTATTTCTCCTTACATTTGCATCATTTTTTATTTAGTGTATTGTAAGCTCTCTTATCTCATCTTATTTTAAATGTTTAAACACTTAGAATTGCTATGTCCTCTTGAGGTATGACTCCTTTATCTTTGCAAAATAACCTTCTTTATCCCGGCTGATATTCTCGGCTCTAAAATCTACTTTGATATCAATACAGCCACTTTGGCATTTGATTAGTGTTAGCTAGGTGTCTCTTTTTCCATCCTTTTACTTTTAACATATTAGTGTTTTTATATTGAAGTGCATTTTTTTGTAAGCACCATAGAGTTTTTTTTTAATCCAATTTGACAATCTCTGCCATTTAATTGGGGGAACTTAGACCACTTATATTTATCGAGATCATAGATATAGTTAAGGTTAAATCTCTCATCTTGTTGTTTGTCCCTTCTGTTCTTTGTGTTCTTTTCCCCTCTTTTTCTGCATCCATTGGAGTGATTGAATAACTGTATGATTCTATTTAATTTCCTTTGTTATTTTACTAACGCTAATTTTTTTTGTTGTTATTTTACTGGTGTCTTTAGTATTTATGAGATAGATCTTTAACTTATCACAGTCTGTCTTCATACTTCACGTAGACTATGCCTTATAACAGTATACTTCCATTTCTCCCCCTCTGGACCTTTGTACTAGTATTGTCAAACACTTTACTTTTGGGTATACAGTTGACTCTTGAACATCACAGGTTTGAACTTTGTGGGTCCTCTTATAAGTGGATTTTTTCCAGTAAGTATGCACCACAGTATTACACGATTCTTGGCTGATCGGTTGAGTCTGTGGATGAGAAACTGTGGATATGGAAGGCCAACTATAAAATTATATATGGGCTTTTTACTTCACAGGGTCAGCACCCTTAGCCCTCACAGTTTTCAAGGGTGGAATATATTATAAACACCACCCTACTTTGTTATTTTCATTTAAGCAGTCAATATCTCTTTAAGGGGTTTAAATAAATTTTAATAGCCTACACATTTGCCTGTGTGGTTTCCGTTTCCAGTGCTTTTCATTCCTTGTAAGAATATGTAGTCCCATCTAGTGTCATCACCCTTCTGTCTGAAAGACTTCTTCTAACACTTCTTATAGTTTGACTGCTGGTAATGAATTCTTTCAGAGTTTGTGTATCTGAAAATGTCTGTTTGCCTTTGTTTTTGAAAGCTCTTTCTGCTGGTAGATTTGCACTTCTTTTCTTTCAATATTTTAAAGATGTTGTCCCACTATCTTCTCACTTGCATTCTCTCCAGTGAGAAGTCTGTTGTCATTATCTTTGTTTCACTGTATATTATGCATCTATGTTTTGATGGCCACTTTAAAGATTTTTCTCTTTATCACATGTTTTGAGAAACTTGATTTTGTTTTCTTTATGTGGCTTGTGCTTGGGATCCCTTAGGTTAGGCTTCCAAGTGTGTGTGCAGTTATAGTTTTCATCAAATATTGTAAATTTTTCAGCCAATATTTCTTCAAATATTTTGTCGCACCCTACCCCTTTCTCCTCTCCTTTGAGGGGTCTCATTGCACAAATAGTAGGCCGCTTACAGCTGCCTCACAGCTTACTGATGCCCTGCTCTGTTCTGTTTTCTCTTCTCATTGTTTTCCCTCTTCGTTCCCATTGCTGTCTTCAAGTTCATCCATCTTTCCTTTCACGCCCTCTAATCTGCTGTTGGTCTCATCCAGTGTGCTTTTCTTTTCACACGTTGTAGTTTTCATCTCTGGAAGTTAAACCTGTCTCTTTTTTAATATCTTCTTTATCTCCGCTTACCTTCCTAAACACATGGGATCCAGTTATAATAACGGTTACTGCAACCCTCTCTGTTCATTCTAACGTCTGGATCTGCCCTGGGTCGGACTGCTTTCCCTTTCCTTTTGATTGCTTTGCCTTCTCATCACGTTTATAGTTTCCAGCTTCTTCTCATACCTGATGCTTCTTACTGGGTTCCAGATACTGTGTATTACCTCGTTGGGTGCGTGATGTTTTTGTTTCCTCTCAATATCTTTGAGCTCCATCTGAGATGCAGCTAAGCTACTTGGAAGCAGCTTTGAGTAGAGCAATAGGTCCTTTTGAGTCTTGCTTTGAGTGTTTGTTTGACGCAACCAGAGCAGTGCTCAATTCGAAGCTAAGTGTTGCCCTGAGTACTTGACTCGGTGTCCTATGAATCCCGAGGGTTCTGCCAGTCTGGCTGATGGCCACAGGCACTGTTTCCAGCCCTGCCCGAGTGTCAGGCGTTGTCCTCTGTAGTCCTTTCAGGCGGTTCTTGCCTCGGCCCTAAGCAGTGTCCTCACACTCAGGCCAGATTGACCCTCGGCTGCACACTGCAGGGCGCCCTCTGCAGACCTCCGCACCTCCTCTTGTCCCTCCAGTGCTCTGTCCTGGAACCTCAGCTGCATCTCCTCCTCTCAAGCAGTCCACTAGTTTATACCTGGGTTCCCCCACGATCTGGAAACTTCTCAAGGCAGTAAGCTGGGGCAGTCACTGGGCTTACCTCTTATTTCTCATCTTTCGGTTACTGCTGTCTGTCATTGTTTGATGTAAAGCGGCAGACCAATTATTCTTTTGCATATTTTGCCCACTTTTTGTTCTTCGCAGCCACAGGAGTAACTGGTCTCTGTTACTGCATATTGACTGGAAGTGAAAGTCCCCTGAGCAGTTTAAATCAGGGAGGCAATAGGCCAGTTTCACCATTTAGGACAATCCCTGTCTTGTTCTTTCTAGTCTCCCTGGGGCCATAAGCACCTGGGCCCCTCTGCCTGAGTGAGCTCATTTTCCCAGCCTCCTCCAGCCAAGAAAGGTGGCGTGGTCACAGAGCCAGTCCTGCAGGTCCTGTGGATTCCCTGGAAGGTGGTCCAGCCTCCACCATCGTCACCTCTCATTCCTGTCTGTCTCATCCCTGGCTCTCAGAGGCAGGGAGTTTTTGGGTGAGCGAAGCAGCTCTTCACTGACACCAGTGGCCACACCACAGGCGCTGGGAGGGGAAATTCACCTTTACATTGGAATAGCATTGCTGCGTCGGGCTTGTCCACATCCTGCCCCCATGGGCTCAGCAGACCGAGGGTTTTATCCCCTTCTTAGAGGCTGAAACTACAGGCAGTCACCCAGTTGCTAAGTGGCATGTTTTGTGTCTCTGGGCACAGGTTCAAGTTCTGGGGCCCACGGCTTTAATTTGGCTGGCCCTGAGGTCCTTCTCCCCTGCCTGTGTCCCAGGAGGCCCAGCAGGAAGACCTGGGAGTGACCCTCGGTGTCACCGCCAGAGCTTCCCTCACTGCAGGAATCTTTTTGAGCTGAGGCCAGGAAGTGCTGAGTGAAACACCTCCCTAGGGGACTGTTCGCAGAGGCTAGTCTTGCCCACAGAGCCGGCAGGGATTGATGAAGATGACTGAGAGGGTGCTGTCCTTGTCAGGGACGAGCAGGGCCTTGTGGAAGGGCGCCCGTGGGTGCTGTGCTGTTGCTGTGTGCAAAGTGCTGCCTACAAGGAGCCAGTGAAATTTCCCACCAAGGCCAAGTCATGGCAGACCGTACTGAACAGCAGCGTCTGGTTCCTGTCTGTCCTGCATCCCAAGTGCTCAGACCACAGGAGAGGGCGGGGAGTGGATGGGATGGGCTTCAGAGTGAGCACACACAGGAGGAAATGGCCCAGGGGTATGATGGAGAAACCTCACCGCCATACACCTAACCTCATACACCGTGCACCATACTCTAGCCTAAAGGAGGTCGTATTGCCTGGTGTCCTCAGAGTGTCGGTGGTGGAGGGAAGGGCTCTGCGAGTGGATTTTAGAGCTGCTTCTTGTTTGCTTGACCTGCAACACTCCTAAGCCCTGACACTGTCGACTCAGAGCCTCCAAATGGAGGTCTTCAAGCTAATGCCGTGCATGCATGTTCAATTCTATATACTTTGCGTTATCCCACCTTTTGTTTTATGCTGGAATTAGATTTCTGAATTCCTGCACTGAGAGGTGTCTTGGAAAAACCTGAATTTCCAGCTTCTCTTGACAAGTTAGAAGCTCGGGCAACTGTGAGTTGAGTCGCAGCCACTCTGAGCTCTCACAGCTCTCGTCGCTCCCCATCGCCTCCACAGAGGAGAGCCGGCGAGAACTCAGCACTTCCTGCGGGTGGACACTCGCCTGGTGATCCTGTGGGTGTTGGAAGGCCCCGTTCTCTGTCCCACAGGGCCTGCCTCCTCTGGTTTCCACTCAAGGGTCCCTGAAACCACGCTGAAGAGGCCGTCTCCCTTTCCTCTGTGGCAGCCTTGCGTTGAGTAACATGCTGTTGTGGCTCCCTGACACCCAGCTCAGACTTCTGAGCCCTGGCTGCCCCTGCGATGGGGCTGCCCCAGCAGAGCTGCCCCTCAAGACAGTACTCTGAAACTCGGTCCGAGAAAGAGTGGAGCAGTCTGCCTGTTGGCAGAGGCCAGAGCCACACACTCGAGGCATGGTATACTCCTGTGGATTCAGGGGATTCCCGTGGTGCCGTGGGGGCTCAAAGGGGAGGCACTTGGGGGAAAGAGTCCTTCTGGGTTGTCAGGCTGGCCAGACATGGGGTCACAGTGCGTAAGGCAGTCCTGTGCCTCTCTTCCTTGGAGGGGACAGGCCATCCCTCTGGAGGCAGGAGGATGACCCAAATGATCTGGGCTGGACTCTCTCAGCCTTCAAAACCCATGATTGGAGGCTCCCAAATGGATGTGCTCTTTTTTTAATGTCACTGTGCCCCCAAAATGTATGTTTCCTCAAGGCCACAAAGAGAAGGTCCTGGGCTCTATTTCCCGTTAGAGAGATTGTTCTGTTGGTTGGGGTTGGGGACGAGCTTTGTGCATCTGTGAGAGGCCATGGAAAGGGCACTTCTTGAGTGGGGAGGTGAGGGGCTGGTAATGTCTCCCCAGCTAAGTTGGGTGGGAGCCCAGCGAGGTCACCTTGGGATATGGTGCTGTGGCAGACACTAAAACCGTGGAAACCAGGGTCTCACACGTGGCCACCACCACCAGGCAACAGGGAGTTGGCCATAATTCAGTCACATGGCCTCATTTGCCTTGAGCATCAAGGAGCGTTTTGATCGCAGGTAACAGAATCTATGGGGCTTCCCTGGTAGCTCAGTGGTAAAGAACCCGCTCGCCAGTGCAGGAGATGCAGAAGCAGAGGGTCTGATCCTGGGTCAGGAAGATGCCCTAGGGTAGGCAACCCCCTCCAGTACTCTTGCCTGGGAAATCCCAGGGACAGAGGAGCCTGGCAGGCTACAGTCCATGGGGTCACAAAGAGTCAGACACAACTTAGCCACTAAACAGTAGAAGGTCTAACTGAGAGTACTAAAGTAATAAGCACCTGATAGTGGAAGCTCTCCTGAGTCAGTTAGGAACCAGGTGCCGTATGGCTTGGGGCCACGGGTCCCACTCTGCCTCGGCACGTCCTTGTCTTTTATTATTTTCATTTCAAAGGAGCCCTGACTTATCCCGAGTCTCTGGGAACCCAGTCAGTAGTCATACAAAGACATTGTTCCCTGCATTGGCGTGCCTTTATTTCTCCAGGAGCCCACAGCCCCCAGCAAGGCCAGGCTCCGGGGCAGTGCTGAGCCCCTCGGGCCAGCCAGCATGGGGAGAGGGGGCACGGGGCAGCCGGTCAGGGGAGCAGTGGCAGCAGGCCCGCTCGTCTGTCACAGCACAAGTGCCTAGTGACACTGGGGCACCAAGCCCGGACCTCAGTGGCCAGACCTTCGGAGGACCTTGTCACCTGAGCCACCTACAAGGGGCCTGGCAGAGCTGGGCCGCCCTCTTAACAGGTGAGGAGAGCAGCCCAGGAGACAGACAGGGACTCTTCTGAGTCAGATGTCCCTCTGTGGCAGAGCAGAGCTCAAGGCCAGGCCCCCCGGATCACGCAGGACTCGTTCCGCAGTCACCTCTGTCTCATCAAAAACACTGGGATGCACCTGCCATGTCCTGGGCCTTGGGGTATCCAGGGTGAAGAGGTGAGGTCCCTCTTCCCATGGGGCCTCAGAATAATGACAGCCAAGTGGGGGGAACGCCATTGAAGCCAGGAAATGTTAGTGCTTACAGGGTGCACAGAGGATGCTGACCCCATGGACGGCAAACTCAAATGTCCCCAGGGCAAGACCGGTGCCAGGCTGCATGAAAGTGGTGGGGAGGGGGAAACAGTGAGGAGCGCCGGGGACTGCGGTGTCTCTAAGGGAACGTAGGTCTCCTTGTGGGAGGCTGAGATCCAGGAGCCAGGTATTCCCGTTTTTAAGAAAACCCAGAAATCTGCACTTTTATATGTAAGTTTCCTAATTAAAATCTGTGTGTATTTATTTATCTCTCGGCTGTGCTGGGTCTTCACTGCGGCCTGTGGGTATTCCCCAGTTGTGGCGAGCCGGGGCTACTCCCTAGTTGCGGTCCGGGGGCTTCTCAGGGCAGTGCCTTCTCTTGTTTCGGAGCACGGACTCTGAAGCTCGGCTCGGTAGTTGTAATGCGTGGGCTGAGTTGCCCTGCAGCAGGTGAGATCTTCCCACATTACCGACTGAACCCGTGTCCCCTGCATCGCGAGTCGGAGTCTCAGCCACTGGACCACCAGGGAAGCCCTAAGTTTGCTAATTTTTAAAACTGTCTCCACGCCAACAACAAAAAGTCATCTTCGGACTGGTTGCAGCCTTCGGCCACTGCCCCACTGCTCAGTGATGGTTGGATGGCATCGTTGACACAATGGACGTGAGTTTGAGAAAACTGGGCGATAGGGAAGGAGGGAACCCTAGTATGCTGCAGTGCATGAGGTCACAGAGTGGGACACAGCTGAGATACTGGACAACAACCCTGCTCGTGGAGTGAGCACAGAGAAGGAAAGGACTTTCCTGAGGTTCAGTTCAGTTCAGTTCAGCCGCTCAGTCGTGTCCGACTCTTTGCGACCCCATGAATTGGAGCACGCCAGGCCTCCCTGTCCATCACCAACTCCCGGAGTTCACTCAGACTCACGTCCATCAAGTCGGTGATGCCATCCAGCCATCTCATCCTCGGTCGTCCCCTTCTCCTCCTGCCCCCCATCCCTACCAGCATCAAAGTCTTTTCCAATGAGTCAACTCTTCTCATGAGGTGGCCAAAGTACTGGAGTTTCAGCTTTAGCATCATTCCTTCCAAAGAAATCCTAGGGTTGATCTCCTTCAGAATGGACTGGTTGGATTTCCTTGCAGTCCAAAGGACTCTCAAGAGTCTTCTCCAACACCACAGTTCAAAAGCATCAATTCTTCAGCGCTCATCCTTCTTCACAGTCCAACTCTCACATCCATACGTGACCACAGGAAAAACCATAGCCTTGACTAGACAGACTTTAGTCGGCAAAGTAATGTCTCTGCTTTTGAATATACTATCTAGGTTGCTCATAACTTTTCTTCCAAGGAGTAAGCGTCTTACAGCAAGATAGTGGCTGAGCCAGGTCTTGAAGCCAAGTCTCCTGATCCAAGTGGGAGACCTCATGGGCCTGCTTCACATTAACCTCAGGGTCCCTTCTCTCTACTGGATGTGGTACGATATTTTAGCTTTGGGCACAAACCACTTAGGGTGAGAAATATAGCCTTCCTGAAACTTCTGTTAGAAACAAATTGGGAAATAGACAGCAAGCCATGTTAAATCTTCTGGTACCTTCCAAAGAGTGTTCTGCAGTTTTAATCCTGAAGTTGTATTTCACATGGAGCCACTTTGACTCCTTCTTGCCTGAATAGAGGGGGCCTGGCACTCTTCTTTAAGGAGACAGAGCCTGTTTCTCGTGGGATACATGAAGTCCAAAATTCTTCTCTGGGGGCAGGAGTAGAGGCCACTCTGCATGGTCTGTCACACGTGTCCACAGCAGCCCCCTGGCAGTGACCTTCTCTCCCCGAGCCCGGGCCTCCAGGAGCCTGTCTCCGTTAGCAGGAGCTTGGGCATCACTGATGAGATGGGAGTCAGAGGTCTGTGTGCTGGATTTGAATCCTGGCTTTGCCACTTATGAGTTATGTGACCTTGAACAAGTCCCGTCACCTCAGTGAGCTCAGGAGTCCTCTGTAAAATGGGTAAATAGTATTTACACACAGAGTTATAGAGTAACTCCGTTCCTACCTGGGGCTTCCTTGGTGGCTTGCTTGGAAAGAATCCGCCTGGAATGTGGGAGATGCAGGAGGCGTGGGTTTGAACCCTGGGTCAGGCAGATTCCCTGGAGAAGGAAATGGCAACCCTCTCCAGTATTCTTGCCTGGGAAACCCCATGGACAGAGGAACCTGGTGGGCTACAGTCCATGGGGTTGCAAACAGAGGAACCTGGTGGGCTACAGTCCATGGGGTTGCAAACAGAGGAACCTGGTGGGCTACAGTCCATGGGGTTGCAAACAGAGGAACCTGGTGGGCTACAGTCCATGGGGTTGCAAACAGAGGAACCTGGTGGGCTACAGTCCATGGGGTTGCAAACAGAGGAACCTGGTGGGCTACAGTCCATGGGGTTGCAAAGAGTCGGACGGGACTGAGCAATCGAGCACGCACATCCCTACCTAATTGCTATTGGTGGGAAAGATGGACTTCTCACTTGGCTATTGATAGTAATGCTAATCACAACAAATAAACATGGAGTTCACCTGAATTAGAAACAGAAAACTGTTTGGCAGATTTGGCAAATACTTTCCCCTTCTCATTTATACCTAGGTTAATTTTGTTGAATTTTAGCAAATATTTATATAGCATTTACTAAGTGGTAAACTCTCCGCTAAGCACTTTCCAAATATTGACTCATTTAATGGTTGGAACCGCTCTCTGAGGCAGATACTACTTTAAAGATTTCCAGGGGAGAACACTGGGAGACCAAGAGCAAGTAAGCTGCTCCTGGACGTGCAGCTGGTGGGCGGCGGGCTGGGCTGCAGAACTGATCCGTGCAGGGTAGGGTCTGTGTGCACCACCATGAGCTGCCCCTTTCCTGCTTTGTTACTGCTGAGACACGATCTCCAACTTGCAACTGACCAACTCAGGGGAAGAAACTGTTCTTCCTCTACCTGTGAAAGCAGATGAGAGAATTGCCTTCGGAGACTAAATTCCTTCTCCAGGTGGCTCAGTGGTAGAGAACCTGCCTGCCAGCGCAGAGGACGTGGGTTTGATCCTTGGGTCGGGAACATTCCATGCGGAAGGAAGAGGCCATCCACTCCTGTAGTCTTGCCTGGGAAATCCCCTGGAGAGAGGAGCTTGGCAGGCTGCAGTCCATGGGGCCGCAAAGAGTCAGACACAACTTAATGACTGAGCATGCATTAGGAGACAGAAGACATGGGATCAAATCCCTGCTCTGCCTCCCGCCCAGCTGTGTGACAGCAAGCAAGTGACTCCCCTCCCCTGAGCCTCGCTTTCCTCGTCTCTAGACTGGGCTGGTATCACCACCTGCCTCTCGGCTGGAGGGAAGTGGAGTCAGCCGTCTATGTGAATATGCTTTATGTGAACGTGCTTTATAAAGTCTTAAGTGCAGTATTTGTATTCGAGGAACTTAAGTAGTCAGGATCATGAAGCTGGTTTTCACTGCAAGTATCCAGCCCTGAAGTACTGCCCTCCTTTGTCTATGAGGATCCTGTGAAGTGCATGACTGCGTGCGTGTACACTCAGTCTTTCAGTCGTGTCCGACTCTTTGCAGGCACATGGACTGCAGCCTGCCAGGCTCCTCGGTCCATGGGATTTGCTAGGCAAGCATACTGGAGTGGATCACCTTTTCCATCTCCATGAGATCTTCCCGACCCAAGATTCTATACCACTGCACTACGTGGGAAATCCCATTTTCACACTTTTTGTTGGGAAGCCCAGATCCTTTGAAACCAGTAGGCAAAGAGCAGTGCCCACCTCCTGCCAGGGCAAGTGGCATTCTGTCCTGGGGGTGTGGTGTGTCCCTCAGGCCTGTCCTCTGGCCCTGCTTGGACTCTTTGCTCTGGGATTCAGGTGTGTTGACAATCGGTGCTAAGAGGCTCAGCCCTCCCTCAATGCACAGCATCGATACCCATATAGGTCATAAGAGGATTTCTGCCTTTGTGTTGCTTGGCAATATTTTGTTTGAATGAATTTATGCCAGGGATTAATATAGTTTGTGAGCTGAACTGCTTACTTGGCAGGAAGGTGGAAATGAACAGGGTTTTAAGAAACCTGATGTAGAAACAGTTTCTAGAATGAGGGCATGTAGATGAAGCTTAGGGGCCCAGGTGGGCCCCAGAGGGAAGCGTCCGTGGTTTTCATCCATGCTGGGCCATGTCTCCGCTGGGGGACTCTGCACCTGTAGCCAAAGCTAACCATCTCTTCTCAGAATAACCGTCGCTGGGTGGTGAGACTGTGCAATGCCTGGCAGGCCGCACGTGCTCCACAAATGAAGGGTCAGTCCTGGGGGAGCGGGCTGCACGCCCCCAGCACCTGAAGGGCCTGGGCCACGGGATCTCATGCATCACAGACTCCACGTTACTTTTGAAATTCATCTACTGACTACACTTGATTTGTAACCTCCCAAATCAGTACTCAATGGTGCTTTTGCAGTCATTGGCAGAAATGTGAGGCATGGTCAACATGTGAGCCATCCAGTGCATAAGTGTCCAGCTGAAGCTCAGCGGGGCATCCCTCTGCTTTTGTGTTTCAACTGTCACATGTCAACCAGTGTGCTTCCTTGTGTTCGACTTGTGGCCACACTTTTCACACTTTTGCACTTTTTCTTGGTGATTTCGTTGGTTTAAATGACCCCCAAGCACAGTGTGTGTTTAAGCCAGGAAGGCTGTGCTGGGTCTTATGGAGAAAATACATATGTCAGACAGGCTTTGTTCAGATGTGAGTTATAGTGCTGTGGGCTATGAGTCCAATGTTGATTAATCAACAGGAGGTACTAATAAGATGCATATGTAGAAACACACATAAATCAAGATTATGTGTGGATCAGGTGATGAAAATGTTGTCAACTGAAGCTCGCAGGAACCTGTTCCTGTATTTCCCCCTGGAGTAGTGGTTCACTGTTCACTCATTCAGCATTTGTAGAGATTTTATAGAACATAACCACCACTAATGACAAGGATCAACTGTCTATCTGTAGTTATTGTCATTATGATAGTTTTTATTCTTCAGAAGGGAGTCAAGAAAGAGATTGGGCTTGGAGTTCTCCCAACTTTACAGCAGTTGTGAGGATCAAATGTGATAAAGGCTGTGAAAGGTGGTCATAAACTGTAAAGTCTGCACATAGGCATTGTAAATGGCATGACTTGATCGCACGGCCATCCTTCTCTGGGGTAGTCCTTCTGCACTGAGGATTCTGGAGAGGTCCTGCCTTCATCCACAGGGCTGAGACTGAGCTCCAGGGCCTTAAGAAATCACACTGAAAGGTGATGGGATATACCAGTGGACCTCACAGTCACTACTTCCTACATATTAGCCAGAGTCCCTTGGAGAGCAAGGAGATCAAACTGGTCAGTCCTAAATGAAATCAGCCCTGAATGTTTTTCAGAAGGACTGATGCTGAAGCGCCAATCCTTTGGCCACCTGATGTGAAGAACTGACTTGTTGGGAAAGACTCTGATGCTGGGAAAGAGGAGGAGGGAGTGGCAGAGGATGAGATGGCTGGATGGCATCACTGGCTCAATGGACGTGAATTTGAGCAAACTCAGAGAGATAGTAGAGGACAGAGGAGCCTGGTGTGCTGCAGTCCATGGGGTCGCAAAGAGTCAGACAGAACTGAGTGACTGAGCATAGTTCTTGTCTAAGAAAAACCAAGTCTGACTGAAGGGTGCTGTTCCTACCGGCAGTGCTGGTCATGCTCGGGAAGGCTTTGGCCTCTGATAGGTCTTGGGGCAGGGAAGGGAGGTGGGTCACAGGATGCTGAGATAGCAGGACTCATTTGACTCACAAGCCCTCACCCATTTTACACAGAAAAAAAAGAGGGCCAGCATAGGGGGTGAATTCATCCAAAGTGAAAGTGAAAGTCTCTCAGTCATGTTGGACTCTCTGCGACCCCGTGGACTATAGAGTCCATGGAATTCTCCAGGATTCTGATACTGGAGTGGGTAGCCTTTCCCTTCTCCAGGGGATCTTCCCGACCCAGGGATCAAACCTAGGCCTCTCACATTGCAGGCAGATTCTTTACCAGCTGAGCCACCAGGGAAGCCCAAACTCATCCGAGGTCACAGACTAAAACCAAATGAGAACTTGAGATTCTGGGCTCCCTGGGCAGCGCCACTCACTGTTGCCTCCAAGTCTCACTGGTGAAATGGGGACAGGGAAAGGGTCATTGTCTCTACCAGCCTGTCATGGTGTCTGAAATTGCACCATAAGTTTCTTTGTCTTACAGAAATTTCTGCTATTACTCCAACAATGGATACCGTTGGATGGGTGAAGTGGGGGAGGGGGAGTGTAAGCCATCAGCCACGGAATTAATTCATTAACATCTCCATCCATCCCCTTCTCTCCCATCTATCCACCTTTCCGTCTCTTCAGCTGTTCCGGCCAGCCACCCACTGGACTTTCTACCCATCCATCTACCATCCACCCATCCATCCCTCTGACCACATTCTCAATGAACACCAGTTCTGTGCCTGGCTGTGGGGTAGAGAGATGAATACAGCTCAGGTCCAGCCTCTTCAGGGCCCCAGTAGCCTGGAGGCAACAGGTCTATGAGGGCACATTTCCCCTCCCTGGCGAGGACCACACTCAGGGAAATCTTCACAGCCTGGCTGCACAAGGAAGAGACGGCCCAACAAAAAGAGCCTGAGTTCGTCATCCCAGCCCTTGCTATTGACTGGCTGTGTGTGCCTAGGGAAGGCCCCTGCCCTCTGGACTTAGTGTTTCCATCTGTGATGTGGGCAGGTTGGACTAGATGGAAGTTGCCCAGACTCCAGTCATTCACATGCCCCTTCCTCACCTGCACACAAGATCACCTGTCCTGAAAAGCAGTTTGTCTTTTTATTCAAACGAACTCACTTTTTCAAAAAGCCAAAATGAAACCTTGTTGTTGTTTAGTTGCTAAGTCATGTCCAATTCTTTGCAACCCCATGGACTGTAGCACGCCAGGCTTCCCTGTCCTTTACTATCTCCTGGAGTTTGCTCAAACTCATGTCCGTTGAGTCAGTAATGCTACCTAACCATCTCATCCTCTGTTGCCCCCTTCTCCTCATGCCCTCAATCTTTCCCAGCATCAGGTACTCATTGGAACAGACCCTGATGCTGGCAATGAAACTTTGTTGCCTACCATAAATGGGAAAAAATGGTAACAGCTGTTATAAATAGAAAATAACCATAAAAGTACTTTAAAAAAAAAAAAGAAGAAGAAGAAGGCAAACTGCTGGTTAGATTCCAGGTGGATATTGCTTCCCACTGGTGGAGGGCTGCAGATCTGGTTAGGAAAGAGCTTGGAGGTTGGGCAGGTGTTAGGGGTGAGACAGGACTACGCGGAGACCACATACAGACTAGTTTCCCCACGGTGTGCCTGGACAGCACAGGATGGTGGTGGAGAGGGGTCACCCCTGGAGGGTCCGTGGGTGTGGGCATCACTCCTCACAGAGGCATTTTCCTGACCTCTCTCTCCTGTGGCCTCTGAATGTGCCCCGGGCCTGGTCCCCTCCCCAACCACTCACACCTCCTCTGCAAGCCTCCCAGAAGCCAGGGGTCAGGAAGCCGTGAGCCGGATTCTGTAACTCAAGCCAGCGGGTATCTGCTTCAAATCCTGATGCAGCAGAGAAACCAATATGGAAATCTGAAGCCGTGCCATCCGCGAGCTCAGCAGCGTCAGGTGCTGCTTGTCACTCGGAGAGGACCCTGGCCCGTTCTAATCTTACCTGTGGCCACCAGACTCCTCCACCCCATCTTCTCCAACCCCGCCCTCCCTTGACCCAGGGCTCCCAAAGCCCATGACCCCCCCCCAGGGAGAAGCCTTCCTGGATCTCCCTGTGGCACTAGCAGGTCTGATCAGAGAAAAGTGTCTTAGCTACTCTAAGGCCTGAAGTGTGCCCACTCTTCTCACCCCTGGAAGACAGACAGTCTGGGGGAGCCAGGAGACCCAGGTTTGGGGTGCGCTGTGCTCCGACGGCTCCCTACGCTGCCTCATCTCTGCAATCTGGAGGGCTGTGGTGCCTCCCGCAGCCACGGAATTCAAGGGTATTAGTTACTTGAAAAAATGCTCTGTTTTGGATTCAGATTTCAGAAGGATATTTGAAATCCTGAACCTGCTGCCAGCTCTGTTGAAGACACAGGAAAGCCCACTTTTTCCTCCGGCCTTGGCTCCTGCCTGGGGCTCTGGAGGAGCGGTCATCTTCGTACCACCCAGCCCCCACCACTCAGATCTGAACAGCCAAGCCAGAAAAACACAGAAGGAGAAAAAATGTTAGAAAAAAAAAGATAGTCTGGGTTTTGTCTTAGAAAGTGCTTTTTTCTCTCTAGTTAGTAATTATGTTCTCTCATGCAGGCCTTATCATTCATTCAGTCATTCCTTCATTCCAGCAGGCTGGTGTTAGACTGACAAGCACCTGTAGGTGCTCATGTCCCTCTTGGTACACACCCCTTGTAAAATATTTTAAACTTCACCCCTGTACTCAAACATATTTATTGAAAACACACTGTGTGTTTCAGGCACTGAGCTCGTCAAGCCCCGGAACACATTGGTGTCCAGACGTGGTCACTCTCTCAAGAGCTCATGGTCCTCTGCTGGAGGAGATACACCCGCGGTTGCAGGGCAAGACTGGCTGTGGCAGAAACCCAGACACAGCACCTGCCACGGGAGCTGGAGGAGGGTGCCCTCCCGTCTTGGCCAGAAATTGCGGACGTTTTGGAGCAATTACCCAGGGGGTGAAATTCCACACCTCAGGCTCTTATTGAATCCCCTTACTGACAGAGCAGGAGGGTGCCTGAGAGCTCTTTGAGGCCAGCATTCCCAAAGTGGGTTCTGAGAAGTGCTAGTTTTGTGGGTGTTAATCGACATTCAGAATAATCAATATGCCCTTGTGACATACTTGGGGGTAGCCTGCTGTGGGCCCCAAAATGTCCAGATTTGTGGGCGATATGATCACTCTGCTTTTTCTTCTCCTCCCTTGGAAAAGTGTCCTATTTACACTTCATCTATTTCCATCCTCCTTCCAACTCAAATAGGATCAACTCCACGGGTACAGTTTGAGCGGGTACATAACCCAACATTATATCAGGAAAGGGCTTCCCTGGTGGCTCAGCGGTAAAGATTCCACCTGCCAATGCAGGAGACCTCAGTTCAGTCCTGCAGAATCTGGAAGATCCCCTGGAGAGGGAAATGGCAGCCCACTCCAGTACTCTTCCCTGGGAAATCCCATGGACAGGAGCCTGGCAGGTTACAGTTCATGAGGTTGTAAAAGAGTCGGACACAACATAGTGACTAAACAGCAGCAAATGGACGTTGCTCCCTCAAAAAAGGCTGAAAGTCGAGTTAGTTTGGTAAACGCTGCATCAGGCAAAACCAAGTCAGTCAGTTTCTATGTTGCTGCTGCTAAGTCACTTCAGCTGTGTCCGACTCTGTGCGACCCCACAGACGGCAGCCACCAGGCTCCCCCATCCCTGGGATTCTCCAGGCAAGAACACTGGAGTGGGTTGCAGTACTTATCGTAGCCTCACGTGTTCATCGCTTTGTGAAATATACAAGGGTGGGAGGGGCTAAGGTGTGAACCGCGGTCCTCTGTTCTAGGAAGCGTCCAAAAAGGCTAGTGCTTCCCTAGAGTTTATTCGGGGGATCCTAATCTAGTCCAATCCCTTGGTCACAGATAAGGAAACTGAGGCCCAGTTTCACAAACAGCCCAGAGAATGGCTGTTGTTCACTTGCTAAGTTGTATCCAACTCTGCGACCCCATGGATTATAGAACACCAGACTCCTCTATCCTCCACAGTCTTCTGGAGTTTGCTCAAACTCATGTCCACTGAGTCAGTGATGCAATCCAATCATCTCATCTTCTGTCACCCCCTTCTCCTCCAGTCTTATCTTTCCCAGCATCAGGGTCTTTTCTGATGAGTCAGTTCTTTGCATCAGGTGGCCAAAGTATTGGAGCTTCAGCATCAGTCCTTCCAATGAATATTCAGGACTGATTTCCTTTCGGATGGACTGGTTGGATCTCCTTGCAGTCCAAGGGACTCCCAAGAGTCTTCTCTAGCACCACAGTTGGAAAGCATCCATCCTTCGGCGCTTTCCTTCTTTGCAGTCCAGCTCTCACATCCGTACATGACCACTGGAAAGACCTGGCTCTTGGCCAACATCTCACAGGGAGCAGGGGGCTGAGCTGGGACCAGAATCCAGGCTCCTCCCCTGCCTGCAGGCCGTTTAGGGCGTGTGGTTTGGGCTTTGGCTGCTGGTGCCCTGTGAAAGCGTGAAATCCACGTGGGCTGAAGCAATCCTGGGGAGATTCCTGGAAGAGGCAGGATGTGTATTAGAAAGTCTGAGGCCCCTGCGAGCCAACGCTTTGTGACTTTATTGGCCATACAGTGGTGGCACTGAGAACCAGGTATACACTAGAACCTCACTGATGCCCAATCTGCTGAAAAGCGACTTCAGGATGGGGTGGCCTCTCACCTGAGGAGATACTAATCTCCCTGAGCTCACGAAAACATGGAAGCACTTGGAAGTGTGTTTTCCAGGTCCCTTCTTCCCGGAAGCCCTCCCCAACCCCGATTGCGGCCTCTAAATCAAAGTGATGCCCCCACCCTGAGTTCTCATTCCGGACGCTCTGTAGTGTTTCACCCTTCCTCTTTCTTGTGAGTTTTGTTCTTAGCCAGTGTGAGGTCCCCACTAGTTTGAGGGCAGGGCTACTGGTTCATTCTTCTTCGTTATTGTTAATGCTTATGAAGAGCTCACCATGTGCCAGGACACGTGTGCCAGCCCTCCATATTTCCCCCTGCATCCTCTCACTTTGTCTCTGTCACGGCGCTCTCCAGGCGCTATTTCTGTTCCCATATCATGGAGGAGAAAACTGAGTCACAGGAGGTAGAAGTGACTTGCTCGAGAACATGGACGAGTAAATGATGAAGCAGAGATTTGAACCCAGGCCTTCGTTTCTCTTTATGGCCTGGCCTGTAAAATTGGATGGAACTGGGTTGTGAGTAATCCCACAGGCAGGCTTCCCAGGTGGCTCAGTGGTAAAGAATCCGCCTGCAGTGCAGGAGACACGGGTTTGATCCCTGACCTGGGAAGATTCCCTGGAGGAGGAGATGGCAACCCACTCTAATATTCTTGCCTGGGAAATCCCATGGACAGAGGAGCCTGGTGGGCTATAGTCCATGGGGGTTGCAAAAGAGTCAGACACGACTGAGCAACTAAACGGCAACAGTCCCACACTCACCCTGCTCTCCGGGGCCAGCGACCTGAGGTTGGGGGTTGCGACTATGCTCCAAGCTCAGCCCTGTCTCTGCTGGTTCACTGTGAGAGGGTCTGGGATGCGAGGTGCAGTCACCTGAAATGTAAGAGTGCAGGAGTCCTAGACTGACAGTTGTTGGCCTTCAGGCTTCCACACCCTCTGCCCTGTGCCCAGACCTGCCCCAGGCCTTGTGTACCTAGTCTCACTCATCCTCATGTCTCTGCAGAACTTCCTAGGCTGGGAGTCTGGCAGTTTTCCCACCAGTCACCCCTCATCCTACCCTTTCACCTTTATTTATGGACAAGAAAACGTGGGTGCAGGGTTCATAGCTGTGTCCATGTGGACAAAATGTTAACATTGGTGATACCCAACTGCTACCATCCCTGCAGGCCTGCCTGGGCCGGGGGCTAGGTTCTCTTTCTTCTGTAATTAAAGATTCACCAGCGAGGACAGATTCATCAGTCTTTCATCATCGCAGTTCCTGTTGAAGAAGACAGGGCACTGGTCGTGAGGCAGTCCTGGCTGCCCGCTCATGAGTCCAGCCTGGGCTCTGGCCACCGTGTGCATGAGGTCAAGGCCTCGAGTGGGGAGCAGGTGGGCCCAGCCCAGCCTGGGGAGGCCCCTAGAACATCACCAAAGGGCACTCGTCATGACCAGTGACTGATTCTGCTTTCTGCCTCACGTGGGCTGAATGTCAGGGAGAGGCCCACAGAGGCTCAGAAAATGAGTGTGTGAAACTAAATAGTCAGGAACCAGGTAAACAACCCATAGCTAGGGGCTTCCCAGATGGCTCAATGGTAAAGAATCCATCTGCCATGCAGGAGATGTGGGTTCGATCCCTGGGTCGGAATGATCCCCTGGAGAGGAATTGGTAACCAACTCCAATATTCTAGCGGAAATCCAATGGACAGAGGAGCCTGGTGGGCTATAATTGATGGGAGTTGCAGAGTTGGACATGACTTAGCAGCTAAACAAAAACAAGCCCTGTCTAGTTAAAACTGCTGCTGCTGCTGCTGCTGCTGCTAAGTCACCTCAGTCATGTCCGACTCTGTGCGACCCCATAGACGGCAGCCCACTGGGCTCCCCCATCCCTGGGATTCTCCAGGCAAGAACACTGGAGTGGGTTGCCATTTCCTTCTCCAATGCATGAAAGTGAAAATTGAAAGGGAAGTCGCTCAGTCGTGTCTGACTCTTAGCGACCCCGTGGACTGCAGCCCACCAGGCTCCTCTGTCCATTGGATTTTCCAGGCAAGAGTACTGGGGTGGGGTGCCATTGCCTTTCCCGCTAGTTAAAACTATGGTGTATATATGCCAGAGAGTTGCTAAGCAAGCAGAAGAAAGAAATGGTAATTGTGTGACATGATGCAGGTATTAGCTATTGCTACAGTGATCATCACTTTGCAATACGTGTATCTAATGACGCGTGCACCTTAAACGTACATAATGTTATACATCAATTATATCCCAGTAAAGCTGGAAGTATATATACCCTCCACATTCTAACCAAAGTTAGAAAAAGTTAAACTCCCAACACCAACAAAACATTTCCTGGGATGATGTGTGGGAGGCCCTCCATAAGGGGCCAGCTTGGAAAAAACATCCTAGTTGGCAACTCTCGTTTTTAATATTATTGTCATCGATGTTGCTGTCCCGGTGACAGACCTCACCTGCTGTGCTGGTCTAAGGCACGGCAGATAACTCCTCTGGAGCTCATCTTCCTCTTCTGTAGCACCATTGCAGTACCTGCCTCACAGATTTGGGATGAGGAGGGGATGAACCAGGATCCCTTAATGTTGGTGTTCATTAGGGGAATCGTTATTGAGGAAACTGAGCCTGACACCCGTCTCCTGACTCGGCACGGTCCTCGTGTGTCCCAGACTGGGAGGCAGGGACAGCCTGGCAGGACAACACGACACGGGCTCTGCCACCTTCTGGCCATGTGACCAGGGCAAGCCTCCTGCCTCTCCTGGCCTTAGTTTCTCCCTCTGGATAGAGCAGGTGATCTCCCAGGTCCCTTCTGGCTGCTCTGACTTCCGCGAAACCCTGCAGGCGGCTGCCCCTTGCGAGGCTCATGTTTTTCCCAGAAGAGGTTTGGGGATTGGAGCTCTGTGTCAGCCTCGTGCCAGTGGATCCCCTGCAGCTCTGCGCCCTGATCTCTGGGAACCCTGGGCTGGGCTGTCTTTCCGGGAAGAGCACAGCCTGGCTCTGTAGGGAGTGAAAGAGAACAGGTTGGGGTGGCGATGGGAGCTCAGGGCCCTGAACTTGTTGGTGGATGGAGCTCCAGGTGCCAGGGGATAGGGAGGCAGCTAGAGGAGGGGCAGAAAATTCAGGCAAGGCCAGGCGAGCAGAATAGAGAGGCTCTGGCACAACTGGGGACAGCTAACAGCTGTTGGGATGGAATCAAGCTTCTGACACCTTGAAGGACCTGGTCAGCCTTGGCTTAGGTATGGATCCAGTTTGTGAACAGGGCAGGGGAGCAGGAGGCAGGGCTGCTGCACTGGACACCTACCATTCACCCCTGGAGACCCGCTGGCCACCCTTATCCCCCAGCTGTGCTGGGAGGGGACTCGGAGGGCTGCATCCGTTCAGCACCTCCCCCCGCCAGCTTCCTGTTGGCTCTGCCAGTGGGGAGCCCTGGCAAGCCCTGGAGTGAGGGGCAGGGAGCTGTTGAAGTATTTAGTCTTCCAGCTGTCCCCCTGGTGGTCCCCTTGGGCTGGCTGCGTGCCTTGCGCACAGGTGAGAGCTCCCACCAGGGGTCTTTCCTTGCAGTCCGTGCTGTGCCTGGGTCTGGAAACTATTTCTTCCCCCACCTGCTTCCAGATGCGGGGTGGCAGTGATGAGCCTTTTGCTCCCCCCGGGGAGCTGTACCACTGCTGCCCGCAGCTTTGTCCAGAGGTCCTCTATGAGGCTCTCAAGACCCTGCCTCCTGCAGCTCCCCAGAGCCGCAGAGCAGAGGCACTAGAGAGGGATTCTGCGGAGGGGGCGGCGGGACCCTGGACCACAACTTCACCTGGAATTGGATTCAGTCTTCTCACCCTTGATTACTCCAAGGGATGGACCTGGGATCTCCGCCCTGCCCCCACCGCCTGCCCCGGGATTCTCAGTCTGTGTGTCTGGAGCAGAGAAGGGAAAGATCGGGTAGGGAGCCCGGCAGGGCCAAGAGGACAGCCCAGCCCATCTCTGTCCTATCCACACGTGGCCCAGAGTGCAGCTTTCCCGGGAGCAGTCGGAAAGATAGTGCAGTCCCCGGCGGCTCAGCAGTTAAGGGTCTGCCGGCAAGAGCCAACCCGCTAGAGACGCAGAGGAGGCGGGATCGATCCCGGGGTCGGCAAGAGCCCCTTGAGAAGGAAATGGCAGCCCGCGCCACTATTTGTGCCTGGGAAATCCCATGGACAGAGGTGCTTCCTGGGCTACTGGACTGGGGGCGCAAAGGGTCGGGCGCGACCAAGCGCTCACTGTTACCGTCCACCACCCTCCGTTTCTGAATACCGGGACCAGTTCAAATATGAATTTTTAAGCAAACACTAAACTTCAAACAGTCCGATTCAGATCCTGGCCACCGGTCTGGAACCCAGGAAACACAGGCCCCTCTGACAGGCTTTTCTGGTCTTTGCTTGTAGGCTTCCTGCACCTGGAGCGTGGACTGAGGACAGCCCAGGAGACAGGTGAGTGTGAGACTGAGACCCCTGGTTCACCTGGGGCGCTCTGCATCCCATTTACACTTCAGCACCAACAGTGGCCCCCCTTAGGAAACCCCTGGGTTGCAAACCACCTGTCTGTACAGTCAGCCACCCCCGGCCTCGCTAGCCCCTCCCGAAACCGACGCTTCTCTCCTCGACCCCTGTGGACCTGCAGGTAGCGGGGGAGGAAGAGGAAGCAAGAAGCAGACGGGAAGCTGCGGTTTGGACACGTCTCCTGTGGCTGTGACTTTTCCCTTATGTCCTGCAGGGCCTGTGTGTTGCCGCTTTACCTCGCCGTGACATTCCACCAAAACAGGGGGGCACTTGAACTCGCCCATGTCCTTTTGAGATAAAGCCCCACGTTCCTGGGCGGGTTACCCAGCTCTCATTTCAGTCATTCACACTTCAGTATCTTTTAACACCATCAGATTATTTTCCAATTATTATGTGACTGAGGTCAGCCACACCGAGGGAGTATTATTGACTCGGGGACTTGAGAAGGGAGAGCCCTGTGGGGAGGGCCTTGGCTCAGCCTCTGTGGGATCTGGAATGGAACAAGGGCCTGGAAGCCCACAGAGGACCTTCCTGGAGCTTCATGACTGTCCATTTGTTTACAAATGTTAGGAGACACAGCCCCTTTGCCTGGGGGACTGCCTGGGAGTTCTGTCAGTGGCTGTGGGCTGCCGCTTCACTTGCAACCTCGGAACAATCAGAGAAATCGTCCTTTCATGGGGTGGGTGTGTGCAGGGCTTGGTGGAATCAGCAGTCACGCCAGAGTATTTGGGGCTTCCCAGGTGGCTCAGTGGTAAACAATCCGCCAGCCAACGCAGGAGATGCAGGTTTGATCCCTGGATCAGGAAGATCCCCCCGGAGTAGGAAATGGCAACCCGCTCCAGTATTCTTGCCTTAGAGAATCCCATGGACAGAGAAGCCTGGCGGGCTACAGTCCAAGAGGTCACACAGAGTCGGGCCCACCAGGGCATTTGAGAGCAGACAGCCGTCTCTACCAACACCCCTCCCCGCCGACCTGCCACGGTGCCCACATTGCCACCATCTGCGTCCCCCCCGGGAAAGGAGGAGGAAGCTTTGAAAGCTTCTGTCCAAGTGTCGTCAGTAGGTTAGTTACAAGAGAATGGGCGATTTGGACTTTCTCTGTTTTCCGAGTTTCACGTAGTAAGTGTGTGTTACTGCACGGGTTTTACTCGGCTCTCTGGAGCGGCCTAGTGAGCCTCGGGCATGTCTGTCCATTGTAGAAGCTCTCTGATCAGATTAGCCTCCGCAGATGACAGGCTCTGCGGAGCTGCGAAATGGGCAGGGAAGTTCAGATGGAGAAGTAAAAGGCCGTGGCGGGGAAGGATTAAAGACCTGCCAAAGGTGGGCGTGCTCTGCTTTTTTTTTTTTTTTAATTTATTGGAAGGAGGATGGCAGACTTTAAAAAAAATTTTTTTTTTTATTTTGTATTGGTATGTAGCCAATTAACAATGTTGTGATAGTTTCAAGTGGACAGCAAAGGGACTCAGCCATACGTCTATATATATCCATCCCCCTCCCCCCATAACTCCCTTCCCATCCAGGCTTCCACAAAACATTGAGCAGAATTCCCTGTGCTATACAGCAGGTCCTTGTTGGTTATCCATTTTAAATATAGCCGTGTGTACGCGTCCATCCCAAACTCCCCAACTATCCCTTCCTCCATCCTCCCTGCTGGTAGCCATAAGCTGGTTCTCTAAGTCTGTGGGTCTGCTTCTGTTTTGTAAATAAGTTCTTTTGTATCGTTTCTTTTTTCGATTCTGCATATAAGGGAAGTTCTTCTCTATTTGACTAATTTCAGTCAGTGTGACAATTTCTGGGCTCATCCATCTTGCTGCAAGTGGCATCGCTTCATTCTTCTCAATGGCTGAGTAATAGTCCATCGTGTACTATGTACCACATCTTCTTTGTCCATTCCTCTGTCAGTGGACATTTAGGTTGCTTCCATGTCTGGAGTATTTATTTCAAATAGGAATGATCTGGCTGACCTGGGAGCTGGGGGGGACGGTGGAACAGCTGGGAGGCTGGTTCAGTCCTCCTGGTAGCCTGGACTTGATGGTGGCCATGGGGAAGTAAACAGAGGGAATGCCAGTCAAGATGTGGGTAGAAAGGGGGAGAGTCACAAGTGAGCACCCTTTTGCGATTTAGGCAAAGGCAGACTGGCGGACACTTGCAGAGATATTTGGAGGTGCCTTTGTCAAACTCTCACCCCACACTGAGCTCCGAGAGTCCAGCTGCCGCCCTCTCGGGGGACCCTGACTCACAGTAGCCCCAGCGGGTTGGCCAACAGGTACCTCAGCCTCCGGGGACCGGGGAGACCACCTGCCTGGGGCCCCATGTCAGGGCCCAGGCTGGGCTCCCGGACTGTGCCCAGGATTCCAGAGTTGCTGAGGGGATGAATGAATGAGAAAATGTGGCCCCACAAAGTGTGACAACTTGGTTTAGCATTTTTCTCTAATTCAGCAAAGTCTCTTCCTTCAGCATCTTTCCTGACAAAGAAAAAATTGGCCATTATTCCTAGAGATCCACTTGGTACTGACTTGATTTCTTTTTTAAAAAATACGTGTTTATTTGTTTTTCACTGCTGGATCTTCGTCGCTGTGAGCTTTTCTCTAGCTGCGGCGGCGGGGACTGATCTCTAGCTGCAGTGTGAAGCCTTCTCCCTGGCGTGGCTTCTCTTGTTGTGGAGCACGGGCTCCAGGGGACGTATGTAGATCATACTTCAGTATGTAGACCGTACTTCAGTAGTCGGGGCTCCTGGGCTCTGGAACGGAGGCTCAGCAGTTGTGGTGCACGGGCTTGGTTGCTCCGTGGCACGTAGGATCCTCCTGGAACAGGGATACAACCCGTGTTCCCCGCGTCAGCAGGTGGATTCTTCACCACTGAGCCACTAGGGAAGCCCCTGACCTTGCTTCTTACCTGAATGTCCTGGTGCTCCTGTCCTGGTGGGTGTTAGCACAGGAGTGGACTGAGTAGCAGCTGACAGGCCTGCTTCTATCTGCCTCTCACGGGACCCTCACAGTGACCCTGGGACACGGGCCAGGAGGCATCATCAGCATCCTCCCCATTATACAGACAACAAAACTGAGGCTCAGAGGGAGGACATCCCTCACCCAAAGTGACCAAAACCCGAGTCGGGAAATTCCACGTTCTGTGAATTTTTCCCAGTTGTCTCTTTTGCCTTTAACCTCTCAGTAACTTCTAGAGTAAATGACCTGGCACATTTTGCTTTCAGAGCATCTGTTGGTTACCCACTAAGAAAACATTTCTCTTCCTTTCACTCAAACTGTTTGAACTGTTTGGCCCTCTTGTGCTTCTCTCCACATCCCTGTGAATACATCTTTAGAACAACCCGCGGCAAAGCAAAAGAATCAGTGAGACACCACGTCATTGGTACAATATCCTTCCCAGCTTTCTGACCAGCTTTCTTGGTGGCACCTGTTTCTTCACTCATCTGACTGTCATTTCTTGAGTCGAGTGCTGGGAGGACAGCAGCAGACAGAGCAGATGTGGCCCTGCCCTCAGTGGCTGCCATTCCGTTAAGGGAGCAGGACAGTGAACAACAAAACAAGATGCCACCTCTCAGGCTGTTCAGGCTATAAACAAGAGTCAAGCCAGGGAGAGGAGTTGGGGGAGGCAGCAGGGGAGGCAGGTTTATAGAAGGTAATCAGGGAAGGCTTCTTGGAGGAGGTGGCCTTTCAGATTGAATGTAAGGAGTGAGAACATTCCAGGTCAAAGGGAAAAGCAGAAGTCCTGAGGCAGGCCAAAGCTTATCTGGGGCCACGGAGATGCCAGTATGGCCAAAGGGACAGAGCAGGGGAACACAAGGTGGCTGTGACGTCAGGGAGGGAGGTGAGGGCCATATGGCAAAGACTCTGGCTTAACACCAGGGTGGACAGGGGGGGCAGGCATGCTAGATTTCAAACTGGCCTGTGTGGCCAACTTGCAGCCCCCAGTTGCTGTGTGGAGAGTAGGCAGCCAGAGGCGAGGGGAAAGCAGGGAGACAGGGAGGAGGCTTCAGTGGCAGCCATAATTTCAGGTGAGAGGTGCCGGTGGCTGGACCCAGTCGGGGCAGTGGTGGTGGGGAGAAGTGGCTGTGTACTGAACAGATGGGGAGGTTGAGCTCATGGGACTCACTCTGTCTTTGGAGGTGGGGCAAGAGGAAAGGAGAGCAATCATGGGTGACTCTGGGTAGGGGGAGCACTGTCATTCTGACGCTGCTGGAGTGCTGATGTTCAAACCTGGCACTAACCACCCAGAGTTAGCACAGACCCCACCAAACAGAGAGCACTGTTCCCAATGAGAGCATCCCCACCTCAGACGCCAGCCACCAGTGGGGTCTCCAGGCTACCATACTTTCACTGGGCTGGCTACAAATCTGGGGGCTCCTGCAACCCCTCTGGCTTGGTGACTCACTAGAATGACTCACAGAACTTGGGAAATTTCTATACTTACAATTACAGTCTTATTATAAAGGCTACAGGTCAAGACCAGACGAATGAAGAGACACATAGAGTGGTCATGATTAAACTGGATCTCTATCCCTCTCCTCCCTGGAGGTGGGGCTGGCTCAAGCCCCACCCCTCCGCTTCCCTGATTGGTCCTTCTGGTGACCAGCCCCCATCCTGACTCAGCTCATTAGCATAAGCTCAGGTGTGATCCCAGGGGCTCACCTCTGTCTCTTGGGAAATCCCAAGAATTGAGAGGCTCCTTCCCAGGAACCAGGGACAAAGGCAGTTTAATTTTTTATTAAACAGCAGGCTGGATGCTGGTGCCATTTACTGAGACCAGCCAGGGGTGGGGGCTGGAAATAGTAGGTTCGGTGGGGGGAATGAAGGGTAATGCTTTGAGCACATTGATGCTAAGATGCACATTGGACAGCCAAGTGGAGGTGGGGAAAGGCAGTTGGGTCTGTGAGCCTGGAGCTCGGGGTAGAGGTCAGTATATAGATCATACTTCAAGCAGTAGGGCTGGATGGGTTAATTCAGGAAGGGAGTGTCGTCAGGGAGGAAAAAAGAGCCAAGGGTTGTGCTTGGGGAGCACAGTGTTTGGGGAGCGGGGAGCCAGCCCAGGAGATAGAGGAGCAGTGGGCTTAGAGGCCTCTGCCTGGCCCCCCAGCCCGCCCCACACACTCTCCCACGGAGGAGGCATGTGTCTGCTCACAGCCTCCTCACCCCTCATCCATGGCATGGGGACAGTAGGCTCTGCCCACCCCTGTCAGGGCGCACAATCACCATTTAACATGTAGGGGAAAGGCACTTTGCAGAAATGCCCAGCAGAAACCAGGAGCCATGGTCCTCATTCAGGAGTGGATGGGAACCCCTGTCCTAACAGCCAGATGGTGCAGTTGGGAGACTGCTGTCTGAGGTGGGATTTGGCAGCGACTTGATCTGAAGCACCTCAGATCTGCAGAGGCACGCCTGGCAGCCTCAGGTCCTGGCTCCCCACCCGCGAAATGGGAGCGTCCTGGTTGAGTGGGCTCATGCCACCTGTTGAGAGAGACAGCCCAAGGAGCCCAGCTGGGGAGGATACACCCTGATAACTTCTGTTGTCATCAGGGGCTCTTCCGTCCGTACCTTCAGCCGTGTATGTGGCTCTGCCGGGCTTGACAGACGCGTGGCACATCCCAGCCAGCAGGGCCCTCTCCGCACCTCCCATTTCACAGAGGAGTGGGCTAAAGCCGGGAGAGACTGGGCCAAGCTTCCCTCTGGCAACTGTTACTCTCTCCTGCCTTCCTATGTAAGGGAAGGGAGGGAGGGAAAGAGGAGATGGGGAGAGGGATGAGGCCCAGGGTGCTGTGCAGATTCTGGAGGATGGAGGCTCACCTTGGCTTTCAAAAAGAAGGGAGCTAGGAATCCTGACTCCATCAGACACTTGGAGAGCGAGTGAGTCTTAGAACACTCTCAGTTTGGACCCTGTCAAGCCAGTCGCTTTACCTGGAAGTCTGTGACTCCACTCTTTGATTCTCCTTGTGCAGCAAGCACGCTGGTGGTTTGGTCTCAGGTTGTATGGAAAGAAGCATCTAGAAGGAGACAAGCACTGAGTGATGTGGGGTGGAGGGCATGACCTCCCGCCACGCCCATGCACACATGACTTGGAAAGGACACAGAACTGTGGGCCAGGGGCCTGGGTTTGAAAATGTCTGGGATCTAGAAGCAGATGATGAATGAGTCTGAGGGTTGCTGGCCCATCCTGCTTTTGCCCACCCTCCCCGGGGAGCCACAGGGCCAGTTCTTGAAAAGCCAATGCCCTTTCAACTCTCCCGGGGGCTCTGTGCTGCCTTCCAGAAACCCTGACTCTCAAACTTCCTTGGCTGGTTCTTGGGCTGCAGGTCATATTTCTGGAGCTTTTTCTGGAGCTTCCTTCCTTGATTCTCAGTGTCTCCACATGCCTCTGGAGAGATCTGAGGTGGGGCAGTTAGGAGGGAGCGGGCACGTCTCTAAAGCAGTGCAGAGCCGGGAGCTTTGTGTGAGCTGTCTCACTGCAGGCTTGTGCCACTTCACAGGCAGGCAAACTGAGGCACAGAGAGGCTGAAGGGCTTGCCTGGATGATCCAGCTGACAAGCAGGCGAGCAGGATGGGAAGCTGGGCCCACGGGACCCGGAGCCTGGGTCCAGAGTCTGCCTGCTGCTCCCCACGTGCACGCCCTCACCTGAGTCTCTGAGGCTGGTCCCTCAGCTGGCTACGCTGTTCCTTTGTCACTCCTCTCTACCATCTTTGCAATGTCCCAGGGGCCCACCCTCCTCAAAGGCAGTTCATGTCTGACCCTGTTTTGGGACTCCCATGGCTCAAATCCTAGAAGATCCCCAAAGTCCTGGAAAAGGCCCCAAATTGGGCCACTCTGAAAATAACCAGAGAGAATGAGAGGGCTTCCAGAGTCTAGATGCCAGAACTGATTGGTTAGGGATCAGCCAGAAGGAAGGTTCATGCCCTTGGTTGCCGGAAATGTGATCATCAGGTCTCCAAGGCCAGAGTCTGGAAGAGTGGGCAAGAAAAATGATGGTGACAGATGACAGACAGATGGCTGCATCGCTAGATAGGCGGGAGAGACACAAGAAGAGTGAATGGGGCACGGGAGAGGCAGAGGCGTGGTGTGTGGTCCAGGAGGGTAGACCGGTCGCAGGTGTTTCTAGACCTGTGGTGCTTCCACTGGGAGTGGGCAATGACATCAGGAGCAGCTCTGGATGCACAGGGAGGGAGCTCAGTTGGTTGAGGGGTGACCAGCACTAGGCAGTCACTCGGTGTCTGACCAAACAGCCCACTTACCCGGGACGAGAGCGGAGGCACTGCAGTGACCCCACACGTTCACCTCGTCAGCTGAGTCATCAAAAGATGCTTACATTACGAGTGGGTTCTGCTGCACCTTATGTTTACAGTGTGGATTAGTTAATTCTCATTAAAGCCAACCCAGACACCGGTAGGCAAGGGAGCTGGCCCTCAGTAGGCTACCCTTCATTTATCTGGGGTACCCCTGCCACTCCTCCCCTTGCCTGGACTGTCGGGGGCCTTCCTGCACCCCGACCAGTGTCGTTTCTGTATTGGCAGATGGTGTTCCAGGCCCCCGCCAATGGCCTTTTCTTAGATGGTTGCCTTTAATTTTCTGTTTCTTTTTATGCACACTTGCAAAGTCCCCGGCTTCAGCCAGGCACGCCAAGGAGGGTTGTAGTAGCCGGACTGATCGATGCTGGAGGGCTCCTTGTGGCTGCCAGAGCCACAGTCCTGGGTCGGGGTGGCTGCAGGCTCTGAGGCAGTGGCTGCCTGCCTCTGCTGCTGGCAGCCAGAGCTCCAGACAGGTCTGCACCCTGCAGACCCCTCCAGCCTGGAGCCTGGGACACTGGAGAGAGGCCCACAGCTCCGGCAGGGCTGGCCCAGGACATTCTCAGAGGGGTAAGTGAGGGGCTGTGAGCGCCATGAACCCTCAGAGGCTGGGAATGAGGCACAGCTTCTGGGACTTGGAGAAAAGCAAAGCTGAGAAAGCCATTGCTGCGGAGACTGAAGGAGGAGACCACTCAAGAGCCCGTTCCTGGTGATTCCGTGAAGTGGCAGCAGTACCTGGCCCTGCTCAAACTTGCAGTGGCCTGGAATTCTGGGGCAGGAAGGTTGCCCTTGACTCACGGCCAAAGCAAGGAGGTCATAGGACTTCCCCAGAGGACCTTAGCTCCTTCCCTCATTCTTTGCCAGATGTTGACTGAAGGCCGTGTACATGCCAGGCTCCCTGCGGGGCACCAGGGTGTTCGAGGAGGACAGGAATGAGGCCTTTACCCAGAAATGCCCCTAGACATGCCAGGAGGATGGTTGCTTAAGTAACTGTACTGTCCTGTGGTGGATAATAGGAAAGGGTCTGTGCAGGGGAGGAACAGGCCAACTGGACTTCAGGGTGCTAGAGAAGAGTTTACAGGGAAGGGGTCATTCGGATTGGGTCCTGAAGGATGAATAGGAGTTCTTCGAGGGACAAAAAACAGCCAAGATGTTATGAGTGCGTGCAAAGAGATCTGAACATACAAAAATGTAATAGTAGGTGGTAACAAGCTCAGCAGGCCTGAGCAGGCACTGCAGAAAGTAAGCAGAAAAGATTGACAGGGCCATATCATGAAAGGCCTCAAATGCCGGGTGAAGGAGTTTGGACTTGATCCTACAGGCAGGCGAGAGATGACGTTTTTAAAGCAGTGATGTGATGTGGTCAGTTTTGCATCTTAGAAGACTCAGTCTGGCTACCATATAGACAGGGTGAGGGCGGACACAGGAAGATCCCCAAGGAGACAGCTGTGTCCTCCAACTCTGAGAGGCCAGTGCTCTAGACCAAGGTCACGGGGACGGGAGGGACAGGGGACAGCTTTGCTGTTTGTTGTCTGAGTTTGAGCTGCAAGACAGGTTGGAAGGTCAACGATGAAAGCAAAGGAAGAGGCTGGGGTGATTTCATACTGGACCGTGGGGACGGACTGGGTGCCGGGCCCTCTCGATGAGAGAGGGAATGGAGGAGGAGGAGCAGGTGGCGGGGGCGAGGGGAGCACAGGAAGGACAAGTAATGAGCTCGAATGTGGCCTCTGAACCGAGGTGCTGGGGGGACATGGATTTCAGATAGCAGCACCCAAGGCCCCCTCACCCCCCTATTCCCACATGCTCCATGGTGACGCCTCTGGAGATGCTGAGTCAAAGCCAGGTTTACGACCCCAAGCCCTGAGATTCCTGGTCCTCTACCCATGGCACTAAATTGTGCAGCAGCCATCAGTCAAGCAGTGAGATCTTATCATTGCACCTACCATGTGCTTAGCCCGATCTTCAGGGCTTGGTGGTGAACCACCCCGGGTACATGTGTGAAAGAGGAGTGCCACACACTGTCTGGAAGATTCCCAAACATGAATGGGGTGCTGCTGACCAGGTTGGCGGTGTAGGGCTGGGGCTGGAAATTAGGGCTTTAGAAAGCCCTGCCTGCTGGCTACCTGCCCAGAGACCCTCGGCAGGGTGGCAGAGGAGTGAAGGAGGGGTGACTAGGGTCTGACTGGTCGAGAATTTCTCTGGCCCCCAACTCACCCCCTCCTGGGATTCTGCTTGACTTTGGAAAACATCTTGGAGTTAGGATAAACAGAAACAGAGATTAGGGACTATAAGTAAATAGAATGAATAACAGAAACAGGAAATACAGATAGTTTCTGAGGTGGGAGGCGGCATTGCTAGAGATCTGGGGGTGCCTGGCTTGACGGGGAGTTACCGGGACAGGTAACTCTGTTGTATCGAACTCTTGTGCTGGCCTTTCCCCTATTCACGCATATTCTCTTCACACATGGGGATCAGAGAGGTGAAGCAACTGGCCTGTGTCACACAGCCAGTACGTGGCAGAGCTGGGCTCCTGCCCCAGCCTGGCCCACCCGGGAGCAGGGCTTCTCCTCCCCCTCCACCCCTGCCAGGCCAGTGGTGCACCTTGGTCTCCCGGTAAAGCTGAGAAAGCTAGAACATTTGCCAATAGTGTGAGATTCATCCTTGAATAACAAAATTAAGTGTTTTTCTTAAAGATATAGACTGGTTGGGAGCAGCTGAGGTGTGTGTGTGTGTGTGTGTGTCTCTGTCTGTGTGTGTCTGTGTTGTGTGTATAGACACACTGTCATACTTACGTATTATTGAGCACCTACTATGTGCCAGTAATACATAAGTGTATTTGGGCTTTCCAGATGGCTCAGCGGGTAAAGAATCCACCGGCAAGGCAGGAGACACAGGTTCAATCCCTGGATCTGAAAGATCCCCTGGAGGAGGAAATGGCAACCCACTCCAGTCTTCTTTGCCTGGGAAATCGCATGGATGGAGGAGCCTGACGGGCTACAGTCCACGGGGCTGCAAAGAGCAGGACAGGACGGAGCGACTGGGCAGCAGCAGCGCTGTGCACCGAGGCAGCGGATGCGCTGCCTGAGCCCCGCTTGGCTGGGCTCCTGGGGAGTCACGGGTGGGCATGTGGGGCGGGGTCTTATACATGAGCAGGTCTGGACCAGCGCACAAACACATGCGTATGCACACATTAGTGTCCAAGCCCATGTCATGAGGGAAAACACACTGGCCTCACAGAGACCCAGGCACCTGCCCCAGACTCATGCGCCAGTGCCTGCTCACCCCCACAGACATCCACCCTGGGAGCCAGCTCGGGAGAGGGCACTGACCCCTCTGCCCGATGTGCTAGTCAGAGGGTTTGAAGTGCAGGCCATCCCGTTCCACCCTAGAGCTCGGCACAGGACCTAAGTCCCAGGCCCGTCTCCACCCCACCCGTCACGACACCAGGGCCAGAGGTCCTGGGCTTGATGACATGGGGGCAGCTTTGCCGGGGGCTCGACTGAGAGTCATCACCGCCTCCGTGCACTGAGCACGCCCCTGGGCCCTGGCATGCGCTGTCTCCTCTCATGTTACTCCAGCCCTGGAGGTGGACCCAGTTATTACCCCATCTTACAGGCGAGGAAACTGAGGCTCGGGGAGATGGGGCCTTTTACCCAGGGTCTCACATAGTTCACAAGTAGCAGGCCCGAACCCTGAATGCCTATGCCTTCCTGACAGTTCGAGGCCTCCTGGCACACGGGGTACTGCTCTCCCGATGCCTCAGGCCTGGTTCCCAGACCATCGTCCAGTTTCCTGCTGGCCTGACCTCTCTGGGCAGTGACTTGCCAGGTGGGAAGAAAGAAGGACTTTGAGCCTTACAGAGTGGCAAAGAGGCCCCGCTCGTGGGTGGTGAACAGGCTGCTCTGCAGACAGACACCCCGCCCCACCCCCACCTCAGAGTCCTAGCCATTACATGCAGATAACGATAGCGCCCGCGCTGGATTTTATTCAGTGTTCAATGAGATAGCACATAAAGTGCTTAACCTAGAGCCCAGCACAGGGGTGGTACTACTGTTTCATTATTCTTGGCATCTGTTCATTTACCTGTCAGTGATTTCCTGTGGGCCAATCTGATGGGGGAATAAGTGTGTTAAGCTCTAGACACATGGGGGCAGGCTTATATTCCAGTGGGAGAAGTGGAAGTATTAATGAATAAAGGTACTTTGGTGTAAAAGATGCTGGGAAGGGGGTCTGAACGGGGTGCAGGGGGTGACACAGAAGGTACATGATGTCAAGAAGCGAGTAGAGCCCTGCAGTGAAGCCTCCCAAGAGGTGGATATTTTCCCATCAGAGTGAGGAAGGGCATTCCAGGAGGAAGAACCAGTAGAGGCCAAAGTTTAGGACAAGAAGAGTGAGATGCACTGGAGAAAGTGTGCATGGAGCAGGTCCTGATAGCCACAGGGTCAGAGCGTGTGAGCTGGGTGAGAGAAGCAGGCCAGGGTGAGACGGTATGGAGTGGTGGGGACTGTGGCCAACACGAGGGCACTTGACGTCTCTAAAGGGGAAGTGGGACGCAGCTCCAGGCAATAGTTGCTGTGATGAGAGCTGGCCCGGTGACGCTAGGTCTGCCAAGTTTTCAAGAGATGCCAGGTTTTTATGTGAAATTTCCTGACTTTGAAACATTAAGCCAACAAGAGGGAAGTCAAACAAAATATACCCAGGGACCACCAATTGGCAGCCTCTGGTTCAGGCCCCGAGCGTAAGGTGGTTATGGATGGTGGCACCGGAGGAAATGGGCCTGTGGATTCCAGACCCTGTGCTGTGCTGCACTGGGGCCAGGACCCGGCACACAGACAGTGCCTAGTCAACCCTTGTTCTGCGGATGAGTCAGGGAGTTTGGGCTTTATCTGGAAGGTTAGGGGAGGCTGAGATTTGCAGCAGAAGAGTGAGGTGATGGGATGAGTATTTATGGCCATCACTCCACCTGCCATATGGAGGCTGGCTTGGAACAGGGAGATGGGAGGCAGAGAGATGGGTCAGGATACTTAGCAGGGTTCCAGACATAAGGCATCTGTGGCCAGGACCAGGGTTGTGGGGTGAGAGGAGAGAACAGATTCCACAGGAGTCAGTTTTGCAGAGATGGACTTGGTGAGTGCTGGAGAGGAAAAGCAGGGTGCCCCAGCTCCCCACCCACGTGGAGGTCTCAAGTGCGTCTCGCTGAGGTAGGGAACCTGACGGGAGAAGTAGGTGGGCAGTGGAGGAGGAGCGATGAGCCTGGTTTGGGCCATGTTCAGTTTAGATACCCTTGGCACAGCCAAGAGAAGAGGTGTCATGGGGCCAGACGTGGAGCTCTCAAGAGAGGGAGGGCCAAAGACTCAGAACCACATGCCACCCGGATGGCAGCTTCTTTTCGGGAGCCCCAGAGATCCTGGTTCTCTTTGTGGTCGCTCTGCGGTCTGAGTTGAGGAGTTTATTTCCTGGGTGTCGGTTTGTGTTTTGTTCCTAGAAAGCCTAAGGAGGGAGGAAGCAGACTGAGACTCAAGGCCAGAACACGGATCTGAGAATCCATCGGCTCTGATCCGTACCCTCTCCCCATGATGCGGGCAGCTGGGGGGAGGACAGGCAGAGAACACAGGGCTCCCCAGACCCCCAGGGCGACCACAGGATGAGACCCCAGCCCCACGCCCAGGAGCAGTCCCCAAGCTCCACTCTCCTGAACCCTTGCGACAGGGTTTTACCTGCACTTGAGAGAAGAAAAGGATTTGCTAAGCAGATTGATGGTTTAACAAGCCCACTTAGGAGCGCAGGCTTTTAGCGGCAGCATTTGCATTCCAACAATGAGTGTACAAATTATAAATGACTCCTTATCTATTTTTAAAGCGGTTTAAGACTTCTCATCTGCCGTCAAGAGTGTCAGGGAGCCTACCAAGGACATTCAGAGCAACGCTGCGCTCCTCCTGAAAAGAAAATCTTCTGTTAGGGAGCTCACGGTTACAGAGCTGCTCACACACCCCAGGTACCCGTGCGGGCATGGGAGAGCCTCCGGCTCCTCTGAGCCTCTCGCGGGTCACCAGAGGGGTGGCCTTTCACTTCTTACAGAGGAAAGGAGGCCAGCCCAGAGGAGGTGAGCTGAGGGTGCAGGCATGCTCAGCTGTGGTGCAGAGTCACCGGGGGTCACGACCACGTCCAAGTTCTTTCTGCTGCATCTCAGGGTGCTTTCTCCCCAATTCAGGTTTCTGTCCCTCCATCAGAGCAAGGATGGTCTGAAATAGACCTTCAGGGGGTTTGGAGAACAAGAAAGAAGGAAAAGGATAGAGAAGGGGAGCTGAGAGGTCAGGAGAAGGAGGCCCAGTTCCGTGTGGAGGAGGAGAGGACTCTGAAGGCCGGTACCAGGCGTGGCCTGGTCCACACCCCAGCTTTGCCGCAAATTCCCCGTGGGCAGCTCCTTTCCCTTCTCTGGCCCTCAGCTTACCCGTCTGCAAAGGAGTTTGTCCTCCAGATCAACTTTCCCCAGCGTGGGTCATTTGTGTCCCCTTCACAAGTATCACCGTCTCTGAAAATCGCCTGTACTTTCCACATGCTCTTGCTTTTGTCAGTTCCCCTGTTTGACTCGGGAGAAGGAAATGGCGCCCCACTCCAGTGTCCTTGCCTGGAGAATCCCACGGACAGAGGAACCTGGCAAGCTGCTGTCCACAGGGTCTCGAAGAGTTGGACACAGCTTAGCGACTAAACAGCATTTTTACTCGATTATTTTAAAGATAAACTTTATTGTGCACCTTCAATAGGCTAGAATATCACTTGTCATATACAGAAGCTAACCATCAAAATGAACACAAATAAATGAAAAATAATAATTTATGTGATTAAATTCTACCCAGCAGCGTGGCCTGGATTCCTCTCTCTCTCTCTCTGTTAAAGAGAAGTAACTCATCAGGGATGGGTGTTAAAATCCATTGACCCTGAGCTGAGGCCTTGCTGCTCGAGGTAGCCGCCAGGAGCCTGTTTCCACACGCAGGGCAGCGTTTGTGCCTCCTGAGACCAGCCCTGTGAGCCGCAGTGTCTGGGGTCACACTCTGTAGAAAGCCGGGTCAGAAGTCATGCACTGACGATTGAATCTGGGCAGGTCTGGTTTGGAGAAGCCACAGGAGATGCTAGAAAGAGGGCAGAAGTGGGTGGGACTTCAGGACGGGCGCTGCTTTCTGAGACGAGGAGGCGGGCGCGTTTCCCATGCTCTCTCCCTTTTGATGAGCATGGGTAGGGGTGGAGGGGGTTCCTAGGGGGCTTCTGCCCAGCGGCCCCTCTGCCCTCCAGGGATTGCTGCTGGAGCCTCGGCTTCCTCCCCCGCCTGGTGGGGAGAACGGCCCCTCGAGTTTGCCCTCAGTCACCTGCAGAGTGAGGCAGCCTGTAATCCCCGTAATCCCATATTAATGAATTTATGTGCCCCGGAACTGGGTGAGTTAGGGGAAATTAAACTAAGCAAGCTCACCTCCCCGCCTGGGAAGCTGGAGGGGGACCAGGGAATTGCTCCCGACGGGATCAGAGTCGTGTTACATGCCATCCATGCTGAGCTCCAGGCGGTGTCCCTGTGGGCTTTGCCCAGGTTCTTGGGTCAGGGGTCCCCGCTTCAGCTTTCCCTGCAGTTGCATGCAGGCTGGCGTGGCGTGTGCATGCTCGTGAACGTCCCTGCCTGGCCTCCGAGGGGGCCTTCCCTACTGGGCTCTGCCCACTTCCCGGCCCTAATGAGGAGGGGGTTGGGGGTGGAAGGGGGAGACGCATTCTGATCAACCAAGAGCAGAGAGAGAATGTTCGATCAAAAGCCTCTTAAGAGACCTTCTAGTTCAGTTTCTCCGCAGCCACAGGTGCAAGTATGACTTCCATTTTTACAGGTGAGGAAACAGACCTAGAGAGGGGAAGGTCGACCGCAGGCCCCCGACTCTGACCCAGGCTTCCCTCCCTGCATGGTTTCTCCTCCCAGAGGGGTGGGTGAGTGGCTTCAGAGCCCACCCTCGGGACCTGCCAGGCACTGTGTAGGTGTTCTCCTTATGCAAGCCTTGAGCTCAGGGTTCACACCCCTATCTGTGCTAAGTCTGTTCTAGGAGTGTCTTTATTCACACTCACCTCTGATCGCGGCCTCTGAGGATGCCTTCCTTCCTTCTGCCTGGACACTGTGGCCACTTCCCCTGCCCTTTGCCAAGCATGACACACAAGGTCTCCTCCATCTTCAGAGATTCTGAAATGACCTCCCCTGGGCAAGTTGGCGAGGCCAGTAGGCGCCAGCACACGGGAGGAGACCCCTCTCACCATCCAGGACACCCACCCACTGGCACCAGGACCTGCCCTTTCAGAGCAGCTGGGTTTTGCAGCTCAGAGTGTGTCAGGTCTTGGAATCTGGGGGGGTGGTTCTTGCTCCACTGCAGAACAGAGGGCCTTGACTGCAACTGCAAAGCCTGTCTCTCACCCAGGGAAAACCCTAGGTTTCTCATCCCCTGATACTTTGTCTGGTCTCTGCCTGATATCTGTCTGTTCTCCTTGATCAGCCCCTGCCCACCCCCTGCATTCCACCTCATCCTCCCAGGCCCCCTCCTCTTTCCAGGGAGGAAAAGATTGGTTTCCTGGGGGGCAAGGTGTGTAGTCCACAAGTGCCCCCAGGCTCTCAGAGCCAGGGTTGGCATGAGCTGGGCCAGGGTGGGGAGAGGGCAGCAGATCCCGTAGATGAGAGCCACAGAACCAGCCCGTCTGGAGTCAGAAACCAGAGGCTTGTGAGTGAAGCTGTCGCCGACGCCACCGATGCTACCGAGCCAGTTCACACCGTGAAAGGGCCTTTTGTTTTACACTCCCCCCACCCGCAGTTCCTGGGTGAGCAGTGATTCCATTTTAATTAAATACTCAAAGATGGGGGTTGAGCACGCTGCCTGAACCCTCTGCTCAGGGCCCAGAGGAAGCGATTCGGGAGAGGCCAGTGGGGGCCCCACCCTGGCTAGAAAATGGAGAGCAGAGGGTGAGGCTGAGAGCCCTGGGCAGGCAGCTATGTGCCCTCGGCAACTGGGTCATATGAACACAGAGGAGTCCACCCTGCCAGAATCCAGCCCTCCTTGGGTATCCCCTTAGCAGCACCTTCAGGGACACATTTAGGAAATTAAACCCAAGGGCAGGGGAGAGATATGTTCTGATTTCACACCGCTCCAGCAGGAAGGAGCTGATGGCTGGCTGTGCTGGAGGGCAGCCTGTCCCCTCCCAACCCCCACCCCAGCCCGTCATGCCCTCTGATACCATCTTCTCTGCCTGCCACATGCTGGCCTCTTGCCCAGAAGGAGTCCACTGTTCAGCAAGTCAGCCCAGACCAAACTCTGAGTCGAGGCACCTGTGGGAAAACCCAGCCCAGTCTGCCCATCCCGGCTTGCCCTTGGTCCATAGAATCCCTGCTCAAACGGCTCTTCCTCCAGGAAGCCCTCCAGAATATGGATTACCCGCTAACATCCCACACCCCCTGTAAACCATCCCTCTAAAATCATTTTTTTTTAGATTTGAATTCTTGTGAATTGGCTGTCTCTCCCCCACAGGACATGAGCCCCAGGAGGACAAGGGCTTTGTCTCTTTCACTCACTCAGCACCTGACACAGATGACACACTCAGCAGTGGTTGACTGATACACTTAGGTAGAATCTGTGGCTATGACTCCACTTAAAAACATGCTCAGTCACTCATGCATGTCCGACTCTTTGAGACCCCACGGACTGCAGCACGCCAGGCTTCCCTGTCCTTCACTATCTCCCAGAGCTTGCTCAAACTCATGTCCATTCAGTCAGTGACATCATCCAACCATGTCATCCTCTCTTGTCCCCTTCTCCTCCTGTCCTCAGTCTTTCCAAGCATCAGTCTTTTCCAGTGAGTCAGCTTTTTGCATCAGGTGGCCAAAGTATTGGAGCTTCTCAGCTTTACCATCAGTTCTTCCAATGAATATTCAGGGTTGATTTTGTTTAGGATAAAAAATGACATAATTTCAGTAGCATAAAAGTCTGTTGTGATGACTGGTTTTCTGGGGCTCGTCCAACCAGCAGAGGTTCCCTGAGCCCCTGTTCTGCTCTGTGTCAGTCCCTGTGATGGATTATACAGGGGGGACAGTGATGAAGTCAGCACTATGTCTGCCCTTGAGAGGTTCTCAGCACAGGAGAAGACAGACAGGAAATCACAGTTCAGTGGACTATGTCTGTAATGGAAGGCCAGGGAGGCTTCCTGGAGGAGAGGACCATCCAGGATGATGAGCAGCAGTCTGGCTGGGAGAGAAGAGGGTGGATTGCCTGGGAGGGTGAGGCTGTTCTGAGAACCAGTGGCGAGAAGTGGTGAAGCCCGGGGTCGGAGCGTCGGCGAAAACCTGTCTCGAAGGCATTTCAGATGCCCTCCCCCACACACACACATAGGCTCCAGAGCTTATTGGAAAGGCAGTAGGGAGCCATTGAAGGTTATTCAGCAGGGGTAGGGCACCAGCAGCTGTGTTTTAGGAGCATTCTTTGAGCAGCAGCTGAGAGTGTGGACTGAAGCCCCAGAGGAATTGGGGCCTGCTTTCACATCCACTAGGGAAATGTAATATGATGCCAGGCACTGGGCCCCTCTCTGAGGATGACTGTCAGTACAAACCTCTGCAGAGGGCTGGGGATAAAATGCAGGGCAGGGGGATCACTTACCTGCTATCAGATACGTTTTCCTCTGAAGGGGATAAGCGTCTTCCTGAATCGGTGGCTGAGAGGGCAGGTGCCACATCAGTGTGCCCTGGGTGCGTTCTCCAGGCCTGGGGACTCTAGGTCATCACCCCTGGCACCTGGAAATGCCATCCTCTTGGTTAACTGCATGTTGTACAGTCAGTCAGCGAACCACTTGCTTAACGACGATGTAGGTTTTTGTTTGCTTGTTTATTTACTGTTTTCAGCCACAGATCCTGCTGGAGGTTGGGTGGGTGGGGAGGCTGCATGGGCAGAGGCTCAGAGCTAAGAATACGTTTGGAATTAGTTGGAGGGGAGGCTAAGGCTCTTTTATATAGAATCTTTGTAGCCTTGGGGCCAAGTTCCATTTTTCTCAGGAGAGGGAACAGTTGAAAGGCATAAAAACCAAATTTGTTTGTGTTCACCCCACATCTTTGTCATTAAAAATATAAAGCTTGTGGCACTAGGCTAAGAGCTTAACGTGTGTCATCTCTTAATCTTTATAACAACTCATGAAAGCCAGAAGTGTAATTGTCTCCATTTCACAGGTAGGTAAGCTAAGACTCAGAGAGGGTAAGTCCCTTGCTCAAGGCCACACGGTGAGGAACCAGAGCACCTGGGTTTTGAACCCAGGACCTCTGCCCCAAAAAACCCCGTTTTGAGCCACCACAGCAGGCCTTCTCAGAGCAGGGCAGCAAGCTGAGCTCACCCCCAAATTGCGCTCAGTTACTCTTTGTGAGGCCTTGCTGGAATACACATCCCAGAGGATCTGGTCCCCCTTCCCCAAATTCCAAGGAGACCTGTGCATTCAGAGGAGGCTCCTTTGCTGGTGGTCTCTTCACTTCTCTCCCCTGTTACCTGCCTTTCAGAAGAGCTATGTTATCTGGACCCCTTCTCCCGGTAGCCCAGCCTGGAGTCTAATATGAGGTCTTTCTTATCCTTCTCCTGCTTGTTATATAACACTCCTTACCATTTGTAAGTCCTTTTCCCATGTAATCCTTGCCACTTCCTTCTGAGGCTTGGTAGCTTGAGGACCATTTGACAGAGGAGGGATCAGGGCTCAGAGACTCGAGGACAATGGCGATAATAAAAAACCGCAGCAGTTAAAATGTACTACGCCGAGCTTGCGTACAGGTGGGAGGTACTGACATTGTTATTCCTTTTTGGAACTGGGGGAAACTGAGGCACCCGGTTCTGGAGTAGCTTATCCAAGGTCTCAGCTAGTGAGAGTTGGAACTGAGGTTCAGACCCAGGAAATCTGGCTCCAGAACCGGCACCCTGAACCATTTCACCCAGTTACCACCCAACTGGCTGGTGGGGAGGCACACAGAGGACTTGGCAAACCCTAGGGGATGACTTGCTTGCTCGTTACTGACCCTCCTGCAGCTCCTCTTGCGTCTTCCTCCTTCCTTCCTTCTTGACCTAGGGTTTGTTTCTGACTGTCCTACCATCACGGAGCCCCACATACCACAGGGGCTGGTTTAAGTGCTGTTGGTTCCTGAGAAGACTCACTTCTACCTGTGTGTGTGTGTGTGTGTGTGTGTGTGTGTGTGTGTGTGTCCATGCCTGCAGTGTGCCACGTGCCACTTTGCTGAGATTCCTTATAGACTGTGCCCGGGGAAGCTACCTGCACCAAGACTCTCTGTGACTCCCTCCTTCACTTGGGGGTGAAGACCTTCCTGACTGTGTGTTTCTCCTCCCTGGGCAGCTGACTGTCGGGTTTTCCTCTTAAGGGACAGGGAGACGTGGTCCTTCAGAACGAGTCGAGCCTTCTTCAGGAAACTCCAGCTTTCTTTTGAAACTAAGCCAGAGAAGAGTGACAGCCAAGAAATCCACAATCCTGCTTGGGACTGTGTTTTCTTCTTCGGAAAAAAAAAAAAAAAATTACGAGCTCTTTTGACTCCCAAAGTGACTCTCAACCATCTTAAAGTGACAGCCTGTTTCTTTACACCTGTGATATAGGGCATGCTCATTAAAAATAAATAGAGAAAGAAAGAACTTGTTTTCAAAGCCTTGGCACCTCGCTGGAGGTTATCATACACACTCAAGGTCTACAAAATCTAAAAGTGTGATCACTGTGTGAGGTGGATGATGACGTTTATTCATTCAGCAGGCATTTCTTGGGTGTCTACACTGTGCCTGATGCTGAAATTATGGGGATGTTCAGATCCAGGGCAGGTAATCCCTGCCCTCATGGTACTTAGTTCTGTATATATATAGAGAGATTGCACTAATATATCAAGCCGATCATTTCAGATCGAGTAAAAGGATGTGGTACAAGGTGCTGTGATAGAGTGACAAGAGGCCACCTAGCTCAGGTAGTCTGGGAGGGCCTCTGTAAAGAGGGGGGCTGTCAGCTGAGAGGGGAGTGACAAGCAGACAGCTATGCCAAGATCTGAGGAGAACGCATTTCAGGCAGAGGGCATAGTCAATGCAAAAAATGCCATGTTGGAAATGAGCTGCTGAGTTCAAGGAGTGGCAAGGAGGAGGACAGCAGTGGGAGATGATGTCAGAGCTTGGCATAAGCCAGTTTGTGTAGAACCTGGTCGACCATGCAGAGAGCTTGGCTTTCATTCTGTTAAGTAGACTGCAGGCTCTGTTGATTAACAAGTGATGTGTGAATTCAGGAAAGATGATGCATTGTGGCCACATTTACTATTTTCTTCTCACAAAATTTTCATGCATCTGGCAAACATAATTTTGATGAAGGTAATACTCTCAATGGAAGGTGACAGGGTCAGGGTCTTTTTACATGAGTTATGGCAACTCGGTATAATGATCACAGGGCTCAAGGGTCACTCTGAGATTTCCTAGCTGTGTGACCTTCGGCAGGTCATCTACTACTATTTCTGAGCCTCTGCTTCCTTATTTGAGCAGAAGGGTGATACTGGAGTCACAGGGCTATTGTGAAAGTGAAAAATGATAATGCCACTAAAAAATGTTTTATAGACTGCCAGGTGGTGTGCAGCTGGAAACGTGTATGGTTCCACTGGGAATTCTCCACTGCAACCCCACTCAGCAGTTCGGACCATACATTACTATCTAGGGGAGCAGATGCCACTAGAGATGTTAGAAAAAAAAAAAAAAAGGTTTTGGAAGACCTAAAGCCTAGGTGAGTGAGGAGCATATCAAAGAAGAGTATCTGGTATCCTACTAATGCCCTGAGGATTTGCAGCACCCCTCGCTCCCCCAGAGGCCCCCAGACACCTGGCAATGCTCTGTATCTGAAGGCCCACTTAGAAGATGCCAGCCCTACCATGCAGTGTTTCCCAGTTGCGGCAGGAGGGACCTGTCCAAGGCAGACCTGTGAGAGTCTTGAAGTGCACGGAGGTCAGCCTCCTGGAGCCAATCAGCATGAAGCACTTGGAGCTCTCCAGGGTCCTGACCAGCGGGTGCTCCCAGAATATTGCAGTCACCTTAGAGTTTATAGCTGTGACTCCAATTGCGTTGTCTTAGAAATGGGTTGTAGTTATCACATCTGGACCAAAAATGAGTATCTGGGGGGAAATAACCACCTTGGGGGTCAGGCAGACCTGGATTAAAATCTCTAACCAGCTGATGACCTTAACCACTTAAACCTTCATTCCCTCGTCTTTAAAGTGGAGGTGGTGGTAGCTGTTTCGTGTCGGGTTGCATGAGCTAATGAGCGAAAGCATTGAAAGAACCTAATACAATTCCAAATTAATAGGTCATTAAGTAGACGTCCCTCTGCCTGGGCAGTGAGCTCTCAGAGAAGCCTATCGTAGATCACAGGATTGGTTATAAGAATATGGATTCTGAGGTCCCTCAGACCTCATATGAGTTCCAGCTTTCCCCTGACAGTGCGAGTGACTGAGACACTCACCTGTTAAACTGGGCTAATCTCGCATACTTAATAGGGTCTCATAGCTAGAGTTTAATAAGCACCAAACAAAGGCTTGGGGGTTTGGATTGAATTTTCAGGTGACCTTCCTCTCCTTTTTAAAATGGAATTTAATTTGAAGTCTGTCTCTAACCTAACAGCAGGTTTATGTTTCTCTGCTCTCCGTTAAAAGGGGGCAGGCAGTAAATGGAAGCAAATGGTTGTGTTGCAGTGTGACAGGGTGAAATGAAAATGGATGCGTTGAGTTGAGCAGATATAACCACTCGCTCTTAAGTGGAGTCTATGGCACACGACTGTCAGAGTTACATGGTCATGAACCCCAAGAAGAAGATCTATTCTCAGAAGGCATAGAGCCCTTGGTGTACGAGAACAAAAATGTTCATAAGGTCTGTTTCTAAAGTCTCCGTATTCATGGGGGGGAAAGAGTGAAGCGGTGTGTCTTTGAGTGCCTGAAACTTTTCCAGCAGAAAAGCATGAAGCTGGGGTGGGCAGAGTCCCTGTGGGCAGAGAGAAAATTACCTCACCCAGATGTCTGCTCCACCACTTTTCTGCGCAACTTGATGTTTAACTTTTAATTTTGGAGAATTTCGATCACATCAAAAAGTAGTATAGAATGGCAAAGCCACATACACTCGTTACCTAGCAGCAGTAATTATGAACCATTGATCAATCTGTTTTCTTAACCACTGGTTAATCTGGATGAATCTCCTCCCACCCATTTCCCTCCTTCCTACTACTGTTGCAAGCTGGGTGGCAAAAGCATCCACCTCTCTGAGCCCAGTTTCCTAAGCTTGAATTGGGGTTGATGGTGTCAGAAGCACAGGCCATCGGGGAAGGTGAGAGAGAAGGTGGGAGAGGGAAGGTGAAGAGAGAGAAAGGCGAAGTCCTGACCGCGGTTGTTCTCAGCGTGAGTTCTCTCTTCTTCCCAGTCTCACTCCTGGCTGAGCCTGGGATCAGTGCAGACTTGGCCTTCAGGTCTCCTTCTGCAAGCTGAGGTTCTCAGGTCTGCCTTCTCCTCACAGTGAACCTCTCATGCTGACTCACCTTCTGGATCTCGGTGCCCGTTATTCCAGTTACCCCTCACCTTTGGGAGTCAAAGTTCTGTTCTGTGCTGACCCTAGGGCTGAGGAAGGTGCCGTGGAACTGAAAGTCAGGAAACACAGGTTTCTATCACCCTAGTTACCTGGATCTCACCAGTTCAGACCTCAGCGTCCTCATCTGGAACAGTACTGCCTTCGTGTATAAAGTGCTTTTGCAAAATGTAAGCTGTGAGGATTGTTACAGTGCTGAGATTCTGCTCTTCATCCCCTTTAGAATAAGCCTTGTAGAAAGGGATCGTAGGAATCAAGGAAAACAGAAGTGGAAGGAGCAGCCTGAGATCCAGAGAGGGTATGTGTTTAAGATGGGCTGGAGTACAGCATGCTCAGGCACACGAGGGAAATGGCCCGGTAGAGGAGGAGCAGAGGATGAGTCGGGGGGAGGACAGCGGGGGCACCCACGGGGGCTAGCTCTCATGTGAGGCTCGCTGTCAGTGGCCCCTGGTCACGGAAGCCTTGGGGCTTAGCTAGCATGTTTGAACCTTATCCTGAAATCAGTGAGGCCCTGGAGAACTTTGAACAGGGGAGGCGGTGTGGTCGTGCCTGCCATGGGGAGGGCAAGACTGCTTGAGAAGACCTACTGAGGAGGCTTGGAGAAATTCCAGCAAAGGGGACCGTGTCTACTCCTCACTGCCTCCCAGAGCTGAGCTGTCTGCTGAGCACAGTCACCAGGGATAACAAAGTGCTTTTGACCCTTCAGCAGGAAGCCCTTCTTGGCCGATGTCACCGCTTCACAGCTTGTGAAGTGCAGAGACCAGGTGGGAGGGAGTCCAGGAGCAGAGCCTTAGTGTCAGTGGACATGGCCAGCTGGTCTTGGAAACCTGGTCCCCAGTCCCTGAGTCCAAGGCAGGTGCTCAGGTGCATAGGTGTGCATGCTTCCGACCCCCCTCTCTCATGAGGCCAGGACTGTGAGCACAGCCACCTCTCCCTCAGCCTCACTGATTTCAACAGGGGAGCAGAGAGCATCAGGGCTCCACATAGGAGGACCTGCAGAGCCCACTGCTCCCATGGGCTGGGGCGGCTGCTGGGGGCAAGTCCCAGGCTAAGTAAGCATGGGGAGAGTGAATCCCGCTCCACCTCAGGGTGGGGAACATTGGGCTTCCAGGCAGGAAGAAGCCAGGACCCACCAGCCCCGGGTGGTCCAAGGGAGGAAGAATTAGTCCAGGGGTGGTCCTAGAGCCTACAGCAGGCTAACATCATTCTAGAAGGGATTTTTTTTTCTAATTTTTAAACATTAAGGTATAATTTTCATACAGTAAAATTCCCCTGTTTTAGTGTAGAGTTCTGAGTTTTGACAAATGCATGCCATTGTGTACCCACCTCTTTAATTGGCATAGAGGACTTCCATCACCCCAAAATTCCCCTGTCACTTTGTAGCCAGCCTCTTCCCCTCCCCCAAGTCCCCAGCAACTGCAAATCTGTAGGCCTGCCTTTTCCGTAACAGCGTATGACGGAATCACAAGCTTCTCAACCTTTGACCCTGGCTTCTCCCACTCCGCACAGTGATAGTGACTCTGTCGTTTCTATCAGCAGTTCGCTCTTTTCCGATGCTGAGTGGTATTCCATCATCAGGACACACTGTTTATCCAGTCGCTCAGTCATCCCTTGAGAGGCATTCAGGCTGTTTGCAGCCTTTGGCTGTTATAAATAAAGTCACTTTATTTTTGCATAAACGTAAGTTTTTCTGGGGTAAATACCTGGAAGTGGGATTTCTGGATTGTGTGATAGATTTCTGTTTAGTTTGTAAGGAACTCTCCAGGTCTTTTTCCCATTTTGTACCCCCACCAGCAATGGACGTGAGCTCCAGTTGCTCTATGTGCTCTCCAGCACTTGGTATTTGTCGTTGTTTATTTCTTTGCTTATTTTTAGCCATTGATAAGTACTGGGGGGCTTATCAAGTACCTCCTACATGCTAGGCACTGAGCTAGGTGCCTGATGCACAGTATCTCATCAAACGCTGGGCGTTCTACAGGTTTGGAGACTGAGGCCCAGAGGAGTCTCCAAGGTCCTGCAGGACCAGAGCTGGCCCAGGGTGTGGAAACTCCACCGTGTGTTCCAAAGCTCAGCCAGCCTGCAGGGTTCTGCCCCGATGTGGGGACAGTATCGACACTCACTCACACCACAGGGCAACGGGTTCAGCCCAGATTCACCTCTCCGTCTGCTCTCCCCGACGGTCGTTTCTTGGCCTGTCTGCCTCCTCTGATGGTCTATGAGCCCTCTGAGGGACTGCGTTCTGGTGCCGTCTGTATCTCCAGGCCTGGGACAGACCCAGCAGAAGAGCGAGGCAGCTGGTGTATGAGGTCCCGCTGCAAGGCTGAGACCCACCCGAGGAACCCCAGCCCTTCCCTGGATTCCAGCAGCCTCCCTGGCCACTCTTGGCCCCTAGAGCAGGAGCCACTGGGAAGATGGAGCTAGAGGGCAGGAAGACCAGGCCAGGCGTGGATGGCCCTGTCAGCTGGACCCTCCAGGGGGGCCAACCCTGAGCTGTGCCAAACCCCCAGGTCCTCCCAAGATCCGGCATCTCACTGCCAGGCCCATGGCCTGCTCCCAGGTCTGTGGGCTTTGTTTCCTTCCCTTGCTGCCCCAGCTTGTGTCCAGGAGACACGTCAGGAGCTGGGAAACTTGCTACTGCCTTGCAGTCCCTCCTAGCATTAATACACAGGCTCACGAGCTATTGCCAGCCGCTAGCAAGGGAATCTGACCTTTTGGGAATCTGACTGCACTTGAATGTGAAAAAGGAGGTTATTTCCTGTTGGGTCCTTTTTTTCCCCTCCTTAACAGTCATTTACAGCCACTTAACCTCTCTGAGCCTCACTTTGTCTGTAAATTGTTAGCTGCTCCGTCGTGTTCAGCTCTTCACAGCCCCATGGACTGTAGCCCGCCAGGCTCCTCTGTCCATGGGATTCTCCAGGTAAGAATACTGGAGTGGGGTGCCATGCACTTCTCCAGGGGATCTTCACAACCCAAGGATCGAAGCCGGGTCTCCTACATTACGTGTGGATTCTTTACCATCCGATCCACCAGGGAAGCTGTGGACATAAAAGCTAAAGCATCTGTCCCTCTAAAGATTGTGGTGGAGATTCAGTGAGGTAACGCACTGAGTTGCTCAGCAGAGGGGCCCCAGAGGCAGTGCTTGTGCTGGGTGAGAGTAGTTACCTTGCAGCCCCTTTCCCTCCTCCTCCGTCTCACTTGAGTCTAACTGCGGCCATCAGAAAACGGTGCCAACTGCATACTTAGGTCATAGTCTTGCTTCATGAGTCACAGATGGCAGTCACGGTGGGAACCTGTCAATGCAGACAGACAGCAACGGTGACCTTTGTTTGCTTCCCATGTATGGCCACAGAATTCACATTAATTGGGGGGGGGGGTCCTGCATCAAGGTATATAATTTTATAAAATTACATGTACACACACATGCATTTATAGAAAATAAAATGACTGCTATACAACAACAACAAAAAAGAAAACGGTGTCAAAATCCCCTTAGGACGTTCATGCCAGGAGGTGACCAGCCTCACCTTATCCCAGCCATGTTTTCCACGTCTGTAAAATGGGAATGTTGAACGAGATAGTCTCAACCAGCCGTTCCTGCTCTAGCAACTCCCTCCTTTTCAGGTTCCATTTTCCTGTTCCTTCTGTAGGGCAGGGAATGAGTAGATGTGATGAGGGGGCTCCAGAAGAGGGTCTGGGGGCTCGGTGCCCAGTGTGGCCAAGAGACACAGGGCCTGAGGCCTTTCCCTCCATGATGGCTCTGGTGGCTGCTAGGCTGGGTGAGGCCGTCCAGAGTTGGGCAGAGCGGCCCCCTGTTCTTCTGGGCTCTGCCTTTGAGTCAAGAGTCAGCAGTGTCCAGCAGTGGGGGTGGTAGTGTAGATTGTCAGAGTGGGGCCACACAGTTGTCAGAAGTGGGTCTGAGGACTTGGACATTGGTTCACAAATACTGATGAAAAAGCACTCTTAGGCACTCAAGGCAAGGTACAGTGTAATCCTTTTGAAACATCTGTCTCCTCCTTTAGACTGTCAGGTCTCAATGGGGTGGTTTTTGCACACCTTACCTCCTGCCTCAGGGGTATTTGGTAAGTTCTAGAGACATTCTGGATTGTCATGACTTGGGGAGGAGCTACTGGCATCCTGTGCTCAGAGACCAAGTCACGTGGCAGCACCCACCACAGAGAATTACGCAGCTCGAATGTCCACGGTGCCATGGCTGAGGATCCCTGCCTTAATCCAGGGCCTTGTAGGAGTCCAGTGCCTCACACAGCACCTGGAAAGCAGTGAGCCTGCAACATGTCATCTTCGGATGCAGAGAGCGCTCCTAAACGTACCAGTGACATGGTGGGATTACCGAAGAGTCCTACTCTCCTCTTTGCTTATCTGCATTTTTAGTGATTTGTTTATGATCCTTCATAATACTGTCAATTTTTTTTCTTTCTTGATAGTTTTTTATAACTTATTTATTTTTAATTGAAAGATAATTGATAAGGGCAGGGGGGTGGAGGAAGAAGAGGGTGAGATGAATGGAGAGAATACATAGAAGCTTATACACCACTATATGTAAAACAGTCAATGGAAATTTGCTGTATGACCTGGGGAACTCAAGCTGGGGATCTGTAACAACCTACAGGGGTGGGAAAGGGTGGGGTGGGAGGAAGGTTCAAGAGGGAGGGGACGTATGGCTAATTCATGTTGATGTATGGCAGAAATCAAACCAATATTGCAAAGCTTATCTGTATTTCTAAAAAAATCTCCCACTCTGGATTTGCAGAGCTTGTATGATGAAAATTTTACTTAAGGAAGAAAAAACAGGATCATGTCAGAAAGGCATAACATGTGCACTGAATCGTACAGTAATTAAATTCATCCATTTGTTTAAACAATGTTTATTGGTCCCCTGGTATAAGGCAGGCGTGGTTCTAGTAAGTGGGGATACAACAGTGGAGGAAAAAAAAAAAAACAACCAGATAAAATTGCTCTCTTGGAGCTTGTGTTCCAGCAGAAGAAAACAATTAAGGACTTAACGTACAAATATGTGACATTTATAATACAACAGGATAGCTGGTGTTGACAAATAGGATGAGCAGAGGTAAGGCAGGGCAGGGAGAGGGCGTGAGGAAGAGCCGATGGGAGGAGACCTCTCGGAGGACGTGACTATTGAACAGGGACCTGAGTGGAGCCGGGGAGCAGGACATGATGAATGGACCCAGTGTGGATGTCATATGTGTTTAAAGCAGAATTTCCACTGCTTCTCTGGAAGGTCTCCATCACACTTGGAGAAATGGCAGGAATTCTTATTTTGGAAGTGCAATCCGTCAAGATGCTCCCTCTGACACCTCTGAGGAGAGGCTGATGGCATTTTCTTCCCCTGCGAAGGACCGGAAGGATGCACAGTTACTTAACGACTGGACCTTGGAAGGCGGGGACAAGGTGCTCTCGAGGACCCGCAGAGGTTCTCTCGCTGGGGAGGCAGTCTGGAGTTCCACTCCCACTACCTGCCAGCTGTGTGACCTTGGGCGGGTCGCTTAAACTCTCTGAGCCTCAGCTTTCTCATCTGTAAAATGGCAACGATAATGCCCCGTCCCCCGGGGTGATGGAGACTCGGGTGAGATAATACTAGGGAAGCTCTGCCGTGCATCCCGGCACATGGAGGTGCCCTTCCTCCCTCTGCTCCCAGCATCCTTCTCTTGTTCTTGCTGGGAATGTGAGTTAAGGGGCCGAAGGTTGCAGAATGTGAGCCAAATTCTCCAGCACCCCTCTTTGAACACCGGCAGCATACAGACATCCCTGAGCAAAGGCGATGATGCCGTGCTTTGGAGCAGAAGTAGACAAGTGCCACTGCTTGTCTTCTTTCAACATGTGCTGGGCTCGTAAAGGGAACGGTGAGGGGAAAGGCCCTGCAGAGGAGGAAGCAGTCTGAGTGAAGGTGCCGAGTGAGTCAGCGAGTCGGCAGGTGCTCACTGGGACCTCATATCTTCTGGGCGCCCTTTTGGATGCTGGAGGTACCCCGGCAAACTAAACAGAGAGGACGGAAGGGATGTGTTCCCATGGAGCTCACACTGTTTGGGCACTACAGAGGCGTTAGACGCATAAACAGAGAAGGCAGATTTGAGAGTGATGTAGTAGCAGGTAATGGGGAGGCAGCCCCAGGCAAGGCAGGGAGGGAAGGCCTCTGTGAAGGGGAACGATGGTGTTGGGTCAGAATCCTGGGAGGGAGGCAGGCACATCTGGAAAAAGCGGTCCAGGCAGAGGGAACAGCAAGTGCAAAGATCCTGCTGTTTGCTGCTGTGCCGGCGCTAACTCGAGTCCAACTCTTTGCGACCCCATGGACTGCCGCATGCCAGGCTCAAACTCATGTCCATTGAGTCAGTGATGCCATCCAACCGTCTCATCCTCTGTCGCTGCTTTCTCCTACTGCCCTCAATCTTTCCCAGCATCAGGGTCTTTTCCAATGAGTCAGCTCTTCGCTTTAGGTGGCCAGAGTATTGGAGCTTCAGCATCAGTCCTCCCAGTGAATACTGAGGGTTGATTTCCTTGAGGATTAACTGGTTTTGTCTCCTTGCAGTCCACAGGACACTCAAGAGTCTTCTCTAGCACCACAATTCAAAAGCATCAATTCTTTGGCCCTCAGCCTTCTTTATGATCCAACTCTTACATCCATACATGACGACTGGAAAAACTTCAGCTTTGACTGTATGGACCTTGGTGGGCAAAGAAATGTCTCTGCTTTTTAATATCCCATCTGTTTGTCATAGCAAAGCTGTGTGCTGGTGAGGTGGAAAGAAGGCAGATAGATATAAAGAGTGATTGAGGAGGAGAGGCAAAGAAGAAGCTGGAAAGGTGAGCAGAGCCAGACCAGGAGGGGTCTTGCAGGCCACGGAATGGATCTTGCCCTGGATTCTAATGATAGTGCAAACCATTGGAGAGATATGAGCAGGGGAATAACATGGTTTAATCTGTGCTTTGAAAAGACCCGTTCTGGCTGCTCTGGCTGCTGCAGCCGGCTGGGTTGCAATGGACAGTGGTGGCTTGGCCCTGGATGTGGCTGGGAGAAGGTGGCAAGCCTCCGGTTTAGGATGTATTTGGTGATGGCACCACTGGGGCTGCCAAGGGGTTGGGTACGAACACTGAGAGAACCAGAGGAGTCAAGGATGGCTTTGCTGCTTTTCTGCTGAGCACCTGGGAAGGTGCCTGTGGCTGTTTGCCCGGGTAGGGAGCCCAGAGGAGAGGGACTGGGGGGTGGGGTCATTTTAGCATTCGTGTTAGTTATCCCAGCCTTGATGCCAAGCAGGCGTGTGGATTGTATATGTGGAACCAGGGCTGAGTGCTGGAAAGCGATGGAATGGAAAGGTAGAGCCTTCGGATCACCCAGCAGTAGGGAGTAATCAATAGGGGATTAAGGCAGGATGTTCAGGGAACATAGCCCCTGGGAATCATGTGAGTATCAGCCACGAGCTAAATGTCACCTTCTTTCAGGAGAGAGTGGCCAGCTTGACTCTACACAGTTTTCAGGACTTCGATCCGTGTGTCTCTGGTTCTGTGGTATTTGCAGATTCTACTGGGTACACAAGGGCCCACATGTCAGGAAGCCCATAGAGATCCAGGGGTCACTTGAGGACTGCCCCCATCTGGAACCCTGTAGGGTCTATCAGGGGCTTCCCTTGTGGCTCAGCTGGTAAACAATCCGCCTGCAATGTGGGAGACGTGGGTTCCATCCCTGAGTTGGGAAGAACCCCCTGGAGAAGGGAAAGGCTACCCACTCCAGTATTCTGGCCTGGAGAAGTCCATGGACTGTATAGTCCATGGGGTCACAAATAGTCGGACATGACTGAGTGACTTTTTCACTTTCACTTTCAGGCTCTATCAGACCAACAGAAGGGGAGCAAGAAAAGTTGCTAGGGAAAGCCCTGTCTGAATTCAAACCTCCCAGTCCAGTGGGTGAGCTGGATCCCTAGATGCATCCTCCTGCCTTGTGGGGCCTCCTCCAGCCATCAGACCCCTCGGAGGAAATGCCAGGCCAGCCTCACCCCTGCCTGCTGGCCCCCCTCCTCTCCTGTCTCCCCACAGTAGCCTCTGTTCCCCCCACATCTGCGGGCCCCTCCTCCCCACTGCCTCCTCTCACCGTCTCCACCTGACCAGGGCCTGCTTTTCCCTCAACACCAAGCTCACAGCTCCCTTCCCATCAAGTCCCTTTGGCTTACTGACCAGCATCCAGCCATCCCATCCACTGCAGAGGGCCATGACTGAATCTGTCCAGTTTGCTGCCGTGTTCGCAGAGCCCAGCAAGCGGCAGCTTGGCTTGGCCCGTGACCTGCTGGCTTGGATTCCCCGAGCAGCTGCCCTTGGGGTCCCAGCCACAGCTGCCCCGTTCCTGTCCAGTCAGTGTGGAGGGCTTGCTGGCGACCGAGGCTGGTGGCCCTCGCGGCTCCCACCCAGTTCGTGACGTGACACTCTGCTTTCACATTCATGCCGGCCCCTCAGAGTGGAGACAGGAGACCCAGGTGGATCTGAACGCCACCAGAGACGAATCCTGTTCCTCCCATAACTTCCTCCGGCCTCGGTTTTCCTCATCTGTAGATTGGGAATTGCAGGTTCCCTCGCAGCGGGGATTTCACGAGGTCACGTTTGCGAAGCTGCCTGATACTGTCCGTGAAATACGTTGAACACAACCTGTATCTTTTGTAGTCAGTCACCTGCAGTGAGAAATGCCTGGGGACTTCCCTGGTGGTCCAGTGGCTAAGACTTCTTGCTCCCAGTGCAGGGGGCCCAGGTTCAATCCTGGGTCAGGGAACTAGATCCCACATGCCACAGCTAAAGATCCCGCATGCTGCAACTAAGACCCAGCACAATCAATATTTAAAAAAAAAAAGAAAAGAAAAGAAATGCCTGGATAAGAGGTGGAACAGGAGCTTACAATCTCAGAATCTCTCACTGCAAAGAATTGAATATTCTCAGACTGGGAACAAACAGGGTCAAGGAGCCACGGTCTCTTTCAGGCGGCTTCTGGACGTGCTGTGGTGCAGACTCAGCACACCGTCGGCATTGCTATGGGAGTCCAGGAGGTGCTGAAGGAAATGGTTCGTTAGTGGGTAGACTCTCCTCTATGTGTGGTTCCTTGCACACTTGCACGTCAGTGTTTCATTGCAACCCCAAGCACCGATCAAACTGCAGTCCTCTCGGCCATGGGGCTGAGAGTGACGGGACCCAGATGTCCCCTGCTTCTCGTGGGGCTGCAAGACGCCCCACAGTCTTGATCTCATCAGGTGCTCCTTTGGTCCAGTAGACTGGCAAACCAAGGAGATGAGAAGAAACACACAAGAACCGTCTGAAAAAGAAGAAAATAGACGAAGCGTGCGCTTCGCTTAAAAACAAGCAGGTTTGCTGGAGATTGGGAGCCTGTCACAGACAGCAAAGCAAAGCTGGTTTTTACCACTGTTCACTAAACATTTATGAAATATCTACCATGTGCCTGGCACGGTGGCCCGACAGAACTGCCAGATTAAGTGATGCAAGGGGCACTGTTCATAGGAAGGCAGTGAGGGGCTGTGCGGCGGCTTCCCCACGGCTCCCTGAGCCGCTGTTCCGCCCTAGTGCTGTCCACGCAGCGTCTGTAACCATGAGCCCTGCAGGCCTTCACATGGGTCCCTGCATCGCAGCCGCTCTCCTCATGGCCCGTCACACTCCACACCCCACGCTCCTGTTGGTTCTTCAATCACCAGGCTCCACGCTCCCTCTGCCTTCATCACTCTTCCCCAGACCTTACAGGACAGATTCCTCCTCCTCATTCCATTTGCATCACGAACATCACCTCCTCCAAGAAGCCCTCCCCCACTATCCTAATACCCTCACCCTCCATGTACACAGGGGTCCCATTTTCCCCTTTGACTTTCTCCAAAGTACATAGAATCCCTCGGAATGATCTCATTGGCGTATTTATTCATCTCCACGTTCATTATCTGTCTCTCTCCTGGAAAGTGAGCCCCAGGAGTGAGGACCCATCCCCGTGTCCACAGGGCAGTAGGTATCCCTATGTATTTGCTGAATGAAACAAGATGCAGAATCTGTCTGAGGACCCCCCCAACCCAAGTCCACAGATGAGCAAGCAGACCGACAGGTGTCAACTTGGATGTTTGATTGACAGTCCACAAATTCTCTTTCCCACTTTCAGCCCCCTGGATACCCATAGCAGCTCCTACAGCAACTCTGGAGCCTAGCTCCCGGAGAAAATAGTGACCCCAAAAACAGAGGATTTCTCCCCGGACCTGGTTGCAGCTTTGGAATGAGGAAGGTATTTTTAAATGTTCTTGCAAGTGCCAGTGTGTCTTGTTAAAAATAAGGTTTGTGTTCATTGAAATGCCGTTCAGGCTCGCCATTCTGCGGCAGTGTTTAAATTAACCACATCAGGCACTGTGAATTCTGAACAGCCCGTGAATCATTTGGGGGCGAAAAAATTGGGAGTTGATATTTGCTGAAGCCAGATCTTCTTTATGTCCTGTGTTTACCTAGCGAACCTTTCTGTAGCGCTCACTCTGTGCCAGGCACTGTTTGGTGTGCTCTGCGAATAACAGTGCTTTTACCCTTTCCACTAGCCCATGGCGTTCCCCATTTTACAGTTGAGAAAGTCAAGTCACATAGTTCACTTGCTCGCCCAAGTCCACATGACTCATGCCTTTGGGGAGTTTTCGCCAACATTTTGGCCACAAGGAAAACCTTGCTTATAACCCGCCCTGCCGAAAGGTACCCGGCTTTCGCTTCTGCCCTTTTTAGGAAATCCGGAATCCTCACAATGCCTAGGTATGGAATTTGCTGCAGCGTGTCTCCTTCTCCTGCGGACTTGGCAGCCTTTTGGGGCCCGGCAGACAGATAAGCATCATTTCAAGAGTGTCTTTCTGTAGTTCCCCAGTACCCCGGCTCTGGGCCAAGCTTCCCCAGCTGGCTCGTGCCCTGCCTTGTCCCACTTAGCTGGCCCACCCTTCCATATTTCCTCCCCCCATCCGGCTAACTCTCCTCTCCCTGAATGACTCAGGCAGATCCTGCTGCTTCCAAGGGCCTTCTGGGCTGCTCTGGCCTCGTTTACCCTCATCTACAGAACTTCTCCTGGGCTTGTGTTACCTGCTTGCATCTTGCAAACTAGACTCCCTGTGTGAGTCTCACTGTGTGAGATCTGCTTGTTGTTCAGTCGCTAAGTTGTGTCTTGACTCTTTGCGACCCCGTGAACTGCAGCACACCAGGCTTCCCTGTCCTTCACTGTCTCCCTGAGTTTGCTCCAACTCATGTCCATTGAGTCAGTGATGCCATCCAACCATCTCACCCTGTTTGTATTAATAATTAGTCTGTTCCTGGACTCTGGGACATTGGTGGATTCAAATCCCAGTACTGCCACCTACTGGATACCCAACCTTGGACAAGACCCTTCATCCCTGAGCCTCAGTTTCCATATCCATAAAATGGGCATAAAAGTGGTAGAGCTGTTGTGAAGATGCAACAAAAGATTATGTGTAAGATCTGCACTTAATCTGTGTCAGAGTTCAGCAAACTTTCTCTGCAAAGAGCCAGGTAGTAGATATTCTAGGCTTTGTAGTCAGTTTCAGCAGCAGCCTTTCAACTCTGGTGTTTTAGTGTGTAAACAGCCATAGACAAAGGAGAGTAACTGTGTTCAATTAAAACTTGATTTACAAAAACAGACGGCAGCCAGATTTAACCCGTGACCTGGGGTTGGTCCACACCTGGTCTTCGGAGTGGCACTCTTATCTCTGAAATGCTATAAAGGTCAGAAAAGAGAAGGCTGTGACTTTCCTCCCAGGCATGAAAGTTTTGGCCGAGAGCAATGCATGAGAGCAGACAGACAGGAAAGGGGTGGCTGGGAGGAGGCGCCGTGGACCGGGCTGAGGCCCACAGACAGAAGCGCAGGGTGGAGGGAGGAGGCTCCTTGTGCAGGGGTAAAGTGAGAGGAGGCCTGGCCAGCCAACCTCGAATGCCATGTGCGCTCACAGAATCACCGACTTCCTGTGTAAGAACTATTTCCTGGACACCCACTGTGTGCCACACACTGTGCTGTATGGCTATGCCGCAGGAGAACAAGACACACAGAAACCCCTGCCCTCACAAAAGCTTCGGTTCCTCCAAAGGAGGGAAACTGAGGCCCGAAACTCCTCCCAGGAGCCCGTAGCCGGTAAGTGTCCTTTCGCATGAAGTGCATTTCCAGGGTTACTGCTGCTGCAGTGGGGTAAGCACAGGATTTAGGGTCTCTGCCTGGACTCAAGCCTCACTGCCCACCCCCGGCCCGCCCCCTCGCTTCTGTGAGGCCCGTAGTCTGTGCTTCCCGCCACTGACCCAGGATGCTGGGACCTGGGACCATCCTCACTGTTAGAGCCTTCGGGTTGTGGCTGTGTGAGCCTCCCTGGGCCTCTCTGTGACCAGGGCAGCCAGAGCTCCCACGTGTCAGGGGGGTGTTAGTGACGTCATTAAGCTTGATGGGTTGATGTCTACCACATCCCTGGAGGGGCTGGGGAAGGGAAGCAGTTTGGGGCAGACTTTCTAGGTCCAAGCCTTTTTTGTGGCTGTGGAGTATTCCCCACGGGCAATACTATTCTCCCAGGGCAGACAGAGACCACCCCTGTCCCGGCCACCCAGTGGCAGACCCTGTTCTGGGCACCTTTGTAGCCTCATCCCCGTGAGTGAGCTATGAGCCCTCCTTGTTCCCCCTTTACAGAGCAAGAAACCATAGCCTGCAAGGAGCCTGACTCCCCACAGTGGCCACTGATTGTGAATCCCCCAGCAACTGCACATCCTGTCCTTTAGCCTTGTCCTCAGAACACTCCCGTGATGGAGGAATCCCCCGCCCCCCGCCACATCTCTCACATGCTCTCTCTCTCTTTCCCCCACTGAGTAGAACTACATCATAAAGTGAGCAAATCTGAAGTGCGCAGTGGATAAACTTTTCCCTCTGTTTATGCCTGTGTGACTGCAGCCCAGATCCAGCACGTTTCCGGGTCCCTGGGCAGCTCCCGCCTGCCCTTTCGTTGCTGAACCCGGAGGTACCCACTGTTTTGACTTTTATCACTAAGGATCACTTCCACTTACGCTTGAAGCTTCGATCAGTAGAATCCCTTGGGGTGTTCGTCTTGATTGGCTTCTTTCACCAGCATGTCTGTGAGATTCTTCATGTTGTCATGCATGGGGGTGGGGCTTCTTTTTCAGGGCTGTCTAATAGTCCTCTGTAGGAGTCCATTATAGGAGGTTTGTCTGTCCTCCTGTGGGTAGGCATATAGCGTATTTGTTATTTAAGTTTATTATGAATTAGATCTCTATGAATATTCAAGTCTGCATATGGACGTGTATTTTCATTTCCCTCATTCAGAGTGGGATTTGGGAGTCGCAGGGTAGGTATAGGTTTAACTTTCCTAGAAACTGTCAACCCTTGTCTCCAGAAAGCCTGTCCTATTTCATGCTCCCACCAGCAACATCGGAGAGTTTTCCTGTGGCTCCATGTTCTCATCAGCACTTGGTAAAATCTGCCACTTTCCTTTTAACTGTTCTGGTAGGTGTGCCACCATACCCATTTCCTGGAAGCAGAAACTGAGGCTCACACATGCTGAGCCCTTTGCCCCAGACCGCATGGCTACTGACACTGGAACAGAGACTGGGGTTCTGTGAGATTCTGGAATTGTGTCACAGCCCAGGGTTCAAGGCGTAGAGCATGGGATAGAGTGAGAAGAGAGGAGGCATTTGAATAAGTGTTTTCTGAACGTGAAGTGGATGATTGAAAACCAGAACGCTCATCAGTGATAGCAATGGGCCCAACTGGTGCTCTTGCCCAGTGGCACAGTGCCCTGGGTCCGCACCAGCCACCCCAGGGAGAACCCGGGCTCCCTGGTAACTCCACTCGTCCCCACCACGCCACTGGGAGCGCGTCCCCACGAGCTTGCCAGGACAGGCTGTTCTTTTGCAAGCTGGCAGGACACAGTCTGCATTCTGCAGCCCCGGCTCTCTCGGAATCCGCGTCCCAGGGGCTCTACTGTCCCCAAAGGCACTGATTGCTCCTCTCAGGAAAACATCCCATTCCAAGGTCAGGGGATTAATGAGCATGCCTGGGCCACTGGAGACTCCGGGTCGGCTCTGGCCCGGCCGTGGGTTTCTAGCACCCTGTGTTCCCCTGGGTGTGCCTTGGAAACTAAGGCTGGGGCCTGAGACACCAGAAGTCTGAGATCCTAGGTCAGCTTCGCTCCTGTCTTGCTGGGTGACGTCGGGTAAGGCGCCCTTCCTCTCTGAGCCTCATCACCGTGCATAAAGTGGAGAGACTGACTAAGAAGTCGGAGAGGCTGGGCTGGTGTCTGGGTCTCGAAGGCCTATGTCAGGGTTTCCTGTGGCAACTTGGTGGCTTTGACACATTTGTTTATCACTCAACTCAGTGCTTCTCAAGCTCTAATATGCGTATGATACTCCTGGGGATTTTGTTAAATGCAGATTCTGATTCAGTGGGTTTGTTCTGAGCACCTGGATTTTCTCTCAAGCTCCCAACTGATGGTGCCTGCTGGTCTGAGGACCACACTTTGAGTAGCAAGAGCCCAGGAACTTCTCTCCCATCCATGTGTTTCTTTAAATCATGCTTTTTAAAAAACTTAGATTTCTCCTAAGCAGTAACATATATGAACCACTGGTTTGAGATACCAGGCATATCTTTTGCCAAACACACAATAAAATGAACATGTTGCGTGCTCAGTTGCCTCAGTCGTATCCAACACTTTGTGACCCCATGAACCAGAGCCTGCCAGGCTCCTCTGTCCATGGGATTCTCCAGGCAAGAATACTGGAGTGGGCTGCCGCAAGCCTCCTCCAAGGGATCTTCCCGACCCAGGAATCGAGTACGCGTCTCCTACACTGCAGGTGGGTTCTTTATGGCTGAGCCACCAGGGAAGCGCTAAAATGAACATGTTAACTGTTGGTATAAATATGGCAACCCTCCCCTACCCTGCTGAGACCTGTTTATTTTTTTTAAATGAATATCATAAGTTTTGTCAGGTTCCTTATGCTTATGACCTAATTTAACCTTTAAAACATTATGAAAAGTAGATATTGTTTTAAAATATCTTTCCTCTTTGTTATCCAAGTAGTATAGGTATAATGAAACTAAAGACCAGTTTGAAATTAGAGATAAGGAAAAAAAGAAAATATAAATCACCCCCAAATTTCACTCATATCTCAAATGGGAAATTGAGGCACACCCCCACACTGACTCATCTAAGGCCACACAGTGGGCACGCCCCAGGGCTGGGGTTTCCACTGGGCCTGTCTGGTGGTTTTCTGTGATCCCACACTGAGGTAATAAATCAACATTATAGAAATTTTTTAAATAGAAGAAAAAATAAGACCACGATTGTATTTTGCGTGCCCCTCTGGCCTTTTCCTTATTCTATTATTATATGGATAGAATTATGAAGTATGACCAGTTGTTTTTCTCTGATTCATTTCTCAGTGTTCTCATCTGTGAAGTGGGGATGATAATGGAGCGGACTCCGCAGAGTTGGGTTGGGGGAGGAATGGTGTCCTGCAGGCGGAGCATGGGGCCCAGTACCTAGTAAGTCGGGTGCAAATGCCCTTCTGCTGTGGACGTTACAACCGTGATTCTAAACCACCGCATCCTAGAACATCAAGTCCATCTACTCTGATGTCTGTGTTGCTGGGCAACAGGGGGTTTGTAATATTTTGTTTTAAATAACTCAGTGATGAGCTAGGTTATGGCCACCTGTTACATTCTGTGGCTGCTTCCAATATCCAGTGGAAGAGATGCTGTATACCAAGGTTGAGGAAGAGAAACGTGAACATTTATTGATCACCAGTGGTGTACCTAGTTTTAGGTTGGGTACATTTACCCCTGTCTCCTTTAATTTTCGTGATTCTGTGAAATTTATTATACCCGTTTTACAGATGAGTAAAACTGAGACTCAGGCAGAAAAAATAATGCAAAGAAAATGACCTGCTCTCTGTTAGCTAAGAATCTTGATTAAGTATAGTGCCTCTTTTCTTAATATGGCACTTTTAATTTTTTAATTTTTTGGTTAAAATTTATTTATTTACTTGGCTGTGTTGGGTCTTAGTTGCAGCATACTGGATCTTTGTTGCATCATGCAGGATCTTTCATTGTGGCACCCGAGCTTAGTTGCCCTGCAGCATGTGGGATCTTAGTTCCCCAACCAGGGATCAAACCCATGTGCCCTGCATTACAAGGTGGATTCTTAACCACCAGACCACCAAGGAAGTTCCAATATGGCACCCTTTAAAAACAAAAATGTATTCCTTCTCATCTGTGTCAAAACTCATACTGAACAATGAGTTCTGGATTGCAAAAAAGGATTTATTTTGGCACCCATCTATAAGTCTTTGTCCACAAGTTAAATAAACACAAACGAGTGCTATTAATACCAGCATAGCACTTTTAAAACAAAGCAAACACACAAACCCCTTGCAAGCCTTGGCATGCTAAGTTGCTTCAGTCATGTCCGACTCTTTGCAACCTTAGGGACTGCAGCTTGCCACGCTCCTCTGTCCATGGGATTCTCCAGGCAAGAATACAGGAGTGGGTTGCCTTGCCTTCCTCCTCCAGGGGATCTTCCCAACCCAGTAACTGAACCCACATCACTTATGTGTCCTACACTGGCAGGTGGGTTCTTTACCACTTGTGCTTTCTGGGAAACCCAAGGAAACAAACTCCACGTGCCTTCTATCATCTCTTTGGGAGTAAATCTAGGGATGGTTCACCTCTTAACCTTCTCCCTTCCTAGGACAGGCTGGAGAGGACCTAGGGGCAGGGAGGGGGCTCAGTTATGAAAGCCTCCAGAGACAGTGGTAACCACTGTTGGAGGGAGAGGTGGGCGGTAGGGACGTGAGGAGGCCAGGGTGGCTGTGGGTCTTGCATTTGGGAACCCAGGCTCTCTTCTCACCTCTGCACCCCTCTCTCTGTGACTTTGAAAGTGAAAGAAAGTGACAGTGTTAGTTGCTCAGTCATGTCTGACTCTTTGCAGCCCCGTGAACTGTGTAGCCCACCAGGCTCCTCCGTCCATGGGATTCTCCAGGCAAGAATACTGGAGTGGGTACCCATTCCCTTCTCCAGGGAATCTTCTTGACTCAGGGATCGAACCCAGGTTCTCCTGCATTGCAAGCAGATTCTTAACCATCTGAGCCACCCTGTATGACCTTGGACGAGCCCATTGGCCTCTCTGGGCCTCAGTTTCCCCACCTTCTCAGTTATCCTGCAAGGGATCTTTAGCTCTGACAATTGATGAAGTCTTTAACAATAAGTTGAAGCAAAGTATGTTCAGTTGTTTTCCTTTCTGTGTTCTCAGTTAATAAGAACATAGAGAGCGTGGGATGAGGCCTCCATCAGGAGCTTTCATCTGTATTCCGTGTATCTGTGGGGTGTAGGGTGTGTTCTGCAATAAACAGAATCCCATTCAAAGGAAAGAGAGGGGTCTTGCTCCTGCTTGGTGCTTCTCAGGGTCTCCCGGAAGCCCTGGTCCCTGTGATGATGTGTGGTCTCTCTCCTCCCTCATCCCTAGAGGTGAAAACAGCAGACGATTCCTAGACTCCGTCCCCAGTGGGCTGTGTGCACCATCTGCCCGCACACGAGACCTTTTCCTCTCAGGGAACAGTGCAAGCTGGTCGCATGCTCAGCTCAAAGTCAAAATGTTAACAGCAGTGGCTGGAAGAGCTGGCGTTTCCCGGCATGCTCTGCACCAGGCGTGGTGCTGGGTTCCCCACACAGCCCCTCCTCTTGCCCTCTGGGGGAGAGGCAGCTGTCATGCCCCTTTTGCAGGGCAGCAACTAGGTCCAGCGGAGAAGGCAATGGCACCCCACTCCAGTACTCCTGCCTGGAAAATCCATGGACGGAGGAGCCTGGTAGGCTGCAGTCCATGGGGTCGCTAAGAGTCGGACACGACTGAGCGACTTCACTTTCACTTTTCTCTTTCATGCATTGGAAAAGGAAATGGCAACCCACTCCAGTATTCTTGCCTGGAGAATCCCAGGGACGGGGGAGCCTGGTGGGCTGCCATCTATGGCGTCGCGTAGAGTCAGACACGACTGAAGCGACTTAGCAGCAGCAGCAGCAGTGACTAGGTCCAGAGGGGCCAGCACTTGCCAGGCCCCAGACCCTGAATCCGGCAGTCCGGTTCCAGAGCCAGTGCCCTTGGCCACCTGGCTAGATGCATGAGACTCAGAAGGGGCCACAGGGCTGTCCAGGGTGGTGGGAAGGCTGCCCAGAGCTGGAGCATGTGAGCTGTGCCCTTAAGTGGGTGTCTACCACAGCCTGGAGGGGAGGAAGAGCCGACGACGCCATGGTGGCTGGAACTCGGCAGTCTCAGGGAGCAGGGGTGGCTGGAGGCACCTGGGAAGTGTGTTGAAGGCGCAGGTTGGGCTGGGAGTGGTGTTAGAGGCCATATTAGAAAGGCGTGTTAAGTCAGGAGAAGAAAAGGTCTATTTGGGGTAAACTCCTGGCCTGGTTTGCTCTGAGAATGCCCGCAGCCAGGCAGAAGACTGGATGATTCTGCTCTCAGGAAACTCAGCACCCTCCAAAGAAACAGCCCCAGATGCTGCCATGCCAGGGCCTCCCAGCGCACAGCCCACCTTCAGTGAAGCCCACTCTCCAGTTCACCCCACCCCACAGAGCGCCCTGTCAACTCTTTGTGCTTCTCCCCTAAATGGGAATAGACCTCCAGGCTCAGCAGGCATCTGAAGGGAGCAGGGACCAAAACGGAGAGCAAAGAAACCAAGAGGCAATAGAGACGGTGCAGGAAGCAGAAGATAACTGCCAGGATCCGTTGTGATTAACATCTCGGAGAGGCAAATGCTGCGTCTATGAAACGCAGAGGCAAGAGAAGGACCATTTGGAGGACAAAAAGGACCCTTGGAAACCTGCTTCCAAAGTTGCAGGAAAGAATATTTCAGTGGGATTTGAAATGGGAAGAAACAGGCAGAGTCTGGCTGCTGCATGGATGTTGAGGGAAGGGCTGGTAAGAACAGAAGAGGCTTCTGAGCTTGACCAGGTAGGGCTGGGCAGAGCCCATGTTTGCTGAGCAGTTCACCGAGGAAAAGCTGGTTGTGGGAGGACAATCACAAATTCATTTTGTTCATTTCTTTGGCCACCCCACTCAGCTTGCTGGATCTCAGTCCCCCAACCAGCGATTGAACCCCCGGCCATGGCAGTGAAAGCCTGGAATTGTAACCACTAGGCCATCAGGGAACTCCCACAGATTCATTTTAGACGAGTTGGGCTGGAGGGAGATCCAACAGCAAGCAGCAGAGGGTTGAAACCCAGCGCGAGGAAGCCGTTGCTGTCAGAGTTTGGAGCATGGCCCCTCGTGGTGCGTCTCTACCTCAGCCAGCTCTTTTCTTTTTTTAAAAAAATTTTTTGACATGTACACACTGCTATTTATTTATATTTTTGGCTGTGCTGAGTCTTCATTGCTGCACGTGGGCTTCCTCTAGTTGCAGAGACCAGGGGCAACTCTCTAGCTGCAGAGACCAGGGGTGACTCTCTAGCTGCAGTGACCAGGGGCAACTCTCTCGTTGCAGAGACCAGGGGCAACTCTCTAGCTGCAGAGACCAGGGGCAACTCTCTAGCTGCAGAGACCAGGGGCGACTCTCTAGCTGCAGAGACCAGGGGCGACTCTCTAGTTGCAGTGACCAGGGGCTTCCTCTAGCTGCAGAGACCAGGGGCGACTCTCTAGCTGCAGAGACCAGGGGCGACTCTCTAGTTGCAGTGACCAGGGGCTTCCTCTAGCTGCAGAGACCAGGGGCGACTCTCTAGCTGCAGAGACCAGGGGCGACTCTCTAGCTGCAGAGACCAGGGGCGACTCTCTAGCTGCAGAGACCAGGGGCGACTCTCTAGTTGCAGTGGCCAGGGGCTTCCTCTAGTTGCAGTGCACGGGTTTCTCATCGCGGTGGCCTCTGTTTCAGAGCACAGGCTCTAGGCGGGCGGGCTTCAGTAGCTGCAGCGCAGAGGCTCCATTAGTTGTGGCTCGTGGGCTCTAGAGTGGGGGCTCAGTGGTCGTAGAGCGTGGGCTTAGCTGTGCTGCAACGTGTGGGATCTTCTCGGACCAGAGAGCGAACCCGTGTTCCCTCCATTGGCAGGCGGATTCTTATCCACTGTACCACCAGGGAAGTCCAGCCAGCTCTTTTCAAAAGCAAATCCCCAACCTTGCCTCTGAGATGCTGGTTAACAATAGGGATTCCCAGGTTTGCCAGGTCAAACCCCGGAGGGTGGGAATGTGTATTTCAACAGGCTCCCCTGGGAGTCTGATGGAGACCGACGCTTGAGAACCGCTGGTCTCTGGAGCGGGCGGTAGACTGGGACACAGGGAAGAAACGGAGAAGTCAGGATGAAGAGAGTGAAGAGGAAGCAGAAGTAGCTTTAAACCCGGGGGGACACTCACGCGGCACACTCTGCCATCCCAGTGCAGTGAGGCTATCACTCATTCCGAAATAGCAGCAGCCCTTGAGTGTTCAGTAGCAGAATCACTGACTCAGGAAGCAGTTCACATAGACATTCAATCAATTATTCATCGCATTACTGATATGTAGCAGTAATCAAATTGGCCTTTTAATATGTATATTTTTTCTTTTAATTAACCCTGTCCAAAACTGGAGTAAAGCTCCCAAGCAGAAATATATTTGGCTTAATTAAAAAAAGAAGGCGGAGAGGGAAAAAATATTATCTCCTTACCACGTGTTAAGGGAACCCAAAGGCAGGACTTGCTCTGTGCGCTGTCTTGTGTTTGTGGTTTGAGCTGCACCAGGAAGCCCCAGATCCTGTCTGCAGGTGCCTGAGAGTGCACAGTTAGTGGTTAGATGAAGGTTTATTGTGTCCCCGTCTGTGGCAGAACAGAAAGAGCACTGGACTTGGAGTCAAGACCTCCAGATTCCAATCTTAGATCCGCCACCGAGTTCCTGAGTGACCTCAGAGTTGCCTCTCTGCGTCTCGCCTTCTCCCCACGAGGGGACTGAGTGAGACACTGCCCAACAGTCTTCCAGCTCTGACTGTGTTCTCCTTATCACATGACCACTGCAAATGCCCCTTCAGCCTGTTAGTATGAATGAGTTTATGCCTCTTCCTTTAAGAAGTGAAGAGAGGTCAGTCACTCCAGAGTCACTTCCCCGAGGGCTTCATTGATCATCCTTGCACTGTGGTTAGAGTGTGCAGTTCCACCACACACCTCCTCTTGCCTTCTAATAACTGCTAACATTTATCAGGCACTTCTTATGTGGAAGGGACTAAATGCTGTTGTTTTTTTTTTAAAAAAACATGGTAAAATTTGTTGTTGTCCAGCCGCTAAGTTGTGTCCGAGTCTTTGCAACCCTGTGGACTGCAGCATGGCAGTCTTCCCTGTCCTTCATCATCTCCTGGAGTTTGCTCAAACTTATGTCCATTGAGCTGGTGATGCCATCCATCCGTTTCGTCCTCTGCCACTCCCTTCCCCTGCCCTCAATGTTTCCCAGCATCAGGGTCCTTTCCAATGAGTCGGCTCTTTGCATCAGGTGGCCAGGGTATTAGAGCTTCAGCTTCAACATCAGTCCTTCCAATGAATATTCAGGGCTGCTTTCCTTTAGGATTGACTGGACTGATCTCCTTGCAGTCAGTCCAGGGGACTCTCAAGAGTCTTCTCCAACACCACAATTCAAAAGCATCAATTCCTTGGGGCTCAGCCTTCTTTACGGTCCAACTCTCACATCCATACATCCGTGGTAAGATATACATAATGTCAGGTTTACCATATTAACCGTATGTGCAGTTCAGTGGCATTAAATATACATTCATCCATAGGTATCCACGGGGGACTGGCTACAAGACCTACCTTGGATACCAAAATCCGTATCATTTGCCCACCTTATCTGTGTTGCACATCTACAGATTCAACCAAGATTCGATCATGGACATAGTACTATATTTATTGAAAGAAATAAGGGTATAAGTGGACCCATGCAGTTCCAGCATGCTCACCCAGTGTTGTGCAAGCATCACCATCATCCATCTCTAGAAATTTTCATTTTCCCAGACTGAAATTATTGTCTAAGAGCTTTAAGTGGATTATTTTTTTTGAATCCTCTCTACAACTCCGAGAGAATGGGTCTGTTATTATCCCAATGTATCAGTGAAACATGGCCGGAGTAATGCTATGTAACAAACAACCCCAATACCTCAGGCAGATGCAACAATAAGCACTTCTTTAGCTCACAAGTCTCTACGTGGTCCAGGAGTTGGCTGATCCAAGCTGGCTCCGTTTGTGTCCGAGCCTCTGCGTGGAGCCAGCAAACTCATTGAAGGGAATGTTCTTCTCAGGATGATAGCAGAGGCCCAAGGGGGCAGATAGAAGCCTGCAAAAGCTTTTAAGATCTAGATTCCAACTGGCACCCTTCAGTCCATTGGCCAAAGCAAGTCACATGGCCGGATGTGAAGCCCCAGGGCGAGCGGTTTGACTGCACTCCTTAAATGAGAGTAATTTGCAAAGTCAGTTAACAAAAGCTATGGATCCAGGGCAAGCTCCAGATGTATGGAAAGACTAACATGGAAACTTACAGTACCACAGGTAAAATAGATAGCCAACAGGAATTTGCTGTGTGACTCGGGAAACTCAAATGGGCTCGGATCAACCTAGAGGGGTGAGATGGGGAGGGAGATGGGAGGGAGGTTCAAAAGGTAGGGGATGTATGAATACCTATGGCTGATCCATGTTGAGGTTTGACAGAAAACAACAAAAATCTGTAAAGCAATTATTCTTCAATAAAAAACAAATAAATTTTAAAAATTATACCCAAGTTAAAAAAAAAAAAAAGAATACAGGCCAGTGATACCACCTTTCAGAGCTCCATTGCAGAGGCTACTAACTCCTACCTCACGGGTCATTTAAGGAGTCAGCCAGGAGGCCCTGGAGGCGTCATGTAGGGAACCCCACTGGGTGCAGAGGAGGAGACCGACACTTCTTTTAGGCAAGAGTCATCCAGGGTACATTTAAATAAGGGTGCCCCCACCACAGTGGTTTCAGCTTTCTTCAACAGTTTACAACTCCATCCAAAGCTCTTAACTTGGCATTCAGTGCTGGGAGCTGGACTTGAAGGGCCCGGCCAAGTTTCTCTGGCTCTCCTACCCCTGAGTTCAAGCTTTGGCTAGACTGTTTGCCACACACCCATGTCTGTGCCTCCGTTCATGTGGAAGGCTTCATGGAATCCACCCGGGTCCAGGGCAGGGTCCTCTCCTCCAGGCTGTCTGCACTGGGGGCTCCAGGTGGAGAGCTGGCTTCCCCTGGCCTTGAGTGGCATGGTCTCTCACATCCCATGGGACACCTGCCCCAGCTCTGGTACCCCTGCTGAAGATTCTGTCCCTGGCACCACTGGGCAGTCCTCTTGCCTCAGGCAAGGGTCTTCCCCAGCTTCTGCCCTTCTCAGGGACCTGGGGAACCCCATGGGATTGACACTGACTGTGGGCACCAAGTCAGTCTTGGCAATAGCCTCCTCACCTTCACCTGGGTAACCACAGTACAGAACTTCCAGACACCTCCGCTTCTCAACACCACCTCCCCCCTCACCCCACCCGAGTTTCAGACCAATCTCTTAGAGCAAGTGAAACATGGAGAAATTCCTCTCTTTTCATTTGGGGCCTGAGATATACAAAAAGGATGAAGTAGGCCAGCTCGCTGACCCAGAATGTTATATTTAAACTCAGCCTTGCGTATGTGTTTCAGTAATGACAGGGAGAATTTATCTTCATTAAGCACCCAGGAGCAGGGTGGGCTCCAGTGGGCCAAGTGGGCCTCTCTGGGCATAGCTGAGGGAGGGTCTTTCAGGCCTGGGTCAAGGTGGCAGATGTGTTGCATCCTGAGAAGTTGTGGGAAAAGCCAGCTGTCCTTGGAGGGGCAGCAAGCCCTTAGCTCCCAGCCAGTGGCACATTAGGCTGGGCTCCAGTGGGGCTGACTTGGGCCAGTTGGTGGCTCAACACCCCGGGGTTTCCATGCAACTCCCTTCACCAAGAAGCAGCCTCTGTGTTCACATAATCTTGGCCAGAGAAAATAAGGAAACTACCTTCTTCCCCTTGCCTGCAACATGGGAGGAAATCAGTTGGGATAGTTGACAACTATTTCATTGGTTCAGGTGCAACAACTAGGATCCATTACAGCTCCAGCCCAGCCTTCTGGGAAGACACTGGTTTCTTAAAATCCCAAACAATGGCCCAAGCTGACCTCATGGCTAGGCAGAGTGGGTGGTCCCTTAGTGATGGGGCTTGAGGGCTGCCGGGAAGCTCCCCCTGCAGCTCACCCCACCCATCCACCAAACTGCTGCTGCCTGCAGTTCCAGCATTAGTACTTTAGTCATCAAATCATAAAGTGTTATATATGTTAGCCTTGGAACCTGTCCAATTCAACCTGGCTCAGAGTACTTTTAGAGGATACCTGAAGAGAGCCTGTATTTTAGAGTGACTTCATGGCTGAGCAGGGTTCAAGTCCAGGTGGTGAGACTCTCTGTCCAGTGTGAAATTCTACATGCCCATGTATCTCGGACTTTCCTAGGCATCACAGTCTACCAAGGATTTTGCTGAAAATGGATATTCTAGGTCACTTGGTCTGGGGTATGGCTTGAAATCCTCCATTTCTGAAAGCTCCCTCAGTTCAGTCCTCATGACAGTCCTGGGAGAGATGTTATCCCCATTTGATAGATGGGAAAATTGAGGGTCAGAGAGGTGGGTAATATGGCATGCAGAATAATAACCCACCCCCTTGCCTTGGATGTCAGCACTCTAATCCTGGGAACTGGTGAATGAGTTACCTTCTGTGGCCCGAGGAGACTTTTCTGCTGTGATTAAGGATAAGGACTTTTAGGTGGGAGATTAACCTGGATTATCCAAGTGAGCCCAGTCTAATCATGGGAGTTCTTAAAAGCAGAGAACTGCTTTCTTATCTGGTCAGAGATCTGTGGTAATGAAAAGGAGGTCAGAGAGATGTGATGTTTGCTGGCTTTGAAGATGGAGGAAGTGGGCATTGGCCAAGAAATGTAGACTGCCTCTAGAAGCTGGAAAAAGGCAAGAAAATAGATGCTCCCCTAGAGCCTCTAGAGAAGAAAGCAGCCTGGCTAACACATTAGTTTCAGCCCAGTGAGCCCTGTGTTGGAGTTCTGACCTATAGAATTGTGAGATAATGCCTCTGTGTTGTTTGAAGCCTCTACGTTTGTGGCGATTTCTTATGACAGCAACAGTTAGAAAAAATGCAGACTTTGGTGCCCAGAGTGGGTTGTTGCTTTAAAAAATACCTAAAAATGTGGAGTGGTTTTGGAAGTGGGCAGTGGGCAGAGGCTGGAAGAGTTTTGAGACATTTGATAGAGAGAGGAAAAAAAATGTAGTTTGCCTACACTCTACTGTTAGTAGAATTATGATTATTAACAACTTAATTAGTGTTGACCCAGAGGAAAAAAGGATCATATTATTGGAAACTGGAAGAAACGGGATCCTTGTCGGGGGGACAGAAATCTTAGAAGGACTATATCCTGCAGTTTTGCGGGAAACAGAACTTATAAATGATGAGCTTAGATATTTAGCTGACATTTCCAGGCCAGTGTAGAAGGTATGGTTGGCAGGGATCTTCCTGTTGCTTATGGAAAACTGTGAGCAGAAACAGATGAACTTGACAGAAGAACTGTTAAACAGAAAGAAAGAAGGACTTGATAATTGTGGAGTTCTCTGCCAGTCTTACTGGGAAAAGACGCTAAAATTGCGAGGTTCCCTGTCAGGAAATCATGCTCCAGAGAACAGGCTTTGTGTGCAGCTGTACAACTTTCTGCTAATACCTTAGAAAGACCAAAAGTTCAAAGTGTTCAGTCACACAAAAGGCTCTTTGAAGAGATTAAGGGTGTGAGTCACAGATCCCTTCAATCAAACCCAAGAGTATCTCAGAAGCTTAAGGGTGTGTGTTTCCTAAGCCATCTCAGCAAATGCCAAAAATAAGGGAGGGATTTTCTAGGAAAGACATGTTGAAGAGCCTCTTGTCTAATGGAGTGAATTCCCATGACATACAAAGGAGACCCATGGGGTTACTGAGAACGTTATACCAGCAGAAACACTGCCAGATTGGACTGAAAGAGAATATGAAATGAAAGCAGGCTGTCAGATGCCCAGAAGTCTACTGACAAGACCCAGGCTGATAAAAGTGCTTATCTGCAAATACCTGCTACCTTGCATGAGAAGGGAAGGATGACTCAGAGGATGGAGTGGCAAGCCCATATAGAATATCCCTGAGCCATAGAGGATTATTTCTAGACCTTGAGACCTGACAGATTTGCCTGGCTGGATTTCAGAATTGCTTAGGACCAATGACCTTTCTTTTTTCCTTCCACTGTCTCCTGTTTTTAAACAGGAATGTCTATTACTCTGTGTCTGTCTCATCATCTTATATAGGGAACAAGTAACTTGTTGCTTTAAAGGAATTATGCTCCAGGATGGATCATAACAAGAGCCCTGTCCCAATTTACATGATTTAGCTGATGACATTTGAGACTTTTGAGCTGATGAGATTCAGATGAGATTTTGAACTTCAAATTGCTGCTGTAATGAAATGATAACTGGGGGGACCTTTAGATAGAGTGAATGTATTTTGCATGAGGTGTAGACATGAATCTTAGTGGGCCACAAGGCAACCTGTCATAGACAGAATAATGGCCCATAAGTTCATCCCCAGAACCTATTAGTATGTTACCTTACATGGTAAAAGGATGCGATTAAGGTTAAGGAAATAGATTCTCCCCTAGAGCCTCTAGGGTAAACATGGTCCTTGTTGCTGATCAGTCCCTAAGTCGTATCTGACTCTTTGTGACCCCATGGACTAAAGCATGCCAGGCTCCTCTGTCCTCCACTATCTCCTTGAGTTTGTGCAAACTCATGTCCATTGAACAGGTGATGCCATCCAACCATCTTATCCTCTGTTGCCCTCTTCTCCTTTTGCCTTCAGTCTTTCCTAATACCAGGGTCTTTGCCAGGGAATCAGCTCTTCACATCAGGGGCCAAAGTATCAGCTTCAGTGACAATCCTTCCAATGGATATTCAGAGTTGATTTCCTTTAGGATTGACTGGTTTGATCTCCTTGACCTCTTTCTAGGGGGCCTCTTATTTTAATTGCAAATGCCCCTGGGCAAGTAACCCGCAAAGTCCTGGATCTGCCTTGATTTTAGACTGCAAACAGCAGAGATTGAACTTGGGTGATTTGGGCAGAAAAGGAGTTAATTTAAAGCACCTTGGGCCTTGAAGGAACCCACAGCAAATACTGAGAACCAGGTTCAAGGCTGCTTGGCCTGGATCATGTCCCCACACTTTACAGTAGAACCAGCCTGGGGAGACGGCACTCCCCAGGTCATTGCCTCTGCACTCCCTCGTTCCAGGCTCCAGACGCCGGGGCTGGGGCTTTTTTGGCCAGTGGAGCCTGGGTCACATGCCTGACCGTGTGCAGCAGAGGTGGGAGCGCCATCCACAGGCATTTTCAGCCTCTTGAGTATGATAGTGGGCTCTGAGTCATAAGATGAGCAGCTCCCAAAATAAAGGGAAGAGTTTAGGTAGCAGGTAAATAAAGTAAATGGCAGGTGTCCCAGGGGCAATGTGTTGAGTTAGGCTGTATCTTAGACATAATTCCTGTGTCTCAATGAGCCATAAGATGCACCCTCCCTCCTGGCCACTAGTTCCCCTTCCCAACTTTAGTTTCTCTCTTTCCACGCTTGGAAATTCCCCTAAAGTCTCTTGGCCAGCCAAGGGTCCCAGATTATGAAATAGAGTCCATAGGTAAAGGCAGCCCCAGGGATTGTAAAGAGGAGTGTGTGCTGTGACCCCCAGAGGCCTGGAGTTGCTGACCCCCCTAGGACCCTTCATTTCTTGGGTCTTTCCTCCTCTACTGTCACCTTCAAGGGCTGAGCCTGAGTCCCTTCCCACTCGGACACTCCACAAGGCTCTGAAAGGCTCAGCTTAACATTTTTCCTTGAACTCTCTCAATTTCGTCGTTTATTTTTTCCTCTTTTCTTTTTTTTAGTATAGTTAATTTGGGGGCTTCCTTGGTGGCTCAACAGTAAAGAATCCTCCTGCAAGGCAAAAGATACCAGAGATGCAGGTTTGATCCCCGGGTTGGGAAGATCCCCTGGATGAGGGCATGACAACCTACTCCTGTATTCTTGCCTGGAAAATCCCACAGACAGAGGAGCCGTAGGGTCACAAAGAGTGGAACGTGACTGAAGCAACCAAGCACGCACGCATAGTTCACTCGCAATGTGTTCATTTCTACTCGACAGCAAAGTATTTCTGTTATATATGAAACTTTTCCATTATGGCTTACTACAGGATACTGAATACAGTTCCTTAGGTATGCAGTAGGACCTTGTGGTTTATCCATCCTCTATATACGAGTTTGCATCTGCTAATCCCAAACTCCCATTCCGTCCCTCCCCCCACCCTCTCCACCCTGGCAACCACGGGTCGGTTCTCCATGTCCGTATGTCTGTTTCTGTTAAGTATCATCCTTAGTTTTGTCATAAGGAATAATACGGAATAATAATCTCTATCCTTTCTTTCTCTTCCTCTTTCCAGGAGGTCAGTGTTTACGTTCTAGTTAAGTTTTGTTTCTGGTTCATGCAAATAATCCATAACTCCTGAAATAAGAAAAACTGATCGTCAGGGTCGTGTTTAAAAGCATCTGAACCACTCTTTGGAAGAGCAAAGGAATCAACTCCTATTTCTACCACTTCCCTGTTGGGACCCAGGGTGATTCACTACATCTCTCTAAGCTCATGTCCCCAGGCTGCATTCTTCCCAGGGGGATGTGAGTGATGAGTGGAGCCAACTAAACTGCATCACCTGTACAGCAGGCCAGCGCCTTGCACACATGAGGTGCTCAATAAGAGCAGCTGCTGTTTCCACTGTTTGTCACCTTTGTCACTATTTCTCCCAGGTGGAGAGTGGGCTTTGGAGCCACGGAAGGATGTGATGCCAGCTCTGTAACATCCCGGAATGTGAGCTCAGAAGCTCACATCACCTCTCTGAGCCCGGGTTTCCCCGTCTGGAAAAAGAGAGTTAACCAGAGGCGTAGTCGAAACAGGAAGGCACCGTGAATAGCAGCACGTGGCTATAGTTGGCCTGATTGTTGTTTCCTGTTGATGGCAAGTCTCTCTCCTTTCTTTCTCTTTCCCTGACACTGGTCAGTTGGTAGGTTCTTAGCTTGTCTGTCTGCTGTTCAAACAAAAACAAGACAGGGAAAATAGGAAACCAAGGCTACACGCCTGCATTCTAAATAGTGGGGACCATGCGAATGGAGGGGCTTCCCTGGTGGCTCAAACGGTAGAGACTCCACCTGCAATACAGGAGACCCGGATGTCATCCCTGGGTCAGGAAGACCCCCAGGAGAGGAAAATGACAACCCTCTCCAGTATTCTTGGCCTGGAGAATTTCGTTGTCAGAGTAGTGTGGCAGGCTGCAGTCCATGGGGTTGGGAAGAGTTAGTCACAACTGAGTGACTCACATGAGTGCGAATGGAAAGAGATGGTTTTAGAGTTGGGGCATTCTGAGCATCACTGGAGCCACTCTTAGGGGATGTTGCCTGACCTTATCCAAGAATTCACATGGGGTGCTCAAACTGAGCAGGAGGCAATGGCTCCAAGCCTCTTTCTCAAAAGGACATTTCTGAAGGAGAGAGTCAAGAATAGCTGCTAGTGAAATGACGGTTCAACTGTCAGAGCCGAAATGTGGGAGGCAAACTTTCCCTGAGCTCCAGCCACGTGAACCTGTGTCTGTTCAGATCTTGGAGTATTTAGGTTTTCTCTGGGAGGTTTTCCAGGAGATTTCTCTCTCTCTGAATGTCAGATATGTGGCTTCTCACAGCACAGGCCACCCAAGCCCTGATCCCACCAGGGCCTCAAAGTCCAGCCCTGCTTTGAGCAGCTCTGCCCAGCCCCATGTGTCTTTGGAATATGTGGGCAGCAGAAAGGTGGGAGCTGACTTAGCTCTGGTATCCTGGTCCAAGAATACCCCAGCCACCCTCCCGAATCTCCCCCTTGAGGGATGAGCAGAAGTGAAGGGCTGCCCCTCATTCAGCAGCAGCTCTACCCCTGATGCTGGAAGGGCCTGCAGTGGAGTCAGGGGCATGACTTGGGCCTTGGGCCTCCCCTGGAAAGGACTAGGCCCACCCTCGTGGTTCTCCTTACTTCCTTGAAGGACAGAGCCTGGCTTCAGCAATGAACGGTCTCTTCCCCAAGCTTTCCACTCGCCTAAGGGGCAGGCCTCATTTTGGGAGTTGGTCAAACAGGAGATACTGTCTCAGCCCTTCTCAGAAAGGCTTCTCAGGAAGTCCATGCCGCCTCCATCATACCATTCCCTCCGTCTCCACGACCCTCTGGGTACCAAGGACCACTCATCAGTGATGCTCTGCCTGCACCCAGGAGCCGTTCACAATTCCCTGAGCACCTGCCAGGTGCTGTGGATAAAGCGCAGTCCTGGCCTGCGGGGAGTGCCCACTGTCCTTGTTTCCATCACCATATCCCATTCCCCAAGCCCAGCACATATCCCTCATGCTTATGGTTATCATAAATAGAAGTGACAGTGGTGTAGAGCTAACATTTCTTGAGAACCTGCACTGGCTGAAGCACCTCTGCAAAGCCCTTTGCATGAATTTTCTCATGAAACTCTCACAGCTATCTTGTGAGGCAGATCTTGTTATCATCTCCATTTTATAGAAGAGAAAACTGAGACTCAGAGAAGTCATGCATCTTGCCCAAGGCCAGGGGTGCCCTCAGATGACCTCAGGTCTTCCCAGGTGGCTCAGTGGTAAAGAATCCCCCTGCCAATGCAGGAGATGCAAGATATTCAGGTTAGATCCCCGGACGGGGAAGATCCCCTGGAGAAGAAAATGGCAACCCACTCCGGTATTCTTGTCTAGGAAATCCCATGGACAGAGGAGCCTGCCAGGCTGCAGTCCACGGGTTCTCAAAGAGTTGGACACAGCTGAGCACATAAACACTGACTGCCTAAAACCCGGCTGGCGAGCCCTCGCTCAACCTCTGTGTCTCTCCTGTCAGTGTGAACAGAGTCAGGATCAGCAAATACAGGTTTTATTTGGCCTCTTCCTAGCACAAGAGACACTATTATTCTGATTTAGTGATTCCAGAAACCAAGGCTTGGAGAGGCCGATAGAATTCCCTCAGGTCACCCCGGTGAGGCTTTGAGGCTTTGGTTTTAGCTCTTCCAGTTGCAAAACTCCTCTTGCTGTGACGTATGGCCCGTTCATTCCAAACAGGCATTTAGTCCTCCTGGGCTTTGATGAGCTGTGGCTAAGATGGAGCCTCACGGGTGGCAGTGTATGCCTTGGGTCCCTGGCCTCCGCTGACTCTGGCTGGTAGGAGGCACTGGCTCCAGAAGACCCGACTCTGAAAGGATGGGCCAGGTCTGGCTGCCAATGGCGAGCATTCGGGGTTGTCACAGTGGCCGGGCCCTGCTGGCAGTTATGAGCAAAGACAGCTATGACAAACCTGGACAGCATATTAAAAAGCAGAGACATCAGTTTGCCGACAGAGGTTTTTCCAGTAGTCATATACTAATATGAGTTGGACCATAAAGCAGGCTGAGCACTGAAGAATTGATGTTTTTGTTTTTTTAATATAAATTTATTTATTTTAATTGGAGGTTAATTACTTTACAATATTGTATGGATAAGAAAGCTGTGGTACATATACACAATGGAGCATTACTCAGCCATTAAAAAGAATACATTTGAATTGATGTTTTTGAACTGTGATACTGGAGAAGATTCTTTGGAGTCCCTTGGACTGCAAGATGATCAAACCAGTCAGTCCTAAAGGAAATCAACTTGAAATATTCACTGAAGGACTGAAGCTAACCGCCAATACTGTGGCCACCTGATGCAAAGAGCCATCTCATTGGGAAAGACTCTGATCCTGGGAAAGAATGCAGGCAAAAGGAGAAGGGGGTGGCAGAGGATGAGATGGTTAGATAGCATTACCAACTCAAGGGACATGAATTTGAGCAAACTCCCTCCAGAAGATGGTGAAGGACAAGGAAGCCTGGAGTGCTGCGGTCCATGGAGTCACAAAGAGTCGGACATGACTTAGCAACTGATCAACACCAATCGGGATGTAACAGACCCCGCTATGCATGTGGGCGTGTCCTGTGTCTGACAGTGGTTTCTCACTGAACGTTGATGTTGGTGAAGATCCTGTTCATTTGTATATAAGCACAGAACTGAACTCTGTGTTACACATTGACACTTGATACGTAACGGCATTTGCAGCAAACTAGCCAAATAAATCGGGGCAAATGTGCACTTCATTTTAGTTAGAACTCCAGTAAGAGCTATGTCCCCAGTTTAAAACCCAGGACCAGCAATGTCACCTGTAGGTTCTAAGACATTTTGGTGCTGATAGAAGAGCCCATAGTAGCTGCTAGTAGCTGACACATTCCCAGTGATTCAGCGTGTGTATGCACATGTATATACATATACATATGAATTAATTTATTTAGCCCTCATTTCAAAATGCCCAACACGAAGAAAAGAGCTGGCATCTCTCAGCTGAATGGTGTCTTCTCTTCCGAACCTTCATGCCCAGCAGGATCCATTGTCCGAAGGCGTCATCGTATCTCCTGGAGCCGTCACAGCGAGGCATTGTGATCTGGACAAGCACACATGACTTTCCTTTCTTTCCTCCCCTGTATTTATAGTTGGGGCATTATAGGCCCTTTAAATTACGTATATTGCTAGGTCGTATTAGCTGTGAATTTGCTTTCTAGATAGTAAAAGGGGTGTTGGATCAGATGGGCCCCAAAACCACTGGCATGGTGAACAGAAATCATTGGTTATGGGTGGTGCCCTGCCCCTACTTAGCTGGGACCTGGGATACCAGCATGAGCATTAGCTCTTACCCCCAGCCTCTGATGTCATCTGTTTAACTTGGTTCAGCCACTGGACTAGCAGCTGAGCAGTAGGTGCTGACAGATAACGGTTGATGGGCTTTTGGATGAACCAACAGGTGGGTGGATGGATGGGCAGGTGGGTGCACAGATGAAGAAGAAAGTGGATGGATGGGCGTAGTAGGTGGACAGAGAGATGAGTGGGCAGGTGGGTGGATGGATGGATGGATGGATAAGTAGGTGGGTACAGAGATGGAGAAGCAAGTAGATGGATGGATGTCGTAGGTGGACGAACAGAGGAGTGGGCGGGTGGGTGGATGGATAAGAGGGATAGGTGGACAGATGGGTAGACAGATGGGGTGTGGCGGTGAGCCCACAGACAGTCAGGCAGTGAACAGATGGCCTAATGGGTAAACAGTTGGCCAATGGGTGGACAGATGCAGTGACTGGACAGACACAGATGGAAGGGTGGGTGGGCAGATGGGAAGATGGATGGGTAGATAGACAGGTGAGTGGGTGGTTGGAGGGAAGGACGAGTGGATGAAATGAGGGAAGGGGGAAGAAAAGGCACAGAGATGTTCACTCACTTTCCCAAAGTCACACAGCTCGTCTGCAGGACTGGAACCCAGGCAGTCTGACCTCAGATCCCATTCTCTTAATCACTGCCTTACATTTGACGAAGTCACTTGCCCTAGTCACCAGTTAGGAATAGAATAGGCCAAGATTTGAAGCTGAGTCTGCCTGACTTATTACTACCCTGATGGACTGAAGGCTGGAAAAGGGCACTGGGAATCAATAGTGAATGTCGCGGGAAGCTGGACCTTGTCCTCAGGCAACCAGGGAGCTGGCAAAAGGTTTTGTGTAAGTCTGGACATTACACCATCCTTCTGAGTTTAGCAAGACAATACACCCAGAAATGTAATGGCTGGGTTTTAGGGGAACCCACCTATGGGGAGACTTTTGATTTGGGGGGAGGCTGTTGTAGTAACCGTCAGAGGAACTGAGTCAGAGATAGAGCTGAGATGGCACAGAAGCAAGAACGGATTCAGAAGGCTTCTAGAATTCCAGTTGTCAGGACCCAGTGGCTAAGCCCGAGTGAGCGAGGAGGAGCAGTAGGAATCACAGGGGTCTGTGTGACCTTGAACGCAGTCACTTCCCTTTCCCGAACCACCTACTGCCTCAAAAGCATGTATTAGTGAAATAAAGGCAGTGCTGCTGTTAACAAAGAGGCCCCCCCGCCCCAAGTACTGCTGCTTAAGCAAGCTATTAATAGAAGCATTTTTCTAGGGCAACAGGTGGGTGCTATTAGCTTGACATGAGGCTCTGCTCCATGAGGTCACTCACCAACCCAGGGCTACGTGAGCATATTGAGAATGGCTTCTGATGAGAGGGTCAGGGAAGAGCGTTCCACAGTGGTGACCTAGATGATCAGAAGGATATGTTGGGAATAAAAGAGGGCATGAAGGGTGCAGGCGAAGGGAGCAGGATATGCAAAGGCCCTGAGGTGGGACCCAGTGTCATGCCCTGGGAACACTGAAGGAAGGCCAGGGTAGGAGATGCTGATGTGAGGAGGGCGGGTAGGGGGCCAGCAGGCCGTGTGTGGAGTCTGGACATCATCATAACTGCAGGAGCACCATTAAAGGACCAAAGCTCCCTGTCGTGGGATCCAGCTTCCAAAAGATTCTTCTGTTGGAGAGTGGATTGATTTTAAGGGGTGATAGTGGAGGCCAGAGGCCAGGCGAAAGGTATGACATTCATTCAGGCCAGCAGTGATGGTGGGTGACCGTGGTGTGATGAGGAGGGTGACCATGTAGGGGAGAGGGGTGAGAGGTACGGTCTGCAGACAGGCTGGGGCAGGGGGCTGGCTGTGAGCCTGTGGTGGGCGGCAGGCAGCCGGTCGACTGGCTTTGGAAGCCGTCTCCTGAGACTGGAGGAGGAAGAGAGAAGCATGGGGCTCACCTGGGCCCATGGGGCATTTGAGGGGCTTCTCAGCTATAAGGCCATGGGGAGGTTCCTTTTTATTCTGAATGCATCAGGGAGAGAGCCTCATTGAGACAGCACAGGTTGTCAGCCTCTGCCTTGGCACCTGCTGAGCCATGTCCCTCCTCCGAGGGCCGGTCCTGGCTGTCCACAGCCATGTCAGAAGCTTGGCGTGTCCCCACCAAGGGTCCCACAGCGCCCCACCCTGGCCTGTCTGCAGCCCGTCGTTAGAGAGGGTGTCCGCCACATCGTGCTTTTCCCCTGGTTTGTTCAGAAGCCCAGCTGCTGCCTTTGCTTTGCTCTCATCTCATTATCCCTGGAGTTTCACCTTCTTTTTGTGAAAATTTAATTGCCTGCTGAATGTGAAAGGGCCTGGACCAGCTGTTCAGGTCTGGGGAGTGAGAGTCAAATGCACCCAGTGATCAAAGCCTTGCAGAAGGACAGCGTCGTTATCAGCAGTACCTTTATGCGGGTGCAACTTCACTCCTCCCCAGACAGAAGCCAAATCGCCCAGCACGGAAACTTGAAAGGAAGAATGTTAAGCAGTTCCCAGCATTTGAACTGCCTGCTGCATCTTTAAATCGTTTTGCTTTGGAAATGGAATACCCAGGACTCCTGAGCTCCCCGCGAGGGAACACTCGCGGGGACGTCACTTGCGGGTCTTGTGCCTCCTCGGAGGCTCTTCCCAATCAAGCCAGAATGAACCTTGAGAAGTCGATGAGGTCTGCAGATGAGCTCCAAGCTTCCAACCCGCCCCACCTGCGTCCCCTCTGTGTCCCCCCTCCCCCGCCCTGCCATGTCTCAGAGGGCGGGCAGGACTGGAAGCCGGAGGACCCAGATGCAAACCCAGCACCCCACTCCATGTCCTCACACTAGATCTACTTGTCTATAAAATGGGCTGATAACATCCCTGACTACCTCACTGGTTTCTGAGAGGCCTCCACAAGATGTCAAGTGTGAAAGTGCTTCATGAACAGAAACGTCACAGCCCCAGAGGTTACCAGCATTTGCGGGGGTGCATTCTCAGCTGTTGTGTCTGACTCTTTGCGACCCCGGGGACCTTAGCCCTCCAGGCTCCTTTGTCGATGGGATTATGCTAGCAAGAATGCTAGAGTGGGTTGCCATTTCCTCCTCCTCCCGACCCGGGGATAGAATCCGCATCTACACTGGCAGGCGGATTCTTCAACCACTGCGCCGCCAGGGAAACCCATATCCGTAGTCTTGCTTGTTACCCCTCCCAGGAATACACGCGTTTCAAAACCATAAGGAATTCAGAGAAGCAGGTGGAGTTTCTCGGGGAAGGAAGGGGTTTCTAAAATGTTGGAAAACAAAGTAGGGTTTGAAGGACAGGCATAACAGGTGTGAAGTTACCTTGAGAGCCTCGCGGTATAAAAATAGCGGAGTAGGTGTCAGGAGCAGCTGGCCTCACTCCTGGGGGCTGCAGGGCCACCTTCTGTCACTCTCCTCCGTCCTCTCTCCCCCTCGCCTCTCCTGCCTCCCTTTCCTCCCCTCTCTGCCCTACGGGCTCCCCTCACCCACATTGTTTACACGCTAGTTTTTAAACGTTACTCCCTCAGTCCTTTTTAAGTGTACCCTTCTGCTGTCCGTGTCCGACTCTTTGCGACTCCATGGACGGCAGCACGCCAGGCCTCGCTGTCCTTCACTATCTCCTGCAGTTTGCCCAGATTCATGCCCAGAGTCAGTGATGCCATCCAACCGTCTCATCCTCTGTCATCCCCTTCTCCTGCCTTCAATCTTTCCCAGCATCAGGGTCTTTCTCAGTGAATCAGCTCTTCACATCAGGAGGCCAAAGTATTGGAGCTTCAGCTTCAGCATCAGTCCTTCCAATGAATATTCAGTATTGATTTCCTTTAGGATTGACTGATTTGATCTCCTTGCAGTCCAAGGGACTCTCAAGAGTCTTCTCCAACACCACAGTTCAGAAGCATCCATTCTTTAGCGTTCAGCCTTCTTTCTGGCCCAGCTCTCACATCCGTACATGACTACTGGAAAACCTGTTCAGTACTGTTAAATTTTTTCACATGCTTGTGGAACAGACCTCTAGAATCTTTTCATCTTGCAACACTGAAATTCTATACCATGAAATAGTAATTCTCACTCCTCCTTCCCCTCACCCATCTTTCTCCTTTTTTCTTCTGAATTCCATTCTTTTTTGTTCCCAGGAAGTGAAAGCTATGTAAGTCAAGAGCCTTTTTACAGAAAGTGACTCAAACTGGCCAAAGTCTAAAAAGGAATTTACTGACTTGTGTAACTAATGAGTCCTAGGGCAATAGGCTTCAGGTACAGCAGGATCCAGGGGCTGAAACAATATCATCAGAACTTATTATCTTCCTCTCTCTCCATCTCTCTTTTCTGCTGTTCCCTGTTTGGGCTGCACCCTCAGGCATTCTTTCCTTATGTGGGAGCATGGGTGGCCCCCAGCAGCTTCAGGTCAGCCATCCCAAAAGAAAGAGAGTACTCCCTGTCGTCTTACAGAGTCTTAAGACTGACTCTCCGGTGGCTCACAGGTCACGTGCACACCCTCAGACTGCTCACTGGGTGGGGACTGCAAAGCTTTGTCTGGCCCAGGCTGGGATTCACACCCATCCTGGGAGCCCCGTCAAAGTCCCACAGTCTGAGAGTCAGGAATGAGCAATTTCCCAAAGGCAATCCAGGCTGCCTGACCTCAAGGACACCCTACAGGCATCACCGTGCCAGGCAGCCCACTTCATTCTGCCAAGTAGCCCATTAGGATCCTGGCCTTCCTCGCTGGTACTGCCTTACTTCCGAACATGGGGGAAATGTCCGCAGATTACTCCCTTGCCACGCTGCCTTCACACCAGTGTCTTCAGCCCGCATGCAGCGGCCACACCCCCAGCTTCGGGGCATTCCTAGTCCTGCTGCTGGACATCTGACACCACTTCCTCCCCAGGCACCTTGATCCTTTCACCACCGTGACCTACCCGCTGCTTCTTGTCAGGACAGCATATAAACAGCCTGAGCTTCACACTCACGCAGATCAGAGTTTGAGTCCCTGCTCTGCCATTGACTGAGATAAATGATGGCAGGGGAAGGGTAAAAGCAGAATAATGGGACAGAACTGTGCCCTCTGATACAACACTTGCTGGGAAAGATTGAAGGCAGGAGAAGGGGGAGACAGAGGATGAAATGGTTGGATGGCATCACCGACTCAATGGACGTGAATCTGAGCAAACTCCGGGAGATTAAAGGACAGGGAAGCCTGGTATGTTGCAGTCCATGGGGCCACAAGGAGTCGGACATGACTTAGTGACTGAACACACACACACACAACATTTGTTCCAGTGACTTCTGACTGCTCTAGATGCAGCCCTTGGTGACCGTGCCCTGTGGTACCCACCTCAGTGCCCAATCCATTCTCCTCCCTCGCTGTGAAGTCGACCCCAGGACTGGGCCCTGTCCCCTGCGAATCCGGTACCCCCCACGCCCACTCTGTGCATCACCCTGGAGCCCTGCCCTGGGGTCTCTCTGCCATCTCCTTCCATCAGCTCTTCTATTAGAAAGTTCTCCTGTCTCCTTCCCTTGCACCACTGAGGCACAACCTCCCTGGGAATCGGGCCTCATCCAGGCACACAGAGGCTGCCCTGGCTTTGAGAGACCTGACTGAGCCTGCGGAGCATCTGTGACTTGACTTTCCTGGTCTACTTCTTAGAAATCCACGCTCCCCAAGGGTCTGCCTACCCTCCAGCATCTTAGGCCCCTGGGAGTGCCTTCCCGAGGCCACAGTGGCCATCCCAGGGGCCACTCCACACGCTCACCCCTGGGTCTCAGAACAGAGACCCAGCCTGGAGACTGTTTATAGATACGCTGCCAAGGAATGAAGGAGGGAGGCACCCTCTGGGGCTGGGAGTAACTCATGGTGGGGCAGCAGAAATCAGGGAGCGTGAGTACCTCCCAAGCCTATCCTGGGAAAAAAAAGGTCAGAACTGAAATATCACACAGTCCTGGGTTCAAATCCTGACTTAACCTACCTGCTGTGTGACCTCGGGCAAAACACATTACCTCTCTGAGCCTTTAGCTTTGCACAAAAAGGGGAACAATTGTACCCACCCCGAAGGATTGCTATGACCTAATAATACTTGAAAGAGGCTCACTGAATATGAGCTTCTGATTCATAGGAAAGAATAAATGGCATCACTAAATATTTTTCTATAAAGTGGTAGAAACAATGTGATGACATGTGAGTTGTGTATATGTGTTCCGAGCACACACTACGTGCCCTCCTTGCTGTTTCTCAAACACACCAGACACATACTCGTCTCACTGGGGGTTTTGCTCTTTCTGTTCCCTCTCCAGGAACGCTTTTCCCCACGTGTCTACATGGCTTACCCAATTCCCTTTACTCTGATGGGGGCTGAAATACGTCCTGCTTACAGAGGCCTCCTCGGCCCCTTACCCAAAGCAGAGGGTCTCCCATCTCTCCCTGCCCCTTGCTGTGTCTCCAGGCGTCATTTGCAGTGACTCGCTGCCCCTGCCTGGTATACTCTGGTCTTACATTTTTTCATAATTGTATTTATTTTTGTGGCTGCCCTGGGTCTTTGTTGCTGTGCACGGGCTCTCTCTAGTTGCAGCGAGTGGAGGCGACTCTGGCTGCGGTGCAGGCTTCTCTTGTTGCCGAGCGTGGACTCCAGGGCGCTCGGGTGTCAGCAGTTGCAGCACGTGGGCTCGGTAGTTGTGGCACGCAGGCTTAGCTGCTCTCCTCCAAGGCACGTGGGACCTTCCTGGACCCAGCATTGAGCCAGTGTCCCCTGCATTGCAAGGTAGACTCTTAACCACTGGACCACCGCAGGAGCCTCTGGTACCTTCTATTTTCACTTGTGCAGATTGTATCATGTCTGCCTCCCCCACCACTGAAAAGTGACCTCAAGGGGGCAAGGCCTTGTTCCCCTCTGTCCTCCCAGGGCTAGAGGAGAGCTGGGCACAGGGTGGGTACTCGGTAAAGATCTGAGGTCTGTTGGAGATGAATCAGACATGCCCCTGCCCTGGGGACCTCGATTTTACCCTCAGTTCAGTTCAGTTCATTCGCTCAGTCGTGTCCGACTCTTTGCGACCCCATGAATCGCAGCACGCCAGGCCTCCCTGTCCATCACCAACTCCCGGAGTTCACTCAGACTCATGTCCATCGAGTCGGTGATGCCATCCAGCCATGCCATCCTGGGTCGTCCCCTTCTCCTCCTGCCCTCAATCCCTCCTAGCATCAGAGTCTTTTCCAATGAGTCAACTCTTCGCATGAGGTGGCCAAAGTACTGGAGTTTCAGCTTTAGCATCAGTCCTTTCAATGGCACCCAGGACTGATCTCCTTTAGGAAGGACTGGTTGACCTCCTTGCAGTCCAAGGGACTCTCAAGAGTCTTCTCCAACACCACAGGTCAAAAGCATCAATTCTTCGGCCCTCAGCTTTCTTCACAGTCCAACTCTCACATCCATACATGACCACAGGAAAAACCATAGCCTTGACTAGATGGACCTTTGTTGGCAAAATAATGTCTCTGCTTTTGAATATGCTATCTAAGTTGGTCATAACTTTCCTTCCAAGGAGTAAGCGTCTTTAAATTTCATGGCTGCAGCCACCATCTGCGGTGATTTTGGAGCCCAAAAAATGAAGTCTAACACTGTTTCCACTGTTTCTGCATCTATCTGCCATGAAGTGATGGGACCAGATGCCATGATCTTAGTTTTCTGAATGTTGAGCTTTAAGCCAACTTTTTCACTCTCCTCTTTCACTTTCCTCAAGAGACTTTTTAGTTCTTCTTCACTTTCTACCATAAGGGTGGTGTCATCTGCATATCTGAGGTTATTGATATTTCTCCCAGCAATCTTGATTCCAGCTTGTGCTTCCTCCAGCCCAGCGTTTCTCATGATGTACTCTGCATAGAAGTTAAAGAAGCAGGGTGACAATATACAGCCTTGACGCACTCCTTTTCCTATTTGGAACCAGTCTGTTGTTCCATGTCCAGTTCTAACTATTGCTTCCTGACCTGCATACAGATTTCTCAAGAGGCAGGTCAGGTGGTCTGGTATTCCCATCTCTTTCAGAATTTTCCACAGTTTATTGTGATCCACACAGTCAAAGGCTTTGGCATAGTCAATCAAGCAGAAATAGATGTTTTTCTGGAACTCTCTTGCTTTTTCCATGATCCAGCGGATGCTGGCAATTTGATCTCTGGTTCCTCTGCCTTTTCTAAAACCAGCTTGAACATCTGGAAGTTCACGGTTCACGTATTGCTTAAGCCTGGCTTGGAGAATTTTGAGCGTGTGAGATGAGTGCAATTGTGCGGTAGTTTGAGCATTCTTTGGCATTTTACCCTAGGAAGCATCTAAAATGATAACCTTTCTCATGAAAACACGGCCACTTACTGCAAGCCCACTTGGTGCCATTGCTATGCTAAACCCTTTTCATGCAGCAATTCCTGTGCTCCTCCTGACAACCCAGTGATGGAGGTGCTGTCATTATTCCCACTGATCAGAGGAGAAACCACTCAGAAAGGAGGTGTAACTACCCCAGAACCACACAGGAAAGGCCAGGACTGGAGCCCTGGCATGTCTGATAGCATGCTTGAGCCCTAAACATGAAACCCACGGTACCACAGGGAAGCTGCAAAGCCAGCACAAAGAGTACAGCATGACCTTGCACCCTGGGATCAAGGAAGGCTGCCTGGAAGAGGGGCCATGTGAGCTGGAGCTTGATGGAAACATAAGGGGCCTTTTAGGCAAAACAGAGAAAGAGGAGCATTCAAGTGTCAGTCCTGGGGTCCATTCCACCAGCATTCATTGAGTACCTTCTGTGTGCCAGGCAGAGATGAGGCTCTTTTGGGAAGGAGGCTCTGGAATTCCAAAGGCTTTAGAGCCAGTGGCTGTGGGGGACCCAGGGCAGGCCTGAGCTTGACTGAGAAGAAGGATGGAACAGGCATTGAGTGCCATCTGCATGCCAGGCATGGTGCCACGGGCTTTCCCTTTGACCTCTGCTCTGTGTTCCCTCCAGCTGATGCAGAGGGGGCTGTGTCCATTTTCAGAGGAGGAAACTGAGGCTCCAAGACTGTGGGCTGTGAGTGCTGACTCCCAGCCACCCCTGACTGGTGGTGGGACACAGGAGGAGAGCAGCTCCTGCTTGTCGTAAAATGGGCCACCCGCCTGCCTCTGGCTGAGAGAGACAAAAGGGACGGGGTTGGAGGTCCAGGGTTCAGTGAGACTGGTGGTAGAGAATCAGCAGAGAAGCTGCCTGGCACACAGGCCCCTCGGAGGACAATGTCAGGGGAGGGCTCTGTCGTTATGTGTCACGTGCTTTGTGACCCTGAGCAAATCACTTCATTTCTCTGGGCCTCTCATTTCCTTAACTCTAAGTTAGCTGAACTGTCTCCAAAGCCCCCTTTGGGCTCAGAACTGCGGACTTCTGACCCTTGTGTGTACTTTGCTCTCAGTGCTGTGACAAATTCTCACAAACCGAGCAGCTTAACACGCACCGGCTAGCTCTCTAGTCAAGGGCTTCCCCTTTGGTTCAGCGGCCAAGAATCCACACACCGATGCAGGAGATGCAAGAGACCTGGGGTGGATCCCGCCCTCCTGGGGGAGGCATGGGAGGGCACGGCAACCCACTCCAGTATTCTTGCCTGGGACAGCCCATGGACAGAGGAGCCTGGTGGGCTACAGTCCATGGGATCGCGAAGAGTTGGCGACCACGGAGCGACTGAGCACATCTAAGTCAGGAGTCTGGTGCAAGTCTCCAGGGCTAAAGCCAAGGGCTGAGTTCCCTTCTGCAGGTGCTCGTGGAAAATCTGAGCCCCTGCATTTTCCAGCTCCTAGAAGCGGCCGTGGTTCTCACAGGCCCGTCCTCGGTCTTCAGGTCAGCTGATGAGCATCCTTCAGGCCATCTGCAACCTCCGCTCCCCTTTGCCACACAGCCTAACATAATCAGAGGCTCAGGGGTTAGAATACGGGTGTCTTTGGGCGGCTGCTGTTCTGTACCCCGTACCTGGCGAGGGTTTGGGGCCAGCTTTGGGCAGCTGTTTCTTCTTTCTGGACCTCAGCTTCCTGTATTTTGAAATGGGGTGATCACTGCAACCCTCCTGTCCATGTACAGGATAGCTGCTTTGGGACCAAACTGAGGCAATATGTGTTCAGGTGGATGAGAGAGGGTTGCTGCTCATGGCTTAGGTCTCTATTCCTGGGTTGTTCCTGCTGCTCGTATCAGCTGCTGATGGGTTCTCACTGGGTACCCAGGCTTCCTATGCTCTGCTCTGAGAGGCTGCAGCACCCCCCAACCCCAGAAAGCAAGCAGGGTTCTGTCAACTGCTTCTGCTCCTGATAATCTCTGGCTTCTTTTCAGAGAACCCCAGGGGCCCCTGGGATTTGGGAGTAGGAGAATGTTACTCAACGATGCCTATTGACCGCTGAACAATAGCCCCCATGAGGTCATGTGGCTGCTTAGCAACTGCTCAGGCCCTTAGTAACCAGCCCAGAAGGGTTGATATTTACCCAACAGAAACTTTGGACCATATGGAGAGCACCCAATTCCTTCCAGTGAGCTGCAGGCCCGAAAAGCAAGCTCCACCCACTCGTAGCTGCTCTTTTGAGAGCAGGCCCGTGAGGGTACCGGGAACCCTGGGTTCTACCTGGCTCCATGCCTCCTGTTGTTGTTCTTGCTCAGTCACTCAATCGTGTCCGACTCTTTGCAACCCCATGGACTGCAACACGCCAGGCCTCCCTGTCCATCACCATCTCCTGGAGTTTGCCCAAGTTCATGTCCATTGAATCGGTGATGCCATCCAACCATCTCATCCTCTGCCCTCTTCTCCTTTTGCCTTCAGTCTTTCCCAGCATGAGAGTCTGGTGCCTGCTACTGGGACTCAGTTTCTCTCACAACATGGGGATCAGATGAAATGATCAGCAAATAGGGTGACCGTATGTTGTGGTTGGCCTAGAATAGTCCTGGCTTATCATGACTACTAAAAATGTCCTTTTTAGTCTCAAAAGTGACCCCACCTGGAAGATCAATTTTCTGATTACCCTGAGGCCACCTCCAGCCCTTGAGTCTATTTTTCTTCCCTTCCACCCTCTCCTGCTGTCCTGAATTAATCCTGACTAGTCCAGCCAAGATTTTTTTAAGGGTTCTTTCTGTGCCATACCTAGAGCTGGGACCTGGGGAGACTGAGGCAAACCAGATACGACCCCTGCTCTTGGGGGCTTCCAGTTCTAGGAGAAATACTGCTTAAGCATTCTGCCAAATCTAGGATTGAATCCAGAACCTTGTCATTCCCAGCCTCACTTACACTCTGCCCACAAAGCTATTTTAGTAAATAATAATACTCCTTAGTATTCGGGTGGTGTTTTGCAGTTGCTAAAGCGTTTCCCTTCCGTTCCCTCGGTTAACCCTGACCTTCTCGGAGGCTGTGACTTCAAGTCCCCATTGCACAGATGTGGATCTGAAGGCCAGGGGTCGCAGAGGGGACAGTGGCTGGGTGGCCTTGGGAAGCAACTTAACATCCGCCTCCTCACCTGTGAGGTAGAAATACCAGCTCCCGCTGCAGAGAATGTAAAACGTAAATGAAACAACACAGAAAGTCCTTTTAAAAAATGGCACCTGCCCCACACGTGCGCCTTCACCCAGAGCCGTCGTGGCCCCAGCAGTTGCATTTCCGGGACATTTCTCCCACTCCCCACAGACACCCATTTGGGAATCTCGGAAAGTTTTTAGCACACTGGGACCATTCTGTTGGAATCCCAGCTCTGCCTCGGAGTGGCAGTGTGACGGGCTTTCAGCCTCAGCTTCCTCATTTGTAAAATGGGCATAAGAATCCATCGTCCCAAGGGTGGGCCAAGCCTTGGTAGAACACGCAGCGCCCTGGCCATGCGTATTCCATATTGCGTTCCCGATATGAGTGTCAGGTCGGGGGGTACTTTGGGCCCATTCTGGCGGGAGGAGCACCCCCGATGGGACTCGCACCCCACCCCAGCCCCGCCAGCCCGGGAGCCTGTGCCACCTTGTGCTTTAGGCTCTGCGTTCAACCACGTTGGCAGGGAGGGGGAAGCTGCTCCCTAGTGCCCCACTCACCTTGCAGGAGAGGGCAGGGCCCCCTTCCCCTTTCCTTTCCAGAGCAGCTCCATGGGGAGCAAATCTGTCCAATTCCATACTGATGCCTAAGTGGTTTCCCAGCCACACCTCTTGCCAATACTCTGAGTCACCAGCCAACAGAAGCCGTGGGAAGGGTGTTCCCTCTCAGGCTGTACGAACGCTGCACAGGATTGCTCCAGAAAGCCAGAATCAGGCCCCACGATAAATGCAGCTACCCTCCTTATGCAACTTTGTGACATTGTTCAAAAACAAGGATAATGTTCCTTGGCTTCCATTTGCTGAGGGCCCTAGAGAGCCGGCCCGGCCCAGCCCAGACCTCAGGTCTTGCTTCCTGCAGCCAGGCAGAGGCTGGCGTCCCCACCACTGTACAGGTGGGGAAACTGGGCCGTGGCTGTGGCTGTGTGGCCGGGACGCTCACAGACCCAGCCGTTTGCACCAGCCCTCAAAACTCCCCCTCTACAGCCGGCCGGGGCCCTTAGACAAAGCAAAACAGGTAACTATGATACATTTTCTTCTTTTTCAAATGCAGCTTAATGGTGAGCAGTTTTGTCCAGTTGCTGGGTTAGAAACTGGAACTCCTGATTTCTGATAAGAAGAAAGAAAAATCTATTTCTGAATACAGGCTCACATAAAATAGAAACACGTTTTAGGGGGACTGTTTCTTTATACAAAAATTCAAAACTACTTCGTACTGCAGAGCTGGACCCGTGGAGGATGCCCGTGGGGATTGAGCATTGAAGGGAAAGGACGTGGTATTAAGGAGCATGCTTTGCAGGTGGCAGCCACAGTGATCCAAGTCCTGAGAGCTGAGGTGCTGAGGCTGGCCCTCTTGCCCCACCTTCACTGCGCTGCGGTATGTAGGCATCCATTCGCCTCTGCCTGGGGTGCCGAGCTGCTCGCTCGTGTCTGACTCTTTGCAACCCTGTATGAACCGTGGCCCGCCAGGCTCCTCTATCCACAGGACTCTCCAGGCAAGAACACTGGGGTGGGTTGCCATTTCCTCATCCAGGGGGTCTTCCCGACCCAAGGATCGGACCCTCTGCTCCTGCACCTCTTCCATCCTCAGGCGCTTTCTTTACCACTGAGCCACCTGGGAAGCCCCTCGCGTCTGCCTTGCCTGGTCCTAAAACCACACCACCCGCTTCTCCAGGGGGCTGTGTCTTTTCCTGTTTCCCCACAAAATTCACTAACTGTTCTTCCATCGGGTACTTGACTTCCTGTCCTGTGAACTAATTAGGAGTCAGAGCTCTGCTTGGGTGCTATGAGTGGGGGTGAGGGGAGAATAGAAAGTGTTTGCATAGTCACCCTGGTGACTTTGCATGCCGGCTGCCTCTGGCTGGAGTCTGCTCAATGAGGCGCTATGCTGTCTTGCTCAGTCCAGAGGGAAACAGGCATAGATGAGAGTGGAAGGGGCACGCAGGGTCCACGGGCATTCCCACCAACCTCAGTCCTCTCTGAGCCTTAAACTTGCCTGACCTGGGTTGAGAAGAGCCAGACTGCCCTTTCAGCCAACGGAGCAGCAGTCTGAGTCACATCCTGCCGGCCGCCTGGCCTGATTGGAGTTTGTGCTCTGCTCTGCATCAGGTCTTGGCCTCTCTGCCTAACAGCTTCCTTCTCTCCCAGAGCAACTGTGAACATTTCCCCTTCCTTTTTCATCGTGACCTCACCCGGCATGGATTTCCTACTATTTAAAACTCTTCTGCAGCTCATTGGGTAGACTTCGGGGCTGACATTGATCCCCACCAATTGAACAGCAGTGTGATGTTGGTGCCCAGACAGTTTGAGGTCCTGGAATTAAGTCTTGCAAGGGTTTCTATAAAGTGAATTTCTGTATATCAATACCTGGATTCTGGTTAACTTTCACTGGAGCATTTAGAATGTGTCCTTCTGGAAGGGAGAAGATTTTAAGCCCAACAGATAAAAGGTCTGCATCTCAGATTGCACCAGATCTTGGAGAAGAAAGAATCTCAGAGAAATGAGAAAAATGTGCTTTCTGAAAACAAACGAAACAAAAAAACGATTTTTAGAATTAAGACCTAATTTATTTCTGGGTTAAAGAGATTGTTATGTGGTTAAATTAATCTTGAGATGACTGAGAAAACTAAAAAAAAGAAATCATCTGCAGCAAGGTAGAATGCCCTGCATGCCAACTTATTCCTCAGTAAAGTGTCTTGTCACATTTCTACTATCTGCTTAGCTTTTAATTCTGAGGAGAAATTTATTGCTTTCGTGTTGTTCTCCACTTTTCAGTTGCTCTTACTATTGAAATTTCAGAGGTTCTATTCTCTGTGGCTAGTCAGCCACGAAAGACTCCCTTGGGCTGAGTTCCCCAAGACCTAGCTCGCAATAGAAGTCATTGTTATTATTATTTCCTTGAGGCTCTTAACAGACTGTGACGACATGGAAGGATACCGGAAATCATATGAAATTTGGAGTCAGGACAACTGTTTATTTGCAATGTGGCCTGAAGCAGGTGACCTGACCTTTCTGACTCTTGCAACTCCCTTCCCTTAATTGCAGGTCAAGTGCTCCACTTCATACTCCCTGCTATCATGCTGACCTTTGTCCACCTCCCTGAGCTATGTGATTCCCTGGTCTACCTCCTCAATCCCTTCCGGGTCCTGAGAGCTCCGTGAAGGCAGAGTCTTGTCATCTCTATGTCCCCGTGCCCAGCACAGAATCTGGCAAAGAGCAGAGGGCTGGGGTTTTGGGTGGATGGGGGAAAAAAAGGAAGGCAGGGGAGGGAAGGAGAGAGAGAGGAAGGAAAAGTAGGGGAAAATGCAAATTTAAACTCCTCTGGAGCTCATAGTTATTTATTTTAACCACCAACTGACCTAAGTGATAAGACACGCGAAGAAAACGATAGTATTACTGTCACATATCACTGCCCAGTGTCCAGCGCTGATAGACACATGTGCCTGCTTCCTCTCCCAACAAGCCTGGTGGCTTAGATAGTAAAGAATCCACCTGCATCGGAGGAGAACTGGGTTCAATCCCTGGGTTGGGAAGAACCTTTGGAGAAGAAAATGACTACCCATTCCAGTACCCATGGACAGAGCAGCCTGGTGGGCTACAGTCTGCAGGGTCACAAAGCATCAGACACAACTTTCACCGTAATCCTCCGTTGGACAGACAACAAAGCAGAGGTCAGGAGAGGTCAAATCACTTGCACGTGTCACACAGCTGGCACGTGCTTGGAACCTGGACTTGAGCCCAGGCCCCCAGAACTCCAGAGCTGGTGCACTTCACTGGTGTACCCTCAGCACCCAGCCTAGGACGTGACAAATGAAAGATCAAGTGAGTGAATGAATGTCCTTCCATAGCCATTCTCTCACTAGATCTCCAGTCTCACTCTTAGTTCTTTCTTCCTGCATGTGTGGTGATTAGAACAAAACACCTGAGGCTACACAGTCCTGGATTCAGATATGAGCTTTCCACGTCACTGTAGGAAAATTACCGCTATCCAAGTACCCATCTCTAGATTACCCTTACAGCCTCCTCTCCTCAAATGATTCTCCCACTGTCCCCTGAGGCTGGATCTTCATCTGAGATGCCTCCATCAGCCTGACTCCACCAAGGGTCAGAGGAGGGAAGGCAGGAGGGCTTACCACATCCCCTGCCTTCCAGCTTTCAGCTGAAGACCAAAGACACGCTCAGTGTGCCCCTTGTCCACCTCAGCCCGACCCCTGTGGGGCTGGGAGTGTCATCTCTGAGATTACCACATTATTATCATGGTTGTTGATGTTGGTAGGAATGGCGTGACCTTGGGCCAGCCAGTCCCTCTCTCTAAGAATCCTCTCTCCTCCCTGCTGGCTGTTGTCGACCCCAAAGGACCAGGAATGGGCAGGCGGCGTCCAGAAGACCTGCAGCCGTAGAATATGACTTTATCAAGCCTGAGAAGAATCAAATGACCCAACCTCTTGTAGTGGGGAAACTGAGACTCAGTGGAGGGCAGAGGGCTTGCCCGAGGATACCCAGCCTCAGTGGTGGTCAGCATTGACCGTGGAATGCTGATACACAGCCCACAGCTCTCCCCCCACCATCTGCTGAGGACTGTGCCTGCCCTGGCCCCTCTGCCGCCTACCCTGCCCCGAGGCCCTCTCCCCTTCCTGGCCCCCAGCCAGGGCAGCTCACTGTTCAGTTCTGACCACACCGCGGGAGTGCGCCCTCTCTGCAGCAAGCCAGTGTTCCTGCTGCAGGGTTGGTGCGGCAGATGGCACAGCAGAACTGAGTGTCGGTTTATTTTTGACTCGAAGAGGACATCTCACGAGTGCACAGCACTCGCCGGTAGGGGCGGTGGGTCTGGCTCGCGGGGCAGCAGAATCTACCAGCATTGACAGCCACTCACGCAGCCTGGGTTCAAATCCCTGCTCGGCCACCTTTTGCTGTGTGCCCTCAGATACCCAGTCTTCCCTCTGAGAGCCTCCACCTCCGCACTTGTCAAACAGAGCAGTGAGGCTCAGAGGCCGTCCCTCATCAATTTCATGGGCTTCATCAAGGGGGGAGATACACACATGGAGAAGGACTTTGGGGGCTGGTTTCCATCTCTAGGGAGGGGACGTGATGGGAAAGTGGAGGGCTGCCTTTGGGACCTGGAGCTGAGCCGTCCCAGGTGTTGGCCCCATATAGGGGCAGGGTGGGCCAGTGGCTGGGGCAGAGCCAGAAAACCCTGGGGACCTGGTCCTTCCTCTGTTTCCTGTAGGTAACTCTGGGCAGAGGAACTGGGTAGGGTGGGCCCAGGGAAGGAAGGGTCAGACTGAAGTGGGCGAGGGGTACCAAGAAGGTCTTTGGTCTTCAGCGGGGAGGCTGAAGCCCAGGGGGGAAGGGATGTGATGAGGCCTCCTGCTCTCCCTCCTCTGCCCCTTGGTGGAGTCAGGCTGATGGGGGCTTCTCAGACTAATAAGCTCCAGGAGACAGTGGAACAATCATTTGAGGGGAGGGGGCTGTGAGGGAGCTGCAGAATGGGTAAGCCCATTAGTCTGGGCAAGCCCTTCTTCCTGACTGACATATGTGCAAGCTTACAGGGATCCCAGGCCAGGATCTGCTGCATTTTAACCACTGGACCGCCAGGGAAGTCCCTAGAATAAGTTCTCAGGAAGCAAAATGACTGAGTATGAAGCTGAACATGTTTGAACATAAAGCTCCATGTATGTTTACTAAAGAAAACAGGGAAATAGAGATGTTTCATAGAAGAACCAAAACCTTAAGCCCCACAGTGTTGACGTTTGAGAAATAGTATATCTTTAAACATCACTATTTCTTTTCTAGGTTAAAAACATAATACACTGCCTGCTGTAGGTCATAAAATCAAGATCTTCTTTTATTTCCGTTCCCTACTCTGCATGTTTCACTTCAGGTTATTAAGCTATTTTCCTGGGCCATTAAAAAGTATTTGGAAATGTGATTTTTTTTGATAGATGCATAATATTCTGACCAATGACTTCCCCGTAACTTACGTAACTAACCTTCTAGATTAGAAATTTAGATTGTGTCCAGATTATTGCCATGATTTAAAAAGAAAAACACCATGATCAGCATCGATATGGTTGAAATATTTTTGCATTTCCAAGTACTTCCATTAGAGTAAGTTCTTTTTTATTTTATTTTTTTAATTTTTTGGCTGTGCTGGGTCTTTGTTACCGTAGATGGGTTTTCTCTGGCTGCAGTGAGCATAGACTGCTCTCTCTAGTTGCAGTGTGCGGGCTTCTCATTGCAGGGGCTTCTCTTGTTGGACAGCACAGGCTCTAGGGCCCACGGGCTCCAGTGGTTACGGCATATGGGCTTAGTTGCCCCAAGGCACATGGAATCTTCCCAGACTGGGGATCGAACCTGGGTCTCCTACGTTAGCAGGCAAATTATTAACCACTGTACCACCAGGGAAGTCTCTAGAACAAGTTCTTAAGAAGCAAAATGATTGGGTAAGAAGCTGAGCATATTTTCCTTTGTTTATTTAGTATTATATTTGTTGCATACAGAGGAAATTATGTGGCATATATGTCAATTTAGTAATGTAATGTATATTGTGGACTTAGAATGTCACCAATAATTTTTATATTCTTGTGTGAGTTGTCCCCACCCTGACCCCCTGCCTTATCCAGAGGAAATGACCATACTGTGTTTATCATTTCCTTGCTTTTTTTTTTTCTTCTATAGACTGTATTTTTTAGAGAAGTTTTAGGTTCACAGAAAAATTGAACAGAAAGTGCAGAGAATTCCCATATGCTTTTTTAAAGAAACACTGTTATCTTGTGTATGTATGCTGAAGTGCCTGTTGCTTAGCTTGGCTCTGGCTTTAGTCCTTTAAAATGGCATTGTGTGGCGTGTAACCTGCTGAATCTCGCTTATTTGGGGAGATTTACATTGTGCTTCTCAGGTTGGTCTCTGTGGTTGCGGTGCCTGGAGTTGGTGCTTTTACATGGCTGTATAATATTCCCTGGCGTGAGGCTATCACAGTATGCTGGTTTTTAATTCTGGTGAGCATATGGGTTGTCTCCAGAGAGCTCTTGCAATCAGTGTTGCTGGAAACATGCTTGGCAATGGCACTGTCCAGGGAAGCCCCTAGAAAAGGAACAGAGGAGTTTAAGACAGATCTGGGAGGAGGTGAAATTCAGAGTGGAACATGCACAAGGCTGAACTGAGGCTTCCACAGACCATGAGCTGATTTGGTTTTGGAGGAGGGCCGCACAGAGCATCTTGAGGGCTTGCTTGAGCTAGAATGTGCTGTTTCTCATCTCTCAAACTCAGCTGCCAAGGTCAGTTGTTTTGGGCTTGGGAACAAGAGTAGAACCCTCTCCCCCACGTGCCTTCAAGGAGGCAGAAGCACTGTTTGTGGCAGGAACTGCTGCCCCTACCTGTCAGCCTCAATGCCATTAAATCTGAGCATCCCTAAGTGTAGAGTGTATACCTTTGATGGTACCGAAGAGGATACTAGGTAGTATGAAATAACAGCCCATCACCTGGTGAGAAAAGTCATCCATTTCCAGTTTTCTTTCAGTCCTCCAGGTCACCTCAAGGCAAAAGTTTCTTTCTGGAACTAGTGTATCTTTACACCGCTCCCTTCCCAGGTGTCTCAGTGGTGAAGAACCCGCCTGCCAATGGAGGAGGCGTGGGTTCAACCCCTGGCTCAGGAAGATCCCCTGGAGGAGGAAATGGTAACCCACCCAGTATTCTTGCCTGGAGAATCCCATGTACAGAGGAGCCTGGTGGGCTACAGTTCACAGGGTCGCAAAGAGTCGGACATGACTGAGCATGCACACACCCCACCTGAATCCTGGCTAAACTCTAGGTAGACAGCAAACAGATTTTGGACTTAGGGTATTGGGCAGGCAATAGAATCCGCTAAACATCAGGTCATCCTGTTAAAATTTTTGTTGTGGTTGTCTTTTATTTGTGGTGAGTGCCCCTGGTTTTCCTTTTAAAATAAATGTGTTAACGTTTTAGTCAAGCAAGCTATGAAGAAAAAAATGAGATTGATTAAAGGAGAGATAGTAATAATCTTGACAGTCATGTTTGATTGACGTCACTGGGGAAATACTGACCTCAATCAGCCATTCTTAAACTTTCTGTCTCAGGACGTTTTACATTCTTAAAAATGACTGAGGACCTCCAAGAGTTGTCATACTGTCTCTCCATATTTACCATATATGAAGTCAAAATGGAGATAGTAATGATACTTATGTATTAATTCTTTTAAAAATAGCAATAGTACATCCATTATGATAACATACTTTATGAAAAATAACTGTATTTTCAAAAAAAAAAAAAACCCTAGAAGAGTAGTGTTGCTTATGTTTTTGTGTCTCTTTAATGACTTAATTGAAGACAGCTGGATTTTCATCTGCTTATGCATTCAGTCTGTTGCCATAGGATGTTTTGGTTACTATGAAGAAATTCCAGCCTCACAGAGATATGTTGTGGGAAAGAGAGGAGGATTCTAATAGCTGTTCAGATAACTGTAGATCTTCTCTTTTGATACTACACCCAAACTCAACAAGTGATATCATGTTACTTACGGCTGGTATCCAACCAAACTCGGCCCCACTCATCCGCACACAGTTACTAAGCCAGTCTATGGACACCAGGTTGCGTACAGGCAAGTATAGCTTTTATTGCAAGACACCCAAAGTGAAAGTGAAAGGGAAAGTGAAGTCGCTCAGTCATGTCTGACCCTTTGCGACCCCGTGGACTGTAGCCCACCAGGCTCCTCCGTCCATGGGATTCTCCAGGCAAGAATACTGGAGTGGGTTGCCATTTCCTCCTCCAGGGGATCTTCCTGAACCAGGGATTGAACCCAGGTCTCCCTCATTGCAGGCAGACGCTTTAACCTCTGAGCCACCAGGGAAGCCCTGCAATGCCCCCAGTGTAGTGCCGAAAATAAAGGAGAATGGGCAGCTCCTGTTCAAAAGCTCTGAACTCCTCAATGGCTTTTGGCAAAGGGTTTTGAAAGTCTTTATTAAGAGTGAGGGTTGTAGGTAGATCAGCTCATGGACATTCTTCTGATTAGACAGTGGTGAGATAGATAATACGGTGGTTTTTCAGGAGGTAACTTCGTCATCCTTCTGGTTCCAAGTGGCCTGGGGTCTGGGTACTGATGGTCAACAAGAAGTTAGCTTCTTCTACCTGGAGAAAATTTTAGTGTCTGCAAAACAGCCCAAGGGTATGGCTCAGGATATCACCTAGACCCCTTGAAGAGGAATTAAAGGTCTTGGACTTGGTATTATGGCTGAACTATTATTTTGTCTTGCTTGACTGTTTTCCTTTGTGGCTGCCTTTTCTTACTTCTCTGACTGAATTTGTTCCTTGGAACTTGGTGAAGGCCTAAGAAACTAAAGCTTTTTGATAAGTAAGGGTGGGGGAACATGGTAGGGGTGTCTGTCCCCAAGAAGGCCCCGCAGGATCTTGCTCAGTTACAATGCCGCCGTAACCAAACACCACACACTGAAGGACTTCAACAACAGAAACGTGTTTTCTCATAGTTATGGCTGCTAAAAGTCCAAGATCAAGGCATGCTGGCCTCTCTTCTTGGCTTGCAGATGGCTGTCTTCTTGCTATATCCCCACAGGGTCCTTCCTCTACTTGGATAGCCCTGGTGTCTCTCTGTGTGTCCAAATTCCCTCTTCTTATAAGGACACTAATCAGATTGGATTAGGGCCCATTTAATGTCTTCATTTTAACTTGTTGTGTTGTTCAGCCGCTGAATCATGTCCAACTGTTTGCAACTTCATGGACTGTAGCAAGCCAAGCTCCTCTGTCCTCCACATCTGGAGTTTTCTCAAATTCATGTCGATTGAGTCAGTGATGCTATCTAATCACCATCTCATCCTCTGTCGTCCCCTTCTCCTCTTGCCTTCAGTCTTTCCCAGGATCATGGTCTTTTCCAGTGAAGCAGCTCTTCACATTAGGTGGCCAAAGTATTGGAGCTTCAGCAACAGTCCTTCCAATGAATATTCAGGATTCTTTCCTATAGGATTGACTGGTTTGATCTCCTTGCAGTCTAAGGGGAACTTAACATTTTAACTTCAGTTCAGTTCAGTTCAGTCGCTCAATCATGTCCGATTCTTTGCGACCCCATGAATTGCAGCACGCCAGGCCTCCCTGTCCATCACCAACTCCCGGAGTTCACTCAAACTCATGTCCATCAAGTCAGTGATGCCATCCAGCCATCTCATCCTCTGTCGTCCCCTTCTCTTCCTGCCCCCAATCCCTCCCAGCATCAGAGTCTTTTCCAATGAGTCAACACTTCGCATGAGGTGGCCTAAGTATTGCAGTTTCAGCTTCAGCATCAGTCCTTCCAAAGAACACCCAGGACTGATCTCCTTTAGGATGGACTGGTTGGATCTCCTTGCAGTCCAAGGGACTCTCAAGAGTCTTCTCCAACACCACAGGTCAAAAGCATCAATTCTTCGGCACTCAGCTTTCTTCACAGTCCAACTCTCACATCCATACATGACTACCGGAAAAACCATAGCCTTGACTAGATGGATTTTTGTTGGCAAAGTAATGTCTCTGCTTTTGAATATGCAGAGACATTGCATATTCTAGGTTGGTCCTAACTTTTCTTCCAAGGAGTAAGCGTCTTTTAATTTCATGGCTGCAGCCACCATCTGGGGTGATTTTGGAGCCCCCAAAATATAAAGTCTAACACTGTTTCCACTGTTTCCACATCTATCTGCCATGAAGTGATGGGACCAGATGCCATGCTCTCAGTTTTCTGAATGTTGAACTTTAAGCCAACTTTTTCACTCTCCTCTTTCACTTTCATCAAGAGGCTCTTTAGTTCTTCTTCACTTTCTGCCATAACGGTGGTGTCATCTGCATATCTGAGGTTATTGATATTTCTCCCGGCAATCTTGATTCCAGCTTGTGCTTCCTCCAGCCCAGTGTTTCTCATGATGTACTCTGCATAGAAGTTAAAGAAGCAGGGTGACAATATACAGCTTTGACGTACTCCTTTTCCTATTTGGAACCAGTCTGTTGTTCCATGTCCAGTTCTAACTGTTGCTTCCTGACCTGCATACAGATTTCTCAAGAGGCAGGTCAGGTGGTCTGGTATTCCCATCTCTTTCAGAATTTTCCACAGTTTATTGTGATCCACACAGTCAAAGGCTTTGGCATAGTCAATCAAGCAGAAATAGATGTTTTTCCGGAACTCTCTTGCTTTTTCCATCATCAGGAAATGTTGGCAATTTGATCTCTGGGTCCTCTGCCTTTTCTTCCAGCTTGAACATCTGGAAGTTCACGGTTCACGTATTGCTGAAGCCTGGCTTGCAGAATTTTGACCATTACTTAATGCTTAAACATTAAGCATTAACATTTTAACTTAATCCCTCTTTAAAGGGCCCTGTCACCAAATACAGTTATATTCTGAGGTACTGGGAGGTAAAGACTGCAAAATATGAACTTTAGGAGGGACACAGTTCAACTCAGAATCTTAAAAACTAGTTGCAATGAAGAATCTGAAGCAATGTCAACGAACTTTTCATATTATACATTCTAATCCTTTTTTCTTTCACTTTGATTAATTCTTCTCTACTCATGCGTGGTTTGGTAACTCATGCATGGTTTTTTACTCATGCGTGTCTTTTTCACTCCTGCATTGGTCATTTAGGAAATATTGGCTCAATGAGTTATGCAGATCTTCCACATGTTTGCACCTTTCATTATACAATATCAAAAAAGAACATTTTTTGTCTTACCACTGACCTCATCAGAAATATCTCTTGGTAGCAGGGAGCTGTCAAGTTCATGATGGCACACATAAGCCTTCCACAATTCTAATTTTCAGTTTGGAAGCTCACATTTTATCATTGGCAACATATACTGCCAGTTGTTTTCCTCGAAGTGATAGGCTCACTTTGTTTGCTTTTGAGAAAATGTCTGCCAAATACCCAAGTCTGAATAACCATCATGTGTCTGTTGATTGTTCTTTTTATGTTAGAAAAAAAAATGGCATTTGGTGAAAATAGGCAATTTCAGCTCATAACGCGAATGCTCACACGAGAGCCTCTCCTCCAACAGACGTCGTACTTGGGTTACAATGTAAGGGCTTATGCAAACACTTCCTTTCCGTGTTCTTGCAAGAGTTAATAAAGTTAGTCATTTTTACCGCTTCATCTCGGACATTCCAGGATGAAGCTGGCATTTTTTACTGCCCACATGTGGTGAGGAGGAATACAGTGACAACCTGTACAGTTTGGTGCCCCTGCCTGCATTCCTGCTAGGGCACCAGCAGTTTTACTTACTCCTGCCTTTGCACCAGAAGTGCAAATATCAACCCAGTGAAGGTGGTAAATAAGATCTAAGTGTTACTCGGAAGATGGTTTTGATCTCTCAGCACCCCCTGTAAGAATCTTGGGGGAGCCCTTGGGCACATGGACCATACTTTGAGACCCATTCTGACTTAGATTTAAAAAAATACAGAGAAGATTTGGGGCCTGGAAAATGACCTTGGTGTCAGAGTCACAAGACCTGGGTATGAGCCTGGCTCTGTCAGTATGGAACTATGGTCTTGGGTAGGTCCCTGACGTCTGAAAGCCAGGCACTTAGGACATCAAGGGTGGTGGTGGGTGCTTGCTGCCTCCCAGAGCTGGGTAGAGAAGGAAATCAGGTGCAGACTTGAGAGCCTCTTGTAAAAGGTAATACACAGTCCTGGAGGGAGGAGCCAGCCATGGTGGGGAATGAGACAAAGTTATGAACTTTAACACGCTGGCTTAAGTTGTTTTTGATTACTGACACTGCCCAGATTCCTGCATTCCCCTGAAAAGACCTCACAAGGTGGGACCTGGAGACCCTGAAACAGATTACCCAACTGGATTTCTAGTTTTAACAACCATCTTTGGGGCTCTGCTCCAAGTCACCCATTGCCATCTACAGCTTTGAAAGAAAAGGCCTCCTAAAAGCCTAGAGTTCTTCTTGCCCTGACTGGAGAGGTAGTTCACTTGGGTCAGGTAGAAAGCTGGGAGTCCATGGGAAATAACGAGCATCTTAGAATATCTGATCTGTTTAGCTATGTTAAGAAGATAGAGTTGGTCCTGGAAAACTCCAGAGAGCTAAAAGCATTTGTTAAGAGGGCTCAGGTAGGCTCCTGCTTCTTGGAGAGTAGAATAGAGGTACTTGTCCCTAGGCACAACTGAGAACCCTAGACATTTATATAAAGTAAACACAAGAAAACTCTAAAAGATAGAGAGAAGGCAGACCTGCTTCTTGGGACCTGGGGACCCAAGAAACAGCATAGTGATGAGGTCCTGGTGAATGAGGAGTTTCTTTTTGCCTTATACAGCCCGGAGTTGGAGCTGAAGAAGCTAGAAATGACGAAATGCTAATGGGCAGGCAAAAAACAAAGAAACAAACAAAAGTGCCCTGACAGAAACCTGGTTTCTTTAGCTAAAAAGGCAAGAAAAGGGCAGCCTAGCAGAACAGATGTGCATGTGTGCAAAGTCACTTCAGTTCCATCCACTCTGTTACCCTGTGGACTGTAGCCCTCCAGGTTCCTCTCTCAGTGGGATTTTTCAGGCAAGAATACTGGAGTGGGTTCCCATGCCACCCTCCAGGGGATCTTCCAGAGCCAGGGATTGAACTCGTATCTCTTGAGTCTCTTGCATTGGCAGGCAGGGTCTTTTACCACTAGTGCCACCTGGAAAGCCCCGGCAGAACAGATACGTACCAACAAAACTGCTCTGCTCTAACCAAACACCACGGAAAACACTGAGGCTCCACCCACCCCAGCAAAGATCCAGTAAGGAGATTAGATAGATTTCCCCCTTCACCAGACTGCAATGAAGCATCTCAAGTGCTCCACGGGGGTGGTGTCAGAGAAGGCCAGGTAGGGGCCCAGGACTTTCATTCCCCACTGGGTGGTGACAAGGCCTCACGCCAGTCCCTGTCGTGCTGGTGGAGAGACCACACTGGGAGCTGTAAGAAGGCAGACCTACCCCTTTCAGCCATGCAGGTATCAGTGGGGGCCTGATGGGGAGCTTGATTTCCCAACCACTCCCCTTTCTCAGCTGGAGTAGTGTCAGAGGAAGCCAGCTAAAACACAAAGTTTAAGTGAGATCCAGAGTCTGGATGCCCAAGTATCAATAGAATAATAATGCCCCAAATGCCCAAATATCAATAGAAATTCACTTATAACAAGAATGAGGAAGATCTCAAACTGAATGAAAAAAAAAAAAGACAATCAGTAGAAGGCAACACCAATATGACAGAGATGTTGGAATTAACTGACAAAGATTTTAAAGCAGTCATCATAAAAATGCTCCAAGGAACAACTAGAAACAAACTTGAAACGAAAAAAAAAAATTACAGTGTATCAGCAAAGAAAAATAAAGATAGAGAAGAACTGAAGGGAAATTTTAGAACTGAAAAATATGAAAACTGAAATTTAAAAGAAAAAAAGAATCAGTGGATATGCTTAATTGAGGGCTGGAGGGGACAGAGGAGAGAATCCCTGAATGGGAATATAGGGCGATAGAAATAATCTGTATTACCTAATCTGAATAACCAAGAGAAAATAGACACAAGAGAAATGAAAAACACAGCCTCGGAGACTTGTGAGGCTATAACAAAAGATCTAATGTTTGTGTCATTCGACTACTGGAAGCAAACAAGAGAGGAAATGGAACTGGAAAAAGAAAAAAAAAAAAAACTTGAAGAAACAGTGGCTGAAAACGTCCCAGATTTGGCAAATAACATGAATCTACAGGTTTGTGAAGCTGAGCAAAACTTGAAAGAGAATAAATTCAGTAAAATCCACACCAAGATACAAAATAGTTAAACTTCTGATCTTAAAAGCAGTGAGAGAATGACACCTCCTCTGTAAGGGGGAAACAATTCAAATGACAGTGACTTTCTCATCAGAAGCTACGGGGGCCAGAAGGAAGTGGCAAAACAGTTTTCAAATGCTGAAAGGAAAGAACTGTCAATTCAGAACCTGATATCCAGGGGAAATATTCTTCAAGAATATAGGGGAAATCAAGACATTCTCAGAATTAAGAAAAACAGAGAATTTCTTGCCAGAAGACCCACCCTAAAAGAATGCTAACAGAAGGTTTCCAAACAGAAAGGAAACAAGAAAAAGTGAACCTTTGAGTATCAGGAAAGAAAAAAGAATATGGTAAGCAAAAATGTGGGTAAATGCAACTGGCCCTTTCTTCCCCTTCTCAACTTTTCTAAATTATATTCGATGACTAAAACAAAAATTGTCACACTTTCTGATGTGGTTTTAAGTGTATGTAGAAAGAACAAACGGAGAAGGCAATGGCACCCCACTCCAGTACTCTTGCCTGGAAAATCCCATGGACGGAGAAGCCTGGTAGGCTGCAGTCCATGGGGTCGCTAAGAGTCGGACACGACTGAGCAACTTCACTTTCACGTTTCACTTTCATGCATTGGAGAAGGAAATGGCAACCCACTCCAGTGTTCTTGCCTGGAGGATCCCAGGGACAGCAGAGCCTGGTGGGCTGCCGTCTATGGGGTAGCACAGAGTCGGACACGACTGAAGTGACTTAGCAGAAAGAACAGTTCAGTTCAGTCCCTCAGTCATGTCCGACTCTTTGTGACCCCATGAATCGCAGCACACCAGGCCTCCCTGTCCATCACCATCTCCCGGAGTTCACTCAGACTCACATCCATCAAGTCTGTGATGCCATCCAGCCATCTCATCCTGGATCGTCCCCTTCTCCTCCTGCCCCCAATCTCTCCCAGCATCAGAGTCTTTTCCAATGAGTCAACTCTTCGCATGAGGTGGCCAAAGTACTGGAGCTTCAGCTTTAGCATCATTCCTTCCAAAGAAATCCCAGGGTTGATCTCCTTCAGAATGGACTGGTTGGATCTCCTTGCAGTCCAAGGGACCCTCAAGAGTCTTCTCCAACACCACAGTTCAAACGCATCAATTCTTCAGCACTCAGCCTTCTTCACAGTCCAACTCTCACATCCATACACGTCCACAGGAAAAACCATAGCCTTGATTAGACGGACCTTAGTCGGCAAAGTAATGTCTCTGCTTTTGAATATACTATCTAGGTTGGTCATAACTTTTCTTCCAAGGAGTAAGCGTCTTTTAATTTCATGGCAGAAAGAACAAATAAGAAGCAAAACTTAAAATTGTACACCTAAACTTAACACATCAATGATGATATGAAATGTCAACAGTTTAAGTATACCAGTTAAAAGACAGATATTGACAAAGTGGTTTGAAAATCATGACCTGACTATATACTCTCTATAAAAAACTCACTTCAAATATAATGATACACACAGGTTGAGGGGAGTTTCCCAGGTGGTGCTAGTGGTAAAGAATCTGCCTGCCGATGCAAGAGATGCAAGAGATGTGGGTTTGACCCCTGGGTCAGGAAGATGCTCTAGAGGAGGAAATGGAAACCCGCTCCAGTATTCTTGCCTGGAAAACTCCATGGACAGAGGGTTCTGGCAGGCTGCAGTCTATGGGGTCTCAAAGAGTCAGGCACCACTGAGCACCCATATGGACACACACACACACACACACAGGCAGGTTGAAAGTAAAAGAATAAACAAAATACATATCATACCAACATTAATCAAATGAAAGTAGGAGTAACTATATAAAAATCAGATACTGTAGATCTCAGAGCAAAGAAAATTACTAGAGTTGGGAAGGAATATTATAGAATGATAAAAAGTCCACCCACCAAGAAGATATAGCAATTCTAAATACATATGCACTAAACAATGGAGCTATAAAATATATGAAGAAAAAAAACTGATGAAACTGACCACAATTATAGCTGGAGACGTCAACACCTCTCTCTCAATAATGGACAGAGCAATTAGACAGAATATCAGAGCAAGGATATAGAACTCAACAACATCATCAACCAACAGGATCAAATCAGCGTTTATAGAACTCATGATTTTCAGTGTCCACAGAACACACACCATATAGACCATATGCTGGGACATGAAACAAACCTCAGCAAAATTAGAATTTATATCGAAAAGATGCGTTCTCCAACTTCAATAAAATCAAGCTAGAAATCAGTAACAGAAACAGAACATAAAAATCTCCCAGCTACTTGGAAATGAAATAATGCACATCTAAATAATCCATGAGTCAATGATAAAGTATAACTTGAAATTTTTAAACTATTTTGAACTGAATTAAAATAAAACTACCACAAGAGACTTTACTGGCCGTCCAGTGCCTCCAGTGCAGGGGGCACAGGCTTGATTCCTGGTCGGGAAGCTAAGATCCCACATGCTGTGCAGCCAGAGTTAAGAAAAAATAAAATTGAAATATCACATGTCAAAATGTCTGTGACATACCTAAGTGGTGCTGAGAGGGAAATTTATAGTACTAGATGCATAGTCAGCAAAGAGAAAAGCCTCAAATCAATTATTTAAGTTCCCATCTTGACAAGCTAGAAAAGGAAAAGCCAAATAAACCCAAATCAAGAAGGAGGAAGGAAATAATAGAGATACGAGCAGAAATCAATAAAATTGAAAACAGAAAATGAATAGAGAAAAATCAGTGAAACTGAAGACTTGTATCTTTGAAAATATCAATAACATTGGCAAAACTTTAGCAAGACTTAACGGGCAAAAAAGAGAGGGAAAGAGAGAAATTACCGAAATTGAAAATGAAACGTGACATCACTATAGACCTTGCAGATATACAATTGGAGGGTAAGGGAATACTGTGAATAACTCTATGCACAGGACTTTGACAACCTAAATGAGACGAACCAATTTCTCAAAAAATGAGAACTACTACAATTTACCCAATATGAAACAGATAATTTGAGTAGCACTATAATTATTGTGGAATTCGAATTTTTAAATTTTAAATATCCTAAAAAGAAAACCTCAGATCAGATAGTTTCACTGGAGAATTTTACCAAATGCTTTAAAAATTAACACCAATTCTACACAGTGTCTTCCAGTAAGTAGCAGAGGAAGGAACACTTTCAATTCATTTTTTGAAGCTAGAATGACCCCGATATCAAAACCAGACAAATAAAATGCAACACACACACACACACAAAAGACTAGGGTCCAACATTCCTCATCAATGTAGATGTGAAAATCTTTAAAGAAACTTTAGCAAATAAAATTCAGTGATATATGTAAAAGCAATTATGCATCATGACCAAGTAGGGTTTATTCCAGGAATGCAAAGTTGGCTCAACATTTATAAATCAATTAACTCCCAGCTACACCTCTGTGTTTAAAATTTAAATTGCAAACAGTAACTGAATCTACTTTGCTAGTATTAAGTATATCTGATATGTGTTAATGATTATGTAATGGCTTTCCTCTTCACGGCTGTGCTTTGCTGGAGCAGCCGTGAAGAGAGACCCCACGTCCAAGATAAGAGAAACTCAGGTGAGATGGTAGGCACTGAGAGAGGGGATCAGGGGGCAGACAGACTGAAACTACAGTCACGGACAACTAGCCAGTCTGATCACATGGACCACAGGCTTGTCTAACTCAGTGAAACTAAGCCATGCCGTGTGGGGCCACCCAAGACGGACGGGTCATGGTGGAGAGGTCTGACAGAATGTGGTCCACTGGAGAAGGGAATGGCAAACCACTTCAGTATTCTTGTCTTGAGAACCCCATGAACAGTATGAAAAGACAAAAAGATAGGACACTGAAAGAGGTACTCCCCAGGTCGGTAGGTGCCCAATATGCTACTGGAGATCAGTGGAGAAATAACTCCAGAAAGAATGAAGGGATGGAGCCAAAGCAAAAACAATACCCAGTTGTGAATAGGACTGGTAATAGAAGCAAGATTCGATGCTGTAAAGAGCAATATTGCAAAGGAACCTGGAATGTTAGGTCCATGAATAAAGGCAAATTGGAAGTGGTCAAACAGATGACAAGAGTCAACGTCGACATTCTAGGAATCAGCGAACTAAGATGGACTGGAATGGGTGAATTTAACTCAGATGACCATTATATCTACTACTGTGGGCAGGAATCCCTTAGAAGAAATGGAGTAGCCATCATAGTCAACAAAAGAGTCTGAAAGGCAGTACTTGGATGCAATCTCAAAAACGACAGAATGAACTCTGTTTGTTTCCAAGGCAAACCATTCAATATCACAGTAATCCAAGTCTGTGCCCCAACCAGTAACCTGAAGAAGCTGAAGTTGAACAGTTCTATGAAGACCTACAAGACCTTCTAGAACGAACACCCGAAAAAGATGTCCTCTTCATTATAGGGGACTGGAATGCAAAGTAGGAAGTCAAGAAACACATGGAGTAACAGGCAAATTTGGCCTTGGAATGCAGAATGAAGCAGGGAAAAGACTAACAGAGTTTTGCCAAGAAAATGCACTGGTCATAGCAAACACCCTCTTCCAACAACACAAGAGAAGACTCTACACATGGACATCACCAGATGGTCAACACTGAAATCAGATTGATTATATTCTTTGCAGCCAAAGATGGAGAAGCTCTATACAGTCAGCAAAAACAAGACCGGGAGCTGACTGTGGCTCAGATCATGAACACCTTATTGCCAAATTCAGACTGAAATTGAAGAAAGTGGGGAAAACCACTAGACCATTCAGGTATGACCTAAAGCAAATCCCTTATGACTATACAGTGGAAGTGAGAAACAGATTTAAGGGACTAGATCTGATAGACAGAGTGGCTGATGAACTATGGATGGAGGTTCGTGACATTGTACAGGCGACAGGGATCAAGACCATCCCCAAGAAAAAGAAATGCAAAAAAGCAAAATGGCTGTCTGAGGAGGCCTTACAAATAGCTGTGAAAAGAAGGGAAGTGAAAAGCAAAGGAGAAAAGGAAAGATATACCCATTTGAATGCAGAGTTCCAAAGAATAGCAAGGAGAGATAAGAAAGCCTTCCTCAGCGATTAATGCAAAGAAATAGAGGAAAACAACAGAATGGGAGAGACTAGAGATCTTGTCAAGAAAATTAGAGATACCAAGGGAACATTTCATGCAAAGATGGGCTCAATAAAGGACAGAAATGGTCTGGACCTAACAGAAGCAGAAGATATTAAGAAGAGGTGGCAAGAATACACAGAAGAACTGTACAAAAAAGACCGTCACAACCAAGATAATCACGATGGTGTGGTCACTCATCTAGAGCCAGACGATCCTGGAATGTGAAGTCAAGTAGGCCTTAGGAAGCATCACTACAAACAAAGCTAGTGGAGGTGATGGAATTCCAGTTGAGCTATTTCAAATCCTGAAAGATGATGCTGTGAAAGTGCTGCACTTAATATGCCAGCAAATTTGGAAAACTCAGCAGTGGCCACAGGACTGGAAAATGTCAGTTTTCATTCCAATCCCAAAGAAAGACAATGCCAAAGAATGCTCAAACTACCACACAATTGCACTCATCTCACATGCTACTAAAGTAATGCTTAAAATTCTCCAAGCCAGGCTTCAGCAATACGTGAACCATGAACTCCCTGATGTTCAAGCTGGTTTTAGAAAAGGCAGAGGAACCAGAGATCAAATTGCCAGCATCCGTTGGATCATGGAAAAAGCAAGAGAGTTCCAGAAAAACATCTATTTCTGCTTGATTGACTATGCCAAAGCCTTTGACTGTGTGGATCACAATAAACTGTGGAAAATTCTGAAAGAGATGGGAATACCAGACCACCTGACCTGCCTCTTGAGAAACCTATATACAGGTCAGGAAGCAACAGTTAGAACTGGACATGGAACAACAGACTGGTTCCAAATAGGAAAAGGAGTACATCAAGTCTGTATATTGTCACCCTGCTTCTTTAACTTCTATGCAGAGTACATCATGAGAAACGCTGGGCTGGAAGAAGCACAGGCTGGAATCAAGATTGCTAGGAGATAGCAATAGCCTCAGATATGCAGATGACACCACCGTTATGGCAGAAAGTGAAGAAGAACTAAAGAGCCTCTTGATGAAAGTGAAAGAGGAGAGTGAAAAAGTTGGCTTAAAGTTCAACATTCAGAAAACTGAGAGCATGGCATCTGGTCCCATCACTTCATGGCAGATAGATGGGGAAACAGTGGAAACAGTGGCTGACTTTAGTTTTCTGGGCTCCAAAATCACTGCAGATGGCAATTGCAGCCATGAAATTAAAAGATGCTTACTCCTTGGAAGGAAAGTTATGACCAACCTAGATAGCATATTCAAAAGCAGAGACATTACTTTGCCAACAAAGGTCCATCTAGTCAAGGCTGTGGTTTTTCTAGTGGTCATGTATGGATGTGAGAGTTGGACTGCAAAGAAATCTGGGCACCAAAGAATTGATGCTTTTGAACTGTGATATTGGAGAAGACTCTTGAGAGTCCCTTGGACTGCAAGGAAGTCCAACCAATCCATCCTGAAGGAGATCAGTCCTGGGTGTTCATTGGAAGGAATGATGTTGAGGCTGAAACTCCACTACTTTGGCCACTTGATGCGAAGAGCTGACTCATTGGAAAAGACCCTGATGCTGGGAAAGATTGAGGGCAGGGGGAGAAAGGGATGACAGAGGATGAGATGGTTGGATGGCATCATTGACTCAATGGACATGGGTTTGGGTGGACTCCGGGAGTTGGTGATGGACAGGGAGGGCTGGCGTGCTGCGGTTCATGGGGTCGCAGAGTCTGACACGACTGAGCGACTGAACTGAGCTGAATGGCTTCCTATGTAATAAAGGCTTCCCTTGTGTCTCAGCTGGTAAAGAATTACCCCGTAATGTGGGAGACCTGGGTTCGGTCCCTGGGTTGGGAAGATCCCCTGGAGAAGGGAAAGGCTAATCACTCCAGTATTCTGGCCTGGAGAATTCCATGGACTGTATAGTCCACGGGGTCGCAAAAGAGTTGGACACAACTGAGCAACTTTCACCTTCACCACCTTCCTATGTATTAAACTCAGAGCCAAAGTTTCACGTTAAATAATTTCCCAAAGGAATTTTCTGAATTATGTTTGCTTACTTCGTACAAATGAACTAGTTCTTGGGTTACAGCAAAGATCAGTGACATGTTACTTTGTACCAGTTTATCAATGAGTTGTCACTTGTTGAATATTCCTAAAATTTAACACATGGATTTTAAGTATCTTAATAAAAGTATGTAAAATAAAAGTATTTCTTTCAAAAATAAAAAATCAATTAACATAATCTACCAAGCTAATGGTCTAAAGAAAAATCATGCATTATATCTATTAATGCAGGAAAAGCATTTGATAACATTCAACAGCCACTCATGGTATAATGCTCAGAAACATAGGAATAGAAGGGATTTTGCTCAACGTGATAAAGAACATCTGGAAACAACTAAGCTAATATTATCTTAATGGTTAAAGACTGAATGACTTCTCCTAAAACAGAATAAGGCAAGAATGTCAGCTCTGACCACTTATATTCAAATAGTGCTGTAAATTTTAGCCAATGCAGGAAGACAAGACAAGAAAAGGAATACGAGTTGGACAGGAAGAAATAAATTGTCCCCAGTTGTAGATAACTTCATTGTCTGCATGAAAAACCCCAAAGAATATATCAAAGGGAAAATAAGAAAAACCTCCTGGAGCCAATGAGTGATTTCAGGAAGGTCACAGGGTACTAGGTAAACATACAAAAATCTATTGTATTTCTGTATACTAACAGGGAACACGGGTGTACCATAATTAAAAATGCAATGCCATGTACAGTAACTCAGAAGTGAGATAATTAGGTGTAAATTTAACAAAACATACAAGATTTGTATGCTGAGAAATTTTTTTTTTAATCTGATGAGAGAAACCAAAGAAGATATAGATAAATGGAATGACATGTGTTCGTGGATTGGAAGCCTCACCACAGTAAAAATGTTAGTCTCTGCAATTCCTATTAAGATCCGAACAAAATTTTTATAGATGTAGAAAAGATTACTCTAAAACTTATATGGAACAGCAGAGAAGCTGGAATAGCTGAAACAATTTTGAAAAAGAAGAATAAGAAGAGTCAGTCTACCTGATTTCAAGATTTATTATATAGAAATCAAGACTTTATGGTATCAACAGAGAGATGACATGTAGGTCAATGGAGGGAATAAAAGGTTGAGAAATAGACACGTGCAAACAAGCCCAACTGATTTTTGACAAAGATACAAAAGCAATTCAATAGAAGAAAGATGATAACTTTTTCAAGAAGTGATGTTGAAGCATTTGGACATCAAGGTCGGACATGACTGAAGTGACTTAGCAGCAGCAGCAGCAGCAGGCAAAAAAAAAAAAAAGGAAAAATCCTATCTAAGTCTCTCACCTTATACAAAAGTAACTCAGAATGGATCATGGTCTTAAATATAAAATGTAAAACTATAAAACTTTTAGGGGAAAAATGTAACAGGAAAGTCTCCAGGATCTGGGACTAAATAATTATTAAACTTGACACCAAAGCATGATCTATAAAAGAAAATAAAAGATAATTGGGACTTCAGAAAATTAAAAGTTCATAATCTGCAAAAACAAACAAAAAAACTTGTTAAGAAGATGATGAAAAGCTACAGACTGGGAGAAAATATTTGCAAACCACAAAATCTAACAAAGTACTGATATCTAATAAGTATAAAAATCCTCTCCAAATTCAACCATTAAAAAAATCCAATTAGAAAATGGATAAAAGTCTTAGAGAGACATTTCTATAAAGAGAATATACAGATGGAAAACAAGCACACGAAAAGATGTTCAACATCATTAGCCATCAAAGAAAGGCAAATTAAAACCACAGTGAGATATTATTGCACACCTATCAGAACAGCTAAAATAAAAAGTGATCACACCAACTGCTGATGAGAATGCAGAGAAACTGGATCACTTGTACAATGTAGATGGGAATGTAAAATGGTACAACCACCCTAGAAAAGAGTTTGGAAGTCTCTTTAAAACAAACAAACAAACAAAACCTAAATATAGGACTACCGTATGACCCAATAATTGTCCTACTGAGCATTCATGCCAAATAAATGTAAACTTATGTTCACACAAAAACTCTGTACACAAAGGTTTATAGCAGCTTTACTCATATTAATCAAAACCTGAAAGGAACCCAGATGCCCTTTAATGGCTGATTCAGCTACCCATGGTCCCCGCACATCATGGGTGGTCCTCACCTAAAAAGCATTGAACTGTCTATACATACAACAACCTGCTGAATCTCCACAGAACTGTGCTGCATGAAAAAAGCCATCCCAGAAGGTCACATATGGCATGATATCATTTATAGACATCTTTGAAGAAACAATATTATAGAGATTTATGACTGCCAGGAGTTAAGGGTGCAGGGCGCTTCCCTGGGAGCTCAGTGCCAGAGCTGAAGCTCCAACACTCTGACCACCTGGTGTTAGGAGCCAGTTCATTGGCAAAGACCCTGATGCTGGAAAAGACTGAAGGCAAAAGGAGAAGTGGATGACAGAGGATGAGATGGTTAGGCAGTATCACCTACTCAGTGGACCTGACTTGGAGCAAACTCCAGGACTGCAGTCCATGGGGTCGCAAAAAGTTGGAGACGACTCAGCAACTGAACAACAAGGGATGCAGGTGGGTGGGGGTGGCTTCAATGGGGCGGCCCAAGGAAGCTTATGGTGACAGAACAGTTCTGTATCTTGATTGTGACTGTGCTTACATAACACTACACGTGTGATAAAACGGCTCACACACATCGCCCATGAATGCACAGAAAAACAGTTACTATTATCTCTGTCCTGCAGATGGGGAAAGAGAGGCTTGGGAAAGTCCAGCCACCAGCCCCAGTGCCTCTGTCCTTCTTCTGAGCACAGGCCTATGACCACTCTGCCTCACTTCCTCTGCCCTCGAAGGCCACGGCAGCCATCAGAGGACAGGGAGACCTCACCCTGACACTCTCCTGGCGGGTAGACTGGTTCCCCTGAGATGGGACCTGGGAGTGGGTGAAGTCCACCCAGGGGAGTCCTGATGGAGAAGGCAGGGCGGAGTCCTCCCGCTTCTCTCCCATCTCCACCCCCCTGACCCTGGCGCTAGCCCAGTGCCGGCACATAGGGACACGCGCCACCACTGTTCCCTTCCCACTCCTTCCTGACTTGAGTCCCCATAGGGTCACCTGGCCCTAACCAATGCCTTCTCCCCTTTTCCAGAGCTGAACTTCATCACCCAGTCCCCAGAGGCGGCAAGACATGGGCCCCATTTTCCAAACCCTGACGCCTTTCATTTAACCAGAAGACGTGGAGGGGTGAGTTGGAGACTGGGATTTTGTGGGAGCTGGAGGTGGGGGAGGGCTGGGAGGACAGCACTGGTGCAGGGGTGCTGACGGAGGGTCCGCTGAGCAGGAAAGCAGTGGTTGACAGCAGCCGCCTTCCCTCTGCCACTCTGGTGGGGACGCGTGAATTATTGATGCACCACGGTGCAGGTGTGGGAAACTCCCCCTCACGTCTTTGCATTTGAATGGAGAGCAGAGTGAGAAGGCCTCATGAAAGGAAGGCAGGATCCCTGCACATAGGGAACCGAGTCTCGGGTCCCTCCCTCCTCAGTGAAATCGGGCGGCAGCATCGTTTCTTTCTTGTCGAGGTCAAGCAGAGATAATCCATGCGAAGTGCTTAGCAGAGTAGCTGGAAGATGGTAGGTGCTCAGTTGAGTGAATAGATGCCTGGTTATCTAGTGCATGTTAGTTGAATGGGCAGCTGTCTCTCCAGGGTCACAATGCCATCCGGCCTTCCAGAGCCAGCCCCTATGGCAGCTCTGTGGGATTAACCACATCTTCTGTTTTCCCAAATCTCTTTCTTTGGGCCTCTGTTAATGCCTTGCTTGATCCGCCTTGCATTATATACCTGTGGACCTCAAAGTCCATGCCTATTCCCCGAGACCCACACCTGTCAGGGACCAGAGGTCATGCTGCTCATCTTCGAGCATCAGACCCAACTTACTTTCCAAAAGTAAAACAGCCTCTGAGCCAGAGCTCAAGTCAGCATCTTCTCTGACCTCAGAAGGTGTCATCAGCCCCTTTCACAGGTGAGAAGACTGAGACCCAGAGAGAAGTAACTACCAGCCAGGAGTTGGGAGATTCAGGGTGCAACTCAGAGATTCTGAGCTCACTTCCTACTTACCCCACCCCGCCTACACCAAGGAAGACGAGTGAGTCCAGACCCAAACAGGGGAAGGAGCAGACAGGCAGCTGGGCCACGTGCCTCTGTCCTCAACCCTTGGAGATCACCCAGATCTCTCGCCTCGCTGAAGTTCTGTTTCTTGCCCAAGCACTTTGGGACCAACCAGATTGTTTCCAAACACATTACATAATCGTGCACATATTTATTTAATGCCATCTCTTGAATATTAAACAATCAATAATGTGGAACAGAAACATGGGTGTTTAAACCCAGCAGCTTTTGACAGGCGTGGGTGCAGAAGGAGGTTGAGGAGAGCCATCTATGAGCCATCCACAGGAACAGGAGGTGACACCCACCCCTCCTCCTCTTCCCGAGACGGGTTGAAAAGCTTCCAAGGCTCACAAGGTTGGCAAAGATTTAATGTTTTCACCATTAGGGCTCAACCTCTTTTATTACATAATACCAAAGATGCATGAGCTCTTCATTGGAAAAGACCCTGATGTGGGATGAAGACCTAGGAAAGACTGAGGGCAAGAGGAGAATGGAACGACAGAGGATGAGATGGTTGGATGGCGTCACTGACTCAGTGGACGTGAGTTTGAGCAAATTCTGGGAGATGGTGAAGGACAGGGAAGCCTGGCGTGCTGCAGTCCATGGGGTTGCAGAGCTGAACACACCTTAGTGACCCATCATCAACAACAAAGGATGCTTGGGGGCAGGGCTTGCTCAACTACCTCTTCATCTGTTTATGAGTGTTTATTGAGCATCTTCTATGTGCAGCCTCTGTTATGCTCTGATTCACCTTGGGGTACCCTTGAGAATGAAACACAGGGGACCCGCTCCTCATACAGTTGACCAAATAAATACAAAAGATGGCTTCTGGACATGACTAGCTCTGAATAAAGCAAAGCAGAGCAGCAGGGTGGGAGTGCTGGGCAGCCCCTAAGGAGGGGACTTCTGGCCAGAGGTCCCTATGGTGGAAGCAGCCAGCCATGCAGAGGTCTGGGGCAAGGCACAGGGGTGGTGAGGAGGACAGGTTTGGGGACAGCGTTCTGAGCAGATGAGGGTGGGGGCAAGGGGCAAGTGGCCCTGATGGAGCTAAGTAAGCATGAGAAAGACAGCGGGCTGGGGAGGGGTGAGTGAGGCCCCCAAGTAGGCTATGCAGGCACGGGGATACCTCATCAGCAGGGCCCTTGGGGCCAGGCCTAGAGGACCCCCGAGAGGAGTTTAAATTGCAGTCTGCATGCAGCGGCTAAGCTGTTGGAGGGCTCTAGCAATCTGATGAGTGTTAGGAAAACACCCCTCTGCAGCTCGGAGAGGACTGGGGACTGGCAGCATGCTGGGAAGGGCGGGGTCAGAGTTCTAGGTCTGGAGTGCTGGGGGTGGGCAGAGAGAATCCAAGGAGGGGCTGAGGGGGCCCCAAGTGCTGGTGGATCTGTCCAAGGTGATGGTGAGTTCCTCCCAGGGCAGCTGTGCAGCGCCTGGCCTGACCTGGCAGAAGTCGCGGTAACTCAGATATCGATGATAATAATAGTGCCTAGGATTCACTAGGCACTTGCTGTGAGCCAGGCACTGGTCTGAGCCTCTTATCCTCACCACCAGCCTGTTACATATGTATGTTCATATCTCCGTTTCACAGAAGAGGGAGGGGACCAAGGCACAGAGCAGTTAGGTGAAATGCCCAGGGTCGCTCAGCGAGTTAATGGCAAAGCTGGGATTTGAACCCCGTCCATCTGAGTCCATATATACGGCCCTCCATCCACGGTGGCTGGGGGAAATGACAACAGTAGCAATGCTAACAGCGATGAGAGCAGTTGCTTAATACAGTGCTGGCTACATGCCAGGCCCTATTCTGAATGCTTTAACAAATGCTAACTGGGGACTTCCCTAGTGGTCCAGTGGTTAAGACCTCGCCTTCCAGTTCAGAAGGTGGGAGCTTGATCCCTTGTTGGGGAGCTAAGATCACACATACCTTGAGGTCAAAAACCCAAAGCATAAAACAGAAACAAGGAAGGTTGTAACAAATTCAGTGAAGACTTTTAAAGTGATCCTCATTAAAAAAAAAAAAAAAATCTGGTCATTTAGTCTTCACAACAGCCTATAAGGCAGGCACGACCTTTATCCCCATCTTATAGAAGAAGACACTGAAGCACAGAGCTTTCCCTAGCCAAGATTTGAACCCAGGAGTTCTAGCTCCAGAGTCCAGGCTTTTCGCAAAGTGCAGTGTAAGCTGGGGGGACGTCAACCACCTACAATCTAACCTGGCTCCATCTGCATTCCCAAGTCTGGGGCCAAGCCTTGGCTGGGCCAGAGTCCCAGCCATGTTGGGGAGTGGGGCAGGCACTCCAGGAGCTGTGGGAAATCACAAAGGGCTGGACTGTCCCCCCCAGAGCCCGCTGGCTCTTCAGTGGCCAAAGCAGAGGGCCTCCCAGAGCCTGACCCACCTGCAGAAGCAAAGACAAGCCAACGCGGGCAGGCTCAGCTCCTTGACATCATTGCGGAGACATCCCACCACCCTCTCTGTTGACAAGAGCATCCAGAGAGAAGTGAACCAAGAGGGAGGGGTTCATCAAGTCAGATCACATCCATGAGAAATGTCTACCCCAAGTCTGCTCAGAAACAACCCCAAAAACAGTCCCAGGGGAACTTCTTTTAAGCAAAAACTACAGGCGTCCTTCTCTATAAATAAATCCAACTGGCAGACTTTCCACACCACAGCAATGTCTTAGGCCATAGAAACTTAACACTAGTTTACAAAGCAAGGCAGCCCTTCTACAGAGGTGGATGGCAGTTCCTGTCTGAGGGGCAGTGCTGGCATCAGGGGACAGTGTGTGCAGAAGCACCGCGTGATACGTGAAAATGTGTGCATGCAAGGGCTGGAACAGTACTCAACATGTTTCTATAAGTCTTTTGCCTCTCTTTTGCTGTTAGGTTGTTTGTCTTATTGGTTGGACTTCCCAGGTGGCTCAGTGGTGAAGAATCCACCTGCAATGCAGGAGATGTGGGTTCGATCCCTGGGTCAGGAAGATTCCCTGGAGAAGGAAGTGGCAACCCACTCCAGTATTCTTGCCTGGAAAACCCCATGGACAGAGGAGCCTAACAGGCTACAGTCCATGGGGTCGCAAAGAGTTGGAAATGACTTAGCAACTAAACGCCAGAATTGTCTTATGGAGTTCTTTATAGTATATGTTTTCTATGAATGCCTCCTTTGTTATCTGAAAAGTGGAAGCATTAGTCTCTGAGTCGAGTCAGACTCTTTGTGACCCCCATAGACTATAGCCCGCCAGGCTCCCTGTTCATGGAATTCCCCAGGCCAGAGTGCTGGAGTGGATAGCCATTCCTTTCTCTAGGGATCTTCCTGACCCAGAGATTGAACCTGGGTCTCCTGCATTGCAGAAAGATTCTTTACTTTCCAAGCCACCTCTTTATAGTATATATTGTATATGAGTATATCCTTTGTTATCCATATGATTGCAAGTATTTTCTCCTAGTTCGTGGCTTGTCTTCCCCTGGCCAGGCAGTCTGAGAGTCTGGAATGCCAGGGATGGAGCAAAGAGGTTGGGGCCGTGCACTCCACACCCCGAGGCTGCTCAGCACAGGTTCTGTCTGGGGAGGCGGGCACGGTGAGAACTGCCAGGCTGCACAGTTCTCCCACTGGCAGTTTCAGGTCCCAGTCGTACAGTCTTAGCAAGGTGTTTAGATTTCTGCCACCTCAGTTTTATGTCTTTAAAATGGGAGTAAAAAGCCCTCCATGTTGAGACTGTTGAACGAATTGGGTGGGAGAGGACGTTTCAGGGTGTGGAGTGTCACCAGCTGCCCAGTGGGTCTCTGGTCCCGGTGGCCCCAGTGGGAACAGTTGCCCGCTCTCAGCCTTGGGTGCCTGGGGTTCAGGGCGCTCTTCCCCAGGGTTAGTGGGAGAACTAAAAAGGGACCCGCGTTCCTTCACTAGGAAAGAATAATAAAACTCGTAACATCTTATTACTAGAAGGAGCCAGAGAACTCCTCCACAACCCCACCCTGGGACTGGCACCTTTTCAGAATGTTTTGCTGATTACCTCCAGGGACAGGGACCTCACCACCTGTTCTGTGGCCAAGAGCAGAGATGACCCCCCGTTCATGCAGCTCGTTCTCGGGCATTTTACGCATAAATGAACCCAGTGCTCCTCACTCAGGGCATCGGGGCTCCTACTTAACACAGTCTTAGCCACACGAGTTATGTGGTTTCTTAAGCTTGAGAATGGAAGGCCCTGCTCGCGTTTCACGTCTCCTGGAACCATCCCCCATGGAGATCAGTCACTCTCCTTCTCGTTCCCCGCAGCCCTTCAGATATGCCTCTCCTGTGGTAGAGGGCGTCCTGTTGGGTTTTATTTGGTTGTTCAGTTAGAGCTCTCTCACTAGACTCTAAAGTCTCCAAGAGTGGGGGGCAGTGGAAAGAGCCTGCTTGGGCCTGAGAGTCAAACAGGTCTGACTTTCATGCCTTATTCCCTGCTGGCTGTGTGACCCAGAGGAAGTGATCCAGCCTCTCTGAGCACATGGATCACGTCAGAGTCTTCGAGATCCTCGCTCCCTGTATGTGCCTGCATACTTAGTCACGCAGTCGTGTCTGACTCTCTGCGACCCCTTGGACTGTAACCCACCAGGCTCCTCTGTCCATGAGAGATCCCAGGCAAGAATACTGGAGTGGATTGCCACTGCCTTCTTCAGGGGATCTTCTCGACCCAGGGATCGAACCCAGGTCTCCTGAATTGCAGGCAGATTCTTTACCACTGAGCCACCAGGGAATCCCCTCCCTGAGCAGAGCCCACGTCTATTTATCTGTGTATCCCTAGTCCCTGACCCACACTGGGCGCTGAGTCCTTGTGGAATAGAGGAAGTGCCAGGAGGCTGTGAGTGCGGTAAGTTATTACATTGCAGGAGAGGAGTTTGCTGCTAGAAGTGTGCAGCGCTGAAGCCAAGAGACGAAACAGGAAAATAAGATTCAAGGACCGGACATGGGCAGCGGTCCAGGGCTCCGTAGCGAAGGGGCAGCAGAGGGAAGCACACTCACACCAGCACCCAGGAGCCAGCCCGGGGGAACTGCCAGCACGGCGGTCCCTGCGCCAGGGGAGTGCTCGTCTAGGACCTGTGCGACCTAACCTGTGTTTTAAAAAGCAAAAGCCTGGGAAGCAAAGGAAGTCGCTGGGTTGACTAAATAATATGTTTGCCACACAGACGTTCTACTGTTTGTCAAATAGGAGCCGTTGCGATCAGCAAAATATCAATTCACATAAAAAGAGAGAAACAGAGTCAAGGGCAAGTTCCTTACACCTGAAATGTTTAAAATAAAGGAGACTGTCAGCACGAGAAGGGGACAGTGACGGGAGCTGGGTGGGCGCTCCAGTGGGAGTGCTCCTTCCCCGGAGACGCTGGCGAAAGTCTGTCTCTCTGCCCATCAGGAAACACACGTGTTTTCTTCCTGCTCTCTGTCAACAGGCAGAAAGGAATCGGGCACACTATAAGGGGACAAGCAAGGAGTATCATGGGGACATGAGACAGGATGAGCGAGGGGCAGTGTCATCTTTTTTTCCCTTTAATCGAGAAAGGCTTCCCCGGGGAGGCAAGATCCGGGCTGTTTGGTCCAGGCCCTCCCCACTACCTGGCCTCTCCCCAGCGCTCACACTCACGTGGCTGCTTCATTGGCAGCCTCTGTGCCCAGGGTCTGGCCAGATGCACAGATGGCGGCCACCCTTTCCGCACAATCCCAGGGCCACTCGACACCAGCCGGTCGTACCTGGAGTCCTCAGAACAAAAGGACTTCCAGGTAACAGGCCTGGAGCCAGCGCGCTGCTGATAGGATCAGAAGCCTCAAGTGAACGGCGGCCCAGGCGGAAGCTGGGGCCACAGAGGAGCGCCCACCACCCGCACTGCTCTTGGCAGAGGCGCTGTTTCGGCAAGCGCAGGCGCTGGGGAGGCCGGCAGTGCTCCCCCGCCTCTCCTCATCCTGGCCTGCTCCTCGCTGGTTCCGAGACCAGAAAGGCAGGTCTCAGCCCTGCTGGCAGCTGGACTGGCCACCTCACAGGGTGTAACCTCAGGCTGGAGACTTCTGCAGCGGGGGCCATCCATGCTGAAGCCAAGAGGTCAGGGTAGGGGTTTGTGTCCCGGTATGCAGCGGGGGACCCTTGGGGATTCTTCACCATCTCCAGCTCAGGTGTGGGTGGGTTGTTCACGAGCACTGTCCACAGTCCTGCACTGCCTGGGCCCCTCGAGAGTCTGGGTCTCCAGGGCCAGGGGGCCTCTGAGATGGAGGCGACTCAGTGTGGAGGAGGGACCTCAAGCCTATGAGTCCTGGGCCCGGAGGGAGGCGGGAGGGCAGGCACGCCGTTTGGAAGTTGATGAGGAGCCCTGAGGGGTCGGTCTCTGGCCTCACTCAGCTCTCTGGACACCCTTCCTGCAGAGAACAGCTGACTCAAGCAAGAGTGTGAGAGATAGCCCAGGTTCAAATCCAGGTCCCTGTGAGACTGCACGTTTACCAGTGCCTCCGTTTCCCACCCTGTAAAATGGGGGTGTGATAGCAGGACCAGTTTCATAAGGCTGTTGTGAAGATCAAGCAAGACGGCGGATGCAGCCCCATAGCGCTGAGCATCTCTGCTGCCTGCCCCCTCAGTACTCCCCGAGCACGGGGCACACCTTCAGAGCCCACAGGGTCAGCACTGGAAGGAAAATGAAGAGACCTGGAGGCTACTTGCCCATTTCACAGGCGCAACTGCAGAGGAGATGACCTAGGTCATGGCCCCGGACTCCAAGCCAGACAGGCCATGGATTGAATCCTGTGTCTGCAGACCTTTCAGCTGGAAACTGTAGGCAAGTTCTTGACCCTCTGGCCCTCATTTTTCAATATGTGAAGTGGAGATGATTGTAGTGGATATACTTCATGGGGGTATCTGTGAGGACTGAAATCATGCCTCACACATAAAAGGCGTATCCTGTACTTCATACAAAAAGTAGGAGCCACCAGCAGCAGCACCAGCACCATCGCTGCGGTTACTGTTGTTGTTGTTGCTGAGAACGATGTTGTTGTGAGGAAAGTGAAACTCAGAGAGGGAAAGGGACTTGCTGGCAGTCGCACAGCAAGTCAGAGGGCGAGAGGTCCAGCCCGGCCTCCGAACCTCCAGTCCCCGCTCTTCCTGCTTCCCTCACCATCTCACTGGCCTTTGCCGCCTCTCAGTCCATCCTGCCTAGAGCTTGGTTTCCCCTTGCGAGAGGCCCCCCTGAAGCATCTGAGACCTGCCTCTTGCTGACCTTGCTGCTTCTGGGCACAGATTTGGGGTCACCGCACAGGGGAAGCTGACATCCCCCGAGACAAGGTGCTGGGCCATCAGCGTGCTGCTAAGGCTGCCTCCTCCCTGTGCTTTCCGCAGTGTCCGTCCAGAAGCCCGCAGCTCCCCTGCTGCGCTCAGGGGTCCTCGGCCAGGGGGACCCCTGAGGGGGTCAGAAGGCAGCTTTGGGGGCTGACTCCTTTGTTCCCCAAGAGGCTCCTTAGGGAGCGGAGGATTGGGACCCCAACTTCCACCAAAGTTTCCCTGCATGTTGGGGTCAGATCCAGGGTCATCCTCAGGGGGTTCCTGGTTCCTTAGCCAATCTGGGCCACCTGTGCAGGCTTGCCTCTGTCCCTCTACCTTCCAGCCATCAGAGCTCGACCTTTCCTGGCAGGGAGGGACAGAGAGACAAGAAGAGGCTGAGGAGGGAGAGGATGGAATTTGCTTTAAGGAGAAACAGGAGTTATGTACTTGTTTTAATAATATAAATATTACATGAACAATAATAATTATTATGATTCCCACATATTGAACCCTTACTATGCACCAGACGGGCTTCCCAGGTGGCACTAGTGGTAAAGAACCCACCTGCTAATGCAGGAAATGTAAGAGATGTGGGTTCGATCCCTGGTTCAGGAAGATCCCCTGGAGGAGGGCATGGCAACCCAAGGCAGTATTCTCGCCTGGAGAATCCATGGAGAGAAGAGCCTGGCGGGCTACAGTCCATGGGGTCACAGAGAGTCAAACACAAGTGAAGTGACTTAGCTTGCACACGTGCACCAGGCACCCTGCTGAGAACTTTATATATATATATATATATATATATATATATATATATATATATAATTTCTTTTAGCCTGACTACAGCCATATCAGGTGGAAAATATTACAACACCCGTTTTATAGGTGAGACCTATGTATATGCTGTGTGGTAGCTATAGATGGCAAGTGGATGAAATAAAGGACAGACTCAATGGGATGCCAGTGAGTGCGAAGGACTGTGGCAAACTGGGGACAACTGAAGAATGCAGCTGTTTATTTCAACTGGGTGATGATACACAAAAGGGCTTCCCAGGGGCGCTAGAGGTAAAGAACCCGGCTGCCAATGCAAGAGACTTAAGAGACACGGGTTCAGTCCCCAGGCTGGGAAGATCCCCTAGAGGAGGCCCTGGCAAGCCACTCCGGTACTCTTGCCTGGAGAATCCCATGGACAGAGGAGCCTGGCGGGCTGCCGTCCACGGGGGCGCAAAGAGTAGGACACAACTGAAGTGACTGAGCGGGTACACATGCACGCACATTAAAGTGGACAGAGAGCACTCATCTCAATTGTACCATATTTTACACATACTTATACCACCCAAATAAACATGTGTATAGAATATTTCTAGTACCCCAAACGTTGCTTCTCAGGCATACGATTTTTTTTTTTTTTAATTCTGCAAAGCTATCACAGCCAAGAGGCACCTAAGGAAACATGATGACTAAAATATACTGTGATTTCCTGGATGGCATCCTGGAAAAGAAACAGGACTGGAGGTGAAAACTAAAGACATGTGAACCAAGTATGGGTTTGAGTTACTATTAGCATATCAATACTGATTCGTTAATTGTGAAAAAGGCACGATACTGATGTAAACGGTTAATAATAAGGGAAACTGGAGGTGGGGTAGGTGAGAACTCCCTGTACTCTGCTTAGCAATTTTTCTGTAAACCTAAAACTGTTCTTAAACAAAAAGTTTATTAAAAAAAAAAAAAAAGGCGTTCTGTAGATATTTAAGCAAAATACATCCATGGACTGGGTCTGGCTGCATTTGAGCTGCCCGTTTGTGACCTCCAGCTGTCTAATGTCCTTACTTTACAGGTGAGGAACCTGGGGCCCCCAACAGGGAGGGCGCTCGTCCAGGTCCCCACAGGGGGCCAGTGGCAGAGGCTGGTCCCTGCTCCAGCTATAAGGGAGGGGCTTGGGGCACGGGTGCAGGGCAGCCGGGGTCTCCCTGGGTCCTGGGTCCTGGCTGGGGGCCTGCCCCGCCTGAAGCTGCCAGGTGCCACTGGCTTCCTCCTGGGCTCTCCAGGGCTGTCAGTTGGAAACCAGTTTTCCCACTGGCCTCGGCCCCAGAGGGAGTGGTCACGAGCAGTTCCTGTTCTGGGAGCAGGGTGTCGTCTTCCCACTCCCGCCCGTCTCCATGCACCTGAGAGGTGTCCCCATGGCCAGCCCGGGGCCTCGGTTGAGTGTTTGTTGGACGGATGGGTGAGTGAAGACATGAAGGAGGGAAGAAACAAATGGCAGGGGTGGATGGCTATTTGCGAGAGGGCGGCAGGGGAGAGGGGGCCAGGAGTGTGGACCCTGCAGCCAGATGGCCTGGGTCAGACGCTGGCCCTGCGGCTCCAGCCACAACGCCTTGGACAAGTCACTTAACCTGTCTGTGCCTCAAACTTCTTATCAGATGGCGGAGCTGATGGTGGCTCCTGCGCCCTACAGGAGTGCGCAGAGGGTTAAAGGAGTCAACGGACATACCAGGGGAGGGAGGGACGTGATAAATAGAGGCCAGGAGAGAAGGAGAGTGGGGGGAGGGGTGATGAGTTTGTTTTCTTATTGAGACGTGGGAACCTGGACGAAACCACGGGACTGGCCACTGACCCAGAGAAGAGGTTTGGTAGCTTCACACGGTGATCAGAGCACAGATTCGTGAGCCGGTTTGCCGGGAGTCCAGGCCCAAGGCCCTCCCCCCCTTACTGTTATAGCCATGTAGCCTTGGGCAAGAGCGTTAACCTCTGTGTGCGCCCGTGTCTTCATTTGTAAAACAGGTGTGATTACTGCGGTACTTGTTTCATGAGAAGTGAAGTGAAGTCGCTCAGTCGTGTCCGACTCTTTGCGACCCCATGGACTGTAGCCTTCCAGGCTCCTCTGTCCATGGGATTTTCCAGGCAATATACTAGAGTGGATTGCCATTTCCTTTTCCAGGGGATCTTCCCAACCCAGGGATTGAACCCAGGTCTCTCGCACTGCAGACACACACTTTACCATCTGAGCCACCAGGGAAGTCATGAGATTGTCATGAGAATTAAGTAGTTGTCTGGTTATGTGTGTACCCCCTGGGACTGTACCTGGTGTGTTTAAAACAACCTCTACGATATAATGTTAGTTGCTTGGTCGTGTCCAGTTCTTTGCGACCCCATGGGCCGTAGCTCCCCCAGGCTCATCTGTCCTTGTGATTCTCCAGGCAAGTATACTGGAGTGGGTTGCCATTCTCTTCTCCAGGGGATCTTCCCGACCCATGTATCGAACCCAGGTCTCCTGCACTGCAGGCGAATTCTTTACCATCTGAGCCACCAGAGGAGCCCCTGGCATATGACCTGTATTTGTTAAATAACTGGGAGAGGTTTTATACTAGAAACCCACTCCCTTCGCTGGAGGGCATTGACTCACCCGAGAGATGGAGCTTCCGGCATTGTGAATTCTCTTACCTCCTGAATCCAGGCAGGCAACTGCCCTTCACAAAGCCAGACATGGTTAGGGCCGAACTGCTGACCAGCTTCCCGTCGCTATGGCCTCCACCCCCGCCAGCCAACCCCGGGGTGAGCAACGCTTGCCATATTTTCAGAGAAGCCAGAAATCTGGGTTCTACGCACAAGTCCCCAAGTTTTAAACACTGGCACTTGGTTCAACTTTATTTTAAGCTCTGAGCCAAACAAACAAATGTATTTTAAGCTGGCTGCTCTCCTGAGCGGTTGGTTTGCAGCTTCCACCCCAGTCTAGCCCTGCCAGCTGGCTTTCTTCTACTATTTTTGCCCCACGTTTTAGAGAAAAGGAAACTGAGGCACAGAGAGACACCTGGCCTTGTGTATCTGACTATTCAGTGGAGGCCACAGGCAGTCTCCTTGTTCCCTTCTCCTGGCTGCAAGCAACGCGGGGCTCCCCAGGGAACCCACCAGGCTTTGCAGCAGGTGAGGGAACGCGACTCCAGAGGGAATTTCCCCCTGGCCTGGGCTCTTCCACGGGCATATTTGAACTCTGATGTCTGCTGACCACATGCCAGGTGGGCCATGCCTTCGGGAGCAGCTGATATGAAGCAGTTTCCCGACTTCCAAAGCCATCGCAAACATTAGGGATGCCAGGATCCCCATCTTTGTGTCCAGCACTGACCCAGCAGATGGGAGGCCACGATTCCAAGGGGTTCTTGACCCTCAGGCTTTGGGAAAGAGCTAGCAATATACTCTATAGTAAAGAAAGTCGCTCAGTGAGAACTCCTGGGGTTGAGGAAAGACCCGAGGCATGTTCTAAAGTCTTGGAGGGGAAATTTTTTGGTTTGCAATTGATTTGCAGGCCTCTCATACTCTGAGTTTGAGTCATTTTTTTTTTTTTCTTTTCTGTTAAAAAGCTGCTCTTTGGTTTCCACTTACTTAACCTGTCTGGGCCTCCATTCCCTCAGCTGTAAAATGGGGATAAATGTTGTCCTGACCTCCTGCAGCTTGTGATGAGAGGGCAACGACACACGTGCCGAGGAGTAAGCAATAGAAGCCAGCGAGGTTGTCGCTGTGAGCTGTGGCCCACCGGCCTATCTGCCCAGGTGGTGGCTGGGGGAGCTGTCGCTCGCGGCCTTCCCGTACCCCGACTCTTGATGCGTTTGCGGTCTTGGCTTTGCCTGGAGAGTTAAATGCACCCACCAGCTGTGGAGCGCCTCTTGTGGGTCAGCTTCTACGCCAGACCCTCCCCCCTGTTTTGTCTTTCTTACCCCCCAGAGCAGCCCTGGGAAGCCAACAGCACCACCATCTTTGCAGATGAAGAACCTGAGGCTCTGGGAGGTCACCCCCACATGGGGACCTGACCCCGAGCATGCCCCGTTACCTGCCTGAGCCTCCAGCTTCCTCGTCTGTAAAAGGAGGTTCAGGACACCCATCCTAGGGCTGCTGTGAGGATCGGTGAGGTCATGGCTTGGAGGGTGCACTGTCAGCTGCGAATCCCAGGCAGAGGGGCAGCAGTGGTGTGAGTCCTGCAGAGGCCTGATCCCATTCAGGATTCAAGCCATTAGGGGAGCAAGAGCTTCGGGGGAGAGTTATTCCAAGTGTCTTTTCCTTGGGTGGGTTCCAAAACGTGTCTCCTCTCTCCATCTGGCCAGTGCAGAGCTGGCCTCAGCAGAGGCTACGCCTAAAACAAGCAGCTTCCAGTGCAGTGACCTGGCAGGTGGAGGGAGGTGGGCATGATGGCCGCAGGGCGGACAGGGTCAGGCAGAAGTTCTCAGGACTCTGGCGTCAGATGGACATGGGATCAAATCCTGGCTCTTCCACTTCCTAGCTGGGCGACCTTGAACCTGCTAGCAGAGGATGGGTACTATGGGGGAGCTGAGCCCGGTGCTGACAAGCACAGCGCAAGGATCCACTGACATCCCAGGGGACAAGTATCAGGCCCAAGGCTGGCGCAGCAGACCTTGCGGGGGATGGAGTGGGGAGGAGAGCAGGATGGAAATCAGCCCCGGGGCCGCGGGTGGGGAGAAGGGTCGCCCCTGATCCCAGGGAGGGAAGACGGCTCGGGCAGGGCTTAGCAGGGCATGCACACGGTCCATGAGTAGCTGCAGGGCAGGCGCTCTTCGTCCCGGTGGCCTGGCTCCCAACCAGGGCACAGACTAGATTCTACAAACTGAATTACGCATCCAGTTTCCTTTCTGCCTCAAACCCGCCCATTTAATTCCCTGAGTCCTGCCGTCTCCAACCCCGTCACCTGTGAAGTGTGGACGCACACAGCCTCCAGTGTCAGACAGATGGGGGTTCAGATCCACACTCTGCCCCTCTGGCTGAGTAGCCTCGGGTGGGTACTCCCTTCTCTGACCCTCCGTTTCCTCTTCTGTAAATGGGCTGGTCCTGCCCCTGCCCCCAGCAGGGTTCACATAGGAGAGGCTGTGTGGGAAAGCACCTCGCGTGGTCCCTGACACACAGTCAGCATCAGGACAGCGGCAGTGGGCCGTGCTGCTCTCCCTTCCCGGCGTAGCGCGTGTCTACTCTGTCTTTACGCAGAGTAGGAACAGAACCCCAGGGCGTTTGCGGTTTGTCTTTACATCTCAGATGACACAGCACAAGCACCTAGGCTGGACAGGTCAGTGAAGAAGTGTCACCCCTGTTCCCACCGCCTCTTTACACAATTTCTACCCTGCTCCGATGCTGACTGGACATGGTGCGCTTAACAAGGTCCATAAAACACCTCGAAAATGAGCGTCAGAGAGCAACTCACTGGAGACCAAGAGATAAACCACCCTCGGGGACGAAAACACACATCCACAAGGGCCAACAGCACCCTCTGGCCGTGGCGGTGTGGGAGTTCATCGGGGTCTGTGGACGTCCTCAGGCTGAGAGTTCATGAGCGTGGGCTTTGTGGTCCCAGATCCGACGTCTTACTCTCGAGGATGATCTGGAAACCCTGCAGCGTTGCTCCGCTGACTCTCGATGGGTCCTTCTCCTGCATGTCCTGGTCAGGCTGCGTTCCTGAAAGGTGGCGCTGGCTCTGATCCCCGCAGCAGGAAGCCCACGGAGCTGCGGCCAGTGAGGGCTGGACCCAGAGAGGGGCCCCCTACCCATTTGGGCTGTGTGTGCCCTTGAGGCCTGAAGCTGGCAAGGGTCTCAGGCCAGACCCTGTACGTGCCTGGCTCATGCGCACTTACCCTACATTAAGTGCAGACCCTGTTCTATGAGCCTCCCCCTCAAAACTGGGAACAGGGTTCGCCCTGTTACTAGCTGGGAAATCCTGCTTTGACGCCTGGCACTGTTGGAGGAGCCCCATGGCCACCAGCAAGGGCCTCAAAGAGACTATCTGTAGCCCCTGGGCCTCAGTGCCAACCCCTGAGCCCCTGGTGATGTGTTACTTGGAAAAGTCACCACACAGTTTGGTCCAGTGTAATCACAGCATAGCTGTATCAGGTTCCATCAGTTCAGTTCAGTTCAGTCACTCAGTCATGTCCGACTCTTTGCGACCCCACGAACTGCAGCATGCCAGGCCTCCCTGTCCATCACCAACTCCCGGAGCTTGCTCAAACTCATGTCCATTGAGTCGGTGATGCCATCCAACCATCTCGTCCTCTGCCGTCGCCTTCTCCTCCTGCCTTCAATCTTTCCCAGCATCAGGGTCTTTTCCAGTGAGTCAGCTCTTCACATCAGGTGGCCAAAGGACTGGAGCTTCAGCTTCAGCATCAGTCACAGGCAAAAATCATTCTGCAACCATCAGTTTTGTGCTTCCCTGGCGGCTCAGACAGGAAAGAATCTGCCTACAGTGCGCGAGACCAGGGTTTGATCCCTGGGTCGAGAAGGTCCCCTGGAGATGGAAATGGCAACCCACTCCAGTATTCTTGCCAGGGGCATTCCATGGGCGGAGGAGCCTGGTGGGCTAGAGTGCATGGGGTTGCAAAAGAGACATGGCTGAGGAACTAACACTCTCCACTTCACTTTCAGTCGCAACGTTAAGGCACAGTCCCTACCCCACTCTTGGCCCCTCCACCCCATCTCTCTCTGTGTGTTACTTTGGGTTTCTCTCCACTCACCTCCTACGGGCATCCGGAAGCTCACCCGACCCCCATCACCTGCACAGCTGGGCATCCGAGCTTACAGCCGGCCCCCACCCCCCTCACTGCCCGCTCCAGCCCTGGCTCCCGCACCCAGCCTCTCCCTCCGGGCCCCCGAACTAATTACAGGCTTCCCTCGATCATTCTAAGGAAAAGCTAATTAAATCAGGGTCGGCCATCAGTTCCCCGGCTGAGGACAGGCAGCCCGAGCCCTCTCCTCCCTTCCAGGATTCCACAGGCTCTGGTTCTGATCTGGCTCTGCCCCATGGCAGTGGCTTTAGCTTGAGTCTGAGAACAGGGTTCACCTCTCGGGGCGGATGTGAGGATGAGCCGCAGGACGGGGCACCTCCCCCTTTGCTCCTCTGCCCCAGGTCAGGGTGCCATGGCGGGAGCAGGTCGGGGGGGGGGGGGCGGTGGCCTGAAGGACTGGGGTGCAGCCAGAACTGAGGAGTAACATAAAGCGGCCGTTGTGGAGCAGGGGCTGAGCCAACGTCTGTTGAATGAAGGAGTGACCACAGAGCGCCTGGCCCCGTGCCGCTTCCAGAGCAAACACAGAATGATAGTCGCTCTCTTGTCCCTCCTGGAAAACCCTCGTTTGTAACTATACACACTCGTGGGGAAAGGTGGCTAGGTTCCTCAAACCTAGGTGTGAATACGCTTATTGCATGTGTTCCCCCTTTGACATGAGAGCGTGAGAGAGGTCAGGGGTGGGTAGTGGCTGTAGGGATGGAACTGAGGGGTCTTCTCCCATCACGTGAGCTTCCTGTATCTGGGCCTCAGTGTCCCCTCTGTAGAGAGGGCCCCTGGACTCGAGTCCCACCTGTGATCCCCAGCCCCATCCTGCTTTGTCCTCTAGTTAGCCGTGTCCTCCTAACCTCTCAGGGACCCGGTGTCTGGGACCAGCATGTGGCCATCATTATCTGTTTACTCAGTGGCCACTTGACCGCAGACAGTGAGGGACACACTCGGCTAACTAAGGAAGCCCCCAAAGGCAAGCAATGCTTGGGGGCTGAGGACCCACATCATGTGCCAAGCTCAGCAGAGCGCTGGGGGACTCAGGCTCTAGGGTCTGGCTTGAATCCCAGCGAGCTGTGTGGCCTCGGGCAACTGCCTAACCTTTCTGTGCTTCCGTTTCCTCCTCTGGGAAATGGGCGTGATAGAGTAATGTCCCTCACCAGGTTGTCATAAAGGCTTTAGGTGAGTTTGCTGAATGCTCATCAAAGCCCAGCCTGGCCCATATGATGGTGTCTGTTTTATAGATGAAGGTCAGGGAGGAGGAACTCCCCGGCCCCGTTCGTCCACAGTAAGGTCCCAGCTCGCTGGCTCTGTCCGAAGGGGGAAGGTCTGACAGCGCCTGTTGGGACGGCAGGGCTGGGGCAGCACAGAGGTGCCAAGAGAGGAGCCGGGCCTCCCTCAGAGGCGCAAGCCGAGTCCAGAGGTGGCTATAAATATGAGAGGCGAGGGGCTTTCTAACTGGGCCAGGAATGTGTGCTAATCATTGAGGTCACCCGGGCCGCGGCAGCTCGCTTCTGGAGAAAGGTGTTTCCAGGAGTGAGTTGTTCCTGAGAGTGGAGCCGAGGAGGGGGAGGGCAACAAGTGTGTCCCAGCGAGGGGCTTGCTGGCACCCGGCTTTTGTCATGCAGCAGGGCCAACCCCACGAACACCTCTCCTCCCCGTTGTGATCCCAGAAAAACCCTCCTGTAACTCAGATCAGATCAACTGCCTCAAACCCACCTGCCGGCCGAGGCCACAGCTGCGGTTCACCAAGGGCAGGCCCAGGCCGCTTTCTGGGGAGTGGGCACTTATTTTATTGTGTTTGGGGAAAAACACAAGTGGCCAAGCCATGATCTCATGGCTGGGAATGCCTAAGGTTGTAGCGAGAAGGCTGTGTGTGTGTGTGTGTGTGTGTGTGTCAACTGTGTTGACTGTTTGTGACCCCGTGGACTGTAGCCCGCCAGGCTCCTCTGTCCTGGGGTTCCCCAGGCAAGAATAGTGGAGCTGGTTGCCATTCCTTTCTCCAGGCGATCTTCCTGACCCAGGGATCAAACCCAGGTCTTCTGCATTGCAGGCACATGCTTTCCCATCTGACCCACCAGGGAAGCCCAAGAAGTTGCATACTTTTTAAAAAGGGAGTTGATTTAAAGAAGAATGTGAAGTGTGTGTTAAAACCCATGGAGCTGGCAAGCATCATTCCTGACATGTGCAGGCTTCTGGTCCTCAGACAGACTGCTAACCTCCCCCACAGCCCAGCCCTGCCCTCCCCAAACATCCCAGGCACTTGCACCGGGCCCCACCTCCAGTCTCACTGTACCCACTGCCTGGAATGCCTCTGCCACCCACTTTTCCTGGCGAGGACCTGGAGAAATGAGGTCTTCCCTGGGACCCCCCCCAGGCTGCTGTGAGCCCTTGTCCGTCCACAGCCATTCCCTGCCTGTGTGAGAGTCACTGAGGCTGGACCATGGTTCCCCCAGCGATGGGGAAAGCGGTCTCTAAGGGGTTTCTGTCCTACCCGCTCTGCCCAGCTGACTGCCTGGAGCCGACCCAGGAGGGAGACACAGGTCACATCCGGCAGCCCTCAGGGCCTCGTGCCAGTCCGTGTCCCCGTCAGGTGGGGACCCCCAACTGTCCTTCTCCCGCTGGGTGGCGGCTAGGGCATGCAGTCAGTGAGTTCCCTCCATGTAAGGGCACATGCCTGCCACATCGTCACCACTCCACAAACACTGCCCTGATTATTAGCATCCTCAGCACAACTGACATCACCAGGGGCCAAGGGATATTCAGTAAGGGAGTCCACGGTGGTACAGGGTGGAAGGAAGGAAACGGGAACAGGGCATCTTTGCACTTTGGGTGGGGGCTTCCCAAGTGGCATTCGCGGTAAAGAACCCACCTGCCGACGCAGGCAGATGTAAGAGATGTGGGTTCAATCCTCCGGAGGAGGGCATGGCAACCCACTCCAGTATTCTTGCCTTGGAGGATCCTACGGACAGAGAAGCCTGGCGGGCTTCAGTCCATACGTCCGTACAGAGTTGGACCCAACTGAAGTGACTTAGCATGCATGCACTTAGGATCAGGAGAAAGTTCTCAGCACCTACTGACTCCACCCTTCTCGTTTTGAACACGGGCAAACTGAGACCCTGGAACCGGGGCCCAATCTCCTGCTGTTCCACTGCCATCTCCCTCCCCGGCTGAGGAAGGCAGTGACTGCAGCCGGGCAGGCTCACCTGCCCGGTGAGACACCACAGGCCTCCCGAGCTGTCCAGCAAGACCCAGGGAGGAATTCCAGGGTCTGCGGCAGCATGATTTTCACTTCACCGGGCAGTGAATCAAAAGCCTCGGTCTTTGAAGACTCCTCCGATAGGTAGGAGCAGATGTGACCTTTGTCATTTGTTATTTTTAGCCGAGCAGGCAGGGAATGATAAAAACCTGTACAGGAGCTGACTATAAATAATCTGCCTGTGACGTGTTTTTTGTTTTTCATTTTTTCCTTAACACATCTAAAAATTGTAGATCTCAACAAGCATTGCCCTTCAAAGCAAAATCACAGTGTTAGCATGGCGCTTTACAACCAGGGCTGGTCTTGCCCCAGCTATGGCTGGGGATCACAGTGAAAGTCCCCGGGGCAAACACTTCTCTCCTCCTCATCCTGCAGATGAGGGGACAAGAACGAGCCAGGCCAGGGGAGCCGTGGGCATGTGCCTGACCTGTGACGAGAGCCTGATTTGTATCGCCGCCCTCAGCGAGGGGTCTCCGAGAGGCCGACTAGCTTGTCCACGGTCACAGGGGGAAAGGGTCTGGGCCAGAACCACGTCGGGGCCACCTGGCTCCAGGCAGTATTCACTGGCTGCTAGTGGGCCTCATGGGGCTGGAGGAAGAAGAAGTGGTCTTACAGGGATCAGAGGAGTGGGTGCCAGGTGTCATGGAATGAAAATTCTGAGCGAGAAGGTGGTGGCTGGGATGCTGGAGGCTAAGGCTGTGAAGGTTCAGAAAAGGTGGCGAGGAAGAGAGAAGGTAACTAGCCGCCAGCCGCGTAGGGCTGGACCTCACCAGGCTCCCCTCACCTGACACTGAGGTCCTTTTGGGCAGAGCGGCCATCCTCAGCCAGCCTTGCGGCAGAGAGTGAGAGACCCAAGAGCAGGTTGCCAGCACTGGGGTGCGTGAGGGTGGCCAGGTGGCGGGCGAGGAGCAAGTGGGAGGGAACCAGGGCAGAAGGGGGTCCCAAGACCCTGAAGGAACGCACTAAAGGCAAGCAGTGTGGCGTCCTGGCCTGGGCCTAGGGGTGACCTGGGGAACATTCTAGACCGGCTCACAGGGAGGCAGGTGCCCTGCTGTGCAGTGCTTGCTGGTGTCTGTGGGGCAGAGGCAGATTGCAGACCCCCAGCGTGCAGTGGCCATACACACGCTCGGTCCATGAGCCAGTCCCAGTGATTCCAGAGCACCCCGGGCAAGACTGCTCTGTGCCAACCCGCAGGGTGGGATACGTATGCCCCGCTTGCTTCAGGGAAAGAGAGGGGGCCTTGTGCACCCTTTTAAGCTACTGTTAACTGTGGATGGGTGCTGTATTTTACACGCAGTATCTCAGTGAATTCTCAGCACAGTCCTCTGAGCTCGACATTATCTCTATCTGATGAAGAAACTGGGGCTCAGAGAGGTGAAGTGACTTGCCCAAGGTCACACAGCCGGGGAGTTATGGCACCTGGGTTTGAACCCAGGGGTGCGTGAATTCAGAGCCCATACCCCAGCCGGAAACCGCTCGGTCTCCAGCCCCTGGGGTAGTTCTGGGAGCTGAGTGGGGGTTGGATTTTCAGGCAGGAAGTTATGGGGTTCCTGTGTGGGGCTGGCAGCTAAGAGTCCTAACCAAGGCCCAGAGGAGATGGTTGCTACCCTTGGGTTAGTGTCCTGGGACAGGACCACCCCTTGGGGGAGGTTGGAGACAGCCCCACGTGGGTGGGGCCCTAAGTAACCCTCACTAGGGCAGAGGAACCACTCAGCACCCAGGACTCCGCAGACCCTCCTTCCCGGCTTGCTTCCTCTCCATCTGCCCCGGGAGGCTGTCATCATGCCAGCGGGCATGTGGTGCGTGCTCAGTTCGCACTGAAGAAGTAAGCCAGCAATACCTTCCGGTTCCCTCATTTTGTTTGAAATCAATCACCAGACTTCCTGTGGTCTAAAATTGGTATCACCTTGCAGGAAAGAGACGGAGAAGCAAGCCAGGCTTTGCTAAGCACCTACTATGTGCCACAAGCATACATGTTAGTCATTCATGCTTCCCGACACTCTCACAATGGCAAGAATTGGTATTCCCATTTCACAGGTGTAGGAACTGAGGTTCCAGAGAAGGCAACGGCACCCCACTCCAGTACTCTTGCCTGGAAAATCCCATGGACGGAGGAGCCTGGTGGGCTGCAGTCCATGGGGTCGCGAAGAGTCGGACACGACTGAGCGACTTCACGTTGACTTCTCACTTTCATGCATTGGAGAAGGAAATGGCAACCCACTCCAGTGTTCTTGCCTGGAGAATCCCAGGGACGGAGGAGCCTGGTGGGCTGCCGTCTATGGGGTCGCAAGAGTCGGACACGACTGAAGCGACTTAGCAGCAGCAGCAGAAACTGAGGTTCAGATTGGTCAAATGACTAACTCAAAGCTACCCACCAGTGAGTGGAAGTGCTGGGGTTCAATTCCATGTCTTTGACCCCCAAGCCTCTGAGCCACTCTTCTCTGCTGTGCTGTGACTACCCTCCCCCCAACCCCCACCAAGAAAGAAACAGCATCCCTCGTCCAAGAAGTTGCTTACAGTTTGTCAAGACTGGTCTGTTTTCTTCTTGTATTTTTCTTCATAGCAAACTGGCCCCTGGAGTTAGCAGGGCAGGAGGCTGGGGGAGAGGAGGGCGGGCTCAGGAGATCGGAATGCCCTCTGGCCCACGGCAGTTAGTCCCACCTCGGCCAGCTCCTGGTCCAGGGCTCACTGTACCTCCCAGGGAAGCCTGTCAGTGGCCCTGGAGTGAGATGTTGGCCCAGCCTTAAGAGCAGTCCCGTCCACAGAGGCCCAGGGTGCAGGGTGTCCGGAGGGCGGCCTGGCCCCTATGCAGGTGCTCTCAGACCCCTGTCTGATGAAGGCAGGTGTGGATCAGGCAGCCCTACGAGAGGACAGGAGAGATTTCTTGCAGGGTTAGCGGCTGCCCCGGAGCCAGCACAGACTCAGCTGCAGGTGTCCAAGGTGCCGGCTGCCTGCCTAGGCCTGCAGCTCCCCTCCCTGTAAACTGGAAGGTTAGGCTCACCGAGGGGCGGGGCAGCACTTCCCAGCCCCGACAGTCCCTGATTCCGCACGAACCAGCTCCACAGGCAGGTCCCAGAGAGAACTCCCTCTGGGAGAAAGCGGGACGTCCCTGTGTGGACGGCTTGGGAGGCCATCAGCCCACCTCCCTTTTCATCCCCCCTCTGACTCCACACAGCTCACTTCCACCCTGCTCCCTTGGGCCACTTGCTGGACACGCCTAGCTGCGCCCAAGCATTCCCCAGGCCTCTAGCAGGGTAGGAAGACGTCTGAGTTCAAATCCCAACGCCAGTTACTGAACAACCTTGGGCAAGGTCCCTGACCTCTCTGTGCCTCAGTTTTTATCATCTGTAAAATGGGGATAATAGTCAGAACTACCTTAAAGAGTGAGAATTAAATGAGCCCAAACATAAACATTTCTTAGAACAAACATACTCAGCGTTTAGTAATCATTGTTTGGCCAATGCCACCTCATTGCTACGATGTATGACTCATAGTAATACTGTCTCTTCTGCCCAGCAGGGCACCCATCAGAGCCCTGGCGGTAGCACTGGACTGAAAGCACTGAGCCCGCAGCGCCCATCTCCGTCGCCCATGACTCCGGGGGTGGGGGCCCCCACTTCACCTCTCCTGGCCTGTTTCTCCTCCTGTCGGGTGGCTGCCCTCCCCTCCCAGCATGTGTGGGAGTCTGCACGTGTCTGTCGGATGTGTTTTTCCTCCCGGTTGATGCTAGAGTGTCCCTAGCCCTGGGTCTGCCCTGATCCTGGTTTGTTGAATGAACATGTTCCCTGGGGAAGGTGGGTGATGTGCACTGTGGCTGTCCCAGGACACTGTGCAATTCTCTCAGGTGGCAGGCCCTTGCCATGGGCCTGATGTTCCTCATCCCATTCAATTAATTCTTCAAACCTAAGGTCCCTCCTATTCCCAGCTTCTAAGATGGGAAGGGGCTCATCTGCTTCAGTCCCCCTTTGCATCCAAAGGCAACGGAGGAAGTGCCAGAATACTGGAGTGGGTAGCCTTTCCCTTCTCCAGGGTATCTTCCCGACCCAGGAATCAAACCCAGGTGTCTCGCATTGCAGGCGGATTCTTTACCAGCTGAGCCACAAGGGAAGTCCCTTTCCAAGGTCCCTCCTATTCCCAGCATTCTATAACTGGTCCACAAGCCCTACCCCCACCCCAAGCCCCTTGCCTACTCTCCCCTGCTAGTCATCCAGCTGCCTTAAACCCTTTCCAGCCTCAGGGCCTTTGCACATGCCATTCCCCTTGCCAAACACCACTTTTTACCTAGTGAACTCCTGCTCAGTCGCCACCCCCTCAGGGAGACCTTCTTCAGCTCCTCCCTCACTCCTACCAGAGACATTCCTGCCTCAGGTGCTCATAGCCTCCGCTCCTTCACCGCAGACCCCTTTACGCATGCAGGTCAGTTTGTGTGGGCCTTTCATTTCACAGCTGTCTCTAAACCCTCCTGAGAGTGGATACCACGGGCTTTTCTGTTCACCGCTGTATCCTCAGCACCTAGCAAGGAGCCTGACAAGTAGCGCGCATCAGCGGATCTTTGTTGAACAAATGAGCAGTCAGAGAGGCAGGAAGCAGATAGTGCTGTGTGCCTGTCTTACAGATAAGGAGCCTGAGGCCAGAGAGACGGGGAGGGGTGGGATTTGCCCAAAGTCACACAGCCTATTAGGGTGGAGCAGGATTGGGGCTAGTCCATTGGGCTCAAGTGCCCAAACTTAATGTACCCACCCTTACTTCCTTACCCCCTTTGGATGCAAAGGGGGGCTGAAGCAGATGAGCCCCTTCCCATCTTAGAAGAAGGGGGCTTGAGTGACAGGTCAAGAGGGGGGGCTTCCGTTCTGCTGAAAGCCCTGGCAGCTTGGAAAGCTCCTAAGGGTGAACCCCCAAGCCCACCACCCTTCCACAAACCTTCCAGAAGAGATCTGAGTTCTGACTCTGGCTCCAGCTGTTTAGTCCTGGACTAAACACCCTCCCCATTCTCCAGGTCTTAGTGTCCTCATCAGTAAAACCAGAGCAATCCTCTCCACATAGCAGGTTTGCTGTGGGTACCTAGATTGTGTGTTGGCACAAAGGAGAACACTCAGCACACAGCCCACGTGGCGCCTGCAGCCATCCTTTCACTGTGACGAGCCACAGGCCACGTTCACGGCCGAACTTCTCACTGGTCACAATCCCAGCTGTGAGTCCAGTTTCCCTGCCCCTCAGCAGGCAGGCCTCTCAGCTTGGAGCATCTCAGTTGTCACCCCTCTGACCTTGTCCTTTTTCCCTGCTGGGTCCCTGCAGCCTCCTGGGTGGGAGGACGTCCATAGAGGTCGCAGACAGTGATCAGTTCGAATGCTCGATCCTGTTCCACACAGCTGTGTCCCCTTAAGCGGGCTACTCACCCTCTCTGGGCTTCTTCTCCTCTAAACTGAGGACTGAGAACACTAAATTCTGGGGTGGTGAAGAGGAGTGAAATGGTAGCTCTTGTGTTAAGCGCCTGGCACAGAGCAGAGGCTCAGCAAATAACAGATGTTCCTCCCTCTTCTCCTGACATTCCTGGATTCACCATCCCCACTCTCTCTGTTTTTCTCCTTTCTCCTTCTCTTCTTCCTTCAAGGAGTCAGTCTTCCAGTAGAAATGAAAAAATATATATATATATACACATATACACACAAATGTTAAATAGGGACCCCAGCACAGTACCTCACATTCAGTGAAGGCTGAATACATATTTGATGACTGAATAATCCAAAGAAATGAATTACTAATGGTGAAATGTCAGGCTGTGGATATCTAGGAGAGAGCATTTAGGGACAGGGCCTCTTCCCTGGGGTCATAACTCGCCTTGAGTCCAGCCCCGGGCTGAGGCATCCCGAGCCTGTTGACACATCTCTGGACAGGGTATCCGAGGGAAATTGGGGGTCTTCCTTTCCCCTTCCCAAGGTGGGCAGGCAGAGGGAATCCCATTCATTGACCCATTCAGGACATAGCAATCTTTAAATCAGGACCTCCAAGCAAGCCCAAAGACTATTTCCAGAGCCATAGAGAGATACAAATACCAGTTTAAAACCACCAGGGGAATTGCATTTTCACTCAACAAACCTGTATTCATCAGTTCGATCAATATTTATTAAGGCTGTGTGCCCAGTGCTCAGGATACAATAGGCAAGTGAGACTTGTTCCCTATCCCCAAGGAACCCGCCCCGCCCCTCGATGAACAAGACAGATATACATTAAAAAGATTAATTACAGTGACTCTGTTGGTGGGGTAGTGGGGGAGGCAGAGATGATGGAGAAGAAATCAGGGAAGGCTTCCTGGAAGAGGAATTGCTGGAACTGAGTTTGAAGGATGAGTAGAAGTTCCCCTGGCAGATCAGACAGCGCACGCGGAGACACAGAGGCATGGAAATGCAGGGCTGTGTATCAGAAGCAAGAAGGGCTTGATGTACAGAAGATAAGGGGACGGGTCTGGGACAGTCATCCAGGCCTCATAAGCCATGCTAAGGAATTTGGGGTTTATGCTGAAGGCACAGGGAAGCCAAAGAGGGGTTTAGAGGAATTGAGGGAGGGCCTTAGGGTGCAGGGGGTGGGTAAGCCAGAGGAGGATAGCAGGGGGAGACCAAGGTGAGGAGGCAGGATGGGCAGATGGGAGTGGGCAGTGTATAAATATTTGTGCATTAACAAGGTCACCTTAACCTGAAGGATGAACACGAATGAGACCGTGGTTTCCCAAGCCCAGAAAAGGCTGCCTCCCCCAGGGAGTCTTCCCAGAGTAGCTTTTGACTCACCAGGCTCTGTCCTATCAGATGGGAAAGTCCCCACTCCCTAATTAGCCCCTATTCCTGGCCTCATGGTGGGTGGGGAGGCAGTCAGCCATGGCCGCATACCTGCCCCGCCCTGCTGGAGGGTTAGGGTAGGTCCTCTGAGGTGTTCAGATCTGTGGGAAATTCAGGTCCCGCGTGGCCTCCTGGGTCAGGTTTACGCTCACTTCCCACAGACCCTGGGCTCAGCATGGGGCCTCACACAGCCCTGTTTTGGGGCCAAGTTCCCCCACTCACTCTGTGACCTGGCACGTTATTTCACCTCTCTGAACCTCAGTTTCCTCATCTGTAAAATGGGGGTGGGGGGATAAAAATAGGATCTACCTCCCAGAAAGGGCTTCCTAGGTGGCACTAGTGGCCAAGAACCTGCTTGCCAAAGCAGAAGACGTTAAGAGACGTGGGTTCGATCCCTGGGTCAGGAAGATCCCCTACAGGAGGGCATGGCAATCCACTCCAGTATTCTTGCCTGGAGAATCCCTGGTGGGCTACGGTGCATAGAGTTACAAAGAGTTGGACACGACTGAGATTTGGTTAGCACTCAGGATTTGGCAGATCTCACAACACGTGAGACACAGTAGGACGTCAGTCTGAATGGCAGCTGGAGTAGCCGGGAGTCAGGCCTGCACCCTCCTTACTGAGGGAGCAAGACCCAGGGGGAGGCCGGGAAGCAGGGACCCGGGTTTGCCACTCAGCATGGCTGACTGGGCTTTCAGAGTCCTGGAGACTGGCCCTGCCCAGGCCCCACCAGTGGCATCTGAGGACCATCATACGCCAGTGGGATGAAGGGCTACAAGAGGCCCGCTCCCCCAACCTTCCCTGGTTGGGAAAAGAAGCTCACCCCTGTGTTTTTTCTATGAATAACAACTGCCATTCTCTCTAGCTTGCAGACCTGCCAAATAGGTATTACTGTCCCCATTGTGCAGATGAGAAAACGGGGACCCAGGGAGATTGAGTCACTTGCCCAGAGTCACACAGCTGGTAAATGAAGGAGCTGGGATCTCAACTCAGCTTTGTCTGACCACAAAGCCTCAGCCCAAGACCAGGTTGTCTCAAGGGACTTTTGGACCTTGGTGGGAGTGGATGGAGGACCCCAGTGTAGTCGAGGGAAGAGTTAGGGCCACAAGGCCTCCTAACATTCTGTGGCCCCTTAAAGACCGGGGGCCTTGGAGAGTCTGAGTCAGGGGCCTCAGAGCTGGGTGGCTTGAGGCAAGGACAGATCGATGGGCCTGAATCTCGAGTGGCACGGATCTGGGTTTGAATCTCAGTTCTGGCCCTCCCTGGCCCTGTAACTCCTAAGCAAGTCATTCGAAATCTCCAGTCCTCAGTTTTCTCCTGTAAAATGGGAAGAAGCCCAAACTCTCCCTGAGTGATTAGTGGAAGTCAGACAAGGCAGGCATGGCAGGGGCCTTTGGAAATAGCTTCTCATCCCCCGAGGGGCCCAGCCAGCAGCTCCTTGTGATGGCAGCTGCCCCAGGTCCCCGGCCGAGGCTTCAGGAGACCCTGAGCTAGGCAAGGCCAGGGCAAGCGTAGTTCTCATTTCTGCTTCCCCTCAAGGGGGGAAAGCCACAGAGCCTGTTACCTTCCAGAAGGGACACAGCGGGCCTCAGACTGCATCCCACTCTGCCTCCCTCAGACCTATCTGGACCTACTTTGTCAGTCTCCCCTGTGAAAAGTGCCCCCATCGGCCTGGGCCAGGCTCCCACCCTCATCCCTGGGTGGACGGACCCTCTCCACTTCCCCTGTCTTTTCGGCCCTGGGATCTGCCCCCGGGGAGAAAACTGGCCACCTAAACACCAGTTGAAATCCCACTGGAACCGCTCTCCCCTGAACCCTACCTGGTTCCTCAGGTCTTCCCCCAACCCTGACCTCAAGCCGTGTCCCCCACAAGCCAGGTCACATTGGAGGCAGAAGCACGGGCGATCCTCCTGGCTGGCCCCTGCCTCTCTCCCCCACTTCCCTGTAGGTGACCCTGACCCGTCATCTCCAACCTTCCCAGAGTTGCAACACTAGAGCCATTGTTTGTCTGATTTCACAATGCCTCTGCCTGTCCAGTACCTCCTACCCCCAACATATCCTGGAAGGACAGGCCAGATGCCCCAGGTGTGTCTGCTGTGGGAGGGGGAGGCAAAGGGGGCCAGGGATGAATGTCTGGGGCCAGATTTCACCCTTAGGAATGACCTTGGTGAGCCCCAGACACCTTTTTTCTTGAGGCTTCAGTTTGCTCAGCTATAAAACGGGAGAGCTGGATAAGCGTCTTTCTCGTTGCGGTATTAGATAACGTAAAACCACACAACAGCAGATTCACTCGAGCCTTTATTGTGGCACCTACCGTGTGCTGGGAGCTGGAACTTGGAGACAGAGCTGATGTGGTTACAGGCCTGGGAGGGAGACAGATGTGAAATGTGGTCAGAGCTGGGCCAGAGTTATGGACCAATTCTGTTGCTGGAATCAGAATTGATTCCAGGGGAGAGGTAAGGCAGGGGCATTTGAGCTGGACTTTGAAGGATGAGTAGGAGTTTGTGGGCCTAACATAAGGAAAGCTTCCAAACTCTGCCATTTAACACTTGGACTGCCTCAAAAGTTAGGGAGTATCCTGTACTTGGGGCATGGATGCAGAGGCTGAAGTACACAGGCCTGAAATGCCAAAGAGATGGGAGCTTAGCCAGATGCCATGCGTAGGCTTACATCCTGAGAACCAAACCCATGAGCTCCCAAGAGTTTGGTGTCCCTTAGTGAAGGCCCAGCCCAGCCCTCACAGGGGCCAGGGAGCAGGCAGGACTTAGGACAGCCAAGCGGACGACTATGGGCCCTCAGGTGGCCTGTGTCTCTGCCTTCCTGTGCAGGGAGCCCTGGGCTTGTAGTCCTCAGGCTTGGAGCACGGGTTCCGTCTGCCCCTTCCCAACTGAGGGACCTTGCCCTGGCCACGGCAACGGCGCGGGGCCAGCGAGATTGCCCATCTGTAATATGGGTGCTCTCTCCAGCATACTTGTGGGAAGCAAGCGATTCACTGTTTTGCAGGTGGCCTCTGTGAACTAAAACGCACTGGACACGGGAGGGATTATTCTTTCTGGATGGTGGCTTGTAAGCGGCCCCTTGCGGGGCTGTTTGCTTTGTAATCACAGGGAGAGAGCTGTGTGTGCCCCCAGTCATCTCAAAGTCATAAAGGTGGGATTCCTGGCCCAGACACTGTTGTTCCCACCGGATGGGAGCTGAAGTGGGCCTCTCCCCTCTGCCGTTCTGTGCGCGCCCTCACCCCAGCGCCTCCAACACTTGTACTTGGCCCCATGTTGGGGGGCAGAGGCTTCCCCCCGCCCCGGGCCCTGGAGAAGGGGGTACTCCTGGTATGGCCCCTCCTGAAGTAGAGTGTGTCTTAGGAGTCTGAGTGGAGGGGGACCAGTGAGTACCCCCGTCGTCACCCCCTGAGAAGGGGCCGAGGTGGGAGGTCCCAGCCTCCCTGAGAGGCGTCCAGGGCTGCTCCTTTGGAACACAGCCCGGTGCCCCCTCCGCCGGCCCCAGGGGAGCCCAGGCCACCCCACGCGTAGCACCCTCAGCTTCTCACCAGCCTCCCTGCATCTCACTTGGCCTGGCCCAGCGGCAGAAGGGGACCCTGGCGGGGCTGGGGCGATGAAGGGCAAAGGGGTGTCTGCGTGGCTGCTGGTGCTCCCGGCTCTTTGCCTCTCGCGGCCCCTCTGCCCGGGCCGGGTTCTGATTTTGGTGCAGTGCAGACTTTCAGCTTAACGAGACAAATTGATATTCTGTGCCAGCCCAGGGATGGAGCGGCAGCTCGGGACGCTCGGGCAGGCAGCTCAGAAGTGGGCTGGGAGTGGGGGCAGGGGAAGGAGGCAGCTGGAGTCTGGAGCAGCCTCCCAGGGCACCCCCAGCCCTCACCCTGCCCCTATAGCACCCCTTCCACGCAGACAGGTGCCCCGAGACACTGTCCTAAAGGTCCTTCCGCCTTCAGTGCCCTCCTGCCAAGCAGGAGGAGGGGGCAGGCCAGTGGAGGGGGAGGCTCCGGAATCTAAGAGAGGCCCCTGCATGCACTGTGACCTCCTACCCTTGTTCCCAGGGCTGGCCTCCTCACCCATCAGGAGGTAAATGGGCAGCAGGTCTGCAGAGAAGAGGTGGGAAGAAGCCGGCAACTGGCTGGGGGAATCTCATTCCTGCAGACTTCTTGGGGGTCTCTAGGGTCCTCTGGACACCATCAGCCCCTCAGCTTATCACAGAGATGTCCCTGCAAATTCTGGGGAGGTGCAAGGCATATGCAGCCCTTTGCCAGGGGGCACTTGTGAGTGGAGAAATGGCCCCGGGAGAGAGTCCTCTGCAGACCTGCAGCCCCCAGATAGGTGGGGGTGCGCCCAGCCCGGCAGTGGGGCTACGGGGGTCCAGAGGCTGTGGGGGTCCAAGGGCTGTGTTCCCATGGCAGCAGGGAGCTCGCTGCCGGCTTGGTCCCATTGGTCCTACAACCAGTTGTGTTTAGTCTGTCTTAAGTCCACCTGCTCCCCATGTGACCTTTGCCCCCGCCCCCAGGTCTGGAGATGTCCTGCTCAAAAACAGGGGACACCAGAGCCCCTGCCTAGCTGAATGGGTCCCTAGGAAAGTAAGGGAAAGTAGGGCAGTATGGGCAAAATCCTCCCCTCTCTATCAGTGCCCCGCCACCCCGCACGTCCACCGCTCACCCGAAGGACCCCCTCCCTCCAGCGCAGCCCCGAGCCTACCCCCACCATGCCCTTGACATCCCCTCCTGCTTGGGGTAGCGGGCGTATTCCTGGGACTCCGCCAGCTTCGGTTCCTCATGACCCCACGGGGAGGAATTTAAACCGCAGACAACACCGTGGCGGTGGCGGTGGTGGTTCGGTCCGCGCACCGCCGCCCCCGCCCCCCGACTCCCCCAGCCGCCCATCAGAACGCGCCCTCCCCGCGCCCCTCCCTCGTCCGCCGGTGCCCCCTCCCCCAGCCTGGGCGGCAGTGCAGCGACAGGGGCGGCCTCTACCTCCCCCGAGATCTTGCATTTCGCCGGCTAGATGCTCTCCTAGAAGCCGGCGCCGGCGCCTTCCCCCCCCCCCGCCCCCCCACCTGCTCGGGAGGATGGTACAGTCTGCGGAGGGACCCGGGCACGCCGGCTGGGCTCAGCCGCGGGACCAGCTGCCGCACCGCGAGTCCGGGGCTGCCCGCCTGGAAACCGTGCCGGATTTGTGGCGATTTTCGTAGCCAAGTAAGTACCGGCATCCCCCAGCATGAGAAATAAAAAATAAAAAGCGCTCCATTTCGCTCTCCCCTTCCTCCCTCATCCATTTTATTTTGTTTCATTTCATTTCTTTTTTTTTTTTTTTCAGTGCTGATGGTGGTGGCGGTGGCAGCGTTGGTGGGGGGGAGGGGGGTGGGTAAGAGCCTGGCTTGTTTATCTGACAGCAGCTCGGGCTGCACTAGGAGCCGGCCCGCTGAGGGAGACACTAGTGTGAGGGTCCATGTGTTGTGGGGGAGGGCTGGGGCGCCAGGAACATGGGCAGGGGGGCCTCGGACAGGCGGATGCCTGGGATCTCAGGCAGATTCTGGCCGCCTCTGGGCAGCAAATGCATCTGATGGATGTTATGCAAGGGCCGGCCGGCAGGCAGTGGGGGGCAAGGTTCTTTTCCTTCTGAGCTTCGTCCCAGGGAGACGCAGAGGACCGGAGGGTACCCCCTGCCCGCCGCGGCCAGAGTCCCGGGAAGGAGGCAGAGGGAGGCCCCCGTGGAGGGTCCCCTCAGTGGGGTGGGCTGCTGCGGAGTGTTGGGGAGCACCGCCCCCCCCCCCCCCGGCCCCGGGTCAGGCCCGCCGGGCGTGTGGTGGCAGGGGCAGGTACCCCGGGGTCCTGAGATGGCCTGGTGAGGAGCAGAAGTAGGATGGCCAGCCGTTTTGCAGCAGTCATGCTGGGTGGTGGAGTTGGCACTTTCGCCCCAAAGCCCCAGCCAGCCTCGGTGGCCTCTGGCTGAGCCCTAGGCGTTGGGCAGGGTCAAGGTTGGGAAATCCAGCAGGGGGCCTCTGCATGCCCCAAGGATGAGCTGCCGTGGGCAGCCACCCGTTCTAGCCCAGTGGCCAGTCCACGCCACGGCTGTCCTCTGCTCACCCAGGTCGTGTGGGGAGGGGTCGGCCCAGCCTGGCTCAACCTTCGGAAGGGTAAGTGAGCAGGCAGGCTCGACCAGCAGAGAGTCTAGGTGCGACGCTGAAGCTCCTTTGCCCGGCACGGAGCGGGCTCCTCTCCTTGCCTGCATTGCTCTCCAGGTCGCTGGGAGGAGGCAGAGCTGACGTTTGGGGCATCTCCAGGAGCGGCGGGCGCCATCCGGAGAAATTCTCCTTTGACGTGTGTGGGAGGAGGGGGCTTGGAGCACAGGCCCCAGGGCCCTCTGCCTGTTAACTTCGCTGGAAGAGCAGAGGCAGGGAGGGGGCTGTGTCTGGGGGAACCCTGCTGGTGAGGGGGGTGGTGTCCAGGAAAGAGGCGGGTGGCCCATATTATTCAGCCACCTCCATACTCCCCCCTAGTCCCATTCTCATCAGGGCACACATACATCCACAGATCTGCACAGATGCACGTATGCAAATATAGTACCCAGAGAAGTGCATCGTATGTGTTCAAATTATCCACACGCATATGGCATGCCGGGGCCCCCAGATACACCCCAGCACACGTGAGTACAGTTCACAGCCCTGAATACCACCTGCTCACCTGCAGAATGCAGCATACACACGACTGCAGCATGCATGTGCTTGCACGCGCATGCACACACACACACCTGTGAGGCAGCATGCCCTCACATGCACGCAAGTAGCGCCAACACAGAAACGCTGTAGGCTGCCCACGGGTGAGTCGGCCCACACACCGCGAGGCCCCATAGCAGCCGTGACTGTGGCTTGTGCCCCGGTGAGGGCTGGCCCCTGTGAGAGTGACAGGCACACACATGTGGCATCCTGAGTGCCATCTGCATGCCTGTCCACACATTGGCAGGTGCAGGGCCTGCTGGAATGTACCCACAGGTGAATGTGTGTTGCACGGGTACTAAGATGGCCCAGGCAGAGATATAGCGCACACTCGCCCCTCAACGGGCAGGCATCCTTCGTGGGAGTGCAGGTACCTCCCTGGGCACTGGGGAGGGGATCGCGCCCCAGGGGACTGCCTGTGGGGACAGAGGGACTCCAGCTCCCACACAGGCCTGAGGGGAGGGCCAGCCCACATTCCCAGGAAGCCGTGCCTGTGCTCAGCAAGGCCTCTGGGCTTCTCGGCGCTCTGCAGAAGTGCCTGGAATTGGAAAGGAAACAGGAGGAGGCAGGGGTGGCCTCTGCCCATGGCCCAGACCACCAGGAGCCCGGACTAGCCCCACCACCCCCTTCTCTGGGCACCCGAAAACCAGCATGCTGGTGTGGGGTCTTTGAGAGCTGGGGTGTGGGACGCCTCCAGCAGCCTCCAAAGTCCTCTTCAAACCGAAAGTCAGAAAAGCTGCCTGTGGTTGGTCCCCTCCCTCTGTTTTCCCACTGACGGCCCCCACCCCGACCCCCAACCCCTGTCTCTCTCCACCCAGGGCAGGTGCAGGTCAAGGGCACCGGGGCAGATGATAATAAGCCTGCTGGCCTTCACTGAACTAAGGACTCCATGGTTGGCACTTCAGTGAGTCCTCCCATAGCCTTCTTATCCTCACATCCCAGATGAAGAAGCTGCACAGAGAAGTGAAGGCACTCACCCAAGGTCACACAGCCAGAACGTGGCAGAAATGGGGGGTAGGCTAGGCCACCAGGATCCCTGCCTGCTCCCTGAGACCCCTCCTCCTCTCCCCTCCTGTGCAAGACCAGCTCTAATTTGGGCTGCCAGCCTCTTGAGCGCCAGCCAGCCAAGATCTTAGGGTCTGGGGGTGAGGCTCCAAGAAAGGGTCCAGAGGGTCTCCTGTGGGTGAAGGCGGAACCCTCCCCAGGCAGGCATGGCCCTGTCCTGGGCAGCTGGATACCTCTGCCATCCCACGACCCCATGGAATTGACACCTACGCCCAGCCAGGGGAAGGGACTTGTCCAAGGTCATACTGTGCTCAGTGGAGAGTGGGGAGTCTTGCCAGCCCCACTCTGGTCCCAGGCACCCAGCAGCAGAGGCCTGTTTGGGCCACTGGTTTCCCCCAGATGTTTGAGTCTAAGATAAAAGGCTGCCCACGCCAGGCCCAGGCTCCGCCCCAGGCAGCAGTGTGACCTTGGGCAAGTCTCTCTGTCTCGGCATCTCAGTGTCTTCACGTATGGCCCGGGAAGACCTGTCCCTGCCCAGCCTGGCCCGCAGCTGGCCGGGGCCCTGCACTCCTGTAGAGGGCTGAGTACAGAGCCATGCCTGGAGTCAGGGCCGGGAGCCGGGGCAGCAGAGCACCTTGCTGCTGTGATCGGCCAAGGTCAGGAGCGGAGACAAGGATGGGAACCCAAAGAATCACCTGTGGGGGCACATCTTTGGATCCCCCAGTACGTCAGGAGGTCCTGGGGACTGACTTCATCGGAGCCCCTGCGTTCTCACCTCTACAGCTCTGAGCCCCCGGGGGGAGCCGAGGGGCGTGAGAAGGAGCTTTTGGAGCTCACAGACTCTCGGAGCTGGGGGTGCCTGCCATGGGCGGCTCCCCAGCCACCACCGCCTCTTGGGAAACCGAGGGTACCTGGCAAGTTGGCGGCAGATGGAGACTGAACCTTGGCTCTCCCCCCTCCAGCCCTCCATCCACCCCCAGCCCCTGACTTCCACGCGCACAGTTAAATCAGGCCTTTCTGGGAGCTGGGCAAGCTTCAGGTCCTGTGTGGCTGGGAGGAGGGCTCCAAGGAGACTGCCTGGGCCTTGACCCTGAGCCCTGGGGATGCCTCTCCCCAGCCATGTCCTGACAGTGGTGACGAGGCTCCTCTCTGTAACTCGACTCTGCCCTTCTCTAGAACAGAGATAGTTTTAAAGTAGGCCTGCTGAACTCAGGGCTTCCCGGGTGGCTCAGAGGTAGAGAACCCGCCTGCCAGTGCAGGACACGTGGGTTCAATCCCTGGGTTGGAAAGATCCCCTAGAGGAGGAAATGGCAACCCACTCCAGTATTCCTGCCTGGAGAATCCCATGGACAGAGGAGCCTGCCGGTCTGCAGTCCATGGGGTGGCAAAGAGTTGGGCACGACTGAGCACACATGGTTTATTCAGATTAATATTAAGGAGCAGCTGGCATGTAGTAGGTGCACGGTCAAGGCTGGGGCTGTGGAGGAGCCTGGGCTACAGAATGTGGCTCCTCTCAGCCTCCTTAGTTCCCGAAGGGCTGCGGTGGAGGTGTCTGGGGTGCAGGATCTGGGCGCCACATGCGCACACACCATGTAGGGGGTGGACAGGCGCCTCCTCGGCCCTGCCTGGAGCACACGGTGCAGACTGGAAGGCCAGGGCAGGCTCAGGCCTGGAATCTCAACCCCACCCCCCACCAGTCCATCCTGCTCTCTCCACAGTCTGAATATTGAAGCTGCGGTAATTCCTCCCTCCCTTCCTGTAGGAGCCTGAAACAAAATATTCAGGGAGAATGTTCTCCTGGGTGGAGACAACTGGGTGTCTGGCTTTACCCCTCATTGAGAGGCTTCCCTGGTGGCTCAGAGGGTAACGCATCTGCGTGTAATGCAGGAAGACCTAGGTTCAATCCCTGGGTGGGGAAGATCCCCTGGAGAAGGAAATGGTAACCCCCTCCAGTTATTCTTGCCTGGAAAACCCCATGGATGGAGAAGCCTGTTAGGCTACAGTCCATGGGGTCAGAAAGGGTCGGACACGACTGAGCGACTTCACTTTGTCACTTTTTGAGAGCTGAAAGTAGATGGAGGTGGTGTGTCCTGGCGTTCCAGGTGACCGCCATTGCAGTTCACCCATCTGTGGAGTGGATGACAATGGTACCCGCGTCCCAGGCTGTGGTAAAGCGTGAGTGAAAGAGTGTTGGGCTCAGGATGTGGCTTGTCTTCATGGCTTAGTGAATGGAAATTGTGGAGACTGAGAACCAGAAGGTGTGAGCTTGAAGCCTACCTCCGCTGCTTTCGAGTGCCCTTGTGTCAGCCCTGCCGCCTCTGGGAGCCTGGGTTTTGGATCTGTAAAGTGGGACTGCGTTTCCCAGTCTGCCCACTTCATAGGACTGCAGGGTAACAGCAGGTAAAAAATAATAATAATGTGATCGCCGGGTGACATGTTGAGGGCTTCACCCTGCCCTCCAGCCCTCGGAAGCATCTTGCACAACTCAGGAAGCCTCTGCAGGGTTCCATGCAGGGTGAGATGGCTGGGCCAGACGTGGTCAGGGGAAGGGACACCAGGACTGGGGTCCCTGAGGCTACAGAGGCCCTGGGTGTGGGGGAGACGATCTTGGTCTGAGGATTGAGTGACTGGGTTTCCAGGACCACCTCTGGCATGGATAGGTGACCTTGGGCAAGTTGTGATGGCACCCTGGTCCCATGCTCCCCCCCTGGAAGGCGGGGACCATGATCCCGCCCGCTTCGTGTCCTCAGTGGGAGCAGATTCTCCTGCCAGCCGGCCCTCGGGGTGAAGAGGCTGAGCCAGGGCGAGCCGGAGGTGTGACCAACCGCAGCAGTTACAACTGCTATGTGTGTTTGCTGTGGCCACCGTTGCAAATGACCACAAACTGTTTGATGGCTTAAAACAATAAAAGTTATTTTCTCACAGTTCTGGAGGGTGGAAGTCTGAAATCAAGGTGCTGGCAGGGCCAGTTCCTCCCAGAGGCCCTGAGGGAGGTGATATAAGGCGTTCCTTGGCTTGCAGCCGCATTGCTCCCTCTCAAATCCGTATCCATCTCACCCTGTGTCCTCTCCCCTTTTACCTCCTCTTTATAGTCATTGAATGCAGGGCCCACCCTAAATCCAGGATGACTGAGATTTACAAAGACCCCCTTTTGAAATAAGGGCACCTTCTGAGGTGCCGAGTAGGCTTGAATTTGGGCAGACACGATGCAACCCGTTGCAGTCATGAATGGAGTCAGCCGCAGTACCTGCAGGTGTGTGGCCCACAGATACAGAGGGCCTCCCGGAAGGGACTTGCGCATCCCGGACTTCTGTGTTTGCCGGGGGTCTTGGGATGACTATATTTGTTGAGCGTTTACTGCCGTGTGTGTGTTAGTCGCTCAGTTGTGTCCAACTCTTTGCGACCCCATGGACTGTAGTCTGCCAGGCTCCTCTGTCCATGAGATTCTCCAGGCAAGAATACTGCAGTGGGTTGCCATTTCCTTCTTCAGGGAAATCTTCCCAACCCAGGAATCGAACCCAGGTCTGCATTGCAAGCAGATGCTTTACCGCTGAGCTACTAGGAAGCCCCTTTACTGCCAATGAATCCAACTCACATTGCTGCATTTCCTCACTGTTACCCATTTTACAGACAAAGGGACTGAGTCCTGGGGAGTTCAGAAAGTGCCCAAGTCACCCAGCAAATCAGGGACAGAGCTGAGAATGTACCTAGGTCTCCAGTGAGCTTTCTTCTTACTCCCTTGGTACAGCTGCTGAATGGAGGCTCCACATAGCCAGGAACCCACAGGGCAAGACCTCCAGCCAGCCCTGTGTTCACCCAGAGCCTGCAGGGCCTTGGGGAGAGAAGAGCTAAGAGTGGGCAGGGTAGCTGGGGTGGGGGGGGGGGGTCTTAAGAGATCACTGCTGGCCCCCGAAGACCAGTGCAGGGCAGAAGGTTGAGAGCCCACAGTCTCTTCCTATCTGCCAGGACTCTCTGTGAACCTCAGTGTTCTCTTCTGGAGAATGGGACAACAGCTACTCAGTCTGTGGGATCATAGCCAAGTTCTAAAATGCTAATCCTAATAGTCATTTCTAATAGTTAAAATGTATCCTCCAGCATTTTACAAATATTTTTTTTACTTAATGTGTGGGAGGGTAATTGCTTAATACAAGCCATATGCTGACAAGTGGCTCCATTGTGAAATAGCTGTGCGTGGTTGAACCAGTGACTTAACCTCAGTTTACTCCTCCATTAAGTGGGGGTAACATCAGTAGCCACCTTCTCAGTTGTTGTGAGAGGCAAATGGGTTTCAAATCAAGTGCCTGCCTGGTGTTGTGTTGCAGTTGAGGGACCAGAGGATGTTTCTTCATCTGTAAGATGGGGAGTAGTAAAAGTGTTGTGTTATTATTATGCTGTTGCTTGTGGGAGAATTTGGTGAAGTAATGCAGAGACAGCACTCATCTCAGGGCCTGCCCAGAGGTCAGTGTTGAAGTAGTCTCCTCCTGTGCCATCAGCTAGACTTGAACTGAAATCCCAATGCCAGCGTTTGTGCTGTGTGACCCCGAGTCACAAGCTCTGCCTCTCTGAGCTTGAAGAGCCCTATCTCACAAACGTATCCGTGCACGATGTGACGGGCAGAAAACTGTCACAAGTGAACCCCCACCGCATCAGATGTTTGAAAGACGGTGCATTTCTGTCCTGCTTTTGGGGAAGGGCCCCCAGAGGGCTTCCTTAAAGATATCTGCAGAAGGCGCAAATCCTGGTCCCAGGGCTGGGGTGGATTTGATTTTCAAAGACCCAGAGACATTGTGCTGTAGTGAAGCCTGGGGTTGGAAGAGCTTGTGAGGGGAAGCCGTGAGTGGATGACCCTGTTTGGGGTCCAGGAGCCTTGTAGCTCCTGGGGAAGGAAGCGGGTCTCTCCAGGCTCCTCCCGCCACTGCAGGGGAAGTTGTCTACAAAGGTCTGGACTTCTCCATGCCGGCCCAGGCTGCTTCACCCATCCACGCCTGGCTGCGCAGGGGCCGTGCTGCAGGAGCTGCGGGCAGTTTGGTCCAGAGGCATCGCTGCAGCCTGGCCTCCCTAGACTGAGTGCCGGCTCCAGGGTAGCTCTGGAGCTGAGCTGCCACCACTTCCGGTCGAGGCCGGGCAGGGCAGGAGGATCCTGGGGAGGCTGTTGGGGAAACAAGGGGCTCTGGGCTCCAGCTGCCCGAATCTGCTCCTCACCCTGATGCGCCAGGGGGAGAGGGGGGCAGGGGAAGGTCCCATGTGGCCTGGCTGAGTGGTGATGTGGACGGTGGTTCAGGACCAAGTGTGGGCCCAGCTGGCCCAGCCTCAGACCTGAGGCCCAGGTGCTGACCAGCTGTGTGCCCTTCACCTCTGGGCCTCAGTTCCCTCAGCTGTCAAATGGGGGCTGTGCCTCACTTGTAGGGCATGATAGTGAAAGCTGAGTCTCATGGGGATGGCGTGGTGCACGTTTTGAAATCTCTGAATCAGGGCACACAGTAGACCCAGCCATGCCTCTCTCTTTCTGAAGTATCCATAAAGTAGCAATGCTTCTTCCAGCAGATGCATCTTAGCTTCACTGAAATACAGTGAATAAGATAACCTATCAGGACTTGGACAGGGCCACCAGGAGGGGAGAACAGAGCCATCTCCCACCTGCATGCCCAGCTCAGTCACAGTGGAATCTTGGGTGTTTCTGTGCATCTCACGGGAGCCCTCATTTCCTCTTCTGAAATGATCCCGGCCTCCCAGAGCTGTCGTGAGAAGTTAGCAAGCTCCTGTGTGTAGCACGTGCCCAGCAGAGTACCCATATGCAGTAGGTGCCTAATTATTGCCAGTTCAGAGCAAACAACAAAGATGGTAGTACAGGGAGGAGTTTAAAGCCAAGACTCTAGGATTTCAGCTCCTGCTCCACCACTTCCTTGCTGTGTGACTTTGTGCCAGCTTCATAGCTTCTCTCTGCCTTAGTCCCACCATCTTAAAATGGATGTTACAGAAGTATCCGATTCATTCGATTGCTGTGAGAATTAAATAGAATTAAAGTGCCTGGGGGCAGTGCTTGACAGAAGTGTAAGCAATTATTATTCAATAAGCTTCTAATGAGTCTCTTCTAGTTCCATAAATGGTAGCAAAAATGGACACGGGGCTCAATAAAATAATAGCAAGACAGACTGCACCCATTTTGCAGATGAAACCGCTGAGGTCCAAGTTTTACGTCAGTTTGCCCAAGGTCACACAGGTGGCCCTCCCCAGAGCAGGAACCTGACCCCAGCTCCAGGCACCAGTCTGATGTCTCCTCCTGGCCCGTGTCAGTCTGGAACTCTGTGATTCTCATGGAGAACGAGGTTCCTGCCCGGGGGAGGGTGGGTTTCAAGAAGCAGCAGCAGCCAGATGCAGTGTCTTCCAGGTTGGGGTTCCCATTAGAAGTGGTTTCTTCTTCCTTTATGCCTCTGCCTGTTCCCCACGGTGCAGGGGATGGGGCTGAGCTGGGCCAAGCCCAAGGTCTGCAGAGCCTGCCACCCCCATCACCCTGTGGGTCTACTTGCCAGCCCTGCTGGCCTCTAAGCGCCTTCTCGGGGACTGCTGCAGAGCTGACACAGCAGAGCTCCCTCCTGGAGGGAGCTAAAGCCCCGCTGGCCAGCTGGTCCAGATGCCAAGCTATGCCAGGGTCACAGAATGGATTGGGATGGGAGAGGGTGAGCAGAGACCGGGGTGCAGCTGGGCCTTGACAGACACTCCAAGTAACCTTGGACTCGTCACGGTCCCTCCCTGGGCACCAATCTCCCATCTTTGAAACGAGGACTTTGGAGCCAGATGGGCCCCCTGGGACTTTAAATGTCTAAGATTCAAAATTTCCCAGACATTGCTGATAGTCAAGGTCACAGGGAAGGGCCGGGGCTGGAAGAGAAGGAGCTTGTGGCTCTGTGTGCACATCCTTGGGGATCTGAGGTTGGGCTTCCTGGGAGCAACCCTGAGACAGCAGTCGCTCCTGTTCACCCCAGGATGATTCCAGAGGAGGAGGCAGGCTGAAGGTCTAACAGCCCAGCAACTGGGGCGTAGGTGCCATAGGCTGGGGAGCAGGGTCTGCTGGCGGGGGGCGGGGGGCACCGACCGTGGCCCTGCAGTCCCGTATATTTGCAGTGCGGAGGTCGCTGAGAACCAGCCTCTTCCTAGCAACTATTTGAAGGCAGGAGATTAAGAGCTCTTTAGGCCACTTCTAAATTTATCAGCTTACATGACTCACTTCAGATTAAAACGAGGCCCTTCTCCCCATTCCCACCTCCAGCCAATTTCAAGTTCCCAAGCTCAGAGGGAGGATCTTGAAAAGGGAAGAGAATAGAAATCAATAAAACCAATATTGGCTGAGGACTTAGCGTGTGTCAGGCTGGGTGCAGCCTCAGGTAGAAGGCGGTAGGTGAGGGTGGACACCTAGCTGTTGGCTGGACCGTGAGTAACTTCTGTGCCCAAGGTGTGGCCTCGCCGACCATGGTCCTTGCACCTCACTGGGCCTCAGTTTCCTCATCTGTGAAATGGAGCCAGTGTTGGGAGGAGCCGTGGCTGTAGCCACCCCACACTCAGTCAATGGGAATAGAATATAGAGTGACTGGGGGTTGGGGTCCAGGCTGGTTGTGAGTGTTTCTTTGCCCTCTCAGAGGCCAGGATCTGCCCAGACATCTGCAGGCAGAGGGAACAGCTTCCCTCACCCTGGGACCTCCAGAAGCTTCTCCAGGAATCTCTGAGCTCCAGGGTCAGAGCTGGACAGTGGGGCCACGGCAAGTAAAGGTGCATGGAGGCTGGTGCTGACCAGTGACCAGAGAGCTTTCCCCTGGGGACTGCCCTGAGCCTCACTGCAGCCCGCATGGTAACCGGATTACCAGTAACAGCGTCATTAACCAAGGGCTTCTGTGCACAGCACCGTCCACACGTGTCCCTTCACCCCTCGTGGCCGTGACTGGCTCCTTTACAGAGGGACACCCGGGCTGGGGGAAGTGTGGCAGCTCCAGCCAGCTCTCCCAGCTGAGAAGGGCACCCCGGGAGGAAGCCAGTCCCCCTGCCCCCATCATCCTATGGTGTGCATTGGACTCAGGGGGGACCGAGGCCCAGGGCAGAGTCGCCCAAGGTTGCCCAGTGAGAACCAGAACACCAGGACTCTGTCCATGGTACTGGCCACCGCCCCCCCCACCCCACCCCCGCCCTCAAAGCTCATAATACCGCCCCAACCCTCCGGGGAAAGGGTGAGGCCTCAGGCCAGACATCAAGCCAGACACAGGGTCATTTACACACAGCCTGTGTGCCCACTGGCGCAGAGGACATTCAGGAGAACCTGTGCGCTGATACCTCGGCAATGCCAGGCCTGGGCCTCAGGAGTCAAGCACGGCCTGCTCTTCATTCTCACCCCCTAAGATACCTGGGTGACCCTGGTAGGGTCGGAGCCACACTGGGGCCACCTTTGGGTGAGAGCGGTGACTACTTTCCTTAAGTGCCTCCTGGGCGCTTCAGACCCCAGCTTTGCCACTGACAGGCTGTGTCCCCTGGGGGGCCTGTTGCTTTCTGAGCCTCGTGGTTTTCGCCTCTGAAACAGGGAAGTGACCACAGCCGTCGTGGAGATGAGGGTAGGCGTGAGTCGCAGGCCCTGTGCATCTCCTGCTGGCTGCCTCCTCACTAACAGGGGTATCACCCCGGCTCGAAACACGCGGTTCTCCTGTCCATCCTGTGAAGAAGGCCTTCTCGTCCTCACTTTGCAGACCAGACACACGTGTCTCTCAGAGACGTCCAGGGACTCACTCCGGTCTCGCAGATCAGCAATAGAGACATGAGCAGGAGCTGGTCCGTTCTCGTGCTTTGAGGGGCTCGTTGGCGTATTCTCGAGGCCTCAGCAGGCAGTCAGGGTGAGGGTTTTCTCTACCCAAATGTAGGGTTGTGGGATCCTAGGTGGAGGAGACAGCCAAGGGCAGTGGTTAAGAGTGGGCCCTGGCGTCTGAGCACATGGGCTTGCTTCCCAGCCCGAGTGCTTCCTTGCTGTGTGATCTTGAGCAGGTGACGTAACCTGTCTGCCTCAGTCGCCTTCCCTGCACACTGGAGTACGCTGTAGCACCAGCTTTGCTGGAGTCCTGCTGGTTCAATGAGTTAATAGGTATAAAGAGCTTAGAACAGTGCCTGACTGTTAGGAAGCTCTATAAAATCTCAGCTATTTATTATCATTAATCATACCATCAGAATGGAACGGGGGAGCTGGGCTTTGCCGTCAGCCCTCAGTCTGGCCACCAGGGGGCCCTGCTCAGACCGTCCATCTGGCCAGCCACTCTCTGGGCAAGGGCTCAGTGCTCCCTGTTGTCAAGCAGACGGAGCTCAGACTCCTTGGCCCCTGTTCAGCGCTCCCATGACTTAGCCCCCATCTACCCTTCCAGCACCTCCCTCCAGCTTCACCTTCTTTCCACTCCTCTCTTCTCAGTTAGTTATTTCATCCACTAAGTGCTCAAGTCATTCAGTACAGATAGGAATACAGCTCCTGTTCACACCAACCTTTCCCCACCTCTGAGCCTTTGCCCGGACGGTGTCCATCCCTGAACACCCTTCAGCCGTCCTTCAGGGCCTCCTGAAATGCAGGAAGGCTCCCTGCCTCTCCGCTTGTCGTGCGCTCCTCCTGCAAGCTCCTGGACCTCTGGAGTCAGGCCCCAGCTTACGAGTCTTGTTTGTTCCCGTCTGTGTGTTTGTCTGAGATTTCGTCAGAACGCTGTTGAATAAACACGTGTGGAACAAGTGAAAGGATGACCTGCCTCACTGGTCCCCCGTATCCTCTCTTGCTCCCCACCACCACTCCAAATCATCTGTTCTCCCTGAGTGGCCAGATGGATCCTTTCAATGATGCTGACCAGATTGTGGTGCTCCCCGCTTCAGTCTCGGCAGTCCTCCGCCATGCTGCACAGGATGAAACCCAGACTCCTCCCACGGCCTGTGGGCCCCTCATCACACCCCTCGCTTCTCACTTGCCTGCTCTAGCTCCCTGGCCGTCTTTCCAGTCCTCAAGCTCAGCAGCCTCTTTCCCGCCTCAGGGCCTTTGCACACGTTGTTTCCCCGATCTAGACTGCTCATCCCCCTTCTCTTTCTATTATAGGCTCCATCTCATAGGCCCCCCCACTGAGATCCTCCCTGATCTAGTAAAGGGAGCTTCCCCTGTCACGGCCCTTGCCTTTTAATAGCATTTGTCACATAGTCTTCTTGGTGCTTGTTCTCTTGTTTGTTGTCTGTCTGCCCCCGGCAGACGGAAGTGTATCCATCCCTTCAGTGGGGGAGGGCTCCTGCTTTGATGGGCTGTTTCAAAGGGGAAAACAGCGTCCTTGCTTGGTATCACTCTCGACCCTCCATATACCAGACGCGGAGACGTGACCGTGGGGGTTGCCTGGGAACCCCACGCTCACCCTAGCTGCCTTCAGTAGATGGAACAGGGAGGGGGCGGAGAGACAGAGAGTGAGCAGAGGTGCAGCCCCAGACGAGACAAAGGCGATCCTTCTGTTTGCGTTCTCGCTGGAGAGCGGGCAGCAAACAGACCGCCAGGCCTCTGAATGGTCTGACGCCAGGTAGCAGTGATGGTGCGAGGCGGACCTAGCAGAGGACGGTGCAGGAGGGAGAGCCCCCGGCTGCCCCGTTCTCTGAGAAATTAGGCTTCGTCTCGTTGTCTGTGGCTCCACTGTGTACGTTCAGACTTGAAGAGCCTTTAATGATGGGTTTGGGGGCCAGGCCTTAATCAAGGGAAATTTCTGCTGATTAGACCCGCCTAGGACAAGCTCTGGAAAGTGCGTGCCTGATGCTCACCTGCCCCTTTCCAACCTTCTCCCCCCAGCAGGGAACCCAGAGCTGCCAATTAATGTGTCCCCAACCCATGAGGTGCCCGGAAAAGAAACCAGGCGGCAACTGCTCAGAAAACCAATTTCCTTTTTTTACACTGCAGTCATTTGCGTTACAAAAATAATGGTTTGCTTACTGAAACAGACAGAACGGTACAGAAGTGAAGTGAAGTTGCTCAGTGTCCGACTCTTTGCGACCCCATGGGCTATAGCCTTCCGGGCTTCTCTGTCCATGGGATTTTCCAGGCAATATACTGGAGTGGATTGCCATTTCCTTCTCCAGGGGATCTTCCCAACCCAGGGATTGAACCCGGGTCTCTTGCATTATAGACAGACACTTTACCACCTGAGCCACCAGGGAAGTTTGCTTACTGAAACAGACAGAACGATACAGAAGGGTCTATATCTACACGTCCCACCGATGTAACCACGGTCTGAACCCTGTTTTGTAGCTTTTAGGGTGCATAGTTTCACGGCCCTGAGAAAGGGATACGTGTTGTACATATAGAGTTGATAACACATTATAGCTTTGTTGTTGTCTTTCAAATATAGTTGATTTTCCATATTGCGCTGGTTTCAGGTATACACCGTAACCTGCCAAAAAAACGGAACCTGAATCATGACATAGTTTTATGCTGGAAGTCCTTTTCCTTTCTTTGTTGCTGTTTAGTCAGTAAGTCCCATCCAGCTCTTTGGGACCCTGTGGACTGTAGCCCGCCAGGCTCCTCTGTCCATGGGGTTTCCCAGCCCAGAATGCTGAGTGAGTTGACATTTCCTTCTCCAAAGGGATCTTCCCGATCCGGGTGTTGAACCTGCCTCTCCTGCACTGGCAGGTGGATTCTTTACTGCTGAGCTACCTGGGAAGCCCGCTTTAGTAGTACATAAGATTGTGTACAGCTTACAACTTGACCTGTGTGTGTGTTTGTTCGGTCACTCAGGCTGTCTAACTCTTTGGGACCCTATGGACTGTAGCCCTCCAGGCTCCTCTGTCCATGGGATTCTCCAGGCAAGGATATTGGAGTGGGTTGCCATGTCTTCCTCCAGGGGATCTCCCTGCCCCAGGGATCAAACCTGCATCCCCTGTACTGGCAGGCAGATTCTTTATCGCTTAGCCACCTGGGAAGCCCCATCCCCTTAGTGGTACATAAGATTGGGGTACACCTTACAATTGAACTTAGGTTTGAGGAAACCTGGCGATACGCTATTTCCCTCCCTTGCTTACATATTCACATGCTGGTAGATACAAGTTTGGAGGGAGTTTGCTTCTTTTCTCTGGAATCGTTTGGTTGTACCGTGGCTTTGCTTTCCCTTAGGGTGCTGTGGTCATCCTGCTGGCCGGGCAGTCTCTGAGGGGCACAGAGGCTGGTGCAGGTGGCAGGGCCTTGGCAGCTGCTCGCCCTGCCACCCACCTGCTGTGCTGCAGTATCTCTGTGCCCCCAGCGCCGCACGCGCACTGTGCCCAGCACAAGCTGGCACCAAGCAGGCGCCCGGGGATCATGCCTCCCCCTCCCCTGCCCCCACGATGTGGACAGTGTGGACTGGCATCATCGCCCCTGCCCCAACCAGAGACATCGTTGCCCTGAGACCCAGAGGAGGGGCAGGGAGCCTGAGCTCAGATAAAAAGGTTGGATGCAAAAGGTCGGCTAAAAAAAGCCACATGCAAACAAAGGCAGGAGGTGAAATCAGAATAACAGGCACAAAGGTCAGAAGGAGAGAAAAATGAAGGGCATTAACCACAAACCTGAAAAGACGCTTCTCACCCCCAAAGCAAATAAGACACATTTTTAAAAATCAGCTGAAGCAAGTAGAGGCTTCTTAGTAAGAAGGTGATCGTCTGAGGGCAGGTACGGGTCAAGGTGATCCTCTGGTCCAGTCCCAGCCTCCACCCACGGCAGCCGGGTGCCAGGGCCCTGGGCTCCTTCCGCCCTCTGGTTCCTCCATCTGAATGCCGCCACCTGACTCACATCTACACTCTGCTCTAAGTGCTGTGGGGGTTCGCTGGATACAGCGTCCTTCTGGCAATCGCTACCCCACTTTACAAAACAGGGAGTGAGATCCCCAGACATACAGCAACCTGCCCAAGGGCACCCAGCCAGCAGGCTGGCTCCAGCGCGCCGAGCCCGACCGTGAGGCCAGTGGCCTCCAGTCCCCGCGTACTTGGTCTCACAGGGACACCAGTCATTGCAGACCAGTCGGTGTGCCCACAGCCTGGCCAGAGGGCAGCTGCAGGGATGCGGGGCCCAGGGAAGGCAGCCGCTCGCCGTGCTGTCAGGGAACAGCCCCGAGAGGGCCCCATGCGACCAGCCGCAGCCGAGCGGAAGGGCAAACGGGCGCCAGCCAGCTGGAAGGAAGGTAGGAGGTGGGGAGGGCGCCCCAGGCGAAGGCACAGCCTGAGCCGCGGAGACGCCAACAGCGGCCAGAGCAGAAGGCAGCGGGCGGGATGGGGAGCGCGAGGGGTGGCAGGGCCAAGCTGAGGGCAGGTGGTAAGCTGGGGAGTGATGTGGCCAGATGGGCCCCTTGGGAAAATCCCATGCCCTAGTGAGGATAACGAGTTGCAGAGAGGAGGCTGGAGGCCCAGGAGGCTGGAGGCCGGACAGGCATTTGGGCGAATAAGGGGCAGGTTCTGGGGGGAGGAGGCAGGGTGAGCTGACAAGGCTGGGAGGTCACACTGGGTCCCTGCTGACAGCGGGGTCACTGGGGCCGATGGTGAGAGGGCAAGCAGGTCAGGGAGAACATGTGGATCTGTTTAATGGGAGCTGAGAGGGTTGGTTACGAACAGAGATAATCATCAGATTATGATCACGGATGAGAAGAATGCAAAAGTCCTTCATAAAATGGAAGTCACCACCCGTACCTGAAGGTGGGCTTTCCTTCAGTCCACAAACACCGTGCGGGGCGAGCTGTGTGCCAGGCACTGCAGAGGCCACACTGGGAAGAAGCGGACCCGTTCACTGCCCCGTGCTGTGTACTCAAGGGGGCAGAGATAGACGGTAAACAGAGATGTGAGCGGGCGGCGTGTCGGGGAGTGGTCCATGACGGAGAGAAGGAAGGCAAAGGGAGGAAGATGAAGGCGGTGGTCTCAGGCCTCCCTGAGAAGGTGGCGTTTGGGCAGAGACCTGAGCGGCTGTCTGGGGAAGCGGGAGTAGCCAGTGCAAAGGCCCTGAGGTGGGCGCATGCTCAGTGGGTTCAGACACAGGGAGGAAGCCAGCAGGGTGGAGGGGAGTGAGCGAGGGGGAGTGGGGGGATGTGGTTGGAGAGGCAATGGGGAGGGGAGGGGTGCAGATCACGTAGGGCCTCGTGGGCCGTTCAGGGACTTTGGGTTTTCCTCGGAGAGTGGCAGGAACCACAGGAAGGTTCTGAATACAAGAGGACTTGAGTCATCTCTGACCGTGTGTCTAGAACAGGCCGGGGTGGCGTGGGGGGAGAAGAAGCAGGGAGATCAGGGAGGAGCGCTCCACAGTGAGCGCTCTGCAAGAAGACGGTGGCTCAGCCCAGGGGAGAGACTGTGACGGTGATGAGACGGGGTCACATGGGTGTGTTTTGAAGGTAGAGCAGATAGGATCTGCAGATCGATATTTGGTGAAATAGGGTTATTAAAGAGCTGAAGATCTAGGTCAGCCCCAGCACTTAGCATGCTGTCTAGAACCTGGGAACCACTTAGTCAATGTTGCATGAAAGGATGGGTGGGTGGGTGGACGTCCGGGTGGAGGAATGGAGAGAGGGAGGAAAGAGTACAGGTAGGCAGGTAGAAGGACAGAGGGATGGATGGACAGGCAGTCAGGCAGCTGGATAGATGGTCAGCTAGAGGGGAAGGATGGATGGAGGGATGGATGCAAGCAGGGAGAGAGGAAAGGAGGCAGGCCTCGAATGCCAGACTAAGGAATCCACACTTTCTCAGAGGCAGTGGGAGCCACCACAGGTCCTTGAGCAGGGGCGTGACGGAGCGTGAGCACTGTCGGAGGCACCGTCAGATGGCGGCGCTGGGCAGCGTCTGGCGCTGTGACCCAAGCTGGCAACCTCTGTGGATGCTGATTTATCAGTCCTTTCCGTCCCCTGCTGTCCCATCCTCTGTCTTCCTTTCTTCCTTTATACTTACAAGTGTTCTATGCACATTTGCTCCCTGAGGGCACTGGGGGCCTGGTGTGAATGAACCGGACATGGTCTCTGCCCGCAGGACACATTTTCACCCTGCACGGGGTGGGGAGGGAGTGTCTCAGAACCAGAGAGAGAATGCAGTTACTCTTGGGGCTCAGTGGCCCCCCAGCTTCATGCTGAGAAGGAAAGGGCTGCTCTCCGCTCTTTCCAGAGACCTGGACTTCCTGCAGCCTCAGTGGGGACCCTCCAGTAAGCCAGACAAGACCTTAGCATCTTCTTTCCAGCTCAGAGTTTTCTTGTTTGAGAGTTGTGTTCTTTGGTTTCATCTGGACATTTACTTGGGGTTGGTGGGGGTTGTACCTGACTGTTTGAGACCCCGTGGACTGCAGCCCGCCAGGGGTGTGTGTCGTGACTGAACGTGCACTTGCCTGGGAGGAAAGGCTGTGCTGGGAATGGGTAAAAGGAAAAGAACCAGCATGCATTTAACGCCCACGGTGTTTCAGGCTCGTTACATATTCATTCACTTAACAAGTATTTCTTGAACTTTTGCTCCAGGCCAGGCACTGTTTGAGGCAATGGGAATACAGTGGTGAACAACACAGGGCAGGTCTCACTAATAAATGACCAATTCCAGACAGTGGTGAGAGTTACAAAGAAAATTAACAGGGCAGTTGAAGGGGCCACGTGAGCAGCTTGAGTAGGATGGTCAGGGAGACCTTCACTGAGGAGGTGACATTTGAGACGATAAATACCTGGCCTGCCACCATCTGGGGGAGGAGCGATCCCAACGAAGGAGCTAGCACATGCAAAGGCCCCAAGGCAGGAAGGGGCGAGGCGTGTTCAGAGATAGAGTCGTGTTCAGAGATTGAGGCCAGGTGGCCGCGGTAGAGTGTTCAGAGGGCAGAGAGGTGGATGAGGCAGAAGAAAAAGTAAGGGACCGGATCATAGGGCCTTTATAGGTCATGGAACAGGTTTTGAATTTGACCCTTGCCCTGAAAGCAAAGAGAAACTAAAGAGCCTCTTGATGGTGAAAGAGGAGAGTTAAAAACCTGGCTTAAAGCTCAACATTCGAATAACTAAGACCATGGCACCTGGTCTCATCACTCCGTGGCAAATAGATGGGGAAACAGTGGAAACAGTGAGAGGCTTTCTTTTCTTGGGCTCCAAAATCACTGCAGATGGTGACTGCAGGCATGAAATTAAAAGATGCTTGCTCCTTGGAAGAAAAGCTAAGATCAACCTAGAAAGCATATTAAAAAGCAGAGACATTACTTTGCTGACAAAGGTCCTTATAGTCAAAGCTATGATTTTTCCAGTAGTCATGTATGGATGTGAGAATTGGACCATAAAGAAAGCTGAGTGCCAAAGAATTGATGCTTTTGAACTGTGGTGTTAGAGAAGACTCTTGAGAGTCCCTTGGAGAGCAAGGAGATCAAATCAGTCAATCCCAAAGAAAATGAGTCCTGAATATTCATTGGAAGGACTGATGCTGAAGCTATAATACTTTGGCCACGTGATGCAAAGAGCCAACTCATTGGAAAAGACCCTGAGAATGGGAAAGATTGAGGGCAGAAGAGGGCAGAAGATGAGATGGTTGGATGGCATCACTGACTCAATGGACATGAGTCTGAGCAAACTCCAGGAGGTGGTGTTGGACAGGGAAGCCTGGCGTGCTGCAGTCCATGGGGTCACAAACAGTCGGACACAACTTAGAGACTGAACGACAACTGAAGGGTCTCAAGCAGGGTGAGATACACATGCAGTCCCCTCTGGCTGCCCCTTTGGCTGCCGTATGGGAAGAGGTTCTCATTTGATTCAATCCTTGCCACAGTTCTGAGCAGTTGTTGAGGAAATTCCCATTTCACAGGTAGAGAAATTGAGTTGCACGGCTAGTAAGTGACAGAGCAGGTTTCGAACCCACATCTGCATGACCAAGTCCTGCACGTGATCAGTGGGCACTCACAGAAGGACCCTGGATGGGGAAAGGGTGGGATGCAGACGGGATTGCAGGGTGCTGATGTGGCCCCTGCCCTGTGCATCTTTGTGCCCCCCCTCATCTCATTCACCACCTCTCAGCCCCATTTCCAGAGGGAGCGGATTCTGCCAGAAGCTTCAGCAAAGGCCTTCCCCTGCCATTGGCACACAGCACCCTTGCAGACTGATCGCCCAACTCCCAGGCTCTGAGAGCTGATCCTGGGCTAAGGGACTGGCCCGGGGACCAGGGGAGCAAGCAGGCCAAGACAGGGGGGTCCACAAGCCAGCCTCTGTGACTCTATGGAGTGGGCAGTGGGGATGGGCAACCCTTTTCTTCCCAACCCCACTCCACCCTCATCCCTGTCCACCCATGGAGAAAATGTGGAGACAGGCAAAGTAACTTTGGTTTCTTTGCTGTAATCACAAGGGCCTGCTTTAAACACAAGGAGACGAGCTGAAAGCAAAAGGGGCTGGAGGCAGGAGAGGAGCCTGCTGAGGGTTCACGCAGCCAGGAGGGGGCTGCGCCAGGTGCGCTCAGCTTGCCCTGAGCAGCCGCCGGGGAAGGGGGCACAAAACCGTCACTTGCCTCCTCTTTTGAGCCCCCTGTCACCCCACTGCTCCCCATCTGTACCCTCCTCAGTGCTCAGCTCAGGGATAAAGGCCCTGGCTATGTCACCCACCAGCCGGGTAGCCTCACCACTCTGAGCCTAGTTTCAGCAGCTGTAAAATGAGCTGATAAACCTTTCCAGGCAGGACTTTAGTGAGGGAGCTGCAAGAAACGCTAACCTCAGAGCCTGGCACATATGTGGCCCCGTGGACTGCAGCCCACCAGGCTCCCCTGTCCATGGGATTCTCCAGGCAAGCATATTGGAGTGGGGAGCAATCTCCTCCTCCAGGGGATCTTCCCAACCCAGGGATCGAACCTGGGTCTCTTGCATCTCCTGCATTGGCAGACGGGTTCTTTATTGCTACCGCCACCTGGGGAGCCCAGCACATACCAAGTGCTCAGTTTAAAAAGCAGACAGTGCTTCTCTGATGGCAGGGACGACAGTGGCCACCCAGCCTCCTAAAACCTCCCCCGTCTCACCTCACTGCCCCACCGCCTCGTCTAACTGGGTCCTGACTCAGGCGCTTTCCAGAAGGGATCCACCCGGGTCAGGTCTGCCTAGGGTCTGCTCCAGGCCAGCCTCTGGGCCCAGCGCTGCTAGCTCATTCTCATTCCCACGCTCAGGACAACAGTGGAAGGGCCGGGGCCGCACCCCCACTGCATGGCTGAGAAAATAGACTCTGAGCTGTGAAGGCGTCCGCCTAGGGGGGCAGAAACCCAGGTCTGCTCGGGAAGTCACCACTGTCCCTAACCTGCAGGGTTTCTTCCTAGGCTGTTCGTGGAGGCTGTGGTCCCCGATTGGCCTTGACGTATAAGGGGGTTTCCTGCATGGGGAGGAGAGGTTGCAGGCAGTGGGAGGGAGAGGTGATCCTCTGGGTCATTGCCCCCTCTCCTACTGTACATAGCAGGGAGTTGGGGCCCTGGGGGCCTCTGCAGGATAGGGTGAGGGCCTGGTCAGCCCAGCAAAGGAGTGAGGTCTGAGCAGGGAGTGGGCACCTGGGGACAGCGGGCACGAAGCGCCAAGGCAGCAGCGGGTAGCGGCTGCAGTGGGTGGGTGTGTAGAGCTCAGAATGCCACCGAGACCCCCAGGGATGGCTGTGGGTGGGGTCGCATCCCCACGTTCCTCACCTTTGTCCAGACCTCCCTGTCTGTCCCTTCCTTTCACAGAAGGCAGCTGGGCGAACCGCGTGCCCGTGGGAAAGGCAGTAAGGATGCTGCGATCTCACCCACGATCTCCCACCCTGCAGGACCTCTGGGTCCTTTTTCTCCCTCTGGGCACCTTTAGATTGCACAGGAGTCCCATGGGCTCAGTGTCTCTGCTCCCTTCCTGGCCTCAGAACTCAGGAGACCCAGTGTCAGAGCCAGCCACATGTCACCACGTGTTTCAGACCTTTAAGAGCTGCGCGCCCCCTGCCTCCTCTCCCAGGGGAGGAGCTGGGCTCAGAGAGGTCTACTAACCGCTCAAGGTCACACAGCGAGTGGGTGGCAGAGAAAATGAACTCCAGGCTTGTGACTGGCTCCCGGGAAGTGACTGCTTTGTTCTTCCACACATCCCTCCAAGAGAGGAAAAGCTCCCCATTTTTCCTTGAGCCCTGGGCCTCTGGTGCCCAGCTCCACGCTGGAGGGCCGACGCCCACACGCTGGCCCGGGGCCCTAACGTGGGTGGCTCCAGCGTCTGCCAGGACTGCAGCGGGCCCAGTCCAGCCATTTGGGTTTGGACGTTTTTTCAGGAGAGGCGTTTGGAGAGTGGCCGGCACGTCTCTTCCACTGCCGTGGAAATTTCCAACGGTGGAATTAGGAAAACCTCCCGTGGCCCTTCTCCCGCCCCACTTTGTTATGAAAAAAAACAACTCCTTGGCGGCCAGGCAGGGGGAGAGCAGATTAGATCCCAGAATGAAGAACTCCCCAGCGAGAGACTCCCAAGCAGATCACTGGGAGGACCCAGGAGATGGTGGTTCGAAGTCCGGGCAGCCTCTCCGGCAGGGGTTTCCAGCTGTTCTGCACCGGGAAGTGGGGTTGGTGTCAACATCACTGTCGGTCAGTGAACGCTGATTGGTGGTGAGACGGGTGCATAGGTGGGTGGGTAGGGCAGAAGGAAAGGAGGGAGGGAAGCCATTCGGTACCTAGGAAACATCCGGACCGTGGGACCTTGGTCAGTCCCTTCACTCCGGTGCTGTCTGACTTCCAAAACATGGACACGATTGTACCTACCAGTCCTGGAGAAGTGGACCATGGCAACCCCTCCAGTACTCTTGCCTGGAGGACTCCATGGACAGAGGAGTCTGGCGGGCTACAGTCCACGGGGTCGCGAAGAGTCACACACAACTGAGCGGCTAAACAGCAGACATACCTACCACGCACGCAAAGCGGAAATGAGAACCAGTGTGTGGGAAACGCCCAGCTCTGTGAACAGCAGAGACTCAGCTCCTCTCCATCCTAGAGTAGATAGGTAACGCGTGAGCTTGGGAGACAGCCCTGATTCTGTCTGTCTGAGCTGGGGCAGGCGACTTCGCCTCTCTGAGCCTCAGTTTCCTCATCCACGAAATGGGGATGAGAAAGAGCTCCCGTCACCAGGGTTGCCTGCAGGGACCAGATGAGAGTTCCGTTGGCCTGGGGAAAGCATCAGCCCACCCCTCACTGTTGTTCCCCTGATTCTGATGGTGAGTTGGGAGGCAGGGAGGGCAGCAAGTCTATTATGGCAGAGGGGCCTTTCTATTGACTGTGGTGGGAAGGAGGCTTTAGTTAGGCCCTGGTGAGTGGCAGAAGACAGGCTTTTCTAGCTCAGTCACAGGGCTGAGGACAAGCTGCAAAGGCAGCTGTGATTAACAGGCCTGCAGAAAGCCAGGGGGGTCTGGACCGGAAGTGCCTGGGGATGCACAGGTCGGGGCAGCAGTCACCACACGCTGGGGGTTCTGGCCTCAGGGCAGCTCGGCCCCAGCCCCTGCATGGCCCACTCTCTCCCTCGTCTCACCGTCAGCCTGGGCGAGAGCAGGTTGCCCTTGGGTTAGTTCTCACTCCCCCTGGGTAGGGTGAGGTGAGGGGTTGAGCTGCTCTGGGCCCAAACATGGCTGAGGCTGACGGTCAGTTGGCATCAGCAGAGCAAGCTGTGACTGGGGGGTGTGCACAGCGATACAGTGACAGGCTTGACTTTCAGATGGATTCCAGTCCTGCTTCCCCAGCTGTGTGGCCTGGGCAAGGTGCCCAAGCCTCAGGCTCCTCATCCATAAAATGGGGATAATAGAGCCCACCTCCCAGGCTGGTCATGAGGATGAAACAAAAGCGTGCGCATAAATATAGCGTGGCACCGCCTGGCCCAGGGCTGGCATTCATTTACCCACTCAGCTGTGTACTGATCAGGTACTGTGTGCCAGCCCTGGTCTGAGAAGTGGGGTGTTATAGTAAGCCAACTGAGCAGTCACGGGTAATCAAATTGTCCAAGACATTCTGGCCTTCGAAACAGAAGTCCTGCATCTCAGAAACCAAGCCCCCACCCCCTGCATTCTCAAGCTAATCAGGACAGTGGGACATCCTAACACAGTCTCTACCCTCGTGGAATTTAAAGCTTAGTGGAGGGAGACAGACAGTAAGTAAGTAAACACATAATGTTCATGGTGGTTGAAACAGTTATTTTTAAAAATAACCCAGAGTAAGGGAGTAGGGGGTGATGATCAGGCTTGTCACTGTTGATGGGGTGGGAAGGGCAGGCCTCTCTAAGGAGGTGACATTTGAGCAGGGACCTGTGGGGTGAGACATCTGGGAGAACAGGGAGCTACATGGGCAGAAGCCTTGAGGTGGGGGCGCTGGTGCGTCGGAGGAGCAGAAGAGGAGATGGAGAGTCGGGTGAGGAAGGGCTGGCCTTGAATTAATTGGGGCTCCTTTCAGAAGCAAGTAGTATAAATGTCAATCAAGTTAACTTAAGAAAAAAAGAGATGTGTTGACTTCAGGTATGGCTATATCCTGGTGCTCAAACGATTTTTCTCATTCGTCATCTCTGCTTGCATCTGTGTTATTGTTGTTCTCAAGAAGGTTGCGGCAGCCCCAGCTAGATGACCTATGTGTCTGTAACTGCAAAAAAAAAAAACAAAAAGATGCTCTGCTGTAAGGTCCAGCATGGCAGATGGGAGCAGGCTGGGCAGAGATCATGAGAGAGAAATATGTGGGAGGGGAAGGGAGCCATCTGCAGAGCCAGAGCACTTGGGTCCAGTCTGGTAGAGTCTGGACTTTGAACTTCATTCTGAGTGTACTGGAAGCCACAGAAGGTTTTAAACAGGGAAGTGACCTGATCCAGTTTATGTTTTAGGAATTGTCAGACTGGTTGTGGTGTGGTGAAGGAATTGTTGGAGCAAGGGATTAGCAGAGAAATCGATGAGGAGGCTAGTGTGGTCACCCAGGTGGGCCTTCATGATGGATGTAGAGGTGGAGGGAAGGAGATGGACTGGGAGTTGGGGAGGGGAGCACTGGGAAGAGAGCCTGGACAAACCTGGGGTTGAGATGGGAGTAGGGTCACTGGGAGAGACTTGGAAGAGTCTCATCCCTGAAGGGACGGGGGTATGGGAGGGAGCTCTGTGTCACAGACAAGACGACAGGCAGCCCCTAGAGGTGGGGCCTGTTTCCCCAGATGGCATGAGCCCCCTGAGCAGGAGGAGTCCTTCTGGACCCCTCTCCCACTTAGGGGCCCACGGAGCCTGCAGCCCCCTTCCTCAGCTTGAGGAAAGGAGAGTTGAGGGGGGCAGGCAGCCCACCCAGCAGACAGCAGGAGGCCCAGAATTGAGGAAGCCCCTACTTCAGCCACGGCCATTCATTGTCCCTTCCTTCACTGCTGGGTCCATGGCAGGACGTATCCTCTGTGAGCAACATCAGGGTCCTAGGTAGGCCCCAGAGCTTCTCAGGACCTGGCCTGGCCTCCTCTTGGTGCCTAAGGGCAGCTCAGGGGGTCTGCCCTGCCTACTGGGGGGACTTACTCAAGTCACATGCAAGAGAAGAGTTGCCCAGCTTCTAGGCTTGCAGTGGGAAGTGGGCCCAGTATGGGCCCACCCACCTCTGACTCACCAGGCTAGAGTAAGTCTATGCCATTTCCAAACTTTCAACAAGAAACAAAGCAAATGTTCACGCAGTTGAGTCATGAGCATTTTTTCTGCAGTTTCTGCTCTTACTGGGCTTCAGGTATGGCTAGATCAAAGTGTATCTGAGTTAAGCCTCCCAGGCACGTACCTGAGGGCAATTCCCAAAGACTGCATGCCTCAGAAGGGGCTTCGGTCTCCATGTATCATTCTAGGAATATGTCCACGCCCAAATCTGGCAACTAATGCAGCGAAGAGACTACGGCACAGAGAAGCTAGGAGAGTGGCTGGATCTGGGCGCGTGGCTGGGCTCAGGGTCATCTACAGAGCACTCATTTGGGGCTCAGCATTTTCACATACATCATCTCTTGTAATATGACAGTCTTAGAAGGGAATGTTGTAATCCCCACTCTATGGATAAGGAAACTGAGGCTGAAAACAGGCCTGCATGTGTGTGTCACGCATAAGTTCAAAGTGAGTGCTCCCCTCTGCCCTCCAGAAATGATGAGCATCATAGCTTCCCATCTTAGAAAGAACCTTGTAAAGCAAGGCAATCAATCTTTTCACTCCAGGCCTCCACCCTCCCTTCCTCCCTCCCTTTCTTCTTTCTTTCCTTTATTCCTAAATGATTTACAGATGACCTACTAAGTACTCGCACTGTGCGAGGCCTTAGGAACGTGTAACAGTGATTGAGAAACAGACACGGGCCCTGCTCCCAGTGGTCTGGTGTTGAACATTAATCCAGCAGTCACACGGATACGTATAAAACACAACCAGAGTACATAGTAGGTGAGTCGGGGAAGGGCCCCACGAGGAGGTGGGATTGAGCAGAGTACAGGGGGATGACTGGGAGTTTGCTGGGCGCTTCTGGGGCTGGAACAGCATTAGCATTCAGGCCAGGGAACAGAACAGACAAAGGCCTGGTGGGGAGAGTGAGCGGCGTGGCTGGAACAGAGACAGTGAGGAAATGGGGTGTTGGGTGGGGCTGGTGGAGCTGGGGTGGGCCACCTGGGGCTTCGAAGATCACAGTGAGGACTTTTGTCTTTATCCTAAGAGTGAGATGTGGGGGATGTGGTATAAACAGACTTGCTTTTCCAAGTGGAAGGAGAGAGGCCAGTTAAGGGGCCCCTGCACTCACCCAAGCGAGAGATGAGACAGACTTAGAGTGGGGGCTGTGGAGGCGCAGCGCGGGGCGTGGCTTCGAGGAAATGTGCATGCTAAGTTGCGTCAGCTGTGTCCAACTCTTTGCGACCCCATGGACTGTAGACCCCCAAGCTCCTCTGTCCAAGGGATTCTCCAGGCAAGAATACTGGAAGGGGCAAACCCAACAGGACTTGGATGATGGAGAGGAAGGTGACAGGGTGACTCTTGCGTTCTGAGCTGCCCACCTGGAGAGAAGACGAGGCCTTTCGTGGGGACAGTGAGCCCTACGGGAGAATGAGGTGGGGGTGGAGAAGTTTAAGGCTTGGATTTCAGATAGGAACCCCTACCTCACACCATGCACACACGGAACTGAGGGAGAAGAAAACAGAGTGTGTGGAGGGGGGTGGTTTTGGCAATGATTTCTTAGTCCCAAAACAAAAGCATAAGCAACAAAAGAAAAAACTGGTTAAACTGGACTTCACCAAACTCAAAAAGTTTATGTAGCAAAGGATACTCTCAACAGAGTGAAAAGATGATCCGTGGAATAACAGAAGATACCTGCAAATCATATCTGTGATAAGGGATTTATATTAAAAACTCCTGCAACTCAACCAAAAGAAAAAAAAGCCAAACAACCCAAATCAAAAATGAGCAAAGGACTTGAACAGACATTTCTCCAAAGATGATATGCAAATGACCAATAAACACATGGAAAGATGCTCAACATCACTAATCATTAGGGAAACGCAAATCAAAACCACCGTGAGATTTCACTTCGCACCCATTAGGATGGCTATTAAAACGAAACAGAAAATAACAAGTATTGGCAAGGATGTAGAGAAATTGGGACCCTTGTGCACTGTTGGTGGAAAAGTAAACTTGTATAACTGCTATAAGAAATTGTATGGTGGTTCCTCAAAAATTTAAACATACAGTAACCGTACAATCCAACAATTCTGCTCCTGGATATATACCCCGAAGAACTGAAAGCTGATATTTTCACATCCATGTCCATAGCAGCATTATTCACAATAGCCAAAAGGGGGAAGCTGCCCACATGTCCACCAAGAGAAGAAAGGATGAGCAAAATATTGTTTATACATATGATGGAATATTAGTCCGCCTTCAAAAGGAAGGAAAGTCTGACACATGCTGGAACATGGATGAACCTTGAAGACGTCACGCCAAGCAGAATACAGCACAAAAGGACAAATACTGTGCGATTCCACAGACATGAGGTCCCTGGCACAGTCAAAATCGCAGAGACGGAAAGTTGAATGGTGGTGCCAGGGGCTGGTGGGGAGGAGGGAGTGTGGAAACAGAGTTGATGGGCACAGAGTTGCAGTTGGGGAAGATGAAAAAGTTCTAGGAACAGATGGTGGTGATGGTTGTACAACAGTGTGAATTACTTAATGCCACCGATCTGTGCAATTCAAAATGGTTAAAGTGGAAACTTCTGTGTTACGTAGATTTCACCGCGATAGGAGGAAGAGTAGCTGAGAAATGCTGAGACGGCACATAGATCTGAACGTAAAAGCTGCGGCTCTAAAGCCTCTAGAAGGAGACGTAGGAGAACACCTTCACCTCCTCGGGATAAAAAACAATTTTCAGAAAAGTGTTTATCGTAAGAGAGGAAACTGACAAGTTGGACTCGAGATGGGTTGAGTGTGACGTATGGGGACATCGGGGTAGTAGGGCCAGCTACGAAGCTGGTTGTCGTTTGTAATGAGACCTGGGCGGGAGGCACCACACGTGAGACCCCCGCAGTCAGCTGATATTTCCGGCTACAGTCTGCCCTTGAGGGCCCCAGTGGGGATCACCCATGTTATGACCCGCCAGTCTAGAAGAAGTGCCTTCAGGCCACTCCTGGAATGGGTCTAGCTGTGGATGTCCAAGCAGATGAACCCCTGAGTATTCTCTCAAGGTGCCATCTCTGAGTGCCATCTCACTGGGCTGTGGCTTATACCATCCGTCTGCTTCTCTGGCCAAATTTGGGGTGCATCTGTGACAAGAGCTCTCTGCACTGCACTGCCACCTTCACGCCCATTCCCGGGGCTGATGGAGGACTCAGTCATTTCCTCAAACTAGAGGCTGATCAATTAAGGTGACAGGAACTTGCTGATCTGGAAGAATTAGCTTTGTGTCTTGCTTGGGTAAGACCAGTATCTGAGCTCTTTCCGCTCAATCCACGCTGGCGTGATTCTCAAGTAGCCTTGCCCTGCTGAGGGCCCCCAAACCTGGGGTCCCAGCCTCAAATCTTGCTCTCTCTAACCATGCCCAGGCCATCTTGATACTGTTCCTACATGGCGTTCATTGGCAAACCAGTGAGTTGACTTGGTCCCGCCACATAGTGATTCCAGCTGGGTATTTGTGGGACAGAGGGGTCAGGGACTGCTTTGAGAAGCTAGTGAAAGCTGCAGGCTTCCTCTTCGGGGAAAAAAAAAACGTAAATCTACACAGACCTTTACAAACGACCTTTACATGGACCTCAGCTAAAGGCAGCCTGATTGGGACTCCCTGAAAGGGTGCCAAGGCTACCCTAATACTTTTCTGCTTTGCCCTCTAGTTATCTTCAGGGGAAGACGTAATTTATGCAAATTTTGCAGATGGAGAAACTGAGATTCAGAGGAGTAACCCTAACTGCTTGCCTGTTCCTGGAAGGAGTAACTGGGCTTGTGAGCTGGGAATTCCCAAACGATTTCTCCTCAGTACAGTTGAGAGTTCCTACCCCACCCTTTCACCCCCAGTTTCTCTGAGCAGGAGGAAGGGGTATGAAGTAGTTGGTGGTGGGAGGCTTGACCCCCAGAGGGTGGAGCTTTTGCCTAAATCACCTTTGAGTCCCCAGCATCCAACTCACAGCCCCAGAACCTACCGACTGAATGACAAGTAAGAGAATGCATGGGGCATTGCAGAGGGAGGGGCCTTTGGCCTTGGAGACAGAGATGCTCCTAGTCATCAGTGCTGTCCATCCTAGCTCTGTGATTTGGGCCTCTCTCAGCCTCAGTTTCCCTGTCTATAAAATGAGAGCATCGACAATCCTCTGACAGCTGCTGGGAAGATGAAAGGAGACGGTCGTGGTACGGGGACCCCGCCCGATGTGCTACAGCCGGTGTCACACGCTCCCTCCCCCAAAGCCTGAGCACACACGTGGAGATGTCCCCTCCGCAGATGAAGAAACGGAGGCCCAGAGCAAGGCAACAATGTGCCCAAGGCCGTGTAGAAGTAGCTGGTCTCGAATCAGAGTCCAGGTCTGTGCCCTTGAACAAATGCATGGTGCCTGACACCTACTAGGTGGTCAGACCCCAGCCCACCAGCTAGAGGGGCTTTCTGCAGGAGTCTGTGGGTGGTAACATCAGACACAGACAGAGTAACGGCGGAATGACGGTGGCCTCGGAGCACGCATGGGGCTTCCCTGCTGGCTCAGCAGTAACAAGCCTGCCTGCAGTGCAGGAGATTCAGGGGACTCGGGTTCAATCCCCTGGAGGAGGAGGGCATGGCAACTCCAGAATACCACTCCAGTATTCTTGCCTGGAGAATCCCACGGTCAGAGGAGCCTGGCGGCTACCGTCCACAGGGTCACAAAGCATCAGACTTTACGCGACTGCTCGGGGAGTGTGCAGAAGCTTTGTCGTGACCCCTCCAGACCCCGCCCCGCCCCCAAGGCCTCTCTGATTTCCTGCACAGTTGAGTCTCTAGTCCTGGGCCGAGGCGGTAGTGGGGACAGTGAACCTGATTGCTCCTCGCTCCGATTTTGTCTTCACTTTTTCCCTTTGCTGCCGTGATGGCAGGTGGGAGGCCCGGCGAGTGCCCAGCGGCCCCCGTCATGCTCACACCCACTCACGTCTTCCTTGTGTGCAGCTTCCTTCCTGTGAGTCTGTTCAGAGCCGCAGCCCAGGCTCAGGGTGGAAAGGACGGGATGAAGTCCACGTTCTCAGTGCCCCCGACCCCCTGTCTCCACTGCTGCAGCTCAGATGCACTCCTGCGACTCATGGGTGATGCAGGGATGGGCGCTTAGCGCAGAGCGGCTCTCTGTGAGCCTCGGCGTGCTGAGCCCCAGAGACGCAAGATGGACCAGCCCCCGCCCCCTCGCCCAAGGGGCTCCCAGAGAGACAGTGATAATGTAGTGTGCCCAGAAGACTATAGAAGCGCATGGCTGGGGTGGCAGTGAAGTCCGCCTCGGAGGTTAGAGGACGCTTTAGAAGAGCAAGGGTTAGAATTAGCCTTTGCGCAAAGGAGGACTTAGGCGGGGGAGCTGCCCAAACTGAAGCCTGGAGGTGCGAAGCTTCACAAGGTGCTTCTTGTGATTAGGAGGAAGGCTCTGAGGGAGGCGCCGAAGCATATGAGAGCGGAGAAGTCGGCAGGACCCGTGTGTGTCAAGCTACAGGTGATGAACCTTGCCCGGAGGGCAGTAGGGACCCACGGAGGGCTTTGAGCAGGGGGTCACCCGATGGGTCAGCCAGCAGGCTGCGTGGCTCTGTCCTCCTCCCTTGGTGATCTCATCCAGCCCCATGTCTTTAAATACCATCTTTAAGCTGCTGGTGCCCATATTTCTATCTTCAGCCCGCGTCTCTCTTCTGCACTCCCAGCTCATCATCCAACTGGCCACTTGGCACCTCTACTTGGACATCTCACAAGCATCTCGAAGTTAACAAGTCCAAAAAGAATTCTTGATCGTGCCCACTCACCCTCCCCTCGCCAACACTCACTCCTTCCCCAGCTTCCCGTCCCAGTGAATGGCACCGCCACCCAGTCTCCTGCTGCAGGCAGCGCCCTTATCGGCCAGGCTCCTCCGCCTCCGCCTGCCCGGCTCGTCCTCTGGGTCCTGCTTCCTACCTGCCACCTGCGCACGTGTCCTCAGCAGCTCTGCCGCCCCTACAGCCAGTGCCCCGTCCCCACCCGCCTGGATGGCGCAGTAGCTGCTCTTTCTTCCCGTTCTCACCGCGACATTGTCGCCTCCAAAGGATGACGGGTTTTATAAAAAGCAAAGGCTTGTGCTAACCTGCCACCTAAAAAGTCTTCAGAGGTGTCCCTCTGCAGCTGGAATAAAATCCAGCCTCGTTACCATTCCCATGAAGCTTCACACAGTCTGGCCCCCGCCCTTTCCTGAACTCGCCTCACTCGCAAGTCTCAGCCATGCTTTGGGTTATTAAAAGCACATCCCACCCCACTTGCTGCCTCAGGGTCTTTGTCTCCGCTGTCCCCTCTGCCTGGCACCCACTGGCCCCAGCCCTTTGCCTGTCTACTTGGCAAAATAAGTTCCCCCGGCAGTTGGTCGTAATGTGGTCGTCACTTCATAGTGCTTTTCACAACCTGTCTTTTCCTACAGAAGCAAGTTATGATGTGCCTGGCACACAGTAGGTGCTCATTAAATAAATCTTGAGTTAGTAAATCAGAAAAGGCCAGAGCAGAAGCGGGCCTATAAACAGCAGCCCAGGGGAGAGAGGACCTGAGAGGATGGGTAAAGGACAAACAGAGGAAAGGAACCGGCACCCGGCGGGACATTTAGATTTGCTCCGAGAGGCACTGGGGAGCCACGGAAGGATCTGGAGCCGACCCCTGGGAGCGGAGTGATCCCTGGAGCAGGGGAGGCTGTGTGCCAGGTGGCCATGGGACTGGGTTCTGAAATCAGACTGCCTGGGCTCAAACCTTGTTTCTGCAACTTCCAGACGCGAAACCGCAGCAAACCCCTCAGCCTCTCTGTGCCTCGGTTTCTTCCTCTATAAACCAGGGCCCCTTCCTGAAGCCTCCATGTCGAGCAGCCGAGAGGCTCCATGGGAGGGTTCGTGTACATGTTTTCTTGCTCAGTAGACATGGAAATCACAGTCTGATGGGGGAGACCGGCAGATGCACCCCGACCGTGGGTCCCCAGGATGAACGCTGGACCGGATGGACCAGCCAGGGCCTGTGCGAGCAGAGAATTTCATCTGGGAGGTCAGGGAAGGCCTCCTGGCAGAAGTGACATTGGATTTGGGGGAGACAGTTTCCTTGAGAGAATATTTTTGAGTCAGCAGCCACTGGCCTGTGAACAAGGGAGGAGGGGGTAGGTTCTGACTCCTCAGCTCCCAAAATAACCCGGATCCGAGGGCGGACAGCCCAGCAAGCCCCGGGAACCGCTACCAGCCCTCTCCTGGCTGGGCTCCGGCGACCTTGGAGCAGCCCTTGCCCAGCCATGGGCCCCCAGCTGGCTGGGGGCTGGAGGGAGGGATGCCCACGCCAGAGACGGGGGCCCCAGGCCGAGGGGGCTGGGCGGTCAGTGCGGGCACATGGCCCAGGCTCCCGCCCCTCGATACAGGACCCGAAGCCACCCCGTGAGAGCGGTCATGTTTGCGTTTCGGCTTCTGGGACGGCTGCTCAGCCACCGGGGCGGAGAGGACGCAGGCCCGGTCCTCCCTCTCCTTCCGCGCTGTGTCGCCCGTCGTCCCAGTTTCTGGGTCTCTGCGTCAGTCCTTTTGGCTCCGTGTCCGTCTGTCCATGTCCCTCCCTCCCTCTCTCTCTCTCCTTCTCTTCCTTCCTCCTCCTGGCCACCTCCCGGCCCCCTCCTTCCTCTCTCTCTCTCACTCTCTCTCCTTCGCTGCATCTCACTTTATCTGCTCTGAAGTCCACCTCTGCTCCTCTCCCCTCCCCCACCTCCCCTCCTCCCTGGTCCCTCCCACCCCAGCCTCTCAAGTTCCTCTCTGCCTTACAGCTTCTCTTTCTCCCCTTTCTTCCCCCTCCACCCCAGCCCCTCCTCCCCCTCCAGTGGGAGGCATCCTGGAACACACACACACACACACACACATGCAGTTGCACACACACGCACAATTGCACACATGCTCTTGAGCCCAGCACTCTGCCGCAGTCTCCCACGCTGGCCAAGCCTGGTGCAGCACACAGATGGGGCAGGGCTGGCCAGACGGGTGGGTGTCAAGGCTAACGGAGGCAGTAGGGGTGAGGTCCCGGCCTCCCCCACTTCCCTCAGCCCTGCGCGCAGAGCTGGGGGCCAGGGGTGGGGTAGTGGGGTGGAGGTTCCTGAGCCGTTTCCTCCCCTCTGTGCAGCTGTGGGCTTCCCGGCCCTTGGACGGCGGGTCAAGTCATTGGGCCCATTCAGCAGAATTATAAATAGCAGCGTGTGCCCGGACTGGCCCACAGAGCAGCCCCGGCCACCACAGGGCCCCCGGGCCCCCCGTCCTCCGCCCTCCAGCCATCCCTCTGAGGCCAGGCCTCCCCCTCCCGTGCGCGGCCGGCGGGTCCCCAGGTCAGTATCCGATGTGCTGTCGCCATGGCAACCCACCTGTCTCCATCCAGCCCAGGCTCAGGTTGCTGGAGGTGGGGGGTGTGGGCCACTGAAAGAGGTCTGCTGGCCTGGAATCGAAGGTCACGGCTCAGTGCTGGGGCTTGCTGGCTCTCTTGCGGGCTGGAAAATGGGGTCCTGTCCCCCAGAAACCTCATGCTGCCAGGGAGGGGTAGGGCAGAGATGGCTGCGGCTGGGAGGCCTGGCAGCAGGGTGCTGCCAGTGAACTGGGCAAAGTGGGTCAGCCGGGGCCTTGAAGCCAGAGAGATGTGGGTTCAAATCCTGCATGTCTACCTACTACCTAGGTCACCTGGGGACCATCACTTAATCCTCTGAGTTCAGCATCCTCAGAGTTGGGTCAGAAAGACTATTGCGCCTCTCTCTCCGGGGTCTGCTGAAGAGATCAGAGACCCCCCGCAGGAGGCGGGTCCGCCAGTCCTCACCCGTCCTCTCCTTCATCCTCCTCAGCACCAGTGAGAGCAGAGCCTGCAGGCTTCAGAACCACTCTGGCCTCTGTCATTCACCAGCTTGATGGTTTCCAGCAGGCTGCACAGTCTCTCTGAGCCTGGTTTTCTCCATCTGCAAAATGGGCATGCAAACAAGCATCTGCCCTTCACTGTTGTGTTGAGGTTGAGTTGGGCTGCGGTGGGAGAAGCCACTGGCACGGTGCCAGGCACACAGCCAGCGCCCTGCACACGGCAGCTGCCTTTGTCGTCACTTTCTGAACTGTTACTTGTCTTCCAGTCTTCTCAGCGAGATGATCCTGCCTTCTTCACTAACTCGCTGCTCACTTCAGGCAACTCCCTTTCCCTCCCAGGGTTCAGTCTCTCCATCTGCAGAATGGCCACAGGACTACCCCGGCCCTGCCCGTGTCTGAGATTTGTGTATCTCAAGCGGCCCCACTGGCCTGGGCCATATCTATTATTATTAACTGACGCCCGCACCCGAGCCCTGTCCTCAGACCCCGAAACCTAAGCTGCCTAGTTGCCTGGCAACCAAGGCGCGAGCCGGGGAGGCTTGGGTGTCAGGGTGTCCAGCTGCAGCCCCCGCCCTGAGGGACTGGAGCCCCGTCACTGTGGTCGCCGTGTGGCCAGGAAGTGGGAGGACTCAGGGCTGGGACCTTGGGCCAGGGCAGTCTGGGAGTGGCCTCCCATTGCTCTCATGCCTACCCAGGGCCAGCCTGTCTCAGAGCCCACTTTGCTCGGGGTGAAAGGGGCCATGGGCCTGGGATATTTTTATAGGCGGGGCGCGTGGTCAGACTCAGAGAGGGAGAAATCGGAGCCTCCTTGCACTGCTAACTGATACGGCGGCTGCCACCGTCACCCTCTGCTTGGAAGCCTGCAGCCCAAGTTTGCCCAAAAGCACAGTTGGTTTCCTGACCTGCTCCTAGCCCCGCCCTCAGGAGGCCTGATGCTGCTTCCTGGAGATCTGAGGGCACTTTGCGCAGTCACGTTTAACCAATCACATCGCCCGTCTGTTGTCCAGGCCTCCCGAATGGCCTCCCCTGTATCTTCGTTCATTCACCCAACAAACCTTTTACTGAACTTGCCTCCCAGCTCTACTGTGTTCTGCCCGAGTGACCTTGGGCAAGTTACTTTACAAACTCTCTTTGCTTCATTTTTCTTTTCTGCAAAATGAGATAATGAGAATACCTGCCTCAGAGTTGTGATGGGGATCCAATGAGATGTTGCTGTTCAGTCGCTAAGTTGTGTCCAACTTTGCGACCTCATGGACGGCACCATGCCAGACCTCCCTGTCCTTCACTATCTTCCGGAGTTTGCTCAAACTCATGTCCATTGAGTCAATGATGCCATCCAACTATCTTATCCTCTGTCATCCCCTTCTCCTCCTGCCCTCAATCTTTCCCAGCATCAGGTCTATTCCAATGAGTAGGCTCTTCGCATCAGGGGGCCAAAGTATTGGAACTTCCGCTTCAGCGTCAGTCCTTCCAATAAATATTCAGGGCTAATTCCCTTTAGTCTTGACTGGTTTCATCTCTTTGATGTCCAAGGAACTCTCAAGAGTTTTCTCCAGCACCACAATTCGAAAGCATCAATTCTTTGGTGCTCGGCTTTCTTTATGGTCCAACTCTTACGTCCGTACATGACTCCTGGAAAAACCATAGCTTTGACTATACGGACCTTTGTCAGCAAACTGATATCTCTGCTTTTTGATACACTGTCTAGGTTTGTCATAGCTTTGCTTCCAAGGAGTAAGCGTCTTTTAATTTCGTGGATGCAGTCACCCATCCACAGTGATTTTGGAGACCAGTGAGATGAGGTGTATAAAATACTTAGCACAGAGCTTGGCACATAGAAGATGCTGCATAAATGCTAACTTACCGGGATTATTTGTAAGAAATCGAGCAGGCACCATGCCACACAGGGAGAGGACACCACCAGCTTTTCTGAGAACAGGGCTGTGTCCTATTCCTCACCATCTACATCACATCTCACAGGTCCAGGCACGTAGCGGACCCAGAGCAAAAGTTTGCTAAATGAGTGGAAGTGAGAAATGAACTGTTTGCTCCCAAATCCCCTGCTGCTCAGGGAACTGACTGCTGAGACATCGGCTTTAAACCTCTTCTATAATTCTGGGTACTTCTTAGAATCTGCTATGTTTGGCTGCATCATCCACAAAGTTGCCAAAGTGGGTTTGCAGTCTCTCTGCCCTGTGCTTGCTGTGGGGGTAGGGCAGGGGGATGCATGGCTAATTCAGGTGGTCTGGAACTGCAGGGCAGACAACTAGCAGAGCGATGGGAACCTGAGAGCCAGCGCTGCCTTGCACTTTACACCCCGGGGGCCTCCCCTGCCTCACCACCACCCCAGCACTGTGTCTCTGGGGCCTATGTAAGAACTTGCTTGTCTTCTTGATCCTCAGTCTCCTCATCTTTAAAATGGGCACCCTGCTTCCTCTGCCCCAGGGTCACGGGCGAGACCAAGGGGATTGTACCTTGAAGAACTTCCAGCAACAGTCCTGAATTATAAGATAGTGATGCTATCCATGGAAAAGGGCTGGGCTGGTGCCTCCCCAGGCCTCCCATTCGTCAGCAGACCCACATTGGGTGGCCGCCAGCCCCCTGGCCCGGGGGCGGTTTCTAACAGCAGGTGACGCGGTCAGGCTGGCTGCTCCAGGATTTCACCCTTGACTTCTTCCAAACATAGGAAGGGACTGCCATCTGCTTCCCAGCCCCTCAAACTCAGCCTGCCGGGTCAGCCAGAGACCCTGCCTCGCACCTGTCAGCAACGGAATGGACCAGAATCCCACTGGGGGTTTCCTTATGGATGCTGAAGTTGGCAAAGCCTAAGGGCCTCCTCCCAGCCCTCAGCCCGCAGCCCACCTGGAGGCCAGGCACTGTATCCTCCTCCTCGAGCTGGAGGAACAGGGTGGCCCTGGCTTTAGCCAGACACCCCACCATCTGAACCTCAGTGTCCTCCTCTGTAGAGTAACGGAAATCAGAATTCTGACCTTGGAGGCTGTTGTGGGTGTGAGCAAGGTTGAGCACAGAAAACATTAAATATAAGGAGCAGCACTCACTAGTAATAAAATTAGACTTCCCTGGTGGCTCAGGTGGTCAAGAACCCACCTGCAGTGCAGGAGACCCAGGTTCAATCCCTGGGTCAGGAAGATCCCCTGGAGGAAGAAATGGCCACCCACACCAGTATTCTTGCCTGGAGAGTCCCATGGACGGGCTATAGGCCATGGGGTCGCAGAGAGTCAGACATGATTCTTTCCGTTGCTGTTACTGCTGCTCTGACGCCATGATTACTGTGGCCACCTCCCCACCAGGGAGGTGATCTCATTTCCTCTAGTTGGGCTGCAGGAGCCATCCTTCCTGGAGGCACCATCCAGTGACAGGCACACAGTAGGTTCTCAGTGCATGCTCTCTGCCTCTGTTCAAAAGCAAGCTCCTGTGGAAGGAGTGGATGAGCCCAGGTCCCAGGCACTCTGGTTCTCTGTTTCTGAGGTCAAGCTGCGGCTTTCTGTAGTCAGCAAGCCTCTGTTAGACACTGACCCTGTCAGATACCCTGGGGACCCGGAGAGGGGTGGACATGGTCCCCTGGTGTGAACAGTCAAGCCCAGTGGAGGAATCAACTGATTCTGCCTAGAGAGTGGGCTCAGCATAGTGTTCACTGAGGAGGGGGCTCTCTTGAGTGGGGCCCTGCAGGGTGAATAGGAGTCTAGCAGACAGAGAAGAAGCAAGTAGGAGGGAAGAGCTTGTGCTAAACCAGGACAGATTTTTCACAAGACAGCATCGCGTTGATTTTTAAAATTTTTTAAAGCAGAAAATTTCCTCACCCCCATAGCTGTCCCAGTGTCCAGAGATGACTCTGGCCAACCTGAAGGCAAACATGCCCACTGGGAAGGGGATTCCAGAACCACAGAGGGCCCCCTCCCTGGGCCTGATCCAGTGTCCAAGACTTAGCACAAGCCAGCATGCGAGGGTCTCTTAGAAGCCGTCTGGTCTGACCTCCTCATTTTACAGATGCAGAAACTCAGGTTCAAACAGGTAAGACCAGTGGCACAGTTACAGCTAAGGGCAGACCTCCCAAGGCCCATCCACCATGGCTGGGGGTGACCAGCCCTGGCATTGTATGTTCTGTGCAGGATTCTGAGCCCTTAGGTTCCCCCCAGAGACATCACTCTCTGCCGGGCCCCCCACCACAGGCGCCTGTGTCTTTCTCACCTTTATTCATGAAATATAAAGACTCAGTGGGCTCCTTGTGAACTTCAAGCTGGAAAGTGTCTTGTGGCCGCTCTTATATAAATGGTATTTTGCCGTCACTGCCATTTTGTTCAGGGTAACGGCAGAGCTCCCTGAGAGATGAGGTCATCTGGTGACGTGCTGTGGGGTTCAGAGGTTCAGGGCCACCTTGCAGTTGGCCGTGGAGGCAGTGGCAAGGCCTCTGCTACAGGCTGGCCTTCTGTTCTGTTCCGGAACCTTTGCGGGTGCCCCCTCTCGCCACCCACCCATCTCCCAAACTGGGAGGCTAAGGTAATCTCAAGGTAGTAATAAAACTCTTTGCCGTGACTCATGACTCCCTAACAGCCCGCTATACCTAAAGTCTTATTTTTTCCAAAATACATACATTTCTGCACGTCCCAGCACAGCCTGCTCTCAGACACGTTCAAACAAGTTTATACACACCATTGTGTGACCTACATGTGTGCTTCCCCACCCTGACCTACACGGACACACACCTGTCTGTACATTCAGGATTGCACAGCCATTCACACGTTCTGCCCTGCCACACACACGTAGGCGCCCATGGTTATGAATGTCCGAAGGAGAAGAGGGAGCAGGGTTACTGTGTGTGAGTCCATTAACCGTAAAACAGACAAACAAAAAAGTTAGCAAGATTTCAGCTCGACCGAAAGAATTTAGGAATTACCAGCGTTGGTGGTGGCGTTTAGTCACTAAATCAAATCAGTCTCTTTGCAACCCCCATGGACTGTAGCCCATCGGCTCCTCTGTCCATGGGATTTCCCAGACAAGAATACTGGAACGGGTTGCCATTTCCTCCTGCAGGGAATTTTTCCTGACCCAAGGATCGAACCTGGGTCTCCTGGTTGGCAGGTGGGGTTCTTTCCTACTGAGCCATGCGGGAAGCCCCAGGTGGAAGGAGAGAGAGAAACCCCTGTCAAGGGAGGCATGTAAGCGTAAGCGGGACTTTACATAGGTGCTCTGAAGGGGCTTGGGTGTCACAGGGATTTTGACCTCTGAGGGCCCTCCTGGTCTCTGGATTCAAGTAAGCTTGGGGAATCAGAGCCTCTTCCGGCTTTCCCTCAAGTTTTACAGACAGTGGCTTCCCAGGTGGCTCAGTGGTAAGGAATCCGCCTGCAAGGCAGGAGACATGGGTTTTGCAGGTTTGATCCCTGGGTTAGGAAGAGCCCCTGGAGAAGGAAACGGCAACCCATTCCAGTATTCTTGTCTGGGAAATCCCATGGACAGAGGAGCCTGGCGGGCTGCAGTCCACGGGGTCACAAAGAGTCAGGCAGAACTGAGCGCTAAACGACAACCACCGCTTCTGGGGAGGGGCTTCCTGGAGTGCCCCTGGAGTCCAGGATGTGGTGGACAAGGGCCGGCTCTGAGCGGGCCTCATGTCACTGGGGTCCGTGAACCCCTCTAAAGATGCACACGTAGCAGGCCCCCCAAAAAACCCGGCACCCGTTTCATGCCAGGCCTGACCCTGGAGAGGGAGAGAGAGGCGGCAGCTCTGGGTTGGTCAGTCGGTTGTAACAAGGAGTCTGGGGAAATGAAGGCCCTGATTAGCAGTAGGTGGCAGGGACTAAAGTGTCTAGAGAGGCAGGGAGTGAGCGAGGGGGCCTGGAGAAAGCTTCCGGGACTTGGAGTTGTACGCGATTTGAGCATGGGTTCTGACTACATCTGAGACCCCACACGTAAACTCCCCTGCAGTACACCCCACAGAGAGCAGGCCCTAGAGGCAATGTGACATGAGGCCTGGAATCTAGGAGACATCAGTACCTCCAGGAGTCCCTGCATCCCTCCTTTTCTGGGAGGCTTCCAGAACCATGGGGAACCCCAGCAGGGAGGGGAAGGGCAGCCATGGCTGGAGGAGGACCTTCGGAAAGCAGATTCACAGTGATGGGAGCGCTGGGCCATGCCCAGGGAAAGGGAAGTAGACAGAGCTCCTCACACCCACCACTGCCAGGTGGCCTCATCACCAGACTTGGGAGGAGGAGGAGAGCCCCTGAAAGGCTGGGGAATCAAAGGGGCAGAGCCGCGGGGGGTCATCGTGAGAAGGCTGCCCATGTGGGTTCTTCCAGGGTCCAAGGATTGGGGTCTCCTGGGGCCTTGGGAGCACTTTGGATTTTGAGCTGTTAAACTTTCTGTCAGGACTTGAACTGCCTTGAGAAGCTGGAAGGGTCAGGCTGGGTTCAGGGCCGGTTCTTTGCAAGATATGGGGAGGAGGTATTTGCGAGGAGTCCCTTAGGCCTCCTGGCCAGCTCCTGGGACTGGAGATGGACTAGCAGTCAGGGCGAATCCTGCACAAGCGTGAAGGTGAGACACATCCCTGGAACATTAGAGAGGGCTGTTTCAGGGGGTAAAAACTCTGGCAGATTCCTTGGGCCTGAACCTGGCTCTGCCAACACCTGCTCTGTGGCCTTGGGCCAGTGTCTTCCATTCAGCGTCTCTGTTTCCTCATCTAGAAATCGCTATCATTCCTGTTGATTGTGTGTCTCTCACTGGCCAGGCCCTGGCCTGAACCCTGTACCCTGTATCAACACATGCTATCTCCTTAGCCACCCTGCAAGGTAGGGACGACTATTGTGTCCATTTTACAGATGTGGCAACTGAGGCCAGAGAGCTGCCCTGATTTACCGATGATCACTCAGGGCTGGCAGATTGAGGGTTCTCACCCAGATCTCTCTTACTCTCTTGTTTAGTGACAAGGGGCTGGGAAGAGAGTAGTTGCTGTTCAGTTGCTCAGTCATGTCCGACTCTTTGAGACCCCCTGGACTGCACCACACCAGGCTTCCCTGTCCTTCACTGTCTCCCAGAGTTTGCTCAAACTCAATGTCCATCGAGTCGGTGATGCTATCCAGCCATCTCATCCTCTGTCGCCCCCTTCTCCTCCTGCCCTCAAGTCTTTCGGAGCATCAAGGTGTTTGCCAGTGACTCAGCTCTTTGGATCACATGGCCACAATATTGTAGCTTCAGCTTCACCATCAGTCCTTCCAACAAATATTCAGGGCTGAGTTCCTTAGCATTGACCGGTTGTTTCCCCTTGCAGTCCAAAGGACTCTCAATAGTCTTTTCCAGCACCATAGTTTGAAAGAATCAATTCTTTGGTGCTCAGCCTCAAACAAAGGAGTTCTGACCCAGCTAGGTTGTTAGTCAATGAAAAGTGGTTAAAGACTCTATGGATGGAAGGAGAAGCTTCCTGGGAGTGGAAGGAAATTCCCTAGAGAAGATGGCACTAAGGATTGTGGGCATAGGGACCGAGACATGGGGTCGAAGGTGACAGGAGAAGAAGAGCCGGTGTTCCAAGTGGGAATGCCAGGTGGCACACCCCCGCCTCGCCTCCTTACGTTCACTCCAGGGCCGCACCTCGGCAGCAGGCCCGAGGCTCTGCAACAGCTTCCGTGAGGCTGGGGTCCCCTGGGCCCGTGTCCCTGGGGAGGCTGCATTCGCATCTGTCTCTGTGCAGATGGCTGGTGAGCGCAGCTCGCGGCCCCCACCCCCACCCGCACCCCCTTCTGTCGCCGGGACCGGCTGCGCAGGGGAGCATTATTTTTAGAAGCGGCACCATCTGTTCAAGGTGCCGGGCAGATTCTGTTTGTCTCCGCAGTGGCCGGGACAGCCATGCCGTGTCAGGGGAAGGGCTGCAGAGCCGGCCTGCCCTGTGCGGGAGCCAAAGAGAGGCCGCAGGCGCACGAGGTGCGGGATTCTGGGGTCTGGGGTCTGGAGCCTCCGGGGCCAGGGCTCTGGGGCCAGGGCAGTCAGCGTGGAGGACAGGCTAGGTGTGGGGGTGTCCTGTGCTCCCAGCACCCCACCAGGTCCCTGGGCCTGAGCCTGGATCTACCTCCTGACAGATTCTGAGTGCCCTGCCCTGACCTTACCCCTGCCCTCCAGCTTTGGGTAGAGAACAGAGACGCGTGGGGGTGGAGGACAGCGTGAGGGCCAGGCTGCGAGGATCCCTGGTGGGATGTCACACTGGGCGTGGCAGAAGACTCGGACCTGGCGGTGTGCTCCACACGGGCGGAGGCATCTCACTGCTGGGCCCAAGATGCCCAGCGTGTCCCACTGCTTTTGCCACCACCTGCCCAGCTTTGGAGTCATCTCAGAAGGGACTTAGGCAAGGCTTCTGATGGCAGACTGCTTGGGCTCAAATTCAGCGGTGATGTGACCCTAGACAACTTCCTTAACCTGGCAAAGCCTCCATTTGCCCGTCTGTGAAATGGGATACTGGAGCATCTGCTTCCCAAGTCTTAGGTGCCAATTTGCCAGCTTGCTGGCTGTAACGCTTGCCCCTTTCCCCCGGCTGCATTCAGCATCCGCTCATGCGGCCACTGGGCCGACCAGTTTCCACTCTCCAAATGCGGACTACACCCCAGATCTGTTCTTTCCAGGCAGGTTGTTTCGTCAGCCACAGAACCAGCACTGGTGGAAACCAGTCTTGTGCTGGGCACTGGGGAAGCTCTGTTCTCAGGGAGTTTAATCTAGTGGAGGAGGCAAGCCAGCAGAACCCACCCCAAGACTGAGGGTGGAGGGTGCAAAGTCAAGGAATGAGCCACATGTGACGGCCTGGAAGAGGGAAGGGGGTTCAAATGTTTAACAGAGGAATTAGAGAATGCCTGACAATGCAGGAGACTCAGAAAATGTAGGTTTAATCTCTGGGTTGGGAAGATCTCCTGGAGAAGGAAATGGCAACCCACTCTGTATTCTTGCCTGGGAATTCCCATGGACAAAGGGGCCTGGTGGGCTACAGTCAGTGGGGTTGCAGAGAGTCGGACACGACTTAGCAACTGAACCACAACTGTGATACATTACAGCGAAGTTAGAATTTAGTGTTAAGGCTGGACCTTGGAGAGGAAGGGATGTTTTTGTTATTGTTGTCCTTTTTAAAAAAATTAGTTTCTAATGTGGACCATTTTTTAAGTCTTTATTGAATTTGTTACACTATTGCTTCTGTTTTATGTTTGGGGTGTTTTGGCTACAAGACACGTGGGATCTTAACTCCCTGACCAGGGATGGAACCCACACCCCCTGCCTTGGAAGGCAGAGTCTTAACCACCAGACTGCCAGAGAAGTCCCTGGCAAGGAAGGTTTTGAATAGTGGCAAAGTGGGTGTAGACAATCCTGGAGAGAAGAAACAGTGTATACGGAGGGTGGGGGATGAGGAGGAGGAGCCTGTGTTTGTTGTTTAGGAAACACAAGGAGTTCACTCGCACCAGAGCCCAAAAGTTGGCTCTGAGCCAGTGAAGCAGGATCTTGGATGCAGTGGTCATGAACACATTTGTTTGTTTTTTTTGTTTTAAACAGGCACCAAGGAGCCAGTGATGTTTTTAATGCTAAAGCATGGCATGCTCAAATCTGAAAAGTTTTAGAGTCAGACAGGTCCCAGCTCTACTCCTGGCTCAGCCGCTCATTAACTATGTGACCTGGACATGATGTTATTTCACTTCTATGAGTCAGTTTCCTCGTCTGTAATCTAGGCATAAGAATGCCTCCCTCATGGGCTTATTGTGGAATCATATGTTTTCAGAGCCACTCAGTAAGTAGGAGTCCCTCTCAGCATCACACTGGGGACCGTGAAGGGGATGAGGAGCCAGTCGAGAGGCTGTGAATGAGGAACCTGAGCAAGGTCAGGAGGCCGGGCCAGGGAGGAAGATGATGAAGCTTGAGCTCTTACCCCACTGCCCATTGGCTCAGGCACCTGATTGAGTACAAAGAGGGAACAGAGTCAAGAGCAATCCTAACAGTCCAACTCCTGACTCGATGGACATGAGTTTAAGCCAGCTTCAGGAGTTGGTGATGGACAGGGAAGCCTGGCGTGCTGCAGTCCACGGGGTCACAAATAGTTGGACACGACTGAGCGACTGAATGGAATGAACTGAATGGTCCAACCCTGGGGGATGCTTTTTATTGACACAGAGGTCACAGAAGGATAGGGACATTTGGGAGAGTCTGAGAGCCTGGACAACCTTCAGAGGTGACATTTGGTAGTCATGGGGAATTTGGTTCTAGAGCTTAGGAGAGAGGGCAGGGTGGAAATGTCAGTTTGGGAACCACTCACGTTAGGATGCAAGTTGACGTCAGATGGGTGGCTTTGCCAGGGAGAGGTGAGGCATTAAGAGGGTCAAGGGCAGGACTGTGGGGAAAGCCCAGAGTTCGCGCAGAACAGAGAAGTGGTATGGACCCCTGGGCAGAATTGTTCAGAGAGGCTATTGGAGAGTGGGAAGAAGGGATGGGGTCATCAGGTGTGGGCAAGAGTGTAGGGACAGAAGGACCCTGGAGCGGCTGGTGGGAGTCATTCCCAGAAGATCCTACCGCCTAACCCAGCAGGAAGTGGCATTTGAGAAAGTGGGAACTGGAGGTGATTTTGAGCCATAGACTGGGTTACAAGAGCAAGACAGGAGTCTAGAACCCAGACCCAGTGGAATGTTGGCTACAAGAGGAAGAATTCCCAAAAGAAGGACTGCAATGGAATCCCCACGAACTCTAGGGCAGTGGTTCTGCCTGTTTAAAAATTCCCAGCCCCAGTACCAGAGGTTGACTCATTTCTGCAGGCCTGAGCCTGGAAATCTATGTTTCAGCCAATCCCCGGGTGATGCCTGGGGAACCACGCTTTGAGCAGCCCTGCTCTGGGGTCCTGAGCTCCACTCAGAGAAGCGTTCATCAAGAAAGGAAGGAAAGGAAACATTAGCCTTGGAGGCTGCTCCTGCCCTCGGCTCCTCCTCTGGCTTTCAGGCCTTCTGATACATTGCCTTTAGGTCTGAGGCCAAGTTAGCGTCCAAACAGAGATCACTAGCTATCCACCAAGGAGTCACTGAGGGAGGTGACCTGGGGTGGAGCATGAAAGGCAGTGAGTGCACAGCCACCAACCAGGGATAGTTCTCCTTGAGCCCAGAAGACTCACTTCAGTAGTGAGAAATAAAATCTGAAAAACATCCTCCAACAAATATAAATACAAATACTGCCTCCTGCCAGTGCCCACGTCAGTCTGACTCCCCTCCTTCTCTGAATCTGGGAATCCTGCTTTTCTGCCTTTTCCTCTTTTATGTATAGTTCTATCTCTTGGCCTCTGTGTGCTCAGGCCACATAGAATGACTTTTCCTCAAGCCTTAGCTTCCTGCTTCTCTGATTTGGACCCCAAAGAACTTAGCGATTCAAAAGCAGTCTCCCAACTTAAACTCATTCTTTGGCACTTCTGTGGGTGAGTTTTCCTTCCCCATTCCATGGAGGAATGAATTTTATAAACTCAGACACACTGAGATGCAGCCACTTAAATACAGTCCCAGCAGAAACCAGAGGGAAAGGACAAAGCACAGCACAAAAGAATGGATCTGTGATGGTGGGGTTTCTGGCACTGGTGACAGATGGCACTGATGGGTCAAAGTGAGTCTTCTCTATAGTCGTGCAATTGGCCCCAAACGACCTTTGGTTTAGTCTCATTTTCTTGGCTCAAGCCTGCTCACAGGGACACCCCATTGCCTGACAACCTGGCTTTGAGCGACAGCACCAAATACCTGGGGTAAGCTACCCATGCTTGATCACAGAACTCATGAAAAATGCCCCGTGCCCTCCCTACCCCACCCACACCCAGCTCCTCAGACTTCCCAGGCCTGTGCTCCGTCAGTCAGCACTGCTATCCTGGATAGCTCTAGGGGCACTTATAACCCTTTGCCCTATGTCAGCACCACAGAACACGGACAGCTCCTCGACACGCGGTCCCTATACCCACCCCAGATCCCAAATCAGTACTGTGGCCTTGGGGACAGCTCCCAGTGGAGACAGTTCCCCAGTGCCCATTTCTTTGTCCTCCCCAGGGGGGCTGTCAGTCAGCACCACAACCACATGGACAGCACCCACGCCCATCCTCTGCTGGTCAGCCGGCAAGGGGAGAGAGGGGGCCCTATGGTTATCAGGTTCCCTGACCTTAGCTACCCAATCCCTCCCTAGCACCCACCTCCATCCATCCGTCAGCACTTCATCCCTGGAGACGGCTCCCTGAGCCCCAAGGAGCCAGTGACCTGTTGTTGGTGATCACAGCACCAGCATGGCAGAACCCCGTGTATCATTATAGAGACCAGAAAAACGGGCGGAGCCTGGTCTGGTGGAAAGAAGGATGTAACTGGGCCCCGAAGAGTTTCTGTGTGCGTGTGTTTGAGAGCTGACTGCCTCCTGCCCCCAAACCAAAGACCTCATGCAGTCCCTGCGGGCTTCCTGTTTTCTCCTCTGTAAAATAAGAGTGTGGAGGTTCCTGTGTCGTAGGGCTGTTATGAAGGATTAAATAAGATAACAGAGGTGGAGTGCATAGAATGGTACTGGACACATGTGATCCAAGTGTTCCCCTTATTGTTGGTTTGTTTGTTCTTGTCCTTTCAGCCCTCCGCTTGTAATCTGTGAGGACAAAGCTGGGGGTAGGAGAGAAGTAGGCAGATGAAGCCCGAAGGGGATGGTGTCACCCTAGCTAGTTAGGATCTGGAGGCAGGGGACAGCCAGTGCATCTGTAGGGAGAGCTGGGCAGGGTGAGAGATGAGACTGGGGAAGTGGCCAAGACATTTGACTGAAACCAGAGGACACTGTGGGCTTTGCAGGTGGCTCTAGAGGTAATGAACCTGCCTGACAGTGCAGGAGACATGAGAAACTCAGGTTCGATCCCTGGGTCAGAAAGCTCCCCTGGAGGAGGGCACAGCAGCCCACTCCAGTATTCTTGCCTGGAGAATCCTGTGGACAGAGGAGCCTGACAGGCCACGGTCCATGGGGTCATAACGAGTTGGACATGACTGGGTGACTTAGTATGCACACCTACACGCAGAGGACGCTGAACAGAGCAGCTGGTCCGTCTTAGGCGGAGCCCTCGAGCTGCATGAACCCTCTCTTGGAGGTAAGATGAAGTCTCTCCCGACACTTTTCTGCCTCAGCTAAGCTTTCTTGCCTCTATCTGCTGATGATTTTACTGTTTGTCCTTCATCAGAAAACCTTCCTTTAAAAAAAAAACAAACCTACTGTTTTTCTTTCATCAGAAAACCCTCCAAGTTTTTTTTTTTTTTTTTTAAGGGGAGGTGTCTAACAGGGAGCACATAAAGGGTACAAATCTTGGAAGGCAGGCACTTCCATGCAGAGGCCAGTGGGTGTCAAAGGCACCAGGTGAATTCTTGTCAGCTTGTGATTCCTAGGTTCTAGGACGTTTCTCCTTCCTCCAGCCTCCAGCCAAGCAGGACTCGGCTTGCAGCTAGGATGATGTTCCTGCTGGGCACAGCAGGGCAGCGAGGAGGCTCAGGAAGTGCATCTGTCCTGAGCAGCAAGCATCAGGTGATGGGAGAATCCTTGAGGAGGGTGCTAAAGCGGCTCTCTGAGACTGAGTATCTGTCCAACGCCCCCTCACTTTATAGGGAAGGAAACTGAGGCTCAGGGAAGAAGGCAGTGGTCTGAGGCTATTCTGTGAGTTGGTGGAAGGCAATGGGACACAGAGGCTCTGGACTCAAGCAGGCACCCCTCTGTAAGGCACTGGCTGCCTGTAAGCCTCTGAGCCCAGCTTTCTCTCCTGTAAGGTGGGAACAGCGATACTGAACAGCCCATGCAAGCGTGCGCTGAGCAATCCGTGTTAACAGTGGAGGCAAAGCTCTGAGCCCAGGTAACCCTCTGGGCCCAGCTTTCTCTCCTGTAAGGTGGGAACAGCGATACTGAACAGCCCATGCAAGCGAGCGCTGAGCAATCCATGTTAACAGTGGAGGCAAAGCTGAGGTTGGAACTCCGCAGATGCAGTTCCCAAGCAAGTGCCATTTGGATTGAAAATGAAAGCCGCTCAGTCACGTCCGACTCTTCGTGACCCCCATGGACTATACAATCCATGGAATTCTCCAGGCCAGAATACTGGAGTGGGCAGCCTTTCCCTTCTCCAGGGATCTTCCCAACCCAGGGATCGAACCCAGGTCTCCCACATTGCAGGCGGATTCTTTACCAGCTGAGCTACAAGGGAAGCTCAAGAATACTGGAGTGGGTAGCCTGTCCCTTCTCCAGCAGATCTTCCCAACCCAGGAATCAAACTGGGGTCTCCTGCATTGTAGGCAGATTCTTAACCAACTGAACTATCAGGGAAGCCATTTGGATTACATTGCCCCCAAACCCAAAGCAAGAGTGGTGCAGGAGTCATTCAACGTGGTCAGCAGACCCTGACCGTGGGGTTTGGGGGAGGGCTCTCTCTGGCAGAGTAAGCCGACCCTCAGCTAGAAAGGTGGTCTGTGCACCTCCCTTGCTCTCTCCAGAATCCCAGTGCCTGAGGCAGGGCCTGAGATGCAGCTTTTTATTGAATAGGTAGATGGATGCATGAGTGGGTATGTGAGGCACCTACAGGACCAGAAATGCAGGGTTTCCCCTACCATCTGACACTGGGAACTCCTGAGGAGAACAAGGGGCAGTGGAGAGAGTTGACCCTGGTGGTCAGGGGATCCACCCTCCCTCAATTCAGGCAGGAGGCTGGGAAGCTACGTGAGAAACCCCAAGTCCCTAACAACCCACCCCCTGTCCCTGCTTCTGCCATCTGTGCCTTTGAGGCCGATGCGTGGCTGTTCCTGTGGGGTTTTTTTTCTTTTTTTTTTTTTAGATTTTCCTTTTCTGGTTAACAGGATAGAAGTTTTCTAAAAATAGCACTAAACTCGCTTCTGAGGCATTCATTTTCAGTTCCCTTCCTCTTTCCCTGTGCTGTCTCCTTGACTGTGAGAATTCAGAGCCAAAATCATCATTGTGAGCTTTGATGCGCACACGCACACAAACGTAAAGGACATTCCGTCTCTCAGAGAGGGGTGGCTAAGCCAGTAACTACAGCCCCTCCCCTGACTGTCCAGTGAGGCTGTCCCTCTCTCCGCAGCTGCCAGCTGAGTTCCCCTGTCTCACCCTGGTCAGCACCCAGCAGGAGGGTCTCCTTGGCTGGAGCGGGGTGTGGGGAGGGGCTACAGAAAGGCCAGAATTTGCATCCAGGAGAGGAAAGAAAATGTCCTGCCTGGGGGCATCAGTCAAGACCAGAGCAGAAGGGAGACTAGCCCTTCGAGCTGTGCCTACAACCAGGGACCCTCCCCAGCCTTCCAAGCTGTGCTGGGGGCCTTGCAGGCCCCGTCAGCCTGAGACCTGTGTTAAGAACAGCAGCGTGGGGACAGTCTGGTTGAGCAGGTAGAGGAGGGGAGTGAGTTAAGTTGGCGTCCTGAGAACAGTCACTGTTTAATGAGTCTCCCTCTCACCGGGCCAAGTTCCATCTCAGCTGAGTCCTCACCCGGCCCTAAGAGGGAGGCTGTGGGGCTGGCTCTGTTCCAGGAAGATGAGACGGATGCACAGGGAGGGGTGAGGAGCCTTGCCCCCACCTCACCCCAAATCTCAGAACCCCCACCTGTCAGCGTCAGGCCTCGTCATCGGGGATCTCCAGATGGGGTCTGTGTCCCCACATGGCTCACTCATTGGTGCCGGGGAAGATTCAAACTAAAGAGTGACTTTATAACTACATATTAAGGTGGCATTTAAATTCAGCACATCTGAAAACAGAAGGATTCGGCATCCAAAAGTTATTTTTAGCGCCTAATTCATTTGCAGTGTCCCAGCTACCATCCTTCAGTTAGGGTTTGAAAAGCTGTTGGTTTAGGTTTGGGGGTGTTTTTTAAAAAAAATAAAATCCTTCCTTTGAAAGATGGATTTCTTTTTTGTTAAATTAACCCCCCCCCCCAAAAAAAAACATTGCTCCTTCCTCTGCCAGTCTCTCCTGGCAAAGACTTTTTATTAAGGTGCCCCTAACCTACTCGAGTCATTGAAGTATAACAGTACAGAGTCATTTAAATGCTAATAAGATGGAACTGAAAGGCACAAACCCAGTATTGTCAGAACACTCTCCTGGAGTCCAAAGGGGCTGTTGTATCAGAGCCAGAAGGGACCCCAGAGAACACTGCTCCAGTCTCTTCACTTTCCACATGGGAAACAGGCCCAGGCAGGAAACAGGCTTGGTCACCCAGCAGGAGCTTGGAAAACAGGGAGGAGCTTTTCAAGGGGCTGTGGCCTCAGTTGGCTGTGTGACCCCTAGTGTGTTTCGTAACCTCTCTGGGCTTAGGACTGGCTCTCTGCCCTGCCCAGGCCCATGCCTTAGTTTGGGTTGCTATAGAACAAAATACCATAGGCTAAGCAGCTTAGACAACAGAAATTGTTTTTCTCATAGTGCTGAAAGTCCAAGATCAAGTTACCGGCAGATTCAGTTCCTGGTGAGAACCCACTTCCTGACTTACAGATGGCCGTCTCCTCACTGTCCTCACACAGTCAAGAAAGATTGTCTCTCCCAAATCTCTTTTTATAAGAAGACTAGTCCCATTCATGAGGGCTCCACCCTCATGACCTAATTACCTCCCAAATGCGCCCCCTCCAAACACCATCACACTGGGGATTAGGACCTTCAGCACATGAACTTGGGGCAGGGGGACACACTCAGTCCATAGCAGCCTGTGTGCCCATTACTTAGCAGAGGGGGCACTGTCAGTGTGCTGTTGAGAGCTGGCTGCAAATGAACCTCGTTGCAACCTTGAGGGAGGTGCCCTTGCCAGCAACAGGAGGGGTAGGTAGGAGGGAGGTGGGAGGAGGCACAGAAGCCAGTTTACTGCAGAGTGTCTGCTCCAGGGGCCAGGAGCTGCAGAGAGACCCACACACTGGGTCTTGGTGGGTTCTTACAGCAGCTAGTACGGCAGATGGGCCAACCTCACTAGGCAGATGAGCCCCAGAGAGGTTAGTGACTTCTCCAAAGTCACACAGCCCATTTTCCTGCAGGGGAAGAATATTCCCTACTCATATTAAGAGAAAAATCTTCCCTGATACCCTGGGCCCGATCACATCTTCCTGCTGTAGATATCCACAGCATCTGGGGATGACTTCCTGTTGTGGCAAACCCATCATGTTATAACAGGTCTTTTGATTGTCTCTCTTGCCCCTTGTCAGCTCCTGGAGGGCAGGACCCATGTCTGGATTATCCACTGCCTGGCACAAAGTAGGTGCCCACAGCACAGTCAATGAATGGATGATTGGATGGATGGATGGATGGATGGGAGGGTGGATGCATAAATGGTTGAAGATCATTGTTCCTCTTCACACAACAGCCATTAAAATCACCAGTCGCCCATTAACTGATGCCTACTGTTGTCATCACAGATATAATCACTGCTAACGGTTCTCGTAGCTCCTGGTGTCAGAGATGTAATTATCGGTGCCTGGAAGCCACGCCGCAGGTAGCAAGAGGGCAGACAGAAAACAGCACCTCGGGGTTAGAGAGTCCCTTGTGGTTTGCGAAGCACTTGTGTTCACATATGGCACTTCATTTAAGCATCGTAAGTGCCCGGTGAGGGAGATACTACCAGGGAAGGCAGCAACGCCTCCTGATTAAGAATATGTCTCTGGATCCGGATCTCCTGGGTTCAGCTCCCAGCTCTGCCACTCACTAACTCTGTGCGCTTGGATGCGTGACTTCACCTCTCTCGGTCTCGGTTTCTCTGTGTGTTCTAGGGAATAACAAGACTATCGCAAAATGTGCTTGTGTGGATTGGTGATCGTTCTGATCATTGGTGCTTACCATGTGCTTGTCTTGATTCTAAATATTCTGCATTAAATAATGCATTTAAGCCTCATAATACCTACGAGGTAGATACTAATTACTCTGCCTGCCTTTTTTTTTTTAAGATAATGAAACTGAAGTTAATTTGCCTCCCATTCTGCTGAGAGGTGGCAGAACTTGAAGCCAGAGGCTGTGTCTTCCAGAGCCCCTCCAGTTAACCTCTGCAGCATCTCTGCACACAGCCCTGCTTGGTCCTTGCCTCACCTGCTCCTCTCAGAGATGTACCATAGGGATCCAGACTCATGGGTTTTGGGGGCGGTGTGTGCTTGGGTGGCCGAGGACCCTGAGTGTTCCTGCAGGACTGTGGGTGGGAGCCCCAAGCACATGCTTTCTTTGGTGCCTCGTGCCTCTGCTTAAGGCATCAGCGCCATTCTAAATTCTACTCCACATGACACTGGTTGGCCCCAGTGTGAAAACCAGGCTTCCTACTGCATCACTGAGTGAAGGGCCCTCCTCTGAGACATGACAGGCTTCTCCTGTGGCTCCAGCACCCCCTGCCCCAGGCTGGGAAGCCCTGTACCCGGAGTGGACATGCGCTGGCTTTGAACATGGTTCATAATTAGTTTCCAGTAAACTGAGAGGTCATAGGGAGCCAGGGCAGACTGACTTCTTTTATAGACGAAGAAACTGAGCCTCGCAAAAGTGAAGGGACTCACCCAGGACCCCACAGCCAGGACCTGAGAGAGCTCGGGTTTGAACCCGGATTGCTGTGATTTAGAATCCTGTGTTGCTCCTCCGTATTCGGTCTTGGTCTTCAGCGAGAAAGGAGGGAGCGCCCCCTAGTGGGAGGGGAAAGAGCAACGGGCCACCTCTGGGCTCCCTCCACCTTTGCCCTGTGTGTCCCTGGACAAGTTCTTTTCCCTTTCTGGGCTTCAGGTTACTCCCTGGGAAAATGAGAGGAACCCTGAAATTACCTCCAGCTCCAAAATCCTGTGCAACAGGAAAGGACTGAAGGAAAGAGAAGGGGCAGGGGAAGGGACGCATTGGGGGTGGGGTTGGGGCTGGGGTGGGGGCTCAGTCCCATCTGCCTGCCCCCACCTCACCCTCATTGTCCTGGACCTCGGATGGCCAGCTGTCCATCCCTGCTGGGCGGGGCCAGTTCCCGTGCCAGGCCTGGCCGAGCTCAGCAGAGGCCCTTTGTCACCCAACGCTTGCCGGGGCCTTGGCCACCGGTGTTGGGTGTCTGGGTGGATTGGGTTCTCTCCTGGCAGCCTCACAGATGCCACACTCCTGCAAGGGTGGCCGAGCGGGCAGGGAGAAGCCGCCGGTGCTCGGTGCTCCCCGAGGGACGTGGCAGCCGCTGTCCGTGGTGCTGGACTGTGGGGCCCCCAGGTGAGGGTTCTGTGGAGCCCAGCTCGTGCTAACGGCCACGGTGACATCCTGTTGAATGTACGTGAGCTGGATCCTCTCACCAGGACACAAGGGCCTTGATCAGTGTGCTTGGGGACTGCAGGTGGAGGCGGGGGGCTTTCTTCCATCCCCATGCCTATGGGGAGAACAGAGCGTATCAGCAGACACAGGAGACCTGGAAGGGGGAAGCATCTGTGCTAGGGGGAGGAGCCTGGGAGCTGTGAACTTTAGGGGAGGGGGTTGTGCCCCGATTGTGTGGGCTGGCATGTGTGTAAACAGGGTTGTGAGCACGGGTGTTTCTGAGGGGAGGAGATGGGGCTGTTAAGGTGACGCCTGTGAATGTGACTACATATGACAGTGTGCATGGTGGGGAGGGGTGTCCACCGGGGCGTGTGCGAAGGGGAGCCCTGTGTTGGGGAGTGTGTGTGGCTTTGGTTAGGCCCTAAAGTAGGCGGGTTGGGTGTTGCCCCCTGAGCTGTGTGTCGAAGGCTGTGTGTATACTGGAGTTGGTGTCATGAGGTCAGTGTGTGCACAGTGGGCCGTTGAGGGGTAGAGTGTGTTATGAGGATGCATCAGGGTGTACCTGAGGCAGGGATAGCGTGGAGTGCCCGGTGGGCATCAGTGCGTTTGGGTTACAGTGTGCTGGGGGGGTGTTATGTGAACATCAGCAGCCGAGTGTGCGTACATGCAGTGGGTGTTATTTGGGTGTGTGTGTGTGTGTGTGTGTGTGTGTGTGTGTGTGTATGGCGCCTGAGTACCTTCCTGAGCACCTGTCCCCTGAGGCCTCCGGCACCTGACCCTCATCATCTCTCTGTGCTTGTACCTGCAGGAGCCCCCACCCCTGACCATGTAGATGCCGGCTCCCGGAGGCAGCATGGGCCCCACTGAATGGAGACTCCTGGGTCTGCAGCCCTGAGCCCCTCCGGCCCCTGGACCTCGCCCCACGCCTGGGGACGCCCCTCGGAGCCCACCGCCACTGTCGCCAGCCCACCTCGGCCGCCCCCTGGAGCTGGCCACCCGGAGCTACAGCCATCCAGTGAGGCTGTGCCAGGGACAGCCACGCGGAGCCATCGGCCGGCGGCCTCCTGTGCAGTGCTGACCCTTGGGCCCGCCCCGAGCGGGGACTGCGGCAGACATGGGTGACATGACCAACAGCGACTTTTACTCCAAAAACCAAAGAAACGAGTCGAGCCATGGGGGCGAGTTTGGGTGCACGATGGAGGAGCTGCGCTCCCTCATGGAGCTGCGGGGCACCGAGGCCGTGGTCAAGATTAAGGAGACCTACGGGGACACTGACGCCATCTGCCGACGCCTCAAAACCTCCCCTGTCGAAGGTAGGTGTGGGAGGCTCCCACCTGGGGTTTGGGTTCAGGGGTCAATGAGACCCTGGGCTCCCTGCTCCAGGCCCCAGGAGTCTCCATATCCGGGCTTCAGCAGGGAACCAATGAGCCGATTCCAGCTCCCCAGCCCCCCGCCACTGGGCTTGGTCATGTCCGACTCTCGCTGGTCCAGACTCTGACTGGGGATGCCTCAGTCTGGGGCAGCCGTGAAGCTTCTAAGAGGACGGATAGGCAGGAAGCTGGGCCATCGTGGGAAGGGTGACGGACGCCCGTGTGTGTCATACCTTGAGGATGGCGTGGGGCCTTCTTGTGTCTGCATGTTAAGTTGCTTCAGTTGTGTGCAACTCCGTGGACTGTAGCCCGCCAGGCTCCTCTGTCCATGGGATTTCCCAGGCATGAGTACTGGAGCGGGTTGCCTTTTCCTTTTCCAGGGGATCTTCCCAACCCAGGGATCGAACCCGCATCTTGTATGTCTCCTGCATTGGCGAATGGGTTCTTTAGCACTAGCGCCACCAGTGAGCAGGCCTGCGGTCTCCAGAGAGGGGAGGTTTCAGCCTCCTGGGGGCTCCCCTGGAGGGGACCAAGGCCAGGTTGTCTGCTGCAGGGCAGAGAGGAAAGACAGCAGCCTAGCCTGGGCACCAGAGCTCAGAGTTTGGGTCCCCTCCCCTCAGTCACCTTCCCCTCACCACGAGAGAGAAGCGTTCGCTACATACACCCCTCAGGCTCTGGTGTGAGGCACTCTGCCCTGGTGCTGCAGTTCTGCACAAAGAGGCTGCCTCAGTTTCTTCCTCTGGAAAATGGGGCTAATGCTTATCTCACAGTGCCTCATGGAAGCCCGAGCATACATACAGTAGGTGCTCAATGTGTGGCAGGCATTATTTTTCTAAAGAGAGTGGATGACAATCCTCCTCCAGGGATAGGCCACAGTCTGGAGGCAGGCAGTGTCTGAAATCTCACCCCTACTGACAGGCGACAAATATGAGGCTGGAGATCACTCCCACACCATCTCCCGACTCCAGCCCCCATGCCCTGGGCACTGCTGGGCACTAACCCTGAACGCACTCCCTGCAGAGGCTGCCCGTGGACCTTGCCACTCAGCTGGGGCCAGGCGGTCCCTCACTGTACCGGCACCCGTGTGCCCAGCGGTGCTGGGGTTCGGTGTCTCTCTTGGTCTGGGGCCCGCCTCTCTCAGGTCAGGAGGAAAAGCTAAGATGAGTCCTTCCCAAGTTGGCTCCAGTCGCTGAGTCCAGGCAGAAGTTTAGAAACATCTTTTTCTTCTTTGATGTTTGGTTTGGTTTTGGCGGGGAGAGTGGAAATAGAGGAAGCATCCTTTCTTCGCTGTGTGACTCTAGTTCAGGGCTTGAGAGTGGGCTCGGCCTGGGGGGCTCCTGGCCCCAGCCTCCTGTGAACACCTACGCATGGCAGAATGGTCTGTGCTGTCCTCCACCAGCAGGTTGGCACAACTAGCCTGCTAGGAGACAGGGTTGTCCCAGTGGTCTTTGCCTTTTGAGTGGGACCAGGAGATTCTCTTGAGTCAGAAATTCTTAAGCGTCTCTGGAACCCCAGACTCTGTAGAAAACCGGATGGAAGCTATGGCCCCTCCCCTACCCAGAAAAACAGCCAACTGTGCACAACAGTGTGGTCTACACTGCAAGCAGATTCGCAGAGCTCTTCAAAGCTGGGCCCTGGATCCCGGGTTAAGAAACCCACCCTCCCCTCCCAGCTGACAGGCTCTGGAACACTGAATGGCTCGCAGCCACGCTCCAGGGCGGGGGGCAGCAGGTGCGTGCCTAAGGACAGGAGCCCCGTCCTGCTCCTCTCTGGACACCCAGCTCCCAACCTGGTGCCTGGTAGAGAAGGGTGGATAACTGTCCCTGATAACCCTGAGATGTGGCCACTGAGTCCCGAGTCCACACAGAGCAGCTCTCAAGTGGCTGAGCAGCCACAACAGCAAATCCCAGACCTAGTGCAGCCAAGGGCCACGGGGATCAGAGAAGTGAGGAGGGTGGACTTCCTGGAGAAGGCAGTATTTGAACTTGGCCATGGAGGAAAGAAAAGGGAAAGCACGTGATGTGGCACAGAGCAGCATTTGTTAGATGGAATTCTCCAGACCGCTGGTGCGCTGCAGGAAGTGAGGCACTCTGTGGCAAGAGAAAAAAGGAGACTGTTTTCTCATCCGTAAAATGGAAGCGATGACAACTATAGCTCTGCCACCTGTCATTTGTATGCCTTTGAGACTTTCATCTGACCTCGCCAGACCTTGGTTTCCTAATATTTCGTGAGCATCAAGTGAGATGTCTGATGGTTGAAAGGTCCCTGAGGAAGGGGAAAGCCCATAGTGGGATTAACCAGAACCCCTGCCCCATTGCTGCCCTGAGGGATCTCCCAGGTTGCAGACAGAGCTGGGGGAGGTTTGAGGAAGGACCAACAAGTGTAATGCTACCCTTGGACTTGGACTTGGACGACTGGGATTCAAATCCCAGCTGGGCCGTTTGACAGCTGTGTGTTTCCAGGCAAGTTCCTCAGCCTCTCTGTGCCTTAGTTTTCTCATGTGGAAAAATGGGAAAGTACTAGTGACTACCTCGTAGGGGTGTGATGAGGATAAAGTGAAATAGTTTAACACAGCATCTACCAGGCGCAAGGACAGCGCTGTGTGTTAGGGTTCAGCCCCAGCAACTGAACGCCTCCGTTTCCCCATCAGTTACACAGATTTTGAACACCGAGTGAGGTCGGGCACACGAGTGAGGCCCAGCGTGTGCGTCCTTCTCAGCCAGCATCAGCTCTTGTTGTTTCCAGTGTGACCGTCACTCCTTTGGAAGAAGTAGCGGTGATTTCCAGAAAGGCTGGAATCCGATTCTTCCGGGACCCTGGCCCGCATCCCAGCTGGCGCTACACACGTTTTCCCAGGCCCTTCTGCATCCTTATCACCCACCTTCCTGCATGCAGGTGATGTCCCCCATTTCATAGATGGGAAGCAAGAGGGCTCAAAGTCACCACCACGGCTCACAGCGGAGCAGACTTTGAACACAACTGTGTGAGGCTCCACGCCCAGCCATGCCCTCAGCCCCGAGCCATGCGCGCGTAGCCTGGGAATGATCCGGCAAAGGTGCCCTCTGTCTGCCAGGGGGAGCCACCAGGGCGCTTTCCGTCTTCTCTCTCCCCTGCAGGCTTTGTCCTGCCCTGGTTGGCCCTCTTCTGACTCAGAGCAACTCTTGGCCTCCCGCCCCAGCCCGTGGCTCCAAATCCCTGTGATCGAGGGCTGTCCTGGCTCCAGACAGAGGCCCAGGTGGGCCATTCCCAACCCCTCTGCCCTCATCTGCTGACGTCAACAGGGAGTGGCTTCTGAGGCACAATCTGGGAAAGTGCCCCAGTGCTCCCATAAATCCAGCTACTTTCAGGCAAAAAGATTGCTGAGGGTGATCAAGGGCATTTGAAACCATAGAGGTCAGCTCCCACCCAGGGCACCACCTGCCGCCCACCCTGACCACAAGCTCAGCGCCCACAGCCTGGCAATACTGGATATTTTACTGGGCCACCAAGCACCCCTGCTCTCCTCTCCTGCTGTGGGTCCTCTTCCATCCTGGTGGTGCCCCTCCCTTGGTGCCCTCCACTGTCCCCCTCCTTCCACACCCATCCAGCCTAGGGCAGTAGAGCCCCTGATGCCCAGGTTTGACTCCTGACTGGCTTACTCTGAGAGACACTGGGAGAGCTCAGTGAATCCTCTCTGAGCCTCAGTTGTCACATCTGTGAAATGGGCATAATAACACTACCTTCCTTATAGAATGTGTGAGAATTAAATCAGATCACCTATCTGAAGGGCTTAGCACTGTTTGTAGCAGCCCCTAGACACAAAATGATGATCATTGTCATTGTTATTATCATCCCCAAATAGTCTCTGTTTTAAAAAACAGCATGCTCTGACCCCATCGTGAGATGGTGCCCAACATAGTCAACGTGCTATCAGAGGAGGCTTCCCAGAGGAGGTGGCTTCGAATTATCCATAAAGATGGGTAGTGGGTATTGGGGTGATGTGAGCCCTGGGGTGCAGGAGCTGTTTCTCATTCTCCACTGTGTCCCCAGCACCTGCTCCCGCACTTGGAGGGTCAAAACTATTGGCAGAATGGAGGGAAGGAGGAAATGGCAGTGGGCGCTCTCTGTCCCTCTCTGCGGGGCGTGGAAGGCCGCAGACTGGGGACAGGACGTCCCGGAGGGGACAGTCGGCTTCAGGCCGCAGAGCCCCGAGCGGCAGTGCCCTGAGCCACTCAGCTCGCCCGGCGCTCTCCTTCACTCGGGACCCCGCGCCACCAGCTCTCAGCTGGGGCGGCCAGAGAGGCCCCGCAGGGGGCTCCCCGAGCCGCATATTTCATGGCGGGGGAGAAAGGGGACCGAGGAGACCGGGCAGCCGCGGGGGGCTCTGGGAACCGGACCCGGTGTGGTGCCGTGAGATGGAACCTCCAGTTAATTTTGTATGAATCCTGCGGCCCTGCCCGAGTCGGGGAAAGACGGGCTGAGAGAAGGACAGGAGGGCAGACAGTTAGGGATGGGGCCCCACGTGGACTGAACACGGTGATGGACAAGATGCCCCTCGGACCCGCCAGGGCCCACATCGCCCATGGGGCCGCCACCCGCTGGGCACGTGGGAGAGCATGAAGGCAGCGAGGGGGGGTCTCCTGTTTGCCACCATGAAACTCTGTCTCCCCAGGGACCCCAGGGAAGCTGAGGCGGACCCAGCTCCAGCAGTGGCCCAGGCAGACACAGAATCCACTCGGGGAATTCACAGCCTGGCCAGAGAGAAAGGGGAACATCTCCCTGCCCCTACCCCCTAACACCTCTTCACTCCCCCACCCCCACCCCCGGTCTTCACGCAAAGCTGCCCCGGGCTCTGTCAGCTGCAAGGCTTGGAGGAGCAGAGCTCACCAGAGTATTGAAGAGGCTGAGGAAATGTAACCACTTCTGAATACCTCCAGGGGCAGAGGAGGGGCCCACATGACACCCTGGGAGGTGTTCTGGCCTCACTGCTATCTCTCAGCAGATCGTGACTTCAGGGAAGATCTTTAGACTCTCCAGACCTCAGTTTTCGCACCTGTAAAATGGGGCTGTGCTACTTCCCTCTCCCACCATTTGGAGACAGTGAGTTGGAAGTACTTTGAAGGTTTTCTACCAAAAAAATCATCATCTTTCAGTATTTACTGAGCATTTCTATCTATTAGGATTCTATTTAGGGCTTTCCCAGTGGCTCAGCCGTGAAAGAAGCCGCCTGCAATGCGCGGGAGACCCGGGTTCGATCCCTGTGTTGGGAAGATCCCCTGGAGGAGGGAACGGCAACCCACTCCCCTTTTCTTGCCTGGAGAATCCCACAGAGGATTCTATTTGATAGAACTGTGTCTCAAACTGGCTTATGCAAAAAAAGGATTTTTTTCTGGCTTGTGTAACTGAGAAGTCCAGGGATTGTCCCGGCCTCAGGCATGGGTGGATCCAGGGCCTCTGATGCTGAGAGGGGCTTGTTCATCCCTCTCCTGCTGTCTTCCGCCTCCACTGTCCTCTGTGTTGTTGGCTTCCTTCTCAGACAGGCCCTCACCCCATCAGGGCTCCAGCAGCCAAAATCACCTCTTTCTCAGGCCCTCCCCCCATCCCCGCTCCATGAAGTATCAGAGCAGACTCCCTCGAGGGCCACCTGGAGCCACTCCGGAACCAGTCCCTGTGGCTGGAGGTGGGAATAGTCTGATTGGTCAGACCTGGTCACATGCTCACCCCAGAAGGGTGCACTCCTACTGTGTGCAGGGGAGGTGTAGAGGAATAGCAGGCATGCTCCACGCCCTGGAGGGTGGGGAGAACAGACAGACTCCAGGAGGCAGCTAAGGAGTGAAGGCAGGACTGGGAGCGCCAAATGGGGAGTGGTCGCAGCCAAACCACACACTGCTAATCATTCCACCAGGGAAGCAGGTGGAAGCTGGCTGCATCCAGGCTGGGGGGCGGGGGTCTCCGGCCAGTGTCCCAGAAGTGAAGGGGCTGACTCAGTGCCATGGCAGGTCCCAGCTCCATTTTCGTCCAGCTGTGGAACACTGTGACAGGAGATAATAACAGGGCCCCTTTCACGGAGCTGCTGGGAGGATCAGAGCGTTGTTGTGCAGTTGCTGAGTTGTGTCCGACTCTTTGCGACCGCATGGACTGCAGCATGCCAGGCCTCCCTATCCTTCACTATCTCCCAGAGTCTACTCAAACTCATGTCCGTTGAGTCAGTGATGCCATCCAGCCACCTCATCCTCGGCCGCCCCCTTCTGCTTTTGCCTCCGGTCCTTCCCAGCATCGGGGTAAAGTGTGTCAAGTGCCGAGTGCCTGGCACACGGCAGGTGTGATCTCAGCGTCAGCCTGGGGCTCTGAGTGACTTTAAGGGAGAGGTCGGGTTCACATGGGTGGAGAAGAGAGAGGCAGCTTTTCTGGGCGGGTAAGGGGCCTAAGCAACATGTGAGTCTGTGGGTTTCCAAAAATGAGCCCTGTATTTGACTTGCAATGCTTCTACCCCCTCCCCTCACTCCCAGCACCATCAGGAAAAACAAATCCCCTCGAAGCACGGTTTTCCATGAAAGTCCGATGAGTCACCTGTAGACGCCTTCCAGAATGCCGCCCGCACATCCTTCTGAATCATCAATGAGATAAACCCACGTGTTTATTAACTGATACGTGGTGCTCTCTGTCTTCCCAGGCTGGGGCAGCAGAGTCGATGCTGGACAGTTGTTCAGGCCCAGGGGAGGCCAGGAGAGTGCAGAACAGTTAGAGAAGGGGCCTGACCTGTCACCCATGGGGGCTCTTGGCTGGGGTGGTGAATGGAGGGGTGGGGGGGTATGAGGGGGCGGGTTTCCAGGAACTGCATGTTCCTTGACCTTGACCAATACCGCTTGGCCTGGCCGGTGCTTCGTAATCAGGCAAAGAGAAGGGGCATGGAGGACACGGGGTAGGGGCAGCATTTCAGGTGGGCCTCCCATCAGGCAGGCCCACCATCCAAAAAGCCTGTGTCCCTAGGCCAGCCAGTGGCTGTAATTTACTGGATGCAGACTTATCAGGGCCAATCATTCTTATTTGGGCTTCCCAGCAGCCCTGTGTGCAGGAAACCACGGCGTACAGAGGAAGGTGGTCCTGATTTGTACTCTGAAGGCACCTTTGGTTTACAGAATGAATGTGCCCTAAACACTAAGCGCCTACTCTGTGCTCAGAAAAGAACAGGAAGGGGAAGAACTCCCCCCGGGGGGCCCTTGAGCCAGGGCCAAAGTTTTCCCGCCTGTAAATGGTGTGATAAGAACAGCCACCTTCCAGAACCAATGGATACAGGTATTATTCAAGACTGTCCAGTTGTTACCCCGCATCTGTTGTACTGAGCAGAGGTGGAAGCTAACACACAGTCATGCACTGAAAAGATGTGCGCTGTGCACCTACCAGGTGCCAGCTTGGGCCACGTGGCTCCTCTAGGTTCTGGCTGCTGCTTGGGCAGTGTCTGTATCACATGGCTGAATGTAAGACAGGTGGGCGGGGCCAGGATGGGGCAGTCTTCCATTCCCTATTGGTCCAGGGTCTGGGATGGAGGAGCCCCTTCCTGACCTCCTGCTCCAGAGCTGCCCAAGGATTTCCTGGAAACGGAGGTGCAGAGCTGGGTTGTTAATCCCCCTGCCTTGAAGACTCTTCCAGTCTAGCTGTGATGGAACTGCCAGCTGAGATTCCAGGTACAGCTGGGATTCCAGGTATAGCTGTGGTCATGAGTACAGCTGTGGTTCTAGTTCCAGCTGAGATTCCAGGTCCAGCTGTGATACAGCTGTGATTCCAGGTACAGTTGTAGTCCCAGGTACAGCGGTGATTCCAGGTTCAACTGAGGTCCCAGGTATAGCTGTGGTTCCAGTTCCAGCTGTGGTTCCAGTTCCAGCTGTGATTTCAGGTACAGTTGTAGTCCCAGGTACAGCTGTGATTCCAGGTAAAGCTGTGGTCCCAAGTATAGCTGTGATTCCATTTCTAAATGTGACTCCAGTTCCAGCTGTGAATCAAGGTACAGCTGTGATTCTTGGTTTAGCTGAGGTCCCAGGTACAGCTGTGGTTCCAGTTCCAACTGTAATCCCAGGTCCAGCTGTGACACATGGCTCAGCTGTGGCCCCAGAGACTCCTTAACGCGTATTGAGCGCTCACAGAGGGCCAGCCCGTCTGTTGAGGCTTCCTGACATTATATTTGTTAATCCTCTCAAACCCATGTGAAGCAGGAACTATTTGCATCCCCAGCTTTCCAAAGAGAAAATTGGGGCTCAGGGCCCCACCGCTAGCAAGGGACCCAGCCAAGATGGGTGCCCAGGCAGGCTGGCACCCGAATGTACCCAGGTAGCCCCCTTTATCTTCTGTCTGCTGTTGAGAAGAACAACTCTACGGCAACAACTCTTTGGACAAAGGCGGGGGCGATCCCTGCCCGGCTGGCGATGAGTGAGGAGAGGCGTCCTTTGAACTGGGTCTCCTCCCAGGCAGGGCTGGGGGGAGTGGAGCACTCAGTGACCAGAGAGGGAGCACGTTCTCAGTGAGAGGTGCTGCTTGAGCCAAGGGCCAGGACATGCCCAGGGAGAGGTGAGGGGCCCATTGCGGCTGGGACCTAGCCTGTGTCTCAGTGGGAGAGGACTCCTGTCCGTGGGCTCATGCTGTGTGTGCAGCCCGTCAGCCTGCTGGTCGTGGTTGCGTCTGTCTGTGCTGTGCTGCCCACGTGCGTGTGAAGCGGGCCATGAGCTCCATGAGAGAGGCCTGAGAACCCCTCCTCTCCAGGGGCCTGGGGAGCCAAAGGCTCGCTCAGGGCAGGGGGACTGAGGTTTGGCTGAGATGGTTCTCACACTGATTTCCCTGGGGTCCCATGGAGGTGCCCCAGGGGACAGGTAGATGCTGAGTGGCTGGGACACTTCCTGCCCCACTGTGTTCCAGAGAAGCTTCTTCTTTTTTTAAAGTCTGTTTTGCATTGTGAAGCATCTAGTAAGCTTTCTTTTAAAAAAAAAAAAGGGGGGGGGAACTTTTTAAAAAGAAAAGAAAAAATTTTGAAAACCTCTAATATTATAGAAAGATACTAAACTGTAGTATCTTAAAGCCTGGATGGGAGCTATGGTTCTATAAATTCTCAGTGCCTTGGTTTTTACATCTGTTAAGTGGAGTGGGTAATCTCCAGCCCCCGGAATCCATACTGGTCTCTGGATTGAATGAGAAAATGCACGGAGAAAGCCTGGCCCACAGTGGGACCTCGGAAGGTTCATCGTGCACCCGCCCCACTGACCACAGTCAGGGCTCCTGTGTGTAGCCCACCCACCTGTGTAAGAAGACTCACAGGGCTGGAAAGCCTGGAGTAGGGGCCAACCTCACTCTGGCCCCTGTTGCCTGAGACAACCAATTGACAAAGCCCCAGTGCCAATGAAGAGAGCAAGTCTAGGGGTCTCAGGCTCTTCCAGGTCCTTGGAACCACCACCTACCCCCAGTGGTGCAGACGTCACACTGGCCAAAGGCTGAGTAGCTCAGAGCCAGTCCTCAGATCCCTCTTCCTTTGACAGACTGTAACAGCACATCCTTAGGGTGTGACTGAGGCCCACCACAGCCCTGGGGGGGCAGCACCCTTGGCCCTGCACCAAGCCCTCACCCAGCGTCTCCACCAGGCAGTCTCAGAGTCCTGCTCACACTGGCTCCCAAAGGTCTGTGGGCGGTCCTGGGCAGTCTGCCTCTGGCTTCAGAAGCCCAGAGCCCTGGACACCAGGCTCTGGTTACTTTGCCTTCCTGAGCCTCAGTTTCCTCGTCTGTCCAGTGGGCTGAGGGACGAGAGATGCTGCTCAGCAACCACAGGCTGGACTATCTTAGCGTTAGGGCACTGTCAGTTGCCCACCCGGCCTGGGTCCCACAAAATTCAAGAGGTCTAAGGCCACCTGTCCCTCTAGGCCTGCCTGTCACAGGAGAGGCCTCATGGGGCAGGTGAGTTACTTACACAGCCTCTCCTTTACCCCCACAATGATTATCTTACTCCTCCTGGCACAGTGCAGGCCCTGCTGTGGTTTCAGATCCGTAGTTATTTATAGTCAGTGGAAATTAGGGCCTCCACCGATGGTTCTCTCATACCCACTTGCCAGCATCAGCCTCCACCCCACAGGGAGGCCCCTTACAAATTTCTGTGGTCCCAGAAAATGTTCCAAGGGACCGTTTCTGAGCAGAGAAGATTCTGCTCGTTCTCTAGGATAACTTTGGACAAGATGCCAGAGAACTGAGAAGCAGAAGTGAACCCTTCCAGCGGGGGGGATCTTGGAGGGCTGCATGGAGGAGGTGGTGTTTGAGCCAGACGTTGAGGGGTAAGCAAGGTGTGCAGTGGAGAAGGACACTCCATGTGGAAGGAAAAGTGTGGACCGAGGCACAGAGGCAGTGAAGAAGGCTATGTAAAAGGAAGAGCCAATTACTCTGTTTTGGTTGGGGCTTAGAGGAGGGAACCACAGCAGCAGCGACAATAATTAAGAGGAGGAGAGCAGTGTCGATGCTTAGACATTCTTCCAAGAGCTTCGCATGCGTCGTCACCTCATTTGATCCTCCCAGCAACCCTACAGAGTAGGCGCTAGTAGTAGTCCCATTTTCATAAGACACTGAAGCACAGAGACATCAAATCACTTGCCCATGGTCACGCAGCTAATGAATGGAGGGACCCAAAGCAGCCATCAGAGTCAAGCCCAGGCAGGCAATTCCAGAGTCGGTGCCAGGACTCCAAATATTCAGCCACAACCTCTGTGCTTAAATGAAGAGGCAGGAGGGAGTCCCTGACGGTCCTCAAGCAGAGGAACAGTGCAGCTGGGACAGCTGGCAGCCGTGGGTTTGGGGTGGATGGGGAGATACCCCATGAAATAAAGCCAGCGGGGAGGGAGGGAAAGGCATCCGAAAGAGAGGTGACGGCTGGACTCGGCCGGGAGTGGTGACAGAGGAGGGCCCAGCCTGCGCTAGACAGTCAAGGGCGAGAGAGGGTCGTGCAGACTCGCTTTTCAAGACAGAGCTGGCCGCTTGTGGTGGAGATGGGCCAGCGAGGAGAGGAACAGGCTGTGGTGAAATGAGAGGTTTCTGCTGGGCCCTGAGGGATGGGACGGCAGGCCTGGAGGTGGAGCAGCTAGATGACAAAGATGCCTACAGAGAAGCCTGGGACTACAGAGACGTCTGGGACTCTGCTAAGAAGTCCCAAACCTGCATGGGGGAGGGGGGCAGAGGTCTGGGCCTGTGCTGTTCACCGCTGTATTCTAGTGCCCGGAGCAGTGCTGGGCATAGACTACACCCCATGAGCATGCAGGGATGAACCCACCTGGGGCGCTCATCAAGTGCAGCTCCAGCTGGTAAGGGAGCAGGCAAGCAGCAAAGCAGGAGGAGTCAGGGAGGTAGGAGGAGACAATCACCTGCCAACAGGGTGTGATCAAGGTGTCTGACACTGGACAGGCAATCAGACATAAGAGCTGCCAGGAAGGGTCCGAAGAGGACAGTGAAGGAGTAACAGGCCCGGGGACAGGCTGCTTCCTGAGCTCTTGGGAAACCTCTGCTGGACAAAACAGCAGGATGGTGTGTTCCCTGGGGCTGCCCCCACACACACCAGCTCAATCAGGTCAGGGTGGTTGGGACAAGAGCCGGAGGGACTCTCAGACTCGTGGGGACCACAGGTCTGGAGTGGCTCTCAGGGGCCATCTCATCCAGCAATCCCAGAATGCACTGAGGCCCAGGAGGGAAGGGACCTGCCCAGGACCAGGGCATCCCTGCACGCGGCAGACGTTCCTCTTCCCCGCCCCCTGCCTCGTGCAGGCTCCCCACCTCCCCACGCAACCTCAGCGCTCATCCACCCCCGCCCTGCTGCACGAATGTGCCCATTTCCAGGGTCTGCCATAACCAAGGACCACAAACTGAGTGGCTTAAACAACAGAACCTTTCTGGAGGCTGGAAGTCTCTGAGCTGGTTCCTTCTGAGGCCTGTGAGGGGAGGATGTGTCCCAGGTCTCTCTCCTTCACTTTGTCAGTGAAGAAGATATGACAGTTGTAAATATCTATGCACCCAACATAAGAGAGCCTCAATCCATAAGGCGAATGGTAGCAGACATAGAAGGGGATATTGACGGTAACACAAGAAGAGTGGGGGACTTGAACATCCCACTTCCGCCAGCGGACAGATCATCCAGGTAGAAAATTAATAAGGAAGCACAAGCTTTAAATGACACAGTAGACCAGTCGGGCCTAGTTGATATTTACCTTGTAGGTGGCCATCCTCTCCGTATCTTCACACCGTCTTCCTCCTGTGTGTATGTGTCTCTGATTGCAGATTTCCTCCACGTAAGGACACAGGTCATCCTCAAATAGGGCCCACCCTCAAGACCTCATCCTAACTTAGCAACTGCTCACCTCGGTGGTAGCTCTATATAGTCACATCCTGAGTTTTCAGGCCTTATGACTTCAGCATATGGACTAGGGCAGGGGCATAATCCACCCAGAACATTCTCACTTGAGACGATCCTTTCTGTGCTTGAAGCCCCAGTTTCTCTCCTGTAAAGTGAGGATACACAGGGGGACAGATGAGGACTGTGGCGAGAGCTGACGAGCTCTCTTCCGTGTGGATGTATGCGTCTCCCAGCGCCCATCACAGCGGGCGTTAGGAAGCAGTGATGCAGCCTCTGCGTTAAGCAGCGGGCGTCCTGGGTCTGATCCCAGCTGTGCCACTTACTTCCTCGCTGTGTTGTGCCAAGCAAATGACTTCACCTCTCAGAACCTGTTTACTCATCTGTGAAATAGTACTTGTTCGTGATCCGCGGTAAGGAATAAATGAGCTGGTGTAAGAACTCACAGCTCAGTACAGGAAGCCTGCAGGGAACGGAAACTGTCGTTACTCTTATTACTATCATCACTATCATCATCATTATTTACATATTATAGGTTTAAGATGCTGAGGCACAGAGAGGGAAAGAGCTTGCCCCAAACTCACACAGCCTCTGGCACAAAACCAAGTGAGAACTCTGTTCTCCTGACCCAAAGTCCCAGGTTTTTTTTTTCTTCTTAACTGTTTCCCTGTGTGATGTTAAGTAATTCCTAAATGCCTAACATTAGGAGAGCAATTAAGCCGCCTTCAGCTTCTCCACATGCCTGATGGAACATCGTGGGAAATTGTTGTTGCAAAGAACATGAAGCAACGTGTATGGGGCTCGGGATGCGGTGCAGTGTGAAAAAGCAGTGTTCAGCATGGTACGTGGCAGTAACTCCATAGAAACAGATGGGAGGCAAGTGCCAGTGTGGGGTTATGGGTAAGATTCAGGGTGACGGTTTTTCTCTCCACTTGTCCTTCTGCGTTGGTGGGGACGTTGTCCTAAGGCGGGTCAGCTAAGGCGCATTGGTGATGAGCAACAGGAGCGGTGGGGCAGATCCGAGGGTAGAATGGGCACGGTGCCCCCAGGTCAGACCAGAGGCTGGAAAACCGAGCTCAGTCTTCCAGAGGGAAATTGGGATGTGCGGGGCTGAGTGGCAGGACTGACAGAATAGATGCCCCTTGAGGGCACGCAGGATGGGAGAAAGCCACTCCGCTGTTTCGGGTCCTTGTGTTGCTCCCGATTTCAGGCAGCGCCGGGCTGGTGAATGTTGAGCACACAGCTCTCTGGGTGGGTAGGGAGTCCTCGTTTGTGGCGTATGCTGATTTCCGTGGCATAAGTGTTCCTACAGCGTCTCTAACACGACGGCATGAAATGTGAGATGGGGGGACGATGCACAGCCCACACCACTATATGGCGTTTCTGGCAGGTAGACTCGGTGCCCTCCAGTGAACAGAGCATAGTGACAGGCAGTGAAATAGTTAGGAAGGGACAAGCAGGGGCCGCTTGTTCCCTTTTTAAATATAATTTATAGAAATTGTAAGTCTGTATCATTTAATTCTCATGACGGCTGCATCTAACAACCAGCTCACAAAAATGCCTGAATACTTAGCAACAGGGTCTCACAAGAAGATGTGAGCTGATTCCACTGCATTGCTGACCCCAGGTCCAAGAAGAGAGCATGTGAATGGCCTGGCCTGGTTACATGCCCACCTTAGGCCAGGAAGTGGGGGTGTCTTGATGGACAGCCACCAAGACTCCTTTCAGTGGGGGTGAAATAACTTCCCAGAAGGAAAGAAGAATGTCACCAGATGGCCACGACCCGGCACCTGCTTTTGTTTTGCTTTTGATAAATTTATGTTGTTTGTTTGTTTTTCATCTTATGATATCTTCCCATTCCTACTTTTTAAATGTCATCATTGCTTAAAGTCCCAGAGTCTTTAAAGAGAAAGTGAAAATGCTAGTCACTCGTGTCTGACTCTTGTGACCCATGGATTGTAGCCCGCCAGGCTCCTCCGTCCATGTGGTTTCCCAGGCAAAAATACCAGAGTGGGCTCCCATTCCCTTCTCCAAGCGATCCTCCCAACCCAGGGATCGAACCTGCGTCTCCTACATTGAAAGCAGATTCTTTACCATCTGAGCACCAGGGAAACCCTTTAAAGAGAATCCAGGGCTTAATTCTGAGAGCAGTGAATGAAAACCCCTGTATAGGGGCTTAAAACAGTTACACCATGTACACCCTGCCCCAGCTGGCCCGTACCTTCTCCAGGGAGGGAGGGAAATGAACTCAACTCCCTGTCACCCTGCTGAGCCCACCGTAGAGATTCTCCCAAGAGGACAGACATCCCAGTGGGAGAGTATCTCAGGGCAGAGTCTCCCCAAGCAGCCTGGCAGGTAGAAGAGGCTGCATGGGCCCCTCAGGAGTCTGAAGTGGCCGCCTATGAATTGCTTGCCAAGATTGGCTAAGGGTGAGTTCTGGTAGGACTCCAGCTCTCTGGAGTTTTCTGATCCCCTACTCCTTGGAAGAAAAGTTACGACCAACCTAGATAGCATATTCAAAAGCAGAGACATTACTTTGCCAACAAAGGTCCGTCTAGTCAAGGCTATGGTTTTTCCAGTGGTCATGTATGGATGTGAGAGTTGGACTGTGAAGAAACCTGAGTGCCAAAGAATTGATTCTTTTGAACTGTGGTGTTGGAGAAGACTCTTGAGAGTCCCTTGGACTGTAAGGAGATCCAACCGGTCCATTCTAAAGGAGATCAGCCCTGGGTGTTCTTTGGAGGGAATGACGCTGAAGCTGAAACTCCAGTACTTTGGCCACCTCATGTGAAGAGTTGACTCATTGGAAAAGACCCTGATGCTGGGAGGGATTGGGGGCAGGAGGAGAAGGGGACGACCCAGGATGAGATGGCTGGAAGGCATCATGGACTCAATGGACGTGAGTTTGAGTGAACTCCGGGAGTTGGTGATGGACAGGGAGGCCTGGTGTGCTGCGATTCATGGGATCTCAGAGTCGGACACGACTGAGCGACTGAACTGAACTGACTGATGTCCATCTCTGGCTTTCCAGGTGGCTCACTGGTAAAGAATCCACCTGCGAATGCAGAGACACAGGAGACGAGGGTTTGATCCCTGGTTTGGGAAGATCCCCTGTAGGAGGAAATGACAACCCATTCCAATATTCTTACTTGGGAAATCCGATGGACTGAGGAGCCTGGTGGGCTCCAGTCCATGGGGTTACAAAGAGTCAGACACAGTTTAGCGACTAACCAACAACAGTGTGGTTGCTTTACAATGTTGCATTCATTTCTACCTTCCTGCAAAGTAAATCCACTACACATACATATATCCTCTCATTTTGGGATTTCCTTCCTGTTTGGGTCAATGCAGAGCACTGAGTAGGGCTCTCTACTATATACAGTAGGGAATGCTGTGTACAGAGCTGTGCAGCAGGTTCTCATTAGTTATCTAGACTTTTGGATTTTGTGCTTCCTGAGAACAAGGGCAGTCTCCTATGCCTCTGAAAACTTAGCACCTAACAAGGATTCTACATAAATGAAAATATGAGTGATGATGATATGTGTGGGCATGCTGAGGGCTCCCTAGTCCACTTGCCCCAAACAGAACCCGCAGCCCGCTCAGCTTAGGACCTAGGGGGAGGGGACCGGCCCAAGAGGGGCTGCGATCTAACAGAGACACACACCCTGCTGCCCCCTTGCCAGCCTCAAGGACATGTGAGCTGGCATGAAGCCGCCAGCATCCTCTTGAAGTCCTGGGAGATCTAATTACCCAGACAAGGAGAAAGTGTTGAGTGAGTGAACGCCGGGGTTTGGAATAATCCATTTTCTGACTGCCGCAGTTAATATGAGGCCAGGCTGCAAAACTGTCCCTCTGATGTTCTGACAACGGGCGCCCGGGAAAGCTGGCTGTTTGATCTGGAACTGCCAGCTTCTCTGTCTCCCCCAGAGGTTTCCTAAATTGTCCAAACAATTACCATCTTGGGGAGCCAGCCGTGTTTCCGGCCTCTGCACAGTAGCAAAGAAAATCCAGCCGCCATGTGGGAGGCTGATGGAGACCACCCATGGGGCTGCAGTGAGTCCCAGCTCCAAGGTTTAATTCTGAGCAGTGGAGAGTGGTTGAGGGGGACTTGCGATTTATGTATGGTATCTCTTTTCAGTATTATCCCCGTTTCACAGAGGAAGACACTGAGACACAGTGTCAAGGCCAAGGTCACTCACCAACAGGTTGCAGAAGTAACATCTGAACCCAAGCCAGCCTGGCCCAAGTCCCCACTCTCCAGTGTGTTCTAGATGCCGGCAAATCTTAGATGTTATTTCCTCTCCCTGTTTTGTGTATTTAAATTTCAGAGTCCTTCATGAGATGTCTTGAAGTTTTGTCCCTGAAAAGTGCACGGAATGATGATTTCATGCTAACGTATTTCTTGGTTAATGGATATCTTTACCTTTTGCTGTAAATATCTAAGAAAGAATTGCCTCCAGTATATGCAGGGCCAAGCATACAGGGTTTAAGGGTGTCGGCCAACTCCTTTTGTAGAAAAGCCTAAAGTGAAACAAAAGGCAAGAAGGTCGCAAGCACCTACTAAGTGCCAGGCCTTGGAACCGTTCCTTCATTAGTTCATCGATTCATGCAGTAGATGGTCCTTGAGCACCTGTCATGGGCTAGACATAGTTCTAGGCCCCGGGGATAGATACAACAGTGAACGGAATAAAGAATGTCACCGCTCTTATGGGGCTTGTGTTTGAGTGTGGGTGGCAAGAAAAAAGCTAAGAAAACGGAGAAATAATTGAGACTGTCTATTGTCATTACGGCTCTGGGGGAAATAAGCAAGGGCCGGGGGAGAAAGAACGAAACAGTCATTGGAGGTCCTGAGATCAGGAGGCGCAGAGGACCTGTCGAATGAGAGGGAGCCTGTGCCGTGGAATGAGGGGGAGGCGTGGACAAAGGCTTGGAGGCGGGGCCTGAGGGGAAGTCAGCAGGGGCTGGACGACCAGGGGGGCACCAGGAGAACTGTGGGGTCTCCTCCCTAGTGGGGTGGGTGCTGGAGAGCTGAGAACAGGCGAGGGACGTAGTATGTTATCGCGTCCATTCTCACCACGCCCTGCAGAGCAGGGGCCAAATCTGAACTCCAGCAGGTGAGGAGACACCAGGGCACTGGCTGGGTATGGCTCAGCCAGTGAGGAGGTGACAGGGCCGCTTTTTGAACCTGGACCTGGGTGAGGATCTCGGTATCACCCAGCCAACCAGGGGTCAGCATGGCTGGAAGCCCAGCCCCCGTCTCCTAGCACGGTACTCCATCCCCCAGAGGTCTTGCTGCTTTGTTCTGTTCCTTATGGCTTTGTTGCTGAGCCTCAGGCTGAACAGAACTTAATGATGTGTGATTTGAGGGTTCATCCGGAACATTTTGTTTCTCCATATAATTGCGAGCCGAGGCAGAGATGTGTGTTGCTGGTTGCTAGGCAACCAGGTGTGACCCAGTGAGTGCTGGGGGTGATGATTCTTCCCAGACAGAGGTGGCAGGTCCACCTACCTGCCCCTTTCTGCAGCCCCCCCTAAATCCAGACCCTCTCAGCCAAGCAAGTGAACCCCTGGGACTCAATGATGAGGGGGACGGAATGCAAAGTGTAAACAGGAGAGGGTGATGATTCCAAACAAACATTGAATGGGTTCAGGCCTAAAGGAAAACTAAAGTGGAGGACCTATCCCAATGTGCAGGAAGGGCCCTTTATGACAGTAATAATAGCCCTTACTGTTACTGTGTACCAACCCTGTTCTAAGCACATTAGTGTAGTCTTGGTCACTCGGCTGTGTCTGACTCTTTGTGACCCCGTGGACTGTAGCCCACTGGGCTCCTCTGTCCATGGAGTTCTCCAGGCAAGAATACTGGAGTGCGTTGCCAGTCCCTTCTCCGTTCCTGCCATTCTTCCTTCTCTGAGCATGTTGTTGCTGCTGTTCAGTCGCTCAGTCGTGGCCGACTCTTTGTGACCCCGTGGACTGCAGCACGCCAGGCCTCCCTGTCCATCACCAGCTCCCAGAGCTTGCTCAAACTCACGTCCATCCAGCCATCTCATGCTCTGTCGTCCCCTTCTCCTCCTGCCTTCAGTCTTCCTCAGCATCAGGGTCTTTCTAATGAGTCGGCTTTTTGCATGAGGTGGCCAAAGTATTGGAGCCTCAGCTTCAACATCAGCCCTTCCAATGAATGTTCAGGATTGATTTCCTTTAGGATTGACTGGTTTGATCTCCTTGCAGTTCCATGGATCTCTTAAGAGTCTTCTCCAACACCACAGTTCAAAACTATCAATACTTTGGCACTCAGCCTTCTTTATGGTCCAATTCTCACATCCATACATGACCACTGGAAAAACCATAGCTTTGACTAGATGGACCTTTGTTGGCAAAGTAATGTCTCTACTTTTTAATATGCTGTCTAGGTTTGTTATAGTTTTTCTTCCAAGGAGCAAGCATCTTTTGATTTCATGGCTGCAGTAACCATCTGCAGTGATTTTGGAACACAAGAAAATAAAGTCTCTCACTGTTTCCATTGTTTCCCCATCTATTTGCCAAGAAGTCATGGGACCAGATGCCATGATCTTAGTTTTTAGAATGTTGAGTTTTAAGCCAGCTTTTTCACTCTCCTCTTTTCACTTTCATTAAGAGGCTCTTTAGTTCCTCTTTGCTTTCTGCCATGAGGGTGTATCATCTGCATATCTGAGGTTATGGATATTTCTCCCTGCAATCTTGATTCCAGCTTGTGCTTTATCCAGCTCGGCATCTCACATGATGTGCTCTGCATAGAACTTAAATAACCAGAGTGGCAATATACAACCTTGACATAAGCGCATTAACAAGTATCGACTCACTGTATCTTCACGGCAAGCCTAGGAGGGAGGTACTGTCAAATTCCCATTTTAGAGACAGGAAAACTGAAGCACCTGGGGGTTATGGCCAACCTGTAAGTGGCAGAACCCCTTCATGGATCAGTGCAAAGAGATGACTTGTTGGAAAAGACCCTGATGCTGGGAAAGATTGAAGGCTAGAGGAGAAGAGGGCGGCAGAGGATAAGTTGGTTAGATAGCATCACCAACTCAATGGCAAACTCCGGGAGATAGTGAAGGACGGAGGAGCCCGGCATGCTGCATCTGTGGGGTCGCAAAGAGTCGGACATGACTTCGCATGACTCAACAACAACAAAAAGGGGCAGAAGCAGGTGGTCTGGCCCCAAGTCCAGCACCAAAACAAATGGGTGGACCTGAGACCTGATTGGGGGTCAGCAAGGAGAAATGGAACAAGGAGAGATTTACTCAAAACCTGGAGTTGAATCAATTCAGTTCTTATCGTGGCCCTACTGTGCACTGGACACTTTGCCTTATACAGAAATGAGGTGAAGAACTGGAGGAAGGGAGTGGAGGAGCCATCGGACTGTTTACTAGGGCGTGGTGGCTACTGTGAGAGAAGAGAAAGATGCTGGGAGAGGATGGTGTTGAGGCAGACCCCAGAAGAAAGGAGACAGACCCAGACCCGGAAAAGGAACCAAAGTTGGAAGGAGAGGCATTCAAGGTGGTATTTTATCACCTGGGATTAGAATGAATTTTTTAGACATCTGTCTCCACCCCAGACTGCAAGCTCCTCAAAGCAGGAATAACATGCGTTAAGGGAATTAATAACCTAGGAGGGATTGTGAATTTCACATACCTTGGACTGGACTTACTTCTCATAGGAAAGCAGGACTGTATCAGCACCTGCAGAATTTGAAGTGGAGGGGAAGGGTTCATCTCCGTGTCCTTAGGAGACAGTACATATCTGCCATTTTGGATGCAGCAATCGTGAAATGTTCATTTAACAAATATGTGAACAGAGAAGAAAAGGGAATCAAAGGATGAATGGGTTAGTGAGTGAGAGAAAGGGATTGGTTTTAACTGTTGAAGAGGGAATATTAGACACTGTTGAGCATTTAGAGCCAGTGCTCTTCCCAAAGTGGGGACATACGGGTCTGAGGGGCACTTAGGAGAGATCAGAGCATCATTCACTGTGAGTCAGAGGATGACAGTTCGGGAAGGGAGATCCACTAAGCAGCCATTGCAGGGACAGCCAAATGAGAGATGTGAGGACCCCAAACTCAGATGAAGATCTCAGGCCTGAAGAAGAAAGGTCAGATCCAGGAAATCCCAGGGCAGCTGGCCAGTATGGTCAGAAGGGGGAATAGATTTCAAGGAAATGAAGAGCTTGGTCTTAGACCTCCCAAGTTGGAGATGCATTAATAAATAAGACATCCAGGTGTGGCTACCTTGTGGGCCTCTTGACATCCTGAGCCAGGGGTTGAAAGAGAAAGAGGACAGGACAGCAAATTCCTGAAACACAAGCCCCCACTTCCAGACCCAAATCTGGGACAGACATCACTAATCAATCCCGATACACAGACTCTTCAAACTCAACTCCAGGTAGCCCTTGCTAATAAATCACAGTTGACTTGCAAGATGAAATTAATTTGTGGCTCCTGTCCGAGAGGCGGCAAGGATAGCCCTCAGATTTGACTATTCTCTGAAAGCCCAATTAGAAGAGGGAAAGGGGTAATGAGGGAGCAGTGAGGCCTGAAAGTTAAGGTCAGATATCAGCCACCCGAGGTCTAGGTAAGAATCATGACATTTTCCCTCTGTAAGAAAGACTTTGAAGGCTTACAGAGTTTAAACACTTAAACTCTCGAAGAGGTTTTTGTTTTTAAGGAACTTTGTTTTGTTTTTTTGTATTTAGTTATTTTTAATTGATTGATGATTGCATTACAAAATTGGTTTGATTTCTTCCACATATCAATTATAAATTAACCATAGGTGTCCCCTATGTCCCCTCCCCCTTGAACATCCCTCCCACGCCACTAGGCTGTTACAGTGCCCCGGTTTGAGTTCCCTGAGTCACACAGCAGATTTCCGTTGACGATCTATTTTGCATATGGTAGCGTGTATGCTTCCACGGTACTCTCTCCATTCCTCTCACCCTCCCCTTCCTCTTCCCCACCCTTGTCCATAAACCTGTTCTCTATGTCTGTATCTCCACTGCTGCCCTGCAAATAGGCTCATCAGTACTATCTTTCTAGATTCCACATACATGCATTAGTATACGATATTTGTCTTCCTCTTTCTGACCTAGCTCAGCCTGCATAATAGGCTCTGGCTTTACCTACCTCACTAGAATTGACTCCGGTGCATTCCTTTTATGGCTGAGTGGTGTTGCCTTGTATACGTGTGCCATAGTTCCTTCATCCGTCCATCTGTCGATGGGCATCTAGGTTGCTTCCGTGTCCTAGCTGCTGTAACTAGAACTGCAGCAAATGATGGGTCTTCTTCAGTTTGGGCTTCCTCACAGTGTATGCCTAGAAGTGGGATTGCTGGGTTGAATGGTGGTTTCGCAAAGAGTCAGACACGGCTGGGCGACTGAACAGCAACATTTTCTTGTTGTTCCTAGTTTTTTAAAGAATCTCCATGCTGTCTTCCATAGTGGTTATATCGATTTACATCCCCACCATCAGTGCAGGAGGGTTCCCTTTTCTCCACTTCCTCTCCAGAACTTGTTGTTTGTGGATTTTTTGATGATGACCATTCTGACCAGTGTGACGTGATATCTCACTGTAGTTTGATTTGCATTTCTCTAATAATGAGCGATATTGAGCATCTTTTCATGTGTTTATTAGCCATCTGTATTAAAGGAACTCTTTTTTTAAGCAAAATCACCCAGCTATTGGGCTTCCCAGGTGGCGCTAGTGGTAAAGAACCCACCTGCTAATGCAGGGGACTTAAGAGACATGGGTTCGATCCCTGGGTTGGGAAGATCTCCTGAACGGGGGCATGGCAACCCACTCCAGTAGTCTTACCTGAAGAATCCCATGGACAGAGGAGCTTAGCAGGCTGTAGTCCTTGGGTCACAGAGTTGGATATGATTGAAACAACTTAGCACGCATGCACACACCCAGCTATTATTATTCATTTGTCCCAAGTAGTGAAAATGCATCCATTCTTATGAAGAATAATATTCTGAAGGTACAGTTTGACAACTTTCCTGAGAAGCCTGACTAGTCTCAACTGACTTCAGTTTTATTGTTTGGTAAATGTCCTAAGGAACATACTTTTCTCCTACTGTGGACTCTGTAGCCTGCCAGCCTTTCATGCCACGCCTGTTTCATGAGCACCTACTATGTGTTGGGCTCTATCCGAGGTAACAGGACAGCCTTCACCATGGAGCTCCCAGCAATTTAGGCAAGAGCCAGCCTCAGAGCCAGCTATGGTCTCACCAGTGACCAGCCCTGGGGACCCTTCCTCTTTCACAGCCAGCTTAACAGCTAGAAAAAGAGTGTGTTCTGTCATCTTGCAAGAAAGCATTGCAGTCAGCCCACCAGCATGCCTGGTCCTGACCTGGCCGGAGCAGGGGCATGGCTGGTCAGCAGAGCAACTGCCCCTTCTCCCCCAGACGAGGGTGGACTCACCCCCCAGCAGCACGGGCACAGCAGGGCTGGCCGAGGACCTGGCCGCCCTCAAACATCACAGGAATGAGGTTCGCAAAAGCAGACACAAGTGACTTCTCCCAGGCTTAGGGTTAGCACAACTGCAGAAAGGCTTGCTGAAGGAAGCACACGCTCCCGAAACAACACACTCCTAAATAAGAACACACTTCAGAGAGATCATGGCGCATGTCTGGAGAGAAACTTCACTGGGTTTTGCCAGGAATCAGTAAATGGTGTGACGATCACCACGGCTGCTCCAGTTGGAGTCACTGAGTGTGTATTCACAGCTGTCCCCTTGCTCTCAGTATTAGCTTGAGCCTTGGTCAGCCCAGCATGGGCTTTCCTAGTAGCTCAGACGGTAAAGAATCTGCCTGCAATGCGGGAGACCCAGGTTCAATCCCTGGGTCAGAAAGGTCCTCTGGAGAAGGGAATGGCAACCCACTCCAGTATTCTTGCCTGGAGAATCCCATGGACAGAGGAGCCTGATGGGCCACAATCCATGGGATCACAAAGTCAGACACAACCGAGCAACTAACACTTGGTCAGTCCAGAATCTTTATCCAGCTCGAGGCTGCACCCGGCACCACACCAGTCCCCTGAGCAAAGGGACAAGAAGTACCCGGCCCCTGAAACAACAGTGACGCTGACCCTTCTTCTGTTGCACGGGCAATGACAGAGGTGGCCTTTGTCAAGTTACTGGAGAGACACACAGAACACGTAAAGTATAAAAGAATGCCCGACAGTGTGTGGGGAGGCAACAACATCAGTGATAGGTTCCTGGTGCAAACGCTCAGCCTGTCCTGAAAGAGCCTGTGTCACAGAGCGACAGGGGCGTGGGGTCTTGGCGTCTCGAGACTGGGGTTCTAGTCCTGCTTGTGCCTCTGATGGCTGCATGCCCTCAGTCAGGTCTCTCCAGCTCCCTCCTCCACGCGGTGTCACAAGGCTATCAGCTTCTGCAGCTGAAGTCCTTTAACCCGTACACACGTGTGTGTGTGTGTGTATGTGTGTGTTCAGTCGTGTCTGACTGTAGGCCAGAACTGTAGCCCGCCAGGCTCCTCTGTCCGTGGAATTTTCCAGGCAAGAATACTGGAGTGGGCTGCCATTTCCTACCCCAGAGGATCTTCCCGACCCAGGGACCAGGCCCATGTCTCCGGTGCCTCCGGCATTGGCAGGCAGGTTCTTTACCACTGTGCCACCAGTGCCTACTCTATGCCAAGTACTGTGGGCCAGGCATTGCCTTAGCTAGCCCTCTCCTCAGGTCTCTGGCGGCCTGCGGGATCTCCCTATTTTATAGCCCAAGTGGCCCAGAGAAGGTGAGTGACTTGTCCCAGGTCACACAGCTACGGAAAGTGGAACAGCTGGAGTTATTAGTCACTGGAGGCCGTGACCACACAACCCAGTGCCCAGAGGATCAAAATGAACAAGTGCATGTCTCACCCGCTGCAGGAAGAGCTTGAGTCCATGTGTGGCAAGAGCATTGCACGGTTAGATGTCCAAGTGAGTGTAGAAAAGCCCAGGAGGGTGGGAGTGCCGTTCCTGCTAGTGTGTGACTGGTGCTTGCTGAGAGGCCGGTGCGGGCGGGTGGCCGGCCACCGTTCAGTGGGCGAAGGACCAACAAGCAAGTGAAGGAAGGAGTCAGGCCACACACGCTAGTTCAGGACGGGACTCGGGCCTGCTTCCCTGGGGTGCTTTCCCGCTCTGCCGCTTCCTAGCTGTGTGTGAGACGGGATGATAATAGTGTCCCCTTCAAGGGGCCATGCTGGGGATTAAGTGAGTCTGTACACGTGAACGCCGTTAGCCTAGAACCTGGCGTGGAGTAAGCAGCAAGTGTTGCCTGCGAGAGTGGCGAGGACCAGTGGTTTAGCCAGAGGGTTTCGTGTCTGTGTTGTTATTTAGCATTAGAGCTGCTGCTCTGTGCTGTTTGCTCTCTGCTGGTACCAAGTGTGGGTCCAGCCTGGGGCCCGCCCTCCCCCCTCCCCCCTCCCCCCTCCCCCCTTTCCCCCGCTCCCCCCCCACCTCCTCCCGCCTCTGTCTTTCCTCCTCCACAGGCACATGGTGAGTGGTTCCTGCCTGCCAGCCACAACCAAGGACACAAAATGAAATGACGCAGATCTTGCCTTTCAGGAGCTCAAAATTAAGTAATCCCAGGAGTCAGTTGAAATATCACTTAATAACTTCCGTAAGGGGGGGAGGGGGGAGGGTGATGAGGGAGGTAAGCTGCATGGAAGGGCCATTGGATGAGAGTAAGGCCAGCCAGGGGCGGCTTCCTGAGGAAGGTGCTGTGACCCGTCCCGGGAGGGTGAGACCGGAAAGGCAGCCAGGCATGCAGACGGCCAGGCTGAGGGAGCGCAGGCACGCTGGAGGCAGCAAGACGAGATGAGAGGCTTGCCGTCAAAGTGGCCTCCTCGGTGGGCTGCCCTGTAGCTGTCCTGCCCCCTCACACAGGGCAGGCTCGCCCCCTCCGACAGTGGGCAGCACCTCCGCTGGGTGCGGGCCACAAGCTCACCCGGCAGGCTTAGAAGGCCCCTCACGGAAGCTTAATGGCTTTATGAATGAATGACACAAATACGGGAGAAGTGGATCTTAGAATTTCTGAGCAACAAGGGCCCTCAGAGGACTAGTCCAAGCTCCTCGGTCGAGAGGAAGGAGGGGCCCAGCGGGGTCACAGGGCCCGTGAGTGATTAGAGGAAGATCAAGAGGGGACGCCAGGCCCCAGCCTCACACACTCACTCCTCACGACCTGTTTTTGTGTGTGTATTCATTGCTCAGTCGGGTCCGACTCGTTACGACTCCGTTCACTGTAGCCCGCCTGGCTCCTCTGTCCATGGGGATTCTCCAGGCAAGGATACTGGAGTGGGTTGCCACGCCCTCCTGCAGGGGATCTTCCCAACCCAGGGACCAAACCCAAGTCTCCCGCTTCACAGGTGGATTCTTTGCCATCTGAGCCACCAGGGAAAGTTTTTAGTTTGGGTTCCCTGAAAACAGAGTGTGAGCCAAGGCGGGGGTGCAGGTGGTCTGTTTGGGAGTCATCTCGGGAGTGAGAGAGCAAGAGAAGAAAGCAGGGAAGAGAGGAATGCCACTGGGGGTGTGCTGGTGACTGGTTACGCTGCAGGGGACCAGGGTACAGCCCGCTTGACCTTGGCAGGGAGCATGTGGGAAGCATCTGAGAATTGTCCCTCCAAGGGTACAGGGCCGGAGCGTCTATCCTGACTCCCAGCTCCCGCTGGGTGTGGTCAGGGATAATTCTCGGCACTTCTGGGCCCCCTGCTCAGTGGCACCTGATGAACCCCCAGCTGCAGGAAGAGCCCTGAAGCTGAAGACAGATTTGGAGGACACGTGATGGGTGTGGCCAGCGTGCTCCAGAGCTGCCCGCCACGGCTGCAGTGTGGAGTCGTGGAGGACCGCAGGGCTGGGGCACAAAAACTCTTGCCACAGTTCCTTATGAGATAATCATAGTGCCAGCAACGGCTTTCATTCATCGAGGTGTTTCCCTGCACCAAGGGCAATGCTGCGTCCATTATGTTCATCGCCTGAGGACACAGGGACCGGTTATCCCCTTGGAGGATTCCCAGGGGACTCAGGGGCAAAGACTCTGCCTGCCGTGCAGGAGACGCAGGTTTGATCCCTTGATCAGAAAGATTCCCTGGAGGAGGGAATGGCAACTTACTCCAGTATTCTTGCCTGGAGAATGCTGTGGACAGAGGAGCCCAGCGGGCCACAGTCCATAGGGTTGCAAAGGTCAGACACAGCTGAAGTGACTTAGCACTCAATGACACTATTAATGGGGCCTCCCTGATAGCTGAGTTGGTAAAGAATCCGCCTGCAATGCAGGAGACCCCAGTTCAATTCCTGGGTCAGGAAGGTCCACTGGAGAAGGGTTAGGCTACCCACTCCAGTATTCTTGGGCTTCCCTTGTGGCTCAGCTGGTAAAGAATCTGCCCACAATGTGGGAGACCTGGGTTCGATCCCTGGGTTGGGAAGATCCCCCGGAGAAGGGAAAGGCTACCCACTCTAGTATTCTTGGGCTTCCCTTGTGGCTCAGCTGGTAAAGAATCTGCCCACAATGTGGGAGACCTGGGTTCGATCCCTGGGTTGGGAAGATCCCCCGGAGAAGGGAAAGGCTACCCACTCCAGTATTCTGGCCTAGAGAATTCCTTTGATTGTATAGTTCATGGGGTTGCACAGTCAGACATGACTTAGCAACTTTCACTTTCACACTATTAATGATTAAAATAATAAAAATGAAAGGGATGTTCAGTGAGCTATGAGAACATTCAAAAACAAGTTCAATCTGAAGGGGACAGAGAGACGGGTTTAGCCAAGTTCAATGTGAATGAGAGGGAAGAGCAGTCCAAGCAGGAGGAACAGCATGTGCAAAGGCCCTGAAGCAGGAGGGCATCTGTACTGAAGCTGTGCTAGAGAGGCTGGTGGCGCTGGAGCGTATTGGCAGGGTGGAGGAACAAGACGTAAGGAGAAATCAGGGGTCACACTGTCCAGGGCCTTCCAGACCTTGGCAAGGAGAGTAGATGTCTCTCTGTGCAACGGATGCCCCTGGAGCATCTTCAACAAGGGCCTGACATTCACACAGTGCACTTCATGCTTTTGAAACATCCCTCTGACCACTAGGTGGAGAAGGGGCTGAAGGCGGCTAACTGAAGTCCTCTTGGACTGATGTGCAGGCGGTGAAGGGGGGTGGTCGGATCTGAGTTAAGTATTCCTTTGAGTGGAGGGACATGCAGGTAGTAAGTGATGAAACCAAGTTTTTAACCCAGGAATATTTGTCTCCAAGTTCATATCTGAAAGGAGGGCCATTTCCTCTCCAGGGGATCTTCCTGGCCCAGGGATCAAACTGTGTCTCCTGCTTTGCAGGCATATTCTTTACCACTAGCACCGCCTGGGAAGCCCCTTATATCAAAAGGTTACATGGAAATAAGTGTACATTTTCTTATAGTACAAACTGATTTCCCCCTTTAAACCAAACTTTGAATCTTTCAAATAAAACATGAATACATTTTCCTGGGTTAAAATAAAAATATTTTAGTCCAAGTTAGAGTCCCGACCACTGCAACCAATCAGATTGCCCTTTTCCTCCCCAGAGGTTCCACCATCATGGGTTTGGAGCAGATCCTTACAGAACCTTTGCTACATATTTACATATATATGTACCTATAGGAAATATAAATTAAGGCTTTATTGAGTTTTCTGTTTCGCATCAATGGAATCAAACTGTATGCATTGCTCTGCAACTTGCCTTTTTCACTCAGTTTGTGCTATATTCGTGCATATAAATGGATCGTGTTTTCTAATTGTTGCATAATATTTAATGGGCTGGATGCACCACAGTGGATTTAGCCCACTCACTTTCCAAAGACGGAAATGCATTTTTCTATAAATGTTATAGCTTTTGAAGGGCTCGTGGTTGTTGTTTTTCTTTCCTTTCAAAATGTAAGACTTTTATTTATGCTAATGGAGGTACCCACACTGCAGTGACAACACAAACATTTAACAAGTCCAAGCCTGGTGACTAAATTTTCCCATTTTCTTCAGGTGCCTGGGATCCCTGGGAGTTAGCTCTTGTCTGTTGCCAAGCCTGTGTTTATAGCTCAAGGCTGTCTCCAGAACAGGGGAAATGGTGGAGTTAGTGACTTTTAGCTGCTGGGCCCTGAAATAGGCACCCTGGCATGATACAGAAATAGTACACCCGTGGATCCTCAAAGACCTAGGTTCCAATCCCAGCTGTAGCTGTGTGACCCTGAGCAAGTCACTTGAGCTCTCTGAGCCTCAGTTTTCCCATCCACAAAATGGAATTTGTAATCCTTGTCTTATAGACCGGCCAGAGGTGAATGCAAGCTCCATGTGTTAAGTGATGACCCCTGGAGAGCACAGATGTGCGCACTTAGCCCTCTGTCTGCAGCCCCAGCGTACTGGAGGGAATGGGGTGATGGTGTGGGGGGCCAGACGAGTTCGTCCTGTATCTCTAAAGGGGTCACTCTAGGTCACAGACAATGAAAAGACGTGAATACTCTGTCACTGCTCTCAATGCCATGCGAGGTCACATTTGAGCTCAGAGGTTTTCTGCCCGGAACCTGGGCACCTACAGCGTGCCAGGTGCTTCTCATATAGTTGTGTGCCTTTCATTTGCACCCCAGCAGGCAGAAACAGCGAGTCTCCCCTCTGCCCCAATTTACAGATGAAGAGACTGAGGTTCTGAGAGGGAGTGTCACTTGCCCAAGTGGCAGGTTGAGGCTAGAATTTGGTCCCTCTGCTTCTGGAAGCTTCCCTGAGGCTGCAGGCAGCCGCTCAGCAGAGCGCCCCGTCCTGGACCAACAGGAATGTTGCACCTCTCATGATGACATCGCGGATGTCTGTGTTCAACCATCAAGACCCCTTCACAGAAGGAGAGAAAAGCGGCTTTTTTGGCCTCCTTTTTTCCAAAAGGATGAGATAAAGGCTACTCAGAGGTCACCAAAGGACAGTTTGAATCAAATCTCTTAAACGATGCTGATGGAGAGAGAATGTGAAATGTCCATAATTTTGTGTGTACATTAAGGCTCAGTTTTTTTTTTTAAGCTAATGAGCAAGATGAGAACCTTTTGGTGAAAAGGGCCTGAGCCAGGAGTCAGGAGTCCAACCCCAGCTTTGCAGCTGAATCACTGTATCTGAGCCAAGATACTTCCCCATCCCTGGGCCTCACTTTTCCACCTGTCAAATGGGAGAGTGAGACTGGCTGACCAGAGGACTTGTCCTGCTCCAGCAATGGGGGAACCTGGGGCAGGGGACGGGGAGGGCGGGGTGCTTCTGGGATAGGGTTGCCAGATTTAACAAAGAGAAGTATAGGATATTCAGTGAAATTTGAATTCCAGATAAAAAATAATTTTTATTAGCTTGTCCCCAATATTATAGGAGACATAACTTAAAAGTTATTTGCTGTTTATCTGAAATTCAAATTTAACTGGTCATCCTATGTTTTGTCTGGCAACCCTATTCAGCACCTTCACCTCTACTGGACCCCTCAATTCTTTGATGCAGATAATTGATATCTTCACAGCTACTGGATGAACTCCTGGCCACCCACCTTCCCACCAGATCCTCACCACCCAATCCCAACCTTCCCACCAACACCCACTTTCCTGTTCACATAGAAATTCTAGAGCCGCGAGCTAAGAGGTTTCATGGGTCTAGGAATTCATACAGCAGAGATAGGGGTGGAGATGCAGCTGAACTTGGGGACTTAAATCAGTGGAGAGATGTACGTCCATGTGTATCACAAAGGCTGGAGGGACACGGTGTCTGCGGGTGCTCACAAGCGGCTGATCTCATCGTGAGCCACGCCTACATGTGCGCCCACAAACTAGCAGCACTGCGTCCATGTGTAACCAAGAACCTGGCCAGGGCAAAGGCCCAGAGCCTGGGGGAGAAGCCAGTGTGTGTCCAGCACAGCTGGACAGAGATGCACTTTGGGGGCAAAGCTTCCTCAGGTAGCCAATGACACAAGCGGCCGTTCCAGCAAATCATTCCTGTTCGGCGAAAGAGCCCACGTTCTGCACTCAGCCCTCTTCTTGTACATAGTTAAATAGAATACAAACTCTGACTCCAGCTGAAGACTTGAGCCACAGGCTGGGGCATTTTTTAATTTTTTTACCATGAGGGCACACTTCCCTCATCTATACTGTTCACAGAGAGCTTTCACACCCCTTCCTCTGTGGAGTACAGCTTACCACAGCCTCGGGCTTATTTTGCTCCCATTTTATTGATGAGAACACTGAGTTTCCAGGGGATGAAACAACCAGCCCAAGTTCATCCGCAAACCTGACTCCTCACCCAGTGCTCTGTCCTCTGCCTTTTGTACAAAGAGAAACTCAGGTTCGAAAATCTATGGTTCCACACAGTGTCTGCTATCAACCGCTGGGCATTTGGGTCTCTGAATTTGCACAGCCTTCCTGTCTTTGTCCAGTGGATATTTGACACAGTATTTTAATTTTTAATATACTAAATGGTGAGATGCCCTTTAATCTAAATTGAATCTCCAACACCATTCATCTCTCACACCAGCCTGGTAGTTTTGCTCCCAAAATAGGCACTGTTCATTTTCAGCCTGAGGGTGAGGAGACTTCAGATTTCTGCTCCTGGGAAGGGCATGATCGGTGGCCTGGACCAGGTGGACTCTCCTACCTGTGGGTCTCCATAACAGCTGTCTTTGGATATAACGTGCCACAGCCGCCAGTCCCCCACCTCCAGCCGAGTCCATCCTTCATGCCGTATGTGAGGAAACTGAGGTCCAGAGAGAAGCGCCTTGTCTGCAGTCACGTGGCCCTTCCACTGTGCCTATCCTCTCCTTGACCAGCCTCCTCTCCGTCTTACTGAAAACCCATCTCTTCAGTCTTACTCCTCCAGGAGGTCGTGATTAATGACCCCACTGTCTTAACTGAACAATAATGACCCAATATCCTCACCTGGGGGCTTCCCCGGGGGCTCAGTGGTGAAGAACCCACCTGTAGTGCAGGAGATACAGTTTCGATCTCTGGATCGGGAAGGTCCCCTAGAGAAGAAAATGGCAAACCACTCCAGTATACATGCCTGGAGAATCCCATGGACAGAGGAGCCTGGCAGGCTACAGTCCATGGGGTCGCAAAAGAGTTGGAGGTGCCTGACAGACTAATGCTTTTCACTGTGAACACATAGCCACTCCAGCGCGGGAGGCTGGGGGCAACATTTCCATGTGCTTAGAACAGGGCCAGCCTGGGTCCTCGGGTCCCCAGAGTGTGCCACGGCCACAGCTGGGTCTCATGAGGGCCTCCATCTCCCCATCTGTGAAAGGAGCATAACCCAGCTCAAGCTCCCCTCCTCCCACTGCACAGGCGGGACGGTGGATCTCCAGCGCTACCTGTACTGATAGGCAAGGCCAGTGGGGTGGGGGGAGGTCTCCTTGGGAACGGGACACCCTCAGGCTCTTCTGCAGTCTCAGCGAGTCTGGCTCTTGGAGGCAGTGGGTGGGCGTCTTACCATGAACATCAGAAGAGGCTCAGCACCCAGAGCCCCATTTCGGAGGCCTGTCCATCTCCTGTACCCCTGAACCACAGACTAGGATCCCAGGACCACCAAGCTCCTATATTCCTGAGCAAGGGGCTCTTCCCTTCGCAGGACTCCCCCAGCACCCGCACGGGGCAGACGTGCAGAGAAACACGGGTTGAATGAATAACTGGATGAATGAAGACTATTGGAGTCCTAGGTCCTGTGAAGTGATAGCTTGTCTATGATAGTAGATATTGGACCCTGGGGCCCCTGCAACTGGAACAGCAGAATGCCCCAGTCCTCCAACTCCAGCACGCTAGTGATGCCGTTCAGGAGATCTGGGTGGAAGCTACCACTGGGTGCAGGCTCCTGGTGGGTTCCTGCTGGTTTCCTGCCTTGTTTTTGCCTCTCTCCCCCTGCCACGCGGCCGCCCCCCTCCGAGTGATTCCTGGGCACGTGTGTCTCCCCAGGACCCCCAGGCCAACCTCTCTGCACTCTGTCTGTAGGTTTGCCAGGCACAGCTCCAGACCTGGAGAAGAGAAAGCAGATTTTTGGGCAAAACTTTATACCTCCAAAGAAGCCAAAAACCTTCCTGCAGCTCGTGTGGGAGGCCCTGCAGGACGTGACGCTGATCATTCTGGAAATCGCCGCCATCATCTCCCTGGGGCTCTCCTTCTACCACCCGCCCGGCGAGAACAATGAAGGTAAGACGGCGCCTGGGACCTCCCGCTCCTGGCCTGCCACACGCGTGCACGGCCGCACTTCGGGGCACCTGGGGGCTCAAGGCCACATGTTCCCTCCAGGCTGGGAAACTGAGGCCCAAGGGTCAGTGCGTGGCTGAGGTGGACCCGGGACTGAGAGCGCCTGTCCCCCCTTCTCCCATGTGGGAAATGCAGAGGTCGGATGAACCACAGTCACGTTAGAGTGAGCGTTTGTCGAGCACTAAGTGTGCCGAGCTCCAGGCCAAGATACCGTCTTCCTAACAACCCCATGACGTAGGGGCCATGATTATGCCCATTTTAAAGATGTGCCTTGGGCACAGGGAAGTGCATTAACTTGCTCCAGGTCACACAGCTAAGAAAGAGCCCCCAGATTTTGCAGTGGGGCTTGTTAAAAACACCACTGCCCAGACCACACTCTTGTTGTTCAGTCGCTCAGTCGTGCCCCATTCCTTGCCACCCCATGGACTGCAGCACGGCAGGCTTCCCTGTCCTTCACCATCCCCCAGAGCTTGCTCAAACTCATGTCCATTGAGTCAGTGATGCCATCCAACCATCTCATCCTCTGTTGTCCCCTTCTCCTCCTGCCTTCAATCTTTCCCACCATCAGGGTCTTTTCCAATGAGTCAGCTCTTCACATTAGGTGGTTAAAGTATTGGAGCTTCAGCTTCAGTCCTTCCAGTGAATCTTCAGGGTTGATTTCCTTTAGGATTGACTGGTTTCATCGCTTTACTATCCAAGGGACTCTCAAGAGTCTTCTCCATCAATTCTTTGGCGCTCAGCCTTTCTTTATAGCCGCTCTCTGGTTATGTTGAATGGAGTCCAAGGGAGAGTGACCCCAAGCTTCTATCTAGCTGCTTTCTGTGGGCTCCTCACTCTCACAGCTGAGGACAGACCCTCCGAATCGCCCACCTATGAGCTGCATCCATGCTCGATCAGACACGGTGTCAGTCTCGGGCCACTTGCCCTCTGGGTGCTCTAGCTTCTGAGTGATCCCGTTTCAACTCTGACACTGGGCTCCTAGAGGCCCCCAACTGTGAGAAAACCCGTGATGACGTCAGAGCCATGTGCTCCTGGTATTCTAGAACAGGGATCGCAAACTTCAGACCATGGCCACATCCTGTTTTTGTATGGCCCTTAAGCAAGTCACTTTCCTTCTGTGAATCTCAGTTTCCCCATGTGCTAAACAGGGTAACAGACCTCACCTGGAGGGGTTATAACAAGGAGGTGGTGGAGGGGCGCATGGACAGCCTGGCACACAGAGGGCGCCCAGAGGTGCTGGACCTGCTGCCACTGTCGGGGGGCCACCCTGGGCTTCCTTCCCTGCAAGTGTGAGGTGGGGATCTCACACTTGGTGCCTTGCGGAAGGAGGCCTCTCAGTCGCGATCCTGTGCTTGGTTCAGGGCCAGCACACCCTGGTGGGGCTGATGCTGAGCACGCTTTGCCGCGTGACGAGTCTTGGGCTTGAGAGGACATCCTGAAATATGCCCTGGGTTCTGAATGGGGCCATTGCTTGGTGGGTGGAGGAAGCACTGCCCCACTCACCCGGGGAGGGTTCTGGAGTAAACCCACTTTCCCAGTCAGGACTCGGGGGCCCTAGTGGAAAACCTCATAAATAAGTGAGGAGGTTGGGATTAATATTTACACACTGATAGACATCAAAACAGATAACCAACAAGGACCTAGTGTACAGCGCAGGGAACACCGCTCAGTATTTTGTAATAACACATAAGGAAGCAGAACCTGAAAAAGAATAGATATGTACGTGAACCACGATGCTATACACCCGAAACTAACATGACATTGTCAATCAACTAAACTTCTATTTTAAGAAAAGAAAACTTCAGCCTCCATTCTTCCTTTCATTCCAAATACTGAGCACCTGCCAAGGGCTAGACTTCACCAACTCCATGCAGCTTCCCTTATCACGTCGAAGTTTTTTTAAGCCTGAATCCCTCTACACATCTATGCGTAAACAGAAAGATAGGCAGACTGATAAGTATATACACATAAACTATGGGCTATGTAGGATTACAGAAGATATATTGTTTTGCTGTTAGATTTTTATAATCTGATTTGGGATTAGTAGAAAAGTATAAATACTTTGTTATTATTATTAGGCATCTTAATGTGCTTCATAAATAGATCATCCTTCTAGGTTCACTGCTTCAGGCAAGCAAATAAAAAGTGAAAACCAAATATAAGAAATAATCTCTATGGGCTTCATTTGCCCAAATGAGGAGGTTCAGACCACCCTGAGGTTCCTCGTACAGCTGCTACCCCACTCCCTCCCACGCCAAAATTTCCTGAGAAACTGGATAACCAAGTCTATCTGGTCAGCTACCTCGAATTTTTTTTAAACCTAATATTACTAGTTGCAGCCATGAAATTAAAAGATGCTTATGCCTTGGAAGGAAAGTTATGACCAACCTAGATAGCATATTCAAAAGCAGAGACATTACTTAGCCAACTAAGGTCCGTCTAGTCAAGGCTATGGTTTTTCCAGTGGTCAGGTATGGATGTGAAAGTTGGACTGTAAAGAAAGCTGAGCACCAAAGAATTGATGCTTTTGAACTGTGGTGCTGGAGAAGACTCTTGAGAGTCCCTTGGACTTCAAGGAGATCCAACCAGTCCATCCTAAAGGAGATCAGTCCTGGGTTTTCTTTGGAAGGAATGATGGTAAAGCTGAAACTCCAATACTTTGGCCACCTCATACGAAGAGTTGACTCATTGGAGAAGACTCTGATGCTGGGAAGGATTAGGGGCAGGAGGAGAAGAGGACGACGGAGGATGAGATGGCTGGATGGCATCACTGACTCAATGGACATGAGTTTGAGTGAACTCCAGGAGTTGGTGTTGGACAGGGAGGCCTGGCGTGCTGCAATTCATGGGGTCGCAGAGAGTTGGACACGACTGAGCAACTGAACTGAACTGAACTGAATATTACTAGTTGATTCCTTTTTTCTGCATCACCTCTTTCCAAAGAGGATTTAAAGCAAATAAGTTTGCTCCCTTGACTGAGATATAAATTTGACTTTGAATTGCCTGGCAACCGAAGCAGAAAGTGAATTTGCATAGCTCAAGTTGTCAGTTAGGAGGAAAGGTAGTTCTTTGAGAGGCTCGCACACCCCCTGACAATGATCTGTGGGATGAACTCACCCACAGGACCTGACGTGCGAGCGTGCTGTGTTGCTTCAGTCATGCCCGACACTTTGGGGCCCCATGGACTGTGGCCCACCCGGCTCCTCTGTCCATGGGATTCTCCAGGCAAGAGTCCTGGAGTGGGTTGATGTATCCTCCTCCAGGGGATCATCCCCATCCAGGGGATCGAACTGGCGTCTCCTACATCTCCTGAATTGGCAGGTGGATTCTTTACCACGTGCCTCCTGGGAAGCCCAGGCCATTATGAGAGATGCGTCATGGGCAGCATTCTTTGCAGAACTTTTGTAGGAAGTAGAGAAGAAGATGGCACACCGCTTCTTGCCTAAGCCTCGGACAAAGCTAAGGGCGCAACACAGAAGCATAATAAGGAGCGTAATTCCTACTATTTTTAGAGCCACCTCTAGTTGGAAGCTTTTAGGGTAAAAGTTCATTTGATACTCACTTGACCCTCACAACAGCCCTGTGGGCAGGTACTCTGATTACCCAGGAAAGCGGGGCCCCGAGATGCTAAATGACTTGCCAGGGCAGACTCCGGGAGCCGGCAGAACCGTGACTCAGACCAAGGCGTTCTGGCCTCCGAGCCCGCGCGCCTGTCCGTCGGCTGCCTTTCCGCAGAAAGGGACCAGGTTGAGTCAGTGCCGCCCGGATAAGTGACCTCAGGTGACCCCGTGTAGTGCAAGCTTAGGACTCAGCGGGCAGCGGGGAGAGAGGGCACAGTGGGCACACGGATCAGGCTCCCAGAGTGGTGCCCCACAGCCCTGCTCTCAGATGCCTGGCCTCACCTCCATCCTAGCGAGGTGGGGGCCAAGGCCCAGAGAAGGGAAGGACTTGCCTAAGGCCACACAGCTTGGAGGCAGGAGGGCTGGGTTTGGAACGCCAAGCTTCTGGTTCTTTCTACCGCCCTTCACTTCTTCCAGCTGAGACACCAGCTCAGGCCACAGTGGGTTGATAAGGGCAGCTGAACATATCCTTTTCCTGCAGAACGGAGTTCTTGAACTTTGTGACTTACTCCTCCCTGACACCCAGGCCCCAGCCTGCGCTCTGAACCTTCCATGGTGCCTGGACCACCCCCCACCATGGCAGACGTAGGCTGCATCAGTTACGTATAAAATGATGCTGCGTGCTAAGTTGCTCAGTGTCCAACTCTGTGCAACCCTACGAACTGTAGCCCCCCGCCCCCAAGGCTCCTCTGTCCATGGGATTCTCCAGGCAGGAACACTGGAGTGGGTTGCCATGCCCTTCTCCAGGGGATCTTCCCAACCCAGGGATCAAGCCCGCATCTCTTATGTCTCCTGCATTAGCAGGCAGGTTCCTGACCACTAGTGCCCCCTGGGAAGCCTAAAACGGTGCTGGGGACGGACTAACACTAGGCTGCCTTGCAGTACCCAGGGCCCCTCCCTGTCTGCTCTCTTGGCTCAGAGACCTCTAGACGCTTGTTGGAGGTCACAAAGCACTTCCATGGCAGGGCTAGGATAGGCATAACCCTGCTCCCAGCTCCCTGCCCGTGACAGCTCCCTTAGTGCCAGAGAGCCAGCAGGGTGACCAGCACCCAGTAGCTGCTCAGGAAATGTTTGTCACTTGACCAGTTTTGAGAATCCTTATTTGATGCCGGGCCCTGGTAACCACCTCAGAAGTAGTTTCTCCAGTTTACTGATGAACAATTAGAGGGAAGGCCAAGTGGGTTCCCCAAAGTCACACAGACAGTGAGCAGACACACCTTAGAAAACCCTGGGTCTGAGGAGGGCAGTTGCAGTTTCCCCAGATCCTGTGGTCACAATCTCCAGATCCTGTCCCTGCCCCAGTCCAAAGGAGCCCAGAGGTGACCTCAGCAGGGCCCACCCACACCCCTCTTTCTTCCCCTTCCTCTTCTCTTTCTCCTGATTGCCCCAGAGCAGCAGGAGTTGTTCTCAGGGTCTGGTGGCTCCGAGTGGTGAAAGAAACCCACACCTCTACTTTCTTGCCCTTGTAGGTACCATGTAGTCATCAGACTGTAGGTCACACAAGTGGCTCAGGGTATCAGTATCCTCGCTGTGTATTGGAGTCTCAGATCCAGTAAGACCCTCCTGTGTGCCGAGCGCTGCCCAGAGCTTTTACCTTCCTCCCCTGGAGCCTGGCCTCAGTGACTCCCGCTTTGCAGACGAGCACACCACAGCTCAGGGAGGGCAGGGACTTACCCAGGACCAGAGAGGGGCAGCAGTAGGGTTAGACCCAGCTTGTTGGAGAGCAGGTCCCGCCCCAGCCTAGAGGCCTCACAGTTGCTGGAAGAATGGAAGGAAAGGATGCCAGCAAAACTGCCTTTTAGACCCTAAAGCACCTGCACTGTAGATTACCATGAGGCCCCTTCTGCCTGGCTGACCCACCCTGCCTGCTTCCTTCTGCTCTGTGCAGGATGTGCGACGGCCCAGGGCGGGGCAGAGGATGAAGGGGAGGCAGAGGCGGGCTGGATCGAGGGGGCCGCCATCCTCCTGTCGGTCATCTGCGTGGTCCTGGTCACGGCCTTCAATGACTGGAGCAAAGAGAAACAGTTCCGGGGCCTGCAGAGCCGCATCGAGCAGGAGCAGAAGTTCACTGTGGTCCGGGCTGGCCAGGTGGTCCAGATCCCTGTGGCTGAGATCGTGGTTGGGGACATCGCCCAGGTCAAATATGGTAAGTGACCCCACTGCTGAGCTTGATGCTAGGACTGCAGTCCAGGCAGGGGTGGGAATGGGCCAGGCAGACCCAGAGAAGCGGGCCCAGGGCAGAGGGTGGATTCCTGAAGGCTGACCCCAAGCTAAGATATTTTCTGAGCTTCTTGGAGAGGTGGAAGGCTCATTTCTGGAGGAGGCAAGATTCCAGAATGTATTTAAACCAAAAAATGGCAAATCCATGACACATGTACCACCACTCTCCAAACCTCTACCCTTAGCAGACATTACTAATTGATCTGAGCCCAAAGCTGAGTCATCATCAGATGACTTCTCAACCCAGCACTCCAAGGACCACTAACACTCAGAGTGGGTTGATGAAGTGAAATCCCTTTCCCTTCTCTGATTTGGCTGTTGATGGTTGGTGGTTGTGCTAGAGAAGGCGTTCTAGGAAGTGGACATGAATGGGCAAACATTCCAGGCCCATGATGCTGCCACGGAGAAAGTGAGCAGGCTGGTGCCAAAGGGGATTTAGCTGAGATATGTCCTAGGTAAGTAGAGGTAAGAGAAGGGGGAAAGATTGGAGGACCCCTTCTCACCAGCTGTATTATCCTCCGATAATATTCTTGTCTTGAGGTCTATTCAGCCTAGTCAAGACAGGTTAGTCCCTTCCCAAAGAATTTCCCCAAACCATAGTTGAGGCCAGAGAAGAAAGAGTCATTGAGAAAACTGGGCCCCAAATCCATGCCATGCCAAGAGAAGCGCTTTAGAAACTGAAGGACATGCTCACTCGAGCTCAGATAGAGGCAGGACCCAACCTCAGCGCTCCAGGCCCCCTGCCCTTCACCCGGGCCCCAGGCTTCAGCGGCCCATCAGCCTGTGCTGGACGCCACCTTGGTTCCTGCACTGGAACCAAGTAACCCCAGGCAGCCTGTTCCAGAAGGCGACTCCTCCTTGCAGTCATGCTTGAAGGGGATATTCCAGCCTCTCCAGACCCTGAGACCCTGCTGACGGCCCCCCTTGCCCTTCCTCCCACCAGGTGACCTCCTCCCTGCCGACGGCCTCTTCATCCAGGGCAACGACCTCAAGATCGATGAGAGCTCCCTGACGGGGGAGTCTGACCAGGTGCGCAAGTCGGTGGACAAGGACCCCATGCTGCTATCAGGTGAGCTGCGGGCCGCAGGGCTTGCTCCCGCCGCCGCTCCCTGCCCCGTGCCCGGGGTGCCCGCGTCCCCTCCATGAGGCTGGAGGCTCTCAGAGCCTTTGGTCTTGGGCTCCAAATCTCTGGCCACTCGGCCCCAGTCAAGAACTCTCTCCTTTTCCCCAGCAGACAGACATTAAGTCTACTGTGTACTCAGTACTTCTCCAGGCCCTGGGGTGAGCCCAGTGAATAAAACTGACGATGAATTCCTGCCCTCCCCGCCAAACATGGAACTTACCTTCTAGCTAATTGGTTTTCTGAAAGTTGAACATGAACGTCTATTCCCATTAGGGACAGAAAGAATCAGTCTGGTGACTGTTGTTTTAGAGGCATGCTATGCGCCAGGCACTGGTCTGGGGGCTGGGACCTAAGACAGATGAGGCCCCAGGCTTGAGGAGCTTGTGGTATCGTGAGGAGTCAGACAATGTGAAAATTCCAGAGAGTAATAGATATACTCTTGAAAGTCCCTTGGACAGCAAGGATATCCAACCAGTCAATCCTAAAGGAAATCAACCCTGAATATTCATTGGAAGGACTGATGCTGAAGCTGAAGCTCCAATACTTTGGCCACCTGATGCAAAGAGTCAACTCACTGGAAAAGACCCTGATGCTGGGAAAGATTGAGGGCAGAAGAAGGAGATGACAGAGGATGAGATGGTTGGATGGCATCACCAACTCAACGACATCAATTTGAGCAAACTCCGGGAGACAGTGAAGGATAGGGAAGCCTGGCGTGCTGCAGTACGTGGGGTAGCAAAGAGGCAGACACGACTGATCAGCTGAATAACAGCAACGATAGATACTTGGTGAAAATGAAGCAGGACCATGGAGTGCAGCTGGTTGGGGAGGTCGAGCTGTAAGCTGAGGTGCGAATGATGACACAGAGCTGGTCTTGCAACTTTCCAGAGGATGAGTGTACCAGCAGCAGGAATAGCAAGTGCAAAGGCCCTGAGCAAGACGGAGGGGTCAGATGCCAGGCAAGTGTGAGGGCCCTGAGCAAGACGGAGGGGTCAGATGCCAGGCCCGGTGTGCCGTGCTCAGGAGTTCATAAATGTTCTGAGTGTGATGAGTACTCTGTGGAATCAGCAGTAAGCTGATCCCATTTACATTTTTAAGATCTTGGTCTGACTCCTGCAGTGGGGGTGGCAAGAGAGGAGGGGTGACCCTGCAGAGATGAGGCACCAATCAGGTGAAATACCTTCTCCGAACAGGACACCAAAAAGGCATTCCTGTCCATCAGTGTTCAGCAAACATCGTCTGAGAAGCTGCTCTGGGCCAGGCTGAGCAGTGGGATACCTCCCCCCAGACCCCACGATGATCCAGACTCACCCCCCGCCCTTGGAAGCCTCCAACCAGGGTCAGCAGGAGCAGGGGGCAGAGAGTAGACTTGTAAGCAGCTAAGTCCATAGAAGAGGAGTGAGGAAGGGGTGAGGAAACCAAGGGGACAGAACCATCTAGAAGAGGTAGAATTGAGCGGGGTTTTGAAGAGTCAGTAGGAGCCCACCAAGCAGAGTTGTGGAGAAAGGGTCCTCCTAGTGGAGGCACAGCGGTCTAGAGGGGGGTGGGATTTCCTAGAAATACTACAAAGAGGAAGAGGAGCGTGTCTACAGGGTATGATGGTGAAAAGAACTGAGAATCGGGTGTGGGGCATTTATTTATCAAGAACTTATTCAATTATTCATTTATTGAGCACCTACTGTGTGCCACTGGTTCATGGAACAAGCACGGTGCCTGCCCTCCTGAAGCTTGGAATCTGGTAAAAGAGACTGACAGGAAAGGGACAAAGAAGCAGATAGGTACCACAGTTTCGGATAGGGATAAGTCAGGTGAAGACATTACATCACTGTAGTGAGAAGGAGACCCTGAGGAAGGGGATGGGAATCTTAGTGGGCCAAGGAAAAGCACGTGTGAAGAGGTTGCATGTGAGCTGAAGGCAGAGCAGTGAGAGAAGGAGAGTTCCAGAAAGAGGAACAGTAAGTGCAAAGGGCCGGGGTCTGACCGCGTGACCACGGAAAGCCATAAATGCCCTCTGGGAACTCAGAACCACGTGGGGGCTCAGGAAACGGCCATCGCCCCGTGGCCTTGGTTCTGACCGCTGAGCTGAAGTGATTGTCAGAGAGGCGGGCACCCTTGAGAGAAGTGACGCGGTGGGTTATGAGGCTCAGTGCAAGTCGAGGGAAGGTGCTGGGCCTGAGTGGATGGGAGATGAAGGTTCCAGACAGTTTGGAGGAGAGGAGAGGTGGTTCCCTGGTAGGAGGCTGGGGAGAGAAAATGTTCAGGATCACTGACCCGAACGAAGCATCACCGTGCAGCCGTGAGGGTGGGCACAGACGTGGAGACCCTGGGAAAGAGCAATAGGGTAGAGCTGGACGGGAAGTCGGCTGGCCAGCCCAAGTAGGGTCAGCCACTCTAGTCTCAACCTATCCACCTGGAGGGAAGTCAAGACAAATGGAGGAGACCCTGGGCCTCTGGGTGTCAGGAAGCAGGAGCCAGGGTCCCCTGTGATGTCTTCTGTGGGCAGGACAGAGAAGGATGTGCCGAGGCCAGGAGATCTCGGTCGGTTTGTGCTGGCGCTTGCGTTGCTGGCGATGTGGTGGGAGGTTTCTAGCAGGCTTCCCTGGAGCTCTGACCTGTTGCAGTACGGAAAGTATGCCCATCAAGTTTGCAGAGCCCACGCACCCAGGGAGGGTCAGGACTCATAAAAGGTGGCCAGCGTGCGGGGCGAACTAGACTCAAGAAAATGCAGTGGACTCTGAGCTGCAGCTGGCACCCTGAAATGTGAGGGGGAGGGAGGGCGGCCACTCAGCCCAAGCTCCGGGGGGAGAGACGGTGAGAGAGGGGCGTAGTCAGCCCGATGGAAAGCAAGCTGATTGGAGAAAGAATGTTGTGACAGTCAGAACCATTCTAGGAACAAAAGCGGCTACCTGTGTGGTAGTGAGTTCCCCATCACTGATTGTATATAAGTAGGGCCTGGACAGACCGGGGGTGGGGTGGTTGTAGAGGAGGCCGGAGCACTGAGCAGACACTGCCGTCAATGCTCCTCCCTGTGGTGAGAGTCAGATTCAGCACACCCGTCCTCACCCGCACCTCTGCTACAGACCCGCCTTGCTTCCTTTCCTCTGCCCTGCCTCTACTGAGGCCGTTCGCTCCTCCCAGGTGGCCCTTTTCCTTCCTCATTGCGCATTTAACTCCTGCCCATCTGCTCAGCGCCACCTCCTCCACGAAGTCTTCCCAGACCACCCTTTGGCCTGCACCCCAGCACTGCCTGGGACCCTTGTGTTGGCCTGTGACATCGCATAACACTCGGCCATTCAGGTCATGCTGTCGTGCTGATTGAGTTTTGTGCTGCACAGAGCATCTCAGATAGTGAGACTATCCACAGACCTGCCACCCAAACACATCTAACAGGTCTCACTTTTATGGGCCCTTCCATGCTTGGCCAGTCCAAGTGGGTGGGAGCCCAGGCCTGAGGCTGCAGGAGGGCAGCCCAGCTCCATCCTGGGCCCTGCACCCCTCAGGGTTCAGGCAGTGTCTGCAAGAGAGAGAAGGGAGGCTGCACTGCATAGTAGAAAGAGCAGAGTTCGGCTAGGCTGAGCTAGATCTGGGCTCTGGAGTGAACTCGCTGTGTGTCCCTGGGCACGTCCCTTCGCTTCTCTGAGCCTCGGTTTACCTGTGAGGACAATAGCGATGTCCTGGTGTGTGATGTTGGTGAGGCGCCTACCTAGCATGGTGCAGCCAGAGGGATGCCCACGGTGGGCTGGGTCCCTTCCCTGCTTCTCCCAAGGAGCCTGGACTTGGGAGTGACATAGGCCTGGGTTCAAATCCTGACTCTGCCCTTCATTGGCTGGGAGGCCCTGGACAAGCTTCTTTCTGAGTCTGTGTTCCCTCACTTGTAAAATGGGAGGACAGCGCCAGCTTATATGTCCTGTTCCCACCTCTTCCTTCATCTTGACTGTGTCACCGTTCCCCCTCTCTGGGCTGGCCCTATCTCTCCATCATGTAACCCCTCCCCACCTACAACCTGCATGAGCCTGCCTTCTCCAGGGAGTCCCCCTGGATTGCTGTCTTCCCCAATGCTCTCAACTCTGCATAACTGTCATTTGGACCCTCTGTTTTGGGGGGAGGGGGAACATGACTAGACTCCTCATACCCTTCCCCTGTGCTAGAGGCTTTGCTGGGCCTTCTGGTCAGATGACCCTCAGAAAATACAGAGAGACCAGCCTGGGGGCACCTGCAGGGTCCTCATGGTAGTTGAGAAACCACCCCCACCCCCCACACACACACATCGCATCGAGCACAGTGGCTTAGCCTGCTGCTGCTGCTGCTGAGTCGCTTCAGTCGTGTCCGACTCTGTGCGACCTCACAGACGGCAGCCCACCAGGCTCCCCCATCCCTGGGATTCTCCAGGCAAGAACACTGGAGTGGGTTGCCATCTCCTTCTCCAGTGCATGAAAGTGAAAAGTGAAAGGAGTCGCTCAGTCGTGTCCGACTCTCTGCAACCCCATGGACTGCAGCCCACCAGGCTCCTCTGTCCACAGGACTCTCCAGGCAAGAACACTGGAGTGGGTTGCCATTTCCTCCTCCCGGCTCAGCCTAGAGGAAGGCAAATAATGCTCGGTTCTGGGTCCAATGGCCCAGCCTGTGACCCTGGCCAGGTTGCTTCGTCTCTGAGCCTCCACGTCCATGTCTGTGTAGTCACTGCCCCCCCCACATCTGCCTACCCCACAGGGCTGTTTTGGGGACCACATGCCTACACCAATGGGACTATCCTTTGTGAATGGTGTGCTTATGAGACGCTGTGTGATGTGGATCAAACACAGAGGCAGAACCCCCCAGTTCCTGCTCTGCATCAGCTCCCGCTATGACCTCGGCCCCTTGGGCCCTCAGTCTTCCTGTCTGACAAATGGGGGCAGACCAGCCTTCAGAAAAATTCAGCTGTCTCTCTAGCACTCAGGGCACAAAGGAAATCCTAAAGCCCCGAGCACAGACAGGAGGACGCAGGCCCATGTCTGCAGTGTCTTCAACCTGGGCAGAGGAGACAAGCAGGAATCTCAGGGTGATCCTCTGTCCACGGGGCCGGGGGTTGGGGGGGTGGGCAACAAACCCAGTGTCACCTTCTCCCCCTGCTGCCTCCCACATGCCACAAATGTGGCTGTGATGTCCACTCTGCAAGGGGACCCAGAGGTTCAGACACTTCACGTACAATTGGTTAAGATGTTGGGGAAAGATTTCAATTCTTTAAAAGTCTGTGTGGGTCAGACAGCATGCGAATGGGCTCTGGAGTGCAGGGGCCCATGAACTCAGCCTATTTTTTTTCTAGTTTTTCATTTTAAAATCATTTCAAACTTTCAGAAAAGTTGCAGGAGTAGCACAATGAGCGCCCGCATGCCCTCCCTCTGGTAAAACCGCTGCGGCCGTCGCGCTGCCCTCGCTCTCGGGGGCCGTACGCCCTCCCTTGTCAGGGCCCCTTCCTCCTTCAGGTGTGTCTCCCGAGGAAAAGCTGTTTTCATGAGTAACCACAGCACAGCCGTCAACTCAGAAAGCACACCCGACATACCATCCATCATGTGTACCGCCAGTCCCCACAGCGTCCCCCAGGCTGGGACCCGGTGCAGATGCCCTGCGGCATTTAGACGTCCTGCTTCTCAGACTCCCTTAACACCGAGCAGATCTGCAGCCTTTCCTGGAAAGCCAGTGGTTTTTAGCCCTTCTGGATCATGAACCCCCATGATCGCCCCATGAAAGCAGTGATCCCACCTGTTAGAAATAAATGCCCAGACTTGCCACTTTGCAGCCTAGCTTCCCACGTGGCGCTAGAGGTAAAGAACCCGTCTGCCAATGCAAGAGACGCAGGTTCGATCTCTGGGTCGGGAAGATCCCCTTTAGGAGGAAATGGCAACCCGCTCCAGTATCCTTCCCAGGAAAATTCCACGGACAGAGGGGTCTGGTGGGCTACAGTCCACAGGGTTGCAAAGAGTCAGACACGACTAAAACAATGAAGCACGCACGCACACACAGGAGACCTGCAGACCCCTGGAGAGCCCTATTCTGGTCTCCATTTGCAGCAGGGGAGAGGTGAGCGCCCTCAAGCACGGAGGGACCCTCAGAGCATGGGGCCAGAGCCAAACACCACCCTCCAGCCTCGCAGCTCCCCTGCAGCCCCCACTCAAGAGCTTGCCTCCGGGGACCCTGTGACCATTACCCAGCAACGTGGTCCATTGGAAGCATCTTACACTGAATTCCAGGGATGGTTCAGCAGGTGAAGAATCTGCCTGTAATGCAGGAGCCGTGGGTTCGATCCCTGGGAGGAGGGCATGGCAACCCACTGCAGTATTCTTGCCTGGAAAATCCCATGGACAGAAGAGCCTGGGGGCTACAGTCCATGGGGTCACAAAGAGTCAGATAGGACTGATGAAAACACCCACACACACACACGCACACACACACACACACACACGCACACACACACACACACACACAGTGAATTCCACAGGGAAACCAAAGACTGGGCAGGGACCAGCACACTGTCCTCAGAAGCCGTGGGGCCCACCCCCAGCAGACCACCACCCCCCTCCTCCCTTACCCTTGGAACCAGAGCCCAAACAGCACGAGGTAACCAGGACCTCGACAACCCTCTGGGGCCCACTGCCCACCCTGCCTGCCAAGCGCAAGGCCAGGCGTGGGGAGCCGGACCTGTCGCCGCTGCCGCCGCCGCCGCCAGGAAGCCTGTGACGACACCGTGACCACGGGGAGGCCCCGTCTGCCACTCGGCCCGCGCTCTCTCCATTACACTACCCTGCCTCTTCTCCACGAGAGGCAGCGGGGTGTAGTGGATAGAGCACGGGTTCAAGTCCCGGCTCCACCTCTCACAGCTGTGTGACCCTGGGCCATCGCTCAACCTCTCTGAGCCAGAGAGGCCGCAAGTGGGCGGAGGGGCCAGGGCTGGTATCCGCACCAAGGCCTGCCTCACTGGGTTGTTGTGAGGGGGACGGGCTCGTGGGTGCTGAAACGCTCTGCCGACTTGGGGTGCTCGTGGGCGCGCGTTATTGCTGTTGTTAACCGTGTCGATAGCAGTAACGGCGACAGCATCGCGTCTGGGCTGGGGAACGCGTGGGCTTGGCCTGGTGCTCGTGCTGGAGGCAGGTGATAACCCCCAGACAGGGCCTCCATCCTTCCTCACGTCTCTACTCTCAGGAAAAGGCCTCTGAGATGGCCCGGCCTCTCCACTCTCCCTGTCCGGAAAGAGGCTTCAGAAGTCAAAACCTGGAGAGTGAGGAGCTCTGTGCCGCGTGTGCGGTGCAGCCTCGGTCAGCCATTTGACCTCTCTGTGCTCAGAAGCTTCATTTCATAAAGCCAGGCTTCACTAGGCCTGCCCATAGGGCCTCGGTGCACCCCACCTGTCATTACCAGAGGCTGTGGCCCTGAGATGCCATCTGGACCCGGTCTGGGGCAAGTCTGAGGCAGAGGTGGGCTTTGAGCCTGCACTCGGGTAGGTTCTGGCCCACACTCTGCTGCCAGCTCAGAGGCTGCGGAAATCAACTCCAGAGGGACGAGATGAAGGGTCAGGTGGGGGCCCTGGACAGGCCGTCCTGTTGGCTGGAACCTGCAGAGTTCCCCGGGGCCCAAGCTCCTTTCTGACTCACGGGTGAACGGACAGACGGGTGCTGACACGGCTCCTCCACCTCTTAACCTGCCTCCAAACAGCCCTGCCTCGGACTTTGTGCACAAGCCCCCCGACCCCCGCCCCTGGCGAGGGGGAGAGAACAGGAGCCGGAGCCTCCCAGCTGCCCGAGCAATGTGCTTTGAAATGCGGGTGACGACGGTGACCTTACCAGGGACCATGGCCGCCGAGCGGGAAGAGCGGGGCACGGAGGGACCCTCTGTGCATATTGGTTCCTTCTTCCCCCTCCCCGGCACACCTCCAGCGGCTCCCCAGTGAACCCCGAGCAGACACCCGACCCTGCAGCCCTCCTCCGCTCTCCTGCTCAGGCTCCCTTCACGAGCCCTGAGCCTCAGCCCAGCTGATCGCGGCTGTCTCCTGCCTTTGCCTGAGCGGGCCCCAGCCCTCCCTGCTCCCGCTGGCCTAGAGGCCCGGCCCCTGGGTCTCTGTTGTCTTGTGTTGTTGCTCATCTGTGTGCCTGTCTGCTCCCCCAACTACACTGTGAGCCGGCGGAGGGCAGGGACCACCGGGAGCCCCTTGGCACAGAGCGGGACCCCACCACGCCCGTCTGTCGTGTGAACAAGCGCGGCCCGGACAGGGAGCGACACCTGTCTGCTCAGCCTCCGCCCGCCCCTCCAGAGTCCCCGAGATGCTGCCTTGAATAGAGGCTGCCCTCCCCCTGCCGGGAGGGACCCTCACCTCTGGGAGACCTGGGTTCCCAGACCTCACTGCCGAGAGGCGATGACTGAAGCCAGACCTCTAACAGAGGACAAAACTGAGGTCCGCCAAGGAGAGGGCTGGCTGCAGGTCGCTCAGCAAACCGGAAGCAGACCTCAGACTGATTCCCAGGTCCCTCCCTCCTCGGCCCAGGGCCCTCTCCATCGACCATCCCCTAAGCAGTGTGTTCTGAGGGGCTCCTTGGGGACTTAGAGGAGGTGGGGACCACAGGATGGTGTCCAAAGGACCGTGGACATGGGAGCCTGGTGCACGCCTAGTCAGGATGCCCCTCCCTAAAAGGGTCTCTGTCCACACCCGCAGACCTGTGGCTTATATGCCTCTGGTCCTGCTGTGGGAGCTTCGGCCCTTGGGCTTAAACCTTGTCCCCTGCAGGGGATCCTGGAGCTGGGCGACCTGGTCCACTCGGTTCTTCCTCTGGCAGGAAGGGGCAGCCAGGCTCTGCGGTCCTCACAGGGGAGGGGGAGTGGGCAATCCAGGGAGCTGTGGGGAGGAGGGCTGGGCTGGATGAATCTGACCCTTTGTAAAACTGTGAAGGTGGCTTATGGAGGGGGTGTGGGTCCTCCCTTATAAACGTAACACATGGCCACCAAGAAAAATACAGAAAATGAGGTAGCAGCGACAGCGGTGCTGTGGGAGGCAGAGAGGAAATGCACCCAGACCCCGCCCCCCAGGGGCTCAGGGGCCAGGAGGCAGCCCCTGGGAAACCGCTGGCAGCGGAGACCAGAGGAGAAGTGACGTCCTTCTGTGGGGGGCAAGGAAGTCAGCTGAGAGCAGGGGCGTTTGTCCTAAGCCTTGAACAGTAGGTTTTGGACAAGAAGTGGAAGAAGGGCATTCAGGCGGTGATAACTGTGTGCGCAGAGATGGGCGTGGGGCTGGGCTCCGCGGCGGGACGGAAGAGCCGCTCCCAGCGCTGCTCCCAGGGAGAGGGTGCCGGGAGTCGGTGGTCCGGGGCTCAGAGAAGGTTGACAGCTGACCCAAGGGTTGCTGATGAAAGCGTCTGGACTTTGGGGAGCCGTGGAGGGTGTCTGAGCTGGGGGACAGTAGGCAGAGCCGAGGCTGGGCGTGCTGCTGGGGTGTGGAGGGATGGGGGACCAGAGCAGGAGGTGATGCCCCCGACTCCTCTGGCCCCTCCAATGCGGAGGCCTGGAGGACCCCCCGGGGCTCTTCGGTGCTGGGTGGGAGGCGTGCCGGCCCTTCTCCCCAACCTCCCCATGTCCGGAGGCCACCTCTCTGGCTTCCTCTTCCTTCCCCCCCTCCTCCCTGCCTCCTGATGAAGAGCCGCCAGCTCCCTGCTGAGCTGGGAGTGATTAGATCAGAAGGTGATTTGGGGTCTGATTATCTTGGGTGGAAATTGGCCCTCTGTGTCTTTTTCCATCCCGCCCAGGGCCGGGGAGGTGGGGAGCAGCTTCTCTGTCGACACCCAGGCCGAGCCAACTTTTTCTCGAACGTGTTTGGGACCAGTGTGTGGCCTTGTTTCCTGAGGAAGTGCAGCATCTGACCAACCCGGCAGGAGGCTCTGTCCCTCACCAGCCAGGGACCCTGGACGGGCCACTCCTCCCAGAGCCCCAGGTTTCTCCTCTGTCAGTTGAGGGCCAGCGTGAGAGCGGACGAGATGATTGCACGTGAAGGGTCAGGGTTAAGTTTGGGCTTAGGATCGGGGTGAGGGCACGAGGCCTGGTGTGGAGTAGGTGTCCTGCGGAAGGTCGTGCTGATTCCGTCCCTGCCATCTACACCCTGTGAGTGTGCTGAAGTGTGTTCACCCCTCACCTTTAAAGATCTGCGGTGACCTCACACCACCCAAAGGTGACCTTTCTGCACCTTAGTTCCTCATCTAATATCGCTGATACTTAATAGTCCATCCTGCCAGCCCCCACACAAGCTGAGCCCGCGCTTTAAAAAGCTTTTTGTTATCAAGTTATTGTAGTTCCCAAATCCTCGTAATTAGGCCCATGTTGTGCTTGTGCCCCTCATGAGGAGAGTGCACTCCAGGGTCTGCCTGTGATGGGTAGACACCAGGCCTGGGCCTTCCAGCCTAGAGTCAGTGTTCAAGCACTTTCTGTGGTCCCCACTGCTCCCTGCCTAGGGATGAGCGTGGAGCCTGGGGATGGGCACGGAGCCAGCCGCAGAGGGCATCACCTGAGAGCCTGGATTCTGGTACAGCTTGCTAGGCTCCAGGCTGCCTCTGGGAGTCTTCCTGACTTAGTTTGCCCTTCGTGGATGGACAGACCAACCTTTACCACCTCAAAAGAACCTACTGGAGGATATCTGTCTGTCTGTAAAGCACTTTAAGATCCTGACATCCTAGAGGCCAAATGGCTGGAGCACCACAAACGCGTGTACACACACACAACCAGACGTGTGCAAACATATACACGCACAGACACCATCTCAAAATATGGCTCAGGTCCTAGGAGAAAAAGGAAAGGAGTGGATGAAACCTCTTGAAACGTGAAAACAGATTCCTTGCTTTAAGGAAAGTGCTTTCTGCCCTGACTTAGAACCTGTTGACTCTTGTTTTACATGCAATTCTAATGAGTCTGTCCACCTAGACTTCAAGTCTGAAGCAAATTGGGAGAACCAGGAGAAGGCCTTTAGTGACAAGTGACCCTGAAAACGGGAAGAAACGACCATTGATCGTAAGTGGAAACAAGGAAAATCTGAAAACAGCAGAAGGAGTTTGAGAAACAAGTATTCAGGGGTGTTTGGTGTCTGGGCTTGGTGGCCACGGCCGGCTGTCTGATGGACCAGATATAATTCTTCCTGCGCGGCCTGGAGACGGCTGGAGACCCTGTACCACATGGGACCGGATTTTTCTTACCTCTCTGCTGGAGAAGGTGCTACGTGCTCATACAGAGGGTTTTCTAGCCAGAGCAGTAAAAATGAAAAATCACAAAAAGACAAGCGCTTGACAGGCCAAACTTCACTTCCCTAGGTCCTTTACTAAGCAGAGTGCCCACTTGTCAAGAAGAAGTTGACAACAAAGACCCCGAAGATGAGTAAAAGTGGAGCTACCCTGCTCAAAGGCCTCCCTCTCTCCTCCCCCACAGCTCCCCTCAGGCCCCTGGAAGAACTCCAAGACCCTTTGGAACCCAGTTTGAAAAATCTAAAATTCTCAGAAGGGAGTTTGTAACTTTTCTTGTACCATGGACTCCTGGGAAGGTCCGGGGTCATCCTGGGCCACCCCTATTCAGAATAAAGCTTTGAAATACATGAAATATCTTGGATCACAAAGGAAGTCAATTCTATTGAAATAGCTAAAGTAATTTTAAAAGAATAAATGTGTGATGTAGTAACATATGTGTTTCTTTATTAGTATACTGAATAACGAGATCCAGCAATCAATATAGTAACAGCCTTAGTTGTAAAATAAGCGTAAGCCTAAAGAGTATCTTATCTTGGTGGCATCCCTGATAGCTCAGCTGGTAATGAATCCACTTCCAATGCAGGAGACCAGTTCGATCCCTGGGTTGGGAAGATCCCCTGGAGAAGGGAGAGGCTGCCCACTCCAGTGTTCTGGCCTAGAGAATTCCATGGACTATTGCCAGTTGCAGAGTTAAGTAGAATGAGGTATGGTTCTAGATATATCAATAAAGGAAAAGACAAGAGTGGTCCCTGCTTGACCTGTAAGGCAGGGAGAGGAGGAATGGGGAGAGAGAAGAGAGAGGAAGGAACTCACCAGGAATGGGTAGGAGATGGTAAGCCTGAGCTTTCCAGGGGCCTAAGAGCTGCATATAGCAGTGTTTGAGAACCTGGCTCATCATAGCATTGTCCCAAGGTATAGTCATCTTTAAAGGACCCACTAGGATGATACACATTAAATCTTCACTGTAGGTGGTGCCCCAGGACCTCAACAGGCAAATTGCCAGGAGCAGACTGGGACCAGATTCCTCCCACTCCTTGGGGGAGGGGGGTCTGGGCTGTGCAATGGTAACTTGGCTTTCATCCCCATCCTTAGGCACCCACGTGATGGAGGGCTCTGGACGGATGGTGGTGACTGCTGTGGGTGTGAATTCTCAGACTGGCATTATCTTTACCCTGCTGGGAGCCGGTGGTGAAGAGGAAGAGAAGAAAGACAAGAAAGGTAAGCCCAGCACCGTTGTGGACCAGGAGAGGAGCTCTTAAGGCCACATTTTCTTGTCGATTCTTTCACTCAACAAGTGAGTTGCTGAGTGCCTTTTATGTCCACACCCTGTGCCAACAGTCGCCTCCTGCATCCTCGAGGCCAGGCTTGGGCCAGGAGGCTCTGTCTGTTCCATCTCCAGGGTCTTGTCCTGTCTTGTCCAGTCATGTCATGGGGGGCTCCCCTTCCCCTCCGAGCCAGGCCAAGGGTGCTGAGCTTTTCCTTCAGTCTCCACCCTCAAGTGTGACCTGGTCCCATCATCAGCCCTGATATTGAGTAGAAAACCCCACCTGGGCATATTCCTTCACTCCTCTCAATTCCATTGGGCAGAGCTGCACACTCAGTGGAGACTCTACCCAGAGGTGATAGGGGAGCTTCCGGGGAAGGTGCCTCCAAATCAACTGTCGTGAGCCCCTCTCTGATGCCCCTGGAGCTGCCATCTCAGCTGAGTTCTGTCTCCTCCTCTCCCAGAAGCAAATGTCCTCACTCCATGGGCTCCGCTTGGTGCAGCAGGCTGGCATCTTGGGCTGGAAGTGGCTCTCAGGGCATAGGAGGAATGGTTGGGAGACATGAGCCCCAATCCCATCAGACCAGGCCCAAATCTCACATCCAGCCTCTGGTCCGAAACAGCTGGCTACTTGCCCAACATTCACACTCGGTCTTGGGGACCCTCCCCCTCTCACAAAGTCTTCAGTCCTTTGTCTCCTTCCCCAAGCCCCAGAGGAGGGTCCCCAACATCCAGACCTTCTGGAACCCAGGGGAAGGAGATGAGATAGTAGAAGACCCTGCTTTCGGTTTTAGGGCCAACGGGACTAACCTCCAGCTCTCAGAGGTCAGCCAATCTTGGCCTGGGACACAATCAAAGATTACTTGTTCCCAGGGGCAAAACCTGTTTCCTACTGGGGTCCTCCTAAGATTATGGCTGCCGCAGGAGCAGGAACAATGGCAGTAAGCTGTGATCTGTGCGAGCTGAGGTTGAAACCGAGGACAAGTCTTGGCCATGAGGCGCAGAGCACGTCAGGACAGCGTCCACACAGTGACGTAGCAGCTGTGGCCACCAGTGGCCCCAGGTGCAGGCAGCTGGGCAGGATGTAGCTGTTCTGCCCACTTCCTTGGCCTCGCTGGGGCCTGGGTGAGAGGCAGAAACACCCAGAAGCTCCCACGGGCCAGACTCGTGTTTTTCAAATGCCGATAAGAAAACAGGCCTCTTCTGCCCGGCATGGGTCAGAGTCCCTTGCTGAATGTTTACCTGCCCATCAACGAGATGGGGACAGCAGTGCAGAAGGAAGAGGTGGGGTATGGAGGGGACATGGCAGAGGAAGATGGGGGGCAGCCCAGCCTCTCAGGCCCCTGAGAGCAGACCCAGGGTTTCCCAGGGCTGGACCCCCTTAGCGCTTCCATCCCATCATCTCCACCAGGGACGCTGCTTACAACCCTCCATTTCAGGATGACTCTGGGCATGCCAGAGTGTGTGTGTGTGTGTGTGTGTGTGTGTGTGTGTGTGTGTGTGTGTGTGTGTGCGTGCGCGCGTGTGTGTGTGTGCATGTGTGGGCGGGCGTGTATGTGGCTGTACGTGCTTCTCCTTCATTAACATGTCTCAAAAATCATCACACAGGTGTGAAGAAGGGGGATGGCCTTCAGCTACCAGGTACAGTAAGACACCCCCCAGGGTAGAAGGGGCTTTTAGAAGTAGCAGCAGCCATTGACCCCTGAGCCCTGGCCCCAGACCCCCAGCACACAGCTAGAAGGGTACCCAATGGCTGGGGGCTCTGCACCCCACCTCAAAACTCCTGTGTGGCTCCATGTGCTGCCAGCCCCACAGGACAGGCCAGCACCCCACGCTGCCCTTCCAGTGCTTCCGGGGCACATGGCGCCCCCACTGCCTCCAAACCCCAGACAGCACATGCCATGTGCGCTCAGCACCACGTGACCCCACAGAGCCCCTCACCCCATGGCACGGCCAACTCACCCAGCATCTATTCCCTCTCCTTCCCACAGAACCAGTCTCCCCCCGCCTCAAGAAAAAATAGCCAGAGCGAATTTGAGCATCTCATATCATTTTTGATTTATAAACTAAGGAGATCTCACCAGTGCCCTCTCTGTCTCATGCACAAGATGCAACGTGCCTGATGTCATCTTTTAAGCGGTCGGGCACCTCCTATGGGCAAGACCAAGGCAGCCTTTTGAGCGTCAGTCAGAAAAGGAGGAGTTGGCCATGGGCAGTGACCTGAGTCAAATGCACGAATCCGAGGTCACCGCTGTGAACAGATGTCCTTCCAGGACATAGCAACCGTCACAACAAGCGCCCATTCAGAACGGCCAGTGCTATTACTGCACCCCGTGTTGAATCGACTCCTGGCCATGGGTCCCTCTGGCCGTGATGGTCAGCCAGCACCGCCCCCCCCCCACCTTCATAGAACCCTCACTGACAGAGACCTGCCCTGTTGGTTGGGCCAACGGGATGCCTGGGTCCAGACCTCACACCGACCATCCCACCTACCCACGTTGATCATCCTCCATATTTTATTTCAAAGACCCTCCGTGTCTGAGTTTCTCCCCACTGACTTGTGTGTCATCTCCACGGGAACATTTCACCCCACCCACCCCCCACCCCCAAATCTGAGTTTCCTGATTTCCGACGGCAGCGTGTGTTTCCGACCACAGTCACGTCACTCCCCGCGCGTTGGTTCGCGTCTGCTGCTGCTGCCGTCTGCGCTGTTGCTCTCCTCCATTTTGACCACTGCATTTTTCATCCCTCCCGCCCCCACAGCGGCCGATGGTGCGGCAGGTTCAAATGCTGCAGATAGTGCAGATACCAGCCTAGTCAATGGTACGTCTCCCACCCCGCCCCCGGTGAGCTCCCTGTCTCGGGCGATGGGCGCCTCCCCACCCCCAGCTCTGGGCTTTCCTCTCCCTGTTCGGGATGGCCCAGACTTGGATGTGCATGGGCAGCTCGGGGACGGCCGTCCTCTCTCACACGGGGCAGGTGCTTAAGAGAGAAGCCACCACCGGGCACCCAGCTCTGTTCCCCCCAGCGGTGGTCACTGTTGGGCCCTTGACCCCCCAGTGGAGCCCAGAAGAGGGACGTGACCTTGGCTTCAGATCTGGTCCCCCCCTCCCTCCCTGGAAGCAGTGTCCCTCCCTGTGTGGCCCTCTCCTAAGCACACTCCTGGTCCCCGCTTGGGGGAAGAAGGCCCGGGGTCAGGACCCGGGCTGAGGCTGGCCTCTGGGTCCCCAGTGCAGGCTCCCATCCTCGACTCAAACCACTCCCTCGAGGCAGGGGGACCCAGGCCTGCGTTCAGCTCCTGGGCCCCGCCCTGCAGCATGGCTGAGCCACTAGTAGAGGTTGTATCTCTTCTTTCGTGGAGTGAACGGGCAGGGGGTTCGCTTGGGCTCGGGCCCAGTTCTGTCCCTCGGGTGTGGCCTGGTGTTTCTTGCTGTTGCCTGCGCTCGAGCGTCTGTCCTAAGCCTCTGCATTCTTACCAGCCCTCTCGGGGATGGGCGGTGAGGGTAAGGGCTGCCACTGTACCTTCAGTCTGCATCTCACCCTCCTTACAAACGGGCAGGAAGGAAGTCCATTCACTGGCCTCCGCGCCTTTGGAAGATTTCACACCTCTGTACCCTCCCATCTTCTCTGGCCATCCCCGTCCCCAAGTCAGGTGACATAAAGTCACCCGGTCTGCTCCTAAGAGCTTTTACGGCTCGGCCATGAAACCACTGCCCCCGAGAACTGAAGGGAAGGGAAAGCTTCTCCTTTCCCCAGCGTCGCTCATCCCAGGAGCTAAGCATCCATCCTGTCATTTACTCCTCACCACTCCCAGAGAACACGGAGCTGTGGGGCTGCCGCCTCCTCCCCTCCCCTGTCCCAGGCCTCTGGCTGAGCCACTCGGATTCAAAGTGACCCAGGATGGAAGCAGCTAGCAGATGGCAGGGGCTGGGCAACACCCGTCTTGGAGCAGCACCTGGCCAGGAAGGGCTAATTCGGGTGTGGGTCTATTTCAGGTACAGGAAGAGGAAAGAGGCCAGCCTGGGGCGTGGGAGGAGTCACGTGTGAGGGGAGGGCGGCGCTGTTGCTTTAGTTGCTAAGTCGTGTCCGACTCTCGCCGCCCCATGGACTGTAGTCTGCCGGCTCCTCTGTCCGTGAGATTTTCCAGGCAAGAGTACTGCAGTGGGCTGCCATTCCCTTCTCCAAGGGATCTCTTCAACCCAGGGGATAAGACCCGGGTCTCCTGCATGGCAGCCAGATCCTTTACGGACTGAGCCACGAGAGAAGCCCTGACGGGGAGAAATGATGTAGGCAAACCCAGGTGGGGGGAGGGAGAGGGCCAGGAGGAAACAGGAAGTGACGTCCTGCTTCCCCCCCCCTCCCCCCCGGGTGATGAACCTGCTGGGACCCGCATCCAGACTGGTGGGTCTCAAAAAGGCAGGAGCCTCACTTCCAGTTCAAGCCAAAAACGTCCGTATATTCCCAAGAAAAACTGTAGGAAAAGACGGGGAAACATCATTTCTCACCCACTTTCTGTGCACCAGGCACTTTGCAAGCGTCTCATTTAATCCTCATGATAACCCTATGGGTCAGTTTTTTGTCCCCACTTTAAAATGTGGAAACTGAGTCTCATGGAAATCAAGACACTAGTCCAAGGTCACAGAGCTGGGCAGTAGCAAAGCTGGGACGTGAAGCCAGGCCTACCTGGCTCTAAAGTGTGTGCCGCTCTTCCTGGTGTAAATTTCACAATGATGTAGGGACTTTCCCTGGGAGTCCAGGGGTTAAGGTTTCAGCTTCCAATGCAGGGGGTGCGAATCCTATCCCTGGTCAGAGAGCTAAGATTCCCACATGCCTCCTGGCCAGAAAACCAAAACAGAAGCAGTATTGTTCCAGATTCAAGAAAGACTTTTAAAATGGGCCACATCCTCAAAAAAAGAAAAGCTTTAAAAAATAAATAAATAAACTTCACAAGCACGTTAAGAAGTCTTCCCTGCAAGGAAAGGATCCTGTGGTCAAAACTGTTTAAGAACCCCTGGGTAGAATTGGTTTCCTCCTTGTTGCAGAAAGACAGCTTCTATCGTGCTGTGGGATAGAGTTAGAGTCACACGGGGTTTCCCAGACTGACGTGGCTGCAGGACCCTTCCTGGCTGAATGTCGTGGGATTGGTAGACCTCCAAAATACACTTTGGAGCCAGTGCTCTAAGCTGTTGCTACTCGAATTGTGACTGGAGGCCCACATGCTCCTGGGCATCTTTCAGGAGCTCGTTAGAAATGCAGACTCTAAGGCCCCACCCAGACCTAGCGAATGAGAACCTGCCTTCTGATGTGCCCTCCAGGCTCCAGGCAGAGGGCACTGAAGGCTGAGGGGGCTAAGCTGAGCTTTGTGAGTGAGAGAATGGACCGTTCTTTTCCACTCCTTGATCTGAGCAGAGTCAGGATGCCCTGGATGTGGAAGACACACTCAGCTGGCAGGATGCCCCCTCCTCACTCTACTCCCGCCAAGGCCCTCCCAACTGAGCAGTAAGGGGTGTCCCATTGATTTTGGAGGCATGATAATTGCCATTTTAATTTTATTATTTATTTTATATTTATTGACACATGTTCGTGCGTGCTAAGTCGCTTCAGTCATGTCTGACTCTTTGCAAACCCATGGACTACAGCCCATCAGGCTCCTCGGTCCATGGGATTCTCCAGGCAAAAGTACTGGAGTGGTTTGCCATGCCCTCCTCCACGCGATCTTCCTGACCCAGGGATAGAATGCGCATCTCTGGTGTCTCCTGCATTGGCAGGCGGGTCCTTTACCACTAGCGCCACCTGGGAGACCCGTTTATTGATATATCACTATTGAATGAGAATGAGAAATGAGAGTCGCTCAGTCGTGTCCAACTCTTTGCGACCCCATAGACTACAGAGTCCATGGCATTCTCCAGGCCAGAATACTGGAGCGGGTAGCCTTTCCCTTCTCCAGGGGATCTTCCCAACCCAGGCATCGAACCCAGGTCTCCCGCATTGTGGGCGGATTCTTCATTAGCTGAGCCACAGGGGAAGCCCTTTTGAATACATCACTTTTAGTCACGATTTTAAGTGACACATTGCTCTTAAAGCTGGACACTTACAGGGTACTTTGCAGTGCTTTTCATAAGCATCACCTTGGTTGAAACTGTTGCATTTCACAGGGGGACAAATGTAGCCCCAGGTAAGAGAAGTGACACCTCCCAGTTCTCCTAGTTAGCAGTCTGTCTTCTCAAAGCTTGTTTATGGGATCTCCATGGACCCTCCACGTTGAGGATTTCCCCACTCATGACCCTCGCAGTTCACAGAGAGGACTGATCCATTTGGCAAAAATGCATCTGGCATCTGATGCAGAGAGGCCTCTGGGTCTCCACCTCATTCCCCCATCCTGGGTCCTGTCCTCCATCCCAGCTCCCCTGAATCAGCCCATCTTCCAGGTCCCGTGGGGGGCGGGCCAGAGCAGCACCCCACCACCATTCCAGGGCCAGGCGAGCACCGGTTTGGCTAAGGAGAGCCACCAAATGAGCCCTCACTTCCAAGAAATCGGGCCAGCTGCGCCCAAGTGCCCCCAGGACACAGCTCCCTCCCTCAAACACATGCATTGTTGATTATTTTTCTGGCCACGTGATCACCATGGAAATAAAAGAGGAAATTGCTAGCTTGGTTAATGGGCACACGTGGGCTATTGCATCTGATAATGTGCGATGCAAACAAAGGTCCCTCTGTGCCCTCTCACACCAGCTACTGAAGCCGAGTCCTCTGGTGCCTTTTAGCCCAGTTAGTAAAATAATGTTTAAAAATAAAAACAACTGTTGTAGTTCATTCCGATCAGCTCCAAGAAGCCTTCTTCTGTGTTGTTTCTTAATCTGGCAGAAAGAATTTTAGAATAGAGGGATGGGGGCCTTTCGTTTTCGACCCCAGGGGAGGTCACTGACCCTTTGCTGGGAGGCTCAATGGGAACAGCCCAGCACTGTTGCAGAGATGATATGGAGCTGGCACCCAGGAAGCCGCTGCTTCCCTCTGAGGCAGTCAGTGTAACGTGGATGTGATGTGGGGACGACAGTGTTTACAGAGGGTCATCAGGGTGCCCTGTAAATGACAGCTGCCTCTGAACCTCCCTCAGCCCCAGTTTCCTCATTGTAAAATGAGAGGGATGGAAGCCCCTCCCGCCCCACCTTGCAGGGTACCAGGAAAACGGGCAAGACGTGAGTCACTTGCAAACTGCCAAATGCTGCTGGGCGAGTGGTTATCACTAAAAGGTAACTTCTAGGTGCTCCGGGAGGCAAGATGCCAACCCCTTGTTACGGAGGTGGAAGCCAAGCTGGGAGCAATGAAGTCACAGGGCTAGCTGGTGTTGGAACATGTCTCAGCCCGCACAGCAGCTTCAGGAGCCCAGTCCCACCAGTGCCACCTCAGTGCCCACCCTACCGCAGGCTCAGGGGATGAGGGGTAACTGCTTTCTCCCAAGGAGGGGCAAAAATGTGCATACACTTTGGGGCCAGCTGTCCACTCACCTGCGGAGAGTGTCCCTCCCTGAGCTGCAGCTTTTTATCTGTGTGTGGGTTTGATCCCGGAGCGCCCCAGTAGGGATGCGGTGAGGACCAGCTGAAATCATGGAGGTCATGTATGGGCCTGGCCCACAAACTGTGAGGATGTCCTTCACGGTGATTATCCAGGAGTGGTGAGGGGTTCCGTGACCTTGTCTGAGTCCTCCTGAGGTGGTGAGCCATCAGGCAAAGCCCAGGGTGAGCCAGGGGACAGGAGAATGCCCCCATCCCTGCAGGGCCAGCAGGTGGGGGTAGGTGTCTAATTGCCAGGTAGCAGTCACCAGTACCTCCCACCCTGTGAATGCAGCCCACACACTCTGGGCTGAGCCTGGGGAGGCAGCCTCCCACGTGGCCCCGTTTACAGGGTGGGGAGCCCCAGACTCAGCACTAGACAGCATCCGACTCTGATAGGCAGAGCTGGGGTAGAGGGCACCCAGGGGTTCCCACCAAGCCAATTTCGCCTCTCTGCTGTGGCCCCAACTAGGCAACCTAGAGTGAAGAGCACACACTTTAGTGGAGGGGTGGCGTGGGGTGGCGTCCCCTTGGGTGCCATGGCATGGCCCCAAACACCTGTGGGTGCCTCCGAGCCCGCTGCTGGGAGCCTCTGCACACCCTTTGCCTGAATCACTCTCAGTGAGGCTGAGGGTGGTGGGGAGGGTTGTCCATGTCGTGGCTTCATCCTCCAGCACCAGGAGGAAGAGGAACTGGAATCATCTCTCCTGGAGCCAGAAGCTAAGGAGCACATTGACCAAACGCCTCCCCATTTTAGAATCAACCTCTCTCTCTCTCTCTCTCTTTCTATTTCCTTTTGCCTCTTCTCAGCCCGCATAAAGCAACAACCAGATTCCAAATTCATCACTGGGGGCCTGAGATCTCTCATTCCTTCTGCTTGTGTTGTCCCTTTACCCTAAAGGCTGCTGTCTAACCTGTAAAATGCTCACGGCCAACATAACCCCCGCAGAAGCCCCCTCTCTGCACCGTCAGAGAGTCAAGAGAGCAGCTCCCGCAGGTTTGCTCTTGCCTGGGGGTCCTCCCCAGCATCCCTGTACTGAGGGGCAGAGCCGGCTCGGCCCTCCCCAGCCCCCAACTGACATGAATGTCCATGGCCCTGTTGCGTCTTCATGTGACCGATGTGTGCTGTCTGCTCTCTGTCGTCTGTTCAAACTCTTTGTCGTGTAGGTAAAATGCAGGATGGCAGTGCGGACGCCGGCCAGAGCAAAGGTAACCTTTCGTATTGACCTGGTCCCTGCGGCCCCCCTGCCAGTTCCAGGGGCCACAATGAACCTGGTCCCTGAGGCCCTCCCTGCCGGTTCCAGGGGCCACAATGAACCTGGTCCCTGCGGCCCCCCCTGCCGGTTCGAGGGGCCACAGCAGAGGCAGACGTCCACGCCCACGGGCGCCTGACGTCTCTGGGCGGGAGGGTAGCTGTGATCTCGTGGTACCAGGACAAACGGAAGTGGCACTGTCCGCACAACAGTCCACCCGCAAGCCAGTGTCTCCCCTGCTTTGAGCTATATCCCTGTTCAGCTGAAGGCTTGAAGCTGGTTCTTAGGGCTCTTCAGGGGCCACGGGGTCGGGCTTCAAGCCCACCAGTCAGGGCTGTGCTGAAGGAGCAGGGTATTGGCACCTGTGGATGAGGACACACTCTTCCACTTTTTAAGCCCGCTTTTGTCCCTTCTGTCTAGTGACTACTTAGTATTCCAGCAACATGGCCCAAGGACCAACTGGGCAGAGCCCAAGCCTGTGTCTTGTCTGATGCAGAAAAGCCGAGGAGCCCTTTGGGGAAGGGCTGGTGGACTTGTTCAGGCCCAGAGGAGCCCCCAGCCCCTTCATGCTGCAAGTCCAGGGTGGAGCTGTGTCACTCCATGCTGAGTTCTGTGGGCCTGGCTCCAGGGTCTCCAGCAGGGAGAGGCCGACCCCCTCATCACACGGAATCTGTGCCGGCCATGCAGGGGGGCTCAGGCCAGGGAGTGAGGGTCTCACCATGCTCCCCTGGGCAGGGGGCTGGGTGCCGACACCCACACCCTGCAGGCTAACCTGTGGGTGTGCATGTCTGTGTGTGTGCACATGTCTGTGTGTGCGTGTGTGCGTGTGTATATATGTGTGTGATCTGCCCCCTGCAGCCAAACAGCAGGACGGGGCGGCCGCCATGGAGATGCAACCCCTCAAGAGTGCCGAGGGGGGAGACGCTGACGACAAGAAGAAGGCCAACATGCACAAGAAGGAGAAGTCGGTGCTGCAGGGCAAGCTCACCAAGCTGGCCGTGCAGATCGGCAAGGCAGGTGAGCGTGCGGCCCTGGCGGACAGCACGGGGTTGGGGGACACGGGGCACGCAGGGGGATCCCCGGGGCAGAGCCCTGCCCCTGGCTGGGCCTCAGTTACCTCATCTGCAAGGAGAGGGCTTGCATGAGACCCAACCTTGTCTGCCGCGGCAACCAATCTGAGTCCTGATGTAGCAGGCATCTCAGCTAGCACTCAGACAGGTGCAAGAGTGAAGCGCAGGCTCTGGGGGCAGCCTGCCTACATTCTCGTTGAGCTCCAGCTCTGAGGTCTTGAGCAAGTACCTTCACCAAGCTCCGAACCTCCGCTCCCGGTCCATGGACTTAGGCTCCTGTAGTCCCCACTTCCAAAATCACTGCAGATGGTGACTGCAGCCATGCAATTAAAAGACGCTTACTCCTTGGAAGGAAAGTTATGACCAACCTAGATAGCATATTGAAAAGCAGAGACATTACTTTGCCAACACAAGTCCGTCTAGTCAAGGCTATGGTTTTTCCAGTAGTCATGTATGGATGTGAGAGTTGGACTGTGAGGAAAGCTGAGCCCTGAAGAATTGATGCTTTTGAACGGTGGTGCTGGAGAAGACTCTTGAGAGTCCCTTGGACTGCAAGGAGATCCAACCAGTCCATTCTGAAGGAGATCAGCCCTGGGACTTCTTTGGAAGGACTGATGCTAAAGCTGAAACTCCAGTACTTTGGCCACCTCATGCGAAGAGTTGACTCATTGGAAAAGACTCTGATGCTGGGAGGGATTGGGGGCAGGAGGAGAAGGGGATGACCGAGGATGAGATGGCTAGAAGGCATCACTGACTCGATGGATGTGAGTCTGAGTGAACTCCAGGAGTTGGTGATGGACAGGGAGGCCTGGCGTGCTGCGACTCATGGGGTCACAAAGAGTCGACACAACTGAGTGACTGAACTGACTGAACTGAACTGAACTGAACTGAGCCCCCACTGCACAGGTTGCTGTGAGGAGTAAAGGAGATTATTTACACGTGCAGGCAAGGATGGTGGCTGGATGCGGGCAGACCCTGTAGGAGTGGGCTGTGCAGGCTTTATCCTGAGGATGTTGGGAGCCCTGGAGGAGGTGTGAGCAAGGATGGAGTTGAGCTCGATGATGACCACCCCCAGCTGCCATGCACAGAAGAGACTGGGGAGATGGAGGGCCGTGCTAGGAGCCCAGGGAGGAGCCCCTGGTCTGAGCCCCAGCATGAGATGGTTGGATGGCATCGCCGACTCAATGGGCATGAGTTTGAGCAAACTCCGGGAGGTAGTGAATGACAGGGGCGCCTGGCATGCTGCAGCCCATGGGGTCGCAAAGACTCGGACACGACTGAACAACACCACGAGCCAGGTTTCCCAACCGAGCTGATAGCTACAGGCGACAGCTGATGATGGCTGCCCTGGCCCCCAAAGCCGAGCCCGGCTGCACTGTGAGCCCTGCCCGCCCGACACGGTCTTGGCCTCCCCGCCTGGGTAAGGATATGGCAAACACCACGGCCTCCCCACCTGGCTGCCTGCTCCTCCACTGCTGTCTCCCAGCTCTAATTATAGGCACCGCAGTGTGGAGAAGAGAGGCAAATTGCAGGCTTGGCCGTCTATATTTAAACTCAGGGGCCTGGTGACAGCTCCCGGCTGCCGGGAGCTTGGCTTCCCGCCCCTGCGACTGTCAGATGGGGCTCGAGCTGGCTCTTCAACTCCACAGCTGGCAGTGGGGGCGGGCGGCAATGGGTCCGGGGATTTCCTCCGTCCCCACCACAGGGAAGGCTCCACGGCAGCGTGGTGCTGGAGGGCAGGGAGCAGAGCCGTGAGAGGCATCCCATGGCCTTCCCTGTCCTGGGTCATTGCCTCCGCCACTCAGTCAAACCCTGCCAGGCATGGGGCACAGAGTCGCACCCTTCTGGTTCACATCCCACTTCTGCTCCTCTCCTGGGATGGATTCCCTGCAAGCAGAGCCTGAGATGGGTGGGCACAGGGTTTGGGGAGGGGTGCTCTCAGGGGGAGACCTGGAAAGGGTCCGGGATGCCACAGAGCCTAGGAAGACGCAGCCCAAGCTGAGGTTTCCGGAGAAATCCCAGTCTCCACCTGATCCCACAGGGAGCTCTGGAGCATGAATACCTCTAAAGGGTCCAACCTGCACTGCAGCAAGGCAGCTGGGCTTCTGGACCCCCATGTCAGCCCCTGGATATTGGCCATCAGATTGGGGTGGGTGGAACTGCCAGGCACTTTCTGACAAGGAGATGCCAGTCTCCTCTGGCAGAGGCTGCAGGTGTGGGCAGCTTCAGCTACACCCACGCAGCACTGAGGTGGATGGGGGTGGTTGGGCACATGGGGCTGGCAAGATGGATCCGGGCAGGTAGCTACCTGCAGGTACTCATTCTACAGCGCCTCCCTGGCCTGTGGCCTCAGGCACATCACCTCCCCTCCCTGTTGTTGTTCGGTCGCTCAGGTGTGTCCGACTCTGTGACCCCACGGACTGCAGCACGCCAGGCTTCCCTGTCCTTCACCATCTCCCAGAGTTTGCTCAGACTCATGTCCATTGAGTCAGTGATGCCATCCAACCATCTCATCCTCTGTTGCCCCCTTCTCCTCCTGCCCTCAGTCTTTCCCAGCATCGTGGTCTTTTCCAATGATTCAGCTCTTCACATCAGGTTACCAAAATATTGGAGCTTCAGCGTCAGTCCTTCCAATGAATATTCAGGACTGATTTCCTGTAGGATGGACTGGTTTGATCTCCTTGCAGTCCAAGGGACTCTCAAGAGTCTTCTCCAACACCACAATTCGAAAGCATCAGTCCTTCGGCGCTCAGCCTTCTTTATGGTCCAGCTCTCACATTCATACGTGACCACTGGAGTTATCCTCTTGGCGTGTTTATTTGTTTCTTGTCTGCCTCCTCCTGGAACCTCAGCTTCCCAAGGGCAGGGACTCTGTCTCTGTGCTGCTGTGTCCCTTGTTCCTAAATAGGAAACAGTGTGTGCCTGAGTGAAGGCGGAGATCAGTGGTGCCCTCTGTCGTCCTGCAGTGTGAGAGCACCATGCTGGCGCTCCTCATTCCCACGCTCAGCACCTACTGCATGTCCGACACTGTGCCCGGCAATTTACACGCATTCATTGTATCTGATTCTTATAAAACCACATGGAATAAATACACATCCCCATTGCACAGAGGAGGAAACTGAGGCTCTTTGAGGATCAAGCAGTTGCCCCAAGGCCACCAAGCTGAGCTGGCATGTGAGCTAGGGCCTGCCTGATCCCAGAGCCCTCGCAGCCAACGGGTGGTCGGGTCCGCATCTCCGTTCCCAGGCCCCCTTGCCCCCCGGGGGCCCCCTGACGGGCTTCCTCCCCGCCATGTCACAGGCCTGGTGATGTCAGCCATCACGGTGATCATCCTGGTGCTCTACTTCACCGTGGACACCTTCGTGGTCAACAAGAAGCCGTGGCTCCCCGAGTGCACCCCTGTCTACGTGCAGTACTTCGTCAAGTTCTTCATCATCGGTGTGACGGTGCTGGTGGTCGCCGTGCCCGAGGGCCTCCCTCTGGCCGTCACCATCTCCCTGGCCTACTCGGTGAAGGTGAGGAGTGGGGAGCAGGGCAGGCCGGCTGACGCCACCTAGCTGGGGGTCTGAGGGGTGTCTGGCGGGGCCAGTGCCGGGGGCTGCAAGGAGAACTAAGTAGAAAGGATGGGCACGTTGGAAGCTCCGAGAAAGAGGTTGCATGCGGGAGCCCCAAGCTCACAGGCCTCCAGGACAGCCACACCCTGGCCAAGGGTACAGCCACTATTCAGCCCAGCCGTGTGTCCCCTCGTAGAGATGGGGTCTGGTGTTGCCAGATACTCACATTTCTCTAAGAGAAGCCAGAAAGCTGGACTTCATATAAGCTCTCCTGATTTTTAAACACTGACAGTCAACTCAACTCTGAACAATAAATTAGACATAGGTATTCCCTGTCCAGTCGTGTCCGACTGTTTGCGACCCCATGAACTGTAGCCCGCCAGGCTCCTCTATCTATATGGGATTCTGCAGGCAAGAATACTGGAGTGGGTAGCCATTTCCTCCTCCAGGGGATCATCCCCACCTGGAGATGGAACCCAGGTCTCCTGCATTGCAGGCAGAGTCTTTACCATCTGAGCCACCAGGGAAGCCAGACCCACACTCATCCCGTCCCATCGAATGTTGGCAGAAGTGTGGTCATCACAGAGCCGTAGGCCCCACTTAGCCACAGCACCTGTGGGACTAAGCTTAGAGTTCGCTTCCTAAAGTTCAAAAGAGATAAGCCTAAAGTAAACAGGAGGTCTGGTTTTAGGAGAGCCCCCTCCTCTCAAGAGAGGGGCTAAAAACAGGAGGTCTTAAAAGCAGTTCAGTGAAGGGCTCGTGCTTAGTGCTCCATTGTGGCCAAGTCTTTGCAGCCCCCTGGACTGTAGCCCGCCTGTCTCCTCTGTCCATGGGATTTCCCAGGGAGGAATACTGGAGTGGGTTGCCATTTCCGACTCCAGAGGATCTTCCCGACCCAGGGATTGGACTCATGTCTCCTGGCAGGCGGGTTCTTTACCACTGAGCCAACAGGGAAGCCAAAGGGCAAGTGGGCCCAGGAGTGCCTTGGGCCTGGGGGTGCTCCTGAGTGCCACCCTGATAACAGAGCCCCACGTTCCCCTGCTCCCAGGCCCGTGGCCATTGGCGGAGCCCAAACACGGGGCTGTGGGGGCTGGCATCATCTCGTGAGCACAGGCGTCTGACCCTCTTGGGGGCACTTCCAAGCCAGGCTCGTCCCCAGATCCCCACACCCTGGTCTCCTCATCTTGCCTCCGCCCAGTGATGGCCCCACCTCGACGGGCAGGGCCCTGTCTCCCGTTTCCCAGGGCCCCTAGGCCAGGATGTGCCTGCGAGAGCAGAGGCCAGGGCTGTCTATAAACAAGGCATTCGCTCCGAGTCATTGGCAGAGCCGACCGAGGGCATGGTCAGTTTCCAAGCTGGAATTTGGGCTGGGCTGGCCGATGTAATTTCATACAGAAAAGAGCTCTCAGGGCAGTGCCAGGAAGTGGCAGTTCTGTGTAAAAGGACACCGTCCTTATCGTCTCCTTGTTTTGGGGTTCTCTAAGAAACTCCATCCCACAAACCAAAGCCCAAACAGATCAGAACACAAGGCAGGTCGGGGGGCCTGCAGATGGAGACCTCGTGCTGCTACAGGTCTGGACCCCACAGCCACCCAGTGGAGCTCAGGACCCCCTTAAAGGTCATACATGGCATCGGGGCTCACTTACAGACCTTGTCGCCTCTGCACCTGGAGTCAGTGTCTCTGGCACCTGTGCCTTCTGCTGCCTTAGGTAGTGTGACTCATACACTCACTTGATAAACTGAGTACAGCCCCCACCCGCCACCCCAGAGAGAGGCAAACTCTCCCCTTTCTGAGCCTGGGCCCACCCCTTGGCCGTGTGCGCTGTCGTGCCTGACTCTTTGTGACCCCTTGGGCTGCAGCCCACCAGGCTCCTCTGTCCATGGGATGTCTCAGGCAAGAATGCAGGGGGTGGGTTCTTTACCGCTGAGCCACCAGGGAAGCCCCACAAAAGCAAGTGCCAGAACAAGAACTTGAACCCTGGACCCTCAGATTAAAAGTCTGATGCTCTACCCACTGAGCTATCCAGGGTCCACCATCCAAAGATTAGAGGTGACACTTAGATCCTCATTGTGCAGTAGGGACATGACATATGTATGATGTTAAATTTCCTAGCAGCTGCATGAAAAAGACAAAACAGAAAGAAACAGGTGGAAATCATTTTAATACTGTACCTTATTGAACCTAATATGTCCAAGTTATTATCAAGCCAACATGTAATAGTTAATCATACACAAATGACTGGTGAGATTTTTACATTTCTTTTCATCATCAGCCTTCAAACCTGGATGTGAAATTTACTCTTGTAGCACATTTCATGGGCTTCCCTGGTAGCTCAGATAGTAAAGAATCTGCCCACAGTGCAGAGGACCAGGGTTCGATCCCTGGTTTTGATACCTGGGTTCGGAAGATACCCTGGATAAGGAAATGGCAACCCACTTCAGTATTCTCACCTGGAAAATCCCATGGACAGGGGAGCCTGGTAGTTTACAGTCTGTGGGGTCGCAAAGAGTCAGACACAACTTAGCAACTAAAAAACAGCAACAAATGATAAGAGAAGCTGCAGGAGCACAGAATTCTACCAATAGTCATTTTTTAGTAACATGACCTGCTGTTAAAATTATTCTAGGGACTTCCCTGGCAGCTTGGTGGTTGAGACTCCGTGCTTCCAATGCAGGGGGCGAAGGTTCAAATCCTTGGTCAGGGAAATAAGATCCCACACGTCGCATAGCCAAAAAATTTTTTTAAATTATTCTAATTGCACTCCTTTTTTAGCCTTGTTATAAAGGGTTATAATGAGGAGCAAGAGAAAAGGAATTAGATTCCTAGGCTCAGACTAGAACATCTGACTCAGCCTTCAGCTAAATCCACCTTTTCACACGTGTTCTTGCCAGTAGGGTCACTGTGTCAGGAGGACCTGCAGTTAAGAGTGGTGTTTCCTTAACAATCACTTTATTTGCATTATTTGCTTGAGAACCTGGAAGAAGCTAGGAGTGTGATGCTGGGAGGAGAGAAAAGAAGGTGAATGTAAGATAATTAATAATTGTAGAGTAGGATTTCATTTTTGTTATAAATTTAAAAAGAAAAGATATTGTTATATAAGATGCTTCACTGCTCTGTGATAGAATTATGACTGACTTGTTTTTTCATGCATATCTATATTTAAAAGAAACTTGTGATTTTTATTATGCAAGTTAAAGTATATAGTCATTGTAGGAAAATGGAAGCTATAGATTTTTCAAAGGAGGCAATAACAATCTCCTATAAATGTCACTCAGAAACAATGACACTAATGTTTTTGTTTTTTCCACATAGTCTCCTATGTCTGTTAATACGTATATAACTTACACTTCTTCACTTCTCATGAAACCAAAGTGACCGTGAAAACCAGGCACCAGTGAGAGATGGTACCTTTGGCAAAGAAAAAACCCGCAATCAAATTAAGAACTTATTTCTGTTAGGATGTGAAAGGAAAGTATCTGAAGTACCCAAAGAGGACCCAGCCTTCATTTACCATCCTTTTCACTATCTTTTCCATAAAGAATACAGACTACATCCGTAATTAATAAAGTCAATTAATCAACTCTTTTAAATGGCTCAAGTAATTTAAAAGGAGAAAGAGAAAGTGCTGTACACAAAAAAGGAACCCAGAGGCCAGACGCTCTTGAAACCCAGATCCTTCGCCCGGGAGTGAAGCAGACGGGCAGTTGTGCCTCACTTACGGCGTGTGTACACGGTGCCCTCACCCCCAGCCCCCAGCTCCCTCTCCTCACTGTCCCCTCTCCTCTGCCCCCTCCTGCAGAAAATGATGAAAGACAACAACCTGGTCCGCCACCTGGACGCCTGCGAGACCATGGGCAATGCCACGGCCATCTGCTCGGACAAGACGGGCACCCTCACCACCAATCGCATGACGGTGGTGCAGGCCTACGTGGGCGACGCCCACTACAAGGAGATCCCCGACCCCAGCTCCGTCAACGCCAAGACCATGGAGCTGCTGGTCCATGCCATCGCCATCAACAGCGCCTACACCACCAAAATCCTGGTGAGTGGGGCAGCCCCTGCCAGAGGGAGAGGCGTCCAGGGGGTGATGCAGGAGCACCTGGCTGGTGGGGCAGAGCGGTTCGTGATTTTAAATCCTGCTGATGTATTTTGGGTGCTCAGATAGTAAGCAGTTGTTTCTGTTTGACCCAGCTATGATGCTTGCGTGTGTGCGTGCTAAGTTGCTTTAGTCGTGTCTGACTCTTTGCAACCCTATGGACTGTAGCCTGCCAGGCTCCTCTGTCCATGGGATTCTCCAGGCAAGAATGCTGGAGTGGGTAGCCATGCCCTCCTCCAGGGGATCTTCCTGACCCAGGGATCAAATCCACTTCTCTTACGTCTCCGACGTCGGCAGGCAAGTTCTTTGCCACTAACACCGTCTGAGAAGCCCCCAAAGTGAAAGTGTTAGTCACTCAGTGGTGTCTGACTTTTTGTGGTCCCCTGGACTGTTAACCCACCAGGCTCTTCAGTCCATGGGATTCTCCAGGCAAGAATACTGGAGTGGGTAGCCATTGCCTTCTTCAGGGGATCTTCCTGACCCAATGATCAAAGCCAGGTCTCCTGCACTACAAGCAGATTCATTACCATCTGAGCCACCCATGGCTGGGGGTGGGGGGCGGGGGAAGATTACTGTTAATTGTTTTTTAGATCCTATCATTTCCCTCCCTACAAAAAAAATATATATATCTTTTTATTAGTTAGTTTCTGCTATATAATGACTCCAAAATGTAGTGGCTTAAAAGCAAGCTGTGTCTTTAGCTCACAGTTCTGTGAGCCGAGCTCAGGTTGGGCTCAGCTGGCGGACGCAGTCCCTCGCGCATCCGCCGTGGGTCACGTGCACAGCTCTGCTGATCTTGGCAGGACCGTAGGCTGATCTGGGATGACCTCAGCTGGCATGGTTCATCTCTGCTCTGTGTGGTCCCACCTCCTCCAGCAGGCTCGGCTGGGCACTTCACGTCATTTTGCCGCGTACTATTGGTCAACACATGTCAAGAGGCCCGTCCAGATTCAAGGAGCAGGGAAACAGACCCCATCTCTAATGGGAGGGACTTCAAAGTCACATTGCAAAGGGCATGGATTTGGAGAGGGGACTCACTGTGGCCATTTACACAGCCTACCACCAGCGACAATGTAGTTATTAGTAGGGGCATTACTAGTTTTAATAAGAAAAAAAAACACTCATATTCGTGTCTCAGCCACCTAGAGTCATCACGCTAGAATTCCTGTTTGGTTCAGAAACACAGGTTGCTGTTTTGTAATTAACCAACATTTGCGCGAAGAGAAATACAGACCGGTCCATCCAGAGCTCTGTCGGCTCCCAGATGCAGGACATTCCTGCAGAGCGAGCGTCTGAGAGGACAGCTGAGCTTTTCTGCCTGCCCTGCCAATGTGCCCTGGCCCTGACCCCTCCTTCTGCCCCTGAGCCAGCCTGAACCTTTGGGATCAGACTGGGTTGCAGAGTGCCAGAGCATGAGTCAGCGGCCAAGGGCCGAGGGCTGGGGGCGGGGGGCGATGGGGGGGTTGGTTTGCTGGAGGGAGGCAGATTCTGCCTCCAGACACTGGAGCTGCAAGAACTGTCCCATCCACTGTGGCCGAGCAGCTGCCCCCTCAGCTCAGAGCTGCAGGAGGGCTGGGGAGGCAGCCCTGTCAGGAAGAGAAAGTAGGTCGGGAGAAAGCGTGCAGATGGGTGATAGAGAATGCCGGGGGCGGGGTGGGGGAGGGGAGGGGAGGGGAGGGGGATGCCAGAGATGACGGCGTTTTTGTCTCCTTCCACCCCTCCCCCCACCTCCCAGCCCCAATCTGGGAATCAAGGGAGGTGGGGCGAGGCTTTATTCTGTTCCTCAGGCCTTCCTAAAATAACCAAGATGCCGTTAATGATCTCGTCCTGAAGATGTTGCGGAGAACGGGGCAATTCCCAGAGCAGGCTTCGGGTGGTGGGGGCGGCTGTGTGGGCAGAGCCCTGCAAGATGGGCTTGGATGAAGATGTATGTTATGCAATTACCATTAAAAAGGAGTTCTGGGATCTGCCAGGAGGGGCCATGGAACAGCTCTGCAGCAAGAAGGCTCTATTAGGCAGTGCTTCACAGTGCCAGCGGCAGAGCCACTGTTCATTTCCAGATGTGGTTAACTAGACGGTGTCCAGTGGCTTCAAGAACAGGGGTCCTCCAGTCCACCTGGGGGAAAGGGGTAGTAACTGCAAGACTGGAGCGAGCTCAGGGACCTGGGAACTGGGATTCTTGGTTTGTAAATAGGCCAAGTCTCTGACCTCTCAAGTACCAGTGTCCCCTTCTGTGCCTTGAAGCCTGGCATCCTGGGACCCTTGCCCCTCTCTTTCTGGGGCTCCCTTGAAAGAACCCTGGCGGTTTTCCTTTCTGTGAGCTGACAGCCATCAGTGTAGAAGGGACAGCAGAGGCGCCTGGCATGACTGGATGGTGGGTAAAGCCCACACCCTGGAGCAGACAGCCTGGGTCCAAATCCCTCACTAGCTGTGTGACTATGAACAAGTTACTAAGCCTCTCTGTGCCTCAGTTTCCTAGGGGAAACGATAGGAGTATTGTGAGGATGAAATGAGTTACTAAGTGGAAAGTGCTTAGCACATATTCAGCACTCAGGGTGATTAGCAGTTTTTGTTGTTGTTAGCAGTAAAATCACCCATTTGTAGCCATGCAGAGGCTAATCAATAAGTGAATAGACAGCAGAGACATCGAGGTTACAGAAGAAAGGGTTTTGCTCAAAGTTGGTGGCAAAGCCATCTTACAGATACCCTAAAACCAGCTATTGAGTAGGGTGCCCAGATTAGGTTCTTGCTCCTTGAAACCAGTCATGCAGCATCTTTAGTACTGGTTGGTCTCAGGAAGGAAGGCCTGGAACCCAGAGGATCAGATTCACAGCCAGGACTGTCAGCCATATGGAGAGGACCTGCCCCTGTAGTCCCAGGCCCTGGGCTCCCAGGACCTGCCCTTGCAGTCCTAGAGGAATTTTGAGAAGCATCATGGACTAGTCGGTCCAAAGTGGAAGTCCACCCACCCTCCAGACCCGGCTGGAAAATCTAGACGTGGGACATCTTTACCATGCAAGAGGAGATGAGCACGAAAGGTGCACAGTGTCCCCACGATATCCACCAGCCTTGACTGGGAAATGAGCCTGGCCTGGGAAACAGATCCTGGCCAAGGCTGTTACCCCCTGTAGGAGGGTGCTGATTCTTCTGTGTCTTCATGTGGTCTGATTGCAGGCTGTGTGCTCTGAGACACAGCTGAGTTATCTCCGCTCCCTCCAGCACAGGCTCTTGGGAAGTACTAGTTGGGTGGGTGAGGTACGTGAATTGACTGGTGAATAAATGTATGGACATGTAATCAGTGAGATGGGGACTAGGTAGGGAGAGGGATGGATGGACAGATGGAAGATGGATGGAAGGATGGTTAATAGGTGAGTAAATGGATGAGTAGGCAGATGGATGAGTGTGTGGGTGGTGAAGGGATGAGTCTGAATTGATAAGAGGCTCAGGACAGGGCTACCTCCATGTTCTACTTTCCTATTCTTGTGGCAGCAAGAAGTAGGAGTTGGCCCTGGCCCCAGCCTAAGGCTAACACCCAGGCTCTCTTGGTACCTCCAGCACGCCGAGGAAATCTTTTCTGAATGTGCCCTCAACTCTCTACTCTCCATTGATCCAGAGACTTCCAAAGTAACTAATGGCTGTTATTCTAAAAGATTAAAAAAAAAAAAACAACAAACAACTAGATGTGTATTTGCAAGGGTACTTTGTGTAGGTGTAATCTGCATGGATTCATAGATCTTAGGGACCACCTGGTCCAGCCCCCTCACTTTACTCTGAAGCCCAGAAATGGGAAAGGACTTGGGCCAAGTCACCCTGTGGGTTTGCGGAGTTAGAATCCATATGTCCTGACTCCCAATCCAGTAAGCAAAGGTTAGGAGCTTCGGCTCTGAAGTCCAACAGACCAAGGTTCAAACTTCAGCTCCAGCACTTACCACCCATGTGACCCTGAACAAGTTACCTAACCTCTCTAAGCCTTTGCTTTCCAATCTGTTAAGTGAGTATACAGTTAATCATAATCACTAGTATTCATTTCGCCAGAGAGAGTGCTGAGTGCTTAACCCATGTTGGCTTGTATGAAGACCCCATGAAGTAGGCAATGTCACGTCTCCAACTCGTAGATAAGGACAACGAAGCTGGGTGGGGGGGGGGGGGCTAAAGAGCGTGTCCAGAGAGGTTAGAGAACAGGGCCCCAGAGAAGACGAGAGGCTGGGCCAGGTTTCAAACCCACGTCTGTCCAGTCCAGAGCCTGCACAGCTCACCACCCCCACTGCTCCATGTCCAGCTCCTCTGGCCGTATACATGCCTTGAGGCAGTTCCCAGGGCTGCTGTAAGAAGTTCCAGGGCTGCTGTGAGATCAGATAAGAGGGTGTATGTGTGGTTCCCAGTGTCCTGCTTGACATGTAGCAACTACCCCGTCCATGTCAATTATTGCTCTTATTACGTCCTTTATTACTTCTGAGCCTTAGCCTGCATAGCCTGCTCTTCCAGCCACTGTCTAGCTTGACCCTCCACGTCCCTTCCAGGTAATCAAGGCAAATATGACCATTTGCATCTTGCAGCTGAGACGACAGAGCTGCAGAAACAGCAGGTGTCCTGACCCAGGTTGCTCCTGACACCAGGTGACAGAGTTGAGCCCAGAGAATCGTGGCGGAGTTGACCAGGCGGGTGAGGAGGAGCTCTGGGCAGGGCCACACAGCCTTGCCAAGGCCCAGAGGCCTTTTAGAGATGAGACAGTCTGTGGCCTGGGCGTTTCCCAGGTCTGGAATGATGGGAAGGCTGAGGGCGAGTTGGGGCGGCAGCAGTTACGCCCTTAGTGGCCTTTCTCCTCACAATGCTCAGAATCCCCCAGGCACTGGTGGAGGATGGTGAGAGAGCGGAGGCTGCCGGGGCAGACCAGGAAACGGGACCAGGAGGTCCCTCTCAGGGGGCCAGCCTCAACCACACGCCCCATCCCTTCTGAGGACACCGGAATTCTCTTCTTTCCACTTCTGTTTCTAATCACTGGCAACGAAGCTTGCCCTCTGAGGCAAGCGACATGAATCATCTTTTAGTCAGAAATGGCTTCCCTGCCTCAGAAATCCTGGCGCACCCTCAGGTTCTTTGTCGCCTCTAACTCTCTGAGTGTCGAGACTCTACTAGCTGCTTCTTCCTGTCGCCCTGCTGCTTCCCAGAGCCGCAGCTGAGCTCTCAGGTGGAAATAGCTCCTTCCTCAGACTTTAGAAGCACCGTGCTTTCTTTTGGAAGAACGTTCTCCTTTTCCGCCCACGTTTATTCTGTGCTCTGAAACCACCCAAGCGGACTTTAATGTTTTTTATTTTATGAGACCTCTTTTAAAGTAGGTTGACATTACAGTTAACATTTGAATTATTACAATGAAGATGGGCACATGTGGAGTCAAACTGTTGGAAGTTTATGGCGTATATTCTGGTAACATAAACTATTGAGAGAAGAGCAAATCTCCTTGAGGTCCCTGAAGTGGTTTTCACTTCAGGGAAGGAGCAGGAAGGATTTTCCTGGCAGGATGGTTGTCCTGAATAAATAAGGCAAGCTTCACCTCGTAGAGGCTTCCTAGGTGGCGCAGTGGTAGAGAATCCGCCTGCCAATGCAGAAGACCCAGGTTTGATCCCTGGGTCGGGAAGATCCCCTGGAGAAGGGAATGGCTACCCACTCCAGTATTCTTGCCTGGAGAATCCCATGGACAGAGGAGCCTGGCAGGCTATAGTGTATAGGGGTCGCAAGAGTCGGACATGACTGAACATGCACTCACCTAGTTAGAAATTATAGGCACTACCTCAAATTGAGGTGCCTCCATACCCCCAAGAGCCCCAGTAAAACCTAAAAGGCAGGAAGGATCTGCTTGATTGCATTTCTCATGAATCTTAGAACTAGAGCTCCTGGGAGGAGGGTGAAGTGGGGCACTAACTCTGGAAAGCAGAGAGTCAGCCCTTGAACTCAGATCTAGCTCCAAACCCAGGGTGCAAATGAATGTTCCAGGAGCCTCAACCCCCCTGAGTCAAACCAGATCTGCGAGGGACTCTGGCCAGGACAGTGGTTCCAGAAGGCGCAGAAGACCCTGGAAGTGACTTAGCAGGGCATTCAGACGGGGAGGTGGGATTGCTCTTCGTCCTGGTCTGTGAAGTGACAGTACCTTTGTGTTGAATTCAACAGCTGTTCTGGTTCTGTTCGTTGGTTTTGTTTTTGTTCTCTTTGAAAACACTGTCCCTAGGAGAACAGTTTAAAACAAGTAACCCTGAATGGGGGAGTCTAATTTTTAACAGAACTGTTAATCCATGTATCCTCCTTCTCACTGTACATGTGCACACACACACACCACACAGCACGTACACCATACCCACACAGGTGCCTGCACACACACACACACACGCACATATACTGTACTACACACAGCGCACACACAGCACGTACACACAGCACACACGTGCATGTGTACACACACGTACCACATCCATGCATGCACACACACACACACACACACACACACACGGGGCAGTGGTGAGCTCAAGAAGGTCCCCGGGGAGTCTGCTGTCACGGGTGTGTCTCCCCAGGGCGGCTCAGCCTGTCCAGCTGTCATCCAGGACACACACGCTGACCTGGGCCTTTGTAGCCTTCGTGAAGGTCCTGGCTCTGCCCTCCTGTCCCTCAAGGCCTAGCTCCTGAGACGCTCCTGGGGAGGCAGAGCCTCAGATAACAATTCTGGAGGCCAACATTCTGACAAAATCCCATCCCATCTGGCCTCCCGTTGGCAGCACTCCACACCCACAAACACCAAATTATTCATTTATTCATTCAACACATATTCATTGGTTACCCACAGTGGGAAGCAGAGATAAGCAAGACAGCCCTCCCCACCGCCCCCACCATGGGCTCCAAACCAGTCTCCCACCAGTTTCCTCGTTAACCAACCATCTGAAATGCTAGGGAAGACAGGCAGGGCTGCTGGGAAAGCGTTCTGTGTGGACACAGAGCTGAGACCAGCCAGGGTCAAATCCTACTATCTCAGCCACTCATGAGCTGTGAGACCCGGTCTCTCCAGGCCTCCCCATGCACCTAGGAATAATAACAGTCTGCCCCTCCTAGGAAGCCATGAGGATGTAACTGAAGATGCAAGCTTAGTGAAGAGTTTAGCAAAGGGCAAGCGGAGCTGGCATCTGGCACATAGTCCTTGCTGCAGCTTCCGAGGCTCCTGGTGGTCCATCCAGGCCTCGGGGAGGCTCCTCTGCCAGTGCCCATCCTCAAGGGGTGAGAAGAGTGGGCTCAACTGCCAGAGACCACCAGAGAGTGAAAAGTCACTTTCTAATGCGCTTTCACGAGTGCCGTCCTGTGGCCGCGGCTGCAGTTTACCGTGCTATGTCTGTGGGGTTTTGGGGGACAGAGAGGGGGTGTCGAGGGGATTTTAATATTTCAGTAAAAGACACATAACTTAAAATTGATCACCTTAACCATTTTGGTGTACACATCAGTGTCATTAAGTCCAGTCACATTGTATAACCGTCCCCACCGCCCACATCCAGAACTTACCCTCTTCCCCAGCTGCAACTCCGTTCCCTTTAAACTCTCCCCTTCCCCCTCCGCACCCCCCCCCCCCCCCCCGCCGCCCCTAGCACCCACCCTGCTGCTTTCTGTCTGGATGAATGTGACTGCTCCGCTGCTGCTGCTGCTGCTGCTGCTGCTAAGTCGCTTCAGTCGTGTCCGACTCTGTGCGACCCCATAGATGGCAGCCCACCAGGCGCCCCCGTCCCTGGGGTTCTCCAGGCAAGAGCACTGGAGCGGGACCATTGCCTTCTCCAGTGCCTGCTCTAGGGACCTCGAGTAAGTGGCTTCACACAGTATCTGTCCTTTTGTGTCTGGCTTAGTTCACTTAGCATAATGTCCTCAAGGTTCATCCATGCTGGAACATGGGTCGGAGTTTCCTTCGTTTTTACGGCTGAATACCATTCCACTGTACGCGTAGATCACACCTTCCTTATCGACTCACCAGTTGACGGACAGTTGGGTGGCCTCCATCTTTTTGGCTACTGTGAACAACGCTGCAGTAAACTTGGGGATATAAATGTCTTCTCGAGCCTCTGCTTTCAGTTCTTTTGGGTAATATACCCAGAAGTAAAATTGCTGGATTGTACGGTAATTCTGTGTGTAATTTTTGAGGACCCTCCATGCTGGTTTCCACAGTAGCTGCACCATTCTGCATTCCCACCAGGGTTTTCCGTTTCTCCACATCCTTGCCAACGCGCGTTTCCTATTTTGTTTGGGATAACAGCGTCCTCATGGGGGTGAGGTGGCACCTGCTCGCTATATGTTTTTAAATCTCATTTTTTCAGATGTTATTTATAACTTACTGCTCTTCAGCTCATCATTCCTTGTGTCTGAGCTCCAGTCACTCCCAAGCATCCCAAAACAGGAACATGAATTGCCCTCTCAAAGTTATGTTCACCCAGCTTACCCAAAGTTAGCAGCAGCCAGCACTCCCAAAGGGCTTACCGCTCATACAGGGACATGTGCAGCAAACAGCACTGCGTTGGGAATGACAGGAACTGGAGGCAGCCCCAGGCCTTTGACCAGGCTTTGCCGGAGGTTTGACCAGTAGCAAATCACTTCCCCCCAGGCCTGCCCGCTGCCCCTCAAAACCAATGCCTTAACTCTCTTACAGACTTAGAGCCCCAGAGAGCAAAGGCTCTTGCGAAGTCTACAGTAATAACAAAACCTATGGGTTTGTTGAGATTTAAAAAAAAAACAAAGACGAAAGAAAAAAGGGGCGAGTCCCTGCTTCTTAATAATACACGTAGGCGATTTCAGAGCTCAAGTTCACAGGAACAAATTGAATTACGGAGGAGCCAGCCCTGCCTTTTGCAGCCATGGATTGTTTGAAATCCTTTTAGGGGAAAATTAAAATATTTCACAGAGGGTAATAAAATGCTGTGTGTTTGCAGGCATAACTGCTCAGCTCTCTTGGGCAAATAAGTAATTAGCCATTTTTATTTCAGTCCTCCGTGTCATCATCTTCTTTCATAAGCAGGGGGGTAGGGGGAACCGTTGTGGAAGACACATAAAACTCTGGAAATCACCAGAAGATTAATTATAAAATTGTAAAAAAAAAAAAGTAAATAAATATGTAAATTTCCAAAGCACACATAACCGCATGCTGCAGAGACTACGAGGAGTGCTTAATGTCTCTTTTCCCAAACATCAGAAAGAGGGAGCTGTCAGATTCTCCCGCTTTCAAGTCACATCCACACAGTGTGGGAGTGGGGAGCCTTCTGAGGTCCGCAGTGCTGGGGCCTAGTGGGACGTGTCATGGAGCAGGGAGGGTACTCTCAGGCTGGACCCACAGCCCCCAGAACCCTCGGAGGAACCCGCAGCTCTGCCTTGTTCTACCATCCTTCACTACGGCCCACGATGCACTTGAAGGAGTGGGTTGATTTTTTTTCCTCAGCTGGAAATCATTTGCTCCACCCTTTCCATGTTACACGTGGGGACCCTGAGGATGATGACTTAGGGTCCACGGCTATGTATGGCGAGGCCAGTGCCCACAACCCGCCATGTCTCAGGTCTGCTCCTGGGGCCTGAGCCTTGACTGTGGGGCAGAAGGGGCCGGCCAGGGACAGGTCCTGTTGCCATCCTTCCCCCTGCACTGCCACCCCATCCATGCCAGCATCCTCTGGGGTCTGCCTCCCTCTTACCTAGGCCGCTCGTATGAACAACACCAAGGAGGCTGAGAGTGAGGGTTTGGAGGGCTCCTGTGCGAGGCTGGTCTGAGACCCACAGAGACCCACCCATGGGGTGGGAGGGGGACACAGAATGTTCACAGACACTGTTCCTCTTCAGTGTCTCTCTGGGGTCTGCGTTTGTCTGTGGTGGCTCTCACCGCTCCCAAAGCCACTTCCACCTGGGTCGCTGCACACTGATTTTATACAAGTGGTCTGCCTGTGTGGCGGGGGTGGGGGGGGGGCAGCTGTGGGAGGTGAGCCCACCTGCTATGTGAACTTCCCACAGCCACCTATGGTACTATCAGCGCTCACATGGAGCACCTCGTGCTTACCCAGCCACCTGTGCCTCTCACCCCCCGCCCCCAAGGCTGGTCTGCATTGAGCCATCTTGCAAACAATGAGTAAATACCTACTGTGTGCCGGGCTCTGTGCTGGCCCTGAGAACCTGGGCAGGGGATGGAAGAATACAGCTCCTAGTCGGGGGTGACAAAGTCATCAACAACAAGGAGATACCTGTGCTGGTCCTTAAAAGGCAAGGGGAGTTTGCCTGGCAGGGAAAAGAGGCAGGAACGGCAGGGCTAAAGGGACAGGGTGGAGAAACAACAGCCTGTGTCCCAGCAGCCAAGAGGGGAAGTGAGAGGCACTGGGGAGAGGTGGTAGGTGGTTTCACTGAGGTTCAGGGCAGAGGCTGTGGTGTCCATGCAGTCCAGTTAGAAAGGAACAACCCCCCCAATTCATCCGAGTCTCCTCTTTCCCCGCTGGGTCTACATGTCCGTTCTCAACGTCTGCGTCTCCGTTCCTGCCCTTCACATAACTTCATTGGTACCATTCTTCTAGATTCCGCATCAGTTCAGTTCAGTTCAGTCGCTCAGTTGTGTCCGACTCTTTGTGACCCCAGGAATCACAGCACGCCAGGCCTCCCTGTCCATCACCAACTCCCGGAGTTCACCCAGACTCACGTCCGTTGAGTCAGTGATGCCATCCAGCCATCTCACGCTCGTCGTCCCCTTCTCCTCCTGCCCTCAATCCCTCCCAGCATCAGAGTATTTTCCAATGAGTCAACTCTTCACATGAGGTGGCCAAAGTACTGGAGTTTCAGCTTTAGCATGATTCCTTCCAAAGAACACCCAGGGTTGATCTCCTTCAGAATGGACTGGTTGGATCTCCTTGCAGTCCAAGGGACTCTCAAGCGTCTTCTCCAACACCACAGCTCAAAAGCATCAATTCTTTGGCGCTCAGCCTTCTTCACAGTCCAACTCTCACATCCATACATGACTACTGGAAAAACTATAGCCTTGACTAGACGGACCTTAGTCGGCAAAGTAATGTCTCTGCTTTTGAATATGCTATCTAGGTTGGTCATAACTTTTCTTCCAAGGAGTAAGCGTCTTTTAATTTCATGGCTGTAGCCACCATCTGCAGTGATTTTGGAGCCCCCAAAAATAAAGTCTGACACCGTTTCCACTGTTTCTCCATCTATTTCCCATGGAGTGATGGGACCGGATGCCATGATCTTCGTTTTCTGAATGTTGAGCTTTAAGCCAACTTTTTCACTCTCCTCTTTCACTTTCATCAAGAGGCTTTTTAGTTCCTCTTCACTTTCTGCCGTAAGGGTGGTGTCATCTGCATATCTGAGGTGATTGATATTTCTCCTGGCAATCTTGATTCCAGCTTGTGTGTTAATATACGATACTTGTTTTTCTCTTTCTGCCTTAACTTCACTCTGTATGGCAGGCTCCAGATCCACCCACATATGTCCACTGCTATATGTAGAATAAATAGCTAGTGAGAAGCTGTTATGCAGCATGGGGAGCTCAACTCGGTGCTCCATGATGACCAAGAGGGGTGGGATGGGGGTGGGGTGGGAGGGAAGTTCAAGAGAGAGGGGATATATGCATGCATATAGCTGACTCAGTTCATGTATGGCAGAGACTAACACAACATTGTAAAACAGTTATATTCCAAAGTTTAAAAAAGAACAAACTAGTGCCCTAAATGGGGATAACTCCAAAACTGGATGTTCCTGAGAGTGAAGCAAGTTACAGAAGAATGTGTACAGCCTCCTTACCTGTCCTTTGCAACGTGTAAACCAGCACTGCCCATATATACCATAAGTTAAACGGCATGAAATTGCCGATGGTTGGCCACTGTGACACAAAATTAGCAGTTGTATTTGCTTCAACCTCAGTTGAAGTCGCAAAGGACGTTACATTCAGAGCATAGAATACCCCCCAGCCGGGAAAAGGAACACACTGTTGAGACATGCAACAACTTTTCTGGATAACCAGGGGACTGTGCTGAGTGAAAAGGTTACATACTGTACAATTCCGTCTATATAACTTGCACAACATGGCAGAATTACCTGGAGCACAGATTAGGAGTTGCCGGTGGGGGGGAAGGGGGGGAGGGAGCGGGGAGGGAGAGAGATGACCGCAGTCATGAGAGGGCAGCATGGGAAGTGAGTCAGAAAATATATATTAATGCATATATGTGGAATCTGGAAAAATGGTATAGATCTTATTTGCAAAGCAGAAATAGAGACACAGACGTAGAAAACAAATACATGGACGCCAAGGGGGCAGGGAGTGGGAGAATCGGGAGACTGGGATTGGCATGTCTACGCTGCTGATCTGTGTACAAAACAGATACCTGGTGAGAACCTGCGGTATCCCACAGGGAGCCCTACTCAGTGCTCTGTGATGACCTAACTGGGAAGGAAATTCAAAATAGAGGGAATGTATGTATACGGAAGATCCCCTGGAGAAGGAAACGGCACCCACTCCAGTATTCTCGCCTGGGAAATCCCATGGACAGAGGAGCCTGGTGGGCTACATACAGCGCGTGAGTTCACAAGGAGTCAGACAGGACTTAGCCACTAAACAACAATAATACCACGTATACGTATAGCTGATTCACTTTGCTGTCCAGCAGAAACTAACACAGCATTGTTAAGCAACCATACTCCAATAAAAATTAATTATAACAAATTAAGAAAACAAACCATAGGCAGTAAAATTTAAATTTTATTAAAATTTATATCCACATTGTAAATTTTTTACAATGGTTATCTCAAAACACACACACACACACACACACACACAATGGCACAGGGGAGTGTTGTGATGAATGGTTTTGTACCTTCATGATGGTTGCCACAGGAATCTACAAGTGATGCCGTTGTTCAGACCTAAACACACATAGAAGTGCTTTAAAACCGGTGAGATCTGAATCCCGCCGGGTCAGTTCTATCATCATCAACACCTTGGTTGTGTTCTCGTGGTCCAGTCGCTCAGGAAGTGAGCACTCGGGGGGAAACAGGATGAAGGGCATATGTATTATTTCTTGTCGCCTGTGAATCTAGCATGAATCTCGAAACAAAAAGATAAAACAGAGAGGGCAAGGATGAATACCAAATTTAAGTGAGAGTTTCCTTGTGGGACAATGAGTGGGTTATACAGATGTGGAGGGGTACAAGGGGGGATTCAACTTTATCTGTTAGACTTGACTTCTTAAAAAACAAAAAAGAAAAATCTGAAGCGAACAAGGCCTCAAGTTCTGCAGAGCTGGGTGGTCTGTGCACAGTTTTTTTTTAAATTCTGTCATCAATTTATGTTTGAAATCATAAGTCTTAAAAACCCCATCTTGGTTAATTTCCATCACCCAAGAGCCCAGACTGGGTCTGGGATGCAGAGGCCGGAGAGTGAGGGAGCGGGTGGGAGCAGCCCCACCCAGCCCCGCCGCCACGTAGTGCCCAGGTGGCCGTCCCAGTGAACCCCCGGCCTCTCCCCGCAGCCCCCGGAGAAGGAGGGCGCCCTGCCCCGGCAGGTGGGCAACAAGACGGAGTGCGGCCTGCTGGGCTTCGTGCTGGACCTGAAGCAAGACTACGAGCCCGTGCGCGCTCGGATGCCCGAGGAGAAGCTGTACAAGGTCTACACCTTCAACTCCGTGCGCAAGTCCATGAGCACCGTCATCAAGCTGCCGGACGAGAGCTTCCGCATGTACAGCAAGGGCGCTTCGGAGATCGTGCTCAAGAAGTGAGTAAGGGAGCGGGTCTACGCAGGGGCCTGGCGCAGGCCGGGGGCGGGGCTGGGGGCGGGGCCGCGGCGCCCAGGGCTTTCGCTGCAGCTGCTGCTAAGTCGCTTCAGTCGTGTCCGACTCTGTGCGACCCCGTAGAAGGCAGCCCACCAGGCTCCCCCGTCCCTGGGATTCTCCAGGCAAGAACACTGGAGTGGGTTGCCGTTTCCTTCTCCAATGCATGAAAGTGAAAAGTGAAAATGAAGTCGCTCAGTCGTGTCCGACTCTCCGTGACCCCATGGACTGCTGCCCATCAGGCTCCTCGGTCCATGGGATTTCCCAGGCAAGAGTACTGGAGTGGGGTGCCATTGCCTTCTCCAGCTTTTGCTGCTATTTCCTCTTAAATAGAAAAGACACTGGTGCTTGGAAAGAGGGAAGGCAGGAGGAGAAGGGGGCGACAGAGGATGAGATGGTTGGATGGCATCACTGACTCAATGGACATGAGTTTGAGCAAACTCTGGGAGATGGTGAAGGGCAGGGAAGCCTGGTGTGCTGCAGTCCATGGGGTCACAGTCGGACACGACTGAACAGCCTCTTAAATGTTCATGCAGAGGGTTCTCCCTTTCCGCCCCCAAGTCACTGTCTCATCAGGAAATTCTCCCTATTGTCACCCTTGGGGCCCCCTCCTGTCACTTCTCTGAGTGTGGAGTTGTTGACAACATGATTTTCATTGTTGGCAGTCTCGTCTGACTCCAGGTGTCAGCAATAAGTTCGGAGAACTAAGCAAGTCAGGCCCCCTTGCTGCACCCATTTTCCCATGTGTACCTTGAAGGGGAATCAACCCTTGTTACACATTGGAATAACCTCAGGGAGATTTCTAAACAAACAAACGCTGATTCCTGGACTCGCCCCAGAAGAACTGAATTGGAACCTCTGACCTGAGGCTCGAGGTGGGGATTTGTTCAGTGCTCCCTGAGCCATCTTGATGTGACCGGTGGGGTCAGAGACCCCTCGCCTAGGTTTTATGCCCTCTGAAAACCATCTTAGCTGTGAAACTACCTTTTCGGATGATACCTTGTGAAAATGAAACAAAGCCAATAGGCTTTTGGTGGGTGGCCTGAGAGCAGATACAGCAACCAGGCTGCCTGATTTCTTTTTAGTTGGTCCTGATTTCAAGTTCTTCCCTGGTAGCCCAGCTGGTAAAGAATCTGCCTGCAATGTAGGAGATCCCAGTTCAATTCTTGGGTCAGGAAGTTCCCCTGGAGGAAGGCATGGCAACCCTCTCCAGTATTCTTGCCTGAAGAATCCCATGGACAGAGGAGCCTCACAGGCCACAATCAATAGGGTTGCACAGAGTCAGACACGACTGAAGCAGCAAGCAGCTGCAGCGGATTTCAAACCTGCCTGGGGCCCCGTGGCCAGGGCCATCCCAAGCGTCATGGGAGATGGACTGGACGGGCCCTGGATGACCGACCCGGCCAGTGCAGGGCGTCACTTGGGATGTGGGGGTGCGCTCTGAGCCCATTGGCTGGAGGGTCCTTGGGCCTTTGGCTGCACCTGACTGACCCCCCTCCCGCCTCCTCCAGGTGCTGCAAAATCCTCAGCGGGGCAGGTGAGCCTCGGGTCTTCCGGCCCCGCGACCGGGACGAGATGGTGAAGAAGGTGATCGAGCCCATGGCCTGCGACGGGCTCCGCACCATCTGTGTGGCTTACCGCGACTTCCCCAGCAGCCCTGAGCCCGACTGGGACAACGAGAACGACATCCTCAACGAGCTCACCTGCATCTGTGTGGTGGGCATCGAGGATCCCGTGCGGCCTGAGGTAGGTGCCGCACCATGGCACCCCGGGGAGGGGGTGAGGCGGGGCATCCAGCCTGCTGCTGGGCGACTTGGAATACACCACCTGACCCCTCTGAGCCTCAATGTCCCTGCAAGGCCCGCTGGTCTCCTCTGGACCTTCTCGTACACTTTCAGACTGCTGAGACCAGTGAAGCTACACTTGTCTGCTTGGGCCCCGGGGCAGAGCCCGCAGCCTGGCAGGCAGTGTCGCTCTGCCGTGGGGTCTGTCCTGGAACAGTCCACTCAATCACCCAGAGACCTTCTCTCCGGGGCTCCGGGGACAGGCGTGGGGCCTGCCTTGCCCTGGAAGCCTCAGAGGAGTCAGGATTTCCTGTCAAAAATCCATGGGCCCCTGCAAAGGAGATCCCCACTAACAAAGGTGACCACGCTCAAGAAGACCCCAAACATGGGCATCCCCGTCAGCAGTTTAGAGTTGTCTGCATGCAGACCGACGTTCCCAGCTAGTTTTCCCTAGTGATGTAGCGGGCAGTCTGCCTTCGTCGGTTTCCAGGGCAACAGAGCGGGAAAGTTAACTGAAGGTCACACCCTCAAGCGGAAGGGAAGGAGGAGGCATGACCGTGTCCCCTCCCCACAAAGGCCGAGGGAAGTGATGTAACATGTGCATTTGTTGGGGTGCTCAGCTGACACAGAGGGTCTTCAGTCTTCTTTAGCTGATTCTGAATTCAGCTGGAGATTTGCAGGGTTGGAGGAAGATGGGACATGCGTGATCAGTTGGAATGCCCAAGCTGGAAGGGGGTTGTGAGAAGAGCAGAGAGCAGCCTTGGATCACTAACACACCACTGTTGGCAGGCAGAGCGCACTCACTCACCCTGGGAGCCGGAAGTGGGAGCAGGACACAGGAGGGGGCGGCCCCTGCTTCCTCGAGGACTAACGCAACCGCTGGGCCAGGACGGGCTTCGATTGTGGGATTTAGTGATGGCCCCTTGGGAGTGTTACAGACCAGGGTTCTCAGCCCCCTTAATCAATAGAAATCGATACGAGGCCAGACGAGGCAGTCAGGCAAGGCTTTGCTGGGGCCCCTGCTGCAGCAGAGGGGAGCGAGAAAAAGTAACAGGTTTCTTCTGGGGAGAGCCCACCCCGTCGGTGGTCTTGTGAACAGGGGGCATGCACAGTACCCTGCTTTTGCTCCCAACTCTTCCAAGTGGCAATGGGGTTCTCCTGGTCTCTTTTGTATCTTGTTGTCTATAACTCGCCCAGCTGGGCACGCATGCAGTCATTTGCCGTCCCTTATAGTTTCTTCTTAATTTGTCTTATGTAATTTCGGCTGCCCTGGATCTTCATTGCTGCGTGCAGGCTTTTCTCTAGTTGTGTGCAAGCAGGAGTTACTCTCTAGCTGTGGCGTGCAGGCTCCTCATTGTGGTGGCTTCTCTTGTTGTGGAGCACAGGCTCTAGGCACGTGGGCCCAGTAGTTGTGGCAAACGGGCTTAGTGGTCCCGTGGCATGTGGAATCTTCCTGGACCAGGGATCGAACCAGTGTGCCCTGCATGGGCAGGCAAATTCTTAACCACTGGACCACCCGGGAAGCCCCCTTATGGTTTCTTTATATTCTGTTGCTTGAGGACATGACTGCCCAGGTGCTAGCTGTGCAGTAAAGGGTCCCAGGCTGCAGCCTGTCTTGGGGCCACCTTCCTCCACCGAGGGCAACTTCAGGGTGCCCCACTTACCCTGTCACCATCTTCGGGGGGGTCTCTGGCTGTTCCCTGCTCTTCTTGGAGCCTCCATGTCCCCTTCTTTCAAGTGAAAGGGAACAAAGAAGCTCCTGACCCCCAACCCTGCCAATCCCCAGCTGAATTCCAAGCTCCTGGCCTCTGTATTGTAAGATTCAGCATTCTAAAGACCAAGTGAAACCTGAAGGTCACAGACGTGGCCTTTCACATTTAGGCAACAGGGAGATGGGTCAAAACTGTGAGTTTGGGCATCAGACAGACCTGGGCTTCTGAGTCCCTCAGCTGTGTGACCTTGGGCCAGTTACATAACGTCTTTGAGCCTCCATATCCTCATCCGAAGACTGGGGATAAGAATAGTACTCTAAACACACACACGCATGCCTCCTTCCTCCCACCCAGAGCCTAAAACAGCAAAGGCAGTTAGTGCCCCTGGCGTTTTGCCTACAGCCAGTACCCCTCCCTGGACACACGGCGTTTACCAGTCTCCCTGGGGGAATGCCCGTTCATTACCAGCTACTAACGGGATTGGGCTTTGCTGTGATGTGTTATACCCTTACAGGGGACTGAGATGCACAGGGCACGAAGCTGGCCTGCGGCTCCCCGGGCCTCCCCGTCCCCAGAGCCCCCTCCCACCCCGATGCCCAAGCTCCGGCCTCATCACGCTGAAGCAGGGGGGAAAGCGGCGTTACTGGGTCGTGACCCCCAGTGATGAGAAATGTACTTTATGTCAGGACTCAGCAAACACACACGCTAAACCAAAATAGAACTCTCACAAACTAAGGTGATGCACTGAAGTATTTTCTCTTCTCTTCTATCGCTTCCTTTATGTTTTTAAACACTGGTCACCACCCACAAAACTGATTTCACAATCCACTAAAGGGGCAAGACTCAAGGTCTGAAAGGCTGATCCAGTCCAAACACCTTCCCACACTCCCAGTTTGCAGAAGCAAACGCGGAGACCCAGGCAGGGCCAGTGAGGTGCCCACAGTCTCGCTTAGTGAATCCAAGTTTCCTGCCTTCCTGCCTGGAGCCTCCTCCTGGGGGCCACAAAAATGAGAGGGCAGGTAGCTGTGGGTCAGGGGGCTGAGAAGAGGAGAGAGGGCCTGAGAGGGCTGAGCCGGGTCCCTGCTGTTTTCTGATGACACGAAAAATATCCAGAGAAGCTGGCTTCAGGCACAGACACTGGGAGGGGGTGTGGGCTTCCCAGGTTGACGCCAGTGGTAAAGAACCCACCTGCCAATGCAGGAGACCTAAGAGACAGGTTCGATCCCTATGTTTGAGAAGACCCCCTGGAGGAGGGCATGCAACCCACTCTGGTATTCTTGCCTGGGAAATCCCATGGACAGAGGAGCCTGGCGGGCTACAGTCCATGTCGCAAAAAATCGAATGCAGCTGAAGCTACTTGGCACGCACGCATGCACGCTGTCCACCAGCAGGGCCGGGTGCACAGTCAGCCCGCACTGGAGAAAGGGGGCCCGATCCCAACCCCAGCTCGGGCACTAGCAAGCCACTTCTCCTCTTCGTGCCTCAGTCCCCTCATCTGTAAAGTGAGTGGTTGGCCTGGGGACTCCCCAGGTCCCCTTCTGAGCCAGCAGCCTGGGAGGCTTACCCTCAGTCAACACATCCTGTGGCGACCTTGTGTCTCCCCGGGGCTCATCCTGGGATGTGAATTTAGAAGCTGGAACTGTGCTGGAAGGACGGAGCCCACTGGAGGGAAGTGGGTTCTCATCCCGCCCCTGCTGCTCCTTCCCATAAGATCTCCTGTACATCGCTGCCCCGGGCCTCAATTTCACCTTCTGAACAATGAGGAAGTTAGGCAGCCACATGTGAGGGGCACGGCGGGGTTACTGGCGATGCTAGGGAAAGTGTTGAACCTCTTCACCTGTTGACTCAGCATCTCCCATGAGGCGGGGGTGGGATGCAGGGCCTGAGGAAACCAGCAAGTGTGGGTTTTGATTTATTTGGGTACTTTAGGCTAGGTGATTTATGGAGGCAAATTCAACATGTTCACCGGCACAGACAGGGTGCAGTAGCCCCCATGCCAGCCCCAGACCCGCAGTCCCCCCCACAGAGGCAGCCACGGCCACCAGCTTCTCAGGTTAGGGCCACGTGCGTGCACTCAGTCACTCCAGTCAGCTCCAACTCTCTGCGACCCCATGGACTGTAGCCCACCAGGCTCCTCTGTCCATGGGATTTCCCAGGCAAGAATACTGTAGTGGGTTGCCGTGCCCTCCTCCAGGGGATCTTCCCCACCCAGGGATCGAACCCACATCTCTTATGCCTCCTGCGTTGGCAGGTGGGTTCTTTACCACTAGCTCCCCCTGGGAAGCCCTCACCCGAACCTTTGGGAGGAGTGTCTCTGCCTACGGTTAGAATGTCTGTAAAAGTTCCCAGGACAGCCATGAGCCCGGCCGGAGTGAAGGGCCCCACCTGGACCACATCTTGGGTCCCACAAGCCTGGTCAGATTCGTTTGCAGTTGCTGCAGGAAAAGAAACTCTGTGTCCCTCAGTTTCCCCATCTGTCAGGGGGAGAAACTCTCATTACCTTCCTCCCTTGAAAAGAGAAAGGACAGAACAGGTTAAAACAGGCTTGCCAACCACTCGACTCCCATCCCTAAGACACAACCGCAGTACATTTTCCAAGGCTGATGGCAGCCAGTGAGGATAAAGCCGTCAGGAGAGCCACGGCTGGAGCTTTGCCGTGTTATCCGGGGGCGTTTGGAGCCCTTGGAGTCACAGACGACTGCTGTCACTAGAAACAACAGATGTTTTAAAGCCTTTATTTAATGAAAACAGGAAGCGCCCATTTCCTGGCTGGTTTTCCTCAGAGAGAAATATCGAGGATAATTTTAGTGAAAGAAGGAATTTTTTTTTTTTACAGCTATTGTATCTATGGGGAAAGCACAGTTCAACCAGATTGATGCCTCTAGGGCTTGAGTCTTTATCCTCTCTGTATCCTCCGTGCCCAGAACAGTTCGATGTTCCTTAGCTGTGCGTCGCATAAATGAACGAGTGAGGTGATAACAGGAAGGGCTGAGCAGCTGCAGGAGGCATCCCATTGAGTTGGAGGGGCCAAGGATGGCTCCTGAGTGGAGAACATTTCATGTGCAGGATGGCAAAGATCTGTGGGCACAGAGATTCAGGGCGAGAGGGCGTCCCTGGTGGAGGGGACCACACGGGCAAAGGCAAGGAGGCGGGATGGGATGCTGGGTGTTTGGAGACTCTTGAAAACCCCAGATGGGTTGCTTTTCCTTTTAAAAAAAAATCTTTTTTTTTAGGTAGACCATTTTTAAGGTCCTTATTGATTGTTACAATATTGGTTCTGTTTTATGATTGGGGGTGTTTTTTTTGGGCCATGAGGCATGTGGGATCCTAGCCCCAACCAGAGATTGAACCCACACCCCCTGCATTGGCAGGCCAAGTCTTAGCCACTGGACCACCACAGAAGTCCCCCTCAGGTTGAGTTTATGAGAGAACAGGTTGAGAAGGGAGCTTGGAGCTGAATTGGGAGAATTTGCTTGTACCCGTCCACATCCTGTCACATGGGTCAGCCTTCGAGGGACTTGAGCGCAGAGGTGCTTCATGATAACCCTCACTGACTGAGCGCCTGCCCTGTGCCCAGGCCTCTGTGAGGGTTCTGAGCAGCTGGCAGCCTCCGCCTGCAGACCCACGGCCTAGTGAAGTGAAGGGTGAGGGAAAGTGTAGATGCTTGCTTGGTGCATGAGAGTGTGAAACCAGACAGGACTGAATACGGCAAGGATGTCCAGTGTGGGGGGCGCTGCTCAGAAAGGAAGCAGAGTATATCTCGTAGTGGCCAGGGGTTTCCAGATCTGTCCCCAGTCCCCGCCCCTAGTCAAGGCAGGTCAAAGACTCCTAATATACCTGACCCAAGAGCCGTGGTGCGGCACCCACCCCATCCCACCACCCCAAGCACCTGTTCCCCCGCGTGCTCCAGGTGCCCGCAGCACCCCACCCCCACATCTGCACCCTCGCTCTGCACCCCCTTCACCCCTCTGGAGCAGAAAGACCAGACAAGGACGCCTGGGGTGAGGCGTCTTGCCAGCCTCCCCCACCCCCTCATCACCAGCAGGCACTGGCCCTGAGCTTGTTTGCAGGTCACAGACTTCTGCAGCTGCAGTGAAGGATGGAAACTATGGTCCCATTTTACAGATGAGGAAACCAAGGCTCAGCGGGGAGCCTGGGCAAAGCCCAGCTCAGCCTTTTGGTCCCTGAGCCCTCTCTCCCCAAAGCAGAGGTGCCTCCACGGCACAGAGAAAAGTGTGGGGGCCATAAGAATTAACCTCCTCCTTTTTTCCCAGTCTGGCTTGTTGGGGTGAAGCTCAGATGGTAGGGATTCCACGCAGGCAAATTTCAGCTCCCTGAGACCATCTGGAAAGCAGAAGTCCTTCTGAAATGTGGTACCATCACCTCATTCCCAGTTGAGAACTTGCCATGGCTCCCAGGCCTGAAGGAGCGAGGCCCCGGTTCCCAGACCTTTGGGCCTCCAGCCCGTCTCTGGCTCCATGGCCACCGGCCGGCCCCTGCCTCTCACCGGCCCTGGGCCTCAGCCCCCAGATCACCTGCAGCACCGTCTGCAGCACCCTCCCTTCCTCTGCCTGCGCACCTCGTGGGCAGTTCTCTGAAGCCAGGACCACAGTGAAGTGGTCGTCTCTGCAGCCCCAGCATGGGCACAGAGCCAGGCATCCAAGACTTAGTTCAGTTCAGTTCAGTTCAGTCACTCAGTCGTGTCCGACTCTTTGCGACCCCATGAATTCCAGCACGCCAGGCCTCCCTGTCCATCACCAACTCCCGGAGTTCACTCAGACTTGCATCCATAGAGTTGGTGATGCCATCCAGCCATCTCATCCTTTGTTGTCCCCTTTTCCTCCTGCCCCCAATCCCTCCCAGCATGAGTCTTTTCCAGTGAGTCAACTCTTCACATGAGGTGGCCACAGTACTAGAGTTTCAGCTTTAGCATCATTCCTTGCAAAGAAATCCCAGGGCTGATCTCCTTCAGAATGGACTGGTTGGATCTCCTTGCAGTCCAAGGGACTCTCAAGAGTCTTCTCCAACACCACAGTTCAAAAGCATTAATTCTTCGGTGCTCAGCCTTCTTCACAGTCCAACTCTCACATCCATACCTGACCACAGGAAAAACCATAGCCTTGACTAGAAGGACCTTTGTTGGCAAAGTAATGTCTCTGCTTTTGGGAAAAAAATAAAGTCTGACACTGTTTCCACTGTTTCCCCATCTATTTCCCATGAAGTGATGGGACCAGATGCCATGATCTTAGTTTTCTGAATGTTGAGCTTTAAGCCTTAGTTGCTGCTGCTGCTAAGTTGCTTCAGTCGTGTCCGATTCTGTGCGACCCCATAGACGGCAGCCCATCAGGCTCCCCCGTCCCTGGGATTCTCCAGGCAAGAACACTGGAGTGGGTTGCCATCTCCTTCTCCAATGCATGAAAGTGAAAAGTGAAAGTGAAGTCGCTCAGTCATGTCCAACTCCCAGCGACCCCATGGACTACAGCCCACCAGGCTCCTCCATCCATGGGATTCTCCAGGCAAGAGTACTGGAGTGGGGTGCCATTGCCTTCTCCAAAGCCTTAGTTAGTGTTGGCTAAAAAGAGGCAGTTTGAGCATCCCCTCCTCCAGCAAGCTCTCCCAGATTTCTCCTCCCCACACTTGTTTCTTAAGCAACAGTGTCCACCTCTGTGCTCCCCGAGCCCTCTGTACAGATCTTTACTGAAGAGTCAATCTCTGTACAAGAGAATGGGTCTGACCTAGAGTTGTTGTTTAGTCACTCAGTTGTATCTGACTCTTTTGCAACCCCATGGACTGTAGCCCACCAGGTTTCTCTGTCCATGAGATTTTCCAGGCAAGAAAACTGGAGTGTGTAACTGCTCTTTTATCTGAAAACAGGATTATGTGAAAAGATATAATAAACTTGCTCTACCGTGGGGCAGTCAGCCTTAGAAGGGGTGAGCACCCTGTCAACAGAGGCATGTAAGCAAAGGGGATGCCTGGGAGGGGATCTAGGCAATTAGCAGAGGGTCAGAGTCACCACCTAGAGTCCCTTCTAACTCCAAGTGCCTCTGAAACAACAAAACCTAAATTACTCCTTTCGGGGCAGGAAACAGATAAAGGTATGTTTTCCCAAAAGAACAGTGGCTTCTTCGTGTCCTCTGGGGCAGGAGACAGCGGAGGGCCGCAGCCGGGTTACAGCCGTCATGAGGACATCGGTAAATTATGTAAACGGGATCTCGGACCTCCCACATCCCCACTCCCTCCAGCTCTATAAAAAGAGGTCACGTCTGCTCACGTGAGCAGGCGCCGTGGCACAAAGCAGACGCCTTGCTCACGTGGCCCCAGGCCCTGAGTGGGCACCAAAATGTTCCTCCCCATACGCTGGGAATACACCCAGAGGCGGCCCCTGGTCAGCGTGTCCCGCTCCAGCCATTCAAAGGACGGAGAGCACTCCCTGTCACCACTGTCTTCTTAGAGAACTCAGGGAGCTGGAGCGGCCTCCCCAGCCTTGACCTGGACCCTGCCTCTCCTGGGGGTTTGTTTCTCCCTCCACTGCAGGATGGGGGCTTCCCAGGTGGCTCAGTGGTAAAGAATCCGCCTGCCCATGCCAGAGACGCGGGTTCAATCCCTGGGTTGGGAAGATCCCCTGGAGGAGGGAATGGCCGCCCACTCTAGATCCCTTGCCTGGGAAATCCCATGGACCGAGGGACCTGGTGGGCTAAAGTCCATGGAGTCGCAGAGTCAGGCATGACTGAGCGCCTGAATAGCAACAACAACGTCTTTGAATTCTCTCAGCAGTGACTTGTCAGGGTAGGCAGGGGTGAAAGTGAGTTCTCAGAGCCAGGATGTGCAAGAGGAGGGGGCGTGGGATTCGATCGCCAGGTCTGAGATTCGAAAGTACGTCGGTCGTTCAGCAGAGCTGGGTTTTCTGCCCTCGACATGTCCTCTCCCACTGAAGGACGTTCGGCAGCAAATACTGCTTTACTGTTGTGCGATCTGTCACTGCCCGTGGGTAAGAATCACTTGTTCAGTTGACCTGAGCCATGTATAAAGGGCCACAGCAGCTCCAGGCTGGTTTGTTAAAATACTTGTGTATTTATGTTATTTTTGTCTGCACTGAGTCTTCACTGCTGCTTCCTTTTCTGGTTGCGGCGAGTGGGGGCTGCTCTCTCCTTGTGGTGAGCTGGCTCCTCATTGCGGTGGCTTCTCTTGTTGCAGAGCACGGGTTCTAGGTGTGTGGGTTCGGTAGTTGAGACTTGAGGGCCCTAGGGTGCTGGCTCAGTGGCTGTGGTGCAGGGGTTTAGTTTCTCCATGGCATGTGGAATCTTACTGGACCAGGGATCGAACCCATGTCCCCTGCATTACAAGGCAGATTCTTAACCACTGGACCACCGGGGAAGCTCCCAGGCTGGCTTTCGCATCCTAATTGCTGGACAGATCCAGAGCTCTGCATAGGTGGGGTGGGGAGTCGGGGTGGAGTAGGGATTTGAGGGCAGAGTTGGGAGACTTGCTGGCTTTTGGTTGGCTGGGTCTGCTCTGGCCCAAGTGGCCCAGATGTCAGTCTGTCATTACAACAAGGGCAGTAGGCAGTCCTTATTCTCCCAGGGGGATGTCATGTTTTACATGAAGCCTTATCATTTGCGTTTATCTAAGCCAGTGTCACATTACGTAAATAATATGCCCTAAAATGCAATGTTCTTCCCCTGGCCACCCCACAAAAAAAAAAACCCCAAAGTACACAAACGTATTTCACATGGCATTTGCAGGAATTGTGCGTGTGGGTAAAGCAGGGACAATATCCTGTGCGGTAATGCAGTGCTCTGTGCTCCTGCCCGGGACCATATCCGAGAGGGTGTTCAGTGCAGTGTTTCTTAAAGTTCTTGTCCAGGTCAGAACAGTCAGTGGTGTCATCTTAGGATGCACTGTCACGGTTGATAGGTGACGGCTGTCAGGGACACTGCAGAAAAGAATTGTGAGACCACATCAGGGTTTAACCAGAGTGTGCTGGGATTGATTAGCAATGCCTGCCATGGGCAGAGGAAGGGAGGATATGGTCTGCGTGCCATCCGGATCTCCCGGTCATCTAGACCCCTTACCGCCTGTGAACAGGCTCTGGAACCCATGAAGGCAGGGAGGGCCTACCCGAGGTGCTGTCTGCTCCATGGCCCCTGCCCTCCCTCCCAGGTCCCGGAAGCCATCCGCAAGTGCCAGCGAGCAGGCATCACTGTCCGCATGGTCACCGGTGACAACATCAACACAGCGCGGGCCATCGCCATCAAGTGTGGCATCATCCATCCCGGGGAGGACTTCCTGTGCCTTGAGGGCAAGGAGTTCAACCGAAGGATCCGCAACGAGAAAGGGGAGGTACGTGGCCCAGCGCAAAGGGTCCTCGGAGGGCTGGGCCCGGATGGGGGGCCAGGAGGCATGGGCGTACATAATAGCCAGCCAGTATGCCGCTCAGAGCCCAGTGGTCTAGGCAAGTCCCCTCCCTTATCTGGGGCTCGGTTTCTCTCTTGACCCCACCGACCTGCCCCTCCCCCATCCCTTTCCAGATTGAACAAGAGCGGATCGATAAGATCTGGCCAAAGCTGCGGGTGCTGGCTCGCTCCTCGCCCACGGACAAGCACACCCTGGTCAAAGGTAAGACCTGGGTGGGCCCGGGCAGTGCTGAGGTCCAGGCACCAGGCCTCTAGGGCTTTCCTGTCCTAAAGCCTTAAGCTTCTTTCCAGGATGACAGAGGCTCCCACCTGGAACTCCTCATACCTGGGGACGCCCTAGGAGGCCGGCCAAGGGCCCCAGCGGCATGAGGAGGTGGTGGGCCTTTGCCCTAGGTTCCCCCTCCCATGGGCAGCAATGGGACTGAGGGCTGAGGAGCCCACCGACAGGCTGATTTGGGTGGTGTGTCTTGGTCAATGTTCAGTTTGAATGACTGGATACAGACCCTGCTGTTCCCATTTGATGCTGTCTTAACCACTGGGTCTGACACTCAGCCCACTTCCTTTGCGTATGTTCCCAGTCTGGCCCCACACCTTGTGAGTCTGAGAGCCTTGGCCAGCCTGGTCTCTAAGGATGCTGTCCCATGTGTGTGACCAGGACCCCGGGCATGGGCTGCCCTGGGAACAGTGATCTGAGACAGGAGGCCCAAAACCAGTGTCCTTCCCTGACTCCTTCCAGGGGGAGGACACACCCCTTGCTGAGCCCATCTCACTGGCCAGATGCAGGGCACTTTCAGAGTCACACAGGCCTGAGTTAAAACCCTGGCTCTGCCCCCTGTCCTGCTCTGTGGCCTTTGGCAAGTGTCCAGCCCCGGGACTCAATTTTTCCATCTGTTGAATGGCCATAAGGGGAAGTTTTCTGACTGAGGTCAGGCATAGGGCATCTTAGATTCGTCTTCCAAAGGTGCTGCCCAAAGACTCCAATGGAGGCAGACCTGGCCTTAGAAACACTGAGCCCCGAACTACAGGAGACCCCCCAACCCAGCTCCAATTTTATTCAATCACTTATTCATTCATTCACTCATTCTCTTGACAAATGTTTACTGAGTATCTACTGTGTGTCAGGCCCATCTCTTGGCCGACGTGGCCCTTCCCTCTTGGATTTCATGGCCAGGTCTCACCCAGTAGAAACTGAATAGGTCGTTTCCCTGCACAGAGGCCACAGCGGTGGAAGAGGAGGCTGCCTGGGGCCCCCTGCTGGCCTCTCACTCCACCTGGGGTTGCTGTCAGATCGCAGGCTGTGGGATGGGGTTCAGGGGATGGACCTGTGTTTCAGCCAGGACAGGGAACCACACTGTGGAAACCCAGAGGAGAAGATATCCAGGCACTTTCAAGGGGTGGGAGGAAGTTCATTGGCTGGCCTGGGGCCTCCAGTGAGAGAGGGAGACGAGAGGAAGGGGCTGGAGAAGGGAGTCCCAGCCTCAGATCACACGGGGCCTTGAACACTCGGTGGTGACCTGCACTGCTAGCCCAGGTGGTGAGCTGCAGGAGGGCCTTGATGGAGAAGCGGTGTTTTAGAAATCTCCCTCCCTGCTGCTGAGTGGAGAGCGGCCTGGAAATGGAGGGACCGCTGGGATGGTCGCTGTGAGAGGGGATGCCAGGGTCGGGCTGGGGACAGTGCAGGTGTGCTGGGAGTGGGTAGGTCTGAGAGCTCTCTGTGGAGGGGACAAGCCTGGCCCGGATGGGGTGGAGGAAGAGGGGAGATGGGAGTCCAGGACTGCTCGGTGTGTTCCTGCCTGAGAGCCTGCTGCAAAGTTTACAGGGGGCATCTGGGTGTCGGGAGGTGCACAAGAAGGGACAGATTTGAGGGGAAACGGATGCACGTGGTTTAGGAGGCTGGGCTGGAGGCCCTCTGACATCCCAGTGGAAGTGTCCATGGAGTCAGGGCTCAGGAGAGAGGCCAGGCCCCGCTGAAGGTAAAGGTGGCGCCTGTATGCCCCATGGGGGTGGAACTAGAGGAGCCACCAAACCCAGGGAACTCCCACCTGAGCGGCGGGCAGAGGCGACTTCTTTCCCCCGTCCTGCTCCTCTGGACCTCGCTCGCTCAGTGACGCGAGCCACATGTCGTCTGTTCACTGCTACTTGCTGAAGGTTTTATTAAGGATGAGTATCTAGAGAGTGGTCATTAGCAGATGGCCGAGCCCAGGCCTCATCAGGTGTGACTGGCCCCCTGCCCCAAGCACAAGATGCTAGCAGAGCAGATGGGTGGCCCCCTGGCCAAACCTGGCTCCCCTGGAGAACAGAGAGGACCCTGGGGTTAGGACAGGGAGGTGAGTTTGGCCAGGGTGGTCACTGCTATGGCCATGGGCTGCAGAGAGCAAAGAGGGCGTGGGAGAGGCAGCAGGCCCCTACGAGGGGGTGTTGGTTGCAGCCAGCACTGGGCTAAGGGGCCGCATGTCCCCTGCAGATGCTGGGAGCTGGGATGAAGCTTGACGGAGTCAGGGGGTTGGCAGGGCAGGGGCCAGAGAGGAGACTGTGCCAGCCTGGGCCCCCACCCCCAGGAGGGTCCCAGGGCCCTGAGCACACACCCCGCCCACAGGCATCATCGACAGCACGCACACGGAGCAGCGGCAGGTGGTGGCCGTGACGGGGGATGGCACCAACGACGGGCCTGCGCTCAAGAAGGCTGACGTGGGCTTCGCCATGGTAGGAGCGCACGGGGGCTGGGGCAGCAGCTGGCAGGAGCCCGCAGGCAGGGGCTAAGGGGGACGCGCGGACCGCCAGCTTCCAGCAGGGGGATGAAGGAACCCCGGTGCTCACTCCACTCAACCCGCTGTCCACCTGACGCTCCCAGAGGTGTTGACACTCAGCTTGGCCTCAGGAAGGGAGGAGAGAGCTTCGTGCAGCGATGGGTCTGAGGAAGGGAAGGGATAGAGTGGAAGGGCCCCCTTCCAGAAGGCAGAGGTTGGCCTCAAGGCTGGGTCTTGAAGAGTAGGGGTGGTGTGTGTGTGTGCACGCATGCATGTACACGTGTGTGTCCAGTGTGGTGCCTGGGTTTCTGGGTCAGCTGGACTCTGTCACTGGGAGAGGCAGCCTCCTGTCTCCCTGCAGCCAAGGGCTGACCAGCCTCGCTTAGGGAGGAGAGGGCAGGTGTTCCGAGGCCTGGCCTCTCCCAGCAATCACGTGGGCAGACACGCTCCCGTGTGGTCTGCAGTGCTGGGGATTCATGCGTCTGTGGGTGCGGTGGTCGGGGGGTGAGGATGGTGCTGCTAGAGCCGCTCGCCTCTCCGGTCGCCCCAGCCAGGCTCCTGTCCCCATCCCCACAGGGCATCGCAGGCACGGACGTGGCCAAGGAGGCCTCGGACATCATCCTGACGGACGACAACTTCAGCAGCATCGTCAAGGCGGTGATGTGGGGCCGCAACGTCTACGACAGCATCTCCAAGTTCCTGCAGTTCCAGCTGACTGTCAACGTGGTGGCCGTGATCGTGGCCTTCACGGGCGCCTGCATCACACAGGTGGGTCCTCCAGGGGTGGGCGAGGTGGGGCAGATGAAGCCCGGGGGAGGACGGGCACCACCCACAGGGGCTGTCCCAGATTGTCACAGCTCCATGCCGAGGGACAGGAACCGCATCACAGAGCCACCCACGTAGGCCCCAGCCACACAGAGTGCAGGAAAGGAGGCTCAGAGAGGTGGCAGGACTAGCCCAAGGTCAGCCAGCCAGTGGAGATACCAGCCCTTGTTCCAGGAGGCAGGAGAGGGACCCTCCAGGGAGGCAGGGCCCCTGGCCACGTAAAGGGGCAGAGAGAGGCCGGCACCAGACAGGCAGCCAGCTGGCATCACGGAGCTGATGCAGCTCTGGGAGCCCCAGCTCTGGCGTGGAGTGCATCAGGGAAGGCCCGGGTGCCTGGGTTCCTGGGCTGGGTGGACTTGGTCACTGGGAAAGCAGGAGTTGGCCCCACCTTTACAGCCAGATTTCTAGCAGCCCCATGTCCTGGGCCCCGTGGAGCTGACAGGCAGGTCCCAGCCCCTGCAGCCTCATTGTTTCCTCACTCACCTCCTGCGATGGGAACTGTGTTGATCCCTGTTTCACAGAGGCAGAAACTGAGGCTCAGAGGATGGGCCAGCCAGGTGCCTGCCATTGCTCCCGCAGCCTCCTGCCTCCTTGTGGTCAAGGGCTGACCAGCCTCGCTTGGGGAGGAGAGGGAAGGCCTCTCCCAGCAACCATGTGGGCAGACAAGCTCCTGCCCACAGGAGCCCCCAGAAGCCCAGAGGCTCTGGAGGACAGAGGGGCCCGTGGGGTACCTGCCCAGTTCAGTTGTTTAGTTCAGTCACTCAGTCGTGTCCAACTCTTTGTGACCCCATGGACTGCAGCATGCCAGGCCTCCCTGTCCATCACCAACTCCTGGGGTTTACTCAAACTCATGTCCATCGAGTTGGTGATACTATCCAACCATCTCATCCTCTGTCATCCCCTTCTGCCTTCAATCTTTCCCAGCATCAGGGTCTTTTCTAATGAGTCAGTTCTTTGCATCAGGTGGCCAAAGTATTGGAATTTCAGCTTCAGCATCAGTCTTTCCAAAGAATATTCAGGACTGATTTCCTTTAGGATGGACGGATTGGATCTTCTTGCAGTCCAAGGGACTCTCAAGAGTCTTCTCCAACACCACAGTTCAAAAGCATCAATTCTTCGGCGCTAAGCTTTCTTTATTGTCCAGCTCTCACATCCATACATGACTACCGGAAAACTGGAAAAACCATAGCTTTGACTAGACAGACCTTTGGCAGCCCACTCCAGTACTCTTGCCTGGAGAATCCCATGGATGGAGGAGCCTGGTGGGCTGCAGTCCATGGGGTCACTAAGAGTCGGACACGACTGAGCGACTTCACTTTCATGTTTCACTTTCATGCATTGGAGAAGGAAAGGGCAACCACTCCAGTGTTCTTGCCTGGAGAATCCCAGGGACGGGGGAGCCTGGTGGGCTGCTGTCTATGGGGCGGCACAGAGTCGGACACGACTGAAGCGACTCAGCAGCAGCAGCAGCACCTCTGTCCTGAAGAGCTGTGTGGCCCAGGGAATACCGTTCCCTCTGTGGCATTCTGAGCCCTTGAGGACGCAAATGGCAGCTCCCAACACCCCAGCCCTGAGAGTGAGAGCCCTGGGTGGAGGGTGGCTGGAGCGGAGGTGGGGAAGGGGTATCCCTGCTGCTCACCAGGCCCTTCTCTCCTGCTCTGTGGACAAGAGGCTCCCTCTAGTGATGACTTAGGGAGGAACAGCCACTCACGCCAAGTTTCTTGGAGACCAGCTGGTGTCACACGGGGAAACTGAGGTGCCGAAGGGACTGTGTTTGCCTGAGGTCTTGGATTGAGTTGGTGGCAGGGCTGTGAAGGCCTTGGTGAGGACAGGGGGACCCTGACGCCATGGTGCATGTAATTAGAGGAGGCTGATGGGCAGGAAGAAGCTGAGGGGAATGGGGAGCATGACTTAGCTGGGGCAGAGGTGGGAGGGGTGGCCTGGGGGAGGGGAGGTGATAAATATCTAGGAGGTGAATGAGGTGTGAGGTGTAGGCGGTGGGGCCTCAGGAGCCACACTGAGAGGACCATGGGGCAGGGAACAGCCCACCCCAGGCTGTTAGGTGTACAGGGCCTGTGAGCTTCCTGGAGGAGGTGTCCCATGTGGGCGAGGCTGCAGCCACAGGGCCAGGTCTGGGCTGGAGGGATGGTGATGTGGGGAGAGGTAAGCAAATGCATCAGGGCGGCAGGGCTGAGGAATGGGCCACAGGGAACACAAATATAAAAGGTAAGGGAAGAAGGAGCTGGAGAAGGAGGAGTCAGAGAGAAGGGTGCTCAGAGAGGGGTCAGGGTGCAGTCAGATTCCTCGAGGTTCAGTGAGACGAGCCTGGAAAATTATGCCTCAGTCTGTGACAAGAACGCTGGTGCTGCCCTTGGGGAAAGGCATTTTGGGGGGTGTGGAGGTGTGAGGATAGGGTGGGGGACAAAGGATGGGGTCTACACACCTTCAGGCAGCATAGACCACAGGATAGCACTATGCACGGAAGTGTAGGGATATGTGATCCCGGACTCAGCCGGGAGACACGTGGAAGGATCCACCCCAGAATGTGGATGGCAGGAAACCCACAGTGGTGAGATCCTTGATGAGGTTTGGCTTCCTCTGTTCCTTACTTGCCCAGAGTTTCTACCAAGAAAACTTTTGTGTGTGTGTGTGTGGAGTTATTGAGACATACAGTACTTGCTTCAAGTAAAGGTAAAAGGTGAAGAGGAATTGGGTGGTGGTAAAGAGAAACGGTATGGACCTAACAGAAGCAGAAGGTATTAAGAAGAGGTGGCAAGAATACACAGAAGAACTGTACGAAAAAGATCTTCATGACCCAAATAATCACGATGGTGTGATCACTCACCTAAAGCCAGACATCCTGGAATGTGAAATCAAGTGGGCCTTAGAAAGCATCACTATGAACAAAACTAGTGGAGGTGATAAAATTCCAGTTGAGCCATTTCAAATCTTGGAAGATGATGCTATGAAAGTGCTGCACTCAATATGCCAGCAAACTTGGAAAACTCAGCAGTGGCCACAGGACTGGAAAAGGTCAGTTTTCATTCCAATCCCAAAGAAAGGCAATGCCAAAGAATGCTCAAACTACCACACAACTGCACTCATCTCACACACTAGTAAAGTAATGCTCAAAATTCTCCAAGCCAGGCTTCAGCAATACGTGAATCGTGAACTTCCAGCTGTTCAAGCTGGTTTTAGAAAAGGCACGGGAACCAGAGATCAAATTGCCAACATCCGCTGGATCATGGAAAAAGCAAGAGTTCCAGAAAAACATCGATTTCTGCTTTATTGACTATGCCAAAGCCTTTGATTGTGTGGATCACAACAAACTGTGGAAAATTCTTCAAGAGATGGGAATACCAGACCACCTGACCTGCCTCTTAAGAAACCTACATGCAAGTCAGGAAGCAACAGTTAGAACTGGACATGGAACACCAGACTGGCTCCAAACAAGAAAAGGAGTATGTCAAGGCTGTATATTGTCACCCTGCTTATTTAACTTCTATGCAGAGTACATCATGAGAAACACTGGGCTGGAAGAAACACAAGCTGGAATCAAGATTGCCAGGAGAAATATCAATAACCTCAGATATGCAGATGACACCACCTTTATGGCAGAAAGTGAAGAGGAACTAAAAAGCCTCTTGATGAAAGTGAAAGAGGAGAGTGAAAAAGTTGGCTTAAAGCTCAACATTCAGAAAACGAAGATCATGGCATCCGGTCCCATCACTTCATAGGAAATAGATGGGGAAACAGTGGAAACAGTGTCAGACTTTATTTTGGGGGGCTCCAAAATCGCTGCAGATGGTGATTGCAGCCATGAAATTAAAAGACACTTACTCCTTGGAAAGAAAGTTACGACCAACCTCGATAGCATATTGAAAAGCAGAGACATTACTTTGCCAGCAAAGGTCCGTCTAGTCAAGGCTATGGTTTTTCCAGTAGTCATGTATGGATGTGAGGGTTGGACTGTGAAGAAAGCTGAGAGCCGAAGAATTGATGCTTTTGAACTGTGGTGTTGGAGAAGACTCTTGAGAGTCCCTTGGACTGCAAGGAGATCCAACCAGTCCATTCTAAAGGAGATCAGTCCTGGGATTTCTTTGCAAGGAATGATGCTGAAGCTGAAACTCCAATACTTTGGCCACCTCATGCGAAGAGTTGACTCATTGGAAAGACTCTGATGCTGGGAGGGATTGGGGGCAGGAGGAGAAGGGGACGACAGAGGATGAGATAGCTGGATGGCATCACTGACTCGATGGACATGAGTTTGGGTGAACTCTGGGAGTTGGTGATGGACAGGGAGGCCTGGCGTGCTGCGATTCATGGGGTCGGAAAGAGTCGGACACAACTGATCGACTGAACTGAACTGAACTGAAAGAGAAATTGGATGGTAGTGAAAAGAGGGCAGGGTGCCAGGCATTGTTTGTGAGACAGGAGAAGCCCGAGTCATTGACTCACTGATGGTTGAGGGGAAAGAGGCAGCAGGAAGCAGGGGAGCTGGGGTCTCTGTGGAAGATGCTTGTGGGGGCTCTTGACCTGAGCCTGGACGAGAGACATGGCCAATGGGGGCTGGAGGGCAGGAGTGCAGATGGCGGGGGTGTGGCTATATTGACAAAGCACAGGGTGTGGAAGTGGTGGCCAGGATGCCTGGGGCTTGATTTTTCTCCCTGGGGGAGAAGACAGCGCTGAGCTGGGTAGGGCTGGGTGATTCTCCACGGAAGGCCTCGCAAACCTACTCAGCACCCAGTCTGTAACCCTGGGGTGGGCTGGCCAGCCAAGGGAGACACACTGGCAGAGCCGGCCTCAAGGGGAGCTGTGTACACCCTGGCGATGAGCCCCACGCCAGGCACATCAGGGCAGTGGGTGGCCAACCTCCCATGATGAATATCTGGGAGCTATTCATCACTACCGTCTCACCCGTGGTCCCCAGGACTCCCCGCTGAAGGCTGTGCAGATGCTCTGGGTGAACCTCATCATGGACACGTTTGCCTCCCTGGCGCTGGCCACTGAGCCACCCACCGAGACCCTGCTCCTGAGGAAGCCGTATGGCCGCAACAAGCCCCTTATCTCTCGGACCATGATGAAGAACATCCTGGGCCATGCCGTCTACCAGCTCACCCTCATCTTCACCCTGCTCTTCGTCGGTGAGTCCCCTGCCTTGCCCACCCAGGACTCCATGGCCCAGACCCGGCCGCTCTGGACTCCCAGTCAGCCGCCTGTTTGCTGAGGAGGTAATGGGGGCCCAGAGAGGTGAAGTTGGTGGCTTGGGGTCACACAGCAAATCTTGGGTAGAGCCAGGCCCTGGCGCAGGTCTGACAACCCCAAAGACTAGGCTTTTTCCTCTGATGACAGCTCTGGACACTGTGTACACACTGTGCAAGGCAGGGCTTCATGCCAGCCCCCCAGGAGCCTGAGACACCAGGGGGAGTGACCGGCCCCTGCTCTCATCTCTCCCACACTTGACCTTGCCCCGTAGAAGGCTCCTCACCAAGGCCTCCTGGAGAAGAGCCACACACCTGCCTACAAGCCAGCTGTTTTCTTGGGCACCTGTGCCACCACCTCCATGACAAAGAGGCACCAGGGACAGAGAGGGGAGGTGACTTGCCCGAGGACATGCAGCCAGCCTGAGGGGGCACCTGGGCTGAGAAGAGACCTGGCTGGAACTCAGATTGCCCTGGCTTCCAGGGTGCTTCCAAGGTGATCTGACCCCTGACACCTGGAGGTGCCCAGAGGCAGGCAGATGGTGGCCCAGGGTCACACAACAAACTGGGGCCAGTGGGATTCCCCAGATCCCTGAGCTGGGCTTTCAACGCCAATGAGCCTGGATGGGGTTGGGGCGTGAGCCCATTTCTCAAAGGGCAGTTCTTATTGGTTGTGCTGGCAGGATAGTTGTAAAGATGATTGTGAGAAGCCTTAGAGGATGTTCGGGAATGCAGAGCTAAGAGAGACTCACAGAGAAAGCTGTCGGTTGGGGAAGAAAGGAGGAGAAGGCCCCTGGTTTACTCACTGGCTTCCCTACGTGAGCATCTGCTCTGGGTGCTTCTGGGTTCAGCTAGACTCTCACCGTCAGAAAACCCCACAAGCCCTCCTGGCACCAGCTTGTGCAGCTTTGCCAAAGGACACAGGATGGCATCAGGCATGCCATGGGTGGTGTCTGCAGAGCAACCGGGAGCTGTGTTGCCCCCACCACATGACAGCCCCCGTGGTGTCATTCTCAAAGAATGAGGCCACCTGGGTGGGTCTGGAGCCAGCCCGGCCTGGAAGGCTCAGCATCCATATAGGAACTGGTCTCTCTTGTAACAGCCCCTTGAGCTCCCAGAGGTCTCCACAAGCACATGCTCAGTTACAGGCAACCACACTTTGGGGGGAACCCAAAGCTACGGCTTCCGTGGTGGCTCAGACAGTAAAGAATCTGCCTGAAGTGCAGGAGACCTGGGTTCAGTCCCTTGGTCAAGAAGATCCCCTAGAGAAGGGAATGGCTACCCTCTCCAGTATTCTTGCCTGGAGAATTCCAAGGACAGAGGAGCCTGGCAGGCTACAGTCCATGGAGTCTCAGAGAGTCAGACACAACTAAGTGAGAAACAGCACAAGCACAGAAATCCAAGGCCTCTTGCCAAATGTTCCGAGGCCACGCCCTGTCCTCCCAGTCCAGAGGAGTTTGCCAACCAGGGGCTGCTTTTTATAAGTCCTGTTGCCTGGAAGCACAGCTGGCCTCCCGCCTTTATCAGATTTCCTCAAAAAAGTGGAAGAAAGTTCACCCAAGGCACTTGGCCCCTAAAGAAAGGGTACTGTTACCCCTTCACTTACACCCCGTGGCGCAGGCCCACCTAGCCCCCCAGTGTGCAGAGAGTGCCTCCCACATCTGGGTGACCCTCCTGGCTGCTCAGAAGAGACCCCCGCACAGGGCCAGGCGTCCCCCCGGTCCCGACCCTCAGCCCGGCTCCTGCCCTCTCCTGACTTGGCAGGCGAGAAGATGTTCCAGATCGACAGCGGGAGGAACGCACCCCTGCACTCGCCGCCCTCTGAGCATTACACCATCATCTTCAACACCTTCGTCATGATGCAGCTCTTCAACGAGATCAACGCCCGCAAGATCCACGGCGAGCGCAACGTCTTCGACGGCATCTTCCGGAACCCCATCTTCTGCACCATCGTGCTGGGCACCTTTGCCATCCAGGTACCAGGCCCCCATGCTGGCCTGGCTGGCGGGGGGCAGCAGCGGGCAGCCGGAGCCCCTCGGCAGTGCCATGGGAGTCCAGACCTCTGCGCTGGCCCCTGATGGCCTTTCTGTCTCTCTCTCCCCCTTTCCTCTCCAGATAGTGATCGTGCAGTTTGGGGGGAAGCCCTTCAGCTGCTCCCCGCTGCAGCTGGACCAGTGGATGTGGTGCATTTTCATCGGGTTAGGAGAGCTCGTCTGGGGCCAGGTGAGTACTGCAGGTGGGCAGCGCAGGAGGGGCCTCTCGGCAGGGACGCCCCAGAGAGAGCACTGGCCAGGGCACTCCAGGATCCTCACCCATAGGTCCCGGCTCCTTCAAGGACTAGCTGTCTGGCCCCCATTTCTGGGGGCTGGAGCAATGGGGGTTGACCCTGGTCTCACATGATGGTCATCTGGGTATCGCCACTGTGATTTTTGCTTCCATCTGTATACTGCCGAGGGGCTTCCCAGGTGGTGCTGATGGCAAAGAACACACCTGCCAACGCAGAAAGATGCCAGAGACGAGGGTTCACTCCCTGGGTCGGGAAGGTCTCCTGGAGGAGGGCATGGCAGCCCATCCTAGTATTCTTGCCAGGAGAATCCCATAGACAGAGAAACCGGGCCAGTGGGCTACATACAGTCCATGGGGTCTCAAAGAATCACACACGACTGAAGCGGCTGAGGACACACGCATGCACACACATACCACTGATCCTGTTATTTGATATTTTCTTTTAATCCTGTCTGAGATTTATTTCAAAAGGCAACTTATATTACTAATATGATTGGAAAATAAGTATTATTTGTCATAAACAGAAGCTGAGAAAAAAAAAAAAAAACAGTAACAAGACCAATGTTATTAACGTCTATCTAGATGTCATGGCCAGCCAAGGTTCAGAGCCTGAGGCGGCCAGTCGCAAAGGGTGTCACAGGGGTTGTGACGCCCAGCAGAAGCTCCTGCAGACAGCTCTGAGGGAATGTAAGAGGGGTGATCTCTGCTGCATCGTGGCGCTGTGCCTGCAGCCATCCGTGACCCCCCGAGGCTCTGGGGAACCCTGGGCTGGATCCTCTCCAGAACGTTCCCCCACCAAGCCACATGCACACGCACACATGCACCATCGTGAACTCACAGCTTGCAGCTCAGAGGACATGGTGTCTGGAGCTGGATCTAGGCAGAGGGCCCCAACAGACCTAAGACATTGGTCTTGCCTTCAAGCTGTTTCCGGGCTAAAGTGGGAAACTCCAGTGACAGAAATTAACTAGAAGGTCAACAAGGAATTTTAGTTTCACTCAAAATAACCTTCTTTAAACTTCAGAGTATCTTTGGAGAGTTGATAAACTAGATTTGACTTAGCAAGCTCATTCCCGGGGCACCCTTGAGCCTGGACATCTTTGTCTCATGAGGGCCTGCTCCCTCAGGGAGCCCTTGGCGTCTGGATGAGCTGGTTCCTGACCCCTAAGGACAATGCCACCTCAGACTCCCAGGGAACCCCTGAGAGTATCCAGGCCAGCCCCTGTCTGTCCCTAGAGAAGATGTAAGGGGCCTCTGACCCCAGCCACCCAGTTACCCCATAGGGCCTGCCACCCAGGCCTCAGCCCTACGGACAAGCCCTTTGGAGGAAAAGTAAGAAGGAAGACATAGCCCCCTCCCATATTGCCTTCCCTTCCAGGAGGGCAGACATTCCAAGAGTCTCCCAGCATTCACTGCCCCCAGGCACCTAAGCTCCGAGCCCATTGCCCAGGGTTGGGCACCCCAGGGACCTCAGGAGGAATAAGCCAGTGACTTAGACACACCATCTCCAACTCTGAGAACTGCCCCCCAGCTTTCCAGAAGGGAAAGCTAGAGCTCAGAGGGGTCACATGACTTGCCCAAGGTCGCGTGACCAGTGAAGTCTGGGGTAGTCAAAGGCACGTGTGTGTCCAGCTCCCAAGATTTCCCACCGCGTCCTGCAGACTCTGGATGAGCGAGGGAATTAGAAAGAAATCTAAAGATTGGGTTGGGGAAGTGGGGAGGTGAGTTGAGGGTAACTAGGTGAGTGAGTGACAGGAGCCGGCCCCCTCCGCTGCTGCTGACGCTAATGGCTGGGCCCCTCTGCAGGTCATCGCCACCATCCCGACCAGCAGGCTCAAGTTCCTCAAGGAGGCGGGCAGGCTCACGCAGAAGGAGGAGATCCCCGAGGAGGAGCTCAACGAGGACGTGGAGGAGATAGACCATGCCGAGCGCGAGCTGCGGAGGGGCCAGATCCTGTGGTTCCGAGGTCTGAACCGGATCCAGACGCAGGTATGTGCGGCTCCCGGGGCAGGGTGGGCAGTGATGGAGATGAGGGGCGGGCCCAGACCCCACCCTCTGATCAGCCTGGGGTACCCACGCTCTCCGCGTGCACTCTCCCTAGCTGTGCGAGGGAATGTCCCACCTCCCCCATCCACTGGGCGAGGGGATCACACCAGGGTCATGCCCACAGTGGACTTTGGGGGGAGGGGTGGCTCTGAGGGCCGATGAGTGGGGGCTCCCTTCAGGGCTGCCGGGCGGGCACCAGGAGGCCACGAGGGCGGCTTGAGGCCAGGGAGGGCCCCAGATTCTCCCGGCCAGGGGGTCAGCCCTGAGGCCCGGCTCTTCTGCGCATGCACGCACAGCTTCCTCCTGGGGTGGGGTGGGGGATGCTTCAGGCACTCCCCCAGGCCCCACTGGGGCATTGAGTCAGTTTGGGGAACAAAGTTCGGTTTTAAAACACACTGCAAGGACACTGACGCAGAACACTGCACGGGATGTGTGTCCAGCCAAGAGCAGATTTCTTTCCCAGAACAGAGCCTGCCACCAGGCAACGCACGCCAAGACGGTGCGGCCCCTACACTCACAGCATCCCTCTCCCTGGGTCAGCGTTACAGTTCCCAGGGTGCTTTCACAGCCCTGCGTGGCGAAGAACAAAGAGACCCAGAGACCAAGAGTGGGGCAGTCAGTCTCCTGCCTAGCCAGCCTGGGAAGGTCATGGCGCCCCACCCCACCCCTGCACCCTCCGGGAAGCCTGTCAGGGGCCCCCCGGCCTCGGGCTCGCAGCCCCACGTGGCCAACCACTGCATTTCCACCCATTTGCAACACAAACAGATCACCTGGCCTGCCTCACCCTGCACAGGGCGCTGTCCCAAACATCTCCTGGGCCTTTCCAGCCCCCCACCTAGCTTTAGGGATAACTAACGCTTGGGAGACAGCCCTTTGTGAGTGCTGGGTTCAGGGAGCAGCTTGCAGACCCAGAGCCTCCTGACGGCCAGCACTGTGGGCTCTGGAACTAGCCCTCCTGGTGGCCCCCGCCACCCCCCACTGCCCCCGAGGGCTGGCAGCTGTCACACAGAGCCCTGGTGCTGACCCAGCCCGACCACCAAGGCCTTCAGGAGGACTCCAAGGACTGTAGTTTCTTGAGTGGGCTCGAGTCCCCTCCAGCCTGACTCTTACGGACCACTAAATGGGTCAGTGCTTTGTCACAGCTTAGCCCTGCCAGGTAGGTTGGTGGCATCTCCCCTTCTGAAGGACAAGAAACTGCCTCCAGGCAGTGACCTGTCCAATGTCACCTAGCTCGTACATGACAGAGCGGGTATCTGGGCCAATGTCGGTCCTCCCTGGAGTCCCCTCCTCACCACTCCGGCTCCACGCATGGTCCCAGGGGCTGAGCACCCCCTTTGCCTACAAACCCCACGTTTAACATCCCCCCCCAGGCCCGCCCCAAGCCCACCGGCCCCCTGGCCGCTAGCGCGGTGCTGCTGCCGGGCCCTGGGTCTCCCCGCTCTCCCCGGGCCCCGGGAAGCCCAGGTGCCCGACTGAGCAGACGTCTCTCAGAGCCTTGGACGTGTCTGGTATTGTCGTCTTGGTGTAAGTGGCGTGTCGTCTTGCCGTGGCTGCGGCTGTCCTCGTGGCGTGGCGCCTGTCAGTCGTGAAGCTGTTGTGTCCGTTCTCTTCGCAACTTGCCTCGTTCTCTCCTCCGTTGCAGATTGAAGTAGTCAATACTTTCAAGAGCGGGGCCTCCTTTCAGGGGGCCCTGCGGAGACAATCCTCCGTCACCAGCCAGAGCCAGGACGTAGCCAATCTCTCTAGCCCTAGTCGAGTGTCGTTGTCCAATGCTCTTTCCTCTCCGACCAGCCTTCCTCCTGCTGCAGCTGGGCGTGAGTGTGACCCCCTTACCGCCTCGGGAGCCGCCACTGCCAGCGCCGCGGGGGGCAGGCGGGCAGGGGCTGGGGGGCAGCCAGCCGCTCATGGTTAGGCCCAGGGAGCTGAGGGGCCCCGGCCGTTGAGGAGGAGGGTCCCAGATGATCAGCTGACCACAGCCAGGCACGGGGTGGCAGTCCCTTGGCGGGTCAGGGGCATCTGGAGTCAGGGACAGGGGTTACCCACCAGGCCGTCGTGGGGTCGGGAGGGTCACGAGTGGTCAATCTGGGTCAGTCAAAGGAGCACCGTCACTCAGGGAGGTTTCAGTGATTGAATGGTCACAGTCCCCCATACGGTCATAGAGGCCAAGTGGGGGTGCAGTCAGCTGGGGGGTATGAGCTGTCCCAATCAGTGTAGGGTCAGGAAAAGCCTGGCTTATGAGGGTCAGAGTTGGCCAGGAGATCACAGTCTTGCAGTCGAAGTCAGGCCAAGGGTCACTGTGGGTCAAGGGAGAAAAGGCTCTCGGGTCCCGGTCGGCCACAGCGAGGCCCCCCCAGAGGGTGCGCTGGAGGTCAGGGATCACGTTGGTCAGGGCAGCCGGGCCCCACGGGGATCGCAGCCCTGTGCCCTGCCGTGCAGACCCTCCGTCCTCCGCCCTGTGCATCTGACAGCCCCGGCTGCCTCGTGTACTCTCCTCCCGGCAGCAGGGCTTGGAGCACAGTGAAGGCCTGAGCCCTCCCTGGAAGGGACAAGGCTCCTGACCCCATTCCCCTTGACCTCAGCAAAGAACGGCGCGGTCTCATCCGGGCTGGCTGCCGGCAGGCTCGTGGACCTGGTCCGACCCTCAGCCTCCTCCTTCCTCATCGAAGGGGCAGCCTAGGAGTCTGAGCCCCTCCGTCAGCTTCCTCCCACGAGCTCATCTCCTTATACCATGGCTTCCGCCCAAGGTCACTCATCTCTGGCCTTGTCTAGATCTTCCTGAACCCCCCCAATGGCCTCGGGCCCCAGAGGGCACGAGAAGATCCTGTTTACCACCTGCCTCCCTTCCCTGGTCTCTAGTCAGCCCCTCCCAATCACGGGGGAGCTGCAGTCTGGTCCTCTCTCTCCCAGCTGTGTGCTCACTCCCAGCCCTTGGGCTTCTTTCATGAGACTCCAGGCCTCGTCTCTTGTAGTTTATAAGGGGCCTCTATCCTCTTCTAAGCATAGAAGACCAAAACACAACATCCTCTGCCGCCAGGCAAGAGAGGACCGCGTGCTGGGCGGACACGACGCTGCCCGAGCCCTCAGGCAGGAGGCGCAAGTCACAGGGTGCTGTTGATGGTGTGTCCCACGAACCCTTCCGTGGGTGCAGTCCCGCCAGGTACGCGAGATGACAGGAGGCATGCAGAAACGAGGCAAAACCCTGTCCTGGTTCATCATCATGAAAACACAACGATGGGGAAACCAGAGGAGCCAGGGTGAAGTGGGGCCGTTTGAGCAGATGGTGCCTGAGCCTCGTTTCCAGGAGGCCTTGTCACCAGAAGTCAGTGCTAGGCTCTCTCTGGGCAGAAGGCACTTTGATCCCACCCGCTTCTCCCTTCACACCAGAGAGGCCCCGCCTCAGCGGGAGGCCCGCACCCATCGGCCCTACTCCTGCGTCAGCCAAGCCGTGGCCTTGCTCAGCGGTGCCTCCTACCTCCAGGCATGGAGACCAGAAGTGCTCGGGGCTGGACAGCCCGTGGGAAGTCCCTTTCTGCCCGTTCCCACGTCCCTCCTGCGTCCCACCAGCAGGTCTGACTGCCAGGAGGTGGCCTCCAGGTCCAGTCCTTTGTCCTCCCTGGCTCGGTCTCTTCCTTGCAGCGTGGCGCCCTGCTCATCCTGGCCAGCATGGAGCTCACAGCACTCCGGGCCACCCCGCAGCCTCTCACTTGTTCGGCCTCGCATCTTAGCTCTCACGGTCTCGAGGAAAGCTCAGTCGTCTCGAGTGCTTTCTCCTGTTCTTTATAAAACCACTCAGTAAGGCCAGTCCTGGGCCAATTGGTTCTCAACACTCTTCCTTCAGAGAAATGCCCATCTCCACCTGCCCTTCGCTCCCTTTCTCTAAGGCAGCTTCCTTTCAGGCCAAGTTGATCCCTTTACCCCATGAGGTGACCCAGCTTTGGAACAGCTTTTGAGAAGGAGCCTACAGGTCTTGCCCATGACCCGTCATTTTCTCAGAGGACCCTAAAGGGGCTGCTCAAGCATGACTCCCTCGCCCAAGCACCATCCTGCATCTCTCCAGGCATCACGCCTCCTTAGGGGTCTTGCATTCTTACCTGTGATTGTAGAATCCAGCCTGAGACTCTGGGTCCCTGCTGGGACCTTTTCTTGAGCATCTGGTCTCCAAAAAGCCTGGATATCCCCCTGCACGAGGGTACTTGTTCCAAAAGGGATCAAAGCCTTTGTGGTCTCAACACACAGATTTAGGTCAACACAGTCATGACGTGAACTCTAAATATATACTCCTTAGTTTCTCCTTTGGTTGAATAGTTTCTATAGTCATGTTGCCTCCTCTGGTCTCTAGGGACTCCAGGAGCCCTCTGGGTGCCAGGCAGGTCCCTCCAGAAGCCCAGAGGCTTTCTTGGCACAGGGTGTGAAGCAGGTGGCCAGGAAGCAGGGCCCCACACGGGGTGGATGGAGAGATGGGCTGCCCCTGCCTCCTCCGAGCAGGATCTCCCCGCCCCACCCAGGACTCTGGGTAAAAGAAGGTGCCTGCTGAGGCAAAGAGCACCTGGGCTTTCTGCACCTTTGTTGCTGTTCTGTCCCTCTCATGTCCGACTCTGCAACCCCACGGACTGCAGCACCCCAGGCTTCCCTGTCCTTCACCACCTCCGGAGTTTGCTCAGACTCATGTCCATTGAGTCAGTGATGCCATCCAGTCTTGGAAGGAGTCCAACCATGGTCCCCTGGGCCATCAGAAGTGACCACAGAGACCTAGGGGAGGGCTGTGAGTATGAGGCTGACTTCTGGAACACCCCCAGCAAGTCACACATCCCTCCCCCAGCACCACTGTGAGACAGAGGGGCCCCAGCAGACAGATGCCCTGCGGTGACCGGAGAGTATGGTCAGACTGACATTCAAATGATCAGAAGGAGACTCTGGCCCATGACCTCACTTTCCTTTCCGATTCACTCAAAAGCGAGTTTCTCACCCAGAAACTTAATGGTGCGCCCCTAATACTTGAGCCTCACCCACTGTTTTCCAAAGCACTTGCCCACATCCTCCTCTCCACATGCACCTCACAACTGAAATGGAAAGAGGGAGGACCTGCCAACACCTCCATTTACGGGAGCGAGTCTCTGAGGCTCAGAGAAGTGGCCTGACTTGGCCAGGATCACACAGCACGTGAGTGCCAACAGACCTGACTCCAGAGTCCCCCGTTTTCCCCACCACCCGCACCACTTGCCAGACAAGCCCACTGAGGTTGAGCTTCCACTATGGAACCAGTGCCCACGCCCACAGCCACATGCACTGAAAAGCAGCCAGTGCTCTGGGGGCCAGGGGGCCAGGGAAGCCATTCCTCCTCTGGAGATTTCCATCAGCCTGGCAGTGACTGGGGCAGGGGCGCCCTCCCATCAGCGATCAGGAACAGAGTTAGCATTCAGGTCTCGGATGCAAGGCCAACCTCCACGGCTCCTCTCTCTCTTACTCCCGCAAATTCCTAACCCATCTCAGGCCGTCTTCATATTTAGCAAGTTCGTAGCATGCTCTGCGTTCATGAGTGAAGTTCCTGTTCCTTCGAACCAGCCAGGCCCAGAGCATCAGACTCCTAACCCCAGACCGGCCACTTTACCAATGCCTTCCCAATCTAGAAAGGGCATGCCCCCTCCCAGCCCCCTTCAGATTCCAGGCTTTGAGGACTGTAGGATGAGGAGTCTGCGTCTCTTAGGTGGGGGATGAAGGAGAAGGGAAGGAAAGGAAGCCGGAGCTCTCATTAGCATCCTGGTAACTAATTTAGTGCTACCTTGGGTTGGCGAGAAAATGGCTTGCTTCTGGTTGGGGGTGGGGGGGAGCCCAGACCTCTCCGCTGTCTGAATATTCCATGTGTTTGTTTCCCTAGAGGGCTAGAGAACCCTGGACACAGAGTTCAGCAAGAGAGAGTGAAATTAAAAGAGGTTGTGAGTCTTTAACCTTGAGCCTGAAATGAATGTGAATCAACCCCAGACTCTTGGCTTCCTTGAAGCCGGGTAAACATTCGAGTATGTCCAACCCACCCCAGACCGGGACCTATGCATTTCCTTTAGAGCACCCCGCCTCCCCACCCCTTTGTGCTGATGAAACCAAAACATCTGAAGACCCCAGACCCTTCCTCTCTTCCCCCTCACCCCACGTCCCAGGGCAGCTTACGCCAGCAAAGGCCCATCCCCAGGGCAGGCAGGGAAGGGGAGACGGAAGAGCTTTTCTTCTTCCCATACTGTTTTCCATTTCAGCCGCGAGAGATCCGCAGTGGAGACTTGAAACGGCCGTGGCGGGGTGTCCCGGAAAGTCTTGTCCCCACAGTCTTTGTCCAGAGCAGTTCATTCTTTCTGTCGTCTCCATTCCAGGGGGAGGGCGAGGGGCCTGCATCTCATTGTGTGTCATCCCCTCCGCGTTGTCAGTCACACAACAGGGTCCTGCCACCATCCCTCCTCCTCCACCAGGCGCTCCCCGGCTGGCGTCTCATTGCAGCTCAGCCTCCGAACACTCTGGGCATGAGGCTGAGCAGCTACAGAGGTCATTACTGTCCCCATTATACAGTTAGGAAGACTGAGGCCTGCAACATCTTTTTTGTTGTTTTCACTTAACCAAGGGAGTAATGGCCCAGTTATCAGGAGGTCAGAAGACTGCATAATCTCTACAGAGCCACAGATAGGGTATCCAGGGAGAAAGACGTCTCTGAACAGCCACATGGCCATCACAGAGGGCCAGCACTAACACATGGTGTCTGGCTGGCTCTTGCTTAGCACCCAATGCCTCTTATTGAAAGCAGGATCCCACCAGGCAGATTTCCAGAATCCCCAGCCCAACAGCACAAAAGAAGGACCAGGGACAGAGGTGGTTTTGAGAAGATGAGGAAGAGTCAGAACTAGTAAGTGATGGCTGGCAGCAGAGGAGAAAAATTTTTTAAAAAAATCAAAACTTTGGAGTCTTACACAATACCAAGAGGGCTCACTGATAAACTTAAATTCTCTGTGTTCTCTAAATTAGAAGGCAGAGGAGCTTGTGATGTGCTTTGCGAAGACTCCTCTCTGAAATAGTCAAGTAAACCCTGAACTATGACACTTAAAACCATCAGCCACAGTCATCATGAAAAGTCACTTCCATGGACAGGGCTTTCCCACCACGCACCCCACCAACCTGGGTTTAGTGCCACAAATCCCGGGATCGCAAGGGCCTTCCCACACCCACCCTGTCCGGTCCTCTGCCCCCAACCCCCAGGCCGGTGATGTGGGGGCAGGAAGCACCCCCACCTCCTCTGCTGAGGGTCGGCTCCCCCGAGGCATCACTGGTGCCTGTTTCTCCCCCGCCTGCTGGCTCCGCTCTGAGTGGGGGCTGGGAAGAGAGGAGGAGGCTCTTTTGTCCCTTCGGACCCTCACTATGCAGGCAGGGCTCCCCTCCCAGGAGTTCAGAGACGGCACCCTCTCTCCAAAGCGAGGGTTCCGTTGCTGTGCCCCCTGTGAGGCGGGACGGGGGGGGGGGCGGTGACCAGCCTGGTGGCGTGGCTCGCCCGCAGAAGTGGCAGAGCCGGGACACAGACTCGGGCCTTCCTGACTCTGTGTCCAGGGCTCTGTCCGCTGGCCCGGACGCCTCCGTGTCCGGCCTCCTTCTGTTCAGCAGGGAACCCAGCTTCCAACTGAGACCCAGACAAGGAAAGAACCCGGCTGTTCTGTGGCTTAGTTCCGAACCCTCTTAGAATCCTACCCAGGGGCTGAGTTGGCCCCTCTGATTCTGGCCTAATTTTTCGGTTTTGTGTTTTCAAAGCACAAATAAAGAAAGAAGGGAAAAAAAAAAAAAAGGAAATCAGGGACCCCAAAGCCAACTCCAATGACTGGCCAGGGCTTTGAGTCTATACTCGAGTGTTTACCTCCCAAATGCATGAAGGAAAGAAGCGTTGGGTACAAACGACCTCCGTTCACATTGTGCAGGCTTCCAAGTGTAGCCGTGTGTCCGTCTGTGTGTGCCGTGTGGTTCCCGTCCCCCCACCGCAGCATGCTCCCGAGCCCCGAATGTCATCGGCCGCCGGCTCCTCCGCGCTTTCTGGCTGCCTCTGCTGCACCCCAGAAAGCCCCGAGTTGGCTTCGGTTTGCTTTGCTGCTTTGGTTCTATGTCCCCCTTCTCTGTCTGGCCCTCATGTGTCCCCCCTTTCATCCCGGCTCACCCAGCCATCTCTCATCTCTGTTCCTTGTGTGTGTGACGCGTTATCTGTTCCATGTCGTGTGGTTCCTTAACGGTGTGTGGTTTTTCTAAGATGAATTCTTTTTTTCTTTTTTTAAACAAATAGCCTCTCCTTCCTCCTTGATTCCCACCTGACCCCGCTACCCTTCTGCATGGTCGAAGCTCTGCTTTCCAGTTAACAAGGCTCAGTCTCTCACTAGGTCTGGGTGCCCACTGGAGTGGACTAAGCTTCCTCCAACCACTGTTCCCCATCGTCTCTACGGCGGGGCTTCCTTCGTTCTGTCCTAATACTGTAGCCTGTCCCCAAACCAAGCAAGTAAAATCAAACAAAAAAGACCTCTCGGATGCACATAACCTGAGCCCCCTCCCTCTTCCATTCTTCCCGCTCGCGTCCGCGCTCACGACACCGTGGATTCCAGCTCCTGCTGTGCCCCGCCCCTCTTCCTCCCCACCCCCTCCCCCGAGCCCACCCCCGACCCCCAGAGCTCGACCACCGCGCCCCGGTGGTGCGCCTCACCCCCGCCCTTCCCTTGCAGATCCGCGTCGTGAAGGCGTTTCGTAGCTCTCTCTATGAAGGTCTAGAAAAGCCTGAGTCTCGAACCTCCATCCATAACTTCATGGCTCATCCTGAGTTCCGGATCGAAGATTCGCAGCCCCACATCCCCCTCATCGACGACACCGACCTGGAAGAAGATGCCGCGCTCAAGCAGAACTCGAGCCCGCCCTCGTCGCTCAACAAGAACAACAGCGCCATCGACAGCGGGATCAACCTGACGACCGACACAAGCAAATCAGCTACCTCTTCAAGTCCAGGGAGCCCCATCCACAGCCTGGAGACGTCGCTTTAGCTGAGGAACCGCCCCCCCCCCCCCCCCGCCCCCAACCATCCCCGCCGCCACACCACACCCACCCCCGACCCGGGCAGCCACCCATCCAGGCACCTGACCGACCCAAGCAGCAGCGAGCAACAGCAGGAAAAAAAAAAAAAAATACTGGCGAGAACACCGATTCCACCCAGCAGACCCTTTTTTTTCTGGCTGTGATGCTGTTTGAACTTTTTCACCTTGAGGCGAGGGCGGGATCTCGTGGGGAGCGGGGCTTAAGGGAGTGAGCTGGGGTTTTCCCAGAACTAGCCCTTCCTGGCTCCCGCCTGACATGGACCAGCCATGCCCCCTGCCCAGCGCGCCAGCCACATCCCTGCATGAATGTACTGCATACTTCTGGTCCTCCCCTGGTTTGGTTTTTGGGGGGTTGGGGAGGGGATTTGTTTCGTTTTGTTTTTCTTTTCTTAGGCGGGAACTGCAAAACAGACTCTTTTCTGAGACTATTTATCCAATCCACTGGTCTGTGAAGTTTTTGAGATGCTTGCATAGCATGGTCTCAGTTGTACAGGTTAATTTCACAACTTTTTGAAATTGCAGAGCTTAACTCGCCTGGTAAATTTGCACCAATGGAACCGAAGAACTTCAGACACTCACAAGGTTATATCCATTTCTTTGTATCTATATCAACGTATACTTCTCTGAGACTGTATACGTCCATATAGATAGGTAGATATATATATATAAATATATATACATGGATATATAAAATTTTTTTGCCGGCATGTTGCCTTGTTTCCGCTTAAATTGCTCTATTTTAACTTATTTATGTCCTAAAAGAAGAATGTAATTTGTTTACAAACCTGTAGATAACGTCTTCGGCTATTTGTATGGTTTAAGAACACTGGTGGCTGAGTTGCTATAAAAACAGCTCAGCCTGGCAGACACCTCCCTGGGTTGCATCCTTGATGTTTTACAATAGCCATGCTCTGATTTTTTTTTTTTTTTTTGCCTGCTATTTCCGTTCGATAATGTCACTACCGTGGGAGGCAGGAGTCAAGTGTGAGCGGGTATCCATCCTGAGGGGTCCAACAGCGTGCTCGGTAGACAAAGGGGGAGGTGGAGAGAAGTCCTCGAGGGCTCCAAGCACTGATGGCCAGCCGGCCACAGGGCCTCGGGGTCCACAAAGCACTGAGTGAAGACTCTCTCAATGAAACTCACTTCAGTTTACTAAGAGCACTTGCAACAGAGGTTCTCTCTGGCAGTGTCTGTGCAGAGACTGAGGTAGTGCGGCAATATTATAAATGCTGTTGTGTTGATTTTTTTTTCGGTTAGTAATTTAGAGGCTTATTTCCTCATAGATTGCAGCAAATTCGCTGTTGGCATATTGGATGAGGATCATTAAGGCTTGCTGCTTTTATTTTTATTTTTGAAGAATAGCCTTTTTCTCTGCACAACTTAGATCCGAACAAACCTTATGATGTGTATATTGAGATGTATTCAGTGTGATTTTTTTTAAACCAAATCGTCTTCCTGTAGTCGCAATATATACTGTAGCCTTTGAACAGCAAGTCTTGCTTTCCCAGACAGAAAGCCATTCTGAAACCCTGCAGTATCACAGGTGAGAAAAGGTGGTTATTTCTCCCCCGCCCCTGAGACAATAACAGCACTAGTAATCCCACTTAATAAGAGCTTATTTAATTGTATGTCAGCCTCTTAACTGCTAAGCACTTTGTGGGTATCAGCTTTTTTCATAAAAGAACTTTTGTATTGAATACAAAGTTTGCTTTGAGACTTTTCAGCATACGATCTTTTTCCATAAACTTGTACAGTGCAAAAGACATTTTGAATACCATGACCGATGATGTCCCATGCTTCAAGGAAAACCAAAACGCTTCCCGCCTCGCTTGCAAAATGCATTCTTCATACTGACCCTTCCCACGGTTGCTCTGTGTCAGCCCGGGCCCTTCCCTTCTCCAGGCCCAGAGAATTCTTCCACAAACAAGATTGAGAGCCACTCGGGAAAAGAGCCATAGTCAGCTGGGAGAGCGTGCGTCTGGACGGCTGTGGAGAAACCTGAGGGTTTGGGATCCCGAGACAGCCCATCCCACCTGGCAAGACCTTCCTGGAAGGAGGACTTTTCTGAGCAAGAGCATCTCCTGAATGTCAAGAAGCATCTCTGAATGTAGCCAGCAGAGGGAACTGTGTCCCCCGAAGGGGTGACCAGCCCTCAGACATGTTTATTGGATTCCAAGACCAACACCGCCCACACCGCCCACTGCTCTCCTTCGAGAAAGACCTGCTCCTGTAGAACCTGGGGCAGCTTTGGAACGTGGTGTGTTTTTCGTTTCTGTTGTTTTTTGTAGTTTCCTTTTTTGAGGTTCTCCATCTCCCCCTGTTTTCCAGCCGTGTGTCCATGACCTCATTCCATGACACCAGGAAAGCCCGGCTTGCACATGAGGTGTCCTCATTTGCAGCCAGGATGCAAGGGAAGCAAGAGGGGTCTCCCAGAGGGGGGCTCAGCTCCAGGGAGAACAGGGAGCCATGGAAACTAGAATGCCCCCACATCAGTACTGGTCTTTTCTTGTCAGGAATGATGGATGCCCACACACACACACACACAGAGGAAATGACTGGTTTGTCAGAACTCACTGTAGTACATAAAGCTTGCACTCGGCGTCCTATATCTAGCAGCATGGGGTACGTTTGGCAGTTCACCCCATTAGGGGGTAAATAATTTATGACCATTCATCTGTTTTTATGAATTTTTTTAATCTAGACAATAATTGTAAATAAAGAACTCACCATCTCTGTTCATTTAATACTATGCAATGGTGATGCTTTCAATTGCTGACTCTTCTTACTCCTGCAGTGTGGTTCTGAAATGTCTGTGGTCTTAAAACAAAACAAAAAAAAGGCAAAAAACAACATCAAACAGAACACAGTGACTATATCCTCTGTAATATATACTTTTTTTAACTGGTCAGGGACTGCACCATCCTCTTAGATTCCTGTCTGCCCTCTGGACAGGGGTTCCAGCAGGAGGTAGCAGACTCGGTTCTGAGGTCTAAGCTCACCAATCTGTCTCCCCCTCCACAGATGAGGGACGAGCAGCGGGCCCATTCAATGAGCCACCCACCTTTGGAGGTGGACACGGAGGAAACTGAAGACTTTCCTTCCTAACTCAGCAGCAGCCTGGGTTACTCCCACCAACCACCCCCCCCCCCCCATGGCCCCTTCTGCCCATGTCCCAACCAGAGCAGAGAGTGGACAAGAAAGAGGGGTCCCTGTTTCTGAGCACAGACCAACGACGGTGACTACGCTGGGGCGAGGATCCTGGACCTGTCTCAGCCCAGGCAGCGCAGTGATTGAACAGCCACCCTTCCTCCACCGCGTTGAAATTGCCCCTTTCCCACACCCTGGCAGCTTCGAGAGACTTGTTATCTATTTCTGGAATTTCCCCTCTGGTCCCTCATCAGAGTTTCTTATCTGACCAGCCACCTAGTTTTAATTATTGTCACTTTATATGATGTTTTTATTATGTAGTGGGACAAATACCCTTCGTGCTTTTTTTTTTTTTTTTTGAGCAAAATTTCCTGGTTATTCTCTCACGTCTATTCTTCCAAGTAAACTTAAAATGTTGCCAAATCCTCCATCCTTCTGCCTTCCTCTCACCCCAAATATTGGGCCCTTTCATCACAGGTGCAAATGTCATGCCGCCATTGTAAGCACTGTCCACTCGGGCTCACTAAATAGAGAGCCCTTTAAGGAGAAAGAAGGGCATCCTAGCTCTTGAGGGAAGCCTGATACTCCTCCCATCATCTCACCTGTCCCCTGAGCCAGGGTGTTGTCAGGAGAGGCCACTGAGCCCTCACCCAATATCAGTGTGGGCCCCCAAATCACCCACCTTGCCTGTGATGGGGTGGACCCTCCATCCGCCCCTGTCCAGGTGAGAAAGAAGGTTCTCTCCCAGACTCAGAGCTACCAGAATGTGTATCCCACTTGCCAGTTCTCTTCATGGAGAAATGTTTATTCCCGGTTCCTTTTCCTGAGCTGTTTTTGTGGGGAGGGGGGTCACCCCTTGGTCTTTATTGACAGTTTTCAGCAGGTCCCTGGTAGTTCCTCCAGGATGTAGCCGTTTCTTGCCTGGACCTTCTCACCACCCTGACTCCCCCTAGTGGTTTTTGCTCTACTTGCAGGAGGCTGTCAAGTACACTGTGACATGCCTCCCAACCCCAGACTCTCTCCAACCGGCCCCAAGATCCCACCATTAGAAGGTGTGGGGAGGGGAGGGGACGGGCTGCATTTCTCTGAAGGTTTTTGGGTCTTCCAGAGCCAAGGCCAAAATCAAACAATAGCGGGAAATCCCCAGGTCTTTCTCAAGTCCCAAAGCGAGCTCTCCTGATTTTGACATAAAGATCCCGTCCGCCCCAGTAGGGGAGGGGGAATCCCAAGCCCTGGGCATCAGCCATCACCCCCTACAACGAAAACAAGATATTTAAGGCTGCTTTGGGACCGCCCTTCTCGGCTCCCCCAAGTCTTGTAATGCCTGTGGTGCTCTCCCTCCCGACCTTTCCTCTCGGGAGGGTCGGTCGCCACACTTCGCTAACTCTTGTGTGCACACATTTTATACCAGAGTAAGCAAGGAAATGGTGCCGCCTCCAGCTTCCTGAGCTGCCCGGGCTCTGGGGGGCTCTGGGACAATCGGGGCTGGGAAGTGACTGTGCTCCTACTGTACACTCTTGATTCCTCTGTATCTATGGCTTGTGCTCTTTGTAACTAATGGGATTTGTCTGCCTTTTCAACACTATACTGAGCAATAACAATAAATGCACACGTGGAAATGTAGACACGGTACACATCACAAGGCCTTTTTCCGCGGGATCGCTGGGTCCCTGCCCTCCGTGGACTTGAACTCAGAGGGAAACAGTGCCTGGAAGGGAAAGGCAGTTTACCTGAGGGTGTGCAGGGCAGGGGCAGTCTCTCTCCTTCCACTGAATCACGCCTTCCTGTACCATTTGAGGGAGGCAAGTTCAGTGTTCCGTGAGTCATTAAACCTCCACGAGGAATAGCTGACAAGCCCAGATGGCCAGACTTTTGGGGGAAGAGACCTCGGGAGGACAAAGAGGTGGAGATCCAGGTTCTAGGGGGTCAGGGCACCAAGGAAAGAAAGCTAACAGTGGCCTGACTTGGGGTCTGGGATTAACCAGAGGGAGGTGACGGGAGATATGGACAAAGGATGTAGGTGTCATCCCCTCCTGGGGACAGGGAGATGCAGAAGGGAGCCTGGCACGCTAAGAGTCTGAGCTTTGCACACCTCTGCTGAACATTAGCAAAGAACGGGAACGTGCCCAGATCAAGAGACAGGCTGAGGGTCACACGTGCACACACACGCACACACAATCCCAGCTCTTCTCAGGGGACTTCCAGAACAAGCACCACAGGTCCAATTAGCTTCCAAACCCAAACCCAGTTTCACATCCAAAGGTCCATTTACTCCCAGCATCAACCTTGCAGAGAAGGTTTCATTACAGTTTCCACCTAACAGAAGAAGAGACAACAGTTCAGAGAGGTGAAGGGTGTGCCCACCTAGTAAGCAGGAGATACAGTATTGATACCTAGCAATCTTGATTCCAGGGTTGGCACTCAAAACTTTTCAGTCCCACCAGCAAATACCTTAATGAATAGGATACAGGTGCACTGTTTCTCCCAAATCCTCAGTCTCTCAGACTGCAATGCCAACACCAGGGAATCCCCTATGCCCCATGCATTGTGTTTATATCTAATGTGTTATTGTCCTCATCTTATACTCAAGGAAAATCGGGCTCAGAAAGAAGCGATATGACTTTATCACTCAGAGAATCAGTACTACATCTACAGATTTGAGATCAGGAACTGTCCCTGGAAGAACAGGAGACCCAAGAGCACCCCCCACACACACACCGTTTTGTTCCCTGCAACATTTTTTTCCATCATAAACAGCAGTCCTCAAACCCTTGGAATATTCCCCCATTAGAGGGAAATTGCAGGTCTTGAAAGCTGGGGTGGGGTTGGAGTGTGAGTTGCCATCTGGAGGTCCAGCCCTGAGTTCTGTAAGACTCCACTCTCCGGCCCCCTCTCCCAGCTCCTTGATGGTTTGTCACACCCTCTGGGGTCTTAACATCATCCCTCCAGCAGGGACCATCTTCTGCTAGGACACTTCCCTCCAGTTTCAGGAGAGGAAACAGGGACTCTGACTCATCTAAGGGGGGTCTAAGTTCCATCCTGGGTCACTGAACTCCTAAAAAGCCACGAGAAGCCCAGGGCTGCCAGACCATGTGAGGCTGAGGGGAACCGCCCCACGGGCTCTGTCCAGCTACAGAATTCTCGCTGTGCAGGCGAGAAGCCAGGGACCTAGGGGTTGAGGAAACTGGCGACTGGATCCTGGGCTCCAGCTGCAGGAGCTGAGATCCCTCCTTGCCCGGGGCATCTAGCCGGTGGGCCAGATTCACAGGATCCCAGAGCCCTGATGGAAAAGGCGGTTTCGGAGGCATGGATCCTCCGGCTTGGAAGGGGCAGGAAGAGAGACAGGCTCAGTTCCTGGCAAGGGGCTTATTTGCTGGGCTTCTTTGCCCCCTGCTCCCAGCTTGGGTCCTGAGGAGACACTAACAAGGAAGAACAAGGACCATTCTGGCCACTACCCCCCCAAATTAATCATCCTAAAAGGTTCATCATAAGGCCCGTCGCACCCAAAACCGCAGAGGCGTTCCTTAGGAGTCCTTTTTTTTTTTTCCTGTGTGGATCTCAGGAAAAGGGAAGAGTTGGGGCGCGAGGGAGGACAGGCTGAAGCTTCAGATTACTAGTCCCGGGTCTGGCTCGCCATGGAAACGAGAGTCCCACCCCGCTTTGGTCTCGCGCTCTACGCTCGGAGAAGGGGAGGGGCCATGGCCCTCAGGAGAGGACGGAACGTTTGTGCGAGCGGAGCTCGCTGCTGCCCGGAGGCTCCGGCGTCCGGACCCGACGGGCTTCCAGCCCGACGCCGGAAGTGAGCTGTTCCGAGGCGACGCGGGGTCCTGCCACGTCTGAGTCCAGAAGCCGCTGCCGCCGCTACAACCATGGTGAGTGTTGGGGTCGGGGTCGCGGCCCTCCCGGGTCCTCGCCGCGCTGAAGTTCGAGCCCCACTCTGGGGCCGTACAGTTCTGCCGCACCGCTCGGATTTGAAGTTCGGTGGCTCTAGGGGTGGTCAGAGGGAGGCCGCGGAACCTCTCAGAACTCTGCGGACAGCCCAGGTGCCGCGTCCCCTGCTCTCCTTTCCTTCTCCCGCAACAGTTGAAAACAAAATCCCAAACACCGTAGGAGCCGCTGTATTCTGAGCCCTTAGCGGGTTCCAAGCATTGTTCCTAATCTCAGCCTGCCCACAGCCCCGTCAAGTCGATTCAGGTAAGCCAGGGTTCTGGAGGAAATGTCTGTGCCTAGGTTTTTGAGGAAAGCTGGGTGAACCCACAAGGCAGGACGCTGGGCTTGGTCCTTGCTCTGCAGGAGACTGGGTTTTAAGTTTCTTGGGGTTTTTCCTGGCCTTTTACTGAGTAGGTACTGAGTAGAGTTGGGGTCTCTTATGCTATGACAGTCAGCTTTTTTTTTTAATGAGTTTTTAACTCCGTAGTTCTGAAGAGGTGAATTGTTTTGAGGGCTGTCTTTTACTACCCAGTGAAGACCAGACAACTTGAGGTGCTCGGAAGGATGAACTTTTTTTTTTTTTTAAGTAGCTTCAAAAACAAAAAACACGCACTTGTTCATCAGTCCTGGTTGGTGAGAGAGTGGGTTCAAAATAAATGCTGATAATCTGCAAGGTCTCCTGATGAACTAGTATGAAACTACCAGTAAGTTTTCTTTCTGTGTGCTTAGCATCGGGCCATTAACTTACGCAACTGGATGTAACGCCTAGATAGGCAGGCTAGTGGGGTGGAAAGCTTTGTGGGGTAGGAATTATTAATGGCAGGTGGGGGCTCTTCTCCCATCGCCACCTTTGACTAGCCCTGGAGCAGGTGTCTTCCCTTCTCTGGGCTTCATATCCTTTGTCAGCTGGCTGTGAACTCTACCCTTTGGCTTTCCTAGTGCACACGTGAAAGCACTTTATAACCCCGGGCAGCTTGCAGCAGGTAGGAGAGGCTTCTCTTGCTTCCTTGCCTTTGCGGATCGTGGGGACCTGCTTTGCAGGGCATCTAGACTTTGATGAGAGAATTTGTGTTTGCGTGACGTGCCCCTTTTGCACTGCTTTGTAACCATCCTCTTCCAGCGTCCTCCTTTCTGAAAAGTCGGGTCAGGTTTTAAACCTGCTAGGAAAAGATGAAATGGGGGAGACGGTAAGAAGTATCATTTCCAGTCTGAAACCTGCCTTTCAGTCTCGTTTGTATCCCGAGTTTTGAGAGACGAGTGGTGGAACGTAGTCCAACTGTCCATTTTTGTCCATTGACTTATTCTTTCAGCAGATAGTCACTGAGTTCCTTCTGGTTGCAAAACGCTGTGCTGGGTGATGAGAGGATGCAGAACTGTCAGTGACACCAACCCTGGCTCTGGGGAGCTCACCTTCTAGTTGGGAGAAGGAGGCGTCTAAAGTGTTGTAGACATTCAGTGTTGATATTCAGAGGAGTTTGGCCAGTCGGGAAATCTGGGAATCTTCAAGACCCGGTGTTGGGGGGCGGGGTGTGGTCATAATTTGAGCTGAGTCTCAGAATGGATATGAAGGTATGGTAACTGTACTCCAGCCAGCCCTGCGAACTGGACTCTCACAGGTGGTGGACCAGGGAGCAGCCTCAAGAGAATCAACTGAATCGATTAATCAAAGTCTTTAGGTGAAAATCCTGTTATGCAAAAAGCTGCCTGGAACATCCGAGGCTCTGTCCTCGAGGAACGCTGCCCCGTGGTCCGGCTGTAGCTCCCTCGGAGTGCCTCTTCACCCTCAAGCGTAGCCAGGGCCCCCCGTGCCACTGTCCCCTCTGCTTGGACTGTACTTTTTTCTGTTGTGTTAGTCACTCAAGTCTTGTCCAACTCTTTGCAACCCTATGGACTGTAGGCCGCAAGCTCCTCTGTCCATGGAATTCTCCAAGCTAGAATACTGGAGTGGGTTGCCATGCCTTTCTCCAGAGTATCTTCCCTGGTCCAGGGATTGAACCCGGGTCTCCCACATTGCAGGCAGATTCTTTACCGTCTGAGCTACCAGGGAAGCCACCTGCCAAATTCCTCCTCATCTGAGCCCTTTTTTTTTTTCCACCACCACCAGCCCCTCAGACTGCTATAGCACATACTAACCCCATTAAAATATTCATTCTGCCTGATTGGGGTTACTTCCAAACAGGCTTCTCTGGGGCAAGAAGTACCTCTTTTCTATGTCTACATCTCCAGTCCCTGGCATAGTGCTTGGCGCAACAAAGGCACTTAGAGTGAATGTTTACTGAATGAATGAATGATCAGATGCCATCAAGAACTTTAAAAGTGGTGGATTTAATGAGATGATTGCATTCTAACTACCATCAGTTCATTTACCAACAATATCTTTGGTTTTAGGTGTCAGTAATTAACACTGTGGACACTTCCCATGAGGACATGATTGTAAGTATTCCTTTAGCCCTTCCTCACATGCTGAGGACATGGGCATCTCTGTTGATGATTTATGAGTCCAGTGTGGCCTTGCAGCCTTTGCCAGTCAGGCTGTAACCTCAGGGGTATGGTCAGTCTCCAGGCAGGCCCTCTGAGTTGACAGGGCTGTGACAGTCTGATTACTCGAAGTCAGGAAAAACCCAGAAACAGTTTGCAGCTCAAGGTACTTAGTCTCCTGGCCAGAAAAGTAACTGCCTCTGGGATGGGATGGAAGTGGGTACAGAGGTTTGAAATAGTCTTCCCACCTATCTTCCTCTTGCTGTCACTTCTTAGCCCCATTGAAAAGGGGATTAAAGAAGAAAAAATAACGACTTATCTCGTGGTCCAGACTTATGCTTATTGGAAGCCGTATGCTTCCAGTGCAGGGAGCACAGGTTTGATCCCTAGTTGGGAAGGTTCTGCCTGCTGCGTGATGTGACCAAAAAAAAAAAAGAAGGAAAGAAATAGGAAGATGACTCAATAAAAAGGCAGAGCCAGGTCGGACCACCACAGATGGCGGGCCAGACAGTGCCCTTTGAACCAGAAGTCATTAACTCAGGGTGTGTCCTGAGAGGTGAACACCTGGCTTAGTGTACAAGGACAGGGCTGTGGGAGAAGGTCCAGAGGTCAAAGTCTCCAGCAGAGGATGCAGACTCTGCTTCATGCAGGGCAAGGAGTGCAGGAAGCCTTGAGCAAGACCCAGGTCAGTCAGCCTACAGTATTGCATCCCAGGCATCCTGTGCTCACGGTCTCCCTCCAGCTGTTGCTTTGGGGCTTTCCAGTGGTTGCTTGGATGTGGTCGTCCTTGGAGACAGCGTGGCACATGGGTAAGACCGTCAAATCTGAGGTCCCCAGTCAATCTGTTAACTTTAAGATGATCCAGTGTGAGGTCCCTCGTCAGTCTGTTAACTTTTATGAGCCAGCCTTGATTTTCTTGTAGCTGAGATGGGAAATGCCATGGGTGTGCCCCCTCTCTGGGCGGGTTCATCTTGGGGAACAGATGAGACAGGGTAGTAAGGGGGGACATCTGCGTGCTCATGGCACATCACACCCCCGGCTGAATACTGCTTCTTCAGTGTCTCTTTAACCTTCATGAAGTTGAGGCCATTATCAGCTCCATTTAAAGACAAGGAAGCTAAGGTTCCAGGGCATTAGGACATTTTCCCAAGGTTGCATGGCAGAAAACTTGAGATAGGATTGGAGTCTCGGTGCTGTGCCCTGCTTCCTCCCAAAGTGTGTGGCAGCCTGCAGGAGCAGTGCTTCAAAAGCACCTCTGTCTCAGCACCGCCCTGCCTGCCTTCCAAGGAGCCAAGACCTGGAGTGGTGGGGAGGCTTGACTTCTCAAGAGGAATCAGGATGTCGTCCTTGGGTAGGGAGATGAGGAAGGAATCTCTAAGCACACAGAATAATTGCTTCCCTTTGAAAGGATGTAATTGTTCCCGATGACCACAGCGTGACAGCTGATCGTTCCTGAAACCCCAAAGGTACAATGAGGAAGACATGTTATCCGTTGAAGCAGCAGGGCCAGTAAGTTCAGCAAGGCAGCAGGCAGATGGACTCAGAGGAGCCATCGCCCAGAGGGACAAGGAGCTGTGGGCGGGGCCTGGCCCTGGAGGGCAGCCTCAGTGAAGTCGGTTCATCAGTGGCAGGACCAGCAACGTTGAAGTGCTGGGTGGAGAGTTCGGGGTCCTGGGCACACTGCTGGGGAGAAGGTCAGGTAGAAACCCAGAACAAAGGTCTGCAGAGGATCCAGGTCCATGGGTGGAGGAAGGAGCCTAAATGGCCAAATGGAACCCTGTGTCCCGGCCAGACGTGCATTGAGGAGCTCCCTGGGGCCCGCTGGCTGTCAGAGGCCTGCTTCTCTACGTCGGCGTTAGCCCCTTGTTGTGGCACTGAGCCGAACCTCCCTGGTAGCATATGGAGCCTCGACACAGTGGGGCGGGAGGAAGGGGAGAGAAGCTGCACGAGCTTTCCTCCCACACCCCACTGCCGGTCGGGATTGGGAGGACTTTCCCCGTGCTGTGAAGGGTCTGAAGGCAGCTGGGTGTGGTTTCTCTTGTCCCTTTCAGAAGGAAGTTGCCTGTGAGAGTGTTACCAAGCTAGCTTCCTGCCAGATAGTGATGATTCTCTGAGGTTCAGTTAATCTCAGGTCCTGTCCTCCCTCTGCAGCACGACGCCCAGATGGACTACTACGGCACCCGCCTGGCAACCTGCTCGTCAGACAGGTCTGTCAAGATCTTTGACGTGCGCAACGGGGGGCAGATCCTCGTCGCCGACCTCAGGGGGTAAGCACCCCTGACCCTGGACAAAGCCTCAGAGAGCATTTGGGTTTCTCAGATGTGGCAGGGAGGGCTGAGAGCCCAGATCAGAGCAGCCCCTGGTGTGGTTAGCAGAGAGGCTTCCTGGTCCTGGCCAGCTGACTGCCTCAGCAGGCGTCCCGAGCTAATGGGCCAGGAGCCAATCCCACCTCTGCCACCCAGATGCCCACAGACAGCCCTGGGGTGAGAGTCAGGTAACCCCCCTGTCTTCACCTGCTCACCCCCGACCTAGGCCGGGGCAGCCTCCGCCCGGGCAGTGCCTGCTCACAGGCCTTCAGTGGCTACTGCTGTGCTCAAAAGTGGGAAGCTGTCTTGTCTTTTCCTTTTTAAACACGTTCAGCGCACATGATCTAAAGTGGCTCAGAATATAATAGTAATTACGTGGCTCCCGCCGTTCGGCCTGTTTGCCCCGGCAGGCACTCAGTGAATATTTACAAATGTTTGCTTTACCCTTCTCCCTGTGGAGATTCTTGAGATCCTGGTTTTCTTTTTTGTGGCCACACTCTGGTGTTTTCCCTCTCAGTTCACTACCTCAGATGGATAGGATCCTTAATCCGGGTTCCATGAATCTCCAAGAGTTCTGTGGGTAGAATTTCAGGGGACGGTGAACTCAGAAAGGGGAAAGGGGAAAAACCACGTCTTTATTTTCAGTGACTCTGATGTGTAGCATTTGCTTCGATTACGGCTGTAGGCCAGGAATCACAGTAGTAGTCATGGCACCTGTCCCTTTTTTTTTAATATTTGTCTTCACTGGGTCTTAGTTGCGCCACTTGAGATCTGCTGTTTTGTTTAGACATGCAGATCTTGAGCTGTGGCTTGTGGGATCTAGTTCCCTGACCAGGGATTGAACCCAGGTCCTCTGCAGTGAGAGCTCGGAGACTTAGCCAGTAGACCACCAGGAGAGTCCCCAGTCCCTGTCACTTTGTTACCTGAAGAAGTCACGGATATTTTTTACATCACATTACAGTTGGAGCTTTCTCAAAATAGTGCTTATGCTCATCACTCCTGTGAAATTAGAATGGTTATTAGACTTGCCACTGGAGTTTGTTACTGAACGTGTTAACAAAGAAGCACGTATATCACTAATAACATAAATTGTTCTTTAACCTTTTGATGACTTTCAGTATAAATGGATTTCATTTATAATCCTCACTCTGTGTATTTTATTCATTATCCTGAGAAGAGACCTTAGCCTTCCCCAGACTACACAGGAGAGGGTAACAATCCCTGACAAGTGGGTACTCACTACATGTTTGTGAATGGATTAAAGAAAACATAGGTAAGTCAGTAGCCATTTAGGAAGACAGGCCTAGAAATTCCCATCTTCGTGGGTGTCAGGAGTCGCGTGCCTGAGGAGCCCAGTGCCGCCTTCCCCGCCCAGCGGCCGCTGGCTGAGCAGAGAGCTCACAGGGCGAGGCCTGGCTGCCAGCACTGGCTTGGACACGCTGCCTACTGTCGCTTGGTCCTTTCTGCTCAAAGTACGAAAAGACTGGAGGGTAAATTTATGCCCCATTCTTTGCTCCCTCAGTTAAAACTATGCTAATTGTAGGACGATTGAGTCTCCAGGAGTTTCATTGGCAGCTCCTTTGTGGAAGTTGCAGCTGGACCATTGTCCCAGCTAAGGGAGGTAGGCTCTTGAGTGTCTGCAGCCCCGGATGAATGGGTGAGCAGGGAGCAGCTCACAGGTGTCAAACTCGGGTTTTTTCCTTTTCTTGTACCCAGCACTGTTTCAGACTCTTAAATGAGTTGTCACAGACATCTTCCTCATGACCACCATGTGAAAGAAGTCACGCTGACGTCTCTCTCAAGAGACAAAGCCAAAGAGAGGGTAACGGCCCTGCCCTGAAGTCAGGCAGCCAGTGAGTGGGGGATGGGTGTGGAAGAGCCCGACCCATCCGCTGTGTGCTGGGTGCCCCCTCTTCTGAGCCACGGACCCAGTACAGAGCCTGGCACAGGGCACATCCTCAAGACAGTAGTGACCAGGTGAACGCACAGAGATGGGAAGGGAAGAGAGAGACCCGCCTTTTGAAAACGTGAAGAGTAGTGGAAGGTACTAAGATGAAACATTCACTGCCTGCTCAAGAGCACAGCCTCCTCAAGGGCTCTGCTGGCTCAGGAGAGAAGGGCTGACTAGCTTTCAGCCTCAGGGTCCTCACTGTCCGGTGAAAGTCCCTTTTGGAGTGACGTTATTCAGCTCTATCCCTTTTGAAATTCTTCGGCAGCTCTCTCCTGAGAAGCCATTCACTTCTGTCCAAAGCAGTGGCCGGCAGAGTGCCCTGCGTTCCTTTCGCCCATCTGAACAGCCGGCAGAGTGCCCTCTGTTCCTTTTGCCCATCTGAACAGCCGGCAGAGTGCCCTGCCTTCCTTTCGCCCATCTGACCAGCCTCTGGCCCTCTCGCCTTGCAGCCATGAGGGTCCCGTGTGGCAGGTGGCCTGGGCCCACCCCATGTATGGCAATATACTCGCATCCTGCTCCTACGACCGGAAAGTCATCATCTGGAAAGAGGAGAATGGCACCTGGGAGAAGACCCACGAGCACACAGGACACGACTCCTCAGGTACAGCGCGGGGAGCGGGTGGGGGCAGGGGGCGCGCGGTGGGAGGGTCTGTCCACATCGGAGGCAAGGTCCTAAAACCTAAAGCCAATACAAAGCAAAACAAGAAGAGCAAAGACAAGACGGCGAGGCTGGTTGGTTGGTTTTCTCCTGTAAGGTTTATACATTTCAAGTACTGGTCTTTGTTCTGAGAGTATAAGATAGGCTTTAGCTTATGATGATGATATTAGTAGGTGATGGGTTTTTTAAATCTCAATTGACAAAATTACAACTTTCCCCAAGGTGATCCCTACGATTTTTCTTTTTTTTTTTTTCTTTTTTTAAGAAATTTAGTTAAACAGTAAGTCTCGGACGTGAAAGTCTCTCACTGTGCCTCGTTTCTTCCTGCAGTAAACTCTGTATGCTGGGCTCCCCACGACTACGGCCTCATCCTGGCCTGTGGCAGCTCGGACGGGGCCATCTCGCTGCTGACCTACACCGGGCTGGGCCAGTGGGAAGTAAAGAAGATCAACAATGCTCACACTGTAAGTCCACACCCTGCCTGTGGGTTGCGGCCTCGCCACATGTCTGCCCTTCCCTCCTTAGAGAAGGGCAGGAGCGGCATCACTGCTGTGCAGTGTGCCCCAGGAGGGCTGCTGAGCAGACACCATTGGGAGGGCAGGTCTGAGGCTCTTTGCGCCGAAGCCAGACAGAGGCTACATCCAGGGAGGCCAGGCTGCACCTGCATTATTCAGCCCAGGGCGGCGCTGGCACTGGTTCCTCCAAGTCAGGGAGGGCCAGGGCACTGGCAGGGTGGCAGCAGTAGCCTGCCTATCTGCCACCCTTGCTGTGCACACCGCAAGTTGACATGGCCTGCAGTGACCATTGGGGCCCCTGGAACTGATTGGTGTTACAAAAAGCATCATAGGAAGTTGGTTCTCTGCTTCCTGTGTAAGGGTGAAACAGTCAAGGAAGCACTGTGAACAGTGCTGGGAGGGCTCAAATTTCTTGAGCCTCTAGTGTATGTCACGTAATCCTCACAGATGTTTGTGAATCAAAAAACTAACAAATGTACAGATGCGTGAGGTCACCAGTCCTGTTCTCATTTTGTGAATAGATACGTGAGGCCCAGATAACTGACTTAGAGGAGGTGCTGTGCTGGGGTTAGAACACTGGAATCTGTGTACCTCTTGTCTACACAGCCGTCCAGCCTTGATGGCCCCAGAGCTTCTGAAAGCCATCCAGACGGAAGTCAGCAGCCCCAAGTCTAACCCCGTACTTTTGCAGTTCTCAGATCCTGGGAATCCACAGCCTGCCCAGCCTTCAAGGCCCCAAGAGCCTGTCTGTGGCTCTTGTTACTCGGGACCCTGTGACCTACATCTGCTGACTAACATAAAATTGAATAGGCCTAGAGGCTTCTGGAAAGATGGCAGGGAATGACGTCATAGTGCTTGAGTCTCTTCCACATCTCTGCATAGAAACCAACAGAGCAACTTAGGTAGCAAAAACAAACCTTTCTAAGCAGTAGTTGACAACAGAACCGGGTAAAGGTATTTCCATAAACTCGAAAATACAAGCGAAGAGGGATGGACCAAATACAACACCAAGACTGCGTGGTATGGGCATGCGAGCAAGAGGAAGAAGTAAGTGGCGAGCAGTGCCTTCCAGTGGCACCTGCGGAGGACCCGCAGAGAGCAGGAGGTGTTCACGGAAAAGCGCAGACAGCCGCTGTTTGAGAACAGGGATTCTGTACTTCTGTTTGTAACATTTTAAACTCATAAAATTCACCCTTTTAAAAAATACAGAGTTGTGTAGTTTTTACTCTACTCACAAAGTTGTACAACTCTCACCACTAATACCCAGTGGTATTATTGGGGTGATAATACTCATCACCCCAATAAGAAACCCCATTAGCAGTCACTCTCCACCCTACCCTACCCCCAGCCCTAAGCAACCGTAGTCTACCTTCTAACTCTGAATTTGCCCACTGGACATTGCCAGTGGACATTACATATTGTCTCTGGACACTGCCTGTAAGTGGAACTATGCAGTACAGTCCACAGAAGACTGACTTCTCTCACTTAGCTTGTTTTCAAGGTTTATCCATGTTTCATCCAGATCATAGCATATATCGCTGCTTTGTTCCTTTTTTATGGCTGAATAATATTCCATTGTGTGGAAAAATATATGTATATACACACACACACATTTTATTTTGCATTTATTTCATTTTTATTCATCAGCGGTCATTACGAATAACACTCTTACAAACATTTGTGTATAAGTTTGTGGTTTTAGTTTTTTGGGGTAACTGCCTGGGTGTGGAACTGCCAAGTAAGGGAAGCTCTGTTTAATTTTTTGAAGTAACTGCTAAACTGTTATCCAAATTAGCTGCCCCGTTTTACATCCCTGCTAGCAGTGTGTGAGGGTTTCAGTTTCTCCGCATCCTTGCCAGCACTCCTGTTCTTTTGGATGATAGCCATCCCAGTGGGCGTAAAGTAGTGCCTCCTTGCAGCTTCGATTTGCATTTCTCCAATGGCTGATGGTGTTGGGCATCTTTTCACATGCTTCCTGGCCATTTGTGTATCTTTGGAGAACTGACTGGGGAGTGGGCTTGCACTGTCTCATACTAGGTGAGTGCAGGGGACCCACCATAAGAAAGACTGGAAAGGGGGCCGGGGAAGTCTCGCCATCATGACCTGCTGGGCTTGCTCCCATGGCAGTGCTTCTCCTGAGCAGAGGGACGCAGAGCCAGAGAGGGACGCAGAGCCAGAGAGGGACGCAGAATGGAGGATGCAGACCAGAGTGGGCGAGAGGAACACAGCCTTGAAATCCCCAAAGCAAAAAAAAAGGAAATCCCCAAAGCAAGTGTCAGGTTTGTTAACACTACACAGAGACAGACTTCTGAACTTAGGAAGGCGTTCCTGAAGCTCACCATCAGGAAAGCTAATTTCACATAGAAATACCGAGAAGTACTTGAAGTGAAATCACATACAGAATTTTCCTTTAAGAAAGAAAGACTATGTAGAATAGCACCCTTACAGACAGTGAAAGAAAGACATGCCTGCAAAAATTGAATCAGTTGTCATCTATTTCAAATCAAGCTAAAAAGACTTCTTTTTAATGACAAAAGACATAAAGTAGCATAAATGAAAATTAGAAAAATTCAGAAAAAATGAAGTGACGGGACTCAATAAATTTAAAATTATAAATAAAGACTAACTTTAGAAGGAGTGTAAGAGCAAATAAGCAACAGATAATGCCTTAAGATAAACAGTGAAAAGAAGGGGAAATCAAGTGAAGACAGGCCAAGATCAAATGTAAATATTAGGAGTCCAGAAGAAATCAGAACAAATACTAAAAATTGGTTAAAGAAAAACTACCTTGCTGCTGCTAAGTCACTTCAGTCGTGTCCGACTCTGTGTGACCCTGTAGATGGCAGCCCACCAGGCTCCCCCGTCCCTGGGATTCTCCAGGCAAGAACACTGGAGTGGGTTGCCGTTTCCTCCGCCAATGCATGAAAGTGAAAAGTGAAAGGGAAGTCGCTCAGTCGTGTCTGACTTAAAATTCAAAAACTCTTTGAAACTACATATTGAGAGAGTATACCTTATATTTAAGAATATCAACCCAGAATCACAAGCCAAAGACCTAAATATAGTGAAATTACTGGCTTTTAAAACAAATCCTTCAGGCATCTAGGCAAAAGGAGCCGTGTGATTTACAGGGGAGACAGATTATCATCAGACTTTTCACGTTCATGCATTGGAGAAGGAAATGGCAACCCACTCCAGTATTCTGGCCTAGAGAATCCCAGGGACGGGGGAGCCTGGTGGGCTGCCGTCTGTGGGGTCGCACAGAGTCGGACACGACTGAAGCGACTTAGCAGCAGCAGCAGCAGCAGTGTATATGAACAAGATTGTTTTACATTGCTGGTCTTTTCATTTTAAATGCATTTCCAACATTTTGCATTTGTGCTCTTCTCACAGTTGATTTTGACACCGTATTTCTGTGGATGATTCCCTGCCTTTATGTTTCCCTTTGCCAGGGAGCTTTTCCGTGCATAGTTTTCTTGTTTCTAGATGTGACCTTCTTTTGCCCTGCCTAGAAAAATTCCTTTAACATTAGTTGCAAAGCTGGTCCGCTGGTGCTGAGTCCTCTCAGCTGTTGCTTGTCTGTCAAGCTTTTGATTTCTCCTTTGAATGTGTAAACGAGAGCCTTGCTGGTGAGAGTATTCTTGGTTGCAGGTCCTTCCCTTCCGTCGCTTTAAATATGTTGTGCCGCTCCCTTCTGGCCTGTAGAGTTTCTGCTGAGAAATGAGCTGCTAACCTTTTGGGAATTCCATTGTCCGCTATTTGTTGCTTTCCTCTTGTTGCTTTTAATATTTTCTCTGTGTTTACTTTTCGTCAGTTTGATTCCTATGTGTCTCAGCATTTTCCCCCTTGGGTTATCCTGCCTGGGATTCTGCTTCCTGCACTTCCATGACTATTTCCTTTCCCACGTTAGGGAAGTTTTCAACTATTATCTTACCAGATATTTTCTCAGGCCCTCTCTCTTTTCCTTCTGGGACCCCTGTAATGTGAACGTTGTGTGTTTAATGTTATGACAGAGGTCTTCCTTTCTTTTCATGCTTTTTCCTTTATTCGTTTTCACGGCCGTGATTTCCACCATTCCATCTTGCAGCTCACTTATCCAGTCTTCTGGATTCCTCATTCTGCTACTGAGTCCTGCTAGTGTATTTTTCACTTCAGTTATTGTATTTTTCATCTCTCTTTGTTCTTTAGATTCTCTAGCTTTTTATTAGGTAAACGTTTCTTGTGTCTTCTTAGTCTGTGCCTCCATTCTTTTTCCAGGATCTTAAAACGTTTTTACTGTCATGACCCTGAGTTCTTTTTGGAGTAGAGTGCCTGTCTCCGCTCGCTTCGCTGCTCCTCTGGGGCTGTAGCGCGCTTCTCCGCCTGGAACATACCCTGCCGTCTCGTTCTGTCCAGCTCTGTAGCTGGCTCCTGCGCCGCAGGATGGGGGTTCTTGCTGCTGCTCTCTGCCCCTGGTGGAGGAGGCTGGTCTAACAGACTTTTGCAGGCCTCTTGGTGGGAGGGACTGGTTCCTAGCCCCTGGTGGATGGAGCTGGCTCTTGTTCCCCCCTGGTGGGCAGGGCCAGCTGTGGGCTCAGGAAGACCTGAGGCAGCCTGTCTGCTGATGGGGGGGGCTGTATTCCTGCCCTGCTGGTTGTTTGGCCTCAGATGTCCCAGCATTGGAGCCTGCAGGCTGTTACACGGGAAAGTTTGTACCTTTTGACCTCTTTTCACCCATTTTGCTAATCCCTCATCACCACCTCTGGAAACCACCAATCTGTTCGTTGTATCTGTGAGCATGGGGTTTTTTATTAGTGTCGCGTTTAAGTGAGATCATACAGTACTTGTCTTTCTCTTTCTTACTTACTTCACTTAGCATGATACCCTCAAGTCCATCCATGTTGCTGAAGATGGAAAGATTTCATTCTTGCTTTATGGCTGAATCATATTCTTCTGTGTGTGTGTGTACATACCCCACCTGTTATCCATTCATCTGTTGATGGACATTTTGCTGGCTTACATTTCTTAGCTATCATAAATGTTACAGTGAGCATGGGGGGGTGCAGATATATTTCAAATTAATGGAGGGTTCCCTTGTTGTTTGTTTGTTTTTTGGTATAAATAGCCAGAAGTGGAACTGCTGTATCTATCTAGGTGGTTTTATTTTTAGTTTTTTGAGGGTCCTCCATGCTGTGTTCCATAGTGGCTGCACCAGTTTACATCGTCAGCAGCTGGGCACAAAGGGCTGCCCTTCTCTCTGTGTGCTCAGCAGCACGTGTCTGTTCGATAGTGTCGCCTCCGACAGGCGTGAGGTGCTCTCCATGGTGGTTTTGATTTGCATCTCCCTGACGACTAGTGATGTTGAACGTCTTTTCATGTACCTGTTGACCCGGGTGTGTATCTTCTTTAGGAAACCATATGTTCACGTCCTCTGCCATTTTTGAGTTGAATTATTTGCTTGTTACTGTTGAGTTCTATGAGTTCTTTTCTGTTTTGGATATTGACTGCTTATTAGGTACACGATTTGCAAATATTTTTTCCCATTCCGTACATTGCCTTTTCACTTTGTTGATGATTTCTCTTCCTGTTCTTTTTGCTTGATGTAGTCCCTCTTGTTTATATTTTCTTATGTTGCCTTTGCTTTTGGAATCAGGTGCAGAAAATCAACACCAAAATCAGTGTCAAGGACCTTAGCCCCTGTTTTCTCTAGGAGTTTTATAGCGTCAGGTCTCACATTCTTTAGTCCATTTTGAAGTAATTTTTATGTATGGTGTAAGGTAGTGGTTCAGTTCCATCCTGACGTGGCCGTCAAGTTTTCCCAACACTGTCTGTTGGAGAGACTGTCCTTTTCCCATTGTATAGTCCTGGCTCCTTTGCCATAAATTAATTGCCCACATACGCCTGGGTTTATTTCTGGGTTCTCTGTTCTGCTCCACTGATCTGTGTGTCTGGTTGGGTTTTATTTCTTTATTTTGAGCTTACAGCTTAGGAAGGGTAGAAAGTATCGGGCGCGTGAGTAAATGTAGGCAGTGGCAGTGTCATAAATAGCGTCTGTCTGGTTTTAACGCCAGTACCATACTGTTTTGGAGGGAGATGGCAGCCCACGCCAGCGTTCTTGCCTGGAGAATCCCATGGACAGAGGAGTCTGCTGGGCTACAGTCCAGGGGGTCACAAGGAGTTGGACACGACTGAAGTGACTGAGCACACTGTTTTGATCACTGCATTTTTGAATTAAGGGGTTTTTGTGATTCGATACAGATTTTAGGATTGTTCTGTTTCTGTGAAAAATGGCCTTGGAATTTTGACAGGAATTGCATCAGATCCATGGATTGCTGAGTGGAACTGACGCTCCAGCAGTATTCTTCCGGTCCGTCTGCACAGACGTCTTCCGTTTGTGTTTCTCTCATCACTGTTCTCAGTGTACCGCTCTTTCACCTCATCGGTTACATTTGTTCCTAGGTATTTTATTCTTTTTGATGCACTTGTGACTGGGTTGTTTCCATAATTTCTTTTCTGATATTTCATTATTGGTATATGGAAATGTAAGAGATTTTTGTATATTGATTTTGTATCCTTCAGCTTTACTAAATTCTTCTATTGTTGCTAACAATTTTTTGGTGGATCTTGAGGATTTTCTGTATATATCATTTCCAAATACTGACAGTTCCATTGTTTCCTTTCCAATTTGGATGCCTTTTATTTCTTTTTCTTGTGTAATTTCTCTCGCTGGGACTTCTAATACTTTGATGCATAAACGTGGCAAGCATGGACATCTTTTTCTTGTTCCTGATCTTAAAAGCTTTCAGCCTTTCACTATTGAGAATAATGTTAGCTATAGGCTTGTCATGTATGGCCTTTATTATGTTGAGGGACATGCCTTCCATACCCATTCTGTTGAGAGTTTTATCATAAATGGGTATTGAATTTTATCAGATGCTTCTTCTGCATCTATTGAGATGATTATGTGATTTTTTTTTTTTCCTTCATTTTGTTTCCTTCAACCTGGTGTAAACACCTGCATTGATTTGTGGCTGTTAAACAAGCCTTGAATCCCTGGAGTACATCTCACTTCATCCTGTGTGTGATCCTTTATTATATTGTTGAACTTGGCTTGCTGATTATTTTGCTGAGGATTTCATCATCTATATTCATAGTTAATAGTCTAATTATATTCTGTTTCTTCGTGATTCACTCTTGCAGTGTGTTTCTAGGAATGTATCCGTTACTTCTGTTGCCATTTGTCTGCGTTTTACTTTTAGTATACTTTGACGAGCTTTCGTATTTCTTGGTGCCAGTTACCCCTCTTACATTTATCAAATGAAATTTGAGCCCTTTTTTTTTCTTGGTGAGTATAGCTAAAGGCTTGTCTATTTCATGTAGAGTTTCAAACAGCCACCTCTTAGCTTCATTTATCTTTTTGTCGTCTTTTTAGTCTCGACATCATTATTTCTACTCTGATTCTTGTTCCTTCCTTCCACTAACTTTGGTCTTCATTGTTCTTTTTCTGGTACCTTGAGGTATAAAGTTAGCGGGTTTTTTAGATTTTTTTTTTTTTCCTTTAGGTATTTATTGCTGTGAACATCCCTCTTAAAACTGCTTTCAATGCATTCCATAAATTTTGGTGTGTTGTATTTCTGTTTTCATTTGTCTGATGGTATTTTTGTTATTACTCTTTCGATATCTTTGTTAATCCATTGGCTGTTCAGTAGCATGTTGTTTATTCTTCACATATTTGTGGATTTTCCAGTTTTCTCCTTGTTATTAATTTCTAGTTTCATATCACTGTGGTCAGAGAAGATGCTTAATAGGACGTCAGTCTGTCTGGCTCTTTATGACCCCATGGACTGCAGCACGCCAGGCTTCCCTGCCCTTCACCAGCTCCAGGAACTTGCTCAAACTCATATCCATCGAGTCGGTGATGCCATCCAACCATCTCATCCTCTGCCGTCCCCTTCTCCTCCCACCTTCAATCTTTCCCAGCATCAGGGTCCTTTCCAGTGAGTCAGTTCTTCACACAAGGTGGCCAAATCATTGGAACTTCAGCATCAGTTCTTCCAATGAATAGTCAGGACTGATTTCCTTTAGGATGGACTGGTTGGATCTCCTTGCAGTCCAAGGGACTCTCAAGAGTCTTCTCCACCACAGTTCAAAAGCATCAATTCTTCAGTGCTCAGTTTTCTTTACGGTCCAACTCTCACATCCATACATGACTACTGGAAAAGCCATAGCTTTGACTAGACAGACCTTTGTCAGCTAAGTAATGTCTCTGCTTCTTAATATGCTGTGTGGATTTGTCATAGCTTTTCTTCCAAGAGCAAACGTCTTTTAATCTCATGGCTGCAGTCACCATCTGCAGTGATTTTAGAGCCCAAGAAAAGACAGTCTGTCACTGTTTCCATTGTTTCCCCCTCAATTTGCCGTGAAGTGATGGGACAGGATGCCATGATCTTCACGTTTTGAATTTTGAGTTTTAAGCCAGCTTTTTCACTCTCCTCTTTCATTTTCATCAAGATGCTCTTTAGTTCCTCTTTGCTTTCTGCCATAAAGGTGGTGTCACTCCATATCTGAGGTTATTGATACTTCTACCAGCAAGCTTGATTCCAGCTTGTACTTCATCGAGCCCAGCATTTTGCATGATGTCCTCTGCATATAAGTTAAATAAGCAGGGTGACAATATGCAGCCTTGATGTACTCCTTTCCCAATTTGGAACCAGTCTATTGTTCCATGTCCGGTTCTAACTGTTGCTTCTTGACCTGCATACAGACTTCTCAGGAGGCAGGTAAGGTGGTCTGGTATTCCCATCTCTTGAAGAATTTACCAGTTTGTTGTGATCCACACAGTCACAGGCTTTGGCGTAGTCAATAAAGCAGAGGTTTTTCTGGAATTCCCTTGTTGTTTCTGTGATCCAACAGATGTTGACAGTTTGATCTCTGGTTCCTCTGCCTTTTGTAAATCCAGCTTGGACATCTGGAAGTTCTCATTTCGTGTACTGTTGAAGCCTGGCTTGGAGAATTTTGAGCATTACTTTGCTAGCGTGTGAGATGAGTGCCATTGTGTGGTAGTTAAAACAGTCTTCGGCATTGCCTTTCTTTGGGATTGGAATGAAAACTGACCTTTTCCAGTCCTGTGTCCACTGCTGAGTTTTCCAACTTTGCTGGCATATTGAGTGCAGCATTTCACAGCATCATCTTTTAGGATTTGAAATAGCTCAGCTGGAATTCCATCACCTCCACTATCTTTGTTTGTAGTGATGCTTCCTAATGCCCACTTGACTTCACACTTCAGGATGTCTGGCTCTCTGTGAGTGAGCACACCACCGTGGTTATCTGGGTCATTAAGATCTTTTTTTGTATAGTCCTTCTGTGTATTCTTGCCTCCTCTTGTTAATATCTTCTGCTTCTGTTAAGTCCATACTGTTTCTGTCCTTAATTGTGCCCATCTTTGCATGGAATTTTCCTTTGGTATTTCAGATTTTCTTGAAGAGATCTCTAGTCTTTCCCATTCTATTGTTTTCCTCTATTTCTTTGCATTGTTCACTTAGGAAGACTTTCTTATTTCTCCATGCTGTTCTTTGGAACTATGCATTCAGATGGGTGTATCTTTGCTTTTCTCCTTTGCATTCCACTTCTCTACTTTTCTCAGCTTTTGTAAGGCCTCCTTAGGCAACCATTTTGCCATTTTGCTTTTCTTTTTCTTGGGGATGGTTTTGATCACTGCCTCCTGTACCACCATCCATAGTTCTTCAGACACTCTTATCTATCGGATCTAATCCCTTGAATCTATTTGTCACTTCCACTGTATAATCATAAAGGATTTGATTTAGGTCATACCTGAATGGTCTAGCGTAACTTTCTTGAAGTTAAGCCTGAATTTTGCAATCAAGAGTTCATGATCTGGGCCACATTCAGCTCTTGGTCTTATTTTTGCTGACTATATATAGCTTCTCCATCTTTGGCTGCAAAGAATATAATCAGTCTGATTTTGGTATCGACCATCTGGTGATGTCCATGTGTAGAGTTGTCTCTTGTGTTGTTGGAAGAGGGTGTTTGCTATGACCAGTGCGTTCTCTTGGCAAATCTCTGTAGCCTTTGCCCTGCTTCATTTTGTACTCCAAGGCCAAACTTGCCTGTTACTCCAGGTATCTCTTGACTTCCTACTTTTGCATTCCAGTCCCCTATGATAAAAAGGACATGTTTTTTTGGTGTCAGTTCTAAAAGGTCTTGTAGGTCATCATAGAACCGTTCAGCTTCTTCAGCATTAGTGGTTGGAGCATAGACTTGGATTATTGTGATACTGAATGGTTTGCCTTGGAAGTAAACAGAGATCATTCTGTCATTTTTGAGATTGTACCCAAGTACTGCATTTCAGACCGTTTTGTTGACTGTGAGGGTTACTCCATTTCTTCTAGAGGTCCTTGCCCACAGTAGTAAATATAATGGTGATCTGAATTCCATTGGCCCGTTCCAGTCCCTTTCAGTTCACTGATTCCTAGAATGTCAGTGGTCACTCTCGCCATCTCCTCTTCGACCTCTTCCAGCTTGCCTCGCTTCGTGGACCTGACATTCCAGGCTCCTGTGCAGCACTGTTGTTTGCAGCGTCGGGCTCCACTTCTATCACCGGCCACATCCACAGCTGGGCGTTGTTTTCGCTTTGACTCTGTCGCTTCGTTCTTTCTGGAGCTATTTCTCCACTCTTCTCCAGCAGCGTATTGGGCACCTGCTGACCTGGGGAGTTCCTCCTTCAGTGTCAAATCTTTTTGCCTTTTATTCTGTTCATGGGGTTCTCAAGGCAAGAATACTGAAGTGGTTTGCCATTCCCTTCTCCGGTCCACTGCATTTTGTCAGAACTCCATCATGACTTGTCTGTTTGGGGCAGCCCTTCAGGGCATGGCTCATAGTTAGACAAGGCTGTCATCCTTGTGATCAGTTTGGTTAATTTTCTGTGATTATGGTTTTCATTCTGTCTCCCTTCTAATGGATAAGGATAGGAGGCTTGTGGAAGCTTCCTGATAGGAGGGACTGGCTGTGGGGGAATCTGGGTCTAGTTCTGATGGGTGGGGTTGTGCTCAGTATATCTTTAATCCAGTTTTCTGTTGATGGGCTTGGCTGTGTTCCCTCCCTGTTGTTTGGACTGAGGCCAAACTACGGTGGCAAACAGTGGTGATAATGGCAATCTCCTTCAAAAGGACTTATGCCAGCACAGCCCCTGACCCCGCAGCTGGCCACTGTCAACCCACACCTCCACCGGAAACTCCTGGATTCCAGTCATCTCAAATTTATGAAGACTTTTTTGTGGCCTAACATAAGATCTGTCCTGGATAGCGTTTCACGTGCACTTGAGAAGACTGTACCGCAGAGATAGTGCAGGTTTCGCTCCAGACCACCACAATAAAGCAAATAACACTAGAAAAGGAGTCACATGATTGTTTGGATTCCCAGTGTGCGCAAAAGTTATATGTAAACTGTACCAGTCTACTAAGTATGCAATAGTGGCATATGTCTAAAACAATGTACATACTTTAAAATCCACTTGACTGCTAAAAAGCTAACCATCATATGAGCCTTCAGCAAGTCATAAATAACATTAGCGCTGGTAACATCAAAGATCGCTCAGCATAGATCACCAGGACTGATGTAATAATGAAAAAGTCTGAAAAATTGCAGGAATTAACCCAAGTGTGACACACAGATGGGAAGTGAGTAAATGCTATTGGAAAAATGGCGCCAGTTGAGTTGCTCTGCTTAGGGTTGCCACAGCCTTCAGTTTGTGAAGAACTCGAGTATTAAGCACAGTGAAGCAGGATGCGATAAAGTGAGACCTGCCTGTATGCTGCTGTTCTGGGTGGAACACTCTCTGTATCTCTGTAAAGTTCCTCGGGTCTAATGTGTCCCATAAGGCCATTTTCTGTCTGGATGGTCCAGCCATTGGCATAACCCCCCTGTTGCGGTGTTGCTGCCTGTATCTCCCTTCAAGTCTGTTAATAATTTGCTTTGTATATTTCGGTTCTCCTATGTTGAGTGCGTAAGTGCGTAAATGTTTACAAATGTTACATCCTCTTTTGGGATTGCCGCCTTCGTCATGATCTAATGCCCTTCTTGGTCTTTAGTACAGCCTCTGTACTGAAGTCTGTTTTGTCTGATACAGCTATCACTACCCCAGCTCTTTCGGTTTCCGTTTGCATGGAGCATCTTTTTCCGTCCCTTCTTTTCCAGTCTGTGTGTGTCCTTAGGTCTGGAGTGAGTCTCTTATAGGTAGCATACAGATGATCTTTCTCCTGTCAGCCATCCTTCCATGTCTAATTGGAGATTAGTCCGCTTACATTTACAGTCATTATTGGGCTTGTACTTAATGCTGTGTTCCTGTTTTTCTGTGGCTTTTATCCTTCTTCAGCTCTCTTACTTTGTAGTTTGATGACCTTTATCCTTGGGCTTCCATGGTGGCTCAGAGGGTAAAGAATCCACCTGCAATGCAGGAGACCCAGGTTTGATCCCTGGGTCAGGAAGATCCCCTGGAGAAGGGAGTGGCTACCCACTCCAGTTTTCTTGCCTGGAGAATTCCATGGACAGAGCAGCCTGGCGGGCTACAGTCCATGGGGTCATGAAGAGTCGGACACGACCGAGTGACTAACACTGTCACGCTCATGCTCAGATCCCTTTATCGTTATCTTCTGTGTATCTGCTACATAGATTTTTGCTTTGTCATTACTATGAGGTTTACACATAACAGCTCATGTTAATAACAGTCTATTTTAACTTGATAAATTTGTACCCATTCTAAAGCTCTATATTTTTACCCTCCTCCACCCACTTTTTGTTTGATGTCGCATTTTACATCTTTTTATTTTATGTATCCTTTTAACTAATTACTGTAGTCACAGATTTTTATTACTTTTTTAACCTTCATAATAGCATCATAAGCAGTTAATCTACAACTACCTTTAATATATATTTATATTATGAGCATAAAACATGGAAGATTTATACTTTTATATGTTTTTTTGTTACTAATTAGCACCCTTTCTTTTCAGCTTAAAAAAGTCCCTTTAACATTTCTTGTAAGGCCGGTTTGCTGCTAGGTCACTTCAGTCCTGTCTGATTCTCTGTGACCCCAGAGACGGCAGCCCACTAGGCTCCCCCGTCCCTGGGATTCTCCAGGCAAGAACACTGGAGTGGGTTGCCATTTCCTTCTCCATTGCATGAAAGTGAAAAGTGAAAGTGAAGTCGCTCAGTCGTGTCTGACTCCTAGCGACCCCATGGACTGCAGCCTACCAGGCTCCTCCATCCATGGGATTTGCCAGGCAAGAGTACTGGAGTGGGTTACCATTGCCTTCTCCTTTTAGTGGTGATGAAATCCTTTCACTTTTGCTTATGTGGAAAACCGTCTTTCCTTTAATTCTGAACCGTAACTTTGCAAGGTGGAGTATTTTTGGTTGGAAGGGTTTTTTCTTTCCGCACTTTGAGATTCATTTGATATCTTGATTGTATTGCAGGCTTTACAGGATATGCTGATGTCAAAGTTAATCAGCTTCTGCAGTTTATGTGCTGTTTAACATCATTTAGATCTCAAAGCTGTCTTTACAGGTTGGAGTGTAAGGAATGCAAACTGTTATCAGTGTGCAAGAACTCAGGGACTATTGTTTCCATAAGCCCTTCCCGAGGTATCTACTAGAGAATAAGTTTTAGACAACAAAAATGGCTAGAAAGACATCCATATAAATATACAGTTAGTTGTAAAGAACTTAATACTGAATGAGTCATGTGCTCGGCTAAGATAGATAGAGTCTAACTATTGAAAAATGGTGTGCAGCACAAGCAAGTGGAGGTCTAGACTTCTTCATGTTAGTACCATCCACACAGAAACACTCCCTCACCAAAAAAAAAAAAAAAAGGGAAAATGGAGTTGAGTTGTTAAGTTGTTGAGTCATGTCTGATTCTTTGCAACCTCATGGACTGATGCAAATATTACTAGTTATCATATTGATGGTATTATTATTCTGAGACTATTCTGCTGTGTGTTAAATGAAATAAAATGAATAATCATCTATCAGTGAACATCCCTAGCACCATTTCAAGTACACTTGAAATGGTTTCTCACTGAAAGAATCCAGAGCTCTGGCCGATCCCAGGTTTTGAGGCAGGAAAGGAACAAACATCTTGTTATACCAGATAGAAAAGAAATCAGTGGCATACTTAGACATACTAAGGTTATGTCAAAGGAGCCACCTTGAACAGGCTCACAGTGCCAAAGATGGGCAGTTTGAGTGTAAAAAGTTAGAATGATTGCAATAAACCGAAAGCCATCAAATACGCTTAAATCCATGCCTTCATCCTGATATTTATTTAATAAAAAAGAATCAGTCATCTTTGAAGGATAACAAGAAACTGGTTCAGAACGGATTAAGTGTTTATCCTGCCTTTCCTACCCGATCTGTACCCCTGTGGGGAAGCAAATATTAATGAATGAAATTGCTCCTGTGTAGAGTATTCCATGTAATAAATGACAAAGAAAGGAATAAAATCACAGTATCACCATTTTGTATGCCCAGTGAATTAAAAGAGGCATAAATTATTGATGTCGTAATAACACATAAAGAGAGACAGTCTGAGGTCGTATGCCTCCTGCTGAAGGAATACACCATGCTCTGTAGTCTTGGCAAAAGGAAACATACCTGAATCTGATCAGTAAGATCATAGGGAAAATCTATGAATGAGAGATGCAGGAAACATCAAAAAAATGTTTTTACTAACACTGGTCAGAATAAACATCATCAAAAGTCTACAAAAAAATAAATGCTAGGGAGGGTATGGAGAAAAGGAAAGAAACGTCCTGCACTGTTGGTGGGAATACAAATTGAAGTAGCCAGTATGGAAAACAATGTGGAGACTCCTTTAAAAACTAGAGCTACCATATGTAGGATATATGTGGGATACATGTATGGGATATATGTCCCATTCCTGGGCATGTATCCAGAAAAAGTGAGAACTCTCATCTGAAAAGACACACGCACCTCATTGCTCGTAGCAGCACTACATTAGCCAAGACGTGGAAACAACGTCAATGTCCGTAAAGAAAGGAATGGATAAAGATGGCGTGGCACACACATATATACACACATACAGTGGGATATTACTCAGCCATAAAAGAACAGAATGACCTAGAGATTATTATACAAATAAAGTCAGAGAAAGACAAACAGCATCTGATATCTCTTAGGTGGAATCTTAAAGATTGATGGAAAACACAGCCTCCCAGACAGAGGAAGCAGATTCACGGGACGTCCCTGGCGGCACATCGGTCGAGACTGTGCTCCCAGGGCAGGGGGCGTGGCGGTGACCCCCTGGTTGCAGAACTGAGATCCCGTATGTGGCACAGCGTGACCAGAAAAGGGAACACAAACTTATGGTTACCAAAGGGAAAAGGGGGGAGGATAAATCAGGAAGTTGTGATGAACATGTACCCACTGCTATATAAAAATAGTAACCAACAAGGGATTACTGTAGAGCGCAGGGAACTCTATTCAGTATCTTGTAATATTAGGAAGTTACAATGGACAAAAATCTGAAAAAACGTATATATGTAACTATCCCTTTGCTGTACACCTGAAACAACACAAGTCTTGCAAATCAACTATATTTCAATAAAAGAGAGAATACTGCAATTACTGCTGTATATATATATAAACTTTTTTTTTAATGGCACAACTAAACTGGTGCCTCAGAATGCGCATTTGGGTGACAAATGTGCTAAAATAAATAGAAATCAGAGTGATGTTTACTTGCAGGGGAAGAGGAGCTGTGATTCAAGTAGGACATAAGTGACGGGGCTTCTTGGGTAAATGGTCATTTTATTTTTTGACCTGGGATGACTCCAGGAGTACTTCAGAGTAATTGATGAATCCATGTATTTACTTTGTGTGGTTTTCTGAAATCTGTGCCCTCCCTTCGTATATTTGGAATATGTTCTGTCTTTTAAATTCCTAAGAGTCCCTGCTTCCTACTTTAAATGCATGTTGCTGAGAAAGATGCACACTGCAAGGAGTCCTTGAAGGAGAGTTCTGGGTGGCTAATCCTAAATTCATTAAAAGAACTGTCCTGTGTAATCCAGTCCTGAGAATTGGAGGAGACGATCCCCAACCTTGGGTCTGCAGAAGCGGTGCCCTGTCGCCGGGCCAAGGGGCAGAGTCAGCACGAGTCCCTCTCCCTACAGATCGGCTGCAATGCTGTCAGCTGGGCCCCTGCTGTCGTACCCGGAAGCCTCATAGACCAGCCATCCGGGCAGAAGCCCAACTACATCAAGAAGTTTGCGTCAGGCGGCTGTGACAACCTCATCAAACTGTGGAAGTAAGCGGAGTTGGTGACCTTTTTAAGGGGAAGCTTCTACCCTGTCTACTCTCTATCCTGTCTACCATGACTCGGCCTCAGTTCACCAGAAAGAGAATCACCTTTTCCCCTTCTGCCCGTTGAATACTGTCTTCAGTCTGTCAGAGGACATCCTTTATTTAAAACAAAAAGTCAAAACCTTGCCCTTTCCTCAGGCACTTTGACTCTTCCTAACTGCTATCATTTGACTCTACAAATGCCATCAGAAAGATGGAGTAGCTTCTCCACCCCTTTGGGGCCCTTGGGACAGGGGAGGAAGGGAGGTGAGGGAATGGCGCCGAGCCTCTGCCTGCTGGATCCTCTCCCCTGCTAGGGAGGAGGAGGACGGCCAGTGGAAGGAAGAGCAGAAGCTGGAAGCCCACAGTGACTGGGTTCGAGACGTGGCCTGGGCCCCCTCCATTGGCCTGCCTACCAGCACCATCGCCAGCTGCTCCCAGGTCAGCTCGGGCCCACACAGGCGTCTCACGTTAGTTAATCTCAGCAAGTCCCATCAGCCCTTACAGTCCCCTGGGGAAAGTCCTTGGACGGGCAGGAGGCTGGCACCTGTGGACCACTCCAAATAACAGCACTTCTGGAACCCGCTCACCTCTCAGTGAGGTCTTGACCAGAAGCCACAGTGGCTTTCTTCCAGTGAGCCAAGAGCAAGACCAGACTCAGGACTAGTTCCCCTCCTGACCCTTTTATGGAAAGGGATTGGAGCTACCTGGGCATCATTTTAAGAGTGTTCCCAAGCAAGGACTGGTATCAGTGGGAAATCCTGAGACCTTGGGCTCATCTCCCTGCTCACGTTTCCCGGACAGAAAAGACCCAGGACAAGCCTTTAATTATATGCAACTACCCAAGATGAGGCTTCCCTGATAGCTCAGCCGGTAAAGAATCCACCTGCAATGCGGGAGACCTGGGTTTGATCCCTGGTTTGGGAAGAGCCCCTGGAGAAGGGAAAGGCTACCCACTCCAGTGTTCTGGCCTGGAGAATTCCATGGACTATACAGTCCATGGGGTTGCAAAAAAGTTAAACAACTGAGCGACTTTCACTTCACTCATCCAAGATGAGAGGGCTTCCCTGGTGGCTCAGATGGTAAAGAATCAGCCTGCAATAAGAGAGACCCTGAATTTGATCCCTGGGTCAGGAAGGTGCCTTGGAAAATAGCATGGCAACCCACTCCAGTCTTTTTACCTGGAGAATCCCATGGACAGAGCCTGGCGGGTTGCAGTCCATGGTGTCGCAGAGTCACACAGGACTGAAGTGCCCAACACTCTCACCGAAGATGCGAGTTAAGCCAGCCCTTTCGCAGCATTTGAGCCTGCTCTCGTGCGTCGTGTGTGTGTTCTGAGTCGCTTCCGTTGTGTCCTGCTCTGGTGTGGCCCTGTGGACTGCAATGTGCCAGGCTCCTCTGTCCATGGAATTCTCCAGGCAAGAAGACTGCAGTGGGTTTGCTGTGCCCTCCTCCCAGCCTGTTGTGCTTGGTCCTAAATTTGAGAGGACCAACTATAAGAGGTTCAAATGATGTAAAAGATCATTTTGGTTTGGTTTGTTTTTTGTGTGTGTTTTTGTGTGGTTTTGGTCCCTTCTCATTCTCTGAGCTTGGCTTTTTAAACTCCTATACCCATTGTGTTGAGAAAGTACAGGGCTACTGGAAACCAAACCCAGGAGGTGACTTGGCACATGTGGGAAAGTCCCAGGGAAAATTTGAGAAACAGCAATGTTGACAAAGTCCATCCCTGAAACCGGTGTGAGGAAAGGGACCTGGGAGACTCCTGTCCAACCTGAAGTGCATTCCTGGGCTAAAGGGATACAGGCAGGGATGCTGGGCTAGAAATTGGTCATGAAAGCTGTAAACACCCAGGAGGTCTTTGGCTGTGGTTTGCCCTGATTCCCTCCCCGTGTTCCTGAAAAGGTCCAGTATAGATCCAGATGGAGAAGATGTCACCAGGGAGGACTGCTGCCCCCGTCTCCTGACCCGAGCCTTCTTTCCCCAGGATGGTCGAGTGTTCATTTGGACCTGTGACGATGCCTCGGGCAATACGTGGTCTCCCAAGCTGCTGCACAAGTTCAACGACGTTGTATGGCATGTCAGCTGGTCCATCACAGCCAACATCCTGGCGGTCTCAGGTGGAGACAATAAGGTCAGTTCAGTCACTCAGTCGTGTCCAACCCCACGGACTGCAGCATGCCAGGCTTCCCTGTTCATCACCGACTCCCGGAGCGCGCTCAAACTCGTGTCCATCGAGTCAGTGATGCCATCCAGCCATCTCGTCTGTGTGGTATTCAAGCCTCCCACCTCTTCGCCAGCACCTAGCAGCCCTCATTTTGCTCTCTGTCTCTATGAATGGACCATTCTAGGACCTCCTAGAAGTAGAATTATAAAGGATTTGATTTTGTGAGTGGCTTGTTTCAGTAGCATAGTGTTGTTGTTGTTGTTGTTGAGGCACATAGCTGATTTACAACGTTGTGTTCATCTCTGCTGCACAGCAGTCATTCAGTTATACATACTTCTTCCGTGTTCCTTTCCATGGTGGTTTGTTACAAAATACTGAATGTAGTTCCCTCTGTTCCGTGGTAGGACCTTGTTGTTATTCCATTCTGTGTATAATAGCTTCCATCTGCTAATCCTGAATCCCCAATCCATCCCTCATGTAGACCCCATCCATCTTGGCAACCAGAAGTGTATCCCCTCTCTCTGGGAGTCTGCTGCGTAGATGAGGCGGTGGTCATGCCTTTTGCAGTCATGCTTTGCTGTGCCTATTTGCCAGAGACTGAAACGGCCCAATAATATGTCTGTCTGTCTTTTGAGGAACCACATTCTGTTCTCAGTAGAGGCTGTTAACCTCATTGCACTGCTATCAGCATCTTACAAGGGTTCCATTTTCTCTGAACACTCTTCCTGTATTTGTTATTTCTACACCTTGATTTAAATTTCTGATACTAGGTTGAATATCTTTTTTTCACACTGTGAGTAGAATGTACCTTTTGAAATTACCTTATTAAAAGTGGGCCCTGTTTTCATGGTTATTACATTACCTACCCAAAGTCTTTAATTTGACAGCAGGTATCATTTACAAGCAAACACGTCTTTCGAATATGACCCTTCCTTAAGCACTGGGTTTAAAGTTCTTGTTATAGAAAATGACAACAAGGAAGCAACCTCTCTTCCTGACCAACTGCGGTTACTGCAGCTTCCAGAAGCTCAGGAAAAGCCATATTCCCGGGCTGTCAAGGGGACAGTATGCGCCAGCACACACACGAAAGGGCTTCCTCCTCCTCTCTCCCTCCTCCTCACCCTGCAGCACCCAAAATACCAACCCCTGCCGAACCCCAGCACACAGGTGGCTGACCGACGTGGGTGGACTTGAGTCTCTGGACAGACGCTAGAGATGGGGAGCCCTCCAGCAAGACCTCTTCCCGCCCAGAGGACTCAGCTCTTGTGGGCGCACTCGGTGCGCTTAACGCTCGGCATGTCCCACATCTGGTGCTCCGGTGCCTTCCACAGGGACCGGACACTCCGGTCCAGGAGGGCATCGTTGCCGGCCCCTCCCTCCCAGCTCCCTCGGCCCCTCGCCGCCCCAGCCTTGGTTCCCAGCCAGCTCGGGCTCCAGGGATGGACATCACCCCAGGCTTCAGAGGCCTCATCGCGACATGGTAGATAACACTCTGAGGGTTTCTTTCTTCCTTTCTTTCGTCTGGACGTTTTGTTGATTTGGTGTCGTGTTGGTCTCAAGAGTGCTGGGCGCTGGTCCCCTGTGCGTGTGCACGTAGCTCCTCTGGGGTTCTTTCCCTGGATGGCTTAGGACGCTGTTCACTGGGGGTCTCTGCGCTGCAGTAGAGTCTTGTTGACTGTCTCTTTTAGTGATGGGAGTTTATATATGTGAATCCCAGCCTTCTCGTTTATCTGCCCACCGTACCCTGCACTAACACTTCCTGGTTTTTCTTTCTTCACTGACACGCTCTTTCAAGTTCACCTATACAGTGTTTGGATTCCACCTGTTATTGAAAGCATAAAATATTTGTGTGTCTGTGTCTGGATTAGATAATTCGTGCGGTCATCTCTGGGTTTATCCACATTGTTGCAGTTGGCATTTTCCGTTTGTTCCTAGAGATGAGTAATTATTCCAGAGTATATCTATACTATGTTTCATTTTTTACTGGTTCATCTGTCATCAGTGTTTGACATTTTTCTGTTTGTAACTAATGGTGCGGTGAACACTGGCGCGCAGGAAATCTTTTCATATTTGGTGTCTACAGGCCCTGTGACAGCAGGTCTTTTTCTGAGTTGACTGTAGTCGATCTCTTGTGAATTTTTGACCGACCTCCATAGTGCTCTGCCAAGTAGGTCTGCCAGTTCCGTTCCCCCAGCAGAGCAGGCAGGCTCCCTTCCTTCCGGGTGCTCTCTGGGGTTGCCTCTCACACTGTAAGGATTGTCCTTCTGTAGGGTGTAACGGGATTCCAGGGTGGTGTCTGGGTGACTTCTTTCTGCTAATTGGGAATGCAGACCATGTCTCTCTACTAAGGTTGACAGCAGTGGAGGAAAATCTTTCTCTGCAACCCACTACTGGAAAACGGGTCGTTTGGAATTCTTTATCCATGAGCTACTAGGGCAGTGTTTCTTGAAGGCAGCTGTCTTCTACAGCTCCCAAGGGCCTGGTGAATTTGAACTGCCCTGAAACCACAGTTTTAATGAATTATTTTGGGGAGTGGCCACAAAGTGGCAGCATTTCTTTGCCTGGCTGTAGTCAATCTAGCCTCCAGAACCCTAGGGGACGACATGTCCCTGGGCTGTCAAGAGACTGACGGGTGCGGCATAGACACCCCAGGGTTCCCGTCTCCTCCCTTCCCTCCCCCTCGCCCTTCAGTCCAAGAGGTGCCAGCCCGGGAGGCCGCAGTGCCCTGGCACTGCCTGACATGCGTGGACGGAGGCTAGAGAAGGGGAGCCCTCCACAGAGGCCGCCAGTGGAGACTCAGGCTCTTTTCATGCCTGTCCGGCCCAGAGGACTCAGCTCTTGGGTGAGCTGGGTGTGCTTGAGCCTCTGCGTGACCCAACCGTGTCTGACGAGTGTGCTGCCTTCCAGAGGGAACAGGCACTCAGGTCCACACGTGGGTCATTGCTGCTCCCTCCCTCCCAGCTCCTCCAGCCCCTGGACACGCCAGCCTTGTTTCCCGGCCAGCTCGGGCTTTAGGAGTGGACATGAGCCCCTGTTTCAGAGGCCTCATTGCAGCACGCTAGATAATACTCTTAGGTTCTCCTTTTTCCCCTTTACCTGGAAGTATTCCTGGGGCACGGTGTTGTCTCAGTTTCAGAATATTGGGGCTGGTCACTGCACACAGGCACAGCCTGTGGCTTCGCAGGCTCTTCAGCGGGATGCTTGGGACACCGTGTTCACTGGCGTCTCTCACTGCTTACGGCGGGTTCTTATTGGTTGTCGGTCTTATTAATAGTTTATGCATGTGAATCCCAGCTTTCTCATGTACCCGCCCACTGTACTGCACCACAGTTCCTTTTGTTTTCTTTCTTCCTCACTGAGCCTGTTTCTCTCTGAAGTTCACATTTCACACTATTTACATTACACATGTTACGAAAATCACAAAATGTTTGTCGGTCTGTATCTGTATTAGATGGTTCGTGGGATCCTCTCTGGGTCCATCCACATAGCTGCAATTAACATTTTTCCTTTGTTTCCATGGATGAGGAAGTAATTTCATTATATCTGTACCACGATTTTTACCAGTTCATCTGCCTTTGATGTTTATCGCTTTTCTGTTTATAAATAATGATGCAGAGTTGGAGGGACAGCTGTCTGCAGGCCCCTGTGCCTGAAGGGCTCTTTCTCAGTTGACTGTGCTACCTTCTCAATTTTTGACCACCCTCCATGATGTTCTGCGTAGTAGGGCTACCAAGTTACACTTCCACCAACAGACTAGGAGGTTCCTTCTTGGCAGGCTCCCGCGAGACTGAGTCTTACTGTGTGAGGATGGCCCTTCTGTTTGGTGTCAGTTGGAGTTTCCTGTTGATTCTTTCTACTAATTGCAGGTTTAGAGTATGTGTTTAGCTACTAAGGTTGAAAGCCGTGTGAGGAAAATGTATCTCTGCAGCTTGCTTCGGAAAAGTGGCCTCTGTTTAAAATTATTATCCATGAGATGCTAGAGCATGTTTCTTAAAGGCGTTGCCTTTTACTACCCAGCAGGCCTGGTGAGACTGAGTGCCCTGAAGCGGCGGCTTTAGTGTTGTTTTGGGAAATGGCCACAAGGCGGCAGCATTTCTTCTGCCTGACTGTGGTTAATGCAACCTCCACAACCCTAGGGAACGACGGGTTCCTGGGTTCTCAGTGAGACTGAAGGGTGCAGAACCAACACCCCAGGCTTCCTGTCTCCTTCCTTCCCCTTCACACTAATGGACTCAAGCCCAGAAGCCACCGTGCACGGGTGCTGCCCGGTGTAGGTGGGGGGAGCCCTCCACAGAGGCCGGCCACGTGGTCTTTTCAAGCCTCTCCCACCCAGAAGACTCCCCTCTCGGGTGCACTGGGAGTGTGTATCCTTCTCGTCACCCACCCAGCCTGGTGACTGCAGTGCCTTCCAGAGGCACCAGGAACTCCAGGTCCAGGAGGGCATCATTGCTGGTCCCTTGCTGCCAGCTCCGGCTGCCCCTGCACTCTCCAGCCTTGTTTCCCGGCCAGCTCGGGCTCCAGGGGTGGACATTAGCCCAGCCTCAGAGCCCTCGTGGCAGCACAGCACAGCAGACAACAGTCTCCTGGGCTTTCCTTTCTTCTCCTTATTTTCTGGGAGTGCTGTTGATCTGCAGTGTCGTGTTGGTTTCAGAATGCTGGGCGGACCACCTGCACATACACACACCTGTTCTTTCTTGGATTCTCTCCTTGGATAGCTCAGGTCCAGCATCCACTGGAACTTTCTCTTTGCTGCAGTAGGTTCTTGTTGATTGTCTGTTTTGTTAGCAGGAGTTTATGTAACTGAATCCCAACCTTCTCTTTCATCTGCGCCCTAACGCTGCATTAACGGTGCCTTTTTTCCCCCCTTCTTCTTCACTGAGCCTCTTTTAAGATAAGTTCACATCTAACGGTATTTAGATTCCACCTATTACTGAAATCACGAAGTATTTGTCAGTCTGCATTCTGTGTTAGTTGGTTCGTGGGATCATCTCTGGATCCATCCACATAGTGCTGTTGGCATTTTTCTTTGGCTCCCATTGCTGAGGAGTTGATTGCACTGTGTCTGTACCATGGTTTTTAGCAGTTCATCTGTCATATTCATCGTTTTTATTTTTTGAAGTTCAGGCGTCTGCAGCCGTGTGCCCGCTGGGCTCTTTCTCAGTCAGCTAGGATAGCTCCCTTTCTGAATTTTTGACCAGCCTGCGTAGTGTTCTGCCTAGTAGCGCTCCCAATATCCACTTACCCCATAGTGGAGGAGGGCTGCCTTCTTTCCAGCTTCTCTCCGAGACTGACTCTTTCACGCTGTGGGAGTGGCCCTTGTGTTCGGTGTCAGGACTCCTCGTGGTGTTCCTGTTGATCCTGTCTACTAACTGGGCAGGAAGACCGTGCCTTTCAGGGCTACAGTGGAGAGCGGCGTGTGGAGAATGTATCTCTGCAGCCCACTAAACCCACAGAAAGTGGTTTCTGTTTTGAATTCTTAGAATTCATGAGATACTGAGCCCCTGCTTCTGGAAAGCAGGTGCCTTTACAGCCCCACAGTTCTGGTGAGTCTGAAGTCTCCTGAAGCCAGGGTTTCTTAACGTCGTTTTGTGCAGTGGCCACAGGCGGCAGCATTTCTTGCTGCCCTACTGTGGTTCATGTAGCCTCCAGAACTGCTGCGAACGACGTGTTTCTGGGTTGTCAGTGAGACTGAAGAGACAGCACAGAACACCTCAGGGTTCCTGTCTCCTTCCTTCCTCCCCATTACCCTTCACCTGAAGAGGTGTGAACCCTGGAAACACGCGGTGAGCAGGTGCTTCCTCGTGTATGTGGAGTTACTCTGGACAGAGGCTACAGATGGGAAGCCCTCTTTGCAGACCTGTCTGCACAGAGCACTAAAGTCTTTCGGGAGCACTGGGCATGCTTTAGCCTCTGCATTACCCACCCGTGTCTGCTGGTTACGGTCCCTCCCTGCCAGTGGCCTCAGCCCCTGGACTCTCCAGCCTTTTTTCCAAGCCACCTCCGGGCTCCAGGGATGTGACATTCTCACAGGCCTCACAGCAGACAGTAGCCTCTTAGGTTTTCTTTTTTCTTCTTTATCTGGGAGTATTCTTGGTTTACAGTGTTTCAGTTTCAGAACGCTGGGTGCTGCTCACCTGCCCGTATGCACACAGCTGCTGTCGCTCAGGCTCTTTACCTCGATAGCTTAGGACACTGTTCTCTGGAGTTCTCTGTGGTGTGGTAGGTTCTTATTAGAGTATCTGTCTTATTAACAGGAGTTGGTATATGTGCATCCTGACCCTCTCATTTATCTGCTCACTATACCCTGCACTAACCCTGTTTTTTTTTCGTCTACTCAGACCAGGTTCACATCTAACACTGGTTAGGTTCCCCCTATTGCTTAAATCACGAAATATTTGCCTTCTGAATCTGTACTGGTTCCTGGGCTCATCTCCGGGTCCGCCCATGGAGCTGCACCGGCATTTTCCTTTGTTTCCACTGAAGAATTAACTGAAGAATTAACTCCATGATATCATACCACAGTTTTTACCAGTTCATCTGTCGTTGGTATTTATCCTTTTTCTCACTGTTAGTAATGTTGCAGGGAACGTTGGGGTGCAGGTATCTTTTGAGCCTCAGGCGTCTGCAGGACTCCTGACTGAACCGTGATGCCCCCTTCTGAATTTCCGACCAGCCTCTAGCGTTCTGTCTGGAGGTCTACCAGTTGACATTTCCCTCAGCGGTGGAGGAGCTTTCCCTTCTGTCCGGGTTCACACTGTGTAAGGATGGCCCTTGTGTTCAGTGTCGGGACTCCTAGTGGTGGTGCCTGTTGATCCTCTTGGCAGGAGAACCATGTCTTTCTGTGCTGAGGTTGAGGGCAGTGTGTGGAAAACGTACCTCTGCAACCCACTATTGGAAAGTGGTTTCTGTTTTGAATTCTTATCCATGAGATTCTGGGGCCCTATTTCTTGAAAACAGGTGGCTTTTACAGCCCCACGGCTTGGTGAGCTTGAAACTATGGTCTTAATATTGTTGCTTTGGGAAATGGCCACAAGGCGGCAGCATTTCTTTCTGCCCTTGGTGGTTGGTGCAGCCTCCAAAGCCCTTGGGAACCACGCATTCCTGGGTTGCTCTGAGACTGGTGGATACTGCACAGACATCCCAGGGTTTCTGTCTCCTTCCTTCCTCCTCCTCAGCCATCAACCCACTAGATTCCAAACCCAGGTAACTGCGCTGCACGGCTAAGCCCCTGGACACAGGCTGGAGAAGGGGCCCCTCCCTGGAAGTCGGCCGTGGAGACGGGTCTTTCCAGATCTCCCGCCCCGAGGACTCAGCTCTCGGCTGCTCTGGGTGTGCTTCATCCTCCGCATGGCCCAGGCAGGCCAGCTCCAAGAGGCATCATCGCTGGTCCCTCCCTGCCAGCGCCCTACGGCCTTCGACTCTCTAGCCTGGTTTCCCAGCCAGCTCAGGCTCCAGGGATGGACATTAGCCCCGGTTCCAGAGCCTCATCGCCACAGTAGACAAGAGTCTCTCAGGTTTTCCTTTTTTCCTATTTTATCGGGGAGTACTTCAGATTTACAGTGTCCCGTCAGTTTCAGAACACTGTGCTGGCCACCTGTACACACACACGTACGTACACACACCCACCCCCCCACCCCCCCACCCCCCCACCCCCCACCCCCAGCTTAAGGGACAGTGTTCAGTAGAGCTCTGCTGGGCTACAATAGGGTCTTTCTGATGATCTGTTTTATTAATAGAAGTTTATCTATGTGAATCCCAACCTCCTGATTTACCCACCCAGGATACTCTTGAGATTGTTTTTTTTTCCACATTATGTTACAATTGCCCTTTTTATTAATTTCAAGGGATTCTCCCTGAATTTCCTGTTTCTTTTCTCCTTTAATGATGTATTAGACCATGTGTTTCTGTGCTATATCTGATAACATTTGGATTCAATTCTAGCACTCGTTACTTCAGATTCTGTACCTGGGAGCCTCTCAACATAGTGGTATTCACAGATAGTACTTTCTATTTAAACCGTCTTTCTGTTGAAGCACTTCCTTGTGGCACAGTTTTAGAGCATGTGGATAGCACTGCCTACCTGCTCCTTCCCCCAGCTCACCTCGAAACGTCCCTGTCCTGGCAGTGCAGCAGGATAGAGTCCAAAGGGTATTCGGCTCTCCCTTTGGTGAGCTTCCAAGCAAGAGTCTGCACTTCTTGGTAAGTGAGGCTACTTGATTTTTTCTAGAGTGCCAGTGTAGTTTGTCTGGGTGATCGGAAGTGGTTCCTGGCCTGGAAGGCAGCTCCAAGGTTTCTTACCTACTAAGTCGTGTCCAGCTCTTTGTGAACCCATGGACTTAGCCTGCCACACTCCTCTGACCATGGGATTTTCCAGGCAAGAACACTGGAGTGAGTTGCCATTTCCTTCTCCAGGGGATTTTCCTCACCCAGGGATCAAAGTTGCATCTCCTGCACTGCAGGCAGATTTTTTACCAACTGAGCCCTCAGGCGAGTAGTGCCGTAGGTTACTAATGACTTATTTGTGCTCTCATCTCTAGCCTTCAGTGTGCCCACGTTCCCTGTAGGACACACTCCTGCCCCAAGATCCAGGCGCTGGCTGTGGGTGGTCCTTACCCTGCAGAGTTAGTGTCTCAGCAGCAGATCCAGCTGCGATGTCTGTGGAGCCAAACCAGAGTAGCCGATCTGCAAAGTGATAGCTTCTTTGCAAGTAGAGGGCTCTCTTCTCACTCCAGTGCAGAGCCTCCAGAGAAGCCTCTCTGCGTGGTGCTCTGCCAGCCCTGGAAAGGGGCCCTGGGCTAAACATCGGCCACACCTCTTACCTTCTCATGGAGTCAGTCTGTCTTTGCTGTAGGGGCACTTTAGCCTCAGTGCTGGGGTGTAGGATTTGTTCGGGCATGTCATGTCCATGAAAAGTTCTCAGTTCTTCATCTGCGGGAGATGAAGGCAGGAGCAGCTGGAGTCATCCTCTTCTTGACATCTCTCCCCACCCCCATCTTCGTTTTTATTCCTTTACTTACCTTGGTTCCTCCACTGAAACCACCAAAATGTAAGTGCTTGGTTTAGCCCTCGGCAGTGAGCTGTGGTCTCTGATGGAGGTGGACTGTGCGTCCCTCCTGAAGACGCAGGGAGAGGGGAGGGCGGGGTGCCGCCTCCAGTGGGTGCCGTGTTCTGCTTGCAGGTGACACTGTGGAAGGAGTCGGTCGACGGGCAGTGGGTGTGCATCAGTGACGTCAACAAGGGCCAGGGATCCGTGTCCATGTCTGTCACAGAGGGCCAGCAGAGCGAGCAGTGAGCACACGGGGCGCCTGCTTCTCCACCCGCTGCAGACTCTGGGCCGGCAGCCCAGGCGGCCCCGCGCCCACGCCATCGGGGTCCCACAGACACAGCAGGATTATCATCTGCCTTAACATGATCTGATATGGTTTGTAACTTACCGTCCAGCTGAACACACACTTGTTCTGAGGGAAAAACTATGAAAAGATCTGAAGGTTGTTATTTTAAGATATTTTGGTCATTTTTACGTACCTTTTACGTTCAGGCGTCATTTGTGGGGTTTGTTTCCAGAGTAATTAAATAAACACATATTGCTTATAACTCTCCCTGCATTTTCCTAACCCGCCTAAAACCGAGCTCCTTTTCACAGTAGTTGTCCTGGAAGAGCACAGATGCAGGCCGAGCCTTGCACACAGCTGTCAGGCACCGTCCCCAGACCCGAGCTCTGCTGAGGGCACCTGCAGAGCTCTGATTCAGAGAGCCAGGCACTGGACCTTCAGGACTGCGGCTGTGTCCCCTGCGCATACGCCCTGTGCTCTGGACGGGCTGGTAAAGCCTGCCCTGTCCAGTTACACCCGTTTGCAGGCAGAGGGCCTTACTCACCCTAACGGAGGAGCACCTCAAAGCACTTGTGACCAGGACTGGAATAAGCATTCACACCCCGCACTGCGATGACTGAGATCTCTGCAGACAGCATGTCGAGGCTCTGGAGGCAGAAAATCCAGAATTCCCACGGAGGGAATCAGCAGGAAGGTGAGACATTGCCTTGTGCCATGTACAACCTGTAACCACTAGAATTCAGGGGAAGAGGAAGCCCTGCGGGTGAAGAGGGTCGCTGTCCCCACGCCTAAGCAGGCCTGGCCCCAAGGCCAACCCGCCCGATCCCAGGCTGCTGTAAGGCTTTGGCATAAACGTTCCTCCCCTAGAGTAGAATTCTAGGGCCTCCTCATTTCCAGACTGGGCCTCAGTTTTACCCAGGAGGCCTACCCTGAACGCTAATCTCAGCAAAGGACCCAAGAGAGACTGTATTAACGGGAGAAAAGCCTCCACAGGCTCCCTACAGCCCCTTAGCTTCAAGCCCCCTAACTTCCAAAGGACAAGACTGCAGCCTAGCAGTCTGGCAGGGGTGTCAATATCTGAAGGTCAGCGGGGAAGCAGGAGGCGGAACAGGACACAGGCCTGTGGGGTTTGTGCTTCCGTGTTCCAGAGACTGGCACCCAAAGCCCCCGGTCTCCCCACTGACCTGGGTTGGGCATAGACGCGTGGTGCCGCCTTGTGGCCATTTCCTGTTCTTACAGCGTACAAACTGGTGCTTCAGGCACTGCGTAATCGAAGGGCTGCAGGCCTTAAATAAGGAACGCTTAGCAAAATCAGTCCTGAGTATTCATTGGACGGACTGATGCTGAAGCTGAAACTCCAATACTTTGGCCACCTGCTGCGAAGAACTGACTCACTGGAAAAGACCCTGATGCTGGGAAAGATTAAAGACAGGAGGAGAAGGGGACGGCAGAGGAGGAGATGGTTGGATGGCATCACCGACTCGATGGACATGAATTTGAGCAATGTCTGCGAGTTGATGATGGACAGGGAGGCCTGGCGTGCTGCAGTCCATGGGGTCACAAAGAGTTGGACGCGACTGAGCGATGGACCTGACTAATCCTAAGAACACCCTGGCTGAGGTCAGCGAGTAAAACTTCAAGAACCATAAATGGGACTTTGAACAAGCCCTATTCAAAAGGAAATTTTCCTCAGAGTATTTTTGAGAGACAAGGCACATTAAATGTTGCACCAGATCCCTCACAGTCACAGACAGGACCGTCAAAACTACACCCTGCGCCATCTGCCAGAGTCAGAGTGTCCAGCACAAAGGTCTGCAAACAGTAAACACTGCAGATCGAGGACAAAGGGAACCCTCCATGCTGATGCCAGCACTGCACACAGGCACAGGCCGCTCTGGGAAAGAATACTCAGGCTTCTGAAAGGGAAATCACAGCTCCACGTGAGCACAGTACATGCTCCCGGCCATAAATGAGAAACCAGGGACTGAAATGACTCGGGCCTCAAAACGCATGCTGCAGGGATGTGTACAACACTCAAGATAGGGAATCGAAGCAAATGACCAGGACCACTTGCACACCGAAAAAACCTACCTGGGTCATGTATGCCGTAGTAACTGACTCAGCTATGAAATAAAACCACGCCTGCAACAAGGACGGACCTAGAGATCTCTGGCCTCGGGGAACTTACGTAAGGACTGCAGCCAAAGGATCTGGTGTAGTGGTGTCGTCTCAAACTGGAGAGCGAGAAACCCTCTGAGAAAACAGAAACAGTCTTAGAGTCCTGGAAAAAGATGTGTGTGCAGTGGGGGCAAAAGCTGGGGGGAAAGGCACGAACAGTCACGCTCCTACATAAAACAGCGACCCTCCATCACTGTACAGAACGCGCAGTCCACCCAGCACTCTAAGAGCCGCCACGGGAAGAGTCCACAGAAGCAGAGCTGTGCAGACGCGTCCACCCGGCTAACGGTGCTGCCCACCTACAGCATGCACGATGAGGAGACGATTCTGTCTTCATACACTTGAAAGTACTGATGTATTTTTAAAAGTGTCTATTATATTCCCCACAGCCTGGGTCCCCTGGCTTGGTGTCCCAGGCCTAAGCAGGCTTGGTTCCCTAGCCTAGACTACCCTGGATCCCATCCTCTATCCTGTAGAGGTTCTGGCAGAAATGATCCCCCCGGTACCCTAAGGCCTCCCACTTCTGGTTCGGTCTTCTATTTTAGACCCACATGCCCACTGTCTTAAATCTAATCCCAGTCTCAAGGACCCCAAAGATAAGTGACCATCCATGAGAAATAGCTTCAAAGTGAAATGGCCTCTGCAGTCTCTGGTGTTCAGCTTCCTACCTACATTCTCTAAGCTCAGAGTCATCCTCTTTATTAAGAACAACTCCTTGGCATAGTAGTTTATTTGGGTTCAGATACATTTGGACGTGTTTATGGTGAGGAAAAAATATGTGAAAAATACGTGAAACAAAAACTCACAGAAGAGAAGTCTTTTCCAGTTCTAGCTGGTGATCGCAACACTCGTCCTTTAGCAGTAGAACACGCAGACCCCTGAGAAACAGTCAAGCGCTGGAATACCCAGAGAACTCTGTCAGTCAGTTTGGCGTAACTGGCATTCATAGAACATTCTTCCCAACAGCACTTAAAACACATTCACGTGCATCTAAATCACTCATCAAAATGGACTGATTTCCAGACCCCAAGACAACTGTCTTGCTGTCTAGCTCTGTGAAAGCTTTCCTTCCAAGGCACGAGCATTTTTTCATTTCATGGCTGAAGTCACCATCAGAAGTGATTTTTGGAGCCCAAGAAAATAAAATCTTTCACTGCTTCCACTTTTCCCTTCTATTTGCCATGAAACAAAATTGTTGAAGCCAAAGTCATCATTCATTTGCCACCTGATGGAAAGAGCTGACTCATTGGAAAAGACCTTGATGCTGGTAGAGATGGAAAGCAAAAAGAGAAGGGGCGGCAGAGGACAAGATGGTGGGATAGCGTCAATGACTCAATGGACATGAATCGAAGCAAACTCCAGGATAGAGTGAAGGGCGGGGAAGCCTGGACATGACTTAGCAACTAAACAGCGACGACAAAAGGGGCTTTGGTAGACCAAGAAAGTGTGTTATCTGGGAAAGATACAAACTGAAGCTTTTAAGACTGAAACCACGTGATTGCTGAGGTTTGCTCTCACAATATTCCCCTCAAATGAAAATATGAGAGATAATGAAGATGCTAATATATGTTGAAACTGATAACAGGTGCTTGGAGACTCATGGAATTACTCTCTCTGCTTTCTTTGTATGTTTGAAATTTTCTAGAAGAATAAGTTCAAATATATCTGGAGAGAGAGTTGAGCTTACACACTTTCTGTTGGAAAACTTTTGGCCAAGTTTTCGCTGGAAACATGACTTTGTAATCAGAAAGGAAGTACCTGAGACCCTTGTGAAAATACAGATTCTTGGCCCCACGGCAGACTTACTCGATCAGAGTCGGAAGATGAGGCATAAGGAAGTCGGCTTTCTTACGGCCTCCCCTGTGAATCCACTGCAGCGCAGCACAAGTCTGCACCCCGCAGTTGCGATCAGGTGACCCCACGGGCCTCACTGAGGTCCCACGGCTCTTAGTGACCCCTAGACTAAGGCTGCACTGCCTGCAGCTCCGAGGGCCGTTTCAGCGCAGTGGTGGAGCGGGTTCGAGCTAGACAGTTTGGAGGGGCCAGTGTCCAGTGAGGAACGGGACACAGGGAAAGGAAGTTCTGCCTGGACACAGCAGCGTGAGGGCAAGGGGGCATCGACAGACCTTCCCAGGATGAGAGACCTGGGCATGTTTGAAGGCTGAGGGCGGAAGCTGCTGGACAGAAAGACTGAAGGCAGGAGACCAGTATCTGGGGCTCCAGCCCCACGATGGCAGGAGAACAGGGACACCCCAGTGGGAAAGGAGCTGTGGGAGCACTTGGCTGAGGTGATGCAAGTTCAGGGCAACGCCCGTGGTGTCTCCATTCTACTTAAATGACTACCAAGCTGTTCCTGTGAAGTGCTTATCTCGTTTTTATAAAGGAAAAAACAAAAGGTTTCATATGATTATCATGTTAGAAACGGTCATTTTATTCTTAAATAAACCTTCATTTTAGAAGATTAATCTTGAGTTCCTGGTGCCCACATATTTTTATCAAGCACCCTGTACCCCACTTTTTTAAAAAGTGTCCACTTATATAAACATACCATTTTCTTAGATGATTTTGCTATTCATGAGGGAAGTTTTTGTTAAGGATATATATGAATATTGAATTTTTCCTATCATGTTGCATTCTACTGCCCTTAGCAAAATGTACAGTAGATTTTCATGAAAAGTGAAAGCCACTCAGTTGTGTCCGAATTCTCCAAGCCAGCATACGGGAGTGGGCAGCCTTTCCCTTCTGCAGGAGATCTTCCCAACCCAGGGATTGAACCCTGGTCTCCCACATTGCAGGTGAATTCTTTACCAGCTGAGCCACAAGGAAAGCCCAAGAATACTGGAGTGGGTAGCCTATCCCTTCTTCAGCGGATCTTCCTGAACCAGGAATCAAACCGGGGTCTCCTGCATTGCAGGCGGATTTTTTTACCAACTGAGCTATTGGGGAAGCCCATAGATTTTCAGTCTTCCTCTATTTTTTGTCATCCAGATGTATCTTCGGTTTTTTTAAATGCATTTATTTTACAGCTGTGACTTTACTATAGACTTTAAATAAATAAATAGAAATAAAAATGAAAAAAAAAAAGAGTGACACCCATGCTGACCTAGTACTCACCCTGTGCAGTACGGGGAGCCACGCGTCCCTACTGTGCTCTGGAAATGCAGCAAGTCTGAAGTGGAAAACGCTGCAGAAACACAACCCCGCCAGACTGGGAGGATCTAGTAAAAGCAAGCCAGTGCCGAACATGTAACATTTTTCATATTGACTGTGCGCCAAATTGATAGTGTTTTGGATACATTAAAGTATATTATTAAGATTGGTTTTACCTCTTTCTTTCTGCATTCTTTAATGTGATTTCTAAGGAATTTTTCATCGGATGGCTGGCATGATACTTCTGCTTCAGAAGCCAGGAGAGAAAGAAGCCGGACCAAAAAGCCCTATCTCACAAAATAAAACCTGTTTCCATAACCCCAAACTCTGCCTCGGTCATACCAAGGTTGGGCTACACTGTGAAAAAAGTGCCTAATAAGCCAACTAAGCATTGGTACAAACAAAAGGACAGTGGACCGTGTACACAATGTGTTCTCAGACACCATTTACACATGGCAGTTACTTGGGTGACACCGCATCCCTGTCCATTCACGAGGCCGGGCCCTCGAGGCCGGGCGGGGGGAAGGGAAGCACCACCCAGCAGGCAAGGAACCCTCCGCAGGGCAGACAGGTGCCGCCTGGCCATCCGCACTCCCCGACGGGACCTCCAGAGAACTCTGGGGCTGGGTCTGCCTGTGCCCCCTCTCGGTCCCCGGCCCCTTCCACAGCTGGGGCTGGGCGGCGGGGCACTCCCCGGGCACCGCCTCCCGGCCCTCAGCCCTCCCTCCTTTCCCCACCTCAGGCCTCCTTTTTGCACTTTCCCGTTCCCAGGATCAGCAGTCGCGGGAACCAGGCAGCAAGGGTGTTCTGTGTTTGCTCTCAGAGGCTGTTATCTAAGATCAACACCCGCAGCTCCCATCTCCACGGTGGAGGGAGGCCTCGTGTCGCAACAGGGGCCTGGTCACCATAGATGCTTTGGGGTTTTTTTTTTTTTTGCTGGGGTTGGCAAGGAGAGGCTCTGGAAAAGCTGCTGGCCGTCTCAAACATCTCCCCAGCCCACTCCACCTTCAGCCTTCTGGGCTCCCAAGGTCAGGAGCCCTACGCTCAGGGGGCTCACAAGGGGACGGTCTCCAGGGGACATGCTAACCCTCTCCTGGGACTGATGGAGCCTCCTGGTGGAAAGTAGTTTTCCAGCAGAAGGTACTTAGTCCCCACACTGCACTGTGGGGCTCAGGCCAGCCCCTCCCAGGTCCCCTGTCCCTAGAGTCTCTACAAGGTGCATCTCCTGGAGGTCCACCTACGTCAGGACAGCATCCGACGGCCAAAGGTCCGCCGGCGGCCCCAGCCCCTTCCTGATAGGAGCCCAGCTGGCAGCCCACACAGCCACTGAGGGTGGCGTGGTTCTAGGGAAAGGGTGACCCCTTTAAACAGTCAGTTGTCCTCCCCTTGAAACAAGAGGTACAGCCTCCCAAGTCTTCAAGGTCAATCGGTCACCCCACTGCTCACGAGCCTTCAACGTCTTCCCTCCTCCAGATCAAAGCCCAGATGCCTGGTGCCAGGAGCTTCCCAAGGGTGCTCATCCTCACCCCGCCCCTCTTTCCAGGCCTTTCCTCACAACCCACTCCTCCCCCTACCCCACCACCATCCTCCAAGCACCCCACCTTCTCACTGGGCGGCTCCACACAGTCCACACCCACGCCTGCCGCTCACCTCCGCCCTGGCCCTCTGCCTGCAGCGGGGCCTCCCTTCACAGCCCGGCCCCACTGCTGCAGCCCTGGTGGGGGTGGCCTTCCCACCCTCCCAGCTCGAGCGCGGCCAGAAGCAAGTTCCTCCTCTGATTGATACTAGAACGTCTACGCAGACAACACTGAGCCCTCAGGAGTCACCGCGTGGGCATCCGGTGGGACGAAGGGCTCCGGGCAGGTTAGGATTCCCCCGTGTGGTTGAGCAGCTCATCATTGGGGAACATGTGACGTGGCTGAGGCTGGCCAAGGTATGAAGAACAGCTACCGTGTGACACTTGACAGCTTACAAAGGATGTTACATCCGTCACCTCGGTTCATCCTCAAAGCTGCTCTGAGAGGCAGCCCTGTGCAGGGGACGCTCAGTGACCTCGCTGAGGCCAGCGTGCGTGTGGTCACCCTTGGCAGCACTGGGTCCCGGCTCTCCCGCCCCCGGGGCCACTCTGCTGCCTCTCAGGGCCAGGCCGGGGGAGGAGAGACAAGCCCACATGTTAAGGAAGACCGTGCAGAGCGGAGCCATCACCCCCTTCCTCCCAGAGGAAGACAGTCCCTGCCCTGCTCCTCCAGTTTCCTCATCTGAAAAACGGGGCTTCCCTCCAGGCAGCCTGAGAATGCCAGGAGGCAGGCTCTCACGTGCTCGAGGCCGTGGAAGCCAGAACGGCATCCCTCACGAGGCCAGAGGCAGCACAAGCCCCCAAGATCAAGCGACGATGCCTGGTTCATCACCGATTCCATGGACGTGAACTTGGGCAAACTCGGGGAGAGGATGATTGAGGGATGGGGACGCCTGGAGGTCTGCAGTCCGTGGGGTCGCAGAGAGTTGGACACAACTGGGCAACTGAACAACAGCAACCGACCTGGTTCTAACCTGGGACAAGGAGGGGAGCAGCAACGCCAGGCTGGCCCCAGGGCGCACTCTCCTTCCTCCCGCCCAAGCCAAGGCGGGCACAGGAGGGGCAGGTAGCCCCGTGGGGCTGACCCAGCCAACCCGGCCATCTCTCAGGGCATTTGACCTCTGCTGGTGACGTCTCCCTGGTGGGTGATGCGAGCCATTTTTAGTTCCCAAGGAATGGCACTCAGCCCCCGGATGCCAAGCTGCCCTGAGAGACGGCTGCTGGTTTCAGACAAACACAGGCTGCCCTATATAAGGACCAGATGGCTGCCAGGCGCCACCTCCGCCCAGAACCCCAGGTAGGCACTCTGGGGATGCTCGCATGCAGGGGGTCTGTTTATGGGTCTAACTCACGGCAACAGCCGCGCACCTGCAGGCCCTTCTGAACACGGGAAGGTCGCAGGGCCCCGGCTGCCCGGCTGCTCCCAGCTGGACTTGGGAGCGGCCCCGGTGTCCCCGTGTCTCCTGGGACCTGGCCGGTTCGCCTTCCTCACCCCTCCTCCAGAAACTTGGTGCAAGGTTCTCAGGGCTGGGGACGAAGGATGTGGACACCCCACTGCCAAGCATCCGCCCCTGAGAGAACAGTCTTGGGAAGGAGCCCGCATGCTCCTACCGGGGGAGGCGGGCAGACGGCGCTCCTGGGGAAGAGCTGCTCCAGACAGCAGTCACCCTGGGTCCAGGGGTCCAGCGCGGAGCCCTGCCGCCATCTCTCTGCCCGGCCCAGAGACCCTCTCTCCTCCAGGTCCATCTGCCTCCAGCCAGGGAAGCCATGCCCGCCCCGCGGACCATCTGCAGCCTGCTGCTGCTCAGCGTGCTCTGGATGGACTTGGCCATGGCGGGCTCCAGCTTTCTGAGCCCCGAACATCAGAAACTGCAGGTGAGATGCCACCCCAGGAGCCCTGCGTCCTAAATGCCCCGAGCCGTGTGAGCTGGGCAGTGGCTTGCCCTGAGCTTCAGCTTTCTCCCTAACCCCAAAGGAGGGCTCTGGGTCTGACCCAGTGAGTCCACACCTCACCCTGCTTCTCGGAGGAGAGGGGAGATTCAGGGCCTAAGGGGAGCACCTCCTCTTTCCTGCAGAGAAAGGAACCTAAGAAGCCATCAGGCAGACTGAAGCCCCGGGCCCTGGAAGGCCAGTTTGACCCGGATGTGGGAAGTCAGGCGGAAGGTGCAGAGGACGAGCTGGAAATCCGGGTGGGTCCCTCTGCAGTAGGAGGGGAGGGTGGGGAGGGCAGAGGAGGGCGGCCACCCACAGACACTCAAGGGACATCAAACGGCAGGACAACAGCGACTCCACACCCCTGGCTCTGCTAGCTCTTTGCCATCAACAGGCAAATGTCTAAGGAAACTTGCTGCAACAGGATGAGCCCCAGCAGAGGGGAGGGGGCATGCCAGCAAGTATTCACAGACACTCAGGAAGGAGGAGCTGCTCACAGGCTGCAGGTGTCTCCCCGCAGAAAACCTTCCGATGGGCTCAGGGCCCTCTCAGACCTGACCTTACCCTATCTTGGCAGGGCAGCACCCTGGATGGGTGAACCCCACCTGCAGGCCAGGATGGAGCCCGGCAGGCTCGCTTGGGCTCAGGAATCCTGCACGGGGTGAGGGCACTGTTGGGAGAGAATGGGAGGACCAGGAGAGACAGGGCATGAAGGCGTTTTAAGGGCCCCCGCCACATGGCCTTCCTGGCTGGCCGCAGTCCCGGGAAAGGACTGACAAGGGTTTAGGTGGAGATGGGCATCTCCGTGCAGGGTGACCAGTGTCCCCCGAGGTGCCCGGCCACCACCGAGCTGCCGCACCCCCTCGGCCTCATTTTCCACGGCTCCGCCCTCCTGCACACGAGCGTACTCAGTGGCTTCAGTCGTGTCCGACTGTGTGACCCTATGGAGTGTAGCCCACCAGGCTCCCCTGCCCACGGGATTCTCCAGGCAAGAATACTGGAGTGGGTTGCCATGCCCTCCTCCAGGGATCTTCCCGACCCAGGGATCGAACCTGGGGCTCTTACATCACCTGCATTGCCAGGTGGGTTCTTTACCACTAGCACCACCTGGGAAGCCCTTCTGCCCTCCTGCTTGGCATTGAATCTCTACAGCCACTGGTGAGGTCAGTACGGCTGCAACAGGATGAGCAGCCTCATTTAGAGATGAGGAACAGAGTTTCAGCCAGGGCAACCTGCTGGCCTAAGGGGCCACTGCCTGCAGGTGCCGAGGTGGGACCCACAGTCTCAGGGGCTCGGGTCCCCAAGCCGTCGGTCTCCATCGCCAGTCTAGCAGAGAGAGCAAGTGCCCGGGAAATCTCCTCTGCCCACCTCTGCTCCCATCAGAGGTCAAATCCCCAGCCCCCAGCCCCTGACTCTCGCCAGGCGCCTCCTCCACCATGTGTGAGACCCCACCCGTCATGTTCCTACTTGATGACAGCCTGCAGATTCTTAGATTAAAACCAGGAAACTTTCCTGATGAGACTGCCAGGCCCAGTGGGGCAAGGGAAGCCCTGGGACCGCTCAGACGGGGCAGAAGTCTTGGCTGGGACTTTCCAGTTTCCATAGAGGCAACAGCAGGCCCTGCCCTAGCCGGAACCAGGAGTGTCTGATGTCCAGAGGTGGGGGGGGCCCACCAGATGTGGGGGAAGCCTGAGACACAGGCCGCACAGTGTGGGCTGTGCGCCCCAAAGCCTCCAGTCCTGGAGTCCCGCCTCAGGCATCGCAGGCCCCTCCACTCCCTCCAAACGTTTTCCTAAAATGGAATCTCAGAGCAGAAGGCTTTATAGACCAAGTGCTGTCCCATCCTACCCGTCACCCATGGACCAGTTAGACACTGGGCCAAGGGGGCCACTTCCAGCCCCTCGAAGCCGCGCTCTCCCGTCCGACAGCTGCCTCACCTCCTGGCAGCTGCCCCTTGCCCAGCTCCAGGGTGCAGACCAGCCCGGCAGGTCCCCAGCTCAGTGTCCACGGAGCCCCAGAGTCTCCTGGGGTCACCCGACCACTCGCATTGGCCATGGGGCTGGAGAGGAAATGAATATTTACTGAAGGGAGAGAACAGAGGGGCCTCAGTTCCCCCCAAATCAATTACGTCATCTCCACAGCTCCACCTTCACGGTGGAGGCAAGAAGGGGAGGCAAATTTTAAAAGAGGAAACCATATTTTATGCATTGTTTTAACAACACCTCGGAGCATCCCTGCTTACCTGTGAAATGCGAGGCAGAGCGAAAGGCGCTCAGCCCGGGGCTGAGCAGGGTGAGGGCTGCGCCCCTGCCGAGGGCAGGAGGACCAGGGGCTCCCTTTCGGCCCCAAGATCCCTTCGTGGACTTACCCAGGAGCTCTGTCACCAACACGGCCAGGAACTGGATGAGCGGAGGCGAACATGATCTGTGCTCCCCTGGAGAGAAACGATGCGGCCGCAGAGTTCCTTCCTGGTTGCCCAAATCTTTGAGCTTCAGCAAGTCATCTCATAGGCTGCCGAGAAGCTAGGAGACGTGGGGGTGATCCGCCTGTAGAAGGGAAGAGACAGAGGCACAGAAAGAACAGCCTTGGCTCAGAGCATCGTTCAAGGAAGAGGTCAACATCCTATCTGGTCCAACACAGAGCAAGGAAGGGCCAGTGCAGTCGAGAGGAAGAGCTCCTGGGAAGGGAGGGAGGCAGGTGCAGAGACTGTCCCCGGGGCCGGTGCTGTGTCCACCAGGGAGAGCCCGGATCCCACATCATGCTGCCAGCTGTAACTCCATCACTGGCCATTCTGTCTGACGTCTTCCACAGCTGAAAGGTGGGGGGATGCCTGATCTAGGGGACCCCACAGCTTTTATCAGTAACCTCCTCAGTCAGGTAAAGAGGGTACAAGGTGAGCCTCTTAAGGATCGTGGAGTGGTAAGATCAGGCCCGGGACGGACGGTGAACTGGCTAAGCCACCCCTCGGGGCCTGTTGGACCCCAGGCTCTTCCCTCTTCCCCTCCTGAGAGCCCAGGGCCTCTTCTGGGGGGAGGGGGCAGGGAGCAGGGGTAGGAGGCTGGGGGTGACCTCTGACAATTCCTGGGTTCCTCCTAGTTCAATGCCCCCTTTAACATTGGGATCAAGCTGTCAGGGGCTCAGTCCCTCCAGCACGGCCAGACTCTGGGGAAGTTTCTTCAGGACATCCTTTGGGAAGAAGCCGAAGGTAAGTCCTTGCCCAGCTCAGCTCAATTCCAAGCTTCACCTGAGTCCCAGTGTGAGCCTGCCTATGAGTAACAAAACAGAGGTTTCATTCCCCACCCTGCCTCTCAAAAGAGCTTCCAATTCCTCTTTCCCAAAGAGTCATCACTCAGTACCCGTGGGGGATTGGGTCCAGGGCCCCAGCTTTTAGGAGACAGGCCAAAGTCACACGGTCCAACTCTGGGGCCACTCCTCTCGCCATTACAACACATCTCCTCCATCCCTCTGTGGAAGGAAAGCCAAATTGGATGGCAACAGAAGGACAGCGGACACAGTAGAGGTTATTTTGGTGGTTTTTCTTTTTTTGGCTGCACTGTAAGGCATGGGGATCTCAAGTTCTCCAACCAGGGGTCAAACCCGTGCTCTCTGCAGTGGAAGCATGGAGTCTTAACCAGTGGACCGCCAGGGAAGTCCCAGACACAGCTTTTTGACTTGACCTCTTGCATTTCAGAAACCCTGGCTGACGAGTGACCGGCCCTGGGACCAACCACCTGTCCGTTCTCCCGCCCTCAGAAGCTCTCACCTGGCTTCCGGGACACTTCCGAGACCACCTGCAGCTCTGAGGGGTACTAGCCTAGGAGGTGAATAAATGCTCAAACGGATGCAAAGGTTCAAAATGTTTATTTCACCAAAGACGAAAATTTCACATTTCAATGAAAAACAGCGTGCCCCCACAATTCCTGGTCTATGGTCAATAGAAAGAGAGGCGAAGGACGAGGAAGAGCATATAGCAAGGAGGTGGGAATGCTTAGAAAACCAAACCAGATCCACTCCCACAAGCAGGTACGGCTGCTGGGGGATTGTAGGAGCAGAGGTGGAGGGGACAGCGGAAGGGGGAAGGAGGGGCAAGATGGAGGAAAAGATGACGACACAGTTCCTTTAAACAGCAGAGCTTCCCGGGGCAAAGCTGCAACGGGGGCTTCTTATTAACAACCAGCAAGGGCTGTGTGAGCAGGGAGCCTTCCGGGGACACCGTCAGAGCCAATGTCCCTGAACTGACATTTGCGGGCGGACAGGACGCTGGGAAAGGGAAAGCCTGACTTTGAGGCTGGACGTAAGTGGGCCACTGACAGTGGTGACGGCCACTGCTGGACCTGGCTGACCTAACCGCTCCCTCCTCCTCACCCAACGCGCAGCGGACGCCACCTCCTGTGGCTGAGACTGACCCCTGCCTCGGTCCCTTCGTTGATCTGGGACACGAGGTTGATGTCCAGACACACTTGCAACCCCAGCTCATGGCTGAATGAGCCTTGATCATTAAGCACCACAACTTAATTCCAGCGAAGACCCAGTCTTCCTGGAAGGGATGTCACTTAGCACTCACTTGCACTTTGGTGCGAACATGTGCGCTGACTGTGGCGATGGGTGGGCGATGACGGGGGAGGAGCACCACCCAGCCACCCACTGGACATGTGCACACCCATCACCAACATGCAGGACGGCCCTCTGTGGAGCCAGGGCAACAGCCACACTCGGGAGAAACCTTGGTCACAGAGGACTCCCTCTAGGAGCCAAGTACCTTCTCCAGTGAAGTTCTGGCCACCCAGCAATCAAGCATGCGTGCCTGCTAAGTCACTTCAGTCCTGTCTGACTCACTGCAACCCTATGGCCTGTAGCCCACCAGGCTCCTCTGTCCGTGGGATTCTCCAGGCAAGAATACTAGAGTAGGTTGCCATGCCTGACTCCATGGGATTTTCCCGACCCAGGGATCGAACCCGCCTCTCTTACGTCTTCTGCACTGGCAGGTGAGTTCTTTACCACTAGCACCACCAGGGAAGCCCCCAGGCACTCAAGACAAAGCACAAAGCCACTCTTGGTGGACACCCAGAACCCATACCACCATCCCTCAGCGAAGAACCACTTGTGGTCTGAGGAACATCACTATGGTCAGAAAGCCTCTTAGAGTCTGGGCCCCACCCCTGCCCTAGGACAGATAAGGATCTGCTTTCTAACAAGACCCCCAGGTCCATATAAAGTGGTTTAGAGGCCACAGGGTTCTATTCACCAGCAGAGCCCAGTCCCACACCTGGCTTGGAGCAAGTGTTGACTCTCCTGTGACAAGAAAATGCAGGCCTGGCCAGCAGACCTCAGCAAAACTGAGCACACAGGAAAGAGCTGTCCTGCCTCCTCTTTCATTTACCTCCCCCACCGGCCTTCTAAGCCTCAGCTCTGATGTCAATGCCAGGCCTGTCTATCGGACGGACAACACATATACTTCTCCATCTCTCGGGGCACCCCACACTGACGATCTGACCGCCCAGTAACTTAGCTCAATGAGCCCTTGCTTCTGAGAGCATCTGCTTCTAAGTGGTGATCACAGTTTGAAAAGCTTTGTCCCCTCAAGAGGAATCTAAGGTACTGGAAAGCAGGTGAACGGCTTGGGTTGGGGGAGGCAGGGAGGAAGCTGAAGCCTCCAGCCCCTCACTCTGATGTGGAGACCAACACGCGGGCCTGGGGCTGAGTCACATCCCAGCCCTAAAGTTGAGCAGAGGTGCCACCCTAGCCCACCGCCCTCTTCTCAACACCCAGAGGAGGACCCAAGGCCTGAACATGTTCAAAGGGCCCAAGAAACCTGCTCCTGACCTGATGGACAAGCAGCCAGATGGGGCTCAGGGGAGGACGGGTGTCAGGCCCCAGGGAACACTGGTCACTGGCTGCCCCCTCCTCAGAGACAAGGCCTACTCCTTCCTCAAGGGCCACACCAGCCTTCTCTCCCACTCGCCCAGGTCATTCACCCCACACACAGATGATAAGCACCCGCTCTGCCCTGGGTGCTCTCACTGGCCCAGGAAGCGCGGTGGGCTGGAAAGCTACAGGCTTCAGACTTGAACGTGAACACCAGCTGCTGGATCCACCCACAACACTGAACTGTGCAGGCTCTTCCCACGTGCAATGCCCACCTCCACTCTCCTCTTTCACTTTCATCATGAGGGTCTTTAGTTCCTCTTCACTTTCTGCCATAACGGTGGCGTCATCTGCATATCTGAGATTATTGATATTTCTCCCGGCAATCTTGAGTCCAGCTTGTGCTTCCTCCAGCCCAGCGTTTCTCATGATGTACTCTGTGTATAAGTTAAATAAGCCTAATAAGAGACTATTATGAACAACTATATGGCAATAAAATGGATAACCTGGAAGAAATGAACAGATTCTTTAAAAAGTTCAATCTTCCAAGACTGAACCAAGAAGAAATAGAAATTATGAACAACCCAATTACAAGCACTGAAATTGAAGCTGCGATCAAAAATCTCCCAAAACACAAAAGCCCAGGACCAGATGGCTTCACAGGAGAATTCTATCAAACATTTAGAGAAGAGCTAATGACTATCCTTCTAAAACTCTTTCAAAAAATTGCAGAGGAAGAAACACGTCCTAATTCATTCTACGAGGCCACCATCATCCTGATACCAAAACCAGACAAAGACAACACAAAAAAAGAAAACTACAGGCCAATATCACTGATGAACACAGATGCAAAAATCCTCAACAAAATTTTAGCAAACAGGATTCAGCAATACATCAAAAAGCTCATACACTATGATCAAGTTGGTATATTCCAGGGAAGCAAGGATTCTTCAATACACACAAATCAATCAATGTGATACACCATGTTAACAAATTGAAACATAAAAACCATACGATAATCTCAATAGATGCAGAAAAAGCCTTTGACAAAATTCAGCAACCATTTAAGACTAAATGTCTTCAAAAAATGGGCACAGAAGGAACCTACCTCAACATAGTAAAGGCCATATATGATAAGCCCACAGGAGACATTATTCTCAATGGTGAAAAAATGAAAGCATTCCCCCTACGATCAGGAACAAGACAAGGGTGTCCACTCTCACCACTATTGTTCAACATAGTTCTGGAAGTCCAAGCTACAGCAATCAGAGAAGAAAAAGAAATACAAGGAATCCAGATCAGAAAAGAGAAAGTAAAGCTCTCACTGTTTGCAGATGACACGAAACTGTACATAGAAAACCCTAAAGATGGTATCAGAAAACTACTAGAGCTAATCAGTGAAGTTAGCAAAGTTGCAGGATACAAAATCAATACGCAGAAATCACTTGCGTTTCTATATACTAACAATGAAGAATGAGAAAGAGGAATTAAGGAGTCAATCCCATTCACCATTGCAACAAAAAAGAATTAAATATCTAGAAATAAACTTACATAAGGAGACAAAAGAATTGTATACAGAAAATTATAAAACACTAATGGAATAAATCAAAGATGACATAAACAGATGGAGAGATATTCCATGTTCCTGGGTAAGAAGAATCAATATTGTGAAAATGACTATACTACCAAATGCAATATACAGATTCAGTGCAATCCCTATCAAATTACCAAAGGCATTTTTCACAGAACTAAAACAGAAAGTTTCACAATTGATATGGAAACACAGAAGACCCCGAATAGCCAAAGTAGTCTTGAGAAAGAAGAATGGAGCTGGAGGAATCAACCTTCCTGACTTCAGATTATACTACAAAGCTACAGTCTTCAAGACAGTATGGTACTGGCACAAAAACAGAAATATAGATCAATGGAACAAGACAGAAAGCCCAGAAATAAGCCCATGCACCGATGGGTACCTTATTTTTAACAAAGGAGGCAAGAATATAAAGTAGGGCAAAGACAGCCTCTTCAATAAATGGGAAACTGGGAAAACTGGACAGCTACATGTAAAAGAATGAAATTTGGACACTTCCTAACACTATACAGAAAGATTAACTCAAAATGGACTAAACACCTAAATGTAAGACCAGAAACTGTAAAACTCTTAGAGGAAAACATAGGCAGAACACTCAGTGACATAAATCAAAGCAAGATCCTCCTAGAGAAACGGAAATAAAAACAGAAGTAAACAAGTGGGACCTGACTAAACTTAAAAGCTTCTGCACAGCAAAGGAAACACTAAGCAAGCTGAAAAGACTACCCTCAGAATGTTGTCTGGAGAAAATAATAGCAAATGAAACAACTGACAAAGGATTACTTTCTGAAATCTACAAGCAGCTCATACAACTCAATACCAGAAAAACCCAATCAAAAAGTGAGAAAAAGACCTAAACAGACATTTCTCCAAAGAAGACATACAGATGGCTAACAAACACATGAAAAGATGCTCAACATTGCTCAATACGAGAAACGCAAATCAAAACTACAATGAGATATCACCTCATACCGGTCCAAATGGCCATCATCAAAAAGTCTACAAATAATAAATGCTGGAGAGGGTGTGGAGAAAAGGGAACTCTCTTGCACTGTTGGTGGGAATGTAAATTGATAGAGCCACTATAGAAGACGGTATAGATATTCCTTAAAGAACTAGGAATAAAACCACCATATGACCCAGCAATCCCACTCCTAGGCATACACCCTGAGGAAACCAAAATTGAAAAAGACACATGTATCCCATTGCTCACTGCAGCACTATTTACAACAGCTAGAACATGGAAGCAACCTAGATGTCCACTGACGAATGGACATAGAAGTTCTGGTACATATACACAATGCAGTATTACTCGGCCATAAAAAGGAACACATTTGAGTCACTTCTAATGAGGTGGATGAACCTAGGGCCTCTTATACAGAGTGAGGTAAGTCAGAAAGAAAAAGATAAATATTGTATTCAACACCTATATACGGAATCTAACAAAATGGTACTGAAGAATTTATTTTCAGGGCAGCAATGGAGAAACAAACATGGAGAACAGACTTAGACATGGGGAGAGGGGAGGAGAGGGTGAGATGTATGGAAAGAGTAACATGGAAACTTATATTACCATATGTAAAATAGACAGCCAACGGGAATTTGCTGTATGGCTCCGGAAACTCAAACAAGGAGCTCCGTATCAGCCTAGAGGGTTGGGATGGGGAGGGAGATGGGAGGTTCAAAAGGGAGGGGATATATGTATACCTATGGCTCATCCACGTTGAGGTTTGACAGAAAACAACAAAATTCTGTAAAGCAACTATCCTTCAATTAAAAAATAAATTAACTGAAAACAAAACAAAGATGAAAATGCTTGCATTACTAACTGCTTGCACTAGAGCTTGATTACTGCTGGTCCCAAACTTAACACAGAGAGAAGGATGTGAAACCTCAGAAAGGCCGAGAGCAGATTTCCACAGATGAAGAGGCTGTCTCTGCGTCAGGTGGATGCAGCTGCCGTGTGTTTGGCTGCAAGTGAGTGAAGAACGTACTAGAAATACACAAACCAACAACTGTGCGTCCAAGAGGAGCCCGCCACAGATTTCAAATGTGCTCGCTGTTCCTGGAACAGAGCCTTCCTTCTGGCGCGTTCACTTCTGGCTTGAGCACTTGTGTCCAAGGATACCTTAGGGCAGCACTGGAAGATGGGAGGAAATTCTGTTTCACGGCTTGCAGTCAGTTTGCCCAGAGGCATCAGAGCTCTCAGTCCAAAGCCCAGAGAACAACTGAGTCATCAACGACACCCTTGGGCACTCAATTTTTCTTCTTCCTATTGCACTGCTCTGGAACAAAGAGAGTCTCTATTTTTCACGGCCAAGAAGCACAAGTATATCTGGGTGTTCCCAGGCAGTAAATTGAGAGTTAATGCTCAAAGGCAGCAGAACTTTCTTTTTAAAACAAAATTTATTTACTTGGCTGCACTGGGTCTTTGTTGCAACGCATGGTATCTTCATCATGTCAAGCAGGATCTTTCGCTGCACTGCACAGACTCTCCTCGGTCGTGGTGAGCACGCTCCAAAGCACGCGGGGTCAGCAGTTCCAGCACATGGGCTCAGGAGTTGTGGCACGTGGGCTTAGTTGCTCTGCGGCATGTGGGACCTTAGATCCCAGACCAAGGATCGAACCCGGGCCTCCTGCAACAGGAACATGGAGTCTTAGCCACTGGACCACTAGGAAAGTCCAGCGGCAGAACTTTGAAGAAGGGACCAGAAATGCTTGTTTCCTGTGCTAAGGCACATACATATTCAAGAATGCCTCCAGACCTTTGGATTCTTGAGCTAGTCAATGACTAAACCATCGGTAACACTCTGAAAGATACACAAACGTGGAGGCCATGGGAGGTCCATCACTTCATTTTCAGAAAGGGGTGGTCAAGGCGAGGGGGCAGACATACAGAGGCATTCCGGCAGCACAGCAAAAACAATCCAGTCAGCCACACGACAACTAGATGAGAAGCGACGCCAACCAGCTTTCACACCCACACAGGCCACGTTGCACTGTGTAACAGGAACGAGGAGCCTAAACCTGGAGACACAAGTCTGCGGCCTTGTGTGCTTCACTCTGCGGGAAGCCTGCAAGGGCACAGAGACCTCCACTGAAGCGCCACTCTTCATCCTGGCATGCAGGCCCAGGTGGGCTGCAGTCCTGGGGGATCTGTGAGCGGGAGCATCTTCCCTGAGGTCCTCTTGCTCAAGCAGGCTTTCCTTGGGTCCCCCAATCCATCAGGAGCTCCCTTGGCCAGGATGTGCCCTGGACGATGAGCGCCCGTTGGCCCCACTGAATCGATAGCAGTGGAACCACTGAGGCCAGTGGCTGAGGTCCTTCTGCCAGTGCTGACTGGGAGCTGACATGGTAACGCTGAGGATCAGACCGAAGGGTCATCCAGGGAAACGAGGGGCTCCTTCTCCACCTGAGTGGTCTCCGGCAAATGTCCCCCAGAGGAGAGTTCCACCGGAGAGGTGTGTTTAGAGTGGAGAAACCAGGAACCACGCTACGCGCCCCCATGCACTTAGCTGAGAAGGGCTGTGACTCTATCCACAGACCACTCACGCCACCAGCTGCAGAGATGCCACTGGCAGGTGAGCTTGCCATATCCTTACGTCCTCCCCTCTTCTTCCGGGGCCCTGGAGCCCCGCGGCTGAGAAGCCAGCGTGCACCCCTCGCCCACCCCCCAACCCCGCCAGCCTGAAAGGGGAGCATCCACTGAGGTCTCAGGAAGCACCCTGTCCGGTGGGCTCTCACACGCCCTCGAGGGGGACACACAGGCCGAGCTCACACGGCCTTCCTCTCATCAGGCTGCTGGTCGGGGAAGAGACGGGGACAAGGGTCAGACTCGAGGTCACTCAAGACACCTCGGGCTCACTGCTCACCCTCTGTTTACGTGCTCTCCATTTCAAACGCAGAGCCCAAGCCACTTTGTCTTGGACTTTAAAACCTATGTACTGTGACCTTCGTCGCCTTTTCTGGGAGACTCCTGATGGCACGTCTGGGCTTAGAGGCTGTAGAGGCGGCAGGCGTTCTCACGGAGGGTGGCCAGGGTGTGGCTGAGCGACAGGACCTTGACCCTGGCCATCTCGCGAACTGTGTGCAAGGCCAGGCCTGGGTGGGCGCACTGGTGGACGCTCCTGGGAACCTGGAAGACACCAAGCCTTCAGGACACCGCTACACCTTCCAGGCATGACCATCACACCCAACCCTCTCCCCGGCCCTCCCCTAGTGGGGCCTCTCTGACACTGTGTAGACACTCCTCTGTCTGCAGGTGCAGAGAGTCCCAGGCAGGGAAGCACCAGTGAGCAGGGTCCCACGCATCCCTGGATGACCCTCTATAGGGTGGGGCTCTGCACCACCTGGAACAGAGTAGCTATGCTTCAGTTTCTTGATCCCCCAGACTCTGACTCTGAAAAGCAACACAGAGACGGCGTCTACACAGCCGAGGTGTGGGGGCGGGGCACCTGAAAAGTACTGTGGCCTGGGTCCTGCCGGCCCCGCGCGGTGACCGCCCGCCTCCCACCCTCTCCCAGAGCCTCAGCTCAGCCTGAAGATGGCCCTACCTGTCGTGGCAGGAAATGGGGGGCATCGCTTTCCATGACGATCCTCTCCAGCGGGATCTCTCTCACAGCCTGCCAGCTCTCCTGGGCAGAGGAGCAGGTCAGGACGGCCGTGAACCCCACTGACATGTTGGAAAGATCTCCAGCAGGGGCTTGATGACCCGGTAGCTGCCGGTGAAGCAGTGCCTGCAGGAAGGACATTTCCAGGTCGGGGTTCCCTCCTAACCCGCTCTGCAGAGCCCCCGACTTCCTCCAGACCCATCACCTTGTTTATGGGACTGCCCGTGGGTAAATTCTCAGACACAGAAAGACCGCATCCCAGGGAAGGACTCATAGTCCACGCAGTCAGCGGCAGAGTGGACAACCCAAGTCCCTCTGGATCACAATGACAGCCGGGAAAGACCGCGTCCACGTGGTCAAGTGAACAAGAAGGAAATAGAAAGTTGAACACGGGGGGCTGGCCTACAGGTGAATTTTCTTCTCTGAACTGACCCGTCTGCACCCTTTGTACAACACACGTCAGCCCACAAGGGCTGAGTGCCTACGCCTCGTGTCTCTGATGGAGGCTCCTCTCAGAGGCGACACTCTCCTGGCCCAGGGACCCTGGAGGCAGGCGTCTAGTGGCCGGACAGCCCCACCCGCTTCGGCCACCTGTCATGACCCGGCCTGGGATACAGACTCCCTGTTTCCCCAGTTAACCCATCCTCATCCCTCTTGAAAGCACTAACTGGGCACCACTCCTGACCTTACTGTAGCCAGACACAGCCGAGGGCCCCTCCTCTGGCTCCCAGGACACCCGGTGTCCCCCTCAGCCCCACGTCCTCAGGACAGGGACCAGTGACCATCTCTCAAAGCTCCTCCAGGGCCCCTCCTCCAAGCCCAGCCCACAGCCCAGGCACACGATGAGGGGGTCGGCCACTTTACCAAGCTAAAGAACCCCTAGGCACCATTTTGTACATTGTCACCCTGCTTATTTAACTCATATGCAGAGTACATCATGAGAAACGCTGGGCTGGAGGAAGCACAGGCTGGAATCAAGATTGCCAGGAGAAGTATCAATAACCTCAGATGACACCATCCTTATGGCAGAAAGTGAAGAACTAAAGAGCCTCTTGATGAAAGTGAAAGAGGAGAGTGAAAAAGTTGGCTTAAAGCTTAACATTCAGAAAACGAAGATCATGGCATCTGGTCCCATCACACATGGCAAATAGATGGGGAAACAGTGCAAACAGTGGCTGACGTTATTTTGGGGGGCTCCAAAATCACTGCAGATGGTGATTGCAGGCATGAAATTAAAAGACACTTACTCCTTGGAAGGAAAGTTATGACCAACCTAGATAGCATATTAAAAAGCAGAGACATTACTTTGTCAACAAAGGTCTGTCTAGTCAAGGCTATGGTTTTTCCAGTAGTCATGTATGGATGTGAGAGTTGGACCATAAAGAAAGGTGAGTGCTGAAGAATTGATGCTTTTGAACTGTGGTGTTGGAGAAGACTCTTGAGAGTCCGTTGGACTGCAAGGAGATCCAACTAGTCCATCCTAAAGGAAATCAGTCCTGGGTGTTCATTGGAAGGAATGATACTGAAGCTGAAACTCCAATACTTTGGCTACCTGATGCAAAGAGCTGACTCATTTGAGAAGACACTGATGCTGGGAAAGATTGAGGGCAGGAGGAGAGGGGGACGACAGAGGATGAGATGGTTGGATGGCATCACCGACTCAATGGACCTGAGTCTGAGTGAACTCAGGGAGTTGGTGATGAACAGGGAGGCCTGGCGAGCTGCGGTTCATGGGGTCGCAAACAGTCGGACACCACTGAGCGACTGAACTGAACAGAAATACCATTTAGAGAAGACACATCCTAGACTTCAAGGGGGGAAAGGGGGAAAGATGAGCTTTATTCAATTCAAAGGAGACAAAATTTCTTTTCAAGTGCCCTGAAGGCAGCCTCTCCCAAGATCAACAGTTCTCATCTCTGAGAACCAAGCCCCCATTTCAGCCTGCTTCACGGCATGGCTACAAGTCCACGGGGTCACAAAGAGTCAGACACGACGGAGCAACTAACACTTTCCCTTTTTCACACTTTCATGGGATGGGGATCACAATGATTTAGGGTATCAGCTCAAACCAAATGAAGTTGTCATGTTTTTAGATTAAAAGAACTCAAATACCATAAAGTTCGTATGGATCAAGCTGATAGTTAATCTTGGGAAAAGATCTATATAAAGATGCGACATTATCGACGCTCTGCTAGCTCAGCTGCTTCTTCCCAGTAACATCCTAGACCGAGGAGCCTGTTCACTTCACTTGCCTGCTGAAGTTCTAGGCTCTCACCTGTGAATCTTGTAGTCTGGAGGCACCCATTTTTTCATCATCATCAGCAGATCACCCTCCGCATCTCAGCAGTGGATCGCCAAGGGCTTCCTTAGAGACACAGCCAGCTGCAGCTGCCTCTCGAAAACCTGGGAGGAGACAAGGGGGCAACGAGTGTGGGTCCCCGTCACCCTGGTTACCCCCAGAGCAGCCAGTGCACCGGGCAACCCCCATTGCATCCAATTCTTTGTTCTTAGACTTTATAATGCATGAAAATGAAAGTATCTCAGTCGTGTCTGACTCTTTGCGATCCCATGGTCTATAGAGTCCATGGAATTCTCCAGCCCAGAATACTGGAGTGAGGAGCCTTTCCCTTCTCCAGGGGATCTTTCCAGCCCAGGGATCGAAACCAGGTCTCCCACATTGCAGGCAGAACAATAACAGCTAACACTGGGCACTTCCTAGGTGGTGGTGGTGGGGATGCTGGTGCTGTAGTCACTAAGTCGTGTCCCACTCTTGTGACCCCATGAACTGTAGCCCACCAGGCTCCTCTGTCCATGGGATTCTCTAGGTAAGAATACTGGAATGGGTAGCCTTTCCCCACGTAGTCGTGTCCTACTCTTGCAACCCCATGGACTGTAGCCTGCCAGGCTTCTCTGTCCATGGGATTCTCCAGGCAAGAATACTGGAGTGGGTTGCCATTTCCTCCTTCAGGGGATCTTCCCAACCCAGGGATCAAACCCAGGTCTCCCACATTGCAGGTGGATTCTTTACCAGCTGAGCCACCAGGGACAGCCCTCCTAGGTGGTAGCAATATTATAGATGTATTATAACTGTGGTGTTGGAGAAGACTCTTGAGAGTCCCTTGGACTGCAAGGAGAGCCAACCAGTCCATTCTAAAGGAGATCAGTCCTGGGTGTTCTTTGGAAGGAATGATGCTAAAGCTGAAACTCCAATACTTTGGCCACCTCATGCAAAGTTGACTCATTGGAAAAGACTCTGATGCTGGGAGGGATTGAGGGCAGGAGGAGAAGGGGACGACGGAACATAAGATGGTTGGATGGCATCACCGACTCAATGGACATGGGTTTGGGTGAACTCCGGGAGTTGGTGATGGACAGGGAGGCCTGGCGTGCTGCGATTCATGCGGTCACAAAGAGTCAGACACGACTGAGCGACTGAACTGACTGATAACGTGCAATGCTCACGAGCACCTTAGGAGGGTTCCTACTCTTAGCCCATCCTGCAAAGAAACCGAGGCTCCAAACGAGGTCATGTAACTTGCCGCTGGTGAGCTCCAGCACCACAATTTAAACCTGAACCCAGGCTGTGCTCACAGCAACCACTAGGCAATGGGCATTTGGGGCTCCAGGGGCAGGGGGGCGCTCACCACTACACGCTGAGTGTCCTCCCCTTCGTGCCCCCTCCTCTACCCCCACTCCCAGGAGGTAATCCATCACCTTGCCCACCTTTTCCTACACACAACGCTGCCATACATACAGACATCTGCACAATGCCTGACTCTGGGAAGGTGCGTGAGTGTGTGGAAAGGATAGTACATGTATTTCCTCCAACTTGCTTTCCTAACCAAAATCAGATCTTCTTCTAGAGGATCTACAGGTATATTACATTTTAAAAAGTCCTAGTTACTTTAAAAATCTTCACTAGTAAAATATACAAGTTGCTAATAATTTTAATGAAAAAATAGGGCTAGAACTTATTCTTTCCTTTAACAAGATTAGTTTAGGGGAAAAAAGAACAAAACTACTAATTCATTTATAAACAAATAATGTCATCTTCAACTTAATGTTTCCATGAATTTTTTTTCAATTGTGGAATATAATTTGTGTTTGAATTACTACATCAAATAAAAAGATGCTTTGGGTAATTTGAGCTAGGTGGTGTTCACCTGACAAGACCTTCCGGTCCAACACTTACACTGCCTCTCCTCAGAACAGTGGCAATGAGCCGAGAGCAATGCTGATGTAACTCATGTTGAATCTGTGATTTCAACTAAGGGAAAGTGACCCTGGGAACCAAGAGCATAGACTGCTCGCCAAGTCTAGAGAAGCTAGATCCAGTATCTAGAGCTGGTGGGAAACCTCCCCCAACACATCTACCCTCCCTGGGCCCCTCCAGAGGCAGAAGGTAGCAAGGGATTCTAATTCCCACGTTTAATTTTTGCTTCTAAAAAATCTTTCCTTAAGTAATCAAACTAGTACAGCCTTGAGGTGGAATATAACATAGCTGTTAAAAAGCCTATTTTTCAAAGCATATTTAATGAAGCAGGAACACTTTCACAGTAGAAAAAAGGTTTGCGTCTACTACTTTCTCATTTTAATTTTCCTACTTTTCTAAAAAAACATGTAGAGACAGCCCACATGTTCCTGATTCTATCAAAGGTGTTTGAAAGACATGCCTCCAACTGTCCCTTGCAATTTTCCAACACACAGCAACATTAAAAATACGAATTTCAAAACAAATCTGAATTTCAAAACTGTTAAGAAGGAAGAATTGTTAGGGGACAGAAACTGTGGCTGGGCTGGAGACTTTGTCCTCCCTAGGAAGCCAGCTGAAAAAGCCCAGGAGTAAAGGAAGCTCACTGGGCAGGAAAGGTCTCATGATGGTCCCGGTCACCATCCTGATGGAACAGGAAATGATCTGTACACATCTGTGTACTTTTCAAATATTCTGCAACGGGCACACTAAGTTATAAAATATATTTTATATGTTATAAATAATTATATATATATGTTATAAAATATAAACTGTATTTTATAAAAAATATAAAATATATTGTTTAATTAATCAAACAAAATGTGCTGCTCCCCAAGAAGGAACGGAAGTTTTGCCACTGAGATCGTTAGCTGCGAGGGCCACTCAGGCCTGTCCCCATCTTCTTACACCATGAAGCTGAGAGGTAAGAAACAGCGTGTGAAGCACATGACCAATGGCAACCAGGGGGTCTGGATGAGAGCGACGACATCTTTAGAGATTCTAAATTTGTTAGTTCCCAAGGCAGAGAAACCCTGATGCTACAACAAGGAAATGAGGCACCAACACCGTAAGCAAGGCCCCCAAGGATGCCGGCGCCCTGTGGTGCACTGGGACGGGGCGGGGAGCACTTCTGGGAGAAAATCCGAGCCCTTCACCCCAAACGCCACGGCTTCGGGGTGCCTGAAGGCCTGCAGATTTCTTTCCTCTCATTGTAGCAGTGTGCCGGGAGCCAGCGTGAGGAATCCCACCCGTGACATGGTCATGCGGCAGAGATCTGATGGGCAAGGCGAGCCAAATCTCAGGGCTTCCCCCTGGTATTTCCTGAGCATGTACCCCCAAAAAAACAAAGTCTGCTGGCCTTTGTACTCTGCTTTTCCACTCTTCTGACACACTCTGAAAAAGTCAACTCAGGGCTTTAGTCTTCTGCATTTGAAAGGGTGTTTCAATCCAAAAACCCCTCTGATGGCTTTCTAGCCTGCCTACGGGACTCATACAGCTGCGCACGTGATTGTTTGAGGCCTCCCAACCATGGGAGGCACAGGAAGCTTAAAACATCCTAGGAATGTAGGGGCTTCCGAGGAGTCAAAATCATTAGAATAGGACTGATTAAAGGTTTCATTTGTTGAGCCAATACTTGCTGCCGTATTTTCATATCTTTTATTTGTAGAGATAGTTGGTATATAGAAAAACAGGTGGTAGCCCTGGCATTAGCAACACTAGATCTTTGAGTTCAGTACTTTCTGTTATAACCCACTGCAGCTTTGTTCTACAGGAATGTAACTTTACTTAGTACTTTGAGGGTGATGCAGAGTAAAGAAAAAACACTTCTAGGGAAAAGGAGTTTTCTGGTTGATGGACAATTATCCTGGAGGAGAGCCATAAAAATGTTAACAGGCCTCTTGGCCAGAAGATAATGTAAACCACCTGAGACCTTTTGTATACGGGAGGGTATGCAAAAAGAAAGCCTGGTCTCAATGAGGGTCAGGACTGCTGCCCCTGCATAACTCTGCATATTCCATTATTTCTTTATGTACAACTTGGGGTATATAAGGTGATTTTAAGAGTGGAGTTTTTGGAGTCTTGCACCGATGCTGGGCTTCCCCATGTCTTTCTTTTCTCCCCTTTTTTGGCTGAATTCCCATCTGGAGCGGGGAGGCTCACCATGTCTACTTACTTGCCCTGGCTGCTAAGATCCACGCGAAAGGGAGCCTAAGGCGGGGCACCCTTCGATATTCAAGTGGGCGCTGGTGGTCTAACGTATATGGTGCAAACCTCTCGTCTCGAGGTTTTATTGGTTTTCCCCGTAAACCAAATTAGTCAGCCTCCTTTTCTCCGTCTAAATTTCCTACTATACTATTTCTTCCTTAATCTAATATCTCTAAATAAATAAGTTTCTCCTCGCCGACGCCATCCCCGCTTCGAATTACCCTGGATCCACCGGGGCTGGACCTTGGCAGCAGTGGGCAAAATGGGGGAGACAGCCAAAGGCCCCCCACATCGGGTCCTCTTTTAGCAGGTCCCTCCAGAGGCCGTTGGTCAGTGTGCGAGGATCGTAGATGTTGGAGACGCAGCCCTGAAACTCCTCCAGGAAGGAGCTGCTGTAGATCTTCCTGAACCAACAAAGGTCCCCTGGAAGGACAGCCTGGCAAAGAGTGTGTCCAGGTGACTGTGGGAGTCGATGAAACCCTCCAGCCTGGGCGCCGTTGGCGCCCTGGCAGGTGGCTCGATGTGGCTCCACCACATGGCCACATGCCCTTCCAGAATGCTCTTTCCTCCTTCGCCCTTTAGTCTGCAGAAAACAAGAGACAGAAGGCTAATGTCCTTCCGTGTGGCGACAGCCTCCTGTGCACGCCACCTGCGGAGTGCACGCCACCTGCGGGACACACGCCCCGGCAGCATTTACAGCTGTGATGACGGCTTTGCATTCCTGCCTTAGTGCGCTCTGATGCCTGGTTTCCTCGTGATTCACAGAAAGCGAGCCAGCTTACAGCTAGGAACAGGGCTAGCGGCTTCAGGGAACAAACCTGTGAGTGTGGTGCCACGTGCCATCCCAGAGAGAGAGGCTGTGCCTGCACGCCCTTCCTGAAGAATCCCTCTTGGAAAAAAGCTGCTCACCAGAACACACAGGCAGGAGGAGAAAGGGGCAACAGAGGGTGAGACGGCTGGATGGTATCATGACTCAATGGACTTGAGTTTGAGCAGGCTCCAGGAGACAGTGAAGGTCAGGGAAGCCTGGCGGGCTGCAGTCCACAGGGTCGCAAAGAGTCGGACATGACTTAGCGACTGAACAAGAAGAAGAACACACGGTGCTGGGGAGGGGAGGGCATTTCAGAGAAAAGCAGCACCCAGCGCCCCAACAACACGTCTCTCGCACATTCAAAACACACTGCCACGCACCTGTAGCGGTGTTACGCTATGTTCACAAATTCTTTGACATCAGTCTCCACTGAAAGGCGGGCTTTGTGACCGCCTTCCCTTGAACCAAACTTGTATTATCACTGACAGTAGAGGAGGGACACTGCGGCTTCTGGGGCCAGGGCAGAGGCCTCACCGTTGCCCCCGGTTCTCTGCACTTGATCCTCTGAGGGCGGCCAACCACCATGTAACGTCCGAGTACCCACGACCACATGCTGGAGAGGGCACACCACTGCCTAGCGTGTCCAGCGGTGACTCAGCCCTGTGGATGGCCAGTCTTGCCGGAAGCTGGATGCAGCTCAGGTCGTGAAGTCCTTATTGCAAAATTCAGACTAAAACTGAAGAAAGTAGGGAAAACCACTAGACCATGCAGGTATGACCTAAATCAAATCCCTTATGATTACACAGTGGAAGTGACAAGCAGATTCAAGGGATTAGATCTGATAGACAGAGTGTCTGAAGAACTAAGGATGGAAGTTCAAGACACTGTTCAGGAGGCAGTGATCAGGACCATCCCCAAGAAAAAGAAACGCAAAAAGCAAAATGGCTGTCTGAGGAGGCCTTACAAATAGATGAGGAAAGAAGCAAAAGGCAAAGGAGAAAAGGAAAGATATACCCATCTGAATGCAGAGTTCCAAAGAATAGTAAGGAGAGATAAGAAAGCCCTCCTGGGCGATCAATGCAAAGAAATAGAAGAAAACAACAAAATGGGAAAGACTAGAGATCTCGTCAAGAAAATTAGAGATACCAAGGGAACATTTCATGCAAAGATGGGCTCGATAAAGGACAGAAACAGTATGGACCTAGCAGAAGCAGAAGCTATTAGGAAGAGGTGACAAGAATACACAGAAGAACTGTACAAAAAAGATCCTCATGACCCAGATAACCATGATGGTGTGATCACTTACCTAGAACCAGATATCTTGGAGTGTGAAGTCAAGTGGGCCTTAGGAAACATTACTACAAACAAAGCTAGTGGAAGTGATGGAATTCCAGCAGAGCTAATTCAAATCCATGATGCTGTGAAAGTGCTGCACTCAACATGCCAGCAAATTTGGAAAACTCAGCAGTTTTCATTCCAATCCCAAAGAAAGGCAGTGCTAAAGAATGTTCAAGCTACTGCACAAATGCACTCATCTCACACGCTAGCAAAGGAATGCTCAAAATTCTCCAAGCCAGGCTTCAACAGCATGTGAACCGAGAACTTTCAGATGTTCAAGCTGGACTTACAAAAGGCAGAGAAACCAGAGATCAAATTGCCAACATTCGCTGGATCACAGAAAAAGCAAGAGAGTTCCAGAAAAACATCGATTTCTGCTTTATTGACTATGCCAAAGCCTTTGACTGTGTGGATCACAATAAACTGTGGAAAATTCTGAGAGAGATGGGAATACCAGACCACCTGACCTGCCTCTTGAGAAATCTGTATGCAGGTCAGGAAGCAACAGTTAGAACTGGACATGGAACAACAGACTGGTTCCAAATAGGAAAAGGAGTATGTCAAGGCTGTATATTGTCACCCCGCTTATTTAACTTCTATGCAGAGTACATCATGAGAAACGCTGGACTGGAAGAAACACAAGCTGGAATCAAGATTGCCGGGAAAAATATCAATAACCTCAGATATGCAGATGATACCACCCTTATGGCAGAAAGCGAAGAGGAACTCAAAAGCGTCTTGATAAAAGTGAAAGAGGAGAGTGAAAAAGTTGGCTTAAAGCTCAACATTCAGAAAACAAAGATCATGGCATCTGGTCCCATCACTTCATAGCAAATAGAGGGGGAAAGAGCAGAAACAGTGGCAGACTTTATTTTTTTAGGCTCCAAAATCACTGCAGATGGTGACTGCAGCCATGAAATTAAGATGCTTACTCCTTGGAAGAAAAGTTATGACCAACCTAGATAGCACATTCAAAAGCAGAGATATTACCTTGCCGACTAAGGTCCGTCTAGTCAAGGCTATGGTTTTTCCAGTAGTCATGTATGGATGTGAGAGTTGGACTATGAAGAAGGCTGAGTGCTGAAGAATTGATGCTTTTGAACTGTGGTGTTGGAGAAGACTCTTGAGAGTCCCTTGGACTGCAAGGAGATCCAACCAGTCCATTCTGAAGGAGATCAGCCCTGGGATTTCTTTGGAAGGAATGATGCTAAAGCTGAAACTCCAGTACTTTGGCCACCTCATGCGAAGAGTCGACTCATTGGAAAAGACTCTGATGCTGGGAGGGATTGGGAGCAGGACGAGAAGGGGATGACAGAGAATGAGATGGCCGGATGGCATCACGGACTCGATGGACGTGAATCTGAGTGAACTCCGGGAGATGGTGATGAACAGGGAGGCCTGGAGTGCTGCGATTCATGGGGTCGCAAAGAGTCGGACACGACTGAGCGACTGAACTGATACATGTATGCATTCTCTCCCAGACTTCCATCCCATCTGGGCTGGCACATAACACTGAGTAGAGTTCCATGTGCTATACAACAGGTCTTTGTTGGTTATCCATTTTCAACTACACATCCGGACCAATACACAGAATGTGTGAAGGAGGTCACAGGTGATAGTAGTATTTGAAACGCACTGTGTCGTCTGTCTCTGTGGCAAGCCTAGAGTGAAAAGGACGTCTTCAAATCTTGCCCCTCAAACTTTAACATGCATACAAAGCATTCCAGCACGCAAAGAAGAAACTGTGAGTCTGCAGCCCTGGTGTCGGGCCCATGAACTGGCATCTTTAAAAAGCTTGTTCCTTGTGTGGATGCCGCTCCCCTAGCACCACTTTTAAGAGCACAGAGAAAGCAGACACGCCACACCTCAGCTCCTTCCACCAAACACCTAATTGCGCGACACCTACTGTTGGTTCCACTAAAGACCGCCATCCCGTCCTGAAGGATCCCACGTCTGGCAAGCGCCCTAAGGTTTACGGAACAAAGACTGTAACACTTGAGTCTCTATTTGGAAAATGACGCACATAGTCATTAACGCTATGACTACTGAGCCTCTACTGTGCGTCCACAAGAAGTCAAGGCAGGGATGTCTTTTTTTCAATTGCGTTTGGCTCTGCAGGGCCTTCGTTGTTGCATGGGCTTTCCACAGCTGTGGTGCGTGGGGGCTACTCTTCTCTGTGGGGCGCAGGCCCCTCATGGAGGTGGCCTCCCTTCTTGTGCTGCTGACTCGAGGGCCCATGGGCTTCAGCAGCTGTGGGGCACAGGCTCAGTACCCGCAGGCTGCAGGCTCTGGAGAGTGGGCTCAGTAGTTGTGGCACCTGGGCTGAGTTGCACTGAGGTATGTGGAATCTCCCCAGACCAGGGATTGAACCCACGTCCCCACATTAACAGGCGGATTCTCATCCACTGTGCCACCAGGGAAGTCCAAGGCAGGTTTTTTTCTGCGTCTGGAGAAACAATCCATAGTCAGGCCGTGAGGCCACCCAACCAGACTGGAAGGGGCCCCAGTGCATGCGGAAGGCCCATCCCTGCTCCCTTGTGGAGGGCAGGCACTTTGGGCCAGGGATTTAGAAAGTGAAAGTGAAAGTGAAGTTGCTCAGTCGTGTCCGACTCTTTGTGACCCCATAGACCTACCAGGCTCCTCTGTCCATGGGATTTTCCAGGCAATAGTACTGGAGTGGGTTGCCATTTCCTTCTCCAGGGGATCTTCCCAACCCAGGGCTCAAACCCACATTCTCCCACATTGTAGACAGACGCTTTACCGTCTGAGCCACCAGGGGAGTCCTGGATTAAGAAGCGCGCCCTAATCAACCTGTCTCTCAGGGGGCATCCTTGGCTTCCTCCAAGCTCATCACCTAGCCTTGAGGTCTCTCCCTGGACCCGCTAGTTGAGTTCGCCAGTGCTCTGGCGCCCTCTGGTGGACACCATCTATAACAACAACCCGCAGCCCTTCGGCTTGCCTCCATGCCTTTCGCCTGGCAACTAACTGCGCAGGTCTATCACAATCTTACCTTAAGATTTAATTTTTTATTCAGAAACATTGGACTAGACCAAAGGTCACTTGAAATGGACTATTTCTAATCACGGGCAGGAAAACTAAGTGACACGAGAGAAAGTGTACTTTTATGGTGGTTGAAGAGATGTGCTGTGCCGTCCGTCGCTGAGTCCTGTCTGACCCCGTGGACCGTAGCCTGCCAGGCTCCTCTGTCCATGGGTTCTCCAGGCAAGAATACTGGAGTGGGTTGCCATGCCCTCCTCCAGGGATCTTCCCAAACCAGGGGCCGCTGAAGAGACGGGGTGAGTACAATTACTTCAGTGATTAGTTCAACTCTCACTTTGATGGCAGGACACTGACCTGTGTTCATAATTTCTTAATGTTCCAGAAAGAAATATTTATAAGATCAATTGACACTGGAATCGCAGCTTTCTCTCTTTAAGACCTAGTGACTTTCCGTGAGTTTTATTCTCCCCTCAAGCACTGTTTTTGCAGAAGCACTAGTCCCGCAGTCATGCCAGACTCAGCAACATCTCCTCTGTCCATGGAATTCTCCAAGAAAGAAGAATACTGGAGTGGGTAGCCATTCCCTTCTCCAGGGGATCTTCCCAAACCAAGGCTCAAACTGGGGTCTCCTGCACTGAGGCAGATTCTTTACCGTCTGAGCCAACAAGGAAGCCATTTTGCAAAATGGAGATAAGAAAATCCACTTGCATAACTTTTAGAGTTAAATGAGATAAAATGTCAAGGATGGTATTGATCAATAGAATTTAATGAAAATATACACCCTTTCCTTTTTCTCCTTTCTCAAAGCAGGTGTTCATTCTTTGCAAACGTCATACTCTCTTTTCTCTCCAGGGACATCACAATTCCTGATACACAAGAAACAAAAAATATTTGTGGACTGATTCTCTCATTCATTATTCCAGCTGAGACATTCAACAGTTTCTATCCACGTTGGTGAAACAGCTTCTATTCTCCTCTGTGACTGTCCTCTTTTAACTACAGAGTCCTCTACAAAGATGCTAGTTGCCTGGGTATGGAATATTACTAGATTTTATTTTCTAATATTATCTTGTAGTTATTACTCTTATTGGCTCGTCCCATTTCTTTGTACCCTCCAATCTCAGTACAATGATTTAACAAATAATTAGATAAATAACCTTTTGATTAACATACTATTTAGTCATAATAGATCTCACAGAAAATGTCAATCTTTAGCTACAGTTGAGCAATGTTTTATCCTATGTTCTTTCAAGAGGTAAACAGCATAGTTTCTTAAAATGCATCTAAAAAACAGAAAATTCACTTTCTTGATTGCTTCACCGAAGTTCAGAATTTTTTGCTAAAACTACAAGGCCAGGGAGTGGAATGACAAAAAAATACACAATGTCACAGTCATGTTTTCATCTCTTTTGGATGAAACTAAATCACAGTTTGGTATTATTAATCTATATTGAATTTTATGCAGCTTACTTTACAGGCAAAAATTGTGAACATAACTCCTTTTCAATAGACACAAAATCTAATAGTAAACTACCCAAAGGGGTGGAAAATTTATATTGCTTCTTTTAACAGATGTAGTAATAAAACTATGACTTATGACAAGACTACACTGAGAAATTAAAAGAAATAAAACACTGGGAACCAATGAAAACAGCACTAAATACAGTCAGAAAAATAGAAAACATAACAACTTTATACTTCTGCAATCAAATATTTATTTATGTAGGGAATAAATCGGAGAAGGCAATGGCACCCCACTCCAGTGTTCTTGCCTGGAGAATCCCAGGGACTGGGGAGCCTGGTGGGCTGCTGTCTATGGGGTCACACAGAGTTGGACATGACTGAAGTGACTTAGCAGCAGGGAATAAATACTTCAGCAGAAAACTCTTAATTAAACAGAATAATGTTTCGTAAAATAAGTACATAGCAATAGTGCATCTAAGATGCACAAATAAGCATTTTAAATCAGGCTGATAGGTCTTGTCCAAACATAGGGACATAATTTTGCCATCTAAAAGCATTAGGGTTGTTGACAAAGATTTGACTCAAGTGGGATCAAAAGGAAACTTTCCCCTGGTGTCTAATTTATCAAATTCAAGTCATTAGGGTATTTATTTCAGAAGTAGATCTCATTCTATAAAGAATTTTTTAGAGAATGTCATTGTTTCTGCCTTTCATTAAGTTTAGGTATCAATATATCTGCAGTCCTAGGGATATAAACATAAAACATGTTGATATCCTATGGTTTGGGGCAGCTATTAATGTTTTTGTTTGAGAAGAACTGATTTATTTTCAAATTGATATGAAATCAAATAACTTTGTCTTGTTTCTATGTCTTTTTTTTTTAATGTCTTTTGTAAAGTTGAGTAAGGACAATGGAAGGCGCAGTTACATTGCAAGAATAGATATGACCATAAAGAATGACAAAAGCATTAGTTTAAGATGGATTCTTTTTAAAAATTGCATAGTAATAAAAAGAGACAGTGGAGGACAGGGGAGCCTGGCGTGCTGCAGTCCACAGGGTTGCAAAGAGCTGGACATGACTTAGCGACTGAACAAGAAGAAGAAATATATTGTAGGGCATGTATTACCATCCTTGTAAAAGCTTCGAGAAACTATGAAAGAGTAAATCTACATTTGTTAGCTAATGGTATGATACAGCCAAACATTTATCAAAATAAAAATGCATACACATACAAAATCTAGTCTTTATCATTAGCATGAAGAGAAACTATAGACCCCAAATGAAGTCCTGACGGTAACACTCCTAAAACAATAGCATTTTAAGTGCTATTACAAACCCATTTGATATCCACTGTAATTGCCACAGTGCTGATGGATATACTTTGTATTCAAACACATGTCACAAGTGCTACCACAGCGGTTTCAATGTAGTCAATACAGTTCAGCCTTAGTTAAGAACAAGTAATGGATGTTTCAAATTGCATGTTACCAGGAAAGAGGGGGAGAAAGTCAATTACAGCAAACATCAGCTCCTTAAAACAGCAAATCAAAGATTTATATTAAATCATGTTCCATCCCACTGAGATACAGGGCTCAAACCCAGGTCTCCTGCATTGCTGGCAGATTCTTTCCCATCTAAGCCATCAGGAAAGCCCCATGACATGTACAGCATACAATAATACAGGAAAACTTGATGGATCAACCACTCCTTTTTGTGGTCTCAGCTGGTTTCTACTGCTTAATTAGCTTGGAAAGAAGAATTGGGATGCGAAAAATGACTCAGAAGGGGAGGCTGAAATTCACTTTACAATAGTTAGTCTATGAAAAGGATTTAAAAAATACCACCATGCCATTATATTTTAGCTGAAGGGACAGGTAGTTACGTATGCCATTTTATTTCAATTGGTCAGACAAGTTCTACTCTTCCCTTTAATAACTTTGTCCTACAGGCAGGACTGACACCTTAAAATTCAACATGAGACACCTCATGCCATGAACTCAAGATGGCATTTTTCAGTGTATGGGTCACAGAATGATCCCTGGATGTTTGTTAAAAGCAAACATTCCTGTGCGCCAACCAAGTTCTCCCAAGTCAGAATCACAGTAATGAGCATTGTGACAAGCAGCGTGCAAATTCTGACATTCACACTTACTTAAAAACAATTGCCCGGGGAATTCTCTGGTTATCCAGTGGTTAAGAATCCTCCTTTCAATTCAGGGGACTTGAGTTCGATCCCTGGTCAGGGAACTCAGATCTCACACGCCACAGAGCAGCTAAGCCCGAGAGCCTCAACTACGGAGCCCAAAGATCCCACATGACACAAGGGAGATGGCACAGGCTCGATGCAGACAAGTAAACATTTAAACAAACAAACAAAGAGCTCTAAACTCTATCTCTATTCTGTGTACTATTTATTTACCTGCAGACAGCCTTTGGAATTCTTTCATCTGCCTATCCACACGAATTGTACTTTTTTCCTCTTAACACATTACTTGTGTAACTACTTTCTGTCTTTGTAGGAATCCTTTTCTGCAAAGCTGAAGGGCCAGGTCCTTCATCACTGACCACCGGTCTAGTGGCTAGGATCTGGTACTTTCAATCTCTGGCTAGGAACCCAAGCCCCACTCCAAGCCACTGCAGGCTAAGGCCACCTGAGATCACTTCCACTGTGGGGGGCACAGGTTTGGTTCCTGGTCAGGGAACAAACAAGCCATGACCCAGCCAAAAAAAAAAAAATCCTATATATAGGATAATCCTAACTATAGTTCTGCATTGAATTAGAAGTGTCAATATGTCACTAAGATAACTTAATGAGGTTATCTTTTACAAACTTCAGATATGTGTCCTAGCTCTGTCCACTGAAAAGGTCCCCAAACAAGGATCAAACTCTGGCACCAGACTGTCATCACTCAATACCATTTTCCATTAAGGGAACACTAGGCTCCTGGAGACATGACTGATTCCAGGACTGCAACTGGGTAAGAGGAGCCCGGAACAAACTGTCGCAACAGAAACAAAAAAACTACTGGAGACAGAGGATCATTCAAAACCCCAGAGCCAAAGAAGGGTGATTTTCATTAACATCAATCAGAATTTCCTGCAATGGATTAAAATACATCACGGATATTTAATTCTATAAGTTCACTGGAAGGGAAAAAAAATGTTTAATTTTGGAAGATGCTAGGTAACTAACACATTATTTTGACTATCAGAAAAAGAGGGTTAAAAAAAATCCAGCATTTAGTCCATACAGTTCGTTACCCAGATGAACTGTAATATAGCTAACTACTCCCTTTATGGAAATATTATAGCTCATCAGTGAAGGCTCAATGATAAATTAGAGTGTCATCATTTCATAACTTGCAGCAAGTTAGTACGATATAAGGAGGATTATCCTGGAGAAGGAAATGGCAGCTCACTCCTGTATCCTTGCCTGGAGAATGCCTCAGAGGGCTATAGTCCACGGGGTCGGGAAGAGTCGGACTAAGTGACTGAACACAGCAAGGAGGACATCCACGGCTGCTAACACATCCACGTGAAACGAGAGACGGCTGAGGGGAGGGCCCGCACACAGAACTACGGTGAAACGGACACCAATCAGACATGAATTCCATCAAGCTTACAGTCCCCACCTGGCAACTTCTAGAAAACACGGAGGAAAGGGGAACATGTTAAATGGCACCGAAGGGAAATAATCAGCAAAATCCACATTGTGGAAAACCATATACATTATACACTCTAGTTTTTCAACAGGTAAACAACACCAAGGGAAGACACACACAGAGCTCTATATTAAAAGAGATGACTTGAACTTGCCTTTCATGGGGTCTTCCTATTTCAGGAAGGCTTCCCAGGTGGTACAGTGATAAAGAACCTGCCTGCCAATGCAGGAGACCCAGGGTCGATCCCTGGGTCGGGAAGATCCCCTGGAGAAGGAGATGGCAACCCACTCCAGTACTCTTACCTGGAAAACCCATAGACAGAGAAGCCCCGAGGGCTACAGGCCAAGGGGTCGGAAGGAGTCAGCTGTGACTGATGGACTGAGTACAACACACATTTTGCCAGCTTCATTCCTCTAGTTCTCAAGACCAAAGCTATGGAAATGCCTTTAACTCTTCCCTTTCCTCCAAGGCAGCAAGCATCCAGTCAGTAACTCTGAGTACCCCTCATGCAACCCTTCACCGATGCTCTGGTCAAATGCCCCGGCCTCCCTTGCCTGCTTCCCACAGGAACCTCAAACAAGCCCCCACTTTCCACCCTCATACCCTGATGCCTACCTACCATGAACACAGGAGCCGGGCTGGGCCTTCTCAGATACACCGCTCAAGGTCTTCACGTGGCACCAGGTCTTGTCCACAATTCAAGTAGCCGAAGGCCGTCTAGTCTGGGCTCCTCCTCGCCACCCTGCTAATCTCCCCGTTGCTTCTTGGCCTCTGACCACACTGACCTCCCAGCGTTCCTCAAGCAGATCAGGTGGCCCCTCCTTGGAGGCTCACACTCGCTCTTTCTTGAGTCTAGACCCTTCTTTCCTCAGGTCTCCTAGCCCCTCCTTCCCCTGCAGATCTGAGCTCCGGAGCCAACCTTTCGCCGAGTCCCACCTTCACCGCAGCTGCTCTCAATCTACCGGCCCAGCTCTGCACGTGTAAATTATTTCTTAATATCAGTCTCCCTTCCGTAGAAGGAAAGAAAGCAGGGATTGTTTTTAATGCGAAATATGCACAGCGCTTAGAATGGTAACTTGCTCATAGTAGGGCTTCAAAAACAGTAGCTGAGTAGAAGCATGAATTAATAAAAATAAATAGCATACAAACACCTGATCTAGGACCCTCTTACAATCACTTTGGTTCAAGCTCTGCTGAGTCTATCCCGACAGACTCTGGACAGGGCCCTTCCTTCCTTAGAGCCAGAATTTCCCTTCGTCTCTTACAACACGCCTATCAGAATACCTTGCAGCTCGCTGTTCTTAAATCCATGAAACCACATTTAGTTATGGTGCCCCGGCAGTCATTTTCTATATGATAGTGATTTCCCCAGTTTTATCTTTGGCCTGATCAGAACTGCCTTTCGTTAGTTCCTCTGATACAGCAAGAAAAGCCTCAATATATTGTGGTAATTCAGACATGATTCTGAAGACAAACTGATGGTTATTTACATCCAGGCCAGCAGAAAAACCTTTACCTAAGGAAAAATTCATGAAATGAATTAGGGTGGATTAGGTAATCAATAAATCTGCCTCCGTAACAGGTCAGTTTCTTTTACTTTAGCCTTTGTTCTCTATTGCTTTTGCGACGTTAATCATTAAAGGGATGTTGCCTATAGCTTAAAATATATGCAACAGCTCCTCTCTGGGAACCCCTCCCCCGATGTGCCTGAAGATTAAACTACAATACCTTTATTCAGTCCACCTGGGAATGGCTGACAGCAAGAAGAAATTAACACACTCCCTCCTGGTGTCAGGCCTAAACCAGGACATCTTTGCAACCATTTTCACTGGTCTTACTTCGGCTCCTCAGCCCGCTTTTTCTTTGCTCGATAATAAAGAAAGAAATAAACAAATGCAGACCCCAGTAAGGGGCTTCTCTACAACTCTTGTCTGCCATCTGCTTGGACGTCTGGCTTTCTGTTTGTTTGTTTTTTAAATACTGCTATTTATTTATTTTTGGCTGTGCGGGGTCTCCGTCGCGGCTCGGCCTTTTCCCTAACTGCGGCAGGCAGGGGCTACTCTCTAGGCGGTGCTCGGGCTTCTCATCGCAGTGGTCTTTCTTGTCGAGCACGGGCTCTGGGGCCTGGGCTTCAATTGCGGCTCCCAGGCTCTAGGGCACAGGCTCAATAACTATGTCACACAGGCTTAGCTGCTCTGCGGCATGTGGGATCTTCCAGGACCAGGAATCAAATCCATGTCTGCAAGAGGCCAAGCGATAGATAAGAAGTGATTTACTACAACAGGACGCTTGTGAGGCTTACAGACAGGCGGGTGACAGGAGGAGTTTCCTTGTCCCTACACGTCGAGCCAGGACTGTCACTGCGCAATGGAAATGAGCGAAAAGGCAGTGGCACATGACTGAAAGGTGAATCGTCCCAGGTCTTAGTATATCACCTTTCCCTTATATTTTTGTTTTTAGTGTGTGCAGAGGAATCATTACTTTACTGAGCTCATGGGGCAGGACGTGGCTCTCGTGCCACAATTGTTTCATTGTTTTCGGGCATGTTTCATGCTGATGTTGCACAGTTTCGTTGCTAAACAAGCCTGCTTTCTTCAGTGATCAGTAACTTACAGGGGTCTCCCATACCTTTTTCTTTACTAGAATCCCCTAATGGAATCAACTATTTATTAATAATTACCTGGACTTCCCAAGTGGCGCTAGTGGTAAAGAACTCGCCTGCCAATGCAAGAGATGGAAGATACATGTGTTCGATCCCTGGGTCGGGAACATCTCCTGGAGAAGGAAAAGGCAACACACTCTGGTATTCTTGCCTGGGAAACTCCACGCACAGAGAAGTCTGGCAGGTTACAGTCCACGGGGTCGCAAGGTGTCAGACGCAAGCAAGCACGCCCACAAACGACGACAAAACAATGACCTCATCCCTTACTCTGTCCCTATCACTTCCTTCCTGCCTTCCTTTCTCTCTCTCTTTCTAAAAACTAATCCTTGAGTCTTGTCCTATAGCAGTGTTCCAGACCTTTCTTTCTTTAACTCATCATGGAAGTGCATTCTAACCTGACCCTCCTTTAAAGTATCATAACCCCCTTTTATTTTACACAAAATAATGTTCAGAAAGGCAAACATTAGGCAAGAGAAAAAAATGGTTACTATTATGGTCTCTGTCAATAAATTTTAAAACACGAACCAATTTTTTATTATTGATGAATATTTAGTTCCTGGTTTCTTCTTGGCCCTAAACTCTAGTTCCAACAATCTCACCCTGTGCGTTGTCTCTTTGTATCTGTTTTATAGCTGTTCATTCATTCATTCATTCAACAAATATTACTTTGTACCTACTATATGACTGATACAGATCTAGGCTCCAGGGAAACCACAGCAAAAAAAAAAGAAAATCATAAATTTTTGCAGTGTATATCTTTACATTCTAGTGGGGAAAAGAAAACAAGAGGACAGATAACAAGCAAAATTAAAATAAAATGTGTATTTAGCAAGTGATAATGGCGAGAAGAAAAACTAAACAACGGAAGGGAAGACCTAATTCCCTGACTAGGGATCAAGGCTGGGTCCCAACAGTGAAAGCACCAAGTCCTAACCACTGGACCACTAGGGAATTCCCTGTATTTTCAAACATAGAGGAAACCATAAAAGCCCTGAGCAAGTGACATTTGAATAAATTAGATGGTTATCCGGCAAGCCATGTGGATGTCGGGGGTAAGTAACCCAGAGAGAAGAAATGCAACTATTCTAATCTGGAATACTCCAGTTATCACTTGGGTACATAAGGAGGCCAGTGAGGGAGGAAGGAGAGAGGAGCAGAAGCTGAAGGCAGAGAGATAATGGGATATGACCTCACAGTGAGCCGGAAAGCCACTGGCACCAGAAGCTTTGGAGCAAGGTAGTTTGCTTTCACTTATTCTTTGACATACTATTTTTTGCTTCAGTCAAATTATGCTTCAGATGGGTTTGAAAACTAACGTGTGTGTGTATATATATACACATATATATTTTATATGTAGCTTTATAAAGATCTGAAACTGTTTAAAGTGTCATGGCATTCTAAAAGGTAATACATAAGCTCTATGTCAATAACATAAAACAATTACTATTGATGCATCTTGAAAATGTGTGTGTGTGTGTGTGTGTGTGTGTGTGTGTGTGTGTGTGATTCTGTTTGCCAAGAAAGAAAGAAGAAAGTGAAGTCGCTCAGTCGTGTCCAACTCTTTGCAACCCTATGGACTATAGCCTACCAGGCTCCTCCATCCATGGGATTTTCCAGGCAAGAGTACTGGAGTGGGTTGCCATTTAGGGATCAAACCCATGCTCCCCACATTGGTGCATTCAAAGTGTGGAGTCTTAACCACTGGACCGCCAGGGAAGCACCAAGAACCAAAAATTAATATCCCCCTTTAAAACAAGACTGTTATCAGGTAGGTACATCTTCAACAAATTTGTGGTCTATTAAAATACCATTCTATAAGAATACCAAAAAGGAAGCCTTGATGATGCACTGACTACTTTTGGACACTTTTCTTCTTTCCTTTATTAAGCTTCCTTAAAAGGGAGAGTGATGGGTTCAGGGGGCTGGCTTAATATCAATATATGGGAGTCAAGTGATATAAGGGTGCTGACTGAATCAATGGGGTCCCTGATTTGTGGTGACTGACTTAACAATAGGAGTTATGTGATCCACAGGGCCAGCTGGATCGGTGGGAGGGCCCCCCATCTTACAGGGGACGGCAGCCTTGCAGGTGAGAGAAGGTGGTGGGCTAGGGAAGCTGGTAATACACAGGCTTGGGTCTTCTCAGCTATTTGAATTCCCTAGGTCTGCCACAACAAACTGGCACAAACCAGGTGGCTTAACACAACCAATTCACATTCTCTCACAGTTCTGGAGACTAGAAGTCTAAAATCCAGGTGCTGGCAAGGCTCACGCCTCCAGAGTACAAACTGTTCTATGCCTCTTTTACCTTGTGGTGTTGCTGGCAACCCTTGTGTTTCTCTGCTTGTAGATACAGTGTTCCAATCTCTGCCTTTGTGGTCACAGGGCATTGTGCCCTGTGTCTTCCTCTTCTCTAAAGACACTAGTCAGATTAGAGCCCATCCTAATGACCTCATCTTAATTTGATTACAGTTGACCCATTTCCAAATATATTCACATTCACAGGAGCTGGGGATTAGGCATGAGACTCAAGAGATGTGGGTTGGATCCGTGGGTGCGGAAGATTCTCCTGGAGTAGGGAATGGCAACCCACTCCAGTATTCTGGGCTGGAGAATCCCATGGACAGAGGAGCCTGGCTGGAACAGCCTATGGGACCTCGAAGAGCTGGACACAATTGAGCAACTAAGCACATATATCTTTTCAAAATTAAATTAATTATTTTTGTCCCTGTCACATGGCATGCCAGTCTTAGTTTCCCAGCCAGGAATCAAGCCTGTGCCCCCCATGCTGTGGAAGCAGTCTTAACCACTAGACCGCCAGGAAATTCCCAACGACAGTTTGTTTTCAGAGAAACGTACTACTTCTTAAGGGAAAACATTTTAGCAGTATTTAAGTGTATGGGAAAGGGGAAGTAATGTCAATCCTGATTATCTCGGTGGGGTGATGATGGATAACATTTTCTTCTAATTATACTTTCTAAATTTCCTACAGTGTGCATGTAACCATCTGGGCCATCTGCCAGAAGCCCTAACCTCCCTCCTCAGCCCTCAACTCCAACTCCGCTTTCTTAGTGACCCTGCAGATCTCTAGCGCCCTCTGCCATTGCATCTCTCCATTTTGTGCTTCTAGGAGGTGCAGGTCAGTCTCCTGGGGGGTTTTGTTAAAAATGTAGATTCTGATGCAGTGGGTGTGGGGCAGGGCCTGGGATTCGGCATTTTAAACAATTCTTAGGGGAAACTGATGCTGGACCCCACCAAGTAACAGGGGTTGAAACTGCTGAGTCACGAAGAGTTGTTCTACAACAGCGACCACAGTCAGCCTTGGATATATCGGTCCCGGAGTGCTCGCGCGAAAGCCTAAACCTGACGCGGAAAATCGGCCACCGCCAGAAGACTGCGGCGGCCCCACCCCTCGAGGCCATCGCGGAGCCGCAATTGGCCATCCCACTCACGTGGTGCGGCGCTCACGTGAGGCCGCCGTCCAATCGTCGCGCCTCCGACCCAGCCGCTGGCTGACACCCCAGGAGGTGGCCGCGAGCGCCATGGCGGGAAGACCGCTGCCCGGAGGCGGCGGGGTGTGCGCCGCCGCCTACCCTAACACCTCTGCCGGATTCCCCCCGCACCTCCAGGCCGGCGCGATGCGGCGCCGCTTCTGGGGCGTGTTCAACTGCCTGTGCGCCGGCGCGTTCGGGGCCTTGGCCGCCGCCTCCGCCAAGCTGGCCTTCGGCAGAGAGGTCGAGCCGGGGGCGCTGCTGCGGTGGGCCGGCGGGAGGGGCCAGGCGGAGGAGGGGCGCGGCGGGGCTCCGGGGCGGGGCGGGGCTGGCGGCGCTGGGGCCGTCCGACCCCCGCGGGTCTGTTCTGGGGGGTGCGTTGGGGGGCCCATCCATAGCCGGGCGCTGCAGAACAGCGGGGGCAGAAGAGCATACTTCGACTCGGAATCACGCCCAGCCCTCGTCCAACGTAGGTGGTAAGAGACGTCGGGGACTGAGGCCTGTTCCCTTACCAGGGACCCCAAAAATCTGTCCTCCGACTGGGCTAGTTCACTCTCGGGGAAGACGCACACCTCCTCCACCCACTCTCTACCTCTCATTTTAAGCCCTTTGTGCCTGAGCATTTCTCTCCACGTGACTCTAAAGGTGAGAAGCCTGTTGCCCAACTCCGTCTTTAACGGGTGTTTTGACTGGTCAACCCACCTGCCAGGAAACTTGGGAATTTGGGATGTCCTATAAAAGGAAGACTGAGACAACCGTTCTGGATATTTCCCCAATGCTGAGAACTCTTGAACTGCCTCCCCACATCTGCTAAGGTGTCCTCTCCCATCTCAAGTCAGGCCAGCTTCTGCTTGGTAAAGAGTTTTCATTGCAGCCGCTGCAACTCAGGGTTAGTCCCCAACTGAGACAGTAGACAGGCTGGTTTTTTAGGTTTAAGCTTGTTAAGGGCTAATCCAGTGGGCACTGCCATGCTTGAGATTGGTATCCTGGCGTGTATAATTCTCATTGGACTGAGTGGTCCAAAGTAAGATGAGTGACCGTGAGCCATGAGGTTTTCTTGTTTTCTCAGTTGTGCAGCAGACCTTCATAAGCCTGTACATAAGTAGGCTGCCACTGGCACATAATGGTGCTTCTGTGTAAATTATACAGAGACACTCCTTCCTCAAGACACCATATATTCCGCTGCTGGAAAACTGTTAGGAGAAAGAAGAGGAGGTGTAGATGGGTGCCATCCCCAAGGGAAGGGGCTCTCTGAAGGCAGGTTAATAACTCAAAACCAAGTAAGGGGTCCGCATGTCCTTTGTGTTGGAGGCTTCTAAAGACCCTCTGTTCTCTCAGTAGTCTCCTGAAACGAATGAATGAAATCTGCATGTTCTCCAAGTGATGCCTGGGATCACTAGTGACACTCGAAGGTGTGGTTTCCCACGTTGTGTCCTAGTTCAGAGCATGGAGTCCCACTGCCTGGGGCTGAATCCTGGTGGCTCCCCCAAGCTGTGGCACTTCAGGCAGGTTCCTTAATGCCTCAGGTTCCTTATGTGTAAAATGAAGTTAAGGAATAAATAAAAATATACTTGTAACACTTAGCCCAGGGCCTGCTACCGAGTAAAAGCTCAAGAATGCCCGGTGGGACCGGGCTGAGTGGCTTATAGGCTGCTCAATTCCTGTGTTACCTGATTCTGGCATGTGAGGACTCTGCTCCTCATTTACTCAGACTGGGGGTAACTACTTGGCCCACTGAGACTGAACTTACCCCACCGCACTGGTCACTGTGGGGCCGTAACAGACTGGTGTTCAATAGAAGACAACTGGATGTGAATTAGCACTTCTGCCCAAGGTCACATGGCTACTACAATGGCCAAATAAATGTCTTCTCTGAGTTTGCTTCAGCTGTTAAATGAGCATGCTACCGGCTGAGGGTTAAGTAAGTCCTATGCAGGAAAGCTCAGGATCCCCAGGCTGCGGCGGCCTGGCTGCCAGCAGGGACCGTGACCCTGGGTGGCTGTAAGGGTGGCTGCTGGTCAAGCCTGTCCAGGGCTGACTGTGGCTGCAGTGACCCTTTCTCCTGCAGGTGAACGTGGGCTTCTGCGTCTTAGGCATTATTATGATGGCTACCACCAATTCTCTGATGTGGACGTTCTTTAGCCGGGGCCTCAGTTTGTCCATGTCTTCAGCCATTGCATCTGTCACGGTGACTTTTTCAAACATCCTCAACTCGGTGAGTAGCCTGAGTGTATGGTTCCTCTGTCCCAAACCTGGGTTCTGGGTGGGTTGTCCTTGGGCAACACGCTGCTTTCCCACCTAGGAGAAGGGACCGGAACCGAAGCAGAGGTTGGGCAGTATCTTGACTTCCTGTGGCTTCTCCTCCAACCTCAAACTTGGTGACCTTCTCAAGTTAGATGGTGAGGAAGTCCAGCTGTCAAAAGCCTACTTGTTTGCTGCTCCATAAGGATCTGTGAACTCAGGCAGCAGACATGGAGGGTGGAAGTTCTTCCCTCCTAGTGGGGCTGAGCCAGTCAGCGTGCAGTCCAAGCAGGGCAGGCGTGCTGGGCCAGCTGTGTGTAGGGCCTGGCTTCTGGCCTCTCTCGTCCCCTTTGCTGGTCCAGTGCCATGAGGAGGTACCCGCCCCACTTCTACAGATGAGACTTGTTGAAGATCACAGCTGGGTTTCAGGCCCAAGACTTCCAGCTCCAGACCTTTCTTCCTGCCCTGGGAGGCACTGGGCCACAGGGGAGTCAGGTGGTGCCCACCCACCCTGCAGGCACGTGTCCACCTGGCCTCACAGCTGTCTCTGTCCCACAGGCCTTCCTGGGTTTTGTGTTGTATGGAGAGTGCCAGGAGGTCTTGTGGTGGGGTGGAGTGTTCCTCATCCTCTGTGGACTCACCCTGATCCACAGGGAGCTCCCACCGCCCAGGAAGCCCCTTCCACACAAGCAGCGGTAGCACCAGCTGGCCAAGCAGACCCGCTGGAAAGACAGTCATGGTGGCTCAGGCTCGTGCTGGCACGTGGGGACCGCAGCTCAGGGCGATCTGGGTGCGCAGCCTTCCGACCCCGGGCCAGAGGAGGATGCTGCCCAGGGAAGTGGGCCCGTGACCAAGAAGCTTTGTGCGTGGACAGCTCCAGCTTCTGGCAGGGGAAGTACACCTCGGCAGTGTTCTGCCCGAAGCCGCCTCCTCCATCCGTCTGCGCTGTGGTGTTGATTCTCATGTTCTCTAGCCCACCCGGCAAGCCTGGGCAGGTGCAGGAGACCCTGGGGTTGGTCAGCTTCCTGTATGGACTTGAGACCACACTGTAACTGCAATCCTGTTGCCTAACGAAGGCCAGTCACGGGATTTTGGAATCGGGACTGGTTGGGCTTTTGGCTTCACATCGATGTTACCAGACCATCAGCCTCATGCTTCTGTATTAAAGCAAGAGAAGAAAAAATAGATTAATAAATGCTTGTTTTTGTAAGTTTAAACTGCCAAGTGTGTGATCTCGATTCTGTCCTGATTTTTTTCCTTTCCTCATTTTTTTTGGAGTAAGCAACTGGGGTGAGCTACAGTTCTCGGAGGGGAGTTGAAATCCCATCCTCAGTTCTAGGCCTGGGGCTTGGCTGCTCTCTGCCTGCCAGTTCCTTCCTGACTCTGCCCAGGCGAGTGTTCTTCAAATTCAGGAGCATACCTGTGCATATCTCTTATAATATTTTATGTTATGTTATGACTGCGCCACTTGGCCTCTGGGATTTTAGTTCCCTGAGCAGGGATTGAACCTTGGTCCTTGGCAGTGAGAGCACAGAGTCCTAACCACTGGACCCACCCCCCCACCGCCACCCCCGCTGCCAGGGAAGTTGCTGTCTTGTCATTTTTGAGTCCTGAAGTTGCCCTCTTGCCATTTTTGAGTCCTGATTGGACAGTCCCCCACCCGCCAGAAATCTGCACACAAGCTGAAAAGTCATAGGCTGATGGTCTCACAAGAGCACTTAGCAACTATCGCTAACTTTGGTTTAAGAGCAGCTTTGCCTTTTAAAACCCTAACAGTGCGTCTCCATCTGTCATCTCTCTCCTAAGGCTCCAAGAGGCAGAAGTTACAGCAAACATCATCCATTATGCAAACTGGTTTTGTTTTTTAATACTCAGAGGATTTCAATTCCAACTCGCCCACTGGTGGCGAAAAACAAGGAAGTTGTATCCTGCCAACACTTTCCTCACAGCTTACCCTTATCAGGATGGTTCCCCAGCATTTATGATATGACATTACAAGCAGTTGACATTTCAGTCTTATCCACCCACTCAGGTGCAATAACTACAGAAAACAAAAGCATTAAAAAATAACAGTTATGGCTGAGGTATGGCTTCCTGCAGTCCCAGCACTGCTCTGACCTCGTGAACCCACCCGTGTGAGGGTGCTGTGTCACTGCAGGGCCTCAAGGAGGCGGTGGGCGGGGAGGATGCTCCAGTGCTCAGGGCACGTGGACTCTGTGCCCTGAATTCCCTTCCTAGGGCAGAAATGAATGGCCACAAAATTGGTGGCTAAACCAACAGAAACGTATTCTCTCACAGTTGTGGGGCTGGAAGCCTAAAATCAAGGCGTGGTCACGGCCAGCTCCTCTTGGGAGGCTCCTTGGAGCGTCCTTCCGTGGCTCTTGCGGTTTCTCAAGGCTCTTGAGTGTCCCCTGGCTGTCTCCATTACTTCGCTCTGCTCTGTCAGCCAGCATCTGTGTTTGCCACCTCACACTCCCTGACGCATCTCAACTTCTCCCCATTGCATTTCAGAAAGGACAAAGTTCGTTGGAGTAAACAAGTAAATGAGGTCATGCAAATATCCTGGTCCTCATGAAATATCATTCCTGTCCTTCCCCGCCGTGCCCACCCCCCCAACAATTTACTCTCCACTGACAGCTCATGCTGGGGCTTCCCAGGTGGCTCAGTGGTAAAGATCCCACCTGCCAATGCAGGAAATGCGGGTTCAGTCCCTGGGTCAGGAAGATCCCCTGGAGAAGGGCGTGGCAACTCACTCCAGTATCCTTGCCTGGAGGATCCCATGGACAGAGAAGCCCGGCGGGCTACAGTGCACAGGGTCACAAAGAGTCAGACACGACTGAGTGTGCATGCATGACTCATGTCTGAACCAGCCTCTGATGGTTTCACAGTCATTTCCCAACTTCAGCTCTCCCTCCACGCTTACCTGCTGGGCCCTGGTATTCTGTAACCAAAGCCCTTCCTTCACCCCAGTCTATCATCTGTCTGTCTGATCTATCAATCATCTATCCATCTATGAAACAATCTCTCTGCATGAGCTCAAGGATCTCATTTGTCCCCAGTGGTTTACGATTGTTCCTGTTATTAATTATGTTTGTGCTAGGACTGTCCCACATCTGCCCGTGGAAGTCCTGCACAGCTGGCTCAGGAAGTGAACATCTCTTTGATTCCTGTCTTAACTCTTGCCTCCCACGTCTGATCTCCCAACCCTTACTGTTCCAAACCTCTCGTGGATACCTTGCAGGACCCCACCCCCTACCACCAGGCCACATAGCTTCCTCCTGAGACTGGTCTGCCTGTGTCCAAGGGTGGACGATAACCCCCATGTGCACGTGTGTCCCTGCTTCAGAGGACTTGGTTTTCATGGTTTGTGAGTTAACACAAATGAACATTTCCTAAGTAGCTACCGCTTGATAGTTACAAGGAATCTATGCACAGAGAAAATGGGGGCCAAAGAGACTACTAGTCCAGAAACGTGGGGTCCATCACAGTCACGAATCAGGGGTGCTAGAAGTAGCTTTGGAAGTCTTTAATGATGGCGAAGATTTTGTCTCAAATACCTACTCTAACCAGTGGCTTGTGGGTAGCCAGGGCAGTTGAGAATGGGCAGAAAGTCCTACAGCTGGTGATGTCTCCATGGACTCAGGATGGGAGCCTGGAAAATGTAGTCAATTATTATTTCATCTTGAGCTCAGCTGCTTGTTTTCCGGAGAGAGGAAGAGACTTAAGCAAAGTGACCCAGTTCTGTCCATCCAGATTTCATCTAATTCTGTGCTTGATGTTAACTCGTTTGCGGGAACTGTAGTAAATGACCACATCCCTTCTCTCTAGCTCTTTGGCAGCATCTGAAGAGACTGTGTCCTTGGATTCCAATACCTACTTGGACTGCCTATGTTTGATGATGAACCAATCATCAAAGGTTTCATCGTTGCAGAAATTTTAGAGTCCAAAGAAATGACCGCCTCTCAGGAATTTGTATCTTTCTGGTACGCTAAGCTCCCAGTAGAGGTGAGCCACTAGAGGCAGACAGGGATCCTGCCTGGAGCTCAGTCTTGGCTTGGGGTGGGTCCCTAAGACCCCTGGGGGGTGCCCTGGTTGGCTTATTCTTCAGGCCAGGTGTATTCCTAAGAAAAATAACACCTTGCTTTTCCAAATTAGAATTTCTGAAGAAGTGATGCATCAATAGGCAATTTTTTTTTTAGTTTTTGCTCAACTGAATCTTTAACATTTTAATTTTTGGAATAAGTAATTATTTGCATGTAGTACAAAATTCTAAAGATGCAAAAGTTACAGTGAAAAGCTTCTTAGCAACTCTTCCCTGCAGGTGTGCACCTCCTGCCCTTCCCACACCCCCCACCCCACCCCACCCGCAAAGGCAGTGAGGGGTCTTTCATGACTTAAGCGTCAAGAGTTTCTCTTGGGGAATTTCACTCTCCACCCTCACCTAAGTGGCTTAGCAGAAAACTCCCACCTCCTGAGAGGAGTTGGGGAAAACACATGTGTCTCCAGGCAGTCATGTCTCTGGGGATATTTGAGGTACCTTGTAAACAGTAGGTGCTGCAGCTCTCTTTGGCTAGCTGAGACTGTGTAGGAACTAGGGTGCTGCACTTCTGGATCTGATCTTTCAGAATAAGCTAGAGGAGCATGTGTGTTTTTCTACAGTGTGAAGGTCTTCTGTAGTAATTCAAGTTGTAAAACTCAGTGTGTGGATCAGACTCAGCAAGTTGGAGGTTGAATTTGTTTTCAGCTAGTCGGTTTATACCCAGTGCTCCCAATGGCAGAAATACTACTGACATCCCCGCCCGGCCCTGGCAGCGTGTTCCAGCCCTGACGGCTGCAACTGACTCTCCAGCCTGGGTCTCATCATTAGTAACTGTCTAAAGCTCCTAGGTACTTCTCAGCAGGACGCCCATGTGCCCTGCTCAGGACCAGGCAGGACCCTTCAAAAAGGCTGAGCTGAGGCTGGGACTCCCAGCTTCTCACACAGCGCCCCTCCCCTCCCGCAGCACTTCCCGCCAACTGTATGGTTGTGTGTCTGAATTTTCCAGGACAGTGAAGCCAGGGAAGACCATCAGATTCCACATACAAGGCATCCCAACAAAAACTGGACTCAAGAAACTTCTCATCAAGTTTAGTTCCAATAAGGTGAAAGAGGTTCCTGCTGAGAAGGCTGTTCTCAACACCAACGAGACTTTGCCTGATGCCCCGGAAGGAGGTGGCAGCTGTGACGGGTTCTGAGCCTTGGTTGAACATTTCAGCATTTCTTGCCTAGGGATTTTTGTTTAGTCACTCAGTGGTGTCTGACTCTTTGCGACCGCATGAACTCTAGCACCCCAGGCTTCCCTGTCCTTCACCATCTCCTGGAGTTTGCACAAACTCATGTCCATTGAATTGGTGATGCCATCCAACCATCTCATCCTCTGTCATCCCCTTCTCCCACCTTCAATCTTTCCCAGCATCAAGGTCTTTTCCAATGAGTCAGCTCTTTGCATCAGGTGGCCAAAGTATTGGAGCTTCAGCATCAGCCCTTCCAATGAATATTCAGGGTTGATTTCCTTTGGGATTGACTGGTTTGATCTCCTTCCTATCCAAGGGAATCTCAAGAGTCTTCTCCAGCACCATAGTTCGAAAGCATCAATTCTTTGGTGCCCTTCTTTATGGTCCAACTCTCACATCTGTACATGACTACTGGAAAAACCATAGCTTTGACTATACGGACCTTTGTCAGCAAAGTGATGTCTCTGCTTTTTAATATGCTGTCTACGTTTGTCATAGCTTTTCTTCCAAGGAAACCTTAGATATTAGCTTTCAGATAATTAGATTTTATTACTCATTAGATTTCAGATGATCAGGTTTGATTACTCATATGAGGGCAGATTCAAGAGCTAGCTGGGTGAAAGATACCATTCAAAGGCCAACCAACTACAGCAACACGACCACTGGGTTAGGTCACATGGAATCACAGGGTCACCTTGTTGACAGTAGAAATGTCCAGCCTGGGTCCCAGAGCCCTGCCCTGCCACCTTGAGTTTTGGACCATGGCTGTCTGTGATCAGAACCAAAGGGGTCCACAGCCCCAGAGGCCCTCCCTGGACCCTAGGCTATCAGAAGCCCAGAGCTGCTGCCCACTCGCCCCGTGAGAAGTCCCAGTGCACATCAGCCCTGGAAGCAGCAGCTGACCGGAGCCTTCTGCCCACCCTGGCTGGGCCTGCTGAAGATATCTTCTCTCTCCGCTGTGTTTGCCTGAAGTCCGATGACTTCTGCCCCATGCCTCATTCCCACCTCTCCTTCCTCCCCAAGGGGACCTGAGGGCCAGCAGGGGGACAGGGCCTTTCCTATAGACCTCAGCACACACCAAGCCCGGGCCCAAACCAGACGCAGGACTGAGGACCACGTGCTATCTGTTTGCCTTTGACTTTTGACAACTTCAGGCAACTTGAAACTGTGACACCTGAAACCAAAATTCATGACCCCTGCCTGCCTGCACTTCCCCACGGCTGGTGGGCCTTCGAGGCACCTGCAGCGCAGGGGCCATTTCCAGCCTTCCACGTGGAAGAAGCCCCAGCCCCCTGGTGATGGTGGTGGGTGAGCCAGTGGTCCCATCTACTTGATCATGGTAAGTTAAAATCAGGAAACTTCAAGGGGGCTGCCACGGGGCACGGGGAGGGACGGGGGAAGATGGTGAATGGCTCCACCCCTCCTGGTGCAGGAGCCTGCCTACCTGTTCCCTCCAAACAGCCTCTGAACCTTCTCCAAGGAAGCCACAGGCTCCTCACCTTGTTCTTATCCAGATGTTTCACTCTCACTCTTAACACCCCAAACATCCCCCTCCGCACCCCAGCTCCTCACACCAGCAGGCCCATCCCAGGCCCCTGCCCAGCTGAGCAGGGTCAGCCCTGCGTCCCCCAATGCCTCCAGACCTGAGCTTCCCTTTTCAAGAACGCCTGCCTTTGTGAACCACCTTGGACATGGCCCTAGACCGGTCAGTGAATTTGCTGATCCTGTTGCTTCAGTTCCTCCCTCTCATGGTCAAGGAGGTTAAAATCTATTGCCCTGTACCTCCCATTCACTCCTTGACCCCCAGGAATAAAGCTGCCTTAGTGACCACATGGGCCTCCACCTCAGGGTGCAAAAGCAGGCAGGCCAGCCCGAAGGGCCCTGATTTGAACCAACTCCAGGAAAAGAAGGGGGTTAAAGAAGGGTGACCCATCCTAACCTTTGGGGTAAAGAAGAATCCCAAGGAGTGCCCCCATGAAGGCTCCCATCTAGCCCCCACCTCATCTGACTGATGCTAGTGGCCCCGTATGGTGGACCGGGAAGCAGAGCTGTGGGCAGGAGCACAGGGACCCGGAGAGATGGCCTCAGCCTGCTGACAGGCTCTCGGCCACAGGGAGGTGGCCCAGCCTGGGAAGGAGAATCCCGTTCCCTCGGGCAGGGGTCTGTCCCTTCCTGAGGGGTGGGTTGGTCATCCCAGAAGGAGGCACCTCCTTGTGCCAACACAAAGCCCTTGTGTTACCTGCAGCTCCTCTGGGTGCTGCCCTCCCAAGACGCTCAGATGATCAGTGTACATTTAACTAAATCCCAGTGCCTTCGAGATGACCATGTGGTCCTCCAGGTCACTCTTCTCTTTCTGTGAACAAGCTTCTTAGTGTCTTATGCTGGGACCATGTGGGAACTTGGAGAGCCGTCTGATCCTCCAAACTTCCCAGGTCAAGGGACTGTCTCTTTCTGGGGTCAGGCTTCTTTGTTCTGGACCCCATTGGGGACACCTGCTCCTCCCTCTAAGGCCATAACCCCAACTGGACACACTCTGGCAGAGGCACCATGTAGCACCGTGTGGGCTGAAGGAGAGATATTTTATGTGAAATTTGCAGGAAATTCAGAGGTGGAGGCCTGGGCTCTAGAGAGTCAAGGACCTTCAGTTCTGGGAACTCTTGGCCCAAATGTCCACAGTAGATGCTCCATCAATGCTTGCTGCATAAAACGTGAGTTTTCTTCCTGCTGAAAATACCACAGGGAGAAAATCCCAAGACAAGGGTGTAGCTATGTGACACTTGTCTCCTAGGCCACAAATGGGAGAGAAGAGGCTTAGAGATGTCCTCAAGGTGACCTGAGAGGCAGGACGCCGCCCAGGGGTCTAGACTGGGAGCTCCATGAAGACACGAGACTCTGGCAGCTGAGGTGGACCAGAGAGCTTTTTATTCAAACAAAGAGGTGGAGGCTTGTGCCTGGCCTCCCTCCCTGCAGCCCTCAGCTTGTGCTGACATCAGTCGCCCGGTGGTCAGTTGGGGGTTAAGCAGAATATCACACTGGCGACAGCCACCATGGAGAGAAGGCCACTGTGATTGCTGGTGCGAGGCTACGAGGCTTAGTGTTGGGCAGGTGATTCCCACACGGCCCAGGTGCCCCTCCTGGGACACAGTGTGATGTGTCTAGTGTGGAGGGAAATGGGCTCAGCGAGGAGAGGGGTCGGGTCTGGGTCCTACTTTGTGTGGGTGAAAGGCCTCCGCATCCACGAATCTGAAAGCAGAAGTGGCTTTGGGCCTGGTGGGTACCTCTGCTTTCAGGCCATGACGGCCAGAGGAAGACCAGTTTCAAGCCTGTCACGCAGGGACATTTCTCAGGGGCCCTGTGGTTCAGCACATGCCTTTGACCTGGGGCTTGGACTCAGCGGAGACCCCTGAAGCTGCCCACAAACAGTGACCAGTGATCCGTATCTCCTAACCACGGCCTCCTGGGGACTCCAGGGGTTGGGACGGCTTTCCTTCCCCAGCGTGGAGTCTCTTAGGTGTACGGTCCATCAAGCCTGCGCCTTGGATGCTTTTTTGGGTAAGGATAAAAACTAGCAGGCCTCTGTAGCCACACCCTGGCTAGATGGCGAGTTAACAGGCTTCAGAGCCCCCCAGGGTCCCTTATGCGGCCATTAATAAATATTAAAGCTGATACGATCCCAGAAAAGAGGCCTACGGCCTGGGTGCGGAAGGCCCCATGCCTGCCAACTGCTCTATCAATGCCAGAGTCCTGCTGTCGCCCTCTTGTGAGACATTAGAGCTGGGATGAGGAAAGAAGCGGCCCCTCTGCAAGAAAACCCAGAGCCTGGCAGGTTACTGGGGGTGGATGGCAGTGTCTCTCTGACAATCGCCACCTTTATGGAATGCCCAAGGGTGCCCTCCCAGAACTAGGCCACTGCCTGGCCCTCCTTTCCTACCCACGATCATCACGGGGCACCAACCCTCTGCTGGACTCTGTGAAGATGCTGCTTCAGCTGCTATGAGAACGGGGACTGTGAACCCAGGACGCGCTGCTCAGACCTTCAGGAATGATCATGGACAATTCAGGCTTCACATGGGATGACCAGGGTCCCGGCTCAGCCTGGCAGTGTGGGAGGTCTGTATGTGTGCTAGGGGGCCTTCCTGCTTCTTAATTGGCAGGCCCTGGCCACCATCCATGGTTTGAGAGAGACGCCCCAAGAAAGGACACTGTCTTGGGAGAACAGGCCTAAGACTCTCAGGCCAGATTTTCTGGTCAGATCTGCCCATGTGGGTGGTTAGACTCTTTCAGGAGGGACAGTTAAATGCAGTTCTCACGGGGGAGGTCAGAGTTCCAGGAGCTCTACATAGGTTGTCCCTCTGCCCCTCCACCGGGAGTGGACAGATTCTTAGCCCCAGGACAAGGCACCTCGAGCGGACTGAGGCTTCTGGTGTCTGTGGAACGCGAGCTCAGTTTGGGTGCTGCTGTCACAGCTTAGGCTTGTGCCCAACCGTGCACGTCCCACATGTGTGGGGCCCTCTCTCAAGCCAAGCTGGAGCCCGGAGGTAGCCAAGGCCGCCATGGCTGTCTCCTAGTAAGGCAGGCATGGGGGTTGGGGCGGGTAGCCCTTTCTGGGGAGCAGCCAGGATCCTTGCCTCCTGCCCAGGCCCATCTCTGCTGATGCTGGGGACCCCCCGGGTTCCCAAGGCCAGCCCTGCTCCATCCTTCTGTCACTGCCTCACGGCCTTAGTTCCCAAATGCCAGGAGCCTGGGCCCCAACCTTCTCAAGAGAAGACAGACACCCCAAGAAAGGACAGAGGCAAGTTCTTTTCTGCCCCTGGGCTGCCCTGTTCGGAGCTTCCTTTTCTGGGTGAGGCTGTGCAGGCTGAGAAGCGCGCCCAGCCTCGGAGGATGGTTCCTGACAATCCCTCACGGGGTGGGGAGCCTCAGAGCAGGTCTCTCGTCTGCCTGCATCATGCTGCGTCCACCCCACCGCCTGACCTGGCCCAGCGTGGGGAGAGGGACGGGGGTCGGAGGTCAGGAGCGGGAGGGGAGCGCGCGGGGTGCCCAGGCGCCCCGGGCCCGCCGCCAGCGAGGCCCGGTGCCGGCCCCCGCCCCGCAGCGTCACTCATCGACCACCTCCGCGAAGTCCTCGTCCTTCGGCTCCTCCGACGGCTCCTCCGTCGTCGTCTCCGTGTTCTCCGTGTCCGACACCGAGGACACCTGTCGCACCCAGTCTCTGTCGCTGAGCGGCTTTGGGTGACGCGGTCCAGAGAATGGGTTGAACCAGTTCAGGGAAAAGTCCCCGCCGAAGGTCTCTTTGACCGACTTCCAGCTGCCCCTTCGTTCCCTGCGCTGCTTCTTTCGTTGGAGGCGCTCGATGCCCTGCGGGGAGAATGGGATACAGAGGGTCGGCGTGCTTGGGCCCCGCACGGCAGAGCGCGGGCGCCCAGGGCTGGGGGCTCCTCAGAGGGCGGGCGGGGTCGGGCGGGGGGGGGGCGGGGGAGCGCCGGTGGGAGGGGGCGGGGGCGCTCCTCAGGGGGGGGGGGACGGGGGGGGGCGGGGAGGACGGGGGGGGGCGGGGAGGGCCGGGGGGGGGGCGGGGAGGGCCGGGGGGGGCGGGGGCGCTCCTCAGAGGGGGGGGGACGGGGGGGGCGGCGGGGAGGGCCGGGGGGGGGGGGGGAGGGCCGGGGGGGGGGCGGGGAGGGCCGGGGGGGGGGGGCGGGGAGGGCCGTGGGGGGGACGGGGGGGGCGGGGAGGGCCGGGGGGAGGGGGCGGGGGCGCTCCTCGGGGGGGGGGGACGGGGGGGGGCGGGGAGGGCCGGGGGGGGGCGGGGGCACTCCTCAGAGGGGGGGGGACGGGGGAGGCGGCGGGGAGGGCCGGGGGGGGGCGGGGAGGGCCGGGGGGGGGGCGGGGAGGGCCGGGGGGGGGGGCGGGGAGGGCCGGGGGGGGGGGGCGGGGAGGGCCGGGGGGGGGGCGGGGAGGGCCGGGGGGGGCGGGGAGGGCCGGGGGGGGCGGGGGCGCTCCTCAGAGGGGGGGGGAACGGGGGGGGGCGGCGGGGAGGGCCGGGGGGGGGCGGGGAGGACGGGGGGGGGCGGGGAGGGCCGGGGGGGGGGCCGGGGGGGTGGTGGGGAGGGCCGGGGGGGGGTGGGGAGGGCCGGGGGGGGGCGGGGAGGGCCGGGGGGGGGCGGGGAGGGCCGGGGGGGGGGCGGGGAGGGCCGGGGGGGGGGCGGGGAGGGCCGGGGGGGGGGGGTGGCGGGGAGGCTCCTCAGAGGGCGGGAAGGGGCGCGGGTGGGTGGGGAGGGGCACGGTTGGGGAGAGGGGCGGGGGCGGGGGGAGGGGCGGGGGCGGGGGGGAGGGGCGGGGGCGGGGGGGAGGGGCGGGGGCGGGGGAGGGGCGGGGGGGAGGGGCGGGGGCGGGGGGATGGGCGGGGGCGGGGGGGGGATGGGCGGGGGCGGGGGGGGGATGGGCGGGGGCGGGGGGGATGGGCGGGGGCGGGGGGGGGATGGGCGGGGGCGGGGGGGGGGGGGAGGCTCCTCAGAGGGCGTGGAGGGGTGCCGAGCAGCACACCAAGCAGGGCTTGCCTTTCCTACCCCTGCCCGCCCTTCCACACGATCAAGGGTTCCCAAGATGGCTGCTGCACAGCGAGCAGGCTTCCCGGTGACAAACGACCAAGGGGTAACCCTTCAGGCCTCTCCTGAGACCACCTGGAAAGATGACCCTTCTCCGAGAATCCTGGGCCACTCCCCCCTCTGACAGCAGGCGCAGGGAAACCGGCCTGAAGCGGGATGCTGGGGTTAAGGGGAGCGCAGGGGACACGGGACAGGTGAGGGGAGGCGGCAGCCGCGTGCACAGCGAGCGCCACATGCAACGGCAGCCGGAGGGCGCGCGGGGCCGCTCTGCGGGGGGGCGAGGGCCGCCGCGCCTGCACATGCGGTAGACACGCTCTGAGGCCTCTCCCGCGCTGCCCACTCACCTGCCTCTGGGTGTCCGTGCGCCAGGCCACAGAGAGGGTGTCGGGGAGCGGGGAGAAGCCACAGGAGTTACAGGCACAGCCAGGCCAAACCCACAACACCCTCTACCGCCCCCGGGGCGCTGCCCCGCTCCATCTCCTCTGGAGCCCAGGGATTCTGCCAGGGGCAAAGGTCAGGCACCCGTCCTGCCCACGGACAGTGCTTTCCACCGCGGAAGGACCTCTTAGTACCCAGTTCTAGATTTTCTCTTCCAGGTTAAGATCCTTACCGAACCGGCCCAGTCCTCTCTGTTGTGCAGGAGACACTGACACACACGTACTGACTGAGATGGGGCTATGCCTGAGTCACTTCCTCTCCAGCACTCTTAGTTAATAGTATCGTATCAGTTAATGGTCTTATATCAATAAAGTTCCAAGTTTCTATATCTGTATTATGCTTTTATAAAATGTTTACATCTGGAAAGACTGACTGAAAGGCATATGGGAGCTCTTTGTACTAGTTTTACCATTTTCTTGACTAAATCTGAAATGATAGCTCAGTAGAAAGGTAAAAAAATCTGAGACACCATGATTTAGGCAATATAGTCTTGAATGCAGCATTACAATAATGAGAACTCAAACAATCAAAATATCCAATAATGATGGCTAAGTAAATTGTCTATATGTTTTTCTATAAGCAGAACACTAATACAGTTCATAAAAGCAGCATCAATAAGGGCTTAATTTCCAAAATATACAAACAGCTCACTCATACAACTCAATGACAAAAAAAAAAAACAAAAAACGATGCAATTGAGGAATGGACAGAAGGCCTAAACAGACATTTCTCCAAAGAAGATATACAGATAGCCAATAGGCATATGAGAAGATGCTCATTATTGCCAATTATTGGAGAAATGCAACTCAAAACTAGAATGAGGTGCCACCTCACATGGGCCAGAATGACCATCATCAAAAAGCCTACAAATAATAAATGTTGTAGAGAGCGTGGAGAAAAGGGAACCCTCCTACACTGTTGGCGGGAATGTAAATTGATGCAGCTGCTATGGAAAACAGTATGGAGGCTCCTCAAAAAACTAAAAAGAGAGTTGCCATATGACCCAGCAATCCCACTCCTGGACATATACCCAGACAAAACTATAATTTGAAAACATACATGCACCCCTATGTTTAGAGAAGCACTATTTACAATAGCCAAGACATGGAAACAGCCTGAAGGTCCATCAGCAGATGAATGGATAAAGACGATGTGGTGTACACACACACAATGGGCTATCACTCAGCCATAAAAAAGAATGAAATAATTCTATTTGCAACTACGTGCATGGACCTGGAGATGATCATACGAAAGGGACCTAAGTCATAGAGTGGCAAATACTCTATGGTATCACTGACATATGGAATCTAAAGTACAATACTAATGAATGTATCTACAAAAGAGAAACAAACCCACAGAGGAGACTTGGGGTTGCCAAGGGAAAGGAAAGGTGAGTGAGGGAAGAACTGGAACTTTGGGATTAGTAGACACAAACTATTATATACAGAATAGATAAATAAGGTCCCGCTGTACAGCAGAGGGAACTGTATTCAATTTCCTGTGATAAACCATAATGGAGAAGAATGTGAAAAAGAACATACATATGTACTGACATAACTGAATCACCCTGCTGTACAGGGAAATTAATGCAACACTGTAAATCAACTATACTTCAATAAAAATTCTAAACAAGTGGCATCGATACAGGTTTATACACACTGCAAATGCTTGTCCATGTGGTGACAAGGAAAAAAAGCAAAGTTGCATGTGACATCATCTTAGGATCTGGGGTTTGGGAATGAGATTTTAGATTTATTTCTGTTTCAAGTTTTCACCAATGAACAGGTGTGACTTTTATAATGAGAACGAGAAAGCTGTGTCAGGAAATGGGCCATGTAGACACGACTCTTGAGGGAGGCTCATGTGGGTCTGGGGCACAGGAGGCCATGATAGTCACAATCGGGTCCCTCACCAGGCCTCCCTCCTTAGCAGGATCAGTGATGGCCAGCTGAGGGACTTGCTCTAGGGATCCCGCATTCCTTCCTGAGTGATCAGTTGCAGCCTGTTGAGAGAGGAGGGGTTGGAGCATGGCTATGCGGCTGGCCAGGCTACAGAGGGGACATCCAGAAATGCCAGAATGGGGGGTCTGCACTGACTGGGCTCACTCAAAGTTATCGGTGTGGATCCTCACAACCCCCTGAGAGGAGGTGGGTGTTAGTACTGGCATAGAAGACACGGGTGCTGGGAGGCTGTGACAGCGGCCGAAGCTAGTCCTGCTGGTTGTGCTTCAGAACCAGGATGGGAACTGGTGCGCCCTCTGCGTTTTCAATCCTACCGCAAATCTTCACTCAAAGGCAGGGAAAAGCTGGAGAGGAAAATGAAGCAAAAGAGCCCACAGAACAACACAAACAGATGGAAAGAAATACCGTGTTCTTATATTAGAAGAATTAATATTGTTAAAATGACCATACTATGCAAGGCAATCTGTGGATTCAATGAAATCCCTATCAAAATACCAATGGCATTTTTCAAATTTTTTCACAAAAAATTTTAAGTTTATATGGAAACAAAAGACCCTGAATAGCCAAAGCAATCTTGAGAACAAGAGCTGGAGGAATCAGGCCCCCTGACTTCAGACTATACTACAAAGCTATAGTAATCAAAACAGTATGGAACTAGCATAAAAACAGACAAATCAATGGAACAGAATAGAGAGCCCAGGAATAAAGCCCACACATTTTTGGTAAATTAATCTAACACAAAGGAGGCAAGAATATACAGAGGAGAAAAGACAGTCTCTTCAATAAGTGGTGCTGGAAAAACTGGACAGCCACCTGTAAAATAATGAAATTAGAACATTCTCTAACACCATATACAAAAACAAACTCAAAATAAAGAGCTAAATGAAGACCAGAAATCATAAAACTCCTAGAGGAAAACATACAATACTCCTTGATACAAATTGTAGCAATATTTTCTGGATCTGTCTCCTAGAGCAAAGGAAATAAAAGCAAAAATAAACAAGTAGGATCTAATTAAACTTAGCGTTTGCACAACAAAGAAAACCACTCACAAAATGAAGACAGCCTACAGAATGGGAGAAGTATTTGCAAATGATATGACCAAAAAAGGGTTAATATTAAAAACATATAAACAGCTCTTACAACTCAACATTAAAAACAAACAACCTGCTTAAAAAATTGGCAGAAGACTTGAATAGTTCCCCAAAGAGAACGTGCAGATGGCCAATAGGCATGTGAAGAGATTCTCAATGTCATTCATCGTCAGGGAAATGCAAGTCAAAACCACAGTGAGCAACTTCCCTGGTGGTTCAGTGGTTAAGAATCTGCCTTCCAATGCATGGGATGCAGGTTCAATCCCTGGTCAGGGAACTAAGATCCCACATGCCTCAGAGCAACTAAGTGCTGCAACTACTGAGGCTGCATGCTCTGGAGCTTGCAAGCCTACAACTAGAGAGAAGCCCTCATGCCACAGCAAAGATCCCACGTGCCCCAACGAAGACCAGACACAGCCCCCAAAAATCCCCAACAAGGAGATGTCACCTCTCACCTGTAAGAGTGGCTATTGTCAAAAACAATGCAAATAAGTGTTAGCAAGGATGTGGAGAAACAGGAACACTTGTGCACTGTTGGTAGGAATGTAAATTAGTGCAATCACTGTGGAAAACAGTATGGAGGTTTCTTAAAAAAACTAAAAATAGAACTACCATATGACCCAGCAATTCCACTCCTGGGGATATATCTGAAAGAAACAAAAACCCTGATTTCAAAAGATACTGCAGTATTCACAGTAGCACTATTTACGATAGCCAAGACATGGAAGCAACCTAAGTATCTACAGCTGACGAATGGATAAAGAAATAGTGGTGTGTGTATATATATACAATGGAATACTACTCAGCCATAAAAGAATTTTTTCCTTTTGCAACAACATGGATGGACTCTTAAGTTGAAATAACTGAATTCACTAAGTCAGATCAGTCAGAGAAAGAAAAATAATGTATGATATCACCTCTATGTGGAATCTTAAAAAAACAAACAAACAAAAAAAACCCAAGCTAGTGAATATACCAAAAAAAAAGAAACAGACTCGTAGATACAGCGGACAAATTAGTGGTTATCCATGGGGAGAGGGGACGGAGAAGGCAATGGCACCCCACTCCAGTACTCTTGCCTGGAAAATCCCATGGATGGCGGACCCTGGAAGGCTGTAATCCACGGGGTCGCTGAGGGGTCAGACACAACTGAGCGACTTCACTTTCACTTTTCACTTTCATGCATTGGAGAAGGAAATGGCCACCCACTCCAGTGTTCTTGCCTGGAGAATCCCAGGGACGAAGGGGGCCTGGTGGGCTGCCGTCTATGGGGTCGCACACAGTCGGACACGACTGAAGTGACTTAGCAGCAGCATGGGGAGAGGGGAAGGGAGAGGAGCAATACAGGGGTAAGTTATTAAGAGGCACAAAATACTGTATATAAAATAAGCTACAAGGATATATTATACAACACAGGGAATATAGCCAGGATTTTGTAATAACTATAAATGGAGTATAACCTTTAAAATTTTTGAATCACTATATTTTAACATATAATACCATACATCAACTATTCTTCAATGAAATTTTTTTAATTAAAAATATAAAGAAGGGGACTTCCCTGGTGGCCCAGTGGTTAAGGATCTGCCTGCCAACAAAGGGGACATGGTTTCGATCCCTGGTCCGGGAAGATCCCACATGTCATGGGCCATGCGCCACAACTACTGAGCCCACGTGTCTAGAGCCCACAACGGAGAGTAGCCCCAACTCTCCATAACTAGAGACAGCCTGCACACAGCAATGAAGACCCAGTGTGGCCAAAGAGTAAATAAACAAGTTAAAAAATAAAAAGAGAGCCCACAGAACAATACTCAACCTCCTCAGCAAGCTTGAAAAAATGTTCCAGACAGAGCCTGGCCTGCCCACCAGACAAACTTCCTCAGAAGTGAAGTGGACAAACATCCACGAGTGTCTGTCTGAAGAGGAGAAAATACTCCAAATGAATCTGATGCAAAAGAAAGGCAGAGGGGGGCTTCCCTGGCGGTCCAGGTGTTAAGACTGTGCTCTCACTGCAGGAGGCACGGGTTTGGTCCCTGGTGGGGAACTAAGATCCCACATGCCACACGATGGCCAAATAGGTAAACAAACAAACAAACAAAAAGATAAAAAAAGAGAAAGGTTGAAGATCTGGACCATCAGGTTCAGAGGAGCCAGTGGGGTTTCTTTTCCCTGGTAGGACTCACTTTTGAGTTCTGTATGGATTTCAAGGTGTCCTGGAGGCAGAGATCTTAAGCTAGAGGGTTGTGGAGGCAGCAGTGATACCCACTTCCCACTCAAGCCAACAGGAATGGTTGGCTGATTCCTGGTAAGGGGGCAACTGGCTAAACCAGCGTTTCTAGTGGGCAGTGTGTGACTTTGGCCTTTCGGGCCTGATTGGCCTGGGTGCCACGTGAGCAGTGATCTGTAAACCAACTGATCAATGCCCCAGAATGGATGAACCAGGACTGTGGCTCCCCAGGAGACGGAGACCAGGCGCATGCTCTGTAAGGACTTGGCTGAAGCCCTCAGAGGAAGAGCAGGAGGTCCCTGCATCTCAGACATAGAAAGCTGGAGTTGCTGCAGCCCACGCAAACGTGCCCTCCTTGGAGACAGCCAAACAACCCTCTCCTCATCAGCAGTTTCACATGTTTTTAGTGCAACCCACAATAGGAAATGGGCTTCCTTGGTGGCTCAGTGGTAAAGAATCTGCCTGCCAATGCAGGGAGACGCAAGCTCTATCCCTGGGTCGGGAAGATTCTCTGGAGTAGGAAATGGCAACCCACTCTAGTATTCTTGCCTGGGAAATCCCACAGAGCCTGGCGGGCTATAGTCCATGGGGTCACAAAGAGTTGTGACGACTGAGTGACTGAACGATGAAACAACAATAGGGAATACTATTCTGTTGCAGCCTACCACACACACACACCAAAGTTTCATGAAAATACATCTTTTACAAGGTGTAAGGCATTATTTTTTCTGTTTAAAAAATGCTGTTGCAAACCAGTAAACTGATCTCACACACCAACAACTGTGCACATGGTCTGAAAAGCACAGCTTCGCCAGAGCTAACGCTCTCTAGAGCCACAACATGCCAGACCCCATCCTAACATCCACATCCATTCCTCTCTGAATCCTCAGAGCAACCTCGTGAGTTAGATTATCTCAGAGCTAACGCTCTCTAGAGCCACAACAGGCCAGACACCATCCTAACACCCACATCCATTCCTCTCTGAATCCTCAGAGCAACCTTGTGAGTTAGATTATCTCCGGGATTTCACAGATGAGCAGAGGCTTAAACAAACTACTGCTTAAGGTCACAGGAAGGAAGGAGTTGAGCCAGACCAGAACCAAAGACAGAGGGCCCAAGAACCCATCACCACACAACCTCAGCTGCAGGAATTCAGGGCATCTTTTACGTCCATGTCAGAGTGTGTATCTTCATCCTAAAGGTTTTTGCAAACACTATCCTGGGGACATTGTTCATAATTCCATGGATCAGCTATTCTGCAACACTGTTCATAATTCCTTGGATCAGCGTCCTCAGCTCCCACCCATCCTCAGCTCCCACCGGCACAGATGAGGGATCCCTGGGGCTCACTCTGCTTTGCTAGTATAATCGGAAGTCTCAAGTTATCAATGATTTTCTTTTTTAATTGAGTGAGAAGATGGGGGAAATGGAAGTCTTCAGTTTGGGAATGTAGATTTCTTTACTCGCTCAATTGTGTCCAGCTCTTTGCAAACCCATGGGCTGTAGCCCACCAGGCTCCTCTGTCCATGGGATTTTTCTGGCAAGAATACTGAAGTGGGTTGCCATTTCCTTCTCCAGGGGATCTTCCCAGAGATCAAATTTGTGTCTCTTGTGTCTCCTGCATTGGCAGGCAAATCCTTTACCTCTGAGCCACCAGGGACGCCTGTAGACTTGTGAATGGGTTATTTTCATTTTACTGTGAATCCATCATCCTCTATTAGGTGATTCTCAGGCAGATATGTATTTAAAAGATGCAAGAAAAGGCCACATGGGAGTTGAGGTCCAGAGACAGAAACCAAAGGCCAGGACATTCTTGTGTCTGCCCCAAGGCTCACTCACTCACTGGCCACCGCTCCCGCTGGGAGGACCCTGGCGCCACTCTTTTCCATCTTCTTCTGGGATGGTTCTTCACCCAAAGGGCCCTCCTGGTGCAGAAACCAGTGGGTCAGATGAGATATGCGGGAAGATCACTGGACAGGTAAATAGTCTGGCTCCCCTTCAAACACTTTCCTTATTTTCTCAGCCCTCACTGGCCAGGGAGGCTGCCGGTTATGAGTGAAGAGGGGCTCACAGTGGGCAAAACCCCAGCTAGCACCATGCTGACACCAGCAGCACCCAGGACCACATCATTGGCAGGCCTGTGGGTGACCCCTGTAGCCCCTAAGTGGATTCTAAGACTTGAACAAGGGTCACCATCACCTGGAGGACTGTGAGCATCCAGATCGCTGCTCCCCGACCAGTTTCTGATTCAGCAGGTCTGGGGTGGCACCTGGTAATCTGCATCTCTGTTAAGTCCCCAAGGACAGGCAGCTGCTGCTGGTCTATGGACCACACTTGGAGATGCACTGCCTCAGTATATCCCTCAGCAGGAAGATTCTCAAGAGGGATTCTAGCAAAATCTTCCTCTCTTCAAATATCTTTGTTAACTAAGGGCCCCTTCTAGGTCGGAACCCCTCACTTCTACAGGCTAGGTCACTATGTAGGCTTATGTACTACAAGCTTTGAAGTGAGAAAAACATAAAACCCATCAGCCTGGCTGAAAGAACCCAGCCCAGCCTTAAGGTCTGGGGTTTCTGTGTGATACCGACCTCACATAAGTGTTCAATAAACACCGTCTAATTTACTTCATGAGGAAGGTGGGTTTTAAAAGCTACTAAGTCAAGATGTCTCACTTTGCGTTCTTCCATGAAAAAAGTATTACAAAGATGAAATAGTACATGACTAGAAGGAGACGAAGACATGCATTTCTACCCGCGTCTACCTTGCACATGATGTCACCAAGCCCATGTAAATACGCAGAGATTTGTTTGCTCCTAAGCTTTTTGCATGTTCAGTCTGGTTGCTATGAAAACGAACCAGAAGTTGACAGGTGGGAAGGAGTCACCAGTCCAAATGATCAAGTCACCTTCCTCTTTATTTCCCCTTTCCACTCCTCAGAGCCCACGTTCTGGAAGACCGTGGCTACTATTGGCTCATTTTCCCACGTGTGCACCATTCGGTGCTGTCGGGACTCCGGCGCCGAAGCAAAAGGCTGGGTTGCTTTTGTGTAGAGATGTCCTTCTTCGTCTGCCATCCTGGGAGACTGAGGAGGGCTTGGGGATGCCTGTTTCTTCCTGGGTGGATCCCAGGCGGAAGCTCAACCACCGTGCTGCAGAGAACAGCTACATTCCTCATCGCTGGCTGCTGCTGCTGCTGTTGCTATAGTCGCTAAGTTGTATCTGACCCCATGGACTGGAGCCCGCCAGGCTCCTCTGTCCATGGGATTTCCCAGGCAAGAATACTGGAATGGGTTGCCATGCCCTTCTCCAGGGGATCTTCCCAACCCAGGGATCAAACCTCTGTCTCTTGAGTCTTCTGCACTGGCAGGTGGATTCTGTACCTCTGAGCCACCTGGGAAGCCTCCACTCACTGGGTTCCTGGCAAAACATTCTCCATCTCAACAAGATAAAATAGGAAGAACACAGGGAGTTTGGGGATATTTCCTATGTCCTGAGTGCAGCTCTTCACTCTGGCTTGAGAACTAGGGAACATTCATTCTTTCAGCCAAGGGCTTGTAAAAACCCAGAGACAGAATCACATTGGATGTCAGAAGGAGACTCTCTGGGAAAGATATAGGTGGTACGCTCAGGTGTAAACAGTGAGTTTCTATTTCGAGGACTTGAAAACAAAATTCGATAAATCTTTAGCATAATCTACTGTATTCCTTAGAAATTCCATGGGGAGAAGAACCAATGTGACTCATTTAAAGAAAAAATGCCCTTGAAGATGGGGTATTTTGAGGCCTTCAAATACTTGACAATATTCCCCGAGTCCTACTCTCTCCTCCCTGGCAAAAGGGAGCATAGCAAAAGCACTCTCTCCTCCCAGGGATAGATCCTTGAGGGAACACAGCAGAGTGAGGGCTTTCTAAAATGCTCTAGGGTCATTCAACAACCACATTTCTTTCATCAGTGTAAGGGGTGGGGTTGGTGTGGTGGGGGAAGCGCATAGGGAACAAACGCTAGGGACTAGATTTAAAAACAGCATTGAGAGAAAAAAGCCCAAACTGCAGGCTTGACTGTAGCGGAAACAGCACAGCAGAGGCAGGTCAAAGCTGACTGACTCAGAAAAGATTGCTAAGAAAAGGGTTCTTTGCCTAAACATCTGAGGGGTGGTGGCAAGCACCTCAAAGCCACATCCCAGGATGTGTGTGGAAGTTCCCAGTCATTTCCTCTGGCTTCACTTTGCTTTTTGGTGGGTGGGCAGAGGGAAAAAAGGTCTCTCTCCCAGGCCCAATTGGAGAAGCAAATTTTGCAGACCTGATGAGTTTTCTTTCTGTTCCAACTGGGAATCCACACCCACCAGGGAAGGTACTCAGGCTGCAGAAAGAGCCAGAGAAGAGAGGCCCAGTGGGGCCAGTTTGTCCGAACGAGGGCTGTAAGCATCCTTTAGAGGTGATGATGCAAAAGGGAGCATGCACAAATGCCCTTTAAAAGCGATGAAAGAAACACCCAAACAGAGCACCTTCATGTTGACCAGACCATTAGCTCCACCCAAGGGGGGACTCCGTGAGAGACGGGGGGCTCAGCCAGAACAGGTTTTGGAAAAATTTTATTGCATTTGGTTTCCATGTGGAAGCACTGACAGAATTGAAAAGAGGCAGCATGTTCCACTTGCTTTTCTGAAAGATCACACAGATAGACGAAATCTCTCCCCACCCCGGGCTGATTTCGTGAACCTCACCCTAAAACCCACCCCAAGCAGATTAAAAAAAAAAAAAAAATGTTTGTGGTGATTATTTAAAAACAATTCCCTGTGTGAGACAGTCGGCAGTCAGATTTCTGTGGCTTCCGCATTTAATGCGTGTTTCCCATCCCCTCCCCTCCCCTCACGGTCTTCAGGCCTTTCCTCCTTCGAATTAGACTCAACACACAAGTGTGCAAATGGAAACACTAGTCAGTCTCGGCGCCGCAGGCTTAGGAATCTGCCGGTTCCACTGGATGGGTGGGTGTCTCTCAACTTGGCGATGGTGCCTTTGCATCACAGGCAGCCCACGCAGGTCCACGGACTCCCAGGTTAAAATACAGACAAGACATGGAGACGTGCACATTTATGGGTCTAAAACATCCGAAAGTAAACCGACAGCGGAGATCTACAAAAATGAGGAAGGAGGGGGTCGACGGTGGGGCTGTGGCTGGTTCACTTGGCAGTAACACTGCTGAACGGACACCGCACTAGGAGAGCGAGGGAGGTGGGACGCTCGGAGAGTGAGGGAGGTGGGACGCCCAGACGGGAAGCAGAGGGAATAAAGGAAACGTATAGCTCGCCTGAAGCCGCGTCGTTTTCTTCTCGTGATTGTGTAAGGCATTTTGAACTGGAAAAACTTCTTTCCTTCACATTCTTCCAAATGATCAGTTGGAATATAACCAGTGATTTGGAATACAAATAAAACCCCTTTCATCTCCATCCCCCCCAACCCCCAAAATCATTCTACGCACCCAGAGCCCACAAAGTACAAGGCAGGCAACTGATTCTGTGAATTCAGAGGCAAATCGTGTTCACACGGGGCACGAGGCTGCTGTGGTCAAGGGCCCTTCTTAGGGCTCCAGCCCTGATCTCGGGCCTCCCAGGCCACAAGGGGTGAACATCCATCTTCAGCGAGGTTTTAAGTCCCATCCAGGCACCTGCCACTGCCTCCTGGGCAGTGGGAGGTCACAGGCCCTCTTGGCTCTCTCCTATGGGTCCCCGACCAGGCGTCTGGGCTGGTCCGTCCACGCACAAGCGTCACGACTCAGTTAGTACAAGGGGGCGTGGCCTGGAGACAGTGGCCTCCACGTTAGTCATGCCAGACAGACAGCAAAGAGGAAACCAGAGGCCAGAGAAGTGATTTTAAATAGGGGAAAAAAGGAAAGCAGCGTCGGTCACCGAAAAATAGAAAGGATGATCTTTTCAAAAATAAAAACCATGAGGAGTTTTTTTTTTTCTCTGCAATGTTCAGCCATTTTACTTGAGACATTAAAAAAAAAGTTTCAGAGTAGTTGTGTTGCTTTTTCGGTTTAGACATTCATGAGAACGGATCGGACGGTGGTGCTGGGATGCGGTTTGTGTCTGAGTGGCAATGCTGCTCAGGGTCCTTCAGACCACATACTGGTACGGGTCTGCCTTCCCTTGGTCTGGCGTGGCAAAGGGGCTAGCCCAGCCTAGAGAGAAGGGGTGGCCAAAAACGGCTTTCATGTTCATCCATTTTGTTTTTTTAGCCCATCTTCTCTCTTCCTTTTTCAATTGTTCTATTCCCTGAAAACAAGAACAATCATACTTTCAGTCAAGCACTTCACTGCTGTGGCTTTGGGGGAGAGAAATCCATTAGCTTGAGGTGAATGGAGTAAATGCTTCCTTTTTAAAGCCATGAAGCTTATCTACACACTACTCTTTTTCTTCTTCTCTTTCTCTCATAAAAAGTGCTAAAGACAAAAAGGAATCATCATTTTTCCTTTGGGTGGGCACACAGGCATGTCTGTGTAAGTCCCTCCAGGCAGGAAGGGACACGTAAGAAAGTCAGCAGGCCCCGAAGCCGCTGCTCCTAGTCATGCAATCTGGTGTTGTGTTAAGTGAGCCCTGGCCGGGGGGTTTGGGCCCAGCGCCGAGCTGTGTGTGGGAGCACTCTGAAGGCTGGGGCGCGGGGAGCCTCAGCTCATGGGGAGCTTGAGCTCGTGAGAGCCAAGGATCGGTTCGTGGGAACTCTGAAGGTGCTATGACCACTTTGCAGACAAAAAAAAAAGAACCAAGTGAAAAGACTGCTCTGGCGCGGTGTGTCCCGCCGGCCGGGGAGGCCAAGGAGCGCCCGGCGTAGGGGGCTGGCCAGGTGCAGCGGAGGAGGTGAACAGGAGGAAGAGGTCAGCACGGAGGAAGGAGAGGGATTAGTACAGGTTAGAGGGGCCGCACCGGCAGACCGCTCAGCCTCGGCCGCGGCCAAGGCCTTCCTGGGCTCCTCTGCGGACAAATGTGACCCGAGGCAGCCTCAGCAGTTGTCACTGAGCCCACACCACCCCCAGCCAAGTCTCACGGGAAAGACGAGCTGGGGGAGCAGGTCGGTCCCTTCCTGTCCCCTTCTCCGGAAGGAGCTGGCGAGCGGCCAGAGGACACGGCGGAAGCAGCTTGGCAGGAGCCTGACCGGGGGTCTATCTGGGGGTCTCTGTGAGGTGGAGGAACGGGGCGGGCCCGAGGGGACAGCCCAGTCCAACTCTGTTCACAGCCTAAGGCGCTGGGACCACACCATACTGGTCAAGGGCGGGACGCCCTTGCCACGCGCGGCAGGCCCTCGACTCCTCTCTCCCTTCCTTTCAGCACGGCTCCCTTTAGGAATGGCCTTGAGGGGGAAGAACGACGCGGACCAGGGCCATGATTTGCCTCCCGACCCACCTAGGCTGCAGCCTGTGTGGCCCGGTGGCGTTCCGACAGCCGGTGGGGCCAGACGGTCACCTCTGGGTTCCCTGCAGGTCTCACAGACAGAAGCTGGTCTGTGCCCTGCACAGACACACGGCTGGATGAACCCCATCGGCTACTATTTTTACAGACACTCTTTTATAATGGTACTAATAGTTATAAAAGAAAAAAAGGTGCTGAGAAGCACGCAACCTTCTAAGCCACCGGGAACTGCCCCAGATCCCAATGATGGTGGCTTGGCAGCCGGCATACCATCCTCCTCTGCACGCTGAGTCTCTACACCCTCAGCGGTGGGGCCGCAGCAGCAGTGAAGGCTGAGTCTTCCTATGAGCCTCCAGCTAAGGCTGACTACCCAACCGGCCAACGTCCCCCCGAAGACCCCGAGGTGACTGTTGAGGATGGACTCACGACCTCCCCCCAGAACTCAGGCTACCCCTTCCGCCTGGGGCCCTTCACTGAGACCCCAAAGCCAAAGAGGGAACAAATGCCCACATCACAGCCACGGACTGGCCACCAGGAGGCTTCTGGACGCCTTAGGAGGGTTTAGAGGTGGCAGCGGTGGTGCCAGGGGTGGGGGCTCCAGCAGTTTTGAAGCTCCCAGGGAAGGAGTTGTGAACGGGCGGGAGGAGGGGGTAGGCGGGAGGCCGCAGATGGGGACCAGAACCGGCCTTGCGCCCACTGCTCTGGGGGTCCCCACTGGGCTGTCTCCTGACCCCACTCTCAGGATCGGATAGTAAAGACGCTCTCACTGGGAAGCTGACCCTGCCTGTGCCATGCGGGGCAGGGCACCCTTTGTCCATCACCCTTCTCCAGGCCCATGGCCGCTAGACAGGAAGGGCACCCCAGTGCCTCGTAGAGTGACACAGAGCTCTGGACAAGACTGAACCTTCATGGGAGGTGGGGAGGGGCTCGTAACAGAGAGGCTGCTGGGCCCCATACCTGTGTGACCTGAGTGCCCAGGTCTGACCTGCAGGCAGCCCCCCGCCCCACAACCCCAGCCGTGGAGGGAGTGGTGGCAGGCTGCCCCCGTGCTCACCGTCTCATCCGTGCAGATGGAGTGCACCTGGGTCCCGAACATGACGGACGTGAAAATGAGGAAGAGCAGCCCCTCGAAGCAGAGCAGGATGAGGAGGATCACCGTGGTGGGCGGCGAGAAGGAGCTGCACTCTGAAAGAGAGGGGACACGTGGGGCTCGGGGCTCCACTCTGCCTCTGGCCCCGCAGGACCGGGTTCCTCGCCGGCCTCCAGGGCCCCGCACCAGCCCCCAACACCATGAGCTCGCACTAACTAACACCCCATCACAGCCCATGCGTCGGGAGTCGCCTGCTTCCTTCTGCCCTTGTCTGATGTCTGCCCCGCCCGCTCCACCCCCAGGCTCCAGGAGGGCAGGGACTTTCTGTTCGGCTTGGTGTTGGCCATCAGCCTTGGAGTGATGCATGACAACAAAAGAATCTGGGCGAGAGGTTGGGGCGTTCTGAGCTTTAGTTTTCCTTTCTGTATTGTGGAACGGTCGAGGGTTTGCGAGAAGAATTCTGCCTGACTCCACCTTGGCCCAGCATGAGCAAGTGGATGCTGCTCCCAGACATGGGTGCCGTGCTTCCTGATCCCCTACAGCTACCCCGGAGCAGTGGCCTGGCCACCATCCTGGCACAGCTGCAAGTACCCTTCTCCTGGGCTGGCCGTGGAACTGCAAGTGGAGTCTGGGGAGGTGGGAAGCAGATCGAGGGAAGGCAGAACTGCCTCCTTACCCTTCTCTGAACATCAGTTCAAGATGCCCTCATCCTGGGGGATTCCTCTTACACGAGCTGGATGCCCCACTGATCCAGGGCTGAACAGAGATGGTATTAACTGCACAGACAGCCTGTACTCTGGGGACTGTCCGGCACCTCCCCTGCCCTGAGATCAGAGGAACTGGGGGCCTCAAGCCACCTCCATCAGGAAATCCACTGATGGAGGAAATCCACCCCTTCTGGATTGACCACAGGCAATCCAGGGCGTGCAGGTAAGAGCCTGGGTGGTGGAGTCTTCCAAACAGGGCAGGAGAAGCCCGCTCCGGACTAAGGCCCGAATCACAGGCCCCCTTCTTAGCCACGTGACAGGGTAACTTGCTCAGCCTCTGTGAACACCGACTTCTGTCATCTGCAAGGTCGGGGGAGTATCTCTCCTACCCTGCAGGCTTGTTACAAGGTTGAGATAAGGCCCTGCTGACAGTCTCCTGTGCACTAAGTGAGAACACAGAAACAGGGGTCCCAGCCAACTCCACTGCCCCACCAGCGGCCCTCAGTACTCTCAGCACTGTGCACGTCTCTTCCTAAGGGCATGAACTCTACTGCGAGGGCCCCACCCTCACGACCTCTTATGAAGAAATACCAGAGAGCTTGCTTTTCTCTCTCTCTGCTGGGTGGGGACACATAAGAATAGGGCCATTTGCAAGCTGGGAAAAGGGTCCTCGCAAGGGATGGAACTGACCGGTACCTTGGACTTTCCAGACTCTTGAACTGTGAGAACTAAATGCTTAAGCCTTCCAGTCTATGGCATCTTATTGCAGCAGCCTGAGGTGACCAGTACTCATGGGGTTTTTCTTCCCCTAGATGAGGTCAAGCCAGGTGGACCAGTGAGACAGAAGGGGGCAGATGCAAGCTAGGAACAGAGGCTAGAAAAATCTCTTAATATCTGGTCAGGAGCTAAAGATCCCTAAGAAGTCAGTATATGCAGGAAGAGCAAAACTCATAAAAAATGATGACACGAAGAAGGGGACCAATCAATGGTAAAAGGGTGGAAATACGATGTTTCTGCTCAAGGTGTTTGTCTCACAGACTGCGTGTGAAAGGAGGAGCCCAGCAGGCAGCCTCTCCTCATCCCTCCAGCAACTACAGCAGTCTCTCCCTTATCCTTGGTTTTGCTTTCCGCAGTTTCAGTTACCTACAGTCAGCCTTGGTGCAAAAATATTAACTGGAAAATTCCAGAAATAATAAGTTTTAAAGCACAAACTCTCCTGAGAAGCATGATGAAATCTCACACCTGGCTCTGTCCACATGAGACGTGAACCATCCCTTTGTCCAGCACGTTCACGCGGCATATGCTACCATTTTGGTGACTAAGTCGACTGCCACGGTATCAGAGTGCCTACGTTCAAGTAACTCTTCTGCTACTTAACAACAGCTCCAAAGTGCAGGAGTGATGATGCCAGCTGTTCGGATACTCTCTTACTGTGCCTGATTCACAAAGTAAACTTTATCAGAGGTATGCTGTGCTGTGCTTAGTTGCTCAATCATGTCCGACTCTTCGTGACCCCATGGACCACAGACCGCCAGGCTTCTTTGTCCATGGGGATTCTCCAGGCAAGAATGCTGGAGTTGGTTGCCATGCACCACTTCCCCCCCCCGCACCGAGGGGATCCTCCCAACCCAGGGATCAAATCCAGGTCTCTGCATTACAGGCAGATTCTTTACCATCCGAGCCCCCAGAGAAGCCCAAGAATACTGAGTGGGTGCCCTATCCCTTCTCCAGGGGAACTTCCTGACCCAGGAATCAAATCGGGCTCTCTTGCATTGCAGGCAGATTCTTTACCAGCTGAACTACCCAGGAAGCCCCTATCATAGGTACATCTGTATTAAAAAAAAAACAAAACACATTGTGTATGTAGGGTTCTGTACTATCGGAGGTGTCAGGCATCCATGGAGCGTCCTGGAACATGCCTCCTGCAGATAAGCGGGGACTACCACATTAAAAATTGTTTTCTTATATCTTATTTTTATCCTTCTTAAAAAATTTCAAATTTTAATTATACATTCAGCATCTATATTTTTCCCCTCAGGATTTATGCAGTCTTGTGATCGGAGTTCCCTCCTCAGCATTTGCATCTTTGAACGAGATACTTCAAAAGCAGAAAGAATTTGTCTACAATCTTAACATACATTGGTGATTAACCAGTTAAAAAAATTATCGCACACAAAAACACCTAAATGAACAAAAACCCCACATACGTCCTAGCCAGAAAGTTAAAAATGGATTTCTGCAAGGTTGGGATGCAATGACCTTCAATTAAAGCTCTTCCCTTAAGGGCATGGGTCTGCTCCTGGGATGCGCTTCCCTGCTGGGGGGCCTGCATTTTTGCTGGGCCCGCTCAGACCCAGGAGGGTCTGTCCAACTCACAACTTTACCTGTGGAACTGACTTTAAGGGGCTGCTTTATTTCATGAAGAGACATTCGGGCCTCTGCTGTTTCTTCCCTGGTCAGTCCATATGCTCGCAGGAGATCTAGTAAAATGAGGTCGGCCCCTGGCACCAGGACACAGACAGAGAGCCCACCCCCGCTCCGGTCATGCACCCCTCCTGGAGCAGGGATCCTGGCATGTACTCACTTGTCCAGTCTTCTTCAAAGCAGTGCAGGAAGTGGAATCCCACCATGATGAGGGCGTGCAAGGAAATGAGAGCTATGTACATCTGCAACAGGAAAGCAGGGCAGACGCCATTGCTGAGAGAACTGCCTGGCCGTGCGGGAGCCCAGGACAGGGTGCTTGCAACCTCCCATGCAGGAACGCTCAGGCCGAGGGCTGAGCAGGGAGGGGCCGGAGAGCCACCTGGTGGTTCCCCCCAGCCAGCCTGCGCCCCCAGGTCTGAGGTGCGCGGCCATTCCCTGGGGGCGGGTGGGGCCTGGGCTGTCCTGGGGGCTCCTGGCCCGCTGCCTCTTCTCGCCTGAAGGGTCAGGGCACTGACTGCCTGCGGTCCCTCCAGCCCTCGACGCTAAATGCCCTCCACCTACCTGCAGCTGAGGGAGGGTGGCTGCCTTCTTGGCTACTGAGCTCGACACCAGGCCTGGGAGCCCAGAACACGGCCCTTTGCTTAGAGCTAATCAGCTGGAGGCAGTTTCTAGGAGCTCGAGGGAAGGGCGTGGGAGTGGGCCCGTGTGGAACCAGGGAGAGCTCTGGCAGAAAGGCAGAGGTCTGCGTGGCCAGGCACCGTCCTACCAGCAGCAAGGCAAACGGCGAGTGCTCCCCGCAGGGTGGGGACGGCATTCGGAAGCTGACTTACTGTAAACAGGACGAAGTACTTCTGGTTGTTCTCGCCGACACAGTTATTGACCCAGGGACAGTGGTGGTCCATTTTCCGAATGCACCGCTTGCAGACGCTGAAAGAGCCGCAAAGCAGACCTTGAGGGGGGGTCCCCACGGAGGCAGGAGGGTCAAGGGGACCTAGAACCCACGCTCCAGCACCACTCCTCCCCAGCAGCCCAGCGTTTCGCTGCGTGTGTGCTGGAAGGGCCTGGAAGGGACAAGACCCCCGAGGTCACAGTCATTCCAGAAAGGGGGACAGGCGGCGACCCCTGAGGCCTCTTATCTTGTTTCACAAAGAGAAAGGCTGGAACTGACTCGCCTGAGAAGGACACTGCTCCCCTGAGGGAAGAGTGGGCTGAGACTCTGGTTTACTGAGAGGACAGAAGAAAAGCAGCAGTTCCAAAAACCTGACAGGATGAGATGGGACAGAGCTACTCCTCATTTCTCCCAGAGGCCAAAAACCCTACGGGCGGGCCTGACGGAACTTGCCAGAGTGTGGCTGACGAAAGAGAGAGAGAGAGAAAGTGAACACTTGAAGAGTTCAGAGTGGAGTCAAGAACTGCGTGTCACGGGGCTGCAGGAAGTCCCCCTCTAAGGACCTTTCAGCTCTGAGATAATATCCACTTAGCCGAAAAGAGCAGAAGAGTCATCTGAGCTTAAGTGTTGACCAGAAATCCCACTAATTTGCAAACAGTTATTAACCTGTTGCTGGGATAGTTTTTGGCTTGGGACTGTTTGAAGCTATGATATTTGATTTAAAAAAATGCCCTCCCTTTCCCTTCTGGACGACACAAGTAACAATCTGAAACAAGAGCACAAAGCTTAAATAAGGGCTCGAAAGCAGCTGAAAACAGCTATTCCCAAAGCTCAAGTTCAGGGAGAGCCATCTGCCAACAGATGGACTCATCGAGAACCGTTTCTTTTTCAATTCATTAAAATAGCCTCCGTAACAATTTATCTTGGGGGCATTACGTGTTCAGAACAGTTTGAAATACTGTAAATACAAGCTTGTTATATGTATTTTTGAAAGGCCCTGAGTTCACACCAGCTTTTATTTCCACTAGTTTCCATAACCAACTTTATCTCAGGTTATGACTGAAGTGGGCGGGGGGCTGCAGGAGAGCTGTTCCCGGACTACAGGTCAGGAAGCACAGACCACTCTGAAGGGGTGTGGCCTTTCCAAAGCCCAGCAGGGGCTCTGCTGGCAAGGCAGACCTCTCCCCCCGCCGCCCCCGCCCCAGAGGACACGTAGGGAAAGTGAGGAGAGATACTGGCTCAGACCAGCGGGGCGTCAAGCTGGTCTCCACCCTCGTTCTTCCCACAGCTTCAGAGGCTCGTGATAACACAGGCCTGTGAGAAATGAGCACACTTCAGAGATGCTAGCCCAGCGCCAGAGTCTCCTTGGGAGCCAGAAAGGCAGCGTAAGAAAAGGATGCATGAAAGGGACAGGGAGGGCAATAAACAGAAGGCCAGGTGCCAGCACCAACACCTGGTCAACCTCTCTGTCACCAATCTGAATGAATGAATGAATGAGTAGGTTTTCCTTGCTCCCAGTGTACAATCTGGCAAGCGCCGCCGAGCAGGCAGCTAAGCTTCCTGCGTCCTGGGCCTCACGCAACACATTCCCACCGTGGAACCAGCCCTGTACACCATCTTTTCCACGCCCTTCCTCTGCTCTGGGGTTTCTCCACACTCTCCCCATCAAGGGAACCCCTGAGGGTGACTAGCTCCCTGCTCTAGGCTCTTGAGCAGCTTCTATTCCACTCACACTATTTTGTAAAAGGGATTTAAGGTGGGTGCTCCAGGACAGTGTGTGCTCAGTAGAAGAGAGGTGCCAAGGCGCCTGGCATCCTCTGAGAGCTGTCAGAGGCATGTGCTCAGCAGCAGAAAGGTGCCAAGGCGCCTGGCATTCTCTGAGAGCTGTCAGAGGCTAAGCGAATCTGTCCTCTGCACTCCCCTCACAGCCTCCGTGAAGAGGCCAAGTGTGAATCTGGGAAGATGGGTTTCACCATGGGCGAGCCTCTCTGGGCAGTCAAATCAGAACACGGCTTGTCCTTCCGGGAGCAGGCAGGAGTACAGCCAACTGAGAGCTGCAAACGCTGTCCAGAGTGCCGGTCTCCGAGTTTCTTTCCTATTTGCAGAGACAGGACAGGCCAAGACGCTGCCCCCACTCTGGCTTACAGACTTGTTCAGAAGCGGGGCTCCTGGGTCGAGTGGTGGCACACATGGGTGGGGAGATCCATCCACGCAGGAGGCTTGGAGGCTCTCCTTGGAGGCCAACAGACCCATGGCTCATGAACGCCTGGTCTGAGCGGCTGTGGGACTGGGGCTGGGAGAGTGCCAGGGGCAAGGCCTGGGGTAGGTCTGCAGGCCGCCAGGTGAAGGATGCTCCACGCCCCGGGGGAGACCGCCCTCACTTGCCTGGATACTTCATTCCAGGCACCAGCCGTCAGGGGGAGGAGGAAAACATGTGGGTCTTCCACAGCCCCTGACACCCCACTGACTGGGAACTTACACCCCAGAACTAGCCTTTTGCCCAGTCCCCAGCGGGCAGGAGGCTCACTGTGTCCCTTCCCCCTGACACAGTGGCCACACGGGCTCCCAGAGGGTCCTCTCTCCACGCTCACCTCCTGGTGAAACCCGCCACCCCTGGCTCCTCTCCTGCGCCAGCTCTAGCGGCTCCCGTGCGAGACGCTGTGGGCACAGGCACCTCCTAAGTGCGCCATGGCAGTCGCTGAAAGGACCAAGGGTCCTCCCTGGAGGTTATTTTGGGTGCTCCTGACTCCAGGGTCCCCCCAGGTCCCTCCTGGTTTCAGATGAGGGAGGGGGCTTCTCCCCTCCTCCTCCAGGTTCCCTGCCAGTGTCCATCCCCAAAGTGCTTCCCAGGAAAGCCTGGAAGAGCCGGACAAGCTTACTGGATCCCATGCATTCAGGTCTCCTGGGGCTCGTGCCTCCTCCTCCAGGGAGACACAGGGGCCCTTCCTTGGCCCTCAGGCTCCAAGAAGCGGCTGAGGGCTTCTGCCCACCCTCCCTACAGCAGCACCCATCAAGCTGTATCTGTCCTGCCTGGGTGGTAAGCTCATGAGTCAGGGCCGTCTCCCCTCCACCACTATAGCCCAGAGCCAAGCCTGGGGTTACCTTAGCAAGGGTCAGCGGAGTGAAGGCTCTGACACTACAGATGAGGAGACAGGCTCCACCGCCCCAGGCGGGGACACCACAGCACAGAAAGAGAAAGGAACACAGCTAGTAGGTCCCAAGGAGACCACGCTCTGCGTATAGGCTTTCATCTCACACCTCATTCACTGTAATTAAAATTATAAGCAAAAAAGACATCTCCAGCATTCTGGTCCCAGCTCAGAAACAATCTGGGGTAAGGCCGTGCCCGGGTGGGCTTCCCTGGTGGCTCAGATGTAAACAATCTGCCTGCCGAGCAGGAGACCAGGGTTCGATCCCTGGGTTGGGAAGATCCCCTGGAGAAGGACATGGCTACCCACTCCCATATTCTTGCATAGAGAATGCCCTGGACAGAGGAGCCTGGTGGACTAAAATCCGTGGGGTAGAAAAAAGTCAGACACCGCTGAGTGACTACACAACAACAATAAGTGCTCAAACAGGGCACGAGAAAGACGACACAAGCTGGCAGGGGCCTAAGCAGCCCACAGTAGTCTCAGCCTGTGTGTGTGTGTGTGTGTCCATGTGCGTGTGTGTGTTGGGAGGTGGGGAGGAACATGAGGTTTCACCAAGGTCAGACATCTCCACCTCCTTGTGCAGAAAGAACCTAACACATAAGCCTAACGCCCTGACCATCGTGTCAGCATGGCCTGCCCACCCTGAGGACTTCCACATGCCTCTGTGGCCCTCGATGTCAAGAAGAAAGCAGCCTGGTTGGAAGGAAGACCCACTCACAGACCACCAGGCTGGAAGGAACACCCACAAGTCAATGTCAGGGAATATGCGTGGCACCCATCAGAGCTGAGGGCAAAGAGATGGTTTCAAATTCCACAGACTCTTCTGGGAGAGAGGAAGCAGAGGTCTGGGCACAAACAGTGGCCCCTTCACCCGAGCAGGAGGACTGATGCCCACTCTCTCCAGCAGGGCAACAGGCCCCTTGGCCCTACCAGCCACAAGCCCAGCTCTGGTGTGCTGGGGACTCTGCTCACCCAAAACCGTGGGTGCCTAGATGGCCCGGGCCACCGCGAGCGATCACCAAGGAACGGCTGCCAGCACACGTTTCCCGAGACAGGAACAGGCCACGCACAGGCACTGTCGCGCGAGTTTCTCTGAGTTTGAGTTTGTTTACTAGCACTCAAGAATACCTCCCTCAGATCATCCTGTGGAGGACGTGAGGAGGAGGCGGTGAGGAAATGCCCGGCGGTGGGGAGCAAAGAGAAGAGGACCACTGTGGTTGCCCGAGCGCTTTCTACAAAGCTCACCCTTCCCTGTTTCTGGTCCAGCCTGTGTAAACCCAGCACATCCCCAACGCTCACACATTCCTCCACTAACAGACAGATATTCATATTGAATCCTCACGAGCTAGGAGGAACAACCCTTTTTATAAAGGAGAGAGCAGAGGCTCTGAGAGATGGTCCCCGGTGTGACCGGGACAGCACTGCCCCTCCAGTGCTGACCTCAGCATTGCTCCACCACACCGGGATACCCCGAGGAACCACGGCACCTGGGAGGTGAAGGCAGCTGGCTTCCCAAGCCTCAGGGGTAAGGCTAGATGGGTGCCTCCCTCTTTGAATTAGTTTCTAATACAGATCTCAGAAACAAGCTGACCCAGGGACAGAAGACCCCACGGAAGACAGCAATTCCCGTGGCCTCTGCCCGCCTTGGCCCTTACCCTTGAGAAGTAGCAAGTAGCTGAGACGGGCTTCAGCTTGCTCTCTCAGACAGACGGAAAGACAGACAGCCTTAATTCCTCATCCAGGGAGACTCGGTGCTATGGCGAAGCCATCTCTGGGGGTGACCACGGGAACGACGATGATGAGATGGGGTGGGCTGAGGTGCCCGGGACACAGCAGCTGTTGGGAGCCGACCATGGCACCCGGATGTGGAGACTGACTGCTTTTCTCCGAGAGGTGGGCAGCACAGCCCACACAGAAAAGCCACCTTTCAGCCGCTCGGACCTCTCACAAAGCCCAGATGCTTCCACAGCATCAGGCTGACGATACCTTCTGACACTCGGAGGCAGTTCATTCCTCTGCAGCCCCTCTCCAGCCCCCACACACTCATGTGAAAAAGGGACCAAGTAACACGCTTGTATTTCTGTAATTTAGCATTAAAGTTCTCTTGTCATGATGAAGCGCAATATTTACCTACAAGTTTATTTTTTTTTTGGCATAGAAGACTCAAAAGAACAAAGAAATCTGAAAACCAAAAGGGAAAAATCACTGCACATAAAATGGGGAAATGGCTTTTTTGGCTGAATTCTACAATGGTCAGACCTCTAGAAGTTTTGTTTTTAAGAAAAGTTGTTCTTTTCCTTCAAGGATAACCCCTTCATTTCCCTCTGGCCATCCACGTTAGCATGACCCACCCACCCTGAGGACGCCCATGGGCTTCCATGGTCCTCAATGCCAGGAAGAAAGCAGGTGAAATCTCCAATTTCTGTGAAACTGGACCTGCCCCTCAAGGACGTCAGGCACTAGACATGCCCAGAATGACTTTCTACAGCTTTGCCTCGAGCACCCTTCACACAGTAATAACGCTGTGAGGCAGGAAGGGCAGAAATCCACTCAGTTTCAGACATGGACACAGAGCAGAGAAGGGCGAGGGCCTGGGTGGGGCTCTCCAGTCAGCGTGGCAAAGCCGACTCGTGTGATAGGTGTCCTGGGCCCAGACCCAACACCCTTTCCCATCCCTGCCCGCCTGTGGAGGCGGGAGGGAGAGCTGCAGCGGTCACTGCGTGCCCAGAGCAGGGCGCGTTCAGAAGTCCTGCGGGTGATGGCGCCCGTCGGGGAGTGTGGAGGGCTATGGCGGGGGCAGGGGCGAGCAGGGCCCGGGTGGGCACAGCGTACCTGCAGTGGTGGGCTCGGTCAGGCTTGATGCTGCAGCACTTGGGGCATTTGTACACCACCTGCCCGGGCTTCAGCTGCAAACTCTCGATGAATTCCTTAGTGGCATTTCCTTTGGGGACTGCCCCCTGTAAAGAAGAGAGACGTCGGGGTCAGGCTAGGGACGCCCTCGGTTGTGACATACCACAGAGGCGGCCGTCATTCGAAAGTAGCAGCTCCACACACGGGGACAGGACATCTTCATGCCAACAACATGGGGATTCCGTTCAGAGTTATGCCAACACCGACGATAACAATTTACCTTGGGAAAATTACCCTAGGAAAAGTGAGTAATTGTCCACACTGCACAGTTATATCGGTTCTGATGACCTTTTATTTCCATTCTACTAAAATTGTTTTCACTGAATGCATCCTCTCCTATGTATCAGTAAATATTTCACTGAGGATCTGACTTACTAACTACTATTTTGGCCTACATTAGATTTCCCAGGGACTGCTTCAGTTCTTGTCAATGTTCACTGGGGATTATCACATCAAACAGTCCAGTTCACCCAGGTCAAAATTCACAGCTCTGAATGTTACTGGGTTCTGTTTAAAATGGAATCAAGGGTTATTTTCTTTTTTACCAGGACTGTTGTCATGGACTGGTAATCTGTGTTTTCTCCTTATGAATCCACAAGCAACTGTGAACCACTGCCCTCAAATATTCAATGTGCTCTCCACACCAAGATGGTGAAAAGCAGATGTGACCCAGGAAAATGATCAGCTCTGGGGTGGTGGGGAGGCTAGGGGTGCAATGGAGTAGGGTGAGGGTGGGGCATACAAAGGGGCTAACCTTTGTAGTTTTTTTTTTTTAATTTACAAAGCTGGGAGGTGAACACATGAATGGTCATCATATTATCCTTGATGCCCTTTGGACTGTCTCAAGTAGTTCATTATAATTTTTTCTAAAAGTTCAAAAGAGAAGTAAAAAAATCTGGTCTGCAGAATACAGATACCAGAAGAACAGACACCAGAAGAACTCATCACAGAAATTTTAAAAGCAAACAAACTTTGGTAGGCAAGGATTACCTGGTACATATAAGGTTATTTAGGACATAGTTGGGCAGACTTCCCTGGTGGCTCATAGTAAAAGAATCCACCTGCAATTCAGGAGACCCAGGTTCAATCCCTGGGTCGGGAATAGCCCCTGCAGAAAGGAATGGCAACCCACTCCAGTATTCTTGCCTGGAGAATTCCATGGACAGAGGAGCCTGGCGGGCTATGGTCCACGGGGTCACGAAGAGTTGGACATGAATGCGCGACCAACAGCTGACATCACATATGCCGTGAAAGTGCACCGTCATTGACATAGGAAACACCTATGGCAGACTGTTACAGGGGAAAGTAGATCCTCAAACAGCACGCAGACTACAAGCCCATTGTGGTGAAGATCACACTTACACAGATACAGACGCACATGTGCATCTCAAGTATTAATGGTTATCTCATGTAGTAAAATCACAGTAATTTTTAATTAACTTATATTTCTTAAATATTCCAGTATGAACATGTGGCTTCTACAATAAGGAAAAAAAAACTCATTTGAAAAACCAAGAAAAATAGATACTCAGGAAGGAGCTATCCAGAGCAGGAGTATGGGCAACTTTCCTGGATTTTGCAACCGAGGTGCTGTGACGTGTCTCATCCTGAGACAGCTGAGGGTCTCCACTAAGGCACCAGTGGAGCATCTGGGTCTAGAAGTCTTCAGAGGCAAACCAGGGCCCAGACCACCCTGATGGACTTTGAAAGGGGGCTGGGAAGGGCGCTGACCCAGGAAGAAGGGTTGCAGGAAAGTCCAGAGGCCTGCATGTTAAATTCTCTTTAATGTAAAAAAGCAAGTGAGTTTGGGCAACCACGTGACCTTTCATGGATTCTGAAGCCAAAGAACCACATCTGGAAGTCACTGTCGTCACGCGTACGAGGGAAAAGCACTAAGAACACCGTCTCCCCAAGGAGATGAGGCAATGGGGCGGGTTTCCTAAATGGAAGTTGCTCTTGGTTTCTTCCTTAGGTCCCGTGTTTCAGGTCCCTGCCACCAGAATTTGCTGTAAACCTCAGGAGACCCCTCTCCCCCCATAACAGCTACAAGAGCTTTACAACACCAAGGGCAACCGGGGCTGTCTTTTGGTCTTCTCATTCCCACCTGCTATTCCAGACCCCAGCCAGAGATACTTCGATTCAAGACCACAGTCTTTTTTCCAAAAGTTTCCCCTCCATGAAACTCCCTCTTGCACACATCTGCTTGGAGGCACACTCCCATCCAGGCGAGACCCCACCCACCCAGGAAGCCCCCCTTGCAGAGCTAGAGACGAGCCGGACCAGTCCCTGAGCTGGGGGATCCGTCCTTCCTCCCTTTCTCTGTCCTTCTTTAAAAAAACAAACAAACAAAAAAACAGGCTCTCCTGGGCTCATCTCCACAGATTTCAGAATGTACTAGTTCACGGTAAGGAAGTTTGTTCCATTTGATTCCTGATAAGACGACACGGAGTTGGAAGGCCCGCCGAGACATTTCTGCCGGTGATGGCACGGTTGTCGCACTTGCATTAAGAGAAACACTCTCTATGTCCACCCACCGCTTATATCTCACAGGGATGGCTCAAAGCTTCCACGTTACCGCACCCCAGCAGAGCAAAACTTACTCATCTTTTCCTCATTTCCAAAATAATACTTGTTCAAAACTTTTAAAAATGCAGAGAGAAGAGAATTTTAAAACGGGGGAAGCCCACCCCTCTGATTCTATCATCCAAAGATGAGTACTATTAACACTTTCGAGTACAGTCTTCCAGTCTTTCCTCCTTGTACACAGTAAGCTGCGTGTGCTAAGTCGCTTCGGTCATGTCTGACTCTGCCACCCCATGGATGGTAGCCCACCAGGCTCCTCTGTTTCATGGGATGTCATAGGCAAGAATACTGGAGTGGGTTGCTCTGGCCTCCTCCAGGGGATCTTCCCAACCCAGGGATCGAACCCGCGTCTCTTACGCCTCCTGCATTGGCAGGTGGGTTCTTTACTACTCGTGCCACCTGGGAAGCCCACATAGTAAGCTACAAACACTTTTTAAAAAATCTATACACCCATAAAAAATGCTCATAAGCTTCTAAAACCGATTTCACCCTGCAGTGGAATCCATTTGAATCTGGGGGCAGGAGGCATGATATGCCTCCATCATCCATTCCCTTCAGTGGCTAGCCCAAACTTTCAGTACCTTTCTCAACCCCTACTCACTTCCCTGTCTATGTCAGAGGAAACTGAGGCTGCTGAAGTAACCCCCTCCAGACTCCTCCTCTCCCTACCCCGATCCCTGGACACCCAGGGGCTCATCCGTCTACCTCGGAGCTTTCCCTTCTCTGAGCTTAGAGGAGACTCCAGGCTTTCCCCGTCACAGCTAAGGTTCTCCGAGGTTGCGTGCGCTCTGCTCGCCCCGACTCCGTTTCACGCTCTCTGGCCCCTACTGCCTCCGTAACAGGGAACCACCCTCATCAGGTCGATGAGAACCCCCTGTGGCCAAGTCCAAACGCCAGTCCTCCGCCCTCTCTTCCCGGTCCCTCGCCTGTCACCCTCCCGTGGCTGCTCCATGCCCTCAGGGTCTCTGCCCAACCTGGACCTGGGTGTTTCTCGGGGCTCCACCAGCTGCCCTCATCTCTGTTCATCCTGCACTCCCCAGACAACCTTCCCCTGCCACCAGCTCCAACTCGGACTTCTTTTGCAGCTGAACGTGTTTCTACCTGGTTGTTCAAAAGCATTCAGACAAAATAATCCAACCCCTTCCCCTCCTCCCAATTCAACCTGCTAGAACTGACCCCTCCCCTTGCTCCCCAAACTCTCCTTCCTATTCTCTGCCCACCCCCCCGCCCCAGCCCATGGGACACCCATCTGCCTGGTCACCGGGGGTAGATGCCCACTAGTCATCTTCAATTCTCCTAACCCTCCGCCCCACACTCCCACCTACTCCACTGAGTTAACATGCTCCCGTATTATGCCCCGACTCCAATATCCTCCCCTCCACGCCATGCTCATGGCCTTAGTTGAGCCCCATCACCGTGCGTCCCAGATACTAGAGTCCCCAGGTCTGCCTGCCTCCAAGCTCTCCCTTGCATCTGGCAGCCTCACCTCTATGCCTCCCCCTAACTGTTTTCCAGAGTCAACTTTCTGAAATGTCAATCTGATCATGTTATTCCCTTTGCCTAAAAAAAGCCTTCCCTGGCTCCCCAGAGCCCTCACGTGGTACAGAGTCCAAGCTCCTGGGCGGCGCCCAGGTAAGGTCACTGAGACCCAGCCCTGAACCACGCCTTCAATGTCGTCTCTCTCCCGAGAGCCCCACCCCCCGGACGCGCCGGAGCTCTGTGCTCTGCAAGGCTCCCTCTTGTGCCCTCAGGGACCCACACCGGCACCTCCCCTCCGGTCTCAGGCTCGTCCCTGCCTCCTGCTGTGCGTCAGATGCTCAGCCGTGTCCGACTCTTTGCGACCCCACGGACTACAGCCCACCAGGCTGCTCTGTCCATGGAACCCTCCAAGCAAGAACACGAGTGGATTGCCATTTCCTTTCCAGGGGATCTTCCGGATTCAGGGGTCAAACCTGCGTCTCCTGATTTGGCAGACAAGATTCTTTACCACCTGAGCCACAAGGGAAGCCCTGGGCCTGCACCAAGCCTGGACCACATCCTCTGCCTTCTAATGGCCCCAGGCTACGCCCGAGACAGGGCCATCACTTGGCCTTTGTGCTACCACAGTTTCTCTTCGTCTCATATGCACTGATCTCGTCTACAGGACTGTAAATTCCTGGAAGACAGAGACAGTGTCTGTAATCTGCAGCCCAATGAATTGCCCAGGGCCTAGCAGGGAGCGAGTCTTCAATAAATCCAAGCCAGGTTAATAGTGATGAAATAACAGACATTTATTGATTGCTTCTATGCCAGGCACACTTCCAAGGGCTTCCTTCACTGTACACTGTCAATTAATTCTGACAATAAACCTATGAGAGAGTGTATGCTATTCCTCATATTATAGGTGAGGTAACTAAGGCAGAAAAGTTAAGCAAGTTTCTGAGATCGCATGACTATTAAGTGGCAGAGGCAGGATTCAGACCCACGTCCAGAATCTAAAGGGAATCAGCCCTGAACAGTCACTGGAAGGACTGACGCTGAAGCTGAGGCTCCAATACTTTGGGCACCTGATGTGAAGAACTGACTCATTGGAAAAGACCCTGATGCTGGGAAAGACTGAGGGCAGGAAGAGAAGGGGGCGACAGAAGATGAGATGGCTGGATGGTATCATACTCAATGGACATGAGTTTGAGCAAACTCTGGGAGATGGTGAAGGACAGGGATGCCTGGCGTGCTGCAGTCCACGGAGTTGTAGAGAGTTGGACACAACTGAGCGACTGAACAACAGCAATCAAAGGGCAACTCATGTATCTATGAGATATTTCTGTTAACTGATCGAAGAGACTTCTGAATTGCCTTGATCCCATAACACCATTCCCCTGCTAAGGAGTGTCTCACTGCACGAACATTAAGACTGAAACAGACCCCAGATGATAAGGCCTCCTTTAATTAGTATCCAGGATAATATGATGACATAAAAAGGACACACTTGGAACGCGGAAGGGACAGGTTACCAAGAGGCACCAACCATTCCATTTCAGGCAACAAGTACGAAGACTTGCTTATACTGTCTCAGGGGCCACGGGATCACAGCCCCTGCACACTGGCTGGTCTGGGCAGGAGCTCTGCCCCTACCAGGAACAGGTGACCGGCCCCGGCCTGCGCCACAAGGCCGCCTGTCTCCTCTGCAGAAAGGCAGGGGGTGGGCAACCCCCAAGTTCGTCACCCTCTTCTCTCTGGGGCTAGAGACATTTTCCAGCTGGGACTGATGGATTACTCACTGGCAGGTATGAGAAGCTGCCAGGCACGAGGGAGAATGTAGCACCCTCCTCAAGTGAACCCTGAGCAAACCCCTGACCCACCCAGGGAAAGTGCCAGTGCCTGGGGGACAAGTGTGCAAGGCCCTTCTTTGGCTGCGTCCAGCACTCAGTGCCACACACACCTCACGGCACTTGGGGCGGCCCCATGCTGCTCGCCCTGTGTTTCCACGGGCCTGACATCATTCTGCCGAGGGACGAGCCTGAGCAGACACTCACTAAGCTCACTGAGACTCCAGAAGGGACGAGCAACTGCATGCTGCAGTGAGGTCCGTTATTCCAGTTTCGGCGGCTGAAACTCCAGTCGCAGGCCTGCGGTGGTCTCAGATAGTTACGTGAGGCCTGTTTATAACCAGGTGTTCACAGGGTGGGGTTCAAAGTCAGGGAGGGGCACTGGCAGGCAGGCAGATGATTTTTCTTTCCCTTCACGATGTGGTTAAACTGAACTGACTTCTAGTCCTCTTGTTCTCTAATCTCAGATTTGAGGTAATAAACAATTAGGTCCAAAGAATGGAGGTGCGGTCCGGGGGGGGGGGTTGGGGGGGGGGGGCAACTGATCCTAAGGTTGCCACAACTGCTGCGATCATGTAGTATACCTGGCTTTGGGCTTCCAGAAGACAGGACAGAAAGAAACCAGCTCTCAGCTTTAAGCATCTGCAGGGAGACAGACACTGTCCCAGACCTGCAGTTGTTATTTTGGGGCTGCACTGGATCTTTGTTGCTGTGTATGGGCTTTCTCTAACTGCGGCGAGTAGGGGCTCCTCTTTGTTGTGGTGTGGGGGCTTCTCATTGCAGTGTGTGTGTGCGTCTGCGCTAAGTCACTTCAGTCGTGTCTGACTCTGTGTGACCCCGTGGACTGTGGCCCGCCAGGCTCCTCTGTCCAGGGGATTCTCCAGGCAACAAAACTGGAGTGGGTTGCCATGCGCTTCTCTTGGGAACCTTCCCGACCCAGGGATCGAACCCGCATCTCTTCCTCAGCCTGGCCCCTGGCAGTCAGATGCAGGAGAGAACGAGCCTCACTGGCCTGTTGCTCAGCTTCCAACCCCAAACACGTGAGAGCCGTCTCCTGCACTGGCAGGCGGGTTCTTTATCACTAGGGCCACCCTGGAAGCCCTCTCCTTGCAGTGGCTTCTCTTACTGCAGCGCACAGGCTCTGTGGCGTGCAGGCTCAGCAGCTGTGGTGCCCGGGCTTAGCTGCCTCGAGGCACGTGGGGGGTCTTCTCCAAGCAGGGATCGAACCCATGTTCCTGGCATTGGCAGGCAGATTCTTAACCACTGGACCCCCAGGGAAGCCACCCAGAACTACATTTTAAATGGAATCCTTCAGGATTCCTGAGGATTCCAGCATTCCCAGGATGAGTACTTATAACAGGAAAAGGACAGGTGGTGAAATCGGGATGGGGCGGGGAGAGAGAAGGAGCTGAGCTAAGAGCTGGAGTCCGGGCTGTCTTCAAGGGGTGGCCTCCTCCGGGCCAGTGGTGCTTCTCTGAGGACGTCGCTCAAACACCAGTCTGCCGTGTGCCCCACACCCCGCCCCTCCAGGCAGCACCCTCTCACCCCGCTGCTCAAAGGGGAGCTCCGCATCCGGGTCCGTCCTTTCTTCCCTTTTCTGTTCAAGCTCTCTGTGGACCTGTTTACAACTACACTGGAGTAAGTGACTGCTACACGGTCCAGAAAGCTGCAGTGGTTGCGACCTGTTCTGATGCTACATTTGGAATAGGAACATCAGAGCTCAAAGTAGTACCAGCAACTGCAGGAGACTATGGGAGGGCTTTTGTTTTGTTTTGTTTTCTTTTACTAGTAATACTAACAAACCAAAATGATACACAATGCATATGTTGTTATACACTGTTTACCCCTTAGGACACAAGTTTTTCTGACCAATATACATTATATATACGTTATGATACATTGTTTATAACCTCTGGGCATAAACTTTTCTGAAAAATTATACACAGCATGAACTGACCTACAAAACATTACAGCCCTATAGGAAACTCCTTAGAATCCTGAAGCGCTGTCTTTCTAAAACCAGACCCTGCCTGCAGTGTTAATAAGGAGCCCCTAGTGTCTGCTTTCAGGGTGAGATCTGGGCTTCCAGCTCCGCCCCTTGGAACCTGGCGTGGGGGTGTCCCAGGGCTCTGCAGCCCATCTGTCTCTCTTTTGCATGAGGTGTCACCCGCTGGGACTGGGGACAGGCAGGAGGCAGCATGCGGAGCCTGAGACGGGGCAGGTCGGCAGGACATGCTCTGAGCTGCTCCCCTTACTGCTGTGGGTATTTCTTTGACAGAGGCTTTATTACTTGTTTGCCCAGTTTTCTTTGGGGCCAACAGCAAGACAAACCTCTGAGAAGCTGGCTGGTGTCTGGGATATGACAACTCCGGCTCTCACGCGTTTGGGGTTGGAAGCCGAGCAACAGGCCCTTGAGGCTCATTCTCTCCTGTATCTGACTGCCAGGGGCCAGGCTGAGGAAGACCCTGGAGGGGGCACCATAGAGGGGTTAAAGAACATACGCATGTGAGGGTAGCAGGAATGCCAGGGTGGAAGCCTCCTCTCCCTCCCGCCTGACACCCAACGCCCTCTATTCATAGAAACCAGTAACCTCCCTCCACACTCTAGGCTCTGACCCCCAATCCCCACCAGCCCCAGACCTGGCTACCTACTGCCCACCTGGTGCCCCTGCTTACACGTAATAGACCTGCAGTTTGGCCAGAACAGAAGCCTTGATTTCTCCTCCAAAATCTGATCTCCCCAGGCTCTCCCGTCCAACAAGCGGCACCAGCAGACCTCCCAGCTGCTCCCGCCAAGACTCTGGAAGGCACCCTCCCTGATCCCTCACGCCTTCTGCCACTCTGGCGGTTCTCAGATCTGGCTGAATAGGAGGGACACCTGGGAGCTTTAAAGCACCTCAATCCCAGGGCCCCACCTCAGACCAATCAGAGTGGAATCTCTGGGGGTAGGCCCATGGCATCAGTACTTTTCAAAAGCTGCCCAAGGGGATTCTAACGTGTGGGCAAACCCGAGCATTGATGTTTCAAACATATTTGAAGTCCAGCAGCTTCTCCTCCCCCCACCTCACTGCTTCCACCTTGGTCTGAGCCGCCACCACGTCCAGCCTGGCCCACTGCCGCAGCCCTCACCTTCCTGCTTCTCCCGGCTCCACCTCAGTCCCCCCTATCGCAAGCCAGGCAGCACCCTTTTCAAAACTAGGTCACATCATGCCTCTCGGATGGCTTCTCACTGAATTGACGAGAGAGACCAAGGTTCTCACGAGGCCATAGGCCCTACCCGGCCTGACTTCCGCAGCCCTCCCTGCCTCTTCCAGCCCCTCTCACCCCCACTCACCACGCTCTGGTCAGCCTGGTGTGAGTCCTGTTTCTCAAACATGCCAACCACGCTCCTGTCTCTGGGCCTCTGTATCTGTCCTCTGTCTGCAGGGTGCTGCCTCTGAGCACTGCTTCATATCTCTCAGCCTCAGGGGTCCTTCTCAGATCACCTTCCTCCAAACGGTCTGGCTTCGCTCCAGAAAGTCACCCACCAGAGCCCCTGGATCTTTAAAAGCCCCTTTCGCTCCCTGGAATTGCCTTGTTCCTTCACTTGTTCTTCACTGCCCGAAGCCCTAGACCGGGAGCTGGGCAGGAGGGCAGGGATCGCAGTATGCCTTGCTCACAGCTGAACTGGCTGCTCAGGACCCTGAATATGGTAGGCACCCGATACACACCGGCATTCATTTGACCCCAGCCCGCAGCGCCCGCTCACTGCTGCTGGGGTGATCCTTGTACAGCGACAACCTGATCTCATCACTCCTGCGTTTAAAATCCTCAGTGCCTCTTGACGGCCCCCATTATCCCACTCCTACCCCACTTTTTTGGCACTCCGGCCACGTGACCAACCCAAGTCCATCCTCCTGGGTTCTCTCCACTCCAGACGACCACACCCCAACACTCATGTGTCTCTCTGCACGCCGCTCCCTATGCCTGGAACACTCACAGTGTCTTCCTGCCCACCCCCCCCCACCACCTTCCCTGCCCCTGTCCACTGTTCTGATCAGAGCTGGCCTGGGCGGCACCTCCTCCAGGCAGCCCCCCCTTCCTAGGCTGGTGATTTCTTTCACACCTACTCATGCTTCCTTTGCCGCAGCCTTCATCACACAGGGTGGACCTCGCCTGTCAGGGCACCGTGAGGGAAGAAAGCCTGCCTGGGGCGCAGCAGACACCAGAATTATAAGCTGAGACAAATAGCGTTTTTCAGCCTTGCAAGGGCACCGGAAAATCTTGTGAAAGAGCCCGTAAGTTGCTTCCAGTATGCTGCTGGGAAAATCGTTCGTACCCTTGTGTTTGGGGCACTCATAACCTTATACTTTGTTTCCTTCAGGTGACAAGTGTTCCAAGAATCCCACAAGCAGCGCTAACACTGGGTCAACAGGCCCCTGCCTGCCAGTGTGTGCCATCTCCACAGGCGCATGTGTGAGCAGAGGTGCCATCTGGGCTGGGCACTGACTTGTGATCGAGCCGGGGAAACAGCTTTCCTCAGGGACAGATTAATGATCCAGCCCCCCAACCCTGACCACCACCCCCCACCCCAAACCAGCAGGAAGTGGAGCTCTTGGAGAAGTGAACTAGTTCAGGACCCAGCATTTTGACCGTGCCTTCCCCGGGACTCAGAGAATCGAGGTCTGTGTGGCCGGGGCCACTGCCATTCAGAGAGCTTTCCCTTTCCTAATTTAAACACACACGTCCCTCCTACTGAGACAAGCCACAGGAGGTCTTTATCAAATAACGCACTCTCTTGCTTTTCCCATACACAGTAATGAGCAGGAACAGAGGATTTAATACCAGGGTAGGCGACACTCAATAGCCACTTGCACAGCTTGGTATATTTAGCTAAGTCCTTGGCCAGAAAACCGTGGCTTTGCCCACAGATATGTACTGAGAGATGCCTGCCACGGCCTGAAACCGGCCTGTCCAGCTTTTCAGGAAAAGACGAGTCTCGTCCAAGCGAGGTAAAGGCCACTGCCATGCAGGTTTCTGGGCCTGGGTAGGGCTTTAATTTCATCTCCACCTAGCGCCAGTCCTGTCTTCACTAGGAGCCCCCAACCCCACCCAAGGGGCAGCGTGCTTTCTGCTCGGATCATGCGGCCCCAGCCTCGTGGGGCCCTCACCGTGCCTTTCTAACCAGAGGTTGGGCTTGCCCTGGCCAGACCCCTCCCACGGAAGGCTCCATTCATGCAGACACCCACGTATAGACAGTATTGTTCAACCAACCCAGACAGGCCGCGGCACAGACGGGGTCCCCTTGCAGGGGCCCGCGTCCAGTTTCCCACCCCCGGGGGGAAGAGAACAGGCCCTCCGATTCTCCGCGTCCCCAAGGTCAGGGGGCACATGCAGGCTGCGGCCATGCCCGGGCCAGAGGAGGAGAGTGCGGGCTGGTGAAAACGAGCCCAGACATACTCACGGGGTCCGTCAGCATGGCCCGGCAGTGGGAAGCCAGGGCCAGGAAGGCCAGCAGGTTGAACACGAGCCCGTTGATGACGCTGTACACGTAGTCCCGGGACGGGATCAGCATGACGAAGAGGACCACGAACTCTGCGTAGAGGACCAGGAACCAGGTGACGATGGCACAGGCGATGCCGCAGCCGTCGCGGATGAACCACATGGCTCCCGCGGGACGGGGGTGGGGAGGCGGGATGCACTTCTCCGGCTGGAGGTACTGCGGCTTCCGCTCAATGTCTCGGAAGTGGTGGGCGGGGATAAGCATCATAAACTATTCTGTCCATACTGGCATCTGGAAGAGAGAGGGAAGGGTCCAGAAATGGTGGCGTGGTCTGGTCGTCTGGGAGGCTTGATGAAGCTACCTTTCCCAAGGGAGCCGTGAGGATCTGGGTGTGAACTTCTAATCGGAAAGCTGCCTACACCTTCTGTTCGTTTCCAACGTTGAGCTCTCGTCCCTACTCCTGAGAGCTAAGTTAACCTCTGTGAGACAGGGCCGCCTTGCCCAAAGCCTTCACGTGACAGATAACGAAAGGCAGGGGAGCTTGAAAAGGGCAAATGCCGAGCTTCCCTGGTGGTCCAGTGGTAAAGAATCCACCTGCCGGTGCGGGAGACACGGGTTTGATCCCTTGTCTGGGAAGATCCCACATGCTGCGGAGCGACTAAGCCCGTGGACCGCAGCTGCTGAGCCTACACTCTGGAGCCAAGGAGCCCCAGCCTCGGAAACCCGTGTACCTTAAAGCCTGCGCTCTGCAACAAGAGAAGCCAGCAGTGAGACGCCTGCATCCCGCAACTAGAGAGTAGCCCCAGCGCGCCACAACTAGCGAGAGCCCTCGCAACAACAGAGAACCGGCACAGCCAAAAGTAAATTAAAAAAAAAAAGGCAAACACTTCACCCAAGGTCAGCCAGAGCAGCAGGCACACACACAGTACACCAGATGGGAGGCAGGACTAATAGACATGTTCAAATTTTGACCTACAAGACCAGGGGTGGGGGTGGGCGGTGGAGTACCAGGCCCTCTGGAAAAACTCATCAGTTACACTGTTGCCTCCACACTGCGGACCCACCCAAGACTCATGCTGAGGCTCTTTGGGTTTGAGTAGGAGGACAGAAGGCCTAGGGTTAAGCTGTTCTAATTTTCTGTAGTGCATTAGCCAATAATAAAGGCACAACACTCAGCAGCATGGGGAATGTTCTAGAAACAAGCCAAGCTTGTTTTAGCCCTCTGGCCAAAATGGTTAATTTTCCAGGAATAAACGACTCTGAGTTAGGCTCTACCTGTGGTGACAAAGCAAAGTGTAGGAATGTTGGCCAGCGAGCCCAGAGGTGTTTCCCCACCACCTGGCTGTGGGGCTGGGTGAGTTCTGGTCTCCCGACCTAGGACAAGACCTATACCCCAGCCCCAGGGCCCTCCTCAGGACAGGGTAGGTGTGAAGGTCGAGGGAGCTATGGACGCTATGGGTGTCTGTGCACACATCACAGACGGTGTGCACGTCCTCTCTCTAGGAAAGACAACCATTCCTCCGGAAGCATGTGCTGAGCAAGGTGCCCACTCTCTCAAGGCTCCAGCCGAGTCTCTGGAGACAGCCGTGAAATCACTAAGACTCGATTACGGAAGTCTATCTGTCCACGGTGTGCGCTGCAAGACAGCAAGTCCAGACTCCCCTCCTCCGGCTCTTTCTCTTACACTCTGTGGCCTGTCGCTTCACCCACCAGGTTTCTCAGAAACTGTGGTGGCCTCCAGTTCTCTGCCAGACATAGGAGCCGAGGACCACCCCGGAACACAGTCTCTGAGGCAGGCAGGCAGGCGACACCTCAGTTTGTAGAGAACTTGAGTCCCTTCACAGCAGAGGAAATCCCTCAACAGCGGCGCTGGCTCTGTCTGCTTTCCTGAAGGACAAGAGTGAGCTCGCAACGGCTTCTCCTCGCCCTTTGCCCAATTTTCCTCCTCCCTCGACTGCCCTCACCCCCAGCAAAGAAAGAGGATCTGAACTGAATACAGTACAGTCATGAAAAGGACGGACGTGTCCAGAAAGCTGAGAGGGGAGAACAGTAACTGTGACTCAAGGGACAGACATCCCAGAGCCAAAAGTTGTGCAGACTACTACTGAAAGAATAAGGCCGGGGCCTCCCCTCCCAGGCTGGCAGGGAATTCATGGCTGAAAGGCAGGTAATGTGGATTGCGTGCATTTCCAAAGGAACACTGAAAAAAAAAATTAAAAAAAAAAGAAACACTGACTCAACAAATATTCAGAGTGACTATCACATTCACCCAGAATTTTCCAATAACGCAGCCTTGTGCTCTTCACAAGAGAGTGACCATCCGTGTTGCCAGAGATGACTTCGAGGCATTAGAAGATGCAGGGATACCGTCTGCGGCACCGAAGAGAAGGGCAGCAGGAGATTCTACACTTCCAGACTGTGCACAACCCGAACCCAACAAACGAAAAGCTGAAATTTCATTATGATTCAAGAGCTGATCAAGGCTCACCATCTTGACAACGTCCAAATGCAAGCGTTCTCCTGGTTTTTCCTGTTGCCATACTGATTTGTATGCATATCACCCAGGCCCCAACGATTGCTGTCTAAGCTCTAAACCAGTAGGGTTTTCTTGGATCACTGCCACACTATTTGATCACGCATATTACAGGGTCTGTGTCTGTCCTGCATTATAATGGCAAGGCTGAGTAGCTGTGACGGCAAGACTCATCAGCTTCAAGTATTTACTCTGGCTCTTTACAGAAATTTGCTGGTTCTGGGATAGTTGTCACTCACTGAAAAAAATACAGGTATGCCCTGCTTTATTTCACTTCACTTTATTACGCTACAAGACATGCAGATTGAACGTCTCTGGCAACCCTGTGTTGAGCAAGTCTATTGGTGTCATTTTCCAACAGCATCCGCTCACTTAGTCTCTACACTTTCGTAATCCCCATGACATTTCAAGCCTTTTCATTGTTATTTTATTGTTATGGTGACCTGAGATCAGCAATCTTTGATATGACTATTTTGTTGTTTCAGAGCAGCATGAACTACCCCCCATATAAGACAGCAAACTTAAATGGTGAACATTCTGGTATTCTGACTGCTCCACGACGCTGCTGTTTGCCTCTCTAACTCCCCCTGTGCCTCTCTATTCCCTTAGATACAATAATATGGAAATTAGGCCAATCAGTCAGCCTCCAATGGCCTCTAAGTGTTCAAATGAAAGGAAGAGTAGCATGTCTTCTCACTTTAAATTAAAAGCTAGAAATGATTAAGCTTAGTAAGGAAGACATTTCGAAAGCTGAGACAGACCGGAAAGCTAAGCTTCTTGCATGAAACAGTCAAGTTGTGAATGCAAAGGAAAAGTTCTTCAAGAAAACAAAAAGTGCTACTCCAGTGAACACACAGATGATAAAAAAGCGAAACTGCCTTACTGCCAAGGTGGAGAGAGCTTTAGTGCTCCGGGTGGAAGACCAACCAGCTGTAACATTCCTGCAAGCAAAAGCCTAATTCAGAACCTTCATTTCTGTGAAGGCTTCGAGAGGTGAGGCCGCTGCAGAAGAAAAGTCTGAGCTTGGCAGAGTTTGATTCATGAAGTGTAACTTAAGAAGCCATCTCCATAACATAAAAGTGAAAGGTGAAGCAGCAAGTGCTGACGTGGAAGCTACGTCAGCACGTTATCCAGAAGATCCAGCTGAGATAATTCATGAAGGTGGCTACGCTAAAGAACAAATTTCCAGTGTAGATGAAACAGCCTTCTGTTGGGAGAAGATGCCGTCTAGGACTTCCCATAGCTCGAGAGAAGTCAATACCTCACTTCAAAGCTTCCAAGGACAGGCTGACTCTGGTCAGAGGCCAAGTAAGCTGGTGACTCGAAGTTGCAGCCAGTGCTCATTCGCCATTCTGAAAACCCCAAGGTCCTTAAGACTCACCCTGGATCTACTCTGCCTATGCTCTGGAAACGGGAGCAAAGCTGGACCGATAGCACATCTGTTGACAACACAGTTTACTGACTATTTTAAGCCCCTGGTGAGACCCACCGCTCAGAAAAAAAGATTCCTTTCCAAACAGCACTTCTCACCGACACGTGTACTCACCCAAGGGCTCTGATGGAAACAGACAAATTCAGAGCAACACTTCTACAACTTATATACTTCCAGTGAGTATATTTTCAGAGTAGTTGACTGTATCCTATCTGTCCTCTGACAACTGCCCATTCTTATTGTGAAAAGTGAAAGTGTTAGCCACTCAGTCGTGTCCGCCTCTTTGCGACCCCGTGGACTGTAGCCCGCCAGTCTCCTCTGTCCATGGGATTCTCCAGGCAAGAATACTGGAGTGGGTAGCTATTCCTTCTCCAGGAGATCTTCCCAACCCTGGGACCAAACCTGGGTCTCCTGCATTCTAGGCAGATTCTTTACCGGCTGAGCCACCACCAGTCATATGGTGATGATGTGACTAAACCTGAGTTGTGTTCCATATGTGTGGTTTTCCGGAGGAACAGGTCCTTCCACATAAGTAAATGTCCCAGGCAACTGTGCTTTGTTCCTAAGCAGAAACACATTTTAACCATTTGGATGGTTAAGTTGGAAATCTTAAAAGTAAAATTAAAAACAATATATATATTATAGCTGCTTTTGTCTTAAGTACAGTAACCATCCATTTCTTTGGAACGATATAGAGTCATTACTGGGAACATCAGTTACTGGAGCGTGTTAGGTCTTGATGTCCTCAGGCGGGCAGAGATTCACTGTGCTCTTGGTTTTAACCGACTGGCCTGTGCAGACTATTCCAATTCTAATTCTGGGGTCTCCTTCCTGTGGCTCTTCGTCTTCCCCCTCCATTCCTGGCTGTCATTTCTGTGTCTACGGCTACCCCCAATATACCCTTTATTTACTACTGCTCATTGGCTGTGGGCTGGAAAAGCAAAGAAAACTAAGTCTTGCTAGACTTGTTTATAAAAGAAAGGTATTCACTTTAGGTAACAGGCCTTTAGAGGACACTTGCTATGCTCTCCTACCACATAGTGCTTGTGGGCGGGGAGCCTTGCCTTTCCATTAGCCCAGGGCCTGGCACACAGTAACCATCTACAACCTGTGTTCGCTACACAAATTCGAGGGGAAGATGCAAGAGATGGGTGGTCCTAGGCCCCCCTCCCGGAGGCCACGTGTGGCTACTCTCAGGGCTGTGGCTGTGACCCAGACGGTGGAGGGTGCCCCCGACAGGACCGTGATGGAGGGGCTGTGACTCGTACTTGTGGTTCCAGATGTTTCACCTTCAGACCACGTGAGACCAAAGGCCGGACAGAGGTGCTGTGTTTGCTCTGCCCCTCACTGGTGAGTGGGAGCCTGAGATCCGGGCAAGGACCCCAGCAAGGCTGCACGTGCAGAGCCAGACACTAAGCTGAACTGAAGAGCATGTTCCAACCCACACTTTAGAGCTTCGAGTAGTCCAGTCAAAACCCAGGAAGACATGCTGCTCTAAAAACCTTTCGTCACCCCCAGCCCCTCCAAAAGCAGCAGAAGCAGCTTTCTGATACCGAGCAGGGCCCTGTGGGGCTCCTGGGCACAAGGCCTGTGTCCCCCCCATTTCTCTGATTACAGGAAACAACCTTCACTCAGCTTCCAGGACCTTCCCTGAGTTCCAAGGGGCAGGTTCATGAAGTTGTTCATCAGGGAAGGGAGAGGATGTGAGACCAGGGAGGAGCAAACAGCCAAGGGCAGCCTTGGAGTGGAGTCCTCCTTCCCCATCGCAGGATACATAAACAGTAACTTTGAGCTAGTCTGCAGATACTGAACCCTCCAGGTGGGAGACGGTAATGGTAGGCTGCCCACAGGCATGCAGACCCCAGACAAGCTGGACCTGCAAGGTGACAATGTTGACTGCTACTGGACCTCACCACCAACCCATCAGAAGAAATGTCCACGAGCTGACCAGGCCCTCTTTGAACAATTCCTATGATAAACTTCTCACTATCTTCCCTAAGCTGGGACACACGGTTTTGAGGGCACAAGCCTGCTGTGTCCCCTTTTGCCTGGGGAAGCAATAAAGTCACTCATTTCTACTTCACCCAAATCTCAGTCCCTAAGAATCGAATCAGCGCCAGTGTACAGAGAAGCTGAGCTTTCGGTGTCCTTTCCTTATGTCAGCCAACTGAAAATTTGAGAAATGTAGGGGGAGACCCACCATGAAACGCAAACTGGACACATTCCCTTCATCCTGCTGCTATAACAGCAATGGACAACAGGTGAACACGGCGCTCGTTTCCTTTTCCAATTAGGGAAATATCAATCCTTGGGGCTGAGGCTCTTGGTCAAAGACCCACTCCTGACATGAGTCCTCGTGTGAGCAGAAACGGGCAGGACTGGCGGCTCAGCCTAGGGGGCAGGCCCACAGGGAGGCTAGTGGGTCCCTGCAGCCCCTGCACCCCTCCAGCCAGCCTGCTCAGACCTCACTCAGAAGGGGCCACTTCCTGCAGTCTCCCTCCCTGCCCTCTGCACCCCATGCCCTGGCCCCTGTTTGCTCAAGCCCCCTCTCTTCATCTCAACTCAAAATGCATGGAGCAACCACTAAGCGCTAGGAGCTGTTCGGGGCGCGCACACCCAGAGGGGATGAGGACAATTGTAAGTGAGCTGCTCCGGTCGGGCCCTGCCCTGCCCTCCCACAGCCCCCAGTCTGGTAGGACCAGTCCCATCTGCTTTTTTCTACTAACCTGCAAGTCCCACTTTGTTTAGCTTCGTATCTTGGTGTATGGCATGAGTGAGTGCTCGAATCAACGGCTCCTTCACAAACCAGACAGACCCGCCCCATGATAATCCTAACACATAGGTGTCGAATGAACAGCACAACAGAGGGGAAAACAGTACCCCCCCAAAATCCCAAATCCGTCCCCGCCCCCACACACAACCCAGAATGGAGATAAACAGACTTCTCCGAAGCAAGGACTTCAAAGCGGAGGGATGAGAGCAGGGCATGGAGCTAGGTGAGGTGTGCTGCTCAGACACAGTCAAGGGGGCGGGTGGACCTGGCGTGGAGAGAGGCAGTGCTGGGGGCAGGCTGGGCGTCCAGGCCTGGATGCGTGAGCATGCGCGTACGCGGGCTTTGTTGGGAACAGTGTAGCTTTAAAAGTAGGGAGTAGGTTGTGTTTTAGAAGGCCTGGATTTCATGAGTTGGGAGTTCACCCTGGAGGTTCTGGTGAACCACTAAAGCTTCTGAGGAAAGTTGTGAGGGGAACATGCGCGCACTCTAGCAAGGCGATGCCAGCGGTGACAGGCAAGACAAACGAGAGGGCTCTGAGACCAGAGGCCATCGAGCCCAGGGAGGCACTAAGGCAACAGGCCTGAGCTCTGCTTTGGAGGAACTAGGTTTTCTCTTCTTGTAAGGGGTTACCAGTTTTCCAAAGAAAGACTGAGAGCAGTGATCATTTTGCAATTTTACTTACAGGCAGAGCTAGGATACTGTGGTCTTGGTTCAAGACCACTTCAACAAACTGAGTATTACACCAAAGTAAGTCTATGAAGTTTTGGGTTCCCAGTGCATATAAAAGTCATTTTTATACTATCTTGTAGTCTATTAAGTGTGCAATAGTATGTCTAAAAAACAATGTGCATATCTTAATTAAAAATACATTACTTCTAAAAAAAACAAAAAAACAAAAAAAACCCGCTACCATCTGAGCCTTTCAGGGAAAGACTAGAGATCTCTTCAAGAAAATTAGAGATACCAAGGGAACATTTCATGCAAAGATGGGCACAATAAAGGACAGAAATGGTATGGACCTAACAGAAGCAGAAGATATTAAGAAGAGGTGGCAAGAATACACAGAAGAACTATTCAAAAAAGATCTGTATGACCCAGATAACCATGATGGTGTGATCACTCATCTAGAGCCAGACATCCTGGAATGCAAAGTCAAATGGGCCTTAGGAAACATCACTACGAACAAAGCTAGTGGAGGTGATGGAACTCCAGCTGAGCTATTTCAAATCCTAAAAGATGACGCTGACAAAAAGCTGCATTCAATATGCCAGCAAATTTGGAAAACTCAGCAGTGGCCACAGGACTGGAAAACATCAGTTTTCATTCCAATCCCAAAGAAAGGCAATGCCAAAGAATGCTCAAATTACCACACAATTGCACTCATTTCACACGTTAGCAACGTAATGCTCAAAATTCTCCAAGCCAGGCTTCAACAGTATGTGAACTAAGAACTTTCCAGATGTTCAAGCTGGATTTAGAATAGGCAGAGGAACCAGAGATCAAATTGCCAACAGCCACTGGATCATCGAAAAACCAAGAGAATTCCAGAAAAACATCTACTTCTGCTTTATTGATTACACCAAAGCGTTTGACTGCGTAGATCACAACAAACTGTGGAAAATTCTTCAAGAGATGGGAATACCAGACCACCTGACCTGTCTCCTGAGAAATCTGAATGCAGGTCAAGAAGGCAACAGTTAGAACCAGACATGGAACAACAGACTGGTTCCAAATTGGGAAAGGAGTACATCAAGGCTGTATATTGTCACCCTGCTTATTTAGCTTATATTCAGAGTACATCATGTGAAATGCCGGGCTGGATGAAGCACAAGCTGGAATCATGATTGCCAGGAGAAATATCAATAACCTCATATACACAGATGACACCACTCTTATGGCAGAAAGCGAAGAGGAACTAAAGAGCCTCTTGATGAAAGTGAAAGAGGAGAGTGAAAAAGTTGGCTTAAAACTCAACATTCAAAAAACAAAGATCCTGGCATCTGGTCCCATCACTTCATGGCAAATAGATGGGGAAACAATGGAAACAGTGACAGACTTTATTTTCTTAGGCTCCAAAATCACTGCAGATGGTGATTGAAGCCATGAAATTAAAAGACACTTGCTCCTTGGAAGAAAAGCTGTGACAAACCTAGACAACATATTAAAAAGCAGAGACGTTACTTTGCCAACAAAGGTCCATCTAGTCAAAGCTATAGTTTTTCCAATAGTCATGAGTGGATGTGAAAGTTGAACTATAAAGAAAGCTAAGCACCAAAGAACTGATGCTTCTGAACTGTGGTGTTGGAGAAGATTCTTGAGAGTCCCAAGGATTGCAAGGAGATCAAACAAGTCAATCCTAAAGGAAATCAGTCCTGAATATTCACTGGAAGGACTGATGCTAAAGCTGAAACTCCAATAGTGATGTGAAGAACTGACTCCTTTGAAAAAACCCTAATGCTGGGAAAGACTGAAGGCAGGAGGAGAAGGGGACGACAGAGGATGAGATGGTTGGATGGCATCACCAACTCAATGGACATGAGTTTGAGCAAGCTCCAGGAGTTGGTGATGGAAAGGCAAGCCTAGCGTGCTGCAGTCCATGAGGGCTGCAGAGTCAGACACGACTGAGTGACTGAACTGACTGACTGAGCCTTCAGAGCCTTCAGAGTGTCACAGTAGTAACATCAAAGATCATTGATTACAGATCACCACAGAAAATACAATAATAATGAAAAAGCTTGAAATATCGCAAAAATTACCACAATGTGATACAGAGAGGAAATGCTGCTGGAAAATGATACCAGCAGACTTTGCTCAAGGCAGGGTTACCACAAACCTTTTAATCTGTCAAAAATGCAAGTCTGAGAAGCTTAATAAAATTGTATTTTTTTGGTCAAGGGTTTTGTAGCATTAAAAATAGATGGCTTAACCACTGATGGTCCAGGGGTTAAGAATCACCTTTCAATGCAGGGGACGTGGGTTTGATCCCCGGTTGGGGAACTGGGACCCCACATGCCGAGGGCAGCTAAGCCAGATCCCCACAACTGCTGAGCCCGTGCACCACAACTAGGGAGTCTGTTGTGCAACGGAAGACCCTACATGGCGCAACGGCGATCCCGGGCCCCAACTGAGACCTGATGCAGCCAAGCAAAGAAATAACCATGTTTTAAAAAGAATACAAAGGTATGAACCACGGTAATTAAAATAAAGAGAGACGGCTTTCTCACAGGTTAGTAATTCAAGCCCAAAGTAACCATTCTTCCCTCCCGACAGAGGAGCACACCCGAGGGCCAGGAAGGTAAAAGGAGTAAGCCTTGAGGCCACAGAAGTAAAGCAGAGAGAGTCGCAGGCCCACAGGTGTCCTGGAGCTCCCCAGAGATAGTGACACCAATGATAAGGCAGACGGTGTCCAGAATGACAAGCTGAGCTCTGCGGTGGGGGGCAGTGTGTGGGCTGTCTCAGGAAATCATCTCCTCTTCCTTCTTGGAGATTCAGAAGCAAAAAATCAGGAAATGACTGATACGAGCGTTAACGTCCCCAAAACGCCACTGCTTCTGGTCCAGAGAAGGGCCCCCAGATTCAGCTGTAACACATGTGCTTCCTTATGCTTGACCACAACCGTGCCCTTCCACAAATCCAGATGAGCAGACGAAAATGTACTTGGTGAGATGCCACCGAGGGTCCCGTGAGCCCTTGCAGTACAGCGCTCAGGACTCAGGTCCACGCTGCCTATCCACGGCTGCAGCTCAAAGGGTTTCAAAGTGGCGACTCAAAGGCCAAGCTTACAGGCCCCATTCCACTGTGGCCCACAGCTGACTGTTGGCCAGCCGAGACTCCTGGCCCGGCCCGGTGTTGACACTTTGTGACAGGCAAAATCCAGCTATATGCCTGTAGTTAATCACTTTACATATTTTTAAAAAATATTTATTTGGCTGCCCCAGGTCTCAGTTGTGGCATGCGGGATCTATTTCCCTGACAAGGGACTGAACCCAGGCCCCCTGGGTTTTAGCCACTGGACCACCAGGGAAGTTCCATTAATCATCATTTGTTGAGTGAGGGGCAAATCCTTATGAATCTATCACCTGGCCTAAGAAACCTGACCAAAAGTCCATGCTTCGTGAACAAGGGTCAAAGGCATGACCAGCACACAGAAGTTCAGTGTCAGGTTATTAGAGCCCCCAGATACCTACTGTTCTTAATCTAATGAATACCCAAAGAACCCCAGACCCTCTCAGATTGCCAGCTGTTTTTGTGAGACAAGATATTACACTAAACTCATGGGTTTCCCTGGTGACTCAGCTGGTAGAGAACCTGCCTGCCAATGCAGGAGACACAAGAGATGTGGGTTTGATGCCTGGGTCAGGAAGATCCCCTGGAGAAGGAAATGGCAACCCACTTCAGTATTCTTGCCTGGGAAATCTCACGGACAGAGGAGCCTGGTGGGCTACAGTCCATGGGGTTGAAAAGAGTCAGATATGACTGAGTGTTCACGCACGCATACATACACACATATAATGCACACGCACACACACACAGACACAGAGACACACAGACACACACACACACACACACACACTGACACACACTGACAGACACACACAGACACAGAGACACACAGACACACACACACAGACACACACACAGACACACACACACACACTGACAGACACACACAGACACAGACACAGACACACACACACACGCATGGCTTAGCTAGATCTAAACCGAAGTCCTACAAGCAATTCAAAGAACTTTGTGAGGATTCCCTTCCGAAAACACCACACCCACTCACGCTCTCATGTATGCACGTGCATTTAAGCACAGCATACAAGCAGATCTTGGAACTGTACAGATTCAGAACCTCTCATGTTCTACAAGAATGGACTTCAAGTAGGAAAGGACTCACAAGCCAGCCCTGCAACTGCACAGATGAATAAAAGGTCCACTCCCCGGAGGGTTTGGAAAAGAATCCGATCAAGTGAAAACCGGATTTATCTATTTCTTTACTTACAATTTCGGTGAATTTGCATATGGACCCAAAAGGACTGTGAATTTTATACCCATGTTTAGGTGATTCTCAGAAAAAGAACGAGCCACACAGCATTATGTTCGAAATGCTTCATAAAGAACCAGAACGAGTCGCTCAAGTTTTTCTCAAAGGTAAGCGTGTGGTCCAAAGGCAAGGTGCCTTATCTTCCCCTTGGCACTGTACCCTGCCAAGCCAGGAAGGCATCCAGCCAGGCAGAGCTGCTGGCCTCTTCTGGGTCTCGACCAAGCGGTCTACACTGCGTCTCTCTATAAGAGGGTCTGGCTTCCCCTGCCTGCCTCCTGTCTCTGTCATACTTAACTTCAACAAAAACAGAAGGAAAGCAAGGAAAGGAGGGAGAGAGGGAGGGGAGGAAGGAGCGGGGAGGGAGAGAGAGAGGAAGAAAGAAAGAAAAGAAACACATCACACCTGAAAAGCAAATCCTATACCCATTAAAATTCACTGAGGGAACCAGGAAGTGGTCGGTAAGCTAAAGTGGCCTTCTTGTCTCATAATCAGACACCTTCTTATAAAACCCACTCATGCAGAAACTCACACTCCCAACAATGAGTCTCCATTTCAGAAAAAAGTTTTGGATTTGAAAACTCACGGAGGCTAACAGCTCCTCCGCTTACTACAGCTGAGTACTACTGTACCAAAACTGGCTGGTGTACTGCCTCTAGGCTTTCCGGATCTATTAAAAAAAAAACAACACACACACCCACAGATAGGATGACATAATCTATGTCACAGGCTTCCCTGGTGGCTCAGATGGTGAAGAATCTGCCTGCAATGAGGGAGACCTGAACTCGATCCCCGGGTTGGGAAGATCCCCTGGGGAAGGGAATGGCAACCCACTCCAGTATTCTGGCCTGGAGAATCCCATGGACGGAGAAGCCTGGCAGGTACAGTCCATGGAGTCGCAAAGAGTCGGACACGACTGAAAAACTAACACAGCCACACACACACACACACAATCCATGTCAGAAACGCTGGGAATCAGTAGAAACTACCATTCATTTGGGTAACACATTCACTGTTTTTTATGGGCATGTTTTATCGTATGTTGCCACGATGAGAAAAATATTAAAACAAGACCACGCATGAGATCAACTGGTAAAAACAATCGCTGAGTCAGAATTTCAGAGTGAGGAAGAACCATAAAGACCATCTAATAGATTTTAGTCAAATTCTTCTGCTTTCCGATAAAGAACGGCGGTGGGCACTAACAGTAACCGTGAGCCCCTTAAGATCGAGGAGGCGCACAAAGCGGCAGCTCTCAGCGCTCACGCCAGCCTAGCACAGCAGCTTTTATTCGTCATCGTAGAGACGGGGCAGGGGGCAGGGGCCGGGGGGGGGCGGTGGGGGTGGGTGGAGAGGCTTTTAATAATATTCCCCAGGTCAGAGAAAACCAGGATCCAAAACCAGCTCTGCCTGCCTCCACAGACCACGTTTTGAAAACGGTACGTGGCTGCCTTTCCTTTCTCTCTCTCTCTCTCTCTCTCTTCTTGTTTTTTGCAAGAGGGGGCCAGGAGAATGACCAAGCAGAATATTCGAGTCCTGCTTCCTACTTCCTCGCACACATTTCATGGTGCTAAGGAGAGGTCACTGCATTAAATGAAACGTAGCTTTAATGTTATCTTTCAAGCGACTGGGGACGACCAGTTCTCTAAACTTTGTGGCTCTTTTAAGAACTTGAGAAATGGACCCTAAGCAGACTTTCCTTCCACTCCTAGGAGCTTGTAATACTGTTAAAAAGAAAAAAAAAAAGGAGGCTTCTTTCTCCTGTGAATCATTTCACTGCCAATGGGCTGTCTCTTTAATGGCGCACAGCACCCGACCCTCAAATCCACGGCCTTTCGGGAAGAGACTGCTGGGACTGGCTGACCCCTTCCAGACTCTAGCCTAGGCTCCTCTACAGATGGATAAAGAAACGAAGCTCAGGGAGTCAGTTGGTTTCCACAAAACAGTTAGAGAGATGGCTAACTTCCTTTCTAGGTCTAATGGATGATACCGATTAATCGGGCTTCCCTGGTGGCTCAGAGGTGAAGAATCTATCTGCCAATGTGGGTTCTATCCCTGGGTCGGGAAGATCCTCTGGAAAAGGAAATGGCAACCCGCTCTGGTACTCTTGCCTGGGAAATCCCATGGACAGAGGAGCCTGGCGGGCTACAGTCCATGGGGTCGCAAAGAGTCGGACATGACGGAGCGACTGAACATCACCTATCGGTTGCTTATGCGCCATCACCCTCCATTAACCCCTCCTTCCAGGAAGTCTGCAACCCAGCAGGGAAACCTTTAAAAAGGCAAAAGCATCAAACTGATTTAGCTAGCCAATTAATATCTGTCAGCCAGTTTGACACTCTCTAAGTACGTGGAACCCTCTGAAATCAGGTGAATGGTCTCACTTGACACTGACCTGCCCTTGGCCTCTGTCAGGGTAGGTTCCGAGATGGGCATCTGGCTTGGCTGCTGCCCCAGCACAGGCCACGTGGAAAGTGGAGCAGGGCCCTGACTCTCACTGAAGGCCTCACCTACTGGGCTGTATGCTGGACACGCCTCAGCCTGCTCGAAACTCCCGTCCTATCTTGTAGGATAAGCACGCACCTTCCCACCCTCTTTTAGGGACGATTAGCCTATGTTCACACTGCTGGGAAATTCCATGGACAGAGGAGCCTGGCGGGCTACAGGCCATGGGGTCGCAAAGAGCTGGGCATGAACCGAGTGATGAAACAAGAAAAACACTGCTAGGAAGCAGTGGAGACAGGATACACTCCCAAGCCTGTTCTCATTCCAGAGCCTACCTTTAACTGCTCTCTGCGATCGTTAACATTGCCCATTAACTAGAACCAGAATGGGGAGGGGTGGTGGTGTTTCTGCCAGTGACCCTGGCTTACTTACAGTTTCAATCTCTTGCCCACACATGGTCACAGCAGAGATGGCACTATCGCGTGGGCCACGTGCAGCGCTGTTCACAGACCACAGAGCTGAACATAAGCATTTTGGGCCCTAAGGTGGGGCCTTGGCTGAACACCAACCAACGTTCAGAAGACTGGTCCTGCCTTAACTGAGGGAGCAGGAGGACTATGGAGCTTCAGCCAGAAGAGCCACCCTAAGATTGAGGCCCTAAAGTCTGCTTCTGCTGGAGGACACTTCCGGGAGGGCCAAATTCCAGCACGCTGCTTATTTGGGGGGAAAGCCCACCCATGCTAGGCTGAGAGCACCCAGCAAAGGGTCCCACCTGAGGGTGTTGAAAATGGCACCCAGACCCACATTGTGCCATGCACAGACATACAGCCTCTGTGACATCACCCAGGCAAAAACTTGGCTTTTTTAGGGACTAAAAGCAAAAGTGCTTGGAGGGATCTGAAAGACGAATTAAGGAAGGAGAAGAGAAAACCAGTTGTGACCATTGTGCCAGGCTTCAAGGAGGGTCCCTGCTGATTCCACTCACCCCAAGTCATGTAAGTCCTGCAAGAGCAGGGCCTTGGAGGAGTCTGGCCTGAGGAAGCAAGGCCTCACATGTCCACCGCCCCTGCCTGCCAGGTGACGAATTGTTGGAGGGCTTTGGAGACAGACTAAAGTGGAATGAAGACTCGGTTTCGAGTCAAGCAGCCAGAATTCTACTCTGCACCTTGCTGCTCACTAACTCACAATTTGGGGTAAGACAGTTACCCTCCATGGGCTCCATTTCCTTATCCATAAAGCAAGAGGGAAGACTAAGCTGACTGCTAAGGTCTGCTGCAGGGCTCAGATTCTGATTTCTCTGTTCTCAGGAACAAATTCAACACCTCTGTTAATTTCTTGGATTCTTAAAAAAATTATCAAAAGTATCCTTTTAATGTCCTACCCCAATTCTTTGTTAATATTCAGAAAGAAACCCACCAACAACCGTTAGCAATTTTCCTGAGCATGTTCAATTTCTTCAATGAAATATGGCATGTAATTACCGCTTCCTCTGTTCTTTCATTTAACGTTTTGTGGAGCGGGAAAAGCACTATTAAAATACATCAAACATTAGAAAGTGGTTCAAGAAAAGTCTTAAAATATAAAGTCAAACATGACCACTTTTCAATGTTTAAATGTCTATAAATTCAAGATCCACTGGGATTTCTATAACCTGCTAAGAGAGGTCATTTTCGTGTAAAATGAGGTTTAGAGAGCTTGAGCTGCTCAAGGTCACAAAGGAAGTTAGTGGCAAGGTCTGGCTCACTGGAAGAGATGCCCAATAGTCTTTCCAGCATAGGTCATTATCTTCCTAGCCAACCCGTCTTTCCAGATGCTTTGCTACTCTTCTTGACTTAGAAATGCACGCTCTGTACAAAGTCCAAACTTGCTGCAAGGGAACTGCAGCCACAACTGTACTTGTCCCCCTAGGGCCCCTGTCCAAAGGTGAAAAACCAATCCTACCCAAGGGCATTTCAACCACTGACCCTGTACAGGAGGTATTCATGTCTCAAACTGACCAGAAAATTTGAAGAGTTCAATCAACAAGTCTCTACACAGCTGAATGGTTACACTTTGGAGTGTGTGTAAGAGTGCTCAGTCGTGTCCGACTCTTTGTGACCCCGTGGACCGTAGCCCGCCAGGCTCCTCTATCCATGGGAGTCTCCAGGCAAGAAAACTAAGAGTGGGTAGCCATTCCCTTCTCCAGGGGATCTTCCTGACCCAGGGATCGGACTCGTGTCTCTGGCATTACAGGCAGAATCTTTACTACTGAGCCACCAGGGAAGCCCATTTAATTTGGAGGAAACTATGAAAAGAGGCAGTTTTCCTGATATTTCCTCACATTGCCTAGATGAATGACTGGGGTAGGTGGGACATGCAAGGTGGTCTTCTTACCTTTACAGCTGAGAGCCAGTAATAACCTGGTCATTTATCTCTGGAAGTGATTTAAAAATGAAAAACAAAACAGACAGACAGAACAGGAAGAAACCCGAGGTGGAGTGGTATTAGCCTCCTTAGTTCCCCCAACAGGTCAATGGCCAGACTTTACACCTTCTCCAGGGGGGGTGTGTGTGCGTCGGTGGCTCAGTCATGTCCGACTCTGTGACCCCGTGGACTGTAGCCCACCGGGATGTACGTGTGTTTAAATGTTTCTAGATAGGCTCGTCAGGACCCACGAGCGCCCCTTTCTCATACTACATGCCCTCATGAAGGACATGGGAAGCACCCTGCCACTCTCTTAAAATGAAACACACAGGAAGACCCTTCCTCTACAGTGGAATAAGCTTTACCCGTGTATTCCCATCAATTTTCCTATCACTGGAATCACAAGGCATGGTTTCTACAACAGCGAGACAGACAGACCTGCTGGCCTGTGGCAGGTTATTTATACTGAGTGTTCTTTAAGACAAGGCAAGGCAGGACAAGTGCAAAGTGTTTAAAGGAAACAGAGCTACAGAGAAAACAATAGCTCTTTTTTTTTTTTTTTTTGTGGTAAAGATTGATTTGATGTGGACCATTTTTTAAAAGTCTTTATTGAATTTGTCACAGTACTGTTTCTTTTTTTTTTCTCTGTTTTGGTTTTTTGGCCACAATGCATGCGGGATCCTAGCTCCCTGACCAGGGATATGAACTCGCATCCCCTGCCTCGGAAGGCAAAGTCTTAACCACTGGTCTGCCAGGGCAGTCCCCAGCAATAGCTCACTTTTGCTTTTCTGGTGCTAAGTGGAAGAATGCAAAGGAAAAGGCCCAAAACTTGGCTTCCTCTGCTTAAGACCAGGAACAAAGGGTTCTCTTGCTGAGATCTTAAGAGCTCTCTTTCAAGAGCTCTCTGTAATTTCAGCACCATGGACTCAGCACTGCCCCAAGCTCTCCCCTAAACTGACTTTTATTGCTGTAATTAACAAGGGTAGGTGGGACAGATTTCCTCTATAGCTGTAAAGTTATTGTTGCTGCCGGTGGCCAACAGCAGCTCTTTACCTGTTGCCCTTGATGCCTGGCCTGCCCAATTAGCACCTCATTCTAGGCAGGCCTCGCATCTAATTGCCATGGGCCTCAAGTGAGCACTTTAGTTTATTGTCTTGTTCGTGTACTAGTTCAAGAGCCTGAGCTCCCCGGTTAGAAGACAATCTTCAGCTTCTCTTAGGCAGGTGTGTGTTTGCAGTTTCCTTATCACTTCAGGCCCACGGGAACACTAGGGACACACAGGCATGCAAACAAATACTTCCTGATTGTCTGAAGAGCTTCTTAGATATTTACTCTGGGAATAAGCACGTGGCTGGAATCTGGGTCTCCACGCCTATCTCAGCCCTCTCTACCAGATCCACTGGCCTTCTCTGCTGTTGAGGGCTCTCGCCTACATTGAGTTAAGCTCTACTTGGTCTGTGTGTAACCTTTCTCCTTACCTAAAAGAGCTGGCTGAAACAGACACAGGGGCTTCCTACAAGCACCACCCTCAACATTCCCCTAGAGAAAGGAACACACCCCTTGCTTTCAGAATGAACACTATAGCTTATATGGCATCACCACTCCCATAACAAATACGTTGTTTAGCTGCTCAGTCATGTCTGACTCTCTTTCGACTCCATGGACTGTAGCCCACCAGGCTCCTCTGTCCATAGGGTTTCCCAGGCAAGAAAACTGGAGTGGGTTGCCATTTCCTTCTCCAAGGGCTCTTCACGACCCAGGGATCGAACCCACATCTCCTGTATTGCAGGTGGATTCTTTACCACTGAGCCACCTGGGAAACCTACAAGAAACATAAAGTGAAGTGTGAAAGTGAATGTTGCTCAGTTGTGTCCAACTCTTGCGACCCCATGGACTATACAGTCCGTGGAATTCTCCAGGCCAGAATACAGGAGTGGGTAGCCTTTCCCTTCCCCCGGGGATCTCCCCAACCCAGGGATCGAACCCAGATCCCCCGCATTGCAGGCGGATTCTTTACCAGCTGAGCCACAAGGGAAGCCCATAAGAAACACAGGCCTCCTTCAAATACTCTGGTGAATGAAAGGGGACACCTGCATAAAGGGGTGGTTAGGAATGCAGGTATGGGAGTATGCAGGTATGCTCTCAAATCCTGACTCTACTGCTTCCCAGTTATGTGACCTGGGACCTTGGTCAAGACAATCTCTCTGTACCTCAGTTTCCCAATCTGTAAAATAGGATAATAACACCTGCCTCACAGGGCTATTGTTAATAGGACTGAATCAGTTAGTCTTTGTGAAGTGTTTCAGAACAGAGCTGGGCAGATAGTAAGCACTATTATGCTTCCGTTATTACTAGATATAATTAATAAGAATACAGAGATTTAGGACAGACGGACCTACAAATCAGCATGCAGCCAAAAGAATCTGACAGTGATGGGAAAACAAGCTGGTTAATAGAATAATATGCCATCCTTGGTGTTTTGATTTTCTGGCAAACGTACAGTCTTTGAACTGCTTCAGTAAACCAAAAAGAACTCTGAATTTATGGGGTTCTGAAATATCTAATGTATGATCACAACAAATGTGATAAAAAATGTTCTGGCTGCACTAAAGTACAACAGTTAGTGAAGGTGTCATTGTTTTAGCAGAAAATTTAAAACAAACATTCGATTGTTTGTATCTCTTCTATCGATTTAGGCTAACATGTCAGACATTGTTTGTAATGTTATTTAGCAAATACTGCCAATCCTCCAGCAGAGAATCTTTAGTCATTTATCTGGGAGACACTTCAAATGTATGTTCTATAGTTTGAAAGACACACTGAAAGATTTTTACATAAAGATGATCCCATGGTATCCAAACCCAGAATTTTCTTTCCCTGACTTTTCTGATCTATTCGCTGCCACTTTTTAAACCCTCGCTCCTCTTAGATGTCCCACCTATTAAAATTTCACATCCGGGGTCTCTTCTTTCTGAGCGATCTCGAGCGCAAGACACCGTTTCTAACACCAGAAGTGCCCTGTTATCTCATCACCCAGGTGCTCATTAGAATCCAGGTGTTCAATCACCCAAAGGCCTCCAGGTGCATGTGTCCCAACAGGTGGGGCACCTGTACTTTCATGAAGGAGGAAACCCTTCTGGGTTTACCTCTCCAAGTCTCCTGGAGGGCAGAATTCAACACTGCAAGACATCCTCCCTATAGGTACACCTGCAGAGAGTTACCAAGAGACCGGAAACAACGAAAGGTCCAGTCCACTAAGAAGAGATGATTTATTTGGGGGCTCGGCAGCTTAGGGCTTCAGAATGTGGGCAGGTACGTCCTCTCCATACCCTCTTCAAAGGGTATACCACCTCCCGGTCCCACTATGTTCACCGGAGCCACTGTCACAGCTCTTCACCCCCACGTTTATGCTGGGTCTGGAGCCTTCCCTCTGCCTGGGAGCTTCTCTGGGTAGAAGCTGTGTTTCACTTGTCTCAGTGTCTCAAAGCTAGCACAAAGCCCATCAACAGTAGGCTCCCAGGAGTTATCTGTGAAACTGTATTGAGGCTACTATCTGAGACACCGACCATTCTTTGGAGGATCAAGCAGTCAAGGGTTAGTTTCACTTCTGACAACAAGGAGGTTCCTCAAAAGTGGGGCACTTGGAAAAGTCATCAGATCCCCTCATTGCTACTATCGTTCTGGGTTAACTTTCCTCCATTTATCTACGTGGCCCCTTTAAAATCTGTTTCCTGCCTTATCAACCCCGCCTTAATGGGCTCCTTCAGTGACCCCACGTTCACCTTGCAGGTATCCTTTCTGGATATTCAAGGCCCATATTCCTACTTGGTCACGACCGGGGCCGGCATTTCTTTTTTTTTTGTCCACGGTTCCCAGCGATCACCCGGTCAAGCCAGGGCTTCCAGTCCCTGCTGGGAAGCGCTGGGGACGCCGGGGCACTGCGCCCCCGCAACCCCCCCCCGCCAGCGCTGACCAAGACTCTCCCCTCTACTCTCTTTGGGACAAAGCTCCGGCAACCATCCGGGACATGGGGATCCTGCAAGGTTCCGGGGCGGGGGGGGGGGGGGGGGTCAGCGTTCGGTCAGCCAGCCCCAGAGAGAGCGGGGGGGGGGGGAATCCCTGGGGTGCAGTTGAAGACGTCTCGGGACTAGACGGGCATTCACTCCCGGCCCAGATCCTTATCACCGAGAACGACCTAAAGAGGGCTTGATCGCTTCTTTCCTCCCCACCATCCCATGGGCCAGAGAAATACATGACATGAGGGCAGGAAAGAGAGCCAAGAGACAGCCTCAGGCCAATCGCGACGTCCGCCACCTCTCACTTGGGGTCGGTCTCTTTCTTCACACACACGCACGCACACGACCGGCCACTTCAACTCCAGCTCTGAGCAAACTGCGCCGCACGCCTCTTCCACCGCTAGTCCTTCGAGCTCCGGCCCCGGCCCGCGCCTGTCGTCTCGCCCCAGCTTTCTCACCGGATCCCAGTTTCCTCACCCGACTGACCGTGAAGCCGGAGGCAGTTCCCCAGTCCCAGCCCCCTCGGTGGGGCTCCGGCTGCCGCTGCCGTCGTCGCTCCCCTTTCAGCCCCCGACCCGGGACCCGGCCCTGGGCTGCAGCGATGGCTCCCAGGAACGAGGCGCCGCGGCTCCCTGGACTCGGCCAGACACAGGGCGGCGCGCAGGAGAAGCCCATCGAGCTCCCCGGCGGTGGTGGCGGCGGCAGCTGCAGGAGCGGCCGCCGCGCAGGCTGATGACGCATGGGCGCGGGGTGGGTGGCGGGGAGGGGGCTTGTGCCTGGCGGGGGGCGACGCGGGCGGATGACGTCAAGCGGCGGGGGCGGCTCGGCAGCATGGCGTCGGTGGCGCTGAGCGAGGCGGAGAAGGTGTACATCGTGCATGGCGTTCAGGTAGCGGCAGCGGGCAGTACTGGCGCCGGCCTCCGGGTTCCCTTGGCCCTGCGGGTCGATGCCGGGCCTCGGCTTGCCCGGAAAGACTGCGGCAGGCTGGGTTTACCTTTGATTAGACCGCTGTGCGGCCGGCATGTGCAGCTCTAAAGCCGCCCGTGCCGGCGTCTTTGGGACCAGGCGGCGAGCATCCGTTTAAGACTGTATGCGTACTTGGATCTTTCCGGGTCTACAGGGTTCCAAGCTCGGGTAGGAAGCGGTGGGCAGTCCCTGATTCTGTTAAATCCCCTCTCAGCCTTTGAAGGCTGAGCTGTCTCACTTTTGTTAGATACATACTCTGTCATAGTTTTTAATCTCATTGAATTTTTGTTAAGTCCTGAAGGTGAGTGTTATGTCTGCTTTACATATAAGGAACTAAGTTCAGAGAGGTTAAGTCAGTTGTCTGAGGCCGTAAGGTAAGTGTGTGGTGGTATTACCGGAAAACTGGGGTTTGACTCTTGGTCGTGAAAGTCGCTCAATCCTGTCCGACTCTTTGCGACCCCATGGACTATTCAGTCCATGGAATTCTCCAGGCCAGAATACTCGAGTGGGTAGCCGCCGCTTCTCCGGGGTTGACCCTTGGATGTTGAACCAAAAAACACAACCAAGCCAGAGAATGGGAGAAGGAGGAATTTATTAATTGCATCAAGTAAGGGGACTTTCGGAGGAGGCAATGGCACCCCACTCCAGTACTCTTGCCTGGAAAATCCCATGGGCAGAGGAGCCTGGTAGGCTGCAGTCCATGGGGTCGCTAAGAGTCTGACAGGGCTGAGCTACTTCACTTTCACTTCTCACTTTCATGCATTGGAGAAGGAAATGGCAACCCACTCCAGTGTTCTTGCCTGGAGAATCCCGGGGACGGGGGAGCCTGGTGGGCTACCATCTATGGGGTCGCACAGAGTCGGACACAACTGAAGCAACTTAGCAGCAAGGGGACTCTGGGAATCTTTTCAGAAGCAATGTCTACCAATAGCAAAACTGGAAAACAGGCTAAGGGCACGTGTATAGTCATGAAGGGGCTTGAGCAGAGGAGGAGGCCTAAAGTCGGGGCAGAGGTCAGCGGAGTCCAGGCCTTAGTTGATTGGAGTCACCAAGGGGACGGCTTCCCTGGTGGCTCAGCTGCTAAACGATCCACCTACAGTGCAGGAGACCTGGGTTCGATCCCTGGGTTGGGACGATTCCCTGGAGAAGGGAATGGCTTCAGTATTCTGGCCTGGAGAATTCCATGGACTGTATGGTCCATGGGGTCATAAAGAGTCAGACACGAATAAGCGACTGTCACTTTGCTTCACTTCACCAAGGGGAAGAGAAGGGCAACATCATCTTCAGGTTGTGACCACTTTGGGGTCTTATCCTGGAGTTACCATCCTCCAGCTGAGTGGGCCCCTGAGTTCTTGTAGAACAACTCAAAGGTTCGTATCAAACTGTTAAGTATATCCATTGAAGAAAAACTAGGGCTCCGTTTTATCTGAAAACTGTTGTTTCTTCATTGCTTTTCCATTTTTTCCTGAATTCTGTAGTTCCCTCAAGATGATTAATTACCGTGACATGTTCAAGGGCAAGCATTGTGGCCAGGTGTAGATCACAAAAAGGCTGAGGACTAAAATGGCTTCCCTTGTGTCCAGAAAGTCATGCATGCCTGGTTGCCTTTTTCCGGAACCCCCCACCCTCTCTTTGTACAGTGGAACTGGGATATAAATCCAGATCTGACTGTAAAGCCCAGCTCAAGCCTTGTGCTATTTTCCCTTTTTAAAAATAGGCACCCAGAAATAAAAGCCAGGGAGAATGCCCACTGCTTCCACTTCTCTTTCTTTGCTCTGTCCTCTGAAAGCACGTCGGCAAAACAGGAGCAGGGAGGGCAAGTTCTGACCCCCACCCCCCCGCCGCATTTTTTCTAGGCCTTAAATAGTATATGGACATATATTACTATTACCTTTTTAGGTAGTGTTTTTCCCACGTTGGTTCTAAGCTTCTTTAGAACCCTAGTTAGCATTTTTTTGTACAGCTCTTGTTTTACTTACTTGTATCTGACTGGTTTTGTTTTTTAAGTATTTTGTTTACGTGGCTATGCTGGGTCTCAGCTGAGGGATCGTCAGTCTTTGATGCAGCATGTGAGATCTTTATTTGAGACCTATGGGATTTTAGTTCCCTGACCAGGATCCAGCCCAGGCCCCCTGCATTGGGAGCAGAGTCTTAACCACTGGACCACAAGGGAAGTCCCAAGCTGGTTCTTATATTCAGGAATTGGGGGCAGGTTTCAGAATTTCCAGAATTAGCATTTAATCTTCTTTTCAGGTTTGCTTAACTGGCTAAATGTGTGCTTTCTCCCTCCTTGGAAAGACAGTGCTAACCTCTGTCTTAGCCCAGTAATTCTGAGACCTTGAAGTGCCTTTTACTCACAAAATACAGCTTCCTGGGCTTTACCTGGATCTTCTGGATCAGAATCCTTGGGGCTGGGGCTGGGGCTGGGGCTGGAGCCTGGGAATGGGTATTTTCATAAATGTTGGGAGATTTTGATGCAGTCACTAGACATTGGACCTTGGACCAGCCACTGGCTTGGTCCAGCCTGCCTGGAGTCTGCTGTAGAAATCTTTGCCCCTCTGCCTGAGGAGGTTGTAGAAAGGGGGACCCCTTTCAGGGCCAGCGAGTAGGCTGTTGTCTAACACTTGCAAATGAATTGTCCAAGGAGACACACGTGCTGACAGAGCAAGAGACTTTATCGGGAAGGGGCACCCAAGTGGAGAGCAGCAGGGCGAGGGAACCCGGGAGAACTGCTCTGCTGTGCAGCTCGCAGCCTCGGGTTTCACGGTGATGAAGTTAGTTTCTGGGCTGCCTCTGGCCAGTCGTCCTGACGCAGCATCCTTCCTGGTGGCGCACACATCACTCAGCCAAGGTGGATTCCAGCAAGGAGGATTCTGGGACGTTAGTAGTATGTATGGGCTGGCATCCCCTCTCTCCTTTTGACTTTTCCCAAAAGGAGAAGATAGCAGTAGCTTATTAGTTCCGCATTTCCTTACCAGGACGTCCTGTTGTAAGATAACATATCTCCTGCAAATGGTTATTATAGGAGCCTTAATGGTCTGGCCAGGGCAGGTGGTTTCTGCTATAGTGTTTCCCATAACAAGGTCCGTGGCCTCCAGCTTCTGTTTGGATGAGGACTTGGAGTGGACTGAGCAGGGCTCCTCCCAGCTCCACCATTCACAGTAAGAGTGTAGTAAGCTAGCTCCCCCTGTGTAAAATGAGAACACTTCTGTCTGGGGGACAGAACAGGACTGTGAGGAGTGACGAGGAAAGGGAACATGGACCACCTGGCGTGCGCTCAGCCCAGAAGAGGCGCTGGCTCCCAGTTGAGGTTTTCCCGTCAGAAGTGTGGCTTCGTCCGGAACCATCCGTACTGTATCTGCAGCCTTCACAGTGACCCCATGAGGGGTTCAGCCTGTGGCTGTTGAGATTTAAGCTCTTTGTATTTGGGGAGATTGAGTCGGGTCGCAAAGAGTTGGACACAACTGAGTAACTGAACTGAAAACTGAGAGGTTGTTAAATTGTTGGGTGTAGCTGTCCCTAGGCAGCTCCTGGACGCTGCCTCTCCGGGGCCCCAGCATGCATCACGTGTCTGTGTGACTCTGCCTGCCTTTCTGTCTCTGGAGACACCCCTACTTCTCTCTGCTGAAGTGTCTCCCTTCTCCGCAACCACTTGCTGTCAGGCTGCCCTCCACCTGGGTGCACGCCATCTGCCCATCTTTACTTCTGTGAGGCCTCTCCAGCCTCCCTCCACATCATGACCTATCAGCTCCTCTTTAACTCTCTTTCCCTGCCAGGTATTTCCCAGATCAGAGATCAGATTCTAAGGAGGGAATCAGTTTCGGGCCCCAGAGAGCTGGCCACTCTCTGGCCTGTGTGCTTTTGGGTCAGGCGCTTTGTAGCTTTGCAAGGCAAACAGCATCCCATCCTAAAGGAATGCGGGCCCATCCTAAAGGAATGCGGGCCCATCCTAAAGGAATGCGGGCCCACCCAGCAGGCTTGGAGAGTGGAACGAGGACAACATCTGGTTTGCCTGCTGGGTCTTGGGCCTGGGCCTGCAGAGGCCGGCTCCTTCTAAAGTGGGGTGGCTTCCTAGTAGGGAGGCCAGCTGGTCTCCGTTCTCCTCCAGTGAGCTTTGCGCTCTGTGGTTCAGTCGCTCAGTCACAGCCGACTCTTTGTGACCCCATGGACTGCAGCGTGCCAGGCTTCCCTGTCCTTCACCATCTCCCGGAGTCTGCCTAAGTTCATGTTCATCGACTCAGTGATGCCATCCAACCATCTCATCGTCTGTCGGCCCCTTCTCCTCCTGCCCTCAATCTTTCCCAGCATCGGGCTTTTCCAGTGAGTCGGCTCTTCACATCAGGTGGCCAGAGTACTGGAGCTTTAGCATCAGTCTTTCAAATGAATATTCAGGGTTGATTTCCTTCAGGGTTAACTGGTTCGATCTCCTTGCACTCCAAGGGACCCTCCAAGAGTCTCCTCCAGCATGATTGGAAAGGATCAGTTCTTCGGTGCTCAGCCTTCTTTATGGTTCAGCTCTCACATCCATAGATGACTACTGGAAAAACCTTAGCTGTGACTAGACGGACCTTTGGTGGCAAAGTGGTATCTCTGCAAGGTAGTGAGGGGTTAACATCACCTCAGAGGACCACTTCATGTGTTGGATTACAAGAGCCGACTGCCAGCTGCTATTACGGAGTAGGACTGGGTTACCTGGGTGTGAGGGATAGCAACTCTGGGCTGGGTCATCTGTCCTGTGTCAAACAGGAGTTAAACCTGGCGCCTTGGTGTCCTCATTGGTAACCTCTCTCTGGGTTGTTTCTAAGGAGTCAGTGGGTTAATACATGTAGCCAGAAGCAGAAGGAAATCCTGAGCAGGGACTCCTATGAGCTGCCCTGTGCGGGAGAGTCTCCTCTGACTTTGCAGGTTCAGGGTTATTCCCTCTTCTGCACAAGGAGACAGACTCAGAGATGTTCAGGAATTAACCTGCCCAAGGTCCCAAAGCTGGTGTGCACAGTGGAGTTTTAAATACAGGTTGAAGGTGATTCAGTGTCACACCCAACCAGCAGGGTTGTTGCAATCACAAAGTGAACAACTTGAGTCACCAGGACCCATTCTAGCATTCAGAAGGCTGCCGGGGTCCAGCCCCAGTGGATCCAGGGAATTCGAAGGGTGGACGGCGTTGGCGTGAGAAAAACTTATTGATTGATTGATATAAGATTAGATTAAGAAACAACAGTGTAGTAGGAAGATTAAGTGGAGGAAGAGGCTGAATAGCTTGGATTACGCGGAGGACCAGTACAATTCCAGACAAGGAATTGGCACCATCTGTGTCGGGCCACCGGCGCTCGCTTGAATATCTAAGGGTGCCTCACCTTAGGCTCCCTTTCGCGCGGGTCTTAACAGCCAGGGCAAGTAAGTAGACTTGGCGAGCCTCCGCGCCCCAGATGGGAATTCAGCCTGAAATTAGAGTGAAGAGGAGAGAAAAGAGAGAGAGACACGGGGGAAACCAGTCCAGCGACTGGCTCCGGCCCCTATTATTCAGAAGGCCTTTTATACTTTTGATAAAACATGGAGATCAATGGGTAACACAAAATTATGCAGCGTTAGCAGTCCAGACTCTTATCAAAACCAGGCTTTTCTCTCTGCATACCTAATTGTATACACAAGTCTTAGGTAATTGACATCATCTTCCAGCCAAAAGGGCCAATTAACATTTGACAGCCTTTTTTCTGATAAGGGTTTGTCAACCAGAAGACTTATTTGTGTTGATCTTCCCAAGGTCTGGTGCCACTCTCAGAAAGCACTAAATAAAGTTACATTCTTACACAGCAAAGATACAGCAACTTATAACAAGTAGAGGGAGTACAGTGATTTACAGCAAAAGAGAAGCAATTAACTCAAAAGTCTAGTGTTGCTAACATCAAAACTATGTATCTTTTTCTACATCCTGCTTACGTTGAGTAACATCCTCCCAGGTGCCTAAAAGATAAAGAATATGGAGGTCTGGCAGCAATCCTTGAGTCAACAGTGAAAACCCGTCACCAATATGATTTTTAACTCTTTAGAAAAGGCTCTGTATCTTTAAGATGCTTTCAAGCTTTGTGCCTCTCGGGGTTGGGGGGCTGTAAGCAGTTCACAAGCTGTAAGCGGTCCAGGGGAACCTGTTAGGCAAGCTAGAGAGCTATCAGAGGGGTTTTAACTGAAACATCCCTTTCAAATGCAGAAGACTAAAGCCCTGAGTTGACTTTCCAGAGAATATCAGAAGAGTGGAAAAGCAGGCAGATTCTTATTTTTGGGGGGGGATGGATGCTCAGGAAATTCCAGGAGGAAAACCTGAGGTCTGATTAGCCTTGCCATCAGAGCTCTTGCCGCATGACCTTGTCACGGGTGGAATTCCTCACGCTGGCTCCCGGCAGAAGGCCTTTACCTGGAAAAGTGCTCAGTCCCCTGTCCCCTGAGGACAAGGCTCCTCTGCTCCCTGGTGTGGTCAGTCACCTGTAGACACCTCTATTGACTTTTTTTTTCCCCTATTGATTTTTTAGATGGAGCTTTCACTTCAAGGCAGCCAGTGTTTAAGTGTTCACACATGGATTGGTTCCTTCATTTGAGTACTGCAGGTGGATAAAAAATTGTGGTAGGGTGTCAAGCTCTGAGCCAGGCCAAATCGCCAGGTTTGGGTGATTCCTAGAGTCTTCTATGAGAAAAAGTGGATTTTGAAAAAGTCCTGTGTGCAGTGATTCGGGGATTTTGTTTGTTTTTCTCCTTTTGTGTGCTTTTTTTGATGGAAAACAACAAAAATGTGCATCTCTGGAAAGGGAAATTTGTAGCTTGCTTGTTTATCTCTTACGTGTCACCCAAGCCTTCCCAGCTGAGGGAAGAGGGCTCAGAGAGTGGTTTAAGTGATGGAAAGAGAAGCCCTGGTGGCCCAGTTTTCTGACATCCCTTCTCACGTCTAAGGGTTCTGATTAGGTCTTTCCAGAGCGGGTGGTAATCTAAAGCATAGTTGGAAGCCCTGCAGCCTTGTGGCCCCGCTGCTCTCATAGTTGTCAGCATCCTCACTAGAGCCAAGCGGCCACCAGCCAGCTCGTCCTCGCAGGAGGCCTGTGCTGCCTGACCGGCACAGTGAGACCCTTTAGAACACAGGAGACTGCGGAAGCGGGGCTAAGAGCTCTGGCTTGGAATTCAAGTGCTATTGACTGGCTCTGACCTTGGGCCATTTAGCATCTCTCAACCTGATCCTCGTTTGTAGACTGGAATGAAAAATCTTACGTTATGGGTTATGGTGAGGATTCGACATATTGATGTGTATGAATTTCCTAACACATTATCTGGTAGATAGTAGTTTTTTCCTTGTTGTTTAGTCTCTCAGTTGTGTCTGATTCTTTTCTACCCCATGAACTGTAGCCTGCCAGGCTCCTCTGTCCATGGATTTTCCAGGCAAGAATACTGGAGTGGGTTGCCATTTCTTACTCCAGGGGATCTTCCCAATCCAGGGATCGAACTCACGTCTCCTGCATATCTCCGGCATTGCCAGCAGATTCTTTACCACTGAGCCACCGGAGAAGCCTGGTAGACAGTAAATACACATTACGCAGTCACTGCTATTTTAGTTCTTGCAAACAGTGGTGGTTCTTTTCATGTGTACATCCATGGAATTAGAGAAGCACCTTTGAGGTCGAGCAGCGAGTCAGGCAGGACCAGGCCTGGAGTCCGTGACTCAGGCTCCTGGTGATGCTCACAAGTGTGCATCACACTTGTAAGCCACCGAAGACTCAAGGTAAATGCTTCTGAGCCAGATTTTTACTTTCCATCAGGATATACCTTGGGGATGGGCTTCCCAGGTGGCCCTAGTGGTAAAGAACCTGCCTGCAATGCAGGACACGTAAGAAATGAGATGCTGCTTCAGTCTCTGGACGGGACGATCCCCTGGGGGAGGGCGTGGCAACCCACTCCAGTATTCTTGCCTGGAGAATTCTTGCCTTGTGAGCTATGGTCCATAGGGTCTCAAAGAGTCGGACACGACTGGAGAGACTTAGCATGCACGCATGCATACCTTAGGGATGGAGCAAGCAGAGATGGACCTAGGAAGTCTTCATGTGGATGGGGGTGGATGGGGTAGGTGGGGTTGTAAAGAGACACAGTTACATAGCTTTGGATCCTCCAGGGAAGAGAGATCTCTCTACAGAGTTCAGGAGACTCATTCTCCTAGATAGGAAATTCTGTTGCTTTTTAAGAACCCCTCTCCCCAGAGTCCAGGTAGGGGTTGCCTCCAAGGAGACGACGGAGCGGCAGGGCTGCAAAGGGACTTCAGCCTGATTTAGGATTGTTTATTTTCTCTCCTTTAATAGGAGTTGAAAGAGCGAAAGAGCTGAAACAAAAACGACAGATGGTAGTAGTTGGTACTGTGTGGCGAGAGCAGGCAGTGTTTTCCTTTAATTTCTCAAAATAAAAAAAGTCAGAGATGCAGTTAGTCAAGCAGTTCAAAGATAAGTTTCCGATAGTTACATACTTTAGAACAGTGGTTTGCTTTTTTGTTTTGGATTTTTTTTTTTTTTTTTTGCTTGTTTTTGGTTTCTTTTGTGCTTGTTTTTTAACATTTTGAGGAACATTACCCTCTTTGAGAATCTAATGAGGTGATGATTCTTTTTCTGAAAGAAGGAGCTTTCAGGAAAAAAGTTTACAAGGAATGAGAACAGTCTGTATGAGCTGATGTGTAGTGGTTCCCTGCACAGGCATTAGTGTTTAAAAAGAAGCAAAGTGTAAAAGAGTATCTGTAGTATGCTATCTTTTGTATAAGAAAGAAAAGGATATTAAAAATACTCATGTAAAGGTTCATTTGTGCAAAGAAAATACAAGAACGGTGGACCAGGAGCTAAAGAGACGGAGTGGGTGGGAGGAAGTAGGAAGAGGGGAGCATGAACTAGGGATGAGGGGGTAGGGACATTTGTCTGAGCACCTCTCCTGGCAGCGGTGACTCCTAGAGCCCTAGTGACAGGCCACCTAGCCCAGAGGTCAGTAGGAGTTAAAAGCAGCCAGGATGTGGTGGACTCAAAATGGAGCATCAGCAGTTATAATGGAACCTGAAAGGGGTGCAAGTGAGTAACAGGTGCAGGGAGGACAGCTGGAAAAGGTGTTTTTGAGTGGGTTATGTAAGGTAGAAGGCAGGAGAAGCAGGGGGCAACAGAGGATGAGCTGGTTGGATGGCATCACCGACTCAATGGACATGAACGGGGAAGCCTGGCGTGCTGCAGTCCATGGGGTCGCAAAGCATCGGACACAACTGAGCGACTGAACAACAACATGTAAGGCTGAAGACAAAAAGAAATCTGCGCAAATACTGTATTAGTAAACTTGTTTCTCATAGGGGTATGGCAGTAACAATTCTGAAACTATGTGTATTCCGAGACTTAACAGATACACTATAGATAATGAGAGCCAGGTTTCTCCCTGAGAGAAGTTACAGATAAGGCAGGGAGGAAGGTTGGAACCAACTCTCAGTATGAACACATGGCTCTTTAATCCACATGTGGACTGATAATCCACATAAATAAAGGTATGTGTATATGCATGGGTTAGTACACACATGTTTTTTTCTGGCTCTGTTCTACTGAGATCTAGAAGCAATGATACCCTAGTAGCAGTGAATCTACTTAGCACCCAGATCTTGGTTTTTAAGTACCGTTCTCCCATAAAGGGAACCACGGCTCCTTAGGAAATGGGCTGATCCCGGGGTTGGGGCAGGGAAACTCCTAGAGGCTGGAACTCCTCATGTTATCAGAAGTAAAGAAGTGCTCTAAAGAGATCTGAGGGTTAACCAACCCTTGGGAACTCCCAGTGATGTGGAACTCGTTGAGCAACGAGATAAATGCTAGAAGCCACAACGTAAAATGATCATCTATGAGTTATACAGATAGGGGTAAATACTTGAGGAAGTAAATAACTGGGGGTAAAGCCAGGCAGCACGTAGCCCACTCTGAAGCCCGTCCTCTGCAGCAGGGGTCGGCCGACTTTTCCCGTGAAAGGCTAGGCGGTAGGGATGTGGGGGCTGCAGGTCATGTGGTCTCTGTCCCGGCCCCTCAGTTCTGCTGGTGTGTGCGAGCAGCCGCAGAATCCCTGCGTGAACAGGCATGGCTGGGTTCCCGTGGGACAGCTTACAGACCGAGCAGCCTGGGGGCCTAACTGCTGACCCCGTCCTCGAGAATGCCTGTGTTAGAAGACACCAGCTGATTGTTTCCAGCCGTTTACAGAGTAGATCTGGTTGCGTTTAGGGGGTAGGAGGGCTACAAGCGGAGACAGGTGAACTTGTAACTGACAATCAGTGTTTCTTGTGGCTTCAGAATTGCAGATTTGGAAAGAAACAGCTCTTATTTATAATGTCTCTTGTTCGGATTTCATGTGTCCCTGTTCTGGATGGTGGTATATAGTTTGGACTGCACTTCAGACCTAGATGGGAAGCTGAGCTTTACTCTCCCTAGCCATGGGACCTTGAACACAAGTCATTTAACTTCTCTGAGTCTCCATTTCCTCATATGTAAGACAGTGATGTTATCAGCTCTCAGGACAGGATTTCTGGACGAATCCCTAAAAGGAGCTGTTGTACCGTGTATTTCTCTAGGGGGGAAAGGAGGGAGTCAGTTGAGGAGCCTCTTGGAGGTTTAGGCCCACAGCCTTAGGATGTTGGTTGTTGCACCCAGGAAGACCTCCGTGTGGACGGCCGCGGCTGTGACGACTACCGATGTGTCGAAGTGGAGACCGACGTGGTGTCCAACACCAGTGGGTCTGCCAGAGTCAAGCTGGTGAGTGCTGGGCCCACGGTTTGTACTGATGTTGAGGAATGGGTCAGCTCTCAGGAGCCAGCCCCTCTGGGCTTTCAGGGTCCATTTTGTTCCAGGGGAAACAGACCCACAGCCAACTCTGGGAGGGCATCTGTGTAGATCTGAAGGACGCCTCTCCTTCTTAAAGGGCCCCTTTTCAAGTCCCACCACTGATCCTAAGGAGTCCCCGGAGGTGTGTGTCTGGGAGACGAGGGCGTGGTTGGGTGGCAGGCTGTCGGCCCCGAGTGAGGCCCCTTCTTGCTTGTGTCCACAGGGTCACACCGACATCTTGGTGGGCGTGAAGGCAGAAATGGGGACGCCGAAGCTGGAGAAACCAAACGAAGGTTACTTGGAGTTCTTTGTTGACTGGTCAGTACTCTGCACATGGTTTTAAAGAAAAGCGATTTAAAAGATAGAAGATTCAGAGAATGAACCTCTGGTTTCCTGCTGAGCCCACTTTTATTTTGTGTTTAATCATCCTTTATCCGGCCAGCAGGTATGTGCAGAGTTCTCTGCTGTGCCAGGCCCCAGGAAATGCAGGAGGAGGCCTGGGCATAGGGCCTGCCTTTGTCCTGATAAGCCAAGCCGGGCCTCATTTTCCCCGTCTGAAAAAGGAAGGTGCCTGCCAGGCCATCCAGCACACGGTAGTTACAAGAGTCATAGGAAATGATGGGTGTCACTGAGCTTTGAAAAATAATCATTTATACCTGACAAGACTCATCTGTGCTATAAGGCCCCATCGGTCTTCCGGCTCTAGCTTTGCAGAAAACTTTTCGTGACTCGCTCGGCAGAGCGGGGATGAGGACCAGCCAAGCATCTCGCAGGCTGGGGGGGGTGGCAGCCAGGCAAGCTGCGTGGGCGCAGGGAAGAGCAAAGACTCCGCACCCTCAGCAGCCAGCCGGCTGGCCTCGTCACTGCCTTCTCCGCCAGCTGTGTGACCTCGGGCTGGTTACCCAGCCCGTCTGTGCCTAAATCTTGCGATCTAAAGAATGGAGATGATGATACTGGGGTGATGATGAGGAAGTTAGGTGATGAAAATAGAGCGAGCACCCAGTCCTTACACATTCCATGGGCTTTCCAAAGTGTTCTTTCTCTCCACCTCCCCTTCGAAGGCATGGGGCTTTTCACCCGGCTGCCGGCCCAGTCTCATCTTCTGCCTGTAACTCCCTCTTCCAGCCAGCAGGGGCGACAGCGAGCCTTCTTGAAATGGATGAGGCTCTCTTGGTTCATGCTGGGTGCAGATATGTAATATTGATACTTCACTGGTGGAGGGGCAAGACCGCCCCCACAGTCAGAGAGTTCCTGAACAGACTCAGAGGACTCAGCGTGGAGCATGTCGTTGTACTCAGAGCTATGATTGTTACAGAAACACAGCAACCCGTGTGTAATAATTTTGCCTGAGGAAACCCATTAGAGACTCAACACCCAAGACTTTGACTGGTGACACAGGCACCGTCTGCTTTACACACAGTGAAGCTGCGGACTCCCAGAAGGAAAGCAGGCGTCTGGCATACACCGTACGATATCTGCACAGTCTCGGCCCAGTTTACCGCTGACTGGGTCCTCTCTTAAGAGCCGAGTGCTCAGATGCGAGCCAAGGGCCAGCCTCGCAAGCAGGCCCTCCTAAAGGTAGCAGCCGCCTGTGATGTCAGCCCTTTCCTGCAAAGATGCTGACCCACACTTGCATGCTGAGTTGCAGACTTGCAGGCTTCACTTCCAAACACAGACGTTGGTCCTCACAAAACTCCAGGAAGAGATGACACAAGGGGTTCCGAGAGGGTAAGTGACTTTCCTGGGTTCACACAGCTAGTCATGCCAGCTCAGGTCCAGCTGTGAGCCTTTGCTCTTCCTATTTCATACAGCCTGCAGAAGCCAGCGTTAGTGGGACGCCCTGCGCGGTTTCCAGAATGTGTCTGTTCATCTTTCGGGCTAGTTTTCCTCCCAGTGCGTTGCTGCCCCTAGTCCCGGTCCCCTGGAGCAGTCTCCCCTCGGTTCTGCCCAGCCGCTCTCGGCATTCCGGGTCATCCAGTGGAACCAGCCCATCTTTTAAGTAGCTGTACATGGTGGTGACCTTGTTCAGGCCTCCAGCTTATCCTTTCCTTTGCTCATGGAGGAAGAAAAAAATGCCTCTCTTGCTTTGATCTGCCTGTTCAGTGTGGTAAATAGTCAACGAAGAGCAGATACCACGTGTTAGGGGCTGTCATCTGCTCTCCTTTCTTCCTCTTCGTTATCTCCTGCCTCATTCCTCTCAGGCAGATCAAAGGCAGGCAGTGTGGCCAGGCCAGGGAGAGTGCTGCACTCATGCTTGCTGCAGGGGCCACGTTTCCCTGTGGCTCTGCGTCTGAACATGGCTCGAGGTTGGCCCACTGCCCGTGGCCCTTTCTAGTCCCGGCTGGAGAGGGTGGCTCTAAGGCGGGCGGAGCCTTTGAGCAGCCTCTTCCCCAGATCTGGCTTGTAGAAGTAAGCCCCTCTCTCCTGACTGAGAGTGGCTGCTCTCTTTCTCCTCTGTAAGTCTCAAGAGAACCTCAGCAGGCCTAGAAGCCCCACTTTTCGGGGAAGTTCTCCTGAATCTGTTTCTCAAGGTGGCACCCTTCTTCACGGAATCACCGTGAGATTCATAAAACCTCATTTTCCTGCAAACAAGAGGTCACCAGGCACCTCTGGCTGCCACCTTTATCAGAAGCTTATTTGCGTCTTCAAAGAGCAACTCATAGTTGTGTAAACAAACCCCCTACACTTTGACGCAGTGAATAAGAATGGCTTCCGGGCACCTGTGGCTATGCCCAGGCTTCAGGGTGCTGCCCCAAACCCCACCTGGGCCCCAAGCGTGGGGCTTCTGCCAGAGAGCTCAAGGCACACACCCATCCACAGGCTGAAAGAGAGGTGTTACCCAGTGGGAGAAAAGCAATTGGGGGGTGGTGGGACCCCCTCCTGCTTGCCTGAGCCCAGCTTGACTTAACTACTTGCCAGCAACCTTCATATTTTTAGTTATTTCAATTCCCAGTGGTAGAGAGGTCACGGAAAACTAATTGCTTTTCTTCTAATTGCTTCTACTTCTTTTCATCTGCTTGGAATCAAATACGGAGCCTGGGGTAGACACCTTCCCCACCCCAGTGATTTTCCCTGGGTCTCAGAGGTGATGCCCTGAGGGAAGGGTACCTGAGACATGAGCCTGATCCCTGTACCCGTGGAAGAGGAAAACAATGGGGTTCCTGAGCTCTGCTCCAGAGATAGCTGGTAGCACCTTTAGCTGGGAGCGGACTCGGACCTTCTAACTCCTGCCTCTGTGTCTGGCTCGTTAGTTGTAGTCTGAGAGTAGGCTGTGTTATAAGAAGGCTGAAACTTTGGGAAAGATGGTTCCATCTGAAGGCCAGAAGGTGAGACTTCGTGAGCTCAGTGTGTCACTCTGGTTACCCCCAGGGGCCGTCCGTCAGGTCCCTTCCCGGCTCTTTGGCCACCGGTTGATGGGTTTAGGGACTGTGTTTGGTCTCGAGAAGCTTCGGGTTTTAGCTGGGGCAGTTGGGGAGAACACACTTGATTCATGGACATTTCAGTGTGTCCCTCGCTTTTCACTCGTCCAGAATCTTAACTGCTTTTAAGTGTGATCACTTGTTTTCTTCACTCACGCTGAACCTGGATTGGTTTCAAGCCCTGAATTGGTGGGTGGAGCCACTCGATTTCTGTTCCTTACCTACTTCATGCTGCTTGAAGCGGGCACCGTTCTCGGCCGAAGGGTCGAGGGTGGGGGCAAAGCAGAGAGGTAACCTGCAGAAGTCATTTGAGGCTTGCTGGGCTCTGAAAGTCTGCAGAGCTGACGAGGTAACTCTCCCAGAAACTTCAAACGAGGGCTTAAGATGAAACACTCAGAAAGTGCCACTGTTCCCATACCCTTGGGGCGCTTCAGCAGGCTTGGAAATGAGCAGTGTGCCCCCAGAGGAGTCAGGGGAGCTGGGACCTGCCTAGGGGCTAGGGGCCTAGAGGGTGAGGCCCGGAGTCACCCCTGGCCCACCTGGCTGTAAGATGTCACGGCTCTGCGGGCGAGATCGATTGCAAGGGGAACAACAGTGGGCCTAGTGTCTCAAGTCCTGCTCCAGGTAGACATGGCCTTGATCTCAGCCTAATCCAGTCAGAGCAGAGATATGCCAAGCAGGAGGAGCAGGGTGGAGGTGATGAGTCAGGAGGCTGGAGAACTGGGAGTGGCAGCCTTCCCAGGATTTTTCTGTTTATCCAGCTCCATAAGCGATTTCCCAGCAGCCCTGGAAGAGGGGCTGGATCATACTTTATAAAGGATCCGAATCAGTTTCAGTAACTGTAATTATAGAAAGCACTTGTTTTATGCCATAAAACCCTGTGTATGTTCCTCGACTGAAGAATATACAGTGATGCCTGTGAACAGGGGGCTAAGGTTACCAGCCTGCATTCTTTCTCTCTCTCTCAACTTGGTACTAAATAGAGAAGCTGTTTTATTTAGGAGTCCCTTGGTCTGCATTCATTGACTCCAACATTTGCGGTCTAGTCATAAGTCCTAAGACCAGAGCACCCGTTCATTACCTTGAGACATAAGACATAAGACGGGCCCAAGAGCACTCACCTGACTGATGCTAGGATACAAGCCAAGCATGCTGAATGACACATTCGGGGAGGGCCCGGGAGCTTTCCATGGTCTCATGGGCTTCTAAATCCTCCTTTCTCTGGCTGCCAGCTATGCAGAAAGGGTTAACCTGTTTTTGTGTGTTTGTTTTTTTTTAAGGGTTGGGGGGAGAAATCATTTAAAATGGGAAAATTTTCCACTTTAAACCAGACCAGTGTCAAAAAAAACAGTGGGGTGTGGTTTTGTTGGTAGATTAATTTAGCCAACTGGCTTGGGAAGTTCTTAAACCATCCCTTTGGGCTGTAGAAGAGTTAATGAATCCATCCCGTCATTAGTCACACCCAGGAGGACTCAGCCTACTGTAATGAGGGAAGGATAAACATTTTAGGCATAAGGACCTCTGCAGGATTCGTCCACCCAGAGCTCTGTACAGATGCGCTTTTAAACACTTAAAAGATAGGACTTAATATTGATGGCTTAGGGTTTACATTAGAAACAGGTTGTCTTTTGCTGGCTCTGCAAAATAATGAACTTGGTCCCTAGTGACTTGATTAATTTACCATCAATGAGCTTCTTTTCATGGCTCGGTGCCCAAGTCTGGCCGAGGCCGGGAGGAAAGGAACGGTGAGGTTGCTATGGCCGTGGTGAAGTTTCTCTTAGGGATTTTTAAATGGGGGCGTTCTCCTGGCTTGTAGTGGTCGGGGAAGACTGTATGATGAGAGGAGCAATGTTATTACACAGCGCTACACTCTTGTTTCAGGATTCTTATATCTGTATTAGAATGGACCGGACAGAAGGGACAGTGAAACCTGTGAGGAGGTGAGGTTTGGTTCAGCATACAGATGGGGTGGGCACAGCCTTTGGCCTCCACAGAGGTTTTGCTCAGGCTGGAATCCCCCTGCCCGTCTATGGTCAGACCAGCTTGTCTCATCTTCAGGTTCGAGACTCCCTCCAACCCTCAACACCGACTGACATCCCCTGTGACCCTCCCCGACCGTTTCTGTGTGCCTGTTTCCATGTGACTCCCTGCTGCGTCCCTGGAACTGCTGACTTGGGTCTGTACCTGTCCCACTGTCTCTAGGTCGCTAGTGCCTAGTCCAGGGCCTGGAACCTTCCGGGAGGATGAGCGGATGGACAGGTGGACAGGGACCAGAGAGCTTCCACGTGTGGTTTTGTAGAGACCTACTGAAACAACTGATTTCTTGTCTTCCTGGGCCTTAAATTCATTACAATAAAATAATTACTGGGGTGTCTACGTACTCCACACATGTACCAAGGGCTTATTTTTGTTAAGGCAAAACCCTCAAAAATTTCCTATTAAAACACTGAGTAGTGCTTGGGGCGGGGCGGCGGCCGGGGGGGTCACACATGCTGATGCTTGCTCCTTCTTTGTTGAGGTCGTTTGGCATAAAATTCAGGAAGCTAAGAAGGCAAAAGCACTTCTCTTGAAAAATAACAAAGTAAAAGCGATAACCAAAGTGAAGAGATATTTAAGTCAGCCAACAGTTCTTAGTTTCCTGCCTTTCAGTACCATGATAATCTAAAGTTTATGACAGAACTCTGACATACTATTATATATGTCTCTTTTTAAAAACAGTTTTAATTGGAGGATAATTGCTTTACAGTACTGTGTTAGTTTCCGCATACATCAACATGAATCAGATATATGTGTATATGTGCATATCCTCAATAACCCCAGGAAAGTTACTGTGCCTGCACTGTGGCTTTGTCTTGAGAGTATCATCATCTAGGCTTGGTGTGTACACTGTCACCCCTCTGTAGACCAGACTCAGTCTCTTGGCCTCCTCCTTCCTTGGCCTGCCAGAGAAGAGTCTAGTAAACGTTCAAGATATGAGAGTTCATTATTGCTGGCGGTGGTTCATTTCACCAGTGTTCTTGCTTCTCTCTGGATAAAGATGGCTTCTGTGAGAAGTCAGTGGGCACTCCCACCACACACAGCAGCACAGCCAGGCACGGTCCTGGCCTGGCTCATGGCCTGTGTCTGGACGCTGGAAGAGGGGCAGGTGCAGCCTTCCCACACGGGCTTTCCTCCCAGCGCCCCCCAGGGAACCCGGAACAAAGCCTGCCTCTCTGCTCTGCATGCGACAAGACTCACCCCTTCCCTGTCGCCCTTCTGTGTAGTTCCGCCAGTGCTGCCCCTGAGTTTGAAGGTCGCGGAGGCGATGACCTTGGCACGGAGATTGCTAACACCTTGTACCGGATATTTAACAAGAGCAGCATCGACCTCAAGTCCCTGTGCATGAGCCCCCGCGAGCACTGCTGGGTTCTCTACGTGGACGTGCTGGTAGGTCTCACGCCACTGCGCCGGCCACGCCCCACGTCTCTGGGAAACCCGTGGGCCTGCTTTCCTCCCTGTGCTTTTCCCGTCTTCAGGTGGATACTCTCAGTTTCCAGGGTGAGACTACTTGGGGGAACACTGGCCTCCCACAATGGTTTTTAACTTACACACAACAGACGTGCAGGAGGGCACGGATGATGCCACCTGCCAGTAAATCTGCCAACAGCTGCACCATGGTAGCGCCCAAAATGATCCACAGGGGTTGTCTGGGAAGAAGGAAGCAAGAGATGTTCTGCAGACGGTGCCAGCAGAGCTGATCGGCAGAGTTGCGACGAGGAAGATGAGCATTCACCTGCATTTCTCTGTAGCTGTTACAGATGCTCTGCCAGTGGGCACTAGCCTTCCCCACTTATAAGTGAGGCACTGAGACACAGAGAAGTCAAGGGACTCTGCCAGGGGATCTCAGCTCGTGAGCAGTGATCCTGGGCTCCAAAGCCAGGGCTGTTTAACACCAGAGCCAACTCGTGACCTCACCTCATCATCCCTTGAAAACACTGTAGCCCACCTACCCTGACCCCCTTGTTTTCCCATGAGGACCCAAGGCCCTGCCTCTTTCCTTCTCCAAAGTCTGTGCCTGCAGGCGTCTTTCTGGCCTAGCCCTCCATTTCCTTCCTGGTGCTTCCCTCCCAGTCACTTGTCTGCCCGGTTTTGGGCACGTGGCAGTAATTCCTCTGACAGCTTTGCTTTGCCAGTTTCTTGCTCATGTACAGGCTCTTACTAGGTCTCCTTCCCTTTAATCTTGTGAACCTTGAGGTGAGTGACTACATCTTCCACTTCATATTGAGGGCAGAGGGCAAAGCCAGGGACCAAACAAGTCCTTTCATGAGTATGAAGATAAGGCTGATCTTGTGGGCTGATAGTGAGCTTCATTACTGGGAACAGCCTGGCTGTCTAATTGTCGGCCCTGTGTGAAACAGGGCAGGGCTTTCTGGAAACTTTTAAATTAGTTTGCTCATAGATGGGGCAGAGCTAGCCAAAAGAGCAGTGCTTAACTGTCCAGCAGGTTTGGGTCTGTTCTGAATGCTGATGCTTTGGGGTAAAAATAATGAAATCACAAGTTCATTTCCTTTTTTTCATCTCCAGTCTGTATTTGGAGTTTGCTTCCTACTAAGAAAAAGGAGTTTGCTTCCTACTAAGAAAAAGGAGTTTGATTCCTACTAAGCAGGTAGTTTTACAGGTGCTGGTTTTGAGGAGGGCGGGAACTGGTAGCCTGTAGTCATTGCCAAGAGTCATGCTTCACAGCTGCCCAGGGAGGTGCCACCCCACACACGTGTGGTTCGTTAGGAGGCTGGCCCAGCGCGGGGGCCTCATGCACTTTTGATTTGGACAGGCTTGTCCTCTCAGTGCAGCCTCTTGCAAAACTGGTGAACATCAAAGAGACACTGTCTCACCTTAGAACCGTAGGCTTCTCCCATGAGCAGGGATACATGGTGAACAGGAACAGCTCAGGGTGCACTGAGTCCTGGTCACCCGCAGGCCTTCTGCATCGGAATTTCTTCTCCAAAGGGGTTGTCAGCAATGAAGATGGAGAAGCTGTGGACACACTGGACAGTGGGAGGAGAACAAAGGGAAGATGAAAGAGCAAATTAGGATACATTTTTAAAACACTTAGCTGATGCCTCCTGTGTGCCCGACACTGTGGAGGACTTTACAAAGACTCATATGTTGAACACCTCTGGAAGATAGAGTGGCTTTCACCCTTTGTGAACCCTGGAAAAGTGGGTCCAGACTGGGGAAGTCAGCAGTCACCTAGCAAAGACAGGAATCGAAGCAGCCTGTCCAGCGCCAGCGTCTAGCCGTGCAGCAGTCTGTACGTGAACCAGGGTGCAGGGGAGCTAGTCCGGCTGCTCGACCAACATGCTGCAGTTATCAAGCCAGCTGGTAATACAGGCTGGGAGATCATATTCTGATAAGCAGTAATTATATGAGGTGGAGGAGAGATGCTTGGAGTCTACTGGAGGCTTGCCCAGAAAGCTTAAAGGTGGGAATTAGAGTCGGTACTGGGCGTGGACGCAGTGCGTGAGACATGCCAGGTGTGACTGTTGATTCTCAGAGTTGGGAAGGCCCGGGCTTTGAGCCTGCCTGTCTTCCATAAATAATTGCCAAGCTCCTCCTTCCCAGCAGCCCTTCTGCTGGGCTCTGAAGAGAAAAGAATAAACAGAGCCGACAGCGGCCAGCCTCAGGGATCAGTAGTTGAGATGAAGAGGAGACAGACCCTAAATAAACACCCATGGAAATACACTGCTTTTCTTTCTCCACGTGACTTCCTCTCCTCTCTTCCCATTGGCTTTATTCCATAACCTCAGGCCAAGGCTTCTTGAGAGTAAGGAAGAAGGGTGTGTTGCCCTCCACTTAATGATGGGCTCCAACCCTCCCTGGACAGGAGCACTCGAGTACAGTTAATACTTTTGCTCATGGGTGAAGACGTGCGAAAGACCTTGGTTGTTGCTACGCTTAACAGAGACCATGGAGTGAGAGGTGTTTGAGCATCAGATTTACATCGGTCATTACGAGCAGCAGTGACTGCGGTCGTCAGCGTGATCCTGGTGGCGGCGGCAGCATCAGTGGCCGCAGTTCTGTAACCTGTCTGGAGGCTGGGTATATGCAAGCAGCGATGACCGGAATGCTTGCCGAGTGCTTCTGAGAGTTAGCTGGGGCAAAACGCCAGTGAGCAGTTTTTCCCTTAGCGTAGGCCCGACTGCCTGTCCACACAGTCTGGGGCCTCTGAGCGGTGGTCCCACAGCTGGGGCAGCAGGCAGCGCTTGCAGTTAGGGTGAAGAGCCTGTGTGTGGCGGCGAGCCGCCCGAGCAGCCCGGCTTCCTGGTCTGTATAAACACTTGGTCCATATTTTTTAGGAACCAGCGTGCTTTCATAAGGTGAGAAATGATGCTCACTGCTTCTCCCCGCCTCACTCCCTGTCTCCCTTAGCTGCTGGAATGTGGTGGGAATTTGTTCGATGCCATCTCCATAGCTGTGAAGGCTGCGCTCTTCAACACAAGGTAAGCCTTGCTGCAGACAGCGCCGGGGCCCGTGGAGACCCTGAGGGGCACTTGCAGTGGACCGCGGATGGCGTTACGACTGAAGCTCGTCGGAGAGGATAATAAGGGGCTTCCCCGTCGACAGTGGTGGTATTTAATTTTAAGCTTCAGAAAACAGATTTCATAAGTTAAAAATAGATATATTTCTGTGTTTATATTTTGGATTATTATTTTCATAAGTAAACATGCACCATGTAGAAAAATGTTCGAAAACCACAGAACAGCAGAATGAGTCGAAACCAGTGGCCCAGCCAACCGTCCAGATACTCTCACTAGATAAAGCTCCACAGGGGCCAGGGCTTTGCTCGCTTTGTACTCTGCTCTCTGGGCCTCCCTCGTGGCTCAGGGGTCAAGAACCCACCCGCCAACTCGGGGGACATGGGTTCGATCCCTGGGTTGGGAAGACCTCCTGGAGAAGGAAATGGCAATGCACTCCAGTGTTCTTGCCCGAGAAATCTCATGGATAGAGGAGCCTGATGGGCTACAATCCACAGGGTCCCAAAGAGTCAGACACGACTTAGCAACTGAACAACAACGATGACAAACATAAATACCCCCAAATGGACATTACGGTTATTTTCAAGTGCTCACATTATGGGTGATTAAAAAAGTGATTTCAGAGTTTTCCTGTGGTGGAATTTAGACCACTTGCACAGTTTAAAATACAACAAACAAAAACAAAGTTGAATAAATGTAGGTCAGATGTTGCAGGATCAAAGCTCTGTTGAGACGAAAGCTGTAGAGTCCCCTTCCCCTTGCTGGGCCTTTAGACTCCTGGCCGACACTAGCCAAGGGCAGGCCTGGCCCTCGTGGCCACTGTGAGGCCTCGCGTCCCAGATGCTGTCCGCAGCAGCCTGGCCTTGGGCTCTGTTGGAGAAGAAAGGAAGTTGCCGTCTGTTGTACCTCAAGCCTCAGAAATCACTCCCTGTCTTGCCAGCTGGTTGCCATGGGCACCAAGGCAGAAAGGGAGAGGAGAACCAGATGAGGCTGTTGGGCTGTAGGGGAAGTGTTGGGCAAACTGTACATCAGAATGGTAAACCCAGCTGCTCAGGCTGGGGAGGACAGCTGTCGTGGGCATAGCTTTCAAGTCCCATTCCCAGAGCACAGCAGCCATGCCGGCAGCAGGGGGTGCGGACTCTGCAAGGCACTCGGTGCCCCTGGTGTGTGGAGAGGACTCTGTATAGTCAGGGCCTGCTAGAAGGGTGGCGGCCATTCTCTCGAGAACATCCTCTAGCCCTTCTGATGAACCACATTATGGCCAGAGGATTGGGAAGGGGTGGGGGTGTGTGTGTGTGTGTGTGAGATGGGAAGGGGTATGTGTGAGTGTGTATGCGTGCTTTGTGATGGGAAGGGGTGTGTGTGTGTGTGTGTGTAAGAGATGGGAAGGGGTATGTGTGTGTGTATGCGTGCTTAGTGCGTATATGATGGGAAGGGGTGTGTGTGTGTGTGTGAGATGGGAAGGGGAATGTGTGAGTGTGTATGTGTGCTTTGTGTGTGATGGGAAGGGGTGTGTGTGTGTGTATGTAAGAGATGGGAAGGGGTATGTGTGAGTGTGTATTCGTGCTTAGTGTGTATGTGATGGGAAGGGGTGTGTGTGTGAGATGGGAAGGGGTATGTGTGATTGTGTGTGTGTGTGAGAGAGATGGGAAGGGGTATGTGTGAGTGTGTATGTGTGCTTTGTGCGTGTGTGATGGGAAGGGGTGTGTGTGTGTGTATGCGTGCCTATTTTTTACCGTATCAGAATTCAAACTGTTCACCTGATATTACTTAGTACTTCAACCCTGGGGGCCCCTGGCATGGAGACTTCACGCGGGGCAGACCATAGCAGGACTCCTCGGGGCAGGACCCTAGCAGCACGTTCTCTGGCTGAAACCCCTCTGCTCTGGACCTTGGCGTGTGTAGGGACAGGCACCAGGACTGAATCAGAGGGGGCTCTTGTCAGAGTCACAGGGAAAAGCACCGGCGCTGCTTCCATAACCGGAGCTGGATGGACCGCCTCTTCCTTCCTGGCCCCACCCCACACTGGAATGAGCCGGCTTTATGGCGCCACTGTGTTTCTAGCACCCAGCTCAAGAAACAAGAACAGCGCCCGCCCCCGGAAGTCCTCCCACCCTGTACCCCCATGCAGTCACTGCACCCCCCGAGGATAACCACAGCCCTAAAGCAATAGGTCGCTTTGTGCGTGGTCCACACGGAATCCCGTGGTGTTTTCTCGCTGATGTCTGCCTCGGTCACTGAGCATTATGTTTCGAGACTTCTGTGTTGTGGCTTGTGGTCATGGCCCTCTGTTTTGCTGTGTGCTGTTCCACTGCCGGTGAATATGCCACACTGATGTATCCATTCTTCTGCTGACGAGCACCTGAGTAGTTGCCAGTTTTGAGCTCCTGCAAATAGTGGTAGCAGATACTGTGAAACAGTTTTCCAGATTGCTTTTACCAAATGATACTGCTAGCTTTGTGTAGAGTCTGAGCTGCTCTGCGTCTTTGCCAGCCCACCCCCCCCCCCTTTTTTTTTTGGTCTTTTTAATATTAGCCATTCTGGTAGGTGTGTCTTGGTATCACATTGTAGTTTTATTTTGCACTTTCCTGATGAATATTTTAAGTTGAGCACCTTTCTGAGTGTCTTATCGGCTATGTGAATAGGCTCTTTTTTGAGGTTCCTGTTGAAGTCTTTCGCCCATTTCTGTTGAGTCGTCTGTCTTTTCTGTTCGGTAGGAATTCTTTGTGTAATGTGTCAGTTTATACACTCACACAGAGAAATAATTTGTTTTCTCCATTCTGGATGATCTTTTAGTTTCCAGATAATGCCTTTTGACAAACAGAAGCTTATCGTCTGTGTTACATCGTGCACATGCACAGGCGCACCTTGTCTCACTGCACGCCGCTGGATTGTGCTTAGCAGGTGCGGCCTTCTCTGCAAAGTGAAGATCTGTGGCCGTGCTGCAGCCAGCAGGTCCGTCAGCACCATTTTCCCAACGGCATCTTCTCACCTCACGTCTCTTGCAGTATTCAGACTTCTTCCTTATGTACATATTTGTCACAGTGACCTGTGATCAGTAATTTTTGACGTTACTATTGCAAGAAGGTTCACATGATGTTTAACATTTTTTAATGTGTTTTTCACAGCGAGCTCAAATCCAGTGTTCTGTGACAACCGAGGTGGGTGGGATGGGGTGGGAGGTGGGAGGGAGGTTCAAGAGGGCGGGGACATACGCATACCTATGGCTAATTCATGTTGGTACACGGCAGAAACCAACACAATATTGTAAAGCAGTTATCCTCCAGTTAAAAATATCCTCCAGTTTGTTTTAAGAGTCTTTTAAAATTAAGGTATGTGCACTTTTTTCTTTTTTCATTTTCTAGGTATAATGCTTGCGCCAAGCTTATAGACTGCACTATAGTATAAACATGGCTGCATATGCACTGGGGAGTGGCCGAGTTTTCATGGGACTTGCTTTATTGTGATGTCTGCAACCAGACCTGCCGTGTCGCCAAGATGTGTGTGTGTGTGTTCAGTTATAATTGAAGGCTAGTTTTGTTTCCTTTACAACGAGTACTCTGTGTCCTATTTAATAATCTTTGTCTACTTGAAGGTCGTGAAGATGTTCTTAGTTAAAAGCTTTATTGTTTCACCTTTTACATCTGTGGTCCGTTTAGTATGGATTTTTGTGTTTGGTGAGAAGGTAGGGATCAGGGCTCATTTTTGGATCTCTGTTGACCAAGTATTGTTTTAAATTTCATTTTTAAATTTTTTGTTGTTGGCTGAGGTATAATTCATGTAGCTTCAGGTGTATAACATAGTGATTTAGTATTTTTATATATTATACTCCATTTACAGTTACTCTAAAATATTGACTATATTCTCTGTGCTGTACAATGTATCCGTGAAGCTTACTTATCTCATTCACAGTACTTAGTTTGTGCCTCTCGATCTCCCCCCTCTCTAGCCCCTCTCCACTTGCCTCTGCCCAGCATCACTTTTTAAAAGACCTCCTTTCCTCACTGCACCCTTTTGGCAGGGCTGAGGGCAAACTCAAGCACAGCATGACTTCATCTTCTGAGGCACAGGGATTCCAACTCAAGAAAAAGAAGTTACCATGCTTCCTTTCAGTAACTGGGAATTTTAATTCTGCTTCTAGGATACCAAGAGTTCGTGTTCTGGAAGACGAAGAAGGGTCGAAGGACATTGAACTGTCCGATGACCCCTACGACTGCATCCAGCTAAGCGTGGAGAATGTCCCCTGCATCGTCACCCTGTGCAAAGTATGAGCTTACACCTCATGGTTTTTTCTTCCCTGTCAATCTCCTCCAACCGTGGCCCGTTAAGGTTACCTAGTAGGTTGAGAAGTTATGGTTTACAACCCGTACAGAAGTACCTTTAACCTAAATCCACTAATTTTGTTATATTAGAGACTACTACCATAAACAGCTTTCTCTTTTTAACTGGAAGATGTGGCTCTGGTCTCAGGAGCACATGAATGGGTTCATAGTAACAGTAGCCAGAGTTTGCAGAGCTCCTTCTGTCTACCAGGCATTTCACCAAAATATCTTGAGTGCATATTTCCTTTACTTCTTTCAACTCTGGTGTCTGGGCTGCTTGAATAGTAAAAAGGTGGTTGAAAGGCGGACACTGTCCCCTCTGTGGGCCCTAATGAGCACATCTGTGAAATGAGGGCTGGAGCAGGGCCTGGGTGTCTAATACATCAAGCGTGGAGCGCCGAGGCCTGTGGAGCGGAGCGGCTAGCTGACGCTGAGGCGTGACTGGCACCGCCCAGGACTGTGCAAAGAGGCCTGTTCTGACTGAGACTGTCATGATTCCACTCGGGATTCACTGGATACAGATCAGGCTGACAAGCCAGGTTTAATTCCACCAGGATCGCTACATGAGCCTGGGCTTTGTGAAATGTTGGGACGACCAGAGCCACCTGCCCTTGACTCATTCTTGAGCGCGTCCATCAGCATGGGCCCTCAGCATTCATCTCTGTCATCAGTGAAACATCCAGGAGACCTCTGCTGGAGACCCCTGGATAGCCCCTGACTTGGAAGGTCTCTGAATTTTAATTCTGACCACCATCCCCCGCACCATGTATTTCCATTTCATGCTTCTGTTACAGTTTACACAGCCTTTCAACAGCACGGCAAACAGTGCTTCAGATATTCTCCTTATGAACAGAATCTAACATTAGGCCTGAATGGGTGTATGGGCATTGCCTCTGCGAGGCCCTCGGGGTGTGCGTTGCCCACGCGTGCGCACTGCTGCCCTCATCTTGCAGATTGGCTATCGGCACGTGGTGGACGCTACTCTTCAGGAGGAGGCCTGCTCCTTGGCCAGTTTGCTGGTGTCCGTGACCAGCAAGGGAGTCGTGACGTGCGTGAGGAAGGTGGGAAAGGGCAGCCTGGACCCAGAGAGCATCTTCGAGATGCTGGAGGTGCGTTTGGTTCTGAAGTGGGTGCTGGTACCTGGCTGGGGGCGCTTGCTGCCTCCTGCCCCCTTGGTCACACGGGACATTCTCCCCATTTTCCCCTCTTCACCCCAGTTTTGGGGATTGGAGGGCAGCTGGTATAAGGCAGATGTCGCTGAGCTTGGGACCAGGAGGTAGCGACTGGCCCATAAGAGTTCCTTATCCTCTCCTTCTCTGACCCCAGTGCCACGTTTCTGAATAAGAATGTTGGACTGATAATGTTAAGAGTCACTTGTAACTGCCAAATCCCAGGCTTCGGTGATTGGATGAGAGAACTGAAATCCTGGCTGACTGCTTCCTGCCTGCTAAGGAGAGTGGGCAGAGGTGGAGCTGGGGGCACAGGATGGTGGTCTCCCCATTCTGTGTGGGCCTGGAAGCATGTAAATGGAGATGAAGAAGGATGGGGGAAAGCCCCCCACGGCCTCTGGGTGGGTTGCTCCCCTCGGTGCCCCCAGGCCTGGCAGCAGCACTCGGGCGCTTTCCAGCTGCTCCTGAACTGACTGGTTGGCACTCCCATCCCCTCCACTCCTGATAAAGCTTAGACACTCAGCTGGTTGTGTGTCTGCCGCCCCAGCCACTGTAACCTCTCCTGCAAATCCAGGTCCAGATCTCGCAAGCCCTGGTGGCCTGTTTGTCTCATTTCCTGTTCTCTCCGTCTTCATTCCTATGAATAATCAGTTTCCCTAGTCAGTGTCCCCTACTTGGACATTTTTTCCTTTTCTTAATGTTGCGATAAAAATCTTTCCAAAGTCACTTTGGACCTTAATCCTGATTTCGCATTTCATAGACTCAGTCCCTTCCTGGTCTTTACACTAAGCTTCTCTTCATATGAGTTTTCGTGATATGGGGGTCTCATCCCTTGTTATAGTCCGGGGTCAGGGGAAAAGCCCCACAGCCCTGGGGAGAGTCCACCGATGACTAGGAGGACTGGGGTGGTGCCAGGGCCTGGGTGTCTTTCTCCCTGACATTGTCGGGAATGGAACCAGTAGCACAAGTGAACTAAAGCTGGTATGAGACCGTGGAAGGCTTGGAGAGGAAACTTGTAGTCGGTTCATAATGTTCTTGAACTGATTCACGTGACCCAAAAACAGTTGCATGAAGAAAGATTTTTATATAGTTGGGATTTTTTTGTCAAAGCCCCCTTCTGTCTGCTGTGTAGGGGGCTAATTAGGAAATCTATGGCGTTGTCTGACCTCGTGACATGCCTTGATTCCAGCAACGTATGCTTTTAGCATCTCTGCATGGCAGTAACATCAAAGACTCTATTCAGGTATTGACTTTGGTCCTATCTGAGCAGGTCTCCTTTGGTGGCAGGCAGATTAGACACTGCTTGTTAAGAAGGGTTCCCAGCACCATCCGCTCCTTCATCAGACAGATTCTGGATTCCCCGTGGTCTGCCCAGGCCTTCTCTCTGCAACGCAGTGGCTGTAGCCAAGTTCTGACTGGGCTGACTGTTCTGCTGCTTCCAGTGGCAGCAGCTAAGGACCGAGGCCACTTTGGTTCCTTGCTGCTTGCTGCTTGGGGGCTGCCTTCTTCTTTTTCCCCTTTCTCAGAATAGAGGCCTTCCCAGAAGGTTAACTATTGTGGTGTTGGGGTTTGGAGGGTTGGTTTTTTTTGGCAGCACCTGGTCTTAGTTGCAGCATGCAGGATCTTTAGTGGTGGCATGTGGGATCTACAGTTCCCTGTCCAGGGATCGAACTCGAACCCCCTGCATTGGGAGTGCAGAGTCTCAGCCTCTGGACCACCAGGAACTCCCTGGGGTTTTTATGTTGAATGAAAGTCCTGTAAGGCCGATGGAATGTGTGCAGCTTTGGAATGGCTGGTTGGCAGGGACGCTTCTCTCAGTCAGAGTACGCGTGCCTCACGGGCGGGCGTGTGCCCTCTTCTGTCTGCCCTTCTCCGTCCTGCAGACTGGCAAGCGCGTGGGCAAGGTGCTGCATGCCTCCCTGCAGAGTATTCTACACAAGGAGGAGAGCCTGGGGCCCAAGAGACAGAAAGTCGGATTCCTGGGCTGATATGCACAGCAGCCTCCAACTGCGGAATGTTCGCCTTCTCCTTTTCCCTGGAAGCTGAAGTTTGTAACATTGTTTTCTTAACTGCTGTGAATTTAAGGCAACATTTGTACATGTGAAATTAAAGTCTATTTTCTGGTCTTGCGTGTGGTATGGCTTGACTTCTTCAGCTGTACGCCAGGATGCCATTTGTGGCTCCGCCACAACTGACCCTTATCTAGGAAATGACAACTAAGTCCAGAGACCTGCTCCAGTGGAGGACTCTGGTCCCAGGCCTCTCCAGGGAGACTTGTCTCCTGCTGCAGGAAATCAGAACAACAAACACACACACTAAAATAAGACCTAGCAGAAAAATAGTTCAAAGGAAATGCTTATGATATCAGTATCAGTTCAGTCGCTCAGTCGTATCTGACTCTTTGCGACCCCACGAACTGCAGCACACCAGGCCTCCCTGTCCATCACCAACTCCCAGAGTTCACCCAAACCCACATCCATTGAGTCAGTGATGCCATCCAACCATCTCATCCTCTGTCGTCCCCTTCTCCTCCTGCCCTCAATCTTTCCCAGCATCAGGGTCTTTTCAAATGAGTCAGCTCTTCGCATGAGGTGGCCAAAGTATTGGAGTTCCAGCTTCAACATCAGTCCTTCCAATGAACACCCAGGACTGATCTCCTTTAGGATGGACTGGTTGGATCTCCTTGCAGTCCAAGGGACTCGCAAGAGTCTTCTCCAACACCACAGTTCAAAAGCATCAATTCTTCGGCGCTCCGCTTTCTTTATAGTCCAACGCTCACATCCATACATGACCACTGGGAAAACCATAGCCTTGACTAGATAGACCTTTGTTGGCAAAGTAATGTCTCTGTTTTTTAATATGCTATCTAGGTTGGTCATAACTTTCCTTCCAAGGAGTAAGCGTCTTTTAATTTCATGGCTGCAATCACCATCTTCTTATGATATATATATTGTCAATTTTCTCCCCCTTCGAGCTTTCAAGATGACACTCACACACAATATAAATGCAGCTCGTGCATTTGGGGGCTTCCTGGTTGAGGAGATGGAGAAGACATTCTGCCCTGGGTACCGACCCAGGGCTTCTGCCTGGCTGGTGAGCCTTCCCGAGTTTTGGGCAAGCCCAGTTCTTGCTACTGGCCCTCTAAGAGATCCCAGCCGAGCTCCCCTAGGGTCTGGTCCTGAGCCAGCCTTTCTTATCACTCTTGTTTGGAAATTGCTTCATGTTTTATAACCACTCCCTGGTGTTTTGTAAGATTTCCAGGTTTTATCAATATTAAGAAGGCTGCTTTAGAGATGTTGCCATTTGATTACTCAGCCCGCCTTCATACTCTGGGGACAGAAGGGGAAGCCATTCTTCTGGCTTTCAGAACGCGCTTTCTGTGAGCCCGTGTTCTACTCACAGGACAGCGTGCTGGAATTCAGTCTATTCATGGGTTGAAGCAGTCTTGGTATTCCTTTTCTGGGGGAACTGAAACTCCCCAATCGATCAAGAGAGCCCTGGGGAAGGAGCTGATTCATGAAGGAGTGTTTCAGCGTGGCATTTTACTCTCTTCATATCATTAAACAAACAGGGTAAGGAGTTAGGAATTTTTATTGCCAGGTGGAAAGAACATAATGTGCACTGAAGCCCTTGCAGGCTGACTGCAGAGGTCCTGGCGTGGGCGCCTCCTCCCGGCCTGGCCAGGGGTGCCCAGTGGAGAGGAGCGGCTGCCTAGACTTGGAGCTGCTGCCCTGTGGAGAGAACGGCCGGGGCTTGCTTCTTTTGCTTTATTTCCAGGGAGAGTCCTCACGGGTGCTGCCACGGTGCTGCCAGCGAGGCGGCAATCAGCCTGTTCCTCTTCCCCTGGCGCTGGTTGGCTGCCTGTGATGGAGCGTTCACAGTGGGGCTGCGCAGCTGCAACCAGAACGTGAACACGGTTGAGAAGCCTTCGGTTTCGGTGATCAGAGACATCAGAGAGTTGCGACAGACAGGTGACGCTGTCCCAGTCCAGCTGTGCCACAGCTACCCTCCTGGGCCTGCTGGCGGAGCCCGTCCAGTGCAGATGAAGGGGAGAGGCAGATGTCGGCATGTCTCTACCGCCCCATCCGTACCTTTCCTTGAGGGCCACCCTGCCTGGAAGAAGCGTCCATCACAAATGAAACAAAACACCAAGTAAGCAGGGTCTCTCCAGAGAGGCTTTCCTGGAATTGTCTGGTTACTGCAGCTCTCAGAATAAGGAAAGAGAACTGAAGGCAGAGACTGGCAAAGACTTGGGAAAATACTGTCCCAGAGAAATCCACTACTTCATTCAGCAGAACCAGAGCTGTCTTTAGTGGCCATTAAATCAGTGTTGGGGAGAAGAGCTATAATCAGCCAGAAGGCCATCAGGAGCTTGTGGGCGGGGGGCTCAGTGAGGGTGGGCATGGAAGGAATGGAGTATTACAGAATATTCTAATTGCTTTTATTCTTTCTCTGATTCCTTGGTCTCTCAAATCGTGTAAATTCAAGCCTACAAAGCACATGAATTTCGAAAATTGACAGCAGTTTGCGTTTTGCTCAGTAAAAGCAGTGGTCTCCCATATAACTGCTGGTTCAGTTCAGTTCAGTCGCTCAGTCATGTCCTACTCTCTGCGACCCCATGAATTGCAGCACACCAGGCCTCCCTGTCCATCACCAACTCCCAGAGTTCACTCACACTCACATCGATCGAGTTGGTGATGCCATCCAGCCATCTCATCCTCTGTCGTCCCCTTCTCCTCCTGCCCCCAATCCCTCCCAGCATCAGGGTCTTTTCCAGTGAGTCAACTCTTTGCATGAGGTGGCCAAAGTACTGGAGTTTCAGCTTTAGCATCATTCCTTCCAAAGAACACCCAGGACTGATCTTTAGGATGGACTGGTTAGATCTCCTTGCAGTCCAAGGGACTCTCAAGAGTCTTCTCCAACACCACAGTCCAAAAGCATCAATTCTTCGGTGCTCAGCTTTCTTTATAGTCCAACTCTCACATCCATACATGACTACTGGAAAAACCATAGCCTTGACTAGATGGACCTTTGTTGGCAAAGTAATGTCTCTGCTTTTCAATATGCTATCTAGGTTGGTCGTAACTTTCCTTCCAAGTAAGCGTCTTTTAATTTCATGGCTGCAGTGATTTTGGAGCCCAAAAAAATAAAGTCTGCCACTGTTTCCACTGTTTCCCCATCTATTTGCCATGAAGTGATGGAACCAGATGCCATGATCTTAGTTTTCTGAACTTTGAGCTTTAAGCCAACTTTTTCACTCTCCTTCACTTTCATCAAGAGGCTTTTTAGTTCCTCTGCACTTTCTTCCATAAGGGTGGTGTCATCTGCATACTGAGGTTATTGATATTTCTCCCAGCAATCTTATAACTGCCAGTTGAGCGTAAATCTATGTTATTCAATATTTTTTTTAAGATAGTCTGGCAGCGTGTATTAAAAGTCTTAAAACTTTCATGCCCGTTGACCTAATAATTGAGTTCTGGAAATGTCACCAAAGAGTAAAAACAGAAGTTCATCCCAGTGCTTGTGCGAGAAAGGCCGAGCAGCACAGGAAACTAAAGGGATACCCTTGGCAGGGTCCTCTGTCAGAGATGGGGCTTTGGTCAGGAGAAAGGGACTCTGACCTGGGAGAAAGACAGCATCTTGGCCCCTCATATTCCTCTGGATGCTTTGGGCAGGCAGAAGAAACTCCCACCTGTAGAGAAGCATTCCCCAGAGAAACACTATACCAGTTTCCACACAGGCACCATACCTGAGGCAGATTTCTCATAAAGTGATAACACCTTCCCTCCTTGGCTCCAGGCCCATAACTAGGGACTGATGACAGCCCAGCCTGAGCAGGGAAACAGGCCCTGCCCTGGGAAGAAAGACACGACTCATCAAAATAGTCGCAAGACCTGGCTTGGCAGGTACCAAGGAAACAGAGCTGGGAGTGGCTCTGAGGGCGCTGGACCAGGGTCAGGGCTGGGCGGGGGCCGAATGTCCTGGCACGGAGATCTGAAGTTTTCCTAATTCACTGCTGGGACAGCCCCTGAAGTTGGGCCTCGCCGGCACCTGGAGTAAATGAGGAGGAGAAGCCAGAACTGAACAGGCTGGAAGAGCAGCAAGGCTTCTCAGAGCTGGAAGAGAGGAGAGGACCGAGGCAACCACTGCTCCCCAAACTGGGGAGGCCCACAGGCAAATCCAGAGAAATCAATAAAGCTGCGTGAAGCTCACTAACCAGGAGACACATATAGAATAAAAGTAAATGGAGGAAGAAAGATAAACCATGGTAGCATTCATCAAAAGAAAGCTACAGTAGCTATCTTAATTTCAGACAGAGGAGACTTCAGAGCAAGGAAAGTTATCAGGGATAAAGAGCATTACATAATGATAAAGCCAAAAAATAAAAAGACATAAAAATCCAAGAAGACATAAAAATCTGTAACGTGTATATGCCTAACAACAGAGCATTAAAATACATGAGGTAAAAAACTCTGACAGGATAGCAAGGAGGAATACGCGAGCCCACTATCATAGCCGGAGAATTCAACATCGCTCTGTCAGAGATGAACAGATGGAGCAGGCAGGAAATTGGTAAGGGCGTGTTTGGACTTGCCAACAGCATCAATCTGGATATAACGGACATCTACAGACTGCTTCTGGGGCTTCCCAGGTGGCGCTGGTGGTAAAGAACCCACCTGCCAATGCAGAAGGCATAAGAGATGGGCGTTCGATCCCTGGGTGGGGGAGATTCCGCTGGAGGAAGGCACGGCAACCCACTTCAGTATTCTTGCCTGAAGGAATCCCCTGGACAGAAGGGCCCGGTGGGTTGCAAAGACAGTCCATTGCATCACAAAGAGTCGCACCCGACTGAAGGGACTTGGCACCCACAGACCGCTTTATCCATCAACAGCTGGACACACATTCCTCTCAGGCTCACTTGGAAACATTCATGCAGACAGACCACGTTCTGAACCATAAAATGCACCTCAACAAATCTAATACAACAGAAATCACAGTGACCTGCTCCCAGACCATGATAGAATTCTACTGTAAATCAATCACAGAAAGTAGCTGGAAACCACACACACACTTGGGGATTCAACAGCACAGTTTTAAGTAATACTTGGGTCAAAGAAAAAACACCTCAGATGAAACCTTTATTTTGAACTAAATGAAAAGGAAAACACTATTTATCAAAATTTGTGGGATGCAGCAAAAGCAGTGCTTAGAAGGAAATTTAAATCATTGAATATTAGGACAGATGAAAGATCTAAAATCAGCCACCTAAGCTCCCACCTTTAGGAAATCAGAAAAAGAAGAGCAAATTAAATCCAAAGTCAGCAGAGGGAGAGAAATTATAAAAAATCAACGTAGCAATATAGATGTCAACAAAATTGAAAACAGGAAATCAATAGAGAAAATCAATGGAAAAAAAAGCTTGTTCTCTGAAAAATTCCAGAGGAGGCAGAGCTTTGGATGGGAGCAGTCTGCCACCAGCCCATTCCTTCCCTGGGGACACAGATTCTGGACATGAGCTAAGGATCAGACCTGGTGCACAGAGAGGGGTTCTATGAGGGAAAAAAGAAACCAGCAAAACTGAGATTGTGCATGGCTCGTGTGATAACATGAAATGTTCAGGATCCCTAAATGCACAACCGGGTTTGTATTTGCTGAATTTTAAGGCCATTTGCGGAAGGGTGGGGGAAAGGTGTCAAAAAGGCAGATGGCCATCTATAGTATCCTACACAGTTAATCAGATTTTCTATTCCTGCGTGAGCTGTTAACAGCTGAAGACATCAGGTAAGTGCAGAACTGGGCTGCACAGGCAAGACTGACTCCTCCCAAATTTACAGGTCAGGTCATTTAGTGTCTCAGCCCTGGGGTGGGAGGAGGAAGGCGGCGGACAGAGGCCGTGGAGCCCTGAGGGCCGTGCACCATCTCACCCCCATCCTCCAGCCTCCCACACCTTTCCAGGTGGCCCGGCCACCTCACACCCAGGGTTCCACTGTGCAGAGGAGCACTGGATGACATCCCTTATATGCGAAGTCTACGAAGAAATGACAGATGAACTTACGGAAGAAACAGACGCAGAGGCTTAGAGAGCAAACTCATGGTTGGTTGGGGGAGGGGCAAGAGATAGGGAGTCTGGGATGGACACACTGCTGTATTCAAAATGGATAACCAACAAGGACCTGCTGTATAACATGAAATTCTGCTCAATGTTATGTGGCAGCCTGGATGAGAGGAGAGTTTGGGGGAGAATGGATACATTGTATATATGGATAATGGATACATGAGTCCCTCGGCTGTTCACCGGAAACCATCACAACACTGTTAATCGACTATACTCAAAAATAAAGTAAAAAGGTTTTTTGTTTTTTTTAATCCCGTTGTGTAGGCAGGGTAGAGATTATTATCCTGTTTTATGAAAGAGATATCCGGGTCTGGAATAACTTGCCCCAGAAGACCCAAGTGCTGGATGTCTGAGCTCTGCTTAGAATCCAAGGCTCCCAGCTCTCTTTCCACTAGGGTACTGCTGACCTTTAGGGACAAAACAACCAGAAACGTGGCCCCATGGAGCCGAGAACCTGGCCAGATGGTGTACTGCCTTCCGCGCTGTGGGTGCCTGAGGGCCTGGCACACAGGGGCACAGGCAGTACTCGCTGAATGAATGACAGAACCAGGCCAACAAAAGTTTCGGAAAGGAACGAGTGACTTTCCTAATGAGGGTCACTGAGACCGTGGCAACAGGATGCTGGTCTTTGGCCCTTGCAGTATTCTTGGAGATGTGCAGCCTGGATGTTCTTACCTTTGAACAGAGTGTGGAAAGTTCTCTGCTCCATAGGCGAGCCACATTTCTGTTGACCCAGGGCCAGCGGAGCTAAGAGGAAACATCTGTGCGCGAAGAGGGTTGGGGGTGGGGGATGTTTTCATCCGTGCACGACGTGGGTGGGGTGGCCAGTGCTTGTTTTATATAACTCAGATCTCCAGCAGCTTGGGAGGGAGAAAACAAAACTGAAATGTGCCTTTCCGAGCTCTCTTCAGATTTTTCTGCCTCTGGCTTTGTTGCCAAAATGATTCTTTGTGCAGGGAAATTGATGGGAGAATACTGGGCCCTGAGGGTGGGGTGTGAGTGCAAAGACCTTTCCTTTGACTTGTGAACGGTAACCCCGCATGATCTCCTGGCTGAAGCGCCCCCTGCTTGGTGCCCTTCCGCTGGTAGAGGCCTGGGGGACGGTCCACGAGAAGGTCTTTTAAGCTGGGAGGGTGGTGAGTCCACTGCAGGTGGCCGAAATGGTCCTCACCTGGCCGGGGCAAACTAGGCCTGGACAAGAGGACCCAGGGGGTTAACAGCCCTAAGCTCAACGTAGGCAGCAAATGAGGCATGCTGTGTCTACAAAGAGTGCCTTTCTGAATAGCGTGTCCATTCTGAACACAGGGGACACAGGCCCCTGTCCACAGCAGAGTCCTTGAGAACACGCACAAACACAAACACAGTGAGGACTGTGGCAAGCAGAATTCTATCCAAAGATGCTTTCAAGAAGATAAAAAGTCCAGGAACCATACCTTAGAAGGAAAGTTGGAAGGAAGAGAAGGACCAAGGAGAAGAGACAATCAAGGAGGGACCGGAAGGCCAGGTGCCAACATTTCAGTTGTCAGTTCAGTCACTCAGTCGAGTCTGACTCTTTGCGACACCGTGGACTGCAGCACGCCAGGCTTCCCTGTCCATCACCATCTCCCAGAGTTTACTCAAACTCATGTACATTGAGTCAGGGATGCCATCCAGCCATCTCATCCTCTGTCGTCCCGTTCTCCTCCTGCCTTCAGTCTTTCCCAGCATCAGAGTCTTTTCCAATGAGTTAGTTCTTCACATCAGGTGGCCAAACTATTAGAGTTTCAGCTTCAGCATCAGTCCTTCCAATGAATATTCAGGACTGATCTCCTTTAGGATGGACTAGTTGGATCTCCTTGCAGTCCAAGGGACTCTCAAGAGTCTTCTCCAACACCACAGTTCAAAAGCATTGATTCTTCAGTGCTCAGCTTTATTTATGGTCCAACTCTCACATCCATACATGACTACTGTAAAAACCACAGCTTTGACTAGACAGACCTTTATTGGCAAAGTAATGTCTCAGCTTTTTAATATGCTGTCTAGATTGGTCATAGCTTTTCTTCCAGGGAGCAGGTGTCTTTTAATTTCATGCCTGCACTCACCATCTGCAATGATTTTGGAGCCCAAGAAATAAAGTCTGTCACTGTTTCCATTGTTTCCCCGTCTATTTGCCATGAAGTGATGGGACCAGATGCCATAATCTTAGTTTTCTGAATGTTGAGCTTTAAGCCAACTTTTTCTCTCTCCTCTTTCACTTTCATCAAGAGGCTCTTTAGTTCTTCTTCGCTTTCTGCCGTAAGGGTGGTGTCATCTGTGTATCTGAGGTTATTGCTATTTTTCCCGGCAGTCTTGATTGCAGCCTGTGCTTCATCCTGCCCGGCATTCCACATGATGTACTCTGCATCTAAGTTAAATAAGCAGGGTGACTGGTTCCAAATCGGGAAAGGAGCATGTCAAGGCTGTATATTGCTGACATTTGCTGACCGCTTAAACGACTGTTCTGGTGCACCAGGGAACTGCCTCAGCACAGGGGGACTTTATAAAAAGCCAAGCGTCTAATGATGGAACCAGCTATTTTGTAGAGTAATGAGCTGCTTGTTCCAGGAAGGCACATGGAAATCAATGGAAAAGGACATCACATATCGAGAGGCGGTTAAAGCAGGCAGCCTCTTCCACTCAGCTTTCTAGCTCAGAGATTGAGAGATGGTGGGCTACGTGCCTCTGGAGAGGCCACCGCAGCCCCGCTGGCACAGTGGGTGCCTTGCACCCCCAGGGCCGCACAATGACAGGGGCATGTGGTGCAGTGACCGAGGGACTGGCCGGGTGAGAACAGTCCCAGGCAGGCCGGATGCAGCCCAGCTCCCATGCGGCTCCTGCAGGATAAGCCCCAGAGCAGAGAGTTCCAGGCTTCTGAGTGGCTCCTCTAGGACCTCCTCCCCAGCCTACCCAGGGCACGGCCTCCACAATCGGGCCTGCCCTGGCCTTGTACCAGGAAACAGACTCCTCCCATTTCCCTGCTGCCCAAGAGCCAAGGAGAGACCATCAGGAAGGCAATGGAGTTTTAAAAAGAAAAAGAGAACCATAATTTCTCTTGCCGTGTGCTACCCACCCAGAGTTCCAGGAAGCAAGACTCCCTCGTGGGTTGCTTAATCTTTGGCCCTTAACGTCCCACTGAGGGCCTGGCTGAGAATATAAAGCTCTCTTGTACTCTGAGAACGTGAGGGCTGGCCCAGACAGGAAGGGCCAACCGCACGGAGCTCCTGCTGCCTGCCCCAGGCTCCGGCGCTGGGGGACCGCAGGGCGGGGCCTGGCCCAGCAGGCTGCAGCCACGTCCCTGCCCAGATCAGACAGAGCAAGGCGGGGGTCCCTGCAAGAAAAGCCTGAGTTACACAGCGCTGCATTTTCTTGAGGAATCATCTAAAGTTCACAGAAAATCTGCAACTACAGCACAGAGAACGTTTTTCCCCTGAGCCATTTCCAAGGGAGTCATTGACCTGATGCCCTATCACCGCCTCCCGCTTTAGTGCTTGGTCCCTGTGGCCGAGGCCCCTCTCTTCCGTCATCATGACCTACCATCCCTGCCACGTGCTCCTCACCCCATCCCAGGGGCATCCAGAGAGCATAAGGGTCTGGTCCAGAGCACAGCACATTTGCTGTTCTGTGTCTGCGACCTCCTTCGTGTCCTCAGACGTGTCCTGGACAGTTCTGAAGACTGCTGGGCAGTTGCTGTGGAGAGAGCCCCTCGGTTGGGTTTGTGCACTGTGCCCTCAGCAGGAGTCTTCCCCCAGCCCATCAGGTGCTTGGGGGCTGCAGGCTCTCTGTTGGGTCCGTTACTGACGATGCTGACCTCGGTCACTTCATTAAAGTGACGTCTGCCAGGCTTCTCCGTTGCAAGGGGACTCTTTCCTCTTTGGAGTTAGTAAGGATTTTGTGGGCAAATAATCTGAGACAATGAAAAGTTCCCATTGCTTGTCAGACTTCCAGAGTATTCACTTATTTATTTGTATCTGTCTGCCCTCATGGTTTCCCATTTGACTGTTATCGTCACTGTTTTGATGCTCAAACTGTCCCCAATTTGGGCCCTAAGAAGCTCCTTCAAGCTGGTTCCGTGTCCTGCCACGTTCTCACCCTTCTTTAAACATTTTCTTATGTTCTGGCAAAATAACTTGTGCTGGGCTTAGTTTCTCCTTTTCCTGCCGCGGCCCTGGAATGAGCCGTTGCTCCAAGGTGCTGCGGTTCCTTTCCGTGGAAAGCCGTATTGAGAAGCCGGCACTCGGATGCCAGGGGAGCTCAAGCCTTTGGTGGGGCTGCTGCTCCACCCAGACGTCTGGCTGGGGGACTGAAGCGCACATTTCTGTGGACAGCTGCAGATTGGGCTTCATGTGTCAAAGTCCACAACTGCACACCGACAGCTCCAATTTCAATCCTACACGGTAGGAAACATTCTCTATGTTTTTATGTATTTGTACCTCCCTTTCCTGACAATGAGAAACCTGGCTCCCGTGGTCTTTTTTTTTTCTTTCTTTCTTTAATAAATGTACTTATTTAATGTGTAACCACTCTCTCCCATGTGCCCCCACCTGCTCTCCCATGCAGATCTCTTCTCCTCGCCTGGACTCCAACACTCCATGGAGGACCTCTGTTCCCCCAGGGGGTGCCCCTTTCCACCCTGTTGCGTCCTGACACCCCACACCAGGCTCCCCTTCCTGGGGACATTCTTTCCTCCCTGCTCCATCTGACACCACTCTGGGACACCAGGCTGCCCCTTTCCCACCATGGTCACCTCGGCGTCAGGAAAGGATGGTTGAACAACAGAGAGTGAGGCAAGAAAAGAAAGGTCTTCTTTGTATTTTTAACCAAACATGCATCAAGAACACAGATGCAGAACTACAAAAGACTCGCAGCAAACACTCCAGACAATTTGGCAGTGAGCCCAGCTCTCTCCCTAAGGAGACACGGTTCCATGACTGTTCTGTACCCGGGCTGGGGTCAGATACCAGTGCTGCCTCTAACAGGTCCAGTAGCTTAGGCTCCCTTAACCTCACTGAGCCTCAGTTTCCTCAACTGTAAAATGGAGAAATGCCAGCACCCGCATCACATTGCTGGTGTGAGGCCTCTGTGAGGCCAGGGAAAAGCGTGACCCAGCGCCTGCCCGAGAACTGCCCAGCAGATGTGAGCTCTGAGGACAAGCATGTATTTTTCAGAATCCTAGAAAACAATGACTGTTTCAGAGGGCGGGGCCAGGATGCTGGGTGGGTGTTCCCGGAGCAGCAGCCAGGTTCCGTGGCTCCCAGGCCTTCCTCTTTTTGAAGGATTTTTTTTTTTTTTTTTTTTTGGCTCTCCTGCAGCCGACTTTGGGAGGGTTTCCTGGACAGAGGTCCTTGTGGCCGCTGCCTTAAGACACGCAGCTCGGGCCCCAGCGGCCAGTGCCCTCTGACCCAGGCCCACCGCAGGCAGCAGCAGCAGCAGCAGCAGCATGGAGCTCTGGGGGCCCTGTGTGCTCCTCTGCGTCTTCTCTCTCCTGACCCAGGTCGCCGCCGAGGCCCCCGCCGCCAAGGTCAAGAAGGCTGCAAATGCCAAGAAAGGTAAGGAGGTGGGTGCGGGAGCTGGTCGCTCTCTCCTTGACTGGCCCTCACCCTCTGTTTTCTCCTTCCCTTCCCTTCTCCGTGAGCCCAGCGAACAGTGAAGTCCCCCCCCACCCCCACCCCCACCAACTGGGACCTGGGTGAATTCTCCAGCCGCAGGGGCAGCTGTCAGACTGTCGGAGTCATGGACTCTTAGAATCGGAAAGAACCTTCCAGATCACCTTAACGGACACACACTCCTCCCCCACCTCCCCCAGATTTTAAGAGAAACCACACCTTTGGCTCGGCAGCCTGGAGATGTCCGACTCTTCTCGGGAGGGCTGACAAGGCTCCACCTTGTCGTCTCTGAACCTCAGGCTTCTGAACTGTGAAACAGAGATGGGGGCCTTGGCTCAAAAGGTTGGTTGGGAGGATTTAACAATAGAAAAACACATAAGGCTTCTGGAACACAGGGTATAATGTAATGCACAGGGGAAGGAAAAACGGACGGTTTGTAGTTCTATGGTGCATCACAGCCTTCAGGAAATGAAACTGTTCAAGGCTGAACCAGGACAGTGGAGGCAGCTTTGCTCTCCCTCCACGGCCTCTGGGCCCGGGGTGTCCTTGGGCGGCCCTGGCCTCAGCAAGGCCTGCCCTTGGAGCCAGGCCTGCAGTGAGGTCACCCCGGGCTGTGTTGAGACAACACTAGTGGAGTGTCATGGCAATGCAGGGGGCTGTCACCCCCCAGCAGACGAGAGTGCTGATGCAGGCAAGCAAACGGCTGGCCTGGGGCCAAGGGCCCAGAGGAGGCAAGGCCGGGGCTCATAGCTGCCCTCAGGCCCCTCCCGGAGCCTCCACTGTAAATGGACAGCCGCCCACGGTCCATGGACGATGTACGCAAGGGCACTTTAGGACCACGGAGCCCCACAGGCCTGCGACACAGAATGGGCGGGTCCCGGTGCCGACAGGAATAATCCCCAAGGTTCAGTTCATAAAGTAAACAACAAAAAATTCAAAACAGAATGGATACTTATGTAACATTTGTTTTGAAAAAGGGATTTATATAAAAATATTATATTTATTTCAAAGAAAAAAATACATATTTACTTGTATATGCATAGAACTTTTCTGGAAGGATTCACGAGAGTTAGCAACAGTGATTGTCTCTGGGAAGAGCAACTAGAGAGCTGAGAGCAGATTGACTGGGAAAGAGACTTGAACATATTGAACTGTTTGGGTCTTTAAAAATTATATGGCTCTGTTACCTTCTACAAAATGTTCATTAAAAAAAAGAGGACTCGTGGCATGCACGGTATGTCCACAAATGTTACCTAAAATTGCCAGCAAGGATGTTCTTTGTAAAGGATACACAGTTCCAAAGGCAAATAACAGAATTTTTAAATGTGGAAAAGAGTTGCTAATTTCTCAAGTTTACCAAAGATGCTGTATGTATTTATTCGAACGTGTAAATCACAGATCTCATCACATGGACAAGAAGGTCACACCAGACAATGCCCTGGCCCTCTGCAGCTGTCACACTTGCACCCCAGCTCCATGTGGTCTCCGTGCAGAACCCGTGGAGGCCCAGGGCGCTGGAGGCCCGCAGAGCAGCGGACAGAGCGAGAGCGGAGTGCCTGACTGGCTCTCCCTGTTCCGCCCGCCCTGCTGGTCTGCGTGTTGTTCCTCCGGGAAAGTACACCTGGGAGGTCTCCGGGGCCCCTGGCCCTGCTTCCTGTGCTCTGTTCTCCTCTGGAGCTGGGAGGGTGGTTGGGGTCGGGGGTGGTCACTGAAGGCTCTGCCTGCACCCCCTCCCCACCCCTGCCTGTCGCCATCCCATCTGATCCCTCCTACACTGCATTACGTTAGCAAAAGCAAGTGCAGGAGGGTCCCCGGCAGAAGGGAAATCACGAGCAATCCCTTGGATGACCACTGGCAGGAACAGAGAGAGACAGAGTCTGCCATGACATCAAGGTCGAGGGGTCATCCCCTGTCCCCTTGTGGCTGATGGTGGTCCACCCCTCCAGTCCCTGCCCTGCCTCATCCCTACTGCCTTCATCACGGGATTGTCCCCACTTCCTTCTGACTTCATCCTAGATGCCGTGAGTCCGAAGATGCTGGAGGAGCTCAAGACTCAGCTGGACAGCCTGGCCCAGGAGGTGGCCCTGCTGAAGGAGCAGCAGGCCTTGCAGACGGGTGAGTGAACGTGGTGGTCTCTCCAGGCAGGGGTGCGCTGGACACAGGGGCTTGGGCCCGCAGTCAGGGATGCGCCTCTAGCCTCTGGCCCAGCACCCCTAGTCCAGGGCACCAGATTCAAGGAGGCCTCAGGAAGATGTCCTGATGTGTGGAAGCAGGAATGTCCCAAAAGGACAACGAACTTGCCCCCAAGAATCCATTACCGCCCACTGGAAGCATGAGCCCTGGAGGGCTGGTGGGGCAGAGGCCATCCTAACGAGCCCCCCGAGACCCTGCACTCAGCCGGCCCCACGGTCCCGCAGGGCATGCGCCTCAACACCTGTGTACCTGCTGTACAGCCACCCTCAGTCATCCTCGCTACACTGGGGCAGGATTTATTATCCCTATTCTAAAGACGGGAGCTGAGACACAGAGAGGCCCTGGTTTTGCCCATACGCCCCTGGCTGGCAAGTGCAGGTTAGGGTGGAAATGGAGGCAGCCTGCCCAGTGCATGCTGGGTGTGAGGAAAGGTGGGCTTTGGTCTTCCTGACCCAGCATGAACCAGCTAAGCCAGGATGGACGAAACACCCAGCTGTGGAGCCTGGGGACACACTCAGCTCACAGCCACCTGCCCTGGCACTTCCTGGCCAACCTGCCTGGACAACCCACTCTCTTTCTCTCCACTGAGTTCCTTTCATATTGTCTCCAATTTTCACACACCTCACACTCACCTACTCCGTGGCCTTGCCCTGGAGGACACAGAATACAGACAATCAGTAATACTTAACACATGGGGGAATGTTTAAGATAAGCACAGTGCCATTCGGGGCCTCAGTTTCCTCATCTGTAAAGTGGAAGGGCTGGGGCTGGACTTGCAGGGCAAGCTCTAAGGTCTCATGACTCAGCTCTGCACTTATGCAAAGACCATGCAACCCAGATGCCACTTGCCCTCTGAGGCGGGCGATGTCGTGGGGACCTCCCTGTGCCAAGTCCATGGCATACGGAGATCCAAACACCCCCTCCATGTTTGCTGATTCCCAGAAGATTCATGGGCTCCCGGTCTTCTTGGGAGCCTTCTCCCTCTCATCACCCTCTCCTTTACGACAAGCTGCAAATCACCTCGCCAAGAACCCCACACAAAGCATTTCTGAGCTCTGCTGACCTAGCCAAAGAGTTGAGAGAATGAGGGGTTAGGGGAGAAATCCTTCCCTCCCGCCATCTGCCCTTCCTCTCCCCCAATCAACAAACGCACCGTGAGGTCCCCAACTAGCAAGCCTCTGCCACGCACAAAGAGAGACAGGTGACCCAGTGGGGCCCTGCTCTGGGGCCTCAATATATTCATGGAGTCAGTGTATTCCCTGGCACCCTTAAAGCAGGTGTAGGAACATAAAGAGGGATTCCAAGCAGAGGGCACAGCAGGAGCAGGGCTAGGCAGGGCCAGCATCAATCCACCGGATCATAAGGAGGCCAGAGTGAGAAACGGTCGGTTACAATGGGAAGGCACTGCGGACTGACACGCCCTGAGGACTACGTTAGCGTTGTGGGCGGGGCTCCCAGGACGCCGCCCTGAGGCGGAGCTCGGCCTGCAGGAGGTTCATGAGGGAGCACCTCCCAGGACCAGTACCTGATCAGCACCCAGGATCAGAAGGGCAGAGACAGGACTCAGGAGTGGGCAGAGGGCCTTGCATCTCAGGGAAGGCCCCAGAGACGGCAGAGGGAGCCCTGACCTCTGGAGGGCCCTTCAGAGCTGTCCTGAGTCAGGACAAGGGGGCTCATGGGCTGGTCCCTGGGTGGGGGCTGCTCCGGGGAGGGGCACGCTGTGGGCGAGGGCCTATCTTCCACTGAGGCAATCCCCAAAGGGAGGCTGAGTGCTCCCAGCAGCTGGGGTGGTCAGGCCTTCACCCCAAGGGGGTCTAGGTGGCATTTCACAGTGACCCCAGAAGGAAGGAAAGACAGTGTGGGGCCAGGCTGGGAAGGGCAATGAAGCCCGGCTAGGAGGCACTGCACGAGAGCACGTGCCAGGGCTGACCGGCTTGGGACAGTGTCTGTGAGTGAAGACACCTCGGTGATGCTCCGGACCTGGAGCTGAGAGTTCCAGGAGTGTCCGGTGCTCACGGGGGCACAGAGAAGTGTGTTAAGTGAGAGTAACAGAGTGAGCGGGTGAGTGAGGGGAGGGGGTGGTGGTGGAGTGCAGACCCACCCCTAAAATTTTGAGGATCAGCAGCAAGAGGACAAATGGAGACATACACTCCAACTGTCTAAATATTTATGTTATAAACCCAGCTAAAGAATAAACTGCTAAGCAGAAACAGCCTATATCCCTAACTAGACCAAATAAATACCCTCATTACAACCTTTGAGGCCAGAATCAAATTTGGAACTCTCGGACTCAGAGTTCTGAGCCCGAGACATTGAGCTTCTGGCCCCCTGCTTGGGCCATCTCTTCTGTCCGGGGCCTGGCCAGTCTCAGCACTGAGCTCCCAGTTGCCACTCCAACCAGCCCTCAGGAGCACTGACTCAGAAGAGGCTGCTGGCAGACGCTGGGAGCCTGTCTGGGCTCCTGGGGCAGGGATTTGGGGTCCTGGGCACCTGGAGTGTGGTCTGGACTCTGGGTCAGCATGTCCCCTGGCCCCAATCTCAGGGAGAGTGGGGCGTGAGGAAGATCAGAGCGGGTGGCTCTGGCGGGGCTCCTTGGGAAGCCCACTCTGAGATGGGGTTCATTCATCAGGGAGAGTCTGGGGTCCCAGCTGTGAAAGGGGGCGGTGGGAAGCAGACTGGGCAGAGGGACACCCAAGGCCAGCTTCTGCACCCCCCTGTGCACCCTCCAAGCTAAAAGGCCCCGAGAGGGCCTTTTAATTCTGCTAAAAGGCAGAATTAACCTGCCTGGGGGAGAGATGACCACTTCCCCCCTGGGAGCTGGATGGGGCACCCAGGGGAGGGGTGTGACCTTGAGGGAGGGGCCGTCTGTCTTCAGCGGAGGGGGCTGAGCCCACGCCCAGCAGCAGGGGCTCCACACCCTGTGAATCGGCGGTCTGGGATTCAGTGCCCATCACAGCAGGGCCCTCGGGGCTGGGTCTGGAGCCCCTCCGCTGCGGACAGGGCTGGTGGAGGGGGTGAGCCGGCCCCTGGCAGTGGGCTCTCAGCTGGGGAAGCTGGGGTGACGGCCACTTCTCCCCCCCAGTCTGTCTGAAGGGTACCAAGGTGCACATGAAGTGCTTCCTGGCCTTCGTCCAGGCGAAGACCTTCCACGAGGCGAGCGAGGACTGCATCTCGCGCGGGGGCACCCTGGGCACCCCGCAGACGGGCTCCGAGAACGACGCCCTGTACGAGTACCTGCGCCAGAGCGTGGGTAGCGAGGCCGAGGTCTGGCTGGGCTTCAACGACATGGCGTCCGAGGGCGCCTGGGTGGACATGACCGGCGGCCACATCGCCTACAAGAACTGGGAGACGGAGATCACCGCGCAGCCGGACGGCGGCAAGGTCGAGAACTGCGCCACCCTGTCCGGCGCGGCCAACGGCAAGTGGTTCGACAAGCGCTGCCGGGACAAGCTGCCCTACGTCTGCCAGTTCGCCATCGTCTAGCGGGCCGGGAGGGCCGGGCCGGGCGCGGGATCCTGAGCCCCGGAGGAGGGGTGCGGGGACCTCCCCGCCCCCCGCGCGCTGGGCGCCTCCTTTCGCAAATAAAGTGGGTGCACCGTGATGGAGAGTGGCTGCAGTCTGTGCCGGTTCCCATGGGCGGGGAGAGTCCAGGTGCCCTTCTGGGGTCCCTGGGAGAAGGCTCTTAGGAGGTGAGCAGAGAGGCGGTGAAGGATGGTGAGCTGGGTGCACAGAGTAGGGGAGGGAGGAAGAGAACAGAAGGGAGGTGTCAACCCTTGACTGCTGCCGCCTTTTTAAAATTAAACAACTTTATATTTCATTTGATTTCCCTCTTACAGAGAGATTTGCAAGAATTCCCGAATACCCTTCATCCAGATTCCACAAACACTAATATTTCCCCCATTTGCTTATCCTTTTATTTTTTCCTGAACCGTTTGACCATAAATTGCAGACGTGATTGCCCCTTTACCCCTAAATACTTAAGTGTGTTTCCTGAAAGCAAGGACATTTTCTCATGGAAGCATGGAGGTTTCCTCAAGGTCTGGAAATGAACACTGATACTCTATTCTTATCTAAGTTACAGCCCTTATTCCAATTTCCAGGCTTCTTATCATAAGACTCCAGCATCCCCTCCACAACTGCAGGGCAGAAGGGACACCCCCATCCCACCCTTTTCTGTTGGGGATTCATTTCTGGGGTGCACTGACATGCTGAGTCCTGTTAGGGTGAGAGCACGGTCTGCCACAGGGAACATTTGCATCCCCCCTCTTGCCGAACAGGAGTCAAAAATGAGAGCGGCCAACACTGCCTGACTGGTGTGACCCCCTTCCTGCTCCTCAAAGAAAGTTCCATCCTAGAAATACCAGCTACCACTTACTGAGCCCACTGAATCGCAGGAACTTTAAATAAGTCATCTTACTTAATCTTATCCACCAGGGACAGGCATGTTATTATCTCAGTTTTGTAGAAACGGAAGTTGAGGCTCAGGGAAGCTGAGTGACTTCCGTTGGTCACAGAGCCAGGATGACCAGGGCCTTGGCCTTTCCACCACCACCGTGATGCTTGTCTCATGGTACTGGACCTTCCCTGAGATAAAACATCAGACAAGTGGCCCCATGAACCCCTCTGGCCCATCCAACCATGTAGGCCCAGCTCTAGTAACCTGCTTAGGGGAGGTCTTCCCAGATCAGCCATGTCTGCCATATCTTTTCTCCCTGGTCGTCTTTGAGTGTGTCCTGCCTTCAGAGGTAAATTAATGATATTTTGATTTGATCACGGGGAGTGGGCTATGCTGGGGGAGGTGGCTTACAGTGAACTCTGTGTGTCTACTTTGTGCCACACAGCCTGCCTGACATTGTCATGGAAACCATCTCATGTAATTCAACAGTTTAGGAAGATGTAATGATGGAAGACATTCATGATAGATGCAGAAACTGAAGCTCAGAACAGCGATGTGATTTTTTTTCAAGATGACCTAGCAAGTGAGAAGCAAAAATGAGATGCAGATGTCGGTCTGGCTGAGTCTTGGGCTCTTTTTACCCCACTCAGCTATCTAGCAGGATGTAGGAGGCCACAGGTTTTCAAAGTTCCTGCACTGGGTGGATGCCGGAAAGAGGGCACCAGGCCTTCGCCTATGAGAGAGGGTCCTGGTAGAGAACTGCCTCTGTGGCGCTGCCTGATTTCAGCAGCAGGTGGCAGCATAAGCAAGAGAATCATTGACAATTTTTAATCAGCTGCGAAAGTGCTTAGGATTTTAAGACACTGAGACTCATGGACTTCAAGCTAGGGTACATCTGCCCTGGGATCTTGCTTTAAGTTTTGACCTGTTGTTGTTGTTTGCATCAATTTTTATTTTTTAAAACACTGTGTTCAAATATTTTGTATCATGATTACTGAGTTTTTTAGGCACTTCCTTAAATTTTGTACCCCAGTTAAATGCCTCACTCACCTTACTATTCCTTATGGCACTGGCTATAAAATTAAAAATTTCCAAGGTGCATAAACAATAATAAGGTACTGGTTTCTAGATCTTCAGCTTCTATACTACTCTTTATTAGAATTGATGGTAGAGCCCTCTTTCATCATCACGCATTTCCCTCTTTACCATGTGCTGCCCTGGTGTGCAAAAATTTTGAGGATGTCCAACAAAGGGACAATTTGAAATATTGCTGTAGGTGCCGGTCACGCAAAACGCTGGGTAAAAGCTTTTGCAAGTTCAGCTGTTTCCAGTTCTTTGCCTTGGAGAAGAGGTTAATCAAGGTGTCAGTACTATCTTTCCTGGTTGCCAACTCACCTATCAGTCTCTCCCAACCTCCCTAAACCACAGGTTTTCCTGCATAATTGCTAGTTGCATGGCAAAGAAGACCGGTTCAAACTCTGGTCAGACTCGGCCCCTGGAATGTGAGCTTCCCTCTCACACACATAAACATACTTGCTTCAAATGAAAACATTAAACCACTCATGTGTCCTCACACAACCTCCAGGCACATTCTTTGGATTTTGGCTTTGCTGAGAGAAGGTGGAAGTATTCATAAAAACAAAGAAAATGAGCAGTGTGTGCATTCCTACTGTATGCTGGGCACTGACCCACAACCCCCTTCCTATGTCCTGACAACAGCTCATGAATTACCTCACTCAATAGTCATACTAACCTAGGAGAGCGCTTTTATTAAGCCTATTTTATAGTTGAAGAAAACAGTAGAGAGAGGATAATTTTTCTAAGAACATCCATGAATGGGGCTGGATTTCAGGTCTGTTGAGTTCCAAGGCCCATGTACTATCTATTATTTACATTCAGTCCTTCCTGAATCTTGAAGAAAGTTTTCTGATATTTCATGATGTGACTGTGAAACTTTTGTGAAAAGGAGTTGATGGTCATGTGCATTGGTGTATATTTGTGATTGCTGGAAAGGAATTCTGTAAAAACACATTTTCCACCCAGATTTTCCAGGGCTATTTCTGAAGCTTAACATTAGATTCTACTTCACCTGTTTTTCATGGGTGACTCATGAAAAGCACGGTTTATGAGTCTCTTTCATGCTAAAAATCATGACACAATCTATGAAACTAACCATTTTCTCCACTAGAATGCACTGCTGTTTTGTACAGCATGAGAACACAGTCACAGGAGAAACAGCTCAAAGATCAATGCAATCTTCACATGAAAAAAACTGAGGCCCAGGGAGGCTAAGTGACTAGCCAAGGTCATGTAGCTTGCAAGAGAATGAGCCGAAGAGTCTCACTTTGTTAGCAGAAAGAGCTTTGTGCAAACCATTTCTCCAAACAGCCAGCTAGTAAGTACTGAGCTCCTTCCATATGCCAGTTGCTCAGACAGAAGCTAGGCCACAAGCCCTGGATCCTGTTCTTGAGGTGTTCACTGTCCTGGCATTTCTGAGGCTGCTCAAAGACAGAGGGATGGGGCTGGTTGTATCCTCTAAGGGTGGCTTTCCTGTTTTGCATTGTTGGGAAAACAACTGCGCAGTAGTAGTAGGAAAGTGTCTTTCCGATTAAGACACGCAAGCCAGATAATAAGCCAGAGTCAAATCGGGAAACTAGTGTTTCCTCCCGTTCATCAGCAAGTTCCGCCGGGAAAACCTTAAACCAGGCTGAAGCTACTCATGGATGGTGCAATGCCGATCAGGAAGAAACCCTGGATTTGGATTCCAGCTCTTCAAATGATGATGCATCAGGGATTTTAATTTATCCCACCTGAAGATGAGGTGCCGCCATCCACTGGATCTACTCCCCACGCTCCACCTCCAAAACCGTAAACCACCCTGAGATCCCCGTCTCTCACAGACAGGAAGGAGATCTCCACCCACAGGCAGGGACAACACTCGTGATCAAAGCAGTTACAGAAGATGGACTAGAACTTCCCTGGCGGTCTAGTGGTTAAGAATCCGCCTGCCAACGCAGGGATGAGGGTTTGATCCCTGGTCCGGGAAGATTCCACATGTCCTGGGGCAACTAACCCGTGCACCGCAACTGCTCAGCGCATCACGCTGCAACTACTGAGGCCGGAGCGCCGCCCCAACAGCGTCTCAGCCCCCATTCACTACAACTAGAGAAAGTCTGCACGAAGCAATGAAGACCCAATGCAACCAATAAATAAATAAAAATTAAAAAAAAAACAAACAAGATGGACCATAGATACTTTCGCCTTTAGAAGATTTTAAGTGTCCAGACTCCTTGAAGGAGTAATGTTGGAGTAGGGAGATAGCCAGGTGCAAACTAAAAGGGGCACACAGGCCAACAGCAGGAAATCATATATCTTGTAAACAAAGGGGGTCCTTAGGCAGACAAAGAAGGACCCTTCGGACTCATGGGAAACCACACATTTTGGGGTGATAAGTGTCCTGGAGACAGCTAAAGAAAGGTGGGAAGAGATAGGAATTTCTGGCGTCCAAATGTAACCTTTTGCTTCCTGAGCTCTCATTACAATAAAACCTTGCAGATAAGAAGTTCCTGTCATGCACCGAGGTCATGACACTTCCCATCAAGACTACATAAGGACAAAAATCCCTCCTCCCCTGGCAAGGTGGAGCTAGGATGAAAATCCGGGTACGTGACCCCCCAAAACCCTCCCTCCCCACTGCATATTCCACCCCTTCATTTGTACATCCCACCTGTCCTGCTTGCGAAAGAAAGTCGGTGCAGTTTCTCATCTTTGAGAGTGTACCGTCGCTTAGTTAAATCCTCACTTTGCTTTCTTGACCGCCCTCTCTCTTCTCTGAACTCCTTCTGGGACGAGAGAAGCGTCTACTCCCCCAATAACCCAGGCACCGGCTCTGACAGCCCAGTGTCCCCGGCCAGGCAAAACTACCCTTTAGCGAAGTGGAGAAGCAGGGAGGGCGAGGGCACATGCGAAGTCCTCCCAGAAGCGAGCCATGTGAAAAAAAGCGTAGCTGAGGCAGATCTTGATTTGATGCTTTAGATTCCAGTTTCTTTCTTTCTAAAGCCAAGTCCGTGCCTTTCCTGGCCAGCAAGCTACTTGCGGGGGTCGAAGCAGGAAGAATGGGTGGCTCCATGCCGGACCAGCCGTGCCTCATGGGTGATGGAGAACTCGTCTAGGTGGTGGCCGATCACCTCAGGCTTGACTCACACCTGGCTGAAGGTCCTGACAGTTGCAGGCGCCCCCCACGCTGCCCGCCATCTCCGGCAGGGCGACGCTGCGGCGCCTCGTCTTCACCACGGGGGCTCCACTGTGGGCGGAGCCTCAGTCTAGGACTTGCGCAGGCGCTTTAGCAGCATGTGTTCGCTCCTTGCGCAGTCGCCCTCCCGCTGCTTTTAGGTCGTGTGTCCCGCTGGTGGTCGAGGTCCGCACAGACGTAGGTGAGCTTGAGGAAGGTCCCCTTCTCCTGTGCCTCCATCACCTTGTTGCGTGAGTGCGTGCTAAGTCGCTCAGCTGTGTCTGACTCTTTGTGATCCCCATGGACTGTAGCCCTCCAGCCTCTTCTGTCCCTGGGGATTCTCCAGGGAAGAATATTGAAGTGGGTTGCCATGCCCTCCTCCAGGGGATCTTCAGGGATGGAACCCGTGGCTCCTGCGACTCTTGCGTTGCAGGCAGATTGTTTGCTGTTGAGCCACCAGGGAAGCCCATATCACCTTGTTTGCCCTTCCTAAATTACAGTATTGTCATTTAACACGACTTAGAAACCATAGTTGTCAAGCCCAAATTCAGGGCATATGTCTTAACAGAGGCTTAAAACAACAAAGAACTTATAGAAGCGCATTTATTCACAGTGTAAGTCACATTTGTATAGGTTTTTTCCCCCTCTCCTCTCTTCCCCCTTTATCCTCCGCAGGCATTTCCTTTAACAAATCTTTTGCATGTCTAATCCTGTCTTGGCCTCTTCTTCTGGGAGGACTTGATCTGCTTCAGTGACTCAAAAAAGTAAAAAAAAGAAAGGTATTGCTGACCGAAGACACGTATGGCCGTGGAGGGTGCAGCTCAGACGGCTCTAGGAGAACCTTCTGCTGAACAGGAGTTGACCGATAGCCTGGGCTGTCTGGGGAGGGGCAGAGGCCAGTCTTTCCCTGGCTGCCTCTGGGCAGTGACTGAGTACTGAACCATTCCCTCTGGAGAGGTGACCCCTCTAAGTGGAAAGTTTAGCCTGGGAACTCTCCAAAGGCCTGGGCTCAATTGTCTCAGAAGTGTGCTGCAGTCTGGGGTTCTTCCTACCCAGTCTGCTTTTCCCCCTGCTGTTCTTCACACAGGGTCAGACCTGTGTTGAAGACGCCTCTCTCTGCCGACTCCTGCTCCCGTGAGCCCTTGACCTTTCACAGGTGTTTCCCTCAGTTACTCTCTTGCACTTCTAAAAAAATTATATAGAACAATATAATATGTAGCCAAACTATATGTAGGGTATCAAATAGTTACATTACTTAAATCGAGGATATACCAGAAAACTGGAATGTACAATCACCCTGTGTTTCCGAAGAGAGTGGACTACCTTTCTAAGTGAGGGTTATCTGTAATAAGAACGGCTGCTTCTTATGCCTGCCCCACCCTTCGACCTGGAAGTTCCTCCAGTAACTCACAAGGCACCTACATAGGAAGCTTATCCTAATTCCTTCCCTTGTCTGCTTAACATGGCTTTGGAATATCATTCTGTTCAGGCAGCGGAATGGAATCCTGGATCCATTTAGGTTACAGAGATATGAATCCTCTAAGCTAAGACACTATTTTACCCCACCCCCACCATAAACAGATCCCCCTTCTCATTCTCATCTGTCCCTCCTCCTCCTCTTCAAATGTGAGGATCCGTATCCCATCATGAAGATACAAGACTAGGATATAAAGAAGACTGGACTGGAGGATCAAAGCTTTGCCTTTGTAATGACAAAGACAAAAGTAGTCCCTAGCATCAAGCTCCCCCCAGCCAGGCACTCAGAGCTAGGTGCCACGTTCTCCTCTCAAACAGAGCTAGTCTCACCCATCACCAACTTCAGATAAGCCTGACAAAACAAGACCATTCTGCAGTCATGTCTGAGCACAGACACAAACTAAGCCTCTGCCCACACGAGAGAAATCACTCAACTAACCCAAGTGACAGCTGTCTCTTCACAACCATGGCTTTAGCTCTGATGCCTTCATCTCACCTTCTGTATAAAAACTGAAGTTCCTGGTGGTAGAATCCTGCTTCCTGACACCATTCAATCCAGAGCAAACCTCTTCTTCCTTGAAACTTCCCACACACCACTTAACACAAGTCCATGTTCTATTCTAAGTCCCTTGTGCTGAGAGGCCCCATGACTCCTTATCTGTGCATGTACACAGCCTCCCTCCCTGCAAAAGATCAGTAAATCCAACTTTGTTCTTGGTGGTCTTTGGCTACAGGGCACACACAGGTGGTCCACAGATGGTCAGGTCCTGAGTCTGTCTCCAAGGTGCTGAATCCAGCCTATGAAAGAAAAAGAGAAGAAAAGAAAGGCAAGACAATGATGAAAAAGAAAGGTTTCAGGACACAGAGCCAAGATGTACATGAATCTTCTGAGTAGGGTTCCAATCTAACTCAAGTTGCTCGAACAAGTCGTACACAACTGGAAATATAGTGAAGCTCCACAGGACTGCAAAGTTAAGTCTGAAACAAGTCAAGGATGACAGCAAGCCATGCACAATGGTGGGCATGCAAAAAATATTTGCAGGGCTTCGTGGTGGTCCAGTGGTTAAGAATCTGCCTGCTTAGTGGGAAGGTGTTATATAACACAGGGAGCCCAGCCTGGCACTCTGTGATGACCTAGAGCGGTGGGCTAGGAGGGGAGAGGGGAGGGGATATATGTATACTTATGACTGATTTGTGTTGCTGTATGGCAGAAACCAACACAATATTGTAAACCAGTTATCTTCCAAACTAAAAAAAACCTGCCTGCCAGTGCTGGGGACACGGGTTCAATCCCTGCTTCGGGAAGACTTATATGCACGGTTGTGGCCTGTGGACACAACTATTGAGCCTGTGCTCTGCAACAAGAGAAGCCGCCACAATGAGAAACTCACACCACAACTAGAGAGACAACCCACTCCAGGGTTCTTACCTGGAGCATTGCATGGACAGAGGAGCCTAGCGGCGTACAGTCCATGGGGTCACAAAGAGCCGGACATGACTGAGCGACTAACACATTTTGTACAACATGAGGAATATAGCCAATGTTTTATCATAATTATAAATGGAGTAAAATCTTTAAAAATTGTGAATCACTATATTGTACACCTGTAACTTACATAATTTTGTATATCAACTGTACTTTAATTAAAAGAGAAATGCACAGAGCTTTCAGGAGCAAAAACAGACCAATAATGATCGTCACCTTCCAGAGACTTAAGAGTCCAAAGCTAATGGCTCACCTTTTAACTCAAAGGCGGAAGTAGAGGACACCAGTTAGAAAAACTCATTCTTCTAGAAGGAACCAGACTAAAGGAACTGTGAGCTCAAAGAGAAGAAACTGAAAGGCGGTAGGAAGGTTTTCTCTGCATCATCCCTGGGCCAAGTCAGCTCGAGCTACGGGAGGCTGCCTGTGTTGAATGGTGCCGCTAGCCGGAAGGTCTTGAGGCCACCCGTCCTGCCACACGGCTGGCACTTCTCGCTGTGTGCTTTAACTGGGGGTGGATCAGGGGCCCCAGGTGGGGTAGTGCAAGCTCCAAAGGAGAAAGGGGCCCAAACCTAGGTGGAGCAACCTCTGTCGCCCCCAGTGATGAAAATGTTAACCAGAAAGGCCCTCGGCAGTGTCACGGGGAATCTGCCCTTGTCCTTGACTAGGGGTCTGGCAGTGTCCTTACCCACATGCTGGTGGCCTTAAACCTGGACTTCTGCACCCTGGGGAGGGCCCCAGGTTCCTCACCTGTACCTGGATGTGATGGGACGCTTCTTTGCAGGCAGCAGGCCTCCCAGGTGGTAAAGAATCTGCCCGCCAACGCAAGAGACCTAAGAGACACAGGTTTGATCCCTGGGTGGGGAAGATCCCCTGGAGGAGGGCATGGCAACCCACTCCAGTATTATTGCTTGGAGAATCCCATGGACAGAGGAGCCTGGAGGGCTGCAGTCCATGGGGTCACAAAGAATCGGACATAACTGAAGTGACTTAGCACACGAGAAGGCGGCCCAGGGTGTGGTTCCTGATTCTCGGCTGGCTCTCTGGGTCTCAGGATCCTGGCAGGTGGCCTGGAGGGAGGCAGTCTGGACTTGCCACCAGGAGGCTAAGTGAGCCAGCCTCCCCCCGGGAGACGTCCCCCTGCCTCTCCCTTCCCTTCCCCACACCTCGCTCAGAACCTCCCCCTTCTCTGACCTCTGCTGCTGCTGCTGCTGGAACTCTTCTGCAACCCCATGGACTGTAGCCCTCTAGGCTCCTCTGTCCATGGGATTTCCCAGGCAAGAATACTGGAGTGGGTTGCCATTTCCTTCTCCAGAGGATCTTCCCTACCCAGGGATCGAGCCCATGTTTCCTGCATTGCAGGCAGATTCTTAACCGTGAGCCACCAGGGAAGATCTCTTTGGACCTCTGGCTCCCTCACTTCTCCTCAAGGTCTTTCTCATCCTCTGGGCCCCTCAGGCCTAGGAATTTTTTGCCTTAATTGTCCCCATGTGGTCCACTTTAAACATAGTTTAAAATGATGGCTTAGAAGTGGGAGGCAGGGCAGAGAGCCAGGCAGTTGGTTTAAAAATAGGTCTCAAGATAAGTCTCATCCCCGCCCCTCAGGGAGACAGGGTGGAAGGAAGGGGGTTGGGAGGATGAGTCTGGCCTCAGACCCTTGCCTCACAATCCAAAGATGAGAGTTTTGCTTTTCAAGCTAGAAAGGCCTGGAAGGATTGGTAACTGAGGTAATCCAGGATCGCTGGTTGGGTGGGGATTTGTGTTGCTATCATTTTGAAGGCAGTCCTTGAACACGCGTGTGGGGGGAAGGTGCTCCCTGAGCACAAACAGTCCTTTATTTAGTGGTCGCTGTGACAGGAACCCTTTCTCTGGAATTTGCTGGAATTTGACCAACCGACAAGACAGAGCTCATCAATTCCCTCCCCTTGTCCTCAGGTCACCCCCTATTTAGCATCTGAGGGTGGCTGTTCAGAGAGGAGGACAGTGTTTGTTCTGCAGGAGCTCAGCCCTAGCACAGCCATGATCTTCAGAGACCCTCTTTCTAATGTTCTGGGCCCTCAAAGAACTCGGGAAAGGGGACCTGGAAAATGACAGTTCAGGAACTTGAGATGGGACTAAAGCATTGTAGACGAGCCTGCCCTTCTCACCCCCAAACTCTGGGCCTGCCGAGTTAGATCCAGGAAGCCCCAGGGTTCCGCCCTCCCCAACTGAGGCTGTTTGGTCCCTTTTATTCCTCGGGGGCCTGAATGTGTGTTTCGTCTCCAGTTCAGGTGAGAGAATAGTAGGCTGCTCTTCCTAAAGTGGCGATAGTTCTGTGCAAAGATCTGGAATCAAGGTTAAATCCTGGGGGTGACCTGTGTTTTACAGGCATAGACTCTAGAACATTCTAGCCACTCCAGTCATCAGCATTCCTGAGGGCCACGACAAAGAGCATGGTTTTCTTTTTTCAGTATCCTCAGCGAAAAGTTCGTTGTGTAAGAATATTACCGAGAGGGCTCCCCTCAGGGCTCAGGGGTGAAGAATCCGCCTGCCGAAGCAGGAGACGCGGGTTTGATATCTGGTCTGGGGAGATCTCACATGCTTCAGAGCACTAAGCCCGCGAGCCACATCTATTGAGCCTGTGCTCTAGAGCCTGGGAGCCCCAGTGGCTGAGGCCATGTCCCAGGACTACTGAAGGAAGCCCCGGTGTCTAAAGCCCGGCTCCACTGCGAGAGAAACCAGCAGTGAGACGCTTGCGCACCGCAACTGGAGAGGAACCCCCGCTCGGCACCGCTAGAGAAAAGTCAGGCAGCAACAAGGACTCTGCACAGCCAAAGGTAATCAACAAATAAAATGATCGAAGTGAAAAAAGCATATAGCTGAGGAGTCAGCACAATATGTATTGCTTGGTTTATAGATGAATGTAGCTTGTTTACTAAATACTTTCAATATGGTCTGTTGCCTCAGGAGCAGGGCGAGAAGCAAAACGTTACAGTTGGGAAAAGTGACTAAAAATTGGCAAAGAACTCACCATATTTTATGACTGCCTCTCCAGCCAAGCCTCACAATTCATTCCTCTTCCGGCTTAGAAACGTCTTAACCACTCAAGAAAGGAGCTAATGGAACCGAGACATCCAGCGCCTCACTTGGTGAAGTGCTTGTTGAATGAATGAGCAGATGTTGCCGCTGAAGTTTTGTCATCTCCTCTCCTCCCCCACCCTGTGTCTCAGCCCTCCCTCATAGCACTTTATATGGTAACTTCTCCTCCACCAGCACTCAGCCTTAGCATACTGTCTTACACAGGAAAGTCGCTTAGTTGTGTCTGCCTCTTTGCGACCCCATGGACTATACAGTCCATGGAATTCTCCAGGCCAGAATACTGGAATGGGTTCCCTTCTGCAGGGGATCTTCCCATCCCAGGGATCGAACCCAGGTCTCCCACAATGCAGGTGGATTCTTTACCAGCTGAGCCACCAGGGAAGCCCGCACTTAAGTCTTACCCACAATCCCACACTTATGTCTTACACATAGTAGGCATTTAATGAGTACACTGAGATAACTGAATTGAATTGGATCCACAGCAGAATGAATACCAGGCAGTTGAGTGCTACCCACACTGAAATTCCTCATGAAGATCAAAGCAGATTTGTTGCCATGTTCAATTATCGCTCAACCCTTGGCAAGGATCTGAAGGCAAACAGAAACATCTTGATCTATTTGTGCAAAAAGTCAGCTTGCAGCATCTGTAGCAAGTGTAAATTCTCATTTTAAAAATTGATGTCCCTGGTCTGGAGAAAATAATCTTTTTTTTTTTTAACACCAAAGACAAAGCCTTCATTATCGCAAAAGGAGCTTGTTACCCATGTTGCTTTAAGAAAAATATAATTGAAAATACAGCTTTATCCTGGATATATTGGACTGATTTGACACTAGACATTTTTTAAAAGGTATAAGGGATTTTCATATTCATTATTGGAAGTATTTATGTTGCCAGTGTTTCTCAAAAAGACTGTTATTTGCAGAAATATCACCGGGTTGCGTTTCAAGAGGAAGTGAGGGCAATTTAACTCCTGATTGGAAAGGATCACCTCTGAAGTTCACATGTCCCAATTATCCTTCCCTCAGCTGGCCCCCTGGGCTTCCGTAGTGGCTCAGACGGTTAAGAATCCACCTGCATTGCAGGAGACGCAGGAGATATGAGATGGATCCGTTGGTCGGGAGGATCCCCTAGAGAAGGGAATGGTTACCACTCCACTATTCTTGCCTGGAGAATTCCATGGACAAAGGAGCCTGGAGGGCTACAGTCCATGGGATCCCAAAGAGTCGGGCAGGACTGAGCAACTAACACTTTCACTTTTTCACTTTCAGCTGGCTCACTGGTCTCAGGATACCAGCAGGGGCCTCCTGGGTAGCAGCTGCAACCATCAGTGGGGGTGAGTGGGGGTTGCAGCCTTGGGAGGAGGTTGGAGAGCAGGTTCCCTCCCAGTCTCCCAGGTGGAAGGTAGGATTAGTGTTCAGCCTGCCAAGAGCTCTGGTGACGCTGCCAGTGGCAGGCAGCCAAGCAATTAATGTGTCCAGGAAAAAAAGGGACCCTAGAGGGACTTGGACCCGCCTGCTATCCTGAGATCCAGGGAGCCAGCCCAGGGTCCACAGTACACACTGAACCCAAGCCTGCGGTAGAATAGCTCTTTCACTCTTTAACTAATGTTTTTTCTTTGGGGGGGGTGGGGGCTAAAAAAAAAAAAAGAAAAACTTTTTTTCTTTCCAAATGATTAAGCATCACAAAATGATTTCTTCTCCCTGAACTCCAAGGGGCAGCTGATACCCTCCCAACCATACTTCCTAGGCTTAAGATCTGAGCGGATTCTAGTCCCTCCAGCCTGGCTCCTGGGCAGGTCAGATCTGAACGTCCTGGGCAGTGATGGAGCTGACGCCGGATCACCAGCTGGTCCTGGGACTTCTCTTTCCGATGCGGGAGCGGGGTGCAAAACCTGCTGTCCCAGGATTGGTGTCAGCTCCCAGAGAACTTCTTGGCCTGGGAGTATCAGCACTGAGGAATGATCCCTGAGGTAGTATGCAAGAGGCTTCCAGGGTGTTCAAGCAGCTACCACACCTTCCAGTCTTTTCCAACCTTTAGCCTCTCTGGGAGTAACCTGGGATTTTTGACCAGAAAGGGTGAAATCTGGCCAAACTGGTCCCACCACTGGGGGCGGGGCAGAGGAAGGGGGAAAAAGTCTCTGAAAAATTGCACTCACGAGAGGCTGGCAAGACTGAACCACCGAAGAATCTTAAGGGTACTCTGTTGTTATTATTATTTATTTATTTATTTTTTAAAAAATGTATTCTCTTTGGCCCTGCTGCAAGCAGGAGCTTAGTTTCCTGACCAGGGATCAAACCCATGTCCCCTGCATTGGGAACACGGTCTTAACCACTGGACTGCCAGGAAGTCCCAGGAATCTTGAGTTTTGACAAGTTTTAAAAAGAAGTTTTTGTTTTCATTTTCTTTCACTGTAAAATAAGATACTTTCCAATAAGTAAAGTAAGTAAAATAAGTACGGTTCCAATTCAAAAGCTACAGAATGGTATAAGGGGGGATATTTCCCAGTCACCGTTTCCTTCTATGAAGGCAAACACTGTCCACAGTTCCCCTTTAGTAAGATTTTTTTCAAACTTCTTTTTGAAACTTTTCAGATGCTTAGAGGCAATTTAGAGGCATTGGCTTGGTTCTACATTAGAGAAGTGATGAGTTTCTGACCAGCTTTACCGTGGGGATACTTTTTGCCAAAAGCAGGCAGTGTATTAAAAAGCAGGTATCACTGCCAAGAAAGGTCCGTCTAGTCAAAGCTATGATTTTTCCAGTAGTCATGTACGGATGTGAGAGTTGGACCACAAAGAAGGCTGAGCGCCAAGGAACTGATGCCTTTCAACTGTGGTGCTGAAGACTCTTGAGAGTCCCTTGTACTGCAAGGAGGTCAAACCAGTCAATCCTAAAAGAAATCAACCCTGCATATTTACTGGAAGGACTAATGCTAAAGCTGAAACTCCAATATTTTGGCTACTTGATGCAAAGAGCTGACTCACTGGAAAAGACCTTGATTCTGGAAAAGATTGAGGGCAGGAGAAGGGGACGACAGGGGTCGACAGAGGATGAGCCGGTTAGATAGCATCACTGACTCAATGGTCGTGAATTTGAGCCAACTCCAGGAGATGGTGAAGGACAGGGAAGCCTTGTGTGCTGCAGTCCACAGGGTGGCAAAGAGTCAGACATGATTTAGCGACTGAACAACAACTCTTGGCCTCTTTGTCACTGAGGAAAGGTGTTCTGTGGTGGGGTAGGAGTGGAACAGGGAGAAAAAGACAGGACAGTTGCTATGGTAACTTCAAGCCACAATGGTGCGCACCTCATATGTGTTTGTTGAGGTCCTTCTCTGGTCTGGGTGCCTGGTCAGGCAAGCCCAAACAGCCGGTGCTGCCTCTGCCATGGGCAGCCAAGTATCTTATCACACTGCAATCGTGTTAGAAAATGAAAGCCCACGGTTCTGGATTCTTTGGCTGTGGAGCCCGCACGGCTCATGCTGTGATGCTTCCCCCAGGAACATCTCTTTCTAGGGCTGCATGAATGCTGAGGATCATATGTCAGCTTGCTGAAGCTGACAGCTAAAATGAGTGTGGAGAGGACGCGGAGTACAGCGTCTTCGAATTTGACACAATTAGCTAGAGAACTGTCAGCTCACAGGGAAAGGCAGCCAGTTTGCTGAAGGTGAGACCATGCCAAATGGAGCAGCCTATAGGCTATGTATTTTTTTTCTCTCTTCAATGCAGGTTTAACAGAGTGACTACGAAATCCAGACACCGTCACATACAGCGTCTCTTCCCCACCCTGGCAGTCACCTTGTTAATAAGTAGGTATTAGGATTAACATTTTACAGTTGAGAAAATTTTGGCTCAGAGAAGTTAGGCTGCCTGTCACACAGCTCACGTTTCATGGCGGCCTCTTAGCCAATTCCGAGGTCTCTTCGGTCTGGGGAGACGTGGTACCACTCTTGCTGCACTTCTGTAAATAATTAGGCCAAATTGCATAAGACTAGACTTACTGTGCAAACAAAATAGTCTTTGATTATCTTTGATAGAAATGGGGGTACTTATAGAAATTCTGTTTTTCAACAACAACAACAAAACTCTAGCATACTGTTGTGGGTGGGTTGTGGAACTCCAGCCAGGCTCACTGCCTCTGAGCCTTTTGACCTCTTGGTAAACTGGTTTCTGACATGCGTGCTTATCTTTGATAGAAATGGGGGTACTTATAGAAATTCTGTTTTTCAACAACAACAACAAAACTCTAGCATACTGTTGTGGGTGGGTTGTGGAACTCCAGCCAGGCTCACTGCCTCTGAGCCTTTTGACCTCTTGGTAAACTGGTTTCTGACATGCGTGCATTTTAGCAGTTAACATTTCCATTTTTTCTCTCTCCCTCCCCCCAGCTTGGTGCCACTGAGAACTACCCGACTGCCTAGATCCTTCTTGGGATTACCTTAAAAAAGAGAGAGAGAAGGAGCGACCGAAGGAGGAGAAGCCCTGCAAAGTGCAGCTGGACACCTCCACACGCTGCACCACAAACTCTGGTGATAGTGATGCTAACGTAGACGCGCGAATCCGACACTGGAATCGCAGACTAGGAGATTTGTTGGCTTGGCACTGCTATTCTCAGTCCACCATTTAAAAATGCTCTGAGCCCAACATCTAGAGATCTTCTCACTGATGACCCTCTGGACTCAAAAAATGAGGATCCAGTTTGTTTCCCCTTCATTTTCTATAGAGATGGCCCTCATTAGGTGCCTGACTGCTGACACCATATAAAGGCTGGACTTCAGCAGGCCCCGTGCTCCCGCCTGCAGCACAGCTTCCTAAAATGAAACACAACTGTTTCACCGAGTGACTCCTTCCTGGGCCTGAGAGACTGACTCATGAAGACATGGGCAATAGACTTCGGTTTGTTCTTTCCCTCTTCTTCCATTTCGGCTTTTCTCTGCCTCTGCAGATCTCTTATTTCGCTACTTCTCATTCCAGTCTCTCTGCACAGCTGCCGACTCAACTTTTAATATATGAAACTTATGTTTCAAATGGGAAAGTGAGGGATTCAGGGTATTCCACCCCAAAATATGCCAGCCTGGCATGAGGATTATTTTGAATTGAAGGCAATTCAGAAGGAACAGACACAAGAAAAGCTCTCTGTCCTCCCTCTCTTTACCAGGAAGGACAGGACAATTGCTAATCACCAGAGACGACTCTACACTCTTAGCCCGGAGACACCACCAGAGAAATTGACACAACGCACTTTGCTAAGACCTGTGTTTTCCATTTGTTTCCCCCATATTCTTACCTTTCCACAATTTGCCACTCCTAGAAGCTCAGAGTACTTCTCCTTTGTCTTGTCACTTCTCTATGAGTTTGTTCTTCCGCGATGCTGTGTACGCACCCTCTGTGTACGCCTCCCTCATGCACTTGGGTCTCCTGTCCAAGTGCGCGGGCACCCACCTGGAGGTTCCCTCTCCCACCACTCTCTCTTTGCTTCTGTTCCATTGGCTGGTGAGCTGCCCTGGGCTTAGAGCAGCATACGTTTTCGTGCGTGCTCCGTCGAGTCTGACTCTGCGACCCCATGGACTGTAGCCCGCTGGGCTCCTCTGTCCATGGGATTTTCCAGGCAAGAGTCCTGGAGTGGGTTGCCATTTCCTCCTCCAGAGGATCTTCCTGACCCAGGGATGGAACCCGGGTCTCCTGCAGCTCCTGCATGGCAGGTGGGTTCTTTACTGCTGAGCCATTGAGCAGTCAGTGGCCAAGGTGGCCTCAACAGGGGACAGGTGTCAGGAGGGTCACACAGAGGGGACTCCAGCTGCCTCAGTAAGAACAGAACAGAACAAACTGTGGCCTCTGAGTCACCCACTGGCAGCTCAAAGCCTGGCCTGCTAGAACATAAACACATAGAGAAGATGGAATGCATTGAGCTCCTGCTGAACCTGTCTCAGTCAACGACCGGGCAACGAGGGCTTCAGGTGACCCAGAGGACAAGCTGCCAAAGCATTTAAACAACCCGATACCTCTTTTTTTCCGTATATTTGTTTATTTAAAAAAGTATAGGAAATGAACAAAATGCTGCCTAAAAAGTATCTATAACAAATAAATTATTTTGAGTTAAGCATTGCAGATCCACACGAATCTGTCCTAACCTTCACCAAGGTTACGTCCCCTAGACTTCTGCTTTTCCCCCTGGCTCTTCCTTGAGACACCACCCACCCCACCCAGTCTTGCAAAATGGCTGCAGCATTAAATCAGTCTGCCTGAGCCAGGCTTTGTCAGAGGATGGGCTTGAGGGGAGACGCAGCATGGAGGGCACTCTGCTGGCACCAGCTAGGCTTCAACAAATGTGTTTAGTTTTCAGTGACCCTGAAATATGTTACAGAAATGGGGCCTGAGCTCTAAAGGGAAGAGCCAGGGGTACATCGCTCTGGCCCCTTCAAGGAGGCATGTTTCTGAAGAACTTGAGATTTACTTGAGGTCTCAGGAAGATAGTAATGTGGTCTGGAGTTTTGAGCTCTTGGTTAAAAGGAAATGGCCACATGGGGCCCCTGCAGGTAAAGATGATGTGTGTGATGACAGCCACGCTTTGGGGGTGGAATTCAGAGCGCTGAGTGACCCTCAGAAGAGGCCAAGAGATCGGAGAAGGCAGAGAATGGAGGAGCAGGGCCTCAGTGATGATTTTAAATAGTGACACAATTTCAAGAAAGGAAAGGAGCCACAGACCTCCTCTGGTCCTTCCTGGAGGGGCTTTGCCAGCATCTCAGGCCAAGACAATGAGGGTCCCTGGGCAGAGCCAGCCTTTCAGAGTAAAAGTGTCACAGGGAGCACCAAAGGCACAATAATAATAATATAATACTCCTCTTTCTGGAAAGAATTCAAGAGACCTTGGACCTCACAGCATTTAGATGATTGCAAAACTTTCCAGGGAGGCAAAGTAGCAAGGGGACAAGTCCAGACAGTGCATTTTCAAGGTGAAGTCACTGAATTTGACAACCCGCATCTGTTTTTTAAAGGAGGTTTTGCCACAGAAATATTGACCTTGGGACTGTGCTGATGAGCCATAACACAATCCTTTTCCTCCTGGATGAGAGCAGGGGCCACGAAGGCAAACGCCTGCAGGAGCTGGGCTAGTAATTAGTATAAATGAAAGATGTGGGCTGGGTGTAACAAAACAACTTTCCTGAAGCACACATCAACCTCAAGACTTGTCTTTTTATGTCACTTGAGGTATGGGTCCTGAACTTTCCGTTTCATCATGAGAGAAGCAACCCTGAAGGGCACTCACCCACGGCAACAGACCCTCAGCCTCTGTGTGGGAGGCAATAGGGAGAGGTGTGGCCTGAATGGGTGAACTGCGTGCCCCCTCTAGAGAGCAGCTCTGTTTCAACTCTAGCAGGCTGTTTTTTGATGAGCATGCAAGTCCCAGCATGGCCAGATCTTCCAATCCAGATTTGTTATGTAAACATTTTATCATTTCAAATGTTGGTGAGTAATTCTTTAAAAAGATGCTGCAGGCCTAACAAAACACATCTGTAGGCTGGAACATTCTGTAGTCTCTCCTGGGGCGGGTAAAGTGTGGTAGGCAGGAGAACGGTCCATGTGCTAATCCCCGGAACCTGTGGATGTGTTACAGGGCAAAGGGGATCTTCAGTGTAATTAAAGATCCTGTGATGGGGAGATGACCCTGGGTTACCTGGGTGAGGTTCGTAAGTGAAAGGTCCTTGTCGGTAGGACAGAGATGCAAACTGTGGGAGAGCGTGGAGGCCAGAGGAGCCTGGTGTGCTGCAGTCCATGGGGTTGCAAACAGCTGGACACAATGAGCGCCTGAACAACAGCAGTGTCACAATGCTGCAACTGGAGGCAAGGAATGTGAGAGGCCGCTATAAGCTGGAAAAGGCAAGGAGATGGATTCGCCCCTGGAGCCTCCAGAAGGAGCACAGCTCTGCTGACACGTGGATTTTAGCTCAGGGAAACCCGTTTTGCACTTCTGATCTCCAGAACCGTCAGGTAGGAAACGTGTGGTAATTTGTTGCAGTAGCCTTAGCAACTAATACAAGTGGCCACTCCCTCCTGTACCTTTCAGTGTTATGTTTCTAGTGTGTACCTGTATTTACTGGTATCTTTTTGGCTGTGCTGGGTCTTTTTTGCTGGGCAGGCTTTTCTCTAGTTGCGGCCCTGGGGCTTCTCTGGTTGCTGTAGTGTGCAGCAGCTGTGTCTCGCAGGCTCTAGAGTGCTGGCTCCATAGTGGCACACGGGCTCAGCTGACCTGAGGCAAGTGGGATCTTCAGAGATCAGGGATCAAACCCGTGTCTCGTGCGCTGGCAGACTCCCCACCACTGAGCCACCACAGAAATCCTCTTTCAACGCTTCTAGAGGATGAAGATACTCTCTGCATTTCTGTTTAAATGTTAAAGCGTTGCTGCAGCTGGGTGGAGCCACACACTGCAACTCCAGGACATTTCTCCTATTCCTAGATCCAAGGACAATGCGACTCAAGACGGATTTTTGCAGCGAGAGAACCACACGCAGAGGAAGACAACCAGCAAGTCTCTGCTCAAAGCAGATGTGCGTCAGTGCCCTCAAACACACACACACTGTTTTCCGGCTGGAGAGACTGCAAATTATTCCCACCGCCCAGAGGACAGGCACATGTTTATCTAGTGGCGGACAAAAGTCAAAACCCAGCCATCTAATCAGTGAGCATGAGCTGCCACTATGCCAGGTGAGAAGAGCTGCACGGCAATCCATTTGACTTCTTAAATACCCGGGGCCACCCAATAAATAATAATAGTTTAAAAAGCACACTGATATTTTCATCCAGGGGCTCCCCAGTGAGAGCAAGGACCCAGGGACTGACACTGTCAACCTGAAGAGGTCGAAACCCAAATGTGGGGCTTGCTGCAGCCCTGTCCTGGGTGATTCAGCCGCTTCCCTCTCATTATGGGCTGGTTACAACCCAACCTGAGTACAGAAGGACATGCCCGGAGATGACAGCATCCAGATCACAAATCATCATGATCAACGTCTCAGCGGCGGAGTGAGTCCACGTGGAAATCAGAAGTTGGTGGCATTCAGGAAAAACTTCCTTTTGTCTTTCCACACAATTCCATGTCTTCAGGATATATGGGTGGGAACCCTAAAGGGCATCTCAGTGCCCTGCTGTATGCCAAGTCTTTGGGTGGGTCCCTGTTATTCCCCGGGCTCCGTGGGCTCGTGGGCGTCCAGCAGAGGAGTGTCTGTGCTCCTGTTGCTGACCTTCCCGTCTTTGGGGTGGGAGAAGGTGTACGGTTCGCTCTCAGACTCAGGAGGGGAGCCAGGGGGCGGCTCATCTGTGGCCAGCTTGACGGTCGGGGCCCTGGAGTTTGTGGGGGGTGGAGAGGGAGGGAAGTCCCCCGTGGGCCCCTGGAAGGGCCGGTAGGTGTCCACCTCTGCCTGGTGGAAGGACCCGCTGGCATCCTGCAGAAGATGCCCATATACCATGGTGTCGTCAATGACGGCATACACGTGCGAGTCGTTGTCCTTGCGCCCTTTCTGAAACTTCTTCGGCTGCATTGGCATCTGGGTGTTGACGTTCCCATTGTAGATGCCTACGGCTGGGCCCTTGGTGATCTTCTTTTTCTTACTGAGGGAGGGAAAGAGACAGAAGTCAGGAAGAATGTGACCTTAGAACCCCATCAACTGTATGTCCCTACTGGAACGTATAATAGATCCTTCAGGGTCGATTATACCCAGGTCTCCCCGAGTCCCTCAGGTCGCTTTAGCATTTGAAATGGAAACTGCTGTCCTCAGAGAACGTTTAGGAGGGACCAACTCTGTCTCCAGTTTTTAAGGTGGACACTTAAGGAGCAGAGAGTGGTGTGGAGTGGGCACTGTCAACACCATCATGCCTCAATTTGATTACCCGCATGGTGTCCAAAGGTGGAGGGTCTGATAATACCCTTTCCTAGCAGAAATGGGCATGCCCAGGCCAGCCTCCCACGACTTTGAATTCTTTCCTGTAGCTAACGCTTCAGCTCACTTTCGCACGTGTACAAGCTACATCCATGTCGATTCTAAATGACAGCACGCGAGACTCAGGATGGAAGCTTGTATCTTAGTTTTTAGTTGGAGCTGGGGACAGTTTGGACTCAGAAGGAGCAGAGGGAGCCAGTCCTTTCAGCAGTAACCTCCAACAGAGGAAAGAACAACCAACAAGACAAAAGTCAGCCCAGGGTGCCCGACTTCCCCTCCCACCAGTAATGTTTTTTGGTACTTGGACGTGGACGAGCATTAATACTCCCTGCCTCGAAAACAAAGCCTCGCTCTCCATCTCCACCAGTGAAAAAGCAGGGTAGGCTGACTTTTGGGCCAATCAGAGATTCAAATGGAGGACATTAGCTCAATCAGCATAAGCGATCACATAATGCAGTTCGCAGGCTGGCGGTTCCCTAATGATGAACCCGGACTTTTCTGAGATAAAAATAAATCCAGTACATGTAGCTTGTAATGCTAGGTTCCCCGGCCAGAACAGCGGGCTGCCAGGGCCCCAGCCTGAGGTCCTGTAATGATGCACCTCCCCTGTGCTCCCACAGCGCCATTCTTGTCCCCACTAAGCTCTTCTGTCCCCTGTGTATCCCCCAGCACCGCATTTGGTTCCTAAGGCCCAGAAGACCCTTAGGAAATACATGCTTTAAAAACAATTTTTTTTTTACTTGGCTGTGCCGGGTCTTCGTTGCAGCACACGGAATCTTTAACTGTGGCATGTGGGATCTGATTAGGGATCGAACCCGGGGCCCCTGCATTGGGAGCGTGGAGTCTTAGCTACTGGACCACCAGGGAAGTCCCAGGAAATACATGCTTAAGGAACAAGTTCAACGGCACTGTCTGCCCTTCTCCCTTACAGAACCCGTGTTTCCTCCCACCCTAATTTCGGGATGGAGGAGCCTTATGTAAATCTGCCAGCCAGTAGCCTCCCCCACAGCAAGGAGGGGGCTGGGGATTCTCAGGCCGGGACTGGGGCACTTTAAGGATAGAGGCAAGTGCGGGCCCCTCCCCTCCCCACCCAATTCCCTGCTGAGCAGGAAGCTGGCTCTCAGTATTAGTGACACGCTTTCCCATCTAGGTTGAACATACCATGCACCCCAGACAGGAAAGTTTTCTGAGAGAAACCATACGATGATGTGTCATTAAAAGAAGCCCTTTCCCCTCATGCAAGACGTGCGATCCCATTTCCCCGAGGAGACGTCTCCCCTGGACCCGCCAGCCCATCCTCACCAGCAGAGACATTTCTAGACAGTCTCACTGATGATCAGCAATTTCAACTGTTTGTTCATGGCCCTGGTTAATTTTAAAAAATTTTTTTTAGTTTTTTTGCTAAGGAAAATAGACACCCCCCCCTGCTGTCCCTGCCACCCATGGCTTTAATCAGAAATATGAACAGAATTGATGAACTCTAGTAGCAGCGTGGACTAAGGTCAACCTCTAAAAAGGTCAACACTGTCCTCTCATAAAAAAGAAGCTGTCATCCTGAGGGGGTGGAAGGTGAGACTTGAGTCAGTTAACTGGCTCTTCCTGTCTCTTGCCCACAGGGCTGGCTTTCTGGTACTCGTCTGGAGGCCAACAAACAAGCATAAGCAGACAGTTTGTTTAAAAAACTGGAGGAGAACAAGCTGGGCAGCGTGCACGTGTACCTCAAGGTGACGGTGGAGCAGGTTCACAGGCCTGGTCTGGCAGGGCTTACGTGAGCTTTTTCTGCCAACATCACCCCCATGAGGACCGCAGTCTAATGAGCAGACAGTAAATGATTCACAGGGAACCTGTGCTGAGGCAGCTGCCTAAAAACTGCAGGCTAAAATGTCACCACATGTGTGTTTTCTTTTTTTTTCCTGCTAGGTAGGGGATTTCTGCACCAACCCCAACCCCCAAGCATAATTCACATCTGGCACTATTGTTTATTTTCCGTTTTTTTTTTGGCCATGACAGACAGCTTGTGGTATCTTAGTTCCCTGACCGGAGATCAAACCTGTGCCCGAGGTAGTGAAAGCTCGGAATCCTAACTGCTCGACTTCCAGGGAATTCCGCCCCCCCCCCCCCCCCCCGCAATAGTATTTAAGATTGATCTTTGGGGGGGACAATGGAAAGCAAGGGGAAAAAGTCAGTAATTAATGACAGCTCTGGGTTGTGTGATATAAGGAGGTGTCAGCTCAGGAGAAGAGTTTGAGAAATTCCACCTACTTCTTTTTCACGAAGCATATGATGAATCCAAGGGCAAACAGCAGTAAGGCGCCACCTCCCACCACCGCGAGAATGATGACAGTCAGGTCTGTGAGCAGAGACACAAGGGAGAGATGAGGAGACATGTGGGGTTAGTTTAGCCTGGTGACGAACTTCAGTAGACAGTCTTCAAAGATGGCCACCATCCATTCCTTCCCTCCCCATAGGCCCATGCCGCTCCTCTCACATTCAGGGAAATCTGCTTCCTTTCCTCTTGAATATGAGCTGCGCTGGTGTGCGCCTAACCTTTTAGAAATGTGGAAGTGTCTTGTGTTTCCTGAGGAAAATCCAGCTACCATGTAAGAAGTCTGACTATGCTGAGACCACCATGCTGTGAGGAAGCTCAAGCGGCCATGTTGAGACTCCAGGAGGGAAAAAAAAACCCATGGTTCCCACCCAGCCTTGAAAGTGAACAAAGGTGAACCATCCCAGCCCACCCCCCACAGCTGTTCAGGGCATCTGGCGGAGGCTCCCAATATCTTAGAACAGGGATGAGCCACCTGCTATACCCTGTCTGAATTCCTGACCCATGGCCTGCATGCTGAGTCGCTTCAGTCATGTCTGACTCTGCGATCTTAGGGACTGTAGCCCATCAGGCTCCTCTGTCCATGGGATTTCCCAAGCAAGAGTGCTGGAGTAGGCTGCTATGCCCTCCTCTGGGGTGTCTTCCAGACCCAGAGATGGAACCCGTGTCTCTTACTTCTCCTGCCCTGGAAGATGGATTCTTTACCAGTAGTGCCACCTGGGAAGTCCTCCTGACCCCTGGAGTGTGGGCGTAAAAAAAAGGTGACCATCTAAGCCATTAAATCCTGGGGTAGTTTGTTACGCAGTGAACTGGGGGACCTACCAGATCTACTCCAAAGGCTACTCCTGGCCTATCCCAGCTGTGCTCCCCCAATCGCCACTGCCCGAGTTGGAGGAGAGAAGAGTGCAGAAGAAGGCAGGGAGTCAAAAGTCAGAGGAGAAGGAGTGAGGAGAGGGTTGTCTCATGTGTGCTGTCCTTATCCTACAGTTGTACAAAGGAGAAAGAAAAGAAGGCAGAGAGAGAGCCCCGCACCAAACTGGGATTTAGACTTTCTGGCTTGCTCAACAAGAAAACAAGAGGTGAGACTGAGAGAGAAACAGGGCTAGAAATAAATGACAGAAAATTAATGGAAGAGAAGAAAAAAACCCAGGAGCTAATCTGAGAATGTGGGCGAGCTTTTCACACGTGGTTTCCGGTCCCTGTCGATTCTCCTGCTGCTGACCACCTGTGTGGCCTGGGTGGTCACAATCTATTCACCTGGGAGGATACACAATCTATCTGACCATCAAAAAAGAGAAGGGGTCAGGGAAAACATCTCCGTGGTTCCAACACTCTGGGATGCTCTGTGACTATTTTGGAATAAAGTGCAAACATGGTCCCAGCACAGATTACCTCACACCCTCCAGTGGATGCTGCCACTCTGGGCATAAAAGCAAAATCCTCATCGTGGCTCTGTGGCTCACGACCAAGGGCCTTCAAGGATTCTGATGTTTCACTGGACTAAATAAAAAGTGCCGGTGTCACGCATCTGTGTCCCACTTTTCAGGTTCTCACATTTGAGTCACCAACTCTGAAAGCCCAGTGAAAATTTTACAGGGTAGTTACAGTCATCTTTTCTCTACAGAAGGAAGATGAGGAAGATCAGAGGGCAAAAGAGACGTTCTCTACGTCAGAAAGAGATCAGTAGTAGATTGACTATAAAAAATGCCCTAATTCTCCCCTCTGCCCGAACCATGTCCTTTAGGTGTGATTCTGCAGATCCTCCCACCAAAAGGTGGAGTCTACCTGTCCTCCTCTTGAATCTGGATTGACCAAACCAATGCTGTCACAGGGATTGGGTATGAGTTTCTAATCTGAAGCATCAGGCGACCTAGCATGCCTCCCCCAGCCTCTCCTGCATCTCTCTGGCTTTGCCATGAGGGGGGCCCAGGTTGGAGGGTAAGAATCCACGTGGAGGAGAGCCAAGGAATCCCAGTTGTCTCTGCTGATCTTGTCTGGGCCCCAGAATGTGAGCGTGTTTGGTCAAGACTGACGAAGTTCTCTAGCCCACCTGCAGCTGCCCACAGGGGCTTGAGTGAATGAATCTGATAAGCCCAGCTCAGATCAGAAATGCCCAGCCAACATGTGAGCGATTACAAACAGCTGTTTTTAAACCACTGCATTATGGAGTGGTTTGTTACTCAGAATTACTGATTCAATAGCTAACTGATACATGGACAGCCAGGGCTCAAATCCATGCTTTCTGACTTGCCTTCTAGGCTTGCTCCCGACTCTTGAGCCACCAATTTGATGTTCATCACTACCCCTAAAAGACCTTACCTGTGGTCCTTGGGGTAAGCGAGACCCAGAAAAGCAGGTCTAGCTGCTTCCCGCTCATGGGGCTGCAGTTGGAGATGTTGACCCAGAAGCTGTGATAGCGGAAGCTTGGCTTGGGCAGCACCTCCTCCTCCAGGCTGAAGATCTCCTCGGCATGGGCCCGCTGCTCTTGGATGATCATGAATGCACGCCCGGTTTGGCAGACCACACCTGTTCGCTCTTTGAGGAAGGTCAGGCAAGCCACCTGGTTGCGGGGCACGCTGATGTTCCAAGACACCGAGGCGAGGGACGGCAGGCCCCGGTCCCAGTTAGGGGTCCGCAGGTAGATCTTGTTTTTCGTGTCTGGGGTCACTGTGAAGACACTTTCTTCTGCAGGAAAGGGAAGAGAATCTACTCAGAGGTTGTTTCACTCAATCACGATGGAGAGAACACAGGACTTCCTTGGTGCTACAGTGGATAAGAATCTGCCTGCCAAAGCAAGGGACACAGGTTCTATTCCTGGTCCGGGAAGATTCCACGTGACTCAGAGCGACTAAGCTCCATGCTACTGAACCCATGTGCTGCAACTACTGAAGCCCGAGCTTCCATAGCCTGTGCTCTGCAACAAGAGAAGCCACCACAATGAGAAGCCCGCGCACCACAACAAAGAGTAGCCCCTGCACGCCACAACTAGAGGAAGCCCGCAGGCAGCAACGAAGACCCCGTGCAACCAAAAATAAATAAAATAAATCATATTTAAAGAAGATGGAGAGAACAGGAAGGTGGAGAAGTCCAGACCACAGCATCCAGACCACAGAGCATCCCGCCGTGACAGAGAAGCTCTGGATCAGCACTGGCCAGGAGAGTGGTCACAGCCATGGGTGTCTGTTGCAAGACTTGGAAAGTACTTGGTGTGACTGAGGAACTGAATTTTTAACTTCATTTACTATTAATTTAAATTTAAACTGCCACCTGTGGTCTGTGGCTACCATATTGGTCAGCAAAAGAATAGTCTTCAAGTAGGTTCTCAGGCCTTTGGAGAAAACCAACCAAACATAAAACAGGCCAGTTTGCCAAACTGGTGGTTATCTCAGGTTCTTTTCAGAAATGCCCTCAGGACTTCCCTGGTGGTCAAGTGGTTAAGAATCACCTTCTAATGCAAGGGACGAAGGTTTGATTCCTGGTTGGGGAACTAAAATCCCACATGCCACATGGTATGGCCAGAAAAGTTAAAAATAGAAAGAAAGAAATATGCCCTCAATGGAGCTAACATTCATCTCATGCTCTGCACCATGGTGGGACTGGTATATACTGATTTATATTTTGGAGATTTAGAAAACTTCAGGTTCTGGGAGGAATTCTAGAATGGCAAAGCTGAAAGGGTCTCTAATCCACTCCTTATCTTCGGGTAAGATAAAACCCCAACCCTCCACACTGAGGGTGGTGTGTCTTATTTTCAAAGACTCCCCAGAAGGAGTTTCTCTGGTAACCTAGAAGATACCAGACAGCCTGGACTGACCTTAATCTCACCAGCCAAAGATTCATCTCCCTCCCACTCATGGCTCTGAGAACAAAACTATGGAGTAAACCCTGAATTAAACTCTCGGTCAATTTAAAAATGAACTGAAAACTTTGTAACAGTGACTGTGAATTTCAAAATCAGCCATATACACTGATGAACATAGATGCAAAAATCCTCAACAAAATTCTAGCAATCAGAATCCAACAACACATTAAAAAGATCATACACCATGACCAAGTGGGCTTTATCCCAGGGATGCAAGGCTCCTTCAATATCCGCAGATCAATCAATGTAATTCACTACATTAACAAATTGAAAAGTAAAAGCCATATGATTATCTCAATAGATCACAGAAAGCCTTTGACAAAATTCAACATCCATTTATGATAAAAACTCTCCAGAAAGCAGGAATAGAAGGAACATACCTCAATGTAATAAGAGCTATTTATGACAAACCCACAGCAAACATTATCCTCAATGATGAAACATTGAAAGCATTTCCCCTAAAGTCAGGAACAAGACAAGGGTGCCCACTTTCACTGCTACTATTCAACATAGTTCTGGAAGTTTTGGCCACAGCAATCAGAGCAGAAAAAGAAATAAAAGGAATCCAAACTGGAAAAGAAGAAGTAAAACCCTCACTGTTTGGAGATGACATGATCCTCTACATAGAAAACCCTAAAGACTCCACCAGAAAATAACTAGAGCTAATCAATGAATATAGTAAAGTTGCAGGATATAAAATTAACACACAGAAATCCCTTGCATTCCTATACACTAATAATGAGAAAGTAGAAAAAGAAATTAAGGAAACAATTCCATTCACCATTGCAATGAAAAGAATAAAATTCTTAGGAATATATCTACCTAAAGAAACTAAAGACCTATATATAGAAAACTATAAAACACCGATGAAAGAAATCAAAGAGGACACTAATAGATGGAGAAATATACCATGTTCATGGATCGGAAGAATCAATATAGTGAAAATGAATATACTACCCAAGCAATTTACAGATTCAGTGCAATCCCTGTCAAGCTACCAGCGGTATTTTTCACAGAGCTAGAACAAATAATTTCACAATTTGTATGGAAATACAAAAACCTCAAATAGCCAAAGCAATCTTGAGGAAGAAGAATGGAACTGGAGGAATCAACCTGCCTGACTTCAAGCTCTACTACAAAGCCACAGTCATCAAGACAGTATGGTACTGGCACAAAGACAGAAATATAGATCAACGGAACAAAATAGAAAGCCCAGAGATAAATCCAAACACCTATGGACACCTTATCTTCGACAAAGGAGGCAAGAATATACAATGGATTAAAGACAATCTCTTTAATAAGTGGTGCTGGGAAAACTGGTCAACTACTTGTAAAAGAATGAAACTAGAACACTTTCTAACACCATACACAAAAATAAACTCAAAATGGATTAAAGATCTAAACATAAGACCAGAAACTATAAAACTCCTAGAGGAGAACATAGGCAAAACACTCTCCGACATAAAACACAGCAGGATCCTCTATGATCCACCTCCCAGAATACTGGAAATAAAAGCAAAAATAAACAATGGGATCTAATTAAAATTAGAAGCTTCTGCACAACAAAGGAAACTATAAGCAAGGTGAAAAGACAGCCTTCTGAATGGGAGAAAAAAATAGCAAATGAAGCAACTGACAAACAACTAATCTCAAAAATATACAAGCAACTTACACAGCTCAATTCCAGAAAAATAAATGACCCAATCAAAAAACGGGCCAAAGAACTAAATAGACATTTCTCCAAAGAAGACATACCGACGGCTAACAAACACAGGAAAAGATGCTCAACATCACTCATTATCAGAGAAATGCAAATCAAGACCACAATGAGGTACAATTTCACGCCAGTCAGAATGGCTGCAATCAAAAAGTCTATAAGCAATAAATGCTGGAGAGGGTGTGGAGAAAAGGGAACCCTCTTACACTGTTGGTGGGAATGCAAACTAGTACAGCCACTATGGAGAACAGTGGGGAGATTCCTTCAAAAACTGGAAATAGAACTGCCTTATGACCCAGCAATCCCACTGCTAGGCATACACACTGAGGAAACCAGAATTGAAAGAGACATGTGTACCCCAATGTTCATCACACCACTGTTTATAATAGCCAGGACATGAAAGCAAACTAGATGTCCATCAGCAGACGAATGGATAAGAAAGCTGTGGTACATATACACTATGGAGTATTACTCAGCCATTAGAAAGAATACATTTGAATCAGTTCTAATGAGGTGGATGAAAATGGAGCCAATTGTACAGAGTGAAGTAAGCCAGAAAGAAAAACACCAATACAGTATACTAACACATATATATGGAATTTAGAAAGATGGTAATGATAACCCTGTATGCGAGACAGCAAAAGAGACCCAGATGTATAGAACAGACTTTTGGATTCTGTGGGAGAGGGAGAGGGTGGGATGATTTGGGAGAATGGCATTGAAACATGTATACTATCATGTAAGAAGCAAATCGCCAGTCTAGGTTCGTTACAGGATACAGGATGCTTGGGGCTGGTGCACTGGGATGACCCAGAGAGATGATATGGGGAGGGATGTGGGAGGGGGATTCAGGATTGGGAACTCATGTACACCTGTGGCGGATTCACGTCAATGTATGGCAAAACCAATACAGTATTGTAAAGTAAAAAAAATAAAGAGCAAAAAAAACCCCCAACAAAATCAGCCATATAGAGTTCATCCATTGTGACTGATTTAAACCTCACTTACTGCCTGAGAAGATCATGCACTGGCTTCCCAGGAGGGCTCTGCTCCCCCATGCAAGAGCTCCAAAGATTCATTTCTCTCCCCATTTTCCTTCCTGTGTCCTCTGAACCACATTCTGAATTGTCAAAGCAGAATCATAAGCATGTCTGCATAAGGATTTTTATGTTACCACCTCAAGAATCCAGGACTTAAGACTATAGTTAGTTCTCATTTATGCCCTGCCTGCTTGCAAAAAAGGCTCAAGAGCTGATTATTTGTTCTGCCGCCTACCAACCATCACCTCTGATTGTCAGAGAGTGATGTCAGAGACTTATTTCTAACTCCTGGAATTGTCTACACTAGCCTAATGGTAAAATCAGGATTAGGATTCCTCATCTTGCGAGAGGAATAGCCCACTCAGGTACCCCTTTCTCTTCAAATCGGCAATTAAGTCGATCACAAAAGCAAAATGAATTCTCCAACGAGAATGGCTAAGGGAGCATGGAGATGGGGAGAGAGTGAAACATACCCTTACCTTTGAAGTGGGGGATAAAGGACACAGTCAGGTCCTGCTTAGCGCTCTCTTGTTGGAAGCTGGGGGCAAAGGTGCGGAGGGTCACCGAGATGTTCTCCTTCACCTGGATCTGCTCGATGGACCCTCCAGAGCAGAAGGAGCCGAAGTAAAGGTTCTGGCCTGGCACGGCGCTGGCCACCAGGTAGCTGAAGCTGGTGTTGCAGACTCTCTCGTGCGTGTGCTGCTGCAGCTTCTGGGCTGGTACCAGCGCCAGGCTGAGCCTGTCCTTGGGCACCAGCAGCTTCCAGGTGAAGTCGTGCAGCTGCACGGGCAGCTGGAAGATGAACTGTGGCAGCTGGAGCGAGTAGCGCGTCCTGTGGCAGTACCGGTGGTCCAAGCAGCCTGTGAAAGAGGGGCGGGTGGTACTCGGCTGGGAGGAGGCCGGAAACGCATCCTCTCCGGCTCTCAAGTTAGCCCGAGGCTTTCTCGCTATTCCCTTTGGTCTCTCTTCCTTCATTCCTTCCTCCCTGGTGCTCCTTACCTAGCTCACCTCCTGCTCTCGCTTTCTTACTCTCCACTAAACTGGCAGACCACCTTCTGGGGAGGAGTCAGAGTTGAAAACTTCTCTTCTTGTTTGCTGCCAGTTCTCATCTCTAAGACAACCTATATCTTAGATGCCAAGTGCCACATGGGCCAAGAGTCGATTTTTTTCCAGCACGCAGCCCTACTGCCTAGCGTCCCTGTCTGTGGGGAAGCATTTCTGCTTAGTGATTAGAGCAGAGAGTGGAGCTGGGGAGATCTCAGCTGGCATATCAGCTCTGCTGCTTTCTATCAGGGTGGCCTCGGGCTAGCTGCTTCGCCTCTCCTGGACCCAGCTAATGCCTCGGTGGAGACCCTGAGAGCATCCATATGAGAGATGATGGTTGCCCAGGAGGGAGGTGCCTCTTGGTTTTGCTGCTCTCCACTGACGGAACATTTCTTACATGACGAGCACACGTCTGGCATGGCTAGTAACTAAAGGGGTTAAAAAAAAATGGAAGAAACCAAAGTTTTTGACCTCAAGACTTGCTCTTATGCAAGAGAAGAAAAGCAGGCAGTGAGAGTGGAAGCAGGGGCCGTGCAGATGGGGAGGTTAGCGAAGGCTACAGGACTTCAAAAGAGACTGGAGGCTGGGCAGAGGAGACGTGAGCATGGACATGGGGGACGCTACCCGATTCTGAAGGAAGCATGTCCCCACTGAGGCTGCTGGTCCTGAAAGGAGGTGTGTCTCTACCTCACTCTGTGCTTCCTCGTTGCCCTTGCTCACCCTGCCCTGGTGGTGATCAGATTATTTACAACCCACCCCGTGGACCCCACTGAGACAGGGCAGGATCGTACTTATGGTTTTCTCAGCGTTGATCCACAGGCGTGTGAGATCATCACAGAGGAAGGAGATACTGTGTTTGGAGCCAGCTGTCAGGGTGAGGTTGGTGCTGCAGGTCCGAGAGTTCAGGCACACGAAGCAGCCGGGGACAAACTCGCGTTTCAGTTTGCTGGGCCGTGGCTCGATGGACAGCGACATGGTTCGCTCCTTACTCAAGTCGACCACGTAGGTTTTATCTGGAACCACAAGTGCAGAACAGGCGTGAAGAATGGTCAGGACCAACCTCGTGTGAAGGCAAAAATGAGCAAAGAACCTCTCATGGCTGGGGAATGCTGGTAAGCTTGTTTATTAGTAAGAGAACATTGTGATAGCTTGAAACAAAATTTTAAAAGAAAATGAGCGGACTGCATTTCTACCCCTCTCATGGAAGTACTTCATTTCTTCAAATTCATTTTAGTCCTTGTTCATCCACAGGCATATTATAGTGTATATAAAATTGTATACTCAGCTTTTACTTTATTATTTTATACAGATATATCTACTTTACTATACAGTTTTCATACTCACTAATCTTTTAAAATATTCATTAAATCTTAGTCAACCAAGTGAGATGTAGCATCACCTATTTAAATATTCTCCTACTATGAATAGTAATTAACAACCGTCGGTATTAGTGCAGCGAGACAGGATTCCTAGAAGGATAGAATCACAGATATAACTTAGTCTCTAATACATGCTACATTTCAAATAAGCGACAAAAAGATGAACTATTTCATAGGCTGGGCCAAGAGAATGGTGTCTCCCAGGAGTAAAAGAGTAACGTTACACTGGTGCCTCAGAGCAGTCACCAAAATAAAAACAAAGAGGTTATCTTTTTAAATGTAGAATAAACACAAATTATAAAAGCAAAAAAAAAAGATTAAAATGTCTATCTGGTTTAGGTACCATAAATAATGCTTGAAGGACAAAGCACACACTGGGAGAAAATATTTGTAACAGAATGACTGAGGAGTTCACAGTTCAGGAAATATAAATGCCCAAATATCTAAAATGTGAAGGGTTCTTAGCATCACTTGTAACCCTTCTTGTAATAAGAGAAAAGCAAATTAAAATCAAATATAGTGGGACTTCCCTGGTGGTCCAGTGGTTAAGACTCCAGGCTCCTAATGCAGGGGGCCCGGGTTCAATCCCTGGTCAGGCAACTAATCCCACATGCTGTAACTAAGGATTCTGCACGTGTCAGCAAAGATCCCACATACCGCAGCTAAGACCATGTGGCGCAGCCAAAAAAAAAGTATAATATAAAAATAAAAACTCTTCACCCCTATAAATCTAGCCATGGGGATATATGCCCACATTTGTACACCAGTGATAGTTAGTGGAATAATACTGGAATAGCTAAACAGACCATGAAACGCATGAATGGAATATTACACAGCAGTTAAAAAGATGTAGTATGAGGCAAAATAGCAAGTTGTAGAACCATATTTAGACTGTGACATTATTTGATTGTAAAATCTCTATGTAAAATGAAATAGCTGTTTCTACATGTACATACTTATATACATTTGCATTTAATATTTAAATGAGAAAAAAATTTGGCGAGAAATATAACAAATTCATAATTGTGTTTATGGGCCTCCCTGATGACTCAGATGGTAAAGAATCTACCTGCAATGCAGGAGACCTGGGTCCCATCCCTGGGCTCGGAAGATCCCCTGGAGGAGGACATGGCAACCCATGCCAGTATTGTTGCCTGGAGAATCCCACGGACAGAGGAGCCTGGCGGGCTACACTCCATGGGGTCACAAAGAGTTGGACACAACTAAGCACACACAGAATTGTGGTTACCCTGGGAAGGGGTCCTGGAAGTAGGGACAATACAGATTGTCAAGGAGATTTTAGCTTTGTCTGTGACGTTTGAATTTTTAGAGCAGGAGTTACCCAACAAAAAATAAAAACAAAGCCAACATTTAGTTAAGGGCGCCAGGTGGCTTCTGGTGGTTATGAAAGCTGAAAAAGAAGCAGTGTAACTGCTTCCGCAACCAGTGTTTACCCAGATGGGTCACTGGAAGCATGTGATATACAATGCTGGAAACTCACGTCCCTTTACCTTATTTGAATCATGATAACTTGGAAACCCACAGGACTTGAAGATACACTTAGTCTGTTGGTATTTTCAGAGCAAGTAAATGTATCTTCCAGAAGGTAGAAAATGTTAGTTGCTCAGTCGTGTCCAGCTCTTTGTGACCCCGTGGACTGTAGCCTGCCAGGCTCCCCTGTCCTTCACTATCTCCCAGAGTTTGTTCAAATTCATGTCTGTTGAGTTGGTGCTTGGTGGAGATAATTGTGAATCAAGCTCTCCGATAATCTCAGACATGGTTAAGCTGCAGGTTTTGGGCAATGTAGGCTATCTGTGCTCACACATCTGGTCACAGCTGGCTAGATCAGTCATTCCTCGAGTCCGGGGCAGCTTGTACATTACTGTCTTAAGACACAGGATGCTTGTGGTCAAGCCGTGGAAAGATAATCTCTGCAGGAGCTGTCTGGGTCTAGTGTGAGCCTAGTTGATATTTTCAGCAAAGTACAGAGGTTGAGAAAAGGGCTTTGGGGGGCAGTCAGGCTCAGTGGAGTACCTTCCTGCTGCCCACATTCATTAAGTTGGGGTTTTTTTTTTGGCAGTCTGAGCCGACTGCAGTTAGGCCTACTGGATGGATGGGTGATAAGGGTCTGGGTGCCTCTGACAGCTGCCTCTTCTGCCCTTGCCGAGGCTCTGCCTTTTCAAGGTGGCTGTGACAGCCGCCCCGTGTGGCCTGAGAAGGCCTCCCAGCTCTGCCCCTGCTCTGACTCTACTTTTCTCGCCTGTGTCTAACTTCCCTGCAGCCGCGCTCTTGGTGCCGCCACTGTATGCCACCCTTGCCCCTTCTGAGGCGTGGTGCCTTTGGAGCAAGCATCTGGGTCTTGAACCACTTTGGATAAAAAGGGGCCTCCTGAGAGTTGTGAAACAGGGTTTATGGAGGGCTGGATACTGCTGAGAGTGGGAAGATGGAGGAATAAGACAAGATGCCTGATGGGGTCTTTAGCAGGACCCAGACATGGACAGATGGATGATCAGATGGATGATCGGGACATGGTTTGTGATGAGTGCAAACCATTTTAATGGGGGCTCCTGGTGTGGTGGTCTGGGCATTTGCTTCCTTCTGCTGGGACAAAGCAAAGTCAAGGCTTTTGACGTCCCCCTGACCCACAACCTCTAGCTCTTTTCTCATCTCCAAAATTAAGAAAGAGCAGAGGGACTTCCCTACTGGTCTGATGGTTAAGACCCGCTGCTTTCAATGCAGAGGGTGTAGGTTCAAGCCCTGGTCAGGAAATTAAGATTCCACATGCCACCAGGCACAGCCAAAAAAAGTAAATTAAAAAAAAGCAAAGAGCTTAAACAGCACATATGTGTTTCTTTCCTGTGGCCACGAGGGGCACATCCTGTCTGGGGCCTCCTGGGCAGCTTGAGAAGGGCCAGGCTCTGTCACGAGTCTCCTCTTGGTACCCTGCCCCTCAAGCCTGAGGCACGCTCCCTGCTCTGAACCCCGTTACATGCCCCTGAAACTGCTTCTGGGGGGCTTCCAGGTGGGTGAACACATGGAGATTTGGGAAGAGGGCCTGGAAGCTCTGCCCTCCTTCCCACACACCCATGCTTCTCTTCCATCTGGCCGTTACGAAGTTAGCACGCAAGTGTGCTAAGTCACTTCGGTTATGTCCGACTTTTGCCATCCCGTGGACTGTAGCCTGCCAGGCTGCTCTGTCCATGGGATTCTCCAGGCAAGAATACTGGAGTGGGTTGTCATGCCCTGCTGCAGGGGATCTTTCTGACCCAGTGATCTTCCTGACCCAGGGATCAAACTCGTGTCTCTTGGGTCTCCTGCATTGGGAGGCAGATTCTTTACCACTGTGCCACCTGGGAGGCCCTCTTCATTGCCTAGGAGAAGGTATATGTCGGGAGATCAGGAACCCCAGCGTGGACACAATGGGAGGCTCCAGCATGGCTGAAGTTATTGGCAGTCTGTAAGAGTTTATCACAGATATGAACTGGCCAACCGTGGGTACAGAACAACCACAAGCGTGGAATAACCAGCTCCTAGCACCGAACAGCCAACCACAAGCTGGGAATAGCTGACCACCAGCACTCAGGGAAGGATGGAGATGATGACCCCTCTGCCAATACAAGTGCAGAGACAGTGCCAAGGTGGGGAAGACAGCCAAGTGGGTAGAGATACCAGCCAAAATTTCCTCTGAAACTTCTATCATCTGTGCAAGAAAGTGAGAAACAAGACCAACAGCATTTGTTACCACCAGCTGACACCGAGCGGGCATGAAAATGACAGACAGAATTGGCTGGAGCAGAACCAAGAGACTGAAGACTTCCACCCGGCCCTGAAGACTTCCACCCGGCCATCTGCAGTGATGCACAGCGTCCCGGGGGTCCTGGGCCCCTACAGCGATCCACTGCAGCCCCAGAGGAGCCTGTGGAGAAACGGCCACCCACATGGTGACCACACGTTACACCAACAGGGCACAAAGATTGCAATTATTAAAATCAACAAGACATGAAAGAAAATAGAAGAAACTCCTCTGGGAAGGGACCACCAGCATCCTACAAATCTCGTCTGCCTTCTGGATTGCCAGCTAACCTCTAAGGACAAGTGCTGTGTCTTGTTCGACTCTGCCTCCCTTCCCTGACCTGGCGCCTGGCAAGATAACATTCAGACAGTGCTTACGACCTGCCAGGCAGTGCCACCTCACTGCATTTTCACAGCACCCCTACAAAGGCAGGCCTATTAGCTCCACTGGAAGATGAATGGAGTCACACAGGAGTGAAGTGACTTGCCTGGGCTCACACAGTGAGTACGGGAGCCAGGATTTTAACTTCTTGGAGGCCAACTCCAGAGTGAGTGCCCTTGACTGCCAGGCTATGCTGCCTGCAAGACAAGCTGTCCACACATATTTATAGAACCTGACAGACGTGTAAGTGCACAGGGCTGGCTGCCTTGCACAATGTCCTGAAATGTAGGGTCCATGTTGGGTTTCAAAGATGGAGATGTCCAGAAACTCAGAGCTCTCAGGGCACCCAGCCTTGACTAATTTTATCTCTAAAGATACTTCTGCTGGACACCCCTGATAGTACAGTGGGTAAGAGTTCATCTGCCTACGGAGTTGACACAGGTGTGATTCCGGGTCTGGGAAGATCCCACATACCGCAGGGCAACAAAATCCATGAGCCCCAACTGCTAAGCCTGTGTCTAGGGCCCAGGAGCTGCAACTCTGAGGCCTGCGTGCCCTACAGCCCGTGCTCCAAACAGACGCCACCACAGTGAGAAGCCCATACACCGCAACGAAGAGCAGCCCCCACTCACCACAACTAGAGGAAAGCCCGCCCAAAGCAATGAAGACCCAGTGCAATCAAAAATAATCCAATCAAATAAAAAAGATACTTCTGCCAGCCAGGTTCACTCAGTAGTCGAGAAAAATGCAAACCCTGCTTGATGTAAAGCCTTGATGCTGCTAAACACATCTAAATTGCAATTAACCACTATTTACCTCAAAACTAAAGCTGTATCCTTCTTGATGCTGGTAATAGCATGCTTAACAATTTGATCAAATGTAGCTTTCAACCCAGCTGATGTTTCAGAAAACAATTCATCAGTAGCACTTCACTATGACGGAGATGGTAAACAAATCCCTACATCTTCTACAACTCAAACTCAGTCCATTTCTGATTCCTCCGATGGCTGTTTTCAACATTCTGCTAACACTGACGACAGTGGAGTCATCAGTGGACACACACACACGTATATATAACATTATGCCTTGTACACGGTTCTTGTGAATGAGAAGGAACCTTGGGCCAAGATATGATGGAACTGAGACTTCTCCAGGAACCAGGCTCCAAGTGGGCACTGAGCGGGCACTCCCAAGACAGCATCAGATGGCCAGATCTGGGAGTGTATCCCATGTGATCATTTGGCAGATATTTACCAGGCCTGCCGGTCCACACTTCCACTTATTTTCTCTGCCTGTTTCTGCCTACTTCCCGAAGCAAATACTGATAAGGATGAGAAGCAGCCCGTGGGCAGGATCCATCCTTAGCACAAGTGACAGAGGTCCTGGTTCAAGGCCACCTGTCATAACCCACAGACTCCAGCTCATAGACCACCCCCGGAAGAGCCCCCGGGGCTCATCCTGTACCTTTTTCTCAATATCCACACCACTCCCCTCCTGTGAGGCAAGGGAACCCATGGAGCAAGTATTATGGAAGTGCTTGCTGTCAGGGGCTGACCTCGTACTGATCCAAGGGTAGGGGCTCTGTGAGAGTGCACTCGTCAGAGCTGGGGCCTCCTCCTATGCTGTGCCCTGGGCACGTCGCCTCGCTGTAGTTTTGGCCCTGACAACCCTTCTTGAGGTTCACAGCATCTCAGTAAATGTGTGTGGAATGATATGCAACCTCACTGTCACAGAACCTGGGGTTCTGTGTGGTCCAGAAGCACAGGCTGCAGGTTCTGAGCGTGCTCTGCTCCTGGCAAGCTGTGTGATGTTGGCCTAGTGTCATAAGCTCCCCGAACCTTCCGGTTTGTCATCAATAAATGAAGATAACTCTTGGGACTTGCCTGCAGGTAAAGCAGGTAAGAACCCGTCTGCCAATGCGAGGGACAGAGGCTCGATCCCTCTTCCGGGAAGAGCTTGTGCGTCACTACTCGTGTGCAACCACTGAAGCCCGTGCACCTGGAGCCTACGCTCCGCAACAAGAGACGCCCTCACAGTGAGAAGCCCGTGCACCGCGACGGAGGGCAGCTCCCAGTCGCTGAAACCCAGCAGCGAAGACCCGCGCAGTCAAAACACACAATTTCAAGAAACAAATGAAGGCAACCCGTCTCCCTTACAAGACTACAATAAGGATTAGTTGGGACCACCTGAGTGGTGTGCCTAGGGCAGGACTTGGCACGCAAAGTATGTGCCCATGGTATGGGGCATTCAGCCAATGAAAGTGTTAACAGCACTGCTCACAGTGATGGTGATGTCCTGATTTACCGGAGGGTCAGTCAAGACACAAGCTGTAGAGCGTAACCTTCCACTGTCTTCATTAAAAACAACTCAGCACCCTGAACGCAGGATCGTCTTAGCTTATTGTGCTGAAATGGAGGCATGCTCCGCGTTCACCCAGTGACCTGGTGTCACTAGCAACGCACTTCCTGAAAGTCTTACAGGGTCCAGAGTCCAACTGTGACTGACTTACAGACGAGAAGTAGGAAGGAATCTCGCCCCAGGCGAGAGATTCCAGGAAGGAACGAAGGAGGAGGGAGGGGGAAGGAAGGTGGGGCTCACTTACTGCTATCATTCTGTGGATGCTGGACGGAAACTTGAAACTGCAGCCGGAGGATGCCTGGATTCTGGGCATCTTGGTCACAGCCCTGCAGAGAGAGGTTGAAGTTCCCGGCCATGTTCCCGGGCTGCTGGTCCTCCAGCTTGAACACCTCGGGGTTGGTGGTAGAGCCTGGAATGTAGTACTCCACTCGCTCCTCCTTCTTCACGCAGTTGGAGACGTTGAACTGGAGGAAGGAGACACTGGCCCGCAAGGGCGCGGGGATGACGAACTGCCACGTCATGAGCTCGTCCTCGGGGAAGCCGGCCGGGTAGTTGGCGGACATCAGAGTGGCCGAGCCCTCACCCTCGAACACAGACTCGATGATGCAGAGGCCTGTGGGGGTGGAACCCAAACAAGAGAATAGGAGGTGATTACACTCTGCCTTGGTCATTCGTGGCTGGAGGGACCGAGGTTAGAGAAGAGGTGGAGGGCAAGGTCTCAGATCCTGAGCATTGGGTCTGGATATGGCATGTTTATACTCAAGGTAGAGGAGATCAAACCAGTCAGTCTTAAAGGAAATCAACCCTGAAGATTCACTGTGAGGACTGATGCTGAAGCCGAAGCTCCAGTACTTTGGTCACCTTTCATTGAAAAAGACCCTGATGCTGGGAAAGATGGAGGGCAGGAAAAGAAGAGGATGAGATGGTTGGATGGCATCACTCACTCGATGGACATGAGTTTGAGCAAACTCTGGGAGATAGTGATGGATAGGGAAGCCTGGTGTGCTACAGTCCATGGAGTCGCAAAGAGTCGGACACAAGTGACTGAACAAGACTGAGAATGAGGCTACATCAGCATGTGTGAGTAAATGTTTAATAACCAGCCCAGCAGGGGAAAAAAATAAAGCCCTAATTTGTAGTGTCTGCCCACTTCCTTGGTGTAAAGACTCCCATTGTTGCTATTTCCAAACTGCCAAAAGGAGATGGATGAAGATGGAGGTGGGAGGTGATGGAGAGCCTCTCCCATAACATAGGATTTTTACCGTACAGATCCAATTGGCATACCCACCCTCAGAGCATAGAGAAGAGTAAACTGCAGTAACTAAGCAGGGATGAGCTTCAAGTTCTTATTACTTTTGCTCCTAAATTAATTTATCTAGTTATAAGTTTATAGAGTTTTAATAATTGCTCTGTTTACTACCAGCTCACGAAATTCCAAAACACTTAGCAATTGGCACTCAGAGCTGCGGTGAGCCAGCATTGGCACACCGCCACCAATATAATTCGAGAAAATATGAAAGAGACGGAAGACAGGACAAAGACATGAGAAGCAGAGCCTCGGAGTGGTAGGTCTGCGCAGCCAGTCCCGTTCTACTTCTTGAACACAAGTCTCACATACCAAGGACAAAGGACAGAGTCGCCACCTGATCTGTGTAACAGAGAAGGGTGGGCTCTCACCAGGCGGCCCGCGTCCTCACAGAAGAGTGGGATGTGCTTTAAGGGGTCAGATGGAGTCACAAAACTGCCGCCATCAGACTGTTTCTGATGGAGAGCAAGGCTGATTTTGTAGGTTTCAACCTCAACCACTAGTTGGGGAGACGGGGGTGGGCAAGCTCACGTTTTATCGACGAGCGGTTTGCGATGCTGAAGCCAGAGACGTTTCTCTTGTGGAACCACGGCAGATCCAAAGCCAGGTTCACTCCCTCTTGCATCTTGATCCGGGACACAGTGCCATTGCCACAGAAGGTTCCGATCTTGACCATCGTGCTGGCGTCGACGCGGCCACTGATACGGTGAGTGACTCCATCCGGGCAGTCCTCCAACGGCCCAATCTGCCTCAGGCGTGACAGGGAGAACTGCAGCTCGAGACTGATGTTCTTGCTCGCTTTGATGTCCCAGATGAAGGTTCTGTTGAGTGTGGGCAACACCGACGTGGAAGGCTGAAGATGAACCTCGCCAAAGGGACACTGGCCTGACACGCAGTCTGAAACACAGTCACAAAACGGTCTGGTCACAAATGCTACTGGGCCCCTCACTGCCCCACCTCTTCAGCCCCTGGAGTGCAGGGGTCCCCAACCTTTGGGATCTAACGCCTGATGGTCTGAGGTGGCGCTGATTTGGTAATAGTAGAAATATTCATGTTGTGTAGCAGAAAAAAACAAGACCCTGACACTGGGAAAGATTGAGGGCAGGAGGAGAAGGGGGTGGCAGAAGATGAGATGGTTGGATGGCATCACTGACTCAACAGACATGAGTTTGAGCAAATCTGGGGAGTTGGTAAAGGATAGGGAAGGATGCCAGCATGCAGCCTGGCACGCCGCTGTCCATGGGGTTGCAAAGAACCATACACAACTAAGCGACTGAACAACCACCAGCAGAAACCAACACAGCACTACAGAGCAATCATCCTCCAATTAAAAGCAAATAATTGTTTGAAAAAGGTAAAAAATAATTAAAATAAAGGCTACAAAAATAATAGGAGTAAAGTGAAAGTGAAGTCGCTCAGTTGTGTCCGACTCTTTGTGACCCTGTGGACTGCAGTCTCCTCCGTCCATGGGATTCTCCAGGCAAGAATACTGGAGTGGGTTGTCATTTCCTTCTCCAGGGGATCTTCCTGACCCAGGGATCAAACCCAGGTCTCCTGCATTGTAGGCAGACGCTTTACCGTCTGAGCCACCAGGGAAGACTGGTGTAAGAAGTAAGGTGCACAATAAATGTAATGCCCTTGAATCGTCCCCAAACCATCCCCCCCCGGCCCCCCCCCACCCCGCCCCGCACCTCCCATCTCCTGGCTACCTGAATGCTGCCTGCCAATCGCTCAGGAGTGTGTCCCTCTCTGGGGAAGTGCCTTGGCTGGAGGGAACTGCTTTGGGGCAGAAAAGCCTGAGAGATTTCCCTGCCCCCGACTCGCATCCCCGCAGAGGGTGGCAGCCCAGAGATCTTCAGTCGTGTCCGATTCTCTGTGACCCTATGAACCACAGCTCACCAGGCTCCCCTATGCATGGGATTCTCCAGACAAGAACACTGGAGTGGGTTGCCATTCCCTCCTCCAGGGGATCTTCCCGACCCAGGGATCGAACTTGCGTTTCCCGCATCAGCAGGTGCGTTATCACGGGGCCACAGGGGAAGCCCCAGTCACCACCAGCCTGACCCTCTGCCCCTTTTCACATGACCCAGCCCGGCAATTGCCACTCAAGCTCCAGTTCAGCCTGCTGCTAAAACCACAAGTATCCCTCACTTTACTCATTTTATCCTGTTTTCCTCACTTCTTCACGTTTCTTCCGACAGTAACTCTCCTTTTTTTTAAGAGGTTTTTTGTTTTTGGACCTTTTATTTTTTTTAAGTCTTTATTGAATTCGTTACAATATTGCTTCTGTTTCATGTTATGGTGTTGCTTCTGTTTCATGTTATGGTGTTTTTTTTTTTTTTTTTTTTTTTTGCTGAGAGGCATGTGGGACCTTAGCTCTCCGACCAAGGATCAAACCTGTACCCTCTGCACTGGAAGCGAAGCCTTAACCACTGGACCACTAGCAGACTCCCTCCCCCAGGGGAACTCTCTTGATACCGACTTAAAGACAAGAATCCCCATGTCAGGCTCTGCTTCCAGTGGACCAGACCAAAGTCACCTCCTAACTACACGTCTCCCCCACTTTTTGCAAGTTTGCTTTATACCACTTCACTTTTATGAAAGACTTACATTAGTACATGTTTCCACGAACCAAAATAAATCCAAAGAGAATTTTTACTTTTATGAAAAAAGGTGGAAAGCGTGAACAGCGTCTGGTGTTTATTTTGCAGGGAGCCATTAGAGGCAGTGCATACCTCAGGAGTGGGCATTGCTCTCTCTCCCTGGAATGAGACTCAGCCTCTCAGCAACAAGCCGTCACAGCTCTGTACTGTATCTGTGAGCATCTGTGCTTTATTTCAAATTACTTTGTGCTTCCATTAGCAAAATATGTCCTATGGTAATTGCTGCTTCGATTTACACCATTCCAGCTTGTGAAAAAAGTGTCATAGGAACTGCTTTTGAAGAGCAGGGGAAACCAGCATTGTTTTCCAGATTAAGTTAGTGAAGTCCAGCTTGTGGCTCCATTCTCAGCCCCCCAGAGGGGGGCCCTTTGCAGTGGGGCTTGTGCTTTGGGATGTTCTACCTCCTTGATCCGGAAAGTCATGATTTCATAATTTTTCAGGCATTGCGCCAAGCTTTACCCTTTAAAACTGGTTTTCCCATCAGTGCAGTCATGAGCAGATGGAGTATGCCCTGAGTGTACAAGCCCTTAATGGCTGGAACCCAGAGGCCAGGTCATCTTCTTGCCTCCTGGCTTTACTGCTGGTACGTTATCACCACTGCTGTTGAATCTTTTCCCCTAAGGCTAATGTCTAATCCTTTGATGTACTTTGTTTCCTAAACCTTTTTAAAACAAAGGGAGAATTTTCAGTGAGGTGGATTTAACTAGAATCTGTCTTACAGAGTAAGTGAGAAAGAGAAAAACAAATATCGTGTATTAACGCATATATATGGAATCTAAAAAAATGGTACTGATGAACCTATGTGCAGGACAGCAAATAGAGACGCCGTCAGAATAGAGAGGGAGGGACCGGAAGGCCTGACGTGCTGCAGTCCATGGGGTCGCAGAGAGTCAGACGCGACTGAGTGACTGAACAACGATAGAGACGCAGACACAGAGAATGGACTTGCGGGCATAGCGGGGGAAGGAGAAGGTGGATGAACTCAAAGAGGAGCACTGACAGACAGACGTTGTGCAAGACACATCGCTCGTGGGAAGCTGCTGTATAGCACAGGGGGCGCAGCTCGGTGCTCTGTGATGACCTAGAGGGGTGGGAGGGAGGCTCAAGAGGGAGGGGATATAAGTATACCTATGGCTGATTCACGCTGTTGCACGCAGAAACTAACATGGAAAAGCAATCATGCTCCAACTGAAAAGAAATTAAAAAGAAACAAAAGAAAACAAAGGGAGAAATGTTGTCTCAGGGAGGCAGTAAGGAAAAGCAGGCAGTGTGGCTTTTGTGGTCTCGAGCCCAGGGAATCTGAAAGGTGCAAAGCACTCTGGCCACTGTAATAATAATCTGCAAGTTTTTTATTGCTGCTCCGGGGGACTATGTGAAACTACTGCCAACTCGAAAAGGACTTATGGGAGAATTTCAGAGCTGTCAAGGACCTCTGAGGTCAGCACATCAAGCCTGTCACTTTTCGCAAAGAGCCCTGGGCTCTGGGTGGCTTGTGTGGCACTCACAGTGCACATGCTTCCAGGACCAAAGCCCAGACTGTTGTTTGTTGACTTGCAGTCTTGCCCGTCCCCTGCACTGCTCGAGTGATAAAGCAAGGTTAGACAACGAGGTGATGAATGCAGGTAAAATCAGGTTTTTTGTGTAGGTAAAGATAGTATCAACGTTTTGGAGCTCACAGAAACTCTACTGTTTGCATTCAGCCAGGGCTACCTTTCAGCTACACCTCCCATGTGGCTCGGAGTGGCTCCTACTGGCTTCCGTGTTCTTATGGGATCACTTAGCCCAACGAAGGCAACGATTTCTGACTTAATTCCATAACAAGTACCTGGAGCAAAAAAGCTCCGTCTCTCAGCCACAGCCCTGCCACCAGTCATGTGACCCTGCGGCTGTCAGGTTGTGTGGACATTTTTTAATGTGTTGCTAAGAGCTTAGTTTTCAGAATGGACACACAAGTTCAGTTCAGTTCAGTTCAGTGGCTCAGTCGTGTCCGACTCTTTGCAACCCCATGGACTGCAGCACGCCAGGCCTCCCTGTCCATCACCAACTCCCAGAGTCCACCCAAACTCATGTCCATTGAGTCTGTGATGCCATCCAGCCATCTCTTCCTCTGTTGTCCCCTTCTCCTCCTGCCCTCAATCTTTCTCAGCATCAGGGTCTTTTCAAATGAGTCAGCTTTTCGCATGAGGTGGCCAAAGTATTGGAGTTTCAGCTTCAACATCAGTCCTTCCAATGAACACCCAGGACTGATCTCCTTTAGGATGGACTGGTTGGATCTGCTTGCAGTCCAAGGGACTCTCAAGAGTCTTTTCCAACACCACAGTTCAAAAGCATCAATTCTTCGGTGCTCAGCTTTCTTCACCATCCAACTCTCACATCCATACATGACCACCGGAAAAACCATAGCTTTGACTAGATGGACCTTTGTTGGCAAAGTAATGTCTCTGCTTTTTAATATGCTATTTAGGTTGGTCATAACTTTCCTTCCAAGGAGTAAGCGTCTTTTAATTTCATGGCTGCTATCACCATCTGCAGTGATCTTGGAGGCTCCAAGTCTTCAGTTGCCCATCCAGTGTAAAAACGTTTACATAACTCAAATGATTCCTTATGCAGAGGATGGAGAAGCGTCATTTCTGTAGTGATTCACACCTCAGTTCCCCTGCACAGACTTCTACTTTCATTAGCTTTAATGAAGTCATTCGAGAAGGGATGACATTGTAAATCAGTTATATCTAATATAAAATAAAAGTTAAACTTCTTTTTTTAAAAAGAAGGGATGACAGCAGAGGGGCTAAACATTGAAACTTTTTCAGAATGTTTATTCAGAAAGGTTTTTAAAAACCAGAGGTAAGCAGAACACAACTTGATTCCAGTGTGTAGATTTATAATTCTAAAAATGTTATTTTCGTATCATTTTCAAAAACTACGAGCATGGGTTTTTATTATTCAGGAAACTGTGTGAGACGAGTCTCATGAGATGTGTCTTGTGAGATATGATTGTGGTATCTTTTTCCTTTTTGCAAGATGGCAGTCATTTTCTTGACTTAACTGATTATAGAAGTAATGCCTGCTTGTAAAAAAATGACAGTACAGAGGAACAGAAAGAAGACCATGGATGTCAGCTGTTCCCCTCCCCTACTCACTAAAGAAATGATATAAGGATAGCATTTTGGTGTTTAATCCTCCAGACTTGAGGCTCTGTATGATTCTGTGTATTTAATAAAGTGAAATTAAACTATACAAGGGCTTCCTTGTATAGTTTAGTGAGAAAGAATCTGCCTGTCAAGCAGGAGACACAGGTTCGATCCCTGGTTCGGGAAGATCCCCTGGAATAGGAAGTGGCAACCCACTCCAGTATTCTAGCCTGGAAAACCCCATGGACAGAGGAAACTGGCGGGCTACAGTCCATGGGGTCCAAAAAGAGTCAGATACAACCTAGGGACTAAAATAACAACTATGAAAACCATTCTCCTACTGAAAGCTGCACTGTTTTGCATGGAACAAAGCGACCAGGGGTATCTTTCCATGTCAAACATTAATACATAGATTTCCTTCATTCTTTAATAGCAATACACCATCCCTTTGAATTCTAAGTATATCAACAGTCTCCTCACCTATGTGAAAGCTTCACTGACATTTTAACTGTAATTTACTTAAACTCATAAATTAATTTTGGGGAGAAACGACACAAAAAATACTGAGATTTTCATCAGGTAACATGGGAACATCTCTCCATTTACTTACATCTTCTCTTTGGTCTTTCAGGAAAATTGTATATTTTGCTTCATATACATCCTATGTATTTATTAAGATTATCTCTAAGTACTAAAATAGAACTTTTGAATACTGCCGCCCAAAAGCATGCACAGTGGGAATCCTTATGTTGTTCCTTGTTTTACTGGTAATGCTTCTATGTCTGATGGTTAAATATACTTGTTATTTCTTTTTTTTTTGGCCACACTGTGCCGCAAGCGGAACTTCCCCTATCAGGGATCAAATCCATGCCTTCTGCAGTGGAAGCACGGAGTCTTAACCACAGGATCGCCAGGGAAGTCTCTGCTATTGGTTTTTGATGAATACAATTTATTGGATTAAGAAAACATTCCTCTGTTTCTGGTTTACTAAGAGTGTTTTGGGCTTCCCTGTTGGCTCAGCGGTAAGGAAGCCTGCAATGCCAAAGAGGCAGGTTTGATCCCGGGGTTGGGAAGATCCCCTTGGGGAGAGCATGGCACCCCACTCCAGTGTTCTTGCCTGGAGAATCCATGGACAGAGGGGCCTGGTAGGCTATAGTCCATAGCACTGCAAAGAGTCGGGCGTGACTGAAGTGACTGAGCATGCATGCCAGAGCATTTTACTAAAATCATTAAAAATCATCTATTAAGATGATCAAGTGTGGGCCTCCCTGGTGGTCCAGTGGTTAAGACTCCATCTGCCAATGCAGGGAACATGAGTTCGAACCTTGGTCTGGGAAGATTCCACATGCTACAAGGCAACTAACCCATCAGCCAAAACTACTGACCCCATGTGCCTACAGCCTGTGCTCTGCAACAAGACAAGACATTGCAATGAGAAGCCCGAACATCGCAATCAAGAGTGGCCCCCACACTCTGAAACTTGAGATAACCCATGCTCAGCAACGACGACCCAGCACAGCCAAAAATAAATAAACACAACTGAAAAAGAAAAAAAAATCAACTGCAGTTCTTCCCTTTCACATGCTCACATGCTGCAGTACACTGAGCTGACTGGCTAATGGTTAGAACTATCCTGTCTTCCAGCAAGTCCCCCTGCTCTTGTTGCTTTGGTCTTTCCATGCAATTTTTGGATCTGATATACTTCTATTTTACTTAGGATTTTGGGGGCAAAGCATATTCCTAAGAGATTAGTCTATTTTCTTTTTATGCAGTGGAAGAGTTTGACATCAGGGTTTTAAGGACCTTAGAAAATGAACTGTGAAATTTCACCTCTTTCAACGTTCTAGAATGGGGTTTAACAAACCACAGCTCATAGGCCCAATCCAGTCAAACATCTGTTCTTGTAAATAAACAAGGCATGTTCATTGCCCATTTGTTTACCTATTGTCTATGGCTGATTTTGTGCTATCATAGCGGAGCGGGGGAGTTGTAACAGACACCATCTGGCATAGAACGTCTAAGATATTTACTCCCTGGCCTTTTACAAAAAAAAGGTTTGTCAACCTTCCTCTGGAATTGTTTAAATATCACAGAAATTATCTGCTACCTGGAGTTTTATAGGACACTTCTGTGAAACCACCTCTGCCAAACCCAAACCCTTTCTCCTTCACATTGGACATTTTTTCCAGGCTCCTCCTTGATTATATATTTATTCACATATCCTCCCTTTCTTTGAGTCAATCTGGCCCGGTAAATTTTCCCTGGAAATCATTTTGTCATTCAGATTTTCACAATTATTGTCAGTCTCTTACAGTTTCAGCAATCTGCTTTCTATATGTCATTAAATCCATATGTATACATTCACTGTTACATATTTGCAATTTGTCTTTCTTCTTTCCTGAAGACTAGTCAGAGATTTGTCTATTTAATTGGCCTTTACAAAGAACCAGGTTTCGGCTTTGGTTATGGACACTTCTGTTTGGCTGCACTGGGTCTCCACTGCTGTGCGTTGAGTGGGGGCTACTCTCTAGCTGCACACAGGCTTCTCACTGCCGGGTCTTCTCTTGTTGTGGAGCGCGGGCTCAGCAGTTGTGGGACATGGGCTCAGTTGAACTAGAGATTGAACCTGTGTCCCTGCATTGGCAGGCGGCTTCTTAACCACTGGACCACCAGGCAAGTCCATAAACGTAATTTTTAAAACTGCTTTTAAGTACTTGAATTTCTCTTTTTATTTTTATGAATTCCTTCTTCTCAAGGTTTATTTTCTTCTTCTTCTTCCTTCATGATCTATTCCAATTCATCTATTTTCAGTTAAAGGTGAAGAAGTTTTCTGAGTATGACTTTGATTACATCAAAAGAGTGTTCTCCTTGTTGTTAATATATCTATTAGTTCCTCATTGGCATGCCACCTTAAAATAATTGGGAAAGTAGACCTTTAATTCTTTCTGCCTGATTAGTATTTCTTACGTCAATCTCCTATCCCAAACTCAACTTATCATTAATAATGCCAAGTATCTGTAGTTTATTGAATGCTGGTATGTCATACACCTCAATCCATTATTTTATTTCATCCCAAAAACATCCCTATTGGTTGGCACAATGACTCTCGTTTTACAGACTAGAAAACGAAATCGCAAAGCCGGTAGGTGACTTATATGAAGCCGTGCAATCAAGGCACATGATCAGTTGCCCTGGCACTTGAAGTCAAACCAGGTCCCTTGGCAAAGCTGCTGGTTTTTTCCCATTGTAACTAGTGGATCCACTGCCCCACTCTTAGCTCCTCAATCTTCCAATTCCTCTGTCCTCCAGCTCCCTTGACTTCCGCTCCTGCTCAGCCAGATGTTTTTAGCACATCAGACAGAGCATCACCCGAGGATCCACAGCTCTGCTATGAGACATTGTGGCATAGCAGCCACAGGCAGACACTCTGGACCCAGAATTCCCAAATACTTGGGGTTCCTATCTTGCTGAGACACACCAGCTGTGCCATCTTAGGCAAGTGACTTCCTTTGAGCACTTCTCTTAGGGCTGCTTTGAGGATTAAAAGAAAACAAACCAACCAACCCTGAAACCATGCAAAACGCTTAGGACTGTGACTGGCCACATACAAGCTAAAGAGAGTGCAGAATTTCAGAACAGGTCTCACCTCTCTAGCAGTAGAGGCTGGGTTAGCTTGGAAAGAAGAGACAGGGAGGCCAGAGTCCACGAGTATGTACTTACCAATGTTCTTTTGGATCTCAATAACGAAGTAATTATGTGGATCCTGGCAGCTAAAGGAAAAGACCTTTTTCTCTCCGGCTTTGATGGACAGAGTGGTTTCCCATCTTTTAGCCATGATGTAACAGAGTTTTGCTGGCAGAGCCTGGGTCCCAGGCTTCAGGAGGACTGTGATGCCGCTTCCACGTGGCAGATCAATCTCATAAGCTTCAGAAAGAAGGAAGAAAAATAATAGAATGAAGAGGATGAACTAGGGCTGCCTACCTGCTGCTGTCCCCTCAGCTGGTCCAGGAGGATGGTCTTCTGAACCCTTTTATTCCTTCCTCCAGGTCTGAGAAGCGGGGTGATACCAAATGACAGTACCATCCTTACCTGCAGAGAAGAACCCGACCACTGTGGGCTAGGCCCTGATGTTCATCTCTGATGTGGCTCATTCATTTCTTGAAAAATTAAAAGCACTACACCATGTTCTAGGTGTCCAGAGCAGTATGTGTTCAGATACCTCTATCTGTGCGATATTAAATAGAAACTGCCATATCTCTTCACAGTACAACTGTAGGTAAAAGTCCACACATAGAAACTGTCTTTCTGTAGAGACACATGTTTATCTGTAAAAAGCTGCTGTCCACTGCCCAGGATGCCTCATATGCCCTGTGCACACATATACGCAGTAGTGGAGGCTGGGCAAACTTGCGGAAATTAGATATAAACATATTGATCGATGAACTTGGCAAGTCAGAGCCAAACACTGCTCAGACCTCAGACTGGCGCTCAGCAAAATTATGTGAGCAAACTGTATCAAGCAAGACAGACGGGGGTTGGTTACTAAACAGAGAGGTGGGTGCATCCGGGTCAGGATGAACCAGTCCCATCTCCTTCCCATTCCCTCTGCTTGAGGGATTTTTAGGTCCTCCGAGGCCAAAAGGAAGAGCTGTTTTTCTCCTGAGTGATCCCTGTTCCTTCCTGGACTTGGGTGCTGACTGTGGTCTCTGGGTGGCTGCTGGGCTGGGTACAGAGAATGGAAGGACAGTCTTCTGGAGGAGGGAACCATGGGGCTCGTCAGTCCTCTGCCCCACCATGTTTGGCACAAACAGCCTCTTGGCACCTTGTTCACACGCACAAGAGGTGCTCCATAACCGTTTAGCCAGTGAACAGCAGTTTAACCAAAAGCTTTACCTTCCCCTTTCCTTTCTAAAATTTTTAGAATCAAATTTATTGAGACATAATTTACAGACACTAAGAAAGACCTAAAAGACTTGTGACAAATGTGTATACGTGTGTATGCCACCGCGATTAAGATATAAAAATGTCCATCATCCACAGAAGCTCCCTCGGTGCACTTAGCCACTGACCTCCACTCCTGGCCCCAGGAAACTATCAATTAGTTTTGCCTGACCTAGACTTTCCCGCAAAACAGCAGCTGGCTGCTTTTGCTCAGCATATCTGAGGGTCACCCACGTTACTGCATGGATTTGCAGTTTGTTTCTTTTCATTGCTGCATAGTATTCCACTGTCTGGACAGACTGCAGTCTGTTCATCTGGGCACCCATTCAGTGACAATGGAGTTCTTTCCAGTTTTTGACCAACCATGTGACTTCATTTTCCCAGAGCTGCAAGCCTGCTCAAGAGCTGTGCTCACTTCTCCCACTCAGGGCCCATGTGTTCCCACCTCCCAGTTGCTGTGTACTATCAAACATCTGGATTTTTGTCAACCTTCTCTGAACCCCCTCCCCCTCATTCACTCTATGCCAGGCTCACCTGCCAGCAGCTCTTTATACGGGGGGTGGAAACCAATCTCTCAATCTGAGATAATGAAACAGAGCAGGACCATACAGTCCTTGTGCCACACCGCCCCCGCACACCATGGCCTCTGCCTGCCTTTTGCCTTTAGTCAAACTTGAGTCAAAGAATAAGTTTCATCAGAGAAGTGAGAAATGCTGAAACCAAGGAAAACAGTCAAAGGAGACTAAATATTAATGTAGTCGTTAAGCACAGCCAAGAACCTTTAGTCCTTTCTCAAGGGCTGTCGATAATATTCTGAGTGTATCCTGGGAGCTGTCTTATAGATACCAAAGCACCAGGTGGAGAAGTTAACTACACGCTGACCAGACTGTACCCAGGACTTGAGCTGCCACAATTCTGAGAACTGACTGCAAAGAAATGGGAACCAGTGCAACCCGCAACTGAAGGTTAGCTGTACATACAACAACCAAGATGATGCTGGGCGGACCACTGACGACCAATCTGAAGCTGTCAGAGATGACTGTGCTGTTTCTGCATGTGGCCCCCCACCCCCGACTCTGTCTATAAATGCTCTCACCCCCTGCTTGTTGGCTGGCGGGGGTTGGCCTTTGCACAGATGTCTGCCACCCTCCCCCTACAGTTGCTGCCACCTGAAATAAAACAAACTTTCCTTTCCACCAACCTGGCCTGTTTATTGCCTTTTGAGCAGCAAGCAGCTGGACTCCCCGCCACCACCCCCCAATCCGTTCGGTAACAATAATGAACTGCAAATACTTCCTCGAGGTTATGAGGGAAGAACTTTACCCTCTGGGCCTCTGTTCCTTCCTTTGTAAAATGAGGAGGTTGGGCTAGACTAGCTCTACCTTCCCAGGCAGCGCATCTATGATCAGTATCCAAGGAAACAAGAAGCGATTTTGCCAATGTAAGCTTTCCCAACTACCGCCCAGCCTGACACCTGTCTTGGGCACAGCTGGCTTCGCTACTTTGTTTCCAAGGGGGCTCAGGTTTTGCATATTTTGGAGCAGGGCTTCTCATCCCTCTACCCTCAGCTCCCATCCGCCTCCACCTTGGTCACTGAGCACGGGCTACCTTTGCCCTTTTTCCTGAACACAAGCCTCTTTGCTACCTCAGGGCCTTTGCATGTGCTGGTCCTGGTCTTCATAACGCTCCTTCTCTAGCAAAAGCTGGTTCTTTTTTGTTTTGGGGGTCTCAGCTCAAAGATCACCTCCTCAGAGCTGTCTGTGACCATTACCCAAAGTGTTCACCCCACCCCAACCCAGCTGTCCTGCCCCTGCTGTTTATTCATCCTCTGAGAGGACCCATGTTACTCATTCCCACCTCCCGAGACCAGAACGCGAGCCGCTGCCTCCCAGAGGGCAGCAGGAGCTTGCCTGTCTTCCTCAGTGACAGCCTTGGGACCCAAACAGTGCCTGCTGGGTGCCCTCACGGAGGAGAATTGACGACCCGCCTGACAGCACCGCATAAAATCTCCACATCCTTGTCTTTGCGCCGTTTAGTTTCTCATAGACTTACCACCATTTCTGTGCTTCAGTTTGGGCTATAAATCTTAGTGGGACTCTTTAGTTCCGTGTAAATCAGGGACTCTGAGCTTTATGATTAATAGCTTCAGAAAAAGAAAACATCCTCTGAGGCAGAAGTTTCTTTACTTACTGCTTCATCTTCAAGCAGCATGGCCTTTGAGAATCTTCTGAGAGAGGGGGGAAGGTCCAGGGGTTCTTTAAGACAATAGATTAAAAATGGGTCCAGGGACGTGCCTGGTGGTCCAGTGGCTAGGGCTCCATGCTCCCAACGCAGGGGGTCTGGGTTCAATCCCTGGTTGGGGAGCTAGATCCCACAAACCACAATGAAGATCTGGTACAGCCAAATAAATAAAAATTTTTTAAAAGAAATATTTTAAAAATGAGACCAGATGCATGATCAGAAACCCAGTGGGCAGATGTATATCTGAACTGAATACATAAACCCTTGCCTTCTTTTTCTGTAATCACAAAAAAAGGTTTCACCTTTTTTGTACAAAAAAAAGAATTCTTGGAGCACCCAGTCTTTGTGGTCCCCAACCCTGGGCCTCCAGGGGGGCTAACTCATTGTCCAGTGAAGCTGCGATTTGTCTCAAGGCTGCAGTCTGGCTGGCTAGGTTACCAATTTCTTTCTCATTTCTCCTCTTTGGTAAAAATATTCAAAAATTCTTGACTCTTACAATTACTGTTTTTGTTTTTTTTTTTTTTTTTACCATGCCTTGAAGCTTGTGGGATCTCAGTTCCCTGACCAGGGATTGAATTTGGGGCCCCCTGCAGTGGAAGGGCAGTGTCCTAACCACTGGACCTCCAGGGAATTCCTGATTACTGCTACTTTAATTGACTGTTAGACCCTAAGCAGATCAGTGGTTCCCTAAGATTGGAGGTGGAAGGAGGGGATGGAAACAAAGAGGGCAGAGGAGACAGTGTAGGATGAATTAACCGTTCTGTATCTTGACCATGATGGTGATTATAGGCAGCACACAAATGCCAAAAGTCATCAAACCGGGCACTTGAAACTGGTAAAGTTTATTATGTGTAAGCTATGCCTTAATAAATTTAAGAAAAAAAAAGAGGGGAAACGTGTTAGAAAGACTGTGTTTCTGCACAAAGTAGGCACTTAATAAATGAAAAGAAGAATAATCATGACCACAGTTAAAATATGGTTTAATAATAGTTTGAGGTGGGCTGAGTTTCTCCCAAGGTAAGTGTAATAATTTCATATAGCTTTAAATTAAATCTTGAGAAGAAAAGGCTGATCTCACTGACATTTCTCTACTCAAATCCTCTCTCCTGCTTTTTAGCAGTACCCCAAATAACTCTGCGCATATGACTATCTACCTCATTATCAATGACAGCCAAAAAAAAATGTATGAGCTCTTTCAGAAGTTCACTGTTTTTTCTTTTAAATTCTTTGAAGTCACCTATTCATTCCAACATTTTCTAGAGTCACATGACAAAGGTCCATCTAGTCAAAGCTATGGTTTTTCCAGTGGTCATGTACAGATGTGAGAGTTGGACCATAAAGAAGGCTGAGTGCCAAGGAATAGATGCTTTCGAACTGTGGTGTTGGAGAAGACCTTTGAGAGTCCCTTGGACTGCAAGGAGATCCAACCAGTCAATCCTAAAGGAAATCAACCCTGAATATTCACTGGAAGGACTGATGCTGAAGCTGAAGCTCCAATACTTTGGCCACCTGATGCAAAGAACTGACTCATCGGAAAAAACCCTGACGCTGGGAAAGATTGAGGGCAGGAGAGGAAGAGGGCGACAGAGGACGAGATGGTTGGATGGCATCACCGACTCAATGGACATGAGTCTGAGCAAGCTCCGGGAGATGGTGAAAGACAGGGAGGCTTGTCGTGCTGAATCCACGGAGTGGCAAGGAGTTGGATATGATTGAGTGACTGAACAACAACAGCTACGTTCTAGGGACCATCCTCGGTGCGAATGATTTAATAGAAGCAGCCAGAGTCCGTGTCCCCTGGGGGTTAGTAGTCTAGACTAAATGATCTGTGAAGGTCTTTAAAAATGATAAAGTTCTAAATCAGAATAGGGCCTTTGTGGGACCTGGGAGTCTGAACTGGAAACTTTGTCTCTTTTTTTAAACCCCAACAGTAGGAGGTAGGGATTCCCTTTCATTTACTTTTTCTCCAGATGGAAAGCCAAATGTCCCAATGCTAATGACTGAATATGCCAGTTCTTCCTTAATGAACTGCTGATGCAACTTCTGTTGTTGCTTTATTTTGGGGTCTAAATAACCCAGATTTTCATCCAAACTCATTTTGGAAATAAAGCAGATGGAGCCTTGTTAGATGAGTTAAATGACTCACTTGGGTGGACTTTTAACATCTAACCATGTTTCTTTGCCCTGACTTTGAGATGAACAACCTGGAATGCTCTACGGTCAGGCCCTAGTTCATCTCTCTCCTTCAGTGCCCCAGACCAGAGGATCCCCATGGTCCAGAGTCCAGTTCAGTTCAGTTCAGTCGTGTCCAACTCTTTGCGACCCCACAGACCGCAGCATGCCATGCTTCCCTGTCCATCACCAATTCCCGGAGCTTACTCAAACTCATGTCCATCAAGTCAGTGATGCCATCCAACCACGGGTCGGAGCCCAGGCAACACTGAAGGCCTCACCTGCCTTTGCAGAAGGAGGGATCTCTTATTATATCTGCTTTCGTGTAGCCAAGGCCACATTCTCACCGGACTGTCATTTTCGACGGCTCCGCCCCCTCCTCATCCTCAGTGATTAACATACCAGCTGGAGGGGGACAGCCAGAGGGAGGAGATAACGATTCAAGCATGTATATACTTCAAACCTAGACCCTCTTTACCCAGCCCCTCACCAATACTAACCCCTTGCGTGTTGCGCTCAATCGCTCAGCCGTGTCCAACTCTTTGCCACCCTTTGGACTGTAGCCCGACAGATTCCTCTGTCCATGGCATTTTTAACGGCAACCCATTCCAGTACTCTTGCCTGGAGAATGCCATAGACAGAGGAGCCAAGCAGGCTACAGTCCATGGGATTCAAAGAGTCGGACAGGACTGTGCAGCTAACTTCCAATTTTCACTTTTATTTCACTATCATAAAAGTAGCAGAGAGACCCCACCCCCTGCCCCCGGCTTGAGTAAAATAACTTATAACTCATTTATCACAAATGCTTGGAGTTTGAGAAGGACACCTTGCTTACACATCTTCCCTCTTGCCCACTCCCCACCATTTGTCACTCCTTGAAAATTTCAACCCTGTAGAAGCAGTCTCAACCTCCTACCACGACCCCCAGCCAAGCCCCACCAGTCACGCTGGCACATCTGAGTGCTCGATAAATGCTCTGTGACTTAAAGAAAATAGGTAGGCGTCTTCTTCTTCAGCATCTCTTTCTTCTGTCTCCCCAGGAACTTGGTATTTCGTTGGTCTGGTTATTTTTAAAGATCTATTACCCAAGTTCACCGGAACCCAGACAAAGCTCCAGATTCCAGTGTGATTTCGAGAGCTCACGGGGCTGAAAGAAATCCAAGGCGACCCTTACGTTAGCAGCGCGTGGGCTGCCGGCTGGAGAGCTTGCAGGCACCACACGTGGGCACGTGAGTCACAGCTCTCATCCTCAGCTCCCCTGCCTTCTGACCTCTCCTTATTAGGATGCCTTGCGGAGTTTCTGCCTCACCAGCAGCTCCTCGGGCGGGAATTTCCAATTGTTTTAATCACCACCATTCATTATTCACCATTCATTAGTCACCTATCACAGGATATTATACAGATGCCCCTGTTACTCCTTCTCCCTGCCAGCCTCCGTCTTTGTAAGGAAGGCAGATGCAAGGAAGGGGATTCACCAGGGAAACACCAGGAAGTTATCTGTTCCCAGATGTGGCCAGTACAGGTTAAAAGACTGCCAAATGTGATTTACAGTTTCTTAGATGGGTCAGAATCTGCTGCCTCTGGGTGTGGTTTCCTGGGAGACTGCTCTCATCCACTCGCTCTGTCCAACGAAGATGAACAGAACGGCTCCCGGCCAGGAGACACATACAAAGACCCATGGGACAAATGCCCAGGCTGGGAACTGGGACACAGGAGCCAGGCGGTACGACTGTGAATCAGCGTGACTGATCAGTTGCAGCCCACATGGGAGTCAGATTCCCAGGCAAGCCCACGAGGAGATAATCGCTTCTGGGGAAACAGCCCTGTCCTCTTTCGGGAAGACATCCCACTGCAGACCCACATCCTTCTCTCAGTGAGTGCACGGGGCTGATGGCTGGAGTTTGCTCCCCCACAGAGCAGACCCATGTTTTGCTGGCTGAGCATCAAATAAAGTGATGATTTGATTTTAGGGGCCAGGTTTGCAAAATTCAGCTTGTTAGACTATAGACACTCACAGCACAAGAGGCAGAGGAAGCGACACCAGCAGAAGGCACGTGGTTCACCCTCCCACCCCACACCCACCCCACAGGTCACACCATTCCCACGACTCCTCCCGCCTCTACCCCTCAGGGCCGCAGTCCCCAACCTTTTTCCACACGGGGGACCAGCCTCGTGGAAGACAATTTTCCTACGGCTGGGGGTGAGGGGAGGGGGATGGTTTGGGGATACTTTCGGTGCGTTACGCTTATTGTGCACTTTATTTCTATTATTATTACATCAGCTCCCCCTCGGGTCATCAGGCGTTAGATACTGGAGGTTGAGGACCCCTGCTTTATGGGAGGCAATTGCTGAATTCACAGAACTGAGTGTACGTTTGCCTGTCTGTCTGCCCCATGTGACCCCACCGGATAGTGAGCAACTTGAGGGCACCAAGGAAGGTCAAGGTACTCTGAAGATGCTGAGGTCAGCTATGAACTGTCTCGGGGCGGTCAAGGAAGACTTCACAGAGCAGACTCAAGAGCGGAGTTGAGAAAAATGAGTAAGGAGTTTGCCTGCAGAGAAATGGGTGTCAGGAAGGACAGGTGGAGGGAAAGGCAGGTGCAGCATCACAGGTGTGAAGAAGACCTTCCTTGTAGCCACTCCAGGGACTCTGGTTTGCCAAGAGAGTGGGTCGAGGAGGCTGGAGACAGAGGCAGGGGCCAGGCTGGGAAGGGCTTGGTTGCTGCCATGGAGTTCGGGCTTCACCCAGTCACCCAGTGGGACCAGGATACCTTGGCAGCTGTGTGTCGTGGTGAAAAGCTTGGATGCTAGAATCTGACTGCCTGGGATCAATTCCTGGCTTGGTACCACTTACCAGTGCGTCCCGCTAGACAAACTCCTTATCTTCTCTGTGTCTTACTTTTCCTCCCTGCAAAGGGGCGTAATAATGGAATAGTTGTAAGGACTAAATGAGAAAGTACCTGTGAATTGCTTAGAACGGTGCCAGGAAGTCAATCAATGATATTATTGTTGATATTAGTAATGATAGATAGCACATTATAACTACTGGGGCAGGACTCGTGGGGTGTTGTTGAGGGTGTGAAGTAGAGAAACAACTGTTGCAGCAGCTTGGCTCTCAATCTAGAGCCCAGAGTCCTGGCTGGGCTGGGCTGGGAGAGGGCAGAGCAGGTAAGGTGCCTAGGGGCAAACCATCACACTCGGGGTTGTGCAAGGGTGAATGCTTCCTTACATTTTCCACACCTCCCCTGCCCTGGCCTAGCCCTGCCCAGCTATTATTAAGGTCCTTCCACGTGCGATGATTCACTCGAATTCAGCATCCCTTTGAGGCTCAGAGAAGTGACCTCATGTCCCTGTCTGCTGAGCTCAGGAGGCAACTGGGAGATTCTGGTTTGACCTCTGTACACCTGCCCTCCCCACTCCCCAGGGTACCACATTGAGCTGTCCCCCCGGAAGTTGCCAAAGCTGGTGGAATCAACCAGCAGGAGGGGAGGAAGACTTGTGATCAAGTTCATGTAATCGTTGGCAGACACCAAGGGCCTGAGCATGGGTACCAACATAACCCATCAGAAGAGGGCCTGTTTTGGGAGCAAGTGCCAGACTCTCACACCACCGAAGTTGAAGTGTTATTAATCCAGTGGACCTGGGGCTGCACGGCCTGCAGGCTGTGGAGGAAAAACTGGTGTAGCCACCCTAAATCTCTTTGGCACGGCCTTGGCCAGGTCTGTTCACAGACTGGCAAACCAAGGGAAAGTCTCACCGACGGCAGAAAGACCAGCCATCTTCTGGCCTGGAAATAGTTAATTTCCCACATTCACAAAAGGACCACAAGGCAAATTGCTGTTTCACAAACTAACCAGTCTTTCTTGGATGGGAAGCCTTTGGAGTCTAGATACCAGGCCAGCGTTCAGAATGACACTGAGTACTTAATACGCGCAGGCTCTGTGCTTGCACTTGATAAAATGCCCACAGCCACCCCACGGAGCAGGTTCTAACATTAACCTGCACTTTAAAGATGACAAAGCCGAGGCTCAGAGAGGTCAAGGAACTTGCCCAGGCACATGTGATTAGTAAGAGGCAGGGCCAGGTTGCAGCCTGAGCAGCCTGACATCGGAGCCCACCACAGGAACACTGGCTCACGGCAGACCCAGCTCTGCCCAGAGAATTCCACACATGGCCAGCCAGGAGCCTGGGGATGGGAACAGTCTCCTCTCCCCAAGAGTCAAGCGAAACTGAATGAAACGTTTTTCAGTGGGCTGGCTTGCTAAAGACTCTTCAGGCTATCAAAAGGGACAGGCATTTGTTTAAAATAGTTAAACAGGCACTTTGTTTCAAAATCATTTGCAAATGTGGTTCTGAATTTAAACTGAAGGTTGATAGTTCCCCGGAATTCAAAACGTTTGGGGTGTGGTTCTTCTGTGTGATTTTTTTTTTTTTTTTGGGGCAGTGACTCTGGACAGGACCTGAGAAAAGGGAACCTGGCGTGTTGAGACTTGGGTGGCTTTGTGAGGCTTGCCCAGGGGCTGTGGGCATGGGAGGCAAGTGGCTGAGTTGGTGGCAGACAAAAAGCAGCCATCATTCTGGAACGAAGCACTGGGTGTACAGGGCTAGTGCCAGGTCTTGGAAGAAAAGCATCTCTAGAAACCCGGGCTGGAGAGGCTCACTTCTGAAGGCCACTGTCAGTGGGACTCATGCGTGAAATCACACCTATGTTTAAGGAGAATTCCCCAAACCCTCTCTACCGAATCTTCTTCCTCTCTACTTGGCCTTCAAATCTCAACCCAGACCTCTGGTTAGCTGGGGAGGATATACCTTCTCCTGGTAGGAGACTCCCACCTGTCCTTCCAGGTATCAGAGCTGTCAAGCTGCTCCCTCGTCCGCTGGTTTGGAAACCAGGTGGGGCCTGATTGAGAAGGCACAACCCCCCCCATCCCAACCCTGTCCCCCTGGCCACTCCACCCACCTTATTCCCTGGGTTGGTGTGGGAAAACCAGCCTCTTACAGTACAAGGCAAATCTTTTTCTCTTTCTTGGGAGTTAAAAAGAAGTGCCCACACACACAGCATCCCCACAAAGAAGCTGAGTGGGTCCTCCCAGGTGGCTCAGCAGTAAAGAATCTGCCTGTAACGCAGGAGATACGGGATCGATCCCTGGGTTGGGAAGATCCCCTGGAGAAGGCAATGGCAACACACGCCAGTATTCTTGCCTGAAAAATCCCATGGACAGAGGAGCCTGACGGGCTACAGTCCACGGGGGTCGCAGAGTCAGACACAAATGAGTGGCTGAGCACACACGTGGTGGTCGGGCCGGGGTTGAGGAATGCTTCGGGCTATTGTTGGAAGTCTGGAGGGACGGCAGGCCATAGGACTGGGCCTCATTTCAGCCCCCAAAAGCAACTGAAGAACTTGCCAGCCATTCTGACAGGGACAGAGTGAAGGGACAAAACAGGTCATTAAATAGTTACTCCCACTAGGGGATTATAAGTAGGAAAAATATGGAGACCCCTGTGAGTTAATGATGACTCAAGAGAGTTGGTTTGCTTAACCACAAAACCAAGCAGGCTTGCTTGGCAGCAGAACCATACAGCAGAAGGATAAGACGTGCCCCCAAACAATGAAACAATGGCACCATGGAGCCCCACATTCTGCCCAGTGAGCTCAGTTAGGACACGCTCTCTGCACAGGCACACAAAAACAATCTGTGGACCTAGCTTGACCATGTAGGGACAAGAAAACTCCCCTGCTCAACTTGCAGGAGGAGCTGATGATGGAAGCATAACGTCTGCTCAAGAAAGAAAAAGAAGTTCTTTCCCCCCTCCCCACTTTTCCTTTGATTATTAAAAACTGTAGCCCAGTAAGTTCTCAGGGCACGGCATTTCTCGCCCATCCCCCTTGTAAACCTCACATCCTGTTCTAACAAATCACTTCTTATCTATCACTTTTTGTGCCTCTCTGGTGGCTCAGATGGGTCAAGAATCTGCCTACAATGCAAGAGACCGGGGTTTGATCCCTAGGTTGGGAAGATCTCCTGGAGAAGGAGGGTTACAGTCCGTAGAGTCGCAAAGAATCGGACATGACTGAGCGCCTAACACTTTCACTCATCTATCACTTCGCTCTCCCCGAATTCTTCTCTGCGATGAGACATAAAGGACTATGGGACCAGAGCTCTCTGGAGCTCCTGGAAACGACACACTCGATTTCAATGCCAGCACAGGAGCTTCCCAGACTCCTTAAAGAACAGAGCCACACTTTAAATCCATACACTAAACACTGCAATCATCAGTCAACACACCAGGAAGGACTGGACATCAACCACAGTTATAAACAAAGGGCCTGGGGGTGACCAAGTGCAACCTCACACCAGGGTAGAGCTGGGACCCAGACCTGCCCTGGGTGGGGCGGGGGCAGGGGTCAGGGCAATGAAGAAGCCGCAGGAGGAGGGCCAGGGCACGTACAAGAGATGTGGAAGGCCCAAAGACAACTGGTGCTGCGGCTGTTTTGTTTTTTGACAGATCCTGCCTCGGGTTCATTTGTACAAACAGCAGAGGAGGACACCAGCCCCATGCAGACAGCGGAGCATAGGGGTCACACCCGCCCTCCTGTCCTCACACTGGCCTCTGTGCTGTGCTATGTCGCTGTAGTCGTGCCCGACTCTTTGGGACCCCATGGGCTGTGGCCCGCCAGGCTCCTTCCTCTGTCCATGGGATTCTCTGGGCAAGCATACTGGAGTGGGTTGCCATTTCCTTCTCCAGGCCTCTACTCTGGAGCCTTTGTAGGTGTCTGGGCACCTTTGGGAACCAGAGTAGGAGCCGCAGCTGCCAGTGACTGGGCGTTGGTGTGAGCCTTGGCCCGGGACTTTGGCCGGCAGAGCCTGAGACTCTTGGCAATGTGGGCACAAGCATGTTTCCTGGGCTAGGGGTGAACAATGCAGGTAGGCTGACTAAGTGTGCAGCAGCCCGTTTGGGATCTTGGACTTGACCTCCCTGGACTCCGTGAGAGCCTCCGCAGACTCAGCACATGCACTCCTGGCCTTGGCACTGTGGGCCAGCATCTTCTTCAGGCCCTTCTTCCGTGCTTCTTGGCCAAGTGCATGTTACTCAGGGAGCTGGGGTCCACCCCCTTAAGAGATTCATATCATTGTGATCGGGGTTGCTTGACGCCGTTTCTGTGCCCTTTTCAGGACTGGTTGTGGGTGGTGCAGTTCTTAGACTTAGCCACATCTGCACCGGGGCCCACAGATCCCAAAGCATCTGGGACTGGAAGGGCGGTGCTGCCATTGTAAGAAGGCTGACTGTGGCCATGTGCCTCCAGGGAATGGTGAGCTCGGTCCAGGCCAGGTGCTGGCATACAGAGATGCCCAAGGCTGGGCCCAGCCTGTGGAGTCACATCCACAGACTTCAGAGCTGAAAGGACATCATGTTCCCACCTGCTCAGTGAAAGAGACCCACGGTTCCCATTAAAAACTAGTTTACTCTTTTCATATCTCTTAGAACAATCATGGAGACAATAAAACAAACTTCAAACAGCAATATTAAAAGGAACCTTGTGCATTCTCAGTCAATCCGACTTGTTGAATCGTTTAGCAAAACAGAGGACCGTTGTGTCCACGCATTCATGTCCTCCTCTTAAATCCTGAATTCCTTAGGAGAGAAGTTTATATGCAGTGATGCATGTACATTTTCTAAAGTAGATGATTCTCCAATGCAGATACTAACGATAGGCTGTTTCCAGGGCTTGTGCTTTGAATTATTTAAGTGGAGATGGGTTTGCAGGGAGCCATCTAAATCCTTCTGTCGTGTCTTTCCCTCTTATGATCAAAGACACACACCGTATCGAAGATGCATCTTAGAGACACATAACTAGGCAGTGAGCTCTGTTTGGATATTGTACAAGCTCCGTCTTGTCCGACTCTGTGACCTCATGGACTGCAGCCCACCAGGCTGCTCTGTCCATGGGATTCTCCAGGTAAGGATACTGGAGTGGGTTGCCATGCCCTTCTCTAGGCAATCTTCTTGACCCAGGGATCAAAGCCCAGGTCTCCTGGGTTCTTTACCATGGATTCTCTACCACTGAGCCACCAGGAAAGTGTTTGGACCACAGTCTGGAGTAAACAAACACATCTATGTGTAGACCCCTCTGAGACCGTGGCCATTTTAAGGCTTCTTGCCACCCTAAGACCTGAGCTTTAACATTTAACTCCAGACTGAATGGAACTGTACAGAGTGGAAGAATGATTTCAAAGAGTTTACACAAGGAGAGAAAGCTGCATAGTAAGAGACTTTGCACTCGGTAATTGCGGAATTAAACAAACATACTGAGTTTATGACCACTGTACATAATTCACGATGATATGCTAAAGTGCCACAGGGCCAGTGTAAATCACATTAACATCTTATGAAATATTAAAAATAATCATTTTGTCAGACCTTGAGGTGTTAGTCACGACGACCTTAAAAGTCACTGAGGTTCACAAGGACAGATGGGGAAGAATCAAAGGAGCACAGTTAAAAAAAAAAAAACAAAAAACATCTGGGGACTTCCCTAGTGGTCCAGTGGTTAAGAGTCTTCCCCTGCAGGGGGTGAGTGTTCAATCTCCGGTGGGGGGTTCCCACATGACGCGTGGTGTGGCCAAAAAAACAGAACACAAACCCATCTGTGTGTGTGCTCAGGGATGCCAGCAGGAGGAGGGGCCTTTCCCTGCCCTGCCATGCAGAAGTTCAGAAGTTACTGAAATTCCCATTTCTTTCGTGTTCCCTGGAGCCCTTTGCCAGTGGTCTCACCTTTGCCATCAGAGACCAGTTGTTTTAGTTGCTCTGATGAAAAGCTAGCAGGGAGATGGTTAAACAAGAATCCACACACACCAGGTCTATCTGTTTCTTAACTGCAGAGACGCAACCTCTTGATCAGCTGCGGGACAGGACTGGAGAGCGTGGGTGTATCATATTCCAGGGGCCAGGGCTGCAGCCAACTTGGAAAACATCCTTTTGTCTAAACCTCTTGTTTTAGGGACTGGGGGGGTTAGTACCTTTTGTTGTTGCTGTTTCCAGCGATTTTCTTAGTAAATTTTTTTTCCTTCCAGTTTTATTGAGAAATCATTGAAAAACAGCACTGTGTGAGTTTAAGGTGTACAGCATAATGATTTGACTTATATACATCATGAAATGATCACCACAGTTACTGTAGTCACTACCGTTTCCAGCAGTCTTAAAGGCAAGGGGAGAGGGACGGAAGATCCACCCACGTAGCCTGACTTGGAGAATAAGTCTTTGAACAAAGCTCCCTCAAATGAACATGGGTCAGGTCAACACAGTTGCCTCCTGTGGCAAACCAGGTAGCCCGAGGTAAAGCAGGTCAGCAGAGGAAGGCTACACACTCCAGGAACTCTTTGGGGCCAGACGGACACAAGCTTTCCTCATCAAGAGGGGCCAGGACAGCCCCTGGGATGGGGAGTGCCATTACAGAAGGTCCTATGTCAACGAGGACAGTCATTACGGAAGGTGTTTGTCCGCGAGGATGGCTGTTATGAAAGGTATTGATACGGGAGGTGTCAAATCAACAAGAATGGACATGTTAGGGGTTCAGCCATCGTGGATGAGATGGTATCAACAAGGATAGTCATTATGGAGGGTGTCACACCAACTAGGGGGGCCGTGTTGCACCTGGACTGTGGTGTGGGTCTAGCTAATCATCTTAAGGTAATTGTGCCGTCCATTCAGGGAGGTAAAAAACTGAGGGGAGGGACAAAGAGTGCCAAGATGGGGGTTTGGAGGAGCCTGGATCCCAAGCACATAGGCTGGCAAGTGGAAGAACGAGCAGATGGTTATTCCTGGAAGGGGGAGAGGCTGTGGCTCAGAGCACTTTCCCCTTCATGACCCGTATTCTTTCTTCACAGCGGAGTTGGTCGTGCTGCTAAGTGCTATTGCCAAGAAAGGAAGAGGACGATGGGAACAAGACTCAGTGAGGAAGTCCCACAGAAATGAGGCCTTTAATCATCATTCAAACTACATTCTGCCTTGCTCCTGTAGCTGGTCTCCAATCAGAAGTCATACACTGAAGGATTATTCTTCATGACATTCAGTTAGAGGATCACTTACTAAACTGTCTTTTCAGAGGTGGTGAGAGAACACTTTTAAAATATCAAGACAACACTGGGGATTACTGCTGGCGAATGACAGTGCCATACTTCTGCTCCAGGGCCTGTCTTAGGGTTTTGCTGTGGCGCCCGCAGGCCTCAGGCATCAGAGCACCTGCCTCCTCCTCCTCCCTTCGCTCCTAAAGAAGGTTCGCCACAAGTACATCTTTTGCTGTACTTATCACACTGAGCCTCAAACTCAAATGCTTTCAGGGCTCTAGCAGATAATGTAAATGAGAAAAGCCAGCATAGTAGGGAGGCTTTGTGTTCAGTCGGAGGGGACACGCTCTACTAAGCACCTTGTAATTCAGCTTTTTCCAAAACACATCAAGCAGACCTGGCCAAGGCCCCCAGGCCACCTGTCGTAGCTCCTGGTTTACATGTGTGAATCCCTTCTGGAAGGTGAGCCCCCAGAGAGCAAGGGATTAGGATTCTCTACCTCTGAGTATCCAGTACAATGGGCCTCCAACATCTGTGGAATGAATGGAATCTGTTACCAAATGACCTAGGACTAGGCCAGGTCTTTAAAAGACATTCTAGGCAAAAATCAAATTCTCTAGTTCTGCTCAATGCTAGGACTTAAAAGTGGTTAGGAGGTGGGAAAAGCAGCAAATCGCTCTTCAAAAACAGTTGCTCTGGGTGGAGAAATCAGTTTTGGTCATTAGTTCCCTGATTCCTAGTGGTTTAATACTTCTACTCCATCCCCTCCATACAACCAACTTCTTGCAGGAAGTGTCTGCAGACTTTCGAAGACAGAATCATTGAGATATTCATTACCTGGCTTTAAATCCTTCTCTTTTTATTTTTGCTTATTTATTTGGCTGGGGCTTCGTAGCAGCACACAGAATCTTTGTTGCATCATGCGGGAACTTTTGTTGTGGCGTGTGGACTCTAGCTGTGGCGCACGGGCTCTGTAGTTGTGGCTAAGTAGACTCCGTTGCCCTGTGGCATGTGTGATCTTAGACCCCTGTCAGAGATTGAACCTGGGTCCCCCACATTGCAAGGTGGACTCTTAACCGATGGACCACCAGGGAAGTCTCTAAATTCTTTTTAAATTTAAAACTATTTTTAAGGCAAAATTGTGTTGCTAGAAGGCAAACAAATGGTTGCCAGGGGCCAAGGGGCAGGGACTGTCTGCAAAGGGGTCTGGAGGAACTTCTCAGGGGGATTGAAACATTGTATCACGCACTTGACAGGCCTCATCAAAGAGTGCAGCGGAGAGGTGAATTTTATGGTATGTACATTAAATCTCAATAAAGCTGAAAAATACATTTTACTTTCAGATAAATGATACACGAAGCACAAAATGAAATATGTACGCATAAGGCACCCCTGTTTTATTTCATTTCATTTTGCCAAAAGGTAGCATATCATCCTCATTGCTCGGAGTCTTGGAGAAGGAAATGGCAACCCACTCCAGTATTCTTGCCTGGAGAATCCTAGGGATGGGGGAGCCCGGTGGGCTGCTGTCTCTGGGGTCGCACAGAGTTGGACACGACCGAAGCGACTTAGCAGCAGCAGTTCTGAGTCTGTGTTTTCCCTCCAGAATGTATCTTGGTCGGGGGCAGGGGGGTGGTCCACTCCATGTCTCTACATCCTATTCTTTTAAATGGCTGTGCAGCATTCCCCTGTTTAAATGCACCATCATTAATGTAACCAGTCTTCTAAGGATGGATATTTGGGTTGTTTCTAGTCTCCAGTGACCAGAGGAAGGAGCAGAAGATGTTTATCTGGAGTTTCCAGGTGCCAGCTGGACACACCTTCTTGGGTGTGTCAGGTTCCTGGCTGGAACTTGAATTGTATTCCCACAGAGGCTGAGATCAGGGAAGCTGGAAGACGTTATTTCTAGGATTTGGCTGCACCACCTTGACATGGGCTTCTGCAAGACGACCCAAGCACGGTTTACTATTTGAAAAACGTCTTCCTTGTCGTGGTAAGTTGAGAACTTGCTCCTGACAGCCTACAGCTGAAGTGCCTGATAAGACTGTCAGCGACTTCAGAGCAGTTGGGCAATCTTCCACCTCTCAGCAGCGGTGAAAGGTGGCGGCCTTGCCAGGTTCCACGGAATACCAGGCTCTGGTTTCATGGCCTGGCACACTGCAGCTCAGACTGGGTTTAGTTTTGACACCTGCTCACAAGGACGGGTGTAAACTTCAGAAGCCCACTGGGGCATTCTCTTCACTTCTCTTGTGTAACTGGGTATGATGTTTACATTATATAAAACCGGTCTGGTCAGTTCCTTGGTTAAAAGAAAATATGTGTGCTTATGTGTATGCACGTGTGTGTGTGTGTGTGTGTGTGCACGCACGCGCGCAGCTGCTCACTTGCAAACTATTTTTTAAAAAATGTTCTAGGACCCCCTGGCGGCACAGTGGCTAGGAACCCACCTGCCAATACAGGGGACACAGGTATGATCCCTGGTCTGGGAAGATCCCACATGCTGTGGGGCAACTCAGCCACAACCACTGAGCCTGTGTGCTGTGGCTCCTGAAGCCACACACCTAGAGCCTGTGCTCCACAAGAGAAGTCGCTGCAGTGAGAGGCCCGTGCACCTCCAACTGGAGATTAGCCCCCACTCATTGCAACGAGAGAAAGCCCGCATGCAGCAATGGAGATCCAGTGCAAGCAAAAAAAAAATTTTTTTTAAACACATGATGAAAATAAACACACACACAAAAGGAAAACATGTTCTTGCGTACTGATTTCTTGCAGATTTTAATCCAGGAGCCTCCCCAGATGTTCTCATAAGGGCCCAAAGCTGACTACTGCGATACCGCCTGAAGCACACTGCGTAGTTAGAGGCTGAAACAACCAAAACGTCTCCCCAGAGCAACCTGGTTACACAGACAATGGCCTGGCAGTTTGGTCCAGATGGTATGCTGCTAAAAAAATCTCAGTGTTCTTTTTGGGCTCAATTTAGATAATCAAAGTAGTATCAATTCTTAAGCGAGGAATCCGTTCGAGGGCGGACACTGTGCTGAGTGATTTACAGATGTTGTTTTCACTGGGTCCCTGCCTGGAAGATGCTCCGAGGCCCTGCTCTCCAGTGAGACGTGTCAGCCGGGCGGTTGGTGGTGAAGATGACCCATCGCCCCAGACTGACTTCTCCTGAGACAGTGTCTCCTGCTGCCCCAGACTTCCAGCATAGGGCAGACTTCCAGCAGGGGCAGCAACACATGGTAACTTCACCCTCTGTGCTGCTGGCTTGTCACTTCCCTGCCGTGGCCGCAGTGCCACCCTGCACCAGAGTCAAGCGTCTGTCTGGGTCCAGGAGATGCCCTGAGCCCATCACATGCAGGGGCTTCATCCCACCACCTCTGCATCCTCCGTGATGTTTCTTTGCGACCCCATGGACTGTAGCCCACCAGGCTCCTCTGTCCATGGGATTCTCCAGGCAAGAATACTGGAGGGGGTTGCCACGCTCTCCTCCAGGCAACGTTGCCAACCCAGGGACTGAACCCAGGTCTCCCTCATTGCAGGCGGATCCTTTACCGTCTGAGCCGTGAGAGAAGCCCGATGTCCTGAGACCTCTCACAAATGCTTGTGAGTTGTCTTCAGGTTAAAAAATGTTTTTGCCATATATCCTTGTTGGAAATGGCTTGATGTCCCCATGACCAGCTCAGTGATGGAAGACAAAGCATCTGCTTGAAGGAATCTGGCACGTGCCTGGACATACACCGTCCTAGCCCAGCTCCGGCTGGACCACACATTGTCAAGTACTGAGAAGTCGCCCTCATGGCTCCAAGCATTGTGTGACACTGAATGTGGCCACGTGGGCAGACCTCAAAACAAAAACAACAGCTTGACTTGAACTCCATGTGATTTTTGGACTTGGGCAGTTGATGAACTTAATCCTGGAGATTGTTTTTCATTGTCCCAGCCAAAGGCAGCAGGTTGGCACCCATTCGTCGTTGCAGAAATGGCACATTTCCCCCAGAAGGCTTTGATTTTCTGTCATTGAGGGTAGGGAATATTTACACTTCATTAAAAACAAAGAAAGCTTCCCATTTGTGCTCATGGAAGAGTTGTAATTTTTTTCAAAATATTTCCAAAATATTTTCCAAATATTAAATATTACTTAAAGATGTTCAGACTCTCAGGGGAGGTGGTTAATGGCCTCAGAGAATATTGTGCTCGGTTGCTCAGTCAGGTCTGACTTTTTGCGATCCTTTGGACTGTAGCTCCCCAGACTCCCCTTTCCATGGGATTTTTCAGGCATACTGGAGTGGGTTGCCATTTCCTTCTCCAAGGGATCTTCTCGACCAGGGATTGAACCTGCATCTCCTGAACTGCAGGTGAATTCTTTATCACCGAGCCACTGAAGAAACCCACAAAGAATATTGTATTTCTCTCTGGCAGAACGGACGGCCTGTTCAGGAGGACAGCCCCTCCCTGGCAAAGTCAGACCAACAAGGCTTTCAGTGGTGCCCTTGGCTTGGGCTATACTCAGGAGAGAAGTGAAGAGTGCAGATGTTTTTTAAGCACAGTATCTGAAGAAACAACTTTAAGGTTTACAAATGTTTGTGTGAAGTGCAAGTCAGTAAAACAAATTCTGATTTTCTACTGCATTCTGGGCAGGCTGGGATACTGTGAAGCCAGGTGGGTCACAGGGGAGAACATGGAGAACAGTATCAAAGTCCTTGTCATGACCATAGGTTTGATATGGATGGACACAGAGGCCACACTTCCTGAAGACGGTAGAGTTAAAGCAGAAGCCTGGGTCCCCATATCACTGCTTGGAGGAGATCCCATTTAGGGCCTTTTGATTTACGTAACTTTTTTATTGGAGGATAACTGCTTTATAATGCTGTGGTGGTCTTTGCCATACATCAACGTGAATCAGTCATAATTATACCTGTATCTCCTCCCTCTTGGGCCTCCCTGCCCTGCCCATCCCACCCTGTAGGTCATTACAGAGACCCAGGCTGGGCTCACTATGTTATACAGCAGCTTCCCACCAGCTATCTATTTCACACATGATAATGTATATATGTCACAGAGTGAAGTAAGTCAGAAAGAGAAAAACAAATACCATATATTAATGCCTATACACGGAATCTAGAAAAATAGTACTGATGAACCTGTTTCCAGAGAAGAAATGGAGATGCAGGTGTAGAGAGCAGACTGGTGTTTACAGCCTACTACGGGCAGGAAATAAACATCTATTGTGTTTGAGCCATTAGACACATTTGGGTTTGTGTTACAGCGGCTGGAGTGCGTCACACCTTAACTATTAGACTCATCAGGTAAAAGGTCACCAAGGATCCATCAGCCCTCAGTGCAAACGCTTCACCGGGGAGCTGGCAGAGCCCAGGTGCATCTTCAGCCTTCTTGATACACAGCCTCATGGCATTCTGATCACATGACCTGAAGTGAGTAGTTGAAAGGAGATTCAAAATATTTCCCTTGTCTAAAGTTTATAATTAGTTTCAACTGGAAAGAATAAAGCAAGGAATAAATTGCAGCCTGGGGGCAGTTAAGAGCTTGTATTCTGAAACTAAACTGCCCAGATTCACAGATGGCACCACCACTTTTTAACTGATTCCACTGTTACTCACTTTCTTCCATTTCCTCTGACATTTTCTGGATATGCTGGTGAAGAATCCGCCTGCAATGCAGGAGACCCCGGTTCGATTCCTGGGTCAGGAAGATTCCCTGGAGAAGGGATAGGCTACCCACTCCAGTATTCTTGGGCTTCCCTGGTGGCTCAGCAGGTAAAGAATCTGCCTGCAATCTGGGAGACCTGGGTTTGATCCCTGGGTTGGGAAGACACCCTGGAGAAGGGAATGGCTGCCCACACCAGTATTCCGGCCTGGAGAATTCCATGGACTATAGTCCATGGGGTTGCAAAGAGTTGGACATGACTGAGAGATTTTCACTTTCTGTACAAACCCCAGTAGCTCCTTATCCAGGAATTTCAACTACAGATAAACTTGTCCATATATCCAACCAAATCAACTGCAAAGATGGTCACTGAGGCTCAGTGCATAGTGACAAAAGATTGGGAACAATCCATTATAAGCTGCTGATTAAATATAATATGGTATTCCCATGATGAGGACCTCTGTACAGCTCTCAGAAAGCATGTGATAGCTCTGTCTATTTTGGTATATAGGGAGCACTAAGATGGATTGCTCAGTGAAAAAAATCAGGAAACATATGGGATATATCCTCCACTATATACTGTATTTATGCTCCTCTTTGTGTAAAGAAGGGTGGTATATACATTTGTTAACTTGTACATGCTCAGGAACAATGCATAAGAAATCATAACTGCCTCTGGGAGGAGGCCTGGGGTCAGACATAGAAGGGGACATACTTCTTTCCTCCCACAGACCATTTTGTGCTATTTGAAATTATGTTACCGTGAACAGACAATTATTTTTCTAAGCACAGCTTTTAAATTATTTAAATATTAACAGTAATACACATTACCATATGATCCAGCTATTCCACTTCTGGGTATTTATCCACAGAATACAAACACACTAATTCGACACATGTACCCAAATGTTTACAGCAGCATTATTAACAACAGCTAAGATACAGAAACAACGCAAGGGCCCATCCATGGATGAATGGATAAAGAAGATGTCAGACAGACAGACAGACAGAAACACACACACACACACACACACACACACACACACACACACACACAGGAATACTACTCAGCCATAAAAAAGATGAAACATTTTGCCATTTGTGATAACATGGATGGATCTTGAAGATATTATGCCAAGTGAAATAAGTCAGATGGAGGAAGACAAATACTCTATGATTTCATGCATATATGGAATATAAAAAACAAACAAAAAAAAAACAAAATAAATGAACAAATCCAACAAAAACATACATTCAAAGAACAGAGTAGTGGTTAGCAGAGAGGAAGGGATGGGGGATGGGGACACAAATATGGAAAAGGGGGTCGATTTTACAAGGAGGGATGGAAAATAAATTTTTAGTGGTGAGCCTGCTGTAGCGTGGGTTTCCCTGGTGGCTCAGCTGGTAAAGAATCCGCCTGCAACACATGAGACCTGGGTTCAATCCCTGGGTTGGGAAGATCCCCTGGAGAAGGGAAAGGCTACCCACTCTACTATTCTGGCCTGGAGAATTCCATGGACTGTATAGTCCATGGGGTTGCAAACAGTTAGACATGACCAAGTGACTTTTACATGCTATAGGATATACAGAAGTTGAAATACAAAGCTGTATACATGAAATTTATATGCTATAAACAAATGTGATCTCAATAAAAAATACCACATATACATTTCTAGAACTGATATGAACACAGCACTCAGTAAGTGCTGATTTTTTAAAAAATGAAAGAGGGACTTCCCTGGTGATCCATTGGCTAAGACGCCATGCTCCATATGCAGGAGACCCCAGTTCAAACCCTGGTTAGGGAACTAGATCCTACATGTTGTAACTAAGACCAAGCACAGCCAAATAAAGAAATATGTACATTTTAAAAAAATGTCTGGCGTGCAGACAGTCTCTAAGATAACCAGCAAATGCTGTCTTGAGGAGTCCCACTGCACACAGGGGGCATGGTGCCCTGGTGATGTAGCATCTCAGCATCACTACATACCTGCTGGGTAACCCTGGGCAAGTTACTTCACCTCTCTGAGCTCCTCTATTCCCAGGGTTATAGGAGTACATGCTTGAGGACGGAGAGCTAAATGACTCTTGATTTACATTTTCTCGAGAGGAAACAGCTGAGCTTTTATTACTCAAACACTGTGTCATCCATCATAGTTATTTTTGGCCAAAGTCTATTTAGGAAACATGTATATTTACATCTCGAAACACAACACAACACTTTAAACAAAATATATGTTGTACACAGAGGCAGAAGGTCAGGATCTAGTGGAGATGCTCTGAGTGCCAACAAGTGGGGGTGCAAGAAGTTATTACACACAAAGTAACTGTCTACAAAGAGCCACATAGACGTCTTGCAATTTGGAAAGGATGTCTTACATGTTTTACAGTTAATAGAATTGGCTGTTAATTATATATTGGTATCTCCCGGTGTTTCATTACGCTTTCAGAAACTGTTGGGGGTTTGGGTTTTGTGCAATGGGTTGTTACAGTTTGTCCCACAAGAAATAATGAGACATAGGGCATCAGTGACTGTTTTCACGTAGAATGTCTGGTTTTTAGGGATGAATTACTGATGTTAAGTGGGAGATGCTTACACATAAAATACTTAGAAGAATGACCAGCACAGAGTAGAAGCTCAATGTGTGTTAGCTACTACAAGTAGCACTTAGTAATTTAAAAAAGAAAAACAACACTGATGGACTGAATACAAACCCAAGGTTACAAAGAGGTGAGGGAGGGAACTTGGCTCTCCTTGCCTGTTTCTCTGGAATACTGCCAGCTGCCCGGAGAAAGGGATGGGTTAATTACAAGGTGGTAGGAAGAGGTTTGAAATAATTTGATTGTGGAATAATTTTTATAATTTAGAATGATAATGAAAGGGTGTGAACTTTTCTTAATCGCCCAGGTGGAGAGCCTTAGCACTGTATCAGCCCCTAGCATTCCACCCATCTTGACCTCAATCATGGGTCCTTCTGACCAGCAAACTCCGCTTCTCCTCCATCCAAACCAAAGCCAGCCCCACTGAGCAAAATCAAAGCTGAGGCATGGGGTATAAGAATCTGCCTGCCAAGCAGGAGACACGGGTTCGACCCCTGGGGTGGGAAGATCCCCTAAAGAAGCAAATGGCAACCCACTCCAGTATTCTTACTTGGAAAATCCCATGGACAGAGGAGCCTGGTGGGCTATTACAGTCCATGGAGTCGCCAAGAGTTGGATGCAACTTATCGACTAAACAATAACAACAATATATATAGTACTTAAAATATGTAAATAATTTCAACTTCCTTTCCCCACATTGATAGCTTGGGAGAACCCCTAGAAGAATGTTGAGGCGGAGCACAGTCCAGTCATCACAGACAAAATGCCGGCATCTGAGGTGAACCCTGAGGCTGAGGTGAGCACCCGGGCGCATCGTACAACCAGCAGAGCAGCGGTCTCTGACTGTCTCACACAAATCTGTGTGGCAGTTGGGGAGACTGGGGGGAGGACCCAGCAGTTCTGCCAGTTACACATTCCAGACAACAGGCACCAGCTCCTCATTTGAATCTGAAGAACGAGGAACTCACACACGCACCCAGGGTAAGCGAACACATCATCTGATGTCTACTCATACTTTTGGCAAGAAACAATGGTAGCGAGAATGGGGTCACCGACCCAGACTCTGGTACCTGAGTGGTTCTTGGAAAGCCACTAAGTTGAGGTTTTAACAGGATTATTTTAACTTAATCAGTCCTTCATTCTTAGAAGTGGGGGAACTTGTGAGAATACCGAACTCAAACAAACACACCCCACGGCGATGTCAACTTTCCTTTACATTTCCATCTGTGCAGGGACACCAACTTCATTTTCATTCAGAGGAGTATTAAGACAGTTCAGGGATTTATAAAATAAATCCACTATGCCAGGGTCTCTGGTTTTCTCCGTCTTTTCAGGACAGACTCTAGAAACTTCTGGGCAAAGCAAACGTACTCTGCCTGCTTCAACCAAAAAGGCACAACCATTAGTTCAGCCCAGTGATGTGGCCTCACGGGTCTTGTTCCTAAGAACACAGAAGGGATTTAAGAAAGCGAAAGGGGCAAGTTCCCGGGCTTCCTTGTATCTAGACAATGAACGGTGAGACACTGCTCCAACAGTTAATAACTTCCTGGAAAGAACAGGCTCCACTGGAGACCAAAATGGCAGCCTCCCCAGGCCACAAGTAGGAATCAGATACGTAACAGAAGCCAGTTCAGGACAGTCTGTCACTGTGATCGGTAATGTACTGATGCCTTGATTTACATCATATTCTTACTGGAGTTCTCCACTGTTATCACACACAGCCAGACACATCTCAGACAATTCCCCGAGTTTCAAGACGGCTCCCCAGTCTGGTGGGCACACTTTTTTTCTCATACACACATTTACACCTCTTCATTTGCTAAGTTACTCTTTATTCTTAAGCAGACTTTTTCCAACGGAAATCTTGAAAACTCAGTCCTAACTTCCAATAAATACAATAAATACACCCACAGTATGTTCAATATCCCATGTACTGTGCAGCAGTATGTCGCCTGACACCGCTGAGGAAAAGAACCAGGAAGCTTTCCCGTCTCGGATTTGTCATGATGGCAGTTGCCGGAACGCCCAAGTTCAACTCATCCGCTCCGTTTCATTCTTTTTAATTTCCTCTAATTTGTCTGCCTGCCAAACACAAACGTCCCCTTAGATGCAGCAAAGGGTAACAACCAAAGAACCACCAAAGTTCTTTCCAAAGGGGGAAAAAAAAACACACCACACAAAACCTGTCGTAGTCTCAGGGAAGGCTTCAAATCAAGTCCTTCCGTGAGGAGACCAGGTGATTCGCGCCTTTAATCCTTCCAGGGCCGCAGGGCACCTCCCCGCGCGCCCCCGCCCCGCCCCCACCGGAACTCCGGATTCCCGCACAGCTCGGGACCCTGCCCTCCGCCGACCCCCTTCCGCCGTCAGGGTCCACGGCCCGCAGGCGCGAGGGCCCGGGGCTGCCCTGCCTCGGCGGCGCAGGGGCGCTTTCCCTGTGCAATTCGTGTTCCCGAACTTCGGGACGGCGAGAAAAGAGCGGGCGGACTGGGGAAAGGTGAGGCGAAAGCGAGGCTGTGGTGACGCTAAACCAGTGTTTCCTCGCCCCCGTCTCTGGCCGGGCGCTGAGGTGAGAGGGTGCACCCGAGAGGGAAGTTTCCCTCCTCACGGCCCGCCCGGCGTCACCAACCATCCAGGCAGAGCGCCCGAGCGCGCGGCGCGCCGCCTCAGCGAGGTCCCCGGGCCCGGCTTCCGCGCGCCCTTCCCTCCTTCCCTCTCGGCGCCCGAATCGGGCGCCCGACCGCGGGGCTCCCCGCGTGCCAAGCAAGGCCTGCGTCCTGGGCGAGGTGGCGCGGAATCCAGAGGGCACGGCCACCGCGCCCACCCGCCTGCGGCGCCGGGCCGTCCCGGGGACCCCCCGGACCGCGCCGCCCGCGCCCCGCCCTGCACCCTCGGCAACCCGCGCCCCTCTCCACCAGGCGCCGGCTGGCGGGCGGTCGCGACCCTCAGCGCGCAGCGCCCCTTCAGCGCCGCACTCACCCACTCCGCGGGGCAGGCGCGCGGCGCCCAGCAGTAAGATCCCCAGCAGTGCGACCGTGACCCCGCGGCTGAGGCTGGCCATGGCTCCGGGGCGCCTGGGCCTCGGCGGGGAAAGCGACTGTGGCCCGTGGTGCAGAGTGGCGGCCGCGGGCCCCCGAGCCTGGCAGCCGAGGCGCTGCGCTCCACCCCGGCTCGCTCACCTGCGCGCGGGGCGGACTCGCCCTGGCTCCGCCCAGCGCCGCGGGAGCACGAGCTGGCCGGCCCAGTCCCCTCCTCCCTGCCCGCCTCCCCTTCCTGCCTCCCTTCCTGCCTCCACTCCCGCCTCTCGCCTGGAGCACTGTGGCCGGGAGCCACCTTCCTGGGGTCTAGCCGCCGTCCCTCTCACGGCTTTCTCTACAGGGGCCAGAGTCGCGCTTGGGGAAGACACTTGCCTTCCTTTCACTGTCTGGGAGACACTGAAAGGAGGCCACTGTGCAGCCCTTTTCCCCGGGAAATCAAGTCTGTGGAACACCCAAGCCGTGGTTCCGCCTCTGCTTCCAGATTTGGGCTGCAGGCTTTGGACTTTTAAGGCCGATGCTACTGGTACTCTTTTCAGAATGATGAGCCCGCAGCCAACTCCAGGCACTTCACGGACAGTGTTTCTAATGCTCACAGTAACCCTTCGCAGAACAGATGAAACAGACACCCAGTTACGCAACCTTCCGAAGGTCCCCAGGCCAGTTAGTAACTTGCGGAGGCAGGATTTGATACCCCTGGAAGGGGTTTGCACAACCGGAGTTGCTTTGTTTCATTTCTGAAGAGTGAATGAAATGAGTGAATACAGGAGGCTGGAGAGAGCCATGAGGAGAAACCTGAACAGGTCCACGGGGGGCCCCTTCCTTGAATTCTGAATAGCATGTATGGCACTGGCCTGAGGCATTTACTACAATCATCGGGCTGTAAATGAATGACCCTGGGCCTCCTTCTCTCTCCTCCCAGCTGCCTTTCTCTGGTTTCTGAGGTCCTGTGGATTCTCCTTCCAGCTCTGCAGGCCACGCACCAAGTTCAGGGTCTCAGTGTCACAAGGAGAGACAGTGGATGGTTCAGGGACTCTCAGCTAGCATACCAGGGTTCTATCAGAATGACTCCAAAGGCCCCTGTGGGTCTGCCTGTGCCAGTGGGCAGCTAGCAACTTGTCCAGGGTCACCCAGAATAACCTGGAAGCAGAGTACATGCAAGAGCATTGGTCTGTGTCCAGTTCCCACTTTTTTTTAATTCTTGGGGAACTGAGCTTCTCCAGGCTGATCCTACTCTTATCAGGAACAGGGGTAAGAAACCATCTCTTAGGAGAGTGATCCCCTTCCTTCTGTGTGTCTTCAGTGATGAGAATAAAGCAGCCTCTGTCTACAGGGAGCCTGCAGTTCATGAGGGATGCGGGGCTGTCCGAGCTGTGGACATGACTGCCCCGCCCCTCCTCCACCTATGGACTGTGAGCTGAGGGAACATCAGTTTACCTTCCAGTTACTTGGAAGATAGATGAGGAAGCTGAGGCCTAGAAGGAAGGAAGAGGATGAGAAAAGTAGGGAGGCTTTTGGTTTTCCCCAAGAAATTGAAGGCAGACTCATCAAGAGAAAAAAATTACCAGAAAACCTAAACATCTTTCAAATATGTTTATGCTGACAGGAGAGTAAAGCAGATTTTGTCTGTTTTCCTAATTGTAAGCAGGCGTATATACCCCAGCATCTTTTCCTAGCATCCCTAACTCCATTGTTTCCTATATACGATGATGGTGATGATGATGATAATAATAATGGAGCGGCAATGAGTTGAATTGAAAATACTAGAAATATTTTGTGGTAAGTTTAAGCCTAAGGTACAAGTTATCTTTTTACTATCTCATTTCTCCAAAGTTTGCTTAACGACTCTCTGGACGAGTGAAACTGGCTGCGGTTTGCCTTCGTTTTGCTGCTCATCGACTTTTTTTCTTCGAGGCAAGAGGGGCCTACTCTCCAGTTGTGGCACGTGGGCTCAGTAGTTGTAACTCACGGGCTCTAGGGTGTGGGCTGAGTAGTTGTGGCACACCAACTTAGTTGCTCTGAGGCATGTGGGGTCCTCCCGGATCAGGGACTGAATACATGGTGCCTACATTGACAGGCAGATTTTTAACCGCTTGACCACCAGGGAAGTCCTAAATGAACTTTCCATAAATGACACAAGAGTCACTAAGTCTCAGATGTGAAGGATTGGTAGTAGTTCCAGTTAATGGCAACAGTGAGAAAGAGTCAAGGAAATGAGGAGGCATTTCTACATCCTTTGCAAGATGACCCACCTCTGCAGTTGAAATCAAGATGTCTTGAGGTAATGGCTTGGTTCATGGAAGAATGTAAGCAAAGCTTTGCCAAATTTTGGAAATGTCTTCTCTTTACAAACTTGCCTGAATGGAAGGAGTCAATTTTTAAAAGTTATTTCTGAACTGAAAGAAATCCAGGCAGCTGCAGTCTGTTGCCAGAGAAAAATGACATTGAAAGATGAGTTTTAAAACTGTTATATTTAATTTTGACCCCTCTGTTCAGTTCAGTTCAGTTCAGTTGCTCAGTCATGTCTAATTCTTTGCGACCCCATGGACTGCAGCATACCAGGCTTCCTTGACTATCACCAACTCCTGGAGCTTGGTCAAACTGATGTCCATTGAGTCGGTGATGCCATCCAACCTTCTCATCCTCTGTCGTCCCCTTCTCCTCCCACCTTCAATATTTCCAAGCATCAGGGTCTTTTCCAGTGAGTCAGTTCCTTGCATCAGGTGGCCAAAGTATTGGAGCTTCAGCCTCAGCATCAGTCTTTCCAAAGAATATTCAGGACTGATTTCCTTTAGGATGGACTGGTTGGACCTCCTTGCAGTCCAAAGGACTCTCAAGAATCTTCTCCAGCACAGTTCAAAAGCATCAATTCTTTGGCACTCAGTTTTCTTTGTGGTCCAACTCTCACATCCATACATGACCACTGGAAAAACCATAGCTTTGACTAGACGGACCTTTGTTCACAAAGTAATGTCTCTGCTTTTTAATATGCTGTCTAGGTTGGTCATAAGTTTTCTATCAAGGAGCAAGCATCTTTTAAGCATTTTTGACCCCTCTGGAAACCCTGCAAAAGCTACAAAGCAGGGACTTTTTTTTTTCCTCCGTTTGGTAAAAGATGTAAGTCTACAAAGATGAGGGGAGCAGACAGAAGACAACAGCCTCTTAGAAACTGGAAAGCAGATGGGTAAGTGGAAACTCTAAGCCACTAGAGGGGAAAGTTGGGAAATAGCATGATTTATACCATAGAGTTCTCAAAAAGAAACAAACAAACAACCACCACTAAGGAACTGGCAGCACAGGTATTGTGTAATGGGAGAGTGAGAAGGGGCTAAAACAGTGAAATCTGGGAGAAAGCTGAAAAACTATAGTTCGATCTCTGGAAACTGTCCTCCATTTCTCCTGGCTGGGCGACTGCCCCTAAGCAGAAGTCTGAAGCATTGTTTTCTGAAGAGGTTGCTGCTGCTGCTGCTGCTAAGTCGCTTCAGTCGTGTCCGACTCTGTGCGAGCCCAGAGACGGCAGCCCACCAGGCTCCCCCGTCCCTGGGATTCTCCAGGCAAGAACACTGGAGTGGGTTGCCGTTTCCTTCTCCAATGCGTGAAAGTGAAATCCCTCAGTCATGTCCGACTCTTCGCGACCTCATGGACCGCAGCCTACCAGGCTCCTCCGTCCATGGGATTTTGCAGGCAAGAGTACTGGAGTGGGGTGCCATTGCCTTCTCCGTCTGAAGAGGTTACAACTGAGGAAACTGGACTGAGGAGTGCTAGGCATAGCTGTAGGCTTAGGAAACATTCTGGAAAATAGGTAGATAAAAGGAACAAATGTATTCCTTATGCTTAGCTCCCTAGGTGCCTGGCCCCAGTTTGCCCTGACTCCAGTAGTCTCAATTCATACTAGAGATGGAAGGAGTCTTCTTCTGGTGAATCTGACAAGCTCGAGGAGAAAGACCTAAAGATACAGACATTTATCCCCGTCTAGAGGCTAACCAGATTCTTCCCGTGACATTCACAGTTGATAAGCCCCACCAGTTAAACTTTTTGATCTCTCACTTTTAAATATGACCAGACAGTAGAAGTTCATGACATCTGAGGAAAGCAGCTAACATGAGAGAATCAAAATCAACCAACTAACCTAACAGAAAATGGCACTTGGAGAAAAGAGAGAGAATAAAACAATTGCTAACTTCTTTAGAAAAATACCAAACAACAGTGTATTTATGCTGTAGGGATAAGGAGTAATAAAAAAATGAGTATTCAGGGACCTACAAGAGTTCTTAGAAAAAATTTTAAATGATAGTAAATATTAAAAAATAAATATAAAAATTGAAAGATTTCCCAGAAAGTAAAGCGAAAAGATAGATAAAAAATAGGAGAGGAAAGGTAAGAAAATTAGAGGTCTAGTTCAGGGAATCTAACGTGGATGGTGGGTTTTGCAGATAGAGATAGCAGATTAAGCAGAGATATCATCATCAGTAATATAATTCAAGAAATTCCCCACGTCTGGAATGACATGAGTTTCTAGATTTAAAAACTCATGGTGAAAAAAAAAAAAAAAAAAACTCATGGTGTGTCCAGCACAATGGATAAAACAAGCTCACATCAAGGCACATCACAGCAAAATTTCAGGAGCCTATAAACAAAGAGAACATTTTATAATTTCCAGAGTCTTATACAAAGAAACAAAAATCAAACTAGCTTTAGATTTTCCAGCAGCAGCACTGGAAGACAATGAAGCAATACCTTCAAAATTGTGAGGGTATAATAATTTCCAACTAAGAATTCTATTAAAGAGAAATACTGCATACCGGGAGAAATATCAATAACCTCAGATATGCAGATGACAGCACCCTTATGGCAGAAAGTGAAGAGAAACTAAAAAGCCTCTTGATGAAAGTGAAAGAGGAGAGTAAAAAAGTAGGCCTAAAGCTCAACATTCAGAAAATGAAGATCATGGCATCTGGTCCCATCACTTCATGGCAAATAGATGGGGAAACAGTGTCAGACTTTATTTTGGGGGGCTCCAAAATCACTGCAGATGGTGATTGCAGCCATGAAATTAAAAGACGCTTACTCCTTGGAAGGAAAGTTATGACCAACTTAGATGGCATATTCAAAAGCAGAGATATTACTTTGCCAACAAAGGTCCATCTAGTCAAGGCTATGGTTTTTCCAGTAGTTATGTATGGATGTAAGAGTTGGACTATGAAGAAAGCTGAGTGCTGAAGAATTGATGCTTTTGAACTGTGGTGTTGGAGAAGACTCTTGAGAGTCCCTTGGACTGCAAGGAGATCCAAACAGTCCATTCTGAAGGAGATCAGCCCTGGGACTTCTTTGGAAGGAATGATGCTAAAGCTGAAACTCCAATACTTTGGCCACCTCATGCGAAGAGCTGACTCATTGGGAAAGACTCTGATGCTGGGAGGCGTTCGGGGCAGGAGGAGAAGGGGATGACAGAGGATGAGATGGCTGGATGGCATCACTGATTCGATGGATGTGAGTTTGAGTAAACTCTGGGAGTTGGTGATGGACAGGGAGGCCTGGCGTGCTGAAATTCATGGGGTCGCAAAGAATTGGACACAACTGAGTGACTGAACTGAACTAAAGAATTCTACATCCAAGCTATCAATTAAGTGATAAAGTAGAAAAAGAGCACTTTTAGACATTCAACATCTAAAACAGAAAGAAAACCAATAAAACCTCCAAACAACAAACTCCCCCACACCTTTTCTCAGACAAATACTGGAGGATATATTCCATTAAAACAGGAAATGCATGAGACAGAGAGGAGTGGATACAGGTTTGTGGGGCTGAACTTACTTACCTTAAGAAAAAGAATACAGAATTACAAATAGAAAATCAAATGTGAAAAGTGAGTATTTATTTATAATAAGGAAAGAAAAGACAACAAATCACAAACTTGAGAAAGTTGAAAAATGCCCTAAATGTCACTAAATCTAGGAAGCAGTGTGATATCTCTAATATGAGTTCACTGGTCCAGCATTCTTGCCTGAGGAAGTCCATGGACAGAGGAGCCTGGAGGACTATAGACCATAGGGTGGCCAAGAGTTAAACACAGCTAAGCAACTAACGCTTTGACTTTTCACAGCACCACGTCCTTCATTTGTTCATTTCTTCAGGTCATACTACGTCACTGATATATGTATCATTTCTTCTGGAACTGTCAAATTTCATCATGACAAGATGCATCAGATAAGGTAAGATACAACTTGATGTGTTGTGATGCATTAGACATATGAATTCACACACAGAAACGCTCAGTGCTTCTAGAAACATCGTGTTGTGCCATGCAGAGTACAGAAATTCTTACAAATTCTTTATGTGTGATTCTTACTAAAGAGCAGAGTAGTATGACACATTTATAATTTTATATGCTGCATTATTCGTTTATTTCTGACAAAAAAAATCCTTCACTTTTTATAAGACATGCGAACTGCATGTTATGCTTAATATTTTAGTTTTGATAGTTGAAAGAATTTTCCAGACTACCTTTTTTGATTCTTCCTCCTCCACTATCTGCATGTTTCTGGGTGGGTACTGTAGGACAGATTCATCATATGATACCACTTCTGACCTTGCTCCTTTTGGTCACCTCATCTGATGAGTCAGCCCAGTGGGTCGGAGAAGTATTTCTAGAAGATGCTACTACAGCGTGAGTGCAAGCAATGACCCCAAAGTGACTATGAATTATGTCCCACTAAGATATCCCACTAACTCCCAATTAAATGTATCTCCAGTTAAGCTTCTCCTTAGCCGGATCCCAAATTGCTCATAGCCACTCAGTGCTGCATTGCATAAGGGGAGGTGAGATGGAGGGGAGGTGGAGGAAAAACTCTTTTGCAATTGAAATACATGCCTTTGCGACTATTACAAAAAACAGGAGTAAATGAGCACATTCCTTTAGAAGGATTGCAGTGTTATTTAAACTTTCTTATCTTCATGATTTATTTGCTTCTGGACACAAGAAGCACAAAATCCAGCTCAAGGGGGAGGTAAGGAATGCCCAGGCTGACATGCACTGTGCTTAGAGAGACCCGGAGTCCAGATTGAGTCAAGTTGTGAAATGTATGGCCAAGGATTATGGGAGCCCCTTCCAGGTGAACCGATGGACAGAATAAAATCCAATGGAGTCGTTAGTTTTATTGATGAGATCCTCAACAGTGTTTGGCCAAGATGTGCATAATCCACACAGCACACCTGTGTTCTTCAGATGCACTTGAGCCACACACGGCTGAGCAACCAGAGACAAGGAGCCTGGCCATGGAGTGACACACCAGCCTCAAGGAACATACTCTCTTTTCAAGCTTCTGTGATTTGCGGCTTCCAGTTACTTGTAGCGGAACCTCATCCTTAGGCCAGCACTGGAGATTTTTCTGGTGCCGTGGAATGTTAAGGGAAAGCAGATCCAGTGATTCGCTGCAAAAAGGAATTTGACCTAAATGAGCACGGTGGAATGGCTTACTGACTACCACTGTGATTCTGCAGTCAGATGTCCTAGGTTCAAATACAGGCTCTGCAACTTACCAGCTTGTGCAACTCTGTTCGTGCCTTGGTTTCCTCAGCCACAAACCAGGGCTATGAGAGGATGACCTTCAGAGGGTGTTGTAGAGATTCATGAGATAATACGTGTAACAGATAATATGTGCATAGTGCTTGGCACGTAGTAAATGCACAATAAATGTGGCCAAGATTGCCGTTGCTGTGGGGGCTGGTGTGAAATGAGAGGGTTTCAGCTTGGTTGGGGTGGAGGGGAGAGGTCTGGAGACCAACATCTTCATGATCTCATTCATGCATGAAAGCGTCAGTTCCCCAAGACAGGAAGTTGCCTCTGCTTTACTCATCTGGATGTTCTCAGTGCTAAGAACGGTGCTTGGTACACAGTCACTGCTCAGCAGATAGTTGAGCAATGAATGGATTCATCAAGCTGATGAATGTGTGGATGGCCCTGCTAATCCAGCCAGCTGAGCCTGGGGATCTTTTTAAAACTAGGGACCCTGAAAAGATGAATGCAAGTTGTTCATTTTTAAAAAGGGGGGCAGCTTCTAGAAAGAGGTCATTATGGCCCAGGCCAGGTGTCTGGCAGCAACCATGGTCTTATGGGACTGGCCAGTGTCTGGTGAGCCAAGACTTCATCTGGTTTGAACAGAGGGGTGGAAAGAATCTGTCTGCATCAGGCAGCTTCTCTGAGACTTTGCTTTCCAGGCGATTAAGCAAGTTAACAAAGTGGAGATTCTTTGGGAGCACAAACAGCCCTTAACTGTCGCTTTAACGCCAACCACTGTTTCAGAGAGAAAACCTCCCAGTCACAGCTGGGGCAGAGGTCCCTTTGTGAGTGTTGAAACAGAGGAGCTGGCTGTGGTCTGGGGATAAGATGGGTGTTCCTGGTTTGCCAAGTCATTTGCCCAAAGTGGGAGGCACGTGGTACAATTTCAGTCCTGAGATGACAAAATAAGGAAAATCCTCCAGGAGCAGCTAGTCAGATGCTGCAGACCGGGCCTGAGTGAATTTGAATCCGAGTGACTCAGAAAGTTGCCAGCAGGCTGCCAAGCACTGATGTGCTCACCCCACGGTGCCTTGAAGCCATGGAGTTCCCAAGCTCCATCACCTCCCTGGATCATGGTATCTAGGAGGTCAAGGTAGAATGAGCGGGAGACAGAGCTCCCCACTCCTGCCTCTTCAAGCCTGTGCAGTCAGCTCGCTGTAAGTCTGGCCCACAGGGTGAAGAAATCCAGATCCTGCCCCTCCCTGGATATGACCCATATCCACATCAGGCCTGAGCCTGCCAACCTTGCTTCTTTCTTTTCTATATTTTCGCTTGGAGTGTGGGAGGAAGACGGTCTTTAGAAAGCCTTCAGAGATTGTCCTTCCCCCAGGAGAGGGAATTGAGTCATAACCATTGAGCTGGAGGAGCTCATCTCGTTGAACATGGGAGCTCATCTCGTTGTCACCTCTTGATAGATGGAGTCACAGAGAGGGGATGTGACAACATCAAGCCACCCAACAAGTGGTGTTCAGGGTGGAAGGAAGCCAGGCGTCCAGCCAGGAGCCCTTTGAGCGCTCCTTAAAAAATCCTCGTCCAACTCTGCCAGCATCCATCCTCATTCCTGCCACTCATTCACCCGCTCTGACCCTCTTCTTGGCCGATTGGCCTCCACTCTCAGTGGTCTGCTGAAATGTTTCTCTCCAGAATAGCCAAAGCCCCTCCCCGTGGTCACACCAGGTCTGGTGATGGGAAGATGGCTTCGGAAGGAGGAGGGGATGGGGAAGTGGCGTGGGCTTACACTCTGAGACTCCCCTAGTCTAGGACTGGTTTGGGAGCTGGATGGGCAAAGACACAGCTAACTCAGCAAGCCTGGAGCCATTGGTCACAGACTTTGCCTGCAGTGCCCTCCCACACCACCGAGAATCCAATTCACATCCTCAGGAGACTCACGCTTCACGTGTGCAACCATCACTACCATCTGCCGCCAGAGCATTTTCATCTTCCCAAACTGAAACTCTGTTCAGAAAGTCCCCTACATAAGAACAAGTTCTGCTCCAAGAGTGTGTTCATAAGTCCAAGTGGTTCCTGAGTCCACCAAAGTTAGCCGAGGTACCCAGCTAACACAGTTGACTATGTAGTACTGTACCATAATAGATTTATAATACTTTTCACACAAATAATACATAGAAAGCAAACACGCAAAAAATAAAACATTTAAAATCCTACAGTACAGTACCTTGAAAAGTACAAGAACTGGCATACAGGGGCTGGAATTGAACATGCAAGAAGAGTTACTGATTGGAGGAGGGAGAGAAGGTGGGAGATGGTAGAGCTGAAGGATCATCAGCAATAGGAGATGAAAGGCAAGCTGCAATGTCACTCATGCCTGACATTGATGTCACAGGTTCTGGTTCCTTGCTGGATTCAATTCTATCTATCCTCTTAAGAAAACAATCCAGTGATTAATAGCTCTTTTTTTCTCTTCATGTCAGTACCTGCTACAACACCACTGCTTTTATGCTTGCTTCCAGATATCCTGGGCTTGAAATAAAAATACTACCCTACTGTACTCTATATAGTACCCTACAGTAAAGAACCCCAAAGCACAACCACTTGTAGAGGATGCACGCAAATGGCAGTGTACGCCAGACACTTGAACTTGCTTACGTGATTGGACATGTGAAGGCACGATCTTGTCTTTGAAGCTTGCAACTTGAAGGTTCATGTGTAAGGTACTTACTGTACTCACTAAACAGCTTCCTAGGCTCCCTCCCCCCAGCCCCTGAGCAACAATTATTCTACTTTCTGTCTCTGTGACTTTATTATTTTAGGTACCTCAGATAAATGGGATCATACAACATTTGTCTTTTTGTATCTGGCTTATTTCACTTAGCTTAATGTCTCCAAAGTCAATCTATGTTGTAGCATGTGTCAGAATTTCCTTCCTTTTGATAGTTGACTAACATTCCACTGTGTAGATACACCACATTTTGTTTATCTCTTCATTCATCAATGGACATTTGTATTGTTTCTGCCTTTTAGTTACAGTGAATGATGCTGCTATGAACATGGGGGTACAAGTATCTATTTGGATCTGTTTTTGGTCCTTTTGTTTATATAGCCAGAGCAAAATTTCTGGATTGTAAGGGGCTTCCTTGGTGGCTCAGCTGGTAAAGAATCTGCTGCCAATGTGGGAGACCTGGGTTCAGTCTCTGGATTGGGAAGATCCTGGAGAAGGGAAAGGCTATACATTCCAGTATTCTGGCCTGGAGAATTCCATGGACTGTATAGTCCATGCAGTCTCATAGAGTTGGACATGACTGAGCAACTTTCATTTTCACTTTCAAGGTAACATCACCGCCTCCCTGGTGGCTCAGTGGTAAATAATCTACCTGCTAATGCAGGAAAGGGATTGGGGGCAGGAGGAGAAGGGGACGACAGAGGATGAGATGGCTGGATGGCATCACTGACTCAATGGACGTGAGTCTGAGTGAACTCTGGGAGTTGGTGATGGACAGGGAGGCCTAGTATGCTGCGATTCATGGGGTCGCAGAGAGTCGGACACGACTGAGCGACTGAACTGAACTGAACTGAACTGAATGCAGGAAATTCGGGTTAGATCCCTGGGTCAGGACGATCCCCTTAGAGGAGGAAAAGGTAACCCACTCCAGTATTCTTGCCTGGGAAGTCCCATGGACAGAGGAACTGGTGGGCTATTGTCCAGGGGGTCGAAAAGGGTCAGGACACAACTGAGTGCCTAAACAACAACAAAGACAACAACAGTGCCATCATCACACCTCCAACTAAATGGATGACGATGCCTTAATAGCATCAAATATCTAGTCAGTGTTCAAATTTACAATTATCTCATCAAAATCATTTTTACTATTTTAGTTTGATTCAGAATCAAAACATGGTTCATGTTGGTTCATCTATTGTGGTTGATCAGTATGCCTTTTGTTTAAAATAAACTTTATTTTGGAATAACTTTATATTTACAGAAAAGTTGCAAAGTCAGTACAGAGACATCCCATGTACTCTTCACCTAAGTAGCTCTAACATTAACATTTTTCATTACATGAGACATTGGTCAAAACTAAGAAATGAACACTGATACTTTACTAGTAACTAAACTCTCGACGTTACTGGAATGTCACGAGTTTTCTCACTAATACCCCTTTTCTGTTACCACACTCCATCTTGGATACCACATTGTATATATTTAGTCATCATGTCTTCTTAGGCTCCTCTGCTCTGTGACATTTTTCAGTTCTTCCGTGTTCATGACCTGGACAGTCTTGAGGAGTGCTGGCCGGGTATCCTGTAGCAGGTCCCCTAGTCTGGATTTGTCTGAGGTTTGTGTCATGATCAGACTGGGGATGTGGGTTTGGTAACGACAGCACAGAGGCAGAGTGCTCCATCACACCTCATCAGGGGTGGGTAACAGCCACAGGACATCCCTGGTGATACTCACCTTCCTATGTCGGGTAAGTAGTGTCTCTTGGCTTCTACACCATGAAGTTACTATCTTCCCCTTTTCTTGCTCTATTACTTGCAAGTGAACCAACATTAAGCCCATGGTATGTCTTTTAAACTCATTTGAATCAAAATTCCCTTATCTCTTATTTTTTCTCAAAATGTATTTGTTGAAAAAACTGGTCTGTTTGTCCTGTTTCCTTTGCCCTATGTGGTTCCTATAAGCTGGATCTCAAGGTCTGATCTGCCTCATGCTTGATTTTTTTCAGCAGGGCCGCCGTAGGGATGGAGCTGTGGGCTTCAGTCAGGAGGCAGTGATTGTCTCCTTTTTGTCATGTTAGCAGCTACTAATGCCTAGTGTGTCACCTCAGTTCTAATGCCTTTAGAGTCCTCAAAACTAAGCTTATCATGAATGTAATCATTCCTACAGGAAGATAGTTCCTTTTTCCTCCTTCATTACACACAGCAGATTTTAGCAAATCAAAGATAGTACCCATGGTAAGAAACATTATTGTTTATGTACAACTAAGAAAAGAAATGCAGAAAAGCAAAATGGCTGTCTGAGGAGGCCTTACAAATAGTTGTGAAAAGAAGAGAAGTGAAAAGCAAAGGAGAAAAGGAAAGATAAAAGCATCTGAGTGCAGAGTTCCCAAGAATAGCAAGGAGAGATAAGAAAGCCTTTCTCAGCGATCAATGCAAAGAAATAGAGGAAAACAACAAAATGGGAAAGATTAGAGATCTCTTCAAGAAAATCAGAGATACCAAGGGAACATTTCATGCAAAGATGGGCTCGATAAAGGACATAAATGGTATGGTCCTAACAGAAACAAGAAGAGGTGGCAAGAATACACAGAAGAACTGTACAAAAAAGATCTTCACGACCAAGATAATGACGATGGTGTGATCACTCACCTAGAGCCAGACATCCTGGAATGTGAAGTCAAGTGGGCCTTAGAAAGCATCACTATGAACAAAGCTAGTGGAGGTGATGGAATTCCAGTTGAGCTGTTTCAAATCTGAAAGATGACGCTGTGAAAGTGCTGCACTCAATATGCCAACAAATTTGGAAAACTCAGCAGTGGCCACAGGACTGGAAAAGGTCAGTTTTCATTCCAATCGCAAAGAAAGGCAATGCCAAAGAATGCTCAAACTACCGCACAATTGCACTCATCTCGCACGCTAGTAAAGTAATGCTCAAAATTCTCCAAGCCAGGCTTCAGCAATACATGAACTGTGAACTCCCTGATGTTCAAGCTAGTTTTAGAAAAGGCAGAGGAACCAGAGATCAAATTGCCAACATCTGCTGGATGATGGAAAAAGCAAGAGAGTTCCAGAAAAACATCTATGTCTGCTTTATTGACTATGCCAAAGCCTTTGACTTTGTGAATCACAATAAACTGTGGAAAATCCTGAAAGAGATGGGAATACCAGACCACCTGACCTGCCTCTTGAGAAACCTATATGCAGGTCAGGAAGCAACAGTTAGAACTGGACATGGAACAACAGACTGATTCCAAATAGGAAAAGAGTACGTCAAGTCTGTATATTGTCATCCTGCTTATTTAACTTCTATGCAGAGTACATCATGAGAAACGCTGGGCTGGAGGAAGCACAAGCTGGAATCAAGATTGCCGGGAAAAAAATCAATAACCTCAGATATGCAGATGAGACCACCCTTATGGCAGAAAGTGAAGAGGAACTAAAAAGCCTCTTGATGAAAGTGCAAGAGGAGAGTGAAGAAGTTGGCTTAAAGCTCAACATTCAGAAAATGAAGATCATGGCATCTGGCCCATCACTTCATGGCAAATAGATGGGGAAACAGTGGAAACAGTGGCTGACTTTATTTTTGGGGGCTCCGAAATCACTACAGATGGTGATTGCAGCCATGAAATTAAAAGACACTTATTCCTTGGAAGGAAAGTTATGACCAACCTAGATAGCATATTAAAAAGCAGAGACATTACTTTGTCAACAAAGGTCCGTCTAGTCAAGGCCATGGTTTTTCCAGTGGTCATGTATGGATGTGAGAGTTGGACTATAAAGAAAGCTGAGCGCTGAAGAATTGATGCTTTTGAATTGTGGTGTTGGAGAAGACTCTTGAGAGTATCTCGGACTGCAAGGAGATCCAACCAGTCCATCCTAAAGGAGATCAGTCCTGGGTGTTCATTGGAAGGACTGATGCTGAAGCTGAAACTCCCAATACTTTGGCCACCTCATGCGAAGAGCTGACTCATTTGAAAAAACCCTGATGCTGGGAGGGATTGGGGGCAGGAGGAGAAGGGGACAACAGAGGAAGAGATGGCTGGATGGCATCACCGACTCGATGGACATGGGTTTGGGTGGACTTCGGGAGTTGGTGATGGACAGGGAGGCCTGGAGTGCTGTGGTTCATAGGGTCACAAAGAGTCTGACACGACTGAGGGACTGAACTGATTGGGTCATGAGGATCAGATGTGGTATTACCCATAAAGCACTGAATCTGGGACCTGGCACTTGGCAAGCTACTCTAAAGCATCGGCTGTTACTAGAAAGGCAACATTTTAATCTCTGGTTCCTGAGTCATTTCTCAGGGATAAAAAAGACTTGGAGGGACTTCCCTGATGATCCCGTGGTCAAGCATCTGCTTTCTAATGCAAGAAACGTGGGTTTGATCTCTGGTTGGGGAACTAGGATCCTGCATGCCTTGAGGGGAGCTTAGCATGTGCACCACAGCCACTGCATCTCGATTAGGACTGACACAGCCAAAAATAAATAAATAAATATGAAAAAAAAGAAAAAGACTTGGAGACAGTGACTAGCTCAGGTCCTTATGGTGGCAGGAGGCAGTCGGCAGGAAGGCAGAAGAGAACTTTTCTGTGATCAAACCAACCTTGGCCTGCAGCTTAGGGTTCCTGACTCCAGCTAAAAAGTGGAGAGAGAGCAAGAAAGCAACTCTCTTCCAACCAGCCTCTTGAACAGGGGAGCCTGACAATGTACCAGCCAGAAGGTTCAAAAGCAGTGAGTGGTGGTCAAGTTCCAGGAGGCTGGTTGTCTTCTAGGGTCCTGTCTGCCCCCTGCCTCGGGCGGGACTCTGGGCACTCCATGCAGTCCCCGAGGTTCCCTCTGCCTCCCCGTGTTATTCAGGACACCCGCTTCATATCCATTCCCCACGTGTTCTGTGCAGTTAATTGCTCTGTCACTGAAGATTAATCCCGACAGATAACAAAAAGACATCTGGAAATGTTGACTCTGCTCCTTCTTATCTTCCGTCCCAGGCCTTCACTCCAAAGCCTTGTCCAGTTGTTGAAGTGGTTCATTTCAGGGGGTGAGCTCTCTCGGGGGCTCTGGTGCCCAGTGCTCCCGGAGACTGGTGGCTGGCCGCCCGTTGCTGTGCTGGAGGGATGGGGCTGGGACTGGAGCCTGGGCCAACTGGGACCCCAGGTCTTATCCCATGCAGGCATAGTCCCTCGCCATTCTGAGTTGCTAAGAGACAGAAAGACATCCAGAAGGCAGGCTACTTTAAAGAATTTCATTTGTAAAGGCTCATTGTAACTGGAACATCATCAAAACTTCGCCAAGTTCTTTCTGGTTGTTCAGACGATGGACACTTTTCTTTCTTTTTCTCACTCCCTTCCCTCTGTATCCCTACTCCTTCTCTCTGTCCATCTCTCTGTTTAGCTGTAGTTTCTGATGGTTCAGCCCTTGCTGGTCTGTTGGTGAGGCTGAGCAGGGGTCAGACGTGAAGAGGTAAGGAGGTGAGGTCTCAGCTACAGGTCAGCCCAGGGGCCCAGGAAGCGTTTGGGAAAACTAGCTCCACTTCATCCAGCCATGTCTGTGTCATTCACCAAGTGGCCTCTTCAATGAGCAAACTCTTGCCTGTGTGTAAAATAAAGCGATTATCTGGGAAGCAAACATCCACACTTTTTGTGATTGCCACTGGTCACTATGTAGCCCTTTGCTGCCCTCTGTGTCCACAGCTGTTTATATATTTTTCATACGAGTGTCTGACTCTCTATTTTATTTTTATACAAATAATAGCCTGTTATCATCTTGTTCTCCCCCTCAGGATTTTTTTCCCCCTTCATCCTAACAAGAGTTTTGATTATTTCAGAATGTCTGTACATAGGAAGCAAAATCAGTCGTTTTTAATGGTTAATCAAACACACTTCAGTTCTAAGGCACTGCTGTCAGCCACCCTGGAGCCTGCAGACTGGTTGCAGACCAGGTTGCCCTGTGACTCGGGGAGGAAGGAAGCAGGTGACAACTGAAAGCAGGTGACAACTGAGGAGCCTAATGAAGGCCCCATTTACAAAAGTGTAGGCTCAGGACTAGGAACCAGCCCGGGCCGCGGGCACCAGGGCCAGTATCATCTAGCTTGCTCATTTTATCCAGTTCCGAGGGGCTGTGTAACTTGCCCAGGGTCACATAGCAAGAGGCAAAGCCATTGGAAAACCAAGTGTCTCAGGTTCCAATGGATGGAACAAAACAGGAACTTCCCTGGAGGTCCACTGGGTAAGACTCCAAACTCCCAATGCATGGGGCCTGGGTTCGATTCCTGGTTGGAGAACTAGGTCATGCATGCCACTATTAAAGGTCTTGTGTGCTGCAACTAAGAACCGGCATAGACAAATAATTTTTTTTTTAAGTTAAAAATGAAAGAAAACCCTAAAACACCGTTGGCTATTTAAATTCCAATCATGAGTCTAGAAAAGCATTTTTAAATTAATCTGTTCCACAATTAAGACCAATTAGTCAAGTCTTCTATCATGAGTTTCCATAATTTTTCAATTTTCCTAACTTACAAATTGCTTTTTAGATCATAATTTGCAAATTTATTCAATAAAAACGTTTTTAAAAGCAAAAATTTGATGTCAGTTAAAGTGTCCCCGAATAGGATAATGGGCAAGTAAATGAGGATCCATCTACCTTCTGGGAAATGATGCATTTCTTAAACATGATACTTATGAAGAATGAGCAATAAACTGGAAAATGCTTAGTTGTAATCCTCAAGGAAAACTGTCATCTCCAATTTATTTAGAGTATCATCAGAATTATGTTAATTTACACATGCACTGAAACAAACCCCCAAAACCCTTAAGGTTACATAAAGAAAAATAAATACAGGAAAGGAATATACCAACATGTTACTGATAATGATTGTCCTTAGCTGGGTAAAATATGGGTGGTTTTGATTTGCTTCCCTCCAGATTTTCTACATCAGTCAACTAATATGTTCATAATAACAGCAAGAGCAGCTATTACAATCACAATTCCAAATTTTTTAAAGTCACTGTCATCAGTTGACAAAAGATGCATATTCAGAACCATAAAATACCCATACCTTCCGTCCCAGTTATTGCTCTCCCAGGACTTTGTCCTGAGAAAGCAGTTCTGCTTGCGGGCAGATCTCTAGGCAGGAAGAAGTTTACAGCAGAGGAAAGCTGGAAACCACCTAAATGCCAGACAGCAGAGTAACAATTACAGAAAATGTGGTTCAATTACTCAATGCTGCTATGTGTTCATTAGGAAAAAAAAATTATGACAAAAGCATGTAAGGTTTTTTTCTTTCTTTTTTTTTTTTAATGGTGTAGGTTTTGGGGAGAAACACAAAGATGAGCAGAATGAGCTGGCAGGGCAGGATGTTGGAGTTGGGAGTAATTTTTTCTTGCTTTTCTAACATTTTCTGTAATGTGGTTGTCTTGCCTTTATAACTTAAAAAACACAGGAAGTATTAGTAGCTGTTCATCTGGGAAGTTGGTTCCTGCTAAGCCACCATCTCACAGGGAAGGCGGGTAGAGACCCAGCCCCGATGTTAGCAGGTGGACAAGCGGGAAGCATTCAGTAGTGAGGGGCTGCTGAAGTCTGAGTCATTTACTCCAGGGCTGTTGAAGCGCTGAGTAGGTGAAAGGAATTGCTGGCCCCTGCAGGGGTGCAGGTGGGGAATGAGATGGATACTAAGAGATAAGGAGTGTTCTGATAGGCAAGAGGCTTCCTCTGTCCTGTCCAGAACCCTCCACCAGCCCTGACAGCTAAGGAGCATTTAGGATATTCCAGACACTGCTTGGCTGTGTGTTATCCAGAAGTGGCTTCGTCTATCATCCGGGGACAGGGTCTGTGTATTTGGGCCACTTAACCTATTACCGCACAGCAAACAATTCTGATACTTGGAGGCTAAAACAGCAAAACCGCCTCTATTTTGTTTAACTTTATGGTGACAGCTGGGGCAGTGAGAGGCTAGGGCAGGAGAGGAATTGTCTGAAGGACCCTCACTCACACGCTGGCTGTTGATACTGGCTTTTGGTGGGACTGTTGGCTCATGGGCCTTCTTCTGTATGGCCTGGGCCTCCTTACACCCAGGTGGCAGGAAGATAGAGAGAGAGAGGAAGGAGGAAGCTGTATTCCTTTTATGACCTGGCCTCAGAAGTCACATAGTGTCATCCCCACAGTACTTTACTGATTGTGCGTGCTAAGGCACTTCAGTCGTGTCAGACTGTGATCCCATGCACTGTAGCCCGCCAGGCTCCTCTGTCCATGGGATTCTCTAGGCAGGAATACTGGAGTGCATTGCCATTCCCTTCTCCAGCGGATCTTCCTGACCCAGGGATCAAACCTGTGTCTCTTAAATCTGCATTGGCAGGGGGATTCTTTGTCACTAGCTCTACCTAGGAAGCCCATTTTACTGATTAGAACCTTGTAACTAAAGGGACCCAAACACAAGGAAAGGGGAGTTAGAATTCACCATCAATGTGAGGAAATGTCCAAGAACATGCATTTATGTTTTCTAACCTCTGTTCTTGGCCTTTCCTTGTACGCCTCCTCCTTGGGCCTGACACAGAGCCTTGAACTAAACATTAGCCAAACTTGTTGGGAGAGCCGAATTCCTTTCAGGTTGCTGCAGGGCTGGGTGCAGAGGATAGTTTGGGGTGAACCCTCTTGCTCACCTTTTGTGTTGTTCAGAAATATAGGGCACTTGGAGAAGTAATGGATTTTTTTGCCTCCAGCTGCCCACAAGCTTGGCATCTGGGTGGGTCAAGGCTGCTGCCTGTCATCTGGCCCATTTTCCCACCCAGCTTTTCCCCGACTCCTCCATAAACTCCATCCCATGCTTTCATCAGACGCCCTCACTCTGTCCTGGGGGTTGCAGACAGCCTCTGCTCAGGTGGGTTCACCTGCTGGGATGCCCTCTCTTCTCTCTACTTTTGAACTATGCCAACTTTCACAAGCCACCTCAAGGAACTTTCTTGGCATTTCTCTCTCACCACCAGCAACTCCTTCCCCCACCACTGCCTGAGCAACAGAAGTGAAAATCAGGCCTAATTCCCAAAACTGCAATCCTGAATCCTTAAGGAAGCCCAAGAGCAGCAAGGGCTAAGCTTTGATACAGGTGGGCAAAGTGGCTGAGAGAAGCAAGCTGGAGGCCATCTAGACCGTAGGAAGGACCCCAGCCATCTGGTCTACAAAAAGGGGTAGCAGCTCCTTGCCTCAGCAAGCAGTTACCAGGGGAACTGAAGAATAGATCATCTGATCTTTCCTGAGAAGCAGGAAAAAAAATTGATTTTTATGTGGGATTTCCTAATTTGTAATTATTTATGTTTAAGAATTTAGAACATGGGCTAATTCCATGAGCTGCATTTGCTCCACCTCTATCACAATTTTTGGTGGAAAACATTTAGAGCTGGGAGAAAGGTTTGGAGGTAGGGTGGGGGAGGAGGTTGGAAAGGACAGAGTTGAGATGGGTGTTGGGGATGGAGCTTCCGGAGGGTCGTCCAGAAAGGACCTGGGCACAGTGTGAGACCCTGAACTTGGACCTCACAGCGGGGGAAGCATCCAGAACTCAGCAGAATGGGACTTCTGTGGAAGTTGGGTTAAGTTGTAGAAAAATAAAATCCTACCTCTTGCTCCCCTGAGCTTGGGGTGAGATTCATACTCGGAAGCCTTCAGCAGAGCCTGGCTGAATGAGGATCCCTGTCTTGAGTCAGCCCTCCAGGGGAAACAGATTGGCATCGTTTTATCTGCAAAATCCAGGCTCAGAGCTCTTGGGATCAAGACCTCTGGGGGTGAAAAGAGCAGGCTTGACCGGAGGGCAAGGTTGAACGTGATTCAGTCTTGACAAAGGCCTCAGTGCAGCTAAGGAAATGGAGAAGGAAATGGCAACTCACTCCAGAACTCTTGCCTGGAGAATTCCATGGACAGAGGAGCTGGGCAGCCACGACTGTGCAACTAGCTTTCACCTTTTGGTCCAGCCAGTGCAGAGCTCTGTTTCCAAGTGGACCTGTATGAACATGAGGCTGCTTGGTCACCGTGACCAGGCTCTGCATGCAGGCAGCCCTTCTGAACACACCTCGGCGTTGGATGAGGGCGTCACTGCAGCAGAAGGTGGGTCCCAGAGAGAGAGACTCGGCGTGAGCCACCAGCAGGCAGGGGAGCAAGTCTCCGGTCCTGGAGGAAGGAGATATCTGAGTAGTTCGCTCAGTGTCCACCATCCTTCACACTATTCAGATTCACTAGTTTTGTTTGGTTTTTAATTATTTATCAATTGGTGGATAACTACTAATTAATTGGAGGGTATTTACTAATATTTATTAATTGAGGGATTATTACTTTACAACATTGTGATGGTTTTTGCCATAAATCAAAATTTGCCATAAGTCAAAATTTGTGGCAACAGCCACATTTGTGAATGTTCATTTGTGAATCAGCCATAGGCATACATGTGACCCCTCCCTCCTGAACCCCCCCACCCTGCCTCCCTCCTCACCCCATCCCTCGGGTTGTCACAGAGCACTGGCTTCGGGTTCCCTGTGTCATACGTCAAACTCCCACTGGCTATCTGTTTTACCTTTGGTAATGTATATGTTGGCACCCCACTCCAGTCCTCTTGCCTGGAAAATCCCATGGACGGAGGAGCCTGGTGTGCTGCAGTCCATGGGGTCACAAAGAGTCGGACACGACTGAGCGACTTCACTTCACTCACTTCTTTCTTTATCGTTGGAGAAGGAAATGGCAACCCATTCCAGTATTCTTGTCTGGAGAATCCCATGGACAGAGGGGCCTGGCAGGCCTTGGTCCATGGGGTCGCAAAGGGTTGGACACGACTCAAGTGACTAAGCAGCAGCAGCAATGAGTATGTTTCAATGCTATTCTCTCCAATCACCCCACCCTCTCCTCCCCATGAGTCTGAAAGTCTGTTCTTTATGTCTGTGTCTCCTTTGCTGCCCTGCACGTAAGATCGTTGATACCATCTTTCTAGACTCCACATATATGCATTAATATACGATTTTTGTCTTTCTGACTTACTTCACTTGGTATAATAGACTCGAGGTTCATCCACCTCATTGGAACTGATTCAGATGCGTTCCTTTGTGTGTGTGTTTTAATAATTTTATCTACGTATGGCTGTGCTTGGTCTTTGATGCTGTGCAGGCGTCTCTCCAGTTGCAGTGCGAGGGCTTCTCGTTGCTGCGGCTTCTCTTGTTGTGGAGCAGGGGTTCTAGGCATGCAGACTTCAGCAGCTGTGGTGCACAGGCTCAGTAGTTGCAGCTCCCAGGCTCCAGAGCACAGGCTCAGTAGTTGTAACACATAGACTTAATTGGCCCACAGCATGTGGGGTCCTCCTGGATCAGGGATCAAACCCATGTCTCTTGCATTAGCAGGTGGATTCTTTACCACTGAGCAGGGAAGCCCAGATTCACCAGTTTTATAAGTTTTGGGAAGCAGCTCCTCCAGTCCCCACTGGGCCTCTTTTCTTGGGGACTCCTGCGGGGGAAGCTTGGAGGTCTAGAATTCAGCTCCCGCCTCTCTGCAGCTGGTCTCGAGGATATAACTGACACCCTCACCCTCTCCTGCACCACCTCCTTGTGCCCCTGCGCCCTGAGCTGGCACCCCCACGGGTTAGGTGGCTTGGATGGGGGTGGTGGTGAATGAGACCCTCATCCTTGAGAGGTCTGCACTCCTTATTACCAGGCCCAGTCCATGCATTTCTTTATTTCCTGTTGAAACTGGGGACGAGAGAACTGAGAGCTGTCCCAGTGAACCACTTAGGTGCCAAACGTCTTCTTTCCTGCCCCTACTGTGGATCAGCAGCTAGACTGTCTCCTGATGACCAGAGTCTATTACCCAGTCGGGGAGGGGACTCTTGTCCTTCCCTGCCAGTGTCTTGGCACGAGGAGCCCAAAGTGACTGGACAGCTTGGAGTCTGGTGGAATCCTTGCTCTCACCAGGGCAAGTGTTTCTCCTCTGGTTACCAGGGTTTCTAAACTTTCCTGGCGACATGCACTTTCCATCTGGATTCCCAGAAGTTACAGTGACTGGAACCACTCTGCTCCCCGCTCTTGGTTTCCAGACTATGTAACCCCTCTAATGGAGACACAGCCCCATGCAGTGCCCACTGACTTAGGGCACCAGGGTATATACTGCCTCTTGCAGGATGTTACCCCATCCTCTCAGGCCTCTCCATTAATTTTCCAGTGTGTTCTTTATGTCAAAGGGCATGTTCTGGTGTGTCCCCACACCCGTAAACACTTGCTTTGTCTGGTAGGTACCTGAGTCCGCCTAGGATTTATCCCTCACCTTCTCGAGTGTGTGTGTCTTACTAACATCTCTCCCATACCTGTCACCTCTCTATCCTCTATTCTGATGACATGATCTCAAAATGCAGCGGACCTGCAGTGCTCTGGGGCACAGGTGAGACAGATCCCTTTGGATGTTATGTGATGACAGAGGACAGGAGAGGTGACCTAGCCCTTGGCAGGCTCATCAGTGTGTACTGCTGTTCATCCCCAGAGAAAGTGAATTTTCTCTGATCCCCTCTTCTGAGAAGGATGGTTCTTCTTGTGTTAGTCCCAGTCGTGTCCGACTCTTTGTGACCCCATGGACTGTAGCCCACCAGGCTCCTCTCTCCACGGGATTCTTCAGGCAAGAATACTGGAGTGGATTGCCATTTTCTTCTCCAAGAGATCTTCCTGACCCAGGGATCGAACCCAGGTCTCCTACATTGTAGACAGATTCTTTCCCATCTGAGCTATCCAATATAAAATGTCTTTGCCAGATTAATAGCTGAATACTATGTATACAGTCTTGTTAATGTGCTCTAGCAAAGATACTGCATTTGATAACAGCTACTGGGGCTATTAGCTGGCTTTTCTTTTTCTTTTTTTTTTGCTCTATATGTTTTTAAACATTTATGTATTTATTTTTGGTTGTGCTGGGTCTTCATTGCTGCACGCGGGCTTTCTCTAGTTGCAGTGTGCGGGAGCTAATCTTTGTGGCGGCGCGCAGGCTTCTCGCTGCAGTGGCCTCTCTTGTTGCGGAGCACAGGTCTAGGACGCTCGGGCCTCAGTAGTTGTGGCCCACAGGCTCAGGAGTTGCAGCACTTGGGCTTAGTTGCATGGTTAGGGTTGGGACAGTTCACTGCCATCTTCCAGTACCCTGTGGCTTAGATAGGGGGCTGCAATTCTTGTATCTTTTAGGACACTGAGAGAGCACTAGTCTCCACCATTCTCCTAAGGATGTGACATGGCTGGGGGCAGCTTTGAACCTTCCCCTTTTCCACCATCCTGGCTCCCACCCCACAGTCCAAGGACCTGAGGTGTGGTTTTTACTCCCAAGTATACGCACTCAGTACATTACACATCTGAGAACTAGAGAAATGACCACCAGTTGGTTCCATGGATGCACCACCATGAGCTGGACCTGGGCCAGGGACATTTATATCAGACACTGACATTAAGGTCAAATAAGATACTGTTAGAGAGGAAGACTGTAACACGCAATGGGTGACAGTTGTTTCCACTTTAGAACCAGCTCCTCTGGGTTGCAATCCTGGCACCTCTGGTAATGGACTGTGAACCTTTGGGCAGGTAGCCACACCTCTGAGCTTTACTTTCCTCACCTATAAAGCGGGTAAAATGATATCTTCTTTGCAAAGTTGTCGTAAGTGTAAATGAGCCTCTACAAAACATGTAAGTGTCTGGCTTAGCTCCACACTCAGCTTTTCCTGAATGAAAGCTTCATTTTTATTTTGCCTGCAGCCTGCAGCATGTGAGATCTTAGATCCCCAACTAGGAACCAAACCCATGGCCCATGTAGGGGAATGTAGATCCTAACCCCTGGATGACCGGAGAAGCCCCAGCGAAAGCTTGGTTTTATTAAGAACTCTTCAGTCTGAACGCCCAGCTTCTGCAGGGCTCTTTGTCTTTAGGGGTGATGGCTCCTTGGCTGGGCCCAGAATGGCTTTACGTGAGACTGTCAAAGCTGGATCCCCCAGAACTTGTAGGTCATCTGCTTCTAAAGGCAGCTCCTCTTCTGTCCTGCATATGAGTGAGATGTCACCATTAGAAAGCCATACTTTTGCTCCTGTTTCATCTCCAGAAAGCCCCTTTTTGGCACCAATATCTCCCATTTGTGTGGCAATTGTTTTGTACTATCCAAAACACTTAGCTGTCCTTCCAGCAGCCCTGAAAAGTAAATCAGAGCCTTTCCCAAAGTTCCTCAGCGGGAGAGGGAGGGACTGGGGTTTGAACCCCACACTGTCGGTGAAGAGGCTGTCAAGTGGAGGCAGTCTGAGTGATTAATGCCAACACCGTGTAGTCCCTCTGTCTCCCAAAGCACCTTCTATCACTCTAGGTGAGGTACAGTGAGTCAGGCCATAGCAACTACAGTTAAACTTGAGGAGCCCACTCTGCCTCTCAAGGGCCCTGTCTATAGGCCATCTACCCAGAACTTAATGACGAGAGCTGTAGAGAAGGTGAGTAACTCACTCCCATTCACGTGTTTGTTCCACAGCAGAGCTAACCTGGAGCAGAGCCCAGACCAGAGGCTCCCAGAACCTGATCCCAAGTGCTTCACCGCTGTGCCACACTAGCATGCAATAATAGATGGTTTAAGATTGTTTACAGAGTGAAGCCTGCATGACGAGGGCGCTGTAGGTAAGGGGACCAGCCCAAGCCAAGGCCCAGAGGGGTGGAGCAGCTCTGCGTTCAGGGTCACTGGGAGAGAGGTCATGAAGATGAGAATAGGGTGGACCAAGATGCTCTGGGGAAGGCAGGGTGACATCGAGAAGTCTCAGCTCATCCCCCCAAGTCACCTCTAGTGCCCCCAGTGGAGAGCCTTTCCTTTGGGTGTCTGAAACTGGGACTTGTGGCTTCCTTTGAAAGTGTGGTTCTCTGCCTTGCCAGGGCCTTTGGGGCACAGTATTCAACCATCCACGGTCACAACCAGCCACATCGTAACACCGGGCTTGACTGCAGCCTTGCCTCCACTACTCTGTGTGGAATCTTGGCACTGCCATTCATGGGCGAGCCCTGAGGAGTGCATATTCTTTGGAGCGTGTGTGGTCTTAGTGGTAATTGGATAAGTGGATTAAAAAGACAAACATGTAGAAACTCCCTAAGCAGCCCAGATGGGGGAGGCAGCGAGGTCCAACCAGGAGCATGGCTTTGGAGGAACAGACCTGAGTCCTAGTACTTTCCTTTGCTGTAAGCCTTGGGCCAGTCTCTTAGTCTTCCGAATGCCCAGTTTCTCCAGATGTGATTTGGCACCCCAAATACTCCTCTTGACCTCTGACTCTGAAGATGGAGGGCAAAGCCCAACTCCTAAGTGTGTGTCCAATGATAGTAACTCTTGCATGACTCTTGGAAGGTCCTGTGTTTTCACAGTCTCAGGTCAGAGTCTTCCAGAACCTGGTCAAGGACCTGATGCCAGCAGTTTCTGAAGGGAGTGTTCTCAGGAGAACCTGGTCAGGCAGTGGGGAAAGCAGGAGAGGGATGGGAAGGAGCCACCTCACCAACATCACCATCCTTCCACCCAAGGGGAAGAGTTCAGGGGAGTGCCGTCTCGGCCTGGTCCTAGACATCAGGGAGCCTTGCGCTTGTCCTCACCTCAAGGCAAAGGAGCTGGTGTCTGTCCTCCCACTAGGGAGTTCTTGGTCAGAGCCTGCTGGGGAGCTGGAGGGAGCTCCCAGCTCTCTGTAAGGACAAGGTGGCCGCAGTGTCATCTTAGAGCCAGGGACCAGCCCCCAGGAACAGGGCATGCAGAAGCTGGGGGAGGGGTGTACAGAGCTGGTGAAGAGACTGGAGGAGGTCTGCACGACCTTGAATGTCTCCACTCGTGCTCTCAGGGCTTTCCCAAGCCAGCCTGCGGGGCCAGGACCCATTCCCTTGCCAGAGAACAAAGCTGACAACATGTTGACTTTTAAGTCTGAAAGCCTGTGTCTGGTGTAAGATAGAAGGTGTTTGGAAGGAAAAGTGATTATGTTCCTTTCCCTGAGGCTGGGAAGGCCCCTTGCCTGCCCTTAGGGCACCCCAGCTGGCCACATCTGACTCCAGGTTGGTGTTCTCTCTGGGATATGGGAATCTGTCCGATGGTACAGAGTGGCCGTTCGAACTTGCAGCTGCAGTCCTTATATTTGTTACCTAATGCTTCATAATAAATCACCCCAAAACTTAGTGGCTTAGAACAACAAACATGGGACTTCCCTAGTGGTCCAGTGGCTAAGATTCCCCACTCCCAATGCAGGGGGCCCAGATTCAGCCCCTGGTCAGGGAACTAGGATTAGATCCCACATGCCAACTAGGATCCCACGCCACAGTGAAGATTGAAGATCCTATGCGCCACAACTAACACCTGATGCATCCAAACAAAGTAATGTTGTTTTAAAAGAGAGAAACAACAAACCTTTATTATCTCAGCATTTCTGTGGGTCAGGAATCCGGCAGCCGCTTAGCTGGGTGGCTCTGACTCAGAGTCTCTGGTGAGGTTGTACTCCAGCTGTTGGCTGGGGCTGTGGTCATCTGAATGCTCAAGTGGGGTAGGGGATCCAGTACCAAGTGGGCTCGCTCACGCTGCTGGTGACTGGCGGTCTTGGTTCCTTGCCACTGGGCTTTGCATAGGGCTGCTGGGGTATACCCTGCCACAGCAGCTGGCTTCGCCCAGAGCAAGCAGTTCAAGAGGGAAAGCAAGGAGGAAGCCACACATCTTTTATGTCCCAGTCTTACATACCATCACACACCATCATTTCTGCCACATCGTATTTGTTGAGAGCAACTCACTGAGTACCTCCATACTTAATTGAAGGAGAAGTGCCTTTTGTTGATAGTTTTAAAAATATATTTATTTTAAAACATTTTACTATTTATATCTATATTTAATTTTAATATATTTTTATTTGGCTGCACCAGGTCTATGTTGCACATGGGATCTTTAGTTGCACCATGCAAACTCTTAGTTGTGGCATGTGGGAGCTAGCTGCCCAACCAGGGATTGAACCCAGGCCCCCTGTTTTGGAAGCATGGAGTCTTAGCCACTGGGCCTTCAGGGAAGTCCGGAAGTGCCTTTTAGAGGGAGAAATATCAGAGAACCTAGGGATGTGATTTACAAGCAGGGTGGTGCTATAGAGCTGCTCCCCACCTTGCAGGGGTGCTTGGAGAGTGCTGCCCTTAATCAGCTCCCTGGCTGATGAACTCCCCTGTGTCATTCTGCCCCAGAGTGGGGGTGGAGGACTCTCTCCCACCAGTTGCTGCACCCACCCTTCCCCAGACCTGCAACACTTGTGGTTCTTCCCACCCTTCTCCCCTCTTCTTCTCCAGGCATCTCAGTTCTGCTTTCCCAGAAATGGACCTGAGATGCTCTCAGACCTGTGATTTCACCTTTGTGGAAAAGGGCTGTTCAGTGTGCTCACATCTGCCAGGGGTGCTGGGTGGAGGTAGTCTTCGTGGGGCTGAGGCAGCGTGTCCCAGTCCCCAGGCAAGATCTGAGCCTGGATGAAGCCTGGTCCACTCAGCACACACCCATCCTTTGATCTGAGGATGAAGAAGTACTTAGCCACATCACCCATTTTTCTTTCCAGTGTACCTGTGGGGCGGGGCAGGGAGGGAGGGTGGAGGAACTGGGGCAGAGTTGTTTTTTCTTGACCTCATTTCAAGGCAGTTGAGCTGGATCTGGAAGACATGTGTCCAGTGGCAGCTGCTGCTGACCTCTCAGCCACACTGGACTTTGTATTGGGATGTGGTGGCCCTGAGCCTGTGCTTTGAAGACTTCCCACTGCAGGGAACTTAACCAACCCAGGGCCCCAGATCCTGGATTTTGAATTCTTATTCCACCCCTCACTTGTGTTGAGGCCATGGCACTTCCCACAACCTGTCAATAGTGCAGAAGCAATATCATTTTGGGAGATGCCTCAGATGTCCCATAACTTTGGCTCAAGGATTCCCCAGTGGCTTTGCAGAACCTCCTTAGACAGACCAGCAATTTAGGATGCTCCCAGTAAACCTACCTTTCTCCTTTCCTCAGAGTTAGGGCTGCTGGCTAAACTATAGGACACTACCCACCGCCTCCCGCCGCCCCCCCCCCCCCCCCCCGCCCCCACAATAAAAGCTATAGGACCTTCAGGTGAATGTGAATTCCAGATAAACAACAAACGATTCTTATATAAGCATGTCCCCAGTCCTGCATGAGACTTGCTGATACTAAGAAATTTATTTGTTGTTTATCTGAAATTCACATTGGGCATTATAGCTGTGTATTTGCTACCTCCGATAACCCTACTTGGGGTCAGGCTCACCTTGAAGCCTCTTCTGATCCCTCTCTTATTTCCTGTCACACATGCATTTCCTCTGATAAAATCCTTTCATGTTTAACCCCTCTTGGCATTTACTTCTCAGCCAGCAGGGCAGGGCTGGGAGTGGTGAGCACAAGTGTGCAAGCTTGGCTGACAAACATCTCAGCTGGTGTGGTCCTGGGAGTGGGGCCACCTTTTGTTGCTCAAAGCTGTACTTGTGGGGGAAGAGGAAGCACTCTTTGGTCCAAATTTTAATGCATTTTTCAAGTATTTGTTGTTGTTTAGTTGCTAAGTCGTGTCCAACTTTTGCCGCCACATGGACTGTAGCCCACCAGGTTCCTCTGTCCATAGGATTTCTCAGGCAAGAATACTGGAGTGGGTTGCCATTGCCTTCTCCAGGGGATCTTCCCAACCTAGGGACTGAACCCATGTCTCCTGCATTGGCGGGCATATTCTTTACCACTGAGTCACCTGGGAAGCCCCTTTCCAAGTATAAGGAACTCTAAATCAGTTATCCAATTTCAGGGTGCTTTTAAGAGTCGCATGGGGGAATACAAAGGAAATGGAGGTTCCTGGGTCCCTCCCTTCAGATATTCCAATTCTATGGGTCTAGGATTGGGATCACAAAGGTGTATTTTTGCAGGCTTCACAGTAGGTTTTGAAACTGCACCAGGAAGATAACTTGGTAAATTTGGTAACACTTTTCATGAATGCTTCTGCCCATGCTTATTCCATGCTCTCTCTGGGTGATAATTAATTAGCATTTAGTAGTCAAGGCATCAAGGCTGGGAGTAAGTTCACTTTCCTTTCTTTCCTTCCCTGCTTATTTTCCCAAGTCCTCTCTGGGTTAGAAAAATTTGCCAAAAGTCTGGGTCCCTGAGCAGATATGGTGTACTCTTTTTTTGTTTGATAATAAGAGCAGCATCAATCACTTTTCCCCTTGTCTGCTAGGAGGCTCTGAGCAAGATTTCTGTGTAAGTTGCAGTACTCCTCCTATGTCAGGATTTCTGATACAACAGATTCCTGCCCCCTGCCAAGTAAACACACGGGATTTTGTTACACTGTTACTGTGGTTTCATTCCTGGCAGTAACAGCGGGCTTGTCTGTTTCTCACTGTGAACAGCGGTACCCAGAAGTATGCAGAGTACAAACCAGCCTTGACTTAACCTGCCTCCTAAGAAACTGGAGGTGCCTCCCAGGGGCCAGGATCACGTGTTTCTGTGCTTCTGTAGGAGGGTTAAAGTAGAGGGTAAAGCTGCAGAGAGGGTGTGGGCCTCCGAGAAACAGCAAGCCAGGCACCACCCTTAAAGGCACAGCTTGGTGGGTATCAGTGCGAGGCTGGCCGGTGTAACCAGTGAGTTTGCAATGGGTGTTGGCTGATTCTGATCCCAGGCAGTCTGGGTGAGTCGGCAAGGGAGGAATGTCCTGACTCACTCCTGTCTCGGTTTCTCTTAGGGTGGAGGGCTGAGCTACCTCTAGGGGCTGGGGAATCTAGAAAGAAAGAGACGGACAATGGAGCTTAATATGAAGCCTGTGGGAATAGGAGTCCTGACCACAAGGATTCAAGGCCTCTTTCATTCTGACATTCCACCACCCACCGCTTTCTGAAGACCTACGAAGTATGGCTCTGTGCGAAGGGCTGGGTTGGGGGCCATCAGGAGACCAGACCTCCCACCCCAGAGATTCAGGCTGTCAAGTACTTGTTTTCAGATCGTGTTTAGTATTCCTCCCATTTTCCTGCTCTTCAGCCTTAGTTGGGTGACATGGGGCTCAAGTGAGCCCCATCTGTTAAATGGGTGTGTGGGGTTGGAGTGGAGCACCAGGGGGCTTAGAGTCCCAGTGTCTTCCCTCCTGTGTGCTGGCATCAGTTCCTCCTCCCTGGTACTGCTATGGCAAGACGTGCTGATGGAAGCCTCGTGGGGATAGACCCTGTCCAGGCATCCCTCCATGTGCCCAGCCCCGGGCGGCTGGCTCAGAGCCACCCCCAGCAGGGGTTAGCTGCCCTGGTGTGGGGATGGAGTGACCTGTGCTACATCGGAGCTCCTGCCTTTGATCATGGAAGTCCCAAGGCCTGTGTTCTCACCAGGCCCAGGAACATGCACCACCTCTTTTAAACAGAGCTCCAAATCTACGGGCCTGGGGAAGCAGAGGTTCAGTTCTAAGCAGCTTCATTTGGTCCATTTTCCAGACGGGCTTCAAATGAAGATTCACCTCCTGAAAGGAAAAGAAGCAAGCCTCAAATCCTAGGCTTCCAAATGTGAGACAGAAATGATGAAACTACAGATAGGTTTTTACATCCAAACCGCAGGTGGACAGAGGACGCTGCTGGCAAAGCCAGGCCCTGGCCGGCGGCTCCGCAGGTGGGGGAGGAGGCAGAATCTGACTGGTGACAGCTGAAGACCCTGGGAGTTGCTGTGCATCTTGGAGCTTCATGTCCTCCCAGTGACATAGGGAAATTCTATCTTCCGTTGAGTTATCCCAAGGTCTGGGGTAATACGGCTGGGAGTGTACCAAGCACCAGCTACTGGGGCTTTCGCTGCAATTAGCTCTTCTCTGCCTGCCAGGATGATGGCGATCAGGATCTAGGCATTCCACTCTGCAGTGGGGTGTAGAGCCATTTTGGGCCCTGCTAGGTGCGTTTTGGAAAATTAAGTCATATCACAAACACTCCTCAAAAGGTACCACTTCAAGACTTCACTGGTGGTTCGGCGGATATGAACCTGCCTTGCAACGCTGGAGACACAGGTTCCATCCCTGATCCAGTAAGAGCCCACATGCCACGGGGCACGCACCACAACAAAACCTGCACACCTAGAGCCCGTACTCTGCAACAAAAGAAGCCACAGGGTGAGAAGCCTGTGCCCCGCAATGCGGTAGCTCTGCTCGCCCCAGCTAGAGAGAGCCCGAGTGCACCAGTGAAGACCCAGTGCGGCCAGATATAATAATAAATAATTTATTGGTAGAATGAAAGGACCCCTAATTCCACCATGTTGGTGTTTTCCCAGACACTGCCCCACCCCTGGAGGGCAGACAATTTCCTGTCCTTTTATGAAGTGCGCGGCACTGAACAGGCCTCCGCAGAAAATAGCTCGCACTGTGTAATTACCGATGAGTGCACAATCGCTGGACAGTGAGGGCAGTTATTAGCTGGTAATGCCCGATGACAAGGAGCCCACTAAGTACAGCCCTGTTGTACAAGGGAGGGAATAGATGGAAGTGTGATGGGGCTTTTCTGGGTGGGGGCCTCAGGGGTGTCTGCTGGTGGCAGGTAGCACACTAGCGGGGACAAGGACTAGATGAGCTTTGGTAAGAGGGTGCCCACTGATTCCATCTCTGCCACACGACTACTTCATTCACAAGCCCACAGTGCAAGCACTCAGTGGTCGGCAGCAGAGACTGACTCATCTAACGGCTAAGTCATCCTGTTCACTTAGGCATTTAGTGCCTCTTCTGGAGCAGATCTTCACGATGGGCACGAGCAAATGGCACAGAGATCCTTCACCCATTGGTCCACTGTGGGCCTCTTCCCCAGGCCCCCTTTTTGTTCCTGATCTTCCAGTCTTGCCCCTCCCAGGCCTCCAATCAACTGGCTAAGTCTTTTTTTTAAAAATTGGTTTTTATTAGAGTACAGCTGCTTTACAATACTATGTTAATTTCCACTGTACAGCAAAATGAATCAGCCATACATGTACATATATCTCCTCTTTTTTAGATTTCCTTCCCATTTAGGTCACCGCAGAACATGGAGTTCCCTGTGCCATACAGCAGGATCTCATCAGTTATATATTTTATACATAGTAGTATATATATCGGAGAAGGCAATGGCACCCCACTCCAGTACTCTTGCCTGGAAAATCCCGTGGGTGGAGGAGCCTGGTGGGCTGCAGTCCATGGAGTCGCTAAGAGTCAGACATGACTGAGCGACTTCACTTTCACTTTTCACTTTCATGCATTGGAGAAGGAAATAGCACCCCACTCCAGTGTTCTTGCCTGGAGAATCCCAGGGACGGTGGAGCCTGGTGGGCTGCCGTCTATGGGGTCACACAGAGTTGGACACGACTGAAGTGACATAGCAGCAGTATATATATATCAGTCCCAATCTCCCAGTTCATCCCATGCCCCCTTCCTTCCTTAGTATCCATGTTTGTTCTCTACATCTGTGTCTATATGGAAGCAACCTAAATGTCCAGCAATAGAAGGATGGATAAAGAAGGTATGGTACATACGCACAATGGAATATTACTCAGCCATAGAAGGAACAAAAGAGTGCCGCTTGCAGGAATGTGGATGGAACTGAGGTTATCACACAGAGGGAAGTGAATCAGAAAGAGAAAAACAAATAGCATAAAATATCACTTGTGGAATTTAGGAAAATGATACAGATGCACTTATTTGCACAACTTGCTAAGTCTTTTATCACCGCTCACACATCTGTGTATATTCTTACCTCAAGCCCCTCTCTTTCCACGCAGGGTGGATGGATGACCAGGTGCCCTTTGCCCCAAAGCCCCACCCGTCAGGGACATTCCCTTACTCTCCTGTCTTTTCCTTCCTGTCTGTGTGTGTCAGCGCTACAGCAGTCCCTTCCATTTGGTACCCACACCGTGAGTTGATCACCCAGCAGCCAAGCTCAGGCTTTTTCCTCTGTCAGCTGGCCACGGGGACCCCACACGGGGCCAGCAGGGTGAGCTGGAGAGACACCCATGCAGCAGTGGCGTGTGGCTTGAAGGTCCGTGCCACCTGGTCAGGCAGCTTAGTTGTTCCTTCCGGCCCAATTTACGTCTGATCCTGCTTGTCCTCTCCCGTCGTGTGAGGGATTACTCTTCCGTCTGCCCGCTTAGTGAACGAGTGGGTCTGATGGTACATGCCTCATGATGGCCGGTCCTGCCAAATGGTCATCTGGTGACTCTCCACTTAGGTGCACTAAAATGCTGGCGCTTCTCTTTGAGTGGCATGTAGCTCTTTCCTGCAGTTGTGTGACCTTGTTCCCGAACCCCATGGGTTTGTGCTGTGCATCTCTTTTTTGTATGTTTTGGGGTTTTTTTAATAGTTTTTTATGTATTTATTTATTTATTTTTGGCTCTGCTGGGTCTTCCTTGCTGTGCAGGCTTTTCTGTAGTTGCGGAGACCAGGGGCTACTTGCTAGCTGTGGTGCTCAGGCTCAGTGGTTGTGGCTTCTGGGCTGTGGAGCACAGGCTCAAAAGTGGTGTCGTGTGGGCTTAGTTGCTCCTCGGCAGGTGGGATCTTCCCAGATCAGGGATCGAACCGGTGTCTCCTGCACTGGCAGGCGGGTTCTTTACCATGGAGCCACCAGGAAGGCCCATTTGGTGGTGTTTTCATATTTATTTGTTTTTGGCTGTGTCAGATCTTGGCCGCAGCGTGCGGGGTCTTATACACAGCCTGCCGGCACGCAGACTCTGTAGTTGCGGTGCACAGGCTTGGCTGCCCCCTGGCATGGGGAGTTTTAGTTCCCTGACCAGGAATGGAACCCAAGTCTCCTGCGTTATAAGGCGCATTCTTCTCGCGCTTCTTTTCTTGTTTTCTCTCTGTTATTTCTGGTTGCCCTGCGTCTTCGTTGCTGTGTGAGGGCTGCTCTGTTTGTGGTGCCCAGGCTTCTCACGGTAACGGCTTCTCTTGTTCCAGGGCACAAGCTTCAGCGTCAGTAGTTGTGGCGCACAGGCTTAGTTGCTCTGCAGCATGTGGGATTTTCTTGCACCAAGGATCAAATCCATGTCCCAATGTCCCCTGCATTGGCAGGCAGTTTCTTATCCACTGCCCCATCAGGGAAGTCCAGAAGACACATTCTTATCCACTGTTCCACCAAGGAAGTCCAGAAGGCAGATTCTTAACCGCTTGACCACCTGTGCTGTGCATCTCTTCTGGGGACACACAGAGGCTCTGCACAGCATCTTTTCTACCTCAGACACCTCTGGCAGCATGGGATCTTACAGGTCACATGGCCCAAGGACAAAATTTTATCTTTTACTTTGAACAGAATGTCTCCCTATGTCCCAGAACCTCTGCACCCGTGAGTCTTTGTGTGACCCATTCTTTGTAGTGACTGGGAATCCAATGTACTTCCATTACTTTTGCACATCTGATCCAATTTATATAATGTCATCTATAGAGTAGAACAGGACTTCCCAAGTGGCTCAGTAGTAAAGAATCCACCTGCCAATGCAGGAGACGCCAGAGACGCAGGTTGAATCCCTGGGTCAGGAAGATCCCCTGGAGGAGGAAATGGCAACCCACTTCAGTACTCTTGCCTGGAAAATCCCATGGACAGAGGAGCCTGCTGGGCTATGGTTTATGGGGTTGCAAAGAGTCAGATGTGAGTAGTGACTGAGCACACATGCCCACAGAGTAGAACAGTATGGTAGTCTCAGGAATGTCTCGCTAGTCTAGGTGTCTTTAGACTCTCTTGTGGCAGAGAGGCGAATTGACATAGCTCCGGTGACACAATGGGGAGAGAGAATGCCTAGATCTTTGGGCACCAAAGAGCCATGCTGTTCCCCCTGTGAGACTGAGGCTTGTAGGGTCAGCTAACAAATGAAGCTGCAGCCCAGGTTCATCTCACAGTGGGCCCACTGGGTCCATGGACCTATCCAATAGTCATTCTCCAGGTTCCAGTTGTTTAATTGCAGTGGGTTTACTTGAAAATAAATCTTCTGATTGGTTCCTTGATCAGTGGAGAAAGAGGAGTAAGAGCTATGTTTTGTAGCAAAGACTAAGTGAAAACTTATAGCCCCTCCTGCCAGGTCAGTAAGTCACAAATGATAGCACATTTCAGAAGGCTGACAGAGAATAGGCCCTCCACAGAGACTTGAAGGTCATCCCCAACCTACCTCCATTTAGTTCAGTGGCCTGACCTCTGCAAAAGCCAGACTGACTATAGTCTGATGACAGTAGTCTACCGCAAAAGTTCTAAGCAATCGCCCCATTGCAACTGCCAAACCTGATACGGTATCTTTATTTGAGCAGATTACATAGCCGCTGGTAAGGAGCGTGGCAAATGTACTGTGTTCCACACAGATTAGTTTATATTCAGTTGGGACAGACAACAGTGCACACTCATAGTCTTGCTCTGGGGCTCTGTTTATTCACCTCTCTGCCACAGTAGAGTCTAGAGGAACCTAGACAGCTAGACATTCCTGAGAACGTCACCTCTTTCTACTCTGTGTGCATGCTCAGTTACTAAGTCATGTCTGACTCTTTGCAACCCCATAAACTGTAGCCCACCGGGCTCCTCTGTCCATGGGATTTTCCAGGCAAGAACACTGGAGTGGGTTGCCATTTCCTCCTCCAGGGAATCTTCCCAACCCAGGGATCCAATCTGCGTCTCCTGCATTGGCAGGCGGATTCTTTACCACTGAGCCACGTGGGAAGCCCATTTACTGTATTAGGGATTACTTTTTCCAGCTTCCAAGGGTCATCTTGTTACCAATCAGGGTTCTTGGCCTCCTTAATAAATAGAAGTTGATAAGAGGACAGATAAAAAATTCAAGCAAGACTTTACTGGGGCCCCTGCTCCAGAAATGGGGAGCGAAAACAAGCAGCAGGTTCCCTTGCTCTCTCCCCAAGGTGGGTGGAGCTGGTTCCTTTACATGTGGAGTGTCCAGGGGTCAGGCTGGAGGGGTATCTTAGGTGGTTTGCCCACCCTTTGGTGATGTTGAGTGCAGGGGACGTGTGCAGTACCCTGCTTTTGCCCAACAGCCTGTTTTTGCTCCCAGCTCTTCAGAGGTGACAGTTGGGTCTCTTTGTATCTTGTTCTTCATAATTTGCCCCAGCTGTGCATGCGTAGTCCCTCAGAGTTTCTTTCTATTCTGTTGCTTGAGGAGATGTTTCTCCAGGTGCAAGCACTGCAGCAAAGGCTCCCAGGTCCCAGGAAACCCCCACCTGTCTCAGTCTCAAGCCGGGTATCAGAACAAGATCCTAGGACCTTTCCTGGGTGTTAACTCCTGTCATGGGAGAGTGTGCTCATATCAACAAACTCTTCCTTACTTAGTTTGGATTCTGGCCCCCTTGATCCAGCACCAGGAGGATCCCCTTTCAGGCATATTCTCCCAGATCCTGCTTGTACATATTAGGCAAGAACTGCAGGCCCTTCCACACATAATCTGTCTCCTTCCTTAGCATGGGCAGAACTTCCCCATCCAAACAAGCTAGCTATGCTAAGATTCAAGAGAGGCTGAAAGTTAACCCTAGTTGTCAGTCTAGTGGCCAGAAGGGGAGGTAGGGCAGGTTCTGAGGAGGGCAAGCATTGTCTTGTGCGGTCTCTGTCTCATATGAAGCTTCTGCTCAGTCACGGAGAAAGCAGAGGTGCTTCCTCTATCGAGGGACAGTGAGTCACTCCTGAGGCTGCAGAGGTTTCCAGAGAATCAGAGGTTAAGTTTGCCAAGTGCCTCTACCTAGAGATTCCCATCCGGAGTCTCAGAGTCCCACTCCTTCCCTACCAGAGCTTTGACGAGGCTCAGAAATCAACTTCTCTCAAGCTCTGCTACTCTTATAATTAGGGCCTAAGGCTGCCCTTCACAAGGAAAGCCCACGACTCAGTGGTAGAGAATCCGCCTGCCAATGTAGGAGACTTGGGTTTGATCCCTCAGTCAGGAAGAGTCTCTGGAGAAGGGAACGGCAACCTACTCCAGTATTCTTACCTGGAAAATGCCATGGACAGAGGAGCCTGGTGGGCTGCAGTCCATAGGGTCACAAAGAGTCAAACATGACTGAGCGACTACTGCTGCTGCTGCTGCTGCTGCTGCTGCTGCTAAGTCACTTCAGTCGTGTCCGACTCTGTGAGACCCCATAGATGGCCCACCAGGCTCCTCCGTCCATGGGATTCTCCAGGCAAGAGTACTGGAGTGGGGTGCCATTGCCTTCTCCCATGCATGAAAATGAAAAGTGAAAGTGAAGTCGCTCAGTCGTGTCCAACCCTCAGCGACCCCATGGACTGCAGCCTTCCAGGCTCCTCCGTCCATGGGATTCTCCAGGCAGGAGTACTGGAGCGGGCTGCCATCGCCTTCTCCGGACTGAGCTAGTAGACAGTGACAAAGGACGCTCCTCATATGCCCTTTAGCTACAGGAGATGAGGATTTCCTTAACCACTGCCAACGAGGCCCTCTGACTTTCATATTTTTAATTGACTGCTTGCCCTAAGTATTTTGGGCTTCCCAGGTGGTGCTAGTGGTAAAGAACCTGCCTGCCAGTGCAGGAGACAAAGCTTCTTGGGTTCAAACCCAGGGTCGGGAAGATCTGGAGAAGGAAATAGCAACCCACTCCAATATTCTCGCCTGGGAAATCCCATGGACAGAGGAGTCTGGCGGGCTGCAGTCCATGAGGTTGCGGAATCGGACATGACTGGGCATGCGCACAAACAACCACCTCAGGGTATTACTTTTTCTCTCTAAAGCAGGAATGGTGTCAGTAGCAGTCTTACAGTCATCTTCTCTCTCCCTGTATTCTTCACATGCCTGAGACATCATATGAGCCAGTGCACCCCCTTCCACCCAAATTCCATCCCAGTGAACCACATCCGAAAATCTTAGCATCTGTGCAGCCACAGCCAACCAGGCAGAGAGAAAGAGGAGGTGACTTGCCCAGTGCAGCCAGTGAGTGGATAACCAAGCCAGGACTAGTGTTATTCTTCAGGCTAGACTGCCTGACAGGGTAGGGGGAGAAGCGGGCTTCCTGGATTCCAAGAAAAGGAAACTTCCCCCCAGTGACGTCGACCAAGGGCAAGTGTAGTTACTGAAGGGATTTCTGAGCTCAGAAAGCCAGAGAAGGGACTTCTCTGTCAGGTCAGTGGCTAAGATTCCACGCTCCCAGTGCAGGGGGCCTGGGTTTGATCCCAGGTCTGGGAACTAGATTCTACATACCACATCTAAAGATCCTGCATTCCACACCTGAAAGATCCCACATCCTGCAAGGAAGACTGAAGATCCTGGGTACCACAACTAAGACCCAGTGCAGCCAAATAAATACTTTAAAAAAAAGAAAAAAGAAAGCTAGGGCAGCCCAAGATCCAGTCCTAAAAAAAAACCCATGGAATTGGGTCTACCAAGGCCAGAATCTATATACATGCCTCAGAGAGTACAGCAGGAGGAGCTGAGAATCTCCACCTGAGAACTGGGTACTTGCTCGGGGTCTGCCCTCTTCTCTTCTCTTCTTTCTACTCATTGGCCTTTACTGTCCATATTTGAGACCTCGGAAAATCTGATTGGCACAACTGATAACTGTTAGCCTGCTGGGAAGACATTTGCCATCAGACCACATCCTGGGCTGTTGACCACACTGGGCATCAGCTGCCATTTGACCTCTCAGGAGGCGGCCGTGGACAGTGGATATGAGCAGAATCTGGAGCTGGCTGCCCATTTGAATCCTGGCTCCACTGCCCATGGGCTGTGTATCTTTGGCCAACTAATGCAACCATTCTGTGCCCCATTTCCCATTTATAAAGTGGAGGTGCGAATAGGGCCTGTTTCCAAGGGTTTTTGGGAGAGTTCATGTTGTTTAAAGCCCTTAGAAGAGTGCCTGGGGTGTAGTCCGTGCTCTTCGTCTGTTAGAGAAGAAATATGGCAGAGTGGGGTCAGAGGGCTCAGAGAGGAAAACAGAAAACCCAAGCAGGAAGAAATCTGTGGAGGGAAGGACAGGCCCTTGGAATTGCATTGATTACCAAGTCTCCCATTTTCAGTTTAGTCCATGTACCTCTTGTAGGAAAACTCTTTTCATGAAGCTAACTGAGTTGGTTTTTTGTCCTTGCTACCAAAAGATTGGTCTAGAACAACCCCGTTTCCCCTGTCCATGCCGTGAAGCTCTGCCCTCTCTTTAAAGTCTCTTTGAACCTTTCCTCCTCCATGAAGTCTTCCAAGGTTTCTTGTCAGATGCCTCCATCTCTAAGCACCCAGAGCAGGATCTGAATCTCCCTTAGGCCTCTTCCCACTGTCTACCTCATTCTGGGGGTGCTTGTGCACATGCCTCACCTCCCTGGCTAAACTGCATGTGTGTGTAGAGTCAGGAAGCCCAGTGACCAGATACAGCATCAAGAACTCTTCAGTGTGCAAAACAATGAGACAAAATCTACAGCTCTGACATGCTGGTGGCACTAAAGGTGCTCCTAGGGTATAGGAACCTGTGTTATTCCATTTCGAGGGCACCTTTGTGAGACGTTATATGCCTGTCACTGGGAGAGGGTTCTTCCTAGACTTCTCCCCTTCAAGCTCCTCCCACGAGAGGAAGTATTGGCAGGATGGTTGGTCGGAGCCTGAGAATCCATCGGGCAGTGTTTTACTGGTGGGGAGACTCGTGGGTGTTAGAGGTAAGGGCACGTTAATGAACTTCCTCTTGCCCTTCCTGTCTCCGAGTGATGAGTATGCCAAAGAAAACCCTGTTTTTTCAGGGTGGATCCAGCCACCCTCTTTCACTTTCTGTTCCATGCAGTCCTCACACCTAGCAGGGTCTGCCTCTCTTTCTGGTCCACTTTCTCCACTGAGGGTGGAGGCTGCAGATCCAAGTACCTGAGATTCGGGGGTTTGAGAGTGGGAGGTGAGTGAGAACAAAGGGACCACCTAGTAACCACGAACCTGAACTGCTGTCTCCAAACCAGCTTGTCCTTGAGGCTGAGAGTCTCATTTGGGCCACCATGCAATCCATCATCCAAGTCAGGCGTTTTGACAATGAAAGGAGAGGTTACTAATACTGACCCTGGGAAAAGTCACAGACAGGGCGCTTCCAGCCACCTAGGGGCTCTGGTCCCCCTCGTTGTCAGGCTTTTGCTCTGTATTCATGCAGCAGTTCATTGCTTTCCATTTGGTTCTCATTCGTGAGCTCCTTTGGTGAGAAGTCCCAGAGGGAGAGGAGAGGAAAGTCAGGATCTGGAAACCAAAACCCAAGCTTGAATACCTTACATGTAACAGACTCTTGATTAATCTGGGGGAAAGAATAGTGAATGAAGCTGAATTATTGCCCGGTGACAATAAAACCAGAAGATAATATTGTGGCAATACCAGTACTTAAAAAAAAAAAAAAAACTGAAGCCATGTTTCTCTGCTTTGAGGATCCGAGTTAGGACGGGCTTGGAGTCCCGGCTCATCTCTTACTAACTGTATCATTCTGAGCACTGTGCTTAAACTCAAGGCTGTGTGTGATCTGAGTGTCATGTGGGGCCTTCCTGCCCCTTGGAGACTTGGCACATTTAACTGAAACATCCTGTGGAGTGGATTAGGTAATCCCAGAGTTTTCCTCATCATTTCTGGAAATTTCTATCCCTAAGGCTTTTTTAAAAAAATACTCTTTTTTTCTTTTATGCTGCACTCTGTCCCCACGCTCCACATCTGTCTGTTGGCTCACGTCAAACCCAGATGCAAGCTTCAGCCCCATCGCTCTTTTCCACAGGAAACATAACCTTTCTCAGCACCTCCTGAGTTTGGAAACTTGATGGGTTTGAGGGGTTATATGGAGGAGGGCTTCCTTGGCGGCTCAGTGGTAAAGAGCAAGTGTAGGTTCTACCCCTGGTTTGGGAAGATCCCCTGAAGGAGGAAATGGCAACCCACTCCAGTATTCTGGCCTGGGAAATCCCATGGACAGAGGAGCCTGGTGGGCTCTCTGGGGTCACAAAGAGTCGGATACAACTGAAGCGACTGAACGATAACAGAGGAGCTCATCACACACCATGACCATCTGCTGTCTGGACGGTTCCAGATCCTCTTCTCCTTTCCACTTGGTTGTCGTTCAGAGTTCCCCTCTCTTCTCCCCACTTCCTCTTCCATCCCACAGACATTTGGAGAATACACTCTGATCTGTGACTTTCCTCCCGAGAGCCATACTTCCCTACCCTGGCCCCAACCCACTGCTCTGTTTTAAAGCCTTCTCCTGAATTCCGGTGAAAAAAATACTCTCCATCTCATTTCTTAAGGGAAAAATGTCTAGAACGATCTGGACTTGCAGTGCTGTAGCCATTCTTCGGGCTGTAGAAGTTCTTTCTGAAGCCTCTTTGAAAGCGTTGGCTCTGGGCGCTGTGTGTGGGCCTGTGCACTCTTCTGCTGCTGCTGCTTCTCTCTTATCGGATTTCCCCAAATATCGTTGGCCTCTGAAATTGGAACCACTGCTGTGGAACTTGATGTCTCATGTCACGTCACAACGTAAGAGTCTCTATTTGTATGGTACAGGTGCAAGGTTGAGCTGTCTCTTAACCTTCACAGCAACGATCAGAGCTGTCTTTGGGTTCACATGAGAAAGAGCATGAGATGGTTGGATGGCATCACTGACGCCATGGACATGAATTTGAGCAAGCTCTGGGAGATAGTGAAGGACAGGGAAGCCTGGCAGGCTACAGTCCATGGGGTTGCAGAGAGTCGGACATGACCAAGCGACTGAACAACAACCACAAAGAATTAAAAAGGAAAACTGAGATAGAGTATCCTTAACCCCCTTTCCCAAAGGCGGCAGACAAGGCACAGACAGGTAGGAAGAATGAAAGTGGGAGAAAGTTAAGTGTCATGTCAGTATATTTCCAAATACAAGTAATAGAAATACCAACAGGAAATGGATTAAGCTATAAAAATACCCAGGGGCTTCCCTGATGGCTCAGTGGTAAAGGAATCTGATTGCAAAGCAACTGATGCAGGAGATGCGGATTCGATCCCTGGGTGGGGATGATCCCCTGGAGAAGGAAATGGCAACTCCAGCACTCTTGCCTGGGAAATCTCACGGACAGATATCAAAATCTCAGGTTCTTTTCATCCTCAGCTCCTCTTAGTCCCAGGTCGGTGGCCTCAGTTTCAAGCATCATCAGCAGACCCAGCAACGTCCAGTGAGAAAAGGTCAGCATCTCCCCTGTGTGTCTCTTTTCCTCAAAGAAATAGTTCCCCGGAGCCCCTCACTAATATCTCATTAGACAGAATTGTCTTATCACATGTCCCTGCCTAAACGAATCACAGGCAAGGCAATAGTACCACCGACTTTGGCTTAGACTAATTAGGACACACTCCCGGGAATGAGGATGGACTCAACCCTCACAGCTCATGTAACTGCCACAAGGAGGGTGGATACCAGGATAAACGTGGGTTTGCTGGGTGAGTGGTTGCATTTGCAGCCATGTGTCTGCCACATGAATTAACTGATCTTCCAGTCATGGAGGACAGAGGGGAAGGAAGGCACAGCCCAAGGAGGGTGTCATTTCCTTGGGTGGGGAGGAAAGAGATGGTGGGTTATATTTCTCTGCTGGGATGATGGACTGCTGTCAGTTGGGACATTTCTGTGATTTCCTATAAAACCTCAGGGCAGATAGGGGCCGCAGAAGGTATTGGCTGAGCGGCCCTGAGAATAAGTTCTGTTGAATATGCTGCTCCTCAAGGGACCCTCAGATGAGATCTTGTTTGCAGGGTGTGATCACACTCGTTTCTGCCGCAACACTTCCACTCCAATTCCTTGTCCACTGACTTCCTCTCACATTGGGCATGTCTTTCCTTATCTCAGAATCTTAGTAGCTTTTCTGTTCTCTCTCTCTTTTGTTGTATTCAGTCGCTCAGTCGTGTCCGACTCTTTTCGACCCCGTGGACTGCAGCACACCAGGCTTCCTTGTCCTTCACCTTCTCCCAGAGTTTGTTCAAACTCATGTCCATCAAGTCCGTGATGCCATCCAACCAGCTCATTCTTTGCTGCCCTTTTCTCCTCCTGCCCTCAATCTTTCCCAGTAACAGGGTCTTTTCTGATGATTCAGCTCCTTGCCTCAGGTGGCCAAAGGATTGGAGCTTCAGCTTCAGCATCAGTCCTTCCAATGAATATTCAGGGTTGATTTCCTTCAGGATTGACTGATGTGATCTCCGTGCTGTCCAAGGACCCTCATCTCCGGCACCACAGTTTGAAAGCATCAATTTTTTGTTTGTTTGTTTGTTTGTTTTTTACCACATCATTAATTTTCACAAAGGCTCAAGAAATAGTTTCCTCGTTTTTAAAGTCTTGTCTGGACCCTCCAAGTAGAGGAAACAGATGGAGATTTCAGCTCAGATTCTGTTCTGCATAGTTCTAAAAATGTTCAGTCCAAGCACAGTGGTCCTTTCAGACCTCCAGAGCCTACATGGAAATACCTTTCTACTAATGGATTCAAATAATCCTGTATAGATCTTGTTTCGGATAATCAGCTCTTAGCCAATTTCCAATCTACAGTATAAAGTCATCTCCATTGGTGTGGTGTGATTTAAACACATTTTTAAATCAAGTGAGTGTGAAGTGAAAGTCACTCAGTAATGTCTGACTCTTGTGACCCCATGGACTGTAGCCCACCAGGCTCCTCTGTCCATGGGATTCTCCAGGCAAGAATACTGGAGTGGGTTGCCATTTCCTTCTCCAGGGGATCTTCCCAACCCAGGAATAGAACCTGAGTCTCCTGCATTGCAGGCAGATTCTTTGCCGACTGAGCTATGAGGGAAGCCCACTTTTAAAATCCAAGTGTCTTGCAAATAACTCTGCCATCCTGTGTTCCCATGATGGCGCTGGTGTCTGCTCAAGTCTAGAATGAAACTTGAAGTGATGCTCCCACCACATCCACCAGGAGAGATTCTCATAACTGAAAGTTTTATTGCCAGCAGCTTTTGTGTCTCCATTCCTTCACCCCCATTTCACTAAAACTCAGTTTAAATAGTCCTGTTCTTAATTTCTGGCTCTTCAAAGATCTGGTGTACACTGTGGAGAGGGGGGCATTGGTTGAGATGATTTCAGTTAAGAGAGCAGTTTTGCTGGGCTGCTCAGAGCCTCCATGTATAAAAACACTCTTCTGCTCCCACCTAGCAACTCTTTGGATACATAAGAGTTTTTGATCTGTATTGAGAGGAGGAAGCATGAGTTTTATTTGGGGGATGGGCTGGAGGACACAGAAGGACTCCAGGAGGAATGTTATGTCACCTGTTCTTTGAGCCAGTATTCTTGCCTGGAGACTTCCCTGGACAGAGGAGCCTAGTGGACTACAGCCCATGGGGTCGCAAAGTGTTGGACACGACTGAGCACACACATGCTCTAAGGCAGAGAAAGAGACTTGAGACTGTAGCTGCTCAAGTGAGAGCTTTTAAGACCCTGGATCCAAGTACAACTGCCTGAGGGTTCAAGGAAGAAAATGGGAAGCTGGCCGTGAGGAGGACTGGTCACCTTGCCTCTGCCCCAGAACCACTGAAGGTAAGCCCCTGGTCTGCATCTTAGTGTCTTGACATTGATGGCCGTTAGATGGCCTTGTGGGCAGTGATTCCTGACCAGGAAGAGTGGAGCTAGGGTAGGAAGTGGGGCATTGGGGGGTAGAAATGGCAGCAGTATTAGCAAGACCGAGAGGACACCCCTCTGGGACTCCTAGAAGGAGCAGGTTGGACCACGGTTTTGCTGATAACCAGCAGTTAGGCTGCGGAGCTTGGTCCCTCACCATCTGGCTGTAATAACGGAGGTTAGCATCGTTTTGAAGTCATAGTCTCGTAAAGATTCTAGCAATTTAATTTAATGAAAAGTTCAGGAAAGACAGGCAAACATTTCTTTCCTCAAATGATTTGCAGTGACGTCACTGCCCGCCCACTTTGTTTCCTGTCTAATCTGAACTTGGCCAGAACCACTGTTCCAGCTGTCGAGTGCTGTGTAACAAATCACCCCACAACTTAGTGTCTTAGGACAGTAACCACTGTGTAACCTGCCATGATTTCTGTAGGTGAAGAGCTTGGGAAAGGTTCGTCTGGGCGGTTGCAGCTTGCGTCTCGTATGTGGTTGTGATCAGACAGTTGTGATCAGAGAGCCAGGCTGAAGCAGCAGGCGGCTGGCCAGGCACCTCTGTCTCTTCATGGGCTGTCGGGGCCTCTGTGTGGCCTCTCCGTGCGGCCTAGTTTAGGTTTTCTCACAGCATGGAGGCCTCAAGGAAGCTGAAATGCTTCAGGAGGGCTGAGGGCTTCACAGGCGAGGCCTGGGGATGAATGTGGATTTCTACGGCGGAGCCTCCCAAGTGTCACCTAGCATCACTCCAAGGGTTCACTGCTAATTCAGTCTCTAAAACTCACTTCACAAGGGCAGGGAACTAGACCCACTGTTCTTTGTTTTAACTTTTTATTCTGTGTTAGACTGTAGCCGATTAACAATGTGGTCATAGTTTCAGGTGCACAGCAGAGGGACCAGCCATGCATATATGTGTATCCGTTCTCCGCCAAGCTCCCCTCCCATCCAGGCTGCCACAGAACATTGAGCAGAGTTCCCTGTGCTATATGGCAGGCCCTTGTTATCCGTTTTTAAAATAGTTTTAAACCTGTTTTTGGCTGTGCTGGGTCTTCACTGCTGTGTGGCCTTTTCTTTAGTTTGGTGCACGCACTTCTCACTGTGGCGGCTTCTCTTGTTGCAGAGCAGGGACCCTAGGCCGTGTGGGCTTCAGCAGCTGTGGCTCCTGGGCTCTAGAGCACAGGCTAAACACTTGCAGCCCACTGGCTTAGTTGCCCCGCGGCATGTGGGATCTTCCCGGCCCAGGGATCGAACCCGTGTCTCTTGCATTGGCAATCGCATTCTTAACCACTGAACCCTCGGGGAAGCCCTGGTTGTGAGTGCGTGCATGTGCTCAGTCGCTTCAATCGTGTCCAACTCTATGCGACACTATGGACTGGAACCTGCCAGGCTCCTCCAGGCAAGACTACTGGAGTGGGTGGCCATGCCTCCTCCAGGGGATTTTCCCGACCCAGGAATTGAACCTGGGTCTCCTGAAATGCAGGCGGATTCTGTACCACTGAGCTCCAGGAAAGCCCTGGTTATCCATTTTAAATTCAGCAGTGTGTACAAGATCCCAGACCTGTCCTTTCCCCTGGCAACCGTAAGTTCCTTCTCTAAGTCTGTGAGTCTATTTCTGTCTTGTAAATAAGTTTGTTTGTATCATGTCTTTTTAGATTCCGCTCTTTCTGCTGGACCCCACTCTTTGATGGGGGAGTGGCAAGCTTCTAGAAGAGTAATGGGGGCAGAGGGAGGGAGACTTTGCTGCACTCATCTCTGGAAAATGCACCCAAATGCACCCTCTCCACACTGGGTGGAATCACTCGTCCGAGTCTCCCTCCCTCCAGGCTGGCCTCCTTTCCAACAGCCTTGATCTGGATCACCTTCCCACCACCTTTTCTATGTGCTGGAATTTCTGCTGTCTCCTCTTCTCCCAGCTCCTCAGCCGTGTTAGTTCATCTCCTCCGAGCCCTGCTTAACAGTCAGGGCCTTGGATGGAAACCTCTCCAGGTCTCCTGCTTTCCCGCTGAGGAGTCTTTTCCTAAAAAGGCGCTGAGCTAACAGTTCTCACGAGTGGAAAAGAGTGCGGAAATCCATCAGATCACTGACTGTGAGGCAGGGCAGCTGTGGGACAGCTCGCTGACTGAGACAGCCCTGTGTTCTTAGATCTGAGCTGGGCACACACCACTGAGAGGCTTCATTATAGGGGGCTGGGCGGGCTGGAAGGACCCAGGGAGTGTAAGGACCGGGGAGAATGCCAGGAAGATAAATGCACTTGGAGACCGGGAAAGGCTCTCAGGGAATATTTTCCAAGCTTGCAGGCATGGAAGGACACTCCCAAATCGCCAATATGTGAATCATCACCTATTATCATGCAGCCCAGTTGAGGATAATGACATACCACTCTAGGCCTAGAATCAAAGCCTTAAAATAATAATAATTATTATTTTTTTATTGAGGATTTTTTTTAATGTGGACAATTTTTAAAGTCCTTATTGAATTTGTTGCAATATTGCTTCTGTTTTATGTTTTTTGGTTTTCTGGCTGCAAGGCACCCCCTGCACTGGAAGGCAAAATCTTAATCACTGCACTGCCAGGGAAGTCCCATTATTATTGTTTTTTATAATTTAAGCACTTCCTTTCTTTTTGGCTGTGCTGGGGTCTCCGTTGCCACGTGGGCTTTTTCCTAGCTGTGGTGAGCAGGGGCCCCTCTCTGGCGGCGGTGTGCAGGCTTCGCTTGTTGCAGAGCATGGGCTCTAGGGCACTGACTCCATAGTTGTGATGCTTGGGCTTAGTTGCTCCTCGGCACGTGGGATCTTCAGGAGGCGAACTCGTGTCTCCCGCATTGGCAGGCGGATTCTTTACCACTGAGCCATCAGCAAAGCCCTATTTTTAAGTCAAGAGAAAAGAGAATCTATTTAGAAGCCTGGAGGATGATCTTTAGGAAGAGGTCATGAACCCTCAGAGGCAGGACCGCAGAAATTCAGGGGTATTCTATGTGGCTGAGGAAGGGAGCCGCCTGGAGAAGCACGGAGCTCTGGCCACAAGAGACCGGATCACAGAATCAGCTGGGTCCCCTGCAGCCACACTTAACTGCTGCCCTCTCCTGCTTGGGGTATGTGTCCTTTTTCACATGTCCATGAAATAACCAGGCCCCCCCCACACATACCTTTCCATTTCTTTGTGGTAGTTCTAGCCAGAGAAGGCGGGACTCAGACCCAAGTGTGAATTCTGGCTCTGTCACTATTAATCTGTGCAACTTTGGGCAAGTCACTTAACGTCTCTGAATCTCTGCTCATGAAAACTGTAAAATGGGGACTATTTTCCCCTACCTTTGTGTTATAATAATGAGAGAACAGAAAAATCAAGTGTCTGGAATAGCCTTGGACCCAGTTAGTGCTTAATTAAGTCTGTTCTCTTCCTTTCCCTCTTATTTATCCAAAGAGTGCCGTGTTTCATTTCGTAACCAGTCTTTAACTTGTTTCTTTTGAGTGGTGTGCATTATAGCTAGAAGAAAATGAAAAGATTTATTTTTTAAATAATTTTATTACTTTTAATTGAAGGATAATTGCTTTGCAGAATTGTGTTGGTTTTTGCCAAACATCAACATGAATCAGCGGAGGTATACATAATGTCCCCTCCCTCTTGAGCCCCCCTCCGCATCCCACCCCTCAAGGTTGTTACAGAGCCGGGGTTTGAGTTCCCTGAGTCATACAGCAAATTCCCACGGGCTATCTATTTTACATATGATAATATAAGTTCCTATGTTGGTCTCTTCAGATATCCCACCCTCTCCTCACAAGACCCCACCTCACCACCTCCCCCACCCCACTTGGGTGTCTGTTAGTCTGTTCTCTATGTCTGTGTCTCCATAAAGCAGTGCATTTAAATTGAAACATAGTTATACTAAATGGCAGGCCGTTATCATTCTGGGGGATTCAGCAAAGGAAGTCTTTCCCTGATTTCCTTTTCATGTGTGAGCCTTGCAAATGAATTTTTCTGCAAATAGATCTTCTCCTGGTGAGTTGAAAATCCATCTCCTCTTGAGAAGTGAGAAGTGCAGGTCTAGGCAACCGGATGCTACCAAGCTGTGGATACAGCCCACGCAGCATCCTGGCCTTAGGCCTTGGGCCTTGGATTGAGGATCCCCGATTGCTCAGCCCTTCGCCTGTTGCCATCACAGGTTTAGAAAGGGCTTTTGCTATGAGTCTGTGAGGCACAGAGGCCTTGTAAGGCAGATCCATGTGCCCCATTCAAGTCCGTTGTTGTTTAGTCACTAAGTCATGTCCGACTCTGTGTGACCCCATGGACTGTAGCCTGCCAGGCTCCTCTGTCCATGGGATTTTCCAGGCAAGAATACTGGAGAGGGTTGCCATTCCCTTCTCCAGGGGATCTCCCCGACCCAGGGATCGAACCCATGTATCCTGTGTCTCCTCCATTGGTAGGCAGGTTCTTTACCACTGAGCCACGATGGAAGCCCCATTTAAGTCCAGCCCCTCACAAACACACACCACAGATCACCTATTCCCTCCCCCTGGGATAAAATGCCCTCTATTTCCTCTGAGAACTCCCCTCTCAAGCACTTTCTCCTTTGGGGCCTCCTTTCACCTGGGACCTGCCTCCTTTGACTTGAGTGCACACTGCCCTCCCTGCCAGGCTCCTCCCAGACTCCTGATTCCCAGCCGAGAGCTCTGCACAGAGCCGTGCTCAGTAGACATCTGTGGATCTGAATCAGACTGATGAAAGGCAAGACTTACAAGACTTTCCCAGTCCTAATACTCCATGATTTCAAAAAGTGCTTCCCGGGCTTCCCTGGTGGCTCAGTGGTAAAGAATCCGCCTGCAGTGCAGGATATGCACCGCAGTGGTTCAGTCCCTGATCTGGACATTTCCCACATGCGGCAAAGCAACGAAGCCCCTGTGCCACAACTACTGAGCCTGTGCTCCAGAGCCCACGAGCCGCAACTCCTGAGCTCACGCGCCACAGCTGCTGAAGCCTGTGTGCCCTAGAGCCCGTGTTGCACAAGCGATGCCGCAGCAGTGAGAAGCCTGAGCATCGCAGTTAGACAGGAGCCCCTGCTCTCTGCAACTAGAGGAAAGCCCACGCAGCAGTGAAGACCGAACACAGCCAGAAATAAATAAATGTTTTAAATGATTTTTTAAAAAAGTGCTTCCTCTGTTAACTTCATTTTCAAAATCTAATTAGGTGGAAAGTATATGTTATAGAGTTGGAAATTTCACGTTACGACTCGGAGGTACATAAAAATATTGCTTAAATTTTTTCTCTCCTCTAAATGATTCATCCTGCTTTGAATGTTCAATGTCTTTTTACTTAAAATTGCCTTTAAAATGAACAGTCTCTGGAATAGGATAAGATTTCTTAACTATAATGCAAAGAAAACACTAACCATAAGGGGAAATTTTAATTAATTGGACTATGTTAAAATGAAGAACTTCAGATCAGCAAAAAAAAAAAAAAACACCCTTAAGAATGTGAAAAAGAAGTTGCAGGCTAAGGGAAGATATTTGTAATAAATAAATTCAACAGAAGACTGAGAATATATGAAGAACTTCCTTGGCTCTCTCTCGGAATGGCAGGTGTGGAGCCAGAGGGAGGTGAGAGTTGGCCGTGGAGCTGGTTCTGTCTTTGTGGAGACAGCCAGGAAGCTGAGAGCGGCAGACACAAGGCTCAGAGGGCTGCTGTTGTTCTGATCTCAGTCCTGTCTGACTCTTTGCAACCCCTGGGGCTGTAGCACGCCATGCTTCCCTATCCTTCACTATCTCCAGACACAGAGGGAGATGCAGAGACGTGGGAGTGAACCTTGGCTCCCCTGAGGCTCTGCGGAAAGTCTCAACTTCCTTTAGTTAGTTAATCCAGAGAATGCCTCTTTTGGCCCATGATGGTTTGAGATGGTTTTAGGTCCTCAACAATCAAAAAATTCCTGACTAATACATCTGTTAGGCTTCCCTGGTGGCTCAGCAGTGAAGAATCTGCCTGCTGTGCAGGAGCCATAGGTTCAGTCCCTTGATCGGGAAGATCCCGCATGCCACGGAGCGACCAAAGCCTTGCACCACAGCTCCTGAGCCTGTGCTCCTGAGTCTGGGAGGCGCAGTTACTGAGCCCACACGCCACAACAAGAGAAGCCCAGATGCCCTACAGCCTGGGCTCCACAGCAAGACAAACCTCTATAATGAGAAGCGCGCATACCGCACTTTCCAGGGGGCGCAGTGGTAAAGAATTCACCCGCCAATGCTGGAGCTGCCGGAGACTTGGGTTTGATCCCTGGGTGGGGAAGAACCACTGGAGAAGGAAATGGCACCCCACTCCAGTATTCTTGCCTGGAGAATCTTCACACTCTTATGGGTGTTTTTTGCTAATCTGAAATCCTTCATTTTATTATAGTCCAATTAATTAAAATTTCTCCTTATGGTTAGTCCGTGGGGTCACACAGAGTTGGACATGACTTAGTGACTAAACAATAATACATCTATTAAAGGGTTTTCTCCCCCCCAGAGAAGCGGAATCTCTAAAACATCTGGGGTTGCAGAGGAAGTAACAGAAGAGAAACCACTCACCCCTCCTGTGAGAAGGGCAGAGGGCAACTGGCGGTGCCCTGGCAGAGCCTCGATCTAAAGCTGGCATCACTCGTGGGGGGCTGTCAGGGTGGGGACTTGGGGAACCTGGGATTTCATCTTCCTTCCAAGATGAATTCAAACTCCTGGCTTGAGGAAAACAGAAAAAAAAAATTGCTTCACATTTTAAAAGACTGAGTCAAAGTTGCCCACCTTTCACCTGCTCCCCCTCTAATCATCAGGGTTGTCAAAAATCTGGGCTCAGTCTCGGCGTGAGCACCACCCTCCACTAAGATTCAGGCCTAGAACTCGGCTGGTGCTTGACGAATAGGTGTTTGCGCAATGAACAGATCAGATGAATGTGACATAGTAACACCAGGAAATAGGCTCACTGACCCAGGACGTGTCACCTGAGGTGCTGGTTTATCTTAGGGGCATGATGAAACATTTCTGGGAATCTCACAGGCTGACAAAAATGCAGACATTGTCAGGAAAGCAGATTAAGTTGTTTTGATTGCTGGCCAGACCGAGCAACATTTCTCTGTGGTTTCAGCTCTGGATTTTGATGACCTGTCTGAGTGTTTATAGAAGTACAGCCTTTCCAGGAGCAGCCAAAAGGGTCTTTTTGGGAATCCTGTGTCAAGAAGCCACTGTGACATGACTATCACCACAGGCAGTAATGTATCTGATGGAAAGATGCAACACTTAGGTGGAGTAAGTGGAGTCTCTTTAATGATGACGTTAGGGAAATGGCAACCCACTCCAGTGTTCTTGCCGAGAGAATCCCACGGACAGAGAAGCCTGGCAGGCTGCAGTCCATGGGGTTGCAAAGAGTCAGACATGACTGAGTGACTGAACACATGCATGGAAACATGTGGAAATGGTTACAGAAAGCTGGAGGCAACCCAGCCTGCTTCCAGGGAGCGATCAGGCTTCCCAGGTTCCCCAAATCCCCACAATGAAAGCCCCCCATGAGTCAGCTTTACATCGAGGCTCTGCCAGGGCAGCTGGTTGGCACTGCCAGTTGCCCTCTACCATCCTCACAAGAAGGGTGAGTGGTTTCTCTTCTGTTACATCCCCTGCAGCCCTGGATGTTTTAGAGATTCTGTCTACTTACCTGCCCACTCACCGGTGCAAGGGCTTTGATAGAATAACGCATTCCTGAGTGTTCACCATGAAAATAACATCATAGATAAAGTAAAAGCCTATTTTCCAGGAATATCCAGTCCTGCCAAGGGCATTCGTCCTACTGGAAGGGGCTTGATCGTGATATATATTTCCCAATTTGAGTCCAAGTTGCTTTCACACATGTGTACTCTCATCAGTGCCTGCATGAGGACATCCTCACCTGTCAGTTCAGTCACTCTGTTTTGTCCAACTCTTTGCAACCCCATGGACTGCAGTACACCAGGCTTCCCTGTCCATCACCAACTCCCAGAGCTTGCTCAAACTGATCAAACTCACCAGCATTAGATGTTAAGGTTTTTTGAAAACTTTTTCCTCATTTGACAGTTATAAAGTAATATTTAGGGTTGGTTTTTGTTTGCATTTATCTCTATTTTAAAATAATGCAGTGGGATAATGCTTTGAATATCATCTAATAGATATTCCTTTCTCCATAACCCATTCCTCTCCACCCTCACAGCCTGTGCCAGTGAGCCTAGGCGAGGGACAGAGGAAAAGCTCTCTGAGGAAGCGGGAAGTGGCTAGAGTCTCAGTCAAAGACGTCATTTCTCCACCTTGAGTTTCGAGGTAGTCTTAAAATCTCATAGCAGGAAATGGTCTTTAAAGCCAGACTCTTTGAGAAGAAAGGGTTTTCTTAAACCTCCCAAGGCTGGAGTTTTCACACATCAAGAAATCAAAGCTGCGAGAAGTTAAGTGATCATTGATTGAGTGAATCATAGGAGACGGCAGAATGCAGATATGACAAAAGAGAGGTTTCTATTCTACAGGACATACAGTTATTTTGGGACTTGGGGAAAGACTCAAGAACCAGAGCAAGAAAAAGCAGGCAGGGGTCAGTCTGTGAATGTTCTGACTCTTTCCTCCCCCCTCATCGGGATCAAACCCAAGATGTAAGGGAGGATAGAAACTCCCAGGTAGTTTTAAGGACTCCAAGAACACCAGGCTGGGGTCCCCACTTCCCTGGGTATCCCCTGAGGAGGCTTGACCTTTCTCATGGGACCATCGGGTCAGCCTTACACTGCATCCAACATGGTGACCAAGCCGTGGAGTAGAGCTCACTGCGGGGGTAGGGGGCGGATGCTCGGGTGGGTTGAGATGGCAGCCCTGGGTCATAATGTCTGGTCCAGTGTGAGATGTGGAGGCAGTCCAGAATCTTCTGTATGCCACAGGAGGACCCAAATAGTAGCTGGGGTGCTGGCTGGTGAGTTCACTAGGGTGTCACCATGGCAAAAAGCAAAGTGACATTTTAACAGAGAGCAACATGATGGACTTCTCAAACCACAGATCGGATGGCTTTCCCAAGCAGGCCCTGGGCAATCAGGAGCCTCAGAAAGAGCCAGGTGAGACGTAGACGGCAAGACAGTCCTCCAACCTTGAAGGCAGCATAGAATTCTGCTGCAGACCTGACGACATGTCACCTTCCCCTGAAACCAGCTGTTATCTTAGAATGAAGAGGAGGAAGGAGAACCCTTGTAGTGATGGAGAGACGAAAGACGAAGTCATTACCCAAAGGAGAAGATTTTAAGCTAAAAAAGTCTGAGATACTGTAATGGCATGAACAAGAGTGTTTTGCCAACAGTGGGAAAAGGAGCTTTGTGAGCTACCGGAGATCTTACTGACAGTTGATTCAGTTGAGTTTTGCACATCTCAGCACACACCACCTTCATGACTTCTATAATAATATGCTTTATTTTTTTTCCATTTGGTGGCAATATGATTTCATTTCAGAAACTATGGAGAGCAACAGTATAAAAAAGAAAAATCATTCTTTGATCTCACCAATCACAGATAACCACTGCGCTCTCTTGGTGTATTTCCTTCCAGTCTTTTTTCTATGTACATGTATGTGTGTGTGTGTGTGTGTGTGTGTGTGTATTACTGTGATTGTGCCCTGGTGCATCTTGTTTGTTGACTAGAGTCTCTAATGTCTGAGGCACGTTTGTTTGCAGAAAAGAATACCCACCACTATGTGTGCTTTATTTATTATCTTTAAATAATTAACAATTCTAAAAGTTCATAGCAGTCATGATTGCCAGGTTGAAAATGTAAGAAACCATCCAATCGAATTTCCCCAGGTGCTTAAACATTGATGAAAGTGTGATAAATTAAACTTCCTGAAACATTTGCTTGCAAATCTCTAATATTATCAGATTCTCTCATGTGCCTTAAAATGCAGTCAGAAGAGGCCCACAATGAAAATGATTTGTAACCTGAGTAGCAGTTACAAAAGCACTCATCTCATCAGCTCATCCGTACTCTTGTACATATTTCTCTCTCCTTCCCTCAGTCCAGAGAGTGGGCTGCCTCTTCGCCGGCTGAGATGGGAGAAAGGGCAGTGGGTCGGGGGCTGCTCACATTATCAGCTCTGACTTCTCAGATATGGTTTGGTCTTTTGGGTTTTTTTTTTAGTCCTATCAGATGGGGGGAACTGACCTGATTTAGATAAAAACTTGTCACACAGCAACTATAGCTTTTTTCTCATTGATTATCTTGACCTATATTGTTGACACTATTTTTCCTCTTCATATCACTTCCTGAGCATTTCATGAATGATTAAATTTTCTTCAAAAAAACACTTTTAATAGCTGTCTGACATTTACTGGGATATACCATCATTTATTTCACTTGGTTACTTAACTGTTGGGCATTTATATGATGTTCGATTTGTTTTCCGTTAAACTCATCTCCATTTGAATAACGCATGCTCATGAATCTCGGCATGCCTTCCTAGCTTCTTGGATTAAATTTGTAGAAGGGAACTTCCTATATCAATGGTTATGAAAATATTTAAGGCTTTAGATACATAATGCAAAGCTGCCTTCCAGAATGGCTCTGTAGGCTTCATTTCTGGTGTGATCTCATGTAGGATAGAAGACACTGCTACCTTTTTTTAAAGCCAGGGAAATCAAGACATGGCAGAACTAACTGTCTGAAGAGAGTGTCACTACTGGAGGTTCTAGTGAAGGAAGGTCCAAGCCAGGTTTCCAAATACTTCCCGGGTTACTCACATTTGTGAACTGTACTTTTCAAACTAACAATCCAGGCTCAACCTGACAAGGCCAACTGTACTTAAGGGACAGTGGGAAAGGATATTTGGAATTAGGACTGTTGCAGAAAAGCTGGAACATACTGTCGTTAGCTATCCATCCCTGCATTGTCCAGTATGGCAGCCATCCGCCACCTGTGGATGTTGAGCTAATGTGACTAAGGAATGGAATTTTAAATTCTAATTCAATTAATTTGAATTTAAAAGCTGATACTTGAGAATTCCCTTGCAGTCCAGTGGTTAGGATTCTGTGCTTTCATTGTCAAGAACTTGGGTTCCATCTCTGGTTAAGGACCTAGGATCCTGCAAGCCAAGCAGCAAGGTAAAAAAAAAAAAAAGCTGATATTTGATTCAGTTATGGAAAAAACTGCTAAGTGTGTTTGGAACAACTTGGATATGTGAATCTATTTTTGACTCTTAACTTTTATGAAACCTAACTAAATAGATCAATATTTCCAATGAAAATGTACCATCCAAACTGAGATGTGCTGTAAGTATAAAATGCCCAGTGAATTTCAAAGACTTAGTATGAAACAAGAACATAAGCTATCCCATTAGTGAATGTTTTCTGTTGATCACAGGTTGTAATGATAATATTTGGAATATGTGTGTGCTTAGTCACTCAGTTGTTTCCAACTCTTTGCGACCCCATGGACTGTAGCCAGCCAGACTCCTCTGTCCATGGAATTTTCCAGGCAAGAATACTGGAGTGGGTTGCCATTTCCTACTCCAATATTTTGGATGTGTTAGGTAGTTAGAATAGGAAACAGGAGTCCAAAATGGAAGAAAAGTTATGACCAACCTAGATAGCATATTGAAAAGCAGAGACATTATTTTGCCAACAAAGGTCCGTCTAGTCAAGGCTATGGTTTTTCCAGTGGTCATGTATGGATGTGAGAGTTGGACTGTGAAGAAAGCTGAGCGCCGAAGAATTGATGCTTTTGAACTGTGATGTTGGAGAAGAGTCTTGGACTGCAAGGAGATCCAACCAGTCCATTCTGAAGGAGATCAACCCTGGGATTTCTTTGGAAGGAATGATGCTGAAGCTGAAACTCCAGTACTTTGGCCACCTCATGCGAAGAGTTGACTCATTGGAAAAGACTCTGATGCTGGGAGGGATTGGGGGCAGGAGGAGAAGGGGACGACAAGGATGAGATGGCTGCATGGCATCACTGACTCGATGGATGTGAGTCTGAGTGAACTCCGGGAGTTGGTGATGGACAGGGAGGCCTGGCGTGCTGCGATTCATGGGGTCGCAAAGAGTCGGACACGACTGAGCGACTGAACTGAACTGAAAAGACAAGGAAGGGAAAAGCCCATGAAAATAAAACAAAGGAAGGTCAAAGGAAGTCCAAGGACTGGAGTGAGGACTTCAGGTAGAACAAACAGCACTTCTGGCGAGCCCAGTTTGCACAGGGCAGGCCCGGGGGAGGGAACGCATAGAAAGAGGAGCCAAAGGGCTGGCACGCGCTCTCTCTCTCTCTCTCTCTCTCTCTCGCTCTCTCTCTCTCTCTCTCTCTCTCTCTCTCTCTCTCTCTCTCTCTCTCTCTCTCGTGCGCGCGCGCTGGGGCGCTCGTCTCTTCGCGTCTTTGGGTCAACATGCCCTCACGCCTCGAGGATGGATTTTCCTGCTATTATCTAAATAAAATAGAGCTGTAACACGGAGCGGTAACACTGATTTGTCTAAGAGCTATAACACGGTCCGTTTGAGACCTGAGAGCTATAACATGGTCTGTCCAAGACCCGAGAGCCGTGACATGCCGAGGGCTTTAATGTCCGTCACTCCAAACCTTGGTTGGGAAGAGACAGAACCAAGGAGCACACACTCGCCTGACAGATGTATGGGGTTAAATAAAATATGTCGTTAAAATTAATTTCACCTAGATCTCCTTCTTAAAAATAAACTTTTAATTTTAGAATACTTTCAGATTTACAGAAAAATTTCTAAGATAATATAGAGAAGTCCATATGCCCCACACCCAATTTCCCAATTATTAACATCTTAATATTGTTAGCATATAATTACCAATGAGGACTTACTGTATAGCACAGGGGGCTATGCTAAATATTTTGTAATAATCTATAAGGGAAAAGAATCTGGAAAAGGATATACATATATATAATTGAATCTCTGTGCTGTATACCTGAAGCTAACATGATATTGTAAATCTACTATACTTCAATAAAAAGTTTTTCAAAATAAAAGTGTATTCATAGGATATATTTGTAACAGTTAATGAGCCAGTTTTGATACATTGATATATCCCTGGGTTGGGAAGATCCTCTGGAGGAAATGGTAACCTATTCCAGTATTCTTGCCTGGAGAATCCCATGGACGGAGGAGCCTGGCAGGCTATAGTCCACGGGGTCACAAAGAGTCAGACATGACTGAGCGACTTCACTTTCACTTTCACAGTGATATATTATTGACTGAATTTTATTCAGATTTCCCTAGTTTTTCTCTAATGTCTTTTTCTGTTCCAGGATCCCTGTCAGGTCACTATGTCACGCCACATCGCCTTAGGCTCCTCCTGGCTGTGACCATTTCTCACACTGTCCTTGGTTTTGATGATCTTGACAGTTTTTTGAGGACTACCAGTCAGGTATGTTGTAGAATGTCCCTCAATTAGAATTAGAATTGTCTGATGTTTTCTCATAATTAGACTGGGGTTATGGGTTTTGGGAAGAAAGACCCTAAAGGTAAGACGCCCTTGTCATCACAGCAGGTCAAGGGTATCTACTGTTGACATGACTATCACTGTTGATGTAAACCTCAGTCAACTGGCCGAGGTGGCCTCTGCCATGGTTCTCCACTGTAAAGTGACTCTCGGCCCACACTTACGAGTGAGGAGTTGTGTTCCACGCCCTTGTGAGTGGAGACCTACATAGATTATTTGGAATGCTTCTGTAAGGGAGATTTGTTTCTTCTCTCCATTTATTTATTCAATCACTTATTCATATCAGAAAGGAGTTTTAGATACTTATTTTTTAATAAATTTATTTATTTTAAATATTTATGAATTTATTTGGGGCCTTACTCGTGGCATGTAGGATATTTTAGTTGTGACATTCGAAGTCTTAGTTGCAGCATGTGAGACCCAGTTCCCTGACCAGGGATTGAACCCCAGGCCCCCTGCACTGGAAGCACAGTCTTAACCACTGGATCACCAGGGAAGTCCCTTTAATTTATTTTTAAATTGGAGTGTAATTGCCTTACAATGTTGTGTTAATTTTTTCCAAGTAGCTGGGTCAGAACTATTGACCAGTTACTTGCAGAATCTAGGGTATTTGCAGAGCCAGCCTTGGCCTCCTAGAAAGGGCGCCACCTGGTGGCGAGCACTCTAGGGATGGGCGTGCCTTATCTCTCGTACTACTGCATGTGGAGGTGGGGACTAACCGAGGTGAAGGCGTGGCGAGTGGCCTCTTGCAGCCTCAGACTTACCTGGCAAGTCACTGCCTGGGACACAGTTGCTGGCGAGCTGTGACTGAGGGCTTCCTGAGGCAGTGGAGGCAGATGTTGGAATTCAAGTCCCAGCTTTAATGGGGAGAACTTAGGCAAGCACTGCAATCTCTCCAAGACTCAGTTTCTTACCTGTAAAAGGGAAATCAAAGGACCTATCTCCCTGAGTTCCTTCTAAAGAATAAATCAGATTAGGCATGATCTGAGTTTGGGTTCTCCAAAAGCAGATCCTAAAATTCAGATGTAAGTAATTTATTTGGAGGTGATCTCAGGAAATACCACTTGGGGAGGACATGAGACAGGTGAGACAAAGAAAATAGCAAGAGTGACTTATCCAGAAAGCGTGCTGCCACCAGGGGCACCAAGTACTTAATCCTTCTCAGCATTACCCTGGCCTGAGGGCATAGAGCCGGGGTGTTTCCACAGATTCCCAGCAGTTCCTGATGGGGGCTCCTCTTGGAGGGCCTCAGTTCCTCAACATTGCTGGCTTATTCAATACAAGCACATAGTGGGGCGCAGCAACCAGTGTCCTAAGAGTCAGAAAGGACAGTATTTGGAAGCTGGGTCAACATGCATGAAAATAGGGGTTTCCCCGGTGGCTCGGCAGTAAAGAATCTGCCTTCAGTGAAGGAGATGCAGAAGACAGGGGTTCAATCCCTGGGTCAGGAAGATCCCCTGGAGGAGGGAATGGCAACCCACTGCAGTATTCTTGCCTGGAGAGTCCCATGGACCAAGGAGCTTGGGAGGCTACAGCCCATGGGGTTGCCGAGAGTCCCTCCGACACGACTGTGCGACTTTCACTTCACTTTCACGGGGAGCACATACGTCAACAACTCTACCAGCAGCGGCGTGATGTCCCCCACATTATAGATAAGGAAGCTGGAGCTCACGGAGTGTCAGAGCCTCGTCTGGTTCTGAGGAAGATGACGTCCGTATCAGTGTCTGTGGGTAGGTACGGCTGATCCTGCCAGGGCCCGGATTGTAAAGAATTTTCATCCTGTGCCCGAATAAAGATGTTCTCTCTATATATGTCCGAGCCCGATCATGACTGCCCAGAAGTGTGTTTCCTTCTGTAACATGTCAAGGCTGAATCTTTTGTGTTCTGCCCTGGGTGTGCACCCAGTAATGAACTCCATTCAAGCCCCACGGCTACCTGCAGTCCTTGGGACTCATTGATAGTTTTGGAATATTAACACAAGGAATAACTCTCACTGGTTGGAGAGAGCAAGGGAATGGTTTCATCTTTCTTTTCCTGCACCAATAGACCTGAGAGAGAAGAGGGAATTGGTGGAAACAGGAAAAGGCTGTGGGCCCGCTCTCTCCCTCTCTTCCAGTTGCGTCACGGCGCCTCGCTTCTGTCCACCAGGAACCCAGGATCTCATTGCTGGGCTCATAGCCGGAAATAGCGGGTCTGCTCAGCTCTCCTTTGTCAGTGTCACGGTCACATCTGTCAGTGCTGGTGACGAGGCTCATGCAGGACTAGCAGGAGAGCAGCCGGAAGTGGGCGGGGCAGGGCTGCCACAGAGAACATCAGGGTTTCGGCGCAAGGAACTGTTTCCGGTTCACGCCACTGAACAGAGGATAAAACCCATCTTTTGTGGTCAGCTCTTGGTTGGAGCCAGGATTATGATTATTTTTTAAAAATGTGTTATTCTTCAATTATGATTATTAAAGAAAATTTTATTGTGGTAAAATATATGTAACATAAAACTTGCCATTTTAACTCTTTTTAATTTTTTAAATTTGAATTTTATTTATTTATGGCTGGGCTGGATCTTTGTTGCTGCAAGTGGGCTTTCTTTAGCTGCGGCGAGCAGGGCTACTCTCTAGTTGTGGACACAGGCTCTAGGCATGGCAGCACACGGGCTCAGTAGTTGTGGTGCTTGGGCTTAGTTGCCCCGTGGCATGAGGAATCTTCCTGGACCAGGAATTGAACCCATGCCCCTGCATTGGCAGGTGGATTCTTATCCACTGGACCCGGAGGGATGTCCCCATTTAAACTATCTTTAGATATGTGGTTCAGTGGCATTAATTATACTCACAATGTTTTGAAACTATCCGCACTGTTTTACCTTGTCTCCATTAAGCAACAGCTCACCATTCTTTCCTCCTCCCAGCCCTCTACTTTCTGTCTCTGTGATTTTGACTACTCTCCGGACCTCATAATACTAGTGGATATTTGTCCTTTAGTGACTGGCTTGTTTCACTTAGCATAATGTCTTCAGAGTTCATCCATGCTGTGGCATGTGTCAGAATCTCCCTCCTTTTTACACCAGAATAATACTCCCTTGTATATATAGACCCCATTTTGTTGTCCCCTCTTCTTATAATGTTATCCCTTCATCAGTGATACCCCATTGTATATATTGACCACATCATGTTATCGCTTGACGGAGGCAAGTCTTTCTTTTACATCTCTACCTGATCGTGCACTTAAAAAGAAAAAGAATGCTTTTAAAAGGAACAAAGAAGGCACCCAGCACATATGACCCTCTCACAGCTCTGGGTGCCCAGCCACCAGACTTGCCCAGCCACCAGAGACACCGGTGGTGATCAGGACTCTTCGGTGATGCTTCTGAGAACAGCAACTAACAGTAAGAATTTCCATTACCCATAAGCATGGATTTAATATTTTGGTCTTTGGAAGTGATTAGGCTGGGCTGTGTGTTCTATGAGGGCAAGGTTCAGGCCCATTTGATCTCCACTATGTACCCAGGGCTCCTCGTGACCTACCTGGCATGTAGTAGTACTAAACGAGTGTTTTCTGAACATGGAATGAGGTAGCTGGTCTGCAGGGCTGGAGCTGATTGCTGCCCTGGAATGATAACACTGCCAGAACCGTTCGTTGCACCTGCATATGCCTGGTGCTGCTTGTTCCTCTTCCTCCCATCAGCCCTCCGAGGATAGGCATCATCATGCCCATTTAACAGCTGAGGAAGCTGAGGCTAAGTATGTAACCCAAGGGAGCACAAGGCAGAGCCATGTCCCAGTTGGAATCAGTGTTCCTGGAAGGGCGTGGAGAGGAAGTAAGCATTTTGCTTGGTTATCATTTTTTAAAAATTAATTAATTTGCTTACGAGGGTCCTAGTTGCCCCTCGAGGGGTCCTTCATCTTCATTGTGGCATGCAGGATCTTTAATTGTGCATCATGTGGAATCTAGTTCCCTGACCAGGGATCAAACCCAGGCACCCTGCGTTTGGAGCACAGAGCCCCCCAGCCACTGGACCACCAGGGATGTCCCTAGGTTATCTTTTATAATCTGTACAGCAATACCTATGGAAAGGTACTGTTACTACTGCCATTTTACAGAGGAGAAAGCTGGGACCTGGAAAGCAGCTAGCAAGTGCTGGGGCCAATATAGGAACCTGACCAGTCTGACCTCACTGCCCGCTGCCTCTGCCCCACCAGACTGGCTCCATTTCTCACTCCATTCTCCTGGAGTCACCCCCGCAAGCTGAAATGTCAGGCATTGCTGCGGCTTTGGCTTCCCTCTGAATGCAACTGGTAGGCTGAAGTGAGCCTGCGGGAATTTTGCCATCTCATCTGGCTAATTAAGTGTGATTTGGGGGCTCCTGAATGAGGCGGATGTGAGTCATAAACAACACAGGCTCATTTGAACTTAATAACCCCACTAGTCACGGATCTATGTTTAGAAGCGATTAGGGAGCTGCCTGGGCCGGGGCTGGGACATTCCTGGAGGACCCCAAGTCTGTTCGCTGCCTTCCACACAGGACAAGCTCTCGTCATCCAGAAGAGAACTATTTGTTGCTCCGTTTAAATAATTAAATTTTATTAAAACAAACAAACAAACAAGCAAACCATGGTGTGCCAGATAAATTCTGCATGAATTCTTTTTAACATTTATTTATTTATTTAGCTGCATTGGGTCTTAGTTGCAGCACGTGGGGTGTTTGTTGCACCACGTGGGATCTTTCGTTGTGGTTCAGGAACTCTCTGGTTGTAGTACTGTGGGCTTAGTTGCCCCACTGCACGTGGGATCTTAGTTCCCTGACCAGGAATTGAACCTTTGTCCCCTGCATTGCAAGGTGGATTCTTTTGTTGTTATTATATTTTATTGTTTATATTTATTGATTTTTAATTGGAGGATAATTGCTTTATAAATTTTGTGTTGGTTTCTGTTGTGCAACATGAATCGGCCATAGGTATACACATGTCCCCTCCCTCTGGAGCCTGCCTCCCACCTCCCACCCCATCCCACCCCTCTAGGTTGTCACAGAGCATGAGGCTGAGCTCACAAGGTAGATTCTTAACCACAGGACCACCAGGGAAGTTTCAGCATGAATTTTTAAAATAAAACATAATATTAAAAAAAAAATTGTCCTTGCAAGAGGCAGCATTAGATAACAAGCTCAGCATCTCCAAGGTGGAGGGGCATTCTCCACTGTGACCAGGAGGCTTTTGCAGAGGAGTTTGAGAATGCATTTACTGCATCATTATCCCATCAGGCCAGTGTGTCTGGCCACCAGCTGCTGCCTCTCCAGGCTCGGGTCTGCTGCTCAGGGTCAGGCACACCTGTTACCTGTGCTTACTGAGTAGTGAGGTGTGTAGTTCAATCTGCCGTGTTCCCTGTTCTAATCTACCACATGGACAGAAACGCTTTCAGATGATATTGTAGGGTCTATCCACTTGGAGAACCAGAACTTTGATTCTTTTCATGTCCCTGAGATGAACTTTTCCGGGAAGGGTCAGAAAGTTTCCCCACAGCCTTTATTGCTCATCAGATGCTGTGTGCAAACACTGCTTTCCACACTGCTTCCAGCTCTCTACCTGGTGATGGCTCTCCTCCATCATCTGAGCCTGGGAGATGGAAAATGTAGAGCAGTGTCTGCAAACTGTGACAAAGGACGGTGAGCCTGTTTTTGTATGATCCATGAGCTAAGAATAATTTTTACACTTAGTGGTTGAAAAAAGTCCAAAGAGGGCTAATTCGTGATGTATGGCTTCCCAGGTGGTGGCGGTAGTGGCAAAGAACCTGCGTACCAGTGCGGGAGACGGAAGAGAAACGGGTTCAGTCCCCAGGTCAGGAAGATGCCCTGGAGGAGAGCATGCGACCCACTTCAGCATTCTTGCCTGGGGAATCCCATGGGCAGAGCAACCTGGTGGGCTGCATACAGCCCACAGGGTTGCGAAGAGTCGGACACGACTAAAGCGACTTGCTGCTGCTGCTGCTAAGTCACATCAGTCGTGTCCAACTCTGTGTGACCCCATAGATAGTAGCCTACCAGGCTCCCCCATCCCTGGGATTCTCCAGGCAAGAACACTGGAGTGGGTTGCCATTTCCTTCTCCAATGCATGAAAGTGAAAAGTGAAAGTGAATTTGTTCAGTCGTGTCCGACCCTCAGCGACGCCATGGACTGCAGCCTTCCAGGCTCCTCCATCCATGGGATTTTCCAGGTAAGAGTACTGGAGTGGGTGTCATTGCTTTCTCCACTAAAGCAACTTAGGACACACGAATGCATGGAATTTAAGCAAAATTCAAGTTTTTATGTAGACATTTTGAATAAATGTATACAGATTTCAAATTTCCGTGTCCATAAATAATGTTATAAATATATAACTTATATAACTTTATAAAAATACATACATACATGCAGCTACACCTATGCATGTACATACTGTTTTTCTTCTTATTTTTGGCCACACTGGGTCTTCCTTGCTACACGTGAGCTTTGTCTAGTTGTGACAGCAGGGGCTACTCTTCCTTGAGGTGTGTGAGCTTCTCGTGGTGGTGGCTTCTTTTCTGGGGGGTATGGGCTCTAGGCGCACGGGCTTCAGTAGAGGTGGTGCACAGGCTTACTTGCTCTGGGGTATGTGGGATCTTCCTGGACCGAGACTGAACCCGTGCCTCTGGCGCTGGCAGGTGAATCCTTTACCACTGAGCCACCAGGGAAGCCCTCATTTATATATTTCTTGTGGCTGTCTTTGAGCTACACCAGCCCAGCTTAGTAGCTTTGATAGTCAGCATGGCCCACAAACCTGAAAATAGTTACTACTTGGCCCTTTACAGAAAAACCTTGCCAACTTCTGGGCATCTTGCCCAGAGCCGGCAGGGCCCCTGCTGGGGGATAGTCAGGATGACCCAGGAGCAATGTCTAAGGCAAGCTCTCTCTCCTCTCTCAGCATATTGTGGATGCTGCTCCCAAATTCCACTTCCATGCCACTGGTACCCTCTCCCCCAGTGGGGAAGGCTGGATATGACCTCGCCATTCCCAAGTCTACAGGTTCTAGGCAGCCAGCTCTCCCAGGATTCTCTTGGACATTTGCACCCAAACTCAGAATCTTATTTGGCACACGGAAGGATGGCTTTGTCCCCCATGGGCCACATATTATTAGACTGGTGCCAAAGATTCTGATTTTAAAAATAAGACAATTTCCCTGACTACTTAATTTGGAAAAACATGCATAAAATATGCTCTGGTTATCGTAAGTAAAAACATGCCTGGTTAAATCTTCTAAATCTGGTTTACTGGGGGAAAAACAAAGAAGACAAAGGGGTGCAGGTGTTGGATGAATTCACATTTGTTTTATTTGTTTTTCTTTATTTTTAATTGAGAGTAATTACAATATTGTGTTGGTTTCTGCCATACATCAACATGGATCAGCCATCGCTATACATATATCCCCTCCCTCTTGAGACTCTCTCCCACCTCCCACCACATCCCACCCCTCTAGGTTGTCACAGAGCCCCGGTTTGAGTTCCCTGCTTTATACAGCAAATACCCACTGGCTATCTATTTTATATATGTTAGTGTACATGTTTCCATGCGACGAATGGAATGTTTGTTTTAAAATAACTTCCCGTGGAGTTACTGAACTGAGTAAACCTTAGCCAAAAGCCCTGGATTTGCAGGAGCCGGGTGGGTTTTGTGACATTTTCCTGTGTCTGAGCTGTGAGCTTGGTTGGGTAAGTTATTTTGGCTTCCAAAGCCTGAGTCTGTCCATAAATCATTAAAGTAGTGAAAACGCTGTCTGTCTCCTAAGAGTGCCATGATGATTCGGAAAGGTAAGTTCCTGGATGTAGTAGATATGTAACCCATGATAACTTCTCCTGTTCCTTGTCTCATCTAGACCCTGCCTTAGAGTCTGATACCCAGTGTTAATCCACAAAAGCAAAGAAGATGTTTTTTCACTGTGAAAAATTTCTCACTTTTTATTTGCTTCATTGACTTGAAAAACCTTTATTCCATGGCTCTGGGCATTTGAATAGAGGAAAGTAAAATCATAATTTTATAGATTATTAGATCCACACAAGCAGCCAGTGTAGATAATCCCGTGGTGAAAAATCACTCTAATAAAATCCCTCTTCTCTTATTTATACTACACTTTTCTGCTTCAAGTCACCCAGAAAAACGAGTGGGCTTGGCCTCTGTTTCTGTCTGCCTGAAGAAATGCATGAAGGGTGTGTCTTTGTAGCTGGTGTGTTCTGACTAGCCTGGGAGATAGAAAGGGGAAAAAAGAACATGATACTGCAGGCCTGGAAGGACCGAGGCATCTCCTCATCCAACAGCCTTGTACTATAGACAGGGAAACCAAGGCCAAGCAACTCATTAATGGCAAGGCTAGTACCCTAAGCAGGTGGCCCAGCGCCCTGTCTCGTGTTACTTACTGCCAGGCTGCTGGAAGTCTCAGGGATGCTAACACTGTATCTAATGCTGGTACTAATACTCTGGGACTTCTCTTATAACGCAAGCATTGGGGAGCTACGGCTTTGAACACAGACGAATGGCAGGACTGCAGACTTCATCAGGGAGGCTCAGCACACCAGAGCCAGCTGCACTTCAGTCGGCACAAGTGCAGGACACCCAGAGGCAAGGCCAGCTAGCTGGACGTCATCTGAGACAGGCCAAAGGCTTGGGGGTCAGCTCCTGAGTGGGATGGAGAGTTTAAAGTTCACTCGGTGTTGGGACTTCCCTGGTGGTTCAGCAGATGAGAATCTGCCTGCCAATGCAGGGGACACAGGTTCGATCCCTGGTTCAGGAAGATCCTGCATGCCGGGGAGCAAAACTGCTGCACTGCAACTACGGAAGCCCGCGCACCCAGAGCCTGCACTCTGCACAAGAAAAGCCACTGCAATGACAGTAGCCCCCACTCGCCACAACTAGAGAAAGCTGCTGTGCAACAACAAAGACCCAGCACAGCCACAGAGAAATGAAGAACCTTTTGTTTAAATTAAAGAAAAAAATAAACTTCACCTGGTGCCTTTCAGCTTTATTCCCCACTCGCCACTACTGGGAATGGAACTCAAGAGTGAGGCGAGGTCGGCAGGGAATCCTGAGGGTGTGCCACCCAGATCCCCTTTACGGGCCTGTACGCAATCCTGTAGCCCACCAACTCCTCAGTCCATGGGATTCTCCAGCCAAGAGTACTGGAGTGGGTTGCCATTCCCTTCTCCAGGGGATCTTCCCCACCCAGGGATCAAACCTGGGTCTCCTGCATTGCAGGCAGATTGTTTACCGTCTGAGCCACCAGGGAAGACCTGCTGGAAGTGTGCTGGCTTCTAATATCTCCCAGCTCCCTCTGTCTATGGAGACCTGGGCCAAGTTAAATGGGAGCTGCCGGGGAGGCCATGCAGCCCCTTCCCCCCCCGGCCCCAACTCTGGCCAGTGATTGAAATGGGAGTACAGAAGCCCAGCCTTCGGCATCAAGTGGTGCAATTCCCTCTCCAGAGACCCTCGTGCGGTCGGCTGAAGCTGACTCCAGCTGACACCACATCCTTGCTTTGCTCCTTCCCTGGCCCCATCCTGCTTCCCCCACTCTCTTCCCCCTGAGAGCACCCCTCAATCAACCCCTTGTAGGAGTCTTCCCATCTCAGACTCCACTTCCAGGCACCCCAGTCCTAGACAGGATCACTCCTAGAAGGCCTTAACACTGTCCATTTATTGTGATTGGTGCTGAATATATTTTGACTCTGTGATAGTTCCTGTCCTTGGTGAATTCCTCCCACCTCTGGCCCCATCTCCTTCCTCTCTCTGGGGAGGTTCTGTCTTTAATCCCTGCCCCTGACAGCAGAGGTTTCTGAATGCAGCTGCTACATGGCTGTGTGGAGTTGTGACAGCTTTAGGGGCAGCATTATATAGGAGCAATATCCTTTCTGATTATTGAATCTCAGAGTTCATTTCACACCAAGACATCAAATAAAACCAGACAATACAAGCCAGCTCCGTGGTTATGACTGGAAGAGAGGAATCTCATTGTTCACCCTCTAAAGTTGTGTTCTGTTCCTTATCAACCTCATCTGAAACCTCAAGAGTAGAGATGTTTCTCCAGGAAGAGTAGAAAGTTTGGGCTGGCTTTGATTTGTGTTGGAGATGATTGACTTGCGATGGGAAAGATAGAAGACCTCCCCAGCCCACTCTCTGCCAAAAATCTTCATCAAGCCTTTGGTCCTCAGATAGGTTTCAATATCCTGTTGGAGCTGGACATCTGACCCAGATCGAGAATACAGCCTTTTAAACGCTCACTACCCTGAGAAGCCTTCCATAACCCTCCGCAGAGGGAGGGGCCCCTCAAGAGCCCCTGAGTGGAGGCAGCAGGGCTGGGAAGCAGGTGCCTGCTGGGGTTAATATACGTAGAATACATGCATGAACGTTTATTGATAAAAAAGAGCCACGGTCACTGACTGTTCTGCTGTTGGTGCTGCCATTGATTCCTTTATCTTAGGAAGGATATTTTCTCAGTTCTCTATGATGTAGCACTTGTATAATAAAGAGAAGTTTTCAGAACAGTTAGGCACAGAACAATTTCCTTTTTAGTGTAAATAGCTACTCATGGACACATACACGTGTGTTGAAATAGACTAGAAGCATGTGGACCAAAACTCTGGCAGGGCTAGCCGTTGGGTAGTAGAAAGATGCGTTCTCCTTTCCCTCTATGCCTGTGTGTCATCATTCCCAATACTTCTACAACGGATAGATAGCATGCACGTTCAAGCCAGAGTACAAGGATGATGCTGTGTGGCAGAGCGTCGTTTCTGAGCCGTGTTAACCACTGCAGGGACATGGTGACAATCTGGAGTTGGCACCACGGGCTATGCCTCTCAGTCTAGGGGAGACACGGTTTGGAAATCAGTGATTCTAGCCTTCTGGGGCCAAAAGAGCAAACTGTTCAGAGCAGAGCGGGAGTTGATGGGGCTGTCCACTCAGGGGTAGCACTTAGAAGAGGGAGGCGAGCAGAAGCTGTTCCCAGCTCTTGCCCTCGGGCGCCCTGTCAGTGCGCATCCTTCCTGTGGCAGTTCCTCGCCTGCTGCAGGCGACGGCTCCAGGTCAACCACTCCACTTTCCTGTCCTTTGTGCTTTTGTGTGGGGTCTTTCACTGTGTGAGGGGAAGGGGAGGGGACGATGAGGTGGGGGATAACCTTTCTATTCTTAAAGCTGATTTTTAAAAAATCTTTTTATTAAATTATAGTTGACTTACAATGTTGTGTTAATTTCTGCTGTACAGCAAAGTGATTGTTACACACACACACACACACACACACACACACACACACACACACTCTCTCTTTTCTATGTTCTTTTCCATTACGGTTTGTCACAGGATGTTGAGTAGAGTTCCCTGTGCTGTCAAGTAAAGCCTTGCTGTCTGCCCGTCCTATGTATAATAGTTTGCTCCTGCCAGCCCCACAGTCCCCCCCGCCATCTTCGGCCCCCCGCGCCCCCTTGGCGGCCACAGGTCTGCTCTCTGTGTATGTGAGTCTGTTTCTGTTTCGTAGATAAGTTCATTGGTGTCACATTTTAGATTCCACATAAGTGACATGGTGTTTGTCTTTCTTTCTCTGACTTACTTCACTTAGTATAGTCATCTCTAGGTCCATGTAAGTGGCATTCTTTCTTTTTTTTTTTTTGGCAGAGCAGTATTATATATACGCACCACATCTTTCTCCATTCATCTGTTGCAGGACACTTAAGTTGCTTCCATGTCTTGGCTATTGTGAATAGTGCTGCTGTGAACACAAGGGTGCATGTGCCTTTTTGAATGAGAGCTTTCTCCAGATAAAGGCCCACCAGTGTGATTGCTGGATCCTATGGCAACTCTATTTTCAGTTTTCTGAGGAACTGCCATACTGTTTTCCATAGTGGCTGTACCAACTTACATTCCCACCAACAGTGTAGGAGGGTTCCCTTCTCTCCATGCCTTCTCCAGCATTTGTTACTTGCAGACTTTTAAAATATATATTTATTTTTAATTGGAGGATAATTGCTTTAGAATGTTGGGTTGGTTTCTGCCATACATCAACATGAATCAGCCATAGGTATACATATGTCCCCTCCCTCTTGAGCCTACCCCCCACCTCCACCCCATCCCACCCCTCTACATTGTCACCGAGCACCAGGTTTGAATTTGCAGACTTTTAAATGATAGCCATTCTGACTGGTGTGAGGTGATACCTCATCGTAGTTTTGATTTGCATTTCGATAGTAATTAGCCACTTTGAGAATATTTTCACGTGCCTGTTGGCCATTTGTATGTCTTCTTTGGAAAGATGTCTGATTAGGTCTTCTGCCCATTTTTCAGTTGGGTTATTTGTGGGGTTTTCTGTTGTTGAGTTGTATGAACTGTTTGCATATTTTGGAAATTAAGCCCTGGTCGGTTGCATCATTTGCAAATATTTTCTCCCATTCTGTAGGTGTCTTTTCATCTTGTTTATGGTTTTCTCTGCTGTGCAAAATTAAAGCTGATGTTTTAAATTTGGGCTTTCCTGGTGGCTCAAGGGGTAAATTCACTTCTCTCCTCTTAGTTACTGTTTTCCCTTCTCTAGTTACTTCTCCCTCTCTAATCCAAAATAAGTTAATAACAATTTATTTATGATGGTGATAATAATAATTATAATTATTGCCATTGTGAAAGTGAAGTCGCTCAGTCGTGTCCGACTCTTTGCAACCCTGTGGACTGTGTCCATGGGATTTTCCAGGCAAGAGTACTGGAGTGGGTTGCCATTTCCTTCTCCAGGGGATCTTCCTGACCCAGGGATCGAACCCTGGTCTCCCACATTGTGGGCAGATGCTTCACCGCCTGAACCACCAGGGAAGTCTCCATATTGCCATTGTAGTCCTCCTAAAGAGGCTGCAGAGTTATCTAGGAACACAGGAGGAGAGGTAGGATATTAATGATAACGCTTTTAGGAAAAAACTCAGCATCTTTTTACCAAAAGAACCAGTGAATATGGAATTTAACTCCAGCCAAGGTAGTCCTATGACCATAGAATATTCTGAAATAAGATTCCAAGGTCCTAACTATAATGAGAAAGATCACAATTCTAGACCATTATACAGTGTGAGTCATGATTTAAGTCCAGAGTGGGACTTACAAGGAAGCCTGAGAGGTGGGGTGGAATTCACAAGTGTATCCTCTGGGATAGAACCGTGTGGAGCTTCGGACTGCTGAGAAAACTGCAGGGACAAGACTCCGAGGCACAGCCACTAGGAGGGGGCTCTTTTAGGTTCTGAACAAGGTTCAAACCTGCAGTCCAGGGTCAGACCCAGGGTGAAGTAGAGAGCCAGGGGGGTCATCAATCTTGCTCCACCCTGCCCCTGCCAACTGACCCTCAGGAAGTCTGACGGAATTTCCCAGGAGCCCAGCAGGACTCTGGTCACAGTGCAAATTGGGTCCTGGTGGGTACCCCTCCCCAAGCAGGTTATTTCCTCAAGTGCCAAAAAAGCTTTCTGGGAGACAATTTGTATGAAGGGTCAAACTGAGGCCTTAGGGTGTTATCAGGATGCTAAGTATTTTGACCTTCATCACTGGCCCATGAAAGCACAAAAAATAATGGGTCCTCCCCAGCACATTAGCTAACCCCAGTCCTTTAAGTAAGGAAACAGTTCTGGCAACACTCAGACAGTTGGAACACCAGAAAATGCTGAGTGAGAGGTGGAGAGAGTCCCTTATTTGTCCTGGGTGAGCCGCAGCCGTGCCACCAGAGAACCACAGTAAATCCGCATCCTCCTCAAAACACCCTTGGACCCTGGCCCATTCCTGGGGGTGGCAGAAATGACTACATGTCAGCACCCGTGTAGGGGTTTTCAAAGCTAGACTGGGGACTGTGAGATCCTGGTGGTTGGAACTGATCAGGGAGAGACAACAGATTGTGGGGCCCCACCCCAGAGCTTCTGCATCTGTAGTTCCTGGACAGGGCCCCAGTTTTACATTTCTAACAAATTCCCAGGTGCTACTGATGCTTCTGTCCCAGGGACCTTACTTTGAGAACTATCAAGAACAGTACCTGCTATTCACCAGAACGGAATGCTCTAGAGCACGTATTCACGCAAAAGTGGGGAGGGGATGGAGAAAGGGAAAGTAGCTTTAATAATTTTTTAAAGGTGTTTATTAGTCCATAAGACTTTACTTGAGAAAAAATCTTAATGCCAAAATACCCCGTTTTAAAACCAGCTTTTGAAACGTGTTCATATACTAAAGGTTACACATATGAAAAGGAAATGTACATGCCTTTTAAAATGAATCATTTTCATGAAAGACACTTGTCTCAGAGGACCTACTGATTTTACCATTTCAGCACTTTACTGGGTGTTTTGTGGGGCTTACCAGAAGTGGGTAAAAAGATAAGTCACATAAAACTCTGTATGCCACCATGACAAGTGGTAGTGAGGCTGAGGGGGTAGGGATGTTGTTTCAGGGGAGGGCAGTGTGGTGCAAGGGGGAAACTACATGGGGCGGGGGCATTAGGGTCAGTAATTTGGTTTCCATCTCCCACCTCTCCCAGACAGGTAAGGGAGATAGAGTTAGCCCTTCTCTAACTTTTTGGAGATTCCCTTTCTCACGTTTCAGGGGATCATCTCGTAATTCTTGGATTCCTTTTCCAAATCAAATAAAGAAAAGGCACATACGCATCTCTGGAGGAAAATGTCTGTATTAAAAGCCAAAAAAAACACAGAGTACAAGAAGAAACGCCCATCTGGCCACGTCACTGGATAGATCGACTTGGAAAAAGGTTCATAAAGTTCATTTTCAGCGGTAACAATATATCGATGTTAAATCATTCCCATGCCCCCCTTTTAAATAAATTAAAAAACAACAAATTTCAAATACTATGTTCAGATACAAAGAGCTTCTCTGACTACAGCAATAGCAATTTAACTTTTTTTTTTTACTAAAACTTTCATTTAAAACAGTTATTAAATATATAAAACAAATACACAGGATTTGGTCGTTTTCTGCCATGAATATAGGGCACGTGGGTGCGGGGAGGGAGGAGGGCAGGGTGCGCAAATAAGGGGAAGGGGCCCCATTTCCCTCCTCTCCGTCTTCCAAGCTGCGGATCCCACCCTGCAGGGCAAGGGCTTGCAGCTTTTCGGAGCCAGAAGCGGGGCACAAACCTGGCTTTTCCCACACGCTGGGGCCTCTTCGGCGGTCCCCTCCCCCGAAGAACTAACGGTCACTACAGCACGAAGCACACCGGCCGCGTCTCCCGGCGGGAAAGGCACCGAGAGCGCGGACACGGGACGGACACGGAAAGGAGCGGGGCGGGTCACTTGGTCGCCGTCCCCGAGGTGACGGCCGCGGCGGCGGCCGCAGCGGCTGCGGCGGCGGCGGCGGCGGCGGTGGTCCCCGCGGGCACGGCGGCGGGGGCGGCGGCGGCGGCTACGCTGGCGGTGGTCCGGCGCTGCTCCATGCCGTTGGGCAGGAAGCCGGCGATGATGGGCACCGGCCAGATGAGGGCGGCCACGCTCCACACGACGATGACCAGGGTCATGAAACAGGCCACCAGCGTGGACTCGATGGGCTTGCGGTTCAGCCGCCAGCCCGGCTCGCCCTGCAGCTCCTCCAGGCTGAAGTCCAGGCAGCAGAAATGCAGTGGCTCGCCCTGCAGCCACAGCGGCCCGGGGGGCTCAGTCGCGGGGTAGGCGGGCAGAGCGGTGGGCGCCCCGGCGGTGGCGCCGGTGGGCCGGAGGCGGCCGGGGCGGCGGCCGCGCACCCAGCCGCAGCCCACGCAGAGGCGCAGGTCCTGCTGCGCGCCGCCCGCCGCCAGCCCCAGGTGCTCGATGAGCAGCGGCGGCCCGACACGGTGGAAGGCGGCGGCGAAGAAGGCGCGGCCGTGCGCGTTGGTGGAGAAGAGCAGCAGGTCGCACTGGAAGCCCCGCGGGCGGCCCCAGCGCACGAGCAACGAGCTCAGCATCTGCCGCTGCACGCTGATGTTGCACGGCGCAGCCGCCTCCTCCTCCGGGCGCTCGGGGGCCCCGGGCGCAGCCGAGGCCAGCAACCGCGGGGCGGCCGGCTCGTCTGAGGACGACGCGTTGACCGAAGCGTTGAGGGGCGCCCCGAGGAGGCCCGGCGCGTCCACAGCCCCGCCGCGGGCGGGCGGCAGCGGGCAGGCGGCGGCCAGCAGCGCGGCAAGCAGGGGCAGCATGGCCTGCGGCGGGCGCCTACGCGCGCGGGGCTGGCGGTGGCTGCATGGCGCGCGGGAGACGGGTAGGCGAGCGGACGGCGGGATCGCGGGGGCTGGCGGCGGGCGGAGTGAAGAAGCGTCGGACCCCCAGTCAGGCCCGCGCGGGGGCGGCGCGGAGGCGGGGGCGGCGGCTCGCTTGGCGTGGGCTCCCTCCCGGCCCGGCGGCGTCTGGGGTTCCCCGCCGCCCCCTGCGCGGGGGCCCTCGGACGGCCGGGCAGCTCTGCTGGGCCGGGCGCTCGCGGGGAGCAGGAATCCCCGGCTCGGCTCCGCCTCCCGCGCGCTCCGCCCCGTCTCGCCCCGCCCACCGCCCGCGCGCCGCCCACCGCCCGCGCGCGGCTCGGAGACTCCGGGGAGGGCGGGGTTGCACCCGCCGCGGCGGGGGCGGGGGCGTGGTCGGGGGCGGGGGCGTGGTCGGGGGCGTGGCTGGCGGGCGAGAAGGGTGCAGGCGCGTGCGGGGTTAGGCCTCCGAGGCTTGCGCAGGGGTGCGGCCGCGGCGTCTATGGAGAACATCCGATGGTCGCGGTGGGGGTTGGCAGGGCTGGCGGAGCTTGCGGACGCGCCCTGGCGGCAGGGCCACACCGCCGGAGTCCAGCTCCAAGCGGAGAAGGCGCTCTGAGAGAATTCCGTTCTCTTGAGGGAGGCTCAAGGGCCCGGCGACCAGTCTTTGTCACGCCTGAGGCGGCCGTGTGGTGTCTCACCTTAGTGCTCTCCGGACCCCGCTCCTTTCACAGAGGTAAAACTGAGGCGTCCTCAGGTCACCGCAGGAGCCAGAACCGGAACTCCTGGCCACCGTGTCTCCACAAGTCTGGAGAGTTCGGCTGGTTTTTAATGTGCCTCCAACACAATAGATCCACTTGGTATTCTCACAGCAAGCAGACCCCAAGGAAAATTCCAAGAACTCTGTGGAGTTGAGGTGCAGGGGTTCTGGTGGGAATGTGAGCCCCGCAGCGGTTCTGGGGTTCCCAGGAAACAAGCCCTATCTGGCAGGTCCGATGAGCACGGTATTTATGAAAGATTCGTATGTAGAACATTTTCAAGGGAAGATTCATCCCCGTTAGGGCATTAAGTGGAGGAAAGCCTGTCAAGAATAACTGCCAAGATCAGATTTATATGTTTAAAAAAAAACACTTTTTTTTTAAAGCAATTTAGCCTTTTACACTTATTAAGAAAAATTCCGTGATGCCCCTTCAAGAGAATGACCCTGTGGTTTGAAGCCACTGTGCCCTCGGAACACCGGCTATTCCTGAGTCTGAGAGGAAAGGAGTGTGGAGAGCAGAAACAGGCCCTCAGCGAAATGACACTCCCCCTAAACTTCCTTTCCTAAACAGAACATTGCTAGGCTTGGTGGCTGATTACATTTCTGGCAGATTTATCCATTGTATCTAACAATGAGTCAAACCAGGTTGAGAAAGATGTAAAAACAACTCTTAAAATATAGGTCCCAAACCTACCTGGCTTCTTTCTAGCGGGGCAAGCTATTATTCTAATTGGCCTCGGCTTCCCCATCTCAACACTGGGGTCAGTGGTACCTGCCTTGCAGGGTTGGTGTGATCAGTGCGCTCAACCCAGTGTCTGTCCATCCGTCCACAAAGGTGCTTATGTGGTGGCTGAAAAGATGTAGCTCCTATCAGTTCAGTGCAGGCTAGCTGGAATGATCTTTGATTTCTACAAAAATGATTAATTTCCCCAAGGAGCCGGGACTCCCCTTTTGTTTAAACCTTCATCACTTTTCTGCTGAGAAGCAAGCTATCAGAAAGGACAATGTAAACTTTCGTGCTTTTATTAAAAGTTAGTTTTCCTTTTTAGCTTGCATGTCAGGTACAGAATCTTCTGTCTAATCTGGCAGAGCTGTTTTAATCTGAGCCATGTGGCTGGTGAACAGCCTAAGAACAGGGGCCTCAGGTAATCCTGAAGGCTGAGAGTCACCCAGTTTTCAAGGGGTGGGTTTTAAGTCCACTGCCTTTGGTAGCGAGGGATGCTCTCTAGGGTTTGACCAAGAGGTGGGAACTCTCTGGCTTTGTGTGAGCAGAGGGAGAAGACACAGAACCAGTTGTGGCGCCAAGCAGTTAAGTGCAAAGCTGTGCCCCCATTGCCCTGCACCCTGGTAAGCCGATGCTGCCCCCTTTCCATTTTACGCTATGGACTCCAGCACCGTGCCCTCATTCAGAGGGACAGCCATGCAGTCCTAGAATGATTTGCTTTCTTTGGGGGCAATTGGAATTGGGGAAGATAAGATAAAATTGTTTTCAGTTTTGTGTGCTGGTGTGTTACCGAAGACAGAAGAAGCACCGAACAGGGGAGAGAGGGCCTGTGGTGTTTTTTTTTTTTTCTTTCTGAGAATTTATGTTTTGCTGTTTTTAGTCTGTTTGTTGATTGGACAAATTTGCCGGTTTGCTAATAGCTCTGACAAGCCACCATTTATTGAGTACTTTCCACATGCCAGGTGTTTTACACATCATCTCTACTCTTTTCAGCAATCCCATAGTGATACCTATTTTGCAGTGAAAAAACTAAGGTTCAGAAAGGGTGACTAATTTACCTGAGGCCTCAGAGAAGCTGGTGACAAAGCCAGGATGTCAGTCTGGTCTCCACTGACTCAGAGTTTGTGCTTTCTAAAAAACTGGTTGTGTCTTGTCTTGTGGAGGTTGGGTTCCAAAGTCTGTGCATAAGTTAAACGACTATATGGCATAATTTTCTTTTATATTGATAAAAACTTTTGGTTGAGTTTCTTTTTATTTTATTCATAAAAAATTTTTTAAACTTTTTTTTTTTGGCTGTGCCCCATGTCATGTGGAATCTTAGTTCCCTAACCAGGGATCAGACCTGAGCTTCCACCCCTCTGTGGTGGAAGAACAGTCTTAACCACTGGACTGCCAGGGAAGTCCCAAGTTTCTTTTTAAAGGTATACGTATATTAGAAACATAACAGCATTAGACAAAGATTGGAAAACAGTGGAGGAAACCGTTAGAAACCTGGCTACCTGATTCTCTACTTATCTGCATCATTATTCTCTTCTGCTGTCTTTATATTCTCTAGATGTACCACTAATACTCTGGGAAAGAAAGGAAATTAAAGTCCCACTGTCTTGTGCAGCCATTATCACTTTGTGCTCTTCCCTTCACCCCAGTGGGGATCTGGGAGTCTACCCAGGGGCAAAGGGTACTCAACCCACAGTTGCTGACTGAGTTAGCCTGCTGGTTAAGAACTCTGCCAAGCTATAGGCAGAGGCTATAGTTAATTGTGGTTAATTGTGGCTTCTGGTCCCTTCTCTGATCCATCTTCTACCAGTTTCCCTTCCCCTCGCTGGCTCTGTTCCAGGTCTACCAGCTTCCTTGCTGGAACACAGCAAGCACATCTAGAATTAGAGCCTTTGCCCAAGCTGTTTCCCCTGCCTGGGATGTTGTTCTTTCTGGTAGCTGTCTTTCTTGCTCCCTCCCTTCCTTCAGATTTCTGCTGAGAGATCAGATTCCCCAGAGGGGCCTTGCCAGACCATTCCTGTAAAACAGCACCCATTACCAGCATCCCCATCCCTCCCCATCCTCTGGTGCATTGTTCCCTGTCTTCCTGGTACTTATCCTCAGCTGACACACTGTGTGTTGTTCTTTGTTCGTGTCTCCCTTCTTTGGAATGCCTGATCCCCCAAGGCAAGGCTTTTATCTGTTTCGTTCAACGAAACACTGCATGGCCCATAGTAGAGGTTCAATGACTAGCTGACGAATGAGTGAGTGAATTCAGTAGACCTGGCCGACCCAGCAGGCAGGATGTGGGCAGTAGCCAGGGACTTGAGATGGACAGAGCTATACCAGTTCCACAGCAGCAAGACTCACACAGCCGTCCCCAGCCTGCAGGCCAGGAGCCACCCCTGGCTCTGCCCTGCCCTGCCCTGCCCGGAACCGGCGGAGGAGCCAGGTCTCGTAGGGAACCACATGGCCAGGCAGAATTTGGCCTGGAAGGCTGAACTGAACTCAAACCCAGATGCCCAGCAGTATTTAGGGGCATGAGCCAGGGCAAGCTGAGTGACTGGGAGGAACATCCCAGATGAGCCCAGACTTCCCTTCTAAGGAAGAAAGGCAAATGACACTCCTTCCATCTGCTCAAGTCTTGTCATTTTTATAAATCTCTGTTTTATCTATAAAACACAAATAGCAAGTTTTTTGTACATGGACTGTGTTGTTAGAAAACAATCATGAGGATTTCAAAGAAAATAATTAGTAGTGATGCCCAGTTGTTTCATTTTTTCATTTCCTGTGCCCCTCCCAGGGGTCAGCTAATTTTTCCTTAGGCTGCCTATTGAAGTTATGCTAAACAAAAAGATCTCTCTGGGTTATTTGAATTCCTTTCATCTAACGACCTCAGAGTGCCACAGGTACAGTAATTCGTTAGTTCTCTCTTATTACGTGGGTGGAATGAAGAAGATATTATTACCACACGCTGTAGACTGAGAAGCAAGAACCACAAAAGAATCATAAAAATAGGACAGAAGAAAGAGGGGCTTAAAATGAGGGTTCAGCTACATCAGAATCACTGGTGAAGGTTGTGGTATTTGGGTTGGTGTGTGTGTTGGCAGAGGCGGAAGGGTGGGGGTGGCGCTAAGAAATGGGGGAAGAATTCTTTTCATGCCTTTCTCCCTGAGATATCCTATTCCTCAGATGGGAAACTTGACAGATCACAGAACTGCTTCTGAAGAGCTGGGCCTTTGTACCAGTCACTGGGGGAGGGCTGGGAGCCCCTGATGTTGGGTGGTTAGACCAGTCCTGTGTCCTCTGCTTCCAGACTGCTTTGTGACCTCCCTGAGTGGCTCAGCCAGATCTCCAGGATGTGGATCTTTATTCTTCCCGATCACTGTGGTCAGAAGAGAGATTTCCCTCCACTCACTTCTGGCAGCAGTTATTGCCCACACAATTCATTTGGCAATTAATCGTGGGCTGCCTTGAGACGAGGCTGCTGTTGCCAGCTCAAGCTGTTACTAAGACAATTCTGTCTGGTGTGTTCATTGTTTGCTAGTGGATACCCTGTGCTCATGGTGGGCAGGGCCACTGCTGGTATTTCTTTTCTATTCAGAGAGCCAAACATCATGCTGGGCTTCTGGTAAGATTTCAACAAAGACTTTTTGAGGAAATAAGAAGCTGCTGCTGTTATAGGGAGATGGAGAGTTGTCTAAGAGAGAACTGGGAGGACGCAAATGGTGCTGAGGTGAAAAAACTGGAAGGGGAGAGAAATTCTGCCAAGTGAGCTCCTCTTCTGGGCTTGGCCTGTCATTGGTACCTTCCTCAGATGATAAATGTCCCTTGACAGACAGTGTGCTCCAGGCACTGTGTTGAGCACTTGAAATTCATCCCCACCATATGCTCCTGAGGAAGAGATCACTGTGCTCATTTTGTCGTTGTTGTTCCGTCTCTCAGTTGTGTCTGACTCTTTGTGATGTCATGGACTGCAGCACGCTAGGCTTCCCTGTCCGTCACTCTCTCTCAGAGTTTGTTCAAACTCAAGTCCATTGAGTCAGTGATGCCATCCAACCATCTCGTCCCCCATCTCCCCCTTCTCCTCCCGCCCTCAGTCTTTCCCAGTGGCATTGCGCATAGGAGGTAAACCGAGGCTGGGGTGATTAAGTCACTTGTATGAAATCATAGCAGTGGAACCAAGATTCAAACCTTGTCTAACAACTGTATTCTTAATCACAGCCCTGCTAAATGGCCTCCACTGTCACCGGCAACCTTGCAAGCTGGAAGTTACTGTCCTGTTTTAATGATGAAGAAGCAGATGTAGGATGTCTGGGCAGCTGGCAAAAGATGAGCCATCTGCATCTCTTTAATATTGCAATTATATCTAGGCTGCACTTAGCCCCAGTTCGTATCTTCTATCAATTCAAAAATTCTGGATGTTTTCCCAATCCAGTGCATCCTTATGGATGGAGCCCTGGATTCCCCATGCCCATTGCTCTTCTATCAGGATTACCAGGGCATGTGGTACAAAGTAGGTGCTCAGTAAGTGCTGAGTGACAGCTGGGTGGACATCCAGCCTGGAGCTCCCAAGATACCTGAGAGCCTTCAGGTTTGACGTTGATGGTTTCTAAGATAATGTATTCACAAGCTACTTGGCCAAGTATTCAAGAGGTCTTGACTAAACCCCATTGATGGGGACAGCAGACTAGTTTCTGTGAAAAGAAAAAAAATTGTCAGTAAGCACTTAGTTCCAGGGTGAGCATCTGTCAGACAAACCGACTGAAACTACCTTTTAAAACATTTTTTTAAAGTATTATGGTGATGTACATTTCTAAAACTTTGGGGCTACTTAAAGTAATTTCTTTTGAAAAGACAACCCTTAAGGCAAATGACATTATGTGGTTCTTATATCCATCTTACAAGAAGTTAAAATGTCATTTAGCATTCAGAATGGTGATTTCTGAGGGTTTCAGTATGGCAAACGTGGGAGACAGAGCTGGGTCATCAGAGCCAAGGCAGCTGAATGTTCCCTCATCGACCAGCATCATAAAAATTTACTTTATGCTGCTTCTAAATAGCACCAAACACTCCCTTCAAGTGAAATCATTGGCATTCCATTTCCAGAGGTAGGGAGGAGATGGAGGAAGCCAGAGCCCATTTAGAGAGAGCCAGGAACAATGGAATATATTTGTCCAGGTCTCTCATGCCTTCTAACCGCCCCTCTTCCTGCTGGATCTGCTGGCCCACATGCTTGGGGACAACTGCCACTCACCTAGGCATGCCCTGTCACTCAGGTGTCCTGCCTGGTATTCCCGTCCTGTTGAGGAGGCCTCTAGGTCTACCTATTCTTTTTCTACTAAAGTCCCCAGATTTGGGGATCTGAGAGAGTTGTGACTGTGAACCTGGCCTTCAGAGCTGGGCAGACCTGGGCTGGACGCACTTCTTCACTGTGTCTCAGTTTTCTTGTCAGTTAAATGGGCCTAGGAGCCACTCTCTTATAAGGATTAAATGAGATTCTTATTGCAAAATAGCATTTAGTGAGTGTAGCTAGCACTTTGGGTTCCAGAAACATGTGCAGACTGCTCCTCCTCTGTCCTTACACTGCTTTGGAAGCGGGTGTATTTGCACCTGCAGGGATTCGTCATTGTATGTGGTAAATAAAGAGGGAAGGATAGCTCCTGGCTTAGAAGAAGCTATAATATATTCCTGTCTACACAGAGCCATCCCTCGTTATCAAGCTCACTTGGATTCCAGTGGCCATGAGAGTTGGAAGGGAGCAAAGAGGCTGCCAAATCCAAGCTCCTTATTTTATAAGTGGGGAAACTGAAGCCCAAAGATGGATGCTGACCTCATTAAAGGTCACAGTCTGGTTGACAGTAGAACCAGGGCTGGAAGCCAAGATCTTGGGCCAACAGGCCATCAAACGTGGCACCTCTCTTAAGTACAGACTGTTGCAGTGCTTTTACAGCTGCACTTTAAAAATGAGGTCCGGTTGCAAAGTGAGAGCAAAGAGCCTTTCTAATTTACTTAAGAGAAGAGGAAAATGATGGGCTTTGTAATTGCCGGAATCACACTTCTCACTCTGTTTACAGGATGGAGGGTTGATTGCATGGGCTGAAAGTGTCAGCACACTTGGCAAGCTTCCATCCTGATGCAATTAAACCTCATTCCTTCCGGCTCTGCTGAGAACCTGGTTCAGGCCCCAGGAGACCTGGATGTGAGCTGGAAGCACAGGCTGAGCCAGCCCCAGTCTCTAGTCCTGAAGGAGTCTATGGAATAGGCAGGAACTTTGAGCCCAGTGTCCACGTGAGGCCACTGGGGCCGGCGGGTCGTGCTTCTTCCTGGCGCCTGGGGTGTTGGCCAAACTCCTGCTGTCCCTCAGATGGAATCAGAATCCCCAGGTGACTGCCTGCTTGAAGCTGTGTGCCAGGGCCACCTAGAGCTGGCTGCGCCCCACAGGCCGGCTTACTCAGTGGCGGTCTCCACCTTGATTGTGCCTGGGTTTGCTTTGCTCTGTGCACTTTGGAGATGTGAGCATTGAGTCCCTCCTTGAAGAACTCTGTGCTACCCTGGAACTGGGTCTGTGGCCCCAGCTCTGTCTACCCTAGCCCAGCAAAACTCACCCTCTCTGGCTGACCATTGATCAAGCAATGAAGCACATGGGTGGGAGGGATCAGACTTTTCCTAAAGCCAAATCCCCATGGAAATCTATTGAGTGGAGCTCAGAGATTTTCTGCACTGCCCACTTGCAATTCATTTTTTTCAGTAACGGTAATGGAAAAGAAACACATTTGGCCTCCCGTAGGGAGACAGTCTTACAATGTTCTACGTTCCGCTAGCACCCAGCCATCTCTCTGTCACAGAGACTGACGCCTGCAGTCTCCCAGAAGGGACCCATTAGGGTTCTTCTGGCTTGTGTGCGTGTGTGCTGAGTCGTGTCCGACTCTGTGGCCCCATGCACCATAGCCTGCCAAGCTCTTCTGTCCGTGGGATTTCCCAGGCAAAAATACTGGAGTGGGTTGCCATGACCTCCTCCAGGGCATCTTCCTGACCCAGGCACTGAGCCCTGGTCTCCTGCAGCTCCTGCATTGGCAGGCAGATTCTTTACCCAGTGAGCCACCTGGGAAGCCCAGATACTTTTCCTTAAATCCAGTTCACTGTAGCTTCTTGTTCATCAATGACCTGCCTTCTTGTTTTAAGCTCCAAAATGGCAAATCACTTTTATCTTGTAAACTAGATTGGATTAGCTGGAAATCACCGCCTGGATGCTGTGTTAAGAAGGTTTCTGAGGCTGAAGCCGGGTTCAAGGCGGAAATATTATAATGGATCAGCAGTAGCCGCCATAGTGTGAGGGAACACAGATAGTGAATATCTGTGGTTTTGTTTCTCACTTTCATCCTTTTCTTTTGGGTATCTGCTGCTTCCTAAATTCATATGGCTTTGGTGGTGCTCCTGGTACTTGGTCCCTGGTTTCAGTGATGGACACGTGACCCAGGCCTTGCCAATCATAGTGCCCCAAACCTCCTAACCATAATGATTTGCCCAGGGTGCCAGCCTGTGACCCAAGCCAGTCTGTTAGAGACCTTCGTTGGAATTTGATACACGGAGCTAGGGAAGAGAAGGCTCTCTTTCCTGTGGCATCTCTGGCTGGGATGAAGGAAGGTTGGAGTCGTCTGTACATCTGTCCACTCCTTCCTCCACCTCCTGCCCATTCTTCCTCTCCCTGCGCATGGAAAGCCTGTTTATAGTAGGAAGGAGTAACCAACAGCAGGAGCTTAGAGATAATGGAAGGCCTGACGTCATCACTTGTGACCCTAGATTTAGTGGGACTCGAAACCTGCACTGCCCCTGTTCTGACCAGACTGTGACCTTAAAAGCACAGTTGTGAGACTGGAAGCTGGCAAGAGATGCCTGTCTGACCCCTGCAACCAGATACATGCAGCAGCTATCTGTCAGCCTTCTTGTTATCACTCAAAACACCCTCAACTCTAGCATTGCTTTAATCTTACTGGGAAGCCCCTCTTCTTCCGTTTCTCACAGTCCCCAGAATACCTGGCTCTACTCTTGAAACCTCTATAATTCTCTCAAAAGAAGATACTTTTTTCTTTCCTTAATCATATTCATAAGTGTTCTGAGCACCACTCCCTCCCCTGCTTAATCTCAGGGGAAATTTCTGTTCTGTGTAGTACTTAGCATTTGAAGCAAATTGCTCAACATTTGTGAATCTGTGTTCCAAGGTCATAATCATGAATAAAGAGAAAGTTTGTACCTCCAAGACATTTATCATATATTGTTTACCTTAGTGAAAAATTGGAAGCCAACCAGATGCCCCCCAGTGAGTGGATGACTAAGGAAATACAGAGATGTCCTCCTTAGGAAAGAGTATGCAGCCACGACAAGTCGCTTTGCAGAGAAGTTTCTGTTGAGTGTGGCGTTGAGACCACCGTGCAGAGTTTAGCGCATCTCATGGTGTCCAGAGTGTAGAACCCCCAGAACTTTGGTTGTTTGTATAACCTTCACCAATGCTTTGCAGAGGAGAGGGCAAGTTGCATGAGGCTTGTGATTCCACTGACGATCTGAAGACTCTTCCTGTTATGGGGGTCTCTCTCTTACATCCAGCCTCACTGTCTTCATTCTCCTCCCCTCTAGTTTTCCACAGGGAACCTTGAAAGTCCTTTCCTTCTTTTGTGAAGAGCAATACAGTTCTTCCCCAGCTCCTGCCTCCCAGTCTATCCCGGGACTTCCCCTGCCCTGAACCACGCAGGGAGCCAGACCCTTCCTCCTTACAAGGCCACTGAGCCCTGGTGTTTGCCACTGGGGCATGTTCTGGAGCTTCCCCATCTCCACCAAAATCAGCCTCCCAGACCTTACCTGTGCCGAATGCCCTGGAGGGTCCACTCTGGCAGTTCCGATGCAGTAGGGCAGAAGTGGAGACCAAGAATCTGCGTCTCTAACAAGGTCGCGGGTGGTTTCCAGGCGGTGCTGAGGCCACTGGTCTGGGGGCCACACTTTGAGAACCACTGACTTGGAGCATTTCTTTTGAATGCACAGAATACTGTCCCTAAGAGGAATGTTGGTGAACAGTGTTTTCTCCATCTTGTCACATATTATTCTAGTATTGTTCCTGGAGATAGAAAAAGTTATATTATAATGTTTATACTGGGGGCATCTGCCTCCCAGTTGCCCCAGAGAAGCAGAGAAAGGGATCCTAGCCCGTCAGCTGGGTTTGCTTAGCTAAAGAGATCCAGCTGTTTCCATGGTTTGGGAAGATGATTTCCAGCCACTCACCAGGGCAGCTTCCACGGTACCCAGGCCAGAGGAGGTGCCAGGATGGGGAGCAGGGCTGGGCCAGCAGAGGTTGGAGTCCAGGGCCCATGCAGTCATGTCATGGACCAGCCAACCCATTGGCATCTGTCCTCAGTTAGCACTGTACAAAGGGCATGTCAGAGAAGGCCGGGGGCACAGCTGGCCCTGCCCGCCAACCCAGGCCCTTGCTCTCTGCTGGCTTAGGAAGGGGGACCCTGGCAGCACATGAAGCTATGAAGTCCCCCTGGACTCGTAGCGGGCACTGACAGAAAAGTCACAGGAGGTGCAGCAGCGCCAGGGGCCTGGTTCTGGTCCCCCCGTTGCTGGCTGGTGAGCCTTCCTTCCTGAGCCCGTCACGCCACCGTCCCTGGTTCCAGCGCTCATTGGTAAAATGAGATGACGTCCTCTGCTCCTCAAGATCCCACAGTCACGTGCGTCCTCGGGGCTGGCACGTTGCTCCTCCACTGGGACTGTCTTCCTCTTGTGGGGAGAGGGGGATGAAGGATGCGCTCAGATGTCGCGAGAATTTGGGCTGTTTAGGACGCTTAGTTATGTGTTGCAGTCTCTTCCATTGTGAGGAGTCGTGAGGCTGTGAGAGACCCCAAATCCTGTTTCAGCCCCTGGGGTGCTCCTTTTACTCTGACAAGTGGCGGCAGGATGTTGGGGAGCACAGGTAGGGAGGTGGGTGGCATACTGGGCTTCTGCATGCGGGGAGCGCCCAGCACAACTGGACCACACTTGGTGCGCGCTGGCAGCTGAGATCTGAAGGACAGGAAGGCAAGCATCAATAACTCTCCGGGGCCTCTCTGGGCAGGAGCCCTGACTTCCTAAAATGGATGTGGGCTGGGGCACCAAGGACAGTACCTAGTCCGTATGCAGGATGTGGCTCCTCCCTGCAGCCAGCCATGGGACATGGTGTTGCCACCAGGAGACTACTGGGAATTTGAGCGTCATTTGCGTAAGTTTCCCCACATTCTATAGTCAGGCTGTTCCCAGGACTTGGAGAGTTCTCATCTGCCAGTAAGAGCTCCGGGTGGGCTTGACAGCCTCAGGCAGGGCGTCTTCTCTGGCCTGATTCAGCTGCCCCTGTAATTTTGGGACAGACCTAGACTCAGGGTGTTTTTCCCCTTTGTCCCTTCTTGCGTCTCTGCTTGCAGGTACCTGGGGGATTCTCTTAGCTTAGAGCCAGCTAAGCGCTTCACACTTTAATAAAAAGTCACCACAATAATTACCAGATCATTAACAAGGGATTTTGAAAAGGCACTTCAAAACATCTCTCCCAGAATTGCTAAGACAGGTGTAAAAGTCTATCTGGGCAGAGCAGAGTGGTTTAAAGGGATGTTTGGGACTGAGGAGAAGGTGTTAATTAAACTGGGCTGAGCAGTAGCAGAAGTGGGCAACCTTCTAGTCAAGCATGGTGACAACCCAGGTGACAGCGGGGAGGCCTGACAGTTTTAAAAAACACACAACGTAGAGACTTTGTTTCTCCTCTTCTACTTTAATAAGGAGTTTGACATAAATCCTAGGTCTTTCTTAGAATGCCTAGTACCTGTTTTGACAAGGCTTGTGTACACAAAATATAAACAAACCTTCCTGCACCACTGGCTTCTTTTTTAATTGTCTTCATTACAGTTAAGGAAAAACCAACTGTCCTAGTGGCTGGGGATGAGGTGGGCAGATAAGCTCTCCTTATATCAAAAGTCCTACAGGAAGGAAGACTAATGGTTATGTCTCAAATAGGGCAGATGATTAGGTATGCCTCCTTGTGCAACCTGCTTTGCACGCACGCGTGCTCAGTCATATCTGACTTTGTGACCCCATGGTCTATAGCCCGCCAGGCTCCTCTGTCCTGGAGTGGGTTGCATTTTCCTCCCCCAGGAGATCTTCCCATCCCTGGGATCAAACCCGCGTCTCCTGCAGCTTCCGCATTGGCAGGCAAATTCTCTACCACTGAGCCACCTAGGAAGCCCCGCTATCTGCTTTACTGGAACCTTAACTCAATTTGTCGCCTCCTGACAAAAATCTGCACATTGGATGGAGATATAACCCTTCTGTACGTAAGACCTTGTTTCCAGAGTTCCTTGCCCAGTTGCGACTGATAATCTGAGTGGCAGCAGACTCAAGTACAGATCTTTGTCTTTCTGCAATGATCCAAGTCAGTGAGTTTCAGCCGTGGCTGCGTATTAAAATTCTAGCAACTTAGATGCCTGGCCTTACCCAAGACATGTGGAATCAAAATCCCTGGGGCTGAAAATCTGGCATCCATATTTTTTAACACCTTGCAAGGTGATTCTTGTGCAGTTTTTAGAGTACTGGTGTTTGGGAACTAACTACAGGAGCTGAAAATAAGTTTTGTGAACCTCTCCCCCAAGACACACACACACTCATTCAGAGCTACACTTCAGAGCACAATCACTTTAAAATGTCACCTAAGGGGTCTTCAGCCTCCTTGAGAGGGTGGATTTGCAGTAAGCATTTTCTAGCTGCCAGACAGAAAGCGTAAGCCAAGCACAGGAGTGTTTGGGCTCGTGGTGACCATCTTTAGCATCAGGCAGGCATCTGTCTGGCACCTCGCAGGCTGGCAAGGCAAAGTGTGAAGTTCATGGTGTTTGTATCTGGAGTAATGCAAACTCTGCCTAGGACATCATGCTGTCTGGGTATGACTTGATAAAATGCAGCTGTTTTTGTTTGTGCGCAAGACCACACATGCTGTGGGTCTAAATGAGCTGTTCCAAACTCCATGCCCATCCCAGGTTCTCTGCCTGACTCCTGGATTGTGGTGAGACAGCCTGAGGCTGTCTTTTGCTACAACCATGGTGGGAAAGGAAGGTCCTCGGTGGTCCCAGAGAGGATGGATGAGAGTGATGGGTGGGCTGCTGTGTTTAGGAGGAGGATGTCACCAGCTCGGCCAGAATCCATAGCTTGGGAGACTCTCTGTAACTAACAGATCAACCTGCCCCCATCCCCAAATCCTTGAATGTGCTGGCATCAGCTTGTCATTTTATTAAATATTATTACCATCATCTTGAAAATCCATCCTATTTATCATGGGCATCCTGCTGTCTCTGAAACATCTCTGGGCATTCTTCGGACACTCACATTTCTCCTGCCTGCATCTGGCCGTAACGCCTATTGAATTCCTAGCTCTGTTATATGCCATCATTTTCCCCTTAGGCTATCACCCCACCTCCCTCAGACCCTACCAGCTCAAAGCTTTGGGTTGGAACCAATTTCTAGGCCCAGGTCAGCAGAGTCCAGCTACATCACAAGGATACCCTTGCCCTCAGCCTGATCAGGACCCTTTACCCTCATGTTGTTCCTCGTGTTATAAAAGCAAAGCATCCCATTCCTCGCCCGTTGCCCCCTCATCAAGCATCTCTTCACCCCTCAGAAACCTCCGACACCCCACTTGCCAGTGCAACAGTGCCAGCCGGGAGGGAAGAGTAGCAAGATCGATGGAGGGAGGCAGAGTGAATGTACTCTCCTGTATATCTTAATTTCAGCAGTAAAATCAAATAGCCAGAGACCAGATTCTGCAGACAGAAGCCAATTACATGCAAATTTTGGCAAATCATATGCATAGAACACATGTGACTGCCGTGGATTGCATCTGCTTCGATGTGTTTCTCACGAGCAGACAAGTTGGAGATGGCTGGAAAAGTGTGTTCAGGATTCGGGGGCAAAGGAGCAAGAGAGGGAATGATAGATTCTTAAACCCAACTGCATGCCAGGAAATTTTACTTATGTCGTTTGCTCAGCTAGCCCTCGAGTGGCCATTGTGTGCTTTGTGTATTGGCCGTGTTTCTCCCAATCATCTGAAAGTGGCAGTCATCACAGTGATGTCCAGACACAGAGAAAGAAAGGGGAAAGAAATCCTCACACCTTTCTCTTTTTCATACTTCAGAGAAGACAGTTGCTCCTCATAACTACCCAATAATTTTCCCAAGGATACAGACCTGGTGATACAGTGTAACAGAGATGTCATTGTGGACCGTCTGACTCTAGACCGTCCAATAGAAATATAATACAAGCCACATGTGTAATTTTAATATTTTAATGTTTATTTTAGTTTTTAATATTTAAAAAGTAAGGTACTTAAGTATTTAAATAATAATAATAAATATTTAAGTGTAATAGTAATAGTAAATTAAGTATAATAATAATAATAAATATTTAAGTAAAAGTATTTAAGCCAGTATATCTAAAAGATTATTTCGCATGTCAACAGAAAAATTACTAATGATATAGTTTACACTGTTTATACCATTTTTGAAATCCAGTATATCTCTTATACTTAGAGTACATCTCAATTCAACCACTCTATTTTCATTGGAAATACTTGATGTGTATTTTATATTTCATAAGATTTACATGGATACACATACCCCAGTTGTTTCAAACAGGCTTAGAGTTTCCCAGTAGCTGAGTCAAATAGTGGGGTTTTTGTTTGGTTTTTTGTTTGGAGGGTTTTTGGCCATACCACGCGGCATGTGGCATCTAGTTCCCTGACCATGCCCCCTGCAATGGAAGTGCAGAGTCTGAAGCGCTGGACTGCCAGGGAAGTTCTGGATCAAGTAGTGGCCTTTACATTCACTTTTAAATTAATTAAAGTAAAACACAACTAAAACCTGGTTTTCTCAGGGTCTCTAGCCCCAGTTCAAGCCGTCAGAAGCCACATGTGCACTGCCTACTGTACTGAATAGCATCAGTCTAGATTCTGCACACTTAAGCTACTTTTGATCAAATTCCCTGTACTTGAGTATAAAGTGATATGTTAGTAAGTGCCCACCTATTTAAGTGATGCACAGACTCTCTAACTAGAAGACTGGAGACCCAGCTTAGTTGTTGCCCTGCTTCCAATTAGCTCTGTGACCTCAGGAGAGTTACTCAACTTCTCTGGCCTCTGTTTACTCATTTGTTAGTGAGAGTGTGTCGCAAATGTTTCTTCAACCTCTCAAATGATGTATTATTTCTCTTTTCTGAAAGAGAAAGGAATAAGGACTTTATTAAAACAATGGGCACCAGGTCACATGCATACACACACACGCACACACACATTGTCTTCAAAATAATACCTACAATCAGCACTGCCAGTCTCGAGCATTTGCTGGAATGCTGTGGGCAAGCACTCGCAGGGCGCTCTCTTCCTCTCCTCCAGTGCTGAGAGACTTTCTCCAGGATGTCCAGAATAAAGAAACATCGAGACATTGTTTGGGCTCCACATTCCAGGAAATATTGCTAATTTGTTCCTTTTCATACACCACCTTTTAAGGAAGAAAAATCCTATACATGGACAGAATGCTGCATTGTTTTCTAGAATGGGTTTGAGTCACTGGCTTCCTGGAATGGGCTGTGTTCTTTTATATGAGAGAAAGGGCCATGCCTCTCCCAGACTCCCCTCTTGTTAGGCTGTTTGTATTATGTGCACCTGACTTGTTACTCAGAGTGGGGCTTTGGGTTTATTGGATAGCATAAAAACTCGACTATATTTTAGCTGTTCTGTGTGCTGTGCTTAGCTGCTCAGTCGCGTGACTCTTTGTGACCCTGTGGATGAACGGACGGGCCCGCCAGGCTCCTCTGTCCATGGGGATTCTCCAGGCAAGAATACTGGAGTGCGTTGCCATGCTCTCCTCCAGGCTACGTGTGTGCTAAGTCGCTTCTGTTGTGTCTAGCTCTTTGTGACCCTATGGACTACAGCCCTCCAGACTCCTCTCTCCATGGGACTCTCCAGGCAAGAATACTGGAGAGGGTTGCCATTTCTTCCTCCAGGGGATCTTCGTAACCCAGGGATGGAACCTGAGTCTCTTAAGCCTCCTGCATTGGCAGGCGGATTCTTTACCACTAGTGCCACCTGGGAAGCCTGCTACAGAGCCATGAAAAGTTGGTCAGGGGATTCAAGTCAAATCAGAATGACTATTGAGGCTGAAGACTCAACAATCCATAGACTAATTCAGTTCAGGACTAGAACTTGCCTTCTGAATGGAGGACTTGGATCTGCCAAGGGTATAAAACTTTAGGGCTGTTTGGGACGGTTCCAATTCTGAAAAACAATTTCACCAGACTGGTGACCTTTTACTGCTAGAGTCTCATTTCTTTGGGTCCTGTAAGGTGGGCAAAGTGAGTATAGCCTCCTTACATGGAAAATTCTGAAAGAGATGGGAATACCAGACCACTAGACCTGCCTGTTGAGAAACCTATATGCAGGTCAGGAAGCAACAGTTAGAACTGGACATGGAACAACAGGCTGGTTACAAATAGGAAAACGAGTACGTCAAGGCTGTATATTGTCATCCTGCTTATTTAACTTATATGCAGAGTACATCATGAGAAACACTGGGCTGGAAGAAGCACAAGCTGGAATCAAGATTGCCGGGAGAAATATCAATAACCTCAGATATGCAGATGACACCACCCTTATGGCAGAAAGTGAAGAGGAACTCAAAAGCCTCTTGATGAAAGTGAAAGAAGAGAGTGAAAAAGTTGGCTTAAAGCTCAACATTCAGAAAACGAAGATCATGGCATCTGGTCCCATCACTTCATGGGAAATAGATGGGGAAACAGTGGAAACTGTGTCAGACTTTATTTCTTTTAGGCTCCCAAATCACTGCAGATGGTGATTGCAGCCATGAAATTAAAAGACACTTACTCCTTGGAAGGAAAGTTATGACCAACCTAGACAGCATATTAAACAGCAGAGATATTACTTTGCCAACAAAGGTCCATCTAGTCAAGGCTATGGTTTTTCCAATAGTCTTGTATGGATGTAAGAGTTGGACTGTGAAGAAAGCTGAGCACCAAAGAATTGATGCTTTTGAACTGTGGTGTTGGAGAAGACTCTTGAGAGTCCCTTGGACTGCAAGGAGATCCAACCAGTCCATCCTAAAGGAGATCAGTCCTGGGTGTTCATTGGAAGGACTGATGCTGAAGCTGAAACTCCAATACTTTGGCCACCTCATGCGAATAGATGACTCATTGGGAAAGACCCTGATGCTGGGAGGGATTGGGGGCAGGAGGAGAAGGGGACGACAGAGGATGAGATGGCTGGATGGCATCACTGACTCGATGGACATGAGTTTGAGTGAACTCCAGGAGTTGGTGATGGATAGGGAGGCCTGGCGTGCTGCAATTCATGGGGTCACAAAGAGTCGGACATGAGTGAGCGACTGAACTGAACTGAACTGAGTCTTAGGTTTTGCAGAAGGCAACGGCACCCCACTCCAGTACTCTTGCCTGAAAAATCCCATGGACGGAGGCGCCTGGTAGGCTGCAGTCCATGGGGTCGTGAAGAGTTGGACACGACTGAGCGACTTCACTTTCATTTTTCATTTTCATGCACTGGAGAAGGAAATGGCCACCCACTCCAGTGTTCTTGCCTGGAGAATCCCAGGGATGGCGGAGCCTGGTGGGCTGCCGTCTATGGGGTCGCACAGAGTCGGACACAACTGAAGCAACTTAGCAGCAGCAGCAGCAGTCTTAGGTTTGAATTTGAAGAGAATGATAAGAAACTGAATGAGAGAAGAAGGCAGGAGGGGGCAGGTGGAACCAAAAGGACACTGAAGAAGATGCGAAAAGTTGTCAGCCATTTTATGTGAAGCTAACATCGTACTGGAGCTTATACAGACCAGGAAATACATAAAAAATCCTGTCACCAGGTTTATGTTCTGCTTAAAGAAAGATAGGCTAAAAAGAAGCAAGAATGTTTGGTTTAGTTTCCTCATTTCTTTAACCAGAGTGAGAACTGGAAGGAAGGTTATGAGTCATTTGTCTGTTCATCTTTTCGTCCATTGATTGTGGCAGATAGCCTTCAAAGACGGTCACCATCAATTCTTTCCACTGTGTCTGTCATGACCTTCCATCAAGAGCTGCGATTTGTTTTCCCTTCCAGGTGATTCTGGGCTAGCCTGTGACTTGTTCTGGCCAACAGAATATGCTGGAAGTGTTGCTATGCCCTTGGGAGGCTGTGCTGTGCCGTAAATGACTTGGGCTACATTGCTGGCTGATGAGAGGCCACATGGAGAGGGAGAGACCAGGGGAGGGGCCTGAGGGGCCAGATGTGAGTGAAGCCTTCTGGGACCTTCTCGCCCGGCCCAGCCACCCTCTGAATGGAGGTGAGTGAGTGACCCCAGCCAGTGCCAGATGGAGTGGAAAAAAACAGCCAGGTGTGAACACTGCCCAACTTCACACCCACGGAGTCATAAATAGCATAAATTGCTGTGGTTTTAAGCCACTCTGTTTTAGAGTAGTTTCTCATCTGACCTTAAGTAACTGAACTCATGTGTTTTTGGCAGCTGTATTTAAGGGGTTCCTTTTTTAGTTTTTTTCTAAAATAGGTTTTCTTAAAGAGATGGGAATATGCAGATGGACATGAGTTTGAGTAAGCTCCGGGAGTTGGTGATGGACAGGGAAGGCTGGTGTTCTGCAGCCCACAGGGTCACAAAGAGTCGGACACGACTGCGTGACTGAACTGAACCGAAAATAGGTTTTTGAGCATAAATAAGAGTTGAAATTTGTTAAATGACCTTTTCTGCCTCTATGAAAATGATCATGTGATTACCTTCCTCCTTTAGTCCATTAATCTTTCATTGGCTCTGCATTTAGGGGGTTTTTTAGCAGAGGTTTTGCACATCTGTCATTAATTTGTTCCTAAATATCATATTTTTGATGTTTTATAAATGATACCTTAACATTTTTTCTTCCAACTGTTTGTGTCAAATAATATTGATTTTTATATTATTAGCACTGTGTTCTGTAAGCTTGCTAAACTCATCTATTAGTTTTAGTAATTTTAAAAAATTCCTAAAGGATATTCTATGTACATAAGCATATTATCTACACACAGAGATAGTTTTACTTCTTCTTGTCCTTTATTTATACCTTTTATTTATTTTTCTTGCTTTATTGAACTTGCTGTGACCTCTAGGACCATGGGGAATAGAAGTGTTCAGAGCGAACATCCTTGCCTTGTTCATGTTCTTAGAAGGAAAGGACTCATTCTTTCATCATTAAGTATGATGTTATCTTTAGGTTTTACACACATGTCTTTTATCAGGTTGAGAAAGTTATCTTCTATCAATAATTTCCTGAAAATTTTTTTATTATGAATGGATGTTGAATTTTGTCAGACACTTTTTCTTCATTAATGAAATGATCATATTTTTTCCTTTATTCTGATTTTTAAATCGGTTGAACTTCAGTGTGGTTTGCAGCCTCTAACATGGTCCCCAGTAATCCAGGTATAAAAAGACTGTGACTTCTATCGTGGGTGATTTCCCTCATTCACTTGCTCTGAGGAAAGCCAGGTGCCATATTGTGAGCTGCTCTGTGGAGCAAGAGGTCCACTTGGCATGGAACTGAGGGAAGCCTTTGGCCATTAGCCAGAGAACTGCGGGCTTCAGTCCAATAGCCCATGAGAAACTGAATCTTACTGAGAACCACATGAGTGATCTTGAAGCAGGGTCACCCTCATTTAAGTCTTCAGATGAGACCACTATCCAGACTTACCCCTTGACATCAGCGTCATGAGAGACCCTGTGCCTGAAAACCCAGTTAAATAGCAGCACAATTCCTCACCCAAAGAAATGGTGAGATAATAAATGTTCATTGCTTTAGTATGCTGAGTTTTTGGAAGTGATTTCTTTATGTAGCAATAGATAACTAATATCAATATATATGCTGATTACCTTTTGAATGTGAAATGTCTTGCATTCTTGCAATAAACGGCACTTTGTCATGAACCATTACCCTAGAAACATTGTTAAATTTGACTTACTTTTTTGTTGTTGTTGTTAAGGATTTTTGTGTCTAGGTTCATAAGGAATATTGGTCTGCACTTCTTTCTTTGTTTGAAAAGTATTTATTTGTTTGGCTGCACTGAGTCTTAGTTGTAGCATGCAGGTTCTTTCAGTTGCAGCATGTGAACTCTTAGCTGTGGCACGTGGGATCTACTTACCTGACCAGGGATCAAACCCAGGCCCCCTGGCGTTGGGAGCACAAGTCTTAGCCACTGGACCGTCAGGGGAGTCCCTGTGTTTCTTATGTAATGGGTTTGTTGGATTTTGATATTAGAGATATGCTTCATAAAGTAAAATCCCTCCTTCTCTATTTTTTGAAAGAGGTTATGTGAGATTCATATTATCCCTTCCTTAAATTTTTGATAGCATTGACCAGTGAGCCTGGAGTGTTCTTGTAATGAACTTTTTTTTCTTATTTGTGAATTCAATTGTCTTATAGATTTGGGACAATTCAGATTTTGTTTCTTCTTAGGTCACTTTTTCTCTTTCTCCAGCTTCAACGATTGAAAGAAAAAGTATATGGGCTGATTACCAAAAGAAAGGCAATCCTAAGGCTGCTTAGCATGGGTGGTCTGTGCAGTGTGAAAGGAGCACCTTGCCTGGAAATGCATTCATAGGGAAGAGTTCAAGGGACCAAGATGGTGGGGAAAAACAGCATGGATGAGAGAGTTAAGTTGGAGCAGAAGAGTGAAAAAACACTAGGAGCCTTACGTGCTAGAGAGTAGAGAATAGGAGACTTTAGAGCTGCTGTGGCTTCAGTTGGATTCCCTGATATCTCTGAAAGAAATAGACATTAAGATTAAAATTCTTGTCTACACGAAGCTTAAGAGTGACACCCCTTTGGGATAACAGTATGAACGCTTGGGACAGAGGAGCAGGGATAGACATCGCTTTGTAAGGATCACTTTTCCGTTACTCTAATGTCACTGAACTTCATTAAAATAATATTACATTATTACCATTGCTTCATAACATATTACCCCCAAACTCAGGGGCATATATCAACCATTTATTATTATGCTCGTGGATTCTTTGGGTCTGGAATTTGAACAGTACATAGTAGGAGTGAGTTGTCTCCATGGTGTCTTATAACCCCAGCTCTTCCCAGCTTCTTTTCTCTACCCTCTATGCCTTCCAAGCCCATTCATCTGAAAGTCCTTTACTTTCCTGAACTTGCTCTGCATTTTCTGTTACTGAGGTCTTTCCTCTGTAAATGCTCTTCCCGATACAGAAATCTCTTCTCTTATTTCCTTGCCTGATTAATTCCCCATCTCTTTGGGGGACCACTTAGATGCTGCCTCCTGTGGAAGTCTTTCCCGACCCTTCGTGCCTGCTTTAAGTATCCTTCCTCCAGGCTCTCAGAATTCTCTGTACTTGCCCATCATAAAGCTCATCACACTTTATTTATTTCCTGATTCTAATGTCTGACTCCTCAACCAGGAGGCTAGCTCCAGAGAGTGCCTCTGTGCTGTTCAAGTGTTTTCCCGCCCCCTTGGCACAGGGCTGAATGTTTCCTTGTTGGCTCTATTAATGCGTAAGGCAGGCATTGCTATTCCCTTTCTAAAGAAGTGTAAACAGCATGGGGGACAGTAAGAACCAGCCGTATGCATGATCAGTCCATGACACAGCTGAGTCTAAGTGCAGGTCACACCACCACCTGACACCCTTGTGTAGCCTGGATACAGGTCACCAAGTAAACTTGCAACAACCTTCTCAGCTTTGGTCCTTGGTACTCTGCCACCTGTGTCCACTGTCTTTCCAGCCTGGATATGCCTGGCACCTGGGTCCATGGAGGGAAAAGTCCTTGTTATTAACTTATTTTCACACATTCACTCAGAAACTGCCCAGCGGGAGATGGTGCTATTGACTTGTCTTGGTAAGACACAGCCAGAGAGATAAAAGTTCTATTCCCATGATTAAGGTTCCTCCACAACTAAAATATTGATCTTAATTAAGAAGTAATGCATACAGAGGACACCGGGAACAGTGGCAGTGGGCTACAGAGACGATAGGCTTTTGTGAAAGGAGAACGTGAAAGTTCCATTTGCTCTCATTGCCAGCTTTTTCTCTTTCCCACTTAAGAGTAGTGGCAAATAGTTTTCTTTTTCTTTTTTCCATCTGGGAAAAAAAGTACCCACAAAATACTTAACTCAGGAGAAAAACAAGCCCAATAGCCAGACAACTCGATCACCCTGTCTCTTAGAAGCTGCTCCTAATGGGTGTGGAATCAATACCATTGAACCCCAGTTTTTCCAGAGCAGACACTTCCAGATGCCTAGCTCTCAGGCAGGAGAGGCCAGGAGGTGAGGCAGGGCTGGACCAGCCAGAGCTGGGCCTGCGAGATCGTAACCAAGCAACCAGGAGCGTGTGGCTGGATGGTGAGCAGAATTCAAGACGGCAGTATCTCAAGGCAGAGTCAGAGAGGCCCCAAGGCAGAGAGCTCAGGAGCTCAGTAAATGGAGGAAAGAGCACCTGGTCACCAGAGGTAAGAATGCCTGACAGTCATGGCAATTTCTGTGGCGATGATGACGACAATGAAATAAGCTTGATACAGAAGCCAGCCCCCAGCCCCCAGGGGAGTTCCCATACACTTCCTTTTAAAGATGAGCTCATTCTGATACTCAATAAATAACACACAGGAACACTTAACAAAAGAGCTATACAACTGGCCATTAAGCATACGATAAAAGTCTCCAGTGTTTTAGTCATCAACGGAATAGCAGTTGAAACCACGATGAACAACTTTGCTCAGCCACTAAGTTACGTCCAACTCTTCGTGACCCCTTGGACTATAGCCCACCAGGCTCCTTTGTCCGTGGGATTTCCCAGGCAAGAATACTGGAGAGGGTTGCCATTTCCTCCTCCAGGGAATCTTGCCTACCCAGAGATCAAACCCATGTCTCCTGCGTTGGCAGGTGGGTTCTTTACCACTCAGCCTCCAGGGAAGCCCACGAGGAATTGAATTCATACAGGGAGTCAAAAGAGGAAGAAGAGGCTTTTGGGTTTACAGTAGCTGGAACATTAGTGGAACAGGCTGAGATTTCAACAATATAATTTACCTCCTCTTCCTGCTTTGTACTTTATCCAGGTCATCGCAGCAGTGCTCTCTGTTAATTCCAATATGTTACTTCTTAATTGCAAGCTCACAGCCCTAAGTTCTGTAATTCTTATTGCTATGAAAAACCATTTAGAGTGGAACAACTGAGGGTGGGAATGCAAAATGGTATAACCACTTCAGAAATTTGTTTGACAGGTTCTTATGAAGTTAAACATATATAACACCTACCCTATGACTCCATAGTTCCATTCTTACCCGAGAAAATGAAAACACACATCCACAAAAGATTTGGATATGAATGTTCATAAGCAACTTTATAAATATCCTTAAGCTGAAAACAACCCAAATGACCATCAAGTTGAGAATGAATGAACAAATTTTCCATGAAATGAAATACAGTCAGCAATTTAAAAGAATGGACGAATAGTATATATGTTATGATGAATGAAGCCCATAGGCATTATGCTGAGCCAGGGAACACATTCATTTCTGTGCAATTTGAGAACAGCTAAAAACTAATCTATGGCGAGAGGATTCAGCATGAAGTTGAGGGTGGAGAAGGTGACTGGGTGGAAGATGAGGGAACTTTCCAGATGATGAAAATGTTCTATATCTGGCTTGCGGTGGTGGTTTCAAGGATGTAGACAATTGTCGAAACCTATCGAGCTGAACACCTAAGATCATTGCTCCTTGCTGTGTGCTAATTTTATCTTAATTTTAAAAAAATAAGCCATAGGCAGATTGGAATCTTTAGGTCTAGAATGACAAACACAAAGTTCATGTGCTGTTGCTCTGATTCTGCTCCCAAGACAGACAGGATGGATTGATTTCAGCATTCTGTGCCCTTGAACTTCCGTGGGGCTTCAGAATATACGTCACAGTGTAGCTCTTCAAGCAATCACTGTCAGTCCACCAATCTGTTAGAGGTCAAAGGCAATACGACTCATTCCTGCTACTGTGACCTCAACTTAACTTCTCTCATTTGGTAAGACCTGGGGAAATGTGAGTTTTCTATAAAAATAATACTCCCATTTCAGAAAGATTTTAAAATAACTCAAAATCCCACTCTCTTAATAGCATGACTAATACCACTGAAGTTTTTAAAAAATTAATGGATTTTATTTTGGGTTGCACTGGGTCTTTGTTACTGTGCCTGGGCCTTTTCTAATTGGAGCAGGCAGGTGCTGTCCGTCGTTACGGGGCACAGGCTTCTCTTGTTGTGGAGCACGAGCTCTTGGTGCACAGGCTTCAGCAGCTGCAGCATGCAGACTCAGTAGTCGTGGCCCATGGGCTTCATTGCCCCACGGCATGTGGAATCTTCCCGAAGCAGGTATTGAACCTGTGTCCCCTGCATTGGCAGGCAGATTCCTATCCACTGTACCACTGTGGGAGTCCTACCGTTGAAATTTATTTCCTTCTATTCTGTTATTCTAGGTAGGCATATTTAACATGCACGTGTAGGTCCTGTTTCTCATTCTTCTAAGCATTTTTCTAGGTTACCTGATAGTGGTCATATCTTCTTTCTATTTTTTAAATGGTGGCATAATTCTCTGAGAGGCTGCTGTCATTTACTGCCCCTGCCCCTGTGGTGACAATCACCTCTCGTCTGTTTTCATTCATTCTAGAAGTATAGTTTTGTTGGGTTTATACATCTAGTTGACAGTTATTTCTATCAGCACATTGAAAATTTGATCCCACTATCTTCTGACTTCCATATTTGACAAGTCAGATGTTGATCTTTATATTTTTGTGGGTAATCTATCTTTTCTTTCAGACTTCTTTTAAGATCTTATTTTTGTTTTTGGCATTCTGTCTTTTCACTATGATGTGTCTTGGACGTGGCCTTTTTATGGTTTATTCTGTTTAGGAATTTAACTTCCCCTGATAGCTCAGTTGGTAAAGAATCTGCCTGCAATGTAGGAGACCCTCGTTTGATTCCTGGGTGGAGAACATCTGCTGGAGAAGGGATAGGCTACCCATTCCACTGTCCTTGGGCTTCCCTTGTGGCTCAGCTGGTAAAGGATCTGCCTGCAATGCGGGAGACCTGGGTTTGATCCCTGGGTTGGGAAGATCCCCCGGAGAAGGGAACGGCTACCCACTCCAGTACGCTGGCTTGGAGGATTCCATGAACTGTATAACCCATGGGATCGCAAAGAGCTGGACATGACTGAGTGACTCTCACTTTTCTAAGTATGAGGATTCATATCTTCACTGGATTCTGCAAAAATTCTCAGCTACTATTTCTTTATTTTTTTATTTTATCTTTTAAGTATAAACTTATTTATTTTAATTGGAGGCTAATTACTTTCTTTAATTATTGCCTCTCCCCCATTCTTTCTATTATCTACTTTTCTAATCCAGATTAAATGTATGTTGAACTTCTATCACTCCATTCTGTAATTTTCTTAACCAGAGTTTTCCATCCTCTCTGAGCTGTTTTGTGTGTCAGTTCTTCAGATTTATATTTGAGTTCACTGATTCTTATTTCTGATGTGTCTGTTTTGCTTTTCAAATCTTTCATAGATATTTTCACTTCTATTGTAGCCTTCATTTTTAGAAGAAGTCTTATTTGGTTCTTTTATAGTACATTTGCTGCTCACTTGTATAGTTTCTTGCTTCTTTTAAATTCTGTTACTTACATAATCATATTAAAATATTTTCAGTTTGAGATTTCTAATATTTAGTCTTTATGAGTAACATTTTTCCCCTGCCAAGTCTTACTCATTACGATGGCTTGTTATTGGGGTATTTTCTGGTTTTATATTATGAGCTCATATATGATGGAACTTTGCCTGTAGGAGTTTTAAGAGACCTGGGTTGGAGGTACATGCTTGCTTCTGTCACGAGTTTTAGGCACTAAAGACCTGGGTCCCTCTAAATTAAACTCTTACCTTGGAATTTTTTGGTGTATTTCAGTACAAGTCCGTATGAGTGTTGGCCAGTGGCCTTGAAATCTCAGGAGAAGCCTTTTCTCCTCCAGAAGAACTGGTCCTAGGTCCTTGTTTCTTGCAGTCAGCCTCTGATAGGCAGAATGTCTTCTCCTTCACCTCGTTTTCAGGGTGTGACCCCGTCTCAGTCCTGGACTGATGCCAGGTTCGCTGCTCTGCGTCTATATCACTATTCACATCGAAATCTTATTCTCCTTTCCCATCCATCCCTCACCCCAGTTTGCTTCTATGTGAGGAAATTCTCTAAAGATGACCTCAGGCTGTGAAGTGCTCTTTGGTTTTTATTTACCTTCAAGGACTGGTATTCCTACTAATTTTCAAATCATGGATGGTTTCCTTTACTTCCTTGAAGACTGTTTCATTGCTGTAGGGGAGACTGTGTGTGTGTGTGAGAGAGAGAGAGTGAGTGTGTTTATTGTGTTAAGACACTTTGTCTCAGAATGCTAAAACTGTTTGCTTCTCTTCTCAGTCATTCTGATTCTCTTCATGTTGGCTTGTCATTCATAATATCTATTCTCTTCGTTCTAATTCCATTAATATCTTTGTATTTTTCCTTTGCGTTGTCATGATTATTATAAGTTCTTTTATGATGGCAACTTGATTTTGAGACTTCTATTTCTTACAGTTGTAATATTTTAATCAACTCTTTTATGGCATTTTTTGGTCCTAGATTTGTTTTCTTAATTCTCAAAGATCTAGTTTAACGCTAGTCTATTGATTTCATCAACTCGCGTTTCAGTTCTTATGCCACTGAATTCATCGAGTGCATGAGAAGCAGCACTCATGCTCTGTTTTTTGAGTTGTGTTTTCTTTTCTTTCTTTAATTTTTTAAAGTTTAGATTCTCTCTGGAGTTTTCTTCTTTTTGACTGCACTGCACGGCATGTGGCATCTTAGTCCCTGACCAGGAATGGAACCCACAGCCCCCACATTGGAATTTGGAGTCCTAACCTCTAGACCTCCAGGGAAATCCCCCAAGTTGTGCTTTCTTTTAGAATATGTTCTTCAGCTTATCTGTGGCATGCTTTGTCCTCTCTTTCTTTCTGTGTACCAGTGTCTGTTTGCATAGTTTGAATGTGGACAGCAGCATCCACACAGAATATGCTCTGTGGGAAATTTCCCCCAAGTCTTCCATCTTCCATCTCCCTTTCTGTAACCCGAGAGCATGGGGTAGGGGTGTTCCAATCACTGTGCAGTCCTGAAGCCCTTGCTTCCGTCTGAGAAAGAACCTCCCTTCTCCTCTCGGTGGCTGCTTCCACTACTCTTACTCTCCCTCCCACCCCCCACCCAAACAGAAGAGGAAAAGAAAATGTCACATTCTCTCCAGAATAGGTCTATAAGTAGAAATCTCAGGATCCTGTTGACTCACCAGGGCTACATGTAGGAGGGAGGCTGCACTCCATCATATTCCGAGTTATTTTTTACCCTTTGTCACCACTTCTTGAATTCTTATGTCATTAGATTATGTCCTTGTCTGGCTCCTACTGGTAAAATTTTCTGGATTGTTTATGATTGCTCAGTTAGTAAAGAATCTGCCTGCAGTGCAGGAGACCTTGGTTCGGTTCCTGCGTCGGGAAGATCCCCAGGAGAAGGGAAAGGCTACCCGCTCCAGTATTCTGGCCTGGAGAATTTCATGGACTATATGGTCCACGGGGTCGCAAAGAGTCGGACATGACTGAACGACTTTCGCTGTCTTCACTTTCTTTCTTTTTTTCTTACTGTTTTTGTCATCTCCTTAGGAGATGAAAGCCTCTGTGATCTTGTTTCACTTTGTCAGATCAGCTTAGTTTCATCTGTTTTCTTTCTTGAGTCTCTCAAATTCTGGCTGTAACAGACATTACTGTCTTCCAGCACTTTTATAGTTTCATTCCTTAGACATATACACACAGTCACACACACGCACAGTCACACACACACACAGTCATAAATATTCTGCTTGGGGAGCTGCCGTCTATAAGGACATGTGAGGTTCCCTTTTACTTAGGGTGGCTCACCAGCTTTTGGCTCGTATGGGCTTTTCTGTGCCAACTTGAGAAAGGCTTCCCTTGAACTAAGGCAGTACTCTTAAGAAGTTGCTCCACAGTTGGTTACTGTCACCTAAAAACGTTAGGTTCATCAGAGCTCCTTAAACAGGGAAATGTCAGTTATCAGTGTTGGAGCATGAGGACGTTTCTCTGGGGAAAGAAGCCTCAGTTTTCATCACACAACCTCTCTAAGCCTCTGTTCCGTCATCCGTAAAATGAGGATGATGATAATGGAACCCACCACAGAGGGTCATTATGAGCAGCGGTCCCTGAATGTTTTTGTCACCAGGGAGTGGAATGGTGGAAGACAGTTTTCCATGGACGGGAGTGAGGGTGAGAGGAGGATGGTTCAGGTGGTAGGCACGTGATGGGCAGCAGTGGGGACCAGCAGCTGAAGCTCCTCTCTCTCGCCTACTGCTCACCTCCTGGGTGGTCCACGGCCTGGGGCTTGGGGACCCCTGATTATGTGGATTCGTATTTAATCTTATATATATATAAGATTAGTATTTAATCTTATTTACTTAAGTAAAGCACTTGGCGTCAGCCCTAGAATGTAATGAGTACTATTATTCTTCTCAAAGGAGCCCATGTATCCCCAGTTTTAATAACTGCTGAAATCGATTTTCCTTCTGGTTTTCTACTGCTGTATGATAGAATGCTCTACAATCCAGTAGCTTGAAGAACAGTTTCTTGCCATTTGCCGTTGTGTGGGTTGACTTGAGCGGTTCCCACTTGAGGGTCTCATACAGTTGCCTTCAGACGTTGGCTGGAATCATCAGAAGGCTCGACTGGGCTGGCCATGGAGGCGGCTCACTCTCACAGCTGATAGTTGATTCTAGCGGGTGGCTGAGAGCTCAGCTGGTGGCAGGCAGAGCGCCTCTGCTGGCTTCTCTTTGGGACCTGGGGGCTTTGCACAGCGTGGGAGCTGGGTCCTAAGGGCAAGTATCCCAGAAGTAAACTACCCAAGAGACCCAGTCTCGGAAGCCTCAAGCCTCCTTGTGATCTTCTTAAAAATATATTTTTGTTTATTTACTGATTTGGTTGTGCTGGGTCTTAGTTGCAGCCTATAGGATCTTCCACCTACATGCAGTATGCACTATATTTTAGTTGCAGCTGTGGGGTCTTTTTTTTTTTTTTAAGTTGTGGCATGTGGGATCTAGTTCCCTGACCAGAGATCAAACCTAGGCCCCCTGCACTGGGAAGTGCAGTCTTAGCCCCTGGACCTTCAGGGAAGTCTCAAGGCTCTGTGTGGTCTAAGAGAGTGAATACTGGCAGATGTGAGTTCTGAGAGACTTGGTTCACTTGTCAGGGGATGGTGGGGGGAACATTTTGGAGGAACTAGCTGCCACAGGTAAAGTTCTCTTCTAGCTCTAATACTCCACAGTTACATTGCCATAAACTGTTCCCTTTTCTCATTTCATCCTCATACCCAATCGTGGTATATATACACAATGGAGTATTACTCAGCCATTAAAAAGAATACATTTGAATCCATTCTAATGAGGTGGATGAAACTGGAGCCTATCATACAGAGTGAAGTAAGCCAGAAAGAAAAACACCAATACAGTAGACTAACACATATATATGGAATTTAGAAAGATGGTAACGATAACCCTGTATGGGAGACAGCAAAAGAGACACAGATGTATAGAACAGTCTTTTGGACTCTGTGGGAGAGGGAGAGGGTGGGATGATTTGGGAGAATGGCATTGAAACATGTATAATATCATATATGAAACGAATAGCCAGTCCCAGGTTCGATGCATGATACTGGATGCTTGGGGCTGGTGCACGGAGATGACCCAGAGGGATGGTACGGGGAGGGAAGGGGAAGGGGGGTTCAGGATGGGGAACACGTGTATACCTGTGGTGGATTCATGTCGATGTATGGCAAAACCAATACAATATTGCAAAGTAATTAACCTCCAATTAAAATAAACAAATTTATATTTTTAAAAAATAAATAGAGATGAGGTGACTAAGTCACAGGGTGAGTAAGATTCTGCACAGTGCAGGTGCCCTTGACTCCAGGTCCAGTTTTCTTTGCCCTTGTGTGCTAGAATCGCTCAGTTGTGTCCGATTCTTTGCAACTCTATGAACTGCAGCCCTCCAGGCTCCACTGTCCATGGAATTCTCCAGACAAGAGTACTGGAGTGGGTGGCCATTCCCATCTCCAGAGGATCTTCCCGACCCAGGGATCAGACCCGTGCCACCCGCACTGCAGGCACGTTCCTTACTGTCTGAGCCACCAGGGGGGCCCTAATGACTTGTGAATGCGAGCTAGAGGGCTGCCATGTGTTGAAACCCTGCCCACATTCCGGGCATGAGGCTGGGTACCCAGAAGAGGCTGAACGTGCGCTTGCTAGTGAAGTAAAGGACTTTTCTTTGAGAATTCACCAAAAGAAAGGAGGGCTCAAGTGTGTTTCCCTGAGGTGGTTCACAGGACTTGAGAAATACAAACACATTTCCCTTTACTGACTATATGCAAGACAAGCAAAAATCTCTTCTTGAACAGCCGTCTTGGGGAAGAGAAGTGTACATCCAAAGCACTCTGGAGGCGCAGACCTGGGTGGGCGTCCACGCTGGGCTGGGATGCCGTGTATCTCTGTGTGGTCACAGAGGAGGATCTTGACAGTTAAGCAGGCCCAGAATTAATCTTTTCCACCATCAAAGTATAGATCAGCTCCAATCTGTCCTGTCTGGGCCTGTAGCTGCCCACACGGAAACAGGCAGTGTCAATTAAACACCCTTAAAATACACCCTTCCTCAGAGGAACTAGGGACAATGAAGTGACATGGTGATTGAAGTTATGGCTGGAGAGCATTTTGCACCGACAGCTTTCCTCCCCGAGGGCTCTGTGCGAGTTTGCCTGGCCTCCCTGCCCAGGAGGGAGAGGAAATACCAGAGGCTCTGTGAGTCCTCTTTTAGTCTCTCCCTAAAGCTTCACTTTCACTTTTCACTTTCATGCATTGGAGAAGGAAATGGCAACCCACTCCAGTGTTCTTGCCTGGAGAATCCCGGGGACAGGGGAGCCTGGTGGGCTGCTGTCTATGGGGTCGCACAGAGTTGGACACGACTGAAGCGACTTAGCAGCAGCAGCAGCAGCAGCAACTGCTGTTCTGCCCAGCACTTCAGTTTATCAGTTCTCTCACATGCCACTCCCCGGAGACCTTGTGAGCTGGGTTTTACAGGAAAGGAAAAGCAAGTGGAAAGAAAGAGGGTAACTGGTTCAAGAAAATGTACAGGCAGACCTCGTTTTATTGTAATTCACTTTATTGCACGTCAAAGATAATGCATTTGATTTGGGGCAGGGGGTGTGGTTTTGTTTTTACAAATTGACATTTGTGGCAACCCTGTGTCAAGCAAGCCTATCAGCGTTGTTTCCCAGTGGCGTTTGCTAACTTCATGTTTCTTGGTCTCATTTTGGTAATTCTCACAACATTTCAGACTTTTTCACTATGGTTTTATTTGTTATAGTGATCTGTGATTAGCAGTGTTTATGTTACCACCGTTGCTTGTGAAAGGCTCATATGATGGTTAACGTTTTTTAGCAATAAAATATTCTTTAATTAAGGTATCTACGTTCTTTTTCAGACAGTGCTATTGGACACTTGATAGACCACAGTATAATGTAAACATACCTTCCCTGTGCCCTGGGAAACCAAAAACATTCTTGTGACTGCTTTATTGTGATACCCGCTTTACTGCTGTGGTCTGGAATACAATCCATAATATCTCCAAGGTCTGCCTGGAGTTAGTGAAGATTACAGCCAGAACCTGAATGAGTGTCTCTGGACCCTTAATGCCAGTCCCCTCAGTTCCCCTGCAGCCCCCACTGTCCAACGATTACATGGTGAGCATTCCCTGCCTCCGTGCCTCTTGGGGACCACACTGAGCTCCTCGGCCTTCCCCTCCTGCCTTCCCTGGAGCCACTTGGAGAACAGGACCATCCCGGCCAGGTTGCTGTGGCTCCTGAGTTTCAGCTCTTTATGTTACACAGCACAAGTTGCAACTATGAAACTTTAATTTTTTCTTCCCAACCTTACATCCTTTAGAAACAGCCCCAGCTGAATATAACAAGGATGCCCTTTGGCACATCTTGCCAGTCTTGCGAGTGATTCATAGAGCTCACTCGAGGTGCCCAGGGACATGGGAGCTGCCATGTTGTGAAATTACTGGCTGTGCTGGAAGGTGGCACAGATGGCTCTTAATGAGCTTGCCCTGCTCCTCTGCAGCCATGCAGTGCTGTGGGTGGGGTGCACAGGAGAGCCTGGCAGGGCCTGGGTTATGCTGGGCTTCCTCTGGGCCTCTTGGTCTGCTTATCAGCTCAGTGGAGTTCCCAGAGCCTACCCACAAGCCCACAGCGTGGGCCAGGCAGAGCCGCGAGGAGCCAGCCCTGTTCCCTGTGGAGTCTCCCTCCTCTGACAGCCCCAGAGGCACGGCCTTTGGTCGGGTTCCCCAGAAACAGAGCCCGAGACAGGAGTTTACTGGGAGACTGCTCCCGGGTAAACCTGTAGGGGAGTGAGGGAATCAGGATGGAGCAGGGAAGAGGCTGGGCAAACATGGAGGTTGAACCTGGGTCTAGGTTGGCCCGATCCTATGGGGAGCTCAAAGGCATGAGTCTTTCCATCTGGAGTTCAGGCCTTTGGCCCTTGGACACCCAGTCCAGTCCCTGCTGGCTGCTGGCTGCTTCTGCAGGAGGGCAGAACCCCAGAGGCTCTTCTGGGTCAGGTAGCTCCCTTCATTGAGGACGATTCTCTGGAGGAGGGAGCAACCATGAAGTGGTTGCCCCCAGGGGCAGCAGCTGTGGGCTGGCTGCACTGGCCAGGAGAAGAGGAGCTCGATGGCAGGATGCCAGTTGTACCCACTCCAGGTGCAATTTCTCATCTGTTGGGAAAATCAAAATGACCGAGCATCTGAAGGTAAGTCACTTGCTGATAGCAAAATGTTATTTTATATTGTCCCAAGGGTGTCTGTGTGCGTGCTCTATCGTATCCAACTCTTCACGACCTCATAGACTTAGCCCGCCAAGCTCCTTCCTCTGTCCATGGGATTTCCCAGGCAAGAATACTGGAGTGAGCTGCCATTTCCTTCTCCAGGGGTTCTCCCCGACCCAGGGATGGAACCCACGTTTCTTGTGACTTTTGGTAAGCAGATTCTCTACCACTGAGCCACCTGGGAACCCATCCCAAGGGTGAGAAGAGCCCAAACACAGCATCAACTCATTTATCCTTCATCTTACATTGCATCTGATTTTCCACGCACAGGACAATCCCTGTGATTGGGGAAGAAGTAAAAGCATAAATGCCACTGACTCATTACCGACTCCCTTAAACATTCCAACCTCCTAGAAGACCAGTGGATGCTGTGTTTTTTCATCTCACTCCCTCTGGTCTTTCATTCTGAAAAAAATTGCCGCTGAGATGCATGTGGTGTGGAATACCGCAATGGCAGAGTAGTGCCTTCACCAAGTCTGCAGATGTCGTTGCTGGAAGAAACACAGCAGCCATGCAAGGTGAATTCAAATATAGCGTGGGCCCGCACTACCTGAGGACAAACCATTGCCCCTCCCAGATTATAAGGATTATAAACAACCTGCCCCTTGGGTACTCAAAGTAAGTACCATGTCAGATGTCAGATGTGCGGAAATGGTCTTTGCTGCTGGCAAACTGGGGAAACAGGAGGGGCAGGAGCAGATCATCTTTGCAGGGATGGGGGGATGTCCCTTATTGTTTATAATTTGGGGATGCAAGAGGAGCTCTAGGGGTTCCCTCCTTCTCACTACATTTGCCTTTAATCCAAGGTCAGAGAGTCAGTGTGGGGATTCTTCCTCTTGCTGACCTGGGAAATGAGCCATTATGTGCTAAGATCTAACTGTGTAAGATATCAGGGGGCTGACTGTGGTGGACTGGTTCTTTTGGGTACCATCATGGAGTCCTGGGTCCCCCAGAGCAAATGTCCAATTCTCCTCAAATGTTCTGATGAGCTCCCTCTCCCCAGAACATAGTTACCCTGAGAAATGGACATGAGTCCCTTTGGGAGAGCGTTGATGGCAGGGAGTAAGGGCAGCCTGGAGACACTTGGGTTTCTGTTAAAATAGCTTCTCTAGGTGGCATTACAGGACTCTGGCAAGGTGGGAAGAGCCTCTTCAAACTGGGGATGAAGACACATTTTCTGGCAAGAGGATTTGTGGGACTTTGTACCTTAGAAGAGGCCAGTTTATCCCAGGCTAAATATAAGATGTCATGTGCATACTTGTGATGTTATTACTTTATCTAGAAATTCTGGTCTTCTGAATAACTCGGATCTGGCAACTGCTCTGGTGGCTGTAGCTAAGCTCCAGTTGGCCAAACTAGAGGTTCAGGGGTATAAGATCAAGTGGCATCATAGTTAGCTGCCATCCTATTTTAGTCCTAAGGACTCCATGAACACCTGGCTATGCCTAAAAGCTCTAAAAGTGGCCAGACGATGCTGAGTGCTACCCCAGCCTGTCTGCTGATTGCTGTGACCCCAGGCACCTTCTAGAAGCTGGTGCCACCTCTTGGCCTCAGCCACCTTCATATCCCTTCACCTACCGCTGACATCAGGCTATTTTAGCACAGTCTCTCCCGCAAGCACATCTAAACTACAGGCAAGAGTTCAACACCACTTTTCAAAGATTCCTCTTCTTTCCTTATTCATGTAATTCTCAAGACTTTGGCAAAGAGTGTCTTCAGGGCACTTCCAAGGGATGTGGTTAGGGAATGAGTGACCGGATCTTGAGCAGTAGCTGGTTTGATGTAGTCTTTTAAACGAGGGCTCTCCAGCATTTCTTGCCTGGTGAATCCCACGGACAGAGGAGCCTGGTGAGCTACAGTCCATGGGGTCGCCAAGAGTTGGACACGACTGAGTGACCTCACTTTCGCTTTTCTCTGGTTGGAGCTCTCCAGCTGACAAATGCAGCTCTATCTACACCATGTCCTCGCCTCTGGCCCAGCATCATCAGAATCAACCCTCTCACTTGCCTCCATGCTTCCTTCTGGCACAAATTAGCAGGTTCTTACACATCTTTGTTTGCAGATGCCTTTTCTTCCCGGGTTTAACTTTATATCTGGCCTCCTTTGACTGTTGGGTTCTGACGTCTTCTGACAGAGTGAGTGGTGGTGTCGGCCAGCAGTGAGGGGAACTTGGTGGGATTTAGAGGTACCCAGCGAAGTAGCTTCTGTGGGTGAGGGATTCCAGGTCCTGGAGCAGTCAGGGATGGAAGGGTTTACTGTTCTGACAGAAGCATCTGGGGCAGCCAGTTGACCCTTCTGGCTTTGAATTCCTCATGCTCTTCATACCATTTGATGGCAGCCCCGTTAGATTCCTCTGAGCTTTGCCTTCAACGGGCTCTTCAAGGTGCCCCAGGAAAACACTGTTTTCCAGACTCACCCCTTGGACTGCTCAGTCCCCTTCCTTATTGCCAACTGGCTCTTCACAGCCATCCCTTCCAACTGGGTCAGATAACCAACCCCTCATTCCTACCCAGGGTCTGTAACTGGCAACAACTTCTAGTCCCAGTTTCTGGATAAGTCTGGTGTCTGATGGCGAGACTGACTCTAAGTAGGGAAAGCATTTGTTAAAAACACATTACCAGGTAGCTCAGTGGTAAAGACTCCAGCCGCCTGGGCAGGAGACATAGGTTCAGTCCTTGATCCAGGAGGATCCCACATGCTGTGGAACAACTAAGCTCGTGTGCCACAACTATTGAGCCTGTGCTTTAAAGCCTGGCAGCCACAGACTGCTGAGCCCACACACCACAACTACTGAAGCCCGCTAGCCCATGCTCCACAAGAGAAGCCTCCCCAATGAGAAGCCCATGTATGGAGAGTAGCCCGTTCAGAGAGAAGCCCCTGCTCTGAAACTAGAGAAAAGCCGAGCAGCAATGAAGGATCAGCACAGCCAAAAATAATAAATAAATAAAATTATTTTTTAAAACCCGCATTACCATAGCTCATAGAAGTGCTGGGAGGGTGGAGAATCAAGCTGGCAGCTAAGCTCCCAGAATCACACTGCAGGGCTGACTTGATGAGCTCATCTCTGCCTCTGGAACGAGAGGAGCCCTCCCCTAGTCTGCTCCACCCCTCTGAGGCTAACTTCTCCCCAGGAAGTGACCTTGTCCCCAGTGCTGACCCCAAAAGCTAGATGCCTCTGCCACCACCCTGCAGAAGGTTCTGGGTAGAGCGTCTTTTGCTGAGATATGATTTCTGAAATCATATCTCAGACGTATAGATGAGTCTGAGTAGACTTGTAGGTCATGTGCCTGTGACCCAGCAGCTGAGGAGCTGGGGAACTGATTTCTCTGGGTTCTGTTCTCCAATTCCTTTATCTTAAGGAATTGATTTCTGTGATTGAGGAGCTGGCGATTCTGAAGCCCTCAGGGCACCCAGCAGGCTGGAAGCTTTCCGGCAGGAAAGCTAAGATAAGCAGTCTTGAGGCAGGAGTGTTTCTTCCTCAGGGAAACTTCTTTTGCTCTTAAGGCCTTTCAACTGATCAGATGACGCTTTCCCACGTGATCAATGATAATTTCCTTTACTTAGCGTCAACTAGTTGTTGAGGTTAGCCACAGCAACACCCACATTACTGTCGGATTGAATAACTGGGCATTATAGGCAGCTTCCCAGGTGGCTCAGGGGTAGAGAATCCACCTGCCAGTGCAGGAGACGCAGGAGACTTGGGTTTGATTCCTGGGTTGGGAAGATCCCCTGGAGAAGGAAATGGCAAACCACTCCATTCTTGGCTGGAAAATTCCATAGACAGAGGAGCCTGTTGGGCTATAGTCCATGGGAACTGGACACTACTGAGCAACTGAGGACACACTGCACACACATAGGCTGGTACCCAAATTGATGTAGAAAAATACCCAGCAAAGGATAGTTATTTCCTTGAGTTAGAGATGATGTTTAAAAGGTACCGGGAAGCCAGAAAATGTGGGATGTATTTATGCTGCTGCTGCTGCTGCTAAGTTGCTTCAGTCGTGTCCGACTCTGTGCGACCCCATGGCAGCCACCAGGCTCCCCCGCCCCTGGGATTCTCCAGGCAAGAACACTGGAGTGGGTGGCCATTTCCTTCTCCAGTGCATGAAAGTGAAAAATGAAAGTGAAGTCCGCTCAGTCGTGTCCAACTCTTCACAACCCCATGGACTGCAGCCCACCAGGCTCCTCCGGCCATGGGATTCTCCAGGCAAGAGTACTGGGGTGGATTTATGATGCACCCCCAAACTCACCACTTATGATGAGATGACGATGGAACTTCCCTGGTGGTCCAGTGGTTAAGACTCCATGCTGCCAGTTCTATCCCTGGTTGGGGAACTAAGATCACACATGCTGCAGGGCAACTAAGCCTGCACGCTGCAACAAAGACCCAGTGCAGACACACGAAAGGAAGAAATCCATGTGATGATCAAAGGGCAGAAGGATCAAGGATCAAGAAGTCAATGGGGGTGATCAAAGAGGAGAAGCAGCAGCAAAGAGCAGCTTGCTAATCTCCTTGTCAAAGAGGAGATACCGTCACAGAGAGAACTGGGTTTCAGTTTTGTGAGCTCTTCCACAAGCTTGCAAACACCCTGGTGTCCGGATCTGAGGGAGCCCTGGTAGGCCAAGAGTTGACACAGCATCGTGTCCCCCGCTGAGGAAACTCCAGGCAAAACTTCAGCTCATGGATTATTTTATGAACTCTGAAATTACAGTAATGTCTCAAGTCCCCTGAAGTCTATTTCATCACTCTAAACATAATCCCACAACAACCCAGATCCTCAAGATGGGGGAGGGGAAATGATGGTTCAGTAGAAGAGGATTTGTTAAAGAACATGCTTTTTACTGAAAATTAAAAAAAAAAATCAGCTCTTTGAAGAGAAGATGGGCTGGGCATGGGTGGTGGCCAGCTTACTGGTACCCAATACTAGCCCTTGAAGTTCTGCCCAAGCCCATGCGGACTACGTGTGAGGAGAACCCTAAGCTCTTTCCCGACAGTTTACTGGAGTGAGGATTTAAAACACGGTCCTGAGAGGTACCAGGAGGGGAATGAGCATTCAGAAAATGGAGGAAGAGTTCCAGTTCAATCGCTTAAGTTGTAAAACATCTGCGTCTCAGTTTTGTCACTGTAAACTGGCAAAATGGGAAAATACAAGGATCTACTCACAGAGCAAGGTTTCAGAATGCAGTTGTAAAATTTTATGTTGCTTTGACTCTTTCCTTGCCTCATTTCCTTTTTTATTTTATTTCCTTTTTCATTTTATGTGACCAGTACTACGATTGAGCGCAAACTGTTCTCAATTTAGCAGGAAGGACAGTCACTTCCAGATTCTTTAAGAATTTGGATAGTCTGGACTTGATCAAATACCTGGCTGACCATGAGACCAAATAACGAGAAGGGTTTCTTAGCTGATGTCCTCTGGAAAGCAGAGCCTGAAGCAAACACTGAACCATTGACATTAACTGGGTTTTTTTGTTTGTTTCTTTTCAAAGAGTAGCTTTTAGTTATACTTGATTTATAATATTGTGTTAATTTCTGTTGCACAGCAAAGTGACTCAGCTAAACAGTGAAGAATTTTTTTCATATTCTTTCCATTATGGTTCATCATAGGATATTGACTATGGTTCTCTGCGTTGCACAGCAGGGCCTGGTTATCTGTCCATCCTTCATATGAAAGTGCACATCTGCTAACCCTGGCTGCCCTCCTGCTCCATCCTGCACCCAACTCTCTCCCACTCTGCAGCCACCAGTCTGTTCTCCACGTCCATGGTTCTTTTTATCTTTCATAGACAGATTCGTTTGTGTCATATTTTAGACTCCACATGTAATATCATACGGTGCTTGCCTTTCTCTTTCTGGCTTCTCTCACTTAAGGTATGATAAACTCTAGTTGCATCCATGTTGCTGCAAATGGCGTTATTTCACCCTTTTTACGTGACCGAGTAGTATTCCACTGTATACGTGTTCCGCATCCTCTCTGTCCATTAATCTGTCGGTGGACATTTGGGTTGTTTGCATGTCTTGGTTATTGTGAATAGTGCTGCTCTGTGTCCCTATACACACATAGGGATGTGTGTATCTTGTTGAATTAGAGTTTTGTCTGCATTTAAGCCCAGGAGTGGGATTTCTGGATCACATGGTAATTCTATTTTTAGGTTTTTGAGGATCTGCCATACTATTCTCCATAGTGGCTGCAACTTACATTCCCAACAGGGTAGGAGGGTTCCCTTTTCTCTGCACCTTCCTGAGTATTTGTTATCTGGAGACTTTTTAATGCTGGCCATTTTGACTGGTATGAGATTGTTCCTCACTATAGTTTTGATTTGCTTTTCTCTAATAATTAGCACTGTTGAGCATCTTTTCACGTATCTATTGGGCATTTTTGGAGAAATGTCTATTTAGGCTGCATGTAAATCAATGAATTTAGAACACATCCTCTCACCATATAGAAAAATAAACTCCAAATGACTTAAAGACTTAAACGTAAGACATGATACCATAAAACTCTTAGAAGAGAACATAGGCAAACAGTCTCTGACATAAATCATAACAATGTTTTCTTAGGTCAGTCTCCCAAGGCAATAAAAATTAAAACAAAAATAAGCAAATGAGACCTAATCAAGCTTACAAGCTGTTGCACAGCAAGAGAAACCATAAACAGCAAAACGACAGCCTATGGGATGGAAGAAGATATTCAGAAACGATGAGACTGACAAGGGCTTTATTTCCAAAATATACAAACAGCTCATACAACTTAACAGCAACAACAAACACCCCAATCCAAAAATGGACATGAATTGTTTGAGAATTGTATAGCCCAGGACAGTGAGAGCGGGGAGAGGGAAGGGGACAGGGATAAGGAAAACTGTAAAACAACATGATGCGATGGTACCACCCCCCATCATCATCGCATTATGCGATGGTTACCACTTCACGACAAGTTGAGAAGGGAGAAGCAGGTAACTTAGCAGGCATGTTTGTCCAGCACATGGGACTCCTCCAAAATAATTGTGAGAGAGCTAGCCTTCTGTGGTAGTCCACGGACGAGAGAAAGGACGGCACACTTGGTGCTGCCCCTGATGAATGCCGAAAGAGAACGCCTTCGCCACCCTCCATGTATTGTTGTGTCTTATGAACATGGGCACCTGGGCTTTAGCTGGAAGCTAATTAGTGTTCTCTGGCTCCTTTGGTAGGGATGACGGTGGATTCTCCAATTCCATTCCAATCTCCCCATGGTAGCTGTAGCCAATCTCACCCATGGTAGCTGTAGCCAGCATCCCCACTAAGTCACCCTAGAAGCAAGCAACCTCACCAAGGCAAGCCCTGACCTTTTTCCCTTCAACGGTAGGTTCAGTCTCAATATGAGAAAAATGTCTTCCTGCTTTGAGCATGACAATCATACCTCTGGTATAATTGTGGCAAGGTGAATTTGACTTTTTCTGTCTCAGAAAGAGTTTCCAAAGTGGCTGTAAATGGTGTCTTAGCTACCCTGCATGGATGGCACCAACTCAGACTGAAAATCTTCTTGATTCCACGTCACTCTAATACTGTGGCTAACGCATAGGAGACGTACAATGTGCATGTTGCTCCTCAGCACTCCTCTTATTTATGATGGCATTGCCATTGAACCCATTAACTAACTGTTTTCCCCATTACCCCTTTCTCTTATATTCTCCCTCCCCTCTTCTTTTACTTCCAACCTCATATTTTGTAGTTTGATCTCTTCTTGTGGTTTTGTATACCCCTTGTAATTATGAAGTGGATGGGCTCTTTGATGATAAGTTTTTGAGGAATTCCTACCAGAGAACAAGAAATTTAAAGTCTTCTCTCAGTTCAACAAAGAGCTGTGGTTCTGTTTACCTTGGTAGAGTTGCAATCAGAAAGTACTAAACAGCCCAGATTAATGCTCTAAACAGCTTCTGTGTGGGTGGGCAGGCAATTAAAAGCTAGACATGTTCAAATTCTTAGAGGATGTCTAGGTGGTAAAAATGTTGTCAACACATCCAAGGAGGAGTTTGCCAGGTTTTGTTGGAACAACACAATTTTCATGTCCACAAAGGAAACTCTCATCTTGTCTTGTCAAGCTGGGTTTGCAGCTTGGAATGACTCTGTCATTCCAATTGTCATTTCCCTTAAGTGTTTGTTGATTCTCTTTAATGAAGCAGGAGTGTTGACATGAGCCTCGTGTATATCATCTTACTCTTCACAATACTGAAGCGAAGTGAAAGTCGCTCAGTCGTGTCTGACTCTTTGCGACCCCATGGATTATATAGTCCATGGAATTTTCCAGGCCAGAATACTGGAGTAGGTAGCCTTTCCCTTCTCCAGGGGATCCTCCCAACCCAGGGATCAAACCCAGGTCTCCCGCATTGCAGGAGGATTCTTTACCAGCTGAGCAAAGGGAAGCCCAAGAATACTGAAATGGGTAGCCTATTCCTTCTCCAGCAGATCTTCTCCACCCAGGAATCGAACAGGGGTCTCCTGCTTTGCAGGTGGATTCTTTACCAACTGAGCTATCAGGGAGTAGGTATTATTTCCATTTTGCAGGTGATAGGACTTGGTCTCACCCAAGTTAAGAAGCAGAGCAAAAGGTACAGAGTTTCCAGGGGGAGGGTTAAAATCTTAGGACTGAGACCTAACTCCAAAGCCCATTTCATTCCCACCCGTCCACTTGTTATCTGCTTTCTGAGAAGGCACTTTGGATTTGAAGATGCAGGTTGGTTGAAAGTACAAGAATGGCAAGAGATATGCCATGCAGGCAGCAACCATAAGAAAGCTGGAATGGCTATGCAAATATCAGGCAAAATATAGACTTTAAAACAGAAATGTAACTAGAGGTGAATACTTTGGCCACCTGCTGTGAAGAGACAACTCACTGGAAAGACCCTGATGCTGGGAAAGATTGAGGGCAGGAGAACAAGGGAGTGACAGAGGATGAGATGTTTGGATGGCATCACCGACTCAATGGACATGAGTTTGAGCAGAATCCAGGAGATAGAGAAGGAAGAGAAGCCTGGTGTACTGTAGTCCATGGGGTCGCAAAGAGTCAGACACAACTTAGCAACTGAACAACAAAAGTTAAATGTGGATGCTTTATAATGATAAAAGGGCCATTCCATTAGAAAGCTATAACAATTATAGTTATAGTCCATGCTGGCTTAGATGGTAAAGAATCCACCTGCAATGCTGAAGACCTGGGTTTGATCCTGGGTCAGGAAAATTCCTTGGAGAAGAGAATGGCTACCCACTCTGGTATTCTTCCCTGGGGAATTCCACCACCACAACTAGAGAGTAGTCCTTGCTTGCCACAACCAGAGAAAAGCCTGCCCAGCAGTGAAGACCCAGCACAGCCAAAAATAAATAAATAAAATTATAAAACACAAGGTATATGACCTATGATAACATGCTTATTTTGTGATGAGTAAACTGAAATAGGCCTAACGGTGTGATACGTAAGGTGAAATAGAGTCATGGAAAGGAGGTTGCTAACGTGACAGACCAATAGTGCCAGGATTTGAACCCAGGCAGAGTTTAGGCCCTTAACAACTAGTTAAAATGCACTGAGCACCTTCTATGTGCCAAACACTGCTTTCTTTTCCATAGAAGTATTGGCTCGCTCAACACTCTATCCAACTTCTTTCCAAAATACCTTCCTCTGCTGCAAAGACTAGAAAGCTTGGCATTTTCCAGACCCCCTAAAAGTTTGTTTTCAGATGTTCTCCTATGAGACTTTGATGTACTACTGAGTTACTTGAGCAGAGAAGCAGCGTCCAAGACTCCATTTTCCTGCACAAGTTGGGCTAGAGGTGGCATGGTTCTCAAGTTAACAACTGTAGTGGCCACTTCCTGACCCTGCAGTTTCCTGATTATGTAGACGAGCGTTTCTATGGGTGGTCCTGTTTGGGACTGTGGTTTTGGCAGTTGTTCCTGAGAGCTCAGCCTAGAGCCAGTTTCCTCAGGCCCTGTAATGATTCTGTAGGTTTTCTATTCTCCTTAATAACTTTCTCAGCTGGAGCAGATTCTGTTATCTGCAACCAAAGGTCCTCATTAACACCGTTGGATTCCCTCCCCCAGGGTTAGTTGATGTCTTCAGGAGGAAATCGAAACTCGAAGAAGTTAGAAGATTTGTCAAAGTCATACCACTTTCTAAGTGGGAAAGCAGGGACTTCGATTTAGTTCTGTCCAACTCCGAAGCCTGGGATTCAACTACTGTATTTCACTGTTTGGGTTTTTGTTTCCATTTTTCTGCTAGGCTCGAATGCAATCACAACCCATCAATTTTTAAGATATCCTTATTATCAGAGCCGATTCTGTTCCTCTCCTCCTCTCTCAGTCTTTCTGGAGTGTGTTCTGAATATCTGGCAGCTCCGGCAGCAATTATCTTTATTTTCCCCTATCACAAAGGGTTTTATTTTTATCTTTTAGAACTTTTTATTTTAGATTGGAGTATATCCAATTAATGGGGCTTCCCAGGTGGTGCAGTGGTAAGGAACCTGCCTGCCAATGTCGGAGATGCAGGAGACGCAGGTTCAGTCTCTGGGTTGGGAAGATTCCTTGGGGTGGGAAATGGCAACCCACTCCAGTGTTCTTGGACAGAGGAGTCTGGTGGGCTGCAGTCCACTGGGTTGCAAAGAGCTGGACATGACTGAGCACGCAGGCACACGGAGCCGATTAGCAGTGTTGTCATGGTTTCAGGTGGACAGCAAAGTGACTCAGTCATACACATACATGTATCCCATTCTCCCCCACCCATCCAGGCTGCCACATAGCACTGAGTTCCCCGTGCTCTACAGTAAGACCTTGTTGGTTATCTGTTTTAAATATAGCAGAGTGGACATGTCAGTGTACCTCTTAATGACTTATCTCCGTTGTCCGGTATTAATCTGGACCTCATGCTGGGAGTTCCACATCATCCTCCAATAATCCCACAGATGGGTAATGTAATCCTCATCTTAAAAAGCAGAAAAGAGATCCTCAGGGCTGTTGATTGAAGATCCTAGCTGGTTAGTTAAGGTCATGCTAGCTGTTGGAACAAGCAATCCTAACAATACACAGTGGCTCAAACATGATAGGAATTTATGTTTCATCCACCCAAGCCTAAACAAATGTTCCTGATTGGCAGCAGCGCCCCTGCGAGTGGTGATTTAGGGACCCAGGCTGTCTCCATCCTATGGTTTTGTCACTTTCAACAGGTGGCTTCCTCCAAGTCAAGGCAGTGAATGGAGAAAGGACATGGATGACCCCATGTGGGTTTGTTTTATGGACCAGGCCTGAAAATGATGCTTCTCACGTCTGCTCTCTTTCTATTGGCAAAAACTCAGCCACAGGTCAGACTTAACCTCAAGGGAGGGTGGGAAATGTATGTGTAAGGAATACTGGGAAATGTAGTCTAGCCACACGCCCAGGGAGAAGACAAAATGGGCTTGGTGACTGTTAACCAGCACCGGACAGGAGTCTCAGTGGGGCCGGTGCCAGCCCAGTTCTCCTCTCTGCTGCCTAGTTCTCGTTGTCAACAGTGATGATGCAGAGGGAAGGGGCTTGGAGCCCTGGTGCTCACTCTGTCACTGGCTGCATGACTCTGGGGAAGTCATGTCACTGTTTGTGACCTCATTCTCCGCTTCAATAAAATGAAGGGATTGGGCTAGCTAGAAGCCCTGGCCAGCTCTAACATTAACTTTGACTATGCTAGTTGCCTTCGTTATGGTTTGTCTAGAAGAGATGTTTTCAAAACATCTTTTTAAAACATTTATTCTTTCTTCAAGAGGCAAGTCACCTGGAGGCCCAGTATATGACAGATGAAAGAACTGCCCTGGCTAGAGGCAGGAGAGGAGCTGGGAACCTTGTGTCCTGGGCTGCCAGCTCCCTCTTTCCTGCAGTGGCCCCTGGAGTGTCTCTGTGGACCTTCAGTCTCTAAGAAGCATAGTCTGAAATCCAGTTGTCTAAACCACAATGGTCCCTCCAGGTGTGCATGCTTGGTCTCTGAATAGCACCGGTGACCCCTGGGCTCATTCCTTCACTCTTCCATCTAATCTTACTGAGTTCCTATTTGGAGAGGCAGGAGGGTACAGTAGTTAGTCACGTGATGTCAGAACTTGGGCTTAAATTTTGAATCGGCCACTTAATAGCCAAAGGGTTGCATTTTGAACAAGTCCCTTGATTTCTTTCTAACTCAGTTTCCTCATCTACGAAACATGGAGAATATGCATCTCGTGTGTTTGCTCAGCCTTCTTCCTTGTACTGTCTTTCTCCTTAGGACTGAGCACCTTATACTGTGTCATGTCATTTTCTTATTTATCTTATTCCTTTTCTGTTTCCTCCACTAGAACATCAACTCCTTGAAGTAGTGCCTTTTGTCTATTTCGTTCTCTGGTGTATCACCAGCACCTATGTCCAAGCCTAGCTCAGTAATCATTGTTCAGTAAATATTGTTGAATGTTGATTTTCTTAGGGCCCTCAAAATGGGGCCAGGTACATTTTAAGCATTTCGTAAATGTTAGCTGTTAGTATTTTTATTGGGTCCTATTGATGAGGATACAGTGTTGAAAAGACTCAGATATCGCTCTAGCCTTCATGGACTTTACAGTTCAGAGAGGAGTCATATGAAATAAAGAAGTAAATTAAATATCTATTGTATGTTAGTGTTAGTTGCTCAGTCATGTCTGACTCTTTGTGAGCCCATGGACTGTAGCCCAGCAGGGATTCTCCCAGCAAGAATACTGGGTTGCTATTCCCTTCTCCAGGGGACCTTCCCAACCCAAGGATCGAACCCTGGTCTTCTGTATTGCAGGTGGATTATTCACCATCTGAGCCACTAGGGAAGCCCCCTATTATATGTTGCTGCTGCTGCTATGTCACTTCAGTCGTGTCCGACTCTGTGTGACCCCATAGACGGTAGCCCACCAGGCTCACCCGTCCCTGGGATTCTCCAGGCAAGAACACTGGAGTGGTTTGCCATATTACATGTTACACACGTTTAAATTGGAACACATGTTATGAATGTTTAGGGAGCCATGAAGGAATTTAACGGAAAGATATAATTTGTTTTTGTTTTCTGGTAGGGTGGGGATGAATCCAAGGGCAATGAGTCTGAGCTGGCTTCTTTGAGATAAATCGTTTGAGCTGAGACCTGACAGGTGAATGGGAGCAGGCCAGGCACAGGGACGATGTATGGGAGGCCTCAAGGCAGGATGGAACTTGGAGTTTCTGGGATCGGAAGGAAGGCCAGTGGGGTTGGTGCCCGGTTAGTGAGGGGGACAGTGATAGGAAGGTCTGCTGGGGAGGCAGGGACTGGAAGGGGCAGGATGAACAGAGCCTCGTCATCCCCAGCAGGGCGAAGTCGTTGCTTAACAAGCAGTGGGTCCCCCAGGCAAGGGATGTGTTTAAGCAGAAGAAGGACATGGTCACGTTCGCAAGAACCCTCTGGTTGCTGAGCAGGGAGTGAGCTGCAGGGGAAGAAGGGAAGCCGAACACAGAGGCAACACTCCAGGTCCGCACCACGTTCCACGGGTCAACGTTCTTCTGCCGTTTGTTTTTTCACAAGTCGTGCACTACTCAGGCAAACTCTTTCTTACTACCTGCTAGTCAAGTTCTAGGGCTCGATCTTGAAACTGCTAGCCCTTCTAACTGCTAGGGAAAGAATTTTCATCACGCTACAAAAGAAAAATGTTTTCAGCACAGAGAACTCTGCTCAATATTCTGTAACAACCTAATTGGGAAAAGAATTTGAAAAAGAATAGACGCATGTATGTAGAGATGCTTGTAACTGAATCATTTTGTTGGACACCTGAAGCTCAACATTGTTAATCAACTGTAATATAAAATTTTTTTTAATGTAGAAAGGAGATAATTCCTAAAAGAGACAGAAAGGAAAGAAAGAAAGAGAGACAGATGTTGCCTTCTTCCCAACAGCTGTAGAAAAGCAGATACTATCTTACATCTTAAACCTGTTTTTGCAAATGCTGTTTCTGAAAAGGTCTTCTGTAAGAGGCCTGGATTTTGGAGATGGCTGCTCTGCCTTACCACTACCTTTTAACCTCTAAAATGTCTTTTGTTCAAACTGAATGCCCTGGTAGTAAGATTTGAAATGGTACCTTTATTTTCTAAAACTGATAAGTACTCGTGAGGTTTCCTTCTTAAGCCTGGAGGAGAACGTTAACCCTAACTTTTTTCTTTGTAAAAAATACCTTTCTGTATCTCTTTTTAAAACAGGAGTTTGCTAGCTTTGGCTCATTTACATTAACTCAGAAGACTCTAGGGAGCTTTTTGCAAAGTCAGGTGACAGACACTGCAGGTTTGGATTAGGACGTGGTTGGTAGGAATGAGAAAGCCGGGCACTGGACAGCATTAAGAAAGATTCCGGAAGTAGAATTGATAGGATTTGGGCATGGGAGGGACTTTGACAGATGACTCCCAGGTTTCTTGCATGAACCACACGGAGAACTGTCCATGTAAAGAAGTGGGAGGGTGGAATGTCCCTCAGAAATCTGTTTACTCCACAATTAGTGATGTCAAGATGCCCTTTGTGCAAAATTTCCCTCTTCAGAGGCCCCAGAGTGAAAGCTTAAAGGTCATTGACTGTGTCTGAACAGGACTAGAGGAAAAGGGGTGGGGTGGGTCACAGGGGCTCTTGGTGAATCAGAAGGTGGATACTCCTCCGTCGATGTCACTGATGATGTACTGGGACATGCGCTCCCCACTGAGCCCCCAGAGAGGTGGCATTTCTGTTTGACGTCCACTCAGTTCTGTCCTCTGGGCGCTGGGGACTTCAGGGGTCAGGGCAGGGGGAGGCATCTCACTGTTAAGAAAACTCTGCCATTGGATTATTTTACCAGAGGTAAGGACAGGGCTGAATGGCTGAGGAAACAGGCTGGGGATCGAACTGCTGTGAGAAACTAAATGTACAAATGCAGATGGTCAGACTACATACAAAAAGAGAACCCTGACCCACAATCTGCTACCACCAGCTCAGGAAGCCAGCCCACAAGCCTTGTAACATTCTACCCAAAATGACTGGGACATCACAGTCAGAAACAGCCAGCTTCCCTATTGTGTGTCCCCCCTTCCAACTTAGGGCCAATCACAGAAGGCCAAACACTCTCCCCTAGCCAATCACATAGCATGCCATTCCCCTTTCTGGTTTGCCTGCCTCCAGCTCCACGGACTCCAATCAGGGCACACCTTGATTGACCCTTCCCTTTATCCACTACAAAGCTTTCCCACTCTGTTTGCCTTTGAGTCTCTGCCAAAGGCAAGTGATGGTGCTGACTCCCTTGCTGTACAGCAAACTCTGAACAAATAGCCTTGGTTTGTTCTCATCAGGGCGGTTTTCACTTATTTCCGCACCTGGCCCCTTATGGAAGCTAACTTGCAGGGGACTTGAGGAAGGGGAAGGCAGAGCTGGACTTTGAGGTCTCTGCTTTTCTCAGTGTTGGGGCAGACGGCTGATTCTTCATCAGAGGTGTGCCAGCCACATCTGGCAATTAATCTGACACCTTCCCAATGCAGCTGAGGGGTAAGACTGAGTAGGAGGAGGGCCATCTGCTGGGACAGACCCTCTGAGAAACAGCTGTTTGAAGGGGTGTGTGTGGCCATGTGCACATGTTTTCCTGAAATCTTTTAGCTCCTTTATAGGAAGAAAGCCCATAATGGCCACAGACACAACCTTAGAGTCTGGAGCTGCACAAGTGGCCCACATGGTGTGTTCCCCTTCCCGAAGAATTTGTACAGAGTATGTGCACCTCTGCCTGAAACTGGGTCTGAAATCCTGCCTTTATCACTCTCTGGCTGTGTGATTTTGCATAAGTTACCTGCCCCCCTCCAGGGTCTCAGAGTCCTCCTGTGTTTATTTCATGGGCATTTTGAGGGGTGTAAGTCTGCCCACCACCTGTGTCTGAATCTGGAGTATTTGTTGAGAATACAGGTTTCTGGGCCCCATGCCAGACCTAATGAATCAGAGTCTCTGGCAGTGGTCTAGGTGTCTACCAGACTAGCCGGTTCTCTGAGTGATTTTTCTTCTCATTAAAGTGTAGGAACCTCAGGGTTACTGCATCTTAGATGCTTCCAAGGGTTCCAAGGATGATCAAGACCTGATGCCTCTCCTGACTAAGGGCCTGTGTACGGAAACATGCAAGGCAAAGCACCTTGCAATAAACCTAGAAATGGAGGAACCAAGAGCTATAGGGAAAGGAATGAGCTGCAGCCGGGGAATCAGAGAAGGCTGCGTGAAGGGAGTGACTTCCGGTCTAGGCCTTGAGGGAGAAGTGGAATTTCATGCTGCAGACAAAGGGCCCCATCTGCGGTGCTGCTGGTGGGGAAGAAGAAAAGCTTCTCCCTCCAGAAGAGAGAGGCATAGACTCAACACTGCCTGGAGGTCACTTACTACAGTGGCAAAGGCCCATTCGGAAGCCCCATTAGATGCCCCCTGACTGTGGGGTAAGTAGTACTGTCCCAGTTTCATGGGTGGGGGACAAGAGGGCCAGTGAAGACCTGGGGCTTACCCAAGGAGGCGCATCTAGGAAGAAGGACCCATGGAGTTAGAGAATCTTCGGGAAGAAAGGAGTTTCTGTGGAGCATTTGAGGAGAGGGGATTCCCCCCACCCCCAACTGGTTTCTTAGAAAAAAGTTGTGGTGCTCATTTGTTCCTACGGGAAATCTGGCCTCAAGGCAGGGGTGGACTGTTGTATATTTAACTGGTCTCCAGCTCTGAGCAGAATAGGAGCCCTGGGTTGTGGCATTTGCTGACTGCTATGGTGTAATCACTCCCACCTTGGCCTGTTTCAAGGTGTTGACATGACACCACTGAATAATGTCGGGAGGGGATGTGCCCAGCGGGCTCTTCAGCCAGTAGAAGCTTCTCCAGCACCCTGTGTCTGGGGTGTGGCCAAAGGATGCATGTGAGGCAGAGTCACCCATCAAGAATGAAGTTATGCTGTGGGCTGATCTGTGGCCTGGACCATGGCATCTGGCCGGTTCAGAATGCCCCTCGGTCTGTTTGATGGGCTGTGCCATTCTTGTTGCTTCTTGGGCATGCCAGCTGAAGTGTCTGCAGCTGAGGAACCCTAGGTGTGAGGGAGGCGGGATGCTGAGCGCTGCTTTCCTCTCTCAGAAGGAAATGCATCCAACATCTTTACACAATGAGCTTTTGAAAAACAAGAGGTCTCAACATGGTCAGAGGGGCTCTGTGGGCATGTGGAAGAGCCACCGACAATGAGGGCACCCCAGCCTTTGGGTCACTGGCAGGAGAGGTGCTGGGAAGACGTGAGAAATGAAGGGGACCTGCCAACCGAGCTGGGCTTCACGGTGGGGAGACAAAGCAGTGGGAAGGAGGGAAATTTACTTTCGACAAACCTATGCAGAACCACCGTGGAAACCAGATAATGAAGAAGTTATTATAATTTCAGCATGCATATAAATTCTGTGCTTTATGATCTTTATTTCGAGTTAGGTAGAGGGAGGAGGCATGACAGATGTCTTTTCTTGCCCAGAGAACTAAAGGGATTTATCCGGTCCCACCCACTGCCTCCTGACCCATATCTACCTCCTGCAGCCCCTCACTCTGCTCGAACATAGCTGTTCCTAACTGAACCCTGTGTTTGTTGTGGGAGAAGTAAGGGGTGTTATTTCTTCCCCCTTGGAACGGAAGCCACACTGTCCCTCTCTGAAGGCATCCTCAGTGACATAGAGGGCCGAACTGAGGCAGAACACACCTCTGGAGGGCCATACCCACTACCTATGCAGACAGCATCCTGTCAGCAGGTGCCACCAGCAGCCAGAAGAACCACAGAGAGCCAGAGAGAGACCTGAGACCTCACCCAGTGATGGGAGACCATCCCTGCTCCTGGATTCTCTTAGGTCCCTAAGGCCCGAGGACCCAGGCGTGGGCATTTGGTATTGTAATTATTATTCTCTGGTGCTATCTTAGGAACCTCTAGGCCAGCACAGTGTCTGGTACGTGGCATCCACACAGGCATCTACATAAGGTGTGGGTGCTTCTTGTGACCCACTCTATGGAGGATGGATTGGACGAAAGAGGCAGGAAGAGAGGAGAATGCGGCCATAATTGATAAAGAGCACGGTGTGATGATGAGTCTGTGGGAACACAGCACCTCTGGGCCTTCATCCCAGAAACCCAAAGCCCCACCTAAGTATGGGGAAAAAACATCAGACAGACCGAAACCCAGACAGACTTTCTGCAAAATGCCCAACCAGCTCTCCTCCAAAGGGTCAAGATCATAAAAAAAAAAAAAAAAAAGGAAAGATCGAGGAACTATCACACATCGGGGGGCCTAAAGAGAAATGACAGCTAGGTGTAGCGTGTATCCTAGAGAGATCCTGAGTCAGAAAAAGGGTTTTAGGGAAAAACCGAATAAAATCCGAACAAACTGTGACGTTTAGTTCACAGGGTGTACCAACGTCACTTTCTTCATTTTGGCAGATGCACCATGGTAACCTAAGATATTAGCATCAGGGCGCATTGGGTGAAGAGTATATGGGAGCTCTTGCTGCTATCTTTGAACTCCTTCATAACTCTAAAAGAGTTCTTAAATTAGATGATTTTTAAAAAGTGTGAGGAGAGGAGGCATGGCTTTCCAGTGGGGCAGCTGGGGACAAGCTCTGGGGACAAGGTGTCATCTGAGCTGTTGAGGAGCATGTAGGGCTTGGGCGGGCAAGATTTACAGACGAACAGCAGCCTGAGTGCAGACCCAGGAAACCGAGGGAGCTTGGTGGTCCCTGGGTGCTGCCTGCCTTCCAAGCAGAGGTAGACAGACGGCACAGGGATTTTAGCTAGTATTCCGTGCTTCTGACTTGAGAATTCTCTAAAGCAGGAGGTAATTAGACTGCCTCAGGCTGAATGAGGGCGCGGGTATTTTCATCAGCAAGGAGGTGTCCGTGGAGGGGCTGCAGGATCCAGGCATTCTGCCACGGTCTCGATGGGCCCCAGGGCAGGGCCGGGAAGGGGGACTCTGCAGGGGCTCTCTCTTCCCACTCCAGTGAAAAACAAGTATGTTGGGTGCACGCTAAAACCTGAGATGTTTATAGCAGCTTTAATCATAATTGCTAAAACTTAGAGGCAACCAAGACGTCCTTCAGTTGGTGAATGGATAAATAAACTTTGGTACATCCAGACAATCAATGTATTATTCATTGCTAAAAAGAAATGAGCTATCAAGCTATGAAAAGACATGAAGGAAACTTAAGTACCTATTACTAAGTGAGAGAAGCCAGTCTGAAAAGGCTATACACACTGTAGGGTTCCAACTGAATCACATTTTGGAAAAGGCAGAACTATGGAGACAATAAGAAGATCAGCGGTTGCCAGGAACCGGAGGAAGAGCGGGGACTGGGGGGATGGATTAGGTGGAGCACAGAGAAAGTTCTGGAGGGTGAAACTACTCTATAGAAACGTGTCATGGTAGATATATGGCATTTATACATTTGTCCAAACCCAGGGAAGATGCAACCCCAAGAGCAAGCCCCAGGGTAAACTATGGACTTCGACGGTTCATCGGTTGTAACAAAGCTACCCCTCGGGGCCGGGTGGTGGTGCAGATGTTGATAATGGGGGAGGCTGTGTATAAGTGGTGGCAGAGGGAGATCTCTGTACCTTCTCCCTTAGTTTTGCTGTGAACCTAAAACTCCTTTAAAAATAGTCTTAAAAAAAGGAAACATAACCAGAGAAAAAACCAAAGCAAAATGAAACAAGTCTGTTGGGAGTGGAATAGGAGACACAGGTTCGATCCTTGGGTCTGGAAGATCGCTGGAGGAGGAAATGATAATCCACTCTAGTATTCTTGCCTGGAAAATCACATGGACAGAGGAGCCTGGCGGGCTCCAGTCCATGGAGCCATGAAAAGTCTGATTAGACTTAGTGACTGAGCGTGCGCTCGCTCGCACGCGCGCACACACACACACACACACGGATCCAGAGGAGCTGCCCAGCTCCCCTTGAAGGCCCCCAGCTCTGGTCTGTCTGGGAGGCTTTGCCTCCAGAATGACTTCTGGAACGAAGTCATTCCAAGGTCCAGAGGCATGCAAATCAGGGTCCCAGGGGCACAACAGACATAACTTTAGACTTTTAGAGGAGTGGTTTGTCAGGGAGGAATCATTTGAGCTGGAGTGTCATTGTCTTCACCATGTAGCCTAAGTCCCACCCTGGCCTCTCCATGTGTTCCCAGGTCCTCCCTACAAGGAAGCGTTTTGTTAAAGACGCTTCCACGCAGGCACTGCTCCCTGTTCATCGTGTGCCCGCCACCCAGCTTGTCCCTGGGCCCTCTCCTGGCTTGGACCCTAAGGCGAGCCTCACATGATGTGAGCATCACAGGGGAGAGGGTGATGGAGTTGACATGCTGCTGGGTGCCTACGTGGGCTGGTCTTCCACAGAGTCGGAAAGATAAGATCTGGAAGGCCTGTCCCTGCCTTGGAAACCTCGTTCTGTCCTTTATGGTGGCTGCTCTGGAAGAGGGAAGGAGTGGGAAATGCTTGCCCTGTTTCATTCCACCCTGATTCCCAAGTAACTGACTTGGGGGTGCAGATGAGCTCTGGCCTCTGGGGCCTCTGCCTTTGGAAAGGAACCAGCCAGCTGCTAAGGAACCGATGCTACTTCAAAGAGTGGGCAACTGTCCTCCAAAACTGGGTCTGGATTGACCCCAGTGCAGACGGCAGCTCCTGGTAGGGGACCCTAATTGGAAGAGGCTCCTGTGACCGCCAAGCCTATTAAATGATGTCCCAGGAGCTGGGAACAGCTGTGGGGATACAGGTAAATTTTTTTCTCTCACCAGAAGTTGCTTGAGCGATCGTAGGAGGTATTGACTGTGGGTGCTGTACAGGTCGGGAAAATTGGTCTCGGGAGAAGCAAGAAAAGTAACATTAGCAACCTGCCTTTTTCAACAGAGGCTCTAATGAGGCTGAGCTGGTTTGTGGGGGAATAATTGCTTCCAACTATCAGGAAAGTTGCCTGGACCAGAAATTAGGAGAAGGTACCAGAGACACAAGCTTCCCAGGTGGTGCAGTGGTAAAGAATCCGCCTGCCAATGCAGGAGAAAAAAGGGATTTGGGTTCGATCCTGGGGTTGGGAAGATCCCCTGAAGGAGGAAATGGCAACCCACTCTAGTATTCTTGCCTGAAAAATCCCACGGGCAGAGGAACCTGGTGGGCTATAGCCCACGGGGTCGTGAAGAGTTGGACACGACTGAGCTCACTGAGCACACTCAGTGGAGACGTGCTACTTTGAGAGGGGCAGAGAGTTGAGCGGATCAGGTTTTGAAACTCTACCCTCTGTTGGGCTGTGGGACCTACATTCAAGTGTCCCTCGAGGTGATTTTGTGGTGATAGAACTATTCTGTTTCTTGATTGTGGCTGATGGTTATGGGATCACATGCCTCTGTCAAACCTGCTATAAAACTTCAAAGGGTCGGTACTACCACATGTAAACCATTCCTAAATGTGCACACACACACAAGATGCACCCACACAGGGTCTCTTGGGCTGTTTCTCCTCACCCAGACCTGGGTAGAGGGCTGCTGGTCGATTGTCGACTCCTTGTCCTGCCTACAACCCCTGGAGACCTCTATAACTTTTTAAAGGAGGAGAAGGAGGAGAAGCACCAGCATGGGGTTATGAAGAGTGGGAGGGCTCGATAGCAGGGATTTGCCACCTTGGCTGCCCGCTGTGAGCTCTGACAGCCCAGACCACACCCAACCGGTGTGAAGTCAGAATCTCTAGGGCTGGGACTCAGCCTTAGGATTTTTAATTTCCCCCACCCCACAACCTACCCTATGATAGCTTTGTGCGAACAGATTGGGACCTCTGACAGCTCTAAAGGCATGGAAGGTGGGTTGTGTATTCCACCCTTCACTGCTAATTAAAACATTGTTGGAGTCAGAGTCCAAAGCCTACGTCTGAGCTCTGTCCTCTCCAGTCCCCACGCCTGCCCCGCAAGTGCTGGGCGCCCTCCCTTGGGTTTCCATCTTGCTTCTCTGATGGGACCGTCAAGAGGCTCCCTTCATTCCCACTCAAGGATCCATTTGGAACTTTGGCCCTGGGCTCCCACTGCCTCCAGCCACCTCCCCTCCTCCGTCTCTCCATGGGACTGTGCATGGATGTCCCCAGAGGAAGAACATGGCCCTTGGAACTGAGTCTGGTTCTAGCTGCCCGTCTTGGGTGACAGTCCCCGAGGCGAGGGCAAACCCCTCAGCCTCTCTGAGCCTCAGCGTTCTCACCTGCAAGCTGGAGAAGATGGATGAGGATAAGTAAGGACGCACTTTGGAAACTGCAGCATTCAAGCCCTAGTTAACGGTCTCACTGATGGCTCCCTGGAGGACAGGACTTTGTATCCTACATTTCTTGGTTTCCAACAGGAGTCACTATCGTGTTCTCCCAGGGGATGCCTGATCATCATCTGCCAAATTAATTACCATGAAAACTCGTTTTTCATGGGGAAAAGGACCAGGCTATTTTCAGGCTGCTGGGTTAAGTCAGAGCTCCGCGCAGGCCTCCAAAACAGCTGCTGGTTCCTGCTGGGTGGTTTCTGAAGTGGCCCAGATTTCTAAGTGCCCCTGTGCTGAGGGAAAGGCTGTCTTTGTGCCCGCCTGCCCGCTGTGGGGGAGGAGGATGAGCGCTGCCCTCCTCCCCGTGCTGTTGGTGCCTGGGCAGCACGGACGGGGCACGGGGCTGCCCACTCCGGAGGGGAAGCTTGAGGGACATAGTGGGGAGCGGTACTGTATTTTGAAGCTTTTCCAGAATTGATGGTTTGGGGGACACTTTCTTAAAGGGTCCCTTCTTTTTTTCCCAACAGTGAAGAGTATCATGTATTAGGCACTATGTGCCAGGCTTGCTGTTGTTCAGTCAGTAAGTGGTGTCTGACTCTTTGCAACCCCATGGACTGCAGCACACCAGCCTTGGATTCAGGGCCCACTCTAATCTAATATGGCCTCACCTTAACCAGTTATAGCCACAAAGACCCGATTTCCAAGGAAGGTCTGAGTAGAGCTGAATTTTAAGGGGACATTATTTAACAGGATCCCTGGGGCTTATAGATCCTTACATATCCTCTGTCCAAGGGGCTTTTCGGCAAAGTCTGAGCAAGGTGAACTCAGCACCACAGTGGTGAAGACAGGCACTGTGGTTTGAGGAAAGGGCCAGGGCTGATCTGAAGACGTGGGTCAACTTCCAGCAGACCTGAGCCAATCAACCACCCTCAGAGCAGGAGCCACCTGCAGCCCCACAGCTTAATATGATGAAGTTCTAAGGCTGTGTACATTAAAAATGAACCCTCCGCTGCCTGTAGAAAATTCCTTTCCAGGAACATAAAGTTACAAATAATTGTATTATTTGTCTTATCAACTTCCTGAAAATCCATTTATCTGAATTTTTATTCATCACTCAACTAGCCTTCATCAGAGTAAATTTTAGCCCCTTTCCCAGAACAATGAGTCTCTCTGCTGGGCTTAGCTAATGACTGTTTACTCTTAAGGTTCATTCAAAATGTTCCTGTCTTTATGTTTCCCAATCCTCGACTGTTTTATCAGGGAGTTAGTCCAGTTCCAGTCAGCTCCGTGCAGTTGAAGATCCACCTTAAACCAGGCCCCCCCAGATCATATAAATTTGGTACACTCGACTCTCCCCTTTTTCTGCAGAGCAATAAACTGAACTTTGCTGGCCCCAAAGGCTAGCCAGGTGGCATTTTGCCTGGCAGTGGGCACTTCTCTGAGTATCAGTTTTCTATATTTTATATATATTAGTAGCAAACACATATTCTTGTATAGAAATGCATATTTTACATTGTATGTTTTTATATTTATATTATAAAAAGTCTATAGAATGGAGATAACAATCCCCTACTTCACCCACCACACAGACGTGTGGGTTCCCCACTCACTCCCACCCCCGCACCAAAGAGAGACGAAGAGACTAGCAGAAGTTCTCGTCAGCCAGGACGCACTCCAAGCCTGAAAGGAACAGGTGCCTGCTTGGGCACTTTGGGGTCTTTTAAATGTGATATCTCTGTAAAAAAATTCTACAAATTGTTGGCTGCTGTATAAGCTTCAGAGACCACTATTAGCAGTTAGATGTTTTTGTCCCTCCACCCACAAACAGAGGCTTTTGAACCAAGTAACAGAATCCAGTGAGGTACAGTTGGCCACTTGTGAAGTTTCCTTGTTGTTATTGTTTAGTTGCTAAGTCGTGTCTGACTCTTTGCGACCCTGTGGACTGTATTCCACCAGGCTCCTCTGTCCACAGGATTATCCAGGCAAGAATACTAGAGTGGGTTGCCATTTCCTCCTCCAGGGGACCTTTCCAACCCAGGGACGGAACTTGTGTCTCCCGCATCGGCAGGCGGGAGATTCTTTTCCACTGAGCCACCTGGGAAGCCCCAAGAGTTTCCTTCCTTTTGTTAATTAACATGTTGATGTATAGCAAAACCAATACAATATTGTAAAGTAATTAACCTCCAATTAAAATAAATAAATTTATTATAAAAAAAAAGAAGTTGATGTATCCGCACCTCCCCTGGGCTCAAGGTTGGCCTGGGGGATATCAGACACCCCATGCGAAGTAGGTGGACAGAGCTCGGTGGTCTCCTTCCTGCAGCATCTTTCGTGTCCCCACTGGATTGGGAGTCATGGGGGAATTGCTGTACCATAGACCAAAATGTTGATATTTAATAAGAGGTACTTACTGAGGGTTTAGTTATCAAAACCGACTTCAGATAGCTTTCTAAGAGGCATTTTATGTAAAATGAAGAGAAATACGCTATTTTGAAGTTGTGCAGGCTTCTCTTCAATTTGAGAACATACTGTGATGTGCTCTCTGAGTGTGTCTATTATGGGCGGTGATTCTCAGGGTGGAGCTCTTGCAAATCAAGTATTTGCCAGCTGGGCAGCACATCTGGTTTGACCAACTGAGGATCAAAACACAGGTTCATATTCCCCTTTTCCCCAACTGTCTCCACAGTACATTTTAGACCTGACTCTAAGTCAGGACCCAGTAAAAATTTGGGCACAGTATTCGGTGGCTACACATGTTAAGCTTTCGTTCATTTAGAATGGTCCCCCAATTTTCTGTCCCTTATCATATCAACTCTCAGAGAGGACAGTCAGTTTCTTTATAGACGGTTCCACCTTCTGGATGTTGTTAGATTGTTCGTGGTTTCATTTCACTTGTTTCTCTTTCATTCAAAGTGGGAGTTAGGGCTCATTTGATTTGTTTTTGGCAAGAATATGTCACAGATTTTTAAAAATACTTTTTTCAGATAATGAAACCAATTCAAAGTCATTATGGAAAATTTTAAAGACAGAAAGAAGCAGACAGCCCATAGTCCTACTGTCCCAAGATAAATATATTCTAGTCATTTCTTGCCAGCCTTTTGTTCTCTGCATGGGTAGAAAGAGAGACAAAGCAGAAAATATATAAATATTCTTTTTAAGAACAAAATGAAGCTCACAGATTCTCTGTGTGGGAAAGTGTGTGTGTGTGAATGTATGTGAGATCCATGCATTATTTGATCAGTTTCCCTATTGCTGGGCACTAAGATAATTTCCAATTCTTGTCTTGTGTGTGTGTATATATATATATAACAAGCATCCTTGCATACAGATCCTTATCTGTCTTCTTCTAAAATGGACTTACTAGGCTAGCACTATGTAAAAGTGGAGTCACAATTGGCAACCCACTCCAGTATTCTTGCTTGGAAAGTTCCATGGACAGAGGAGCCTGGCGGGCTACAGTCCATAGGGTCACAAAGAGTTGAACACAGCTGAGCACCACACAGAACCACGTGTGAGATTTCTGATACACACGGACAAGGTGGCACAGTTGATCAGTATATGCATCCACCAGCCATTACTCGCCTGCCCATTTTATCAAAACTTCACCAAACCAGAGTTTTCTTTACAAATGCTTTGATAAATGAAGACAGAAAACTAATTTTAGTTTTCATAGTGGATTACTTAAGGAAGCTGAGCATACTTCCATATGCTCATTAGCCCATTGTGGGTCTTTTTTTAAAAAATAATTTTATCCATAATTTCTTTAAATTATTTATTTATTTATTTTTGATTATTTGATTATATCTGATTAGTTTTGGTTGTGATTTGTTCTATTTTTGATTCATCGCTGCCCATGGGCTTTCTCTAGTTGTGGCTATTAGGGGTTACTCTTCATTGTCGTATGCAGGCTTGCCATCGCAGTGGCTTCTTTTGTCTCAGAGCACAGGTTCTAGGCACAAGCGCTCACTAGTTGTGGCGCACGGGCTTAGCTGCCCTGCAGCATGTTAGATCTTCCAGGACCAGAGATGGAACCCGTGTCCTCTGCATGTACAGGTGGCATCTTAACCACTGGACCACCGCTGGATGTGGAAAGCCCTATTCATAACTTCTTGCTTGCATAATTATTTATATTAAGAATCGTAATCCTATGTCCTACATGTTGCTCTTATCATATTGGAAATTGAAAGGCAACCTCAGGTTTCACTCACAACCGCTCTCCTTGGATTCACACTGAACTCTAGGGCCTCCTGGGAAGGTAGGAGCTTGGCGCAAGGAAAACCCTTGACACACAGCCTGGTACACAGGAGGCACTCAGCAGAGGTTGGGAACATACTAGTGATCCCAGTAAGCCCCAGGACATGTCCCCTGCTGTGACCACAGAGACCGCCATCATAAACCACCTGGATGAAGCTCAAAGCTTCTCCAAGCCTTGGCCCTCCCCCCCCCCCCCCCCCCCCCCCCGCCCTGCTTCCCACTTCACTCCCTTCTCTCCATCTGCTCCTCATGAGTCCAGACCTGCCCAAATTTACCTCTTGGTTGATCTTCCCTCTGTCAAGCTACAGAACATGATCCCCAATCTACAAAGGCCTGATTTGCAAAAGCTGCAGCCTCTGGTGGCTCAGTCAATAAAAAATCTGCCTGCAATGCAGGATACCCGGGTTCGATCCCTGGGTCAGGAAGATCCCCTGGAGAAGGAAATAACTACCCACTCAAGTATTCTTTCCTGGAAAATCCCATGGACAGAAGAGCCTGGCAGGCTACAGTCCATGGGGTCGTAAAGAGTTGGACACGACTTAGTGACTAAACCACCACCAGCCCCAGAATCGGGTTCAGAATGCCTGGTTCAGAGGGCTGCACCAAGGAAAGCTGCAGAAGGTGGGGGCGGGGGCCGGAGTGGGTGCAGAGGAGAGGTGTGCCTCCAGAGAAGGCCTCGTCCAGGCTGACCCGAGGCGTGAGAGCCCGCTGGGCAGCCCAATAATTTGGAGCCCCGTCACACTGAGATGCTTAAAAAATTCTTAATGGTAAATAAATAGAAAGTAATTTTCCATTTAAAAAAAAATAGCGTGCAGAGACAGCTTTCTCCCTCTGTGTTCCCAGCACGGCTCCTCTAAACCTTTGCTCTGGTTTCCACATGGTGATCACCAGCAACTGCTTGTCTCTTCCAACCAGACTGTGAGTGCCTGGAGGGTGGGGACTGTCCCTCTTGGTCTCAGAGTCCTCAGCTCCCGGGGCAGAGTCTGGCACGTAGAAGGTCCTGGAATGATTGCTGACTCTGTTTCTATAAAAGGCGGTGGTAGACACAGGGGCTCAAAAGGAAGAGCAAGACACCCACACATGGCTGATTTCAGGCCCCTTTGGACACTGGGGCCCAGCCCTAGTGACATGGAGCCCCTGTGCCTCAGCTGTGGAGGAAAGCCGAGGACTCGCCCTGCTACCCTCGGTTTTCCTGGGATCTCTCAGCATCCTGAGACACATTTGGCTCTTCTTGTCCTGGATTAACTTTGAAGTGCAGCAGTTCCTCTTTGGGAACCAGATGGAGAGCGAGAGAGAGAGTGAGATAGAAGCGATCTGAATGAAGGTGGGGGCTGGGTGGACCATCACCCAGCTCTGGGCTCCAGGAGCAGGAAACCAGATCAGAAGCTGAGAAGCTGTTGGTGGAAGGGTTAGGGCTAGGGTTAGCAAAAAGGGCATCGTAAAATATCGGTTCTAAAGAGAAGTCACTGGGGCTCAAAGGCTAGGGATTCACTCCTCTAATCCTGTTCCCAGCTCTCAGCTGCTTCTCTTCTGCGAGAAGCCTGGCCTCACCCTGCCATGCTAACCACATCAACCACAGGCAAGTAATAATAGCTGCCATTATGAATGTCCTCTGTGAACTCTGCTTCACGTATACTTCCTCGAATGAAGTCCTCACTGCTCCTGATCTGCTTATGTGATACACAGTGATACCTAGCCTCACTTTCTTTCTTAAGAAAATAAATGCATTTGTTTCATTTTGGCTGTGCTTGTCTTTGCTGCTGCGTGGGCTTTTCTCCAGTTTTGGTGAGCGGCGGCCACTCTAGTTGCAGCGCACAGGCTTCTCATTGTGGTGGCTTCTCTTGCACAGCTCTAGGGGGCACAGGCTTCGTTAGTTGTGGTTTCCGGGCTGTGGGGCACAAACTGCAGTTGAGGTGCATGGGCTTAGTTCCTCCGAGGCATGTGGGATATTCCCAGACTAGGGACAGAACCTGTGTCTCCTGCATGGCAGCAAATTATTTACCACTCGGCCTCCAGGGAAGCCTGTCCTCACTTCCTTTTGTAGCTATAATAAAAGTCAATATTACAATAAAAAACACTAAATTTATATAATGAAAAATAAAAACCCCTATGGATATGCTGCTAACAGCCCTTCCTGGAACAGAACTTGGCTGCACTATGTTCCCAGTTACAAGTGATGGGCTCGATCTTGGAGGATCAATTACTGTGCTCGGGCATTGCACAGACGAGCTGTGTCCTGCACCTGCCACTCCACTCCTAATCTTCAACTGCTGCCTCTCCCCGAGGCTGCCACATCAGAGCTCAGTGCTCACATTTGCATCAATATATCCTTTGCATATAGTAAAGTTCACCCGTCTGAAGTGTACCCTTTGAAGACTTTGGGGAACTGTATACAAACAAGTAGCTATCATCACAACACAGACCAGAACCATTCCCTCACCCTGAGAAATCCCTCCTGCCCCTGTGCAGTGGCTCCCTTCCACCAGCCTTACGCAACCACTTGTCTGCTCTCTGCCATTATAGTACTCTTCTCTAAAATTTCCCTTAAATGTTCTCATATAACATTGGGTTGGCCAAAAAGTTGATTTGAGCTTTTCCAAGCATAAGGGTTTTTGAGATTCATCTGTGTTACATGCATTGCTATTTTGTTCCTTTTTATTGCTGAGTAGTGTGCCATTGTGTGCATATTCTACAATTGGTTTATCCATCTGTCGTTGACTAGGGGCTTCTGGGGGCTCAGTGGTAAAGAATCCACCTGCCAATGCTGGAGACCTAGGTTCGATCCCTGGTTCATGAAGATCCCCTGGAGAGGGAAATGGCAACCCACTCCAGTATTCTGGCCTGGGAAATGCCATGGACAGAGGAGCCTGATGGGCTACAGTCCATGGGGTCACAAAGAGTTGGACATGACTTAGGGACTAAACAACCACCACCAGCACCACCACTGGTTGCTTCCGCTTTGGAGTGATTACGATACATAAAGCTCTTATGAACTCTCACACACACATCTTTGTGTGGGCATGCGTTTTCATTTCTCATAGGTAAATATCTAGGAGTGGGATGGCAGAATCATATACTAAGTTTAACTTGAAAAGAGACGGCCCTGCTGTTTCCCAGAGTGGCTGCACCACTTTGCATTCCTATCAGCAGTGTGTGGAGTTCCAGTTGTTCCACATCCTTGTCAGCACTTAGTATTGTCAGTTTTTGTTATTTGCTGTGTTTTAGTCATTCTGGTAGTCTCATTGTCGAGCATTGCTGCACTTTTACTTTGCATTTCCCTGATGATTGATAATGCTGAGCATCTTTTCATGTGCTTATTGGACATTTTTGTGTCTTCATTGGTGAAATGTTTGTTCAGGCCTTTTGCCTATTTTTGTATTGCATTGTTTGTCTTTTTATTATTGAATGATACAATGCCAGATTTTTTAAAAATTTAGTTGTTCAAGTATAGTTGATTTACAATGTTGTGTTCATTTCTGCTGCACAGCAAAGTGCTTCAGGTATACATATATATACATTCCTTTTCATATTCTTTTCATTATGGTTTATCACAGGATATTGAATATAGTTCTGCCCTGTTGTTTATCCGTTCTATTTATATAATAGTTTGCATCTGCTAAGCCCAACCTCCTAATCCATCTCCCCCCTCCCCCCACCTTCCTTGGCAACCACAAGTCTCTTCTCGATGTCTGTGAGTCTTTTTCGTAGATAAGTCCCATCTGTGCCATAGTTTGGATTCCACATATAAGTGATATCATATGGTATTTGCCTTTCTCTTTCCGCTTTCACTTAGATGATAATCTCTAGGTTCATCCATGTTGCTGCAAATGGCATTATTTCATTCTTTTTTTAATGTAAAATGCCATATTTTTAATAGCTGTTTCCTATGACCCAGCCTGAGGCATGGAAGTCAGATTTTTGTCTCAACTGCTTTATCTCACTTAGACATATAGATTTAATTACAGTACAATTCAGAACGTGGCTCCATCCAAGTCATGCTGACCAGCGATGAGTTATTTTAATCCATTGCACCTTTTAAAAATAAACAAGCATTTGTCCTCTGCGCCCTAAACATGGCTAATATGACTTTTACTTCCCTTTTTCAGGAACGTAAATGTGTAACAATGCTTGTGTAAGAAAACACCCACACATTAGCTGACACCTGCTTTTTCTCTTCTTATGTCAACTACAGTTAAATAGTCACCAACAGAACATGGAGAAATCTGTTCCAAAGATAAACCCCTTAGCTTCTTGATACTCTGATGGGTCATTGCTCTGGGTAAGAAAAGCCATACATCAGGAAATGTACGCTTTGGCTCAAATTCTTTGGAGGTTCTGATCTTTACATAAAGCCCTAATCATGCCAGAGGACCCTTATAAACAGTTTGTCCATACGTCTGTGCTTCATCCAGCCCTCTCCAATAGTGGGACACAAAATAGACCTAGTAAGTTTGATAGTTTAGCAATGGCTACCGTTGTAGATGGGGCTTTGCTGGAGGCTCAGTGATAGAGAACCCACCTCCAGTGCAGGAGACGCAGGTTCAGTGCCTGGGTTGGGAAAATCTCCTGGAGAAGGAAATGGCAGCCAACTCCAGGATTCTTGCCTGGGAAATCCCATGGACAGAGGGGCCTGGTGGGCTACAGCCCACGGGGTCACAAAGTGTCGGACATGACTGAGCAACTAAACAACAACAGCCGCTGTAGATGACTTACTGAAAGCCTGGCCCTAGGGACTCTGAGTTTATCATCTGAGCGACCGAGCACAGCCCGGACTTAAAGAGACGACTCCCATATGAAAATCAGCATGAGCTACACTAGGAACACAGCTGCAGGGGTGGAGGGCTTCAAGCCTGCCTTGGCCTCTGGTTCTCTCTCTGATCTCACTTTTCCATTTTCCAACAGCCTGCATTCCTTTCAGAGAGCTGACATCCTCAGTGGGCTAAGCCCCATTTGGGTTGGCAACCTCTACTGGGTTGTTCTATTGTCCACTTGTTTACTCTAGGAGCTCTGTTTTCCAAAATCACCTTCCTGGTGTGGTTCTGAGTTGGCCACAGTTGAAGTTCTGCAGGACGCATGAGGCATAAGCGAAGCGGCAACCCTGAAGGTTGTCACTGGCGGGAGGCACTGAGAAACAGTCCCACCCTCCCGCTCTGTTCCCCTCCTGACTGCCAGGCACCCACCAGCAACGGCCCAGGGTCACTGTCAATGCACTGCCACCTCCCAGAGGCAGTAGCCGCCGCTCCGTGGTGAGCATTTCAGATGGCCAATCCCTTCTTTGAATATCCTGTTTTTCTATGTCCCGGGGCTAGGGGCATCTTTGGTAGAGTTCCTTCATCCTCTCCCTTTTTTCAGGCTTTTTCTTTTCTTCTTTGGAATCGGAATGCGATAAGGTAGATTTCCTTCCAAACCTCCATCTCTCCCCTGTTTGTCTCACATGGTTCAGGCAGTTTTCTTTGATGCTTGTCCTATTTTAAGGTCGGATGCTGGGGGCAGGGAGGAAGGATTTAAGGGTCATTGCCGGCAGCAGGATCCACTGGAGACAGTTAGAGGGGTACCCGTTGCCTGTTGTATGTCTCATAATCTCAGAAACCACAGGTAAATCGGAGAGCTGAGAAAACCCTCAGTGAGAACCATCCAGTTGCTCATTCTGTCTGTCTTGACAACCACCGTTTTTACTGGGGGACGAAGATTAGTTATGGTGATGGGAGAGGGCTAGATGGAGAAGGTTTCGGTGTTTTGGTTTCATGTGACTATTTATAGGCAGGGGCATAATTTGAATTGCATGCATGCGTGCTCAACTGCTATGTTGTATCCAACTCTTTGCAACCCCATGGACTGTAACCCACCAGTCTCCTCGGTCCTTGGGATTTCCCAGGCAAGAATACTGGAGTGGGTTGCCATTTTCTCCTCCTGGGGACCTTCCTGACCTGCATCTCCTGCATTGGCAGGCTCATTCTTTACCACTGAGCCACCTGGGAATCCTATACCTTGTATAAACTACTGTAAAAGTTTTCTCTGAGCTGTGTTGAAGTCATGTTTCCTTAACACTGTGGGCACCACGAGGGAGGAGAGTGCAGTTTCCTACGACTCTCAGGCCAGATCAGTTCCTGGGGCTGCCCAAAGAGCCACAGGGAGCCCACAGTTACTACGGAGGACAGGGAGCAGCCAGGGCAGGTGAGCCAGTGCCTGGGAATGGACATGTTTTGTCAGTTGTCTTTCCACCCATTCCTGCGGGCTCTAGGATTTGCACATGTTGGAGTGAAGTGTGTGAATGTACTTCTAGGTACTTCTCATCATAACCTTTTGATGGATACAGACTGCTTTCAATTGCGAAAAAGACGCAGAGCCTGGCTGGTAAATCACTTGTCAGATTTGAGTAATCTGTCCTTAAGGAAATTCCTGGACTGCGGAAATCCTTCTCTGATATTCTGGCCAACCCCACATTTACTCACATATGGGAGAGTCTGGGAAGATCCTCTCAGGAGCTATCAAAGGAGACTTTGTCAAAGGAGCTGTCTCAGGAGACTTCCGTCTCCTTCTGAAATCTGGGGACCACCCAGACCTTCTCACCTTTGGCTTCCAAGGCTCAGGGAAGCAATCATATTACCACAAGCTCCAGGAAGACTCTGGCCGGCTTCACACACACTGCTCTTGACTGCAGGCATCATCCTTGCAGATGGAGGCTGTAATTACACCAGTCACTCCGCGAGATAGGCTGGGAGTAGCCCCGTGATTAATGGGATAGACTTACTCAAAATGCAAGATGTCTCATTTCCTAGTTGGGTGTACAAGCAAGACACTGTGGAAATGTAGCCTCCACAACTCCAGCTGAAACGTCTTGGCAGGTTTCCTTCTATTCCCAAGCAATTGGAAACAGCAGGGGTGTCTCCTTAGATTCCAAAATCATATTTGGGAAGAGGTGGTTTTCTAGAGGAGTGACTCTAGAGAAGTCACTAGAGATCCCAGGAGGTTTTCAAACAAGTTTTTGGAATATCCAGGCTTCCCTGATAGTTCAGTTGGTGAAGAATCCGCCTGCAGTGCAGGAGACCCCATTTGATTCCTGGGTCAGAAAGATCTGCTGGAGAAGGGATAGGCTACCCACGCCAGTATTCTTGGGCTTCCCTTTTGGCTATCTAAGGGAATATCTAATTTCAAAAGTCATTTTATATAAGTTCATTCTGGAAAAGTTGGAAATTATAGAAAAATATCTGAAAGAAACCAGAAGTCATCCACAAGCCCACCAGCCACAGATAACCGTGACTGGCATTTTTGAGTATCTGCTTCCAGCTGTTTTGCTGGGCATACACAGAATAATAGCTTACACAAAATATTCTGTTTTTTCCTTTTTTTTTTTTAACTTTGTTGTTGTCGAGTCACTCAGTTGTGTCATTCTTTGCAACCCTGTGGACTGCGGCATGCCAGGCGTCCTTGTCTATCACCAACTCCCAGAGCTTGCTCAAACTCATGTCCGTTGAGTCGATGATGCCATCCAACCATCTCATCCTCTGTTGCCCCTTTCTCCTCCTGCCTTCAATCTTCCCCAGCATCAGGGTGTTTTCCAATGAGTCAATTCTTCACATCAGATAGCCAAAAGTATTGGAGCTTCAGCATCAGTCCTTCCAATGAATATTCAGGGTTGATTTTACTTTAGCACACCAAAATTATTAAACCCTGCAGCCAATAACTATGAAGCATTAGCTATGTACTGGGGCCAATTTTCCACACACTAGTGAGAATATCTATGGGTGTGTGCTCAATCATGTCCGATTCTTTTGTGACCCCAGACTGTAGCCCACCAGGCTCCTCTGTCCATGGAATCTTCCAGGCAAGAATACTTCAGTAGGTAGCCATTTCTTCCTTCTCCAGGGGAGCTTCCCCATCCAGGGATTGAACCCAAGTCTCCTGTGTCTCATGCATTGGCAGGTGGATTCTTTACCACTGGCACCACCGGGGAGTCCCTCTACTGATAATACTTCCTGCTAATACATCATTTAATCCTCTCCAGTACTAGAAAGAAAGCTATTTTTATGTCTTCCACTCTACAGATGAGAAAATTGAGGTGCAGAGTTGTTAAAAAAAAAAAAAAACCTGCCTAGGATCCCTGGGCTTCCCAGGTGGAGAATCCCATGAAGAGAGGAACCTGGCACAGTCCATAGGGTTGCGAAGAGTCAGATACATCTGAAGCAACTTAACTCACACGCACGACTAGGGAATTTGTGGAAAGACCTCCACGGGGCGTCCTGCAGGCAGGGTGACCCTGAAAGTGACCAGCAGCCCAGTTTTCGGCACCTGAAACGGAGGGTTTGCTAAAACAGTTGCGGTGCCTCGTGGGGTCCACCTGCCCAGGGTGGGGGCAGCAGTGCCGCTCAGAATCAGGCAGTGAAAGAGCCCTGTTTGCAGAAGGTGCATTTGTTGCCATGGTGCCCAGACAGCAGGAGACCCAGAGAGAGGAGCCTCTGTGCTGCCTGCCCTCTCCTCTGGAAGATATTTATGGGGGAGGTGAGCCCAGGAAAGAATTAGGGCCCAACTCCAGCCCCAGGAGGACCAGAGGAGGATGAGACTCCTGGGCACAGTCTCCAGCAGGCTGGGCTCTTGGAAGCCCGCGCTCTGAGTGACAAGGATGCTCAGGGAAGCTGACTCCATACTGCCAGCCTTGGCCAGGGCCACGCGTCCTCAGAGCTCACAGCCCAGTGACACCTGGGCTGGGCAGGGCTGCCTCCTTCATCTGTGCCCCTGAGCGGCTGAGAGGAAATGGGAGATGCGGGAACACTTTGCACAATCAAAGCAGCAGACCGAGGTTAAGAGTCTAGAGGCGCCTCTGCTGCGGAGAACTAGGCCAGCAGCACTAACGCGCATCTGCTGGAAACTGAGCCCGGCCCCCTCCGGGCTGGTGACTGGGCTGTGTCCCTCTCGTCAGAGAGATGTCAGCGTCTCCTGCTAGAGGCCTGTCCACAGCCCCAGGCACGGGCAGGGCAGGCACCGTGCCGAGACTTTCCTGTGCGCTCTCTCACAGAATGCACACAGCACGAGGCAGGTCTAGGATTTCTCTTGTACAGACACGGAAATGAGCCCAGGAGAAGCCAAGACCAGGCCTCAGCCACATCGGGGCCAAACCGCTACTGGGTGGCAGAGTCTGGATTCAAACCCAGAGCTGTAGAATCACAAATGGCTCGCTTGGTCCTGGGTGACTGCGGCTACCTGTGTGACACCTGAAGCTCCCTTTGGCCTGAAAGTGAGCTAATAATTTAAATCCTTCAGGCTCATTCAGTGTCATTTTGTTCAAGCAAAGGGTTATTAAGTCAGGGAACCAGAGAGGTGGTAGGCGGGCTCTGTCTTCATTAGTCATCTCAGAGCCTAGGTGCCTGGGCTCACCAGTCCACACTGAAAGCTCACCAAGGGCTCCAAGGAGAGGTGAGGGTGGAGAGGGAGGTGCCTGCTCACTGCTGTATCCACGGCAACTAGACCAGCACCAGCCCTCAGCCAGGGCCCCATCCACACGCTGGGTGAAGAGGGGTGAGGCTCAGGACGCCAAGGCTGAAGGCAGACTCCTACCCAGCAAGGAAGCCCTTCCTTACCCTGTCTCAGCCTGTCTCCTCACCTCCCCACACGCCCCCCATTTCTAGGGCAGGTGGTCTCCACCCCACTCATGTCCCACTTCTCGCTTTGACTTAGGACAAAAGTATACCCTCCAACCGGGCACACACCACTCCCATCTGCAAGGCCCAGCCCACCCCCTTCCCTCTTCCGCAAAACTCCGCACTGGCCAGCGGCTTCCTCCCGGCCTCCCGGCCCCCCTGTCTGACTGTGAAAGCCTGAGGCCCCCGGGACGCCCCTCTCCTGCTCTCCCCCTCCCACTGTTTCCCACTTTGCACTGCACCCTCACCATCTGTGTGTGTGTTGGGAGCAGGCAGTAAGCAGCTGTTGCATCAAAGCTCTTGTATTGTTACAGGAAGTAGGAAATTATAAGGATACCACATTTCTAGAAGGAGGCTTGCAGAATAACGATTGTGTAATAATGTGAACACTAAGTATATTTCAGCCCTAGTTTCTTTCGTTTTTAAGACTCTGAAATTCCAAGTCTAATTTTTCCACACCCATTTAAAAATGGAGGGACTTCACTGGCAGTCCGGTGGTTAATAGTCCAAGCTCCCAATGCAGGGGACAGGGTTTCAATTCCTGTTGTGGAAACTGAGATCCTCCATGCTGTTATGGCATTGCCAAAAGATAAAAAATGTTTAAAATTTGAACTATCCTTTGGGCCTTCACTACCACCGGCCCCCACTTCCATTAGGAGCTCACGTGAGCCCTGTACTCACACTTCCACCACACAGGTAGTGATCTAAATGCACCCACCAGGTCCTGATTCTGGACAAAAAGAACTATGCCAAAGCAGCGGGAAGAAGATGAATCCATTCATTCTTTCACGTTTGCTGAGTATCCACTGTGTGCCAAGCACTGCTTGGGAACACAGTTGTGACTGACATTCCAGTGCACAGAAGCAGCAACAGGCTGAGTGCCGCATAGGGTGGGAGGGAGCTGCTATGGAGAAAGTAAAGAAGAAATCTGGATGAGTGGAGGGAGCCCAGCGGGGGCATCAAGAAGAGCAAAGGCCCTAGGGAGGGATCCTGAGTCTGTGTTAAAGAATCACTCTGGCTGCTGAGTGGCGAACAGACTCGGGGGCAGGGGCAAAGGTGGATGCAGGAAAACCGGTTTAGAGGCTGCTGGCGGTCTAGAGGCTGGATCCTAGGTACATTTTCAAAGACAAGCTGATGGGATTTCCTAATATCTTAGATGTAACTGTTAGAAGAAAAGGAAGGGGCTGGATGATGATAAAGTTGACTTTATCTGGAAACCATTTACAATGTGCTCGTGTGGGGGCTGCTGCTACCATGGACCTGTAAAGGGGGGAGAGGAGCTGACGAAGGGACAGGTGAAGAAGGGGCTGAAGAGGGGCCACGGCCAGGGCCAGAGCAGTGCCAATAGGGAGGACCTCTCGTCTCTCCTCCCCAGTGCAGGTCTCTGCCAGCGCCTCACATCGGTCACTCCAGTCAGAACCCAGAAGGTAAGGGACCCCCTGGCGCTGCTGTCCTCAGGACCAGTCTTGGGGTACACAGGGCAGGGGGAGAACAGAAGAAGCGAGAGGCAGAGAATCACAAGCACACCAGAGCTGCCTCAACCCTGGGGGAAGAGTGTGCTTAAGCACCACGTTGATCGTTCATTACTGCGTTCCCTGGACCTGTGCTTAAGGTGCAGCTGGAGAAAGTCAAGCTCTCTGGAAAGAACATCATGGTTGGAATAGTGATTGGGTACTAAAAACCAGAGACTGTGAAATCCTGACTCCCGGGGGCCTTCCAGAACAAACTTAAACAGTCACTAGCTTTAGATGTCAGAGAGCTTCCAGAAGGCAGAGGAATTGGGCAGAGACCTAAGACCCCAGGTCTCCTGCATTGCAGGTGGATTCTTTACCATCTGAGCCACCAGGGAAGCCCAAGAATACTGGAGTAGGTAGCCTATCCCTTCTCCAGGGGATCGTACCAACCCAGGAATTGAACCCAGGTCTCCTGTATTGCAGGCAGATTCTCTACCAGCTGAGTTACCGGGGAAGCCCAGCCCTAAGACCCAGGAAGGCATTTCTAGCTCTAGTGTTAAGGTATGTGACGCTGCACTTTTCCAAAGCAGCCAATATAATTTTGAAATAGTGGGACCATAAGTCATTTTCCAGGCAGAGTCTATACTAGCACATTGACTACTCCCATGTAACGGTTTTCAGGGCACACACATTTTGATAATTGGAATAATGTAGATGCCACGAAACTGAAAGACACTTACTCCTTGTAAGGAAAGTTATGACCAACCTAGATAGCATATTCAAAAGCAGAGACATTACTTTGCCAACAAAGGCCCATCTAGCCAAGGCTATGGTTTTTCCAGTGACCATGTATGGATGTAAGAGTTGGACTGTGAAGAAAGCTGAGCGCCGAAGAATTGATGCTTTTGAACTGTGGTGTTGGAGAAGACTCTTGAGAGTCCCTTGGACTGCAAGGAGATCCAACCAGTCCATCCTAAAGGAGATCAGTCCTGGGTGTTCATTGGAAGGACTGATGCTGAAGTTGAAACTCGGAATACTTTGGCCACCTGATGTGAAGAGTTGATGATGGACAGGGAGGCCTGGCGTGCTGCGATTCATGGGGTCGCAAAGAGTCGGACACAACTGAGCGACTGAACTGAACTGAGATGGGCCTTAAAAGTCCTCATACATTCTAGATAATGAGGATGCTTTGTAACCAAAAGGAATTCATTGTAAACTAGGACTAAACACATTGCCTTCTTAGTGTGAATTTTTTTAAAATCAAGACTTTTTAAAATTCCTTTTTCTCCAACTAAAATCTAGGTTTTCACAGGCAATCAGGTGGCCTTTTGATTTGAGCAGAATTTGCAACTGCTTGTAAAGTCAAAGATCAATTCTTCTCTAAAATCATCAGCCTGGAAATCTCTTTATTTTCTTGAGGCGTGTAGGCGGCTTTTCTGATAACATGCACTCACTCCAGTGGTGCCTTTTGGAGGTGATCTGTATCTGAAAAGTGCCCTTCAAATGATTTTTCCCTCCCAACACTCAAGCAAGTGGGTCGACAATTTCTGTCAGTCCTTTCTAGTTGCTTCATGGGCCCAAGGCTGTGTGAGGGAGCTCTGAATTCACCCCATCTATGCACAGAGGGGAAGACGGGAGCGCAGATGTGCAGGGGGGCCTCCGCACTTCACTGAGATGTACCTGTTTGGTTCCCTGTCTCCTCACCTTCTCTCTGTGGCTGCCTCGTGGTGCTTCTGACTTTTTTTTGCCCTTTATCCCCCTTTCTCCTCTGATTGGAGGGTGGAATGAGACTCGTCTTTTAATGCTCTTCATGCTGCAGAAAAATATTCCTTTGAAGAGGTGGATTGGGTGATCTCAATCATTCAGTGTCCTGTTAGTCATGTCTGTAAGGTCTGTGCTGTTGTTCAGTTGCTCAGCCGTGTCCGACTTTTTGTGACCCCGTTGTCTGCAGCCCGCAAGGCTTCCCTGTCCTTCACCATCTCCCGGAGTTTGCTCAAACTCACGTCCATCGAGTCGGTGATGCCATCCAGCCATCTCATCCTCTGTCGTCCCCTTCTCCTGCCCCAAATCCCTCCCAGCATCAGGGTCTTTTCCAATGAGTCAACCCTTCACATCAGGTGGCCCAAGTATTGGAGTTTCAGCTTCAGCATCAGTCCTTCCAATGAACCCCCAGGACTGATCTCCTTTAGGATGGACTGGTTGGATCTCCTTGCAGTCCAAGGGACTCTCAAGAGTCTTCTCCAACACCACAGTTCAAAAGCATCCATTCTTCAGCGCTCAGTCTTCTTCACAGTCCACCTCTCACATCCATTCATGACCACTGGAAAAACCATAGCCTTGACTAGACGGACCTTTGTTGACAAAGTAAGGTCTCTGCTTTTGAATATGCTGTCTAGGTTGGTCATAACTTTTCTTCCAAGGAGTAAGCGTCTTTTAATTTCATGGCTGCAATCACCATCTGCAGTGATTTTGGAGCCCCCAAAAATAAAGTCTGACACTGTTTCCACTGTTTCTCCATCTATTTCCCATGAAGTGATGGGACCGGATGCCATGATCTTCGTTTTCTGAATGTTGAGCTTTAAGCCAACTTTTTCACTCTCCTCTTTCACTTCCATCAGGAGGCTTTTGAGTTCCTCTTCACTTTCTGCCATAAGGGTGGTGTCATCTGCATATCTGAGGTGATTGATATTTCTCCCAGGAATCTTGATTCCAGCTTGTGTTTCTTCCAGCCCAGCGTTTCTCATGATGTACACTGCATCGAAGTTAAAGAAGCAGGGTGACAATAGACAGCCTTGACGGACTCCTTTTCCTATTTGGAACCAGCCTGTTGTTCCATGTCCAGTTCTAACTGTTGCTTCCTGACCTGCATATTTCTGTTAATAGGCATAATTAAACAGTTGTGATCTCCATTTTATTACCTTCCTTTTCTTTTACCATGCCATTTCTTTTAGTTCTATATATAGGGGAAAAGATGCAAAAGGAATTTCAAGCCTATGTAAAAGCTTGTGCTGATGACTTAAACCAAAGTACCTCATTCATTCATTCATCCAGTAATATTAACAGGCGCTACCTTTGAGTATTTACACTGTGACACACTTTATGCTAAGAACTTTAGATGATATCCTCACTCAATCTATATGATTACTCTGTGGGATAACTGCTAACATTATCACTATTTCAAAGTAAGAAAATTTCAGGAGATCTACCAGGTCCTATGCAAAATGGGGAGAAGGAGAAAGACTAACATATTTTCCTGGCATCAAGGATTTACGATCGTGAAGGCGGAGACAAATGCATAGACAAAAACATGCAACAAAATATTAAAAGAGCAGCTGTCAGGGTCCAACGAGGCACAAAGGAAGCAGTGGTCCCTTTACCTTAATGTTGTTCAGCAGGCTGTAAGTCCAGAGGTTTTCCAAAGGGTGGGGAAAAAAAGGTCTAGGACCAGCATCTCGGCTAACCTTAAAAAAAAAAAAAACTAAAGCTTTTGGTCAACCCTGCTTTTCCCAATTACCTCTGCTTGCACCTCCCCCGTGCCCCCCCCCCCCCCGCCATGATGGTGCTATCCCCCAAGCCCTTGGGTATGCTCACCCCAAGCCCTAGAAAAGAAAAGCCCAGTACTTTCCTGTAATAACCATGTTGTGGTGTAAAAAAATACACTCTCTCAACTGCAGGTTTTCTAAATCCTCTTAGGAGAGCCAGCCTGGGTAAATAGCATGATCAACATTTGAGGGCAGAGCAGGGAAGTTACAAGGTGAAAAGTCAAAAGTAGTGGCTACAGCTGAGACAGTAAAAGAAATTTATTGTGCTCCTGAGAAGAAGAAGGAAAAAGAAATGAGGCAGAGCTAAGCAGAGGATGGATCCTTTGGGGTGAAAGTAGTAGAAGCAGATGGGCTATGCTGGTGGCCCAAGGGAACATCTAAGAATGCGGACGCCTAGTGTGGCTAGTTGTAACCTCTTTCTTCCCATTCCCACCAGCATCACTCCCAAACACACACACACACACACACACACACACACACACACACGGTAGAGAGGTCTACCACATCCAGGAATACCTTGGCTAGGTGCAGGAGCATATCCACATTTCATGGAATCTGAAGCTCATAGTTTGGTGAGATGCCCTTAAAAAAAAATAAAAATATCGAACTTTTGCGAATTTTACCAAAGCATATGACCACATGAACACTTTGCTAGTGGCTCCCACAAGGGAGCAGCCCCGGAATTTAAGCTTCATTAGCTTTCTTATAAATCTTCTGCTTGGAAGACAAGGCCACAGGAGAATCAGACGCCACTTGAGAATCCTCAGAAATCTTTGCGGGGCTTTGGGCTCCAGAGGTCATGCACTGGGGGAGTCTGAGTCAAGCCGATCTAGATTTCAGGGGCAGGCTGGCTGTGACTCACAGCTGGGTGATAATCACTTTCCTAATCTCTAGAACAAAGTACAGTGTCAGAAGAGGAGGGGCCTGGATGAAGGAGGGACTAAAGGCAGCTGCATTCGAACCTGGAAGGGTAAGTCTGAGAACTTGTGTTTCAAAAGGGAGGGGAAGCGGAGAGGATGACCACAGGCCTGCAGAGTGAGACGAGCCAGTTCTGTAAAAGCCCTTCAAGTCTTATTAGAAAATTGCAATGGAGAGATCCCCTGCCCTCGCCTCCATTCCAGGGCACAGAGTAAGGTCTGTCCTCCGCTCTGATTACTTCATTTTGGAGCTCAGAAAGATGCTAATCAGAAGGCTCACATCGCACAAGCTACTTCAAGGGCAATTTGAAATTCAGCACGATGAAGGGACTCATCAGCTGTGTCAGTATAAAGAAACATTCCAGCCTAATTAAGGCATGAAGGTGCAGTGATGGACTAGTGGACAGGGATGATCAGAAGAAACAGGGCACACTGGGGACTTCCCTGGTGCCTCAGTGGCTAAGACTCTGCTCCCAATGCAGGGGGCCTGGGTTCGATCCCTGCAACAACTAAGAATGCGCATACCTCAACTAAAAGACCCTGCAGGCTGCAGCTAAGACTTGGTGCAGCCAAATAAATAAATATTTTAGAAAGAAGAAGAAACAGGGCACAGCTCACCACCACTCTCAACAGCTCCCAGCTCTGCACACCAGCCAATGAGGAAACACAGCTTCCCTGCGGTCCTACACGTCCAGCAGAATCACCAATAACCCTCCCAACCCTCTCAGTGGTGTGTATTAGTTTTTTCTTGCTGCTGTAACAAATTCGCATAAATTTACTGTCTTAACACATTTATCTTCTTATAGCTCCATAGGTCAGAAGCCTGAGATGAGTTGCACTGGGCCTAATCAAGATGTGCCCAGAACCGCATTCCTTACCAGAGGCTCTCTGGAGAAGTCATTCTCTTGCCTTTTCCAGCTTCTGGAAGCTGCCTGCACTCCTTGGCCCTGGTCCCCTTGCATCTTCAAAGCCAGCAATGTTGGTCAAGTCTTTCTCACATCTCATTCCTGTGACACTGATTCTCTTGCCTCCCTCTTCCACATGTAAGGACCCTTGTGATGACGTTGGCCTCACCCAGGTCATCCAGAATAATCTCTATAAAGTCCAGCTGATCAGCAGCCTTATTTCTCCTTCCTTGTACGATGTAACATATTCACAGGTTCAGGGATTAGGGAATTAGGATGTAGGCATCTTTGAGGCCATTAGCCTGCCTATCATGATAGGAAATATTATCATCTCCTGTTTTCCAGGTGAGGAAAATGACTTGCCTGAAGTCACACAGCTGGTAAGCAGCAAAGTTGGGATTCATCCAACTGGCCATCTGATCCAGACCCTGTGTCTTAACCTTTAAATTGTACTCTTTCCATAGAATCGTTGCTCTTGTGTTCAACACTTTATTGAGTTTTAGTTTATTTTATTCGACTACTTCCACTGATAGAAGGACTTGGGTGAGGCAGAGGCTCTGGGGGCAGGAGCTGCCGGTGGTGCGGACATGAGAGGAGCGGCAGAGGCACGCTGTATACCCTGTAACACTGCTGAATGGGAGGCCACCTCCCTCTGTTACGTCGCAAGAGGCCTAAGTTCACATCTCAGCTCTGTCACCTACATCTGTGTGCCTTCCAGCCAGTTGCTGGATCACTGAGTTTCCTCCTCTGCAAAGAGATGACAGCAGAGCCCTCCTTACAGGCTTGTCACATTAACTAGAACAGCATGTCTGAAGCTCCCTGCTGTGGCTGGGGCACGGGCAGGGTTCCATGAATACTCCTGTTCCCCCACTCTCCTTGCTCCCCTCTCCCCAACGAACCTTAACATCTCACAGGTATTAACAGAGGAAATGGTGGCTGAGATTTCTAGATTCTGAGGGAGCAGATCTGGGGAAGCTGAGACAGAACAGGTTGGAGGAGGACAAGGAACTCTGCTCTCATCTGTCTTGGGTGATCCACATTCGATTTTTTATATTTATTTGGCTATCAGGTTTTAGGTGTGGTATCCTAGTTCCCAGCCAAGGATTGAACCCAGGCCCCCTGTGTTGGGAGCATGGAGTCTTAGCCAGGGAAGTCCCCACATTAGATTTAATTAGAGAAAAAAGGCTCTGTGGCTAAAACACATCTTAAAAACACTGATATCTCCCTTCCGTCCTTTGTTACATCCTTCTTTTCTTCTTTCTTTGTGCTTTTAGGAAACGTTGAAAGGAGAGGAGAAATCAAATGTCTATTAGATTTAGAATTCTTGATTGCAAGCAACAGATTGATTCTGACTAACTTAAATGAAAGTTGGGATTCAGTGGAAGGACATGGGGTGACACCAAGTTGAAGACAAAGCTGAACATCTGGGTCTCGGGAAGATAGAAGCATCTCGATGGCAGGGAAGAATGGAGACGCTCTTCAGGCAACCAGGCCCTGCGGGGAGCCCTTTCCACTGGCCCCTGGGCTTGGCACTGGGTCCCCTCTCCATCTTCCTGGGAAGCAGAGTTAACCAGCCTCGTCTGGGACACTTGCTGCATTCTCATCTCAGTAGACAGGGAAGCTTAACTGATTGTCCCTGCAGAGTATCTCCAGAGGGCAAAATAGGGTTCCTCAAAAGAGAACCCAGTGGTAGAGAAAGAGGAGATGCCAGCAAGCAAACAACTCACCCATCAGTCACCTTTGCTGTGTTTGAAAATGTATCTTTCACTCCTGCCCTGCCTCTAAGACGCTCTTTCATTTCCACATTCACTTTATTTAAATTGCACAGTGTCATTTTTGTAGCTACTGCCACACACACACACACACACACACACACACACACACACACATCTAACAACAACAACAACAAAAAGGATAAAGAAAAGCTTCATGTTACTTAAACTTGGGGAGAAACACTTTATGTTTTATTCCAGAGTGAACCGAATTGGGTTAATATGGGACCCTGAGCACAGCGGCCATTCTGCTGTATTGACATCAGTGGGACAAGGACCACTATGTCACAAGACTCATCTGTCTAAGCCCCTTATTTTCCAGCCAAGACTCAGGTCTGAGAGGCTCAGTGACCTGGTCTAGGTCACAAGGCACTGTAGAGACGGGATCTCCACAGGTTCCTGTCATTAGACAAGGCAGGCCTTTGGAGCGGCAGTGCTTCACTGAGAGGGGGCATCCTCTTATCTGACAGGCGTCCTCACGGATGAGGACACGTGTGGCGCAGCCTCGCATTTGCTGTGTATGATCTGCCGCCAAAACCCAGAGCCTTGGCGACGGGCTCCTGGGCAATGGAGCTCGGCTGGCTGTGCCGAGGTGTGTGCTGGGGAGTTCTCAGTCAGATGCGGCTTCCTTGTCAGCCCCTGCCTTTGAGGGCTTAAAAGAAATGAAAGAAAGGGAAAGAAAAGAGAAGCCCTTCCAATCTCTGATCTTACAGAACAAGGCAAATTTCTCATTTTGACAGAATCAAAACCCAAATCCATCTTACCAAGAGACCAAAGTGGGGAAAAAAATGTTCAATAGATTTTTGTTCTTAAACTATTGGATCCAACTTGAAAGAAAATGGGTTTCTCTCTTTAAAAGAGAGAGACAGAAACACGCATTCCTCTAGGATGGAGAATTCAAAAGTATGGTGTCCCCACGTGCCCGGCAGCCAAGGGAGGGTCAGGAGTTTCAGGGTGTGGTTGACAGGCGATTTGGTCAGGGGCTGCAGAATTGGAGGAAGGTTAGTTTTCCAGAATAACTGAGTGGCCTCTTGCTGTCCAGTGACTTCCACATGGCATCCTCCAGTTTCAGGGAGGGCAGGGTGGGGTGAGCCACTGGAATCAAAGCTGGTGCTGCAGTGAACCTCCAAGCCTCACTTCCAAACGCTGGGCCTAATTGTCTTGCTCTAAAGTAGATGGAGGAGCTTCCTAGGTGGCTCAGCATTAAAGAATCCACCTTACCAATGCAGTAACACAGGTTCGATCCCTGGTCCAAGAAGATTCCACATGCTGTGGCGCAACTAAGCCTGTATGCCACAACTACTGATTCTATGTGCCCTAGAGCCCATGTTCCCCAACAAGAGAAGCCACCACAAGGAGAAGCCTGTACAAGGCAACAGAGAGGAGCCGCTGCTCACTGCAACTGCAGAAAACAGGCGCATGGCAATGAAGACTTAGTGCAACCAAAAATTAAATAAAATTAATAAATTTTTCTTAAGTTAGTGAACTTAGAGCAACAAGAAGGCAAATGGAGCCATCCGTCTGCAAGTGGGTTTGTTCATCATCACACGTTCTGAGTGCTGACCGAGGCTGGCCACTCTGCTGAGTGCTGAGGCAGATCACCCCTCAGGGTCACCCCACCCTCCAAGCCGTGAGCCTGGTGGGGAAAAGGGAGAGTGAGAAGAATGTCCAGAGACCGACAATTTGGGTCTCAGGCTTTAAAATAAACTTAGTTACTATTGTTTAGTTACCTTAAAATCAACGTAGAAACTTGACTAAAGATTAAGGGTGGGAAAAATCTATTTTAAGTTCATAAAATTGATTTCTAGGATCAATTTTAGGGCTGAGGCAGAGCTGGGAGATCCTCTGGCCCACCCCACTGCCACCCCTTTATTATCAAAATGTAGAAAGTGGGGCTCTGATTAGGCACTTTGTAGTTTTCCATATAAGACAGAGGGCCCAGATCTCTGGGGTGACAAAATCAGTCTCTATATGGTCATGTGCAGTAGGGAAAACATGCAATATGAGAGTGACTTTGTGGTCATGGAATTTTATTTACTTTTAAAATTTCATACATCCTTAAGGCAGGATGTGAGATTTGTGTGTTTATCAAAATGAGAGTATGGGATTTCCCTGGTGGTCCAGGGGTTAAGACTTCACCTTCCAAGGCAGGGGGTGTAGGTTTGATTTCTGGCAGGCGAGCTACGATCCCACATGATTCACAACCAGGAAACTAAAATATAAAGCAGAGAAATATTGTAACAAATTCAATAAAGACAAAAAAAGAGAGAGAGTGTATGCCTGACCCAGTCCTCTTCCAAAGTAACTTGGTTGTGAAAGATAAGGAGAGAGAGAGAAGCTGCCCAGACCAGAGGATGTCATGGAGACCTAGTGATTGTATGTGCCGTGATAAATAACTGACAGTTATGTAAGACGTTAATGTAACAACAGAGAGACCTGGGGGAAGAGCACACAGGAATTTTCAGTACTGTCTTTTCAAATCTTCACAATTATTTGAAAGTAAAAGGTAATTTTTAAGGAGAGCGTGGTGTGGGAGATTGTGTTTTCTAAAATCGATGCAACACGGTCTTCCAAGAGCTCGCCACTTCCACATGAAGAGGTGGATCTGTGTTCTCTCCTCTGAAAGGGGGCAAGCTACTTACCTTCTCTGTGCTCCCGCTGCCTCTGTAAAATGGGAAGGAGACATTAGAATTGCTTTCACTATGAAATGGGAATACCCATGTAAAGCATGTAGACAGAGACTGGAAATAATGGGTGTCATCACTGTTGTGGGGACAAGTTAGGAACCTAGTCATCAGAACTGAAATGGCAACCAGAGTAACAGGCAGCACAGAATCCCTGGAATTCCTTAAACTCCTCCTGCTCCAGGGGCGAATCCTTCCTGGGGGTGGAGATGCCAAGTTTGCAGGTGGGCTCTGGGAAAGATGGGAGGGAGAAGACAAGTGCAGAGAATAGGAATGGACTATGACGGGCAGCGCGTTTGCTCAGGGAAGAAGGAAACCGCCATGGTCTGGGATGATCAGCGGTGGTGTCAGGAGAGAGAATGAGCTGAAGCTGTGCCTTGAAGGCCAGCTCGGGTGCAGATGAGCAGAAAGGCAGGGAAGGGCAGCAGAGGTGGAGCCAAGGTCTCACCAGGTGTCTGCTTGGGCACAATTTTCATGTTATTTACCTTTAGCTATCCTTCTTTCTCGATTCCTACTAATGTGAAATGGTGGGAAAGATTCTATACATTTATCATTTTAAGGATAATAGACCGTAGCCATGAACTCCAAGGTTCCTGCTGGCCTGCATGTGCTCCTCAGCAGAGCCCTTTCTTTTCAAGGTCATACATCCATCAAATGACACGAGTTGGAGGTTATACCCGGGACTGGCCACTTAGGACAGACACCACATCCATGTGCTGGTGGTAATTGGTCCAGAGGTGATGATCCTATGACACCAGCAAGACCAATCGGTGTCCTCTCCCATGGACTCTGGGAGAGAGAGGAACCCCTTGTGGTTGTTTTAAATCATGACCACAAATTCTTTGATATTTCCAGCCTTTAAATTGTAGCCTGTGACGTTCTCCTTGAATTTGGGCAGGATTGTGACTGCTTTGAGCACGGAATATGATGTAAGTAAGGTGACATTGAAGGGTTCAGCTTAAAAGATGATGTGGTTACTGTCTTTGTGGAAACACTTGCTCTTAGAGCCTTGAGCTTCCAGACCAGAGAAGAGAGGAGAGGAAGGGAGGGAATATGAGTCCTTAGTCATTTGAGTCATCACACCCCTTGTGCCAGACATGGAGTGAAAAAGTCTTAGACGAAACCAGCCTCTAGTCACTTGAGTCTCACTGGCTATTATGGACTGTATGTTGTACCTCCAGATTCATATGTGAGTCCCACAGTTCAGTTCAGTCGCTCAGTTGTGTTTGACTCTTTTCAACCCCATGGACTGCAGCACACCAGGCTTCCCTGTCCATCACCAACTCCCAGAGCTTGCTCAAACTCATACCCATTGAGTTGGTGATGCCATCCAACCATCTCATCCTCTGTCGTCCCCTTCTCCTCCTGTCTTCAATCTTTCCCAGCATCAGGGTCTTTTCCAATGACTCAGTTCTTTGCATCTGGTGGCCAAAGTATTGGAGCTTCAGCTTCAAGCATCAGTGCTTCCAATGAATATTCAAGACTGAATTCCTTTAGGATTGACTGCTTTGATCTCCTTGCAGTTCAAGGGACTCTCAAGAGTCTTCTCCAACACCACAGTTTAAAAGTATCAATTCTTCGGCGCTCAGCTCTCTTTATGTATGTGAATATTTGTGAATCCCTAACATGATGGTATTTGGAGATGGTACCTTTGGGAAGTTATTAGGGTCAGATGAGGTCATGGAGGTGATGGCCTCATGATGGGATTAGTGCTCTTACAGAGAACTGTCTCACGCTCTCACTACGTGACCTGTGAGTACATAGCAATAAGGCAGTTGTCTGCAATCCAGGAAGAAACCTACACCAGAACATGACTGTGCTGGTGCCTTGATTTTAGACTTACAGCTCCAGACTGTGAGAAAATAAATTTCTGTTGTTTAAGTCACCCAATCCATGATATTTTGTTATGGCAACCCAAGCAGACTAAGATACCAGCTGAGACACCAACCCTGTGGAACAGAGAACAGCCATTCCTGCCATGCCCTACCTGAATCCCTGGTCCCTAGACTCCATAAGCATAAGAAACAGTTGTTTTATGTCACTAACCTTCAAGAGTGATTTCATAACTATTAACTGGAACATTGTCTTTCCAGAGCCTTGAGTTGGGGATTGTGGAAGTTTTGAGTCACCAAAGGCCACATTAGCTAATAAATAGAGAGAGTTAGCCTGAGAAATACGCTGGCACAGAGCTGACAATGAAGAGATGGAAAAGTCTGGCCCTCCTTGATGATACCACTCAAATCCTTGGATCAAGCTAGGCCAATCTCCTCTTCAACTTTTCAGTTACATAAGCCAGTAATTTTTCTAAAGTCTTAAGCCAGTTTGATTTGGTTTATATTCCCTCCAGTTATAACTGGAATAGAGATTAAAAGGATAAAAAGGAAGACGGGAGAAATGGAGGAAGGAGGTCAGATGGGAAGGGGACAGGATCTGTTCTGTTTGCCATTTAAATGTAAGTGGTATCTACGGCAGACACTGCAGGTGGCCCATTTCGGATCTAATCCGCATCTTTCCCCTTATGAACAGAACCTCTGTACTTCGTAGGTGCCATCTTCCCCTTCCAATCACTCAGAGTAAGGTGACTCAGAGTCAAGTCCAGATTGGTTCCTAGCTAATCCAGGGAGTTCTATGTTCCTAACCAATGATTGGTTCAGGAGTTGGCATATGACCAAGTTCCTCCAATGAGATGTGAGGAGACGTCTCTGGGCGGAGCCTCTGGGAAAACTTTCCTTCTCTCCACAAGGAGATATAGGCGCTGTTGCCTGTGAACAGTGTGAGTGGGCAGTGTTCGTCCATAGGGGCTACAGCTCCCTTGCAGAGACGGAAGCTGGACCTCCAATGGTATGGAGCTGCCGGTTGTCCCTTGCCTGAGGTGCTTGCTCTTCTGCCTTTTGTGTGAGATAACAAATGACAAACGACTTTGAACTGCCATTTTCTGCTGTATGCAGCCGTGATACTGCGGATTCTGAGGAAGGCCAACTCACCACCATGTTGTTTTACTGAGGACAGAACCAAGGCCTAGCGGGACCTCTGTGTGTCCAGAACCTGTTGATGGCAGTGAGACAAGAGCCTCACCTCCCTTCTCGTAACCTAGGCTTCATCCTGTAGTGAGACAGGTTCTAGAATCTTCTGTCATTGTCCTTCCCGCCCTCAGCCCAGAGCCTCTGTAGTCCGCTGTGTGTACAGAAGCTCACCTGATTTGAATCCAACAGGCAGTATTCCGTCTAATTAAGCAGTTATCAGCAGGAAGGCTACATCTCCAGAGCCTACCTGTTTTTCGTGAGGCGCCTTTATAAACCCTCACTGGTTGTTGTGATGAATGCCAGGGGCTGCCGAGACCTCTGGAAGGCGGGTCCTGCTGGGCCGCCATGGGGGCTGTGACAGTGACTGTTTCTGGAATCTGAAGGCTGTATTTGGATAATTACCGCCATCTGATTGTCAGATTAGTGTCACCTGAACCAGACGGTCTGCTGTTTTTCTGCTTAAGGGAAGAAGAAGAAAACCCTTTGGAGATGCTCACCGACTGTGAGCTTGGAAATAGCCCTGAGAGTTATTGAGGCAGTGAGTGTGGTGAGGCCAGAGCACAGCCAGCAGCGCGTCGAGCAAGTGTGCTGGTGGGTGAAGTAGAGAGGAGCCTCAAGGAAAATGTGTTGCTTTTCCTGCTTTGCAGTGTGCAAATTCACTGTGAAGCCGGCAGCAGTGGGCTTCTGATATGGTCACCTCTGTCATGGGCACCTACTATCGGGAAAATTCAAGCCAGAAACTTCAAGAAGAAGAATAGCTTGGGAAAAGCCGGGTCCAAATAGAAGCCGCCTTCATCTTGGACACAGCAGCCATTGATGCTGATCCTCAAGGGCTCACCCTGCTGCACAAATTCACAGGGGGTGATATTTCAGCACAGAGGCAAACTTTCTTCTCTCAGAAGAACCCCTCAAAGAGACGGATGCTACAGGTAAAGGTGCTCCCTGCCACTTGCCCACTACTTTGCCAGACAGAGCACCGCTGATCAGTGGGTGGGAGGCACCCCCAGCAGAGGGTCTAGAATAGCAGTTTCCCTCAAGTCCAGCAGAGGGGGAGAGGGGGAGGTCCTCAGGCAGCTGCTCTGTGGGCAGGTCTCAGGGGTTGTGTATCTTTGTGGCCCCGAGCCTGTTTCCTTGGGTGGCTCTGCGGGTAAGTGGTGAGTGTTGGGGTGGGGACACAGAGTGTGAGTTCTCCTGTGCAAGTGGAATTGTGTGTGTGTGTGTGTGTGCATGCATGCACACACTTGTGCTTACACAGGAACTTATAAGGATTTGGGGATCTCTGGGTATGAGAAGGCTTCCCAGGTGGTGCAGTGGTAAAGAATCCGTTTGCCAGTGCAGGAGACACTAGGAACGGGGGATTGATCCCTTGGTTGGGAAGATTGACTGGGAGGAGGAAATGGCAACAGTCTCCAGTATTCTTGCCTGGAGAATTCCATGGACAGAGGAGCATGGTGGGCTACAGTCCATGGGGTCTCAAAGAGTCAGACGCAACTGAGCACACGCAGGGAGTATGGGAAACGCCTGGTGCTTTGCGCAGAGAGTACTAGACCAAGAGTGCAGTCATGCTAAGAAGTATAATGTGAGCTAAATCTGTAACTTTAAATTTTCCAGGAACTACATTAGAGAGGAAAGAAAATCAATTTCAAAAATGTACTTTATTTAACCAAGCATACCCCAAATTATCATTTCAGCATATAGTCAATATAAATATATAAATGGGATATCTTACAGTCTTTTTTCCTCTTACGAAGTCTTCAAAATCTCTACTTTACACTTGCAGCAATATCTCAGTTTGGACCAGCCCCATGTCAAGCTTTCAATAATCACCTGTGATTCATGGCTACCATCCTGGACAGTGCAGGTTTAGAGACCTGGATTTGAGTCCCTGTTCGGTTTCTTCATAGATCTGTGGCCCTGACAAAATTTTTTATGTGTTCTGAGGTGCTGTGTCACCATCTCTGTAATGCCCTTAATAGCCTGTCTCATGCCAGCCATTCAGGTAGTGTCCTGCGTGTTGCTGAGTGTTTAGGGTTCAGATCAGCGCTGCAGGGCTGCCTTGTATGCTGGTGTGTTGGAGCTGCACCATACAGGCTCACAAGAGCCCATGGTTAAATATTCATGAATTGTGTTAAGTGATTTTAAACCATGGGCCTCTTGAAATCAGCCATGGTGGGAGAATGTTTGCACCATGGAAATGAGCAAGTGTTTCCAAATCAGCCTTTGCCACTCCACAGAGCTGGTTGTGAAACATGACTTGCACACCTCTGGACTTGGATATATTTATATGTGATGCAAGGCTGAGTGTGGACTGGATGCTGCTTCCTGGGCTGTTTTTCCCTCTCTAAGCCCTCATCATCTCCCTTTAGGTGCCCCTGTCTTGTTGCAGCCCCTTCCAGATTATTCTTTCCTACTCTGAGAGGCAGCACCGAGGAACGGTTAAGCCGGCAGAGTCTGGAGCAGACCTAGATCCTCATTTACTCATTTTATAACTGTGGACGGGTAATTTAACTTCTCTGTGCCTCAGTTTCCCTCATTTGTGAAAATAATACCAGCTGAGAAATAGGGTTAAATACCGTCGATGTAAAATGATAGAACAGTGCCTGGCATACAGTATGTGCTTATAAATGTTGCATGGTCTCTAATGCTGATTTGACTGTCTGCAGCTCCTTCCTGCTTCCAGGCCCTAGCTGTTTGTAGATCAGTGTGGAACATTTGTGAAGGGCAGTGCTCATGGCAGGCAGGGGCACCCAGAGGATGAGCTGGTGTGATGGTGGGGTAGGTAACGCCACAGGCAGGTTGGATCTGGGGTTGTCTTTCCTTCCTTTTTCCATTCATCCTCTCTGAAGAACTAACTGCCTACTGTGTGTGTATTCCATGGGGATGGGGTAGGCACATGTAACTGAGAAAGCTGATCCCTGCCCTTAAGGAGCTTTCAAAAGCTCTTGGAGGTCTTCACTAATTTTTAAGAGGATAATGGGGTTCTGAAATGGGAGGATTTGAGAACTGCTGGACTGTGGGTATAATGAAAATACCACTAAATGTGGGGGCCAGAGAAGTTGGCAGGTTTGAGCTCCAGCACATGATTATTGTGTTTCTAATCCCTTGACTTCTTCTGACCTCAGTTTCTTCCTCTCTAAAATGGGAGTGATAATGTGGATCCATGCCTCAGCCTCCTCCAGGACACTGAGAACGTGCATTTAAAGACTCCAAAGGCCAGGGTGTGTGTGTGGGGGGCATTGTGCTGCAGGCAAACCTGACCCCTTGGGGACTCTGTTCTGAGACTGACATTTTACCATCTGGGGACTCTGACTGACTCCTCCATGCTACGCACACAAGTGAAGAAACCCAGAGAGTACCCACCATGCTGTCCCAAACTCTGTCATCTGACTTCCTGGAACACCAGGGATTATTGTTGTTCAGTCGCTAAGTCATGTCTGACTCTTTGCGATCCCGTGGACTGCAGCATGGCAGGCTTCCTGTGCACCACTATCTCCCAGAGTTTGCTCAAACTCCTGTCCATTGAGTTGGTGATACCATCCAACCATCTCATGCTCTGTCGCCCCCTTCTCCTTTGGCCTTCACTCTTTCCCAGCATTGGGTCTTTTCCAATGAGTTGGAAAAATACCAGGGATTCTCTGTGGGTAATTCCCACATCAGCACGTGAAAAGCCAGTTTGACACATTTGGGTGACTCTGGGAACATTGCTAGAAAATGTAGATAGGGAGTTCCCAGGTGGCCTGGCGGTTAGGATTCCAGGCTTTTGCTGCTTTCGCCTGGTTCAGTCCCTGGTCAGGGAACTGAGATTCTGCAAGTCTCGCAGCACAGCCAAAAAAAAAAAAAAAAAAAAAATGCAGGCAGGGAAGAGATTTGGAGCTTGAAATGTCCTGATCTCTGCCACCCTTCTTAGCTGGAGCTGACAGCTCAAGTGCATCACCCAGCAGGACCAGTCTCAAATGGAGGGCTGTTAGGTCTCTAGAGGGCCTGCCAGGTGGCTCAGTGGTGAAGAATACGCCTGGCCAACGCAAGAAACACAAGAGACTCACGTTCAGTTCCTGGGTTGGGAAGATCCCCTGGAGAAGGAAATGGCAGCCCACTCACGTATTCTTGCCTGGGAAATCTCATGGACAGAGGAGCCTGGTGGGCTACACTCCATGGGGTCGCAGAGTCGGATGTGACTGAGTGACCAAACGACAAACAACAGCAAGGTTCCAAAACAACCCAAAGGGGACATGCCGGCTTCTGACCTCCTTCGGTCTACCCTGGCCTTCTCCAGGCTCCAGTGCTTTTTTCCTTCCCCAGAGACTGCCATGATTGTTTCTACCCATCGGAACCCCTAGGTTGTCTCCCACCAGAACCTCTATCTCCTACCCCATCCCCCGAGAGACTCCCAGCCCTAACCTTGGCCACTGACTAGACCCTGTAAGAGCCGAAGAGATTTTCTCAAAGAAGAGCTTCAAAGGTTCCTGTGATGTTTAAATATGTCAGTATTAATAGAGACATTTTAAGTGGAAGAAAATGCCAAAATTGGACCTGAAAACACTCCATGCCAAACTCAGCAACCAGCAGGGTAGAGAGGACAGATAGATTCTCCTTAGCATCGCTCTAACCAAGTAACTCCACTCCCTGTATTCCCCCTACCAAGCAAGCGGCAAGCCTTCCCAGCGCTTATCTCTTGCCCCTGCCCCTTAAGGAAGACAGTTAGCATCTGAGTAGAGGTCTCCTCCTGACATCTTGTCAGTTTTTCTATCTAGTTCAGTACCATTTCCAGCAATGACTTTCAAAACAGGAATCATTTTTTGGTCAATTACGTCTAATTTTTAATATTTAAATCTGTTTTACGTAGTTGTGATTATATTCTAAAAACACTTGAATAGGCTGTTTACCATTTTAGTGGAATAAAAACTTTCTTTTTTTTCATTAAACTTATTTTTTTTCTTTTTCGAAATGAGAATAATTCTTAATTATAAAAATAAAGCATCATTAAGAAATAGTTTAAAATAGAGAAAAGAAGAGAAATCACTCGTGATCTTCTCTCCCCAACTCTAACACAGCCAGAACCATCATACTGGTGCTTTTTATTGCAGTCTCTGCCCCTATAAATACATTTTATTTGAATGTTGTGATGCTTATCTTGGCCTGGTTCCTGAGAAAGCAGAGTCTAAGACAAAGGTTTCCATGCAAGTATTTTATTGAGGAACTTGATTCCAGGGAGCTGGAATGAGAAATGGGGAGTGAAGCTGACAAGAATGTGTCATGGAATTGGCCATCACCGAGTGTACCTGGCTACTGGATTCACATTGAACCGAGGAGCCATAGGAAGACCTTGCGTGGGTCGGGGAGAAAGAAGCATTTTCCCATTGGCTCCCAGTCCCTGTTGGTCAAAGGTTTCCCCCGTCTGGTAATTCTCCCACATTTCTGAGCTTCCCTTGCATGGGTGCTGAGTGGATTTCCCCTTGGTCCCAGGCCATTTCTGCCCTCAGGGAATCAGGTGATGCAGGCATGTTAACATCAAATTTCATGACTGTGCTGTGGTAAGCATGAGACACAGCAGGGAAAAAATAGATATGACATTTGATTCGTTCTCTGACTGTGTTAGTTATTTATTGCTGGGTAACAAACTGTCCCAGTACTTAGCTACCTAAAACAATAATAAGTATTATCACACAGTTTGAGTCATCAGTAATTTAGGAACAGTTCACCTAAGTGGTTGAAATCAAGATGCCAGCCAGGACTGCGGTCATCTGAAGGCTTGACCAGGACTTAAGGATCTGCTTCTAAAATTGTTCCCTCACACAGCTCTTAGCAGGAGATTTTAGTTTCTAGCCATGTGAATGATGCTATTCAGTACGGGAGTGAACTGCCTGAAGAGTCAATATCAGGAAGTGGGGATCGTGGGGGGCCATCTTGGAGGCTAGCTACCAACTTGGTTCATTGATTCATTTGATTGCCATTTATTATGCAACTGCCAGGAGTCTGGCACTGTGCTGTCGACGGGGGAGACCAACATGATTGTGATTAATTGAGTTCAAGGACCACTTCTTTGTTTAATTTGTGTCTCTGGTACCTGGAACGCAGAAAGTCTCAGTTAAAGCCTTGTTTATTTGTCAAAAGGAAGCAAAATGCAGTGGTTAGGAGCTGGACTTATGAAGCCAGTCTGCCTAGGTTCAAATCTGGCTTCCTCTGCCACACCCTGATGGTTTTGCAATAAATCTTGTCAGTTTATGTTGCTTACAACCAAGAATCCTGATTGATACACTCATTAGTTTTTCCACTAATCTCCTTTTATAGTTTCGACTCTGCACAGGATCCCACATTGCATTTAATTGTTGTGTCTCCTTTATTTTGGGGACAGTTTATCAGTCTTTCCTTGTCTTTTTTGACCTTGCCACTTCTAAATAGTACTGTGCAGGCATTTTGTAGATTGTCTTTCAATTTGGGTTTGAGGTTTTCTCATGGTTAGATTGAGGTAATACATTTTAGATATTTTGAATCATATTAAGGATCCATGATATCAACATGTCTTGTTATACTGGTGATGTTGTCTTTGACCTCTTGATTAAGGTTGTGAGCATGTGTTCAGTTACCATGGTACGTGGAATATGGATTCCACGCTGGTTGGAACTGGTTCCAGATCAGGAAAGGAGTACGTCAAGGCTGTATATTATCACCCTGCTTACTTAACTTATATACAGAGTTCAGTTCAGTTCAGTTGCCGAGTCATGTCCAACTCTTTGTGACCTCATGAACCGCAGCATGCCAGGCCTCCCTGTCCATCACCAACTCCCGGAGTCCATCCAAACCCATGTCCATTGAGTCGGTGATGCCATCCAACCGTCTCATCCTCTGTCATCCCCTTCTCCTCCTACCCTCAATCTTTCACAGCATCAGGGTCTTTTCAAATGAGTCAGCTCTTCATATCAGGTGGCCAAAGTATTGGAGTTTCAGCTTCAACATCAGTCCTTCCAATGAACACCCAGGACTGATTTCCTTTAGGATGGACTGGTTGGATCTGCTTGCAGTCCAAGGGACTCTCAAGAGTCTTTTCCAACACCACAGTTCAAAAGCATCAATTCTTTGGCACTCAGCTTTCTTTATAGTCCAACTCTCACATCCATACATGACTCTTGGAAAAACGATAGCCTTGACTAGATGGGCCTTTGTTGACAAAGTAATGTCTCTGCTTTTTAATATGCTATCTAGGTTGGTCATAACTTCCGTTCCAAGGAGTAAGCGTCTTTTAATTTCATGGCTGCAGTCACCATCTGCAGTGATTTTGGAGCCCAAAAAAATAAAGTCAGCCCCTGTTTTCACTGTTTCCCCATCTACTTGCCATGAAGTGATGGGACCAGATGCTATGATCTTAGTTTTATGAATGTTGAGCTTTAAGCCAACTTTTTCACTCTCCTCTTTAACTTTCATCAAGAGGCTCTTTAGTTCTCTTCTTCACTTTCTGCCATAAGGGTGGTGTCATCTGCATACCTGAGGTTGCTGATATTTTCCTGTCAATCTTGATTCCAGCTTGTGCTTCTTCCAGCCCAGTGTTTCTCATTATGTACTCGGCATATAAGTTAAATAAGCAGGGCGATAATATACAGCTTTGACATACTCCTTTTCCTATTCGGAACCAGTCTGTTGTTCCATGTCCAGTTCTAACTGTTGCTTCCTGACCCGCATACAGGTTTCTCAGGAGGCATGTCAGGTGGTCTGGTATTCCCATATCTTTTAGAATTTTCCACAGTTTATTGTGATCTACACAGTCAAAGGCTTTGGCATAGTCAAGAAAGCAGAAATAGATGTTTCTCTGGAACTCTCTTGCTTTTTTGGTGATCCAGCAAATGTTGGCAGTTTGATCTCTGTACATCATGTGAAATGCCAGGCTGGATGAAGGACAAGCTGGAATCAAGATTACTGGGAGAAATATCAATAACCTCGGATGACAGATGCAGAAGTCAGATAACCTCAGATGCAGATGATGCCACCCTTATGGCAGAAAGTGAAGAGGAACTGAAGAACCTCTTGAAGAAAGTGAAAAAGGAGAGTGAAAGAGTTGGCTTAAAACTCAAGATTCAGTTGAGTTTTCAGATCTAAAAAACTAAGATCTTGGCATCTGGTCCCACACTTCATGGCAAAGAGATCTGTAAACAGTGAGAAACTTTATTTTTTTAGGCTCCAAAATCACTGCAGATGGTGACTGCAGCCATAAAATTAAAAGCCGCTTGCTCCTTGGAAGAAAAGCTATGATCAACCTAGACAGCAAGCAGAGACATTACTTTGCCAACACAGTTCCCTCTAGTCAAAGCTATGGTTTTTCCAGTAGTCATGTATGCCTGTGAGAGTTGGACTATAAAGAAAACAGTGCCGAAGAATTGATGTTTTTGAACTGTGGTGTTGGAGAAGACTCTTGAGAGTCCCTTGGACTTCATAGAGATCCAGCCAGTCCATCCTAAAGGAGACCAGTCCTGGGTGTTCATTGGAAGGACTGATGTTGAAGCTGAAACTCCAATACTTTGGCCACCTGATATGAAGAGCTGACTCATTTGAAAAGACCCTGATGCTGGGAAAGATTGAAGGTGGGAGGAGAAGGGGACAACAGAGGATGAGATGGTTGGATAGCATCATCGACTCAACGGAGTCAATGAGTTTGAGTAAGTTGTAGGAGTTGTTGATGGACAGGGAGGCTGGTGTGCTGCAGTCCATGGGGTCACAAAGAGTTGGACACGACTGAGCGACTGAACTGAACTGATCTGCTTAGTTACTATTTTTCCCTTTGTAATTAATGATTATCTTGAGATACCCTGAGACTGCAAATATCCTCTTTGTCATTCTTTTGCCCATTGATTTAGCATCCATTCATAATAGTTTTGGACAGCAATTATTACAGTGCTTCTATTACTGATTTCCTATTTCTATCATTACTTATACATTTATTAATTGGAAATCTACTGTGAAGAACTGTCCCATCTCCTTCTTATTTACTTGTTCAAGTATTTATTTACTGTAGTATGAACTCATGCATCTTTCCCCCTGTGGGTTAGAATCCATTACTGTAGTTATTTGTTTCTCAAATTATCTCAGATTTGGCCTTTGGAAACTCTCAGACTGGCTCTTGTGTGTATAGGAGTATTTTTTTTTTCTTTTTTAGTTTTCATGTTTATGGTAGTAGTAATATAGCCTGAGTAGAGGGTACAGGAGAACTTTCTATACTATTTTGCAATTTCTTCTAAACCTGTAATTATTTCAGAAAGTTAGAGAAGTTCTTGTTCAATTGCTCACTCATCTCTGACTCCTTGCGGCCCCATGGACTGCAGCACACCAGGCTTCCCTGTCCTTCACCATCTCCCAGAGCTTGCTCGAACTCATGTTCATTGAGTTGGTGATGCCATCCAACCATCTCATCCTCTGTCATCCCCTTCTCCTGCCTTCAGTCTTTCCCAGAATCGGGATCTTTTCCAGTGAGTCAGCTCTTCTCATCAGATGGCCAAAGTATTGGAGCTTCAGCTTCAGCATCAGTCCTTCCAGTGAATATTCAGGACTGACTTCCTTTAGGATTGACTGGTTTGATTTCCTTGCTATCCAGAGGACTCCCAAGAGTCTTCTCCAACACCACAGTTCAAAAGCATCAGTCTTTCAGCATTCAGCCTTGTTTATGGCCCACCTCTCACATCCATACATGACTACTGGAAAAACCATAGCTTTGACTAGATGGATCTTTGTTGGCAAAGTAATGTCTCTGCTTTTTAATATGCTGTCTAGGTTTGTCATGGCTTTTCTTTCAAGGAACAAGCGTCTTTTAATCTCATGGCTGAAGTTACCATCTGCAGTGATTTTGGAGCCCAAGAAAAGAAAACCTGTCACTGTTTCCATTGTTTCCCCATCCATTTGTCATGAAGTGATGGGACCAGATGCCATGATCTTTGTTTTTTCATGTTGCGTTTGAAGCCAGCTCTTTCAATCTCCTCTTTCACTTTCATCAAGAGGCTCTTTAGTTCCTCTTTGCTTTCTGCCATAAGGGTGGTGTCATCTCCATATCTGAGTTTAGTGATACTTCTCCCGGCAATCTTGATTCCAGTTTGTGCTTCATCCAGCCCAGCGTTTCACATGATGTACTCTGCATGTAAGGTAAATAAGCAGGGTGACAACATACAGCCTTGACATACTCCTTTCCCAATTTTGAACCAGTCCATTGTTCCACGTCTGGTTCTAATTGTTGCTTTTTGACCTGCATACGGGTTTCTTAGGAGGCAGGTAAGGTGGTCTGGTATTCCCATCTCTTGAATTTTCTGCAGTTTGTTGTGATCCACACAGTCAAAGGCTTTAATGTAATCAATGAAGCAGAAGTAGATGTTTGTGTGGAATTCTCTTGCTTTTTCTGTGACCCAGCATGCATTCTTGCTTCATCGCTCAGTTGTGTCCAACTCTTTGAGACCCTGTGGGCTGCAGCCAGCCAGGCTCCTTTGTCCATGGGGATTTTCCAGGCAAGAATACTGGAGTGTGTTGCCATGCCCTCCTTCAGGGGATTTTCCCAACCCAGGGATCGAACCCTGGTCTCCCACATTGCAAACTGACTCTTTACCATCTGAGCAACCAGGGAAGCCTGTGATCCAACAGGCAATTTGATCTCTGTTTCCTCTGCTTTTTCTAAATCCAGCTTGAACATCTGGGAGTTCTCAGTTCACATACTGTTGAAGCCTTGCTTGGGGAATTTTGAGCATTACTTTGCTAGGGTGTGAGATGAGTGCAGTTGTGTGGTAGTTTGAACATTCTTTGGCATTGCCTTTCTTTGGGATTGGAATGAAAACTGACCTTTTCTAGTCTTGTGACCATTGCTGAGTTTTCCAAATTTGCTGGCATATTGAGTGCAGCCCTTTCACAGCTCAGCTGGAATTCCATCACTTCTACTAGCTTTGTTCATAGTAATGCTTCCTAAGGACCACTTGGGTTTGCATTCCAGGATGTCTGGCTCTAGATGAGTGATCACACTTTTGTGGTTATCCAGGTCATCAAGATCTTTTTTGTAAGTTCTTCTGTGTATTCTTTCCACCTGTTCTTAATATCTTCTGCTGCTGTTATGTCCATGCAATTTCTGTCCTTTATTGTGCCCATCTTTGCATGAAATGTTCCCTTGGTATCTCTAATTTTCTTGAAGAGATCTCAGTCTTTCCCATTCAGTTGTTTTCCTCTATTTCTTTGAAATGTTCACTTAGGAAGGCTTTCGTATCTCTGCTTGCTGTTCTTTGGCATTCTGCATTCAAATGGGTATATCTTTCCATTTCTCCTTTGCCTTTCGCTTCTCTTCTTTTCTCAGCTATTTGTAAGGCCTCCTCAGAAAACCATTTTGCCTTTCTTTTTCTTGGGGATGGTTTTGATCACTGCCTCCTGTACAGTGTTATGAATCTGCACCCACAGTTCTTCAGGCACTCTGTCTATCAGATCTAATCTGTTGTATCTATGTGTCGCTTCTGCTGTATAATTGTAACAGATTTGATCTAGTTCATACCTGAATGACCAGTGGTTTTCCCTACTTTCTTCAGTTTAAGTCTTAATTTTGCAATAAGGAGTTCATGATCTGAGCCACAGTCAGCTCTTGGTCTTGCTTTTGCTGACTGTATAGAGTTTCTGCATCTTCAGCTGCAAAGAATATAATATAACCTGTCTGATTTCGGGCAATACCCAGCTGTGGATGTGACTGGTGATAGAAGCAAGGTCTGATGCTGTAAAGAGCAATATTGCACAGGAACCTGGAATGTCAGGTCCATGAATCAAGGCAAGTTGGAAGTGGTCAAACAAGAGATGGCAAGAGTGAACGTTGACATTCTAGGAATCAGTGAACTAAAATGGACTGGAATGGGTGAATTTTACTCAGATGACCATTATATCTACTATTGTGGGCAGGAATCCCTCAGAAGAAATGGAGTAGCCATCATGGTCAACAAAAGAGTCCGAAATGCAGTACTTGGATGCAATTTCAAAAACGTCAGAATGATCTCTGTTCGTCTCCAAGGCAAACCATTCAATATCACAGTTATCCAAGTCTATGCCCCAACCAGGAACGCTGAAGAAGCTGAAGTTGAACGGTTCTATGAAGACCTACAAGACCTTTTAGAACTAACACCCAAAAAAGATGTCCTTTTCATTATAGGGGACTGGAATGCAAAAGTAGGAAGTCAAGAAACACCTAGAATAACAGGCAAATTTGGCCTTGGAATGCGGAATGAAGCAGGGCAAAGACTAATAGAGTTTTGCCAAGAAAATGCACTGGTCATAGCAAACACCCTCTTCCAACAACACAAGAGAAGACTCTACACATGGACATCACCAGATGGTCAACACCAAAATCAGATTGATTATATTCTTTGCAGCCAAAGATGGAGAAGCTCTATACAGTCAACAAAAACAAGACCAGGAGCTGACTGTGGCTCAGATCATGAACTCCTTATTACCAAATTCAGACTCAAATTGAAGAAAGTAGGGAAAACCGCTAGACCATTCAGGTATGACCTAAATCAAATCCCTTATGATTATACAGTGGAAGTGTGAAATAGATTTAAGGGCCTAGATCTGATAGATAGAATGCCTGATGAACTATGGAATGAGGTTCATGACATTGTACAGGAGACAGGGATCAAGACCATCCCCATGGAAAAGAAATGCAAAAAAGCAAAATGGCTGTCTGGGGAGGCCTTACAAATAGCTGTGAAAAGAAGAGAGGTGAAAAACAGGAAAAAAGGAAAGATATAAGCATCTGAATGCAGAGTTCCAGAAAAATGGCAAGAAGAGATAAGAAAGCCTTCTTCAGTGACCAATGCAAAGAAATAGAGGAAAAGAACAGAATGGAAAAGGCTAGAGATCTCTTCAAGAAAATTAGAGATACCAAGGGAACATTTCATACAAAGATGGGCTCGATAAAGGATAGAAATTGTCTGGACCTAACAGAAGCAGAAGATATTAAGAAGAGGTGGCAAGAATACACAGAAGAACTGTACAAAAATGATCTTCATGACCCAGATAATCATGATGATGTGATCACTAATCTAGAGCCAGACATCCTGGAACGTGAAGTCAAGTGGGCCTTAGAAAGCATCACTATGAACAAAGCTAGTGGAGGTGATGGAATTCCAGTTGAGCTGTTTCAAATCCTGAAAGATGATGCTGTGAAAGTGCTGCACTCAATATGCCAGCAAATTTGGAAAACTCAGCAGTGGCCACAGGACTGGAAAAGGTCAGTTTTCATTCCAATTCCAAAGAAAGGCAATGCCAAAGAATGCTCAAACTACCGCACAATTGCACTCATCTCACATGCTAGTAAAGCAATGCTCAAAATTCTCCAAGCCAGGCTTGAGCAATACGTGAACCGTGAACTTCCAGATGTTCAAGCTGGTTTTAGAAAAGGCAGAGGAACCAGAGATCAAATTGCCAACATCTGCTGGATCATGGAAAAAGCAAGAGAGTTCCAGAAAAACATCTATTTCTGCTTCATTGACTATGCCAAAGCCTTTGACTGTGTGGATCACAATAAACTGTGGAAAATTCTGAGAGAGATGGGAATACCAGACCACCTAACCTGCCTCTTGAGAAATCTGTATGCAGGTCAGGAAGCAACAGTTAGAACTGGACATGGAACAACAGACTGGTTCCAAATAGGAAAAGGAGTCCGTCAAGGCTGTATATTGTCACCCTGCTTATTTAACTTAGATGCAGAGTACATCATGAGAAACGCTGGACTGGAAGAAACACAAGCTGGAATCAAGATTGCCAGGAGAAATATCAATAACCTCAGATATGCAGATGACACCACCCTTATGGGAGAAAGTGAAGAGGAACTAAAAAGCCTCTTGATGAAAGTGAAAGAGGAGAGTGAAAAAGTTGCCTTAAAGCTCAACATTCAGAAAACGAAGATCATGGCATCTGGTCCCATCACTTCATGGGAAATAGATGAGGAAACAGTGGAAACAGTGTCAGACTTTATTTTGGGGGGCTCCAAAATCACTGCAGATGGTGATTGCAGCCATGAAATTAAAAGACACTTACTCCTTGGAAGAAAAGTTATGACCAACCTAGATAGTATATTCAAAAGCAGAGACATCACTTTGCCGAGTAAGGTCCGTCTAGTCAAGGCTATGGTTTTTCCTGTGGTCATGTATGGATGTGAGAGTTGGACTGTGAAGAAGGCAGAGCACCAAAGAATTGATGCTTTTGAACTGTGGTGTTGGAGAAGACTCTTGAGAGTCCCTTGGACTGCAAGGAGGTCCAACCAGTCCATTCTGAAGGAGATCAGCCCTGGGATTTCTTTGGAAGGAATGATGCTAAAGCTGAAACTCCAATACTTTGTCCACCTCATGCGAAGAGTTGACTCATTGGAAAAGACTCTGATGCTGGGAGGGATTGGGGGCAGGAGGAGAAGGGGACGACCGAGGATGAGATGGCTGGATGGCATCACTGACTTGATGGACGTGAGTCTGAGTGAACTCTGGGAGATGGTGATGGACAGGGAGGCCTGGCTTGCTGCGATTCATGGGGTTGCAAAGGGTCGAACACGACTGAGCGACTGAACTGAACTGATGTCTTTGTGTAGAGTCTTCTCTTGTGTTGTTGGAAGAGGGTATTTGCTATGACCAGTGTATTCTCTTGGCAAAACTCTGTTTACCTTTCCCCTGCTTCATTTTGTATTCTAAGGCCAAACTTACCTTTATTCCAGGTATGTCTTGACTTCCTACTTTTGCATTCCAGTACCCTATAATGAAAAGGACATCTGTTTTGGGTGTTAATTCTAGAAGGTCTTGTAGGTCCATAGAACCATTCAACTTCAGCTTCTTCAGCATTACTTATAGGGGCATAGACTGGGATTACTGTGATATTGAATGGTTTGCCTTGGAAAAGAACAGAGATCATTCTGTCATTTTTGAGACTGCATGCAAGTACTGCATTTCAGACTCTTTTATTGATTATGAGGGCTACTTCATTTCTTTTAAGGGATTCTTGCCCACAGTAGTAGATATAATGGTCATCTGAATTAAATTTGCCCATTCCAATCCATTTTAGTTCATTGATTCCTAAAATGTCAGTCTTGCTATCTCCTGTTTGACCACTTCCAATTGGCCTTGATTCATGGACCTAACATTCCATGTTCCTATGCAATATCGTTCTTTACAGAATCGGATGTTCCTTTCACCACCAGATACGTCCTTAACTGGGGGTTGTTTCCACTTTGGCTCAGCCTCTTCATTCCTTCTGGAGCTATTTCTTTGCTCTTCTCTAGTAGCATATTGTACAGCTACCGACCTGGGGAATTCATCTTTCAGTGTCATATCTTTTCATACTGTTCATGGCGTTCTCAAGGCAAGAATGCTGAAGTCATTTGCTATTCCCTTCTCCAGTGGACCGTGTTTTGTCAGAACTTTCCACCATGACCCATCTGTCTTGGGTGGCCTTGCATGATATGGCTCATAGTTTGATTGCGTTAGACAAGGCTGTCATCCGTATGATCAGTTGGGTTGGTTTTCTGTGACTGTGGTTTTCATTCTGTCTGGCCTCTGATGGATAAGGAGCTAGGAGAGTAATAAATATATTTAAAAAGTAATGTATGCTTATTTTCAAAAAAATCATTTTTGATGATTTTCAAAAAATCATTTTTGTATGATTTTCAAAAAAATCAGAAAATATAGCAAAGTATACAAATGATTATCTCATCTCCTAGACTTATTCACTGTCTGTATTCTGGTATGTTTCTCTCCGTTCCTTCATTTTAAATGGTATCATTACACAACTGCAGCAGCTCTGAGCACTGACGTTCTGGTTTTGTAATGGAGAGAATACCAGCCAGGGAGACTGGAGTTAATGAAGCACTAATACCTCCAGCCAACACATGTGTATGTGCCACAGGCCCCCAGCCCTCCTGGTGCTGGGCTACATCTAATTCCTCCCTGACCAGCTTGTGAGGTGTGGTGACGTGGGCAACACCCATCAAACAGGGTACTGGAGGGTCTCAGTGTACTGAGTCAGGGAGAAGATATCAAGGCTTGTTAGCAGAAACAGGAGTTAAATGTAGTAAATCCAGGAGAATGTACACAGGTCAGGCTGACTTGAGGTGGGGGGAGGGGATTGATTAAGATGATCAGAGAGACAGAAAAGAGGAGAAAACCAGAAAATGTCAAATTTTTACATTTTTGCTTCAAGGAAGCAGAGGGCAGCCAAGAACTCAGTGGGTGTTTGTAACCAGACTTCAGGTGTGGTCAAGGGTGAACGTCTCGCCTGCACTGGGTTGCCCTGACAACCTCCTCCTTCTGGTATTGACATGATGGTGAGAAAGAAGGAAAAACAGGCAAATGAAGAAAATAATCATTAGAGGCGGAACCAGCTGAGGTCTGGCTTGCTTCCTCTTGCAGGGAGGTCTGGGAGTGGGGGTGGGGGTAGCCTGGGAGGGGCAGTGGGCTCTTGGGCTGTGATATAGACAGAGGCATAAAGACTAGAGGGAGAGACGGGGTTTCAGGGATGGACTAGGTGGGTAGAGGGGTGAACTTGAACTCATGTGCCAGAGACTTCTTTCAGAAATTATGGTGAAGCCATTCACCAGAAATTGAATCTCACTGGTTGCATATCCCTTGCTTCCCCTGCTCTTTTCTTAAAAAAAAAAAAGATTTATTTACTTTATTTTTGGCCATGGTGGGTCTTCATGGCTGCGTGGGCTTTTTGCTGGTTGCAGCAAGTGGGAGCTCCTCTTTGTTGGACACGGGCTTCTCCTTGCGGTGGCTGGGCTTGTTGCAGAGCACAGACTCTAAGCACTCAGGCTTCAATACTTGCAGCGGGTGGGCTCAGTAGTTGCAGCTTGAGGGCTCTAGAGTTGCTCTGCAGCATGTGGAATCCTCCCAGACCAGGGACTGAACTCACATCTCTTCACTGCAAGGCAGCTTCTTAACCGTTGGACCACCCGGTAAGCCCTGCCCCCGGCTCTTTTCGAATTAGTCAAGGTTGCTTGGAAGGGAACTCCACAATCCAGAGTCAGGAAATGGCAGCCACGCACTCTGCTAGCAGAGCTCAGGGTCACCACATCAGCCTGGGGCTTAGAGTCCTTCTGGGTAAGACCCAGAGGGAGCATCAGAGGAGAGAAGAAGAATGGAGGAGGTTGTCTACAGTAGTTACTACTCTGTTTTCTTTCCAGAGAGGGAAAGTGAGGCTGAGACATTAATATCTCACTCACAGTCACAAAGCTAAGATGTGTCTGGGGGTCAGACTTAGGATGGATCAAGTCAAAGTTTTGCTGGGGTATTACCTCACTCTATGATAGAGTAGTGGTTCCCAAACTCTGTTGCGCGTCTGAATCCCCTGGAGAGTTTTTTAAAACACAGAAGGCTGGGCCCCAATTTGGTAGATCTGGGGTGTGGCCTGGGAATTTGCTTTTCTGACACGTTTCCAGATGGTGTTGATGCTGCTGGCCCAGGGACTGCAGTTTGAGAACTACTTACATAAAGCAAGCCGTTTATCCCTTGGACCTTGAGTTGCAGTCTTTGTAAAACAAGGATTAGGACTAGTTTGCAGTCTTAAATTGAACACCTTTTCCAGAGGGATGTTAGCCATGGGGCAGGGATGCAAAGGCTGAGGGAACTTTGCTGCTGCTAAGTCACTTCAGTCGTGTCCGACTCTGTGCGACCCCAGAGATGGCAGCCCACCAGGCTCCCCCGTCCCTGGGATTCTCCAGGCAAGAACACTGGAGTGGGTTGCCATTTCCTTCTCCAATGCATGAAAGTGAAAAGTGAAAGTGAAGTTGCTCAGTCATGTCCGACCCTCAGCGACCCCATGGACTGCAGCCTTCCAGGCTTCTCCGTCCATGGGATTTTCCAGGCAGGAGTACTGGAGTGGGGTGCTATTGCCTTCTCCGTGAGGGAACTTTACTTCTAGCAAAATAACTCCTTGGATCCCTACATATGAGGGTTCCATATGAGATTTTATTGGAAAAGAGCTTTCTGCTATTAAACATAAAGCCAAGAGGTATAAACTACCGAACTAAGAGACATTAAATACTGTTTGTTCCTGTTACCTATTCCTATGGCTTAAAACAACAATGATTGTAATACAAAATTTGTGAGTCAGAAATCTGGGCAGGTCTACCCCTAGGGTTACTCAGCGCTACTCACCTGGTGTCCTGGCTGGTCTGGAGGGTTCAAGGTGGCTTCTCTCACCCTCGACCCTTGGTGGTGGTGGTTGGAAGCCTGGTCACTGGAACATCTACCCTCGCCTCTCCAGCAGGATGGTTTCGGGGTAATTGGATTTCATGACAGCTCAGGGTCCAGAGCAAGTGTTCCAAGACACAGAAAACAACAAGCACCAGTCTCTTAAAGCCCAGCCCTGGAAACTGACCCATACATGCTAAGTCTCTTCAGTTGTATCTGACTTCATATGACCCTATGGACTGCAGTCCGCCAGGCTCCTCTGACCATGGGATTCTCTAGGTCAATACTGGAGTAGGTTGCCATGCCCTCCCCCAGGGGATCTTCCTGAGCCAGGATCGAACCCGCTTCTCTTTCATCTCCTGCGTTGGCGGTAGGAACTTTACCACTAGCGCCACCTGGGAAGCCCCCAGCATCACTTTGTCACCTGCCATTTGTCCACATAGTAACTAGAGGTCCCTGTCCCCAGATTCAAGGGCAAGGGACATTCCACCTGACTTATCAGTGGGCCGTAAAGAATACTTTGTGGCTGTCTTCTTTGAAGTCAAAATTCATCCTTATTTTGATAAGCTCCTGATCTTCAAGTCAGATGTGGTGAAAGGGTGAGACTTTGGGTGGGGCAGGGGGGTGGTTAGTGTGTTTGGCACGTGGGATAAATGTAAAGAACTGGACCAGAGGAGGGGTTGTAACAAGTCCTGGAACACCTGCTTTTTGAAGTAATGTTTAGGATTCATTTTTGGCTGTTCTGGGCCCTTGTTGCTGCACACAGCCTTTCTCTAGTTGCAGCGAGCAGGGGCTACTCTCTTGTTGCGATGCGTGGGTTTCTCGCTGAAGTGGCTTCTCTTGTTTCTGTGCAAGGGCTCTGGGGTGCACACGCCTTGGTCGTTGTGGCTCCCAGACTCTAGAACGCAGGCTCGGTAGTTGTAGAGCGTGGGCTCAGTTGCTCTGCAGCAATCCCGGACGAGGGATTGAACCCATGTCTCCTGCATTGGCAGGCAGATTCTTTACCACTGAGCCACCTCGGAAGCCCCAGAGTACCTGCTTTTCAGTCCAGTCATCACGCTGGAGGAAGCCCATATAGAGAGAAACCAGGTCCCCCACCTCCATCCCAGGGGTCCAGCTGAGCTCCCAGCTATAGGCAGCACTAACTAACCACAGGCAGTTCACAGGGGAGTGAGCCAGCAGGGAAGGTTTGGTCCCCAGCTCCAATCGAGCTCAGCTGACGGCAGATAGAGAGAGATGCTGCTAAATGGGGCCGTGTGATGGTTTATGTTGTGTGTCAACCTGGCTGGGCACAGTGCCCGAATATTTGGTCAGCTATTACAAAAATATTTCCACGGTCAATGATGTTTGGGAAAACTGTTTATCAAACAGTGCTTTCAGGGTCTCTGTGTTGCAGAACTTGTCCTAATTTGGCCATGAATCGCTGTCTGTACAGCACACCTGGAGCCTTGGAGAGGGTTGATCTGGGGTTATTGAGAGTTTCCTGGCAGTGAATCTTTATTCTGTTTTGAAAGTAGGTCACCGTGATCAGTTTCCACTCTTTTAGAGGGTCTCCTTTCTAGGAGAAAAGGGGTCTCCTTCTTGGGTGAAGGGAAAGCATTTGGTCTCTTCCACATCATTTTGTTCTCTTCCATCACAGAAGCACTGTGGGTCCATGAGTGAACACCTTCCAGCCTGGGAGCTGCTGCTTCATCACAGCCCCCTCTCCCCCAGCTCCTGAGGCTTCCCCTTACTATGAGGGAGTTTGGAGCACTCTAGAGCAGAACCAATGAATTATTCACGTGCTTTCTGCTGGCAGAGATGCTAATGAGATGCTACTGCGTGTAATTCCTGGAGATTCTTTTTGCTCAGGACCACTGCCTCTGCCCCCTATTGGCCGTGGGGAGAGGTGGGGTATGGGATGGCAAAGAAGCTGAGGAACTGAAGACTTGCTAGCCAGCAACTCATGACTAGGGAGGCCAGAGGGCTACCCATCTTCCTGAATCCAGTTGTGCGGACTTGAAGAATGAACATCCAGAAGCTGTCTTTCAGTCGCACAAGCAGGACGGAGCTCAGATCACCTCCTCCAGGATGCCTTTCCTGGTTTATCCCTCCCTGCCGTGCTCTCTCCTTCCTGTCTGGGCTGAGATGTGTCCCTCCTCTGTGTGCCTTAGTCTCTGTGCTGCTCATCATTAGAGACAATGGGAAGGGGTGCTCCACTGTCCATCTCCACCACTACACGCCAAGCTCCTGAGCACACGTGTTCAGTGCCTTGCCTTTCTTCCTCTCCAGGACCTAAGGTGACACTCAGTGTGTACAGAATGTTCAGATGTTTGATGGGTGAAACTGAACTGTTCACACGTGATTAGTTCAACTCAGAAGGAAATGTGGCTATTTTGATAGGGATTAGTCTCTGCCCTTGAATCTGCTGAGCAAATTTAACATGTAAACAAGACTCAGGTGGAGAGATGTTAAGCACTCTTAAAAAAAAATCTTTTCCAAGCACTTTGGCAGCTTCCATTTGATGAACAGTTAGCTAATTTCAAATTGATTTAGATGTATTTATTCAAGTAAGTTCAAAAAGACCAATCTCTAGTTGGCAAAATTCTGTTAATTCTTATTGTCTTTTACTGTATCGCCTTAGAAGTAATTCATTTTCATCTTCCTTCCTTGCTGTTTATTAAGGTTTCATTATTCACGCTTCCCACTTGTTCAGATGGGACTTTGCTCCCCAGATTTAAAGACTAAGTAACTGTGTGCATGCTCAGTCACTCAGTCATGTCTGACTCTTTGTGACCCTATGGACTGTAGCTCACCAGGTCCCTCAGTCCATGGGATTCTCTAGGCAGCAATACTGGAGTGGGTTGCCATGCCCTCCTCCAGGGCATCTTCCCAACCCAGGGATCAAACCCATGTCTCCTGCATCTCCTGCACTGGCAGGTGATTCTTTACCACTGAGCCACCTGGGAAGTGAAAAAGTTAAGTATTAGGAAATAAATCAGTGGTCATTTTTCTTGTCTTACTTCTGTGTCACTTTCATGTTGCAAGAGACTTCGTCACACCAAAGCTATTGCTCAGATCTTTACTTCTTACCCTGCAGTCTGGGCTGGCTGCATCGGCATCTTCTGGGAACCTGCTAGAAATGCAGACTCTCAGCCCTCCATTCCCCCAGACTTATCCCTGGGTGATTCACATGCATGTAGATGTCTGAGAACAGAGGTTTAACTAACCTGGTCAGTGTCCCTGTTTCATCACTTGAAGATGAGGTGCGGACTGAATCAGAAGAAAAGTGTTGAATAGATGCCTCTTTGCACTTTATCAGACTAAGTGGCCTATACTTTCATGGGATCTACACACTAGAAAAGTTTCCTTACCTGTTCCACCCACACCTTCTGGAGGGGGCAGCCTCACTGCCTGTCAGCATCCTCCACCTCTTTCTGGGAACGGGGTGGTCCAGATTTAAATGGCTGCAGAATAGTCCAGTTGACTCATAAACTGCACTGTCATCTTCTGTTTTTAGCCCTTTGCAGACTCTAAAATGGCATTTGCCCCCCTGGGCTGAGAGTCGAGGACAGAATCTCACTGCCTGCTTCTCAACCCAAGGCTTCCACATCCTCTTCAGTGTGCTCCTCCTCCTCCTCAGTCTCCTCCTCCTTCTCAGCCTTCTCCTTCTCTCCCTCATCCAGCTTCTCCTCCTCTTTCTCTTTCCTGTCTATCTCCTCTTCCTTCTATTCCCTCTCCTCTTCTCCCCTCCCCCCATTTTTTTTTTTTTAGATTTTTAAAAAAATTGAAGTATAGTTGACTTGGGGTTCTCTGGTGACTCAGACGGTAAAGAATTCACCTGCCATGTGGGAGACCTAGGTTCGATTCCTGGATTGGGAAGATGTCCTGGAGAAAGGGAACTGCTACCCACTTGAGAATTCCATGGACAGAGGAGTCTGACAGGCTACACAGTCCATGGGGTTGCAAAGAGTCAGACACTACTGAGTGACTTTTACTTCCCTGGAGGAGGAAATGGCAGCCCATTCCAGTATACTTGCTGGGAAAATCCCATGGACAGAGCAGCCTGGTGGGCTACAGTCCATGGGGTCACAAAGAGTCAGACACAGCCGAGCACATGCATACACATAGTTGACTTAGTTGTGTTAGTTAGCATAGTTGTGTTAATTTCTGCTGTTCAGCAAAGTGATTCAGTTATATATAGACACAGTTTAAAAAAATGTTCATAAAATCTTTATTCATAGCAAAAAACTGGACACATTTCAGGTATTCAGCATTTAGACATGTCACAAGAGTGTGTAATTTCCTCGGTTCTGTCTCACCGCAGCAAAGATTTGAAATGGCAGACCAGTGTATGGCTCAGTTACAGCTCAGAGTTTTATTAGGCAAGTAAAGTAAAGTATACCCTCAAGACGTGAGGGGGCCGACCCCAAAGGAGAGAGGCCTCAATCCGACTTGGCTTCCTCTTTTTGTCTCCTCCCTGCTGAGCCTGCCCTATGCAAATTGGGCTAGCCAAGAAGGGGGCGTGTTTGTTTCACCTGAAGTTCTCAACTCTGCGGATTTTCTCAGGTCTGTGGATTTTCTTTTGTTCCATTCTCGTGGGCTTTTCCCTTTCTTTGTCTTTTAGTCACTGCCATTTTGGACTCTTTTTTCCTATTCTAACTACCTAACATTCCCCCCTCAAGAGATAGGAGGCCCCATTCTTTGGGAATAGGCACATTGAGGTCTCTCTGGTTACTTCCTGTTGAGCTGGGACAGCAAGGGGCATTGGGCCTCCCCCTCTTGCTAGTCTCAAACCTCAGAGTCTTTATAGCTGTGTCCATCTAAGGGTGAGTGATGCTTTCTGTGACTGAGTGTAGTTTTATATATCCTTGTTGAACTAGTACTGCATTTTGTATCTTATTGACCTGGGCAGAGACAAAATGGATTAAACAATTTTAATACATGGAGCAACCATAAGCAGTGTCAACATAGTGAAAACAGGGGTTAGTAGGGGCATTAGCCAACTCCAAATCCCCCTTCGCCAGGAGAAAGATCCCACAAAGAGAGATTGTAGCCACCCTGAGGATTCTCCAGCTTGTTCTTTGAGATCCTGTAGGATCTGAATGTTCTTCTTGAGGACTGTGAGACTTTCTTCAACTTAGCTGGAGATATTTATGCAGAAACAACATGTCTCATTCAAGATGGCTCAAGTCCCTCCTTGTTCAGGGATCAGGAGATGTATCTCCTGTCTATTTTGGAGTACAACTTCTGCCAAGCTGTGTTGACTCTTTATAGCTGTCCTGAGAAAGCTTATCCCCAGAAACTTAATTTTAGGGGGTGTTCATTAGAATGACACTCATTTGTAGTCCTGAATAGGTATCTGAGATCTCCCAGGGGCTCACAGGTGTTTTGAGTGTCCTCTTCTGCTTTCTTCCACAGCTTGACTCATGAATGGTGAATCCAGGAGTCATGCTCTGGTACCTTGACTGCTTAACCAGAGGTCTTCTGGAATCTGAGACTGAGCTGCATGAGCTTTCTGCCGAGTTTGTTTTTGCTGTCCTGGTTTCCAGCACACAGGCTTCTTGGTCACTTCTATTGTGATACATTTCCATCACATTCAGCTTCTACAGTGTGAGCTTTCACCAAGTTTGGCTTCTGCTGTGCTTGGCCTCCACCTCTTGGGGGCTGAGCTAAGATTGCTTCAGACAGGTTCCATCCAGGTCACGGCATCAGATATGTCGGGAGAGTGTGTGATTTCCTCGTTTCTGTCTCGCCACAGCAAAGATTTGAAATGGCGGACCAGTGTTACAGCTTGGTTACAGCTCAGAGTTTTATTAGGCAAGAAAAGGAAAGTATACCTTCAAGGTGTGATGGTGGGCCGACCCCAAAGGAGAGGCCAGTGCATTATTTTTTATATTCTTTTCCATTATGGCTTGTCTCAAGATATTGAATATGGTTCCCCATGCTATACAGTAGGACCTTGTGATTTATCCATTCTATATGTAATAGTTGGCATCTGCTAACTCCAAACTCCCCATCCATCCCTCCTCTGCTCTGCTTCCTCCTTGGCAACCCCAAATCTGTTCTCTACTCTGTGAGTCTGTTTCTGTTTCCCTTTTTTTCTCTTCCTTCTTCTCCCATGTCCAAGCACTTGAACTCAACGTAACTCTTCTCCCCATCTCCCCCTTCCTTCGTCCTTCACCCTGGGTTCCAGGTACAGAATTCAGATGACAATGATGATGATGATTTTATCATTGTTACTGTTTGGCCATGCGAGATTTTTGGTCCCTTTCCCCCCTTTATTTTCATCTTCTACCCTGGTGGGAAGGAGGTCATTCAGCATAAGAATACGAACTGCTATGAAAGCAACCAACATTGTAAGAAAAAGGCTGGTTTGTCTTAAAGACTTAGAAACTCTGTAGGGGAGGAGAAGGGACAAGGCGGGTAATAAGGACCACAGGGAATGAAGAGGGAGAAAAAAGGGAGGAGATTATTAATAGAAAGAACTCCAGAGTGCTCCTCAGATACACAGCCTGGTTGTTCTGAAAGGGAACTAGGAAGAAAAGCACAGATTTTTTACCATCATCCTCTCTACTTAGGGTGTGTTTACCACCAGCCACTGGGAAGTCCCAGGTGGCTCAGTGGTGAAGAGCCCACGTGCCAATGCAGGAGACGCAAGAGACGCAGGTTGGATCCCTGGGTCAGGAATATCCCCTGGAGGAGGGCATGGTAATCCTCTCCAGTATTCTCGCCTGGAGAATCCCATGGACAGAAGAGCCTGGCAGGCTATAGTCCATGAGGTCGCAAAGAATTGGACACGACTTACAGACTAAGCACGCATGTATTGGGAAGCCACTGTCAGGTGAAGAACATACCAGCAAGTCCTTCCCGCCACTGCAGGACCGTAAGGGACAGTTACGTTATGGTTACTGCTAATACCAGGCCACCAGTTCTTAAGCTCCCTCTGTGTAACCGGCACTTGTTAGATTCTTTCTGTTCATGACTCCTATACCTCACAGATTGGGCAGAGTAGGGAACTGAAGCCTGTGCTTTCCCTGTTTGTGTGCTGTACAATTTGGGCTGTCACACACTTAACTAGATCTTTGAGACTGACACACAACTTGCTGTCCTCTGTGTACAAAACTGTGCTGCTCATCGAGGATCAGAGGAGCATATTCATTGACTTAATTTATTGTCTACTTTGGAAGAAAAGACACACATAAATTCAAGGCTAATTACCTCTACCTGTCAGAAGAGGGCCTGATTAACTGCCAAATTAATAGCAGAGATGTAGGATCTAGGAGACCTTATTAACTTTTATTTATTAAAGTTGTGATGGCTCAATGGGTACAGAATCCACTTGCGATACAGGAGAGATAAGGGTTCAATCCCTGGGTCGGGAAGATCCTCTGGAGGAGGAAATGGCAACCCACTCCAGTATTCTTGTTTGGGAAATCCCATGGGCAGAGGAGCCTGGGGGGCTACAGTCCATGGGGTCCCAAAGAGTTGGACACAGCTGAGCAACTGAGCATCCACATACATTAAAATTGCAGATCTCACCAAAAGATGGACAAAATACATTTTACACATTTGCAAATACATACGAGTAACCCAAAGCCCACTCTCAGCCTGTTGGTGGTGGTGGTTTAGTTGCTCAGTCGTGTCCCACTCTTGCAACCTCATGGATTGTGGCTCGCCAGGCTCTTCTCTCCCTGGGATTCTCCAGGCAAGAATACTGGAGTAGGTTGCCATGCCCTTCTCCAGGGCATCTTCCTAATAATAAGAATTCTGAATGTCTTCAGGTCAAATGTAACTCAATACTGTCTTGTACATTTAGTATTTCTTCAAATGGGATTATCTTTTTCTAGAAGCAATCACAAGGCCTAAGAAGATTTGCAGCAATGGAAACTATTTTTTCCTTCCCTATAATGAACAGATTAAAAGCTTAATCCCAAGGTTGGTCTCAGCATCCAAAGATAATTGTGGTATGAATCACTCCAAGTGGGCTTTTTCATATATACTCAAGAACAGCTAAGGCATGGGGTAGAGGGAGAACATAAAATTTTAAAACTCAACAAAAGAAATCTTTTTCAGCAAACTTTATATCCTGGAAAGTAGGCCCAAAGGGGTTCAGTTCAGTTCAGTTCAGTTCAGTCGCTCAGTCCGTGTCCGACTCTTTGCGACCCCATGAATCGCAGCACGCCAGGCCTCCCTGTTCATCACCATCTCCCAGAGTTCACTCAGACTCACGTCCATCGAGTCCGTGATGCCATCCAGCCATCTCATCCTTTGTCGTCCCCTTCTCCTCCTGCCCCCAATCCCTCCCAGCATCAGGGTCTTTTCCAGTGAGTCAACTCGTCTCATGAGGTGGCCAAAGTACTAGAGTTTCAGCTTTAGCATCATTCCTTCCAAAGAAATCCCAGGGTTGATCTCCTTCAGAATGGACTGGTTGGACCTCCTTGCAGTCCAAGGGACTCTCAAGAGTCTTCTCCAACACCACAGTTCAAAAGCATCAATTCTTCGGTGCTCAGCCTTCTTCACAGTCCAACTCTCACATCCATACATGACCACAGGAAAAACCATAGCCTTGACTAGACGGATCTTAGTCGGCAAAGTAATGTCTCTGCTTTTAAATATACTATCTAAGGGGTACTTTTTAATATCAGGCACCTAGGGGAATATGTACTGATTGTACTCCAGGTCACTCAAGACCAAGACGGCTCTTCAGAAATGAATCTTCTCCCATCTACAGACGTCTAGGATGCTGGCTTTGCAAAGATCATTATGAGTTTTTTGACCCATCAGTGCTGGGCTTAACTTTCTTTCTTAATTTTATTATTTATGGCTGCACTGGGTCTTCGCTGCTGCAAACAACTCTCTAGTTGCAGTGTTGTTCAGGCACCCAGTCGTGTCTGCCTCTGCGACCCCATGGACTGCAGCACGCCAGGCCTCCCTGTCCCCCACCATCTCCCAGGGTTTGCCCAAGTTCATGTTCATTGCATTGGTGATGCCATCCAGCCATCTCATTCTCTGACGCCCTCTTCTCCTTCTCCCCTCAATCTTTCCCGGCATCAAGGACTTTTCCATTGAGTCGTCTGTTCACATCAGATGACCAAAATACTGGAGCTTCAGCTTCAGCATCATTCCTTCCAGTGAATATTCAGGGTTGATCTCCCTTAAGATCGACTGGTTTGATCTCCTTGTTGTCCCAGGGACTTTCAGGAGTCTTCTCCAGCACCATAGTTCAACGGCATCAATTTTTTGGCATTCTGCCTTCTTTATGGTCCACCTCTCACAACCGTGGGTGACCACTGGGAAGACCATAGCCTTGACTATATGAACCTTTGTTCTCAGAGTAATGTCTCTGCTTTTTAACACACTGTCTAGGTTTGTCATCGCCTTCCTGCCAAGAAGCAGTCATCCTCTGATTTCATGGCTGCAGTCACCGTCTGCAGTGATTTTGGAGCCCAAGAAGAAGATATCTGTCACTATTTCCATCTTTTCCCCTTCTGTTTGCCATGCAGTAATGGGGGCAGACATCATGATCTTAGTTTTTTTATCATATAGTCTTAAGCCGGCTCATTCATCCTCCTCCTTCACCCTTATCAAGAGGCTCTTTCGTTCCTCTGCGCTTTCTGCCTTTAGAATGGTATCATCTGCATGTCTGAGGCTGTTGATCACTGCTAGTTGCAGTGAGCCGCGGCTCTTCTCTCGTTGTGTTGTAGGGGCTTCTCATTTCGGTGGCTTCTCTTGTTGCGGAGCATGGGCTCTAGGCATGCAGGCTCAGTGGTTGTGGCACACAGGCTTAGCTGCCCTACAGCATGTTCCATCTTCCTGGACAGGTATCGAACCTGTGTCCCCTGCACCGGCAGGCAGATTGTTAAACCACTGGACCACCAGGGAAGCCCCTAGGCTTAACTTTCATGTCAGCAAGAACTACTAAAGAAAAAAGTTATTCATGACACTAGTTAAAATAGTGAGGCAGACTTTATTCAGAAGGACTTTTGCTGTAGGTATAGGGACTGCTGCAGTGGGGTTTTGTGGGAGGGGAGAAAGATCAGGCTTAGCTCTGAATATGATAAGGAAAAGTGGAAGTTTATAGCCAAGCAGCAGAATGAAGTTCAGTGGATGGGAAATTACTAATAGGAAACATCAAGGGTAACGGGAGAGCCTGGCTAAGCCAGCCTAACAGGATTCTTGCTGAAGGCAGGCCAGGATGATCAGACATCACTTGGGAGTTGGTGGAGGATGATGGAAGGGCAGAGGGAGTCTGGCCAGACTGACTGCAGGATTCTTGGCGTGATTGGGTCATGCAGAGATAGACACAGAAGTCCATAAGTTGAGGCCTAGTTGGAAAGAGGATTCTGAGGCAGTTGGCTTCAGGTAGAGCTTGATGGCAGATCCGTCAGTAGCACCAGGACCCAATTTGTCTCTCAGCTTCCTGCCTTGATTCTTAGCAGACTCATCTAGCTGGTTCTGGGATGGCTGCTGCAACTCCTGAGATTTTTATTCCCACACAGCAGGGAAAAGAATCTGGGTTCTAGTGTTCCCTGCAGAAGTCCTGGGCTTTCCTCTGGTTAGTCTAGTTGAGATAATATGCTTGCCTCAACCATCTCTGTGGTCAGGGGATGGAATGGCTGGATTGGATTAAGCCAGACCTCAGACCTACGGTATGAGGGGTGAGGTCAAGTTCTTAAGACAGATTTAGAAGGTTTTGTTTTGGTTTTTAAAGGGAAGTCCAGAAGCAGTGACCAGAAAATGGGGAGGAATAGATAAGAGGGAAAAATCATAGGTAATAAGCCTATCTATACCTTCAGTGATTTGACTATCACAGCTGGGGTATTTTTATTGAAAAACCATCTATAAAGTAGCAAGAATCTTGCCTGCCTTTCCGTAATGGAGGCCTGAAAGTTGTGCCTGGAAGATCTGAATCAATGTCTGAAACATGACAGCTCAGATAAGAATTTACATGGCTGCCCCAGGATTCATTTTTTAAAAGGTCACAAAAGCATGGGAATAAATGTCAAGTTGGAATTATTTATTACTCTTGCACCTCGAAGTCATTTCTGGTGAGTTTACTTTCCCTAGTGAGGTAAACAGGGGAAAAGACTTATTTTTACACTAAAGGAAGAAACAATTGAAGAAATGGAGACCCCTCTATTCCTAGAAATTTCTGACACACAGGCTTTTGTATTAAACAAAGAGAGTGCAGAGCAAGATGCAAGAGGCAGGGAAAATGAACAAAGGGTAGAGGAGTAAAGCTGGGCAGCGATTCAAATAAAACTCAAAGATGTTAAAGGAGTCCACATTAAAATTTTTTGAACAGTGCTTGAATGAATCCAGAATGTCTGAAATTTGGTAGGTTTCAACAGGGTAGGCGGGGCAAGGTGAGGAGGGTAAAGGGTGAGGAGGTGGTGTGGAAGGGACCAGAAAGAGACCATCCAAGAGGGTGGCTGTGAAGAGAGAAAGAAGGGGGAGGAGGAGGAGGAGGAAGAAGAAGAGAAACTTGGAGGATCAGACGCCGTAACATGAAAGGCGCACGGATGGCAGGAAAGGCAGGGGGACCAGGCGGAGAGAACTAGAGAAACAGTTTGCCTATGAGAGTCTCCCTGAGGTCAGGGAAGCCTGTTTTCTTTATCCTGGTCCACCCCTGTCCTGATGCAGGGCCTGGCTGTTAGAGCAAACATCAAGGCAGGGGAGACTCCCAGAGAAGCATGCAGGGAAGCTGGAGGGGAAAACACGGGGGTGGGAGATGGTTCCAGTTGAAGGTCGAATGCCGGCCATTAAAGGATACACGAGTTAATAAGTCGGAAGAAAAGTAGCATTCGGAAGAAAAGTAACATTTAATCTCAACTGCAAGATATTTAATCACACTGTGAAGTCTCTTTTGCCATATACAATAATATTCACGGGTTTTAAGGATTAGGACCTAGATATCTTTGGGGACCACTATTCAGCCTACCACACAAGCTAATAGAAAAAGCAAAAGGAACATAGAAAACTCTTGTAGAGAAAGACCTGTGGAAACACTGTTCCTAGAGATCATCACAGGAAATAAATAGTATGAGACATATTCTTCTAGATTTCTTTCCATGCATATACTGACACATGTATTTCCTTTATTCCCTTTCCTTTTTGCAGAATTGAAAGTGGGATAACTTTTTACACAGCCCAGCAGCTTGTGTGTTTCATTTAATAATGGATCTTTGTAGCAAGCTCTTTAAGAGTGGAAGAAATTTACTTTCATGCTACTGTCTTGTTTGATGTAAAAATAGCAATTTTCCAGTAAAGCAAGTGAAATGTTAGAAACATTCTATTTGAAATAACCTCCTAGAAATGTCAGCATTTACTTTAATTCATAGGAGGAAAGAGATATTTTGAATCAAAATAAAGGTGAGGCCACTTGGAATTTAGTGTTCTGGGTAAATTAGGGAAAGGGCATGCGAGTTATATGTGCATACAGCATGATACCCTTGAAGGGTATGTTACTCTGTGTGGTATGTTAATGTGAGGGTCAGTGCTTCTGATGTTCTGCCATCAGCAGCCTGTGTGATCTTAAGCTGTATCCAGTCTCTGGACCTCAGTGCATCTTTATCTTTGAAATGAGAGGTTGGCCTGGAAGTTGTCTTAGCTAATGATCCTTCATTCTGCACTTTGGGAAGGGCATTATTTTAGCAGGTGTTAGAGACCCAATTTTGAATACCAGAACTTTTACACTGAACCGTCTGTATACGTGATTCTACATCAGTGGATTCAACCAACCACAGATGAGAAATATCCCCGCCTCCCAATTCCAGAAAGTTCCGGAAAGCACACTGGCACCAATTTACATAGCATTTACATTGTTATTGTTGTTCAGTTGCTCAGTTGTGTCCAACTTTTTGCGGCCCCATGGACTGCAGCACACCAGGCTTCCCTGTCCTTCATCATCTCCTGGAGCTTGCTCAAACTCATGTCCATCGAGTTGGTGATGCCATCCAACCATCTCATCCTCTGTTGTCCCCTTCTCCTCCTGTCTTCAATCTTTCCCAGCATCAGGGTCTTTTCTAATGAGTCAGCTCTTCTCATCAGGTGGCCAAACTATTGGAGCCTCACCTTCAGCTTCAGTCCTTCCAATGAATATTCAGGACTGATTTCCTTTAGGATTGACTGGTTTGATCCCCTTGCAGGGTAAGGGACTCTCAAGAGTCTTCCCCAACACCACAGTTCAAAAGCATAGATCCTCTGGCGTTCAGCTTTCTTTGTGGTCCAACTCTTACATCCATACATGACTATTGGAAAAACCATAGCTTTGACTAGACAGACCTTTGTTGGCAAAGTAATGTCTCTGCTTTTTAATATGCTGTCTAGGTTGGTCATAGATTTTCTTCCAAGGAGCAAGTATCTTTTAATTTCATGGCTTCAGTCACCATCTGCAGTGATTTTGGAGCCCAAGAAAAGAAAGTCTGTCACTGTTTCCATTGTTTCCCCATCTATTTGCCATGAAATGATGGGACCGGATGCCATGATCTTAGTTTCTTGAATGTTGAGTCTTAAGCTAGCTTTTTCACTCTTCTCTTCACTTTCATCAAGAGGCTCTGTAGTTCCTCTTCACTTTCTTCCATAAGGGTCGTTTCATCTGCATATCTGAAGTTATTGATATTTCTCCTGGCAATCTTGATTCCAGCTTGTGCTTCATCCAGCCTGCCATTTCGCATGATATACTCTGCATATAAATTAAATAAGCAGGATGACAATATACAGCCTTGACTTACTCCTTTCCCAGTTCTGAACCAGTCCATGGTTCCATGTCTGGTTCTAACTGTTGCTTCTTGACCTGCATACAAGTTTCTCGGGAGGCAGGTCAGGTGGTTTGGTATTCCCATCTCTTGAAGAATTTCCCACAGTTTGATATTTACATAGTATTTTCACTGTATAAGGTATTAACAGATAATCTAGAGATGATTTTAAAGTGTACAAGAGGATGTGCATAGGTTATATGCAAATATCATACCATTTTAATGAGAGACTTGAACATCCTTGGATTTTTATATTCTCAAAGGATCCTGGGATACCTTGGGGTGACTGTACTGACTTGCTTACTGTGATCTTGAGCTAAACAGCTCCATTGGGCCTCAGTTTTATTCTTCAGTCCTCCGTTGTCCCCTTCTTCTCCTGCCTTCTATCTTTCCCAGCATCAGGGTCTTATCCAATGAGGCGGCTCTTTGTATCAGGTGGCCTAAGTATTGGAGCTTCAGCTTCAGGATCATTCCTTCCAATGAATATTCAGGGCTGATTTCCTTTAGGATTGACTGGCTTGATCTTGCAGCTTGGTAAAATGAGCCTGCTGGACTAGAGTGTTCTCAAGATTGTTTCTAACTCTCACATTCTAAGACAGTGAGTCTCAAACTTAAGTGTGCCTAAGAATTCCCTAGAGATTTGTTAAAATGCAGAGTCCAATTCAGCAGGTCTGGGATAGGGGCTGAGATTCCACATTCCTAGCAAGTGAAGTTGATGCTGGTTTGAAGTGTACACTTAATGACAAAATATTTGGATTTTGAACTGTCAGGAAACTGTTATTAAAGACTTGGAATTTGGCAAGAGACTAGCGTCTGGGTGGTTTGCTGGTCTGGGGACTATCTGGTGCATATTTGCACACAGTGTCTTCTACTGACGATACATAAACTCTTTTAGGAAAGTGGGTGGTCAGGTATCATGCTTTCCTGACACCCAGCCCAAGTGTCAAGTGAGGAAAACACTTTATTTCCAGCTTTAGCCAGGTAATTCCCCTCCCAGAGCTAGACCACGGATGTGGTGGAAGATGTCTTAACCACCACGTGGTCCATTAAGGATCAAGAAGTTGAGAAAGGAGGAGGATGGACTTCGAACTGTGGCCTCAGGTTTCCTCCAGTGGTCTTTACACCACGTGCCGCCTAGGAGCACTAAACTGATGGCTTTCACACGTCTGCTGCAATTAAGAATCTGATTCTTGTGCGTTCAGAGTTTCGCAGTCACCAGACTCTGGGTGGAGTGCTGGGTCCAAAGGCGGGGCTTGGAGCCAGGAGGCGGTGCCAGTGACCGAAGAGCGGAACCCGGGACTGTAGTGCGGCGACCCCGGCCTCAAGGAATGCCGGGAGTCGGGACCAGGCAGCGCTCCGCCTCCTTCGGCTCTGCGACCGCCTGTCTGTGTCTGTGGCGGCCACTATCGATAAAGTTGTTGTTCTGCCAACATGGCGGCGCCCATGGTGACTGTCCGGGCCGTGTTCACCTAAGGTGGGAACCGAGGAGTAAGGAGCCGCAGGCCAGAGCCTGTGAGCAGGTAAACCCCTGACCCGGGCTCAGCGGGACTCGAGACGCGACCTGATCTCCTCTCTCCCCAGATCGATAGATTTCGACTTGCCGGGAGCCAAAAGGGAAAGTGAGGTCTGGGTTCGGTGATCTCGGAGCTGTGCAGTTTCCTAATTGGAAAAGTCTCTGAGATCCAGATCTTAAGACTCTTTGAGCCACCGACTCCGTTGATAGCTCTGGTCCCTTTCCCAGAAAAACGTATATGTACTCAGTTTTGTACTCAAGTCCCTCTCTCCACTCTTCCATTACCCCAGTTGGTCCCTGAATCTTTGCCCACATCATCGCGTGACCCACAGATGATTGTGACAGCATGTTAGGGCTCGATGGTCCTCAGAGATCATCTGGATTTACCCCTTCATTTTAAGGAGAAGCTGGTGTTCTGGACAGGAAATAATTTCTCCAAAGTCACATAGAGATTTAGTTGTTTTGTTTGCACATAACTTGGCTCCTTGTTAATTTCCCAGGTACATTTTTGCACACTTTCTTTTGGGTGCACGCTGTGTCCTGTGCTTTCCCCACATACTCTGTTTCTTTGCCTATCTTTTCCTACTCTTCTCCTAGGTTTCTCTATCCCTATATGATTGTCGTTTTGGGTCCAGTTCTCAGGCCTCTCCTATGGTCACATGCTGGTACTCCCACCATTCTCAAAAAACTTAAACCCTAAGTGAAGTTGAGGTCAGAGCTGATTCTTAAAGAGGAATGGAATAATGGGGATTGATGCTTTGGAAGGATGTAGTAGAAGAGACAAGGTTCCAAACATCTAGGCAAGGAGCTGGATGTGATAGAGCTAAGGAAGAAGAGGGCCAAGTTGATCATAACACAATACACGAGTCACACCTTTCATATTCAATGTAGGGGCATGGTGCTCGAATAAAATGACTGCTCTTTATCAGCAAGAGGCAGTGTCCATCAGGGCTTTGGTGGTGGAGTGGCCCATAGCAGGGCCTGGAAAGTAAAAGAAGGGAACTGAACTGAACTCCAGGGCTGCAGTAAATCTTAACCCTGAGTGCACTGTGTGCTGAGTCTGCCTGAGTTTTGGGGTTCCCCTAACATTAAGGGTGTGGACTTTTCTTAAAGGATCTTGACACATATATTACATTGCTCCCCAGGGAGGTGGAATCAATTTACATTCCTCCAGCAGTGTATAAAAGTGCACATTTTTTTTTCATAACAAATTTTTGCCAATGTGATAAGCAACATGTTTCCTTGTTATTCTAATGTGCATTTCTTTGTTTAGTTATAAAGTCATTCTTTTTTCTTATATTTGTAAGTCATTTGTATATCCTCTTTCCTCCTTAGCTAACTTTTAATATTAGGTTTTTGATGTTTCTCTTTTTATATGTGAATTCTTTATAGGGAAGGGTAATATTTTTTTGTAGTTTTAGCAGTTTTCTTTCAGTTTATTGTTTGCTTCCAATTTTGTTCATGGCCTTTTGTTTGTTTGTTTGTTTGACTGCACTATTTGGCATGTGTGATATTCTAACCAGAGATCAAACCTGTGCCCCCTGCATTGGAATTGTGAAGTCTGAATAGCGACCTCCAGGGGAGTTCCCAGGTTCATGGTGTTTTTGATATGCAAGTTTTTTACATTTTTTAGAGAGTTTTATTAATATTTTTCCTTTTGAATTCTTTGATTGCTTTTATGCTAGGATGGAATGTCCTGCACCTTGTACAGAATTAGCACATACTCTATTTTTTCTTGTTCTATGGTATTTTTAAAAATTCTTTAATCTATGTGGCATTTACTCTGGACTTCCCAGGTAGCTCAGTGGTAAAGAATCCAGCTGCCACTGCAGGAGACACAGGAAACCTGTGTTTGATCCTTGGATTGGGAAGGTTCCCTGGAGAAGGAAATGGCAACCCACTCCAGTATTCTTGCCTGGAAAATCCCGTGGACAAAGGGGCCTGGCAGGCTGCAGTTCATGGGGTTGCAAAGAGTCTGACACAACTGAGCACACACGAGTGGAGTTAACCAGCATCAAAACAAAGAGCTTGTAAGACTGTGGTTCAGGTCAGCTTTGTATTTTTATAATTCCATCCTCTTCCATTCTTTCTGTGTCTCCTTATGTGTTCTTAAGGAATGCAGTCTAAGAGAGAAATTGCAGGTATCTCTGTGCCCTCTGCTAAATTAACATTCCTTAGCTTGCAAAGATATAAAAACACTGACTTAACTAGAGAACCATAACGTCCATGACTCTATGATGGTTCTAATTATGTAGAAGTCAAACTCCTCAAAATAAATGTAATTGCCTTAATTGTACAAAATGTCTGTATGTATTAGGTTGGTCATATGAAATTGCTGATAGTCAACTAATTGTATAGTTTACCCTGGTATCAATAGTCGAATCTACACACTTTAAAATAGCCAAGCCCATTAGATAGGAAAGTGAAAGTGAAAGAAAGTGAAGTCACTCAGTCATGTCCGACTCTTTGTGGCCCAGTGGACGGTAGCCCACCAGGCTCCGCCATCCATGGGATTCTCCAGGCAAGAATATTGGAGTGGGTTGCCATTTCCTTCTCCTGGGGATCTTCCCCAGCCAGGGATCGAACCCAGATCTCCCACATTGCAGGCAGGTGCTTTAACTTCTGAGCTACCAGGGAAGCCCTGGTGGATAGGAAGGGAGGTGTTTTGCTTGTTTGTTTTATTTGGTCTGTTTCTGATTCCACCCACAAAGAAGCAAGAGGGGTTGAGTACAGTGAGAATTGGTATGTCAAGAACTTTTGCAGACCCACTTGTAAAATGTCAACACTTGTGATGCCATTTTATATGTGTGAAACTCGCTTATGTAAGTCTATAGTGAACCGTCTTGGCATCATTTATGACCTGGAACCTTTGCTAAATAGACTAGACCTCAGTGGATGTGGACAAAATTTTCAGAGGATCAAGAATTAAAGCCAGCTTCAGTTCAGTTCAGTTCAGTTCAGTTGTTCAGTCGTGTCCGACTCTCTGCGACCCCATGAATCACAGCACGCCAGGCCTCCCTGTCCATCACCAATTCCCGGAGTTCACTCAAACTCATGTCCATCGAGTCGATGATGCCATCCAGCCATCTCATCCTCTGTCGTCCCCTTCTTCTTCTGCCCCCAATCCCTCCCAGCAGCAGAGTCTTTTGCAGTGAGTCAACTCTTCGCATGAGGTGGCCAAAGTTACTGGAGTTTCAGCTTTAGCATCATTCCTTCCAAAGAACACCCAGGACTGATCTCCTTTAGAATGGACTGGTTGGATCTCCTTGCAGTCCAAGGGACTCTCAAGAGTCTTCTCCAACACAACAGTTCAAAAGCATCAGTTCTTCGGCACTCAGCTTTCTTCACAGTCCAACTCTCACATCCATACATGACTACTGAAAAAACCATAGCCTTGACTAGATGGACCTTTGTTGGCAAAGTAATGTCTCTGCTCCAGCTTAAGAGTGCCAGTTTTTTCCTTCATTTTCTCTCTGGTTTTGAGAGATCTGTTTTCATTTGTTTCTGCACTGTAGCAAATGCTGTTATGTAGGAAGGCAGAAAGTTTAGGCTGTTTAGTCATACTTCTTAAATATTTGATGAACTGTCACCTCAGGCTTTAACATAATGATAAATCATGAAGCTTCTTCCATGAGGTCATTTCTGGAATTCACTGTTGGAGGAAACCAATGCAGCATTTAAGCTGAATTTTGAATCGCAGCTGGATGTCTTGGTGAGCCCTGTGGATTGTTTTCCAAAAACCATAGTACTCATCACTGTTACACATGCTGTATATTTATTTGTCCTTTCTTTCTCTTTTTGGCGGATGGGGGAGGGTGGGGTGGGTATATTTGCTGTACAGTGTTGTGTTAGTTTCTGCTGTACAGCAGTGAATCAGCCTCATGGATTTGCTTCTCATTTAAGTTACTACAGAGCATCATTGAGCAGAGTTTCCCGTGCTATAGTCTGTTGTGATTAGTTATCTGTTTTATACATAGTAGTGTACATGTCAATCCCAATGCCCCACTTCACACTACCCTGCCCCTCTCACCATTTGTTCGTTTCTTACCTGTTTTTCTCTGCTAGTGTATAAGTGCCATGTAAGAAGGGACTCTATTTTTGTTCAGTGCTGTATCCCCAGTGCCTGGAATAGTATGTGGACCTCAATAAATATGTGGTAAATGAATGAAGTAAGTGAATAAGAGTCTTCTAAATAATGGTTATTTCCTGGCTCAGCCTACTGAGTATATTTAACTTGTAGTGTGTATGAAGGATGCTGATCATAGCTTAGAGTCTCCGGTCTTCCTGGGAGGCCTGTGTTCAAGAGCTCTTCTGATATTTGAGCCTAAGGCCAAGCCCAGATGTGCTTAGAGCTCTTTGGAAGCCTGGATGATGGGATGTGAAGCCTGCTAGACAGACCCTAGACTGGCCTAAAGGTAAGGGAGAGGCCTCCGCTGCTCCCCATGCAAGCTGTGAGGTTGTGGCTGGTGCTGGCCCAGGTGGTGGTCTCCTTTTGTTCCTATGGGGCTTTTGTATCTTTGCTGTTTGGGAGCATAGAACATCTTTAATATTTTCCATTAAAAAAGTTTGTGTTTTTCTTGACTGCACTTCTAAAATATTCTTTTCAGGGAAAGAAATCATCAAAATAAGAGGAAAGCCTGTGAATGCTGGCTGTGCTGAATGGAAGGAGGAGCTCCGGGAGGTTCTGGGTGGCTCACGTGTGTATTTTCCCTTCTCTCTTTCAGGCCCTTTCCGCCTTTTGAAGAATGGCTCCTTCTTGGCAGAGACTGGGTTTATATGCCTGTCTTCTGAAAAGGCAGCTAAACGATGGGCCAGATGTCATTAAGTGGGGAAGGAGAGTGATTCCAGGATGGCCCCGAGGGATTTACAGTGCCACGGGAGAGTGGACCAAGGAGTATACATTGCAGACAAGAAAAGATGTGGAGGAATGGTGGCATCAGCGAATAAAGGACCAGGCCTTCAAGGTTTCAGAAGCAGATGTGAGTATCCTACGAGACACTGGAAGGGTTGAGAAGAGGGGTGAAGGGCGTGGACTGGGGTCAGATTGCCTGGATTCAAATAAGTTATTGAGTATGTGACCTTGAGCCAAAGAACCAAATCTCTCTAGGCGTCAAAATTTTTTTTTTAATTGAAAATAAGCAGTGATAATAGTAGTGCCCACCTGCTTCCCAGGATGCTGGTGATGGGTCACTGGGATGAGACCAGGATGGTGCTTGGAGGAGTCTCAGTGAGGTGCACGTTCATGTAAGGGGCATACGGATGGTGCCACACTGGGCATTCTAGAGCTGCATTTACTGGGGGAGCTCACCCAGACAGGAGCTATAGCAGATGTCAACTTCTCTGTGGTCCTCTGCCCGGTGGGGCGACATGCAGGGATCTGGCAGAGTCAGATAGGAGACTCCAGGAGGGGCATGTGGGCCTCTCAGCTGTGGACTTTTAAGTGGCATGTTCTGAGAAGTCTCTCTTGGCTCTAGAATGATCTTGGCCTCCAACCCTGCTCTGCCATCTTGGTTTGGGAGGTCCCAGCCCTTCCCTGGTGTAATCTGGAGCTGGGGTCCAACCTCATGGTCACAGGTATATAAGTTAGTGGACTCTTGGCTTCTAGTCTGTCTGCACCAGCTCAGCGCTCTACCTGAATTAATTGTCTTAAAGCACTTGGCTGTAACCAGTTTCCATGGCATACTCTGCGAGAAGTCAGCTCCTTCTCTGGGAGGCCGGCCTGGTGGGAATCAATCTTAGATGTGTTAACCCTTACCTCTCAGTATTGGTCACAATATGGAAGCTGTGGTTTGTTACATGAAATGTTGAATTTGATTAGAGTACACCACTACTAAGTACAGTTTTACTCTTAAAATTCTGACCATTCTTTCATAATAGTTACCAGTCAAATAATATAAACTTTATGTTCGATTGGGGCTTCCCTGGTAGCTCAGACGGTAAAGTGTCTGCCTACAGTGCGGGAGATCCAGGTTTGATCCCTGGGTCGGGAAGATCCCGTGGAGAAGGAAATGGCAACCTACTCCAGTACTCTTGGCTGGAAAACCCCATGGACCACTATGTTCAATTAAAGAGATTAAGGACAAAGGCAAGCAGTTGAGTAAATATGTATTTGCCCAAGACCACAGTGTGCTAGAATCACCTTTCCTGATTCTCCTCTCTTATCAGACTCATTCTTTCTATGAGATTGATCATTATGAAAAATGGGGGGTGGGTAGCTGTTTGTGTTAAACTGAAGGATGGTTTTTTGCATTAGTTATGAAGAAAATCTGGTATTGAAAGAGATGTAAGTAATATGTGAAATGATAAAAAGGAAGGTTTAAATGAAATGCATAATTATACAATGAAAGTTTAACTTTTACCTCATTAGGAAATGAAAATTCTTCATGGCAACATGACCAGACTAATGTAGCTAAATTTATTTTGGAAGCAGACCTTAGGGAGAAGTTTAATTCTGAAGGAGGAACATAAAATTAGCTTCTTTTTCTTTTTTCTTTTGGTTTAGATTCAGTGGCCTCCAAACATTTTGAAGTTGTAGCTTTTTGTTCTTGTGACATTGCATTCTTAAGTGTATGGTTTTCTAAAAAATTAAATGGATCAAAATAAACTGTGTTTGACTAATTGGGTAAATAGCCTTAGGAGCATTTTGGGTGATCCCTCGGTGGCATTCCGTCAGGGTTTGAATTGGAAAAGGGTAAAGCAGAGAGAATGCTAGATAAGGAGTCTGGAGCCTGGGCAGTAATGCTGGCTCTGCTCCCAAATTCACTGTGCTCTCAGCAGCATTTAACCTCTGTGATCCTCAGATTCTTTGCATTGTTTATCCCACAGAATTGTTTTGAAAATCAAAAGAGAAAATAAGATTACATGCATTTTACAAACTGCAGTGTTATATAAATGAAAGATGCATGCTAAGTCACTTCAGTCTTGTCAGACTCTTGGCAACCCTGTGGACCGTATCCTGCCAGGCTCTCCTGTCCATGGAATTCTCCAGGCAAGAATCCTGGAGTGGGTTGCCATCCCCTCCTCCAGGGCATCTTCCCAACCCAGGGATCAAACCCACACCTCTTATGTCTCCTGCATTGGCAGATGAGTTCTTTACCACTAGCACCCCCTGGGAAGCCCCATGAATGAAAGATAGAAGAAGATAAAAATGTGTGGTGTATCTTTGACAGGAATTGAGACCATGACTAGATGCTGGTAGATTTTAAAGCATGTCTATAATCAGCCTCACTCTGGTAGTAGCTACATTTGAAATCCACTGGAAATGAGTCTCTAGAAGTTGAATATTTTACCATCATCATCATAGTCATCGTTATAAAAAGAACTTTCATTTAATGAGCATTTTAGTTTGTTAGGCACCATCTTTCCTTTCCTTCTCTCATTTAAATTCTGAAACAGCTCTGAAGGTGCATAGTCGTATCCTCATGTTGGAGTAAGAAAACTGGGAGGGAAGTTTGGTCAGTTGTTGAGATGCATAACTCACTTGTTTTTCAGTCGCTAAGTCATGTCTCACTGTTGGTGACCGCATGGACTGCAGCACGCCAGCCTCCCCTGTCCTTCACTATCTCTTGGAATGTACTCCAGCTCATGTCCATTGAGTCAGTGATGCCATCCAACCATCTCACCCTCTGTCCTCAGTCTCAGTTGTGGCACAACCCAGATCCAGATACATTTGAGTCCTAAGCTCATGCTTTCACCAGAAACCTTTTGTCTCACCTTTGATTTACAGATTGTGAACTGAGCCCGGAAAAACAAAGGAATTTGCCTGAGGTTTCACAGCTAGTGGCAGAGCTTGGACCAGATCCCAGGCTGCAAGCTTCCACTGAGTGGTCCACTTCCCTCCATTCGCTAGTCTCAGCCAGAGTTTCAGAGCATGATCCAGAAAGAGGCAGAAGTTATCTTTCTTCTGATGTCAGAGCTGACAAAAATAATAGGACCCACTTATATATAAACCATCTATTTTCCATCACTTCCAATCTTAATTTCTATTAAAGGCTTAAATTCTTACACTTTTATATAATTATGAAAATGTCCCTTTCAATCAGATTCCTGCTCAATTATAAACTCCCAAAATTCCTTCCTTCTACCCTCAGAGAACAGAATTCATTTCATTGTCACAGAGGAAAATGACTTAGTTCACACAGAGAAACAGAAGGCAGGGACAGGCAGTGAGCCGAACACCTTTTCTGCAATAAACAAAAATATCCATGAATAGTAAAAACTTTTGCTAGCAGTACTTTTCTGTATCTTCTGTGGACTCAATACTCCGAAATCACTGCAGATGGTGACTGAAGCCATGAAATTAAAAGACGCTTGCTCCTTAGAAGAAAAGCTGGGACCAACCTAGACAGCATATTAAAAAGCAGAGACATTACTTTGCTGACAAAGGTCCATCTAGTCAGAGCTATGGTTTTTCCAGTAGTCATGTATGGATGTGAGAGTTGGACTATAAAGAAAGCTGAGTGCTGAAGAATTGATGCTTTTGAACTGTGGTGTTGGAGAAGACTCTTGAGAGTCCCTTGGACTGCAAGGAGATCTAACCAGTCCATCCTAAAGGAAACCAGTCCTGAAGTTTGGAAGGACTGATGCTGAAGGTGAGGCTCCAATACTTTGGCCACTTGATGTGAAGAGCTGACTTATTGGAAAAGACCCTGATGCTGCGGAAGATTGAAGGCGGGAGGAGAAGGGGATGACAGAGGATGAGATGGCTGGATGGCATCACCAACTCGATGGACGTGAGTTTGAGTAAACTCCGGGAGTTGGTGATGGACATGGAAGCCTGGTGTGCTGCAGTCCATGGGGTCGCAAAGAGTCGGACACGACTGAGCGACTGAACTGAACTGAACTAGCTCATATGTAATGAATTCCTCAGTTTTGCCGTAAGTTTCATCTTTGTTGGAGAGACATACAAAAAAAAATATTAATGAAGAAGCTAGATATAGAAAATGTTTGGGGTAAGATTGTTAAATAAACATAATTGTAAAAATATACATCATAATAAAAACAAGGTGATTTTAATAAAAAATGCATTTAATGTAACAACTTTAAAATGAAAAACTAGAAATTGTGTATATCAAATATTTTATTGTTTTTTCAGGTCCCAAAGAACTCTGTAACAACTGTTTTCTTATGTTCCTAAAAATTCCCCAAAGAGAAGCAGTAGGCCTAATCTATGTCAACGAGTAAGGTGGAATCGAGTGGACAGTCTGCTTATTTCTCATTCTGTACCAGGTATCAGAATGAGGTCTTGCACTTCCTTTGAGGGAGTTGTTTACAAGCTGAGAGGATCGCCTATCACTTGCCTTCTTAAAGAAGAAAGTCCTGAATCCCCAGTGACTCCTGAATCTCAAGTTGTCTCTCTCGCTTCTGAGATTTTCCTGAGTGATGGTTCCACAGTTTCCAATTAAAGTGCATGATCAATGTGGGGCTTTCCATCCATTTCTAGAAATCAATAGGAGCTGTCACTTTAGTATTAAAGTTTATTATGCAGGTTTCCAAGTTTATTATGCAAACTCGTTATTCATTCACTTTTCCCTTCCCTTCATTCAGGCCACTTGACTTGCCACACAGTCGATCATTTCTAGAGAAAGCAGAGTATAGAGAAAAGTGCCACTCTGGTCTGTCTTGCCACACGACAGATTTGTCCACTTTCTTTGCTGAGGGAAGTTTAAAGCAAGGGGTCAAGTGAGATTTGGAAAGAATTAGATTTCTGGTTTCTTCTGCTCCCCTGATTACAGTTGGATGTCAATTATCAGTCATGCAAATAAATACTTAGCACAAAGCACTCCCCCCCACCCCCGCAATACCCACTCACACACAAAAGAATGGTCATGAATATTCTGTTTTGCATTTGTTTTCATTAATTTTGGAGAGGCAAAGCCTTGAAGAACTCTTGCAGAGCTCTCAGAAGGCAATAAGAACAGAAAGAGAAAACAGGAGAAAAAAAAGTAGTGATAACATCAGCGGATCCAGACACTTAGCCAACTAAACAGAAGCGCCTACCTGTTCTCTTCTTTCTTCAGAGGCATCCCTTCTCCCCCGTGCGAGGATTTAAGGCTGGGTGTGGGGGACGCTCCTGCCACCTGGACAGGGTAGTGAAGTGTGCCGGGAAGACTGCCCGTTAGTAATCAGTGATCTCCAAAGGCCTGTTCTCAGGCTTCAGAGCACAAAGGCTGACAGTCATTTACCCAACAGTTTGTTAAACTAGGGGGTCAGCCAGGAAGGTGGGGATTGGCGTGGGGTTAGATGGGTAAAACATGATCCTTGCCCTTGAACAACACTTCCTTAAGGTCCCCAATAAGGAATCAATTAAATGACTACCTCCTTTCCAGCCTTCTTCCCTCGTGTGTACAAACTTGTGTCAACATTCACCATTATAAGAACTAAGGTCCCAGGGGCTGGCGTTCCAGTGAGGACGTCCTGCCCTGGGTCCGTGGTGTTCCAGTGCGTGAACCCTTTTCCTGTTCCTGGTGATGAAGCTGTGCGCCTTTGGATGCTGGAGAGTTATGTAACCCTGGCCTGAGGCTGCCTGTAGATCACTCGTTGGGAAACAGCAACCTGGCTAAGATTGTCTCATTGCCTTCCCATTTGAGCTTTTTCTGTTGAAAGAGAAGCTCCCAGTACAGCAGAGAGACCTGGGACCTGAACCCGCACCTGGGGACCCTGCTCAGCCCAAGTCTGCGTGCAGCCCCCTGGGATTCAGGGGGGGGCTCCATTTTAGACTTGCCACGTCTCTGATTCACTATTGTCTCCGTGAATTTTATGGACACATACGTCAGAGCTTCGTTTGGAAGAACATACAGTTCTTTAAGTCCTAGATAGCTGTTCTAAAAGAGAAAAAGGCAGGTTTAAAAATAAGTAGGGGTAATTAGCACTATGAGGTTGTTTGGCATTATTTTGGACATTCTTTAGGATAACCCAGGGCTTTGAATTTTGGTATTTGGCATTTTTGTCCATTTACCTTATGGGAATGTTTTTTTTTTCTTTTTCTTTTTTTTAAAAGAAAGCTTTTGAAAATGTTAAATTATTACCTTGAGTAAAATGCCAAAATATCATATGCGAACCTAGTTCCCTGTGAATGATTAATAAATACTCGCTGTATTTTTCTGTCATCCTTTCCTAGAAATCAAAGCCCAAGTTTTACGTGCTTTCCATGTTCCCTTATCCCTCTGGCAAGCTGCACATGGGCCACGTGCGCGTGTACACCATCAGCGACACCATTGCACGCTTCCAGAAGATGAGAGGGATGCAGGTAAGGCCCGGTGCCTGCTGAGGTGGCACTTCCCTGTCCCACTCGGGACGGTAAGAATGTAGGACAAAGGAGACACCCAGTCTCAGTTAAGATTAGGGCAGCTTTGAGAAGCTTAGGGTTTCCTCTGATGCATTGGAGGACGTAATAAAGCATCAAGATTAATTGAGGGGCAGCCGTGTATTGGGTATTGTGCTGGAGAGGGAGGTGAGGTGCTGATGCAGTGGAAGGGTTTATGCCCGTGGGTACCATGTTGATACCACCTCAGGGGGAGTTCACGACGTGGTGGGGCTGATATCGCTCAACAGACAGGCACTGGAGAGGGAAATGAGCCCAATAGAACAAAAGAGGAGCAAATGCTGTGAGTAGGAGGCAGAGCCACAAAGAGATTTTTCTCCTTGTATTTTGTATATTCTCTGTCTTCTCTAAGGAGCACATATTTATCTTATAATGGAAAAAGTCAAATTTTCATAACACAAAAATCTGGGGGGAAGTAACAGCCCCGCAGGAGCTGGGAAAGACTCCCTCACAGGGGACCATCTGACGCTGGTGTTGATGGACAAGGTGAACTACCGGGAGAGGAAGAGAAGGACACTTCCATGGCTGGTGTGGGTCAGACCCGTTTCACTGCCAGCTACCCAGAGCCTGCACTTAACTCCTCGACAACATATCATCGGCAAGACAAGGTTTCAGTGATCGTAGTAGCTTCTTGAACAACTTCTAGAGAGGGGCAGCATCAAAGAGGGGCGGAAAGCGTGGACCCAGCAACCAAATGGCCAGCACTCAGGTTCTAGCTCTTAACACTTAGTAAGTAGCCAACCTTTGACTCATTACTGATTAACCTCTCTAAACTACGACCTAGTTTTCTCTCATCCATTAAAAGGGGGTAAAATAGTACTTGCCCATTGGCCTTTCCCAAGGATTGAAAGATGATGACTGTGAAGCGCTTAGCGCGTAGCTGGCGCGTAAGCACAGAACCAGTAATTACTGTCGTTGTCAGCAGAGGGCTGGAGCCTGCCGCACCCGGTCCTGAGACCCATGCACACCTCTGCCCAGCTTTGTGTTAATTATTTGTCACCTTAGTAGCTCGGATTCCACCCAGGATGGGAGTATTTACATCATGGAAATCAGCAGAGCCTGCAAATCAGGGCTTTTTCTGCTAGAGTCCATTGTTAAACATTTACCTGCACTCCCCCTGGCTGTTGCTGTTATTAACCTCTCAGGGTATGTATAAAGGGTATCTGCTGCCTCCCAGTTCTTTCTGAAGATTTTCTTTTAAAGTGTTAAGTGCATCCATTGTCATAATTTGTTTGAAAATTTGTGCCTAGCTGACTCTGGCAGCAAGAAGTATTCCTAAAAAGGAAGTCAAGGTACTGAGTCTCTCTGTCCCTCGAAGAATTAACGACTTTTACTGTCAGATTCAGAGATTTGCCTTCTACGAGGGCCGTCTCCCTGGGCTCTGCCAGGTGTTATTTTTCCCCGATATTGCTTTCCGTCACTTCTGCAGTGTTTATTGGAAAGAAGTGGTGCAGAATAAATTGGCTCTTGTCAGGAAGAATATCTAACTGCTACTTCAACTAGATTTAATCTTGTTTTTTTTTTTTTTTTTTTAACTTGAGCCAACTTATTTTGAACAGTTAGTGAGTACAGACAGTTGCTACAGATTAAACTTTTATAGCAAAACTGTGTGTTTATGGTACATTAGCAGATAGATGGTTGAGGGGGTATAGGTGGAACTCTGATTCTCTTGGATGAACGAGACATTAAGACAAAGCTCCAGGCAGAACCCCAGGCCCAGACTTACTGGGACCCTTACAGACAGTTCAAGCCCGAAAGACAAAATGGAGTCCCTTACCAGTAACTGAAACCCAAGGTCAGGCTGGACTCATGGATCGGGCAGCCCAGGTTTGACCCTTGTTACACCTAGTTCGCGCTGAGTGACCTTGCACGAGACATTGAATCCGTTAAAATAGGGATAATATTTATTCTTCCCTTCTGGGTTGTTGTTCAGGATAAATGAGACAGTACCTTTGTCTGGCCAATAAAGAGTGGAAGTCTCCAAATCACTGCGGACGTAACTTAAGCCATAAAATTAAGATGATTGCTCCTTGGAAGGAAAGCTATGACAATCCTAGAAAGTTTATTAAAAAGCAGAGCTCTTTGCCAACAAAGATCCATATAGTCGAAGCTGTAGTTTTTCCAGTAGTCACATATGGATGTTAGAGTTGCACCGTAAATAAGGCTGAGTACTGAAGAATTGATGCTTTCAAACTGTGGTGTTGGAGAAGAGTCTTGAGAGTCTTGGACTGCAAGGAGATCAAACCAGTGAATACTAAAGGAAATCAACCCTGAATATTCATTGAAAGGACTGATGCTGAAGCTGAAGCTCCAGCAGTTGGGCCACTTGATGCAAAGAGCTGACTGGGATGCAAAGACCCCGATGCTGGGAAAGATTGAGGGCAAATTGAGAAGGTTGCTGCAGAGGATGAGATGGTTAGATAGCAACACCGACTCAGTGGACAGGAATTGGAGCAAACTCTGGGAGATAGTGAAGGACAGGGAAGCCCAGTGTGCTGCGGTCCATGGGGTCTCAAAGAGTTGGACACGACTTACTGACTGAACAGCAACAAATGGTTATTTTGTAAGTAAATCAGATCAGTATAAATTCCCTACTCGAGGGGATCTTCCTGACCCAGGGGTTGAACCTGAGTCTCCCACGTTGCAGACAGATTCTTTACTGTCTGAGCCACCAGGGAAGGCCTGCTCTGGGAAGTCACATAATAAATGAAATTAATCTAACTCATTTAATAAATGACTCTGTACTCTCTTCTGCCCACTGCATGGATTTGCCTTTTGAGAAGCATCCAGACATTGCCTGCTATTTGTACCATCTATCCTGTGACTTGGTTGGTGCCTAAGATCACCCTGTGTTATTTGGTTTATGGTATCTTAGTGACCAGCAGGCACCTAGGGTTCCCTGCATTCCTGTTTCAGTTGCTCTCTTTAAGATGATAAACTGTCTGTGGAGTGGGAGAGTATTTTGCAGGTTCTCCTGAGATTAATTTCTTGTTAATTTTCATAGCCCATATTTAAGTCAGATCATCCCCAAAATAACTGCCAAATATGGTGAAAAATTTGCCCTGCCATTTCTAAGTTATAGTGATAGGAAAAGACGCAAACCTCTGTCCACAGAGATGGTCAACAGTGTTAAAGCTTGTCGAACTTCCTGCTTTTTTAAAAATCCTTCTCTCCCAATGTCAGGATCAGTCCCAGGGATAGAGCAGGGTTGGGTGCAGGTCAGATCTCAACGATCCTGACTCTAAGGAGGGAAGGAATATCTGATCTGGAATAAGAAGATCTGACATGTATATTGATTAATTCATTAGGTACGTAGTCCTTGGGCACCAACTTTGTTCCAAACACTGGCCTTTCCTACTGTACGATAGAGTAGGACTGGAATCTTAAGCTCAAAGTCTGTCAGTAAGCCTAGGAAAAATTTAGTAAACTTTGCCTTTTTCTCTAACTTGTTAATTAGTTGGTTGATCTGCTTAGTTCTTTTCTAAATTTGCTGTTCTTTGCTGCGCTTGTCTTTGATTACCACGTGGGCCTTCTTCTCTAGTTGCAGTGTGTAGGGGCTACTCTCTGTTACTGCGCACCAGCTTCTCAGTGCAGGAGCTTCTCCTGTTGTGGAGCACAGGCTCTCGGGCGCACAGTTTCAGTCGTTGCAGCGTGCCGGCTCAGTAGTTGTGGCGCATGGGCTTAGTTGCTCCGTGGCATAGGGGATCTTCCTGGACCAGGAATCGAACCTGTGTCTCCTGCATTAACAGGTGGATTCTTTATCACTAAGCCACCAGGGAAGCCCTGATTTGCATAATTCTTGAATGGAGGTATGGGAGTCATTCTGAGGCATACTAAGAACAGCAGATGGGAAGTAAAAAGTGGGCTGACCTCTGCACCAAGCCTGCAGTCTTCAAGGCCCCTGTGACCTCCCTGGATGTGTCTCTTTCCTCATCCTTTCTCACCTCAGTGGCATGTCATACAATGGACCATATCCCCCCGCTCCTTGAAAGACTGTGCTCTTGGCACAAGATCCCGCTCTGCAGGTTTTTCTCCTGCATCTTGGTTTCTTCCTCCCAGTTTACTCCACAGGGTTTTCCTGCTCTGCTCCATCTTTGCATCCTCTTATCCAGTTGGAAAGTTCTCCCGTACGGGCAGACCTCGGCGATAGTGTGGGTTTAGTCCCAGACCACTGCAATAAAGCAGATGTTGCAATAAAGCGAATCCTGTGAATTTTTTGGTCCCGGTGCATATAAAAGTAATTTTTACATTATACTGTGGTCTGGTGTGTGCAATAACATTATGTCTTTTAAAAAATGTGCATACCTTAATTAAAAAATAATACTGTTGGGAAGTGGTGCCGATTGACTTGCTCAACGCAGGATTGCCAGAAGCCTTCAATTTGTAAAAAGCACAGTATCCGTGCAGTGCAGTAAAGCAGAGTACAGTGAAATGAGGTTGTCCCTATATTCGTAGTTTGCTGAGAATTTTTCTCATGAAAGGATATTCATTTTTGTACTACGCCTTTTCTGTATCTATTGAGACAATACATGGTTTTTCTCCTTTAATCTGTTAATGTGATGTTTTAAGTTGATTGGTTTTTTTTTAATATCAAACCAACCTTGTGTTCCTAGGATAAAGTTGATCTGGTCATGATGTATTTTTGTGTCTATATTGCTGTATTCATTTGTTAATATCCCTGTGTGCCTGAAGGCCACTGTCCTGTAAGTTTTGTTTTTTTTTTTTCTTGTACTGTCTTTGTATTTAATATCAGGGTTATGCTGGCCTCATAAAACAAGCTAGGAATTGTTCCCTTCTTCCCATTTTCTAAAAGTACTGTGTGTTATCGGTGTTATTTCTAACTTTATTGTTGAATAGCATTCACCAGTGATGGTATCTTGACCTAGAGTTTTCTTTGTGGGAAGTTTTAAAATTACATTTCTATTTCTTCAATGGATATAGGGCTGTTCAGATCTTCTGAGTTTCTTTTGTGTGTGTGTGTGTCCATTTTATTTATTAACATTTTAAATTGATCTTTTACATTGGAGTGTAATTGCTCTGCGGTGTCGTGTTAGCTTCTTCTGTACAACAGCGTGAGTCACCCGTGTGTACACGCGTCTCCCCTTCTTCTTGAGCCTCCCTGCACTGCCCCCCTCTTGTCCATTTTAGTTTGTGCTTTACAAGAGTTTTGTCTACCTTACCTCATGTTCTGCTCTAGACTGCCTTCCCTTTTATTTCTCTATCCACTTTCCCTAGGCAGTCTCTACCCTGAAGTTTAAATATGATGCTGTAAGAAATTATGCACATTTCCAACACAGACATCCGAAGCACATTGCCATAAATACTCAGACCTGCCATCCTGATGTAATAGATACCAGTGTGTAATCTTGCTGGCCTCAGCTTTTTCTTTTAATGTTACAGACACAGTTGTGCCTCTCTACAATCAGATTCCAATCCTTCAGTTAAAAAAATACTGTATTATTTTTGCCTTCATGGTTTTTTTTTCTTTTTTCTTTTATTATTATTATTATATTTTTTTACTTTACAATATTGTATTGGTTTTGCCACGGGTGTACATGTGTTCCCAATCCTGAACCCCCCTCCCTCCTCCCTCCCTGTACCATCCCTCTGGGTCATCCCAGTGCACCAGCCCCAAGCATCCTGTATCCTGCATCGAACCTAGACTGGCGATTCGTTTCTTATATGATATTATACATGTTTCAATGCCATTCTCCCAAATCATCCCACCCTCTCCCTCTCCCACAGAGTCCAAAAGACTGTTCTATACATCTGTGTCTCTTTTGCTGTCTCGCATACAGGGTTATTGTTACCATCTTTCTAAATTCCATATATATGCGTTAGTATACTGTATTGGTATTTTTCTTTCTGGCTTACTTCACTCTGTATAATTAGCTCCAGTTTCATCCACCTCATTAGAACTGATTCAAATGTATTCTTTTTAATGGCTGAGTAATACTTTCTATAGATTGTTTATGGATATACCCACACTTGTGTGTAGTATTTGTGTTTTAAATTTTATGTAAAAGCTCTTAATATTCTGCATGTTTTTCACTATTTTGTTTCAAGATTTAGTCTGTCTCTAGAGTTCATCTATTATAAGTACTGTGTAATTATGACATATTTAATTACCCATTTTCACATTAGTAGACTTTTAGGTTATTATAAATTTCTGTTTCAGTGAACATCCTTGCAGCTTGCTGTTGGCTCGTGGGAGAGGTGGCATCACTGGGTCATGGAGTGTGTATACCCTCAGCATAAATGCATCTTGACAAATTGCTTTCCAAAATTTTGGTGCCAGTTTATACTTCTGCCAGCAGTGAATGGTATTTCTTACTGCCCTACCTCCTTGATAACACTTATTCATGTTAGACTAATCCTTGCTAATTTGATACATAGGAAATGACATCTAATTGTGTTTTTAATTTACCTCTCAGCTTCCAGTGAAGCTGAGATATTTTCTCATGTTTAGTATCTATTTAAGTTTCTTCTCTGATTGGCTTGCTCACATTTTTTGCCAAGTTTCACCGGGGTTGTTTGTCTTTTTCATATTGTTCTTATTGTTCATACTGTGGGAGTTTGTTTTTTTTTTTACTTTTTATTTTGTATTGGGATATGGCCAGTTAACAAACAATGTTGTAATAGTATCAGGTGAACAGCAAAGGGATTCAGCCATGCATATACATGTACCTGTTCTGCCCCAAACACCCCTCCCACCCAGGCTGCCACGTTGTAGGAGTTCTTTACATAGTCTGGGTTATTATATTTTTTGTTAGTTAAATACAGTGCGAATATCTTTCCCCAGTCTTTGGTCTATCCTTGCATTTTGTGACCCTAGCCAGACCACAGGTTGTAGACTGAGTTTGAGAATGGACGAGAGTGATGATTTGGGAAGTCCAAGGTTGCTTTTACGTTGGTTTCCTCCTATAGCAGCAAATAAGTTGTGTAGGGGAGAGAAATGAGACAAGAGTGAAGCAGATTATTGGGGGCCCCCTTCTCATTGTAGTCCATGGAAATGTACCTGAGGCCACGATCACACAGCCTTCTTGGGGGAAAGCTGCAGTCAACATAGCTGGCCTTGCACACACAGGCAGACTACTTGTGGACTTGACAAGTAGAAGGGAGTGGCGAGTGGTGGTTTTGGGGGGTGGTGAGTGGGTCAGGAATCTGTGGCTTTAGTCAGTGGCAATGACCTGCCTACCCTCCACCTCAGATATGTTGCAAGGTTCATGTGAAAGGATCAGTGAGAAAACTCTTTCAAAACCATAATGCAGTTTTCCAGTGTGACCTAATTAATAATAGCAGTAATAAGGCAGTTCTGAGGTTTGGATGCTTAACGAGGGGCCGCTTGAAGCCAGAGATAAATTATTCTCTTTCAGGAATTGGAAAAGAGCACACTTCCAGTCATTTTCTTCTTTTTTTAAATCTTTCTCTAAGTTTATTTTTTTAGTTTTTGGCTTTGCTGGGTCTTTGTGGCTGCGCGGGCTGCTGTCTAGTTGCGGGGTCTAGGCTTCTTATTGCAATGACTTCTCTTGTTGCAAAACACAGACTCTAGGCGCACGGGCTTCAGCCATTGCAGCACATGGCCTCAGTAGGTGCGGTTTGCAGACTCTAGAGCTGGGGCTCAGAAGCTGTGGCACGTGGGCTCAGCTGCATGTGGGATCTTCCTAAATCGGAATCTAACCCATGTCTCCTGCATTGGCAGGCAGGCTCTTTACCACTGAGCCTCCAGGGAAGCCCCAGTCCCTCTTCTTAAACTCATACAATGTCTGATGACATATTTGAAGCTTAGCACCATATGGTGATTTGTTGTGTTTTCATATGTTATATGCACAGATGGTTAGAAAATAAAATTACCCACCTCCCACCTCAGCTGGTCTCCTCAGCACCTTTTGGGCCAGAAGCAGGGCAATTAAAACATCAAGCTGCCAAGTCCCTCTCACAGAGGGCTGGATTTGTCTCAGGCAAAACATCACAGGCTACTGCACAAGTAGTTTTCTGCTTGGGCCTTTTTGCTGTGCACTGTGGAGGAGGAGGCTGGGTGCCTGGCAGCCACATGATCGTAATGCAATTACCCACAAATATCAGGAAAGGAGAGGAGTTTCTTAGCAAGTGAACCATGACATACATTTCATCAGTTCTCAGTTGGCTGATCAGTCAGCAAGTGTTTATGAAGTGCCCAGAGAGTGCATCGCATGGCATTTTGTTTTCAAATTTTCTAATCTCTGTAGCATCTGAAAGTAGAGAGTGGATTTCCAGAGCTTATCCTCTCAGATGTAATTTGAAAGGGAAAATGAATTGCAGGTCTAGTATTTTGATTGGAAAACTGCCTCCGCGTTCCCAGAGGAGGTCTTCTGTCTGGGACCTAGGTACTGTCATTTGAATTCTTTTACTCTGAAGCATTTGCTTGATTTTTCATCCCTAACCTGTAACAATGGTGGGTTATTAAACTTGCTAAACAAAATTAAATATTGCATTTCTCATTTCTTGGAAATGAAGCATTGCATCTCCTCCAGAAAAACCACAGCACTCTGAAAATAGCAATTTTTGTGAGAAGCAGTAACCATGGTTGCTTTCAATTAGAAGCTAAATTGGTTTCAAATTTAAAGTTTTGTTTTGTGATGAAAGGGAAAGAAAGCTGGTCATTCCTGGGGAATTGGTACTTTTCTGGCTTTGGGAGGGCAACGGGCTGCCCCACTTCCTTCCCTTCTACTTCCAAAGTCTTCTTAACTCTGCTTGATCTTCCTTCCTGTGTTGGAGGAAGAGCTGTACTTTGGCCTGTTCGTTTCTTCCTTAAGAAAAGTATTTTAAAATTGTACATAAAAGTCCATATGTTGTTGCTGTTGTTCAGTCACTAAGTCATGTCCAACTCTCTGTGACCCCATGAACTGTAGCACACCACACTCCTGTGTCCTCCACTACTCCCAGAGTTTGCTCAGATCCATGTCCACTGAATTGGTGATACCATCCAACCATCGCATCCTCTGTCATCCCCTTCTCCTCCTGCCCTCAATCTTTCCCAGCATCAGGTCTTTTCCAATGAGTCGACTCATATTCTCCCTTTTAAAAAGGAGAAATATAGCAGTAGTAAAGCTGCAGTCCCCGTTGATTACTCAGTCCCTCCCAGGCCCTTCTGGACACTGATCCCTGTCATTTTCTAGGGTACGTCCCTCCAGAGCCTCGTCTGTGCGTTGTCACCTGTAGCTGCCACCCCTGAGTTGCCCACGACTCTGCCCAACGGGAGGCAGGAGGTTCCTGTCGGGTGAGCCATTGTCACGTGACTGGGTCCTCACCAGAGGCTGGCCTCACCCCAGCTTCCAGGTCTCACTTCCCAGCCAGCACTGGTCTAACTTGCCAGGACTCGGATCCCTGTGTTTGCCCCTCATCAGCAGCTGGCCCCAACTCCCCTTTTATATCAAGTTCATGTGAATTTTGCAGTCCTGCTAGTGCTCCTGTGCTGGTCTCTGACCAGTTTGCCGTCAAATCCGTCTCGTGATTTGCTTTGTATGGTAGAAGGGCAGAACCAGAACTCTGCAGGCCATGTTTCCCAAGCTCTGGTGTGAGCTGACCTCGGAATAGTTTTGGACAAGAAGAATTTGGCAAGATTGTAGGGTAAGAGGAAAGAAGCAGCCAGGGAATTTCTCTCTCTCTGCCTTCTTTAGCATCTCCATTAATCCAGCTTCGTTTGGCCGGACCTGTCTATTTCAAAAGCTTCTGCTACTGATCTCAGCCTTCAGGTTCAGTTCTCTCTGCTTCTTCCCTTTGTTCCTTAGTCTAGAAGTGGGGTCAGTGTACCACTCATCTAATTTCTGTGGTGCTTCCCCTGTCCCCCTTGGCTTCTCACTCCATTTGAAGTAGTTAGAGCATTTGTTAGAAGAACAGCTGGAAGTGATGGCTTTTATTTTATGCATTTTCAAGTTATAGCTGCCAGGACTTCTTGATCCCCTTTCTGCTGAAAGCACTCATCCAAGAAGAGGTTAACACCTGGGGGATTGAGAGGGCTCAGGTGGCGCTAAAAGAGAAATCCAGATGTTAGGGGGGTGGTTGTTTTTGTTTGTTTTTTAGGTTAAATTGTCTAGTTGGCATATGTGAGCTATAGATATAGTTACTTGTGGAACTAAACCAAGGATTAAACCAGGTTATGGTGATAGGAAAAAAATAGGGATTTTACAACCCCAAAGGAAAGTGTAGAGTTCCTCCAGTGAATGTTTTGGATGGTTTGGCCCATAGAGAAACCACAGACAAGAAAGTGGGCATTATATATCCAGAATGGGGGTATTTCATCTGGATGGTATAGAAGAGACCAAGAGGTGACAAGGTGGGCACAGGCAGCACTGACATGGTGTCTTTTCAATAAATGAACTGTAACAGTTTGACCCTGTTGATGCTGGGAAAGATTGAGGGCAGGAGGAGAAGGGAGCGACAGAGGATGCGATGGTTGGATGGCATCATCCACTCAGTGGACATGAATTTGAGCAAACTCTGGGAGATAGTGAAGAACAGGGCAGCCTGGCGTGCTGCAGTTCATGGGGTCGCAGAGTCCGGACATGACTTAGCGACCGAACAACAACAGTTTGACCAGCAAATAGAATCTGCTGCCTGGGGAAGTGGGGCAGTCTTTGGCATTTCAAAACCTTGTTGCGGGCCTTTACTTTGTTCCCTCTGGACAATAGTGAATCATCTTACGGCACAAGAGTGAGTTCTGCCCTCTTGTCACTGGGTGTCTGGGAAATCCATGGTGTAGAATAGGCGGGACCCTTTCCTGTCTCCTGCAGGCTTCGCTCACAGCGACACTGCTTCTGGTGTCCAGCATGGTGGAAAGGACTATCCTGACTCCCCACAGTCTGTATTCCAGGGCAGACATTTGTTTAGTGTTACTTTTCGGTAAGACTATGAAATAATTAAGAAGCTTTAAGATTTTTCAAATTTTTGTTTTCGTAGACAGCTGGGGTAACATGTGAGCTAAGAATATATCTTTTCATGTTCATTTCATCTGAAAACAAAAATAGAAATGAGTAAGTATATTATGTAAATCCAGACTGATTTTTTTACTGTCTCTGTATTGACTTTGTTTAAAAATGTGGATGGTAACCTGGCAGCATGTTAATGGGCAGAAACATTGAACTGCTGCCATTTTGGCAGTCCCTGTGAAGCAACCAAGTGATAACTAAGTTTTCCCCTTTCTTGTGGAGCATGGTTACACAACAGCTACATTATTTCTGCCAGCAAGGTAGCACTGCCTCCAGCCCCAGGAGAATTAAAGCACTTCTGGAAGCTGCGTTCTGGCGTTGTCCATGGAAGCGTTGCAGAACTTTCTAGTAATCAAACACAAATCCCCAAAGGGGAGTTTCCATTATTATTATTATTTAACTCTTGGAAATTAAAACGAGAGAAAAATCTGTGCAGGAAACGTTTTCCATCTGTGGGTTAAGCAGTGCTCCAGAAAAAGCTGTATGCTACAAGGTATGTTTTAGTCGGAATTCTTGGCTCCCAGGGACTGTAACCCAGCTGAGACCAGTTTAACCAAACAAGGAGGTTTTGTGTGTTTTGACAGATCCTGGTATAACTCACAGAACCAGAGGAGATGTAGTAGGAACGGGGCCCACTGGGAATTGGGCCCAGGTCCTTGAGCAGATGAGCACCCCTCCTCTCTGTCCACCTCCCATTTCTGTGTGTGTCCACACACCCAGCTGTATTTCTCAGACAGCTCCACCAGCTGCTTCCTCCGTGGCCGGAGGGGTGGGTTTTGTGACTGTCCGCAGCAGGATGATTTGAAGCTGGAGGAGGAGCGTATTCTTAGAAGACGGGGTCGGGGTGGGGGTGCTGTTTGTAAAGATGAAACACTCTGGGTTGGCCACGTTTAGCAAGAGGAAAGGAGAGCTCAGGTCTGAAAGATCCACTGGACTGGGTTATATTTTGACAACTTCCTAAAACTACATAGAATTAGATATTCCTGGGGAATGTTAAATTAAAAAAAAAAATGTATACACACACATGTATATACTTACATATTTTTTGCAGATGTCCATGGCATGTTAAATGAAAAGAAAAAACAGGTTATAAAATGGTATATAGTAGGTTCTATTTCCATAAAGATAAACCAGCCAGCTCCTATATGGGTACATATGCCTGTGTGTCTGCGTTTAGTGAGGAGAAAGGCGGGGAAGGACACAAAGGCTGGTTGAGAGTAGGGGTGGGGTGGAGTGGGGAGATGATCAGCTTTGCCTTTATATATCATGTGCTGTGTCCTTTCACTTGTTAAAATAAGCCTGTATTGTGCTCGTAATTTGAGAAGCATCAATTAAGGGAAAGAAGAGGAGCCTATTCCGACTGACCTCAGGAGAATGGATGCAGGGACTGAGGTAGTCATGTCATCTCTTGAATTTTTTTTGACCGTGCCTCACACTTGTGGGATCGTAGTTCCCTGACCAGGGATGGAACCTTTGGCAAGACCAAGCCAATGATAGCAGCTGCCCCTTGCAGCCAGCCCTGCCATTTCCTGGTGCTGGGTGTGCCACACACACCTTAACATGTGATTCTCAACAGTTCAGGGGGCTGCTTTCAGTCACAGCTGATAGTTGAGACTCAGCAGAATTGATATGCCTCAGGGCCCACTGCCAGGAAATGACAGGTTTGGGTTTAGGATCCTTCCCCCAAAAACACAGCCTCCCGAGCAGCAAGCCTCTTTTGACATTTCCCACTCACTAACCAAAGGTGTGGGGCCTCCCTGGTGGCTCAGTGGTAAGAAATCTGCCTACCAATGCAGGGAACTTCGGTTCGATCCCTGGGTGGAGAAGGGAATGACAACCCACTCCAGTATTCTTGCCTGGGAAATCCCGCGGGCAGAGGAGCCAGGAGGGCTACAGTCCATGGGCTTGCAGAGTTGAACACAGCTTATGCACCACCATCAGCCGAAGGAGTTAGAGCGGCTCTGAATTGGGATGCATGGTCTTTGTTCTTGAGATGGAATTGCTCCATCAGAACAATAACCTAGTCTTAAAATATTTAATAATAATGCACAGAATGGAAGAATGACCTTAAGGCAAGTGGCATCTGCTACTGGGAGAGCCGTGCCTGTTGTCTTACTGCCACCTGCTCAGAGGGACTAGGGAGAGGATGGATCTGGTGATTGGGATTCGAGTATGAATCCAGTTTGGGACACTTTGAATTGTAGGTGCTTATGGACCTGGAGCAGAGATGGCCATGGGTGATACTCATTTGCATCTCAGAAAGTTCTTGAATAAGACAGAAAAATGGGAGAAAACCCTAGGTACCCGGTGATTTTTTTTTTTTTAAAGAGATAAAAAACAGACACGGAAATAATATGATCTCAGTTTTTAAAAATTAGATATAAATTTATCAAATAACAGTTATGTATGGTTATATGGTAGAATTAAGGGTGTTTATTTTCTTCTGAATATTTTTCTGTATGTATTAAGGTTTTTGACAGTGAACAACATTATTTCTATAATCAGGGGAAAATGTTACTTAGAAAATGAGGGCTTCCCGGGAGACTCAGTGGTAAAGAATCCACCTGCCGATGCAGAAGACATGGTTCAGTCCCTGGGTTGGGAAGGTCCCACGTGCCAAGGAGGACTAAGCCCACGCACTGCAGCTGTTGAGTCTGTGCTCCAGAGCCGGGTAGCTGCACCCGCTGAAGCCCGCACGCCCTAGAACCTGTGCTGCACAACGAGAGAGGCCGCTGCCATGAGAAGCCGAAGCGCGGCAACAAAGAGTGGCTCCTCCCCTGCTGCTCACCGCGACGAGAGAAAAGCCTGAGCAGCAACGAAGACCCAGCACAGCCATATAGAAATAAATACATTAGAGAAAACGAGAGCTGTTTCTTTAGTGGAAAATGTCCCATCGGGATATGCACAGGATATGAACAGAGTGTCCGTCACTATTCTGGGAGATGTGTGTGAACAGAAGCTCCGGTCCCTGCATGATTGCAAATACATAAACCCAGCTTGTGGCAGTGGACAGACCAGGAGCCTGAGAGGAAGTAAGAAGGCCAGCCATTGAGGGCTGTGTCTAGAAATACCAGAGCCGCCTCAGCCCATCCTCCCCTATAGGCAAGTTTCGGAAATCTGGCTCTGGGACAAGTTGTGTCTGTGGCGTTGTGGCTGAAATCGGCATCAGAGAAAGGTAGGGGTCTGAGTGTTCAAAGCAGGTCTTCTGAGGTTGCCCCTTGATGCCACAGCTGTGTTTAAAGCCATTGATCCCATGCAAGCTACAGAAGGTAGCTTGAGAGAACTTGCTGTTGAAGCTACCAGCTGAGCTGTGACTGGACATCCATTTGCAGAAATGAACGCCTGTCCTGACTTGAAGGACCTGCTCCTAGTGTCACCTGGCGAGGCTGCTTCCTCTTTCTGGGCCCCAGTGGCCTGGGCTGTCAAAGGGGGAAACGGAGATGGAGGGTGCATCTCAAGAGCTTCTAAGGTCCGAGGACCTTTCCAAAGATCTGAGGTTCTTTGGAAAATGGATATATCTTACAGGTAGTGATTCACAGTGGCTTATTGTACACTTGAAGGGTGGCTAGTGTGATGGAGGGACTGAATTTTTAATTTTACTACATTTTAATTTAAGTTTATATAACCATATGTGGCTACTGGCTACCCTTTGGGACAGCACGGCTCCTTAACTGGAAAATCTAACATAAGGTGAGCATTTGGAATGCCTGTATACATTTTTATATATACCTACTTTGAAAGAAGCTTTCTAATTTCAGAAAAAACGTTTGGGTTCTTTACAGACAATACAGACAAGAAGAAGAAGAAGAAAGTTAAAAAATAGTCACGAAAACACCTACTCAGAGATAACTGCTATTGGCACCTTGGTGTATAACTTTCTAAATTCCCTTCTGTGCTCATGTCTTAGGTAGCCAGCTGGCTTTCAACGGCATAGCTTGAAATCATCCAGAAAGGGATGAGACATGTTAGGAGAGAATGCCTGCTCACTCCCCAGCAGGGAATACTGATAAAGACTTTAGCAGTCTGTCCTGACTGATGTTTCTTTTCTGGGTGCTAGGTTATCAACCCTATGGGCTGGGATGCATTTGGATTGCCTGCCGAAAATGCAGCGATCGAGAGGAATCTACATCCAGAAAGCTGGACGCAAAGGTATGTGTTTACAGGCATATTCAAGCACTTGTATATATTACCCTTAAACAACTTTTTTTTTTAAACCTGTGCATGAGGAATAGAAAGCAAAGGAAACAAAACACTGCAGTCTGCCAAGCAATAAAAAAGGATTGTCTATATTGGTATTTGCTTTTTCTCACACTGTATTCTTATCTAAGAAATAACACAAAGTGTTTGGCTATTCATTCATGTGTTCATTTTGATGCTTTGTTATTTACAGTTATTCTTCCTTTGAGTATTTGCATTTGGAAGGAAAAAGGAGGAAGAAAGGATGACATCTGTTAAACTTCTACAGTGTTCTTCATCTTCTTGACCATAGTTTGAGCCCTATCCAAATGCCACATTGCAATTTTCTCTGCAAATTCTTTTAATTTTTTTGGCTTCACCATTCTGAAGCAAGAGGAACATAGATCGTCAACAAGGAAATGTATGGCCACTTTATTCTAGGTGTGGCTTTCTCCAAGGAGGACATAGTCTGAGTGCCCCCTGTGGCCTCAGGATGTGTGCTCAGGCAATGCCCATCCCTCTTCCTCCTGATAAAGCCTGGAGGAACTGTACTAGAACTCAACACAATGTTCTGGGCTCCTTTGATAAAGCCCTTCCTCACCCTACCCCTCAGAGGTATAGAGGGCAGTTCAAGGCCTGTCCCCATTGTCTTTCACCTTCCTTTGCCTTATCTTGCCCAAAAGAAACATCTTCTGCACCATCTACTTTTTTTTCTTCCTCATTTCTGGTTTCCACTTTTCCAGTTATAGTTATGTGGCTTCCCTGGTGGCTCAGAGGTTAAAGCGTCTGCCTGCAATGCAGGAGACCTGGGTTCGATCCCTGGGTCAGGAAGATCCCCTGGAGAAGGCAATGGCAACCCACTCCAGGATTCTTGCCTGGAGCATCCCATGGACAGAGGAGCCTGGTAGGCTACAGTCCACGGGGTCGCAAAGAGTCGGACATGACTGACCGACTTCACTTTCACTTTCACTTTTCCGGAGTAATAGGAGTGATGAAAAAAGGAGGAAATGATGATTCAAATAAAAAGGGTCAAATATGGTATAAATTTGATATCACCCAGGACACTAATTGGCAAATTTTATGGGCCAAATTTGGCCCTGCCTAATGGGGCTTCCCTGGTGGCTCAGTGGGTAAAGAATCCTGTAATGCAGGAGACCCCAGCTCAACTCCTGGTTTGGGAAGATCCCTTGGAGAAGGGAAAGGCTACACACTCCATATTCTGGCCTGGAGAATTGCATGGATTGTATAGTCCATAGGGTCACAAAGAGTTGGACATGACTGAGCAACTTTCACAAAAGATTTTATGAATAGTTTTCTTAGAGCTCAAGCCACACCCATTTGTTTATATATTGCTCATGGCTGCTTTCATGACACAGCGGCAGAACTGAGTAGTTGAGGCAGAGACCGCATGGCTCATGTGGAGCTGGAAACGTTTACCATCTGGCCCTTTACAGAAGAAGTTTGCCAGCTTCTCCACCAGAGCATAGCAGTAAAGAAGATGGCCCTTGAATCAGGCCACACAGGGACAGATCCTGCCTTTCTTTCTTCCTAGCCATTTGCCTTGAGCAGATTACTTAACCTCTCTGCCCCTCAGGTTATTTATCTGTAAAGGAGAATAAGGATTAAACACTGTCTTAGTCAACTGCTATAACAAAGCAAAAACAACACCCAGTTGTGGGTGTGACTGGTGATAGAAGCAAGGTCCCATGCTGTAAAGAGCAATATTGCATAGGAACCTGGAATATTAGGTCCGTGAATCAAGGCAAATTGGAAGTGGTCAAACAGGAGACGGCAAGAGTGAACGTCGACATTTTAGGAATCAATGAACTAAAATGGACTGGAATGGGTAAATTTAACTCAGGTGGCCATTGTATCTACTACTGTGGGCAAGAATCCCTTGGAAGAAATGGAGTAGCCATCATAGTCACCAAAATGCAGTACTTGGATGCAGTCTCAAAAATGACAGAAAGATCTCTGTTTGTTTCCAAGGAAAACCATTCAATATCATGGTAATCTAAGTCTGTGCCCTGACCAGTAATTCTGAAGAAGCTGAAATTGAAAGGTTCTATGAAAACCTACAAGACCTTTTAGAACTAAAACCCAAAAAAGATGTCCTTTTCATTATAGGGGACTGGAATGCAAAAGTAGGAAGTCAAGAAACACCTAGAATAACAGGCAAATTTGGCCTTGGAGTACAGAATGAAGCAGAGCAAAGGCTAAAAGAATTTTGCCAAGTGAATGCACTGGTCATAGCAAACACCCTCTTCCAACAACACAAGAGAAGACTCTACACATGGACATCACCAGATGGTCAACACTGAAATCAGACTGATTATATTCTTTGCAGCCAAAGATGGAGAAGCTCTATACAGTCAGCAAAAACAAGACCAGGAGCTGACTATGGCTCAGATCATGAACTCCTTATTGCCAAATTCAGACTTACTTGAAGAAAGTAGGGAAAACCACTAGACCATTCAAGTATGACCTAAATCAAATCCCTTATTATTATACAGTGGAAGTGAGAAATAGATTTAAGGGACTAGATCTGATAGACAGAGTGCCTGATGAACTATGGATGGAGGTTCATAACATTGTACAGGAAACAGGGATCAAGACCATCCCCAAGAAAAAGAAATGCAAAAAAGCAAAACGGCTGTCTGGGGAGGGCTTACAAATAGCTGTGAAAAGAAGAGAAGCGAAAAGCAAAAGAGAAAAGGAAAGATACACCCATTTGAATGCACAGTTCCAAAAAATGGCAAGGAGAGATAAGAAAGCTTTCCTCAGTGATCAGTGCAAAGAAATAGAGGAAAACAGAATGGGAAAGACTAGAGATCTCTTCAAAACAATTAGAGATACCAAGGGAACATTTCATGCAAAAATGGGTTCAATAAAGGACAGAAATGGTATGGACCTAACAGAAGCAGAAGATATTAAGAAGAGGTGGCAAGAATACACAGAAGAACTGTACAAAAAAGATCTTCACGACCCAGATAATCAATAAAGCAGAAATAGTGTGATCACTCACCTAGAGTCTAGACATCCTGGAATGTGAAGTCAAGTGGGCCTTAGGAAACATTGCTACAAACAAAGCTAGTGGAGGTGATGGAATTCCAGTTGAGCTACTTCAAATCGTAAAAGATGATGCTGTGAAAGTGCTGCACTCAATATGCCAGCAAATTTGGAACTCAGCAGTGGCCACAGAACTGGAAAAGGTCAGTTTTCATTCCAATCCCAAAGAAAAGCAATGCCAAAGAATGCTCAAACTACCACACAGTTGCACTCATCTCACACGCTAGTAAAGTAATGCTCAAAATTCTCCAAGCCAGGCTTCAGCAATACATGAATTGTGAACTTCCAGATGTTCAGGCTGGTTTTAGAAAAGGCAAAGGAACCAGAGATCAAATTGCCAACATCTGCTGGATCATGGAAAAAGCAAGAGAGTTCCAGAAAAACATCTATTTCTGCTTTATTGACTAACGCCAAAGCCTTTGACTGTGTGGATCACAATAAACTGTGGAAAATTCTGAAAGAGACGGGAATACCAGACCACCTAACCTGCCTCTTGAGAAACCTATATGCAGGTCAGGAAGCAACAGTTAGAACTGGACATGGAACAACAGACTGGTTCCAAATAGGAAAAGGAGTACATCAAGGCTGTATATTGTCACCCTGCGTATTTAACTTATATGCAGAATATATCATGAGAAATGCTGGGCTGGATGAAGCACAAGCTGAAATCAAGATTACCAGGAGAAATATCAATAACCTCAGATATGCAGATGATACCACCCTTATGGCAGAAAGCAAAGAACTAAAGAGCCTCTTGATGAAAGTGAAAGAGGAGAGTGAAAAAATTGGCTTAAAACTCAACATTCAGAAAATGAAGATCATGGCATCTGGTCCCATCACTTCATGGCCAATAGATGGGAAAACAGTGGAAACAGTGATAGACTTTAATTTTGGGGGGCTCCAAAATCACGGCAGATGGTGACTGCAGCCATAAAATTAAAAGATGCTTACTCCTTGGAAGGAAACTTATGGCCAACCTAGACAGCATATTAAAAAGCAGTGCATTACTTTGTCAACAAAGGTCCTTCTAGTCAAGGCTGTGGTTCTTCCAGTAGTCATGTATGGATGTGAGAGTGGGACTGTGAAGAAAGCTGAGTGCCGAAGAATTGATGTTTTTGAACTGTGGTGTTGGAGAAGACTCTTGAGAGTCCCTTGGACTGCAAGGAGATCCAATCAGTCCATCCTAAAGGAAATCAGTCCTGAATATCCATTGGAAAGACTGAGGTTGAAGCTGAAACTCCGATACTTTGGCCACCTGATGCAAAGAACTGACTCATTTGAAAAGACCCTGATGCTGGGGAAGATTGAAGGCGGGAGGAGAAAGGGATGACAGAGGATGAGATGATTGAATGGCATCACTGACTCAGTGAACGTGAGTTTGAATGAACTCCAGGAGTTGGTGATGGACAGGGAGGCCTGGCATGCTGTAGTAGTCCATGGGGTCGCAAAGAGTCGGTCACAACTGAGCTACTGAACTGAACTGATTGTTAGCTAATCAGAGATCACCTAGGGAACTTCTTCATAGTTTTTCATATTTTCATATTTTCAGTCTGTTTGAACTCAAAGGGTACACAGTAGAAATGAATTAGTCCTACAAAATCAAAAAAGAGGCCCTGAAGATTATCATGTTTACAGAAGTTAGAGAAAGATGAATATCATGAGATCACTTATGTGTGGAATCTTAAATAATGATACAAATGAACTTGTTTAAAAAACAGACATAGACAACAAATTTGTGGTTTAGTAGTGGTAGTGTTCGGAGAAGGCAATGGCACCCCACTCCAGTACTCTTGCCTGGAAATTCCATGGATGGAGGAGCCTGGTGGGCTGCAGTCCATGGGGTTGCTGAGAGTTGGACACGACTCAGTGACTTCACTTTCACTTTTCACTCTCATTCATTGGAAAAGGAAATGGCCACCCACTCCAGTGTTCTTGCCTGGAGAATCCCAGGGACGGCGGAGCCTGGTGGGCTGCCATCTACGGGGTCGCACAGAGTCAGACATGACTGAAGCGACTTAGCAGCAGCAGCAGCAGCAGTGGTAGTGTTAGTCATTCAGTTGTGTCCTTCTCTTCTCTGTGACCTCCTCTGCGACCCCATGGACTGTAGCCCTCCAGGCTCCTCTGTCCATGGGATTCTCCAGGCAAGAATACTGGAGTGGATTGCCATTCCCTTCTCCAGATGATTTTCCCAACCCAGAGATAGAACCTAGGTCTCCTGCATTATAGGCAGATTCTTTACCATTTGAGCTACAGGGAATACCTTTACAGGGGAGGGCGGGGGGAATAAATTAGATGTTTAGGATTAACATATATTTATTACTGTATATAAAATAGATAAGCAACAAGGATCTATTGTATAGCCCAGGGAACTATACTCAATGTCTTGTAATAACCTATTATGAAAAATAATCTGAAAAATATGTATGTATGACTGAATCACTTTCCTATATACCTAAAACTAATACAGCGTTGTAAACTATACTTCCATAAAAAAGGTTACAATGTTTTTAATTAAAAATTGAATAGAAAAAAGAATATTTTCTTATTTCATGCCAAAATTGGTTTATATACTTCTCTCCTCTTTTCCAGTTGTTTTTAGAGTTTCAGTTTTCAGGTTTTGATTGACAAAGCCCTGTGTGATTTTTCCTGGATTTCTGAAATTTTTATGTTAAGTTTTTTTTTAAGGTGCTTTTAAATTTGTAAATGCTTGGCCTAAATTTGTTCAGGATCCAGGCATATGGGTGTGCCAGGAGTGCACAAATCGAAAGGGTTGCCTTTCTGAATGCCCAGGGAAAAGGGCAGTCCCCAGGAGCAAAGACTGTCATGGGTTTTCGTAGATTTTGCAAGCGTCCGAAGAATAGCTGTCTTCTACTAAGCAGATATTTTCATTGGTTCTTAGTGATTACCTTTTTTTCTTTTTGGCCAGAGCAAAACAACACTTAAGGGTCTTTGAATCGTCTAAACTTTTCCAGTCTCCTTTTCACAATCTCAGAGTGTACTTTGCTTATGGCTTTTCCTGTTTCTAAAATCCAAACCTTCTTCCCTTTGTTTCACAGTAATATTAGACACATGAGGAAACAGCTTGATCAACTGGGCCTGTGTTTCAGCTGGGACAGGGTAAGTCACCGCTCTCCCAGAAGGTCTTTATTTCGACCGCAGTCCTGAGCAAACAGGGGACTGTGCTCGTTTACTTTCTCTTCCTTCTCTTCTCGTCGAGAGGAGGGAAAGGGGGGTGGCAGAAAGCAGGCAGGGAGGATTGGCACGCCACAGATGAAGAAATATCCTCAGTGGATAATTGGTCTGAAGACAAGTAATTTTCTGAGGGATTAAGCTAAGAGAGTTAACTTCTTATTTCACGTCGCAGTTGGCTGTGATTTATGTATGTGGAAAAAGCTCTGCACAAGGATTGCGCCTATTGTCAACAGTAGTTTAAAAAGACTATTGAAATCTATGTAAGTGATTAAATATCAACCCATGTGGTCCCTTTAGGTGATTAGGTATAGGTCGATGGATCATTTATCTCTTTTGTCCCACTTGGAATTGAGGTTCATGATAAATAGCCTTTTAGTATAAAGTGCTTTCAAACTGTGTATTAAACCCCTGGAGAATTCCAGGTGGGGGAGGAGGTCAGTGAAGACCACTTGGGTGTTAGGAACACCCAGGCTAAATGCGGCTGAACCCTTCAAAGCAGTGGCCAGTAATTAGCCTCCAATTAAAATAAATTAATTAATTTTAAAAAAAGATGTAAAAGAAAAAAAAAGAAAGCAGTGGCCAAAGACCCCTGGATAGACACTGATGTGCGGCTTGTTAGGTAAGGTGGACTCCTGCTCATCCTCTCCACGAACCAATGCTGTGATCACTTTTAGCATCCTATTTACTTCACAAAATGCTTTTCCTTGCTGGGTCTGTCAAGTTCGAGTTCATATCCTTTTTACTCAATGAGAAGCACCTGGGAAAAACTGAAATATGATCGTCTTCTCCTCCCCCACGATTTTTTAAAGATTGCAATTTGATGAGTACAGTGAAAAAGAGTGAAAATCAAACACATTTAAACAGTCCCGGCTTTTGTCTTTATTTTTTTTTCAGCTTCTTTAGGTGAGTTCATGGGCTGAATTAAGTTCTTATTGCAGCACTGATGCCATTTCTATCACTAACTTGCGAGGTCACCAGGGTTTTGTTTGGTGGAGGTGTGAAAAAGTCCTGAGGAGCCAGTGGGGAAGTGCTGGTAGAGAATGAAACGTATTCACTGTGGAGAGAACTGAGCAATGCCCTGAGCTCTCCAGAGACGCGTCGGTAGATTCCTTGAGGGCAGAGATGGGCGTTTTAACCCTCTAGGATGAGAACTAGGCTAGTCCTTCACAGGAACAGCAACCATAAATGGTTCAAAAACTAATAGGTTGTTTTCCAGATTATCATAGATTAGAAAACACAGAAAAGTGTAAAGAAGAGCATGAGCCAGTGTGATTAATGCAACATCATTGTGTGGCTCCTCGTAGCCTTTTATTCTGGAATTATAAATATCTGTGTAATTTGCTTTTGCAAAATAGAATTCATAAATCATGTTTTTTATTTTGCTTTTCTTTTTAAACCTGCTGTTCATGAACATGTTTCTAGTTTATTAAAGAGTCTTTGGGAAAAGTGACTTTTTATCACTATATACTTTTCCATCTTATGAATATATCATAATTTATGTAACCTACCCCTTGTGTGTGTACTCAATCATGTCCGACCCCTGGCAACCCCATAGACTATAGCCCTCCAGGCTCCTCTGTCCATGGGATTTCCTAGGCAAGAATATTCAAGTGAATTGGCATTTCCTACTCCAGAGTATCTTCCCGACCCAGGGATTGAACCTACGTCTCCTGCATTGGCAGGTGGATTATCATACATTTAGATAGATTCTAATGTTTGTCTTTATAAGTACAAGTTCTCAATCTCTCTTGTAAAAATCTGAAGGCCAGAAAGCTCTAAAAGTGGAACGTTTTTTCATAATTGATTTGACTGCAAAACCTGACCTAAACTGATGTTTATCTCACTTAAAATGAATATCCATGTATGTTTTACTCTAGGAATAGTACTGTATTGATTACCAGGTGCTCTCCCAGACATAGTTAGGTAAATATACTGTTGTCTCTTAATATCCAGAAAGTCCCTAGTTTTGAAGCACAGTTTGACCACAAGCATTTCAGATAAGGGATTTTGAGCCTGGAAGTGCAGAGATGTAGATGAATATCACCACTCCTGCTATCGCTGTCTAATCGTTACTGAACAATTCCCGTGGGCCAGGCACCCATAATTCTCCCTTGAGATCTCTAGAAAGCTCTAAAATGCAGACACTTCTGGTGACAGCGTTTTACTGCCGGTCACCCAAGCGGCAGGGCTGGGCACGTCCTCTGGCTAATTTATGACTGATGTGTTCACCCCCCGACACTTGGAGCAGATACCTTAGTGCACATATTTTGTTTCCTTAGTATGACTCCTCAAAAAATCCATGGACAAGTTTAAAGCTTATGGTACTTGAATTTAAAGATAGTTAAAGGTATAATTTGCTTATGTTACTTTGCTGTTGCCAAATTATCCTCCATAAAGGTCATACATATTTACCCTCCCAAGTTATTAGTTATTTTCATCTGTACTTTTATTACTAGTGATAGTGAGTTTTTTCGTGCTTTTAATGAATGTTTGAATTGGGGGAGGCGGGTGTGGGAATGATCTAACCATGTCTTTTGTCTGTACAGGTAGATGGTGTTTGTCCTTCTCCTAGTGATTTTTATTTTGTTACAAATATTTTCCCTCAATTTATCATTTGCCTTGCATGCTTCCCAGGTGGTGCTAGCGGTAAAGAACCTGCCTGCCGATGCTGAAGACTTAAGAGGCATGGGTTCAGTCCCTGGGTTGGGAAGATCCCCTGGAGGAGGGCATGGCAACACAATGCAGTATTCTTGCCTGGAGAATCCCGTGGACAGAGGAGCCTGGCAGGCTGCAAGTCCATAATGTCACGAAGAGTCGAACTAGACTGAGGCGACTTAGCACGCGTGGGATTATTGTTAGCACACAAATATTTTCTTGGAAAGGCCTTTCAGACAGATAAATATATTTATATCTCAATTAATTTTTAACTTTTGCACTTAACTGGAATTGAGCTAAGAAATTCCTACTTTTTCTGAATAACCAGTTGTTTCTTTTATCTTCAAAGTCTTTTCCTCACTGATTTGAAAGGCTACCTTCATTATGGTCATGATCTTTTACACTATTATTATACACTTAGGTTCTGTTTCTGTTCATTTGATCCATTGATTACTATGTCATTACTAAACTATTTTTAGTTACAGTTGCTTTATAATTGGCTTTACTATCTGGTAACAGAGGTTTTTCCTTATTGTCTGATTTTGACAGTGCTATTCCTCCTATCTTGTGTTTTTGTTTCCTTGGTGTATTCTGCCCATTTAAAAGCATTTTTATCCTTTAGTTGTTGAATTCTTTTGATGTACCACTTATGTATACAGCTCATTTAAAAAATTAAAAGATGGACAAAGCATATGAGAGAAACCATCTTTTGGCTAATCTAGAGTCTTTAACAGTGAAGTGTAAGCTATTTATTTTTTATTTATTTTTGTAACTAGTATATCAATTCTTTATTCTTCTAAAACGTCTTTTTTTTTTTAATGTGTTTAGCAATATCAACATAAAAAATAGAACAGTATGTATGTTTTTGCTTCCTATGTAAGGTAAGGAGATTAGCTGGTAGATACACTTTCCATTTTCTAAATCTGTTTTCCAGAGGCTTTTGGGGTATATTCTGAGATTTGGGGCCTAATTTCTTCTTGTTGTAATTTTTCTTATCATGTATCACTTCTTAACATAGAAACGTAGATCTTTGCTTTTGGTTTTAAAATCGTATCCATAACAATTACTGAAACTGAATGACCCTCAGCTAGCTTCAGTGCTCATCGGTAGACCTTACAGAGCATGATTGCCCATTTGAAAAATCTAGATTTGTGAAAAAATGTTTAAATGTTTTAGCTCTTGCTTTGAGTCTTCTGATATTGCATGCTGTTTTCATAACAGAGAATGACTTTTCATTGCTTTCACCTATGAGCAGCAACTTATTGGGGGTATATATCATTCTTTTTTCTTTCAAATTTCTTTAGTAGACCTTGATCCTTGATCTACTGTCTTAAAAATTATAGACTCACAGGAAGTTGCCAAGATAGTATAGAGAGATCCTATGAACCCTGCACCAGCTTTTCCCAATGATATCACTTTACACAACTACAGTGTAATATCAAAACCAAGAAATTAACATTGGCATAATGCTATTAACTAGAGTACAAATCTTATTCAGACTTCACCAGTTTTTATATGTACACACAGTGTGTGTACCTGTGTATGTATGTATGAGGAGGAGGAATTCTGTGCAGTTTTATCACGTGTCGATTTATGGAACCACTACCATCTGCCCATCGTCTGCTGATAGAGAAATCTAAGGCCAGCCCAGATCATCTCTTTGTAATATAGTGATCTTCCTGCTCTCGTTTTGGTGCCATTCGACTCCTTTTGTCCCTGCCTTTGCCAGAGACAATTTTTTAAAACTTTCCTCGGGGTGTATCTTCCGTCCTTTCACTTCTAATTCACCTGTTGCTTAGTGCCCACTTTTGATCTGCGGTATGAGTCTTGCCTTCTGGCAGCTTTCTAGACTCTTTCTCAAGAACACCAACTCAGTGTGTGCTCTGTTCACTGTCTGCCATCCTTTTCCCCCTCTCCCTCATGATTTTGGTCCCTTTGTTCTCCTCTACCTTTTGGGAGCACGTCTCCTGTTTGCTTTCCACATCACTGATTCAGTTCCTATTGAATCAGGGCTGCTTTGTGTGGTTTCTAATGCCAATAATAATTCTGCTATTGTATTTTTAGATTAATTCTCAGTTTTCCTCATCTCATTTAGTTCCTGTTCTCTTTCTCAAGACGCTTGGCCAGATACATTTCTTTTCTTCCTATTTTGCTATCTTATCTCATTTCATAGACCACGTATGTTCAGAAAATTTCTTGAGAATACAAAGTGATGCTCTTGAAAATTTATCTTTTGCTTCTTGTAATAAACCTTTTCACAAGTTTGAAATGCTGGACTCTCCTTGTTTGTTTCAGAGTCTTTTCTTGGATCCCTTGTGGATTTTTCCGCCTGTTTCCTGAGTGAGGTGGACTTGTGTATCAGTTCAGGGGTTCCATCAGCCTGAAGGGAGCAGAGTGGAAGCTCTGGTCATTCTCTCTGCCTCCTTCATTTCTGTCGGGGCTCAGGGGACCTGTAGCTCCCGGGACGTCTTTCTCTTTGCTCTGATCTTTACCTGAGTGTGAGCTGCAGTCACAGGTGCCCGTGAGCATGACAGCTTCACCCACTTCCGAGGCCCTGCAGCCTGGGTGTCCAGTCTGTGGGCTTTCCATCTGCTCCAGAGCCCATTCTCCCCTCTGGACTCACCCTTTCAAGTTAGGGGTGCCAGAGCCCTGCTTCTCAAGAACCCAGTCTGTCTTTAAGAGGGGAAGGTGCTCTTTGGTGCACGGTGTTTGTCTTCAACTTAATCCCTCGGCCGAACTTCCTTGATGTTTCTGGGATGTCAGTGGCACCTCTGTTATTTCCTGTACTGTGCAGTTCCTTCAGCCTCCATCTTTATATTCTCCTGATCATTTTTTAAAATAAACACGTTTTTCTGTCTTTATTTGTGTTTGGCTGTGCTGGGTCTTCGTTGCTGTGCAGACTTTTTGTCTACTTGCAGTGAGAGGGGGCTACTCATTGTGGTGGTGCAGAGGCTTCTTGTTGGGATGGCTTCTCTTGCTGCGGAGCATGGACGTCAGTAGTTGTGACTCCCAGGCTCTGGAACACAGACTCAGTAGTTGTGCCACACGGGCCTTGTTGCTCTGAGACCTGTGGGATCTTCTGACCTAGGAACTGAACTGTGTCTCCTGCATTGGCAGGCAGATTCTTTACCACTGAGCCACCAGGGAAATCCCCCCTAAATGGTCATTTTAATGGGAGTAATGGAAACAACTTTAGGTACATGTGTCCTTTTTCTTTTTTTTAGCCTATTTATTTTTAAAAAATGCAACAAAGGTGAATATTTTTCATGATAAAAGGTACAATTCACAAAGAAGATAGACATTGTAAACCATTAGGACACGTAACAACAAAGAAACAAAGATACATAAAGCAAAAATCAGAAGAAATATAAGGAAAAAGAAAAAAAATTTATAATCATAGTGAGACATACTAACTTTTCTCTGAGAATCTTTTAGATACATGCATTCTTGATACCCTTTTTCCCAGAAATCCACCAGTGCTTTCTAATGAAACCTTTACATTCTGATGGATCATACAGAGCCGCAGAGTGAGGAGGTAGAGGAAGAGTTTATTTATAATTGGTGGGGTAGATCTGTGCCCTGTGCAAATAACAACCCTAATGTCTCATAAAAACTGGGCACTTAAGTAGGTGGCATGTATGGACGTCGGAGTTGGACTATAGAGAAAGCTGAGCACTGAAGAATTGATGCTTTTGAACGTGGTGTTGGAGAAGACTCTTGAGAGTCCCTTGGACTGCAAGGAGATCCAACCAGTCCATCCTAAAGGAGATCAGTCCTGGGTGTTCATTGGAAGGACTGATGTTAAAGCTGAAACTCCAATATTTTGGCCACCTGATGCGAACAGTTGACTCATTTGAAAAGACCCTGATGCTGGGAAAGATTGAGGGCAAGAGGAGGAGGGGAAGGCAAAGGATGAGATGGCTGGATGGCATCACCGACTCAATGAACATGAGTTTATGTAAACTCCAGGAGCTGGTGATGGACAGGGAGGCCTGGCATGCTGCGGTTCATGGGGTTGCAAAGAGTCGGACACGACTGAGCGACTGAACTGAACTAAGTAGATGGCTAGTTGACAGTCAACAGAATATTTTAAAAATCAGATGGCTCAGAAACCTCCTCTTCCTCCCCCAGGTGGGGAAAACCTGGGTCATGGTCTCATCCTTCCTCCCTCTGCCTGGATGGGGAATCCCTGTAGGAATGGTCCAGCTCTGGAGCTGCCTTCTCCTCTTTCTTACAGCAAATGCTTAATTCTCTGAATTAAAAGAAAAAAAAGAATACATTTCTGGGATTAATACTTTTCTGGTGAGCCAGAACAATAATCACATGGTGCATTTTAGCTCAGCACTGTGTTTCACTGTATCAGATGTTATTCCCCATACAGCTTCTATCATCTTGATTTGGAAAGGAAGAAACTGAAAGCCGAATTTGAATAGCTAAACATCTCCTACGGGAAGAGGAAAGAGGCGATAAAATTCCAAACCATGCAGTGAGAGAGATCAGACACGTTTTTGTGTGTGTGGAGCACGCACTTTGTGGACTCATCGGCAGCCTTTCTGGAGAAGGTGTGGCCTGCGTTCTGTTTTCACGGCTTCCGGTTGTGGCCTTGGTGATCGTGCAGTGGTGCTCGGGATGGCCCCGTGAGTTCCTTGGGATGTGACATTAGCTTCTACGCTGTGGGGTTTGGCTCACTGAGGCACGCCCGTCTCTGACTTTGACCCTGTGCCTTCCCACCAGTGCTCTGGTGCCTGAAGCTGGTTCTGAACCAGGCCTTAGCTGTGTTTTGATTGGATTAGGCTCTGGGGCCTGATTTTTAGCAGGAATCATCTGGATAATCATTTGGGGAGCAGTTCCTAGGAGTTCCCTTCAAAACCAGCATATGAAGAGAGAGAGAAAAAAAAAGTCCCAACCAGATAGGACTCAAAGTAATGCCTGTGGAACCTGTGAGAGCAGAGCTTTATTAACTCGTTGTTTATAGTGTTTGCTGAGCAATCCCCAAACACTCATCCATCAACATAACATCAAAACAAAATGGAAACACAGGACTGGGCATCAGTGATGTTTGGATTAACTTGTCTCCTTTACTGGAGTAATCAAGAATTGACTCTTTGCAGAGTTTCCTTACTGTGGAGATTTTAACGAGCTTTTATTTTACGAGCAGTCATTTTCATTGGATTTTAATTTCATGTACTTATTTTTGGCTGTGCTGGGTCTTCATTGCTTCGAGGGCTCTTCTCTAGTTGTGGCGAGTGGGGGCTGCCCTTGTTGCGGTAAGCAAGCTTCTCGCCGCGGCGACTTCCATTTCAGGGCACGGGCGCGAGGGTGGTCGGGCTCGGTAGTTGCAGCTCCCGGGCTGTGGCGCACAGGCTCAGTAGTCGTGGCGCACAGGCTTAGTTGCTCTGCAGCCTGTGGGATCTTCCTGGGTTACGGATGGAACCCGCGGCTCCTGCAGTGGCAGGCAGACTCCTCACCGCTGAGCCACCAGGGAAGCCCCATCTGTCACTGAATGTCAGGTTCCTGGGTTTGGTTTCTTTCCTTGCTTCTACGTTCCGTCTCCCATACACGTCGGTGCCTGGTAATAAGGCCGGTGGGTTTGCCCAGCAGCACCGTTGGAATCAGGGATTACTGCCCCCAGGCACTGACATGAGTTCAAAATGGGGCCCCTCGCACTGCCAGGTTCCCTGAAGGTAATGTTGGCCAAGACGGAGTGTGGTTATCCCTGGGTGGTGGAACAGACACGTCAGAAGTGGCTCTATCAGAATTTTCATTGGGACTGGCTTTTCTGACCTTGGTGTTTTCCAAGTTCTATCCATTCCTGCTGCCCAGCCTCCATAAATTCTGCTGAGGCGCTCACGGCATCTTCACCGTGCACCTGCGTCTCGTGCTTCTGTTTCTCTCTCTTTCTCTCTTCCTCCCCTTGCCTTGTCCTCTTTCTATTCCTTGCCCTCATCCATTTTCCTTGATTTACTTGCCTTCCTTTTCCTCTTGTCTTCTCTCTCCTGCCTTTTGTTTTTATAAATAATTTTATTATTATGAAAAACTTGTAACCTACACTAAAAGTGAGAATACCATAGATAACCCCCAAAGACTCGTCACCCATTGTCAACAGCTGCTGCTACTTGACCAGTCTTATTTTATCTATACCCCTCTGCTCTGCATTATTTTGCCACAAGCCCCAGACATCGCATAACCTCACCTGAAAAGAGTCATTATCTATCACTAGAAGATGAAGGCTCTGTCTTTCCTTCTCCCTCCCTTCGTTCCTTCTTCACGCTCCCATTATCACACCTACAACAATTAACAGTAATGCCGTAAAATCAGGGAATGCCAGACATTTTGCAGGTTTCCCTGGTTGTCATGTCAGTACTTCTTTCTACCGGGGTTTGTTTGCACTTCTACTGGCCTTTGTTTAGCCTTTTCTTCCCCACCCTCCTGTCATTATCATGGTTTGGAACCAGTACTGTCTTTTCATCCAAAACACACAAGCTCTTTGGACCATAGCCGCATGAGTTCATTTTCAAAGACAGCATGCTTTGTATGATTACAGAGTGAAAACTATTACTGCCTCAAGGCCCTGACTACCTTGGAATTTGATGTACAGAGAGGACTAGACATTTGACAGGAGGGATTAAACTCCAGGAAAGAAAGAGGCTTCTAGGATAATAGAAAGATACATTTTTAACAGTTTTTATTTTAAAAAGAATTTAAAGAGTAGCTTAAAACAAAAAGAACTTAGGGCAAGTGATCACCTGAAAGCCTGGCTGGGAAGATGCCAGTTGTGAAAGCTCAGGGCTCTGGTTGCCTTGACAACGTGCAGCCGGGCCTCGGAGCGTTCAACTCTCTGAGTCCTCCTTCAGGTCGTTCCAGAAGGGAAGCCATTTGTCCGGTAGAGCTCTGGCTCCGGATCACTTGCTCTCCCTCAAAATCAAAAAATTAACCTTCTTCCAAATGTTCTTCTGTTACCGGGAGGGAAGAGGCAATACCTTTGTTTTACCTGAGATGAACTGGCGGTTTGTCTCGAGTGCTTTCGTTTCGGGGAAGCTTGGTGCTGATGCATAAGGGTTAGTGTTCAGAATTGTCGCCGTGTCTCATCACCAATACCTCACACACGTGTAGCCAACCCCACGCACTGCTGTGCCAGCTCAGTACTTGCCAGCCTAAAACATGGTAGGAAAAGCTTTTGGTTGCTTCAGCCAGGATAGCGTTCTTGGACTCCTCAGCCCTAACTGAAAAGGAGATGTCCTGGGGCAACAGGGAATAGTTTGTTTTATCCTCATGCCCATTTGTGGTCAGGAGCCCTATGAAGGATGCACGCTCTGGCTCATGGAATAGAATTTCCCAATTGAATGCTTGTTAAATGCTTCTTGGAGATCGGATCTTGGACACTTATCCCAGAGGCCTGGGCTTTGGTGATGGGCCTTGCTGTTCACACAGGGTGGGCATGATCTGTTACCCTCTGAGCCTCAGGTTCTTATGGTTGTTAAAGAGATTAGCTCACTCCTCAAATAGTTTAGAAAATAAGAGTGCAAAGCCTCTTCCCCATGGCTGAATCAGATTTACAGGTCAGTTTTGCATGATAGCCAGTACAACTTTTGACCGGACGGGTGCCTGTAAGTGTACAACATGAGATGCTCTACGCACACTGGGAGGCAGTATCCACAAGGCCTTGATGATAATGTTATTACTCCATGAAAATAACGAGGTTAATTTATGTGTGTGCTTTGACCAGTGGTTCTCTAACATTGGCAAGCTTCAGAATTACCAAGAGGGCTTGTTAAAGCCCAGATTTCTGGGTCCCACCCTGACGCAGTATGTCTGTGGTTTTGTTTTTCTGTTCGGAAAAACAGGACCTTAGGAATGATCATACTCCCAAACCTTATTAGGAATCACAATAAGACCTACCATTAGTTTTTTCTGACATGTGGTAGAGCATAAATGAATAATAAAAACACAATGTTTTTAAAAAATAGGTAACGTTTTTGCAAATATAAGATTATTTTTATAACATTTCTTTGTGAAATGTTAGACATGGATAGACTAGAGCATAAGGCATGTACATAAAGCTTAACACCTTATCAGAAATGCAACCAAGCACCACCTAGGTTGAGAAAGGAAACTTGGCAGCACCCAGCAGCTCTCCGGGGGCCCTTTCCCAGTCGCAGCTCCGTCTCTCCCCACTGCCAGCATCGCGGGGAGCTGCTGCTCCGACATTTACGGCCATCCCTGGCTTCTTTCCAGCTTCACCACCCACCAGAGTTTCTCACAGTTGCGTAAATGGACTCACCTATATGTGTTCTTTTGTGTCTAGCTTCTTAAACTCAACACTTTTAAACTTTTTCTAGAGGAAAACCACACTCCTGTGCGTCCCCCACACTCTCAGTACTCTGCGACCCCAGCCTCACGTCTGACGCCAGATGTGTGTCCTCTGACGTAACTCAGTTCTGATACTGTCTGCGTGAAGACGGCGTCCAGCCCCACAGGTTACACGCTTAGCCCTGCGGGCCAGTCCCCCTGCCCTCACTTCCTATTCCACTCACAAGTCCAGGTTGTTACCTCGGCTTCTGACCAGCTGACTCTAAGTCAGAGGTTTCCACAACCCCTCCTTGATTAATTTGCTAGCAAGAGTTCACGAATTTCACAGAATTCAGGAAGGCAGTCTGCTACTTGGTACCAACTTATTACCAAGGGCATCAAGATGAACAGCCAGATGAAGAAGTACATAGGATGGGGCCCAGGAGGGTCTCAAGCGCAGAGTCTTCTGTCCCAGTGCGTGTTGGTGCTGGGCCTTGCCAAAGTGGACCTTGGGTGGGTGCCAACTGGGATGCCCACTGCATGTCCCAGTGACCATGCAGGCCACCTTCCTGCATGTCACCATCCCGGAGGCTCATCAGACCTTCCTGTTTCCGAGTGTTTATGGAGCAAGAATGAGCTCCCTGACTCTCTGTTTGAACTCCTCTGACACTGGCCCATCAGAGAGACGGAGGGCCACCTCATTACTGCTGGCTGGGGTCGAAGTCCAGACTCCCTTCCCCCACCCCTGTAGTCTCCACTAACACTGCCAAGGTTTTTTTTTTCTCCCCCCATATTAACTTGGATTTTGTTTTTATTTAAGTTGATTTACAATGTTGTGTTAGTTTCTGTTGACAGAGAAGTGATTCAATTATATATATATGTATATGTATATATATGCCTTCTCCTTTTATATATATTCTCTTCCATTATGGTTTATCATAGGATACTGAATGTAGTTTCTTTGTGCTATGCAGTAGGACCTTGTTATTTCTCTGTCCTGTATATAAAAGCTTGGTATCCAGCAGGAGTAGGAGAGCCCGATTTTCCACTCCACCTCCGCGGACACCGCCCTGATGCAGAGAGACTGGGCTCCCTTGTTCTTGTCCCCCCAGGCTTGTAAGTCTAGTCCCTCTACTAACCATTTCCTGGTGGGGATAGGGCTGTCATTTTTTTCCTGTGGTGTTGAGTAGGATGGAGCAGTAATTGTCTAAATTTTCTCTCTTGTTAGGCTGTCCCTTTCATGGTACTTTGGCTAAAGGAAACGGGCTTTCCTTTCTTCTTTTTTATTTTTATTTTTTGTCTGTACTCCTCAGCATTTCTGGATTACTGGCTTCATTAGCTCCAATTCTGGGACTTATGAGGCATAAAGAAAATCTGTGAAACTCACCACTGTGTCATTCTTCAGGTGCTGAGGTCTCTAATTAGCCTACCTTCTCTTCTCAATGTATCTAAGTCTGTGTTTGCTTCATACATACATACACACACACACACAACGTTCAAGGTTTGCAGCTGTACTTAGTGGAAAGAACAGGAAGAGGGCATCTGTTCCATCTTCCCAGAAGAAGATGGCATATATAGTTTTAAATCCCCCCCTTCTTCCTGTGAGATTCTAATCTGCCCTTCCCTGCCCCTCGTCCTTCCCTTAAACATCACTGGGCTACATCACATATGACATCTTTGAGGCTGTGATGGGTTTCCACTACTCGTTGCTTACAGAGCTCGCAAGCAGCAGAACAGCTCATCTTGGACACCGCTGTCACTGTTTTGCATCCAAGGAATTGATGAATTGATATTTCCTCTTCATCTGGACCTATGCCCATCTCTAACAAATAGCCTTCTCATTATTCAGGAAACCTAGAGAACTCACTTCTCAAAAACATCTTTCAGAGGACGCTGCCCTGTTGATCCTGAAATTTTCAAGTGTATTGCAGATTAAATTAATGTTCTTTTCCTCCCAGGAAAAATGAAACAATGATAGAGAGCTAGTTTGGTATGAATAGTTGAAATACTGGCTTCTGCCCAAGTAGACTGATAACAAATTACAACTCACACCCATTCATCTCATCTGTAGTTAATGGAGGGTTTTCCATTCCCAGCTGTCTAGATAGAAAAGCTGTCCCTGTTGTCTGACTGCCTTGATGAAATTCTTGTCAGCTGGCAAAGAACAGTTACCAAGCAATTAGGCAAATTGTTGCTTCTTGTCCAATTATGGGTAGTTTACAGAAACTTGTGCCATTTGTAGCAGGAGACAGCTTTCAGGTTACCATAAAAATGACAATGCTCAAAAAATAATGGCCAGGAAAATAGCAAAAGAGGAGCCTACTGGTCAGCCTGCTTTCAGTTCAGAAAGACAGTGTGAGCTGCCTTCAAAGCTGCAAAGACCATGATTTCCTTTTCCTTAACGCTCCTTCTCTAAATTGGCTTCGAGAGCACGTAGAACGTGAACCTTTCAAATGAGGAAAATTCAGCTGTAGCCCTGGATTTGAAAAGCAAGACCTTTAGGGGTGAAATACTTGCTCTGTAAAAGCAGAGTGTCCAGCATTTGTCATTTTCAGTTTTCATCAAATGCTCATTTTCAGGCTAAAGTTAGTCCTGAAATGAAGAAACATAATTACATACAAATGAGTTCTTAGACAAATGTTAGGTTCATGATTAATTAATTACCCTAATATTAACACCTGTTCCCTCAGCTCTGCAAAAAAGGAGGAGAACTAGGAAGGTAAAGGAGGCCACAGGCAGAAACTCAGCCAGGATGGAATTGAACAGATGGTTGAAGGAAGAGGGATGAAAGGATGGGGCCGAGATGAGGGGGACAGCGAGGCTGAAGCAGCCTGGGGGGGGGCAGTCGTTGCTGTTCAGTCACTAAGTCGTGTCCGACTCTGCGACTCCGTGGACTGGAGCACACCAGGCTTCCCCATCCTTCACCGTCTCCCAGAGTTTGCTCAAACTCATGTCCGTTGAGTCGGTGATGCCATCCAGCCATCTCGTCCTCTGCCACCCTCTTCTCCTTTTACCTTCTCTTTCCCAGAGTCAGGATCTTTTCCAGTGGGTAGGGAGTAGCAGATAGTTTAGGGGGAGGAAGCCGTGGCCACGTGGTCTGGGACAGGGACCCCTGGCTGGGTCTGTGGGTGGCAAAGAGTTGTTGGGAGAGGTGTAAATGGAATGGAATAAAGCAGAGCCAGGAGAGGTGGGCGGAGAAGGCAATGGCACCCCACTCCAGTACTCTTGCCTGGAAAATCCCATGGACGGAGGAGCCTGGTGGGCTGTAATCCAGGGGGTCGCAGAGTCTGACACGACTGAGCGACTTAGCAGCAGCAGCAGCAGCAGGAGAGGTGGGGGAGAGGCCTCTGCTCTGGAATGCCTGTGGGGGGTGAGGGGGTGATGGATTGCCTCTTTTCTCTCAGAGACAAATGGGAATGAATGAGATAGGAACGGGAACAACAGTTCAGAGAAACTGCTTAAGGAAAGAGAAACTGTGAAAAGGTTTCATGTAGGTGGCTCGAATCTTCATATTCTCTGACCCAGGGCCCATATGCAGTCAGGACTCAATAAATGTCTGTGGCATAATTCAATCAGTGAGTGAGCAAAGAGAGCCCTGAGTTGGATGGAAATCCCCTTCTTTTTGTTCTCTAAACCTCCGTCTTCTATCACTATAGCCAGTTGTTGTTGTTAAGTCTCTCAGGATAAGGACAGGGTAATTGTAGACCCTTCATGAATGTTTTCTCCTTGATGGATTGAATGAGGGAGAAACACAGAATTCTGAACCAGTGTTATACCATGGAGCTGAGAAACTAATCTCAAGCGTGTCTCCTTTTGAAAAGCCATCATTTGTTTTTGATTTTGTAGAAGTCGCTAATGGAGATATATGTGGTTCTTCATTTGCCTTTAGAGGTTTGAAGTTTCTGCACACAGGTTCCTTAGAACACTCTGTTCAGTATGAATTGGAGTGACATTTCTCTTGTGAACCCATACTTGACAACATTTAATATGAGTAAGCCAGACTGGTTCCAAGAGAAAAAGACATTCTACTCTTTTAAAAACCTGTTACATTTAAGAAAACTTACAAGGGCTCTGTTTTCAAAGCTTTAATTTTTTTTCTCTCTCTTTTTTTTTTTACTCTGGTGACACTTGATGTCCTGAATTTTGATGTATTTGTTGCTTTAATGAAGATTTATTGAGCATCTGCCATGTATACCTACTGGGCCAGTGTTGGAAAGGCAGGCTAACCCTCTCCAGATTCCTGGATCCTTGTAGCAGTTACGCATCCCATTTTCCAGATGAGAAACGTGAGGCCCAGAGAGATGAGTTATTGTCCAGGGTCACTGGCGAGTCCACAGCAGACCCTCGGACTGAGTCCAGTGCTCCGACCCCAGTCTTCAGCATGCCTGTCCTTCACTCCTTCCATCCGCTGCCCTTCCCCTGCCAACAGCCTGTTTAGGAAGGTGGATAGAACTTGGGGATTTAAATAATAGAGCCAAGAAGTCTGTTGGGTCCTAAAAGATGGGGATATGCTTGGCGTGGAGCTCTAGGCCACTCTCTCATGCCCTTGTGGCCTGGGCAGCAGACGGATCTGCCCCCACCCCATGGGGAGGGGAGCTGGGTGGGCCCCTGGCGTCACGTTTGTCCTCTCATCGGTATGCTGTTTGCCAAGTACAGTACCGCTCTTGCTTGTTACTCACAGGCAGAGGTGTCTACCTGGCCCTTTACAGTCTTGTAACAGCAACTCAAGGCTGTATATTGTACCCTGCTTATTTAACTTATCTGCAGAGTACATCATGAGAAATGCTGGACTGGAATAAGCACAAGCTGGAATCAAGATTCCCGGGAGAAATATCAATAACCTCAGATATGTAGATGAAACCATCCTTATGGCAGAAAGTGAAGAGGAACTAAAAAGCCTCTTGATGAAAGTGAAAGAGGAGAGTGAAAAAGTTGGCTTAAAGCTCAACATTCAGAAAACGAAGATCATGGCATCTGGTCCCATCACTTCATGGCAAATAGATGGGGAAACAGTGGAAACAGTGGCAGAGTTTATTTTGGGGGGCTCCAAAATCACTGTAGATGGTGACTGCAGCCATGAAATTAAGATGCTTACTCCTTGGAAGGAAAGTTATGACCAACCTAGATAGCATATTGAAAAGCAGAGACATTACTTTGCCAAAGTAAAGGTCCTTCTAGTCAAGGCTATGGTTTTTCCAGTAGTCGTGTATGGATGTGAGAATTGGACTGTGAAGACAGCTGAGCGCCGAAGAATTGATGCTTTTGAACTGTGGTGTTAGAGAAGACTCTTGAGAGTCCCTTGGACTGCAAGGAGATCTAACCAGTCCATCCTAAAGAAGAGCAGTCCTGGGGGTTCATTGGAAGGACTGATGCTGAAGCTGAAACTCCAGTACTTTGGCCACCTGATGCAAAGAGTTGACTCATTGGAAGAGACCCTGATGCTGGGAGGGATTAGCGGCAGGAGGAGAAGGGGACAACAGAGGATGAGATGGCTGGATGGCATCACCGACTCAATGGATGTGAGTTTGAGTGAACTCCGGGAGTTGGTGAGGGACAGGGAGGCCTGGCGTGCTGCAATTCATGGGGTCTCAAAGAGTTGGACACGACTGAGCGACTGAACTGAACTGAACTGAACAGCAACTCAGAAAGTGAGTAGGCCTCTTCCCCAGGGATTGTGGACAGTGAGCCAGCCTCCCCCGTTATATTCCCTGATGGTTCTGCATTTAGGCCACATCCTTCCCTTTGGAGCCTGGGTTGTTGGAATTGGTCATATGGATACAGACCACGTTGTCTGGGGCCTTTGCAGGTGGCCGTGTGGATGCCCCTTTGTGACCCAGGATATTTGTGCGTGCATGCGCGGTTGTGTCTGACTTTTGTGACCTCATGGACTGTGGCCCACCAGGCTTCTGTGTCCATGGGATTTTCCAGGCAAGGATCCTGGAGCAAGTTGCCATTTCCTTCTCCAGGGGATCTTCCTGACCCAGAATCAAACCTGCATCTCCTGCGCTGCAGGAAGATTCTTTACCACTGAGCCTCCTGGGAACTGAGCGTTGTTATTCCTAACGGAATATTCACCACGGTATTCCTTTAGCTAGGAGTGCTCTGGTCTGTTGCTTCTGCCTTATCTACCCAGACCTCCTTGGAGCACACATTTGAGTCAGTCCGGGCACAGCCTGGCTGTACTAACCAAGGTGCTGTCTTGCTGCCTGGTCCCCTCTGAGCCCAGAGTCCTGGGTTCCAGTTGTTTCTGCCACCCAGCGCTGGGCTGCTTCGGGCGGGCCACTCCCTCCCCCCAAGGTGGGGTTTCCTCCTGTAAAGCAGCTCTCACGGCCCCTGCTTCGCAGCTCCAGCCACTGAGAGACGTGGGTCGGGAGAGGAGGAGAGCAGAGGGCAGGAGGAGCAGTTTGGGAGCACAGAGTCGTGTACTAACGTGTCCTGTTACTTGCTAGTTAAGACTCCGAGGCAGGGCTGCGTGAGCACCCCGCCTACGTGCTCTCTGCCCCTGTCCGGCCTGAAGCCCCTTCAGGAGCCTCTAAGTGAGAAGTTAGCCATCCTCTCCCTCCTTTCCCGAGAAGCTGCAGGGGAGGGCCAGCCCACTCTGGGTTTTCTGCAGCGCCCCTTCCAGAGCCGTGGCTCCTCTGGGAGGACGGCTGAGCTGTCAAGCTGTCAGACAGTCAGGTGTTTCTGAACAGCTGATCCCAGAGCACACGTAGTTACCTGCCCAGGTTTCTTGTCTGTGGGATGGAGGTGGGCTTCAAGTGAGTATATCTTGTTGTTTCTTCTGTTTGTTTTGTGAGGGCAGAGTGGAGACTGACCGCAAGGATGGAGAGAATCTGTGTGGGGGCAGGGCTGCAGAACACGGAGGATTTGAATCCAGGCAGGGTCCTGGGGAGACCCTTTAAACACAGGACACTGTTTGCGCCTGGGGAGGGGCTTGTTAGAAATCTCATGTGGACTAAATTGTGCCCTTAGCTTCTGTCGAAGACCAGTTCATTAAATTCAGTTCATGAAGACAGGCCCAAACACTTAGGCAGTGTTTGGGAGGGGGATGTATTTGGGAAGAACCTCTTTGCAATAGTTCTCAGCCCTGGCAGCACATGAAGTTTTGGGGGTGTGGTGAAACCCGGGCACCAGTAAGCTTTAAAGGTCTTCTTCAAGGTGCAACGAAGTTTCAGAGCCACCACTAAGTTTAGAGGGGGTGGTCCCCCGCATGGGGGTCGTCCTCTTCCAGCAGATTTTTCTCGTAAGCACCCCCCACCCCGTCCTTCTTCCAGCTCGGCAGGTGCACTGAGCTGTGGACGGGAACCTTGAACCGCCACCAGCGAGGACCATCTGATGCAGGATGTATATTTACCCCTAAGTGGCACAGTATGAATGCTGAGATTGGTTTCTCTAGCCTTTAAGCTGTGCTGGGCTTTCACAACCCCTCCCCTTCAGAACTCAAAATCGTGGGAAGGAATAAAAGGCAAGGCCATTACCACCCATTTCCTTTTGATCCGTTGCAGTAAAGAGCAAGTGACAAAAATGCACAGAGAGGAATGTGAGTACCCACATCCCCTCTGTTTACAAGGTTGGTTGTTTTGGAGCCAGAAGGCTCTGGTGAGAGTGAGGAGCAGGGAGACGATGTCTTGCGCCAGAAACTGACACCTGGCGGCTGCTCACCCTTCCTACTGTGTTTATTTTCCTGTGTACGGGGCCGTCCAGTGACTGACTTGATGAACATGTTGCCTCTGGTTTGGTCTATTTCATTTTCTTAAATCCTGAGAGCTGACCTAAACACTGTGAGGTTTGCAACGCAAATTACATGCACAGTGGCCTCAAGTGACATTAGTAGTTCTGTGATCTGGGACCCATCACTGTCAAAAATGCAGTGGGATCAAGAGACGCAGACCCAACTGAGTCCTGCCCGAGCTGCAGGGGGGTCAGCGGCGACCTCTCTGCCTCCCCCTGAGGTGGGAGTTGCCGCCGGAGGCGGCTGGGAGCAATCTTGTGTGCATTTCCCTGTCTGGGTCCCGTGGTTCGGTCTCTCCCTCACGAACACAATCTCTTTTCAGTCCGAAAGCCAGTGTTTGGTAAGGGATGGTGAGCGCAGATTCTTCGGACCCAAGCCCACTGCCCTCCCTCCCGCCCCGTCCAGCAGCCCCTCTGAGCGGGGTGTGGTGACCGGGCCGGCCTCACTCCTTCACGACACACGCGGGACCAAGCAAGGGGAGCAGCGCCATCGATCCCTCACTTGCACCTGGCGTGTGCCTCACACGCATCATCACATTTGTCCCGAGGCCCCTCCGACGGGCCTCGTCACCCCTCTCCCCTGGACACGGACGCTTGACTCTAGCCACATGCTGGTGATGATGCAAGGACTGGAACCCAGTCACACGGCTGCTGAGTGGATTGTCTTTCCCTCGGCTCACTCTCTCTCTCCCTCTTTTCCTGGAACAAGGAAGGTCAGCCTGAGGTCCACAGGAGCCGGGCACCCTCACAGACCAAGCACTGTTTTCCTCTCCGAAACAGCCAGGTGGGCCTCTGGGACTCGGGCTTCTCCGGCCGTTGTCGAATCACTGTGTGCAGGGCGGTCCCAGCAAGGCCGGCTGGGTTATTGATCTGTGCAGTCACTGAGGTGTGGGGGGCCGGCCTCAAGGGAGGACGTTTTGATCCTCGCTCGTGTTGAGGGAGGGTCACCTTCTCCGCTGGGCCTCGGGTTTGGCTGTGAATGTGCGAAATATTTCTAATGCTAAAAGCCAGGTATCACTGAATGTAAAAACTGCAGTGTGGCGGAATGAGACTTGATGAGATTCTAGATGCGTAAATCTGGTCTCTTGGCAGCTGGATTGCACTTTGCAGAGCCCAGGGGGTTATAACAGTTGACATCTTTATATAGATATATGTGGAGTGTGGCTGAATTGCAGTTGCTTTTAGAGCTATAACTTTGAATTGCCTGACTTTTTGTTTTAAAAACAAGGATGGTTTTGCATGGGAGTGGGCTTATTTGGAAAGCAGAGCAAGAAAGGCACAGGAGAGAAAAGGGACTTGGGACACAGGAACAGCCCTCGTGTGAGGGCCCCGGTGGTCTCGCGGAGAACCGAGTTGGTGCCATCCACAGTTTGGGGCAAGAACCCCCGCCCCCAGACAGAGGCTCGCCTTCAGAGGACAGGCAGGGCTGGGCCTGAGCATTTGGGTGCTGTCGGCTGGGTTCCAGCGGGTGACCTTTAAACATCTGTCCGTTCAGCATCTCTTTCACAGGTGGGGATAAACTGATGTTGCATCAGGAACAACCGGGTGCCTCTCTAACTTCAAAACGGGAAATTTATTACATGAATTTTTTACCAATTTTCCCAAGTCAGACAGCTACTCGGAGGCATATTGAGTGATTTAAATTTTAGATGGTAAAGTCAGTCACTCCTTCCCCGTGAGTAGCATCACGCACACCTAACAGTTTCAGACCCGTGCCCGCCGGGTCTCCACGCTTGCCAGGCCTCCCCTCTGCCCGGTCTCAGTGTTGGTGGTCGGGCCGGTGGCCACAGCGAGCAGCACCCCCACCTGCGCTGCGCTACGTGCTCAGCGAAGATGGGGCCACCCAGCGGGAGAGGGGGCCACCAGCGGGAGAGGGGAACCTAAGCTAGCTTAGCCCCGTTTCTACTTTTGCCAGGGACGTCTGATGGCTTTTATGGACCGCCCTCCAGAGAACTGCTTGCTCGTTCCTCTTAATCCGTCTGTGGTTACAGACTCGAGCTAAGAAGATGGCAACCGTTCGAGTAGGGTTTCTCACCTTGGCGTTACTGACGTTTGGGGCTGGGTAATTTCCGTTCAGGGGGCTGTCTTGTGCTTTGTAGGGTTTCGGCAGCATCCCTGGCCTCCACCCGTTAATAGCAGATGCCGTTAACAAGTCCCCATCACAGTTGTCACTTGCTGCCTGTCTCCAGTCATTACCTGGGGAGCAAAAGTGTCCCCATTGAGACTCGCTGCTCCAGGAAGAGGCAGGGAGCCCTTTCACATCTCTGTGGATGCGGACCCCCCAGAAGACCTTTGTCTCCAGGGCTGGGTTTTAAATAAGTAGTTCCCAAAGCATGGGAAAGAAGTCTCATTTTCTAGCTAGTTGACTACAGGTAAAGCTTTTAAGCAGTTTAATTTCAGAAAGATACCTTTGATGATTTTTACTGAGATGAGGCATTAAAAGACTAGAAGTGACTGTTTGGATTTTCTTGGCTTTTTGTTCCCTTCAAGTCAACAAAGCAGAGGGAGGGAGGTTCCAGAAAGGTTCTGTGAGTGTTTCAGGAAATGCATTTCCAAGCAGGGTGTCCCCCGGCCAGCACACAGTATGGTTCCTGTGAGACTGGATGTCCGCCCGGGCATTTCTTCATGGAATGGCGGTGCTGAGGGTCGTGCTGGGTCCTGTGTGCAGCAGGTGGGAACAAATGGGCGGGGGCGACGTTCCTGTCCCCAGGACACCCCCAGCCTCCTCTAGGCAAGAAGCGCCAGCACCGCAGGATTGCCAGTGAGGCAGCCGTGTGTTGAAGCAGTTCTGCTGGGGTTAGAATGGCCGTCCTGCAGCCGTGGTTTTCAGGCTGTACTGTTAGCAGTGGATGTGATTTTTTTTCTTCAAATGACATGTGTAGAAATGCAATATATATGAAACAGGCTGAAGGCAGAATGGAAGCTTGAAGGCAGAATGGAAGGAGGGGTCCGTACCTCCTACCCCCTGTCTCACCTTGGAGTTGACACTTCCCAAGACAGCGCAGTCTGCGTCACCCATCTAACTGAAAGTAGCCTAATATTTGGTTGAATAATGATCTTTTTTTTCCCTCCCACTGACTGGATCTATCATCTTTTTTTTTTCTATTTTAGATAAAAGCAGTTTTCCAAACCACAAACCTAAGGGAAGATTATCAGGCTATTCCATGGCTGTGTAATTTTTACTCTCTGTCTATGAAAGCAGATCCAGGGGCTGAGGAAATATATATGTATATACATGCCTACATACATATTCATTATGTATGATAATTTGTTTTGAAAAATTTAAATATACAAAAAAAAAGAGAAAAGAGCTCAGTCACTAGATGTAACAGTTGTCATTATTTTGTCATGTTTGCTTCACCTGTTTCTTTAGACCTCTAATGGATAATAGTTTTAAAAAGCATATCCACCCTAACAAGGTCTGGGAATATTTCCACCGCCTTCCCCTTCCCCCGACCCTGTTTCCTGTTCGAGTTCATCTTGTGGACCTGTGTAATTTGAGTTCAGTTTATGAAACTCTCATGAGGGATACAAATTTAATTTGACATTCCTATATCTATTTACTTTTGTTCAACATCAATTTGGGGGTGCCTTGCTGTTTCGAGACCTGAGCATACATGATGAGCAAAATGAAACAGACCAAACATAGCCCCTGCCCTGGGTTTTGTTAGAAATGGAAGTTCTTCAGTTGCTTATCAGGAAAATTAGTTCTGCCCTAAGCTTGCGGGGTGGGGGGCGGTGGGGGGGCGGGGGGGCTTGCTGGTGAGGAGAATATGATGGGATGGGGATGAACCTGGAGGTTTGGGGGAGCAAACCCACCCGCAGTGTGCTGGCCTCATTCTTGTGTCGGTGAAGTGCTTCGTGTGCCATGCTCTTCAGACTCGATGCCCATGGCGCCTCAGGGGCTGGTGTAGCCTGTGTGTGCGTGTGGCTCCGGCGTTGGCAGGGGCGAGCTACAGTGTGGGCAGAGTTGTTAGACTGGCTGGTTATTCACTCCCTGCCTTGCAGGGGCTAGTGGAACCTGTGATCAGAGTTATTTGTTTTCTGATAGTTATTCCTCTGCTATTGTTACAAAACAACATAAAAAAGGACCCAGGACTCTTCCATGAGAAACATCACTCATGGGGGACAGTAGGAGTTTACCTGCCACCTTGCTCAGCTCCTGCCGCCCTTTACCCTCCTTTCCTGGGCTTTAGAATCTCTCCTTATTCACTCATCTGGAGAAAGACTGGATCGACGGCTCTTTTGATAGAAGTATGCCTTCTGTCTGTCGTCCATGACAGATGAACCATCTGGAATGTCCCCTGCCCTACATCCATTGCTCTGTTAGCTCTCCTGGGCAGTGAAAGAAGAGCCCTAGAAAGAAACAGTGACGACGCAGAGGTTTTTATGCTTGGTTGACTTCCTCAACTCCAAACCTTACTGGTTAATTAATTAATTAAACCTTATCAGCTGGTTAATTAACAACCGGATTTTACAGATTCGATAGCACATGTATTCTCAGGACAGAAAATACATTTTGGGAACATTCAACTTAAGCTTGGACATACAAGCCAGGTGGTTTTTCACTAAGTTTATTAACACTATTTGATAACGTTTCTAATGGGCCTTCCTAAGTAGACTCCAGCGTGATTCACATAATGGGATAAATGGAATATAATGAGTCTAAAAGAGCTATCAAGCCCCAGTTGTATCTAGAAACACAGGTTTGTTTTCCAGTGAGGATCGTGCCGAAGCTAGCAAATATTCCTCTTGAATTTTGTGATTGCTTCCAAAATGAACTACATTTATGAATTAGCTCCGTGGCCCCCAAATATGTTTATGCTGACAGAAAACGGAGTACTTGAGTCTGTGCAGTGTAATTCAGCTGTTATTTGCATGCATGGGGCCGTGCAGAAGACTTAAATCGAGTTCCTCGTCATTAAACAGGCTCTGGGAAAGGTTGCCCAGGAGGTTGGCATTTCAATAACATCTCTCTTCCCAGAATAAATTGCCTCTTTCCTTACTTCACAAATTGATAAAAATATAGATTGATAAATATTTTTGCAGCGTGATTGCTTTTCAAAATTGAATTGCAAAGCTGATCCATATGTTGGGAGAGGGAATGTTTACAGTGGCCCATACATAATTTTACCCCTCTTTGACAGGAAATAACGACATGTTTACCGGATTACTACAAATGGACTCAGTATCTCTTTATTAAACTCTATGAAGCTGGACTGGCCTATCAAAAGGAGGTAAGTTAAAGTTTGTTGTTGTTATTGTTTAGTTACTAAGTTGTGTCCAATCCATTTGTGACCCCCTGGACTATAACCCACCAGGCTCCTCTGTCCATGGGATTTCCCAGGCAAGAATACTGGAGTGAGTTGCCATTTCCTCCTCCAGGGGATCTTCCCCACCCAGGGATTGAACCTGCATCTCCTCCGTCTCCTGCATTGGCAGGTGGATTCTTTACCACAAGTCACCTGGAAACCCCATGATAAGATAAGCCTTAGATGGTAGGAAATGAGAAAAATAGTATCCTCGTGTGGCCTAGAACTGCAGTGTCCAATATGATGATGGCTATTGGCTACATGTGGTTGTTAAAATTTAAAGCAGTTAAGATTAAAACAGTATTAAAAATTCAGGTCCTCAGTCATACACGTCACATTCAGATGCTGGTAGCTAGTGCTGGACAGTCTAGATAGAAAACATTCCCATCATAACAGAATATGCTTTTAATCATTATGGTTTTTATGGGGTTTTTTTTTGTTCAGTTTTCTCTCCTTTTCTTTCTTTTTTTAAAACCTATTTAATTTTTAATTGATGGATAATTGCTTTACAGTATTATGTTGGTTTCTATCAAACATCAGCATGAATCAGCCGTGGGTTTACCCCTCCCACTTGAACATCCCTCCCACCTCCCTCCCCATCCCGCCGCTCTAGGTTGTTACGGAGCCCCAGTTTGAGTTCCTTGAGTCATACAGCAAATTCCCGTTGGCTGTGTGTTTTACATATGGTGATGTATGTTTCCATGTTACTCTCTTCATACACCCTACCCTCTCCTTCCTCCCCGCTCAGCCTTGTTCGTAAGTCTGTTCTCTACGTCTGTGTCTCTGTTGCTGTTCTGCAAATAGGTCCAACAGTACCATCTTTCTAGATTCCATATATCATGCATTGGTATATGATATTTGTTTTTCTCTTTCTGACTTACTTCACTCTGTATGACAGATTCTAGGTTCATCCACCTCATTAGGACTGACTCAAATGTGTTCCTTTTTACGGCTGAAAATATTCCATTGTATACATGTACCACAGCTTCTTCATTCTTTATCCATTCATCTGTCGATGGACATCTAAGTTGCTTCCATGTCCGTGTCTATTGTAAACAGAGCTGCAATGAACACTGAGGCACATGTGCCTTTTTCGGTTTTGGTTTCCTGAGGGTATATGCCTAGTAGTGGGATTGCTGGGTCATATGGTGGTTTTATTCCTCGTTTTTTAAGGAATCTCCATACTGTTCTCCATAGTAGCTGTATCAATTTCATTATGTTTTCAGTTAAAAAAATTTTAGAATCAGTAGAGCAACTCATGTAGAAGGCTCAGTTTAGAAAATCAGGATTACGTGAATTTTCTTAAACCTTGACAACATAAAAAGTAATCTAGCTAACAAAAATCAGGAGGTGGAATTGGGGAAGAGAGGTAGAAGCAAGTGAGAGATGACCCCTACATATTTAGAACAGAAGTAGAAGCAAGTGAGAGATGACCCCTACATATTTCATAACAAGGAGCCATAGCAGGAGAATTAGACATGTATGTCTATTTTTTTTTTTTAAGTTGAAATGTAGCTATTAAAGCTAAGGATAAAGGCAGCAGAAACTAGAAGAGGAGTCTTGTGTGAGGAAGGCTGTATGACCATGCTCAGTATCTCATATTACATGGCAGAGGGTCAGCAGAATTGTCTAAAGACAGTAATCAAACTTAAAGTAGTACAGTTTTGTTACATAAAGTTATAATGGCAAATACCAGAAGAACTAATGAACAAAGCCTGCTAAAAGAGGCGTATTTTGATAATCACTTCAGATAATTATGAATGTCCTCCTTTAATACTATACCAAAACTCAACAAGTGGGTGGTTCTTAAAGGTCATTTGCAATGCTGAGTCTAAATATCAGTGAACTTTTTGCACCCTTGTTATAGTAAAATGTTTTGGTCTGTTTTACCCTTCGAATGAACGCTTTACCCTAGTGTTAGTCTTATCACGAATGTAGTTTTGACCTGCCAGCTCCTTGTAGTGGCCTCCGGGACTCCTGACCCACTCTCATCTGTAAACTGAGGATATTTTAAAAATACTGGTTGTTTAAAATACAGTGTCGTTAATTTTTTTTTTAAGTATTCAGTCCCCATTAACATTTGGGATACATTGAAAGTGAGAACTTTGTAGATTCAAGTCATACTAATCTGCAACCACTGTAAACCCTCTTGCTGCTGCTGCTGCTAAGGCACTTCAGTCGTGTCCGACTCTGTGCGACCCCATAGACGGCAGCCCACCAGGCTCCCCCGTCCCTGGGATTCTGCAGGCAAGAACACTGGAGTGGGTTGCCATTTCCTTCTCCAATGCGTGAAAGTGAAAAGTCAAAGTGAAGTCGCTCAGTCGTGTCCGACTCTTTGCGACCCCATGGACTGCAGCCTACCAGGCTCCTCCGTCCATGGGATTTTCCAGCCAAGAGTACTGGAGTGGGGTGCCATCGCCTTCTCTGAAACCCTCTTGAGTCAGTTTACTGTATTAACACACCATAGCTGTTCCTATGCCCAGAAGCTGGTTAGGTGAGGAGTGGTGAGAGACAAAAGTACCTGTCCAGGGTGCTGACTGCAACAGATCTTGTTGTGTTGGGAAGTATCATTGTGTTGTTAAAGAATAATTTTCAGAAGTTAAAAACATGACTCCCATACAAATATAAAATGAACATGTGTCAAAGATTTCATTCAGCTCATTCATTAGCAAGAGAACCAGCTGTATGTTAAGACTGGTTCAAATGAGATTTCGAGGAAGGACGATTTATAGCGTCAAAGGCATGTGATATGTGTTTGCTGATAGAATCAAAACTGCTTAGTGTCCTACCAGGCATAACCCTCGTTTTGGGGACAGTCTTTCCTGTGACTCAGAGATGACTTGCATTGGCATCGCCTGGGAGCCATCTGTGTCATGCTCAGACAAAAAGCTCTGGTGTTGCTCTGTGGTTTCTGTAGGCTAACCTCTTCTTTGGCAGCCTAGTGGAGTTGTACTGGGTTGGCCAAAGCATTCATTCATGTTTTTCCATACCATCTTATGGATGTTTTTCCATACCATTATTAAAATAACTTAATAATGAAGAAGGAGTCAAACAAAGGTAAACATCCCTAGAAAATCAGATAATCCCTGGGGGATGTGGCTCTGCTAGCCAATTCCAGCTTGCCTTGAAGAAGCAACCCCTTTTGCCTGTTTCTAAGTTTGGAATAATTTTTCTTAACAGCATTATTCAATATTCAGAAGCAAAAGGGTCCGAAGGGAATTGGTGGGAAAATCGTCAGCTTCCCACTCTTATCAGCAGGTTCGGTGCTAACTGAGCAGCCTGGCAGACTCCTTCCCAGAAGAGCCTCCCTGCTCAGGTGGATCGGAATTGTACGCCAGTCAGGTCTCCACACTGGACTCACCCATGGGTCCGAGCAGAGGGATTAAGAGATCACAAGCCACATTGTGTATCCCAAGTAATAGCAGGAAGGACAGAAAAATCAAAGTTACTAGCGCATGAAAAAGCCACAGCAAAGCAGAGGACATCCTGCAGGTAAAACTGTTCTTTAGAGTGTAAGCAGTGGTACACAGCATCAGTTGGATTAGCCAGTGTTAACTATCCTCAGTTGCTTTGTTACTCTTTATGTGGATGTGATATGAAAGAGGTAACGTGTTAACATAGCAGTGTAAACAGTTCTTGCATGGAGCCTTTGGCTGTGTGATGGCCCTTTATGAGACACTTGATTTTTTGTATCTGTGTGTTGTATAGTTAAGCTGACTCTGAATATATTGAATATTTACTGTAAGATTCCTGCATAGGACACTTGCTTCACTCTTTGTTAGTGCTGCTTCAGTTCTAAGTACATCAAACCCAAGTAGGAAGCTTAACCTCTTCAATATTGGGTTGGGGCCAAAGCCAGTCACAAGCACCGTCTTAGGAGCTGAGTAACTTTTCTAAAGACGGAAGGGTTTCCAGGGGGTCCCCCACTTCATGAGCACAACTGTGCTCCCGGGTCCAGATAGCTCTCTTCTCCCCAGTGATTTCCAGATCAGTGTCACACACACACACACACACACGCACGCACACGCGCACACACACACACGCACACGCACACACACACACACACCTAATATCCACAGCCCTGGGAATTTGGTCCAGTCTTCCCTCTGACTCCTTCTGTCATGGAAACAGCCTATATTCCTTTCCTGATGCTGCTGCTGTAACAAATTACCACAAACTGGGTCGCTTAGAACAACGCAGATTCATTGTTTTACAGTTTCTGAGGTCAGAAGTCCATGAAATAGGCCTCACTGGGATACAAATCAAGATGTTGGCAGAGCTGCCTTCTTTCTGAAGGCACTAGAGGAAAATCTCTTTCCTTGCCTTGTCCAGCTTCTGGAGGCTGCTCCCATCCTTGAGTTTGGACCCCTCTCCATCCTCAAAACCAGAGCATCTTAAAATCTCTCTGACTGTGCTTCCATCATCATATCTCCTCAGACTCAGACTCTGACTCTTCTGCCTTCCTCTTTCTCTTATAAGAGCTTTTTTTCGTTACTTTGGGCCCATCTGGTTAATCCCAGTTAATCTCCCCATCTCCAAATCCTTCATTAATCATATATCTTCAAAGATCCTTTTGCCATGTAGGTAACACCGGTTGCAAGCAACACAGGACATGGACATCTTTGGGGTGTGGTGGTTCTGCCTCCCACAAGCCTCCCCGCTTCAGAGGCTTGTTGCGAGGATTAAACTGGTGAATGCTTGTGGAGAGGCTGGAATGGTGCCTGGCGCAGAGTACATCCTTAATAAGTGCCCATCTATGGGTGCCTGTAGTTACCTAGGGTCATTATGATATTTAAATTGGAAAAACAAAAAGTTAAAAAATCCTGAAGCCTCCTGGCTAATTCTCAGGCAACTTGCACATGGAAAGGTATTACAGAAAAAACAGTGTAGATTGTTTCATGGGTATTCATTTAGAAAGACACTGTTTTTATTGTTGGTTATTGATTTAAATTTTTTTGATGCGTTCTTTTAAGTCACTTAAATGACATGATCTTAAGAAAAAAAAATCATAAATAGAATGTAAACATGCACACTTAGTACATTGTTTGAAGACCAGAGTTATCTCTAATCCAAAGTATTTTTTTCCAGATAGATTTCCTTTTATTGGATAGCCATTTTCAAATTGGCTTTAAAACATAAAACATACTGATATAGTTAGCTTTCTATTTCTGGGGTTTATTTCAAAATATAAGCTTTGAAGTTAGCATAAGAAAGTTAATTTGATTTAAAAAAAACTGCATATAGCATACTTTGTAAAGCATATTTGGCCAAAAAAATAATTCACATATTAATACTTTTCCTCTAATGGCATTGTCATAGCCTTTAAAAAAAAAAAAAAAAAAGATAGCCTTAATCCTTAAATTCAGTTCTGCTGTAAGTATAAATGGACATTTAGGGAGAGTATTTTAGCAGAGCATTACAAAGCAGAGCTGGAGTCTCATTCTTGTTCTTAACAAGCACTGTCCATCAGAATGTTTATTTCCATTGCAAAAGCGAATCTGTTCTTGCTCTCACAGACCAAAAATATTTTCAGCCAAAAATATGAATATACAGACTTCTTTTTGGGAGAACATTAAATATCACCTCTCTGGTTAAAAAAAGAGAAATTCCGTGGATGTAGCTAGTAGAGAGAATAATGCCGTGTTCTACTTGGACGTTCTAGGGAACTGTGGAGCGCCACTTAATCTGTGAATTTGTCTTTGACCCTTGATTTCAGCAGCAGCTGCTGCTAGTGCTAATTCACCAGCCTAAGCTACTTAAAGAAACGCAGGGCACAAACAGGCAGCCTCGCCCAGTCTGCCCCCTGGTGTCTTTGGGAGGTAGTGCAAGCAACAAGCGGCGGCCTTGGGAACTTTCCACCCCGCCCCCCACCCCATTCTGGACCGAGTCCAAATTCAGGCCCATTCTGGATGGAATAGAGCAAAATCGATTTTGAGAATTAGATCCTTTAATGAGATCTATGTGGTGTTCCTTAATTAAGTGAGCTTTTGTCAAGAAAAAAGCTAATAGTCCTTGAGAAAATCAATACCCTAAAGCATATCTCACCAGCCTTTGGAACCTGAAGCTGCATGGCAGGATACTCAGAAAAGGTCTCCAGTCATACGGAAGGAGAGCTTGAGGAGAAAGAAGCCAGGGAAATGATGGGGAGCAGCCCGAGCCTCACTAGTGGTGCTGCGGCCAGGCAGGAGCCAAAAGCATGCTGATGGAGGGTGTACTCCGTTAGGACTGGCGGCCGGTGAGGAGGGTGAGGGCCAGGGAAGCAAGCGGAGAGAGGGTCCAGAGGAAGGCCAGGATGAGATGAGAAAGGACGAGCTTTGACACAGGAGGCCTGCTGGGGCGGTAGGCACCAGGGTGTCTGTGTCGCAGAAAAGAGGGCTGATAAACTCACAATCAGGCTGCTTCAATGCTATACATCACCATATGTAAAACAGACAGCTAGTGGGAAGTTGCTGTATGACGCAGGGAGCTCAGCCCAGGACTCTGTGACAACCTAGAGAGGTAGGCCAGGAGTGGGGTGGGAAGGAGGTTCAAGAGAGAGGGGACATATGTATCCTTATGGCCGATTCATGTTGTTGTACGGCAGAAACCAGCACAACATTGAAAAGCAGTTATCCTCCAATTAAAACTAAGTTTTAAAAACATCAGAATGAAATTGCCTTGAGAATCCCCAGTGGACCCCATGGCCTCCCACGACTCCAAGAGCTCAACAGCCAAGAAGGGGAGGGGAAGGGGGAGAAAACGGTGCAGCGTCCACAATCTGGAATCTGTACAAACCACAGTCTGTACAAATTGGAGTCTGCGAACACGGTCGCTTCTTGTGTAGAATCGTGTGGTAACGTGCATTTCTAAAATGCTTTCTGAAAGCTTCCCACAAATCCCACAGACCGGAAAAATGTTAACCTTGGCATTTAAGCCTTGGTCAGCTTGGGGAGGTTCTCTTCTTCAGGATGATGGCTCATTCCGTGATGTTGCCGGATAACTTGTGTTAGAGAAGCAGTGGGCAAAGTCAGCTGGAGTCCAGTGTTTCTGCAGGTGTTTTCCTGATTTCAGTATTGATTTAAAGTTGATTGGAAAATATAGAGATAGGCTGTGTTTTGCTAATAAGACTAGTTGACTGTAAGGAGCATGGCGTTGGCCTCGGAGGTGATAGAGGCCGTAATTAACCAGGGTAGTGACCACAGTCAGTGAAGTTGTCCATAAACTGTATTCTGTGGAGCATGACTGTGCTTGCTTAAAAATCAGGGCATCCATCAAAGTAAGTGTTCAAAATGTGAAAACCCAGGAATGCCAGATGAAAGAAGACAGACCATGGCTTGAAGGGAGGCTGTAGGTAAGAGACTGTTAACGTAAGAGAGGAGACCCAGAGAAAGATTTGGAAGTCAGCTCCAGGCCTTCAAGAGGCCGTGGATGCTGTGCACCCTGGGCCCTATAGGCCCTGAATTTTGACCACCTGTGGGTTTACCACCTGCAGAAAGGCCAACTCTGAACTCTGTAACTGTGCTTGAGATGGATCATCGTCCTGAGACGAAACGAGACTGAGTACTTACAAGATGCATCTTTTTTTATATTACTGTTGTTTGGCTGCAGCAGCTCTTAGTTGGGGTATGTGGGGTCAGGCTTCCCGGCCAGCGACTGAACCCAGGCCCCCAGTGCGTTGGGAGCACAGACGCTTAGCCACTGGACCACCAGGCATGTCCCTTTGATTTGAATGCATCTTTGATTAGAAACTTTATTTCCTCTTGTATTTTTCCTCTCCCCATCAAGACTTTCACTGGGGGAAAACTGCTTTTGTGTTTTGCTTCTATTTGCCTTTCATTTGATAGCAGGGTTTTATTATAACGTGTAAACCTCTTAGGAGCACACCTCCCTCACTGCATTTTGTAACTTGGAGTCTGAGAGCTGCCAGGCTGTGTGGGAAATGTCGATGAGAAAATCAAGTCCTGTCCTGTTCTTGCAATCCGCAGGGTTGAGTGTTTGCTTCTTCACGTCACCTGAGGTTTGCAGTGGGGACAGGAGGCAGAGGTGCAGGCACACAGGGCTTTTGTTCTCCCTTTCATATTTTGTGCTGTTTTACTTGTGCACTAGTTTTGGGTTTGGGGGGACAGGGGGCTCTTGAAGGAGCTGTCCTTGTTACTGAACAGTACTTGGCCCTCTCTTTATATCTTTTAAGTGGTATCCTTCCCCTCACCCCTAATATGGGCAATGATAAAAGATAAGTAAGCCTCCCTTGGCTTATTCACCTCCAGTTTTCAGGTCTGCAATCATTTGTCCTAAATTTTGTCTCTCTCTGTCTATGGATTCAAGGATTTGGGGGACTGTAGGAAGAGGGGAGAAAAATCACTCTATGCCATGTCTTTTCCATTCCTACTCTATGCTTTACATGTTTAAGATTTGCAGTGGGTATTATTACTTTTTGGAGAAGGCAATGGCACCCCACTCCAGTACTCTTGCCTGGAAAATCCCATGGACGGAGGAGCCTGGTAGGCTGCAGTCCATGGGGTCGTGAAGAGTCGGACACGACTGAGCGATTTCACTTTGACTTTTCACTTTCATGCATTGGAGAAGGAAATGGCAACCCACTCCAGTGTTCTTGCCTGGAGAATCCCAGGGACGGGGGAGCCTGGTGGGCTGCCGTCTATGGGGTCGCACAGAGTTGGACACGACTGAAGTGACTTAGCAGCAGCAGCGGCAGCATATTACTTTTTAGTTGTAAAATCACAACCCATAGAAGTTAGCCTCTCCGGCATTCCTCCTTTTTATGTAATTTTTAGATATGCCTTTGGATCAGTCAGGGTCCCAGCAGAAGAAAAGCGGGCCCACCGGACAGCAGTCACTGAAGAAAACGTGATGAAAAGACGGATTCTGTGCAGAGTTCGGGGAAGCCCACAAGGGGTGGTCCAGTCCCTGGCACTAGGAGCAGAAGGAAGCCTTTGCCCACCTCAGGTGGCAGGGGTGACACGGGGAGCCATTCCTGGAACTGGGAGAGCGGTAGCTGGAGCAGCAGGCGAGGTCGGCCCGTGAGCCACGCGGGAAGGAGCTGGGGGCCTCTCACTGGTTGAACCCAGTCAGAGGGCAAGGGTCCAGGTTAATGTGGGCACAGGGGACCACTTCCACCACAGAACATGGTGGAAAGAGGATTGGAGGGGCAAATCGGCAATATTCGGCACAATGTCTTATTAGAATCGTTTATTGATATTTTAAAACACAATATATACGTTCTACTGCCCAAACACGTCTCCATACTCATTGCCCTCTTTGTTCTAAGTCTTACCGAAATATCATAAGGGGTGACTGTAGGGGACTTCCCTAGTGGTCCCTATGCTGGGGGCCTGGGTGTATCCCTGGTCAGGGACCTCGATCCCACACGCCACAACTAAAGATCCTGCTTACCACAGCAGTCCCATGTGTGGCAGCTAAGAGCTGGCACAGCCAAAGAGAGAAAGAAATAAAGGCAAATGCTTTTTTAAAAGGAGTGAGTATAAATGGCAGGGGTGTTTTAAATGAAACTAAAAACAAATTAGAACTCTGTGGAGAGAAACTTCATCCTGGTTTAGACTATAGGTTCTATCAGCCAAAGAAATCTATGGAGAAAGATTGTTACCTTTTGGGGGGCCGATGTTGATGGGGAGAAGGCAGAACAGAATTTTCTGGGGTGCTGGGAATGCTCTGTGTCTTGATGAGTGATGGTGGAAATAGATCGAGCTATACGTTTAAGATTTATTCACATTACTCTGTATGTTGTACCTTAATTTAAACAGAAGTTTTTTTTTAATCACAAAAATGTTTACAATTCCTAGAGACCTGAGTTCCTACCCTGCTGTCTCTGTTATTTACTGACTGTGTGACCTCAAGCAAGTTATTTAATCTCTCTGTTCTTTAATTTCCTCCCATGCAACTTGAGGATAGTCATATTCTTACCTCAAAAGGTTGTCGAGAGGATTAGAAGAGCCAACCTTAGGGAAGCATTTGGTACAGCATCTGGCACATGGTAATCACTCAGGAAGTACTGGCTATTTCTATTAAGATAAACCTATTGTTTTCCCTAAAATAACCCAATTCTGGTAAGTTCTGGGTATCATTTTTTTTTCCTTCTTTTCTTCTATTTACTAAAATTTCCAATCTGCAAGTCCATCCTTTTATACAAGCAGATTCTGAACTTGAGTTAGCCACATGCATACAGCCTCCCTTCCCAGGCCTGTCCTGATAAGGTGAAAGCACTAGGGCAGTTCACATTCTTTCTTTTCAGCTTGCCAGTAGCTTCCTTGCCAAACGATGCTCCAAGGAGATGCCCTTAAGTCTCAGAGCAGAGATACTGCCTTTGTGGCCTGTCTCACCTGGGAGGGACCTCCATATGATCCTATTCAGTATACTCACCAGATTGCCTCGTTTTGTTTCATGAATTATAACAGGCCTTGGTTAACTGGGACCCAGTGGACCAAACAGTGCTTGCCAATGAGCAGGTGGATGAACACGGCTGTTCATGGCGTTCGGGAGCAAAGGTGGAACAGAAGTACCTCAGACAATGGTTTATTAAGACAACTGCTTATGCAAAGGTGAGTGTCAGCCTGGAGGCGCCCCACTAAGGCTTATGTTTGATCAGGTCTTCTGAATATTAGCCTCACTGTTGGAGGTGAACTCTAGTTAGAGCTGTTAGAACCATGGGTGTGCAGACAGGAAGCACATGGACCTCAGGGTCACTCACATAGAGCATGATGGATTCGCGTCCTTCAGTTGGAAATCAAGAATAGCACCTGGAGGTCATCGTAGGCCATTGTTTGCTGACCTTTCAGCAAATCACTGTACTGCCCTAAAGGCAGAAAAACATTCATCTTTATCTGCAGCTATATCAGCAAGAAAACTAGAAAGGAAAAAAGTATCTTCATGTATGCAGTTCTAGTAAGACCTCCAGAAAGACAGAATGACATTTCTGAGGGTCCAGAGGAGACCACCTAAAGGAGTGAGGGGATGGCTGTCTTCATGCGGGAAGGCCAGGGTTAACGTGAACTGAGGCAGGAAGCAAAGCTCTGGGCTGTATAACTCTTGTCGTGTCTCCGATTAATAGTGTAAACCAGTGTGAGTCCCTGAAGGTCAGTTTCCTCATCAACAGAAGGAGAGGGTGTGACCAAGTGCCCTTTAAGTTGCCTCTGGCTCTTTATGTTTTCAGAAATTCAAGGGGAGACCAACCACTGAAAGGTGAGGCTTGCTTACTAAATCAACGATAGCCTGGGAGAAATAGCTTATTCTCGGTGTGCCAGAACCACTCTGTGCAAGATATTCTTTGAGCCTACCATGTTTCAGGATAGGGAATTGAGTGATCACAAATTCCAGAGAAGAGTGATTAGAACACATCAGGGGGATTTCCTGTGGCAGCTTGATAACCTTTGTACCAGCGGAAGACTGGAAGTGAGCCGGCTCTGAACAGGTAAAGGCATCATGCAGAGTTGCTGAACGACGTGTGCCATAGTTCTTACTCTGGCAGCCACCATACGTGGGATGGTTATACCTTCCCATTGCAGCCCACGAGTTGCTACATCACAGATGGGGTACTGGACTGAAGTGGACTTTGGGTCAGATCCGGTTCTGTACTTTTTATATCGTAAAATAAGCACAAGTTATAAATAACCTCTGATCACCACAAGACTTTGCTGAATTAGGACTACAGTTCTCCAGTTCACCATACTAGTGCCATATGGTTATATGACCTCTAGTTCTTTCACTCAAAAGACATGTCTTAAATGAAAATGTTCCCCATTTTAATTTATCCAGAGTGGAGCATATGGTTTTGGAAAACTACTCATTAGAACTTGCTAACAGAATCCCTTGCTCCTTTTAAGCACGCTAGTAGTCTTGAGAGGCTGAATGGAAGAAAGCTGAGGACATAGCTTTCTGTCACAGCCCAGGCAGTGGGAGCCCCCACCTGCTGGCAGCTGGGGAGACTGCATCACCAGCAGGCATGCCAGGTCACCTCAGGGACCTGTCAGATGACTCTAATAGGCACTGGTGGAAAGGCCACCTAATCAGCTCTTTTGTTTGACCTCTGCCTCTAATTGGAAATGTAATAATCTGAGTGGCATTATTCTTTAAATTGTCAGCTGTGAATTTTCAACTGTTCAGCAGAAGTGGTTAGTTACCATGGTGACTTGCCTGCTTCTTGATGAACTCCAGGGAAGAATTAACTGCAAAAGCTGACATCAGAAGTCAACACTTGGTTTGCCCTGAAAATCAGCAGAGGAGGTGGCGTGGGAGTGGTTAAGGGTGAGCAGATATCTGTGTTCACTGCACATGCTTGACTGAGGGCTACATGTGCACAAAGCAAGACTTCATAAGGCCTAATAGAAAATGATTACTGTGGGATTAAGAGGAGAGCAGAGCTATCAGGGGGCTGCACAGTGCTCTGAGACTTGGAGTTATGGTTCGGCCGAAAGTACACAGCTGAGACCCCAGAAAGGCTATATATTACAAATGTGCATGACTCTTTAGGACCAAGGACAAAATCAAAATAGACCCACCTTAATTAAAAATAAGCCTGACAGTTTCAAAAGTAACTTTCAGAACAACACTCAACACCTTAAAAGGGAAACAGCATAGTTCCGACTTGCTGAAAGGTTGGTTTTATCTGCAATGTCCAGCATGTAGTAAAAAATTACTAGATTTGCAAAGAACCAGGAAACTGTGATCTATAATAAAGGGGCGGGGGGGAAGGGAGTCAGCACCAGAGAAGTAGATCCTGAGATAAAGGAAAAGATGGTCATAAGGAGCGAACAGATGAGTGGACAGGGGAAGCTCTGGAGAGGAATGGAAACGTTGAAAGAAAAAAAAAAGGAAATCTAGAACAGAAAAGTAGAACGTCTGAAATGGAAAATTATTGTTTGAGCTGCAGAGGGATGCGTAAGGGTTAATTAAGCCATAAAGCTGTAAGGGAACCGCCGTCACTCTATATAGGGAACAAAGCAAGTGGTAGTTCTAAAACAGAAGTGTGTATGACACGTTTAAGAAACCGAAATGATGACGGTGTAGCGGCAGCCAAGAGAGCCAAGAGGAGAAGCCCAAGATAGGGCTGGACAACCTGAAGAAATGGTTAGGGGCCAGGTCAGGCAGCGCCCTAAGAAATCCGCACTTTATCACGGGAGTCCTGAGATACCATCAAAGCATCCTAAGGGAAGGAGTGACATGATCAGCTTTGTGTCTTCATAAATTCACCGTGGAAAGGGTGAGGATGCAGAGAGACCAGTTAGGAGGTTACTGCAGTGCTCCAGGCGTGCATAACTTAGATGGTAGTGGGAATAGATGGGTAGGTTAGAAAAATATTCATATGCCAGAGCCTAAGAACCTGGTGATATTGAATGAAAGCCTGTAGGAGATGGTGTCATGAAGAAAGCCCCTGACCTAGACAGGAAGTGAACGATACAGCTACTCCCTGGGATAGGGAGTCCTGGAAGAGACACAGTCCTAACCCTTTTGAGTTTGCAGTGACAAGGAATCATTTGAGTAGAGATGTAGAAATAAATGGTTCTTGGATAAATGTGTCTAAAACTTCAAAGAAGATCAAGTGAGACAGGACATCTACTTTAAAACCTCATATGACAGCAATAGTGTTGAGTTAGTGATGAGGTCTTGCTATGTAGACAAGGATGAGATATTGAGTCAGTAATGCTTTTAGCTGCAAGTAACTGAAAACCCAAGTTCTGGTGACTTACTAAATGGGAGATTCCTTCCCAAAGAAGTCCCAGTTGCTGGGACCAAACTAGGATAGGGCTCTGAGTTGGCATTTCCATGGTTCTCATCAGCCATTCCTTCCTGCCTGTCACCTCATGGTTGCAAGATAGCTGCTGCAGACCAGACATCGTGTTTCCATTCAAGACAGAGGCAATGTTAGTCACCAGAAGGCAAGACCTTTCCCCCCAGTGCACAGCCAGATTCTACCGATGTTCTGCTACCCCCTGTTGTGTCACGTGGCTACACGCAGGCAAGGAAGGCCAGGAAAGCAGCCCTGAGCTTTTCAGCTTCTGGAGTCAAGATGGTTGGGGGAAGGGAACAGGGAATGGGCGCTGAGATGGCCAAGCTGTGCCCGGCCATTATCTTTAGAGCTCCATGTGTACATCTGACTGTGCAGCCCTGAGGGCTGCCTCGGTGGTGTACAGCTGGTGGTCTGCTTGGGAGCATGGCTGGAGGAGCCCTCTTTTCATTCTCGTGACTTCCCAATTAGAAAGATGATGCCTGATGTGAAAATCAAAATATAAAACATCTGAAATATAAAAATATTCTATCAAGGCTGTTCCGTGATGTATTTGATGCTTCTCCATGGATCCCCCATCCAGTCCTCCCCAGGATTGTTTGCTTTATGAAACATTAAAAGTGATTTCAGCTGCTTGTTCTGTGGAAAAAGAAAACTTGCAGTAGGAGTATCTGACGAGCATGAATTAGTCCTGGCAGGAATGTGTGGGAGGATTGTGGTGGGCAGCACCACAAGGCGGGAGCAAGGGGAGGAGGGCAGAGTGGAGACTACGTGCAGGAAGCGAAGGGGGTTCAGAGCCTGGTGGAATGAGCGCTTCGGTTCCTGACAGCAGGGTGACCATGGGAAGACGAGACAGGTGGAGAGACGGCTCCCCATTTGGCCCTTTCTGATGGATTTGCGGTTTTGACTTCTGCGCTGCCTCCTGTAGCCCCCAGAGGCTGCCTCCCTGCAGGTCCTCAGACAAGACGCTGGGACACTGTACATGGCTCCTCTTTGGCCTCAAAGTGGACGTGACCATGCCCTGATGGTGCTCAGTCAACACCCACACCTAATTGGTGCTGATGTTCTTAAGTTTCCAGGAGTTACCTGGCAACTGCTTAAATACGAACCAAGTCTGTGATCACCTCCCACTTCCTGCCTGCTTGCCCCCGATCTGATCAGTCCCCAGGCTTTTCCTTGCGTGTTCATCTTACTGAATGTTCACATTATTCTTTGGAGGGTGGGTACCACCTGTTACCCCATTTTACTGATGGGGAAACAGAGGCTCACACTGGTCGTAAAGTAACAGCACTGGGATTCCAGTCCAGGTGCTCACCTTCTTCACCAGCAGTCTGTACCACTTCTCAGGTCATCTGATTCATTCTTTCTCTCCCAGATGTCATTGAGTGCCTTGCCTAGGTGCTAAGAATACAGGTGAGAAAAGCTGAGGTCCCTGCTCCTTGGGCTTCCCAGGTGGCTCTGTGGTAAAGAATCTGCCTGCCGGTGCAGGAGACGCGGGTTCAATCCCAGGGTCGGGAAGATCCCCCGGAGAAGGCAAGACAACCCACTCCGTTATTCTTGCCTGAAAAATCCCATTGTCAGAGGAGCCTGGCGGGCTGCAGTCCACGGGGTCGCAAAGCACCGGGGACGACTGAGCGGCTTAGCACGCGCTGCTCTTTGGGAGCTCAGGGGCTAGTACAGGAGACCTTCACAGACATGAGAGGTCACGGCCCTTGGGATCACCGTCGAGAGGTCACGGCCCTTGGGATCACCGTCACACTGCAGGAGAGCACAGGGGAGCTGAGGAGCCCCGTCTGCCCAGTGTTCGGAGGAGGTACCGCCAGATGGTGGTGAAAGCTGGGACGTGCAGCGTGTCTGTAAGGGAGTGTTTCGTTGCCTTCCAGACGTGCAGGGAACTTCACACTTCACAAGTCTTTCCAAGTAGAGCTCCTGCTGGCAAGAAGGAGATGGGCAACACCGAGCCCTTAGGAGATCAGGGAGGGTGGGCAGTAATAAGCCAGCCCTTTCCCTGCCCGCTTTGTGCCTCTCATCTTGGCTTCACACCGCACTTGGGGGTAAAGTAGAGACACCTTTCCCAGAGCTCCCTGGCCTTGTCGGCCCCTGCAAAGAGGGAAACTCAGGGGTTGGAGAGGTGTGGAGGGGAGGGAGGGGAGCAAGGCTATGACAGGAGCTCTGGGTGGGGGGTGTGGAGGAGGAGACTGGAGCAGAAAGGCTGCCCTGGAGGAGCAGTGGTGCACGGGTACAGGGGTCTAGGCCCCTGGTGTCCCTCGCTTCTTAAGAGTCCCCTGTGCTCTGGATTAGGGACCCTGGGGTACCCTTGTTCTGATCCCAAGGCCTGGAGTTCCCCGTGAAAGCACTTGGCCGTCTCCTGGAAAGGGGGCTGTTGCCTGGCTCCCTGCTCCTGCCCTCGGGTCCTCTCCCAGCCCCAGAACAGAGACTCGGGTCACAGGTGGTGCCCGGAAATGCCTCCTCCGAGCAGCGCGCAAGTCCTCACACGCTGTCACGAGACTTTGCAGAGGGATTGGTCAGTGGGGTTTGGCCCCTCCGCCCCACCCTGCCGCCCAGAAAGATCCTTGGCCCCGATGTCTCCTCCCGTGTGTGCAACCGGAGCCTTCACATGGTTGGCCCGTGCACCGAGATGTTGGCTGAGCAGCCAGATGAACAAGCGAGAACCGTTTCACAAGCTGTTGGCCTTTCTGCAGGGCTGTTGTGACAAAAAGCCATGAGGACACAGGCCGGGGCCAGAGTTAACGATTCTAATGCTGAGGTTTATGTACTGTGAGGGGCAGGGTTAAGCCCAGTGGCTTGAAAGCTGTTACGCGATCACCCCCGTTAGGCTCTGCTGTGGCCAGTCAGGGCTGAGAGTGGCCGCTTTCCTCCCTGCTTGTAAGAAACAGTTGATCAGCGCCTGCGCAGTAGGGGCCGCCCAGCCCGGATCCCCCTGCGCTGGCACCCAGAGCAGCTTCGGAGCTGGCTTCCTGCCGGAGTGCCCCTCCAGGCCCCAGCTGTCATTTGTTTTGGAAACAGCAGACTGCTCCTATCCCAGGATCTGGTTTTGACTCCCTGTCTCACAAAGCTCATTAATTGTTAAAGTCTGCTCCTTCTTACATAATATCTCATACTTCCTTCTGTTCTCCGTTTCACCTCCTCTCCGGGATCTTTTCTCTCCTACACCATGAGCCGAACTCTGTTCTTCACCTTCCATCCTAGCCTCTCAGCCCTCCTCAGGGTGATCATTCGCTGGTGCCAAGGGGTACAGGGAAGTCATTCTGGGGTGGGGATGGGAGCAGACAGGTGGGAGAGGGGGACAGAGACAAAAGGAAAGAGTGATTTGAGGCTGACTGTGCCCCAGCACTTTGCCGGGAAGCAGGAGGCTTCCTGGGGTGAGTCAGGAGACTTGTCACCACCCCCTCCCCACCCACAGCCCCAGCCAAGGGACCGGGCTCCTCAATACCAGCTGGGAGTGACAGCAGACCTGCTGGGAGGCCTCTGGCCGACTCTTAGCAGGCCTTAGGGATCACTTCTGCTTGGAAGAGCTCATCAGAGTTGGTCCAGGGCTGGGTTCCAGCTCTGGATTCAGAAACCACTGTATTTCATGACAGAATAGGCAGATTTCCTCTCCCCTAGACATAGTGCCTACCTGCTGCCTCGGGAGTGTCCCTCACCATGAGATCAGGTCCAGGGCCACCTTATTTCCTACCCCTGAGTTCTTGCCTGCACCGTGTCCCTCCCATCCACTGAAGACAGCCTGCCTGCACACCCACTCCTGCGCGAGAATGAACAAGAACTTCTGAAGGAAGGAAGCGCAGTCTCCAGCTTGGCACACGTGCTCTGCAAGTAGGAAGGTTTCCTTTATTATTTTTGTTTCGGAGATAGGAAAAATGATTGGTTGTCGTTCAGTCGCTCAGTCACGTCCAACTCTTTGCAGCCCCGTGGACTGCAGCACGCCTGGCTTCCCTGTCCTTCACCATCTCCCTGAGCTTGCTCAAACTCATGTCCACTGAGTCAGTGATGCCATCCAACCATCTCCTCCTCTGTCACCCTCTTCTCCTCCTGCCTTCAGTCTTTCCCAGCATCAGGGTCTTTTCCAGTGAGTCGGCTCTTCGAATCAGGTAGCCAAGTATTGGAGCTTCAGCTTCAGCATCAGTCCTTCCAGTGAATATTCAGGGTTGATTTGGTTTGATTTCCATGCAGTCCAAGGGACTCTCAAGAGTCTTCTCCAACACCACAATTCAAAAGCATCAATTCTTCAGTGCTCAGCCTTCTTCATGGTCCAACTCTCACATCCATACATGACTACTAGAAAAACCATAGCTTTGACTAGACAGACCTTTGTTGGCAAAGTAATGTCTCTGCTTTTTAATATGCTGTCTAGGTTTGTCTAGGAATGATTACTAGGGGAAAATGGGACAGATAAGCTTAATAGTATATTTCTTATTGTATACTGACAATGAAATAAATTATAAATTTGATTAGAAAAAAAAATGAAGAGAAAGTAAATATCACATCTTGCTCTTAAACTTCCCTAGTAGCCTTTCTGAACGCCCTGGCCAGGTCCTTTTGGAACATAAAGGTGTCCTTCGTTCTTGAGGTGCTAGCCTGGACTCCATTGGAAGAGGAAACAGATTGAGTAGCACCTCGTTGGGGGCCATCCCTGGAGGGCTGGTGGGTGTCACCAGTGAACCCTTTTAGCTTAGGCAGTCATTGGAATTTTAACATTGGAAGAAAGCCAAGAGAACATTATACAGGCTTCTCCACGTTAGGCCTCGTCTCCCAGGCTTTCTAATCCCAGCCCTGACCTGAAAAACATAAAAGCCGGCAAAAATCCCCTCATGCCTGCCTTTACTGCTGCTGGAAATTACAAAATCAATATGATGTCTAAACACAAAGGGATATGGTGTTGCTTCATTTTAAGCAGCTCACATCATCCTCCTGCTCCCCAGGGGCGCTGCTGGCCAGACCGAGGAGTCCCAGAAAATTACCACCTGAGCCCACTTCTCATTTGATACCTGGGGCCGCCAAGCCTAGGAAAGCCAGGACCCAGCTCAAGTGTCCCTGGCCCTGGGCGTGTGCTTGGTCTGCCTGCTCTTGAGCACTGATTCCAGAGCAACCAGGCGTCTCCAGCAACCACAGGCAGAGGGCAGACAGTCAGAGGGCGGGTGTTGTGGGAAGGAAGGCGAGTTAAGCAATGTTGCAGGAGCTCCAAGAGAGGGCACAGATGGCCAGACAGCAGAGAGTGCAGCGGGTTGCGGTTTGCTCATCTGTTCCTGATGGAATTGGTGTTTTGGCCTCAGAACTGAGCAGTGTCGTGTTCTATGTCATTCTCTACTCCAGCACCCTTTCCTTACCCCAGGGCTTTCTGAACCCAGCTGCCTGGAGAACAGTGAGACCGGACCAGGGGCTGCCCCTGCTATGAAGGAAGTGACAGTCATTAGGAGATACCTACATATCCATATTACATTATTCTGTTCTGTTTTTCAAAGTAAGCATTTTCTTATAGAAACGGGCCTTTTTCCACAGTATCTTTCCATTTCTCTCTATATTTTGCTTACTATTCCAAGGTAACTGACTCCGAGTGTCAGATTTATTCAAAATAGAGAGATTTAATCCTTTCTAGAGCTATAATAGGGAGAAGGAAATGGCAACCCTCTCCAGTATTCTCGCCTGGAGAATCCCAAGGACAGAGGAGCCTGGTGGGCTGCTGTCCATAGGGTCGCACAAAGTAGGACACGGCTGAAGTGACTGAGCTTGTGTGCATGCATTGGAGGAGGAGATGGCAACCCACTCCAGTGTTCTTGCCTGGAGAATCCCAAGGACAGAGGAGCCTGGTGAGCTGCGGTCTATGGGGTCACACACAGTTGGACACAACTGATGTGACTTAGCAGCAGCAGCAGCAGAGCTATAATGAGTTGTGAGTGGTGGTAAAATGCAAAAACTCTCATTGTTTAAAAACAGTATAGAAACAGCATGATTTTAATTATGTAAGAACATATGCACAACTACACACACTCACACTGCATTCTATCACTTCTAACACACGATTGGTTTTAAAGTTTATGCTCCACCTAGAATAAAAAATGCTGTCAATCAAAGACACCATTGATTGTAAGGCCTGCCCAGATTTCAGGATTTGTGGGGGAAACATGCATCTCAGAATCAGTAGAAGACAGGATTAATTAGGATGGAAGGATGTAGAGCCAAGATTAAGAGTGATCTCCCTGGATGCTGAAGTTGATTTGGGGTAACGGTTATCTTTTCTCCATCCTTTTCTGTCTTTTCTAAACTCCCCATAATGCTTATTGTTATTTTGAAAAGTGTGAAAATGCAGAGCAGCCTGATAGCAGGGTTAGGTCGGCACTGATCTACACCAAATCTCTAGACCTGAGTGTCTTGCAAAAGGATAGTTTTATGTTCCTACAAGTTTTAAGGTAACAGGCAGACTTGCAGGATGTCCCCTGAGACATCTGTCCCCATTTTGTTTGTCTTAATCAGACCAATAAAAGCTTTTAGGCTTGCTGCCAAGACTCCCCTTTCCTGGAACAAAACCACCTTTTCAGGCAAAGGTAGCCTCATGCCACAGGTTGGGCTGAGTTCCATCCTCTGTTTGCAGGACAGTGATTTAATTTCTTCCTCCTCCTGAGGGGGACAGTTGTGTGTGTACTTCGTCACTTAGTGGTGTCTGACTCTTTCTGACTACCCCCCAGACTGGAGCCCGCCAGGCTCCTCTGTCTATGGAAGTTTCTAGGCAAGACTACTGGAGTGGGTTACCATTTCCTCTTCCAGAGGATCTTCCTGACCCAGAGATCAAACCCGTGTCTCTTGAGTCTCCTGCATTAGCAGGAGGATTCTTTACCACTGAGGCAACCTGGGAAGCCCAGCCTCTCTTTTATCCTGTGGCGCCAGGGTTAGTGAAGTGACGTGAGCGGACTCTGGGAATCAGAAGCTGCGTCATGAGACAGGTGGCTTTGTCCTTGAGAGAGTTTGTTCTCCATCATCTGCACTATGAGGAGCCTGGTGGTGACATTTCAGAACCTGTAGTCACCATCTCTTAGAAGTCAGTAGAATTTAAATCATTTTCGCTGTTGGTTAGCAAATAGCAAAAAAGTGGGTTACTTGAGTCAGAGGAGAACAGAAACATTAACCAAGACTGATGCATTGCCTGAGCTGATACGTGAGTAAGAGGAGATTGGTCAGTCTGGCTGCACCACAGCTTCCTGGTTTCCTTCATCACATCCTCTCCCACTGAGCAGGCACACAGGACGACCCCCGGCAATGACACCCAGGGAGCACTTCCTTCTGTGCAGCTGTTCGGAGACTGTGTAGTGGCACTTGGTCTCTTCCTCCTTTTCGCACGGCTGAGATACACACTGGATGTAAGCATGGGCTGCTGGATGCCCCTTCCTCTTGCCCCTGCAGTCCCGTGAGCCACATCTTGTCGGCAAGTCATCCGTCATTTTCAGGGTGCCTTCTCCAGTAGCTCAGTGGTAATGAATCTGCCTACAAGTGCAGGAGGCCTTGATTCGATCCCTGGGTTGGGAAGATCCCCTGGAGAAGGGAATGGCAACCCACCCCAGTATTCTTGCCTGGAGAATCCCATGGACGGAGGAGCCTGTAGGGGCTACAGTCCAGGTCGGACACGAGTGAGCAACAAACACGTTCACTTTCACATACTTTGCTTAGACGTGATGGTTTCCTTTCTGGGTTAACAGTGCCTTCACTGGGATTGAGACCCTTGGATAGCACAACTGTATTCGTAAGTGAATGGTTTTCACTGAGATGCTGTAGCAGATGGATTTTGCTAGAAATGCAGAAGAAAGGTTGAAGGACGACCATCAGAGGGAGGTAAACGAGATAAATGTGATGCCAGGGCTTTTTAATGTGTCATCTTCCCGCATAACTTCGTGCCAGTGCCACAGCAGAAGCGCGAGACTTGCAAGTGAAAGAGTTGACTCCTCTAGAATGTTCCAGAGGGAACGTCTAGGTTTTTTAAACATCTTACTGGCTTCAGAATGGACTTTTCTTTATTACAACTCAAATATGTACTGTATCTTTCAAGTAGCTGCACTGAAATGATTCCAAAGACAAAAAGAATAAAGAAATCTTGGTAACAATAATAAGTTTTAGAAAAAAAATAGACAAATTATAATTCAAAAATAATTGCTAATCAGATCAGACTGATTCAGAAGAAGGCTGAGTGTTAAGCTTTTTTAAAATGTCCATTTTAATTAAATTCCGTTAAATCCCCTTTCACATCTGTATCCAGCTCTCATGGTTCTCATGTCTTAACTTTCCCCTTACTGGCTATTAAACCCACTTGTTTTAAAAGGTCTGTATTTCTCAGTTTTCCTAAACTTTTTGTTGTTGTTGTTGGGTAGTCACTAAATCCTGTCCAACTCTTTGCAATCCCACGTACTATAGCCCTCCATGCTTCTCTGTCCTTGGGATTTTCCAAGCAAGAATACCGGAGTGGGTTGCCATTTCCTCCTCCAGGGGGTCTTCCCAACCCAGGGATCGAACTTGCTTCTGCTGCATGGGCAGGCAGATTCTTTACACCAGGGAAGCCCAGCCTTTTTTTCTTTTTTTTTTAAACAAGGTCTTTAAAATGTGTCATGTGTTTAAAGCATGTCTTCTAGAATTTTTGTTTATGGTTTTGATGTACTTTGTTCTTCATGCTTTAGCTCACATCCTGTCTTCTCTTGGGAAGTATGGATTTACTCCTGCCTCTTTGAAGGAAAAATCAGATTAGTCATGCTATAGCTAATCCTGTTCTTACCCCCAGCATTGCAGTTTGGGTCTTCCTCTTTCTTATTCCTGATTCTGTTTTCTTGTAACTAAAGCCTTTTCCGTTGGGTATGTACTTCAGTGCCTCTGCTGGTGGTCCATGCTCTTAAACTTGGGCTCACACTGTACAGTGCTTTCTCAGCTTCTGAAAGCATCTTCATTCACGTGTTGTGAAGCAGTTTTCAGACTTATCCTAGTTAAATGATTATAAAGCCCCTTGTAAACCATACTACTTCCACATATAGCATACATAGAAGTACTTCTCTATATGCTAAATAATAACCACAGAGAGACTTTACAGTTGGACTTCAACTGAGTATTAAATACAATAATTATTTGCAGAAGTTAAGTGCTCATTCACATTGTTCATTTCTAGGTTTTGCATATGAAAGAAGCTGTCTCTCTCTTTTTTTTTAATTTACAGGCAGTTGCCTGAAAACTTGAGTGTGATGGTCCCAGAACAGTCAGATTTGGGTCATTCATTATTTGGGGATCTGCTGTTGACTTGGTCAAGTGAGCCACTTTTTCATGAATTAAATGAAGGGAGATGAATAAATGAATGGTTTCCAAGTTGTGCCCAAGCCTGGCAAGTGGAGGGAGAGGGGAAAGAGGAGATAGCAGGGAGCCTCCTATGGTTCAGCCTTCAACTCTTAGATATTGGGGTCCCTCAGATTTTATATGGAAAAGGATTTCGTAGCACTTTAGTAAAGAGTCTCAAAGCCTGCTATTTTCCCAAGTTTTGGATTCTAGGAACCAGTTAAAAAAAAAAATGTGTTAGTCTCTGTCATGTCCAACTGTTTGAAGGCCTCCTCTGTCCATGGAATTCTCCAGGCAAGAATCCTGGAGTGGGTTGCTGTTTCCTTCTCCAGGGGATTTTCCCAACCCAGGGATCAAACCCAGGTCCCCTGCATTGCAGGCAGATTCTTTACCATCTGAGCCACCAGGGAAATTTAGGTTGGCCAAGGTGGGGAGGGGAGGCATGGCCCAGTGGCAAATGGAAAGACTTGATATGAGTGCTGTCCTCTGTCACTATAATTGCAAAACACCACAAAAAGGATATACTCTGAACAGACACGCCAAACAAGCAGGTAAAACCAGTTCTTTGCATTGAACAACGGCAAATGCTCAGCAGGCTGTTCCTGTTGTGGTGGAGATTTGATGGGGCCCTGGCCTGAGCTGAGGGGGGCTTGTTGAAGGCCGTTGAGCAGGTGCTTTCTGGAGGCCTGTTCCTCAAAAAATCAGTCTTGAATAATGACTTTATTTTACAGCGGGGACTAAAAAGGGCTTGTTCAGGTGTTCTCCAGAGGGTGGTTTCTTTTCTTTTTCTTCATTTCTTTTGATTTTTAAAAATATTCATAGATTTGGTAGGGATTTAAGCAGGCGTACATTTTTCCCTGCTACAATTAGCATATCAAAACATTCACATTTCATTCTATTTGAATCTTTTGTCCTCATCGAGCTGTGAATATTTTAAGCAAAAACACTTCCATTGGATGTATTCTGGCCTTGACAGTTCAGTCTGGAAGAAAAACACCAGGAGAAAGTTTATAAACTGCGGGTCAGTACTGCAGGGGAAGGGAGGGGCCAGGAAGGGTGTCAGAAATGGACCCTGTGAGCTCCGAATTGTCTGTGGCAGGAAAGGATGGGGTGGGAGATGGAGCCAACTGTCAGATCATGTCACATGGATTTTATCTGGTGGAAGAACATCAGATCTCCTGAGATCACATGTAGGTTTGCTTGGAAGTTAAATGGAATCTCAAATGATCCTTGGAAAGGAAAAGCCGCGGGTCATTTGGAGTTCATAAAGTCCTAGTTACATGCTTGCTGACATTTAAGATCCCTTAAATGCTGCATAAATTGGAAGGTTTTCTAAAATATACAATTGTATCAGAAGGCTTTTTAATAGTTTATAAACATTATGTCTTATTATTCTAATATTAATATATAATTAATATATTCACGATTTTAACACTTTTGCTACAATGATATCAACACAGTACAGTTTTAGCTAGCATACATCAAGATGTTGAGGGACTTCTCTAGTGGTCCACTGGCTAAGGCTCCGTGCTTCCAGGGCAGGGGTCCCAGGTTCGATCCCTGGTCAGAGAGCTAGGTCCCACTTGCCAGTATTAAAATCCTGCATACTGCAAGAAGGACTTGAAGATGCCATGTGCCACAACTGAGACCCAGCACAGCCAAACAAATAAATACTTCTTTTGAAAAAGAGGTTGAAACGTTTAAAGTCCATTATCAGTTAGGAAACTTGGTTGAAGCAACCTGAAGTTACTCTGGTTAACTGAAGCCAAAAGAGAATTGATCAGAAGAGGATCAGGTTCCTCATAGCTGGATGGGAAGCTGGAGACACAGGCCTGGGCAGGAGTCAGCGAGAACAAGAGCGCAGCTGAAATCTTGTCCCAGGAATGGTCTGTCTAAGTCTGCGCTGCCTCTCAGTTCTGGTGTGGCATTTAAACCAGTTGACCTTGTGCCTCTGGGTCCGCCCTCAGTGTTCTGACTGTGCTGAGCCCATGATGGGTTACACTGTTTGTTTAACTTCAACAGGGGAGAAGAGTAGGGTGGGAAGAACACCCCCTTTCTAGCTTCTGTAGTTGGTGATGGGGCCCTGCCACTCACCCATCTTGTGATTCCCCTCCCTACCCTCCCCAGAAAGGAGAGACTTCAGATGCTGGGCAGCTTAAACAATACAAGTTCATCGTGCAGTTGGGGAGCAAGTTTCTGAGGAAGGTGAATCGTAGTTAAATGAGGCTTAAGGAATGAGTTTTTGGCCTCACTCAAGGGAGCTCAGTGATGTTGTGCAGATTGTGAGACCTCTGGGAGCCTCTGGGTGTTCATCTTAAGAAAGGGAACTTTGATCACAACCCCGGCCCTATGACTCTGCAACCAGTCTTCTTTCCAGGAAAAAGATACAAATATAAATAGGCTAATAGAAGCAGGCAGATCTCCAAGAAGCGCCTCTTTTAACTTAGAGAATGATAAGTCGAAACTATCTGAAATACACAGGCGGGAAAGCTGGATTTAAGGAGCTCTGCTAGAGAGGAGTCCCTGCAGGCTGAGCTGCAGGAAAGCGTGTGGACTTGGGGTCAGCTGCACGTCGCTGCTGATGCGCTGCCACCGTTCCGCCCGGTACTTGTGGGCTGACTTAGAGGAAATTCCTCAGGCTTGTTTTCTCATCTGTGAGGTGGAGATAATACTCCTTGATAACACTCCTTGACCATGGTGAAGATTTAAATGAGCTCCCGTACGTCAAAGTGCCTGCTGCATAGGAAGCGATCTACTAAGGTTACTACTTCCCTCCCTAGAGGCCTGGGGATCTGGTTCTAGAACATAGTCCTGCTCTCTGAATCTCCCCCTGGAGTGGAGGGAGTTAAATGGGAATTTAATGAGCATTTGCCCAGTTCAAGTTCACAGTCCCAGGCTCTAGGCCAGGCCCCTTGTGGGGTTTATAGAAAAACCAGAGTCTGTCCTTGCATTACTGAGCTCGCAGGCCGACGTTTCCCTGTGCCACACTCTCTGGGAGCAGCATGAGAGAAGAGGTGCGACCTGTGTAATACCAAACTTAGGAGAAAGTCTTTGTTTTACTTTTACATTTTTATTATAAAATGAAACACAGATAACCATATAAAACAAATATGTAGTTTGCTGAATTAGTTTAAAGCAGCTGCCCTTGTAGATCAAGATAGTGGATCTTGCCAGCACTCTGCAAGCCCTCCACATGCCTCATCTCAATGTAACAGCCCCCCAGACCCCCACAGTCGGCACTATCCTGACTTTGAGAATAGTCACATCCTTACTTTTCTCTATAGCTTATCACCTAAATGTGCCTCCCTGGATAATAAAGTTTATTCCTACCCTCGTCTTTTAAATTTGATAATGTGTGCTGAGTGTTTTAATCTGTAGGTTTCACTCTTTACCCCTTTCTCTTTCTCACAGCTTATTGGTGAAGGACTGGGCTGTTTGGCCCATAGTTTCCTGGGTTTTGCTGATTGAATACTGATCCTGGTGCATTTCCACACGTCCCTGTGCCCCCTGGACTTCCTGGCACCTTTTTCATTTTTGTTTTTTGCCTGCACTGTGCAGGATGCGGGATGCTGGATCTTAGCAGTTCCCCATCCGGGGATCGAACCACGGCCGCCTGTATTAGGAGCATGAATCTTAACCACTGGACCACCAGGAAAGTCCCACCTGGCCCTTCTTATTCCACCAAACACAACGTCTTCTATAAAGGAGCTCAATGGCCATATTCTAGTTGAAGTGGATGGGAACATGGAATCTTTGGTACATGATTCACTCATAATTGAGATACCGCATACCATCCTCTAATTTCCATGGCAGCTGATTTCTTTTGAAAGAATTTCTAGGAAAGCCTTATTTTAGATGAAGTTTACATTGCAGTTCTTACCAACTGACTCATTTTTATCCATGCATCTTTAGAATGATATATCAAAGATCAGAGCCCAGAAATCCCATTAACCTCTGGGTTATGCAAAAATTAGTTGTTCAGGTTTTCAAGTCTGTGGTGTCAGTAACAGAAACTGTGTTTCTAATATTTTTTTTTGTAGCTTTCTTAAACTGTTCAGGCATATGTAGCTCTGCAAATTCACGTTCCACTTATGTCAGCCAGGAAGGGAAAATATGGAGAAACTATAGTTTACCTGAAAGAGTGTGGGAATAGGCTCTTTTAATCAGTAAGTGTTCTCCTTAGCTAAATGTGTTCAAACGCACCTTCATGTATGTGATAGTTTCTAAGGAATTTGTATGTAACTCAGTACATACAAATTACAGATGTATATAATTTAATGTTTCTTCAGTGAGTCACGATCTTATACTGCTTTACAGCCTTCACTATGGGTGATTTTTTTAAAATGATTTATAATTTTATTTGTTGACTGCGGTGGGTCTTTGTGGCTGCACCCAGGCTTTCCCTACTTGCGGCAAGCTAGGAGTACTCTTCGACCGAGTCCAGAAGATTGAGATGATAAAATACAGGTTATTGTGTGTTTTGCTAGAAAATATTACCCAGAATCTTCTCACAAATCCTAGTTATTACCACCTTCCATTCATTCTGTTAACATATTATCCTAGCCTCTGGCTAAGCACGAAGTTTAGTTGTGTTTTATGAGTACTCAACAATAGAGAAGAAAATACTATTTCTACATACAGTTCACTGTTGAAACAGTATTAAAATTTCTCATTGAAGAAGCAGTAGAAAATAAAATTGATGTTAGGGACTCTGGCAATCCTGCTTTTGTGTATGCCCAAACTCCGGGAGTTGGTGATGGACAGGGAGGCCTGGCGTGCTATGGTCCACGGGGTCACAAAGAGTTGGACACGACTGAGCAACTGAACTGAACTGAACTGAAGCCTCCATTGCCTGGATGAGGTCCTTTAGGGGTGAGGAATTAATACATTCTGGAGAATAAACTAATGAATGAACACATCTCTGGTCAGCCTGCAGGTGTCCATAATCCACAGTTTATGTCTCAAAATAAATTTCTGAATCCTGAAGCTTGCAGACTCTCCCAAATAAATGAGAATGGATGGATAGATAGATGACAAATTCAGGAGATGCTCTGTGTTGTTTATCACATGATTGAGTAAGAGTCTCTGCACTGTAGGTGAAAGAATGCAGTTAGTAAGTCTGGGAGGATCACAACAGACTGAGGAATTCTTCAAGAGATGGGACTACCAGACTACCTTGCCTGCCTCCTGAGAAACCTGTATGCAGGTCAAGAAGCAACAGTTAGAACTGAACAGGGAACAATGGACTGGTTCCACATTGGGAAAGGAGTACGTCAAGGCTGTATATTGTCATCCTGCTTATTTAACTTATATGTAAAATACATTATGCAAAATGCCAGGTTGGATTAACCACAAGATGGAATCAAGATTACCGGAGAAACATCAATAACCTCAGATATGCATATGATACCATCCTAATGGCAGAAAGTGAAGAGGAACTGAAGAGCCTCTTCATGAAGGTGAAAGAGAAGAGTGAAAAATCTGGCTTAAAACTCAACATTCAAAAAGTGAAGATCATGGCATCTGGTTCCATCACATCATGGCAAATAGATGGGGAAAAAATGGAAGCAATGACAGACTTTATTTTCTGGGGATTCCAAAATCACTGCAGATGGTGACTGCAGCCATGAAATTAAAAGACACTTGCTCCTTGGAAGAAAAGCTGTGACAAACCTAGACAGCATATTAAAAAGCAGAGACATCACTTTGCTCACAAAGGTCCACCTAGTCAAAGCTATGGTTTTTCCAGTAGTCATGTACAGATGTGAGAGTTGGATCATGAAGAAGGCTGAACACTGAAGAACTGATGCTTTCAAACTGTGGTGATGAAGAAGAGTCTTGAGAGTCCCTTGGACAGCAAGGCGATCCAACCAGTCATTCCTAAAGGAAAGCAACTGAATATTCTTTGGAAGAACCGATGCTGAAGCTGAAGCTTCCGTACTTTGGCCACCTGATGGAAGAGCTGACTTGCTGGGAAAGGTGGAAGGCAGGAGGAGAAGGAGATGACAGAGGATGAGATGGTTGGATGACATCATCAACTCAATGGACATGAGTTTGAGCAAACTCTGGGAGATAATGAAGGACAGGGAAGCATGGCGTGATGCATGGGGTGGCAAAGAACGCGACACGACTTAGAGACTGAACAGCCAGTCTGGGTTTTAGCCCTGGCTCATCTTTTCCTGTAGGTGTCGGTAGTGGCAAAGAACCCCGCCTGCCAGTGCAAGAGATGCGGGCTCCATCCCTGGATTGGGAAGATCCCCCGGATGAAGGCATGGCAACCCACTCCAGTATTCTTGCCTGGAGAATCCCCATGGACAGAGGAGCCTGGCGCGCTACATTTCATGAGGTCTCAAAGAACCAGACACGACTGAGTGACTTAGTGCGCATGCACACACACATGCATTAAAATTAGACAAATAGCAATGAAAATAAAATGTGCGCCTCTAATAGCAAATGTTACACAAATCAATGTGATGATTTCTGTTATGCTAACGTTTATTTTTACAATAGACTTATAATGCTCTATATATTCTATAGTTGAGCTAGGGAACAGCCATGGCTTATCTTAGAGTCTAAAAATTCATGAACACGTGCTTCTTTTGTTTAGGTTCTAGACTGGGGAGGAGAATGCCCCAGCCACATCCGTCAAAGATAGGCGTGTTCTTGTTCAGTTGTCAGATGGTGTTTGACTCTTTGCTACCCCTGGACTGCAACACGCCAGGCTTCGCTGTCCTTTACTGTCTCCCAGAGTTTGCTCAATTTCATGTCCATTGAGTTGGTGATGCCATCCAACCGTCTCATCCTCTTCTTGTTAACTTTCTTCTTTCTCTGAAACCTTGGCTCACTGAGAATAGAGAAGTGGGTGAAGCCCATTTCGTGAAGTTGAGTGATGATGGGCCCATCTGTGTAACCTTTGCTGGGCCCCTCTGATTGGCCAGTGAAGGAGAAAAGGGTGAATTCCTGAGCCTCAGTGTCCCCAGTTCTCCCGCCTTAGCGAGCCCCCAGTCACTTGCTTTGTCTTAAGCAGTCTGTAGTTTCTACTTCTCCGTCTCCTTTCATTCCTACAGGCCATGCAGGACGCGCTGGCAGACCTTCCGGAATGGTACGGCATAAAAGGCATGCAGGCCCACTGGATTGGGGACTGTGTGGGCTGCCATCTGGACTTCACGTTAAAGGTGATTGAGCAGGAGCATCTGCTGCAGTTAATGCTCACAAACCCCTTTCTGCCTCTTTAGACCTCTTTTCAGAAAAGTAGGTACCTGTATTCATCACATAAATCCTGGAGGAAAGTACAGCACCTTTCCCAGGACAAATAACTGACAGTTATTATTGATTCATGGACAGAGGAGCCAGGAACTGGAGAAAGCCTCTTTCTGGGCATGCTCTGACGTCCTTCGATGGGGACCCCCAAGTAGGCCTGGAGTTAGGCCCTGGGGAGCCCTCCTGAAAGAGGAACTGTGGCCCTCTTCTCTCTCCTGCTGTCTGCCCCTGCCTGGGACCATCTCAGGCCCCCACGTGCCTGCCGCTGCTGTCCCCACTGCCTGGGATTGAGGAGGGGTGGGAACAGGGGATGTGGGCTGGGGAGCACGGCAGCCCAGAGTGGGGACTGAGAAATGAAACGACTCTGCCTCTTGTCAGGTTGATGGGCAAGTCACAGGAGAAAAGCTGAGCGCCTACACAGCCACCCCCGAGGCCGTTTATGGCGCCTCCCACGTGGCCATCTCTCCCAGCCACAGGCTCTTGCACGGGCACAGCCCTTTGAAGGAAACCTTTCGGAAGGCCGTCGTCCCTGGCCAAGGTGAGCCGGCAAGTTAAGGTTAAGACGGGGGGGTTACATTTCACAGAGTTCACGGTCCTTTCACGCATGTTATCCTGTGTGATCTGTTCCTCTCCTTGGCGTGACTTTATGTGTCGATTTTAAAACATGAGGATCAGAAAGAGACTTGAAAATAAGTTACTTTGAGTCAGGAGTTTCTCCGCTTCTCTAAGTTTTTGTTTGAAAGTTCAACTCTTTCCCTTTAAATATAATCTAGATTCAAAGCTCTTTTCTGATAAGAATAGAATCTTGTGCTTAATTTGTAGTCTCATCATCAAATAAAACTGTACTGACAGGGACAGGAAGGAAGCCAGTGAGAAACAGAGGAAACATTTTGAATAACTTAATTTTAGTGTCTCTTAAGAATTCACAGAGTGATCTGAGCAGACCAGCAGGGTCCTGGTCTTTAATGAGAATCAGGCTGACCTCAAATTGGCATAGCAAGTGTTGGTCAGTGAGGGTGAGAAGCGCCTGTGCATTAGTCTGAAGTCCAGGGCGGCGAGCCACAGAGTCCATCTCTGGCTCACCCAGAGGAAAGGGGAACATAATGGAAAACTGTGGGGAAGAACCAGCCTGGAGGAAGACTTGGCACAGGCAGCCACGGGAGTTGGGGCAGGAAGAATGAATGATGTCTTAATACCACTGACTGAGGGAATCTGCTCTCACCTTGCCATCAACACTTGGGGCACTTGCTGTGAGATCTGTCCTGCAGAGAAACGTGTCCGATTGGTACAGCTGGGGACCCCTGGCCTCTGTGTTGGCCGAAGGAAGGCCAGGTACCTTATTCCTTGATAGGCCCCCAGGACTGTCATCTGTGAGGAAGCGATAGCTCTGTAAAACTCAGGCTCTCACCACAGGAAAGGGTATGGATCCTGGGCAGGCGAAAGGAACTCCCCTGTAAATTAGAAGTAGGTCTCAGGTGAAATGTAAATATTTCTGTAAAAGTCTCAGCCCACTTCACTTTTCATAGACTATATAAACTTCAACCCAAGGCACACAGTCTGAATTATTGCAGGTCGGTTTAAGTTAGTAGATTAATAAAAATTTTTGAATGGTAGTATAGTTTTGTGTTTTTTTAAAAAAATAATTGGAATGCATAAAATAGCCAGGAGGAAAGACTCCCTGATCAGATTGGAAAGATAAACAGTGTTGCCCCAGCTTCTCTCTGCTTACGATTTATAATTGCTCAGATCAGTTAATACTTACTGAGAGCTGGCTGTGTGCTGAGCACTCAGGGATGGGTAGGTGGCCACTCACAGTCTTGCCTTCTGGGAGGCTGCAGCAGAGGAGACCCAGATGCATACGTAATTCGCTCGCCCAGGACACATATCACTTGGTTTCATCTCTTTTGTTGTATATTGAAATAAAGAAAAGACTCTTTTAAGATTTCACTGTGTGCTTCTGAAGTCCAGTATAGCTCTCTCTCAGTTTTATTTTTCATTTATTCAAAAGAAAAATTGGATTCTTTTCAGTGGTTGAAAGGGAAAACTCATCATTTTTACTCTCATGAACATTTTGAGATTTCTTGAGAGCTATGGCAGTGGAATAATATCTAAAACTGAAAAACTAAAAAATGTGAATCTGACCTTCGATTCCCCCTCCATGCTTAAGTTGGGGACATAAATTAAAATGAAGTAATAGCAGTAGGGGATTAACTAGCTAATAAGTTATAAAAGATAGAGTTCCTGCCGTGAAAGGTACGATATGAACCCAAAACATTTTCACATGTAAGAAATTAAGAGGCTATTTTAGCATGGGCCAGTTTTCATGGTCATGTTGGTATCAGCACATCTGACTTGGCCTGGTTGGTTTCCTTTTGGCGCTGAATGGCTTATTTGCTTAGTTCTCCCCTCTTTAGTAATTTCTGAAATAAATCCAAACGGAATGCTCCTCTTGGCTCTAAATTTTCTGGTTCTAATTTTCATAGTGGAAATATTCTTTTTGCAGATGCCAATTTATTCGAAGTCTCTAGATTAATTTGCACGTCAGGTCTCTGGATATTGACCTGTGGCCTCAGTCGTTTATGGCCAGTACAGCGCTCGAGTGTAACGCGGCTTTCCCGAAGGTGAATTGAAACTGCTGCATGGATATGGATTCATGCCTCCTTTGGCCTCTAAGGTCACATTTTAAACCTGAGCATCTTATCTCTAGTGTCATTTACCATTGCCAACTGGCTCCGTTCAGACAGGTGCCTTGGTTTTCCCTCAAATATCTGGTTTTCAGGATAAATAACTATTAGAGCAGTGACCACTTCAAGTCATGGTAGCACCCAGTTGTGATAGAATTTGTCACTTGCACGAGCTTAAATTATCACACTCGAGTTCCTACGGTTGCTGAGTTGGTGTCTGCATGTGGTCTCCTGACTTGGCACAAGATGACCAAGGTTCTGATCCCAGATCCATCCTGTGACTGAAGGAAGCTGAGTTTTCTCAGCAGCGCAGATGATGGGGCTGTCAGGCAAGGTGGTGTGGGGGCCTGGTGGGTACAGAAGGAGCCCTGAGGGGCTCTGAGGAGGAGGAGTATGGACAGGGTGGTGCTTGAGTGTTAGAGTGAAGGCAGGAGAGCTGGCTTCCCCGGTAGGGAGGTGAGAGGTGGTGAGGACCCTGAAACAGCGGCCATCAGGATGGAGGGGCGAGGACAGCTCTCAGAATTATTTATTTAGAAGACTCCTCGGACATCTCCCTGATTTTTGGCCTGGCCGACCGTGTTGCTCATGTTTTTGGCTAAATGTACTGTTTTTGCTCAACATCCTGTAATTGGCACAGATTCCTTTAAGAGAGCAGAAAGTAACGCCCCTCTCCGTATAGATCTTGAAATCGAGTGTATTTCCATAATCACTGACGTTATCTCCTCTTCTCAGTTGACTACGTCTGACTTAAGTCATGTTGCATAAGCTGTGACTTGATAGGAACTAGAAACCATAGAAAGCATCAATAGGGGAAATATTGTCAGAGTTCTAGACGCTGTTCAGTTTTTTCCTGGAGTCTTTCTCTTACACTCCTGATATTAAAATATGCAAACCCTGGGGCTTTGGAACCATGCATTTCAGCTCTGAGTCACCGGTGATCTACACAATGCATTTTTTGCCGAAAGGGTAAATGAGGTCTCAGTAATAAGTGGCTTAGGAGCCCTGTCGTTGACACATTAGAGAGAGGTCCCCAAACATCAAATAATTTATGGCTCCCTATTGCCATGCCCTGTCTCCACAGAATCAGCATGAGGGTGGAACAAAGGGCAAGGAACAGAATCCTGTGGGTAACAGTTTGTTCTTCAACAGAACTGTTCCTGCTAGCATCCTTTCAGTTCAGCAGGTGTTAATAGATGCTGTGTGGAGGAAAGCTTCTGAGCTCAGGTAACCTGGCATAAAGCAGAAGTGAATAGGTTTCTTTGCTTCCAGACTTGTCAGTGTCTTCTCTGTGCTGACTGATTGTGACTGTCTGCAGGGGAACGTCAGGCAACTCTGTCACACTTACTTGACCACGGGGCCCTGGTTCCAGAGATCCGGGGACCTAGTTGCAGGCAGCACCGCTCTGCTAAGCACCAAACAGAAGTCTCTGGTCTGTTTTTCCAAGGGGTTCCTGAGAGAGAGGGCAGCTTCTTGCCTAGAATGTTTCCCTTGTAATTACTGGCTGTTAAGTTAGTAATCCTTTGTGTTTTCTAAGGCGTTTAGCTGTGATTTAACCCCTGTATGAACTGCTTCAGTTACTTGGGATTTCGCCCTGACTTCCTGCTTTCCGTTGCTGGCACACGGCTCATGAGAAATGTGGAGAACGCCAATCCTGACCAAGAACTTCAAATCTTAACTTTCGTTCTTTCTGAGAAATAGGTTGTGACTGGGTACAGCAGGCACATTGCTGTAGGGCATTCATTACAAATCTGCTCATATGTAAATTCAAATATTAACTTTTTTCCTAACTGAGAAACAGTCACAATAGACTTTTATGTCGGAAAATGAAAAAAGTCCAACCCTTTAATCCATACTTTACTTTTTTTCACATTTTTCTGATAATGACTTTATTGATATATATTTCACATACCATAAAATTCATCTATTTGAAGTGTACAATTTAATGGTTTTTTTGTATATCCACAGAGTTGTTCAACCATCACCGCTGTCAATTTTAGGACATTTTCGTCACCCCCAACCCCCCACCCAAAGAAATCCCATACCCTCTAGCAATCATGCTCAATACCTCCTATTTCCCCAGCCCCAGGAAAGCACTAATCTACTTTCTTTCTCCATAGATTTGCCTGTTCTGGACATTTCGTGTAAATGGACTCACATGGTACTTGCTCTTTCGTGACTGGCGTCTTTCACTTAGTGTAATGTTTTCAAGGTCATCCAGTGTTGTAGCACGTGTTGGTACTTCATTCCTTTTTATTTCAGAATAATACTTCATTATATATTCCACATTTTATTTATCATTCATCAGCTGATAGACATTTTGGTCTCCACTGTCTAGCTAGCTGCTACGTACCTTTGGTACAGATTCTTGTGCAGATATACACTTTCATTTCTTCATGTATGTATCTAAGAATTGAGTTGTTGGGTCTCATGTTAATAGTAACTCTGTATTTAACTGGTTGAGGAACCATCAGACTTTCTCAAGGCAGGTGCTCTATTTTACATCCCCAGAAGCAGTGCGAAGGGATCCAGTTTCTCCACATTTTTGCCAGCACTTGTCACTGTCTTTTTTGTTATGGTCATGCTGATGGGTGTGAAGCATTATCTCACTGTGGCTTCGAAATGGCTTATTGGCCATTTACATATCTTCTGTAGAGGAATATCTATTCAGAGCATCTGCTCAATTTTTAATTGAGTTGTCTTTTTAGTCTTTAATTTTGATAGTTCTTTATACTAGATACAAGTTTCTTATTAGGTATATGATTACATAAATGTTCTCTAGTTCTGTGACTATTCTTTTCACTTTCTTGATGGTGTCCTTTGAAGCTTGGAAGTTTTAAATTTTGGTGAAGTCCCATTTATCTATTAATACTTGTTTCTTCTATTGTTTTTGCTTTTGGTGGCGTATCTAAGATGCCATTGCCTAGTCAAAGATCACAAAGATTGTGTTTTCTTCTAAGACTTTTATAGTTTTAGATCTTACATTTAGGTCTTTAATCCATGTTTAAATTAAGTTTAATTTATTCTTTTGCAAGTGGTCATACGTCTTTTAAATTCATGTTCCCACACACACTCATCGTAAAAATGAGACTGCTCCTGTCTTTTGTTTTTTCATTTTTGACTTAATATGATATCAGAAAATATTTCTTAGTTTTTAGGCAGGCTTGTCTTTAACCCATGCATAATATTCTATCAACTCAATGTACCATAATATTCTAAATCTTCCCTATCATGTTGAATATTTGGCCTTTTTCATGTTTGGGCTATTAGGGAGACAATTCTTTGCCTCTGTAGAATTAATTCCTTAGAAAACAGCTCCCCGCCCAACCAAAAAAAGAAAGAAAACATCCCCAAGAGTGTGATTTCTTTTTTTTTCGGTCAAAGTTTATGAACCCTTTTTTGGTTCTTTTCACATGTTGCTTGTATTGGTTTCTGAAAGGGCTAAATCAGTTTAGAGTGTCTTATCCAAATGATCTACGAATTCCAGCATGACTTCACAGTGCCGGTGCCCTTCTGATTTTATTTTATTTATCTGTCTTTCAGCTGTGCTGGGTCTTCATTGCTGTGAGGGCTTCTTTCGGTTGTGGTGGCTTCTCTTGTTGCCGAGCACGGACTCTCGAGCACACCCCAGTAGCTGCGGCTCGAGGGCTCAGTGCTCACAGCTCCTGGGCCCTAGAGCTCAGGCTCCGCAGTTGTGGCGCACGGGCTTAGTGGCTCCACAGTGTGTGGGACCTTCTCAGACCTGCGTCTCCTATACTGTCAGGCAAATTCTTTACCACTGAGCCACCAGGGAAGCCTTGATGGTACCCTTCTAAAATTTTTCCCAACGTAGCAAGTAAAAAGTAATACTTCAAGATCACTTTCCATCTCTCTTTATAAAAATTAATTTGTGTTTTTAAAAATCTAAGTACCATATGTATATTACATGAAATTTCAGAGGGTACTAACAACAACGACTGTAGCCTCCTCACCCAACCTCTTTTAATGATTTGGGGAACATGTTACCTAAGATGTAAGTGTGGTGGCTTGACAGAGTCCTAGAAAACTAGTGAGTGAAAAGAAGTGTGTTTCTTGCACACATGAAGCAAAGAGTGGGTATGACAAGTCTGCTTTGTGAGTTGGTCGGGCTGAGGCTCGCTCTTCTGTCCTGCCTGGCCCCTCTAGGATGTCGCCCTTATCTGTGTATTCTAGAGTGTCCTGCATGTCATCTGCATGGTGGTGAGAAGGGGTGGGGGAAGAAGGGCAGCTCCTTCCCTTTGCGAGCGTGTCTTCATGCTCTTATGCACGCACGCCCTGGCCGTACCTGGTAGAGGGGGGCTGAGCAGTGCTGCCATTAGCTATGCAGCCACGTGTTCAGCCAAACACTCTGCTGCTGAATCAGAGGGCAAGACAGAGATGGGGTCAGCTGGCAGCCTGTGCCCGAGCTGTTTCTCTGCTATAGACCAGAGATTTGTGGTCTGTTTGGACAATTATCTTCTGTTTGGATAATTCCAAATTAAATGTTTTGTTATGACCACATAAATATTGGTCATCTGAGCCAAATATACTCTGATTACATTTTCCTTTTTATATAACGTTCTGTTTTTCCTGAAGTTCATGATGTTCTCTCTCTCTTTTTTTCATTTGTTTTGTGTTCTTTGAATTTCTGATTGTCTTCCCACACCCTCCCAGAAGCTCTTTAAAACTCCTTTCCAGTTTTCTACATATTCCGGTCTGTCAGATAATCTGCCTGTCCCCTTTTTCCCCTGACGATGCTTCCTAGGGCTTTCTGTCCTGTTCACATGTCACCTGGTCCTTCTCCTAGCATCTGCCGTCCTGGGGGTTCTGTCTGCCTCTGCTCTGCAGATGCCCCTGCCCTCTTCTCTTGGCTGGATTCCCTGTTTGTTTCCTGGATTCCGTGTCTGCCTCTTTCTTGATTTACCCCTTCCTTTTGCGGGGCTTCCCTGGTGGCTCAGATGGTAAAGCGTCTGCCTGCAACGCAGGAGACCCAGGTTCGATCCTTGGGTCAGGACGATCCCCTGGAGAAGGAAATGGCCACCCACTCCAGCATTCTTGCCTAGAAAATCCCATGGTCGGAGGAGCCTGATAAGTTACAGTCCCTGGGGTCGCAAAGAGTCGGACGTGACTAAGCGACTTCACTTTCACTTGTTGCTGGACCATAGCCTCTGGTATCTCCTTAGAAATGGATCATGGGAAGGAGCGGTTTTGTGTTTGTATGTGTGAAAATCGGATCTCTGCTCAGTCGTTCTCTCCTTTCCTATCCACTTCCATCTTTGAGTGTTATGGTTTAAAATTCCAGATATCTTTTAGTTTCACCGTAGATAGATTGTTGGTTTTCTCTTTCTTCTGTATACATGAGGTACTTTTCAAAAGGATAAGGGAGGTGGTAGGAACATCTTTCCTCCACCTTCTGGAAAGCAAAAGTGCCGTTTTCTCTTCTTTGGTGAGGAGCACGAATGAATATGTTCATATATTTGTTTAATCTTTTGATTCTCCACTAGTGTGAATTATCTGTTAATACCTTCAAAGAACAAATTCTACAATAATTAGCACAAAACACAGAGGTTCTAAAGCTTCTTTTTCTCACTTGTCCCCTCTGAGACGCAGAGGGTGTTAGAGCCCCAGCTGACGGGCCTCCACCATTGTTCGCCCTCATTTTCAGATTGCCTGACACCCGTGACGGCCGTGAACATGCTCACCCAGCAGGAAGTCCCGGTCGTCATCTTGGCCAAAGCTGACTTGGAGGGCTCTCTAGATGCAAAAATAGGTAAGTAGCTAGTAAAATGTAATCAGGAGAATGTCTTTAGCAGGCTTAAGATCAAAATACTAGCCTGGAAGAGCTGGCTGTATATTCCGTGATCTGTTTTGCCTCTTTGTAAAAATGAGGGTCCCTTCATTTCATTGTCTCTTATTTAAAGCATTACATTTTGAAAACACACTGAGTATATCGCATCTTGCTACTTGCTACTGAGAATAATCAAAAATGTCTGGCCCATAGATTTTGCCAGTGGAACTAGTTGGTGAGACTTGCCTATACAATGTGGGGAACAATACTACTCAGATAAGAATCCCATTTCAGAACTCATAGAAGCAGCAGCAGCTTCTGAGATGGGGGTTCAAAGCACACATGATTGATGTGGGCTAACTTTTGGGGGAAGACTTAGTGGAGGGGGTGAACTTGAGCCATGCAAGAAAGGGATTGTGAAACAGCAGTAGAATCGAAGGCATTGGTAGAGCTGTAAGTTGTACATGGTTGGTGGCCTTACTCATTGCTGAGTGTTCTAAACTATCCTCACCTAACAGGAAGTCTGGGGTTGAACCAGGGGATGGAACCTAATCATATCCCATCCAAGACCTGCCCTGCGGGGGACCCAAGCATCTCTCTTTTACAACTTCCCTACTGTAGATTCCAGCCAGTCACCAGTGTGCTGGAAGCTGCAGAGAAAGTTACTGCCACACTCTCTATCTCCTAGCACACAGAAGAAATAGCATTGCTTATCGAAATCATGCTTTTCCTCATGGTCCTCAGATCCCTTTTTGACAAAGTGATTTGAAGAAACACCAACCCAGAAAACAGATATTTAGCCATTCACGTCATTCTTATCTGACAGTTTAACCTAGAAAATATGTTGCTTAAGGGACATAATTCCTTCTATTACTTTAATGCATCTTATAATTAGTAAAATTCATTAATATAGCCAGCCAAGTTGAACAGTAAAGGAACCTCTTGCTAATGTGGCTTTCCCCGCCCCCCCGCTGCCCCATTTGGTATTTTGAATCAAAGTACTGGCACAATATTGAGAGTTCTGAAGGAAAAGGGAAAAGAAAGAGGAATCTGATTTTCTTGGGTGTGCGTGGAAAATCATTTTTCCTCTTGTCTTCATTTTGCATACTTCCATAGTTAACATTTTCTAAGTTATTGTCTGTTGCCCTCCAAGAATAACAGAAACGAAAGTCAACGAGATGAAGTAGGGTTTTCACCATCTTACCGGCATGTTACAAATGGTTTGCATTCTGCTGAGCCCCACATGAGCAGCACGGTGGCCCAGCGCTAGCTTTATGAGGTCAGGTAGACCTATGATCACGTCTCCATGTGAAGATTGCCCTGAGTTAGCCCAGACCCCACAGGAATGGAGTAAATGACTATCCCCCCTCCTCGTCCATGACCACGTCTCAGCAATCTCCATTGCTTGCCATCTGTCCTCACCCTTCAGGGTCTTTCAAGTCCACTCTGACAGTTTATTTGCTTCACTAGATGCTTTTTGTCAATAATCTCAGCTGGAACAAACACCACAGAGCTTTCCGTCATACCGTGGCGTTTTCTATCTTTCCAAGGAGGTTTAGAACCCACACCCCAAACATTAAATCACCCTTGTAGGGCAGCGTTCCTTGTTCGTGGTGATCTGACGTGTGTATGACCCTTAGTTTTCTCTCTCTCAGTTGCCGTGTGGCGTGCTGTGTCCACAAGGATGTCAGCAGTTTTGACAGCTGACTCTACAACATGAGTTCTCAACCAGGGGTGATTTGGGCATCAGCTGACGTTTGGCAACTGTAGTAACATTTCTGTTGGTAGAGACCAGGGAAGCTCTTCAATTCCTACACTGCACAGAACAGCCCCACAACCAACTTCAAAATGTCAAATAGGGCCCAGGTGGAGAAACCCTGGCCTACAGAACTGACAGCTGAAAAGCCTGTTTTTCTGAAGAGCTGAAGCTGAAACAGCAGGCCCTGATCCTCCGAATGAGCGATTTCCTTACACTCAGCTCTATCTCCTCAAGGGTGTATGTGGGTTGAAGACTAAATGTCTATTCAGAATGTACTGTTGCCTCTGGGAACAAAGCACAGTATGGAGAAACACAGTTGCCAGCTTCCCATTTCCTGCCCGAGTGGATGTTTCTGGGGGGCTGGGAGACGCCAGCAGAGTCAGCCCTGCTGATCAGGAGCACCCCACTGTCCTGTGTCACTGAAGGAATTCAAAGACCAGGCTTCCCCAGGTGCTTGTGATTCACTGTTTAAGTGACAAAAGCACCCAAAATTGTATATTTTAGAATTACAAGTAATTGTTTTTAAAGAAAGTAAACAAGGGAATAAGACTTAACCGAAAGCAGTGTCCATACGGAACACCATTGTGTCAGGGTGGTGAGTTTCCCCAAGACTATTCTCCCTTTTCTCAGTGAATGTGATGTGATTTGATAATTTCTCTGACTGAAAAAGACAGAGTCTCCCTTCAAAAGCTAATGCTGAGTGTCAGTGCTGGCAGACCTTTTGTGATTTGGGCATTTGCAAAGAAGTCATTTTGTGTTTCTTCGCCTTGAACAGGAATTCCCAGCACCAGCTTAGAGGACTCCGCCTTGGCCCAAACCCTGGGCCTGTCCTACTCCGAAGTCATTGAAACGACGCCAAATGGCACGGAGAGACTGAGCGGCTCTGCGGAGGTTGGTGGGGCCTAAGAATTTACTTCTAAACTCACGGTCTTCACATGAGCTTCATGATGCATTTTCCTTTCGATGCAAGTTACAGCTTACCATTTACCATTGCATTCATCCCCACACCTAACAGTCTTGCAGCCTCATTTCTAAATCTATGAAACCAAAATAATGTTCTTTTATTACAATTATTAGTTACTTCTATTTATTTATTTTCACCTCACAGGATCTTAATTGCAGCTTGTGAACTCTTAGTTGTGACACGTGGGATCTGATTCCCTGACCAGAGGCTGAACCCAGGTCCCCTGTATTGGGAGCATGGAGCCTTAGCCACTGGACCACCAGGGAAGTCCAAAATGATGTTCTTTCTCAGGATCTAAAAGCTTCTTGACTCCAAGTTGAACCTGATCCCTGAACAGTATCATTGTTGGAATAGCTAATACCTTATTTTGGGAATCTTCTGCTTGAGAAAAATGACCTCCTCCAGGGAAACTGGTTCCTTGAGGCAGTTGACCAAAATTGGCTTTACCTTTTAGAGCTCTCTCTTCTCCCCAGATGCTTCTTTCCAGACAGTGGCAGTCCAGGGTGGTGGCCTCAGGGTGGCAGCTCATTCTGACCGCTCTCCTTCCCCTCTCAGTTCACAGGTATGAAGCGGCAGGATGCATTTCTAGCCCTGACTCAGAAAGCCCGGAGGGAGAGAGTGGGCGGCGACGTGACGAGTGATAAACTGAAGGACTGGCTGATCTCGAGGCAGCGGTACTGGGGCACGCCCATCCCCATGGTCCACTGTCCGGCCTGCGGGCCCGTGCCCGTGCCTTTGGAGGACTTGCCCGTGACCTTGCCCAGCATCACCTCTTTCACCGGCAAGGGAGGCTCCCCACTGGCGTCAGCTTCCGAGTGGGTAAACTGCTCCTGCCCTAGGTAAGGAGCCACACCTCTCGGCCGCAACCCTGCCCGGCACAGCCCCTGCTGGAGTGCCAGACTCCCCCGTCCCTCCTTCTGCTAACTCTCCTCTCGGACTTCCGCTTGGTTGGAAAGAATAACATAGGTCTTTTGCAACCTTAGAAAGAGGAGGTTGGAATCTGGAGCCCAGCCCTGTGATGGGTGCCCTCTCCTCTCCTCTGGGCTGGTGGAGGCAGCAATATCAATTCACATCTTTCCCTGAAACAGCTGATCCAACTGATGGAAAAGCTACACATTTTCATCATGGCTTTGGAAAAGACCACTTTCCTTCATTATATATTCCAAAGAGCTTCTCAGAGAAAAGAGGAAATGCCTTGCAGTTTTCCCACAGAGTGACTATGATAACAGTGGAGATTTATCACAAGCAGCAGAATAGTAGCTGTGAGGACAAGTGTACTCAGGGGTCTCATTCTTTAATATCCTGAAACATGTCATATCTCCTTAATTCTCATTTTGGAAGTAGGATTATGTTTTCTGTCAATTCACTGGCATGTCTCCCTTTTTTTTTTTTTAAGATCTTTTGATGTGGATCATTTTTAAAATCTGTATTGAATTTTTTACAGTATACCTTCTGCTTTGGTTTTTTGATTTTTTGGCCCTGAGACATGTCGGGGTCTTGGCTCCTGACTAGGGAGTGAACCCTCCCCCCACTGCATTGGAAGGCGAAGTCTTAATCACTGGACCTCTAGGGAAGTCCCTCCCATGGGATTTCTTAGGATGCCATTCCAACTGATTAAAAAGTAAATAACAGATACCAAAGTGTAGTATTTCCCTTCATCCTTGTATGGAAAAGCCATTTTTCTCTGCCTTGTAGATCATGATGGGGTTGTTTTAAAGTTTTGAAATAACTTAGTCCTCTTACTACCACCTCTAGGTCAGTAATTAGGTAACCACCTAGTTGGATGGCATCATCGACTCAATGAACACGAGTTTGAGCAAACTCTGGGAGGTAGCGAAGGACAAGGAAGCCTGATGTGCTGCAGTCCATGGGGTTGCAGAGTCAGACACGGCTGAGGGACAGAAGAGTAGTGTGAGTGCACGGCTCAGGCTGGCGAGGCAACACTCACGGCTTCAAGTCCTGGCCCGGCCTCTTCACTAGCTACGTGGTCTTGGGAGAGTCACAGAAGCTCGCTGAGCATTGATTTCCTTATCAGGAGTGAAAACGACCCCGGGCAGGGGTCTCAGAGGATGAGAATGAGCACATGGAGCCCTGCACAGTGGCTCCTAGCAGGCAGTCTGTAGCTGGAAGGGTCAGTGACATTCTGCCCTGGCCCGCCAGCAGCTCACCCACGCGCTCACTCAGGCAGTTCTGAGGTTTGTGATGGGGCTTGCAGGAATGTAGGAAGCTCTGGGCCAGGTAGGGGAGAGATAGCACACCCTTTTTGTTGATAAGCAGTAGCAAAGTACTTCTCTGTTGGAGACATGGGCAGCCTTCCGCCCACCCATTGTTGCAGCCCAGGGCCTTGGTGATGGGGATAAGATCTGCCTTGTCTACTGATTCCTGGAGAGCAGACCCCAGGCGTGGGCTTGGTCAAGGCTCCCTGATGAATCTGATGAGCATGCAGGGCTGAGAGCTGCTGAGCCCATGTGGCCGAGCTGGACAGCCCAGAGGTGAGAACCATGGGCACCAGAGCCCAGAGGTAAGAACCATGGGCACCAGAGCCCAGCAGAGGTGGATTTGTTACCCTTGAGCTCCAACACCTTGAACAGATTTCTCAACCTCTCTGAACCCTAGTTACCCGTCTGCAAAGTGGGAACATCAGTAGTGTCTACCTCATCATCCCCAGAGTTACTGGGGATTAAACGAGATAAAGCCTGGGAAGCATTTGGCTTGGTGCTCACCACCCAGTTTTAGTCTTATTAATGTTGGAGCTAATAACAGTAATAACACTGCCACCATCATCATTGTCTATACCGCCCACTTATCAAGTAGTCTCTTCTGTATAATCCAGCTTTTAATGTCAGCCATAAAAGGTGTTGGTCATCTTCAAATCCACCGTGACCATTTAAAAAATCAACGTGGCAAGTTTTGGTCAGATATCAGCCCCTTCTATTAGTTGAGTCCTGCGTTTTCTTCCTAAATCGTATGCGTGCCCTAACAGTGAGGAAGAAGAGACATTTATCTTCTAATTATTTCCCCCAAATAGTATGTGTTCTGAGAGACCTGACTTTTGTTTAGACATGCACTGTTGAGATCAGATTCTTAGAGCAGTCCTGGGTGGTAGGAAACAGGATTAGGGGTCCCTTAGGGCTCTCTCCAATAAGCCCCTGTCACTGGAACCACCACTGTTCCCAGTGGGAGCCCTGACTGAGAGGCATGAGGCCCCTAGGAGCCCAGAGCCCTGCCAGGTGTGGGTTCCTGTGTTTTCTGCTCAGCCACTTCCATTTAATAAGCAGGAGGTGGGGAGTGACTGTTTCCTCCAGTAATATTTGGAAAGCCAGTACCAACTGCTTCACATGTGCAACACATAAAGGCAACCCTTCTTTTATTTTTTTAAAATGCCTTCTTTTATTTTCAAAATTAAAAACAGACTGAAGCCCTTACATGCTAAATTAGCAAAGGATTCATCACTTCCTCTTTGGGGCGCATCATGCCCCTCCTCAAATTTTCCAAGAACAACGCCCCCGCCCCCCCCCAAGGACTCATCCCGCCAAGAAGGCAGCATTGGGAGGCATGGCTGGTCCCACTTCTATGCTTCAGAAGGGAGAGCCTGGAGTCTGAGCTGTGTTCTCCTGCTGTGGCTTCTCACAGCCACAAAGGGTCCCTGCTAATAGCTGTCAACCCCTATCCACTCCTGATCCATGCCTTTGAGGGGTCTTCAAGGGAGCCAAGCACCTTCCTTGGCAGGCTTGGCTAAGGGTACTGTCCCTTGCCTTCCCAGAAGTGGTGGCGTAGGGCTCCAGTCTGCTGGGCCATCATTCTACTGACATGTTTCTAAATTGGTTTGGTAGTTGGGCCCTTATGGAACCTCAGTCCTCTCCACGTATCACATCCCTAGGATGAGCACTGCTTTTTCTTTTCAACCCTTCACATACCACGCATCTTCCTCCGTTCACTGTCTTGAACTGTGGGCCTATCTTCACCTTCTGTAAGGAGCCTTCCTTTAGACAGTGGTGTGTTGGTGAGTGTGTGCTAAATAGATCACTGGAGGGGGCCTTCTGATTTGTAGTGTTGGCCTATTTCTATGGTACAGGTACTTCCTCCAAGGGCTAACTTCAGACAGCCCCTTGGCATCACTCCCTCGTCCCACTGTTGGGAAGAGATCTCAAGAGTCAATCCTCAAAAACTGTTATGAGTTGCTCCAGCACACTTCTCCCTTTGAGTCTCCATGTTGACTTATCTTCCTGAGGTCACCCCCTGAGGATATCTGCTCCTCTCACCAAAGAGATAGAGATAGAAAAAAAATTAAGAAGCCAAGTTCATTTTTCAGCACAGTATCTCACTACATTTGGTTTTCAACTTCTCTTCATAAATCGACGTGCCCCATGTGCATCTGAGAGGAGTAGGCATTGGCTGGAGACAGCCGTGACCTGCCTAAGAGAGAAGTGAGTGCATGAAGAGGTAAGGCTCCTGTTGGGTATTCTACCATGTTCAACTCAGAGAAGCAGAGAATAGGGCTTTTAACTGTCGGAGATTTACATTTTTAAGCCTCTTTAAAGCATTGTGTACTCTGCAGTACAAAGAGAGCCCATACCGTGAATTGTTCTTTTCATGATGTGGGATTGTTCTTGTGACATTTTGAATTCGTACTAATTGTTATAGCTTTCTGAAAAGCTGGTGGAAAATGCATTAGTACTTAAAAAGAAACCAATCAATGCGCTTTCTTTCCTTCTTAGGTGCAAAGGAGCAGCCACAAGAGAGACAGATACGATGGATACCTTTGTGGATTCTGCTTGGTACTACTTCAGATACACTGACCCTCAGAATACTCAGAGGTACAGAAAGCCCTGCTGAATTCATGAGCATGTGTTGGTCTGGGTCTTCCATGAAGCAAACATCAAGGTAGAATTCAATGGGCAAGAGATTTATGGGGGCAGGTGCCTCTGGGGAATAAAGAGGTGAGGGAGCAGGAGTCGGTAGGCAAGCCCTGGACTGGGATATAGGTCTGACGCCGATGAAAGAAAAGGACGAAGGCAGAAGGATTCGGTTGAAGAGCCTCAGACCCCAGCAGAGCTTGAAAATTCTTGAGCAGTCAGGATGGGAAACGCCGAGAGTCCCAAGTCAGGAGGCAATGCCTGCTCTGGTCCGAGGGCACAGGCTGCCATCAACACCCGGTGGGTCCAGAGATGAGAGAGCTGGAACCCATGGGTCAACTCACACTCCTGTAGTGAGTGTGTTCAATTATTAAATTAGTTCTTCAGAGCCAAGTAAATCCCAGGTATAGCAAAAATGAAAAAGAGTAAAAGGAAGAGCTTTTGTAATACCCTCATTGGCCCTGCAATCATAAATATGTAAAGTTATTAACGTAAATGAAAATAATGATGCAAGTGTACAGGGAGGGTAGAAGATAGAGAGTCAGCGAGCTGAGAGCAATGACCTCTTAGCACATATGGTCACTAGATAATTTCCAAAGCTGATAAATGAACAAAGCATATAAACATATTTTTAAATAATCGCCAGAAAAAAATACATCTGAAAGGTTTAAAAGTGGTTAATCTGAAAGGTTTAAAAGTGGCTAAGTGACAGGTGGGAGGTGGGGGGGAGGGTAGTGAAGGAACGGGGCTGGACACCACTGTTCTACATTATAAACCTTTCAGGACCGTTTTTTCCAGCAATGTGCATGTGCTTCTTTGACAAAAATAAATAAGGGAAAGAGAGCAATAGGTAGATGGGTAGAGAAGGAAATGAGAACAAAAGAAACCCGGTGCAGACCGCAGGAAACCACAGACACTGTGCTTCAAAGACCTTGCCAACTCTCTCTTGTCCACGGGAGAACCATTATACTGAAACCCTGTAGGCCAGGTATAAAAATACCCCCGTTTTCTTCGCTGGTTGGGAGATAATGTATTTCCAGGGAGACGGCCGCTCCTGCCTGCCCCAGTCCTGCTATTCCGTGATTCAAGTGGAGGCTGTGCAGAAATGAGCAGGAGCCAGAGTGAACAGCAGCTGGCAGAGGCAGAAAGGACACAGAGGGATTGCTGCGGCTGGGACCAACCAGGCAACTCCGGCCAGCCCACAGAGAGGCCCCTCTTCTGGGTCTCCCTTTTCGAAGGAGCTTTTATTGCCTTCCATTTCACGTATGGTTGTGAGAGTTGCACCAGAAAGAAGGCTGAGTGCTGAAGAATTGATGCTTTTGAACTGTGGTGTTGGAGAAGACCCTTGAAAGTCCCTTGGACAGGAAGGAGAGCAGACCAGTGAATCCTAAAGGAAATCAACCCTTAATATTCATTGGAAGGACTGATGCTGGAGCTGAAGCTCTGATACTTTGGCCACCTGATGTGAAGAGCCAGCTCATTGGAAAAGACCCTGATGCTGGGGAAGATTGAGGTCAGGAAGAGAAGAGGGCAGCAGAGGATGAGATGGTTGGATGGCATCACCGATTCAATGGACCTGAACTTGGATAAACTCCGGGAGACAGTGAAAAACAGGAAAGCTTGGCGTGCTGCAATCCGTGGGATTGCAAGGAGTCGGAAAGACTTAGTGACTCAACAACGGCAACAATCATTTAGGAAGAGCAGCCTGACAGTGCAGGGGAGATCAGACTCTCCACCTCTCAGAGCTTCAAGGGAAAACCTTCCTACAGATGACAGAGACTCGGGCTTAATGAGGGGCCCCTGAGTGGTGAGACACATCCTGAGAGCTTCACAGCCCCGGGTTTGGAATCCCACCCACCACATCATTTCCCTCATAAAATGCGGCCGTGCATCTCCATGTTGCCTTGTGGTCTCACTGGGTGGTTTCCAGGATAGACCATGGATCCCAGCTATAGCTGCTTTCATTGTCTCACTCCTGTTTACTTCAAGCTTTCTTTCAAGCACCATCCTTGACTTCCCTTGCTTTTCTGTCGCCTGCGTGAGCAGTCACATTTCTCCGGGGAGCCATTTTTCACATAGAAACATTATTTAGAATTTTGCCAGAATTCTGACATTGTAGCTGCAGGAGAGAAAGCCAAGCTGTATTAAGATGCAGACACATGGTCTTTGGCCAGGCCCACCTGCCGAGCCCCGGGCTCCTGCTTCCAGCCCGAGCTGGAGTGAAGGTCCACGCTGGGGGAAAAATGTACTTGAGGTGTGGGGAGGAGAATTCACAAATACGAGAAACCATGGCGCGCAGATCCTCCACAGGCCAAGGTTTGCCTCACTGGATGACCTCAAGAGAGGGCCTTACCTTGGGGATGAAGAGATCTGTCCCCAGCCAGCACTGTTTCTCCCTCCCACCCCCCACCAACCCCGCACCCGACAAGAACCCCAGCCAGGAAACAGAGGGAGTGACCTTTTCCTCCCTGGCATCCATTAGGATTGAGAATGGTGCTTCTAGTGAGGAAACTTTTCTTTTAGGACCTCCATTGACCAAAAATATACCTGTTGGGTGAGAGAGAGTTGGGCTATTTTAATTACTCTACGTATGCTCAGGGCATTTTGAGAGACATATACAGGCTCTTGCTGACGATCTGCATTTTGAGGCTACTTTTAAGACAGGATTCCTGTTTTAGAATGAAGGTCTAGTATCTGCGTGAGAGTCTCCATTTTAAGTGCCATGTTGCCCTCTGTTGGCAAGAACTCAAAAATCTTATTGTCTATGGTAATAAAAATTAAAATAAAACCACAGTCAAATATATGCCTTGTACAGAAATACCTTTATTGCTGGTATATATTCCTTTTGTCCTCATTCTATGTGAAAATCACATTTGTTAAAATATGTCAGCAATGGCTTCTAAAACAGTTCTTGTAAATTTCATAAATTAATATTGCTCTGACATTTTTCTCCTCTCTTACATAAGCTTCTCATTATATTTTAAAATAAAAAATCACTGTTTTTTTTCACATAATTTATTTCAGGGAATATGCAAATTATAACGTCTGTCTAATTTATGCAGTTGTAACAAAGTAGGGTTTTTTTTTTTTTTTTTTTAATAAATGACCATTTCTCTTCCTCCCAGCCCATTCAGCGCAGCCTTGGCAGATTACTGGATGCCTGTGGATTTGTACATTGGAGGGAAAGAGCACGCTGTCATGCACTTGTTCTATGCAAGATTCTTCAGTCATTTTTGCCACGATCAAAAAATGGTCAAACACAGGTAAGCATTTACACTGCTTTGCAAAAGAATTCGGTTTCTTGAATAGCAGCTGAAAGCAGGTGTCAGTTCTTCTGGAGCAAGGTGAATATATGTGTAGCAGAAGAACTCTTATTTTTCAAGTATGCTTTAGAGGTCACTGTCAGCCTTGACCGTTGGAAGTCCACCTGTGTTGTTGAGTCAGTCCCAGCCTGTGCTGTTTGCCTGCTCACATAGGATCTTCCCTTCAGCTCTTCTCTGTTAGATGGAGTTAAATCTCTGCTAACGGAGAATTTTCACCTGGGAGGCAGCGGAGAGCTTTCATTATGTTGCATGGCTTTTTATAGCTTCTTGTGTGAGGTCATGTTTATCATCAGGTCCTTCGATGTCAGCTCTTTCCAAGCTTGACTGAATTCTGTCTCAATATATCACTCTGATAAAAGTGCATAATGGATTAAAAGCTAGGGAAAAATCCATTGAGAAATTCGTTCCCTGTTGGTCTGTAATCTGTTCCCCGTGGTGTTCAGAAAGATGTGTGTGGGGGCTTCTTTCCCATGAAATACCTCATATATATATGTATATATGTGTGTGTATGTGTGTGCATATATATAATGTGTATAATATGTATATTTAATGTATTGTTCAGTTTTAAAAATAAAATGACCATCCATGCACCCCCTTGTCACATTCGGAAACAGAGTCTTACAGGCCCCTTGGAATACCCAGGATGCCCTCTCCAATCAGATCATCCCCATTCCTACACCTCTGCCTCTCCCCTCACAATGCCATTTCTGAATCTTGAATTATACATTTTCTTGCTTTTCTGAAATTTGTTGCTTCTTGATGTATTTTGACTTAATTTATGTTTTGCATTGAGGCACAGTTGATTTACAATCTTGTGTTAGTGTCAGGTGTACAGCAAAGTGATTCAGTTTCATATGTACATAGATATATATATATATATATATATATTTATGTAAAACCATCTTTTGCAGATTCTTTTCCCATATAGGTTATTGCAGAGTATCGAGTAGAGATCCCTGTGCTATACAATAGGTCCTTGTTGATTATTTATTTTATATATATTATTGTGTATATGTTAGTCCCAAACTCCCAATTTATCCCTTTCCTCAACCTTTCCACTTTGATAACCATAAGTTTGTTTTCTACCTTTGTGACTCTATTTCTGTTTGTAAATAAGTTCATTTGTGTCATCTTTTTAGATACCACCTATAAGTGATATATATTTGTCTTTCTCTGTCCAATTTACTACGCTTAGTATGATAATCTCTAGGTCCATCCATGTTGCTGAAAGTGGCATTGTTTCATTCTATCTTGTGACCGAGTCATATTCCATCGTATATTTGTATGACATCTTCTTTACCCCTTCCTCTGCTGATGGACATTTACATTCCTTCTGTGTCTTGGCTAACGTAAATAGTCTGCTGTGAACATGGGTGTGCATGTATCTTTTCAAATTACGGTCTCCATAGTGGTTTACATTCCCACCAACAGTGTAGGAGGGTTACCTTTTCTCTGCACCCAATGTTTGTTATTTATAGACCTTTAAAATTTTATTTGTTTACTTACGGCAGTGCTGGGTCTTCGTTGCTGTGTGAGCTTTCTCTCGCTGTGGCAAGCAGGGGCTACTCTCTAGTTGCAGTGTCTGGGTTCCTCACTGAGGTGGCTTCTCTTATTTCGGAAAGTGGACTCTTGAGTGCACAGAATTCAGTAGTCGTAGCTCGAGGGCTCTGGAGCAGGGGCTTAGTTGCCCCAAGGCATGTGGAATCTTCCCAGGCCAGGGATCAAGCCTCTGTCTCCTGCACTGGCAGGCGGGCTCTTTACCGCAGGACCATCAGGGAAGTCCTGTGTGTAGGCTTCTGATGATAGCCATTCTGGCTGGTGTGAGGTGCTACCTCAGTTTAGTTTGATTTGCATTTCTTTAATAATTGGCAGTGATGAATATTTTAAGATATATGTGTTGTTTCTGTCTCTGAACTTTGTATAAATAGAACCATATTTCACATGTTCCCTCTTGCTTCCCTTGCTCAGCATTTTTGGAATTTCATCCATCTTGCTGCATAGAGTAGTTGCATTTCTGTTTTACTGCCATCTGGTATTACATTACCTGGAATAGAGTTTCTAATACAGAGTTCAGTTCATGTCCATACCATTAAAGTCCTTGGGCTGTTTTGTGCAGTTATGAACAAAACTGCTAGGAGCATCCATGTATGTTTCCTGACATACACACATGAGCAGTTCTCTAAGATATGTGCCTGGAGTGGGACTGCTGAATTGTAGGATTACTCACATGATCAACTTCAGTAAGAAAGCCAGGCTGTTTTTCGGATTGACGATATAAACCTACACTGGCACTACCAGAGGTGAGTATCCTATTGATGACTTGACATCCTCACCACTACAACATACAGTGCTGCCAACCCTGCATCTCCGTGGAGGGCGGGTTCTGGGACCTGCTGAGGGTACCAAATCTGCAGATGCTCAGTTGCCATGGTCGGCCCTTGATATCCATGGGTTCCACATGCTTGGATTCAGCCCACCATGGATCGTAAAACAGAGAGGGCTGACTGTATTATCCAGCTGTAAGACTTTCGTCAAACTTGTGGTTATATAATGGATGACTTTGTGAGTTAAATTTGAATTTAAAGACTTAATGCAGTTTAGCGTGTTTTCATTCTGTTTATGAGCCTCTGTGTCTCCACTTCCGTTAAATCCCCGTTTGTGTGTCTTGCCCTTATTTCTTCTGGGCTGTCTTTTATCGATTGTAGGAATTCTGTAAATATTCTGGATGCTGTGTGTATTGCAGTATTTCTTTCCGGTTCTTGGCTTATCTTATTTTTATGGTGTCTTTTGATGAGCAGAAACTCTTAATTTAATGTAGTAAATTTTAGTAATCTTTTCCTTTATGGAGACTGCTTTTAGTATCTCAATACCTTTAATGGAATAATCCATCATTTTCCCTACTGATCTGCAGTGCCCTTTCCATCATAAATCAAGTTTTTGTGAATATGCAAGAGCCTATTTATAGGGTCTTTTTTTTTCTTTTGTCCATTGGTCTATATGCTTTTTTCTGTGCCATTAATAGTTATTTACTGGCATTGTTTATTTTAATTATACAAGTCTCAATATCTAGTAAGGCAGTCCTCCTACTTTGTCCTTTTTCTTTAGGAGTAACTTGACTATTAATATATTTGGACTTTTGTTCTTCCATATAAATTTCAGATTCTGCTTGTCAGATTCCACAGAGGTTATCTGTTGGGCATTCAACTGAAATTGCATTGGATCCACACACGTATTAATCTTTTCTCACTCTTCCTTCTTGCATCTCTGAATTGAACATCTGAAATCATTTCCCTTTTACCTGAAATATATATTAATACTAATACTTTAGAGTCTCTTTTTTTTTTTTAAGTAATGGACCAACTGTTAGTTCTTATTTACCTAAAAATAGATTTATTTCAACCTTGTTTCTTAGTTTGCCAACTCAATAGCACACTTAAAACAATGTGTTTTTTATGTCTGATCTGGCTTTTTCACTTGTTTTTCATCAGGACAATAACTCAGATTCTTTTGTCTGCTACTCTGCCTGGAGCACCATTCCTGAGATTTTTTTTTTTTCAGTTGTTTCTGTGCTTTGTTTTTTTCATACAACAACCTTTTAGAATGTTTTTTAATTGAAGAGAAGAAAAGGGGAAAATATATCTGGTCATCTCTCTGTCCAGTTAATTGATGTTAACAATTAAAATAGTAAATAATGAAAAAGTAATACATGTCTAAAATTAAAATTTTTAAATTTCACTGCATAGAAAGTGAACATTGAAATCTTCCTCCCTGCAGCCTACCTTCTACCCTTCTCAACTGTTAACAGTTTTTCTTGATTTCTTCCAGAAAAATATTTTATATCTATTGATATACTCATTTTTAAGTGTTTCATGTATTATATATATATAGTCTTTTGCTTTTTTATTTTATAATATATCTTGGTGATCTCGCTACATCAGCATTTACAATTTACGCATAGTATCCTGTCATATGGATACATTGTAATTTATTTTAGCAGTCACCTTAAGTCACTTTCAGAACCTCTAAAATCCAATTTCATTAAAATGAAGTGCTTTGAAAGCTCCCTCCCTTTTTACCCCGTCCTCAGATCTGTTCCCACATTCTGTTCATACACACATGGATTAAGTCTACAGAAAGCTAATTTAGGATATAAATTAAATGCTTAAAATAATTCTCATTAGTCCCAGAGACCTTCATGTGTAAAAATTAACCCATCTGCATCAGAAGGCCACTAAACACATTAACAGCATTAATCCTCAGGGAAGTATTGATAAATTACAGTCCATCCCTTGGTGTCCATTAGGGATTAGTTCCAGAACCCCCACTGATACCAAAATCAGTGGATGCTGAAATCCCTCATACAAAATGGTGTAGTATTTGTATGTAACTTACACTCTCCTGAATGCTTTACGTCATCTCTAGATAATTTTATAATGCCTAATACAGTGTAAATGCTATGTAAATTGCCTGGGTACACCAAATTCAAGTTTTGTTTTTTGGAAGTTTCTGGAATTTTTTTTTTTTTTTTTTTTTTTGGATCGATGGTTTGTTGGATCCACAAGTGTGGAACCCACAGATAAAGAGGGCTGACTGTAGTTACAATGCTTGTAACTTAGATTATAGCATTTGCCATTCTGCCTTGCATTTCTTCTTTGTGGAAACTTCTTCACCTCACTAGATTAGACTACCCTGGAGGATGGAACCTGTGTCCTGTTAACTATCACAGTCTCATGGACATTATACATTCTCAGCGAATATTTGTTTCAATCAATCAGTTGAGTTTAACCCCATTGATATAAACAGAGTAAAATGTGTGTTCTTGAAAGGGAATGTTCTCCTTGGGATAGGGGAAGTTGGATAGAGAAAGGCTAAGCTCAAACATCAAGTACAACCTGAAAAATAATTCCTTCTCATGTTGGTTTAGGGCTTCCCAGGTGGCTCAGTGGGGAAAAAAAAATCAGCCTGGCAGTGCAGGAGATTCAAGAGATATGTGTTTGATCCCTGGTTTGGGAAGATCCTCTGGAGTAGGAAATGGCAGCCCCGTCCAGTACTCTTGCCTGGGAAATCCCATAGACAGAGGAGCCTGGTGGGCTACAGTCCATGGGGTCGCAAAGAGTCGGACACGGCTGAGCCCGCACGCACGCATATAGGTCTAGAAACAAAGACCACAACTTATCTCTGGCTTCTTAGCAGCAGGGCACATTTCTCAGCCTTGGAACCAGTATTTGTAGCAGGAATGAATGAGTCAATAAATTACCCAATGGCTAAACTGATTTAAGATGTAGGACAGGACCTGGCTACTTTTCCGACTTGTTTGCGTCGTTTTAAAACCATAGTCAAGCAGAAAAAGATTTGTAGCATTCTGACATAATTTTAAAACACTGTTTTGGATGTGACTTGTTTCTATTAAATACCTTTAGAGAATCTGCAAAGCCTGAGGTCCACCTGGAATTTGCCTTACCATCAACTTTAAGGGCCAACTACATGGTATAAATAGAAATATATCTATGCAATATATGTTTTTAAAATTCTTCCCAAGATGGTTCGATTCTATTCCATGCCTTCATACTCCCCCTAAAAGAGGAGAGTCATTTTAAGTCCTCAGAAGGCTGACCTATCTGAAGAAGATGCAGAAAGTCACCTTATCTCTGTTTCTCAGCACACTTGTCAGCACTGTTCCTGTTCCACAGTAGCGTCTGAAAACTATTTCTGAGCATTAGCTCTTTAGCGGAGGTGTTTTGGTAAACCAGTTGGCCTCAGATGAAATGAAAATCATCCACTTTCTGTGATGAGTAATTCAGAACTCTCCAATTAGCATTTATTTTAAAGCCCCCAAACAACTTTATCAAGCTGGTCTAGGGTGAAATTTTGAGACCTGTCAATCACGTGTGTGTCTCTCTTTATTTATTAGCTCCTTTTCCTGAAATGTGAATAAACTGGAATTTCTTGTCTATTTCTGTATGCCTTTTGGTTAGCACTGTCATATCAGGAGGGACTTGGGACGTCAGTTGTCCCCTTTTCATTTCTCAGTCAGTCGCTTGGCCGCTGTCTCAGGTAGTAGGTCTGGACTGGGAGTCCTGAAACCTGTTTCATGCTCACTTGGTCCTGTGATTGGTGCTGCAGATGAGAGTTCTGACCCCTGTGGTTCTCCCTGGCCTCATAGATTAGGGATTCAGTCACCTATGAGTACCCTTTTCACTCTCTGATTCTGGTTAAATGTCTTCAAATACAAAAGCAAAGGTTTATGTGGCTCTAATAATCTTCTATTTCCTGGAAGAGCCCAGGCCCTTTCTTTCATCACTTGCACATTTAGGTCTGCAGTTTGAATTTCCAGAACGGCTCTTTACCATTTATAAGAAGAAACTGGCCTCTGGATTAGAAGTGCCAGCCCATGGGACAGCTGGTGGCTTTATTGTGTGTCTGAAACATCAGGTTGGTGATTAAGCTGGAAGTTATGTCGACAGGAAATCTGCAAAAGAAGAAATGCAAGTGATCAGTAAACATACTCTAAAATGTTTATCTTGTTGGCAGCAAAAAGAACACAAAATAAGCGTTTTCCATACAGCATCCCAGTGAGAGCGGGTCTCTCATGCACTACAGTTGGGAACAATCTTTGTGAAAAGCATTTTAGCAGTATAGAGGAAGTGCTTTAAAAATAGTCATAAAATAGTGCCTTAAAAAAATAGTTTCGAGCACACTAATTACACTTCTAGACATCTATCCTAAAACACAAACTTATACACAAGAATGTTCATGTAAGTATTACTTCAAGTATTACCCCAAACCTAAATGCCCCAAAATGCTGAGAAAGGGCAAAGTATACTCCATCTCTATGGAGGACTTCATACAACTCTTTATATATATTACAAAGGATGTTGAACACCAAGGAGAAATACGTCTGAAGTAATGAGAAGTGAAAAAAACAAGGCGGAAATTTGCAGATACAGTTTGATTCTCTGTCTTTACATGTACATTCACCAATACACACACAAAGCAAGAGAAAAAACTAGAAAAAAATTATGTCAGCATGTTAACACTAGTTCTCTCTGGATGATAAGCTTATTGATGATTTTATTATTTCTTAATGGTTTTTTCCCCAGATGTTTTTTTTCCCAATGACTATGTGACTCTATAGCAGAAAATAAAGCCAAGTCATTTACAGTTTATATTCTGAAGCAGGGAAGTATGCTGGGCGTGAAATGTGATTTGTGAGCATGGGGGAGTAGGGGGGTGGAGGGGAGTCAGCATCAGCCTCAGCTGCTCATACAACCCAGAGAGACCCTAAATTCCCAGAATTGATGTTCTGTCTGCAGTTTGCAGTCATCAAAGGGTGGGGTGGCGTCAGAAGCTGCTGTTCCCCCTGCTGACAGCCAGCTACTGACCATTGTGAGCTCAGCAGGCCTCCGTCCCTGGTCCAGGGAGCTTTTTCTAATCACACCAGAAATGAACCTAGTGGGAAAAGGTAAGGAAAAAAAGAAAGACTTTACCTGAGTCTCATGGTATTAATAAGACTTCCTTCCAGGCCCCTGGCTAGCTGCTAGGAAATGGAAACAGTGATATTTTCAGACCAGCCACGTCTCGACACTTAGTAACAGGCCAATTATGTGAGCACGATGGCCCTGGACGCAGGGCAGGGACGAAGAGCAAGGTGAAGTTAGTCTGAGAAGTCCCAATTAGAAACAGTTTTCAGAGATCTGCAGCTTTCTGCTTTCTTCTTTCCAGATCTACATAGCAGCCGACTGACCAGGCAGGAGAGAGGGGAGCAAGTTATCCAGGGTTTCATAAGTAAGGCAGTGTCACCTGCAGTGACTGGTTAGGGCTCTGATGAATCCTGAGATTCTTTTAGCCACGTCGTGATTAATACATTCCTGTATGCAGTGATTTTTGTAAGGATGCTTAATAAAATAGCCTGCCTGTGTTCTGAAATTCCTTGTTAATCCTAATGATTAGTAACCTTTCTCCCTCCCTCCCTTCCTCACATCCACCCTCCCTTCCTTCCTTCTCTCCTTCTTTGGACAAAGGTGTCTTTCCATGACCAGCAGGTATTAGTTGTAATTTCTGAGTTAGTGTAGTCCAGACTGTCAAGGAAATACTTGACGATTCCATCACTTTTCATCATTCTACTTGCATAGAGCCGTGCTTCGGTGCATATGAAAGTAATTCAACCCTCAGGGTGGTACTGAAGGAGTAAGAGGAAATCTGACTCAAGGAAAAGAACACTAATTTGTATTCATGAACGTGAAACCCATCCAGGCCTTCCCCAAGGCCGAGGCCCTGCATAACGCCTCCATCTTTGATGGCTTTGGAATCCGAATGGATTTGTTGGTGGCTTGGAGTGGCAGACTTTTCACTTTCTTATCATAAAGCTCCCTGCTATACAGAGCCGTTATGACACGTGAATATCTCAGTTGTGTATACAGTTTTGTGCCCAGGTACCTTTTGGTGGATGAATGTACAGATGGGAAGTACACGAATTACGCTGCTGTGGATCTGAATCATGAGCTTGGCAGTGCGGTGTGACGGCTACTCCAGCAAGACCCTTGACGCTGCCTTGACCGCCATGCCCATGCCACCTGCTTCTCTGTATCACACTCCACGCCTCCTCCTTGCTGGTGATTTATGAGCGTGTCTTGGGCCACCCACTTTCCTGTAAGCTTTTTGATTAAGTGCAAGAGGGGTCTGTACCGAGTTGTCGCTCAAATACAAACATGACTCCTCATTCAGAGCTGAACTCCACCTAAGGGTGGATGGAATGAGAACCAGCTTCCCAGAGCCCTGAGGCCCTGGAAGAGTGGAGGGAGAATCACTGGGGACTGAGCAGGATTCCAGGAACTGGGGGGCCCCTTCTCCACTGTGGAATTTGTCCCCCTTCCACGCTCGTTCCCTGCTGATCTTCCCAGGGGCTTCAAGTGGACAGAGTCTGAAATCTTTGAGCATGCCTCTCTCCGCAAAAAGGGCCTGGCCCTACTTGGAAGCAGTAGCATCCTGTGCCCGCCCTTCATCCCCTTTCTACCCTCATCTCTTGTCCCCTCCACACTGTCCCTTTCTCTGCTGCTGGCAGATTTGTTTATTCATTCGTGGAAACAAACTCGACATAGCTCAAACCAGTTGCCTTAACGGAGCATCTGTGATGAACTGGGTGCCAGAGGGGTCTTCAAGGCTCCTCCTACTCCCCACGCTCGGGGAAGGCAGGCAGCAAAGCAACTCACATGAATGCACAGTAGCATTTACTACCTGCCCGGTGCAGTTTTAGGAGCCACACCGGACACACCGAAGAAAGAGCAACTAATTTTGCCCAGGAGGGCCTGAGACGCCTTCCTAGTGGATTTGGCGTTTGAGTGGAGTCTGGAAGGAGGGGTAGAGTCCTGACAGATGGGCAGTTTCCATGGTGCTTCAGGGAACAGTGAGTGAGGACACAGAAGTGCCTGTGGGCAGCGCGTGTAAGAAAGAGGAAAGGAAGCGGAAGGAGGGATGGGAGTCTTCCATGGCCGAGCGAGCAATTTGGACTTGGTGTGGCAGGAGTCGGTCTTCAGCTCCGACTGGACTTTCTGCTCCCCCCTGCCAGCCTTGAGGGTGGGCAGGCATCTGTCTGGCTCAGTGACAGCAGGCAGGCTGGCCTTGCCCTAAATGCCTGACGTGTTGTAAGCACTCAGTAAATAGCTGCAGAATAAACAAATGATAGGTGTCACAGGGTAACTCTGATTTCTGAGCACGTGGTCCCAAGAATCCTGAGGCTCAGCCCAAGTCCACCAGGGCGTGCAGCTGTGGGTCCGTGATGGGGGCAGGGGCCCCAGGGCAGTCTTGCCATCTCTGCCCTAGATGGCTCTTCCGGCCACCACTGCAGTGCTTCAACCCCGGGGGAAGGCAGCCCGCATGAGGCTCAACCATCAAGTTGCATTGTTGCTAACTTTTGGAAATTCAGACTTATTTAACTGGCAGGCCTTGTTTTGGGTGCTCTGCTGTCTGAGAGGGATCGCCTGCCTTTCTGGGAAAGGTCTCCGGTGTGGGTGCTGCTGCGAGATTCCCTCATTCTGAAAGGGGTAGAAGTGGTTTCGAAACAGGCAAAATTGATCCATGGTGTTAGCAGCCAGGCGGCTGGTGCCTGTGGTGGGGAGATGGTGCCTGGGAAGGGGAGAAGGGGGCCTCCAGGAGGTGGGTCACATTCTGATCATTGACCTGGGTACTGGTTACGCCGGTGTGTTTATCTTGTGAAGATTCCTCAAGTTTTACCAGTAGGAATTACAAGCTTTTCAATATGTGCGCTTTGCTTCATTTAGAAGTTCACTTTTAAAAAAGAGAGAGAGTTACAAAAGATGAGGCCAGAGAAGCGTGTAGCCTTAGGCAGAAAGGCTGGACTTAGGGTCAGAGTCCCACAGCTTGAGGGTTGAGATGGGGGTTCAGGGGTGGGAGGGAGACTCGAGGGAAGGCATATATGTAAACTTATGGTTGATTCACGTTGCATGGCAGAAACCAACACAATATTGTAAAACAGTTATCCTCCAGTTAACAATAAAGGGGCTTGCTTTGCTGGTGGCTCAGTGGTAAAGAATCCCCCTTCCAGTGCAGGTGACATGGGTGTGATCCCTGGTCCGAGAAGATCCCACATGCTGCGGAGCAGCTAAGCCCTTGGCCACAGCTGCTGAGCCCAAGTGCTGCCACTGCTGCAGCCCGCACCCCCTAGGGCCTGTGCCCAGCAACAAGAGAAGCCACGCAATGAGAAGCCGAGCAGCGCAGCTAGCGTTGTTACTGTTGCTCAGTTGCCAAGTCGTGTCCAACTCTTTGCGACCCCACGGATTGCAGCATGCCAGTCCTTCCCGTCCCTCGCCAGCTTCCGGAGTTTGCCCAAGTTCGTGTCTGTTGAATCAGTGATACCATCCAACCATCTCATCCTCTGATGCCCTCTTCTCCTTCTGCCCTCAATCTCTCCCAGCATCAGGGTCTCTTCCAGTGAGTCAGCTCTTCATAGTGATCAGGTTGCCAAATGATTGGAGTTTCTGCTTCAGCATCAGTCCTTCCAATGAGTATTCAGGGTTGATTTCTTTTAGGATTGACTGGTCTGATCTCCTTGCTGTCCAAGGGACTCTCAAGAGTCTTCTGTAGCACCACAGTTCTATAGCCTCAATTCTTCGGCGCTCAGCCTTCTTTATGGTCCAACTCTCACATCCGTACATGACTACTGGAATGACTATAGCTTTAACTATATGGACCTTTGTCAGCAAAATTATGTCTTTGCTTTTTAATACATTGTCTGTGTTTGTCATAGCTTTCCTTCCAAGGAGCAGTCATCTTCTAATTCCATGGCTGCAGTCACCATCCGCAGGGATTTCCGAGCCCAAGAAGAGGAAACCTGTCACTGCTTCCACCCTTTCCCCTTCTATTTGCCATGAAGAGATGGGACAGGATGCCATGATCTTAGTGTTTTTAATATTGAGTTTTAAGCCGGTTTTTTCATTCTCCTCTTTCACCCTCATCAAGTGGCTCTTTAGTTCCTCTTTGCTTTCTGCCATTAGAGTGGTATTGTCTGCATATCTGAGGTTGTTCATATTTCTCCTGGCAATCTTGATTCCAGCTTGTAACTCATCCAGCTCAGCATTTCGCATGATGTGGTCTGCATATAAGTTAAATAAACAGGGTAACAATAAACAGCCTTGCCATACTCCTTTCTCAATCTTGAACTAGTCCGTTGTTCCATACAGGGTTCTAACTTGCTTCCTGACAAGCATACAGGTTTCTTAGGAGACAGGTAAGATGGTCTTGATATTACCATCTTTAAGAGTTTCTCACATTTGTTATGGTTCACACAGTCAAAGGCTTTAGCATAATCAATGAAACAGAAGTAGATGTTTTCCTGGAATTCCCTTGCTTTCCCTTTGATCCAGCGAATGTTGGCAACTTGATCTCTGATTCCTCTGCCTTTTCTAAACCCAGTTTGTGCATCTGGAAGTTCTCCATTCACGAACTGCTGAAGCCTAGCTTGAAGGATTTTGAGCACAACCTTATTAGTATGTGAAATGAGCACGACTGTATGGTATTTGAACCTTCTTCAGTACTGCCCCTAGTTTGGAAAAAAAAAAACAGCAGGTTGTAATTCTACCCATCCCCAGAAGAGGGCAGCATTGCACCACTTAATAACCGGCAAGAATTTAAGCCCAAGCTCCTTGTTTCTGCCCCTGCCCCTTCTGGAAGCTTAAAGCTACAGATTTTGATTATCCTACTGATAACCTTTACCTTTCGGATCCAAATTATTCCCCCCCTTCTTCCATCCCAAGGACATATTTTTTATTTCTATTAAGAGTGACTAAAGCCATGTACCAAGAGTGAGAAAGGAGAGGAAAAACCGCAAAAACTGGTGCGCAGGGACACTAGAGCCTAAGACGGTGACAGCGAGTTCACCCTCCCGCCACTGAGCCCAGCAGGAAGAAAGCTGCAGTGTGTCTCTGTGTGTGAGGCGGCAGCGTGTAAAATTATTTGAGGAAGATTCCTAAAAGATGAGCTAGTGCTCAAAAATGTGCACCCGGGGGTGTGCAAACGTCGGCCCCGTCGAGCCCACTGATGCCCAGGGAAGGCCCCACCGGGTGTGGGGAGGCCGCCCTCGCACATAGGACACTCATTCAGTTTGCTCTGTAGCCACTGTGTTCGTCTGCCCAGTAAAAAGTAACCATATGATTTTCTCCTCCTGTTTTAAAACTGTGTTGTATCTTTTGTGTAATGAGGTTAAAATCCAGGTGCCACCCCAGATTGGATGGAAGGCACAGATGGCTTCAAGAGCTGGCAGCCCCAAACATCCACGTCTCCCTCCCTCCGTCCCGCCATCCGTCTGTCTGTCCATTTGTATTTTTTCACCCACCATCCGTGTTTCGAGCATGTTTAAAGGGCCTGTCGTCCATTGAAACAGTGCTAAGCGCTGAGACAGATGAAAGGACAAGACGACAGTCCTTGTCACGACGGGGGCAGGGCGGCGGTAGACGGGTGTTTATGTTGTAATCAGTGCACAGCCTGGGCGTGCTCTTCATGGCCAAGCGTGCTGGACATGGCAGGACCCGAAGGAGAGTCCAGAGCTGCGTGCAGGGGACAGGGACGCCCACCAGAGAAGGGGGTGCCTGCGCTCAGTGGTGAAGGCCGGGTCCGGGTTACCCCAGGAACTCAGGCCAAGATGGGCATTCCTGTCGAGTCCTAGGGAGCGTGGCCGGTTCTGGGGACAGCCAGGTGTCCCTGGGACCTCTCTGAGGACCAGGGGCATGTAGGTGTGGAGGGAGAGGCCCAGAGGGCAGACGGGCTGGCGGCAAAGAGCTGCACACTCGGTCTGTGGGCAGAGGCCCTTGAGCTTCCTGAGGAAAACGCATATCTGGGGTCTTGGGCATCCAAACCCCAACCTGCCCTGGATACAGCTCGTGTGGCCCAAGGACACCAGGTTCCTCGCGGTTCTGTGCCTGTGTTCCTGAGAAATGGGGACCACAGACACCATTGCTCCCCCTTAAAGGTGCTTCTTTTTCATGTCACTCACATTGTCTGGGAATCTTCCTGGGACATGGTACAGAAGGATGTCATTCTGCCAGTGGTGACATTGCTGGTGGAATGTCTGCGAGGTGGAAGGAAGGCAGTTTTGTGACTCAAAGAGCTTATTATTAAGATAGCTTTTGGAGCCAGAACAATGGGGTGACTATTTTTCTGCATGTACGTCTTCCAAATTAACACAGTCCCATGGTGGACAGGCCCTGTGACACTGAGTAACTTGACTAATTTCCATTTAATGTTAATTATATTGGGTGTTTTACACCTTGGCAGATACACCCCCCCACACACACACACACACACCCCACCAAACTCACATGTGCACACACACATACATACACATGCTCCTAACAGGATTTTAAAACACAGAGACCAGGGGTCCTTTTCTTCTAGCTGCCCTTCACCTCATTTTCAGTCATCCCCGTTGTTCCACTCCATCCCTCTGAGTCCACTGGAGAATTTCCTTTAAACAGCGTCTGTGCACACAGCTGCTGTGACGGGCTGCACCGTGTACAAATCAGGGCCCTGTCCGGAGGCCTTCTTTCTCTGTACCAGGGTTCATCTGTATTAGCCTCGCATGTGAAATGAGCTTCTGTTAATTAACAAAGCCAGCACCCTGTGCCTCCATCACTAGAGCTGGGTTTGTGCTCTGCTTGGCCTCTTTGAGGTTATTGGGTCTTTGAGTTATTTGTTTGATCACTAAAGTCGTGTCCAACTTCTTGTGACCCTATGGACTGCAGCACGCCAGGCTTCCTTGTCCTTCACTATCTCCTGGAGTTTGCTCAGATCCATGTCCGTTGAGTTGATGAGGCTATCTGTCAGGTCTTTGAGCCTCTAAAAAGCCACTCCGTGTAAGTGAGCTTGAAGCCCCCGAGGGTTCTTATGTTGATAGATGAGCTGTGCTGGGGGTGATGTTGGCAGAGAATGTCAGTCTGTCTCCTCTCTCAAATGTTCCTCCCTGCGCTTTATAAGAGTGAGATATGGACAGGTGCTCTCAGCAGAGGTCTCCACAAACTGAATGTGGAGTAGCTCTTTCTTACGTGCTTCAAAACTGCACAGCAGTTTCAAATCTGAAATAATTTCAGTTCGAGGGTCAAACCTCTGCTTGTCCTCTTAAGAGAAAATGTCTTCAGTTCACTATTCAGCCAGTAAGGGTGTGACTAACACTGCTTTTTTTTTTAAAAAAAATAAGTACTATAAATAAATTATAATCCACCCATATAAAGTACTGAATAGATGCTGAAAATGAAATAAAATCTGGGAAATTCCCTGCTGGTCCAGTGGTTGGACTCGGTGCTTTCACTGGCAGGGCCTGGGTTCAATCCCTGGTTGAGGAACTAAGATCCTGCATGCCAGGCTGTGCAACCAAAAGAAAAAAGAAGTAGTTCTGTGTGGACTAACAGTCACTGCCTCATCAGAGGGCAGTAGGCTTGGGAAGACAGGGGGAGAGGGGTTTGAATTTGAACAAAAACGGTATAGTCATGTATAATTTGCATGATTTAGAAATATTAAAAAGAATTTAAGCAGGCACTGTATGAAAGTTAAGGAATGGATTATCTTCATGAATAAAACCCCAGCGTAGACCTCTCTGTATCACCTTGCACTTTTCATTACTCCGGGCTCAGCATGACTGACGTCTGTGCGTGTGCGTGCGCTCACTCGCTTCAGTCGTGTCTGACTCCTTCCAACCCCATGGGCTCTAGGCTGCCAGGCTCCTCTGGGATTCTCCAGGCAAGAACACTGGAGTGGGTTGCCAGGCCCTCTTCCAGGGAATCTCCCCGACCCAGGGGTCAAACCTGGATCTCCTGCACTTCAGGTGGATTCTTTATCGCTGAACCACCAGGGAAGCCCAACTGACCTTTGTACATACCTTTAAAATTTACAAGTAGTTTCATGCAGTTGTTTCATTTAATCCTCCCAACAACCCTTTGAGGCAGGTTTTTGTAATCCCTGTTTTACCAATGAGCAGACTGATGCTCAGAGTAAAGAAGTGACTTGCCTTGGCTCATTGAGAAGCAGCACAGAGATTCCAATCCAGGACTTCCAGCTGTGAGGCCTGGTGTTCATGGCACTTCACCACATTGGAAATCTCCACTGATTTGACCTAGTTTTCTTAGCGTTTATGTGTAAGGAGCCATTTGTGCAAGTTGAGTTGACAAGCGGTCAGCCAGTTTTCACAAAGAGCAGTTCTCTGTACTCATCAGCTGGTTAGGTTTGTACCGCTCTCTCTGGATGCTTCCAGTCCCCGCCCCACCAGTTTTCTTCTCCTGTTTTCTTTCCTCAGAGAGCCTTTTCATAAACTGCTGGCCCAAGGCCTCATCAAGGGGCAGACATTCCGCCTACCGTCTGGACAGTATCTACGGCGAGAGGAAGTAGATCTCACAGGTAAGAATGGCCCATCTGGTTGTTCTTGGAGCCAAGGAATATTTAGCTAGGAGGAACAGAAATCCGCGCAAAAGCGGGTTTCACCCAAGGACATAGGGCCTTCGCCCAAACCCAGCTGCAGGGAGGGGCAGCGTGTAGGACGCCGCGGCCGCTGCTGTCTCCTCTGCCGCTAGTTCCGCTTCCTGCTCTGCTCCATTCTCCTTCCCCTGCCAGGCTTGGATCCCGCTCTCCCTAGTTGCAGCGTGCAGAGTGACCTTGGGCAGATGCAAGGCCACCTCCTGCCTCACCTCCTTGGGACCCCCGGCTCCAGTGCCCAACAGCGCCAACCCTGGCTCCAGCGCCCTCTCTCAGTTCCAATGCAGAGAAGGAGACTTAACCTGGTCAGGTGTCCTTCCTGGTCCCAGCCGCTGGAGCTTGGCTGCAAGGCCACCTCATCCACACACGGCCAGGGAAGGCCTCCTCCGTGAGCACCATCCGGATGGAGAGTGTGGAGTGGGGAGGAGAGAAGGAACAGCTCCACAGCAGGACCCACGTGTAGCGTGAGCCCAGCGAGCTGACCCCACATGTGGACCCCGCTCATGGGGTGAGCTCACCTTCTGGTGACTTCACACAGACGGGGACCTCCCTCCGGGTGAAATGACCTCAAACATGCTCTGCTGCCCCGGGACCCTGGCAGGTCAGCTGCCAGCTGCCAGAGGAGCCCCAAGTCCATAAAGAAGAGAGCAGTATTCAGTCCTCCTTACCCTTCTCTCCTGTCCTTTTTGTGTATAAGTGACTTACATTCTAGAAAGAGGGCATTGCTTTGTCTTGTTTTGTGGCTGAGAAAAAGCTGGCAAGTGTACTACCTGTTCATGAAAGGCAGATTTGTGGCGGGAGGTGGGCCTCGTTTATTTGAAAACCAAAACACGGTTACGATGTCTAAAGGGAGAGAACACGTCACACTAAGTGAATCAGTGGGATTCTTCAAGTGGACACGTTCAACGGCTCCCTCAGTGTTTCCGGACTGGATACACTGTGATAGAACCGGCTCGGCGTCCCCTCCTACCGACGCGTTCCTCTGGTGTGCAGGTTCCGATCCTGTTCACGCAAACACGGGGGAGAAGCTCGAGGTGAGCTGGGAGAAGATGAGCAAATCCAAGCATAACGGCGTGGAGCCCGAGGACGTGGTGGAGCAGTATGGCATCGACACCGTCCGGCTCTACATCCTCTTCGCCGCCCCTCCGGAGAAGGATATCTTGTGGGATGTGAAGAGTAAGTCAGCCTCTCCTCCCAGCCTGCCGCCTCCGTGACCCGCCTCCGCGCCCAGGGAGTCCAGGGAAGGGCCCAGGGGTCCCACCTGTGGAGCAGGTAGCAGTTTGCCCGACATCCCGTGCCATTCCTGGGCCAGCGTGGCCAGACGTAGTGAGCCCAGACCACCGAGAGCGGGCGCTGTGGCTGCAGACCCCCGGTCCCCACTGCAGCCCTGCTGACCCCGCCCCCAGGGTGGGGCTGGGAGCCTGCCTTCAGCATAGACTGGCTGTTCTCCGGCAGCTTCTGCGAGGATCCCACTTTGGGAACATGTCCTTGAGCCAGGCTGGTTTTTGTGGTACGCCTGGGCCCACTGCGGTCCACAGAGGTCAGTCCCCTCTTGGTGTAACCTGAAAGGTTTTTTCCTGGAATGGTGTCATTGCTCTTTACCAGGCCAGAGAACCCCACGTGGGGCCTGGCCCTGACGTTACCTGTGACCTCTGCAGTCACCCACAGCAGCCTGCAGAGCCCCATGGTCGGGGTGTTGGGGCGGGGTTGGGGGGCGTGGGGATTCCTCCCTCCAGAGTTGTTTACATCTAAAACTGGGTTAGCAAGATCCTTTGGAGGAGGAGATGGCAACCCACACCAGTATTCTTGCCTGGAGAATCCCATGGAGAGGGGAGCCTGGCGGGCTGCCGTCCACAGGGTCGCCAAGAGTCACACACGACTGAGCGACTGAGCATGCGCGCATGCTGGAGTACGTGAAACAGGAAGCTGGCGAGGACCGGGCTTGTGTTACAATCCTCGGGCTGCGTAGCAGTGTGGCTCTGAACGCAGCCTGGGGGCCAGCGCTGCCTCTGTGTACTGCCTGCCCACGTGAGAGGTCAGCCTGCACCGTGTAAGTCAGCCCTGTCTCCACGCACACTGCTGGTTCCGAGGACGTTTTCGTCACAGCACAGCAGGCTTTCTTAACCAAGGAGGCGATGCCCTCCTGCACATCCTGGCCCAAACTTCTAAGCTCCTTTTGGGCTGGTGACAGTTGCTGGGAACGCTTTGAGTAAGCCCCGGCGTCCTGTGCTCAGAATATCTGGGGGCCTAAGAAGAAACGACTGAGTCAGTCCTGCTCTGAGTTCCAGGCACTGGCAGCCAGGGAGGACCCTCCTCCCTGCCCTCGGGGAGATCCCGTGAAGCCTCTCCTCCTTCACAGGCGCTTTGTCGCTTAGGTGTGACCAGACCAGACATCCTCACGTGTCTCTCTCTCTCGTTCGCTAACGTCACACGCAGCCGACGCGCTCCCCGGGGTGCTGAGATGGCAGCAGCGTCTGTGGTCCTTGGTGACTCGGTTTATCGAGGCCAGGACGTCTGGGCAGGCGCCCAGGCCTCAGCTGTTGAGCGACAAGGAGAAAGCCGAGGCCAGGAGGCTGTGGGAGTACAAGAACTCGGTCGTCTCTCAGGTCAGAAGCCTTCCCGGGACACTGGTTGATTCTGTGACTGAGCTCTCGTGGTCTGTGTGGCCTGCCTGCCCTGGGGGGTGGGCACACTGGGTCTTCCTCCTGTCTCATTACGGTGGCCCCGCTTCCCTTGAGTATCGGATCCTGCGGCTTCGGGTGTTTCCCCACGGAGGCGCAACGGTGCACACGCCCTAAGGGCAAGAGACGCTCTTGGGAAACAGCTCCCTCTAGTGATGATCTGAGGAGACTGCCCGCTTTCCATGTTTGCATATTTAACTCATCCTGGGGCTTTCCTGGGGGCGCAGACAGTAAAGAATCTGCCTGCAATGCAGGAGACTCAGGTTCGATCCCTGGGTCAGGAAGAGCCCCTGAAGAAGGGAATGGCTACCCACTCCAGTATTCTTGCCTGAAGAATCCCGTGAACAGGGAAGCCTGGTGGCTATAGTCCATGGGGTTGCAAAGAGTTGGACACGACCGAGCAATTAACACTTTCATTTTCAGATAGAGAATCAAATTTAATGTCATACCGATGACACACTATATATATTATAAAAACAGAAATAGAGTTTTAGTGTTGAAAGGGGTTGAAAAGACTCTGTGCTTTACTGTCCTCATCTTTAGCCTCCTCCTCGTTGCTTCTGTGGGCAGAACTGAGGCACAGAACGGTTAAATGCCCTGTGAAGGTCACATAGCTCATGAGGAACCAAGCAGAGAGTTCCCTGATACTCAGCATAGTGGAGACTTTTCCACTCAAACTTTGTTACACAGTATTTGTGTAAGTTATTGTGGAATGAATTTTGCAAATAAATTAATGGCTTATCTTCTTAGAGAATAGCATATTATTGTCTAAATCATTTTTAAAGATTCTTCATTGATAACATCCCTGTAAATTTTTCATCTGGAAGTCTGCTATAATACCATGACATTCACCGTTTTAAGAACTTTGTGGAGAAATGTCATATGTCTTTGAAAGAAAGCACTTAGGAAGTCTGAAGCCACTTTTGAATGGGCACCAGATACCCAAATTCCCCTTAGACTGAATGTTTTCTTTTTTTTTAAGATGTGCTGATTCAAACTTAGAAAGTTAGCCGAGGTCACTTCTCCGGACTCCGGTAACTGAGGACACTGAAGGAGCTGAGCTTTTCCTCTGGTTTGTGTGGACTGCAGTGGCCCCAGATCCAGCATGGTCCCATTTAGTGACACTTCTTCAGCTTTATTTCCATCCTCTCTACCATGCTGTAGAGAAACAGAGCTCATGGAATTGACTTTAGTCATCTGAGTGCTGCTTGAGTGATTGTCTGCGTATCACATACTTTCTCTCTGAATTTGGCAAATTCTTCTCTTCTGTCAGATAATAGAATTGGGTTATTTCAACAAGCTGGAAACTCTTGACATCTTAAGGATGTGTTCGTTTTCTGTATCCTTACCCATGGTCAAAATTGAAAAGCATGCCAATAAGAAAAAGCTGACAAGTAGTATTTGTGTTCTTGTGTTGACTCTATTGGAGAAGGCAATGGCACCCCACTCCAGTACTCTTGCCTGGAAAATCCCATGGACGGAGGAGCCTGGTGGGCTGCAGTCCATGGGGTCGCTAAGAGTCGGACACGACTGAGCGACTTCACTTTCACTTTTCACTTTCATGCACTGGAGAAGGAAGTGGCAACCCACTCCAGTGTTCTTGCCTGGAGAATCCCAGGGACGAGGGAGCCTGGTGGGCTGCTGTCTATGGGGTTGCACAGAGTCGGACACGACTGAAGTGACTTAACAGTTGACTCTATATTTGAAAATGTAAGACTCACCTTATCCCCATATACCAGTAATCTTCAATGTGAATTAAGGTCATGCGACCGTGGGGAAGTGACGTCCTTTATCCCATCTCCTGTTTGCTGTTTGGCCATCAGGTGGGTCCCACCTCCATTTCAGATAATGATCAGTGTTTTCTCAGGCACCTGCTGTGGGAAACCAACCCTGTCGCAGCTATAGAGGAAAAGGAGCAGTCTTGAGTGGCAGAAACAACACTGACTTTGACTTTAAAATTCTTTGTGCTGATAAAACATTATAGTGACTACTTGAGATAGTGAAAACAGTTATAAGTATCTTTTATGGCATGCATTTAGTTCCACATTTTTTGGATAATTCAGTTTTTGTGTGTGTGTGTGGAAGCTTAACAGAACTTTGAACAAAGTGAATGATTCTACTTTTACCAATAGGTGACTGCCCATTTCACAGAGGACTTCTCGCTGAACTCTGCGATTTCTCAGCTGATGGGACTCAGCAGTGCCCTCTCGGTAAGTGGCCAGTCTGTGCCCATTTGCTCCTGGCCAAGGGGGTTGTGGCTTCCAGTCACGTGGTGAGGTGGCCTGCCGCTCCCAGAGGGCAGAGACCATGGCTTTCTGGACGTTTTATTTCCAAAGTTTGGTGTGCAGCAGGTGAACGGGTGTGACTAGGTTAACTGATCAGCCTCACCTCAGGAAGACACCTGAGTGTTTGCAAGAACTGGCAAAGAATAGGAGGACCCCTGAGATCCTTGAGAGGGGCAGGAGGACCCCAGTCCTGGGAGTTTCACAGTGCAGAACCTCTGAGCGAGTCTCTGTACTTCCTGCTGGTCCTGCACATACAGGACCTAGCACAGTGGTTAGGAATCAGGACTGACCTGCATTCTAATCTAGGCTCCATCTCTCGCTTGACTGTGTGTCCAGGGCTCTGCCTCTGTCGTAGCCCTTAGCTGCTTCATCTGTCAAATGGGCTAACAATACTGCACTCAAAGGGTGGGAGGACCCAAACCAGGTAGCATCAGCTCAAGGACGTGGTTAAATGCTCAGTCAACAGTGATATATCTGCTCGGGGCTTTCCTGGCGGTCCAGTGGTTAGGGCCCTGTGCTTCCACTGCAGAGGGCCTCATGTCAGGTTCAGTCCCTCACAAGGAAACTAAGATCCTGCAAGTTGTGCGGCACAGCCAGAAAAAAATAAAATGGAACAATAATACAACTGCTGTTGCTGCTCCAGCTGTTTTTAATACTGTGATTCACCGGGGAAAGTTCTTTGCCTAGAACAAAAGTGATGTGAAGAGAGTCTCTTCCCGCCTGCTTGTCTCTGGACTTCAGGGACCTCCGTGGCCTGTCTTACCCAGGCTCATCTTGCGTGCCTCGGTGTGTTACACCGCTATTCTCTTCTCTCCCCCAGCAAGCTTCGCAGAGAATTGCTCTCCACAGCCCCGAGTTCGAGGATGCTCTGTGTGCCCTGATGGTGATGGCCGCCCCCATGGCCCCTCACGTAACCTCGGAGCTCTGGGCAGGTAGGTGGCGGAGGCCTCACTTGACCTGTTACTACCGACCAGCATGTGCTTCAGCCGCGTGTTGAGCCTGATTCGGGACTCGTGTCCTCAGCCGTGGGGCCCAGTGTGTGGCGTCGGCCCTGGGGACCTCTCTGGGGAAATGCAAGCGAAGTGAGAAGGGGCAGTGCAGGAGGACGTGATGGCTGTGCTGGGCCTGGTTCTCCAGACCCTGTGTTCAGAGGTTCCCTCTGACTTCTGAGGGTGTTTTAAAGGCGCTTGCAGGAAGCAGCAGCCTAGGGACGCTGTGCTTACACTATGCTTTTATCTGGGAGTTTCTGAGAAGTAGTATTCATTTCTTTTTCATCGTTATTTTAGCTCTTCTCACCTGTTTATTCTTCTCAGTAGAACTCAAGTATAATTTTGTTAAGCTCTCCCAAAATCTCCTTGAGATATTTGACAGATTTTCTTAAGCCTGGAAGTAACCTGGGAAAGCTTCACATCTTTACCACGTCTAAGCTTCCATCCCAGAACACGGTCTGTCTCTCCACTTACTCAAGATTTCCCTCACCCCCCAGTCAAGTTTGGTAATTTTCTTCATATGGATCCCGCACATTTCTTGAGATTATTTTCAAATATTTCACCTCGTCATCAGTTCAGTTCAGTCGCTCAGTTAGGTCCAACTATTTGCAGCCCCATGAATGGCAGCATGCCAGGCCTCCCTGTCCATCACCAGCTCCTGGAGCTTGCTCAAACTCGTGTCCATTGAGTCAGTGATGTTATCCAACCATCTTATCCTCTGTCATCCCCTTCTCCTCCTGCCTTCAGTCTTTCCCAACATCTTGCCATAGCTCATTTTATTTTATTTTTTCTAGCTGGAATCTTTTCTCTCTCTTATAATTTTTGACTGTAATAGCTGGCATATGATTTTAGTAATTATTTACTTACTTGTAACCAGATTCAAAAGCAGAGACATTACTTTGCCGACTAAGGTCCGTCTAGTCAAGGCTATGGTTTTTCCTGTGGTCATGTATGGATGTGAGAGTTGGACTGTGAAGAAGGCTGAGCGCCGAAGAACTGATGCTTTTGAACTGTGGTGTTGGAGAAGACTCTTGAGAGTCCCTTGGACTGCAAGGAGATCCAACCAGTCCATTCTGAAGGAGATCAACCGTGGGATTTCCTTGGAAGGAATGATGCTAAAGCTGAAGCTCCAGTACTTTGGCCACCTCATGCGAAGAGCTGACTCATTGGAAAAGACTCTGATGCTGGGAGGGATTGGGGGCAGGAGGAGAAGGGGACAACCGAGGATGAGATGGCTGGATGGCATCACGGACTCAATGGACATGAGTCTGAGTGAACTCCGGGAGATGGTGATGGACAGGGAGGCCTGGCGTGCTGCGATTCATGGGGTCACAAAGAGTCGGACACGACTAACCGACTGAACTGAACTGAACCAGATTCCCTATCAATCACTCTTCCTTTATTTAGGGGTAGAATCCTCTTGGATTTTCTAGGAGTCTGTGACCAACAAATAAGCCTAAGTTTTCTCCTTTCTAACGGTTATGCTCTTGTGTCTGTTTACTTTAATATACTGCTTAGAAAACCACGTGTGATGTTAAAGAATACTGGTGGCAGCCAGTCTTCTCTCATTTCCAGATTTCAGTGGAACATGTTTCCCTGTGAGGCTTGCTGCTGGCTGCTGGTTAGGGTAGATATTCCCTGTCATGCTAAGGAAGCGGCCCTCTAGCCTTGTTTACCAGAACTCACCTTAGGAAAGGGAGGTAGATTTTACTTAACGTCCATTCTTCAGTTGTTGAGGTTTTGTAGCCTTTGCTTTTAATTTTCCCCTTTGCCCTGATGATATGACTTATGTCCAATTAATGGATTGCCTAATAGGCTATTGAGGGATTAATTTACCTTGTCCATGGGGTAGTAAACCTTTAACGTTCTATAAATTCTATCTGCTAGTGTTTTATTTAGAACTTTGCAATTATTCTCCTAGGAGAAACCAGCTTTTCCTCAGTGTGCCTCGTCAGGTTCGGAAATGAGGGTTTCACTGCCTTCACCAAGTGAATTGAGTTGCTTCTGTGCTTTGGAACACACCACACAGGACAAGAACATCCGCCCGTTCTTTGCTGAATAGACAGAATGCCCCAAAGGGAGGGTGGTATTAGGCCCTGCCAGGCTGCTGCCATATTACATTAGCTTGTACACCCTTTCATTATCTCCGTAGGCAGGAAAGATGGCTCTTTCATTTAGAGTTGGTGATCACATTAAGTCTTTTAAGTGGCACACTGTTAATTCTTTCCTACTCTTCTCTTCTTATAAAACAAAGCTTATCTAATTTGTAATAAACGTGTTCACTCTCACCCTGGAATACATACATCGCTCCCTCTTATCATCATTTCAGTCCTGTATTATCTGTCTGCCTCCTTCTTTCATTTCTCCCAGGAGGGACTGATTTAAATAGGGTTTTCAGAAACGCCCTCCTTGTGTGCCCCTCCAGTCTCTGTTTTAGGGCCAGGATTGGGAGAGTGGCAGGAGGGCCTGCTGTCTCCAGGGTCCTGTCCCCTCCCGGCAGGTCTTTCCAGAGGTGTACACTGCGGTAGTACCCTGCTAGTGTGTTTTTCGGTTGTGTGGCAGGCTCTCCTGAAGGACACACACTAAAGCTGTGTGATAGAAACTAGCCTGTTTCAAATTTGGCTCTGAGTTTTTCCCCACATAGGACACCAGTGGGTTTTGTGAGCTGTGTTATAAGGAGGAGTGGGTCTAGATTGAATCTGAGTTTTCCTAACTGGTCTCGTTCAGTCATTCCGTGAACACTGATTGAGCGTGTATTTTGTGCCGGACTCTGTTCTAGACATTGGTGGGAAAGCTGGGGAGGGCATTCCGAGCTGCGGGCATTGCAGTCTGTGTTCATTCCGTTGAAAGGCCATCCCTCAAGCATTTAAAGAAGCAGTGGCTCTGCACGTGAGTGTGTGGCTCCTCCGAATGGGAAGCGGGGCCGTGACGCAGTCAGGTGAGGAGTCCCGCACCCCAGGCCCGGCACCCTGGCCGTTAGCTCACGGGTCTTTGTCCGGTGCCTTCTGCAGACGGTGGGGACCTGACCGCTTCCGGCCTCTCCCAGCGTCCGGCAAGGGCCAGTGTTACAGGAGTGCGTCCTCTGCAAGCAGAAGCACCGCGTTGTGAGGGGACATGATTGCCGTCGTCCCACACTGTCAGTCTCTCTTCTCTCAAGGCTCTGGGACTTTATTCTAAATAAACATAGCTTTCAGGACTTCCCTGTAGTCTAGTGGGTAAGACTCCACGCTCCCAATGCAAGGAGTCCAGGTTCAATCCCTGGTCAGGGAACTGGATCCCGCATGATGTAACTAAGAGTTCACACGCCTCAAATAAAGAACCCACGTGCTGCAGCAGCAACAACAGAAAATCCCGCGTGCTGCAACTGAGACCCAGCGCAGCCACATAAATAAATAAAAACAGCTTTCATACAGCTGACTTCCCTGCTGCATCTGAGGTAACTGCACAGTTACTACAGTGGGAATATGGCCAGTGAGGGTACGTTGTTCAGAAATTACCATTTCCCAGAGTTCCCCAGGAAAGCAGGTTTTCATGGAAGAGATCCTCCCCAAAGGACAGCAGATTTGAGATCTGTCTTTTGAGGGCCATTCGGGGTCCATGGACAAAATGGCCATTGTGGCTCTGGATAAAAGAAAACCTTTAGAGAAACCCAGAGTACTTGATAGCCTAATAATGCCCTCTACCCATCATCTAAAGAGTCAATGGAGACCTTCAGTGGGAAATGGAACCAGTGTCTTGGCAGTGTGCGCACGTTAACAGGATGAGGAAATCTTTTTTTCCTTCCTGACGGTCTGGATCTGAGAAGGTCAGGAGACCACATGTGAATTTACAGTTATCTTTTTTTTACCATCATAAAGTGTTGTCCTGTCCACGAAGGTGTTGGGGAAATTTTGCATGTTTGGAGTCACTGACACTGTTTCCAGACAAAGGACACAAGGTTTCCCTTCTGGGCTCCCTAAAGCAAAGCAAATCCTAGAGTTTTCCTTGAAAAGTACGTCTATACACATACTGTAAAACCCTCAGCTCTTACAAAGCGCGCGTCCTGGGCTCTCTCGCATCCTCACCCCTACGCTCATTTGTTCTCCCCAAGCGCCTCCACTGCTGAGTTTGACAGTCGAATTGTCAGAACTCCATACGCGTACGTGAAAATTTTCTCCCTTACCGTATTGAGTGTTGTGTAGCGTAGTTCTATATCAACACTTACAGGCTGACCCTGTTTTTTTTTAACAGCTTCATGGTGTCTTACCCAGTGAATATTCTGTCAGTTTTTAAACAGTCATCTATTGATGGGCATTTGAGTGATTTCTCCTCTTTGTCTTCTGTGTGGGTGTGTGTGTGTGCTACTTTAAAATTAGCCAAATATAAGCTACTTAAAATGTGGTGATAAGACCTCCCATTTCTGTTTCTCTGGCCATTTTTACAGTTCAGCAGTGACTTTTCTACCTTGGTTTTTGCGTCTTGCTTCTACCTCTTGCTGTCTCTGAGTGTTCCATCAACATCTTAATTATGAGGGTCACAGCACGGTGACCCATTGCCTCCCTTAAGTTTCTCAAGTAACTCATGATCTTGAAGTATAGTCTACCACCACAGATTTTTTTCTTTGTAAAAATGGTGGTAAAATACTGTAGCTATATTGTTTTGCTGTGCATATAGGCTGTATTCATTAATTTCAACAAAACTGCAAATCTTGGGACTTTCCTGGTGGTCCAGTGGTTAGGACTCTAAGCTTTCACTGCCAAGGGCACAGGTTCAGTCCCTGGCTGAGGAATTAAGATTCTGCAAGCCACTCAGAAAGACCAAAAAACAAACCTGCAAATCCACAAATCATCTAGAAGTGTGTGTGTGATACTTATAAGGGACAGTAAGATATCTGCTGATGTTCCAATGGTTTTATACATGAAAAAGCCTCTTGATGAAAGTGAAAGAGGAGAGTGAAAAAGTTGGCTTAAAACTCAACATTCAGAAAACGAAGATCATAGCATCTGGTCCCGTTACTTCATGGGAAATAGATGGGGAAACAGTGGAAGCAGTGGCTGACTCTATTTTGGGGGGCTCCAAAATCACTGCAGATGGTGACTGCAGCCATGAAATTAAAAGACGCTTACTCCTTGGAAGAAAAGTTATGACCAACCTAGACAGCATATTGGAAAGCAGAGACATTACTTTGCCAACAAAGGTCCATCTAGTCAAGGCTATGGTTTTTCCAGTGGTCATGTATGGATGTGAGAGTTGGACTGTGAAGAAACCTGAGCACTGAAGAATTGATGCTTTTGAACTGTGGTGTTGGAGAAGACTCTTGAGAGTCCCTTGGACTGCAAGGAGATCCAACCAGTCCATCCTAAAGGAGATCAGTCCTGGGTGTTCATTGGAAGGACTGATGCTAAAGCTGAAACTCCAGTACTTTGGCCACCTCATGTGAAGAGTTGACTCATTGGAAAAGACTCTGATGCTGGGAGGGATTGGGGGCAGGAGGAGAAGGGGACGACAGAGGATGAGATGGCTGGATGGCATCACTTACTCGATGGACGTAAGTGTGAGTGAACTCTGGGAGTTGGTGATGGACAGGGAGGCCTGGCGTGCTGCGATTCATGGGGTCGCCAAGAGTCGGACACGACTGAGCGACTGAACTGAACTGATGCATGCTGTTTCCACGTTATTTTCTCATTGTTTAGCCACTGAGTCATATCCAACTCTTTTCTGACTCCATGGACTATAACCCACCAGGCTGCTCGGGCCATGGGATTTCCCAGGCAAGAAAATTGGAGTTGGTTGTCATTTCCTCCTTCTCCTGGAGCTCTTCCCAACCCAGGAATCGAACCTGTGGCTCTTGCATCGGCAGGCGGATTCTTTACTGCTGAGCCAGTGTCACCAGAACACTTTCTGTGGGTAAAGGCTAGTGTGAAGCAGCGTCTCTCCCTGTCCATTTCCTTGGCAGTACCTGGGCTGGATGGGCCGTGGTGGGGACCCAGGCTCCAGGCCTCCCCTGTGTGTGATGAGGATTGGGGTGGAGTGGAGATAGGCGTGAAACTGGTCATCAGGGGAGGCCTGCCATGCACAGACACCATGACCACCTGCTCTCGCTCCAGGTGCCATGGTGGCGTGGCGACCCCACCAGCTCTCGGAGCGGGAGAAGAGGGTCATTTTGGTTCTTGCACAGGAAGGTCAGCAACAGCAGCTCTCCAGGGAGGGGCAGGAAGAGGGTGGGCTGAGAGCGACAGCTGGCCTCGAACGATGGTCTGTGTATCAGAGCCTTGCCGCTTCCCAGCCCGTGTTCAGACTTTCTCTGTGTGCTTCCCAAACACCAGCTCCCGGCCTGACCTGTGTCACGTAAAGAAAGCATTGTATTTGCCATGCAAATAGTCGGTATTTTTAGTTTCCTAAAGAGAGCAGGAAGGCAAAAACATGGCGTAGAACCTGGGGTCATGAGTTTCTGTTCCTCCCTGCTGAGCAGGACGGGGGCAGGGATGGGGGGGTGGGGGCCCCTCTCCCATCTATATGGAATCCCTGGCGGGGGCTGCCGACCACTATAAATAAGCATCCTGATTGCTCCAGGAAGGCTGGGCTTCCTCATTTTTTTTTTAAAGTGGAATTTGTAACAGCTTCTGAGCAGATCATCTGTGTCCAGGGTCCTTTCGTCTCCCAGGCATCCTGTGCAACTGCCGTACGGAGGCTCTGGAACGCTGCCCATGGCAGCTGGGTCACAGGACAAGCCATGCTGGCCCAGCCAGCTAAAATAAAGGCCTGATTATCTCCCTCTGTGACCTCTGTCCTGTATTTAGATACGAGTCTCAATAGGAACCCTTCTGAGGAACCAGCAGGAAGCTCCTTTCTGCTTCCGCCAAGAGGCACATCTGTTGGAAACAGAGCAGGTTCGTTAGAAGCAGGGGAAGCCCAGGGCACGGGGCCCAGACGGGGCCCAGGAGTACATCTCCGACGCCACTTGGTTCTCAGGGCCCCAGGGGCCTTCCCTTCCCCCAGGCTGTCATCTGGCAGCACAGGGCTGCAGTAGGAGTGCCAGAGAGTAGGGCACAGGCCGCTGGCAAGTGCGCACCGTCCGCGCGGGGACTGAGCCGCGCGGGCCAACAGAACAGACACCAGTGCCGTTCAGAGTCCACAGACCTGGTCTGGGAACGGTCTCTCAGAGCTTAGGACAAGGTAAGGAGCTTAGCAGGCCCGTCGCACGTGTCACTCAGCACACATTCCAGTAAAACCGCCCGTATTTGTGGTAGCAGGATTTTCTCAGTGAAGGAGGCAGTGTGCTGATTCATATTCTGGCCCGTTCGTCACCTCGTCACACGTAGGCATTTTAAGTATCTTCACAGTAAATAGTTCTGCAACCATCCCTAGAATGTGCTGTGATTAGTCGCTCAGTCGTGTCTGACTCTTTGCGATCCCATGGACTGTAGCCCGCCAGGCTCCTCTGTCCATGAGGATTCTTTCAGCAAGAATACTGGAGTGGGTTTCCCTGCCCTTCTCCAGGGGATCTTCCCAACCCTGGGATCGAACTCAGGTCTCCTGCATTGCAGGCAGATTGTTTATCGTCTGAGCCAGCAGGGAAGCCCATCTCTAGAATAGTAGTTTGTAAAACAAAAGTCACAAACCAATAGGGAAGAGACGCTTTATTCAGTGGAGTCAGTTTGGAAAACTGCTGTGTATTTTTTTTTAAGAATGTGTTTTTTTCCGTGTTATACACAAAATAAATTACAGATAGATAAATTATGAATAAATGGAAAACAAAATGAAACCTTAAAAAGAAACCAGGAGAAAATTCTTGAACTGATGTCACAGTATGGGAACACTGTTTATAAATATCTTTTCAAATTACAAAAGTCATGAGTATTCCATGTAGAAAAATCTATAATTTTTTTTAACAGAAAGATTGCCTATACTTACATCTCCCACGGATAATCCTTGCTGCTATTCTGCTGTTTTTCTTTTTTTTTTTTCTAATAATTTATTTTAAAGTGGTCCTAGATCATAGATCTGCAGTCATATGGCAGAAACAAATATTCATTTTTTTCAGCCAGAACCTAGACATGTCAGAGACACTCCAGTGGTAAATTCCAAGCAATACAAACTCACAGCCAAGAATCATAAAATTCACCAGGAAACAAGGCAGCATGAGTGAGGCAACAGAAAAAAGGAGAGAGGGGTCAGACCCGCAGAGACTTCAGGCATTGGTGTTACCAGTCAGAGAGTGCACAGTAAGTTGAATATGTTAAAAAAAAGAATGAGTTGAAGATATGATTAACAAAAGCTATAAAAGCCCAGCAAATTAGGAAAACAACACAGCGCTTAAAAGAACTGAAAATCATAACTTTGGAAATAAAACACTGTGAATGAGTTCAACAGCGCATCTGATACAGCTGATAAGAAAATTAGAGAACTGAGAAACGGATCTCGCGCAATTACCCAGAATGGAGCAAAGACAGGTGAGGGACAGGAAACAGGGAAGGGCTGCTGGAGGGCAGAGTGAGGGTGTCTGAGGCCCGCTGCTGGGGTTTCAGCAGGAGCAGGAGCCGAGAATGGGGCGGAGGGGCCATCTGAAGAGAGAGAAGTCCAGGTGCAGAACGCCCCCCGCATTCTGCTGTTTTTCTTCCTCAACTTTTCTATCTGTTTATGTAAACATTTGCCAAAACTATGACCACAGTATATATACTATTGTGTGTCATCATTTTCCATGAAGCTGATTACTAGTTTAAAACGTAGGAGAAAAGAGAATCCAAAACTGTGTCTCTAGCGTGATCCAGGTGGTGGTTTGGCTTGATTCTGTGGATACAATATCATACAAATATTCATTCAATACATTACATTACTATCTTTCTTTCAAAATAAAAAGTTTTATAGATGCTATCCATGTGAACATGATTTGTTTGTTGTTTGTTGACTTTTTGCAAATTTTCTGCAAGGAGTATGCATCACTTTTGTCATCAAAGAAAAGAAAACATTATCAACTCACAGCCCAGTGTTCAGGACTGGCATTGGTGGGATTCCTTTCCTCTGTCCCAGACTCAAACTTCAAATGTATCTGCTGGTCTCAAGGCTGATAATAAGAGGTGGGGGTGGGGGCCGTGGAATGCAAGGGCCACGCCACCTCTACCAGCCCTGGAGAAACCACTCACAGTGTGAGGGCTGTGCCATTGCCATGGCAACGCCCCCACATGGGCACACTGGCCACATGTACGTGCCCACTCGCTCAAGGCCTGCCTCTGGGAGGACCAGGAGGCGGCGGTGAGGTGCCAGGCCACAATTGCCCAGGCATCGGTTTTCCTGCTCCGTGTACTTCCTTCACATTTGGGGACATCTTTTGTACTCCCGATATCAGCAGAGGCTCAGAGGCTGAACCCTCCCTGCTAGAGAGGCCCTGGTTGAAGCCCTAAACCGCAGACCACTGGCCGTGAGCATCTCTGGGGTGCTGAGCCTCCTCGGCCGTGGGGGCTGCAGCGCGAAGCACTGGGGAACTCAAGACTGGAGAGGCTTTCATTCCTCCCAGCTTCCTCGGGTTGGACCCACCCTGAGCCAAGGACAGCTCTTTCCAATTTGGAAGTGGCGGGAGCCTCTCACGAGAGGAAGTTTTAGCTGAGAAGTTGAGCTCCCTCTGAGTAGGTCCAGAAGGAGCACTCTGCTGTTCTCAGCATGTTGGCCCCGTGGATTAGGAGTCAAAGGACGGGGTGGGAGGCCCTCTCAGACCACAAGTATCCTTGGGCCAGAGAGGAAGCGAACATAGCTCGTTACTTTGGGATCTGCACAAAGGATTCCTTCACCAGCGGGACTGCAGAGACCAAGGGAAGTCAGCAGCCTTGCTTTTCCAAATGCACACTCAAGAACAGTGTGTTCACCCGTCTTTATGGCTTTGGGCATCGTTGAAAAAAAAAGAAAAAGAAAGCCACCTGTAAACTGGGATGGTAGTTCTCCAGTGGTTAAGACGCCATGCTTCCAGTGCCGGGGATGCAGGTTCGATCCCTGGCCAGGGAGCTGGGATCTCACATGCCGCTTGGTGCAGTCAAAAAACAATTTTTTTCCCCAAACATTAAAGTTTTTGTTTTGGGGGTCTGACTGATTAACAATGTTGTAGTGGTTTCAGTTGAACAGCGAAGGGACTCAATCGTACATATACACTGTATCCATTCTCCCCCAAACTAGCCTCCTATGGCCAAAATATATTTAATAAATAAGCTGGGATGATGAGCAAGGCCGAAGGAACTAGGGGCCCCTGGTGGGCTGTGGAAAGCCATGGTGGGGCCCCTGGGGCCTCAGCTCGCTCCAGGGCAGGCCGTGTCGGGACAGATGCTGTACAGCCTGCTCTTGTGAGCCCGTGTGTGCTCAGTGACCCTCCGTGTCTCCATGTTGCAGGCCTGGCGCTGGTGCCACAGAAGCTGTGTGCCCACTACGCCTGGGATGCCAGCGTGCTGCTTCAGGCCTGGCCCACCGTGGACCCGCAGTTCCTCCAGCAGCCCGAGGTCGTGCAGATGGCGGTTCTGGTGAGTGCCTCCCGAGGCCCCCTACACCTGGGGGAATCTGACACACACACTCTCACACACACACACGGCCAGGTCTGGAGGTTTCTCGCCAGGCCTTGCTAGCCCACCCGACTCTCTGCCCGACCTTCCAGCCTGTCTTGCTTTGCCAGCACCTTCAGTTTTGAGGTCACCACATACCAAAATCTTATGAGCAGAAAACTGGTGGCCCTCAAGCTTTTGAGAGCATGGAAAGAATCAACCTGTCCCACCTTAGGTGTTATAACTTTCTTCATTCCCATTGTGTTTCAGGCTCTCTAGGTTTCATTCAACTGCTCTTGGCTTTTGGAAAAGGTAGGGTGATAGTGAGGTGGTGGGCATGGAATCCCTCACTCTGCAAAATATATTTCAGGAAGGCTACATGAAATCTCTTTTTTGGTAAAGTTGATCATTTTAATTACATAGAAGTAGTCGATTATAGTATAGAGCAAGTAATTCTGCTCTAGTTTATCCTTATGCTTTTAGTTTGCTTAATCTGAGACCCATTGTGACGAATATCTCTTCAATATGCTGATGTGGCTGAAGAGGGAAAGAAAACAAGGGGTAGACCTTTTAGTCTGAACCACACATGGGCCAGCCGATTTGCATCCCAACTCTCATCACCCTGAAAGGTAGGCATCACTGTCCTCATTTTTTTTTTTTTTAAGCTGAGGACACAGGCTCAGAGAGCTCATCACTTTGCCCACATTTGTTTACTCCTCAGTCATTATCCAGTTACCTCCTCTACCTTAACACAGGCTCTTAGGACCCAAACCCAAATACAATAACCCAGGTCCCTGCCCTCGTGGAGCTTAAAGCCTGGTGGAAAAGATAAATAGAGACAAAATGATTGCAAACTGTGGAACGTGCCACAAACAAGTCACCCAGAGGCTGAGGGGTGGCCAGGCCTGCCAGTCCCCGGCTGCTGCGTCTGCCTACCCTGGGCCCTGCGGGCAGGTCCACGTTGGGAAGGACGGAAGCCCCCAGGAGACTGGCTCCTTGTCAGCCACTCTTTGTCCTCACCCTCTCCCCTGGCACCCAGTCCCTCAATGTCCCTCCTGCTCACCTGCCCAGAGAGGGCGAGGAGCTGAGGCTGCCTGGCGAGGCTTCTTCCCAGAGTCCTCAAAACTAGCCTGTGCCTCAGAGAGGTGATTTCTTTAATCTGATTAACATTTCTAAGAAATAATTCTCTTATATACTTCTAAGGACTCGTATACTTCTTGTATACTTGTATATTCTCTTGTATACTTGTAAGCTCAGCTGAGAAAAGCCAACTTTTTTTTTTTTTTTTTTTGGGCCACACCCTGCAGCCTGCGGGATCTTAGTTCCCTTGACCAGGGATCAAACCAACTCCCCCTGCAGAGTCTGAACCACTGGACCACCAGCAAAGTCCCAGAAATGCCAACTTGAGACGCTGAAGTTCTAGTCTGAAAATGTCTTTCCATTTTAAATTAACCACCATGGAAAAGAAATTGAGTTTTGATAATTGGTAAAATAATCTTAGATTTTCATTGAAATAAAAATTCAAGATTTAAAATGCATAGGGCTCCCTGCAAGCACACCCAGCTCAACAACCTCGGGGTCGGGGTGTTGAGGCCTGCTGGCCTGTCTCCGCGTGATCTCACTGAGTGCCAAGGCCAGAAATAGAAGCTGCAGCACAGACCGTGTGACCCAGCGCAACTCAGTTCAGCCGCACCCCTGTGCTCTGAGCCCAGAGGCACCGCCTCATGTCCGTGGAGCCTGGCACCAGGAGCAACGGTCTGGGGAGGCACACATGTTGTCATGCACACTGACAATTTGTGTACCCTCCAAGTTAAGACATAAGAGCTTGGGACTTGGACCACCTCACTTTGCAAAATGCTTCATCTCTCTAAGCCTCAGTTTCCTCAGTTAGAAAATGGGAGGCAAATCCAGGCTCTGCCTCACCTGATTATGCCAAGAATTAAATGGAGCATGCCAGGAGTGCTTAACCTGCTTCTAGAGGCATTAATGACAAAACCCACTAACACGCAGTGAGCATCGACTAAGAAGCCAGCTCTGCCCTTAGAACTTTCCAGATACTAACTCATTGATCCTGCACAGCAGCCCAGCAGCCTGCTGTTCTCCCCATTTCACGGACAAGGCCCCATCTCACGAGGAGGGAACAGTGGCAGCACAGGGCTTGGTCCCTTGAGGGGCTTGGTAGCTCGCTTGGTAGATGGTAACCGCTGCTGGCATAGGCGTCGCTGCCTCTGGCAGCTGGGGCGTTGGGGAACGTGTCCTGAGGAAGAGGACGTGACCTTGGCTTTGAAAAAGGAGCAGCTTTTCCCTGGTGGAGGGAAGGGGCCACAGCGGGGGAGGCCCTCCCTGGACCGGGAGCCGAGGAAGGGCTGGAGAGAGGCAGGGCCACTCTCGAGAGAGGGCTGGACTGCATCTGAGCAGCTGGGGGCTGGCAGGGAAGAGGGGGGCTCCGGGGGTCATCCCATCTCCAGCGCTGGCTGGAGTGGGGGCCTGGTCTGTGGCTTCACGTTCCTGTCCCTCAGCTCGGCCCTCTGAGAATCGGGGATGGAATGGCAGTGACCTACCTCACGGGCCTGTGATGGGGGTAGACAGGGCCTCTCAGGTGGCTTGTGGAGCGCGGTGCCTGGCACAGAGACAGAGAGAGAGCTCAGACAACAAGTGTCTGTATTGTCATGAGCCACTGTGGGGCTCCTGTCAGTGAGCAGTGCATGGGGCGCTTAGGGGTAGGGGGACAGCACTCGCGGCCAGGGGCCCACCAGGCAGCTGTTGGAAAAGTCCTAGAGAGCAACACAGAGGCCTGGACCCAGGCCGAGTGGTGAAGTGGAGGTGGCAAGACCAAAGGGCTGAAGCTAGCAAGGCCACCAGCTAGGGACCTGGAGACCTTCCTAAAGGCAAGCAGCCACTGTTTGAGGTGATGTCGTCTTTGTCTCCCATCCCGCCGTCTAGGTGGTGCTAGTAAAGAACCCGCCTCCCATCCCGTCCTCTAGGTGGCGCGAGTGGTAAAGAACCCTCCTGCCAATGCAGGCGATGGAAGAGACGCGGGTTCCATCCAAGTCAGGAAGATCCTCTTAGTCCATGGGGTCGCAGAATCGGACACAACTGAAGTGTCTTAGCACACACAGCACAGCACAGCACAGCGATCTAGGCCAATACAGCCTCTAAAAATGCCACTAAGTTCTATAGAAATCTGAAAAGATAAATGGGTGACTGTGGGATCCTGGATAATATGCTTTGGTTGAAACTTCAGAAGTACTTCCCGGTAATTTTTCATAATACATTGACTTTATTTTCCAAGTTAAAAACTGGAGCATTCAGGAAAGAAACGTAAGCATTCTGACAGGAGCCGCTGGGACAGAGGAAGCTGTTCAGAAGCCATCTGGATCACATGTCACTTTCCTTAGCAACAATATCAGTTCATATTTGATGTGAAATTTAACCTTCACATCAAATCATTGAACCAGCATTCAGTGAATAATGCCACTGGTGTCTAGAACTGTTCAGTTCAGTCACTCAGTCATGTCCAACTCTTTGCGACCCCATGGACTACAGCATACCAGGCTTCCCTGTCCATCACCAACTCCCAGAACCTACTCAAAACTCATGTCTATTGCGTCAGTGATGCCATCCAACCATCTCATCCTCGTTGTCCCCTTCTCCTACTGCCTTCAATCTAGCCCAGCATCAGTGTCTTTTCCAGTGAGTCAGTTTTTTGCTCAGGTGGCCAAAGTATTGTAGCTTCAGCATCAGTCCTGCCAATGAATATTCAGGACTGATTTCCTTTAGGATGGACTGGTTGGATCTCTTTGCAGTCCAAGGGACTCTCAAGAGTCTTCTCCAACACCACAGTTCAAAAGCATCAATTCTTTGGCGCTCAGCTTTCTTTAGAGTCCAACTCTCACATCCATATATGACCACTGGAGAAACCTTAGCTTTGACTAGACGGACCTTTGTTAGTAAAGTAATGTCTCTGCTTTTCAATATGCTGTCTAGGTTTGTCATAGCTTTTCTTCCAAGGAGCGAGCATCTTTTAATTTTGTGGCTGCAGTCACCATCTGCAGTGATTTTGGAGCCAAAAAATATAAAGTCTGTCACTGTTTCCACTGTTTCCCCATCTATTTGCCATGAAGTGATGGGACCAGATGCCATGATCTTAGTTTTCTGAATGTTGAGTTTTAAGCCAACTTTTTCACTCTCCTCTTTCACTTTCACCAAGAGGCTCTTTAGTTCTTCTTCATTTTCTGCCATAGAGTGGTATCATCTGTTATTGATATTTCTCCCGGCCATCTTGATTCCAGCTTGTGCTTCATCCAGCCCAGCATTTCTCATGATGTACTCTGCATTTAAGTTAAATAAGCAGGGTGACAATATACAGCCTTGACATACTCCTTTTCCTATTTGGAACCAGTCTGTTGTTCCATGTCTAGTTCTAACTGTTGCTTCTTGACCTGCATACAGATTTTTCAGGAGGCAGGTCAGGTGGTCTGGTATTCCCATCTCTTTCAGAATTTTCCACAGTTTGTGGTGATCCACACAGTCAAAGGTTTTGGCGTAGTCAATAAAGCAAAAGTAGATGTTTTTCTGGAACTCTCTTGCTTTTTCGATGATCCAGCGGATGTTGGCAATTTGATCTCTGGTTCCTCTGCCTTTTCTAAATCCAGCTTGAACATCTGGAACTGTACCGGCCCATTTTAGGGTGGTGTGAATCCTGTTTCCAGGTTGTCACACGTGAGCGCCCCTTTCTGGAGCCAGTCATCAGGAAGGGAGGTTGCCCACGTTCCGCAGAAATTAATTAGTCCACATGAAACACCCTATAGCCGGATCTGAACTCGATGTGATCTTCCGGAACACAATTATCCCTCTCCTTCTGAATACAGCCTAAACCATCTCATGCTGAGAGTTTTTGACATAATTCCCACCGAAGTGTGATGAGGGCAGCATTCAGGAAACACGGGGTGGCGCCCCTGCCCTCTCTGTGGTATTCAGGCATTAATCCCACCCATCTCACTGCACTTCACTCTTCTGGGTAGCTGGGTGCCACCTTTTCTTTCTCTCTTCCCACACCCTCTCCCCACACACAGACAGCAATACCCTTTAGGGGCAGTGAGTGTCAGGCTGCCTACACCCCCAGGCTTTCCTCATGGGTTGTCTCTCTTCGCCTTCTCAGATCAACAACAAAGCCTGCGGCAAAGTCCCCGTGCCTCAGAATGTCGCCCAGGACCAGGACAAAGTCCACGAACTGGTTCTCCAGAGCGAGTTGGGTGTCAGGCTCTTACAGGGCCGAAGCATCAAGAAGGCCTTCCTCTCTCCGCGCACCGCCCTCATCAACTTCCTGGTGCAGGAGTGACTGCAGGCCCGCTGCGGCCCCTCCTCCAGGTCTGGGGTGAAGGAAGGAGTCTGGGGCCCCGGCTCAGGGAAAAGCCCAGTGTCTTGAATGTCTGCCTTGGCATTCTGACGGCTGGCATCCGCAGGGCACCTCTGCAGTGTGATCTGGTGCTGGGGTGAGGGTGGGTAGGGGCAGAGGAGAAATATGAGTGAAGTGGGGTGGGGAGCACATACCTCTGCCATTGCAGGTGAGGGAAGCATCTAGCCCCACGTGAAGCCCCCAGAGATTTGGCCAGGTGGGAGCAGCAAGGTGAAAAGAGAAGCAGATGAGCCTGAACATGAAGCCTCTCTAGCAGCCTGGGCGCCTCTGGACCTCAGAAACTGCACTGCCTTCAGCGGGTCTGAGGAGCGTGAGGCTACACCGAGGATGTCGGGGGGCTCAGGAGCAGCTCAAGCAGTCACTGTTGATCGATGATGGAGCCTCAGCCTCACGGCAGAGGGTCTCCTGCCTGCAGGCTGAATCCAGATATCCACGTGTGGCATGGACACTGGCGTCTTCAGAAGTCGCCTGGAGGAATTCCCTGGCCATCTGGTGGTTTGGGCTTTCACTGCTCTGGACCCCGGTTCGATCCCTAGTCGGGAAACTAAGATCCTGCATGGCTGGCACAGCCAAAAAGAAGACGAAGAGGAAATCGCTGGGAATCAAGAGGCAAGCAGGGCTAGTCTGGCGGCCTGCACCCCAGCTGCTCAGCCCTGCCTGGCTGGCTGTTTCCACCCAGGCTCAGCTGGACCCTCCTGCCCGGCCTGCTCTGATGCCGATCTTCAGGCCCTTGGGCGAAGCACTGCTTGGCACTGAATGGGGAGCAGCCCCTCCCGACTGCCCCCTCAGGGTGTCACGTTTGCTGGGAAGTGAAGCGGAACCAAGCTGCTTCCAGCCTGGCCGGAACCCATCTCAGAGCCCACCACAGCTAACAGGGCGTCTGCTCATGTGCGCCCCAGATGGCAGTGCCGCCCTGGGTGTGGCCCCCCAGAGCCTGTTGTCAGGAAGAACGAGCCCACCGCCGGTGGGGGTGGGGGGCTGGTGCCATCCGGGTGTTGCCTCCTGTGCTGCAGCCGCAGCAGCTGGCTGCCAGGAAGACCCCCGTGTGATGTATGTTAGGGTGATCCTGGGTTTTGGTGAAGTCAGAGGTTAGGTGCTCTTAACAGAACTGGCCTCAATCCACTGAGTACTGTTTATATGTGGAGGGGAGGAGAATCCAGACATGTTGTGATGCTGAAAATCTGTATTTGTTCCCTGACGCCTTTTTCTGAAGTTGGCTCAAATGTGGTCCCCTGCAGTTCAGCAGTTAACAGATGACTTTTTTTTTAATGGAATAAAATGTTTGTCATGTATGACTTCGGGACAAATGTGTGATCCTGGAATAGTCACCATATTCCAATTCTAGGAGTTAATCAGGAACACACTGAGTTATTCTGTTATTCTCTGAAGCACTGGCTATGTGCCTGACTCCATGTGGACTGTTACAAAGTGGGATGCATGGGAAACTTACCAACCATGGTAGACAGTACTGACTCAGAAACAGCAGCTAAGTCACTTGGCTCAAGCTTAATACTCTGCCTGGTCCCCATGCCCAGAAATCCTGGTATAACTGATCTGAAGTACACTTGGGCATCAGGGATCTTATTAATAGAATCTCCACACTTGACTGATTGTTGATTGTTAGTTGTTCAGTCGTGTCCGACTCTTTGCGACCCCTTGGACCATAGCCCGCCAGGCTCTTCTGCCCATGGAATTCTCTGGGCAAGAGTACTGGAGTGAGTAGCCATTCCCTCCTCCAGGGGATCTTCCTAACCCAGGAACTCGGGTCTCCTGAATTGCAGGCAGATTCTTTACAGTCTGAGCTGCAAGGGGAGCCGACACAGGTGTTCCACAGGTGATTCTAATGGCCAGCTAAGTTTGAGAACCACTGGATTAATTGATTCATTTGAACCATAATGTCTAACTAGTCCTTTCTGTCCCTGACCTTCAGCTTAACTGGGATGAATTTGGTCCAAGACCAAAGCACAGTGAAGCAAAGTCAGGAAAGACTTGGACTGGAAGGGAAGGCAGGGGCCAGAACTCTGGAGCAGGTATTTAAGATGTTCCCAGAGCTGGCCTGAGTGGACCAAATCCTATGGCATGTCCCAACAAATGCAGGTTCACTACAAGCAAACATGAGGCTCTACCTTTGGTTCAAGGAGGGGAGTGAGCGCATTTGCCTCATTGTCTTGTTTACTCCTAAAGTAAGCTAAGTGATCTTGAGTCTGTCAGTAAGATGAGGGCAGGGACCCCTTTATTAGCACATAATCTGGCTAGAATAGTGGCTGAGTGAAGCTTCAAGACCACTGGACTAAACAGCATGGCTTCCAAGAACTTCTTCTCCAAGAGGAGAACAAAGTTTTGAAAACAAATGAGCTCGTTGGTATCACTGAGCTAGTTGGTGTAATGGAACAATTGAACAGAAGAACCTGATCGCTGGGGTGGGGAATGATCTCAGTCCTTTATTAACTGCCTTGATTAGGTCAAAACCTGGGCTGAACAAGTTCCCTTGCATTATGTCATTTAATTTCCACTAAAACCCTAGAGGGAAAGAATGTGTCTGTCATAAATATGAAGAAACCCAGGTTCTGAGGTTCAGTGATTTGCTCAGTTTGCACAGCTAATAAGTAGAAGCTTTTTGTTGTTGCTGTTGTTAACTCACCAAGTCATGTCCAGCTCTTTTGCAACCCGGCGGAGTGTAGCCTGCCAGGCTCCTCTGTCCATGGGATTTTCCAGGCAAGAATACTGGAGTGGGTTGCCATTTCCTTCTCCAGGGCATCTTCCCAACCTTGGGATCGAACCCGAGTCTCTTGCATCTCCTGCATCAGCACGTGGATTCTTTACCACGGCCCCACAGTAACTGGAAGAACCAAATCCAAACCCCGGTCCTCTGGCCTGCAAATCGCCTTGTGCCACACACCATGTCTACCAGTCCCCTCACCTCATTGCCCGTCTTGCTGGAAGTACTAGACTGATGTTGGCTGGAAGCTTGGGGCTCTCTAGGGACACCTCGTGACTGCATGGAGTGGCCATTGTTCTTGTTGCCTCTGAGCTGCCTTGGCTTAGGGTTCCTTGATTGATGGCCTGAGGCTTCTGGGGGCAGATGGCCTGGTGATGTGAGGCCACATGAAGAAGTCTACCAGAGATCCTCACAAGCCGCTCATGGCCCTTGGCAGGCCAGTGCTCAGACAGGATAGACTCCAAACCTAAAGCTGAGCATCTGAAGTTGGCTTCGGTTTTCATCTCTAGGTGGTTTGATTCCGGATCTGAGCCCAGGTTGGAATTAGGAGGCTGCTAGTGCACACAGCCATGCACCTGGGCTGATGACATTCCTGCTGCGCCACCACTCAGGCCAGAGGGCTTGGTTCCTGCACCTGCTGCCCCGGCCTCCACCACCTGCCGCCCTCTTGGTCTTTCTCCTCCCAGGAGGGAAGGGAAGGAGGCAGACAAGCCTCCAGGGTCATTGTGTGCACCAAGCACCATGCAGAGGGTTTTGCTGCTGCTCTTCAAGCCTCACAGCAATGCTGCAAAGTGAGAATCATGGCCCACAGTCTTTAAGGAAGGAAACCGAAGCCTAGCGAAGTACAGCGAGTTACCTACTTCCCGCCGCTGGTAACCGCTCGAGCCAGGATTCAGCCCCCGTTCTGCCTTCCTGTTCACGGCTCATGCTTTCTCCAACCTGCCTTCCAGGAGGGAAGAAGTGGGGTGTCTTGGGAGGAAATACAGCTTGTTCTTTCTGTCCCAGGAATTCTAAACTGGAGCTCTGGTGTGTGTATGCGGCCCTGCGGAATGCCGCCCGACACTCCTGACTCACCTCACCGCAGGCGCTCCTTGAAGCAGGCTGGGCTTTTGTACCCCAGATCCGTCCATCATTGGCTGTGGGCCAGCCCAGAGTGGAGGGCGATAGTTAATAACTTTCTGGGCATCTTGGGATGGAGGGACTCCCACTGGCTCAGGGTAGGTTTCCGGAGAGGAGCACAGCTGAGCCGTCGGCAACCAGCATGTGTGGGAGCTGGGGCTAGGCGCCCCTGCCTGTGAGGGGGACTGGGGGAGCGCTCAAGGTGACCACCACTAGGAGAGAGGGCGTGAGTCCAAGCTTGAGAAGCAGGCGGCCTGGGGGGCAAGGAAAGGCTCCAGACAGACGCCGAGTCACAAGAGACGCGGATGAGCGCAGGATGGGGTGAGGACAAGCCCAGCTACCTCGGGGCTGCCCTGGTACCCTGGGCTGGGGGGGCTCCAGGCAGCGCCACTGCATTAGAGACAGTGATGAAGTGAAACCGGAAGCTGTCATCCCCCTTCTGCAGATGACAAGACCATGACTCACCCAGGCCGAGGCTTGCTCGAGGCCCGACAGTGAGTGATGGGAGTATTTCCAACCCCATTCTGTGCTCATTCCACTCAGGGGTACCCCTGGAAAAGCCCTGTGGTACCACCAGACAGAATTTAGCTCTGGAAGTAAATGCTCTTAACTGTGGATGACATCAGGGTAGACCAAATGAGAAGAGTCTGCACCCCCTCCCCCCGCCATTTGTCCCTCTGAGACGAGCAAGGAGAAAACATCTGTTTCGTGGGCTGATCCCTGTCTGGCTTTTCAGAGGGTGGGTGGCCAGAAACTCTCCTCCAAGCTGATGAGTCTGGAGATTGGAATCCGGGGTGGCCAGCCGTGAACAAGAGGGAATCCCCAGAGTGGGTGGGTGAGCAGTGCTGGCAGGGAGGGGGCGGCAGGGAACAGCTGGGGAAAGACCGTCCTGTGGGCAGAGGCCCCGGATCCAAGGGTGGGGCCAGCGATCGTCCAGAATGGGTGACCTCACGCCAGGTCTCCATCACGTCTGCCCACGTGACGGAGGGGAGGCAGGGGTAACAAGCCCCTGGGGGAAGGTGGCGGCCAGGCCTGCCCAAGTCAGGCGCCTGGAATCCAACACTCATGATTCACCTCCGTACGCCTCCAGCTCTGCTCTTGGATTCCAGGTCTTGTCTGGCCTCTGAAAGAGCCAGCCTGTGTGGAACACCCCACTGGGTGTGCCTGAGATGCCCTCGTACCAGCAGCAGTAAGAACATTTGCTGCTTTCTGAAGGCTAGCTGTGTGCTCGGCCCTGTTCTGGGAGCCTTACCACAGAAGAGGCTGGCAGAGCCGTGAGTCCGACCCTGCTCCGCTGCACCGCTTCCCACAGGCCTTGATACAGACCAGCCCTGAACCTCCTGGGTTTGCCAACACAGCCTTGATTTCTGACTCTCTCTCTAGTTGTCAAGAACCTGCCAAGCCCACACTCACTGATCCGAGGACATTTGGGTGAGCACCTCCCTGGTGCCCAGGGACAGATCTCGGCTTTCTCTCTGAGCCCGGGCCTGAGCTCTCCCAGGGACCCATCACCTTTAATAGTTACGGATTTATTTGGCCATGTCAGGTCTTGGCTGCGATACACAGGATCTTCATTGTGATGCTTGGGCTTGGTTGCCCTGCAGCATGTGGGGTCTTAGTTCCCTGACCAGGGATCAAACCCGCATCCCTTGCATTGAAAGGCAGATTCTTAACGACTGGACCACCAGGGAAGTCCTGAGCCATCACCTTGGAGCCCCATCAGTGGAACCTCGAAGTCAGGGGGTCAACTTGGCTCCACTCTGGATACCAGGAGGAAAATCCCACGGACAGGAGCAGGGGAGACCTGGCCTGGGCCCGTGGGCATGGGGAGAGCTGCCTGGCCTCACAGCATCCCAAAACACCCTTCCCCAGACCATCCTTTCCTCCCACCGCAGAAGGCCTCCTCTGGGATCGCTGAGGGCTGGTTGGCCCCAGCCCCACCCGGAGGCGGACTTGCCTGCCACACCCGCTGGACCTGCGTGCTCATGGGCTCCCCTCAGGACTGGGAGGAGAACTGGGCCTGGGCAGGAATCCTCTTCCTGAGACCCTGTGAGGTGAGGCGTCAGTGTTGAGTGGATAGAGTGGATACACTGGGGTCAGCCGGGGAGGCAGGGCCACCCCAAAGGTGACACCGTTCTCTGAGCCTGGAATGTCATTCATCAGGGAAAAGGCATGTCCTTCCCTTCTTGAGAAACAGGGCCAGGCCGGGCCGGTGGGTCTTTGTGAGGTGGGTGCCCCAGGGGTATCTGTCTGTGGGCAGGACACAGAGCAGCCACCGCGAGGAAGTAGGCTGAAAAGCCAGACGTCATCGAGCGTCTCCATTCTCAGCTATCACTTTGCCTGTTAGTTGTCAGATAACACGTTAGCTTGCTAGTACTGGAAATTTAGTTTTGATTAATAATTAACGTTAATGGATTTTTATTATGGTCTGGAAGTTTGTGTCCCCTGAAATGCATATGTTGAGACTGTACTTCCAAAGGTAACGGTACCTAGCAGGTGGGGCTTTGGAGGTGCCTGGGTGAGGTCATGAGGGTGCGGTCCTTGTGGGTGGGATTAGAGTCACAGAAGAGCTTGCTTCCTCCCTGCATCCTGCCACGTGAAGACATAAGTCAGCAGTCTTCAGCCCGAAGAGGGTTCTCGACAGAACTCCAGCAAGCTGGCACCCTGATGTCAGGCTTCAGCCTCCAGAACTGTGAGGAATGTGTTTCTGTCATTTATCAGCCCTGCAGTCTACGGTACTTTGTTATAGCAGCAAGAGTTTAAACAATTACTAACATCTTTTCATTTTTTTTCATATGTTCTCATTTGCGTCCAACTCATTGCAACCCCATGGACTATAGTCCGCCAGGCTTCTCTGTCCATGGGATTTCCCAGGCAAGAATCCTGGAACGTGTTGCCATTTCCTCTTTGAGGGAATCTTCCCAACCCAGGGGGTCGAAACCCAGTCTCCTGCATTGGCGGGCAAATTCTTTACCACTGACCTACCTATTGCTTTAAATTTTTCCTAAAGCATACGTGTCATATTATTTTCAGAACACCTTATCTAGTTTTTAACTAGGTCTGAGAGACTTTTGAAGTATAGCACTGTGATTTCACCGATTAGCACTTGAGACTGCCAAGATAAAACACAGGGATCCTGCCCTTAGAAACCGTATGGACCAGGAGAGCAATATGGTGTATTGGAAAGAGCATAACAAGCTTTGGCCAGTATTCAACTTCTTCAAAAATTACCATCTTAGGAGTCAGTTCCCCTTTTAGTGAGTGCAGTTACCAGTTACATTGTTCTTACCTGCACTGCAACCCCTTAATTATGCACTAACAACTTGGTAGTCTGCTAGTATCTTTTTAAAATATATTTTATTTATTTGCTGAGCCGGGTCTCAGCTGCAGCATTCAGGAACTAGTGCCCTGACCAGGGATGGAACCCGAGCCCGCTGCATCCGGAACTCAGAGCCCCAAGCCACTGGACCACCGGTGGAGTCCCAATCTGCTAATTTCTTGTCTACCAGCCATCTTTAGCAATATTCTTTTTAAATTGTCAGTTAATTGTTGATGTAACTATAACAGCAGCATTAGTCACTCAGTTGTGTCCGGCTCTTGTGATCCTGTGGACTGTAGCCCACCAGGCTCCTCTGCATGGGATTCTCCAGGCAAGGATACTGGAGCGGGTTGCCATTCCCTTCTCCAGGGGTTCTGCCCGACCCAGGGATCAAACCTGGGTCTCCTGCATTGCAGACAGATTCTTTACCATCTGAGCCACCAGGGAAACTGTAGCGGATGAACCCCTAAACCATGGTGGGCTCACCCGGCAGACTTCAGTTCTCATCCCTGTAAGTCTAACCCTCTGGAGAAGGCAGCAGGGGAGGCACTCTGTTCTTTTCCACCTTGATGGGGAGGGGGATGCTGAAGGAGACTCCTCTGTCTTCACCTCTTGGCTCTCAGGGCTGAACATTGATACCCAGCCCTCAGATATAGGCAGAGAGAGCTGGAGTTTCATAAGGAGGTTTCTGGGGGCAGAATCTAAAGTGGCATGCATCTCTTCTGCCCACTGGGAAATATGGACAGCCACCTCCCCCAGCAACAAGTCTGCGTGAGGGAAGGGAACCCAGATCTTCGGTGGGCAGCCACCTGCCTGCACCACCTGAACCATCTTTTCTGTTTTCAGACTCTTGGTTGTTAGTGTCTGTCTTATCTTCTGAATCTCTCTGCTGACACAGGGATTTATAGGCACCCCCTGCCTGGAGCAAGGACCGTGTGCCTTCTGAATCTGTGAAAGCTGCAGGCTGTGGCTCTGAAATAACTCATTCATCACCTCCCAGCCTGACGGTGCCGCCCTGCCCTCTGTCCTGGACTCCAGGCCTCGCTCCAGAAATGTATGAAATCACAGATCTGCTTTGTGCCGCTTTATAAACGGCCAACTTTTACTCCAGAGTTCTGCTTTTTGGTCTCCAGTTCTCCCCAGTCTCCTTCCTCCGTGACGTTCACACATTGATTAATAGAGACAGTTTGGAGCATTTTGATGTTTTGGAGGGGGTGGAGCATTTTAATTAAGAGGTAGAAGAAAGCAGGTTTCCCCTTGCCCTGCCGGAAACCTGGGAAATTCTTCAGATTCCTTTTTCTGAAGGGTCAGGGCTGTTTCTTCAGGGTAGAAATGTGACACAGCCCTAAACGCTTCACTTTGTGCTTTGGTCCTGGACACTTGTACCCCTCCCCCACCTCACACACACCCCATGTACACACACACACCATCTCACACACCCCACCCACACACACCCCACCTCACACACACACCCCACCTCAACACACACACCCCCCCACACACACACACCACCTCACACACACACCCCACCCACACACACACATACCACCTCACACACACACACCACCTCACACACACCCCACCCCCACACACACATACCACCTCACACACACACCCCACCCACACACACATACCACCTCACACACACACCGCACCTCACACACACACCACCTCAACACACACACCCCCCACACACACACACCCCACCTCACACACACCTCACACATACACCCCACCTCACACACACACACCACCTCAACACACACACCCCACCTCACACACACATACCACCTCAACATACACACCCTACCTCACACACACACACCACCTCAACACACACACCCCACCTCACACACATACACCACCTCAACACACACACCACCTCAGTATACACACCCCACCTCAACACACACATACCACCTCACACACACACACCACCTTAATATACACACACCACCTCACACACCCCCACACACACACAAACACACCACCTCATACACACACATACCAGCTCAACATATACACACCACCTCACACACACCATGTCACACACACCCCATGTACACACACACATCACCTCACACACACACACACCACCTCAACATGAACACACATCCCACCTCACACACACACCACCTCACACACACACACCCCACCTCACACACACACACCCCACCCCACACACACACCATCTCAATACACACACCCCACCTCACACACACACACACCACCTCACACACACACACCCACACACACATACCACCTCACACACACCCCATGTACACACACACACCACCTCACACACACACCACCTCACACACACACACCATGTCACACACACCATGCACACACACACATCACCTCACACACACACCACCTCAACATGAACACACATCCCACCTCACACACACACCACCTCACACACACACCCCACCTCACACACACACCATCTCAATACACACACCCCACCTCACACACACACACACACATACCACCTCACACACACCCCATGTACACACACACACCACCTCACACACACACCACCTCACACACACACACCACCTCAACATAAACACACACCCCACCTCACCTCACACACACCCCACATACACACACACCCCACACATACCACACATACACCCCACCTCACACACACACCACACACACCCCACCTCACACACACACCTCACACACACACCACACACCCCACCTCACACACACACCTCACACACACCACACACACACCACCACAACACACACCCCCACACACATACTCTTCACACACACTACCTCAACATAAACACACACACCCCACCTCACACACACACACACCCCACACAATACTCCTCACACATACCACATACAAACACCACCTCAATACACACACACACACCAGCTCACACACACACACCCCATATACATACTCCTCACACACACCACCTCAACATACACACACATACACCTCCCACCACATATTCTTCACACATAAACACACACACTATACACTCTTATACGCCCCCCCAACAGACACACAGATCATAGAGAACACATACTTACCACATAAACACACACCTCAACACACACATACACACCCCACACACATTGCAAATATACCACATTATATATCACACACACATTATACCACATACTACACACACACACCCCACACCATACATACCAGCATGCAACACACACACATACCCAAGCCAAAAGCCTTTTTTGGGGAGTAATAACTGGTAATTATTTTTGCCAGAGGACTAGCCTCACAGGTGACTGGGGGCATTGTGGGGAGGGCAATTTTGTCTTGAGGATTAATCCAAGTCATTGCTGCCAGGCAGGGAAGGGCCGGAGGCTGGGGCCAGGGTAGACAGTTACACAGGGAGGCCCCCATCCTCACCTGTGCTCAGGTGACCCCATCACCAGCGCTGTCCAACTGCAGGGACCCCTCCTCTGGCAGTACCCACCTGTGGTGAGAATCATCTGTATTGATGGAAGCATAGTAATAAGTCAGGGCTCTCCTGTGTGTTGAGCACTGACTTCGTGCAGAGATTGAACCTGGCAAGTGGCAGGTGAGATGGAGGACCCTAGAGCTCAGCATGGCTGGAGTTCCTGCTCACTTAGGTCCTGGCCCTGAGAGCTCCGTGGTCACAGGTGGGGCAGGCAAGCTGAGGCACAGCGCTGGACCGAGGCAGGGGTCAGAGGTTTGGACTGGAGCCTGTCTGGGGTGATGACAAATGCGAGCCTCCCGGAGGATGACCTTGGGGGTCAGGGAGAAGCAGAGACAAGGCGTGGGGGTTGGGGAGTGGCTCTTCACTTCCAGATCCCATCTTGTTTTTATCTGCATGCCGATCTTTCAGCTCAAGAGCCAGGGATGTGAGTCGGAGGCTGCTCCCCGCAGGAACGAGCTCAGGGACAGATTCCAGGTGAAGATGGAGCACCGGGTCCCCCGCACGGTCCAGCTCCCTGACATCCGCTACTGCAGCCCCACCGGCTGCCGTCAGCCTGTGATGAGCTGAGCCGTGCCCCGTGGTGCTCAACAAAGCGAACCTGGAGTGAACAGGACAAGATCTCTGCAGGATGGGTCCACGCACTCCCAGCCCCACGTCTCCACGCTGCCCCTAGCTCACTCAGCTCCAGAAACCCTGGCTTCTTTGCTGTTCCCCAGCCACACTGGGCACACGCCTGCCTCACAAGCTGAGACTTGGAGTCCCTCTGCCAAGAGGGCTCTTCCCCAGATCGCTGGTTCTCTCACCCACTTTGGTCCCCAATCTGTGAGGTCCTCCCAGATCATTCTATACAAAACACCACTCCACCCCCAGTATGCCCTGCTCCCTAGCTAATAACCACACAGTTTGCATATTTATCTTATCATGTGTCTCTCCCTCCAGAAAGTCAGCTTTGTGAAGGCAGGTACTCTTGCAGCCTTATTTTATTTACTTACAGTTGTTTTCCTCTGTTGTGTCTCAGGCCCAGAACACCATCAGGCACACAGTAGGTGCTCAGTAAATATTTGCATGAATGATTCTGGTCCTAAGTGGGCTCAGTGACCTTGAGCACTTTGTTAACCCAGCAGAGGTTTTAATTTCCTTAATTACAAAATGGACACAGTGATGCCAGCTAGTGGGTGGGGTGGGACAGGGTGGGAAGGGAAATCTGAAATAGTCTGTGGATATTTTGTAAACTGGAAACTGCTGAGCACCCTAAATGACAGTCCTGGGATTTCTCTGCCAAGGGAACAAAATGACAGCAGTTGGATGGTTTCCTGCTCAGCCTCTCAGTTAAGACTTGTTGCCTGGGCTGCCACAGAATCAATAAAGGTAAGTCACGCGGTTTTATTGGAGCACATATGCTTCTTGCAAATGCAGTGTGTGCGTGTGTTTGAAAGTCTTGCGTGTCAAGAGCTGGGCTGACCCAAGGACTGGAGGCCCTCAGGAGAGGGAGCTTCAAGCAAAGGCCACGTGGAGACAGTGAGAAGGCAGTGAGCTGCTGCTGGAGGGAGCACTGTGGCTTTATTTTAAGGTTGACAAGGGTGAGGGAGCAAAATGTGATGCAGTAGGCTTTCACTGGATGTTTCCCCGGAATGAGAAGGAACTAAGGTTTCTACTTATCGTAAGGCGGGGTGGGGCCCACGGGAGCCAGGCAGGGGAGACAGGTGACATCCACAGATCAAAAGGAGCCTGTCGCTATGCTGGTGGCCCTGGGCTCGGACTGTCGGTCACAATGATCCTCTCTGGGCCAGAGCCACAAAAAAGAAAAAACAAAAACCTCTGGACAGTAGCACAAGGCTGAGAAACAGTGACCCGTGGGCCAAATCTGGCCCTCCACCTGTTTTTATAAATAAAATTTTATCACAACACTGCCATTTATGAATTTTCTGTGGTTGTTTTTGCAGAGTTCTGTAGTTGTGACAGAGACTCTGTGGCCCACAAAGCCTAAAATATTCATAGTCTGGTCCTGCACTGAGAAAGCTTGTTGAACCTCAGAATGATGAGGGCGAACATTGGGTTTGAGGGGTCTGAAAACTTGGGTTGAGTTCTGGTGCATCTGTTTTCAATCTGGCGCCTGCAGGCAAAGCCTTCGCCTCTCCAAGCCTCAGTTTATTTACCTGTGAAATTGTGTGGTAATGCCCATTCTGCCTAGTTGTCGTGAGTATTTAATAGATAATGTACTTATTATAACTCCTTCTGTTATTTTTCGTGGGTATCTTAAATTGCAACGTGCAAGCTTAACCGATAATCATCTTCCTTGAGTTAACTTGACGGTGGACAGACTGAACTCTTACAGAACTATCCTCTCCTGTCCTTCTGTCAAATTATTTTGTTATAAATCCCACATAAATTGGTTACTATTTTTGCTTTTAAAAGAAAAAAATTCTCTTTTTTATTTACCCAAATACCTACCATTTTGTGTGTTCTTGATTCTTCCTGCAGATCTGACTTTCGATCTGATTTCCCATTGCCCTAAAGAATTTTCTTTGGTGTTTCTTATAGCGCTTCTGCTGGCAGTACATTCTGTCAAGTTTTGTCAGCCTTTGTTTATCTGAAAAAAAAAATGTTCTCCCACTACTTTCACTGGATATGGATATCTTGGTGACAAATTTCTTTCAACATTTTAGATGCCATTCTGTTGATTTCTGGCTTTCACTGTTTCTGATGAACTTTAGCCGTCATTCTTTTAGTTATTCCATTGAAGATATGTTATTTCCTTTGGCTACTTTTAAGGTTTTCTCTTTGACTCTGTATTTCAGTGGTTGACGAGGGTATTTCCCCTGAGGATACCCACTCCCTGGATTCGGTTTTCTTTGTTTTCACCCTGCTTGGGTTCATGAGATTCGTGCATCTGTGAGACAGCATTCAACAATTTTGGAAAACTCTCTACTGTTAAATCTTTAGTTCTTCTGCCCCACTTTTTGTTACTCCCCTCCCTTTCTGATATATCACTTACATTTATGTTAGATCATTGATGTTTTCTCACAGTCTTCTGTTCTTTTTCCTTTTCCTTCTTTTTTAAAAAAATCAAATTGCATGCATTTGTAAGAAATAATACAAACGGATCTTGTACCATTCCCCCAGTGGTAACATCTTGCAGAAGTACAGTAAAATGTCACAACCAGGATAATAATATTAATAGAATCCGCTGATCTTATTCAGAGTTCCTCAGTTTTACTTGTTGGACTGGTATGTGTGTGTGCATGTGTTTGGTCGAGTGCAATTTGGTCACAAGGGTAGGTTTATTGTGTGTCCCCCACACAATAAAAAAAAATCTGTGATCAAGATACAGAACAATGAGCATAAGGATTCCTCAGTTGCCTTTTTATAACCACTCTACCCCCTACCACGTCATCACCCAATCCCTAGCCCCTGACAATAAGTAATCTGTTCTTCGTGTCTATAATTTTGTCTTTTCAAGAATGTTACATAAATGGAATCATATGGTATGTAACCTCTAGGACTGGCTTTTTTTTTTCTTTTTGCGCAGCACAATGCCCTTGAACTTCATCCAAGTTTTTGCATTTATCAGTAGTCTGTTCATTTTTATTACTGAGATGCATTCCATGGTGTGTACATACTATCTTTAAGACATCTGAGTTGTTTACAGTTTTTCAGTTCAGTTCAGTTCAGTTCAGACGCTCAGTTGTGTCTGACTCTTTGCGACCCCATGAATCGCAGCACACCAGGCCTCCCTTTCCATCACCGACTCCCGGTGATGAGTTCACTCAAACTCACGTCCATCGAGTCGGTGATGCCATCCAGCCATCTCATCCTCTGTTGTCCCCTTCTCCTCCTGCCCCCAATCCCTCCCAGCATCAGGGTCTTTTCAGATGAGTCAAGTCTTCACATTAGGTGGCCAAAGTATTGGAGTTTCCGCTTCAGCATCAGTCCTTCCAATGAACATCCAGGACTGGTCTCCTTTAGGATGGACTGGTTGGATCTCTTTGCAGTCCAATGGACTCTCAAGAGTCTTCTCCAACACCACAGTTCAAAAGCATCAATTCTTCGGCGCTCAGCTTTCTTCACAGTCCAGCTCTCACATCCATACATGACCACTGGAAAAACCATAGCCTTAACCAGACCGACCTTTGTTGGCAAAGTAACGTCTCTGCTTTTGAATATGCTATCTAGGTTGGTCATAACTGTCCTTCCTAGGAGTAAGCGTCTTTTAATTTCATGACTGCAGTCACCATCTGCAGTGATTTGGGAGCCCCCAAAAGTAAAGTCTGACACGGTTTCCACCGTTTCCCCATCTATTTGCTATGAAGTGATGGGACCAGATGCCATGATCTTCGTTTTCTGAATGTTGAGCTTTAAGCCAACTTTTTCCCTCTCCTGTTTCACTTTCATCAAGAGGCTTTTTAGTTCCTCTTCACTTTCTGCCATAAGGGTGGTGTCATCTGCACATCCGAGGTTACTGCTATTTCTCCCAGCAATCTTGATTTCAGCTTGTGCTTCTTCCAGCCCAGCGTTTCTCATGATGTACTCTGCATCTAAGTTAAACAAGCAGGGTGACAATATACAGTCTCGACATGCTCCTTTTCCTATTTGGAACCAGTCTGTTGTTCCGTGTCCAGTTCTAACTGTTGCTTCCTGACCTGCATACAGGTTTCTCAAGAGGCAGGTCAGGTGGTCTGATATTCCCATCTCTTTCAGAATTTTCCACAGTTTATTGTGATCCACACAGTCAAAGGCTTTGGCATAGTCAATAAAGCAGAAATAGATGTTTTTCTGGAACTCTCTTGCTTTTTCCATGATCCAGCAGATGTTGGCAATTTGATCTCTGGTTCCTCTGCCTTTTCTAAAACCAGCTTGAACATCAGGAAGTTCACGGTTCACGTATTGCTGAAGCCTGGCTTGGAGAATTTTGAGCATTACTTTACTAGCGTGTGAGATGAGTGCAATTGTGCGGTAGTTTGAGCATTGTTTGGCATTGCCTTTCTTTGAGACTGGAGTGAAAACTGACCTTTTCCAGTCCTGTGGCCAGTTTTTAGCTGTTACCAATAAAGCTATGTATGTATAGGCTTTTGTGTAAACATAAGCATTTATTTCTCTGGGCTAAATGCCCAAGACTATAATTCCTGGGTCGTATGAATTATAAATTTACTTGCATGTCTTTGAGTTCACTGATGTGCCTAGTCTGCTGGCAAACTTATATAAGGAATGCTTCATTTCTGATACCATATACTTTAATTCAAATTTTTCCATTTCCTTTTTAAAAATAGGCTTTCAAAAAATAAATAAATAAAATAAAATAAAAATAGGCTTTCATTTTTCTATTGCATTAGTCATGTTTTCCTATATTTGTCTATCTTTTACATAACTTTGAAAATATATTTAAAGTTATTTTAAATGCTTCATCTTTAAAATGTTCCAACACCTGAGTGTCTGTGTGTGTTTCTGTTATCTGTTTCTTTTCTCTTGGTGGATCACATTTTCCTGCTTCTTCATGTGTCATAACTTTTTTTTTTTTTTTATGCCGGGTGTAGTTATAAAAGCACACTAGAGGATGGGATGGGTAGTAGTCTTCCCAGAAAGGACTTGCTAAACTCTTCAGACACTCAGTCATAGCTTTGGTAATTTCAGTTCACTTAGTTTCAAGTCTTGAGTGGGTATCAGGCTCCTCCCTCCAGCAGAGATGGCCTCTGAACAGGTGGCTAAGGAGATCCGGCAACTCTGGACATCATCCCCAGGTACTCTGCCAGATTTATAAATGACATTCTCCTTTACCAGGCCAACCACTCTTCAGCTCTGAGGGCTTCCCTCCAGGAAGCCTTCCTGGAGCCTCTTAGCTACGTTAGAGTCCCCCACCACGGCCACACACGCCTTCCTCCATGCCTTTGCCCCATTGCTTTGGAATTACCTGGATTTCTACTCTCTCCTGCCCCGACTCCATTCCCTCAACACATAGGCTCCTTAAGGACAAGGATTGTGTCTCATCCTTCACTGCTGCTGCTGCTGCTGCTAAGTCGCTTCAGTTGTGTCCGACCCTATACCATTTCCTTCTCCATCATCCTTCACTGTTTCCCCTCAACAGATAGTGGTTGTGAATTGGGTCAAAAGCGAACACTTACAGAATTATTCTTGAATGAGCAAACAGATGTCTGGACGAGTGTGTTACCAGAGGGGTGTAGGGCCATCATGGCATTTAGAACAGGGTTTTGCGCTGGGTCTTCAGTCAGGCCCAGAGCAAAGAGGCCCTTGATCCGTACACCCAACCCTTCTGAGAGACGCAGCTCTGTCAGGAGGTGGAGAAGGGGAGACGACAAAGGGACCAAAGGCGGGGACGCCAGCACTGACCTTGCTGGGCAGGTTTTGTGGATGGTTGTTCTGGGAGGCGAGGCATATCGGAGCATTCTGTGCCTATCTAGATGGAACTAGGGAATTCCCTGGAGGAAGGAAAGATGTAGGCATTGACTTTCTATGGAGGAGGACTGGATGAGAGTGGGGGTGAGCAGGTCACCCAGAGACGGCCTTCCTGACGTCCTCACGGACTGATGGCACGTTGGCACCTGCCCAGTTTCCCTTTGTAAACTTGTTTCCAAGAACGTTTCTATCAGTATATGTGCCAGAGTCACGTGATGAAAATGAGACTGGACGAGCCACCCATTCTGGGAGAAAACGGTGGTCCCCAAGTCCGAGTGGTGGGTTCCAGAGAGAGGTGATGGATCCCCTGACACTCAACAGAAGCAGTAGCCTCTGGATGATGTCACAGTGAGATGGCAATGTGCTGTGGCGGGGCGGGGGGGGGGGGGGGGGGGGGGGGGGAGGGGCAGATGATGAGGACCAGCGGAAGAGCTCCAGCTCTGAGAGGGAGTGGGAGCTGGTAGACACTGGAAGGTGGGGTGGTCCCAGCAGAGGGGACAGCCTGTGCAAATGCTCGGTGACAAGAGAGTTCTCAGCATCACTGAGGAACTGAGAGGCATGAGTGGCCAGGACAGAGTGAGTGAGGGCAGGGGCCGCGAAGAGGTGGGCGGGAGCCTGCTTAGCCATGTGAAAGATCCTGGTTTTGTTTGAGGCTGATGCTGTGTGCAGTTCCAGAATATTGACTACAGTGGATATTGGCTGAAAAATGAGTGAGCGGGTGAATGAACACATACTATCAAGTAAAGAGATGAGAGGCACACAGACATAAGGATGGAGACCTGCACGGGACAGTGTGACTTCCACGGAAGCCAGAGGTGCTGAGAATGTCTCTCCCCAGGGTCCTGGCCTGCTCCTGCCGAGGGCCCCGCCTGTGGCCCTCCACGGGAGACCCGCGTCTCGGCCTTCCCAGCTTTTCCTCCCAGGTTCCTCCTTTCTGTGTAGGGAAGAGACGCCCACACGCAGGAGCGGCAGGGCCTCTGAAACCCCAGGCAGTACTGAGAGAGCTGAGACCCAGGCAAGTTTCTTCTCTAAACACTGCCCTTGAATAAGGCAGCCACACTTGCAGAGGCACCGCCCAGGCTCAGAGGACAGTCAGGGTGCTTTACTGTAAAGGGCAGAAGGGCGGTCCCTCCACCCTCTGCTTTCCTGCCTTTTCCTCTCAATTTGGAGGCCAGAGATAGCCTGTTTTTCCATATAGACTCTGTCCGAGGTCTGCACACATTTGAAGAAGGAGTGTAGGGTGCATTTCCCTCTAAGGTGACCCACTGCTGCCCAGGAGATGACAACACTTCATCATGGCTTTTCATCCACCCGCTTCTCCCCGTTTGCAAATTCCTTCATGAGCATCACCACCTGGGGTGAGGGTTTAACCGGGAGTGTTTTCACTGAGCTTTTTTTTAATTAATTACTTAATTCTGGTTGTACTGGGTCTTTGTTTCCGAGGGCAGGCTTTCTCTGGTTGCAGTGAGCAGGGGCTACTCTCCGATGTGATGCCGTTGTGATGGCTTCTCTCGTTGGGGAGCCCGGACACGAGGCACGTGGGCTTCAGCAGTTGCAGCCCCTGGGTTCAGTAGTTGTGGCGCACGGGCTTAGTTGCTCCGTGGCGTGTGGAATCTTCCCAGAGCAGGGATTGAACCCATGTCCCATGCATTGGTAAGCAGGTTCCTATCCACTGTACCACTGGGGAAGTCCGTGTTCTCACTGATTTTGAATCCAGAACCCCAGGAAGCCCTAGGGGGTTGCCTCCCTCTCCCAGCCGCACCCCACCCAGCCCATGAGCCCAGCCACACCCTCTTTCAGTTCCTGAAGGGTGAGCACTGCCCCGCCACCCACTGGGTCCAGATGCCCAGCCACGCAGCCACCCTTCCTCTGGTTCTTCCCCTTGGCCTCCAACACAGTCCTGGTTGAGGCGTCACCTCCTGGCAGAGTCCCCCCTGAGTGCTCCACTCCTCTCCTGTCCCTCATGCCCGATCGCTTGCATAGGAACGTGTTCTTTGCCTTCCCCAGCTCTTTTTAAAACTCGTGATTCTCCATCCATGTGCGACTGTCCCAGGTGTATCTGCCTCCTGTTAGCTGGGGGCTCCACCGGGCCAGGGGCACATCTACTTCATTCCCAAGGCTTCCAGGGCACTGAGCACAGGGCCAGGCACTAACTAGGTGCAAGTGAATAATTGTTGAATGAATGAATGAGCTGTTATTACACTTTCACCAATGCGCCTCATTGTGGGACTCTGCAGTATCATTTTCCAGGGCTGCCGTAACAACGGACCACAAACTGCGTGCTTTAAGCTACAAACATCTTTTTTCTCACGGCTCTGGAGACCTGAAGCCCAAAGTCAGGGTTGGCAGCCGGGCCACGCCCCTTCCGAAGGCGCTGCGGGAGAATCTTTGCCTCTCCCTAGTTTCCGGTGGTTGCCCTCAATCTTCTCATTGCTCACTCGCCCTCGGATTGCTCCAGCCTCTGCCTCCGCTTGCTTATGGTCTCTCCTCCCAGCTTCTGTGTCTCTCTTCTTCTTGTAGGGACACCAGTCACGTTGGATTTAGAGCCCACCCTACTGCGGTTTGATGCCATCTTTTTAAAAATATTTATTTTGTTGGCTGTGCTGGGTCTCAGTTGCGGCTCGAAGGATCTTTGATCTTTGTTGTGGCATGCGAGATCTTTAGTTGTGGCACTTGAACTCTCAGATGTGGCCTGTGGGATCTCGTTCCCTGACCAGGGATCGAACCCTGGCCCCTCAGCATTAGGAGTGCAGAGTCTTAGCCACTGGACCACCAGGGAAGTCCCCAGGTTGACAGCCTTTTGACTGAAGACATCTGCAACTCCTCTATTTCTAAATAATGTCACCTTGTGAGGTTCCAGGAAGGATGTGAATTCAGGGGGGTGGGGTTGATCAACCCAGTGCGGGTCTTCAGCTGTCTGGTTTCTTCCTTCCTGTCTGGTTTCTCTAACCTCCTGCCCACGTTCCACACGCCGCTGCTCCCACACCTCCCCGTAGTGGTAAAATAACCGAGTTACCCCACCCTCCTCTTCTCCCATCCCTCTTCTCTAATCTCCTGGCACCCAGGATCCCCGGTTGAAGTCACATTCCCTGACAAACAGGAGGAGGGGTAGCCAACTGTATGCCAATGCCCTTTGTGTTCTTCAGTGTGAGGTCACTTGTCCCCTCACACTGGAACCTGGGAATCACCAGCTCACCCGGGCGCCGTCATGGGGATGCACGGCGACTTGGGTGGATGGATTAAGACAGGCTGGGGCTCAGCATTAGCGTGCTGCAGCCGACACCAAGAGGCATGCGAATGCCGCGTGCAACCCTCGTGAGGGAATCTGTGTCTCTTCAGAAGGGGACAGAGGGATGACCCCAGTTAGAGACGGGCTTTGACATAATACTGCGTAAGCCTGCCCTTGGGGAGGGAGGTAAAGACAGAGGGCACATGGATATACCTATGGCTGATCCATGTTGCTATATGGCAGAAGCCAACCCAGTATTGCAAAGCAGTTATCCTCCAATTGAGAAAAAAGACTGGCCCTGCCCGCTAGGCGCAGAACACGGGCTGTGTGCAGCTTTCCTGTCAATTTCTGGAAGCTCCAGGTGTGTTAGCTTGGGTCCTCGTGTGTGTGCGTGCTCTGTCGTGTCCAACTCTTTGAGACTCCCTGGACTGTAACCCGCCAGGCTCTTCTGTGCACGAGATTCTCCTGGCAAGAACCCTGGAGTGGGGTGCCATTTCCTTCTCCAGGGCATCTTCCCAACCCAGGGATTGAACCTGCATCTCCTGCATTGGCAGGCGAATTCTTTACCACTGAGGCACCTGGGAAGCCCAGCTTGGGTCCTCTGAAACACAAATACCAAGATGAGATTCCAAGTGCGAGAGAGTCTTGGAGAAAACACCTGCATAGGAGGAGGGGGAGGGAGGTGCAGGAGGAGATGCTAGTTAACCCTGGGGAAGGAGAGAAGGAAGGGCAAAGGAAGGCCTTCCTCAGGCCAGAGTTGCCTGCGGAGGAGCCCCACACCTCCCAGGAACAGGACTGTCTTAGCATCTGTCCCCGCCAAGCTCAGCCAGGGGCTGGGCGCAGCCCGTGGGACGTGTGGCCTCACGCCCATGCCCCTGGGCCCAGAGCCTGGTATTGGGGCATCAGGCAGTCCTGTTCCCACACAGTAGGAGACTGGAGGGCTGCCCATGGCCACCAGGCCCTGCCGTTCTCTCCCAGCCCAACAGTAAGCTTGGGCCCTATCAGGGGAAGAAGCCTGGGGTCTGGGGAATCCCAGCCTGGTCAGCTCTCCAGTGGGTGGGGCTGCAGGATGGGGACCCAGGCCTCCCTGCTAACCTAGGATGAAGGTCACCCAAGAGAGCCAGCCCGCTGCGGTAGGAGTTTCCATGAAGCATGTTCACATCAATGAGAGCTGGATGTCCTTGAAGGAAATGAAACCATGAAATCATTTTCAACCCCAAAGGCCCAGTTGTTTTGACAGGAAAAAGAAACAGTGGCTCCAGCCAGCCCTCAGATGTGCTGGGTGCCTGGTGGACGCCTGCTCCATCTTTCTGTCGTCGCGCTTGGAGGGCATGGGGTACATCTTTTCCATCTTCGGGAGTTTGTGTTTTTATAGGTTTAGAGGATTGTGAACCTTTTTACTTCTCAGTATTTCGCATCTTGATTTCCCCGGTAGGCTGCTTGTGCCAAACTGACCAAGCATGACGCATAGCTTTGGCCTCAGGGCTACATTTTTAGCTCCTAAACCACTGAGGCTTCAAGAAGGGGAGGGGGGTGGGTGTGAAGACGTCAGCAGATGTGAAATCAGGCAGACAGAAATAAACAGGGCGCTCCTCCTTCCTGTCAGCAGGGCTCAGGTTCTCCACGTGGCTGGACCCTTCTCCTCCTGAGGGGTGGGGCGGGGGTTGGCGACGGGCAGCGGCTTCACACTCCGGTCCCCAGTTCACCGTTTCTCAGGCTGCCCTCCCAGCTCACACCCCAACCACGCTGGCTGGTGTAAATGTCACAGGCACGGTTTTCCTTTTTCACGTTGCTCTGCTAACATAGCACAAAGGTCCCCAAACCCTCTGCCCTGGCATCACTCACTTTTATTACCCAAATGAAATAGAGCCAGCCCATGTCCCCATGACACCAGGCGAGGCCATGGGCCTTCTCAGAAACTGCCCTGCCAGTGACCTCCATGGTGCAAACCCACGACAGGGATAGACCCACCTGTTAATGCCACATACTCTTTCCCCTCTTCTCCTGGGAGCTCCCTGGCCACTCTGCCTCAGTCTCCTCCTCTGGCCCTTGCCTCGCTCTGAGCACTTCAAGATCTGGTCCCGGGCCGCGTGTCCTCTAGCTACACGCCACCCCCCACCCCCCGTCCAGGTGAGCTCCCTCAGGCCCACGACTTCCCGACACCACTGACTCCAGACCTAACGTCCAGCCAGATCTCCCTTCTGGCCGCTCAGCTGGCTTCTTCGCCACTTCTCTTGATTTCTCCCTCCAACCCTGTTCAGTTCAGTTCATTTCAGTCGCTCAGTCGTGTCCAACTCTTTGTGACCCCATGAATCGCAGCACGCCAGGCCTCCCTGTCCATCACCAACTCCCGGAGTTCACTCAAACTCATGTCCATCGAGTCGGTGATGCCATTCAGCCGTCTCATCCTCTGTCGTCCCCTTCTCCTCCTGCCCCCAATCCCTCCCAGCATCAGTCTTTTCCAATGAGTCAGCTCTTCGCATGAGGTGGCCAAAGTACTGGAGTTTCAGCTTTAACATCATTCCTTCCAAAGAAATCCCAGGGCTGATCTCCTTGTGGTCCAAGGGACTCTCAAGAGTCTTCTCCAACACCACAGTTCAAAAGCATCAATTCTTCGGTGCTCAGCTTTCTTCACAGTCCAACTCTCACATTCATACATGACCACTGGAAAAACCATAGCCTTGACTAGACGGACCTTTGTTGGCAAAGTAATGTCTCTGCTTTCGAATATGCTATCTAGGTTGGTCATAACTTTCCTTCCAAGGAGTAAGCATCTTTTAATTTCATGGCTGCAGTCACAACCCTGTTACCGTCGGTAAAAGAGCATCACTCATCACCCAACCCTCCAATTGCTCAAATGGAAAACAGGAATTCTCCTTGGTTCTCTCCTTTTCCTTGCCTTCCGCATCTCCATCCACAATCTCCCAAGTTATCTCAAGCCCGTCCACTGTTTTTAGTTCAGATCGCTACTTGTTTTAACAACGTGCAGGCGTGCTAAGTCATTTCAGTTGTGTCCAACTCTTTGCGACCCTATGGACGGTAGCCCGCCAGGCTTCTCTGTCCGTGGGATTCTCCAGGGGGATCTTCCCAACCCAGGGATCGAACCCGCATCTCTTATGTCTCCTGCATTGGCAGGCGGCTTCTTTACCACTTCTGCCACCCAGGAAGTCCCGCTTTAACAACACTCAAGGCCAAATTCAGCTATGAAAGCTCTCCTCTGCCCCAGCCCTGCCAGGCTCAGCACCCTTCTCCCGGTCCTCCCCGGGTTCCAGCCACACCCACTGGCCTTGCTGCCCCAGGGCTGGGTGCCGCCTTCCCTCTGCAGGAATGTTCGCCTGATGTCTGAGGGCTTGGCTTTTTCTCAGCCTTCAGATCTCCCCTTAAGCATTACCTTACCTCCCTAACACACTCCCTGAAAATGCCTGCGCCTCTATTGTGCAGAGGACTGTCGTGTCCCCCTTTATTCCGCTGTGAGCCGCGTGTGTGTGTTAGCAGTGGGGGTGTGGTGGGTAGGCTAATAACCAAAAGGCTAATGGATTGTTTCCATCGTCTCCAGGGCCTCACTGTTAGCACCACAGAGAACTGGCTGAGAAGTAATTGCCTCCGGTTCGCTCGCAGCTTTGAGTGAAGGACACGTGCTTCTCTCGCCAAAGTCTTTCCATGAGCTGACGAGGGGCCACGGAAAATCCTGTTCCCTCCCTTCTAGAGCAGACTGGGAGGGTCGTGGCGTTTCCCCTCCCTGTTTGTGGTGTCTACTTAGTTCACAGAGCCCTTGTTAATACAGGACAACGGCCACCCCTCGACAACAGTGAGTGAGCTAGGGAATCACCTGACCTAACCGCGAGCCAATCAGAGTTTCTTCCTGAGAATTAGAGTTTGAGACAGACAGTGGTGTCAGTCTTCCTATGGTGGCCTGGACTCCAGCAGGCGGGACCTGGGGTCGGTGGTGATCACCACGTGGCCCGAGGAGTCAATGGGACGTCTGTGATGAGCAGAGAGGAGAGGGTTGGGGCGGCCCCCTGACTGAGCACCATCCTTCACACCCCAGGCATCTTTTACACGAGAGACAAATACATATCTTATCCTTATATTCAAATACGCTCTGCAAATGGAAAGCCCTTGATCACAAAATTCATTTGCTTAACAAAAATTGAGCATCTCATTTACCTACAACTGTGGATCTCCAGTCTCACAAGGAAGACAGGATACTTAGCAGCAGCAATGGAAATTTCTGGAGCCCACAGAACAGAGGGCCAGCCCTGGATGGGCTGGATGAACCCCCCCCCCTCTGTTCCCGCTGGAACCCCGTGCCATGTCCAACATCCTTCATCAGCCCGTTCCAGATTCCGATCCTCTCTTCGGGCCGGGGCTGAACAAGAGACACGCTCTTTTTAAACTTCTTTTTTTCCCAGATCCCCAGCGGATGGCGCCTCGTAAGGTCAAGAGAGGTCCTGGCTGCTTTGACTTGTTGAGGCTCCCAGTATATTTGAAAACAAATAGCATCAGAATAGAGTTCAAAGTTTGTGGCATATTTTAAATATTCACATGCAAGGAAATAGTCTGTTAGTATGTTTAACATGCCTAAATGCACACAAAACTCCACACTCATAACATGGCCACAGGACTAACTTTTAACTTTTTTGTTTCACATTGGAATGTAGTTGACTTACGACGTCGTGTTTTAGGTGTACAGCAGCCTGACTCAGCTAGATATAGACATGGATTTATTCTTTCTTGGATTCTTCTCCCGTAGAGCTTATCACAGAGTGTTGAGAGTCCCTTGTGCTGTACGGCAGGTCGGGCTGATTATCTGCTTTATATATAGTAGAGCGTACATGTTAATCCCTGATGGCTCAAGTAAAGAATCCGCCTGCCAATGCAGGAGACAGAGGAGGCGAGGGTTTGATCCCTGGGTCAGGAAGATCTCCCAGAAGAGGAAATGGCAACTCACTCCAGTATTCTTGCCCGAAGAATCCCATGGACAGAGAAGCCTGGTAGGTTATAGTCCATGGAGTCACAAGGAGTCGGACACGACTGAACGACTAAGTACACATCTTAATCCCAACCTCCTACTTATCCCTCCTCCAGGATGTTTTCATTTTGTGGCCATGCTATATGGCGTCTGGAATCTAGGTCTCTGACCAGGGATCGAACCTGTGCGCCCTGCACTGGAGGTGCCGAGCCTTCACCGCGGGACTGCCAGGGCAGCCCCAGGATTTGTTAATGTTTTAAATGAGCTCCTTGTCCCCGCGTGGGCAACATGGCTGCTAAAGGGACAGAGGCATGTAGCTGTGATACGCGCCTTCTAGTTTCACTCTTGTTGGCCCTTCTGTTTGCCTTCACTTGAAGACCGGGATTAAAGTGTGAGACTGGGCCCCTGTGTAAAGGGCTGGCAGCTCCTCGGGAGGCCCTGGGGTAGACAGACCTCTTTCTGCTTCTGTTCGCCCCTGGTTTTTTTTCAGGTAGACCACAGACTCAGTTGCTTCATTTTTAGCTGTCTTTCTTTTTTCTGTCTTTAAACTTTCTTAGCTTTTCCTCCCCCCGCCGGATACAAACTGTAACCTATTTACTCTATGGCATGAAAAGACATGGGGGGAACTTCAGTGAGACTTACTCAGTGAAAGAGCCAGTCTGAAATGATTGAAACTATATGACATTCTAGAAAAGGCAAGACTATGGAGACAGAAAAATATCAGTGGTTTTCAGGGCTTAGAGGAGAGCGAGAGACGAGCTGGCAGAGGACTTTTAGAGCAGCGAGACTGCTTCGTATGATACTATAATGGTGGGCACACATCATTTTACGTTTGTCCAAATCCATAGACTGTATGACACCAAGAACAAACCTTCAGGTGAACTATGGACTTTGCGTGATGTGTTAACATAAATCCATTGATTGTAATAGTTATACCACTCTGGTCAGGATGATGATGGAGGAGGAGGCTATGTGTATAGGGTCAGGAAGCATATGGAAATCTCTGTATTTTCCACTCAGTATTTCTGTGAAACTGAAAATTGTACTTGGAGTACACAAAAGTGTCTTTCTACTCTTAAAAGTGCTCTAAAAATTGTTTATTTAACTTTTTTTAAGGAACATGTGGCTCTTATCTTCAGGCTGCATCCAGTGGAGATCAATTCCTAAGTGGGAAATTCATGGATTCACAAATTTAGGTGCAGAGAGAACCTCAGACGTCGCTCAGAAATCACTCGAGGTAGGGAGCAGACATCCAGGGATCAAATCCCAACTCATCTGTTAATACCAGCTGTGTGTCCTTGGGCAACTTACTCAACCTCTGTGCGCCTCTGTTTTTCCATCTGTAAAATGGAAGTAAAGATGGACTTTATCTCAGAGAGCCATTGTGAGGATTAAATGAGATAATTTATGGCAAACTCTTAGCTGGTGCTCCATAAATATCAGCTATTGCTGCTGCTGCTGCTGCTGCTGCTGCTAAGTCGCTTCAGTCGTGTCCGACTCTCTGCGACCCCATGGACGGCAGCCCACCAGGCTCCCCCGTCCCTGGGATTCTCCAGGCAAGAACACTGGAGTGGGTTGCCATTTCCTTCTCCAGTGCATGAAAGTGAAAAGTGAAAGGGAAGTCGCTCAGTCGTGTCTGCCTCTTCGCGACCCCATGAACTGCAGCCCACCAAGCTTCTCTGTCCATGCGACTTTCCAGGCAACAGTACTGGAGTGGGGTGCCATTGCCTTCTCCGAATATCAGCTACTACTAGCATTCAAAGAAAACTGGGGGGCGGGGCACACCATGCAGCAGGCGGGATCTTAGTTTCCCAACCAGGGATCGAGCCCACACCCCCTGCAGCTGGGAGCATGGAATCTTGAGCACTGGGCTACCAGGGAAGTCCCCTTTGTGTGTGTGTGTGCTCAGTTGCATCTGACTCTTGCTGATGCTGAAGCTGAAGCTCCAGTATTTTGGCCATCTGATGCAGACAGACAACTCATTGGAAAAGTCCCTGGCGCCGGGGAAGATTGAGGGGAGAAGGAAAAGAAGGTGTCAGAGGATGCGATGGCTGGATGGCATGAACGTGAACTTGGGCAAACTCTGGGAGATGGTGAGGAACAGGAAGCCTGGCGCGCTGCAGTCCATGGGGTCACAAAGAGTCAGACACAACTCAACAACAACCTCACTCTCTGCGACCTTATGGACTGTAGCCCGCCAGGCTCCTCTGTCCATGGGATTTTCCAGCAAGAATACTAGAGTGGAGTGGGTTGCCGTGTCCTCCTCCAGTGCATCTCCCCCACCCAGGGGTTGAATCTGCGGCTCCTGAGTCTTCTGCCTTGGCAGGAGGATTTCTTACTATTGGGCCACCTGGGGAGCCTGGGGAAGTCCCCTAGCAGTATTATTATCCAGGATAATATTCATTCAGTTATTCAACAGTAACTAGTTGAGCGGCATGTAAGACACCAGGGTGAACAAGGCAGAGCTGGTCCCTGCCCTCACAGAGTGCACAAGCTGGTCCAGCCTCCTTCTGGGTACCGGGTGATGTTGAAAATAGAAGATACAGCTCCCATCTGGGCTTTGCAGGCAAGCACCCACTGATACACACACTCTGGAAGCAGCTTTAGCAGCCAAGCTGGGCTGCCTGTGTCCCAATCCCAGATGCCTCCTAGCTGTGGAATTTCAAGCAAGTTCCTTCCTTCCTCTGTGCCTCAGTTTCCTTGCTTTTATAGAGGAGGGCATAATATCAACGTTCTGTGGCAGCCTGGACAGGAGGGGCGTTTGGAGGAGAATGGATACACGTATACGTATGGCTGAGTTGCTTTGCTGTCCACCTGAAAGTATCACAACATTGTTAACCAGGCCTTGTGGTTGTTCAGTTGCTCAGTTGTGTGTCCAGCTCTTTGTGATCCCATGGACTGCAGCACGCCAACCTTCCCTGTCCTTCACTGTCTCGTGGAGATTGCTCAAACTCATGTCCATTGAGTTGACAGTGCCATCCAAGCGTCTCATCCTCTGCTGCCTCTTCTTCCCTTCTATCTTTAATCAGTGATACTCCAATATAAAATAGGTTTTTTTTTTTTTTAAAAAAAAAAAAAGGAGGGCAGGAATAGAACCTATCTCATGAGCTGTTTTGAGGAATCAACACTGTAACATAGACTGAGTGTAGAGAATGGTGCTGGGCAAAGCGTAGGTGCTATGATGCTTTTCATAATTGTTGTTCTGTTATGACTCATCAACGGTTCTAACTCTGACTCCATTGAGACAGTAACCAGCAGAGAGCAAGGTGGAGCTCCTTGGTGACGATGAAGAAATCCAGGCAGTATGGTGGAGTTCTCAAGAGTACGCCTGCCTCGTGGGTGTTTATCCCAGGGCCCTGCTTGCACAGGTGTGATACGGTTTATAAGTCAGCCATAGCCACAGAGTATGTAAGAGCTAAAACCTGGAAGCGGCCTAAATGTCTGTGAACAGGAGACTGGTTCAGAAACCCATGACTCACCCAAAGAAAGAAATGTTAGCCCTCTAAGAGAACGAGCCAGCTGCATGTGAAATGATGTGAACAGGTTTCCAAGAGTACTGTCACATGCAAAAGGCAAAGGGCAGTGCACTTTTACTTTCTGTGTTTTAAAAAAGAAAGAAATGTACATGCCTGCGTACTTTGGTCATAGGGTGTGTCTGCAGGGGCACCAGAGACTCCTTTCACCACGTGTGCTCTTTTGCACCTTTTGAACTTGAAGCTGTATCCTTGTGTTACTTATTTAACAACCACACACAAAAAAGGAGTAAGCAGAAAACTGGTGCTGATTCAAAAATCAGCACTCCAGTTCACTGTGTTCTGCTAAACATATTTCACTGCACTCTGAGCAGATGGCCCGGGAGGGGTTGGGCCCGGGCCAGGGGGCAGCCTCCCTCCCTCGTGTGTGGGGAGCCTTGTGGGGAGCCAGGTGGGGCCCTGTGGCCAGGCACATGCCTGCAGCTGGGCCTTCCTGTGCAGCGGCAGGCTGGGGTGTGGGGCTGAGGCTGGTCAAGAGCGGGCGTCGGTAGCACACGCAGGGCAAGATCACGGTCCTCATATCGGGGCTGGCCTGGGCAGCTTTCCAGGGCAGACAGTCATGAGACACAGGCCTGTTAGGAGTGCCAGGAAAGGGCCTTCATCGAAGCTGCTTCTCTCCATACATGGGACAGTTCTGCAGAGAAGCTTGGGACCAGAGACAAAGGCTAAGGTTCAGGAAACAGCTTTGGAAGGGCCAGGGTCTCCTGGCCTGCTTGAGGCATCCGTGGGATGCAAAGAGCCCAGAGGAACCTGGGTTCTTAGTTCTTCATCCATCCGCCTGGCTGAAATACAAAGATTCTTTTCAGAGCTCTCCCTGAAGTAGCCCTCCAGCTTTAGGACACTCACCGCATTGTGTGCTGGGACATTCCCTGTAGCCCAGCAAAAGGGACAGAAAGGCCCTTTCAGTTAACTGCAAAATAAGCAGGGCTCCGTCCAAGGACGAGGCCCTTTGCCTCCTGGGCCCCCCGGTAATTCATTGGCTGGCTGAGCACCGTTTACTGCCTCTAGTCTGTTGGACGAGGGTTTTTCAAATGCCGCTTGGTCAATGATTCTTTATACACGCTTATATAAAAACATATATGTAGGCATGCAAACAGATATTCTCAGTCCAATACATTCCTGTATACATTCAGACACACACACGTACAATTCTATGTAGTCATACTCTTGCCTGGCAAGATATATGGTCTCCGAGGCAGATCAAATATCTGGTACCAGGTGATCAAACAAGAGCTGCAGAAGGTTTGTAGTGACACACAGAGTTACAAGAGGAAGTGTACGGCCTCCTCTGTATTCTTCTCTGAACTGCTCTGAATCTGGGTCATTGTTAAGTCCAGTGAATTATTTCCATGTTGTTAATTTAATTACTATGGACATGTCTTTATAGCTTATTTATTCATTTATTTTAATGGTTTGACTGATTTATTTTTGGCTGTGCTGGATCTCCGTTGCTGCATGCGGGCTTTTCTCTACTTGCGGGGCATGAGCTTCTCACTGCGGGGGCCTCCCTTATTGTGAAGCACAGGCTTAGCTGCCCCGTGGCATGTGGGGTTTCCCAGACCGTCCCCTGCCTTGGCAGGCGGATTCTTAACCACTGGACCACCAGGGAATTCCGAAGTCCAAGTAATTCTTTCTCTCTGTGGATGGTAACACCTGTACTTCCTCTTCTGATGTGACTCATGCATTCATTTATCAAGCATTTGGGGGCCCTACCCCACACCAGGCAGTGTTTTGGTTTCCTGGGCTACTGTGATGAACAAAATGGGCAGAGATCTGGGGCCTCGTGATGTTTGCATTCTGGTGAGGAGACAGCTGGTCACTGTGGGGGCAGGTGGGGTTGGGGATGGAGACGGGGCAGGCAGACTTCCCAGGCAAGTGACCGTTGAGTGGAGACCTGAGGGCTGTAAAGGAGGGAGTCAGAGGCATTTCTGTGGAGCAGTTCTAGGCAGAAGAGACAGTGACTCTCTTGTCCCTCTAGTTACATTGAGCTCACTTGGCAAAAGGCAGCCCTGGCTAGACCCAACTCCACACCCACATCTGTGCAACGGAACCTCGGCTGGAGAGACACGTGCCCTGGGCTGGCTGGCCTCCTTGCAGTTCAGGGCCAGGATCTAGGGTGGGAGTGGAGGTGGGGGTGGGGAGAACAGGGGGAGGCTTCATGCTTCCATCATGAATTCTTCTTCAGCCCATTCACGCTTTCACTGCCCTAAACAGCCGGTTCCCTGCAGCCGCGTCCCCGGGTCACTCTCAGCTAACTCTACCTCCTACCAGTTCAGTTCAGTCACTCAGTCGTGTTCAACTCTTTGCAAACCCATGGAATGCAGCACACCAGGCTTCTCTGTCTGCCACCATCTCCCAGAGTCTGCTCAAATTCATGTCCATTGAGTCAATGATGCCATCCAACCATCTCATCCTCTGTCGCCCCCTTCTCCTGTCCACAATCTTTCCCAGCGTCTTTTCCAACGAGTTGGCGCTTCGCATCAAGTGGCCAAAATATTAGAGCTTCAGCTTCAGCATCAGTCCTTCCAATGAATATTCAGGAATGATTTCCTTCAGGTTTGACTGGTTTGATCTTGCTGTCCAAGGGACTCTCAAGAGTCTTCTCCAAGATCACAATTCGAAGGCATCAATTCTTTGGTGCTTAGCCTTCTTTGTGGTCCAGTTCTCACACCTGTCCATGACTACTGGAAAAACCATACCTTCGACTATATGAACTTTGGCATGAAAGTGATGTCTCTGCTTTGTAATACACTGTCTAGGTTTGTCATAGCTTTTCTTCCAAGGAGCAGGCATCTTTTAATCTCATGGCTGCAGTCACCATCTGCAGTGATTTTGAAGCCCAAGAAAATAAAATCTCCCACTGTTTCCATTGTTTTCCCATCTATTTGCCATGAAGTAATGGGACCAGATGCCATGATCTTCATTTTTTGAATGTTGTATTTTAAGCTAGCCTTTTCACTCTCCTCTTTCACCTTCATCAAGAGGCTCTTTAGTTCCTCTTCGCTTTCTGCCCTTAGCATGATGTCATCTGCATGTCTGAGGTTGTCTACCTGCTCCTGAACCACATTTTGGATTTATAGAGTACAAAGCACAGTCATGTGTATTGCACTATTTGTTCCTTGTCACAACACTGGCAAAAAGATTCACTAATTCACTTATTCAACCATTAGGTACTGTGACATATAGATATTGGGCATACAGATATGGTCTAATGGGGTGGAACACCAACCAACCACCAAAAAACCACATGTAAACAGATAAATATAAATAGTGATCAGAACGATGAGGAAATAAAGAGGATGCCGAAAAAGAAGGGTTCTAGAGATGGTTATTTTGGCAGAGATGGTAAGATGAGCTATGGAGAAGTTCAAGGGCCAGCTCTGGGCAGACACCAAGAAGCTTCTGCAACTAGTGGCAGGGAAGACTGCCCAGTCAGACCTGCCACGGGCAGGCAGACCCTGCCAGGGCAGGAAGGCCGTTGTGGGGTCGGTTCAATCCAAGTCCTTGGTAAGCACCGAGGGTTTAACCAGGGAACTGACCTGTCTGGTATAGGCCTTAGGATCACGATGTCTGCTCTCTAGGAAATGAAAGCTCTCCAGGGTCACCTAGGAGGTAATGCAGGGAGTGGTGGGCCTTGCTAGGGTCCCCAGGAAGCAGGCCTGGCACCCCCAGCGTCGTGCGGATCTACTTGGGGGATCAGAAAGCCTCCCGTGAATAATGAGCCAGCAGGGCACGTGATTTTATGGCCGAACAGAGGGACTTAGGACGCTCGCTCCGGGCAACAACGTGCCTTTTAACCCCCTTTCAGAGGACCTGGGCACCCATGCACGCTTCTCTAGTCATGATGGCATCTTGGACCCTTTTCCCTCCATGCCTCAGTCTCCCTACCTGTCCAAGAGGACTTGAGCCTGACCTCAGGTGACTCCGTGGGTCGCCAATCCTGCACCTTGCGTAGGGGCGAGGGCACTGCCGGGGCCAAGCCGGCACAAGGGGTTCACTTTCCACTCGGGAAACTGAGGCACAGTGGGACGAGGAGCGCGCGACCTCGGGACTCCCGCAAAGTTCAAGCGGCACGTCTCCGGTCCACGCAAGCCGTCCAGGTCGCCTGCCGGCGATCCCCGTGGAGTGGCCTCCGCCCCGCTCTGCCCAGGGACCGGAGCCGGGCCGGACTTCTCCGGGGGCGGCGCCACTCAAGAGCTGGAAGAGGCGCGCGGGCCACACCTCCAGCTTCCCCAGCCCGGTCGGGCTGCGGCCTGCCCCGGGGCGCCCGCCGCCGCGCGCGCCGACCCCGCCCCTCTCCCGCGCCTCCGCCCCTCGGCCGCCGCCTCCGCCTCCGCCTCCTCGCAGGCCCGCGACGTGCCCGGCCGGCGGCCGAGCGGCGGGGACGGCGTCCGGCGCACTCACTTCCGCGTCCCGCCGCCCTCCGGCTCGCGCGCGCCCAGCCACCGCCGCCATCGGACAATAGACCAACCGCCCGGCTGCCGTGAACTTCCCGCCGGGGCCCGGCTGGCCCGTGTGCCCCGGATCGCGATCCCCGATCCGTCCCCGCGCCGGCCACGATCGCAGCTCCGCGCCACCAGGGGAAGCCGCGGAGGACCGAGCGCCCGGTACGTGCTCGCGCCTCCCGCCGCCGCGCCTTCGCTCCGGCCCGGCCGGTCCTGGGCCCTCTGCTCTCTGCTCTGAGCAACTTTCCCTCCTGTCCAGCGGCTGCTGCCTTCTTGTGGGTGTCTTGAGTTTGGCTGCTTAAGGAGGATGTGATTTTTTTTTTTCTTCCGTATTTCTTTTACGTTTTATGATTTGAAACGGAGAAAAGAACTCACAGCCAGCTCGGACAGCCAAGCGCCGCCAGCGGCCCCCACGCGGACACCTCCGAGGGGAAGGGGAATTGGAAGCGAATTTGGCCCAAGTGACTCTGAGGCCTCAGCATCCGCTGGACTCTAAGGCCCTGGGTCATGACGCCCATGGTGGGCAGGTGGAAGGCTGTACCTGTCCTGGGCTGGACTTGAGTGTCCGCCCTCTGCCAGGACCCCCACTGCCCCACCTCCACGCACTCAACTAGGCTAGGCCGGGTCAGCAACATGGATAAGTACGATGACTTGGGCCTGGAGGCCAGTAAGTTCATTGAGGACCTGAACATGTACGAGGCCTCCAAAGATGGACTCTTCCGAGTGGACAAGGGTGCAGGCAACAACCCAGAGTTTGAGGAAACACGCAGGGTGTTTGCTACCAAGATGGCCAAAATCCACCTGCAGCAGCAGCAGCTTCTACAGGAGGAGACCCTGCCCAGGGCGAGCCGGGGTCCCGTTAATGGTGGGGGACGCCTGGGCCCACTGGCCCACCGGGAAGCTGGTGGGGGCAGCAAGCTGGCCACGGACGGTGCTGCCAAGCCCCCTCTCGCTGCCTCAACCGTGGCCCCTGGGACAACCGCCACCGTGGCGCCTGGGCAGCCCTCGTACCCACCCCAGGAGCAGAGGGCCAAGCTGTACGTCCGGGGTTCGAGGCAAGTCAGCCAAGACTGTGGGTCCAAGGAGAGCATGGTGAATTCTGAGATGTCTGCTTTCCATCGGCCGGGCCCCTGTGAGGATCCCTCCTGCCTCACCCACGGAGACTATTATGACAACCTGTCCTTGGCAGGCCCCAAGTGGGCCGACGACCCGGGTGTGTCCCCTGGCATCAGGCTGGGTGTAGGAAGTGGGTGGTCTGGGACCCCAGGGAGCGACCCTCTACTGTCTAAGCCCTCCAGGGATCCTCTCCTGTACCACCAGCAGCTCTCCGCAGGCTCCGGCAGGTCTTTGCAGAGTGGCCTGGATGGTGGGCTTGGAGGAGGCAACAGCGAGAAGCCAGTGGGGGTCTGGACCACCGCCTCCTCCCAGCGAGTGAGCCCTGGCCTCCCTTCCCCTGGCCCAGAGAATGGCGCCCTCCCGAGGTCTGCTCAGCCCAGGACCCCTTCTTTCTCAGCGCCTCTGGCCCTGAACCGGCCCAGTCAAGAGTCTCTTCCCAGAACAAACTCGGTTGTAGGGAGTGAGGTTTCAGGCACGATGCCCAAACCCACTGTGGACCCTCAACCCTGGTTCCAAGATGGGCCCAAATCTTACCTTTCTAGCTCTGCCCCTTCATCCTCTCCAGCCAGCATGGACCATATGCAGGCGGGTGCCGTCCCTGGGCTGGGTCCCAAGCCTGGCTGTACAGATTCTGGTGTTATTCCCAAGCTCAGCCCCAACAGCCTTGTCCATCCAGTGATGTCCACCCTGCCCGAGTTACCTTGTAAAGAAGGTGCCTCTGGCTGGGCCTCTGATGGCAGCCTGGGGCCTGTGCTCCCAGAGACGCCGAGTTCCCCCAGAGTGAGGCTACCCTGCCAGACGCTCATCCCGGGCCCTGAGCTTGGACCCACGGCCGCCGAATTGAAGTTAGAAGCCCTCACCCAGCGTCTGGAGCGGGAGATGGATGCTCACCCGAAGGCCGATTACTTTGGTGAGTAGTGAGAGGCTGGCGTGGTTGCCCACAGTGGGTGACGGGGTCCCTGCATTTGGGTGTTAAGGGGGAAGTGCCCCCCCTTCCCCCACCAGGGGTGCTGTCGCTCTCCTTGAGTGGGCCTTTTTTTTTTTTTTAATTTCCTCTTTCAGCTGCTTCTTCTGAAACTTGAAAAGAGGCTTGAGATCATCACTAGGCAGAAAGCGGATCTTGCTACTGGTGGTTACTCATATGCGAAGGGCGGGATTGCTCGTGACTGCTCCCTGCAAAAAGGGAAATCTGTGACTTTGGATTTCAAGGGTTTCGGGAGTGACTTAGAACCTGTTGCAGTGACTGGCTCAGGCGGGACCTGAATGGGCTTCTTAGGAGGCCCATGGACCCCTGAGGGTTCGTTCCTTCAGTTGTTGGCTGTGCCAGGGGAGCCTGGCTATTAGAGGACCAGTGGTTGGGTGTGGGCTCTGCGGCTCCCTGTCTACACGTGTGTCTGCCTGCACGTTCTGTGTTCAGCGGAGGGAGATGAAACTCTGACCTGGAAGGCTTTGTTCTAGAGCAGTCGTTCTCAAAAGTGTAGTCTGAACCTGCAGCGTCCTTTTGCCTGGGAACTAGTTAAAAATGCAAATTCTCAGGCCCCACCCCAAACCTACTGCATCAGAAACTCTGGCGTGGGGCCCAGCAATTGGCAGTTTTCACAAGCCAGCTCCGGTCCTGACGTTCTGGGAAATTGAAGACCCATGCATTAGGCACCTTCCAACTCAGCACCCCAACCCTGACTACTAGCCAGCAGCCAGGTTATACCCACAGTTGTGGCTCCTACGAGAATGGAAGATGCCCCTTGTTGGTTTTACTCCCTCTTGCAGGTTTTGTTTTATTCTCTTTTTAAAGCCACAAACTCTTGGAGACTGCTGGCTTCAGCTTTTATTTTTGCCTCCCCGCAGAGTTTGGAGGCAGCAGAAAAGCAGAGATAGCATCCTGTTGAGTAACGATGTAGCCATCTCACAGAAGCGCTAACTAGAAAGACAGCCTATTGTTAGGGAGCCTGAGTTTTATTTATTTTTTTAAATTACTTGTGATTGGAGTATCGTTGCTTTACGATGTTGTGTTAGTGTCCACTGTTCCGCAGAGAGAATCAGCTGCATGTGCGCCTCTTGCTTGGATCGCCTTCCCATTTAGATCGCCACACAGCATGGAGTCGAGTTCTCTGAGGTGTACAGTATAGTAGTTTCTCATTTTATTTTATGCATAGTATCAATATTTTGTTTTAGTTTTTCATTTTTGAACTGTGCGTAGTTGATGTCACTGTTTCCCCGTATGAAGGCTTTTGGCGGGGGGCAGGGAAGGCCCTGCATAGGGAGGGTGACTGGCTTGCTGCTGTCTGTCTGCCCCATCCTGCATGAATGAATGATCCTGTCCCGAGGTGCTTGGAGGGACGTGTCTGAGGAACGGGCACTGTGTTCTTGCTGCTCATGAAAGCCTCGCAGGAGCAGCGCTCACACCACCCTGGGCAGAGGTCAGGGTGGCTGTTTACTCGCCATTTATGGTTTAGAGCGTGTAGCGGCCTCTCACTGTGAACACCCTCTCACTGTGAACCATCTCTTCTCCTTTGCAAATCCCCCTCCTTGGGAATAATACTTTTCTCTGGAAATACTGTGGGCTTTTTTTTTTTTTAGTTTTTTTTTCTAGTTTTATTGAGATGTAATTGACACAGTATTGTATAAGATGCACAGCGTAGTAGTTTTTTAAACGATTTCTAAGTTTTTGCTTTTTAAAAGGTTTTTAATTTTAAAACAAATTTATTTTTAGCAGCGCTGGGTCTTCATTGCTGCTTTTGGGCGTTCTGTCTAGGTGCGGTGAGCTGGGGCATCTCTTGTTGAGGAGCACAGGCTCGAGAGCGTGGGCTCAGCAGTTGTGACTCACGGGCTCAGTTGTCCGCCCCCCGTGGCATGTGGGGTCTTTCCTGACCAGGGATCGAACCCTTCTTCCCTGCGTTGGAAGGAGGATTCTTTACCACTGAGCCAGCAGGAGAGCCTCAGCATAATGACTTGATTTATGTAGTGATTTGATTTACATGCATCATAAAGTGGTGATAACAAATAAGGTTAGTGAACATCCAACATCTCATCGCTTCTCAAAAAATCACTTTTTCGGTGTGATGAGAACTCCGGATTTCCTCTGTTACCTTTCATATGCAACATATAGCAATGTTGGTTAAATTTATCGTGTTGTACATTATATCCTTAGGAAGTTTATGCCTTTGACTGCTTTCTTGTCCCATTCCCCCTCTCCTCTTCCACCTTCCACTGAAGTGAAGTGAAAGTCGCTCAGTCGTGTCCGACTCTTTGCAATCCCATGGACTGTAGCCTGCCAGGCTTCTCTGACCATGGAATCCTCCAGGCTAGAATACTGGAGTGGGTAGGTATTCCCTTGTCCAGGGGATCTTCCCAACCCAGGGATCGAACCCACGGATCAAATCCAGGTCTTCCGCGTTGCAGGTGGACTCATGCCTTCATTCATTCATTCACCGTCTAAACCACCAGGGAAGCCCAAAGGAGCACACACCTTCCCTGATGGTAGCCACAAATCCGATCTCTTCTTCTATGAGTTTGAAGTATAACTGACCTACAACACGTTAATTCCTATTATGCAATGTAATGATTAAGTATTTCTGTACATTTCTGACCATCACAAGTCAGTCTAGTTACAATATGTCACTATATGAAGATATTACATTGTTATCGACTATATTCCCCACACTGTACATTTCATATCCATGACTGGCTTATTTTGCAACTGAAACTTTGTACCTGATACCCTCCTTCAGCTATTTCTTTCCTCCCCACCCTCCCTCCCCTCAGGCAACCACCTGTTTGTTCTCTGTAGGTATACCTCTGTTTATGTTTTTTGTGTCTGTTTGTGTGTGTTGGTTTTTTTTTTAGATTACACATCTATGTGAAATATAGTATTTGTCTTGAATTTTTAATTTCAAGATCATTAAACAACAAACAACATTATTTTGGGAGGGAGGCAAGTTTACACACCAGATCATAGCAGAACTATTAGCTAACGCTATCCATTCATCCATCCCGTATTTATTGAGCACCTGCCTTGAGGTACGTAATGAACGGGGCAGACCGAAACCCCTACTTCTCCAGAGCAGGTGGTGCAGGAAGAGGGAGGCAGGAGATGAACAAAATAAATAAGCAGGTTTGAGGGAGAGAAACAGGAAGTGGAGAGGATGGAGCCTCAGGGCAGGGAGTCGAACCAGGGAGGTATCTGGTTTTCAAGCCAGTGATCAGGGGAAATCCCAACAAGAAGGTGGCTTTGGAGCTAGGCTTGAAGGAGGCAAGGGGGTGACCCTTGAGTCTGCTCTGGGAAAGGGCATGCTCAGCAGGGCAGACAGCAGGAGCAGAGGCCCTTGGGGCCTATTTACTTTATTCATGTGAGCTTAGGAAGGAAGCCCATTTCACCAGCCTGGAAACTGAGGCTCAGAGAGGTTAGATGACCGAACCCACGTCTCACAGGGCCTACTGGGTACAGGTGCGGTCTGAGCCCCACAGTTGGGCCTCCCTGCCAATTCCTCTTTATTATTTATTTATTTATTTTCACATACTTTAAAAAAAAGAAATTTGTTTTCTTTCTTCTTTTAAATATATTTATTTATTTGGCTGCATCAGGCCTCAGTTACAGCACCAGGAATCTTTGTTGCGTCGTTGGTGGGGGGGGTCTTCCGTTCCACGCGTGGACTCTCTAGTTGTGGCTCGCGGGCCACGGAGTGCACAGGCTTCAGCAGTTGCAGCGCAAGGGCTTAGCTGTTCTGTGGCACGTGGGATCTTAGTTCCCCCCAGGGATCGAACCTGCGTGCCCTGCGTTGCAAGCTGAATTCTTAACCACTGGACCACCGGAGAAGCCTCGCTTCCCACTCTTCTAACCAGCGTTGCCAGCTTCCTTCCAAGCTCAGACGTGAAAGCCTGCTATATTTATTTACTTTTATGTTTTTTTTCCTTTAATCAAGAAGAACTTCCTATAATATGAAATCGATCTCTTTAATTTAAAAAGCAGGCAGAGGCATTTAATGCAAACACCTCCCCTGTCTAGTTCCAAAGCGTTTGTTCATCACCCTCAGAGGAAACCCACACCCATAACTCAGTTGCTTCTCAATCCCTCATCTCTCCCAGCTCCTGGCAGTGACCAATCTGGGTTCTAGCCCTCTGATCTTACCTGCTCTACCGCTATATGAAATATGGAGGGAATCATATCTAATTTATTTTTTCACTAAGCATTACAGTCACACGTAGAAGACTCCAAAGACAGAAAAACAGATGGAGTGAAGCGCTAGTCTCCTGCCCACCCATTTCTAGCCAAGCATCCTGGTGTGTGAGTACGTGCGTGTGGGTCGCAGCCAGGCCTGCTGTCCACCTGCTCTCTGCCTGTCCCTCGGAACAGCGCGTCTTGGCAGCTGTTCCACATCAGCACGTGTTGCGCTGACTCTGTGTCACCCTCTCTGCGTGTGCTCTGGTCACGTAAGCAGCCTCATGTGGACTTCAGGCCAGCTGCACGTTGCAAGCCTAGCCTGGGACAAACTCCGGGGGGGGCTGGACTACATTTGTGCCCTTTAAGTGTTGTCTAGTCGCCCTCCGCTGAGCTCGTGGGGGGACCCCAGGGCCCATCATATAGGAGAGCTGTGGTAGCTGAGCTTCCAGCTGCTCTAATGGAACCGGCCACGCGGCGGAGGAGGACACGCCTCCTGCCAGCACCTGGCCGTAGGGGCGTGGCCCAGCCCTGCTGTGGGACCTTGATCACGCCCTAGTCCCTTCCAGGCCTCTCCCCTTCTCCATAGCACGAGGAGCTTGGCCTGTTGAGGGGCTCACGTCAGCAGATGCCCTTCCTGTCTCTAGATCTGGTGTTATCTGAAAGATTTCTGTCTGTCCAACATTAAATAAAGGTGAGATTTCACTTCTAAATAGCATGAGTTGGAGCCAACTCTGGGAGAGAGTGAAGGACGGGGCGCCTGGTGTGCTGCAGTCCGTGGGGTCGCAAGGAGTCAGACATAACTTAGCGACTGAACAACAGAAAGATTGTCTATTGATATAGGGCTCTTGCCAGAGAGATTCAGGGAAATGCAATGGTCCCCGTTAGAGTCAATGTAATTCTAGCCAGAAGCAAAGCAGAGTTGATGTTTGGGCTGGTTACCTGGACCCCTTCCTGGACATGACCTTGTGGGAAGACTTTGTGAATCCCTAAGACCACCTTCGGGGACCCTTGGGTCTGAAGACACCTCAGTGCCTGGTTATTGATCAGCTCATCACTGAGGACCCTTCTGGCACTTTCCATGGTCCGGTCTCGTGGGTTTGGGACACTTTGGTCCCAGGGAGGCATTGCTGTCCCCGGTCCTTCCGCCGTGTTCCTCTGCGGCCGCTTTGCGTGTTTCTCCCTCGAGGAGAGCTGATGCTGCTGAGAGGACGCCGTCGGGTTCCTGGTCCCGGGCCTCGCGCTAGGATGATGCCGCTGTGGGTTGTTTTCACGCCAGTGGGTTCGTTGCAGAGCGCGTGGAGAGGCCCTCGCGCCTTTTGTTTACTCTCTCTCGCCTTTTCCTCCTCAGTGGCCATCTGTCCTCCGCACACTGGGCCTCTCCTCCCCTTCTAAGGAGAAAGGGCACAGATGAAGCACCCGTCTCCGGTGGGGTGACCAGGGAAGCTGAGTCCAAGGCAGAGTCTAGTGTGCAGGGGGCGGCCTAGCGGACACTGCTGGGACCATGTGTGTGGAGGGAGGGGGGACGCAGGAGTGGGCAAGGGGGACGCCCCGGCTGCGCTGTGGGCCTGACCAGCTTGGGCCGACCCCAGGGTGCTCTGGGGCTGGAAAAGCCCTTCATAGCTGCCCAGAATTGGGGTGAGACGGCCTGGCCTTCACACACCCCCTCCTTGGACCTCTCCGGGTGGGCATGACCGGCAAGGTGCCTCTGTGTAGCTGGGGCCGTGCCTGAAGGGGTTGACAGCTGAGGGCTGCCCCCCTGCACCCCCAGCCACCGTGCCAGGCTCCTTCAGTGAGGGGCGATCTGGGCGCCCCGCCACATCCCCTGTCCAGGGCAGATAAGACCCCGCTCTTGCTGACCTTGGCCGTGGTTTTAATCTTGTGATGTCTGTTGAGCGCCTGTATTTAACCTTCACAGCCAGACTCCGTTCTCCTCCGCTTGCAGTTGAGGGACCCAGGCCGTGAAGGGTTCAGGGCCACACTGAGGTCGGAGCCCCAGCTACCGCACCAGCTGGGTCCCCAACCCCCCGAATGGAGAACTGGGCGGTGTTCCTGGGCTGAGGTGGTGTTCTCTGTGAGCCCCTCCAGATTCAGTCTCCGCTCAGCTGCTGCAGAGGCCTCAGTGGGCTCCCCGCCCTTTCCAGGGTCAGGACTCTGGACCTGCAGCCACCCCCCCAGGTCTCCCCTCGCCGCTGTCGGGGACCAGGCACTGCTGGTGCCACCCATGAGAGCCACACTCTGTTAGGTGCCAGCGAGCGGGGTGGCGGGGCAAGAGGAAGCTGGTTCCAGGGTATCTGTCACCCAGCAGGTGGACGGATGGACACTAGCCCACCTGCACTCCTGGCTGCGTCTCCAGTCTTCCTGTCTTGGGTGGACATTCCTGCAGCAGTGTGTGAGCTCGGAAAACTGTTAACAGCAGACCCGCCCTGGCCTGGGAGCCTGAGGAGAGGTGTGACTCCTCCCGGGGATGGCCCAGCCCTGCCAGGGGCCTGGGGGCCTGTCACACCCGATTTTGTTTTACTAGCAGCTCAGGAGGTGAAGTAAGCAGTCCAGACAAGGACCCCACACATGTCCTCCCTGCTCCCTCCCATCTGAGCGTCTCTTCAACATTGAGCTACAAGTTGTCTTAATGACCTTTTTAAGTCTCATCTGACTTCCAGGCTTCCCTGGTGGCTCAGCTGGTAAAGAACCTTCCTTCCAATGCAGGAGACGTGGGTTCTATCTCTGGGTTGGGAAGATCCCCTGGAGAAGGAAATGGCAACCCACTCCAGTATTCCTGCCTGGAGAATTCCATAGACAGAGGAGTCTGGTGGGCTACAGTCCATGGGGCCGCAAAGAGTCGGACACGACTTGAGCTTATTTATCTGACTTTATTAGCAACAGTTGCTTGAGATATGGGGTTTAAGTCCAGCCTTGAACGAACAATTGAGAGTGATTTTTCAGAGCATTTGTCATATAAAAGAAAACAACATGGGCCACTCCTGTAGAAGGGATGTCCCTCCAGGTTTTAGGAAGTGGCCTCTGTGCACCCCAGAGGCCCCACTCACCCCCCGGCCCCCAGACATCAGGCATTGCTGTAAACCAAACGCTGAAGTAGCAGAAGGGGACAGAAGATCATTAACCATCGGGCCTGTCTGAGTAGCTGGCATGACCAAGTGTGGGAACTTCTGCCCACATTCCTTTAGGAAATATGGTATGCTCATTTGGACCTACTGGATCCAGGCTTCCGTAGCCATGGCAGTGAATTTCTGATCCTTTGGTAACTTTTGTAAATGACACTCAAGTGTCCAATTCTGCCTGTCTAGCCCAGCAGGTGCACACCCTAAGACGTGGGGACTCCTAGCCGTTTAAAAATTGCAAAGCATACGTGAATCTTTTTTTTTGTAGGCCAGGTAATCTTCCCCTCAAAACCAGGAGTGTATGTATTTTACACTTAAAAAGAAATTGATGTATAGTATATACATTTTGGCTTCCCAGGTGGGTCAGTGGTAAAGAATCCCCTGCCAGTGCAGGAGACACAGGAGTTGTGGCTCAGTCCCTGGGTCAGAAAGATCCCCTGGAGGAGGGCATGGCAACCCACTCCAGTATTCTCACCTGAATAATCCCAGGGACAGAGAGGAACCTGGCGGGCTTCAATCCATGGGGTTGCAAACAGGTCGGCACGACTAAGCAAATAAATAACAGCATCAACAAGAACAAAACACACATATTTCAGATGCCCACGAGGTGAACACGCCTGGAACTCAGATCAAAGCACAAGACAGGACCAGCGCCCAAGAAGCCCCGCCCATGTGGCCCCCACAGTGAGCACCTCTCCACACATAATTGTGGCTTCTGACTGCAAATATGAGGTTCTGAGCAATCGTGTGGTTTAAAGTAACTTCTAAAACCTGCGCGTGCTTGCTAAGTCGCTTCACTCGTGTCCGACTCTTTGCAACCCTATGGACTGTAGCCCACCAGGCTCCTCTGTCCGTGACATTCTCCAGACAAGAGTACTGGAGTGGGTTGCTGTGTCCTCCTCCGGGGGATCTTCCCAACCTGGGGATCGAACTCGAGTCTCTTTCATCTCCTGCTTTGGCAGGCAGGTTCTTTACCACTAGGGTCACCTAGGAAGCTCCCTACAACCTTGAGATGATTTACAAAACCTATCACGGCAGGTTTGGGATGGAAGGAGGGCACAGGGCTGATCAGGGCGCAGCCAAGGCTCGGACAGCAAGGAGTGAGTGCCGTCAGTGGGACTGTCCAGCTTGCTCTGAAACAGCGGCTGCTCCCTCGTGGCCAGCGGTCAGGGCTCCGATACTGTTTGGGTCCTCTGTGTTGCGGTCCAGACGGATGGACGGTTCATCGTACACTTTAGCCCTGTTCCTACCCCTGCCTCTCTCTGTAGGATTTCTCTTCTGAGATTTTGGGGTGGAGGGATTATGAACAGCCCCCAGAGTTCATTCAGAGTGAGTCGTCTGTTCACTGACTTCACTTGTCAGCAAGGTACACATGTCCGGTCCCCGCCGTGCTCTTAGCTCTGGGCTTGGAAGGACGCTGCAGGGTCAGACTCAAGTCCTCGCGCTTGGAGTGACAGCCGCTGTTCTGTCACCCCGGCCTCAGGTCCCAACTCAGGGTGTCCCCTGCAGCCCCACCACGATGACCAGCTCCTGTCGCACCGACTTGATGCCTGGTCCTGAACTCGCAGCGTTCCTTCTCACCCCAGGACTTCTGCTCTTGCTGTTCCCCAGCCCATGCCTCCGGCCAGCATGGCGCGGCCCCCAGCGACCCCCTCTCGGAAGCATGGGGAGCGGCTCTGCAGCTGCAGCCCTGGTCTGTCCTGACAGCGGTTTCCCACAGCGGCTGCCTCATCGAGGTCCTCCCGCCGTGAAATGTTTCTGCTCTGTTCCTTTGTGACCAGGAAAGCATGTCTTGTTTTTTCCATCTTATTCTCCTGCTCTTTTGATTCATAACCCAGAACATCAAATTGGCCCGATGTGGCTGTTCCTGCCAGAGGTTTCCTAACGTTCCTTCACATCTCTTGATTTTTGGCTCCCCCTTGGGAGGAGGAACTGTGGAAGAAAGGCAGGCATCTGGGAGGGAGGCAACCAGCTGTTCTGGGTCCCAGGCTACCAGCTGCCCCAGGTGTGACGTGGGGCCACCTGCTCTTCCAGTACTGAGCCCCGGGGCACCTCTGAGGGCCCTTCCTGACCCGAAGTCCTGTAGCCGTGGGTCCAGTTGGATTCCTGGATCTTGGCTGGTCAAGTAGCAAAGGGCCTGGGCCTCAGCGTTATCCACAGTGGCAAGAGCCTGGAAAGGCAGAGGGCTGACCCGCCAAGCCTCTCATCCCCCTTCCAGGCCTCTACAGAATTAAAAAACAACTTGTTTTGTTTAGTTACAGTTGTATTTTCAGTTGTAAGCAGTAATCATTTTTTACTTCAGGCATGCCAGAAAATACATTCAACTAAAACAAGAACCACAGATCCCTGACTTGCCTTCTGTCCTTAGAATAATCAGTGTTCAAATTTTCTGCAGAAAGTTTCTCATCCCCAGTAGTGGCCAGAGCTCATGTGATGCAGGATGGGTCATGGCTCTTGGCCCTTTGACCAGATGTAGAAGCGTTTACTGAGCTAGAAGCCACTTTGCTCCGCAGGGTGTGTCTGATGAAAGGGAGTTTAGGAAGGACTTGAAGATGTCCTTTAGGAAATAGCCACACATGGGGAGAGAGTGGCATTAGAGGTGTCACCCACCCCGGGAGCCTTGAGGCTCTGGTCTAATTCTGACTTCATTTGTTTTTGGCCCTGCTGGGTCTTCCCTGCTGCGTGGGCTTCTCTCTAGCTGCAGCCAGTGGGGGCCACTCTCTAGTTTCAGAGCACAGGCCCCTCACGGCGCTGGCTTCTCCTGTCGCGGAGCATGGGCTGTAGGGCGCACGGCCTCCAGCTGTTGCAGCGAGTGGGCTCAGGAGTTGAGGCTCCCAGGCTCTAGAGCAGAGGCTCAGAAGTTGTGGTGCACGGGCTTGGTTGCTCCGCGGCATGTGGGATCCTCCTGGATCGGGGATCGAACCCATGTCTCCTGCATTGGCAGGTGGATTCTTTACCACGGAGCCACCTGGGAGGCCCTCTCAGTCTAATTAAACTTGGGGTCCCTAGCGTGGGTGACAGCAGGGGGCCTAGCCGCGGGACTCAGTGAACTTGCTTTTGCTGGCACATCCCAGGACACTTTGAAGGGCTCTTGTGTGTCTGGGTCTCAGTGTTTCTAGGTCTCAGGCTTAGCACGGGGCCGGGAATAGTGGCCTTGGGGCCTGGCCCTTCAGGCCCCTCGTGGGGCCTGGGTGGATGTCTGTTGCAGGAACGGAGGGGCTTCACTTAGGCTGTGGAGGGGGAAAAGGAAAGGATGTTTACCTGGGTTGTGGCTCTGAGGTAGTTTTGCTAAAATTTATTGAGCAAGTTGCTCTGTGTCAGGCACTTCGCTAATCATTTCACACGCATTAACGTGCTTAATCCTTCCAACAAGCCTATCTTATGATCCTCGTTTTGTGGACGGGGAAGCTGAGGTACACGGAAGTGAATTAACCTGCCCAAGGTATCTATTAAGGCGGTTTGCTAAGCCCGGGATCCTGACCTGCATGCTGCACTGGCCCCCGGCTCCTGGGAGCACGGTGGCTTTCTGACGGAGGGACCTCAGGGGGGCATCATGGCCACGAAGAGGTCAGGCCTGAGGTCTCGCCCTTTGCAGGTGGAGTGATGAGGAAGGCAGGCCACGGCGGCGGGATGCCTGGGGTGGCTCGAGGGGCACATCCCCCTCTCGCAGCCAGGTGTGCCCTCCGGTTCGTCTTCAGGCCAGGAGCCAGGGGCTCCTATCAGCCCCTCCCTGCTGGGTGGTGACACAACCATGAAGGCTCAGGGGTGTTAATACATAAGTGGGCTGCTCAGGAGTCTAGAGTGCCCGTAACCTGTCAGGCCCCGGACTTCTGTTCCCAAAAGAGTATGGGTTAGGGCGAGCGGGCCATGCCATCGGTAGTGCCCTGTGACACCCCCAAGTGTTGTGCACAAGGATGGGGCTGTGCCAGCAGCCAGGGTGTCTTGGTCTCAGGGTCAGTATCAACCCCAGGCCGTGTGTCTAGATGTTTAAACCCAAACGTCGGACGAAGCTACGCTCAGTCCATCTGGCAAACCGAACAGAAACTGTACCCTAAATGAAAACAGGCCTCCAAAATTTCCAAGGCGTGTCAGCTGCAGGGTTGTGCCTGCCAGCAAATACTTAGATCTGTGTCAGGCTTTGTTTCTCATCTGTCCCCTCTCAGGGAAACCAGCTGGACGGAGAACCTCAGGGTCATGTTGGAAGGCTGGAGGCTCTCTGCCTGAGTGTTTCTGAGGGAATACTTTAGAGCCAGGTTATTTTTACATTTCGAGAGCCACGAGTTTAGACTTGGCCGAGCTCTCCCCTCATCTGTTCTGTTCTGTGATTCGTCTCCGCGTGTCCCGGGGGAATGTGGTCTGGTTACTCCCGGTCACTGGAAGTTAGTCAGGAGTCCTTCCCCCTGACACATGTCTTTGTAACATATAGAAGGTTCTGGAAGCCTTCCGCAATGCTGTCATTCACGAGGAGGGGACGTGAGTTCTGTAGCTGGTCCTGGGAGGTCTAGTGACTCAGGTCTTTCAGGACCTTGTAAACAGGGTCCCCATCTTATAATGCAGCCCTGAGCCAGGGTGCACCCATCACAGCAGCCCTGGGCCTGACTGCATGTGACAGTCACCTCAGCTTCAGAAGACAGTAGCAGATTGGCCTTTTGCTGCCTGGGAGCCTGACAGCGGCTTCCCTGTTCGGCCGAACCTCGTGGTGAGCCGGGTTTATGGTTTCCTTTCAGCAGAGTGGAGCCAAGTCGTGGCCGTGTTTGCTCACAGGACAGGCAGGGCTGGCCCCGGGGAGGAGGTCAGGTTTCCCATCTGCCGGAGCATCTCCTGTTCTGTCCCCCTCTCCCCATCCTTGGTTCGCGTTGCTTCCTGCTGGTGCAGTCAGGTGGTGAATGTAGAGAGAGGCGGATTTCAGGGCTGGGCCCCAGCGCGTTTGCTGACAGCTACAGTCATGTGGAACATGCTGGCGGCAAGATGCGGGCCTTCTGTGCCAGCTCGGACACCCTGCTCCACTTGGCTGATGGGGACTGGAGGGCCTGGGCTCCTAATAATTCTGATTCCTCTTCTGTGCTCCGAGCCTCCAGAGCTGGTTTTGGGTTCAGGGCTGTTGGCTGGGAGGAAACGCCTGGCTCTAGGGGTGACGGTGTGTTGGAGGTGGGACCCAGAGACTAGGTGGGGGGCGTATGGGCATCAGTTGGATGGAAGTGGGTCCCTCGCTGGCCTGCAGAGAGCCCAGCCACAGAGCACAGAAGCTGGAGTGGGGAGGGTGTGATAAACAACAGATGCGCCCTGGGCAGCAGGCCAGTGGGTGGTGATGACAGGCACTTCTCCTGGTTGACCCGCCACGTCCCTCCGTGAGATCACATCCCAGCAGAGGTGACGGCGAAATGCCCTTGTCCCCCTGAAAGTGCTTGGTCATCATCAGCCGCGCACATGAACTCAGAACTGCTTTCTTTTGGGAAACAAAATCGGAGCTCTGTGATAAACCAGCTCTTCAGAAATAAGGAAAGGACTTCCCATGTGGTCCAGTGGTTAAGAGCCCGTCTCCCCTGGTCTGGAAGCTGAGATCCTACACGCCTTGGGGCAACAGAGCCCTCATTCCATGAGGAAAGCTCCCAAGTGCTGCAACCAAGACTCAAGGCAGCCAAATAAATAAATATATAATTTTTTAAAAAGAAATAGGACAGTGAGGAAATCGAACCAAACATCGATTTAGTGACAAGATTCAAAATACAAAACCCCGGGCCTGGTCTATAGAAGTTACGCGTAAAGTATTTGTTGAACGAATGAATCATGGAGTGGATTTATCGTGTTATGCCCTCAGAGTGAAAAATGGAAGTGTTTTGGGTATGATGCCAGCAGGCTGATACGCAGCAGATGCTGCGGACACAGTTTTTTCCTGTCGCTTGTGCCCGGTGGTAGCTGTGACACCCCGTGCTGATGTCTGTCAGACCCTGACCACCGATCTGAGCAGAAGGGTGAGCTTATTGAGCAAGGACTTGGGTGACATGGCTGGTGGTGGGTGGGCTAGTCTGTAAGCCTGGAGAGGTCCTGTTCCCCGGGGCAAACCTGAAGCGTGACCACATTTTGCCGAGAAGGGGGTTTCGGTGGGACGGCATGGAACTTGTGTGCGTCTCTGGATGGTTTCCTGTCTTGCTTGGCTGGGTAGAGCTCTGGAGTCCTGAAGCAGAGTGGTGGGTATGAACCCCAAATAGAACGCTGACTTTCCTGTGCCCAGAGGAAAAACCTAACCTCGTGTTTCCTCTGGGAGCAGTGATTTGCTGTTCACAATTTCGGCTTCCCTGGTGGCTCAGTGGCTCAAAGAATCTACCTGCCAATGCAGGTGACGTGAGTTTAATCACTGGCTCGAGAAGATCCCTTGGAGAAGGACATGGCAACCCCCCCAAAAAAGAATACCCAAGTATTCTTGCCTGGGAAATCCCATGGACAGAGGGGCCTGGCAGGCTACAGTCCATGGGGTTGCAAAGAGTTGGACACAACTTAGCCACTGCACAACAGCAGAACAGTTTGGTGTTTGTGGTGACTTCATGGCGCATGAGTGCCTCGCGAATAGTGAGAATCTACTGTAGCATTCTTTTGTCTGCCTTACTTCACCCAGACGATGTCTGAAATTAATTCCTGTGGCTGCCTGTGTCAGTGGTTGGCCCTCTTATACTGCCTAGTAATACCCCGTGGTGTGAATACACGTTTTTGTGTTTCCCTTTGAAGGAACTGTGGGTTCTTTCAGTGTAGGGCCATGATGAATACGTCTGCTGTGATCAGTTTTGTGGACATATGCGCTCATTTCTCTGGGGCACATATCTAGGAGTGGAAATGCTGGATCATATGGTAGGAGTGCGTTTAACTTTTCCAGCAGCTGCCAGAAAGCTTCCCAATGTGGCTGTGCGCTGTAGCATTCCTGCCAGCAGTGTGAGAGCCCCTCCTGTGCAGTGTGTGTATATGTGTGCAAATATCTTTAATTGAAGCATAGTTGATTTACAAGATTCTACTGGTTTAAGGAATACAACATGATGACTCAACTTTTGCAGATTATACTGTTATAAATTATTACCAGGTGATGGCTATCATTCCCTGTTGTCTGCAGTATACCCTTGTGGCTTATCTGTTTCTTTGTGTGTGTGTAGTAGTTGACATCTGTTAGGCCCATACCCCCTATTTGTCCCTCTTCCTTTCCCTCTTCCCTTGGGTAACCGCAGGGTTGTTTTCCGTGTCTGTGAGACTGTTCTTGTTTTCCATATGCGTTCACTTGTATTGTATTACTGTATAAATGACATCACACAATATTTGTCTTTCTCTGTTGGATTTGTTTCACCAAGTAGAATATTCTCTAGGCCCATCCATATTGCTGTAAATGGCAGAATTTTGTTCTTTGTAGTGGCAGAGTAGTATTCCATTGTGTGTTGGGGGGTTACATCTTCTTAAATCCATTCATCTGTTGATGGATGCTTAATCTGCTTCCGAATCTTGGCTGTTGTAAATAGTGCTTCTGTGAGCACTGAGGTGTGTGTATCTTATTAAATTGTTTGTTGTTCAGTCGCTCCACCGAGTCTGACTCTTTGTGACCCCATGGACTGCAATACACCAGGCTTCCCTGTGCTTCACTATCTCCCAGCCTTTGCTCAAACTCATTGTCCATTGAGTCCATGACACCATCCAGCCGTCTCATCCTCTGTCGCCCCCTTCTCCTCCTGCCCCCTGTCTTTCCCAGCATCGGGGTCTTTTCCAGGGAGTCAGTTCTTCACATCGGGTGGCCAAAGGACTGGCGCAATATTCAGGGCCGATTTCCTTTAGGATTGACTGGTTTGATGTCCTAGCAATCCAAGGGACTCTCCAGAGTCTTCTTGAATTGGTGTTTTCATTTTCTTCAGATATTTGCCTGGAATTGGAATTGCTGGGTGGTGTGGTGGTTCCGTTTTTAGTGTTTGGTGCAACCTCTGTGCTGTTTTCCATAGTGGCTGCACCAGTTCTACGGCCGTTGACTTGACCTGTCTCTGGAATTTCTTTGGGCTCTGTTCTGCTTGTCGCTTTCTAAACCACCTGCTCTGCAAGCTGGTGTCACTTGGCTGATACCCTTCCAATTTCTTCTGTTGCAATATCTTTGCAAGAGATTTCCATCCCTTTTTTGGTAGTTACTATGCCATCTTAAGGGTTTGATTTTTTTTTTTTCCCAGCAGCTTTTCTCTTTGGTTTTTGTCATTTTAAAACCGTTTAAACAAACACAACTGACTGTAGAAAAGTCAGAACATAATAGACAAAAATAATAATATTGACGTTGACCAAAAAACTTTGTTTGGGTTTTTCTGTAACATCTTATGGAAAAACCTGAACGAACTTTTTGGCCAAGCCAATTAAAGGCGTCCATCATTTTACATAGGGATAATCATGCTTAAAACAGACTATTTTATTGTTATTATTTTTAACCTGGTATTATTTTTTAAGTATTTATTTATTCATTTAGCTGCACCGGGATCTTCGTTACCACGTGCAGGATCTTTAGTTGCAGCATGTGGGATCCAGTTTCCTGACCAGGGATTGAACCTGGGTCCCCTGCATTGGAAGCACAGAGTTGTAACCATCGGATCACCCAGGGAAGTCCCAAGACAGACAGCTTTTTCTTTTTTTTCCCAAGACAGACTGTTTTAAATGCATAGATATTTAGATTTTGGCTAGAATTATAGTGGTTGAGGGGTCTCCCGGGATGTCACAGAGCCAGAGTGCAGAGGCGCTTCCCACTTCTGTCGCTTGTTGGAAGCGGCACTTCTGTTTGATTTCTGGAACTTCTTGGGGATTCTGTGTCTTTCCAGCTGCTGGCTTGATTTTTCTGCAGGGTGAGCAAGCAGCCAGTCTAACTTCATGCAAGTTATTAAAGAATCAGAACTGAGAGCCTGGAGCCTCTCCCCCTGCCGCCCCCCACCAACTCCATGCAGCAGAACACCCCTCTTCTCTCCTGCGTGTCACCCAGCAGTCCAGGGAGCTCAGTCTCAAGTCGGCCAGTTCTGATCGTTAGGAAGTCTTCTGTTTGAGCTCCCATCTTCCTAGAGTTGACCCAACTGGCCTGTTCAAACGACCAGGTCCTATCACTGCTGGGCTCAGACTCCCCCTTCCCCTCTTCCCCATTCCACACTCTCAGAATTGGAGCCGTTGTCCAGCCAACCTTCTCTCCTCCACTTCCTCCCTTCTGCCGGTCCGTGCGTGATGGACATCACCATTCCAGGCTCCTCTCTCTGGCTGGCTTAGTTGTTCAGGCCTCTCCCGGAAAGATGTCTTGGTTCTTGGTCGCCAGGAAACTCACGTCTGTTCCGTGCCTCACAGGTAGCTCATCCGTTCTGCAGATTCTAAATGGGATAGTCTTTAAAAGCAGTTATTTTGTCTTTTCTCTAAAAGGGGAATGTGTTACATTCTCAGTCGAGCCTACAAGTGACCTCCGTTTTGAAACCACCGTTCCCACGCACGGCTCAGACTGTTTAGGAAGGCGTGACTTGCAGGGGTTTCACCCATGCCGCTTCTCAGGCTCCCCGCAGCCCTGCAGCATGCCCAGGACTACTTCCCCGTTTTGAAGATGGGAAAACTGAGCAATGAAGTAACTGGTCCAAGATGGCTCACTGGCTCAGCCACAGAACCCATCAAAGCCTGCTTCCAGACTTCCTCTTTGTTCTAAAGGGAAATCTTTTGCTGGGGTTTCTCTCCCACCAGTCCTGAAGCTGGAGACTCATCCAGCCCAGCTCTCTGCTCCTCTCTCCCCAGGGGAGGGAGAGGGAGGATGGGATGGGAGGACTCTGTTTGGGAACTGCAGAGACAGAGGTGTCCCCTCAGCATCACAGTTCCACCGGCATCTTTCATTTGTCTTGTTGTTCTTCTCCATCACACCCTTTTCTCATCTTGGGTGAATGTGAATCTTTACCATCTCTAAAATCAGTTTTGTTATTTCTAAGGAAAGTTCAAGACTTGATTTCTTCCTTGGAAAAAAGGATTTTTATTCCCGTTCCTTTCTGGTTGCACATGGTTGAGCTGTGCCTCTGGCATCAGACCTTTGTATGAGACTTCTCATGCCTGTGTGTGTGTATGTTAGTCGTTCAGTCGTGTCTGAGACTCTTTGCGACCCCATGGGCTGTAGCCCGCCAGGCTCCTCTGTCCATGGAATTCTCCAGGCCAGAATACTGGAGTGGGTAGCCATTCCCTTCCCCAGGGTATCTTCCCAACCCAGGGATAGAACCCATGTCTCCTGCATTGCTGGCAGATTCTTTCCTGGCTAAGCCTACCCGAGGTCACTCATCTCAGAGCCTCTCTGTGTCATGGCGGTCCCCTCAAATGCATGGAGCCCTGTGGGCAGGAGAGGAGCCGGGGGAGTGTGGCTTTGTCCGTTCATTCATTCACTTATTCATGCAACCAGCAAATGTCCGTTGAGCAGCTACATGTCCTGGGCAGAAACAGTTGCCCCCGCCCCACCCAGTGCAGTTAGAACACAGTGGGAAACAGAGGGAGCTCAGATCTGCACCCCCTGCCCAGAAGGACTCAGGAGTTTTGTGAGGTGTTTGGAGCATGGGCGACTGTCAGGAGAGCGGCTGATACGTTTTAATTCTCAGTCTCAGGCCTGGAGGAGACTAGGAAGGAAAAACACCTTCCCTGGGAAGGGAGGGAAGGAAATGGACTTTTCCTGGGCACCTCCCGTGTTCCAGGAGCAATTTCAGGCACTTACATGATCTCAGGTGATCCTCAGAGTTACCCCATGAAATGTGCATGCTATTAAAATTCATTTGGCATGTGAGGAAATCACGCCTGAGCCCAAGGTGAGATTTGAACCCAGGGTTTATGCCCAAACTCATGCTTTTCAGATCCACCACGGGGTAGGGGGTGGGGAGGGGTGCTGGGCCATCCTCAGGCTCAGCAGCAGTGGACCCTGATTCTGGAGCTCTCCACTTCCTGACCTGAATGGTGTTTACACAGGAGTGCTTATTGTGTGAAAAATCAAGCTGTAAACAATGCTCTGTGGGGTTTTCTTCATGCACGTTATCCTTAAGTGCGTGCGTGCTAAGTCACTTCAGTCGTGTCCGACTCTGCGACCCCATGGACTGTAGCCCACCAGGCTCCTCTCTCCATGGGATTCTCCAGGCCAGAATCCTGAAGTGGGTTACCGTGCCCTCTTGCAGGGCATCTTCCTGACCCAGGGATCGAACCCCCATCTGTTCTGCATTGGCAGGCAGGTTCTTTACCACTAGCGCCACTTGGGAAGCCCGGGCTGCTTATGCTACACAGCTACTCACTTACCTAAAAATCCAGGTTGCACGCGATACGCTTACACTAACAAATTACTCACTGTTTATTTAAAATTCACGCTTAACTGGCCAACCAGTAGTTTATCTGATAAGCCTTGTTTGAGCTGAGATGGGAAGGAGGTGAAAACACAACTGAGCCTCATGTGAAAAATCAAAGGATTTGGAGGCCAAAGGCAAGAAAATAATCCAGGAGAAGAGCAGATGGGGGCAGGCTGGGGATGCTGAGATGCCAGTGGGACACGGAACCATGTCAGGACAGGGTTGTGTGGAATAATCTGACAGGGAAGGGAGCAGTGATGTAAGTGCCATGCCATTCTGCCTTCGAAATGGGTTCTGCTGGAGGTTGACATTTGTTCCAGTAGTTTATGTTTGTGCAAAGATCCTGGGAAACAGGCCCAATTTTGAGCCTTCTCACAAGGAAGAATGATGTTAAAAGTGAGCTACCTTGAGAACCAGTCTTCAGAACAAATAATAGAAATGGATCGTCACCCAGTTGTTGCTGTTGTTTCATCGCTAAGTGGTATCCGACTCTTTCGCGATGCCATAGACAGTAGCCCGCCAGGCTCCTCTGTCCAAGGGATTTCCCAGGAATAGGGTGCAATTTCCTACTCAAGGGGACCTTCCCGACCCAGGGACCGAACCCACATCTCTTGCGTCTCCTGCAGTGACAGGTGGATACTTTACCTACTACTAGCGTCATCTGGAAAGCCCATACTTAGGTGTACTGGCTGCATTTCAAGGGCTCAACAATCACAAGTGCTGTCATCATGGACAATGTAGAACAGAACATTTTCTTATCACAGAAAAAGTTCTGTTGGATGGCAGTGCTGTAGAATATGATTTTTTAAAGTTATGTAGTACTCTTGCCTGGAAAATCCCATGGATGGAGGAGCCTGGTGGGCTGCAGTCCATGGGGTCGCTAAGAGTCGGACACGACTGAGCGACTTCACTTTCACTTTGCACTTTCATGCATTGGAGAAGGAAATGGCAACCCATTCCAGTGCTCTTGCCTGGAGAATCCCAGGGACGGGGGAGCCTGGTGGGCTGCCGTCTATGGGGTCGCACAGAGTCGGACACAACTGAAGCGACTTAGCAGCAGCAGCAGCAGCAGTATTTAACTTTCCCTCTTCATTTGGGTACTTAAATTGTTTTCAGTTATCCATACTGAAGTATTTTAATACTACTTTGATGACTATTTTTGTTTTTTTATGACAGCTTTCCTGAGATATAATTCACATGCCATAAATCCGATCCGTTGATTGTGTACAATTCAGCAGCCTTTAGTATATTCACTGAGTTGTACAACCATCACCATATCTAATTTAGAACACATTCATCCCTCCCCAGAAGAAAGCCCGCTACTTAGCAGATTCTCCCTGACCCCCTGTCCCCAAGTCATCTACTTACTGTCTCTGCATATCCATTTTGGGCAGCATCTTTTTTCTTTTTTTAACCTTGTTAAATTCTTGGTCCAGTGGTGTGAGATTATTCAGTTCAGTTCAGTCAGTCGTGTCTGACTCTTTGCGACTCCATGAATCGCAGCACACCAGGCCTCCCTGTCCATCACCAACTCCCAGAGTTCACTCAAACTCACGTCCATCGAGTCGGGGATGCCATCTAGCCGTCTCATCCTCTGTCATCCCCTTCTCCTCCTGCCCCCAATCCCTCCCAGCATCAGGGTCTTTTCAGATGAGTCAACTCTTCACATTAGGTGGCCAAAGTATTGGAGTTTCAGCTTCAGCATCAGTCCTTCGAAAGAACACCCAGGACTGATCTCTTTTAGGATGGACTGGTTGGATCTCCTTGCAGTCCAAGGGACTCTCAAGAGTCTTCTCCAACACCACAGGTCAAAAGCATCAATTCTTCGGTGCTCAGCTTTCTTCACAGTCCAACTCTCACATCCATACACGAACACTGGAAAAACCACAGCCTTGACTAGATGGACCTTTGTTGGCAAAGTAATGTCTCTGCTTTTGAATATGCTATCTAGGTTGGTCATAACTTTCCTTCCAAGGAGTAAGCATCTTTCAATTTCATGGCTGCAGTCACCATCTGCAGTGATTTGGGGGCCCCAAAAAATAAAGTCTGACACTGTTTCCACTGTTTCCCCATCTATTTCCCATGAAGTGATGGGACCAGATGCTATGATCTTCGTTTTCTGAATGTTGAGCTTTAAGCCAACTTCTTCACTCTCCTCTTTCACTTTCATCAAGAGGCTTTTTAGTTCCTCTTCACTTTCTGCCATAAGGGTGGTGTCATCTGCATTTCTGAGGTTATTGATATTTCTCCCAGCAATCTTGATTCCAGTTTGTGCTTCTTCCAGCCCAGCGTTTCTCATGATATAGTCTGCATAAAAGTTAAATAAGCAGGGTGACAATGTACAGCCTTGACGTACTCCTTTTCCTATTTGGAACCAGCCTGTTGTTCCATGTCCAGTTCTAACTGTTGCTTCCTGACCTGCATACAGATTTCTCAAGAGGCAGGTTAGGTGGTCTGGTATTCCCATCTCTTTCAGAATTTTCCACAGTTTATTGTGATCCACATAGTCAAAGGCTTTGGCATAGTCAATAAAGCAGAAATAGATGTTTTTCTGGAACTCTCTTGCTTTTCGATGATCCAGCAGATGTTGGCAATTTGATCTCTGGTTCCTCTGCCTTTTCTAAAACCAGCTTGAACATCTGGAAGTTATTCAGGCTTGTATTTAATACATGGTGCCCCATAGCCCTCCAGAAAGGCCCTCCACGTTTATGCTTGCACTAATGGTGAGTGAGGATGTCCTTTCCTCTCCACCCTCCGTGACACTCTTATTATTGTTTTTACCATTGATTTTCATCTCTGCCCCCGAGACAGTGAGGAGTGGCATCCACCTTTGCATTTGGCTCCTGACAGGGTGGATGGCGTCACCGACTCGATGAACATGAACTTGCCAAACTCCGGGAGATACTGAGGGACAGGGAGGCTTGGTGTGCTACAGGCCATGGGGTCACAAAGAGTCGGACACGACTTAGCGACTGAACAGCAGCAACAAGGTGGAACACCGTTTCCTACGCTGACCGGCTGTTTCTGTTTCAGGTTAGAGTTGAGAAAGACACCTGGGCTCTGGAACAGGGAGGATGTCAGTGGGCAAGCCCAGAAGCCACAGCTCAGGGTGCCCTGGGGGCTCTGGGGGAGTTGGGTGCAGGGTTTTCTCGGAGATACCCTGAACTTTTTTTCCTCCAGAGAGTGGAAGGCAGGGAACAATTCAGGCCAGGGGATGGGCTTGACCCGGAGCAGAAGCACGCCTGCTGGTACTCTGGCGAAGCAAGCTCGAGCTTAGGGTACTGGTTGGGAAACTGCGAGACACTCCCTTTCCCGCTGCAGCGAGGTGAAGCCATCGTTGGTTCTGAGTAGCTTTGAGAGTGCAATGACCCTGTAACCCCGAATGGCCTTAAATACTTCCTTTGCGGCCTGGTGAGAATTTCATCCCTTGACCTGGGCACTACAGGGTGTGTGGGAGAGAGGGCAGGCAGGGGAGGCCCAGGGGCCAGGGAGTGTGGGGTTGGGTGTGTCCTCCGCATCCGGGCTTTTCCGCCTTGGCCGCACCTTCAAGTCAGCTGAGGCCTTGTGGTCCCGTCCCCAGACTGGAACCTGAGTCTCTGGAGGTGGAGGGGTGGCCGTCCACTCTGATACCTGCAGCCAGACTTGAGAAGTGGTCATCTGCCTGGGAGGCAGGAGCCCAGCTCCCACTGCCTTGGGGGATTTTTCCATGAGCTTATATGGTGACTGGTAGAAGTCTGTTGCTGGGGCCATTCGTCTGGTTCTGCCCCAAATGCTTGGCACCTCTTCCAGAACCTATTGACCTCCAGGTCCATAGGCTGCGACCTTCTACTGAGAAAAGGCCTTGTTCAACTTGCATGCAGACTCAGTCATTCAAATCTGCTCCCCCAACCACTCCTAACCGGACTGCGTGCCCTGCACCTGCCCTCAGCCTCTCTTCAGTGCAATATGTGGTCCGTGGCTGTGTGATGTCATGTGACTCACAGCACCTGGATAAAGCTAAAAATGATGCCCCCCGCCTTCCAGAGGCCTCCCGTCCTCACTGGGAGGGGAGCGGTCACCTGGACAAGGCCAGGTGTGAGCTGGAGGGAATGGTTTGCCAGGCCAGTCCCATCAGCTGGCCCGACGGCGTCTTTTTATTTCAGACCTCATGCTAACAACGAAAGGTGCCGACTCGGCTGTCACCCAGGTTGGCTGTGTGTCAGTTGAAGGATGGCTGCAGGGTCCTCAGCCCAGCTGTCCGGCTGTCTGCAGGAAGGAAGCAGGAATTCTGCTGGAGCCAAAACCTCACACTCAGGCTGCTTTGCCAGCCTCCTGGTTTGTAAATCCTGCCTTTGCAAGCCACGGGGGAACATGCCGTGGCCCTAAACCCAATTTGTTTTTTGGCTCTGGGTATGCAGGAGATCATTTAACGTCAGTTCAAGATCACTTACTTCACGTGGAACGCTGCCTAGGCTAGGCTGGGTGGTGTCTGCATTCGATCAGTTATGCTGCGTAACTGCTGCTCAAATAATCTTCCTGGAACTGTCTCAGGGGCCCGAGATGTTCCAGGAGGCTCTGTCCCACCTCAACCATCATGGTTTCCCTTTTGTCTGTTATATATACTCGCGGCTCCACTGATACTTTTTTTGAGAAACGTTTTTCCCCCTCCAAGCCATTTGAAAGCTGCTATTGTACACCACGAGAGTTAGACCAGCTTGAATTAGTCTATAAACCAAAGATTTTCAAGATACTGGATATCAAGCAAGGATGGACAACAATCCTTGAGGGATGGGAAGCAAGTGGGGCAAGCCTGGGAGACTCCTTGAGTTAAATAAAGCTGTGAAGACTTCCCTGGGGGTATAGCAGATGAGAGTCCGCCTGCCAGTGCAGGGGACACAGGTTCGATGCCTGGTCTGGGAAGATCCCGGATGTCACAGGGCAGTTAAGCTTGTGCACCATACCTACTGAGCCTGCCTGGTGCAGCCCTCGAGCCTGCACACGGCAAATACTGAGCCTGCTTCCTGCGACTCCGGAAGCCCGTGGGCTCTGCAACAGGAGGGGCTGCTGCAAAGAGAAGTGTCCATCGCTGGCTGGGCTTTTCTCCAGTCTGGTGAGCGGGGACTACTCTCCAGCCATGGCGCTGGGCCTTCCCTTGTTGAGGAGCACGGGCTCTCTCTGGGACACAGGCTCAGTAGTTGTTGGGCATGGGCTTAGTTGCTCCATAGCCTATGGGACCTGCCCGGATCAGGGATTGAAACCATGTCTCCTGCATTGCCGGGAGGATTCTTGACCACTGCGCCGACAGTGGCTCAGTGACTCAACCCCTCATTGAGTCTTGTTTTGGGGAAAACAAACAAACAAACCTCACTTCTGTTTTGCCTCTATACTAGTGCTTATGCTTCTGACACCAGATATACGGTTTTCCCCACGTCAACCAATTCTCCAGCACCAGTCGGGTGTCCTACAGTTCAGTTCAGTCTGGTGCTAGTCGGGGTTAGCACAGCCCTCACTGGGTAAGGACTCAGCCCTAACAAGACGGTCCCCTCCCAATTTGTCACCTGTGCTTCCCAGAGGCCAGCTACAAATCAGAGTTCCCACCACCCCCCTCCTTGGGTTTGATAATTGGCTTTAATGGCTCACAGAACTCAGGGAAACACATTTGCCAGTTTATTACAAAGGGTATGATAAGAAATATAGTCAAACAGTTGGATGAAGAGATACATAGGGAAAGGCCCTGAGTAGAGGGGCTTCTGCCCCGGGGAGTCAGGGTATGTCCCTCTCCTGGCAGATATATGTATTCCCCAATCTCAAAGCGCTCTGAACCCTGCCCGTTGAGGAGGCTTCGTCACATAGCCAGGATTGATTAACTCATTTTCCAGCCCCTCTCCCCTCGCTGGAAGATGGAGGGGTAGAGTTGAGAATTCCAAACTTGGAAGCCTGGCTTGGTGTTTCTGGTGACCAGCACCCAACCAGGAGCCCACCCAGAACCTCCTCAGTAGAACCAAGGATGCTCATTTTGCCCAGGACGTTCTGAGAGATTTAGGGGCTCCATGTCTGGAACTGAGATCAAACTGGGGAGCTGAGGGCAGAAATTGCGCTGTATATATTGTTATTTCACAAACGCGAGCCTCTGCTCAGCGCTGGCCCCTTAGTGAGCTCACAGCGCGAGACTTGGGTTGATGTTGGTCAGCTCACCCATCAGCATGGGCAGATTCTGGTTTCCCAGCTCCCTGGATGACCATCCCCCGAGGGCAGGGCCAGAGTCAGCTTGCTCACCATCCTGCTGCCAGCGTCTGCAGAGAGCCTGGCTCCGAATGAATGGTGGAGAAGCACTGGTGGGTAAATCCTTCAGCTGCAGTGTCCCCGGCAGAAGGGCAGGAGGAACAGAGGGTCTCTGCACTGGGGCGGGGGGCGGGGGGCCTTGGGATGGAGGCTCTGGGCAGGAAGATGGCCTTGGATGTATAGGATGGGCCAGAATGGGAGGTGGCCCGGATGGCCAGTGGGAGATCTGGGGCGGAGCTTCCCTTGAGTCTGAACGCCTGAACAGGTTGTGTGTTGGGCAGTGGCGGGAGGGTGGTGATGAAGGAGCCCCCTTTGGGGAGAGGGACTCCACGTGTGTGGCAGGAATAGCCGCATGACTGCCAACCAGATGGGGATAACGGGACCTTTGAGTTAGAACTTGGGCTCAGATCCATCTTTCAAACCTGCCAGCAGCGTGACCTTCATCACAGCACCTTTATGGAACTTGGGTTTGAGAAAGGGGCGCACACCCTACATTCACTGAACGAACAAGCCCTGCCTGGGGTCTGGTAGGAACGTTATTTCCTAGAATATGAAATTTACTTCAGTATTTTTTTCCCCCATGCCAAAGGAAGACTGAGTCTATTTCCTGCCCGTGAAGTGCTTTGCTATCCATTCACCGCAAGCCGCAGGGGTGAAACGCTTTCCTACCTCCTCGGCTCCTCGGGGGACCTCCTAAGTCCGTGACTGAGTGTTTAGAACACAAGTGGCTTCCTTCCTTGCTTTGTATCTGTGCGTGGTGCTCCAAGTGGTGAGAAAGGATGTCGGCAGCCCCAAGGAACGAGAGAGAGTGAGGGGGAGGCTGAAGTCAGTAGGTCCCAGCTCGCGGACCAAGAGGAAGCCAGAGAGAGTGTCTCCCCACGGGCTGCAGGAGCAGAGGAAGGCCTGATGTGGAGAGATAACGGAGCAGGAAGCCAAGGGGGGGCCGGGCAGTTGTCAGTGTCCACTGGAAGACGCTGCCGTCTGGCCACTCTATGAGCAGGAGCAAGAGGTGGTCTGATTTTATCCCCCAAGCCCGGAGCAGCTGAGTTCACGGCATCCTGAGTCAGCTCCATCCCTCTGACTCAGGAGGTGTATCCCGCCTCTCCTCATGGTCTTCAGGGGCCCCACGCTCACCACGAGGCTGGGTGGAAGTCTGACCACGCTGTTGAGTCTCAGTGCTCCTCTGCGCTTTGCAGCCGGCATCTCTGTGGGGCTTAAGCACGGAGACCACGGTGATGAAGAGGGAAGAAGGGATGTGGAGCGTGGGGAGGTTCTGTGTCCGTGAGCAGAACCACACTCAGGTTGCTTTGACGTTCCTTCCGGGCTGCTTTGAGCCGGCTTTGGTTGCTGCCGGACAAACCAGCCTTTGTTGCTCTTTGTAAAGATTTAGAGTCTACTTCCAGGGCACTTGGGATGGGTGATCTGAAAATCTACCCCAGAATCACCAAATAGTATTATTGATACCTCACCGTGGTCCAATAATTGCCATTCAAGAGAAAGTTCTCCCCCCATCACTGTGTTTATACAGTGGCCCCGGAAGTGGTCAGTGGAGGGCCATGCCATCCATTTCCATTTTGATGTATGTTTGTTGAGGGCACACGAGTGTACCTTGTGAGGGACTGCAGGTGTTCAGAGATGGTAAGACTGAATCTCTGTAAAAGGCGCTCAAGGGGATGTGGGTACCCCAGGTACAACGGGTGAGGGCCAGGGCAGAGGGCAGGCAGCATGGGCTGTGCGTGGAGCTGCACAGAAATTGACTCAACTCAGCGGTTCTTCATTGAACACTTCCAGGGTCATAGCTAAGACATGGCCCCATCTTTTTTTTTTTTCTGGTTGGAGGTTTTGTTTTATTTTACTTTTTAAACATTCTTATTTATTTTTTACTGAAGTATTGTTCATTTATAACATTGTGTTAGTTTCAGATGTGCAGCAAAGCAGTTTGGATTTTATATGTATGTATAATATAGTGAAAGTCGCTCAGTCGTGTCCTACTCTTTGTGACACAAGAGACTGTATACAGTCCATGGAATTCTCCAGGCCAGAATACTGGAGTGGGTAGCCTTTCCCTTCTCCAGGGGATCTTCCCAACCCAGGGATTGAACCCAGGTCGCCCGCATTGCAGGCAGATTCTCTACCAGCTGAGCCGCTGTATACATTCTTTTTCAGATTATTTTCCATTGTAGGTTGTTATACGATACTGAACGCACTTCCCAGGGCGGTGTGGTAAATCCTTGTTACCTATTTTATATGCAGTAGTGTGTACCTTGTCATTCTTTCTTGCTCGTTGGAGGCAGCTCTGAATGTGCCAGCAAAGGATTGCAGTTTGCCCAGGATGGATGTACTTCTTTTATTTACTTGGCTGTGTTGGGTCTTGACTGCGCATGTGGGCTATTTAGTCGCAGCATGTGGGATCTAGTTCCCTGACCAAGGGTTGAACCCGGGCCCCTTGCATTGGGAGTGTGGAGTCTCAGCCCCTGGGCCACCAAGGAAGTTCCAGAATAGATGTAGTTCTTGACTTACTTGAGCAGCCTACGTTGTATATGAAATAATCAGACAAAAATACACGCTGCTGCCTCTGAGTTCTTTGGAGTTTTCAATTTTATCATGCTGTTGGCGAGGTAAAGAAATACCAGCTGTCCAGCAGTTTCATCCTGCATGTGTGTTTGCACACACACTCACTCACACACACACACACAAACACACACACGCACACACATACACAGGCAATTTCATAGCCAGTAAGAGAAGATGGAAGGGAAGCACCTTGGGGAACTTGCTGGGGTGTTGGAAATGTTCTGTATCTTATTTGGGGTTTACATTACATAGGTTGCTTGTCAAAACTCATCGGGTGATAGACTTACAGTTTGTGCATTTCACTGTTTGAATTTTATCTTGAAAAGGATAACTGTAAGCAAATAATGAACTCTTATTAATGATATTCAAACTGAAGTGTTTGGGATGAAGCGGACTGCTCTCTGCATCTTACTGCGAAATGCATCACGAATTGGATGGCAGGGTTGACTGAGGGGCGGGCAGCGAAGTACTAACCATTGTAGAATGGGGGTCATGGGCACATGGGACTCTTCTCCATTTTTCTTTTCATGCTTAAAAGTTTTCATAATAAAATGTTGAAACAGAAGAACGACAAATAACCACCACTTGTGATCCCTAGAGCTGTGCACAGCGAAGTCTCTCGGGAGCCGGTTTCTCAGCTGACACAGGACCGTCCTTACAGACGGCCGCACCTGCTTCCTAAGGGAGTGATGGTGAAGCGGCGTGCGGGTCCTGGGCTTCTGTGTTCTCTGTGGGCCCGGTGGGGTTGGAGCGGGTGCGCTTCATTTCATGGAGGCTGTGTCAGCTTGGACTTCCTTTGAAGGTGAAGTCATTTATCAGCTTGGAATGATAAGAACTTTGAAACACAGGACTTTGGCCCTGTAGGCAGAATGTGGCTGTGAGTGTGCAGCCCGAGAGCAGCCTGGCAGATTGGACAGAGCCAGGAAAGGCTGGCTGAGCCCCTGGTTGCCCTGCTGGATGCTAGGGGAGCTCTTCTTGTTTTTTGGCTATGGCAGGTCTTTGTCGCCGAGCAGTCTTTCTCGAGATGCGGTCTGTGGGCTTCTAATTGTGGTAGCGTCCCTGTTGAGGAGCACAGGCTCTAAGGCGCACAGGCTTCACGAGCTGTGGCTCTCGGGCTCTGCAGCACAGGGTCAGTAGTTGTGACTCATTCACTTAGGTGCCCCCCCGGCCTGTGGGATCTCCTTGGACCACAGATCGAACCCGGCCTGTATTGGCAGACCTATTCTTTACCACTGAGCCACGAGGGAAGCCTAGAGGACCTTTTAATATACATTTAAATTTTGGAAAAATTACATATGTTTATTTGTATTTTATATAAAAATTGTATATAAGTATATAATCAGTTTCTCAAAAATTGTAACACTGTACAATACATTTAAACAGATCCAGGGGAATTCCCTGGCAGTCCAGTGGTTAGGACTCGGTACTTTTAGTGCCGTGGCCTGGGTTCAATCCCTGGTCAAGGAACTAAGATCCCACAAGCCGCTCAGCATGGCCAAAAACAAAAACCAGATAAAAATACCTTCTGAGACTAGACTTTTTTCGGCTGTAAAGCAATGTAAGATTTTTTTTTTCTAATACAGAAGATGCAAAGCGGTGAAATGAGTCATAATTTTATAGTTTCGGCGTATTTCTTTCCTGAATCTTTTTTTTAAAATTCATACATTATTTACGTAATTGTAATTTTTTTTTCATTTGACTATAATGAGGGAGTTCTTTGGGATGGAGATGCCAACACCCCCCTGTATGTGGATTGACCCACGTAAGGGACCACATAAAGGGAGCAGAGGGTGGGCGTGGGGCGCAGGCGGGGGAGCCTGGAGCTGAGACCCAGGGGCCAGGGTGGGGGCAGGAAGGAGCACTGGGCGCGCCATCTGATGGGCCTAGGGCTTGGGGGCCTGATCGCTGTTTGTAAAAAGTGAGGTTAGTAAGTCCCCGTTGGTGGTTCCCATTGAGACTTAAAGGAAATAATTTGAAGTTGGCCAGCCTGCATATTGGGCTTACCTCATAGCTCAGTTGATAAAGAATCCGCCTGCAACGCAGGAGACCCCGGTTCTATTCCTGGGTTGGGAAGATTCACTGGAGAAGGGATAGGCTACCCACTCCAGTATTCTTGGGCTTCCGTTGTGGCTCAGCTGGTAAAGAATCTGCCTGCAGCGTGGGAGACCTGGATTCGATCCTGGGTTGGGAAGATCCCATGGAGAAGGGAAAGGCTACCCACTCCTGTATTCTGGCCTGGAGAATTCCATGGACAGAGGAGCCATGGGGTCGCAGAGTCCGACACGACCGAGCAGCTTTCAGTTGGCCAGCATATCTGGCCTGTGTTAATCATGGTGCAGCGTTTGGACGCTGTCTTGTAACGGTGGGAGCCTTTTTAAATTTAATACTCATTTGTTTGGCTGCACCAGGTCTTAGTTGATGCATTGGGATCTAGTTCCCTGACCAGGGACTGAACCCAGGGACCCTCACTCCCCTGCATTGGGAGTGAGGACTTTTAGCCACTGGGCCACCAGGGAAGTCCCTGGTGAGAGCCTTTGAAAGCTTTGGACAAGGAAGAAGATGCAAGAAGTGGAGGTTTTCTGAGCATTAACGCGCTGGTGTGGAGGGAGCGTGGACACGAGCCCAGGGCTGTTTCCTGCAGCGGAAAGGACTGAGAGTTGAGAGACTGATGGAGGGAGAGGGCGAGAGAGAGACACACACACATTCTAGAGGAGTGACCCTCGGGATTTGGGGATGGGCTGGTTGTGGGGAGGGCTGGGTATCTTGCTTTTGTCCGTTGATTTTTATTGACTCACATTACAGTGTTTCTCTCCCCACTCACTGCTGTGTTCTTTCCCTTGCAGGAGCCTGTGTGAAATGCAGCAAGGGGGTGTTTGGGGCCGGCCAGGCCTGCCAGGCCATGGGGAACCTCTACCACGACGCATGCTTCACCTGTGCGGCCTGCAGTAAGTGTGTGTGTGCGTGTGTGTGTGTGTGTGTGTGTGTGTGTGTGGAGGGGTAGCGGGGGCCCAGGGTGAGGAACAGGAGGACCAAGGAAGGGAGGAGACAGAAGAGCATCCTTCCAGGAGACACTTGGCCCATGTCCCTGCGTGGTCCCGCGGGAAGGCAGGACAGTGTCCTCTAGAAGAGGGGTTTGTACTGTTAGCTCAAGGCCCATCAGAGTACCAGGCACTGCCTGGCGCCCACTCTGGTGTAGCTGAGCGATCGCTAATAACATCAGAGGTCTCGGAGGAGAGCGCTGAGATTCACCGTTGTCTGCCCTCTTGTCATTTATCTCCCCCACTGTGGGGACCAGCCAACCAAAAGGGTGACTCATCAGTTACCCCAGTGTGAAGCGGGGCCCCTTCTTGGCTCTTTGGCCCTGATCTTTCGTCTGGAGGCTGCTGTTTGAGTGAACAGTGTGAGTGTGTGCGTGTGAATGCCTGTGTGAATGCACGCCACACACGTGTGGGTGCCTCTTAGCAACACCTGTGGGTATCTTTGTACTGCTTTGTGGATGTTATGCCTAAAACATCAAATCAGGAGACCAGGCCTGTGCTTAGCTCAGCAGCCTGCTGATTGAATGAATGGCAAACATAGTGGAAGATTGTAACACATTTGAAGGCTGTTTGTCAAGTCTGACCAAGTCACGAATTCTGCTTGTTTCATGGTATCCAGCAAAGATTAATTTTGAGGAGCGTTTTTGAAAAATGTCCCACTGACATCCTCCAGTTTTGCACTGAGGCTGACAGCCATCAGTTGAAAGAGAACATCACAACAAAGCCCAAAGTGTCCAAGACAAAGGGGTCTTATCGTCTGGCCTGGTGGTCCTTAGTCCTGACTTTTCATTAGACTCATCGGGGTGGTGTTGGGGAGGTGGAGAGATTTTAAAAGCCAGTGATGTGGTGGCCTCTCCCTGACCAGCACAATCGGAAGCTCTAGGTCTGGGGTTTCTAGAGTGGGGCATGAGAGATTTATTAGCTCCTCAGGTGACTCCCGGGCATGGCCAGACTGAGCACCTGGGATTCGTGCCAGGCTCCTTGTTTTAGGAGCCTCCAGAAATGGGAGGGTCTTTGCCACCTGGTTTGTGGCACAGCCCTTGAGGGCCTCGGGGCTCCCAGTCTGCCGTTCCCTGGGTTGGCATGGGCCTGCCTTGTCTTGACGACACAGGTGTATGCCTGGTTCCCAACCTCAGGCTTCATCCTCACTTAGGTTTCCCATAAAACACATGCCTAAGGGTTTCCACCTTGATCATTATTCACCTTTGTAAGGAAAATTGTGAAAGACTTTGAGATGGATTGGGCTTCCTTGGCAGCTCAGCTGGTAAAGAATGTGGCTGCAACGCAGGAGACCTGGGTGCAATCCCTGGGTTGGGACGATCCCCTGGGAAAAGGAAAGGCTATCCCCTCCAGTATTCTGGCCTGGAGAATTCCATGGACTGTATAGCCCATAGGGTCTCAAAGAGTCAGACACGACTGAGCGACTTTCACTTCACTTCACTTGAGATGGATTACACATCTCCTAGCATCCGCAGTGGGAATGTAAGGCTTTGCTGGTTATCAGATTCCCTGGGTCTCTGGACCTTTCCTTGCCTTTGAGCCTTAAGTTGTAAAATCTTGATGGCAAAGCCTGTGGTTCTTGTCCACAGCACTGCAAACTGTGTCTGGTGGAGACTGACCAGTTTTGGCATCTGGTAAGCAAGTTAGTTCAGCATTTCTGATGGCCAGCATCTAGATGGTTCTTTGCTGTCTCCCAGGTGTAACACCTTATTGTGTGTGTGCATGCTCACTGAGTCACGTCTGACTCTTCGAGACCCCATGGACTGTAGCCCACCAGGCTCCTCTGTCCATGGAATTTTCCAGGCAAGAATGTTAGAGCAGGGATCTTCCCAACCCAGGGATTGAACCCACATCTCTACATCTCTTGCACTGGCAGGCACATTCTTTACCACTGAGCCACCTGGGAAGGCAATCACATCTTATTGGTCTCTCATTAATTGATGAATTAAATAAAATATCTGACCTGTGTGGTTGTCTTATTTGTAGAGTGGTGATCATGCCTTCTTTTAAAAATGATCTCAGGCTCTCGGCTCCTGCAGCTGTTTCTTGATTATTTGCTCTATCTTCCAGGAAAAGGGAAAATAAATATTGAGCAGAGGCTGTTTTTATACCTCCAGCAATTACCATTTGAACTAGAAAGTCCTTGGGGGCAAAGGGCTATTGTTGAGTCCGTTGGTTCCACCAGTGGCCGCTTGACTAGCTGGCAGTTCCTTAATCAGTTTAGTTTGCAATTACGGCGGACACACACACTTAAGACGACAGCTGCTTTGGGATGGGGCTTGCTCCAGCATTTGAGGCCCTTGTGGTCTGGTCTCTGTTTTATTGCCTCCCACTTTCTTGCTACAGTCTGACTGAATTTCTCTCTTCCACACTCGCTCCCTGGAAACCCCTCTCCCCACTCATTGCACGCATTTAAATTTAGTCCCACCTTTAGCACCCGCTCCAGTGCCTCCTCCCCCAGAAAGCCTTCCTTGTTCCCTGAGCAGGAAGGAACCTTTTCTCCTGAACTAGGCGCACCCTGGCTTCTCACATAAACCGTGAACCACTGTCTCTGCAGTTCCGGTGCCAGCAAACCAGGCCTCAGGACAGAGTGTGGTGGCACTCCTGTTGTGGGTAAACACGCGGCTTCCTCCCCACTTGCAGGGGTGGTTGGAGACCCAGGCACGTGCCTGAGCAGCTTCTCGTGGACGCCAGCGGTGGCCTACCTTTGTTCAGTTAACTTGCTGCTGCCGGTGAATGCTTTCAGCGGAAGGCGGTGCCAGGCTGCCCCGCATCCTGGCTCTGCGGGTCTTCGAGTGTGTTTCAGTGAGCCTTGGTGTGTGGACATGGCACAGTAGGGGCCAGGCTCATCCGCTCCGTCCCCGACTTTGTTGGTGGAAGAGAAAAATGGGGTCAGAGAGGGGAAGGGCCTCTCTCGAGGCTGAAAACCGAGCGTTTGAGCTGAATCCATGGCTTCCAAATCTAGATTAGGTTAGCCTTGAACATCTGTTTGGTTGGTTAAAGTGTATGTGATGAGTGTGTTTTTTTCCATATTTGTGTGTATGTTTTTCTGTTTCCTCATTTCGTTTGTGAAAATAATCTGGCTTGAAACACTGTTGCGTACACACGCATGCCTGCACACACCTGCACTCTCTCACACTCGCTTCTTAGGTCTTGTTGCTACTTTATCGAAACATAACCCTGGCATCTTGTTGAGCTCTCACGCACTTACAAGGCAAGGCCGAGGCCTGATGGATTTGACCATTAGAGAGAAAACGAGCTGTTTCTAGGTTCAGACAATTTATTCCCTTTGTGAGCAACAGAAAGGGCCTGTCAGAGGTGCCTCTTCCCTCTCGCACACCCCGGAAAGGAGGACACTGAGACGAAAGGGCCGATGGCTGCCGTGTGAGCTCTGGGGTGCTCAGCAGCCAGTCCTGGACAGGCTGACTGGACACATGGCCCATAGCCCCCTTCCGATCCCAAGGTGTCTACACGCCCAGACAAACCTCTTGCCTCTGGATGGTGGCAGTTCCCCATCTGCCAACAGGCAACAATGTCTAGTTCATTTTTAGTTGTTCGAACAATATCACAGCCACAAAAAGTTTCAAAGACAGAAACCCGTCTTGTTGTCATTCTAGAACAGGTATTTTCACTCACATTTTCCCTTCTAGATTTTGTCCACTTTTATATGCGAAGAGTTGACTCATTGGAAAAGACTCTGATGCTGGGAGGGATCGGGGGCAGGAGGAGAAGGGGACAACAGAGGATGAGATGGCTCGATGGCATCACCGACTCGATGGACGTGAGTCTGAGTGAACTCTGGGAGTTGGTGATGGACAGGGAGGCCTGGTGTGCTGCGATTCATGGGGTCACAGAGTCGGACATGACTGAGCAACTGAACTGAACTGAATATGCATTTTTTAGAGTTGTCCTCTTGTACACCGATATTGTATCCCTTTTGATTTAATGTTGTGGCATACATTCACCCATGTCTCTGTCATCTTTGTAATAACAGTGATAATTTTGTTAGTTACACAGTTACATTCATTACATCAGTGGTCATTTTACTGGTTTTAAAATAAATTGTTTCATTTTTAATAATTTTAATAGTTACATGGCTGTCGGCGGAGCCGTTCGACAGTTTGATGGCACAGGGCGCAGCTGGGGTCTCTTGTTGGTTCAATTTTTATTGGAGTAGCGTCGCTTTGTAGTATTGTGTTAGTTTGTGTTGTATAGCACAGCGAGTCAGCCACACATGCGCACATTACACACGGCTCCATCAAGTGCCTTTGTGCCTGTGTTTTTCTCCCTCTAGTGAGTTGCTTCCTTGGAGTTGGTTCCCAGAAGCAAGCATTCAGGCCATGATGCGTGGGTGTTTCTGTGGTTTGTTAAAGTTCTTTCTTAAGGGCTCCTCCAGCAGTGGGTATGTTTGGTTACCATGGGGAGGTGGGCAGTGGGTCTCCCTCTCCCGCAATGGGCTCTGCCCACCCAAGGAGGCCGTGCCCCCAGCTGGATGCTCTACGGGAGCTGTGGGCACAGTTGGGTGAAGGGAGGGCACGCCCTTGGCCGGCAGCCACATGCCGCGTGTCTGGATACCTTGTGTCAAGTGGCCGGTCCGAGGAGAAGCTGGCGCCTGTCTGGGGCTCGAGAGAGGCTGAACAAGAAGGAAGAAACAGTTTGCTGGGCTTGTGGAGTCAAGTAAAGTCTCCTTGGCACCTTCCAGAAGAAACTACGAGGCAGAGAAGTCCGGACTGTCCTCACCCCAGGCTGTTTTAGATCCAGGAAGTAAGCTTTTGTTCGTCTTGTAAAGACTAAATAAATTCCACCCTGGAATCATGCACGTGAAACCAGTTTCCTGGTTCACAGCCCCTGCTATTTTTCAGCTGCATGGATTAGAAAATAACGGACTAGATAAGAGATGCTCCTGTCCGGAAGCCCATGGACCATGAGGGTGCCCTGGTCTTGGGGGCAGGCAGTGCCGAGGCCAATGAGGAATATGCCCAGCGCGGGCCTGAGCCCAGAGGAGGGCGGATGGGGCCCCTCCCGGGACAGGGCTGAGGTGTGCGGGTCACGGCCAGAGCAGGTGACTCTGATGCTGGTGTTCCTGGAGGGACGCATGCACTGTGATCTGCCAACCGTACCTGAGGGAAGACACACAGCAAAACTAGGAATGTATGCCACTGCCCATCCCACCTGCCCAAACCCAAACATCCATGCTTGTTAAAGGCAGTGAAGGGGTGGTTTGGTGAGATCTCACACCTTTATTTAGACCCCACATGGGAAAAGGGGCTTCCCAGGTGGTAAAATCTGCCTGCCAATGCCGGAGACCAGGGTTCGACCCTGGGCCGGGTAGAGCCACTGGAGAAGGGAATGGAAACCCACTCCAGTATGCTTGCCTGGAGAATCCCCATGGACAGAGGAGCCTGGCGGGCTACGGTCCACAGGGTCACAAAGATTCAGACATGACTGTCGACTAAACATCTGGGGAACTCTATCTATAGAGTTAGAGTCGGCACTGAGAACACCAGAAGTGCCAATCCATTCCTCTGAGTAAATGAAACAACTAGAAATAAGCCCAGATTTGTGGGACAGAGGTTCTTAGTGAATAAATCAGTGACTGATGATTTATCCACCAGGAAGGTCACAGCTAAAGTACCAGAGGGTCCTTGGAGGGTGTTTCGTTTCTGTTAGTCATATCCGACTCTTTGCAACCCCATGGACTGCAGCATGCCAGGCTTTCCTGTCCTTCACTATCTCCCAGAGTTTGCTCAAACTCATAACCGTTGAGTCAGTGATGCTGTCTAACCATCTCAGCCTCTATAGACCCCTTCTCCTCCTGCCCTTAATGTTTCCCAGCATCAGGGTCTTTTCTAATGAGTCAGCTCTTTGAATCAGATGGCCAAAGTATTGGAGTTTCAGCTTCAGCATCAGTCCTTCCAATGAATATTCAGGGTTGATTTCCTTTAGGATTGACGGTTTTGATCTCCTTGCTGTCCAAGGGACTCTCAAGAGTTTTCTCTAGCACCACAGTTGAAAAGTATCAGTTCTTCAGCGCTCAGCCTCCTTTATGGTCCAGCTCTCACATCTGCACGTGACTCTTGGAAAAACCATAGCTTTGACTATATGGACCTTTGTTGGCAAAGTTATGTTTCGTTGACTTTGTATATGCCGCCTCAGCAACCCAGCCTTTGGAGATGTTCAGATTCTGAAATAGTCGAGCCTGAATTAGGGAGGTCTCCCTTTAATTCATGGCAGGCCTGCTTTCTTAGGAGTCATCTCAGTATTTATAAGTAATTCACAGGTAAGCTTTCTAACTTATGCTGGCCTGACCGTGCCCTGAGCCCTCCACCAGCTCATTGAATTGGCGTATCAACCTGAGGGAGTTCAGCATTGTTATTACTCTCATTTCACAGATGAGCAGAGGCTTGGAAAGTTGAGTTTCCTTCTGGTTGGTTATATCGATGTTAAATAGCCTGGTTGACTGGAAACCAGGACCGTGTGGACCCACAGCCCTTGCTCGCAGCCACTGTATCTAATGAGCTTTGCTTAGAGAGACACGGGATCTTGCCGTGACATCTCAGGTTCAGTTCTGCCTGGGTGCTGTGTGACAGCAAAGATTGGGTTTGGGGATACTTCCGATGTGTGAATGCAGAAGAGTGGCCTGGTACTTGGAATAGGGGAGTCAGAATTCGGTAGCGGGTGTGATGCACCCATAGGAGAGAAACGGATTAAGGGCTTTCATTAGAGGGCCATTCCTCCTTAGGCCCTTTGATCCCTGAGTTTTCTGAGCTGCTGAGTCATTCCCGATATTTCTCATCATGTTCAGCATTGGCGTGTGAGCTGAATGAGTCAGCTGGATCTCGGGGAAAAGCTGAAGACAAGAATGTGAGAAAGGGAGAGTGGGCAGATAACAAAGGGAGCCAGCGGGCGAGGGCAGAATCAGGAAACCACCAGAATAGACGGAGCTGAGCCAAGGGCTGCGCGGGTCAGAGGAGAGGATTTTACTTGGCGCGTGGTCACAGGGTCACGTGTCCCTCTCCAGCAAATCCCCTTCTGCCGCAGGCAGCAGAATTGGGAGCAGACTTGGCTTCCCAGCGCAGACTCTGTTGCTGCCATCCCAGGCCATGGCATCCCTGACAGCGGGAAGGCGTCAGCTTCTTTGTGCCTGGGACACAGGAGGAGCCTGGGACTTCTAAGCCACGGTGTGAGGGTGACTCCAGTGCGACCTGTGTCGCTGATAGCCACATCCGCATTCCAAGCTCCTGATACTTGCACACACGTGGTGAGGTTGGAAATCTGCACCCATTCCCTCAGTAGAACCAGACCAAAGGGGAGCCCTGGTGGGACCCAGGGTCTCCTCAACTCTAAACGCAGAGTGGAGGGTGCCCTGACACGCAGCGGGGCTCACTGCATGCTAACACACACGTGATGCTGCAGCGAGTGCCAGACGCCCGGATTTAGGGAGTGAGAGCTTTCACAGGAAACTGAGCTTTGTGCTTCCATCAGTCACTGCTCGGGCCTTCTTGGTGATCTCATCCTGCTGAGAGCATCTCCTCTTGCTCAGATGGTCCATCTCTGAAATGGTCTTCTACACTTCCGTCTCCCACCCTGGCCCTGTGACGGTTCCTTTTATGTGTCAGCTTGACCGGGCCACTGGGCACCCAGATTTTGGCCTAATGATAGTACTGGGATGACAACCCTGGCAAAGATGACGCCCGTGTGAGTGTGCGTGCGCGCCAAGTCGCTTCAGTCGTGTCCGACTCTTTGCGACCCTATGGACCATAGTCTGCCAGGCTGCTCTGTCTGCAGGATTCCCCGGAACTGACGTCATTTGTTTTGTTTTGGGGATCATGGGTGATTTTCTTCTCCCACATGTATTTGTTTCCACAATGTGACTATATTGCCTTTGTGATGTATAAAGAGCTAGAAATAATAAACCTACTGATTGTTTCTTACTGATCAGTGAACCGTGGGTTAGGAACTCGAGACTGGCAGCGTCCAATATGGTAGTCAGTAGCTGCGTGTGGCTATTTAAATGGAAACTGCATTAATTAAGATGAAATAAAAGTTTTAATTCCTCAGTCACGCTAGCCACATTTCAAGCGCTCAGAGGTCATCACGCATAAAAGCAGAGGTGCTTGCTTTTATGTTCTGTTTCTCCCAGTTAGAAGTACGTCTGATGCTCCTTCTTCATCGCCCTGTGGTCTTCTGAAGCATCTGCCGCATACGAGTCTGTTGACTTGATGTTTCAAAGCCAGTGTGACCTTTCTGCCAGTTAAGGTTTAAAGGGGAAGAGAACCCTGACCACGGGGGGCAGGCGTGGATCCTGTGGTTGGGTTTTCAAGGCACCGCTGGGGCACCGGCCAGCCTGGGAGTCTGGCAGATCCAATTCCTGGCTACCGCTGGGGGGTTTGGTTGTCTGGGTCCCCCACGGGGGGAAGACCCTCTCTGTTCCTCCTAACCGCCTCAGGTCCTGTTGGCTGCCCTGCGCAGCCCCATCCACACAGCTGGCCTCTGAGCTCAGCTGGCCTCTGAGCACAGCACCACTCCCCAGCTCCGAGACCTCAGCCACTTCTTCTCATAACATCATAGTCTGATTCCTTTACTTGACGCTGAGCACATTCCTCCACGTACTTCCAGCCCCTTTCTCGTCCGCTCTCTTGCCACCGTCTCCTCCACCCCGTGTCCCTGGGAGCCTCCGGCCGCACTGAACGTCACCCACCCCTGTCCTACCCCTGTGCCTCCCGCTTCATCCCAACAGGTGCTCGTCGCTTTCTGAGCGGTGTCCTCCACTGCGGTCTCTGCTGTGGCCCCTCGGGTACAGGTCTCGGATCCATCTCAGGAACACCATACCTGTGTTGGGGTGTGAGGAAATATGATTAGGTTGAAGCTGCTTGCAGGGTCTGTGCCTCCCCCTCTGAGGTTAGTTCTGGGAGAATGGGGACAGCGTTTAACTGATCTTGATTTTTCCCTTTATCTGGCACCTTTACCGTAAGGCAGAGCACACAGTTAGCACTGAGGAAATATCGGGGGGCATAAAGGTGGCAGTTACCCATTACCCTGCTCCCCATCCCCCATCCTTTAGCCTGAAGCAACCTCTCCTCTATAGCGTTGCCTATTCTGGATGTTCCATACCAATGGATTCATAGGTATATGGTCTTTTGTAACTAGCTTCTTTTATTAATACTTAGCATCATATTAGCCAGAGTCAACTACACTGTAGGGTGTATCAGAACCTCATCCCTCCTCATGGCTGAACAATAGCCCATTGTACGGATGGAGTGCATTTTATTCATTCATCGGTCAGTGGATGCTCCTTTCCACTTTCTGGCCGTTTGCCGCTGTGAGGATTCCTGTGCGTGTTCTTGTGTGGACATATTTTTTTTCAGTTCTCTAGGATAGATACCTAGGAGTGGCATTGGTGGGTCATATGGTTAACTCCACGTTTAGCTTTTTGAGGAACCGTCTTGCAAAGTGGCGACACCTTCACATTCCCACCAGCAGTGTATGGATGTTCCGATGTCTCCACGCTTCCTGCCAGCACCGGTGATTATCTGAATGAGTCTGACCACCCTAGTGAGTGTGAAGCTGAATCTCAGTGTGGTTTTGATTTGCATTCCCCTGATGACCAGTAATGTGGAGCATTTTTCTCATGGGCTTGTTTGTATGTCTTATTTGGAAAAAGTCTATTCAGACCCTTTACCCATTTTTAGTTGGGTTATTTGTCTTTTTATTGTTACACTTTAATAGTTATTTATATGTTTTTCATATACATCTATCAGATATAATTTGCCAAGATTTTCTCTTATTCTGTGTACTGTTCTTTCTCTTTCTTGATATTATTTGCAGCACAAAAGTTCTTAATTTTGATGTAGGCCAATTTATCTCTTTTTTCTTTTGTTTCTTGTGGTTTTGGTGCTTTATCTAAGTAAACGTAGCCCTGTCAAAGGTCACAAAGATTCATGCCCATATTTTCTTAAGAGTTTTATAGTTTTAGTTGTTAGGTTGAACTCTGATCCATTTTGAGTTCATTTTTGTATGTGGTGTGAGGCAGAAGTTCAAATCCGTTCTTTTGCCTGTGGACAGCCAGTTTTCCCGGCAGCATCTGTTGAAAAGACCAGTCTTTATCAATTGGATTGTCTTGGGATATTCATCAAAAATTAATTGATGCTAAATGTTAGGGTTTACTTATGGTCTTTCAATTTTATTCCATTGTGCTAATCAAGTATCTTTTAAAGAGATTTAACTAATAAGAAAGAGATCAGTTACTGTTTCTGGTCCTCTTCATTCCTTTGTTTAGATCCAGGTTTTCATCTGGTTCCATTTTCTTTGTCCTGGAAAGACTTAACTTTTTTTTTTTTTTTTTTTGGTAGAGCTGATCTGCCTGTAAAGAATTCTTTCAGCTTTTGAATGTCTTAATTCATTCTTACTTCACACTGGTTTTAAAAGATATAATATTATAAAAGATATAATGCCTTTTATAATGGTTATAAAAGATATAAATTGTCCTAAAATATATAAATAGAAATATATATATATATCTGCTGGGTGTAAAATTCTAGGTCGATAGCTTTTTATTTCATCTTTAAAGATGTTGTTTCGCTGTCTTCTTGCTTGTCTTGTTTTCAACGAGAAATCCAATGCGATCTTTTTCTTTGTCTTTTCGTATGTAATGTCTTTTTCCTTTGATTAAGGTTTTCTCTTCGTCATTGATCTTGAGAACTTTGATCATGATGTCCCTGGTGTACTTTTCATGCTTCCTTTGCTTGAATTTGCTGAACTTTTTGGGTCTGTGGCTTTATAGTCTTCATCGAATCTGGAGTATTTTTGGCCATCATTTCTTCAGATTTTCTGCCATTCTCCCCTGGGGCCTCCACTTCAGGGATTCAGTGATCCCTTGGTTTGGCATATATATATATATATATTTTTTTTTTTTTTTTCTCCCCCTACACTCTAGCTTGCGGTCTTAATTCCACACCAGGGGTTGAATCAACGCTCTCGGCAGTGAAAGCGCCGCGTCCTAACTGCTAGGCTGCCGAGGAATTCCCGTTTTGGCACCTTGAAGTTGTCCCACGGCTCACTTCATGGCCTTTTCATATCTCATATTCTTTTCCTCTCTGTTGCATTTCGGACAGTTGCTGTGCCTTTAATGTCATAGATTTTATTTCTTGCAATGTGTAATCTGCGTTTAATCCCATTCAGTGTCTCTTTCATCTCTGACATCCTTTTCATCTCTAGCAGTTCTGTCTGGGCCTCTTAATATCTTCTGGGTCGCTGGTTAACTTTGGGGGCAAAGTTATTTACTGTTACATGGAATAGAACAACAGTAACTTGTCCTTCTTTACTAATTCTAATGTCTGTGTCAGACCTGGGTTGATTTCCACAGATGGATTATTTTCTTCATTATGGGATGTGTTTTCTTGCTTCTTTGCCTACCGGATCATCTTTGACTGGAAGCCACGCATTGTGAACCATACCTTATTGAGTCCTGGGTGTTTTTACATTCTATTAAATCTTCTTGAGCAGTTAAATCTTCTGGGGTGCAGATAAGTTACTTGGAAACAGTGATCCTTTCCAGGGTGGTTTTTATGATTTGCTAAGTGAGTTTATAGCAGACCTCAGTTCAGTTCAGTCACTCAGTCGTGTCTGACTCTTTGCGACCCCATGGACTGCAGCACCCCAGGCCTCCCTGTCTATCACCAACTCCCAGAGTTTACTCAAACTCATGTCCATTGAGTCGGTGATGCCATCCAACCATCTCATCCTCTGTCATCCCTTTCTCCTCTTGTCTTCAATCTTTCCTAGCATCAGGGTCTTTTCAAATGAGTCAGTTCTTCACGTCAGGTGGCCAAAGTATTGGAGCTTCAGCATCAGTCCTTCCAATGAACACCCAGGACTGATCTCCTTTGGGATGGACTGGTTGGATCTCCTTGCAGTCCAAGGGACTCTCAAGAGTCTTCTCCAACACCACAGTTCAAAAGCATCAATTCTTCGGCGCTCAGCTTTCTTTATACAGCAGACCTCAGTCTAGGGTTAACTATTCCTTCCAACACAGGGCACAACCTTACTCAGCATCGCCTGGATTATTATGCATCCTCCCGTCTGTCTGCTGGGACCAGACCGTTTCCGGCCCTTGTGAACGTCAGGCACTGTTCTCTCTCATCCTTCTCGCTGTCTTTCGGCCCCAGCTGTGGTTATTTTCTTCACATGCCTGTGCTGATCTGTGCTCTGCTAAATCCTCCAAGGAGACCCTCTGCGAAGCTCCGGGATTTTTTTTTTTCTGTGCAGCGTTCTCTTCTCTGACCCAGATGATGATGGTCTGGGAGAATAGACGTGGAAAACAAGAAGAGAATGGATTTGTAAAACTGTAAGAAAAAAAACAAACAAAAGGACTCCAGAGCGGCGGTTTAGAAGACGATTGGAGCGTGGAGTGGGCTGCTCAAGAGTGTGGTCCTCGACCAGTGCTGGCCAGTAGGCAGAAGCACAGACATGAGGCTTTTCCTAACACTCCAACAGACATTGAACACTTTCATAACAGCCTGACAAAGCAAATTGGGGCTTGGGTTTCATATGTTTTCATTTCCCCACATTATTATATTTTATGAGAAAATAAGTCTGGCAGATGGAAATGAAAAACAAAACCCCCGAGACTTGGCCCTTGCCCACAGAAAAACTCAGAAAGCAGCAGTGATCTGGAGGTTTTGGACAAAGAGGGAGACGGAGGTGGAGGGGATTTTTTTCCTTAAAGGTGTTCGATGGGGTCCTGGCAGCGGTGACTCACGGCACGTGCTTAGTATGCGCTGGTGCTGTGATGGGCCCTCTGTCATCCCTAACCTTGTCCTCTCCACAATACCTTCTATGAAGGGACCCAGGGGTGTAGGTGACCGGCCAGCCTCTCACTGCTGGGAAGTAGAAGCCGAGGACCCCAGCCTGAGCGCTTTTCCACTTTTCCTGCTCTGATGTTCGTCCCCCTGGGCCGGCGTGAGCCTGTGGAATCCAGGTGGACTGTTCATCGGAACCCAGCCAGTTTGCTTGGTTTCTTTCTGTTGCTTTGTTACTAGCAATGCCTTCTAACAGTTCACCTGTTCTGGGAAAGCAGAAGTAGATTAGGTAGGCCTCTGTGAATGACGCAGCTGTTCCATAGCTGCCCTGGTCACAAGTGGCCTCCGGGGACTTGAAATGTACTTGTTCAAATACTTGAACTGATTTTTTTTTTTTTTTACAAAAGTTTATTCTTAAATGTACAGTAGGTTCCAAGACAACATTTCATTCTAGCTATATGTGGCAACAGCTGTTACGGCAGTGAATCCAGATGTTTATACAGGAATGGAACTAAGGCTCATCATTGCCTCGGCACAAGGAATAGCTTCCTCTTTGCCGGATTTCTTAATTCCACAGGTGGCCGGACGGCCTTTCCCTGAGGCCTTTGCCCTTTGCTTTTAGCTCCTCGAGTTTCTTCTGCTCCTCCTCCTGATTGTGCTGGAATGCCTTATGTTCCTTGTCCACCCTCGAAGCCTGACGTGATGCCTGCCGCTCCTTCCCCAGACCCTGCTTGAGGAGGCTTAAACTCATTTTTTTTTTTTTTGAGCAGACATTTTATTTTATTATGCACTGAAACGCTGTTCTCGTTTGGTCGCCGAGTCGTGTCCGACTGTTTCGCGACCCCATGGACTGTAGCCCGCCGAGCTCCCCTGTCAATGGGATTTCCCAGAACAAGAATACTGGAGTGGGTTGCCGTTTCCTCCTCCTGAACTGAATTTAAGAAAGGATCTGTTTATTTCACTGTGCGGGTCTTCACTGGTGCACGGCTCTTCTCCAGTTACGCCGATCGGGGCTGCTCTCTCGTGATGTGTGGGTTTCTTATTGCAGCGGCTTCTCTTGCTGTAGAGCACGGGCTCCAGGGTGCACAGGCATCAGTGGTGGCGCAGGGGCTTAGCTGCCCTGCGGCACGTGGGATCTTCCCGCATCAGGGATCAAACCCACGTCCCCAGCGTTGGCAGGAGGATTCTTTACTGTTGTCACTCGGGAAGCCCTTGAACTGAATTTTTTATGTTATTTTGAATAATCGAGAATTACACGTCAATGGCCACACATGGGCTGGTAGCCACTGTGGATGGCACAGGTAGAAGTTACCAGCTGGAACAGTACAATAAAAACATATCTGAAGGATTGCTGGTTTTTATGTCTCTCAGCAAGTATCTTCATTGTCGGGAAAACTTTGCATTGTTACTTTTCAGGGAGATATTTTGGAAACAAATTTGCGGTAAGGCCTTAACGCTAAGGGCCAGTTAGTTTTCCAGAATAGATGAGCTGTTTCTATTTCTAGAAATCAGGAAGAATGGTGAGTATTGCAAGTTTAGTTTTATTTGTCACACTAAGTGGCTGACCTCTCTTGTGTTGTCCTCAGCTGCTCTTTCCTTCACTAAACTACACTGACTTTATCCACATTTTTCATCTGAAGATGCCCCTGTAGACGTATATAAAATATTCATTCACTGCATCTATGGGAAGTGGCTTTTTGGAGTGGATTCTTGCTGAGTCTGTACATGTATTAGTCAATATTTTATGAGCTATTGTTGTGATCGGAAAATAAAGAGCGACTTTGGCTACTATATTCCATAGCTCTGGAAAAACTCTTCATTTGGAATATTTTTCGTGTGCATATCACCAGCTGTTTCCCGTTTCAGGGGCTTCCTCTGCTTGAAGCAGGATGATTCTGAAACTAAAGATGTAACCCGACACACCTTCTTCCTTCTCAACAGCTTTGTGTTTGATGCTGATTGTTACAGGAATGGCCCGGGTCCTTAGTTTTTGCTGCACTGGGTCTCACCTGCAGCTCACAGGTTCTTCGTTGCTGCTCGGACCTCCCCTAGTTGCGATGCTCGGTGCTCGGTGGCTACTCTCTAGCTGTAGTGTGCGGGCTTCTTTTTCCGGTGGCTTCTCTAGGGCGGGGCAGGCTCTGGGGCAAGCGGGCTCAGTAGCTGTGGCACACGGGTTTAGTTGCACCGTGACGTGTGAGATCTTAGTTCCCGGACCAGAGATGGAACTCACATGCCCTGCGTTGGCAGGTGGATTCTCAACCCCTGGACCACCAGGGAAGTCCCGGTCCAGGGCTTAGCACTTTTGTTGGACCACGATGAGTCTCTTCAAGTGGAGATGCTGGTTCAGAGACAGGCCCGAGGCGCAGCCCAAGTCAGTGGTTCTCCAAGTGTGGTCCCTGGACCGGCACGGTCAGCAGCACCTGAGAAGTCGTCCAACAGGCGGATCCTCAGGCCCTTCCCGGAACTACTGAGTCAGAATCTCTGCGGAGGAGCCGTAGAAACCTTGTGTGTTAGCACACCTGACAGGTGCCCTGAAGCACGCTAACGTCTGAGGACCGCAGGCTGTTTGCTCGTGTTCACGCCTTGGCCGTTCTGCTTTATCTTCTGGTCTGTGTGAGCTCTGGCACGGCTCTGCTGGCTCCAAATACGTGCCACCATCGGAAGTGTGAGGACTGCGGCTCGTCACCACCACTCAGGGGAGTCACATGGGGAAGAAGTATCATTGGGAAGGTCTAGACGTCCACCGTCTTCCCCTCCCACAGCCTGTTCCAGGGCAAAGGGATAGTATAGTGCGATGGGAAGAGTGTTCACCTGGCACCAGTGAGTTGTGTAGTCGCTCAGTTGTGTCCGACTCTTTGCGACCCCATGGGCTGTAGCCCACCAGGCTCCTCTGGCCATGGAATTTCCCAGGCAAGAATCCTGGAGTGGGTTTCTTGTGAGGCCTGGGTTCAAACCCCAGCTCTTATTCTTGGCCTTGGCCAGACAGCCAAATTTTCTTGACCCCTTTAGCTTTTTGTTTCCTCATCTGCAACATGAAGACTCAGTGAAACTGCATACAGTGCCATAAGTGGAGTTAAACTGCTTAAAGTCTGGGGTCACATTATTGCCGGCTTTAATGAGATGACCCCAGCTAACCTCCAACGCCCACCAGCCTGGAGTTCTCAGCCCTGCTGTGTGGTTCCTGCCTGTCCCGTCTTGGCTGTGGTCTGGCGCCACCTGGTGGTGCTCGGCTGCTCTAGCTTATTTGTCAGTGAGGATGGTTCCGGGTCCTGCACTTGCCTGGAACTTTAAGGACAGCGGCTGTGATTCCAGGAATTTCCCAGTTCATCGGTGTCTGTTTCATTGGCTAGATCTAGAGTGATTCAGCTTGGAGAATACCTTATTTCTGCCTCCCTGCTTTTCAAGATGAGTTTGCTTGCTGTTTTCTGCATGGCCTTACCTTCCTTCAGTGTGCCTAGGGTAGAAGATGGGGGTTGTCACCGGTCAAGTCATATCCCACATGGGTGCCATCACAAGGGATTTTTACAGAATTGTCAAGACAGTTAAAGGGATACAGGGTAGGTAAAATGCCCAGTACATAGAAAGAACTTTAAAAAATGGAAACGCCCTTCCCCATTCCCTAGTAGGGAGAGAGAGACTGGATTCCACATGGCGGTGTGTACTCAGCAAGTGTTAAACTGTGCAGGTGGGCTCATGGTACAATGGAACAAGCGCACACATCAGCGTCAGACAGCCTGGCTTCCAACCTGCCCATTTATTGCCTGGGCAAGCCTCGCTGAGCCTTCCTAATGTAGGAAGTGGAGATGATATTGTTTGACCTGTAAGTACCCTGGTAGCCCAGATGGTAAAGAATCCACCTGCAATGCAGGAGACCTGGGTTCAGTCCCTGGGTCGGGAAGATCCCCTGGAGAAGGAAATGGCTACCCACTCCAGTATTCTTGCCTGGAGAATTCCATAGACAGAGGAACCTGGCAGGCTACAGTCCATGGGTCACAAAGAGCTGGACATAAATGAGCAACTAACACTCACTTTCCATGGTGTCTTTAGGGATTCCCTGGCGGCTCAGTGGTAAAGAATCCGCCTGCCAGTGCAGGAGATGTGGGTTTGATCCCTGGCTTGGGAAGATCCCCTGGAGAAGGAAGTGGCAACCCACTCCAGTAGTCTTTCCTGGGAAATCCCACGGACAGAGGAGCCTGGTGGGCTGCAGTCCATGGGGTCGCAAAGAGTCAGACACACCGGAGCGAGTTGACAACAACACATGGCGTCTTTATGAAAGAGAAGAGGAAGCCCAGACTGCCGGCCGCAGATCCCTGGCTGTCGTGTCCAGTGATCCCCAGTTCCTGCGTCCCCACACGGCTCCGTGATGTCGACACGTGATGGGTCCTGTTTCTGCCTGATTCTTTGGTGAATTCTTTCCTGGCTGAGTGCATCCTGGAGTAAGAGGCAGGGAGTGGTTTGTGAAATGTCTCTGTGAAAGGAACGTGGAAGGTGGGAACAGCAGGGGGCTAATGATGTAATAACATGTGTGGCAGTGTATTCAGACACTTTAAAAACTTTTTTTAGTGTATGAAACTTCTAAATACGGTGCTTGAAACAACAGGAGGCCATCAACAGATGTTAGTTGCTTTCTCTCACTTTGACAAAATGCAAACTAACTATGGGTGTGGAAGTCAGTTTCTAAACTCGGGGTTGGGGGGCAGTGGATCTTTTAAAACTTTCGTGAAAACTAGAGTTTGAGTCCTTCAAAGCAGAGGAAGGCCCCACCTTCTTGGGTCTGTGGGGGAAGTCCTTGTTTCTTTATATACTTTTGGTAATAAAGGAAATAGAGAGGCAGCCTTTGCCTGCTGCCCCTGCCTCTGCCGTCTGGACATGGGACTCCTCAGCTCTGGGACCTGGCAGGGAGAGGATTTGTCTGGCCAGTTGGGCACCTTTTAGAATGATCATCAAACTGACACCTGCTCATTATTAAGTTTGGGGAGGTTTAGGAGAGTATAAAGAAGCAAACCACTAGTGACCTCCTGCCTCACCCTCCACAGTCATTCAGATACCATGTGTGTCTACCGAGAGACACTGTCATTCTTGGACAGCTTTCCTTCCCAGCCTTTTTTCTTTACATTTCTTCACTACGTAATTGAATCTTCCTTTTTTTTTTTAACTTTTCACATTATTACATGAGTTTTATTTGAAAATTAAGAAGACAGTACTGTTTCTCAGATTATGAATACATGATTCTAGAAAAATGTAAAATGTGTGAAGCAGAAGGTGAAATTTCTCATACCATCTTCTACTGTATTTAATAATAGAAAGATTTTGTAACTATTGAAAAGTATAAAGTGCTGAGTGAAATTTCCTTTGAATAAGCCTGTCAGTGCTATATAACATTAGATAAGGTTTTGAAAGAAAAATAGAAAATAGAAAGTGACATTTTCCTGTCGTACTGTCAACCAGTGCTAAAAACTATCCGTTTTAGTATGCAGTCTTCCTTTTTTTTTTAACATCAATGGTGTGTGTGTGGGTATAGGTTACCAAAATGGAATTGTGCTGTAAATGCACGGGCAGGTATCTAGCTTGAGTTTTTCCCTTACTAACATAATTTGAGTATTCACCTCTAGTAAAGCATTTTCTCATACCACTGAAACACTTATTTGAAGGGTATTTTAAATGGCTACATGTTACATTGAAATGTACTCTGCTTTATGTGATCATTTCCTCTAAGGCTGCCAGTTTGGATCCAAGTAAACATTTATTCATATTTCTGATTCATTCCCTAAGCTCAGTCCCAGACAGCCCCACTGAGTCAGAGATAAATAATTCAAGAGTTTCCTCTCCAGGGTGAGCTTATCATTTTACCAGTCTTCTCTGTAGCTTACGGAAATATGCAGTGACGGCCATCACAAACAAATGTGATTGTTTTAAAAAATCTTTGTTATCATATGTGAAAAAGCTTTCATTTATCTTTCTTAGAATGCTACGGGGTTTGAGTTTGGCGTGTGTGATCCTTTTCCTCTGTGATTTTTGGAAGAGAGGTGATCTGCCCTCTATTAAATCAAAAAGCTAATTCCTGCCGAGATTCCTTAGAACGTCCCGGATCCCATTCCAAGAGAAGAGCTGGGTGTTCGCCACACCTTGGCTCAGAAGCTTTCTCCCTCTCTGGGAAGTCCTGTGCGTTTCCAGGCAACCTCCTGGCTCCCTCTAGTGGCGTCCTTAGCAGCTGCAGCCTCTCTTCCTTGGCTGTCGTCCGCACCGGTTCGTCCTGGTCGGGACATCCCAGAGCAGAGCAAGGGCGCGTTGCAGACTCGCAGCCAGATGGTGTGTGTGGCAGGGGACTGTTCTCCTGAATGTCTGGGCAGCTCCTCTCAGCGGTGGGCTCTTTGTGTGCTTGTTGCCTTGGCTGTAGGGAAGCAGTACATTAGTGCTCACCCTGAGCCTGGACAGAGCACAAGATGGAAAAGATACTCTTGTTAGCTCTCACTTTCCTTTCTGAAACTCTGAGTCCTCCGGAATCTTTTTATGGAGGGGGAGAATAGTAAGTCAGTAGCATTATTAAATTACACTTCTAGGGATGTCAGAGGGCTCTGTTACAGGGACCCTGAAATCATTGAGCTGTGGGTACTTGTTCTTTTTACTCTAGTTTCGTTGGGAAGACCTTCCCTGGTGGCTCAGATGGTAAAGTGTCTGTCTACAGTGCGAGAGACCCGGGTTCAATCCCTGGGTTGGGAAGATCCCCTGGAGAAGGAAATGGCCATCCACTCCAGTCTATTGCCTGGAAAATCCCATGGACAGAGGAGCCTGGAAGGCTACAGTCCATGGGGTCGCAAAGAGTCGGACACGACTGAGCGACTTCACTTAGTTGGGAAGTGCTTGTGAAGGTTCTATAATGAGAACCTCCTAGAACAACTCTGAGGGGAGGACAGAAGGAAAGTTTGGAGAGCTAAGGACTTCTAACATACGCTCCATTGCCCTTCACACTCTCTCAGTCCATTAAAGTTTGTTGTTCAGGCAATAAAAGTGATATATGCAGTGATTGCAGGGGGGGAGAAAACTAATAAAAATCACCATTGCCTTTACTCAGAGGTGACGGTTGACATTCGGTTTACATATATGTATGAGCATACATTTATTTTTGCGTGTTTATCCCTATCTAGGTATACAAACACACACATACTTGTCTTTTTCTAAGGATTATTGATGTTCTTTATGCGTTTTAGATACTAATGCTGCGTTGTAGCCATCTTCTCATCCCTGACTTGCTTCCCTTCTCTTCAATTTATTGCCCTCGGTTAGATTATTACCACAGAACTGGAAAAGGTCAGTTTTCATTCCAATCCCAAAGAAAGCCAATGCCAAAGAATACTCAAACTACCGCACAATTGCACTCATCTCACACGCTAGTAAAGTAATGCTCAAAATTCTCCAAGCCAGGCTTCAGCAATACGTGAACCGTGAACTTCCAGATGTTCAAGCTGGTTTTAGAAAAGGCAGAGGAACCAGAGATCAAATTGCCAACATCCGTTGGATCATGGAAAAAGCAAGGGAGTTCCAGAAAAACATCTATTTCTGCTTTATTGATTATGCCAAAGCCTTTGACTGTGTGGATCACAACAAACCGTGGACAATTCTGAAAGAGATGGGAATACCAGACCACCTGACCTGCCTCTTGAGAAACCTGTATGCAGGTCAGGAAGCAACAGTTAGAGCTGGACATGGAACAACAGACTGGTTCCAAATAGGAAAAGGAGTATGTCAAGGCTGTATATTGTCACCCTGCTTATTTAACTTCTATGCAGAGAACATCATGAGAAACGCTGGGCTGGAAGAAGCACAGGCTGGAATCAAGATTGCCAGGAGATATCAATAACCTCAGATATGCAGATGACACCACCCTTATGGCAGAAAGTGAAGAAGAACTAAAGAGCCTCTTGATGAAAGTGAAAGAGGAGAGTGAAAAAGTTGGCTTAAAGTTCAACATTCAGAAAACTAAGATCATAGCATCCAGTCCCATCACTTCATGGCAAATAGATGGGGAAACAGTGGACACATTGACTGACTATCTTTCTGGACTCCAAAATCACTGCAGATGGTGACTGCAGCCATGAAATTAAAAGATGCTTGCTCCTTGGAAGGAAAGTTATGATCAACTTAGACAGCATATTAAAAAGCAGAGACATTACTTTGCCAACAAAGGTCCGTCTAGTCAAGGCTATGGTTTTTCCAGTGGTCATGTATGGCTGTGGGAGTTGGACTATAAAGAAAACAGAACCCTGAAGAATTGATGCTTTTGAACTGTGGTGTTGAAGACTCTTGAGAGTCCCTTGGACTGCAAGGAGGTCCAACCAGTCCATCCTGAAGGAGATCAGTCCTGGGTGTTCATTGGAAGGACTGATGTTGAAGCTGAAACTCCAATACTTTGGCCACTTAGAGCTGACTCATTTGAAAAGACCCTGATGCTGGGAAAGATTGAGGGCCAGAGGAGAAGGGGACGACAGAGGATGAGATGGTTGGATGTATCACCGACTCAATGGACATGGGTTTGGGTGGACTCTGGGAGTTGGTGTTGGACAGGGAGGCCTGGTGTGCTGCAGTCCATGGGGTTGAAAAAAGTCGAACACGACTGAGCGACTGAACTGAACTGAACTGAGATGATTACCAAGCCCGCTTAGCCCAAGGCTGAGTTAAAATTGCAGTTATATCCTGAGGGAATGTAGCACACGCTCCGAGCATTAAACTGTTCTACAGGAACCAATCAGAGGGTTTGGGCGACAGTGAGATAACAGTGAATCTGGCAGCAGCTAACAGCACACAAAGGGTCTGATGAGGCCAGGAGAGGCTCAGGGCCTTCCTGAGGAGCTTACTATGAAAGTGAAAGTCGTTCAGTTGTGTCCGACTCTCTGTGACCCCATGGAGTATACAGTCCATGGGATTCTCCAGGCCAGGATACTGGAGTGGAGTAGCCGTTCCCTTCTCCAGGGGATCTTCCCAACCCAGGGATCAAACCCAGGTCTCCCACATTGCAGGTGGATTCTTTACCAGCTGAGCCAGCAGAGAAGCCCAAGAACATTGGAGTGGGTAGCCTATCCCTTCTTCAGGGGATCTTCCCAAGCCAGGAATCGAACCGAGGTCTCCTGCATTGCAGGCAGATTCTTTACCAACTGAGCTACTAGGGAAGCCCATTACTAGTGGAAGGTCACTGGATGGAAATCCTTACCTTGCCAAAGTCAAAGACAGTCGCCTGTATTTTCTAACACAGTAGCTTTTGTGTTTCACAGAAAGTCTGAGGTCTTTAGTGTGTCTGGAGGTTTGCTTTTGTAGTTGGATTTATTTCCCCTTTTGTGGTGTGTCCCCTGCGTTGATGCTTTCAGAGTCCTCTCTGAGCTCATTAGCACCGTCCTCATTAGCACCGTCTCCCCAGTTACCTTCTACTGTTTGCCTGCTCTGGGGTGTCACAGGCGAGGACACCCATTGTGTACGGGGGGGATCTCTGTGTGTCTTGAGCACTGTTAGTGTTTTTGACATTGGTGATTTTGCTTTCAGGTGAACTAGGCCTAAGGGCCTTGATTCACTAGTGTTTGGAAATTATTCAGTTTCTGAAGCTTCCATGGAGTCTGTCGGGTATGTTCTGTGCGTGGCCCTGGAAATATTCTTAGACCTGGGGTTGCTGCTTCAAGGTCCCCCGCCAAGATGTTCCCACTTACCTTGAACAGGTGGTTTTTTTTTTTTTTTTTTCAAAAGGGCTCTAAGGAGTTGATAAATAGTACACTTCTTGTCAGCATCCTAGCTCTTTGGAAACTAAAGTTACATCTGAGCAGTCAGGGTGTCTTGAATTTTTCCCACTCCCGCCCACCCCATTGAGATCAAGAGAAAACAGGAACATTCGTCATCTCTTCAGCGTGTGTTTTCTGTCGTTCAGATGAGAAAAGACGTGAAAGTAAGCAAAATAAGAGCTGACCAGTTTATAGGACTGTCCTGACCGGTTGTCTCCAGCATGGCCTGGAGAACGTCTCAGAGGTGCGGGTCCCCAGTCCTGTGGGCAACGGCAGCGTCACAGGAGACCGTCACCTGCTCCCCCCACATGCGGGTGCCGCTGCCGTCTTCTCACCCAGAGTCTCAGCGGCTTCTTTCTCAGCAGAGAGGAGGTGGCAGGAGTAGGAACAGGAGGATTCCCCAGTCAGCCTGCCAGGCGGCACCCGTATCAGAGGCCCTGTCTTCTGGCCCGAGTCTGCCTGTTACCAAGGGCCACGTCACCTTCCAGAAACCAGAAACTGTTGCTAATAGTTGGCATTGTTCTCCGCTTGGTTATTTCTGCTTTATAAGATCTCGCCCTTCTTGCCTCCTTTTCCAGCGCCTGTGAACATTTTCTTCTCACCCTGCCTTTGTGCTTTCTCCGTAGGCCGGAAGCTGAGAGGAAAAGCCTTCTATTTCGTCAACGGCAAAGTGTTCTGCGAGGAAGACTTCCTGGTGAGTTTGTCACCCAAGCAGGCCTGGCAGAAGGCGGTTTAACTCTGTGGCGCCCCCAGCGCCCTCTGGAGGCCGCGTCGCTGGGAAAAGGGCTCCAGTCGTTTCTTTTGCAGCAGCAGGCGAGTGGCCCACGTTTCCAGGCAAATGACAAGCCTGTGCTTTTCAGGGACTTCACGGTCACTCAGCCTGACTTCCTGTGCCTTGCCCATCTCACCCAGCTCTTTTTTTTTTTTTTTAATTTTATTTATTTATGGCTGCACTGGGTCTTCCCTGCTGCTCATTGCGCTGGCTTCTCTTGTTGAGGAGCGCAGGCTCTCGGAATGCGGGCTTCAGTAGTTGTGGCCCCCAGGCTTAGCTGCCCCGCAGCGTGTGGGGTCTTCCTGGATCAGGGATGGAATCCGCACCTCCTACATGGGCAAGGAGGCTCCTTACCATCAAGCCCCCTGGGAAGCCCTGCACCCAGCTCTCTCTGTGGGATCCACGCCCCCCTTATGTCTCATTCTGCCTCTCCCACTCGCTGAAAAGTCCATCCATGTCCTAGAGAGTCCCAGAGCTGAACTCCAGCCCTGTGGGCACCTCTGAGGCCAGCTGCTCACGGTCTCCCTGCCCACCGGGCAGGCCCAGGGTTGGCCCCCCAGCCCTCCCACTCCCTTGAGAGTCACTTGAAGCCAAAAAACCGCCTTGCCTGGGACCTTGTCTCTGAGACCAGGGCCCTAGGTTCCTCCTGCACCCCGCCTCCTTCCTCTCCCTCCTAGGGCGCGGCCAGGCACTGGTGCCACCGTGTCGCCCTCGGGCCCCTGTGGCCCCGCCGCCTGCACCCTGCTGCGCGGCCTCGTCGCCCAGGCTGGGCGCCAGGGTTCGGCTCATGCGCGGAGGCTCCCTGCGCTCCGGGCAGCCTCCCTTGCAGCCTTTCGTCTTACTCACTGTGGGGCTTGTGGTTCTCTGCAGCCCATGTCCCACCCTGTGTGCTGGAGCCGGCGCTGTGTCCGCTGCCTGGAATGCCTTCCCTCTTTGTTTGCCCAGATCCTCTGACAGCCTGCATGTTCCCTGGCCTCAAAGTGGGTCTCCTCCTCTGTACTGCTGCCCTTGCGGTTAGCACACGGCCTATCCATTTACAAGTCTCCCCTGACTTGACTGAAAGTTCCTAGGGAGGGAGGAACACGGTGTTTCACCTTCTCATCTTTAGACCCTAACACAGCGCCAGGCAAGGAGCCATGCCCGGTCAGTAGGATGACCGGCTTCTTCATGGACGTGTGGGTTGACTCATGATGACTCATGTTTGCCAGTAACGGGCAGGCAAACCCAAGGAAACTGATTCCTGCATGCCCTCGGGGGTGGGGGGGGGGTCGTTTCCTCCCATGTGTTCACTTTAGTCGCTGGTGCTATGTATGTGATAGTCAGATGGTGGTGCCATACCAGAGTTGACTGTCTCCCAGCTTCAAATCTGCTGGGCTGAGTGCCTGTCCTGCTCCTAGAGTCCCATGGGCTCTGGGTGGGTCGTCTGCCCATGCCTGGACAAAGTGATGGGTGCTGGAGGCATGCAAGGCTCTGATTGACCAGGTCCTCGCCTCGGAACCTAGCGTGGGGGGCCAGCCCCACAGAAACCATGGGACTACCGGGTGGCAGAACAAGGCTGGATCTCAAGCAGAAATAAAGACCTTCTCTGGTCCGGGAGGATCCCACATGCCACAGGGCAGATCAGCCTGTGCACCACAGCCAAGCCAGTGCTCTGGGGCCTGGGAGCTACAACTGCTAAGCCCGTGCGCCTAGAGCCCATGCTTCACAGCAAGAGAAGTCACCACAATGAGAAGCCCATGCAATGCAACTAGAGAGGAGCCCCCGCTTGCTGCAGTGAGAGAAAGCCCACACGCGGAAAGGAAGACCCAGCACAGCCAAAAATAGAAATAAATAAAGTTAAAAAATAAAGAACTGTTACCCCTAGAATCAGGAAGTGCTGGGCAGCAAACGCCTGCACTATGTGGTGTCAGGCTCCAGAAAATTTCCCTTTTCTTTTCCACCTTCATTTCTATTACCTGTCCCTTGTTAAATTGTATTTGCAATATCTAAGCTTCTAGTATCCTCCAGTGTGTAGTATTTAGTCTGTTTTTTGAGGTGAGTTCCTCATTTCTTTCCAGATTCCAGCTCTGTGTGTGTGTGTATATGTGTTTTGGTAAGATAAGGTAAATCATATTTATCCAGTTTCTTTGAAGCTGATTGTAAAAGGCATTGGCTTTTTAAAAAAATTATTTATTTTTAATTGATGGATAATTGCTTTACAATATTGGTTTGATTTCTGCCATATGTCGACATGAATTATTTATAGGTGTACATATGTCCCCTCTCTCTTGAACCTCCCTCCCACCTCCCACCCTTTCCCACCCCTCTAAGTTGTTACAGAACCCCAGTTTGAGTTCCCTGAGTCATACAGCAAATTTCCATTGGCTATCTATTTTACCTGTGGTAGTACATATGCTTCCATCAAGGCGCTGGCTTTTTAACCAGACCCAGACATGAATTTGAATCCCATCCTCACCCCCAATAGGCTGTGTGACCGTGAGAAAGTAACTTTACCTCTCTGAGCTTTGCTTTGTCTCCATTTGAGAAACAGTGTAATATATACCTTGCAGAATTGTTTTGCAAATTTAGGGCAAACTTGAGCATGCATCAGAATTCCCTGGAGGGCTTGCAAAAACCCAGATTGCCACTGCCCCTCATCCCCTGCCCCTAGTTTCCAATTGTCCAATTCAGTAGGTTAGGGATGGCGCCTAAGAATTTGCACTCTGACAAGTTCTCAGGTGATGCCAGGGAATGAGTCTTGAGGACTGCTGGGTTAGAGGCTGCTAGCTCTCTGCACAGCCTCTTATGCAGAGTCTGGCCGGTCATGGATGCCTGGGTGCAGCTGTTGAGAGATGAGCGGTATCAGCGTTTGTAATGGCTCTTGTGGCGGAGGGTATTCTGTAATTCACCACACTGTTGTCCACAGAGACATGAGAGATTCCTGTATAGAGTGACACGTCTCTCTAAGACGTTCTTTGTGATCCTCGAGGCTGGCGGGGAAGTAGCTAGATCCCCCTGCCCCGCCTGGGCTGAACTTCCTTTTCTCTTCTCTCTGCAGTACTCTGGTTTCCAGCAGTCCGCTGACAGGTGCTTTCTCTGTGGACATCTGATCATGGACATGGTGAGTAGGGTCAGGCGAACAAGGTAATATTGATTACGTGGTGGGCGGGGGAGGCATTGGCAGAAAGAAATAAATTAATTATTGGAAGCAGTGTTTCCTACCTTGCTTTGTGATCACAGCTGGGTTTCTCTGCATCTATTCACGGCTCTGCTGGGTCTCCGTCTCTGTGCGGGCTTCTCTCTGGCTGCGGCAAGTGGGGCCTCTGTCTGGCTGCGGTGAGTGGCCTTCTCACCACAGTGGCTTCTTTTGTTTCAGAGCAGGGTTCTGGGTACACGGCCTTCAATAGCTGCGGCTCCTGGGCTTAGGTGTCCCGTAACACGTGGAGTCTTCCCCAGACCAGGGATCGAACCCGTGTCCCCTGCACTGGGAGGCGGGTCTTACCTATTGGACCACCAGGGAAGTCCCTATGGCTGGGTTTATTTGAAGAAGACCCCATGCAGCTTGCTTGCTGTGGTAGCCCCGCATTTGGCTTTTACTGGAATTAGCATCCTTCACCATGCATTCCATACAGGGTCATTTCTGAAGGTGCTCTCCTCCTCTGGGCTGTTCATGTCATGCTGGCCTCTCTCTGATTTTCTCTGATCTTTGCGGCATCCCAGGTGAGATGTCAAACGGATAGTGTTTTCATGGAGAAATCTTAGCTGCTTTGGAATCGGCTACAGAAAGTGAGATAAACAGTTGCTTTTCCCCCATGTTCTTCCCAGCTTAATCATTTCCTAAGACGAGGGTTGGGGCCCCATCGTTAGTTCTGAGATAGCAGAACAGGGAGCGGGTTTTATCCACTCCATTCCTTGCTCAGCCATGGCTCTCTGAGCTTGTCCTTAGTGGGGACAGGTCTTCCTTCCTGGCCTCCTCAGGTTGTGAGGTTTATGAATACAGGGTTCTTATTGTGTCTAGGGATCAAATTGTCCAGCACTGGACATCGGCCCTGTCAGATTTCTTTCATATGTTGGTCAGAGAGAATCATTATATCCCATTCTTTTCATTGCAAGAGTTAAATCCCTCTCTAAGCTGAGCCATTAATTCTATTCTGGCAAAGGGAATTGCTAGTTGTATTTTTTTTCTTAAGCTGAGCGCCGAAGAATTGATGCTTTTGAACTGTGGTGTTGGAGAAGACTCTTGAGAGTCCCTTGGACTGCAAGGAGATCCAACCAGTCCATTCTAAAGAACAGTCCTGGGTGTTCATTGGAAGGACTGATGCTAAAGCTAAAACTCCAATACTTTGGCCACCTAATGCGAAGAGTTGACTCATTGGAAAAGACTCTGATGCTGGGAGGGATTGGGGGCAGGAGGAGAAGGGGACGACAGAGGATGAGATGGCTGGATGGCATCACCAACTCGATGGATGTGAGTTTGGGTGAACTCAGGGAGTTGGTGATGGATAGGGAGGCCTGGCGTGCTCTTATTCATGGGGGTGCAAAGAGTCGGACACGACTGAGCGACTGAACTGAACTGAACTGAACCATTTTTTTATTGAGAAACAACCCAGAGGGCGCACGTCTTATGTGCACAGCTGAATGAATGTGTGTGTGTCTGTGTGCTTATTCGCTCATTTGTGTCTTTGCAACCCCGTGGACTGTAGCCCACCAGGCTCCTCTGTCCACGGGCTTTCCCAGGCAAGAATACTGGAGTCGGGTGCCGTTTCTCTCTCCAGGGGATCTTCCCCACCCAGGGATCTAATAACCCCCGTCTCCTGCATCTTCTGCACTGTCAGGCCGGTTCTTTACCACTATACCTATGTGTCAACACCACACAGGTCAAGATCTAGAACATTCCCCATGTCCAGAAAGATCCTCTCCCATGAAGACACCCACCGTTCTGACCCCTGTGGCCCCAGACTCGTTTCACTGGTCCTGGAACTCCATACTGTGGAATCTTACAGTATAGACTCCTTTGATCTGCCTTTTCTCACTTAGAAAATGTTTTGGGGATTCATCCATGTTGTTTTGCGTGTTGTAAGGTCATTTCTTCTCATCGCTAAGTAGAATTTCACTGTGTGGATAGAGCACCGTTTATATATCTATTCTCCTGCAGATGGAGATGTGGGTGTTTCCAGTTCGGGGCCATTTATGCCTGAGCTGCCATGAACACTCGTAGGCATGTCTCTGATGGACATAAGCTGGTTTTATGCTGACATGTAGAAAACAGAACCAGAGCGGAGGAGACCCCGCTGCACTCTGGGCTCTGACGCAGCACAGCACAGCGTGGCCCCGTGAGCAGTGTCCTCGTAAGCGGCTGAGGCCTCCCTGGGAACACGGCCCTCCAGCCACCCCCCTGGAGGAGGCAGGTGGAGCCTGCCCCACTCCCACCTTCCCCAGATCCCTGCCCGACTCCACAGGGCTCCTTTTCTCTAGCAGATTTTGCCCTTGATTTTAGAGCCCTTCCAACAAACCTACTATACATGAGGCCAACGGTGTCCAAACTTATGAACGTGCCTGTACCCTGTTCTTATCTGTCAATACACCAAGCATTCTCTGGGTCTCAGGGTGTTTCATTTACCTATTGCTGTGTGTGTGCTGTGTTGTTAAGTTATGTCTGACTCTCTGCCACCCCGTGGGCTGTAGGCCGCCGGGTTCCTCTGTCCATGGGATTTTCCAAGCTAGGATGCTGGAGTGGGTTGCCATTTCCAACTGCAGGGGATCTTCCCACCCAGGGGATCGAACCCACATCCCCTGCATTGGCAGGTAGATTCTTTACCACCGAGCCACCTGGGAAGCCCTTAGCTATTGCTACGTGATCATTATTGATTATGATTCCATGGGTGAGGAATTAGGTCAAAGCTCAACAGGGCAGTTCTTCTGCTCCATGTGGCAATGAATGGGGTCACTTACTCAGCTGTGTTCAGCTGGTACACAAGGTGACCTCTCACCCTCCAGGCTTCTCTCCCTGTGGCCACTAATCTTACCCAATAGTCTAGCCTGGACTTCCTTTCAACAAGAGAGAGGAAGTGGAAGCTACCAGTTTTTTTTCATCATTGACTTAAAAAAATCTCAGAATATCATTTCTTTCTCATTCATTTTTTTTTTCTTTTTTTGGCTATGCTGAGGGACACATGGGATCTTAGTTCCTTGACCAGGGATCAAACTCGTGCCCCCGGAATTGATAGCTTGGAGTCTTAACCACTGAACTGCCAGGGAAGTCCGCCTTCCTCATTCTGTTGATCAAAGAAAGTCACAAAGCCACTGCCGGCTGAAAGACAGAAGGAGCAGCCTGTGCATACAGGAAGGGAAGGGACTGAGTTTGGAGACCTTCTCTACCTCGTGGGATAAAGCCAAGTCACCCCTGGATTCTTACAGGTCTGCTCTCAGACCTGAAAACTTCCAGCCAATGTCTGTCTGATAGTGACACTTAGTTTTGACAATAGAACTCATAACTGCCACTAAGAATCACAACAATATAGAGAAAGATTCCTTCAGTTACACTTCAGTTGTCCAGCTCGTGATGTAAATTGTCTGTCTCTGCTTTATCTTTGTTCATTGAGGGAAATACTCTGGGCTTGGAGGTTGGAAATGGGCATTTTCCACCTGAAAAAAAAAAATTATTATAGCTGGTCAGAATGCAGCAAAGTGGCATCATTACCCTACCGTACTTCCGGCACTGCTGCTGCTGCTGCTGCTAAGTCGCTTCAGTCATGTCTGACTCTGTGCGACCCCACAGACGGCAGCCCACCAGGCTCCCCCGTCCCTGGGATTCTCCAGGCAAGAGCACTGGAGTGGGTTGCCATTTCCTTCTCCAATGCATGAAAGTGAAAAGTGAAAGTGAAGTTGCTCAGTCGTGTCCGACTCTTAGCGACCCCATGGACTGCAGCCTACCAGGCTTCTCCATCCATGGGATTTTCCAGGCAAGAGTATTGGAGTGGGGTGCCGTTGCCTTCTGGCACAGTGTGGGTTAAATTAATTTAAGGGTCTGTTTCTGCCACAACAGCGTTAGTCTGGGACAAAATGCGTTCCAAGGTCCAGATTGCCAAGGAGTCTTTGAAGCCTGGCCGCTTGTTCTTCCTACTTTGGCAGTTGAAGGAGCCTGGGAGGTTAATGAAATCCCAGAGGGAATGAGGAAGCTTGAAAGCTGAGCTTTTCGAGGAGAGCTGGACTAGCACCGTGTCCTCCTGGTGCCCCCTGGACTGCAAGCTGCGAGGCCTGGCATTGGCCTCTGCAGCCAGCGTCGGGCGCTGGAAGGAGCCAGGACACAGCACAGCTTTCCCACGGAACTCATGACCCTCTGCCGAGGTTCTGTTTAGTTCCAAGTCCCCTTCTTCTGCCTGGTGGGAGGCTTTCTGTGTGATCCTACTCGGGGCTGCGCATGACTACTTTGTAGGTTCCTCGCCAGCTGGCATTTTGGTTCCGGCTCGCGGGCGCTGATTCCACGGTTGTGTTGGAGTGTCATGGTGCAGGTAATCCCAGAGACGAATCTGCTGCTGAATTATTGGAGGTGCTTGGAGCTGCAAATCACAGAAACTCAGCTCAAGTTTGAAAAGCTGGTGGTTACCAAACTTTCACCTGTGTCAGAACCACTGTATTAAAACACCCATTGCTGGGGCAGGGCCCAAGAAAGTGCATTTTAATTAAGTTCTCAAAAGATGCTGATGTTGCAGGTCCAGAGGCAAAACTTTGAGAACCACTGAACTTAATAGGAAAAATGTTTTATCTCATGTAAGAGGCTGGGGGAGCGGGTGGGTAGGCAGTTCGGTGGAGAGTTAATTTGGTGACTCACCTCCATCACTGAGGATGTTCATTTCTCTCCCACCTTCCGCGTCTAGGCTCTGTCCTGGTTTCAGGATGGACTCTAACAGTTCCAGGTATGAACCACATCCAGATCAAATGATGCTTAGAGGAAGAAGGTGCCTGGGGCTTTCTCCTGGCTGTGTTTAAAAGCAGCAGTAACAGAGGCTTTACTTATACTTAGTCTTCTCTGGTGGTTCAGATGGTAAAGCGTCTGCCTGCAATGCGGGGGACCTGGGTTTGATCCCTGGGTCAGGAAGATCCCCTGGAGAAGGAAATGGCAACCCACTCCAGTATTCTTGCCTGGAGAATCCCATGGACAGAGGAGCCTAGTAGGCTACAGTCCATGGGGTCGCAAAGAGTCGGACACGACTTCACTTTCACTTTACTTACATTTGGATTTGAGATAAGAGTCACGGCTTCTGGATTATAATGGCTGCAGAGACTAAGCTGCTTAGAAGGGGCACCCGGGAGGGAGAAGTTAAGAGGTTTTTTTCTGAGCTCTGCTGTTTCCTTATGGAGTTAACTTTCGAGTTTCCGTGTATTTGCTGCTTTCCAAATCTGGGGTGGGTCTTTTCATGGCCTTGCTTTGCATCATTTCGTACAGAGAATCATGATTTTTGAGCCTTGCTTTGCATCATTTCGTACAGAGAATCATGATTTTTGATAGAGAACCCTCCCTCCTGGAGATTTATAAGTGCTGGAGAAGGATCCTGTTTGGTTTTTTCCTGTTTATGCCTGTAACTCGGTTAGCCTTTCCTGCCTCATCATCATTTTTTTTTTTTTTAAGAATTGTTTTGATGTGGACCATTTTTAAGTCTTTATGAAATTTGTTGCAATATGGCTTCCATTTTATGTTTTGTGTTTTGGTTTTCTGGCCTGAAGGCATGTGGGATCCTAGCTCCCCAGCCAGGGATTGAACCCACACCCCTTGCATTGGAAAGTGAAGTCTTAACCACTGGACTGCCAGGGAAGTCTGTCATTATCTTTTGATTCGGTCCAAGTGAAACTGGGATGAGAGTGTTGTTCAGCTGCTAAGTCGTATCCTACTCTTTTCAACCCCATGGACTGCAGTACACCAGCCTTCTCTGTCCTCGTCTGTCTCCTGGTGTTTGCTTAAATTTATGTCCATTGAATCGGGGATGCTATCTAACCATCTCATCCTTTGCCACCACCTTCTTCTTTTGCCTTCAATCTTTCCCAGCATCAGGGTCTTTTCCAGTGAGTCAGTTCTTCCCATCAGGTGGCCAAAGTATTGGAGCTTCGGCTTCAGCATCAGTCCTTCTAATGAGTATTCAGGGTTGATTTCCTTTAGGATGGACTGGTTTGAGGGTGACAGTTTCCCATATGGTCCCTTGGTCTGATGTGTCTCTCCCTTCCTTCCCTATCATCCCTGCTGAGTCCTGGCCTCTTGCTTTTGCACCCCCAGATCCTGCAGGCCCTGGGGAAGTCCTACCACCCCGGCTGCTTCCGCTGTGTCATCTGTAATGAGTGTTTGGACGGGGTGCCCTTCACCGTGGACTCAGAGAATAAGATCTACTGTGTCCGGGATTACCACAAGTAAGGAGGGACGGGGTGGGAAGAGCCGCTCGTGCCAGCCACGCTGGCTGCAGCCCTGCAGAGTGGAGGGTGGGGAACCCGAGGAGGCGTGTCTGCAGGCTGTTTGCACCGCTGTCCACAGTGCAGCCAGCGTGCAGTGGTTTGGAGGGGTGCAGACCGGGTCTCTGGATCAGTGGATGCCGATGCGGACAGGAACTGGCTAAAGAGTTATGTTTATAGGGAAAACAGGACCAAAAAAACCTATAATCGGATTCCTGGCTAGGCCGCTAGAGGAGTCTGCCAAGCTCTGTGGCTCCAGCCTTACCAGACTTCAACAGGCACTGATTCAGGGCTGGCCTCCACAGCCCCAGTTTGCCTGAGGCTTCACCAGGCACCGTGAGGGGGCTAAACAGACAGGTCAGTCTCCACCCCCAGTGGAGTGAGGGGGCCACGTGCGCTTGTTACCACTGGGGAACAAGCCCAAAGCAATAGTCCCAAGAGTGTGCCAGGCCCGTCTTCATAAAGGGGTTCATGTGACGGGTGACGGGCGGGAGGTGGGGAGAGCCAACTGCCCTCTGCTTCTCCTCACAGGGTATTGGCCCCCAAGTGTGCAGCCTGCGGCCTTCCCATCCTTCCTCCTGAGGTAAGATGCTTTCTCAGCTCTGCTCCTGGCGTTTTCCAAGGCATGTCTCCCTGGGTCATTTACAAGATCTGTGTCTCGTTTTTATGCTATGCTGTGCTCCGTCGCTTCAGTCGTGTCCAACTCTTTGGAACCCCGTGGGCTGTATCCCGCCAGGCTCCTCTGCCCGTGGGGATTCTCCAGGCCAGAATACTGGATTGGGTTGCCATGCCCTTCCCCAGGGGATCTTTCCAACCCAGGGATCGAACCCATATCTTCTGCATTGCAGGCAGGTTCTTTACTGTTTGAGCCACCAGGGAAGCTGGCGTGGGTCCACCAAGAATGCTGGAGCGGGTAGCCTATCTCTTCTCCATGGGAACTTCCTGACCCAGGAATTGAGCCAGGGTCTCCTGCATTGCAGGTGGTTTCTTTATCAGCTGAGCTACCTGGGAAGCCCTGTTCTTATACCTGTTTAAAAATTCTTCTAAAATCTCAGCTCTGAGACACTGGTGTCCACACCAAGAAGCCTCTTTCTCATTAGCTGCCTTCCCAAGCCTGGTGCCCTTCTTATACCCTACCTGTCCCTATAATTGGGTCAATTGCTTTAAAAAAATTTTATCCTTTTTTTTTGCCGTACCACACAGCATGTGAGGTCTTCGTTCCCCAACCAGGGATCAAACCCATGTCCCCTGCAGTGGACGTGTGGGGAAGTCCCTGCAAAGTATTCTTTGACTCGATACTAGCTCCCAGGTTAGACGATGAGAGATGAACAAAACCACATAGGTGGTCTTTTCACTGCTGACTCCAGCATTCCAGATGGTAGACCTACATCCCTCTCGCTTCCCCTCATCCCCTAATTGTGTCCTTTTTCCTGCCGCCGTTAGTATCCACGGCTGATTCCTGCTCTTCTCCTAAGGCCCCTGTCTTGCTGCCCCGGGCCCTCCCCCAGCCCCTGGCAGCAGAGCCTGATGGCCCCAGCTAGCCTCAGGCTCTTGCTCTCTTTCGGTCTAGGGTTCAGATGAGACCATCCGCGTCGTGTCCATGGACAGAGACTACCACGTGGAGTGTTACCACTGTGAGGTAGGCAGCCCCTTCCTGCCCTAGAAGGCCCTCAGAACGTGTCGTAGAAGTCTGAGAAGGAAGCATCCTGGGTTGACGGGGGCAAGATGCGGGCCAGGAGCTGTGTCCCAGAGCTGATGGAAGAAGCGGGGTAAAGCCTGATTTGGTGGTAGTAGGGGGCGGAGGTTGCAAAAGATGCAGATGTTTGGGTATAACAGTCTTTTTACTATTTTCTCCACCTTTGTAACCACTGAGTCCTGAACTGGTCACGGCTGCTCTCCCTGAAGCTGCAGAGTTGAGGGAGGGGGTGGCGGGAAGTGTGGGTTTCAGATCCTTTTGGGGGGCCAGATTGTCAGGCAGGTGTGTCATTTGGGGGAAGACTCCCCTCAGCTTGTGGGCTGTTCTGTCTGCCGGGAGCCCCTTTCTTCAACTGAGCCCTGAAAATCATGAAGAAGCCCTCCCCACCCTGCTGCCATCCTACACGTGGAAACAGGTATGTCCTTGGTTGGTGTGAGGCCAGGCGGACCCAGTCGGTCCCTTCTCTGCTGCCACTCCCCGGGCTGAAGGAGTCATCGGTGCCCCGTCACTGTCAGGGGAGCCGGGGGTTGTGAAGGACTCAAATGATGAAAGTGCCCATGGAGTTTCAGCCAGAATTAAGTGGACTCACCCACAGAAGGGGTGATTTATTTTGTGATGCTGTGGGTAGGGAGAACACCAAGTGTGGTGGTCATACAGCTTGACTCCGCTGCCAGCACTGAAGAAATAGGTGGGAGTCACTGTCAGTGGTACCCCAGGTGCTGGAGAAAAACGTTGAGGCACTGGCTGGACTGTGCTTTTATTCAAGTCTCAAAGAGTCGGACACAACTGAGCGACTGAACTGAACTGATACATCCAACATGTGACGGAAGCGCAGTCTAGATAAAGGATTCTTCCTGAGCTATTCTGTATCCTTTTCCCGTCCTAAGTTTTGGAAATCTGGTGCGTGTTGGCACTACCATGACATCTCATTTCTGAGCAGCACCATTGCAACTGCTGGGGAGCTTCCTGCAGCCAGTGGTTCAGGTGTTGAACAGCACACTGCAGGCCCTCCCCGGGCAGGCTGGAGCTGCGTCTCTGCGCTGGCGTTTTCTGCCCAGACAGAGTGAGGCAGCGCCCTCTGCTGGTGTCTGGGTCTGTGTGTCGCCTTCCTCTCACTCCTGCAATCTGTTTGTGAAGTGAAGTCGCTCAGTCGTGTCCGACTCTTCGCGACCCCATGGACTGTAGCCTTCCAGGCTCCTCTGTCCATGGGATTTTCCAGGCAGTATACTGGAGTGGATTGCCATTTCCTTCTCCAGCGGATCTTCCCAACCCAGGGTTTGAACCTAGGTCTCTCACACTGTAGACAGACACTTTACCATCTGAGCCACCGGGGAAGTCCTGTTTATTTATTTTAATTATGAAAGTAGGATAAGACATTTGCAGGAGACGTGGAAAATATAGATCAAAGTTACATATAGCTCCACTATATATTACAACTTTTAAGTAGATAAATCAAGAATTTTTAGTTGGAATTTCAGTATCAAGCGCTCAAAAATGAACAGAATGAATAGACAGAAAAGTAGAAAAATAGAGTAGATCTGAAAAGCACTATGAACCAGTTCAACATGAGGTTTATACAATTTTCACGCAACAGCAGGATTCAAATTCAAGTTCCCACAGACTATAAACCAGGAGACACTGGAACACATCCAGGGTCGTAAGACAAGGTGCCAGACTTTCACGGCCTAAAGGTACTGAAATCGGAAGCCATACAGGACCTCTTACAGTCTGCTTTTTGGTTTTCCACCACTGCATGTTTTTGCCTCACTCCAGGACTGCGGCCTGGAGCTCAATGATGAAGACGGTCACCGATGCTACCCCCTGGAGGACCGCCTATTCTGCCACTCCTGCCACGTCAAGAGGCTGGAGAAGGGCCCCTCGCCCGCAGCGCTTCGCCAGCACCACTTCTAGCCAGAGCCTCCTGCAGACCTCACGGCCAGACGAGGAGCCAGGGCTGCATCCTGAGAAGCCCGCCAGTTCATTCCAGTCACACCCGGGGTGGGATTGGGGCTGGGGGAGGCAGGGGATTTCTTGAGTGTGTGCAGGGGGCGCCTTTCCTTTAACCAGGGAGGGGATCCCTGCAGGGCTGGGGCTGTGTATTTTCCAAGTGCCTTTCTCTGCTGCCACACCCTCATCAGCCAACTCAGGAAGACGCCCCAGCAAGCGCGTGGCACGTGACAGATCTCATTAAGGCGATTGAATGAACCCTCCTGTCCTTCTGGGAGGAGCTCATGCTTCAGAGGGAAAGACTTGTATTCAGCGTATGCTCTGAAGAGAGTTCAGCTGCCAGTGTGTTCAGCCCTTTCCCTCCACTTTGGGAAATACCTGCACCCAAACACCCCCTCCCAAACACACACACACAGACACACCCCCCCTCCCAAACACACAGACACACAACCCCCCTCCCAAACACACACACAGACACACACCCCCTCCCAAACACACACACCACCTCCCAAACACAGACACACGCCCCCTCTCAAACACACACAGACACACACCCCCTCCCCCCACAAACACCCCCTCCCAACCACACACACACACACACACCCCTCCCCCCCAGAAACACCCCTACACACACACACACACACACACACGCACACACACACACACACCCGTAATTTAAGACTTCCCTCCACTCCAGAGCTTCACTTCTGTAGAATGGCTGCAAATCTTAATTGCATCCTTGCAAAAGGGAAGTTCTAACATGTGCTCTGCATCTTAGGAGGCATTCACTTGGTTAAAACAGAAGCAAGATTTGAAATGAGACGGAATTTCCTCCTCCTACCCGGACAGCATTCTGGTGCCCCGTAGATCCTCATGCCTTTAAAGGCAGCCGGGGGCCCTGGCGGAGGTCGACCCTGTTCTGTCGAAGAAGTGGGCTTTGGGGTGAGAACTCAGTGCGGGCGCCAGGCCTCTTTTGCCTGCCTGTTTGCCCTTTTTCCCTCTGGAGCTCTCGAGAGTCTGGAACTTCAGAGTTTCTCTTGCAAAGGCAGGTCTCAGGATCTTCTGTGGGGATCCTCTTGTGTTTTGCTTATTTAACATGGGCTTTGGGAGAGGGTGTCCACATGTACTGAGACCTAGCCCCTTAAAAACGAGGAGACTTTGTGTGTGTGAGATCTCAAAGCCAGCCTGGGAGAGAGAATCAGCATAAGTTATTGTATTCAGTTCACAGGTTTCTCTCTTGCCCAGTTCTTGGCCCAGGCATTACATCTGAAGAAACCAGTATAAGGTACACTGCTTTTGTCTGTTTTTTTTTTTTTTCTTCTTTTTTAAAAAGTTGTTTCCCTCTACTTTCAGTCTCCCACACACACAAAAAAATACCTCACAGAAGAGAGCTTCAGGTTAAGGAAGGACTTGTCCATCACACTGGCGTAGCTGGTGTATGTTAGGAATCTCTGGCTTTGCCCAGGTCAGCCCAGTGGGTCAGTACACTGAAATCGTAACTAAAGGTCGGCTGGGAATAGATCTGATCGATACTGGGTGCGATTGCTGTATTCATTTCATCCTCCTGGTTCCCCCAAGGTGGCAGGATCTCAAGGCCAAAGTCTGCCCCGTGTGTCACACGCCCAGGGCCAGAGGTCAGTACCCTCTGGTATTTCAGTGAGAAAAAAGAGGAAGTAAAAGGTTGGCTGGGCACTCACCCTCTCGGCCCATGGGGAGGAGCCCTGCAGGAAGGCGGGGGCCATCTCACCGCTGCCAGCCCGGCCGGGAACACAGAGGCCGCCGTCTGCTGTCTGCCTCCTCACACCCAGAGTCAGGGACTTGGTGGCTGGGACCTTGGAGGGTGTCCGTGGACCCCAAAGGCACAAGGGACTCACAGGCTATTCACTGGCCCTGCTCTACTCCTAAGCTATGTTTTGGCTCATTTGGTGGCAGTTGCCTGTGAGCAGCACAGAATTGGCACTGTGGCTTGTGTTTTCCATTTCTGTTGGATACTTTGGCCAGATGTCACTTCAGTCCAGGCTGTGATGTTTGCTTCCATTGGTTCCTTTTCACAGGCCGAGCCTCTTAAAATCCTGTGAGTATAGAGGGGCTGGGGAAGTGAACCCTGGGCTCACCCCTCCCTTCCCAGTATATCATCCAGCTCAGCCTCGGTGAGGCTGGTGGACAGATGGAGCCAGTCAGTGTGTCTTAACCGTTCTCGGCCAACCTAGGTTGACTTCTGGCCTTGGTGACACGCCTTTCCACTTTCAAGTCAAGCAGAGCCAAGAAAACTGCCTTGGAGCCACGTCAGAAGCAGAGGATTGGTTTGCAAATTGGGTAACAGTTGACCTTTGAACAACACAGGTTTGAACTGCCTGTGTCCACTGATATGTGGCTATTTTTCAGTAGTTAAATACTGCAGTTGGTACTCCACAATCTGTGGTTGGTTGAATCCACAGTGCAGAGGGACCATGGTTACAGATGGCTGACTGTAAGTTATATGAGGATTAACCCTAGGGCTTCTCGGAGATCAACTATAGTTTAAAAACCGGTGATTGATTTTTTAAATGAAATTTTTAAAGTGGCCTTGATTGAGGCAATTTCAGTATCTCAGCAAATATTTCATACAAATTGAAGAACAATGACAGAATTTCTAGACATTCTAGAAACCTGAGCAGCAGCTTCTCTTATTATCAGGTTCTCCTGGAGAGGGTACTGGGTAGGAATCTTGTGCCAGTTCTGTCCCCTCCTCAGGCCCTTGCACAAAAGCCATGAATAGATGCACAGTTACCAGGCAGTTTAAACTTTCTATAAATTACTAACCAAATCAAGCGGTAACGGGTGGTTATTTAGAGGTGTGTAGAAAGAACATGGGCTTTCCCGGTGGCACTCGTGGAGCAGCATCCGCCTGCCAAATGCAGGAGCCACAGGAGGACCCGGGTTCCATCCCTGGGTCGGCAAGATCCCCTGGAGGAGGACATGGCAACCCACTCCAGCATTCTTACCTGGAGAATCCCATGGACAGAGGAGCCTGGCGGGCGACAGTCTGTAGTATTGCAGTGAGTTGGACACAACTGAAGCAACTTAGCGTGCACACACACAGAACACACAAGCACTTCCTAGACCAGGATGAATGAGTTTGTTTTAAAAGGTCGAGCAAACAGCCTTATTTTACGCTTGGACTTTAGATAAAACAAGAATTATGGCTGATTCCAGACCCCAGAGCCAGCCTCCAACCTTCTCCCTTGCTTCACTTTCCCCCTTAGTTTTTTTCTTGTCAATTTTTCCACCCCAGCTAGGGTCCTTCAAAGACTGCCTGGGTGCCCTGAGCAAAGCCAGCTGGGCCTGTAGTATCAGGATTCTCTCTGCTGTTATCTTCCCATCCATGGCTGAGTAGAAAGCGATTTGTTCGTTTTTTATAAGGAAGGGCATTGAGTCCTGTTGGGTCATTGTCTGCATGTGGCGGCAGGACTCTGTTTCTCCATGGTTATAGCGCTCGAGTGAAAACCGCTTTCAGCCCGAGTCCACTGAAGTTGTTCTCCTGAGTCCTGGGCAGCCAGTGATGTCATCAAAGAGTTCCGATCGCTTTCAGGTCCTGCCATTGGCTTGGTTCCCTGGGCTCGAGTCCCCCACGATGAAAAAGAATAATGTTAGAATTTGAGAGAATGATCTGGAATTCACACTTCTTTGCAGGCCATGTTTGTGTGCCGTTTTCCTACAAGTGTGGGAGTTTATGAGGGCTATGATGGCTGCTGGTGCTCTTGCAAAGAATGTGTGCGAGACTTGACCCCAAACTGTTGCTGTCTGCTGCACCTATTCAAACTGTCGGCCAGGAAACCACATGCTTTGTCTTCTCCTTTGTGCCAGGAATGAGTCCTGATTTCCCAGTTACTATCTGAAGTACTAACAGCTTTTAAAAGCTATAGGAAAAAGATGAGGAAGATGTGTCAGCTATCATTTGCTCTGAGCCAGAACTGGACAGATGTGGGATATTTTCATCGGGCGGATGAAGAGTTCACTTGGCAGAGAAATCACTGTCCCCTCCCTGTGTCTCTTCTTTTACTTTGATTCAAAATATTGTTACTGTAAAATTATCCATAATTTTAGTGTTACTATAAAATTATTCAGATTACTATAAAATTATTCAAGATTATGATAAAATTATTCAAAGTGTTTACTGTTACTGTAAAACTTCAAAATCTCATGATAAAACTGCCTTAATTTGTAGACTATTAAAGTGATCTCCACCATAATGATGTTTCTTGAATCTTCTTTTCTGTGTGTGGAGTAATAAGTAGATGGTGCTTTTTGGTAACAGGATTTGGTCTTTTAGAGCTCTGGATTTTTTTTTTCTTTGGCATTATGGTTTATCACAGGATATTTAATCCCAGAGGTGAGTGACCCTCTAGATTTAAGGCAGCCATGTGCAGGACGGTAGGTCTTGGCAAGAGGAAGGGGCAAGCAACGAGAGTGGCTATTCTGACTTTTCAGATGTAGGCTACTGTTTTTCTGCAACTGATGCTACAAGGGATGAAGATGTAGCTGGGGAAGACATCTGGGCTGGGGTGTGCCCAGGACTAGAGATGAGGTCTCCTGGTTGCTCTAGCATGGAAGAAGGGGAGAGGAGCACATGTGATGGCCATCCATGACCAGAGAGGGAATGACCCTGAGTCTATTCCTGTGGTCAACCCTCTGGTACACAGGAAGCCCTTGGGCAGGGCACCTTTGGGATCAAAAGCTTGGATTCAAGATCTAACTCAGGCTCCACCACCTAATTGCTCAATGAATGTAATCAAATTTTGTTCCCTCATCTGTAAAAATGGCTATAACAACGGAACTTAACTTATAGGACTATTGTGAAATTGACTGAATTAGTCCAAGTAAGGGTTTTCCTGGGTGGCTCAGTGGTAAGGAATCTGCCTGCCACTGCAGGAGACTCAAGAGATGCAGGTTCGATCCCTGGGTCAGGAAGATCCCCCAGAGAAGAAAATGGCTACCCACTCCATTATTCTTGCCTGGAATATTCCATGGACAGAGGAGCCTGGTGGGCTACATTCCAGGGCGTCACAAAGAGTCAAACACGACTGAGCACAGCACACACACATACACACAGTTCAAGTAGCAAACAGAGCTCTTGAAAGAAAGTGAAAGTAGCCTTCCAGTCTCCTCTGTCTGTGGAATTCTCCAGGCAAGAATACTGGAGTGGGTAGCTGTTCCTTCTCCAGGGGATCTTCCCAACCGAGGGGACTGAACCCAGATCTCTAAAATTGCAGGCGAATTCTTCACCATCTGAGCTACCAGGGAAGCCACTGCTGCTCAAGTTACAGGTTTGAAGACTTACTAGATCTTTCCATGGGGACAATCAACAAAATAAATTACAAATGGATCAAAGTACATGGGAAAAAGCAATATAAACAAAACAATTTGAAAAGAAAAACTCATAAGGTAATTATTGAGTATATAAAAGAAAATTACTGGAGGTTCAAAAATATAAGGAAAAGGAAATGTAAATAAAAACTTTGCAATGTGTTTGACAGCTAAAGAATTAAAGTCCTTAATATATTTAAAAGTTCAACAAATCTATTAAGAAAATTAGTACATATATCAAGATAAAATATATACATCAAGTAATAAATATAAGCAAAAGGAAGTTCCAGTTGTCAATTATGAAAATTGCAAAAAATAATGAAATTTGTAATACTCATTAGCATTCAAGGAAACTGATGCTGTTGATGGAAATGTGTATCTAGTTTTTTGGCACACAATGTGAAAATATGTACCAAAGTATTAAAAACATCCATGAAATGGACCTTAAAAATGTCTGTCTGATCGTTCAACATCTAAAAATTTTTAATATATATCAGAAATAATTCAACACAGCATTATTTTTTTAAGTATTAAACTGATGATTCAAATTCCCAACAAAGAGGTTAATATTTGAAATATATAGTTTTTTCACGGGCTATCTTCAAGGAATATTTAATGACCATAAATCTCAGACGAAAGCTAAGGGAACAAAATGAGAACACAAAGACATTTGTCAATCTCTAATTTGGAAAAAATACTTGAGGTTTGACAGAAAACAACAAAATTCTGTAAAGCAATTATCCTTCAATTAAAGAAGATTTGGAAAAAATACGTGTATAGGTTTATTTATATTAAAAATTATGGAAGAAGTCCATAAGAAAAAATTATGACGCTGATTGTAATGAGGAATTGTGACGTTAATAGTAATGATCTCGTGACTGGAATTTGGATTTTTTTTTTTAATTCCCAGTACTTTTTTGTATTTTACAAATGTCTTGTAATTTCTTCAGGAGGAAAAAACGTATTGGAGAGTTTAACTGATCGATTGAATGATTAGTGAATAGACAGTGTCAGATGTTACGTTTCAGGTTTCACTCTCCAACACAGACCTACGGTCCTTCTTAGGTCTTCCACTCAGGCACGAATAAAAGGAGCTGTAATATATTCGATTCTTTGGGGTCTTGGTAATGTGAAAACACCCTCTGAAAGAACAGGGCTGCAGACCCCGAGCACTTTGCGGACCCCCAGTCCGCGCACAGTCGCACTGCAGCGTTCCCGCCTCCGCTGCGGTTTAGAGCTCGCCGGATCCCGGGAAACGGACTGCGCGGCTCTTCGCGACGCCGCGGGGGTTTCTGCTCCTCTGGAAATAGGGCCAGAACCCCTGCCTTAAGTGCGCAGTTGTGGCATCCGCCAGCTAATCTCCGACCACAGCACACCCCCACCCCCCAACTACCACCATCCTAGCTGTGTTTTCTTAAATGTACCCCGTTTACAGAGTCTCCTCTTGCGCATCATTAATTAGGGCACTTTGCAATTTACAAACCACCTGAGACAACTCCGGGTTCCAAACCCAGCTCAACAGATGACATTTCGGACAGGCTTAAGGAAATCAACCCCGAATATCCACTGGAAGGACTGATGGTGGAGTTGCAATACTCTGGCCACCTGATGCGAAGAGCCGCCTCAATGGAAAAGACTCTGATGTTGGGAAAGACTGAAGGCAAAAGGACAAGGGGGCAGTGATGAGATAGCATCACTGACTCGATGGACATAAATTTGAACAAACTCCGGGAGATAGCGGAGGACAAGGGAGACCGGCCTGCTGCAGTCCATAGGGTCGTCAAGAGTCGGACAAGATTTAGCGAATGAACAGCAACACAACAAGCCTTAAGATCCGAGACATTTACCCTTCTCACCAGAGTCCTTGCTACGGACACCCTGTTAACATCAAGCCCAGACACGACAAAAAGTACACCTCGAGCCAGCCAGGAGTCGAACCTAGAATCTTCTGATCCGTAGTCAGACGCGTTATCCATTGCGCCACTGGCCCTGTACAGATTAGACCTGCATTGGAGGGCAGATCACGCCTTACGCACCTAACGACAGGCTCCACGACACTAGCGCGGCATTTCCGCCGCTGCGCCGGGCGCTGCGTGGTTCGGGTCCGCAAGCTCCCAAGGCTCCGCCTCTCCCCGGCCCACGCGCTCAGCCAATCCTCAGCCGCCACGTCACCGCGCTCTTCCTCGCCCTCCCACGGCATCGCGTCGGAATGTGCGCCCGTGGCGCTCGGTGCCCGCGCACTAAGTTTGTCCGCCGCCGCGTCCCGTTTCCTCTCTCAGCCTGGAGGGGCGGGGCGGTGGGAAGAGGCTGGGACCTGCGGCCGCTGGAGGAGGGTGACCGGTATCGCCGGAGCCGAGGTGGCGGCGCGGGGCGGCGCGGTCGGAAACCGAGGAGGGAGGCTGTGGTGCAGGATGGCGGCCACGACCTACGAGCGGCTGAAGCTGTGAGTTCCGCGGGCCCGGGGCCGTTGCCCGAGGGGGCCTGCAGGGCAGCGGGGTGCGGTGGGGGGCAGGTGTCGGCCGCCGGCCGCCGGGAGGCTTCCTGAGTCCCCGCCCGGGGCGGCGGGCCGGGTGTGGGACCCCCGCGCGCTGCGCGCCTTCCTGGTCGGGCGCGGCCGCCCCTGGGGCCCTGCCGGAGTCGCCACAGGCCCGGGAGCCACAGTCCCGGCCAGCCTGTCTCCGCCCGCGGCGGGGGCGCAGAGCTGCTCGCCCGGCTTGGCCTTAGCATGCAGCCCTCCGGGCGCCCTCCTTCCCATTTTATTTTTTATTTTTTTGCAGAGGTGGCGTCTATATTTATCCTTATTGCTTAGTAGAGAAAAAGTTTTTTTCTTGTTTCATGGGCCCGTGGCAGCATTTTAAAGGCACACACACAAGTGGATAAACCTGGTCTAGCTGGCCGTTGAAGTCTTACCGACCAGTCTTTAGGCTGCAGGAAAATTTTAAAAGTACAAGTCAGTACTCTCAAGGTCCTAAAAAAGTCTACTTGGCTCTAAATGTTACGTCGCCCAAGCATAAAGCAGATTCCTAAGTCCATGTTGACAGCCAGGGGCTTCGGTCGAGAATTTTTGGCTCTGCAGACCGAGTTGTCGGTAAAGCCAAGCTCTCGAGGCTTTGAGAAAATAGGCTCTGGTTGTTAAGAGTTGTGAATTAGGTGTTTGTAGGGTTTGAGGTTTGTCCTGGATTAAAAAGCAGTAATGTGTACTTACCTTAGGGTTACCATCAGCCCTTGCACTTTGCTTGTCTGTGAATAACTTTGTTCTACCCACTTTGTGTTTTAATGTTTTACCTCTAGACTGAAAATCCAGTGATTGGTACTTCAGAATGTCTTGGGCAGCAGAAGCAAATGTAATTTTCGAGAAGCTTATATGTCTTTAAATAAGTTAAAATATCTTGGGACTTAGGCAGAGATATCACATTTCCTCTACAGGGAAAGGAGGACAGCAAGATGTGGTTTGGACACTTCTTATGCTCACAGAATCTCAAGTGCACTTAATTTTCTGGAAGGTTACGATAAAGGTTAAGGCTGCAGAATTGAAAGTGAGGTCATGTCCACGTTTTGCGTAAAAGACAATTACATTTTCCTCAGCTGCTCCCGGCCCCTCACCTTGCCACGTCTCTTGACTCTAATTCCCTTGGAAACCCCCAGCTGCGCGCCTTCTCCTGGTTCTCCTTTGCAAGGTGATCCTTGTTGGTTAAATGAGTCTAGGGAGCTGTCTTTGACTGTGGTACTGGCCAGACTCGTGTCACGTGGGCCGTCCTGGCTAATTAGGTTGCTGTTGTCTACCTGACAGTCACTGAAGGGTTTAATGGGATCCTGCACCAGGTGTCAGTTGTGTTGAAGCAGTTTGGAGCCTTGGCTTGAATGCAGCTCAGCATTAGGTTATGAAACGCGGTCGAATTTTCCTGTGGCCAAGGTTGAATGGGTTGTAGAACTTGAGAGTTAGAGTGATAACCGCCTAGGAGGCACTGAATGCAGCCCCCGCTTAAAAAGGTGGGGCAGGGCGCTCCGTATACATAGAAGAGAAAGGAAAATGGGCACTTACAGGGTGAGCCTGATGCTTTTGTGTTGATTTTCGTGAGAAGTGGAAGCTAGAAATTTGCTTGGTGAAAAAGCAGATCTGGGGTTATATGAAAGTCATGCTCCAGTTTGTCAGTTAACTTTTTCTGCCTGAAAAAATAGTTCTAAGTGCTTCTGTAAATGAAGATACAACTATTGTTTGGAAAGATACAGCTTTTCTACAACTTTGTTTTTCTTTGTCAAGGAGTGTGTGTGTTGGAGCCTGCTCTTATCTCTTCTGTTTTGCCCTTGTGCTCTGAGGCCTCTCTGACCGGAGGGGTTGTGTTGTTGTTTTTTTTTTGATGCACTGGAGGTAGAAGCAGTTTCTGACCTACATAAGAATTAGTGGGATGCGATGGTCATTTTCTAAAGTGCCTAGAGATGTGTTTTAGATTTGTGCAAGAGATGGTATGATTATTTTATAATGGAAGCGTTGTTACTGGCTTTATTTAAATAGTGACTGCTACTAAGTCACTTCAGTCGTGTCCGACTCTGTGCGACCCCACAGACGGCAGCCCACCAGGCTCCCCCGTCCCTGGGATTCTCCAGGCAAGAACACTGGAGTGGGTTGCCATCTCCTTCTCCAGTGCATGAAAGTGAAAAGTGAAAGGAGTCGCTCAGTCGTGTCCGACTCTGCAACCCCATGGACTGCAGCCCACCAGGCTCCTCTGCCCATGGGATTTTCCAGGCAAGAGTACTGGAGTGGGGTGCCATTGCCTTCTCCGTTTAAATAGTGAAGTGCTTGGGATTTTAAAAATTTGTGCTTTGTTATGCCGTACATTTTTTCCAGCCCATCTCTGTCATATGACGTTCACCTTCCTAATGCCTGCATTTCATCCTCTCCTCTCCTGCTTACAGTCTCCAGTTCCATTTTATTGACCCATAGGATTAAGTCCACATTTCTTAGCCGCCTGTATTCTTGCCTGTTCACAGTCTGTCCCCTAACCTTATTTCCCATAACTGCTCGATGCCTTTTGTTTCTCATTTCGCCAGACTTGGCCACCCTCTTTTTACTTCCAGGTGGGTCCTTTTTAGATGTTCGTATCCAGAAGGGCTTCTTCCTCTCTCCCTTCTTTACATGCTGATCACATTTGTGGTAGAGCTGAGAGTGCAAGCTTTTCTAGTCACAGCAGACTTAATATTCCCTTGCCGCTTTGTGTCCTGACCCTGTTACTTACTCTCTCTGAAATGGGATTTAATCTGTAAAACGGGGAGGCTTCTACTTCACAGTATCATTATTACAAGGATTGACAGAATGGAGGCAAAACCAGCATGCGTAACAGATAACTCCTCTCCTCTGTGAAGCTTTCCCCCCATATCTGTCTCTTCACTGAGCTCCTGTAACAGTTTACTCACAGGCACTAGAGCCCAGATGTCCATATGGGTTTGCCCGTTCTGTCTCTTAGGATTCATTAACAGTGTGCTTAGGATCCACTGGACAGGAGGCTGAAAGTTAGAGAGCCCGATCATAGCGCTGTTTGTAGCACTCTCTCCCCGTCTGGAAACGATGAAATCATCATGTATACTTTGTTTCTCCAGCCGGGTTACGGGTTACGAGGATGTGGAACATAATAGAAACATCTTAGTGTTGATTTCTTCTCTGGTCCTCCTCAGTACCCAGCACAAAGCCTGGTGCGTGGCAGGTCCTCAGTGGAGCACCTGCGGAAATGAAAAGAACTGTCTAGTGTAGAAAGTAGCACTAGCACTTGAGAAAGATCACAGTGCGGGGTACCCTTGCATGGTGCCATCTTTCCAGTGCCTCTGTGAAGCTAGGCTGATGTGTGTTCTCTGTCAGTGTGGCAGACAGGGAGGTCACTGCCCTTGGCCCCGCAGGTGGGTCACGCAGCCCAGCGGTGGCAGCACTGGCCGTGGGGCGCAGCAGGCCCAGAGCCCGCCGACCTTTCCATTCCGATGCGCTGCTCACTACACACGACCTTATCTTCTCTTATCATCAGTTTGCTCTCATCTTAGTCCTGGGGTGGTATGGAAATGAGTTACTTACGACTGAAAATCACGGGCATGTTCAATTTTAATTTGAACATGTATAAAACAATATTGATTTGTTTGGAATCTGAAATTTATATAACTTTAACATCCAGGCAGTTCTGAGTATCCTTTTTCATTTAAATCATTTATGTAAGCTTGATGTCAAACAGTGACAAATTTGAAATTACAAGACAGTTGACAACAGAAGTCCATTATTGGAAACACTGAAAGGTGTTTCTTCCAGCTGTGTCCTCAGTTAAGAAGTGGCCTTTTTCAAAAAATTGTCATAGCTGGGAGGTCAACCAGGGCAGAGGCGCTGGAGCCCTGAGAACAGACGTAGGCTGGGCTAGTGTGATGACGGCGTCCGAAGTCTGTCCAGTACAGTGAGCATTCAGATCTTTCTCACACCTCTCTTCCTGATTGCTTGCATCCACTTGTGCCTCCCCCTGCCTGGCCTCTGATGACCACAAATCTGATCTCTTTTTTAGGAGTTTGTTTTTTAAGTATAATTGACCTACAACACTATGTTAGTTTCTGGTACACAACATAATGACTTGGTATTTTTGTGCTTTTCATAGAGTATAAATCTGGTTGTGCTATTTCATCATACAAAGATATTAATAACTATTGACTGTATTTCCCACATGGTACACTTCATACCCTTGACTCATTTATTTTCTAACTAGAAGTTTGTACCTGTTAATCTCCCTCACGTATTCCTTTCCTCCCTCTCCCTCCCTCCAATCTTGCATCGCCCGCCCCCCGCCCCAGCACCCCGTTCCCTGCGTCTGTGATTCCGCTTCTGTTCCTTTAGGTTTGTGTCTTTGCTTTGTCTTTTAGAGTCTACATACAGTTGAAGTCATACAGATTTTGCTTTTCTCGTTCTGACTCATTTCATTCACCATGATACCCTTTTAGTTCATCGGTTGTTAACAATGGCAAGATTTCATTGTTTTGTTATGGCTGAGTAATATTCCAGTGTGTGTGTGTGTATATATATATATGTATATAAAACACATCATCTTTATCCATTTCTCTATTGACGAGCACTTGGATTGTTTCCATATCTTGGCTTTTGTAAATAATGTTGCATTGAATGTAGGAATGCATTTATTTTTTCTAATTACCGTTTTTGTTTTCTTCAGTTAAATACCCAGGAGTGGAATTGCCGGATCATATGGTACTTCTGTTTTTAATTTTTTGAGGAATCTCCCTTCTCTTTTTCATAGTGACTGCACTAATTTATCGGAGAAGGCAATGGCACCCCACTCCAGTACTCTTGCCTGGAGAATCCCATGGGCGGAGGAGCCTGGTGGGCTGCAGTCCATGGGGTCACTGAGTCGGACACGACTGAGCCACTTCACTTTCAGTTTTCACTGTCACCCATTGGAGAAGGAAATGGCCACCCACTCCAGTGTTCTTGCCTGGAGAATCCCATGGGCAGGGGAGCCTGGTGGGCTGCCGTCTATGGGGTCACACAGAGTCGGACACGACTGAAGTGACTTAGCAGCAGCACTGATTTATCACCAGGGCACAAGGGTTCCATTTTCTCCACATTCTTGCCAATACTTGTTCTTTGTTGTCTGTTTGATAACAGCCAGCTGACAAGTGAGAGACGGCGTCTCGTTGTGGTTTTGATTGGCATTTCCTTCATGAGTAGTGATGCGGGGCGCCTCTTCATGTGAATGTTGGCCATCTGAATGTCTGCTTGGAAGGATGTCTGTTCAGATCCTCTGCCCATTTTTTAACCAGGTCGCTCGTCTTTTTCCTCTTGAGCTGTTAGAGTTCTGTATGTCATATATATCATTTGCATATAACTTCTCCCATTCAGGAGGCTGCCTTTTGTTCATAGTTTCCTTCACTGTGCGAAAGCTTTTTAATTTGATGTAGTTACATTTGTTATTTTTTATTTTGTTTCCTTTGCCTGCGGAGACATATCAAAAAAAAAAATTACTGAGATGGATGTCAGAAAGCATTGTGCCTATGTTTTCTTCTAGAAATTTATGTCTTCATAGCTTGCATTTAAATCTCTAATCTGCTTTGAATTCACCCTTGTGCACGGTGTGAGGGAACGCTTTAGTGCTTTTACACGTAGCTGTCCACAGTTTTCCCAACACACTGTCCTGGAGAATGTTCCCTGTGCACTTGGAAGAAGTCCTGTGTGTGTCTGTGTGCGTGCGTGCACGCATGTGTGTATCTGTTATAGATTTTTGGTTTGTGGTTACTGTGAGGTTTATGTATAGAAGTCTCGATCATTATTTTAAGCTGCTGCTCTCCTAAGTGAAAAGCACTGTAACCACCCTGCACTTTCACTGCTCTCCTCCCCACCCCCAGCCCCGCGTGTTTACTCATTTGACATCATGCTTTGTATCTTTTTGTTTTGCGTATCCCTTAACTACTCATTGTGGATGCAGGTGATTTTCCTGGCCGTGTCCACTGGCTGCAGAGTGCACGGTGGCCCAGAGCTGGAGTTGCCCTGCTGGTGGGCAGAGCTCGGTCTCAGAATGTGCGGCTGGGTTCTGATATGGCAGGCTGTAGGGCTGCAGTGGTCCTGGCGCTGTTGTCTGCCCACTGGACTGTGGGGCTGGGACCTAGGGGGCCCCAGGGGTGGTGCCAGCCCACTGGTGTGTGGAGCTGGGTCCCAGGGCCCTGGTTGCAGGGTCCTGGCGATCCTGGGGCTAGTCCCGGGACCCAGGTGTCTAGGGCTGATCCCGTGCCCTTTGGTGTTACAGGGCTGGGACAGCATGTCTGCTGGTGGGTAGGTGGGCTGTTTCTCTGCCTGGCCAGTTGCTTGGCCTGAGGTGTCCCAGTACTGACGCTTGTGGAGTCAGGCCAGGCTAGGCAGCTAGTGGGGCGAGGTCCTTGTGCTGATAAGCTAAGAGGATTCCAGAGTGGCAGGTGCCAGGGCCAGCGACCTTGTGATAGAGGGGGGGATGTCTGCTACCATCCTTCTCCCTCTGGGGTCAGCAGGTGAGTCTGACCCAGGCTCCTTTCAAATGATTGCTTCTGTGCTGGAGCATGGGAGATTCTGTGTGCGCCCTTTAAGAGTGGAATCTGTTTCCCACAGCCCTCTGGCTCTCCTGAAAGTAAGGCCCACTGGCCTTCGAAGTGAAATGCTGTAGGGACTGGCCTTCCCAGTGGAGGCGCGCCCAGCTGGAGCGCCCACTCCGCGTGGGGCTGGGGCCCTCGCGCCTTGGGGAGAGCCTCTGCAGTTGAGGTATCCTCCCTTTTGGGGGGGCACCTGCCCGGGGGTATGGATCTTGCCTAGCCTGCGTCTCCTCCCTCCTGCCGGTCTTGTGGTTCCTTCTCTGTGTCCGTAGTTATAGAGGCTCTCTCCTGCTGGTCTTTGCCTTTGTCTCATCGGTAGTTGCTCTGTAAATGTGACGTGGGTGTGCCTGTGGGAGGAGGCGAGTTCACAATCTTCCTACCTTTGCCATCTTGGCCACACATCTCCATGGACCTAACAGCCCTTTATTTTTAAAACCTAATGGGCTTTGAAGTCCATGGTCTCTGGGATCAAGAAGAGAGAGTTCAAGCTTGGGCCTACTTTGATGTGTCTTCCAAAAACTAAGTGTCATCTTAACAGAGGCCAGAACTCTGGGTTGATGTCAAGTCCGCTGTCTTGAAAGACACCAGGTAGTATTCCTGTTGAGTTAGAATTGTTAACACCTCCTGGATTCTTATGACTTCACCAGTTTATTTTAGTATGCGATATTACTCTGAACTTTAGAGATTTGATATCAACAGCTTAGTTAATGACCAAATAATCTTCTCACAGGGAATTTCTTTAACTTCTGAAATCTACCTTGTAAGATAAGTAATTTGAAAAAAACATCACATCAGTTGAGGGCCATTATTTTTCCTTTTGCAACAGGAAGAAAATTTTGCCTACACACACACACACACACTTTTCCTTTTGCAACAGGAAGAAAATCTTGCCTACACACACACACACACACACACACACACACACACACACACACACACATTTGCAAACCAGAGAATCAATCTTAATTTTTATCTTAGGATTTTTTTTTTTTTTTGGCCACAGAGAGGGGCATGTGAGATCTTAAGTTCCTCAAACCAGGGCTGGAATCCATGCCCCTGCATTGGGAACAGGGAGTCTTCACCACTGGACCACAAGGGAAGTCCCTTGCCTATATTTGTTCATCATCGAGTGTTCTTAGTTTCTGTGTACTTAATCCGTTGAGAACTTGGTGTAGCCTGTTGACTGGTTGATTTTGGACCAACTCCAGGCAGAACTTGGCTTTAGTGATGGTTTGTAGAGCTTCTAATCAGAGAAAACCCAGTTCTTCTCTCTTATTGGGTACAGTGTAACTGCCGCAGAGCTTCCCAGGTAGCGCTAGTGGTAAAGAGCCCGCCTTCCAGTGCAGGAGACATGAGAGAAGTGGGTTCGATCGCTGGGTCGGGAAGATCCCCTGGAGCAGGCAGTGGCAGCCCACTCCAGTATTCTTGCCCGGGAAATCCCGTGGACAAAGGAGCCTGGCGGCTTATAGTCCGTGGGATCGAAAAGAGTCTGACAGGACCGCAGGACTAAACAAGATACGAGTTGGAATGATACTTGCTGTTAAGATTAGTGGGCTTCTGGGCTGTTACTTGTAATTACTCTTAGAAATGTTGATTAGGTAGCAGTCACTGTTCGTATCTTCATTTTTCCAATTCGTAAACTGTTTTCAATAACATCGATCAGCGCAGCCTGCTGGCAGCCCAGTAGTAACTTAGAGTCAGCAAAGCTCCCAGAGCCCTTGGGCTAGATGGAACTCTTTTTTTAGCTTGATCCACAGTTACTCTTATGTTTGTTTTTGTTCTTTTAACACCTTTCAAAAGTTAATTCTCATTGTCATCTAATACAAGAGAGCGGTTTGAAACGAACAACGCTTATTGTAAAGAGCACTCTTCACACTCCCAAGCCCCGCTGTCCCAGAGACCTGCTTTCATGTTTGTAGGCAGTTTCCTCCGGTGCTTCGCTCTGCGCCTGTGAATGACACGCTTGCAGTGCCATTTAATGATTTTTTTTCAGTTTTAGTCACATGATGACTTTCTGCTTCAAAGAATGGGAATTTAGTTTTTGTACCTCTCTTTCTCTTCTCTCAATGTGGTAATTTTAAGAGATTCAGTGCTCACATTATTATGGTTGCATATGATTGACTCAAAGGACATCAACAGTATGTTATTATATTTGCTTATAAAAGCGCTTTGTTTTTCCTTGAATTAGAAAGTGTCTTTTTTGATGGGCATGTACACACTGCTGTGTTTAATGGATGACTAACAGACGCACTGCACGGCTCGTGGAACTCTGCGCGATGTGATGTGGCATCCTGGATGGGAGAGGGGTTTGGGGCAGAGTGGATACAACTCTATGTACGGCTGTTCACCTGAAACCACCGCAACATTGGTTGTTAATGGGCTAGACCCCAGTGCAAAATAAGGAGTTTTTTAAAAAAAACTGCTTGTATTTTATTTGCTTGGCTTTCCTTTGTGTTCCTATTGCTAATAAATCTTCAGTCTCTGGGACAGCGATAAAACTTCTCAGATAAGTCAGGTAGCTGTCGATTCATTTCCGCCTCTGGGAGCCCTGTCCTCTCTGCGTTAATCTGACTGGCTGTTCCTTAGGCCTGTTGTGTAAGCTGTTGGCCTGGACCCTCGCTTTACCATCATCGGGACAATGTCTTTTATCTCTCTCCTGCTCTGGATTCTGACTGTCGATTTACTCCATTTTGGTGAAAGAGCTTTTCCTTCTTTCTCAGAAAGAGTGAAAGAGAAGTATCTTTTCAGATGTTGCACGTCTGCAAATGTTTCCATTTTGTCCTCAGGTGCATTTATATGATACTGTGGCTAAGTATAGAATTCTCAACTAGGACTGAGAATTATTATCCTTTAGAATTGAAGACCTTGCTGTTAAATAGTCCAGAATGTGTTGCTGTTGAGTAATCCAGTAGTTTGACTGTTGAATATTTCAGTACTTCTTTCTCTTACTTTTTTGGCTGTTTTTTTTTTTTCCCCTAGAAACTTTAGGATTGTGTCTGCGTGGTGTTTTGTAGTTTTACCCTGAATGTGCCTGTGTGTGTGTGTGCGCGCGCACACACGTGTGCGCTGTGCATGTTTATTTGGTAGCCCTTTTACATCTGGAAACTTGTCCTTTGGTTTGAGGTTTCTTTGATAGATTTCTTTTTTTGTCTGCTGTCCTGAAGTTCCTGCTCAGCGGATGTTGAGCGTCCTGGATTGTATCCCTCTCTTTCTTCCTCTCCCCGTTCTTCCTTTCTGTGCTCTCCTATTCTGCGGCTCTTTTTTTTTTCTTAATATATATATTTCATTGAAGTATCGTTGGCTTACAGTGTTGCCAGTGTGCAGCAAAGTGATTCAGTTATACACATATTATTTTTGAAATTATTTTCCATTATAGGTTGTAACAAGATATCAACTATAGTTCCCTGTGCTGTATGTAAACTTTTGTTGCTTGTTATGTATCTATTTTTTAAATTGGAAATCTAACATTCTATTCATAGTAAGTCAAACAAGTGTAAATACCTGGGCATTTGTATTCTTCAAAACATTTCAAGATAATTCTGATATGCACCTGGATTTTGAAAAGTGACTACAGTTGTTTCTATTAAGTTGTAGTTTCGGTGATACAGAGTTGTTATTTTTCTGTTGACCAGTCATGCTCCAATGGTATTAAGTGAGTAATAGTTACGTTATCACAGTAGTGAAAGATGTTTGTCAGTTTTCACAGTCAATAGCCAGACAAAAAAATAAAAGTTAATTACGGTTGCAAGCCATAATGGTAACATAATTAAACAATATAAAATAATTATATACTATTGGAGGGTCAAGCAGAGTGTGCTAAGTGAAAGTGCGTACCTGCGTGTTTTAATCCACCCAGTCAGTCTTTTGGTTGGTGCATTTAATGCATTTACATTTAAGGTAGTTATCGATGTGTAAGACCTTATTACCATTCCTTGATTGTTTCGGGTTTATTTTCTTCAGGTGTTTTCCTTCTCTTGTATTTCCTGCCTAGAGAAGTTCCTAGAGCATTTGCTGTGAAGCTGGATTGGTGGTGCTGAATTCTCTTCACTCTGGCTTGTCTGGAAAGCTTTTCATTTCTCCGTCCCCTCTGAAGGAGAGTCTTGCTGGGTAGAGTATTCTTGGTTGTAGAGTCCTCCCTTTCATCACTTTAAACATATGGTGCCATTCCCTTCTGGCTTGTAGAGTTTCTGATGAGAAATCAGCTGATAGCCCGATGGGAGTTCCTTTATACGTTATTTTCCCCTTGTTGCTTCTAATATTTTATCTCTGTCTTTAATCTTTGTCAGTTTCATTACTATGTGTCTCTGTGTGTTCCTCCTTGGGTTTATCCTGTCTGGGACTCTCTCTGCTCAGATCCTTTCTCTCTTTCTCTTCTCCTTCTGGGACCGCTATAATGCTAATGTTGGTGCGTTTGATCTTGTTCTAGAGGTCTCTGAGGCTGTCTTCATTTCTTTTCTTTCTTTTCTCTGTATTCTCTTCTGTGGCAGTGATTTCCACCAGTCTGGCCTCCAGGCCATTTATCTGTTCTTCTGCCTCAACTATTCTGCTATTGACTCCGACCAGTGTATTTCTTATTCATCTCTGTTTGCTTGTTCTTTAGTTCTTGTATGTCTTTGGTAGACATTTCTTGAATCTTCTTCATTGTTTTTCCTAGATCCTGGATCATCTTCCCTATCATTACTCTGAAATCTTTTTCTGAAAGGTTTCCTATCTCTACTTCATTTAGTTGTTTTTTGGGGGTTTTATATTGTCCCTTCCTCAGGGACATAACTTTGCTTTTCATCCTGATTAACTTTCTGTAATATGGATTTTTTTTCAGCCACTGTGGCAAGAAGCCACTCCTTGCTTCTTCTGTTTGCCCCCTGATGGAGGAAGCTAAGAGGCTTGTGTAAGATTCCAGATGGGAGGAACTGGTCGTGGGAAACACTGGGTCTTGCTCTGGAGGGCAGGGCCTTGCGCAGTAAAGCTTCCATCCAGTTGTCAGCTGAGGGGTGGAGTCGCACTCCCTCCCTGGTAGTTGTTTGGCCTGAGGTAACCCAGCCCTGGCGTCTGCAGGCTCTGTGGCAGGGTTGATGGTGACCTCCAAGAGGGCTTACACCAAGGGGCCCTTCCGGGCCTGCTGCTGCTGTGCCCCGTCCTGTGGGGAGCCCCTGCAGACCCGCCCCCACAGGAGACCCTCCAACGCTAGCAGGTGGTCTCGGTTTGGACTCCTGTGGGCGCACCGCTCCTTTGCTCTGGGTCTTGGTGTGCCCAGGGTTTTGTTTGTGCCCTGCAAGGCTGGAGGCTCTGTTTCCCCCCGTCCTGTGGAAGTCCTGTGATCAAGTCCTGCTGACCTTCGCGGCCAGATCCCCTGGGGATTCCTAGTCCCTTTGTCAGATCTCCGGACTGGGAAGCCCTGCGGATTCCGAACCCTCACAGCAGTGGGAGAACTTCTTTGGTCGTCGTCTTCTCCAGTTTTGGGTCACCCACGTGATGGGTATGGGATTTGATTTGATTGTGATTGCGCCCCTCCTCCCGTCTTTGCTGCAGCTTCTTCTTTGTCTTTGGACATGGGATATCTTTTTTTTGGTGAGTTCCAGCATCCTCCTGAGGAAAAGGTGATGGCACCCCACTCCAGTACTCTTGCCTGGAAAATCCCATGGATGGAGGAGCCTGGAAGGCTGCAGTCCATGGGGTTGCTAAGAGTTGGACATGACTGAGCGACCTCACTTTCACTTTTCACTTTCAAGCATTGGAGAAGAAAATGGCAACCCACTCCAGTGTTCGTGCCTGGAGAATCCCAGGGACAGGGGAGCCTGGTGGGCTGCCGTCTCTGGGGTCACAGAGTCGGGCATGGCTGAAGTGACTTAGCAGCAGCAGCAGCGTGGAAGTCCTGTGGAAGTCCTTCCCAGTTCTGGGAAGTCTTGTAATCAAATCCTGCTGGCCTCAAGGTCGCATTCCCCGGGGCCTCCCAGTCCCTCCGTTGGTTCCCCAGGCCGGGAAGCCCGACATGGGGTTCTGAGCCTTCACAGCAGTGGGGAAACTTCTTTGGTGCTCTCCAGTTTGTAGGTCGCCCACCCAGCGGGTATGCAATTTGATTTTATTGTGATTGTGCCCCTCCTGCTGTCTTGCTGTGGTTTTCCCTTTGTCTTTGGTCATGGAGTATCATTTTTGATAGGTTCCAGCATCCTCCTGTTGATGGTAGTTCAACAGATGGTTGTGATTTTGGTGTTCTCGCAGGATGAGATGAACGCATGTCCCTCTACCTTCTTGAACTGGAGGCCCCTTTATTTTCTTTGTAGTTCAGATCACCATCTGAAATCACGGAATCACTTCCATGTGTATTGTCTTTCCCGTTGCCATGTAAGCTCTGTTATCCGGAGACTTTGTACCTCTAGTACCTAACAAGGCCTGGCGTGAGGTAACACTCCTAACTTGGCCCGCATTACACAGTTCAGTTCAGCCGCTCAGTCGTGTCCGACTCTTTGCGACCCCATGAATTGCATCACGCCAGGCCTCCCTGTCCATCACCAACTCCTGGAGTTCACCCAAAATAATGTCCATCAAGTCGGTGATGCCATCCAGCCATCTGATCCTCTGTCGTCCCCTTCTCCTGCCCCCAGTCCCTCCCAGCATCAGTCTTTTCCAATGAGTCAACTCTTTGCATGAGGTGGCCAAAGTACTGGAGTTCCAGCTTTAGCATCATTCCTTCCAAAGAAATCCCAGGGCTGATCTCCTTTAGATTGGACTGGCTGGATCTCCTTGCAGTCCAAGGGACTCTCAAGAGTAATGAGCAAAGTTGGGACTAATTACATCTGGTGATGTTCATGTGTATGTAGAGTCTTCTCTTGTGTTGTTGGAAAAGGGTGTTTGCTATGACCAATGTGTTTTCTTGGCAAAACTCTGTTAACCTTTGCCCTTCTTCATTTTATACTCCCAACTTTTTGAGGCCATAGTTTATTATTATCTGTCTTAATAATATTATAATAAACCCAATGGGCTTCTCAGGTGCCAGTGCAGGAGACACAAGAGATACAGGTTCAATCCCTGGATTGGGAAAATCCCATGGAGAAGGAAATGGCAACCCACTCCAGTATTCTTGCTTGAAGATCCCATGGGCAAAGGAGCCTGGCAGGCTACAGTCCATGGGGTCGCAAAGAGTCGGACGTGATTAATACACACACCACCTTAACAACAGCCTCAATCTCCATTGTTTTAGTGCATGCAAATCTTGATTTTCACTGTTGTTTTTGTTGATGGTTATTTCCTGAACCATGCTCAGTTGCTTGCTGAAGTTACCCAGTTTCTCTCTTGAAGATCCAACTTCATTTTTGTTGAATTCATGTTAAAAAGTTGCATACATTTTGAGTACTCTTTCCCAACCCAGATTTTACCCTATTTTTTATTTTGCAGAGTGTCTGTCTTCCCCCCAAGAACATTATAGGTGGCATTCTAACAAAATGCCAAAATGTTAAAGTTTATTTTAAGCGATTTCCTGGAAATGTGTTTCTTAGTATTTTTGGCTAACGCGTCTTGGTTACTGTGTATCAAGTGTTCTGAGAGTCTCTCAATGGTTAGCTCTTTGCATCCTCACAGCAGTGCTATTTCACGAGTCTGGTGGTACCTTATTTTGTGGAAAGGGAACTGAAGAACAGAGAGCATAAGGAGCGTGCCCAGGTTCACACAGCGCAGTGAGTCTGGTCCCGCAGGCCGTGCTCCTGACTGCTGTGCGGCATTCCCTCTGCAGCTGCTGACTCGAGTTAGATTCTGGTGTGATTGTCTTCTGTGAGTCACTGTGCTGCCAGAGCAGATTGGAACCGTGTCAGCCTTAAAGTAAGTCAGAAGAGTGGCAGTGAACACATACGAACCGCGTAACAGCTTCATCTGTTCAAAGGCTGGGGAAATGATGCCAAGTTGAACTACCTTGTTGCAGTAGGTTTTGGGGAAGTGTTCATGTTATTTCCTTCAGTTGTTTATGGTTTTGAACTTCTTCTTAGGCACATCACCCCTGAAAAATTCTATGTGGAAGCTTGTGATGACGGAGCAGATGATGTACTTATCATCGACCGCGTGTCCACAGAAGTTACGCTCTCAGGTACGTCACGGCCAGGGTTATGAGCGTCCTGAAAGATGTTACATCTCAGTTGCAGTAGTAGTTAAACTGACGAGGTCTGTGTTGGTGTGTGGATCTCTGAGCGCCTTCTTAGAAAAAATTTAATTCTTACTACCTCATTTGATTTTTGTGCCTTGATTTTATGCTTTTTCTTGAAATTTTTAGCATTTTACTGTTCATAAGGATTTTAAAACTTAATTATTTGTTTTCTCAACGGTACTAGAACAGGATTGATTTTGTTGATGTTAATGTTCCTCTCTATTAACTATAACTCTAACTATTTAAAGTATTAGAGTGTGAGAAAGTTGTTTTAGCGTAAAGTGTGGAATTTTAACAACCGCTTTGTGTTTGAAAATATTCATGACTATGAGGATAATTTAATAAATGAAAAATTATATATATATCACTAAAACTTATGTTTTAGGCAGAATGGTTTTCCTAACCTTTATCTAATCTATCTGTATTTCGGTTTTGCTTCTCTGGGGTGTGAAAAACAACTTGTTGTTAAATTGTGTGGAACACTGATTTCTGACTAGATTAATGTGAAATAATTTCAGTGACAAATCAATGTGCCATGTGAGAATCCCATTTAGAAGGTCGTATGTCACTTATTTAAAAATTCACCTCCAGACAGAACTCTCTTATTTTTTTCCTGAAGCACAGTATTTGAGTGACCATAGGGTAGGCATTCAGTAAATAGTAACTATCCTCGGAATGGATAAAGTGAAACATGAAGATATTTTGCATAGGATACGAAAGTGTGAGAAAGTTAGGACTAAGTCTGTTTTCTTGAGTATCTGCTTGTTCTTGTTAAGTACTGTATATAACTCTTCGTTTGACCAAATGGAGTGACGGCTGTTTTAGTTTGGTGATGTGGCCTTTCCTGTGACTTGCTTGGTGGCTGCTCTCTCAGAATGGCTGACTGCTTTTATCACACTGTTAGTTTACTTCTAAACTTTAGTCCCCAAACTTCTTTATACCACATTGATACAACCTAGTGTCTTATAAAAGCGTCAGTGTAGATGTATTTTCAATTACGCTTTTGACCTGTCAGTGACGTTTTATTTGTAAGTAGAGATTGCTGACCCATTTGAGTGGACAAAGCTAAAGGTCTTGAACAGTGTGGATGTAAAAATGTTAGTGGTCATCGGTAGACACATGAAGAGATGCTGACCTTAAGCCAGTGATGATGAGAGCCTGTTGATCCCAGTTTCCCTGCCAGTTTCCTTTTACCACTGGGAATGCAGACCATTGCCACAGAAAGGGGAGTTTTTTTTTTCTTTTTTCTTCCGTGAAAACTTATGGTCCTAGGAATTACCACCCCGGTGGCTCAGATGGTAAAGCATTTGCCTGCCATGCAGCAGACCCGGGTTCAATCCTTAGGCCAGGAAGACTCCCCTGGAGAAGGGGATGACTACCCACCCTAGCATTCTTGCTTGGAGGATTCCACGGACAGAGGAGCGTGGGCTGTAGCCTGTGGGGCCGCAGAGAGTCGGACACAGCTGAGTGCCTGACGCTTTTACTTCCCTTGCTGCCACACTCTGGTTATTATGACTTAACAGCTCTATCAGTAGTGCATTTATCAGTTCTCTCAGCATGTTCGGAGTGTCCTCTGAGCTTTTTACTGCACTGGTATTCCCATTTTTCATGATGGTTAGTTATGGCATAGCATTACTAAGTAAATTGAATTATTGAGAGAAAAGTAAATTTTAGAATTACAGGAGTGCCGTAAAGACACAAGACAGCAGTGTTTCAGAATGGATGCTAATTACAGTGTGACTGAAAGAAACAGTTTATAGCCATGTAAACTTGGGAAACTGAGTGAAACCACGGAGCAGCTTTTCTCACGTAGGCCTTCTCAGAGCCTCTACTCTCCTGCTGTGCATTGTGACTCAGGAAGCAGAGTTACTATGGATGTAGCGAAACACTCTTCTTTGACTGGGAGACCCTACTTTCCCTCCTTTCTGCCATTATCCCTTAAACTAGAGTTCTACAAAATATGTTTTGTGTGGCTCATTGGCTTAAAGTTTAACAGTTGTGAAACGAACCTTGCATCTAAGGTTCTCTTCGTTCATGAGGGCATTGCTGAATCACAGCTGATGATGTGGCCTCCCTGGGTGCTTGCGTCAGCTCTTAGGCACCAAGAGGAGCCTTCTCCTGCCTCCTTCCCCTCTTGGCTCTTTGCCCCCACTTCCCACATTCTTAGACAGGAACACCGGAGTCCTGTTTTACATTCCATTTGTTGCACGTTGAAATTAAAATCTCGTCTCAACCTCCATTTACTTTCTAATTCTCTTAAAGGGATAGATTCGGTTTCTGACAAGAGGCTGAATAAGTTATTTGAAAATTGCCGTTGGAAATAATCCATACTTTACATAGTGAGGTTGCTGAAGCATGCTACTTTTGGCACCATATTCTAGACCAGGCAGAGACCTTTGTGATGTGACATGGACATCTTTGTCGTATATTCTGCCAAAATACAGGGCTAGCGTTAATGAAGGAATATCGCTTTCTTAGAACAAAGCATGCACATTGATTTAGTTGAAGTAACCATTGAAATGAAACTAAATTTCTCTTTCTGTTGCTGAGCTTTTTCTCAATGAATTTTCTTTTTTCCTTTACTTTTTTCTTTAAAGTCAAGAAAGATATTCCTCCTTCAGCAGTCACGAGACCAATATTTGGTATACTGGGCACAATCCATCTGGTGGCAGGTAAGAAAAATGAGCTAAAGTGGGGGCAAACGGTAATTAAATCGACCCTATCAGAGTATAAAGGTGAAGGCACACTTTATATCTTACTTGAAGCAGTGAATCTGTAGTTTAGGTATTTGTACTTAATTTCTAAAAGTAATATACCCCTAATAGTAAGTGGTTACATTTAAAAGGCTGAGGTTCTTTTTTTTTAAAGTTTTGATTTTGGTTTTATTCAACTGGAGTTGAAATCTCTAGTCTGCTAGAGGTTTTTCATAAATTTTAAGAGTATTTACACAAAAATTTTAATGCATTGATGAACCAGAGTTTTTTATACCTTCAGCTCCTTACTGGGGTTGATTATGACATAGAGCATCTTAGAGAATGTTACCTGGTTCTAGTTATTAAAAGAGTGATTTTTCGAATTTAAATTTTATTTCATACTTTTAAAAAGTTCCTATTGTTTCAGGCATACAGTTATATGCTGAATATAACTGAATGCTGTTATATCTATAAAATGCTGAATGCTGTTATAAAAGATTCAGGTCCCTTTTGTCCTGCAGTTTACAGTCAAGTGAGAGAGGCATTTAAATGGTAAGTTACTACAGTACAGTGTGACAAGTTCTAGTAGAGAGCTATACCTAGGAAAACTTCCAGAGAGGGCACTTTTGGTTAGAGCCCCAAACAGATCTGAAGAATAACGTTCCCTGGCTTATTTGTGGGAGGGAGAGGAGGTGGTCAAGATCAGGGTTGGTGTGTTATACATGGTGCTTTGATGGCTTCTTGCTTCCTGACCACTCATCTTTGGAGTGTCACAGTAACCAGTTAGTTACGCTGCCAAGCACATCTCTACCATGTGGAATAACGGGACGACGTGGGGGACGCAGATGGGACACTGTCCTGCACTGGCCAAATCTCATGACCTGTCATGCTTCAAGCTGCACATTGGGAAATGCATGAGCAGAGGCGTGTATGCTTAGGGCACACTTAGGGGGGAAGGAGAGAGAGAGAGGTGTTTTCTGTCTCTCATTTTCTATCTGCTAGGATCACGACTCTGGTTACCAAAAGCTTTTGCTGTTACCTTTTTGAGAAAAAATTTGACCTTTCAAAAAAATACTTTTAAATAATATGCTTGTCTCTCTATTCATAAATTCTAAGATTGCCTTAAAAACGTACTTGTCCTTTATTTAGCACGCTCCCGCCTCTGGAGTTTAAGGGACTGCCACTCCTGGCTTTCTGGTTGCCTTGTTTCTATTTACCTAAGTTTGGCTTTGCTTTTTGCAGGTAATTATCTAATTGTCATTACCAAAAAGAAAAAAATAGGTGAATTTTTCAATCATGTAATCTGGAAAGCAACAGATTTTGATGTCCTTTCTTATAAGAAGACGATGTTGCACTTAACTGATATTCAGGTAAGGACTGGAAGCGCTTACTCATTGCAAAACCCAAAGAAGTCCCGCGGCGTGGGTGGGGAAGGGAGGTGGAACACAGAATGTTTGGTGGAGTTAAAACAATGTATTTATCTGGCTATCTTAGTTGCAGTGTGAGGGATCTCTAGTGGCGGCAGGCATATTCTTAGTTGCGGCATGTGGGATCCAGTTCCCTGATCAGGGAGATATATATATATATAACTCTTCGTATATTTTACTGCTCTTGGGTTGTTGCTTATTTTTTTTAACTGACTCAATTCTTAAAATATGAAATTTCATAAAAGAGAAAAGAACAAACTGAAAATGCCCATGTACTCAACACATAGATTTAAGTTCGTATTTAAGAGTTAGAAACTGGTTCCGGCCTAGCTGTGTGATAGTCCACCAGGGCACAGGGCAGATGGCTCATAAGTTGCATGATGGGAGCAGCACAGGCACTGTTCAGGCTACTCTTGATACAGTTTTGACAAGAAATAAAATACTTTAAATTCTTGATGTTTTAAATTATAGTGTACTAAATAATATTAGTTTTACTATGTTTTCATTTTTCCATTTATAACTTACAGTAGGAGAGTATTTTAATGTTTTGAGTTTTTAAAAATCTGTCATGCAACAGTTGTAATTTTTCCTGTTGATTATTAACATAGGTTAAGATTATTGAGAAGGATAGCCTGGTCATTTGCATGGTCCAGCCCTATTGTGCAAAACAAAGACTGCCTGTATTCTTATTCAAACAAAGCTATTTTTGCTTGAAGTATTTTAAAAAACTTAGTTGAATGGTATTAACTCTTCTATTTTTTGAAAACTACATTAAATCAACATTATATTTAGAGATTTATAGCTATTGAGTATTTGTTTTCTAAATGTACATTATAGTATTTGCTTTAAAAAATTTTTACATTGTATTTTTATTCCCAGAATTACAAAAAGTTTGTTTTTAAGAGAAAGCAAACTATTCTGAAACGTGTATCTTACCTGTAATAGACATTTTTAAAAATTAGTCCTAACACTATTGTCTTCTTGACTAAGTAAAGCTGTAGAATGGCCTTCCCTGTTGGCTCACTGGTAAAGAATCCACCTGCCAACGCAGGAGACATGGGTTCGATCCCTTGGTCAGGAAGATGCCCTGGAGAAGGAAATGGCAGCCCACTCCAGTGTTCTTGTCTGCCAAATCCCACGGACAGAGGATCCTGGCAGGCTGTAGTCCATAGGGTTGCAAAAGAGTCGAACACAACAGCAACTTAAAATTCAAAATTTATTTAAACTTAAAATCTATTTTTTCTCCTACTTGTATATCAATCAGTATATTAATATATCATCCTCTATGAGACACGATCATTTAAGGCAGTGAGGCTGTTTACATTTAATAGCCCCGTAATAGTGAACAATTTCTTCTTGATTGCTCTAGTTTGTTGTCAGGCTGTGTAACTAATTGCTTATTTGTATCTTCCGTTTTTCAAAACAATGTTGAGGCCAAAATAAAAATTTCGTAGTATGTAGATTTGTAATGTGTAGATTAAATGTTAATCATTTGTTAAACATTAAGTATTACCAGACATTAAAAATTACTTTTTTAGACAAGGATAAAAACGAACATCAGTCTCAGTATTCATTGTGAAAGCCAGCTAAAATGATTATCAGAAAATAAGTAGAAATATTACTTTTACTGAATCTTCCTTTCTTTCCTATTGAAGTATAGTTGATTTACAGTATTTGTTTCAAGTATACAACATGGTAATTCAGTATTTTTATGCATTATAAAATGATCACCACAATAAATGTCCTTACCATCTGTCACTATACAAAGTATCATTGACTGTACTCTCTATACTGTACAATTTATCCCCATGACTTGCTTATTTTATAATTGGGAGTTTGTATCTCTTAGTCTCCCTTCCCTACTTCACTCATCCTTCTTACCTGCACTCCTCACTGGTAACCATCAGTTTGTTCTCTGGGAGTCTGTGTCATTTTTAATTTCTTTCATCGTTGTCTTATAGTTTTCCAGTGACATGTTTTCTTCCCATCTTGGTTAAATTTTTTTCCTGGGTATTTTATTCTTTTCATGCAGATGTACATGGGATTTTCTCCTTAATGCCTATTCCCAGTTAGTTCATTGTTACTGTATCGAAATGCGATGGACTTCAATATATTAATTTTATATCCCAACTTTTACTAGTTTTTTTGGTGGCATCTTTCCTTTAGGGTTTTCTATGTGTAGTATCATGTCATTTGCAAGCAGTAACAATTTTAGTTCTTCCTTTTCAGTTTAAATTTCTTTGATTTCTTTCGTCTAATTGCTATAGCTCAGTTCAGTTCAGTCTCTCAGTTGTGTCCAACTCTTTGCAACCCCATGGACTGCAGCGTGCCAGGCTACCCTGTCCATCACCAACTCCCGGAGCTTACTCAAACTCATGTCCACCAAGTTGGCTAGGACATCTGATATGTTGAGTAAAGGTGGTAAGAATAGGCATCCTTGTCTTGTTCCTTAACTTAGAAGAAATGCTTTCAGATTTTCCCTGTTGAACTTGATACTGGCTATAGGTTTATCAGATATGGTCTTTATTAATAAGGTATGCTCCCTTCATGGGCTTCCCTGGTAGCTCAGCTGGTAGAGAATCTGTCTGCAATCTGAGAGACCCTGATTTGATTCCTGGGTTGGGAAGATCCTCTGGAGAAGGGGTAGGCTACCCACTCCAGTATTCATGAGCTTCCTTGGTGGCTCAGATGGGAAAGAATCCACCTGCAATGCAGGACACCTGGGTTTGATCTCTGGGTTGGGAAGATCCCCTGGAGGAGGGCTTGGCAACCCTCTCCAGTATTCTTGCCTGGAGAATCCCACGGCCAGAGGAGCCTGGTGGCTACAGTCCCTGGGGTCGCAAAGAGTCGGACACGACTGAGCGACCAAGCGCAGCACACGTGCTTTGTCGAGAGGTCTTATCACAGATGCATAATAGATTTTGTAAAATGCCTTTTCTGCATCTGTTGATCATACGATTTTTATTCTTCAGTTAATGTAGTATATTGTTTGATTGGTGGGTATTGAACTGTCCTCCCATCCTTGGGCTCAGTACCATTTGATCATGGCATATGATCTTTTTAATGTATTGCTGAATTTGGTTTGCTAGTATTTTGTTGAGGATTTTGCCTTGTGTTCATCAGTGATACTGGCCTATGATTGTGAGTTTGTGTGATAACTTGATCTGATGTGAGTATCCGGGTGATACTGGCCTTTTGGCATGAGTTTGGCATTCCTTCCTCTTCAGTTTTTTGAAATAGTTTCAGAGAGGCGTTCACTGGTTTAATTCACCGGTGAAGTTGTCTGATCCTGGACTTTGGTGGTTTTTAAATTACTGATTCAGTGTCATTGCTGGTAATAAATCTGTTCACACTTTCTATTTCTCCCTGGTTCGTCTTGGGAGGTCCTTCCTAGAAGTGTGTCCGTCTCCTCGGTTGTCTGTTTCGCTGGCGGGCGGTTGCTTGTAGTAAGCTCTTCTGTGCTTTGTGTCTCTGCAGTGTCCGCTGTGATTTGCCCTCTTTAGTTTCTGACTTTACTTAGTTAGGTCCTCTCCCTTTTCCCCTTGATTCGTCAATTTTGTTTTCCCTTTCAAAGGATCAGGTCTTGGTTTCATTGTTCTTTTCTCTTGTCTGCCCTGGGGTGTCCGGGTGCTGTTGCCAGCCAGCTGGTGGGCGCGGAAGCCACCCCCCCGCCACCCCCACTAACAGGCGTTAAGGAGGTCCAGAATGGCACTTGCTAGCGCTACTGTCCTTCTGGTAGAACAAGCTCCCTAAGGTGGTTGCTGCCAGTGTCTCCATCCACAGTGGCAGTCCCAACTGCCTTCTGCCTGTCCAGGAGGCTTGCTGAGATCACTAAGTGGGTCTGGCCCTGGCTCCTTTCAGGTGCCCCCATGCTAGGCCTTGGAGCGCGTGAGAGTCTCTGCAGGCCTTTAGGAGGGGAGTCTGTTTCCTGCAGCGGTCCTGCTCTCCTGTACACAAGCCCTGCTGGCCTCTGGCCTTCAAATCCAGACATTTCTGGGAGCTTGTCTTGCTGGTACAAGATCGTTGACCTCAAGAGCTGACGTAGGGCTCAGACCCCTTGCTCACTGGGAAAAACCTCGGTAGTCGTGATAATCCTCCCATTTGCGAATCACTTGCTTGAGGGTGTGGGTCTTGACTATACCAGGTCTTCACCTCTCTTACCCATCTCATGGTTCCGTCTTGATATCTTTAGCTGTGAAAAATCTGTCCTACCAGCCTTCAGCTTGCTTTCATAGACAGTTGCTGTGTGGATTGTTGTAATTTTGGTGCCTGTGGGAGGAGGTGAGTTCAGGGTCTTCCTTCATTACCACCTTGACCACTGCATTCTCTCCTAGACTTTTGCATTTTTGCTTTATTTTTTTAAAAGAATTTTTTTCTTCTGTCAGATGAGGATAATTATGCTAACCTCGCAAGGAGTTTCTGAGAACATGACAAGAGAATCTGTATAAAGTATCTGAGACTCAGTAGGTCATAACTTAAGGTGGTGGTGTTTGATTAAACTACCTCTTCTGCCCTTTAGAGCAAAAATTGTGAAGGATGCTAATGGCAAGGAGGTCTGCCTCCCAGTTTCTGTAATACCCTGCGCTCCTGAGCGTTGTCCATGTGACAGGAACTGTCCCAGGTCCGAGGGAAGTGAGCATCCCCCTCGTGCAGCCTTCGTGCCGATGGCAGTTAACAGGGCTTGACTTAAAGGTTTTTACTTTGACCCTGTGATCATGCTGATTCCTTTTCAGGGGTAAGATAGACTGTGCTCTCTGCTTTCTTTGCAGTTACAAGATAATAAAACTTTCCTAGCAATGATGAACCATGTGTTGAGTATGGATGGATTTTACTTTTCAACGACATATGATTTGACCCATACTTTGCAGCGGCTCTCCAACACTAGTCCAGAATTCCAGGAAATGAGTCTCTTGGAAAGGGTAAGCTTAATCTTCTATTTTTTTTAAATTTTGATTTATTTTCTAATTTTTAGGAGCATGCCTCTATTTTATCCAAAAAATATATATTGATTTTTCTCAGTCCTGGCTGTATCAGCATCATGTATGGGGCTTTGAAAACATACCGTGTTTCAAGTAGACATCACACTTCCAGATTCAAGATCCCAGAATCTGTATGTTTCACAGACACGATTGGGAACTGCATTTGTGCATTTTCAGAAATCTAACTTGAACACACATGTTGGTCATTTCCTAGCTCTCAGTGGTCTGTGGTATAACAGAATATTAGCAACACCATTGTGCTTGTAAAATTAATATTCTAAGAGATGAACTTCCTTTTGTAGTGGTGTCATTTATAGCTTTTACAACAAGAAAAGTAACAGCTTGTTAACTTGGAAAATATGCTTTTGTTTAGTGTGGGTTTTTTTGTGATTTCCCCCTCCCCCGCCTTCTCTTTTTTAATTAAGCGTATCTTTAAAACTAGATCTCAGATGATCTTAACATGAAATTTCTGCTGTTCAAGAACCTAGATAATTGCTGCCTTGATTTTTTTGTTGTTGTTGTTAACAAAAATAGATATGTTTAGGGGGGCAGATAGCATTTATAAAGTTGTAGTCAGTTATCTATTGGCTTAGACTATATGAAATTGCCACTAATTGACCATTTTTGACCCATAAAAGTGATAATTTTATACAGTTCAACCTGAATCAATATTTTAGTTGACTAACTTACTAAAGACTATAATAGTCTACTCTGGTAAAATTATATGTAGTCTTAGGTGTAAGGAGAAGGAGGCAACAAAGGATGAGATGGTTAGATAGCATCACTAACTCAGTGGACGTGAATTTGAGCAAATTCCAGGAGACAGTGGAGGACAGAGGAGTCTGCAGGAGGACAGAGGCATACTGCAGTTCATGAGGTTGCAAAGGACATGGCTGAGCCCACGCTGATTTTAAAACTTCTCTCTCAGGCAGATCAGCGGTTTGTATGGAATGGTCATCTTCTCCGAGAACTTTCTGCTCAGCCAGAGGTAATGTGCACTAAATTAAACCAGCTTATTTGTCACCATCCAAGTTGTAATTGAATACGTTACATAACGGCTAGTTAATCACTAAGGATTTTGGCAAAGAAATCTGATTTAACTGTTTATAAACTTGTGGACTTCGATTAGATCTACCCTCTCACATCATTCTAGGTTGAAGAAGCCTAGTTATTTTACTTTGCTCTGCTATGGAAGCCTTAAATAAGGAAAAAATACCTGAGTAAAAATAACATTGCTTTCCATAAGGAAGAGAGAGAGAATACGTCTTGGAAAATGAACAATGTAGAAATCGGGCCTTAGCTAATTCCCCAGGCAAGTGGGAAGCTGTGCATTTGCGTCTGTAAGGGACCCTGACTCCCTTCAGTCACCCAGGATAGACGTGCATAGATGTCACCTCCCTCTGTTCCTGGTTTACACAAATGAGGTATAGACAAGGAGGCCCACTTCAGAAGCGTAATGTATGGAATCTAGGTAAATAGATTTGCCTGAGGGCTTCATTTTTTGACATTTGCTTTGCTTTTGTGAGAAAAGTAGATTGAACTCCCTGGAGGAGTGCAGTTGTCGTAGGCCAAGACTGACAAAGAGAGATAAACACTCTGGCCCTTTGTGTAGTCTTGTTAGTGTTCCAATATCTATGAATGTTCAAGCCCAAATGATTCCAGCAAATACTTAAATTTTTTAAATTGCAAAGGCAATGTGACAGTAGAAAAATTTCATTAAAATTAAGTTGCCCATAAGTTTGCTGCTTTGTTGTATTCGTGTATCACCTCCCCATCTTTAAATATTTTTTATATAGTGCTTCTTTTTATTATTAAAGTATATTTATTCCTAAACATTATCTTCATTTCAGGTCCATCGGTTTGCCCTTCCGGTATTACATGGCTGTATCCTTGCATATTACTCTTCAGTTTTGTGGCAGTCTTTGTTTAAATATTATTATAAGGCAGATTTAAAGACAGTCTCAACTGTTACATGAGAGTATTTTAGAAGTAGTAGATACTGCTTTTGATAAAATCAAACCTATTAACAAAATCTGAGAATACTGGTTGTAAATGACCCTTTTTTTTTTTTTTTAATAGAATGAACTCTTTAGACTGAATCATGTTCTCTCTCTCCCAGAATTCTGGGGCTAGTGGGTTAAAAGAAGAAATATGTCCACTGTGTTTTGGCTTTTTAAGACTTTATCAATTCAACAAGAATAATTTTAGCCTGACTCGTGAACATTTTTCTTAGTAATTAAGAAAGACTCAGGAACTAGGGTGACCAGCAACTTGGAGAGGAGAATTACAGTTGAAAATTATATTTGTCATTTGAAATAGCCTCAGAAAAAATGAAACATAGACGTTTTTACAAAGAGTGATGCTTGCGGAGAAGGTACGGTACTAGTACAGAGTGAGTAATGGTTATCTAATCGTAAGTTCGTTTTTAAAAACACCTTTATCAGAGACATCACTGTAGTAATAAAAACAGGGGAACAGACTGAGCTAGCTGTTAAAGGGCCCGCACAGCGTGCTGCTGAGCGCCCGAGACCAGGGCTCTGCTAGAAACTGAGGGGTCTCTCAGGTACTGCCAGAGAAGCTTGTGAGCTAACACGGCAGTCTGTGATTTATTTGTTCATTGTGTTAATGTGATTTCCTTAAATTATCATGCCTATTATACTTAAAAGCAGAAAATAGTAATGCAGGAAAAGATTTTGTACAGTTGTGAGGGAATAGAAATCAGAAAATGTCAGGGTAAAAGCACTTGTTTATTCTGGTTTTGTTTTGCTTTTTCCCTGAAGCTCTCTCAAGTTCTCCTAAGGGTAAAATAGTAGCAGATGTTCTATTTCAGTAGCACTTGAAGGATCTGGGCCACTTGTTTGTGTGTGTGTTTTTTAATTCCAAAATGAGATTGTAAATGGGCAAATAATGGTAAATGAGATTATATAAATAGATTATCCATTTAGCTTTAAATCTGAAGCTTAACATTGGCTTTTTAAACATGTTTGAATGTAGCTCGTTGTTTCTGGCTGTGGTGGTCTTCTTGCTGCGTGCACTCTTCTCTGCTTGTAGCGCGTGGGGGCTGCTCCTCACTGCGGTGCCTGGGCTTCTCATCGCGGTGGCTTCTCTCTCTGCAGAGCGCAGGCTGTAGGGCGTGCAGGCTTCAGTAGTCGCGGCTCCTGGACTCTGGAGCACGGGCTCAGTACTTGTGGTGCACAGGCTCAGTTACTCCGCTGCATGTGGGATCTTCCCAGGCCAGGAGTCAGACCTATGTCTTGTGCATTGGCCGGGGGAGTCTTTACCCCTGAGCCGCCAGGGGTCCCTACATTGTTCTTTGTTTAGTGTTGACTTTGGAGAACTGTCGTCAGACGTTCCGTGTACTTAGAGACCAGCAAGGACAGAGGGCCCGTGGCGGGAGCATGACTGGGGCAGAGAGTGGACAGGGCAGGCGGGAGCTGGGTTCCAAGATGCATCTGGGCCCACATCCTGCAGGCCCTCAGCAGCTTGGCCTAACTGTCAGGAGGAGCGCTTGGGATCTGGGCAGAGAATCGGCATGGTCGGACAGGGCCACTCGGACACTGGTGCAGAGAATAAGCCCAAGGGGAGCAGGGGGCATGCAAGGCAGAGTTAGGAGCAGTTGTCGTAACCTGGGTGGGAGGTGATGGTGATCAACAGTGGTCGGGCTCCAGATAAGTTTTGAAGATAGAGCTGAAAGGAGTTTCTGACAAATTGTATTGCACGGGGAAGGGCAGAGGGTTTAGTATGCATCTTAAGGTTTTTGGCCAGAGTAAGTGGAAGGAAGCCATGTACTGAGGGGTCAGAGCTGAGGTGGGAGGGAGGCCAGAGCATTCAGGCCTTTCTTTGGACACGTTAAGCCTGAAATGTCTGTGGATATCAAAGTAGAGATGGCAAGAAAACATGGATTAGTGGAAGTGGAATTTAGGCGGGAAGTCCACACTGGAGACATATGTTTGAGAGACCTCAGGGTGCAGATGGCATTCAAAGCTATGGGATGAGAGCATCAGAGGGAGAAAGGCAATAGCGAAGGAAACGGTGTGAAGGAGAGAAGCCTGACTGAAGGGGATTCTAGATAGTCCGTGCTAGAGCCGCAGACTGTTGGCCCCGGTGAGGATGGAGGGTCTTTGAAGCGGGGCGTCAGAGTGGCTGATGGAAGGATGAGTCGCACAGAGTGGCTCTAAGAGTTAAAGTTGGGGAAATGAAGACCAACCAGCAAAGGCCGCTAAGGAAGAGGAGAACCAGCCAAGTGAGAGCTGTGTCCCAAAGCAGAGGCGTACCAGGTGTCCAAGCAGAGGGCTGGATCAGCTGACGTGCTGCTGGTCGTTTAAAATGACCATTAGGGAGGGAGGTTCGCTCCTGCTCCCTCACTCCCCTCCCCAGTGGGGGCTCTCACCAAATCCCGGAAGCCAGGTTGTGAAGAAGGCGAGAACGCCATCGCTGCTGGCGCAGTGTCCTTGAGTGTGTGAGGGGCTGGGGCCCCGTGCACAGGTCACAGGCCTGGCAAGGGCAGCTCGTCCGCTGGACTGTCCAGCTCAGCCGCCATGGTAGCAAGGAAGCAGTTGGGTGGGCGTGGAGGCCGGTGGGCGCTTAGATGTGGTGGGAGTATGTGGTGGTGGCTACTTTCACAGTGAAATGAAAGCAGTGCTGTTAGCTGTGAGCAGTGGTCAGAAGCTGAGGACAACATGTGAGGTGGGCATCCCACGTGGGAGCGCATGGCCCTGGGAGTCACTAACTGATACAAGATGAGAAGTAAACACATTGACATTTTAAAAGCTGTGTCGTGATGATGGGCTTCTGCGTGACTTTTTATTTTTCTCTTGTTCCTTCGGTGCTTTCTGGAAGGATATTCATCTTGTAATCAGAAGAAAATGATTCATAAAAGTCAGACATATTCCATGCTTTACTCAGTTCTGTCAGGGCAGGCTCCTGTCTGATTCGTCTTTCTGCCCTGCTCCAAAGAGATAACTTGAGCAAATGAATGCATAAATACTGCTTTGAAGTCTTCTTTAGCACTGTGCTTTTAAAGGATTGTGAATTGGGAGCTCAAGATGAGTCATTAAAGCTGATGATACCAGATGATGGAGAAGGATGAATCATTAGAAATTCATATTGCTCGTGTCATTCAGTACTGCTGTTTTGAAAATTATTTAGCATTTTCTTATGAATTGACTAGGCCTTCCCCTCTGGATACCCAACATGTTTATACCAGGAGGTTTTTCAAGAATGTCCGCAGCACCAGTGTTAGAACCGACTCGGAGCTGCAGGTTCCATCAGCACAATTAGGGCTTTTGTGATACGGTCCTTTCAGATTTCATACGACACCGAAGAGGACCGAGCTGCTGCTTCAAGCAGTAATGATGACTGTTAGGTACTTACTGGGGGAATAAACAAGGACTTGGAGTTACATTAAGAGTGTTGTGCCATTCTTATAAAACAAGCTGTGTGTTTTTAAGTCACGGTTGCGTATGAAAAAGTGAAAGGCACTCAGTCGTGTCTGACTCTTTGGGACCCCGTGGACTATACGCAGCCCATGGAATTCTCCAGGCCAGAATACTGGAGTGGGTGGCCTTTCCCTTCTCTAGGCCATCTTCCCAACCCAGGGATCCAACCCAGGTCTCCTACATTGCGGGTGGATTCTCTACCAGCTGAGCCACAGGGGAGGCCCAAGAATGCTGGAGTGGGTAGCCTCTTCCTTGTCCAGCGGATCATCCCGACCCAGGAATTGAACCGGGGTCTCCTGCATTGCAGGCAGATTCTTTACCAAATGAGCTATCAGGGACTACACTTAAAAGGCAGAAGACTGGTCTCCACAAGCCTTGTGGGCAAGTAGACAGTTGGATGGGATCGAGGAGCACATGGTTAGATTCAGGGTTTTGATACTGTTTGGAAGTTGAAAGTAGGTTTATAGATACTTTATTATAATACTGTGCTTTATAATGGATGAATCAAACTATATTAAGAAAAATGTTATATATATGTAAAGTAACCATGGCCAAATACATGAGGAAGGAGGAGATAATTTTTAATTATCATCTGCTTCTGAATAATCTTTAATTTACAATTTGACCTGTAAATCTTCATATGCGTACCAACTGTTATTTGTAATTATGTATATAATATATATAATGTGAACTTCAGTAGCCTAATCTTTTTTCCATTTCTTATTTGAAGGTTAATCTATTTTTAAATGTATATGTTTTTGACTCAAAGATGATTTTTTTGTGATGTGGTTAGTATTCTTTGCTTTCACAAAGTGGTTGAGACTGTCAGGGAATGGAGATCATATTATGTAAATAGAGACACTCTAATGAACCACTGAAACACACTGACTATACGTCATCATAGGGTTACTGACTTGACAGAACTTCACAATCAGAAGTAAAGGCTTGTGAATATTCATGAAGAAACAAAGATTTGCATATTCTCTTTTTTTTCCTTTTAGAGACAGTCATTCTAACTAGGGTAGAGAGATTCAAATTTCATCTGAAAATAATACATATGATTTCTCCACATGTTGTATTTTTCTTAATGTAGTTGAGTTATTACCATGCACTCATGTTCTATTAATGGAAAATACTTTGATTGGATTCTCATCTCGAGGAGGAGTTGTTTCAGAGCTGGTGTGCGCTATTATGTGAGAGGTGAGATGAATTTTGTCAGCGCGATTTGGTACTGGGTTATATCTGTCTCTAATTAGCGTTTGGCTCATGGTGACCTGAGTGTAACCTTTTGTATTTGTTTTCGTTATCATTTGATAGCCTCGCTAATGTTTATCTCCTGCTCCATTATGATAATTAGGTAGGTCTTCTGTGCTTTCCTCCAGCTTCTGCGGTGACATTCATTGCATTGTTCATAGACACTGTCGACTGCTGCTTAATACTTTAAGATGAACCAATCGTGTAATTTGCTGAATGTCTGAAAGCATAACTGAAATCACTATAGTTTTCAGTAACCTAAACCCATATCGGAAAGTATTTTTCTTTTATTGCTCTTGGTTTCTTTGCATGTATAAAGCTAGACATTTGACTTTGTGCCTTCAGCCTTTTAAGATTTACATTCGAGCATTTATTCTCTAGACTTTGTTCTAGCAACATGCTAATTTGCTTAAACCAGGGTATTAAAATCTGTGTTAAAAGTTACTGTCATTATGAGAGAAGTTTCCTTCAATCTATTTTTTTAAAGCCAAAATATATCAGAATAAAACTGGATTTACTCTATGGTAAATCATGAAAGTTTTGGGCTAGGAGGTTGTAAAAGTCATTTCATTAATCTTTAGCATAGCAGAGGAAGAAAGACATTTAGTGAGTTAACTGACCACGGTTATAGAATCAGGATTAAAGTTAGCAATGCCTTTATATCTGGATTGTCTTGGATGGAGTCATATTTTTTAATTAAAAGCTTTAAATTTGCAATGCAGTCAAGAAATATAAAAAGATATGCAATTAAAAAATATTTCGCCTTTCTGACTGTATCTGCTACATCTTACCCCTGACCAGCTGATCTGTTGTTAGTTTCTTATCTTTCAGATAATTTTTATGTTATTGCAAGTGTCTTCTCCTTTTGTAGGCAGTGGTTGTATACTGTGTACATTTTCTTGTACCTTGGGTTTTTTTAAACTAAATATATATTGAAAATCCCTACTTAAAGATCCTCTCTCTCACACATAACTCTTAACTCTCTCTCACACACTCTTAACTCTTAGTCTCAGTTTTTAAAATAACTACATATTATCCTTAATGAAAATTCTAGGCAGAACCGAGTATAGCCCATGCTTCAACAAGTGGTTTTAGAAGGTGTTGAAAAGGCATTTTATTGTTGATTTGACTCATAATTTTTTTCCCCTTCTGGTAAATATGTTAACAAAAACAGTGATATTATATGTTACACCTCAGTGTTAAGTGTTTTAGACATATGTCAGATAGAAAGGATGTTAAATATTTGAGATGGTTAAAAATCTACTTTTTTTTTTTTTCCCTGATAATTTGAGTCAGGCACTAATTGAAAGTTGCTTTTGCTTATTTTTAGCAAACTTTTCTTAGTTAAAATAGATAATATAAACAAGACAGTAAGGTAATGCTTCAAACATGTGAAAGAACTAACTAAATCAAGGCTAAATAAGAGCAGTGCTTTTCAAATTAGTTTTTTTTGGTATATGCATGGAGTTCTAGAAATTGTAGGATTATATACAGTTTTTTGTGCTTTCATTTTGATGGTTAAAGTTATCAGCATCTCCTGGGCTACTTGCATCATCATAACAAAAATTATTAACAAAATGGCCCACATTTGCATTTAATACTGTGTTTAATGGTTTAACTTCCAAAATGGTGTTTTTCAAACTGGGATCTATGTCATAATATACTCTCAGAGGTTTTTGAGAACTTGTTTTTTCTTTAAAAGAGGTACAAAGTTCGAGAAACACTGTTTTGGAGAAATTGTGTATATATAAATAATTGATGTAGTAAATAGCAGTCAACATCATTTGTTTATTAATAGGTCCTTAATACTGCTTTTAAGCCCATGTAAGTGAGCAAGCATCTGTTAGCTTTCTGATGGTGTACTCTGCATTTGTTTGAAATTTAGTTTTGAAAGCACTTTTCCACTAATTTGAACTGACTTAATTCTCTTCAAGTTAAGAGTGAATTAGCGAGTTTCTTGTGTTTTTCTTACGTAATAAATATAGTTATTTTTTTCAATTCAGGGATTGATTCCGAAGGCCATGCAGCTAACTTTGTCGAGACAGAGCAGATTGTGCACTACAATGGGAGCAAGGCTTCATTCGTGCAGGCAAGTGACCGTGTCTGTGAGGCAGCCAGCCAGTCGGGCTTTACAGCTTGGATTGTGATTTCCCGTTACACTGTTGACGTTTTTCTCCTTTTCTCTCCTTTTTAAAGTAATATTGCAGTCTATGATGTGGACAGAGTTCACCCAGAATAAGGATATTCCATTAAGCCGGCCGGCACTCAGCTTCCTCTGTTTCCGGCCCTTGAATTAAATCCCTACAGAAGAGGATAGGGTAGGCGGTGCAGGGGTGTGCTTAACCTGTCAGACCTCTACAGGGCCGTGAGGACAGGACAAGCAGCTGGCTTGTGCCTGACCCGACCTGCCGTGCACGTCATTGTGACATAATACCTGAGCAGTGGGTCACTTGTTGGTCGAGAGCATTAATGGCTAAAAATATTTTTAAGTTGATAAAGATACTCTTTTGAGAATGAATAAAGCTATTTTTTCCATTTTATTATATGCCAAATTATATAGCAGACATAACTTGGTAATTTTTACTTGCAGATAAATTGATTTATTTTAGAATTTAGGAGAAGCCCAACTGTCCACAAGTACATGTATGTAAAATCAGAAAAAGTCCTTTCTAAATGTTTCCCCACAAAATACGAATTTAGGAGCAGGTAATCATGAATTTATTTCATAGTTAGCAGGTCATATGTTTATTTTTCTATTTTTCAGTCATTGATACTTATATACGCCTGGCAGAAAGCTGAGAAAAACAAGTGTGTGTGTGTATATGTTTCTTTTTACGTATCTTCTCTTTTTTTGTAGACTCGAGGATCAATACCACTTTACTGGTCTCAAAGACCAAACCTCAAGTACAAACCATTGCCACTGATCAACAAAGTAGCAAATCATGTGTGTATCTTCCATGCTATTTTCATTGACTATGAACAGAAGCTTATTGGAATTATAATTTGCATATAGAGCATGTATTCCTCATAAGTCAGGCTTCAGTATCTTTGAGGCCTTTCTTCTTGGTTCTGGCACAGAGTGGACCTCTAAACCAAGAGACTGTATAGATGGCATATTAAAATGTGGAAAAACAAATTGAATGTCACAGTAAATTTTGATTTTAGAGATCTCAGTAAAATTTGCAGCCTTATGCTGTTTAAAATATTTAGTGTATTGAGATTAAGCTCAGAAATAAAATAGTAATATTGTAGCTCAGAGTAGAATGGCTTATAATTACTACTTACTAAATGGTATTAAGAATATCTAGAAGACAGCTTAATGTCATTTTCTTGAATATAGAGATAGGACATTTAAGGAGATCCTTTTAAACATCCTGGAAATATTCTTGTAATCTGGTAAAGTGTATAACTTTTTTCCCCCCTCTTTCTAGATGGACGGTTTCCAAAGGCATTTTGATTCACAAATAATTATTTATGGAAAACAAGTCATAATCAATCTGGTATGTGTCTTTCTTCCATTTCTTGGGGCACAAAACCTTAGCATATTCTTTTTAACATGACAAAATTTAACCTTGGTAATTATTTTTAAGTGTGCAGTTCAGTGGCCTTAAGTTAGTGTTGCACAACCATCACCACTCTCCATTTCCGGAAGTTTTCATCATACCAGACAAAAACTCAGTCTCCCTTAAATAGTCACCTTATGTTATCCCTCTCACCTCAACTCCTGGTAACTCTATTCTGCTTCTGTCTCTGTAGATGTGCCTGTTCTAAGTGCCTCGTCTTAAGTCACGCTGTGCAGTGTTTATCCCTTCGTGTCTTGCTTGTCTTGAGCAGGCTGTTTTTCTTTACCTGGCTCTGAGTTACTTTGTAGTGTCTTGCCGTTTTAAGCTGAGGACTCTGTAGTGTTTCTGCTAGGGCAGATCTGTGCCGTGCTGTGCTTTGTTGCTCAGTCATGTCCAGCTCTTTGCGACCCCATGGACTGTAGCCCGCCAGGCTTCTCTGTTCGTGGGGGATTCTCCTAGCAAGATTACTAGAGTGGGTTGCTGTGCCTTCCTCCAGGGGATCTTCCCAACCCAGGGATTGAACCCAGGTCTCCCGCGTTGCAGGCGGATTCTTTACTGTCTGAGCCACCAAGGAAGCCCAAGAGTACTGGAGTGGATAGCCGATGCTTTCTCCAGGGGATCTTCCTGACCCAGGAGTCAAACCAGGGTTTTTTCATTGCAGGCAGAATCTTTACCAGCTGAGCTACCAATTCCTTCAGCTTTTTTAAAACTAAGAATATCTTATTAATTTCTCATTTTTGAATTACAGTTTTGCCAGACATAGAATTCTTGGTTGACAGTCCTTTTTTTCCTATAAATATGCCATCTCATGGCCGTCTGGCCTCTAAGGTTTCTGAAGAGAAATTGGCGTATAATTCTACTCAGAATCACTCTATGTGACAAGTCCTTTCTCTCTTGCTGCTTTCAAGATCTCTCTTTGTCTTTAAGTAGTTCGATTATAATGTCTGATGTGAATTTCTTTGGATTTGTCCTATCTGGAGATTGGATACCTCTTGAATTTGAAGATCTCTATATTTCATCAAATTCGGGAAGTTGTTTTGCCATTTTCTCTTTATAACCTCTCTGGCCTTTTCTCTCCTTTTTCCAGGACTCCTATAGTGAATATATTTTGTGCTCGGTGGTGTCCCAAGTCCCCTAGACTCTGTTCAGTTTGCTGATTCTTTTTTCTTCCTGCTCCAAGGTGCTGTTGAACTCCTTTAGTGAATTTTTAGTTTCCCTCTTGTGCTTCTCAACTCCAGGCTTACTGTGTGGTTCCTTAGAATAATTTCTGTTTCTTTGATATTCTCTGTTTTTTTTTCATATACTGTTTTCCTGATTTCCTTTACTTCTTTGTCCGTGTTTTCATTTAGCTCTGAGCATATTTAGGACAGTTATTTTGAAAGTTCTTTATAAATAAGGCTTCTATAGAGATGATTTCTATCAGTTTACCCTTTTTCATTAAGCCTTGTCTTCCTTTTTTTTTTTTGTATACCTTATGATTTTGTTGTTGAGAACAGGGAATTGGATGTACAGAATACAGTAACTCAGGAAGTCAGATTCTTCTTTCCTAGGGGTTTCCTGTTGTTTTGTTTTTGTTTTGATTGTTGAATGCTATAGTAATCCATCTGTTTTGAGACTTTTCCAAACTATTTTTGCAAAGACTGTTCCTTGTGTATGCTCACTAAAGTCTCTATTCTTTGAGCTTGCTTGTGTTCAGCTAACAGTGTGATAGAAATTTCCTTGAGTATCAGGACCTGAAGTAGACAAAGGAAAAACCGAAAAAGAGAACAAACCCATCTCCCAGTTTCTGCTGACTGGTTCTGTGGTGGAGCAGTCCTTCCCGTATTTAGTTAGGCTTGCTCTGAACCTAGAGATTAGCTTGAGGTGAAGCCTTAAGGTCTTTTTAGGATTTCTCAGAGTGTGCGTCTTGCTTGGGTATGCACATGGCTTTCTAAAACCCTCCGTGAATGTGGCTGTTTTTTAATATCCTAATTTCCCAAAGAGTTATCATTAACACCCCAGCAGCTTCTGCAGGCTTTAGATGGTCTTTTCAATGTCACCACCTGAAATATCTTGCCCTAGGCATCTGTTGGTCTGTAGTCCTCTTGCAGCTTATATGAGCAGCGTTTACCACTTTCCCTGCCTGTGTTCACATTTATGCAGGACAGAGACCGCCGAGTCACTCCTTCAGATCAGAACAGAACATACACAATAGTTTGCAAATAAGTTCTCGTCTGCTCCCTCCAGTTAGAGGAGAGGGACTGAGAACTGTTGCTGCTGCTTAAGCTAAGATTGTCACTGCACTGGAGAAAGGCTAAGGCAAGGGCAAGAAAAATGCTACAAAATTGTCCTCCAGGTTTGAAGATGGCTATATCTTGATTGGACCTCTCCTTGGTAGCTAAAAACCTTTGATTGTTTTCCAGAGTTCCTACAAATTTGGTTTAGACAGCATCTCTTTTCTCCGATGTTTTTGTGAGGGTACAAGAGCTTAAAGCTTCACAGTCTGCCATTTTGCTGATGTCACTGTCTCCTTTTAATTAAACTTACAGCTATGGTGGTTTTAATTTTTTACAGGTGAATCAGAAGGGCTCAGAGAAGCCACTTGAACAGGCATTTGCAACAATGGTGTCTTCCTTGGGGAACGGAATGATCAGGTACCTCACTAGAAATCTGTTGTTGGGCTTTTCAGGTTAGATGTGCACTTCATGTGCATGCAAGTACATGGATCTCTCTCTAGACTTATTTCACTTTGTTGTTTCTGAAGCGTGATTTTGTTTGCTTGAAATTTTCTCAGACTTAATTCATGTTGCAGGATAACTTCTTTTTTAATTTTTACTGGGAGTATAGTTGATTTACAGTGTTGTGTTAGTGTCATGTATATGGCAGGGTGAAATACACATATATCCACTCTCTTTTTTTCTTTTTTTTTAAGATTCTTTTCCCATATAGGCCATTACAGAATCCTGAGTAGAGTTCCTTGGTTCCCTGTGCTTCACAGCAGGTTCTTGTTAGTTTCATCTCTTTATGTATTGTAGTGTGTGTATATCAGTCCTAGTCTACCCATTTATCCCCTGCAACCCATATCCCTGGTGGCCCTAAGTTTGTTTTCTACATCCATGACCCTACTTCTAAATAAGCTCATTTGTACAGAATAATTTAACAGTTGAGTTTAAATTTGAATTTTGGTTAAAATCCTCACCTTGAGGCTCTGTGTTGCCACAGCCGTTGGGTCTTTAAGTTACTCGCCTCTGCCTGGTCCTGACCCCACACAGGCTGGAGCAGCTTACTCTTGTGTGGTGGCCTCGTCTGGAGCAGCAGCTTGTCTCTCCTGTCAGCCACCAGACAATAGTTAGAAATTCTCTGAAGCTCTGTCAGAAAAGAGAGGGATCCTAAAACAGTAGTAGTTGCCCTGTGGACATGTGCAGGGTGAAAAGTCAGCCCATTTGGAGCGTCCTGCATCCAGAATCTGGGCTAGGAGATGAGGGTGTACTCTGGTAGGACGTGGTCACAGGCATTGGGGAAGACTTTCAAAGAAATGGTACTGGGTTATTTGGGGACCATTTTTTTTAAGCTATAGAAAATTTTAAAACAAACAAAATTAGGACATAATGAACCTTTGGGGAAGAAATTAAGTTTGTTTTATCCAACTCAAAAACTCTAGCAAATTCTTCAGACCCTTGCTTCATGCACATTTCTGCCTTCTCACGGTGGAACCTGCCCAAACACACTTTGCGTGAATCAGAGAAGTGATTCCTATCCAAGATGTGCCTTAAATTTTCAGAGGAATTACTCAGAATATATCTAAGACCTGAAAAATCAGAATCTCTGGGTTTAAAGTCCAGCATGTATCATATATTCTAGCAAAAGTTTATCTCCTGGTTGCTGGGTTACACCCCTGGTTAAGACCCTTTCTGTGTTTCAGAGGGTTTCTGTAGGTGAGTTTGCAGCAGAAGCTAACTTTGAGAACTTCAGGCATATGTCAGTCTAAAGTTGTGCCTTTGGTGTTCCAGTGCTCTCGGAAGGCTCCTGCCAAGAAGTGAAACCCTAAAGCTATTGTTACCGAAATGATGTAACACATATTCTGAGAAGACACAAACATAATTTTAGAATGATGTAAGCCGAAGAATCCAAATGCATTTAGGTGCTAATGAGCCACTTAAATTCTTCAGACGAGTGTATGGCCATGATCAGAGCTCTCCAAAAATAAATACGATGCCACCAGTTTTAATGGAGCTGCCTTTGAAAGTGCTTCCCCGACTCTCAGTCTGCCCAAAGTCTACTTTGGCAGTCTAACAGAAGTTAGCTCACAGTTGGCTAACTTCTGTTTTTATGCCAGTGTGTAAGGTCCCTCTGTAGAAGGAAATGGTAACCCACTCTAGTATGGAGAATCCCATGGACAGAGAAGCCTGGCGGGCTACAGTCCATGGGGTCGCAAAAGAGTCGGATGTGACTCAGCAACGACAAGGCCTCACAATTGGCTAACCTGTTTTTATGCTAGTGGCTAAGGCCCCTCTTGTGCCCTGAGATAACCGCTAAGGTGATAGAACCTCTCTCTTGACCTGCTGGAAGCACATCCTGTATTGGTGTTTGCTGTCCCTTCGGCCGTTGGAGCCAGGAGGTCACACGAGAGCAGGCGCCTAGTCTGAATTTTGCTCTGTTGGGGAGAGTGTAGTGTCCTTCTGGTCCTCCTCCTCCATGACTTGACCTGATGCTGGAATAGGAAGTTGGGTGAAGGTGGCTTGTGTGAGAATCTTCAGGTACCCTGGTGCCCAGGTGCTTTGCATTCTTCTTCCTCTCTTGACTTTTGGGAGTTGGTTAATGATTTTCTCCTCCCTCTCAAGGGGCAGCATTTTCAAGTTCCTAGGAGGACACCTTCACTGATAGATGTGTTCCAGCTTTGAGATTTATGCCTCTTAAATATCAGATAACTGAAAACAACCCATTACCGATTGACAGACCAGAAAGTTTTCTGTACCACTTGCGTGTGTGATGTGTGGATATTGATAAAGTGAATATTTTGGCAGGATGAACAAGTAACAACCGGAGTAGGGGCCATCCTGTTTCTGTTGTTCTCACAGCCTCAAGTACCCAACGCAGTCCAGCCCTCCTTGGCCTGAATCGAGTTTGACCATTTGGAATATCTTAATTGATTGGAAAATCAGAAAGGGGCCCTCTTCTTGGCACCTGGGGCAGAGAATAAATACACAGTAGATAACCCAGTTGGACAAGGCTCCTTTATATTAACATGCCTCATTGCTGTGCCGGAGCTCACGTCTCTAGCCTTTTGCTGGGCTTGTTGACGCCTATCTTAGGGCCTATAGAGAAACGTGTAAAGATACAAGTGTGTATTTTTTTCCTTCACTAGCTATGCGCATGAGAAGGTCAGCGTATCTGTGCATGCCTCTGTGTGTGTGTATGTATAGTGGTAAACCCAGAGTAAATGTATGTTCCTAGGTGAAATGTATTTAGAGAGGAGGATCAGCTTATGAAGGTAGTATTAAAGAAAAAATGATTAATTTTTAGTCACTTTCTGAATATCTTTTGTTTTGTTAGGTACATTGCCTTTGACTTCCATAAGGAATGTAAAAATATGAGGTGGGATCGGCTGAGTATTTTATTGGATCAGGTAGCAGAAATGCAAGATGAATTAAGGTAAGTTCTGCCGTTTCTCTGTGGAAACTGAGGGGTGAGATAGATGCATGCATTAATCACAGATGTCATGCGTTAGCTAGCAGACCTACGCATAGAGTTCACTAGCTTCATAGCACTGCTCTGTTCTCATTTTCAGTCTGTGTTTTTTTCCTGAAAGATTAGGCTTGGTGATTTTTAAGTATTTTAAAATTCTTAAAAATGACCCAAGTCTAGGTATTTTCATATTTTTATGTATTATCTTCTACACATTTACAAACTTTTACTCAATTAAAGATAGTTGGCTACTGTTTTATGTTCAGTTCTTTTCACTATTTCATTACTGTCTGTCGCTGTCTGTCGTTAGCCCACCAAGACTCTGTAATGTGAGCATTCAGCAGCTTCGCTGCGTTCCCTTGTGCCGCAGCACAGTTAGCTAAATGCTCTTCTTCACACTGGGCATCTGGTTCATTTCCTTTTCTCTTCCGTCCCTGAAAGATGGTGCTTCAGTGAATCACTGGGTATAAAGACATCTTTACTTCTGTTAAATCGTTTCTTAAAGTCTTCAGGGGAGGATAATGGACTGAAGGGTCTAAATACCTTTATGGTACTTATGTGTGTTAAGGTGTTAATTACTGTGTGGCTTCATAGATGGACTGTACTCTATGCATGTCAGTTTTTACCTGTTTTAGAGCCAGAAGTAGGAATCTGGAAACTAGTCTTGTTTTGTTTTCGCCTTTGTAGTTCTAATCCTGGCAAGCCAAATGTACTGTGTTAATTTTAGTTTCATGGTAACATAGTAAAGCTTCTCCTATAGTCATTTGGTCAGCGTTAAGAAAAAAATATCTGTATACATATTAAGTAATGCGTGCTGATGCTGTTAAATCGCTCAGTCATGTCCAGCTCTGTGCAGCCTCATGGACTGTGGCCCACCAGGCTCCTCTGTCCATTGGATTCTCCAGGCAAGAATAGTGGAGTGGGCTGGCATTTCCTTCTCCAGGAATTGCCTCTGCCTGCTGTTTAATTACAACCTTTTGTTTCATGGTTTTTAAAATCTTTGAGAGTCTCTGTATTGGTAATGAAAGAGAAGTGAAGTCTGACTCTTTGTGACCCCATGAACTGTAGTCTACCAGGCTTCTCCGTCCATGGGATTTTCCAGGCAAGAGTACTGGAGTGGGAGTGGGTTGGGCCAATACTGGAGTGGGTTGTCATCTCCTTCTCCAGTAATCCCAGCTATAGTTAGTTTAATCTGCTTTTTTCCCCCACCCCCATCCCTTCCCCATGAGGTTTTGTTTTGAGCATAGCTAGTGTAGAGGGGATGACCTATATCATTACTGGGGTGTAGAGAAACATTGTCGGGGAATATTTCCTTGAGTTCCCCTGTTAATTGCAGCCCCACAAGAGTTAAGAAAGAAGGAGAGATTGACGCCAAAATCTGTGTCCATTGCAGTCACCATGTTCCACAGGGATAGTAGACCCCTTTCACGAAACTGTGACGTTCAGACCTCTCTGCACATTTGTTCTCAGGGATTTGGGGGAAAGTGGAAAGAATCTGGGCTTTGGGGCCCTACCCAGAGTATTTGAAATCTCAGGTTGCCTCTTAGTAGCCGTGTGAACAGGAGCTAGTTAGTTATCTTTAAGCCTTGATTTCTCCATCTGAAAAGTGGAGATAATAATACTTATCTCTTAGACCTGTTCTGTAGTTTAAGAAGCAATATTTATAAAATATGTAGTATTTATTTTATAAGTACTAGAGACATTACTTTGTCAACAAAGGTCTGTCTAGTCAAGGCTATGGTTTTTCCAGTGGTCACGTATGGATGTGAGAGTTGGACTGTAAAGAAAGCTGAGCGCGAAAGAATTGATGCTTTTGAACTGTGGTGTTGGAGAAGACTCTTCAGGGTCCTTTGGACTGCAAGGAGATCCAGTCCTAAAGGAGATCCAATTCAGTCCTAAAGGAGATCAGTCCTGGGTGTTCATTGGAAGGACTGATGTTGAGGCTGAAACTCCAATACTTTGGCCACTTGATGCAAAGAGCTGACTCATTTGAAAAGACCCTGATGCTGGGAAAGATTGAGGGCTGGAGGAGAAGGGGACGACAGAGGATGAGATGGTTGGATGGCATCATCTACTCGATGGACATGGGTTTGGGTGGACTCCGGGAGTTGGTGATGGACAGGGAGGCCTGGCGTGCTGCAGTTCATGGGATCGCAAAGAGTCGGACGCAACTGAACTGAATGGGATGCCAACACTCACATGCAGTCTATATATACATACTCTAATTGAACCTCACTGGTTTGGAATGAACCTCTTGTATATCTTTAATCTAAACACATTCTTTTAAGCCTTTTTTTTTTTTTTTTTTTTTGGTGTCCTGACATACGGTGTCTTAGTTCCCTGACCAGGGACCTAACTCGTGTCCCCTGCATTGGAAACGTGGAGTCAACCACTGGACTGCCAGGGAAATCCCTTAAGCCCATGTTTTTTAAGGTCGTGATTTTTAGCTTGTGGTGAATCTATTGTATTTCCCCTTCACTTTTTGATATTAGGGAATAATTGTGGTTAATTTAATGCTGTTTGGTATTCATCGTATTTCCTGTCCCGTACACTCCGCCAGGCACCTTATATGCATTATGCATGATCTCATTTAACTGTAGAGCAGCCTCTTGGTGGTGCTGCTGTCTCCACTTTGTGGATGAAAATATATAGGCTCTGAGAAATTAGGTTATTTACTTAAAATTACACAGCTAGTAACTTGCCTAGGAACTACGGCTCGCAAACTTTGCTGGCAAAGTCTATGCTCCTCACTGCTACACTATTTGTTGTCAAATTTGGGGGTTCATAGAATTATCTGAACATACTGTTAACAATGACGGAACCACAGGAACTGGTAACTGTTTGGCTCCAGTGCAGACATCTGGGTGGTTCAGGGGGAAAGTAAAACAGATGTTTCAAATAATACCCTAGTATACCCTATAAACTGTGTACTATTTGCATATATTAGCCATTTGGAGAAGGGGTTTTAAAATGTTTTTAATGCACAATATCCAGTCCTTTCTTCAGAGATTCTTACTCAGTTTATTTCTGAGTTGTTGGTTAAAAATGAAGGTCAAGCATGTTCATTTTAAATGAACAACTCAGGGAGTTCTGACACAGCACAGGGGACGGAGGAATGGGTCATAGTTGCGCTAGGTCCAAGGAAGCCCCCTTGTGGCCTTGGGGAGACATGGTGTGGCCCGAGGCATCTGCTGCAGTGCTCCCGACTCCTTTCTCACGACTGTCGGGTGAAGTGACCTGGATGCTGCGGTGGTTTTGAGATAGTCTGTCTTGCCTGTTCTCTTCACACTTCCTGTTGGTCTTTGGTGATCAAATATACCTGAACTGTACATTTCCTGTCTGTCCTCTAATGTACCAGCTTTAATAATGTTTCTGACATAGACCTGTATTATAGGAGGACTGTCCTTAGTGGGAGGGCTTCTCCGATAGCTCAGAGAAGAATCCGCCTGCAATGCAGGAGACCCTGGTTCGATTACTGGGTGGGGAAGATCCCCTGGAGAAGGGATAGGCTACCCACCCCAGTATTCTTGGGCTTCCCTTGTGGCTCAGCTGGGAAAGAATCTGCCTGCAGTGTGGGAGACCTGGGTTCGATCCCTGGGTTGGGAAGATCGCTTGGCTGGCTTTGGTATGAGAATGTTTATACAAATATGTTTTAGTTATTTTCTAGTAGACCCAGCCGGCGCGGTGCTGAGTAACCAGGAGGGCGTGTTCCGCAGCAACTGCATGGACTGTCTGGACAGAACCAACGTGATCCAGAGCCTGCTGGCTCGCCGTTCACTTCAGGCCCAGCTTCAGGTGCACGCGCTTTTTTTTCTTTTATTAAGTAAGCAATTTTTGAAAACCAGGAATAAAGCACATCCATGTGCCCTAACCCGGCTCTTTGTGGTTTTGTGTCCTGGCATCCACGGGTGTGGTTTGCGCATGACCACGGTCAGTGTGTGCACAGTTTTAAAGTTGGCTATTTTGCTCTAGCATTATAGTTTTTTAAGAGTTGTACTGTTGTGCTGTAATTCACTAAGCCATTTAGGTTGCTACATTTTTGGCTTATAAATAAGATTGTAGAGAATACATCTGCGTATAATATTTTTAGCGGGTTATTTCCTTTGCGTTAACTCCTGCTGGGTTAAAGAGAATTTATACTTTCCAAGGGGCTTCCCAGGTGGCACTGCTTGCCAGTGCAGGAGACATAAGAGATGTGGGTTTGATCCCTGGGTCTGGAAGATCCCCTGGAGGAGAGCATGGCACCCCACTCCAGTATTCTTGCCTGGAGAATCCCATGGAGAGAGGAGCCTGGCGGGCCGCAGTCCATAGGGTTGCAAAGAGTTTGACTCGCCTGAAGCGACTTCGCGTGCATGCACACTTTCCAAGAGGGTTGCACCAGTTTGCCCCTAATACTTACCAGCAATAATGAAAGAGTCTTGCTAGCGTCACTTTTATTTAGGAAGGTTTCCTTTCTGGCGGCACAGAGTAGGGCCTCTAGGTCGTTTTGTCTGCATCTCTTTTACCGTTGGCAAGGGATGTGAACACCCGGGAAGATACTTGGTGACACAGCTTTGCTTCACCAGTGTGACTGTGTTGTTGAGAAAGAGTAGGTTTAAATAGTTTCTTTTGTTGATATATGAAGTTAAAAATATATACAGCCTAGATTTCCAGACTGCAGTGGTGTTTGTTGTAGGGAGCAAACAAAATGCATCCCAAATGATTTCCTGCCTAAATAATTTGTAAGCATTCATCTTTGTTTATGGCAGTTCTGTGGAACTCGGGGAAGAATTGTGGAGTAAAATGCCTCCCCGAGCCCTCGCGTAGCCATGCCGAAGGCGTGGGCACCGCCTTTGAGTACTCTAGCTTGTGTGATATGTGTCCTCGTCAGTCTGATGGATTTACTTCAGAGGATATTTTTCAACAGAAACCATATTGAGACTGGTTGCTTCCAAGGCTGGCTAACAGAAATCTATTGGACTGGGTTCTGTAATCTGTATTTAACTAATTTACATGCTAAAAACAGTCCTATGAAAGCTCAGCAGCCTGCAGAGAGCCTGGGGGCAGGAGCCTCTCCAGCCTCAGGGCCCGCTGACGTGGGGCCTCCAGCTGTGCCTGTCCCCTTCCAGAGAGGGCCGGTCACTGGGGTGGGCAGGCCCTGTGCTGGGGGAGTGAGGGAGAGGCCATCGGAGGCGAGCAGTGAGGATAGTCACCGGGGTGGGCAGGCCCTGTGCTGGGGGAGTGAGGGAGAGGCCATCGGAGGCGAGCAGTGAGGATAGTGGCTCTAAGAGGGTTGCAGGTCCAAAACAAAGGCCAAGGTAGGAGTCCAGTCTGTGGTCAGTGAACTCCACAGGGGAGTCCGTAGAGAGACTCGGGCTGCCCGGAGTCCTGTGAGCTGATATGCAGAGGGCTGTGCTTCTGTGCAGTTTGTGGGGAGGGAGGGGGTTGCATTCCTCTGGTTCTCAAAGGGCCCCTGGCTAGGGGTAAGTGTGGAGGTCCGCAGTCTGGGTGGTGAACTGTGAGGCGGGCAGAGGGTCCAGGTGATGGGAGGTTGGGGGCGGGGGCAGGGAAGGAGGGAGCATTGACTGCATACTCCCTGCCTTTACCTCTGCCCCTGTCTCTGGGTTTACACAGTCCTGCTGCTGGTGCTGTGGTCTGGGGCTCAGGGGAGACAGGGGCTGTGGGCGGATGCGAGCCCAGAGAGAGGCTTTGCAGCCGGGCTGAGCAGCAGAGGGCTGTGTTACAGGGAAAACATCTCCTGGCTGAAGCCAGCAAGCACGTGAGACTCTGTGGAGACTATGCTGAAATCTGTAACATGTAAACATGGGTATGATTCTTATTCCAGAGACTAGGAGTTTTGCATGTGGGACAAAAGCTTGAAGAACAAGATGAATTTGAAAAGATTTACAAAAATGGTAGGTCATTTCTTGAACAGAGGCAAGGTCATTCAAATTTTGAAATAAACATTTTGGATTTAGAGCATTGGTTGTCAATGGTTATTAACTGAGTTTTCCTCTTTTTGCCCCTCCACAGCCTGGGCTGACAATGCAAATGCTTGTGCCAAACAGTACGCGGGAACCGGTGCCTTGAAGACTGACTTTACCAGGTAAGCCGCGCGCTGGATCGCACACTCCGGTGCATGGCAGATCGCTCGCGCAGCTTTCACCCAAGAGCGCCCGCTGGTGCCCGGGCCTCGCTCCAGGCCATCAAGCTGGGACTCGGGGGAGATAAGGCCCAGGCAGCGGTGGCTTGTTAGCGTCCCTGGGTGATTCTGGCGCACAGTGGGGTTGAGCACCAGGGCACCTCAGCTCCTCTCAGCCACCTGCTGTGCACCTGACTCACCCCAGGCCCGTTCAGCAGGTCTGGGAGGGGCCTGAGACTATGTGCTTGCGTGATGCTGGAGCTGGTTTCAAGGACCGCATTGGGTAGTGAGAGGTTGGAACGTTTTGAATTTGTTACGGATGTGGTTGGGTCTTTTTCTGCTGTATGGATTCCCTGGGAGCAAGATAAGATTTCTAGTCTGTTCGCTTTATACCACTTAGCCTGGGCTATGTGTTTCTCTTCTTGTTTCTTATCTTTGCAAGGGGAACTGAGCATGTTTCCTCTTTGTGTCTACTGTGATAATGCTTTAGAAAGAGGATGCAGATTTCTTGGACTCAGTTCGGTTTCTTTTGTGAGATGTCTCCTTTATATATTCAAGAATTTTAAAAAAGAAATCTTTATAATTTACTTATCTCCTTACCACGTAGTTATTGGCTATAAACAGTGTGAGAATTTAATATGCAAATCTGTAACTCAAAACTTAACCTCTTATTTAACCAGAACTGGGAAGAGAACTCAGTTGGGACTTATAATGGATGGCTGGAACTCATTAATACGGTATTACAAGAACAACTTTTCTGATGGATTTAGACAAGTAAGTTTGTTTTCTGATGCTAATTTGTGGTTATTTGGTGGCTGTATTTTTGTACTGTTCCCCATACCTAATTTGGGAGTTATTATTTTCCTTTTTTTCTCTTCTAGGATTCCATAGACTTATTTCTTGGGAACTATTCAGTGGATGAATTAGACTCTCATAGTCCTTTAAGTGTTCCAAGAGATCTGAAATTCCTGGCTGTAAGAAACCTTTATGTTTTTTAAGTTGTTAATAGCGTTGTGACTGAAGGCACAGATGGTCCAGCTCCCCTTGACATAAAACATTATGTGTTGTTCTAAATGAAATATAAATACTTATGTTGCCCCAAGGAGCAGGTCAGGGAGAAGAGTGAGGTAACTTTGGAATGTTGTCCTCTCTCAAACTTGACTGACTTTTGCAGCTCCTTTATTTTGTTGTTTTGTTAATTTTTACAGTGTTGTCTTGGTTTCTGCTGTACAGCAGTGTGCAGCAGCCATAATTATACACACAGCCCGTCCCTCCCCAGCCTCCCTCCCCTCCTGGCATCCGGCCGCCTCCAGGTCAGCACGGAGGGTCGTGGGCTCCCTGTGGCTCCCAGCGGCTCAGCACCAGCTCCCATTTTGCACGCGATCATGTGTGCACGTCGGTGCTACTTCTCCACTCGTCACAGCCTCTCCCTCCCCGACGGCACCCACATGCCCCTCCTCTCCACCTGTATTTCCTGCCCTGCAGATAGGTTCATCAGTACCATTTTCTAGATTCCACATATATGGGTTAATACATAGTATTTGTTTTTCTCTTTCTGACTTCACTCTGTAGAACAGTCTCTGGGTTCATCCACCTCACTAAAACTGACTCAGGTTTGTTCTTTTTTTTATGGCTGAGTAATACTCCGTTGTATATATGTACCACATTTTGAAAAATCTATAAACAGTAAATGCTGGCGAGGATGTGGAGGAAAGGGAGCGCTCCTTCACTGTTGGCAGGAATGTTAGCTGCAGCCATTATGGAGAAAAGCATGCCATCCTTAAAAACTAGGAATGCACCCACCGTGTGACCCAGCAGCCCCGCTGTTGGGCATATGCCCTGAGAAACCACAGTTGTAAAAGACACGCACCCTGGCGTCCATCGCAGCACCGTTTACCGTAGCCTAGACGCAGAAGCGCCTAGACGTCTAGCCGCAGATGCTGTTTAAGTGAGAACACAGATGCGGAACAGGTGTGGGGCTCTCTTGTTTCAGGGAGACTCTGCTCCCCCGGAGGTTCAGGGGTTGCTGGAGGCAAATTTGCGATGTAGAGGTCAATGTATGTGTTTGACACGTCTCTCGTTTTTGACTCGTTCACCAGACTTTGCAAGAGCCTCTCTGGGGTTTCACGCCAGCGGGCAGGGTGTCCTGGAGTCAGGGGCCTAGAGTCTGAGTACACATCTGGGTGACCTCCTTCCACTTTCTTTTAATCTGTTTGAAGATTTGGACAGTTATGATCAAAACTCTAATGATGTTTTGCTGAAAGGTATTTTGTATATTAGATGCAGACGGGTTCTGTTGTCTTTCAGGGAAGCTGATCTTGCAACCATCGATTAGCATCTTACGTGATGGTTTCTCTCTCTTTCCTTTTCCAGTTGCCTATTATCATGGTGGTTGCCTTTTCCATGTGCATTATCTGTTTGCTGATGGCTGGTAAGTCTGCACTGATTTCACATTCATCTTTTAGAATGTTGAACTTTCCTGTACAGCGTCTTCAGTTTGCACCTGCTCAGTACGTGGTGTGTCCCTGTTAAACTGGATGAGCAAAGGGAGCGGGTGAGGTGCGTCCTTAGATGTGACGGGAAGGAAAATGCATACTCGGTAGCTTGATGGTGTGTTTTTTTCCACTTAAGCTCTTTACTTTTTTTTTCTCGTTACCAAAGTAATACATAGTAATTACAGAAAATACAGTTAGACAAAAAAGAAAATGTTATCACCTTGCCTTTCAGAGATCAGCTAATTACTCTTCAACATTTTGATGTTTTAATCTTTATAGATGTGTATTTTTTTTTCAAAAGGCAGATCCTATAAACTTTTTTGTACTGTTTTTTTCACTGAGTAGTATAAACATTTCCCCATGTCTTTTATTTTGAATGGCTGCAAAGTATTCCGTTGATGGATGTATAGTTTATGTAACCAAGCACCTACTGTTGGGCAAGTCAATATTATTAGAGATTAATACATTACTTACTAAATTTAAATAGAAACATTGCCTAGGGACCTGAGCCAACAAACAGGAGTGTTGCTGCTTTTCTTTTTCCTCTTAGTGTTTTCCTGTGTCACTAAACTAATGGGGTTAAGTTACTTAACCGCTTAGTTAGTAATATTCAGTGCTCTGAGAATGAGTCTGTGATGCTGGTGTTTTGCCTGGAGGTGCAGCCTCAGCCACTCTGAAGGGCACTGCTGGGCTCAGCCTCCGTCCTGAAATCGCTGGGCTGACAGGCTCCCCTCTCATCGAGTGTCCCTTTGCGCTCCCCTGCACAGACCTCAGCCCCCCCTTTCTGGGTTCCACAGCGCGGCGTGTCGCTCCCTCGAGAGCACTCCTCTCCTAACAGCCTCAGCACTGAGGGATTTCATCTTCGGAGGCGCTCCGCTCCGTGGTGTCCCGGCACCCAGCGTGTGTTTCTAGTTGGGTAGAGTGGGAATGCTTTGCATACTTGCTCATCTTTCTGAGCGCATCAGCAGCTTTTTGAAGGCAAAGACCTGTCTTTCTTACTATCTTACCTCCTGTGCCTAGGATACAGGGCATGCGTGCTAAGTTGCCTCAGCCATGTCCAACTCTTTGTGACCCCATGGACTGTAGCCCACCAGACTCCTCTGTCCATGGGATTTCCCAGGCAAGAATACTGGATACAGGAAGCCCTCAGCAAAAGTTTCCTGAATTAAGGCCTCCTGTTCACCCCGCACACTAATTCTGCCAGCTTCTCCAGGGGTGGCTCGAAACTTGTTCGTCTCTGTAATCCCTGAGTGTTCAGCAGTGAAGGTGGTCACAACACAGGAAGGAGCTGCCCTCCTGTTACTCTAGGGCACAGGTTAGCGTATGTTTTCTGGAAAGAGCCAGACAATACGTATTTTAGATTCTGCAAGCTACGTATGGTCTCTCTTGCGTACTGTTTTTGCAGCTGTTTGAAAATGTGAGAACTCTCACAGTACGAAAACAGGCCAGGGCATCTCGAGTGTAGCATCGCTGTGTGCCAGGACGGGGGCCTGTGTCACATTCGGGGCAGGAAGGAAAAGGAGGGACCAGTGGACTGTGGTGCTCATGGCTCAGTCCACGCCCTTGGTCCTCTGCTTTCTTTGTTTAACACACTGCCCAGGGGATGCCTTTTCTGGGAGCCACTCCACTGTTGAGTTATCTTGGTCTTTTTATATACGCACATTTCCCTGTAGAACGTCTGCAAAAACAGGGATGTCAGGACCGAGACTCAGCTGGAACAAAGGGACCATCCCTTTGGGGAGCGACCCAGGGTAGACTTTTGAGGAGCCACCTTTCTCTTTATCCAGAAAGAGCTTTAAAACCCGAGCTGTCAGAATTAGCAGCTGTAGAAATGTGACTGTTGCACAAGTGAAGATGGACTGGATGCTGTGGATAGTAATCTCTGACTTCAGTTACTTGTAACATAATGATCTTTGTGGTGTCAGATATGACAGTGTTTGATTTCTAGCCCCTACTTTGGTTTTTAGTGAAAGTCTCTCAGTCGTGTCCAACTCTTTGCAACCCCATGGACTAGACAGTGCATGGAATTCTCCAGTCCAGAATACTGAAGTGGGTAGCCTTGCCTGTCTCCAAGGGATCTTCCTGACCCAGGAATCGAACCCAGGTCTCCCACATTGCAGGCAGATTCTTTACCAGCTGAGCCACACGGAAAGCCCAAGAATCCTGGAGTGCGTTGCCATTCCCTTCTCTGGGGGATCTTCCCAACCCAGGGATTGAACCCGGCTCTCCTGCACTGCAGGTGGATTCTTTAATGTCTGAGTCACCAGGGAAGTGTAGTCAAGTGGTTCTCAAACGTGGTCCCTTGACCAGCAGCATCAGCATAATCTGGGAACTTATGAGAAATGCAGCTTCGGGGGCCCTGCTCCAACCCTGCCAAAGCACACAGGCTGGGGATGAGCCTCGCAGCTGACACTGTTTCCAGCCCTGAAGAAGATTCTCGAGCCAGCCAGAGTCAGAGAACCACTGGTTCAAACCTTAACTGAGAGGTTCTTAAGTTTTTCCTTTGGATGTGTTTGTAAACTTGAATGCTGTCAAGATGTGCTAAACAGCTGAAAGCTGGAACTGGTGTCAATAAAATGGCTTGTTATTTATCAGTTTTTTGTTTTTTAAAATCAACAGGTGACACCTGGACAGAAACACTGGCCTATGTGCTCTTCTGGGGAGTCGCAAGCATCGGAACATTTTTTATTATTCTTTACAATGGCAAAGACTTTGTTGATGCTCCCAGATTGGTCCAAAAAGAAAAGATAGACTGAATTTGTGTCTGTGGAAAGCGGCTTGGCCTGGAAGATTCCATCATGCAGAACTGGAGTCTTTACTGACCCGCTTTCCACGGCAGCCGAGGTCTTTGTAAATCGTTTATCCAGGAGCACATCTTGTGCTTGGTGTGGGGGTGATGACTTAGGGTTGATCTGGTGTTACTGCCTTGATGATCTCTTTACTATTGGGATAGTTATATTTATAATTTGAAGCTAGTCTATAATTAAAATGTAACCTGAATTCAGCTCACGAATGGAAGGAACCTATACATCATCAGTTTAATCAGCCATTGCAGAATGAGTAACATATTTAAAAAATCTAGCTTCTTCCCTCATTTGAAACAGTGAAATTATTTTTCTAGCTCAGTTTATTGTCACTGTAAAAGCAGTTGGTATTAGCAGGCTTACTTTTCCATATACCTTTGGACTTTTCTTAACAGCTTAACGATAAGCTATCTAGTCTGTTCATAACATGTAAATCTCCTAATAGATCAGATACTTGGACGAAACTGTCCATGACTACATAGTAGGAAAGAGGAGACCAGGGTCTGGTGTTCCTCTCGAGTTCTAGTTGGGCTGCCTTACGAGTTCAGTCAGCTTGAGCTGTGCAGTTTAAGTGTGATGAAAGAAGTTCAGATGTACTCTATCTTTTTTAAAAGGTGTAGATGAAATCAGCGAATGTAAAGTCTCTTCCTCATGCTAGAGGTCCAAAGCCTCCTTGGTCTTCAGGATTGCCCCAGTGTGGGAAACACCCTCGGTTGGTCAGCTCCTCCCTCCTGGCCCTTGTGCTTTCCTAGCGTCTTTCTTCGAGACATGCAGGTCCCTGAGCGCGTCTCATGCCGAATTCCGTGTTGCCCTTGGAGGCAGCAGCTGCTTGTCCACGCACGGCAGTGTTGGCGCTTTTCACTCTGTAATTATTTTTGTTGGCATCAATAAGTGTGTCTGAAATTTAGTGCTTCCAGGTAGTTATTGCTCTCCAGATCAAGGACCAACTTACAGCTTTAATTTATGTGCAGAAATAAACCTGAAAAATATGCTTTAGAAGCTGTGCATAATTCTAATGAATAAGTCGGAAAACTGTATATTGAAATTGTAATTATGAGGTTTAAAAACTAGAAAGTATCTAAGGTAGTGCAGTTGCCACTATTTTAAAATAGTTCGATTAAATCCTGCTGCAATATTTGTGTTGTGCTTGAAAATATGTACAGTTTTTTTTCCAATGGTAATACCTTTTGTTGTCCTTAAATATCTCTAAAAAGCACCTTGATTTTAATATCACCTTTTTTTTCCAACATTATCGTTTATAAACATTAATAAGAGTTGTTGCTTTTAGAAACTCTAAAGGAAATAATAGCTGGAAAACCCTCTGTAGCTTAAAGTCAGTCGTTAACACTCACAATAGGGTAAGTAATTAGAACTGCCTACTCTTAACTTGTAAATAAGCATCATTTGTTCCAAAGAGGAAATATCAAAACTCGGCTCACGTCTACTGTGATGTATCGTCAGATGCTACTGGGCATTTCACATTAAGAACTTATTTCAACAACCATGACAAAGACCAAATCTGAACTGCTAATGTGGCTGTTTTGCAGTGAATGGGCTAATGTTGGTGTGTTAGACCTTGAGGTGTCAATATTTCAGAAACCTGCAGTGATTTTATTCCTAAATTCATGTACTGTCTCATCTGTAAGTGAAAATAAAATGACATATTCTTTTCTTACTAATGTTGGTGTCATTCCTGCACCTTGTCTTCAAAGGGATGATCTTTTTTATTTCAGAATTTTAAGAATCATGCAAAGCAGTGCACGGTCATTTTTACCTTTAAAACATTATGTTCTTTGCCACATAGGCCTCTCTGTCTTGGCAGTTTGGTTCGTCAAAGCCCGTAAGTCACAGTCTTCTTCCACCTCCTCTCCGAAGTGTCCTCTTATTTCACGTGTGCCATAGTCTCTGCGCTAGAAACAAGCCACTGGGTCGGCGCACTCGGGAGGGGACCACGCGGGGTGCGAGTACAGGGCAGGGCCTCTCTGCAGGTCTGGTCACGTAGCCTGGAAGGAGGGGAGCGATCCAAGGTCGTGATTCAGAGCTGCTGAGAATCGGGTGTTTCCTGTGCTGTGCCTTCGGGTCTTCTGACCATTTTCTGTGAGATTGCTTGTCCTTAAAGATGTGTTGGAATCCTTGTTTGTAGAGGAATTCTCTGTTGGTTATGTGTACTATATGTATCTTCTAATCTGTGACTTCTCGTTTCATTTTCTTGTTACTTTTGGTGAAGTGTGCAATTTCAGTGGTGTTGAATTTACCAAACATTTCCTCCCACTGCTTGTGCCTGGGGAAGGCCACATGGCTCAACTCCAAGGTGGGGGTGGAGGGGTCCTTCTGACATAATTTTGATCTTTTCACCTTTCAGGTCTTTGTTCCTCCCTGTAAAGTAAGGAAAGGGTCTGTGTCCGTCCAGGTAGATCACGTTATGCTAAGGTAACAAATGAGCCACAGATCTCAAGGGCATAAAAAAAAAAACAAAGGCTTATTTCTCACTGCTTCTGTGTATCCTTGAAGGGTCTGCTGGAGCTCTGCGACGTGCCGTCTGCATTCTGGGGCCCAGTGATGGAACAGCTTCACACGGGAACATGACCAGTTGTCCTCGCAGGAAGGAAAGGGAGACATTTCCGCGTGAAGGTGACAGCCCCTTCCGCTCCCATGTCATTGGTCAGAGCAGGTCGCGTGGCCAAACCTGAGGTACCGGATGGAGGAGCACAGCCCAGGAGGGACTGTGTGCTGTGATCCGACACGCGGTCCAGTTTTCTTGTCCCGCCTGGTTCCTGGGAGAGTCAGCAGAGAGCCTGCCGACTCCCCCGCCCTGTGGTACAGCATTGCCTCTGTTGGACCGCAGGCTCCCTCCACTGCCAGGGGCGTCGGGCTTCTCCACTGCCGAGAACGCGTCCTCACTCTGACGCCTCTTGCAGGGTGGCCTGGCTCTGCCCTGAGCTCAGGGCCCCGGCTCCTCAGTCTGTGGGCCAGAGGATTCTCTGGAGGGTGTTTTGCAGTAACCCGAGTCTTAGGTACTCATAGCTGTTTTTGTTTTTTTGACAGTAGGGATCTGAGGTGAGAGCCATTTGCAGACATCAGATTAAAGTCACAGTTGTCTCAACTCTTGGGCTTGTCAGAGGTTTGAAAACTGACTCTTAGAGAGGGGTGAGTGTAACACAGCGGCACCAGAATTGTTGGTTTGTGGGATTTTTTTATTTACAGAGCATCTTGTGAAATTGCTTTTGGATAAGGCACGCATGAGAGCAATGGCCTTGGAGTTGAAAAACGTGGGGTCAGATTTGTATTTGGGCCTCACTTGAGTGTTGAACTTGGTCTGTTCACACTTCTTGATTCTCATCCACACGGCAGTTCACTAAGATCACCACGCAGACGCACGCACACACCTGCTGAGAATCCCAGGTACTCTACAGGCGGAAGGTCTTCCTGGAGGTCCAGCTCCCATCCTCTGGGTTGGACGTTATACAGAGGCGCCATGAATGGGGTTTCACTGCGGGGAGCGGAACAGGTAATGAGTTGTGACATGTGCAATTATCGCCACAACTGCCCGGGCCCTGGCTGAACTGGTTAGATGGCCTGCTTGTTCTTAGCACTTCCTTTAACCGATTATTCTGAACGTGACTTTGTCTTTCCTTTTTGTTTTAGCCCAAGGCCCAGGCGTTCCTCTTTCTTCACTCACCATTTTCAATGAAGCATGCCTTTTGTGTATGTATTTTTCTAGCTGTGCAGAGCTACAGTGTCATCCGTTAAAATATCGTCTTAAATTTCATGTCCTAAATTGATCTCCTGTTACCGTCGGGTTTAAGTGTAGATTCTGAGGTGAGAAGTAGAAACTACAGGTTGTCAGTCGTGTCTAGGAGACCTGGAGATGTCCTTCTGTCTGAGCTTTTGGGAGCACACCTCCTCCTGGGTTCTTTACTCCACGCTCTCACCCATTGATACCTTCTCTGTGTTCTGGTTTCCTGTTGCTGGATGGTAGTCTCACAGTGTTGTGAGTCAGGAGTCACAGCTGGGTGTGAGCTCAGCTGGGTGATTCCTGTGACCCAGGGGGCGCTGACTTGGGTCTCTCAGCTGACAGAGGGGCTGGTCTCCCTGGTCCAGGTTGGTCTGGCGCTAAACAAAGGAGGCCAGAAGGTGAGTGCCACTGGTTCTGTTAGCTCAGCGCCTCCCGCATGGCTCTGCAGCCTTGGGGCGGCCTGAGTGAGGGGTCCAGTAATCCAGGTGGAAGCTTGTGTGGTCGAGCCTCTGATGTCAAAGGGTGTTCCTTCCACCAGGTTCCCTGGTCGGAGCACTCAGAAGCCCATTCAGATGCTCAGGGAGGCACACAGACCCCCTCTTCCGTGAGAAGGATGGAAAGGAAGCCATGCTGTGTCTGTAACACGGGGGTTTTTGTAGCCTTCCGCCGTAAGCCCTCTTCTCCACGTACACACTTGCCCCCGGTGATGCCGTTGAGAAACCGTGGTTGAATAGCATCTTTATACTGTGATTCCCAAAATTATGCCTCTAGATTGGATCTTTCCCGAAGCTTAGATTCTGATGTTCAGCTGTCTACCATGTACTCCCCCCTGATGCACAGTCACCTCAAACTTCATGCAGTCTAGCACAGTTTTGTTTTGTTTTTTTTTTTCCCCAGGGCTCTTGGTTTATACTCTGTAGACTGGTTGGTTCCATGCCCAGCTTTCTCCATCTCAGAAAATGCCACCAACATCCACCCAGTAAGTGTGACACTGTATCCCTCTCTCCAACTACGCACCCTGTCCATAAGCAAGTCTTGGCAACTCTCCCCTCCAAAATACACCTCAGACCCACCAGTTCCTCATGTCAGTGTCCACCCCAACCCCGTCTCTGACGTGGACCCCTAAGCCCATCTATAGCCCCTCTGGTCCCTTCTCCACAGCTGCTGGTCATCTTCCAGTGTCAGCTGGGTGACACAGGGCCCCACGGTAAGGCCCTTGGGTGAGACTTCGCTGCTCTCTGAAGAAAACGCGACCTCATTGTCATGGCTGCCAGGCCTCGTCTGGCCTGGTCCCTCTGCTCCCGCCCACCCACCGTCACTCTCCTCCTGGGCCAGCTGCAGGCCTCCTTTCTGCTCCTCCTCCGTGCGGGCCTGTGCACTGCTTTTGCTTCTGCCTGGATGGACCTTCCAGCAATTCCAGGAACTACAGGCCCCGCTTCTCCTCCTCAGCCACTTGATATTATGCATTGTCCCGCTCACACTATCACCAGGCTCGTTTATTTCCTTTTTAGAAAAGACTGCGGTCTGTAATCGTATCATTTATTATCTGGTATTGTTCTCTCTCCTAGAATCTGACAGCGATCAAGTCCAGGGACCAGAACTATCCCTAGAACCTCCTCAGGGCTGGTTTTCACAGGCTCCGTGAAAGGTGGACCCTGCACAGGTGGGCAGTGGCCAGGGGACACGAGGCTGACATGGAGAGGCCGGTCAGAGAGTTCTGGTTGAGAATTTCATATTTGTAGGTGCACTTTTTGCCTTGCAAAAGGATTTTTTAAACCAGTCACTCTTTTTCTTTCTTTCCCTGAATGTTTGGTAGAAAATGTTGGGTGAGTTCTTTTCCCCAGCTTTTCTGTCAATAGCCATAAATTAATTTTTTATGTACAATAACTTATAAAAAAAAAATCTAACGCAGTAGGTAACACACCTTTTCCCCCTCAGGACAGTTCCGAGGTCACACCCAGGCCTATTGAGTGGGTTCTTGTGGCCTCAACCAACAAGGGATCCTGAGGTGGGCAGGTTGCCCAGGACCTCTCTCTCAGAAGGATTGGAAAGATTCTGCAGCAATTCAGAAGAGCTCACATTCTGCTTAAATCCAGCAAATTAGAATTTTTTCCTGATTTTTCTTTGGGAAGCTGCCCTTCCTGTTACCGTCTGACCCTGTTCTCAGGTGATGACCTTCACACACTGCTGCGCTGGTGTGGCTTCAGTGCATGTCAGGAAGCAAACGTAAGAGATTGGACGGGTTCTCTGTTCCTTTATTTTCCTTTTTTTCCCAAAATTAGTATGTTTACATAATGAGGGGAAAAACTTGTGTTTAGAGATTTCATCCCATAAATGACCAAAAAGATCGAGAGAGATACTTGTTTAGGGTTTTATTATGACGGTGGCTAAAAACACAAATATTTCCCTACCTGATTTTTTAGCACTAGGAATTGGTGTGTTCTTAGTTTAAGTGGAAAGCTCTCCAGAGCCCCTGCCTGGTGCTGATGTCATGGTGCCGCTAAGGGTGCGGGGATGGAATGTGCCTTCTTTCTCCAGCTTCTTGGAGGAGGGTGGACGGATGCCAAGATGACTACTTGGTGCAGTCCCTAGAAAACAGCCAGGAAAGGCTTTTTTGAAACAGGACTAATGGTTTAAGAGGACGACTGTGAAATGTTCTGCTCTTCATGCAGTTCTTAGAAACCAGGATAAAACTGAACTGAAACTAGAGACATTTTCATCTGGAGCACATTAGTCTAGAAGAATGGTTCTTCTGTATTTGACTTTTGTGAGCAGAAATTATTTCGGAGAAGAGACTTTTCCGTGCTCAAACGTGCTCTCTGACTTGTACAGGTCACTTTTGATGTCCACGTGCCTGAGCGTCTGGCCCATTCCGCATCTCTCTTCACTGGGGCACCGGTCCTCAGGGTGGCAGGGTCCACGGTGTGGGCTGCGCACCAGGAGTTTCACCTGCGCCCAGCGGGCTGGCAGGGACCCCCGAGGTCCAAGCGCGGTGAGTGCGGTGCTGCTCGAGGACAGAATTTGTCCACGCTCCTAAGGACCCCGGCATTTGGGGCTGAGACGCCCAGCTGACGAACAATGCCAGGATGGGTGGCCTCTGTTGTAGGGATCGTGACTGAGGGCTGAGGTGGGGGCCGAGCTGTCAGGTGGTGGGAACAGACTCTGTGTTGTGTATCTCCTCTCGAGCATGTCCACTCTTCAAGCCTTGACAGCTGAGGGGTCTGGACAGTGAAGAACCCTCTGATGAGAACTCACAGGACTGACGGGATGTGGTACGTAAATGCATACATTTTAAAGCCAAGTGTTTTTTTCCTGTTACGGTTTATCACAGGATGTAGAACTCAGTTCCCACGCCCTTCGGTAGGACCGTGCGGTTTGTCCATCCTGTATATAGTGTTCCCAGACTCCCAGGTCATCCTTTGGCCACCATCCCTCCCCCTCGGCAACCACAAGTCGGTTCTCTGGGTCTGTCTCTGTTTCGTAGATGAGTTCATCTGCATCGAGGTTTAGCTTCCACGTAGAAGTGGCAGCACAATAGTTGCCTTTCTCTTTCTGGCTTGCACAGCATGATCTCTAGGTCCATCCCTGCCGCCGTAAACGGCATTGTTTGGTGCTTTTTCATGGCTCCATGATCTTCCACTGCATATACGCACCACATCTTTCTCCATTCATCTGCTGATGGTCATTTAGGTTGTTACCGGGTCTTGGCTGTTGTGAATAGTGCTGCCAAGACATTACAGGTGCGTGTGCCCTTGTGAATTCTAGTTTTGTCTGGACATAGGCCTGGGAGTGGGATTGCTGGGTGATACAGCAACCCTGGTTTTGTGAGGGACCTCCATACTGGTCCCCACGGTGGTTGCAACAGTGTACGTTCCCACCAAGAGTGTAGGAGGGTCCCTTTCTGCTGCACCCTCCCCAGCATTTGCTATTTGTAGACTTGTCAATGATGGCCATTCTCACCAGTGTGATGTTTTAATTTGTAGTTTTGATTTGCATTCCTCTAATCATTTCTGATGTTGAGCATCTTTCCATGTGCATATTGGCTATCTGTACGTTGTCTTTGGTTCTTCTGCCCATTTTTGGGTTAGGTTGCTTTATTACTGTTGAGTTGTGTGAGCTATCTGTGAATTTTGGAAATTAAGCCCTTGTTAGTAACATCATGTGGAAATAGTTTCTCCCAGTCCATAGGTTGTCTTTTTGTTTTGTTTATGGTTTCCTTTTGCTGTGCAACAGCTTATACGTTTGATTAGGCCCTATTTTATTTTTGCTTTTATCTCTATTGCCTTGGGAAACTAACCTAAGAAAATATTGGTATGGTTTATGTCAAGAGGATGTTTTGCCTATGTTCTCTTCTATGAGTCTTATGGTATCATGTCTTATATTAAGTCTTTAGGTCATTTGGGGTTTATTTTTGTATATGGGGTGAGGGTCTCTCCTAACTTCATTGATTTACATGTGACTCTCCAGCTTACCCCACACCACCAAATGGTCTTTCTATAACTGGGCATCAGGTGAAACTGGAAGTTTACAGCATGAAAATAAAGTTTTAAAAGAAAAGCCATCTCCAGCCGATGTCCCAGGTGAGTGTTTAAGTGTCTTTAAAGATGTCTGTACAGTGTACCCAAAGAACCTTCCTGTGCTTCACTGAGATCATGGGATTCAGGAATGTTAGAACAGGAAGGGACCCTCTCAAGTCAGGATGACCTTGACCTACTTACTGTTACAGGTGAAAAGCAGATGTTTGCATGGTGGACTAATGCCGTGTCATAAATATGGTGTCTCCACTTAAGAAAGGCTCTGTTTGAGACCAGTCTTCCTATACATTTTAGAAGACTTACATACAGGTAAATTAACACTAAGTTGTGATCATGGTCTTTCCTATAAAGAGCTGGTCGTTATGTCCAAATATGACCTTAGACCTGTGGGAAAGTTGGCTTCACTTTCATCCTTGCAGTGGCTCTGGCAGCTGGTGAGGGCTCTGAGACACTGGGGCTTGGGGTTGTTCGTGGAGAGGCCGCAGGTGAGGGAATCATGAGTGCCTGTGTGAGCCCTGAGCAAAGCCCCTCTTTCTTGATGGACAGCCCATCCTCTCAGGGAGGAATACAGTTGATTGCAGGTTCACCATGACTGAGAATAGAACTCACTTTGCACTGACGACATTGAAATCTGTCATCTTAGGCACTGAAAACTCCTTCTCCCAACTTCTGTACAAATGAATGCCCTCTAACATTCTGAGATTTCTTCAGAAAAAAAACTGCTAAAATTTTATTTCATAAAAATTTCAGTTCATAGTGCGCCCTGCTTGTTGGACTTTGCTGCCATCAAGCAGCCACCTTCCAGACTCGCCATGGGAATCCTGCCTCTGGTGGCGGGGACACAGGGCCGCCTGGTGGGCGGGATGGGGCTCCTCCTCAGGGAGTCACCTCCTCACCTTCCTGATCGGCGAGAAGACCGCGGGCCGAGAGCGTCCAGAGTCAGGATTTCTGGCAGCAGCCGATGCGCCCACCTTTGGGTGAGGGGCTGGAACAGAGCGGCCGGCGTCGGTCCCGGGGCTCCCGGCTCTCAGGCCACGGGGGCTGGGTCTCCCCGCCTGAGGCGGCGTGTGATGAGTGTGCCCAGGGCCGCGAGCGGGATGCACATGATGGAGGAGGCGACGAGCAGCCCGATGACGGCCAGGGCGTGGGGCGGGTAGTCCTTGGTCACCAGCTGACCCTGAGGAGAGAGCCCGAGTGTCAGGAGATGCCCCCCAATGGGAGGAGGCGCGTGTCCTTACCCCCGGGGCAGACCCAGCCCTCGTGCCCCTCGGTGAACACTAGCAGCGTGCTTGCTGTTTGGGGCTCCCTGTGAAGAGCAACCATGGGAATGATAAAGGCTTGTGTTCAAGGCAGCAAGAGAGGCACCGAAGGGCAGGGGCTCCCCTTGCCCAGTGCTGTCCCGTAGGATTGCCCGCCCCCGGACACAGGTGGCCCCTGGAAATGTGGCCAGAGATGACAGAGGGCTGGATTTTCAATTTCATTTAATATTAAGGAGTTCAACCCACCCCCACGTGGATTGTTAGCTACTAAGTCCAGTGACACAGCTCTCGTCTCAAGAGAAGGGTTGATGGACTTAGTCGGTAGGATTTGTGATGTTTCCCTAAATACGAAATTGATAACAAACCAGTTGAGGCCCCAAAGCCAACAAACGCTGCCTTCCCACCAAGGAACCAGAGGACACTCGAGTCGAGGGAGCCTGCTGTCAACCAAAGTACGTACGGTGTGTAAACCAAAACACCACGCCGAGTGTGGCTGTGGGAAGCAGCCCACAGGCTTGTTGCTCTTTACATTCTGTGTGTCTCAGATGCAAAAAAAAGCTTTGACAAAGCTCAGCACTCACAGTAAAAACGCTCCAGAGAGCAGTCAAAGAGGGAACCTTCCCCGACATCATAAAGGCAATAAACGACAAACCCACAGCAAACATCATTCTCGGTGAAACCCTGAAAGCATTTCCACCAAGATCAGGAGCAGGCCAAGGATGGCCACTCCCACCGTGCTTATTCCAGTTTCCTCCCATTACCTGTTTTGGGGGCTTCATGTGAAGTGCTGTTTTGTAGACCTGCTTTGTATTTGTAGATGGAGATACTAGTGTTCGCTTCTCCATGTAAACAGAATAAATTGCCCTCTCAAATTAGTATTTCTATGACTTTATAACAGCCTCTTTCTCTCATAATCAGGGGAAAGGGTATATTGTATATGTTCAGTCTGTTCTTCTGAAATCGGTGCGTACACCCCCCTAATGACTTTGTTCCCCACTTTTTATTTCCTCTGTTCGGAATTAGAAATTAAGAACATGTCCAAGACTGGTAATAAGCTTGCAGAGTTCTAGCCGGGCAGCTTGCACATCTGAGGGAGCAGAAAGCGAGCGCACTTGGGCTCTGAGTTCATGAACTCTCACGTCCACACAGACGGGATGGGCTCCCTGATGCTGCGAGCAGGACAGCGTCTGCTACAACAGCAGTGGGGACCTTCATATCCATACCTCTGTGACTGTTTCTGAGACGCTTACTTTTAACTTTTTGTGTTGGAGTAAAGCTGGGTAACAGTGTTGTGATAGTTTCAGGTGGAGAGCAAAGGGGCTCAGCCATACATACATAGGTATCCATTCTCTCCAGACTCCCCTCCCATCCAGGCCGCCACACAACAGGGAACAGAGTTCCCTGCGCTGTGCGGTAGTAGGTTTATTCAGTACAGTTTTGGAAGTCCTAGCCACAGTGATCAGAGAGGAAAAAGAAATACAAACTGGAAAAGAAGGTAAACGATCACTGTTCTCTGTGTATAGTATGTCATCTGCAAGTCCTAAAGAGCCACCAGAAAACTATTGGTGCTAATCAGTGAATTGGTTAAAGTTGCAGGGATACAAAGTTAATGCACAGAAATCTCTTGCATCCCTGTATACTAACAGAAGACTGGAAAGAGGAAAAGAATTCCATTTACCATCACAACAGAAAGAATAGAATCCCTAGGAATAAACCTGCCCGAGGAGGCAAAAGACTTGTACTCAGAAAACTAAAACCGTGACGAAAGAAACCAAAGATGACGCAGACAGATAGAGAGATCTCCCATGTTCTTGGACTGAAAGACTCTCTACTGTGAAAATCACTGTACTACCCCAAGCAGTCCACAGATTCACTGCAGTCCCTGCCAGTCTACCGAGGAAATTTTCACAGAACCAGAACAAAACATTGCACACTTGGAAACACCAAAGACTCTGATTTCACAAGTTACGAGAGAAATGAGAACTACAGTGAGGTATCAGCGGGAGAGCAGGGTGGGATGAATTGGGAGGTTGGAATTGACATACATAATACGGTGTATAAATAGATAACTAATGATAACCTGCTCTTAGCAAAGGGAGCTCTACTCAGAGCTCTGTGGCGACCTAAATGGGAAGAAAGTGCCAAAAAAAAGGACGTGTGTGACTGATTCACTTTGTCCTGCAGCAGAGACTAATGCAACTGAGGAAAGCAAGTACCTGGGTGACGATTCCCCGTTGTGACAAATAACCGCCCCCGTTCTGGAGACCACTTGGTTTCAGAAAGCGAGACCCCCGAGGTGGCAGGTACCTGGGCGGCGTCCCAGGCCTGGTACTGCAGGGTCCCCGTGATGATGTAGTCGCTCAGGTAGAAGATGAAGAGGCTGATGATGAGCAGCGGGCTCACACCGCCCCACATGGCCTTCCAGTACCAGTTCAGGGCGCGTCCAGTCATGGCCTTGAGGTCGCTTTCAAATCTGTTTGGAGAGCGGGGAGAGAAAGCCTGGAGTGCTGTTGGAGGCAGGCGGTCCAGGCCTCGGAGCCCTCTGTGCTTAGGAAGCTTCTGTGCTGGGCACTGGTGCTTGAACATGACCGTGGGGGGCCCTCTCTCCTAGGGACAGGGGTCCTGGGGGAGGGGAGAAGGGCACAGGCTGCCACCAAGGGGGCAAAGCGACCGCCCACAGGTGAGTGGCCATCAGAGGACACGCCACTGGTGCCGGCCTCCAGGTGGAGGCCACTGCTGTAGACAGGAGGGCAGCGCCTGGCGCCAGCAGGCATAGAGGACCTGGTGAGACGCCCGTGAAGCCGTCCTCAGCCCCGGGGGGGCCCTGAGGGCAGCCCTGCCCCGTCCCTCCTGCTCGTCAGCAGCCGTAGCGCCTGCAGCCCACCACTGTGATGTCCATCGTGTCTGCGGGCCCTCTCTTTGTTTCTCATAACTTGACCCTTGCCTGAATTCAAAAATAGCCTGACAGTGTCTGTCCTACAGTAGACTGGAGAGGCTTCTCCGGGATTGTTGAAACCACACACGGAGAAAGTGCTGGGAGTCGTGGCCTTCGTGCGTGCATTTCCCGCGCAGCTGTACCTGCTCAGCCCGTACAGGTAGCACACGGCGACCGTCTCCACCAGGACGATGAGCAGCAGGGACAGGGTGGCAGCGTAGTCGTTGAAGATGTCGAACCAGTAGCTGCCGGCCTCCATGGTGAACAGCATGCCAATGGCACAGTTGGCGAGGCACACCAGACCTGGGGCCACAACACCCCTGCTTACCCGCCTGCATCCACGCCTGTGCACCCAGCTTCCCAGGGGGCCAAGGCGGCGGGAGGCTGGTCAGCAGGACTTCTGACGCTCGTTCATGGCGGGGGGCGGGGAGGGGGGGAGGGGTCTGGCAGAGGACGCCCGACCCAGTGTAGAAGGTAAAACTGGGCGCACTGTTGTCTAAGTGGTCTCATCAGGGCTGTGGGCCTGCTTATGTTCTTTATCCCAGCGACTCAACCTCCGAGCTCAGGGGAGGTGAATTAGTGGGGAGGAGAGTTGAGCTGCAGGACTCCCAGTCGAGAACTGACATCTGACCGGAAGAGAGGGGAAGAGGAGACATAAACGCTGACCGAGATCCCACGGCGCCTTAGGCATTTGTCCCCTGTCGGCTCCTGAAGGCTATGAGTCAGGTAGCAGGAGTTGAGCCCCCTTTTATAGGGTGGGGCGAGCCAAAGCTCAGAGATGTCGGGTAACTTTCCCAACATCACACAGCAGAGAAAGAAGCGGTGACGGAATTCAGACACCCTCCCCCTCACCCCAAAAAAAGTATCAGACCCTAACGCTCACCCCTCCACTGTCACCCGCCGTGAGCGCCCCCCTTCCCCTGCTGTCCTGAGGGGAGAACAGGCTGTGAGCCGGCGGGGGGCTGCAGCCATGCAGTGCTGGCTCCTGAGAGAGGCCAGCAGGCGCTGACAGGAGCAGAGTTGGCTTGGGGCTGGAGGGCCCTTGTGGATGTGCTGGAATGGTGTCAGAGGCAGGGCTTGGGGGTTCCGCGGGTCCTCCAGACACGGTGGGTTGGAGAGGAGCACATGGGTGGTGGAGTGGAGTGGAGAGGCATGCTTGTCCACCAAGAGCAGAGTGGGCAGATAAGTTGTCGCGTGTGGGCTGTCGATGGCTCTTTTCATAGAAGAGAGATAGATGATTAGTGCTTGCCACAGAGTGTATGGATGTGAGAGGTGGACCATAAAGAAAGCCGAGTGCCAAAGAATTGATGCTTTTGAACTGTGGTATTGGAGAAGACTTTTGAGAGTCCCTTGGACTGCAAGGAGATTGAAGCAATCCATCCTAAAGGAAATCAGTCCTGAATATTTATTGGAAGGACTGAAGCTGAAACTCCAATACTTTGGCCACCTGATGCGAAGAACTGACTCATTGGAAAAGACCCTGATGCTGGGAAAGACGGAAGGTGGAAGAAGGGGATGACAGAGGATTCGATGGTTGGATGGCATCACCGACTCAATGGAGATGAGTTTGAGTAAACTCTCCGGGAGTTGGTGATGGACAGGGCGGCCTGGTGTGCTGCAGTCCATGGGGTCGCAGAGTCGACTGGGCTGAACTGAACCAGAGTGGATTTCACAGACTGAGTCTGGATGGCGACAACAGACAGGGTAAGTGCAGTGTGCGTTCCTGGCTTGCAGTGTGAGAGCAGGAGCGACCTCAGACGGCAGCATTCACAGCAGAGGCGGCTGCTGGGGCGGGGCGTGCCGCCTGGGCCCAGCGGGAAGCGGCCCTCAGGAGAGAAAGGCTCTGTACCTTGACTCGGTGGTGGGTCGCTGAGAGTGTGCTTAAGAAATGTACAAATTGTCATTGTTACTCTTAGGTCAGCACAGACAAAAGCAGGTTCTCCGAATGCCTGGAGAGCTTGGAGGGCCATGGTGGGGAGCCTGGCCTTTGCTGGAGGTTGGGGTGACCACCTGACTTGCCCATGATGTGGAGGGCCAGACGTGGGGTGAACTACGTTCCCAGAGCGCCTGACAGCTGCGGCAGGACTCCCAGCAGGTGCGTCCTGAGGACTGCGCCTCTGCTCGGCCCCCCGAGCCCCACCGCCTCGGTGCCTGGCCCACTCACCGGAGATGGCCTCCTTGGGCAGGTAGCTGGAGATGACCTTGCTGTCCGTGAGAGGGGTGAGGATGGCGGCCGTGTTGCCCAGCATGCTCCCAATGCCCAGCAGCAGCAGCATGAAGAAGTAGAGCACGGACCACAGCTGCGACACCTCCATGTTCTTGATGGCCTCCGTGTAGACGATGAAAGCCAGGCCAGTGCCTTGGACAGCCTGTGCGAGGCAGGAACACACAGGTACACACCCAGGGAAGTTAGGACTCCCTCAAGACCCCTGCTGCTAAGGTACTTGGGGCACCTTGAAATCGGCGAGGAGAAGCCACATCTTGAGGTTGGATCTTCCATCTACACAGCAGCACCCGAGCTTGACCCAAGCTAGAGAGAATTGTAACCTGTCGAGACCTCATACCTGACTCTTAACTGCTTCAAACACTGAGTGTGCTTTTTCTGCCAGAACTTATATCATTCTCTACTAATAAAGTATTCACAGCTTGGAATAATTGTTGCTTCCTAATCGGGACTGAGGAGGTGACCTAGGAGTTGAGATGGTGAAGGCACAGCTAAGGACACAGAAGCATACGGAAGTAGGTGGAGGAGAATCACTGCAGGCGTACGGAAAGGTGGGTCCAGTTCCTGTGAGAGGTTAAGAATGCATCCTGTTTGGAATCAGGCTTAACTGATTAAGCCTGGGGTATATCCTGGCACCTGAGGTGCCTGGGATTCCTCAGTGGAAAGTCATGAGTCCCCCCCGACCACCTGAGGAAGGCAGGAAGTGACAGCCTTCCAAGGAGGCCACTGCGGACCTGTGGTTCCTAGTATCCCCTAGATGGGAACCCAGTCTCTATTTCCAAACGAGCCTTCCTGCAGGTACCCCAAGCCTCCCACAGCCAGAGGATGGTGTGTCCCGGGGCAGAGTGAGTGGGAAAGCCAGCCTGTCTTCATGGCTCCTGGAGCAGAGGTAGCTTTGCCCTCCTCCTCAGAATTGGCGAACCACAACACTGGTGCAGGGCTTGGAATTGGTCTAGAGCTTCATGGGGAGAGGAAAATGAGGCCCACCTTCGATGTCTATTCGGGTACTTGCGACCTAATTGACATCCCAGGAACAAGGCTTTCTCCCCGACTCTGGTTGCCCTGGTGAGCGGAGTTGGGGGGAGGTGCTGCCTCCTTGTGGCCGTCTCCTCGAACAGCAGCCTGAAACGCTATCCTTGTGCGTACCTAATGTGCACAAGGCTTGAGGGGCTGTGAGTGACCAGGCTCCCAAGAAATTACTGCAGGACGTGAGGGACGAAAACATCAACTAGGGCCAACTGGCGACAAGGCTGCGCCAAAGCGTGAAGAAGAGTGAACGTGTGCTTTCCTTTTTAAAATCCCTGGAAAGATGCCCAGTATCTCCAGTGCTTAGAGAAAGGAAGGTGAGATCTACAAGAGTATCTCCTGGTACCTGTCATCAAAGAGACGACACAGTATCTGACGGGGAGGGTGTGGAGAAAAGCGACTCTGAGGAAGGTGTTTGTGGAAAGCTGAGTGGCTCACAGTATGCAGAGAAGTGACGAAGCCCTTAGGGAAGGAAGGTGCAGCTCCCTAAAGCTCCGGCAGCCCCACTCCTGCTTGCATGTGGGGAGAGGAGACCGTCCTTTGGAAACACACGCACACGCTCCACTGGCCTTTGCCCATCTACCTGCAGCAGGCAAGGCATGGAAACTACCAGAATGCCCAGCGACAGAAGAAAGGATAAAGAAGATGGGCCTCATATAAACAATGGACTGCTGCTCAGATAACCGAGTAACAGCACAGGCCTGACTAGACTGGATGGACCCGGACAAGATAACACACCAGGAGATGGAAACAGCCAATTTCAGAAAAACAAACTGTTCAAAGGGATAAGATGGGGAGGGTGGAGAGGGGAATTACGAGCTCGGAGTTCACAGCTGCACACTGATGCATGCATTTGTATATATGTTTAACATAGATGATTTAGGAGACCCTGCAGTGGAACACAGACAACTCTCTTCACTCTGCAAATAACTATGTCCCAAAGAATCCAAACAACAGTCATTCCATGTACGTTTGAATCTGAGTCCAGTTCCCATTCACCTCAGAACTTGAATTCACTTTAGAAATGCCCCCTCTTTTCCATTCAGGCCTAACTGGTCTGGGCTGGGGTCATATCTTGGAGCCCTGAGGTAGCTTGGATCCCAAGTTTGACAGTGGCTGTTTCTAGGATCAACAACTTTAAAACCAATGTTGAAAGTGAAGTCACTCAGTTCTGTCTGACTCTTTGTGACCCTAAGGTAAGACCTATGTTTCTGGGTACTTAATAAGCAAAAAGCTTGGAGAGTGTGAAAGACCACAGCTCTCATGAAGTTCTGTAGGAGGTAATGGAAGAAAAATTCGTAAGAGTCTGCTTGCCACATGCCAGTTTCAAAGGGAGAAAGTTCACTCAACCTGTGTTTTTCTTTTTAAAGCACCTGAGAAGATGCTCAGCATTTCCATTGCTTAGAGAAATGCAAATGAAATCTACAACAAGGTACCTCTGACACAAATCATCAAAAATCCTACAAACAATACATGATGGAGAGGGCCTGGAGAACAGGTACCCTGAGCAAGGTATTCGTGGAAAGGTAAATTGCTCAGAGCCAGTATAGAGAGAAGTAAAGAAGCTCGTTAAGAAAGGAGAGCTACAGCTCCGCACATCTGGCCAAGCACTCCTACTTTCGTGTTCAAAGAGAAGAGCTACAGTGAAGACCACCCACTCCCTCCCTTGGCCTTTTCCCATCTACCTGCAACGGGCACAGCACGCAAACTATTGTCCAGCGATAGTACAACAAAGACTACATACGTATACATCTTATACAAAGACGACCCCATGTATACAACAGGCTGTTACTCAGAAAACCAAACTACAACACACCATTGACAACAGTATGCCTGGACCTGGAGAAGGCCTCACTAACTCGGGTAAGGCAGAGAAAGACCAAGCTGATGATATCACTTCTAGGTGGAAACTAGAAATGAACCGAACTGAACTAATTGACAGGGAAATGTAAACACCCACCCTCAGACAGAAAATTTAGAGTTTCTGGTGGAGCATGATGGCGAGGTTGGAGACAAAAATCACGAGGTTCGCCTGAACTGGTACACGCTTACATACAAACAAATGTAAACAGACAGTTAATGAGGCCCCACTGCACAGCACAGACAACTCTACTCACTCTACAAACACCGTCACAAAAGAATCAAAAGAAAAATCGGTCCTTGATGTGAACTTGAATCCAGTTCCTATTGACCATATTCCAGGAGAAGATAAAAATGCAGTGTAAAAACGCCTCCTCTGTTTCACTCAGGCCTCATGATTCTGGTTGGGCTCATCTCCTGGAGTGCAGAGGGGGCTTGGATCCCTGCTTTGACAGCCATGGGCCCCAGTGACCAGGGGAGAATGGGACAGCCAGCATACAAGCCACCTTGGACCTGTAGTACCTGGTCTCCTCTGGATGGGACCCTGATCTCTAAATACAGTCGAGCCATTCTGCAGGTAAACCATGAGCCATCCTACAGGTAAACCAAGTCTCACACAGCTAAAGGGTGGTGGACTCCCTGGGCAAGGAGAGCAAGCCCCCCAGTCTTCATGGCTTCTGGTGAATAGGTACCTCTAGCCTCCTTCCTTACACTCCCTCAGTTGCATACCACTGGCGCAGGTGTTGGGATCTGTCTAGAAGTTCATGGAGCCAGGAGAAATGAGACACAAGCCCTTGGGTGTCTGTTAGGGCACTTTCCACCTGATTGACAGGCAAGAAACAGGACGTTCTCCAGACTCTGGTTACTTAGGTTACCAGAGAGCTGATGCAGAAGTGCTGCCGCCTTGTGGCCGTTTCTAGAAGCAACAGCCTTAAACCCTGTGCTTCTGGGTATTTAACATGCAAAAAGGCTTCAGGGGCTGTGAAACACCATAGCTCTCAAGAAACTGCATGAGGTAATCGAAGACAAATTCAAAAATGGACCAACCTGCGACAAACCAAGTTCAAAAGGGGAAAGTTCACTCAACCTGTGTTTTTCTTTTTAAAACCCCTGGGTGGCGGGGGAGGCATCTCTAGTGCTTAGAGAAATGCAAATGGAATCTACAAGGAGGTATCCCCTGGCACCAGTCATTAGAGAGACTACACAGAATATATGATGGAGGGGGCCTGGAGAGAAGGGACCCTGTGCAATGTATACGTGGAAAGGTAAATTTCTCACAGCCAGTATGGAGAGAAGTAGAGAAGGTCCTTAGGAAAGGAAAGGTGCAGCTCCCCGAAGGTCCGGCAATGCCCCTCCTGCTTGTCTGTCCAAAGAGAAAACCATTGACAACAGTCACACACGGAGTCCACTGGCCTTTTCCCATCCACCTGCAACAGGCATGTGAACCCCCCATCTGTCCACCTTCAGAATACACACAAAAGAAGATGTGCACCGGCCACATGACGGACTGTTGGGTCAAAGAATGAGATCTCTACCTACAGCAACATGGATGGACCAGAGGTGACCATACTAGTCAAGTTTGCCAGATAATTGCAAGTATTATATGACGCCATTTATAGTTGTAACTTTAAAATGGATACGGGGGTTGGGGGCGGTCCTAACATGGTGGAGGAATAGGACCAGGAGACCACTTTCTCCCCGACAAATTCATCGAAAGAACATTTGAACGCTGGCAGAGGACATCAGGCACCCAGAAAGGCAGCCCATTGTCTTCAAAAGGAGGTAGGACAAAATAGATAAAAAGACAAAAGAGGTAGGGACGGAGATCTGTCCTTCAGGACAAAATATAAAGGATAAAAAGAGAGACAAAAGAGGTAGGGACGGAGATCTGTCCTTCAGGACAAAATATAAAGGATAAAAAGAGAGACAAAAGAGGTAGGGACGGAGATCTGTCCCGGGAAGGGAGTCTTAGAAGTTTCCAAACAGCAGGAAACACTCTCACCGGCGGGTCTGTGGGGAATCTTGGAATCCCAGAGGGCAACATAACCGGGAGGAAAAATAATTAAACCCCACAGATTACATGCCTAACAGCAACTCACAGCCGCCACCAGCAAGCGGGGGGCTGAACAGGGAGGGTGGGCTGCATTGCTTAGGGTAAGGACCAGGCACGAATGCCCTGAGGGCAATCTGAGGGAACTAACCTGAGATAGCAACCTGAACTGTGGGATAGCGAGAAAGAGAAAGAACTGTCCCGCGAAACGCCCTAACCTGAGGCACTGCCAGGCCCGCTCACAGAACAAAGGACTGAGTGAATACCAGAGGAGAGCTAGCTGGCTGCAGACCGGCCCATCCTCCGCGGGAGACAAGCGGAGGGCGGGGGAGCATCCAGAGCTGGAAAGGGGCAATCGCGGCCCCAGAGAGGCATCCTCTACCCAACTGCAAGCAGGCTCTGCTGCTAACCGAGAGTTCTTGGGATTCTGGACGGTTGACCTCTGCCTGTAGGGTTGCAGCAGAGATCAGCTCCCCAGGAGACACAGCACACCTGAGAAGGTGCGCCCATTGTACACCCAGAAAACCGAGCGGCTGGGGCGGGGGAGGTGATAAGACCCCCCCCCCCCACCTGGGGGCGACTGCGCTCACCAAGCACCTGGTCACCTGAGCTGCTCGGACCTGGGAAGGGCACAAAACGCAGGCCCAGCTGAGTCTGCGCCTTTGTGGAGTACCCGAGAACCTGAACGGCTTAGACCTGGAAAGTGCAGGCAACCCAGGGCCCGCCTCAGACAGTTCCCGGCAGAGCAACCCAGAGCCTGAGCAGCGTAGACCATGAAAGCCCCCACGCCGTGAGCGGGGCAAACCCAGAGCGGCTGACAGTGCGCGCACTCCCCACGCGCCAGTGATATTTGTTCCCACTGTCCCTCTCCACAGCACGACTGAACAAGTGAGCCTAAATAAGTGACCACCTTCTCCCCCTTGTGTCAGGCCGGAAGTTAAACACTGAAGAGACCAGCAAACAGGAGAAGCTAAAATAAACAGAGGGAACCGCTTTGGAAGGGGCAGGTGCAACAGCTTAAAACCCTGTAGTTAGCATTGACTACACTGCAAGGGGCCTAGAGATCTCCAGAAGTGTAAGCCGGATCAAGGAACTACCTGAAACTGAACTGACCCCACACTGTCCACAACAGCTCCAGAGAAATTCTTAGATATATTTTTACTATTATCATTTCTTAAATTAAAATTTTTTTTTATTTTTAAGTCCTCTATTACTCCTTTAATTTTCATTTTTATAATCTATTACCTTGCCAAAAAAAAGACCCTATTTTTAAAGCAAACTTCATATATATAATTTCTGTGACTTTGTTTTGTTTTTTTTAATATTGTATTTTTGAGTCTAACCTCTAGATTTTTAATCTTTGCTTTTTGGTATTTGTTATCACTTTTGACCTTTAAGAACCCAATCTTCAGTACCCATTTTTACTTGGGAGTGTGATTACTGGCTTGATTGCTCTCTCCCTCTTTTGTCTCTCCTTTTTCTCCACCAGGTTGCCTCTATCTCCTCCCTCCCCCTTCTCTACCCAACTCTGTGAAGCTCTTTGTGTGTTCCGGGCTGTGGAGAACACTCAGGGAATTGATTACTGGCTAGCTTGCTCTCTCCCCTTCTGATTCCACCTGTTCTCCTCCTGGTCACCTCTATCTCCCTCCTCCCTCTTCTCGTCTCCCTGTAACTCTGTGAACCTCTCCAGATGTCCCTCACTGTGGAGAAACTTTTTATCATTAACCTAGATGTTTTACCATTGGTGCTGTATAGATGGAGAAGTCTTGAGGTTACTGTAAGAATAAGACAAATCGAGAGGCAGGAGGCTTAAGTCCAAATCCTGAGAACACCAGAGAACTCCTGGCTCCAGGGAACATTAATTGATAAGAGCTCATCCAAAACCCTCCATACATACACGGAAACCAAGCACCACTCAAGAGCCAACAAGTTCCAGAGTAAGACATACCATGCAAATTCTCCAGCAACACAGGAACGTAGCCCCGAGCTTCAATATACAGGCTGCCCAAAGTCACAGCAAACCCACTGACATCTCAAAACTCACTACTGGATACTTCATTGCACTCCAGAGAGAAGAAACCCGGCTCTACCCACCAGAACACCAACACAAGCTTCCCTAACCAGGAAACCTTGACAAGCCACCCTTACAACCCCACCCACAGTGAGGAACCTCCACAATAAAGAGGAACTGCACACTGCCAGAATACGGAAAGGCCACCCCAAACACAGCAATCTAAACGAGATGAAAAGGCAGAGAAATATTCAGCAGGTAAAGGAACAGGATAAATGCCCACCAAACCAAACAAAAGAAGAAGAGATAGGGAACCTACCTGATAAAAGAATTCAGAATAATGACAGTGAAAATGATCCAAAGTCTTGAAAACAAAATGGAGTTACAGATAAATAGCCTGGAGACAAGGATTGAGAAGGTGCAAGAAAGGTTTAACAAGGACCTAGAAGAAATTTAAAAAGTCAGTATATAATGAATAATGCAATAAATGAGATCAAAACCACTCTGCAGGGAACCAACAGTAGAATAACAGAGGCAGAAGATAGGATAAGTGAGGTAGAATATAGAACAGTAGAAATAAGTGAAGCAGAGAAGAAAAAAGAATTAAAAGAAATGAGGACAACCTCAGAGACCTCTGGGACAATGTTAAATGCCCCAACATTTGAATCACAGGAGTCCCAGAAGAAGAAGACAAAAAGAAAGACCATGAGATAATACTTGAGGAGATAGTAGTTGAAAACTTCCCTAAAATGGGGAAGGAAATAGTTGCCCAAGTCCAAGAAACTCAGAGATTCCCAAACAGGATAAACCCAAGATGAAACACCCAAGACACATATTAATCAAATCAACGAAGATCAAACACAAAGAACAAACATTAAAAGCAACAGGGGAAAAACAACTAATACCACACAAGGGGATTCCCGTAAGGATAACAGCTGATCTTTCAACAGAAACTCTTCAGGCCAGGAGGGAATGGCAGGACATACTTAAAGTGATGAAAGAAAATAACCTACCGCCCAGATTACTGTACCCAGCAAGGATCTCATTCAAATATGAAGGAGAAATCAAAAGCTTCAGAGACAAGCAAAAGCTGAGAGAATTCAGCACCACCAAACCAGCTCTCCAACAAATGCTTAAGGATCTTCTCTAGACAGGAAACACAGAAAGGGTGTATAAACTCGAACCCAAAACAACAAAGTAAATAACAAGGGGATCATACTTATCAATAATTACCTTAAATGTAAATGGGTTGAATGCCCCAACCAAAAGACAAAGGCTGGCTGAATGGATAGCAAAACAAGACCCCTATATATGTTGTACAAGAGACCCACCTCAAAACAAGGGACACATACAGACTGAAAGCGAAGGGCTGGAAAAAGACATTCCACACAAATGGAGACCAAAAGAGAGCAGGAGTAGCAATACTCATGTCAAATAAAATAGACTTTAAAATAAAGGCTGTGAAAAGAGACAAGGACACTACATAATGATCAAAGGATCAATCCAAGAAGAAGATACAACAATTATATATGCACCCAACACAGGAGCACTGCAATATGTAAGATAACTGCGAACAAGTATGAAAGGGGAAATAAAAAATAACACAATAATAGTAGGAGACTTTAATACCCCACTCACACCTATGGACAGATCAACTGAAAAGAAAATTAACAAAGAAACACAAACTTTAAATGATACAATAGACCAGTTAGACCTAATTGATATCTATAGGACATTTCACCCCAAAACAATGAATTTCACCTTTTTCTCAAGTGCACATGGAACCTTCTCCAGGATAGATCACATCCTGGGCCATAAATCTAGCCTTGGTAAATTCAAAAAATTGAAGTCACTCCAAGCATCTTTTCTGACCACAATGCAGTAAGATTAGATGTCAATTACAGGAGAAAAACTATTAAAAATTCCAACATACGGAGGCTGAACAACACACTGCTGAATAACCAACAAATCACAGAAGAAATCAAAAAGATATCAAAATATGCATAGAAACAAATGAAAATGAAAACAACCCAAAACCTGCAGGACACTGTAAAAGCAGTGCTAAGGGGAAAGTTCATAGCAATACAGGCATACCTCAAGAAACAAGAAAAAAGTCAAATAAATAACCTAACTCTACACCTAAAGCAACTAAAAAGGAAGAAATGAAGAACCTCAGGGTTAGTAAAAGGAAAGAAATCTTAAAAATTAGGGCAGAAATAAATGCAAAAGAAACAAAAGAGACCATAGCAAAAATCAACAAAGCCAAAAGCTGGTTCTTTGAAAGGATAAATAAAATTGATAAACCATTAGCCAGACTCATCAAGAAACAAAGGGAGAAAAATCAAATCAATAAAATTAGAAATGAAAATGGAGAGATCACAACAGACAAAACAGAAATACAAAGGATCATAAGAGACTACTATCAGCAACTATATGCCAATAAAATGGACAACGTGGAAGAAATGGACAAATTCTTAGAAAAGTACAACTTTCCAAAACTGAACCAGGAAGAAATAGAAAATCTTAACAGACCCATCACAAGCACAGAAATTGAAACTGCAATCAGAAATATTCCAGCAAACAAAAGCCCAGGTCCAGATGGCTTCACAGCTGAATTCTACCAAAAATTTAGAGAATAGCTAACACCTATCCTACTCAAACTCTTCCAGAAAATTGCAGAGGAAGGTAAAATTCCAAATTCATTCTATGAGGCCACCATCACCCTAATACCAAAACCTGACAAAGATGCCACACAAAAAAAGAAAACTAGAGCCCAGTATCACTGATGAACATAGATGCAAAAATCCTTAACAAAATTCTAACAATCAGAATCCAACAACACATTAAAAAGATCATACACCAGGACCAAGTGGGCTTTATCCCAGGGATGCAAGGATTCTTCAATATCCACAAATCAATCAATGTAATATGCCACATTAACAAATTAAAAAATAAAAGCCATATGATTATCTCAATAGATGCAGAGAAAGCCTTTGACAAAATTCAACATCCATTTATGATAAAAACTCTCCAGAAAGCAGGAATAGAAGGAACATACCTCAACATAATAAAAGCTATATATGACAAACCCACAGCAAACATTATCCTCAATGGTGAAAAATTGAAAGCATTTCCCCTAAAGTCAGGAACAAGACAAGGGTGCCCACTTTTACCACTACTATTCAACATAGTTCTGGAAGTTTTGGCCACAGCAATCAGAGCAGAAAAAGAAATAAAAGGAATCCAAATTGGAAAAGAAGAAGTAAAACTCTCACTGTTTGCAGATGACATGATCCTCTACATAGAAAACCCTAAAGACTCCACCAGAAAATTACTAGAGTTTATCAATGAATATAGTAAAGTTGCAGGATATAAAATCAACACACAGAAATCCCTTGCATCCTATACACTAACAATGAGAAAATAGAGAAATTAAGGAAACAATTCCATTCACCATTGCAACGCAAAGAATAAAGTACTTAGGAATATATCTACCTAAAGAAACTAAAGACCAATATATAGAAAACTATAAAACACTGGTGAAAGAAATCAAAGGGGACACTAATAGATGGAGAAATATACCATGTTCATGGATCGGAAAAATCAATACAGTGAAAATGAGCATACTACCGAAAGCAATCTATAGATTCAATGCAATCCCTATCAAGCTACCAACAGTATTTTTCACAGAGCTAGAATAAATAATTTCACAATTTGTATGGAAATACAAAAAATGTCTAATAGCCAAAGCAATCTTGAGAAAGAAGAATGGAACTGGAGGAATCAACCTGCCTGACTTCAGGCTCTTCTACAAAGCCACAGTCATCAAGACAGTATGGTACTGGCACAGAGACAAAACTATAGATCAATGGAACAAAATAGAAAGCCCAGAGATAAATCCACGCACCTATGGACACCTTATCTTTGACAAAGGAGGCAAGAATATACAGTGGACAAAAGACAATCTCTTTAACAAGTGGTACTGGGAAAACTGGTCAACCACGTGGAAAAGAATGAAACTAGAACACTTTCTAACACCACACACAAAAATAAACTCAAAATGGATTTTGAAAAGAATCTGAAATCTTTTATGTATAACTGTTTGACGTTGATGGATACCCAAAACAAACACAATAGCATAAATCAACTCTACTCATTATAAAATAAAATTATATTAATAATAGTTTAAAAAATACTATGACTAAAAGGAAGTTTTCTATGAAAGAAGAAAGCCACAAACATTGAGAATATTCTTGTGATTGCCTGGGCGGGGGATTCTGAAGAAGGTTGAATTGGGAGTTAGAACCTGGAGAGGAAAACTTACATATACATACACACACACACACACACACATCTATTGATATATTAGATAAACAAGGTAATACTTAAAGCACAAGGAACTGTATTCAATAATCTATAATAAACCTTAACGCAAAAGTATATGAAAAAAAATTTATGTGTAACTGAATCACTGTGATGTTTATAATAACAGATTTGAAATCAAGCAGAGTTCAATTTTTTTTAACATTTTTAAAAATAGAGGTCCAAGCATAGCCATTTAATTCTGTAAAATGTATGTCAGAGTGATTTTTGTAGCAGAAGTTTTTTGAAAAACCTAAATAAATCAGTAGGGAAGTTCATAGAGAATTCTCTGGAGGTCCAGCTGGGGACTCTAGGCTTCCAGTGCTGGTGGCTCAGGTTCAATCAAGTGTGGGATATTTATGATAGAACAAAATGTCACTCTTACACTGAATGAATGGAAGTCCATATGTATCCCCATAGAGCAATCTCAAATAAAATGCTGAATGAGAAAGATCTCTCTTAGGACCACTTATTTCCACTTAAAAACTGCCAAGAAAAACAACATTACTCATGATATATATGGGTAATAAAGTCGTCAAAACGAAGGTTCTGGGCTCGGGAGAGTAACAGAGAATTCTACCTTTGTCCCGAAAATGTTCCTTCCTTTTACGTAAAAAAGAAAATCTGAGCCTTAAATTGACAAAATGTTTACATTTTTCATTCTGAGATGTGGACAAGTGGGTGTTTAATTACTCTTCATCCTTTCTTCTATTTTTAAATTTTAAAAAGAGCCAAGTTAAAGAAACAAAGGACACAGGGGTCCCAAAGGAACTGTGTGGTGACTGGGACGCCCGTGCAGCACCCAGGAGAATGGTGGCAGGGTGCTCGTCCTCTAAGAGGCACAGGGAAGAAAATTCAGAGTTTTCCCTGATATTCATGGGGTGTGTATACCCCTCAATTTGCCCTTTCTCATGGGCAGGGGTAAAGGCCCCTGTGAAGCGTGTGGGTGAAGCAAGTCAAGATTTTGCCAGCAGCTTACCGTCTCCAGCTCCGACTCCAAGCTGCAGTTTTTAATTTGTGGGAACACCTCACTGTACTTGCTGGGGTAGGCAGACGCCAGGTAATCTTTCACTTGCTCCAGGTTGTTGGCTGTCAAAAAGTCATCTTCAAGGTCGAAAGAATTTGTCAGCAGCAGAATCACCCTGCAGAGCACAGCAGCTGATTACAAAGGTCACTGTCACCAAACCCTCTCCCACTTAGGGCATGTGCTGACTGGTGAGCTTTTAAAGGACAGGGTGATTGTAAATGGCTTTGAAGGAGCCTCAGATAGAAACAGTGATAATCAAAGGAACCAGACCCACACTGCTGGGTGGGCTGTTTTACCCTCTGGACCAGCATTGTCAGAGAAACTCCAGCGATGATGGGCGAGTTCTACATCAGTGCTCTCCAATCTCGTACCCACTCATCACGTGTGGCCACTGAGTACTTGAATCAGGCTAGAGCCACGGAGAGGCTGATTTCATTACCTTATACCGAGATGGAGACCAGTCTTAAATCAAGAATGGATGCTTTTGAACTGTGGTGCTGGAGAAGGTTCTTGAGAGTGCCTTGGACAGTAAAAGATTAAACCAGTCAATCCTAAAAGGACATCAACCCCGAAAATTCATTGGAAGGACTGATGCTGAAGCTCCAATACTCTGGCCACCTGATGCAAAGAGCTGACTCACCGGAAAAGACCCTGATGCTGGGCAAGATTGAAGGCAGGAGAAGGGGCTGACAGAGGATGAGATGTTTGGATGGCATCACTGACTCAGTAGACATGAGTTTGAGCAAACTCTGGGAGACAGTGAAGGACAGGGAAGCCTGGTGTGCTGTAGGCCATGGGGTGGCAAAGTCAGACACGACTTAGCCACTGAACAACAACAAAACAAAATTTTAGCTACTGTTCATTCAATTTACATTTAAATTTGTAAATAGCCCCTTGTGGCTAGGGATTGCTGTGCTGGACAGCATACCTTCTGGATGATGTTTCTTATGTTTTGGGTAAGGGGGCACCAGAAAGATTCTGCAAGCTCCACGGCTCAGCTGGGGAGCTCTTGGTTACCTCTGAGGCGGGGGAGATGGGGCAGAAGATGCTCGTTTCTCACGTGTTGAATGCCCTATTGGTGCTAAGTGAGCAAAACTGCCCTCATCCCCTCAGGCAGACGCCAGTGGTTCTGATTTGAAGCCTGGATTGAGGTCGGCAAAGACAGTGCCCTTTGCCCTACCCCTTGGTTTCTGGCCTCTGCCTCTTCACAGAGGCCCTTCAGCTCAGGCCTTTGCAGGCTCACTGGCCCCCTAGAGGCTGGGGCCCACCAGGTGGCCCAGGCTTACTTGTTCAAGCAGCTCTCGTAGTTGAAGGTGGCCTTGAAGCCATAGATGGAGAAGGTGACGATGCTGGCAAAGATGGAGGTGGAGCTGTTGATGATGGACACGATGATGGCGTGCTTCTGGCAGTTGCTGGAGGGTTCGTTGTAGCTGGCGAAGGCGATGAGGCTGCCGAACCCCAGGCCGAGCGAGAAGAAGATCTGGGTGGCTGCGTTGATCCAGGCCTTGGGGTTGGCCAACTGCTCCATCTGTGGGGAGCAGTTGGGGGGTAAAGCCAGTGGGGACAGGGTGGGTGAACCCCAGATGGGAACCCCAGGCTTTCAGACCAGCAGGGGCGCAGAGAGGGGAAGGAACTGGCCTGCGGCACACAGCCAGCCAGGGCAGGCCTGAGGCTCGAACCCAGTACTCCTGGCCCCGCTAGGTTCTCAGAGGATAAAACACATCCTCACGTCACCCCCACCCCCACCCCCCCACCTCTTACCCAGAGGAGACAGTATCGGATAAAATAGTTCTCAAAGGAATTGAAGCCCTGGTCCATGACCCAGGCACTGCACGGGTCTGGGCCTCCAGGGATGCAGGTGCTGGTGCCTGGGGCTGACTTGTGCCCCAGCCTGACGTTAGGGGCAATGCTGCTAGAGCCACACTGTCCCCAGGGACCAGACTTGCTAAACGACTGCCCTGTCCCAACGGCAACAGCAGCCCTCTTAATGAGCATCAGCTGTGGGGTGCCTGGGACAGGATCACAGGGGACCCTGCCGTGTGGATTCACCTCCATAGGGAAAGGGGTGCCTAGAAGTGCGAGCAGGAGGGTGAGCTGACTGCAGGGATGCTCCTGGGGAACAACTTGGTCCGCAGCTGGAGTGGAGGCTTTGGGGTGAGACTGGGGCAGCAGAGGTTGGGGGCAGTGAGGATGAGCATGAAGGTGGAGCACAGAGTCACGCCCTAGCATCCACAGGTGTGGGGGCTCCCTGGCTGAGGACATGGAAGGCACGACCCTCACTGCCTGGCGGGCTCACATCCACTTCCCTGAGTTCACGACTGCTCCACTCCTGCTTGGTCTCCCCCCTTCCACCCATCCTGCAAGGTGAGGGGATAAATGGGGGTACCCTTGGGGCCCCTCCCCTCCAGCCCATACCTTGGGAGTGAACATGTACGCCAGGCCATTGGTGGCTCCATGGAGCGTGAGGCCCCTGACCAGGTAGATGATAAGCACACAGTAGGGCAGCAGCGCAGTGAAGTATACCACCTGTGGGCACCAGAGCACAGAGTCAGCTCCCTGGAGAAGCAGGGACTACATGGCCCTTAGGCCCAACGAAGGCAGACCCGCCATCCCCACGGAACGCCATGGCACCATCTTGGCTGTTCGGGCAACCAACAGCTGGGAAGGTATTGTGGTTCTTGGTCAGACACGGGTTCTGAGTTTGGGGAACTGGGTGGTGGACATGGATGCCCACGTGTGGGACCCCCAGGAAATCTCCTGTTCAGTGGAGAAGAGGGAACAGGTCCTGGAAACCTCTGTCCTCCAGCCTCCCTTCAACTCAACCTTATTCCAGAAAGGACTTAAGGCTTCCCACAGGAATATCATGAGATATCTGTGTAAAAAGAAAATGTAGGCAATCCAGGAAGATGTGCCCCGAGGAAAAGGAGGCTCACAGAAGAGGTGAGGTGCTACCCAGATTCTGAGCCAGACTGATCTCTGAGCTTCCCTCGTGGCCCAAGCAGAGCAGGAAGCAGTCACACAGGATTTATATCACCTCTGAAAGGAAAAAAAAAAAACAGGAGCTTGGAGGAAGGTCAGGTACCCCCAGGACTGGGGCCTGAGGCAAGCTTGGCCATGAGTATATAAAGGAAAGCAGTGTCATTTGGTGTGCCTGTGAAAAATACAATAGCAATGCAATGGTTTTTATGAAAGGCCTCGCCTCCACGGGCTTTTTCTTTTTTTTCAGGTACGAAGTGGATTTATTTAGAGGGAAGCGCACCCCACATACAGAGTGTGGGCCACCTCAGAAGGTGAGAGAGGCCTTCCATGGGCTTTAAAGGTGCATATCAGTGGGATTTTTTTTGTCAACCAGTTCTTTCCCTGCTGACGTATGTCATGGGTTCACTGATGTTTTATCTTTGATTTTCATGGTAGCTTTGGAAGTAGTCTCTCAACGCTGGGCAGCTTTTCCACAGAGTCTTACAGTAGAGACCTTCAAGTGCACGGATGCCCACACGGGGCTGGAGTTTGCTTTCCTGCAGATCAGCTCGTATGTGCACCAGAGCCCCTTTTCAAACACTCTGCACGTTTTTTTGTCTGCTTGGTTATTTTCTCTGGTGGGGGGGATTGTTTGGGGTTTGTTTCTTTTTTTTTAAGTAAAACCAGTTCCCTTCATGTTTGGTCCCCCTGTGAGAATCAGAGCCGGTGACCCAAGCCCAGCTGCACCCGGCCCTCCACTCCCACTGAGGTGTGGCACTATCTTCCCATGAATTTCCAAGGACACCTGAGTGGCACTCTGCCCTGTCACTCTGGGGATGGCAGGCAGACGTTGGGTGTGTCTTCTATGATTGCTTAAGTGAGGATATTGTAACTTGAGATGAGTAATGCACCCACATGAGATTACATGAAGATAAACCAGGTTCAAGATGGGAGTGGGAAAGTGAAAAGAGGGCATCTGGCTAGTGAGCTGAAGGAAATCAAGAGACCACAGGGGAGGGGTGACCAGTGTCTAACCAGGGAATGCTCGGAGGACACACGGAGCCAGGCCTTGGTAGCCCCCACCTGCCCCCGGAGGTCAGCACACTTCCTGGGCAGCTCTCTTAGGTCGAGACCAGGCTGGCTCACCTCTCCCCAGTCAGGGAAGCTAGAAGGATTGCTGGATGTGTGATCCAGCCTAAACTACTTGGGAAAACCATTTGTGAATAATCTGAAAACAAACCTTGGAAGGGAAGAAAGCAGAGTCCAACAAAGAAGGCCAACACACAGCACACAGGCTTTAACAAAATTCACCCCCATAAACAGAGCTGTTGGAGCTCCTATGACTCAGTAACAACTACAGCAAAAAAACACAACCCAATCCAAAGATGGGCAGAAGCCCTAAAGAGACATTTTCCCGGACACTCAGATGGACAATGGGCACATGAAAAGATGTTCAGCGTCGCTGGTCACTAGACAAATCAAAACTACAATGAGGCGTCACCTCACACCGGTCAGAATGGCCATCATTAAAAAGTCTACACATAACAAATGCTGGAGAGGGTGTGGAGAAAAGGGAGCCCTCCCACACTGTTGCTGAGAATGTAAGATGGTACAGCCACTAGAGAAAGCAATATGGAGGTGCCTCCGAAAACTAAAAATGGAGTTGCCATATGACCCAGCAGTCCCACTCCTGGGCATATATTCAGACAAAACTAAAATTAAAAAAGATACATGCACCCTTACGTTCACGGCAGCGCTATTCATGACAGATAAGACGTGGGAACAGCCTGAATGTCCATCAACAGATGAATAGATAAAGAAGATGTGATATATGGAAGCAATGGCCTATGAGTCAGCCATAAAGAGAATGAAATCATGCCATTTGCAGCGACATGGATGGACCCAGAAGTTATACTAACTGAAGTAAGTCAGAATGGCAAATACCATGTCATATCACTTATCCGTGGAATCTAAAATACGACGCAAATGAGCCTATCTACAAAACAGAGAACAGAGTTGCAGTTGCTAAGGAAAAAGGAGGGTGGGGAAGGCTGGACTGGGAGTCTGGGATTAGCCGATGCAAACTATAAGATATATACATATATAATGGATAAACAACAAGGTCCTATTGTCTAGCCCAGGATGCACTAAATATCCTGTAATAAACCATAATGGAAGAGAATATGAAAAGAAGGTCCATAACTGAATCACTGCTGTACGCCACAAACTAACAGCTGTTGGGGTACTTTTGTCATGGAGAGGGGCATGGCTTAAGCTGAGGAAATAGTAAGTTTTCATGTCATGACATGTCCTCATTTAGCAACTTTCTCAGTGATCTGGAAAAGGGATGGCCTCATTGCTGAAACTCCAATACTTTGGCCACCTGATGCAAAGAGCTGACTCATTTGAAAAGACCCTGATGTTGGGAAAGATTGAGGGCAGGAGAAGGGGACGACAGAGGATGAGAGGGCTGGATGGCATCACTGACTCAATGGACATGGGTTTGGGTGAACTCCGGGAGTTGGTGATGGACAGGGAGGCCTGGCGTGCTGCGGTTCATGGGGTCGCAAAGTCGGACACGACTGAGCGACTGAACTGAACACTGAGTCTCCACATTTGCAGATACTGCCCTTGGATCTTCTGGATCATGTTCGTGATAATTTGGCAGAGGCCAGTGGCGAAACCTTTATTCTGAGCATAAAATACCCTCCAAACTTCAAGATGGGACAGAGTGAGCTGCTGTAGAATCTCAACTTTTTGGTGGTGAGATGGGGCTTATTGGGACTAAGATGCTGACCATCACAGGGCCCTGGAAACCTAAAGATAACCTACTAGACACGGTCCTGGGGTGTCACCGGACACCTAAAATTCTGTGGGTAGTTCTGGTCCTGATGCCTCAAGAGACACACAGTGGGGGGACTAGCCTGGTGGTCTGGTGGTCACGAATCTGCCTTCTGGGGCAGGGGTTTGATCCCTGGTTGGAGAACTAGGATCCCACGTGCTGCGGGGCAACTAAACCAGCACAACACACCTCCTGGGACCACACGCCACAGCCGGAGAGAGGCGCGCACACCGCATCGAAAGATGCCACAGGCTACAGCGAGGACTGCGCCACGCTAAGACTAACACAGCTGTAAAGAGACCAACCAGTGTTAGAGACACAAGGCGGGGCTGGAGAAGGCAACCGGGCTGGCCAGGAGCAAGGGGCCAGGTGGACTCGTACGACCTTCACAAGGGAAAAGCTGGGCTTGATTAAGTCCTGAAAAGTGTGGGCCAGCAGGAGGTGTGCGATCAAAAATGATGGGAGTTTCTGGGGCAAAGCGGGGTCTGCCTGGCTCTGCCCTCTCTACTCGGCCCCCCTGGGCAGGACTTCACCTCTGAAAGCCTCAGGTGAGTGGACAGCGAGACCTACTGGGAAGGACTGAAGACTGAAACAACGGGCGTGTCCCGCCCACGACGGAGGGACTGCGAGGCGTGACTGAGCGTGAGGGGGGCACATGCGTGTCCAGAGCATCTGCTGCAGCTGCGGAGAGACGGGAGGTGAGGGAACCCCTCCAGGAAAACGGTCCACACGGAGCGGGTCAAAGAAACGTCCCCGCTCCGGCAGGACCACAAACTTAGGGACACACCGAAGAGACAAGGTTTCTAACCAGGCCTGGCAGCTCTCTAGGTCGGGGAGCTCAGCATGGGCCAAAGGTTCTGAGACTCAGCTGCCCACTCAGGCCAGCTGCAGAGCTTTGAAAGCCCCAGTGCCCAGGGGGCCCCACACGGACCGTCTCGGCAGCTCCGAGGGTCGGCCGAGTTCTAGCGGCTCTCCCGGCGGTGCGGGAGCGGCTGGGCGCAGTGCGCGTCGGGGAGGACGTCGCCGTGACAAGCCTTCAGAGAGGAAAACCAGGTCGAGCTGCCTGGCTGCCCTGGGCGGCACGGGCGGGGGACCGGGACAGACATGCGCATCTTGCCGGGAATGGGGAGGTCCTCATTTTGACATTCAGCGCTGTGACTTCCAGGACCCCGTCTCCGGCGGCTAGACTCGAGCCAGCATGGCCATCCGCCCCCGCTCGCCAGCGCCGGCGGCCTCGCTGCTGCCCGGGGCACTCACTCCCCCAAGCCCTACCTTGCCGGTGGACTCGGTGCCCCTCAGGATGCACAGATACACCACCAGCCAGGCCAGGACGAGGCACAGCGCCGGCTCCCACTGCACCGCCCCGCTCTCCTGGATGGACGGCGAGATGTTGAGGGTTTTCCGGTACCAGAAGTACTGCGTGGACGAGGCCTTCTCACACTCCTCGACGTAGCCCGTGCGGTTGCCGTTCAGCGGGCACACGGACCACGGCAGGGGGTCCTGTGGGGTCAGAAGACACGCTACACTCAGAGGTGCGGGTGGAGGCCAAAGGTCGGGGCGGGAGGACGGGAGGCGGCCCTGAGGGGAGGCTCTTGGAGGAGGTCGCTGGTCCCCAGAGGGCAGGAGCTCCTGAAGGCAGACCAGGAGCCAAAGGCTCTCCCCCACCCCGGGCACCGGTGGGGCTTGGGCAGAGGCCCCACACTCCCAGCGATCCCGTGGGTGTCTGCTGAAAATATCTCAGCTCTACGGTGGGTGGGAGAGACCGAATCAAAGGGACAACGGCCAGACCGTCTATGACCAATGAACTCTGACCCACAACCTCTATAGCCTCCAGCCCAGGATCCCAAACTGCAGCGCCTGCAGTCATCAGCTCGGAACAGTCAGGACTTGGTCACTGACTGCAGCTTTCTGAACCTGTGTTCCCTCCAACTCAGGACCAAGAGGAAACAGCCAGAGACCCTCCCCTAACCAATCACACACCCAGCACAATCCCCAGTCCTCTGCCTGCCCTGGAGTCTCTGTCAAATGCAAGCGATGGGACTCCCTCGTTGTGACAAGCTCTGGATAAACAGCCTCTGCTTGCTCTCATCTGGGTGGTCTTTATTTCCGCAAGCCCCTAGCAAGTCCCAGCAGGAATAAGACTTGGGTCCTGCCCTCGCTACCTGGGTGGAGACAGGCATTTCCCAACAGTCACTGTGTCTGGAGGTTCGAGGGGGCTGCGGTTTGCCCCCACCACAGCCTTCTTCTGTATCTAAGACAGACGAGCAGATACTGATGACTCCTGTTAAGCCTGAGTCAAGCTACACCTGAAGCAGTTCCACTCCTGGACTTTGCAGGTAGAGCCAGTAAGGGCTTCTTCTGCATCAGCCAGTTCCAGCTGGGTTCTCTCTCCCTTAGAAACCAGGGCGCCTAAATGGTGCAGCGGTTTGGGTGAACTCCGGGAGTTGGTGACGGACAGGGAGGCCTGGAGTGCTGCGGTTCATGGGGTCGCAAAGAGTCGGACACGACTGAGCGACTGAACTGAACTGAAATGGTGCCGGTATGATGAACACGACCCAAGGCCAAGAGCTAAAGAGAAGTGCTGAACTGGGTGGGGGAGGGAGGGGGGTTAGGGTCCCACCTCTGCTCTGCCAAAAACCAGCCCAACGTGGATCAGATTTCATTAGATAAAAATTCCCCGCTGACAGAAGCAAGTCTAACCCCAATGGGTTCAACCCCTATATTTCGCAAGAAACAGGAATGAGCCCCAACAGCATTACCTGATGGGCTAGGGCCACTCCGCTGGTAAGGAGCTGGAGCCCACGTCTGTCACCTGGAAAGTGCTTAGGCCCTGTGCTGCTGGGACCCCGGGCAGAAAACGATCCCCCCAAGCCGGTTTCTAGCGTTGACCTAAAATGCTTCCAAAGGTGACCACCAGCAACTCCCCTTGAGAGGTGGCGCCCTCTGCCCCTGCCCGTGACCCGGGCTGACCTGTGTCCAGGTCTGACCAACAGGAGGCACTGAGTGAAGCCGCATGACCTCCCGGCCTCACATCCGAGGCCTTGCAGCTTTTACTTTCATTCTCGTGGGCCAGCACCCTGCACAGACCCTCGGGCTGGACTGCTGAGCCAGGAGGACTCGTGGAGAGAAAGGCCGCGTGGAGTAAACCGAGGTGGAGTGACAGCCAGGACTGTGCCCCCATCAGGTGGTGGGGGGGGGGGGGTCCCTGTGGACCTGAAGCCCAGACCACAGCCCCCCTGGGTCCACCTGGCCTACGGGGGACTGACTGCGTCCATTCATTGCTGTTCAGCACAGCCTGGTCGCCAACCTTGGCTACACGTACATGACTTAATCACGTACGTGTTTGAGAGGAAGGGAGGCTTTAAAAACTCTGATGCCCGGGCTGTATCGGCAGTGACTCAGATTTCACTGGTCTGGGTGGGGCCTGGGTCTCAGGGTTTTAAAAGCTCCCCCAGGTGCTTCCAGCACGCAGCCGGCGTGGAGAAGCTTTAAAGTGTGGAAGGACTTTGACTGACCACCTCTCAGAACCCAGCCTCTCCCCCTCTGAATCACTAGGTGAGGCGGCGGAGACCCCTGCATTCACATGCTTATTAGCCTGGAGCTCCCACGGGGAAAAGCTGGAAAGCCCCACTTGGTTGGACCAGAGCACAGACCCCATGGCCAGGCTGCTGCATCCAGCCTTCCAGCTTCGCAAGGCCCCTCTGGAACCTGGGGCGTCAGCACTGCAGGGTGTGGTCGTGATTACACAAGGGGATAGTTCTAACGTGCTGGTGGCGCTAGCTGGCCCGGAGCAAGTGTGAGTGAGCGTCTGCAGCTGGAGGCACGGTCATTCCTATGGGACCATGGAGGCGGCCTCCTGGCAGAGGGGTATGGGAGGGGCACGCGGACCTGTGACGGCTGGAATGAACGGCCGAGTGATTCCAGAGTCCCTGACTTTTACACTTCTGAGGGTTAGAAAATGGTACCCCCTTACTTTATATACTTAATTTTTGCCTTTGGAAAATGGTCAAATCATCTTGATTTGTTACAAGAACACACAATGCTTCCACTTTCGGAAAACGGCCTTCAGGATGCCTATATATAATGCCTGCGGCACGTATGGCAATGCCGAAGTTGGAATGGCATTGTGCGGCGCACAGCCTGCCCAGCCACATGTGACAGCCCAGCACGGAGGAAGGGAACGGTCCCCAGGTGGGAGAGCAGAGGAGCTGCCCCCTGCCACCCAGAAGGTGGAGGGCAGGCACAGCTGCGATCCGTCCTCACGGAACTCGAGGTTGAGCCAGGAGAGGAAGAGGCACAGGTCAGCTCAGGGCATAGTCCGTCCTGTCAGGGCATTTTCCAACCAGATGACCTGGGTGTGGCAGAGGGGAAGGCTACCACTGGAGGTGGATATAGCACCTTCTGAGAAGAGATGCTGGCCCCTGACTCTCGGGGCCCCGAAGATTCAAGGGTGTGCTCAAATGCTCCAGAGACTGGCCTCACAAGCTGGGGTCAGTTCAGACTCCACGACCAGGCCACATAGCTTCTGACCTTGGAGACAGGGTCTGGCTCGTGAAGGCCTGGCTCAGTGGCAAAGGGGCAGGCATCCCCCCAGCAGGCTCCCGTCTCCCCATATTTCCCCGTCTGGGAAGAGGCTGAGGTGCAGGAGGCCGCATGAGGAGGGGCCCCGGGAGCGGACGGACAGACTCTGAGGAAAAGGTGTGGACACAGGCCATGAGGGGAAGCTTTGGACACTAAGACCCCCTCTTGGTGTGGAATTAGGCTCCTCTCTTCGCCACAAGTCCCAGTCCCTTCCACATTTTCTACAGTGAGCATCAGCTAGGGCTATGATCAGAAAGGCAGGTTTCAAATGTGCATCTTTGTGTTATAGGTTGACGGTGGTTCTTCTAGAACTTTTGCAGGGACCAGAAGGGATGTGGCAAGGGTCAGAAACCCGGGAGGACGCGTGGTGAGAGGCAGGAGGCAGAAGGGGGGGCCGTGCGGTCACACTCAGTGGGGGGCCCATCCCCACCTGTCCCCACAGTTTCCCCTGGGCCCAGCAGGTAGCGGTCCTTAATATTTTGGAGGGGGTCACATCCTCCAGAGAGCGCCCGATGAGATCTGGGGGCCTGCTCCCCAAAAATGTATGCACACATCGCACACAACAGCAGGGGTCCATGGATCCCCGGCTCAGAAGCCCTCTGCTCGGTCCAGGGTGCCTGGCCGCCCATGGCCTGGCGCCCTTGAGGCCGGCGCCCCTCACCCCGCTGCTCCTGCTGCAGCCCGCGGCCGCTCACCTGGAAGGAGTGGAAGAGGTACCAGAAGGCCCAGGCGTTGATGACGTTGTAGTACGTGCAGAGGAAGACGGACACCACCACGCTGGCCACGCCTGCAGAGACAGGACGCGGGGCCCTGAGGAGCACGCGGAGCCAGGACCCGCCGCAGGGCCCGCTCTGCCCGGCAGGGCCGCCGTGGGGCCTGGCACCGCGAGCGCTAAGGGTCGGTCCGCCCTCTGCTGCCCTCCCCGCCTCCCCGGCCGTGAAGCCGGCGGCGCTACAGCTGCGTTGTGCAGCGCGACCTCAGGCCCACTTCGCAGACGCGGAGCCCACACACGGCGCCTGTCCGAGGCCGCCGCTACCAAGCGGCGGAGCTGGGATTCGCGCCTCGCGTCACCGACGCCAGACGCCACAGCGGCCCGCTCCTCGGCCTGCCTACAGCGGGGTCACCGGCGCCACACCCTGCTCGGTGGTGGCGGGGGCGGCCTGGGAGCGGTGTCAGGCGAGGAGGGGACGGGGGCTGCCCTGCGCCGGCCGGGCCTGCGGGGAACCAGCCGCGCTGCCAGGGGACCCGGAGCAGAGCGTGGGGGTCTGGAGAGCCAGTGCGCGCCTCCGGGCCCGGGCCCCGCTCCGCGACCTCTCCTCGGGTCTCCCCTACCCCACCCCGCCTGGCAGAGCTGGCTGGTAAACATTCACCAGCATCCCCGGCTGGCAGCCACAGCTGGTGTTTTTCCTATTAGGCCGCAAACGCTGCCTTGGAGAAGCCCTCTGTGATTGACGGCTCGGGCCGATCGTAAAACCACACACCTCTGTGTTAAAAATTAACAGCCGTTCAAGACGAGGGGGCAGTTCCGCTTGGATGTGTGAGGCCTCTGGACACACTTCTTCTGCACCTGAGATGAAGTTACCTGCCAGTTCACATGCGTCCTGTTCCTGAAACTTTCCTGTGTGTTCCTGTTCCCCTTTCTGCCTGTGTGGGTGTGGGTGTGGGAGAGGTGAGCGGAACAGACCGTGGCCACTGCTGGCCAAAGTTCGTCCTGCTCCCAGGGGAGCCTGGCACACGAGGGCCGCGCTGGGCGGGCGAAGATCCCACGAGGGCGCCCCAGACACCGGCTCAAAGTAACTCAGGAGGCGGGAGGGAAGGCAGTGCCCCTCTTGCTACTCACTGGGCCCCTACTTCCATGCACTGGAGATATTAACAGCACCCCACAAGCCCTCTGGTGTGATGATGATTAGTGAGCTCACACCCACACAGGCCAGCGCCTAGCAGGGAGCAGGTGCCCGCTGATTGGGGGGAGACGTCAGTACTTAGCAGGAGCCGCTGTATGTCCCGCAACGGCTGGTGGAAGGGCCCAGACAAGGGGTCACAGCTCTTGTCTTGGGCAGCTCTTTCTCGTGTGTGTGCAGCTGTTCAGTCACGCCTGACTCTGAGACCCTCTGGACGGTAGCCGGCCAGGCTCCTCTGTCCATGTGACTTTTCAGGCAAGAACACTGGCAAGCCACAAGTAGCGTGAGTTAAATCGCTCAGTGGTGTCCGAGTCTTGGCGAATACCCGAGTGGGCTGCCACTTTCTCCTCCAGCGGGTATTTTCCACCCAGGGATGGAACCCGCATCTCCTGAGTTGGCAGGCAGATTCTTCACTGGGGAGTCACCGGGAAGCCCTTACTTCCCTGTTCCAGAGGGGACGGAGGGGTGCCCACTTACCGACGCCGCTGAGGTAGGGGCTGACGGTCCTCCAGGCCCCGATGCTGCCCTGGCGCATGCGCTGCCCCACCGCCAGCTCCAGGTACAGCAGCGGCATGCCCTCCACGACCAGCATGATGACGTAGGGCACCAGGAAGCTCCCTGCGGGGGGCAGAGACGAAGCCGGGCGTCACCCGGGGCTCCCCCCGGGGACCCACACACACCCTCCCTCTCTCCCCCCCATTCTACTCGCCGCTTCCTTCCCCTAACTTTCCGTTCGTCCATCCACGCTTAAACACAGTTTAAAATGTATTCTGTTTGCTTCTGGCTGTGCTGGGTCTTCGTCGCTGCGTGCGGGCTGTCTCTGGTTGCAGCGAGTGGGGGCTACTCTGCAGCTGCAGTGAGCGGGCTTCATAGCTGTGGCTCCTGGGGGCTCTAGAGCTCAGGTTCAGCAGTCACGGTACAGGGGCTTCGTGCCCTGTGGCATGTGGGGTCTTCCTGGACCAGGGATCGAACCCGCGTCTCCTGCACTGGATTCTTTACCAGAGACCCAGCAGGGAAGCCCCATCCATCCATTCCTGCATTTCCCCTTTGCCCCAGAATCCACCCTCCCACCTGTGCACTCGTCTGTCCTTCCATCCACCCATCCTTCTATCCTTTTACCTTTCGACTCACCGTTCCACCCATGGGCCACATGCAGCCACATCAGTCCTTAACGCTTCTAAATACTTCCATCCTGCGTGGTAAACTGCCCCTGTCCCAAGACCCTTGAGCGCCTTCAGTGCCTCGGCTGCCCCCAACCCTCTGCCAGAAACCCCCGTTCCATTTCTACTAAAGCAGCTAATGGCTGGTCAGAGCCCGGGCCGCTCAGTGGTTGACTGTTCTGCACATCGCCCCTCAATCCGGCCAGACAGCCACCCACCTCCACGTACTTCCCTTGGGCTTTTCACGGGCCCGCATGGTGCCCCACAGCAGGTGTCACCCTAAACAGGTGTCTCACTGAACGCTTCCTCTGGGCCAGGCCCCAAGCCAAGTGTGCGGAGGATGGGGGAACAGCAGCCCCGCTTCCTGCCCACGAGCGGCCACCCGAGCAGAAGAATTTCCGTGGCCTCATGCTTGTCGAGAGCCACAGGTACTCCGCAGGGCCTATGTCTTCAGAGACGCGGCCGGGGCTTGATAGGCATGCGTGGAGACAAGGGCTCCCCAATAGACAGAACCCAGGCCGCCGCCTCCCTTGAAGGAGCACTTTTGTTGCATGTGTGTCTGTCTTATACAGTGGCCCTCGGCCTACATTTTCACTTCAATAACAGGTTACCGAGCGGCTCAGCGGTAAAGAATTGTCTGCAGTGCAGGAGATGCAGGTTCTATCTCTGGGTCAGGTGATCCCCTGGAGAAGGAAATGGCAACCCACCCCAGAATTCTTGCCTGGGAAATCCCATGGACAGAGGAGCCCGGTGGGCTACAGTCCACAGGGTCGCACAGAGTCAGACTCGACTGAGCGACTGCAGCCTGCCACTATGACTAGAGCGATGTGAACCACAGGTTCCCAAGCAGCCATCTGCAGACAAGGACCCCTGGTGATGGTGGGGAGCAGGGTGAGTGAACAGAGCCAAGAAAGGACCCCCACCCGCAGACATGGAAAGAGGCTGGCAGCCTGCTGGGGGCGCCCAGCCGCCCCACTGTTTCTGCTGTTGGTCCCGTCTCCTCCTCCTCCACACACCCCCAGACACCTCTCCCCCAGCTCCTGGCTCCTTGGCAGTGGACCTGAAGAAACGTTCACTGGGAGAGGAGGGCAGGACTTCTGATTAAAAGAAAACCCTGACCCTACAGCTGCAGGGATTAAGGGCTGCTTACAGAAGGAACTGGCTCTCGAAGGATTAAGGTAAACAGAATCCATATGTTCATCGACACATCGAATATTCACAAAAACGGTCCCTTGGGGACTGGCCTGGTGGTTCAGTGGTTAAGAACCTGCCTTCCAATGCAGAGTCCTCGGGTTCACTCCCTGGTCAGGGAACTAGGATTCCCACATGCCGCGGGGCAACTAAGCCTGTGGGCCACAAGAAAAAGATTCTGCATCCCGCAACACAAGATGCCACGTGCAGCAACCAAGGCCCAACACAGCCAAATAGATTTCTTTTTAAAGCCTCCACTGTACACGCGTGCTGTCCTGTAGCCCACGCGTCTCCCCCGATAGGGTCTCATGAGCACTCTCTGGACCACACCGCGGACATTCCACTAGGAGAGCGTGCCCACAATTCCTCATCGGTCCCTGGGCACTCAGGCTGTTGCCAGTCTTCTGCCATCACAAGCAAAGCCTGGTCCGTGCGTTTATCTCCTCAGGATAGAAATCCCAGAAGGAGGTGGCTGGCACCAAGGCCACGCAGAGCCCCCGCCCACCCCCGCCCACCCCTCTCACCTCGGAAAGGTGCGAGCGTGTGCTCACCAGAGCAGGCCCCACACCAGCAGGGCTCTGCATATCCAGCTCCGAACTCCCTGCTCACATCAGGGCGACGGCGAATCCCCCGCCTCGTTCCTGGACTTTGCCAGGCCCTCGCCTGGCTTCAGCATCTCACCCGGCTCCTCTCAACAGCAAGGAGTCTGAGAGGCCATGGGGGGCTCCTGCCCAACAGACACCATCCTTACAGGCTGTGCTGATACAGCCTGCCTGGAGCAACCTTCAGTGGTTGTAAGAAAAGCTTCATTTCACCCAAGATGTTAAACAGTAACCACGGGAGGCCTGGCAAGGTCCACAGAACATTGTTCTCTTTCACAGGGCCTGCCTGATGGTCCACTGCCAGTGGGAAGGTTGGAAATTCAAGGCCTGGTGCCCAGATCGGGATATGAGGGCTCTTCAGCCCTGCCCTTCAGTGGGTTTTACTACCCCCTCCCACCGCCCAACCATCCAACAGACACACAATCCCAGTGGATCTGGCCTACAATCACTTTCTCAACAAACGATGCTGGAACAACTGAACATCCATATGCCGAAAAAGTGAACCGCAACCCATATCTCACAGTTTATATACCGCTCACCCCCCCCCAAAAAGGCCCTTGAAATGGATCACTGACCAGAGGGACAACCTAAAACTATAAAACTTCTAGAATAAACACAAGAGAAAGTCTTTCTGACCTTGGGTTAGGCCTAGATTTCTTAGATACAACATCAGAAAAGCTTTTTGTGAAAGAAAACATTGATAAATGTTGATAAGATATTGGGCTCCATTTTAAAACTGCACTTCAAGAAAGAAGTCTGGAAACCAAACAGACCAGCTAGGAACTGGGAGAAAGCATCAGGGAAACACATCTGACAAAGACATCCACGTTTCTTTATTTCCAGGATAGATATTAATAAAAACTCAGAAATGAGAAAACACCACATTTGAAAATGTACAAAAATGAACAGACATTTCACTGAAGAAAATCCATAAATGGTGTCCATTAGGAGAATGCATTATCTGACCCTCCACGAGATGACAGCATACACCTAACAGAATGCCTACAACAGAAAATGCTGATGACACCAAGTGCTGAGGAGGATGTGCAAATACCCATACATCACTGCTGCTGCTGCTAAGTCGCTTCAGTCGTGTCCGACTCTGTGCGACCCCACAGACGGCAGCCCACCAGGCTCCCCTGTCCCTGGGATTCTCCAGGCAAGAACACTGGAGTGGGGTGCCATTTCATTCTCCAATGCAACAAAGTGAAAAGTGAAAGTGACGTCGCTCAGTCGTGTCTGACTCTTAGCGACCCCATGGACTGCAGCCCACCAGGCTCCTTCGCCCATGGGATTTTCCAGGCAAGGGTACTGGAGTGGGGTGCCATTGCATACATCACTAGTGGGATTGTAAGATGGTCCAGCCACTCTAGAAAGCAGCTTGGCAGTTGCGTCTGAAGTTAAGCACACGTGAACTATATGACCCAGAAATCCCACTCCTGGGTATTGACTCCAGAGAAATGAAGACTTACATTCACACAAAAACCTACACACTGACATTTACACTGTATCCACAGCTGTCATAAACTAGAAACAATCTAACTGTCCTTCAGTGAGTGCATGGATAAATAAACCCTGGTATATCTACATAAGGAAATGGTACTCAGCCAATTAAAAAAAAAAAAAGCTCTCCCAAGCAGCAACATGGGAGAATCTCAAAAGCATTATGCTAAGTGGAAGATACCAGATTCAAAAGACGCGACATACTGTGCGATTCCATTCACAGGACAAACTGAAACAGGCAAAACTATAGGGAAAAAGAGCTGTGGCTTCGGGGGTTGGCTGGAGTGAGGAGGGGCTGACTACACGGGGCATGATTGTGGTGCTGGTAACACAGCTGCCTGCTTTGGTCGAAATTCATGTAACTGTACACCAAAATATGCTAATTTTTCTGCATGCAAAAAAATCTCAATGAAAGAATTCTGTTTTGTGATCAGTTTGAGAACAAGTCCACTCACCAAACTCTCTTCCAACTGGACTATTCCTCAAACTCCTTTTATATAAGAATTCTGACTCAGGCTCTGCATGAGGAGAGCCTGGCATCAGAGAGAGGCTGACAGAGGCCTGAGACTGGACAGCCTGCTCCCCTGCATGTCAATGCGGCAAAAGTGGGGGAGACTAACCTCCCCACACACGCGTGCGCTCTTGGCCGCTCCTGCAGAGACGCAGAGTCTATTTCCGCTCGTGGGTCTGGGCGGGCCCTGGGACTCAGCTTGTCCACTGGAATGTGGGGAAGGGGGCACCATGATGGTCACAGAGCCTCCAGACCTCAAGATGCCTTCCAGCTCCAGCCTCATCCTTTTGGAGCCCAGCCCGGAGGCCACCCCGCACAGGCCACCTGGGGATGAGGGGCCACACGGAGAAGAGCCAAGGCGTCCAGCTGCCAACACGTGGGGGGCCTTCCAGCCCAGCTGACCCACCAGCAAATGTAGCCGTGTGAGCCAGGCCTGATGAGACTGGTAGAGAAGTGCCCAGCCAGCGACAGAAGTGTGAGGCAAATCGTGTTAGCTGTGACTTTTTACTCGGACAGAATTAAACGAACAGGTTGACACGTCTCCGGTTACAATGAAATGACCATTTACTTCACTGGACAGGCAGAGCTGCTGGAGGCAAACTTGTGGAGAGCGTAGCATAGCGCCCAGGCTTTTGAACTCTGAGTTACTCACCTTTGACGGAATCCAGTGCCACTTCCAAAAAAGTGGCACTTCATTTTGCCTTTTCTTTCTTCTGTTGTTCCCTGTTGAACCCTTTTAGGAAGCAGCATCTACCAACTGAGAAGGGTTCATTCCAAACGCACGAATGTTTGCAACTTTCTCCTGCTGTAAGGTGTTCCCTAACACCCGCCAGAAAAAGGTCAAGTTTACCGTTCTTATATTGTCAGGGGCCTTGGGATCTGTATTGGTATAGTGTCTGTAGGCCTGATAAATCTTTTCCAAAAATTCAGAAGGGTCTTCACATGGTTTTTGCTGAATTGCTTGAATTTTGTTCAGACTCTCTTGCTTTGGGTCCGCTTTTCAAAGCCCGGCTAGGACGTACTGATAAGCGACATTTGAATAAGAGCGGGCCTCCCTCGTTGAGACCCAATTTGGTTCAGCTGTGATACTGCCAAGTGGGCTCAGGTGTAGGAGAGCCTCCTTGTAAGGGGGTCACGATCCTTCCAAATAAACTCGTCCGAGAAACCCAGCCAGCAGGTGGTTGACACTGAGGCCCCCAGGAGGTGACGGGGTAAGGCAAGCTGCCCTGTCCCAGGAGTGGCTTCTGGCCCCAACTGGTGCCCTGTCGGGTCTTAGATGGTGATACCAGACCGGGTCCCGGTGTCCCAGTGCTCACACGGGGTCTTCTGGTTGATCCCTTGAAGGAGGGGCCATCCTGGGCTCAGCTGGAGGAGTTAAGGTTTGGAGCGACCTGTCCTCACTCTCCTTACCTTCTTTTTCTTATTTTCTCTGATGTAACAGCACGAACGCCTGCATGTAGAGAATGTCATCATTTCCTGCCATTCTTCACAGAAGAGCCACCCTAAGGCCATACGTAGCAGTGGACTGTGTCTAACTACAAAAGGGTGCCTTCGCCTTGGCACCAAACAACCAGGCTGAATGCTGGGCTGGGGCGCTTGGTGATTTTAGGACCCAAGCGGAACCTTTCTCTTATCCCTGGGATAAGAGGAGGTTTTTGTTTTTTTCTTTTCTATTACTATCCTCCATGTGACATCATTAAGGGTTTTAAATACCATCAATTTGATTTGGCTGTAAATGGAGGAACAGGGCCAAACAAAATGAAACAAAAAACCCCAAAGACAATCAGGAAATCCTAAATAAACCCTCCAGTTTGGTCTCGGGGTTTTACATATACCAACAATACAGAAGGCTACAAGCGACGTCACTGACACAGCAAGGGTGGCAGTACCTGGCGTGCAGGGCCCACGGGTCCCCCCACCTGAGCCCCTTGAGGGGGAGATCCTAACAGGTACCGTGGCCACTCGGGGGTACAGTAAACCGGCCTCACCTTCCACTCACAGCTGTAATCAGATCACTCACCCAAAACACGCCTCGGAAAGCTTTCTTTAGGGATAGCTGAAACATTTCCCATTTTTACAGACCGAAAGTCAAGACAAAATACAGACGGCCCATCTAAATGCTAACATCCGAGGAAGCAGGTGGTCCTGGGGTAAAGAACCCGCCTGCCGATGCAGGGGACACGGGTTCCATCCCTGGTCCGAGGAGAGCCCACGTGCCCTAGAGCCCAGGCTCGCAACGAGGATGCGCCGCAGCCGAAAATCAATCTGCACAAAAGAACAGAAAGCAAAGAGGCAAACGAGCCAGGCAGAAGTCCAGCAGCTCTTTCCTCTCTCCAACAGAGCAGCCCACTCACATACATGACAACTGGCCTTATTTTGAAGGAAAAGCCGCACACCCAAAGGAAATAGTTTCCGGCTGTACACACCAGAGTGATTTACCTTACTATATGAAGTCCATCGGATCCCAAATATCAATTCCTAGCTCCAAATGCCAAGCGCTGGAGAAGCCAGTACTGCTTTGGAGAATTCTGAAGCCCAGGTGCGCAGGACAAGTGGTCCCGAGGGCTGCTAGGGCCTTACTCAGACACTCCCCCATGCAAAATCTGTTACTCACTCCAAGTTTGCACTGCTGACTGCATGACGGGCCAATTAATGGAAACATGAGTTGCGGGGGCAAGGAATAGCGACTCTGGCTGGAAAGCTAGTGGACTGAGAAGATAGCGGACTCAAAGCCCAGAGTAAATCAGGCTCTTTTATAGTAAGGGGGAGGGAGTAAAGCCAAGCATTTCCTGCTTCTGGTCAGCCTGGTTGCGGGGCGGGGCGGCAAGAGCAATGCAGCCAATTCACTCGTGGGCCTGATCAGGATGTTTCTGAGCTGTGAGTGCTCAGACGCTAGGTCGTGCCCGACTCTTTGCGACTCCACGGATCATAGCCCGCCAGGCTCCTCTGTCCAGGGGATGCTCCAGGCAGGACTACTGAAGTGGGTTGCCATTTCCTCCTCCAGGGGATCTTCCTGACCCAGGGATCGAACCCACGTCTCCTGGGTCTCCTTTTGCATTGGCAGGTGGATTTTTTACCACTGAGCCACCTGGACAGTCCTTCCTGTGAGCTAAACAAAGCTATTTTAGCTTGAAGCTTCTTACCCTGGGAGCCAGGGTTCCCAGAAATGGCTCATTATGTATAATTCAAGCTTGAGGCAACATCCCTTTAGTGATTAACTTGTGCTAGAATACTAACGTTCTTCCCTATTTGGGGCCCAGCCTAACCCCAAGCTAACTCTGCTGGCATCTCTGTGCAGTCCCCTGTGTCCACCCTCCAGGTGCCCAGCACGTGTTAGGAGCCCAAGAGCTTGGTTGCTACTGGGACTGAATCCAGAATCCCCAGGATGAGCCACAGATGTGTTCTCTCAAGGGACCACCCGGCCACATTTCCTTACACCTGGGACCCAGCATCTCAAGCTTACTTGCCAAATTGTGCTTGACACTTTACAGCCTCTGAAACTCAGGATTCTGCTCCGTCCAGGAGCACTGCAGAAACATCAAGAGCCAGAGGCTGAGCACACACGCACGCGCGCACACACACGCACGCACACGCACGCACACGCACCCACAGGACAGGGGAGCAGTGGTCGTGCTGTCCACCTGTCCATCCGTGGACTGACCCGCTGTGGCTCAGTCCCAGGCTGGGTGCTGCCCAGAGGGCCATGGCTCCAGGCGTGCCGGGGCCCGCTCACACCAGCTGTCGAGAGTTGCATGTCTCTTCAAACCCCACACTACACTGGACACCACACTTGCCGTCTGACGCGGCCATCGTGCGAGTGTTTACATCGCACACCAGCCAACACTATGAATTATGTCCTGCTCGTCCTTCCAAAGCCAGCACTGCATGAATGGAGCCCCTCTCCTGGCTCCCAGCAGCTAGTGCCCTGGTGGGGTGGGATTCCTCTAAAGTGTGGTCCACGGACCAGCAGCATCCATCGGCATCACCTAGGAGCTTGTCAGAAATTTGCCCTCTCCCCCAGGCCTCCATATCAGAATCTCTAGGGGTGGGACCAGTAGTTCATCAAGACGCTTCGGTGGGCAAATCTGAGATGCAAAGGTCTAAGTACCAGGGAGGAGCAGGAGGGGCTTTGAGGAAAAGTCCCATTCTCCTACTGCCAAGTCAGGTGTCCCCTAACTGCCCCCCTTGTAAGGGGTAAATATCATATAGGGAAAATATAGGGGAAAAAATAATCCACCTTTCCATTAGCCACATAACTGGCTAGTCCTCCATGATCTGAGCACGCGCAGTCGCGTCCGACTCTGCGAGCCCAGGGACTGTAGCTCGCCAGGCTCCTCTGTCCATGGGATTCTCCAGGCAAGAATCCAGCAGTGGACTTGCCATGCCCTCCCCCAGGAGGTCTTCCCCACCCAGGGATTGAGCCCGTGGGTCCTGTGTCTCCTGTTCTGCAGGCAGATTCTTTACCCACTGAGCCGTTGAGGAAGAGAAAATTTATATAAAAGTCAACCGTGGGTACACTCATTTTCCACACATTAGGACGCAACACGTTTGTATCCTGACTTCTTCCCGAACACCACGGCCTTAGACTTTGGCACAGCTGCCAAGGCCTGCTGGCCTCGCCGAGCGCAGACTGCGAGCAGTCCCTTCCGCTGCCTTTCCTCTGCTCTGGGCCTGGGTTCTGTAAGCACCTGGGCTGTAATCTTCAGAATTAACATTCCTCGTGCCGCCCAGCCCGCAGAGCAGGCAGGAAACCAGCCTCCCTGGCCACGGGCAGAGCCTGACGGAGAGGAGCGGGACCCTAATCCTTTTTATTCCGGGGAGTGTTTGGGCATGGCCTGGCTCTGCCGTTTATAAACAAGCTCTTTGTTGGCTGGAGGGTGAGGGGTAGGGGTGGTGGAAGCCAGGGCTCTGTGTGGAGGGAAGTTAGACACCCCACTAGAGCTTTTCATGATGTGGTTGGTTAGCGGTCAGGTACAGGATGGGAGTGTAAACACACGTCACTGACTGTAGGTGACATCACTGGGCAGTGAGAGGCTCGCGAAAGCCCCCCACTCCCCCGCCTCCCAAACTCGGCAGCTTTTCCTCACAGATCAGCCTTCTTCATTCAACAGACATTGACTGGGCGCCTCCTTTGACCCCACCACTTCACAGAGACGGGACAGAAACTCCAGAACAGAGTGCAGTGCTTCAGACCCAGTGCTGGGAGTGTCCCAGGCTAGCGTCCAGGTGGACGAGTAGCTTGAGCAGAGTGTGCAGGCAGAGTGAGTGTTCAGTAAACACAGAGCCTCCTCCAGAAACCGGAGGGCGAGCTGGAAGATGAGGTGAGAACAGGGGTAGGTGTTGGGTGGCCACATGCTCAGTGAGACAGGATAAACTCTTTAGTCCTTGATGTGCAGACACATGACTGAGAGGATGCCGCCCACCTAAGTACAGCTGTCCACCCTAGATCCATCCATTCATCTGTCCACTCGCCCACCCCCTAATCCATCCTCTCTCCAGTATCCATTCTCTGCTCAACCATCACCCATCCATCTACCTGTCCACCTATCAGCTTAAGTGGACTCTGTACCAGGTACAAGATTTCTTCCTTCTTTTCCTGGGTCTTGAAGGTCTTATCACCTCCCCAGCAACTTATATATGCCGTTTACCCTTAAACAACCCTGATTTAACGGCATGAATCCACTTATACGCACACTTTTTTCAATAGTAAATCCAAAAATACTATATAATCCCCATTTGGCTGAACCGTGGATCTAGAGGAAATATGGATACAAAGAGCCAGCTGTAAGTTATATCGGGATTTTCCACAGCACGGAGGATGGGTGCCTTCACCCCCATGTTGTTCCAGGGTCAATTATATTCTACCTGAGAACTACCCCTCCCTACCGGTGTCAACCTGCAGACTATTCAGGTGATGGTGTTGTTAGAAACAAGGGATTGAATAGCCCTGTGGCAGTACGGCTCACCTGACCTGATGTTTGGGAAACGTGTAGCCAGGATAAAGGTATTGCGGGTAGGTGCGCTCAATACAGAATGATGTGGGAATCTCATGCTGACAGTTCTTTCAAAAGTCAATTCTCAAGCTCTTACAGCATATGAGAACACATGAACCTCACATAATTACGATACATAATATATATGCCTTTCAAATGTAAAAGGAGTCAGAGGACGAAGAATGCACTATTTTAAAAAACCTGTACAACCTTTTGTCAAGTTTTTTCTTCTTTTTTTTGAGCTGGGAGTTGGGGGTGAGAGTGACGGAGCAGTGTTTTAGCCTTATTCTTCTTAAATGGCTTAAATTTGGTAAATACTTTGACCTAACATCTTTCATTGTCCTTTATTGTGAAAAAAAAACAGCTCATGCTGATTATAGAAGACACCACACACGCACACACAGTACAAGGTCAGCAAAAACCACCCGGAGATATCTATTGTTTTATTCTCTTGGGTAGGTTTTTGCTCATTCCCTTTTTTCTGCATTGTTTCAAACATAATTAAGAGCACCTATTTTATACAGATTCGAATCTGACTCCCCTCCCTCTGTTTAATGTATGACGTGAAAAAATACTCAAATACCTTTTTTGAAAACACCATCTTAATGACTTCCAAGAGCACCGTGCGTGGCATGCAGGTCCCATAACTCAGGGAAGCAGTTCCCTTTAATTGAGGGCTTAGGAAGTCTCCGTCTTGCTCTTATTTAAAGACGGAGGCCATCCTTCCTGGGGTCTGCCTTCTCTCAGAACTATTTTACTTAGGTAAAGTTCTGGAAATGGGATAATTCACAAACTTTTTTAGTGCTGAGACTTCAACCCCTATTGCCACCTTGCCTCCTCCGAGGTCCCTTGGCGGGCCCTATAAGGTGTTTCCAGCTCCCTGCAAGGCGGGGGAAGGCTGTGTGGGTGCGCTCCTGTCTAGTGCAAGCACTGGGATGCCCTGCGATGTGAGGACAATTTGGCAAATAAACGAACTAAACTGAAATAGAGTGATTAGCCTTCCTGCCTACTGTGGTTCCAAACCCAAATTAATCTTGTGATTAAAAAGTTAAAAAAAAAACAACAACAAACAACTAGCTCAAGATCATTTTATCCTGAGTTTCAAGTCATGCTGCCAGGAATATGCTTCGGATCTGAAAGTTGTATAACGAGTTTCTGTTAAACAACACAATTTCCTGCTCACTTTTTACACTTAAACGTAAGGTTTACACACTAGCAGTCAGATCATCGCCACTTCTCCGGAGGGAGGAAAAGAGTGTCCCTGACGGCTCCTGCTGCTCCAAGCGCCGCAGCCTGACCGGGGTGGCAGGGGGTGCTGGGGGGCGCTTGGCCGCCCCAGAGGGCTCGGGAGGGCGCTCTGGAAAAGGGCTCCAGCCGTGGACTGGGATGTCCTAGGTCCAGTTCCGGGCTCCGTGATTCTGGGCAAATCGCTTCGCTCTCGGAGCCTCAGTTTCCTGGCACGCAACACGGGACCAAGCCCAGCGCGCCCCGGGCCCCCCGGCTCGGAAGGGGCGCGCGCCGGTCTGGCGGGGTGGGCGCAGCCCGGGCGCCGGCACTCACCTCCGCCGTACATTTGGCACAGGTAGGGGAAGCGCCACACGTTGCCCAGGCCCACGGCGTACGAGATGCAGGCGAACACGAACTGCAGCGGGGTGGCCCACAGCGGCCGCGTTTTCTCCATGGCCCCCGGGCTCGGCGCGCGGCGCGGCGGGTGCGCGGCCGCCAGGAGCGCCGTACCGCCCGGCTCGGCCAGGGGATGGCCCCACGCCTCTGCCTCTCGCCCGCTTTTTAATTGCTAATCTCATTAACGGCGCGCCCATCGGAGGGGCGAGGCTAGTAAATGGGTGACGGCGAGCCCCACCCCGCCCTCGGGCCGCCGCGGCCGGGAAGGCGCCCGAGATTGCGCCGTCCAGGGAGGCGCCGCGGCCCCTCCGGTTCCACGTGGGGGCTGGTGTGTCGGCTGCGAGCTCCGCGGGGGTGGGGGTGGGGGGTGGTCATTTACAGTGTGGCCACCTGTGTGCTACTCTTGGTCTGGGGATGGGTCTGTGAACGACACAGATATCCCCCAGCCCTCCTGGAGCTGACACTCTGGTAAAAGGAATTGCTTCAATGGACTGGACGAAAGAGCCCATTTTCCACCAGTTTTTACCCTCAGAAAAGATAACTCCATGTGGTTTATCTTACTCCGTATTTAAGACAGAGAGACACAAGGAGGGCAACTAAGCCAAAGCAAAGGGGTCAGCAGTTACGGGGGGTAGGCTGGGGTGGTCAAGGAGGGCTTCCCAGAGGAGGGGGCTTACATTTGTTCAGAGACCAGGAAAAAGTGAGGGGCTCCCCCACTTCCCCAGCGGACCGGGAGTGACGCACGCAGCCATCTGCTTCCGTCTACAGGCAGGTTGTGTGTGCCTACTGTGTGCAGGGCCACGAGTATGGCTCGGTAGGGAGAGATGGGGCCGGACCAGGTTTCCGGACAACCGCTGAGGGATATTCTACTCCTGGGGCCAGAGATTCCGATTCACTAGCCTCAGGTCTGGACCTAAGAAGCCTCCTGTTTCTATCAGTCTCTCAAGGTGACTGGGTTTAAGGAGGTCCCTAGCAACGACCAAGTGGGGTGCTTTGGAATAATGCACAATCTGGCTTTGAATCTCAGTTCTGATTCAAAGCCTCTGACATGGCTCTGACCTTGAACAAGGCATTTAACCTCTCTGAGCCTCTGCTTCCTTATCTATAGTGCGGACAAATATATTCCCCTTTCCATGGGTTCATGTGAGAATTAACAATTTAGCTTATTATCTGGCACATACTAAGTGCTCAGTAAAGCAGCCAGTATTATAGGCTGAATAAATGAATGGGTAATACACTAAGTAATAATTACATACTTTGAACAGTCCACTTGGTGTATAGTAACAGTTAAGAAAATACTTGATAAGTAAAATTAAAGAGACGAAAAGCAGTGTTGCCAGTGGAAATCTTATGTGATGCCAAAAGGAAATCACCATTGTGCTTCAGTCTCAGGGTAGACTTGCCCCTGGCTGGTGGCAGAAAAGAAAGTGGGGTGTCGTGAGGAAGGTAGGGGCTCCTTAGACATATTACCTGTCCTCAACCTTCCTACCTCCAAAAACCAAAGCAGAACAAATTCTCAATGCAACAGGGAGACGATTTTGACTTCTAGACTTCATCTTCTAGATAGCCGGGTTTTGTTGTTGTAGTTGTTGTTTTTAACCCCTGGCCCTCCTTGCCCAAGCAACCCCCCCCCCCCCCCCCCCCCCCCGGTTTATATCCCATGGTTCAGTTTCAGCTGCTTTGACCTTTACAAAACTGAACTTTTGCAACATGTGCTGTGCTGCCTGGCTTCCTCAGTGGGACTTACTCACATTCCAGCGTGCAGTGGACAATGTCCTTTATCCCTGCCACCTAGTATTCCGAGGTGTGAATGTGCGTCCATCGTGGCTGATGGGGTCTGTGTTGTTTCCAGTTTGTGGCTGTGAGGAATCAAGTGTTAACGACATCTAGTACGAGGCCTTGGGTGCGTGAACCCACTCATCGCGTGAACTCGGGGCTGTAAGGTGGGCACACGCGCACCTCTAGCAGACGCTGCCAAACCCTTTGCAGAGGTTGTACCAGTTGACACGGTGGCTGTGCCTCTGACACTTGATGCTGTTTTCCAAGGTCTACCCCACCTTGTGGGTGCGCAGTGATCCTTAACGGTGGCTTTTAAGCTCCGTATTGCATACCTTGCCATAGGCTGATGGGGTCATTTGTATATCCTTTCCTGGAGGGCTAAGTCTACTGCCAGCTTCTAAATGCCTTGTGGGTATGGTTCTTTATATATTCTGGATATCAGCCCTTTGTCAGTTTTGTCTATTACAGATTTCTTTTCTCAGTGAGTGGCCTTTTTATTCTACCGGTGTCTTCATCTACCAATGGATACTTAATTTTAATAAAGTCCTAATTTACCAATGGCTAATTTCAGTGTTCCCCTTTGGTTTCTTTTTCTTTTTCAATTTTTATAAATCTCTCAACTCCAGGGTCATAATGAGATAATCAAAATCTGTGGCAAAATAAGCCTCGGTGACACATAGATTGGTCAGCCTTTTATTGCTGTTGAATGGTAAAGAAGGCATGTTGCTGTCTCCAGCCATTCACTTGGCACTTTCTTATTCTCATAAATGAGTTTTCCCAGAGGGAAGCTGGCTATACGGCGGCTCAGGAACAGGACACCTTAGGGAGATGCCCAGCCTACGACCTGAAACAGGAGGCTGCTTGGCACTTGTTGGTTTGACACAGGCCAGGCCCCTCTTCAATTCCCTACCCTGGGGATCAAGCCAGCACCTCCGTCCAGTCACACTGCCCGACACCGTGGGGGGCCTGTTCACGGTGTGAGGCCCTGGGCGGGGCGTGGGAAGCACAAGGAGACACCCCCCATAACAGGACGAAGTAAATCCTCAGGAGTCCTGGTAAGGTCCCCACACCTTCCTGAACCCCATCTGACAAGACTGTAAGCTGACAAGACCCACCGCGCTGCTGTGGCTGCTCGGAGAGGACAGAACAGGCCTGGGAAGGGGGGTGTGCTTCCATGGGGGCCCAGCAAAGCAGCAGCTGGCTGGCAGGCGTTTAACAACCGGCTCCCTGCGGGAGGAGCGCTGATACATCAGCTAACCATTTCTATGGTGTAGATGTCTCCACTACGGCTGATTCCAAGCTACCAACGTGGTGTCACCAAACGAGGAGTTTGGAGAGAAGTACAGGAGCTCACCATTAAACTGAATGCCCACCGCACAAACACAGAGACAAAGCAACCTCAGTGAGAGCACAGCTAATAGTGTAGGAAATCATTCAGGAAGTGGCGGCCTTTGAGGGTTTACTACTTCTGATTTAAACTGTTAGCTGGTCCATTCTCCTCAACCCAGACGGACTGCTAGCCAGAAACCCCAGCAGCTCTATCCCCCGCTAGAATCTATTCCTTCTTCTCCCTCGCCCTCAAGACTGGGTGCTTATCTGGTTTCTAACACTCAGTTTTTAACGATGACTGTGTTTAGCAATTAGCTCCCACACACAATTGCTGAAAATGTACCTGGTGGCGCTCACCAGCCCGCAGGCCCTGGCCCAGCTCTCTATAAGGACCTGGGGCTGGGGAAGCAACTTGTGTGGCGGGGCGACAGGGGCAGTTCAGCTCTCAGGGGCCAGGGCCCACGGGCAGCAGGGTTTTCGGCTCAGCTAAGCCCCACCCTGAGTGCTCCTGGGGGGCCGCGATGGGCAGTGTAGGAGAAGCCTTCCCATGGACCGGCCTGTCCGGTCTCACTGGGCCACGTCACGCAGGACACACTCCCCGAAGAAGCCAGCCTGTGCGCCTTATCTGATTTCTGGACGAGGGTGGAACCAGGGAGGGTGGCCCTGACTCAGCTGTGTGGGTGTGGGTCACAGCCCCGTGCCAGGATTCCAGATTCTTACCCCACAAGTTACAGCCACGCAGCTTTCAGTAATGCACTCACCCTAGTGACCCCGCTGTTACTTAATCCCATCAGTGGCTCTCGGTTCCCCACAAGATAAAAGTCCAAACTCCTCAGCCTGGTCTGTGAGGCTCTGGGAATTTTTTTCTTTTTAATTGGGCCCTGAGGAATTTGACCCTTGCTCACCTAGGTTCCAGGAGAGCCCAGACTTTTCACCTCCTGGAAACAGCTGTGCAGTTTTATACTTCAGGGCAGCTCCCTCAATCAGGAAAAGGCTCTCCTTTCTTGACCCGGGAAAAGCCAGTCCGTTGTTCTCGACCCAGATGGAATATTACCCTTTTCCAGAAGCGCCAGCAGCTCTATCCCCAGGCAGAATCTATTCCTTCTTCTCCCCTGCCCTCAGGACCGCGTGCATATCTGGTTTCTAACACTTTCTGTGCTGCCTCGGCAGGAAAACTGCAAGATACATATACATCCCCTCTGGGCTGTGGCTGGAATGTCTTACAGTCACCCTTTACGCCCCAGAGTCTCAGTGAGGTTGTGGGTGCATGAGAAGCCTGCTGCAGGCTCCGAGCACTTCAGTATAAATTCCAGGCAAGACCCTGAGTCACCCATGCTGCAGGTTCTGCAGACATTCAAGTCTTTCTTGCCCACCTGCTACTGTGCGCCTGGAGACTTGAGGTTTACCTCTGTTGTCTGAGGCGCCTGCTCATTCTCCTGTGGGGCGCGCACGCACGCACACACACACGGTACGCACAGGCATGTGGCAGCCACCAGGAGGAGGTCCTGCAGAAGAAATGCTGAAGCTGCTGGGGTCACTGGTCCAGCCCAGGTGGTGGAGGGTCTTCCACAGAGTCTGGGGGAGGCCCTGCCCCAGGGCTGAGTATGCACACACACATGTGCAGGTATTTGTGTGTGCCTGCAGGTGTGCATGTGTGGCTGCACACACACATGCTTCTGTGTGTTTCTGTGTGCAACTGAGCACATGTATGTGTATTTGTGTGCTTATATGTGTGCCTGCATACATGCTTGTGAGTGCATGTACACATGTATATAAATGTGTATTTGTGTGTGCATCGACGTGTGATGCAGAGGAGACAGCGAAACTGAGCGGGGTCCTGCGAGGCCTTCCTGGGTACAGAAGTTTCTCCATGTCCCCTGCTTCTTGTCTGGAGAAAAAGGCTTTAGTCTCCTAGGCCTTCCCTGAATTCCAAAGAGCAGACTCAAGCCTGTTACTAATTAGGGAAGTGAAGGAACACACAAAGGAAAAGCAAATGGTTCAGCAGGAAAACCAATCACTCCAGTGATAAAACACAGCCCTAGCTCCCCTCAGGGGATACATGTAGCAGTGTGATGCATATCTCTTGAGTTTTTAGGCAGAAACTAAGACCCCCCACCCAGGTGGAGGGCAGTGACTCTGCTGACTCCAAGCATGCAGACTTCAGACTGGAATCAGGAGGCTGATAATTAAGGTTCCTGAAACACCAGTTACCTCACCCAATCAATCCAAAGGGAGTCTTCCACCTTGTAGCCTCACCCCAAATGCTGCCTGTAGAAACCCCTTCTTGAAAGATGCAGAGAGTTAAGGTCTTTTGAGCCTAAGCTCCCTGTTTTCCTTGCTTGATGGTCTGCAAATAAATGCTGTACTTTCCTTCACCACAACCTGCTGTTGTGCAGAACTCAAGTTCACTTAAAATATTGTCAACCACGAAAGGACAGCTGTCCCAAGTGGGCATCTTGCCTATGGCACACTGACCCCTGGCTGGTGGTGGCAGGTGGGTCCTGTCTGGCAGCTGCCTGAGTGCCCCTGTCTCATGGACAAACCCCCCAAACTCGCTGCTAACCCAGGTGCTCTGGAGTCATGGGGATGGGAGCAAGGCTTTGACCCTGGTGCGTACCACTTCTCTGGCAAGGGGCCCAACCTCTGAGTGCTGACACCAGGCTATCCCTCTCTGCTGGGTTGCCCTGATTAGAGCTTCCCTTTCTGGGGAGGGGAAGGCATGGGACTCGGTCATCTGGTTTTGAGCGGAGCACTGCTTTTACTGGGTTTTCCATTCTGGGTCAAGGAGTCCTTGGGCCATCAGGTATTGCCTGAGTGCTAAGAGGGAAACTCACTGTTAGACCAAGGCTTGTCTGCAGCCCCATCTGGGAAATCTTCCATTCCTGTGCTAGGGAACCGTGACTCTGAGAGGCATCGGGTACTGATCTGCCTGTTTCTACTAATACGAGCCATGTGAAAGAATAATGGGAAACAGTAACTCTATTCCATTTTGGAGTTTTCTAGGGTGTATTTTTCAAAACTGGGAGATCTTCAGTTATGTTCCCATAAAAGAAAAAAATGGTACTTTATTGTAATAGTGCTAAGCCTCAGTACTCCTTGGGATCTCGAGAACCACCACCCCTCAATGCTCTTTAGACTGTAACACCGTCCTTCCGTTAGAACTGCTTTGTAAAAGGGAAGGAAACTGGGATGACATTGCTTACGTGTGGGCTTTTATCCCATTGTACCAACATAAGTCTTTTGGAATTAGTTTGGTTTTCATCTTGTGTGTGTGTGCATGAGTGTCTTGACACACACGTTCAAGTTTTCTATCCCTGGTTTTGACCATTTAGAGAGTCCTTGGTAACTTGAAAATGTGGTTGAGACACTCTTAGAAACTGACAGTTTAAATGTGGTCTTGAGCCTGATTCAGAACAGGTAAGTTTGTCTGGAAGTGTGAAGGTGAGTGAATGACATGTGTTACTAAATATTACTGTGATTTGTCTAAACTGAACTGGCTATTTGAGAACTGAAGTATACCAGCATGAAATGGCCAAGATGGGGCTCTGCTGATATTCCCAAGCGGGTTTTTGCGTTCGCAGCTGGAAGAAGCTGGTCTTGGAAGAGGAACCCGTTCCTTTTTCCCTGTGCCTTTGAGATGTAAGCGTTTTACCAGGACTCTCAACTGATCTTTCCTGACCCTCTCCAATTCCTGAGACTAAAAAGAACGGGGTGGTGGGAGTCCTTTTAAATTCAAGCAGGAAGGACTTCCCTGGTGGTCCAGTGGCTAAGACTCTGTGGTTCCCAATGCAGAGGGCCCAGGGTTCGAGCCCTGGTCAGGGAACTAAATTCTACGTGCTGCAATTAAGAGTACATGTGCTGCAATGAAACTAGTGCTTACATAAATTCTTGGAAATACAAAGGAAACAGATTAAAATGAATTTCAGATTCACATGATCTGGGAAATATTCAATACTAAATTACTCTCTGGTATTACAGTTATTGTAGGCTTGTTGGATTAATTGGTGGGGACATGACTGATGTCATCAGTAATGTGTATGGTGACAGAGACTTATAAGACCAGAATTTAAAAATTCACACATACATTACATGCCATATACAAGAGGAAAATCAAATAGAAGATCACGGAAAGATATACAGTAAAATGATAAAAAGAAAAGAGCAGGAAAACATTGTCTAAAAGAAAGCTAAGGAGAGCTATACTACATCAGACAAAATAGACTTTAAAGAGTATCATTAATGATAGAAATAACATCTATCACCAGGAAGATATAGCTTCCACAGCTGAGAAGCAAAGGAAATCAACCTTGAATATTCATGGAAAGGGCTGATGCTGAAGCTGAAGCTCCAATACTTTGGCCGCGTGATGAGAAGAGTCGACTCACTGGGAATGACCCTGATGCTGGGAAAGATTGAAGGCAGGAGGAGAAGGGGATGACAGAGGATGAGACGGTTGGATGGCATCACCAACTCGATGGACATGGATTTGAGCAAGCTCCGGGAAAGAGTGAAGGACAGGGAAGCCTAGTGCTGCAGTCCATGGGGCTGCAAAGAGTCAGCCACGACTGAGCGACTGAACAACAAGGAGAAATGGACACGTCATGATGGCGATCTCCATACTCCTCTCTCCATCACCGATAAAGCAGAAAATAAAAAGTAAAGAACAAGGAATGAAAAAAGACACAGATTATTAAACTAAGAGCCAAATGGAACTTTTAGAAATGAAAAATAAGTGAAATCAGAAACCCAGTGAATGGGTTTAAAAGTGGATTAGACACAGCTGAAGAGATTTTATGAACTCAAAGATATGTCAGAAATTTTCTGGAAGATTGCACAGAAACAGGTAAGAAATATATGAGAAGACACACAGATAAGATACACAGGGCAATGCAGTAGTATCCGCTTATTTATAGCTCTAGAATGAGAAAAGAGACTGAGACAGACCCATACTTATAAAAGTGCTAGGAGCTCAGCACTTTCCACTATGGATTCATTTAGTCCAGTCAATCTTATGCAAGATTAAAAAAAAATGAAATATATATCAGGATGGCTCATGATGAAGCTCCAGAACATCATGGTGAGCCCTTAATCCATGACAAAGGTCTTGCTGCAGAGGACTGTTCAATTTGGGGGGTTTTGAAAAACTAGAAAATAGAACTTAGGTCTGAAAAAGTAGAATAGCATGTAATTTAGAAGAGTGGGTGAAGTGGTAAAGAATCTGCCTGCAATGCAGGAGACCCAGAAGACACAATCCCTGGGTCAGGAAGATCCCCTGGAGAGGGAAATGCCAACCCACTCCAGTGTTCTTGCCTCGAGAATCCCATGGAGAGAGGAGCCTGGAAGGCTGCAGCCCACGGGGTCGCAGAGTTGGACCCACCTGAGTGACCGAGTGCAGCACAGCCCAAGAATTCAAATGTTCTACAGAGGTGAGTAACTTTAGACCCTGTGATGGTACGCACAGTGAACGTTTCAGGGGCTCGGCCCAGATGATTTCCATAGCTCCCCAGGACCTAATTAGGGTCACAGATTGCATGCAGTTGGTAAGAACAGAGTTGATTTTAGGACAGTTTTCCCAACTTTTAAATTTCATGACATTGACTTTCTGAAGAGACAAAACTGACTGCTTAAATTGCAGAATGTTTTACATTCAGGATTTGCCCGACTGTTTCGTTGGGGGTTATTTAACACCTTTTTTCTCCCTATAACTTGCAGAAAATGTGTTTAATTTAGTTTTTATATGGCAGGACTGTAGCCCACCAAGCTCCTCCGTCCATGTGATTCTGCAGGCAAGAATACTGGAGTGGGTTGCCATTTCCTTCTCCATGGGATCTTCCCGACCCAGGGATCGAACCCAGGTCTCCCACATTGCAGGCAGACGCTTTAACCTCTGCACCACCAGGGAAGCATAATATATATTACAGCACTGTAAATACACTTAGGCATTTTTATATTTTTCCTATCGCCAGACTTTGGAAAAAAATGAGTGTATAACCTGCGTTTATATTTTACGTTTGTAAAATGGGAGACTGTACCAGATGTTCAAGGTGGATTTAGAAAAGGTAGAGGAACCAGAAATAAAATTGCTGAAATCCACTGGATCATAGTAAAAGCAACAGAATTCCAGAAAAACAACTACTTCTGCTTTACTGACTATGCCAAAGCCTTCGACTATGTGAATTACAATAAACTGTGGAAAATTCTTCAAAAGATGGGAATACCAGACCACCTGACCTGCCTCCTGAGAAATCTGTATGTCAAGGCTGTATACTGTCACTCTGCTTATTTAACTTACATGCAGAGTACATCATGCAAAATGCTGGACTGGATGAAGCACAACTGGAATCAAGATGGCTGGGAGAATCATCAGTAACCTCAGATATGCAGATGACACCACCCTTATGGCAGAAGGTGAAGAGGAACTAAAGAACTCCTTGATGAAAGTGAAAGAACAGAGTGAAGAAAGCTGGATTAAAACTCAACATTCAAGCAACTAAGATTATAACATCTGATCCCATCACTTCATGGCAAATAGATGGGAAAACAATGGCAACAGTGACAGACTTTATTTTCCTGGGCTTCAAAAATCACTGTAGATGGTGATTGCAGACATGAAATTAAAAGACACTTGCTCCTTGGAAGAAAAGCTATGACCAACCTAGACAGCATATTATAAAGCAGACATGACTTGCCAACAAAGGTCCATCTAGTCAAAGCTATGGTTTTTCCAGTAGTCATGTATGGATGTGAGAGTTGGACTATAAAGAAAGCTGAGAGCCGAAGAATTGATGCTTTTCAACTGTGGTGTTAGAGCAGACTCCCGGAAGTCCCTTGGACTGCAAGGAGATCCAACCAGTCCATCCTAAAGGAGATCAGTCTTGGGTGTTCATTGGAAGGACTGAGGCTGAAGCTCCACTACTTTGTGACGTATCGCCACCTGACATGAAGAACTGACTCACTGGAAAAAACCCTGATGCTGCAAAAGACTGCTGGCAGGAGGAGAAACGGGCAACAGAGGATGGGATGGTTGGACGGCATCACTGACTCAGTGGGCATGAGTTTGAGCAAGCTCCAGGAGTTGGCAATGGAGATGGAAGCCTGGTGTGCTGCAGTCCCTGGAGTCACAAAGAGTCGGACATGACTGAGCAACTGAACTGAAGTTCTCCACTAAATTGAGACTATTTGGCATATGTCACTGAAGCCAAGAGCCCCTAGGATGTTGAAGAACTGCTGGCTAGAACCGAAGTCTGGTGACCGCACAGAGCTGGGCCTGGGGTGGCAGCTGCAGGCTGTGGCTGTTGTTTCTGCTGTGAGATGGGAAAAACTAATGGGACACAGACGACTTCAATGGCAGTTTAAGATAAAAGAGAATGAGAAGTCTGAGGCTTGAATGCAAAGACTTAATCTAAAATGATAGGAAGTCATAATATAAATGTCTCAATTTGTATAATTTACTCTTTGTGTACTAAAGACCCTGATGTTGGGAAAGGCTGAAGGCAGGAAGGGAAGGGGATGACAGAGGATGAGATGGTTGGATGGCATCAGCAACTCAACGCACGTGAGTCTGAGCAAGTTCCAGGAGACAGTGAAGGACAGGAAAGTCTGGCACGCTGCAGTCCATGGGGTGGCAGAGTCGGACATGATGGAGCGACTGAACACCAGCAACTTCACTATTAATTCAGGTCAAAACTCAGGGCTTTGTGAGACCCAGAGTAAGGTTAGAGAAAATAACACATCAATATGCTGTGTCCTTTTGTCCACAGGCTCACTTCCAAAGGACAACTGTTTCAACTGAATAACCTGCAACGCTTTTCTGTACATTGATCCTTCGCTGTCTGCAGGAACTCATGTGTGTAAAGCGCACCAAGTGGGCATTGTTTAGAAGGGCCTGGACGGAACAAAGAGGCTTTTTCAGGTCAGAGGGAACAGATGGAGAAACAAGCTTATCTGGAAAACAGTGCAGTTTCTCCCCACGACCACTCAGCTGATCACCTGCCTGAGGAAGATCCAGCCAAGTGCTATGAAAACAGCAGCCCGAGAGCCGCAAAGAACCCTTCCGTGCTGTGTGTTGGTCTTGGCTAAACTCATTTCGTCACCTCAAATATTTTTTGCCAGGAACAAGCAATCAGGACCCACTAGAAGGCATAATCTGGTGGAGAAAAACAAACAGAACCCTGTGAAAATATTTCCCAGGGTCAGAGCACACCGACAGCCTCAATTAGTGGCCCCTAAGGGGCCTCACCATGTCCTGCTGCGCTGTTCTGTGCCTGCTCTCTCATTTCATACCAGAAGCAGCCCTGTGAATCTCACTCTGCCAAAAAACACACATGCTTCGTTTCACAAGCTCAACATTTCAAGTTATACTGGATTTCTTCTGCCTGTGTGTATTCAAAATGTGGTCACCGGCCCAGAAGGGGCACCCCTGGGGAGACTGTGAGGAATGCAGACTCCCGGGCCCCGCTCCAGGCCTCCTGAGTCACAACCTATGTTTCAGCAAGACCCCCATGGGCTCTGTAGGGATGTCAAGGTTTCCGGAGCACTGCTGCATTCTTCAACCTGGTTTCACAGCAGGATCCTCTATGCAGCTTTAAAGCACACAGGCAGGAGCCCAGTGAATGGTCCCTTTGGAAGTCATGTGGGAGCCGGCTCCGGCTCCTTTTTCTAGAAGAAGCAGCCTTACTGCTGCCACTACACACTCATTTTATTCACGGCTGCACATCTCCTCCCCTCAAAATTCCACTCCAGTTTCCACTTCCCATGTCCCCAGGGCCCCTTGTAAATGGTCCCCTTCTACCTGCTTTTCCCCACCTTTCCAATTTCCTCTCTAAAATACACTGAGTAAACAAAAAGAGATCTGAAAGATAATTTTGTTGTATATACAACAAAAATGTCTCCTCCTGGACCGGAGGAGCTCGAAATATTTTCCGTGCTTACTTAATCAAGGTGCTATGCTGCCTGGAGAGAGCCAGGCTCTCTTACTTCCTCAGTTCAGTTCAGTCGCTCAGTCCTGTCCGACTCTTTGCGACCCCGTGGACTGCAGCACGCCAGGCCTCCCTGTCCATCAGCAACTCCAGTTTACTCAAACTCATGTCCATCGAGTCGGTGATGCCATCCAACCATCTCACTTCTGTCGTCCCCTTCTCCTCCTGTCTTCACTCTTTCCCAGCATCAGGGTCTTTTCAAAATGAGTTAGTTCTTTGCATCAGGTGGCCAAAGTATTGGAGTTTCAGCTTCAACATCAGCCCCTCCAATGAATATTCAGGACTAGTTGGTTCTCCCTACAGTCCAAGGGACTCTCAAGAGTCTCCTCCAACAACACAGTTCAAAAGCATCAGTTCTTCAGCGCTCAGCTTTCTTCACAGTCCGACTCTCACATCCATACATGACTCCTGGAAAACCGATAGCCTCGACTAGACGGACCTTTGTTGACAAAGTAATGTCTCTGCTTTTTAATATGCTATCTATGTCTAGTCAAGGCTATGGTTTTTCCTGTGGTCATGTATGGACGTGACAGGTGGACTGTGAAGAAGGCTGAGCACCGAAGAATTGATGCTTTTGAACTGTGGTGTTGGAGAAGACCCTTGAGAGTCCCTTGGACTGCAAGGAGATCCAACCAGTCCATTCTGAAGGAGATCAACTCTGGGATTTCTTTGGAAGGAATGATGCTAAAGCTGAAGCTCCAGTACTTTGGCCACCTCATGCAAAGAGTTGACTCATTGGAAAAGACTCTGATGCTGGGAGGGATTGGGGGCAGGAGGAGAAGGGGACGACCGAGGATGAGATGGCTGGATGGCATCACTGACTCGATGGACGTGAGTCTGAGTGAACTCCGGGAGATGGTGATGGACAGGGAGGCCTGGCATGCTGCGTTTCATGGGGCTGTAAAGAGTCGGACACAGCTGAATGACTGAACTGAACTGAACTGAGGTTGGTCATAACTTTCCTTCCAAGGAGTAAGCGTCTTTTAACTTCATGGTTGCAGTCACCATCTGCAGTAATTTTGGAGCCCCCCAAAATAAAATCTGTCACTGTTTCCCCATCTATTTGCCATGAAGTGATGGGACCAGATGCCTTGATCTTCGTTTTCTGAATGTTGAGCTTTAAGTCAACTTTTTCACTCTCTTTCACTTTCATCAAGAGGCTCTTTAGTTCTTCTTCACTTTCTGCCATAAGGGTGGTGTCATCTGCATATCTGAGGTTATTGATATTTCTCCTGGCAATCTTGATTCCAGCTTGTGCTTCCTCCAGCCCAGCGTTTCTCATGATGTACTCTGCATATAAGCTAAATAAGCAAGGTGACAATATACAGCCTTGACATACTCCTTTTCCTATTTGGAAGCAGTCTGTTGTTCCATGTCCAGTTCTAACTGTTACTTCCTGACCTGCATATACAGATTTCTCAAGAGGCAGGTCAGGTGGTCTGGTATTCCCATCTCTTTCAGAATTTTCCAGTTTGTTGTGATCCACACAGTCAAAGGCTCTGGCGTAACCAATAAAGCAGAAATCGATGTTTTTCTGGAACTCTCTTGCTTTTTCAATGATCCAGCGGATGTTGGCAATTGTATCTCTGGTTCCTCTGCCTTTTCTAAAACCAGCTTGAACATATGGAAATTCACGGTTCACATACTGTTGAACCCTGGCTTGGAGAATTTTGAGCATTACTTTACTAGCATGTGAGATGAGTGCAACTGTGTGGCAGTTTGAGCATTCTTTGGCATTGCCTTTCTTTGGGATGGGAATGAAAACTGAATTTTTTCAGTCCTGTGGCCACTGCTGAGTCTTCCAAATTTGCTGGCATATTGAGTCCAGCACTTTCACAGCATCATCTTTTAGGATTTGAAATAGCTCAACTGGAATTCCATCACCTCCATAGCTTTGTTCGTAGTGATGCTTCCTAAGGTCCACTTGACTAGGCATTCCAGGATGTCTGGCTCTAGGTAAGTGATCATACCATCATGATTATCTGGGTCATGAAGATCTTTTTTTATAGTTCCTCTGTGTATTCTTGCTACCTCTTCTTAATATCTTCTGCTTCTGTTAGGACCCTACCATTTCTGTCCTTCATCGAGCCCATCTTTGCATGAAATGTTCCCTTGGTATCTCTAATTTTCTTGACGCGATCTCTAATTTTTCCCATTCTATTGTTTTCCTCTATTTCTTTGCACTGATTACCGAGGAAGGCTTTCTTATCTCTCCTTGCTATTCTCTAGAACTCTGCACTCAAATGGGTATATCTTTCCTGTTCTCCTTTGCCTTTTGCTTCTCTTCTTTTCACAGCTGTTTGTACTTCTTCAGAGTTTTGCTCAAAAGTCAGCTTCTCCCGCCGAGGCCTCAGAGATAAGCTTCGCTAACAGGTCAACCACCACCCCACGTTTTATGCCCTTCTTGCCTGCTTTATGCTATCTCCTTGGCCCTTATCACCATTTAGCATACAATGTGAGTTTCTGGTTTATCAGGTTTGATTCGTCAATTTACTTAGAGGTAATTACTGATTGTCCTTCTGTGCTGGGTGGGCCCTGCTCTAGGTACTGGGCAGGCATGAGTAAACGGGACAACCCAGACCCCAGCTCTCTGGGACGGGCATTCTGGTAAGAACACATGCTGTGGCTTCTTCAGCTCAAGAAAAACGATCTCTCTGCTTGATCCCACTTTTCCTTCTGGCCTCTACCCTGTTTCTACTTTATTTTCTAGGAAAACTCAAGAGATGTCTATACCCACTCCTGTCTGCAGACTCTCTCCTCCCACTGGTGCTAACAGGCTCCCGCCCCAGGCCAGCCACTGCCGCTCTAACAACCTGTCCAGGTCACCGATGGGCCCACGTGGCTGACTTGGGCGGCCAGTTCTCAGGCCTTCCTCCCGTGGCCACCCAGCGGAGTCTGAGCCAGGTGGTCACGCTGTCCTCCTGGGGGCCTTGCAGGCTTGCTGCCAGGGCGGCACTGTTTTCTGGTTCTCCTCCTTGCTCTCCTCTGCTTATTCCTCCTCTCTCCACGATCCGTGATACCGGAGGGCCCTGGGGCTTCTCATCTCCGCCCACCTCGGTATCTTTCGTAATTGTGTTTTAAAAGCCACCCCTACATTTGTAGCTCACGACGGGTGTAGCTTCGGCCTCGACCACACCTTAATGTTTGGCCTGGTATGTCTACCACCTACCCAAATCCCCATTGGGAGGTCAGGGAAGGGAGGCATCTCAAATTCGTCCAAAGAGAGGGTCTGATCTTCAGCTCCCACGTGAAGTGCAGTGAACACGGGCTAAGGTATTCTAAGGTTTAGTTGGGTAGATAAACAAAATTGTGAGATAGCCTATGATGGAGTACGGCTCAATAATAACAGTAATGAACTATCGATACACGTACCAATATGGATAATCTTAAATACGTTTTGTTGAGCTAAAGAAGCCAGGCATAGAGGACGACACACTATGTGAGATCATATGAAAATTCTAGAAAAGGCAAATCTAATCTATCATGAGAGACAGCACATCAGTGGCTTCCCAGGGCCCAGGGTGGAGAAGACCATCTGTAGAGGGGCGGGAAGGAACTTGTAGGTGATGAAAATGTCTGTATCTTAACTGTGGTAGTGCATACACAGGTGACTCCATCAACCAAAATCCATCCAACAGGACCTTAAAATGCATCAATGTTATTACTGTAAAGTATACCTCAAAAAGGTGATTAAAAGTAAGATGGCTTATTTGTTTGGAATATATAATGACCTAAGTGGACTCTGGAGCAGCTCTAAAGATGTTACTTTAGAGTACCGAAACACAGGGCAAGAGTGTATCGTGGCAGGAGTGTAAACTGGTGCGGCCACAGCAGAAAACAACAGAGAGGGTCCTCAGAAAGCTAAGAACAGAACCGCCCAGTGACCCAACAGTTCCACTCCAGGGTATGTATCCGGAAAAAAGCAAAAAGACTAATTCAAAAAGATGCATGCATCCAATGTTCATCCAACGTTCACAGCAGCACTATTTACAACAGCTAAGACATGGAAGCAACCCAAGGATCCATCAACAGACAAACGGAGAAAACCACGCACAAAACCCTCAGAATGGGAGAAATGATTTGCAAACGACGTGACCAACAGGGATTAATCTCCAAAATTTACAAACATCTCACATGGCTCAATGCCAAGAAAAAAACAAACCACCCAATCAAAACAGCAGGCAACATTTCTCCAAAGAAGATACACAGATGGCCAAGACGCACAGGAAAAGATGCTCAACGTCATTAATTATTAGATGGTCAGAATGGCCATCATCAAAAACTACAAACAATAAATGTTGGAGAGTGGGTGGAGAGAAGGGAACCCTTCTACACTGTTGGGGGCAATATGATTGGTACAGCCACGCTGGAGGTTCCTTGGAAAAAAAAAAAGCCACCGTCAGATCCAGCAATCCCACTACGGGACGTGCATCTGGAGCAAACCATGGTTCTGAAAGGATAGGATACGTGCAGCCCAGTGTTCGCTGCAGCACTGTTTACAACGGCCAAGACATGGCAGCGGCCTAATGTCCACTGACAGAGGAGTGGGTAACGAAGCTGTGGCATGCATACACAGCCATCAAAAGAGAATGAAATAATGCCATCTGCAGCGACAGGTATGGACCTGGAGATGATTACACTAAGTGAGGTCAATCAGACAAAGGCAAGCATCACATGGAATCACTTCTATGTGGTATCTAAAGAAATGACCCGAATGAACTCACCAAGCAGAAAGAGACTCAGACTTAGTGACTCAGTGACTCCAGTGGGAAGGTGGGGAGGGAGAAGGGCGGGCTGGGAGTTGGGGGTTAGTAGACACCAACTATCACCTTTAGAACACATAAGCAAGACCCTACCGGATAGCACAGGGAACTGTATGCAGTCTCCTGGGATAAGCCGTCACGGAAAAGAACATAAAAAGTATTGCATGTGTGTGGCTGAGTCACCTTTCTGTATAACAGAAATTAGCACGACACTGTAAACAACTATACTTCAACATTAATGAATAAATGAGTAAACATCTCTATCAACTCTTTTCAACTCATCAGAGTGGAATAATACATAGCAAAGGTTTTATCACACAGGATAACAAGTTCAATGTAGAGCAGTATTTTCCTTATGAGTTATATAAGCCATAAACAAATGATCATTAAACACTAATATGACTCAAAATGGATCATGAGGAAAAAATGAACACTTAAATTCTGAGCAGAGGAAATCAGTAACAAAAACCCTTTACAGTTTATTTTTGTCCATAAAGGTCTGAGTCGTAATTTAGTAGGAGCCTTGAGTATTTACGCTAAACTAAAGCTGCATTGTGGCAGCCACTGTGCACAGCTCGTAGAGCTCAGACTGAAAGTTCAATCAGGGCTTGAGGCGGCCTTCTTACAAATGCAAAATACAACAACTAAAAAGGCTTTCTTAGTTAAATGAGATAAGTCTTAAGACCAGGAAAATGTTAAAAAAAAAAAACATTTCACGACTGCATTTTGCTAAGCACATGAGTTACACACACACAGTGACACAACCAGGCAAAAAAGTATTTATATGGTGAAGAATCATCATGTTAATTTATGTCAAAAAATGTCATGTTTGTTTATCTTAATGCAGGGCATAGTTAGGTGTTACAGGATCATAAAGACTTTTGATTTATTATTGAACTGGATATACAGAATATTTCAAAGTTGCTATCAAAAAAGAAAAAAAATACTAAGTTGAAATTCTACCTAGCGACATAGGTTTTTCAACATAACTTTCTTCCCTATGCATCAAACTAAGGCAAGAAGAAAATATATGGTTTTAAAAAGATACCAAGCCATTAAAAAAAAAGTCTCTCTCTGAATTTAATAGAATATCCTGGCCCATTAAATAATGGAATAGTTTTTGGGGAGAGAATGAATTCTGGCCTGAAGTAGTATGGTATGTGACTGGAATCCTCAGAACCCCAGGATTGGCCTGCACAGCGGGGACGGTGAGGCGCAGCCATGCAGGAGTGCTGACTCATGGCCGGCTCCTTCCCCCTCGCTTCTCCCATCCTGCCACCGCTTAAACACTGCCTTCTGTGTTCTTTCTGGGGGGAGTTATATTACCCTTTATCATTTGTTCCTTCAGTATTTTAATATAAAACCTACAAGAAAAACAACAAATTCAAGGCTAGTATTAAAAGCTTGAAAAAAAATAACAAACCTTTTCCTCGAATCAGTAAACTCTTCTTGGTGAATAGAATCTTGTGGAAGTAGGAATGATTACTTTCTAAATAATGTGTTAAAAGCAAGTACTTTACTTCTGAAGCATTAATGCTTTATGAACTTTATTTTTGTTTATCCTTATTGTATATTGATGCATCATCCAAGTACAGATACCAGATACCTAATTTCTAATGATTTATCCCAAAACAAACACAAGAAAAGCAGGCCAATGGAAATATAATCAAAACCTCTTGAAAATGAAGTTACTGTAGATGTACCTAAATAAATAAACTATAATCAAAAGCTGAATCTCAAGTCTAGTAACTGATTCTATGTTGAATAGAGATCTTTTAAAAAGTGTTCTCATTCAACATATAATTTAATATAATATTCTGTAAACTGAAGTGTAAAGATTACATTTATTCTGAGTCCAGATACTTTCTCAACTGTAGAAGTACAAGGATGCCTCTGCCTTCTTCTTCAGTAATATAGATTTATGAAAATGTATGCTGCAAAAAAATGTCTGACTGAAGGAGTTAATCAAATCCTCACGTTCACTGTTAACTTTCATTATAATTGGTAAAAATGATGCCTATAATAGATGGCATTCAAATTTTCAACAAATTTATATATATATTTTTTGTTGATCGCATAGAGAAAACAATTTACATTTCATTTTTTAAAATAAGGTTTATTTATAATAAACTATCTTTAATAATTCTATATTTTTATTCTAGGGAATGCATAACTGTAGACAAAGCTAGCTTTAACACGTATTGAAAAGGTGTACTCTTTATATTAACGCAAAACGTTAAGTCTTTCTTTACTATAAAGAATTCTCACTGCCTTTGAACTAAGAATCTGGAGCACTCGCAGAGAGGAGTTTGGGATGACCAGCCAGAATCAGTCAGGAGGTTTTCTCTGTTCTCAATTAGGTAACTGAAATAGGAACTCTAGCTCTAAATATCATAAGCAAAGTCTAAATCTTCGAAAAATAAAGAGGGAATATAACAAACTGCTTCAAATACATGCCTGAGGTGAGAAAGGGCTTGTGCTTTCATATTGTGGCAGCTTCCAGATGAAATCATCAGTTTTTAATCTTCAGGTTCATATCTGGAAAGAGATATGTATTTAATTAAGAGCATAATGTCAATTGTTGTACCACGTGAGTCTACCTGAAACACTTCCAGTGATTAAGCCAGTAATGTTGCATCCTTCATCTAAAATCACCGCTGTGGTACAAGTCAGATTCGTTCAAGGCATGATGGGGGTGAGTCGGAGGATTCCTGGACCAGAGAATGGACCAGATAACCACTGACAGACCATCAGGCTCTAAGCCTCTACCATGTGTGGCATCTACACCCATGTCAGCTTAGTAGATTATTATTTAATCGAAGGCCTGATGGACACAAACAGCTGATATGACCTTGTGAGTACAAGGTTAACCAACCCCCTTCTCTAAGGAGAAGTCTGAGCTGGGATTCACTTTTCAGCTCTGGTACCCTGGAACTCTGATAAAAGTAAAATGTCAGCTGAGTTTCCAGGCAGAACCACTGATGGCAGAAATGACCCTGATTAGAAGACTCCATCTGGACCACAAGAACTGTGGCCAACCATACATCCACGGCAGAAACCAGGGCTTCGGCTTCGCCGTGTGCAGTGAGTTCCTGGACACATCCCCGCCAGAGTGTCACGTAGCTGTGCCAGAGACAGCGCTCCTACGTGGGGCATGGACTTCTAAGGCACGCGGGCTCTGGCATCCACACACGGACCTCACTTGGTAGCACCTGAATTGTCACGTGGGGGCTGCTCTGGTGACTCAGATGGTAAAGAATCCACCTGCCAATGCAGGAGGTACAAGAGACTCAGGTTCGATCCCGGGGTTGGGAAGCTCCCGTGGAGAAGGAAGCAGAAACCCACTCCAGTATTCTTGCCTGGAAAATTCCGTGGACAAAGGAGCCTGGCAGGCTACAGTCCACAGGGTCACAAAGAGTCAGACACAACTGAGCAATTAAACAACAAAAGTGTCACGTGGGAGCACAGTGTGAGCAGGCCCTGGACTGCAGCAAGGACACCACTGAGCAGCAACGCCTGGCGCTGCCCTGTCCAACATCCTGCTGAGAGAATGCGGGGCGAAGGCAGCCCAGTGTGGCCCTGAGTGACCCCAAGGGTCCAGCTGAACCTGAAAAGAAACCCGAGGTGGGTGTGGCGAGGGAGGCCTGGCCGGAGCCCCTTTGCCCTCCCCACACAAGGCCGCTGGACTGGATGACAAAGCAACTCCCCACGGGTCTAGCCTCTCCGGACACGAGATCAGACTTAATGGAGGACAGACGCCAACCCAGCAGGGGGACAACCCAAGGGGCAGGATCAGCACAGCTTACTTTGCCAGTCTTTTCCTCAGGTCTTTGATTTGGTCATTCTTCTTGGTAAGAATCTCCTTCATGTTTCGAAACGCTGCTGTTTGTTGGAATTTCTTCTCTAATTCCTACATAGGGAAAAATTTCAGTCCACTAATAAGAAATAGTTAAGGAAAGAAAGAACACATTTGATGAAAATATACAGTTTTGCCCTAATTTACTAAGATTCTGCTTATTTTCTAATTTATTTTTAACGTATTTATATGAAATTAAGACTATTGAAACTTTAAAAATACATTCTTTCAAGTGAGAAGCCAATAAAATGGTAACATTTCCCAAGTACAATATTAACAAATAACTCAAACATACTATGCCACAGAGATGGGAAATCTATTTGAAACAGTTAATTCATTTTTAGATAAAACAGACATGCTCTTCTTTCTAAATCCCAAAGTAGTGCCAGTATTTTAAGAAGAGGATTTTAAATTTAATTACAGTTTAGCTTGTATATTCGTAAGAGTCTAGTCCCTAGAGTGAAAAGAACAGTTCTCGGCATACTGCTTGTAAATTAAGAACAGGGACAGACCCCTTCGGGGAAACACCCGCCAAGCCTCTGCTGACTGTGAGCGGGATGGTCAAGAAGAGCAACGCGGGGGTGCCGGGTGCTGGGTGTGCGCGTGCACCAGGAGGAGCACAGGCTTTCCATCACCTCAGGCGTTCTGGTGTCAAAGAGCAATCTTTCTACCAAAAGGGGTCAGTCTTTTAGAACACAAAGTGCCTAACACCTTGAGAAAAAATAAAGTAAATCTGCAGCTATCCACATTTCCCTCAGTCACACTGCATTCATCGCTCAGGCCCATGTGGACAGACAAAGCTGACCTTCTCAGCCATGCTCAGCTGCTCCTGGACCCTCAGGAGGTCGTGCTTGGCCGTCGCTAGATTCTCTTCCAGGGATTTCTGGTTTTCTGTCTGGTCATTAAGTGTCTTCTGAAACTCACTCTTCAAAGCAGCAACTGTGTTTTCCAAGTCACTCAAGTCCTGGGCCTTTATAAAATCCTGTGAAAAATACATACATCCACATAAGTTCACGCTGACACCCTAAATAGCAATGGCTTTAGACTCAACACCTCAGCGATGGAAAGAGGGGAGGCTGTGTGCTGCGCGTGCACGCCAGCCTCCCCCGCCGCTGCAGTCCCGGAGGGTCACTCGGCACCCAGTGCCTGGTCACTGCACACACGCACGGCCACTCAGCGGTCACGGATTTCCAAATATGTCAAATATGATTTATGAGCTGTTGGGACTCCAAAGGGAGAACGAGAGAGGTGAGATCCTAAATTTGACAAGGCTGTGTTTCCCAGAGTTGGGGTGACATGTTTCACAATATTGCAAGAGCCTAATTAATGCTTATTGAGTATATGGCTTGCTACATTTATAAGACTAAAATTTTCACCTTAATTTGAGATACACGTATTCGTACACTTTGTCTGTGTAACATAAGCAGTTGGATCTTCTCTCTACTTGGATCATGTTTTCTACCAGATACCATTTATAATGTAAAGAAGAGTAATATTAATAAGACAAGAAAATGGTCTCTAATTGCTAACTACGAAGATGGAGCACTACTATCAACAAAAGAAAAATTCCTTATTTTTGAAATCTGGTCTTGAAATGATTTTACTTCACTGTATCTCTGTACACATTTTGCTTTTGCTAAATCTTAAAACAGTAAAATTGGAGCAAAGTCTTCAATGGCTTATAAAACAAATTTATCATCCAAAAATGCAACTGTTTTACAGAGTATTCAGCTGTTTTATAAATTTATGGTCCTTGGCATATAATGATTGAAAATCATATATATTTCCTTTCATTTTAGCCATGTAAGAAGTATCCTTTTATTTTAAAAAAGTATCTATAGATGAAATAATGTAATGCCTGAAATTCGTTTCAAAAAAACATGGGGGAGAAGAGAAGAAAGTAGAGGTTAGCATCACATAGGCTGGCCGCGCCGTGGCGACTGAGCGGGAAAGCTGAGTGGCAAGTGCCTGGCTTACATTACACTATTCTTCTATTCTTATACATGTTCGAAAGTTTCCACAGAGAAAGGGTAACCAACGTCTAATGAAGCAAGTTCGGGGATTATTTGGTAGACATTTACAATGGCACTAAACCCACTAGGAAAGTCAGTGCTGCAATGAAGATTCAGTCAAACAGCCCTGCTGACGGGGTCCTACTACAGCATCTCATCTCGGTGCAAAGGCCACACGAGGCAGAACTGTGCCCACGATGACTTCCAGGGTGGAGCGGGACTCGGGCACTCCACTCAGACAAACCTGGAGAACTTTAACACTGAATTTCACTGTTTCACCCAAGCTCTGCTAGATACAGATGGATCTGAAGATGCGCAACTAATAAATTCATTTCATTTTATCATACTCCCAAAGGGAAATTTAAGTAAAAATAAGTTCTGTATAATAAAACCCAAATTCAAATCCCTGGTGGCGCAGTGGTAAAGAACCCACCTATCAAAGCAGGAGGCCTGGGGTTTGATCCCTGGGTCGGGAAGATCCCCTGGAAGAGGAGATGGCAGCCCACTCTGTATTCTTGCCTGGGAAAGCCCATGGACAGAGGAGCCTGGCGGGCTACAGCCCATGGGATTGCAAAGCCTCGGACAGGACTTAGTGCTAAACCACAACAATAAATCCAATTAGCTAAGAACCTTTCCATTCTTCTATCTTTCCTATTGGAACTGGAATGGGAGAGGGAAAGGGAAAAAACTTAAAAAAAAAAAATTAAGCAAATCTGAGATGCCCATGTGCTCTGGGACACGTGGAGCACGTGAGCCACGCATGCGCCCCCTCTGCCCTGAGCAGGCGCTCACGTGGCCTTTCCTGGACAAGTCTGTCTCGATGCAGGGCAGCAGTGGCGGGCTCTTTCTCAGGGAGTGGCTGGGGGTGGGGCATGATAGTAACTAAGACTTCATATAAGTTTCTAACTTGATTCTATCTGGAAAATGTGAAAAAGCTAAGACTGATTTCACCTTTTGATTCCCGTGCTCAAGCTGTAAATCTTGCAGTGCTCTCTCCAGCTTTGACTTCTCATCCAATGCATCTGTTGCCTAAAATCAAGAGTAAACAGAAAACATTCAATATCCAATCTGTAAGGAATGCTCTCAATAATTTTGTTTTAAGTATTTCTCAGTTACCTGGGATTCAATGGTCTTCAGTCTTGACTTCAATTTCTCATTCTCTTCTTGAAGTCTTATAATTTCCTTTGTGAGTAGATTCAAGTTTTACTATATTAGCCAAAGTACTTTTCATCCTTGAAATTACTTGTTTCACTCATACTTTTAATTTTTAAATTACATAGAAACTCCAGAGTCTGCATGCCCTGGCTGCTGGTAACATCCCAGCTTCACCCAGCCCACCAGCCTCAACATCTGTTAGTCACCTCTGGCTCTAAGACTTCTAGTTCCTTCTTTCACAGTCTCTCAGACGTTTTTCAGCCTCTGTTCTCAGCCTTTTCCCAAAGCCCCCTCCTCTGCCATCTCTCACCTAGCTGATCCTGAAACTCTTGGTCTATTCTTGGCCTATACAGCGCGGCACCTGCACTTATCCTCAAAGCACAGCCACCACCATTCCATACCCTGTGTCCAGCCCTCAATGGTCCCTATGAGCGGAGACCCACAGCCCTGGCTCGTCAGCAGCTCCGCCAGGAGCACCGCCTGCCAGTGCGGTCTCATCACGCTCTGGCGCACACACCACCGCCGGGCGGAGCCTGCGCTCTGCTCCCAGGCACGCCAGCCTCCGCCCTGCCTCAGGCTGCTGCCCACTCTGCTCCCCTGCTGCTCGTGCCCCTTCTCTTCTGACAATTCACTGCGCCTTCACCTTTCAGCCCATCTTGGGCACCACCGTACCCAACAGCCAGTCCTCCTCGACTCTCATCCACATGGCGCTGTGTCTTCTCTGCCACCCTGTGGTACAAAGGTTAGCAGTTTCCTGTCTCCATTTCTAGAATGTTAGTTATCCCTTCCCAACGAGACTGTAAGGTCTTGAGGGCAAAAGGCCAGGTATTACTTTTCTTTTTATGTAACAACATCTAGCATAACGTTGAAAACACAAGAGTCAAGAAAAATAGCTGTATGTTGGTAATCATTTTTTATAAACCTCTTACTAAGTACCATTAACGACAACTACTTTGACAGACTCATCACCCTCAGTGGACAGAAGCTGGGCCTTTCACCCCGCCTCCAGCTGGAGCTGCGCAGGCGGCCAGCATACACCCTGAGAGCTGCCGCTCCTCACAATGACGGCGACATTACCTGGTTCAGGAGTTCTGCCGCGCCACCTTCGTGAAGTGGAGCGAGTTTTGGCTTCATGCTGTCTATGATGGACTGAAACGAAACAAACCGAACTGAAATCACCACCAAATAAAGCGCGTGTAAGCACGGAACCCTTGTCCTTTCTAAGTGGCAGACACTGTGCAAACCCACCAATGGGATGTCAGCTAGAGCTTTACTGGTTTGCTTCTCTACCACGCACCGGTGCTTAGGACAGAGCCTGGCCCACAGTGCCCAACGAAAGTTAGATAAAAATGAAACCCATCCTCCTGGTATCTTAAACAAACAAACAAAACAAACAGGTGGAAGAGAAAGGTGGGAGGGGCGGTAGTCAAAGCCAGAGCAGATAAAGATCCTAGTACCTAGGAACTGAGGTTTTAATACTGTGGGAGCTGGAAGCGAGATTTCTGCACAAACCCCCCAAAATTGCAATAATGATGAGGATTTAGCTAAACTACATTGCAAATGACTAACTTGACACAACTTGATACATACATTCTACAATATGTATTAAAGCTAAAGAATTCATGCCTCTGAACCAGAAATTTCTTAGCTAGAAATAAGTTCCAAAGGAACAATCAAAAAACTCATATGTGTGTGTACATTCACGGACTCATCTCGGCAGGGCTTTACTACGCAACGCCAGAGCATTCACGGTTCGCGCACACAGTGGAAGGGTCACCGTAGGTAATAAGACTGATTAAGGAGAGAAGTAGGTAATGACTAGTGCTGTCTCCACTCGAGAGACGAGGAGAACGAGGCTCAGCCGTCTCAAGGTCAGCCGCTCAAGGTCACCCGGCTGGGGAGTGGCAGTGCCAGGATGCTGCAACGAAGCCTGCACAAGTGAGAGGCAGGTGGGCCGAAGGGGCGTTGTGAGCGTGCACATGCTTGTGTGTGAGGCAGCAGACAGAAGCAAGCTCTTCACAGTAACGTCCAAAGCTTTTCTTTTGCCTAAAAATCCACAAGGCAACTTTTGAATTCTGGTCTTGAGCTGAATGCTTTTCCTTGAGAGTTCTCCCTTCAGCCTCTGAATGTTCGAAGCAATTTGAGGATGCTAAACAGTGGCTATTAAGATATGGACCGAAAATTACCTTTTTACTTGAAGATGTAAATTCCGCTTTTTCAAATTCTGCAACTTGCTCCAATAATTCTCTTGAAGATAAAAAGAAAATATGAAAAAATAACTGTTTAAAACAGATTTGTATCATATGCACAAGACAAATAAAAGCACTGGTATCAACCTATTACATGCCAGAGACAACAGGGCAAGATGAACAAAACTTCGTCACATCAAAAATGGTACTAGTTACTAAAGGCAGAAGAACTAAGTTCCATGCACTCAAATCTGAATCCCCATAGCACCTGGTATTTTGTACTTACTGAGTGTACAATATAATTGCCAGAACTAAACTACAATGGTAATACAACATGTCTGAAGTTTGTAGTTAACACTGTATTTTTGAAGTACTAAAGGGAAATTGAAGAAAGTAGGGAAAACCACTAGACCATTCAGGTATGACCTAAATCAAATCCCTTACGATTATACAGTAGAAGTGAAAAATAGATTTAAGGGACTAGATCTGATAGCCAGAGTGCCTGATGAGCTACGGATGGAGGTTCATGACACTGTACAGGAGACAGGGATCAAGACCATCCCCAAGAAAAAGAAATGCAAAAAAACCCAAATGGCTGTCTGAGGAGGCCTTACAAATAGCTGTGTAAAGAAGAGAAATGAAAAGCAAAGGAGAAAAGGAAAGATATTCCCATTTGAATGCAAGTTCCAAAGGATAGCAAGGAGAGATAAGAAAGCCCTCCTCAGTGATCAGTGCAAAGAAATAGAGGAAAACAATAGAATGGGAAAGACTAGAGATCTCTTCAAGAAAATTAGAGATATCAAGGGAACATTTCATGCAAAGAAGGGCTCGATAAAGGACAGAAATGGTAGGGACCTAACAGAAGCAGAAGATTTTAAGAGGTGTCAAGAATACACAGAAGAACTATACAAAAATGATCTTCCCAGCCTGGATAACCACAACGGTGTGATCACTCACCTAGAGCCAGACATCCTGGAATGTGAAGTCAAGTGGACCTTAGGAAGCATCACTATGAACAAAGCTAGTGGAGGTGACAGAATTCCAGTTGAGCTATTTCAAATCCTAAAAGATGATGCTGTGAAAGTGCTGCACTCAATATGCCAGCAAATTTAGAAAAATCAGCAGTGGCCACAGGACTGGAAAAGGTCAGTTTTCATTCCAATCCCAAAGAAAGGCAATGCCAAAGAATGCTCAAACTGCCACACAACTGCACTCATCTCACATGCTAGTAAAGTAATGCTCCAAATTCTCCAAGCCAGGCTTCAGCAATACGTGAACTAGGAAATTCCAGACATTCAAGCTGGTTTTAGACAAGGCAGAGGAACCAGAGATCAAATTGCCAACATCCGCTGGATCATGGAAAAAGCAAGAGAGTTTCAGAAAAACACCTATTTCTGCTTTATTGACTATACCAAAGCCTTTGACTGTGTGGATCACAATAAACTGTGGAAAATTCTGAAACAGATAGGAATACCAGACCACCTGACCTGCCTCTTGAGAAATCTATGCAGGTCAGGAAGCAACAGTTAGAACTGGACATGGAACAACAGACTGCTTCCAAATACGAAAAGGAACACGTCAAGGCTGTATATTGTCACCCTGCTTATTTAACTTAAATGCAGAGAACATCATGAGGAAAGCTGGGCTGGAGGAAGCACAAGCTGGAATCAAGATTGCCAGGAGAAATATCAATAACCTCAGATATGCAGATGACACCACCCTTATGGCAGAAAGCGAAGAAGAACTAAAGAGCCTCTTGATGAAAGTGAAAGAGGAGAGTGAAAAAGTTGGCTTAAAATTCAACATTCAAAAAATCTAAGATCAAGGCATCTGGTCCCATCACTTCATGGCAAATAGATGGAGAAACAGTGGAAACAGTGGCTGACTTTATTTTTTTGGGCTCCCAAATCACTGCAGATGGTGACTGCAGCCATGAAATTAAAAGACTCTTGCTCCTTGGAAAGAAAGTTATGACCAACCTAGACAGCATATTAAAAAGCAGAGACATTACTTTGCCAACAAAGGCCCATCTCGTCAAAGCTATTTTTCCAGTAGTCATGTATGGATGTGAGAGTTGGACTATAAAGAAAGCTGAGCACTGAGGAATTGATGCTTTTTTCTTTTTTTGAATTGATGCTTTTGAACTGCGGTGTTGGAGAAGACTCTTGAGAGTCCCTTGGACAGGAAGGAGATCCCACCAGTCCATCCTAAACAAGATCAGTCCTGAGTGTTCATTGTAAGGATTGATGTTGAAGCTGAAACTCCAATACTTTGGCCACCTGATGGGAAGAACTGACTCATTTGAAAAGACCCTGATGTTGGGAAAGACTGAAGGCAGGAGGAGAAGGGGACAACAGAGGATGAGATGGTTGGATGGCATCACCGACTCAATGGAGATGAGTTTGAGTAGACTCCAGGAGTTGGTGATGGACAGGGAGGCCTGGTGTGCTGCGATTCATGGGTTTGCAAAGAGTCGGACACAAATGAGCGACTGAACTGAAAGGGAAACTGCTCTAATATAACATACACTGTTATCTGGTAGAGATTCAAGAAAAACTGGTTTTAATAGAATAGCCTGGGAAAAATGGAATTAGTTCACATCTACTGAGTATGGTAAATTCTCAAGGAAGACGGATGGTTTCCACCTGAACATTTCCTCTTATTTGCAAAAGTACATGGATGCTTACTATACAAAAGCTTCTACAGTGAATGGTAGTTAACTATTCTTTTAAGCTTCTTAACGTCAATTTCTCAAAGTTTTCTCATCAATTACCTACTGACAGTTGGTGAAGCTGGAGGGTTTCCTCCCCTACCCGAGGCCACAGTCAGTGACGCTCAGCACGGACTGTGAGCCGTGCTGCCTCTGTGGTTAGCAAATGGCCCCCGGGCTCCAGGTCAGTTTTTCCAGATGTCTGGCATGACTTTTCACAGAATGAGTATCAATTTCACTGATTTTACCATGTTTTTAAAAAATAAGGGAGCTTTTTTATGTTGTTCAGATTACAAAACTTTCTAAGAAAACTTTCCCTATTTTAAAGAGTGGTATATAATTTTAATGCAATTAATAAAAGTACACTTCCCATACTACTAAGTGTGATTTGATGGTAGTTGAATTAATTTTTCAAATCTGTTTCATAACTGCTACTTCTTAGTTGACCTATCTCTAAAAACTTAGTACAATATTGATCAGGCTAACCAGAGCTGCTGTGAGGAATAATTGCTAATCACCTTCAGAGCAGTCTCATAGACCTCGAGGCCTTTATCACAGTGGACACAGGGCACTCTGAAGAGGACTCTGAGTGGCACCTAAGAGATGACTCATTAGCTGGATGCGTTGCTGTCAGGCTACCCAAATTTTCTCGCACACTATGCTCAAGAAAAACAGCAGCAGAGACAGGCACGCGCTTTCAACTTCTTGCTTGGGCCTCTATGGTCGCAACTGTGGAAACAGATATTATTACCTGTTTTCAAGTTCAGAGATGTCTGTCTGCAGCTTGAGGTACCACTTCTCGGCTTGTGAGAAAAGCTGCCGCAGAAGCAGCACATTGGTGTAGGCCGTGTTGATGAGCTCAGACTCCACCTCGCTGTGGACCACAGCCTGCAGCCCATTCAGCACCTCAGAGACCTCATCGACGGTGAAGGTCTCCTCCACAAGCCTGAAAAACAACCACGACCCCAAACCTCTGCGTAAACAACAGAAACCATTTACAACGAAAAACAAAACTGAGAAGCCCCCAGCGTGTCATCGGAGGGATGAAAAGGTTACAGTGAAAGTCTCTCTGGGAACTATCTTCTTTATTCGTAAAACAGTTTGAAAATAATTTAGATTCAATTAGTTTTTGATGTCTGGTTAAATGATTAAACTGTGGCTTGCTCCTCAAATGTGCACATCCTTTCATACAAGTTATGTGCTCAGAAACAAGCCCCGAACTACCTAATTTTTCTTCAGCTTTTTGGTGAAAATTAGCTTTATCACATTTAATTCTTTCATAAGTCACCTGAGAGGTGCTAATTCCTCCCTTTCTTTGTATTAGTCGTCTAGCATTTCAAAGACCTTACAGGCTATTCACAAGTTAGTAAACGCCTATAAGAAAATTAGTGCTAATTATGTATTGCTTTTCTTAGCATCTTGAGACCTGAAAGAAAACACCCCGGAACTTAATTAAAGCTCCATAAAAATGAACATCATCAAAAGTATTAAAACCTCACTCTTTCACAGAGAATGTCTGGGTTGGAAGGGAACTCCCAAGGTATTTGCTTCAATCCCCTCACTTCGCAGATGCAACACAGGCTCAGGAGGTGGAGGTGACGCGCCCAGCGTCCCACTGGGGTGTGACTCAACCCCACAGTCACTTCCAGTAATCTCGGAAACATGCCCAACAACTGAACCCTTGAGAAAGTATCCATGCAGGCCTCCTACGGTCAGTGAGAGGCTTACAGGAACAGTCCTCTCCACTCCCTGCCTCCACCCCCAAGGTCCTTTATCCTTCAGATACCCAGTGGATGAAGAGCTACAGCCCTGATGCTAGTCATCCTCTCCCTTACTCCAAAAGGAAGAAGGACATGTTGTGTCCAGAAGGACAGAACACAGGGAGCCCCACCAAACTTCTCTCACAGTTATACTCAAGTTAATATTATTTGCTCTAGCAAGCTTTAATGTTTTGTTTACCAAGCAGAATTTAACAACTCTTAAAAACCCAGAAGTTTAAGTCCCTATTAAAAATATCAACAATCTTCCTGTATTCTTTAACAGAACAAACTAAATCTGCTTAAAAATGTTGCTTTTTGAGCAACCCAAGTTCATTACTATGAACAGCAATTAAGGTACCCCAAACTCCCAATGTGTAAAGTAAATAAAGCGGCACCTTCTTTGGCCATCTCACAGCCTCGCCAACCAAGACTGTGGCATACAGCTGCTGTGAGTCAGGAAGCCAGATTATCAGACTAGATTAGTAAACTGAACAGATAAGTCTACAGCTGATGGTCTCTGCCGCTGAGTGACATTAGAGCTTGCCAGAGTTGCAAGTTTATTTAGGTCCCCACATCCAGGTGTGCCAAAATCTGATCCCCAAGCAGCCTGAGGTCTCTCTATTACTCAGTCCTTTAGGCTGCTTCCCATTAGCCTCTATCACTAAATTTTCTACGGACTTTTATTATCTCCCAGTATTGGTCCAAACAAGCGAATTATCACCTCTTGCTGCAAGTCGGCTAGCAATTTTCGTACTAGTCAGCAATCTTTTCATGGTTTCCTGCTGTTTTCTCCTCGTCTATTTCAATATAAAACGGTATAGGTATTTTCTTGCTAAATGCCATGTCTTATGGTTCTACTCTTTTAATTCATAACTCAAGTAATTAAAGTTCTGGAATCTCTACTACAGCAAGCCAATTATTAACCCACTAGCACTTAACAATTTTCTGACTGCCCTTCTGAATCTCTGCAATCCCTTAACTATCCTATGTGGATGTTTAATAACAGATTGCTCCCACCACAATCTGATTTCTTGAATTTTACATATCCGTAAGGTTATGTGTAGCTGCTCACAATGGATAATTGATTGTATCCTAGCAGTGGTTTGTATGGCCTCTGCTACAGCTGCCCCACACTGGCCACCAGAAAGGATGACTGTCACTTCCCACCGGGTCTCCTCAGAATTCTCTGATACCTGCTCTCCTTGAGGTCTTGGAAGCAGGAATCCACAGTTTTGAGTCTCAAGCCTCTTTTTGAGCGAGCAAAACGCATATAATTAATAACTTCATTTTGATGGTGCTCATTTAGACCCAACTCTGCCTGAAAGAGAGACGTAATTTGTTAAGTCTTGAAAATATAATAAAAGAACCAACAATGAAAATGTACAGACTGTCCTGTGGTGCAGACTGCTGGATGTCTACTAAATGCTGTTCTTTCCATCTTTCCAGACACATGGCTTGCTGTTGTTTAGTCATTAAGTCACGTCTGACTCTTTCGTGATCCCTGGACTGTAGCCCATCAAGGTCCTCTGTCCGTGGGATTTCCCAGGCAAGGATACTGGAGTGGGTTGCCATTTCCTTCTCCGAGGATATTCCTGACCCAGGGATCAAACCCACATCTCCCGCATTGGCTGCCCAACTAGAAAACACTCCAGCACTCTTGAAGTCAGGCATGATCACGTGACTACTTCTCAGCAACAGATGGGAACAGAGGAATGAAAGCTATTTCTAAAGCCTTAATACACAGGGTACATGTCTGCCACACCCTATGTCTCTGAAACCTGGAGGTGAGACTCTGCTGAACCATGCAGACAGCACAATGACCTCAGGGCTGGGGGAGCAAGATGAAAGGGAACTGTACCCCGAATAACCTCATGGAGCAGCACAGACCCACATACCTGAGATGAGCAGTGAGAAGGCTGTTAAGTGTGAGAGAAATAAACTTCTGTATTCTTTAAGGTGCATTTTATAAAAAAAAAAAAAACCACCTCTATTAGAGCAACTTAACCTTATTCCATCTCACACAGCCTTAAACAGTATATTTGGTTTTGAAGCAGCCATCAATTGCTCTTGCTTTTAAACCAGATGAGAGCTTGACAACTATAAGCTAGAGACTGATTTTTTTTCATGTTATAGCTACACTGAAAATTACAGAAGGAAATTATAAAATTGAACATCTAATGCAGGGGACTAATTCAGTTAGAATTCTCTTTAAGAGTAATTTGATGTGTCATAGCATTCTTATGGGAGACAACGGTATCCTCTGCAATCCTCTTCTTCAGGCTTATCTCCTACTTCCAGCACGCAGGGCTGCCTCCAGCACTGTGGAGGACACCACCAAAGTCACTGGGCACAATCTCCTTCACCCTCGCAGCCCCTCACCATGGCTTCGTTGCATCTACATACATCCTTACCTGTAGATGTAGGACATAAGACCACAAGGGCCATGACCTTTTCCCTCTGGTTCCCTGAGGATCCCCAGGACTCCTCATACTGCCTGCACACAGGGGACATGTGCCTAACAAGTGACCTGAAAGAGTTCCTTCTTTTGAAGGTCATTCATGGCTTTCATCTGTTCTCTTTCAAGCTCCTGGGGGACTTCAACCAATCACTTCTCTCAACACTCTACAGAGGTTTCTTCTTCCCTTCAGACTACAGACAAGGCTGCACACAAACCTCATTCGTGTGAAACCAAAACAAAACCGTAGGTTCCCTCCAGCTACCACCGCGTTTCTCTGGCTCTCTTCTGCTCCTGTGTCTCCATCCTAAATGCTGCTCCAACCACCTCTGCAAAGCTCACCAGCAACTTAATAACAAGTCCAACTACTGTGGCTGGTGCTTTGCTGTCTGCTGACCTGCTCCATTCTCTGCCTGCTAAGCCCACCTTCCCTTCTCGATCTCACCGGTAGCCTTCTCTTCTTGAGCTTGCCTCTTAAGCAGCTGCGCTTCCTAGGACGCTGCCCTTAGACCCTTACTCTTGTCGCTCTATATCCTCTTCTGGATGACATGATCTCTTTCAAGGTGTTACCTACAAGCATCTCTCAAGTATCACAGCCTGGCCTACAGACCAGTACCCCCAACCACATGAACGGCTCCATCAAGTCTTTTTCTCCCCCACATTATTTTTAACACTTCTGTTAAAGTTCAGTAAGTTAAGAATTACCCAAGATATCATGATGCTCTCTAATGGTTACCTATCCAGTAGACTGCTTCAAAACAACCAGTTGAGATATTCTGGCCAAGGCAAACCAACACATTTGCAGTATGTACTGACATTTCCTGACTCTACCTTATTTGATTAAACTGGTAAATTAACCTTTTGCCTTAGGGCTAGACAATGTGAATGGAAATAAGTTTCTCATGTTTTAGTTTACATGGATTGTTAGCCAACTCCTCGAACTACTTCAAATGTCAATGTCAAATGTCTAATTTCTAATGTTAAACGTTAGAAACAGTAATGATGACAACATCTAAAAGTCATTCGCAAGTTACAAAGTGCCTGGCATGATCTCATTTAGTCCTCAATACAACGCTATGGAAAAGTAAATATAAACCTACTTTACAGATAGAAAACTGAGGTCCAAAGAAATTTTTTTTTTCCTATGCTATTGAATTGGCAAGTGGGAGAGCACAGACTTGAACCAGGAAATCTAACTCCAAAGTCCACACTCTGCTTTTCAAATCCTTTTTAGAAAAATGGCTTGATTTAAATAAATAAAAGAACACAGATATGTTACAGCTGCAAATCAACCTGAGTTGTGACTCACAAGACACATCTCCACCAGGCATTTGAAATAAACCTCAATACCTATGTTAGAAATGATGTTATCTCTATACTCATGTAAGTGTCAGCAAGAATATCCTACAATTGGAAATCTCAAAATGATGTCACAACTTGCTAAAAAAAAATCTCATAAAGTTTCAATTATTCTTGCTTACAGTGTTAAATCTATACTCATAAGCCCTCCATACTCCCCAAACCCATTTCCCAAGATTCTGTTAAGAACACTCCTATTCAGTCAGATTAGTCTGCTTACCAGCCTTGAACATCCTATACTTTCACCCTCATTACCCCAGTCCTTGACTAAAAGCACCTCTCCATGCCTATTCAAGAATCTGAGTCCCAACCCAGTGGTGTGCTGGTGAATGCTTAACAGGCACTGGTGAGGGTTGGAGTATGAAACTGATTTGCAGCCCTTGCTAATTTCCAGTGTAAAATCTCCCAGCATGGCGGGTCTCAAGCTATCAACATGTCACTGCACTGCAGAGGTGACAAGAAATGCATATAATTGGCTCTCAGAGGTATAAGCATGCTCCATAAATCCACCAAATTCCTACCCATCCTTCAAGATCAAACCTTTTTTACCTACTCTGTGAAGCCTCCCAACATGCCCTCATTAACTCTAGTTATGCCTTCCTCCAAAAATTAGCACATAGGTGGATGAGATGGTTGGATAGCATCAACGACTCAACGGACATGAACTTGAGCAAACTCCGGGAGATAACAAAGGCCAGGCGTGCTGCAGTCCACGGGGTCAAAAAGTCAGACACGACCTAGTGACTAAACAAAAACTATCAGCAGTCTTTTTTTCCTTAGGTATTGCTCCTTCAAGTAGACTGTAAGCTCATCACAGCATGAATCATTTCTTACACCATAGTTTCCTCATATAGTGCCTTACGCAGAGTAAGTGCCCAACGCATGTCTGTTCTCTTCTGTCAAGTAAAGACTGTCCCCAGACCAAGAAGAAAAATTACTGAAACTGAGAATGAAATTTATAACAAAAGACAGAAAAGTTCGTCTAAAATGGATGGGAGTGAAGAAAGGGAGCAGAAATAAGCAGCTGATTTCAGTAGCAGAAATAGCATTAGCCTGGGAAATGGAATGACAGCAGGTAAGAATGCGAGCAGCTGTCAATTTTCTTGTGACATCACCATTTTTTCAATTTGTTCATATTTTATGGAAACCAACAGAATGTGTGGGACAGGATCCAAGAATGGTAGGGAATGGTTTGTTTCATTCACAGTTGTACCCTCAGCGGCAACAGTACTTGGTATACCCCGTGGGCTAAAGAGGAATTCTGGCTGCTGAAGTATTTCAGTAGCCTATTTCGATGGTGCCCCCAACTCTGGATTCATCTTTTTTTTTTTTTTCCTCAACACTTCAGTACTGTGTCTTGTTCGAAGGACGGCTGCTGTTTAAGTTGGCATTCTGTATCCGCTGGAATGACAAATGGGATTATGTTCAAGCATCCAGGAAAAACATGCCTTCTTTTGAACAGGTCAGAACACAAGGAATGTCACTCAAGTTTTCTCAGGTATAATATGGGGTCTGGGGATTCTTGTACCACTCTCACATAAGAAAGTTGTATTCAATCACGTTCTTCCTCCTCGGCTCGTTAACCTAATACTGCCAAAGGGGGGGGGGGGCGGGGGTATGTGTGTGAGTGTGTGCGCGCGTGCATAAACTTGAGTTTCTGGAATGGAACAAGAAACCGCTTTGCGCCTTCTGCTGGCAGATGGTTCCCTCCAGCTCTCTTCGCCAACGACCTGAGGTGTGACTTGGCCTAGGCCCTTCAGGCAGCAGCGAGGAATGGTAACGCGGCGGAGCGCGGCTGCTAGAAGAGGGCTCCACCAAGAATTATCCCGGAAGGGCTTCGACCTTGGTTAACAGTCTCTCGCACCCGGCGTGGCGTCCCCTTTTCAGAGAGGCCCAGGGCCGGACTAAGTTCTGCCGCAAGGCACGCCATCACTTCGAGGCCCCGGCTCCGCGTCTCTCCTCGGCGCGCGGTGGCGCCGACAGGCCGGCTACTCACCATTGCGGCGAGGAGGGAAGTCAGCGGTCTGGAAAAGCGGGAGAGGCCAGGCTCAGCCTCACCAAGCCCGGGGTCGTCGAGAAACCCTGGACCGCGCCAGACGCGAGGCAAGGCCGGTTGTTTAGAAGCGTTGCTAACGGGAACAGACGCACGGGACTAGGGAGTTACGCACTTTGATTGGTTCTCAAGATCACGTGACAGGAAGTGCGAGAGACCGGCCGACCGCCGCACGCGCATTTGCTCCTAGGCGCGGGAAGTCCCGCCCTCACGCGCCACGCCGACTACGGGAGCGGCCGCTGTTGCCAACGGCAACAGGAAAGGCGCGGCTGCCTGGCACCCAATCGCTACCGAGAGCCGCGGGGCATCCCAGCCAGCCTTGCTGCTCAGGCCTTGCCCAGCACTTCCTGTGGCGTGGCGGCCCCGACGAATGGCCGTTGCCACGACTGCTGACTCCTGACCTTCCAACGGTCTCGTGGGGGCGTCCCAGACTTAATTCTCTCCTCTCCAAGACTTCCTACTTGGCAGAAATAGGCCACCAGCACCAGAGCTTCCATATTCCTGGACAGAGCTTTGAATAACCCGCTCCCCACTGCTATTTCTTCTTTTTACATTCTTGGTAAAAAATCTCTAATAAAGTGCCTTTTCCCTTAAAAAACAAAACAAAACAAAAAACCGCAAACGGAAACTGGTGAAAGAGCAGTGTATTTCAAACTGTTATGCCTAGAATCATCAGGGGAAAGTATTGTACAAATGCTTTCCGTTGCCTTACCTCCAGAAATCCTGAATCACGAAGTCAAGCTTGGGCCTTTGGAATCTACAATTTTTACCAACCTCCAGGGCTGACTGTGGACTACTCTTTATGAAGCACTGTCCTAGGGACTTCCTTGGTGGTCCAGTGGTTGGAACTCTGGACTCCCAATCAGGGGACATAGGTTCTATCCCTGGTCAGGGAATTAAGATCCCACATGTTGCATGGTGTGGCCAAGAAGACATAAAAGAACCACTGTTCTGGAAGAGGCTGAGGTCTAGAAAGAGATGGACTATGTCAGTGGGGAAGGGGGAGTGTTGGGCTTGGGTAGGTGAAAGCCAATGAATGGGCCTAGGCCATTCAGGGGGCATTTCAGAGGCTCAGAAGACTAACACAAGAGGATACAATCACTGGGGAGGCAGCCTGTAAACTAGAAAGAGAGCCCCACATGATAGACACTGAAATGAGAAGGAGCATAGACCCAGACACTGGGACACTCAAAGCTGGAGGAGGATGATAACCATCATCCCTATCTCAGGAACAGACAAGCTAGTGTAGATAATGCTTTGGGAGCTTAGATTGATTTTGGCTCCTACACAGTACAACTTAAAATGAGTCACAATTGAAAAAAGAAAGGAATCACAATTGGAACCTAAAAATCCAGACAGGATTTTAGAGAGCTGGTTCCACCTGGTTAATTTATGGATGAAGAGACCGAGGGGCAAGGTCACATGTCCAAGTCTTCAGAAGACTAGGTGGGGGCATCTGAAGCTTTGAGTCAGTGATGAAACTAATACAAATATGTTTCTAAAGAGCAAAACCAGAAAGCAGGTGTGAACTATTCTGGTATGGTGCATATTCAATCATATTCTGGTTTCAAGAATTTCATTTTTCATTTATCACCATATTCGTTTTATTTAATGTAAATTGTGTACAGAACTTAGTAATTTTCCCAAGAACTGAGTTCAATACTTTTTTACCTTGACACTTTAACTGCCAGAATAAAGTAGTAGCAGATAAATTCTGTAGAATAAAGCTTACTTACAAATGGATGACGTCTTTAGAAAAAGAGGTGGAGCAATGAAAACGTTTAGTAGTTAAGTGGTCAATACAGTAAAATGGAAGTAATTTAAATGGATAATTTTAAATTCAGACAAAGTAGGAGCTAGAAGGGTATAATACTTTCAGATGAGGAAAGACAGCTCAGGAAAGTAAAGTGTCTTGGCCAGGAACAAGAGCAGCAGAACCAGGTCTGGAATTCAAATCTCTTGGCTTCTTGGCAAGGGTTTCCTGACCATTTAGTTCCACCCAAATACAGGTGACAGAGCTTTTTCTTCCAAATTTATCCCCACCCCTCTGTACATAAGGCCCTCTCACCCTCTGGGTAGGGGATCTTGAGTGTCCCATGACTGCTGAAAAGCAGGGGGTGAAAGGGCAGTTTTTCTGTTTGGATGGGGCATGGTTAGGAGTCCTTTGCTTGGATGATCCAGGAATGATATGCAGGCAGTTGCCCATGGAAGGATCTCAATCCTCAGGGACAAGAGGTTGCTCTGTGTGTCACCTGGAGCACTCCCAGGCATGGAAGGATGGCCTGGGAGCACTTTGACCAACTTGACTGGCCTCCCAGTAGTATCTGGGCAGAACCATTGTCTCCCTGCAGGATCTAAAAGCAGGTTCTCATCCCAAGACCCCCATGATGACTCCCTCTAAGATCACTTAAAGTTCTGCTTTGCTATGCCATTCCTTACATTTCTGTTCAATGAGTGTTTGTCAAATTTGATAATAAGAGTGCCATTATTTAGTGCCTACACTAGGCTAGACATTCCATTTCCATAATTAATCCTCCAAATCTTTAGTTTTTTTTTCTTACTGTAATAGGTACTCACTGAATTCACACAGAGAGAAGGTCACTTTACTAGATGATGTAGATAAAGAAGGAATTTCATAAACACTTTTAAGAAATTTAAGTAAACAGTTGTTCACCAGTTTGCATTTCTAAGGAAACTTAAGTATTTTCTTGCTAGCAAACTCCCATGCTTACTGAGTGTTATTAATGCAGGGGAGTCAAAGCAGTGGGTGGATGATGCAAATATTTCATTGGCGAATACGTCTGGGGCTTGGTGACTTTTTCAGTTGTTTTGCAAAGCTGCATCAGTCATTTTAATTTAAAAATCTACTTTAATCTAAAATCTTCTGTACCAAGGTTGTTAACAATATCACTGTTAGCCCATCTATCCAGCTGAGCTAAGTGTTATTACATAAGCTGTCTAAATAGTGTCAGCAAATATGAACGTGTTTTTTGGTCTTAAAGTGGTGAATCTGGCTCATGAAAAGGCTGAACCCGTGCTGCTTACTAGCTTGTGTTGATTACCAGAGCAAATAATTTGAGCTGTGAAGGAGAAGAGCTCCACCCTACTTTAACTGTGGGTTTCTCAGCCTCCTTCTATTTTTTTTAAATCACTGTGACAATTTAAAAAAATGTGTGTGTGTGTGTGTGTGCACACGTGAGTGTCACTCTGGACGGATTGGATGGGAGGCATACAACCAAGGCTGTTGTATACCTTTTAGCAGCATGCATGCTCAGTCAGTCATGTCCCACTCTTTGCAACCCCATGGATGGACTGCAAGCCACCAGGCTCCTCTGCCCATGGAATTTTCCAGCCAAGAATACTGGAGCATGTTGCCATTTCCTCCTCCAAGGGATCTTCCTAATCCAGGGATCGAACACACATCTCTTGCATCTCCTACACTGGCAGACAGATTCTTTATCACTGAGTCACCTGGGAAGTCCACCTTTTAGCAGAGCTCAGTGTAAATAAAGATCAGCTCTTGTCTTTTTAGATTGTTACAAAATGAGACTTTTATGAGTTTATAAATGACTAGTCTTAACATCAGGTCACCAATTTGGGGGTGTTTACAACCTAGACTAGGCAAAAGGAGGAACGGGAAGGTGACAGATTTGCTTGGTCTTGACATAGTGACTTCTTCTGCCACTATTTACAGAGCTCCCAGGTTCTGTGGCCAAGGTAGCGTCTCAGGGAAGAAGTGGAGGATTCAGGAAGCCCGAAAGTCCCCTACTCTATAAATCTTTGGGTAGGGTTGAGGGACTAAGGTGAGGCTTTACTTAAAAGAGAAAGTAATAAAGAAAATCATTAAAAAATATGAATCTTGAATGTAGTAGGCAGGAAATGGTAGGGGAGAATCGTTGCAGGGGAAGGGGATTATCTTGAAGGAGGAATATGGCTTTGTCCATGTGATACTACCAGGGTCCTCTGTAACTCCCCCCACCCTACCCAATTACAACTGAGAAAGTAGTCAAAACGTGAAAGAAGAGAATGCAGGATTCAAAGAGGCTTTACAGGAACTATGGCATCTGATTGGGTTTCCCTGGTGGGTCAGTGGTAACGAATCTGCCTGCCAACGCAGGAGACAGGCGTTCCACCCCTGGGTTGGAAAGATCCCCTGCAGAAGGAGGTGGCAAGCTACTTCAGTGTTTTTTCCTGTCCATGAGTCACAAAAGAGGTGGACATGTCTTAACTACTAACAACAACAGCAACTAGTGGGCATGAGGCCATTTTCTGCTCTTCTATTTGCTCATTCAGTCAATCGGTTTCAAAATGCTCCAGGTGACCACAGAGTATTAGAGGGTGCTGACAAGTTAGATTTGTGAAATAAATATCATGTTTTAAAGGAGGTCAGGCAAGGAAGTGGTTCACCATAAAATACTACGACTCCCTTTAAGACTGTGTGGATGACGGTAATGTCTTAGCCCAAATGATAGATTAGCTTCACTGATCTAAATCTCCAAAGTTAAAACAACCCAAGGGAAAAAAACACCAAAAACATCGAAAACTGAAGACTGACTAAGAAATGTTAGGAACTGGTTGGGACGAATACCTCCTTGTGAAGTACAAGAATAATTTACTGTGCATATGGTGTGGTGGTGGTTTAGCCACTAAGTCCAACTCTTGTGAGCCCCAGGCTCCTCTGTCCATGGGATTTCCCAGGTAAGAATACTACAGTGGGTTACCATTTCCTTCTCTGGGTGGATCTTCCCGACCCAGGGATCAAACCCTGGTCTCCTTCACTGCAGGCAGATTCTTTACCCACTGAGCCAACACGATGATATGCACCAAATCCTCATTCCACAGCCTCATGTGCATGTCTGCATCTGAGTCAGACGCACAAGCTCAATCCCTGTATTCAGCAATCGTTTGTGGGAAACCTGATACACAACAGACACTCTGGGGAAGGGAACAGTAAGCAAGATGGGATTCGTCCCTTTCAAACAGGGCCTTATGATCAAGTCAAGGGAAGACGCAAGCTTACAAAGGGATCTCAGAGCAGGCAATATGGGGAATGGGAGTTCAGAGAAGAGAAAGTCAACTCTCTTGAAGGTAAAAGGAAGTTCAGGAGAGTCTTTCAGGAGGCAGAAGAATTCCAGCTGGTCTTTAGTGTGTGCAAGAGTTGTGAGTGAGCATGATGATTGAGGGAGAGAAGGTTGTCCTGAGCAAGGAACCAGAATTTTCATCAGGTGAGGCAGTAAAACTGTCCAGAGATGTGCTTTTCGATTTGTTATTTCAAGTCAAACTGCAAAAAGAGATACACAATGTACACAGTGATGGAGTATCTATGCTAGTGTCTTATTCAGGAATGTGAATCCTAGATCTAGGATCTTTGCTACATGTTTACCTGGACTAATGTCAATGGAAATATGTTCACCAACTGCATTCCATCTTAGAAAATGGAAAACTTAGATTTGCTCAGGAAGTTCTGCTTACAAAGATAGGGCTCTGCAGTCCCTTTGCAAGGTCTGAATCGCCTAGTGCAGCTGTGTTCATGGATGGAAGTTTTCTCAGTGGGGTGGGTGTCATTCTTGGTCAGTTTATACTTCTCTGTCTTTCTCACTACTATATTTCAAGCTCCTTGAAGGATGGAATCTTTATTACATGATCAACCTGAATTGCCCCTCCCCTGCACCCAGCAAGGGCTGGGCTATAATACCTCTGAGCAATGCTTAAAGAACTGAATTGAAATTAAACAGGAACATCTCAACAAACATTTGTGAGTGCCTGCTGAGTTCCAGATTGGAGAAGGCAATGGCAACCCACTCCAGTACTCTTGCCTGGGAAATCCCATGGACGGACGAGCCTGGTAAGTTAGAGTCCATGGGGTCATGAAGAGTTGGACACGACTGAGTGACTTCACTTTCACTTTTCACTTTCATGCACTGGAAAAGAAAATGGCAACCCACTCCAGTATTGTTGCCTGGAGAATCATAGGGACGGGAGCCTGGTGAGCTGCTGTCTGTGGGGTCGCACAGAGTCGGACACGACTGACATGACTTAAAAGCAGCAGCAGCTGGGTTCCAGATACTGTGTGTGTTCAGGGGGCAGGGAGGGGTTGCTCTGGGCAAGCCTTCTCCTGGACATGCATCATATATTATCAAACATCCAACTATCCCTTCCCTGGTGGCTCAGACGGTAAAGCGTCTGCCTGCAGTGCGGGAGACCCAGGTTAGATCCCTGGGTTAGGAAGACCCTCTGGAGAAGGAAATGGCAACCCACTCCAGTACTCTTGCCTGGAAAATTCCATGGACTGAGGAGCCTGGTAGGCTACAGTCCATGGGGTCACAAAAAGTCGGACACGACTGAGCAACTTCACTTTCACTTTCACAGCTATCCCTATTTCCTGTGTTAAATGTTATTCTGAGTTTGGTTTATATAACTTTCATAACTGTGAGTCTTCGAGAATGAATTATTTAGTTCTTGTGACTTAACCCTTATGTTTTTATATAACTACAAATTGAATTCTAGTTGATTAGTTGACTTAATGATACATTTTGAAGATATCTCATAAAACTATTACTAATTTAGGTATGTGGTTTTCTTTTCATTGTCATGGACTCACATTATTATGTATGCATGCATGCCAAGTCACTTCAGTCGTGTCTGACTCTTTGTGACCTCATGGACTGCAGCCCACCAGGCTCCTCTGTGCATGGATTCTCCAGGCAAGAATACCGCCTGCAGTGGGTTGCCATGCTCTCCTCCAGGGGATCTTCCTCACCCAGGGATTGAACCTGAGCCTCTTATGTCTCCTGCATTGGTAGGTGGGTTCTTTGCCACTAGCACCACCTGGGAAACCCTTATTATATATTTTATCATATATCATACTATATATTATATATTGAATATATATTATATAATATCCATAGTCTTTTATTTCACATATTTATAGGGCTTGGGCCCTGTGCCTTAAATGTCTGTGGATGTTGGGAGGGCAAAGAGGATTGAAACCTCTGCTCTCTAGGCTCCTAACTGTGTAGCAAAAGAACTAGACCCATTAGAAGGTCACGTTCATGTAACTGGTCAGTCTCTGGGAAACTAGATAAGGGGCACTTAGTTCAATCTAGGACTTCAAGGAAACCATTGAGAAGATCCCTGAACTGAATCTTGAGGGATTGGCAAGAGCTAGCTTGGGAAAGCAAGGCAGAGAGGGTAGAGGAAGCAAAACCTCAAACAGTCCAGTGCTTGAATTCCTAACAAAGCGTGAATAATATGTTAGCATCTAGCGTAGGAGTTACTGCTGCCCAGAATGTCACTGCTTTGCTAAAAGTATTGACAAATAAGTCATGACTAGAAAAACTATCTTCACAAGGAAAAAAATAACCCAGCACTCTAAAAACCAAAGGGATATAAAGATAACTTATATCTCTTTATCTGTTACTGTCTTAAAGGGAGCACAGGGTGACTTCTGGGGTACTAGGGCAGTGGCACTATTCTGTTTCATGATCTGTGTGCAAGTTATATATTTTTAGTTTGTGAAAAATAATGAGTTATATTCTTATACGTATAACTTCAATCAAGTCTTTGAAAATGTAAATGCTTATACAAATCTGTATGTATTTGTGTATAAATATTTCAATAAAGAGTTCACCTGCCAACGCAGGAAACACAAGAGACATGGGTTTGATCCCTGGGTCAGGAAGCTACCCTGGACGAGGGAATAGCAACCCACTCCAGTGTTCTTGCCTGGAGAATTCCATGGACAGAGGAGCCTGGTGGGCTACAGTCCATGGGGTGGCAAAGAGTCAGACACGACTGAGCGACTGACACTTCCCCTTCAACTAAAAGGTTTTAAAAATGAAAAAAAGAAAAAAGGTAATGTACCTGGTTTACTGTTACAGTGGAGGCTCAGAAACCCATCTGGTGTTCCCCTAAGGGGAGGATGTCTTTCCAGGACTGAGTGTCTCTCTCTGGCCTGCACTCAGTCAGCCTGCACACCGTCCCCAGCACCAGCAGGTACAGTGGAGGAGAAATGTGGCTGGGGCTTTATGGAAACATCCCTGAACAAACCTGTGGAGGGTTAACTCCGAACATCTAACACTCACAGAATTGAAACTTTCAGTGAGCATAAGCGGAGATCTATGATCCCCAGTTGTTCTTATCTGGTCTTACTGAAAAATAACGAGACCTGAGTATAAGTCAGAAGACAACTTAGACATCAATAGTGGCATGTATAGGACAGAAAAAGTTTTGCATTGTAAGAGATTTAGTGTGAATCTACATATCTAATATTGTGTGAGAGAACCCATTGAAACCACGGAGTTAGTTTCTTCCCTAGGATCTCTGCTTGTATCCACAGAGAAGGTTCTATGTGTTGAGAGATTGTCCATAGGCCCCATGTATTTTTCAGTTAGAATTTACAATAGTGTGAAGATTTGCTTCTTTAAGTAGGTATGTATTTTAAAACCCTCTATGATGTGAATCATTATAGCCTTCAAAATCGTTTGCACAGTGAACTGTTTCAGTAACAAAGACTTCATGTTTAAAAAGTGATATTTAGTTTAATCCTCAAAGCAATCCCGGAAGATAAATACTTCCTTCTTCCCACCGCTGCGCCCCTCGATACACAGACCCTTGGAGGGCCTACTCGGCTTGCCTCCTTCAGTCACTTATTGGCCTTTGCCTCAGTCATCTCTCATCTCCAGTCACCCGCTGCTGCCTGTCTCCCGTCAGTCATCTTCACCAACCTCCAGATCCCGCGTGCACTCAAGCACACCCGAGGATGGCCTGGCTGGCGCCCCTTTGTCCCGGCTCTGCCTGAGCCCGAAGCTGCTTCACTGCCATGCTGACAGCTCAGAAGTGACCCTCTCTGATCATCACCAACTCTCTGAACAACGGAAGTGTTAGTCACGTCCAACTCTCCGCGACCCCATGGACTGCAGCCTGCCAGGCTCCTCAGTCCATGGAATTTTGCAGGCAAGAATACTGGAGTGGGTAGTCATTCCCTTCCCCGGGGGATCTTTCCAAGCTCGAACCCGGGTCTCCTGCAAAGCAAGCAGATTCTTTACCATCTGAGCCAGCAGGGAAGCCCCAGCTATCTGAGTTTCTCCGATTCCTACACTTGCCTTAAACCTTACCTCTGGCCTGACTGTGACCTAACCGTGACCTTGTGAACCTTCTATGTCTTTCTGGTCTAGCATCTCTTCTCCTTGACTCACTCCTCCAGGTCATCACTCCACCAAGAGAAGCTTCTATTTCCTACCAGCTGACTCTGTTACAACACCAACTTGATCAGCCTTTAATCCCTCCAGCCATCTATTTGTTGTTGTTTTTCTCGTTCCAAAACAAGAGAACTCACATAACTAACTGTATTTACTGCATAAAAACTTTTGAACTATGTTTTCTCAATTTCTTCTGGCCTTTACAGCTGCTGATATTCTGGCTCAGCTTCTCTTCCACATGACCCAGGTGGCTGTCCCCTAAAGTTCCCTAGTCCTCAAGCATCATTCCCCTCCCCTCTCTTCAACCCCCACAGATGATCCCCTTCGGCTTTTCTAGAAGGGTAAGCTCCCTGGAAGTCCCTGAATTCATGCTCCCATTTTCTTCATCAGTAAGTGAGGAAATAGTAAAGATTACACACACCTGGTATTGCCTAGGGTATAAGGAAATGACATGCTTTAAAACTTTAGCTGGAGGATAAAGAATGGAGCAGGTCTTCTCCTTTTTGGAGGACAAACTGGAAATTAGTATCAAAACTGAGAATGCACACGCCCTTTGACCCAGTGATTTGTCTTCACTTCTAAGAATTTATTTAAGAAAAAACAAGAGGGTGAAGAAGTATGTACAGAGATGTTTACTGTGGCTTTGATGTGGTAAAAACCCTGAGACTGTTTAAATGTTCCTCTTTTGGGGGGATGACTAAATGAACTGTGCTGCAGTAAAGTGGAGTCTTCTGCAGCTGTCAAAATGCCCAGGAAGAATCCATGTGCACTGACATGGAAAGATATTCACAATATATAATAAAGTGACAAAGTCAAGTTGGAGAATCGCAGTCATTGAAAGATTCCACTTAGTTACTTATAAACGCAGTTATAAATACAGACTTAGTCAGAAAGGTGATGTGCCAAACTCCTTATACCCAAATCCAGGCCGGGGTCATAGAATGGGGACAGGTGTGTGCAGTGCTTGATCCCTACACTATACATTGTAGTCTGTAATTGTAATTTCATTATTAACTCTTTATTCACTGGGGGGTTTCTGAAACTAATGTCTGTGGCCAGCGACTTGTTCTGTAAGTGATACTGAAACACTCCAGTCAATAAGGCCCAGCATGTGTTAATATGCCTCTGGTCAATAACGTGTTAAGCGGGCATTACTTTTATAATTTAGTGATATACGAAGAAAGTAAGATAAAAGCCAGTACAAAAGCACCCTTGTTACATTTGCCAGTGTTTTATGTGTCCACCACAATCAAGGCACCCTCCTTCGAAAGGTCAAGCCTCACGCCTGTTCTCTATAAACAAGAGAAGAGGCAGAAATGCCAGGTCAACAGTAGACCTGTATGGAGACCACCCAGAGGTGATCACTCCAAACACAAGGCCAACATTTAGATATTTTCACTTTGGTTGCAGCCCGCTGCTGTTAGCTTTCTTCCTCTTTTTTTTTTCTTTCTCCAGATGGCTGAACAGATATTTTATAACAAAATTAAACAGGAAACCAGCATATGTCTTCGACACGAAGATGCACTGTACAGGAACAATAAAACCATTAGGTTCATTTTCTTTACTGCATTACATGTAACACCTTTTATGGGAAAGGTGCATATCCATTTTGATATGACTTACACCAAAATGATCAGTGATTATCAATCATGGTTTATTATTGCCACCCTTTTTTTTCCAGAAAGAGAGGGCAAAGTCATTAAATGCATGCAAAGTATCTCAGGGGCTACATAATCTAAGTTCTTACCTCATCTTCTAGAACACCCACATAACTTCTTTCCCTACTGATTCTCAGGAGAAACTCTTGTCTAAGGCTAAGTATGACCCAGATTTCATGGTCCCATCTACCACCTCCTACCTCTGCTGGGTCAACTCCACTCATTATATATATTTCCTGATGGCTCAGACAGTAAAGAATCTGCCTGCAATGCGAGAGACCCAGGTTTGATTCCTGGGTCAGGAAGATCCCTTGGAGAAGAGAATGGCTACCCACTCCAGCATTCTGCTCTGGAGAATCCCATGGACAGAGGAGCCTAGAGGGCTACAGTTCATGGAGTCCCAAAGAGTCAGACAGGACTGAGAAACTAATATTTTCACGTTCATATATATACATATATATAAATGCTTAGCTCCTATATCCCTTTCTCTCTCTTTGATTCTCCGTCAGGTTCAAATTATGCTTGTCTCCTCTAGATTCAAAGTGAAACAAAACAATAACAAATATTAACTCTAAACCAACCCTTCCTTTGTCTAAACTTTCCCTACCATCCGCTGCCCTGGCTTCCTCCTCCTCTTACTGCCAGCCTCTTTGAGGAGAGCACTCCCCGATGACCGCTCATGTGCCACAGCTCACTCACCCCCCCAGTCTGGCTCTGTTCCCCTGCTCCCTATTGAAACAGACTTCTCAGAAGCCATCGGATGAGCTCCACTTGCCGAACCTCACGCCTGTCCAAGTCGGCTGGCAGCGTGTCCCAGGGCGGGCGGCTTCCTTCCTTATGCTTTCCGCGCTTCTGCGGCTCTTCCCTCTCCTCCCTGCTGCTTCCCTCTCCACGGCTGACCCCTCTTCTGCTCCACTCTGGAAAGTGGTGTCTGCTGGCATCTCTCCTCAACTTGTCTTCACACTGTGCCTTCCTCGTCTGTGTAATTTCACTCATTCCTGCGGTTTCATCTCTCATGTAGGATGACCATCAAACCTGCACCCTTAAGCCATGCTTCTCACCTGCCTACCCAACTTACATTTCCAGAAGCTTACAACTTACATCTCTAGGTTTTTCCATGTGCCCCCAAAGCTGTGTAAATTCAGCACATCTAATGATAGTCCGCCAGTCTGTCTTAGTCCTGTTCCATCACCAGTCGCACCAGTGAGATGATTCAGAATCCTCCGTGAGTTCTCCATTCTCTCCGCCTGCATATCCTGGGGCTACATCTCCTGAAATAACTTGCAAAATCACTGACCCTCTCTTGTTCATTCTAACAGCTACTCCCCAGTCCTATTCCTCTCAACTTGAATAATACCAAAAAACAACGTCAACAAAACCAGAACATAATTCTAATCTGTCTAAAGCACGTACTAATTTACAGAGCTCTTACCTCCTGGAATTTAGACCAGCCTCATGGAAAAGTTGTGGAAGGTGGGTGGGTGGGGTACAGATCCTTCCCCATGAAATGGAGTTCAAAATAAAAATTTAATTGTGTGTATAACGGACTTTTGGACTCAGAGGCAGAGGGAGAGGGTGGGATGATTTGGGAGAATGGCACTGTAACATGTATACTATCATGTAAGAATCGAATCGCCAGTCTATGTCCGACGCAGGATACAGCATGCTTGGGGCTGGTGCACGGTGATGACCCAGAGAGATGTTATGGGGAGGGAGGTGGGAGGGGGGTTCATGTTTGGGAATGCATGTACACCCGTGGTGGATTCATGTCAATGTATGGCAAAACCAATACAGTATTGTAAAGTAAAATAAAGTAAAAAATAATAACAATAAAATAAAACAAAAAAAATAAAAATAAAAATAAAACTTCCCTGAAAAAAAAAAATTTAATTGTGACTTGGAAAATCAAAGCGATGATTCTCACACACATCTAGTTTTAGTTTTCAGTTCTGATGTGAAAAAAATAGTTTTGTGAGTTTTCGTTTTGGGGCGAGTCAGTTAATCATGATAATTTTATCAAAGATGTACCAGTTTGAATACTGGCTATGTTTGCACTTTTCTTGTGAAATGGATGAAATGAATAGCCATCATTCTTTTATAAAAAAGCCTTTCCAGGTATTTCACACTTTTATGCACTCGGTTTTCAGGAAAAAAAATACTGGCTAATACATCTATTTCCAGGAACAGTGAATAGGTATATAAACAGCAGATTAAAAATAAATGCTTCCATACATGGCTCTTCTAACAACTGTCAGGGTGTGCCGTCAAGAAAAAAACACCAGTGTTTCACAAAAGAATTATTTCATGCTTCTCTTCTTTCCTCTGAAATATTCTCGACAGGCTTGTAAGTAGTTTAGCCAAAATATGAATCAGCCCTTCAACATCACCTCCGAGGTCAAGGGAAGATTTGGGAGACTATAGGGTACAAGACTGCTAGGGTATAAACAGTCACAGAGAAGCATTCAAAGCGGCAGGTAAACTAAATGTACTTACTTACATTTTTACCTCAAGTTTTGAAGATAATCTGTTATTATACCTAATACCTTTTTAAAAAATCCTTTGTTAAAGTTAAAATCAGATGGCATATTTTATAACTTGTATTTATATGCTATATATACTATTAAAAAAAGCAAGCTCAATGTAAAAATATATAAAAATTTTGAGAGAATGAGAAGCTGTAGACATGACTACTTTGAAAGTACCTTATTTAGGTCTAAAGAAAAAGGATAGTCAATTTTGTTAAACACGGGCTCATATTTTATCTCACCAGAAAACTGAGTCTGTGTTTACCAAAAGAGCAAAGAGTTTTCCGGTAATGTCATTATTAAAAAACATAATTCTAAAAGCTGTCATTTTGAAGCTCAAGGTTGAAAATGTTTGCTATGGGATGTGCACAGTAGCAATCAGTGTTTGTTCATTTACAGTTACAAATCATGGGTTTCAGAGAGGGTTGATTTACTTTACCAACCTGTTCCCACTAGCTGGGAGCTTACAGGCCTCCAGGAAGCTCTCTGAGAAATGACAGCTGGAGGCATTGCTCCTTAAACAAGTTATTTTACAGGTAAAAAGTATGGTTCTAACAGTTGGACTTAAAAGCAAAATGCAGGATCTTGCTTCTCTGGAAAGCACAAGTTGATAATACAAGATGTGGGGTAGAAATGGGAACTAATCTCTTTCTGTATTAAAAAAAAATTGCTTTACGGAGGTAATTTTTAATCTTATAATTAACCTAGAAGTCTGGTCTAACTTTTCTAATCCATTCACTCCTATCAGAAAAATGTCTGACCCCGTCCAGGCCTCTAACTTATGCTGGAATTTTCATCTTTAATTAGCAAGAAACACCAGTGCCGTCTAATTCTCATTTTCCAATGGTGAAAAGTAATAGGTGAATGAATGTGAATGTTTCACAGAGAACATTACATGGAATACTTATTAAATAGTGTGAAGAACTGAAATAAAGTTCACTTCCTTTTTGAAAAATCAGTGTTTGGGAACCTTGGAATGGCATATAAATCATATGTTAGTCACAGAATAGAGGGGCCACCCTGACAGCTCAGCTGGTAAAGAATCTGCCTGCAATGCAGGAGACCCCAGTTCGATTCCTGGGTCGGGAAGATCCACTGGAGAAGGGATAGGCTACCCCCTCCAGTATTCTTGGGCTTCCCTTGTGGCTGAAGAATCTGCCTGCAATGCAGGGGACCTGGGTTCAGTCCCTGGGTTGAGAAGATCCCCTGGAGAAGGGAAAGGCTAACCACTCCAGTATTCTGGCCTGGAGAATTCCATGGAATGTATAGGCCACGGGGTCACAAAGTGTCGGACATGATTGAGCGACTCACTTTCACTTTCAATCACAGAATAAGGCTCTGGTAGCCTCTACGGATCACAGCATGATGAACAGCCACTGTTATCTTTGAGGGAGAAAGTGAAGATTTCAAGTATATTTTAAAAATTTGCAACTGAAGTAATAACTGATTCAAAAATGATGCCAAGAGAATGAAAGAATATGTCCATGAATGTAAAGTATATGGTATATGTGTATGTGTGTGTGCTAAGTGGCTTTAGCTGTGCCCGACTGTGCTACCCTCTGGACTATAGCCCACCGGGGTCCTGTCCATGGGATTCTCTAGGCAAGAATATTGGAGTGGGTTACCATGCCCTCCTTCAGAGGAATCTGGCCGATCCAGGGATCAAATCTGTGTCTCCTGCGTCTCCTGCATTGATAAGTGGATTCTTTACCACTAACACCACCTGTGAAGCCCAGTATGTGTGTATATATTTGCATACATCTGTGTGGTATATGGATGTGTGTGCATTTGTGTATATGGGTGCGTATGCGTCTGTATGTATATGCATGAATGTATGGGTATATGTGTGTGTATGCAGGAAAAGAAATGAACAGGAAAGGACTTTAAGGTCCTAAAATAATTCTGATGGTGGATTAGCATTTATCAGGAGCTGATCTTAATAAATGCTTTTTGTAGGTGATAAAAAAAAAATAGCATCAGCCAACAAAAATTATAGTTTTTCTCATAACAGAATTCTGGAGTTCTCATTGGCAGGTAAAGATTTTCTTTCCCGGAAGCCAGTCTTTTATTATTTTAGATTTTGTGAAAATACTTAGGCCCAGGTGCCTATGTTTTCAGTAAAAGGTACTATGTGACTTTCAGAGCAAGCAGAACACAAGAATAATCTGGAAAATGGATTACCAAGGCCTGACAGAGCTCCAGGGGAGCTTTACAGTATAAAAAAGGTTGGTTCTCATCTGGTCTCATTAACACTGGCACAATTGAGGAAGCTCAGCTCAAGGGTTGTATAATAAACGTGGAATAGTTGAGCGACATTCCTGCCCACCTTAGTTTTAAAAATCACTCTTTTTCTGCTACTAGGAGAGATTTTCAGCTCAAGTCTCTGAACTGACACCTGGTCTAGTCCATTGCCAACATTTTCCTGCTTACCTCTCATCTGGGCATATTTCTTCTGGGCCTTTTATTTGGGATTGTTTTAAGAGAGAAGGAAAAAAAAAATGTAACTCTATTTAACACAAGGTCCAAGTACACTGGCCTTATAGGAAGGAGTTTAATTAGGCCAGAGAGATAGGTGTCATTTCTGGGAAACCAGAGAGGGCCTGGGAATAGCATTTATTCCAAACCTGCTTAGTCTCAGGACAGATACCCTTTGTGGGTAGTAGAGTTATTATGAAAGAATGCCTTCAGAGATCAAAACTTTAGAGGGCAAAAGTTCAAGGGAGGATTTATTTTTACTGTTAAAAGGGAAGATGGATTATGAGTAAAATCAAGAATGCTGATTAAAATGCCAAAAGCTCAGAAAGCCCAGAAGCGCTGTTTGGTTTGCAGACTGTTTGTTTTTTCCTGAGCCAGACGCTTGCTGAATACATCTGTCTTATTCCTCAAAGGTTTTTCTAACTGGCTGCTAGTCTCACATAAAATCATTTGCCCCAGCTAGTGCATTTGTGTGTGTGTGTGGGGAGGTAGGTATGGGACAAGGTTTAGCAAAGAAAGTCCTATGGGTAAGGTGACCCTACCTATGAGTGAACTGTATTTGCAAAAGTGTGTGTGTGTGTGTGTGCACGTTGTCATGCCTGATTATTGGCAGACACAAGAAGCAAAATCATAGGTAAGACCTCATGAGAACATACTGGTGTTTCATTACAAGATATAGTGCACAAGTGATTTGAGGTCCATCAATTTCTTATGCTTCACCAATTACATCTCTCAGGGTGACTAACTGCAAGAACTTATCACCCTTTACCTAAAAAAAGCAATTTATTTTTAGAAACTGAAAGCTGTGAGGGACATGCATATGGTTTACTACAACCTTTCTTGGGGACAACCGAGATCCACAACAGCCCCAGGGCCTGCCTGAGATACAAGGCACTGTCACAGCATTTTCTTCCCCAGCTGGTGGTTATTGCCACTATGACTGTTATGGAGTTCTTTTTCCCAAGGGGAAAAAAAAATGATATATGGCCAGCAACGGACTTTTGGTTATCAAGTTCATTTATTTGCTCATCAAATGATAATGAAATGGTTCATATGGCAGGCACTATCTTAGGCTCTGGGGTCACACTGATGATGAAACAGACACAGCCTCTACTCTCATGAGGTAAAGTGAGTCTTGTGTAGTCATTAAGTCGTGCCCAACTCTTTGCGACCCCATGGACGACAGCGCCTGAGCTTTCTTCATCCTTCACTATCTCCCGGGATTTGCTCAAACTCATATCCATTGCATCAATGATGCTATCCAACCATTTCATCCTCTGTCGCCCCCTTCAAAGTGAGTCTCATAGCTGTAAAATTTGGTTCGAAAATTTTGTTCCTCTAAATACAGATGGCCAATAGGCACATGAAAGGATACTCAACATTGCCGATTATTAGAGAAACGCAAATCAAACCTACAATGAGACACCACCTCACACCAGTCAGAATGGCCATCATTAAAATCTACAGATGACAAAATTCTAGAGAGGGTGTGCAGAAAGGGGAGCCCTTCTACGCTACTGGAAGGAATGGAAGGCGGTACAGTCACTGTGCAAAACAGTATAGAGGGTCCCCAGAAAACGAAAAGTAGAATTCCCATGTAATCCAGCAGTCTCACTCTCGGGCATACACCCAGACAAAACTGTAACTCAAAAAGGTACATGCACCCCTGTGTTCACAGCAGCACTACTCACAACAGCCAAGACGTGGAAACAACACACATGCCCGCTGACACATGGATAAAGAAGACGTGTATACACACCACACCTTCTTATGTGTATATACAGCGGGCTTCCCCGGTGGCTCAGTGCTGAAGAATCTGCCTGCAACGCAGGAGCTGTGGCAGGAGCCACGGGTTCAATCGCTGGGTTGGGAAGATCCCTTAGAGAGGGAAACGCCAGCCCACTCAGTATTCTTGCCTGGGAAATCCCTTGGACAGAGGAGCCTGCAGAGTTCATGGGGTCACAAAAGGGTTGGACACGACTTAGCAACTATACAACCAAAAGTGTGTGTTTGTGTGTGTATATAAAACGGAATACTACTCAGCCATACAAAAGAACGAAAAATGCCATTTGCTGCAACATGGATACCACCAGAGATTATCATGCTATGTGAGTTAAGTCAGAAAGAGAAAGACAAATACCATGACTTCCGCATGGGATCTAAAATATGACACGGACGGACTTTATTATGAAACAGAAACAGGATCACAGACACTGAAAACAGATGGTGGCTGCCAAAGTGGGTGGGAGGTCGCAGTTACCAGATGTAAGCTTTTCTAAACAGAATGGATAAACAACTAGGTCCTACCATGCAGCACAGGGAACTGTATTTAATATCCTATGATAAACCATAATGGAAAAGAATATTTTAAAAGGAACATATATATATATATATGTATATACACACACACGTACAACCGAATTACTTTGATGTAACATAGGAATTAACACAGCACTGTAAATCAATTCTACTTCAATTTTTAAAATTTATTAAAAATAATATAAACCTTTGTTCTTCCTTTGAAGAAATGTGCAGACTAATGGCAGCCTCTGCATTTCCCATCTGAAGCACTATGGCACAAGAGGTGGCCTGGAAGCATGCCTCAGCCTCTGCCGAGAGAGCACAAAGCAGGGCCAAGTCCCAAGCGGGGAGCAGGAATGCCCTGGCTTCTCCCCAGATGCATCTGCTCCGCAGGGAGAAGACCAGGAATGAGACAGGCCAAAGTCAATCCCAGAGCATCCTGCAGGGCCGTGGAGGTCAATGAGGGCAGGGAACTCTGTGCACACACCTGCCTCAACAGCCATTTTAACAATAACAACATCAGTCTCCTCCTTGCTTCTTCCACAGACTAGGGTGGGGAAACCATGACTTACTGAGGGATGGACTCTGATCTTGTTTCTGTATGCTGTTACGTGAGGAAAAAAAAGAGAGCCTAGGTCAGGCCCTCAGCTGCAGGCAGGAAAAAAAACTTTTTAAAATGTGTCTTGGAAGCCTCTTAAAGTAGAGGCCAGTCAAGTAGATCCTGACCTTGGATACAAGTTTATCTGTGCGGCATCAGTAACAATACAGACCTAACAGGCTGACGATCGGTGAACGGGACCATCCATCAGGTGCACATCTGGAATTCTCCCACATCTTGAAGATGAGGAGCGGACACGAATGCGAATAATAATAATTAACTGTCTTCCATCCTTCTCTTAGAGAGTAGCACTTCCTCTTTCCAGAATGTGTAAAGGTTACACTTGGAACCACTCTTGTTTTGCAACTTTGTTTTAAATTACACTCAGTTTTGGCTTATTGGTTTCTGATGAGAATATTATTATTATGGGAGTTGAAAATAATTCAATAAAAACACACCCATTGAATATAGTAAAAGTCATGAGTCCATAATGATACTTTAAAAAGAGAAAATCAGAAGAAACTCATTTGAGGCAGTTAGTTCACAACCTCTTATTTGGAAACTATGTAATTAAGGGGAAAATACATTTAATGCCTTTCCAGTAGAAACTATATTGCAGGGTAAACAAATAGTTCCAGTTGATGAGATAAAGCTCTATTTCACAGAAGAATGCCTGCTGAGTGCAGAAGGATGAGACACTTCGACAATCATAATCTTGCAACTCCTTATGGGAAGGCAGGTCCAAGTGAGGACTACCCACTTGTGTTGAAGACACTAGGGGAGCAGCAGATGGGGCCTGGGAGAGTCATATGGAACCAAGTAAAACCGCAACAATATGCTGGGCATCAGGAGAAAATCAGAGCTGTACAACGGATGATCAGACTGCCATCACCCTAAACTAAGCATTGATTTTAGCCTCAGAAATGGTGGCGCAACCAGATATTATGTGTCTCCTGGTGTCATGCATTCTGAATCACAGCATCACCTGGGATGCAGTCTTCAGTGCAGTTCAGTCGCTCAGTCGTGTCTGACTCCTTGCGACCCCATGAATCGCAGCACGCCAGGCCTCCCTGTCCATCACCAACTCCCGGAGTTCACTCAAACTCACGTCCATCGAGTCAGTGATGCCATCCAGCCATCTCATCCTCGGTCGTCCCCTTCTCCTCCTGCCCCCAATCCCTCCTAGCATCAGGGTCTTTAACAATGAGTCAACTCTTCACATGAGGTGGCCAAAGTACTGGAGTTTCAGCTTCAGCATCATTCCTTCCAAAGAACACCCAGGACTGATCTCCTTTAGGATGGTCTGGTTGGGTCTCCTTGCAGTCCAAGGGACTCTCAAGAGTCTTATCCAACACCACAGTTCGAAAGCATCAATTCTTTGGTGCTCAGCTTTCTTCACAGTCCAACTCTCACATCCGTACATGACCACTGGAAAAACCATAGCCTTGACTAGATGGACCTTTGTCAGCAAAGTAATGTCTCTGCTTTTGAATATGCTATCTAGGTTGGTCATAACTTTCCCTCCAAGGAGTAAGCATCTTTTAATTTCATGGCTGCAATCACCATCTGCAGTGATTTTGGAGCCCCCCAAAATAAAGTCTGACACTGTTAGACTTTCCACTGTTAAACAGTGGAAAGTTTCCCCATCTATTTCCCATGAAGTGATGGGACCAGATGCCAAGATCTAGCCAAAGATATTTACTTGGGGTCTAGTCATCATGTAGGTGTTAATTTCCTGGAAATGAAGGGAAAAGAGGAACCAGCTAAATGACACACGGAGATGCAAGGAATCTCTACAGACCCAGTAGTTGCATTAAAAGGTTCAGGAAAGAAAGAGACTAAAGAAAGAGGCTGGATTAAAAGACACCAAGGGGACATGATAACCAGGTATAATGTATCTGAATTTGGGGTCTGAAATTTGTTTTTGGTTTGGACAAATAAGCTATAAAGGACATTTGGGGGAACGTTTGTGGAATTTGAATATATATAGGCTATTAAATAATGTTAAAGAATGATTATTAATTTTTGGTGTGATCATGTTATTTTTGGTTACAAAGGAAAGTGTTCTAATTTTTTAGAAATGCATTTTGAGGTGCTTTGAGGGTAATGTGGGCTTCCCAGGTGGTTCAGTTGGTCAAGAATCTGCTTGCAATGCAGGAGACATGGGTTGGATCCCTGGGTCCAAAACAGCCCCTGGCAACCCCCTCCAGTATTCTTGCCTGGGAAATCCCATGGACAGATGAGCCTGACAGGCTGCAGTCCCTGGGGTCCCAAGAGTCAGACAGGACTTAGCGACTACACCGCCACCACCACAGTGGGTAACGTCACGATGTCTCTAACTTATTCTTTGCCGGCGACGTACAGTGGAACATCATGTGTGAAACAGACTATGACATCCAGGTCCCCGACGGAAGAGCTGCACACACACACACACACACACACACAGACCTTTAACCTACCACACTCATCAGAGACTAGCAAGGAACGTGTAATGAGAAGCTGCTATCAAATAATGAGTAAAAATTTTGTACATTTTCTAAACACTGAAGTCTTTAAGATGAGTAAAGTTAAAAAAGAGTAGCATCAAATATTTAATTTAAGGATAATGAAGAAAGCATTATCATCAGATGAGTTAAAAAAAAATTCAAGACTTGATAGCTAACAGTATAGCTACCAGAACCTAATTTCCAAGAATCGTGATGAGTGTTTTCATAACTTTCCTTTGCTTAGTGGTACTTAAAATCTTCATCTATTAGCAAAAATCAATCAATCACTAGGGGATGGTTAGAAAATTATGGAATATCCATATCTAAAATATTGTGACATTACCAACAGTTGGATTTAACTTGTGAATTGATATTTGACAACATGAAAACATGTTTATGATATAAATTTAAGTGCAGATATACAACTATATTATAAGATAGTCCTAAGTTTATGTATGTATAAGTGACTCAGCCTCCAGATAATTGTTGAGAGAGGTATAAAGAGGAACCATTTAATGTATTCCCAGCAACACTGGACCGTTAAAATAATTAAAAAAAAATACACCTGGGGAAGGCTGTGTTCTGCCTTTCTGTCAAGTTCATTAGGCATAGATTACATTATATTCTGTTTTAAACCAGAGAGTAAATTCTCTCACCACATTGGGCAGGTGTGGTAAATGTTCTGACATGATAAAAAAGAAACTCCTAATTTTACTCATCTCCAAAGCTGAAAGTTGAAGAGTTGAAGCCCTTTTGACCTTCTCAGAATGACTAAATGTATGTGTGCCTTCTCACTGACAGAGCCTTCCCCGGCTGGGGCCCAGAAAAGGCAATCCTGCTCTGACAGACACGAGATATGCATACACGTAACACGAGGGCAGAGCTGTTTAAATCTGTGGCATCCAGTAAATGTTCACAGAATGTCCTCTCACCCTCCAGAAGGGCGGCCAAGCCTGTGCTGCTACCAGAAGACCAGGACTGACTGCAAGAAACTCAATCCTTCTCCGGCGGTGGCCCTTTCTCAGTGTGCGAAGAAAAAGAAACTCCACATTCATTTATAATTTCCAAGAGGCCTGCCTCTTCCATGCGACAGGTAAAAAAATTCTCACCGTGTTAAAAACCTCTTTCCTGATGTGATGATTACAGTATGATGCTCGGTGACCACTGAAAAGACCGACGTAGAGCCACAGGCACCAACAAGGAAGGTCTCCAGGCTTCACTGTGCAGGAAGGAAGCTAGAGCCAGAGCAGCAGGACCAGAGAATCCACACACATTTGCACATAAAAATACATGTGTGCACACACATGTGCCTGCCCAAGCAAAAAGTAAAGGCTCAGGATGAACACGCACCGAGCTCTCAATGACAAGTATGTATGAGGAGCTAGGAAAGGAATGGAATGAAAGGGAAATTTAACTTTTCTTACTTTAGATATTTCTGACTTTTCTGAATTCTCTTTAAAGCAGAAGATAGTCACTTACTTCTCAAGTAATTTTTAAAAGAAAGCAAGATGGCCTCATATACTCCCGGTAGAAATGTAAATATGGTACAGTTCACTTGAAGACAATCGGGCGGTTCCTCAAAAGCTACAGAGTTACCGTGTGACCCAGCCATTCCGCTCAGAGCTGTGCACACAAGAACACATGAAATATCTACAGGCATAAAGACACGGATGTCTAGGGAAGCGTTACCTGTAAAAACCGAACAGTGGAAGCAGCTGAAATGCCCTCTAACTAGGGACTGGATGACGGGCTTAACTGGATACTCAACAGGACTAAACAGCTGCTGCCACACACAACGGCGTGCGTAAATCTCAGAACACCAAAGCTGAGTCAAAGAAGCCAGGCCAAAATAGAATACATGCTATACGTTTCAATTTATCTAAGATTCTAGAAATTGAAACCAAACAATGAGGGACAGCAGCTTGGTGCTGGAATGGGGAGGGGTGAGTGGTCAGGTTCACAAAGGGCACATGGGAATTTGGGGGATGAGGGAAAGCTCATCACCTTCACGTAGAGACAGGCTCCATGATGCACACTACATCAAAATTTATATTCACTTTTATGCTTTAAATATGAGCTTCCCAGGTGGCTCCATGGTAAAAAATTTGCCTACCAATAGAGGAAATGTGGGTTTGATCCCTGAGTTGGGAAGATCCCCTGGAGAAGGAATGGCAACCCACCCCAGTATTCTTCCCTGGGAAACCCCATGGACAAAGGAGACTTCCAAGCTACAGTTCATGGGGTTGCAAAGAGTCGGACCTGACTGAGCATGCAGGCATGCTTTAAATTGGTTCAATTTATTGCGGCTGATTATATATCTTGATGAATCTGTTTTTTTAAAAAGGCAATACATATTTAATATAGAAAATCTGGCAATTACACAAGAATGAAAGACAAAATTAAATGAACTACTACTTAGCACTTCTTTAGAAAACTCATCTCTGCTAAAGATAAAGGCTGGTCCCAGTGGAATGGATCCCAAGTTCTGGCCGTGATAGCTCTGGTCATCAGCAGGATTCAGAGGAGCAAATTTCTTTTTGAGTGGATTTTCCCTAGCTTTCTGCTGAATTTCAGGGCTAAGTGAAATTTGGTTGAAACCATGAGCTTTGTAGAGTTGTGGTAACAAACCATAAATCATTCTGGGTTCCTTAAGAAACTCTGCAAATCTTAGACAACCAGATGGCTCTTAACAGAGCTGTTTGATTGAATAGTTTTGGAGTGGATTTTTAGCCAAGTGCTGGTTCCAGATTCTCAGCATGTAGCAGAAATGTTTAGTGAGTTAAACACACACACAGAGGCACACAATAAATACACGCCCACACAGCTTTTGTTCATTTTGATTACAAAGAGAAGTGTGTGTATGTGTTCAGTAGCTCAGTCAACTGTGCCACCTCACGGACTGTAGCCTCCAGGCTGCTCTGTCCATGGGATTCTCCAGCTAAGAACACTGCAGTGGGCTTCATTTCCTCCTCCAGGGGCTCTTCCCGACCCAGGGACCAAATCCACGTCTTGAGTCTCTTGCATCGGCAGGTGGGTTTTTTACCACTAGTAGCACCTGGGAAGCTCACAAAGAGAATGAATATGCAACTACATTCACTCAAAATATCTGCAAACGTATCTTTCTTTAAATAATATCGTCCCATTTCACAGCTAAGGAAACTGAGATTGACTGACTGGCTCAGCCCTCACGCAGTGAAATCCAAAGTAAGCATATAGTATACTTTATATAATATAAAGTACAATAACCATCAAAATTTTCCCCTCACACCACAATTTATAAGGTTCTCTAGGTACATTTTGTCTTTGGGCCCTGACAAATGCTCCGCTGTTTAGGTGACTACTATGATACAGGCTTCTCCCCACATCTCCCAAACCTGGAAATGAGACTGTCCTCTGATGGCAGGCTACTCAAGTGTAGTCATGGCCCAGCAGCAGGGGCATGACCTGGAAGCTTGTTAGAAATGCAGGCTCCCAGGCTCCAGGCAGCCCTGCCAACTCGGAATCTGCATTTGAACAAGGTCCCCAGGTGACGGGTAGGCACATTCAAGTCTGAAACGCCCTCTCATCAAGTCAGCCGTCGAATGATGAGCAGAGATGAGCAGAGTTACTGGGAAGACAGCGTCCCCCACGCAAGCACATTTTGCGTGATCCGACTGAAGATCTGAGGCAAGCACATGCCCATTGTAATGGGCTGGTCTGGCAGGGAGGGACAGAGAAACCAGCGTCGTGGAGGCTAGGCTGCCACTGACAGACACTGCCAGCATCGCTCAGGGGTGGAGGGCTGTGGCTAAAGGCCAGAGGCAAGGGCCAGGACTGCTGAGCCAGGGACACGTGAGGCATCCAGATCTGCAGGCAAGGCACGTCGATCATGGGGGACTGTTGGGTTACTGGGATGGGCAGGCTGTGATCCCTTTTCACTGTCAGCCTTCATGAAGACCTTCCTTGAAGACAGGGCAAAGAAGATGCCATGTCTGGTATCGAACTAAATCTCCTTTTCGTTTCCAAGTCACATGTGCCTACTCTGTCATGTTTCCCAGAGAACGTGGTCAATGTCTGATGGAGGAAGTGGTTGGATGTCACCCTGTGCCCACAAGTTCCATCTGCCCCTGTCAGGGATGGCACACAGGCATGCCAAGGAGCAAACCTCCTCTCATCTGCAATTCTTAAGGAAATTCAGCCCATTCTGAGTCTACAATAGTTCATACCACAGATGAGCCTCTCCTCAGAGGAAGGTGGCCAGAAGCAATGTGGATAATGTCTGGAGGAGGCCTGGTAGGAAATGAAGGTCCCAGGTAAGCTTTGTTTCTGGAGCCCTAAAATGTCCATCTCATTGGACTAAAGAGGAATTCATGTATGTCTCAACCAGAAAGATGAGGTCACCTCCAACGTCTGGAAGAATGAATCCAAGATGACATGTACATCATCTTCTAACCTCTGCTCTAAAACCATTTCCTCCAGGTTTACAATTTGGCTTCTCCTTTGGGTCGGCCCATGGGCAGAGGGAGAGGTTATGCCAACAAAAGCAGATGGACCCCAGGGATGCTTGGCTTTGTATTTTCCTCCATGTCTTTCCATTCTACAATGCTGCCTCGTTCAATGGGGTGATGAACGAGGGTTAGAGGGCCGTAATGAAGATATTCCTGAGATGAATTCTCCCAGACCGGCAGCCTTCTAAGCTCTCACCATCTCTGCAGGGCCCACTCTCAAGCTCAGGCTGGTGGGAGGGACAGGGCAGCATGTTACAAAGATGCTCATGAGGCCACATGGGGAGCCGTGTGGTTTGGGGTCAGGAAACCAGGTGCCTGACTGTCAGGCTACACCCACAGACTCAGGCACCACCACCAAGTCAGGTGTCTCTTGGTTTTGGCAGCTCTGAAATTATGAGTTGACAATCAGATGGCACGGAAGCCTGGAAACAAAGTTATCAGTTAATCAGAAAGGCCTGCTTGGATGTGGTTTAGATATCCTGAAAGTTAGCACAATGTGGCATTGGGTGGAAATTGCTATGCCCAGGATGAGTGATGGTGTATGTGTGTGTGTGTGTGTGTGTTTGTGTGTGGTTGTGGTTGAAGATAGAGAATCTGGCTTTGTTTTTAACTCTCAGGTGAACAACGAGAGATTCTGACAAATGGAATGACTTTACAATAACTTTCTAAAGACAAATAACTGTATGCATACAAAGTCTACTTAACATTTAAGACAAGGGACAAGTTTTTTTCAATGCTACTCTATATAAACACTTGTTAGAATCCTAAAATGGTTAATGTTGATTATGCAATTTACTCCTGAACACTCTCGTTGTAAAATAGTCAGTGATTACAGACACAGCTAAATTCCTCCTTAACCACTTCATACCAATGCCAACTTCTTCCCAGAGGCAAGTAGTGTGGTGGCCATTTGTGTATAAATCTTTCCAAGGCCTTTTCTCTACAGTTATAAACATGAACACGTTCCCAGAAACACAGCTAATGTCATTCTGATGTTCTGTTTTGTTTCTATTAGAAATATCATTATATTGAACACATTACCTACAATTTGCTTTGTTCATTCAGAAACATATTGTGGAGACTTTTTCCTGTTAGTACTTACAGACCCATCTCCTTTCTAACCACTGCATAGTATTCAGCAGAATGCATATGCCATCATTTATGTAACCATGTATCTTTATGTAATCTTTATATAATCCTTCCTCAGTGATCAATGCAGAGAAATAGAGGAAAACAATAGAATGGGAAAGGCTAGAGATCTCTTCAAGAAAATTAGAGATACCAAGGGAACATTTCATGCAGAGATGGGCACAATAAAGGACAGAAATGGTATGGACCTAACAGAAGCAGAATATATTAAGAAGAGGTGGCAAGAATACACAGAAGAATATAAAAAAAGATATTAATGACCCAGATAACCATGATCTTGTGATCACTTGCCTAGAGCCAGACATCCTGGAATACAAATCAAATGGGCCTTAGCGAGTATCACTACGAACAAAGCTAGTGAAGGTGATGGAATTCCAGTTGGGCTATTTCAAATCCTAAAAGATGATGCTGTGAAAGAGCTGCACTCAATATGCCAGCAAATTTGGAAAACTCAGCAGTGCCCACAGGACTGGAAAAGGTCAGTTTTCATTCCCATCCCAAAGAAAGGCAATGCCAAAGAATGCTCAAACTACCACACAATTGCACCCATCTCACATGCTAGCAAAGTAATGCTCAAAATCCTCCAAGAGAGGCTTCAACAGTATGTGAATTGAGAACTTCCAGATGTTCAAGCTGAATTTAGAAAAGGCAGAAGAACCAGAGATCAAATTGCCAACATCCACTGGATCATCGAAAAAGCAAGAGAAATCAAAAAAAACACCTATTTCTGCTTTATTGACTACACCAAAGCCTTTGACTGTGTGGATCACAATAAACTGTGGAACATTCTCAAAGAGATGGGAATACCAGACTGCCTTACCTGCCTCCTGAGAAACCTGTATGCAGGTCAAGAAGCAAGGGTTAGAACCGGACATGGAACAATGGACTGGTTCCAAATTGGGAAAGGAGTACATCAAGGCTGTATATTGTCACCCTGCTTATTTAACATATATGCAGAGTACATCATGTGAAATGCCAGGCTGGATGAAGCACAAGTTTGAATCATTGTCAGGAGAAATATCAATAACCTCAGATACGCAGATGATACCACCCTTACGGCAGAAAGTGAAGAGGAACTAAACAGCCTCTTGATGAAAGTGAGAGAGCAGAGTGAAGAAGTTGGCTTAAAACTCAATATTCAGAAAACTAAGATCATGGCATACGGTCCATCACCTTATGGCAAACAGATGGGGAAACAATGGAAACAGTGACAGCAATTATTTTCTTGGGCTTCAAAATCACTGCAGATGGTGACTGCAGCCATGAACTTAAAAGATGCTTGCTCCTTTGAAGTAAAGCTATGACCAACCTAGACAGCATATTAAAAAGCAGAGACATTACTTTGCCAACAAAGGTCCGTCTAGTCAAAGCTATGGTTTTTTTTCAGTAGTCATGTATGGATGTGAAAGTTGGACCATAAAGAAAGCTGAGCACCAAAGAATTGATGCTTTTGAACTGTGGTGTTGGAGAAGACTCTTGAGAGTCCCTTGGACTGCAAGGAGATCCAACCAGTCCATTCTGAAGGAGATCAGTCCTGAATATTCACTGGAGGGACTGATACTGAAGCTGAAGCTCCAATACTTTGGCCACCTGATGCGAAGAGCTGACTCACTGGAAAAGACCCTAATGCTAGGAAGGATTGAAGGCAGGAGGAGAAGGGGATGACAGAGGATGAGATGGTTGGATGGCATCACTGACTCAATGAACATGTGTTTGAACAAGCACTGGGAGTTGGTGATGGACAGGGAGGCCTGACTTGCTGCAGTCCATGGGGTTGCAAAGAGTCGAACATGACTTAGGGACTGAACTGAACTGATGTAATTTTGTTTTATTGATGGGAATGTGGGTGGTTTTGGCTCAGACAATAAAGCTTCTGCCTGCAGTGAGGGAGACCCAGGTTCGATCCCTGGGTTGGGAAGATCCCCTGAAGAAGGAAATGGCAACCCACTCAGTACTCTTGCCTGGAAAATTCCATGGACTGAGAGGCTCCTCAGAGCCTGGTAGGCTACAGTCCATGGTGTCGCAAAGAGTTGGATACGACTGAGCGACTTCACTTCACTTTCCATTTTCACCAACACAGGTACCTTTGCTGCAATACCCCCTTGAGAACATGCACGGATAGTCTCTAAAGGAACCGCTGCAACTTTTGTACATGAACAGATCCTGCCACCATCCCCTCCCAGCATGGCCGAACCACTTCACACACTGAGGAGCGTGAGACTACCTAGTTTCCCGCCCCAGTGGTCACTACTAAACTCATACAGATTTGCCTGTTTGAAGGGTGGAAATGTTGTTGTTTAACTTGCATGTCCCTGATGACCACTTAGAGCATCTTTTCAGGTGTTTTTCTTTCCTCATCTGGGAGCTGCCTCTTCATATTTTTGCACATTTTAGATTTTGGGTTGTCTTTTTCTTTTGAGTTTGTAGGAGCAGAACATCTTTTCAAAGAGAAACTGCAAAAGCAAGTAGCAAAAGACAGTTTGTTTGACTGCAAAAAGCTATAAAGGCACCTGCTGGCGGAGAAATGGAGGGAACAAAAAGCCTGTGGTGTGTGCGTGCGTGCATGGGTTTTTTTCCATAGCGTGACTTTAACACCCACACATGTTTAGTAAACGGAGTGAAGCCCCCAAAGATTGCAACGGCAAAGATGAAAGACAGAAAAGTGAGGTAGTTCTGCCAGATGCTTAATAATAAGGGTGATTTCCAGCCAACAGCTGTGGGCTGGTTTCGCAGGCTGGCTTTCACGGGCTGCAGGGGCTTGGTCTGTGGCCCGAGGACCAACTCTTTCCTGCAGGAATCTTTCCTCTGGTGGGAGCTGGGGATCCGGGCTCCTGCTCATCCGTTGCCCACCTAAGGAAGTGACATCAGTCTGTGGCCCCTGTCTGGGGTTATCTGAGGGGCTCATCGACGCTGCTAGTGGTGACAGAGGCAGAGGAGCAACCAGGTGGCAGCAAGGGGTTGGCAGACCCAGGCTCACCGACTTGCTCTCAACCGCAGGGGAACTTATCTCCACAGGGCATCTTCCTGGGTGAAAGCTGAAGCCTGGGGGCTTGAGAGAATGGGCACTTGTGGGGCACAGAGGGGCCGAGGAGGAAGGGGGTAGGGGACCCAGCTTCTCTGCAGCTGGTTCTGCTGTGTCTGTGGATGAGGTCGTGGATAAACCGCCATAGTTTACCCATAAGGATAAACCCCAAAGATGGGGTGTGGTGTGGGCTGAAGAGCTGGGTCTGTGTGACATCATCCCTCGAGCCCTCTGTCGTCAAATCTTGTTTAAAAAGATTGGAGAGGAAAGGCTCCGGCCATTTTTCTTTCGGAAGACAGGTCTGGAGTGGGCTGTGTTTCCAGCCTTTGCGAACGTGGCTAATAAGGCAAGGCTGTCGCTGAGGAGGTTTGAATTGCTTTCTTTTCTTTTTTATAGAGTCTTGCTCATAATAATTCTCTGTTTCTCCTCCCAAAGCTCCTGTAGTAGATATTTTACCAAGTCCCCCTAACTCTGGAATACTTCCCCAAACCCACTCACTTTACTCCATCCCCAAATTCAAACAGAAACAAACCCTTCCTGCCTCTGGGCATTCCTGAAGCCATTCATGACTCCTAATATCATGCCTTCTCTCCCAAGATCTCCTCCACTCAGGCTTTCATGTAACCCCCTGAAGGACTATCCGTTGCTTAACACTCAAAGGGTAACAGGACCTTGTGAAGACAGGTAGCTTCTCTCCCCCCGCTTGCAGAAGTGTCTTTCTCCATTTCCCTTTATCTCCGTTATTCCTCCATTGCATGAGTGCACACATACACACACACACGCACACACATATTTAGCTCATGACATTTTCTTATTCTGTCTTAGATTATTTGTAATTTGTTTTATCTTATGCCGCAGACAGTGAAGTCATCCATTCATGGATTCTATGAGTATCTGTAAGGGGTCACCACATGCCAGAGACTGCTCTACCCTTGTGTTTCTTATTATTCGCTCCTGTCTTCCTTCTTCATTCATAATCCTTCTGCCTCCCTCTTGCTCCTACATCCTCGTTTTCAGGGACATTTTTCTCTAAGGAACCAAAACTACCTCCTGAAATTATCAGCCACTGAAAAGCCCTCAGGCTTTCTGCAGCCCTCTGTGGGTGGAGGGAGGTGAACGGCTGAGCAGTCTTATGCTATGCTTAAGCCACGTTGCTCTCCCATGTCTGCTGGTAGGTCCTTTATTTACTGCATGTCTGCCTGACAGGTCTGTCTGCAGGACACAGACATTTTGCTTTGGGGACTGTATATTTTATAACTGCACCTTAGCGGAAGCCTCTTGCCATCTCAGGCAACGGCTCTTCCTTTCCATACGTCAGCCTACATGTCACCTCCTCAGAGAAGACTTCCCTGTTTGCCCATCGGAAGTAGCCCCATCCTCTCCCTTTTCACGACCCAGCCACCCTCGATGACAATCACCTTGTGTGGGAGATGAATGTCATTGATGTTCCCAGTTAATGGTCTCCCTCCTTCCACATCCTTTAAGATGGAGTTTGCAGCTGTTTCCACCAAGAGGTAGAGTCTGTTTGCATCCCCCCAACCCCCTGAATCTACGCTGACCATGTGCCTTGCTTTGACTAACAGAACGTGACAGAAGTGATGGTGTGTTAGCTCGGAGCCCAGATCTTCAGAAGCCTTGTGTCCTTCTGCTCCCAAGTGTTCTCTCTCGCCTTCTCTCCCTCCTGCTGTTCTCCCCTCCCTGCCTCTCTCTCTCTTAGAACCTAACCATCAGCATGTGCACAAACCCAGGCGACTCAGGGGGAGGATGGGAGACCACTCAGATGAGAGCTATGTTCATCCTAGCCAGCCAGCCCCTCATCAACTTGTTAGCTGATCAGACACATGAGTAGACCCAGCTCAAGTTATCTGAGGTTGCCAGGGATGAGAAGAACTGGCCAGCAGAGCCCAGCTTACATTGCAACTTACGGAATCATGAATTAAGTGACAACCAATGCTTTAAGCCACTAAATTATGCAGTGGTTCCTTAGGCACTTCTTGCTTATTTCCTTTAGAGCCCTTCTTGGGAAACTCGGTTAGCTCCTCAAAGACTCAGCTTCGTTATATTTCAAAAGGACACCACACCTTATCTTGTAGCCTTCTATGTGATTTAGATAAGATGATGTTGTAAAGCTCTTGGCACAACTAGGAGCTCAGGACATTTATTTATGTCCTTTTTCTCTGGAGAAGAGTGGAGAGTCTCAGTCAAGAGAATGTCTGAGCCATTCTCCTCCAAGAAAGCCCTCAGAGGCCTTGGAACCATTAAGAAGAAATGTTATTAGGAAGGGGACCCAGGGTGAGATAGTGAAGCAAGCCTGTTAAGTGGGTTGAATTTGGTCGATAAGTCCTGCATTGTCATTTAACAGATTTCTCTGCAGTGTTTAGAAGAGAAATTGTTTATCACAAGAAGGGCCAGTACTTTTGCTTTGGTGCCTCCCAAATGCCAAGCTCTCGGATAGCGACATTCATAGCAACCTTATGGAACAGATATTAACGTACTGTCTTACAAAAGAGGAAACTGAGGCTTTGAGACAAAGGCCACCCTGTAAGTAAGTGTAGAACTGGACAGACCTCAGTCATGGCCGTGACACGAAGTACCTTCACTAGAAAGTACTGCTCACTGGGCACATGCGGAGTGCTAGGCCCTTCTCGGCTCCTTTTATATACTAGCTTTTTTTTATCCTCACAGCAGTTGGGGGGGCTACGGGTGGAGGGGGGTACCGTCACCACATTTCAGAAATAAGTCTCTTGCCCCAGGTCACACAGGCATGGCGGTCATCCCAACCTTGTTCTAGTGGGAGACAGTTTTCACCCTCTTCCATGACCATTCCCAGGGATGGAGGAAGGTCAAGATATTAAGTCAACAGTGAGTTTAAAACAAAAAGAGAAGTGAGCTAAATCTTTGAGGCCAACAGAAAGGAAGGGCAGGTCGTCACAGAGCAACTTGAAGGACAGCGGAGTGGGAGGTGGCTTACCTCCAGCCTCTTGGCAGAGCCCCACGCATGCAGGATGGTGGGAGCCCAGAGAGCAGCTGTCTCCCTCTGGAGTCATCTCGAATGTGGGGGGAAAGGCCTCATCAACACAAGGGTGAGGGGAAGGAATGTGAGCCCCAGGTCCCACAGCGTAGGTACTGAAACACAGATTCCAAGTTGAAAAGATCGCAAGCAGATGTCTTTCCTGCAAATGCCTCAGAACCTTGGATGTGCTGTTTGCCTGTTTTGCAAATTTGCGTTGTGCTGAATACTCACTCACATCTCTAGGCCACAAGACTCAAGTTTGGGAAAGCTGCTACACATTGTTTTGGGGACATATTTTTTCAAATGTGGCTGATTTTGAAAAGCGGGTTGTTCTCAGAAGGAAACCTGTGGCCAATCTGAAGCCTGGGATGGGGTCTTAATCCATGTTTCTCTCTGCCCAGCAGGTAGGAACTCGGTAAGTGTCTGTGTGGTCCACACGTGAGAGACTCTACAGAGAGAGCATCAGACTGGAGGCCTCAGGTCAGCAGCCCCCACGGAGAAGTGCTTCTCCAGGCCTCTGTGACAGAGACTCGATCTTTGATGTGGTTGCTCTGATGTGGCCATTTTGAAACTGGGGACATTTTGACACAGCTATTTTAAAGCTGTGGAAAATTTCTGACTTTTTAAAAACACCACCTTCAAGCTTCTGAAAAAATTAGCAGGTACCAACGCAGTGTGGGCTCGGGGACACGGTGAGGATCAACATCATAGAGAAAACTGAGAGGGGGACGAGGCTGGGGAGGAGGGGCCTATTTTTTGTTTACATTTCATATAGGAAAAGAGTTGAAAGTTTAACGGACTGATTTTTAGGGTTGCAAAAAGCCTCCAAGTTAAAAAGAAGCCTTTGAGTAATCAAGATAGTGTGGTATTGGGGAAAGAAGAGACAGATAGATCAATGGGACAGAAAGGAGAACTCAGAACAGAGACCCCCATGAATATCGCCAACAGGTCTTGGACAAAGCAGCAAAGGAAACACAACGGAAAAAGACAAAGATAGTCTTTGCAACAAATGGCGCAGGAACAACAGGACGTAAATGTGCCCAAAATGAATCCAGACACAGGCCTCACGCCCTTCACAAAATTCAGCTCAAAATGGATCTTTGATCTAAATGTAAAACACGAAACTCCCGGGAGGCAACACCAGGAGAAAACCCAGATGGCCTTGGGCAGGTGATACACGTTTTAGATATAACAGCACAGAGGCAGCCGTGAAAGAAAGAACTGAAAAGCCAGACTGCACTAAAAACTGCTCTGCAAAGAAGACGTCAAGAGACTGAGAGGACAAGTCATAGGCTGGGAGAACGTATTTGCAGGAGACATGCCTGGTAAACGACTGTTATCCAAAATATACAAAGGACGCTTAAAACTCACCAATGAAAAACAACCTGATTTTTAAAAAATGGGCCAAAGGCCTTAACAGACACCTCACCAAAAAGATACAGAGATGGCAAACAATCATATGAAAAGATATAAACAATCTTATGAAAAGCTCTTTATCGTATGTCATCAAGGAAATGCAAATTCAAAAAACCAGTAAGATACCACCATAGAGCTATGCTGCTGCTGCTAAGTCGCTTCAGTCGTGTCTGACTCTGTACGACTCTAGAGACGGTAGCCCACCAGGCTCCTCTGTCCCTGGGATTCTCCAGGCAAGAATACTGGAGTGGGCTGCCATCTCCTTCTCCACCATTGAGCTATGCGAGTGGCCAAAATCTTCAAATGCTGGCAATGACGTGAAGCTTTAGAAATTCTTATCCACTGCTGGTGGAAATGCAAAATACAGACACCTTGGAAGGTTCTTACAAAACCACACATAGTCTTACCATACGATCCAGTAATCAAACTCCTTGGTATTTACCCAAAAGAGCTCAAAATTTGTGTCCACACAAAAACCTCACATGAATGCTTGTAACTGCCCAAACCTGAAAGCAACCAAGTGGCCTTCAGTAGGTGAATGACAAGGAATATTGCGAGAAAGAGGTTATCAAGCCATGAGAAGACATGGAGGAAACTTAGATGAATATCACAAAATGAAAGAAGCCAGTCTAAAAAGGCTATATGCTGGATGAGTCCAACCAAACGACATTCTGGAAAGGCAAAACTATGGAGATAATGAAGAGATCACTGGTTGCCAGAGGTCAGAGGGGAGAGAAAGATGAACAGGTGGAGCAGAGAGGATTTTTAAGGCAGAGAAACTATTCTGAATGATTCTATAATGGTGGACATACGTCACTACACATCTGTCAAAATCCAGAGAACGCACACCACCACGAGTTACCCTTCATGGACTTTGGGTGATGATGATATGTTGATGTAGGTTCATCGGTTGTTATAAATACACCACTGTGGGGCAGGATATGGGTGGGGAAGCAACAGGGGATATGCGGGAACCCGCTGTACCTTCTGCTCAACTTTGCAGTGAACCTACAAATGCAAAAAAAGTGTGTCTGCTTGTCTTTTACAAAGCTTGTCAGCAATCTTGCTGCCTAACTGTCCTCATCACCGCAAAGGTTCCCTGACAGTCAGCAGGGTGCCCTCCCTCCCTCTGGGCTGTCGAGCCCTAAGTGCCCAGAAGCCTCCCTGGAGGCAGGAGTGGGCAGAGAGGCAGAGACAGGCAGAGCTGAGGGTTCTGGAGCCAGCAGTGGCCCAGTCAAGGCGAGGTAGAATCCGTGAGCTGGTCTGGCCAACTGGAGCTCACGCTGAGCAAGCCTGCAGAGAAACCACGAGGCTTTGCTGGTTTTTCCCTGAAGTTTCCCACGCAGCAGTCAGTGATCTCTTAGGAATGGGAACTGGATTGGGTCATTGCCTCCAGAGACCCCTTCAGTGGCTTCCATCACACTGGGCATCAGGTCAACACCACGGACCTGGGCCTCAAGAGCCCACCCCACCAGGCGTCTCCTGGTTCCCCAGCCGCCTCACCCCTCTCTGTCCCCTAGCATGTTCTTCTCATCCTTGGACATGCCCAACTTCCTACCACCTGTTCCCTGGGCTGGGAATGGTTACCCCAATCTTCAGCTCATGGGAATTTATGATCCAGGTCCTAAATGTCACCTCTTTAGTAAACCCCTCCTAACCACCCGGTGTGAGACGCCCCCTCACTCACTCCACCATCTCTCTGCTTTAATCCTCTGTCATTTAACTTGGTATTTTTGGTCTTGTGTACTGCCCTATCCCTAGCTTTTAGTTGAGCGCTGGCACAGAGCAGGAACTTGGCAAACAGATGTTGAATGAAGGACTCAAATGAGACCGGCCAGTGAGAAAAGGCATGTCCAGGCAGAAGGACTGATGTTTTATCATAAACAGATGGTGCGAATAAAGTCACAAATCCTGCAACTGGTCTCACGGCTCACACGTGGCGAGCACAAAACCTCAGGAGGTGTGCATGACGTTTATTTTCCCTTATAAATTGTGCATATTCTGCAAGAACCTGGCGGCCACACAATGAACTCTTGACCTCCTCCAGGTTCCAGAGACCTTCATTTCAACACCTTAACCATATCACATCCAATGCTAAACGTACCACCGCCTTATGAAACCAACACCATCCCTGATATCTCATTTTCATTACGGGCACCCAAGTCTCCCCAGAGCCTCTGAATGATTCTGCTCCCCCGTTCTGCAACCTCCCGCCACTTGCCAGCTCCCTGGTCTCCTGGCACGTCTCTCTCATCCCTTTCATTCCTACTGCTGGGCACGGTGTCGACCACTCTTTCCCCCACCGTCTGCCTCTGACAATTGTCTCCTGGGTCACTTCCCAACCTTCAGTGGCTATTCATGAGAACTGATATTAGCAAAAATGGCTACTTCTTTCCTCCTTCCCCTCCTCTCACGGTTTTAAGTGCTAACCATAAAACACGAAGAATTTAAAGAATCTAACGCAACACTGGAAAGCAACTATACTCCAAAAAAAATTAATTGAAAAACAAAAAAGAAAAAACAATCTGTAGTTATCCTGGAAAGTCTGCACCGACTTTAAGCCTCCTTGGGAGGGAGGGGCCCTCCTTCAAGCCCCTCTGCCCTCAGGAAGAGAAGAGTGGTCCCCTGCCACACCCTGTAGGGTCAGTCTTCCTACAATACAGGTATCAGCTGCTGAAATGTGGGTCAGTCTAGACCTGCACTGTGCACCATGGTGGCCACTGGCTGTATGTAATCTTGCTTTTCTTCCTGAATCTTCGATACATATTAGGAAAGACAATCCAAAAGCACAGTGGGGTCTTTGGAAGAGGACGATGATAGATTTCCACTCTTCCTTGATTTAGCCATTATCCTCCCCTGGGAAGTTCAGAGTGTCTTGAAGGGGTTATCTGAATTCAAACCAATTGCAATTAAATAAAATTTAGAGAAATCCATTTCTGAGTCGCACTAAGCACAGCTTGCGTGCTCACTGCTACACGTGATGGCAGCTGGGCCATGAACAGCGCCGACACAGGATGTTGTCCCCACCACCTTGTAGAAAGCGCTAATGCACGGCCCTGCTCCAGACCCCAGCACTTGGATGAGGCTTCTTTTCTCATTAATGTAGCCAAGAGATGATTACTAAACTCTTAGAACGTGCTGCTGAACTGCAACTATGCCAAGACCTCATGGTCCTGTGCTCACAGAGTTAGTGGGGAAAGAAAATCCTTATGAACTTTATTCCTTGGAAGTTTATCCCTGGAACTCCTTGTACCCACACTAGTCAGACCCTCACCACCAAACGATTGCTAACCCCTTCAAGACACTTTGGACTTCCCAAGGGATGATAAGGCTTTAATCAAGGAGGAGTGGAAATCTACCATTGCCTTCTTCCAAAGACCCCCCTATGCTTTTGGAAGATGACTTTCCCAATACATAACGAAGATTCAGGAAGAAGAGCAGGATTACAAACCTAGCCTTAGATCTGGAGACCTTGGAAAGCAGAGGACTGAAGCAAAACTCATTTATTCTCTGCCAGAGACTGTGCTAGACACTCGGAATGTGGGGACAAACAGGGCGAACCCAGACGTGGCTCTCCCACTGGCCCTTGCGACAAAGTCACCGTGGGCCTTTCCTCTGAGGTAGACTTGCGACGCTATGGGGGACAGATTTCATTTCACAATTAGTCCCTCGTTGACCTTCAACTCCAGTGCAGCCCCAAGCCCTGGGACCCAGAGGGCCTGCACCCACCCCCTGCCCTCTAGAACTCATCTAGGTGAGAATGCAGAGAGAAAAATCCCCATTGCAAAAGGGAGCCAGCAATGGCCCATGATCACCCAGCTCCGAATTCTACCTGCAGAGAGAGAAACACAGCAAAGAAAACAAAAGAATGGGGAGTCCCCTCTGAGGAATGAAACCAAACTGAGTGACAGACAAAGGAACCCCACTTGTCCCAGGCTCACTGGAGACACCAGAAGTTCTCCCTACTGCCTCCCTGCATCTTCCTGCCTCCCCAGCCTTGCCATCCCAGCCTCCTCTGCAACCCAGGGAAAACCTGGGAATTCCAAAGTGGCTCATCTAGAACTTCTGGACCGACTTCCAGAACACGTGGACCGCAGGGGCGGGGGCAGGGGCAGGGCCACACAGAAGAGAGAATTCTTCCCACAGCAGCACACTGACCCCTTCTCTTCTTCCCTGACCACCGCCCCCAACGCGCCTCTTCCCACCAGACTCACCAGCCACGTGGTGGGCAAGCAGCCCGAGTCAAGAGGAGGTAGAACGCACAGCCGTCTTCCTTGCCCAGGGCGTTTGCCCTTGTAGTGCACGCTCAGCCTCCTGGAAGCTTTCCCGGGTCCCAAGCAAACATAAGGGAGGAGCAACATCACCACTCCCTCCGCCAAGACCCCCAGAAATCAGTTCAGGGGGCATTTGTGTCCCCCTGTGGCCTCTTCCTTCTCTGTCATCATTTGCCAACTCCAAGGGAGAAGTGAAAGGCCATGGCGTTCAGCCGATTCTCAGTCAGGCCCCGTTATAGACACCATGCTCAATGAATGTGGACGACGTTAGGGAATTCACAGCTCCCTCAAGGCTGCTGAATCAGCCACTGCTTTCATTCTTACTGCTCACTGCGCTGCACGTTTCGTCTGGGCTACTTGCTGGCCTTTCCATTCAGATAAGAAACCCAGCTGCGTCTTCTGCATGGCTTTGTTCTATAGTAACTGGTGGTGGCTGTGATGGATGGGTCCTGTGCCTGGAAGAATACCGCCAAGGCCACAGGCCGATATATGATATACTGACAAGGCGAACTCAGTCTCACTGCAGTGCTGCGGGGACAAATCAAAAAACAACAGTCTTTGCCATAATGTCAACAAAGAATCAACTTGAGTCTTTTCTCTGTTCTGGGCATCAGAGGCTGTTGACTGTAGCTTCTCTTTGACAATTATTCCCCAAATGCCCCTCAAATGCCAGGCATGGTGCCTGGCCCTGGGACCCAGAGAGGTGCAACTGTATCGTGATCGAAGGCTCCATCGAAGCTGCTGTGGCTGGTGAAGGCTTGCACGTGTGACTTCGTCAAAAATATAACATCTGTTTAGGCGTTTTTCAAAATGTCACCTGCACATCCATGATCAGTAAGATGAAATGCATCATTGATGCTGATATATCTCATGGATAGTGGTCACGTCAGAATAAAATCTTACTGTATTTGACCTCAGTTTCAAGGAGTTCCTGGCTCTCCAACACTCCCTGTGTTCCCAGATGTGTCTGTCCCATGCGTGACCTTCGAAGGTGGCACTGCCACGCGACGGAACTTTCAGAGATGCCGGGCCTGCTCCTCACCTATGCCGTGTTCCACGGTAGCCACGGGCACACATGGCTGTCAAGCACCCGAACTGTGGCTACTGTGACTCAGGAACTAGTCACATTGTAATGGATTTGAATTTAAACAGGCAGACGTGACGAGTAGCCATGGTATTAGCACAGCTGTACGGGTTCAGGTGGATCTAAGGCGGGCACACCAGACCACCTGACCTGCCTCTTGAGAGACCTGCATGCAGGCCAGGAAGCAACGGTCAGAGCTGGACATGGACCAACAGACTGCTTCCAAATAGGAAAAGGAGCACGTCAAGGCTGTATATTGTCACCCTGCTTATTTAACTTCTATGCAGAGTACATCATGAGAAACACTGGGCTGGAAGAAGCACAAGCTGGAATCAAGATTGCCAGGAGAAATATCAATAACCTCAGATATGCAGATGACACCACCCTTATGGCAGAAAGTGAAGAGGAACTAAAAAGCCTCTTGATGAAAGTGAAAGAGGAGAGTGAAAAAGTTGGCTTAAAGCTCAACATTCAGAAAACGAAGATCATGGCATCCGGTCCCATCACTTCATGGGAAATAGATGGGGAAACAGTGGAGACAGTGTCAGACTTTATTTTTGGGGGCTCCAAAATCACTGCAGATGGCGATTGCAGCCATGAAATTAAAAGACGCTTACTCCTTGGAAGAAAAGTTATGACCAACCTAGATAGCATATTCAAAAGCAGAGACATTACTTTGCCAACAAAGGTCCATCTAGTCAAGGCTATGGTTTTTCCAGTGGTCATGTATGGGTGTGAGAGTTGGCCTGTGAAGAAAGCTGAGTGCCGAAGAATTGATGCTTTTGAACTGTGGTGTTGGAGAAGACTCTTGAGAGTCCGTTGGACTGCAAGGAGATCCAACCAGTCCATTCTGAAGGAGATCAGCCCTGGGATTTCTTTGGAGGGAATGATGCTGAAGCTGAAACTCCAGTACTTTGGCCACCTCATGCGAAGAGTTGACTCATTGGAAGAGACTCTGATGCTGGGGAGGGATTGGGGGCAGGAGGAGAAGGGGACGACAGAGGATGAGATGGCTGGATGGCATCGCTGACTCGATGGACGCGAGTCTGAGTGAACTCTGGGAGTTGGTGATGGACAGGGAGGCCTGGTGTGCTGTGATTCATGGGGTTGCAAAGAGTCGGACACGACCGAGCAACTGAACTGAACTGAAGGTCTAACGGGTCACACTGTGATGCCCAGAGCAGGGGCTAGGGGTGATAACCACCCCCTCACAGGCCTGTCCAGACAATGAGACCTTATAAAGATACACTTGGGCCAGCCTGATCTCTCTCGATGGGACTCTCCACCTCCCCATTCCCTGAAAGGAGCCGTGCTGTCTAGGAAAAGAAGTGGCTGTCAGACGATCGGCTTGTCTGAGCAACTTCAGAGAAGACAGTTTTCCCTTAGCCCAGCACTTCTTGGCTTTTCAGTTCTGGTTGCACATCACCGACTCTGCTGATTGCTGGAAGCTGCAGCTGGTGACTCCCTCTCCCCACCCTCCTGGCCACCCCACCAGTGACAACTCAGGCAGGGGTGGCCTGGCTTCCTTTCGGGTGTTTTCTATGGGTAGCAGCCTGCTCAGAGCTCACAGAAGGCTTGCCCGTCGTCCCAGGCAGAGAGCAAGCCAGGCCCTTCCCCAGAGCTGGCGGGGCCGCCTCCTCCTGGAGCCTCACTCGCTGCCCTCCCCCGTGAGTACCACCTTCTTCCTCCTCCCCATCCCAGGGGCACTGGGTCCTCAGCTGTGTGCTGCCACGATGGCTTCTAAAACCCACTCGCTTGCTCAGTGGCCTTGAGCACTGGGTACTTGGCTAGAAGCTGCCAGGGAGGCGGAGGTGAGTCAGGTGGGTGCCTTGCTCAGGCTTCCAGGGTGAGTAATAAGACTACCTCCCACCCACACGTGTGAGGCTCGGGTTCAAGACAGTCTGTTCGGTCATCTGTTCCTTGAAGGAGGGAGAAACAAGAGTGGGGGACGGGTGACAAGAAGGTGGGCCGGGGCTGGGAAAGTGAAGCCCCGATGAGGTCCCTGGGTCTGAGGGGCTGTCCCAGGGAAAGTGTGTTTTTGGCAGCATTCTCTGTAGCAGCGAAAAACTGGAAACAAGTGAACTCTGCACCAAGAGGTGACTGGTTAAATGAATCATATAGAATTCAGAGAGTGGGACACTTGGCAGCCACTCAATCTGGTGACATAACTTCACACTGAACTGGCATTAAAAGTGGTCTGTGAGAGACTGTTAACTAGACAGCAAGACAGAAAACGCTTTGGGTAGTCTGATTTCCTTTCCTTTACGGGCTCTATGTGTATGTATGTATGTGGGATTGTGTTGGAATGTCTAAAAGACCGCATCTCAGAAGACTAACACTGGCCATCCTAGGAAAGGGGTGTTTGGGGAGATTTTATTTTCTTCATTATATATGCTTGCTTTGGGGGATTATTTTTTCTTCATTGGGAATACAGTTCTTTACAATCAGATAAAAGTAAAGCTGCTCTATTGTAAGTGACTCCTCACTGACCACTGCTTTGTCCTGTCAACATACTTGTCCAGCTCTTAGCTGGCTGTGGCCCCTTGGACCCTCTGTGGGAGGGCAGCTGCTGGGTGTGGAGCTGGGATGTGGTACAGCCACCAGTGGGCAAGGCCTGTTCCTCCCCCGCCTCATCACACAAACCCAAGTTCACCTGCTATTTCAGCATCTGGCGTCTGACAGTCTCTTTTTCCCAATATCTGTCCATCTGCTCTGAAGCCCCCTCACATGCTCCTCACTCACAGCCCCCGAGCCCAGCACAGTGCCTGCCCAGCGAGGGGCGGGCACTTCACCCAGGCTTAGGCAGCAGACAGCCAGAGGGACAGCTCAGAGTCCCTGCTGTCGTGCAACGTGAAAAAGCAGAGCTTCCAAACAAAAACAAAACGCAAGAGGTGATTCAACTTCCGTGTGGCAAGTTGGACAAAGATCAAAGTCAGGACCTGCCTTCCTGACTCACTTTAGTATCAGTATCCAGTTTTTTGGGGCTACTATGAGTAACGCCATGTGGATTTTCACGCTGGTTACCTTGAAAGACAGCAGAGAATAGAAAAACGATAGCTATTAGTAGATCCCAGGCTAAGTTTTCTAGTGGGCACTTTCCACTCTTAGAGACGCGCAGCTCCCCACTTCTCAGGACCCGGCACATACTTGCTGCTTTCTGGCACTCACACCTTTGTGGATGTCTTTTACATTTCCCTGACCTGGAGTCATCTTTTCTCCCTTCACTGAATGCCCTCATGCTCTTCAGCCTACATGTGTGCGCTCTGAGTTGTTTCTGTTGTGTCTGACTCTTTGCGACCCCACGGACTGTAGCCCACCAGGTTCCTCTGTCCACAGGATTCTCCAGGCAAGAATCCTGGAGAGGGCTGCCATGCCCTCCTCCAGGGGTCTTCCCGAGCCAGGGATCGAACCTAGTTCTCCTGTGTCTTCTGCATTGACAGGCAGGTTCTCTACCACTAGCCCCACCTGGGAAGCCCTCTTCAGCCTACAAGAGCCAGCAAAATTGTTGCCTTCTCAATGAAGCCCTCCTGAATTTTCCCCGGAGTTGGGGACTCGGCTTCCTTCTCCCAATTCCAAAATCATCTCATAGCATTTCCCATTATTGGTATTTGCAGCCATGATGTATCCGCTGTACTTGAATGCGAGCTTCTTGAAGACATGGATCATGTCTTGCACAGTATTTAAGCCAAGAAAGTGTATCTGGTGTCCAGGCGCATTGTTTAAGTGAGCTGTGGGGTGAAGCCTGCTTCCTCATCATTGCAGAGTTCTCTGCATCCCGCTCAGAGTCTTAACGCACAGCACTGCACTTGACCCTGGAAACAAGCCTTTAGAGCAGCTCGGGTGATCAAGTCCATTTTACAGACAAGGACACCAAGGCTAGGGGAGGGCAGGTCACTCCTTGCTAAGGTCCCACAGGCAGCAAAAGATGGGCCAAGGAGCAGATGGGGGCTGGCGTGCTCCCCCACCTCCCTCCCCCGGGAGACAATAGACAAGCAGGCTTTGTGGACGGGGTGGCTCACGCACCCCAGCGAGGCCTCGTGGAGCAGCGGTGGGGATACCTGGGGGGGCACCGAGCCCAGCCCTCATGTTCTCCCAACAGACGGCAGAGAGGTCTCTTGCTTTCAGTGTGTTTGTCACTTGTGGGTTTTCCCCTTCTGTTTTTCTCTCCTTCTCAGGGGTCAGAAGAAAATGAAAGCACGCTCTAACACTTGTGCGGTTTGTGGAATAAGACAGAGGCAAACAATATGATAAAGGGCAGGAGGAGCAGATGCAGAGACTCGAGGGGTTCTCTAGGTGGTGGGTCTAGGGAGGAATGTTTTTCATTTTCAGTTTCACCCCTGGGCTCTCTCCAAATCGTCTATGAGCCCAAAGCACCTATATAACGGAAGGAAGATAAACCTTTACAGAGAGCCAGTGTAGCATTCCAAAGTCGCCAATAGTAGCCACAGTGAATTTACTTGCTAGATTTCTTCTTCCAGGGTTAGGAGGGGACGAGTTCCTCCTATGGACAACTTTTGCAAACAGGTGTACAGGACGGAAGAGTGCTGGGGCTTATTTTTTTCTTTTTTAAGCTGACAAGTTATTTTTAAGATAGCCCTTAAAATAAAATGTTGTACACAAAGTAGAATATGTAAATAGGTTACAAAACCTCAAGGAAAAAAATGAAAGTCACACTTCCCACTGGTCATCCTTGTTTAACCTCCTTCCAGAAAACACTTCAGTACTGACAGCTATCAAGTGTATAACCTTTTATATATCTTTTAAAAGATCATGCATCATAATCTACATTTCGCATGTGTATACCTAAAAATCTTGGTGACCTCCTTGTATCAGTGTGAGGTCTGATTTATTCTATTTATTGGCTGCAATTTACTGAATGAGTGTATCAGAATATCACCTACTGCTGGATACATAGGTTGCTTTTAGCTTTTCTGATTCTGGGGGCGGCGGGGGAACAACATACAGGATCTTGTGTGTTACTCGCTCAGTGGTGTCTGATTCTTTGCGATCCCATGAACTATAGCTGACCAGGCTCCTCTGTACGTGGGATTCTCCAGGCAAGAATACTGGAGTGGGTAGCCATGCCCTTCTCTGGGGAATCTTCCTGACCCAGAAATCGAACCTGGGTCTTCTGCACTGCAGGTGAACTCTTCACCATCAGGGCCATTCATGCACCTTTATGTTCTTTTGTGTGAGTACTAGGAGGGCGGGCATGTTCCCAGCAGATGAACAGCTGAGTCAGAGCTGCTGTGCTCTGTATGTTTTGACAGATACGGTTTAATCCTCCGAAAAGGTCACACAAATTTACACTCCCCACTGCTGTGTGGAGGCCTTTCCCTCAAACTCTCACCAGCATCATTACCATCAGTCCTTATTTTCAACCTATAACTAGCTATAACCAAATCCATTCTTTATTCTTCGTGTGGCCTCCTCCTTCGGGAATTTGTTTTCTCAGATATTATCTGGTTAATATTTAGTCTTTTTATGCAAGTTAAAAGGAGGTGACATGGGATGGAAAAGAGTCTGGGGCTACATAGATACTAGAAATATATGAAGTGTTTTCTAACAAATGTCTTAAAAACTATTTCGCTATTTCCCAAGATGTATTAAAATTACATTAGATGAGTTGAGATTTTCCCATCTTAACTAGGCAACTTTTTACAAAGATTTGTTTCAGAGCATAAGAGAAAAAAAATCATAAAGTCCATGGGGCAATATGTAATTTGGGGGGAGATCCTTTGAGACTAAGTAAATTTCTTATCAAATGTTCACCTGCTAATTTCATCATCCATTGGTGATTTTTCTAATTACAGTAATCCTCTGTACTTATTAGTTGGCACCATACGGAGAGCTTAGTTTTCTCATTTATTTTTCTCAGTATGGATCCACGGATCCTTATTTAATTGAATGTGCTATAATAACTGCCATCATTATTTAATTTGATGCTCAAACTGCCTCAGATTTGGCTAGTGGAACCCTATCAAGTTGGTGCCTCTGTCCTTTGACAAGTCCTCAATGCCTTTAAACACTTGCTTTCTGGGTTAAAAATCAGTCCCAAGTTCATCTTACAGTCTCCCTGCCCTAACTCTGGAATCAGGCATTTCTCCATGGGGTCCTGGTTCCTTGTCAGGAAGAAAGGTATTTAGAAACCAAGATCTGGGCACCTGCTGGCCATTATACTGTGTGTCCTTGCTTTTACGTCGTCTCAGCAGAGAGACTCAGGAAATAAGCTAAAATACATAACACCTGTGGCTCAGCGGGTAAAGAATCCACCTGCAAGGCAGGAGATGCAGGAGACGTGGGTTCGATTCCTGGGTCAGGAAGATCCCTGGAGGAGGAGGAAACGGCAACCCACTCTCATATTCATCTTGCCTGCAGAATCCCATAGACAGAGGAGCTTGGCGGGCTACAGTCCACGGGGTCGCAAAACAGAGTCAGCCACGACTGAAGTGACTGAACAAAACACATCCATGCAAACTTATCTGTATCTATTTATCAATCGATTGACTGATCTATCAAACATCATCTGCTTAATCTCTTCTAACCCTAAAAGCCATGGGTTCATATTGAGCCCTCAGTTCCCACCAAACAGCCCAAGGCACTTCAGGCACTTTGGAGGAGCTACTGGCAGGAAGGCTACAAGGAGGAAGTCCTGGGTGTCTTTCCCCCGCCTGCTAACGGCCCGATATGACTCTGAAGAGGGACAGAAAGAAGAAAGGTTTCATCAGATCTTGCTGTTTTTCCTTTCTTTACTTTGACCACTTTACTGAGATCCAGCTACCAGCACTGCAAATGTCTGAAGTACAGAACCCAAGTTCTGACATTTGTGTACCCCCGTGAGATCACCACACTATCAATTCAGTGAGCACACTGCTCACCCCGGAGGCTTCTTGGCCTGCTCTTGTCCCTTCCTGTCCTCTTGCCCTGCCCTGCCCTGCCCTTCTCTGTCTCTCCAGGAAATCACTGATCTGCTTTCTGTGACTATTGATTAGCTCCCATTTCCTAGAATTTTATACAAGTGGAATCACACAGTATGTACTTTTTTCCGGGTCATTTTGAAATTTATCCATGTTGCTGTGTGTATCAGCAGCTGTTCCGAATTCACTGTATGGATACTCCACGGTGACTTATTCACTCTACTTGAAGGACAGTTGGGCTGTTCCCAGTAGTTGGCTATTACAAACAAAGCTGCCAGAACATTCCTACGTCAGTCTCTGTATGGATATGAGCTTGCACTTTGCTTAGGCAGATACCACATGGCGTGTGTTTAATGGGTCTCCGTAGTGGCTAGCCCACATAGTATGCTTCTTTTTCTTTCTTTTAATTGGAGTATAGTTGCTTTACAGCACTGTGTTTGTTCCTGCTGTAGAGCAAAGTGGATCAGTTAATACATACACATCCACTCTGTTTTCAGCTTGCCTTCCCACCTAGGTGACCAAAAGAGCATGGAGGAGAGTTCCCTGTGCCATACAGCAGTTCTCGCCAGTTCTTGTCTATTTGATACACAGTCCTGTATATATGTCAATCTCAATCTCCCCGTTCACATGCTATGTTTCTAAAACAACTACACTCTTAGAAAAGCATGGAGAGTCACGAGGCTGTGTTGTGAAAACAAGAATAAAAAAGCCCAACAGGTTACGGTTGGATGTATGAGGGAGAAATTTCCTTCCAGAAGCTTGGGGTGTGGGCCTGAACATGCTTCTTGGAAACACACTCACTGAAGGTGTATAAAAAAAGAAATGCCCCACTAGGGCACAGACCCCTTCCTTGAAAGGAACCAAGCTGTTGTTTGCTTGGCCACAGAGGGGTGGGTTTTGCAGAGATTCAAAACACAAGAAAACAACAGCAGAGATTTACCTCAGTTAGTTTGGAGGCCCTCTGCATGAGACAACTGTGTTTTCTTTGGTAAAGAAATGCAGGACTTCCTTTTCCTGCTGAAGGCAAGGTACAGAGCAAACAGGCCCTGAATTTGTAAACTGAGCACGCAGGGAGGTGTTGGGGTGCTGGGCCCCTCCTGGCGAGGGACTCTGACGCTGGCAGAGGCCACCTCACTCTGGGGTTCTTGCCACCTGGTTGCCGAGAGGCCCCTCCAGCAGTCAGCTGGAGCGTTCTTTTAAGTCTGCTGTCCTGCCGTCTTCAGGGGACACTTGGTGGATAAAATTGGAGTAGCGGCGTCTGGTAGAAAAGCTGAGTTATGAGAAGAAGGGTTAAGGTAAAAAGGATGCGCTGGGAAGACGTCAAAGCCCCCAAGTGCTCTCAAAGGAGAGGTTTCTTTTAACTCTAGGTTACCAACCTAGATGACTGTGAAATCTAGACTTGACTTGAAATCTATTTAACTCAGCATCAGTAGAACGTGGATTCTAACTCTGGCTTGGCAGATTTTTTTTGTTCATGAGAACAAAGAAATTTAACGCTTTATCTCCATCTCTCGGTATTTGCTACTGTTCAGTTAAAAGCCAGTCCTTGTTTTGATTTTTGCCCTCTCTTTCTAGAAGCAAGTCTGAGTCTGACCCACCATGGTCCCCACGGAAGCCACAGTGAGTATGGCCACACCCTTGGGCTCCTTGAAGTACACTGCATTTGGGGCCTCTTTTCAGGGAGTGGGAAGGGCTCCATTGTGGGGGAAGGAGTGCTCTATGGTTTCCCAGGGCAAGAGTTCTGCTGAGCGGTGCTCCACACAGCTGGTCAGTGCCCAGCACAGAGGGTTCTGTGGACACGAAGCTCTGGAGGAGCTCTGCGGTATGTGGGGGGGGGGAGGGGGCAGAGGAGAAGGCTGGTTCAGGTTTTACTCATAGGTGAGGGTTTTATGATCTTTACAATGTGCCTAGTCCCATGTGTCTGTTCTGAAACTCAGACAAAAGATGGCAAAGGAGAATTCATTTACTTTTAAAAGACCCATGGTGGGCATGTTAGTTGTGATTCTTATCAAACTTTATATAGTCTTTACAAAAAAGCAAATAATGATATGTATTTTTCTGAAAGAGGCTCATAGAAATGAGTGAGTACAGCTATGATCCAGAGAATCATTCATGATTTTACAGCCAAATATAATTAATTATAGAATCAAATAAAATTCCTATGCTTTACTTATATTAAATGCTCACAAAAATATCTAAGGATTTTAATTTTGCTTTCTCAAAGGGAGAATCTGGGTTTTACATGTAGGTATTGAAGTCAAACATTCTTAGTGGAGTTGACAAATGACCTCCATGCTGTATGGAGAGTGGTGGTTGCCACCACTAACGTCAAGCAAGTTATTTATCATATGCTGATGATATTCAGCATAGCATACGTCATCATGTTTCCCGTAACAACAACAGCAATGAGAAAAAGACGATTATTTTGGGCCCGCTGAAGTAACAAGGTGCACGTTAAGTCACTTCAGTTGTGTTCGACTCTGCAACCCTACGGACTGCAGCCTGCTAGGCTCCTCTGTCTGTGGGATCCGGCGGGCTAGGGCCTGGGGCTGCCATGCCCTCCTTTAGGTGATCTTCCTGACCCAGGGATCGAACCGAGTGTCTGATGTCTCCTGCACTGGCAGGCAGGTTCTGTACTAGTGCCACCTGGAAAGCTGAACCAACAAAATAAGTCTCTATTTTTCTGACCAAAATTAGAACCGTAGTTTCTCCTGAGACAGAATCTGCTCTTTATCCCTGATGCTGGAACCAGGGCTGATAACGTCAGTCATTTGGTTTTATCATTTGGGATCTTGGAAAAATATCCGAACTTTACAAGGCAGCCCCAGAAAGAAGGAAACGCGCTCAGATAATGCCCTTTTGTGGTCAAGAGGCGTCCAGCACCACCGACACGGCGACAAGCTGTGACCTCTGTGGCTATGACCTTGGTCAACAGCCATGACTCTCCTGGGGCCGCTCTTCTGAGACCGGCCGTGTGCCAGTCACCACCCAGGGCGCCGTGGTCTCACAGCAAAGGCGGAGCCACGCTAACAGATGAGGAAAGCCACGCTCGGGGAGGGGTGGAGGGTTCATGGTCAAATGGCGCAAAGGACGAGGAGCGCTGGGGGCGTGGCCCCGGCTTCCCGGGCTCCTCCCTGAAGGCGAGTGTCCACGCGGCTCGCTGGCTGAAAGCCTCCCCTCCTCGAAGGGGGGGGCTTGCCCACTCCCACCAGTCCGAGTCCCTCCCTGCCTGTCTCCCGCCTCTTCCCTCCAGGCCCCCGTCTCCTCTCTCCAGGTGCCCATCCTGATATAAGGAGCAGGGAAGGATATGGCCTTGGCCCTCCACAGTGGCCTTTCCCCAGAGGTGCCTGGAGCCGGGGGAGGGTATCCCGAGACAAGAGTCAGGAGAGAGGCCTCGGAAAGTCGGGGGAAGATGGAGTCCAGGAGCTGCAGCTTCTTCAATGTCTGGGCCAAGGGCTCCCAAAGGGAGGAAGACACACCTGCACAGGCTAGGGAGCCGGGGCCTGTCGGGTAGAGCGCCTGGCGGTGGGCACTGGCAGGCAGGGCAGGCCCCTTATCTGCTGTGCACTGAGGTTTGCCCCCAGCAAAAGGCAGTTCGCAGCTGCCCTGGGCAGAGGAAGCCACAGGGCATCCTCTGGTGCCCACAGTCTTTCCGGGATGGGTGGGGGGAGGATGCAGATGGGGGATCTGACAGCCACTCGGCTCAGGTGCTGGGACCCAGACACTGAGGCTCAGGCTTGGTGTGGCCACTGTGAGGTATGGTTTTTCCGGCAGTCATGTACAGATATGAGTGTTGGACCATAAAGAAGGCTGAGCGACAAAGAAATGATGCTTTTGAATTGTGGTGCTGGAGAAGACTCTTGAGAGAGTCCATTGGACATCAAGGCGATCAGACCAATCCAACCTAAAGGAAACCAACCGTGAATATTCACTGTAAGGACCGAAGCTGAAGCTCTAATACTTGGCCACCTGATGCAAAGAGTCAACTCACTGGAAAAGACTCTGATGCTGGAAAAGATTGAGGGCTGGAGGAGAAGGGGACGACAGAGGATGAGAGGGCTGGATGGCATCACCGACTCAATGGACATGAGTTTGAGAAAGCTCCAGGAGACAGAGGACAGAGGAGCCTGACAAAAGTCAGCCACGAATTAGTGCCTGAACAACAACAACAAATGACAGTGACAACATCGGAAGGTGGAGGGCAAGGTGCCGGGTCTGAAGGGGCTACAAGTGGCCCAGCCTGGGGCTGAGGGGCAGGGGGCTGGCTCTGGCCTTGACCGTCCCCCAGGGGGTGAGGGTTTGGGCCAGAACCTTCTGTTCCTTGGGTCTGTCTCCTCCTCTATAGTGAAAGTCACTCAGTCGTGTCCGACTCTACAACCCCATGGACTATACAGTCTATGGAATTCTCCAGGCCAAAATACTGGTGTGGGTAGCCTTTCCCTTCTCCAGGGGATCGTCCCAACCCAGGTATCGAACCCAGGTCTCCCGCATTGCAGGTGGATTCTTTACCAGTTGAACCACAAGGGAAGCCCAAGAATACTGGTGTGGGTAGCCTATCCTTCTCCAGCGGATCTTCCCGACCCAGGAATCAAACTTGAGTCCCCTGCATAGCAGGCAGATTCTTTACCAACTAGCTATCAGGGAAGCCCCCCTCTATAAGATGGTCTCTAACATCTGAAAATCATTCTAAAACCTGTTGAGCCTCTAAAAGCTCTGTCTGGGGCAGAAACCAAAGCCTATGTGAGCAGAAGGCGGCCCCTGCTGCTGAGTTCCAGGCCAGTCCCTGGGCATGCTGTGAGACAGTCTCTCACTTACTTAGATGTGTGACTATAAGGCACTTCTCTTCTTGATCAAAATTCTAAAAATCATCCAAATGATATCAATACTCCAATTAAGTAGCCCGCTGGGAATCAGAGCCATCCCACGATACTGCCCTGTCTAGGGCCCCTCTGTGCTGTGGAACTCAGGACCCTGCATGCAGGCAGACCACCCTCCCCCCATCCCATGACAGGCGAGTCAGGGACCTTTCTCGTGGCTTGCTCCACCGCTCTTACCATCACTGGCAAGAACACTGTCCTTTGCAAATGGTTTCCTTGCCTGGCATGTAGTTTTACTATGTAGTTTTACTATGCTTAGTAAATTCTTGCTGAATGAGTGAACAAATCACATTATTTATTGCCAATGAACAAGAAATAAAGAGCTGTTTCTCAAGCTTAAGGTGATCATGCTGACCTCTTAGTTAGTCAAGGAATAAGATGGTGGGATCGTCACACAAACACCATCCATCCTGGCCAGGTCTGGGCCCACCCCCGCCCCCCGCCCCTGCCACGGATTGCTGCTCCTCATAGTGAGAAAAGATTCTAGATCTGGCTCAGACCACTGCTCATGGGGGACCACAGGCTGTGAGCAGCGGTCTAGTTGGTGAAGATGTCATGTTTTTAGAAGAGTCTAAGAACAACACAATTTGCTAAGAAATGTTTCAAGGGAAACCTTGGGAAAGAGAACCTCTAGACATGCCAGTAAGATGTGGAAGAGAAGGGTCAGCCCCATCACAGAGAGACTGAGCACTCCCCAGCAGTAATGACACCCTGTTTTACTCTGTTCCCACAGCCCCTGTCATGTTCCATAAGAGGCAAGAGGTAGTTACTGAGTGCATACAACAGAAGAGAAAGGACATATGTTCAAACAGGGTCAGAGCAAATGGACAGAACAGCGAGAAAACAGAAGAGTTAGAACTTGAGTTTTCAGCCTAAAACTGAGCTGTCTGATGCGGTAGCCACAAGTCACGCAGGGCCTGTAAGCACTTGAAATGTGATCACTCCGACTAAGATGTCCCTTGATTGCAAAATGCACTTAGTCCAAAAATAGTCTATGCAACAAAAGGATGTGAAATATCTTGATAACTTTTACACCGCTTGAAAGTGAAAGTGAAGTTGCTCAGTTGTGTCCGACTCTTTGCAACCCCATGGACTGTAGTCTACCAGGTTCCTCCGTCCATGGGATTTTCCAGGCAAGAATACTAGAGTGGGTTGCCATTTCCTTCTCCAGGAGATCTTCCCGACCCAGGGATTGAACCTGGGTCTTCTGCACTGAAGGCAGGCACTTTACCGTCTGAGCCACCAGGGAAGTCATTGCTTACATAACGAAATTATTTTAGACATGCTAGGTTTCATAAAACACATTATTAAGGTGAGACCTACCTATTTCTTTTGACTTCACTTGGCTACACGAAAATGCAAAATTAAGGAGTTGCCTTATTTCCTATTAGGCAGCACTGATCAAAGGGTTTTACTTGGTTACTATACTTGGGCTACCAGTTTGACTGAGCTTCCCAATTACAAAGGGAATCCTCATCAGTCACAAAATTCATATGGTTCATGAGTTAAAAAAAACTCTCACTTGTTCTTCAGGAAATATGAAAGCGTTGCTTTACATCTCTTTTATATGTAAATGCCAAATGCACGTCTGAGCTAGGTCTTGATGAGTGGACACAGAGCTAGACGGAAACGCCCCTGGAGGTAGGGTGCACGGCAAGCTCCTTAGAAGCCACCTCGACACAGTCCCTGGGATAAACTCAGGGAAGCTTGTGGGAAATCCTCAACCCAGTCCTCAGCCAGGGGGCTCCAGTGCGTGCTCTTGGATGGAAAGTGAGTGGGAAATGAGTGGATTTCAGATCCTTACAGTGACCTCTCTAGGTCTTACTCTGACCCAGACCTTGAGAACAGCCTTTGTGGATGGCTTCTCCAGCCAGAGCAGCGTATCCAGGGCTGAGAGAGCAGAGAGGACAGAAGAAATGGCCTGGCCACCTCAGAATTCCTCCTGGAAGCCAGCTGCCCCTCATCTGGACGAGGGGCCCACCCCTACCCAGAAGGTCCCGGATTAAATGCATGCATATCCTGTACTCCACACAAGGTCTGGCATGCACTTGGGGCTCTGACAGTAGGGAAGCAAATAAGCTGCTAAATACCTGACATTTATATCTGCAGGGAGATTTTCAGAGGATCCTGTGCCTGAGAGCCAAAGGGTGTTTACCCACCAGTGACAGACAAAGCTATGAGTGCAAGTCTTGACACAGGCGTGTCCAGGCTTCCCCTGGCCTAGGACACGAACTCTTCCTCTGTCATCGCCGTAAAGATGCCCAGCACTCTGACCCTGTAAGGATGATACAGGCTGGCCTTGTGGTCCTGACGAAATTCATTCAATTCCATGTTTTTTATGTGTGAATTCAATCACTCTGAAAATATGCCTGGAGAGTCCTTAGCTGTATCGAAGGGTGTGTGTGTGTGTATGCGTGCTTGTATGCACATTGTGAGGGTGTGAGTACAGGTGTCTGAATGTGTGCACGTATGTGCAGGGGTGTGTACATGTGAATATGTATGTGTTTTCGTGTAGGCACGCTTGTGTGCATGCGTCTGTAAATGTGAGGACTTGTGAGGGCTGGCTTCATGGGTGGGTGGCAAGGGCCTCATGCTTAGAAGCGTTGCTTGATTTAATGCTCTGCTGTCTTGAAATTCGTAACAAATTCTCAACAAGGGGCCCTGAAATCACGCAGCGTGTGCTGGTTCCTGTGTATGTGCATGTACGTGAGGGTGTATACATAAGCGTGTGCTCATGTGTGTGCACACGTGTAAGTGGGTGCGTGACTGTTGCTGCTCAACAGAGGATCCATAGCTTTCAGAGGATTCGGGGGAATCTCGAGCCAGAGAAGTGTGAAAGCCTCTGGGGACCTCTCAGGGAGCGCAGAGTAGGCAGGAGAAGGAGCAATCAGGCTTGTCGAGTTCGCTGGATGAGTTCGCCGGCCAGTGGCCCCGAGACCCTCCTCCATCCCGATGGAGCACCTGTCACGTGGCCTGCGACTGTTCCTTTGCTTGCGTGTCTCTTCCCAGAGGGGGAAAGTTCCTTGAGAGTGGCAACCACACTTGACTCTTCAGCACCTGCTTAATAAACATTTGTTGAATAAATAAATCATTTACAATCTAAGCAGATGTTCTCGGAATTCCTATTTCCTACACACACATTTCTTATGCCTTCTCACAGCCTTTTGGGGTTGGAAGGTTCAAGGGCTCCGTGCCTTTGCCATCAGACTGAACCTCCAAAAGCCAGCCCCTGACCCAGTGTCGCCTGTGTCTCCCTGCAGAGCCTAATCCTTAACCCGTCAGATGACTACGGCTACGATGGCACGCCGCCCATGGAGTATGACACCAACTTGACGGACTACTTCTGTGAGAAAAGCCACGTCAGGCAGTTTGCGGGCCACTTCCTCCCGCCCCTGTACTGGCTCGTGTTCATCGTGGGCGCCGTGGGCAACAGCCTCGTCATCCTGGTCTACTGGTACTGCACGAGAGTGAAGACCATGACTGACATGTTCCTTCTCAATTTGGCCATCGCTGACCTTCTCTTTCTCACCACCCTGCCCTTCTGGGCCATTGCCGCCGCTGACCAGTGGAAATTCCAGACCTTCATGTGCAAGGTGGTCAACAGCATGTACAAGATGAACTTCTACAGCTGCGTGCTGCTCATCATGTGCATCAGTGTGGACAGGTACATCGCCATCGCGCAGGCCATGAGGGCGCAGATGTGGAGGCAGAAAAGGCTCCTGTACAGCAAGATGGCCTGCTTTACCATCTGGGTGATGGCGGCCGCGCTCTGCCTCCCGGAACTCCTGTACAGCCAAGTCAAGGATGAACACGGAATTGCTATCTGCACCGTGGTCTACTCCAGCAATGAGAGTACCAAACTCAAGTCGGCTGTCTTGACCCTGAAGGTCATCCTGGGCTTCTTCCTCCCCTTTGTGGTCATGGCTTGCTGCTACACCATCATCATCCACACCCTGATCCAGGCCAAGAAGTCCTCCAAGCACAAGGCCCTCAAGGTGACCATCACTGTGCTCACCGTCTTCGTCCTGTCTCAGTTCCCCCACAACTGCGTTCTGCTGGTGCAGACCATCGATGCCTATGCCACGTTCATCTCCAGCTGTGCCCTCTCCATCAAAATTGACATCTGCTTCCAGGTCACTCAGACCGTGGCCTTTTTCCACAGTTGCCTGAACCCTGTTCTCTACGTTTTTGTGGGTGAGAGGTTCCGCCGGGATCTTGTGAAGACCCTGAAGAACCTGGGCTGCATCAGCCAGGCTCAGTGGGTTTCATTCACGAGGAGAGAGGGAAGCCTGAAACTGTCATCTATGCTGCTGGAGACAACCTCAGGGGCTCTCTCCTTCTGAGGTGGCTTCTCTGAGGTGGGCGGTCCTTTTGGAAGTGTCCAGAAATTCAGAGACAGCTTGCCTTACTGACAGGCCAGAGGGAAAGTGGAGAAGGAGAAGCAGTGAGAAAAGGGAAATAGAAAACTCAGAAAGGGATGAATTTGAATAGCATTATTACTTTTGGTCAGGATTTGCCAAGTTGGACTCCTTAAAACTGACTGGCCATCCCAGGAGACTGCTGCCTGGCTCCTGGCTGCAAAGCCTGTGGTTTTCAGAGGAGGATTAATGAATGACAGACACTGCAGGCCTCCGTGGCTTTGCCACTTGCCTGAGCATTAATGCAGCTGAGCCCTGGAGGAGGCATTTGATTTCTCGGAGCCCTGGGAATCGCTGTGGCTTCAGTTCTGACGCCATCTCTTCCAAAAGAAGACACAGAAGCATCGGCCACTGCCACAGTCCATGAATGCACAAGGCTTCATGAACGCTTCTGTCTTTGGAGAATTTCTGCTCTGGTTTTGGGGGCTGATACCCATGGCAGGTGTTGATCTAGATCCTTCCAAACAACCTCGGATCTAATTCCCTTCTGCTCTCCTTGATCTCTTTGGGGCCAGTGAGGGTCCTTGTTCCTGTTCTGAAACTATCTGCAGCACTGGTCAGTGAGCCTTTGGGCAACTGACCGTACAAGCATGTCACCTGAATTCTGCTGGCTTCCAACCCACGTCTTCTGGAGGCCCTGTGATTCCTCACCTGGCTGCCACGCTGATCTGGGCAGGATTCAGCTTGTCCCCTGGTGCCATGGAAGTGGTCTGCACAACCCGTGCAGGGAGATTAAGAACCTGGGTTGGTGGGGGCCTGGCTCCACCAGGGGCTCACTCTATTGAGTGGCTGGTACGATGGTCCACTCTGTCCCCTATACAGTGGACTGGCCCTATGTGCCCTCTTGTTTCTGAGGCCACTGGAAGGATATTTGTCTCCATGCTTCTCTTTTTCATATTGTATAATGCTAACTTTTTTTTTTTTTTTTAAAGCTTTCAACTTAGAGATTAGGCTGAAAAATAATGTAACTTACCTTTGTGTCTCTTTTTACTATTTGGCAAATTTATCACATTAAATATTTTCATTTATTAGAAAAGTGCTTTTTAAATGACTGTTTACAAATATCCATTACTTTTCACTTTTTTTTTACCCTGTCTCTATATTTTAAATGTGTATACAGATCAAACAGCCATATTAGAGTATGAAGAATAAGAGACTGGGATAAGGAAATAACACTTCCAAAATACCATAAAACCATTTTGGCTGAATAATTCCTAATTTCTTCTCTGGGCAAACTTATCTTCCAAGTTTCTCCAGGTGTGTCCATTGGCATTTCCAAAGAGGACGATCAGAACAGGATCATGAACCATTCCGGCTTTGCCACTTGCTTCAGAGAAGGCATCTCATTTTCCCAGTGCATTGTGAGTTGCCGTGGTTTCAGTTCCAAGGCCATCCCTTCCAAAGGGGACACCAAAGCGCTGGACTCTGCAACAGCGTCCTTTCCCCACACACTTCTAAGCTACACGTCAGTGAGGAATAAAGTGAGCAGAAAGTGGATAGCAGCAAGAAGAGCAAGAGTCGATGCGCAGGCCCTGCCAACCCACCCCAAGTGTGGGCAGCTGGTGGCAAACAAGCATTGGCCTGGGACCAGCAGGCCAACGCGGGTCCCAGCACAATAAGAACCACCTACAGTCAAGGGGAGGCTGAACTTCCCAAGGCAGTCTATGGACAGAGCTGTCCATGTGCCCACCTCTTCCAGAAGGCGACTCAGATATCCTTTGAGAAACCTAGAATAAGCAACAGGAATGGGCCAAGCCTAAATAACCCTGTGCAGTTCAGTGGGAGAACCTGACTGGGTTTGGCTTATTCATCCCATGCCCTTTTGATACTGCGGTTCTGGTACTATATGTCCTGGGGGCTCCACTGGAGCTGAGGATGGGGAGAGGGATGGAAGCAGGGAGGAATGAGCCACGACTGTGCCTGTTCAATCTCCTCCAGCCTAGAGTCATTTATGGGACATCATGATGGAGATTAAGTGGCAGTTCAGAGGTAGTTTGAACTGAACTACATGTTAGTTTTGCCAACGAAGGTCCAATCAGTCAAAGTTATGGTTTTTCCAGTAGTCACAATACGGCTGTGAGAGCTGGACCATAAAGAAGGCCGAGGACCGAACAACTGATGCTTTAAAATTGTGGTGCTGGAGAAGACTCTTGAGAGTTCCTTGGACTATAAGGAGATCAAACCAGTCAATCCTAAAGAAAATCAACCCGAATGATTCATTGGAAGGACTGATGCTAAAGCTCCAATACTTTGGCCACGTTATGCAAAGAGCAGACTCACTGGAAAAGACCTTGATGCTGCGAAAGATTGAGGGCAGGAGGAGAAGGGGCAATAGAGGATGAGATGGTTGGATAGCATCACGGACTCAACGGACACGAGTTCGAGCAAGCTCCAGGAGATAGTGAAGGAGAGGGAAGCCTGGCGTGCGGCAGTCCGTGGGGTCACAGATTCAGACACGACTGAGCAACTAAACAACGACAGAGGTGGATAAGGCTTTGACCAATGAACGTTAGTTGCAGAAAAAGTGCCACGGACTCTACTTCTCGCCCCTCTGATGTTTAGGGAAGGAGACGAACGCCACAGGAACCACGAACCCTGCACTGAGCGCGATGACCACCCTTAGTTCCAAGGGCCTCCGTTAGCACCCGCCTGACTGTCCCAGTCCTACCACAGCGGCAAAGGAGGACTAAAGATACACTGCAGCTGCATTATATTTTAAAGATTTTAAGTATCCTCTGTTGGTAAATCAGTTTTTAAAGGATTGCATAAATAGGACCATTTTACATTCAAATTAAACTAGGTCTTAGAAGCAGATTTATCCTAAGATAAAAACATTGGAAGGATCAGCAAGGGGACACCCACTAGGACACCCATTCAACATTTCTAGAAAATATGTCTGTGAGTACTTTCCTGAAGTAATGATAAAAAAGGATTATAATATAATTACATTTTTACAGGAACTCTGTAGATCAGAAAAATCAGGAAACTGAATGAAATACATCAGAAAAGATACTGCTTTACCTACTAAAATTTCAACACATGACAATGTGTACATTCAAAGGGGAATGCTGTTTTGATGTAAGATGTGAGATATGGATGTGAGAGTTGGACTATAAAGAAAGCTGAGCACCGAAGAATTGATGCTTTTGAACTGTGGTTTTGGAAAAGACTCTTGAGAGTCCCTTGGACTGCAAGGAGATGCAAGCAGTCCATCCTAAAGGAAATCAGTCCTGAATATTCATTGGAAGGACTGATGCTGAAGCTCCAATATAGCCTGTTTCAAAGTGAGGTCTGGTCAAGGGGTGCTAAATGACTTTGACAAAAGGGAGATTATCACAGCCTCCAGTATCTGCACCTCACACATTTTAGACGCTCCAAAGAAATCTCTCTCTTCATTTGACAAGTAGTTACTGATTGTTTACTATGAGTGATTAATAAATAGCATGGTTTTAGAATTCTCATTGCAACCAAGACTTGGTGGTTCTGCAACAGTTTCCTTGGCCCGACTCCATATGGCCCTCCTGTTCCAACTGTGGTCTGAGCCCAGCAACCTCCTGGGACAGGGAATGTCTCTCTAATCAATTCTGTATTATTGTTACAGACAGCCCAAATAGCTAATGTCCCTTTCAATGTATTATAAAAACCTACAAAAGACGAGCAAATGTTTCTCTCCAACATGTGACTCTTTGTGAGTTCCCCTTCTCTCTTGACATATTTGGGCTTCCCAGGTGGCGCAAGTGGTTAAGCACCCGCTTGCCAATGCAGAGGACGTAAGACACACACACACACAGAGGTCACTCAGTCGTGTCCGACTCTTTGCGACCCCATGGGTTGTAGCCCACCAGGCTCCTCGGTCCATGGGATTTTCCAGGCATGAATACTGGAGTGGGTTGCCGTCTCTTTCTCCAGGATGTAAGACACACGGGTTCAATCCCTGGGTCGGGAAGATTCCCTGGAGGAGGGCGTGGCAACCCACTCCAGTATTCTTGCCTGGAGAACCCCATGGACAAGGAGCCTGGTGGGCTACAGTCCATAGGGTCACAGAGAGTTGGACACGACTGAAGTGACTTAGCATGCACACAGCTTCATGGCAGGCTGGCAAGGTTTCTCTGCCCAATCCTATTTCCTCCTACTTCCCTTCACAGTTGGCAATCCCGAATAGACATTTGCCCCCAAGATTCCATCTCAGCATCTGCTTCTAGAGAAGTCAGCTTGCAACAACCTTTTCATCAGAGGCTGGCCTAGCAAAAGCACATTTGAGACCTGTCAGGCAAAGAGCACAGGGTACCCAGAGCTACAGTGTTCTGTGAACATCCGTCACAGAACTCATCTCTGCAGGCTGGGAGCAGAGGCCTGACTGATCTTAATTCAACCATCAGCAGACTGCTGTGCACACCAACAGCCTGCCAGGCCCCGTGGGTACCGGACAGACACGGGCTTGCCTCTTCTGGCTGTCATCTCCTGCTTGCTTGCTTTGTGCTGGGTACATACATAATACTGTATGTAATTCCAACCATTTTGCAGATGAAGGGGCTGAGCGCTTCAGAGATCAGGAACCCACCCAGCATCACACTGTAGCAACTGACAAGGCCAGGACATCATCCCGGGCATGTCTGGCACTCAAGCCTTGACTTTTGCCCACCAGGCTGTCCCACCTTGCATGTGTGACATGGTCAGACAAATCAGCCACTGCTTTGAAGGGTTGACCAACACTGTGCCAAGCTCCAGGCTGAGTACCAGGGGCTGCAAAGATGCATGGGCAGAGACTGGGCTGGCACTGCTTTAGATACCACTGCACACAAACTCAACAATGACATGGGACAGCTGAGGCCCTGCTAAGCCCTCTGTCAAAAGTGGGCCACAGGACAATGACATCATTCTCACAGGCTCCTCCTCAAACACGTGCAGTTGTGGGGCCTCAAATTCTTCATGTGGGAGCCACAGATTCTGCTGCAGGTCTGAGGATGCGCAGATCCAACGACTCTGCAGCCAAACCTGGCCAGAATTCTGGACACCCACCGTCCTCCTCACCCCACGCTGTCCCCGTTGGTCTTCCTGGCTCCTTTCTCACAAACAGTCCATCTGCCCGCTGGACGCCACCTCAAAGTGCGTCAGTACCACAAGGAACAGAAGAAGCATCTTGTCAAGCCCTACTCAAACTCCTGACCCATAAAATCATGAGATACAATAAAATGTATTATTGTTTTCAGCCACTGAGTTTCGGGGTAATTTGTTACATAGCAGTTGATAAACGGAATACCAAGGAGCCAACAATTTTGCCATTAGTCTTTCAACTCCAACGCAATGACGTGAGCAACCTAGGCTGAATCCGCAGGAGCTCATGGCACAGACCCAGCGTTACAGAAGAGGCTGGACAAGGTGTCAGACAGTCCACCCCGCAACCCCCTAGGTGACTCTGGCTGGATCTCTCCCAGCCACATGCTTCCTCTGCCACCTGCTGAGGTCTCTGCTTAAACACCACCTTCTCTTCCAGGCCATCCCGGCCCATCCACAGTCCCTTTCTCTGCTCTGCTCTTCTCCGCGCTTGGCACCACCTGACGCTTCAGAAGTATAAACTCGGGCAGGGACTGTTTCTTTTCTGTTCACTGCTATTTCCCAAGTGCCTACGACAGACCTCACACATGACGGACACTCAGTCAACGTATGTTGAGAGAATCAATGGCCCCTCCAATTTCAAATATTTGGTTCTGGGAAGTGCACTTACTGTTGTCAAATCCTGCTGTCTTGGGAAAATGCAGCAATTGATAACGATATTTTACCAATCTCATTGAACAAAAACTTATGGAGCATTTTCTAGGTGTCAGGCACTGGGCTTAGGTGATGCTAAGGAAAAGCAGACACAGGTCCAGTGCCCACGAAGCACACAGTTAACAGATGACAATCAGACCATCATGAAGAGAGGGTTTCGAGATGGTAGTGTGTTACAAGAGGCTCTGACCTACTGTGCGGATGAGAGGCGGCAAAGGTTTCCCCAAGGAAGTGGCGTTAAGCTGAGAGCTGAAGGATGAGCAGGAATGAGCTATAGGAGGAAGGAGAGGGAGGGTGCACTGGGAGGACGGGGTAATATGTGCAAACGCCCTGCGGTGCCCATGCCTGCGTGACACTGCCAGGCCAAGTGCCCCCGCCACTGAGCTAGTTCAGGTTATCACCACTCATGCTCTTCTCATTTTAAAGTCTTTAAATATGAAAATTGAAAAAAACACACACATAGGCCTTCCTTGGTGGCTCAGCAGTGCAGAACCCTCCTGCCGATGCAGGGGACATGGATTCAATCCCTGATCCCGGAAGATCCCACGTGCCTTGGAGCAACTGAGCCTGTGCATCACAACTACTAAGGCTGCAGTCCAGTTAGGGCCTGGGGGCAGCAACGCTGAGCCTGTGCGCCCTGGGGCCTGTGCTCTATGAAAGCAGCCACTGCAATGAGGAGCCCGCGCACTGCGGCTGGAGAGTGGCTCACGCACCAACAAAGACTCAGCACAGTCAAAAAATAAAAGTCGCTCAGTCGTGTCCGACTCTTTGCAACCCCATGGACTGTAGCTTTCCAGGCTCCTCTGTCCATGGGATTTTCCAGGCAATATACTGGAGTGGATTGCCATTTCCTTCTCCAGGGGATCTTCCCAACCCAGGGATTGAACTTAGGTCTCTCACACTGTAGACAGACACTTTACTATCTGAGCCACCAGGGAAGTCCAAGTAAGAAAACATACATAAACGTGGCAAGAAGAGCATAACGAACCTCCTCACGCCCATCACTCAGCTCCAACAGCGATCCACACTCTCCGCATTCTAGTCCCGCCCACAACACCCACCTTCTCCTCCTTTCCCTTTCTCTTCGCTCTTGCTTCCTTTGCCCCCCTTCCTGCATTTGCTCCTCCCTTCCCCCCTTTCTTCCTTCTCTCCTACCTTTCTCCGTTAGCTCCTCCCTTTGCTACGGTATTTTAAAGCAAATCCAAGACATCATATACTTCCCCTCAAAAATCATGCTCTTGGGGCTTCCCTGGCGGTCCAGTGGTTACAAATCCACCTGCCAACGCAGGGACACGGGTTCCATCCCTGATTCAGGAAGATCTCACATGGTGTAGGGCAAGAAAGCCTGGCTGCCGCAGCTACTGAAGCCCGAGTGCCTAGAGCCCACGCTGCGTCACGAGAAAGCCTGCGTGCAGCAACAAAGATCCAGCACAGCCAAAAATAAATAAAAATAATAATAAAATCATGCTCTTACCCTTACAAAGCTCCAAGTATAAATGAGTGAATGAATACCTGATGGAAACTTCCTGTTTGGCTGGGCCACCTCTTACCAAAGGGACCAAGGGAGGTATGAAGCTAGTTGGGAATGAGTGAGCAGACGCTACAAGGTCTCATACTGTGGGTGACACTTTCTCAGTGGGACTAACAATCTAGGGAACTCAGAATATTCTGGCAAGGCCAACAAAGGCAGAGTGAGCCCCAGCACTGTCCCTTGTTCAACTTTTGGAATCCAGAAAACCTCAGAGCCAGAAGAGATCTGATCCACTGAGATGGTGTGGGACCATGAGCTGTAATTCTCAGCACATAACTGATAAACCTCTTGTAGGGAGGATGATACACAGTAAGGGTTTACAGGTCAAGGGCTGCCACAGCATAGCTTGGTTTATGGAAGGTTGTTGTTTTTTTTTAATCATTGGAGAATCTACTTTCCAGTGAAATGAGAATGGTTTGGAGAAAACTACTGCCACAGCCATCTCAGCCTTGTAGTAACACGTTCTCCAAATGGTTCAGACTTACCAGCTTCCCTGAGTCTTCGGTTTCCTCATCTGTAACAGGTGGCTGACTTATGGCAAGAGCCTATTAAATTACTTATGCTGCTATTAATTATATGTTATAAATAATAAGCCAGTGCTGCAATGAGCTGATCCTTCTCTTCTTTTCCACGAAGACCTGCCAGAACCCAAAGGTCCTTAACCTTTTTTTTTCCCTTATATATCCCTTTGACAATCTGGCAAAGCCTTCTCAGAATGTTTTAGAATGAATAAAATATATATGATTACAAGGGAAGCCAATTACATGGAAGCATAATTCTCTATTAAAATAAATTTGTGAACTAGTAATACACGTCTCTTCATGAACACGGTTAAAAAAAAATCTACAGCAGGTATAACAACCACCTTCACTTCACAGTGAAGATGAGCATAAATAATATGTAAAGGGTCTGCAACAACTTTTAAGTAACAAGAAAATATCTGTCACTCCCACCAGTGGCAGAGACACAGATCTTGCTAATGCATACTCATGTGGCATGTACTCTATATTCATAATTGAAGGAAGAGCTAAATTTTAGCTAGATAGTAGAGGAAAGGTGTCATTTTCCCAAGTTCAAAGACCTTCTGAATTCTGTGTATGGACCAGTTTAGGAATCCCTATTTAACCCAGACCCTTTGATACCAAACTCATAGTTCTTCCTCTAAATCTTAAATTGTGGACACGTACGGAACTACTTCAGGTTTGGGGAAGGGAATGTTTTTCCATTTACAAATGACCGGTTGGGTAACATGTCCCTTGAATAAGAACATAAGCCATAAAAAAGTTATGGTTGTAAAAAGGTTTTACCTGTAGGATAGTTTCATATCAGATGGTTCATTTGGAAATATCTTCCTCTCTAAGAATGACATTTCCATCACTGCATCCCAGTGCTTGGACCAATGAGCTGAGGGAGAGGTCCTGGCTCCAAGATTTGAGGGTCACTGGCAAAGTGGAATTAGGAGACAGATCCATTAGCTGATTTTACCCCTTTCTTCAAGTTCTAACCAAAATGGTGACAGAGGTGATCATCAAGGACTTTCTGGCGTGGTCCACGGATCACCTCCACCAATATCTTCATCTGGCAGACTTGTGAATGAACTGGACCCAGTGAACCAGAGTTGACATGCCACCTGCCCATGACTCTGTATTTTAATGTAACCCAAAGATAAGCACTTTCTTCTAAGAAACTCTCTGCTACTTGCGTTGTATTTACAGACACTTAATAAACGAACAGTTTAACTATGGAGTCAAACTGAGCCCTGGGTGAGCCTTGGGCTTTTCCTGATAACACCTGAACCCTTGATAGCCAAGGAGCCCGTGCGCCTGATCTGCGCCTAATGGGTCCCTGTCCCTCTTGCACAGGTTCATCTTGGGGGCATGAATGTGTGGTCCTTCTGAGAACATACAACAGGTCTGTGGGGGCCCTTGCTGGTGCAGAAGGGCTGTCTTTACAAAGACTTCTGGTTTCACACATAGACCCTGTCTGTTACGCAAAGGCTACTTGAGGGCTGATGCTGCGGCCACTATGTGAAAGCACGTGGGGCCCTGAAGTCAGCCTCAGAGTCAGAGGAACAAACTGGATTCCTTTCTCCAGGTCTGCAGGCACTGCCTTTGTTGTCTGTTCGGTAAACCTGCCATTCCCCCACTGCTCCTTCCCTCCCACGAGAAAGGCGGCTTCTGCTCACCTGGCCTGCGGCGTGGCCCCAAGAGAAGGCCCTTCCTGCTGCTGGCCCTCCTTTCTTACCCTCCCTCGCTCTGCTAGCCTCTGGGCCTCCCCTACCCCCTCCCACTTTCCTTTCTCATGCCAAGGAGAAGCCAGCGCCTGCCCCACTGACCTGGCAGACGGATGGGTGACCTCCCAGAAAAGGTGTCCGTCTCTCCTCAGGGCTCAGTGGGAGGTCTCCCTGAAATCGCCTTTCCCTTGAGCATCCTGCAGCAGCCACAGGCCCGAAGCCAAAGGCGCTCTGGAAATGAGGCCTTCCCTGGGGAAGGCCACTCACGCACCTCGGGTTTGGAGAGGCCTGGCTCCCTTTGTTCATTATGGAGCTAACACAACTCATTCCAGGCTTCAGATAGGCTGCCAAGTCTGCGATAACCTCAGTATGAACCTGCCAGAAGGTTGAAGAAACCACACCAGCCTCCAGCCTCCAGCCTCCCCCCGGAGCTCGAGGGATGGGGGAGGGACGAGGGGACACACATCAAAGCCCAGAGACTGGTGATCATACTTTGGCTCGGCTTTACTCTCTTTCTTCAGCAACCAGTGAGTGTGGGAAAAGTAAAAGGCTGACCTTTCTTTCAACCCTAACCCACTTTGAGCGGCTTTCACAATAGCTCTGCTCTCCCCTGGGTTTTGATAGCTTCAGCTTTAACCGCTCTCTCAATAAAAGTCCGTTTTCTCATTTCAGGCGACAGGTTTCACCATCTATTTGCTCTGCAGATGTGTGTGGGTGGCGGGCTTCACTCGCCAGATTTTTCCCACGCATCTTCAAACCGAGAGGTCTGACCCTGACTGAAGTGTCCTTCTGAGTCACCCGGGGAATCGCTACATCCTCTGGGCGGAAGAGGCATCGCAGGCACCGGCACGCGTCTACGGACACCGAGAGGGGCCAGAATTCCCGGAATCGTGTGGGGGCTTGGAAAACCAGGAGCGGAGGTTTGGTTTGCTCACCTTGGGGCGGCTCAGCAGGGGCGGAGAGGTGCACCAGGAGCGTGGCACGGAGGCCCCGGATCCCAGCCCAGATGGAGCAGCCTGTATCTGTGTCCCGGTCCGTTCTCCCAGGCTCAGTCCACGTGGCCTCTCTGCAGGGCCTTTCCTATGAACACAGAATTCCTTCTGCGGTGGTTTCAGGCACTTGGATCGAGCACTCTTCCATCCCTGCACAGGAGAGGCTTGAGGGCACAGGAGGCTATACGTGTCCGATCCAGTAACCAGCTCACTTCCATCCTCCCCAAATCGGCCCTGTGGGCTTGACCTTGTCCTTCTCTACCATGGGGGTTTTGGGGGTTGGTCTCCGGCCAAGTTCGCCACCGGGATTGCTGATGGCCTAGGGCTGACCGTGGTGCCCAGTGTCCTCGCTGACTCAGAGGATGGTGAGCACCGTGCTCTGTGCTCCCTGCTGCGGGGTGAGGCAGAGCAGGGAGATGAGGATGAAAAACAGGGTTCTGGAGCTGCAGGGAACAATACACTTCCGGGAAGAGTCACCTACTCCTGAGTAACTGATCAAAGAGGCGGCCGCGGGAGATCCGAGGCAGGAGGAAGGCTGCAAGAAGGGGAGTGGAGGGAAGGAGGGCTGGGGGGACGCCGTGGGGCACAGGGTGCTCCAGAGGCGCGTGCGGATGGACTGCCTGGCCCAAGCTCAGTCTGCCCAGGGGAGGAGTGACTGGGACACGGCCCTCGGGGCCCATGTCCAGGGTCTTCGCTGCCCCTCTCTGCCGCCTCCTCTACCAGCTCTGCCTAGATCTGGATCCAGCTTGACTAACTGCGGTTTTAGGTGACCTCCTCCCCAACTCCATCATTCTGGTAAATCAGGCTGCTCTTCGTGGACCAGGGGAGGGCTGGAGAATTTTGCTGAACGCAGAAGCTCTTCTGGCAGAGGGCAGTGGGTTGGTGCATCGCATTGGCTAAGGCAGGTCTGAACTCAGACCTCAGCGCACACTGTGGGTCCAGATGCCAGGCCAATTTGGCAACCTCTTAGAACAGCTGCTTTTTTTTTTTCCCCCTTTTGAAAAGTCACAGGACTTGACATGGCCCAACAGCTTTGCCCCGACTCTGGTGGGTGCAACTTCATCTCTCACCTTATGTCTCAATGGAATGAAACATGACGCCACTGTCAATGTCATAGTGTTTATTTAAATCCTGAGATTAAAAATAAGACATTCCCAAATGGTGCAGCAGATGCTATACGGACTATGTTTTGGGATACAAAAGTTCCTCACCCCCACTGGGCAGGTGGAGAGTTGGCATTTGATGTGCTTCTGGTAATTCTTTGGCAGATAAAAAAGTTAGGTTCTCAGACTCACTACCCCGTAAGGCCGCGAGCATTGAGGATTGGTCTATTAAAGTGCAATTCTGATTTGGAAGCCACCCAACTGAGGCTTCACTGTTGCTCTGCAGCCATGGGGGGACAGGAGCATCTCTGGACAGCCCTTGTCCTCAGGTTCTGAGAAGTCTTTTTGTCAGAAATGCCTCCTCAAATTTAAAGATGTACTGTTATTTTGAAAAAGTGCTTAAGAGAGAAAAGGCATTATTAACTGTCTTTGTTTCCTTGGAAGCACCACAACAGAGAAAAATTCACCCAGGGTTCCACTGAGAAGAACCTTTTGGGTAAGTGTTTTGTAAACGTAGATGGCTGGCTCTACATTCTCTGTGCTGGGTGACCCTTGATTCTGAGCGTTGCAGAGGGTAGCTCTGCCCTCATTCTCAACACCTCTGAGCTGAGGTTGGGATTCTCCAAGGTGGAGTCACCAAGATGGGCTTCTAAAACTGAAACTCCTATAAAAACGTATGGTGGACAGCTAACCAGAATGATAAAACACAGACTCTGAGATTTCATCCCCAAATGGGGATTTCTTTTCAGATGAGTCTGGAACGGCTTCACCACTGAAGGTGAGTGACAACTGAAAATAATTTTAAAAAACCATCTCCTTTATCTCTGATTTATCTAGTGTGGCTGTGCATTCATACTTTTCAGACCCGATGTAGTGTTTCAGTTCCAGATTCCTGTTTGAGAATTTCCTTGCCTGCTCTTGGTCCAGCGGATGTGGAGTAGGTGGGCTCCAGCCAGAAGTGCTCTGCAGGGGCTACGCTTTCTCCCAAACATGCTTGCTGGCGATGGATGAGGGTGCCTGACAGAGGCCGTGTTCCCGGGCGAGGGTGATCAGTGGCTTCCAAGGCATTGGTGAGCAAGGCGGCTGGTACTAATCAATACTAAACAGCAAGTTATTCAGAGAGCTTGGCCAGCCCCCAAAGAGGCTGCTGGGGGATTTTTCTTTTTTTTTTAAGATAGTGATCTGGGATCCCAAGAATGTTTCCTACTTGTTGACTTTTAGTGTTAATTCAGTCTACTGGCTGGGGCCACCACTTTCAATAGCTGTTTTTCATTATTGTTTGCAGTAAAAAGAATACCTCAACCCCCAAACTTCAGTAAAGTTGGGGACTTGTTTAAAATAAGAAAGCAGTTTATACAAGCCATACTTAAATATGCCAAGATGAACTCTAGCTGCACATCAAACCCGAGCTCCCACAGCAAACTAACGAAGAACAAGAGTCCATTCAGCACAAAAAAATAACTGCGCTGCAGCGGCAGGGTGGGGCCGCGCTGGGCAGGCGAAGGCTTTTGCGCTCACTGCCATCACTGTCTGCAGCGCTGGCACAAGGGGCCCGCGGGCTCCTGCAGCAGTGCCTCTGGGTTGGCTTCACAAGAGCCACGGGATTTTTTTAAGCTGCAGTTGGTCCCCTGCTGGGTCGTGTCACAGAGGTTCAGAACAAGCCTCAGATGGAATGTTTCAGGCCTTCGGCAGGAAACACATCAGCTACTCGAGAAATGCAGATTCGAGCTGCAGGTGATAGTGGTGAGATGAGGGCCAAGAGGGCCGCCTGCTTGGCCATGTCTCCAGGGTATCCTGGGAAAGCTAAGCACTCAAACCGAGATTCCAGATGCTTCAGGGTCTTTTGTTTCTCTCAAGTGGTGAGCCAGCTACATCTGGTTATCCTCTTCAAGGGGGAGATGGATTTAAAGGCAGGGTAGTTTGCTTTCAAGCAGTGCGGCACCCTGTAAGGACAAGCATTAAGTCTAGGAAGTCTCTGGGCGCCTGGCCATTTCTGTTTTGGTGCTAAGCACCATCAAGACCTTGCTCAATGAGATGCTAGAGACTCTCGGCTTTCTGCCACAGGCGGCTGCTCCCAGGAAAGAGCGCATGAGAGGGCCAGCTCTTTTCTGGAAGGTTCTGTTCACCATGTCTCAAGCCCCACTTAAAGTGCCTGGAAGTGCCTATGTCTCCTGTTTAAATGGAAGTTCTGAGTCCACTGCTAAAGTCATTTCCTCTTACCTCTGCTGGCGCCTGGGGGGTATGGGGTCTGAACTGAACCTGGCCAAGGATTCTTGACCCATTCGTCAGTTCCCAAAACCAGTCAGATCAGGCTCGTGAATGATGAGATGAAGCTTCGATGTGGTGTGACTCGGCTTAGTCACCGGGCCAGCTGAAGGGCTGGCGGGGTATTCGGACCCGCAGTCGCCTTGCCAGATACCCTCTCCCCTGACCACAGCTAAGGTGGGCTGCTTGGTCAGATCTCTGCTCACTGCGGAAGGACCTGGGTCCCAAGTGCCCTGTGAACAGGGCACAGAGAGGCCGTCAAAGGTGAGCTCTCTGTGGTGGGAGAAAAGGGCCACAGAGAACAGGAAGATCATCTGCTTCTTGTCCCGGAAAAGGACAGAGGATTCATTTGCTCCCAGGTGTCAGCTGCAGGCTGAGCAGCAGGAAGTGGGCAAAAGGGGTGCGGGGAACCTAGGCAGGTGGGGAGGAGGGACCGAGAGGTGAGCAAAGAGCCGATTCATGAATTATGCCCGTTTATACTTGAGTTAGCAAAGACTTCTCTTAAGAAGCCCTCGACTTCTAAAAGTGGTTCCTACCCTGACTATGATCATTAGTAAACGTATCTGCAGAAGCTCTTGTCAATATAAACAAAGACAGGCTGAGAAGTGAGCCCCACAGGCTGATGTGTCCAGCCTTTTGGTCATGGTGTGGATGTTACCCAGCATCTGGGCTCTGGCCATCTGGACGTAGATTGCACTGCAGGCCCTCAATAGGTGGGTTCTGTTTCCTGGATTAGCTTCACTTCTGATTCTTAGGGTCGTATTTTGAGCTGTTGAGAGGCCCAGCTGAGGGGAGGGCTTTGCTCTAGGACAGACTTGCCCAGATAGAAGGGCCAGGAGAAAAGTGCAGCTGGCGGCCCCTCTGAGCAGCCCTGCACTCCCCGGGCAGGAGGGGACAGGAGCATGATGGAGGAAGCTGGATGGGATCTCAGGCGGGCCCCTAGGTGCCCTGACGTCCTTTCCCAGGGAGGACTCGAGGGCCCCACAGGGTCTGGCCAGGCCTTCCAGCTCATGGTCACCTGTGATGCCTGGCTGGGCACAGGGGGGCTGTGTCTCTCCACGGGCGGAAGTCGGGACCCTTCTGACCCAGGAAACTCTTCACAGGAGGCCTGGAGCCAACTGCGCCCCCCTGGAGAGGCCAATGATCTCCTGAGTGTTTAAACCTTTGGCATAGCATCCCTCCGGGTGTGAGGACAGTGGAAAACGTCACTTGAGCCCTTACGAGCCATGGGCTAAGAGTGGTGTGCAGCGCTGAGTACACGGCACTCGGAGCAACGCGGCTCTGATGAGCAGCCAAGGGGCCATCTCCTAAAGTTGCATAGTGGATACTGATAGCTTCAGAGCAGCTATTTTTTGTTTTCTGGGTTTTTTAGGTGCTTTACGTGACAAGTGAGGAGGAGTAGTGTTTCCTGTGGGTAATGTGAAACTAGCAAAATCCAGGTACTTGAGGTTACGGGAAATCACTTCCATCGTAGATCACAGGCCGGTCAACAGTTAAGTGATAGAAGACTTTCTTGGAGACGAATCTGAGGAGACAAACGGGGAAGGGGGGGGTTATTCCGAGGGCTGGAAGCAGCTGCAGTGACCTGGCTGGGGTGGGTGCTGGCTGGCACAGGAAACCTTGGTGCAAACACCTCTGCTCCGAGCCTGGGGTCCCTCACAGACTGCGTGGACTCTTCCGGGCCCCCTCACCCCCATTTCCTGACTCTCTAGCAGAGATATCTTCCTGCAAAAGGATCTTAGGACACCTCCATGGACTGTCCTGGGCTTGGGTGCAGAAACGCCCATTCAGTCCCACACTGTGAAGCACCCCTCCTTCCCTTGCTGCTCTGAAGGGGCCCTGGGGTGGGGGTGTCTCAGGGGTCTCGGCGGTCTGGGCTGCCCTGGGGAAGTGGGTGGCGCAGGCGTGGAGGGGACACACACAGTGGAGGCGAGCCTGGATCTCATTCTGACTGGACATCTGGATCTCTTCCGCTGTCGTGCTTTGAAAACCTTGACTAGGCCCTGAGATGACGTCAGTGGCGAGGGCCGCAGTGTGTCTCAGCACCACGGCCGCTCCTACTGCCGACTGCAAAGCTGGTCTGGGGCTGCCTCTGCCCTCAACACGCTGCTCCCAGCCTCTCCGTCAACGTGCGGTGGGGCTCAGGGAGGTAGTAAAAATGCTGGCTGCCACTGCAGAGGAAAGCGGGGTTCCACTAAAGCCCAGAGGGGAGAGAGTGCTGGGCTGGCCTCCACCCCACCTCCTGACCGCTGCCCTGAGGGGCTGAGGCCCATGCCCGGTCTGACCAGCTTTCTGGACATGCAGAGCCCATGCCCAAGAATCCTGCTAACGCAGGGTGTGTTCATGTTCCTGGGGGAAGGGCGCGGGAGGGAAAGGCGGGGAGCCCACTCTTCCAAGCTCTCCCTTGGTGGATGCCCATGGCCACACGCCCTGGGAGTTCAAGGCCCTGAGGTGGTGAGAGGGTGCACTCCAGCTTTCACCGACAGGTGGCACCCCAGCTTCTCACCTACTTGATAGCTATTAAGTTACTGTGCTTAAAGCCCAGCAGGCTGGCAAGGGCACCCATGGGGAGGGATGTGGCCGCTAGCTCAGGGCCCCGCTCATAGAGGATGTGGCTGGATGCTGATCAGACAGGTCTTATGAATGAAGCGAGCCCCTACTAAGGGCTTACGCTGAAGCCAGAATAGGGACAGGTGCCCAGCAGCCTTCACTGCAGCACATCTCCATGAAGCAGGGCCCTGGCTCGAGGCAGATGCTCAACCAGCGTTGGTCCGCTGTCCTGCTTCCTTTCTTGGCTGCCCCTCCAGCCTCATCTCCATTCACCCCCATCCTCCTGACCCCTCAACCTTGCACTCACTCCTGGACCTGCACCTGGAGTTCTGAAGTCGTGCTCCCCAGAGATGGGACCTGCTGCTCACTCCCTGGACAAGGGGGCCCAGGGGCCTGGCCTCACAGCTCCAGTCCTGGTTAGCTCTGGGCCTCATCACTTCACTTCTCTCTCATCCATCTATTCACCCATCCGCCCAACCCTTCCACTGTATTTGCTGAGCTCTTCTCTGGCCTGGGCAGAGGGCATCAGGACGGCAGAAGCAGAAGAGCATCCCGGGTAAGAGCCCAGAGCCTCGAGCCAGGCCACCTGGGTTCAAATCCAGCCCCACCACCAGCTGTGTGATTGGGAGTGCCCCTCTTCTAGGTCCTCAGTCCCTTAGCAGTAACACGAGGAGAAAGACAGTCCCTATTGCACGGGGCTGCTGTGGGGCTGAAGGCAGTAGTATTAATAAGAGCAGAGGGCAGAGAACACGCTTAACCCGTGGTAAGACTCAGCAAGTATCAGGCTGTGTGCTACACGCGCTACAACGGGCACTGGGACACCAGAGGATAGGTCTAAAATGAATGAACCACCGATAATCAGGGACTGATAATTAAACAACTGCTTTTACACGTCCACCTCTGTCCTTGAGGCGGGGTGCCGGGTGGGTTCATCCGGACGCTGACTGAGGAGGCGGCCTACCTGGAAAAGGTGTTGTCGAAGATGAGTAGGTAGATGCCTGGTGTGCGGACCTTGAGCTGGCCCTGGATGTTCTCCTTGTGGGAATTGCAGCGGGTGGTGGGAATGAGCACCTGGGAGGACAGGCAGATGGGAAAAGTGTCACAGAAGCGGAGAGGGCACCACAGAGCCTCTGGGCAGACTCTTCATTTGGGGAAGGAAACTGAGGCCCAGGGAGGCTGAATGCCTCGTGAGGTCACAGCTGAGCCTCATCAGCCCCCATGTCTGGGGGGTGTCCTCCCACATGCCCTGGGTTTGTCAATAACTTACAATGGGGCGGGGACCAGTGTAGACATGAGTTTCGCCAAAATCACGATAGGTCAGCATCCTGAAAGAATGGTCCCCCCAGCCCCCTCTGACCATGGCCAGCGCCAGAACGCTCTACTCTCCAGAGAAGCAGCTTCTTCCTGGCTTCGGGAAGCAGAGGCTTACTCCAGGTGGAATCCTGCCTGGCCCTTTCCTGTTGGTGCTGGTGCTGCTGCCCTCGGGGTGTCAGAGACGGGCCCAGCCCTCCATCCACGTCTCTTGGGCACTCTGTGAAGCTTCTGGGCCTACAAGCCTCCAGGCTGACCGCCCCTGGCTCATGCGTGGCTTCTCACTGGGCCCCAGTCAGTCCGTATGTCCCAGAGCCCTTTCATCTTTCCAGGTCTCCAGCTTCCTATCTCCTCTGAGAATGAGAAATTAATCCCTGGAGACACTTATCTTCTGAGAACATTGTTCCCAGGGCCTCATTGTCCGAGGCCAAGTCTGAGCACATGGTGTGAGCTGGCCAGGGCCGGGGCTGGGGTACTGGGATGGCCAACCTCTTCCCCACGGGCAGTCTTCAACCTGCTGGCCAGGTGAGATACTTTAAAACTGAAGATATAATAGGAAGTAACACAGGGCCAGCCAAAATTAAAAACATTTTTGGGAGGGCTTCCTTGCTGGTCCCAGCGGTTAAGTATTCATCTGCCGATGCAGGGGACATGGCTGTGTTCCCTGGTCTGGGAAGATCCATGCTGAGGGGCAACTAGGCCCTCAAGCCACAACTACTGAGCCCGCGGGCTGCAGCTACTGAAGCCTGCACACCTAGAGCCCGTGCCCGCAACAAGAGGAGCCCCCACTTGCCGCAACTCGAGAAAACCTGCAGGCGAACGTTTCCAACCTGTACCAAACGACTGACTCCAAAACAGAGACTCGATTACGTTTTCATCTCAAGGCTGAACATAGCTGCCTATTTCTTAAAATGCTACATGGTGGTCACAAAGTTCCCAAAGTGGGCTAAGTTCCCACAAAAAGCTCTGCCCTTCAGGATCTTGTGGTTTAATGGTGATAACAGATAAGAAAACATTCAATTGTGCTGGGTGAGATTGTCACAATAGGTGTACTGGGGAGGGGTGCCTATCCCAGCCTCTCGGTGGGTGGGAGGAGAGGCAGAATCAGGGAAGACTTCCTGGAAGAGGCAACAGTGAGCTAGGACAATTTAGTTAGTACAGTCCATGGGGCCTCAAAGAGTCAGACACAACTGAGTGCACACACTTCTAACTTATTTGTATCTTTACATCTAAATTTTATTGCTTGTAGGCATGACGGGGTTGAGGCTTGCTTTTATCCAGCTTGACAATTCCTGCCTTTCAATTGGGATGTTTACCCAACTTACATTTATGCGACTGTCAATAAGGTTAGGCTTGAGTCTCTCATCTTACTGTTTTTTATTTGTTCCACCTGCTGACTGCTCTCTTTTCCTCTCAAAGCAGTAAGCTAGGGCAATTTCAGGGCTCCACTTGTTCTATCAAGGATCACTGTCCATCATCTCCTACTGTATAGTGACTTAAAAACGGTTGCTTCTCATATTTTGTCTGTTTTGGTTCTTTCTTGGGAGGGTAAATCTTAGCCATTCTCCCGTGCTTTTGAACATGTTGTCCCCCTGCCTGGTGTGGCCAGCGAATAAAAATAAATAAGTAAGAGACTCAGGTTGGATCCCTGGGTCAGGAAAACATCCTGGAGAAGGGAACAGCAACCCACTCTAGTATTTTTGCCTGGAGAATCCCATGGACAGAGGAGCCTAATGGGCTAGAGTTCATGGGGGTTTCAAAGAGTCATATATGACTGAGCAACTAAGTTAAAAGGATATAACAGGAATATAAAAAGATACACCGCGCTGCTGCTGCTCAGTCACTTCAGTCGTATCCAACTCTGTGCGACCCTGTGGACTACAGCCCACCAGGCTCCTCTGTCCATGGGATTCTCTAGGCAAGAGTACTCGAGTGGGTTGCCATGCCCTTCTCCAGGGGATCTTCCTGTCCCAGGGATTGAACCCAAGTCTCCTGTACTTCAGACAGATTCTTTACCACTGAGCCAACAGGGAAGCCCCATACCATGCTAACACTGGTCGAAAGAAGCTATATTAACATCAAAGTAGATTTTATATCAAAGAACATGGCCAGGGATAGTACCATAAATGATAAAGACAGCAATTCATCAAGGGAACATAACAATCCTAAGCACTAGCTATTAACCTGATCTAACTGATATTTATAGGACACTCCACCCAACAACAGCAGAACACACATTCTTTTCCAGTATCAGTTCAGTCATTCACTTGTGTCCGACTCTTTGTGACCCCATGGACTGTAGCACGCCAGGCTTCCCTCTCCATCACCAACTCTCAGAGCTTGCTCAAACTCATGTCCATCGAGTCAGTGATGCTATCCAATCATCTCATCCTCTGTCGTCCCCTTCTCCTCCCGCCTTCAATCTTTCCCAGCATCAGAGTCTTTTCAAATGAGTCAGTTCTTCACATCAGGTGGCCAAAGTATTGGAGTTTCAGCTTCAGCACCAGTCCTTCCAATGAATTTTCAGCACTGATTTATTTTAGGACTGACTGGTTTGAACTTTTTGCTTATCCAAGGGACTCTCAAGAGTTTTCTCCAACACCATAGTTCAAAAGCATGAATTCGCAACACTCAGCCTTCTTTATGGTCCAACTCTAACATCCATACATGATTACTGGAAAAACCATAGCTTTGACTAGACAGACCTTTGTTGGTAAAGTAATGTCTCTGCTTTTTAATATGCTGTTTAGGTTTGTCATAGTTTTTCTTCCAAGGAGCAAGCGGCTGTTAATTTCATGGCTGCAGTCACTGTCGATAGTGATTCTGGAGCCCAAGAAAATAGTCTGTTACTATACCAAGTGAAAATTTCATGCAAAGATGGGCACAATAAAGGACAGGAACAGTATGGACCTAAGTAGAAGATATTAAGAAGAGGTGGCAAGAATACACAGAAGAACTAGACACAGAAGATCTTCACGACCCAGATAACCACGATGGTGTGATCACTCACCTAGAGCCAGACATCCTGGACTGTGAAGTCAAGTGGGCCTTACACCAAGTGGGCCTTACAAAGCATCACTACAAACAAAGCCAGTTGGAGATGATGGAATTTCAGTTGAGCTATTTCAAATCCTAAAAGATGATGCTGTGAAAGTGCCACACTCAATATGACAGGAAATTTGGAAAACTCAGCAGTGGTCACAGGATTGGAAAAGATCCATTTTCATTCCAATCCCAAAGAAAGGCAATGCCAAAGAATGCTCACACTACCACATAATTGCACTCATCTCACACACTAGCAAAGTAATGCTCAAAATTCTCCAAGCGAGGCTTCAACAGTACGAGAGCTGAGAACTTCCAGATGTTCAAGCTGGATTTAGAAAAGACAGAGGAACCAGAGATCAAATTGCCAACATCCTTTGGATCATCAAAAAAGGAAGAGAATTCCAGAAAAACATCTACTTCTGCTTTATTGACAAAGCCTTTTACTGTGTGAATCACAACAAACTGTGCTTCACAGTTTTCACTCTCTTCAAGAGATGGGAATGCCAGACCACCTTACCTGCCTCCTGAGAAATCTGTATGCAGGTCAAGAGGCAACAGTTAGAACCGAACATGGAACAATGGACTGGTTCCAAACTGGGAAAAGAGTACTTAAAGGCTATATATTGTCACCCTGCTTATTTGACTTATATGCAGAGTACATCTTGCAAAATGCCGGGCTGGATGAAGCACAAGCTGGAATCAAGATTGCTGGGAGAAGTATCAGTAACCTCAGATATGCAGATGACACCACCCTAATGGCAGAATGCGAAGAGGAACTAAAGAGTCTCTTGATCAAAGTGAAAGAGGAGAGTGAAAAAGCTGGCTTAAAACTCCACATTAAAAAACTAAGAGCATGGCATCCGGTCCCATCACTTTACGGCAAATAGATAAGGAAACAGTGGAGACAGTGACAGACTTTTCCAGCATACTTGGAATAATCACTAGGTGGGCCACACTCTAGGCCATTAAGAAAAATTACATTTAAAAGGATCCAAACTATAAAAGGTGTGTTTTCTGACAATGGAGTTAAGTTAGAAAAAAACTGCAGTTGTCTAGAAAATCCCCAAATATCCGACACTAAATAACATATGAGTCAGACAAAAGTCAAAGGGAGACCCCAAAGGCCCAGAGAGACGGAGCACACAGCAGGCTCCTGACACCATGGAACCCCGGCTCTGACTGCAAGCTGCTGGTGGCGAGGAGCAGGACGGGCCCAAGACAGGCCTGGAGGGGACCGAGATGCGCGAGCCCTCCTACGTGTGGGCTCTGCGGCAGCCTCCTCTACCAAGAAGCACATGGTATCTCATCAAGCTCCATTACTGGTTTATAATAGTCTAGTTCTACAGGGAACTGAGAATCCTGGGAGGTTGAGAGGTTGGGTCTGCTCCTGTGATCCATAACCTAAAAGTTTTGAGCCTGGCCTGAGATATTTCAGCAAGCACACATAGGAGGTGTGCCAGGGAGAAAGGCTTGCGGTTTACACAGGGACGCCTGTGTGCCCCGCACCTCAGCCTTCCCACACGCTACTCTGATTCCAAAGCAAAAGCCAAGAGCTTGTCAAGGCAGGATCCTCTGAAGAGGACATGTAAGATAATACTCTTATTTCTTTTAAACAGTCTATAGACTTTTTGGTCATTCCAGCTGCTGTTTTTTCTACCATGGTCAAAATCTATAAGATTTTCTCGCTATTACTTTAAATTAATCAACCAAATCATCTAGGGGAGCCAAAGGCTCTGGTGTAAAACTGGAAAATTCTTTAAGAGATGGGAATATCAGACCTTACCTGCCTCCTGAGAAACCTATATGCAGGTCCAGAAGCAACAGAACTGGACATGGAACAACAGACTGGTTCCAAATTGGGAAAGGAGTACGTCAAGGCTGTATACTGTCACCCTGCTTATTTAACTTACATGCAGAGTGTATCATGTGAAATTCTGGGTTGGATAAAGCACAAGCTGGAATCAAGATTGCTGGGAAAAGTATCAGTAACCTCAGATATGCAGATGATACAAACCTTATGGCAGAAAGCAAAGAGGAACTAAAGAGCCTCTTGATGAAAGCGAAAGAGAAGAATGAAAAAGCTGGCTTACAACTCAATATTCAAAAAGATAAGATCATGACATCTGGTCCCATCACTTCACGGCAAAAAGATGGGGACACAATGAAAACAGTGAGAGACTTTACTTTCTTGGGCTCCAAAATCACTGCAGGTGGTGACTGCAGCCATGAAGTTAATTAAAAGACTCTTGCTCCTTGGAAGCAAAGCTATAACAAGCCTAGGAACAAACAAACAAAGTAATAAAATAAAAACACAAAAAGCAGAGACGTCACTGCTCTGACAAAGGTCTGCATAGTCAAAGCTATGATTTTTTCAGTAGTCATGTATGGATTAAGAGTTGGACCATAAGGAAGGCTGAGCGCCAAAGAATTGATGCTTTTGATCTGTGGTGCTGGAGAAGACTCTTCAGAGTCCCTTGGACAACAAGGAGATCTAACCAGTCAATCCTAAAGGAAATCAACCCTGAGTATTCATTGGAACGACTGAGGCTGAAGCTGAAGCTCCAACACTTTGGCCACATGATGTGAAGAGCCCACTCACTGGAGAAGACCCTGATGCTGGGAAAGACTGAGGGCAGGAGGAGAAGGGGTCAAAAGAGGATGAGATGGTTGGATGGCATCATTGACTTGAGTCTGAGCAAACACCAGGAGATAGTGAAGAACAGAGAAGCGTGGCATGCTGTATGTAGTCCATGGGGTTGCAAAGAGTTAAACACGAGTGAGCAGCTGAACAACAATTGGTACCAGAGCCCATACAGCTGAGGTGACAGGAGATGACTGGGGCCCCGTGTAAACCTGAGCAAGACAGGTCTCTGCTGTGTGAGCTCTGGGGCCATCCCGCATCAGCCTCCCGTGCTTGGACAGCTGTGACCTGATTTACACCACCTGTCTGCAAAACAGTCCAGTTGGTTGTACTGCTCTCTTGCGAAACTCCAGTGGCCTGGGGCCCTGGTACAGAGCCATGACGCTATGCTAAATGGAAAAAGCCAGTCACAAAAGGCCACATAATGCATGATTCCATTCACATGAAATGTCCGGAACAGGAAATCTGCAAGGACAGAAGGTAGGCTGGTGGTCACTGGGAAGAGGTTGCGGAGTGACTGCAAATGGATACAGGGTTTCTTTTTGCTTTATGCAGTGATGAAAATGATCTAAAATCAGACAGTGGTGATGGTTATGCAATTCTGTGAATAATACTAAGACAACTGAATTGCTAAGATAACTAAGATAACTGAACATCTTAAATGGGTGAGTTACATGTTTGTATGTAAATTGTATCTCTTCAAAGTTATTTAAAAATAACAAGTCAAGCTCCCTGTCCCAGCTCCTCCCCTGACTCTCAACAGCCCCAGGCAGGCCTCTGGCTTCTCTAGGCAAAGAGACAGGCAGGGCCCGGATCTCGGTCCCTGACTCGCCCCAGGCTTCAGACCAGTGGTCGGCACACGGGTGGCCTCAGGTCCGTGACTTACTGCTTCTTTTGTCAAGCGCTTCCCAAAATCACCATCTCTCATCTCAGTGTCCAGGCCCGGCCTTGATGGAGGGGGGCCCTCTGGAGAGAGGGTGGTCCCAGGTGGGGCGTATCTGATGTGCCCTAGAGACGGGACTGGCCTGCCACGCTGTTCCCTCTGCCTGGATGCTTCTCCTGTAACCCGTGCCCCCTCCCACTCCTCCCAATAGCTTCTCTTGGTTTGGCCCAGGAGTCTCCTGGTCTGCTAATGCCCCCCAGGCTGGGTGAGGCGCCCCACCCCCCGCCCGGTGCCACCCCATCATGACAGTCACCGCCTGGAATCACAGTTGTTTCTTTAACAGGGCCTCTCTCTGATGATCCTCTGAACTCCTCAAGCGCAGATCCCAGCATGGCCCTTCTCTCCTGATCCTCAGTGGGCCCTACAGAGCCCACTATGCCACGGAAGTTCAGTGAGTGGTTGTGAACTGAGTGCAAGGACCCAGCCCAGTTCCTGATGTCTGAGCCTCCGTCACCTTGAAACCTAAGTGCGGTGAGGTGCACTATGTCCTCTGGTTCCCACAAGGTCCAGGCAGGTCAGGGCATCACCCGGGGAGTCCCCAGGCGAAACGCTAAAGAAGTGAGTCTGGACACAGACTCTCCAGGCTGATGTCTGTCCAGGACCTCAGGCAGATGCAACAGCAACCCCACAGCAGGCTGGGGATGGCAGAGGAGCCCCGTGAGCACCCTCTCACTCACCGTGAGCTTCTTCTGCCCCCTGGCGACCACTGTGGGAAAGACTGGCTGCCAAACCCTCCAGGCAACAAGGGAGCCCGAGGTGAGGACTCTGAGCTCCTGAATCCTGGGAGGAACCAGCCAGGTCTTTCGGGGCCATGGGATTAGGCAGGTGAGTGACTAAGCAAGGGGACAGGTGTGGACACAGGATTTGTCCGCTCCCTCTCTCACCACGGACACCCACCTGTGTCTAACCTGGGCAGACGCAGTGCTTAGGTGCTCAGTGGGCCTTGGGAACATGAGGTGAACGGCAAAGGTGCTGGGGTGAGTTCTGGGCAGTGCAGCTGTTTGTTAGAGCAGAGATGACAAGCCCACTGCTTAAGCTGCTCAGCCAGCTAACTGTCCAGGCAGGGTGCTCTGGCATGGCTGAGCCTGTAACCACTCTCCAACCACAGGCCCAGGACCTCCCAGGTGGATGTTCAGAATTGCTCAGGAAGGAAGGGTCCCTACATGTGCGGCGAGGTCATGAGCCCGCGAAAGGAAAAGAGGGGCAGGGCGGTTTTTAAATAAGAACGAGCATGAAACTCCGTTCAACAAGGCCAATTCAGGGGGCCAGATTTCAGTTTTAGGCACGAATCTGAAGAGGAGAGATATGACGAAGCAATCTGTAATGAGCAGGTACCACAAGGACAGGGACGGCAGGAGAGCAAACCCAGAGGGACAGACGCCCCCCCACCCCCCCACCACCCCCGCCCGCCCGCCACGTCAAATAGCAGACGTGGATGCTGGAGCCGGAGCGGCAATCTGCACCCAGCGCTCCAGAGCCTGGCCCTCCTGGGGCCCTGGGCCCTCCCCAGACCGCGACTCGAGCCCCTTAGGACACCCCAAGGACCACAAGCATGCGGGACTAGTGGATATCATCACAGAAACTTCACAGAAGGCTTCTTTCACACCACTTCGAATTGCTCCTCTCTAGCTTCATTCTAACCGACTCCAGTGTTCTTGCCTGGAGAATCCCAGGGACGGGGGAGCCTGGTGGGCTGCCGTCTATGGGGTCGCACAGAGTTGGACACGACTGAAGTGACTTAGCAGCAGCAGCAGCAGCAGCTTCATTCTTAGAAAATGGAGACATTGTACTAAAAGCCTGGGACGCAGCCTGAGCTGCAATCCAGCCTGTGTGTCTGTCCTCATTCCTTCCACTCCCAGTGATTCCAGTGGAACTCGAATGTCCACGCAGACCCGCTCTCCCTCCATCACCCCTCACACCCTGCCTGCAGAGACTCAGGCGAGGAATTCAGACTCCGTGCCCCGCCCCACCCCACCCCTCCAGGCCTATCCACTGTCCTGGGCTCTGCACTCCACCCCATCCGTTCTCCTCTGACTTCTTCCCCTTGACTGAGACCAGTGACTCTCAACCTTGGTGCCCACTGGGATCACCCAGAGATGCCTGGGTCCCCCTGAGTGATTTTGATTTTGGGGTCTGGATTATGGACTCAGAAGTGCATTTAAAAATGTTTCCTGGGTGTTTCTAAAGTGCAACCAAAATTGAGGACGACGGTCCCAGCCAGTCAATGTCACGTGCTTATTTATGAACTGGGGTCTGCTACCAAGGTTCCCAACCCAACCACCCAACTGACACAAAGGCCAGGAGTCTCCTTTGACCTATCTGAAGTGAGACGCTGAATGCCCTAAGCTCAAAGCTGGAAGCAGAGATCTTGGCCACCACCTCCCGTCACTACTCACTCGTGCTCTCCACGACTCTGTTAAAATACGATCCTTACCCTGAGTCACGCATCTGTATTCCTTTCAGTTTCATCTACCGACCTACCCCAAGGTCTGTCTGCAGCTGACCCAGGAATGGCCTTCAGACGTTGGGAGACAGTTCTCAGGCCCTTCCGTCCCCACTGGACAAGCCCAGCTGCGTCGCCTGCTCTGCCTGACGCAGGCCGGTGAGCTTTTCCGCCCTGGTTTCCCTCCGTCCTTCTCACAACAGTCCAGGGAAGGGCTGTCTGGGCATCCTGCTGGCAGGGAGCCGGCCTCACCTTACACTGATCCAGCGGCGTGTCCTCGGCCTCCTGGAAGACCACGCTGAAGGAGATACTCTTGGGGTCGGAGGAGAAGACCCAGCTGATGGTGAGGCCTGCCTCGGCCACGGTGATGGGGATGAGGCTGTAGGTACTGGACCTCACAAACAGCTCCCTGCTGCCCTCCCCGAAGTTGGTGATCTCTTCCACCGTGAGGGGTAATTTTATCCTGAAACACGAATGCAGAGAGGGGCTTAAACACAGCAGGGAAAGCGCTTGAGTCCACTGGCCATGTTGCCTGTAACTCAGAGGTGACCGGAGACAGCTAGAGGCTGCTGCAGGGCGGCCAAGCCTTTGGTCACCATGATTGACAGGCTTAATCGTGGGAGAAACCCTGATGTGCAGCCCACGCCATCAGCTGTTTCCTGCGCACTTAACTATTAACAGATGCCTGGCATAGCTCGAGGCACTGGGGACACAGCAGTGAAAATTACAGACGACAATCCTTGTCTTCAAGGAGCTGGTGTGGTCCCTGCGAGCCGGCGGAACCGAGACGCCTGGGCCGCTCTGGGCCCCTCGAGGGCAGGAAGTGTGTGCCGAGGCCTCAGCTTGCACAGCTCTCCTGCGGCTGCCCTCTGCCCGGCGGTCCACTCTCTCTTTCTCCTTTCTCCGCTCCCTGGCTTTTACCTGTTCAGTACCCGCAGAATGCATACCCGTGGTCTGAAACTTCCTGTCCTTTCTGTCGGTGATCTCTCTTTTCAGCAGAAATCCGGGACCTGCCTTGAGATTTCAGGGGCACCCTGACGCGCATTTCTTAAACACAAATGCCCCAGGCTTGCTAATGCAGGGTGGGATGAGGGCCCTGAGGAGAGAGGCTTCTGGGGGCCGTGTCCCTATGCTCTCCTCTCATTAGCTGGATTAACAGCCAGTTCCAAAAGCTTAAAGGCTTGGGGACAGTGAGTTCCTTGGCTGGACAGAGGGCACGGTGCTGGTTCCTGCCACAGGGCTCAGGCTCAGGCTGCAGCCAGGGACGACCATGCCTGCCTCTGGCTGGTGTGAGAATTACATCAGAGGATAAACTTGCCTGGAAGGGCAAAGTCTCCCTCATTAAGGGCCGTGCCCCCTGCGGCACTGCAAATCCAGAGGCAGCAGGTGAGTCAAGGCCACGAAGGTGGGGCCTCCAGAGAGGAGCTGCAGGTCGGGAGCCCGTGGCCTTGCTCTCCTTTCCTCTCCTCTCCTCAACCGTGAAAGGGCCGACTCGGCTCGCCAGCTTCAGGTTTGTTCTCATCTACACACGAGGAAGCTAAGATTCAAAAAGACTCAGAAAGACTCTGCCTAGGTCCATACAGGTCTCAGCCAAAGCCACTGCCTTTCCACTATACCAGCCTGCCCTTTGTGAAGAAAAATACTACTGCCCCTTTAACACAGCGGTGGTGGAAACCAAAATTCAGGGAGAGTGCGTAACTTGCCTAAGACTGCACAGGGGTGCAAGGGGTGGTGCTAAAGGTTCCAAAGGTGTAGAGGTGGCTGGGAATACTGGCCAAGCTTTGCGGATGAGAAGACTAACTGATGATTAAAAATCCAAAATACTGTAAAGAACAGCTCTGATACAGCTCATTCACGTGTGAAAAATTCAATTCAATGGACCATTTTTCCATGTGTTAAATTAGCTTTTTGGCTGATTATAGTTAAAAACATAAACTTCTGAAAGAGATGGGAAGATCAGACCACCTGTCCTGCCTCTTGAGAAATCTGTATGCATGTCAGGAAGCAACAGTTAAAACTGGACATGGAACAACAGACTGGCTCCAAATAGGAAAAGGAGTACATCAAGGCTGTATTACACTCATCTCACACGTTAGTAAAGTAATGCTCAAAATTCTCCAAGCCAGGCTTCAGGAATACGTGAACCGTGAACTTCCAGATGTTCAAGCTGGTTTTCGAAAAGGCAGAAGAACCAGAGATCACATTGCCAACATCTGCTGGATCATCGAAAAAGCAACAGAGTTCCAGAAAAACATCTATTTCTGCTTTATTGACTATGCCAAAGCCTTTGACTGTGTGGATCACAATAAACTCTGGAAAATTCTGAAAGAGATGGGCATACCAGACCACCTGACCTGCCTCTTGAGAAACCTATATGCAGGTCAGGAAGCAACAGTTAGAACTGGACATGGAACAACAGACTGGTTACAAATAGGAAAAGGAGTACGTCAAGGCTGTATATTGTCACCCTGCTTAATTAACTTATATGCAGAGTACATCATGAGAAACGCTGGGCTGAAAGAAGTACAAGCTGGAAGCAAGATTGCTGGAAGAAATATCAATAACCTCAGATATGCAGATGACACCACCCTTATGGCAGAAAGTGAAGAGGAACTAAAAAGCCTCTTGATGAAAGTGAAAGAGGAGAGTGAAAAAGTTGGCTTAAAGCTCAACAATCAGAAAACGAAGATCATGGCATCTGGTCCCATCACTTCATGGGAAATAGATGGGGGAACAGTGGAAACAGTGGCAGACTTTATTTTGGGGGGCTCCAAAATCACTGCAGATGGTGACTGCAGCCATGAAATTAAAAAACGCTTACTCCTTGGAAGAAAAGTTATGACCAACCTAGACAGCATATTGAAAAGCAGAGACATTACTTTGCCAACAAAGGTCCGTCTAGTCAAGGCTATGGTTTTTCCAGTGGTCACGTATGGATATGAGACTTGGACTGTGAAGAAAGCTGAGCACCAAAGAATTGATGCTTTTGAACTGTGGTGTTGGAGAAGACTCTTGAGAGTCCGTTGGACTGCAAGGAGATCCAACCAATCCATTCTGAAGGAGATCAGCCCTGGGATTTCTTTGGAGGGAATGATGCTGAAGCTGAAACTCCAGTACTTTGGACACCTCATGCAAAGAGTTAACTCATTGGAAAAGACTGTTGCTGGGAGGGATTGAGGGCAGGAGGAGAAGGGGACGACTGAGGATGAGATGGCTGGATGGCATCACTGACGCGATGGACTGAGTCTGAGTGAACTCTGGGAGCTGGTGATGGACAGGGAGGCCTGGCGTGCTGCGATTCATGGGGTCGCAAAGAGTCAGACATGACTGAGAGACTGAACTGAACTGAACTGAACTGAAGGCTGTATATTGTCACCCTGCTTATTTAACTTATATGCAGACCACATCATGAGAAAGCACAAGCTAGAATCAAGATTGCTGGGAGAGATATCAATAATCTCAGATATGCAGATGACACCACCCTTATGGCAGAAAGTGAAGAACTAAAGAGCCTCTTGATGAAAGTGAAAGAGGAGAGTGAAAAAGTTGGCTTAAAGCTCAACATTCAGAAAACTAAGATCATGGCATCTGGTCCCATCACTTCATGGCAAATAGATGGAGAAACTGTGGAAACAGTGACAGTCTTTATTTTTCTGGGCTCCAAAATCACTGCAGATGGTGACTGCAGCCATGAAGTTAAAAGACGCTTACTCCTTGGAAGAAAAGTTAGAACCACCCTAGACACCATATTAAAAAGCAGAGACATTACTTGCCAACAAAGGTCCATCTAGTCAAAGCTATGGTTTTTCCAGTAGTCATGTATCAATGTGAGAGTTGGACTATAAAGAAGGCTGAGTGTCAAAGAATTGATGTTTTTGAACTGTGGTGTTGGAGAAGACTCTTGAGAGTCCCTTGGGCTGCAAGGAGATCCAACCAGTCCATTCTGAAGGAGATCAGTCCTGAATATTCATTGGAAGGACTGATGCTGAAGCTAAAACTCCTGTACTTTGGCCACCTGATGTGAAGAGCTGACTCATCTGAAAAGTCCCTGATGCTGGCAAAGATTGAGGGCAGGAGGAGAAGGGGACGCCAGAGGATGAGATGGTTGGATGGCATCACTGACTCAATGGGCATGAATCTGAGTAGACTCCAGGAGTTGCTGATGGGACAGGGAGGCCTGGCGTGCTGCAGTCCACGGGGTCTCAGCATCAGACACAACTGAGCGACTGAACTGAACTGAACTGAACTGATAGTAAAAAAAAAAAAAAAAGGTCTTGTCCAATATGAACAGGTTTCAAGAATCTGAGAGTAGGCAGAGGCGTCTATTGTGGAAAAGAGGTCTCATAAGCTGGAGATCGTGTTGCACCACTCACTCTGACAGGATGCCCCACTGATGCTAGGTCATTTCATTATTTTACGTTCCAGAATTCTGCCCTTGCACCCCGGTGACCTGGATTGTGCCCTTAATCTTTTTTCACTTTCTAGACCTCAACTGCTCAGTGAGAGGACAATACTCAGTCTCGCTAAGGGAGATGCTAATGAGAAGATAGTTAGGGTTTGCCATCTCTGCTCAAATGTAATCTTAAAAAAGTCTGTTGTTTACAGTACTCACATTACAAACGTAAATTCTACTGGTCTCCCTACTTCCGTCCCTGCAGAGTCATTCTTCACATGGCAACCAGAGTGACTCTGTTTCTAACGTAAGTTAGGTCAAGTCATGCTTCTAACCCAAATCTAATTTAAAGCTCCTAGTTCCCTCAGATTAAAAGTCCTTACGATGGCCCAGAAGGCCTGGTGCGACGTGGGTCCTGTCTCCTCCTCATCCAGTCTCTCTCCTGCTTTCTGCTCCAGCCACCATCCTGCCCCAGGGTTTGTGCACCGACTGTTCCCTCCGCCTGAATGGTGTTCCCTCACATTTCTGCATGGCAACTCCTTCAAGTCTTACCTTCTTAGTGTTTTCTATTTAAAATTATCTTTTCTTTTCCACAGTAAGCACCACCTTGTAACATACACAGGGCACAGAAGTACAGGAAGAATGGCTACAAGAGGGCAGGGAAGCCTTCCAGGGTGATGGGACTGTTCTATATCTACACTCTGGTCCCATGGAGGGGACAGTCATTTTTCTTTTCTGGATCAAGGTTTCCTCTTTGGCAGAACAGGGAGTGGAGCTGGCTGGGCACGGGGGCCTGAGACTGTATAAGCCTCTGGCCGAGCAGGACGTGTGGGCTGCCAGACAATCAGTGACTACACCGTATCATCTGTCTAAATCCAAGCACTGTGCACTATAAACGGGAAATCTTACTGTATATAAATCTTACCAAAAAAACGAAGAAGAAGAAAGGGAAAAAGAAAAAGCAGCGCACGCCCGAAAGCCACTGTGGGTGCCCAGTCCGAGCACAGGGGTGTTTTCCGAGGGGCGTGGAAAGGCCAGGCCTCCTCTGGCGCTCCTCCTCTCCTCCCCAATTGTGACCTCCAGCTCCCGCCACCCCAGCAAGGCCAGCTAGGGCCCACGACTTACATCAGTTCTCCCGACTTCAGCAAGCAGATTTCAGAATCCTGCCCCACGGGCATGTCTTCAGCATCCTCAGGGGTGAGCGAGGTGGACGTGGTGTCCCTGAAATGTCACAAACACAGCCAGCTAGCTGTCAGCACATAGGCCCGCAGTCTTGCTGGAGTCCAGTAGCTATGCCCAGAACACGCAGGGAGCCCTTCCGATCACGGACGCCGGGACAGAGCCCACAGACCCTGTGTCTGGGGAGCCACGGGGGCCAGGCTAGGGTGGGCAGGACGGCGAGGTGCGGGGGGACAGCAGGGCCGCAGAGATCTCCCCAGTGTCCGCCCAGCACAAATGGGCTGCCCTCCTCTCCCACGCCAGCAGACTTACAGCTGTGGGGAGAGCGCCCAGCACCACGGATGCCAACTTCACAGCGCCTATCCCTGACTCCACGAGCCTGCTCTGGGCCTTCCCCGAGGAACACGGACAGGGTGAAAGGGCAGGAAGTCGCACGGGCCGAGAGGGAGGTGGTGGAGGCCCCCTCATATAAGGGGGGCAGACCCATGCCACATCTCTTCCCTCCCATCATGGTCTGCTGTCCAGAGAACCAGCTGCTGGAGCTGCCTGGCAGGAAAGCGGTTCCCAAAGTGTGCTCTGTGGAACACCAGTGCCTGGGGAGGGGAACCCCATACTCTTTCTCCGAAACTCAAGGCATTTTTACACAGTAAATTCAAGGCTCTGAAATGTCCTGCAGTAAAAGAACCTCCTAAATTTTAAATTTAGTGTTCCCACAGAACGTTTTTAAACCCTACTGAGTTGCTGCTCCTTGGCGCATACTGTCTAAGATGCCAGGGGCCACAGGTCACGGACGGGGACACCGAGGCCTCACTGGCTCTCACGCGGCTCTGGGGGCAGGAATGTCTGTGACACACAGTGCACTGCAGTAACCACGACACCCTGGGAGTCTGGGAGTCTGGGAGGGGTGCCCGGTGCCTCCCCCAGGGGCTGACACACACGGCAGCCGCCGCCCGCTCCCACCCTCCGCGCTCCTGCACCGCATACTCGTCCCCACCCCAGTCACAGCCCCGGTCACGCTGGGCCTTGCCCATCTGCAGGGGTCTCATCTCCCCCTGGCCCACAAGATCTTGCAGACAGGGGCTGCAGCGGGACTGTCCCTGCCCCAAAGGACAGGCCACGGCCGTCTACAGGAATCAAAGCACATCCATGATACTTGCAAAGAAATACACGTGGGGGAGTGAATCGTCAGTGTGTAAATTCAGGATGAGAGGGCACAGGAAAAACTGACGAAGTCAAGAGAAGAATCAGGGACAGATCCCGAAGAAGGAAGTCTCCAAGTGGCTCAGGGGTGGCGGGCGCTGGGTTGGCAGAGCCACACCTGAGGCCAACCCGCAGCCCCTTCACCTTGAACGAGATCCTCTCACATGAAGCAGACTGCAGCCTGCCAGCTTACACAGCCTCTCTCTCTGGAGGACAGCCCGGCACAAGAGGGGCCTCTCCTCTCAGGAGACCTCTGCACAAGAGACCTGGCTTCCTTCAGATAGCTGGACGCCACACCTGCCCCCCACAAGGCTGGGCCGCTGCTCGCCCCACTATACGGCCCCAACTCCCCTCCCCGCTCCTGTCTACTGCTGGGGGGCTGAGCCCACTGACTGCGGCAGGCTGCCCAGGGCGCTGCTGTGAGGGTGCAGGTGGTGGCTGGCATGGAGGGGGCCTCCAGGGCTCCCGAGATAATCAGACAGCCATTAGCGCCCAGGTGTCTGGCCGGGGATGTTTGTGCCGTCTCCATCAACCCATGATAGGTGGGAGAGCCTGTCCACAGACACCCTGCCCTTGGGTCCGAGTGCCCTGAGGTCCAAGCAGTGGGCGCCCTCTGGCTGGGGCGAGGAGTGGATCCAGAGGGAGTATGGCTTGTGTGTGTGTGTGAGAGAGGGGGGCACGCAGGTGGAAGGGGTAGGCATCACTCAAGGCGGTTCCAGTCTTGGCTTTATGACCAACTCTGACTCTGGGTGAGCCACTTCCTTCTCCATGTTTTCCTCTCTAAAAGGGAGGAGATGGAACCAGCTGGACCCCAGTTCTGCCGGCCTACAAAGGCTGTAAGTTTCAAAGGACTTGGAGAAGGCATTCCACTGGCCGGGAGGAGCCAGGCTCAACCTGGCGGGCACTGTTTCCAGGGAAGGAGCAGCAAGAACATGTCCTGAAGTGTCTGCTGCCACCAAGGGCAAACCTGTCACTCCTTTTCCTCCTTGGCCCAGCCCACCTCTGACCTCCTCCCTGTCCAACACCTCCTTCCTGTTCACCTTTCAACCACTGGCTTCCAGATTCCTACACTGCCATCACAGAATGTTAGTGTAAGAAGCAGCTCTAAGAATCATCCAGTCCAACTTCCACTTAATAGCTGGGGAAGCAGAGGGACAGGGGAGAGGAGCTGGGAGTCCCAGCGCCAGTCAGCCTGTCTCATTTCATTGGCTCTCAACCTTGTCCAAAGTGAAGCACCATAAATGAGAGATAAATAACATGTGAAATGAATGCTGGAAACTGTGGTTCGTTCCCTCAGTTTTCCTGCATTAAGAATAAAAGACATCAGAGGACTTCCCCAAGGGGCTAAGACTTCACCTTCTGATGCAGGAGGCACGGGTTCAACCCCTAATTGGGGAACTAAGATCCCACATGCCATGTAATAATGGTGCTAGGAAAAAATCTGAATACCCCAATGCAAAAGGGCAGTGTCAACAACTGATCATACTCTGCACCACAGACAAGAGATTAACTCAGAAATGGATCACAGACCTAAATGTAAAAACGAGAAAATAACGTTTAAAATAGAAAAAGCCAAACAATTAAAAAAATAATAATAAGTGAATAAATAAAAGACACCGGGACTTCCCTGGTGGTCCAGCGGTAGCGACTCTCTGCTCCCACTGCAGGAGGCACAGGTTCAGTCCCTGGCTGGGGAACTAAGATCCCACAAGCCGTGGGGTGCGATAAAAAAAAAAGTCTTCATCTATTATTTCTTCTCCTCCTCCATCTCCTCACCTCTCTGACCATCATGACACAGACAACCTGATTACTTGCATGTATTACCAGAGTAGATCCCACGACCCTTGCCAGTCCTGGCTGAGGCCCCGTGTCGGGGAGCTCTGTGACGGGCGGGGGAGGGGTGGGTGGGGGAGGGGGGAGTGTGCATGGGTGGGTGATGCAGTCTCAAAGGCGATGGTTAGGGACACAGACCTTCCTTTCAATGGCTCTTCAAACTGTGGGTTACAACCCAATCAGTGAGCTGTGAATCAGCTGAGTAAGTTATGATGCATATTAAAAATAAAATAGAAAATGTCAACACATTTTTGCATCACATTGCATGAAGTAAGGATAAGCATTATTGTTTTTAAGAGGCTCTTGTTTGACTTTATGTCTACACAGATACACACCTGGGTAGTCATGTAAATTTCTGCCTGTGGGACGCAGCAGAAAATGTTCAAGCAACTCTGCTGGAAGATATCAAGGGATTTTGAAGTTTGAGAAGGACAGGGAACAAATGCAAGGCCACTAGGGGGCACCCTCTCTCCTTTTGTTGCCACTGAGATGTTTCAGAAAAGCTCACTGTCCACAGGTGACTTTCCTCCTCCCCTTGCTCTGGCCGTGGGAACCGACTACTAGCTATGGTGGCCTCTTGTGGCTGATGGCATGTCACCCCATCCTGTCCATCTGCGTTTCCGCCCCTGAGCCTGCGGTCAGTCGAGAGGAACCTGTACTGAGGCACATGTATCTGTCACCTTGCCCTCTTAGGGGTGGTCATCTTGGCCACCCCTGCCACATTTGGCCTCGGCACCTGCCTTGCACACAGCCAACGTGGTTTCTGTCCCTAATGTCCTCAAGGACGTGAGCAAGGCTCACTCCACTTCAGAAGCAAGCAAGAATGAACTGGTGACCACAGGCAAAGACGCTGAGGAAGTCTCCAGCAAGGTGGCCCAGGGTCCACGCCTGCTTGGACGAGGGGTCACAGTGGGGCTCTGTCCAGCTCAGTATCTGCAGCTGGAATCTATAGTATTTTCCTGTCACAAATCAGAATGCCTCAACCACTTGCTTCTTTAACTTCAATCCTGCCAATTGCCCGAGGAGCAGACTCCTGGCCACTCAGGTTGTCTGGGGAAGGCATGGAGCCTAGAGAGCCTCCTGGCCTGTGTGTCCTGCTGACAGCCTTCTTCAGGGGGCCCCACCTGCCCCTCTGCCAGGCCAGGCCAGCAGTTAGGAGTGCTGCTCTGCCTGTTACCCGGGGCCTCCTGTGAACTGGAGAGGCCTCTGCTTTACAACTGCTCTGCCCAGTAGAGTACAGTGCAGAACCACTGGCCTCATGTGGCTGCTTAAATTCATCAGAATTAAAACAAAACTCAAAGCTTGGCTCCATGGTTCCGGTGGCCACACTCCAAGTGCCTGATACCTACACTTGCCTGTTGGTCACACGGCCACAGGGCACACCCAGCATTCCAGAAGGCTCTGCCGAACAGCTCGGGTCTAGATGGAGAGGCTAAGCCACACGGTGGGCCACATTCACTGTGGGGCTTGGGCGCATCTTTTTACTTGACTTTTAAATTCTTACCAGTTTTTCTTTGGGTTTTGGCTTCCTTTTTGCTGAAAAACCAAGTGAAGAAGGGTGCTTCTGGTTTTGATGTCTGATTACTTGGTAAATATGCAGACCCACATCCCTGTCCTCACCACTGACCCGCCGCCTGTGGCCCTCTGGGTAGGCTGCTTTTCTGAGGGTCTTTCCACTCATCTTCCACAGCCCCCACCACCCACCACCGCCTGGCAGTTACTCCTCTCCCGGCAGCCACTGCCGCATCCCTGGTCCCAGAGCTGCTGCCGGAACCAGGGCTCTGGCTCCAGAGTGTCAGGCATTCAGAAAAAGGGAATGGGTCAAGAGTCTGACCCCAAGAGAGCCTGCGGTGGGCACAGCTGCCACGGCCCTTTTATTGTTCCCTGATTCTGCTCAAGAACTGTTTGCATGATCTGGGGGAAAACCCAAGACATATGATTGGGTATTTGCCGTCAAGAAGTTCACTTTTGTTTCAAAGACAAGCAACCGACACTCCAAATTGGAAGACAACAGAAATAAAATTCTGGCCCTCAAACTGGGGGCGGGGGGGGGGCGGTGGTGCTCTGACTTAGTTGTGAGTTTGAACTCTCCACTGGAGAATGCTTATGACAAGTAGAGTCTCGCTCTCTCTGAGATACATAGCTCTCCTCCCTCCCAGGCATGGGCGCGGTCACAGAGGGCACCGGGCTGCTGCTTCTCCCCAGGGAGGACGTGCTGAGGGGGATAAGCACTGCCAAGTCAGTGTGTCTGACCAGGTTCAGGCCCTTCTGTCATCACCCCGTGAACTGGGCCTAAGTGACACGGTTGGCTTGTCGCTGGGAGGAACTCATCTCTCAAAGCTCCAAAATGTGGGGCTGGCTCCCTGTGAAGGGATGTCTTGTTGAGAGAGACAGGTCCTTCAGGATTTGGTTCAGCCTGTTCACTGGTGACCCTAGCTGTGAGAAGCAGGGCGGTGAGCACCACCTGAGTGGAGTGGGTTTAGGAGGCAGGGTGACATCAGGCCCTCTGGCAGACCCATCTCTAGAAGCCATCTGGCCCACTGGCCTGGTGATGACAGACACCTGGCCTTGCATCCTGGCAATGGCAGTTACTGGCTGTGAGTCCATGAGGGTTGTTCTCTGGCTATGGTCCTCTGTATTCCCATCTATAAAATGGGATAATACCTACTTGCACAGTTGCTATAGGGATCAGGGCTGTCATGTATGTTGGAGGTGTACACACACAGAACCCAGGCCATAGCATCAACTTTGCACTGGTCCAGACCCAAACTGCTCCAAAGGAACATACGACTAGTGGATGAAATAATTTTAGGGTATAAATGCCACCATCTTCAGTGGACTACCAATGCCAGACCTGCGCATGGCTCCCCTTTGGTTTACAAATTAAAACCCTCTCAGATCCTGGTAAAAGGGTAAGACCCCAGCCAGGCTGTGGGGGTTGTGCAGCATCGGAGCCACCGCTTTGTCTCTCGGACCCCCAAGTTACACGGGTGTGGGCTGGGTCATGTGGATTCTGACCTGCAAGACGGGGAAGGGCTGGGCCTCCTAACATCACCAACTGAGGACTCTTCACAATCACTCAACGGAAACCCGGACCACATCAGAGACAAAGGCAGACCTTGCTGCTGTGAGCAACCTCGTCTGGTTAACAAACTGAAAGAGCAGCTCTACCGGTGAGTCATTTATCTTTTCTTTATAGTTAAAAGAGGGGCTAACCCCACGTTTTGGGGGGGATTCTCAGAGTCCTGCTGCAGCGTGGTACAGTCAAGTGCCTGGGTTTTCAAGCTCAACTGCTCTTGGCTCAAACTCCAACTCAGCCACTTGCTGCCAGAGGGCTAGAGTAGAGGACCGTGACTTAATCTGTTTCTGTAATACGACGCTGGTAACATGATGTGCCTACAGTGTGGGAGACCTGGGTTCAATCCCTGGGTCGGGAAGATCCTCTGGAGAAGGAAATGGCTGCCCACCCCAGTGCCTGGAGCATCCCGTGGACGGAGGAGCCTGGTAGGCTACAGTCCAGGGGGTCACAAAGAGTCGGACACGACTGAGAGACTAAACTAAAAAACTAAACACGCTGCTGATATGAATGGCAGAATCACACCTTCCCTAGGAGATAAGGAGACGCTAGCTACCCATGTTGTTCACTGACTAATCTCTTTTTCCTTTTTTTTTTCGTTTCTTTCCCATTTTATAGGACCGTTGTTATCTTAGCTCATGGTTTACTTTCTTTTCTCCATGTACATCAATACACAACTGTAATAGCTTTTGAAAATACAGAAAATTTTAAATGAGGAAGGGAAATAAGTCACTACTAATTCTACCAGTCAGGGGTGAACTGCTGATAAAATGTAATTTCTGTTTGTTTTAAAAAAAATTTTGTCCAAACCATAGAGCTTATCGTAGGTTCTTAAACAAGGCCCATAGAGTATGGAACAGGGGGGTTTAGAGTTCATGAATCCCTGCAATTGCAGGCATGTATGTACATCATCACTGAGGGAAATGATGTGCAGCTTTTAGGAGACTCTCAAAGCGGTTTCTGATCAAAGCACGTTGAGATCATCATCAATTTCACATGCACTTTGTCATCTATTCGCTGTAATAGTAACAGCCAAATAGTATTTGGCATATCTACTTTGTGCTTACATTGTTTTGAGGAATTTAAATGTATTTGGGGGGGGGCAGAAATTGGGAGACTGCGATTGACACGTACACACTCCTATATAGCTGTATAGCACAGGGAATTCTACTCAATACCCTGTAATGGCCCATACGGGGAGAGAATCTAGAAAGAAAGAGTAGGCATCCGTACATGTATAACTCACTCACTTTGCTGCACAGCTGAATCTAACCCCACACAGTCAATCAACTATGCTCCAATAAAAACAATGCTTAACACACTGTATTTCCCAAAGTCAAGGGTGCTTCCTAAATGTTTCAATCATATTCTATTTTATGCCTAGATTATATTTTCTTTATTTATTATCACATATTTACTATTTCCAAAGTTGGATATATTATTATTTTTAAAATTTTCACAAATCAACCTAGGACTCTGGTTAGAGAAAATAAAGAAATGAGTACTTTTAACATTTCTAGAAGGGAAAGTAATTTTTAATACTCCATCTGCACATAACTGTGCATTCCCAATCTGTTAAATACTGTCTAAATTTACCAACTGTTACAAATGAATTTGCATGGGTCCTCTGAGGCAACTGCAATGCCAGTGCAATGCATTTTTTACAGGGAAGAGTAAGTCAAGCGGTAATGGAGATGTGACGTTACTTTCAATGTCATGTTCTAAATGATAAATGTTTTTGCCCCCATGTGAAGCAGTAACACAGACACATGATCGTTGGACCCAACTTAACCTACAGCCCAGAGACGGCGGGGCACAATGCTGCCGGGCTGGCCTTTCACTCTTAGAGCCAACGGTTTGTGGTCCAGGAGGAGGGACTTAGCACTAAGCAGTCCTAGCCCAAAGGCAAGGTCCTTTCTGCTGCTTTGACCCCATGGACAACCAAGGTGGTAGCACGAAGATGGACATCCCTTCTAGTCAGGACCCAGCATGGGGAAAAGTCGAGTCTCTGAGGAGGCCAAAAGGAGAAACTGTCTCTCTTGCAGCCTCTCCTCTGGCCGGTTGATATTCTGCCTTTGCTGGACGAAGGCCTGTCCTTCCTAAAGCTCTCCTTGAGGTGCCAGTGGGTTATGGCACGAGTCACTGCAGGAGCCCCTGCGAGCTCAGTGTCCGCGGGTCACTGACCTGCAGGGGACCGACCTGACTCCCCAAGGCTGATGCTGCCAAAGCTGCCCCTGCTCCTGCACCAGACTACGTCACCCCTGGGGCTGGTCCGTGGTCCCCAGCGGGGTCCCAGGGCCCAGAGCAGGGTCCCAGGTGGTGACTATCTTGAAGGGCTAGGACCCCCAGGCAAGAAAGACAGCTATTTGGTTTCTGCTATAAGCAGCCCCACTGCAAGGCTGGCCACCGGCCCTGTTTGTGGCTGCCCATCCCCCTGACATCCCATTTCCATCAGCTCTTCTGTTTGTTAAAGGAGACCCCTCAGCCCTACACAGTTGGTTATAAAAGCAAGAGCAATGTTCCCTTCTCAGGTAATCTACCCTGAAGAGATTCCTAGAGATCAAAGAGGCCCTGAGGGTGAAATATCATACACAGACAAGCAAGGGGAAGGCTGGGGTTGGGCGTGAGGAGAACCACCCAGTTCCCTGGGCAGGAAGCCACTCAGCCAAAGCACCGGGCAGCCTGGCTGTTCCCCGACCTGTCTCCCCATCACAGGAAGATGAGGCAGGATGAACAGGCCACCTGGGGCAGAAAGGACCAAACTCCTCTTGCTTTCCAGGCCCAGCAAGGTGGACCCCCCTCTAAAGGGGATATTGCCATAGCTTCACAATTCCAGGTCCAGGGGTCAACCTCACAAAACATGGGGCACAGGCTGGGTGGGTACCTGCTGTGAGGCCCAGGCAGATGAAGACAGCCTCCCCACTGAAGACCAGCGCAGTCCTTCCAAAAGGACATGGTCCCCATTTCACCATGTGATGACCTCTACTTCCAAGGCCATTCAGCACAGGATTTTCTGGAATGTGGGTGGGGTCCTGAGAGCTTTACCGCAAGTTAAACTGCTGAGCAGTTTCCTCTCAGAACAGGCTGTCCCCAGTATCCTGGGCTGTTACCCAGCAGAACAGTGGGAACGTTTAGAAGCTGACTATTTGCCCCCAACATGTGGGCAGCAGGGCAGTGGGAAGACAGGAGGGGGCTTCCTAGGGGGCACTAGTGGTAAAGAGCCCGTCCGCTAATGCAGGAGACTTAAGAGACGCAGGTTCGATCCCCAGGTGGGGAAGATCCCCTGGAGAAGGAAATGGCAACCCACTCGAGTATTCTTGCCTAGAGAATCCCACGGACAGAGGAGCCTGGTGGGCTACAGTCCACAGGGTTGCAAAGTGTCGGACATGACTGAAGTGACTTAGCATACGTACACGCACATTTGCCCCCTGAATGTGGGCAGTGGGACAGTGGGAGGACAGGAGGGGTCACCCTCAACCCAAATGGATGTAATTCCTGTGGTCTGTCTCCCAGGGGTCCAGCAGAACAGACGACATGGCTGAGTATAACTACGAAGACCTCGGGTTCTTCAATAGTTCCAACGACAGCAGCCAGGGGCACCAAGACTTCCTGCAGTTCAGCAAGTTCTTCCTGCCGAGCATGTACGTGGTGGTGTTCACCTGCGGCCTGGTGGGAAACTCCTTGGTGCTGGTCATCTACGTCTTCTACCAGAAGCTGAAGAGCCTGACGGATGTGTTCCTGATGAACCTGCCCCTGGCTGACCTGGTGTTCGTCTGCACTCTGCCCTTCTGGGCCTATGCAGGCATCCACGAGTGGGTCTTTGGCAGCGTCATGTGCAAAGCCCTGCTGGGCATCTACACGCTGAACTTCTACACGTCCATGCTCATCCTCACCTGCATCACCGTGGATCGCTTCGTCGCGGTGGTGCGGGCCACCAAGGCCTACAACCAGCAGGCCAAGCGCATGGCCTGGGGTAAGGCCATCTGCTCGTCCATCTGGGTGGTTTCCCTGCTGGTTTCCTTGCCGCAGATCATCTACGGCAATGTCCTTTACCACGACCGGCCCTTCTGCGGTTATCACGAGGCGATTTCCTCCATGGTGCTGGCCACCCAGATGACCCTGGGGTTCTTCCTGCCACTGCTTGCCATGGTCGTCTGCTACTCGGTCATCATCAAGACGCTGCTTCAGGCTCGAGGCTTCCGGAAGCACAAGTCTCTAAAGATCATCTTCCTGGTGGTGGCGGTGTTCCTGCTGACCCAGACGCCCTTCAACCTCGTGAAGCTCATCCGCAGCACGAGCTGGGAGTACCACACCATGACCAGCTTCCACTACGCCATCGCGGTGACAGAGGCCATTGCCTACCTGCGTGCCTGCCTTAATCCTGTGCTCTATGCCTTTGTTGGCCTCAAGTTTCGGAAGAATTTCTGGAAGCTCGTGAAAGACGCAGGCTGCCTCCCTTACCTGGGTGTCTCAGGCCAACACACGTGTTCGGAGGACACTTCCAGGAGTGCTTCAGCCTCTCACAACGTGGAGGCCACCAGCATGTTCCACCTGTAGGGCTCGGGGAGGCTCCTGGATGTCACGGGAGCACAGCTGTGTCTTCTGGATGAGGCAGGCTTTGTGTATAGCATGCGCGTTCTCACAGAGAGGTTACCCAACGCCGGAGCTGGGGGGGCTGCTGCTTCTCAGACATGAACAGATCTGCTTTTTCACAGCCTAGCCTAAGCTCAAAGGGGAGTCTGAAAGCTGCGTGGGCTTTCCTTCCTCCACCCCAACAATACTGATGCCAGGAAATGACATGTGATTCTCAAGACCCCGGGTTCTCCTTCACTGAGAATGGGACTGGGACAGAGCTGAAGAGGGGGCATGGCCAACAAAGGTCTTGAAGGCAGGTAAGAATCTGGGTTTCCAAGTTCCGAAAACTTTTCTGATGGCTGGTAAGCAGGGGACATTAGAGCAGCCATGAAAACCAACGCTGATCTTGGCGTCTTAGACCTTCATCACCAGGTGCTGACAGAAATGAGCTCAGGTTCTGTCGCATCTTTGGGGTTTCGTTTTTATAGAGATAGATGGTTAATCCTGCTATCTTTGCTTGATCCTGGAAGGACTAGCACCGGAAAACACGAATGGGCCGAAGCAAAACAGGGTCGACTGAAGATTCCAGTGGGCCACAGAAGGCTAGAAAAATGCGCAAAGCTGGGTGAAGACTGTCAGGAGTCTAAGCAGCACTTCTGAACGGGATCCTCAGTGGGTTTGCTCTTAAAATCTGAATTATTCAATGCGTCACATACAAATCATGTATAGATGTATATGTTATACACACACACATGCATATCAAATAGCATATGATTTTTATGACTGAGAAATAAAACTTTTAAAATGTCTCCAAACTACTTTTACTCTCAGGCACATTCTACCTTAATGCGGTGATCCTGAATAAAACAAAGGTGATCACTCGTGGGCTCAGAGCACAGGAAATAAGTTTACGACTATCAACTGTGAGGGCACTGCTCTATCGATACACCAATGGTTAACAAGCCAGCTTCTTCACTGTGGCTTCTAACCTCCTGCCCAGCGCGAGAGGAGCCTCTGCAGTGTGGTCACGGGATGAGACAGAGTTTTAAATGTCAGCCACTTGTTTGTGTATGTTTATTGTACCCCAGCACCTGCTCAACAGGCTTAAAGTGGCCTTTTTGGCTCACATGTTGCAAAACCACTCACTGAGACATGGAGAATACTTTGAGGACAGCTAGAGAGAGACCTTGGGGAGGGGGTCAGAACAGGCTGAACAGTAAGGTTTTGAGGCCTGGGCAGACCTGAGTCACTGGCTGGTAAGGCCAGCTGCATGCTGCTCCGTCACTTCAGTGGTGTCCGACTCCTTGCAACCCCATGGACCAGGGCCCGCCAGGCTCCTCTGTCCATGGGAAGCTCCCGCAAGAATACTAGAGGGGGTTACCATGCCTTCCTACGGGAGATCTTCCTGACCCAGGGATCGAACCTGTGTCTCCTGCATTGATGGGTAGATTCAATTCTTTACCACTAAGCCACTGGGTTAAGACTGGTTGGTAATGTCTTAGCCACTTCCACTTTGGTGCAGCGTGTTCCGTAACAGTGTCGCCTCTTAGGCCAGCAGGCGGAGGGCTGGAGAGGACACACACCAAACACTTAGCACCCTTTGCATTTGTGGGAGGAGGGGCCCCCAAACGGTGGCAGTGCATTGGTAAGGCGTGGGAGGGGGGGCTCCGTGCCTTGCAGAGGTGCAGGGCATGGCCCAGCTGTGTAAAGGCTTGGCCTGCAGGGCCCATAGGGCCCCACCAACTGTTTCATAAACACGCTAAATGCACCCATGGGGAGAGCTGCTTTACAGAGAGGGCAGGAGAGCAGAGAGCTCTGCTCAGGCCACAGAGGCCATCTAGTACTCTGTAAACACCACAAGCTGACCTTTTCACTGTGACAAGGCTGAACTGACCTTTAACCTGTTTATGTTGGTTTCAGAGAGGTGGGGGTTGGTCATCCTCCTCTGTGCGGTCACCTTAATGCCGAGCACTTATGCTAGAGAGGCCACAAGCCCCTGGCCTCCCCAGTAATAACCCAGAACAAGAGGCAGAGTCCCTAACTGGGAAGGAATGGGTGAAGTGTCTAGCCCAGTTTAGGTCCTCTGACCACACAGAGGAAAGTAGTGTGGTGTGAGGGGAAAGGCAGGGCTCTGGGGTGACTCAGATTCTGCTTCAAGGACAGCTTCATGTCTGTGCACCCCAGGACACGGCAGGCGCCCCCCCATCCCCGCCCAAGCCTGTTTCACCAACCGTACCCCTGGCTGATGACGCCCTCTGTCCAGGAGCGCTGGGAGGCGGTGACCACGTGCTCGGAGCTGTGCTGGGGGCGGCCGCTCAGGCAACGGAGGGGCAGATGCTGGGACCGCTGGGTCCTCCCCTCCCGAGTGCCGGCCTGGCTGAGTCAAACGAGATGAGTCGCCTCAGGCCACATGCCACGCCAGGCCTGTTATGTGCCCTCTGTCCAGGCTCCCCGCAAAAAGGTTCTGCACTGGCCCTTCCACAGCTGTGGAATATCTGCCTGCCTGTCCTGAGGAAAAGCATGGCCACTCCATCTTTTCCCGCTTCTCTGCCTCCCCTGCTTGGGCCCACACTCTGGCCTTACCTGCTGCCCTTGGGAGCAGAGATCATTTCCCCAACCCCCTCCTGGGCGCACGCCACTCCGGGCAGCAGACCCTGGCACAGCCCACAGAGCTTCCTGAGGGTTTTCACTCTGCACTTCACTCGTCCACAGGACAGCCCTGTGGAGCACCGGCTCCCTGTCTCAGAGCCGCCCTTCCCCTCCCTGTAGCACTTGCCTCTACTCACACCCACTGCTTGAGCTAAGGGGCCTGGGGTGCAACTGGAGGAGGTCGGGTGGGCTGTGGCTGCCTTGGGTGAGGCCTCAGGGTCTCCCCCTCCATTGAGTTCCCTGCACTTGCAGCCCAGGGGCAGGGCAGGGCCACGCTATCCGAGATGCAGAGAACACAGGCTGACCCTGATTCCAGGGGCTACTTGGAGCCAGAAGCCCGGGATTCTCAGCGAGCGTCCTGCAATGAGGAAATGATGCTGCGGGACAGAAAAAACAGAAGCTGCCTGTCCTGGAGGGGCAGAGGCGGAGCGGAGAGCACCGAGGACAGGGCGCTGGCTCTCCTTGTGCTCTGGGGGCAGTGCCCCTTCTGCGCACCACTCCTTTGTGGCCCACGGTACCCAATGCCCTTTGTTAGGACGTTTGGTACTACCCTATTTTCCAGATGAGGAAACAAGTTCAGAGAGATAACTACCTCACAAAGCACACACAGCAGGGTTAAAACCCTGGTGAAAAATCTCTTTTCTTCCCTCAAATGTTGGCTAAGATGGACCAGGGAACCTGACAACTCTGTACTCAACTGAAGGCAGAGATGCTAGGTTAACCCAAGTGCAGCAAGGCTTTTTGGAAAAGGTCAGCTTTCATTCCAATCCCAAAGAAGGTCAATGCCAAAGATGTTCAAACTACCACAAAACTGCACTCATTTCACATACTAGCAAGGTCATGCTCAAAATCCTTCAAGCTAGGCTTCAACAATATGTGAACTGAGAACTTCCAGATGTATGAGTTAGATTTAGAAAAGGCAGAAGAACCAGAGATCAAATTGCCAACATCCGTTGGATCATCAAAAGAGCAAGAGAGTTCCAGAAAAACATCTACTTCTGCTTCACTGACTACACTAAAGCCTCTGACTGTGTGGATGAAAACAAACGGTGGAAAATTCTTAAAGAGATGAGAATACCACACCACTTTACTTGCCTCCTGAGAAAACTGTATGGAGGTCAAGAAGCAACAGCTAGAACCGGACATGGAACAACTGACTGATTCAAATTGGGAAAGGGGTAAGTACATCAAGGCTGTATATTGTCACTCTGCTTATTTAACTTCTGTGCAGAGTACATCATGTGAAATACTGGGCTGGATGAAGCACAAGCTTGAACTGAGATTGCCGGGAGAAATATCAATAACCTCAGATATGCAGATGACACCACCCTAATGCCAAAAAAGTGAAGAGGAACTAAAGAGCCTCTTGATGAAAGTGAAAGAGGAGAGTGAAAAAGCTGGCTTAAAACTCCACATTCAGAAAACGAAGATCATGGCATCCAGTCCCATCACTTCCTCGCAAATAGATGGGGAAAAAATGGAAACAGTGACAGACCTTATTTTCTTGGGCTCCAAAAACACTGCAGATGGTAACTGCAGCCATGAAGTTAAAAGATGCTTGTTCCTTGAGAAAAAAGCTATGACAAACCTAGATAGTGTATTAAAAGGCAGAGACATTACTTTGCCAACAAAGGTCCACATAGTCAAAGCTCCGGTTTTTCTGGTAGTCATGTATGGATGAGGAAGTGGGACCATAAAGAAGGCAGAGCTCCAGAGATTTGATGCTTCTGAAATGTGGTGCTGGAGAAGACTCTTAAAGTCCCCTGGACAGCAAGGAGATCCAACCAGTCCATCCTAAAGGAAATCAACCCTGAATATTCATTGGAAGGACAGATGCTAAAGCTAAAGCTCCAATACTTTGGCCCCTTGATGTGAAGAGACCCTGATTCTGGGCAAGACTGAGGGCAGGAGGAGAAAGGGGCAACAGAGGATGAGATAGTGGGTTAGTATCACCCACTCAACGGATATGAGTTTGAGCAAACTCCGGGAGACAGTGAAGGACAGGGAGGCTTGGCGTGCTGTAGTCCATGGCGTCAAACATGACCGAGTGAACGAACAACAACAAAAGGTGGTTTTCTAACCTTAACCATGTTCACCATTTTCTGTTCTCGTTTTGCTTGAAATACCAGGCATTGGATCTCCTGGTTGGTGATAAACCCACAAGAGTTCCCCGAAACACTGACCACAGAGCCCCCGTTCTAAAGGAGGTGCTGGCTAAGATACTCTGTGGGTTGGCGCAGTCTCTATAGAGTTTGAACTCAGTAATCCTGGGCATCAGGCAGGATGTTCTTTGGTGAAGACACCTGGGCTACGAGGTGCAGCAAACCAGGGCCCATGCAGTAGACACCACAGCGTGATCCTTGACCTCACAGTTCAGGGAAAACATCGCAAAAACAAGGCACCTCCATGGAAGGCTTCCCACACGGAACCCAGCTTACCCTTTTAACACCGTGGGAATGGGTGCGGCTACAGCTTGTATGTGCCAGGGAGGAAGTTGAGTTTAGGGGCTGTGGTGAACCTAGGGGCGGCAAACCAGGACCTGACCAGGAGCATCTGACTCTTGAGCTCAAGCTCTTCTCTGACATGGTCTGCTCAAGAAGGGGAGGTAGGCCTGGGGGAGGCCAAGGACTCAAGGCCTGCCCTGCTGTGGGCGAAAGGAGCTCTCTTTTCTTCTCAGCCTGCTTCAGGCCTGAGAACAGCTGGGCCTCTCTCAGGGAGATGGCTGAAGGTGGGCCTGGATGACTGTGGGGAGGGGTGTGCATGTCCGCGGGGTCTGGAGAATGTCACCTTCCCACCTGGTGAGGCCTGTGCCCCGGGGCCACGTGCCGGGGCCACTCGGAGGCTGCTGAAGGGTCAGCGGTATCCTGCCAGCTCTCCCTGAGCACCTGGGTTCTGGGGCCTCTTCCTGTCCTGTCACAGCCAGGGGGCCAGGGCAGACAATTGTGTTTGTCCTGAGGACACGTGTGTGGAGCGGGGAGTGGATGAAGGGTAAGGAAGGAGGGCAGCTCTTTGATGGGAAGATGGGGAAACGGGGCCAGGAGAAGGTGGCAGTACGCTGCAAAATGCATCTCTTGCCTGTGACTAGAGGGAGGGGTTCTGGGTACAAAGCTTGGTTCTGACGCTTGCAACCCCGACCTGGAGTGAGTTACCTGGCCTCCTGAGCTTCAGTGCCTCGATATGAGAAACAGGGACCATAACCCCTACTCTGTGGAGGGCTGGGCGGGACCAAGTGAGGGCGCGCAGACACAGCTCTGGAGGGAAAAAGCTCCAACAAGTGCTTTCAGCAACACGACCTCCAGGCGGCCTCTGTTCTCTGGATTAGAACTTTTGCAGCGTTAACCCCTCCTGGACCACTTCTTACTTTGGACTCTTTCTCTAAATCTCTTGGCAAGGACATGTACACACACCCAGGCTCTGTACCACCCCTCTCCCCACCGCCAATTTCTCAGACTCCTGGTGGTTTTAAGCCTAAGAAAAAGCTGCAGGAGACACGGGTGTCTGCCTCCAGTTAATGTGCAAGCAAGGTCTGAGACGGGGCAGGCCCTGAACTGACTCGGAGGGCTTACTCTTCGCCCAAACAGGCTAGGCACGGGACTGCAGATCCATCCATTAGCCCCGGATCTGCCTTGGAGGCCGAGGCCAGCATGCTGGCAGTTTCCTTTCCCTGGAACGCTTCCTGATTTCCCACGACCGAAACATACACGTTTGTCAGTGGTCAGAAGACCTTCTGCTTTTGCTCCTACTAGGAAAGGGGAAGGTGAGGGGTGAAGTGATGGGAGAGCTAAGGGGTACTTTCTCATGCACCTGAGAGCCCAGGGCCATTTCCAAGGCCCTGAGGTTCTGGTCTGGCTCACCTGACCCCTGACCCACCTGGCCAGTAGTCAACGCACAGTCAGCGAAGAGTTGCCAGGTGACAAAGGAAAAGGGTGGCTTAGTGCAAATCCATGGGGGTCAGGGGGGACACTGCATGCTCACGCAGTCAGGCAAGGCTTCAAGGTGGGGCTTTCAGAAGGAAAAGCAAAGGCCCATGGTCACAGTGAGCACCTTTGCTTGGGTGATGGGGTTGGCTGTATCCTTGACGCGAGTTCTCTCACCCTTAAGCATGAGCATAACCGAGTATAGGGACACACGCTGGAGCCTAAAATCTCCTGAGCTGAGAACCTCCCAAGATTAAGTGCATCTCCTCCCATGCAGCAGAAACCCCAGACGATAAATCTGACAGATTGGTGCCAGCCCTCCTCTGAATTCTGGGCATGAAGAGAGGAACAGAGATCTCAACGTGAGTGGGCAAAAGCTCGCGAGGCTCCCCGCCTGGATGGAGAGTGGGCCATGGACTGTCTGTACACGGGGGCCCTGTCAATTTTCCCCGAGCTTCTGAGCAGGCAGCGCTTTGCACGAGAAACTGCATTTCAGCCGGACGCCGGGGCTGAGAAATACCAAGTGAGGCTGCCACGGAGGGGAAACTGACCTTTGCCGTGGGTCCCCTGACTTAAACTCTTGACACTTTAGTGTGGTGGCACTTGATGCAGTTATTTCATTTATTTAGAAATTAGCCCTTGCACAACTCTCCTTGCAAGCTTTGTTGGAAAACAGCTGGCCCAGAAAAATTGGGGAGGCCAGTGGAGAGCTGGTGCTGAAGGATGCACGGCCCTGTGCCGGATGCCGTCCATCTACGGCAGTGGAAGGTTCGGAGGGTCTGGATCACCGTAATGGGACAGGGCCCAGGCTAGTTGGGGGAAAGTCCTTCGGTTCCACAGAGTGCTGGGTAACAGACTTGTCTATATTTTTTATTGCTTTTAGAACTCTGGGGCTCGAAGAGGCCTTAGCTGAAGCCAGAGGAACTTCTGAGAGAAACCGCTTGAGAGAACTGAAATTAATCTGAGCTTCCTTTCTTGTGGCAGCATCACCAGGCCTGATGAGTGGTTCTATGACGTGGTTTTTAAAGAGCAGTGTGATGCTCTGAGCACGGCTGAGGCAGCCCAGGAAGGGCTGCTCTTCTGAATCATCCAGCAGAAGTCATCCCGGATCTCTGCTGCACGCGAGCACATGCACCTCAGTCCCCCTGCTGACGTCCTACCCCCAGCGCCTCAGAACGGGGCTGCTTTTGGAGATAAGACGATTAAAAGTGACAAGTCGCTCAGTTGTGTCCGACTCTTTGTGACCCCATGGGATTCTCCAGGCAAGAATACTGGAGTGGGTTGCCATTTCCTCCTCCAGGGGATCTTCCCAACCCAGGGGTCAAACCCAGGTCTCCCACATTGAAGGTGGATTCTTTACCATCTGAGCCACCAGGGAAGCCCAATACCATTAAAGAAGTTATAGTTAAAATGAGGCCAATAAGGTGGGCCCTAATCCAATCTGACTGGTGTCCTTATAACAATGGAAGATTAGGAGCCAGAGAGACAAGGGTGCACACGCCCAGGGTCGGGGCTGACCACATGAAGAGATAGGAAGAGAGCGGCGTCTGCAAGCCAAGGGGAGGCCTCAGGGAAAGTAAACCCGCCGGCACCTTGGCCTTGGACTTCCGGAACCTGACAAATTAGACTTCTGTTGTTGAAGTCATCTGGTGTACAGCATCTGTCATGGCGGCCTACGTGGATTAATATAGTTGCCCAAGACAAAAAAGGCTTCATGGAGTTGCTGAAATCAGGAGCACTGCTGACAGAAACGCCCAGAAACTCTCTGACAAGGCTCCACGCTGACCACTCCCCAAGTCCTGGTGCTGTTCAAGGACCACCTGCCCTGAGCACTGTGCTCAGGCACCTTCCCTTAATGAAAGACAGGCGATCCTGCTTCTGAGCTATCCTAATCCTCTGATGAGACAGCACAAGGCCAGGGGCTTCCCTGGTGGTCCAGTGGCTAAGACTCAAGCTCCATTACAGGGGGCCTGGCTTCAATCCCTGGTCAGGGAACCAGATCTCACATGCAACTGAGAGTCCGCACACCACAACTAAAGATCCTGCATGCTGCAACAAAGACTGAAGATCCTGAGCGCAGCAACTAAGACCCTGTGCACCCAAATACGCACTTTTTAAAAAAGAAAGAAGGCACAATGCCAGGCACTTAATGAGAACTCGGGAAATGGAGGTGATGTCTACTCACTGTTCGGCCACATTTGGGTCAAGAGAATCAGTCTCAGTAGGTGTTTCAGGCAAGGAGGGGCCGGACTCCTGTATCTGGCATAACTCCTCGTCTGTGATGATGTCAAACACGGCGTCATCCGGCGGCCGGCAGTCTGTGTTTGCACCTGGGGCACCGATGCAAGCGGGGAGAGAGGAGAGGCGCACGGTCATGCACGGGACAGGGAGGGAGCGCAGCTCCGTGGACTAACCGGGAGCACGCACCCTGCAGCGCTCACTCAACAGACAGCGACTCTGTCCGGACGGAGACAAACGGCTGTTGGGGTGTTTCAGAAAAGCAGATGAGGGGACTGCAGGTGAAACAAAGTATTTTCTCTGAAGTCCCTTAGGCAGGGGCGTGGAGGACTTTTAAGCTCTAACATGTTCTCTGAGGCCCCTTACTTAGAAGGAAAACACTTCTCAAACCTTATCAGGAAAGAACCTAACTAAAAGATAAACATACTTCCCTGCTGCTGAATCCTTGCTCCAGCAGACACACACCTCATGCATGCCTCTTTGAGAGCAGGATTCTGTGTGACCTGCATTTCCATCTCAGTCCACTAGGGGGTGGAAAGGAACTGCCCACCACCCCCCAACCCAACCCCACCAACCCCACCCAACCCCACCCAACCCCACCAACCCTTGAAGCTCGACAGAATTGTGCCCAACCCTGCAGAGCACTGGGTGGGAAGGACACTGTGTGGATGCTGCTGTTCTAGTCATCCCCACCCTGCCAACAAGCACCCTCCTGCACGTGATGGAAGCTGTGATGGCAGGCCTGAGGTGAGAGAAGAAAAGGCAAGCAAGACCGAAAGAAAGACAGGCAGGGGAGGAGGCAGGAAATATCAGAAATCAAAACAAGCAACCTCAGCATGCTGGCACCATGCCACCCTGTGTTGTCACTGAAACACCCAGAATGAGCCAGGCACGGGAAAGAGTCCTGGGCTGCTCAGCGAGAAGGGTTCATGTGGGCTGCAATTTCCCAGCGGGCCCTGCCTCACAGCACCTGGACGGGCTGGGCTTTAGGAGGGACGTTCACCCTTGGGCCTGAAGTCTGCATAATGGAGGGCGGCTTGAGGCACAGGCTGGAAAGGGGGGACTGGGACTGGCTTTTTTCCATAGGCCCAGCCACATTCCTGAACCCACCTTTTGAGGCTGGCAGGAGGAAGGGGGAAAGAAGAGGAAGGAAGGGAAAATGAGCAACAGGGACCCAAAATGATGCCCGCCAAGAGAAACCAAAGGAGCCCTAAATTGAGTGCTCTGCCACGTGTAGACTGGAAGACTCAACTCTGTTACTCTGGCAATTCTCCCCACACTGCTGTAGAGACTCAATGCAATCCCAACCAAATGTCACCAGGATGTTTTTGTAGAAATTGACTAGTTAATTCTAAAATTTATATGGAAAAGCATACGACCTAGAATAGCCAAACTTTAATAAAGAAGAAAATTGGAGGACTCACTCTGCCTGATTTTAAGACTTATAAAATTACGGCAATCGTAACAGTGTGGTATTGGTGAAAGAAAAGGCACGTTAGTAAACGGAGTGGAACAGAAAGTCCAGATACTGAATCATATATAAAGGCAACTGATTTTTGAGAAAAGCACAAAAGCAATTCTATGGGAACAGACCTTTCAACCAATGGTGTTGGAATAACTGGACAACCATATACAAAAAATGAATCTTTGGGCAAAGCTTGCATCATATAAAATTAACTCAAAATGAACCATAGACCTAAACGTGAATCTAAAACTATAAAACTTTTAGGAGGAAACAAAAGAAGACCTTTGAGTTCTTGAGTTAAACAAAGAGAGAGATATTAAAAGAACAGGAAAAAACTGACCCATAAGGGGAAAAAAACTGATAGACTGGACTTTATCCAAATTGTATTCATCAAAAGAAAATTTAAAAAGACAGGATATAGGTTGGGAAAAAACATTTGTAAAACACATATATGATAAATAAATCATACTCAGGATATATAAAGGGCTTTCAAAATTCAGTAACCTTTAAATTACACACTGCTGCTAAGTCGCTTCAGTCGTGTCCGACTCTGTGCGACCCCATAAATGGCAGCCCACCAGGCTCCCCCGTCCCTGGGATTCTCCAGGCAAGAACACTGGAGTGGGTTGCCATTTCCTTCTCCAAAGCATGAAACTGAAAAGTGAAAGTAAAGTCACTCAGTCGTGTTTGACTTGTAGCGACCCCATGGACTGCAGCCCACTAGGCTCCTCCGTCCATGGGATTTTCCAGGCAAGAGTACTGGAGTGGGTTGCCATTGCCTTCTCCAAAATAACACACTAATGCTGTGCAAAGTACACTTCCCCATCCTTGAGCAGTTGTTTGTATCTAGTATAAATAATGGAGCTGGCCAACCTCCTTGATGATCCATTTAAACAAAAGAGGAGCTAACAGTGTCTCTGAAGGCTGGCTGGCCTGGATCCAGACTGAGGCCAAGGAGGGCAGGGCTCTGGCTGCAGGAGGCAGCGGTGTCTGAGCACAGATGGCGCTCACTGCCACCCGAGTCACTGCAGTTCAGCCCCCCTCGTGCTCTACACCACAGTCCAGTCCTGAGCGGGCGGCCTGGGTTGGGGTCTGTGAGGCTGTGCTTGGAGCAGAAGCAGCAGGGACCAAATCCCGCTTCCTTTTACTGAGCTGAGTGGGAGGAGGTGAAGGACAATGGGCCCTTCTCGGTCACTGAGTGAGAACACGAGCTACTGGGAAGACAGAGAAGGATGCGCTCATTTCCAGATTCAACGCCTGGCCTTCGGTTATCCCGGGACAGAAGTTCGGGGCTGGGGCCTGGGAGACAGCATTTTCTAAAGCGTGGGGTGGCGTTCCACCAGTGGTACATGAGTTAAGAGGCAAACAGACCTCATGTTAAATAATAATGCTGAATCATATCGGGAGAAAGTTATTCCCTTTTCAATTCAGTTTCCATCCTAATTACATCAAAAAGAAAGTTTCAGTGCCTCACTTTGGAAGTACTGAACCAGGCGTGGCTCAGCTAAGCAGCCACAGTGGGGAGGGTGGCCCCGGAGAACAGAGGCAGTGGGGGAGCTGACCTTGGCCTCCGGTGGCCTGGGCTGGGGATCGCGTGGGGCTGGGCTCCTCCTGGCTGGTGCCTGAGCTGCTGCTGCTGGGAGACCCGGGGCTCTCGCTCAGCTTCCGGAAGCAGGCCCGGCAGCAGCGCTCCTTCCTGCCGCTGTGCTTGCTCACGGCGTAGTTGTTGCAGCAGTAGTAACAGAAGGTGCGGCCGCATACCCTGGGACGACACGGGCTGTGAGGACGCCGCACAGGGGTCGCGGCGCCCTGCCCGGTGCCCGAACTGGGCTCTGGACGCCACACGGTTCATCACACCCAACTCTGCCCGCTCTGGACCGTGGCCTCAAGGCCCATTTCCTAAGACTCCAAGAAAGCCGCCTGGGTGACGCCTGATGGGAGGAAGTTTTACTTCCTAGGGTCCTAGCAGGCAGGCCAAGCCCCCTTCCCTGACACTACGATGCAGCTGGGCATCCCACGCCTGGGGGCTGGGCTCTAAAACCAAAGATGATTTTCCACACCCCCGTCCCAACTTGAAATTCATTCCTGCCTGCCCATCTTTGGGTCCTGGGGGCAGGGAGGTCTTTGCTTCCTCTGGTAAAGCATCGGCCCCTGCTCTCTCCATGGTCCATTTCCCCTCTGATCCCCACAGGACAAGCGCGCACCGAGATTTGGGTCTCTGGGTGCCCCACATCCCTGGGGGTCCCCTTACTTCTGCCCACATGCCCTGTATTCAACTCTCTTCCCTTTTGGGGATCCTTGAGTGTCCTGCTGGGACCCCGCCTAACACCCCCTCCTCAACTGGTTCCCTCAAAACTAAAAGACAACATGCTCTTCCTAGACAAGTGGCCGCCATGCCAACGCCTGCCCTAACTCCCCATCCGGAGCCCTCTGCCCTGGCTCTGGGCCCTTCCCGCAAGCCGCCCGCTGACCTGCAGTGGTGCCTCCGCACCATCCAGCTGAACTCCCGCTTGCAGTCGAGGCAGTGGTTCACCTCCGTGTCCCCGGGCCATCTCTCCTCAGCACTGAGCTTCTGCTGGAATTCCAGGGCATCTGACTTCTGCCAGAGAGCATCCTTGTCCCTGGGACAGAGCCACATGAGAAAAACAGAAGAAAGCGTCCATGAAAATGACAGGATTACCTCTGGATTCACTTCAAAAGACTGCTTCTGAATTCTGCAAGACAGGAGGGGGATTCACTTTTATTGATACCGAGGTCATCTGTCACCCAGAGCAGACCCAGACTCAGCAGTCCCCCAGTGTGTGGGTCCTGATCTGACACCACACATGTGAAGGTATGGGGGTCCATTAAAGGCTCTGGCAACCGCAAAGGCCTGCTAGCACTAACAAGGGCCACCAGCTGCCCAGGGGTCTAAATGGCAGTGTACACGGCCACTGGGAGGTTAGGCCGCCAGGTGCTGCCACACTTACCCAACAGCCAGTGTGCTGTGAGCCAAATAACCAGGAATGTACGCCCACCCAAATCTTCAGGATGTTTGGGATCCTTCTTGGTTTTATGGTTTAAGTAATAATTAATGGCCCTGGCAACATGTGAGGCACTGATGACTGAGAGCCACACCAGAGCCACCCAGGCCCTGAGAGAAGCCGGCACTCTCGTCAGTCAGGGACTCTAGTCAACCAAAGACTGTTCCCCTGAAATATAAACCAGAACATGGACTTTTCAGGAATGCCTGACATTGTCAGGAAGCAGAAAGACTCATTCTTGCGACCAGCGTCATTCTCCCACCTGGGCCACGGCTTGTTCTGTCCAGCCCCGGGAGGCCAGGTGCCCAGACCCTGGGAACGTGGCAACTGTGTCAGGACCTGGGCTCTTCCAACACAAACTTCTGGAAGGGTCACAAATGCTGAGTCCCTAGTCTGCAAACTGATGGCACGTGGGCAGAGTTTTCAAGCTTCCAAATTAGCCAAAATTTATTATTGCCAGTTTGCAATCCCAAATGAATTAGTACATTTAGGTATCACTTATGCATGGCTGCTGACACTGTAAAGAAAGGGCTAACCAGATCTTATGTGGTTCTTCAAAGAAAGACCCAAAACTATAAACCAGTTTTATGGAGTTTTTTGGACAAAACTTTGAGTCTGAGCCAGTGTCTAGTGGAGCAGGGGTTTTCAACTCTTGCTCACTGATACCTGGACCCCACTCCCAGGAATTCCACTCTGGCTGGTCTGGGTGGGGCCCAGACCTGAGTGTTACTTTAGTTATTAGCTCCCCTAGTGACTCCAATTTGCATCAGGGTTGAGAACCACTGCTCTAGTTATAACTATCAATTAATAGGCTACACAGAAGATAGAAAAACATGTTAGATGACACTATAGAGACGTAATCAGCAAAGCCCAGGTTACAGGAAACTCTACCAGATAAATGGCCTGCTTTCTTTAAAAGTAAACTGCAAAGGAAAAGAAGAGAGATGGTGGGAAACCATGCGTAAGTAAGAGGGATCCAAGAAACTTATCACCATGCAACATACACATCTAATTTAGATTCTGACTAGAAAAAGTCATAAAGCAATTGGAAAAATTTCAAAATGACTAGATACTTGATGACATTGGGAATTAGTAAATTTTTAAGCGTAGTAATGATATTGTGGTTGTTTAAAATAAACAGTCCCAGTGTTAGGAAGGCACGTACCAAAATACTGGTGGATGAAATGACAGGAAATTTGGGATTTGCTTCAGAACACTCTGAGGAGGTGGGAGAAATGGGTAGGACTCCAGGAAACACAGGACTTGGTCATGAGCATAATGTTGAGGCTGGGTGACAGGTACAGAGGGGTACATTCTGCTATCTGCTTTCATATTTTTGAAAACTTCTGGGACTTCCCTGGAGGTCTAGTGGTTAAGACTCTGGGTTTCCACTGCAGGGGCCACAGGTTCGATCTCTGGTCAGGGAATTAAGATCCCACAAGCCACAGGGCGCATCCAAAAAAGAAAGAAGATTCCCATACAGAAAGCTTTACAAATTTTTTGGAATGACTTGCCAACAAAACTCAGACCAATTTCACATAAAAATCCAGATTTCTACCTTCTCTGAAGAAGTGAGGGGCCCTGGCAGCAGCAGTGCAGCCATGCCCTGCATGAGTGACTAAGCACACAGCTGCTACCTGAGGCTGGAGTCTGGGGCCCCAGGAGCTGGGGAGAGTCGGATGGAGGAGAAGGAGAAAAGGACTCAGGAGAGCGGGGCAAGGGAGTGGAGAAGGCCCTGAGGATATTAGACATCTTTGACTGCCACTCTGTGGCTGAGTACATGGAGAGTTTGAAAACAACACAGCAATACAAAAGCACAAACCAGACGCACACTAGTGGGAACAATGAAATCCTGTCTTTTAAGGCTGCCAAGGGCCTGAGTAGACCCTGTTCACGTGCGTGTGCCCTTACAACAGGACACAAGCAGACAGGGGCCCGCTTCCCTGCAACAGTCCCTTCAAGAAGAGTCACACTTCTTTCAAGAAAAGCCAAGCTCAGGGGAAGCCCCTGGCCCCTGGCCTGTCCCGACACTCACCTGAGCAGCTCTATCAGCCGCTCCTCCAGGTACTTCTTGGTTCTGTTCAGGTCATCCAGGTCAGCGAGCATCTTCTGGTCGTTCTTCTCCCTGTCTGCCGCCTCCTGGCAGAGTCTGTTGTAATATTCCTGGGCCTTTGTGGTGGCTCTTTCAAGTTCCTTCTGGGTCCTGGTGGAGGAGTGGTAAGTAGTCCCGATCACCCACTATTTCCAGCTTCCCCCTTCCCCTGGGCTACCCCCAGCCTCTAATAAGCAGTCCCGCTGCCCTACCAGCCTTTGTCTTGGGGGAGCCCCTTGGCACTGTTCCACTCACAGGGTGTATATTCAAACCTTAAGCCTTCAAACCTCCTCTCACACACCCTAACTCTTCACACACTGCTATCCCCCACAACAAATACAAGGGACATTCGGGAGAGGAGGTTGACCTCAGGTCACTAGGAGCACCCCAAGTGGGTCAAACTCCGTACCACTTTTCTTGGGAGAAAACTGAGGTTGTGAAAGGAGCCCAATGGGTGAGGTGCATGGGTTAGTGACGGGGGGTGGATATGCAGAGGAAAAAGGAGTCAGAACAGGAAGAACTGAGGCGCAGCTTCCTGGAGGTGACCAGGCAGAGGAGCATCTGTCCCCACATTTCTCTGGGACTCTACACACGGGGTGTGGCACTGGGCACAGAGCAGGCACTAACTCTGCATGGCCAGGAGTTCAACCTGAGGCCTCGAGGCCTACAGAATCCTGCTCTGGGTACTGCAGAGTCTCAGGCTATGAGAGGGGCTGGCTGAACCAGAGTCTGCCCATCCTTGCCCACTTCTCATTCAGCTCACTAGTCCCCTAAGGCAGTGGCTTTCCAAGGATGGTTTATGAACCAAGGTATTCACAAAACCTCCATAAAACTAGAGGACTGAGCCTGACTCATCAATCTGGATCTATTCCAGCCTTGCCATGTCCAGGAAAAAGTTGTCAGCAGGCTGTTTACGAGACACTGTCCACCGAAGTGATCTTGGGGACACACAGTTATAGCATTAAAGAAAAAAATACCACCAACTTAGGAGGTTCTGTTTAAGTTGTCACATGAACATGACCTGGCTAAGGGCAGCCAGAGTACTACAGCAATTGAACTCTGAAAGGAGAGTCAGATGAGAGGAGACACACATCCAGGCTACTACGCATCCAGTGTGGTCTGGATCTCCCGTTGAGCCTGGGCCAGGCCTAGAAGCAGGTGATAGGAGATGGGCGGGAAAGCTAAACCCTCAGGGAAGTATGGTGTGTCTGCTTCTGCTGGGAGCACACATGCAATCCGGCGCCAGGATCCCCTGCAGGACGAGCCTGGCCCCGTCGCTGGCTGGGGGGCCCATGATGCACCAGGGGGCTGCCAGGTCTGAAGAAGCGGCGGCCTTGGGGCTGGACACAGGGAGGGCCATATTTTAAGGTTAAAAGAAATGACGACAAAGGGTGACGGCAAGATGTGCTCTCCACGGACACAGCACCAGAGTCTCTGCAGGAAGACAAGCTGACCCTGCTCCCTGGCTCGCTCGCTCACTCCTGGATGAGCTGGGAGAACCTCACACTTAACCCCGCAGCCTGTCATGTCACTGAAGAAGAACTCGGGTCAAAACTCATACCGGGGAAAGCATGCACGCACATAACTCACAAACCAGTTCCCTAAAACAAAACAAAATACGAGAAAATACAAAACTCTCCGTCTATATGTTTTTAGGGTAGTTGTTCAGAAAAGACTCTGGAGCCAAATGTTCTAAGTTCTAGTCCTGCCACCACCACTTAGACACTGTGTGACCCTGGGAAAGCGACTTCACTCTTCTGAGCCGCATTCTTCTCTTCTATAACATAGGATAAATAATACCACCATCCTCACAGGACCGTTGGGAGGATTAAATAGGCAAGTAAATTTCAAGGATTTAAAATAGTACCTGCCACATTTTAGGCTTAAATGTTTGTTGTTGTTAGTATCATGACACTTGCCCAATTTTTATTTCATTTGATTTTTACCAAAACGTGAAGTTCCTGAACTGAAATATGCCCCCTCCAGAGATGACAAAGAATTAAGAGAAAGGTTCCCTGCAGCTTCTACAGGCTTGTGACAGGCAGACTGCCAAGGAGCTCTGTGGCATGCTTCCGACATAAGCACTCCCTGGGTCTACAGCTTTTCTTGCAAAAGGACTTTTTAAAGGGGAATGAGTGGTTGACTTTCTAAACGACTGGCCCAAATCTGCCCCTTCCGTGCGGACTCTCCCCCTGGCCCCGTGGGCAGACTGTGTAACTAACCTGTCCAAGTCTTGGCGCAGGGTGGCCCCCTCCTCGTCCTTCCTCAGCATGGCAGCCTGGCACTCGGCAAGGTGCTTGCTGGTGCAGCTCAGTTTCTCCTGCACATCCGCCTGGGCAGCCTGGCACAGGAAGCAGGGAGAAGACACCTGGCTGCAGAAGCCGTGCGAGGTGCCACCCGGTGACTGGCTAGCTCCACCCCATCTGGCCGGCGCGCTTCTACGGGAGGGGCTTTTGTTTAAGTGTAAGAGGCCAAGAACTAGTACATGTGTGGAGTAGGACAGATTCCCGTTTGTAACTATGTCCCTTGAGCATCAACTAGGGCCAGTTGTGACGGGTGTAGGGGCTCCAGGGTGGGGATGGAGGTGTGGTTGCAGGGTGTGGGGGTTTCTGAAAAACGTCACAGCCCTGAAGACAGGTTTCAGCGCCACCCCTGCTCCAGCTCAGGTCAGACTCACTGACTTGGAGAACATGGGCGGATATGTGCGCGCGTTAGTCGCTCAGCCGTGTCTGACTCTTTGTGGCCCCATGGACTGTAGCCTGCCAGGCTCCTCTGTCCATGGAATTTCCCAGGCGAGAATACTGGAGTGGGTTGCCATTTCCCTCTCCAAAGACAAGGCGGGGGGTAGTGTGAAAAAACACACTTGGCAGCTCCAGCCAGGTGTTCAGGGAGTGGCAGGGCCATGACACGGACTCTGGGTGTCTACAAAGGTGAGCTGATGGCAGCTTCAGTGGGGGCACTGGATCTCCCGCAGGGAGGCCTCTTGATGGTCCGGTGAGAGGCAAGCGAGATTCCCTCCCCAACAGGCCCACAGCCCGGGAGCAGGATGACCAGGCAGATGAGGGGCCGGCCCCTGCTCAGGCAGGCAGGAGTACCTCCCCTGGGCTCCAGGGCTCAGGCCTACCTTCAGCTTCCCCTCGGCCTCCTTGGTGGCCTGCAGCTCCCGACCCTGCTCCTCCAGCTGGCCCCTGAGGTTCTTGCATTCTTCACTGGAGGTCTGAGAGGATGGGAAAGGGATCAGAAAAGTGGGGTCCTTGTTCTGAGACTCCTTTGGGCCTATTCACTGAAGTGGGTAAAAACAAGCCACTTCTCTTTCTCCCAAATTCAATTAAGCTTTGGGCTTCACTGGTAATACAATCCTGTCAAGCTAAGAGATTTAGCTTGGCCTCTGAGCTTAGAATTTCATTTCTTCGAGGGAAGGGTGGAGCATGAGCCACGTGGTACTACACGGGATAGAGTGACACAGGGTGGGAGGCACGGCTGTAGAAAGGCAGCAGCTGCCTGAGAGAGAGGAGTGGAGAAGCGCACAGACACGTGACGAGCATCAGAGGCCAAAGCCCCGTCTGTTTGCCCGTGTCCTCACTCTTAACCTCTCCCCCGTGCAGTCTAGGGCACACATAAGCTCAGCCATCCCAAGGGTCTTGTGAAAATGAATTGAGTTGGTTTATTACAGCTGCACTGTTATCAGAAGGCAGCTGAAGAGACAGAGAATCCAGGGACAGGACTTGAGGCAGTCAGGAACTCGGGCTTGGGCAGCAAGTACATAAACAAGGGTAAGGAAAATACCAGCGGCCTCGTTTCCTTAAAGCAGGCACTCCCACCCTGCCCCTGCTGCCATTCAGGAATGAGGGCACACAGGCTTACAGGCCTCCTAAGATTTCAAAAGAAGCCCCCGAACTAAATCTACAAACAACTTGCTCTTAAAACGTTGGCTGCTAATTACAAAAAAATTTCTGTGTGGGCCAAACTTGTCTGCAATGGCATCAGATGTCTGAGTGAAGGCATCCTTCCCTCGTGCTGGGTCCCTGACAGGTTCTCGCAGGACAAGGATGCTGTGAGCTGTGACAACAGGACATTCCCAGGCTCTTACAGGCCACATGGCCCAAGGCGGCTCACACTCACTCAGGGACCCACCAGGCACTGCTGCACGAGGTGGGTGCAGCTCAGACGGCTGGGGGAGGGTTACCTTCAGTCTTCCCTGGTAGTCCATGATCTCGGTGCTCAGCTGGAACTTGAGGGTGTCGAGCTCCTGGCGTGAGGCCTCCTGGAGGCTCTGGGCGTGCTGTTCAGCCTGGGCCAGCCGGGCCTGCAGGCCAGGAAGCGAGCCAGCTGTCTCCTCAGCCGCCCTCAGCTGCTCCTGCAGGCTCTCCTTCTCTCGCCGCAGCCCTGCCACTTGGTGCTCCAGGCCCTCCCGCTCCCTGGAGGCTGCCTCTTTGGCCTCCTGAAGCTCCTGAATAGTGTGGGCCAGCACCCCCTCCACCCGCTCTTTCTCCACAGTCAGCGCACAGACCTGGATGCCGAGCTCCGCCGTGTCTGTGTTGGCGCGGTGCAGCTGCTCCTGCAGCTCGGCGTGCTCCAGATGGGCCTCCTCGGAGCTGCACCTGGCCCGGGACAGCTCCTCCCGCAGGATCTGGAGCTCCTCCTCCCTCCGCTCTGCCTCTTCGGCCCTCTCCTCCCTCAGCGCCCCTTCACGCTCCGAGCACTGCAGCAGCTCCTGGACGTGGGCCCTGTTGAGGGCCTCGTTCTGCTCCTTCAGTCGCTGCACGAGGGCCTTGTGCTCTGTCAGAGCAGCCTCAGCTACGCTCAGCTGGCTCTTCACCTTCTCCTGGTCCCCCAGGGCGGCCTGCAGCTTGGCCTGGAGCTCCACCACCGTGGCCTGGAGTCGCCGGGCCTCCCCGTGATGGATCTCCAGCTGCGCCTGAGACAGGGCCAGCTGGGCGGCCAGCTCCTGCAGCGCATGGTCTTCAGGGGGGCTGAGACCCTGTTGGCCTCCGTCTGCCCTGAGGGTCTCAGTCAGCTGGGTCTGCTGCTGGCACTGGCCCTCAAGAGCTTGGAGCTCCCCGTCCCGGGTCTCGGCCTCCTTGCTCCGCAGGGCAGCCTCCTTCTCTGCCATGTGGGCCCGCAGGATTGCCTCCGTCTGCTCTGACTCCAGAGAGCCCAGGGAGCCCTGGCTGGCCGCCTCCCGCTGCTGCAGCGCTTGGTAATCAGCCTGCAGGGCCTGAAGTTTCTCCTCCAGAATGTGGTTGCGCTCAGCTATATTCTGCAGCTCCTTCTCCAGCTCCCTGTGGGCCTGCTGGAGCTGGTCCTCCTGGCCGGCCCTGTGCACCCTGGGATCGTCTGTCTGTCCCTCCCGCAGGCCCTGCTGTTTCTCCTCTGGTGTCTCGCAGGCCTGCTGTGGGGCAGAGTTCGGAGCTTCAAGCATCCCAGCGGCGCCGGGCAGAGCTGGACCTGGCTGTGCAGCAAGTCGCTCCAGTGTTCCCACCTTCTGGCTGAGGTGGTCCCGGTCCTGGATGAGCTGCTTCTTCTGCTCCTCCAGGTCACTCACGTGCTGGCTCACCTGGGCCAGCTGGGTCTCCAGGAGCTGCAGCTGCCGTGTCAGTGAGCGGGCCTCCTGTTCCAGCAGCTCCTTCTCCTCCAGCCACCGCCGCGCCTCACGCCTCGCCTGTGCGAGCTCCTCCTCCAGGGAGCCCAAGTGGCCCAGAGACTCCTGCAGCTGGCGCCGGAGCTGGGCTGCCTCCTGCCCCTTGCGGGACAGCTCTTCCCGCAGCAGGGCCGTCTCCTCCACCAGGCGCTCCAGGCAGGCCCCAGCCTCCTCCTTCAGCTGCAGTTCCCCAGCCAGCAGATCCAGCTGCGCTGCCTGCTGCCCGCTGAGCTCCTGGACGCGGGGATTCTCGCTTTCCAGGGCTTGGAGCCTCACCGCCAGCTCCTGGGTCTCCAGGGCCGAGTCACTGGAGGCGCGCTCTTCCCTCTCCTTGGCATCCAGAGCCGTAGCGGCCGTCTTCTCGGCTGCGGCCGGCTGCTCCAGGACATCGGCCGCAGGGATGTCCTGGTCCCTCCTGCGCGGGGAGTCATGGGTGGCCTCGAGCTCCTGAGCCAGGGGCTTCAGCAAGGACTCCAGCCGCCGCAGGGCCGAGCAGTAATCCTCCTCCTTCTCCGCAGCCCCCAGCTTCAGGGCCTGCAGGCACGTGTGCAGCTCCACCATGGTGTTCTGCGTGGCCTGGGTGACTTCCCACTGCTTCTGGAGCGCGGCCACCGTGTCCGCGAGGCGACTGTTGTCCTCGGCAGTGGCGCGGCCCCTCTCCCTCTCCACCTGTAGCTGCTCTCCCTGCAGGCTGATGGCCGCCCTCAGCTCCTGGTTCTCTCTGTCCAGCTGCTGCATCCGCTCCTGCAACTGCTTCTCCCGCACCTCCAGCTGGTCCAGCTCCAGCCGCATCTCGTCAAAGCCCTCCAGGGACTCGCTGTTTAAGGGGTTGCTCAGGTCCAGGCTGGAGGCCATCTCCTGAGTCTGGGTGGAAACACGGAAAATAAGTGGCTTGGGGATGAAGCTACACAGCTGTTTGGTGAAGCTTTAGAATTTAATGTAAACAAAAGGAAAAATACAGCAATTAGATGACCTAAAGTCTATGGAGCTATTTGAAGGACTGGAACCCCTTCGCTCAAAGCAGCTGCCAGAGAAGGTCAGCAGCACATCCTAAAACCACGATGCAACGCCGCACACGTGAGTTCCCCTGAGACCCAGAATTGACGTTTCCCATCGCGCCCCTGCTAGTATTGGTAACACAGTGGATGTACGCTCTCAGAGAAATTAAGTTATATGTAAACTACTGCTCACCCACTGCACTGTACCCACAATTCCTGCTGCAATTATATCACAAAATGGGGTAAAAATGCTACTCTGAATTCTTCTTGTATTGATTGCTCTTTATTTTGCTTTGCTGAACAATTTCTGTGTTCTTTCCCATTAAACTATATGATACATTCCATTCACATAGATAACAAAATTAACCAAACTGACCTTACCCACTAGCATTCACTGAGCACTAGGCTTGCGCCAAGCCCTCAAGCACAGTAAGTGCATACCTTTGTCTACTCCCTACAACCACCTTAAGGGCTGGGATAATCGTTATGAACCCATTTTACAGATGAGAGAGCTCCAGTTCCGAGAAGGTAAGTCACCTTCCCAGAGTCACACAGGTGGCAAGTCAGGATATGATCTTGCCACTTTTAACCACAGTGCTAAATCACTTCTTCTAAAACACTTCAAAAAGTTTTAAAAAATAACAATTTTAAAAGGCCTGAATTCCTTTTGGTTGTAAAAGCCTGGACTCTAGGAAACAGCGGGTAGAACTGAGGGGTTATGTGGCTTGGGGCTGGAACACCAGGTGTCTGCAAACGTCCCCCGAGTTGGGCGGGGCAAGGACATGACAGACAGGAAGGCCCCAGCCTTCCCGGCATTACCTGCAGGTAGCTGCTCACCAAACTGCTCATGCTTGAGCTTCGGCTGGGTGGTCTCCACAGGTAAGCGGAAGAGCTGGTGGCCAGGGTCCTCCTGTGGGGCCGCAGAACAGACATGCCTGCCTCAGAGCAGGAAACACACACACACACACGTGGGGAGGCCTTGGTTGTCAACTGGCAACCAGGTGGCGGCAGGAGTGATGCCCACCCAGGTACAGTAAGGAGGCAAAGTCCAACAATTTCCACCAAAGCAGACATTCAGGTTGGTTGTGGCCGCTGGACTCCACTGCTGAAGTCTAAGCATGGTGGCTTTGCTCCCACTGTCAAAAAGGAACGATATTCTATTTTCCCAGTTTGAGGTTTAAGCTTTCCTAGAAACTTCGGTGCCAGACACTACTTGTCTGCCAGTGAGGAACCAGCAGCAGTCAGTCTGGTAAACAGAGGTCACGCTGTGCTTTGGGCCCTGAGGTCACTGCTTTACAGTACGTTACATGGGTGATGTGGCGGGAAGACCTCTTCTGGTTCATGTGACCACACCGGACACTTTCCTTACTGCGGAAAGTTCTATTTGATGGCACTAGCCACTGCAAAAGAAATGTACTTTCACTTAACCAGAATCTGTCCCTTAATCTACAATTACTGCATTTTGCACCTGTTAGTCTCCACAACCCAGCGACTGCACTTGTCAGCATCTACCCAGAAGACAGTCACATACATGTGGGTGCTCTCGGCAGTGTATCATGGTGGAGAAAGCAGAACAAGTCTGACTCTATCACTGGAGAGACAGAGAGCCTCTTTACTCACACAGAGGAACACTACGCCACTCACTGGTCATCTATTTTGTAAAGTGCCAGGCAGTGAATAGTTTTGGTTTGTAAGCCTTATGGGCTCTGCCACAACAACCCAACTCTGCCACCATAGCCTGAAGGCATACCCATAGACAGTGGGCAAATAGAGGTGTGTTACACACTGTCCTGTGGGCCGTGGTGTGCCAGTCCCACCCCACATCTGTAGAACTCCCTGTGCAATTAGCTAAGAACCTCAAAAGCAAAGTGGAAGAAAAAGGCGAGTTGCAAAAGAATAGCAACTTCATGATTCAATGTATGCAAATGCAAAAAATATACATATAAAATAAAACTATATATATATTTATGAGAACACATAGTAAAACACAAAAATATCTGGGAACGACACTCATCAACTACAGGGTTGTAATTGCTTCTAGAAAGAGAGAGATCAAAAAGGATGGCCATGGGGTGGGGCTTTATTTGAATCTATATTTTATTTCCTAAAATAAAGGGTATCGGAACCAGTTTGAAAGGGCTTTGACTGGCCAAATATGAGATAACTTGAGTTTAAAATTATTACAGTGACGAATATAACCTATTGAAGAAAAGAAGAATCCACAAGTCAGTACTGCTATAAATAAGCAAATGAATAAACAGATGGAGAAGAAAGAAAAGATCTTCCTCACAAACAGAATGCCAGCTACTAATGCAGAAGGAAAAATGGACTCAGAAAATCACTCTGATAACCATGACAGTAATTGATTCAGGAAAGATTTACCAATGGATGCTAACAGGAGAGATATTGAAAAGAAATAGGATAAAAGAAAAGAAAAATCAACAACCACCTAGTCTCAAAATGTCTTCCAATAAGATAACATATTAATTACAAAGAGAGAAAACTTTAGGAGAAACCTGGCTAACACCAGCATAATCAAATGATGATGGTTAACCTCACTAGTAATGAAATAAATCAACATCCTGTGCCTCTGGGTACAATATACCAAGAGGGACACAAAACCTGGGGTATTTCTCCCAAAATGCTTACCCTGAATACAGTGACGGGAAAGTACACTAGACAAACGCAAATCAAGGAACAAGTTACGAAACAACTGGCCTCTACTTCTCGAAAATGTCTATGCTATAAACAAAGAAGAGAAACTATCCCAGATGAACAAGGACTAGACCCTTGACAATTCACTGACGTGAGCCTGGACTGCCTCAAAGACGCGTCTGGCATAATTCTTCAAATTTGAGTATGTTCTGCAGACTGGATAGCAGTATTGTATCCATGTCAATTCCCCGATTTTAACAACTGTACTGGGGTTGTATAAAAGGATGTCCCTGATCTAAGGAAATACACGATGAAATACTTAGGAGTAAAGGGCAATCAGGGCTGTAACATATTCTCAAATGAGAATGGAAACAAACCACGTTTACATAAGGAGAAAAAGTGATATGGAACTCCCTGACAGTCTAGTGGTTAAGACTCCATGTTTCTGCTGCAAAGGTGCAGGTTCAACCCCTGGTTGGGGAACTAAGAATCCCCAAACCATGAGGTGCAGCCAAAACATGACAAAAGAAAACAGAATGATAAAAACAGTTGTAGTAAAACACTGATAACTAGGGAATTGAGGTGAAGGACAGATGAGCACTGAGTACTGTTTTTATAACTTTTCTGTAATTCTGAAATGATTTTAAAATCGAACCATTCTAAAAAGGACGTGTGAAGTAAATATGGCAAAAATGTTGGCTCTTAAGCCCCAGTAGTTGACACATGGGTTCCATTATAGTCAGTACTTTTTCTTCCACAGAAAGAAGTTCCTAATAAGAAATTCAAAAAATTGGAATTAAAAACAAAACATACCTTTTTTACAGAAAGCAAAAAAAACAACAACAACAACAACAACAAAGAGTGCTGGGTTTGAGTTGAACTCGAGTCTGGTGCCCTGGCCCTGCTCTTGCCAGCTGTGTGGCACTGGGCAAGTCTCTCCACTCTCTGCGCCTGTTTCCTCAGCACCTCACTCCTGAAATGGGTGCTGTGTGAATGCAGTTGTGCGGACGCTATACTGGTGTAGGGAAAGAAAACACAGCAAAGCAAACTTTCCAACCACCCTTATGTGATGAGCTTTCTATCCCTCTCATTGGTGTCCGTGATAATCACTGTATCCAGGAGAACACAACTGGGAAAAGCCCACTTGCTTTCACTTCGCTCCACACTGAGTTCCTTACCACATCTGAAAACCCTGGGTTTTGCATATGCATCTCCACTGACTCATACCGCCTAACCAACTAGGTTAGTTTAAGGCTGGAGCCTTCAGATGTTATCGCTAGTCATGATGCCACCAAGTCTGTAAAATGAGCAAGCATAAGGTAATTCACTGCATTAGCAAAACTGCTTTGAGCGTACTGATAGCAAGCTTCAAAACTTCAAACACCTCTTTCCCCTCTTTTCAACCAGGCAGTTAATTCTTCAAAGTACCTAGCAAACGTTGGCCAGGCAGCATCCAGGTCATAGCCCCTCGATGCCAGGTCAAACTGGACGTCAGTCAGCTCGTAGAGTTGGCCCACGATGTCAGAGCTCAGCTTTGGCTTCAGAAAGGGGCTCCTTGCATAGTACCAGTCACTGCAGAAAAACATGGAAAGGGGTCAAGTACAGGGACAATAAAGAAAATGGAAGAGAGCATTTAGTCAGTCCTCTTAGCATGGCTTTGCCTCACCAAATTGCAACTCAGGTACTAAAGTAATTAAAGGCAGACAGAAATATACACATCCCAATGTGATTTTCACCACTGAAGTATGTAACTCTTAAACTCACTCTCCTTCAAGGAATTACTGAAATGAACTAGATGCTTATTTGTTTATTATTTATATCTTATCTATTCCCCCAAAGAATGTGAGAAACCTTAAATTTGAATTGCCGTCCAGGAAAGGGCAGTTGTAAGGGAAAGAACACTTCCTTTTTACAAGAAAATTTTGTCTTCTGTCCCTTCTGGAGAACGCAGTACAGGACATTGAACTCGCTGCTAATTTCTGTCCAGACATGTATTAAAAAAGTCAAAGAACAAAGTACCTCCACTTTGAGGTGGTGGCTGTTTTACCTCATGTGAGACAGTAAGAATTAAAGAGACAAGACTGATGAGTTTAATGAGCTATGTGGCTGAGTTCTGGGAACTGCAAGAGACTGTAAGTCAGTTTATGACAGCTGTCACTGAACATCACAACAAAACAACCTTCAAATCAAACGTGCAAAGGTTTTCAACTCACATGAATTCACAAAGCTTAGCACATACAAGAGAAATATGCATTTACACAAATCTTAAAGGTGACACAAAATGAAACAAAATATTTCCCAATAGTTTTTCTTTAATTCAGAAGTATCTCTTTGATTAACTGGAAGAAGCTCCAGAGGCAGCAGGGCGGCAGAGGTGGGCTGCGCAGCCGGGCAGCCAAGAGGTTCAGCTGACAGGCTCCTAATCTGACATCCTCTCCCGGCTCCACGTGCTCAGTCCTGCTCTCCGTCCTGTCCTCCTCCCCCTGCTGAAGGGGTGGGAGGGGCACGAGGAGCATGAGGGGCCCAAAGGCCCCCCATCTGGTTGCTGTCACAAGCTCCAGGGAGCCCAGACCAACGGGGCCGGCAGTGACTCAGTGTCTCTGGTGAGGCCCCAGGCTCGCTAGTGTTAAAGATTTCACAGGTGGTTCTGCGGAGAGGCATGTCTGCCAGCACCAAGGACATGCCATCCACCAGGGGAAAGCACCTGGCATTAGGAGTTCCAAGACCTGAACCCCAGTTTCTGCTCCTCACCTGAGCATCAGTGGGGCCCAGACAGAGGCATCTGGCCTCCCTAGGCCTCTGTCTCCCCACCTGTGACAGCGCAGGGCTTCCTGCTTCGTGGGCACCAAGGACTGCGGTCAGGAAGGGGAGGAGAGGATGACAGCTGGAGGCCCCTGCTTGTGCCAGGATGTGGCACAGACAGGCACTGCCACTGCGGCTGCCATTATTGCTATTATAATCTTTAAGTTTATCACACTTGTTTGAGGGCTCCTGAACTTCTTTCAGAGGCCTCATACACTTTAATGCCTGGTGAAAAGTGTTCAAAAAAAATTGTTCACTGCAAAAACAATAATTTAAAAAGAAAAAAATGACATATTCCTACCTTTTATTTATCACCTCATGTTCTCATATACTTTATAATCCTTTTATATGTTTTTCTGCAATTTCTTCATTGTTGCCATTTGGACAGAGAAGATTTGCATTCTTTTTCCTTGACTGTTATATTGTTATTTTCATTCTTGCTATACAGACTTCCTTATTAGAATTTTAAATGATGTCATGCTATGCCATTTAAGCTAATTTGCTGTAATTTTACAGCCCTCTATCATTGGACATGGATGGTTTCCACTTTGTGTATTATAAATAGCATCATAATTTTCTTTGATAGTTGATTTACAAGTACTATGTTAGTGTCACGAGTACAGTAAAGTGATTTGGTTACACACATATATGTACATGAAATTAAAAGACGTCTGCTCCTTGGAAGACAAGTTATGACAAACCTAGACAGCATATGAAAAAGCAGAGACAGAGACAACAAAGGTCTATATAGTCAAAGCTATGGTTTTTCCAATAGTCAAGTACGGATGGGAGAGCCGAACCATAAAGAAGGCTGAGCGCCAAAGAACTGATGCTTTCGAACTGTGATGCTAGAGAAGACTCTTGAGACTCCCTTGCATTGCAACGAGATCAAACCAGTCAATCTGAAAGGAAATCAACCCTGAATATTCATTGGAAGGACTGATACTGAAGCTGAAACTCCAATACTTTGGCCTCCAAGCCACCAGGGAAGCCCAATACTTTGGCTACCTGATACAAAGAGCCGACCTACTGGAAAAGACCCTGATGCTGGGAAAGACTGAAGGCCAAAGGAGAAAGGGGCAACAGAGGATGAGATGGCTGGATGGCATCACCAACTCAATGGACATGAGTTTGAGCAAGCTCTGGGAGACAGTGAAGGACAGGAAAGCGTGGCGTGCTTTAGTCCATGGGGTCACAAAGAGTTGGACATAACTTAGCAACTGAACAACAACAATATATGTACATGGCTATATTTTAAAAATTCTTTTCCATTATAGCTTATTACAAGATACTGAATATAGTTCCCTGCACCATACAGTGAATCTTTGATGTTTACTCTATATACAGTACTGTGTATCTGCTAATCCCATACTCGCAGTTCACCTCTCCCAGAAGTTTGTTTTCTGTGTCTGTGAGTCTGTTTCAACAGTTTCATAAATAATTCATTCATAGTGTTTTTTAGATTCCACATAAGAGATATATGATATTTGTCTTTCTCTGTCCAGTGTAAGTAGTACCATTACTATTCATGAGGGGCCTTCGGGTCATCTCTGAATCACATGGGGGTAAAGCCCAGAACTGTCATGTATTTACCTGGTCACTTTGGTGTTCATGAAGCACTGCTGTAAAGTGTCAGCCAACCTCTGGTGCACCAAGGAGTAGCGAATAAATGCCCTTCCTTTTCCAAGAGATGTTCGGAGCTGGAAAAAGTAGATAAAATAGAAACCAAGAGCTGTTAGCCTAATTCCAAACACAGGCCTCCAAGGATGGCTGGCCAAAACAGAAACAGGGTGGAAAATGCCACCCAGTCCTCCCTACACATAAGCTTCACTCAAGTCCCTCCAAGAACACTGAACATTTGAGAACGTCGCCTCAGAGAAAAAGGCCTAAAGTGTGTGGACGTCTTGCAGGCCTCCGTCTGAGAATAATCTGTGGACTCCAGCAAACGTGCCATGGAAGACACAGTCGTAAGAGGCTCAAGCATCTACTGTGGATTCTACTGGAAGGTCATTCTTCCTCCTCTGCTCCCTCAGAATCCCTGGGTTTAGAGTCAGAGATGAAAATGGTGTGGTTTAATCTGGAACCTTTAGAAAACAAGCCAGAGATAAATGCAGGGCTCCTCATAGCAGAAGTACCCTTGAGGAGCGAGAGATGGTCTTCGTTTAGCACATGTCTGGGCTGGGTTTTGAAGTGCTGGGAGAAGAGAGGCCACAGAAAAGGTATGGCAGCTTGGCTGGAGCCTGTGTGGAAGGGGGAGAGGGAGGGCCAAAGGCAGAGGAGTGTCAGGGGACCTGGGACGGACGTAACTGCCTCCCCTGCACCCTCAGGGAACGTCACTAAAATCCACACATCTGCTAGTGCTTCCTGGGGGGATCTCTTTTCAGCTATGCCAGCTCACTGGGTTTAGTCAGAAGGTGCCCAGGGGGTGAGGGCAGGGGAGTTTCTAGGTGGCCGAGTCACACAGAAGTAATGAAAAATGGGTGCAGTTCTGTTTCAATAACCCTGAGGTGGATAGAGGGTCCGGGTGCAGGCCTGCCTTCATAACCTCTCCCCACAGAGAAAAACACGGCTTCTAAAGAGGTTTCTGGCTTGTTGTGATAGAGGCAGGATAAGCCAGTCAAGAGAGCCTGGCCCTAGCAAGACACTTGAGATCATATGCAAACCAGGGTCCGTGCTCCCGATGACCCAGCCCCAGCAGCTCAGGATAACAGGCAGGAGCTCACAACCTGCCAGCTTACCACATGCCCCTGTCAGGCACGGGCTCTGACCGGGCTAAGCCAAGACTCATTCCCTCCGCGTCTCTTCAAGGGTCACAAGTGTTTACCTTGGTGGCTGGGGGAAGGGTGGCAGTGGTCTGACCAAAAGACGGTCCTAACACTTCACTCTTAAGAGTTCCCTGGACAGTAAGGAGGTGCAACCAGTCAATCCTAAAGGAAATCAACCCTGAATATTCATTGGAAAGACTGATGCTGAAGATGAAACTCCAACACTTTGGCCACCTGATGTGAAAAGCCAACTCACTGGGAAAGTCCCTGATGCTGGGAAAGACTGAGGGCAGGAGGAGAAGGGGACGACAGAGGATGAGATGGCTGGATGGCAGCACCAACTCAATGGACGTGAGTCTGAGCGAGCTCTGGGAGATGGTGAAGAACAGGGAAGCCTGGCGTGCTGCAGTCCGTGAGGTCGCAAAGAGTCAGACATGACTTAGTGACTGAACAACGACAGCACCCCTCCATCCTATTAAGAAGCTAACCGTGGCGCTGGGCTGAGACAGGAAACACGAGGTACGGCCTCCAGCACCAGCATGCGCGCGATGCTGTAAACATCCCGGTTCCCAGCACCTTTAAGCTCAGGGCTCTGTGCGTTCTCACTGCTGACTTGAGGAAATGATACCACAATATGAGGTAGTTTTAAAAAATGAGAAGGTGTGAAACCTCATAAGACATTTCTGTCAGAGTCTGTAAGACATTTCTCCATGTGAGTTTTGTGGGTCTGGGGTACAGCCAGGGGGGTTGGAAATGAAGGTGGTAGCAGCAGCCTGACCCACTGGCTTTGTAAAATCCACCATGGCATGTCCACAAGGAGTGGATCCCGACAGACGCTCAGGGAGAATGACATCCCCACGTCCAAATGCTTTTCTACTTATGAGTGAGGTAAGAACAAAGTGCTCAGCGGTGACAACCAGGGACCCAGGCAGCTGGGAACAGCTGAGCAAGGCATCGTGAAGTGAAGTGTATTGGTCACACACACACATCCACACCCAGGTCCCGCTGAATCTAAAAAAAAAACCCCATATAACAGCTCGTATCTGTAAGCTCCCAAGGAAGGGGCCTGCCCTTATTAATAAAATGGCCATAGTAACAGCACTTAGGACATTTAAAGGCAAACATTTGAGGCTACATTTTAAGTCAGGCCTATTAACCGAATCCATTATATGTGTGAAAGGAGTTATGTTGAAAGGTCTTTTTAAACATCCTTTGGGGAAGGGAACAACAACAGTTCCTTTGTATAGCAAATGAAGATACTGCATTGCCTTTTTTAAGAACTTTTTGAGATCACGGGTCCACTTTCATCATTCAATACCTTAAGTTTTGTTAGCATCTAATCAAAACTCACTGCACCACAGAGAGAAGCAGTACAACGCTTAATCATGTACCTGAGTGTGCCACCGGGCACGATCTCACAAGATCTGTCTGTACATCTGGACAGACCAATTCCTCTGAGCCAGGATCTTCCCTCATTTTCTCAGCTGTCAGAAGGTACAGCAGCTGGAAGATGCCCAGCCCTCAGTGTCCGCATGTCTAACGCTGTCATTCTCTATAAGAAGAAACCTACCCGGCTTCAGGTGGCACGGCTGAGGAGTCCTTCCCAGGGCACATGACCCTGTGGCCTTTGTGGGAGGCCAGCCAAGGAGCATGTGCTCTGATTTTAAAGGGACCTTAGACTTACTGATGAGATCCCGAAAAGAAAGATGAAATGCATAAACCTCCTATTTCAAATCTAGGTGGATTCCCTAATGTGCAAAGTTATTCACTAACAGATGGACTCGACTGATGAGACAGAGAATGTGTGCTACTGTTGAGTCGGAGTTTTATAAAACAGCAAAGCAATGGCATTCTGCTCTTGGGGGGCTTAGAACTTAATGTGAGAAGTTGCTTACTGCTGGCATTTTAAGAAATGTCTCTCAAGATCCTACTTCACTCTCTTCATCTCAAATCCAAGTTTTCTGGGCATAGAGAAAGTAGCCTTAGCAAACTGTAAGGATTTTCTTTAAGAAACCAATTCTTCAAAAAAAAGGTGAAGGTGTCCTGTGCCGTCCATCTCTTTGTGGGTACCACAAGCAGACTGCAATGGGAACAGCCCACCCTGTGAGGTGACGTGTGGGCTGGGGTCTCACACACAGTCTGGACTCAGCCACTCTTTGGCGTGGTAAACGCTCACCTGGCAGGCTGCTGTGAGAGAGGCTTAAGCTGGAGAGGGGAAGAGGTGAGATCATTGGTTGTTTCGCTCACCTCCGAGATGGACTTGACGAATCGGATCCCATCGTTTGCACCCTTCACCTTGGCCAGGCAGGCACAGAAGTAATCCCAGTAGTCCTTCTTGTTGCCCAGGAGGGTGGCCTTCTCTTTCTGATCAAACTGGGCAGAGAAAGGAGAGAGAGAACGTTCAAACACACTGCTGTTTATCCCACCATTTAATGACGGGTAATAATAACAGCTTCTTAGTTGCCTGGCACTGAGTGAGGCTCTTTTTTGGCATTATTTTTACTTACTGGTGAATAAGGGTGTTTTAGTCCCCAGTTTATAGGTGACGAAACAGACTAGGAGAGCTTAAGCAACTAGCTCAAGGTCATATGAACAGTGAGATTCAGGAATAACAGGCCCCCAAAGTGACCTCTGTGCATAGAGCTGGGTGGAAGACTCCAAAGGTGCTATTAACACATGGGAAAGAAATGAAAGAGAAAAGTTCCAGGGCAACATGAAGAGTTATTAACAATGTCTTGACATCGGGAAATGTGTTAGTGACATCTTACCCCAGTTACGCAACTCAAGTTTCAGTACTGTTTGAATATACATAGAATAAATCCAAACAAATGTCAGCCCTTGAGTCATTTCAAAACCCAAACCAAAATGGGTGAATTCAGGGAAAGAAAAAAAAAAAGCCCATTAATACTTCCACAGTGTAAAACAACAGAACCAGTTGAAAAGGCATGTGAAAGGTGAGACTTCAACACCTTTCTCCAGTGGGCTGAGACACCTCCTCCAGTGGGCTCTCACGCCATACACTCTGGTGGGAGGCGACGCTGCCGACTTAACGGTGTTCAAATGATAGAGGGTATCTTCCTATAACCTAATGTTCTATGGCATTTTTTCTGATTATTAAACATGTGCATACATCATTAGGAGGTCTGGATAAAACAAACTAAAATAGAAAAGAAAAACTTATAATGCCTAACACCATCACCCTGAGATAAGTTTTGTTATTGTATTGGTCCGTTTCCTTCCTACCTATTGTAGTTGCCTATATATTTCCACATCTGCAGGTTCTCTAGATCTGTGCTTCTTGAACCAAGCAGATAAAAGCTCGGTTATACAGTGGATGTGTTAAAAGAAAGCTTCCTGGGCTGACCTCAGAGATCCTGATTCAGCTGGTCACGGTGGGAACCAAGAGGGTACTTCTGCCTTGCTCCCAGGTGACGCAGATGCTTCTGGTCTATGACCACACTTTGAGGAGCAAGGCTCTAAAATGGGGACATCTGGATAGTCTTCGGAGGGCCCACAGCCTCCTGGAAAACGTGTGACCAGGTACATATGACTACGTTTGGGGAGAGAGTCCATAGCTTTCACTGGGATGCCAAAGGGTATGGGACTGCCCCAAAGTGAAGATCCCTGCTATACAGAGACCCTGTGACCTGCACTAAGAGGACGTACGTCTCTGAAGTGGAGCGACAGTCGCTCAGTTGTCTCCGACTCTTTGTGACTCCATGGACTGTAGCCTGCCAGGCTCCTCTGTCCATGGTCTTCTCCAGGCAAGAATACTAGAGCGGGTAACTGTTCCCCTCCGCAGGGGATCTCCCTGACTCAGGAATCGAACCGGGACTTCCTGCATTGCAGGTGGATTCTTTACCAGCTGAGCTACCAGGGAATTAAAATCTCTGAAGAATGCTCTCAATTCCCAACACCATACTAAGGGGCAAGAATCTGATTCCCCCGAGGATCACACTTGGACGCTGGGGACGGCTCTGGCCTTCAGTCCAACCAGGAGGGCTCGACAGCTCCACTGAGCTTTCGGAGCTGCGCCCTGTGTACTGAGGAGGCAGCCAGTCTTGTGTCTGACAAGACAGCAGAGCAGAAAAGCAACACACGACGGGAGTCACTTACTTGGAGGAGGTACTCAAGTTTATAAGAAAACTTATGCAAGTTGGTGCTGTCATCTGTGATGGGTTCCCCTGCTTCCTTAGATTCTCTGCTTAGTTCTGTCACAGCATCTTTAAGACAACAAACAGGAACATGTAACCAGATGGAGGCTGGCCTCAGAGAGAGCAGCAGGATGACCCGGGGCAGCAGGAGTAAGTGGTCCCCGATGGCAAAGCACTGAGCACACGTGGGGTGCTGCGTAAGCATCCGTGGGCTGGAGCTCCAAGTCAGAAGGCACGAGGCTGTCCTGAGGGCCCACGGTACTTTATGACAGCTCGCTGACTCGGCACCTTTCTCAGTTGGCCCCGTAAGCCCACCAAGGCCTCATGACTTGCAAGCAGTATTTGGACAAAACGTCCACTGCGTGGACGAGTTCTACAGCAGTCCCTAACACAGACTTCCTGAGGGCTTTATCCTCTCCCCACCGTGTTTCTCGTTCCTCACTGTAACCCCACTGCTCAGGACAGGTAGGCGCAGGCTTCCTGAGGACCCAGAATGTGCAAACAGTGGTCATGACAACAGTAGCAAGAGTGACACCACCATCTGCTTCTGCCAACTGAGCGCCGCTGAGGGGCCAGGCCTCTGCGCGGCTTCCTTATTCAAAAGAGTGCTATGAGGCAGGAACTGCTTTATTGCAACAAATCTAAGATGCAATTGATTTTAAGATGAGCCCAATTTCATAGCTGTTAAAATGTGAAGGAAAAAAAAATGGTACAAGGCAGAATTGACAAACGTGGGCATTTTCATCCCCACTTTACAGACGAGGAGCTCACAGAGAGGTCAGAGCACTTGGCCAAAGATTAAGGGCAGCCAACGGCAGAGCTGGGACAAGAACCCTGGTTCTCTCAAGAGACCCAGGGGTCCTCTCAAGAGACCCAGGGGTCCTCTCTTAACTTCTAAGACGATTTACCTCCCAATGCAGAAAAGGAGGAAAAACCCCTCTCACTCTCACTCACAGCCCTTCTGTGGGACAGAGGGACTGTCAGAAGGTGGGTCTGGTTTAGACCCTGAGAAAAATGTCCCCAGCTGAGATGGTTTGGGATATGCAGGACAAAACTGCCTTCACTGACAATTCTTGAAAGAAAAGGAGCCATTAGAAAGCGGCTGTGCCCAAGACTGAAGCTGGGCCTGAGCTGTTAAAAGTTAACCAACTCTGACCCCTCAGGCCAAGGGAGCCAACAGCAAAGAGGTTCTTTGGGACTGAGTCTCACAACACGTGACCAATGTCCAGTGTGCCCGATGAGAAGCGTTTGCTGTGGGGGCTCTGAGGGCCAGGGGCCAGGGACCGGGAAGGACACAGAGCCTTCCTCCTCCACCCTCAGGCAGGGGCAAAGCTCACAGCCTGACGTGGGAACTCCTGAAATGCAGAAAGAAGGAGCCTTGGATATGGAATATGAAATTTCCTGCTCTAAACTCTGACTGTTACCAACAGATGAAAGGAAAGGGTCTCGAGAAAGTGTGATGCCTTTTGAAACTTCCCACTGAGGTGCTCTGAGCACTGCGTACCGGACACTGGGATGACCTGGGATGTGGCGGATGACAGACAAGGACAGCTCGCGGGGTGGAAAAGGGCAACTGAACAAAAGCAGATGCCTGTCCTCTTCCCTGGATCACAAGCTCTGCCACGGCTCCTCCCTTCCTCTCTCCTCCCTCCAATCAGGAACCCCAGGTCCCAGAGTCAACGTGAGACCCGGAGACTGAAACACAGGGAAGACGGTCTACTTTGGGGAGAAGGCTCTGAAGACCAGGGCAAACTCAGGTTTACAGGGACTGTCACTTTACTTTCTGTGTGTGCGCGCGTATATGCGTGTGTGCAGATTTAAAAAGAAAAGCGGCATCTCACATTGCAGCTGGACGTGGACTGGTGTGGTTAAGAGCGCAGCCCATGGCACCAGCTGTGTGTGCAAACCTAGGCTCTGACAGGATATGTGACCTTAGGCAAGTCACTTAGCCTCTCTGTGTCTGTTTCTACATCTGCAAAATGGGAACGAAATGGCTCCTGCCTCACAGGACCAAACGTGAGGACCCAATGAGTTATTATCTATGAGGCCTGTGCCTGGCACAGTGAAATGCCACGTAATCATCAGCTAGTAGAGGCCCAAAGCTCTACATAAATAGGAGATAAGTCTGAGAAAGTGATTTTTATCTCATCTAGTTGTGACCCTCACAATGAACACTCCTGCGGCCTCCACTGGCCTGGAGCGACTGCAGTTGGTTATCACAGGTCTGAGCAGTTAGGAGCCTGGGCCTTGAGTTTATTAGGAGTGTCACCAGGGCCCCCGTGACGTGGAGGAAGGGGGTACAGCACATGTGCCGGTGCTCCAGAGAGGCTCACAAGACCTGCCCCGGTGATCCACGAGGGACGGAAAACTTGCTAAGCCTCTGACCCTCGGGATGGCACCCACAAAGTGGCCTTGGGCCCTGGACTCCGCAGTCAGTAGAGAACACAGCCCATTCCTCCAAGCCTGCTCTCCTCACATGCACCCCCGGCCGCTCTCCTTCTGTGCAGCCAAGGCCCACGAGCCGGCCTCTCTTGCTGGGCAACACTGAGCTCAGGAAAGGCTGGGAGGCAGCAGGCCCAACTGGAGTGAGTTCACCCGGGACTAGGTGGAAGAGCAAAACAAGAAAGGCAGGTATGTCGTCTTCCTACTCAGAGGGCGGGTGAATACTCCTTCACAGGGGAGCCAACTCCAGCATTGCCCAATGGTGTGTGTACACACACACTCATAGACACACACACGCGACAGTCAGACACAAAAAGGGGCATCTGATTTTGTCTACACACTGCCTCTACAGTTTCTGAGAGGAGGGCCGGGCAAGTTCTGCCAGCTTCACATGCGGTGGACATCTGAGGCCCAAATGTTTCAGTGATGTGTGCCGAGGGCTCCGATTACCATCGGTGTAAACACAGATCACAGGGCTGAAACTCAGCCGGCCCCGGCAAAACATAGCCACAGCTCCCTCAGCGCCAAGCTCGGGGTGCCCTGCGGCCGGGCCGTACCTTGTAAATCGCGGATGATTCTCTGCAGCTGGCTCTCGCCGCTGGTGGACGCCATGGTGGCCGTGACCGTCTGGGGCCACCTTTCTTGGCTGCGCGCTTCCTGCCTGGGGCTGCTCAGCAGCGGTCAGACTCCATGGTGGCACCTGCACGGGGAGGAGGCCGTGGAGGAAGGGGTCACAGGCAGGCTTGAAGTCAGCGGGAGAGGGACGCTACTCCGGGAGCAACGGCACCCCGTCTGGGCGTCTCCTCTGAATGGGAAGGGCTAGACCCTTCTGCGTGAGCCTTGTTCTGATATACTTACATTCTCTGAGACACTTACATTCAGGAACAATGAGCTGGTTTGGACTTCAGAAGAAATGAGATCAACTAAATAGAGCCACCTATTCTTCCGAGCTCCCCTCCCAGGCTACCCTCTTAGGCAGGCCTACCTCACTTTCCACCTTTAAAAACCTCCCAGCACTCCCCTCACCCTGCTACACCGAGGCCAGAACTAGTCCAGCCCGCCACTCACTGCAGCTAGGCCTGAGGTGTGGCCATTCCAGTTCCGTCTCCTGCGTGCCCGGCCCCACGCCCTCCCAGGCTGCTTTCGGAAGAAGGGCTGGGAAGCTCTGGCCAGTAGCAGCCGTGGAGGGAGAGGCTGAGGACACATACCCTCAGGGCTTCTGGACCAAGGAGAGCCTGGCTTGCCTCTCGGGGAGGTCTGTGGCCTCCAGCCGCTCAGCGTCCGTCTCAGCCGGGGAGGGTAGACACCAGGGGCTACCGGGGGCCTGCACAGCCAAGGGATGTGTCTATTTTAAGCGTGGCTAGTCCTCTCACGGCTGGTGAGTCCCGAGTTACCAGCGCTACTTGGGCAGCTGCTGAAGGGATGTCAGGACACAGTGGTGGCGGGAGACCAAAAAAGAGGAGATCCGAGCAGCGCTGGAAGGAGGTATGGACGTGCACGTGGACACCAACGAATCCTCCTTCCAGAACCTCTAGTCCTTGCCTCAGATGGCCAATGCAAAGGCGTTAACGTTTGCTGGCAAAATGGGCTGGCAAGACGAGGGGTGGCCAGAGTAGCCACCTGTGCACTGGGCCTGCGAGGTGCTTTACACACTCAGTCATTTTAATCCTCAGCAGTACCCTGGGGCTGGGGGAGGGGCAGACAACGTGCAGGGAGAACCTGGGTGCAGAGAAGCTGTGTAACTCGTCTATGGCCCGGGCCAGCAGGGAGGGGAACGCTGGTCAGTCTGAACTCACCCCCTTTAGCTCCACACGGAGCCACTGTCGCTCCAGCAAATGCTACCACTTCCACTGGCTTCTGGGAACTGCTCTGCACTCCAGGGCCTCTCAAGTGTGCCGCCAGCCTGAGTGTTTCAAACACGAGCTGGCCCACACGCTCCCGTCACCCTCACTACTCCAGGAGACAAAGCAGGAGGAAAAACGATGGAGAACTCCAAGTTCCCAAATATTTACAAAAGCATTCCAGGTCAGCCTGGGGCGCAGGGAGGGGCTGTCATGGCGCAGATGTCCCGAGGCCTATTTTTAACTCACAAGCCAGCGTAGCTGTGACTCAGGGAAAACAAGGCCCAAAGAGGGCTTCTCTGGCCTAGGAGGAACTAGACAGCCAGCACCACACCCTCAGGAGTCTCAGACACAGAGCCCCGGAGGGTCACAGGACCCACAGACTCTGCCAAAGTCCCCAGTAAAAGTGCTGGCACCCCACCCTCAAAGCGAGGGTAGGCTGGGTTACCAGAAGCCAGCCTGCCTTCCCTGGGCGGCTCTCTGGGCCCCTGCTGAACACACAGCCCAGGCAGGGACCAGCCAGGGCCCTAGAGAGCAGCAGCCCAGGATGGGTCAGACTTGCGCAGAGGCCCTGCTGCCTGGGAGACACTCGGCGCCTCCCAGAAAGGAGGAGACGGTCGAGGACCACCACTGTCAGCGCACAGCTGCCCAGCACCGCCCTGCCAAGTTCAGTCTGGGGTTTCAGGGCACACAGGCACCATCCAGCCCTGGAGGAGCTCGGCTGTGCGCCGACAAGACAGACAGGAAGGCGTTTAGATGTGCGGATAAAGCAGAAGAGGTCCACGCAGAGATTCGAGTGAAAAGTTATAAGCATTCAGTTAGGAGAGGGAGTGAACCAGGGATACACAACACATGACGTCTGCCAAGTGAAAGAAGCCAGCCTGAAAAGCCATCTACTTCACAATTCCATGCGCCTGCTACTCTTACAAAGGGGAAACTCAGGGGAGAAATCAGACCTACCGCTGCCGAGGACTGACGGGAAAGGGAGGGTCTGACTACAGGAGAACCTGCAGAAGTCTGGGGAGCAATTCTGTTCCGTCTTGATTATGGAGGTGGCTACGTGACTGTGTACACTTGAGAAACTTGTGTCAAACCTCACTTCTGTGCATTTTATCTCAACAAAAGAAACAGCAGCACTGGGACGAATTTAACAAGATGCAATGGGACCCGAGGAAGGGAACGTTCATTCCACTTGCGGAAGGGAGAGTGTGGTGGACACTCTGTGATGGCGACTGGGTTGGGCGAGGCCTGAAACACGAATAGGAGGTCTTCAAAGAGACCCGAGGAGGAAAGGGCGTGACAGCTGTCGAGGCCACGTCTGTGCCTGCATGCCTCTTATTCGATTATGGGCAACAGAGAGCCTTATAGCTTCGGGGGGGAAATGACCTTGAAAGATGATGACCTGGAGAGTCCACTGGGTCTGTGTGCATACTGAGAGCTGGGGGAGAACCCGAACATGAGAGGGAGGGCGGAACCTGGAGAGGAAGTCCTGACAACCACACGCTCTGAGTCACCTCATCCAGGCTCTGGCTGGGATATCGCACGAACCATACAACCAACCTCGATTTCCTAGAAACCAGCCCTCTTTGGAGCTTGGCATGAGGGCAACAGTGTCCGTAAACCAAACTGGCATCTTGGCAGGGTGAGCCTGACCAGACAGAAACATGCTCCTTCCGGGCCTCCTGGTGCTTTGGTGAAGCTGCAGGTGTCAGCCTGAGCCCAGGAGGCCTTCTCTGCCTGAACCCTGGCGTGCCCCCCTCTGCCAAGGCCAAGCTCCCAGGTCATGGGGTGAGCTGTGCCCAAGCACTGATTACACAAGTTGGTTTTCCCAAGAGCCTGCATCACCACCAAGGTAAAAGCCCTGAGAAACTGTTGCTGGGTCTACAGGTCACAGCAGGCTTCCCCACACGGCTGGGGGTCGCCACCTCCCAAGGTTTCAGGAAGCAAATGGTCTCCATAGGAATGCTAATTTCATGGATTTGAAAGAATGACTCTCAGTATTCTGGCCTCCCTTTTCCTAATCCTGAGGTTATTACTGAACAAAAGACAGAATGGGGGCAGTCCCCCTCCATTTATTTCCTCGTATCTCTAGACGAGCTTGCCCTTTGGCTTAGGGATGAGCTGTTTTTAAGCCTAACACTTCTGACACCAAATGTATGGCTTTTCCCCATACCAATATATAGTTATCACCACTGGGTGTCTTGCAACTCGATTCAATTCGTTTTCTTTTCGTTCATGCCACATGGCTTATGGGATCTTAGTTCCCTGACCAGGGATCAAACGCAGGCCTTCAGCACTGAAAGCTCAGAGTCCTAATCACTGGGCCACCAGGAAAGTCCCTCAATTCAACTCTAACTAACTAACTCTAATTCTGACTCTGGAGTCAGTGCAGACGCCACACGTTAAGGGTTCAGTCCACAAGACTGCCCGGGCTTCAGACACCAGTCACAAGTCCCAGTACCTGTCACTGCCTGTACTTCTGACCACCCTCTGTCATCCCCTTCTCCTCCCACCTTTAATCTTTCCCAGCATCAAGGTCTTTTCCAATGAGTCAGTTCTTCACATCAGGTGGCCAAAGGATTGAAGCTTCAGCATCAGCCCTCCCAATGAATATTCACCACTGATTTCGTTTAGGACTGACTGGTTTGATCTGCCTGCAGACCAAGAGACTCACAGAAGTCTTCTCCAACACCACGGTTCAAAAGCATCAGCTCTTCAGTGCTCAGCTTTACGGTCCAACTCTCACATCCATACATGACTACTGGAAAAACCATGGATCTGTTCATGACTAGATGGACCTTTGTCAGCAAAGTAATGTCTCTGCTTTTTAATATGCTGTCTAGGTTGGTCATAACTTTTCTTCCAAGGAGCAAGCATCTTTTAATTTCATGGCTGCAGTCACCATCTGCAGTGATTTTGGAGCCCGGAAAATAAAGTCTGTCACTGTTTCCCCATCTATTTGCCATGAAGTGCTGGGACCAGCTGCCATGATGTTTGTTTTTTGAATGTTGGGTTTTAAGCCAGCTTTTCACTTTCCCCTTTCACTTTTATCAAGAGGCTCTTCAGTTCCTCTTCACTTTCTGCCATAAGGGTGGTGTCATCTGCATACCTGAGGTTATTGGTATTTCTCCCAGCAGTCTCAATTCCAGCTTGTGCTTCATCCAGCCTAACATTTCACACGACGTATTCTGCACAGAAGTTAAATAAGCAGGGTGACAATATACAGCCTTGACATACTCCTTTCCTGATTTGAAACCAGTCTGTTGTTCCATGCCCAGTTCTAACTGTTGCTTCCTGATCTGCATACAGATTTCTCAGGAGGCAGGTAAGCTGGTCTAGTATTCTCATTTCTTGAAGAATTTTCCACAGTTTGTTGTGATCCACATAGTCAAAGGCTTTGGCGTAGTCAATAAAGCAGAAGTAGATGTTTTTCTGGAACTCTCTTGCTTTTTCTATGATCCAACGAATGTTGGCAATTTGATCTCTGGTTCCTCTGCCTTTTCTAAATCTAGCTTGAACATCTGAAAGTTCTCGGTTCACATACTGTTGAAGCCTCACTTGGAAAATTTTAAGCATTTCATTACTTAATGTACGACTGATGAAATCACTGGCTACTGGTGATTAACTCCACCTTCAGCCCTTCTGAAGCGAGTTCTAAGGGATGGGGCTGAAAGTCCTCTAGCAACCAGCCCTTACCAAGACACCACCTATCCAGGGGCCCAGGAAAAGTCAACCTTACTAGCATAAACTCCCTGTGTGGTTGAAAGGGTTTTGTTTTGAATAACAAAGGACACTCCTATTAGTCAGGAAATTCCAAGAGTATTAGAAGTTCTGTGCCAGGAACCAGGGACAGAGACCAAATATGTGTTTCCTCCTATATCGCGGGGATCCCAGACTTCTGGCATGAACCAGCACGGTCCTGACCTCTACAACCCCCTGCAAACTGCTCTCCTAACTCGGGAGACACTCAGAGGTTGCTCTGTCCTCACGCCATGGGCTCCAGGCCTCCAGCACCTTGCAAGACCCCCACAGTGCAAATCACCTCCAGGAACCCAGGGTCCTTGCCGATGACATTGTAAACACCTCCTTCACTAGTTTCTGGCAAGCTCTTTTAAATACCAGAGAAATTTATTTTATAAAATTGGAGGGAACAGTGGAATCTCTTGCCAACAACACAAAATTAGGTTTAAGCTTATCCAGAATGTCTGAAAGCATCCAATCTTCTGATAAAGACAAAAAGGGACTAAACACATTTTTAAAAATTCTTATTTACTACCTGGGACTACTGCCTGGCTTCCAAGTCACAACTGAGGTATTATTTTAGAGGTGAAGGACCTTCCTCGACTTCCAAATTCCTCCCACAGCTGCCCAGTTGCACTAATGCCTTAAACAACAGAGACAGCAGTTCAACCTCAAATTTAGATATAAAGACGCTGACTCATATAAACTTCTTCACACTATGGTACAAATGACTAATACTCCTAATGTTGCCCAGAAGCTGACTCTGGCAGGAACAACACCGTGCCAACTGGAAATGGGCACTTGCCATCTGCCTCTACAAGGATTAAGTCACTCTAACCACTGTAGTCACTGACCTTCAACACATTCTGACTGGAGTTCAGGATGGAGATCAGGAATGAGGCACTCTGTACTCTGGGAAACTAGCAGAACAGGCCTGCAGATAGGCATGAGCAGATATTTTCAGGAGGAGATTTTATGAGCCCAAATCCTTACATCTTCTCATATCAAGAAAAGCACTAGGTCGTTCACAGTGACATCTGCTGCTCACGACTAGTTGCAAGCCTTTGCAAAATGTGTGCTTGACTGCGTGCACCCCCTTTCACTAAAATCATATATAGTACTGACCTTAGCCGCTACCTCTGTGGAGCAGTTCCTCAGAGCTATCTGAGAGGCCCGAGATGCTGTCTCCCAGGCTAAACTTCTTATTTTGCCCCAGGTAAAACTTAACTCGTAATTCTCACGTTGTGTATATATATTTTTTCAGTCCACAACAGCATCTGAGTAGCCATGTTGGGAAAGATGGATGAGAAAGGGAGGAGAAGTTGTGGGCACAGGAGACAACCTTGCCCGGCCTGCCAGATTTGTGGTACTTGCTCCCAACACAACAGCTAAGACGTGACCCAGACAGGGCACCATACAGCGGGCTCCTCCCTGACTCCTGGTCAAGGTGGAGCATCCCAGTTGTCAATTCCACACTGACCAGGAAAGAATGTGAATGAGGACAGTTTGGACCAGTCAAAAGCAAAAAACTCTTTCTGAAGAGTCCATTGCCTTGACTGGCTTCAGCATACCCAACAGCGTCTATCCAGTTACCACCTATGGGAAGGGGGGGCGCTTGGCTGGTACCTGCAGCTGTGAAGGCCTGGAGGTCTTGGGGTCAGTCAGCGCTGAAGCAGTCAGTGGGCAGGCAAGTTGCCCTCTCCAGGGCTTCAAGACAGTGCCTAGGAGAGTGCTGGAGAGCCTGTCAGAGGCCAGTTCAGAGGCTGATGCTTCAACGCACATGAACAAAGCCTCATTGGGTGACCCAATTATGTCTGAAGACCTACAGTTAAAGCACTGACTAACTGTGGGCCCTGGGTCATCTAGCCCAAACACTCACCCCTCATAGTCATCTCTTCTTTCTTAAAGGAAATTAAGACTTGAGCCTTGGCCATCACTTCTTGCACCCTTTCTTGGCCCCCTCCCTCCCACCAACAATTTCAGATTTCTTGGTCCCTCCTACTAGAACAAAACTGGCCCGAATTCCAGTTGGTTGACCCAGGAGAACAGGGTCAAGAGGGACATGGGGGTGTGACGTGCTGCTTCTGGGCTTGGAGAAAGCAGTCTTTTTTAGGAAGGTGGGCAGTTGCTCAGGAAGGAGCCATACATCCATACATGGGGGTGCAGGGCCAATGTCTGGCCACTGGAAATCCCAGAGGAAACATCCGGAACCCTATTCGGAAGGCAGAATCAGGTTCACCTTGTGAAATGGCCTTTCCCTCTTGTGCACCAAGTCATGCAGTAACGATCTCGCCATGACCTTGGGAAACCCACGGTACCTTTTGAGGCAATTTCAGCCTGTCTACGGGAAGTATTCTGACCTCTTCTTACGTGTTTGTGTGTACGTGTGTGTGTGTACGTGTGTGTGTTTTCATGTGCAGTGTAGAGAGGTGTTACCCTTTACCTTCCTCCACAGAGAAGATGGGCAAGGAAAAGAAGAGACATTCTCAGTGGCTACCTTTGGCTGAGGCTGCTAAGCCCTGCTCTTGACCTAGGCTGCAGATGCCCTGGAAAAAGCACGTGGGGCTACAGTTCCTTCCAGCTCCACATGAAGCCACCGCCTCTGATTTAGCTTCCAGCCCACCCTGCCCCTCTCACAGGGATTCTCTTGGCCTATCCCTCTGCAGACCAATGTCTTGCTTGGAATGCTTTTTCCCTTCAGTTTTTCCTTTGGATTCCAAGGGTTCCCCTAACCTGGTTTTCTGCCCCAGGTCAAGGGTACAGTACTCCAGTACCTGCCCTTGGGCCTGGAACCAGCCACATGGCCACAGATTCTGCTCAAGTCTGTCCTTGGAAACACACTGACACACACATCCTCATCCCTGCAGAGGATCTGGCCCAACTAGAAACAGGCACCTACGTTCCTTCAAGTGCCACAGAGACATGTGTGAACAGGAAGGACCATGGGCAGCCACTAAAACCAACAGGAGAACTGGCTCCAAAGTGAGGAAGAGGGGAAAACCACCTTCTACCCAACGCAGCACGGCTCTGTCGTCTTGATTTTCTGACAGTCAGGGAGCCCGTGTGTGCGGAGGCTGACGCCCCTAAGGGGGAAGTGTAGTGACACCTCTAAACACAGCAGGATAAACACAGAACCATGGAAACAGTTCAAAACTCACCCTATTGATTTATTTAGGTATTCAAACAGATGCTATTAAACCAAGAGCTTTAAAAACAAAGAAAAACAGAAACCTGGCATTGAGATCACAAAGGGGAAATACTGTTTATCTTTTGAGCAACACAGTAACATTCAGCAGATGAGCAGGATCAGTAGGTGAGCAGATGCTGACAAGGCCAAACTCCACCTGTGCTCACAGAAGGCTTCTGGCGAATGAGTCCTACCTGCTCTGCTGCCTGGGCCTGCTCTAGTGAGTGCGGCTCCAGCCTGAGTTCCATCAGTGATTTGCACCAGAGCACCACAGCTACACAATATGCTGCCTCTGTCTCAGGATTAAAGACACTCTGGTTTTGAGGCACCAAAGTTGTCCTTGGAATCACCAGAAAACACAGGTTACCCCTTATCCAAGCCTCTCCCCTAAAGGGAACAGGCGGCCTGCCATTTCTTGAGTGCCTACTGCCTGTTCTAGAGGTAGCAGCCCACAGCCTCAGTGAGCAACACGGGAAGAAGTCACCAGTGGCTCTGATCTTGTGCTGTTTTGGGTGGTTCCTCTCATTAACACACATCTGTGGGGTCCATCTCATCCCCAAAGGACCAGGTTAAAAGTGTGGCTCCTGAACCCATCTGGTATCCCCAAACCAGCCGGCAAAGGAGCAAAGACCATCCGAAGAGCAACTAGAGGACTGACTCTAAAGCAACACAACAATAATCAGAGTAAAATATTAATCGTAGAATCAAACAGGTGAGTGGACATTCACGGCACAATTTTTTCAATGATTCTGTATGTTTATTTTCCTAATAAAGTGACTGAAAAGAAAATAAAAACGAAATGAAGCACCACACAAAGAACAATTTTAACAGAAGCAGAAAATATCTGTCCTAAAACCTTTGCAGATTCTTTTAATCAAAGAACACCACGTCCCATCACTGAGACAATTACCTTTGATCTCCAGGGTAACAACAGCTCATAACTAGTAGAGGACATTCAACAATTTGTGAGCGTAACTCTCATGGGAGCGAGGGTCAAGTGGGACTTACTCAGTACGGGCCCACTTCAGAGGGCAGGAGCCACTGAAAGCAGTCAACCTCAGCGTGGCAGCTCTTCCCTCAACCCCCTACAATACCCAGCAGCCCGCATTAGGCAGATGGCAGAGTTAAGCTTGTGCAGAGGCGACCAGAAGGCTGGAAGTGGCAGGCGAGCAGCGAGCAGATTAAGGCCTGATCCTCTGCCCTCAAGGAGCCCCTGACCCATTTCTCTGTTTGGGAAGGAAACTGCTGTGGTAAGACAAGCACAGGAGCAGACAGGCTGTGGCCAGCGCAGGCAGCGCTCATTTTTTTTTGCGGATGGGACAGCGGATGGAACTGAGAAGAGTGACAAAGGGTATCAGAGGATACAAATGCACTGAGAGCCACGTGGTCAAAGTGCCAACCACACATGCTTTTCTCACAAAAAGAAAGCCCAGCCTTCCTGCCTAGGCTCTTAACAACATGGCCTGAGTCTGGTGCGGCCACCCCACTACTCATAAACCCACAGGTGTTTCAGCAACAGTCATCTAGGGGTTATCTTGAAACTCTGCACCAGAACACAAGCCGCTGAGGGTCAACAGACTAGGCCGTCGCCTGGGATGGCCCAGGATCAATAAACCGTCCGCTGACAGACAGGAGGAGTGGAGAGACTCCGGCAAAAGTTAAGTTTTGGAGTCTTGCAAAGTTAAGGGGTGGGCTCTCCCGGCCCAGCTGAGGCAGGAAGTACGCTTCTTAAAGTCAGCGGCCTCTTCGACGAGGCAAGCAGAAACTCGGGACCTGTCCTCCTCTGCTTACAGACTCCAAGACTCTCTGAGACCACACATGGTGGGCTCCTTGGCGACCCCAAGGCCGTGGGGAGTCTCGGAACTGGCGCTTGGAGGGGGCGGACGGTGTCTGTCTTTCTAACTGATGGCCAGAGGAGGCCTGGGTTCTAGATCCATCAGATCCATCAGTCCGGGGTGCTTCCTAAGCCCACTGGGCAAGGGTTCGGGGCTCGGACGAGGTCTGTGGAAGACTCGGGGTGGGAGGGGACGTTAAGGGCAACAGGTGACAAGTCGCGCCCGGAGGGAAGGTCGCCGCTCCGCAGACGACGGCAGCTAGAGGTGCCCCCTGAGTCTGGCCGGCCCTCCGCGGCACTTACTCGCTCGTGGGTCCAAGGCGTGACAGAACCGAAACTTTCTGCGGCCAAGCGGAAGAGTACGAGAGCTCAGCGTAGGCGGCCATGATACGCTGACCCCTCCGCAGACAGGCGCGGACTACAACTCCCGGCGTGCTCCACAGAGCCGCTGTCTACAACTCCCATTGGACTCCATGGGCAGACGAGCACGAACTACAACTCCCAGCATGCCCCGCAGAGTTGCTGTTTACTACTCACACAGGTCCCACTGGGGCAGCCGGCCTTAGATTAACTCTTGCAATTTCTCGGGGCATGCAGGTCTGTAAACATATCCCTGGGATCCTGCAGGCAGTGCATTCCGTATGTGGCTTTTAAGAACTTGAACTGTGACTAGAGCTGAACTGTACATGTGCTGTTAAGTACAAAATACACCTGAGTTCCAAAAATGTGTAAAATAGCTCATATTTTTATATCGATTACATGTTGAAATGATAACTGTTAAAAATTTTACTGGGCTAAATAAAAAGCACTCTATATTGCTGGGCCTAATGGTCTGTCTTTTCATCCCCTTTGGTACTTAACACAGGGACCTGCTTAAAAGCAGTGCTCAAAAACTGTTAATGAATGAACTACCTCCCCCAACTTCTCCATGCTCTCCGCCCAATTTCTATTCATATTTTCTATTGGTAAGTTGTGAAGCATTCTGAGTCTACACTCAATAGAACAAAATGCATTCATTAGTAATGACTGGGCACAAGAGAGGAGAGCAACAGTACGTGGAGTACTTCAGCCTGTGACTGTCCTCCATTCCTTGGCCCTGGCAGCACCATCCCTTTCTCTTGGCCTGTTCTCACCATTTCCTCTTGAAACACTCTTCTACCCCACAGGATTTAGCCACCCTCTTCTCTAACCCCTGCAACTGTCCAGTTCCACCTGTCCATCTGTTGCCCATGTGTTCTCTCTGATGCTCAAGGCTAATTTTCTGAAAATGATAAAGTCAAGGAGCCAGGCCATCTTTGTCATCCTTTGGTCCTTCCAGCCACACTCTTCTGTGGGGGGGGTCACATGGCGGGGGACGGTTTGCAACAACCCCACACCTAAGATCGGGGATGACCCCAAGGTGAAGAGGGGACTGTGCTCAGAATAACTTGGTGAGGATTTAGGATAACTTTCTTCCCGTCACCAAACGTCCCTCCAAATCTGTCAAATATATGCTACCAAGTTTTCAGGATGCCTGAAATTCCCAGCATTCCTTCTGATTGGAGAGTTGACCTCTGGTAGGTCCCTGTTCAGGCACAGTAGGTCCTGAGACACACTGAAGATGGAAAACTCAAGTGCTAGGCCAGGGGAGAGATAGGGAGGGACAGAAAACTGAGGCTAGGAGCATTCAAAACAAATCTGGCCTCCTGGGCAATGTCACCCAAGGCCTGAGTGGAGCCAATTTCCTACCATCCTGACCCACAAAGAGCTTGTTCCGTGCTTTATCTCTAGTCCTTCTTCTGTATCACTCCATTCAACCAAGAACCTAACTCAGATCCCTCATAAACAGACAGCTTTTAAAAATCTTAAATAATGGCATTTTCCTGGTGATCAGTGACTATAAGTCCATGCTCCCAATGCAAGGGGCCCAGGTTCGAACTCTGTCCAGAGAACTAGATCCCACATGCCACACTAAGAGTTTGTGTGCTGTAAGTAAAGATTCTGATTGCTGCAATGAAGATCGAAGACCCTGAGTGCCACAACGAAGATCCAGCACAGCCAAGTAAATACACAATAAAAGAATCGTAAATAGTCATCTTGGGTAGAAATGAGGGGAACATAAACAGCCCAAGGTAAGTCAGTACATGCTAATCTTTCATTTACATACATGATACAGTGATGGTTTCTATATTTTATGAGATGATTTTCAAGGGTAATTCATATTTGTCCTGTCACAGGCAGGTTTCACAAATGAAAGCCATGCTTTCAACAAACCAGGCACTGTCTGGGCTGGTGAGCCCAAGAGAAGAGTTCATGGGAAGCCCACCAGGTGGTGCCTGTTGTTGAGTGGAAGATGTAATGTAAGCAAGTGTAGGAAGAAGAAACAAAAGTGGAAAAAAGCTAAAAAGATGATCTCCCATCCACTTAGCCAACCATAAACACTGCTGGGCACTGAGGGAGGTTCTAGACATGCCCAATGGGGTTTGTGCCCTCAAGGAACCTCCACTCTGGCTGGGGTCACCTGGGGTCATCTGAGGTCTGGGGCTGCCCTGGGCTTGGAGGCATGTTCCTACTTAGAGATCAGCACGGTTTCTCTCTTGCTGATTTTGTCCGAGAGAGGGTGGAGGTGGAAATGCTGTGAGGAGTTTCTTCACTTGGAGCTGTTGTGGGTTTTTAATGCTACAGGAATGGCAGGTGGCCTGCAGCCCTGGGTCCAGGGCATCTCTTTTTTGACTGAATAAGAAGGGACAGGGCCACAGTGGCCCAGCTGAGGTTCAATAGTGGTTTCAGTGGTAGAGGGAGGGGAAAGAAAGAGCTTGTCGTCCATGAAGAGTGTGGCCAGCGAACGTGGAGTGTGGTCGCTGGGTTGCAGCTTGCAGGCTGCTTCCTTCAGCAGTCCAACCCAGGTTCCCTTTCTGATAGGATGGGTGCCCCTCCATCTTCCCATTCATTTCTCTCTCTCTCTCTGTGCCTCTTCCCTTGTATTCTCTAGGAGCTAGATTAGAAGACTCTGGATTAAAGATTACCCTAGTCTACTGGAGGGTCCAAAACATCTCTAGAAATGCAGAGACAGACATGATTGTACTGATGAAGTGCTCCCAGGGATATGGCTGTATGTGTTGAAAGGAATACTCAGAGAAGTATTTTGGGATATGAAGGAATGGGATGGGTTGAGGAGGCCATGGAGTGAGGTTCTCAAAGGCCATGCTCAGCAGTGATACAACATCCTCAAACCTGCCTTCTAAGAAGAGTGGGCTCAAAACCAGCTCTGATTTAGCAAAGTAGGTGGGTGATGGAGTCCTCTGCCCTTCTGCTCCCTGGGCTCAGTCCGCCCTCTGAACAGAATTTGAATACTGTTTTAATAACATCAGCTTGAAGGAGTGCGGGATGGTGAGCCTGACCAGAAGCTCATAGGCTTAGCTCTGCCCCCATAGCTGTCTCCTTCCTTCTGCTCTTCCTTTCTTCGATGGGGAGTGATGTCCACGCCAATTGATTAGCAAGTCCATGGGAGTTTTATCCCTTTACAACTGCACCAGCCAGCCCTCCCCAACAGGCCTAATTCTAAAAACTAGACCCTTACTCTTCCCCAGTCAGGTCAAACTCCTTCAAGACTGGCTTCTCAGGGGCAAAGAGATCATTGAAACTGGAGCAGTAACTTCAGGGGAAATGCCATATTAACTCTCTAAGCTCTAGGTGAGGGCTATACTGTTGTTTGGTTGCTATGTCATGTCAGACTCTTTGCGACCCCATGGACTGTAGCCCGCCAGGCTCCTCTGTCCATGGGATTTCCCAGGCAAGAGTACTGGAGTAAGTTGTCATTTCCTTCTACATGAGATCTTCCTGACCCAGGGATCAAACCTGTGTCTCCTGCGTTGGCAGGCAGATTCAACAAGCCTGTGTTAATGCCTGCTGGATGCAAAGTCTTGCTCAGGGGACTGTGGAAGTCTCTGGAATTCCCATTTTAAGGAGTTGCAGCCAAATGTTCTTAACTGGGGTGCATGTCAGAATCACAGGGAGCTTTTCCAAATGCCCTACTCCAGAGTGAATCAGGCTCACAGATTGGGATCAGGTCTGTGGGATAGGGGAAAGCTTAGAGGGTGGTTTTTATCTACGTCCTTTGATGTGAAGCTCTGGGATATTGTAAGAAACAGGCAGTGTACCACTAAATAAAAAGGATGGGCAAGGCAAGCCACTGCCACAGAGAGAGAGAAGCAGTGTGCTCTGAGAGTGGAGACTAGCAAAGAAAAGTTAGTATTGATAAAGAAGCAGGCTGGGGCAAACAAGGCAGAATGGGTCACATGGTCCTGGCTCCCCCCAAAGCACATCAGAACACGGATGGCAGCTGTCACTGCTTTCTTGCACCCGGTACAGTAATGGGCCACTGGGGCCCTGCTTGGCAGGTGCAGGCCCAGGTTCCTGCCATCGGGGAGTTTGCAGTGTGATGGGGCAGGGAGATCAGACATCCGTGGGTGCAACTACCACACACTGGAAGGTGGCAAATGCTATTCCAGAGGGGACAGGCAGAGTGCCTCGACACCACAGAGGCTGTTCTCCTAATGTGCAGGTTGTAGATGCCTGACCCAAGGTGTTGGTGTTTCAGATAGGGCCTGCAGGTTAAGGAATAGGAGGCCCAGCATGACAAAGGACCGGAGGAGACTGGGAGAGGGGTGTTTGGGGAAGGACCAATGTGGTCTTTTGTGATTGGGTTCTAGGCTGCTTGGGGGTGAAGATTTATGTTGGATCAAAATTGGATGTGAGAGCTGGACCATAAAAAAGACTGAGAGCCCAAGAACTGATGCTTTCCAACTGTGGCTCTGGGCAAGACTCTTGAGAGTCCCGTGGACTGCAAGGAAATAAAACCAGTCAGTCATAAAGGAAATCAACCCTGAACAGTCCCTGGAAGGACTGATGCTGAAGCTGAAGCTCCGATACTCTGGCCACCTGATGCAAAGAGCTGACTCATTGGAAAAGACCCTGATGCTGGGAAAGACTGAGGACAGAAGGAGAAGGGGGTGACAGAGGACAAGATGGTTGGATGACACCACTGACTCAATGAACCTAAGTCTGAACAAATTCCAAGAGGTAGTGAAGGAGAGGGAAGCCTGGTGTGCTGTAATCCATGGGGTCGCAGAGTCAGACACAACTTAGTGACTGAACAACAACAAAAATTAGAAAGTATGGAAAACTTCGTTGACACCAGACTGAAGGGGCCTTTATTTACATGCAAATAAAGCCTATGGTATTTGGGCTTTATTTGAACGTAACGTGAGGGTTTTGAAGTGCTGTGATATCAATGCAGAGGACACTTGGTGGGGAAAGAAATGAGCAGCAGGAAGACGCCGAGGATGTGAGCCTGTTTGGGGAGGAAGCCACAGGCATGTGAGAGGTACTGGAAGGGTAACATCAACAGGACTTGGCCGTGGGCATGGAGGGAAAGGAAACGCAGGGCTCCAAGATAACCCGGCTTGCGGGGAAAGCTGGCACCTTCAACCAGGAGCAGGAGAACACTTTAGGTGGAACGTGACGAATCGGAAGCGTCAGCTCAATATGCACTTGGAGAGGAGGAGATGCTGGAGGAATCTTCACCCTGGATGCCTTCAGCAAGGTGGGCCCTCAGGGCTTGACTGTTGGCACCTGGAGGGTAGTATCTGCATCTCATTAATCTTTATAGCTTCCACATAAACACCTGTAGAAGGTGGCACTTACTGCATTCATTCCTTCAATAAAAGATTTACAGACTAAATATGCAAGCAGCTAGTTCACGTGCCGGACACTGGAGCTACGGTACAGGGCACGTCTCTGGTCCAGCCGTGGGAATTCAGAATCCAGATTTCACTCTGACTGCGCTTGTTTGCAGGTGCGGTCACTTCTGTTCTGCAGACAGCCCCATCCAGAGCCACCACCTCCAACACCGGGGGACAATCCTACAGTCAGGGAGGGAACACCGTCTTGCCAGCAGCCTAGAGCTGCACAGCTGAATTCCAGACCCTCATCAAGTCCTGAAGGACACTCCTTTCCCACAAGCCTTTCATATTTGAGAGTCTCCTGACCTCAGCAAGGATGAGAAATCCATGTCTGAATGAAGGAATAAAGGAGAAAAGATTTCCTCAAAATCTAAGAAGCATCTTTCCAGATGGCAGTGTAAAATTTCCAGGTGGGAAACTTTTCCGCAGAAGAGGGGGCCCGTGGGACCCCTGGTGTAATGCACTGCTGTCATCCCCCAGCCGCAGCTGTAGCGTTTCCCAGCCACGTGCCCTCCGTCTCCTTCCTGCCCCACCGAACTCCCCTTCAGTAGAAGGAGGTGCCCTCGTAGGTGAAGGCACCTGGGGGGTGAGGTGACGGGGGAAGGCTGGGCGCCTGCTGCCGGCAGAGCCAGAAGCGCCGGAGCAGACTTTTGAGGTGCCTGCGAAACTTGACCCCGACAAAGACATACAGCACAGGGTTGAAGCAGCAGTGAGAGAAGGCAACGTTGCGGCAGATGAGCAGGGCGTAATCCAGCTGCTGGCTGAACTCGCAGTTCTGAATGACCCCCAGTTTCAACAGTGTCTGCAGGAACAGGATCAGGTTGTAGGGAGCCCAGCTGAGGAAGTACGCCGCCACGATGGTAAAGATGAGCCTCACGGTGCGGTGGCGCCGTTTGGACCGCGAGCGGAACAGGGTCCTGAGGATCTCCACGTAGCAGAACAGGATGACCCCCACGGACAGTAGGAAGATGACGTTGTGCTGGTAGACAGAGGCGAGGAACCACTCAAGTTCCGAATAGTCACAGCCCGAAGGGAACACCTTGTGGAAGATGGCATCGGGGATAGAGGACAGGATGCTGGCTGCCCACACGGCGGCGGTCACCAGCACACGGCGCTGGAGCGTGTGGACGCGCAGGGACGAGATGGGACTCACCACCGACAGGTAGCGATGGATGGTCATGATGGTCAGGAAGGAGATGCTGCTGTAGAGGCTGACGGAGAAGACCATGTTGAGGAGCTTGCACAGGAAGTCTCCCAGCACCCAGCCCCAGTGGTACCCCAAGATCCACACGGGCAACAGGCAGGAGAACACCAGGTCTGAGAGGCACAGGTTGAGGATGAAGACGTTGGTGAGGGACTCCAGGCTCTCATACTTCACCAGGACCCACAGCACTAGGCTGTTGCCCACCATGCTGAGAAAGAACACCAGGCAGTACAGGATGGTGGTGCTGATGGTGGCGAAGACGAACGTCCTCTTCTCACACAGGAAGCTCTGAGGGTCATAGTCATAAATGGTGGTGGACTCCGGGATGTCTGAGGGCTCCATCTAGACGCTGAGAGCATCTGAAGTGACAGAGACATGGAGTTCAAAGCCATGTGGTTAGGCTGGAGAGCAACAGGACCCAAGGTGCAAAAAGATGTGATCCATGGCCCAGCTACTGGTTGGTGAACTTTATAACGAAATGAGGAACTTTTCAGTAGCACTAAGGTAGACCAGTGTCCCAGGAGGTGTAATAGAAAGACAGTGGAACTGGATATCAAAGTTCAGTTCGGCTCAGTCACTCGGTCGTGTCTGACTCTTTGCGACCCCATGAACCACAGCACGCCAGGCCTCCCTGTCTATCACCAACTCCTAGAGTTTACCCAAACTCATGTCCATTGAGTTGGTGATGCCATCCAGCCATCTCATCCTCTGTCGTCCCCTTCTCCTCCTGCCTTCAATCTTTTCCAACATCAGGGTCTTTTCAAATGAGTCAGTTCTTTGCATCAGGTGGCCAAAGTACTGTAGAAAGACCTGAGATCAAATGTAGGGCCCAATATTGTGTTCTTGGACAAGCTTTCTAACCTTTCTGAACCTTAGGTCCTTATCTACAAAGCAGGGCTAATGATCCCAGAGTCATTCCTTCATTTATTCAACAAATACCTAGTGAGCATTTATCAATCCTGCTTGCCTTCCTGTCTCCTCTCCCGCTGTCCCTCCCTTCCTTTGTTCCTCTGCTCCTTCCTTTCCTTCCTCACTCCCAGAAAGCATAGAAATCCTGACAGCAGGATTGTTTCAGGGCACTTGCGGTCTCCTGGAACCAGTCAAAAAAGAGAAGACACAAACGAAGCAAACATCTGTTTCATGTAAAGCTAATTATGAAATAATCTCAAGACTTCAATGAATATTGAGAATCTGGGAGATCAGATCCCCACTAACACAAGATTAATTCCCAAAGCAGAAAGCTTCATCATCCAGGAGTTTGGTTTACAGCATATCCTATGAGCAAGTGGAAATAACTGTGTCCAATAGAAGGTGAGCGGCTAGGAAAACACAGAGGCAAACAGACTCAGTCCTCTGTGCTAGTGAGATTTTAGAAACAGTGAGACTGGAAAGCCAAGGAGGCAGAAGAACGTGCTTGAAGAGCTGGGAATTTCACTGAGAGAGGCAGATGAAGCTGCAGAGCCCCAGAGAGGACGGGAGACCTGGATGAAGAAGCTGCCTGAAACGAAGTGCACTGTAAGAGTTCTCTGCGTCCACTCTGGGCCAGGCCCCGTGCTGACTCGCAGCGCTCATCTGCTCCCTTCATCCTGCAGCTCTCTCATGAGATGGGACCATTTCCACTTTACAGAAGAGGAAACCAGCTCAGACTGGTAAAACGACCTGCTCAATGTTATAAAGCCAGGAAACCGCCAGGAAGGCCAACACTAGAACCCAGACTCTATGTCCTTGCATTTTGAGGAGAAGAACTGGAGGAGTAGTTCCCCATTTTCGTTTGGGATAGGAGGACTAATAAGGAAGGGAGGGAGTCTCAAAATTTATCCTATTTTAGGTAGGTGAGTCAATTTGCCTCTTGAAACACCAAAGTGAAGATAACTGAAAATATTAAGATGGTTGTTTTGTATTCTTTTACTACATAGGGGGGATACAGATAGTTTTGCATGTTTACTGTCTACTTCTGGTTCTTATTTTTAAAGTACTTATGGATTTTATTTTTCTACTTGAGATAATATTGTTTTCCTTATGGACTTTAAGAGCCCTTTACACAAACTGGTCAACCCGTTCTGCTTTTAATCATGTCTCATGGTCTTATTTTTTCTGACATTTAGAAATTGAGTGCTTACATTTTAAAGAAGAGCTTATCTGACTCAATACAACAGCCCATAATGATCAGTGACACACACCAGGCACTATGATAGATGTTGGATTTTAGGGTGTGAACGTAATAGTTTCTATCTATAAGAAGTTTACAGTTTCCTGACAAGTTGAAGTAGAGATATTTTGGGACAGGATTTTGTTAAGCACACTTCCTGTCATACAAAGCCCAAGCTGGTTATTTGGAAAAAGTTTTAAAAGAGGTACTAAAACATAGAAAAAGCAAGAGAATTCCAGAAAAACATCTACTTCTGCTTCATTGACTATACTAAAGCCTTTGACTGTGTGGATCACAACAAACTGTGGAACATTCTTAAAGAGATGGGAATATCAGACCACCTTACCTGCCTCCTGAGAAATCTGTATGCAGGTCAAGCAACAGTTAGAACCGGAAATGGAACAATGGACCGGTTCCAAATTGGAAAAAGAGTATGTCAAGGCTGTATATTGTTTTTATACAAGGCTCTGTGTTGCTTATTTAACTTACGTGCAGGGCATATCATGTGAAATGGCTGACTGGATGAAGTTCAAGCTGGAATCAAGATTGCCGGAGAAATATAACCTCAGATATGCAGATGACACCACTCTAATGGCAGAAAGTGACAAGGAACTAAACAGTCTCTTGATGAAGGTGAAAGAGGAGAGGGAAAAAGCCTGTTTGAAATTCCACATTCAAAAAACTAAGATTATGGCACCTGGACCCATTACTTCATGGCAAATAAAAGGGGAAACAATGGAAACTGACAGATTTTATTTTCTTGGGCTCCAAAATCACTGCAGATGGTGACTGCAGCCATGAAATTAAAAGACACTTACTCCTTGGAAGGAAAGTTATGACCAATCTAGAGAGCATATTAAAAAGCAGAGACATTACTTTGCCAACAAAGGTCCATAGAGTCAAAGCTATGGTTTTTCCAGTGGTCATGTACAGATGTGAGAGTTGGACCATAAAGAATACTGAGTGCCAAAGAATTCATGCTTTTGAACTGTGGTGTTGGAGAAGACTCTTGAGAGTCCCTTGGACTGCAAAGAGATCCAACCAGTCCATCCTAAAGGAAATCAGTCCTGAATATTCATTGGAAGGACTGATGCTGGAGCTGAAACTCCAATACTTTGGCCACCTGGTGTGAAGAACAGACTCGTTGGCAAAGACTCTGATGCTGGGAAAGATTGGAGGCAGGAGAGGCAGGGGACAACAAAGGATGAGATGGTTGGATGGCATCTCCAACTCGATGGACATGAGTTTGAGCAAGTTCTGAGAATTGGCGGTGGACAGAGAAGCCTGGAGTGCAGCAGTCCATGGGGTCGCAAAGAGTTGGACATGACTGAGCAACTGAACTGAACTGAAAACTCTAGCTAGACTTAGAACAGAAAGAAACAACACGAATTGTCAATAGCGGGTATGAAAGAGTGGTTATTGCTACAGGTCTTACAAACTTTAAAAGAATAACAAAGAAATATTATGATCAATTTTAACCAATTCAAACACTTATATGAAATAGATACATTTCTTTAAAACTTTAACCTACCAGAACTGACATGAAATGATATGACATAATCCTACCTTTATTACAGAAACTTTGTCAACTCTAAAAAACTAAGAAACTATCCTACAAAGAAAACTCCAGAATTAGATTTTTCTAGTGCATTCTGTCAAACATACCAGGAAGAAATAACACTGATCTTACACAAAGTAGCTGAAATACAGTAAGGAGTAGTTCTTAAATTGTTTTATGAGACCAACATAACCTTGATACCAAAACCAGACAAAAATTACAGTAAAAGAAAACTATAGACCAGTAGACCAATATTTCTCATGAAGACAGATATAAAAATCCTTAACCAAATATTAGGAAATCAAATCCAGCAATATATTTTAAAAAAGGTTAATACATCATGACCAAGTGTTTATCCCAAAAGTATGAAGTTGGTTTAACATTTGAAAATCAGTCAATTTAAGTGACCACACTAAGACGAAACTATACGATCCTTTTTGACAAATACAGAAGAGCATTTGACAAAACTCAACAACATTTCATGATATAAACTCAGCAAGCTAGAAATAAAAGGGATATCAGGCACCTATAAAAACAAATCATTCCATGTTTTATCGGTTATTAATACATTTACTCAAGTTTTCAGAGGTGCTCTTGGTCTGGGCATGGTGGGCCTTGGGCACAGAAAAGAGAATGGTTCCAAACCCCAAGCTTCTCAGAGTTGCATCCTAGGGGTTCCCTTTGCATGTCATTGCCCTCCCACCCCGAGATCTCTGAAGTCCACTTCAATTCTAACAGAGTAACTTTAGCTTTCTGGTCCACAGTATAATTTGGATTGAGAATACAGCTCTAAATTATTCAAACACTAATAACAATGCCTTACATAAAGATTTATAACCAAACACCTCCCCTTTCTTTAGCACAAGGAAAAGTAAAGGATTATGTATGACAGTCCTACTCAAAGCATGGTCTACTGACATGCTTTGCAGCATTGCAGATTTTTAGGAAAACTCAGATTCAGGGAATCAGAGCCTCTGGATGCAGGGCTCAGGAATCTGCATTATTTACGTGGTCTCCAGGTGCTTCTGATACCTACCCAGCGTTTAAGAATTCCAGCTATCCGCTATTAAAAGTAGATGAAAACATACGTTTGAAAGGGTTGTGAAGGAACTCACCTATATGTGCACCTCTGTACATGCGCCTCCAGGCAGAAATGGTGCTTCTCTGTTCCTTATTTTGTGCAAAGAAACTGAGACACCCTCTCAGTGGGCTAGAGGAAGGCGGTGGTGGTATTCAATTGCTAAGTCACGTCCAACTCTTTGTGACCCTATAGACTGCAGGACACCAAGCTTCCCTGTCCTTCACTACCTCTCGGAGTTTGCTCAAATTCATGTCCATTGAATGGGTGATGTTATCCAACCGTCTCAGCATTAGGCTCTTTCCCAGAAGCAGAATCTTTTCCAATGAGTCTTTTCCTAAGTTGTCGACTTAGGGGTCATCTGAGCCCCTCAGTTCCACCAAGGACAGATACAAGTAATTCTGGAGTTAGGGATCTTAAAAGATAGTGTGTTTTTTAAAGTGGTACTTTAAATTTTATCAAAAACGATATTTGGGACTTCCCTAGTGGTCCAGTGGTTAAGAATCCACCTGCCAATGCAGGGGACACAGGTTCGATCCCTGGTCCAAGAAGAAATTCCACATGCCACAGAGCCGCTAAGCCCATGTACCACAATTACTGAGCCTGAATCCCGCCACTAATGAGCCCATGGCACCAGAACAACTGACGCCATTGCACCCTAGAGCCTGCGCTCTGCAACAGAAGCCACCGCGACGAGAGGCCTGTGCACTGCAACGAAGAGCAGTCCCCACCTGCCACAACTAGAGAAAGCCCGCACTCAGCAACGGTGATTCGCTGTGGCCAAAAAGAAAAGAAAATAGCTAACTGTTTTAAATTAATGTATAAATATCAGTAGGGCATGATTATTATTTTAAATTGAAATAATTCATGTAACATAGAATTTACCATTTTAAACTGCAGAATTCAGTGGTTTTGGCATATTCAGTGTCTTATACCGCCATCACTATCCAATTCAGAACCTTTCTTTCACCCTCAAAAGAGACCATGCTTGTTTGCCAGCAGTCAGTCTTACCCCCTCGTTCCTGCCATCTCCTGGCAACCACTGCTCTACTTTCTCTCTATGGTTTGCCCATTCCAGAAATTTCATGTGCGTTGAATCATATAACATGTGATCCTTTTTGTGTCTGGATACTTTTACTCAGCACTATATTTTCAGGGTTCATCTAGGTTGCACCATCTGTTAGTACTTCATTCCTCCTTATGGATGAATAATATTCCATTGTATGGATAAACCACATTTCAACCAGTTGTCTATTGAATGACATTTGGATTGTTTCCACTCTTTGGATGTGATGAATAAGGCTGCTCTGAACATTCATTTGTAAGTTTCTGTATGCATATAAATTTTTTCAGTTCTCTTGGGTATTTACCTAGGAGCAGGATTGTTTGACTGTTTGAGGAACTGATAAATCGTCTTCCACAGAGCTGCTTCAATTTTTTTTTTCCAAACAGTAATGTATGAAGGCTCCAATTTTGTAGTCTTTCTCTGCAAAAACATGATCCTATCATGTACACTGATTTATCCTTTTTCCATTCAATGCAACAGCATGAAAGTCTCTCCAAGCCTATCCTATTATTTTCAATGGCTAGAAAGTGTTCCACTGCATTATGGTGTTAGGCTTTGCTTCTTTTCGATGAACATCCACTTTGCATTCAATTTTTAAAATTATCAGAATGCTACAAGGATTATAATACATATACTTTTAACATACTGGTATTGAATTTCTGTAGGATCTAGAAGTGATGCATTTCTGGATCACAGAGAATGTGCATTTTACATTTTGGCAAGTACTGTTGAAGTGCTGCACTCAATATGCCAGCATATTTGGAAAACTCACCAGTGGCCACAGGACTGGAAAGGTCAGTTTTCACTCCAATCCCAAAGAAAGGCAATGCCAAAGAATGTTCAAACTACCGCACAATTGCACACATCTCACACACTAGTAAAGTAATGCTCAAAATTCTCCAAGCCAGGCTTCAGCAATACATGAACCATGAACTTCCAGACGTTCCAGTTGGATTTAGAAAAGGCAGAGGAACCAGAGATCAATTTGCAAACATCTGTTGGATCACTGAAAAAGCAAGAGAGTTCCAGAAAAACATCCACTTCTGCTTTATTGACTATGCCAAAGCCTTTGACTGTGTGGATCACAACAAACTGTGGAATATCCTTAAAAAGGTGGGAATTCAGACCACCTGACCTGCCTCTTGAGAAATCTGTATGCAGATCAGGAAGCAACACTTAGAACTGGATATGGAACAACAGATTGGTTCCAAATTGGGAAAGGAGTACTTCAAGGCTGTATATTGTCACCCTGCTTATTTAACTTATATGCAGAGTACATCATGTGAACTGCTGGGCTGGATGAAGTTTAAGCTGAAATCAAGATTGCCAGGAGAAATATCAATAACCTCAGATATACAGATGACACCATATTTATGGCAGAAAGCAAAGAACTAAAGAGCCTCTTCATGAAAGTGAAAGAGGAGAGTGAAAAAGTTGGCCTAAAGCTCAACATTCAGAAAACGAAGACCATGGCATCCAGTCCCATTCACTTCATGGCAAATAGAAAGGGAAACAATGTAAACAATGTCAGATTTTACTTTCTTGGGCTGTAAAATCACTGCAGATGGTGACTGAAGCCATGAAATTAAAAGATGCTTGCTCCTTGGAAGAAAAGTTATGACCAACCTAGTCAGCATATTAAAAAGCAGAGACATTACTTTGCCAACAAAGGTCCATCTAATCAGTTATGGTTTTTCCAGTAGTCACATATGGATGTGAGAGTTGGACTATAAAGAAAGCTGAGCACTGAAGAACTGATGTTTTTGAACTGTGGTGTTGGAGAAGACTCTTGAGAGTCCCTTGGACTGAAAGAAGATCAAACCAGTCCATCCTAAAGAAAATCAGCCCTGGATATTCAGTGGAAGGACTGACGCTGAAGCTGAAACTCCAATACTTTGGCCACCTGATGCGAAGAACTGACTCATTTGAAAAGACCCTGATGCTGGGAAAGATTGAAGGCGGGAGGAGAAGGGGACGACAGACGATGAGATGGTTGGATGGCATCACTGACTCGATGGATATGAGTTTGAGTAAGCTCTGGGAGAAGGTGATGGCCAGGGAGGCCTGGCGTGCTGCAGTCCATGGGGTTGGAAAAAGTAGGACAAAACTGAGTGACTGAATTGACCTGAAGTATTGCCAAAATACCATTTACAACCTCTAACATGGTTGTATTTATTTACACTTCCACAATAGTGTACACCTAGTCAAAATCAGGTGTTACTAACTTTAAAACATTTGGTCAGTCTGAAAGGATACTTGTAATATGTTGTTTTGATTCAAATTTTGTTGAGTTAGCAATTTTCTCACAAATTTACTCTCCCAATCGTGTGTGTGTGTGTGTGTATGCATGTCTGTATTAATAACTGCTCTTTGCCAAGGTTGGTAATTACTGAAAGGACTCATACAGCAAGTGTTTAACAAATGTCTGTTCCCTAAATATGAAGACACAATTTGAAAGCATCATTTCACATTTCCTCACATTTGGTTTCATTATGAAAAAATTTCATGCTCTCGCCTGAAACAGAAAGTTCTAAAACTTTCTGTTTGGGCTGGACACAGATGGAAGCGAGTTTCAGCCTCATACAGACTCAACATACAGAGGGGGAAGTTCAGTTCTGGGTGAAGCACAAAGTAGACAGAGGTCTGCTTATCACAGTTAAGGTCTGGATCCCTCTGTGGGGAAGTGAGACTCAGGGCCGAGATCAGCATCAGAGGTCTCTGGCCTCAGCATCAGAGTGCAGCTCTTGGTGGGAATGAATTGCTCTTAATAAGAGAACTGCTGACTCTAGATCCCCAGGGTCTCATGACCTAATTGGACCAAATCCAGGGAGAGGGATAGTTGTTTCGGTCTCAGCCCCATGCACATGAGAACAGGCAGAGGCACATGAAAGGTCTTGCACTTTTAGGAGCCCTTAGAGAGAGCATCCTGGCTTCACTGGGATTCATAGGGCCCAGGAGGGAAGAGGCCAACAGCACCCAGAGGGCCCCCACCTCTCTGCTGGAACATCTAGCCTCTGGCTGAAGTGGCTCCAATGGAGAGACTGGAGCTAGCGTTTGGTCTGGGCCGAGGCATGATGGAGCTAGCTCACCAACCTGCATTTTTATTTTTAGGACTTTTGTGAACTGGCTGCTGTCACATTGGTGGCTTGAAATCAACCATGGTGGAAGTATCGACACCTTGGAATCTTGTCAGTCAGTGTGTTCAGTCGATCAGTCATGTCCGACTCTTTTCGACCCCATGGACTACAGCACGCCAGGCCTCCCTGTCCATCCCCATTCCTGAAGTCTACCCAAACTCATGTCCGTTAACTCGGTGATGCCATCCAACCATCTCATCCTCTGTTGGCCCCTTCTCCTCCTGCCTTCAATCTTTCCCAGCATCAGGGTCTTTTCAAATAAGTCAGTTCTTTGCATCAGATGGCCAAAGTATTGGAGTTTCAGCTTCAGCATCAGTCCTTCCAATGAATATTCAGGACTGACTTCCTTTAGGATGGACTGGTTGGATCTCCTTGAGGTCCAAGGAACTCTTAAGAGTCTTCTCCAACACCACAGTTCAAAAGCATCAATTCTTTGGCGCTCAACTTTCTTCACAGTCCAACTCTCACATCCATATGTGACTACTGGAAAAACCATAGCTTTGACTAGAAGGACCTTTGTTGGCAAAGTAGTATCTCTGCTTTCTAATATGCTGTCTAGGGTGGTTATAACTTTTCTTCTAAGGAATAAGCATCTTTTAACTTCATGGCTGCAGTCACCACCTGCAGTGATTTTGGAGCCCCCCAAAATAAAGTCTGACACTGTTCCCACTGTTTCCCCCCATCTACTTGCCATGAAGTGATGGGACCAGATGCCACGATCTTCGTTTTCTGAATGTTGAGTTTTAAGCCAACTTTTTCACTCTCCTCTTTCACTTTCATCAAGAGGCTTTTTAGTTCCTCTTTGCTTTCTGCCATAAGGGTGGTGTCATCTGCATATCTGAAGTTATTGATATTTCTCCCGGCAATCTTGATTCCAGCTTGTGCTTCTTCCAGCCCAGCGTTTCTCATGATGTACTCTGCATAGAAGTTAAATAAGCAGGGTGACAATATACAGCCTTGACATATTCCTTTTCCTATTTGTAACCAGTCTGTTGTTCCCTGTCCAGTCCTAACTGTTGCTTCCTGACCTGCATACAGATTTCTCAAGAGGCAAGTCAGGTGGTCTGATATTCCCATCTCTTTAAGGATTTTCCATAGTTTGTTGTGATCCACAGTCAAAGGATTTGGCATAGTGAATAAAGCAGAAGTAGATGTTTTTCTGGAATGCTCTTGCTTTTTCAACGATCCGACGGATGTTGGCAAATTGATCTCTGGTTCTTCTGCCTTTTCTAAATCCAGCTTGAACATCTGCAAGCCTGGATTGGAGAATTTTGAGCATTACTTTACCAGCATGTGAGATAAGTGAAATTGTGCAGTAGTCTGAGCATTCTTTGGCATTGCCTTTCTTTGGGATGGGAATGAATACTGACCTTTTCCAGTCCTGTGGCCACTGCTGAGTTTTCCAAATTTGCTGGCATATTGTGTGCAGCACTTTCATATCATCATCTTTTAGGATTTGAAATAGCTCAACTGGATTTCCATCACTTCCACTAGCTTTGTTCATAGTGATACTTCTTAAGGCCCACTTGATTTCGCATTCCAGGATGTTTGGCTCTAGGTGAGTGATTACACCATCATGATTATCTGGGTCATTAAGATCTTTTTTGTGTAGTTCTTCTGTGTATTCTTGCCACTTCTTCTTAATAGCTTCTGCTTCTGTTAGGTCCATAGCATTTCTGACCTTTATTGAGCCCATCTTTGCATGAAATGTTCCCTTGGTATCTCTGATTTTCTTGAAGACATCTCTAGTCTTTCCCATTCTATTGTTTTCCTCTATTTCTTTGCATTGATCACTGAGGAAGGCTTTCTAATCTCTCCTTGCTATTCTTTGGAGCTCTGCATTCAAATGAGTATATCTTTCCTTTCCCCCATTGCCTTTCTCTTCTTTTCTTTTTACAGCTCTTTGTAAGGCCTCCTCAGACAACCATTTTGCCTTTTTGCATTTCTTTTTCTTGGGGATGGTCTTGGTCCCTGCCTCCTGTACAAGGTCATGATCCTCCATACATAGTTCTTCAGGTACTCTATCAGATCTAATCCCTTGAATCTATTTGTCGCTTCCACTGTATAAACATAAGGGATTTGATTTAGGTCATACCTGAATGGTCTAGTGGTTTTCCCTACTTTCATCAATTTAAGTCTAATTTGGCAATAAGGAGTTCATGATCTGAGCCACAGTCACATCCTGGTCTTGTTTTTTCTGACTGTATAGAACTTCTCCATCTTTGGCTGCAAACAGTATAATCAATCTGATTTCAGTGTTGACCATCTGGTGATGTCCATGTATACAGTCTTCTCTTGTGTTGTGGGAAGAGGGTGTTTGCTATGACCAGTGCATTCTCTTGGCAAAACTGTTAGCCTTTGCCCTTCTTCGTTCTGTACTCCAAGGCCAAATTTCCCTGTTACTCCAGGTGTTCCTTGACTTCCTACTTTTGCATTCCAGTCCCCTATAATGAAAAGGACGTCTTTTTTGGGTGTTAGTTCTAGAAGGTCTTCTAGGTCCTCACAGACCCATCCAACTTCAGCTTCTTCAGCACTATTGGTCACGGCATAGAGTTGAATTACTGTGATATTGAATAGTTTGCCTTGGAAACGAACAGAGATCATTCTGTTATTTTTGAGAGTGCATTCAAGTACTGCTTTTTGGACTCTTTTGTTGACAATGATGGCTACTCCATTCCTCCTAAGGGATTCCTGCCCACAGTAATGGCCACCTGAGTTAAATTCACCCATTCCAGTCCATTTTAGTTTGCTGATTCCTAAAATGTCAGTGTTCACTCTTGCCATCTCCTGTTTGACCACTTCCAATTTACCTTGATTCATGGACCTAACATTCCAGGTTCCTATGTAATATTGCTCTTTACAGCATCAGACTTTGCTTCCATCACAAGTCACATCCACAACTGGGTGTTGTTTTTGCCTAGGCTCCATCTCTTCATTCTTTCTGGAGTTATTTCTTCACTGATCTCCAGTAGCATATTGGGCACCTACTGACTGGGGGAATTCATCTTTCAGTGTCCTATCTTTTTGCCTTTTTATAGTGTTCATGAGGTTCTGAAGGCAAGAATACTGAAGTGGTTTGCCATTCCCTTCTCCAGTGGACCATGTTTTGTTAGAGCTCTCCATCAAGACCCGTCCGTCTTGGGAGGCCCTATGTGGGATGGCTCATAGTTTCATTGAGTTAGACAAGGCTGTGGTCCATGTGATTAGATTGGTTACTTTCTTTGATTGTGGTTTTCAGTCTGTCTGCCCTCTGATGGAGAAGGATAAGAGGGTTATGGAAGCTTCCTGATGGGAGAGACTGACTCAGGGGGAAACTGGAAAATGGAATCCGGAAGTCAATGCAAATCAGGGCTTTACCCTCTGGCGAGCTGGTTGTTACAATTTACCAGCCCACCACTGGATAGAAGGTTACCATTTTCCTAGAATTGCTCCTGAGATAATGTCCCAAGTTCCTATTCTTGCTGGTGTAGTGGTATCGTTCAGGATTCCAGGAGGGGACAGATGGTCCTTTCAAGAGGGTGACTGAGGATAATGCAAGGAATGGACTTTCACAAAGGCATGGACAAGGTGTGGGATGCAGGCAGAGATGGGAGGTGTCCCTGGACCAGTGAGGGCAGACAGTGTCTACTGAGCCCAGGCCTGGGGAAGAAAAAGCCACTGGAGGACCTGGTGAGATGGGCTCTTGGAGAAGGTTGCTAGACACAGGGTGTGGCCTGGAAGGATGGATGTAAGGCACTCAGTTAAGAGCCTTAGGTGGCCTGATCCTGGCCAGCTCGTGGGATGCACGCTTCCTTTGTCCACTGTATTCAGTGGCCGCACACATTACTTCTGCTCCCCTCCCCCTAGTTCATTACTCCTCCTCCTTGGCTTAGAGTTCACCCTCCTGAACAGGTCAGACTCTTGACTGTGTTCTTTTGCACCTTGTCATTCTCCGAAACAGTTCTCTGCTTAAGCTCACTGGGCTTATTACTTTTAATCCAATAATGATTCATTTAACAATTAAAATACCAGCAGCTCACATTTCCTGGCACTTCCCACGTGCCAGGCACTCGGTTACGGCTGTATTCGAGAGGGCAGGCACCATGTCTCTGCCTTGGTCACTGCTCTGTGTCTCTTTGTAAGGCCTCCTCAGACAACCATTTTGCCTTTTTGCATTTCTTTTTCTTGGGGATGTTCCAGGACACAGCCTGGAACACAGTGTGAGCTAGACCAACATGGGGAGTAAAAGTCCCCTCAGTAAGCGTAGCAAGCGTTTCCTAGCTCTTCTGTAGTAGGGACATTAAATATGGCTGCAAATGTTTTTCCATTGTTCCACTGAGAGGCAGAGTCTAACTCCATTCTCCTTGAATGTGGGCTGGTCTTGGTGACTTGCTTGACGGATAGAATTTGGTGGACATGAGATTCTGGGACTTCTAGGTCATAAGAAGCCGAACTGCCTTCAGCTGGGTCCCTACCATTCTCATTGATAGCCCCAAACCACCATTTATAAAGTCCAGCTCCATGAGGCCATCACACCGGTGAGACTGCGTGCAGGGTGGCTGATCTTTCCTAGTCCAGCTTTCTAGCCTCCTCTACTGGGGCCAGACCACGTGGGGAAGCTTGGAGCAATCCCTCTTCCAGCTCAGTGGCATTAAGGGACCCCCACTGATGCCACTTGAAAAAGAATTACCCAGCTGAGTACTGCTCAAGATTCCAAGTCACAATTTATGAGACACAATAAAATGGCTCTTATTTTAGACCTCATTACAGAGCAAGAGTCAGAACTTGTACTATTGGTTTCAGGGAAATCCCTACATTGATTTTCCATTCCACCTTCGCCCATCCCACGCTCTACATGACCCCTGACAACTATCACCATCCGGAGTCTTACTAACTCTCCAGCAACTAACCTTTGATGTGGCTTTAACAGAGGTGCCTACTCAATTGAGCTTCCATTTGAACATGGCTGGGAAATCCCCTGAGAGCAGGTCTGGCTGTTTAGTAGGTAGTGAAGAGAGCTGAGTTGTTCTGGGTCAAGGGCCAAATTTTCCCGCTGACCCCTTCAACCTTTTGTGACGGTGAAATCACCAACTCCCGGGGAGAGGCCCTTGCCTTGGAGGTCTGCTCTGCTCACCCACAGGCCTGGTTGGATGGTTTTCACACTGAGAGTTGGGGAAATCAGCCACTGCCCGGGGCTGCCCTGCTTTCACTGAGGACTTGCTCCCCGGCCGGCCCTGTCCCGGGTACAGCAAACTCCACTGGCATCACCAGCACTCGTCGTCAAGGAGCTTCCGAGGGCCCCACGGCTGCAGTTAGAGGACTGAACCCCAGGGTGTGCTCAGAAGGTGTGGAGGGTTCTGGATGGAGCCACTTGGACGTGTCTGGCAGCACCAGAGACTGAAGAGATATTTGAGGAGTGGGAGGCCTCTTGACCTTCTCCAGGGCCTCTGTAAGGGGCCGCGTGGGATGTCCGTGGGGCTCTGCCAGCCCATCCTGAGCCACAAGGGCTCCCTCTTCTCACTTGCTTCACTGCTTCTCAAGCACATGGGTTGGTGGGTGAGGTGGAGACCCTTCTCCTGGCAGAAGCAGCCAAGACTGGGGACAGGAGGTGTCTGCGATGCAGTGAGACAGGCGCCTCAGGGCTGGACCTCATGGAGCCTCAGACCCTCCGTGATGCTCTCGGCCACTGACATTTTTGCACCATGTGGGGCTGATGAGGACAGGGGATCCCCAGGTCCTGCCTACAGACCTACAGAAACAAGGACTTCAGGTGAGGCCTGGGCCTCTGCATTCCTGGCAAGTCTGGGTGTTCATAAGGAAGCCAGGCAGTGTAGAGATTAACACCACAGGCTCTAGAGTTGGGCTGCAGGAGTTCAAACGTGGATTCCAGGATTCAGTGCCCATTTAATAATTCTGGCGCCTGTTTCCAACATGAATTGCAGGTAATTGTAATTATCTGCAACATCAATTGCAGATAATTATAACCTCACTGGCTTGTTAAAAGGACCAAACACAGCCGATGAGTTAGGTATGAGGATAACCCCCAGTGAGTGCTCTATAACTATGAACTCCAGCTCCCCAGAGAGTGGCAAGAGATGAAATGCAGAGAGCTGTACCTTCAGTACAGGGTCAGAGCTCAATAAATGTTGGCTGAATGGAGAACAAGAGCAGGACCCAGCCAGCCACACCACTGGCACAACCATGCCATGAACATTAATTTTCACAGCAGCCTCTGGCATTGTTCTACGGGCTGGTGGCTCACAAAGGAATAAATCATTCTCTGCCCTTCAGATGCTCACAGGCTCACAAAGGTGGAAACAGGTGGTAGAAGGCAATGTGTTAAGGGTGGTGTGAGGGAAAGGCTCTGGGCATGCCAGCCTTGGAGAGGTGAAGAAGGCTTCCTAGAGGACGCGATGTCAAAGGTAGATCTGAAGGATGAGTAGGAGTTATGCAGGGAAAGGTGGCTGAATGCCAGGTGTGGGGGAATGCTTATGCAATAGGGCACATTCTGAGCCTCCCAATGATTCACACCGAGAGAGGTGTGTGGTGGAAGTGGCAGACTGCCAGGGTTTGAGGCTGGAAAGATGAGCAGCATCAGAGGCTTGGGTTGACTTGGGTTGCCTGACGCCTGCAGGTCTGACTAGCTCATCTCACGCATTGCACATCCTTATCATGAAGGTCGCCTGTGTGCCACTGAATAACACTTCCCTGGATCAGTCAGTCAGCACCCTACTTCAGTGTCCAGAGTATAAAAAGTCACTGAGGTCCAAATCTCTGGCCAGCCACTCTCAAGTAGATGAGTGTCAAATATTAATAATTTGGAGTCCATGTTTCAAAACCACCACATGGAGATTTGGGGACAAGTTCCTGAAGGAGAGTACATGGGCTAAGTCTTGAAAGGTAGGAGTAGGAGTGAAGAGAGAGCGCAGAGGAGGAAGGATGTGCCATTCGGGGACCAGCAAGTATAAACACAGGGGACAGGAAACCTCCAGGCTGGGTCAGAGGACTCTACTTAAGGCTCAAGAGGGGAAGATATGTGCTAAGAGGCCGGTGGGAGATGAGCAGGAGGGAGAGACAAAGGCCTTCGGGTGCTAAGCTCAGGAGTCTAGAATTCATCCTGAATGGAGAACTAGCAAAGGGTTTTAAGCAGAGGAGTAAGGTGATCACTGGATTCACTAGGATGGTCTTGGCTATAAGTGACAAAACACAGGGCCAAAGAGGCTTAAGTGGTGGAAGCTGTTGATTTCCCATAGGGAGGTAATGCTAGGGTTGGTGCAGTACTTTGGCAATGTCATCAAAAACCATGGCCCCTTCTACCTCATGTACTAGCCTCAGTGCCTCTGAAATATCATCCCTCATGCCTGCAAGATGCCTGCTATGGTACCAAGTATCACAGCGTTGTACAGCATTGAGGGCAGGAAATAAGGAAACATGTCTAAACAACCAGCTTTTCACCAGGGGCAATTTTTGGTCATCTTAGCTTGGGGAAGCTACTGACATCTAGCAGGCAGAGGCCAGGGATGCTGACAAACAGGACAAACTCCTACAAAAGAAAATTAACAAAATAGCTATTGTGTGGAGGTTGAAAACCCTGGTCTAAACTGACTGAGTGCCCTTGGTTTACATGGGGCGGTGGATCTGCCTCCCTCACTGGACCTTTGGAACTAACAGCCCGCCCAAAGATTCAGTTTCACAGTTTCACTGCTGAGGGACCTGAGCCACTGCCAGATAGGTCAGTGTATTATAAAGCTACAACCATATAAATTTTCAGATAGTCTGAAATTTAAGAAACAAAAATTAAACACCCTGCAAGACAGAAACAGTTATCAGATGGGGAATGAACATACTTATATATGTACATATATTACATATAAACACAAATACAATATACATATAGTTTTCATTACATTTCATGCAGGACACAGCTTTCTCTCTTCTCAACACATCTTTAGTCCCTGGAATTCCTATTCCATCGTTGTAGTCAGTGTAGTGTCTTCTTTCCTTTCGATTTTCCGAAGCAGAATTTTTTGGACTGGCCTTGTTGTGATGGGGGCAGTGATCGTGGGAAGGGAGGAAGAGGCTGACTAGGAAGGCAGGTGCTACCAACATAAAAGAAATTCAGCTTGCCTACAGGCAACCCAGAACCTGAAATACCTCTATTTCCGCTGGAGGGTTCTGGTTTGACCTAATTTTTTCAGAGATATGATGCTGATTTTGTGCTTTTTTTTTTCTTCCTAAACAGCTTCCTTTTCCTGTTTTTTATTTTTTAATCATGGTCCCTGCCATTAGCTTTGTTTTTTGAAAATGAGAATTTGAGCTCCACTGGTTAGGTGTGGGTATAAGTATGCCATGGGCATGTGTGTGGGCTTGCATATGTGTGGTTGTGTGCCCCTGTGTGTGTATGGTGGGGTGGTTCATATAGATTTCCATATCAACACAACTTAGCTCACAAAGTTCTGGGCTCCCTCAGTGATAAGGATGGGTCTCCTTTTAATCCATCCTCACTACGTACTCAACAGTTGAAAATAATATAATAAAAAAAGGAAACCCACATACTGTGCCTAAAAATCTTCAACAAGTGAATTACCAAAAAATAAAGAGCACCCTTTTCAATAATCCAAGGATCAAACAGGACTCAAGAGGAATTTAAAAAAAAAACAAAAAACGATGAATGGGATAAAAATGAAAACACAACATCAAATTTTGTGGGACGCAGTTAAAAGCAGCACCAAGAGGGAAACTTTTAGCACTAAGAAAGAGAAAATATCTCACAGAAATAATCTAAGCACTTAAGAACCCAGAGAAAGAGACGCAAAATAAGCTCAAGTAGAAGGACGGAAAAAACGAAGGGAACTGATAAAATTGCAAACATAAAACCAACAGAGAAACGAAACAAAAAAGTATGTTCTTTGAAAAGATCAATAAAAGTGGTATAGAAAGATTAACAACAACAAAAACAACATGGGGCCGAGGCAGTGGACGGCTGGAAGCGGATTGGCTGCGCTCAGCGGCGAGGCCGCGGAGAGCTGTGGGCTCAAGATGGCGGCCGCCTGAGGAGGCGCCGAAGGCCGCGGCGGACGGTGGGTGAGCTGTGTCATACCTGGCTGCCCAACCACGCCGTGTTCTTGCGGCTCCAAGAGGGACGGGAAAACCAGAGCTCAGCTGGAACTGAGAAGCCAGCTTCATCGTTGCCTTCGTCGCCGCCACTTCCTCCTCAGTCGTTGACGAGACACCTGCTCTCGGGCCTCGCGGAGAGCTCTTTCTGTGGGACGCAGAAGACTCCTTCTTAGTCGTGCGCCTTCGGGGCCCCAGCGGGCCGGTGAGGAGCCCTCCCTCTCCCAGTACCAGCGATGGCTTTGCAGAAATCCACCCCTGTTTGAAATCTATCAAGCCTTGTTAAGCCCAGCACAACCTCATGTAGCACGTACAGGAATAAAAGGACTTATGATATTAGAATTACCTAAAAGATGGGGAAAGAATTCTGAATTTTTTTGGAAAGTCAGCAGTGAATTGTAGCACGACTCCCGTCGCTGAGAGATTTTTCACCAGTTCAACCTCTCTGACTGTGAAGCACGTATCCGAGAGGGTTGCTAGGTCCGCACATTGTGCCGTTCACGTCAGACGACGTCATAAGAATTTACCCTTTGCGTGAGCCCCAGACACCGACTACGGTCATCGAACTTTCAGAAGCAGAAGAGGAAAGTCCCATACTCAACAAAGGAAGGGCCTACACCACATCTCTGGGAGAGACAGCAGTTGCATTTGACTTTGGGCCATTGTCAGCAGTCCCAAAGCACGTATTTGGATAAAAAGGCAAAGAAGAAGTAGTGGCTTACTCCCTGTACGTCTTCTATGAGAATGAGGAGACTTCCCTTACGTTTGTTAGTCTGTTGCACAGCCCTGGGAGTGTGGGTAAGCGATTGGGCCCGTTGCCCATGCATCCTGCTGCTGAAGATAACCATGGCTATGATGCTTGTGCTGTGCTTTGCTTACCATGTGTCGCCAACGTCCTGGTGATTACTACTGAGTCAGGAATGTTTCATCACTGCGTTGTGCTGGAGGGGGAAGAAGATAATGAGCAAACATCAGAAAAGTCCTGGGATTCCAGGGCTGACCTCATTCCATCACTGTGTGTTTGAGTGTGTTGAGTTGGAGCTTGCTCTGAAACTGGCATCCGGAAAGGATGAGCCCTTTGATTCTGACTTTTCTTGTCTGATGAAACTTCATAGAGATCCCAGGTGTCCCTTAAGATACCACTATACTCATAAAGCTGGTGTACATAGTGTTGGGCTACCTTGGATTCATAAACTTCACAAGTTTCTTGGATCAGATGAAGAAGACAAGGACAGTTTACAGGAACTGGCTACAGAACAGAAGTGCTTTGTAGAACACATTCTTTGTGGGAAGCCACTGCCATGCAGTCAGCCAGCTCCTTTTCAAGGATTCTGGATCATCCCTGACATCCTGGGGCCAACAAATGATCTGCATCACCAGTACCTATGAATACCTCCTCAGGCCCTTGCTAAGCACAGTCCATCCAGCGTCTCCTCCCCTGCTTTGTACCCGAGAGGATGTTGAAATGGCAGAGTCTCCCCTCCGTATTCTGGATTTCTGGATTCAAAGGAATTCCCGGATTCCTTTGAAAAGCATTTGCAGGATTTTTTGTTGCAAATCCAGGATTTTTAAAATCATCTGAAAAAGATACGGCTCCTCCTCCCGAAGCATGTCTTCAGCTCATCAGCAGAGCCACCCAGGTGTTCAGAGAATACTACATTCTTAAACAGGACCTGGCAAAGGAGGAGGAGATTCAGCTGAGGGTCAAATTGTTATGTGACCAAAAAAGAAACAATTAGAAGATCTCAATTGTTGTCGAGAGGAGAGGAAAAGTCTACGGGAAATGGCTGAGCGCTTAGCTAACAAATATGAGGAAGCCAAGGAAAAACAAGACGACATCATGAAAAGGATGAAAAAAGTACTTCACAGTTTTCAGTCTCAGCTCCCAGTTCTCTCTGACAATGAGAGAGACATGAAGAAAGAATTATAGCTGATACCTCATCAACTTCGACATTTGGGCAATGCTATCAAATGAGTTACTATGAAAAAAGACTATCAACAATGAAAGATGGAAAAGGTACTGCGTCCTCAAAAGCCCACCATTACTCTCAGCACCTACCAGTGAAAATACATTCAGTCCATCCTGAAGGAGAACGGTGAGCACATAAGAGAAATGGTGAAGCAAATTAACGGCATCCAAAATCATGTAACCTTCTGAACCACCAAGAACAGATTCACATCTGAGTTAACACACACGAAGGCTTAATCTCACGGTAAAATGAACAAGCAGCACTAATTCATAAAGAGGCAGGTGCTTTGTCAGCACAATAGGTAACGCATCAGCCTCCTAATTTATAAAGAGGCCTCTGGATGAACTTTGGTGTGATTGTATATCACTTTTTATACTGTTTTATAATTAATTGAATAAAGGCTTGTATTTTAAAAAGAGGAAGACAAATTATTGAACAGTAATAACAGGAAGGAAACTGGGGATCACTACAGATTCTGTAGACATCAAAGATAATAATCAAATCATATGAACATCTATAACTTAGATGAAGTGCATGAATTCCTCAAAACAGATTATCACAACACACTCAATATGAAATAAATAACTTGAATAGCCCTTCAAGGAAATTGAAATCACAATTTTAAAACTTTTGAGAAAGAAATTTCCAGATAATTTGACTGGAAGATTCCTTCAAATGTTTAAAGAATTATCACTCATTCTACATAATCTTTTATAGAAAGTAGAAGAGAGAACACTTCACACCTCACTTTGTGAGACCAGTATTACCCTGCTACCAAAACTGGACAAAGATGGTACCAAAAAGTATACATAGTATAACCATGGATCAATATCCTTCACACATAAAAATAAAAAAACCTTTAATAAATATTAGCAAATATAATACAGGATTTATTCCAGAGATGCAAGGCTGGTTTGATACTTAAAGTCAATCAATGAAATTCACTGTATTAAAAGGCTAAAGAAGAAAAACCACATAATCATATCAATCAATACAGAAAAATCATTTGACAAAATTCAACAACTATTTATGATAACACTTAAAAAAATAAGGGATGTGGGGAACTTCCTCAATTTGATTAAAAAAAAAACAACAGTACCTATTAAAAAACCAGCAGCTACTAAAATACTAACATTGAAAGACTGAATATTTTTCCCTAGGATTGGGAGCAAGGAAAGGGTGTCTGTATTAACTCCTTGTGTTCAATACAGTACCGGAAGCCTTGGGTAGCACAAAAAGGCAAAAGGAAATAAAAGATATACAGGATGAAAAGACATAAATGAATCTGTCTTTGTTTGCAGCTGACATAATGGTCCAATAACATCCAAAAACAAAACTGAAACAATCTCTAGGATAGTAAGTGAGCTTAGCAAAGCTGCAAGATATAAGATCAACATAAAAATCAATGGCATTTCTATATACTAGCAAGAAACACATGGAAAGCAAAATTGAAGTACAATATTATATTTAAAAGCTCTCTTTCAAAAAAGAAATACCTGTGCATAAATCACCAAAATGTACAAAATATGTATACTAAAAATTGCAAAATACTGATAAAAAATTTTTAAAAAGCTATATAAATGACACATTGGTTGGAAGATTCATCATAGTAAAACTGTCAAATCTCCCTCAAATGATATATGATTATAATGAAATTTCTAGCAAAATCCTCCAAGATTTTTGCAGGCAGAGTCAGACTTATTCTAAAATTTATGTAATAAGCAAAGGAACTAAAATAACTAAAACATTTTGAAAAAAGAAAGAAATAGGAGTAATCACTCTACTCTATCTCAGGACTCATTTATGCAGCTGTCATAATTTAGACTGTAGTATTGGTAGAGGGGTGGACATGCAGATTAATGGAAGAGAATGGAAAGCCCAGAAATAGCCCCACACCAGTGAGGCCATCTGATTTTTGACACAAGTGCAAAATTAATTCACTGGAGGAAGGACAGACTTTTCAACAAATGGTGCTAGAATAACTGGATATTTATAGGTCAAAAAAAAAAAAAAAAAAGAACCTCAATTTAAAGTTTGAATTAGTGATCAATTCAAAGAAATAGAGGGAAACAATAGAATGGATAAAACCAGAGATCACCTCAGAGATACCAAGGGAACATTCATGCAGAGATGGGCACAATAAAGGGCAGAGATGGTATGGACCTAACAGAAGGAAAAAATATTAAGAAGAGGTGGCAAGAATACATAGAAGAACTATACAAAAAAGATCTTCATGACCCAGATAACCACCATGGTGTGATCACTTGCCTAGAGCCAGATATCCTGGAGTGCAAAGTCAAGTGGGCCTTAGGAAGCATCACTACGAACAAAGCTGGTGAAGGTGACGGAATTTCAGTTGAGCTATTTCAAATCCTAAAAGATGATGCTGTGAAAGTGCGGTGCTCAATATGCCAGCAAATTTGCAAAACTCAGCAGTGGCCACAGGACTGGAAAAGGTCAGTTTTCATTCCAGTTCCAAAGAAAGGCAATGCCAAAGAAAGCTCAAACTACTACACAATTTCACTTATCTCACACACTAGTAAAGTAATGCTCAAAATTCTCCAAGCCAGGCTTCAACAGTACCTGAACCATGAACTTCCAGATGTTCAAGCTGGACTTAGAAAAGGCAGAGGAACCAGAGATCAAATTGCTAACATCCATTGGATCATCGAAAAAGCAAGAGAGTGCCAGAAAAACATCTACTTCTGCTTTATTGACTATGCCAAATCCTTTGACTATGTGGATCACAATAGACTGGACAATTCTGAAAGAGGTGGGAATACTAGACCGCCTGACCTGCCTCTTGAGAAACTTGTATGCAGGTCAGAAAACAACAGTTAGAACCGGACATGGAACAATAGACTGGTTCCAAATTGGAAAAGGAGCATGTCAAGGCTGTATATGGTCACCTTGCTTATTTAACTTCTATGCAGTATACATCATGCGAAATGCCGGGATGAATGAAGCACAAGCTGGAATCAAGAGTGCCAGGAGAAATATCAATAACTTCAGATATGCAGATGACACCACCCTTATGGCAGAAAGCGAAGAACTAAAGAGCCTCTTGATGAAAGTAAAAGAGGAGAGTGAAAAAGCTGGCCTAAAACTCAATATTCAGAAAAGTAAGATCATGGCATCTGGTCCCATCACTTCATGGCAAATAGAAGGGGAAACGGTGGAAACAATTAAGAGAGACTTAATTTTGGGAGGCTCCAAAATCACTGCAGGTGGTGACTGCCATGAAATTAAAAGAAGCTTGCTCCCTGGAAGAAAAGTTATGACCAACCTAGACAGCATATTAAAAAGCAGAGACATTACTGTGCCGACAAAGGTTCATCTAGTCAAAGCTATGGTTTTTCCAGTAGTCATGTATGATGTGAGTTGGACTGTAAAGAAAGCTGAGTGCCGAAGAATTGATGCTTTTGAACTGTGGTGTTGGAAAAGACTCTTGAGAGTCCCTTGGACTGCAACCAGGCCATCCTAAAGGAAATCAGTCCTGAATATTCACTGGAAAGACTGATGCTGAAGCTGAAATTCCAATACTTAGGCCTCGTGATTTGAAGAACTGACTCACTGGCAAAGACCCTGTTGCCAGGAAAGATTGAAGGTAGGAGCAGAAGGAGGCAAGAGAGGACAAGATGGTTGGATGGCATCACCAACTGGATGGATATGAGTCTGAGCAAGCTCTGGGAGTTGGTGATGGACACGGAAGCCTAGCGTGCTGCAGTCCATGGGGTTGCAAAGAGTCGGACACGACTGAGTGACTGAACTGAACTGCTTGTTGACAAATTCTTAGAACACCAAAAGCATACATAAAAGACGGAACTAGACTTCACGAAAGTGAAAAACCTCTGCCTGCAAATGACACTGGTGAGATACGTTACAGACTGAGAGGAACATTTGCAAACCACATAGATGACAAGCACATTGCCGGCCAATGCAGGAAACTGGGGTTCGATCCCCGGGTCAGGAAGATTCCCTGCAGAAGGAAATGGCAACCCACTCCAGTATTCTTGCCTGGAAAATTCCATGGGCAGAGGAGCCTGGTGGGCTACAGTCCATGGGGTCACAGAGTCGGACAGGACTGAGCAACTAAACAAGAATTCATTGCTGTAGGAAATGGGAACTGGCATAGCCATCCTGGAAAAGGGCATGACAGTTTGTTTAAAAAATCAAGCACACACCTGGGAAGCCTGGCATACTGCAGCCCATGGTGTCACAAAGAGTCGGACACGACTGAGCAACTTAACAACAAAAACAAATTTTTAATAGCCCCAAACTGGAGACAATCAAGATGTCCCATAATGGGCGAATGGCTAAATTCCATACCATGGGATACTACTCAGCAAGAAAAAGGAGCAAGCTATGCATAGACTTCAGGGGGTTTATGATTTGTAAAAAAAAAAAAAAAAAAAAAGCAATCTCAAAATGTCACATACTGAGCAAGTCTATTTCCATGACATTCCTGAAGTGATAAATTCACGGAGATGGAGAGCAGATCAGTAGCTGCCAGGGTTAGGAAGGTTGGGGGCAGTTGTTACTAGAAAGGGTAACGGGGCAGCAGGGGAGGGACATCTCTGTGATGATAGAATTGTTCTGTCTCTTGATGAAGGTGGTGACTAGAGGAATCCACATATGTGATAAAGTGGGACTGTACACACACATTGCACTTCCTAAACCTGAGAGTGAGTGTCTCCTTAAATTTTTCATCTTAGGTTCCTCCACCTGGTCCTAACCCTGTTCTCTACACAAAGACTTGGATTATTCATTATACCTCCAAGCTGGTGAAGAGACCAGCTTCCCATCGACTAGTGAAGGGACCAATAAATTGTGGTACAGACATACAGGTAAATGCTAGTCAGCGATGAAAAGGAACAACTAGGTTACTAGTCCTTGCAACAATATTGTTGAACCTCACAAACATTATGCTGAATGACACTTAAGAGTACACATTCTGAACAAAACTTTGGAAAATCTGGGTAAGAACAAATTTAATTTGCAACCAAAAGCAAATAAGTAGTTGCTAGGGTGGGTGATTATCTGGGAAGGTTCTGGGAGTGTCAGGAATGTTTCACATCTCGGTTGGTGGTGGTTGTGTACTGGTATGTACTTGTGGAGACACCCACTTAACACCCATTTAGCATTTTATTGCATGTAAATGATACCTCAGTGAAGCTGATTTAAGAAACAAAAGAAAAACAAAACCCCCAGCTCTCTCACAAACATATGAACCCTGTGCTTTGGGGGATAGGCCATCTCTTATTGATGGGCTCCGGGTATAACACAGTCGAGTAGGAAGAGCCTTGCGAGGGGTCAGCACACCTTGATTCTCATCCCAGGTCCAGTAATAACTGGACAATCCAAGGGTCAGTCAGTAAGCTCTCTGAGTCTCATGTGCTGTGAGTACTTCCCAGGGCTGGTGGGAACAGTAGCTACACCAAAATATACCAGGTCACCTGGTGAAGAGCCGCACATCTATCAGAAAACGTTACCTGTTCCTGGACAGAAGCTGCCCTTTGAATCCAAGTCTGGAATGGCTCAAGGAATATAAGGAGGCTTCAGGAGCAATGAGGCATATGTAAACTAAAGCTGCCAGACATCATTTTTTGCCCATGTATTTGGCCAAATTAGAAAGTCATAATATCAAGGACTAATGAGAAAGAGGAAAGGGAGAACCCTGGAGGCAAAGCTGGTGAGACAGTAAACTGGTATAGCATTTGGAGGGACAACCTGGGAGCCGGTGAGGCTGCAAATACCCTCTGTTGTAGCTGTTCCACTCTTGGGTTCCTCATCCAGAGAAAGACTGCACAGGCCTAAGGAGATAGGTGGGAAGATTCTCACGGCAACACTGTTTGTGATGGCAAAGACTGGGAACAACATAGGTGTCTGTCACTAGGAAATGGGATACATAAAATGTTGGTACTTGCACACAAGTAAGACAAAGCAGCACTCAGAAATAGTAATAATATTATTATTACAGCTCCACAGTGGTAGCTCAAAAACATTGTGCTGAAAAACAAAGTATTCTGAATGATGTTTATGGCATAATGTGATTTTTGTGAATTAACCTCCCCTTGCAGACCTGAAAGGATGAGACAGGATACTGGTCATCGATTGCCACTTAGTGACTCAACAGATGGTAACCATTATTTGGAAAAAAAAAAAAAAGATGATTGAATTCATCAGCATCAAAGTTAAAAAACAGAATTGTGACTCTTGATAAGTTCCATATTTCCCTGGGAAGGACGTATAACAAGAGGCAGGCCCTCCTTGGTTCAAAATGCCCCTGGCTAGGTCAGGAAGCTGAACTTGGTAGTTTCAGCTTAAAGATGCTCGAGAAATATGTTGTTGAACACTGCCCCCTGTTGAAATGACACTGTCACTTCTGAGTAGAGGCTACTCAGCCTTGCCAGCTAACAGCATTTGAACTTGAACCCACTGAGGAAAAGGTGGACTGGTGTAGGAGCACTCACAGAAAACGCTGCCCCTCTGTAGGAATCCCTCTAGTCACTAGAGCTACTTTCTTACGTCTACTGTTAGCATCTGAGTATGTTACTTTGAAAAAAAAAAAAGAATCAATCCTCATAGCAAACACAACTCACCATGCTGCAAACACAAGAGACAGGTACCATTGTCCTGATGTGAGAACAGAGGCACAAGAAGCTAGACTGAAGGCGCAGTCAGGAGCCAGTGAAGCTGGCCCCAAGGGCTGCACTGCTAACCAGCTCTGCAGGTCCGCCTCGGGAATGCCTCTGGCTCCTTTGCTCCGATCATGACAACTATTCTTCGGCCTCTACTGCTGTCCAGATACCTTTCCCCCACTTAAAACACCCTCCTATTCTGTGCCCCATCCCTTGCATGTCCCTCCCCTTCAGAGTAACATTCCTTGAAACAACAGTCCACACTCAACTCTCTTCCCAGAAACAAGGGAGGCTGCCATCAATTCTCACAGTTTCATCAGGAGTCTGGCCTTAGCCTGCTTCTCTGATTTGTACGCGCTGTCTCCAAATGCCCTCAGTATACAGTTACTGCTGACATTACACGTGATTACTGAATCAAGAAAATGGACGTGAGAGTTCACAGTCCAAAGTACCTCAGTCTCACGTACTTTCCTGTTTTTTTTCCACCAGGGGGCGGTCTCCTCCTTCTTCACAGGTCAGGGATACAACTCAGGCTACTGAGCCGGGGACATGCAGCTGGTCCCTACTGAAATGCGCTTAAGTACAAAATTACAAGCCAGATATGAAGATACAGTACAAAAAAAGAGAATGCAAAATATTTTATTAGTAAATGTAATAAATTGGCCACATGTTGAAATGGCAACATTCTAGACAGATTAAATAAAAGATACTCTTAAAAATCAATTCTACCAATTCTTAGAATTTTAAAAATATGTGTAGTAGAAAATTTTAAATTGCACGTGTGGCTTACTTACTATTTCTGTGGGACAATATAGGTTGAGAGGCTCCCTCCCAATGGCAAACTCTAAGGGAGGTCTGCAGAATCCTTGGGCTCCAAGGAACTCAGAAAATCATTCACTTGACTCTGCTCATGAAGAAACTGAGGCACAGATGGGCCAACAACTTTACCAAAGTGATCCAGGTAATATGATCCTGGGTTTAGATAAGAATGCAGGTGTCTTAGACCCTATTTTTAAAAAACCTCTCCTACTGTGGAGGCCTTTGAACGCCACAGGAGGACCTAGGCACAAGCCTCTCTGCTGGACTTTTTAGGCCCCTTATCAAGGAATTTCACCACCTCAGGCCTCTCCCTCATGCTCCCACAGGTAGGTCTCCTGCACAGCCAGGGGCTACTCTCTGTTGCTTCCTTGGCCCACAATGAGCATGTCTCTGCTGGGAAGCCCAGCCCTGCCTTAGGGCTCTATCTCATTGCTTCCTGGCTGACAGCCTCGCTAGGGACCCTGGAGACTAGCAGGGACTACATAACCCTTCTTGCCCTTTTATCTTCAACTACCCTCCAGACTTGCCCACTTGCAGTCCCGCCCGCCTCCCAGGGGACCAGCATAGCTCTTGCTGGAATAAGTCCAACCCAGCTGGAAGGACAAGAAAACAGAACCAGCTAGACTTGTCACTTGCTGACCCCGTGTCCACCGCACTCTGTCAGTACAGAGGGCTCACGTCGCCCATGGGCCCTGCTTGCAGAGGGGGCACTGGTGGTCACATGGCTGGTGAGTCACATGAGAACTGAAAATACCCTTCAGTGGGGTGACTTCTCTGAAGTGGACGCATGAATCAGCAGGGAGGAAGCTGGGAGGCAAGGCCAGACCTTGTGTTGCAGGCGGGATCTTATGTGCAAGCCCTGACACCACAAAGCTTTCCCACCGCAGCCCTGCAGGACCAGCAGCATCGTGGGTCGGATGCAGTTTGCTTTGTTGTAGGGCTTGAGGCTGGAACACATGTGTGAGCCTGCACGGGTATGGGTCTGCCCTGATGGGAAGAAGTCCCTGTTTCTGGTGCCTCCTGCTCAGGAGGGCTGCAATGAGCAGGAGCAGAGGGTCTCAGCCCCGCTCCCTCCCTGGGTGTGGCCGCAGTTGCCTGGGGAGTTGCCACACTGTGCCTGCAGCCTCCTGTCTGCCTCTTCCGAACGCAGATTGGAGAACTGCTGAATCATGGGGCTGTAAGAGAACCCATGTGCTGAGGATCAGCAGTCACAAGATGAGGGCTCTCTTCCCAGCTCTCCCATAGCTCTAGCTGTGCAGTTGTGGGCAATCACTCTGTGTGTCTGAGGCTCAGTTTCTCACTTGTGTAATGGGTATATTAATTATCTGTCACTCTTAAAAACTCCGTCAGAACGTAGTGGGTCACACAGTAAGTATTATCTGTCTGTGGTTCGAATATCTGTGAGCAACTCACCGACTCACTGAGGTAGTTTTAGCTCGTAGTGTTGCATGGAATGAGGTCAAGATGTCGTTTGGGGCTGCAGCCATCTGAAGGCTTGACTGGGGCTGGAGGCTCTGCTTTCCAAGACAGCTTTGTTCACATGGCTGCTGGACAGAGGCCCTGGTTCCTGGACACAGGTGTCCTTCATGGAGATGCTTGAGTATCCTCCTGGCATGGTAGCTGGCTTCCGCCACAGTGAGCAATCTAAGAGAGCAAGACAGAAGCCACAGTATCTTTATGCCTGAGCTTCTGCAGTCACGCACTGTCGTTTCTGCACTATCTCATCTGCTACCCAAGTCAGGCCAGCTCAGGGATGTGAACACCAGAGGCATAAACCACTGGGGACCATTGTGACGGCTGGCCACCACCTTAGTAGTAATTAGTAGTATCTGCCGTGCCCATCTCACAGAGCCATCGTGCAGTTTTGTTTGCACACCCACTGTAAGAAAAACCATTAACCAGAGGATGCATCTGGTAAGAGTTGAAACAGCAAGCAGCAGCTAAAAACAGCCGTGAAAAGGGTTGCTGGGGACTGGACTCCGAGGCCGTCACAGGGAACCCTATGACAAGTACAGGAGCGCCAGCATAGGAATGTGGTGGCTCCAAGGCCTCTAGGCCTCTTCGCTGTCCCCATATGAAGGCACAGTTCGGAGACAATTAGGAACGTGCCCGGCAGTGTGCCTATTACACATGCTGCTCACGGAAGGGAGGTTTGCTCAACCTTAAGTGTTCTTTCTGAGGAAAACAGGCGGGTCACAGTCTCAGGACTTCCAGGAGGGCTGCTGGGCCGAAATGGAGGCTGAGTTGTGCCCTACCCCTTAGTTCTGACACTCAAATGAGCTGCTTTGCTTTTTACAAACTCCAAAGGGCTGCATCAAGGTGAAAGTTCATTGCTATTATCTCCTGGTAAGATGCCCACAGATCATGTCTCCAAAGAATCTCTCCATTGCTTCCTTAAATAGCCAAAAAAAAAAAAAAAGGAACTGAGATATGTTCAGTGTTTTGCAACTATCAGAAACAATCTCTTAAAGCTGACTCAATCCTTTCTTGTTCCTTTATGCCCACTCTTCTATAAGGTTATTCTGGTCATCTCTGCTGCCTGACCAATCTCTCTGAAACATAGGGGTGCAGACCAGCAACACTTATTTTTATTTTGCTCTTGATTTTCTGGGTGAGGAATTCTAGAAAGGCAGCTAGGCCCTCTACTTGTATTATTTTTCATGGGGTTGCAGTATGATGTTAGCTGAGGCTTTAATCATTTGAAGGTCAGCCCAGGATGGATGCCCAAGATGGCGCACACTCATGGCTGGCAGCCAATGGTGGCTGTGGACTGGAGGCTCAGCTGGGTTGTCGACATGAGCACCTACTCTTGGCCTCGCTAGCATGGCATTTTCAGAATAGTTGAATTTCTTATATGGTGCTAGATTCCCTTGTAACTAGTGTTTGGAGAGAACCAAGTGGATTCTGCATGGCCTTTAGGGAAGTCTCTCAGCGTTACTTCTCCCATAGTTTATTAGTTATGAGCTACTATGGATACAATCAAGTCATCAGGCTGGCAGAGATGCAAGGGAATGAGAATTAGACTCAATATCCTGATGATGGAGTGGCAAGGTCCCAAGTTGGGGGGCATGAGGGGTGGGAGGAATTGCTCTGGCCATCTCTAGAAAATGGAATCTTCTACCAAAGACCAGAATCATGTCCCATACCTGAAGGCTTATATACTGAGCATCCCAACACACATGAGCATCCCAACACATGAGCATCCCAACACACAGAGTCAGAGATTGTTTAGAGCTGGATAGAATCTGACACATTCTCTTGTTTCATCACTTTAACATAAGATGAAAAAAAATGGAGCCCTCCAGAGCCAAGGTGGCTCGCCCCAGACCACACAGCTGGCTGGAGATGCCACAGCATGGGTAAGCTGGTCTGCTGCTCAGCTGTGCTGCCTCCCGCCCTTGGTGGACTCTGGGGCGTGCTGTGGCATTGTTCCCCATTCCTTCTTTCTAACAGGATGATTCTGTTCAGGTACCCGCCCTGCCTGCATGGCTTATCTGCCCTGTCTTTGCTCTGCCCCCACCCAAAGCCAGCATGACAGGGACCACTTCTCCGCCTGCAGCCTGAGCGAGGCAGAGGCAAGAAGGTCACCAGCAAAGGGACTCGGAGCCACTGCCTTGTGCCGCCGAACTTCCCATGAGTCAACAGCCTCCTGTTGCTTCGCTACTTTCAGTTCAGTTCCTGCTTCTAGCTGAATGTAGCCTATTTAAAATATTCTTTCTGTTTCCGAGATTAATTCTAACATTAAGAAGTGGCATTTAAGGAGAGCTCACTGGCCACTCAGGCCTCATCTTCAGGTGTGACCAGGTGCCCCCCACCTGTACCTGCCTTCAGTAACTGGGGTTTTTCTCTCTCTCTGCATGCAGTTTCTACCTCACAGTGGTGCAGTCCCTCCAGAACCTCTCTTATTACTCCTGTCTTTCTCAGTTTCTGCTCAGGGCTCTTTCAAAATTTCACTCCAGTGACCACAGCCTTAAAAGCTACTGTTGTCCCAGGTGCCCTCCTACCTGCTGCCCATCTTCCTGGATTTGGGAAGACACTGCTCTTGGGGTTCTCTTCGTTGTTTTCTGAGTTCTACCCCTCTCGGCGCCTGGCTGGCTGGACCCCAATGTCAGACGCGCTCTTGGTTTAGGTCTGCATTTTGCATGGTTTTGTACCGGATTCCAGACACCTGGCCCCACCTGCTGGACTGGACCTCCTCCCTGCAGCCGCACTGGACAGGTGAAACCGACTCCTCCCGCAGTTCCCTTTGTGTCTTCAGGAGGCGGGAGGGATGCTTGGTTTGAGAGCTACAACGTCCTACGTTTGCATCTGCAACGCTGACACCTTTGGAGAACAAAGCTTGTTCACGCTTTTCAGTGTGCAAGGCACGTTTGTATGCCATTCATGTTTGATTGTATTTCTTCCCTGCTGATAAAGCCAAACAAGTCGTCACTGCCTCTAGTGACTTTTTGAATGAAGTAACAGGTGTATAAATAAACATACCGAAAATCCATTTATAGGAGTTCCCCTTAAGGTTTGTTCATCTTTGCCTGAAGTCTTCATTTTCATCCTCACCACCTCTTTGTGGCCCCAAATGATTGCACTTGAAAGTACTACCTCCTTGCTCACAAATGTCTGTCTTCAGGGCCTCATTCATTCTGAAACTTGCTCTTACGGTAACCTGATGGAGGGAGGGTACAGGGAGTAGGTGATTTTCAGCTCCCTTAACTCTTGGTGGCTGCTGTTATTAACCAAAAGGACCTGTACGATTATACATGAAGAAATTGATTTTGGTCAGTTCTAACCCTAGGGATAGGAGCTGCATTAATGAGCAGTGGAGAACTGACTGAAGATTTCAGCTGAGGGACTTTCGTGGTGGTCCAGTGGTTGCGACTCTACACGTTCACTGCAGCGGTGCAGGTTTGATCCTTGGGTCAGGGAACCAGGATTCTGCATGACGCACGGCATGCTCGGAAAAAAAAAAAAAAAAAAAGATTTCAGCTGGGCAGAGTGCACTAGGCAAAGTTAATCTCACACGCATGTACCCAACAAGCCCCTCGAACTTCCTCTGGGCCGTGGTGGCATCTCTCTTTTCCCCGGGGCCGCCTGCCCCAGCACCCAGTCCCACTTCTCCCTCCTCTTTTATGCTCCATAAGAATCTCCTCCCTTCTGCAAAAAAGTGGATACCAGCTCCAAGGCCAGGCTGGAAGGTCCCTTTCTACCCTTGAAAAGTGGACTTTTCAAAGACTTTTCTCCTTCACAAAGTTTTCATGCCAGCAGCTACAAAGATGAAAAGTTTCCTCTGGAGTCCTTGCAATTACCTTGAAAGTGCTGATCAGTGAAAAGAAGGGGTGATGATTCAAAGTTGCTGATGGAGAGAGAGGCACCACAAGTTCTAACCTTGTTGCATTTCCTTGTAGCGGTTCTGGGGGTGTTGCTGGGATGGACTGACAGCTGTGAGGCTTGGCCAAGTTCTCCGCCTCTGTAGCCTCCTTCTTTCCAGAGCCGACATCACCTTCAGCTCCCTTCTAGCGCATCTCTAAGGAGGCTGGAGCCTAGATCCCGGGGCTCACACCCATGGAGGCCCCTTGTGGCCTCTGGCTCCAGGCCTACTCCAGTTCTGGGACCAGATCTTTGCCTCACTTCTGGGGTCTCGCTCCCGCATGGAAGCCTGCTCATTCTCCAGTCTCTTTGTGAATGAGCCCCCCATAATTATGGGCCCACCATAATGGGATTAGTGCACTTTTCACAAGAGGAAGAGACACCAGAGTTCATACTCTCTCTCCCCATTTGCACTCACGCTAAAGAAGAGATCGTGTGAGGATACAGAGAGATGGTGGCCGTCTGCTAGGCACGAAGTGGGAGCTAAACATGCCAGTGCTCTGGTCTTGGACTTACCAACCTCCAGAGCTACGAGGAATAGATGCCTGCTCTCTAAACCTCCCTGTCTATGGGGTTTTGTTACAGCAGCCTGAGTCAATGAAGATGTAGGTGGAGAGAGAAGCCCTGGCGATAGCTGACTCTCTAAATCCAGTTGAACTTGGTCCAGCTCTACCCAAATGTACACTCGGTGTGCTTTGCTTGCACAGCCTACAGTGGCCTTTTTTGGCTCAAGCAGGTTTGAGTTAGGTCTGATGGACTTATCCATCAGCGGTCAGTAGTTGCTCTACAGGACCACCTGTACTTCTGGCGCTTGCTGCTAAGGACCACAGTCACCCACTCTGTCCTCCTGATGCTGCCCAATCCTAACTTGAGGACCATCTAGACCAGAATGGAGACCCTCATTATTGCAGCACAGTTGGCTTATGGCCAGGGTGTCTGGCAGATGCCCATTCTTAGGGTTAGCAGGATTTCTGCCCCTCTGAGCTTACCCTTTTCATACTGTTCATGGGGTTCTCTTGGAAGAAAAGCCACGACCAACCTATACAGCTTGTTAAAAAGCAGAGACATCACTTTGCTGACAAAAGTCCGTCTAGTCAAAGTGATGGTTTTTCCAGTGGTCATGTATGGATGTGAGAGGATGTGAGAGGACTATAAAGAAAGCTGAGCACTGAAGAATTGATGCTTTTGAACTGTGGTGTTGGAGAAGACTCTTGAGAGTCCCTTGGACTGCAAGGAGATCCAACCAGTCCACCCTAAAGAAAATCAGTCCTGAATATTCATTGGAAGGACTGATGCTAAAGCTGAAGCTCCAATACTTTGGCTACCTGATGCGAGGAACTGACTCACTAGAAAAGACCCTGATGCTGGGAAAGATTGAAGGCTGGAGGAGAAGGGGACGACAGAGGATGAGATGGCTGGATGGCATCACCGACTCGATGGACGTGAGTTTGAGTGAACTCTGGGAGTTGGTGATGGACAGGGAGGCCTGGCGTGCTGCAGTCCATGGGGTCGCAAAGAGTCAGACACGACTGAGTGACTAAACTGAATTGAGCTTGCCCACAAACGGCTCATGCATATTATATATCAGTTAAGGCCTGTTAAGTGATTTCAGATTCTTATTTTCAAAAGTTGTATCCCCAGGCAAGTTATCGCCCTGGCCATCCCCTTTGAGAACCACTTCTGCCGGTCTGGGAAGGACTTCCTCCCCCGAGACCGAAGGCTAACCCTACCCTCTCCATGCTGGTTATGTCCTGGCCCCACTCTTCTTGTCTACGTTTCCCAGCCCCACTGTGCACTGCGGTTAACTGAACTGTGGTCTCCAAGGGGGGCTCCATATACGTGGGGCCTCGGCAAGGGCCTGCGTGCCCAGTGCCCGTGTAAGCGCGTCGGTCTCGCATCTCTGCTACTGTTGCGTTATATGGCTGACTCACACTGAGCTTGTGGTCTCAGCATCAAGGCCCTCCAGATCTCGATCTCTTTCCATTCAGAGGGAGCCAGATAGCATCGTGCATCAGTGGTTTGTTTCTGTCTTACTGATCAAGAGGGTGAAAGCAACAGATGCTGATGCCTCTTTTCTCCTTTGATCGACTAGGGCTGGGGGACCTGAGGACAGACGGTGAAGCACCTCAGGTTGAGTTTTCTCATCTGGAGAACGGAACCACGATTAAAATATTGCTCAGACCTCATCGACAAGAGGACTGAACATCCTGGACACAAAGCAAAGACGTCTGAGTACCTCAGGCCCTTTAAAGGAAGATTTCCTGGGAGGACACCACCTGGAAGGCCAGGGCTGGGAGCAGTGTTTCATGGCACAAGGGGCGTGGGGCCTGCCCATGCCCCCAGCCTCTCTGCTGGCCTCACGGCTGTGGCTCCTTCTGTGTGCCACCGCTCCCCCCTCCTACTCCCAGGAAGATGGTCATCTCTCTTTCTCCATCTGACCAGTAGAGAATGGAGATGTCCCCTACTATTCATTCTCTCCCAAAACCACACATCCCTGGATTTTAAGCTCAGCGTGGCTGCCTAGAATAGGGCTAAGGTCTCTCAGCTTTGCTTACATCTGAGTCTTCCGTTGGCCAATGTCATGCAAGTGAAAGTGGTCTGCGTGAATTCCAGGTTGTGTTTTAAAGGGACAGGGGCTTGTCCTCTGGGGTTCCTATTCCTCCCCAACTAGTTGGGATGCAGACATGCTTTGAGCCTTCTTGGGCAGCGCCGACGAGGACACCACCTCACTGCACAGAGCAACAAGATGGAAAGAGCCTGGGCCCTGACACCTTTACAGAATAGAGCTTCCATGTGACCTTAGACTCCTGCATGAGAGAAAAAGGAGACATGTATTTGTTTTAGGCATGTTAGTGGGTTTTTCTCATGGCAGCTGAGATATGGTTACATTTAGGAAATTGCTGTTGGCTTGAAGCTGGCCACCCTGACCAGAAAGCCTATAGCTGGGCTCTCCTGAGTCAATGCCCACCCTTCACCCAATCAGTGGCCACCTTCACACACAGAATAGTTTAGTACGGCTTCCCCAGGAGCTCTGGGAAGGGATATACAATATGGCAGGGCAGACATCAAAATAAGGACTTTGCATGGCATTAGTCAAATGTCACAAGACGTCAGTGGATGAACAGAAAGGGATGTCAACTGCGCTTGCCAAAAAATCTGAGGGGTTTCCTAGACGGCAAGCAGGGTGGAAAACCATCAGGGTGCATAACCAGAAATGCAGGCCCAACGGCACAAGGAGCCGGGGATGTCAGAAGCAGGCCCTTAGTCTGATCCCACAGCAGCCACAGGTCTGCTTCCTTCCGTGTGGCAGTCTCACATCAAATTCTGGAGTAAGTGATTCTGAAAGGCTTAGGTAATGCTATTGCCTTGGTTTGTCAGTTCCCTCTGCATCAGGCCAAGTCATACCCACTAGGAGTGCGTGGGAGGATATCCCCTCCTGGGTCCCTAGGTGGTCACCCCGCCCAAGGTCGCCCCAGAACCGCTTTCCCTCGGTGTGTATGTAGGAGGTGTGTGCTGCAGGCCAGGCAGTTTCAGCTCAAGGGGACACTGATCACAGACAAAAAACGCCTAAAGGCTCAAGGAATTAAGCAGCTGCTTTTGGTGATTTTGGGAGATTATAGGATTGAGGAAGATCTATTCAAAGCAAGAGAAGAAACCCAGGATTGGGTGAGGCCAGCTGCCAAAGGCATGAGCCAAACGTGAGGCCCCAGGCTTCTGCTGGAGTGGGCACAGGCAGCACCCCATCTCTGAGTAGGGAGGACGGATGGGGAGAGTCTAACTAGAACATTGCAGAGAGGACTTTTGTTTTAGGGGGATGAAAAGAGGCTGGCAGGCCCAGGGACGAGCCCATTCCTTCAGGTACAAGATAGACCTGAAATCTCAGAAGCGAGACCAAAGCCGGTTTTCAAAAGCGGGACATGAGGTCTGCCCAAGGTCTTTCCACTTTTCTGTCAAATTCTAGCACAAGATTCCCTCGCACTCTGCTCAATTCATCCTCCCTCCTGCCCTGCTGCCAGCATTTTTTCATTTGTTCTTACTCTGGCCTCTAACCATGGCTCACTGACTGCCTAGACAAGGCACGGCACAGTCTGGCTTTTTCCTCCTTGGGGAAACTGCTGGTAAAGAGGGGCCGCCGAGGCTGTGCTCCTTCTCCTTACGGTTTCAAAGTAACAAGCAAGCTGGAGAGATGAGACAGACATCCCACTGCCTATCAGCCACCCAGTCTCTTCTCTTTTTTTAAGGAAAAGAAATCCAAGTGTCAGCTTCTTTCAGCTTGGGTGTGGTCAAGGGACCAAACAGAAATTAACAGACTGCAAGGAAATTTTTCAGAGGAACTGGTTTGGCTGGTAGGAACGTTATTTTCCCCCTCTCCCTCTTGCTGCTGGCTCAGAGCACAGATGGGCTGATTCTCTAGGATCCATCTTAGACTGTAAAGTGACCTTCAGGGTGGAGACCACCTGCTGAATTGGAGCAGCAGAGACATTGGAGTTGGATCTGCAGTGGATCCCAAAGAGCCTGGAGGGTCAGCCTCAAGGTTTTTTGAGCTAAGTGAGGAATAAACTTCTGTCTAGTTGAAGACTTCACCACTCAGTGTGTGTCATGGACCGGTAATGTGACTCCCCCTAGGAGCTGGTTAGAAATGCTTGTAAATTCAGATTCATGTGGACGTGATGGTCTGAGAAGCATGAATTTAGGCTACTATTATTTTTACTCTTCACTTGCTGTGGGCAGCTGAATCTAATTCCTGCACACAGAGAAGATGATTCCTGTGTGGGGTCATCTAGAAAGTGAGGCTAAGAATGGCTGCTGAGAAGCTCACCACTTTCTCCCTCCTCCAGAAAAAGCACGCGTGGCTCTCCAGCAAACCCTCATTTCCCCAAGCCACGCCATGAGGGGCTTGGGGAGCCTGCGCCATGTTGTTTTGAGCCCAGGTTCTTGAAAAGCAAGGTTTCTGTCAGCAGCAACTGCCTCCACCCCCAGACCCACTCTGTCTCCAGAACCAAGAGTGGCAGAGGGTGGAGCTTAAGAGGAAGAAGGTGAGGGGGGCACACAGTCATTTTGAAACTTTAAGGCATAAAATAGATCATCCTTCCAGGAAGCCTTGACCTTCTGCTTTTAAACAGAGGCATTTCTAGACTTTGTTTCTGGGGCTGACTGTCACACTCAGCCCATGGTGACTCAGATTCCACTGCCTAGGAGGGTCACACCCTCTGATACAAAACTCTAGGAAGTGTGCCTCCCAGCCTATCAATCAGGTGAGGGGTGGGAAAACCTCCTTGGGATGTCTCCTAAGGATGACATTCTGGAAAATGGTTCTCCACATGCTACCAACTGGATGCCATTGTTCAAGCGAATCACTTGAAAACATTCAACCCTAGGCAGGCAACTGAAAGTAATGGTGAGATTCAAGGAGATATTGTTTTAAGCCCTAGTTCTGCAGTAAAGAATCTGCCTTCAATGTGGGAGACCTGAGTTCAATCCCAGGACTGGGAAGATGCCCTGGAGGAGGGCATGGCAACCCACTCTAGTATTCTTGCCTGGAGAATCCCATGGACAGAGGGGTCAGGCGGGCTGCAGTCCACGGGGTCACAGAGTCGGACAAGACTGAGTGAGTAACACTTTTTTCACTTTTCTGCCCTTTACTACCTTTTGATGCAGAACAAGTTTCCATTCCCCTGGTGGCTCAGATGGTGAAGCGTCTGCCCACAATGCAGGAGACCTGGCTTCAATCCCTGGGTCAGGAAGATCCTCTGGAGAAGGAAATGGCAACCCATTCCAGTACTCTTGCCTGGAAAATTCCATGGATGGAGGAGCCTGGTAGGCTACAGTCCATGGGGTCGCAAAGAGTTGGACACGACTGAGCGACTTCAGTTCAGTTCACTTCACTTCACTTCTTCAAGTTTCTATTAATAACCTCTCTAAGCCTTCTCTCCAAGTTTCTGGTAGCCTTTTAATAAACTTCAGTTCTGCAGAAGTCAATCTGGGTTTCCTCATCTGTATGCAGGAGAAATAATAACAACAGCAAGTGCAACCTCTTCTTTGAAGGGTTATTGTGTGGTCTGGTTCTAGACCTCATGCACAGTGAAATCCTGTTTTTGATGTGGGTAGGTGTGTGGACTTCACAGGTCTTACACCCCTGGGCCTCTGAAAATTTAATAACCAAATGTGTCACCTGGAGATTTTGGTAAAAGGCCATTTCTGATTCAGCAGGTCTGGCCTGGGATCTATGATTCCACAGATGTAAAATCTCCCTGGGGATGCTGCTGCTCTTCTGGAGGCCACATGTCCCACAGTGAGACTAGACTCTCAACAACAGTGAGGGACATCTCACACCAGTCAGGACGGTCATCATTAAAAAGTCTACAAATAACAAATGCTGGAGACAGTGTGCAGAAAAGGAAACTCTCCTACAGTGCCGCTGGGAATTGGTCCAGCCACTATGGAAAACAGCATGAAGGTTCCTCAGAAAACTAAAAGTGGAATTACCATATGCTCTAGCATCAGTTCAGTTCAGTTCAGTTCCGTTGCTCAGTCGTGTCTGACTCTTTGCAACCTCATGGACTGCATACATCCTGACAAAACTGTAATTCAAAAGCACCCCTATGTTCATAGCAGCACTGTTCACAGTAGCCAACATATGGGAACAATCTAAATGTCCATCGACAGATAAAGGAACAAAGATGTGCCTCAGGGGAGTACTACCTAGTCATAGAGAAGAATGAAACAGTGCCATTTGCAGAACATGCACGGACCTTGAGATTATCACACTAAGTGAAGTAAGTCAGAAAAAGACAAACACCATATGATATCACTCACATGTAGAATCTAAAATATGGCACAAGCAAACCTACCTACAAAACACAGACTTGCATACCCAGAGATCAGACTTGAGGTTGCCTAGGGAAAAGTGGGTGGGGGAGAGAAGGGCTGGGACTTTGGGATTGGCAGATATAAGCTGTGATATACAGGATGGATAAACAATGCACTAATGTAGAGCACAGGGAACTATATTCAATATCCTGTGATAAACCATAATGGAAAAGAATATTAAAAAAAAGAATGTCTGTAGTGTATAGCTGAGTCACTTTGCTGTACAGCAGAGATTGGCACAACATTGTAAACTATATTTCAGTAAAAAAAAGACTGTAGACTCTTTATTAGTGACTTATGGATATTTCTCAGTTACTGTCCCTCAACTGTTCCAAACTTGACTCCACAATTTCAGACACTATAACCTCAAAAACCAAATGAACTGCCATCTGTTACATGATCTCACCATAACATTTTTACTTCTGTTTCTCTTTTGTTATCGTTGTTAATAGCCTACTACCGGGAGAACCTCATTTTGGATAAAATGCCCATCATCCTGGCCATGGCACAGGCAGATGATGCTCAGCAGGCAGCGGGATGTAGTCCCATCTGGTTTCTGGTGGTGCACAATTTCCCCATGTGTAGAGGACACCTTTCAGTTTGATGGGGCAATTTTTACTGTGGCTATGTCTTTCAACACACTTCCTTCTTTTCTTGCAAAACAAAGGATGACTTACCCCTCTCTTGCAGACCACAGCCTAAAGGATTATAGGTTTCTTTGAGGCTTGGGCAGGGCCTGGGCACATCCTTGGTCCTCAGTGTGTGAGGCTTCTGGTTTTTATCTATGTGAACCCCAGGATATAATCTACATGGACTTTACTTTCTGTTGGAATGAACAACTGCAAATCTGTTAGAGAAACATGAGGTTTGCAACACCTCAGAGCTTCAGATTTAAAGTGGAAGTCTCTTTCAGCCCCTCAACAAGGATGGAGACTAGAACCCAGCCATTTTGATAGTCAAGAATGCCTGGGTCACATGATCTCAGTGGCAATGCCCAGAGTTGCTAGATACTAAGAGACTCAGAAGCTTTGGGAGCTGAACAGAGCCTGAGAACTTTTGAAGCTAACTCCTCTATGATTCAGACGTAGAAACCAAAGTCCAGAGAGGTTACATGACTTGCCCACAGGCAGACAGCTAGCCTGGCCTTCACGGTTATCATAGGATCATCCCACAGATATTCCAGATTAATTGCTTGGCTTTAGCATTCCCATTATCTACAACTTACAACCATCATGTGATAAAAATAATATGTTATTAACCATTTCTCTCTTTCCTTTAGAAATTTTTCCATTACGGAAACAACAAAACCAGTACAATTGGAAAATGTAACAGCATAATTGGAAAATAGAGGAAGACAAGTCACTCACACAATTTCATTTTGACCCCAGATTCCTAACTGGTCCTATAAAATCTTCTGGCATTTAAAAAATGTTGCTTTTTGATTATTAAAATATAGGTATCTGGAAATAAAAATTCAAACAGTACAGAAAGCCATAAAAGTAGGTCTTAATACATATTAGTACGACCAATAGGCACATAAAAAGATGCTCAAGATCACTAATAATTACAGAAATGAAAATCAAAACTACAATAAAGTACCACTTCACACTGGTCAGAATGGCAATCATTAAGAAGTCCACAAATACCAAATGCTGGGGAGGGTGTGGAGACAAGGAAGCCCTCCTACAGTGCTGGTGGGAATGGATATAGGTGCAGCCACTGTGCAAAGCAGTATGGAGCTTCCTCAGAAAACTAAAACTAGAGTTGCCATATGATTCTGCAACCCCACTTCTGGGATATGCCTGGACAAAAGTATAATTCAAAACGCTACACGCACCCCAATGTTCACAGCAGCACTACTCACAATAGCCAAGATGTGGAAACAGCCTAAATGCCCAGCGACAGAGGCATGGATAGAGAAGAGGCGGCACACACGATGGCACGCTGCTCAGCTACTATTCAAAAGAGTGAAATGATGCCCTTTGCAGCAACGCGGGTGAACCCAGAGACTGCCATACTAAGAGAACTGTCAGAATGAGAAAGACAAAAACCTTACGACATCCCTTCTACGTGGAGTCTAAAATACGATACAAAGGAACTTAACTAGAAAACAGAACATTTTCTGTTTGAGCTTCCTGGGCAGCTCAAACAGTAAAGAATCTGCTTGCAACGTGGGAGACCTGGGTTTGAGCCCTGGGTTGGGAAGATCCCCTGGAGGAGGGCACGGCAACCCACTCCATGTCCAAGGAGAATTCCGCCTCTGTCCCCCTCTGGCAGGCTACCGTTCATGGAGCTGCAAAGAGTAAGACATGACTGAGTGACTGGCACTTTCACACTTTCGTGACATACAGACAGACTTATAGATAGAGAACAGACCTGTGGTTGCCAAGGGGGAGAGGGATGGGGGAGAGCTGAACTGGGAGTTTGGGACTAGCGCGTGCAAACCATTTTATGCAGAATGGGTAAGTAACAAGGTCCTATTTTATAGCACAGGAGACTGTACTCAACGTCTTACGTGTGTGTTGGTCGCTCAGCTGTGTCTGATTCTCTGCGACCCCGCGGGCTGCAGCCTGCCAGGCTCCTCTGTCTGTGGGAAAAGAGTGGGAAAAAAAAAAAAAAAAAAAAAGACAAAAAGTCTTTTTCCTCACTCCTTTCCTAGGTTTTCTTCTAGCACGTATCTTCTTTTGATTCTTTCTATTTCTTCTGGTATTTGCCTTGATTGATATTTTAAAATAACCTACTACACCTTATGTCTTCATTTATCAGCTCGAGTCACTATTTATAAACTTTATTTTGACTCGTGAGTCACTTATTCACTTATCCACCCCTTTTCTTCCACCTCCAAATCACTGACTGTTGTGTATTTTTACTGCTTCTGATGGTTACCCTTATGATTTTACATCATGCTCAATTTCTATTTATTGACCCATTAATTTTAGCGAGTGATTCTAGATTCTCCACTATGTAAGACTGGAAGGGCTTCCCTTGTAATCAGCTGGTAAAGAACCCTCCTGCAACGCGGGAGACCTGGGTTTGATCCCTGGGTTGGGAAGATCTCCTGGCGAAGGGAACGGCTACCCTCTCCAGTATTCTGGCCTGGAGAATTCCATGGTCCACAAAGAGTTGGACACGACTGAGCGAGTTCCACGTTCATGCTTTTCACGTACGATAGGAAGGCAATACTCCTTTACTCCCCTCTTCTCTCGCTTCTATTCCCATACCCTCTCTCGTCCATGTCACTTCTTTAACGCTGTCAAGGTTTACAGTACATGCATTCTGTTTAGTAAAGTTGTCCTCAATGTTTTATCAGTAAGTTAATTCTGATCATTGAAAGCCAATGAACCAACAGTATTTAAAGTACAAAGATGATGTAAATATGATTCCCAACAGAAGCCACTATTATGTTGAATTCTGCAGAGGGGAATGTTCCAAGATCAAGGTCAAGTGGGGTTTCTTTTCTTGAACTTCACCAACTATATACACAAAAACATGATACTTTCTGGTGAGTTTTATACTTGGGCCATGAGAGTCTCTATCAACTACCTCTCCCTATATTTCTCTCCATATATTTTTACAACTTCCTGTTTCTGAAACCTTTAGTTGATTGACAATAAAAGCATATGTCTCCTTTGTAATACAGCTAGTTTTAATCATATCGCTTATTGCACGCTCCAGACTCTACTGACTTTTGACTAGGCCAGTTGCACATCTGGGGTGGAGTTTCTTTTCATCGCATTTCTAGTTTGGTTTTATGGGTTTTAGTTTTCATATCTTTCTCTTTATTGGGCAGTACATCATCAGATAATTTTCTTTTCAGAAGGTGTCTGGGAGTCTGAGTTCCTGCATGCTTTTCTCCTCCACACTGGATCAATAATTTGATAACGCATCAAATTCTAGGTACAAAATTATTTCTTTGATCTTTGAAGGTGACTGCTCCATCTTCAAGCACTGGTGTTGCAGATGAGAAGGATGTTAATCATCTTACATTTCTGTTGGCTATGTGTCTCTGTCTGAGTGCATTTAGCGTTTCTTCTTATACATAGTACTCTGAAATTACATGAGATTATTTCTACGGATTTTTCTTTATTCATTATGCTTGGTACTTGGGATCTTTCAAACCGAAACCTCTTTCTCCCGTGCTGGGAGATATTCTTCAATTATTTATTTCCTCCTCTCCATTTTCACTCTTCCCCTTTTCTGAAACTCTTGTTACGTAAACATTTGCCCATCTGAATTGACCTTTTGTGTATTTTTTCAAGTTATCCACTTGTCAATTTACTCTCTATTCTGCAAGATCTTCTAAACTTTATAGCGTAGTCTATTGTTTGAATTTTTTCTATTCCATGCACTATAATTATTAAAAATATAGTTCACAAGTGATTTAAAACAAACTCTTTCCTAGTTTCCAGCTGCTCCTTTTTAGAAGACTGCTGTTGGCTTATGGATGCATACCCTTGATTTCTCATGAGGATAAGTCCAGTTTAGGGTTTTCTTTCTGTTCTCATTCCTCAGGCCCTCCTCCTCCAGGCTCATTTGTTCTAATTACCTGGCCCAGTCCTTCCTTTTCATTGTTCTGTGTGAATAGGGCCCATCCCTATTTATTTGCACCAGGCTGGGTGTTACTTGAGGTGACTGGGGAGCATTTCCTCTTCTCTGAACAAGAAGGCTGATGGTGAGCATTCTGGGTGTGGAAGGGGAACTGGGGGGCTTCATGTTCATCTGGGAGAGCGGGGAGAAGGCAAGCGGGCTCCACCCTACTGTGAGCCCTAGCCGCTCCCTGTCAGCTTTCATTTATTTGGAAAAATGATTTATCCAGCTTCACCTTTGTGGTACAAACTGCCACTTCTGGTCCACAGCGTTGGTGCTCAGTGGGGCGGGGAGGGCAGTTCCCAAAGCATTTTAGGTGCTTTCCATCAGTCACCTCCTTTTACACACACTCTGGTCTGTGCACTTGTCAGCTCTGGGGGACTGATGAGAAAGCCCCATGCTACCCTGGTCACTAACGTTCACTCTGACAGCTGCTCCTGAAGTGCTATAAGCTCTGCCCTCCAAAATTCAGATTTTACAGACAGTATTCCACCCACTTGCCATCTTTACAAATTCATCATCATTTGGTCTGCTGCCCTCTGCTCTATACAGTGTTGTGACTGTATCCATCCCTGGAACTCTTAATCTTATTTCCACAAGTTTTCAAGAGAGAGGGGGGATAAAGGTGGTTGGCTATCATCTTGAACTTAAAAAAGTCAACTATTACTTAAAATAAAATTTCTTTTAAATGAAGCTTAATTTCTTGGTTATAAAGTGATATATATTCATGGTAGATAACCTGGTAAATATTTAAATAATCCAAATATCCACAACTGTCCTAAGCTTTGGGGTAAATTATATCCTAATGACATGATATGGTATAATATTGCATTTTACCAGCTCATTAACCTCCAGTTTTGTAACAACACAAACGTTCTTTCTCTTTATCATATTCTGTTCCAGTTATTTCTGGGTGTTTACAAGGGAAGGCTAAGAAAGAAGCATATCTCTGGAAAACATAGATAGGACACAACGTGGTTTAATAATGTATTATTTATAATATTGAAAATTTGGGAAAATATACAGCAATAAGAAAATAAGTACATTATGTCAACAAATACTTCCCAAACAAATGGGGGCTTCCCTGGTGGCTCAGTGGTAAAAAATCTGCCTGCCAGTGCAGGAGATGAGAGTTCGATCCCTGGGTTGGGAAGATCCCCTGGAGAAGGAAATAGTAGCCCACTCCAGTATTTTTGCCTGGGAAATCCCATGGACAGAGGAGCCTGGTGGGCTATAGTCCATCGGGTTGCCAAAGAGCCAGACACGACTGATCAACTAAAACCAACCAACAACAACAAATACCATACAGTTTTCAAAAGTGATATATGTGGGCCGTTGTTAATCATGTGGGGTCATTTTTAAGGTGAAATACTCAGTGAGATAAAGGACATAAAATTGTATATATCACATGATTTTGATGATATAACACATAACTATTCATATTAATTAGTGTTATCAGTGAGAGAAAGGTGAACTACTCAGTGAGATAAAGGACATAAAATTGTATATATCACATGATTTTGATGATATAACACATAACTATTCATATTAATTAGTGTTATCAGTGAGAGAAGAGGTTATAAGCAGTGCTGTTTTCTTCTTTATACTTGCAACGAGTTTGTTTTTCGTCTTTTGGTACGTTGGTAGAAAGGGTTTCTACTCTGGCAGCTGTCCTTCCCCATCCACTTCTTTGAAACTGGGGATTTAAGTAATACTTTTCAGAATCTGTCCACTCAGCTTTCAGTCCACATCCGCCTGCTCCCCACCCATTTCCCATTCACACTGGTTCTGGGGGAAGGCAATCTCTGGGGTCAAGAATTTTCTAGTTCTGCTTTTGAGAGCACTTCGCAAAGCAGTGCATCTTGCGACATTTGCTCCTTTATTGGTTTGATATCTGCTGGTGTACCTCTGTTTTGTCTTAAAAAAAAAAAAACCCAAAAAACCACAAACACAAAACTTTGGTGGTTATTACATTTGTTGGGGAGGGAGAATTTCAGGTCCGTTGCTACTCCCACATCTTCCCTGGCCTCCTCATGTAATTAATACACAGGCAAGCCACAGCAGCTCTCACTGATTTCATCCTTTCAGTGAAAAGAGATCCCTGTTTTCTCAGCTTTATATTATTTGGTTCTGTTTTTAATAGCTGTTTACATAAATGTATTGGCTTGAATGGGGTCCTGATTTGACCTACAGTCAAATACTCCTTAAAGTACTAGAAGGTCAGTGAGGAGGATATTAATCAGTTTTCTCTCTACTCTGATATGGCCTGTTGGGTTGGCCTACAGTGTTCCTCTGCCTCAGACTTGCTCTTGCTTTGGGTCCAAAAGATGGCACGGTCTATTTCCAGTTCTGGGAAGGAAGTGATGAAATGGAATAATGAGGACATCCATTTTGTTGCCTGGAGACCTGGGTTCTGATCTCCCCTATTGACAATTGTGCAACCTGAGGTAAGTGAAATCCTCAGTTTCCTCTTCTGGGGCAGGAGAGGATGTAAAGGGGAAGAATTTGAAGGCCTTAGTTTGTTTAGTATGGTTTCATTAATAATGGAAATAGCAACCACCGTTCATGAGAACCATGTATGTATCTGAGCTGGAAACAATTTCTAATCTTGGGGTCACTGCCACCAAGGGAATGATTTTGCCTGGAATATGGATAGGGAACTCAAATCAGAAGCATGGAAGAAGGAGGCCCAGATTAGAGGATATGATATGATTTTTCTATAAATATGAACTGCTGTTAAACAAATCAATAGGACTTGTTCTGATTAGCTATAGCTGTGTAACAAGCCACCCCCAACAGTGGCTTAAAGCAAAACCAACCTGCAGGTGATGGGGCTCAGCAGGGCAGTTTTTGTTCTGTTGGGGGCTGGAGAAAGACAGTGCCTGGGGCAATGGTTATTGTGAAGCCTTCTTCACTCATATGACTACAGCCTTGGCTTAGAAGACTCGAACAGATGGAGCTCAATCTATTCATGTATCCATGTATAGATCTATTCACCCCTCTAGTCTCTCCAAGAGGGCTCCCCAGACGGGCTTCAGAGTAGCCAGACGCCTTACAGCTGGAACCCTGGAGTGAGTGTCTTAAAGAGACACTGGCAGAAGCTGCACAATCTTTTCTAATCTGACTTTAAAAGTCACACAGCATCACTCCTCCCATGTTCTATTCATTAAGGCAGCCACTGGGCCTGTCCAAGTTCAAGAAGAGAGGACCCAGACTCCACTCCTTAATGTGAGGTGTGTCAAAAAATTCACAAGCATGTTTCAAAATCATCACAAGATGCAAGGAAGAATTAATATCAGTATTAAATATTTACAAAATGAAACCAAACTCTGATAGTCGCATGACTGCCTGTCTCACAAAGTGTGCAGAGGTGTCCTGCCCGGAGTCCCCTGGCCTAAGTAGAAACCTCTCATCTATACTGGAGAGGGCAACTAGGAGCCAGAAGACGGGTTCAGGTTCCAGTTCTGTTCTGTTGAGCTGTGCAACCCCTGGACATATCCCTTTAGCTTACTGGCCTTGCTTCCCCTGCATATGTTGAAGAGTTGTGTTGAGGCTCTTCTGAGAATATGCTTTGTAACAGCAAAATGTTCCACAGAGCCAGAGATAAACTCCCCACTCCTGTTTCTTGGCTTTTGTGAACACTGATGAGCCACAGGCCTTGAGAAGCCCCAATCACATCAAAGCCTAGACCTCTGGGAATCTTCTGCCTGCTCTGTGTGAGAACTGTTGTTTCTTCTCTGTAGCCCCAATTCTACTTCACTTTTGTTCTATCGACAAAAGTGGCCTGTTTACTGGGTTCTTCTTGGTGGGATGGAGAACATGGCATCCATGCCACACATTTGACCAAAGGTATATGTGACTGATTGTAATCACCTCTGCATAATCTTTATGTGATCATTTCTCCAGTGCAGAGGGAAGATCTTCCCTACACCTGACAGCATAAGGCTGGATTCAAGGGGTGAAGTGGACAGCGCTTTGGGACCCACTGAATTTGTGCTGCGCTTAAGGTCTAGTCGCAGAAAGCCTAATGTGAAATGGACAGAGGAGAAATTCTTCACTAACTCTTTGAATTTAGACTTCCAACAAAGACTTGCTATTATTTTAAGGGGCCGAGTTTGCTTCTTCTAAAATCATTAAAAATTGTCAATTCAATTTACTGACTACCTACTCTGGACAGAAATGCTGCCAAATGGCGAACAGTTCAGTCTCTCAGTGCTCCTTCTTTAGTAGAGGGATATAGAAGGCCGGCTGCATGCAGGACCTGTGATTTTACAAGGGAGGAATAACATATGACTGACTTATGAAACTGTCTGAAAGTGGAGGGGCACGGTTATGCAAGTTTTAAGTTTAATTTGACCTTCGTCATCCATTGTCCTGTTACCATGCACTGTCACACATACCTACACTGGTGAATTTTAAATTGGCTCCATATTGATGGAAAGTCATTTGGCATACATATGAAAACCCTAAAATATGTAAATACTATAACCCAGAAATTCCAGTTATCCTAAGGAAAAATCACAGATGGTCATCTGCAGTGATACTTAGAAGAGAAACTCTGACTCTTAAACATTCAGCTCTACATGACTTTGAATAAAGCAAGAACAGTTAACGTCTGTATAGTGCTTATATGCTTATATGGTACTATACATATTTTCACTATTCACGGAACCCAGTGAGGATTAACCCCATTTTATAGGTAAGGAAAGTAGGGCTCAGAGAAGTTGATTTTCTTAAGGTCACCGGGCCAGGATTTCAACACAGGTGGTTCAACTGGACAGCCCACAGTTTTAATCATTGTTCTCTACTTCCTCAAATAAACCACAGTCCATACACATCGAAAAGACATTATACACAGCCTCACACCATACACAAAAATAAACTCCAAATGGCTTAAAGATAAGTATAAGACAGTCCATTCTGAAGGAGATCAGCCCTGGGATTTCTTTGGAAGGAATGATGCTAAAGCTGAAACTCCAGGACTTTGGCCACCTCATGCGAAGAGTTGACTCATTGGAAAAGACTGATGCTGGGAGGGATTGGGGGCAGGAGAAGAAGGGGACGACCGAGGATGAGATGGCTGGATGGCATCACTGATTCGATGGATGCAAGTCTGAGTGAACTCCGGGAGTTGGTGATGGACAGGGAGGCCTGGTGTGCTGCGATTCATGGGGTCGCAAAGAGTCGGACACGACTGAGTGACTGAACTGAACTGAAGTGATAAGACAGGACACCATAAAAGTCTTAGATGAGAACACAGGCAAAACATTCTCTGACATAAATTGTACCACTGTTTTCTTAGGTTGGTCCCTTAAGGCAATAGAAATAAAAGCAAAAATAAACAAATGGAGCCTCGTCAAACTTAATACAGAAAAGAAAATCATTAAAAAAAAATGAAAAGACAACCTATGGAATGGAAGAAAATATTTGCAATTGATGTGACTGACAAAGTCTTAATTTCCAAAATATACGTTTAGCTCATACAACTCAATAACACAGAACCAAACAACTCAGTCAAGAAATAGGAAGAAGACGTAAGTAGGCATTTCTCCGAAGAAGACATACAGATGGCCAGTAAGCACATGAAAAGATGCTCAACATCACCAATTGTTAGAGATGCAAGTCACCTCCAACCGGTTCGAATGGCCATCATCGGAACTCTACAGGGACTTCTCTCATGGTCCAATAGTGAAGACCGTGTTCCCAACGTGGGTGACAAGGGTTCGATCACTGGTCAGTGAGCTAGATCCCACAAGCTGCAACTGAGAGTGTGCATGCCACAACTAAAGACCCCACAAGCCACACCCAAGATCAAAGATCTTCCATAACTATGACCCAGTGCGATCAAATAAATAAATAAACGTTAAAAAAAAAAAACAGTCTACAAATAACAAATGCTAAAGAGGGTGTGCAGACAAGGAATCCTTCTACACTGCTGGTGGGAGTGCACATTGATGCAGCCACTATGGAAAACAATGTAGAAGTTCCTCAAAAAGCTAAAACTAACAGTTCCCATATGACCCTGCAATTCCACTTCTGAACACATAGGCAGACAAAACTCTAACTCGAAAAGATCCACGCACCCCAGTGTGCTGCGGCACTACTTACAACAGCCAAGACGTGGAAGCAACCGAAACACCCGCTGACCAGTAAGTGGATGAAGAAGGTGACACGCACGTGTAATGGGATACTATTCAGCCTCGAAAAATGAAACAGTGCCGTTTGCAGCACCATGGGTGAACCTAGAGAGTATCATACTAAGTCAAGTAAGTCAGAACCAGAACAACAAGGACCATATGATATCACTTATATGTGGAATCCAAAACATACACATGAACACAAATATGAAACAAAAACAGACTCACAGATACAGAGAACAGACCGGTGGTGACCAAAAAGGACATGGGGGTGGGGCAGGGACAGTCTGGGGTTTGGGATTAGCAGATGCAAACTATTGCATACAGGGCAAATAAACAGCAAGGTCCTATAGCGCCGCACAGGGAACTATATTTGATATACTGTGATAAACCATAATGGGGAAGAATATGGGAAAGAATGTATACATGTATATATAACAATTATTTTGCTATACAGTAGAAATTAAAACACTGTAACTCAACTATACCTCAATATAAAATTTAAAAAAATGATGTTCTAGAAGAACACAGGAAAATGTAGATAAGATCAAAATGACAAAGCGGCTTACAGAGCAATACAGTCAGTCTGATTCTTACTTGTTTTAAGGTATATACAAAATGGACAAGAGAAAGCATAGGAAACTGTCCATCAAGATGGAGGGATTGTGTTTTAATTTTTTTCTTTCATAGATTTTCTATAATGATTGTTTCTTGCTTTTGAAGAAAAAAAATGTGAAGGATCACAGTCATTTAGTTATTCAGTTGAAATGGTGGGAGGTGGGGATGAGCAGGGGCAGTGGGGATCAGGGAGAGCAGGAAGGCTTCATGAAAGAGGGGGTGTTTGGGCCTTGGAATGGCACCAAATTCACTAGGTAAACAACTGAGGACATGATGGTGGCTCTCTGCTGCTCTGCAACCCTCTTTTGCTTAGGGGCATGGAGTCACAGCCTCCTCTTAGAATCCTTCTTGCAGTCTCTTTGCTGCCATGCCGGCATCCTTTCTCTTGGGGAGGGGTGTGGAATGCAGTGGTGGTTTCCATGGTGCTGTTCCAGAGAGAATGAGTCGTCCTGCTCAGGCCACACTGCCTCCATGACACCCCTGACTTGAGGCGGGGATGGGGTTCTGTGGAAAATGCCTGCGGTTTGCAGAAGCAACTCTGGAAACATCTGTAATCTTCCATTGCTGGAAATGCCTGTGCTTCACGCAGAGGTGGGATGGTTTAGGTGTTAAAAGCGGGCCCCGCTACGAGTACTCTGAGACCACAGAAAGAGAACCCCCCAGGGGCACATGGAGTGGCCGTTTCAGGGCTGGCCCTGTGATGAGAGTCGGCTGCACACTTCCCCTGTGTGCTGAGTCCCTACAATCTCAGGGGCTCTGGACCCCATAGAGAACTTCAGACATCATTCACAGAGATGAGAACAAGCTGTATCTGGCAGGTTCACCGAACAAACATCCCCTCTAATTGAACGAAAGGCATCCAATCACTCCAGCAGGAAAGCAATCTCTCAGGTCTGGAAAAAATTCCCTCTGTGTCATCCATTGGTCACCACCAGCTCCCTAATCATTTCCTTTTGGAAACTGACTGTGGAATCTCCCGCAGAATTTAGGGAAGAAGACCCAAGCCTCACCCAGTTCTTAGTGCCTTGCCATCACCTATGTAAGGGAAAATTTTAAAACTCAGCTTTCCTCGTGGCCAAGAAAGCAAAGAAACTTCCTCCCTTGCTTTGATGCATGAGAAGCCTGATGTTGGTGAATCCTCTGTCCCTTAAGATGGAACTTAAGTATCTGTAAGAGCTAAGGAAAGCCTTTTGCAGCTTTAAAACCCAGGAATGTTGTTTAAGTGCTCAATGTTTTTGAGATCTCTTTGAAGGATAAACACCAAGTAAAACAGCTCCCCTATCTCTTTGTCACCATGGAGTTCAGTCTGGGCACCTGCTCTAAGCTGTACCTGTCAGCTTGTCACGGTGAAGTGAAAGTCGCTCAGTCGTGTCTGACTCTTTGCGACCCCATGGACTTTACATTCCATGGAATTCTCCAGGCTAGAATACTGGAGTGGGTAGCCTTTCCCTTCTCCAGGGGATTTTCCCAACCCAGGGATTGAACCCAGGTCTCCTGCATTGTGGGTGGATTCTTTACCAGCTGAGCCACAAGCAAAGCCCAAGAATGCTGGAGTGGGTAGCCTATCCCTTCTCCAGTGGATCTTCTGGACCCAGGAATCAAACCAGGGTCTCCTGCATTGCAGGCGGATTCTTTACCAACTGAACTATTAGGGAATCCTGCTTGTCACAGAGACAAAGGCAATTCAGATAGAGGCAGTTAGCTAGCACAGCGGCCCCTGCCTCCCAGTTAGCAGGTGAGCTTGGGTGAAGTATGAGAGAATGCCCAGCAAATGGTGCTGCCCGGTCCTCCCACTGTACGACAAGCTGCCATCCGTCTTAGGCACAAGTTCACAATGGGTTGTAGTCACTAGGTAGTACCAGAATGAGAAGCTTTCCTTCTGCCTTTCTAATCTCATCAGTGGGTGCCTGTGACACATTCTGTAATCTGGTTTAACACTTATTCGATAGGAAGCCTGTGTTCTTTCCTTTCCACGTATGTGGAGAGGATTCTCTGGGCTGGCAGGAGGTCTAATTTTCCCCAGTATCTGTGAGCAGCCGATTTGCAGCTGGTTCAAAGGCTGTCCATGGCCTGGTGCTAGTTACCCTGGCTTGTGGGCAACCCTCCAGTGCAGCGTGCTTCATGCCTCAGGACACCTTCACTGAGGAATAAACAGTTCCCTTTCTCTGTTGGCTGTCCCCTAGGGCAGCCCTAAGCCACACCTTCGCAGTGCCACAGGGATAGGACGGTGGCCCTTGTCCCAGCAGACCCTCCCCGAAAGGCTGGCAGCTCTGGGGTGAGTTTAGTAACCAGGCTCGTCTCCCGTCTTACAGGCCTGCCACACAGTGCTTCCAGGCCTTTCTGGCCAGGGCTGTCCAAGGCCGAGATGCTGCCAGATTTATCACCAGTGCTAGGGCATCTGTGCCAATGGGGCCCTGACATACATCAGCAAGGCACCAGCCTGCCCTCCCACTTGGAGAGCTGGGCCAGCGGGTGGCAAGGAGGTGTGCTTTGTGGTACCCTCCACTTTGGCAGGAAGATCCTGTGCCTGGCTGGGTAAGGAGACCACACCAGCGCTCAGCTGTCGACTCTGCTGGCCCTTCAAAGGCAGAGGTGATTCACTCTCCAAGACGTTCTCTGAGCCCAAACCTGGCTCTTTCCAGGATGTTGGCTGGCGTGGTGAGTAAACGAGAATGGAGGGCAGGCGACACAGGCTCTGGAAGATTCTGGGCCCCTCTTCTTCTCTCGCTGTTGTTCTCTTTCTCTCTTTTCCTCTGTGGGCGTAATCCAGAGAGAAACCAGGGCTTAGTTTTCCTTTGGGCCATTTTGACACAGCTTCTTGCTGCCCACGGAGGTGCACTGTGTTAACATCCCTAAGAAATCCTAGCCCCCTCTTTTCATCCTGTTCAGGGCTGTAAGCCTCTAGGATAACTCATTACATGGTCTGACCCCAAATCATTCATATGTGGCCTTGGAGGGGGCCACGGGGAGAGGTCTGTGTTTTGGTCACATGCCAAGTCATATGCAAAGATGAGGATGCATTCTTGAGGACAGATTCAGAAAAAAAAAAAAAAAATTGTCACCCCCTCAGTCTGTTCTTAAACTTAGCTCCTTCTCACTTTCTCATGAAGACAGAACATATCGATTTCTTCTCTTCTCTAAAAAAAAAAAAGAAAAAGGACTTCCTCTCAAGATTCTGGTGATTGGTTTGAGGATCCTTTTGGAGTGAGAAGAATTAAGGTGAAGAAACACAATTTCAAGGGCACACCTTATTAAACACAATAGATATACCCCAGAATAACGATTTCTGTGCGGGCAATTCCTTTGCAAATGCAGGAGGTAGGCTCTACTATGAAGTCTCGTAATACGCCTGCTTGAGAGGAAAGCATCCAAGGATAATGGGATCGCTGATCCAACCACTTCCCCATTTTGAAAGCTGAGCTGAAGTTTACAACCTGGATGCTCCTCTTCAGCGCTTTAAAAAAATACTGTGTTTTGCTGCAGCATCCTGAGCTACCTGTGATGATAAAAGTAACGCATGCTCAAAGTATCGTTTTTTATACAGAAGCTTTTTGTTTGAGTGTATTCAAATGTATCCGCCTTTTCCTTTATGATTTGCATTTCCTTTACACATTGTATTTCTTGTGGCAGCCTGCATAACGGCCGCACTGTTTTTGATCCGACTGCCCTCCCTCTGTGCAGTGGGTCTCTGCAGCCCCTCCTGTTAGGAGGTGCACTGCCTCCATCCTTCCTCAGTCTCACTGCTTGCTCCGGCCAAGGGAACGCAGTGGAAGCGATGCTGTGGCAGTGGTGAGCGCAGAGGGCGGCTCTCTCTAGCAGTTCCGCCCGCCGCCATGGAAATGAACCCCAGCTGGCCTCCTGGATGATGAGATCATATGGCCCCGACACCCGTGTCCCCAACCAATTGCCGGTTTCCAGTTAACTGGCAGCTGGCCATAGTTCACGAGTGAGCCCTGCAAGGACCATAAGCACTGTCCAGATAAAGCCGGTCTGAACGGCCAACCCACAGAATCATCAACAACAAAAGATGGGTGTTTCAAGCCATTAAGTCTGGGACTGGTTGTTTAGGCAGAAATCTTTAAGTAAAACATGTCTTGCTGAAGAGAGTCTTTTTGGTCTTGAGATCCTAAAGGGAATTCTATAATTCTTTTCTCAAAGTTTCTTCAGTTTGCTTTTCACACTAATGTACCATACTCAATCTGGAATTATTTTTCTGTATGAGGTAAAGACCTAATCTATATCTGCTCATTGCTTCCTATATTTTTGAATGCTTGAAATATTTCATAATAAATATTAAAGTCATTTAAAAACACTACTGGAAATTTAGAGAAATACAACAAAAATAAACTCAAAACTTCACCAATAGTAACAGAACTTAGCAATAACCATTTTTAATGTTATGAGGTATTTTCTTCTGATCTTTTTTCAGAGGGGTAGGTGAAATAGATATCAAACTGTTTGCCATTCTTTTTTCACTTTGCACTGCATCACATTTCCCTATGTCATTCAGTTCTCCAAAATAATTTTTAAGATCACATACAGTTCGTCATACGGGTATACTTTAATTTATTAACCAGGGACATATTGTTAGGCACTTGGGCTGTCTCCCACTGTTCAGTATGAATGTTAGTACAGCATCGAATATTCCTGTACAAATATCTCTGATTAGTTCTTTAGAATCATATTTAGAAATGTTCCTGGGTGAAAAGGTAAGAACCATTTTACGAGCTAATGTACAGTTAGTGAAAGATACTCTCCAGAGAGGCTATGTCAGTTTCCACCCGCCTCCACCACCTGTCAATGAGCAGGTCCATCCAACCACATGCTCCATCCCCACGCTTTTGCTAAGATGAATAATCCAACCTCAGCTGATTCATTTAGTCAGAACAAGGTCACACTGTGATGAGAACACAAAAAGTGGAAGAAGTACATGGCAGGAAGGAAAAGTCTGTGACAATGAGAATGTATAGTTTCAGCTCCTCCTCTTAAATTTATTTGGCAAAGATACTGTCCCAGTTCACTGTGGCCATCCCTGCCCTACTACACACAGCGTGAACCAAGAGTCAGAAACAGATGTTTGGGAGCCAGGAAGGATTCCAACTGAGCTGATACTCAGAGCAAAAGAACACACTGGGGCATCAACCTCTGCTCAGGAGGGTGCACCAGGGGGGCAGATGATCGATCCTATCAGCGTCTGTTATTAGCCAGAGGCTGGAAACCCAAAAATGACCAGCCTACAGAGAAAATTTCTAGTCATGAAGATAAGAGCTCTTATAGGACTCAGCTGCAGGGCACCAAGAAAGCCCAGGGACGTGCGCTCCATGTAGCTTGGGATGTCAGGGACAGCCTCTCAGAAGAATGGGTGTCCAGGGTGGTCCGTGAGGAGTAAGCAAGGCTTAGCCACGCAAAGAGAGGAGCAGCCTAGGTTCTAGGTAATTACAGGATATCCACAGTGCAAGGCAAAAGGTGGAGAGCTGGTGGAAGGGAGATGGGGAGGAGAAAGGGGCCTGGTCATGGAAAGCTTCCCATAACTTGCCATGAAGTCACATTCTTTACAAGACCCTGTCTGATCTGGTCTCGCCACGTTTCTGACCCATCTCCTACTCCTCCCCCACCCCAAAAACTCTGCTTCAGTCACGAGCCTCTCTGCTGCTCTTCAACCACACTTCCCCCTCGACCTTTGTACCTACTCTTCTATCTGCCCAGAATGTTCTCCCCCCAGATTTGCATATGGCTTCTAGAAACAGAAAATCTGAACAGACCTATAACTAGAAAGGAGATTTAATCAGTAATCAAAATATTCTTGATAAAGAAGAGCCCTAGATCGGATGACTTCACCAGTGAGTTCTACCAAACATTTAAAGGAGAATTAATACCTATCCTTCTTAAACTCTTATGAGGCCAGCATTATCCATTATACCAAAGCCAGAAGAAGAGACAAGAAAACTGCAGACTAATATCCCTTATGAATACTGATGCAAAAACCCTCAACAAAATACTAGTAAACCAAATTACCAGCATGTTAACAGGATTGGAAGTCATGTATGGATGTGAGAGTTGGACTGTGAAGAAAGCTGAGTGCAGAAGAATTGATGCTTTTGAACTGTGGTGTTGGAGAAGACTCTTGAGAGTCCCTTGGAGTGCAAGGAGATACAACCAGTCCATCCTAAAGGAAATCAGTCCTGGGTGTTCATTGGAAGAACTGATGTTGAAGCTGAAACTCCAATACTTTGGCCACCTGATGCAAAGAACTGACTCATTTGAAAAGACCTTGATGTTGGGAAAGATTGAGGGCAGGAGGAGAAGGGAATGACAGAGGATGAGATGGTTAGATGGCATCACCAACTCAATGTACACGAGTTTGGGTAATGGGAGTTGGTGATGGACAGGGAGGCCTGGCATGCTGCAGTTCATGGGGTTGGTGATGGACAGGGAGGCCTGGCATGCTGCAGTTCATGGGGTCGCAAAGAGTCAGACACGACTGAGTGACTGAACTGAATTGAAAAGGATTATACACCATGACCAAGTGAGATTTGTTCTTGGAATGCAATTATGGCTCAACATATGAAGCTGAATCAATATAATATGTCACATTAACAGAATGAAGGAAAAAACCCACATGATCATCTCAATTAATGGAGAAAAAGCTCTTGACAAAATTCAACACTCTTTAACATCTTTTCATGATAAAAACACTTGACAAGCTAGGAATAGCAGGCATGCGTCTCAACAAAATAAAGGCCACATATAAAAAACCCACAGCTAACATCATACTCAATGGTGAAAAAAAAAACTTTTCCTCTAAGATTAGAAATAAGAAAAAGATGTCCACTTCTGCCACTTCTACTTAACATTAGAATTGGCAGTTTTAGACAGCTAAGAAAAAAAAAAGTACATGCAAATTGGAAAGTAAGAAATAAAATTATCTCTGTTCACAGATGACATGGGCTGTTCCCTGGTAGCTCAGCTGGTAAAGAATCTGTCTGCAATGCAGGAGACCCCAGTTTGATTCCTGGTTGGGAAGATCCACTGAAGAAGGGACAGGCTACCCACTCTCGTATTCTTGGGCTTCCCTGGTGGCTCATCTGGTAAAGAATCCACCTGCAATGTCAGAGACCTGGGTTCAATCCCTGGGTTTGATCCCTGGGTTGGGAAGATCTCCTGGAGAAGGGAACTGCTACCCACTCGAGTATTCTGGCCTGAAGAATTCCATGGATGCATAGTTCATGGGGTCACAAAAAGCTGGACATGACTGAGTGGCTTTCACTTGAACAAATGACATGATCTTATATACAGAAAATACTCTCTCTCTCTCACACACATACACATCAACTGTTAGAACTAGTAAATGAATTGAGCTGAGTTTCAGAATATAAAATCAACACCCTCAAATTAGTTGCACATCTATACACTAACAATTGAACAACCTGGAAAGGAAATTAAGAACACAGCTACATGTAGGACAGCATCAAAAAGAGTAAAACACTTCTATGGAGATGAAAGCCTTGTGAACTGGAGACTACTGTTGCTAAAAGAAATTAAGAAGATACCAATAAATGTAAGAATATCCTGTGTTCATATATTCAACGTTAATATTGTTAAGATGTCAATACTACCCAAAGTGACCTACAAATTCAAAACCCAATGACTTTTTTTTTCAGAAATAGAAAAATTCACAATAAAATATATGTGGAATCTCAAGGAAACTCGAATAACCAAAATAATTTTGAAGGAGAACTAAAAAGTCTCACACTTCCTGATTTCATAACTTACTATATACAAAGCTACACTAATCAAAACAGTATGGTAACACACGTATCAACTGAATATAACAGGGAACCTAGAATTAAACTCTCACAAATGATTTTTAACAAGAGAGTCAAGACCCTTTGTTATGAATTGAATTGTGTCCTAACAAATGCATGTGTTGAAGTTACAACCCTAGTTGGAACCCTAGGACTTCATAAGGTAAACATATTTGGACAGAAGGTCTTTAAAGAGGTGATTAAGTTAAAATGAGCCCTTTAGAGTGGAACCTTAATTCAATATGATTGATGTTTATAAGGAGGAAGATATATGGTGGGGGCAGGGGCAGGGGGCACAGAAGAATGATCTTGTGAAGAGATCGTAAGAGGGGAGCCCTCTGCAAGCCAAGAAGAGAGACTTCAGAGGAAACATAGGTTCTTGGACTTCCAGCCTCCAGAACTGTGAGGAAATAAATTTCTGTTGCTTAAGTCACCCAATCTGTGGTATTTTGTTATGACAGCCTAGAAAATTAAAACAACATTCAGTGGAGGTTAGGACAGTCTTCTCAGTAAATTGTGTTTGGAAAATTAGATATCCACCTGCAGAAGAATGAAACTGGACCTTTACTTTTTACACCACATTTAAAAAATTGACTCAAAATGGATCACGGACTCTGAGAGGAAACATAGGGAAATGTTCATAACAATGGATTTGGCAATGAATTTGCCATATTTCCTAAATATGGCAAACTGCATTTCATCAGAATTTAAAACTTTTGTTCATCAAAGGAAATTATCAATAAAGTGAAAAAGCAACCCACAGAATGGGAGAAAATATTTGCAACTCACATATCTAATAAGGGATTAATATCCACTATATACAGAGAATTTGTAAGATTTAACGATGACAACAACCTAATCATGATTTTAATACGGGCAAAGGATCTGAACAGACATTTCTGCAAAGACGATATACAAATGGCCAATAAGCACATGAAAATATGCTCACTGTCACTATCACTAGGGAATTACAAATCAAGCCTACACTGAGATGCCACCTCACACCCATTAGCACAGCTATTATCAAAACACCCGACACTAACACGTGTTTTGGAGGATACGCAGAAACGGGAGCCCTTGTGCACTGCTAGTGGGAATGTGATGGGTGCAGCTGCTGTGGAAAAAGTAAGGCAGTTGCTCAGAAAAGTTAAGAATAGAATTTCCAAATGACTGAACAGTTCTTCTTCTGGCTAAATATTCAAAAGAACTGAAAGCAGGGACTCAGATATTTGAACACCAATGTTCATAGCAGCATTACTCACAAAAAAGGTAAAAACAACCTAAATGTCTGTCAACAGACGGATGGACAGAATGTGGTATATACACACCGTGGAATAGCTTTAGAAAGGAATGAAATTCTGACACACGCCACAACAAGGATGAATCTTGAAGACGCTATGTTAAGTTTAAAAAGACAGAGAGAAAGGGACAAACGCTGCATGATTCTCCTTGTAAAAGGTACCTAGAGTACACAGGCAGCTTCAAAGACGGGAGGGTGAAGCAGCGGTCATCAGAGACTGATGACGGGGACTTTGGGGTTTACTGGTGTTTGGCTGCACGGTTTGCGGGATCTCCGTTCCCCTTCCAGAGGATCTACAATCCCTGTGCCCCCTGCAGTGGGAGTGTAGAGTCCTAACCGTTAGACCACCAGGTAAGTCCTGATAATGGAGGCATTTTAGTGCTTTATGTCTAGCTGGCGTGGTGTTTCAGTTGGGGAAGATGAAGCCGTTCTGGAGATGGTTGGTGATGACGGTAGCACAAACATGTGATTGTACTTCATGTCGCTGACCTGCACACTTAAAAATGGTGAAAGACAATCTTCAAAACCTGGACATTTGGGGCAATATGTTACGAAACTTTGGAACTTACTTAAACTTTCTGTTTGAGCTGGCTCTGGCAGGAGCGAGGAGGATACCACCTGGTTCCTGTCAGGCTACCATTGAAGTGAGGCCTCTGTTGACACCCAGGGTGGGCAGACTCCTTATTTCTGCCTGCAGAGGTGGGGGTCCCAGCTGCCTCCAGGAATTCCACTGGTACCTGCTGGCCAAGTAGGGGTAGGAGTGCCTCGTTATTGCCTCCAAGTGGCTCCCACTCACTACAAGGTGGATGGGGTGATGGCCTTTTTACCCCTTGCAATGGTGAAAGCCCTCACTCCCCAAGAAGCCTCCTTTGTCAGGATGGGTGAGGGCAGCTGGCTCCTGTCAGAAGGGGTGGAGGTAAAGGCTCCCCACATGGTCCCCTCTGACTTCTAAAGAGGGGGGATCTCATTATAGCCCAGTGCAGATGAGAGCCCCCCTCCCTCCTGGGCATCCGCTGATGCCACCCCAGCAGGAAAGCCGAGGAGCACAGGGTCTGGTGGGAGCTCTCTCCCTCCGTGCCCGCTGGTGTCTCCTGTTTGCCGGCCTCTTCAGCTCCTATGTCGGCATACGTGAGGCCAAAAGAGAACCCAGGCAGCTCACCGCCATGTTGCTTCTCGGGCCTGGGGTGCCTGGTCAGTCTGCCGTCTGCTCTCTGAGGCAGGAGGGAAGCAGGCAGTGCATGCCCTTAAAGAATGACACGGTTGGTGAGGAAAACTGGAGACAGCAGAAACTGGTTCAACCAAGATGGTGGAAGATTTGCCTTCTGGTAGACCTTGAGCCTCACTACATGCTCATTGTCATATATTACCCTAAGCTCCAAGACACAGCCACGGGCACCAAGACAGTGCCAAGGCCAACCGTAAAAGGTCAAAAGTGGGCCAATTCCTGGACACCGCCACCTTTCCCTGAAACAGGTGAAGTAGTCCTTTCACTCGTCAACCTATGAGATTACTGAGTCCACAAATACCAAGCACCTCATACTTCAGGGCCACTCTCACCATGTGAGACAAGCTGCACTCTACCTATGGAAGATGTGAGTGAGTGAGTGAAATCGCTCAGTTGTGTCCGACTCTTTGCGACCCCATGGACTGTAGCCTACCAGGCTCCTCTGTCCATGGGATTTTCCAGGCAATAGTCCTGGAGTGGACTGCCATTTCCTTCTCCAGGGGATCTTCCCAACCCAGGGATCGAACCCGGGTCTCCCACATTGTAGACAGACGCTTTACCATCTGAGCCACCAGGGAAGTCCCTGGAAGATGAATCTCTCAATAAATCCACCTCTTACTTAGCACTTGGTCTCTCACGAATTCCTTCTGTGCTGAGAAAGAAAGAGCCTGAGTTTCTTTAAGTCCTGAGACAAGTTGTGCAGTTTTGGAAGTTGGGAGGATCAGCCTTGGGCAAGGGAAGTATAGATCCTGAAAATGGAGGTAAGAAACGGTCAAGGGTACAGGTAAATGCTAATGAGGCAGAATGACTGTTCCAGTGGTTTCTGTCTCCTTCAGGAAGGCAAGGGTGGGTGGTAGGTGATGATGTAAGTGTAGGGTGAGGGGCTGGTGGAGGATGAAGGCGTGGAATAGCCCTGGGGAACTCTGGAAGAGTCTCCTCGTGTTCATCTGTAAATAGCAGCCATCAACAGCAACAGCAATCGGTTATGCTAACAATTACTGAGGGTATGCTACTTGCCAGGCTCTGACCCTTTCAAAACCTTAGGACAGGCATACACTTTTGGGATTCCCAATTACTGATGAGGAAACCAAGCCTTACGGAGATGAAGAGACAAACATTTCCGGGCCTGAAATAGTACAGCTAGGATTTGTCCTCATGGTGTCTAATTATTGATACAGCTCTCTTGGGTGCTGAGGGTCTGGCTGAAATGACTGCCCATGAACTTGTGAAGTCCTCACATATGGGTGAATTTCTCTAGGGAGTTGGGCATAAAAACAGAGGTGGAACTGCTACACAGTAGCAGGGCTGGGGCCTTCCAGGCTGAGGTGGCAGAGACAGTGTGGAGAATGTATTGGGAAGCAATGGACAGAGACGGTAACCATGAGCCCTGCTTGGATCAATGATTAAGTCGAGACAGCCAGGGAAATGCCAGGTCCGAGGTGTCAGAGGTCTTGATGGGGTTGAAGGGAGGTGGAAGTGATAGTAACGAGGGCATGAAGAGTAGGAAATAAAGGAAGCTGTGGTTAGTGAGGGAGGTGTTAAAGATTTCCTGGTAAAGCATATCCTGGAGGTGACAAAATTCAGAGTGTGGGTGGCTGAGGGATGGGGAGGGCAAAGGATTTGAGGTCAAGAAACTCAAGAGTGGAGAAGTTCACTTGCCCAAGATCATGCAGCTACCACTAAGAGAGATGGGGTTTGTTTTTTTAAAAAAACTCAAGGATATTTAAGAGGAGGCTGTACAAACCAGTGTAGGGCCTACTGGAATGAAATTCTGCAGTAGGGCAGGGATTGGGGGCTCAACTCCAAACAGCAGGGTGAGCAAATGGAAATGTATAGCCAAGGAACAGAGAGTGAGGGGGCAGTGGATGAAGATTACTAAACGGGAACGCCAGAGGTAAACAGGTAAACTCTGTAGGCAGGCCAGGGTGATCAGACACCACCTGGGGCTGGTGGAGGATGAGGAATCTGATCAGGTATGGAGGATGGAGGTTCTTACTAAACCAATTTAGCAGGGTTCTGGCTAAAACTGGATTTTACAAGGAAGTGCAGAGATAGGCCTAGGAGAAGATTCAGCAGGCTGACTAAAGTTTGGTCAAGCCAATAATCTTGGTCGGATCTGAAGTAGACTCAAAACCCGGAGAGGAGGAGCTGACAAGTGAGGGGATGAGGAACAATGGGAACAGTGAGGGAGGGAGGGCCCAGGCAGATGCCATTAGTCTCCAAAGACAGGGGTCTTTACCAGGGTGGATGAAAAATATACCCATCCCATTAGGAAACAAAGGGTGCTGCTGCAGCGGCCATGGCAGCCACCCCCGCTGTGCACCTGGAGGGGGTTCAGGATGGAGAAAAGCCGGATACTTGCCCTAGGCGGCGAAGGTGCATATCAAAGGAATGATTTCAGTGGGTCTAGACTCTTGCCTTGTCCCATACACAGAAAAGTGCTGAATTCATTAACTGGAGATGTCTGGTTTTTCCTTAATTGACAGCAATCTTTTGATGTTCTGACTACTTGGTTTTTGTTGCAAAACTCCTATATATCCTGGGCTCCCCCTTACTTCTTTGGAATCATCCCTCAGAGCTATCTGTCTTCCAGGCTTAAGTCCACAGAAATTCCCTGAGTAAAACAGAATTCTCAAATTTTAGGTTTTGCCTTTCTTTTCAGTGGACACAAGTGTCGGTTAGAGCGAAATCAGGGTGAAAAAAGGATACTGCTACTGAAGCTCACATCTGCAGGGTTTGCTCCCAGACTATGGGCTGTGCTTGGTACTGGGAAACACTGAATACAGGGAGCAGGTGCTGCCCACAGGAAACTCACGGAGCACACGTACAAAACAGACCGATAACCGCTAACTGCTATTTGGAACCAGCAGCGAGTGACTGTCTTGGGCTGCAGGGAGGGCTGGGGTGGCAAGATCAGCGTCAGGAGCACCTGCAACAAGGAAGTGATGCTCAGGCTGCCTCCGGGGCAGGTGAGAGAGAGATCAGCCCCAGGCTCAGCAGCTGGAGCTTGCCCTCTGTGGACAGATACTCCAAAATACAGGAACCAGACAGAAGCTGAGATTTGCTCAAGTAAGAGATAAACAGACCATGTATTCCACATTCTCGAAGTCAAGATCTTACCATCTACACATGCGCAGAAATGCTCCGTGAAGGTCAAAAGGGAGGGGCGTCGCTCCATAGGCCTCTTTGGTAGAATCCATCTTGGCTAAGGGGTGTGTATGTGCGCCCACATGGAAGGAACCTGAGATAAACCAACTATGGACTCAAAGCCAGGCAGAACAAGGTGACTGGCCAAAAGAAACCCAGAAGAAATGCCCCATATAAGCGATCCACCCTACCACGAGGGTACTCCCTCTCTGAGCCCACCGGTGTGCCCATCCACACGGACTCCTTTCCTCGTAATAAACATTTCACTTGTTCTACTACCTTCCATCTCTATGTGGAAATTCATTCCTACACAGCTGATGGGCCAGGGCGCTGTCAGTGGCTGCTGTCCCTGGTGGTTCAGTGGCTAGGATTTAGCACTCTCACTTCTGTGGCCTGACTTCAATCTCTGGCCGGGGAATCACAACCCTGCTTCAAGCCCCTGCAGGCCGAGGCCACCCAAGATCACAGGGACCTTTGCCTGGTGGGGACCATGGCTCAGCATCAACAGTGGGAGTGAAGGACAGTGCAGAGAGAGAGCCTGGGGGGTTCAGAGGCCTCCGAGGGCCTGGCCTGCGGAGCGTACTGGGCATGATGAGGCCAGGTGGGGGCTTCACAAACTATCTTAGATCCTGCCTGAAACTTGGCCTCAATGTCCTAGGTGGAGGAGAGTGGTCGAGAACAATTTACATTTTTTTAAAAATGTGACAAAGCGGATGACCAAAAAAAAAGAGCCCAATGACTTCAACTATATAAAATACAGTAGTAGACTGTACCTGTAAGTATAAGCAGGTTCTTAGCGCAGGATTATGAGTAGACTGCACAGGTAAGTGTAAGCAGGTTCTTAAAGCAGGATTACATTCTCTTTCTGCTTCAATAAGTTTCCTTTGTTATGATCAGCACCCTGTCTTTACAACAGAACATGGTTAAACCAAAAGGGAACAAGCACGGAGTTACCAGAATCACTTTTTCCGGACTGGAGAGAAGTCACAAGAAACGATAGAGATGCTTACCCCACCATTCTCTGTCTCTTCTCTGCCCCGAGGCAAGGCTGCTCAGTGAGGCTTCCTAATCGACAGAAGAAATGCAGTTCCAAGAAGGACTGGGGGCAAAGAGGGGAAGCGGCAGGCCCGACTGTGAAGAGGCGAAGGGTTCCACACTCCTAATTCTTGCACAGAAATGCACCTGCCTGAAGAGGAGACACGGGCTAAGAAAGGCTGAGGGCTCTTCCAGATGAAGGGCAGCTGGGGAGACTTGGCAACTTGACACAAAGCAAGAACCCAGACTGGATCTGAATCACAGGGAGACCCAGCTCACCGGGCAACTGGCAACACTTGAATATGGACCGCGGACTGGAAAACAGCACTGGATGAGTGTTACGTTTCCTGACTTTGATCACTGATCCGTGGCTACGTAGGAGAACGTCCCTGTTCCTAGAAAATACACACTGAAGTACTTAGGAGGTCTGCAGGAACATGGTATCTGCAACTTACTCTCAAATAACATGGGAAAACAACATACGTATTAAATACAGAGGAAGAGGGGAACAGTAGTACAGAAGGTGGCAAACACTAACAGCTGGCGAATATGGACAAAATGTTCTCTGAACTTGGGTCCTTTGATGCATTTGTGAAATGTCTGTTATAAATTTGAAATTATATCAAATTTAAAACTTACAAAGAAGCAAAGGCAGGGGTGAGGGTTGGATTCTGCTTAGGGCTAGAATCTAAACTCATGGTGAGAATAAGCTCAACTTTGTGAAGGGAGCAACTGAAATGAAGTTGGGTTTTTTGCTTTCTTTAGAATCATTCTTTGCAAAAGACTGACTTAAATGTGTTCTTCAAATATTATTAATAACAATTATCGACCATTGAGCTTCCCTTGTAGTTCAATTGGTAAAGAATCTGCCTGCAATGCAGGAGACCTGGGTTTGATTCCTGGGTTGGGAAGATCCCTTGGAGAAGGAAATGGCAACCCACTCCAGTATTCTTGCCTGGAGAGTTCTGTGGACAGTGGAGCCTGGTGGGCTGCTGTCCATGGGGTCGCATAGAGTAGGGCACAACTGAAGCGACTTAGCATGCATGCATGCAATGGAGAAGGCAATGGGAACCCACCCCAGAGTTCTTGCCTGGAGAATCCCAGAGACGGGGGAGCCTGGTGGGCTGCCGACTAGGGGGTTGCACAGAGTTGAACATGACTGAAGCAACTCAGCAGCAGCAGCACTTATTTTATAACTGGAAGTCTGTACCTCTTAATCCCTTCCGCCTATTTTGCATAATCCCTCACTCCCTCCCCTCTGGCAATGACCAGCTTCTGCTAAGATTCCCACAGAGTTTACAGAGTAAACTCTCTATGTTATTAATTTCTGACCAGAGGCTTCTGGACTGAAGGTCACCTGGGAGCAGTATTTCCTGAATGTTGCATTTAGTTGATTAAACTTAATGGCAACAAGAACTGGATTCCTCTTTGAAGAGGGTGCAACATCCATGTGCTTTGTGCAGTGTGATGAAAGCTGCCCCTCCTGGGTCTCCTTGCGACCTGGAGCTTTAGGGAGGGAAAAATCATTTCACATGAGGAGCCAAAAGCCTTGGGAGGGAAAGGACTGCACACATTAAAAGTTGAGAGAACCTGGCTGACGGGTCCAGGGTGACCGGAAAGGACGACGGCTCTATGGGCAAAGGTAAACTCACTGTGGGGAAAGGCGTCTGAGCTTGATTCCTGGGCCCAAGGCTTTGAGGTATGTGTGTCTGTGTGTGCGTGCATGTGTGCATGCGTGCATAGCAGTGATTCTGGAATAGCTGCCAGCTTAGACCAGCAGCCCTGGACCGGCATGGTGCCACACCTTGTGAACGATGGCTGAGCACGTGTGAGCTGAGAAGCAACAGTGTTGGGGGCCAGTGTATGACACCCGTAAAGGGTCTGGATGGAGTCAGAGCAGCGAGGACATCACCTCCTGAACAGGCAAGTGTCCTTGAGGCTGAGCCCGCTCAGGCTTGGACAGTGATGGGTGTGCTAACACAGTTTGCACCATAGCCCCATTCAAGTTCTCTCCCAGCCTGCGTTTGGAAGAAGGACTAAGGCTTTTTAAGTCCCCAAGGTTCTTCTACAATTTGAGAAGGGTGGGGCTTCAGAGAGGAAAGCTAAATCTTCCTGAACTATTAACTGGTGAAGAAAAGTGTTTCTACCCGGGTGGTGGGTAATCTCCAAAGAGGTCATGTCAGTTCTGTCTTTGGACCTGGGTGGGTGGGTGGACTGCATTTCCTTTGCCTCGTACTGAGGCTGGCCTGTGGCTGCTTTGACCTAATGTTTTGGAACTCTCCTGGCTCAGGTCTTCAGGCCTGGCAGCTCCTGCTCTCTTCCTCTTGCACGTTCACTCTCGGTTGCTGCTCACTGCCTCTTGAAATCCAGTGTCCTGCAGCGAGATGCCCAGTGCAGCCGCACAGAGAGGCCTCATGGAAAACTGAACTCTGATAAATGGCCAGCACCAACTTGCCCACTTGGTGATGGAGAGACCAATTTGGAACTTCTAGCCATCCCAGCACCCTGGTGAATGCCACACGAAGCGGAAGAACCGCTCGGTCACCCACAGACACCTAACAGAGAGTAAACGGTTTTGTTACTGTTAAGCCATGAAGTTTTAGGTTTTTCTTTTAATGCAGCAAATGACAGCACATCATCTAAGCTGGTCAAGTGAGTGAGACAGGAAATATACTGAGGCCTAGCTGGCGAGGTCACGTCCCCAGAAAGGAAAGTGACCTGCTCAGGGCACAAAGCTGGCAGTGGAAACAAGACTGAGGGCCAGGTCTTCTGAACTCTTCTCCCTTCTGTGCAGGAAGACAGGTTACTGTGACAATTAGAAACCTGAGCCCTTATTGATGGATTCCCCTGTGCCCTGTGCTTGCTCCCTGGGGCTCTCTCTCTGAAACCCCACTGAGGCTCTGCACCCTCTGCTGTCAAGACTGTGGTCAATACCCATCCCCGACGAGGAAACAACACTGAGAGGAGGTGAAGCATTGCCCACGGTCGCAAGGCTAAGGAAACTGGAGCTGGAATTTGAACTCGAGCTTAACTAAATGGGCCCCAGTGCCTTCCCCTTTGTCACGGGATGAGTTCAGAATTCTGGCTGTAGTTGTACCTTTGGATAAGTTAGGCTTATCCAAAGCCTAACACTCCTGGACGTGGCATTTATACAGTATGTGAACTTCGCTCCTTTCACTTGCGAAAATGAAGCACGCCTCCCTCGGCCCTTCCCTGCTCAGCACACTGTCACTGCTGTGTAGTTCACGTGAGCGGAATTCAATGTGACTGCTCATTAAAACGATGAGATACTCTGCAGATGCTAAATCGTAATTCATGTTGAACTGTATTGGTTTTAAAGCAAAGTTTTATGAAAGGGCTCCTTCTGCTCTTCTTTTCTTGTTTTTTTTTTTTTTTTAAATTGTAAATAGAACTCTTCCTGTGCGGCTGGAAGCCCTGGCTGGAGTGCGTGGACTGACGCGCTTGCATCTGCCCAGTCCTGTGCCTGGGGCCACCAGTTGACACCTACAGGGTCCCTGAGAGCAGGGAGGGGAAGATGGTCACACCTCTGTGACTCACAGGCTCCTGAGCTGCCCAGCAACACAGTCAAGTTTCCCTATTCTGTGCCATGTGTAGCTCAGACCCTCTCACTCTAGAATTCTGATCAGCAGGTGACCCACCACTTTTTCAGCAAGAAAACAGAAGCCATAGGACAAAGCACTAACTTCCTGCTAGAAAACCTCCCTCTCTACCTGCACTTTCAAGGCAAATCCTGACTCCCTCTGCAGACATGACTCCATCAGCTTTGCCCCCATCTTCCATCTCTCCCTCTCTGTAGCTCAAGCCTTTCCCATTTGATCAAGTCTTGATAAAGTCCCGCCAGTGGCTGCCCAGTCTCCCCCTCCTTCCGTAGCTAACCTGGAAGCCAGCTGCTCCTCAACCACTCACATCTGGCATCTGCACTCCCCACTCCACTAAAGCTCATCACCTCGCTGTCACTTGTTAAACCTACTGGGGGTTCTAAAGGCTTCCCCTGCCAGGCTGCTCAGCTGCACCAGAGAACCTGACCACACATATTTCTTGAAAAGCTCTATTTTCTGACCTGGAAAGCATCCCTATCTTAGCTTCCCTCCTACCTCTCTGTTCCTTTCAGCCTTTTCTTTGCTTGTCTCTTAAAGGTTGTCCTTACCTTGGTTTCTTGCCCTTTCCTCTGGTCACACGTTCTCAGGACCCCAAGACCTGGCGGGGAGCCAAGGAGAAACTGCACACAAGTGAGTCGGGCTGGGCAGGAGCAGAGCCTGGGGAGTGAGGCAACCAGGGGCCTTGCCCCCGTGGGAAGGTGGCAGCAGCAACTCAGTTCCAGCAGACACCTGCCAGGAGCAGGGTCGGCAAAAAACGTTTTTTTTTAAAAAGGGCCAGAGAGCAAATACTATAGACTTTGTGGGCCACGATCTCTGCCATATATTCTTCAGTCCTGAATATTCATTGGAAGGACTGATGCTGAAGCTGAAACTCCAATACTTTGGCCACCTGATACAAAGAACTGACTCCTTGGAAAAGACCCTGATGCTGGGAAAGATTGAAGGCAGGAGGAGAAGGGAATGACAGAGGATGAGATGGTTGGATGGCATCACCGACTGGATGGACATGAGTTTGGGTGAACTGCGGGAGTTGGTGATGGACAGGGAAGCCTGGCGTGCTGCAGTCCATGGGGTTGCAAAGAGTCGGACATGACTGAGCACCTGACCTGAACTGAACAACTTTCTAAAAATGTAAAACAAAGAAACCTTAGGTCTAGGGTCACACAGGCCCAGGGCTGGGTGTGGTGCCAGTTCAGACTGTAGTTTGCTGATCTGTGCACAAGAGTGAATACAAACCCAGAGTGGCCAGATATCCCCGTGTCAGGTTTCACAGAGAAGCCAGAAAGCTGGATTTTTGTTTGAGATCTTTTAGTTATTAAACGCCTGCATTTAGGTGATCTCTGGCAGCACTGCCTCCAGGTACCCATCGAGCGTCTTGTAGCCACACATGGTAACCCCAGAACTCAGTTCATTAGCAGGCTCCCTGCCCAGGTTGGGCTCACAATTTCAGCAAGTGGCAATGCCCTTGAGTGGACTGCTTGAGACAGACACCTGGGGGCCTGCCCTCACACCCTGCCCACTTGGCTCTGTCCTCAGTGCCCCTCCCCGTGCTGGGTCCCCACCATTTCACCCCTTGAGGACAACCTCCTTCTGATAAGACAGTCCCCGTCTTATCCTTTTTCCACATTTTCTGCAGCCAGGATGATGGTTCTAAGATGCAAACCTGGGCGCGTCACTCAGGTTTAACACTCATTCTCTAAGCTTCGGTTGACTTACAAGGCTTCTGGGGGTCTGGCCCCTCCTCGCTCGCCGCGCCCCATCCTGCGCCTGTCTCTGTGGGTTACTCTCAGTTCCTGAATCAAGGAAAGCCCCCTCTCACTTCCAGGTCTTTGCATCAGCTGCCCTGGCACAGCCTTCACTGCACCCCACACACAAGCTGACAAATTCTTCCTTGTGCCTCATCTTAGAGTTATAAAGCCTTCCCAGATGGCCCCATCTCCTGCCAGCTGGTGTTCTACCTTTCTTTCACCTAACAGCTGTGCTGATATGTAAATCACATGCCGCATAATTCCCCGTATAAAAAAAGGCAGATGCCTGGAGGGGTAGACGTGGGCAAGGGGGTATAAGGCCTTCCACTGGGAGGTGGGGAGAAAACAGAACTGCTCTTTATATTTATTTTTATATCATACTTTGGTCTTCTTTGGTGTTATTCTAACCTAATATGCCAGTGTAGTAGAGCGCAGACATGGCAACGAATAAAGACTCGCGTGTTGGAGGTACCTGCTCGGCGCTGTGACTGTCAGCAGCCTGCAGTCAGGAGTGCGGAGACCCCTGCTTCCTGTTCCATCCTTCTGCCTCCCCTTCGGAGGAGAAAACACCCCACCTGTGTGCCACAGGGACGGCTCTGCCAAAGGGTGTGAGCTTGCCTCCAAGCCGCCCTCCCTTCCTCCCTCCACTGCTTTGGGTTTGGCCCATATCACCTGTTTCCCCTTCTCCCTGAGCTGATCTGTCTGCAAAGGGGCCTTGGAGTTGCCGAGGCTCCCCCACCCTCTCACTGCGCAGGAACTGAAAAAGCACAGCTGCATTTCCAAGTAACAGCACACGTCGAAACAGAGAAACTGAGCAGACAGATAGCAAAATGAACACTGTGGACATCGTGGCGAGACACCTCCAAGAGTCTTGCGCTCACTGTTCCTCGTCTTCATCCAAACGCGCTAGTGCTGCTCCCCTAGGCCTCCTTCCTTCCGTCCTTCTCACCGAGTCTCACAGAAGCCTCAGCTTCTTGCCCTTTGCACACCCACGTACACACATGTGAGCACATGCCAGGATTCACTTCTCCCTCTACCCTGTACCCACCACTCCTATGCCACGGTGCCCAGTGAACTTACTCTGTGCTACTTCCATCTCCGCAGCATTGATCTTTGGCTTCCTCAAGGCAGAGGAAGTGAATACAGCTCAACAATGCCCGTCAAATTTTTAGTTTTCTTATAGGGATTATTTTATAATAGTTTACAGATTTCATGTTCCACGTGGCATTTCCTGTTTGCCAATTTTGAGGGTGAGAATACAAATTAGGAAATCAATGCAAAGATGAAGAGTACAATAGATCTTGACACATTGGGTCACTGAACTCAAACCAACAAGATGAGATTTAAGAGGAAAGAAAGTAAATTCATGCTCTGATACTTAAAACACTTGTCAGGCGCAAGAACCAGGTGGTAAGATCAGAGATAGATGGCGCTTCAGGAAAATCAGTTATCTTGTGATCAGGCCATGAGTGGCAAGGTCTTACCTTACAACTAGGTCAATAAGAAGCAACTGGATGACATTTGCTAGAAAACTCACCGCAAAGATCTGATTATCTTCTCCCAGTCTCCCACCCCAGTCAACACCTGGGGGAAAACAAAGGGCTACTCTGGATAAATCGCCTCTGGGTTAAATTAAGAGCGAGCGTGGGAAAGCATCCAACGACTGGCAGGAGAACCAGCAGCCGCTTCACACTAGGTAGCTCCTCTCGATGTGCGTGGTTAGAGATTAGGCCTTAGTGTTGATCCTGGTCTTTTTCCAGATGCTCTTCTGTTCTCAACATCTGTTGTCCAGCTCTTGATCTCAGGCTGCTCAAATATTGACTGACTCTGACCAAGGGCACCCTCTCTTTATGAATGCATGGAAGAAAACAAGTTCTCAGTCAGTGGAAAAACACAAAAGGGGTGGATGGCCTTCTGCTGGCTTACTGCAGAGTATTCCCACAATGGAAATGACCTTCCAAGGAATCCTTCAACCTCCAAAAGAGTCAAACATGGAACTGAAAGTCATGAGTGTGAATTCTCACCCTAGTTTTGAAACATTTATCTCAATAGTTGTCAATAAATCATTAAATGTTAAAAATAATCTATGCCATGAGGACATCTAGGGATCAAGTGTCTGGGTGGGAAAAGAAGAGTACAGGATTAACTCCTAATTGACTGTATGACCAGTTCTAAGAAGGATGGGAGCTGTGACCTTGGTTGGGTATGGGTGTGAATTGGTATCTCATTGTGGTTTTTAATTTGCAATTTGCATTTACTTAATGACTAAAGAGTGAAAAAGTTGGCTTAAAGCTCAACATTCAGAAAACGAAGATCATGGCATCTGGTCCCACCACTTCATGGGAAATCGATGGGGAAACAATGGAAACAGTGACAGACTTTATTTTTGGGGGCTCCAAAATCACTGCAGATGGTGATTGCAGCCATGAAATTAAAAGACGCTTACTCCTTGGAAGGAAAGTTATGACCAACCTAGATAGCATATTCAAAAGCAGAGACATTACTTTGCCAACAAAGGTCCGTCTAATCAAGGCTATGGTTTCTCCAGTGGTCATGTATGGACGTGAGAGTTGGACTGTGAAGAAAGCTGAGCACTGAAGAATTGATGCTTTTGGACTGTGGTGTTGGAGAAGACTCTTGAGAGTCCCTTGGACTGCAAGGAGATCCAACCAGTCCATTCTAAAGGAGATTGGTCCTGGGATTTCTTTGGAAGGAATGATGCTAAAGCTGAAACTCCAGTACTTTGGCCACCTCATGTGAAGAGTTGACTCATTGGAAAAGACTCTGATGCTGGGAGGGATTGGGGGCAGGAGGAGAAGGGGACGACCGAGGATGAGATGGCTGGATGGCATCACTGACTCGATGGACGTGATTCTGAGTGAACTCCGGGAGTTGGTGATGGACAGGGAGGCCTGGTGTGCTTCGATTCATGGGGTCGCAAAGAGTTGGACACAAATGAGCGACTGAACTGAACTGAACTGAATGACTAAAGATGTTGAGCATCTTTTCATGCTTTATTAGCCATTCATAAATGTTCCTGGTGGAATATCGGTTCACATGTTTTGCCTATTGTTTGCTTGGGTCCATTGTTTTCTTATTATTGAGTTGTATGAGTTCTTCGTAAATTCTGGATACATGTTGTATCAGATATATGTTTTGCAAATATTTCCTCCTAGTCTATCAGTCTATCTCCTGTCTTACAGGTGTTTTTTTGTTTTTGTTTTTTGGCTGTGCCATGCGGTACACAAAATCCTAGTTTTCAAACCGGGGATGGAATCCGTGCTTCCCGCAGTGGAAGCTTGGAGCACCAACCACTGAAACGCTAGGGAAATCCGTCTTTACATGTTCTTAATGTTGTCTTTTGAAGTGCAAAAGTTCTGATTTTTAAAGAGGTCCGTTTTATCCATTTTTTTCCCCATTTAAGAACTATGTTTTTGGTATTGCACATAGGAAATCTTTTGCCTAGATCAAAGTCTAAAGATTTTTTGTGTTTTCTTCTAAAAGTTTACTTGTTTTCTCTCTTACATTTAAGTGTATGACTTAGATTTTGCATACAGTGTGAGGTGAGGGTCTAAGTTCATTTTTGTGCAAACACAACTGTCTTATTATGAAATAGTTTTCTATAACATTAATGTTGACAGAAACTTATTCCATCTCATGAACATATTTTAAATAGCAAGATCCTGATAAATGCTTAACAACTGTCTCTAAAAGGAAACAAAAACAAACAAACAAAAAAAACAAACCCCAACAGCCCTAATAAGTAGCATTTACGAATTCCCCTGGGGTATATAATCCAAACATTTCCAATTTCAGGTTACCAATGTTACATAATATCATGGAGCTGGGGAGAGTTCTCACAACTGGCTGTTATGAACTGCTACAAGTTGGCTGCAGCACATTACTGAATCTATTTAATCAATACCATGGATGAAGGAGCCTGGTAGGCTGCAGTCCATGGCGTCGCTAAGAGCCGGACACGACTGAGCAGCTTCACTTTCACTTTTCACTTTCATGCACTGGAGAAGGAAATGGCAACCCACTCCAGTGTTCTTGTCTGGAGAATCCCAGAGACGGGGGAGCCTGGTGGGCTGCTGTCTATGGGGTCGCACAGAGTCGGACACGACTGAAGCACTGCAGCAGCAGCAGCAGGGCCATTTCAGGAGTTTTGTTTGCTTCCTGTTTTTTTTCAGTATATAAAAGATGTCCCTCAAAGCAGGAAGCAGCAGTCTATTTTATTCTCTGCTCTAAAAGAATGCTGGCCCTCCAGAGAGTTTTACTTCTCTCTCATAATGAGCACAACTATGGGCAATAACCTTCCTGTGGCCATATTTAATAATGCCCATCATATTTACCTTCAGGACAACTCCCCACCTTGCTTCCTGAGAAAGATAAAGAAAACTCAGTTTTGACTAAACAGAAGTACAAAGCTGCTTGAACTTCTGCAATTTTGCAAAGACACACATTTCAACATTTAAATTATGGGGTTGACTTCTCTTTTTCTCCCTCGTAGGAACCAAGTATCCAATTAAGCAAATGCAGTAGAGTCAAATATTGGTCTTCACGGGCACCGAGGTGATGTCAATCGTGAATGGCCACAATGTGTCAGCTTCCTGAAGGCATCTGGGCTTCTGAGTAATGTGAGGAAATTACTGGAGTGTGACACGATTTCAAAGAAAATGCACCCAAACTTCCTTTTGAGGAAAACCTTGTAAGAAGTGAAAATAAAATGAGGGGGCCCCTCTGGGGTAGATACTCTTCATATAGTCGTTATTGAATCCCTGTTTGGAGCTCTGTGCAATTACACAGCTCTATGCACATTGTTACAAAGCAGGAAGGGGCAGAGACCTGGGAGGCTGGGGAGGGTGAGAGATGAGAGGGACAGGGGACACTGGGCACTGAACAGTGTGGTACCAAGAAGGTTCTGGGCAATTACCACTACCCCACAAAGCTTCATCCCAAGTCTTTATAACTACCAAGTCATTATAACTTATAACTATTATAAGCTACTCTTTTTGGTTAATAGGAAAAGCAAGGCTCAGGGAGATGATAAAGCACTTACTGGCATCCTCTGGTATTTAGATACCTGTGTTTTAAAACTGTGCTCACTGTGTGCAAGGGGCCCCCTCCTGAATAGAAAACTCAAACTCAGTATTTTCTCCTGGCTCCCGCTCCAGCCTCCATCCCCGCCCAGCACTACCTCCTGCCTCAGGAATGCTGATGCTGGATGTTCTCGGAAGCAGCATCACTCATTTTCTTTCCTCTGTCTCTTTCCCTATTCTTCTTTCTTCTCTTCTCTTCCCTCTCTCTTCTCCTTCACCAATTCTTTTCACAAAGAATAGTTATTCTTATGGTGTGCTCATTTGAAACGCTGGAGAGCGCTGAAAGAAGGTACAGAAGAACGTAAACCCCCAAGGTGGTGCTTTGCATGGCATCCTCAGAGTCACACTGAAAGGCCACTGCCCAGAATCCCCTGCAGGGTCCAGGTGAGCACCTGCAGGAGACGCCTGCCATGTGAGTTTCAAGAGTGAAGCAACAGGCACAGTGCTGTGCTCTGAAGGTGGTAGCAGGGGCCGGTGTGCTGGCTTACAGGCTCCCCGGATGTGTGTAAGGGAGTGTCTGCACCCAGAGTCCACTGCTCCTGCGTCCTGGGGTGCCGAGGCATCACCAGGCTGAAAGTGCAGGTGGCCCTGCGGGTCAGAGTGTGTCCTATGGGGTCTAGTGGTGCCCTCTGGAGCCCTCCTCCGCAGTGATGACTCAACAATGGATGCGGAGTCAACAGCCTGCACAGACTCACCGACTAGCTCCCACAGTGGGATACACTCCAACTCCCAAACAAACCCCTGCCTCCAAAGGCTCCCAAGCTTTCTCAGTTCATGGTGCCCTTATTATCTTCATACTTTTCGTCCTCAGTGTCCTGGACCAAAATACCCAACAATTCCACTTCTTATGTGGTTAGATCCAAACAACTGAAGTATGCTTGAAAAGATAGTCCATAAGAGTTGAAAAAAATAATATTCGATCTTTTGGGGGGGCCACCGAGGAAGTGAACCCAGGCCCTCAGCAATGACAGCACAAAGTTCCAACCAGTGGACCACCAGGGAATTCCCTGACTGTATTTTGAAACAGTCAGTACCAGTGGGATATGTACAGCTGCTGGGCGTGGCCCAGCTTCTCAAACCTTGGCATCCCACGGGGCACTGCCATCCTCATTTCCTGCTTCTCACTGCTTATCTCACCCACTGGAAACCCCGCTCTGCAAGAGACGTGACAACTTCGAAAGGCATGCACTACAAGCTCATATTGAAATTGTCAGCTACCTCAAACTAGTAGTCCCTGTGGTGTCCAAGAAATGTCAGGTGTCAATTTACAGCCCTCGAAAACTGAAATAGTTCCACGGCACTCTCGTGAATGCACTGAGACCCCTGGTGGCGGGGGGAGGGATGGCAAAAGGATAGAAGACCCAACTTAAAGGGAATCTCACTAGATAGATCTGGGACAATCTGTGCATCAAAAGAAACACAATATTAGATGGTATGCCACTGGATAAAAAAGGGAATCCAGGAGGTAGCAATAATATAAATAAATACACACATAAGTGGGATAGAAAAGATTTATTTTATAGTAGAGTGTCAGCTAATAATAATCACTTATGAATTAACATGTACAAAATACTTTACAGTGGGGAAATTTGGTAAACACCTTATAAAACAACTGATGAAGTTTAACATCTTTAGTCATGAGGCGAGTTGCCACCATATGCCTTCTGATATTGAGAAGAACACAGCATCACTGCTGTGATTTTCCTGATTTTCTGAATAATGTGAATCTAATCATCAAGAAAACATCAGTAAATTCCAAACAAGGAACCACCTGTCAGGTTGAAAAAAGAAAAAAAGTGAAAGTGTAGTTTTTTGTGTTACAAAGCAATGAAGTCACAAAAGGCCCATATTCTTGAATGAAGGAAACTAGAAAGACAAGGTGACTACACGGAACAAGAGGTTCCAGATCCTGGGACACTAAAGGACGTTGCTTGTAAAGTGGACAAAATCAGAAACAGGGCTGCGAAGTACACGGTGACACTGTACCTATGTTAGTTTCTAGATTTTACTGGGCAGTTTTCTAGATTTTACTGCATCCTTGTCTAAATAAAATCATCTCAAAGTACTATGCTAACAGGGGATGAGGATCCTATTTGCAACTTGCTCTCAAAGAGTTCTGGAGAAAAACCAGTATCTTTGTGTCTAGGATGAAATGGAGAAAAGAGTTAAGAACAACAATATAATGAGGCGGGGCTCTGATCACACAGGAGCGGGGAGGGGAGGGAATGGGAGACAGGCAGCTGGGAAGGGCTGGAGGTGTCCTGCGTGACCAAGGAGGTGTCTGGCAGGAGCAGTCAGATCTCTCATCTGATGCAGCTGGAGAAAGATCACCCCCACTTTCCTTCCTTTATTTCATTTAATCCTCAGAATAGCCTGAGGTGTAGGTGATCACCTCAGTGTATATACTATTGTAATCCTTATTTTATAATGAAACAGTCATCTGTTCAACCAGCAGTTACCGAGCTTGCTATGTGTTAAACTTCACTGAGTTTACACAAAACAAATGTTAAGTGTGATTGGTTGTGTGTATGTGTGTGCACGCTCATGTGCGCACATGCATTTAGAAAACAATACTGGAAGGTGATGCACTAAATTACTAATATGCTAAGAGGGTGCATTTGAACAGTGGAATAACAGGTGCTTCCATTTCCTTCTTTGGGCTTTTTGCCTGTTTCCAGCTTTCTACAAAGAACATAGACTGCCGTTGTAATAAGTTTAAAAAATAAGTATTATTTCAAAACTTGAATTGGAGGGTGTTGTGAAATAGTTCTCATTATGATACTGTAGTGGATCAAATATTATACTTTGATTCAGTGTTATTTTACCAAGTGAAGTCGCTCAGTCGTGTCCGACTCTTTGCGACCCCATGGACTGTAGCCTTCCAGGCTCCTCTGTCCATGGGATTTTCCAGGCAATAGTACTGGAGTGGATTGCCATTTCCTTCTCCAGGGGATCTTCCCAACCCAGGGATTGAACCCGGGTCTCTTGCACTGTAGACAGACACTTTACCATCTGAGCCACCAGGGAAGTCCTATTTTACCAAAGTAGTAGGCAAATGTTTCTTAATTCCATTAAACCTCCTCTTCACACTGCAGAAAAGGCTGGCAGGGTTTCATGTGGAGAGCTGACCCCGACCTTACCCCTGAGGCCTGTATTCGCCCACATTTCCTGTGTGGAAGCATAAGCCCAGTGCAGACTGACCCCTTCCTCCTCACACACAAGCTCCCTACCGCTTCATAACATCATCTTCTTTGCATAAAGAGGAAAACACGGTAGGTCCCTGAGTGAAAGAGCGATTTGGTAAGACCCCCCAGACTCTAGCGTCCACCAGAGAGAGGCCGCTCAGTGGTGTCACTGTGTTGGTAGGTGGGACCCCCATTCACTTCGGGTGCTTTCTGACTGAGGGGGTCCTCCCCCACCTTTGCTGTCCTGGCCCCGTGGGCTCGGAGGCAGGTCCCGCCCCTCTGCCCGCCGGGGCTGGGCTGACATCCATGCACCTGTCCACTTCACTGTGCTGATGGCTCAGGGAGGGCAGACGGCCCTTCTGCACCCGTGTCTCCTGGGGCTCAGAGCGCTGGGTTTAAACAAAACAGGTCCTTGGTCACTGTTGCCGGACTGAATTGATTAGCACAAACAATCGTGAGGACACTGGCGAATGAACTGGGGTTCATTCCAGCGGTAGAATTCAGCGCAGGTCCAAACGCCGAAGCTTAGAAATGATTTATTGCCTGGGAAAGTGATCCCAGCCTGCTGCTGCTTAAAGACAACAGCAGTGGAAGAGTAGCCACAGTCAAAGTTCATCTTGCTTATAAACATAAATGTACAGAGGGAAGATAAAACTAAAAGATGTATCAAAGAATGTACAGTGCTGTTTCTGGCAGGGGATTATGACTGATTTTGACATTTGTCTTTTTTCTGTTTGTATTTTTAAGCTTTCCTAGTAAACAATTTATGTTATTGGAAAAATTATTTTTTAGAGAAATGTACAACTGAGGGAAAAGGGAATAAAGACATGTCTCACTTCAGGTGAGAGCTGAGGTGTTAAGGACCTTTACGGTAAATGAATTTCTTTGAGTTAAGGGCTCCTCGACTTCCTACACAGACAGAGTCCCCACCCCTCCTGGTAGACATTGCCCTCCCTGCCAGCCTCAAACCCTGTCCACTTGCACACCAGGTCACTGTTCTGGTGCTGGGTCTAAGGTGGCAGCCAGAACTCTGATCCATAAACTACAAGGCCTGGATGGAGGTCCAGAGGAAGAAAAGCAGCCCTGTCTCCTGTTGCCTCGTAACCATTTCCTCAATCAAGCTCTCAGAAATTACTGCTGCACCGCTCAACTGACAGGGAAGAGAGATTCTGAAAAATATTCAGAAAGACAGAAGTACAGCATCTTACACATTTTGTCTCTGTCTAGCCCACTGCCTGAATTCTTCCAGTTCAGTATCTATAAAAATTCTACCCAAGGGCTTTCTTAGCTCCACTGCCAACAGCAGTTCCCCAATCCTATTTCCCAATAGGTGTCAAGTTCTTCCATCAGGAGCTGGAGGTTCCTCATGGTTTCCAAGCACCTAACCCTGCCATGGGGGTTGGATGGAGTGGGTGTAGGAGGCCACAGATGCCTGCTTGGCTCTCAGCTCAGAGCAGAGGCAGCTATGGAAATCAGTTTCCGAGGTTACCGGTGTTGAAGGCGGTGGATGCTCAGCGGGTGGTTCACACGTCTGAACTGTTTGGGACTAAGCCCTTCTTTGCCAACCTTTGTTCCAGTCTTCTGCAATGTCCCATTTCATTTATTCATCTCCTTTCCACAAAAAAGAAGTTCATGGAGAAAATTCAAATGCCAGAAGTGATTTTGTCCTGAGCAGCTTGGAATTCCCTCAATCCCATGCGGTTAGAATTCTACATCAGGTAACAGAGTTGCTGGGAGACCAAGCTGCCTCCTCCCCAGCCAGCATGCCCCGCAGGTCGCTTTTGCTGGGTCCTGCATTGGCCTCCAGGGGCCTGAGTCAGAACCCAGCAGAGAGCTCATGCTCGCCTGTGGAGGGGGACATGGAGCTGACCCTCTCCAGCCTCTCTGTGGAGAGGAAGGGGAGCCACTTGGCCAGGTGCACAGCCACCAGCCGGTGGAACAACTGCCGCAGATATTTGCGGAACCTCTCACCGACAAAGACGTAGATCACAGGGTTGACACAGCAGTGAGTGTAGGCGATCACCTCTGTCACTTGAATGGCCAGGTCCAGCTGTCTGCTCTGCTCACACTTATAGGTGAACAGGGAATCTTGGAAAGCGGAAACAAACACACTCAGATTGTAGGGCGTCCAAAAGAGAAAGAAGATGATCATGATGACAAAAATCAGACGCACGGCTTTGGCCTTCTTCTCATTTGGTCTTCTGAGCAGAATCTTTATAATCCCTGTGTAGCAGACAATCATGACCAACAGAGGCAATATCAGCCCCAAGATGTTCAGTTTCAGAGCCTGAAACTGCTTCCACTTTGTGAAGCTTTCAGGAGGAAAATGAAGACTGCAGGTGTAGTGGGTGAACTCCCACTGGGTCTTGGAAAAGTACAAGCCGGGGACAGAAGCCAAGATGGCCAGGACCCAGATGACAATGCTGGTGACGATACCAAAGGTGACAGTCCGAGCCCGCAGAGCAAACACGGCATGGACGATGGCCAGGTACCTGTCGATGGTCAGCAGGACGATGAAGAAGATCTCGCTGTACAAGCCCATGAAATAGAACCCAGAGAGCAACTTACACATGGCGTCACCAAAAACCCAGTCGTCCTTCACCTTGTAGTCGATCCAGAAGGGCAGCGTGAAGAGGAAGATAAGGTCAGAAATGGCCAGGTTGAGGAGGTAGATGCTGGTCATGCTTCTGAGCCTCTTGTATTGCATGAGGACCAGGACCACTAGGATGTTGCCGACCAGGCCGATGACAAACACCACCGAGTACAAGGGGGGCAGCAGCTGGGCCCCAAAAGCCCTCTCCTGAACCTTCTGGCATGGGGTCGTGTCCCCATAGTCGTATTCTGTGGTCATGTCATGGTCCTTTGCGCTGGTTGAAGTTTCCATCCCGGCTTCTGCCACAGGTCAAGGGAAATGTTTCTGTATGTATTTGCTGTTAAAGGCACTGGGCTCTGGACAACAAAAACAAGGCAGTGAGTATGCGTCCTTAGCCCCGGACAGCTGTTTACTAGTGCCCACTGTGTACCACGCCCTGTGCAGCAAGGGAGACCCAGGTCCTCTGCCCTCATGCAACCTGCAGTCTACCACACTGACAAACAGGGCGTGCACACGTCACTGACTCAAGTGCTCTGGCCCTGAGTGCCCTGAAGGAGACGTCCAGAGGATGGAGAGCGCAGACACGGGAGGACAAGGGGGGCCTCACGCATGTTCAAGACCAAGGCTTCCTGAGAGCTTCCATGGACTCGACATTGGGCTCAGTGTTAAACAGCCTTGAGGGGTCCCATGGTCATTCCCCACTTTAGAGGGGAAGGCACACAAGCTGGGAGCAGTCAGGACACAAAGCTGGTGAGAGCAAGAGCTGGAGCTCAAACCCTGGTGCGTGCCACTCTCAGGCCCATTCCTGAAGCCCCCTGGCTCTCCTCCCCAGTCACAGGGCAGTGACTGCACTGTGGCGTCCCCAGAGGAGGCTGGGAAGGAAATCAGTTCTGGCCGAAATTCCAAAACTTACCAACAGATCTTTCTGGCTTTGGAGGCTAAAAAGATTCTCAGCCAGGGGTGATACAGTGCCGTGGGGCACAGGTAAATGTGACTGTTTTTTCGGTTGTCACAAACACTGGGGGACACTACTGTCATTTGGTAGCCAGGGCCGAGGATGTACTGCGATGTAAAAATTACCCTACAGCAAACACCGACAGTGCTACCATAGTGAGATCCTAGGAGGCCAACCCATCCGCCAGCCTGACCCACGTCACACGGTCCTTTGTAGTCACCCAGGTTCTCTGAAGACCTCCTGAGATAGCCGTGAGTAGGAGTCAGTAACAGTCTGGGAGGAGTGGGGTGATTTGGTAAGGAGAGGGGGCCCTGGGGAGAGAAAGGCTCAGAACAGCCTCAAGGCAGGAAGTGTCACACAGTGACCAGACATAGGGCGGAATTCTCCTAAAAAAACTATCTTTAGATATTTTCTAACCGGGGTTGCCTCAAAACAAAACAAAAACCACTAGATAGCCTGCCTTTGTAGAAAATCCCCAGCCCCTGCTTTTCAGCTCTCCCTCCCAACCTTTCCAACCACTTATTGAAGACTCCTCCCCAAAGGGAGCACAGGGTTTTGTGTAACCTACCAGCTCTGTGACCTCATATAAGTTAACCTACCTCCCTGAGCCTCAGTTCCTCATCTGTAACGTGGGAAAGTACCCTTACCTTGCAGGGCTAATGTAAGGCAATGTCTGAGCCTTCCTCTGGAAATTATCAGGTTCTCAGTAAATACTGGGGGACCTCCTTCCCTGTAGGTGCCCTGCTCTGAGGCCTGGGGCCACCAGGATGCACCCCACTCCCTATAAGTCTCCCTGTAGTTAATCTGGAAAATGAATTCTGCTTGAGAGTGATGGATATTGACAGTCCTTTCCATCTGCACTGCACTGCACTGTGAAATTTCCAAGACGCTGCCATCAATCTAACTGATTTGACCTAAACATGGACCAGTAAAGTGAGTGGTACCTGCAGCATAATTTCCATCTAAAATTCTTCAGACTCCAGTGCTCCTCCTTCCACAGAGCTTAATGAATGTTTCCTGCTCACAAAATTCACATTTCTGCAGTGGCATTCGGAGATTAAAGCTCAGGGGGGTGAGGTGCTGCTGGGCCCCCAGGCTGGGGGGCGGTCCTTTCCCATCCAATCCATCGTTAGGGCGCTCTCCTCCATCTCTGAACTTGCATACAGCCAGTCAAGCCTCTTTCTGGAGAAGCCCAGGCTGCCACTCACTAAACAAGCTGTGCTGGCAGTTTCTGGTTTCTGTTGCCACTGCCAGTGCACACAGCTCCATGTGGCAGTCAGCACTTCTGGGTGGGTTCTCAGGCTTACTGTGTTAGCAGCGGGCAGCACAGACAGCAAGGGGTGCAAGGCTGAGCCCGTGAGCCCAGTTCTTGGGGAATTTTGGCAAAGGTGGAGGCAAACCGCGTCAGCACTGTCAGGGGCCATCTGAACAGAGTCACCCTCACACCCACTCCCACCTTCAAGCCAGATCACTACTTTCCCACTTGTTGGGCACCAGAATCAGCTCCTGGGCATGTTGTCCCTAGAGGGAGATGGACTGGAGTGAGGCCCTGGAGGCGAGACCCAAGGAGCATGTTGCCATGTCATGCGCCAGTCCGTCTGCAGCCTGCTACCAACGTCTGCCCCAGGCCGTTGCCCCAGTGGTCCAGCGCCAGCACCCTTTATCCTGGGAGCTGGTGAAGCCTCTGGACAGACAAAGGGCCGTCTGTGGTGGTGGAAGATGCCCAGGCCTGGTGGGGTGCAGGAGCTGGCTTCTACTGGTTCAGAAGAGCCAGCCGTGTGCAGCTGTTCTGCATCCAGCATGCTGGTGACTCAAAGTCAACCAGAATGGGAATATTTACACATGGGAATCGGCCAGCACTAGGAATCAGGGCACTTTTCTCAGGAGAATTAGCTGATAAACACTTACCAGTGCATCCATGCCCTTCAGTCTGAATAGCCTAGAGCTGTCCTGGAGCCAGAGTGGGGACTTAAGGGTCAGTGAGGGGCACAGAGCCTGGTGGTCGGCTGTACAGACTTCTGGGGATTTCTAATCCTGAAAGTCTAGGACCCTCCAGACCTACTGGAAGAAAGGCTAAGTAGATATCTCCAAGTAGCCCCCCCATGTCGCTTCTCTTCAGAACAAAATTCTGACCTTCCTCTTCTTTAGAACAGAATGGATGCCCCTTGCCCTCCCCTGCCGCCCCACCCCCCCCCCCCAGAAGGAGGTCACCTGGCCGGCTGCCTACCTTCTGGGGGGTGAGATCTTACTTCCTTCAAAGACAGCCCACAGTCCTGATTTTGGGGCTCCTTGAGTCTAGCCTTCTTAAGAAACTGTCTCAGTATCAAATCATCTTTGCATGTGCAAAGCTTTTACTAACTAGTATTATCCTTTCGCTGCAATCTCCTCTTATACCATGTTTGGTCTTTGAGTACATGGGGAAATTTGACAATTGTCAGTGTCTTGAATAGCTTTCCACAGAAAGTATGTTAACAGTGGGCTGACTTTTTAATCAGTCATCAACAAGCAATCACACCAGAAAGTATCCTGTTTTTAGAAAGAACAAGAATCAGCTCAAAATAAAAAGAACACCCTATTTTACATCTGAGCACTCATATAAATCCATCCATCCTCAGTATTGCTATACAAAGCACTGCCTTTCAGATGCATTGCTGGGTTACTTAGGCATTTGACTAGCCCTCAAAGACCTCCCCATCTCTGTGGAGACGGACTGATAAACAAGTCATGTCCTGCAACAGGAGAACTATCGTCCAATCTGGCCACATGCAAACAACGGCGCTTTCAAAAGTAACTGACAAGCCCGAAGAGACAAGTTCCACTTACTCTGGCTTCAGGGCACTGTGTCCACGAAGTGTTTGTTTCTGAAGCTTTTAGATGCTTTATGAATTCAAGGCCAAGGTCCTGAGTGAGTCGGAAGTTCTCAGTTTCCTGTGTGATGATGGAGATAGAACTCTGGGTCTCAGGCTTTCAGAACAACAAGAAGGGGACAAAGATCTTCTTTCTTGTACTGTGGAGTGTCCAGTTCCTGAATGCCAAGTTCACTCTAAGGTTTTTTCCTGCTCACTCAGCTGCACTTCTCCTCAGGCGGCTCTGCTTTAAGGGGATTGGGTGGTGGGGCTGGGTGGAGTTGAGCAGGGTGAGGTGGGTGCCAATGAATGTTTCTGAAGCTTCTGAAGCAATCGAGTTCTTGCCCTCAGTAAGTAGTCTTCCTCTTCTTTTTTTTTTTAAAGATTGCAAATGGAAGGATTTAAACAGAAAATCTGGGTTCTGGGTCTTCAAAACAATCTGGCTCTACCAGCCCTAGAAGGGCAGGAGGTCCCTTCTCTTTGGCACCCCCTATGCACCTGTGCCAGCAACTGCTCACCGCCCCTCTCTGCTCCCCAGTCTGCCTCACAAGCTCAGGGAGCGGCTCTATGATGAAGAGCCTCCCGCCTGGAGAGAGTACAGGTCTGTTGGATGTCTGTCGGCTGTCTGGCCCCTCCTCTTTGATCTCACAGATTTCCTTTTTGCGTTTCATCCATGACAATTGATTCTGACCCAGTCCCGTCTGTGCTTCTCCTTCCTGTCGCAGTATCCTAGAAAGCTTATGCTCTGTGTAGCCAAGAAGGGTGAGGCCAGGCTCCTCAGCTGCAGGGATCCTGTCTGTCAGTGAGGTGCACCTTCAAAAGCTGCACCAGCAGGTTAATTTCCAGGAGAGGGGATGCAGCTTCCTGACCTTGGAGTGCTCTCTTTGCCTAATCCTGGGACACACTCTCTCTCTCCACGGCCAAGGAGGTTGCTTCTGCTCCCAGGTCACATTCAGACACCAAAGCCCAATGGGTGAGTGTCCCACAGATGGACAGAAGGGCCTTTGGGGTGCACAAGTAGCTCCTAGGCAGTAGCCCTCTGCCACCTCCCCATCACCCCATCTCTTCCCCCACCCTCCCACTCCATTCCTTTGTTTAATTTCCTTCCCCAGGCTCTCTTTCCACCACCCTTTCTCACGCCATAGGCTCTCATGGCCCTCCAGCCAGAATTCTACAACCCCCAACCTGACAAACCACAGGGAAAGGTCCGGTAGTCCCTCTGCCGTGCTCAGCTGCCCCCTTGTGCTGGGTCAGGTTGCAAAGTCAAAGAGGGTGCTGCTGTCCATGCGGATCTCTCTCATCCTGCGCGGATCACCCAAGAGACACTTCCTCCATGAAGCCTTCCTACTCTCTATAGCAGGAAGTCATTCGTGACAGGCAGGTGCTGGAGCTCAGAGAGTTTTAAGGTTTTGGAGGGGGCGGTGGTGGTGGTAGAGTTTCCCTTATCACACTTTGCTGTACAGGTTGGACATCTGGACAATAAGCAGCAAGGCACCACTCAAAATAGCTCAACAATGAAAAAGAAGAGAAACCCTAATTTCCTGGGCTTCCCTGGTGGCTCGGTGGATAGGAATCTGCCTGCCAATGCAGGGGACATGAGTCCAATCCATGGTCCAGGAGGATCCCACACGCCACGCAGTAACTAAGCCTGTGTGCTACGACTATTGATCCTGTCCTCTAGACCTTGGGGACCCCAGCTACTGAGCCCACATGCCCCGGAGCCTGTGCTCTGGAACGAGCAAGGTCGTCGCAATGAGACAGGCACTGCAACAGAGTAGCCCCCACTGGCCACAAGGGAAAGCCCGAGCAGCAGTGAAGACCCAGCACAGCCAATAAATACATAAATAGAAACTATAATTTTCTAAAAAGACACCTTGGATGTTAGCTCAGGTTGGGTACTACTCTCTAATGCTCTCTTGTAATAATCCTTGATTTCACTTTTCACATGCATCTCTTTTTTCACAGCCTAATAAACAATCTCAAACCTTTGGGGCTTAAAACCACAAGGAGATTGTTCTATGATTCTGTGAGCTAGGCGGGTGTTCCCACACAGCCTCACTCCCACGTCTGATGGTGGGCGCTGCTTGCTGACGGGAGTGCCTCAGTTTTCCACGTGGCTCTCGTCTTCCTGTCGGCCAGGCTGGTTTTATGCTTGACGTCTCAGGCATGAGAAGAACCTATAAAGCATCTGAAGGAAAAGTCTCTGAGGCCACAGAGGATCACCTCTGCTGCAGTCTACCACTCACCACAGAGCCAAGCCACAGACAAGGCAGTCAGGAAACAGAATCTGCCTTCTCAGGGGAAGAAATAAAGCCACACTGTAAAAGCCAGGGTGTACTGAGATGGAAGGGCTCTGAAGCCATATTCATCTTCTACCAAAAGCACAGGCTTCCTCTAGCTCCCTTACCCGGGATTCCCTGAATTCCTGTCCTCTGATGGTCCTGTCTTCCCCCATCCTTAGCCACTCACTCCATTGACCCTCCCTAATCCCGGGATTTTACCGTCATCAACATCTGTGTCCTTTTTGTCTCGGGTCCCGACATCCCAGCCCCTCACCTCTCACTCACCTTTCCTTCTCACTGCCTCTAGCATCTCAGCTCCAGTGGTTCTTTGACCCCAGTGCAACCAGTGACGTTTCAATTTCTCCTGACCCTCAGCCTCCTCGTGCCCTTGCTTCCATCACCTTAAAGTCCAGGGGCCATCGTTAGTCCCTCCTGTACATACATCCTCAACGCCTTCACTCTCTTCTGACCTGGTTGTGTCCCCCTGGCACAAACCCAGTCCTGATCAGATCCGAATCCCCACCGGCACCATGAAGTTGAACGTGGCTGGAGGAAACCACACATGGAACTGACTGGGACCCCCCCTAAATTACTGATGGCCACATGCAAAGGGCCCCTCATGCTCATCAACGGCTTTCCCCCTCTTAGACATTATGTCACACTTTCTGCCTTTTCCCTGAACCTCCAGCACCACCTCCATCATCCTCAGTCTTAGCTGATGACCTTGTTCCCCACATCAGCGAGAAGACAGAAGGCTCAGAAGAGACTGTTTACACACCCCACCTCCCTCCTTCCCATCCACCCTTCCCTGGCCCTTCTATCTGCCTCCCTCCTGCCACGCGGATGGATTCTCCATGCTCCAAGCCCATCTCGTTCACGCTGCCTGGGATCACATCCTCTCTCATCAGCACGAGGACATCATTCTAGTCATCTTCTCCGGTATCACCAGTTTTTTTTCTGTCTGCCAGATATTCCCATCAGTATACACACACTGCTCTTATTTGATCTGAAACAAATAAGAAACAAACAAGTTAGCAAGCAAAGTCTCCCTTGATTCCACTTTCAATTCTATTTACTGATTCATTTCTTTTTAAAAATATTTTATTTATTTGGCTGTGCTGATTCACAGTTGTGGCACATGGGATCTTCATTGCGGGATCTGTAAGTTGTGACATACGTAATCTAGTTCACTCGCCAGGGATCAAACCTGGGCCTTCTGCGTTGGGAGCAAATAGTCTCAGCCACTGGACCACCAGGGAAGTTCATCTAATCACTGATTCATTTCTGCACAGCTCTTTGCAGTACTCAAAAGAGCCGTCTTTATTTGCATCCAATTCCACTTCACCCGATTCTAGGACCTGCTCTCCCCTAGCCCCCAGTGCTTTGGTCAGGGTCATCAGTGACCTTCATGTGGCTAAATCCAACGGTCAGATCTCAGGCTGCGCCGGGCCTGACGGCTCAGCACATTTGACACCGCTGTTGCTCCCTCTTCTTGATGCTCCTCCTCTGTGTGTGCAGGATCCCAGCCTATTGGCTTTGCCCTCGTCTCACAGGCAGCCCCTTGTCAGTTCCCACGGCTGGTTTCTGCTCAGTTCTCCCGCTTCTTTCCTGGCAGGCACCAGGCCATGGTCCTTGAACCCCTGTCCTCCCAATCTACAGTCACACCTTTGATTGCTCTATTCTCTCTCATGGCTGAAAATGTCATATCCACTCTGAAGAGGCCCAAACTTACATCTGCAGCCTGCCCAGCTCCCTCAAATCTGGGCTCACGCCCAACACTCTGCTCCATGTCTCCACCTGACTTTCTGAGAAGCTTTTCAAGTAGAATTCCTGATCTTCTCTCCAAATGTTATTGACACTGTCATCCACACCTAGAGGTAAATGGCAGCTCCGTTCTTCCCACGGAAGCTACCAAAACCTTGGAGTAACACTTGAATCGACTCTTTGGAACCTGGCCTGTGATTTTTTGGCAGAATCTATTGACTCCATTTTCAACATACAAAGACTTCAGTCCCTTCTTGCTTCACCCACTGGCCCCAGTTTGGTCCAAACCAACTAAGACCACAGTCTCTTTCCAATACAGCAGCTGGAGGGATTCCTCAAGAGTTACTTCAGTTACTTCAGTCCTTACATTGGCCTGCAAGGCTGTTCACCACATGCCCTCCTCCCCTCTCTGACTTCATCTATTAGCATCTCCTTCGCTCACTCCGTCCCAGCCAAACTGGCTCCCAGGATGCCCCTGAACCTGCCAGGTGCCTTTCCACCCCAGGGCCTTTGCACATGCTGTTTCCTCTGCCAAGATGCCTCACCCGCCCCCGCCCGCCACATGCCCGGAAAGCCTGCTCCCTGACCTCCTTCATTCCTACACGCGTGCAATGCTTTCTCAGGAGGTGTTCTCTAACCATCTTATTAAAATTGAATCTCCTCTTCTCCCACCTCAGAAATCAATGACCCCCTTCCCAGATTTACTTATTACCACCTGGGTTACTTTGGCTACCTCATGCGAAGAGTTGACTCATTGGAAAAGACTTTCATGCTGGGAGGGATTGGGGGCAGGAGGAGAAGGGGACGACAGAGGATGAGATGGCTGGATGGCATCACCGACTCGATGGATGTGAATCTGAGTGAACTCCGGGAGTTGGTGATGGACAGGGAGTCCTGGCATGCTGCGATTCATGGGGTTGCAAAGAGTCGGACACGAGTGAGCGACTGAACTGAACTGAACCTGGGTTACATATATTTAATATGTAGTTATTGTCCAGTTTCTCTCAATGTAATGACAGCTTCCTGAGGAATGTTCCCTCTTTTGTTCACTGCTATAGCCCCACACAGCAGGTGCTCAAGAAGCATTTTTTGGCCATGGTCTTCAGCATGTGGGATCTTAGTTCCCTCACCAGGGATGGAACCTGTGCCTCCTGCATGGGGAGGGCAGACTCTCAAACACTGGACTGCCAGGAGTCCCACAGTAAGCATTTCTGAATGGCTAAATTGCAAGAAATTTACAGTCAGGATACTCAGAGAGCACACTAGCAACAGCTCTGCAGTTTATCCAGGACCCAGCGCACTTCCATCTTTCTAACACACACGGATCAGCACTGCTCACGGCCACGAGATGGCTGAGCTCATCCAGGCATGATGACATCTAACAAAAAGTGCTCTCTCTTCCTGCTGTCGGTTCTTAGAAACGAGGAAGCTCGCAGCCATTTTGTAAGAAAACATCCACTTGGGAGCTGGATTCTCTGCAGCGAAACCAGGAGACAGTCCCTCCACCTGGCCTCCTCGGGTAGGGCTAGGCAGCAGTGACTGAGGGGAGGAATCAGCCGCTCTGCAGTTCTTCTGCCTCAGGGAGCTGCTCAGCAGGAAGCAGACACTGGGGGGCAGGATTTGAGAGGCTATGAACAAAGGGGGACCACTGTATCTCCTCCCAGCCTCTTTCCTCCCCTCCACAACCTACTTCAGTACAGGGGCCTCTGGGGGTGGTTCCTGTCCATAGAGCCCAGAGCATGGCCACTGAGCCCACGAAACTGGATGCCAAGGGCTGCTAACCACATGGTGACAGTTCCCTGAAACAGTACCTACAAGCACTGGGTGCTGGCTCACTGCTAGGCGGGAACTCAGGAAGGAATGAAGACGGTGAGTGTGATCCTTTCTTCGTACCTCAGATCTCAGCTGCAGACCGTCACATGTACACACCTGCACCCACTGACTCTATCTGCTCTGAGAGCTCTAATTCATGGTTGCTGCATGATGGGATTCATTCCCTTCCATCTCATTTCTCACACGTCTACCAAATGCCTTCTTTCCTTGCCTGTTGTGTGTGCTAAGTTGCTTCAGTTGTGTCCAACTCTTTGCGACACTATGATCTGTAGCCTACCAGCCTCCGCTGTCCATGGGGATTCTCCAGGTAAGAATACTGGAGTGGGTTGCCATTGCACCACAGGATGGAACCCACATTTCTTGTCTCCTGCAGGCAGGTGGGTTCTTTACCACTAGCGCCATCTGGGATGCCCCCTCGCCTGTTAAGGGATCTCAAATATGAGTTAGGCAATGCCTGGATCTAGTGTTAACTCAAGGTCAGATCTGTGGGCTGGCTACAGCAGACACTGCCTGGGAGCTTGGTGGTAATGAAGATTATCAGACGCCATCCTCTGACCTGCAGAATCTCAGGATGTGGGGGTGTTGAATCCAGAAGCTGTGGCTGAACAAGTCTTCCACATGCTTCTTACTGGCCCTGGAGTCTGAGAATCATGGCTGGACCCTTGCCCTTTAAAGTGTGATGGTAAAACCTCAGTGCTTATCAGAAATACAGACTCTCAAGCGTCGCCCCAGGCCTACAGAGGAGAATCTGTATTTGTTGCTAGCCTCCCCAAGGATTGCTTCGCACATCCCAGTGTGAGACACTCTTGTCCAGAAAGGCACAGTCTAGTGGTGGAGACATCTCCTTGGGTTCAAGAGATGCACCAGAGGAAGGTAGGAGGGGTCCAAAGTGCTCTGCAGAGACAGCTACACTTAATCTGAGACTATAGACAGGGAGTTGGAGTCTATCAGAGAAGTAGGCAGAGGACCAGGGGTTGTGTTGCCAAAATGGCCTCTATTCACTGGTGCTGAAGGGAAACACAGAGATAGAGTTTTGGGTGAAGCAGAAAAGAGATTTTATTGCTTTGCCAGGCAAAGCAGGTCACAACATGCTAATGCCCTCAAGACTGTGGGAAGCTTCTGGAGGGGGTAGTGAGAATTTGTACAGTGTTCAAGGAGCAGGGAGTAAGCAGCTCGTGGATGACTAGTGGCTGGCCACAAGGTGAAGTTTCAAGCATCCTCAACCTTCTGGTTTCAGCCAGTCTAAGGTCCACGCTCTTGCCAGGGAACTGTGAGTTTGGTGATCTGCTATGTTGTAGAATGATAGTCTAAACTGTTACCAGTTCCCCAGTTCAACAGTCATTTTTCATTTCTACATCTTCACATTGAAGATCATTAACTCTCTGTTGATCATTAATGCTGATCATTAACTCTTTCAGTTCAGTTCAATCACTGAGTCATGTCCGACTCTTTGCGACCCCATGGACCACAGCATGCCAGGCTTCCCTGTTCATCACCAACTCCCGGAGTCTACTCAGACTCATCTCCATTGAGTTGGTGATGCCATCCAACTATTTTATCCTCTGTCATCCCCTTCTCCTCCCACCTTCAAACTTTCCCATTATCAAGGTCTTTTCAAATGAGTCAGCTCCTCGCATTGAGTAGCCAAAGTACTAGACTTTCAGCTTCAACATCAGTCCTTCCAATGAACACCCAGGACTGATCTGCTTAAGGATGGACTGGTTGGATCTCCTTGCAGTCTAAGGGACTCTCAAGAGTCTTCTCCAACACCACAGTTCAAAAGCATCAATTCTTTGGCGCTCAGCTTTCTTCACAGTCCAACTCTCACATCCACACATGACCACTGGAAAAACCATAGCCTTGACTAGATGGACCTTTGTTGGCAAAGTAATGTCTCTGCTTTTCAATATGCTATCTAGGTTGGTCATAACTTTTCTTCCAAGGAGTAAGCGTCTTTTAATTTCATGGCTGCAATCACCATCTGCAGTGATTTTGGAGCCCCCCAAAATAAAGCCTGACACTGTTTCCACTGTTTCCCCATCTATTTCCCATGAAGTGGTGGGACCAGATGCCATGATCTTCATTTTCTGAATGCTGAGCTTTAAGCCAACTTTTTCACTCTCCACTTTAAGTACAATAACTTTCCATGATGACAGGAAGACAAACATTCAGTAAACAGAGCAACTGAACCGGTTGGCTAATTCTTACAGTCCTGGTCCAGACTTACATGTCAACTGTCTTCCACTGCTGTTGTCGCCTCTTCATCTGGTGTGGGTATCCTTTGGGGTTAACAGTCTTTTCTACAGACAACCCTATGTGGATGCCCTTATTAAATGGGAAATATGGAATTAAGAGGCAATTCCCTTCAGTTTCGTTGCACATATGCTAGTTAAGAGTACCTATAAGGTCCTTTTATTTAGCTTGGAGATAGTTTGTTAATTGATATCTTTTCCAGTGTACATAATCTCCTAGCTGCAGGTCAGAAGACATTTGATCTTTATCCAAGATCAGACTTAGAAACAAGCTTAGAATATTCTTTTACTAATTCAATTAAACTTTATAATAATGTAACACAGCAACAAGGAGCCATCCGGGACAGAGATAAGAAATACAAAGTCTCAGTACATACAAAACTTCATGATCACAAGAGTTTAATACTGAAATGTAAATTTCTTCTCTAGATTATCTTTATTTCTATGAAATATAGCAAAATTAAGACTGATTCACTTAAAATAGGTTTGTTTTCAATAAACATGACCAAATTATTCACTTGAGTGTAACTGCCCATATAAACTCTTTCAAATTGACTGCACTGGAACTTAATAGGAATCTCAGACTGAACTTTTAAAATGCCTCTAAAGGCCAGAATAGCCATGCCAGTGGCCTGCCTTCAAATTCTTCCTGTGATATTTATGGATTGGGTAAATTTGTCTCTTTTGCAGGTTTATGAATATTTAAATTGCTGCACATGCCAAGAGATAGTCTTTCCCATTCCCCTGATAAAGTTGCTTAGAACCAAAGGGTCTCTGATTTCTAGAGGAACCAGACAGAGAGAAAAGAAAAATACTATAAGTTTATCCACAGATATAAATAGCAAACTGTTGTAAATCATAAGTAGCTTGAGTAAGAAGGATTTTCTGTATATTAAAAGCAAAGATGAAAAGGCCAGTAGTGGACTTGCTGGTGGTCCAGTGGTTAAGAATCTGAAGACAATGCAAGGAACCTGGGTTCTGTCCCTAGTTCAATTACATGTTAGATGTGTAACCTAAAATACAATACAAATGAGCCTATCTATGAAACAGAAACAGAATCACAGACAGAGAACAGACTGGTGGTTGCCAAGGGGGTTTGAAAGAGGGATGCCGTGGAAGGCTGGGTTGGCAGACATAAGCTTTTATATAGAGAGCGCATGCACAAGGTACTACTCTGCAGCACAGGGCTTCCCTGATAGCTCAGTTGGTAAAGAACTGCCTGCAGTGCAGGAGACCCCAGTTCGATTCCTGGGTTGGGAAGATCCCCTGGAGAAGGGAAAAGCTACCCACTCCAGTATTCTGGCCTGGAGAATTCCATGGACTGTATAGTCCACAAAGAGTCGGACACAACTGGGTGACTTTCAACTTTCACTCTATACCACTGAGAACTATACTCAATATTCTGTGACAAACCATAATGGAAAAGAGTATTTAAAAAAAAGAATGTGTATATAATGGAATCACTTTGCTGCATAGTAGAAATTAACATAACATTGTAAGTCAAGTATACTTCAATAAAAAGTATGAAAACTGAAAAAAAAAATTTTTTTAAACTTGTACCCAGATTTTTAGAGCAGTGTTATTTACAACTGCCAAACATGGGAGAAACTGAGATGCTCTTCAGTGGGTGAATGAATAAACAGACTGTGATACATCCAGACAATGAAATATTTATTCAGCACTGAAAATAAATGAGCTATCCAGGCCATGAAAAGAAGCTTAAATACATATTACCAAGCCAAAGAAGCCAATCTGACAAGGGTACATATCGCATGATTCCAAAGCATGACCTTCTGAGAAAGGCGAAACTACGGAGGCAGTGAAGACATCAGCGGTTGCCAGGGATTAGGGAGATAAAAGGCAAAGGCAGAGCACCTTTTTAAGGGCGATTTTTAGGGTTATGAAAATGATACCATTGTGATGGACACGTTATTACTCGTTTATCTAAATTCATTAGACTGTACAACACTGAAAGTATACCCTACTATAAACTAGGGACTTTGGGTGAGGATGAATCACTGTAGTAGGTTCATCAGCTGTGACACTGTTTGGGGGAGGGGGCGGGTGTTTCGGGGCAATGGGTGAACGGGAAGGGTACTCTCTGTCCTTTCTCCTGGGTTTTGCTGTGAACTTGCAACTGCTCTAAAAAATAAAGTCCGTTAAAAAAATCTTATGAGGCCACAGGTAGCTTAAATAAAGCTGAAGTAACTTTGCCAGAGGCCCCACAGCTGCAGAGTGAGGGAGCTGAAGGCAGAGCAGACACGGACCCCCTGTCTCGCTCCAAGGCCTCACCAAACCAATACATCCTGCAGTTTCTATGCATCTGATCAGAAGCCGCCTTTCTGCGTTACTTTTCTCTTTATTCCTTCTGCCCGTGAATCACCTGCGCAGACTGCAAGCCATCTGGAGTGGGACCTGACAGCCTGCGTTTCTAGGGGCTCCCTGCTAACAGGGACGGAGCAGGTCCGGAGGGGACACTCTGAGTCACCAGGGCTTGTGCTCCACCGCACCGACCTGCTGGTTGAGTCCTGCACACACCCTGAGTTTCACCATCACTGTGTCTTACTGATGCTACCTGCATCCAGAATGTCCTACTGCCGCATCTTTGCTTGTTGAAACTCAGAATCTCCCTTAGACATACACATTAAAATCTGCTCTTGTGATAAATCAGCACCTGACCCTCCCCCACCCCCACGGAGAGGCAGAAGTGATTTCTCCCTCTGACGTGCTTCCCTTGCCTTCGGCACCATTTCTTGCAGCGCTTACTTCTCCTTATTAACTGGCGCCTCCCTGCTCACTGACTGTGCATCTGTTCACTTCTGCTATTTTGAAAGCACTTTGAGGAGAGGAACTCTATCTCTTTCATCTTTACAGGTTTCTTAACAGCAAGCAGGGCTTTGTATACAGAAAGGAACATGACCGTGCCTTGCCCATTTCTTAGTTTCCTGACACTGGCCCTCTTTTCTGTAAAATGGGATGTTTGGACTGCAGTGAGGTTTAAATTAAATGTCATATGTTAAATGCCCACAGTAAGCCCCTGCCTGATAAATACTTATTGAACTGGATTTTCCTCTTTTATTATCGGAATAAGGAACAAAGGTGGGCATGAAAGTGAGTTAATGACAGACCCGGCCCTAGTACCAGGTAACACAACCTTTATTCAATCATTCTTCCACTCTATCAAGCTCTGGTGTACTTTATTTCAGTTATGTGAGTACCTCCCAGTCATTTATGTGACTAAAATTTATCAGTATTTACAGAAGAAACCTAGAATACTGTTTCCTGGTTCACATTTCTTGCACAAATCATTGGCTAAAATTCAGATAAGGCTTACAAATTAAAGGCATTGATGTATCCTTACATCTTGGTAAATGGTAAAGTAACATAATATATTGAATACCCATCTATAATGTAATGGTATGTCTACATAACTCAAAATAACCAAATTTAAAAATAGGAAATATTTCCAGATTAAACATGATCATGTAAGAGAAGATAATTATGACCAACCAGAGCGATTCCCACTCACTGGAACACCTTTGCAAACTCTTGATTTCTCATTTGCTTCATCTATAAAACGCAGATACTATTAATATCAATCCCCTTACCTGCATCGCATAGTTCATGAAATGAGCAAAAATTGCCAATTTATATAAGTGCTATAAAACATAGCAAACTGTCCATGTGCAAAGAATCATTAGCAATAGCTTTGGGCATAATCCAGAGCTGGGGGTAAAGGCAATTTATGTGAATATACGGAAGGTAGAAGTCTTGGGGAGGACCAATGATTAAGTATTTTGCCTACTATTATTACTTCTTAGATTTATGGTCTTTGTTCCAACTGCTCCAGGTATGAGACGTGAGACACATGTGAGGAGGTCAGAGAGCAGACTGCTTCTGGAGCCACCTTCCCTGTTTTAGAATAAGAGAAGATGGTTTATCTGATGTAGGCACGTTGACTGGCAGTGCAGGCTTGCAAATTCCTTCAGTATTATGTCTTCTGGACTGCATAGGGTGCTCAGTTATTAAACTTTTTCTTTTTTCTATGGAAGTAGCTGAAGATGACATGCAAACTGAGTGTGTGGACTCAGGAAAATTCCCTGTAAACCGCACTGTTCACCCAAAAGTAGCACAAAGAACGGCACATGTCTCTGTCTGTATAAAACAAGCAGAATCTGGACTTCATTAAGGGACCTTAGGAATAAAGTACTCTCTAATAAATGTTTTTATAATCACAGTGGAAAGGAAGAACTAGGACACCAAAGGAAATGGGACCCCGCCATACTAATCTGTTGGTGGAAGCCTGGAGGAGTGGGAGAAGGAAGGAGTCCACAGCTGTGTCTGATACCAGAGAGGCCGTGCCTTCTCTAAAGATGGGGAATGTAGAGGCTCCGGGAGGTACCTTATTCTAGACTGCCAAGGAGAATGCGAAATCACCCAGGAGGATGGCTTTCTCTCTTAGCTTTTGGTGGATAATCCAGGAACAACCCAATGTGACTTTCAACTGAGACTCCAGACCTAACGATCTCTGTGCCCTGAAGGTCACAATGTCCACAGGACGTGGGCTAATGAGCTGCATTAGCAGCTGTGGGACAGGGCACTTGGGCTGTTTGACCTTTGCACCCAGATACTGCTAATACATGAAATACTTAATCATCTCTCCGGTTGCCTCATCGAATGTTTGCTGTCGTTGGCTTATGATCGCAGTGCCTTTATTTTGTAAGGGAGGACAGAGAATAAACTTAATTGACTCAGGGGTGATGAGGAGGAGAGAAAAGGAGGCTGGAGGGTGATGTGGTCTTTCTTCCCTGTCTGGCTCCCTGAATTGCATCTGAGCCCCGATGCTGGAGGACTAAGCTGCTTTCATTACGGACTGTGAGAGTCTTGCAGGTCTGAAGAATTGTAGGCTGTAGGCTCAGAATTGTCTGTGAGTTACCTGGCCCAGCCCTGGGACCCAGAGGGCTGGAATCCTCACAATAAAGGCCATTAGTGAAGGCTTCAATGATGCTAGCAAGAGGCTTCTCAGGCAGACTGAGTTGGGGCTGGCCAAGGCGGCAGCAGAAGTGCTGTGGTAACAGCATCTAACAGACTGACTTGTGGACACATGTGAGGACCCACTTGGGGACCCTCTGAAATAACTCTTGACTGGGCAGAGGGGAAACTTTCAACCTCAATTCAATGTACTTTGGGCATACTCGAAAAAGGATCCACTGATGGCTATGACTAGGACTTCCAAAACTATGTTGAATAATAGTGGCAAAAGTGGAAACTTTGTTTTTGTTCCTGATTTTAGAAAAGAGTGTTTTCAGTTTTTCACCACTGAGAATGATGTTTGCGGTGAGTTTGTCGTATATGACCTTTATTATGTTGAGGCAGGTTCCTTGTATGTCCATTTGCTAAAGAGTTTTTATCATAAATGGGTGTCAAATGTTGTCAAAAACTTTTTATGCATCTACAGAGGAGACTGGCTGGGTATACAGTCCATGAGGTTGCAAACAGTCAGACACAATAGAGCAACTAACACCTTCACTTTTTTCATTGACATTATCATATCATGTTTATTTTTCAATTTGTTAATATGGTGTATCACATTGACTGACTGCACAGATTGAAGAAGCCTTGCATCCCTGGGATAAACCCTATTTGATCCTGGTGTATGATTCCTTTAATGTGTCGTTGGATTCTGTTTGTTAGTATTTTGTTGAGGATTTTTGCATCTATGTTCATTAGTGATATTGGCCTGTAATTTTCTTTTCTTCTTATATCTTTGTCTGGTGTAGGTATCAGGGTGATGGTGGCTTTGTAGAATGAATTTGGGACTGTTCCTTCCTCTGACATTTTTTGGAAGAGTTTGAGAAGGATAGGAGTTAGCTCATCTCTAAACATTTGACAGAATTCACCTGTGAAGCCGTCTGGCCCTTGGTTTTTGTTTCTGTGGAAGATTTTGGATCACAGTTTCAATTTCAGTGCCTGTGACTGGTCTGTTTCATAATTTCTTATTTCTTCCTGGTTCAGTCTTGGAAGGTTGTACTTTCCTAAGAATTTGCTAATTTCTTCCAGGTTTTCCATTTTATTGTCATATAGTTGTTCATAATCTCTTATGATTCTTTGTATTTCTGCATTGCCTGTTGCAGTCTCTCCTTTTTGTTTTTAATTTTATTGATTTTTCTTCCTTTTATTCTTGATGACTCTGCCTAATGGTTTGTCAATTTTGTTTATCATCTCAAAGAACCAGCTTTGGCAGTCCTAGCCATGGCAATCTGGAGAAGGCGATGGCACCCCACTGCAGTACTCTTGCCTGGAAAATCCCATGGATGGAGGAGCCTGGTGGGCTGCAGTCCATGGGGTCGCTAGGAGTCGGACATGACTAAGTGACTTCACTTTCACTTTTCACTTTCATGCACTGGAGAAGGAAATGGCAACCCACTCCAGTGTTCTTGCCTGGAGAATCCCAGGGACAGGGGAGCCTGGTGGGCTGCCGTCTATGGGGTCACACAGAGTCGGACACGACTGAAGCGACTTAGCAGCAGCAGCAGCAGCAGCAACCATGACAATCAGAGAGGAAAAAGAAATAAAAGGAATCCAGATTTGAAAAGAAGAAATTAAACTCTCACTGTTTGCAGATGACATACTATACATAGAACACCCATAAAGATACCATCAGAAAATTATTAGAGCTAACAATGAATTTCGCAAACCAACAGCATACAAAATCAATACACAGAAATACTTTGCATTCCTATACAGTAACAACAAAAAATCAGAAAGAGAAATTAAGGAAACAATCCCATTCACCATTGCAATAAAAAGAATAAAATACCTGGGAATAAATCTACTTAAGGAGACAAAAGACCTGTATGCAGAAAATTATAAGACACTGATGAAAGAACTCAAAGACAATGCAAACAAAAGCAGCTAATATCATGCTCCTCAACTGGGAGAATCAACATTGTGAACATGACTATACTACTCCAAAAACTCTACAGATTCAATGCAATCCCTATCCAACTACCAGTGGCATTTTTCACAGAGCTAGAATAAAAAACTTTATAATTTGGATGGAAACACAAAAGTCCCTGAATAGCCAAAGCTATTAGTCAAAGCTAATCTTCAGAAAGAAAAAAGGAGCTGGAGGAATCAGCCTTCCTGACTTCAGACTGTACTACAAAACTACAGTAGTCAAGACAGTATGGCACTAGCATGAAAAACAAAAAATACAGATCAATGGAACAAGATAGAAAGCCCAGAGATAAAGCTGTGCACCTATGGGCACCTTATCTTTGACAAAGGAGGCAAGAATATACAGTGGAGAAAAGACAACCTCTTTAATAAGTATTTTGCCAGCAACACTGGATAGCTTCATGTAAGTAATGAAATTGGAACACCTCTTCATATCATACAGAAAAAGAAATAAAAGGAATCAAGATTTGAAAAGAAGAAGTAAAACTCTCACTGATTACAGATGAAATGGATCAAATACCTAAATTTAAGGCCAGAAACTATAAAACTATCAGAGGAAAATACAGACAGAATACTCATTGACATAAATTGCAGTAAGATCCTCTTTGACCTACCTCCTAGAGTAATGGAAATAAAAACAAAAATAAACAAATGGGACCTAATTAAACTCTTTTGCACAGCAAAGGAAACTATAAACAAGATGAAAAGACAACCCTCAAAATGAAAGAAAATAATTGCAATTGAAGCAAATAACAAAGGATTAATCTCCAAAATATAAAAATAGCATATGCAGGTCAAAGTCAGAAAAACAAACAATCCAATCAAAAAATGGGCAAAAGATCTAAACACACGTTTCTCCAAAGCCACACAGATGGCCAATAGACACATGAAAAGATGCTCAGCATCACTCATTATTAGAGAAATGCATATCAAAACTAGGGCTTCCCAGGTGGCACAGTGGTAAAGAATTAGCCTGTCAATACAGGAGACAGGAGACATAGGTTCCATCCCAGGGTCGGGAAGATCCCCTGAAGTAGGAAATGACAACCCATTCCGGTGTTCTTGCCTGGGAAATCCCATGGACAGAGGAACCTGGCGGGCTACAATCCATGGTGTCGCAAAGGAGTCAGACATGATGTAGCGACTAAACAACCACAACAACACATAATAATGCGTATACGTGGAATCTAGAGAAATGGTACCGATGAACCTATTTCCAGGGGAGGAATACAGACCAGAACTGTGGACAGAGTGGAGGAGAGAGGGTGGGACAAATTGAGAGAGTGGCATTGAAAGAGACGGGCCACCATGTGTAAAAGAGATAGCTAGGGGAAGCTGCTGTGTGATGCAGAGACCTCAACCCACTGCTCTGTGACCGTCTAAAAGGGTGAGATGGGGGTAGGTGGCAGGAAGGTTCAAAAGGGAGGGGATAGATGTATACTTATAGGTGATTCACATTGCTATACAGCAGAAATCAACACAACATTGTAGAGCAATTATTCTCCCATTAAAAGCAAATTTGAAAAGTAATGCTTTAGAGGGTAACTTCAAAAAATTAGATACACACAAATACATATAAAGTAGGTACACAAGCCCTACTGTATAGCAACAGGGAACTCTATTCAATATCCTGTCATAATCTATAATGGAAAAGAATATGAAAAAATATACATATGAAGAACTGAATCACTTTCTTGTGCACCTGAAACTAAGACAATGCTGTAAATCCACTCTGCTTCAATAAAAAATAAAATTAATTTAAAAAACAGTCCACATCAAAAAAAAAACTTTGAAAAATAAACTCTGGGGTGGAGCCCCTTTGACCACTCTGTGGTGTCTGCCAAGTCCCTTCGTGAATCCCAGTTTCCTCATCTATCACATAGGGTAACACCAGCATCCCCACCAACCTCGAGGGGTTGATATGGAGACTGCTGTCAAAAGGACAGGATGGACCATGAGCAGCTGGCAACTGTACTGTGCTTTGCCCATGTGCTGACCGATCATCAGACCAACACCCCTGGTGTTCTCCAACCCAGCCCTAGTCTTGAGGGATGTTCAGTTCAGTTCAGTCACTCAGTCGTGTCCGACTCTGCAGACCCATGAACTGCAGCACACCAGGCCTCCCTGTCCATCCCAACTCCCAGAGTTTACCCAAACTCATGTCCATTGAGTCGGTGATGCCATCCAACCATCTCATCCTCTCTTGTCCCCTTCTCCTCCTGCCTTCAATCTTTCCCAGCATCAGGGTCTTTCCAAATGAGTCAGTTCTTTGCATCAGGTGCCAAAGTATTGGAGTTTCAGCTTCAGTATCAGTCCTTCCAATGAATATTCAGGACTGATTTCATTTAGGACTGACTGGTTTGATCTCCTTACAGTCCAAGGGACTCTCAGGAGTCTTCTCCAACACCACAGTTCAAAGCATCAATTCTTTGGTATCCAGCTTTATTTATGGTCCAGTTCTCACATCCATACATGACTACTGCAAAAACCATAGCTTTGACTAGATGGACCTTTGTCAGCAAAGTAATGTCTCTGCTTTTTAATATGCTGTGTGGGTTGGTCATAGCTTTTCTTCCAAGGAGCAAGCATCTTTGAGGGATAATAACAGGTGTTATTTGAGAAAAGAAAAGTTATTTCTACTTTACAACTACATTGGCAGAATGCAAGGTTAATCATATTTAAACCTGTTTCTCACCGAGGATTTCTTAGAGACTGTAATGTCATGTGAACCTCCATGAGTGTTCTCCACACAGTGTCTGAGAGGCCCTGAGGGCTCCCACACCACATCCTCTGCTGGAATGCTGTATTAGATAACACGATGATCCCTGAGTGGAGGACAAAGGTGTCAGACTTGGTGTCACCTCTGATTATTAATGCTTGGATCACAGGAGACTGCAAGGACAAATGAATTCATTTAACCAGTGAAGCGTTAATGTGGGGTTACAACCTGGAGGACAGAATGTTCTTGATACCAGAAAAACCCCAGGAGAAATCCCCGATGTGCATGATGAATCTGACCAAGATCTCCCAGAGTCACCAGTGCCCTTCTGGAGTCCACACAGGCCCCTGAAAGTCACATTTCTAACAAGAATCCTCTGTGAGCATGATTCTCAGAGACCAACTGGCCCATAGGAAAGGTCAACACTGTAATAACAGACACTAGAAGAATGCATTTTTAATACCAGTTAACTGTAACTTAAATATCAATAATGGCGTACGTTTTGAGTGTATTCTACCACAATAAAAATGGGGAGGGGGATGAAAAAAATAATACACATTAAAAACCTTCGAAGAGGACTTCTGCCTTGGTCATTCAATTTTTCCCATTCGTTTGTCCACTGACACTTAGGTTGTTTCCATGCCTAGACTAATGCTGCAATAAACATGGGAGAACAGACATTTCACTGAGATGATGACTTGGTTTCGTTTGCATATACTACATACAAAGAAGTAGAATTGCTAGGTCATGTAGTAGGCCTATTTTCAACTTCTTAAGGAGCCTCCATACTGGTTTCCACAGTGACTGCACCCATTTACATTCCCACCGACAGTGCACGAGGGTTCCCTTTTCCCTAAATCCTCACAACTCTTGAAATCTCTTGTTTATTTAAAAATAGATGCTCTCACAGGTATGAGCTGATATCCTACTCTGGTCCTGACTTACATTTCCAGGATGATCAGTGATGTTGAGCACCTACTCATCTATTTCTGGGAAATCTGTATGTCTTCTTGGAAGGTAGGTATGTCTAGGTAGGTCATTTACCCAGAGTGAATTATGGTATCTTTTGGTGGAAGAACTCAGTGCTGGGCCCAAAACCAATGCTTTGAAATGATTTATTGCCTGGAAAAGTGACCCCCACATACTGCTACTTAAAAAAACAACAGAAGAATAACTACAGCTGAAGTTCATCTTATTTGTAAACATAAACATGTACAGAAGCAAGAAAACTAAACGAAAATATTAACCCATCAAAGAATGTACAGTACTGCCTCTGGGTAGGGGATTATGAATAATTTTGAAGTTTGTTTTTTCTCCTTTTGTGATTTTAAACTTTTCTGGAAACAATTTTTGTAACTGGGAAAATCATTTTTAGAGAAATATACATCTAAGGGAAAAAGGAAGAAAGGCACGATGCACAAGAGGTCCGATCTCAATTCAGGTGAGAGCGGAGATGTTAAGGACCTTTAGGGTAAATTAATTTCTTTGAGTTAAGTGGTCCTCGACTTCCTACACTGACAGAGTCCCCACCCCTCCTGGTAGATGTTGCCCTCCCTGCCAGCCTCAAACCCTGCACACCAGGTCACTGTCCTGCTGATCAGTCCAAGGTGGCAGCCAGAACTCTGATCCATACAACTGTAAGGTCTGGGTGGAGGTCCAGAGGAAGAAAATCAACCTTGTCTCCTTTTGCCTGATAATAATTTCTGCAGTAAAGCTGTCAGAAATTCCTGCTGCATCCCTCAACTGACAGGGAAGGCAGATTCTGAAAAATATTCAGGAGACAGGAATGGTAAAAGGAAGTAATGACTACCTCTGTTCCATGGCAATTTCAAGAAGTACAGCAGTTTATACATTTTGTCTGTGTCTACCCCACTGCCTGCATTTGTTGATTTTAGTGACTATAAAAATTCCATCCAAGGGCTTTCTTAGCTTCACTGCCAACAGCAGTTCCCCAATCCTATTTCCTATTAGGTGTCAAGTTCTTCCATCAGGAGTTCTAGATTCCTCAGGGTTTCCAAGAGCCTAAACGCTGCTCTGGGAGTGGGGGTGGGGAGGTGAGAGGTGGCTGCCAGCTCCTGCTTGGCTTCTCTGCTTGCAGTAGAGGCAGCTATGGAAATCCCCATTTGCAAGATCACTGGTCTTGGGGGTGAGGGTAGCAGATGCTCAGTGACTGGTTTACAAATGCTACTGTTCAACACTCTGAACTTCTCTTTGGTACCAAGCCCTTCTCTGTCATCCTTTGACCCAGTCTTCTGGGATGTCCCAGTTCATTTATTCATTTCCACCATCTCATCTTTTCATCTCATTTTCCACCAAAGAGAAGTTCATGGAGAAAAATCAAACCTTAATGGTGATTTTGTAGAACACCTTGGAGCTCCCTCAACCCCATGTGGCTACAGTTCCAGGTCAGGTGTCAGAATCTGGCTGGGAGACCCAAGCTGCCTCCTCCCCAGTCAGCATGCTAGCAGCTTATGCTTCTTGGGGCCTCGATGGAAGTGAGGGGCCTGAGTCTGAGCACAGAACAGCGCTCTTCCTTGCCTGTGTAACGGACATGGAGTTGACCCTCTCCTGCCTCTTGTAGAGGAAGCAGCGACACTTAGTCAGCTGATAGAGCAAGTCCCATAGAACCCTGCGGTACCCCCCGCGGAAAAAGACATAGACCATGGGGTTGATGCAGCAGTGCACATAGGCAATCGCCTCTGTCACTTCAATGGCCAAGTCCAGCTGGCTGCAGTGCTCACACAGGGAATCTTGGAAAGCAGAAACAAACACAGTCAGATTGTAGGGCATCCAAAAGAGAAAGAAGGTGATCATGATGACAAAAATCAGATGCATGGCTTTGACCCTCTTCTTATTTGATATTCTGAGCATAATCTTTACAATCTGACTATAGCAGACAATGATGACCAACAGAGGCAATATCAGCCCCAAGATGTTCAGTTTCAGAGCCAGGAACTGCTTCCACTTTCTTCCATGGCTTTCAGGAGGAAAATGAAGACTGCAGGTGTAGTGGGTGAACCACCACTGGGTCTTGGAAAAGTACAAGCCGGGGACAGAAGCCAAGACGGCCAGGACCCAGGTGACAATGCAGGTGATAGTACCAGAGGTAATGTACCAACACCAAAGTTTAGACAGGGGGTGGACGATAATCAGGTACCTGTCAATGGTCAGCAGGATGATGAAGAAGATCTTGCTGTACAAGCCCAGGAAAAAGAACCCAGAGAGCAACTTACACACGGCATCACCGAAAATCCAGTCATCCTTCAGAAGGGCAGCGTGAAGAGGAAGATGAGGTCAGAAATGGCCAGGTTGAGAAGGTAGATGTTAGATATCCTCCATCTATAGGATTTTCCAGACAAGAGTTCTCGAGCGGGTTGCCATTCCCTTCTCAAAGATATCTTTCTGAGCCTCTTGTATTTCATGAGGACCAGGATCACTAGGATGTTGCCGACCAGGCCGATGACAAACACCACCGAGTACAACGGGGGCAGCAGCTGGGCCCCAAAGGCCCTCTCTTCTACCGGGTCATGCAGGATCGTGTCCCCATAGTCGTATTCTGTGGCCACGTCATGGTCCTTTGCGCTGGTTGAAGTTTCCATCCTGGCTTCTGCCACGGGTCAAGGGAAATGTTTCTGTATGTATTTGCTGTTAAAGGCACTGGGCTCTGGACAACAAAAACAAGGCAGTGAGTATGCGTCCTTAGCCCCTGGACAGCTGTTTACTAGTGCCCACTGTGTACCACGCCCTGTGCAGCAAGGGAGACCCAGGTCCTCTGCCCTCATGCAATCTGCAGTCTACCACACTGACAAACAGGGCGTGCACACATCACTGACTCAAGTGCTCTGGCCCTGAGTGCCCTGAAGGAGACGTCCAGAGGATGGAGAGCGCAGACACGGGAGGACAAGGGGGGCCTCACGCATGTTCACGACCAAGGCTTCCTGAGAGCTTCCATGGACTCGACATTGGGCTCAGTGTTAAACAGCCTTGAGGGGGTCCCATGGTCATTCCCCACTTTAGAGGGGAAGGCACACAAGCTGGGAGCAGTCAGGACACAAAGCTGGTGAGAGCAAGAGCTGGAGCTCAAACCCTGGTGCGTGCCACTCTCAGGCCCATTCCTGAAGCCCCCTGGCTTTCCTGCCCCCAATCAGGGCAGTAACTGTGCACTGTGGCGTCCCCAGAGGAGGCTGGGAAGGAAAACAGTCCTGCCTGAGAGTCAAAAACTTTTGTTTTTGGATTTGAAACATTTTATTTCCTTTCAGGGCACACCTAATACATTGTATTACAGGAATCAAACAGTATAACAACAAAAAGTTTTTTCTTAAGGATCACTTACATTCCTCATTCAAAATAATTCCTCCTAGCACTCAATATGAAGGACAAGTTTACCCTCACTATCTTACTCATCATGATTGGAGAATTTCTTCGGTACTGCACTAGATGAGGCTGTTACTACCTAGGCAAGGAAAAAAAAAGTGTCATTTGCAACACATGAATTGGTGTCGTAGCTGTAACTTCTAAAGAATCTTTTAGATAAACCCTATTTTATAGAAAAAGTTAAATAGAAACACTACTGTTGGAGTTAAACTACCTGTACCATGAACTGCATCAGATGCAAGGTATCTTTCTTGCTTTTGAGGTGAAAAAGAATCTCAGCTAGAAGGGATACAGCGCCCTGAGGGCACAGGACAATGTGCGTTTGCCTGTCACCAAGACTGGGGGACACTACTGTCATTAGGTAGGAAGGGCCAAGGATATCCTGCAACGGAAAGTTCACCAACAGTGCTGTGGTACTGAAATATGGGATGGCTGACCTGCCCCACCAGCCGGGCCCATGTTACACAGTCCTCTGTAGTCACCCAGGTGACTCTGTAGACCTCTCATGACAGCTGTGAGGAGAAGTCAAAGGGAACCCCAGACTGGGAGGAGTGGGGTGACCTGCTAAGGAGAAGAGGAGGCTCCAAGGAAAGAAAGGCTCAGAACAGCCTCAAGATAGTAAGTGTCACACAGTGACCAGGCAGAGGCCGGAATTCTCCTAAAATAAATTTTAGGAAATTTGTAACGAGGGCTGCCAAAAAGCAAAACAAACAAAAAACCCACTAGATAGCCTGCCTTTGTAGAAAATCCCCAGCCCCTGCTTTTCAGCGTTCCTTTCTATCCTTTCCAATCACTTATTGAAGACTCCTCCCCTAAAGAGCACACGCTTTTGTATAACCTATCAGCTCTGTGACCTCGCATAAAGTAACCTACCCCCGAGCCTCATTCCTCACCTATAACGTGGGAAAGCACCCTTACCTTCCAAGGCTGATGTATGGGAATGTCTGAGCCTTCCCCTGGATATTATCAGGTCCTCAGTAAATATGAGGGGACCTCCTTCCCTGCAGGTGCTCTGAGGCCTAGCACCACCAGGAACGTCCCAGGTTTCAATGTATTCTTGCCAATGTACCCCTCTCCCTACAGGTCTGTCTATAGTTAAACTGGAAAATGAATTCTGCTTGAGAGTGATGGATTTTGACAGTCCTTTCCATCTGCACTGTGCTGTGAAATTACCAAAACGCTGCCATCAATCTAATTGATCTGATCTAAACATTGATCAGGAAAGTGAGTGGTACCTGCAGCATAACTCCCATATAAAATCTTGAGAGTCCAGTGCTCCTCCTTCCACAGAGCTTAATGAATGTTTCCTGCTCACAAAATTCACATTTCTGCAGTGGCATTTGGAAATTAAGGCTCAGGCGGGTGAGGTGCTGCTAGGCCCCCAGGCTGGGGGGCGGTCCTTTCCCATCCAATCCATCCTTAGGGCGCTCTCCTCCATCTCTGAACTTGCATACAGCCAGTCAAGCCTCTTTCTGGAGAAGCCCAGGCTGCCACTCACTAAACAAGCTGTGCTGGCAGTTTCTGGTTTCTGTTGCCACTGCCAGTGCACACAGCTCCATGTGGCAGTCAGCACTTCTGGGTGGGTTCTCAGGCTTACTGTGTTAGCAGCGGGCAGCACAGACAGCAAGGGGTGCAAGGCTGAGCCCGTGAGCCCAGTTCTTGGGGAATTTTGGCAAAGGTGGAGGCAAACCGCGTCAGCACTGTCAGGGGCCATCTGAACAGAGTCACCCTCACACCCACTCCCACCTTCAAGCCAGATCACTACTTTCCCACTTGTTGGGCACCAGAATCAGCTCCTGGGCATGTTGTCCCTAGAGGGAGATGGACTGGAGTGAGGCCCTGGAGGCGAGACCCAAGGAGCATGTTGCCATGTCATGCGCCAGTCCGTCTGCAGCCTGCTACCAACGTCTGCCCCAGGCCGTTGCCCCAGTGGTCCAGCGCCAGCACCCTTTATCCTGGGAGCTGGTGAAGCCTCTGGACAGACAAAGGGCCGTCTGTGGTGGTGGAAGATGCCCAGGCCTGGTGGGGTGCAGGAGCTGGCTTCTACTGGTTCAGAAGAGCCAGCCGTGTGCAGCTGTTCTGCATCCAGCATGCTGGTGACTCAAAGTCAACCAGAATGGGAATATTTACACATGGGAATTGGCCAGCACTAGGAATCAGGGCACTTTTCTCAGGAGAATTAGCTGATAAACACTTACCAGTGCATCCATGCCCTTCAGTCTGAATAGCCTAGAGCTGTCCTGGAGCCAGAGTGGGGACTTAAGGGTCAGTGAGGGGCACAGAGCCTGGTGGTCGGCTGTACAGACTTCTGGGGATTTCTAATCCTGAAAGTCTAGGACCCTCCAGACCTACTGGAGGAAAGGCTGAAGTAGATACTTCCAAGTAGCCCCCACGTTCCTGCATCTTCAGAATGGAACTCTGACCTTCCTCTTAAGAACAGAACGGATGCTCCCCCAGGAGGTCACGTGGATGGCTGCCTGCCTTCCGGCGGGTTAGAGCCTACCTCCTCCTAAAACAGCACACAGTTCTAATTCTGAGGATCCTTGTGTCTAGTCCTCTTCAGAAACTGTCTCAGTATCAAATCATCTTTGCATCTGTAATTGTTTCTCTGATTAATATTACTCTTTTTGCTAAAATTGCTTCTTATGGCATATTTGGGCTTTGTTTCCATGGAGAAATTTGACTGTTGTGAGTGTCTTGAATAACTGTCTGCAGAAAGTACCTTAATACTGGGATGACTTTCTTAATCACTCACCAGAAACCTTTGTAAAAGAAAGCATCCTATTTTTAGCAGAAAGATAATCTCCCCCAAAACAATAAGAACACTTTAGTTTACGTCTGAGCACCTAGTTGTATAAATCCATGCATCCTCAGTATTGCTATGCAATTCGTTGCCTTTCAGAACATCGCTGGGTCCTTAGACACCTGACTGGCCTTTGAAGAATTCCCCACCTCTGACGAGACAGACAGATAAACAAGTCATGTCCTGCAATAGGAGGACTACAGTCCACACTGTCCACGTGTCAACAAGACCCCCACCAGTAACTAACAACACAGGAAAGACAAGTGTCACTTACTCTGGTTTCAGAGGACTGTGTCCATGAGGTGTGTGTCTGAAGGACATTCCTCTCTTCTGCTATCTCGACCACCCTGGACTTCCAGATCAAGGAATTAATGTCAGGAAGCAGAAAAGTAGCATCTGGGACTTTGGAACTCCTCTGCCAGCACTTGTGGTAAACTGCCAGGCTTGCACACCAAGGCCACTAGATCTGGTCCATTTGGAGAACCTTTCATTCCCGTCTGGGGATTTTCTACTAAGAACATCCCATTTGTGAGGTGCCACTTTGACCAAAGCCACCACCAGCCTAGCAGGACTTGGATGTCCGTTTGAGCCTAGGGCTCTTTGTTTCTTTGTGTGTGCTTGCAGCTTCCGTTTGTCTGGTGAGGACTTTGGTTTTGCTTTCAGTTCTGCGCACAAGGCTGTTTTATGCATTGTGGCCATTGCTTCTTCTTCCACATCTGACACTCCCCCAGGGATGACTGGCACACTGGGCGACCTATAGCTATGAATCTACCACTTAGAAGAATGAGATTCTACTGTAATTCTGTTTGACCGATGCATATTCTTAAAAGTAATGAGAAGTGGCCTAAATTATTATACTCTTCTTCAGCTGGAATTGTTTTGTCACAGGAAGGGAAAGGCTGGGAACACTCTCCACTCCATCCGTGCCAGGCACTCTGGTCTCACTCCCGTGGGGGAACTGAGTCACTCTGAACCCCCATAGCGCATCTCTGGGTTTGTTTTCTTTCAATAGCTGAGCCAATTTGTTTGGAAGCCTTTCTCTGGAAGTTTTAAACTGTACCTCCTCTGATTTTCTGTCTGTGTGGACAGAGCTTACCTGTCCTTTGTATTTTTCTATGTATTGTTTCGGGATGAACCACTCTGGCATTTTGTATGATGGGATATTCTACTCGCTCACTGAAAGCCACTTTGGGAGTGGAAATGGAATCTTTGAGCTGCACCTTGTCTGATCTTTTGTTTGTGGGACCATATTTGTTGTGTGCATGAATGTACAACAGTATTTGCACTGACTGGTTGAGACAAATAATAAGGCTCACGTGTGTCAATACAAGCTAGGCTTCAATAGTATCTGAACAGAGAACTTCCAGATGTTCAAGCTGGATTTAGAAAAGGCAGAGGAAGCAGAGATCAAATTGCCAACATCCATTGGATCACAGAAAAAGCAAGAGAATTCCAGAAAAACATTTACTTCTGCTTCATTGATTACATCAAAGACTTTGCTTGTGTGGATCACAACAAACAGTGGAAAATTCTTAGAGATGGGAATACCACACCACCTTACCTGTCTCATGAGAAACCTGTATGCAGGTCAAGAAGCAACAGTTAGAACTGGACATGGAACAACAGACTGGTTCCAAATTGCAAAAGGAGTACGTCAAGGCTCTATACTGTCACCCTGCTTATTTAACTTATATGCAGAGTACATCATGCAAAATGCCAGGCTGGATGAAGCACAGGCTGGAATCAAGATTGCCAGGAGAAATATCAATAACCTCAGATATGCAGATGACACCCACCCTTATGGCACAAAGCAAAGAAGAGCTAAACAGCCTTTTGATGAAAGTGAAAGATGAGAGTGAAAAAGCTGGCATAAAACTCACTGTTGAAAAAGCTAAGATCATGGCATGTGGTCCCATCACTTCATGACAAATCGATGGGGAAACAATGGAAACAGTGACAGACTTTATTTTTTGGGGCTCCAAAATCACTGCAGATGGTGGCTGCAGCCATGAAATTAAAAGACACTTGCTCCTTGGAAAAAAAGCTATGACCAACCTAGACAGCATGTTAAAAAGCAGAGACATTACTTTGCCACCAAAGGTTCATCTAGTCAAAGCTACAGTTTTTTGCAGTGGTCGTGTATGGATGTGAGTGCTGGACCATGAAGATGGCTGAGCAACAAAGAACCGATGCTTTTGAACTGTGGTGTTGGAGAAGGCTCTTGAGAGTCCCTTGGACTGCAAGGTAAAACCAGTTAATCTTAAAGGAAATTAACCCTGAATATTTAGGAGAAGGCTCTTGAGAGTCCCTTGGACTGCAAGGTCAAACCAGTCAATCTTAAAGGAAATTAACCCTGAATATTTAGGAAAAGGCTCTTGAGAGTCCCTTGGACTGCAAGATCAAACCAGTCAATCTTAAAGGAAATTAACCCTGAATATTCATTGGAAGGACGATGCTAAGGCTGAAGCTCCAGTAGTTTGGCCACCTGATGCAAAGAACTGACTCACTGGATAAGACCCTGATGCTGGGCAGGACTGAAGGCTGGAGTAGAAGGGGACAATAGAGGATGAGATCGCTAGATGGCATCACTGACTCAATGGACATGGGTTTGAACAGGCTTGGGAATTGGTGATGGAGAGGGAAGCCTGGCATGCTGCAGTCCATGGGGTCAGAAACAGTTGGACATGACTGAGCGACTGAACTGACTGTGACAATACCAGGGTGCCATTCCCTATCATGTTGGGCTTTGCCTGTGGTAGAACATTGGTTGGAATTTTCCCTCTTGTTAGGGGTGACCAGAGCTCTATTCTAAGCTGTAAATGGCCCCTGCCTTCCAGGGTATTTTTACTAAACTGGGACGTCTTCAGCTATGTCTCCATGAAAAGGGTTTGCTATTTCTTTCTGCCTGTGCCCTAGCCCTCTGGAACACTTATCTACTCCACCTATAGACCCTGAGACTGAAGGAAAAAGTGTGGAAAGGAGGCTTTCTTAAACTCAAGCAGAAAAACTGAGGTTTCTGGCTCAGTCTTTATGTACAAGTTAACTTGTATATAATCTATATTTAATTGGCTTAAAAGTAAACTCTTACAAATTAAATCCAGATATCTAAAAAACTGACCAAGATCAATTTTAGAACTATATGATCTGGTAAATATTCAGTGTTGACTTGCTATCTGCTATTTAAGGTGGATTAGGCTCGCTGCTTTGACTAAAACAGTCTTCAGAGTCATCAATGTTAAGTAATGCAAGTGAGATAAGAGCTTCTGGGTAAACTCTTTAGGAATAGTTGTTTTAGAAATGTGTACTTGAGAATGATCTCCCCAGGTATTTGGTAGCTTAGAAAATTTGAGTTAAGTTAAATGACAAGTTTATCAAATAGCTAGGTTATTTCTAAACGAAATAAGATACTGAAACATTACTGAATACTGCCTTCCTTTGGCAGAGAGAGACTCATAGGTATTTAGGAAATTAAAGATATTGGCGGTACCCTGAGATATAATAAAATCATGTTTTTAGAGTTTTGCATGATCAAGATATTTATAACAGCCAGGACATGGAAGCAACCTAGATGTCCATCAGCAGATGAATGGATAAGAAAGCTGTGGTACACATATACAATGGAGTATCACTCAGCCATTAGAAAGAATGCATTTGAATCAGTTCTAATGAGGTGGATGAAACTGGAGCCGATTATACAGAGTGAAGTAAGCCAGAAAGAAAAACACCAATATAGTATACAGAATATAAGATAACCCTGTATGCAAGACAGCAAAAGAGACACAGATGTATAGAACAGTCTTTTGGACTCTGTGGGAGAGGGAGAGGGTGGGATGATTTGGGAGAATGGCATTGAAACATGTATACTATCATATAAGAAACAAATTGCCAGTCTACGTTCAATGCAGGATACAGGATGCTTGGGGCTGGTGCATTGGGATGACCCAGCGGGATGGTATGGGGAGGGAGGTGGGAGGGGGGTTCAGGATTGGGAACACAGCTAAAATGGACTGGAATGGGTGAATTTAACCCAGATGACCATTATATCTACTACTGCGGGCAGGAATCCCTCAGAAGAAATGGAGTAGCCATCATGGTCAACAAAAGAGTCAGAAATGCAGTACTTGGATGCAATCTCAAAAACGACAGAATGATTTCTGTTCGTCTCCAAGGCAAACCATTCAATATCACAGTTATCCAAGTCTATGCTCCAACCAGTAACGCTGAAGAAACTGAAGTTGAATGGTTCTATGAAGACCTACAAGACCTTTTAGAACTAACACCCAAAAAAGATGTCCTTTTCATTATAGGGGACTGGAATGCAAAAATAGGAAGTCAAGAAACACCTGGAGTAACAGGCAAATTTGGCCTTGGAATACGGAATGAAGCAGGACAAAGACTAACAGAGTTTTGCCAAGAAAATGCACTGGTCATAGCAAACACCCTCTTCCAACAACACAAGAGAACACTCTACACATGGACATCACCAGATGGTCAACACCAAAATCAGACTGATTATATTCTTTGCAGCCAAAGATGGAGAAGCTCTATACAGTCAACAAAAACAAGACCAGGAGCTGACTGTAGCTCAGATCATGAACTCCTTATTGCCAAATTCATACTCAAATTGAAGAAAGTAGGGAAAACCGCTAGACCATTCAGGTATGACATAAATCAAATCCCTCATGATTATATACTGGAAGTGAGAAATAGATTTAAGGGTCTAGATCTGATAGATAGAGTGCCTGATGAACTATGGAATGAGGTTCGTGACACTGTACAGGAGACAGGGATTAAGACCATCCCCATGGAAAAGAAATGCAAAAAAGCAAAATGGCTGTCTGGGGAGGGCTTACAAATAGCTGTGAAAAGAAGAGAGGCGAAAAGCCAAGGAGAAAAGGAAAGATATAAGCATCTGAATGCAGAGTTCCAAAGAATAGCAAGAAGAGATAAGAAAGCCTTCCTAGGTGATCAGGGCAAAGAAATAGAGGAAAACAACAGAATGGAAAAGACTAGAGATCTCTTCAAGAAAATGAGAGATACCAAGGGAACATTTCATGCAAAGATGGGCTTGATAAAGGACAGAAATGGTATGGACCTAACAGAAGCAGAAGCTATTAAGAAGAGGTGGCAAGAATACACAGAAGAACTGTACAAAAAAGATCTTCACGACCCAGATAATCATGATGATGTGATCACTAATCTAGAGCCAGATATCTTGGAATGTGAAGTCAAGTGGGCCTTAGAAAGCATCACTACGAACACAGCTAGTGGAGGTGATGGAATTCCAGTTGAGCTGTTTCAAATCCTGAAAGATGATGCTGTGAAAGTGCTGCACTCAATATGCCAGCAAATTTGGAAAAACTCAGCAGTGGCCACAGGACTGGGACTGGAAAAGGTCAGTTTTCATTCCAATTGCAAAGAAAGGCAATGACAAAGAATGCTCAAATGACTGCACAATTGCACTCATCTCACATGCTAGTAAAGTAATGCTCAAAATTCTCCAGGCCAGGCTTCAGCAATACGTGAACCATGAACTCCCTGATGTTCAAGCTGGTTTTAGAAAAGGCAGAGGAACTAGAAGTCAAATTGCCAACATCCACTGGATCATGGAAAAAGCAAGAGAGTTCCAGAAAAATATCTATTTCTGCTTTATTGACTATGCCAAAGCCTTTGACTGTGTGGATCACAATAAACTGTGGGAAATTCTGAAAGAGATGGGAATACCAGACCACCTAACCTGCCTCTTGAGAAATCTATATGCAGGTCAGGAAGCAACAGTTAGAACTGGACATGGAACAACAGACTGGTTCCAAATAGGAAAAGGAGGACGTCAAGGCTGTATACTGTCACCCTGCTTATTTAACTTCTATGCAGAGTACATCATGAGAAACTCCGGACTGGAAGAAACACAAGCTGGAATCAAGATTGCCGGGAGAAATATCAATAACCTCAGATATGCAGATGACACCACCCTTATGGCAGAAAGTGAAGAGGAACTAAAGAGCCTCTTGATGAAAGTGAAAGACGAGAGTGAAAAAGTTGGCTTAAAGCTCAACATTCAGAAAATGAAGATCATGGCATCTGGTCCCATCACTTCATGGGAAACAGATGGGGAAACAGTAGAAACAGTGTCAGACTCTTTTTTGGGGGGCTCCAAAATCACTGCAGATAGTGACGGCAGCCATGAAATTAAAAGACGCTTACTCCTTGGGAGAAAAGTTATGATCAACCTACATAGTATATTCAAAAGCAGAGACATTACTTTGCCGAGTATGGTCCGTCTAGTCAAGGCTATGGTTTTTCCTGTGGTCATGTACGGATGTGAGAGTTGGACTGTGAAGAAGGCTGAGTGCTGAAGAATTGATGCTTCTGAACTGTGGTGTTGGAGAAGACTCTTGAGAGTCCCTTGGACTGCAAGGAGATCCAACCAATCCATTCTGAAGGAGATCAACCCTGGGATTTCTTTGGAAGGAATCATGCTGAAGCTGAAAGTCCAATACTTTGGCCACCTCATGCGAAGAGTTGACTCATTGGAAAAGACTCTGATGCTGGAAGGGATTGGGGGCAGGAGGAGAAGGGGACAACAGAGCATGAAATGGCTGGATGGCATCACTGATTCGATGGACTTGAGTGTGAGTGAACCCGGGAGATGGTGATGGACAGGGAGGCCTGGCGTGCATCCTCCTCTTTTTTAAACTCTTTCTGTCATTTATAAACAACGATTGCATTCATCTTTAAGACGCTTTATGAGAAGGACCACCTTTGACAAATAAAGGCTTCTGATAATTTTCATGTCATACCGTAACAGGAGGGAAAGGAGCAGGGCACAACTTTTGAAAGAATGACATAGCTTTTTCGCAACGGGTTTGCCGCCAGGACACAGGTGTCGTGAAAACCACCTTTAAACCTAAGCCAAAATGGGAAAGGAGAAGACCCACATCAACATCGTTGTCATTGGGCATGTAGATTCAGGGAAGTCTACCACGACTGGCCATCTGATCTACAAATGTGGCGGGATCGACAAGAGAACAATTGAAAAGTTCGAGAAGGAGGCTGCCGAGATGGGAAAGGGCTCCTTCAAATATGCCTGGGTCTTGGACAAACTGAAAGCTGAACGTGAGCGTGGTATTACCATTGATATCTCCCTGTGGAAATTTGAGACCAGCAAGTACTATGTTACCATCATTGATGCCCCAGGACACAGAGACTTCATCAAAAACATGATTACAGGCACATCCCAGGCTGACTGTGCTGTCCTGATTGTTGCTGCTGGTGTTGGTGAATTTGAAGCCGGTATCTCCAAGAACGGGCAGACCCGTGAGCATGCCCTTCTGGCTTACACCCTGGGTGTGAAACAACTAATTGTTGGCGTTAACAAAATGGATTCTACTGAGCCACCCTATAGCCAGAAGAGATACGAGGAAATTGTTAAGGAAGTCAGCACCTACATTAAGAAAATTGGTTACAACCCCGACACAGTAGCATTTGTGCCAATTTCTGGCTGGAATGGTGACCACATGCTGGAGCCAAGTGCTAATATGCCATGGTTCAAGGGATGGAAAGTCACCCGTAAGGACGGCAATGCCAGTGGAACCACCCTGCTTGAAGCTCTGGATTGCATCCTGCCACCAACTCGCCCAACTGACAAACCCTTGCGTTTGCCTCTCCAGGATGTCTATAAAATTGGTGGTATTGGTACTGTCCCTGTGGGTCGTGTGGAGACTGGTGTTCTCAAACCTGGCATGGTGGTCCCCTTTGCTCCAGTCAATGTAACAACTGAGGTGAAGTCTGTAGAAATGCACCATGAAGCACTGAGTGAAGCCCTTCCTGGGGACACTGTGGGCTTTAATGTCAAGAACGTGTCTGCCAAAGATGTCCGTCGTGGCAATGTGGCTGGTGACAGCAAAAATGATCCACCCATGGAAGCTGCTGGCTTCACAGCTCAGGTGATTGTTTTGAACCATCCAGGCCAGATCAGCGCTGGATATGCACCTGTGCTGGACTGTCACACAGCTCACACTGCTTGCAAGTTTGCTGAGCTGAAGGGGAAGATTGATCGTCGTTCTGGGAAAAAGCTGGAAGATGGCCCTAAATTCTTGAAATCTGGTGACGCTGCCATCGTTGATATGGTTCCTGGCAAGCCTATGTGTGTCGAGAGCTTTTCTGATTATCCTCCCCTGGGCCGTTTTGCTGTGTGTGACATGAGACAGACAGTTGCTGTGGGTGTCATCAAAGCAGTGGACAAGAAGGCAGCTGGAGCTGGCAAGGTCACCAAGTCTGCCCAGAAAGCTCAGAAGGCTAAATGAATATTATCCCCAATACCTGCCACCCCAGTCTTAATCAGTGGTGGAAGAACGGTCTCAGAACTGTTTGTCTCAATTGGCCATTTAAGTTTAATAGTAAAAGACTGGTTAATGATAACAATGCATCGTAAAACCTTCAGAAGGAAAGGAGAATGTTTTTGTGGACCATATGTTTTGTGTGTGGCAGTTTAAGTTATTAGTTTTTAAAATCAGTACTTTTTAATGAAAACAACTTGACCAAAAATCTGTCACAGAATTTGAGACCCATTAAAAAAAGTTTAATGAGAAAAAAAAAAAAAAAAGAAAGAATGACATAGCCAAGGACACAACACAAACCAATTAGAATCAAATGGGACCAAGATGGCAGACAAGACTAGAATTTGATCCTCAATCAGTAAGTGAAAGGACACACCCAGAGGTGCCATAACAGTTCCAAGGCACTGTTAAAAGACCAAGAAGTGGGCGAGATCCTGGAAATTTCCACCCCTTCCCAAAAGTAGTTGGAATAATCCTCCCACTCATCAGCATATGAAATTACCCAGCCAATAAAAACTAACCATGCCAAATTTGGGGGCCGCACTTGCCCTCTATGATGGCCCACACTCTGTCTGTGGAGTGTGATTCTGTCTGAATCTGAATAAATCTACTTCGTACCTATAACTTTGTCTCTCAATGAATTCTTTCTGTGACGAGACATCAAGAACCTGAACTTTATTAGGTCCTGAAATCAGGTACCATGGGTTTTGGCTGGGTTTGAGTCCCAGCCAGGTGGGCTCAAGTCCCAAGCAGGATGCCCTCCAGACCAGAGGTTCTCAAAGTGAGGACCCTAGACCATAAGCATCAGCACCTTGGGAACTTGCTAGTAGTGTGAGGTTTGGGCTCCTCCCCAGACTTACTGAATCAGAAATTCTGTGTTTTAGTATGCCCTCGATTGAATGTTTGAGAACCATGGATCTGGTTTTCCACCAGGCATGTGGCCCAACATATCACATGATCTCTCTCTAGACCTGGGCTGGCCCTGATGTGAGTTGAGAAGACTTCTTTTGCCTTCAACTTGAGGCTGAAACAAGAAGATGCTCAGTGGCCCATTCTGTTTCCTCTTCCTGTCACCTACATCCAGGGCCCCATGACCTTTCAAAGTTGAGAGGCAAACTTCTTAGTGCAAACACACATACGTACCTGCACACACACACACACTCGGTCTTTTTGTTTTTAAAACACAGGTGAGCATATGATACACATTTTTTTCCATCTTGCTTTTGTCACTGAACATCATACCCAAGAGATTCTTCCCGACCAGCACACAGGACCCTGCACTTAGGCAAAGGTCCTGTTGTGGTGGAAATGGAGAGAGTAGCAGTAAGGCACACACCACACGATTCTGACTCTGACTTTGTCTAGCACTCTGATTTCATGATTCAGCACCCCGTCCAGTGTCAGCCCCATCCTGGCCCACTGGTCCCTCCAGTTTGATCCCACAGACTTCCTTTTTATGTCTCACCATGACATCTAGTCCTAACCCAGGCCTGTTTCTGCTTCTCCTTTCCTGTTACAACAACAACATCCCAGAAAGCTTATGCTTTGTGTAACTAACACAGGGTGAGGCCAGGCTCCTTGGCTCCAGGGAGCCCACTTCAGATTCAAATGCTGCACTAGCAGATTAATTTCCCAGGGAGGGGATACAGTGTCATGACCTTGGAGAGCTCTCTGTTGTCTAATCCTGGGATGTACTCTGTCTATGTGGGGAAAGGAGGTGGCTTCTGCTCCCAGGTCGCATCCAGACTCCAAAGGCTGGTGAGTGTCCCACAGATGAAGAGGAGGGCCTCTGGGGCACAAGAATGGATCCTCAGACGTAACCCACCCCTGTCCCCTCCACATCACCTCATTTCATCCCCATGTCCTCCTACCCTGTTTCTCTTTGTCTAATTTCCTTCCCTAGTCTTCTTCACCACCCTTCCTCACTCCATATTTCTCCTCTCTCCTTAATCTCTGCCTCTCCCTACCGACTTGGCCTCTCCCAGGCTCTCTTGTGGGCCCCCAGAATTCTACAACCCCCAACCCGACAAACTACAGGGAAAGGTCTAACAGTCCCTCTGCTCTGCTCAGTTGGCGCCTTGTGCTGGGTCCGCTCCCAAAGCAAAAGAGGGTGTTGGACATGTCCCTGATGATGGCTCTCATCTTGCCTGGATTACCCAAGAGGACACCTCCTCCATGAAGCCTTCTGACCCTCTATAGCAGGAAGTCATTAATGACAGGCAGACACTGGAGCTCAGAGAGTTTTAAGTTTTTTGGGGTGGTGGTATATTTTCTCTTATTCGCAGCTAGTTGTATAGGTTGGACATTTGGACAATAAAGAGCAAGGCATCACTCAAAATAACTCAAAAATTAGAACGACTACAACCTATAGTTTTCTGGGCTTTTCTGGTTGTTCCACAGGGAAGAGGGTTTGATTCCTGGTCCAGGAGGATCCCACATGCTACAGAGCGACTGAGCCCGTGCACCACGACTATTGACCCTACCCCAACTGAAGCCCACAAGCAAAGCCCGTACATGAGAAACATGTGCACGGCACCTAGAGAGTAGCCCCTGCTCACCACAGCTGGAGAAAGACCAATCAGCAATGAAGACCCAGCATGGCCAATGAATACATGAATAAAAACAAACTTGAATTTTCTAAAAACCTTGGATGGTAGCTCTTGTTTGGTACCACTCTATAAAGTTCTCTTATACAATTGTTCATTTCACTATCTATATACCTCTCTGTCTTTGCAGCTTAATAAACAATCTCAAACCTTTGGGGCTTAAAACCACAAGGAGATTGTTCTATGATTCTGTGAGCTAGGCGGGTGTTCCCACACAGCCTCACTCCCATGTCTGATGGTGGGCGCTGCTTGCTGACGGGAGTGCCTCAGTTTTCCACGTGGCTCTCGTCTTCCTGTCGGCCAGGCTGGTTTTATGCTTGACGTCTCAGGCATGAGAAGAACCTATAAAGCATCTGAAGGAAAAGTCTCTGAGGCCACAGAGGATCACCTCTGCTGCAGTCTACCACTCACCACAGAGCCAAGCCACAGACAAGGCAGTCAGGAAACAGAATCTGCCTTCTCAGGGGAAGAAATAAAGCCACACTGTAAAAGCCAGGGTGTACCGAGATGGAAGGGCTCTGAAGCCATATTCATCTTCTACCAAAAGCACAGGCTTCCTCTAGCTCCCTCACCCGGGATTCCCTGAATTCCTGTCCTCTGATGGTCCTATATTCCCCCATCCTTAGCCACTCACTCCATTGACCCCCCCTAATCCCGGGATTTTACCGTCATCAACATCTGTGTCCTTTTTGTCTCGGGTCCCGACATCCCAGCCCCTCACCTCTCACTCACCTTTCCTTCTCACTGCCTCTAGCATCTCAGCTCCAGTGGTTCTTTGACCCCAGTGCAACCAGTGACGTTTCAATTTCTCCTGACCCTCAGCCTCCTCGTGCCCTTGCTTCCATCACCTTAAAGTCCAGGGGCCATCGTTACAGTCCCTCCTGTACATACATCCTCAACGCCTTCACTCTTTTCTGATCTGGTTGTGTCCCCCTGGCCCAAACCCAGTCCTGATCAGATCCGAATCCCCACCGGCACCATGAAGTTGAACGTGGCTGAAGGAAACCACACATGGAACTGACTGGGACCCCCCCTAAATTACTGATGGCCACATGCAAAGGGCCCCTCATGCCCATCAATGGCTTTCCCCCTCTTAGACATTATGTCACACTTTCTGCCTTTTCCCTGAACCTCCAGCACCACCTCCATCATCCTCAGTCTTAGCTGATGACCTTGTTCCCCACATCAGCGAGAAGACAGAAGGCTCAGAAGAGACTGTTTACACACCCCACTCCCTTCTTCCCATCTAACCTTCCCTGGCCCTTCTACCTGCCTCCCTCCTGCCACGCGGATGGATTCTCCATGCTCCAAGCTCATCTCGTTCACGCTGCCCAGGATCACATCCTCTCTCATCAGCACGAGGACATCATTCTAGTCATCTTCTCTGGTATCACCAATTGTTCCTGCTTTGTCAGGTTATTCTCATCAATATACACTCATGCTCTCACTTGATCTGAAGCAAATAAGCAAACGAAGAAGTAAGCCAGCGAAGTCTCCTTTGATTCCACTTTCGTCTTTAACTACTGAGTCATTTCTTAAAAAAAAAAAAAAAATTTATTTATTTATTCCACTGTGCTGAATCACAGGTGTGGCACATGGGATCTGCACGGTGAGATTTGTAAGTTGCAGCATGTGGGATCTAGTTCCCTGACCAGGGATTGAACCTGGGCCCCCTGCACTGGGAGCGGAGACTCTCAACCACTGGACCACCAGGGACGTCTCATATGATTACTGCCCCATTTCTGCACAGCTCTTTACAATACTCAAAAGAGTTGTCTTTATTTGTATCCAGCTCCACTCCACTCAAAGTTTCTGGAACCTGCTCTCCCCCTAACCACCAATGATTTTGGGAGGTTCACCAGTGACCTCCAGGTGGCTAAATGCAATGGTCAGTTCTCAAGCCTCGCTGGATCTGACTGCTCAGCACATTTAACACCATAGTTGATCCCTTTTCTTGACACTCTTCCTCTGTGGATGCACGACACAGTTTTCCCCTGGTTTTCCCATGATTCACAGGCAGCAGGCAGCTCCTTGTCCATACCCACAGCTTTCTGCTCCATGTTCCAACTTCCTAAACTTGGCATGCCCCAGGCATGGTCCTTGCATCCTCCCCTCTTTCCGATCTACATTCACACCTTTGGTGGCACCATTCTCTCTCGTGGGTCCAAACGTCATGTTCACACTGAGGACGCCCTAATGTTCATCTCCAGCCCACCCCACCCCTCAAATCTAGGCTCATACCCAACACTCTGCTCAGTGCTTTCACCTGGGTCTCTCAAAAGCATTTCAAATCAAATTCCTGATCTTTTCCCCAAATTTTGTCACTGTCATGAACATCTAGAGGTAAATGGCAGCTCCATTCTTCTGATGGAACCTACCAAAACCTTGGAGTAACACTTGAGTCTACTCTGTTGAATCTGACCTGTGATCTTTCTGCAGAATTTGTTGACTCCATTTTCAAATATATAAAGACTCTAATACCTTCTTACTTCATCCACTGGCCCCACTTTGACCCAAACGAACTAAGACCACATTCTCTTTCCAAAATAGCAGCTGGAGTGATTCCTCAAGGGTTACTTCAGGTCAGGCACACCTCCTCCAAGTCCTTACATTGGCCTGCAAGGCTATTCACCACCTGCCCTCCTCCCCTCTCTGACTTCATCTATAGCGTCTCCTTCGCTCACTCCGTTCCAGCCAAACTGGCTCCCAGGATGCCCCTGAACACACCAGGTGCCTTTCCACCCCAGGGCCTTTGCACGTGCTGTTTCCTCTGCCAAGATGCCCCTCCCCCACATGGCCAGAAAGCCTGCTCTCTCACCTCTTTCATTTCTACACGCGTGCAATGCTTTCTCAGGAGGTGTTCTCTAACCCTCTTATTAAAATTGAATCTCCTTTTCTCCCACTTTAGAAATCAATGACCTCCTTCCCAGATGTACTTATTACTATCTGGGTTACATATATTTAATATGTAGTTATTGTCCACTGTTTCTCTCAATGTAATGACAGCTTCCTGAGGAATGTTCCCTCTTTTGTTCACTGCTGTAGCCCCACACAGCAGGTGCTCAGTAAGCATTGTTTTGGCCATGGTGTGCAGCATGTGGGACCTCAGTTCCCTCACCAGGCATGGAACCTGTGCCCCCTGCTTGGGGAGGGTGGAGTCCTAACCACTGGGCCACCAGGGAAGTCCCCCAATAAACATTTTTGAATGGATAAATCATAAGAAACATAGAGTCAGGATGGCCACAGAGCTGGTTAATAACAGCTCCATGACTTATCCAGGACCCAGGGCACTTCTATCTTTCTAGCACACACAGACCAGCTCTGCTCATGGCCATGAGATGGTGGAGCTCATCCAGGCATGATGACACCTAACAAAAAAGTGCTGTCTCTTCCGGTCGTTGGTTCTTAGAAATAAGGAAGCTCAGAGCAGTTTTGTGAGAAAATAGCAACTTGAAAGATGGTTTCTGTGCAGTGAAACCAGGAGACAGTCCGTGGACCCAGCATCCTGGGGCAAGACTGGGCTACGGTGCCAAGGGGCAGGGGTACTCCTTTCTGCAGTTTTGCCTCAAGGAGCTGCTCAGCAGGAAGCAGACACTGTGGGCAGGTTTTGAGTGGTTATGGACAAAGGGGGAGTGCTGTATCTCCTCATGGCCTCTTTCCTCCCCTCCACAACCTGCTCATAAACACAAGCATCTCTGGGGGTGGTTCCTGCTGGTATAGAGCCCAGGGTGTGGCCACTGAGCCCATGAAAGGTGGGGCCAAGGGCGGCTAACCAGACCATGACAGCTCCCTGAACCAAGTACCCGCAAGCACTAGGTACCGGCTCCTTGTGGCGGAGCCTGGTGGGAAGGCAGGGAGGAAAGAAGAGGCTGACTCTGACCCTCTGTACCGCAGTTCCAAGCTGCAGACTGTCACGTGCACGTATGCACCCACTGACTCATCTATCTGCTCTGAAAGCTCTAATTACATGGTTGACGCATGCTGGTACTGATTCCCATCCAGCTAATTTCGCACATGCCTATCAAACGCCCTCTTTCTCTGCCAGTTAAGGGGTCTCAAAGTTGCATTAGTCAAGGCCTGAAACTAATGTTAACTCAAGGTCAGGTCTGTGGGCCAGCAGCAGCAGCAACACCTTGGGAGCTTAGTGGAAATGAAGACACTCAGGCGCCACCTTGTGACTTGCAGAATCTCAGCATGTGGGGGTGTTGGATTGGGAAGCTATAGTTGAACAAGCTTTCCACAAGCTTCTTATTGGTGCTGGAGTCTGAAAATCAGTGCTGGATCCTTGCTCTTAAAGTGTGATGGTAAGACCTGAGTGCTTATCAGAAACGCAGACTTTCACCCCACTGCAAACTACAGAATCTGCATTTTTTTTACCACTCTCCCCAGGGATTTCTTCACACATTACAGTGTGAGACACTCTTGTCTACAAAGTCACAGTCTGGTTAGGATAGATATCTGGTTGGGTTCAAGAGATGCACTCAGGAAAGTAGGCGGGGTCCAGACTGTTTTGCAGAGACATCGCATTTGCAGAGACTTAATCTGATACAGACCATGAGCAGGAGTCTATCAGAGAAACAGGCAGAGGACTGGGGTGGTGACGCCAAAACTCATCCTCTCTTCACTGGTGCTGAATGCGAATACAGAGACAGGGTTTTGGGTGAAGCAGAAAAGAGTAGCTTTTATTGCTTTACCAGGCAAAGCAGGCCACATCAGACTAATGCCCAACCAAACTTACTACACGGAAACTTTTTACTAGGAATCTCAGATTGAACTTTTTAAAGATCTCTCAAGGCCAGTAAAGCCATGCCAATGGCTTGCCTTGCCTTCAGATTCTGCCTGGGATATCTATAGATTGGGTAAATTTATCTCTTCTTCAGGTCTCCGCTCCCCCCTGCAAAAAAAAATCTAGATAATTTCATTCCAGAAAAACATCCACTTCTGCTTCACTGAATACCCTAAAGCCTTTGACTGTCTAGATCAAAATAAACCGTGGAAAATTCTTACAAGAGATGGGAATGCCAGACCACCTTACCTGTCTCCTGAGAAATCTGTATGAGGGTCAAGAAGCAACAGTTAGAACTGGACATGCAACACTAGACTGGTTCAAAATAGGGAAAGGAGTACACCAAGGCTCTATATTGTCACCCTGCTTATTTAACCTCTATGCAGAGTACATCATGTAAAATGCCGGGCTGGATGAATCACAAGCTGGAATCATGATTGCTGGGAGAAATATCAACAACCTCAGATATGCAGATGACACTATCCTTATGGCAGAAAGTAAAGAGGAACTAAAGAGCCTCTTGATCAAAGTGAAAGGGGAGAGTGAAAAAGCTAGCTTGAAACTCAACATTCAAAAAACAAAGATTCATGGCATCTAGTCCCATCACTTCATGGCAAAGAGAAAGGGAAAAAGTGGAAGCAGTGACAGACTTTATTTTCTCGGCCTCTAAACTCACTGTGGACGGTGACTGCAGCCATGCAAATGAAAGACGCTTGGTCCTGGCAAGGAAAGCTGTGACAAATCTGGACAGCTTACTAAAAGCAGAGGCATCACTTTGCGGACAAAAGTCCATACAGTCAAAGAGACAGTTTCTCCAGTAGTGAGAGACCACAAAGAAGATTGAGCGCTGAAGAACTGATGCTTTCAAATTGTGGTGCTGCAGAAGACTCTTGGGAGTCCCTTGGAGATCAAACCAGTCAATCCTAAAGGAAATCAACCCTGAACATTCATTGAAAGGACTGATGCTGAAGCTCCAATCCTTTGGCCACCTGATGTAAAGAGCTGACTCACTGGAAAAGACCTTGGTGCTGGGAAAGACTGACGGGAAAAAGAGAAGGGGGTGGCAGAGGATGGGGGGTTAGACAGCATCACGACTCAGTGGACATGAATATGAGCAAACTCCAGGAGACAGTGAAGGACAGAGGAGCCTGGCGTACTGCAGTCCATGGGGTCTCAAAGAGTTGGACGTGACTTAGTGACTGAACAATAACAACAAAATATCTGTTAATAGATTCCTGCACATGCCAAGCAATAGCCTTTCCCATTCACCTGATAAGGTTGTTTAGAACTCGAGGGTCTCCAATTTCTGGAGGAACCAAACAGAAGAAAAAGAAAAATATTTTAATTTTACCCACAGGTGTAAATTACCAAATTGTTGTAAACCATGAGTAGTGTGAGGAAGAGGGCTTTTCTATATCTTAAAGACAGATCAGAAGCCAGCCACGGATTCCTCTGGTGGTAAAGTGGTTAAGAAACGGCCTGCCAATGCAGAAGGCAAGAGTTCAATCCCTGGTCCAGGAAGATTTCACATGTTGCAGAGCAAGTAAGCCCATGCATCACTGCTGAGCCAGTGCGCTGCAACTACTGAAGCCCACGTGCCCTAGAGCCGGCGCTCTGCAACCAGAGACGCGAGCCGCACTGAGAAGCCTGTGCACTGCAGCTAGAGACAGTCCAGAGGCGGCAGCAGAGACCCAGCGCCGTGAAAAACAAGTAAATGAGGGAGCCAGGAACACGCGAGACGAGCCACAGATTATGACAACACTTAGCAGTTCATCTAATTCCATATAATTCTCTTCGATCGGCCTGAGTCCAGATTACCACTAGTTTTGATGAATGGATAAAGAAGATGTGTTACACATATTCAGTGGAATATTACGGAGCCATAATAAGAACAAAATGATGCCATTTGTGGCAACATGGACAGACCTAGGGATTACCACACTAAGCGAAGTTAAGTCAGAAAGAGAAAGACAAGTATTATAACACTTATATGTGGAATCTAAAATACAACACCAATGAGCCTATCTATGACACAGAAACAGAACTATGGATAGAAAATAGACTGGCAGTTGCCGAGGGGGAGGGGTTTGGAGGAGTGACAGAGCAGAAGGTTGGAGTTAGCATCTATAAACTTTTATACACAGAGTGGACAAACAAGGTCCTACTTTGTAGCATAGAGGACTCTACTCAATGTTCTGTGATAAGCCATATTGAATATTTGGAAATGAATATTTTTTTTTAAAAAGAATATGTATAACTGAATCACTTTGCTGTATAGCAGAAATTACTATGGCACTGTAAATCAACTATACTTCAAGAAAAAATATTAAAACTAAAAAAACATATTAAGGAAAAACTGGCACCTGGATATCTGGAGCAACCTAGAAGTAACCAAGATACCCTCCAGGGTGTGAATGGATAAACAGACTGTGATACATCTAGACAATGGAATATTGCTGTTGGTTAGTCACTAAGTCCTGTCCGACTCTTTGTGGCCCCATGGACTGCAGCACGCCAGGCTCCTCTGCACTTCACTATCTCCTGGAGTTTGTTCAAATCCATGTCCATTGAGTCAGTGATGCCATCCAACCATCTCATCCTCTGCCACCCCCTTCTCCTTTTGCCTTCAATCTTTCCCAGTATCAGGGTGTTTTCCAATGAGGCAGCTCTTCACATCAGGTGGCCAAAGTTTGGAGCTTCAGCCTTAGCATCAGTCCTTCCAGTGAATATTCAGGGTTGATTTCCTTTAGGAGTCATGGGTTTGATCTCCTTGCTGTCCAAGGGACTCTCAAGAGTCTTCTCCAGAATCACAATTTAAAAGCATATTATTCAGCATTGAAAAGAAATGAGCTATCAAGCCATGCAAAGAAGTTTTAAAAAATGCATATTACTAAGTGAAATAAGCCAATCTGACAAGGGTATATATTGTATGATTCCAACTATAATACTTTCTGTAAAAAGGTGAATTCCAGAGACAGTGAAAGGTCAGCAGTTGCCAGGGATTCGGGAGAAAAGATGAAAAGGCACAACACATTTTTAGGTGATTTTTTGGGTTGTGAAGGTGATACCATAGTGATGGATATCTATTGCTACACACTTATCTAAACGCATTAGACTGGACTACACCAAGGGTGAACCCTACTGCAAACCATGGACTTTGGGTGATGATGAGTCAATGTAGGTTCATCAGCTACAACACAGCCCCACTCCAGTTGGGGATGTCAGTAATGGAGGATGCTAAAGGTGTGTGGGGCAGTGGGTGAACGGGAACTCTCGGTCCTTTCCCCTGGGTTTTGCTGTGAACTGGAAACGGATCTAAAAAAATAAAGTACATTAAAAAAAAAAATCTTATGAGACCACAGGTAACTTAGATATAGTTGAAGTAACTTTGCTGGAGGCCCCACAGCTGGAAAGTGATGGAGCTGAAGGCAGAGCAGACAGGGAGTCCCTGTCTCACTCCAAGGCCTCATCTTTTGTTTAAATTAATTTATTCATTTTAATTGGAGGCTACTTACTTTACAATATTGTGCTGGTTTTCGCCATACATTGACAGGAACCAGCCATGGGTGCACATGTGTTCCCCATCCCGCACCCCCCCTCCACCTCCCTCCCCGTCCCACCCCCCTGGGTTTTCCCAGTGGACCGGCTTTGAGTGCCCTGTGTCATCCATCAAACTGGGACTGGTCATCTATTTCGCATACGGTAATATACATGTTTCAATGCTCTTCTCTCAAGACATCCCACCCTCACCTTCTCCCACAGAGTCCAGAAGTCTGTTCTTTATATCTGTGTCTCTTTTGCTGTCTCGCATATAGGGTCGTCATTACCATCTTTCTATATTCCATATATATGTGTTAATGTACTGTGTTGGTGTTTTTCTTTCTAAATTACTTCACTCTGTATAATGGGCTCCAGTTTCATCCACCTCATTAGAACTGATTGAAATGTGTTCTTTTTAATAGCTGAGTAATATTCCATTGTGTACATGTATCACTACTTTCTTATCCATTCATCTGCCAATAGACATCTAGGTTGTTTCCATGTCCTAGCTATTGTAAAAAGTGCTACAGTGAACTGGAGAAGACAATGGCACCCACTCCAGTACTCTTGCCTGGAAAATCCCATGGATGGAAGACCCTGGTAGGTTGCAGTCCATGGGGTCACTAGGAATCGGACATGACTGAGCGACTTCACTTTCACTTTTCACTTTCATGCATTGGAGAAGGAAATGGCAACCCACTCCAGTGTTCTTGCCTGGAGAATCCCAGGGACAGGGGAGCCTGGTGGGCTGCCATCTATGGGGTCGCACAGAGTCGGACACGACTGAAGCGACTTAGCAGCAGCAGCAGCAGCTGCAATGAACATGGCGGTACACGTATCTCTTTCAATCCTGGTTTCCTCAGTGTGTATGCCCAGCAGTGGATTGCTGGGTCGTATGCCAAGGTCTCATCTAATCGGTCCATCCTGCAGTTTCTATGAATCTGATCAGAAGCTACCTTTCTGCGTTACTTTTCCCTTTATTCCTTCTGCCCGTGAATCACCTGCGCAGACTGCAAGCCATCTGGAGTGGGACCTGACAGCCTGCGTTTCTAGGGGCTCCCTGCTAACAGGGACGGAGCAGGTCCGGAGGGGACACTCTGAGTCACCAGGGCTTGTGCTCCACCGCACCAACCTGCTGGTTGAGTCCTGCACAAACTCCAAGTTTTATCATCACTCTGTACAGCGATGCTTACTGATGCTCCCTGCACCCAGAATTCATATCTTTGCTTATTAAAAATCATAATCTCCCTTAGATATATAAATTAAAGTCTAATCTTATGATAAATCAGCACCTGACCCTCCCCCACCCCCATGGAGAGGCAGAAGTGATTTCTCCCTCTGATGTGCTTCCCTTGCCTTCAGCACCATTTCTTGCAGCGCTTGCTTTTCCTTATTAACTGGCGCCTCCCTGCTCACTGACTGTGCATCTGTTCACTTCTGCTATTTTGAAAGCACCTTGAGGATAGGAACTCTCTTTCATCTTTACCGGTTCCTTAATAACAAGCATGGCTTTGTACACAGAAAGGAACATGACCCTGCCTTGCCCCTTAAGTTCAGTTCAGTTGGTCAGTCATGTCCGACTCTTTGTGATCCCAAGGACTGCAGCATGCCAGGCCTCCCTGACCATCACCAACGCCCAGAGTTTACCCAAACCCATGTCCATTGAGTTGGTGATGCCATCCAGCCATCTCATCCTCTGTCATCCCCTTCTCCTCCTGCCCTCAATCTTTCCCAGCATCAGGGTCTTTTCAAATGAGTCAGCTCTTCACATCAAGTGGCCAAAGTATTGGAGTTTCAGCTTCAACATCAGTCCTTCCAATAAATATTCAGGACTGATTTCCTTTAGGATGGACTGGTTGGATCTCCTTGCAGTCCAAGGGACTCTCAAGAGTCTTCTCCACCACCACAGTTCAAAAGCAGCAATTCTTCTGTGCTCAGCTTTCCTTATAGTCCAACTCTCATATCCACACATGACTCATAGAAAAACCATAGCTTTGATTAGATGGACCTTTGTTGGCAAAGTAATATCTTTGCTTTTTAGTATGCTGTCTAGGTTGGTCATAGTTTTTCTTCCAAGAAGCAAACGACTTTTAATTTCATGGCTGCAGTCAACATCTACAGTGATTTTGGAGCCCTCCAAAATAAAGTCTTTCACTGTTTCCCCATCTATTCGCCATGAAGTGATGGGACCAGATGTTATGATCTTAATTTTCTGAATGTTGAGCTTTAAGCCAACTTTTTCACTCTCCTCTTTCACTTTCATCAAGAGGCTCTTTAGTTCCTCTTTGCTTTCTGGCATAAGGGTGGTGTCATCTGCATATCTGAGGTTATTGATATTTCTCCTGGCAGTCTTGATTCCAGCTTGTGCTTCTTCCAGCCCAGCGTTTCTCATGATGTTTTCTGCATATAAGTTAGACAAGCAGGGTGACAATATACAGCCTTGATGTACTCCTTTTCCTACTTGGAACCAGTCTGTTGTTCCATGTCCAGTTTTAACTGTTGCTTCCTGACCTGCATATAGATTTCTCAAGAGGCAGGTCAGGTGGTCTGGTATTCCCATCTCTTTCAGAATTTTCCACAGTTTGCTGTGACCCACACAGTCAAAGGCTTTGGCATAGTCAATAAAGTAGAAACAGATGGTTTCCTGGAACTCTCTTGCTTTTCCAATGATCCAAAAGATGTTGGCAATTTGATCTCTGTTCCCTCTGCCTTTTCTAAAACCAGCTTGAATATCTGAAAGTTCACAGTTCATGTACTGTTGAAGCCTGGCTTGGAGAATTTTGAGGATTACTTTACTAGCGTGTGAGATGAGTGCAACTGTGCGGTAGTTAGAACATTTTTTTTTGGAGGTGATGGCACCCCACTCCAGTACTCTTACCTGGAAAATCCCATGGACAGAGAAGCCTGGTAGGCTGCAGTCCATGGGGTTACAAAGAGTCGGACACGACTGAGCGACTTCACTTTCACTTTTCACTTTCATGCGTTGGAGAAGGAAATGGCAACCCACTCCAGTGTTCTTGCTTGGAGAATCCCAGGGACAAGGGAGCCTGGTGGGCTGCTGTCTATGGGGTTGCACAGAGTCGGACATGACTGAAGTGACTTAGCAATAGCAGTAGAACATTTTTTGGCATTGCCTTTCTTTGGGATGGGAATGAAAACTGACCTTTTCCAGTTCTGTGGCCGTGCTGAGTTTTCCATATTTGATGGCATATTGAGTGTGGCACTTTCACAGCTCAACTGGAATTCCATCACCTTCACTAGCTTTGTTCGTAGTAATGCTTCCTAAGGCCCACTTGACTTCACATTCCAGGATGTCTGGCTCTAGGTGAATGATCACACCATCGTGGTTATCCGGCTCATGAAGATCTTTTTGTATAGTTCCTCTGTGTATTCCTACCACCTCTTCTTAATATCTTCTGCTTCTGTTAGGTCCATACCATTTCTGTCCTTTATTGAGCCCATATTTGCATGAAATGTTCTGTTGGTATCTCTACTTTTCTTGAAGAGATCACTAGTCTTTCCCATTCTATTGTTTTCCTCTATTTCTTTGCACTGATCACCTAGGAAGGCTTTCTTATCTCTCCTTGCTATTCTTTGGAACTCTGCATTCAAATGGGTATATCTTTCCTTTTCTCCTTTTGCCCCTTCTTATCTCTTTGATATTGGTTCTCTCTCCTATATAATGCGACGTCTGGACTGTGGTGAGGTTTAAATCAAATGTCATGTGTCAATGTCTTGCTCATAGTAAGCCCCTGTAAAATATTTATTGAAGTGGATTTTCCTTTTTTATTACCTGCATAAGGAAAGGAGGTGGGCATGAAAGTGAGTTAATGAGAGAGCTGGGCCTAGTACCAGGTAATTTCCCCACTCAATCAAACTCTACTATACTTCGTTTTGGTTATGTGAGTACCTCTCAGTCATTTATGTGACTAATATTCATCAGTATTTACAGAAGAAACCTAGAATATTGTTTCCTTGTTTCACATTTCCTGAAAAAATCACTGGCTAGAATTCAGATTGTTGTTGTTCACTCAGTCATGTCCAATTCTTTGCAACCCCATGGACTGCAGCATGCCAGGATCCCCTGTCCTTCGCCATCTCCTGGAGCTGCTCAACTCCTGCTCATTGAGTCAGTGATGCCATCCAACCATCTCATCCTCTATCACCCCCTTCTTCTCCTGCCTTCAATATTTCCCAGCATCAGCGTTGGCTCTGTACATCAGGTGGCCAAACTACTGGAGTTTCAGCTTTAGCGTCAGTCCTTCCAATGAACATTCAGGGTTGATCTCCTTTATGATTGACTGGTTTGATCTAAGTGCAGTCCAAGGGACTCTCAAGAGTCTTCTCTAACACTACAGTTCAAAAACATCACTTCTTTGGCACTCAGGCTTCTTTATGGTCCTACTCTCACATCCACACATGACCACTGGAAAACCATAGCTTAGACTAGACAGACCTTTGTCAGCAAAGTAATTCAGTAGGGTTGCAAACAAAGGAATTGATGTATCCTTACAACTTGGTAAATAGTAATGTAATATAAAATATTTAATATCCATCTTGAGCCAGACATCCTGGAATGTGAAGTCAAGTGGGCCTTAGAAAGCATCACTATGAACAAAGCTAGTGGAGGTGATGGAATTCCAGTTGGGCTATTTCAAATTTTGAAAGATGATGTTGTGACAGTGCTGCACTCAATATGCCAGCAAATTTGGAAAACTCAGCAGTGGCCACAGGACTGGAAAAGGTCAGTTTTCATTCCAATCCCAAAGAAAGGCAATGCCAAAGAATGCTCAAACTACCACACAATTGCACTCATCTCACACACTAGTAAAGTAACTCAAAATTCTCCAAGCCAGGCTTCAGCAATACGTGAACTGTGAACTTCCTGATGTTCAAGCTGGTTTTAGAAAAGGCAGAGGAACCAGAGATCAAATTGCCAACATCCACTGGATCATGGAAAAAGCAAGAGAGTTCCAGAAAAATATCTATGTCTGCTTTATTGACTATGCCAGAGCCTTTGACTGTGTGGATCACAATAAACTCTGGAAAATTCTGAAAGAGAAGGGAATACCAGACCACCTGACCTGCATCCTGAGAAATCTGTATGCAGGTCAGGAAGCAACAGTTAGAACTGGACATGGTAAAACAGACTGGTTCCAAATCGGAAAAGGAGTACATCAAGGCTGTATATTGTCACCCTGCTTCTTTAACTTATATGCAGAGTACATCATGAGAAACGCTGGGCTGGAAGAAGCACAAGCTGGAATCAAGATTGCCAGGAGAAATATCAATAACCTCAGATATGCAGATGACACCACCCTTATGCCAGAAAGCAAAGAGGAACTAAAGAGCCTCTTGATGAAAGTGAAAGAGGAGAGCGAAAAAGTTGGCTTAAAGCTCAACATTCAGAAAACGAAGATCATGGCATCTGGTCCCACCACTTCATGGCAAACAGATGGGGAAAGAGTGTGAGACTTCATTTTGGGGGGCTCCAAAATCAGTGCAGATGGTGATTGCAGCCATGAAATTAAAAGACGCTTACTCCTTGGAAGGAAAGTTATGACCAACCTCGATAGCATATTCAAAAGCAGAGACGTTACTTTGCCACCAAAGGTCCATCTAGTCAAGGGTATGGTTTTTCCAGTAGTCATGGATGTGAGAGTTGGACTGTGAAGAAATCTGAGTGCTGAAGAATTGATGCTTTTGAACTATGGTGTTGGAGAAGACTCTTGAGAGTCCCTTGGACTGCAAGGAGATCCAACCAGTCCATCCTAAAGAAGAGCAGTCCTGGGTGTTCATTGGAAGGACTGATGCTGAGGCTGAAACTCCAATACTTTGGCCACCTCATGGGAAGAGTTGACTCATTGGAAAAGACTCTGATGCTAGGAGGGATTGGGGGCAGGAGGAGAAGGGGACACACAGCATGAGATGGCTGGATGGCATCACCAATTCGATGCACATGAGTTTGGGTGAACTCCAGGAGTTGGTGATGGACAGGGAAGCCTGGCGTGCTGCGATTCATAGGGTTGCAAAGAGTTAAACATGACTGAGCGACTGAGCTGAACTGAACTGAATATCTATCTATAATGTAATATATGTCTATGTAACTCAAAACAACCAAATTTAAAAATAGGAAATGGTTCCAGATTAAACATGATCATATAAGAAAAGATAAATGATTATGATCAACCACAGTGATTTCCACTCACTGGACACCTTGGCAGTCTCACTTGATTTCTCATTTACTTTACCTGTAAAACACAGATACTATTAAGATCGCCCCCTTACTTGCTTCTCAGAATCCATGAAATGTGGAAAAAATTGCCAATTTAAGAAACTGCTATAAAAATATAGGAAACATTTTATGTACAAAAAATCATTAGCAATATCATTGGGTATAATCCAGAGGTGGAGGGAAAGGCAATTTATGTAAAACATACAGAAAAGTGGAATAGGATTAATGGTACATGGGATATTGCAGAAGAAATGATTAGTGAACTTGATGACATCAATATAGAGTATTCCTTTCAGTGAGAAAAAGGAATTGAAAAAAAATTTATGGGAGAATGGCAATGAAACATGTATACTATCATGTAAGAAATGAATCGCCAGTCTATGTTCAATACAGGATGCTTGGGGCTGGTGCACGGGGATAATTCAGAGAGATGATATGGGGTGGGAGGTGGGAGGGGGGTTCAGGATTGGGAACTCATGTACACCCATGGCAGATTCATGTCAATGTATGGCAAAACCCATACAGTATTGTAAAGTAAAATAAAGTAAAAAAAAAAATTTTTTTAATCATCAGTGAGATAATTTTACAACGTGGCCTAATGGACACATAATTAGAGTACCTAAAAATAAGCAGTGGTGAAAAAATAATTAGAAGTAGTGGCTCAAAACTCATGTTTAATTGAAAATATTAATCCACAGATCTGAGAATGTTAATGATATCCAAGTACAAGTAACCTGAAGAAAACTACACCACAGGATAACATAATGATGATATTTCTGATTAGAAACAACTCAAATGAGGAAATACTAGAACAACACATTTAGAGTAATGAAAAAAGACTCAACTGAGAATCTATACCCTGAAGAATTATCCAAAAAATTGAGGGTGAAATAAAGATGGTTTCAAGCAAAAGTTGAATTAATTCATCACCCACAGAAGTGTACTATAAAAAAAGTTAAAGGAAGAACTTTAGACAAGAGGAAAATTATATGAGAAGTGAAAGTAGATCTGCACAAAGCAATGAACAGCACTGGGAATGAGTAAATATAAAATATCTTTCCTCTTAGTATTTAAGTCTTTTTTAAAACATAAACTTCTAACTTTGGAATAATTTCAAACTTACAGAAAAGTTGCAAAGTTATTATGAAGGTATTAGATAAATGCTGCCTTTAGATACCAACTTCACATATTAAGAAACAGATTGGTTAAAAGTAAAAGAAAAGAGAAACATATAACATCAGCATTCATTAAAAAAAATACAAATTAAAGTATAATGAGATACCTCTATTCCTTTGAATGACTAAAATTGAAAACCATACCACAAAAGAGACAAAATATACAGGAGAAAATAACAAAATATCTGGAGGGAAAAATGGATGAGATCCAAAATGTGATTAATAGGAATGAACTAATCAGAGTGGAAGGAATTATACAATATTGAGACTGAGGACTTTCCAGATTAAAGGAACAGAAGTGTTCAGATTGAAACAGTCTATTGAGTTCTTAGTATCATGAACAACACCCAGGCTCAGACACATTCTTGGGGACATTTCAGAAAACCAAGGATGCAGAAAGGTTCTTTCTGAAAATAAAAATGGATTTGAAATAATCTAATGAAATATCATTAGCTACAGAGCATGCTAAAAGATGATGGTTTTTTAGTTCTAAAGGAAAATGACTTTGAGCCAAGGTTTCCCTGCTCTATCAGAGCATATAGGGTAGGAAGGCAGGATGAAAACATTTCAGATGTGCGAGGATTCAGAAATTCTATCTACCATTGTTCTCTCATTGAAAGTTACTTAGGTCTGTTCTCAGGCAAAGCAAGCAAGGAAGATGGAGGGCCTGGGAGCCAGGGAGCCCCACCCAGTAGGAGAGAAGTTTCCAGAGGACAGTGGTGTGGCCTGGGAAGTGGATCCAGGTCAGGACAGTAAGGATGGGGAGCTCTTAGAGGTCATTTCCAGCGGAAGGAGGACTTGACTGAATAGAAATTATACTGCAGAGGCTGGGGGAAGGTGAAGATGGCAAATCCTTAAAAGGCATGAGAATCACCAGGGGAAAAACAGTATAATAAAAGAAAAACAAAAAAATAACAAATATACTAAATGTTGGTGAGGATGTAGAGCAACTGGACTCCCACACTACTGATGAGGATATAAAATGGTACAGTCGCTTTGGGAAACAGTTGAGCAGTTTTCAAGAAGATTCAACATGCATCTACTATAAAAATCCAGGCATATATCACCCCTAGGTGTTTGCTCAAGAGAGAAGAAAGCTTATGTTCATACAAAGATCTGTTGCGGATGTTCACAGCAGCTTTATTTGTAGCAGCCCCAAATTGAAAACTGCCTCCGTGTTCATCAGCAGGTCCCAAGTAGGTGAGCTCAGAGAAGGGTGTTCTGCACTAGGGAACAGAAACGTCTTCCACAGCAAATGGAAGGGCGGATGTGCATGCAGGATCCTGTGCTAAGTATGCGGTGCCCACATGTACTTGTAACGATGCTGGCTGATCAGTCATTTTCAGAGAAGATTTCACATGTGGTTGAAGCATTTCAAAACGTGAAAAAGAAAAAAGTCCAAAACGAAAAACTCAGCTTAAATAAAACCAGTAAACGAATTTGATTGTTACTTAATTTACACTCTACTGTGGACAAAAGTTCCAGGAACTTGCTCCAAGTGCTCTCACTCCATTACCACCATAGAGCCACCAAGGTAAACTTCTTTTGGACATGCTTTTAAATCCCATTCAAGTCGCCACGGTACTGATTAGGTTATACTTTTTATGGAAAGCTTCTGGCCTCCTTCTCTTTACTCACCACCATCTGTTTCTTCTGCATGTTCATTCCTAACCCTCATCTGCTCAGATTGGTTATGCACTATGATTTTTACCCCTGCAGTCAAGATAAATTCTCTTCTCCCATTTATCTGATGATAAGTGCTGCTGGGGCCAACTAGGTAGTGTAGCTGTGGTTCTGTGCTCACAAGTCCTTCCAGCACACCTAACTCAACAGTTGAAATTTAAAAACAAATTGTGGGTACTATAAATACACTGGTCCACAGTAGACCGAGGATATTTCAGAAGGCAAGAGACAATGAAAGCAATATTCTTCACTAGGACACTGACATGTCAGATTCTATTAAAGCATGAGTTATTTCTGGAGCATTCTTAAGGAGATGGGAATCCCGAACCACCTGACCTGCCTCTTGAGAAATTTGTATGTAGGTCAGGAAGCAACAGTTAGAACTGGACATGGAACAACAGACAGGTTCAAAATAGGGAAAGGAGTACATCAAGGCTGTATTTTGTCACCCTGCTTGTTTAACTTTTATGCAGAGAACATCATGAGAAACACTGGGCTGGATGAAACACAAGCTGGAATCAAGATTGCCAGGAGAAATATCAATAACCTCAGATACGCAGATGACACCACCCTTATGCCAGAAAGCAAAGAGGAACTAAAGAGCCTCTTGATGAAAGTGAAAGAGGAGAGTGAAAAAGCTGGCTTTAAACTCAACATTCAGAAAAAGATCATGGCATCTGGTCCCATCACTGCATGGCGAATAGATAGGGAAACAGTGTCAGACTTTATTTTTGGGGGGGCTCCAAAATCACTGCAGATGTTGACTGCAGCCATGAAATTAAAAGTCGTTTGCTTCTTGGAAGAAAAACTATGACCAACCTAGACAGCATATTAAAAAGCAGAGATATTTCTTTGCCAACAAAGGTCCATCTAGTCAAAGCTAGATGAGTCATGTATGGATGTGAGAGTCGGGACTATAAAGAAAGCTGAGAACTGAAGAATTGCTGCTTTTGAACTGTGGTGTTGGAGAAGACCCTTGAGAGTCCCTTGGACAGCAAGGAGATCCAACCAGTTCATCCTAAAGGAAATCAGTCCTGAATATTCATTGGAAGGCCTGATACTGAAGCTGAAACTCCAATACTTTGGCCACCTGATACGAAGAACTGACTCATTGGAAAAGACCCTGATGCTGGGAAAGATTGAAGACAAGAGGAGAAGCGGATGACAGAGGATGAGATGGTTGGATGGCATCACTGACTCATTAACATGAGTTTGAGCAATCTCCAGATGATGAAGGACAGGGAAGCCTGGTGTGCTGCAGTCCATGGGGCCACAAATAGTCGCACACAACTGAGCAACTGAACTGAACTGAATTGAAAGATCTAAAAGCAGATTTTGGTATGACTAGCAGATATGGCTAGATATTAAGGATGCATTAATGATTCTCAAACCGGCCACATAGGGTGTTCAATTTTTATTCAGTATAACTCTGGTTTTTACTTGGCAGAGAAGAGCAGGGGAAATGAGTTCCCAAATCCCTTATCATGTCCACTGTCAAGGCACAGAAAATGCAAACACTGCTTGTCTCTTGATAACCCTTCTGCAGCCCTGCGGAAGTATTAAAGTAGGGCAGCTCTATTGGCCCTTTGACTGTTGACACTGCTACTTAAGCTGTGAGTCACACTCTTGGGCCTCTTCTGTTGAGGACCCTGACTGCTTGGTCTTCACCCAGAGACTCTGGAGAGGAGGCAAGGTAGGTTTTGCTCCATCAAGGTCAGTGTAGTTGTGGGAATGTAGTGGTTTCCTCTCCTACTTCCTGCAGCTCAGTGCTCTGTGAAAGCACCACGGGGCCAACCCAGGCTTGTAAATGAGGCCAAGCAAAGGACACCTGGGTTCCTTCTTACCCAGGGCAGTGCTTTTTTTGCAATTTTATGGAAGATATCAGTTTAAAAGTTTCAGTGCTGAAAAAATGTTTGAGAACCACCAGGCTGCTTTGGAACAGCATAGTTCAGTGGTTGAGATTATGGTTCTGGAGCTTGAAAACATGGGTTTAAGTTCATGGAGCAGGTAAATCCACCCTCTGAACCTTATACCTATTCTGGGTCCAGAATAGGAATCAGTGGTGGTTATTAACCCTACTGTCTGGTTCTATTAGTAGGTAAAGAGCTAGAGGGGAATCGAGCTAAGATTCAGGAGGAGAAGGGGAAATAGCTCATGGCTTGTGAAAGACTTGGAGCCTGACTCCCCTGACAGGCCTGAAATACAGAAGGGTTTACTTGTGTTCTCTCTTCTAATGATAAACTCTCCTTTCATAATGTAAAAACAGGTCTAGAGAAGTTGTGACTTATACCAAGGTTAAATTAGAAATGTATATTCTATATTCTGTTTCTGTATGTATGTCGCTGTTTAATGTTCTTCTGGAAGTCTCAAATGTTTTCTTATTCAAATAAAGAAAGTGCAGTTTTCTATATGTGAGGACCTGATATAAGCTTAGGGAAAAGCTGCAGTCTGGAATAAAGTGAAAGAAAGTGTTAAAACTTAGGAGGGGGTAGAGTTGAGGCTGACCAAATATAAAACTAATATTTAATATATATTCTATGTGTGTGTCGTGCTCAGTCGCTCAGTTGTGTCCAACTCTTTTTGATCCCCTGACTGTAGCCCACTAGGCTCCTCTGTCCATGGAATTTTTCAGGCAAGAATACTAGAGTAGGTTGCCATTTCCTGCTCCAGGGGATCTTCCTGACCTAGGGATCAAACCCGCATCTCTTGGGTCTTCCTGCACTGGCAGGCAGATTCTTTACCACTGTGTCATCTGGGAAGTCCATATTATATATAATAGATGGATTAAAAATGAAAATCAATATGCAATTTTTAACCCATTACATCAATAATAATGATATAATAGTACAGACTTTATTTAAAAAAAATTTTTATATAGTAATTCTCAGAGCAATGGAAGCTAGGTCAATACAAACTTAACCTAAAAATAAAATGAAAACAACATCTCCCCCTTCTTTGTTATTCTGCACTGTCACAGTGAAAAATCTCAAGCACCAGCTCTCTTTGGCCACATCACACTTACACTGCAATACACAGAGAAGAGACTCGCTGGACAACAGGGTACAAGAGCCAATGGCATGTGCTCTAAAGGATGCTTCCAGAAGCCTTTAATTACAATACCTGGCCTTTTCCCACTCGAGCCTCTTCATGAGAATCACAGAGTTCACTAAGTTCAACATATACTAAGAACACAATATTAGATTCAGTCTGTTCCTAACAGAAGGGGAGAAAAGAGATGAGAGCAAACGTCCTCTATTCAGAACTTCAACAGAGGAATAATAGAACGTGAGTCATTCAGTCTACTAGGAGGGTGCCATGCCTCTGTGAAGTCCAAGGTCATTTCAGCTCCACAGCAGAAGGAGAAACCGTTGTGAGTGCATTAAAAAATTGAGAGGGACCTCTGTCAAAACAAAGTCTCCTTACGGTCGGTTTCCCTGCCTGTTGAAGGGCTTTCCTATCTGCCCTTCAGTCTGAACCTAACAATCCAGACAAATGAAAGCTGAAATGCTCCTGCCAGCTGCTACCCTCTCTTAAGACGTTTATTTGATGCTTCCTCTTCCCCTCCTCTCGGAACAAAGTTGTTGGTATTTAGGCTTAAAATTAAGCCATGTAATGTTCTGACAGAACCTCCGATGGCAGGAAACTATGTTAGCATTTTGATAGAGTGAATCACTTGGCCATGGAGGTCCAATGCAGTGACCGTGGTGCCACCAACATGATGTTGGAAAACGTGAGGGAAATCCAGGGCTTTTGAAAAAGGATTTTTAAAAAATCTTGTTTTTCCCAAGAGGTATAAACTGAAAAAAAAACAAGTTGGCACTTTTTTTTTTGCCTATAAAATTGAGAATCATCAAAGAACCTAAAGGAATAGTATAACAATATCTGATGTGCTGACAGTGTGAAAAAAACAGACACTTTCATGAACTGCTGTTGGGAATACAGTCACCCTTTAAATGCAACTGTTTGGCAGAGAAATCTGGCAATAATATATCAAAAGCTTTCAGAGGGCACAAAGTTTTAGTAGCAAGTCCAGTGAAACAAGCAGAGATGTGCACAACCCTCTGTGAATAAGGATGTGTATCACAGCCTTATTAATGATGCAGGAATACTTTACTCGATCTAACTATCTAATAATAACGGACCACTTGAAAAAATAGTAAATATATGCACATGATACAATGCTTACCAGCCATTAAAACTGGCATTGCAAATCTTTCTTCTAAAAATATTTTATTATTTTTTTCTTCCAGTTTTATTGAGATATAATTGACATACAGCATTGTATAAGCTTAGGGTGTACCACAGAATGATTTCACTTACATACATCATGAAGTAACAGTAAGTTTAGTGAATACTCATCATTTCAAATAGATATAAGATTAAAGAAATAGAAAAAATTTTTTTCTCATGATAAGAACTCAGGATTTACTTTCTTAACACCTCTCATGTATAACAGCAGTGTCAATTATATTCAAAATGTTTTACATGACTAGTATTTTTTTATTTTGTAACTGGAAGTCTGTACCTTTTCACCACCTTCATCCAGTTCCACCTTCCCTTTCTCCCCACCTCCCAACTCCCACCTCTGGTAACCACAAAACTGACCTCTTTTTCTATGAGTTTGTAATTATTCTTTTTGGTGCAACTTGGGATTTTCTGAGGTAGGACATTTTAAACTTTAGGAACTAACGGCATTTTCCCAATAACTGTCCCAGAGGGAACTTCTGGGAATATCCATTTATTTGAATTTTATGTTGATAAATTAAAATGACCACGAACTGTAATACAAAAACAAAATCCCAAACCCACCTGCCCTGTGAACCTCTGGGCTCAAGTGTCTCAATGCCATAAAGTTTCAGAGTCAAGTCAGTTAAAAAAGTCATAGAGCCAGGACTCAAAATCACATATTTAAATAAGAAAATGAGTCCCTGGTGGCTCAGTAGCAAACCTCCAATGCAGGAGACATGAGTTTGATCCCTGAGTTGGGAAGATCCCTGGAGAAGGAAATGGCAACCCACTCTAGTATTTTTACCTGGGAAATCTCATGGACAGAGGAGGCTGGTGGACCTCCAGGTCCCAAAGAGCTGGACATAACTTAGTGACTAAACAACAATAGTTACAAGTAAACTTCGTTTTAGGACACAGAGCCTGCCGGGGTCCAGCCCTGGTTGATCCAGGGAATTCAAAGCGGGGACAACTTTGGCGAGGAAAACTTATTTATTAATATAAGATTAGATTAGGAAGAAATAATGTAGTAAGAAAATTAAGTGGAGAAAGAGGGCTGAATAACTTGGATTACGTGGAAGACCAATAAAGTTCCGGACAAGGAATTTGCACCATCTACGTTGGGCCACTGGCGCTCGCTTGAATATCTAAGGGTGCCTCGCCTTAGGCTCCCTTTCACGTGGGTCTTAACAGCCAGGGCAAGTAAGTAGACTTGGCGAGCCTCCGTGCCCCAGATGGGAATTCAGCCTGAAATTAAAGTAAAGAGGAGAGGGAGGGAAAGGGAGAGAAGAAGAGAGAGAGAGAGACACACACGGGGGAAACCAGTCCAGCGACTGGCTCTTTCCTCTATTGTTCAGAAGGCCTTTTATACTTTTGATAAAACATGGAGATCAATGGGTAACACAAAGTTATGCAGCGTTAGCAGCCCAGATTCTTATCAAAACCAGGCTTTTCTCTCTGCATACCTAGTTGTATACACAGATCTTAGGTAATTTACATCATCTTCCAGCCAAAAGGGCCAATTAACATTTGACAGCCTTTTTTCTGATAAGGGTTTGTCAACCAGAAGACTTATTTGTGTTGATCTTCCCAAAGTCTGGTGCCATTCTCAGAAAGCACTAAATAAAGTTACATTCTTACATAGTAAGGACACAAGAGGAGTGCAGTGATATATAACAAAGAGAAAAGTAATTAACTCAAAAGTCTAGTGTTGCTAACATCAAAACTACTATATATCTTTTTCCATATCCCGTTTACATTGATCAACATCCTCCCAGGTGCCTAAAAGATAAAGAATATGGAGGTCTGGTGGCAATCATTGAGTCAACAGTGAAAACCCTCTACCAATATAATTTTTAACTCTTTAGAAAAGGCTCTGTATCTTTTAGATGCTTTTAAGCTTGTGCCTCTCGCAGTTGGGGGGCTGTAAGCAATTCACAAGCTGTAAGAAGTCCAGGGGAACCTGTTAGGCAAGCTAGAGAGCTATCAGAGGGGTTTAACTGAAACATCCCTCTCAAATGCAGAAGACTAAAGCCCTGAGTTGACTTTTTTCCAGAAAATATCAGAAGAGTGGAAAAGCAGGCAGATTCTTATTTTTGGGGGGTGGATGCTCAGGAAATTCCAGGGGGTAAACCTGAGGTCTGATTAGCCTTGCCATCAGAGCTCTGCCGCATGACCTTGTCATGGGTGGAATTCCTCACGCTGGCTCCCAGCAAGAGCCCATTTGCTAACTCTGTAAATATTTTACTCAAGGGTGAGGCATGTAACACTTTCTACTATAAAGATTCTAGTTTGATCTGAGTTATTGTGAAAATAGAGTCATAATGTACTTTCACAAAATTATTTGTTAGGCACTTACTGCTGTTGTTCAGCCACTAAGAGGTATCCAACACTGTGACCTCATGGACTGCAGGCTCCCCTGTCCTTCACTATTTCCCAGAGTTTGCTCAAATTCACGTCCACTGAGTCAGTGATGCTATGCCTATGCAACCATTTAATCCTCTATCACTTCCTTCTCTTGCCCTCAGTCTTTCCCAGCATCGAGGTCTTTTCCAATGAGCTGGCTCTTTGCATCAGGTGGCCAAAGTATTGGAGCTTCAGCTTTAGCATCGGTCCTTCTAATGAATATCCAGGGTTGATTTTCTCTAGGATGTCAAAGAAATCCTAAATCCTGATTTGATCTCCTTGCAGTCCAAAGGCGTCTCAAGAGTCTTCCCCAGCACCACAATTCAATAGGTGTTAGTTACCTGTTTTCTATTAACCACTGAGAGTAAAACCAACACCCATGTGTACACAGTGTTCTAAAGTAAAAATACATAGGAGTGAGAAGAAAACATGGAATGAAGCTGAGTTTATGGCCACTGAGTGCCTCATGAAGATGTACTTCTTGGCTTGGCAACATCCTTTGGCAGCAAGGTATTCTCTCCTGCTCAAGGTTTCTGCCCTCAGCATCTCATGGGTGTGGTATTGTCTTAACCTCAACATATGCTATGATCTGGCTTAAAGAGCAGAGTTTAAGAGAAGTCAGTGAAATCTGTTTTGGGATATATGGAGAAATTATGGCCTTGAGCCCTGCTCTGCTTGTTACAAGGTCTGTGCCATAAGAAATGCCTTTCAAAGAATTTTATTGAAACTGCGGGCACAGCCAACTTCTTCTCTAAGTTCATGTCAACAAATGCTTCATTTTTTTCCACATCAAAGCAAGGAGTCTCTACCTCACACATAATAAGGATATGATAACAATAACAATAATGATAGTAATAAATAAGTTATTTATTGATCATCATTTGCATAAATCTATACTAGGGGTCTTATATAGGCTATCCAATTTATTGCTCATAAAATCCTCTCATAAGACCAAGAAAAAAAAAACCAGACTGTTCATGCCAATATCAAAAAAGCTTCAGAACTACTGATCTAGAGCAGACCAATTTTAATCTCCTCTTTCCACCAGTAAGTAGCTAATGACACAGGGCAAGTAATCTATTTTTCTGAGCCTCACTTTTTTCATCTATGAACATTAATCCAACGATGCACATAAAGCACATAAGGTAAATGCAACACCATGGTTGTTTAACCCTGCGGTAGGCTCAGGCTGCCCAACCCCACCTTTGGTGACCTTAAGTCAGAAGCTTGAACCTGGCCACAAGGAGAGTCTTTGCACCAGGGAATTGGAAACCAGCAAACATGTCAATGCCTTTTTTGTTTCTTTCTTCCTAGTGGATTATTAAAACACTTACCAGCACATTACTGCTACCTACACACCATGAATGCACAGGAAAGATATTTGCATCTCTTTCATCTTAAATCTGCAAGGGCAAAGGGATCCGATAACATAACAGATTTTGCATCTGAGTCCACAAATCTTTGGTTTGGGCAGAAACCAAATGCCTGCCCTTTATACAGCTAGCTGGCGCTCAATTTCTTATTTGCAGGGGGATTCCCTTACACTTGGGACGCACCAGCTCATGAGACCACTGCTAGATCAGTCCTCTTTCTGGAGGGAGGCAGGGGTCTTGCCCCACTGCCATCTTGGGGTGGGCTCTGCTTCATGCCACACAAACAGTTCAAACCACGGGTTTGTGCTTATGGGGAGAGGCATCTTGTACTCAGTTCATACTTCCCTTTTCTGAACTTTCTAGTCTCGTTACTATCTTCCTTTTCCCTCTGTGGGTTTTCTTGAGAGGAGTAAGCTGTGGTTGGCAGTATTTTGTTCTGTTTTCTGGCTTTCTTTTTTTTTTTAATTGAAGCATAGTTGATTTACAGTGTTGTTAGTTTCTGGTGTACAGAAAAGTGATTCAGTTTTTCTGTTTATTTTTTTTAAAGATTTACTTATTTTTTGGCTGTGGTGGGTTCTTTGTTGCTGCACACTTGCTTTCTCAAGATGCAGCGAGCGGGGTCTACTCTTCATTGCAGCGTGCGGGCTTCTCACTGCGGCGGCTTCTCTTGTGGAGCACTGGCTCTAGGCACACGGGCTTCAGGAGTTGCAGCCTGCAGGCCCTAGAACCCAGCAGTTGTGGTGCACGGGCTTAGGTGCTCCAAGACATGTGGAATCTTCCCAGAGTAGGGATCAAACTGGTGTCCCTTGCATTGCAAGGTGGATTCTAAACCCCTGGGCCACCAGGGAAGGAAGAACTGGCAGATTTAAGCACAAAGGGCCAATGTCTGAATTCCTGCTTCAGAATGATGAGACGAGAGGAAGGAGGAATGCAGGCCGCTGCCAGGCCACAGCAGCCCAGCAGCCACGGTTCCATGGTATGGCATGGCTAGGGCACTCCTGGATGGCAAGGTGGAGGTGGAGGTGGGGTTTCATGGGACAGATGGACATCCAGCCAAATTGGGCACATGAGGGATTGAGCATTATTTTGGGGAAGTTACAGGAAGGGGGGAGGGGTGACAGACCACCTGACTGCGTTACTTTCTCTTATCTAATCTGCTTCCCTCTGGCCTCTGCCTTGCTATACAAAGTCACCAGTCAGGCCACCCGAGGCCTCCCTTGAAGGGTTGGCCTCTTCTACTGGACCCTGCCTCAGAGACCCAGTACCCTAGGACCTGGGCTTTAATCTCTGACATCGAGTGGCTAGGCCCACTGTCCCCTTCCCTTTGTTCAAGCAACAGGAAATGGCGGTGTCTCACAGCAAGTAACAAGTGCCTCAGTATGTCAACCTGCTTTGAATCGTGGCTCTATCAGACACCATGTCTTTTCTTTGCCTGAGCCTCCATTTTCCCACCTGTAAAACAGAAGCAATATCATTCCCTTCTCAGAACTGTGGCAAGAATTAAATGTGATTTACTCTGCGCCTGGTACTTGGTAGGTATTTGGCTGATGGGCGTTATGTAGCTATTTATTTCTGCAACCTAAGCCTCACTCAAACCAGCCAACATGTGCTGAGTATCTCCTACATGCAAAAAAAGTTGTCCAAGAAACCCCTTCTCCCCACCCCCATGCTGAAAAGGGGAAGGAGAGACTATCTTAAGGAAGTCCTCTAAAAACTTCCCAGGGCTAGCTTGAATTAGCACCTATGGTCTTGCATGCCCAGTTCTAAAACTCTTTGATTCTGAAGTTATGTTATGTTATCTAACACGCATTATTTTACTAAATCACATAACCTGTATTACGCCTTTTCTTCCCAACTTGATTGTAAGCTTCTCAACAGCTGGACCCGTGTCCAGTCCTCCTTTGTGGGTTTCCCACAGTGCCCAGCATTGAGCTGCATGTGTAAGAGGCAGCTGATATGGAGACTTGTTGATTAAGTCTGATGCCTTGATGTGTGTGTGACCACAGGTGAGAGTATAGTTTGACATCTTTTATTCAGAGTATGATATCATCATGTACCTGCTTGAATAAATTTATTTCCTCACTTCATTCTACCTCAGGGAACAAGAAATCTTCCTGCTTCTGAGAAGTGAGAGATGAAGGGATCAAAGACAGAGAGATTTTGTTTATGGCTGGCCCAGAATCCGGGCAGGGGCAAGCGGTGTGCCTGTATGAATCTGAGAAACTGACAGAAGCACTGGAGAATTGGTTGGTGACTCCAGCAGCGTTCGGAAACTTAAGCCTATGTTTGCAAATAGAATCACTATTGAGTGATCAGGGTGTACCAAGACTGGTAGAAAAAAGCACAAGTGCCTATAGCCAGAAGCAGATCGGAGATACTTCTCTTAGATAAAGGGCTCATATACAGAACAGATTACAAGCTCCTACAAGTCAGTACTGAAATGACAAACCACCGAATCATTTTTAGACCAGCAAAAGATTTGATCAGGCCCTGCACAGATGATAACCAAATAACCAACATATATGTGAAAAGATAATCAATATCATTAATCATCTGAGAAATGCAAATTAAAACCATAATGGTATAGCAGCCCATACCCATCAGAAGAGCTAAAATGAAAAAGAAAACAGGAAAAATCTCTAATAGGCAATACCAACTATTGACGAGAATGGAGATGAACTTGAACTCTCACGTACTACTGGCGAAAGCATAATAAATTGGTACAACCACTTAGAAAACCATTTAGTAGCATGTAAAGCTAAACAATGCTTTCTCTATGACCCCAAAATTCTACCTCAAAGTATATACTCCAGAGAAAGAAGTGTATATGAACTCTAAAGATATACACAAGAATGTAGCTAATAATTTTATTCATAACAGTCTCAAACTGAAAGCCCCCCATTTTTATCAACAATAAAATGGGTAAACTTGGGAGCTATGTGCTGTGTGTTCAGTCGCTTCAGTCACATCCAACTCTTTGCAACCCTATGGACTGTAGCCCGCCAGGCTCCTCTGTCCATGGGATTCTCCAGGCAAGAATACTGGAGTGGATTGCCATGCCCTCCTCCAGGGGATCTTCCTGACCCAGGGATCGAACCTGGGTCTCCTGCATTGCAGGCAGATTCTTTACCACTGAGTCACCAGGGAAACCCCAAACTATGGTATCTTCACACAAAAAATGCTACGTGACAACATCAAAGGACAATCTACTATTACTACGTACGGTACAGCCAAAACTAATCTACAGTACTAGAAACAAAATAGCACTTACCTCTGTGGATACAGACTGGGAAGAGGCACTAAGGAATGGTCTGGGGTTCTGGCACTGTCCAGTCATGGTGGTTACACGGGTGTGTATACATGCAAAAACTTGGATTGGTATACTTTAGGCATTTTATTACATGCGTGCCACATTTCAGTTGGTGATCATTTTGCAAAATGTACAGATTTCAAGTCATTATATTACACATTTGAAATTAACACAATATTATGTGTCAGCTAAAAAAAAAAAAAATCTTCAAAAATGCTTATTTTGAGATATCTGCCCAGGAGGAAATGGCAATCCACTCCAGTGTTCTTGCCTGGAGAATCCCAGGGATGGGGTCGCACAGAGTCGGACATGACTGAAGCGACTTGGCAGCAGCAGCAGCAGCAGCCCAGGAACGTGACTGCTAGATTGTACTGTAAGCATGTGTTTTGCTTGTGTGCTAAGTTGCTTCAGTCGTGTCCGACTGTGTGACCCTATGGAGTGTAGCCCACCAGGCTCCTCTGTCCATGGGATTCTCCAGGCAAGAATACTGGAGTGGGTTGCCATTTCCTTCTCCAGGGGAGCTCCCCGACCCAAGGATCAAATCCAAGTCTCTTACGTTTTCTGCGTTGGCAGGTGGGTTCTTTACCATCGGCGCCATTAGCTTTATAGGAAACTGCCATATTCTTTTTCAGAGTGTCTGTATTATTTTATATGCCCAACATCAATGTAGGAGTGATCCAGTTTCCTCCTTATCTTCTCCAGCATTTGGTGTTGTCACTACTTTTTATTTGTCATTCTGATAAGTGTGATGGCAGTTTTAATCTGCATTTTCCTAATGACTAATGATACTGAACATGTCTTCATGTGCTTAGCTGCCATATGTATGTCCTCTTCAGTGAGGTTCGTGCCCTTGCCCACTTTTTCTTTTTTTCTAACCATCTGTAGATTTATTTGCTTGAGATAAGTCCTTTTAAAATTTCTACCTTGTTGGAAAAAAAAAATCTTTATTTTCTAATCAGATTGGTTTTTTTGCTTTCTAATTTTGAGAATGCTTTATATTTTAGATACAAATATTTTATTGGATATATTGTTTACTGATGTTTTTTTTCTGAGGTTCTGGCTTGTATTTCCATCTGGTTTTTAGAGTCTTTCAGAGAAGCTTTTAATTTTTATGAAGCCAAATTTATCAACTATTCTTTTTATGGATAGGGCTTTTGGCATCAACTCTAACAACTTTTCACCAAATTCTAGATTACAAAGATTTATCCTTTGCTATCTTCCAAAGTTTCATATTTTACATTTTACAATGAAGTTTGTGATAAATTGAGTCAATTTTTGTATGTGTCTTTTTAAGTTTTTTATTGAAGTATAGTTGATATTTATTTAAAAAAATTTTATTGAAGGATAGATGATGTGAAGTTTAGGTTAAGGTTTATTTATTTTTTCTGTCTATGGATATCTAATTGCTCCAGCATTATTTATGAAAAAGGCTCCTGTTCTCCTGTTGAAAGGTACTGTGGCTTTGTCAGAAAGCAGTTGGATATATTTGTGAGTCTGGTTCTGTAATTTTCTGTTTTCTTCCATTATTCTATGTGTATATCCCCCTGCCTAAACCATAGGTCTTTTTTTTTTTAACTTCATTTTGTAGTTTTCATTGCGAATCTTGTCTATGTTTTGTTAGATTTATATCTAGGTATAGTCTAAAAGATTTTGGAAGCAATTATAAATGGTATTTTAATTTTGGTTTCTAAGTGTTCACTGATACATAAAAATGTGATTGATTTCTGTTTGCTGATTTTTTCCTGCAACCGAGCTGAACTTGTTAGTTTCAAGAGTTTCGGGGAGAATCCCTTGGGATTTTCTATGTAGACAACAATGTCATCCTCAAATAAAGGCAGTTTATTTCCTCCTTTTCAATCTATATGCCTCATATTTTGTTTCTGGTCTCATTGCTCTAGCTAGGACTTATGTATGGTTGGAGAGAAGTGACTGAACGAACGTTTTTGCTCTGTTCATGATCCTGGAGAAAAGCATTCATCTTTCATTATTAAGCATGATGCTATCTCTAGGCTCTTTGTAGATGCTTATTAAGTAATCAGTTCACTCAGAGGTTTTTATCATGAGGGGGTGAAATACTTTGTCAAATGTCTTATCTCTGTTAATAATCAACAAATTGGTCTATTTCTTTTAAATTGTTGCATGTATAAGCATAAAGTTGTTCACGTGCTGTGTGTATGCTCAGTTGCTTCAGTTCAGTTCAGTTCAGTCGCTCAGTCGTGTCCGACTCTTTGCGACCCCATGAATCGCAGCACGCCAGGCCTCCCTGTCCATCACCATCTCCCAGAGTTCACTCAGACTCACGTCCATCGAGTCAGTGATGCCATCCAGCCATCTCATCCTCTGTCGCCCCCTTCTCCTTCTGCCCCCAATCCCTCCCAGCATCAGAACCTTTTCCAATGAGTCAGCTCTTCGCATGAGGTGGCCAAAGTACTGGAGTTTCAGCTTCAGCATCATTCCTTCCAAAGAAATCCCAGGGCTGATCTCCTTCAGAATGGACTGGTTGGGTCTCCTTGCAGTCCAAGGGACTCTCAAGAGTCTTCTCCAACACCAAAGTTCAAAAGCATCAATTCTTCAGCTTTCTTCACAGTCCAACTCTCACATCCATACATTAGTCATGTCCAATTCTGTGTGACCCTATGGACTGTAGCCCACCTGGCTCCTCTGTCCATGGGTATTCTTTCAAGAATACTGGAGTGAGTTGCCATCTCCTTCTCCTGGGGATCTTCCTGACCCAGGGATTGAATCCACGTCTCCTGCATTGCAGGCACATTCTTTACCACTGAGCCAACTGGGAAGCCCCAAAGTTGTTCCCAGCATTCTCTTACTGTCCCTTTTAATGGCTGAAGAATCTGTATTCATTCTTGACATTTTTTCATTTGTGACATTGTTGATTTGTGTCATCTCTCTCTCTCAGATCTTGCTAGAGGTTTATCACTCATTTTTAATGACTTTTTGAAGAATCAGCTTTTTGTTTCAGTGCTTTAATCTGTTTTCTGTTTTAAATTTTATTACTTTGTGCTCTTATCTTTGTGGTTCCTTCTTTCCGCTTAATTTGGGCTTATTTTGCCCTTTCTCTAGTTTCTAGAGGAAGAAACTTAGATTATTGACTTGATTCCGCTCTTCTTTTCTAATGCAAGCATTCAGTGTGGCAATATGCTCCTCTCAGAATGGCTTTAGCTGCACCCCGCATATCTTGATGCTGTATTTTTGTTTTCACTTAGTTCAAAGTCATTTCTATTTCCTTTGAGACTTCCTTTCTGATCTGTGGATTATATAGACGTGTGATTTAATTTTTCACATGTTTAGAAATGTTTGTCATCTTTCTGTTTTTAATTTTTAATTGACTGCATTTTGATCTGAGAATATATTCTATATAATGCAAATTTTAAGAACTTTTTGAGGCTCTAGATATGGTTTATCTTGGTGAATGTTCCATAAGCACTTGAAAATATTTACTAGTTGTCAAGGCACCGGAATCTACATTAATTCCCTTCCTGGTCAAAATACCTAGAGAAGCCTTTTTCATGACCAAACCTAACTGATATAGGAAGGTTACATCCCACACTACACAGAAACCCACCTTCAAATCCTGCTGAACTTTCTGTCTTCTTTTCCTAAATCCTTTCTCATCTGCTGCCCCTTTGCTTGGCATCTTTCTTTCTCCCTCCTGGCCCCACGCAGCCCTTTCAGTCTCCCTGGTGCCAGCCTCATCTTTCTTCCTAGACTTCATGTGCCACCCACTCTCCATTCCACCCTGTCTCTTCTTACCTAGAGAATTTTTTTTTCCTCTCAAGTCATTTTTTAAAAACACGTGCCTCTTCCCTGAACCCCTGCCGTCATCACATTAAGAATTTTCTTTGTGATTCAGCCTCCTTAGAACACAGAGGGGATGGTAAACAGCAAAGAGCTTTCTCACTCTCCTAGGGCTGAATGTGACCCCACCCTTGTATCTGTGGTGCAGGTGCCTGGTTGGCCATCTGCCCTGAGGTCTGAGTTGTGGGAAGTTTATTTACTGCTCCTTCTAGAATCTCTGAGTAATGACAGCCTCTTGATGCCCTGGATTATGTTGAAATCTGCTGCTGATAATTCATAGCTCTCACTGACGTGGGAAAATGCTGTACTTGATTTGTTCTGCTTTATGCTAACTGCAGAAACTTAGGCATCAAGAAAGACCTGGGCACAAATTTATCCTCTGCCATTTGGTAACCACAGCTTTATAATCTCCTACTGCTTTAATCTTCATAAGGAAACTGCATACCCGTAGAACTGTGAGGATAAATGTCATAAAGCACGTGGCACCAAACTCCTCAAAAGATGATGGTCACTCTTACTGCCTGTCACTGATGATGGTCACTCTTATCGCTTGTCACTTCATAGTTGCGTTGCTGTCGTTAATGATTAAAATGGCATTAAGTGTCAGTACGTCTTTTATCTTCCTCTTTTGAGCTTGTTCTTTTCTGGTCAGATAGTTATTAATTAACACACGCATACACATAAGTATTATTAATTTCTGGACACACAGACAGACTACATTCTAGCTGCTGACGCATTCATGGGTGGCCAAATGACTGAGTCCTAGCTGACGGAATGTGGACAGAAATGATGTGAACCATTTCTCCACCAGCTCATAAAAGTCTTCCCATGAGCATTCCTTCATACTCTTCTCCTTCCTCTCGGGTGATGCAGCTGTATACATTTGGGTCTTGAATGCCAACTTCAATGATAGCAGACACTGTATGTAGATGCCTAGGTGCCTGAACTAACGATTAAAGGCAGACTGCCACCAATAAATAATACTGATTGCTGTACATGATCAAGAAATACACTTCTAGACGTTCAGGCTCATTGTACATTTTGGAGGTTTGTGTCAGCTAGCATTTTCTAAGCTAAAATAGAAATTGGTAACTTTAAGTAGTGCCATACAAAAATCAAAAATATATAGCACTGGCTTAAAGTTTAGGCAGCAGGCTGCAAAGAAACTGATCTTAAAGTGGAAAGATGTGATTGCCTGGAAGTGGGGCTGGAGGGAGGAATGGATTTCAAAGGGGCATAAGGAACCTCTTAGACGTGATGGAAACACTGATCTTGCCTATGGGAGTTGTAACCCAAATGTATACGACTGTCAAAATTCATCAAACTGTAGACACTAAATGGATATACTTTACTGTCCAAAAGTTACATCTTAATAAGCTGTTGAAAAATCAAGCAACTTCCATCTACATTAAATGCCCTATCTTACGAGGGCCCAGACCCTGAGGGGAGGATTAATGTGTGAGTGGTTTATTCAGTGGGTGCTCTCAGAAGACACCAGCAAGAGAGTAAGGGAACAGGACAAGAAGGGAGGAAGCAAGCAGCAGGATGTGGTCTCAGGCAGAGATCCCCAGGGGCCTCCATCTGATCCTGAGCGGGCGCTGGGACAGGAGCTTCACAGTGTGTCCTGCCTCAGAACAAGGCAGTGAGAGGGGTTCCTCCTGGCTCTATGCAGGAGACTGGGGCTGGGGGAGTCGGGGGCACGATGGTTCCTGAGCCTGAGGATAGCCCTCCACAGCCAGTCACAGGTGCAGAGGCTGGAAGCAAAAGAGCACAGAGGCTGAGGAGGGTGAGCCAGAAATGGGAAAGGGACTCAAGGGGATCCAGCAGAGCTCTGCCAACATATGTCATATTCCCCTAGAAGGAGAACTTGTTCCTTATTATAATGAAGTGTAATATGCCTGCTTTCTTCAGATTTTTTTTCTTAATGTTGAATTAAAGCAAAGGTGTTCTGCCATAAAAGTCACCTGTTGAATCTTGGTCATGGACCATTGGAGTGAATTGAAGGGCCAGCACCAACTGACCCACTACCCACCCCTTGGGCCTCATCTGCAGACTCCTGGAGGAATAGTGGACACGGTGGTCAGAGAGGGATGGAAGCATACAGAGGTGTGAGTTCCAGAATAAGCCCCACCATTTTCTAGTTGTGTTATCCTGAGCTGTTGCTTAACCCACTTGTCTCAGTTCCTCCTCTGAGAAATGGTAAAAAAACAAACTCATTTACCTCACAGGGTCACCAAGAGGCTTAAAAAAGATAAAATACATAAAGCCCTTAGCAGATCCCTGGTGTGACACGCGACACAAATGTGCAGGAAGTGTTTACATTATTGAATGGTTTCTCTCACATAACTTGCCCACCCCCAGGGCAGCCCCCACCCTGTCACTCCTGGTCACTGTCTGAGTTCACTGATGCCGCCTGGAGCTCAGGACTGATACACCTTTCCTCCAACCCCCTCACTAGCTCTCTTATCTTTCCCAGAGTAGATGCTCTGGCACGTCTGAAAATTCGCTCAGGATTTTCATGGCTCAAAAAAGAGGCTTGACACATTTAGAAAGTACCCAGATTAATTTTGGGGGTGAGAAACGGAATGTTTCTTGCCATATCAATAAACAAAGGATGTCACAGTCATCAGCGATTGCAGCCCTGCAACTCCTGAACGTGAGCCAGTGAGGCCTGAGGAAACTCAGGAGGAAAAGAATACTTGCCGTCTAGCAGTCATCAGACTGCAGCCACTCCTGACAGTGAGCCCTGAGAGCACCAGGATGCGGGCCCGGACTCCTGCACTTGCTCAGACATAGAGAAGCACTGAAGTCCTTAACTTGGAGACATCTGGTTTGTTTTTTTTAAATTAACAATCATCTTTTGATGTACCAACTATCTGCCCTTTGTTGCCAAACTTCTGTATAACCTAGCTCCCCTCATGTCCTCAGAACAGTTCTCGTCAGGGTTACTTGAGATGCTGCTTCCTAGGCTTGAAGTCCTAAAAGTTCCCACAAAATAAAACATAACTCTCTACTTTTAGGTTGTGAACATTTGCTGTGTCTACAGAGATGAGATGCAAAACAACAGCCCATAGGAAAACAAATCATCTAGTCCTCTCCATCCCGAGTTACACTTCTAGGTGTCCTTCTAGCCACTGGGCTTTATAGAAGCCTCTGTAACGCTGTATTACATAGTTGTGAACAAAGTAGAAATTACATTTTCTCATCTGGTAGAAAATTTCTGGCTGCCATTTGGAAAAAGGGAAGATACTAACTTCAGTTCAGTTCAGTTCAGTCGCTCAGTCGTGTCCGACTCTTTGCGACCCCATGAATCGCAGCATGCCAGGCCTCCCTGTCCATTACCAACTCCCGGAGTTCACTCAAACTCACGTCCATCAAGTCGGTGATGCCATCCAGGCATCTCATCCTGTGTTGTCCCCTTCTCCTCCTGCCCCCAATCCCTCCCAGCATCAGAGTCTTTTCCAGTGTGTCAACTCTTCGCATGAGGTGGCCAAAGTACTGGAGTTTCAGAAACTAACTTAAATACCTATTATCTCTCCATCCCTCCTATCTCCTGTTTCTCTTGTCTTTTTATCTGTGCTCTCACTCTCTCTTTTCTTTTTACATTTCCAAGGACCCATCTTATAGTTCAAGATATTGCGGAAGAAAAGATGTCACTTCACTTGACAGACATCTGGTGAATTTTCCATTTATGCAGAGATGCATTGTATTTGCACCTCATTAACAGGTACTTCCCATATCTTGGGGAGAAAACTGTATTTTCTGCATCATTTCTAAATCATTTTTCACTTTTCTTTTCAACATTATATTTATTTTCTAATTTTGATACTAGATTTTTTTCAATGTTGACAAGGAAGAAAGAAAAAGTGCAAAATGAAACATACAGTATAGTTAGATCAACAACCACCCAATTTTTCCTGGAAATGGCCTGAAGGGACCCTGGGCTCTATTCTGAAGCTAGTGTGAATATGCAGGGTGTGATAGTGAAAAGCAGACACCCAGCAGGTCTTACACCTTGGGAGGAGGTACCTATGAGGGGAAATGGGCGAGCACTGTCAGGCCTCAAGTGAAGCAGGGAGCAAGGGGAGGATGGTGGATGATTCCCAGCCTGTTGTGTAGACTAAGGGGAGTTTAGCATGTCTACTTGGGACCTCTCCAGCTAAAAGCAGCCATCAGTGGAAGCCTTGTCTTGCAGGAGTGGGCCTGCCTCAGGTTCCATGCTGGCTGGGTCAGGGGTGGGGCAAGCCACAGGAAGCGTGGCTTTGGGGAAAGCAGAGTGTTGGTTTCAGAGCCCAGCAGCAGGGCTTGGTCAACCACACACTCTGCACTTGGAAGTGTGCCAGGTGCTTGCAGCTGTCCAGTGGGTGGCTCATTTTATCCTTGGTTTAATTCTAGATTTGAGTTGCAGGCCACTGCTAAGTGTACACTCTGCTCTTCTGTTCAAATCTTGAGATGTCCACTACCTCCCCAAACAATACAGCTTCCACATGGTCACTCCAACTTGTCTTGTATTAAGAGTCTATGAAGGGGGGGGAGCCCTTTTTGTAAAGGTTTGCTTCGGTTGATTTGGGGGGTTTACAGAAGGGCAGGGTGCTGTCAATGGAGAGAATTCAGAAATATACCTGACCACCAAATGCCAGAGGCCGGCACTGCTGACTGCATGAATCCTCCCATTAACTCCCCTGGGAGTTGATGTTCCCCTGGGAACATATCAGTAAGAGGAAGTAAATGGCTGGAACCCACCTTCCTGCCCCAGAGCCCTGCAGCCAGGAGCTGTATTGATGATAGGATAAAGGAACCCAAGTACTTCTTCCTGATGCTCAACAACCACTTCCTTTCACACGCTCAAGGCCACAGTTGACCTGAGCTTGCCTGCAAGAAATTTCTGACTCTTTCATGTAGCTTCCGAACCTCTTTTGTCTGTTTGTTTTCCCCCAGATGTTCCTATATCCCTAAGCTGTCTTCTGTTTGGTTTGTTGTCAGTGTCATTATTTTGGTTCTTTTCTCCAAAATGCTTCTGCTTTAGTTTATCTACATTAAGAATCTGAAAAGATCAGAGGTATTAGAGTTCGGGGTCAGGTTTTCCTGTGTACCTGGGAAACTCATGAGCTGACTGCCTCAAGTAGCCTGAAAGAAGCACCAAAAATCTCCTGCCCATCCTGGGAAAAGTCAGCCCGAACAAGCCCCTCTGGACCTCAGGGAAGTCCCTCTGGTTCTGCCTTTACAATCTGCCATCCTTATCTTCAGCGGAACGCCCCAGTCCTCCAGATGGTGATGCAGGGCAGGAAAAATGAGCACCAGTGAACAGTCTAAACTCTTGAGGTAAGGGGCTTCCCTGGTGGTCCAGTGATTAAAACTTTGCCTTCCCGTGAAAAGGGTACAGGTTCAATCCCTGGTTGGGGAGCTAACATGTCACATGCTTCATGGCCAAAAACTCAAAACATGAAACAGAAATAAACAAAATCAGTAAACACTTTAAAAAATGGTCCACATAAAAATATCTTAAAAAAAAAAAGAAGAAGAAAACCCTAAGGTGGAACCTAGCTCTGTCTTTTAGTCTCTGCGATGTTTGCCAAGGTCCCTGTTGAATCTCAGTTTCCTCGTCTACAACAGCATCCCCACATACCCCGAGGGGCTGCTCAGGAGACGCTTATCAAAATGAGAAGATGGGCCAGAAGCGGGTTGGCAAGTGTACTGTGCTGTGCCCACATGCTGACGAGTCATTAGCAAGCACCCGCAGCATTCTCCTACCCAGCCCCAGTCTTGAACTATATTAACAGGTGTTACGTGAAAAAAAAAAAACCAGAAAACATTTTCTCTACCTTAACACTAGGTTTGAGGAATGCAAGGTTAACCACATTTAAACCTATTCCTCACTGAGGCTTTCTCAGACACATTAATGTCCTGTGAAGCAATCTCCATGAGTGTTTTCCACACAGTGTCCAAGAGGCCCTGAGGGCTCCCACACCACACCCTCTGCTGGAATGCTGTATTAGATAACACAATGATCCCTGAGAGGAGGATGAAGGGGTCAGACTTGGTGTCACCTCCAGTGCTAACTCCTCGATCATAAGAGACTGGAAAGACAAATGAGTACATTTAACCAATGAAGGGTTAATGCGGGGCTACAACCTGGAAGAATGAATACTCTTGATACAAAAAAAAAAAACCCCACAGGAGAAATTCCCAACATACATGACAAACCTGACCAAGATCTCTCAGAGTCACCAGCGCCCTTCCAGAGTCTACACAGGCCCCCGAGCCACATTTCTAACAGGAATCCTATGTGATCATGATTCTCAGAGAATAGCTGGCCCATGGGAAACGCCAATTCTATGATAACAGAAAGCAACCGTGACTTCTTAGTTTCTTATATTCAGAGGACAGGCTTCCAGTTCTCCTAAATCTTCTCTGTCTCTGCTGACCACCTGAGCCAAGATGCTGACTGTCAAGCTTCCTCAAACTGGGGCCCCAGGATGCCCATGAGCCCTCCCAGCAAAGTCGTTGTCTTTCCTTCCTACCTTTTCTTTATCATTTGAAGTGTAAAGCACATTCCTGCATACACAGCAGATGTCTGATGAACACCTGGTGAGCTTCATTGCCTTGTCCACTTTAGCCAGTGTATCACAGATCACACCATCCATGGTCAGACTTCTTCCCAAAACATTGGATGAGCACCCGCTCTGTGCCGAAGGCCATCCTGAGTGCCACGGACACAGAGCAGGCACATGGCTCTTCCCCAGGAGGCATAGGTCTCAGTGGTATTCTACTCATCCCTTACATTTGCTTAGCTTTGGACAGTCCTCAGAGACTTTTTGCATATTTATCTTAGCTAGTTCCATGGCAACCCTATGATGTAGTTATTATCATTCTCAGTCAACAGATGAGAAAGCTGAGGTCCAGCAAGATTAAACGATTAACCCAGGCCATGCAGCTGTGGGTGCCCTAACTGAAATTCAAGTTCGAGTCGTCTTGGGTTGTTTAAACCCATACTACAACTCGCCTCATCAAAGTCTCCCATTGAGCTCTGAAGAGTAATTACAAGGAAATCCCGATTTCATTTTTCATCCTGTCTCCTGACAGGTCAATGCATGCTTATTCAAGAACTGATCCCTCTTCCAAAACAATGAGCAATTCCAAGGGAAGGCAGAACCCCCAAAACAGTTGCTGACATCAACAGCATTCTTCTCAAGGATTACTCAACTGAGTGCTTGCTTAGTGTGTGATCTCAATCATAGAAAAGAAGAACTGCTCCAGACTTGATTATCTTTTCAAAAACTTGCAAAACCTGAGAAGCTAAGACTCTTTGAAACAGGAAGCTGTGTTGTTTCCTACCTTACTAATGTCTCTGGTGGTATCAGATGGCATCTCCGTTTCATGAGTGGCAAGACCTTAAGCTATCACTGGACGCATAAAGGACTTTGCTAAATTAGCAGGTACCATCATCTTCTTTTTGTTCTCATCTGGGCAAGAACCTATTGAATGCAACAGGAGTGGTTTATTCAGGAGAGGTTTCCAGGAAGACAGTCAGGTTTCTAGGAAAAAGGAGATGGGGCAAGGAGTCTTGGCAGGTGGAATTTACACCTCCCAGGAGTGCTCTTGGAGGGACGGGGTGTAGAGGGAGGTCGGCTGTGCTGCAGTAGGTAGTATAGGGCCAAAGTGGGAGAGCTGATTGTAAGATATGTCCGTTTTCTTCTCACTTTTTCCCATTTTGCCTTTCTCTCACCTGTATCATGAAGTGTTTGCCTTTCCACTCATCCAAACTCAGCCTTTTACCCTCTTCAGTCAACATGTCCACAACTGTGCCCACATTGCCTTCCCTGTGCTTTCATAAATTCTCAACTATTGAGAGGATGGCCAGTCCAAAAGGGTCCTCTTTAGTAGTTTTGCATTAGTAATATTGATTAGTAAGAAGCAGTGAAAGTATAATTGACATATGTGTGTACATACATGTATGTTACATTTGTACATATACATATAAATTTTTATATTTCAATTTTTCGCTGAAAATCCACTCTAAGTCAGGCTGTCAGATGAATCAGCTGATCGGCTGACTTGGTCTCTTTCTGTTCGGATCTACAAAATTGACTGCTTTTCTTGGATCTATATTAGAGGGTAGGGATAGAAAGTCTTTCTAATCTTCTGGGAAACCTTCAACCGGTTGGAGATGAAAGTTAACTGTGTTCGACGACAAGTGTTTTGAGGGGAGGGAGTGGGAACATGGGGTCGTTGGTACATGGAAGCGATAGGAATTGGAGCATATCTGCAACTCATTTCAGAAAATGGTGACGATTCCCATGAACTATGCAGGCTGAGTTATTTCTCTAGGGGAGGAGCTGCATGACTCAATAAGAAAAAAGCAGATATATCCAGCAGAATAAAAAGGGTAAAAGGCACAAACAGATAATTCACAGAAAAGGAAATACTAATGACTAATAATTACAGCTTAAAAAAAAAAACCTTCAGTAATTAAGTATTAGTTACATAAATAATGACACCCTTGTTGCCTGTAAAATTGGCCAAGTAATTTTTTTCTTTTAGATCTTGGTATTGATGGGTGCTTGCTGAGACTGGCACCAATACGAAATAGAATACAAATTGTTATACAACTTCTGGAAACAATTTGGCAAAATGAAGCAAGAGCCTTAGAAATATGACTAGAGGTAGAAATTGTCCTTTGAGAAATCTACTTTAAGGAACTAATAAAAATACAAAGATGTTTATTGCAGCATTATTTGTAAAGGTGCAAGGGAACAACTTATTCACACGACAGTAAGACAATGATTAAAAACCCATAAATATACAGTATGGTGAAGACTGAGCGACTGAACTGAACTGAAGTCATTACAAATTATATTTTCATATAATTTTTAACCACATGGAATTAGATGCAGGTGGGGCTTCCCTGGTGGCTCAGTGGTAAAGAATCCACCTGCCAATGCAGGGAGATACAGGTTGGATCCCTGGGCTGGAAAGATTCCTTGGAGAAAAAATGTCAACCCACTCCAGTATTCTTGCCAGGGAATGCTATGAACAGAGGAACCTAGAGGGCTAAAGTCCATGGGGTCGCAAAGGAGCCAGACACGACTCAGTGACTGAATAACAACAATAAAAATTTAAGTACCAGAATACAAAAGGGTGTGCAAATGTGATATCAATTGTAACAAATATGCCTAGAAGAGAGGCAATGGTTCTCTCTTCAAGACACAGCCAAAGGTGGAAATACCAGAGGCCAGGAAACTGACCCTCAGTACCCTGAACACTCCTGCCACGTGTACTTTAACTGCACAGGCATAATTTCCCCATAAAACACTTTTCAAGATCATCTTTTTCAATTAAATCACATACCAGCCTGCATATAAACATTAAAAAACAGCCACAATGGAAACACCTGGTATTAGAACATAGTGAGTAAATCTACTCTTTGAACAAAGAAGTTGGTAAAACTATTCCAAGTTACTTTGCAGGTGGATGAAATCAAGTCACTTAACTGACTACATTCCAAGAATGGAATTAATCTTTGCTCTAATAATATTAATGACTGGAAGCTGAGGAAATCCACGTGCTGCCCTAAAATATAAAGGCTGGGAGATGCCTGCAGCTGGGAAGAAGACTGCATCTATTTAAGATTTCAACCTTCAGAGGTTCTTGTGTATTTCCAGGGAAGGAGATCATTGGCTCACAAGGCAGCCCATTCCATTCCTGCACAACGTGGTTCTCACCAAGTTCTTTCCTACATGTGACTGAATGTAGTTTCCTCTACTACCACCAAATTTCTGCTCTCTGTAGAGTCTGCTTCCTTTTTCTACAGCAGAAGCTATCACATTATAGATTTTCCCATCTCAAAGGAACCCAGGACATTGCCTAATCCAATTCTTTTTTTAAAAAAAAGATTAGAAAACTTTGGTCCAGATCAAAGATGTACAAATATTGGGATAAAAAGAAAACAAACTAAAATAAACCTGAAGACGTTTATTTTTTATATAAAACATTCCAAGTTCTGCTAAATACCATTGATGTTTCTAGACCTTTATCATCCTAGCCTGTTCTATGCTGCAGGTGGATACCAATGCTCATAAAATGTGGTACCTGAAGAGAACCTAACATTTCAAATGCATAATCTGAAAAGTGAAAAAAGGTAAAATCATTCTGCTCCATCTTCTATCTTTAAGAAGCATTTATTAGACAGCTATTACTTGTCAGGCATTGTACTAGGCAATGGTCCTGCATTGTCCAAGAGGGTGGCTACTCGCCACATGTGGCCATTCCGATTTAACTTAGTAAAATTTGAATAAAATGAAAATCTCAGTTCTTCAACAGCAGTAGCCACATTTCAAGTGCTCAATTAGGTGCTTTACTGAACAGCACAGACACAGAACGTTCCGTCACTGCAAGAAAGGTCTACAGGATAGTGCTGTACCAAATAACTGTTTTTTTTCTGACTACCCAGGTTTTCTGTGGAAAGAAATGAAAGGGAAGGAGGTCTGGCTTAAAACTGTGTAAGTGCGAAGCAATTCAAGGTGCTAGATGGACAGATAATTGGATGAATACATGAAGGGGTAGCTGAGAAGAGAGGTGGATGGAAAATCAGATGGGTAGATTTCCTTTGTTCTGGATGATCTATTAATATTGATGAAGACTGAACCAGCTCTTGGGATTGGCTTCTAAAGAGCTTGCAATTGAGGATACTCTTAGTTCAACTCTTAAACTTCCTCTTTTCTTCCAACTTAAAAAGGTTGGAGTATGTAACTCAGAGATAGTAAAGAGATTCAAAAACTTTAGGAGGGTACAGTCCGTCATTTCTCTCTCTCTATTCGTCATATTTGTGAAAGATAATTATTTCTTTGTGAAAGAATTATCAATAATTCTTCATTGGAATGTCAGTAAATAAATGGATTAATATATTCTTGGGTTCCTTTTAGGCTATTTAATTTGGTACAGATCCAAAACCATTTGTAGAAATTCAAACTCATTTACTGTAACTACAGATTTTAATGAAGGGTGAAATATTTTTTTAAAACATTTTGGATACCAATCACTGTGTTTTCTGTAACTCTGAGTAATGGGCTTACGGACTGGTTATTTGTGGAAAGCTAAGAATTTCTCTTTAGATGGAGGAAATCCTGTTTTGGAAAAGATTTAAGAAATTCTGGAAACTTGAAAAAATAGAGAATGTCAGTGAGTAGAGGGAGAGGGTCCATGGGGTGGTGAAGAGTCGGACACAGCTGAGTGACTTCCCTTTCACTTTCCACTTTCATGCATTGGAGAAGGAACTGGCAACCCACTCCAGTGTTCTTGCCTGGAGAATCCTGGGGACGGGGGAGCCTGGTGGGCTGCTGTCTACGGGGTCACACAGAGTTGGACACGACTGAAGCGACTTGGTAGCAGCGGCAGCAGAGGGAGCAGGAGAAGGACTAACCTGCATTTGCCTGGCACTGTGTCCTGATGCTCTCACACGGGTTCATGTGATCCTCACATTACTACCCCCTCCTTGCAACACTTTCTTTACACAGCTTCAGGGATACTAGTTCTGCCTTTTTTCTGATCTTGCTGTCCACCCTTTCTCAGTCTCTCTTTCTGTGTCCTCCTCACTTCTCTGACCTCCGACTGCTGGCATGCCTGGGGATGCAGTCCTTTGCTGTCTACACTGATGTCTCTGGTGCTCTTTTCCAGAATCAAGGCTTTACATCTATGTGATGACAACTGTCACTTTTGTATTTTCAGCCAACAGTTCTCCCCTGGGGCCGTATGTCCAACTGCCTACTGCACATCTCCACCTGGATGGCATATAGTCAGCCTCAGACTTGCCTGCCCCAATTCAGGCTTATTTTTCCCCAGACTTTATCTCTGCTGGTGTCAACCCCATCCTTCCAGTTGCTCAGACAAAACTCTTGGAGTCATCGACTATTTCTCACTTACTCGTACACCATCTGTCAACAAATGCTGTGGCTAGCTTCCGCGTTTATACAGAACCCACCTACTCTCACCCTTCCTACCTCTACTGCCATGCCCTGCCCAGTGTCACATCTTCCTGTATTATCATAAGTGCCTCTTTCAGTTCAGTTCAGTCGCTCAGTCGTGTACGACTCTTTGCAACCCCATGGACTGCAGCACACCAGGATTCCTTGTCCTTCACCAACTCCCAGAGCTTGCTCAAACTCGTGTCCATAGAGTCGGTGATATCATCCAACCATCTCATCCTCTGTCATCCCCTTCTCCTCCTGCCTTCAGTCTTTCCCAGCATCAGGGTCTTTTCCAAGGAGTCAGTTCTTTGCATCACGTGGCCAAAATATTGGAGCTTCAGCCTCTTTACTGGTTCTTGTTTCTAACTGTGCTTCCATAGTCTATTCGCCACATGGCAATCAGAACAATCCTTACAGAATATGAGGAGGATAATGTCAAATTTAATGGAAACTTACCTACAGTCCCTACTCCATTCAGAGAAAAGCCGAAGTTCTTCCTGGCTGCACAGCTCCACAGAACCCCTGCCCACAGCTCCTCATGTCTCTGTGACTCCCTCTCATAATACCCATCCCTCACTTATCTTTTGGCCACACTAAACCCTCCTGCTCCTCTAAGAACCTGTCCAGCCACTCTCTCACCTCAGGATATTTGCACTTGGTGTTCCTCTTATCCCCCAGAAACCTGTTCAACTCACTCTCTCAGCTCCCTCCAGACTTTTCTCAAAGGTCATCTCATGAGTTTCTTGTTGACCCTCTCCAGTTTAAACTGCACCTCTCCAATCCCACCCTACTGCTGCCTTCACTGATCTCCTCTACCTTTCTCTGCAGCACTCATGACCATCTGAGACACTGTAGCTTTTGGCTATCTATTATTCCCTGACTAGAATATAAGCTTCATGAGGTCAAAGAGTTTTGTCTGTTCCATTCACTGATGTGCCATATTGCTGGAACAGTGGCTGGCATGTCATAGGTTGCTATTAACTATTTGCTGAATGAGTGACTGAAGAACCCCATTTGCTGAATGAATGAAGCAGCAACTCTTCTTATCACTAGGTTACACATAAAGATTCTGAGGCACAGAGAGGGTGACCTACTTGTTCTATGTCACACAGTCATTTCTTCAAACTCAGGAATTCAATCATTATCCTATACTGAAAAGGACCAAGGATATATAAGCAAGAAAATCTTATGACTATGATTCCCTGGCACCAATACCCATGAAACCAAAAGTATCTAGGGCCTTAGGTGTGGAATCTGATCTTAACAGCAGGTGGTCCTGCAGGAATGTTGACCACTTGGAGTCTGTGGGCAGAGCTCTTCCAGATGGACAGCAGATTCAGGATGGTAGGCAGTGACTTCACAACCTGCTCTCTTCTCTATATTCTTTTTTTAAAAAATTTTTTAATTGGAGTATAATCCCTTTACAATGTTGTATTGGTTTGTGCTGTAAGCACACATTCGTCCCCTCGCTCCTAAGCCTCCCCCCACCCCATCCCAGCCCTCTAGGTCATCACAGAGCAGCAAGCTGAGTTCCTGTGCTGTCCATATGCTTCCCGCTAGCTTTCTGTTCCACTCACCCTAGTGCACATATCTCAATGCTGCGCTCTCAAATCGTCCCACCGTCTCCTTCCCCTGCTGTTATATATACTTTAGAAGATTCATCAAGTTCACCAGAGAGGCTGATCCCCTCAAAGAGACTGAACACTTACACACACACACACACACACACACACACACACACACACACACCCCAGATTAGTGATGTCACTAAACTGGGATATCATTCAGCACATGGCCCTCTTTCAGACAGGACTGGTTTAACCAAACTCCCACTACTGTCAAGGATCAGCACTCTTCATCACAGGCATGGCAGTTTCCCATTTTAGTAAAGTTTTAGAATAAAACAGATTTCAAATTAATAGTATCTTTTTTGTACTCTGGGGACTTTGAAGGTTGGAGGGTGGATGTCTAATTACAATCAGGAACAAGAAACACCACTATTATTTAACATCACTGTGGAAGTTCCCACCAAAGCAATAAGGTGAGAAAAACAAATGAGAAATACCAGAAAGGAGGATATAATTCTGTCAGTGCTTTACAGATAATTTGACTATCTACCTAGTAGTCCTAAAGGAATTTATTTTTAAAAGTCGGTAAGGTAATCTGCTTAAAACATATATTTTCTTTCATACTACCAACAATTGTTTAGAAAAATTGTTAGGGAAAAATATCTCATTCCCAAAAACCTGAGAAATATAAAGATAGGTAAAAATGTAAAAAGAAACGTGCAACACCAAAAACTTACAGCCCTATGGTAAGCAGAGGAAGCAGACATAGTATGTTCCCAAATATAAAAGCCTGACATGTAACATTATCGATTCTTTCTAAACTTATTTACAAATGTAACAAAATTTCACTCAAAATTATGTTTTTGTAAGTAATTGACCAGGTGATCCAAAAGTTTATCTAATAGGACAAATGGTTCTAAAAGATAAGACATACTGGAAATGAATACTGAAAGGCAGTTGTTTAATCAGATAATATACATAAATAATCTAATAAATCTACACGAACAATTTGGAAGCATCCAGGGAGCTGGTGTCCCACGGCCCACCGGTCCTCACGCAGGTGCCCACTGCGGTCATCTGAACTGCCTTCTCACTCTTCTTGTGGGGGCTGGCCAAGCCCCTGCCAATGCAGGTCTCAAGACCCGAAAAGACGCCTCGCCTCTCCAAGTCTGGGTGGTTGTATGCCAGCTCAACCCAAGATCAAAGGGGAGAACCTAGCCCCTAAGATCTCTTAATCTGAAAACAAAATTCAAATGTTTTGCCTAGTGTGCCCTCTTCTTCAAGTTCCTTAGATTTCAGTTTGTGGTTTCAAGTTCTGATGAGTAAACCCTTCATCTTGTAATTTGCCTAGGTTTTCACCCTAGAAAATGTCTGCCAAATCTTCTAGCAGTGCCTGCCTAAAAACATTAGCTTTCAGTGACAATTTAACTGATGAGGAAATACAGAAAATTTAAAATTTTTCAGTTTTAAAAATGATAATCCACCTACCTCTCACAACTACTTTGATTATTTGCCTGTTGCCTTTTATATGTACATATAATTTCACGTTGTTGCAATCTTTGTTTACACATTTTACATTCTCTTCATTCTTATAAACATGTCTGTGATTTTATCTGGTATCCAAAACTACTTTTAATGACTACATAATAATCTATTCTTTAAATGGACTACAATTTATTCAAAACATCCTTCATGTGTCAAACATTTAGACTGCTCCCATTTCTTGTTTTCTACTATGAGCACAATGCCACAACGAACATCTTTGTGCACATTATGTATTAGTAACACATTTTCCACCTTTTCCCCTTAGGGTAAAATCATAGGACTAGAACTAATGGATTAAAGCCATGTGTATCTTGATGGCTCATGTTAGATACAGAATTTATTATAACAAGTTACATAGCACCAGCAATGAGTAAGTGTTCCAGCAATGACTAAGGCTCACTGCAAACTCACCAGCATTGAGCATCACCATTAGATTTTTTTTTATATAATTAGAATGACATTTCAAACTTAAATATATTTTCTAAAGAAGAATCCCCAATTCTAAATATTTTTTTTCCAATTCAACTTTGCAACACTCACTAAAATTTTACACTGGTGAATGTGAATTTATGAAGTTATGAGATATTCATCACCTCATCCCATTTATCATAGTATAGATGGAGGTTGCACATATATTTATTGGAGCTGGCCAGACAAGAATGGCAGGGAAAGGGCTCCCCGCTTCTTACTTCAGAAATTATGAGAAAAGAGACCCTGGAAGGAAGCAGTCACAGCTGTGTGTCCCTATCTCTCCCATCCAGGCTTTGACCAGAGTTAGGGTGTTTGGAGAGCTGTTTGATAAACTAGGGGACTTTCAGTAGGATATCTCTCTGCAAAGCACCTTCTTACCCACATGGGGTGGCCAGAGCAGTTAAGCTGGTGGTCAGGCAGAAAGAAAGACCTGGTTTGCAGGCTTGCGTGTCCCTTGGTTCGTACAGGACATGCACATGGAGTCAAAGAGGAGCAAGTCTGCCGGGTGCCTGCCAGTTCAGAGGGAAGAGCAGAGCTCAGGCCAGGAACTCGACGGCGGGGTGGCTCTCCATGCTACAGGGCTGAGTGAAGACTCCATCACTTGGAGAGGTCACTGTGCCTGGGGAGGACTGAGAAGGAATGGATCCTGAGGCTCAGGGTTGGGACTGGGTCGACCCCCACCTTAGCAGACACCAGTCACGCCAATCAAGAACCAACAGGAAATTAAAGTACCCTCTTCTCCCTCTGCCCATGCATCCAGTCATGCTGGCCCTTCTCTACTGCCATCTTAGAAAAGACCAATGAGAGGAGACAAGGAACTGAAATTATAAGCTGATTAACAGAGGATGAGTAAAACCTAAAGTTATCATTCAAATGAATGGAAGGACAAGACTAAATTTAAACCACTTAGGACTAAAATTTGTGAATACTTTTTTCTTTTACCCAACAGGTGGGAAGCTGGTAACAGAGATTCAAATAGTTTTGGAAACTAAAGAAACTTCATTTACATTGCACAACTGAATTGTACTATGGGCAATTTTAGTGAATCAGCTAAAGGAGTATGATGTCAATTTAGGTAAAACTTTGTATCCACGTATGCATATATAGAGAAATGTTAATGGTAGTAAACTCATCATGGTGAGATCTGGGGTGGTTTTTACTATTTTTTCCTTTTCTTTATGATTGATGTTGCTCATTTACTATTACTAAATAATTTTTCCAAACTGCAAGGACTGTGATTAGGAGTGCAGACAGGTAAAAATTATACCTGTTTTTGTGTCTCTGATCTCATGTAACTAGGGGTCAAGGACTTAACTTCCAACTCTACTTGTTTTCCTGTGCTTTGCAGTCTAGGCCCCTTCCCCTTCACAAGATTCCATAATCTTATACTCATCATGTAGGGTTTATGGAAATGACACATGAATTAAAGATGACCTTCAAGTTGGGCAACACTTCAGTGAAATTCTTTTTTAAAGTTTGGCTTGTCTGTGAGAAAAGGAAAGAAAATATAAATAATTAATGAGAGGCTTTTTCCACTCTTGCCTTAAACATTAAGGTTTAGAGAGATACTCTCATGACCGAAAATGCATAACAGACCAAATGATGGGTATTTCTTCTCAGCTGCTGTGTATTATGCCATTGGGAATTTAAAAAGCTGATAAGATCATATAAGTCAGTTGCTACTCAATTCCATTTTTAACCTCAAAAGCCTGAATGTGTCACTGATTAGTAGATGATGGACCAGGCCAAAGCTATGAAAACAGATCAAGTTCTGTCCAAGAGCCTCTACTTTTTCCTGATTTCATGTGAAACCACTTCTCATTGCCTTTCTTTCAGTTCTGCTTTCTACCAATTTACAGTTTTTCTTTTTCTAGTTTAAAATATGATCTCATGTAGACTCTCTGATTTGATGCTCACCACAACCTTGGGTGGCTATCATGATCCTTATTTTGGAGATGAGTAAACGAGGCTCAGAGTTAAGGGCTTGTCTGAGTCTTCTCACTGGCGAGCAGAATGGCCAGGAACAGCTCCTGTGTCTCCCTTCTCTACGGTCACTTGGCCTCCACAGAACCCCAACAGGTGCTGACTTTAGGGTCCCAGTATTTTCTTAGGAAAGCAAAGACAATCCTTGCCATTGGCTCCAGTCACTGCATTTCTAAGGCCTGCCTTGAGAAATACCTGCTGACGTACGTTCATGACGTCACACTTGTGCTTTCACAGAAAAGAGAAGGTTAAAAGAGAAAGGACTCCTGAGGAAGCAGGGTAGGGATTAGCTACCTTTCATGGACTATTCCCTTGTCTCTTTTTCCTTCTTCTCCAGCCACATCTGTAATTCTAAGAAAAGCAGGCACTGACCCTAGGGATCCTGGTCCTAAAAATCCAAAATCTAAGAAGTAGTCCCATTGGCACATGCTCAGCCCCTTTATGAGGGAGAAGCTCTAAGGGGTCTGTTGTAGGCACATGACTGGCTTATGTCAGCATTGTCAGGAACAGGAAGAGGGGTTGCTGCTTATAATTGTTACAACAGTTAATAACTACTACAAAAGCTCATTATTATAATAATTATTATAAGTTAAAAATCACTGTACTTGAATCCAGTGATGAGAGAATTGAGCATAGATACAGAAGATCTGGCCTGGACTTTTGAAATTGCTTACTAAAGGATTTTAGACTCATTATTAAATTTCTTCAAGGTTCAATTTCCCCATTACTGTATTTTAAAATTTTGCATTTTATGTTATGGAGCCATGGAAATGGGTAGTTATTCCTAAGGATAATAATCACTATTATTAGCATTTGGTTTTTAAATGGATGATTTTCAAGGCCATATATAAACTATAAAACATAAAATACAAAATTTAAAAATACAGTGATAATATAATTATTATAAGATTATTGTTATCATTACCCAACCTATCTCTTCCTGTTTTGTATTTCTTCTTCCAAATGCTTTTAGGATCAACATGTCCACTCTTCACTACCATCCACAATGTTTGTCTCTTTTCCCAGGATGGATCATGCTGACTCTCAAAACACTGCATCTTTCACTCCTAACACTTCCCCTTGCCCCATGGCATATCTGATACACCTTTGGAAATAAATGCTGAAGAATGTATAGGCTATTTATTCCACGTGGTTTTAGGGGGTAAGTGAATAAACTGACTGGTGCGGGTCACAAGGAGTGATCATCGTTAACTGGGGTTACTTCTGCCTTCTTCTATCACAGGAACAAGGAAAATGGCAACCTCAGTTGATGGGATTGAAACTGTGGGTGAAGTTGCTGGGACCACACCCTACGACTATGAGGGGGCACTGCCATGCGAGAAAAGCAATGTCAAGGAGCTGGCGGCCCAGTTCCTGCCGCCACTGTACTCCCTGGTGTTCATGATTGGTCTGCTGGGCAATGTAGTGGTGGTGGTGATCCTCACAAAATACAAGAGGCTCCGTATTATGACCAACATCTACCTGCTCAACTTGGCCATTTCTGATGTGCTCTTCCTAGTCACGCTGCCATTCTGGATTCACTATGTTAGGTGGAAAGAGTGGGTTTTTGGCCACCACATGTGTAAGTTGCTCTCCGGGCTCTATTACATGGGCTTGTACAGCGAGATCTTCTTCATCATCCTCTTGACCATAGACCGGTATCTGGCCATCGTCCACGCCGTGTTTGCCCTTCGAGCCCGGACAGTCACTTTTGGTATCGTTACCAGCATCTTCACCTGGGGCCTGGCAGGGCTAGCAGCCCTCCCTGAATTTTTCTTTCATGAGACCCAAGAGGAGGCTGGACTGACTATCTGCAGTCCTCTTTACCCAGAGAATAATGTAAATGCCTGGAAGCAATTCCATGCTCTGAGAATGAATATCCTGGGTCTCGCTCTGCCTCTGCTCGTTATGGCCATCTGCTATTCAGGAATTATTAAGACACTGCTGAGATGCCCCAGCAGAAAAAAATACAAAGCCATTCGACTCATTTTTGTCATTATGGTGGTCTTCTTTATTTTCTGGACACCCTACAATCTGATTGTCCTACTCCTTGCTTTTCAAATGCACTTGGAGACCGATTGTGAGCAGAGCAGACAGCTGGACCTGGCCATGCTGGTGACCGAGGTGATCGCCTACACGCACTGCTGTGTCAACCCCGTGATCTATGCCTTCGTTGGTGAGAGGTTCCGGAAGCACCTCCGCCACTTTTTCCACAGACATGTGGCCATCTACCTGGGCAAATTCATGCCATTTCTTCCTAGTGAAAAATTGGAAAGAGCCAGCTCTGTCTCCCCATCAACAGGGGAGCAGGAACTCTCTGCTGTATTTTAGATCAGATGCAGAACATTGCCTAAAGAAGATGCACAGACCAGACAAAGCCAACACATCAACCTCTTCAGCAGTCCTTTGAACTTCCAGCACAATGGCTACAGCTCTTGAAGTCATTAAAATATATACACAATGGTGACGGTGTATCTATGCACCCCAAGGTCATTACCAAATGTCAATGGCTGGGCAATGACTTATCATGAACCCTGAAAGGCAGAGCTTTGCTTGATTCACTCGAGTCACATAATTTTAATGCACCTGAATGTTAGATGGTTACTATATCCAGCTACAAACTAGTCAAGCTTTTTATATCTTAAACCTTAACTTCAGCCAGTTATTGATATAAATGAAACATAATAAACATAAATGAAATATTAATAAATCAATTACATTTCTTCTTATTATTACAATGTAATAAATCAGTTTATTGCAAGGACTGATGCTCAAGCTAAAATGCTAACACTTTGGCCACCTGATGCCAAGAGCCAACTCATTGGAAAAGGCTCTGACACTGGGAAAGATTGAAGGCAGGGGGGAGAATAGAAGAAGAGGAATTTGACATTTTCAGTACAGAGAATAACCCACTCCAGTACTCTCGCCTGGAAAATTCCATGGATGGGGGAGCCTGGGGGGCTGCAGTCCACTGGGTCGCTAAGAGTTGGACACCACTTTCACTTTTCACTTACATGCATTGGAGAAGGAAATGGCAACCCACTCCAGTGTTCTTGCCTGCAGAATCCCAGGGATGGGGTAGTCTGGTGGGCTGCCGTCTATAGGGTCGCACAGAGTCGGACACGACTGAAGCGACTTAGCAGCAGCAGCAGCAGTACAGAGAATAAAGGTTCTGCTCATAGAAACTTCTCACAGCCCTGAGATGTGTGGACACTGTCTTAATTTACCGCACTCTCACTGTTTATCCAGTAACTGTGTTAGGTGATACAGGCAGGATGCGCAAACACTGTCTTAGATTAAGTGAAGGATGCCAAACTGTATTAGACAAACACGATCCTTGCCCCCATGAAACTTTTCCTATAGTAGAGGATGTCAGACAGAAACAAATAACTCCAGTGCAAAGAGGAACACACTCAATGCTACACCTGGGTCAGGAAGAAAGACCATTTCCACTGCAATCTGAGGAAGACTTAATGGAGGAAGTGGCTTTTGAGCAGGTCTCTGAAGAAGCGACAGGATGGAAGGGGAGGTTTGGGGGGAAGGCACTGTAAGCCAGTGAGGAGAGGGGAAGGCACGAATGTGGGTGGATGGCAGAGTGAGGTGGGGAGGCTGGGATGGGGATGATTTTCAGGCAGAGCACCTTAGGCTTTATTGGGAAGGCATGGGGAGCAAGGCAATCAAAATGGTGTGTCAGGAAGATAATTCTGGTATCACATGGAGGATGGAGCAGAGGCCCCAGAACTGTGCAGGGAGCTAAGTTAGGATACAAGTGCAAGTGTGGAGGCAAGGAAAGATCAACGACCGATCAAGAGAGGTGCCAAGAGCACCCTGAGGAGAATCTGGCCAAGAGACAGTGTGAAGGACGAGTTAGAACACTAGGAGTAGTATATGGTTGATGCGGAAAAGAAAGGGGGGGGGGCAAAACAATGTTAAAAAAAGAAAAAGAGACACACAGATTTTTCATCGTGTTTAGATGCACTGACCATCCTCTTAAAATGGACATAAAAGAAAAGAGGAACAATGGCTGTCTTTAGGGAGGGGCATGTGTAGAGAAGAGAAGGAGGATAGTTCTCTGAACACTCTTCTGCATCTTTTGGGCTCTGAAACATGGGAACGTGTTTTTTTTTTTTTTTTAATAAACATTTTAGAATTATATTTTAAAAATGAAAGATTAGGCTACTATTCATATGTGGTATCCATTATACTAACCATAAAGAGATTAGACGTCCTCTGCCACGAATGAACCTTGTGACCTGGTTAGATTATTTCTAAGCCCCTTTATAGCCAAAGTAAACTCTGATCTTGACAAAGTTTTAGGAAGTAGATGCTCAAAGTCTACAAAACCCATTGTTGTTGTTGTTGTTGTTTTAAAAGGAGGTTGTGACCCAGTGAACAATTCTACAGCATCACCTCCTACTGGCCATGACGCCGAGTGCAGTTCCTGTGCTCACTAAGGTATACTCAGGTGTCACGCGTTCAGTCATTCGCCTGGTCACTTATCCATTCATTCAATAAACATTTGCTGAGCACATGTCATGTTCTTAACTAAGCCCCTCAGGAAGCTACTGTCAGACTGAATTGGACACTGCTTTGTCCTATGCTGCCCGAGTTCAAAATCATGTCTTAAAAACTGCCAATGCCTAAATTCAATCCAAATGACAGAGGCTTCCACTGTAAGACCAGTTCAGTTCAGTTCAGTCACTCAGTTGTATCCAACTCTTTGTGACCTCATGGACTGCAGCACACCAGGCTTCCCTGTCCATCACCAACTCCCGGAGCTTACTCAAACTCATGTCCATCGAGTTGGTGATGGCACCCAACCATTTCATCCTCTGTCAGCTCCTTCTACTCCTGCCTTCAAGACCAGAAAACACTCCAACTCCAGAACATTTCACATTCTAGTCAAATGCTTGGAGAAATGATGTGTGTGCTCAGCTCCCCATGCAATCCAGCCTCAACTGCTGGTGAGTGGCCTTGAGGTTTCTCACCTTCATGTGACCCTGCCTAAAAGGTCTTACCTCAGTCCAACCCTAAACGGACAGCACAGGATATGAACTTTGGAACACTAAACCGCACAACACGAATCTCAATTTGGCTGGGAAACTCTGAAGTTACTTTTTCTCTTTCTTGTGGTTCAGCCAAAATGTAAATGAAGCAATCATTTAAAAACGATACACCTCTGATTCTCTCTTGCACTGTGAAGCATCTGCCCTTAGGTAACCGCAAGTGCAGGATCTATAGGTGCTGGTTCATACTCCCTCGATCCTGAAAGCTTTCAGTTCTGTGACCCACACAAAGCCGCACAAAACCAAATCACGGATTCAGTGTGCTCCACCCTGCGCCCCATCCCCAGGCTGTCCAATGGAACCAACTGCAATGATAGAAAAGCTCTACATCTGTGTTGGCCAATGTAATCACTACTGATCACATGCACTTACTGAGCACCTGAAATGTGGCTAGTGAGACTGAGGAAGTGAAGTCTTCATTTTCATTCCATTTTAATTAAATAGCCAACATGCGGCTAGTGGCTACTTCATGTGGTTAGTGGTGCAGCACTAGCCTCTTCAAAGTTGCCTCTTCATCTCTCTTCTGCCTGTACATCAAGCCTCCTGTAGTCAGCAATCACATCTTGAACACTGTGTGACAGGCTAGGGAAAATGCCAGTGATGCAAAGATGAATAAGATGCATTCCTGGAAAACTCACCATCCCGTGGAATAGACTCAAGTGACTATAATGAAACGTGACAGGGGCCCAAAAGCCCCTGCAGCAGAAACAGAATGAAATCACTGAAGAAAGGTAAACAGAGAAAATGATATTCTGATTAGGCTGGGTTCCTCCCAAGGCAATTCCTGAGCAGGGAGTGGAGAACAAAGAGTTTATTTGAAAGGAAACTCCAGGAGGGAGTGGGGAAGTTCAACAGGAGAGGAAGATGCCAAAAAAGGGTACATTACAGTGTACCTTCACTGAGGGGTAACTGGAGCTCAAAACCACTAGAGAACTGTTGGGAAACGGTGTAACTCATAGTCCTCCATTATCCCACGTGAGGGGGAAGCAAGCTGGGGTATTAACATTCCACTCCTATTGGTCATTGGCTGATTGGCACTAATTTTCCAGGACTTCCAGCCTGCCTGGCTCTCAGAGCCCTTCCAGCCTTGGGAAAAGCTCCCCGGCAACAAGATGCAGATATGGATGCTGGAAGCCAGCTGGGCACACTCAGTTAAGGCTTGCGGGATAAAGTGTTTGCTACATGTTTGAACGACTTTTTCATGTTCCAAAGGGGGGAAGCGAGAGCAATGTCCAGGCAGGTAGGTCAATATGCTGGCAGCCCTGACGACACAAAAGTGCACTAGAGAGAGTACTGTGGTGAAGACTAGGGTGACCTTGACAATGGCAGGTGACCCTGAACACACCTCAGTGCTGACTTTCCTGACGCTCCTCTTTTTTTGCTGAGAATCCTATCCTGCTGGTTTAAAAAATACGATCCTTTTCCAGCTTGAGTTTTTGAAGTTTTCTTCAAATTCCAGAGCCATATTTCTAATCTTCACACCTTCTGAACAAAGCAGGTTTATGTTCTTCATAGTCTGTGGGCTTTCAGTCACTGAGGTTTTCGCCACTTTCTGCCCAGATAAATCCCCGGTTTAGTTAAGGCCGCCATTTCTCTTCTCAATTCACTGATCCAATCCAGGAGCCGGTGCACTGTGACCCAGGGGCCAAACACAGCTCACTGTCTGGTCTGTGAGTCGAGTTTCCCTGGAGCACAGCCATGCTCATTTGCTTATGAGCTGTCTGTGGCTGCTGTTGTGCTGCCATAATAGAGCTGAGCGACTGTGACAGAAGCCGCACAGTCCACAAATCCTGACCCGCTTACTTTCTTGTCTCTACAGAAGAAGCTTCCTGAACCTGGATAAGTCATGCCCCACAGGATCTGCGGCTCTGATATGCATAGCCAAAATAAGAGAGACTAGATTTGGGGCAGGGCAGGGGGGTTACTCAGCACATGAGGCTTGTAGACAAGCTGCCGAAATCCGCAGGTTAGTTCTAGCTTGACCATGGATGCAGCTCTAAACAATCAAAATAGGGTTGGATTGTATAGCAGTCAAATGCTGGTCACTAACGCAAAAATGCTAACAGTCTACACCAAGAGAACACACTGAAAGTTTCAGCTGGGGCAGCCAGACCCCACAGATGCGGTATTTTAAAGCAGGCCATATGCAGAATGGACATAGGAATTGTTAAAACATATTTCATAACTCTTGAGACACCTCACCTCTACTGGGGACAAAGAAGTTGAATTGATTAAAATTAGGGAGACACTTAAAAAGAAACTCTCTGCTGAGGTCTGCTGGTACCACCTCTCTATCAGGGATGGGGAGGAAGGAAGGCATGGTGGGTGCTATCTCTCACCTCAAGCTTGTCAAGAGCTATGCCAATGGAGCCACACAAAGAGACTGATACAAGTCACTCAGGTTAAAGAAGATCTGACTCTCATTCAGGAAATGGGGAGACCAGAGACAGGCCAGCCATCTGCTCTGGGGCTGGAGGAGAGAAAAACTGCCACTACTTTGGGATAGATCTATGCTTTCAGAGTTGATTTTGGCAGAGAACGTGGGATTGTTTTCCACAGACCAAATGAGAAAGAGCTGACTGGGGGATTTCTAATCTTGCCCAAGAAGACTGCCTGGATGGAGTATGTCTCTAGGATGAGAAAAATATGTATGCAGTGGACAGCCAAAATGACAGGATATTCCTGTTATGCTGAAGATGAATATTCCCAGGGATGTCTTTAATGACTCCACAAAAGCAGTCCATGAGAGAAAGAAACCTTTACACCTGCCAGTCTCACGGGTGGAGCTGGGGGTGAAGTCACCACCTGATGATAGGGTCAGTCAAGCAAGAACTTTCCTTCCTCTCCCAGCGCCCACCAGTGGGGGGACTAGAATCCACGTTTAGCAAGCAGGAGGAGGAGCAGGAATGCCGAGGAAGGAGAGACACAAGTAGGCTGGCAGCCCCTGTGCGTGGTTCATCCCTCTGCCAGCTGGGAGGTGGAGGAAGGTTTAAAAGTCAAATCAAGTTGACCTTTGCTATTCATACAGGGATCAACCATTCAATTTCTGAATTGGAACCCTCTTCTTTAAGTGAGTTCAAATGATTATGGGATTTTTTTGCACCTAAGCTTGATGACGGAAGTCATGGGAAGGCCCAACTTTTCACTGGGGCTGGAAGAACTTCAGCCTCTAATTCAGTTTAAAGGGATGTGAGACATGCAAGCAGATTCTATCTCATAAGCCCTGTTGGTTCAACACACTGGCGGTAAATTCAAGGACCCCACATTTCAGCTCTTGAAGTCCACAGAGGGCTTACATGAGTTTGCAGGACTATTCTGCAGGACTTAAATGGATGTTAGAGCCCCAGATCTGGCTAAGAAATAAGGCAGAGAGAGAAAAAAGCGAAGATACTTAATACATATAGACAGATATAAATACATGTTAATATAGACTAAGGTCGAGAAATACTTAATAATGCCTTTACAGTTCTATACACCTAGATTTTGCCTCGTGGCTAAGCAGGAGCTAATCCCCTGGCCACTGCTCAATGGAGCTCTGTGATGACCTAAAGGGGTAGGATGGCTGGGGGATGCTCAAGAAGGAGGGAATGTGTATATATAATTACGATTCATTCACATTGTTGTAGGGCAGAAACAACACAATGTTATAAAGCAATTATCTTCTAATTTAAAAATAAAGTTAAAAATTATAAATAAAAAAAGAAGACTGGTTACCTCTTGTAATCTAGACTTTCTGAATTGAGGAAAGCCTCTCAGTTTGCAGACAGGACAAGACTCTTCGTGGCTTAGTTTGGGTCCTGGGAAATTGATCCCTGGTCTCAGGTTGCCCCTTGCTAACGCCTGCTTCACTTAATCACAGTGGGAAATGCGACCAGTAGGGGGCCTTCGTCAACGCCAGAGCTGCTGCTAGCCCCATGCAGTCACTCAAGAGAACAGTGAAGCAAACAAAAAAATGCCCATATGCTAGGTGGGAGGTGAGGTTTTGATGATGTGCAAGAAACTCAGGAATGCCTATATCTGATCCTGTCCGACTGAAGTTGCAAAACTCTAGGAGATGTCATTTATGTCCATAGGAATTACAAGATGCAGTGGCCCCAAGAGGGAGAAACAGAGGATAGATAGAAACACAGTTTCAGTTTGTTATTACCAGGGCTAATTCCCAGTTCCCTAGTGTAGGGCTTTGGTAAAGCTGGTTATCATTCAAGTCCTAAGAAATTACACCACTGCTGCTGCTGCTGCTAAGTCGCTTCAGTCGTGTCCGACTCTATGCGACCCCATAGACTGCAGCCCACCAGCCTCCGCCATCCCTGGGATTCTCCAGGCAAGAACACTGGAGTGGGTTGCCATTTCCTTCTCCAATGCATGAAAGTGAAAAGTGAAAGGGAAGTCACTCAGCCGTGTCCGACTCTTCGCGACCCCATGGACTGCAGCCTACCAGGCTCCTCCGTCCATGGAATTTTCCAGGCAAGAGTACTGGAGTGGGGTGCCATTGCCTTATCTCCTCTTAAAAATTCAGATCTAATTCCAGAGATCACATGCAAGCAACGGGTAGGCTGAAAACATGTGCAGCCAGAAGAGAGTAGGAGGATGGCAGAATCTGCCTTCATGGGGCCCACCCTGATTCCACATACAGCCTATTGGAGGATGGAAACAGACTAGACTTGCTAGGGCACGCATGGGGCCTTTTGACATACAAAAGCCCCAGATGCTAGTAAGTATGGCCCAATCTATATTCTGAAATCTGTAAATCAGAACAGCAACTCCTCTGACCCAGGACAGGTGAGAAGGGACAGATGTTCTGCTCATCCTACTGTTGTTCAATCAAGATGCTGTTCATTGGTCAAACCTCAACTGGTCACTTCACTGAACATCTATAATCATCCTAGTCTTTATGCAAGGAGGTAAGTTCAGTTCAGTTCAGTCGCTCAGTCGTGTCCGACTCTTTGTGACCCCATGAACTGCAGCATGCCAGGCCTCCCTGTCCATCACCAACTCCTGGAGTCCACCCAAACCTATGTCTATCGAGTCGGTGATGCCATCCAACCGTCTCATCCTCTGTCGTCCCCTTCTCCTCCTGCCCTCAATCTTTTCCAGCATCAGGGTCTTTTCAAATGAGTCAGCTCTTCGCATGAGGTGGCCAAAGTACTGGAGTTTCAGCTTCAGCATCATTTCCTCCAAAGAAATCCCAGGGCTGATCTCCTTCAGAATGGACTGGTTGGATCTCCTTGCAGTCCAAGGGACTCTCAAGAATCTTCTCCAACACTACAGTTCAAAAGCATCAATTCTTCACCACTCAGTTTTCTTTATCGTCCAACTCTCACATCCATACATGACCACTGGAAAAACCATAGCCTTGACTAGACAGACCTTTGTTGGCAAAGTAATATCTCTGCTTTTCAATTTGCTATCTAGGTTGGTCATAACTTTCCTTCCAAGGAGTCAGCGTCTTTTAATTTCAAGGAGGCAAGGAGGTAAAGGGGATGGTAAAAACAAAACAAAAACATGGTAGCTTGTCTCAAGATGAGAATTTATCAAGTTAGGGAGTGTGTGGATATTCTGTTGCCTCATCCAGATCCACTCTCCACCCTGCTCTGTGCCTGAAAAGCTGCCTTGAATGGACCACACCAGTTTTCTCCCTTGTTCTCTGGACTAGGTCTATGGGGAATACCGTCAGGAGGCTGGAAGAAGGGAAAAGAGTGAGATCAGAGTATTTACTCCCCCAACCCTCTCCCTGCAGCAGCACTGGGGGCTGGTGGCACAGCAGATCCATTTCTTAGTTCTGGATCTTGCCGATTCCTCCCACCCCTCGCTCCTTTTTACCTGTTGTTGCTATTTAGTAGCTCAGTTGTGCCTGACTCTTTGCAACCCCAAGTACTGCAGCACGCCAGTCTTCCCTGTCTTTCACCACCTCCTGGAGCGTGCTCCAACTCATGTCCATTGAGTCAATGATACCATCCAACCATCTCATCCTCTGTTGTCCCCTTCTCTTCCTGCCTTCAATCTTTCCCAGCATCAGGGTCTTTTCTAATGAGTTGGCTCTTTGCATCAGATGGCCAAAGTACTGGAGCTTCAGCCTCAGCATCAGTCCTTCCAATGAATATTCAGCATTTATTTCCTTTAGGACTGACTGGTTTGATCTCCCTGCAGTCCAAGGGACTCTCAAGAGTCTTCTCCAACACCACAGCTCAAAAGCATCAATTCTTCTGCTTTCAGCCTTCTCTATGGTCCAACTCTCACATCCATACATGACTACTGGAAAAACCATAGCTTTGACCAGATGGAAATTTGTCGGCAAAGTGATGTCTCTGTTTTTAAATACACTGTCTAGGTTTATCAAAACTTTTGTTCCAAGGAGAAAGCATCTTTTAATTTAATGGCTATAGTCATCATCTGAAGTGATTTTGGAGCCCAGAAAAATAAAGTCAGCCACTGTTTTCACTGTTTCCCCATCTATTTGCCATGAAGTGATGGGACCAGATGTCATGATCTTAGTTTTCTGAAGGTTGAATTTTAAGCCAGCTCTTTCACTCTCCTCTTTCATCTTCATCAACAGACTCTTTAGTTCCTCTTCACTTTCTGTGATAAGGATTGTGTCATCTGCATGTCTGAGCTTATTGATATTTTTCCCGGCCATCTTGATTTCAGCTTCTGCTTCATCCAGCTCAGCATTTCACATGATGTACTCTGTATATAAGTTAAATAAACGGGGTGACAATATACAACCTTGGTGTACTCCTTTCCCAATTTTGAACCAGTCCGAGGTTCCATGTGCAGTTCTAACTGTTGTTTCTTGACCTGCATACAGGCTGCTCAAGAGGCAGGTAGGCTTCCCATCTCTTTAAGAATTTTCTACCATTTGTTGTGATCCACACAGTCAAAGGCTTTAGCTTAGTCAATGAAGCAGAAGTAGATGTTTTTCTGGAATTCTCTTGTTTTTTCTATGATTCAACAGATGTTGGCAATTTGATCTACAGTGGTAACAAACTTACTCATCTCAGGGGACTGCATTCTCCCTCCACCCTGCTAACCTTTGTAAATGATCCCTTGATTAAATTCCTCTCAAACTGCCCAATTTGAGTGTGTCGTCTCTTGCTGGGACCCTGAGTGACAATGAGAAGACAATATATGGCACATGAAAACAAGCTGACAACAAAAGAAAAAATATGGAAAACGCAGGTTAAGTGTTCAGGGAAGACTTCCTGAAAGAGGAGGGGTGAAGCTGGGCCCTAAGTACAGGAAACTACACCTCTGAGGAAAGCTGTAGGAAAGGGTTATGCAAAGGCAAAGTTGAGAATGAACAGCAGATGTTCAAGGAATAGAGACTAACAGCCAATGTGGATGGGATTAATCAACAAGTGAGGAAGTAAGGACACGCTGATGCTAAGGGTCTGAATGTACCCTACTGGCAACCAGGAGTGACACTGCTACAGATTCAAACTGGGGTGGGGGTTGCTTGGTTCCTAATGGCTCCTACAGTGACCATCAGCAAGCTCCTCCCAGGTTCTCCTTAATTTGCTTGATGCAAGGGTGACAGATCCTAGCCTGACCTAAGCTAGGCCAATCAGAATCGAAAACTCAAATGAAGACACAAAGAGATGGGTGGCAGTGACTGCTTCTGTGGCTGTGGCCTAGAGTGGGGCTACATGATCTCCTCTGAGGTCCTTCTCACCTTCTCACTTCTGGGAACTGTCCAGACCACAGGCATACAGTCATTCTTGACGCAAGTTGGGTCATATATAAATCAAGACAAAGTGACGTAAAAACGAGTGCTAGAAAGCAGGCTGCAGGCATCAAAGCCTTTCAGAGAGACGAGACTCACATCCATATCCCAGAACGAGAAAAGGGCAGCCCGTGGGATAGAGCAGTGAGCAGTTAGTCAGGCTATCACCTTGCACTGTGGGCCCACTGAAGACAGAGCTTGGCCAGGGATGGGGCAGGTGGCAGGAAGGTGCTGCTATGCAACAACCTAGAAGGATGAGGGATGCCAGAACCAGAGGGTAGAATGGCTGCTTCTGAAGGCACTGAGAAACTCAGGGCAATAAAAAAACCACTCAAATACCAAAGTTTTCATCTTCAAGTTAGAGAGAAACAGCATTTCTGTGACCATGTTGGGGAGGTGGGATGGGAATCTTATTACTTGAAGTCACCAGGTTATGACTATTGGAAACCAATTCAGAGCCAGAATTGGCAGGTGTCTTAATGTAAACTGAATTCACACATTTGCCAAAAAGCATGAATGAATGTTAAGGCAGTAATTGAGATAGGCCGAGAATGGGACTACCTGGACAGATGCAGAGGTCCTGGGAAGCCCTGACCCTCACTGCCCTCTGGCACACTCTCATCTACACCTTTCTTTCCAAAGAAAGCCACTTTTTCTTGGCATGACAAAGTTAACAGTTCACCCCATATCCACGCTTTAAGGTTGCTCACCTAATAAACAGAATTTGAATTCAACACAACCGAAGATAAAATGCAGAAATCAGAGCAGGGAAGAAAATTCCAGAAGGAATTACAGAAAAATTTCAATACATATTATCAAAATGCTGAATTTGGATTTTGAGAGTACTTAATAAAAGTGAGCAGAATAGAATTTTAATTGGACTGAATTTACTTATATGTGCACTCATCAGAAATACTCAACTCAATGGCTGAGGTTCTGTGAGTTTTTGACTGGGCAAATACAGACTTAGACCAAATGCTCATCCATGCTAGGTGAGTGTTATGCTAGGCCAGGGATCCCCTGAAGAACCCAGAGGAAGACTATGCATTATGTCACCTCTATCACGTGCATTCTGACTTGCCAACCTCACTCCCTTTCTCTCTAGAGCAGGGAAGACCCTTCTCTCTTTTGTCTTGAAGACACGATTGGAGAGAGAAGGTCATCTGCATTGGTGGTAGGACGGGCTATGATTAAAATATTAACATAATTCTTGATCTCAGAAAGGTAGGGAGCATATTAAGTGTGGATGTTTTACCATCCAAAGAGACGAAATAGGTGTGGCCGTTATGGAAGTCACTAGGCAAGGGATGGTGATCTGGGCCCAAGGAGGGATCCGACACCCAGAAACTCTTCCTCAAAATTTCAAGTCTGACAAAAGTCAGATCTGTCCTGATTATGTTAGCTGAGAATGTATCCTTTGTCCAAATTCTCAGAAGTGAGTGATTTTACAAAACCAGGGACACTTGAATGATAAGAAAATTAGACTTCGTTGAGAAAAAGCTTTAAAAAATTGCCGCTTGTGAAAACCTTCACCCTCACCTTTCTCAAATGGACCCTCAGCCAATTTTTCTGGAATAACAGGCACTAGGAAAAGAAAAGAAACAGTCAAACAAGGTCTTCCTTGTAGCTCAAATGGTAAAGAATCTACCTGCAATGTAGGAGACCTGGATTTGATCTCTGGGTCGGAAAGATTGTCTGGAGAAGGGAATGGCAATCCACTCCAGTGTTCTTGCCTGGAGAATCCCATGGACAGAAGAACCTGGTGGGCTATAGTCCACGGGGTCACAAACAGTCGGACACAACTGAGCGACTAACTCTACCACTACCAGGAAAAGAAATATACTTTTTAGTAGATGCCAGTTGTAGAGTACAGTAATTCCAAAAGACCCAAGGAATCACTGAGGTCAGCCTCAACGTAGTCCTCACTAGTATCAGATGATAGAGTTTTGATGGATTTTTGTATCACTGTGGACTGGATAGGGCCCTGAGCCTGCTTTGTGATTGTTTTCCCCCAGACCTCAAGTGCTGTGTAGGAAGAGATATACACAAAAGGTGGGATTCCCACACTGCCTTTCAGACAGTAGAGAATGGTTACTATGAGAGGAAGGTCCAAGTGGAAGTAATTGCAGGCCTCCTGTTCTCCCAATCAAGACCAGAACACTATCCTATGAAGAAAAGAGCATAAATCAGTGTCCCATCACAGATAAGAAAGATGCAGACATACTGATTCCTATAATAGTACCTCCTTATAATTCTCCAGTTGACCAACATAAAAAACTGATGGGTCTTAGAGTATTACAACTAAATCAGATAGTGCCTTTAATTGTACATTCTTTTAAATTTGGTTCCACTGCTGAAGCAAATCATTACAGTCCTGGTAATTACCATGCAGATATTCATCTAGAACAGGGGTTGGCAAATATTTCTGAAGGACAAGTTGTTGCATTGTGTTGGTTATCTAGGGCTGTAAAATAAATTACCCCCAAACACAAAGGCTTAGAACAACAGCACTCATTTATTATTTCAGAGTCAGGAATTTGGACAATGGGAACACCTAAAAACATTCATATCTCATATAAATGCTCAACAAATGGAAAAGAGGTTCTGATGCTGGTTGCCCTCCTGTAACATATTTATCATGGGGCTCATGAACAAAGTAAACAATGGTACTTAAAAACATGGACTTCTACTTGTTGAGGCTATGTTGGTTTCTACTATGACTGTGTGCCAATTTTCCTTCAGTAAAAAATAAACCTAAACTCCAATATGGCACCATGCTCAGAGCAAACCAGCCAGCTTCCAGCTGCATTATGGAGGGGGATAGGATTTGTCTTCAGTGGGCTAAATATTCTGTAACTGGACTGTTTCCCTCACTCATGCCTCTGCTAACTCTGACTATCCTTATACCTCCTGAAGGCCTTATACATCATCATAGTACCCTAACCATAGGCAAAGAGTTTATTTCACAGAATAAGGTGGAGGGTTTAGGCTGATGCCCAATGTGGCCTCTTGGTCTTGGTTCTGGTATGAACTCACATTTATTTAGAATCAACGGGACCTGTAGAATGGTGGGAAAGCCTATTGAAGAACTTACGAAGAACAATGAGAAGCAGCTAGCTGTGCCCTTTAGAACTTCAGCCATTCTTGAGACTCGGGGGTATCAAGTACTGTGGAAGCTAGAACTGAATCTCAAGGCTGAAAACAGGGCAGTAAGTTAAAAATCTGCAAAAAGAGTCCCCACACCCTTCTTCACCCTGCACAGACCAGGTGATTATCCTACCCATCCCCACAGGAGACCCTCATGTGTCTCCAGAGTAAATAAACTCAAGGTTCTCCACACTCAGAGGCACACAGTGGAGGGCAGGGGTGAGTGCTAGACTCAAACCAAAGAGATTAGAGCACACCATCTCATGCCAAATACTGACACTGCTAGCCCCACTTCAAAAACACCAACTTCCCAAAACTCTCCAGCCAGGAAGAGCAGGGGATGAGAAGATTTTCCTCTGCAGAAACAAATGATCCCAGAGAAAGATACCCATAGGTTGTGCCACAGTTCAGGGGTCCCTCAACAGAAGGATGAGCTCACTATCTAAACACCTATGATAATACCACCAGTGGACAAGCTCTGCCCACTCAATGCTCCCCATCAGCCTTGGTGTCTCACTTTTAAATATAAGTGGAATACCAAGGACTGCAAGACACTGAGGACAATAGCCTACAAGGGAGACAGCATCTGGAATGAAAATCTAGGAGAAAAGGAACTCAGAGGCAAGGGAAACATGGGGACATGGAAAAAAATTTTAAAACACTAAAACAAAACAAACAAAAAACCCCACCAAACATGTAATATACATTCTGAATTCTCAGAGAGATCAAAAGCATGGCTTCTGGAAGCAAGGAGAAAAGGGGAAGAGAGCGAGAACATTCAGAGAAGAGGAAATTAAAAATATAAATTTTAAAGAAAAGTTAACAGAAGGTTTGAAAGATAAAGTGTAGAAAGTGAAGTCGCTCAGTCGTGTCCAACTCCTTGTGACCCTATGGACTGTAGCCTACCAGGATCCTCTGTCCATGGAATTCTCCAGGCAAGAATACTAGAGTGGGTTGCCATTTCCTTCTCCAGGAGATCTTCCTGACCCAGGGATTGAACATGGGTCTCCCGCACTGTAGGCAGACGCTATACCGTCTGAGCCACCAGGGAAGTCAAAGTTGAAAGACAAAGTTGTGTAGAAAAACTAATAGGAAATAGATCATAATAACAATTTTTACTATTTTCCCAGGACCTGGTCAAAGGGTTTTATAAATTAACCCATTCAATCTTCGTAACAGTTCTCTTATGTAGAGATACTCTCCACAGCACATCCTTATGAACTATAAATAAGTTTATTGAGAGCTATAAGAAGAAATAAGTATGTTGGGAGCTATAAGGAGGACAAATGGGCAACAGAAAAGAACAGAAATGGGCCAAGCAAAGACACAACACTGACTGATAAAACTCAGCGGGACAGCAGTTGCACCATTCTGAGAAAGCACTACATTCAATCTGGAAATCTATACAGAGGCAGAGTTTTGGTCAAGTATGAAGGTAGTATACGGGTACTGTTAGGTATGTAAGGACTTTGAAATTTACCTCCAATTTACCTGTTCTCAGAAAGAGACAAAAGATATGCTTCAGCAAAATGAGGACTAAGCAAGAAACAGTGGGTCTCAGGATCCTAAAAACACCGTTTAACATAGGAGAGCGACAAAGGGAACTCACCCTCAGAGATAGTCCAGACTGGTCCTGAAGACAAAACATAGAAGATGTGGGGTCTGGACATTCTGAAAAATTACTATTGGGCAATAACTGACAGGTCAAACTGAAGAACTGTGGAAAACAGGTGAGGCGGATATAAAACAAAGTAGATGGGAGGAAGCCAGCCAACTGCAGGAACACAATACATTGGCCCCACAGTGAATACTATTTATGCAGTCATCGTGGCATGAACACTGACTAGCGGATTTAACCAGAAACCAGACAGCAGCCATACTGAGAAGATGTAGAGAGGGGAAGGAAGTGTGAGTGAGCTAGTCCTCCCCTACAAGAACAGGAAATCAGTAAGTAATGCCGAAAGGTGTTAGACTGTAAGGCAGCAACTGAAGCATATTACTTAACAACATGTAGGTAAGCAGCAGGGGAACTGACCAACAGAGATGAAAATGGTTGCCTGGGAGGAGTGGGGCAAAGGTGGGGAGAAGCGGAGCAGAAGATGCTATTTATAATTGCTTTTTTTTTTTTTTCTGTACTCTGTGGCCAGCATCTAATTTTTTTTTAACTATGCACTATTATAACTTTCATAAAAATAAATTTAAAATTTTGGATGTCATTATATGCGAAAATAAGTGCAAAAGGAAAATAAGAATGGGAAAGTAAGATTAAGCCATAAGCAGAATCCCCTACTCCATATGCTCTAAGGCTCTGACAATTGGAAACTTGTCAGCTCAAACTTGACTGTGTGCTGGTTTTTTATTAATAGTAACCCAAACAACTAACAAAACACTGTCCAAAACAGTAACTAAAACATATTTAGGTTATCAGAACTATATTAAATCAGAGGCTAATCAATTACACATTTTGGGTGAACACTGAATGGCCCAATGTTAGCTAAAATACCTGGCCACAGCTAAGGCCAAAATGGATGGTCACTATCAGAGAAAAAAAACTGCTGGGATTTACATACAATCTGAAACCTTACTTTAAAATATAATTTCAACTGTATTGTTAAAGGTGAGTGTTCTCATCTTTAAAGTCTGACATCATGGTGTAGAGATAATCACTTCTCTGCACTGTCAACATTCAGCAGCTCCTGTGGTCACTGCTAAAGGTGGCTGAGGACCAAGGTCTTGGGCTTACCATGCCAGTGTGGGAAAGTGCTCACAGTGATGTTGTTGTGAACTTACTAAGCTTTCCTTTCCTTATCTGTAATGGTAATCAACTAAAGTAAGAGTTTGTCTCCTCTTTAACTCCTGGAATTAAAGATACCATCACTGGTTGCTAATGCAATCTCACTATTAGTGCACAGCTTCAAGAGGATGCCTTCTGAAGAGTGTTCTTAAAAGCTGACTATTTGGACACCTCTTAGGAGTCACTTCCATTCCTCTCAGCCTTTTCTGCTCAGGCTCGTCAGCTTTGCACAGGTGTAGCCTGATGGCGCCTGCTCTGGGCTGGTACAATGCCTCTCATCACCTACCCCAGGACTCCTCCACTGACAATCAGCACTGTGTACATGAAGACTGGGAGTGCAGGCAACTTGATGTCCAATGGAAAACAGAAGCTGACAGAGAAATGTGTCTGCCTCCACCCCTCGAGATGGACAATCTTGAGAAGCATCTCATAGCATCCAGCTCACGTGGCAGAAGCCACAATGCACTTACTATTTCCCTGCCTACTGCCCCATCCCTCACCTCTGCTGCCTGCAGTCACACACACTGATGAAGTTCTGGCACATAAATCTTGATTTTAGGCTCTGCCTTGTGGGAAACCCAAGTGAAGACAACAGATGACAATTATTTTCTTCACTTTCATTTCAAATATCTAATATTTTCCCATGCTTGTTTCATACAAGCACTTGAGAAAGGGTTGTTCTTAAGTCTTGAATCTAATAAGGTGCCATAAGTAATCCAAATGGCACTAAACATTTTTAAAAAACTATCTCAGATTCCACCTGCACCTCAGCTGTCATCACAGGCACACCTATGGAGAGCAAGGACAGCAGGATCTTCACAGCTGTACCTGGTCAGAAATACTTGTGCTTTCAAGATGACTTCTTTAACGGGTCGAGTATATCAGTTATTTTTCCACAAGCAACTATTGATTGTTACCAAGTTTTCCTGTGATAGCACTGTTAACTCTAAGGTGTATTAGTTCACTTTCTTCTGGTCAAGCAGCCTTTCTAACACATCAAGGATGCTATTTCATTTGTCTAAGCATTTTGGAGAAATGTGCATCAAAGCAGTTTCACTATCTCGTGTATCACACATTTTATCTTTGGCTGAACACTGAATAACACGAGCGGCCGTCTACCTTTTTGCTTATGACCAGGAACCTGCTACATTATGCAGTGTCATAGGTACTTTCTGAAAACACAGCTGAAGGTGTGAACAAAACACTGCATGCTTGTGATCCCTAAATCACTCACAGGCTCACCACGTGCTTTCCATTATCAGTGACAATTACAGAACATTCTGGTGATTTTCCATTCCATACATGTTTTTTCTTTCCTTCAGATTCACTAAGCTGTTATCTGCATGAGACCCAGAAATCTCTTGACAAATAAAATAAGAGGCATACTAGAATTGTGTGATTACAAAATGTTTCAAAAAAAGATACCTGGTTGTCTCTGCATATCCAAATAGCAGGTGCATTGTACACAAAACCAGCAAATTTAGGATCAACAGCAATCTGTGTTTTCTAGAAGAATCTTTGCATCCAGAATTCATAGCCTGGACAAATTTCAAAACTCTTCAACTTCTGAAAATGTTTGGGAACCTCTAAAATTACTTGTGACAAGCTTTTTGTTTCAATTTTAGCCTCTGTTTTCAATTGTCTTTTGAAAACAAAGATTCTGCCTTTGCAAAACATTCCTTTTAAATTTTTATTATTTTTCAATTGGAGGATAATTGGTTTACAATGTTGTGCTGGTTTCTGCCATATATCAACATGAATCAGCCATCTATATACATCTGTCCCCTCCCTCTTGAATCTCCCTCCTAGTATAACATTCTTGTGAAATAGATTATTTCAAAGTTTGATTAATGAAGCAAAATGTTTCCCTTCTCTCCCCAACATTTTCTTTAAAAAAAAAAATACCTCATGTTCTTTTTTATGTCAGGATCAAAGAAAATTTATCATATTCTTCTGATATCCTTTTGGAAAATTTTAAGGTGAAAATCTGCACATTTTGCTTTTAATTCATCTTCATAGAATGAGAAGAACTCTCAAATAGAAAACTTTATCCAAAGATTTCTGGCTAAAATCGAATTAACTAACTAAGACTCGATTATAGTTCTTAAAGGTCATTTTGTTTAATTTTACAAATAATTCTAGCAGGTCAAGCAACTATAAATATCAAAATTATAACTGACTCTCCAAAATCTTTATTCTTTTTTCCATTCTACCTTTTAATGCTATTCATACCTTTTAATATGCTTATAAACATTCCTCAGCCTAAAATTGACACAATATACTTGCTATAGTACACAAATAAAACAAAGAACATTCTTAGTTCTTATTTATAATGCCAGTCTGTTTGTCTGTTTCCCCATAATGAATCACAGCCTTGTCATGGTGAAGGGATTTACATAACTCAGTGAAGCTATAGGCCATGCTGTGCAGCGCCATCCAAGACAAAGGGCTTACTGTGAAGAGTTCTGACTAAACGTGATCCACTGGAGCAGAAAATGGCAACCCATTCCACATTCTTGCCTCAAGACCCCCATGAAAAGTACGAGAAGGCAAAAAGGTAAGACAGGAATATGAGCCCCCCAGGTCGGAAGGTGTCCAATATGCTGAGGAAGAGCAGAGCACAATTACGAATAGCTCCAGCAAGAATGAAGTGGCTGGGCCAAAGCAGAAATGACACTCAGCTGTGGAAGTGTCTGGGGTGAAAGTAAAGCCTAATGCTGCAGAGAACAACACTGCATAGGAGCCTGGAACACTAGGTCCATGCGTCCAGGTAAACTGGACATGCTCAAGAAGATGGCAAGAATGAGCATCAACATCTTAGGAATCAGTGAACTGAAATGCATGGGAATGTGTGCTGTGCTCAGTTGCTCCAGAAATGTCCAACTCCTATGACCTCATGGACTGTAGACCTCCAGGATCCTCTGTCCATGGAAATCTCCAGGCAAGATGACTGGAGTGGGTTGCCATGTCTTCCTCCAGGGAACCCTCCCAACCCAGGGATCGAACCCACGTCACCTGCTCTCCTAAACTGCAAGTGGATTCTTTCCCAACAAGCCACCTGGGAAACCCAAAATGGATGGGAATGGGCGAATTTAATTCAGGTGACAATATTATATCCACTACTATAGGAAGAATCCTTTAAAAGAAATGGAGTACCCCTCACAGTCAACACAATTGACTATGCCACACAGTTCAGTTCAGTTCAGTCGCTCAGTCATGTCCGACTCTTAGCGACCCCAAGAATCGCAGCATGCCAGGCCTCCCTGTCCATCACCAACTCCTGGAGTTCACCCAGACTCACGTCCATCGAGTCCGTGATGCCATCCAGCCATCTCATCTTCGGTGGTCCCCTTCTCCTCCTGCCCCAAATCCCTCCCAGCATCAGAGTCTTTTCCAATGAGTCAACTCTTCACACGAGGTGGCCAAAGTACTGGAGCTTCAGCTTTAGCATCATTCCTTCCAAAGAAATCCCAGGGTTGATCTCCTTCAGAATGGACTGGTTGGATCTCCTTGCAGTCCAAGGGACTCTCAAGAGTCTTCTCCAACACCACAGTTCAAAAGCATCAATTCTTCGGTGCTCAGCTTTCTTCACAGTCCAACTCTCACATCCATACATGACTACTGGAAAAACCATAGCCTTGACTAGATGGACCTTAGTCAACAAAGTAATGTCTCTGCTTTTGAACATGCTATCTAGGTTGGTCATAACTTTTCTTCCAAGGAGTAAGAGTCTTTTAATTTCATGGCTGCAGTCACCATCTGCAGTGATTTTGGAGCCAAAAAAAAATAAAGTCGGACACTGTTTCCACTGTTTTCCCATCTATTTCCCTGAAGTGATGAGACCAGATGCCATGATCTTCGTTTTCTGAATGTTGAGCTTTAAGCCAGCTTTTTCACTCTCCTCTTTCACTTTCATCAAGAGGCTTCTTAGTTCCTCTTCACTTTCTGCCATAAGGGTGGTGTCATCTGCATATCTGTGGTTATTGATATTTCTCCCGGCAATCTTGATTCCAGCTTGTGTTTCTTCCAGTCCAGCGTTTCTCATGATGTACTCTGCATGTGACAATATACAGCCTTGACATACTCCTTTTCCTATTGGGAACCAGTCTGTTGTTCCATGTCCAGTTCTAACTGTTGCTTCCTGACCTGCATACAGATTTTTCAAGAGGCAGGTCAGGTGGTCTGGTATTCCCAGCTCTTTCAGAATTTTCCACAGTTTATTGTGATCCACACAGTCAAAGGCTTTGGCATAGTCAATAAAGCAGAAATAGATGTTTTTCTGGAACTCTCTTGCTTTTTCCATGATCCAATGGATGTTGGCAATTTGCTCTCTGGTTCTTCTGCCTTTTCTAAAACCAGCTTGAACATCAGGAAGTTCATGGTTCACGTATTGCTGAAGCCTGGCTTGGAGAATTTTGAGCATTACTTTACTAACATGTGAGATGAGTGCAATTGTGCGGTCGTTTGAGCATTCTTTGGCATTGCCTTTCTTTGGGATTGGAATGAAAACTGACCTTTTCCAGTCCTGTGGCCACTGCTGAGTTTTCCAAATTTGCTGGCATATTGAGTGCAGCATTTTCACAGTGTCGTCTTTCAGGATTTGAAATAGCTCAACTGGAATTCCATCACCTCCACTAGCTTTGTTCATAGTGATGCTTTCTAAGGCCCACTTGACTTCACATTCCAGGATGTCTGGCTCTAGGTGAGTGATCACACCATCGTGATTATCCGGGTCGTGAAGATCTTTTTTGCACAGTTCTTCTGTGTATTCTTGCCACCTCTTCTTAATATCTTCTGCTTCTGTTAGGTCCAGACCATTTCTGTCCTTTATCAAGCCCATCTTTGCATGAAATGTTCCCTTGGTATCTCTAATTTTCTTGAAGAGATCTCTCGTCTTGCCCATTCTGTTGTTTTCCTCTATTTCTTTGCATTGATCGCTGAAGAAGGCTTTCTTATCTCTTCTTGCTATTCTTTGGAACTCTGCATTCAGATGCTTGTATCTTTCCTTTTCTCCTTTGCTTTTCACCTATCTTCTTTTCACAGCTATTTGTAAGGCCTCCCCAGACAGCCATTTTGCTTGTTTGCATTTCTTTTCCATGGGGATGGTCTTGATCCCTGTCCCCTGTACAATGTCACGAACCTCCATCCATAGTTCATCAGGCACTCTATCTATCAGAAGTAGTCCCTTAAATCTATTTCTCACTTCCACTGTATAATCATAAGGGATTTGATTTAGGTCATACCTGAATGGTCTATCGGTTTTCCCTACTTTCTTCAATTTAAGTCTGAATTTGGTAATATGGAGTTCATGATCTGAGCCACAGTCAGCTCCTGGTCTTGTTTTTGTTGACTGTATAGAGCTTCTCCATCTTTGGCTGCAAAGAATATAATCAGTCTGATTTCGGTGTTGACCATCTGGTGATGTCCATGTGTAGAGTCTTCTGTTGTGTTGTTGGAAGAGGGTGTTTCTTATGACCAGTGCATTTTCTTGGCAAAACTCTATTAGTCTTTGCCCTGCTTCATTCCATATTCCAAGGCTGCACTAAGTGCAGGCGGCTGCGCCCGGCTCACTAAGTGCGGCCGAGAGGAGCTACCCCACTTCCGAGGTCAGGGGCGGCGGCCTAGAGTGCCAAGCTGCGATGGCGCAGGAATGGCCGAGAGGAGCTACCCCATGTCCGAGGTCAGGGGCGGCGGCCGAGAGGAGCTACTCTGCATCCAAGGTCAGAGGCAATGGCCGAGAGGAGCTACCCCACGTCCGAGGCCAAGGACGGCAGCTGGGAGGAGCTACCCCGTGTATGAAGTCAGGGGCGACGGCCGAGAGGAGCTACCCTGCGTCTGAGGCCAGGGACAGCAGCAGAGAGGAGCTACCCTGCATCCAAGGCCAGGGGCAGTGCTCAAGGCCAGGGGTGGCGGCCGGGAGGAGCAACCCCATGCCCGAGGCCAGGGGCAGCAGCTGGGAGGAGCAACCCCAAGTCCAAGGAGCGGTGGCTGCGCAGGTGCAGGAGGGCCGAGAGGAGCCATTCCACGTTGAAGGTCAGGAAGGGCAGTGGTGAGAAGATATCCCTCATCCAAGGTAAGGAGGAGCAGCTGCACTTTGCTGGAGCAGCCGTGGAGAGATACCCCATGCCCAAGGTAAGAGAAACCCAAGTAAGATGGTAGGTGTTGCAAGAGGGCATCAGAAGGCAGACACACTGAAACCATATTCACAGAAAACTAGTCAATCTAATCACACTAGGACCACAGCCTTGTCTAACTCAATGAAACTAAGCCATGCCCGCAGGGGCAACCCAAGACAGGCGGGTCATGGTGGAGAGGTCTGACATAATGTGGTCCACTGGAGAAGAGGATGGCAAACCACTTCAGTATTCTTGCCTTGAGAACCCCATGAACAGTATGAAAAGGCAAAATGATAGGATACTGAAAGAGGAACTCCCCAGGTCAGTAGGTGCCCAATATGCTACTGGAGATCAGTGGAGAAATAACTCTAGAAAGAATGAAGGGATGGAGCCAAAGCAAAAACAATACCCAGTTGTGGATGTGACTGGTGATAGAAGCAAGGTCCGATGCTGTAAAGAGCAATATTGCATAGGAACCTGGAATGTCAGGTCCATGAATCAAGGCAAATTGGAAGTGGTCAAACAAGAGATGGCAAGAGTGAATGTCGACATTCTAGGAATCAGCGAACTAAAATGGACTGGAATGGGTGAATTTAACTCAGTTCAGTTCAGTTCAGTCGCTCAGTCATGTCTGACTCTTTGCGACCCTATGAATCGCAGCATGCCAGGCCTCCCTGTCCATCACCAATTCCCGGAGTTCACTCAGATTCATGTCCATCAAGTCAGTGATGCCATCCAGCCATCTCATCCTTGGTCGTCCCCTTCTCCTCCTGCCCCCAATCCCTCCCAGCATCAGAGTCTTTTCCAATGAGTCAACTCTTCGCATGAGGTGGCCAAAGTACTGGAGCTTCAGCTTTAGCATCATTCCTTCCAAAGAAATCCCAGGGTTGATCTCCTTCAGAATGGACTGGTTGGATCTCCTTGCAATCCAAGGGACTTTTGAGAGTCTTCTCCAACACCAGAGTTCAATAGCATCAATTCTTCGGCGCTCAGCCTTCTTCAAAGTTCAACTCTCACATCCATACATGACCACAGGAAAAACCATAGCCTTGACTAGACGGACCTTAGTCGACAAAGTAATGTCTCTGCTTTTGAACATGCTATCTAGGTTGGTCATAACTTTTCCTCCAAGGAGTAAGCATCTTTTAATTGCATGGCTGCAATCACCATCTGCAGTGATTTTGGAGCCCCCAAAAATAAAGTCTGACACTGTTTCCACTGTTTCCCTATCTATTTCCCATGAAGTGATGGGACCGGATGCCATGATCTTTGTTTTCTGAATGTTGAGCTTTAGGCCAACTTTTTCACTCTCCACTTTCACTTTCATCAAGAGGCTTTTTAGTTCCTCTTCACTTTCTGCCATAAGGGTGGTGTCATCTGCATATCTGAGGTTATTGATATTTCTCCTGGCAATCTTGATTCTAGCTTGTGTTTCTTCCCGTCCAGCGTTTCTCACGATGACCATTATATCTACTACTGCGGGCAGGAATCCCTCAGAAGAAATGGAGTAGCCATCATGGTCCACAAAAGAGTCTGAAATGCAGTACTTGGATGCAATCTCAAAAACAACAGAATGATCTCTGTTCGTCTCCAAGGCAAACCATTCAATATCACAGTAATCCAAGTCTATGTCCCAACCAGTAATGCTGAAGAAGCTGAAGTTGAACGGTTCTATGAAGACCTACAAGACCTTTTAGAACTATGCCACACAATTGCACTCATTTCACATGCTAGCAAAGTAATGCTCAAAATTCTCCAAGTCAGGCTTCTATAGTATATGAACCAAGAACTTCCAGATGTTCGAGCTGGATTTAGAAAAGGCAGAGGAACCAGACATCAAATTGCCAACATCTGTTTGATCATAGAAAAAGCAAGAGAATTCCAGAAAATCATCTACTTCTGCTTCATTGGCTACACTAAAGCCTTTGACTGTATGGATCACAACAAACTGTGGAAAATTCTTAAAGACATAGGAATACCAGACCATCTTACCTGCCTCCTGAGAAACCTATATGTAGATCAAGAAGCAACAGTTAGAACCAACATGGAACAACAGACTGGTCCAAATTGGGAAAGGAGTACACCAAAGCTATATGTTGTCACCCTGCTTGTTTAAGTTATACGCAGAGTACATCATGCAAAATGCTGGGCTGGATGAAGCACAAGCTGGAATCAAGAGTGCTAGGGAAAATATCAATAACCTCAGATATGCAGATGACACCACCCTTATGGTGGAAAGTGAAAGGGAACTAAAAAGCCTCTTGATGAAGATGAAAGGGGTGGGTGAGAAAGCTGGCTTAAACTCAACATTCAAAAAACAAAGTCATGGCATTGTCTCCCATCACTTCATGGCAAACAGATGGAGAAACAATGGAAACAGTGAGAGACTTTATTTTCTTGCACTCCAAAATCACTGCAGATGGTGACTGCAGCCACAAAATTAAAAGACACTTGCTCCTTGGAAGAAAAGTTATGATAAACCTAGACAGCGTATTAAAAAGCAGAGACATCACTTTGCCCATAAAGGTCTGTCTAGTCAAAGCTATGGTTTTTCCAGCAGTCATATACGGATGTGAAAGCTGGACCATAAAGAAGGCTGAATGCTAAAGAATTGATGCTTTTGAATTGTGGTGCTGAAGAAGACTCTTGAAAGTCTCTTGGACTGCAGGGAGATCAAACCACTCAATCTTAAAGGAAATCAGTCCTGAATATTCATTGGAAGGACTGATGCTGAAACTGAAGCTTCAATACTTTGGCCACCTGATGTGAAGAGCTGACTCATTGGAAAAGACCCTGATGCTGAGAAAGACTGAAAGGAAAAACAGAAGGGAATGGTAGAGGATGAGATGGTTAGATAGCGTCACTGACTCAATGGACATGAATTTGAGCAAACCCCAGGAGATAGTGGAGGACAGAGGAGCCTTGTGTGCTACAGTACATGGGGTCACAAAGAATCAGACATGACTTAGTGACTGAACTAAAACAAGTTTGCCTATTTATTTAACCAATAGAAATATCTTACTTTTGTACATAAAATTGACAGCTTATTGCCATCAGTTTTTGCAGCCATCTTACTCTTGGAATATTCAACGTTTATATTTCAATTGGTTGACTGAATTTCAACATATAAAAGCAAATAAGGTCACTTTTCACTCTTAAGTTACTTCTAAATGTTTATGTATCTTTGGAACTGAATTCAGTTACCTATAATAAACTTATGCTTGTGTTTCATGTATTTATATGATGTGGATCTGCACAATCACAAGACCGTGGATCGTGCAAAAGTTCCGAAATCCCAAAAATAACTGATGCAGGCAACTAGCTAATTCTTACATCAACTATATCCATACTGAAAAGAAAGAAAGAAAGTGAAGTCACTCAGTCATATCCGACTCTTTGCGACCCCATGGACTGTAACCTACCATGCTCCTGCAAGTACTGGAGTGGGTTGCCAATTCCTTCTCCAGAGGATCTTCCTGACCCAGTGATCGAACCTAGGTCTCCTGCATTGCAGGCGGACACTTTACTGTCTCAACCACCGGGTAAGCCTATATCCGTACTGGGTACCAGTCAAAATCTATGTTTTGTCCCTGTGACTCATGAGAAGTTAAAAGAGAAAAAAAAGAACACCTGCGTAGTTATTTCCAGAACCATAGCGATTTCAGAAGTCTTATAAGAATCGTAAAGATATATTGGTATAATGCTTTTTTTCTTGGGCTTCCCTGGTGGTTCAGATGGTAAAGTGTCTGCCTGTATTGCGGGAGATCCAGGTTCAATCCCTGGGTTGGGAAGATCCCCTGGAGAAGGAAATGGCAACCCACTCCAGTATTCTTGCTTGGAGAATTCCGTGGATTGAGGAGCCTGGTAGGCTACAGTCCATGGGGTCGCAAAGAGTCGGACACGACTGAGCGACTTGACTTCGCTTCTTCGCTTTTTTCTCACTGTGCCTGAGAAGTCAATAAATTATTTTTAAATTATGTAAACATTTAACTCATTTACCAGCTGAGACAGCATCTTGAAGCTTGAGATGATCTAGCCTCTGAAGCAGAGCCAGGAACCACAAAGTGAAGATGGGTGGAGAGACAGGAGGTTGTGACACATCTCAGGTTTTTACCTCATGATCCACTCATACATACTGTTTCCGGTCTTCACACCTCTAAGCTCCAGTAGTTTCAAGGTTTTAGAGCCCAACTGACCAAAAAAAGTTCTTAATTGGAAACTGAGAATGCCACCTGACCCCACTGCCATTTCCTTACACAATCAGAGAAATGGTGAGCAACAGAAAAAAGGAAAACATATAGATACATATACATGTGTGTATATACATATATATATGTATATATATATGTTCTGGCAGGGTATGTATATGAACCATAGGGGAATGTTTGTGCACTGCCTTATACCCCAAAGTAGGAACTGACAGAAACAACCCCAGCCCTATACAGACAGATCTATGAATGTCTCAGGTGACTGAGGAATGGTAGCCTAGGCCACCTCATAGGACTCCACCCATGGAGGTGGTGGTCGTGCAAAAGGGGAACCTAAGATAGTAGTGGAGGATGAAGGTCTTAAAAACCAGATACAAAAACAAGTACTGTTGCTGCCTGTAGTTCTCATCCCCCTTTACTTCTCCCATTATTGTGTTTGAGTTATGCTGGTTCTGGTTAAATTTAGCATTTGGTTCACAGGACACAGATGATCAGCTGGGCTGAAGTGAAAGTCCAACAGAAACTAACGTTACTGGGAGAGCATGGGCTTGGATGACTGAACTCAGGAACCCATTTCTAGATGCAGCACTTGATGACTTTGGGCTACCCTCCAAAACACACATTAGGTATATAATTTTACTTTTATAGAATGATATTATACATGCATGTCTTTTTAGTAGGGTATCTTTTCAGTAGAGTTTTTTGTTTCTCTCCTTTTTTCCTACCAGTCTTTTCATCTCCTCTCTGCCCTCTCCTAGCTGATATCCCCCAAGTCTCACAAATGGCCCATGTTCTCTGTCCTAATGCACCATATCCATACACAGTTGTCTGGGGTTTTGTTATTCTTTTTTGCCATTGTTTACAATACACAATACACTGTTCTTTGCATCTTCCTCTTGAACCCAACAGTACTTTGTGGAAATTCTTCCTAATCAGCTGGTTTGGCTCTTTTTCTTTAATGGCATAATAATATTCTAGAGTGTGGCTGGGCCATAATTTATTGAACTTTTCTGTGCTGTGTGTATGCTTAGTCACTCAGTCATGTCCGACTCTTTGCGACAACATGGACTGCAGCCTGCCAGGCTCCTCTGTCCATGGGGGTTCTCCAGGCAAAAGTACTGGAGTGGGTTGCCATGCCTTCCTCCAGAGGAACTTTCCAACCCAGGGATTGAACCCAGGTCTCCCGCACTGCAGGTAGATTCTTTACCATCTGAGCCACCAGGGAAGCCTGAACCTTTCTGGTGTTTAGCATTAACCCCTTTTCAAGACTCTTCTTTTTTACTTACATATCCTTACATGCCAGTCACTGGTACTTTTAACTCTATGGCATTGGCTCCCACATATGGGATTGGTGGGGCACAGGATATGTGTTTTACATTTTAAAAAACCTGGCAGATTATATTATAAAACAATAATAATAATTTACTTTTCCACAGACAGCATATGAAGAAACCCCTCACTTTTTCCTATCTTTCACCAACTCATTATGCCAGGCATTTCCACTCTTCTTAATGTGGTCAGTACAATGGACATAGAGTGATTTTTCACTTCGAATGTAATTTGCTTGTTTGAACATATTTTATAATTTTTAGCCACTTGGATTTGGCCTTCCATGAGCTGTCCACTCATTAGATAAAAAAACAGACACACAAAGATGGGAAGGATAAACAATTATAGACGAATTCTACATACAACACTATGGCAACTCACTGGAAAACTGTGAAGAAAGGAGAGGGTGACTAGAAAGTTTTTAATTATCAAAATTCACCCAAGAAGAAGTGGAAAATACAAATCAGCTGATTAACATAGAAAATTAGAAAGGTAAATTAATAAAAATATCAGAACCAGATATACTAATAATTAAATACTATCTAACCTTTTTTAAAGAAGAGGTAATTTCTGTGATATTTAAATTGTTGTAGCTCATAGAAAACTATGGGAAAATTCCCATTTAATTTTGGGAGGTGGGTCTGTTTTTAAAGAGAGAAAGTACAACTATATGTCAATCTCACTTATAAATTTATAAGTAAAAGTCAAAACATTCGGGAATAAAATCTAGCAGTGCATCAAAATAATAATATACTGCGGTCAAGTGATGACAGCGAAACATGAAAAGGAATCCAGATTAGGGGTTGTTTTCTCTTAATGCATTAGATTAACATACTAAAGAACAAAACCCAAATAACTGCATTAATAGATACTGAAAAATTATTTGATAAAAGCTCAGCAATTATCTCCAAAATAGGGGAAATTATGAAACTATCTGTGCTGAAATCTGTTACCAAAAGTGCTCAAAATGTATCACCCCAAACTAACCAAATAAGTCAGGCACCATCTATCAATGTCTGCTACCCTCATTATAATTCAATATTACCTTAGAGGGTTTAACAAACACCAGATAAATGTCCAGATAAAACTGGACATTCATACACCTAGAAAATTCAAGAGAAAGAAACTTCTGGAACACATACTAATCAACAGTGTTTCCTTATATTAATGATATGGAATAAGAATTTAGAACCTATAAAAGAAAAGGTAAACATACACACTTTCCCACTTTTTGCAGGACAGAAGAGACCAAGGTTCCCTAACCTCACGGTCAATACGCTGTTGGGAACTGGGCTGCACAGAACAAGGTAAACAGCTGGCGAAACAGAAACCATCCCCCACCCTGGTCTGTGGAAAAATCATTTTCCACGAAACCGATTCCTGGTGCCAAAAAGGTTGGGGACCACTGGAACAGACCACAGCATACCCAATATAAAAATAGTTGGAGAAAATACACTTGTAACAAAGAAGACCGATAAAGTATTGATATCAACAATATATAGCATTCTTACACATTTGCAAGAAAAAGACAAACAACCCCACTATAAACAAGTGTCGAAAGTCACACCTTGATAAGATAAGGAACTAAACTTTATACCGCAGAAAGCAAGTTCCCCTCAAAATGGTTGCTTCTAGCAAAGGAAACTGTATCAGATTAACAATCAGATTACAGCCTCCTTTAAACCCTCGCACCATCACCACCTAAAATCGTATGACCTCAAATGCTAGTCCTATATCTCATATCAGGCTGCCTTGGTTGTGGATGAAATAGAAACAAGGGCACCATTTAAATCTCTGGAGCACTGATTCCCGAATCCAACTTGACAGTACCCCTGTGCATCCTACTTCACATGTGTTGGCCCTGAAATGCTGCCGAGCTGCAGAGGAGGTTCTGCTGGCCCTGGATGGCCTCAGCCTTCTTTATACTCCTGATCTGTAGTGTGGCTCTGAAAGACACATCCCCTGGCTTTTGGAAGCCGATTCAGGTGTTGTCTGGAGTTTTAGCACCAAGCCCCATGCACCAGACTGAGCAGTTTGGATGGAATCAGAACCTGGGTGAAGATACTCCTTTAGAGTCTGTGTAGGATGCACCACGGGACACTTCTGGTGCAAAACAGCAGTCCAGCCACTCCCCTGCCCCTGTTCTAGGTGAGTCCCCACTCATCCACAGTGTTGGTTATGACACAGAGACCTCGGCAGAGGTGAAGAGCAATGAATGAGGTGATCACAACCCAGCAGTTTCTGAACTGCCTTTTGGTCCCAGCCCCTGTGTACAGCCTCCATGACCTGTGAATCACACTCTTCACCCTGGCGGTTGTGTGGATACTCTACAGAAAGCACAGCCATCTAAGGGTGACAGCAGACGGAGTGTGTGGAGACAACCAAGAAGGGGTAAACAAGGTGTGGATGGGGGAGGCATCAAGAGTCTCTCTACACCAGAGAGAAGGTGGACATGACAAAAGCAAGGGGGAGAGTCTCTCAGGGAAACGGACACAGAACTGTGACACATCCCAGGAGTGAGTGGGCTTAGAGGTTAGCAGGGGACAGGGAGATGCAGACTTTCAAAAAGTAGCGGGAGAGATGAGTCATGCAGATAATTCAAAAACTGCAAGGAGGAAATTAAGCACTTAAAATCAAAGGTTGTTAGTTTCCATCCTTCTATAGAAGTTAAGACAAAAGGGCAAAAAGACCAGGTAAGAAGAGGGGATTTCAACACAGGGATCAAAACTGAGGCAGCCTGGGCTGATAGAGGGGCAAAGATGTTTTTCTTAATGGCCCATGATCCTAGCTCAAGTCCATGAAGAATGAGGCAGATTTTTGCGATTTTTCTGAGAGCTCCCATGGTGCCCACCAAACATGTACGAAGCAGTGTTCATGGATGCAGTCCTGAGCTAAGATTTACGACAGATAGAGGGGAAATGTAAGACCTACTCTCAGTGTGAACTGTTAGAAGACACTCAAGAGCAGTGCTGACTGGTTTGATGTAGGGCCTTTTTCTCTGACATGAAGTGGGTGGACCAGCAACATCCACATCACCTGGGAGCGTATCAGAACAGCCCACTATCAAGTCCTAACCCATACCTACTGAACCAGAATTTGCACTTTAGCAAGAATCCCCAGAGGTCGTGTTTGAAAAACACTGATACAGGCAATGAGGCAGAATGAAGAGACTGCCTGGAGGCAGAACTGCGGCCCAAAGCTTCATGGATAAGTTGGGTCTTGCACAATCTTGCGTATGGATCCTGAGTGCTGGGAGGGAAGAACTAGAGGTATCCTCAAGGCCCATGTCAAATGCTTCACACACGCGAACTCAGGATGACACATCCATCCTGTCTATCCTCTTCTCAGCAAACTTCCCTGGGATGTTTCAAGCCCGGAAATGGCTCTGGTTATCAGGTGTGAATTGACCCACTCAAAGAAACTGGCCTGGGCTACCAAGACCCTTCTGCCGTTGTTTTCTGACTGCACTCTAGAAGTGGGTTGGGGTTTCTGCAAGGGGCCTCAGAATGACCTCGCTATACCAGGCCTTTCTCTCCCTTACTCATGTGACCTTCCTTTTGGGGGAAATATGTATTTAGGTACAAGTAATATACTTCCTTCCTATTAAGGTGCCTGGGACTGTACTTTTGCTTTTAGGAAACCCATAAAAGGGAAAATTTCAACTCAATCCAAAGAAAGGAATAACTCGTATGTTAAGAATGGCCCTAATCCCTTGAAAGTGAAAGTGAAAGTCAAGTCGCTCAGTCGTGTCCGACTCTTTGTGACCCCATGGACTGTACCCTACCAGGCTCCTCTGTCCATGGGATTTTCCAGGCAGTAGTCCTGGAGTGGATTGCCATTTCCTTCTCCAGGGGATCTTCCCAAACTAGGGATTGAACCCTGGCCTCCTGCGTTGTAGACGGACAGTTTACCGTCTGAGCCACCCTTAGCAAGGGGCTATCTTCCAGGTCCAGAAAGGGGAGATTAACCCATGCACTCTTCACGGATGTTTGGTGTGAGGCGGATGCCACCTCCACGCCGCATCTCCCCCAACCCAGAACACCGCTTCGTGAACTGCGTGCCAGCACCTGCCTACGCTGAGGAGTACCCCGCTCTAAAGCGGCTCTGCAACCCAGAACACCGCTTCGTGAACTGCGTGCCAGCACCTGCCTATGCTGAGGAGTACCCCGCTCTAAAGCGGCTCTGCAACCCAGAACACCGCTTCGTGAACTGCGTGCCAGCACCTGCCTACGCTGAGGAGTACCCCGCTCTAAAGCGGCTCTGCACTGCTCTGCTCCATCTGCTCCATGGGTCTTGTTAAGGATATTGATTGCAGTGCCCTAGTAGCTGCCATCATGTGCTCGGTGATGTACCAGTGGACAGCTGTGGTACAAAATTAGGAGCAAAAGGAAAAAGAAGTCAAAGATTCTCTTCTGTGCTCCAGAAGCTCTGGAAGCTAGTCTGTTTGCTGTGAAATTCACGAGGTCTTTAATACATTAATGTGGAACACTCCAAGAAGGAGATCTGATAGATAGGGGCTTTCCAAACTTTGGCCACCTCATGCAAAGAGTTGACTCATTGGAAAAGACCCTGATGCTGGGAGGGATTGGGGGCAGGAGGAGAAGGGGACGACAGAGGATGAGATGGCTGGATGGCATCACTGACTCGATGGACGTGAACCTGAGCGAACTCTGGGAGTTGGTGATAGACAGGGAGGCCTGGCGTGCTGCGATTCATGGGGTCGCAAAGAGTCGGACACGCCTGAGCGACTGAACTCAACTGAAACTTATTTAACCACCTTTTTCAAGACAATCTTGTCTGTACAGACTTCATCATGTTCATTTCGTCTCAAAGAAGACCCACGAGAGACACTTTTCTTGAATTCAGTACCAAGAGTGGCATTTCCTGGGGAACTACTCTGGTGATTTTGTGAGTCCTGAGAATTCAAAACTAGCCGTGTTTTACTCTTTTCATTTGCTGCTGAGCTGAGGGCAAGACACTGGAAGGCCTCCAGAAAGTATACCAAAATTTGGAGCACCCTCTCTGTGGCCTGACTCACTGCTGTCCACTTGTTTTCCTCAATTTCCTCAACGATTTATCGGAACGTTTCACTTGACCTAGCTCTATGTAAGTCACATTAAATCTATTTCCAAACAAAAATTCAGAGAGGCTAAGCAACTCACCCAAGGTCACACAACTTACCAGAGAGGAATTCAAGATTCACCCTCAGTTCTGCCCCTCTTTGAGGCCTAAGTTCTCCTAGGCCACCCTCCTAGTCCTGTAGGGCCCATGAAAGACCTGGCTGTGTCGGCAACAATGCTGGCAGGAAATGATCATTACTGCACAATAATGATTTGGCTTAATCTTTCCTCAACCTTTGCTTGTTTCTTACTGCCTAAGCTCCTCCACACCCACACTTTAGGATCCCTTCCCTATTTTCCAAGACTTTTCATCAGCTCCCTAAGTCCAGGACCCATAACCTGTGTCTCACAGCTCAGGCACATGTGCTTCTAGATAACCAGATACATGAGGACAATGTACTGAGTGGTCAGCACAGACACTAGCCATAATAACAGGGGTGATCAATTCCAGCTGAGACTCTCCACCTGCACACAACAGAAACCCAGCCACAGGGGTGGCTTGCCTAATTATGGACTTGTCTGACTCGCACAAATACCTCGGCTTCTGCATCCAGCTCTCTGCCCTACATCCCTACAGGAATGCTTTCGTCCCCCTGCTGCCGCATGCGCTGCAGATGGCCGGCCCACTGCCACCCTCACAACTGCATCCTAAGCAGGAAGGAAAAAGAAGAGATAAATTAAGAGGAGGAGGAAGGGGCAGCAAGAATATGAGAGAAGAACAATTTCCTAGGAATTCCTAATAGATTTCCCTTTCAGTCTCATTGTCCAAGACGGTGCCACACAGCCATCCCTAGCTAGGAGGGAGCCGGTCCCGAATATACACACAGTTAGAAAGGAAGGAAGAGACACAGAGGTGGGGCAGTCAGCTGGCATGATCTGCCACAGCAGTTGAGTTCAGTCGCTCAGTCGTGTCCACTCTTTGAGACCCCATGAATTGCAGCACGCCAGGCCTCCTTGTTCATCACCAATTCCTAGGGTTCACTCAGACTCACGTCCATCGAGTTGGTGATGCCATCCAGCCATCTCATCCTCTGTCATCCCCTTCTCTTCCTGCCCTCAATCCTTCCCAGCATCAGGGTCTTTTCCAATGAGTCAACTCTTTGCATGGCCAAAGAGTAGAGTTTCAGCTTTAGCATCAGTCCTTCCAATGAATACCCAGGACTGATCTCCTTTAGGATGGACTGGTTGGATCTCCTTGCAGTCCAAGGGACTCTGAAGAGTCTTCTCCAATACCACAGTTCAAAAGCAAAAGTTCTTCGGCACTCAGCTTTCTTCACAGTCCAACACTCACATCCATACATGACCACTGGAAAAACCATAGCCTTGACTAGACGGACCTTTGTTGGCAAAGTAATGTCTCTGCTTTCAATATGCTATCTAAATTGGTCATAACTTTCCTTCCAAGGAGCAAGCGTCTTTTAATTTCATGGCTGCAATCACCATCTGCAGTGATTCTGGAGCCCAAAAAAATAAAGTCTGACACTGTTTCCACTGTTTCCCCATCTATTTCCCATGAAGTGATGGGACCAGATGCCATGATCTTAGTTTTCTGAATGTTGAGCTTTAAGCCAGCTTTTTTCACTCGCCTCTTTCACTGTCATTAAGAGGCTTTTTAGTTCCTTTTCACTTTCTGCCATAAGGGTGGTGTCATCTGCATATCTGAGGTTATTGATATTTCTCCCGGCAATCTTGATTCTAGCTTGTGCTTCTTCCAGCCCAGCGTTTCTCATGATGTACTCTGCATAAAAGTTTAAGAAGCAGGGTGACAATATACAGCCTTGACATAGTCCTTTTCCTATTTGGAACCAGTCTGTTCTTCCATGTCCAGTTCTAACTGTTGCTTCCTGACCTGCATACAGGTTTCTCAAGAGGCAGGTTAGGTGGTCTGGTATTCCCAGCTCTTTCAGAATTTTCCACAGTTTATTGTGATCCACACAGTCAAAGGCTTTGGCATAGTCAATAAAGCAGACACAGATGTTTTTCTGGAACTCTCTTGCTTTTTCCATGATCCAATGGATGTTGGCAATTTGATCTCTGGTTCCTCTACCTTTTCTAAAACCAGCTTGAACATCTGGAAGTTCACAGTTCACATATTACTGAAGCCTGGCTTGGAGAATTTTGAGCATTACTTTACTAACATGTGAGATGAGTGCAATTGTGCGGTCGTTTGAGCATTCTTTGGCATTGCCTTTCTTTGGGATTAGAATGGAAACTGACCTTTTCCAGTCCTGTGGCCACTGCTGAGTTTTCCAAATTTGCTGGCATGTTGAGTGCAGCACTTTCACAGCATCATCTTTCACGATTTGAAATAGCTCAACTGGAATACCATCACCTCCACTAGCTTTGTTTGTAGTGATGCTTTCTAAGGCCCACTTGACTTCACATTCCAGGATGTCTGGCTCTAGGTGAGTGATCACACCATCGTAATTATCTGGGTCGTGAAGATCTTTTTTATACAGTTCTTCTGTGTATTCTTGCCACCTCTTCTTAATATCTTCTGCTTCTGTTAGGTCCATACCATTTCTGTCCTTTATGGAGCCCATCTTTGCATGAAATGTTCCCTTGGTATCTCTAATTTTCTTGAAGAGATCCACGCCAGGGGCCACCCCAAATGCCTGAGTTGGGTACAAGATACAAAAAGCAGGCAGCAGGAACTAGAGGGGAAGCGCCAGGGCTGAAAGGGTGGGCAGAGTCAAACAGGGGGTGCACCCAGGGTCACTGTGCTGCATCCCAGGCTCCCGTTCAGATCAGAAGGATTCATTCCCCCGGTGCTGGGAGGGTTGCCAACACAGACACAGCTGTCAGCCTCCTCTGGGCATTACTTTGGCTGAAAAGAGTCACAGACACCTAACAGCCTTCATCCACTGCCTCCCCTCTTCATAACTCTACAGGGTCCTCCCAGCTGCAGAGCTACCCATGGAGTCAGCTGAGGCCTTTGTTGAGACTGCATGCAGCCCAGTTTCTCCCTCTTCTCAGCCTACTTCCTGTCTTTCTCTCCCACTTGAGTTATCCCTAAGCACTCCTGATAAACACCTAGCAGGATGATTTCCCAGAGGTGCAGTCTGCATCAAGGAATAAGCCACTTCTTTCAAGTTCAATCCAACATGTGTGTGTGGTGAATGTGAGTACATCTGAAGTCTTGTGCTGGGTGCTGGGAATGGAGGGGGCAGCGAATACAAACATGAACAAGCATTAGTCTCCACCTTTAAGGAGCTCACAGGCTTGTGCAATGAAGCCAGGAAAACAAGGAGCTAAGACACAAGACCGAACGGAGTACAGCAAGGACAAAGTACAATGGATGGTCACAGGAGGAAGGTGTTATCAATAGTCTGGACTGGAGTAGTAACAGACTAGGAAATCTGGGGGAGCTTCAAGGAGAGGGAGCCTTTTAAATGGCCTCTGAGCATGAGACAGCAGAGCCCACAGCAGAGAAGCACTCCAGGCAGGGCCAGTGAAGCAAACAGAGGACTGGGTGTGGGTCATGTCCACAGGGTGGTAACACAGAATGGGAAGTGAAATTGAACACTAGCTCCAAGTCAGACAGCCAGGGTTTGACTTCCATCTCTGCCTTCTCTGAAAGAGGGGGGTCAGGAATCTTCCTTAACCTGTCACAACCAGGACTTTCTCCTCTGCACAACAGTAATTTTACATTCCCTTTCCCCAAAGGGCTGTCGTGGAGACCGAGAAGCTAAGACATGTAGACCACTACAGAGACACCTGGGGAATCCTGAGGCTCAAGTGAAACTTTAGTTGTTATCACACAAGTAGAGATGTTGAGGAGGCTGTGGTGCTCAAAGCGAGGTCCCCAACCAGCAATGTCAGCGAGACTTGTTAGAAAAGCAGTCTTGGGCCCCACTCACCCCAGACCTACTGAGCCAGCAACACTCTGGGTGGGCCTGTCAGTCTGTACTTCAGCGAGGACAAGTAGGAGGAGCACTGTGAGGGAGGGCTTGGAAACAGTGCAAAAAGCCCATTTGGAGAGAGAGCCGAATCATTTCCGTAACTTTGTCTTTCACCCCACTTCCTTAGACTCATAATGAAATAGCAAAAGAGACATCAGAAGAGGAAACACCCAGGGCAGAGGCTCCTCTTCACTCTTCTTCCTTTAAGGCGCTGTTAAACAGAACAAGAGACAGCTTCCCAAATTCCAGACTGTGAGACCTGTGATAGAGTCCGATCTTCTTTCCTTTACTTTTGGAGAAACTGAGGTGCTGAGGGGTAACAAGCCGTGGTCAGTGTCTCAGAGTCACTGGCAGAGTCAGGACTGAAGCTCAGGCCTCCCAGCTTCAAACTATGATGATTAAAAAATGAAATTGTTTTGGTCAAAGAGGAAAGTAACTGATAAAGTACATCAAAATGAAGCTATAGGAGATCTGTGTGAATGACTACGAGCCAGTGGAGTTAGCGAGCAGAAGGGGTGCATCTACAGTGCCATTTTTGCAGAATCCTCAACCAAAATTATTGACCAAACATCTACTGTTAAGCCTCAAATTCCACCATTCTAAGTAAGAGCTTTTCACACATGGCAAGCCTAAACCCACTGCTACCTCAAAATTAGAATATCCAGAAGGCTTTAATTATAGAAGGGATGAGGAGGAGAAGGAAGCAAGTGACATTTTACAGAGCCATACAATAGAAAACTACAGCTCCTAAGTTCTTATATGTAAATAGATCTGTAAAGGGGAAAATAGCTAAAATATTACACAGAGAAAGGGTTGTAAAAAGTATCTACCTTAAAGTCCAAATTTTGTGAAACTATAAAAAGAAAGAGACTCTTGAAAGTTAATGTCTCAGTCTTAATAAAAAGAACTGGTGAGCCCAGCTGGAGTTAGGTGAATCAATGTGGCCTCTGTATAGGAGCCCTCCCCTCACAGTGCTTCCCCTGCTTGTCCTTGCTGAAGTACAGACTGACAGGCCCACCCAGAGAGTTGATGGCTCAGTAGGCCTGGGGTGAGTGGGGCCCAAGTGAGCAGATGACAACAAAAAATTAACAAGGATTTTTTAAAAGGAGCCTGACTGACGTGAGGAGATCTTTGGTTGCTCTTAGCTCTGGGTTTTACCAAGATGTGGCTGGAGGAGGGATAGGCAAGGACAATTTTGTATGTTGTTCCCTAAATAAGCCTGCTGCTCCTGCTATAGGGGCAGGTGACAACTAAAATCCATGTGGCGCTCTGCTCACCCAGCCACATGCTCAGACCAGTGCGGGGTGACACGTGTTCCTAAGCTCTTAAAATCAAAAGACAGAATCATGCTGCTGGGTTGCCTTGTAATATCTGTCATTTAAGTCTGTTCAAAGTAACTGCTTGGCAACCCATTCAGTATTCAGTTCAGTCACTCAGTCACATCTGACTCTTTGTGACCCCATGAACCACAGCACACCAGGCATCCCTGTCCATCACCAACTCCCGGAGTTCACCCAAATCCATGTCCATTGAATAGGTGATGCCATCCAACCATCTCATCCTCTGTCATCCCCTTCTCCTCCTGCCCTCAATTTTCCCCAGCATCCCATACCTTTAAACAAATGATGGGTTCTTTTCAATTAATACCCTTATTTTCTCCATAAAGTCCCAAACTCAGAAGACCCAAGTGAATCATTCAGAAGCAGTATCCTGGTGTTTAGACAAAGCAAGAATCTTCCCTCAGAGAAGAATGTGAGCAGATCTACTTTTAGGAAGCAGTTGTTCCTGCTTCTGGAGGCAGAGTCATAACTCCCCTTATTATTAATATTATTTAAAGTTTTTAATCTTGTTTGTTTCTGCAATGTCTTTTCTCAAGATCTTAGTTATTTTGACAGTATATCTAGGGATCTGCTTTCTTGCTTCATTCCATGACACCTCCACACTCTATGTGACTAAAAATGGTCATATTGACTCACTTGTAGAAATCCTTTCCCAACATCAACTCTTTAAAAGGTAAAAATTAAACAAGTGGTAATAGTGGTGGCCTCCTAACTTTCACAAGGAACAGGAAAGAAGTATTGCTCTCCTGGGAAGAAACTGGATTCCAACAAGTACAAACAAAAGGCAGCTGACTTGTTTGCTGTTGGAAGATTTCTAACTCACTGTGTGGTGGAGGACGGTGCTACATATGTGCTCAGCATCAGTCACGCGACCCCGGCATATTCAGGATCTAACCACTCATTTCCACCTCCTGCTCCTATCCTTAAAAAGCTTCTGTCATGGAAACTTTGCCTTTCTTGTTTCCCTGCTGGTGTCTGCTTCAACAGGCTGTGCTCAATGCAGCCACCAGAGTGATGTGATCCTGTTACTACATCAGTCCCTTTGCTACCCAGGGCCCTCAGATAGGTCCCCAGCTCATGCCCAGTAAAGGCAAAGCCCTGCCGAAGGCCTACCTGCCCCACACAATATGGGGCTCCCAACTACCTCTCTGCCCTGGGTCTCCATACACTCCCCCTCACTTCCTCTGCTCCAGCTACTCTGGCCCCCTTGCTGTCTCTTTGTGTGCAAGTACTGAAATTTCTTCAGGCCAGACATGTATCTAAAAATGGAACTGCTGAATCAGAGCATCTCTACATTTTCTAGATATTGCCAAACTGCTTGTCAAATGGGTTTGCCAACTTACATCCCTACCCGCATTATGAGAGAGGGCTGGTGTCTCCAAATCCTCAATGAAAATTGGCTTTTTCATCTTTACTAAGCAGATAGATGGGAACGGTTAACCCGATACTGTTTCAGTGTGTACTTTCTTGATTACGATGGAAATTTAGCATATTTTCCTGTTTATTGGCCATTTGTTTTTCTCATTCTGAAAAGCTGCCAAGGGATAAAGATTTTAGTAACTCAATTTCTTAGAAAAGTTTATTCAGTTTTTCTATTTTTCATGAGTCAATTTCACCAGTGTATAATTTTCTAGGAAATTATCCATTTTGTCCAAACTTTCAAATGTACTGTCATAAGGTTGCTGCAGGCATTCTATCATCTCTGTTCTAGTTTAGTCTTTCGTGGCTGTGGTTGATAATACTGCTTACCTGTGCCTTTTCTCATTCTTTTTTCCTTCATCCATCTTGCTTAGAGGTGCGATCACTGAGACTGTGAATGATCTTGGGTCAGGTAAATAAAGTTATGAACAAAAGTTTCAGTTTTCAGATTCTTTTGGATTTCAGACTTGTGGACTTACAGACTATGGACTGATGCTTTCATTTTCATTCAGCTCTAATTACTTTGTCACCTCTGTTCTGCTTTCATTATTAACTCACAAGGCATTTAGAAATTTAGTTTTTCAGTTTTCAGAAACATGTTTTTTTTGTTTTTATAATTTATACAAAGACAATTTTTAATTTAATAAACTGTGGTCAGAGAATATGGTCTGTGTCATAACATTTCCTTCTTATTTGCTAATAACTCTATTATGAACTCAGATCTGGTCAGTGTTTGTCAAGGTCTCTACATAGTCTTGGTTCCAGAGCTGCTCCACTGGTGCACCATGAATGGACTGTAGGTTTTGTAACATACTGATTTCTTCAGCCCTCAGGACAGTTGGGCAGGGCCTTCTTACAGGCAACCTCATGGGTTTTCTGGAAGGCAGCCCCTGGCCTGGGGAAGCGCACAATGTAGACTCCATGAACAGTCAACTCATGATGTCCACCTGGCCCTTGTGCTCTGTGGTAATGTGCTAAGAGCCCAGACAAGGGGACGTGCACATCACCAGCCAGGTGCAGAGCTCACAGCTGCCCAGCAAGGACAAGGGGTCTGTGGAGTTGAGGTTCACACTCCAGGTGCCTGGGAGATGGAGCACAGGCTTCCGGTAAACACTGGGGGCTGGGGAAGCTCAGTGGGGCTCCCAGCTTTAAGCAGCTGTGTGCACTCTATGTTCTATATATATCGGTTACTTGTGTCCATTTGCGCTTGATGTACCCTTTTAGTGGCATCCAAACCAACTGCAGAGTGACTGTTCTAACAATACTTGTGAGCTTTGTAGAGTTGCATCAGTTTTTAAACTCTTAACACATTTCATTGCCTTTGAAATACATTTGTACTTTAACATTATAAGACATTTCAACATTATATTTGTTAATGAAAGAGAAAAAACTATTAGATTCTTCATTGTAATTTTAACTGTTGTAAATTTTGTATGGTTGTAAATATTTTGCTTTAATTTTTATTTAAAATTACTTGTGTAAATACAGCAGGATCCTCTATGATCCACCTCCCAGAATTCTGGAAATAAAAGCAAAAATAAACAAATGGGATCTAATTAAAATTAAAAGCTTCTGCACAACAAAGGAAAATATAAGCAAGGTGAAAAGACAGCCTTCTGAATGGGAGAAAATAATAGCAAATGAAACAACTGACAAACAACTAATCTCAAAAATATACAAGCAACTTATGCAGCTCAATTCCAGAAAAACAGATGACCCAATCAAAAAATGGGCCAAAGAACTAAATAGACATTTCTCCGAAGAAGACATACGGATGGCTAACAAACACATGAAAAGATGCTCAACATCACTCATTATTAGAGAAATGCAAATCAAAACCACAATGAGGTACCACTTCACACCAGTCAGAATGTCTGCGATCCAAAAATCTGCAAGCAATAAATGCTGGAGAGGGTGTGGAGAAAAGGGAACCCTCCTACACTGTTGGTGGGAATGCAAACTAGCACAGCCACTATGGAGAACAGTGTGGAGATTCCTTTAAAAATTGCAAATAAAACTGCCTTATGACCCAGCAATCCCACTTCTGGGCATACACACTGAGGAAACCAGAACTGAAAGAGACACATGTACCCCAATGTTCATCGCAGCACTATTTATAATAGCCAGGACATGGAAACAACCTAGATGTCCATTAGCAGATGAATGGATAAGAAAGCTGTGGTACATATACACAATGGAGTATTACTCAGCCATTAAAAAGAATACATTTGAATCAGTTCTGATGAGATGGATGAAACTGGAGCCGATTATACAGAGTGAAGTAAGCCAGAAAGAAAAACACCAATACAGTATACTAACACATATATATGGAATTTAGAAAGATGGCAATGATGACCCTGTATGCAAAACAGCAAAAAAGACACAGATGTGTATAGTGGACTTTTGGACTCAGAGGGAGAGGGAGAGGGTGGGATGATTTGGGAGAATGGCATTGAAACATGTATACTATCATGTAAGAATCGAATCGCCAGTCTATGTCTGATGCAGGATACAGCATGCTTGGGGCTGGTGCACGGGGATGACCCAGAGGGATGTTATGGGGGAGAGGTGGGAGGGGGGTTCATGTTTGGGAATGCATGTACACCCATGGTGGATTCATGTCAATGTATGGCAAAACCAATGCAGTATTGTAAAGTAAAATAAAGTAAAAATAAAAATTAAAAAAAAATTACTTGTGTAAATAAATAAAGCTTCCCATTTACTGTGATTAGCATGAATTTGAAATTATTGTTATCAAAAATCTTGATCTGAAAGTGTCCAGCAGTTTCAAGCATAAACATGATAAGGGTTTATGTTTATAGGAGAAACTTTCTCATTTAAAATTGGGAAAATATTTTATCTGTAAAATTTATTTAAAACCAACATTAATATTATATTACAAATTTTACATCTTCTAATACTAACAAAAATGAAAATTACTTTCTTAATAGACTATCCCTTTAATATTACATAGTCTTCTTTTCCAAATTAAAGATTTTACATAAATTCTACTTTGATCTTAGTGATCTTTTGACTTTTTAAATAGAATAACTCTTTCCAACCCCTTTATTTTCAATCTATATGGTGATCTTATAGGAGTTCCTGTATAAGCAATGGGTAATAATTTGCTTTTGTTGTTGTTGTTATTGTTTAGAGCAAAAAACTTAAATTTAATTTCTTAAATGTAAATAGAAGTTGAAGTCAAAGAAAAGAAAATATCAGGAAATCATAGAAAATTTGCTTTTAATGAACGTTAATCCAGGGGTCGCAAAGAGTCGGACACAACTGAGCAACTGAACTGAACTGAATCCATTTACTTTTTACTTTTTTGTGGTTTTTTATGTAATCTGACTTTAGCCATCTTGCTTTATTTTCTTTTATCTAACCTAATATAAGAATATTAGAAAAGAAAAGCTATGAACAACCTAGACAGCACATTAAAAAGCAGAGACATTACTTTGCTAACAAAGGTCCGTATAGTCAAAGCTATAGTTCTTCCAGTAGTCACGTATGGATGTGAGAGTTGGACTATAAAGAAGGCTGAGCACCGAAGAATTGATGCATTTGAACTAAGGTGGTGAAGAAGACTCTTGAGGGTCCCTCGGACTGCAAGTAGATCCAACCGGTCAATCCTAAAGGAAATCAGTCCTGCGTATTCATTGGAGGGACTGATGCTGAAGCTCCAATACTTTGGCCACCTGATGCAAAGAACTGACTCATTGGAAAAGACCCTGATGCTGGGTAATATTGAAGGCAGGAATAGAAGGGGATGACAGAGGATGAGATGGTTGGATGGCATCACTGACTCAATGGACATGGGTTTGGGTGAATTCCGGGAGTTGGTGATGGACAGGGAAGCCTGGCATGCTGCAGTCCATGGGGTCACAAAGAGTCACACATGACTGAGTGACTGAATTGAACTGAATCTAATACTTATTTCTCAAAATTTCTAAGTTCAAGAATATTATGTAAATTGAATCATACAGTATGTAACCTTGTGAAATGACTTCTTTCTCTCAGCATAATTTCCGTGAGATTTGTCTGTGTTGTGGCATCAATAGTTTGTTCCTATTTATTACTGAGTAGTATTCTGTGGTGTGGATGTGCCTCAGCTTGTTTAACCAGTCAACCACTGACAGTCATCTGAGTGGTTTCCAGTTTTTGACTACTATGAATAAAGCAACTATAAACATATTGAAAAGCAGAGACATTATTTGGTTAACAAAGGTCCGTCTAGTCAAGCCTATGGTTTTTCCAGTGGTCATATATGGATGTGAGAGTTGGATTATAAAGAAAGCTGAGCGCCAAAGAATTGATGCTTTTGAACTGTGGTGTTGGAGAAGACTCTTGAGAGTCCCTTGGACTGCAAGGAGATCCAACCAGTCCATCCTAAAGGAGATCAGTCCTGGGTGTTCATTGGAAGGACTGATGCTGAAGCTGAAACTCCAATACTTTGGTCACCTGATGAGAAGAGCTGACTCATTTGAAAAGACTCTGATGCTGGGAAAGATTGAGGACAGGAGGAGACGGGGACGACAGAGGATGAGATGGTTGGATGGCATCACAGACTCAATGGACATGGGTTTGGGTGGACTCCAGGAGTTGGTGGACAGGGAGGCCTGGTGTGCTGTGGTTCATGGGGTCGCAAAGAGTCGGACACGACTGAGCAACTGCACTGAACTGAAACATTTATCTACAAGTTTTTGTTATGAACATAAATTTTCATTTCTCTGGAAATTAAGTGCTTAGAAATTCAGTAGCTGTGTCATATCACACTTGCAGATTTAATTTTAAGAGACTGCCAACTTATTTTCTGGAATGACTGTCAAGTTTTATTTACACGTGAGCACTTTTTTGCACTGTCACCAGCATTTGACTTTAGCCAATCTGATAGGTGTTTAGTGATGGTTCATCCTGACTTAATTTGCATTTCCCTAAAGGACAGTGATGTTTTTTGGCTATTTCCTCTTTAGTAAAACGGCTGTTTGTGTTTTATGTCCTTCTTTTTAGTTGTTTATTATTTTTTTACTGTTGAGTTTTGAGAGTTCTTCATACCATACATTTTAGATGCTAGCCCTTTGTTGGATATGTGTGTTGCAAATAATTTCTCCACTTTGAACTTTGCCTTTTTACCTTCTTGAGAGAATATTTTACAAACCAAAAGCTTTTAAAGTTTAATTTTATCAACTTTTCCTTTTATGGATCATGTTTTTGGTGTCAAGTCTAAGATCTCTGCCTAATACTACATCCCCAATTTTTTCTTTAACAAAAGCTGTAAAAAACCTTTAACATTTAAGCCCATGATCCATTTTGAGTTGTTTTTTGTATTTTTTTCCTTTCCTAGGTCAACTATTTGCTCAAGCACCATTTGTGCAAAAGTTTATTCTTCCTCCCAGGAATTACCTTTGTGCCTTTTTCAACAATCAGTTGCCCACATTTATGTGGGTCTGTTACTGGATTCTCTATTCTGTTTCACTTACCTATATGACTAGATCTCCACAAACAATGCAAAGAGATAGAGGAAAACAATAGAATGGGAAAGACTAGAGATCTCTTCAAGAAAATTAGATATCATGGGAACATTTCGTGCAAAGATGGGCACCATAAAAGACAGAAATGGTAAGGACCTAACAGAAGCAGAAGATATTAAGAACAGGTGGCAATAATACACAGAAGAACTGTACAAAAGAGATCTTAATGACTTGGATAACCACAATGGTGTGATTACTCACCTAGAGCCAGGCATCATGGAGTACAAAGTCAAGGGGTCCTTAGGAAGCATCATCAGGAACAAAGCTAGTGGAGGTGATGGAATTCCAGCTGAGGTATTTCAAATCCTAAAAGATAATGCTGTTAAAGTGCTGCACTCAAAATGCCAGCAAATTTGGAAAACTCAGCAGTGGCCACAGGACTGGAAAAGGTCCGTTTTTATTCCAATCCCCAAAAAGGGCAATGCCAAAGAATAAAATTCAAACTACTGTATTACTGCACTCATTTCACATACTAGCAAAGTAATGCTCAAAATCCTTCAAGCTAGGCTTCAACAGTTTGTGAACCAAGAACTTCTAGATGTTCAAGCTGGATTTAGAAAAGGCAGAGGAACCAGAGATCAAATTTCCAATATCCATTGGATCACAGAAAAAGCAAGGGAATTTCAGAAAAACACCTACTTCTGCTTCATTGACTAGGCTAAAGCCTTTGACAGTATGGATCACAATAAACTGGAAAATTCTTAACAGACATGGAAATATCAGACCATCTGACCTGCCTCCTAAGAAACCTGTATGCAGGTCAAGAAGCAACAGCTAGAACTGAACATGGAACAACTGACTGGTTCCAAATAGGAAAGGAGTACATTAAGAGTGGGAACTTATGTATACCCATGGCAGATTCATGTTGATGTATGGCAAAACCAATACAGTATTGTAAAGTAAAAAAAATAAATTAAATAAATAAAAAAATTAAATTAAAAAAAAGAGTGCACATTGTCACCTTGCTTATTTAACTTACATGCAGAGTACACCATATGAAATCCCAGGCTGGATGAATCACAAGCTGGAATCAAGACTGCTGGGAAACATATCAACAACCTCAGATATACAGATGATACCACTCTTATGGCAGAAAGCAAAGTGAAACTAGAGAGCCTCTGATTAAGGTGAAAGAGGGGGGTGAAGAAGCTGACTTAAAACTCAACAGTCAAAACACGAAGATCATGATATCTGGTCCCATCACTTCATGGCAAATAGATGGGGAATAAAGGCAAACAGTGGCAGATTTTCCTTTGGGGGCTCCAAAGTCACTGTGGATGGTGAATGTAGCCAGGAAATTAAAAAGATGCTTAATCCTTGGAAGAAAAGCTATGACAAACCTAGACAGCATATTAAAAAGCAGAGACATCACTTTTCTAACAAAGGAGTGTATAGTCAAAACTATGGTTTTTCCAGTACGGATGTGAGAGTTGGACCATAAAGAAGGCCGAGCGCCAAAGAACTGATGTTTTCAAACTGTGGTGGTGGAAAAGACTCTCAAGAGTCCCTTGCACAGCAAGATCAAAACAGTCAATCCTAAAGGAAAGCAACCTTGAATAGTCATTGGAAGGACTGATGCTGAAGCTGAAGCAGTAATACTCTGGCCACCTATGGGATGAGATGACTCATTAGGTAAGACCCTGATTCTGGGAAAGATTGAGGGCAGAAGGAGAAGAGGGTGACAGAGGATGAAATGGCTGGATATAGCATCACTGACTCAATGGACCTGAGTTTGAACAAACTCCAAGAGATAATGAAGGACAGGGAAGCCTGGTGTGCTACAGTCTATGGGTTTGCAAAGAGTCAGACATGACTTAGTGACTGAACAAAATCAAAATCTCCATTAATTTCACATATTGGTTATGGTAGCTATATAGTAAGTCTTGAAATCTAGCAGACTGATCACTCTCATGTTGTTCTTCATTTCCAAGATTGCTACAGCTTTTCTAGTTCCTTTGCTTTTCATATAAATTATAGAATAATCTTGTTTATATCTATAATAATCTTGTTGAGATTTTGAAATAAATTGTATTAAACTTATATATTAGTTTGGGCTTCTTTCATGGCTCAGCTGGTAAAGAATCTGCCTGCAATGTGGGAGACCTGGGTTCAGTCTCTGGGTTTGGAAGATCTCTTGGAGAAGGGAAAGGCTACCCATTCCAGTATTCTGGGCTGGAGATTTCCATGGGGTTGAAAACAGTTGGACACGACTGAACAACTTTCACTTCACTATATATTAGTTTGGAGATAACTGGCATCATTACTATGTTGAGACTTCTAAAGATCTTTAATTTCTTTCATCAGTTTTGTAGTTTTCAGCATAATCATCCTGTACAAGTTTTGTTAGAGCTATACCTAAATATTTCACTTTTTGAGCAACTGTAAATTGTGTTACATTTTTACCTTTTGTGTACATGTTCATAGCTAGTATATAGAAATACAATTGACTTTTAGTTGCTTACTTGCATCCAGCAGCTTTATCAAACTCATTATTTCTAGGAGGTTTCCTTGTATATTTCTTGAAATTTCCTATGTAGTCAATTATATTGTCTGCAGATAGGGACAGTTTATTTCCTACTTTTGGATCTGTACATTTTTATTTCTTTTCTTCCCAATGGCACTGGGAAAAAAAAAAAAAAAAAAAAACCTGAGCATGATGTTGAATAGAGTGGTAAAAGTGGGCATTCTTGACTTGTTCCTAACTTTATAAGGAAAGCATTAAATTACTCACCATTAACCATAATGCTAACTAGGTTTTTTGCGGTAGAAAGTTTTGCTTTATTCCTGCTTTTCTGAGATTTTTTTCATGAGTGCATCTTGAATTTTGTCCAGTGCTTTTCTGTGTCAAATGATCCGATCCTCTGATTTTCTTCTTTAGCCTTGTAATGTAGTGAATTACATGATTTTCAAATATGCCAGCCTTGCACCCCTGTAACAAACCCCCTGTGCTGTGCTTAGTCGCTCAGTTGTGTCCAACTCTTTGCGACCCCATGGACTGCAGCCTGCCAGGCTCCTCTGTCCATAGGGATTCTCCAGGCAAGAATACTGGAGTCAGTTGCCATGCCCTCCTCCAGAACAAACCCCCTAGGTCATGGTATGTAACAGTTTTTAAATACTGATGAATTCTATTCGTTAATATTTTCTTAAGGATTTTTATGTCTGTAATCATGAGGGATATTGGTCTGCATTTCTTTTTTATTGTATTAACTTTTCCTAGTTTTCATAAAAAGATACTTCTAGCTATATTAATTTGTAATTGTTCCCTCCACTTCTACCTTCTGGGAGATGCTGCATAAAAATGGTTTTAATTCTCCAGTGAAAACATATGAACCTGGAACTTTCTTTTTAGGGAATGTCTTACATTATTAATTTAATATCTTTATTACTTTGTTGGCAAAGGTCCATCTGGTCAAAGCTATGGTTCTTCCAGTAGTCATGCATGAATCTAAGAGTTGGACCATAAAGAAAGCTGAGTGCCAAAGAATTGATGGTTTTGAACTGTGCTGTTGGAGAAGACTCTTGAGAGTCCCTTGGACTGCAAGGAGATCCAACTAGTCGATTGTAAAAGAAATCAGTCCTGAATATTCATTGGATGGACTGAAGCTGAAGCTGAAGCTCCAATACTTTGGCCACCTGATGTGAAGAACTGACTCACTGGAAAAGACCCTATGCTGGGAAGGACTGAAGGCAGGAGGAGAAGGGGATTACAGAAGGTGAGATGGTTGGATGGCATCACCTACTTGATGGACACAAGTTTGAGCAAGCTCCGGGAGTTGGTGATGAACAGGGAAGCCTGGCGTGCTGCAGTCCATGGGGTCGCAAGGAGTCAGACACCACTGACCGAACGAACTGAACTGAATAGTTACAGGAATAGTCAAATTATCTATTTCATACTGGGTGAGTCGTAGCAGCACATGCTTTTGAAGAAATTGATGCATTTTATCTAAGTTATAAAATTCTGATTTGTAGAATCATCTGTATTAGATTTCCTCCTTATGTCAATGTTACTGATCTTTTAGAAGTATCTTTTTTTTTCAATGATTTCCTTTATAGTTTTTCTCTTTTCAACTTCTTTGATTTCTGCCTTTATTTTCAGTATTTGCTTATTTCTTCCAGCTTTGGGTTGGAAAGAAATTCAAAAGTTTAGCTCTTCTTTTCTAGCTTTTGGAAGTGGAGGCTAACTGATATGAAATTTCTTTTCTTTTCCTTTTTTAAAAATTATTTTCTAATGTAAGCATTTAGTGTTATAAATTTCCCTTTTGGCAGTGTCCCACAGATTTTGACAGACTATATTTTCTTTTTAATTTAGTTGAATCTATTTTTTATTTTGAGACTTCCTTTTCGATGCACGGATTATTTAGGTGTATGTTGCTTAGTTTCCAAATGTTTGATTTTCCTGTTGTCTATTACAATTACTATTTTGATTCCACTGTGGTCTGAGACCACACTGCATTATTTCAACTCATAAATTTTTTGAGGTTTCTTTTATAACCTAGGGCATGGTCTACCTTCATATATGCCCTGCGAATGCTTTAAAAGAATGTATGTTCTATAGTTGTCCAGTGGAGTGTTCTTTAAATGTAAGAGTCTGTTGATAAGTTGTGTTAGTACGTTCTTCTCTAATCTTGATGATTTTCTGTCTGATTGTTCTATCAGTTGACGGAACAATGAGGTCTCCAACTATAGTTGTGACATATTCCTCCTCTCAGTTCTTTCAGTCTTTGCTCCATTTAGTTTGCGGCATACACGCTCAGGATCCCTATGCCTTCTTGGCAGTGCCCCTTTTATTATACTCTGCCCCCATTAATCTTCTTTGCTCTGCATTCTAAGAGCCACGATTGCTTCTTTGGATTGCTGCTGGCATGATATATATTAAATCCATTTTTTACTTTCAATCTACATGTATTATTATATTTGAAGTGAGATTCTTATAGACAGCATATGGTTGGGTAATTTTAAAAAAATCTGTTCTATCTATATTTGTGTTTTAAAAGGTATATTTAGACCATTTATATTCAATGTCACTATTGACCATGTCAGGGCTTAAGTCTGCCATTTACTTTTTTAATCTCTACTTGTTCTGTTTTTCATTCCTCTATTTTCTTTTTTTGACTTTCTGTGGGGTACTTGAACATGTGTTTGTTTTTTTTTAAGAAATCATCAATTTTGACTTAGCCATAGTGTTTTTGAGTGTACCTCTTTGCATAGTTTTTTTTTGGGGGGGGGGGGTGATGGTCATCCTAGATATTACTTGATATATATATGTGTATATATACCATCATAGTTTACTGGTATTAACACTTCACCAGTTCAAATGATGTACAGAAACCTTAGCTCCTCTACTTCCCTTTACTCTTCCTCATTTATATTTTGTCTTAAAATATTTCCTCTATGTGTTTCAAACCACATCAAACAGTGTTACAATTTCTGCTTCAATCATCAAAAGTCCGTTATGAAACAGTATCAGGAGGAAGATGTGTTGTTCTTATCCATATTTTAACTTTTTCCATTGTCCCTGCCCTCTTACTGATGTACTAAGATTTCTTAATTTTATTTTCTTTCTGTTTCAAGAACTTCCTTTAGCCATTCCCTGAGAGAAAAGAGAGGTAACCACATGCTCCTTCTTTTCTCTCATCTTATGTCTTAACTTCATTCTCCCAGGGTATTTTCACTGGGTATAGGATTCTGGATCAAATAGTCCTTTTTCCCAGCATTTAAAAGACTGTGCCACTATGACTTCTGATGAGAAATTCATTGTTATAATTGTTTGCCCCCTATAGGTAATGTGTTTCAAACTACTTTCAAGATTTTTCACTTATCTTTAGTTTTCAGTTTGACAATGATGTGCCTTGGTGTGGATTAGATATTTTGATAAGTTTATAAAGTTTTCATCCATTATTTATTTGAGTACCTTTTCAGACTCATTTTCTTTCTCCTCTTCTTCTGGAAGTATGATGAATGAATGTTGGATTCTTTTGTTATGATCCCTCAGATTCCTGAACTTTTGTTCTTTTCTTTGTTCCTCAGTCGTTTTTTCTCTCTGTTGCTCAGTACAGAACATTTCTATTGTTCGCTTTTCAAGTTCACTGATTATTTTACTCTGTCACTTCCACTTCTGCTGTTGAGCCCATGAAGCAATCTTTTGTTGTTTTTATTGCAGCCATATTTTTCAGTTCTATAATCTCCATGTGGTTCTTCTTAATTTTTTTTTCTGAGACTTTCTATTTCTTTGCTGAGATCTTCAACTTATTCGTGTTTCAAGTGTGTTTACAATTGCTCACTGAAGTCTTTATATGATGGCAGCTTTTAATTATTTGTATTTCTAACATCTCTGCTGCTGCTCAGTCACTTCAGTCGTGTCCGACTCTGTGAGACCCCATAGACAGCAGCCCATCAGGCTCCGCCATCCCTGGGATTCTCCAGGCAAGAACACTATCATCTCAGTATTGGGAGCTATTCATTGTCTCTATTCATTCAAGTTGAGATTTTTTTGCTTCTGGATATGACAAAGTGACTTTCTATTGAAACCTGGACATTCTGAGTAGAATACAGGACTGTGGATCCTATTTAAACCCTTTGTTTTAGTTGGCTTCCTTGGACACTGCTCTGGTAGGGGAAAGGGTGTTTATGCCTTCTTAGTGCCACGTAAAGGCAGATGTCCAGATTTTCCCATTTGGTCTTCATTGACACTCAAGGAGGAGGGCTCTTGTTAGTGCTAGGTGGAAGTGAGAGTACTCACTAGGTTTCTGCTAATACCATTCTGGATGGGAGGGATGGGAATGCCTCATTCCTGTTCCTCCATGTGGCCTCCACTGACACCGCATTACCACTGGGCCTTGTTAACGAGTGGTTGTAAAAGTCCTGGCCTTCCCACTAGCTACCCTCTGACAATAACCCACTGGATAGTGGGAGGGACCCTTTTTTTACTGCTGGGTGGAAGTTGAAATATAGGTTCCTCACATAGTCTCCACTGGCACTGAAGGGAGGAGGGGGTAAGCCTCATCACCTAGTGGGGATGAAAGTCCTTGCTCGCTATGTAACTTTCTTGACACCATTCTGCTACAGGTGGAAGGGAGAAGTCTGGGCAATCTCATTAAAGCCTTGACACTGGCCTTTGCCGGCCGGGGTGAGGCTGGGGCCACAGTTCTCTTTGAGGCATTTGGCTGGAGTAGAGCATTTAACGTCTGAAAGTTTTCTGTCTTTCTAGTCCTTGGCTAGACAGAGTAGTATTTCACTGGAGCTAGTTGTTGTCTATTGGAGAAGGCAATGGCACCCCACTCCAGTACTCTTGCCTGGAAAATCCCATGGATGGAGGAGCCTGGTAGGCTGCAGTCCATGGTGTCGCTAAGAGTTGGATACGACTGAGCGACTTCACTTTCACTTTCCACTTTCGTGCATTGGAGAAGGAAATGGCAACCCACTCCAGTATTCTTGCCTGGAGAATCCCAGGGATGGGGGAGCCTGGTGGGCTGCCGTCTATGGGGTCGCACAGAGTCGGATACGAGTGAAGTGACTTAGCAGTTGTTGTCTATACTTGTTAGTTCCAGGTTCCTAGTTTTTCCAGCACCCAGCCCAGGATATATGAAATGCAAAGAAAACCCAATGAACTCACCACCATGTTGTACTTGGTTTAACTTCTAGCTGGTTTAGCTTCTTCTCTTCACCTTTCAGAGTTTTCTTGTTTGTTTTATATACAGTGACCAGGGGTTTTAGTTGTATTCAGTGGGAAGAATAGGGGAAAGTATTTTTACTCCATTTTCCTGGAAGTTTCTGTTTGTTTAATTTTATGTCCATGTCCCAGAGTGAGACAGCACGAGGTATGTCTATTTTGCTTATCATACCAATTCCAGGAACTGGCACAATATCCAGGTGATTATGGGTGCCTGATAATAAATGCATGAAGAGAAAAGTGCTAAAAGGAAGTAGAATTAAATCTTTAAAATGTAGACTTTTGATGGTAGGACTATAGCGATTTTTCCCTTCCCTCTATACATTGTTCAGTCACTAAGTCATGGACGACTCTTTGCGACCTCATGGACTGCAGCATGCCAGGCTTTTTGCTCAAACTCACGTCCACTGAGTCAGTGATGCTCATCCAACCATCTAATCCTCTGTTACCCTTTTGTCCTCCTGCCCTCAATCTTACCCAGCAGCAGGGTCTTTTCTTTTGTATTTATTTATTTTAATTGGAGGCTAGTTACTTTACAATATTGTATGGGTTTTGCCATACATCAACAAGAATCCACCATGGGTGTACACATGTTCCCAATCCTGAACCCCCCTCCCACCTCCACATACCATCCCTCTGGGTCATCCCAGTGCACCAGCCCCAAGCATCCTGTATCCTGCTCGAACCTGGACTGGTGATTCGTTTCTTATATGATATTATACATGTTTCAATGCCATTCTCCCAAATCATCCCACCCTCTCCCTCTCCCACAGAGTCCAGAAGACTGTCCTATACATCTGTGTCTCTTTTGCTATCTCACATACAAGGTTATTGTTACCATCTTTCTAAATTCCATATGTTAGTATACTGTATTGGTGTTTTTCTTTCTGGCTTACTTCACTCTGTATAATAGGCTCCAGTTTCATCCACCTCATTAGAACTGATTCACATGTATTCTTTTTAATGGCTGAGTAATACTCCACTGTGTATATGTACCACAGCTTTCTTACCCATTCATCAGCAGCAGGGTCTTTTCTATTGAGTCATCTCTGCACATCAGGTGGCCAAAGTATTGCTGTTTCAGCTTCAGCATCAGTCCTTCCAATGAATATTCAGGGTTGATTTCCTTTTGGATTGACTGGTTTGATCTCCCTACAGTTCAAGGGACTCTCAAGAGTCTTCTCCAGGACCACAATTTGAAAGCATCAATTCTTTGGCTCTCAGCCTTCTTTAACAGTCCAACTCTCACATCTGTACATGACTACTGGAAAAAGCTTAACTTTGACTATATGCACCTTTGTTGGCAAAGTGATATCTCTGCTTTTTAATATGCTGTCTAGGTTTGTCATAGCTTTGATAAATTTTTCAAAATTTTTTATAATGGAAGAAATGAGCTTTTTAAAAGAAGAAATCAAAGCCCAAGTTTGGTGAATATATATCGAGAGCATCCATTTTTTTGAAAAAAAAAAAAAAAATTCTCCAGATTCAGATAAGTCATATTATAGGTCTGGGAAGAATTTGCAGATATAAATGGAAAATTGTCAATGAAATTCAGAGTAAAAGCAGAGGCCAAAGACTGGAGTTAGTAAGATATCCTTGCTTCACTTCATTTATATGTATCAATAAAAGAAGAGATTCTGGAGTATTTACTTGAATGAGATTGGTACCAAAACTTCACAAATGCTTAGCAGAATAATTAGAAGCTAAATCACAGATATTAAAAGACACTAATTATGAGGAGCCTGACAAGGGACACGTTAAGCCCCCAGAAATGATAGAAATGAGAGGAAGGGGTGGAGAAGTAGAGAGGAATTTAAAAACAAATACTTACTCATTTGCTCTGGTAAACTCAGTGTCCAAAGTTCATGAACATCTTGAATAACACTCTTTCATTTCTACTTCCAACTTCTGACCTAAATTTCCCTGCAATTAGTCCACCATGCTTATGAACTTCTTGTTTAGCCCCTCTTGTGAGTGCTTAAGCAACAACTTTTCAGTTCCACCCTACTTGCCCATCCCTATTTTTTTGTTGTTGCTTAAACCCTTTGCAGAGTGCCACCATACTCCCCTGGCAGGGCAATCAACTCTTCCACTGTTAAGACAACATACATCCACTAATAACAATTCATGCCATATCAAATACAGTTCCCTTTCTAATGAAGTTACTTAATTGGTAAGTCCAAGAATGCCAATGAATCTTACTGACAAGATATCTGGCAGACTCTCTACTGCCTAGTACATATCTTGGCATTTGGAGTTCAAATAATGAGAAATAGATTTAATTAACATAGACCTAAGGCATAGCTCAGTCATAGGCGAAATGAAGACTGGCTCAACAATAGTATCTAGCATTGGCTGATTAATGGCTTACTGTTACCCTCCAGGAAGGTCTTTAGGGGTAAACTAAATGTCTGACAGTGAACTGTTTTCAAATCAATGATTTAGCAGTTACTGGAATGATAGCACTAAAGCTGTGTCTTATTGGAATAATAACTGGCACAAAGTTGGGAATGACAGCTAATGACAAATAACAGAATACGATTTCAAAGACATCTTGACAGCTTGAAATAACCAGTTAAAACTAAGAGGATAAAATTTAATAGGAATACATATAAAGTCTCATTTTTTGATGTATTAAAAACTAACATCTCAAAAATGTCAAATATGATCACAGCTAAAGTATTAATAAGTTAATAGAGAACATGATCTATTTATATTTTACGAATTGGCATAACACTGTTGGAAGGTAATTGGGTAAATGCTTCAACAGTTATAAACTACTTTTTTCTCTTTGACACAGTAACTCCATTCCTAGAGATTTACACTGAAAAAAAGCATCTAAAAATAAGAAAATGCCAAATGCTGAAAGAAACTCATTAAGGTACTATTTATAATAACAAAACTCTAGAGACAAATGTACAATAATAATGATACTGCTTAATAATTTGATATATACCAACCACATTGTGTGTATGGTATCCACTCAGTCATGTGCAACTCTCTGAGACTCCACAGACTGTAGCCCACCAGGCTCTTCTGTCCACAGAGTTCTCCAGGCAAGAATACTAGAGTGGGTTGCCATTCCCTTCTCCAAGGAATCTTCCTGACCCAGGGATTGAACCTGGGTCTCCTGTATTGCATGCAGATTCTTTACCATCTGAGCCACCAGGGAATTTGATGTATATCAACCACATTATATACCTTAAAAAGGGAGATTTTAATCTACAAACAATAAATACTGAAGAGAGTGTGGAGAAAAGGGAACCCTCTTGCTCTGTTGGTGAGAATGTAAACTGATACAACTACCAAGGAGAACAGAATGGAGATTTCTTTAAAAACTGGTAATAAAAGTACCATATGACACAGCAATCCCAATACTGGGCACATAATTAATACCACTACTGGAAATTTTTTTTAATTGAAAACAATTTTAAGGATATTTTAAAAGGAAAAAGTGTTACCCTAAAAACAATATAGCATCAGAAATAAAGCTTGCAGTATGTGATAAAAATAAAATTACTCCCCATTCTGTGAATTGAAAAATTATATGTGCTTATGCATATTCTGAACTAAAATTATGAACAAGAATTGCATAAAAACAAAATAAAAGCAATCTCTATTAGAATATTGTGATTTTTTTTCCTCCTCTAATACTTATTACTTTAATAGCATATAAAGTAATGAATTTTTAGCTGTATGAGACAAGATGAGAGCGATCTAAATTTATATCAGCTTATGGTCATAAAATAATAGTTTTCATTAGGGTCAAAGCACATGTTAAATGGAAGAAGAGTTATGTCCCCAAAGAAAGAGTTAGCCAGAAATCTACACAAACAGAAATCAGAACACTGAGAAAACAAGATAAAAAAAAATCTCCTTCTACTTTGCCTAGGTCACATCTAGAATATTTTATGAAAGTCTAAGTGCCATAATAAGATGGAGCGCATCTCTACAGAACTAATCCTTGATGGCATTCCCCAGAAGGTGTGGTTTCTCTTTTCTGCCACTCTGGAACTAGAATCTGACTGGCAGGACCAGTTCAGTCCACCTTGAATTAAAGCAGCACAAGGGTATTTTTCTACTATAATATCAAAACCTCACAATTATTTTTTTAAACTGTGATGCTGGTACAAAAGTGGACAAATATAACAACAGAACTGAATATAGTAACAGGCTTATAAATATAAGATAATTTAATATATAATAAACATGTCATTGCAAATCATTGGAGGAAAGATGGATACTTTTTTGGAATGAAGCTCTTAACTGAAGTCTTCTAAAGTTAACCAACTACAAGAGGATGAATTCCTTTTCTTTTTATTAATTTATTTTTTATTGAAAGATAATTGCTTTACAGAATTTTGCTGTTTTCTGTCAAACCTCAACATGGATCAGCCATAGGTATACATATATCCCCTCTCTTTTGAAACTCCCTCCCATCTCCCTCCCTATCCCATCCCTCTAGGTTGCTGCAGAGCTCCTTGTTTGAGTGTCCTGAGCCATACAGCAAATTCCCGTTGGCTATCTATTTTACATATAGTAATGTAAGTTTCCATGTTACTCCTTCCATACATCTCACCCTCTCCTCCCCTCTCCCTGTGACCATAAGGCTATTCTCTATGTCTGTTTCTCCACTGTTGCCCTGTAAATAAACTCTTCAGTACTGTTTTTCTAGATTCTGTATATATGTTAGACTACAGATTTTTATATCTTTCTCTTTCTCTTTCTGGCTCACTTCACTCTGTATAATAGGTTCTAGGTTCATCCTCCTCATTAGAACTGATCAGATGTGTTCCTTTTTATGGCTGAGTAATATTCCATTGTGGTATATACCACAACTTCTTTATCCATTCATCTGTCAGTGGACATCTAGGTTGCTTCCATGTTCTAGCTATTGTAAATAGTGCTGCAATGAACAGAGGGATACATGTATCTTTCAATTTTGGTTTCCTCAGGGTATATGCCTAGGAGTGGGATTACTGGGTCATATGGTGGTTTTATTCCTAGTTTTTTAAGGAATCTCTGTATGGTCTTCCATAGTGGCTGTATCAATTTACATTCCCACCAACAGTACAAGAGTGTTCCCTTTTCTCTGCACCCTCTCCAGCATTTATTGTTTGTTGACTTTTTGATGAGGGCCATTCTGACAGTGTGAGGTGATATCTCATTGTAGTTTTGATTTGCATTTCTCTAATAATGAGTGATGTTGAACATCTTTTCATGTGTTTGTTAGCCATCTGTATGTCTTTGGAGAAATGTCTGTTTATGTCTTTTCCCCCCTTTTTGATTGGGTTGTTTGTTTTCCTGGTACTGAGTTGTATGAGCTGCTCGTATATTTTGGAAATTAATCTTTGGTCAGTTGTTTCATTTGCTATTATTTTCTCCCATTCTGAGGGTTGTCTTTTTACCTTGCTTATAGTTTCCCTTGCTGTGCAAAACCTTTTAAGTTTAATCAGGTCCCACTTGTTTACTTTTATTTTTATTTCCGTTACTCCAGGAGGTGGGTCATAGAGGATCTTGCTTTGATTTATGTTATCAAGTGTTCTAACTATGTTTCCCTCTAAAAGTTTTATAGTTTCTGGTCTTACATTTAGGTCTTTAATCCATTTTGAGTTTATCTTTGTGTTGTTAGGAAGTGTTCAAATTGCTTTCTTTTACATGTAGCTGTCCAGTTTTCCCAGCACCATTTATTGAAGAAGCTGTCTTTGCCCCATTGTAAATGCTTGCCTCCATTGTCAAAAATAAGGTACCCATAGGTGCATGGGTTTATTTCTGGGCTTTCTATCTTGTTCCATTGGTCTATATTTCTGTTTTTGTGCAGTACCATACTGTCTTGATGACTATAGCTTTGTAGTTTAACCTGAAGTCAGGAAGGTTGATTCCTCCAGTTCCATTCTTCTTTCTCAAGACTGTTTTTGGCTTTTCAGGGTCTTTTGTGTTTCCATATGAATGGTGAAATTTTTTGTTCTAGTTCTGTGAAAAATGCCATTGGTAATTTGATAGGGATTCCATTAAATCTGTAGATTGCATTTGGTAGTATAGTCATTTTTACAATATTGTTTCTTCCTACCCAGGAACATGGAATATCTCTCCATCTGTTTATGTCATCTTTGATTTCTTTCATTAGTGTCTTACAATTTTCTGTGTACCGTTCTTCTGTCTCCTTAGGTAAGTTTATTCCTAGATGTTTAATTCTTTTTGTTGCAATGGTGAGTGGGAATGAGGATATATTCTTAATTGAGGTATTTCAAACATTAAGGAGTGCCCCTAAGAAATGGATTAAAGCTAAATAACATCTCTATATAACATGTTTAAAACTGAAGTGTTTTACATTCCAGACAATAAATAACATTCTATTGCAGGGGACACAAATTATACTTTCATTAGCTGTTTCAAATGCCCTTACCTTAAGACCAGCTAGATTTTCCCCAGCTTTAGCCCCAAACAAGGTAGAGAATCAATTCCAGTCTCCTCATTTCCCTGAGGGTCTGTAGTTTGTGCCCCTATAGATGCTAATTTCCATTTGGTCAAGGTTCTTCCTGTGAGCAATAGAAACAACTCCAATTGATATATGAGCAAATAATTTTATTCATATCAATATTTGCCATAATTGATGAGGAGACTAAGAATCTAGGTTTGGGCATAAACTAAGGCACATCCATTACCCTGATGACATGAATGTTCTACTTTTGCTGTTGCTGAAGACCCTGTCACCCAACACTGGTTAATCAGTGACAACACAGCCACTGTGAATGAGCTCTACCTGAACACCACTTACTCCAGATGAAAATTTCCAGATGGCAGCAAATGGTCAGGCCTAGATCACATGCTCATCTACAAGGTGTCACAGAGTGAGAAGGGGGCATTTCTCCCCGATTTTTCTTCCCAAGGGAAAGCAGAGCTTCCCCTTCTTTTTCTGAGTTACTTTAGAAAATATGAAGAGTTTTCATACCAGGGAGTCAAAATAATACATGCTCGTTTTATGCCACCAATGACATATCCACCTTTCTCCTAAAGGCTCAAGCGAGGTCATATTCTCTTCTTTCTCTCCTGATCAAAACATACATTCAGGAAAGCATCTGATTAATATTTTCACATGAAGAAATGACAGATAATGGAAAGTGCACTGGTACCTTGCTTCTGACAGTATTTGGCCTCAAACCAATTACATAAACTATATTTGAGCCTTGAGTTCTTCATCTTTAAAATGGGAATCCCATCACATAACCTCACAGGGTAGTGGCAAAAATTCAAAATGTCACAGTATAGCTGAAATGTTTCCTATAAGAAGACCAAAAAACAGGGCATGAATAAGTGTGGAGTCCTAATATCTTAGATAGAGAGACTACTGTAAAGATGTCTATTTTCCTCGTTAAACTAGAAATTCAATATAATTTAATATTTTTTAAACTTTGACAAATGATTCCAAGTTTACAAAGAAAATAAAATGTAAGACCCCAAACAATATTTGAAACAGAAGAATAAACTCTCTTCCTTTCAGAGATAAAAATATTTTATGAAGCAATTATAATTAAAATGGGGGATTCTGGTACACAAGTAGGGAAACGAATGAAATGAAATAGTCAACTCATGTGTGTATAGGGATTTAGTATAGAATAAAGGTGGCACTTCAGATCATGTGAGAAAAGATGGGTTATTCAATTAATGGTGTTAGAAAAATTGATTCTACATTGGAAAAAATTAACTCTTCATACTATAGCTAAAAAATAAATTCCAGGTGGATTAATATATAAATGTAAAAAAAAAAAAACACCTTTATAAGAACTGAAGAAAATACAGAAGAATACGTTTATTCTTTTAGGATATTGAAACCCTTTTTAATAAGTAAAATACAAAATCACAGCAATAAAGGAAAACAGTTGGACACAATGAATTAAGTTAAAAGATACAGGCAATAAAACAGAAGTAAATATTTACTATGTTTTACAGACCAAAGATAATTATTTAGCTTTAAATCATAACAGGAACTCCACATAAAGATATCTATTTTGTCCAACATGGCTCCTCAAAGCAAGCCAACTATTTCATCTTAAACCAAACTTTGGGCTTCCTGGGTAGCTCAAATGGTAAAGAATCTGCCTGCAATGCAGGAGACCTGGGTTCAGTCCCTGTCAGGAAGATCTCCTGCAGAAGGGCATGGCAACTCACTCCAGTACTCTTGCCTGGAGAATCCCATGGACAGAGGAACCTGACAGGCTACAATCATGGGATCACAAAGAGTCAGACATGACTGAATGACTAACACATACACAAAACAAACCACTGATCTGTTCCAACACTGAAGGGAAACACTGACAGAGCAGCTAAAGTGCACCTTCAGAAAAATTATAAAAAGGTATTCCTTATAAGATGCTATTGTTGGCATATTCAGTTAGAACAGAGAATGAGCTGCATCTTAGTCCCCGGTTGCACACCCACCACACAACCACCCTCACAGGTCCTGAATGACTCTGCTGTATTTACCAACAAATTGTCCCCTACATCTGTCTTCCACAATATTGTGATATAGTAAGAATACACACACACACATAATGATGATTGGTTGATGTGGGAAACACTCCCACATGATGTGGGATCAGAGTATTCTGTAGGAAGAAGAAACAGGGTATTCCTTTAGGTGAAGTGCTGTGAACAGAGTACAGGAAAAATAGGAGTTTTTCCTTTTTAGTCTTTCTAAGGGTTCAATAATAATATATTTTTGTTTTTACTTAGATTTTGCTTTGCTCTACATTGAAATCAATTTGTGGGATGCAACTAACATAATGCTTAAAGGGAAAGTGACAGCACTAACCTTCTATATTAAAAAAGAAAAAAGTCATAAATTAATGACCTCAGCCTACACTTTAAAAAACTAGAAAAAGTAGAACAAATTAAACCAAAGCAAACAGAGGAAAAAAAAATAATAAAAGAGCATAAATCAATGCAGTAGAAAGCAACTAATAAAAACAGAGAACAATCAATGAAAAGCTAGTTCTTAGAGATCAATAAAATTAATAAAACTCTAGCCAGATTGTCAAAAAGTCATAAAAAATAAAGAAGATACAAATTACCTATCTCAAAAGTGAGGAAGATAACATCACAACAGATCCTAAAGATACCAAGGGAATACTATGGAGAATTATATACAAATAAACTAGGCAGTTAACATAAAACAAATTACTTGAAAGACAAAACCAAAAATCACCCCCACAAGAAACAGATAAACAGAATAGACTAAGAACTATTAAAGGAGATTGTAGGTTAAGGAAAAAACCCACAAAGAAAACTCCAGATGGCTTCAATTCTATTAGACTTTTAAAGAAGAAACAATATCAGTTCTAACAAACTGTTTTATAAAACTTAAAAAAAAAAGTTGGAAAAAAAAAAATGAAAATACTTCCCAACTCATTCTATGAGATTAGCATTACCCTGACACCAAAATCATACAACGGCAGTATAAGAAAGCAACAGGTCCATATGCTCCATGAACACAAGTGAAACATAAGATATCTCATGCATAAACTGAGACGTCACACTGTCCTACAAATACAGGCAATTCAGCATTGTTGGCTGCCCTTCCAGGTCTGTTAAGTCCTGCCTCTTTTATTAGAAGGCATCCTTCTTGAGGACAGAAGTCTCAACATTTCTCTCCTCACAGCACCTCCCTTGGTCCTCAACATTCACTGACCCATCACTACACAGATAAAACATTAAGTGTGTCCACAAATTATTTTCGAGAAAAAGCAAGAGAAGAAAGGGATTTTTGTATGAGAAAAGACAGAGGAAATTCTTGTGGGTTTTGTACAGATGGGGCCAAGGGAAAATTACACATGTGAAAATAGAGAGTATGTGAAACAGTGTCCCTGGTACTCAACAAATGCAATAATTTCATTTTTTTTTAATGACAACTGTTTCAACATTTGAATACAAAGCTTTATTGAAAGCAAACTATACAGTGGTTCCTCATTCCTGAGGTTGCTGATGATATTTTGTCTTCTCATTTGATTATATTTGGTGAAACAATTCAAAGGCTGAGATGTAAACACATTCTGTTTCAGGTGCCTGACCTTTTTCCTGGGCTCATCACAGGAGCGATTATAGCTGAAGACACAAGGTCCTACCAGCAGAACTTTCCTCACAGTCTTAACTTTGGCCATGTAGTTCTGGACCTTCTAAACATCAAAGCAGAGGAAAGGCCAGAGGAAGTGACTCATTTTTGCCTGATGCAAATTGCAGGCTTCTAATGAGGAAAAGCAATATGTACATCCCTAGTGTGTAAAGTCTGTATAATTTAGGACTTACGGAGCTGAAGTGGTTGAGGATGGCACTGGAGGTATGGTAGGCCACGGGAAGTCAAATGGTGAAATCCTGGTAAAATTAAACATTAAAACCCTCCTCTTTTCCAGTTCCCTATAGGATGTGAATTGCAAATCATTGATGGGGGCAAAACTGGGATGAAGCTGGAGAACATTATTACCAACTAGGCACTTAAAAATGTTTGTGAGAGCTAGGTTCTCTGGATGAGAACTCAACCTACTTCCATGGTGACCCAATGGGTATCAATTCTAAAAACCCTGAATCAGAAGAGACCATCTCTTCTCTGAGTTATTGCCCAGGACTCCAAGGAACTCCAACACATTAACCTTTCCTGATTACTTTTTTTGCTACTAGCCTAGGGGAGTTTCTGGAAGGAGGGGCAGTGGTGGCAGGAGGCAGGACTGTGTCTTATTCACTTTGTAACTTTAGCAACTGACCCAGAAGAGCTGTTTCCTGAAGGTTTGCTGAACTATAAGCATGCATGTCTTTTCCTATTTCTTCCAGACTATTCCAATGATGTGTTGGGCACCTGTCTCCCTCACTAAACCATGAATTTCTTGAGGGTGAAATCCATGTTTGACTTATTTTGGTACATCCATGCTCCCTGTATTGAAAACCATGCCTAAGATAGAGAAAGCACTCAGTTTGAGTCTGCTGGATAACTTAAATGCATATGTGCATGAAAGAACAGAAAGAGCCTCCCTAAACTTTATCAATATACTTCAATAAAGCTGGAGAGGAAAAATGAGGATCCTTCTTTCTGACAATTAGTTGCTTTACTACTTTCCTGCAGCCTAGAGCTTACCACCTGGGCATCTAAAGTTATCTATTAGTGAAGTGGTTCTCAAACTGATGTGGATTCGAATTACCTAGAGGTCCAAGTTCTTTGATATACAATAGGGCCTGGGCCTTTGTAGTTTCACTAATTTTCCCAGATGATTCTAATGCCAACCCAAACTGGAGAACTAATGCTTTTCAGCAGTGCTTATCAACCTTTTTCATGTTGTACCATCATAGAGCATGATACTTATTCAGCATATTGGAATAAACAAGATGAAGCTACTTGCAGCCGGGGGACTCAAACGCGTACCCACCGAGGATGCTTTCATTCACTAGGAACACCAGCTGGAATGATCTGCAGAACCCTAATACTCAAACAGCGATCTGGGGATGAACCACTCAAGACCTTGTTAAAAATGCAAATCTCAGGCCTCCTCAGGCTCCAAAAAGAGGATTTTAACAAGATCTCCAGAAGATTCGCAATAACATGAAAGACTAAAAAGCACTGATTTTAACATCCCTAACCTTGAAACTTGACTTCTTGAGTTCACACTTGAAGATGTCTGGCTCTAGGTGAGTCACATGGGCCAAGGAAGCATCACTAGAAACAAAGCTAGTGGAGGTGAGGGAATTTCAGCTGAACTATTTCAAATCCAAAAGATGATGTTGTGAAACTGCTCCACTCAATATGCCAGCAAACTTGGAAAACTCAGCAGCGGCCACAGGACTGGAAAAGGTCAGTTTTCATCCCAACCTCAAAGAAAGACAATGCCAAAGAATGCTCAAACAACTGCACAATTGCACTCATTTGACATACTAGCAAAGTAATGCTCAAAATTCTCCAAGCCAGGTTTCAACAATATGTGAACCGAGAACTTCCAGATGTTCAAGCTGGATTTAGAAAAGGCAGAGGGACCAGAGATCAGATTGCCAACATCTGTTGGATCATAGAAAAAGTGAGAGAGTTCCAGAAAAACTTCTACTTCGGATTTATTGATTATGTCAAACCTTTGACTATATGGATCACAACAAACTGTGGAAAATTCTTAAAGAGATAGGAATACCAGACCACCTGACCTGCCTCTTGAGAAATCTGTATGCAAGTCAAGAAGCAACAGTTAGAACTGGACATGGAACAGCAGACTGGTTGCAAATCAGGAAAGGAGTACGTCAAGGCTGTATATTGTCACCCTGCTTCTTTAACTTCTGTGCAGAGTACATCGTGAGAAATGCTGGGCTAGATGAAGCACAAGCTGGAATCAAGATTGCCGGGAGAAATATCAATAACCTCAGATATGCAGATGACACCACCATTATGGCAGAAAGTGAAGAGGAACTAAAGAGCCTCTTGATGAAAGTGAAAGAGGACAGTGAAAAAGTTGGCTTAAAACTCAACATTCAAAAAACTAAGATCATGGCATCCAGTTCCATCACTTCATGGCAAATAGATGGGGAAACAATGGAAACAGTGAAAGACTTTATTTTCTTGTGCTCCAAAATCACTGCAGATGGTGATTGCAGCCATGAAATTAAAAGATGCTTACTCCTTGGAAGAAAAGTTATGACCAACCTAGACAGCATATTGAAAAGCAGAGACATTACTTTGCCAACAAAGGTCCATCTAGTCAAAGCTATGGTTTTTCCTGTGGTCATGTGTGGATGTGAGAGTTAGACTGTGAAGTGGGCTGAGTGCCGAAGAATTGATGCTTCTGAACTGTGGTGTTGGGAGAAGACTCTTGAGAGTCCCTTGGACAGCAAGGAGATCCAGCCAGTCCATCCTAAAGGAAATCAGTCCTGAATATTTATTGGAAGGACTGATGTTGAAGGTGAAACTCCAATATTTTGGCCACCTGATGCGAAGAACTTACTTATTTGAAAAGATCCTTATACTGGGAAAGATTGAAGGCAGGAGGAGAAGGGGACGACAGAGGATGAGATGGCTGGATGGCATCACCAACTCAATCGACATGAGTTTGAGTAAACTCCAGGAACTGGTGATGGACTGGGAAGCCTGGTGTGCTGCAGTCCATGGGGTCTCAAAGAGTCGGACATGACTGAGCGATTGAACTGAACTGAAGTAAGTGTATATTGTCACCCTGCTTATTTAACTTATGTGCAAAGTACATCATGCAATGTGCCAGTTTGGATGAATCATAAACTGGAATCAAGATTGCCGGGAGAAATATCAATAACCTCAGATATGCAGATGACACCACCATTATGGCAGAAAGCAAAGAGGAACTAAAGAGCCTGTTGAAAGTCAAAGTGGAGAGCGAAAAAGTTGGCTTAAAACTCAACATTCAAAAAACTAAGATCATGGCATCCAGTCCCATCACTTCATGGCAAATAGATGGGGAAACAATGGAAACAGTGAAAGACTTTATTTTCTTGTGCTCCAAAATCACTGTAGATGGTGACTGCAGGCATGAAATTAAAAGATGCTTGCTCCTTGAAAGAAACGCTATGACCAACCTAGACAGCAAATTAAAAAGCAGAGACATTACTTTGCCAACAGAGGTCCATATGGTCAAAGCTATGAGTTTTCCAGGAGTCATGTATGGATATGAGAGTTGAACCATAAAGAAGGCTTGAGTGACAAAGAATTGATGCTTTTCAACTGTGGTGTTGGAGAAGACTTTTGAGAGTCCCTTGGACTGCAAGATCATCAAGCCAGTCAATCCTAAAGGAAATCAACCCTGAATATTTATTGGAAGGACTGATGCTGAAGTTCCAATACTTTGGCCACCTGATGTGAAGAGCTGACTTATAAAAGACCCTGATGCTGGGAAAGACTGAAGGCAGGAAGAGAAGGCGATGACAGAGGATGAGATGGTTGCATGGCATCACCAACTCAATGGACATGAATCTGAGCAAGCTCCAGGAGATGGTGAAGGACAGGGAAGTCTGGCGTGCAACAGTCCATGGGGTTACAAAGGGTTGAACAAGACTGAGCGACTGAACAACAAACCTTGAAACTCTAACTCTTCTCTGACCCTAACAAAACCTGTGTGTGTCCAGGAAAAGACATGACTCTTCCTTCCCTGTAGTTGACTCAGAGAAGCAGAGGAAGTGGGTCAGAAATCTGCTGAGCTCAGCTACAACCACTGTTTTACACTTGAGGTCACTGGAAGGGACTGGGGGTGGGGGTTGTGGTATACGTGGTATTTCATTCCTGGCAGAGCACCACTGAGCCACAGTTTAATGAACATAATCTTAGATGTTGTTTTTTTTTAAGTAAGAATTCTAAAAGATGGTGAAGAAAAGTCTGTACTCTCTCTCTACACCTGAGATATATCCAGGACAGTTTTCTGTTCCATTCCTGCGACCATGACTCTAGTTCATTCATTAACTCATTCATTCCTTGAGCATCGATTTTGTGGCCACTATCACATTCAGTTCAGTTCAGTTCAGTCGCTCAGTCGTGTCTGACTCTGCAACCCCATGAATTGCAGCACGCCAGGCCTCCCTGTCCATCACCAACTCCTGGAGTTCACTCAAACTCACGTCCATCAAGTCGGTGATGCCATCCAGCCATCTCATCCTCTGTCGTCCTCTTCTCCTCCTGCCCCCAATCCCTCCCAGCATCACAGTCTTTTCCAATGAGTCAGCTCATCGCATGAGATGGCCAAAGTACTGGAGCTTCAGCTTTAGCATCAGTCCTTCCAAAGAACACCCAGGACCGATCTCCTTCAGAATGGACTGGCTGGATCTCCTTGCAGTCCAAGGGACTCTCAAGAGTCTTCTCCAACACCACAGTTCAAAAGCATCAATTCTTTGGCGCTCAGCTTTCTTCACAGTCCAACTCTCACATTCATACATGACCACTGGAAAAACCATAGCCTTGACTAAATGGACCTTTGTTGGCAAAGTAATGTGTCTGCTTTTGAATATGTTATCTAGGTTGGTCATAACTTTTCTTCCAAGAAGTAAGTGTCTTTTAATTTCATGGCTACAGTCAGCATCTGCAGTGATTTTGGAGCCCCAAAAAATAAAAGTCTGACACAGTATCACATTAGGTACCAGAAATAAAAATCTGAAACAACATTTAAGTTGTTGCTCAAGCCTCTGCCCACAGCCTCTCATCCTCCCAATCCACACTGCCTATGACACCAGGCTACCCTTCATAGAATGTGTATTTCAGTGTCACTCCCATGGACCAGGTGCTCTCAAGGGTGTCAACCTTCTTTATTTGCTGGCCTATCTCCTAGCATTTTCCTATGTAGCCCTACAAATCCCTGAAGCTGGACTTCCCTTTAAATATGGCGAGCACTTTGCTGCTGGAATCAGATTCAGCAGGTCTAGAAAGCAGCCCAAGCCTCTGTATATTTGTGAAGTTCTTTGATTGGGGCTGATGTACAGCCATGACTGAGAAACACCTGTTAACAAATTAGAGACATGACCCCTATCCTCTGGACACTCGCAGCCCAGCCACGCAGTGTGTGAAGGCAATGATAATTGAAAGTGGGAGCTGCGGTACTCAGTCCAGTGTTGCCATCCACACAGGTGCCCCAATCCTGGTCAGGACATCCAGGAGGCTGGTTGGAGGAGAGGACATCTGAAATGCTGTTTTGTAGGATGAGAGGAAGTAAGATACTCAGGCAGGAGACTCGGTGTGAAGCTTTGTAACACCTCAGGGAACTAGAGTGAATTCAGAGTGCAGGGTGGCATCAGGAGGAGAGGACAGTGAGGTAGATGGTCAGATTTCAGAAAGTCTGCTACACCACACTAGAGAATCTGGTCTTAATCACACAATGGAGTGCAGGAGGGCAGCATGGGAGATTTTAATCAGGAATACAGACCTAAACTTGAGTCTCAAATAAGCAGCCTGAAGGTTTTGCAGAGGATGTGTGAGAAGACAGGCGTGAGGCTGAGGGCATGCAAGTCCAGCACAAGAAGGCTAGGTGGAAAAGCCACATGGGGTTACGCAGAGTGGCAGAAAGACAACTGTCACGACTTGGTTCTGCTTCTTGTGGCTATGCAGCCTCCATCAAGTCGTGGCATTTCTCAGGGCCTCAGTCTCTTCATCTGTAACATCGGTGGGTTGCAACACATGACCAGAAAGATTATCCTCAGTGCTACAAGCCCATGATGTGGTGAAATTTAGTCTGGGAGACAGTTTGTGTTCTGTTTTTTTTTTAATTGTGGTAAAATACACATAACGTAAAATTTACCATTTTAACCATGTTTAAGTGTACAGTTCAGTGTTATGAAGTACATTCCCACTGTTATGCAACCGTCACCACCCCATCCATCTCCATAACTCTTTCATCTTCCTCAGCTGCAACTAGCCCCACTGAACACTAACTCACCGTTTTCTCCTCCTCCCAGCCCCTGGCAATCACTATTCTACTTTCTGGCTCTATGAACTGAACTACTCTGGAAATCTCATACAAGTGGAATCATAGAGTATTTATTCACTTGTGACTGGCTTATTTCACTTAAAGCAATGCTTTCAAGGTTCATCCTTATTGAAGCTTGTGTCAGAATTTCCTTCCACTGTAGGCATATACCACATTTTGTCCATCTATTCATCTCTTGATGAACACATAGATTGCATCCACCTTTGACTTTTATGAATAATGTTACTACAGAGATGAGAGTACAAACATCTGTTTAGTGCAAGTCCTGCTTTCAATTCTTTTGAGAATATACTTAGATGTGGGACCACTGGATCACATGGTAATTCTATATTTAATTTTTTGAGGCACTGACAAAACTGTTTTCCACAGTGGCTACTACAGCATTTTACATTTCTACCAGTAAAGTAAAAAAGTTCCAGTTTTTCCAAACCTCCTAACACTTGTTATTTTCTGGGGTTTTTTGATAGTACCATCCTAATGGGTGTGGAGTGGTATTTCATAGTGATTTTTGATTCGTATTTCTCTAATGATTAGCAATGTAGAACAACTTTTCACGGGTTTGCTGGCCATTTTCTTTTTTGGACTTATAAGCTGTTTAAGCCCTTTACCCAATTTTTAATTCGGTCTTTGCTTTTTTTGTTGTTCAGCTATAGGAGCTCCTTATATATTTTAGGTATTAATCTCTCAAAGATATATGATTTACAAATTGTTTCCATTCAATGGATTGCTCTTTCATTCTGTTGAGTGTGTTGACTTTTGTTGACTGTTCCTTTGATATCAGATCCTAGAAGTTACTGCCAAATCCAATGTCATGAGGCTTTCCTCTATTTTTCCTCTAAGGTTTTTATAGGTTTAGCTCTTACATTTGGGTCTTTTATCTATTTTGAGTTATCTCTGTATATGATATATAGTAAAGGTTCACTTAATTCTTTTGCATTTGGGTATCCAGTTTTCCCAACACCATGTTGAAAATACTGTTTTATCCCTTTTGAATTAGCTTGATGCCCCTGTCAAAATTTATTCGACCATATATGTGAGGGTTTATTTTTGAGCTCTCTAATTAATTCTGTCAATCAGTATATCTGTCTTTACACCGACTACTGTAGCTTTATACAAGCTTGAAATCAGGAAATGTGAGACTTTTAATTGTGTTCTCTTTTAACATTATTTGGCTATTCGGGGTCCTCTGAGCATCCATATGAATTTTAGGATGGATTTTTGCTTTTCTGTGAAAAAAAAAAGTGCTTTAATTTTTATGAGGGTTGCACAGACTTTAATCTGCAGATTATTTTAGTTAATACTGACATCTTAACAACATTAAGTCTTCTAATCCATGAATACAGATTATCTTTCATTTAGTTCTAACTTCTTTAATCTCCTTCAGAAATGTTTTGCACTTTCAGTGTGCAAGTTTTTTACCTCCTTACTTAAGTTTACTCGTATTTTATTCTTTTTGATGCCATTGTAAATGGAATTCTTTTCTTAATTTCCTTTCTGTTTTTCAGAAATGCAACTGATTTTCATGTATCGATTTTGAATCCTGCAACACTGCTGAATTCATTAGTTGTAACAGATTTTATGTAGCATCTTCCGGGTTTTGCACATATAAGGTCATGTCATCTTCAGACAAAGACAATTTTACTTATTTCCAGCTTTGATGCTTTTCCTTGTCTATTTTCTTTTCCTTGTCTAGTTTCTCTGGCTAAGACTCCCACTACTTATTAAACAGAAGTGGTGAAAATGGGTATCTTAATCTCATCACTGATCCTGGAGGGAAAGATTTCAGTCTTTCATGGTTCGAAAGGCTTTTTAATCTATTCATGGGGTTAAAGAACTTCAAAAGTTTGCTAAGTAAGAGATCGCTTTATTAATGTAACTGGCAACAATGCTGAGAGATCAGAAAGGAAACAGAAGGGGTAAGAAGTATCTGGTGAGTATATAGATTTGAGTGGGCTGTATATACTTCTAATTTTCCATAGGTATTAAACAGAGTGCAAAAGAATGAAAAATAAAGCAAGGTAGGAATAGAGGCAAAAAGCCTTAATAAAAGTTGACTGAGCATCACTGAATGAAGTGGCTTTGCGTTTATATCCATGAATGACTTCCCAAGAAGCCCCCAGCCTTGACTGTTAGCTAAACAAACAGACAGCAACAACAGACCCAACACCTAAAATCAGAAGCCTTGGAAGAATGAAAAACGAATTGGGGGACTCACTCCATGTCCGTTCCAGAAGCAGTCTCCTCTGGGGTTCTGACCCTCAACAAGCTATGTAAAAAGAACCCCAGCCACATTTATTGAAAGATGGAAAGTTTGTCTAAAAATACAAGAGAGGGAACTGAAACATTTCAGAGAAGGCAGGGCTCAGGAGAAAGAAACAAAAAGAGGAAGGTAAAATTCTACTTACAAAAAAAAGAGGAATGGAAATTGAATTTCTTACAAAGAAAGTCCAGAAGCTTCCCCCTGTTCCCTGACTACTCCAACAAAAAAGGGGAAAAAATAGTCAATGGGAAACAGCTCTGAGAAAAATAAGTCTCTGCACCATTACAGTTGAGAATTCAAGCAACCTGCAAAGGCTCTTCTTAAAATCACCTATCTCTCCCATCTGAGAGAGGAAACTGAGGCTGAGAAGGCTCTGAAGCTCCACCAGAGTTACAGAGCTAACAAAGGTCAGAGACAGGTTGGAAAGTCATTTTCGGATGTTGTCCCGTGCTCTTTTTTCTGGACTCCCATAGTGATCTGATGTACTCACTGCATTGAACTGGAATCTCTCCCTTGACATTTCTTCAGGACCAAGTTTACATTTAAGTCTGTGGTTCTCAGAGTAGGGTCCCGTATCAGCAGCACTAGCATTGTCTGGGAACTTGTTAGAAATGCATGTTCTCTGCCCTTCAGTCCTACAGAATCAGAAACTCTGGAGTAAGGACCAGGTTTAACAAGCTCAATGAGAAATTCTAATACATTAAGTTTTGAGAATTGCTGGTCCAAGAAATACATCCCTTTTATTCATTATAACATGAATAATGATAAACATGTACTTTACAATTTAAAGAGCTTTTAACCTGCATTCTTCTTTATTTTAGTTGTCTAGCGCGGGTGGGGGCTTCCTCTTAAAATCTCTGTGAAAGTAGAAAGTCAGGTACTGATATATCTATTTTATGGCCTCAGAGCTGAAGTTGAAGGAGGGTAAGTGGTACTGAGATGGCAGGTCTAGAGAGGGCAGAGCCAAAACTGCAAGGGAGTCTCTGCCTTGAAAATCAGCATAGTTGTCCCAAGGTGTTCCTCAATAAAACTTATCACTTATCACTTCTAAATAAAATGGTATCGACTAGGGCCAACTTTCAGACCATTCTTAGAAGCATAAAATATGAGGCCAATTGTGTCATGGGTACAGATAAGGAAATACTACTAAGAGCTCCCATTTTCTGAGGACTTAGATAGAATCTTGTTGGGGAGGAAGCAGTCTCAGAGAGACAATGCTGCCCACTCTAATCACCAGGTGGGCCTACAAGAGCTGAGACCAGGATGCTGGTGTTTGGCTCCAGAGCCTGCCTGCCCACAGACGTTACATGAATTGTACTCGGTCATCCAGAGCATGAGGGGGCAGCACTGGGCTCACACTAAATTCTCTCAACTTAAATTCAGCGCCCTATCAACCTACAGAAAATCACTTCTCTCTAGACCAATGGCTTTCAAACATAAAATCCATCAGAATCACTTGTAAATTTTATTTAAACACAGATTACCCCACCCCAGAGCTTCTGATTCCACAGACTGGAGTGGGGCCGATGGATCTGCATTTCTAACAAGCTCCCAGGCACTGCTGATGCTGTGGACCACACTCTGAGTAGTGAGGCTCTAGACTCCCTGACCTGAAGAGTGACAGGCTGATGCAGCAAAGGAGTAAGAAGCCAAGTTCTGAATCTCATATCTTCACTGTCAGTCCTAATCAGTACCATACACACAATCCCACACATTTTGCCTGCAGCTTCTCATCTGTATCCATCCCTCCTTTCCCTTCCAGTCCCTCTCTCCAGTTACCTCATACCAGGTAACACCAGGCCTCCTGGCACTAGCCTCAATCCATTCTGCTCACCCCCATCAGATTTATTTTCCTTGTCAGAGCACCAAGTCATATAAGGCCTGAACTTATCATTAAAGGTTTTCCACGACTTCCATGAGTCAACCTAACATTTTGGCCTTATCTCTAGTAACATGTCTTCACCACATCTTTATCCCTCTTTCTCTCTCATTACTTTTGTTCATTCCATCTCTTCTAAGTGAAATCTCCTCCCTCACCATCTCACCGGATTTAAATTCTTCAGAGCTCATCTCAAATGCCCTTCCTCCCATGAATCCTTTTTTCTCGGAAACCCCCAGCAGGAGGTCCTTCCTCCTCTGAGCTCTCCAAAGCACATAGATCTACACTGGTGGCCATTATCTTATGCTGCCCTGCATTAAAACTTCTCCATTCTGTCACACTGCCATTCCCTTGAAGGCAGACACCTTGTTGTGCCTTATGCATCTTTCTATTTCATCAGCACAGTACCCAAAACACTTTGGGCCTTCAGTCAGCATTTCGTGAATGAATGTATGTGTTCTGTTTCCAGTCATACTGCACATGAACCATTAGTTTTCCCTGATAGGGATCTGAAGAATAAATAATAAAGATCAGTGCAAAGTCATTAACAAACACTGAGGACAATTTGTAGGGACATTCTAAGGGCTAATCATTATACATTGCAATACTCATCCACCTGAAGCCAGATAAATATTGGCCAAGTTAATGAGCTTACAGAAAAAGATAAAAGATCATGAAAAGCCCCAGCTAGTCCCCATTTCAAGTAATAAAATGATACCCTATGATAATATTTCATGAATAGTATAATTGCTGGTTCTCTTTACAGTAAAGCAAGATATAAGACAGAAGTCTGAAAAATCCCTGTATCTGGCTGCCACAAAGTTCTGAGAATAATGGCCTTTCTGCCCTTCTGCGTTCCAAGCATAGGCACGTTCTCCTCATTGGAGACCTCTAACCACACAGAGAAGGGAAGCCATGTGAAATCCATACAAGGTGAGGGATTCTGGAAAATGCAATTTCTCACTTCGCTTCTATATGCTCCTGATCCAAAGCCTTTGCTACTTTGTATTATACTTAAACTCCTTAATATAGCATTGTGCAGTCTGGTTATAGTCAAGGTTATGGTCTTCCCAGTGGTCACACACAGTTGTGAGAGCTGGACTGTAAAGAAGGCAGCGTGCTGAAGACTTCATGGCTTCAAACTATGGTGCTAGAGAAGACTCCTGGAAGTCCCCTGGACAGCAAAGAGATCAAACCAGTCAATCTTAAGGGAAATCAACCCTGAATACACACTGGAAGGACTGATGCTGAAGCTGAAGCTCCAGTATTTTGGTCACCTGATGTGAACAGCTGATTCACTAGAAAAGTCCCTCGTGCTGGGCAAGATTTAGGGTAGAAGAAGAAGAGGGCATCAGAGGATGAGGTGGCTGGATAGCATCACCGATGCAATGGACTTGGACAAACTTCAGATGATGGTGAGGGACAGGGAGGCCTGGCAAGCTGCAGTCTATGAGGTCACAGAGTCGGACACGACTGGGCGACTGAACAACAAGAGTCTGGTTACTTTTAACCCCAAAAACATTCACACACACTTTATCAGACTGATTGTGGTGTGGCCATACTGGTCTTCTTTCAGTTCCTTGAAAACACTGATTTCTCATCCATGGGTTAGTAACTTCTTCTTTGGTTGTGTTCTTTCTGTTATGAAGATATGCAGTGGTTAAAAAAAAAAGTAAAAGAAATATACATATGACAAATTCTATCTCTAAAACAAGCATCTTGGAACCAGAAGTGGAGCAAAAAACCAAATGTGGTGAGTAGAACTAAACCATAAGCCCAGGTACAAAGCGGGTGATTGCAGCCAGGAGTGTGGCACCTGATGGGTTCCGTTCAGTTCAGCTCAGTCGTTCAGTCGTGTCCGACTCTTTGTGACCCCATGGACTGCAGCACACGAGGCTTCCCTGTCCGTCACCAACTCCCGGAGCTTGCTCATACTTGTGTCCATCAAGTCAGTGATGCCATCCAAACATCTCATCCTCTGTCATCCCCTTCTCCTCCTGCCTTCAATCTTTCCTAGCATCAGGGTCTTTTCTAATGAGTCAGTTCTTTGCATCAGATGGGCAAAGTATTGGAGTTTCAGCTTCAACATCAGTCCTTCCAACGAATATGCAAGACTGGTTTCCTTTAGGATGGACTGGTTTGATCTGCTTGCAGTCCAAGGGACTCTCAAGAGTCTTCTCCAGCACCACAGTTCAAAAGCATCAATTCTTCGGCGCTCAGCCTTCTTTATAGCCCAACTCTCACATCTATACATGGCTACTGGAAAAACCATAGCCTTGACTAGACAGACCTTTGTTGGCAAAGTAATGTCTCTGCTTTATAATATGCTGTCTAGGTTGGTCATAACTTTTCTTCCAAGGAGTAAGCGTCTTTTAATTTCATGGCTGCAGTCACCATCCGTAGTGATTTTGGAGCCCCAAAAAATAAAGTCTGCCACCGTTTCCCCATCTATTTGCCATGGAATGATGGGACCAGATGCCATGATCTTAGTTTTCTGAATGTTGAGCTTTAAGCCAACTTTTTCACTCTCCAGTTTCACTTTCATCAAGGGGCTCTTTAGTTCTTCTTCGCTTTCTGCCATAATGGTGGTGTCATCTGCATATCTGAGGTTATTGATATTTCTCCCGGGGTAACAGGTACTAAAAATGTATGCATGAGATGGAGATGGGAGCCAGGTTGAGTCTTAAAACCCAAGGTAGGATGAGTTTCCACAACTCTTGAACAAAAGCTGGCCACTGTAGCCTGCTCTTCCCCAGGTGCATAGTTTATACAGGGCAGCAGGCCCATGGAGGCAAGAGGACTCAGAATTCACTTGGAAACAGAGCATGAATCACATCACCTGTTGTTACAGCTCCAATATCCTCACAGGGCAAGCAGTTTGGGCCAACATGCGAAGACTTGTTCTGGCTTAGGGAACTAGACAAAGACAAATACAAAACAGCTGGATAGGGAAAGACAAGCATAAAAGGAGAAGGAAGACCAAATGTTCATTTATTCAAAATGCGATTAGAAGTAAAAGTTTCACAATTTGTAAAGAAACAAAATGGTAATAAAGACATTCAATACCTATAGCTTAAAGTCAGAGGATTGTCTGTCTTAAGAGGCTCTTAAGTCAGATGATAAGGTTCTACCATGCCTGATACAACGATGGGGGAGGAGGTAGAAATACACCCAAATGTCTAACTCTGACAGAGACTATTGGTTGCCTTCTAATAGCTCTTCTTTCTTAGTAACTCTATCTTACTTAGTAACAAAATCCTAGACAAGGCAACCATAGCCAGTCAAAAGATGACTTTTCTCAGCTTCCCTTGCTACTAAGAATCATGGAATTTTGGCCAATGAGAAGTGAACAGAAGTGCTGTGTACAGCTTCTGCAAACCTTAACCTTAGAAGCAAAGAGATGAGTTCCTATTTTTTTTTCCTTCCTCTCTTGCTCTTTTCCGCTGTCTGAATATGGGCAAAATGGCTGGGTCATTTTAGACCACCAAGTGACCTAGAGGATAGCAGTTTTGTACTAGAGACAGTGGGGTGGCAAAAACAGAGGTAATAATAAACCTCAGTATGTTAAGATGGAAATATTCCCCAAATGGATCTACAGATTCAACTCAATCCCTATGCAATTTCAGCTGGTTTTTGCAGAAGTTGATACATTGAACATAAAATTGATATGGAAATGCAAGGAACCCAGAATAGTCAAAACAATCTTTAAAGAAGAGTAAACATGGATGGAAGATTCATACTTGCTGATTCCAAAACTTACTACAAAGCTTCAGTAATCAAGACAATGGATAAATGGTATAGCAAAGTGTTAGTCGCTCAGTCATATCCTACTGACGGCAACCCCATGGACTGTAGCCCACCAGGCTCCCCTGTCCATGGAATTCTCCAGGCAAGAATACTGGAGTGGGTAGCCATTCCCTTCTCCAGGGGATCTTCCTGACCCAGGGATTTAACCTGGGTGTCCCACACTGCAGACAGATTCTTCACTGTCTCAGCCATCAGGGAAGCCCCATGGAATGGAACTGAGAGTCCAGAAGTAAAACTTTATATTTATAGTCAACTGATTTTCAACAAGGGTGCCAAGATCATTCAGTAGGGGAAAGAATAGTGTTTTCAACAAATGCTACTGGGATAACTGAATAGCCACATGCAAAAGAATGAACCTGAGTCCCAACCTGAAGCCAACTGGGCTATGGGGGTCCAGTGAGACTACTGATGTTTCATTACCCAGGGCTATGGCAGCAATGGGACAATCTACAAATCTCATCCCCTCAAAAACAAATTTGAATGATTATATCATACCATATGCAAAAATTAATTCAAGATGAACCATAGAACTAAATGTAACACCTAAAATGATTAAACTCCTAGGAGAAAACATAGAAGTAAATCGTTATGACATTAGGTTAGACACTGGTTTCTTAGATATGACACCAAAAGCACCAAGAACATAAGAAAGAGTAGATAAACTGAACTTCATCAAAATTAAAAGAACCTTTGTGCTACAAATGATTTTATCAGGAAGTGAAAACACAACAAACAAAATGGGAGAATATATTTACACACAGCATATCTAATAAGAGACATATCCAGAATACACAAAGAATGGCTACAACTCAATAACTGAAAAGATAAATAACCCAGACAAAAAGTGGGCCAAGGACATGAACAGATATTCCTCCAAAGAATATACAAAAATGGCCAATAAGCACATTAAAAGATGCTCAATATCATTATCTATTGGAGAAATGCAAATCAGAACCACAATGTGATACCAATTCACACCAGGGTGCTTACAACAGAAAACACAGATAACAACTATCGCCAGCAAGATGTGGAGAAACTGAAACTCTAACACATAGCCGGTAGGAATGTAAAATATACAGCAGCAGCTTTGAAACCAACCTGGCAGTTTCTCAAAAACTTAAACAGACACTTACTATACGAGCCAGCAACTCAACCCCTAGGTATACATCCCAGAGAAATGAAAATATATATCCACACAAAAACTTGTATACAAATGTTCAAATCAGCTTTATTCATAATAGCCAAAAAGTAGAAGCAACTCAAATATGTCAACGAATGAGTGGATAAATAAAATGTGGCTTATCTATACAATACTATTCAGCCACAAAAGGAAAGACATACTGATGCATGCTATGACATGGATAAAGCTTGAAAACAGTATGCTATTGAAAGAAAATAGTCTTGAAAAACCACTTGCTTATGATTCCATTCACATGAAATGTCCAGAAGAGACAATTCCATAGAAACAGAAGTAGAACAGTGTTTGCCTAGATCTGGCATGGCAGGGGGACAGAGACTGGGAGAGGCAATGCAGAGTGACTGATAATGGTACAGGGTTTCTTTTGGGGTGATGAAAATATTTTAAAATTAGCTTATGGTGATGGCTGCACAACTGTGAATACGCTAAAACAAAACATTTAATTTATACATTAAATGGGTAGATTTTATGGTTTGTGAATTACATCTCAATAAAACTGCTTTTAAAAAATCAGTACGGACCTACTGTCTAGCCCAGGGAACCCTATTCAGTGCTCTGTGGTGACCTAAATGGAAAGGAAATCAAAAAAAGCGAAAATATATGTATATGTATAGCTGATTCATCTTCCTGTACAGCAGAAACTAATACAACATTGTAAAGCAATAATACTCCAATAATTTTTTTTAATCAGGGAAAATGGACTATTCATGATATAGTTAATTAGTTAGCATATAGGACAAAAATTAGATCCTTATTGCACATTGTATTAGTCAATCAAGACTCTTGACAGTCCCTTGGACTAAAAGGAAATCAAATCAGTCGATCCTAAAGGAAATCAACCCTGAACATTCATTGGAAGGACTAACACTGAAGCTGAAGCTCCAATACTTTGGTCACCTGATGCAAAGAGATGACTTATTGGAAAAGACCCTGATGCTGCGAAAGCCTGAAGGCATGAAAAGAAAGGGGTGAAATTTATTTCTGGACTCTCTCAATTATAATCTGTTGATCTACACGTTTATCCTTATGCCAGGATAAACTGGCACTAATGACTACAGCATTGCAGTAAGTTATGAAATTGGAAAGCTGAAATTCTCCAAAGTTGCTTTGCTGGTGCTATCATCATTTCAATTGTTTTGACTATTTGGTATCCCTTGAAACATCTATGTATTTGAGGATCAGTTCTTCCATTTCTACAAAAGGCCACTGGAATTTTGATAGGGATTGCATTAAGTCTTTAGATAGCTTTGGGCAATATTGCGGTCACAACGATTTAAGTCTTCTAATCCATTGATATGTGCTGTCCTTCCATATATTCAAGTCTTCTTTAATTTCTTTCAGTGTTTTATAGTTAGGGTATACAAGTCTTTAAGCTCTACAGTTATATTTATTCCTAGGTATTTTATTCTTTTTTACGCCATTCATTATAAGTCGAATTGTTTTCTCAGTGTCTTTTCCGAGTGTTCGCTGCCGGCACATAAAAACATGACTGACGTTTGTGCCCTGATTTTGTTTCCTGCAGCTTTGCTAAGTGTGTTTAGTAGCTCTAGCAGAGCTTTTTTGTGACTTCTTTGGGGTTTTCTATATGTAGGATCATGTCATCTGTGAAAAGAGATAGTTTTACTTATTTATTCCCAACTTGGATGACTTTTATTTCCTTTTCTTGCCAGATTGCTCTGGCTAGAACTTCCAGTACAGTGCTGAACAGCAGTGGTAAAAGTGAGTGTTCTTGTCTTGATCTTAGACAGAAAGCTTTTGGTCTTTGAGTATGATACTAACTATGAGGTTTCACATATGACCTTTATCACATTGATGAAGTTTCCTCGTATTTCTAATTTTTTTAGTGTTTCTGCTATGAACAGGCATTTAATTTTGCCAAATGCTTTTCTGTGTTAACTGAGGTGATTATATTTTTTTCTCTCATTCTGTTATGTATTACAATGGTTGATTTTTTTTACTGAACCACGCTTACATTCTTTGCATAAATTCCAGCTGGCCATAGGGTATGATCTTTTCAACATGCTGTTGAATTTAGTTTGCTAGTATTTTGCTATTAGTTTTGCACTTGTATTAATAAGGGAAACTGGTCTCTGTCTGGCTTTGATCTCAGGGTAACACTGGTTACAAAGAATAAATTAGGCAATGTTCCCTCCTCTTTCATTTTTAGGAAGAGTTTGAAAAGGACGGATGTTAATTTTTTTTTAAATGTTTGGTAGAAATCACCAGTGAAGCCACCTGGTCCTGAATGCTTTCAGTTGATTTCTCATTCAATCTCTTTAATTTTTAACAGATCTTTTCAGATTTTCTATTTCTTCTTGAGTCAGTCTTGGATAATTTATGTGCTTCTAGGAAACTTTCCACTTTATCTAGGTTATTTATTGGTGGACATTGCTCATAGTGTTCTCTTATAATCCTTTTTTTAATCTCTGTAAATTTGGTAGAATAAGCACTTTCATCTGATATTAATTATTTATATTCTTTCTTTCTTAATCAGTGTAGCTAGAGGTCTGTCAACTTTGTTGATCTTTTCAAAGAACAAGCTTTTGCTTGCAACATGATATATATATATATAGACACATATGCATATGTGTATGGGGCTTCCCAGGCAGCACTAGTGGTAAAGAACCTGGCTGACAATGCAGGAGATGTAAGAGATGTGGGTTCAATCCCTGGGTCAGGAAGATCCCCTGGAGGAGGGCAAGGCAACCCACTCCAGTATTCTTGCCTGGAGAATGCCATGGACAGAGGAGTCTCTGGCAGGCTACAGTCCAAAGGGTTGCAAAGAGTCGGACATGACTGAAACAACTTAGCACGCATGCACACACATATATGTATATGTCTGGGGCTTCCCAGATGGCACTAGTGGTAACGAAACCAACTGCCAATGCAGGAGACATAAAAGAGATGTGGGTTTGATCCCTGAATCAGGCAGTCCACTGGAGGAGTGCATGGCAACCAATTTCAGTAATACTGCCTGAAGAATCCCATGGTGGGCTACAGTCCACTAGGTTGTGAGTCGGACACAACTGAAGTGACTTAGCACACACATGTATATGTCTGCATATAGCAGGTTGAAAGCATTGATGGGCATATATTTCCAACTAGTCACAATGATAGGTATATATTTCCACTAGACCATTGATCAGAGTCTCTCCAACTATCTCCCATCATCCACTGCCCACTCAGCAGCCCAGGATGAGTCCTCATTCATGTCCTCCAATCAGAATCTGCCACACCAGCTTTGTGGGTTTCTTCTCATGCCACCTGTGCCTGCAAAGAACATGATCTGGGTTTCCTGCAGCTGGGTACAGCATTGTGTTCTACCCTGGGACACCTCAGAAGCCACACTCAAATAGTAGATGATGTCAGAGGTGGAGAGACGACCTATGGTCCCTAATGCTATGTATGAAACCTCATCCTGGAGATACTTCGTTCCATCCTCCTCCTACTCATCAGGCCTTGGGGGCGGGGCGGGGGGGGGCAGGTAATGGTGGTGAGAGTGACTTCTAGCTTCTCATTCCCCAGAACCAGCCCCCAACCCACTGCTGTCATGTACTGGGAGGTAGCTGAAAATGCCTTCTAGGTACTCTGTTCTGACCAATTCTCACCCAAGATTTCCTCCCCAGAGCAGGCCACCTCTGAGGCATCTAGACTGAGATCTGATTCTAGTCACAGAGTACTCTGAAGCATCAGAGCTATGGAAAAACACACCATTATCTCCCTACTATATGGTTCAAGTGATATCAACTTAAGTCACTTGACAGCAAGTGAATGTATTAAAGATCCTGACTTCACACTATTTCCCCAAGGTTTATTTGGCCTAAAGGTATGGAAACATCAATCTGCTACCTTTACACTCTAAGTTAGTACAGACTCAAATTACCATTTTGATGGCATTTTTATTTCTATTCTTCATTACATATTCAAGTCTGTTCTTGGTTCACTTGCAGATGCTATTGAACTTGGAGGGTTAAAAAAGAAGGAGAAATTCAAGTCTCACCTCTGACTGTTACTTGACACTTTTCCTTTCCAAAAATCATGTGTTGTTTCTGGGCTTTCCTGCTTAGACTATATGCCCTGTTGTATTATTTTGTCACTTGGAACAAAAACAGTGGAAATAGTTTGTACAATTTTTATCATAAAGAAATGACCAGAACATGAAGGAACATAAAACTGTGCTTCTTTGATGGGTACTAGTCTAGCTCATTGTTTTTAACCAAAACTGAACTGAAGATGTAAAATCCTAGAACTCACTAATCTATTTTAGTAGGTCACAGGAAGCAGGCAAACCATAGAAACCACAATCAACCAAAAGCATCGCTGTTGAAATAAAATGGCAAGAGTTTAACCTTCTAAAGGTGTTAACTGAACAAATCCAACTGACAATGTCAAGGGGACATCCTCAAAGAACCTCAGGGTGTTGATAAACCTCTCCTATTTCCTTGCCCCAGCAGCCATTCTCTCTAGCCATGCTTTTCCCCATGTTTTAATTGAGTACTGCCACCCATGGAGGGGCAGAGAGGCTCTTGGATCAAATCTAACTTTCAGCTTCAATGGTCTAACCCCCAACTCAGCTGTTGATCTTCAGAGTATGAATAATCAAGAATCTTAAAATTTTCCATGGCCAGTGTTGTTGATCTAGTTCCCTCTTCATTCAGGGAGCATGAACTCTATTTCATTGGTTTACAGAAGAATGGATCATCTCCTCAACCCTGGCCCAGGTGACCTTAAGATGATTGCTGGGAGCCAGCGTGAGGAATTCCACCCGTGACAAGGTCATGCGGCAAGAGCTCTGATGGCAAGGCTAATCAGACCTCAGGTTTTCCCCCTAGCATTTCCTGAGCATCCATCCCCCCCCCAAAAGATAAGAATCTGCCTGCTTTTCCACTCTTCTGATATTCTCTGGAAAAAGTCAAATCAGGGCTTTAGTCTCCTGCATTTGAAAGGGATGTTTTAGTTTAAACCCCTCTGATAGCTCTCTAGCTTGCCTAACAGGTTCCCCAGACCTCTTACAGCTTGTGAATTGCCTACAGCCCCCCAACCTCGAGAGGCACAAAGCTTAAAAGCATCTTAAAGATACAGAGCCTTTTCTAAAGAGTTAAAAATTATATTGGTAGAGGGTTTTCACTGTTGACTCAATGACTGCTCCAGGCCTCTATATTCTTTATCTTTTAGGCACCTGGAAGGATGTTACTCAATGTAAGCAGGATGTAGAAAAAGATACATAGTAGTTTTGATGTTAGCAACACTAGACTTTTGAGTTAATTGCTTCTCTTTTGCTGTAAATCACTGTATTCCCTCTACTTGTTATAAGTTGCTGTATCTTTGCTGTGTAAGAATGTAACTTTTAAGTGCTTTCTGAGAGTGGCACCAGACCTTGGGAAGATCAACACAAATAAGTCTTCTGGTTGACAAACCCTTATCAGAAAAAAGGCTGTAAAATGTTAATTGGCCCTTTTGGCTGGAAGATGATGTCAATTACCTAAGACTTGTGTATACAATTAGGTATGCAGAGAGAAAAGCCTGGTTTTGATAAGAGTCTGACTGCTAACGCTGCATAATTTTGTGTTACCCATCGATCTCCATGTTTTATCAAAAGTATAAAAGGCCTTCTGAATAATAGGGGCCGGAGCCAGTCGCTGGACTGGTTTCCCCCGTGTCTCTCTCTCTCTTCTTCTCTCCCTTTCCCTCCCTCTCCTCTTTACTTTAATTTCAGGCTGAATTTCCATCTGGGGCACGGAGGCTCGCCAAGTCTACTTACTTGCCCTGTCTGTTAAGACCCACGTGAAAGGGAGCCTAAGGCGAGGCACCCTTAGATATTCAAGTGAGTGCCGGTGGCCCAACGTAGATGGTGCAAATTCCTTGTCTGGAATTTTATTGGTCTTCCGCATAATCCAAGCTATTCAGCCCTCTTTCTCCACTTAATCTTCCTACTACACTATTTCTTCCTAATCTAATCTTATATTAATAAATAAATAAGTTTTCCTCGCCGACTCCGTCCACCCTTCGAATTTCCTGGATCCACCGGGGCTGGACCCCGGCAGATGATCACAGCCATGTCTTCTATGTGACCCTGCTTGGTCAGTAGTCACATCAGAGACAGAAGTCTGGAGATGTGTTTTCCTCTAAGTCTGGTCATACTCCAGACTTACTCCAAGGTCATACTCCTTTTGCCAGACTTGAGAATTTCAGAAAACATGAACCCAGTGCCAACAGGTAGATGGAGGCGGGCGGGGGTGGGGGTGGTTCTCAAACTCAAGGAGAAGTATCTTTTGTAACTCTCTCTATGTGCAGAAAGAATTCTAAGGTGTACTAGCTTTGGTTCCCAATTTTCTGATTATCTATATGGACCCTGTGAAAAGAAAAAAAAAAGTTTGACTTGATAGCAGTGTGGCTATTTGCTATTCTTCCCCAGATCCACTCTGAGCCCCAGAAAGCTGGTGTCCACGTGCTACATCACCGGGACTCCCTGCTGCACCCTCTTCTCCTTGGGTTTAACCCAACATTACTGGGATGCACTGCAGGAGACCAGAGTGGGAACAGAAGGTTTCCTGCTCGGCTGCTGTTCTGGTGGTGCCTGTATCCTTCAACTTTCAGCTCTCGGTAGGACTCAGGTAATACTGTTTATTCTTTTGACTCTTCAAGCACAGGGGTAACAGTTCCCACTTTTGCTAGCATCTCCGGGCACCTCAACACCCTTGCTAGTTCTTTTAATGCTGTCAATGCCTATGTACATATACTTATCCTTATAAAGTCTTCAAAATGTCAGTCAACTGTGTCATATGTTCCCTGCGCTAGAGATAAGGCAAAGATTTGAATTCAGGCTCTATCGCTACTTAGCTCTGCATATCTCTCTGTTTATAAAATGACAGACCTGGAGTCAATGATACTTGTGGGAAGACAGAAATGTAGAATGGTCCTAATAAGCAATAGCCAAATTTCTGGGTCTTGACCTTCCTCATCCTAGACTGACTCAAAGGAACTAGTTGCAAGATATCATAAGTGGAAGTGGATACAGTATCAGTGGAGTGAATATGACCTGTTTTGTTATTGATATCTCAGAAAAACCACATTAGGAGATTTGGGGGAACTTTCCCTATTCCTGCTCAAGCAAATAATTGTTTCCTAGAGGAACAACCTGAGGCCCCTTTGCTCAGTATGAAAAACAGGTCTTCTGCAGGATACACGGTCACAATGTATTGAAATCTAGAAAGGACACCTGGACTTCCCGGAGTGTTTTACTGTCGTTATTCTTCACTACTATTTATTGAGAGCCTACTACACACCAGGCACTGTACTAGCTGCTTTACGTTTATTTACACCTCAGAGACCCCAGACACCTTATCATTCCTAATTCATAGCTGGGGAAAATAAAGCTTAGAAACTTGCCAAGGCTATCTGAGATCCTTGTTTCCATATGGCCTATCCTGGAAAATTTCCCATGTGCATTTGGGAAGTACACTGTATGCTGCTGTTGTTTGGTAGAGTTGTACATATACATCTGTTAAAATCTCATTGGTTTATTGTGTTGTTCAAGTTTTCTATTTCCTTACTTCTATATGAATTTTTTTCCCATTACTAACAGCGGGTTATTAAAGGCTCCAGTGATTATTACTTCTTCAGTTCTGTCAGTTTCTGCTTCATATATTTTGATGATGTTATTACATGTAAGTGTTTATAATTATCATACCTTCTTGCTGTACTGAGCTTTCTTCATTATCCCTGTAAACTTTTTTGAACTTCATGTCTATCTTGTCTGATATTAGCATAACCACCTCTGCTCTCTCCGTTAATAGTTCCATGGAACGTATTTCTCTGTCCTTCACTGTCAATCTTTTTGTGTCTTTTAAAGTGAATCTCTTATTGACAGTATTTAATTGTCATATTTTTGTTTTGCTTTGTTAACTCATTCTATAATTCTTTATCTTTTGGTTGGAGGATTTAATCCACTTAAATTTCAAGTAATTACTTACAAGGAATGACATCCTGTCATTCTGCTATTTGTTTTCAGTACGCCTTAGAACTTTTTTGCCCTTCATTCCCTGCATTACTGTCTTTTGTGCTTAGTTGATTTTTTTGAAATAGAATGTTTATTGCTTTTCATTTTCTTTTGTACATATTCTATAGCTATTTTCTTTGTGGTTACCACAAGGGTCATATTTAACATCCCAAAGTTATAACATTCTAATTTACATTTGTACCAGCTGAACTTCAATAACATAGGAGAAGGCAATGGCACCCCACTCCAGTACTCTTGCCTGGAAAATCCCATGGACGGAGGAGCCTGGTAGGCTGCAGTCCATGGGGTCGCTAAGAGTCAGACACGACTGAGCGACGTCACTTTCACTTTTCACTTTCATGCATTGGAGAAGGAAATGGCAACCCACTCCAGTGTTCTTGCCTGGAGAATCCCAGGGACAGTGGAGCCTGATAGGCTGCCGTCTATGGGGTCACAGAGTCGGACATGACTGAAGCGACTTAGCAGCAGCAGCAGCAGCAACTTCAATAACATACAAAAACTCTTTTATCTGTGAATGTCCTAATTTCTCCCTCACTCCTGAGTTTTGCTGGTTTTAAGAAAAACGAGTTTACAGCTTTTTTTCTTTTAGCAATTTGAATATATGGGTGCACTGCTTTCTGGCCATTTAGGTTTCTGATGAGAAATCTGCTTATTATCTTATTGAGAATCCCCTTTTTGTGATCATGTTTTTCTCCTGCTGCTTTCTCTCTGTGTTTTTGTCTTTTGAAAGTTTGATTATAATGTGTCCTGGAGTGGGTCTCTTTGAACTTAATCTTACTTGGAGTTCACTGAGTTTCTTGGATGCTTATATTCATGTCTTCCTTTAAATTTGGAAAGTTTTCACATTATTTCTTCAAATATACTCTCTGCCACTTTCTCTCTCTCTCTTTTATCCTGGGATACCCACAAGTCCCTTAAGTTCTGCTCACTTTTCTTCAATCTTTTCTTTCTGTTCCGCAGACCCAATAACTTCCAAGTTTGTTGATTCTTTCTCTTGCCTGCTTGAATCTACCTCTGAATCCCCTTAGTGAATTTTTCATATCAGTTATTGTATTTTTCAGCTCCAGAATTTCTTTTTAGCTTCTTTTTAGATTTTCCGTCTCTTACGTGATATTTGCATTTTGATCATAACACGGTTTTCTTGATTCTCTCCACATCTCCCTTGAAGTCTTTGAGACTCTTTAAGTCTTTATCTAACAGATCTGCCATCACATCTTTTTCAGGAACAGTTTCTCTTTGTTTATTATTTGCCTTTGAATGGACAATATTTTTCTGTTCCTTTATACATTTTGTGATTTTTTTTTTTTTTTTTTGGCTGAAATTGGACATTTGAACCTAACAACGTGGTAATTCTAGAAGTCAGATTCTCTCTTTCTCCGGATTTTTTTTTTATCATTATTGAAGGATAATTGCTTTACAAAATTGTGTTGTTTTCTGTTAAACCTCAACCTGAATCAGCCACAGGTATACATAAATCCCCTCCCTTTTGAACTTCCCTCCCAACTCCCTCCCCATCCTACTCCTCTAGGTTAATACAGTGCCCCTGTGTGAGTTTCTTAGCCATACAGCAAATTCCCTGTTTGCTATTTATTTTACACATGGTAATGTAAGTTTTTTGCTTTTTTTTTTAAGTTGTTCTTGGTTTGTTTTTGTTTTGATTGCTGTAACCTCTCTCTGTGCCAAGGATCAGCCTGAACTGTGAACTTAAGGTCTTCTCAGGTCTTTTCAGAGCCTATGCTCTTCCCTGAATACATGGTGGTGGTTTAGGCGCTGAGTCGTTTCCAACTCTTGCGACCCCAAGGACTGTAGCCTGCCAGGCTCCTCTGTCCATGGAATTCTCCAGGCAAGAATCCTGGAGTGGGTTGCCATTTCCTTCTCCAGGGAATCTTCCCAACCCAGGAATCGAACCTGGGTCTCCTGCCTTTCAGGCAGATTATTTCCAACTGAGCTACGAATGCGGTCCTTTTTAAATTTTCCCTGGAAATGCAGCTGTTTTTGAAGGTCCCAGTTTTTAATGTGTGATTCCCAGAAAGGGAAAAAGAGAAAAATTAAACAGAGAAAAATAAAGGGCACCGGCTCTTTAAATACCCTGAAAGTCACTTCAGCCAGAGGGGGAGGGGCTTACAGCAATGAGGGGAATACAACAATGGCTGCCCTTCTCTTTGTTTGCATTTCTAAGATTAGAAGCAATCGCCAGTGATCAGAGCACAGATCCCTGATATCTGGAGGTCAGGGCCCAATTTGTGCCCACCTTGGCTTCTGCAAGCTACGTGCAAGCTGCCCCAGGAACACATGCAGAACTGCCTGCCAAAGTGCCTGGGGTAGGGAAGTAGGTGGGGGTTACTGTGCCAAGAGCTGAAATTGGCCATAGTTAACTGCAACTGGTCATCCAAGCCGTCTCCTGAAAGTTGAAGACCCTCAACAGACTCCAGAGTTCCAAATCAGTTAGATCAGACAGCTTCTGCCAGTGAAACTGTTGCCTAGGTGAGGAGAGAGACTCATGGTACTTCCTAACCTACTATCTTCCCAAAATCTCAACGGTGTTTTCTTTTAGCAAAACTTTTTTCTGAAGAGTGGAATCTGTAACAGCTGAGGATCTTCTTACTAAAGACATCTCTGACACAAGAGACCATTTAACATTCCCTTTTCATTAAAAAGCTCTGTCTAAATAAGTTTTCTCAGCAAGTCCCAAATCTTTGATGCCACTGAAATCAGAGCATATGGTCAACAGCCCCCATTATCATTTATCCTCTAGGAAATGAAATTCTAGTGTGCCCGTTTCATGCAAATCATTACTGGCAGAAGAGAGTGAAAGATTTCCAGATATAGAGAACCACAAGATAAAGAAGCCCAGAGTCGTTAGACCCAGGAGCAAACACGGAGTGTGCTTGAATTTAAACCCTCAAGGTTGCATAATCAAGATTTCAAAATTAATTCTACTCTGGAGACTTCAACCTAGTGTACATCGTTCCTGGCTGGAAAAGAAGAACTATATCATTCTTTTTTTCAAATCTTTACCATTACTTGCCCTTGTATCTCCGCCTTCTCTTTCTGCAGGAAACTTTATTTCCTACTTCTGCACGCCAAGTTTCTACCTCCAGATCTGTTTGGTTCAGTTGCTGAGAAGCCTGACACACCAGTGCCACTTAAAAGAAGCCATCTACCGGTGAGTTGGGGGTGCTTTTTCCATCACTTTATGAATCAAAGGCTCAAAGCATCTCGATGCTAGATGCAAGGACTGGGAGTCTGTATTGCCCAGGAACTTGGGGTATGATCAAGATAGGAGAAAGGGATGGAGAGTGGCATCTGTCCCAGGAATGACAGAGAGATCCCAATGGCAGCAAGGAAGCACAAAGCAGAGTGAGCAGAGCTCAGCTGGTAGGAGAGAGTTGGGCTAAAACAAGGCAATTAAGAAAGTAGGACAATCAGGCTTCTCAAATACTGCTCCTCTCACTCTGCCCCTCCCAGCCCCCAAGGACTGAAGAGCAAGAACTTTCTACCCTGAATTTCTCCCCCTCTAGTCCACATATGTGATAGTACAGACCCTGCACCAACATACACTTCTCACCTCAATTCAGAGGCTGAAGTGAGGGGTTCATTTTTCTGAGAGGCAGCTTTTAATCAGTTCTGGTTGATGTGTCTTGACACTTGAAAGTGACACCTAAACCAGTGCTCTTCAGCCTTCTTGCTACGTGTCTGCCGTGGTAGGAGCTAGGTGACACGGGAGTAGATGATAAAAAGAAGGCTTCTGGCACTTGAGAGGCAGGTGAATAACAAAGCATAGGAAACACACAGTGGGAGTGGCTGGGGCAGTTCATCCCCAGTCTGAATGACCAGAACCAGGGTCTGCGCTGTGTATTTCTGACTGATAGGCTTCCTGTGTAATCTGAAAGCCAGCATTTCAGAACCACTGATCCAGTTTACACTTTTCCATACAGATGAGGAGACTAACTACAGAACAGCCCAGAGGGCCTGTTACAGCTAAGAGGCTATGTGCAAGGAACCCCAATATTTTAGTTTTTATAACAGCTCCCACTAGATTACCTGGGAGTCTAGCCCACAGGGGAGCCCTCTGTTTCTCAGAAGCTTGTAGCCTACTAGTTCTCCATTATTCACTTCTCAATTGATATTTATATGTATGAGGCTGGATTCTAGGGCACTAAGATAGTTCATTGCAAAAACAAAGCTCTCTGCCCTCTTGAAGCTTATTTTCTAGCAGAAATGTGTGTGTATGTGTGTGTGTGTGTGTGCGCGCGCTTGTGCATTTATAGGTAGAACACATTTGTATGGGCAAGTGTGTGGATTTTAAGGCTAAATGGCAAAGACATTCTGTTCAAGGCATGAAGAACAACCAAAAAATTGGTTACTTCTACATCCTTCTACATTCATCTCTGTTCTCAGAGTCTGAAGATGAAAACCCTTGAGGGCCTTTGAAATGGAATAGCCTAACAGTTCAAATTCCAGCTCAGCCATTACTTGCATTGTGAGTGTGGGAAAAAATTATTTAATTCATCCATGCTTCTATTTCTTCACTTTTAAAATGTATGTTTATCTCATAAAACCGTTAAGGATTACATTAATTAACGTATGAAGAGTATTTAGCATAGCACATGGAGCCTAACGAACATTCAATTAGTCACTATAGTTTTAATTCTTTAGGTGGATACCTTTTTTCCTCAAGTTTGATCAGAAGTATTATTTAGTTTCTGCTCATTTAAAGAATTTAGTTCAGTGCTGTGAAATTCAAAATCTGTGAAATGTATCAATCACAAGAGAAAGTGAAAAATAAGGTGCGTACACAGATTAAAAACAAATCCAGTCACTGCCAGGAAAAAAATAAACATTCTTGAGAACAATTCTAATGTTGTTAGTTGTCACATTACTATGAGTTTTATGTATTTTTTCAATGAACATATTACTGGTACCTCCTTTAGCCAGGTGCTGTCATAAGTGCTGAAGACAGAAACACAACCTAGTCCTCTCTCTCAAGGAGCACACAATGGGTAGAAGATAATGTGTTTATTATAAAGGCATGCACAATGTTTTGAGATGGTAAAATGATATGACAGAGGAGGATGGTTGTTCACAGAGAAAGGGAGAGGGCTTCCTAGGTGGCACAGTGGTAAAGAATCTGCCTGCCAATGCAGGAGATGCAAGTTCAATTCCTGGGTTGGGAAGGTTCCCTGGAGTAGGAAATGGCAACTCACTGCAGTATTCTTGCCTGGAAAATTCCATGGACAACTAAGCCTGGCGGGCTACAGTCCCTGGGGTCGCAAAAGAGTCAGACACGACTGAGTGCGCGGAAGTGCACGCGCACGTGCGCACACACACACACACACACCCCGCAGGATGAACAGGAACTCACCAGACATTTTAGGCAAGGGGGCAAGCATGTGCCAAATCACTGAAGCCTGAAGGAAATGATGAGCCTGGGAAAAGTGGGAAAAAGATGGGTATTGCTGGACCACAGGATCTAGGATTTGAGAAGTGATTAGAAATGAAGCTGAGAAGAAAGGAGCTTAGAAAAGCCATGAGTAGTAGCCTGGGCATTGCCTTTGAGGCCCCACCATATACAAATCGTGGGGCTACTTGAGTTTTAAACTTAGAAGAGCATGATCCAATTTCAGTTTCAGAGAAGACAGACTGAAACAGAACATGGTGAGGAGAAAGGCAAGAACAAATGAAGGAGCTCAGCAAAGCCAGGATGCATAGGAGGCAAGAGAGTGGCAGCTGAAAGAGGTGCAGAGGGGATGACTCTGAGAGGTGACCATGAGGTAGAACCCATGTAACATAATAATACCACCACCAACAGTACAGAGCCTTTCTTTGTACTAGATGCTGCACTATCTTTGTTTCCACAGCAACGCAGCATGGTTATTATTTTAAACAAAAAGAAACTGACAGTTGAAGAAGCAGTTAACCTCAAATTACACAACCTGGACGCTGGAGGCAGGATTCAAGTCTAGGTCTGTTTAGCTCCAAAGGCCTGGCTCCGTGGAGATTCCTTAAAAAATTGCAAATAGAACTGCCTTATGACCCAGCAATCCCACTTCTGGGCATACACACTGAGGAAACCAGAATTGAAAGAGACACATGTACCCCAATGTTCATCGCAGCACTGTTTATAATAGCCAGGACATGGAAACAACCTAGATGTCCATCAGCAGATGAATGGATAAGAAAGCTGTGGTACATATACACAATGGAGTATTACTCAGCCATCAAAAAGAATACATTTGAATTAGTTCTAATGAGATGGATGAAACTGGAGCCGATTATACAGACTGAAGTAAGCCAGAAAGAAAAACACCAATACAGCATACTGACACATATATATGGAATTTAGAAAGATGGTAATGATGACCCTGTATGTGAGACAGCAAAAGAGACACAGATGTATAGAACAGACTTTTGGACTCTGAGAGAGAGGGAGAGGGTGGGATGATTTGGGAGAATGGCATTGAAACATGTATACTATCATGTAAGAAACGAAGTGCCAGTCTATCGATACAGGATACAGGATGCTTGGGGCTGGTGCATGGGGATGATCCAGAGAGATGCTATGGGGTGGGAGGTGGGAGGGGGATTCAGGATTGGGAGTTCGTATACACCCGTGGTGGATTCATGTCAATGTACGGCAAAACCAATACACTATTGTAAAGTAAAATAAAGTAAAAATAAAATTTTAAAAAATAAATAAATAAAAAACAAAGGCCTGGCTCCTAATCTTCTGAAAAAGAGTGGACCCAAGACAATGTCAAATCTTACTTCTTAAATAATGGAGTACATGACATTGGTCAAGATAAAGAATCCACAAGCTGAAGCAACTTTCCAGGGGTGTTCAGTTTGGGGTGGGTTGAATTCAAGGTACCTATCTGATATCCACTTTGCTCTCTGTCTAAAATAGAGTATGGCTCCTAGTAAGTGCTCAATAAATACTGGTTAAATAAATAAGTCCATGGGGATATATGCAATAGGCAATGGAAAATTCAACTCTGAGGTGGGGCTGAAAGGCAGAGCTTTGGGAAGCATTAGCCTACAGGAAACTTAGAACCTGAAAACAACTCAGGAAGAACTTTGGAACAAGGGTTAAGAGGTAAATGGTAAAGAAGTAGGAGGAAACACCAACAAAGAATATGAAAAAGAAGTGGTAGGCCAGGAACTAGCCTACTGGAAGCCAAACAGGTTTTCTTGTTTTTTAACTTAAAAAATTTTTTTTTTCTTTTTGGCCGTGCTATGCACCTTGTGGAATCTTAGTTCCTGAATCAGGGATTTAATTCGGCCCTCAGCAGTGAAAGCATGAAGTCCTAAGCACTGGACTGCCAGCGAATTTCCAAACCAAAAGTTTTCAATGAAAGCGGTCATGGGAAGGATCAAATGTTTGATGAAGATGAAACTAAAAGCCAGGGTGTTTAAAACTGGGCTCTCATCGCAACCCTGGCAAGAGAAGTTTTGGCAAAATGATGGGGGCAGAAAGTTGAGAGAGTGTTCAGAACACTTTGGGTGGCAAGTAATAGAAAATGCAACTCATAATGGCTCATTATGAGCATCCCCAGAAGCCCCCTAGTGGAGTCCCCTTATATACTACCATCCAGGATGGAGTCCCAGGCCTAGCAGAGAAAGCAAGTGTCCAGCACACTCAGCCTTATAATGAGAGCCAGGCTCTGCAGGAAGGCCAAGGTGTTGGCAAACGGCTGTGGGAAGACGACTGGTGTCTGTGATCAGGAATAAGGGGAAGTGGTGAACTAGCACACAGGCTTTCACGGAGATGGCTGCCAAGGAAAGAGAAAGCCTGGATGTTGCTTAAGTGGGGCAGGGACCTTGGTAAGACTGGGGATTGTAGCCATTGTGCTGTATGTCATCATCTGGTCCTCTGTTTCCAGGACCGAGGAAGATGGACGGCAATGATACGTTCAGCCATAATGTGCTTCCCACATCTCATTCTCTGTTTACAACAAATGTCAAGGGGAATGATGAAGAACCCACCACCAGTTATGACTATGATTACAGTGAACCCTGCCGAAAGACCAGCGTGGGACAAATCGAAGCACAGCTCCTGCCGCCGCTCTACTCACTGGTGTTCATCTTTGGTTTTGTGGGCAACTTGCTGGTTGTCCTCATCCTAATCAACTGCAAAAAGCTGAAGAGCATGACTGACATCTACCTGCTTAACCTGGCCATCTCTGACCTGCTGTTCCTCCTCACCATGCCGTTCTGGGCTCACTATGCTGCAGACCAGTGGGTTTTTGGGAATGCGATGTGCAAATTTTTCACAGGGCTGTATCACATTGGTTATTTTGGTGGAATCTTCTTCATCATCCTCTTGACAATCGATAGGTACCTGGCTATCGTCCATGCTGTGTTTGCTTTAAAAGCCAGGACAGTCACCTTTGGGGTGGTGACAAGTGGGGTCACCTGGGTGGTGGCTGTGTTTGCCTCTCTCCCAGGAATCATCTTTATCAAATCCCTCGAAGAACATTCAGGTTACGCCTGTGCCCCTTATTTTCCACTAGGATGGAAGAATTTCCATACAGTTATGAGGAGCATCTTGGGGCTGGTGCTGCCACTGCTTGTCATGATCGTCTGCTACTCGGGAATCATAAAAACCCTGCTCCGGTGTCGCAACGAGAAGAAGAAGCACAAGGCTGTGAGGCTCATCTTCGTGATCATGATTGTCTACTTTCTCTTCTGGGCTCCCTACAACATCGTCCTTCTCCTGAGCACCTTCCAGGAATTCTTTGGCCTGAGTACCTGTAAGAGCAGCAGCCAGCTGGACCAGGCCATGCAGGTGACAGAGACCCTGGGGATGACGCACTGCTGCATCAACCCCATCATCTACGCCTTCGTGGGCGAGAAGTTCAGGAGGTATCTCTCTGTGTTCTTCCGAAAGCACATTGCCAAACACCTCTGCAAACAATGCCCGGTTTTCTATGGGGAGACAGGAGATCGAGTGAGTTCAACATACACCCATTCCACTGGGGAACAGGAAGTCTCAGCTGCTTTATAGAAGAGCAGAAGTTCACCTGTTATTTTCAAAATGTGATAGCCATCTATATATAATAATAAGCCGCCAGGGTTTGTTGAAGAACAGAGGAGTCTAAAGTTTCTAGAGTAAGTGCCCAGGAACTTCAAGATTATGTGAATCAATGAAGACTTACGTTACTCTTGTAGAGTCACCGTGCTCAGGGAATATTCCAAAGCAACTGTGGGCAGAGACTTGGAATCTTCAACGAGCTCATCGCAGTTCCTAGAAAGTGCCATATTGCCTTGTTTGTGCTCTTCCCTCCACCTTCCCCCCATCCACCACTTTGCTTACTCTCTGATTCTATCAACCTCTTTAATCAATCTCTTTAATCCTCTGGAGATTGGGAAAAGGAGTCAGGCGAGGGTGAATGGAAAGAGGGGGAGTAGAGTCTGGACCAAGGGGAAGGAGGTGAAAGTGTAAGCACGTTTAAGCCTTTACAAGGACGCAGGTAAGGGGTTCGCTTGCCCAGCCAGGCAGCAGCACTGGTCCTTAGCAACATCTATCATATTTAACTTCGGAGGCTTTTGTAGGTCGTGGTGAGCAAGGGAACTGTAAGAACTCTCTAGGAACTGTGGCTAGGCCCATGATCCTCTTCTGCTAAGTACATGACACATTTCTGCTTCATTACAGTTTAACTATGACAACCACACAACCGACACTGAAATCTATTCAATACCTTGCCCCATTGTATATATACTTCTTAGGCCTCATCCCTCTATACAAAAATTTATGAAAATGTTTGTTTATAAAATACACATAATCTTTAATGAGATGAAAAAATTAAAGCCTTTGTCTAAAAAGGGAAAGGGGAGGGGTGGAGGTGGTACTTATGAGAAAGGAGTGGGCTCTAGTGAGCCCCTCCATGAGGAGTGGAGGGGTACGCTCACACCAGATGCACAGGAATGTTTCCAGAATTGGTCAAGAAAAAGTGAGGAAGGATGCGCCAGAACCCCTAAAGGGATCTGACAGTATTTTGTTTCTTTGTGGCTTTTCCTGCTTTCTTGCTGCCCTTTCCCACCTGTCTCCCCACAGCCTTTATCACAGTTCTGCCTGTGGGAGTGCCCCACCCCAAAGGCCAGTCTGTAGAGGTCCAGGAGAGTAGCTGGGGGGAGAAGGGAAAGGAAATTGTGCAACAAGAACTCCTACTGGGCCTGGGAGAGGGAAGACCATCAGTGGGGATACTGGGGTGAGTGTTCAAAGCAGAGAAGGGGCCTGTTCTGGAAAACAAACATCAGCCTGTGACCTCAGGGTCTATCACCAGGCAAGGCAGGCCAAGATGAGGAAGACTCTAGACAGACTGGAAAAAGGATGTTTTCCAAATTACCTTCTGGCAACTCATTTTTGTACACAGGCAGAGAGTTCAGATATACAAACATACACACACACCACACACACACTCATGTATTTCAATGTAAAGTAAAAATTAAATGAAAGCTGGAAACTGCAACCTAAAATTGCAGTAAAGGATCATTTTTAAGATCCTTACTATCACGCCAAGCCTAAAAATACTGTATTAGTCATAGAGACAATGCTGGTATCGGTGGAGCACATGGTGTGTTGGGGAGACCGCTGGTTCAACATAAATAAATATTGTCAGGGAGCTGGAGGTCTGTAAGCTATGGGTTTACTAGCTTATGGTGATATAGCATCTAAATAATCTCAGATTACAGCACACACGCCACAACTGTCATCTCAACTGTGTGTCTTTATTCTGACTTTGTACCAAAAATCTTTTTTGTCTCATTATGAAGTCTAGAAAGTCGTGGATTTAATCCTATTTGAATGCTTCACGCCTTGCTGCATCTTTACTGATGCTCTGATGGGTCCTCTCTTTGGCCAGTGGGACTCCTAATAGGGAGTTGGAGAAGTTCGCCTAAGCAAGCAAAGACTTTGGTCTTGGCTTGAGCTAAGCTAAGAATATACCTATGTGTTAGAGCATCTCCAATCTGATGCAGACAAGAAACACAGGGATCCTGGAACCTGGCAACTGGGGAACTGGAAGTTACTAAGGTTTTACTTTCTTGCCTCATGTTTAGAGGCTTCAGAAAGAGGTGTATGTTGTGCTGAGGGGGGCGGCCTTCACCTTCAGATATCTGTATTATCCTAAGGAATGCATTAAATTTTGTTATGATGATGAAATGTAAATATCGTTTTTAAAAACTATGTCTTGAAAACTACCACAATATTATAAAGCAATTATCCTCCAATTAAAACAAATTAATTTTTTTAAAACTATGACTTGGAAAATGCATCAACACTCTTAACTATACTGTTTTTTAAAAACTTTCTGATTACCAATTCCTCTGTACTTCTTCTCCCAGACTCTGATACTCACCATTCTATTCTTTTCATCTATGAGGCTGACGATTTTAGATTCCTCACATGAGTGAAATTATGCAGTTCCTGTCCTCCTGTGTCTGACTTATTTCATTAGCATCATGCCCTCCAAGTACATCCATGTTGTTGCATACTGCAGAATTTCCCACTTTTTTAAGGCTAAATTATATTCCTTGAATGTGTAGACGTTTTCTTTATCCATTTATCAACATGTATAGAATTGTTATACAGGATGAGTAAGTACTAAATAGTGTGCTTATAAATAATAATACCCTATTGTATACTTAAAAACTGTTAGAAGTGTAAATCTCATATTCTATTTCCACCACAATAAAAAAATCTTAAACTGCCAATTTTGTTATGCAGTGGTATGACAGACTGTCTCACTGTCCACAGCTTCTCACTGCTTCCCCTGTGCGATTACACGTGCCTGTCCTTGCTGTGTGACCTGCAGTGTACCCTGAGGGGAGGGACACCCCTCAGCCCGACCACAGGCGGCTCGGCCAGGAGACAGCACAACTGACGCCTGCTTCGTCTGAGCAGGGTGTTGAAATGCCTGGGTGGAGTCTCTGGCTCTCCCTGCTCAGCCGCAGGAAGGTCCATCCTAGACCACAAGTCCTTCGGCCTAGGTGCCTGGTGAAGTGAGTGGGAAATCGCAGAGAGCAGAACTGGGCCCCAGCTACCCAGCAGCCACATGTCACGGGAGTAAGCAGTCCACGTTAGCTGTTTTAAGCTCCTGAGTTGTGGGGGTTGTCTACTGAGAAGCACAAAAGTTAACTGATATATACGTTATATAGTGCCTCCATAAATAAAATTTGGAAAATTGTTTTTCCATGATGGAATTCAGTGTGACAAATACACCTGAGGAGTCAGTGTGTGTCGGCCTGGGTAGGGCACATAGAGATGGTTACGTTATTCTCATGCCCTTAGACCTCCCAGCCCAGAGACAACTGATGGGGAGGGGCAGGGGAGAAATCATCATCACAGTGGAGTATTCATAATCACAATGCGCTATGCAAGGCGCAGAAACAGACGTGTGTGTGAAATTTTTTGAGAGCCCCCAGGAGAAAGTGAGAGTCCTGCATCATAGTAATAATAGCTACAGCAGGATTTATTGCCACCAAACAAACTGCCACTTAAAAGCTGCCAACCATCTCTAGAACCATTTTCTACAAGTGGAAACCCCAAGTCTCCTTTATCCCGGGGACAGCATTCAAGTGGGCTGCTTGAGGTGAGCAGATGTCAGGAAAGATGATCGTTCCAAGGGGTGGGTATCATATTTAAGACTCTTGGTGGAGCTGGCACTTGGCACCATCCACCCCATACCATCCTCCTCGATCTGTGGTACCTGGGACAGTTTGAGTATTTTTCAGAGAGGCCCTGCCGTCTCCTGGAAGTAAGCCATCAAGACCCTACCTCTTTGCTTTCACTTTTTCTCCCTATTAAAATTTCTCTGACAAGTTGAAACGGCCTCAGGTGAGATTAGCCAGTGACACAGGTCACCAAAGGCCACCAAGGAGAAACCCAGCATGAGCGAAGAAGCGTCTGGGCTGGTGAGCAGATCCCCGAGGCAGCCTCTGAGCTCGGGGAGGGCCAGCCCGGGTGTGAGGAGGGACTGAGGGGCCGCCTCTCCAGATGCCACAGCCCAGCCCCGCGTCTATCACTGCGCAGCCGCGGGCGCTCTTGCTCTCTCACTGCCACACGCCGCCTCCACCGTCACCTGTCTCCCCAGCTCCTCTTTCCTGCTCAGGGGGCTTGCTGCCCAGTGGGTGCCCCACCCAGGAACGAGGTACTGGCCTCCCCTTCCAGCAGGCCCCCCCTCCTCACACGTTTCTCTCAGAGGTCCCTCCTCTGGCTTTGAGGAGAGGAACCCCACCCTCCTTCCCATCAACCTCACCCACTTCTAACACCTTTTCCTGCCCAAACCTGTCTCCTCCTTGTACAGGACGCACTGAGAAGAGTTGTCATGGTGACTAGGGACACAGAGCTGACTCTGTCACACTTAGAAAGCCCTGGGGGAGGTGTTCAATCCCAGGTGTCAGTGGTTTTTTGTAGAACTTAAGGGTACTTAACACCCGTTGCCCTCCGCCTCAGGCCATAGTTGCCAGTTCTGGAGCAACAGGAAAAGTCCCACCTAATATCCTGTTATACAGAGAGCAGAACATAGAGGTGAAGGTGTGACCTGACCCAATGAAGACTGTGCTAGGTCTAGTATACACCTTAATCGTACATTAGACTTCTGTTACCATACTTAGGGGCTTCCCTCATAGCTCAGTTGGTAAAAAATCTGCCTGCAATGCAGAAGACCCAGATTCGATCCCTGGGTCGGGAAGATCTCCTGGAGAAGGAAATGGCAACCCACTCCAGTATTCTTGCCCAGAGAATTCCATGGACAGAGGAGCCTGGCAGGTTGCAGTCCATGGGCTCACAAGAGTCAGACACGACTTAGCAACTAAACCACACCCCACCACACATAGAGTTGCATCAGTTTCATGTTTGCACACTGATCTGAAAGAAATCCCAAAGTGCACAGAGCAGGCTTCTCAGCAGAGTTATGGGGCTTCCACCAAGTCTGGACATATCCAACAAAGTGATGAGGTGGGCAGCCTACTAGTGTCTACTCAGTTTGACGATCTGCACAGGGCTAGGGGAACACGGTGCATGGGCTGGGTAGAGGGGTCCAACTGGGAAGGGTCCAAAGGACAGTGATCAAGACCATCCCCAAGAAAAAGAAATGCAAAAAGGCAAAATGGTTGTCTGAGGAGGCCTTACAAATAGCTGAGAAAGGAAGAGAAGCTTTGGCAATGCCAAAGGAGAAAAGGAAAGATATACCCATTTGAATGCAGAGTTCCGAAGAACAGCAAGGAGAGACAAGAAAGCCTTCCTCAGTGATCATTGCAACGAAATAGAGGAAAACAATAGAATGGGAAAGACTAGTGATCTCTTCAAGAAAATTAGAGATACCAAGGGAACATTTTGTGCAAGAAAGATGGGCACAATAAAGGACAGAAATAGTATGGACCTAACAGAAGCAGAAGATATTAAGAGGTGGCAGGAATATACAAAAGAACTATATAGAAGAACTATACCAAAATGATGTTCATGACCCAGATAACCACAATGGTGTGATCACTCACCTAGAGCCAGACATCCTGGAATGTGAAGTCAAGTGGGCCTTAGGAAACATCACTACAAACAAAGCTAGTGGAGGTGATGGAATTCCAGTTGAGCTATTTCAAATCCTGAAAGATGATGCTGTGAAAAGTGCTGCACTCAATATGCCAGCAAATCTGGAAAACTCAGCAGTGGCCACAGGACTGGAAAAGGTCAGTTTTCATTCCAATCCCAAAGAAAGGCAATGCCGAAGAATGCTCAAACTACCACATAATTGCACTCATCTCACATACTAGTAAAGTAATGCTCAAAATTCTCCAAGTCAGGTTTCAACAGTATGTGAACCATGAACTTCTAGATGTTCAAAATGGATTTAGAAAAGCCAGAGGGACCAGAGACCAGATTGCCAACATCCGTTGGATCATTGAAAAAGCAAGAGAGTTCCAGAAAAAACATCTGCTTCATTGACTACACCAAAGCCTTTGACTGTGTGGATCACAATAAACTGGAAAATTCTGAGAGAGATAGGAATACCAGACCACCTTACCTGTCTCCTAAAAAATCTGTATGCAGGTCAAGAGGCAACAGTTAGAACTGGACATGGAACAATAGAATGGTTTCAAACTGGGAAAGGAGTACATCAAGGCTGTATATTGTCACCCTGCTTATTTAACTTCTATGCAGAGTACATCATCCGGAATGCTGGGCTGGATGAAGCACAAACTGGAATCAAGACTGCCAGGAGAAATATCAATAACCTCAGATATGCAGATGACATCACTCTCATGGCAGAAAGCAAAGAAGAACGAAAGAGCCTCTTAATGATGAAAGTGAAAGAGGAGAGTGAAAAAAGTTGCCTTAAAACTCAACATTCAGAAAACTAAGATCATAGCATCTGGTCCCATCATTTCATGGCAAATAGATGGGGAAACAATGGAAACAGTGCCAGACTTTATCTTCTTGGGCTCCAAAATCACTGCAGGTGGTGACTGCGGCCATGAAATTAAAAGACACTTGCTCCTTGGAAAAACTATGACAAACCTAGACAGCATATTAAAAAGCAGAGACATTACCTTGCTAACAAAGGTCCATCTAGTCAAAGCTATGGTTTTTCCAGTAGTCATATATGGATGTGAGAATTGGACTATAGAGAAAGCTGAGCACCGAAGAATTGACGCTTTTGAACTGTGGTGTTGGGAGAAGACTCTTGAGAGTCCCTTGGACTGCAACGGGATCCAACCAGTCCATCCTAAAGGAGATCAGTCCTGGGTGTTCATTGCAAGGACTGATGTTGAAGCTGAAACTCCAATACTTTGGCCACCTGATGTGAAGAACTGACTTATCGGAAAAGACCCTGACGCTGGGAAAGATTGAAGGTGGGAGGAGAAGCGGATGACAGAGGACAAGACGGTTGGATGGCATCACCGACTTGACGGACATGAGTTTGAGTAAATTCCGGGAGTTGGTGATGGACAGAGAAGCCTGGTGTGCTGCAGTCCATGGGTTCGCAGTCAGACACAGCTGAGTGACTGAACTGAAATGAACGGACAGAAACAGTGGGAGTGGAGAGGACAGCAGCTGGGCCCCCATGCCCGCTCACCATGAACGGTGTCTGGAGCAGTAGATGAAGAGGAGTCATGGGACCCCAGCATCACTGCTGAGGCACACAGGTGCAAAATGTAACACTGGTGGGGGTGGGGGATTCTTCTTGTATCTTTGAGAACCGTGGGGATTCTTTGGCTCTGCTGGGGAAGGGGGCTTCAAGGACACTAGCAGCTTCCTCCTTGGTGGAGATATCAGAGCACTGACAGCAACACCCACAACATGCTGTCCAAGTGAGTGACCCAGGGAAAGGGCTCCCCTAACAGAGCTCTGTCACATATAGTTACTGCATTCGGTTGAACAAAAGGAGCCAGACAGAAAGAGGACAGCATTTGTCATTCCATTTCTGTGAAGCTAGAGAAGAGGTACATCTCATTCATGCACTGAGGCAGACTGGCCCCTGCAAGGTGGGCACGGTGTGAAGGCATGTTCTGGGGTGACAGGGCTGCTCTCTATCATCTGGTGACAGGGATGTATGTGCATCAAAACTTCCCCAAAATGTACACCTAGGACTAGTGTGTTTTTTGCTACATGTAAGTTACACATCAATCAAAGTAACAATTAAAGAGATCTATTTATAAAGGATTTTTAATAACGTGAGTACACACCTATACTGTAATTTTTAGCAAAAAAAAAGGAGCAGCATAAAGAACTGGTATGTGTGTGAGAACAATTAATCAAAAGTATGCATGTGGAAAGGTCTGGATTAAAATATATCATGTGTTAAGAGGGACTGTTTTGAGATTGTGAGACGATGACTAATTTTTTCTGTACTTTCTATTCTTCTGTTTTTCCTTACTTGATACAATGAGCATGATCTGTTAGTTTTAGAATTAGATATGTTTTAAAAACTAAGAGATTCGTGTGCTATTTTTTCAGCCCATCTCACTGCTGACATTGATAGAGTCAGTGTGAGCCCCCAGGGTTACAGTTCATTGAGCTCATGCAGTTGGCCCTCTGAACCCAAGAAAAGAGTAAGTGTCCTCCCCATCTTGTGCATGATGCTCTGAATCATGGTCCAGAGATGGCGTGGGCGAGCAGAGAGAAGCTTCCCTCAGAACTTGGGTACAATGACTCGACCTGGAGCAGCTAGTGAAAGCTTGGCCAGCACCCCAGGAGGAGGGCTGGGCATCAAGTCCAGAGTGGCAAACCAACAAAAAGATCATTCCTCAGGGAGAGTCTGAAGGCCTGCATATCAGAACCAGAGCCCTCCCCGTCTCTGCTTATCTTCTTACCTTGGCCCTCAAATGAATTCTTTTTAACGGCTGAGTAATACTCCATTGTGTATATGTACCACAGCTTTCTTATCCATTCATCTGCTGATGGACATCTAGGTTGTTTCCATGTCCTGGCTATTATAAACAGTGCTGCGATGAACATTGGGGTACATGTGTCTCTTTCAATTCTGGTTTCCTCGGTGTGTATGCCCAGCAGTGGGATTGCTGGGTCATAAGGGAGTTCTATTTGCAATTTTTTAAGGAATCTCCACACTGTTCTCCATAGTGGCTGTACTAGTTTGCATTCCCACCAACAGTGTAGGAGGGTTCCCTTTTCTCCACACCCTCTCCAGCATTTATTGTCAAGCATACTTTGTATGACACCACTTAACTAGCCCACAAAAGGCTCTAAACTTGTTCCGTCGTTTGATCTTGACCACAGATCTGTCGAGCACATTTGTGATTGGGGGTTTTTTTGCCCCCATTTTACAGATAAGAAAACTAAGATCTGGAGAGTTTCAGTAACTTGTACAAATCAAGTGGTAAAGAGTAAAGCTGAGGACTAAGCCCAGCCTGGAGATGGCAATGGCACCCCACTCCAGTACTCTTGCCTGGAAAATCCCATGGATAGAAGAGCCTGGTAGGCTGGAGTCCATGGGGTCGCTAAGAGTTGGATACAACTGAGCGACTTCACTTTCACTTTTCACTTTCATGCATTGGAGAAGGAAATGGCAACCCACTCCAGTGTTCTTGCCTGGAGAATCCCAGGGACGAGGGAGCCTGATGAGCTGCTGTCTATGGGGTTGCACAGAGTTGGACACGACTGAAATGACTTAGCAGCAAGCCCAGCCTGGTGACTGGAGTCCAGTTCTCAACTGCTGTCTCTTGAATCCACATACAGCATGAACTTGAACATTTTTTTCATGATTCATTGCCCTGGTTGTGATTGCCAGTTGCTGATTCTTTCTGCCTTATTCTAGCTTTCCCCAGCAGTCATATCCCCCTACTTTGTAGCACCAGCCATTAGCTTCTCCCTTTCAGCTTCTGCTTTGCTGACAAGGACCCCAGGAAACCAATTTTATTAGAATTTTATATAATAAATCTCTCTAAGAAAGAATCACTGAATGAGTACGAGTCTGATTTTTTTTGAGTGTATATTATATGCTACATTCTCAACTTGGATGTCTCAAGCAATCCTCCCAACAATCCCAAGGAGCAACTACCATTATCCAGCCCATTCCACAAATGAGAAAGCTGAGGGTAGGGCCAGGCTTTGAGTTCAGGCAATTGACTGCAGAGGCCACTTCAGCAGGTTTGGGGTCTTCTCAGATCGCAGTCCGTGCTGGCGTGTTTCTTAGCCTGTGGCGGAGGAAACAAAAGCATGCAGAGGGCCCTCCTGTGGCTCGGGGCTGGCTCTCAGTTCTGTTCTATGTTCTCGGTTCTGTTGTCAACAATTGAGGTTTTTAGATAAGTAACCAACCACCAAGGAAGCCTGGGGTGACTGCAGATATTGAAATAGAATCCTGAACTTGACCCTTTTCTTCTGCCATTTGTTGCCTGTTTCATGTTGAAAAATTCTCAGAGAAATTCCAGACAGACTGTATCCTTGGAGTGTGGGACTCTGCTACCTATGTCCCTGGCACAGTACAACTACCCACAAACACGGGCTGCCTTGGAGGGCTGCAAAACGGTGAACAAGGAGGCTAACATTTTATAATGACGTGCCCTCAAGGCACTTGATCTGGAGAAAGATGGGCAATACGTTCAGCTCACAGGTGAACGTACAGTAAAAACAATTAAGCAGCCAGCTATTTTAGTTTCCAGAGGAAAATAGTATTGGGTGATGAGTGTATGTGTGTGAGTTGTGGGAGGAAAGAGGGGGTAGTGAGGGAGTGAACAAAGCGGGGGGGCGTGCATGCTCAGTCCCTCAGCTGTGTCAGATTTCTTGCAAACCCATGGACTGTATATAGCCCACCAGGCTCCTCCATCCATTTTTCTAGGCAAGAATACTCGAGCGGTTTGCCATTTCCTCCTCCAGGCGATCTTTCCAACCCAGGGATCAAACACACACATCTCCTGTGTCAGCAAGCAGGTTCTTCACCACTGAGCCAGCTGGGAAGCCCAGGTTTAAGGGGGATAACAGGGTTAATGTGAGATGTTCCCTCCACTTTAAAGTCAGTTTCAGCTGGCTTCCACAAATAGCAAGTGGGTCAGAATCTCTCACCCTCTGAGCCTCCCCACTGATAAGCCCTGCAGTCTAGTACAAATCATTTGTCTCTTGGACAGAAGTTTCTTTCAGTAAAACATGGCCCTTTGACTAGATGCTCATGAATGTTCTTCTAGTTCTAATATCCTTTAATTCCTTCTTTTTTCTAACCATTTGGGTAGTTGGGGGAACTAAGAAGCAAAAAGAAATTGCGTAATCAGGGAAACCCATGAATAAAGTTTCAGATTAGACATCTATTTTCTGTCTATTTTAAGCTCAATTTAAGAAAAAAAAAAAAGGACTGGTCTTTGATGATTTTTTGCACGGCCAGATACTTAAGTCAGTAAAACTCCACCCCCAACTCAGAAGAAACTGTGCATTTCCTACTTTTATGCTGTCTATATGTTTGACTTGCACAGCTCAGCTGGTCAGAGGAGTTGAGACATCCGTTCCCCTACGAGAATCTCTCTCGGTAAGTTATCTCTCAGCTAACTTTGCCTATTTCTTAGCGCAGCTTGAGTGATGAGTAAAAGCCTTTACAGGAAACCATAGAAAACATCAGAAATACACCAGGCGTTCACTGAACTATCTTAAAATATAATCTTTAAGTAAGGAAAAAGTTAAGAGTTTAGAATCAGTTTCAGACTATGATAACATCAAAGATACAAAACAGGATGATGAATGGAAGACTATAAAAAGCCCTCACCTTTCAAAAGAAAGATATTTTCGGAGAATAATTACTGGCCAAAACCTTGACAGACATGATCTTTCGGTTAGGAGAAATAAAACCTCCTCAGCAGGATGCCCTCTGAACATGTGCCCAACCAGAAGCTGTGTCTAAGTCTCCTTTTATTTCTGCCAAGAAAAGAAGGAAGCCTGAAAATTGTCCAAATTAATAACAAGTTTTAAATATCAAATCAACTTTCATAGCAAATCTAGTTGATTCTTTTTCTGGCTCAGAATTTAAAGGCGAGATTTTTCTGTGAGCTTTTCCCAGCTGCTTAATCTGAGGTACTGGGAGCTTGAGTCTCACAGGGACTAACTGGAGAAAATTCTCAGTCAAGCGGTGGGACCTAAATAGACCAGGCAAGTTAGTGGGTTGTGGAGGAACTAAGCTAATACAGGACGTATGCTAGGAGATGAAACACTGTCCACCTGACCACTTCTTATGTATTAGGGGAGGGGGTCCTTAATCATAGCAGCTCAGAAACTACAAACACAAACTTCAGAGAAAATGTGAGAATGGCAATCGGGACTCAACAACTGGCTGCTGGCACCTATGACCTTCTCCAGGGACTCGGGCATCAGTCTGTTTCATTTTGACTACATCAAGGCTCCAGGCTGACAATCCTGCTTGTAGTTCTCTCACCAAGGAGTGAAAGACAGGGACCACAGCAGATAAGTTACAGTCAGCACTGCCTGCCTTCAAAATTAGTTGCTTACTCCCTGTGGGTCTTTGGGGAAGTTACTCATCTTCTCTGTGCTCTGAGGTTCTTATTTGCAAAACGGGGACAATAAACCTGACCTGCCTCACTGAGTCACCTTGAGGATTAACTGAATGAATGAAGTGAAGCTTAGAACGGTGCTTAGCAGGCAAAGCGCCCTAGAAAACTGTTCATTATCACCAGCAAGCCCCTAATGATGCTATGTGTAAGCTAACTTCAGGGAATGACAGCTTAAGAACAGACACGGTTGGACAGTTCCTGACCCAGTTTCTGGACATTGTTATCACAGCTTCACTCACTGCACGTGGCTACACAACATCCAATTTTATTTGGTGAGATGATTGATGCTCTCCGTCTAGTAAACAGAGTGTTAGTCGCTCAGGCGTGTCTGACTCATGACCCCATGGATTGTAGCCCACCAGGCTCCACTGACCATGGAATTCTCCAGGCAAGAATACTGGAGTGGGTTGCCATTTCCTTCTCCAGGGGATCTTCCCGACCCAGGGATCGAATCCAGGTCTCCTGCACTGCAGGCAGGTTCTTTACCAGCTGAGCCACCACGGAAACCCAAAGCAGAGAAGCTAGCAGCTAACTAATATAAAAAGTTCATTGTTTGACCAAAAAACGGACTTCAGTTAAATGTAGAAATCTATGTTCAATTTTTAAAACCTACCTAAGTATATAAAACGGTCTGCATTCATGATGGACTGCTAAGGACATTCTAGGACTTTATAAAACACCTTTTCTTTATTTACAGAGTCAAGCAAAATGGATTATCAAACATCAACTCCCCTCTATGACATTGATTATGGGATGTCAGAGCCATGCCAAAAAATCAACGTGAGGCAAATTGCAGCCCAGCTCTTGCCCCCACTCTACTCGCTGGTGTTCATCTTTGGTTTTGTGGGTAACATGCTGGTTGTCCTCATCCTGATAAACTGCAAAAAGCTGAAGAGCATGACTGACATCTATCTGCTCAACTTGGCCATCTCTGACCTACTTTTCATCATCACCATCCCATTCTGGGCTCACTATGCTGCAGACCAGTGGGTCTTTGGAAATACAATGTGCCAGTTATTCACAGGGTTCTATTTCATTGGTTATTTTGGTGGAATCTTCTTCATCATCCTCTTGACAATTGATAGGTACCTGGCTATCGTTCATGCTGTGTTTGCTTTAAAAGCCAGAACAGTCACCTTTGGGGCAGTGACAAGTGGGGTCACGTGGGTGGTGGCTGTGTGTGCCTCTCTCCCAGGAATTATCTTTACCAAATCCCAAAAAGAAGGCTCTCGTCATACGTGCAGCCCACATTTCCCATCCAGTCAGTATCATTTCTGGAAGAGTTTCCAAACTTTAAAGATAGTCATCTTGGGGCTGGTGCTGCCACTGCTTGTCATGATCGTCTGCTACTCGGGAATCATAAAAACCCTGCTCCGGTGTCGCAGCGAGAAGAAGAAGCACAAGGCTGTGAGGCTCATCTTCGTGATCATGATTGTCTACTTTCTCTTCTGGGCTCCCTACAACATCATCCTTCTCCTGAGCACCTTCCAGGAATTCTTTGGCTTGAATAACTGCAGTGACTCTAACAGGCTGGACCAAGCCATGCAGGTGACAGAGACCCTGGGGATGACGCACTGCTGCATCAACCCCATCATCTACGCCTTCGTGGGCGAGAAGTTCCGAAACTATCTCCTACGGTTCTTCCGAAAGTACATCGCCAGCCGCTTCTGCAAAGGCTGTCCAGTCTTCCAGGGAGAGGCTCCAGAGCGAGTGAGTTCCGTTTACACACGATCCACGGGAGAACAGGAAGTCTCTGTTGGCTTGTGATCTGACTCAGTTCATATATGCAAACTGTGGGGGAACAGTTCAAGAGGAAATTACTGTCAACACGGGTTTAAGATTCATCCATCAATTTGGCATCAGCTCTAAATATATTAGATATTTCAAGCCCATCAATTCTAGAAAGCCAAAGCAAAACACGGTGATGAAATAGCAATCTTCTCACCGCCCCCCTCCACATACAACAATTTATTGGCAAGCTCTCCCCTCACTACAAAAGGTTCAATGTTTAAAAAAAAAAAATCCTCAGAGAATGATTAATTCCTGAGTTTGGTTACCTGAACAGGAATAACAAAATGAACTGAGGAAAGTATTGCATAGTTTCTTATCTGGGTAGGGCAATAGCCAGGTTGCAATGTGATTAAAATAGGTCCTTCTCTTGCCATGGGGAGAAAACACATGCCGGTGATCAGATAAGGAATGACATCTTCCATGTGGGATCTCTCCCAAAAGGTACGTTAATAAGTTCCACAGACACTGATGCCAAGGAAGAGCCCTGTGGTCTGCTGAGAGCTGGGAAGGCTTCTTCGCAGAAAAGGTACTGGAGGTCAATGGTCTGTCAGCGGAGAAGGAAGCTGAGCTCCAGGATGCAGGCATTGCATAGGCAAAACTTGGCTGTGGGGAGACAGGCACTGGCTGGGGGAGCTCCTGGGAGGAAAAATGAGGCTGGCGCATGAGAAAACTGGACGGCATTGCTCATCAAATTCGGAGAGCAGAGTGGGGAGCCCTGGCAGTGTTGCAGAAGGCTCATTCTGTAACCAAAGGATGGCCTGGAAAGGTGAGCATTCAGGTCAAGGAGACCAGCAACAATGTGATCAAGTGAGGAGGCTCCACTAAAGTTGAAGCCAGAGATGGGAAGGATTGGATACCTCCTCACAGCACTGAGGATGAGAGCCAGCAAGGATTTGGCTTGGCAGTGAAGGGCAGAGAGGAGTCAGAGACTCCCTAGATTTGAGGCAAGCATCAGAGGTGCCCTAAAAGAGACATCAAACATGGGAGGAGGAGGAGGTTTAGGTCAAAACAGGAGTTGGTGGAAGAGAAAGGGTCCAGTTTTGTAAGCTGAACACCATCCTAGGCAGACAGACCCTGGGCTGTCTGCCGTTGACTGCTCCAGCCACCAGAGCAGTCCTTCCATCCTGGCTAAAACCATGAGGCATCCCCAGGTGGCTCTGGAATACTAGATTTACAAATGCATGAGTCTGAGGTCCAGGAAGACTTCCAGGTCAGATTGACATTTGGGTGGTACTGATTACATAGTTAACAAAAATCCAAAGCTTTATAAGCACTGAGTAAAGAGGCCCAGAAGAGCGGAGGGAAGCCTAAATGACTGCTTCTAAGTAGGTCTTCTGGATTTAATTATCAATAGATAAAGGGAAGAAGGACACACTCATTTGGAAACAGGTCGCTTCAAGCTTTGTAAACCACAGAATATACAATTTACCAACCTCTGTGCTTCAACCTGAGTGTGGGGGCTAGAGATACACATTCCAGATGCATTTCTGAACAAACCTTCTCCAAACACTAAGAGACTTCTTTCAAAGGAAGAATTGTGTGGGATTTTTTGCAGTTTGCTAGTTACATTATTATTTTGTATATGCCTAAGACTGTTTTGAGTCCAGGGGTAGCTAAGGCCATCACTGTAAAGATTAGGTGGGAAAACACAAAGGAATGAGAACCTCTCAAGAAATTAAGATGTCAGAATAAGAGGTACTACTGATTTTTCTCCAGCTCTAAAGTGTGAAACTTGAGGGTTGTGGCTGTTAATAGGAAGTGACTAGAAGGGTCTTTTGTCTTGCTCTTAAAGTTGTTGAGAGTATATACATGGCATATGAGCCTCGTCTCCGGGTCAGTTCAAACATTCTGACATATATATATATATATATATATATATACATACACATACACATATACATATATGTGACATTATGTATATAGACAGTTACAAGTTGCTTGAAAGAAAATATGCATCTAATAAAAACTCTAAAAAATAACTGACTGTATTCTTGTTCTTTCAGCCAATGTCCATTTAGAATACTGCACATAAAACTGTGAGAGAACTTTTTAAGTAGCTGACTTGGAAAATTTCACGCACATACAAACACACATATTGAGAATTATTTTTTTTAATTATTTTTAAAAGTTGACCCTCTCCCTGGGTAAAATTGCCAGAATAATTTGTTTTTAAAGACGCTATCTCTCAGAGTGGAGATTCTGAGCAACTGACCCTGAAAACTTTTAAATTTCAAACTTAATTCTCTACTCAAGCAAAAGAATTGACATGATTCTTCAGAGAAAATCAATGTGTGATTCAACACGTTAGCTGTCTAGGCTGGACAATGGGAAAGACATAATGTTGTAACTTGGTCATTCATCTGTGATCTTGTGTTGCAGACACATGATACAGAAGGTGCTCATCGGTGGCTGTAAAGATTGCTTTTGTTTCATTTGACAGTCTCTCCCCCAAACCTGGCTGCCATTGCAGTGATGGCAACGGTGTTCACACAGACTTCTGTGCACGTGCCTCCTTCCCTCAAGGACAGGCACTTCAGGTAGAGGTGGCCTACCTGGGCACACTCACACAGCTTTCCCCCTGCTTCCCTCTCCTCTTCCAAGCACACTCTAGAGTCGGTTGCCATCCTAACTTGGAGGTCTGTGACAAGGACAGCTTCTCCCTAACAATACTGAAGGACTGCCTTCCATCTCACAGGGCAAAAGGAGGCATGAACCGAGGTCAAGTGGGAGGGGCTGGGGTTAAAGCAGAGGGAAGGACTGGGGAGAAAGAAGGCCTCCCCTGTAAGATGAAGGTGGCTGCATAGGGAGGTTGGAAGGTGTCCGTTTGATGACTGATACACGTGTACTTCTCATCCTTTTTCCTGCTAAATAAAACAAGTCCAATGTCAACATGAAGAAAAGCTACCCAGCGTGTCCGTGGCCTTCCCAGGGTGCATCCTGTCCCCCATCATGTGCACTCCTCACCCCTCATTTGCCTGGATCCTCCACACCCCTCGCTCTGCAGGCCCCTTCACTGCCCACCTCTTTTTTGCTTATTGTTTAGATCAGTAAATGAATGTTAATTCATTATGGCCCACAGGCTCTGACTTATCTCAATGCCTCAACCCAGAGGCCCTGTCAAGGAGGGGGTTTCGTATGTGCCATGGAGAAAGTCAAAGAAAAGGTGAATGTCCTTAGAGGGAGGAATAATGTGCAAATTCATAAATTAGGATTCTGCTGACATCTGAATTACAAGGGTTCTCAGTAGCAGCAGCTCTCACTAAATTAAATGTGTTTGTATTTCTAGTGACTAAATTAATGTCATTTACTTTATAATCAGAGGATAGATCCCCCCACATGAACATAGATGTCCAAGTGTTAACCCTTCTTATGAAGGCAGGAGACTTACCACGGAAGTGAGAAGTGAGCCAGAGAACAACTCCTGAACTTCCTAACTGCTCTGGCTCATAGCCTGATAGCATATCCTTTATCAGCAGTTCAGGGTTTGTGCAGAGCATCTATATAACCCTTGGAGTGAGGGTAGACAGAAGAGGCAGAAAGAGATATTTTCCAAAAGTTCTTTTCAATTAAATTCACTATAAAAATCTTGCTTGTATTTTTCTAAAATACTGTCAAACTTTAATATTTTACATTATGTATATGTCTACGCCACACTTTTCATTTTCCTTAATTTATTGTAAGCATTTTTGTAACTGTTATATTTGGCTCCATACTGTTACTACTTTGAGAATAAGTTCTGTGTCATTTTGATTCTGTCATGCTTCAGCAACTTACGTTTCTTATAAAGTGGCAACTATTTCTTTAAAGCACAGCTTATGTCTTTTTCTTAAATGCAAAGCCATTAAGAACCTTGGGCTGTACTGCCCCCCTGTGGCCACTTAGCAAACCAACAAGTGTGGCCAGCAGCCATCCTTGATCAGAGATGCAGGCGGGACATTTTTATACTCAGCTATTTCATGTCTGTCTCTGCTGGCACCACAGCTATTGTGTACAAGAAGCATCACCACCACAGGTCGGGGTGGATGATTCACTACTCGTCACTTGTGAAGAATAAGTGGAGCATCAGTGGAGGCCTCACTGATGGAACGGCAACCCACTCCGGTATTCTTGCTTGGAGAATCCCATGGACAGAGGGGCCTGGTGGGCTATAGTCCATGGGGTCGCAAAGAGTCAGACACAACTGAGCAACTTTCACTGATGCCTGCAGTGAAGGTCCCAACTGCCCAGAACCAATCTCTGCAGATCTGGTCAATTTCTGGGATTCAGATTTGAAGTCTGTGATGCAGCCTGTGGTTCTGACTTTCAGAAATTCCCCAGGTGCTTCTAAGTGCTGCCACAAGTATGAACACCACTTGCTTACAGCCAGTTGAACCGAAAGCAGGTTCAGGGAGGACTGCCATCTGGGCAGGGTGCTGCCCAGCCTGGGAGTGGGCAACTTGTGGGCCCAGGACAGTCTGGACTCAGATCTTTCCATTTTCTTAACAGAACACTGACTCTGTGTTCCCCTAAGCTGATTTTAAAAGCATGTAAATCTAGACTTAATTGGCAGTATAAAAATAATCTGTATTCGAGGCCCCAAATATTTTGCTTTCATTTCTGGTTTTGGATTGTGTTTTGACCTGTCTGTTCCAAGTGAAAAGTAAATAAAAGTGGGATGCCTGGCACCCATGCTGAGCTTGGGAGCTTCAAATTCAATAAAGAATACGTCAAGGTCTGTCTGAGATGGTTTGCAAGTGAATATAGATTTTGCTTCCTTTGGAAAAAGAATTCTGCCCCCACCATTTCCGTCTCCCTTCAGTAAGCCCCACCTTTAACCAAGTCCAGCGAAAACATGACTGAAGCTACTTAGCAGCAGCAGCAGTGAAAACCATCATCCCTAAAGAACTGGATAACTCTGGGAGTCCCGGTAAACCCTGGAGAAGACAGCGACAATTCTGCAGAGAAATAAAGGTTTAAAAGAGCATTGCTCCTAGTTAGTCTCAAAATGCTCTACTTATGTTTACTACCACTTAGCTAACATTCTTCAAACATCCCTTTTAAGAAAATTACAACATTTTCCAACATATGATCAAATCAGGGCTTTGTTCACTGGTTAACTCTCTCCTTCATGCAGGGTACAAAGAAGAGCCTGGTAGATGAAAGAATAGGTATTTAAAAATCAGACTGACTTCAGCTCCAGCCTCAATACTATGGGAGTTTGCATAAGTGACTTAAAGACTCTGGATGTCAGATTCGTTTCCTGTAATTTGGTGTACTATTAATATCCACAGGGAATTATGCTGGGATATAGTGTCTAGACCAGCACTGTCCAGTAGCATTTTCTGTAATGATGGAAATGCTCTGTATTTGCATTCTTCAATACAGTGGCCACCAGACCAGTGCAAAATGTGGCTAGTGCAAATGTGGAACTAGGCTTTTTATTTCAATTAATTAATTTTTTAATATGGCAAATATTGGGAAAATAATGGAAACAGTGACAGACTTTATTTTCTTGGGCTTCAAAATCACTGCAGATGGTGACTGCAGCCATGAAATTAAAAGATGCTTGCTCCTTGGAAGAAATGCTACGACCCACCTAGACAGCATATTAAAAAGCAGAGACATTACTTTGCCAACAAAGGTCCCTCTAGTCAAAGTTATGGTTTTTCCAGTGCTCATGTATGAATGTGACAGCTGGGCCATACAGAAAGCTGAGTGCCAAAGAATTGATGCTTTTGAACTCTGGTGTTGGAGAAGACTCTTCAGAGTCCCTTGGACTGCAAGGAGATCCAACCAGTCCATCCTAAAGGAGATCAGTCCTGAATATTCATTGGAAGGACTGATACTGAAGCTGAAGCTCCAATACTTTGGCCAACTGATGCAAAGAACTGACTTATTTGAAAAGACCCTGATGCTGGGAAAGACAAAAGGCAGGAGGAGAAGGGGACGACAGAGGATGAAATGGTTGGATGGCATCACCGACTCAATGGACAGGAGTTTGAGTAGGCTCCCAGAGTTGGTCAGGGTGATGAAGAGTTGGTGATGGACGGGGAAGCCTGACATGCTGCAGTCCATGGGGTCACAAAGAGTTGGACACGACTGAGCAACTGAACTGAACTGAACTGATGGCCAATGACTACATTAATGGACAGTACAAGCATGGTACACGATAGATACTCATAAATATCTGTATTACTTGGACTCTGGCATCAAGGATTCCTATGTTTAAATTCTGAGGCATATTACTAAATGTTTCCAAGCTTCAGTGTTTTCTTCTGTAATATGTGCCTAATAACAATACCTTCCATATAGACTGGTTCAGAAGATTAAACAGAAACTGCAAATGCTCTTTACCATGGTGGGTGATTCAGGTTACTTTCTGCAGGGGAACAGAAGCACTGCAGACCTGAGAGGGCTCTTTGGGCATGAAATCAAACACCATGGGTTTAGAGATAGACAGATAGGGCCTCCCAACTTTGTGGCAGTATGTTCAATCCATTCAATCTTATGGATCTCCTCTGAAAAGTCTTTTAAGGATAACGAATCTGATCAGGTTTCTGGCTGGATGCAAACCCTATGGCTCAAAGCAAAGTGAGACACGGGGATGTGGATGACAGGTCAATTCCTCTCCAATATTCCTGGGATTCTGACAGAAGCTTATACACAAGGAGAATCAAGAATTATATAATAGTCAATGAGTCCTGGCAAAGTAACATGGGCAGATATGGCTTAGGCAGGAAGGCAATGGGGTTTCTCACCACTGTCCTCATGAAGATCTAGGACCTTCACCCCGAGGTGTACCAGTAGAAAGAAAGCGCAATCCAGAGACCCCACAAGCTCACACTCCTCCCACAGAAGCTGGGACAATCAGGGTTGAGAGAAAGGGTCCACATCGACCCTCCACTGAGAGGGAAAAGGGACGTGGGCAGAGGCTCTGCCTTCCGTGGGCCAGAAGTAGAAACCTGGGGAAACAGGAAACGAGGGCAGTCACCCTAGTACCATTCAGCTGTGCATTCAGTTCAGTTCAGTTGCTCAGTCGTGTCTGACTCTTTACGACCCCACGAATCGCAGCAAGCCAGGCCTCTCTGTCCATCACCAAATGACAGGGTTCACTCAAACTAAGATCCATCGAGTCGGTGATGCCACCCAGCCATCTCTTCCTCTGTCGTCCCCTTCTCCTCCTGCCCCCAATCCCTCCCAGCATCAGAGTCTTTTCCAATGAGTCAACTCTTCACATGAAGTGGCCAAAGTACTGGATTTCAGCTTTACCATCATTCCTTCGAAAGAAATCCCAGGACTGATCTCCTTTAGGATGGACTGGTTGGATCTCCTTGCAGTCCAAGGGACTCTCAAAGAGTCTTCTCCAACACCACAGTTCAAAAGCATCAATTTTTCAGTGCTCAGCTTTCTTACAGTCCAACTCTTACATCCATACATGACTACTGGAAAAACCATAGCCTTGACTAGATGGACCTTTGTTGGCAAAGTAACGTCTCTGCTTTTTAATACGCTATCTAGGTTGGTCATAACTTCCTTTCAAGGAGTAAGCGTCTTTTAATTTCATGGCTGAAATAACCATCTGCAGTGATTTTGGAGCCCAAAAATATAAAGTCTGACACTGTTTCCACTGTTCCCCCATCTATTTCCCATGAACCGATGGGACCCGATGCCATGATCTTCGTTTTCTGAATGTTGAGCTTTAAGCCAACTTTTTCACTCTCCTCTTTCACTTTCATCAAGAGGCTGTTTAGTTCTTCTTCACTTTCTGCCATAAGGGTGGTGTCATCTGCATATCTGAGGTTACTGATATTTCTCCCGGCAATCTTGATTCCAGCCTGTGCTTCTTCCAGCCCCATGTTTCTCATGATGTACTCTGCATAGGAGTTAGGTAAGCAGAGTGACAATATACAGCCTTGACGTACTCCTTTTCCGATCTGGAACCAGTCTGTTGTTCCATGGCCAGTTCTAGCTGTCGCTTCCTGACCTGCATATAGGTTTCTCAACAGGCAGGTCAGGTGGTCTGGTATTCCCATCTCTTTCAGAATTTTCCACAGTTTATTGTGATCCACACAGTCAAAGGCTTTGGCATAGTCAATAAAGCAGAAATAGATGTTTTTCTGGAACTCTCTTGCTTTTTCAATGATCCAGTGGATGTTGGCAACTTGATCTCTGGTTCCTCTGCCTTCTCTAAAACCAGCTTCAACATTTGGAAGTTCACGGTTCACGTATTGCTGAAGTCTGGCTTGGAGAATTTTGAGTTACTTTACTAACGTGTGAGATGAGTCCAATTGTGCAGTCATTTGAGCATTCTTTGGCATTGCCTTTCTTTGGGATTGGAATGAAAACTGACCTTTTCCAGTCCTGTGGCCACTGCTGAGTTTTCCAAATTTGCTGGCATATTGAGTGCAGCACTTTCACAGCATCATCTTTCAGGATTTGAAATAGCTCAACTGGAATTCCATCACCTCCACTAGCTTTGTTTGTAGTGATGCTTTCTAAGGCCCACTTGACTTCACATTCCAGGATGTCTGGCTCTAGGTGAGTGATCACACCATCATCATTATCTTGGTCATGAAGATCTTTTTTGTACAGTTCTTCTGTGTATTCTTACCACCTCTTAATATCTTCTGCTTCTCTTAGGTCCATACCATTTCTGTCCTTTATCGAGCCCATCTTTGCATGAAATGTTCCCTTGGTATCTCTAATTTTCTTGAAGAGATCTCTAGTCTTGTCCATTCTGTTGTTTTCCTCTATTTCTTGGCATTGATCACTGAGGAAGGCTTTCTTATCTCTTCATGCTATTCTTTGGATCTCTGCATTCAGATGCTTGTATCTTTCCTTTTCTTCTTTGCTTTTCGCTTCTCTTCTTTTCACAGCTATTTGTAAGGCCTCCCCAGAGAGCCATTTTGCTTTTTTGCATTTCTTTTCCATGGGGATGGTCTTGATTCCTGTCTCCTGTACAATGTCACGAACCTCCGTCCATAGTTCATCAGGCAGTCTATCTATCAGCAGTAGTCTCTTAAATCTATTTTTCACTTCCACTGTATAATCATAAGGGATTTGATTTAGGTCATACCTGAATGGTCTAGTGGTTTTTCCTACTTTCTTCAATTTAAGTCTGAATTTGGCAATGACAAAATGTGGTCCACTGGAGAAGGGAATGACAAATCACTTCAGTATTCTTGCCTTGAGAATCTCATGAACAATGAAAAGGCAAAATGATAGGATACTGAAAGATGAACTCCCCAGGTCGGTAGGTGCCCAATATGCTACTGGAGATCAGTGAAGAAATAACTCCAGAAAGAATGAAGGGATGGAGCCAACGCAAAAACAATACCCAGTTGTGGATGGGACTGGTGATAGAAGCAAGGTCCAATGCTGTAAAGAGCAATACTGCATAGGAACCTGGAATGTTAGGTCCATGAATCAAGGCAAATTGGAAGTGGTCAAACAGGAGATGGCAAGAGTGAACGTAGACATTCTAGGAATCAGTGAACTAAAATGGACTGGAATGGGTGAATTTAACTCAGATGACCATTATATCTACTACTGCGGGCAGGAATCCCTTAGAAGAAATGGAGTAGCCATCATGGTCAACAAAAGAGTCAGAAATGCAGTACTTGGATGCAATCTCAAAAACGACAGAATGATCTCTGTTCATTTCCAAGGCAAACCATTCAATATCACAGTAATCCAAGTCTGTGCCCCAACCAGTAACACTGAAGAAGCTGAAGTTGAACAGTTCTATGAAGACCTACAAGGCCTTTTAGAACTAACACCCAAAAAAGATGTCCTTTTCATTATAGGGGACTGGAATGCAAAAGTAGGAAGTCAAGAAACACCTGGAGTAACAGGCAAATTTGGCCTTGGAATATGGAATGAAGCAGGGCAAAGGCTAATAGAGTTTTGCCAAGAGAACACACTGGTCATAGCAAACACCCTCTTCCAACAACACAAGAGAAGACTCTACACATGGACATCACCATATGGTCAACAGTGAAATCAGACTGATTATATTCTTTGCAGCCAAAGATGAAGAAGCTCTATACAGTCAACAAAAACAAGACTGGGAGCTGACTGTGGCTCAGATCATGAACTCCTTATTGCCAAATTGAAGAAGGCTGTGCATTAACCATCTGCAACTCAACATGCATTCATTCAGCAAGCATTACAAGGGCCTTCTACATGCAAGATAGCAACCATTCCACAAAAGACAGTTCCTGCCTTCACAAGGTTCACTGTTGAGAGAGAAAGGCAAGCAAATAAACAAAGTGGTCTGGTGTTTGAAGGCAATGAGGTACAGGAAGGAGGCCCTAAGAGTCAGAGGAGGGTAGCTCTCCCAGCCCAAGCACAGGATGCCCAGGGAAGTAAACCGGCAGGAGGCAATGTGTACCTGAGCAAGGGCTGCAGAGAAGCTCCTCAAGGAGATCACTGGAGAGGGAACAAGTGCACAGAGGCGACCAAGAAAATGGCACAGGCCAGGGGCTTCAAGTGGCACAGCCACTTGATGAGAGAGGTAGATGGATGGCTAGATGGACTGCAAAGACAAACCATGTGAGTGTGTGAGAGGAGGGGAGGGGGGCATCCCTCCCAAGGGAGGTTAGGTGTGGTGGCCAGTACAGAGGGAGGGCGGGACCAGGTAGTGTCCCCTCCAGGCACTTCCTTTGAGCAGAAGCAAAACAGAAGGTGATGGGGAACCAGGAATCTCCCCAACACAGTACCCAAGTGCATTAGCTATTTATGATTCCATATCCCCCATTTATTCATTAATTCAACATTTATTAAGTGCCTACTGTATGCAACATCTATATCCAGCTCTCAGGAGTGGATTCTATCCTGCCGGCCACAGGAAATCCTTGATACCATGAGACCTCAGTCTTGCTTTTCAGAAGTCTGTAGGACAAAACGAGAGACTCAGAGAAGGAGCAGTGTCACAAACCACAGCTGGAATGAAGTTTCTGTGTTCACCAAATGATTTAAGAGTCTGGAGACAGGAGCCAGAGAGATAAACAGACTATCCTAGAGCATAGAGTGAAGCATGCTTCAGCACCAAGGAGGACTCTCCAGCAGGGTGCTGGGTTGTCAGAACTGACTTCCTGGCAGAGATGATGGCTCAGTGAAAGCCTGAGGATCAAGGAGAGCCTGAAGACATCTCAGGATTAAATCAGCTCCCCCACCCAGAAGCATAAAAGAAACTATTTTATAACCAGACATACTTTTCCTCATTCTAAGTTGCATTTGTTTCAGAATGCAAAGTTCCCATTCCATCCTTCCTAGAATGTTCAATCCAACCTCATGACTCTTCAGCCAAATTCAGGATACATACCATTCATTTTCTGTTCAGTGCTCCCTTGCCAAAAACTCCCCCTTTCTCCTCACTCCTACAGTTGATTCTTCTAGTGTAGTGGATCTCAACTAGAAGATGACTTTCCTCCAGGGGCCATCCAGCCATGTCTGGAGACATTCAGGTTGTTACAATTTGGGAAGAGGCCTAGAATCCCCCACAACAAAACCATACCCCAGCCCCCATCTGTTAGCAGTGCCATGGCAGAGAACCCTCCTCCAGTCTCAGCAAGGAGGACCCTAGATCAGGCCCCACACAGATGGCTGCAGCTGACTCCAGACTCATGGAACATTCCAGATACTTTACATGGCCAAAGGAGACTCAGGCTGTCCACAAGCGCCCATTCCTGTCACTCCACCATTTCCACAGCCTTTCCATACCTGCTGATGCAAGCCAAACCCATAGCAGGTCCCACCAGAGGTGCTCTCCGCTTCCCCACAGCATGCGCAGACCTAGTGGGGGTGTGATCCGTCTCCCTACCCCACCCTCCTCAGCCAGGTGACTTTAGAACACAGCAGTTTTAGGTTATCTTTCTCAGCAATCCAGTCTGTGCGCGTATGGCAAGGGATGAGGGGGAGGCTATTAGATGAGGAGAAATTATAAGGGAAAGTCTATATATGTGTGATGAATGGAGGCATTTCACTGGCAACAGTGTATGAGAAAAAAGAGTCACAGAGAAGAGGTGGCTTCACAGAATAGGTGGTGAGTGGTTTCATGAGAAGGGAAAGAGAGAAGGGAATGGAAAGAAATGGGACTGGCGGCTGGAGAGTAGATGGCAAATGAGGACAGACTTGCTACGGAGTCTGGCCTGTTGAAGCCAGGGAATAAATGCATACTTGGGCCCTGAATGGCCCGGGCAAGTGGTGGATGTGCTGGAGGAAGACAAGAAGCAGGGCAGGGACTCTGGGTGGAGGTTTTGGCAGTGCTCCTTCTGGGACACAATGGAGGGCTCTGCGCTCTGTGTGGAAAGAAATTAACATACTTGAAAGCTACATTTTTAGTTGTTTGTTTTATTGGAGGATAATTGCTTTACAATATTGTGTTGGCCCTCTGCCACAGAGAAGCACTTATCAGGACTGCGATTTAGGGAGTGGGGAAGGTCAAGGGTTGAGCCCAGCCCAAAGGGATGGGGAGCACTGACTCCAGGATGTGGGATTCTGTTTTTAGGACAGGCTGAGTTAGAACTCCTGGAGGTGGCAGTGTCAAGAAAAGCTGGATGTGCTGGCCCTGAATTAGCAAAGCAAATGGGTAGAGATCCACATTTGGGGGGTCACAGGAAGTGAACACTGTGGGAATGGAAAAGTGGCTCAAGACAGGACCCAGAGGAGTAGAGGCAGCAGAGGAGTCCCAGAGGAGAAGGAGAAGGTGTACTAGGCGGGGCAAAGGCAACTGCAGAGCAGAGAGCTCTGGGCAGAACAGGAAATGTCAGTGGTGTTTACTGCTGCCAAGCAAGATAAGAGCAGAAAAACACATCTCCTGACCCTGTGACGCAATCAGAAAGGCACAATAATTTAGAAGCTCCTGCCGTGTCTCTTCCTGGGCCAACTCATGTAGCAAAGGGGCACAGAATCGTATTTCTTCCTTCCCACAGAAATGCATGATTTTTGTCCCCAAGTTCTGGGCTCTCTCAAACACAGGACCCGCCTTTGCGGTCTGAAGGTCCTGTATACTGGGAGAGGAAGTGCCCTTTCCAATGGCCCTTTCCAGAGGGTGTAGCTGACTCCTTTGGAACAGGAAGGGATGGGACCGTGGACTCTGATGCAGAGATAAGAGCCCGCTCAACAGCCCCGGGCCTGGAAGGGATTGGCTGCAGAGCCTCTGAGGAGCCTCAAGGACCAGCCTGGGGGAGCACTGCGCAGGAGGGAGCACTGCCTGAAGTTTCTAACATGGGGGCTGGCATGGGTGCTGGCCCTCGGAGGGGCCCAGAGCAATCACCCAGGCTGAGGACCAAGGCAAATCCCATCCTGCAGTTAAAATCTGTCAGGATTTAATTCTAAAGGAACTACTTTTAAAGTGAGATGCTACTTAGTTTATTCTCTTTAACTTTTGTTCGTAAGAAAAAGGGTTTTATCTAGTTAAGATATGGTTAGTATACAATCAGAGTGACTGTCCAGGACAACCAGCCCTACAAAAGCTGGAGCAGGGGAGGCGAGGAGGGCGCGCTGGGGCTGGGGCGGGGGCGGGGGACGAGCCACTTCCTCTTCCACTCTGCTCTCCATACCCTGTGGACAACGGTGAGAACCAGGGGGACAGTCAGATGGAGTGTGTGCGCAGCATGGCCTCCCTGTGCACGTGACTTGTCCTTCCGTCCAGCATACACACGGGTTTCACAGTCTTGCAACATGATGGTGCTGAAAATTCCAGTTTCCATTTCCTGTCATCCAGGGTAAATGGCAATGCAGAAAAGCAGAACCCTCAGCCTGTGCCCTACTCTGCCCAGATGCCCACTGCAGTCCTGGGGATGGGGCTGCTGCCCCCATCACTGGAAACCACCCTCAGCTGCTAGGACCTGCCTGTCTGCGGGGTGACAGAGGCCAGTGACTGCTGGGCTGGGACTGCAGAGGCTGTGCCCCTGCTCTCCCCGTGGCATGGCGCTCACGGGCCGCCCCAGAGCACCGCAGGGGGTCAGCCGAGCCCTCACACTGTGTGGAGGCCTGTGCTATGCCCACGTCATGGTGGCTTCTCCCTCTGCCCGGTCCTGCCTCGCTCACTCCCTCACACGTGAGTGTCCCGGAAGCTACCCTAACAGGCCCGCTGCTGCTGAGAGCTCTGGATTGCCAGGAACGCAATCTAAGATAGCCTGATTTGGGGTACAACTTTCTCTTCCACTGGAACTCAGTCACAGATGCCAGGAAGTAATAAGACATCTCCACCTTGAGCTCTGTTACTTTCCCTTCCCTTGCTCCATCTCTGGGATCCAAGTAGATGCTCCCTCAGGAACCTGAAAAACAAGACACTAAGAGGAAAAGGGAGGAGAGGGGAAGAGGCCTCCGCACACTTCACCTGGTTAACTAGCGTGCAGACTGCACTTAGAGACTCCCACACTGGAAAACCCGGCCTGGTGCCCCTGCTGACAGCTCCAACAGCTCCTGAGTGCGCCCCTCGCACAGCACGTGACCCCCTGAATCACAGCCGGGTGTGCACCTGACCATCTCCCCCCAGGAAGTTACTGCCATGAGGGCAGAGAAGAGGTCTACTTTGCTTGCCATTTTCTCCAGGGACCTGGCAAAGCTCCCGGCACTTGGGAGACACATCCTGTAGGGTCCTGGCAGGAAATAAACAGCACATACAAGTAGGGCAACTGAGGCAAGTTTGGTAAGAAGACTCTTTACAAGATTTAGTCAGGGCATGAGGAAGCCGCAGTGTACAGTGCGGCACCTGGTGGCAGTTGAGAGCAGGCTGCCATTCCCACTGCCAGGAACAGGGGGCAGGGCACAGGCGTGGGGAGAGGCTGACAAGAGCCACACACAGGGCAAGAGACACATCAGTCCCATCAGTAAGACGAACCCTGAGAACCACCAGGAAGGAGCCAGGGAGCTAAATCCCCCGACCTCACTCTCTAATCTCCTGCCTAGAACTCCCCATTGGCCAAATGCAGCTGATAGAGGACAGAGGAGACTGCCATTATAAGATAAGGCGCCCTGGGCATAAACCAAGGTGGAGGTGAGTAGAGAGTGGATCAGTTCAGTTCAGTTCAGTTCAGTCGCTCAGTCGTGTCCGACTCTTTGCGACCCCATGAATCGCAGCACGCCAGGCCTCCCTGTCCATCGCCAACTCCCGGAGTTCACTCAAACTCACATCCAGGAAGTCAGTGATGCCATCCAGCCATCTCTTCCTCTGTCGTCCCCTTCTCCTCGGCCCCCAGTCCCTCCCAGCATCAGAGTCATTTCCAATGAGTCAACTCTTTGCATGAGGTGGCCAAAGATTTGGATTTCAGCTTCCGCATCAGTCCTTCCAAAGAACATCCAGGACTGATCTCCTTTAGGATGGACTGGTTGGATCTCCTTGCAGTCCAAGGGACTCTCAAGAATCTTCTCCAACACTACAGTTCAAAAGCATCAATTCTTCGGCGCTCAGCTTTCTTCACAGTCCAACTCTCACATCCATACGACTACTGGAAAAACCATAGCCTTGAGTAGATGGACCTTTGTTGGCAAAGTAATGTCTCTGCTTTCCAATATGCTATCTAGGCTGCTCATAACTTTCCTTCCAAGGAGTAAATGTCTTTTAATTTAATGGCTGCAATCACCATCTGCAGTGATTTTGGAACCCCAAAAAATAAAGTCTGACATTGTATCCACTGTTTCCCCATCTATTTGCCATGAAGTGATGGGACCAGATGCCATGATCTTCATTTTCTGAATGTTGAGCTTTAAGCCAACTTTTTCACTCTTCTCTCCTCTTTCACTTTCATCAAGAGGCTGTTTAGTTCTTCTTCACTTTCTGCCATAAGGGTGGTGTCATCTGCATATCTGAGGTTATTGATATTTCTCCCGGCAATCTTGATTCCAGCCTGTGCTTCTTCCAGCCCCACGTTTCTCATGATGTACTCTGCATAGGAGTTAAATAAGCAGGATGACAATATACAGCCTTGATGTACTCCTTTTCCGATCTGGAACCAGTCTGTTGTTCCATGGCCAGTTCTAACTGTTGCTTCCTGACCTACATATAGGTTTCTCAAGAGGCAGGTGGTCTGGTATTCCCATCTCTTTCAGAATTTTCCACAGTTTATTGAGATCCACACAGTCAAAGGCTTTGGCATAGTCAATAAAGCAGAAATAGATGTTTTTCTGGAACTCTCTTGCTTTTTCAATGATCCAGTGGATGTTGGCAACTTGATCTCTGGTTCCTCTGCCTTCTCTAAAACCAGCTTCAACATTTGGAAGTTCACGGTTCACGTATTGCTGAAGTCTGGCTTGGAGAATTTTGAGTTACTTTACTAACGTGTGAGATGAGTCCAATTGTGCGGTCGTTTGAGCATTCTTTGGCATTGCCTTTCTTTGGGATTGGAATGAAAACTGACCTTTTCCAGTCCTGTGGCCACTGCTGAGTTTTCCAAATTTGCTGGCATATTGAGTGCAGCACTTTCACAGCATCATCTTTCAGGATTTGAAATAGCTCAACTGGAATTCCATCACCTCCACTAGCTTTGTTTGTAGTGATGCTTTCTAAGGCCCACTTGACTTCACATTCCAGGATGTCTGGCTCTAGGTGAGTGATCACACCATCGTCGTTATCTTGGTCATGAAGATCTTTTTCGTACAGTTCTTCTGTGTATTCTTGCCACTGCTTCTTAATATCTTCTGCTTCTGTTAGGTCCATACCATTTCTGTCCTTTATCGAGCCCATCTTTGCATGAAATGTTCCCTTGGTATCTCTAATTTTCTTGAAGAGATCTCTAGTCTTGCCCATTCTGTTGTTTTCCTCTAAAAGCATTTTTATGAGGAATCAAAATTGTAAAACACAGACAAATATTTTTACCAGAACCCATGCAGTGTTATGAAAGTATATTCTACTCTTGTGGAATTTTTCTTATTGCCCTAACTCAGCACACTATCTCAGATACAAAGAAATCCTAGAAACCGTTCTGAAATATGAGGGCATTTACTCAGTAGACATTTTCCCTTTCTTTTCCTAGGGATACACACTCACAAGGGGTTGCCTTCTGAGTCCACTTGTCTGCTAATTGAAGAGTACTGAAACAATTCTTTGGACTTAGCGATTTTCCCTCTTTCTTCAGTACCATATCTGTAGTAGGATTAGGTTTAGGTACAGCTCCAATTCAGGCTTCCCAGGTGGCTCAGTGGTAAAGAATTCATGTGCAGATGCAGGAGCCACAGGAGACATGGGTTCGATCCCTGGGTCAGGAAGATCCCCTGGAGGAGGAAATGGCAACCCACTCCAGTATTCTTGCTGGGATAGTCTTATGGACAGAGGAGCCTGGCAGGCTACAGTCCATGGGGTCACAAAGAATCAGACATGACTGAGTATGCATGCACAGCTCAGATGCACCACTTCCAAAGCTGTGGTACAAGATCATACCCTATTTCTTGTTCAGTTGCTACTGGCCATGTTTTAGAATTTTTGTTGAAACTATCTTTTAGTCATTTTATAAGGTACTGGAGAAGGAAGAGTTCATGACCCTACTTCACTCTGCCATTTTTACTAGAAAGTCCCACAGAAATGATTTTGAGATTCTATAGAGGTTTCAAAAGCTTAAGCACTGCTTCACCTTGGGCGGCCCTAGATGTATGTAGTGGTATTTGTGTGCTGACTTTGGAGCTTGGTTGGTGGGATTGTTGTTTATAGTTGGGCAGCAGGGAGATATTAGACACCTGTTTATGGGGCATTAGCTGTCCTGACTCAGCAGAGCGACCGATTACATTTCACCACAAGATGTTGCTGGTGGCCCTGGGAAACCAACCTCATTGGAATGGTAGGGACAGACACTAGGCCAGAGGGGACTCGGTAGGGAGTAAACAACATGAAGCAGCTGGACAACTAATGAAAGCTGTCTAGGAAGAGGGAGAATAAGTCGTTCGAGCAATGTGTGAGGTTAAGGGCAGGATTACAGTCTTTATCTGAGAGACCTGAGCATTTAAAACTTCTGGAGAGACCAACAGAGAAAGAGAGGTTGGACCTAAAGCAAAACATGGAAAACTCTAATGGAGGTTAGACAGAATGAGAGCCACAGTGCAGGAGGAGACATCAGCCTTCAATAAAAGAGGAGCAACTGAGTCTATGTAAAGAGGGGAGAAAGGAGAATCTGAAGCTAGGGACCAGGGAGCTGAGGGAGTTCAAGAAAGGCAGAAGGTGAGGTCATTTGCTGAACATAAATGTAGGTGACAGGAATGGGCATTTGAAGAGATGGAAGAGTTTTAAATTGCTCAAAGTAGCCAACGGAAAATAGGAGAAAGTGGCAGTTTCGGACATTCATAACCTATTAGAGTTAGAAGGAACACTAGAAAAATCCCTGGAAGCCAGTTGAGACTCAGTTCAGTTCAGTTCAGTCACTCAGTCGTGTCCGACTCTTTGCGACCCCATGAATCGCAGCATGCCAGGCCTCCCTGTCCATCACCAACTCCCGGAGTTCACTCAGATTCACGTCCATCGAGTCGTGATGCCATCCAGCCATCTCATCCTCTGTTGTCCCCTTCTCCTTCCACCCCCAATCCCTCCCAGAATCAGAGTCTTTTCCAGTGAGTCAACTCTTTGCATGAGGTGGCCAAAGTATTGGACTTTCAGCTTCAGCATCATTCCCTCCAAAGAAATTCCAGGGCTGATCTCCTTCAGAATGGACTGGTTGGATCTCCTTGTAGTCCAAGGGACTCTCAAGAGTCTTCTCCAACACTACAGTTTAAAAGCATCAATTCTTCGGTGCTCAGCTTTCTTCACAGTCCAACTCTCACATCCATACATGACCACTGAAAAAACTATAGCCTTGACTAGACGGACCTTTGTTGGCAAAGTATTGTCTCTGTTTTTCAATATGCTATCTAGGCTGCTCATAACTTTTCTTCCAAGGAGTAAGCATCTTTTAATTTAATGGCTGCAATCACCATCTGCAGTGATTTTGGAGCCCAGAAAAATAAAGTCTGACACTGTTTCTACTGTTTCCCCATCTATTTGCCATGAAGTGATGGGACCAGATGCCATGAAGGGATGGGACCAGATGCCATGATCTTCATTTTCTGAATGTTGAGCTTTAAGCCAACTTTTTCACTCTCCTCTTTCACTTTCATCAAGAGGCTTTTTAGTTTCTCTTCACTTTCTGTCATAAGGGTGGTGTCATCTGCATATCTGAGGTTATTGATATTTCTCCCAGCAATCTTGATTCCAGCCTGTGCTTCTTCCAGCCCAGCGTTTCTCATGATGTACTCTGCATAGAAGTTAAATAAGCAGGGTGACAATATACAGCCTTGACGTACTCCTTTTCCTATTTGGAACCAGTCTGTTGTTCCATGTCCAGTTCTAACTGTTGCTTCCTGACCTGCATATAGGTTTCTCAAGAGGCTGGAAGTGGACAAACAGGAGATGGCAAGAGTGAATGTCGATATTATAGGAATCCAGTGAACTAAAATGGACTAGAATAGGTGAATTTAACTCAGATGACCATTATATCTACTACTGAGGGCAGGAATCCCTTGGAAGAAATGGAGTAGCCATCATGGTCAACAAGAGTCCGAAATGCAGTACTTGGATGCAATCTCAAAAATGACAGAAAGATCTCTGTTCGTTTCCAAGGCAAACCATTCAATATCACAGTAATCCAAGTCTATGCCCCAACCAGGAACGCTGAAGAAGCTGAAGTTGAACAGTTCTATGAAGACCTACAAGACCTTTTAGAACTAACACCCAAAAAAGATGTCCTTTTCATTATAGGGGACTGGAATGCAAAAGTAGGAAGTCAAGAAACATCTGGAGTAACAGGCAAATTTGGCCTTGGAATACGGAATGAAGCAGGACAAAGACTAACACAGTCTTGCCAAGAGAACACACTGGTCATAACAAACACCCTCTTCCAACAACACAAGAGAAGACTCTACACATGGACATCACCATATGGTCAACAGTGAAATCAGACTGATTATATTCTTTGCAGCCAAAGATGGAGAAGCTCTATACAGTCAACAAAAACAAGACCAGGGGCTGACTGTGGCTCAGATCATGAACTCCTTATTGCCACATTCAGACTTAAATTGAAGAAAGTAGGAAAAACCACTAGACCATTCAGGTATGACCTAAATCAAATCCCTTATGATTACACAGTGGAAGTGAGAAATAGATTTAAGGGACTACTTCTGATAGACAGAGTGCCTGATGAACTATGGATGGAGGTTCATGACACTGTACAGGAGACAGGGATCAAGACCATCCCCATGGAAAAGAAATGCAAAAAAGCAAAATGGCTGTCTGGGGAGGCCTTACAAATAGCTGTGAAAAGAAGAGAAGCGAAAAGCAAAGGAGAAAAGGAAAGATATAAGCATTTGAAAGCAGAGTTCCAAAGAATAGCACGAAGAGATAAGAAAGCCTTCCTCAGCGATCAATGCAAAGAAATAGAGGAAAACAACAGAATGGACAAGACTAGAGATCTCTTCAAGAAAATTAGAGATACCAAGGGAACATTTCATGCAAAGATGGGCTCGATAAAGGACAGAAATGGTATGGACCTAAGAGAAGCAGAAGATATTAAGAGGTGGTAAGAATACACAGAAGAACTGTACAAAAAAGATCTTCATGACCAAGATAATGACGATGGTGTGATCACTCACCTAGAGCCAGACATCCTGGAATGTGAAGTCAAGTGGGCCTTAGAAAGCATCACTACAAACAAAGCTAGTGGAGGTGATGGAATTCCAGTTGAGCTATTTCAAATCCTGAAAGATGATGCTGTGAAAGTGCTGCACTCAATATGCCAGCAAATTTGGAAAACTCAGCAGTGGCCACAGGACTGGAAAAGGTCAGTTTTCATTCCAATCCCAAAGAAAGGCAATGCCAAAGAATGCTCAAACGACCGCACAATTGGACTCATCTCACACAGTAGTAAAGTAATGCTCAAAATTCTCCAAGCCAGACTTCAGCAATACGTGAACCGTGAACTTCCAAATGTTGAAGCTGGTTTTAGAGAAGGCAGAGGAACCAGAGATCAAGTTGCCAACATCCGCTGGATCATGGAAAAAGCAAGAGTTCCAGAAAAACATCTATTTCTGCTTTATTGACTATGCCAAAGCCTTTGACTGTGTGGATCACAATAAACTGTGGAAAATTCTGAAAGAGATGGGAATACCAGAGCACCTGACCTGCCAGTTGTGACTAGAGACCGTAAATTAGTCACAAATTCTGTCTTCATGGGTAAGTGGTTTTAACCAGCTATTCTCAGAAACACATTCCAAAAAAATAATGGCAAGGAGAAGTAGAGTGATGGGATCTAAAGCCGGGAATCAAGGGCACCCAAGGTACTGACCAGAGAATGACTGGATGATAGACTATGGGATCTTAGCTGGACTAGGAGGGATGTGGCTATAGGAAGGGCTGAGACACAGAGGCTAGAGGGCTTGATGAAGGAGAACAACAGTACAGAAGGAACGAATGCAGTGAGAAATATCTAAGGAGTAGATGCTGGGATCAGAAGAGTGAGCAATTTTACTGTGAAAGTTCAGTGGGGAATCAACCTAACAAGTCCCAAATCTGACTGTTAGTGTGGATGATAGTGGAGTGAAACTGGAGTTAATGAGCTGAAAGCCCGGGGCCCTGAGTGGAAGTCAACATGGGCAATTAAGCCACCAGGATGATGGAGAAAACTAGGTGAAGAGAAGCTCCTTATCCACATACCCTTGTCTTAATAAAAGAGGAGGCAGTCAGGCAGACAGTGGTAATCAGCAGTGATGAGCAGAGTGCAGGGTGGGGGCTGGAGACCGCAGTAGTCTGTTATATATCTACCTACTGAAACCTGTAGGAGTAATGGTCAGGAAGAGGCACTGCAGCCAGGAATACCACCTTCTGACCCTCAAGGATGAGGCATGTGTGAGAGGGAAGGAGTACCCTCAAGGAACATGTTGAGGAATGTTCTGGGATTCAGTTCAGGATGTCAGGAGGATTGTCTGCAGTGGAGTTCAGATTTCAGAGGGCACAGAGGAGAGCAGTGGAGAAAAGGGAGCATTAGGAAGGGAGGCGAGGGCAGAGGAGACAAGAAGAAGAATGCAATCAGAAACTGACCTGGGGTACTGAAGATGGCGTGGACGGGGGCATAATGACATCAAGTGGCCGTATGTGTCCCAAAAAGATTGACCCCAGCAGAGCACAGGTAAGTGAAATGAAGCCTCTCAGTCATGTCCGACTCTTTGCAACCCCACGGACTATAGCCTAACAGGGTCCTCCATCCATGGGGTTTTCCAGCAAGAGTACTGGAGTGGGTTATCATTTCCTTCTCCAGAGGATCTTCCCAACCCAGGGATCAAACCCAGGTCTCCTGCATTGTACTCAGGCACTTTACTATCTGAGCCACCAGGGAAGTCAGGTAGACACTGGCTAAAAAGATGAGGGAGGGATTAAGATGCTGATAAAGAATCTGCCTACAATGCAGGAGACCTGGGTTTGATCCCTGAGTTGGTAAGATCCCTGAAGAAGGAAATGGTTACCCACTCCAGTATTCTGAAGAATTCCATCAGAAGAGTCTGGTGGGCTACAGTCCATGGGGTTGCAAAGAGTCAGACATGACTGAGCTACTCACATTTAAGATGCTGCAGAACGTGTCATTCTTCAGTAAGCGAAGGACTCAAGACTCTCTAAAGACTGATGTCTCCCTTCCAAGGCTGTGTTTACCGAAATTCTTTCAAGATACAGACACTAATATGGGACACAGCATAAAATAAATGGACGAGATGAAACACCTCTGAGAGAGATTGCGAAGGGTGGTGGGCAAAGCTGGGAAAGTTACCAGATCACAATGCAAGTCTGACCCCAAGCGAAGGACAGAAGGAAAAAGTAGGGTGAGGGAGAAGCACCAGTCCATCATCCAGGAACGGGCCCATCCCAGTGGCCCTATTAGGGATGGGAGCAGCCCACTGACTGGGAGCAGCCCTTGGCAGGCAAGGCCTTCGCATGGATGCAAGGATGTATTTTTGGAGTGAGAAAGCTGGGTTCCTCAGCCAGTTATGCTCATTCCCACACAGCACAGCAGTATTTGCATGTCTGAGGTAACATTTCTCGAAAACATGTTCTGCAGAGCACTTAGTCCATACGCAACAGCAAGAGAATTAACAAGGGAACTCCATGATCTAACAACTGTGGGAAATACCACATACTTTCTCCAGGATCCAAATGCTTATCAGCACTTGAAGAGCTCTGAGAAGCACTGTAGTAAAGACTTGTTTTATATTTTTAGTCCACCTATCTTCTAAACATCCTTGAGCAAAGTCACTCTCGCCCATTTTTTACGTTTTTTAGCACAATGCAGAATAAACCAAACAGACGTTGAAAAAGTCTTTGTTAAGGATATAATTAACTACTTTTCTTCCAGTAAGTACATATAAAATCTGTATTTCAGAGTTGGTCATCAATACAATTGTTTTTTGAAAATCTTGTCTCCCCCTTGTTGCCCTCCCAGGTAGCCCAGGTAGTAAGAGGACTAAGCACTAAAGAAATGCTGTAAGCTTGGCCAGGATGTGGGAGAAAATGTGGGGGCAGGATGAGACATTCTCAGAATCCCTACAATTACAACATGAAGGTATGTTCCCCTTCAATCTACTGCTCAGCACCAAACAACAAACCCAGAGGAAAATTGACGGTTTTCTCAAAATAGGTTTTACACACTTTCCATCAAGAAGTAGTTCTATTTAAAAATTATAATCGCTGCTATTTGGGAATATCAATATCAAAGTTTTTTTTCCTATACTTACCAAATTTTCTGGAATATTTACTAATAAAAATTAGATAGATAATCTGACAGCATTGATGAAGCCATTTTAAGAAACAGATAAAGTATTGTAATTCTAAATTTTTGAATACCCTTTTCTCTGAAAATGCCACCACACTAGGACATATCAAGCATCCTAGCAATCTCCCATCCTTCACTCAACTAATTTAATGTTGTATCTATGAATTAGCATCCAGTTAAGAGGCAGGAATCATACCAGTAATTTGAACAAAGAAAATTCACTACCAAGAACTGTTAACCAGTCAAAGGGGACTGAAAATCCAAGGGAGGAGGAAGCAGGTACAGGGAGTGGCCTCCAGGCTGAGGTAGAGCACCTGAGAAGGAACACACCTGGAAGATGCCTGCCCTTGCAAATCTGAGATTCAGACCTTGTCAGAGAGGGTGACTGCAACCCTCTAGATGGTCAGGAAATTTGCCAAGGTGCTGCCCTTTGGGGCTGGCGAGTAGGAAACTGCCTGAAAGGGCACCAGTAAGACACACAAGAGGGCGGGCGTCACTCAGTCTCCACACAGCACTGTCAGCTCATCCCAAGGAGCAAAAACAAACAACAAAATCCTGGAGCCAGAGTGAGAAGCCCCGGCCCCTTCCTGTGATCCTCAGCACCTGCTATGCCAGCTGGCAAAGGACAAATGTTTACAGAGTTCGGCTTGAGGATCACAAAGCAAAAGAAGGAAGGTGGGTTAGGGGCTAAAAGGCAATGAATTACTAACAGGTGCACTGCACCCTCAGCTTTTTTTTTTAATGGAAACCCAATGTAACATGAAGAACAGTTCCACATCTCCTGTCAAATTATTGCTAAGTGTGTTTTCCAGTGTGTTTTCTAATCTCCCTGATACAAGAACTCAGTAACACGGAAAAAAATGAGTTGAGTATAAAGTATTGGACCTAATCATTTGCTGTTTCATCTCATCAGAGATTATCTTGTCAGCAAGGCTTTCTCCGACTATTCTACGTAAAATGTGAACTCCCAAACCACCCTGGCCCCTCCTAGTCTCCTTCCCTGCTTTACTTTTTGCCACAGAACTTCTCTCCTACCACCTTCAACTTACATACTTATTTTGTTTTTGTCTGCAATGTAAGCTCCATGAAGGTCAGGATGTTTGTCCACTGAACAGTGCTGGGCACATGCTAGGCATTTTATAAACAATCTTTGAATAAATGAATGATCTACATGTTGGGGGGGAATAAGAGTTATAACATGATAGCCTCCTATACTGAAACTGGGACTGAACTTGAATAAACACTTTTCTAAAACCATACAGACTGCCAACAAACACATGAAAAGATGTTCAACATCACTAATCATCGGATAAATGCAAATCAAAACCACCTCGTTTCTGTTAAAATGGCTATTATCAAAAAGGCCACCAATAACTAATGTTGGTGAGGATGTAGAGAAAAGGGAACCCTCGTACACTGTTGGCAGGAATGCAAATTGGTGCAGCCACTATGGAAAACAGTACAGAGGTTCTTCAAAATTCTAAAAATAAAACTTCCAGATGACCCAGCAATTACACTCCTGGGTATATATCTGAAAAAAAACATGAAACCACTAATTTCAAAGATATAAGAACCACAACTTTCACAGCATTATTTACATTAGCCAAGGTATGGAAGAAACCTAACTGCCCATAAACAGATGAATGGATAAGGAAGATGTGCTGCATACATGTACAATGGAATATTACTCAGCCATCAAAATGAATGAAATGTTGCCATTCACAACAACATGGATGGACATAGTATTATGCTTAGTTAAATAAATCATAGAGAAACAAACACTGTATGTTATCACTTATATGTGGAATCTAAATTTAAAAAGCAAACTCACAGATCTAAAACAGAAAGAGCCTCACAGATGTAGAGAACAAACTAGTGGTTACCTGTGGAGAGAGAGAAGGGCCAAGAGAGGGGTAAAGGATGAAAAGATACAAACTATTATGTATAAAATAAATAAGCAACATTGATATATTGTACAACACAAGGAAATACAGCCATTATTTTGCAGTAATTTTGCTGTTGTTTAGTCACTAAGTCATGTCCAACTCTTTGCGACCCCAAGGACTGCAGCACACCAGGATTCCCTGTCCTTCACTATCTCTGAGAGTTTGCTCAAACCCATGTTTATTGAGCTGGTAATGCTATCCAACCATCTCGTCCTCTGTCATCCCCTTCTACTCCTGCCCTCAATCTTTCCCAGCATCAAGGTCTTTTCCAATGAGTCGGCTCTTCACATCAGGCAGCTGAAATATTGGAGGTTCAGCTTCAGCATCAGTCCTACTAAAGAATAACTTTAAATGGAGTATAATGTATAATATACTGAATCACTATGTTATACACCTGAAACTAATATAATATTGTAAATCAACTATACTTCAGTTGTCTAAAAGACTGGGGTTTAATTATATTTATCACAGAATCATGTGAAATTTGAAGTTTCCTAGAGAAAAGCATTGTTCGGTAAGGATCACCCTAACTTCCTGATATTCAAATGGACTTCACTTTCAGAATTATTTTATTTGGCTTGATTCCCAGAATTCTGCTTATTTACATCCAGACCTTGGACTTTTTTTTTTTAATTGAGATTGCAGCTCACAAACCTCAGAATGTAGTGAAGTTTCACCAATAATGATGACCCTATTACAGTTCCAGATACTAAAATGGTAAATAAAACCTTCCTCCTGCTTCAACTTTAGACTTTTAAACCACTCCTTCCTACTAATTTTCAATTTTCAAGCATCCCGTGGTCTTCGAGATCTAATATACAGTATAGTGATTACAGACAACCAAACTGTATTATAAACATTAAATCTGCTAAGAAAACAGAACTTTATTGTTTTCACCACATAAAAAAATTGGTAATTTTGTTAGCTAACACTACCATAGCAATCCTATTGCAATATAAATGTATCAGTATGGCACACCTTAAACTTCTAGAATGCTTTTCGTCGATTATATTTCAATTAAAAAAAAAAAAAAGAACTCCAAGGTCTGGGTGTAAATAAGCAGAACTCTGGGAATCAAGCCAAAATAAAAGAATCCCGAAAGTGAAGTCCATTTGAATATCAGGAAGTTAGGGTGATCTGGAATTTACCGAACGATGCTTTTCTCTAGGAAACTTCAAATTTCACATGATTCTGTGATACAGATGAAGCACCTGCTTGCTATTTTCCTCCACTTAACCACACAATGTGCAGTGTGTATGCTCACGGGGATTTTTTAAGTTTCAAAGTTTGACTTGACCCTCATTCCCCTCTGGGAGACTGACCAGTGAGCATCAGGCAATAAAGCACCATGAGGCACCATCACTTCGTCAAAGTTGTGGGGGTACTGATGTGTCTCCAAATAGCCCAGCTCCAGGGGGCAGAACCCCCAGGGCACGGTGACCCTCACTGACACACAGAAGCCATACTGGGGGATGATGGGGGAAGAGTTGCTGGGAAACATTCACAGCCCAGGTTCCCAGCAGCACCGATCTCTCCCAACCCCTTCCAACCCCTTCCTACAGAGGAACACCACGAGTTTCCCTCTGGGTTAAATTTAATGCTTGTCACATATTTGTCCAGGCGTTTATTGTTTATTTTTCCTTTCCCTTAATAGATCCCTCAGTTATATTTCTACTTTGACAGGTCCACATTCTGCACCGCCTATCACCTCAAACACATTTTTGGCATTAACAGAAGTCTTTTAACCAGTGAGATGAACACAAAGCCAACATGTAAGACTGGTCCCCAAATTAGGTCCATCACAGGTACAAAAAGTTGATCCAAGAGTTCATACAGATTTTCCAGTTACTTAAAGTTATTTTTCTCAGTTGATCTTTCTTTCCAACTACCCCCATCTCCCTTCAAATTTGGACTCTCAGCTTCCTTTCTCTCTGGCCTTAAACGTCACCCACCCCAGCCTCAGTCTAAGGTTGAACTTGTTCCCCTCACATTCTCTGCACAGCATCTCGATAGAGCCTTTGTGTTCTCACCATGGAATCTTCCTGCACTAGGCCCTTCTTATAGGAGCAGGGTCAGCTCCTAACATCCTTCCTAACTCCATCGATTTCCCCCAGGCTCACTGGTACTGAGGTCTCATCTCTGCATCCACTCTCTTCCCGAATGACATCATTCTGTGGCTTCCACTGTCCCCACATCCTCCCTTGGGGACCCATTCTTCAGCCAAATATCTGACACACAAAAAATGTCTCTCAAAAAGAATAAAGAAAGTCACTCAGTCGTGTCCTACTCTTTGCAACCCCATGGACTATACAGTCCACAGAATTCTGCAGGCCAGGTTACTGGAGTGGGTAGCCATTCCCTTCTCCAGGGTATCTTCCCAACCCAGGGATCAAAGCCAGGTCTCCCACATTGCAGACGGATTCTTTACCAGCTGAGCTATGAGGAAAGCCCTGTTACTGTTCCTCTCAGTTACTGCTACTTTCAAAAGTAACAGTACAAGTCCAAGCAGAGTTGCTCACTACAAGTTCTTGAAGACTGACCCATATGCTAATACTGATGAAATGCTACAGGGGAGCGTCAGCCCGGTCTGGACACAGTCACCGCCAGTCACTGCGTATGACACTTGTCTGCTGCTACCCACTACCTGCTCAGAGTTGCACATCAGAGCACTTTCCATCCCTCCCTCAGTATCACTGAGAAGCAGCAATAACTTAGTTCCTTATCTGGGGCAGCCGGCAGGATGGCCACAGGGAAATCAAAGGCGGGGTGCGGGGTGGGGGTGGGGAGAGCAGCAGCAGGAGCAAACAACTTCCCGGTTTCTCTCTGCAGCTTGAGAAACTCTCTAGGGGTTAGTGGGAGCTTTCAAGTTGCTTTATTTCGCTTAGTCCCCGAGACCTGTGACTGGTGGGACACAGCCACCAGGGGGATAAACAGTGGTTTCTCTTGCCCCAAAGGGTCAGGGGCCAGCTATTCAGAAGGAAGTTAGTCTTTCATCTGGCCAGACGGCTCCCACAGCAACTCGGATGGTAGGTCAGGAGGCTGTTCCCTCCCCTCCCAGGAACTCGGTCACTGGTAAGTCATCGACATATTTAACCAGTTGTGTCCATTTGATACTTAGAGTGGTTTCACTTTTGCAAGCATTTATTTATATCCTTCGAGACAAGAACTCAGACTTCTCTGCCTATCACAGGAAGCTGTTTACAGAGGGTGAGCAAACTTTTTAAACACATAGGAACTGTGACTGACACCAATTTTGTGAAACTAAACCCTGGTACTTAGTTCTCTCTAATTGTGTTTTTTCTTATATAGCTTCAAGTAGGCAAGTCTTGTTTCTACCAAGAGAATGAAGTTGTATGAAGAAGGGTAACATTTACTTTTGTCTCCCTGTGGTAGCTGGCATACTACTAAACACCTCAGTGCTTAATGAAGGGATGAATTAGAGCAGCTGCGCTCGGGCTGCAGGGGCATGTTAAAGAAATGTTTATTTTAAATCTTCTGAGTTGTAGACCTGCTCTGGCTAAAATAAACACCAGAAAAGAATGAGTGTGGCTGCAGGGGCTCTAGTCCTGTGTGCTGTTTCATCCAGGACCACACAGCTGTATGAAGGAAAAATAACCTTTCATTTCTCCCCAGGGCAGCCTGAAGATGGCTAATTACACGTCAGCACCAGAGGATGACTATGACGTCCTCATCGAGGATGATCTGAGTAACAGCAAAATAGAACCATGCGTCCCATACGACCCCAAGATTCTCTCAGCCCAGCTGGTGCCTTCCCTCTACACCACGGTGTTCATAGTTGGCCTCCTGGACAATATCTTGGTTGTGTTTATCCTGGTAAAATACAAAGGACTCAAGCAAGCAGAAAATATCTGCTTCCTCAATTTGGCACTTTCTAACTTGGGTTTCTTGCTCACTCTGCCATTCTGGGCTTACGCAGCCTCTCATGGGGAGGGCTTTGATGACCCCCTGTGTAAGATTCTCCTGATGCTCTACTCCATAGGCCTGTACAGTGAGGCATTTTTCAACATCCTTCTGACTGTGCAAAGGTACAAGGAGTTTTTCCACGTGAGAAGGCGCTTCTCGGCCTGTAGGACTGTGGCTGGCAGCATCCTCATGAGCGCTCTAGTGTGGGTCACAGCCACTCTGGTCACTTTGCCTGAACTTGTTTTTTACAAACCTCAGATGGAAAGCCAGAAATCCAAGTGCTTCTTTACCGGACTTCACTTCTTACCAGATGATGAGACATTCTGGAAGCATTTTCTGACCTTAAAGATGAACATTTTGGGATTTCTTTTGCCACTGTTTGCTTTTGTATATTGCTACGTGCGAATGAGGAAAACACTCCAGTTCCGGAAGAGGAACTATGGCCTCTTCAAGCTTGTTTTCACCATAATGGCAGTTTTCCTTCTGATGTGGGGACCCTACAATATTACACTTTTCCTGTCTGCTTTCAACGAACACGTCTCCCTGCATGGCTGTGCCAGTAGTTACAACCTGAACAAAAGCGTTCAGATCACGAGAATCATCGCCACCACCCACTGCTTCATCAACCCTCTCCTCTACATGTTTCTTGACAAGGCATTTAGGAAACACCTCAGCCGCCTTTGCTGCCTGTGTAGTGACGCTGCACCGCAACCCACTGAGGAGCCTGCCCAAGGCACCTCAGGGGAAGAATATTACCTTTCTCCCTAAATGGAAACTAGCTCCTGTCAAAGGCAGGATAAATAAACATCGATTTTTCACTCATCGCCTTGTCCTGTCCAATAGTTTTTTACACATCTGTATATAAAATAGGGTACAGGGAGAAAAGGGGGCAGTGAACAAACACCCACCAAGCGCCGAATCTGTCTCAGGCAATGTGCTAGGCTCTTGACAAACACGAGCTCCTCCACATCTCACTGTTTGCTCATGATATGGGTGGAATTAGTCTCCTTTCTCTGGGGAGGAAACAGGCTCAGAAATTTGTCTATGATCACACAGCTAGAGAGTGGCAAAGCTGGGACACAAACCCAGTGCCATTCACTCCAGAATCTATGCTGTGGCCAGCACACCAAACTTTCAAAATTCAGGTGAGAAAATACATAAAGAAAATATGCACTTTTACAACCAACTGGACCACATTCTGTAAGAGAAGCAACCTACTCACACAGAAGTAATTTATCAGGCACCTTTCCTTTCATGTAATTGAAAGAGCTGGCTAGCTGGAGGGTCTGGATGGCAAAACCAATACAGTATTGTAAAGTAAAAAAATAAAATGTAAATTAAAAAAATAAAAAAAAAGAGGAAAACAGACTTTCTCTGTGGAAAGTACTCTGGGTCTTCTTGGCTACTTGCCACACCCTCAATGAGCCCAGATAACCCCAACCGCTAAGCCTCCCAAGGTTTCTAATACTTCCTCCTATTTAACAATAGTGAATGTAAGATTGTGTCTAGAAATCTTTAACACAAGGCATGCTTTGTTCTTTTCAGTGTAACATACACCTTAGGCCTCACCACATGTAACTACAAAATGCCACAACAGGCTTGCCGGGTGCTATCTAGCCCCCGTTTTCTGTTACATATCCCAAGTAGAGGTGACAGCTTAAATGTGGGATGACTATGGACAACAACCTCTCACCTCCATTACAGAGGAGGGAGGAGGAAGAGGTAGCACCTGGGAGAGATCTCATAGTAAGCACTGCTGCTGCTGCTAAGTCGCTGCAGTCGTGTCCAACTCTGTGCAACCCCACAGACGGCAGCCCACCAGGCTCCCCTGTCCCTGGGATTCTCCAGGCAAGAACGCTGGAGTGGGCTGCCATTTCCTTCTCCAATGCATAAAAGTGAAAGTGAAGTTGCTCAGTCACAGGCTATACCAATCCCTGGCTCTTTCGTGTCCTCACAGGGTAGTATGGATGGATCGTGTCCTCCGAAACATTCATATGTTGCAATCCAAGCCCCAGTGTGACGGTATTTGGAGATGGGGACTTTGTGGGGTAACTTGGTTTAGATGTGGAGCCCTCAGGAAGGGATTAATGCCTTTTAAGAAAAGACACTAGAGAATGTGTTCTCTCTGCACCATGGGAGGACACAGCAAGAAAGTGACCACTGGCAAGCCAGAGAGAGAGCCTGCACCAGAATTCCACTGGTCCCTCAATGCTGGACCTCCCAGCCTTAAGTACTGTGAGAAATAAGATTCTGTTGTTTAAGCCACCAAGTCCGTGGTATGTGTTGTGACAGCCTGAGCTAAGTCAGGACTCATCCTGAATGACATTAAATAGCAAATAAAAACACCATGACAAGTTAAGAGCAAGACCTCAGAAGAGTACCCCAGCAGATATGAAGAGAGGAGAAGGAGAAGGCACGTGGGAATCTTCTTCACATGCTGATATGAGTAGGTCTGGACTCTCCATTCACCTCTACCACATATGGGACAGAAATTGCAGACAAAATGACATTGGTTTTGGATGTTCACAGACACAGTGCTGAAATCACAGAATACATCTTTTCAGAATTTTCAGAATGAAAACATGGGCGTATATAAATTCTGACAGTGACTCAGAGTGAAATCGTTATTGAAAAGCAAAAGTTTGTGAAGGATGATCCAGTTACAACAGCTCACACACATAAGTAGTATATTTGGAACATTGATAATCCAGCAAGATCTTCTTTCCCTAGCAGGAGACAGTTGTCCTAAAGATAAGAATGATTCCGGCTTGCACCATTTACAACAGCCAAGACATGAGAGCAGCCCAAGGGCCATCAAGTGCAGATCAGACAATGTACACACACCCAAAGCGAAATATCGTTCAGCCATAACAAGGAAGGAATTTTGACATTTGCAGAAACGTGGATGGACCTACAGAATACTGTGCTGCATGAAATAAGTCAGACAGAGAAAGACAAATACTGCATGGCATCACTTCTATGTGGAATCTAGAAAATAACACAAATGAGTGTCTATGAAAAACAGAAACAGAGGCATGGACATAGAAAATACACTTGTAGTTACCGAAGGGGAGAGGAAGTGCAGGGGACAAGTTAGGGATATGGGATCAACAAACACAAACCACTACGTATAAAATAGACAAGTATCAAAGGTGTGTTACATAGTATAGGGAACTATAGCCATTACCTTATAATAACTTATAAAGGAGTATCATTTGCAAAAATACAGAAGCACGATGCTATATACTTGAAACTACTAAAATACTGTGAATCAACTATCTTTCAACTAAAAAAAAAAAGCACATGCTTTTGCACTTTTCTACAGATTATTGCATTAGAAAACTAACAATCATTAAAAAGCCAAAGAGAAGATAGTCAGCATAGTTAAGAAAAATTGACATTTCTGTTTTGCCTGTAAATTAAATTATTTTCTAATGCAAAAAGAATTTCCTATCAAGTCAAGATAATTCTGATTTGGGACATTTGAGAGAAAGGCTGAAATCTCATAAGAAGTCTCTTGTTCATCTCAATTCTATGTATTTGTGGGTATAAATGGAACAAATTATAAAATGGTAAACAACTGATACAGTGAATGAGAAAACAATAAAATTTGACGTTGAAAGAAAACACAGGATGCCAGTTAATTCTGAATTTTGGTTAAGCAACAAATACCCCTTTTTTTTTTTTTTTTCCAAATGTTCTGGGGCCACATCAGCCCCAGTCATCCTCCTTCCTAAGAGCTGCTCATCCTTTGCTGGTCTCAGGCTCCCCCACCTAGCTGGAATTTCAATAAGACTTTGTTGTTGTTGTTGTTTACCAACTGCCTTCACAGACATATCTGCACCACAGAAAAATCAAAGAAAACTGAGAATCATCAGCTTCGGTTTACAAGTGTGGAAACGGAGAATTAAATCACACAGCTCTCAGGGGTCAGAATCTGGGCTTCACATTTTCTGATATCAAATCTTATGCTCCTTCCTCTCCTCCACCCAGTACTTCCTGGTTTGTCTCTAGAGCTTGGTTTATAGAGTGAGTTCCTGTATATAACTGCACCAGATTTTTCACAATATACCAAGTGATTGGGGGAAGGCAGGTCTGAGGATTGCTGGTCCCGCCAGCCACCCATTTACGGACACTGAGAAAAGCAGAGTTCTCCAAACAACCATCTCTGGCACATCCAACAGAAGAAAATCTTTGATCTAAATTTCAGACTCTAAATCCTTTGATCTTTCGCTGGGGTGTGGCCTTTAGCTATGACCAGGGCCATTAGTCACATCCCTAGAGTCCCCTGCCATGCCTGCTTGGAGAGAGGGTAGGAAGGGGTGTCTCTCTTCCAGTGGGACCCAACACAGGCCATCTAGCCTCCCTGACCTTCAGATAACTGGGAATAAGACTTCTCCCCAGGCAGGGTTGATGGACGGGTTGAGGGCTTAGTGAGCAACACAGTGACTGGCCCATTAGATGCTGCCACACAGCGCTTTTCCTCACACCCTCCACAGATGCTGCCTGAAACTTGATGGTGTTTGAATTTCAGTTCTCATGGGCCTCCTCCTCCCCATATCAGCCTCCTGCAACTGCCAGGTAAATGACTATGTTTAACAAAAGGATCTGGGGACATGTGGCTCATCCCCGCTTCTTTGTTTGAAGGAGTGGTAGGGAGGATCAGACCATCTGGCTTGTATCGCCTATGATAATACATGTTTTCCTCTGCCCTCAACCACATGGTCAGCTCAGTAGTTTTGCTGTGAGTCTGTGGACAGCCCTCCCCACCAAGCCCTCGCCCACACGCTACTTCAGGCGTCTGTCTTTGCAGCTCACCTGCCACACACTTCCTGGGGGTGCACCCAGCTTGCTCACCATGGCTCAGGACCTTCCCCAGCTGCCCTATGCAAACAGGCTGGCCCTCCTCTGCAAAGCACACAACACAAGTCCCCAAGTACACGCCAGCTCTGTCTGACGATGATCTGCACACACACACACTGTTTCCACTCTGTCTCTGAAAGACTCCAAGGCAGAGGGTCAGGTTCATCTCCAAATGGACTAGAGGAGATGGGATGCAGTGACAGATGAGGAGGTGGCCAAGAAAACGACTCCAGCCAATACAGGTGCTGTTATTCCCACAGAGAGAAGTGAGACTCATGCCCATGAGGGAAGGTAAGAAGGAGGGGTTGACTACCAATGGGTAATGGGAACACTTCCTTAAAAAGAGGCTAAAGACATTACAGGGAAAATCTGAAAAATATGACTATGAACAACATATGAGATGCTATAGATTTATCATTTCAAGAATAACAATAAAACTGGAATTATGTGGGACACTGTCCTTACTCTTAGAGAATGCATGCTCAGGAATTTAGGAATGATATGGCTGATTCATGTTGATGTACTGCAGAAATCAACACAATATTGTAAAGCAATTATCCTCCAGTTAAAAATAATTTGTTTTTAAAAATGCAAAAAGAAACAACTTAGAAATGAAATGTCACAGTGGTCACAACTCACATTCAAATAATTTAATGTCTCACACACACACACACACACACACACACACACACACACACATCAGGTCATATAAAGGAAACGAGGAGGAAAACACATCAAAATGTTAACACCTGTCAGCTCCACATGGTGGGTACCTAGATGTCCACTGAGCCCTCTTTGACTCTCACTGCACAAACGGAAATGTTCCTAAGATCAACCTGAAGAGGAAAACTGATTTTTTTTTTTAATTTTCTGGCCATGATGGGTCTTCATTGCTGTCTGTGCGCTTTCTCTGGTTGCAGGGAGCACGGGCTACTCTCTAGCTGTGGTGCATGGGCTTCTCACCGCAGTGGCTTCTCACCTGTGCTCAGCAGTGGCAGCTCCCTGGCTCTGGGCCACAAGCTTAGTAGTTGAGGAACACAGACTCAGTTGCTCTGCAGCTTGTGGAACGTTCCTGGACCAGAGATGGATCTCATGTCTCCTGCACCGGCAGGTAGATTCTTTACCACTGAGCCACGAGGTAAGCCCAGAAAACTAACTCTAATATTGTCTGGATAATATAGTGGCCAGAGGACAAAAGAACAAGCTGAGCTCGAAGGGCCTCAGAAGGCAGAAACAGAAAGCATCAGACCCTTATCGCCCTTCCACCCATGTCGCAACTGTTGCAATTTTTGGGCCATCCTGGGGAGCATAGCTCGTCCCTTTCCTAACCCCATATTAGGAAGGGTATTTGTCCTGTTCTTCTCCCCCGAAAAGGAAAGCATACATATGGTACCTAATTAGTAAATGACAGCAAGATTTCTATCCCATTCCCTTCCTTGTTCCCCGGCTAGAAAAGACAGGCAGATGACGCGTGTTCGTTGTCATTTCTTCCCTGATCCTGCCTGCTTTGTCTATCAGACACACTCTATTTAATAAGAGTGCACTCTAATAAACTGTATTCACCTCTCATTCTGCCTTTCCAGAAATTCTTTTCTAGCCTGCACACAGACCACCACAGGTAAAAACAAAGAAAAAAGTATGATATCCTCCCCCAGGACAAACTTTAAAAATCTCCTTTCTGGTCCCTCATGACTGGGGTGAGACTCAATCTGTTCGACAGTCATAGAGAACAAGGCCCAGCCCCTCATTTCACCCAGAAATAAAGCCGAGGCAAGAGCAGCTAAGGGACTTACCTGAGGTCGCACAGCCACACAGCAGCAGAGCTGGGCCCGGGCTCTAGATGTCCCGCTCACAGGCCACTTCTTTCCCACTCAGGACTGACTTGTAATTATTTCTGGAAACAATGCGGCGCTAAACTAGTCCAAATACGCTAAGGGTAACAGCTAGCTCCCTGAGAGAGAATTACACAGCCTCAGTCTGTCTCCCGACTTAAGAATACACGACGCTCCTCCTGACAGGAAGCTCCTCGCACCACATGGTAGCGGCTTTTCCCTCAAATTAAACCCGCAAAACAAGGAAAGCAGCCCGAGGGAAAACTTTGGAGCCCTCCAGGGAACGTTCGAGCCCTTGACAGAATCTTCGAGGCCGCCAGAGAACTTTTGAGGCCTCGCGAGAACCTTCTAACCCTCGCGGTAACCTTCAGGCCCTCTGCCGCGCAGCCCTCCACGGAAGGACTGCGCAGGCGCAGGCGCAAGCACTGCCAGCCACGTGGACTCCTGCGCGGTACAGATGATCCGAATAGCACTGACCAAGCGCTGCAGCACCGCGCTGGAGGTATCGGCGTGGTGGCTAAATCGCTGCCCCAGAGCAGCTCTAGGCCCTTTCGACACGTGGTGCAGTGGAAACAAGAGTCGTCGTTGTTGTGCTTGTCGAGCTCCTCCAGGAACTTGTCCTGCTGGGCAGGGGCAGAGCCTAACTTGCGAGAGTAGATGGAAAGGGCCAGGGATGTTCCTACCAGAGGACAAAGGGCGGCATCCAAAGGAACTGGCAAACCACAAGCCTTGGAACAAACCCAGCCTACCACCTGTCGTTTTGTTTGGCAGGGCACCTGGACAAAGAATGGCTTTTACCTTATTTTTTAATAGTTGGGGAAAAGTCAAAAGACTATTTCATGGCATGTGAAAGTCATATGAAATAAAGACTTAAGTGTCCATTAACAAAGTTTAATTGGCATTGTAAATATGTATTGCTAGTGGGCTTTTTTTGCACTGTAATGGCTGAGTCCAGTGGTTGTGAGATGGTTTCTGGAACTCATGGCTTCCTGCTGCCCCTTGGTGCGTTGCAAAACACAGTCAGGTGGTTATGATTCAACAGCACTACAAGTAGCAGACGGATGATGTGATACGGCAATGACATGTACATGCACACGTACAATACAATATGACATGTACATGCAATCTTCAGCCTAGACTGGTGGGGTGATAAGCGTGTCTTTTGTTATTCATGATAAACTTTATGCCTGAGTTTCAGTCAGACCTGAGCATATGCTGGTGAAGTAACTTTTGCTGCTTTCCTATGTAAGTTCAGGGTGGGAGCTGGTTCCCAGCACCAACTTGTAATTAGAGGATTGGATCTTTCAGCTCTACTTCCCAACCTCCAGGGATGGCAGAGTGGCTGGATAATCACCAGAGGTAAATGGCTTAATCAATTGTGTGTATGTTACAAAACTTCCATACAAACCCTACACTGCGGTGTGCAGGGAGCTTCTTGGTTAGTGACCGCATTCATGTGCTGGAAGAGAGGCATACTCCAACTCCACAGGGACAGAAGCGCCTATGCTCTAGGGCCTCCCAGTCCTTAGCCTATGTACCTCTTTATCTGGCTATTCTGTACCTTTTATATGCTCCTTTAACATAAATAGGAAACAATAAGTGAAGTGTTCCCCTGAATTCTGTGAGTCATTATAGCAAATTATCAAAGGTAAGGAGGAAGTTGTGGGAGCCCTCGGTTTATAGCCAAGTTGGTCAAAAGTATATGTAACCTGGGAACCCACTACTTGTGATTGGCATCTAAGGGAAGAGGGCAGTCTGGTGGGCCTGGGCCTTTAACCTGTGGTGAACTCTAAGTGGTTAGTGTCAGAATTGAAATGACTTTCAGGAAACCCAGTTGTGTCCACAGAGAATGAGAGAATTGTTTGGTGTAAGAAACCCACATATTTAGTATCCAAAATGGTTTGAGTAGACACATGCATACAGAACAGACTTGTGGTTGCCAGTGGCAAGGGTGTTGTGGCAGGGATGAATTGGGAGTTTGGGATTAGCAGATATAAACTATTATCTATAGAATGGATAAACAAGGCCCTACTGTATAGCACAGGGAACTATATTCAAACTCCTGTGATAAACCACAATGGAAAAATATTTGTAAAATAATGTACATATATATATACAACTGAATCACCTTGCTGTACAATAGAAATTTGACACATCATAAATCAACTATATTTCAATATTTAAAAAGTTGTCAGTAGAGAAAACAGTTTCTCTTTACACACAATGTAAATTTTCAGAAAATGTTTTCAGTAGACAGTTTCTTTTTATTACCAGTTCACATCCAACATGTCAAAAATAAGCGAAGAGAAAAGTGAACTTCAAGTGTCACTATGGATTGTGGATTATTTTGTTATCAAATTAGATGACAAAGCAGTGTATTTATTACACAGTGAAACTGTCATTGTGCTAAAAGAATACATGTGTTGATATTTCCAGCCTAAGCATTCATTGCACTATTCCAAACTCAGAGAGAAAAAAAAAAGATCAGGAAATTTAGAAATTTTAAAGTGAAATATCTCAACACAACGGAATTTCTTCAAGGGAATTCCCTGGCAATTCAGTGGTTAGGACTTGGCTCTTTCACTGCTATGGGCCCAGAATCAATTCCTGGTCAAGGAATTAAACTTCAACAAGCTGTACAGTCCAGCCAAAACCAAAAAAAAAAAAAAAGAAAAGAAAATTTTTTTTTCTTCAGAACAAAAAATAAATAAGGCTACAAGCAAAATAAGTTTCTAAATAGCTCATTTGTTAACCAAGAAAAAAAGCCTTTTAACTATGTTGAATTAAAGAACTCATTTGATTGCAACTGCAAACAAATGTGTCCAGAGAAAATTAACTTATTTAAGACTGTTAGGGCTTCCTGGGTAGCTCAGTGGTAAAGAATCCGCCTGCCAGTGTAGAGGACACAAATTCAATCCGTCATCTGGGAAGCTCCCACGTGCCACAGAGTAACTAAGCCTCTGCACCCCAAGTACTGAGTCTGTGCTCTAGAGCCAGGGAACTGCAACTTCTAAAGTTCTCATGCCCTAGAGCCCATGATATACAATGGATGAGGCCACCACAGTGAGAAGCCCAAACACCGCAACTAGGGAAAAGCCCATGCAGCGACTAAGACTGAGCACAGCCCAAAATAAATAAATATTTAAAATTTCTGAAAAGACTGTTAACCTTTCATTGACAATTCTTGCTTACAGAGCTGAAGACACTGGGACCAATATCCGTGGTCAGAACACAAGGCAGATGGTTCTGAATGGCTTTCCTTGGCTTTTGATGAGTAAACAGATGTTACAGATGCTGCAAACTGTTGTCTTTCTGAGGAATTAGTGGTGAGTTTGAAGTGAGTAAATAATTAGCCTCCGTGAATAGTCTGCATGGGTTAACTATACATGAGAATATTTTCCAAAAAACTGAGGAAACACTAATTCAGTACAGTCTGAAGTGGAATGTGCTAAAATGTATTACAATTGATGGTCATTAATATCTGTGTCAGGCAGAAAAAAGCTTAGAGTGGGAACCATGCAGAATGCAAGGCCATGTGCTTTCCTAGAAGATTTTAAGGAACTTGGGCGTTTCAGAAAGTAAAACCAGGGACACCAAACAGAGTTCACACTCAATTCAGGGTCAGAGTGAAAGGATGTGAGACCAAAGACCCCTCCCCCCCACACACACAGTGATGCTGTGACCTCCTGACTTGTTTTGGGGTGATGAAATCATGGAAATTATATGGCCTCTCCCAGGAGGAAGCTTTAAGAGTTACTGTGTTGTGCCTCCAACCCTTTTATTTTCCCCTGTTTATAGGCCAACACACCCCAGGTGGGAGCTGCTGGTTCAGCCTGGGTCTCAGAATAAAGAGACCCAGGTGCGGTCAGAGTGCGGTCTCTGATGACTCATGACAGGCATGAATGTGACCCATGACCCATGAATGTGGCTTTGTTATGTAAGGCACTGGGATGTTGACATAACTTAGCATGAGCTAATGGATACAGGGGCTTCCCTGATAGCTCAGTTGGTAAAGAATCTGCCTGCAATGCAGGAGATCTCAGTTCAGTTCCTGGGTTGGGAAGATCCCCTGGAGAAGGGAAAAGCTGCCCACTCCAGTATTCTGGCCTGGAGAATTCCAAGGACTATAGTCCATGGAGTCGCAAAGAGTCAGACATGACTGACCAACTTTCACTTTCAATGGATACAGTGATGTTAGACTTTAAACTTTATTTCAGCCAGAAAAGGGGATTTCATGGGCCTTTCATTCCACTTAAGTTATCTACTGATACCCATGAGCCCTGGAGTCCATGCTCCGCAACAAGAGAAGCCACTGCAGTGAGAAGCCTGTCACAACAACTAGAGAAAAGTCCTTCCAGAAATGAAGACCCAGTACAACGAACAGAAGAAGAAGAATAAATTTTAAAAATAAACTTTAAAAAATGTTAAAGGCAGAGAAAGGAAGGAGGAGGAGCAGCAAGGAAGATCAGGAAACAGGGCTTCAAGAAACACGTGGTCCACAGGATCAGAGATGTACGGGGCTTGGGGGAAGAGATGGGAACCCTACTAAGCGTCTGTCTTATTCCAGAATTCTTATTCACTTCAAGGGAGTGAATAGGTTAGAATCAAATTACAGTGAGGTGAAGAGAGAATGACCCAACCACCCACCCGACTTGCTGAAGGAAGTGAAGGCAGCCCTCTCTGACAGCACTTGAAAAAGCTTGGCTGAGAAAAGTAGGAATAAACCGATGACTAGAGGTTAACTGGAGAACGAGGACCAACAAAGCCAAGGGATAAATGCACAGTTATGCACAGTTAGTTTTCCCTTGTACCTCAGTAACCCAGGGATTGGTTCCAGGACAAATCCAAGGATGCTCAGTCCCTATGTAAAATGATGTAGTATTTGCATACAACCTATGCATATCCTCCTGAACATTTTATCTTTTTTTTCCCTCCTATACATTTTAAATCAACTCTAGGCTACTTACAACACCTAATACAATGTAAACTATATGTAAATAGTTGGCAGCACATGGCAAATTCAAGTTTTACATTCTGGAACTTTCTGAAATTTTTCAAATATTTTCAGTCCTCTGTTGGTTGAATTCAAGGATGTGTAACCCAGGGACATGGAGGGCCCAATGTATTCCACATTTTCCCCTGGTTGTCTATATTTGTACATGTATTACACCTGATGCTATTTACTTAAAATACCAAATACTCATAAACCTTCTTGGCACCCACTTTCTTCCACTGATCACTTGATTCCTACTCTCTATTTCTTCCCCACCTTAGAAACAAACATATATGCACATACACACTCAAACCTACACTCACACAGACAACTATGTAACTGACCAACCATGTTCTCTAGAGGAAAAGAGTTTCTTGGCCCGACCTTAGATTCCAGACCATCAGACACCAAACACAAAACTGCAGGAAAGTGGGAGGCAGGTGTGACCTGGAAAACAGGGAAGGAAAGGTTCCACTGGGCAGGTATTTTGTCAGACACGATTTCAGTAGAACATTCGAGAGAAGATAATTGGCATTTTATAGGGAATGAAAAATCAACAGCATTTCTAATTTTATTTCTTGCTAAGATGACAGCAGGGAATTGTGAATACTGATGAGCTTGGCAAAAATCCGACTTCAGGAAGGGAGAGGAAGGTCCCTCGCGCCTGGAGACTGGGGCTGAGAGCAGGGAGGAGCTGAGGCCCGGGGAGGCAGGCTAGCTTCTTTGCAGGCTTTACCTCGTCAGGAACGCGCAGGCTTCCAGAAGCGCTGTGCGACACAACAAAGCCAGAGATTCAGAAAAGGATTCCTTTTTTTTTTCCCTTGGAATCAATGCATCAATCAAACAAGACACTAAAACAGACTATCCTCTGCCCTCCTTCCCCACTGTAGGTCAAAACTTGCCATCCCCATATTTCCCAATGACCCCTCCTGCTAAGAGCAGCAGGGCCCAAGGGAGCACACAGAAGCTCTGGTCCTCGTTGAGTTTTGAGATTTCCTGCTCTGGCCTGAGTGACACGACCCCCACCCACTTGTCTCCAGGTGAATCAGCTGTTACACTCTCAAGTTCACATGGTCCTCGAATTTCTTTTGCGAGCAACCAATCATCTTCATGCAAATCTGCCTGCAATAGTGTCGACCTCGGCACTCACTCATTCATCCATGAATGCCTCCTGAGCACCTGCTTTGTACGAGTCTCTGCTAAGTGCTGGGGATTCAGCACAGACAGAGGAGCCTGCCCTGCAGAGGCGCATGATCTGTGCAGTCCTGAGCGGCTGCTCTGAGAGTAGCCCTGCAGCAGGGTTCTGAGTGTGGCCCTAGATCCACCTGCATCACGATTCCCGAGATACCTGTGGATACAGCAGGGTTTCTCAGCCTTGGCACTACTGACATTTGGGGCTGGGGAACTCTGCATTGTGAAGGCTGTTCTGTGCTTTGTGTAGAAACATCCTTGCTTCTACCCACAGATGCCAGCAGCACCCCACCCCAAGTCATCAGAATTAAAAATACTTCCTGGCATTGCCAAATGCCTCAGGGACAAAATCATCCTCAGTTGAGAACCACTGATGTAGAGATTCCCAGCTTTCCCCCTCCCCCTGGACCACCACACAAGCCCCACCAATGCCTCCAACACCCCTGGGGAGGGACCAGAGACAGGAACCCGGATGACTCCAGTGCAGAGAGGAGGTAGAACTCACTGAGATTTGGGAATTATTGCCTGGAGCCTGACAACACTCTGCTATGTCTTCTAAACGTTTTTAAATTGTTGTCAATACATTTTCCTGGCTAAAATGGTTTATGAGAATTTGTATTCTCTTTATGGTTACTGTTTATGGTAACTGCCTAGAAATCAGAATTTGCCATTTCTCAATATATATGTATAGACACGTGTACATATGTTTATATGCATTGGAAGGCAGGTTCTTTACCACTAGCACCACCTGGGAAGCCCATGTGTATACATACATACATCTATTTACGAACATAGATATATTTACATGCATAAATATATTTACAATTGCTATCAGCATTATAAAAATTTAGCATATTATCTACTGCTTTATTTTATTCTCTAATTCTTTCACTTCATCAATGAGAGCATAATTTCCTGAGGTATTTGTTGTTCAGTCGCTCAGTCGTGTCCAACTCTTTGCAACCCCATGGACTACAGCACGCCAGGCCTCCCTGTCCTTCGCCATCTCCATCTCTGAGGTACAGAGACATTGTATTGCCTTAACGTTTTTAAACCCACATCACCCCTAAAATGTTTGACCCTCCAACTTTGACCTTCATGCAAGACGGTTTCTCAGTGATGTTATTTATATTCCACTTACGGGAGGTTGAGCATTTTTTCAGGTTGGCAATGGCCGTGACATACTCTGTCCCCAAGTATTTTTCATACGTTGGTCTGCCTCCAAGTTTGGCCAGACACTCAGTGTTGTCATTGAACAGAAGGTCTTTGGTTTCAGATTTGAACAAACAAAACTTGTCCGGGCAGTTTTTTCCATTTTTCCCGAACAGAGCCTATGTCAGAAGGGCAGACAGTAAGAGACCAGCTGAGGAAAAGAAGAGAGATTATGGACTTGGGAGGCAATTTCTGCTGTGCAGGATCAGCTGCCCAAAGACCGTGGGGCAAAAGGAGCCAAGTTCTAGAATCGATCCACTGCCCTGGCTGAGCCTTCCCCTGCTCCAGGCCCCAGGCCAGCGCCCAGGCACCTCACCACTTCTGATCTCACCTCCCACCATCTTGCCTTGCTCCTTAAATCTGTGGCTTCTGCCCTCAGAACTTCTTATGGGTGACTGGGTACCAGAGGAGGAGTTTGAGATCCATCCTCAAGGTTAATCACCTCTAGCATTCTAATAGGCCAGCTCTCCCAGAGGGGCAGTCTGCACGGGAAATCCTCTCTGCCACAGACCAGGTCATTGCCTTGGGCGGGTCACCTGGCCTCCCCCAACCATGGTTCCTCCTTTGTGCCCAGGGCTCCTCCAGAGGTGAGCTGCAAGGACCAAGCACCTTCACAGTGGCAGACCTCTTATCAGCACCTGTGACTATGCATAGTGGGAGCTCCAGGCATGCTAGTAATTGGGCTTATTTTTACATCCTAGGGTCACTGTCTTTAAAGCTCATCTAGAAAAAAACATGCCGTTTTAACACAGAACTAGACAAGCTAATAGAAAAATCCCAGACTTTAAGGAAATTATAGGATGTCTTTCAAATAGAAAGAAATCTTCACACAGATAGCCTTAAATCTATAGAGGTTCTGGGTCAGCTGTTTTTAGAGATTACAAATGCAGGGGCCTTGTCAGAGAACATTGCCCAGCCAGCCCAGGCTCTGGAGACATCAGCAGAAGAAACTCAACTCTCTACCTGGCTGTGAAAGGAAGGCTCAGTCGCCTCCCTCATTTGCCAGAAGAACAACAGGAGGCTCAAGGAGAGACAGCCTCTCCTGGCTGGGCAGTGAGCACATGTCCAGGGGCCTGAGACTCGGGGCAGGCCAACAGTGTGGACAAACACTGTCATCTCCAGCCTCAAGCTGGGGCACGAGGAAGAATGGCTGGAGATGAGCGGATCCGCTGAGCTCTGTGGTTGCCCACCTGAGGGGAGCCCCTGCAGGTAAGCACAGGCAGGAGGCCCTGTGATCCTTACCTGCTGGTGGAGCAGCACCTGTTCCACGTGTGCTGCCCTATCGCTCCGAGACACCACAGCGTGATTCGGGGCCACCGCCAGGTAGCAGCTCTGAGCCTCCGTCACAGGCTTCGTGGTGCCATCGAGGCAGAGCAACCTGAAGTCCTCGCGATTCAAGTTCTTAGCCCAGTCTGCAGAGCTCTCTCCTGGAGACAGAGAGAAGGCTGCATCAGCCACGGCTGCCCGGCTGAGTCAAAGCCTCCTTTCTGGGGCTGTGACCACCCCCCGGCCTCTTGAAATGCACGCACGTGAAGGAGAACAAATAAAGCTCCTCAAGTTATACAGACTTCAAGTGTATCAAATACCAGCACTATATGCTCACGATGGAGTCTTACTCAGCAACAAGAAGGAGCCAGGTTCTGACGCATGCTACCACGCGGATGAAAACAGGATGCAAAGTTAAGACAAACCAGTCACAGAAGGCCACTTATCGTAGGATTCCATTTCTGTGAAATGCCCACAATAGGCAAATCTATTTTTTGGAGACAGAAATTGAATTGGTGGTTGCCAGCTCTGGGGGGTGTGGGGAAGGGACTGCTAACAGGAGCAGAGCTTTTTAAAGGGGTTTTGTGAACGTTCTCCAATTGGATTTTGTTGGCAACTGCACCACTCTGTGAATGTGCTGGAGATCACTGAATCAGAGAGTCCGAATGGGTGGATTTTACAGTATATAAGTTATATCTCCATAAAGCTGTTGCATTGGACTGTGTATTATAAAAATATGAAAAATCCATATTTTCCAGCAAGTTCCAGAAATAGAAGTGCTGGTTTGTGTTCAAGAAGAAAATGTTTTCTTTCGTATTCCAACGCTCTTAATGTAACTAGAAGAAGGATAGGAACTTCTCTTATGGGTTTATCCAATATATTTAAATCAATTTCAATAAAATACAGTTGCAAAATCCCAGAGCAGCTTAAAACTATACTCATCTGAGCTCTGGAGATCACTTAGATTCAAGGTTCCTGAATTCGAAATACAGTTGTGTGCAGGCCCGCCTGTGTGTATGCAAATCGCCTGTGTGTATGCAAATACGGCTTCCGCGGTCACACGGCTGGCTGCTTCTCTCCTTTTGCCCTCTCCCCTCAAGAAAATACTTCCTCCAACCTCTTGGCTTTGTCTATCTGATACTCAGATCATCCCCAAATTTACATGTCTGGACTCAGTCACTCTCCCCAGGGACTTGAGGAAGCAGAGCCTAGGACTGTAGCTGTCACTGCGGGAGGGAGGTGGAAAGCTGAGGCAGGTCCTTCTCCAGGGGAGGAAGTGGTAGTTCCCTCTGGGTGGAGAGGCTGATGGGAGGTGAGCACAAAGGTGCAGTTTAGAACGAAGCAAACTGCGGAGAGTCTTGAATTTATCATTATTATTTTCCCCAGAGGTCAGAAGACAGAGTGGCTACTTCTCTACTGGCTGGCGGATCTTCTGCTTGATCATCCGCCTGTGATTTTGCCCTCATTCACTCTCCAAGGAGTCTCCCCACTGAGAGCTCATAGGGGCTGAATGAAGGCTTCTCCTTCCTTCTAAAAAAGGGGAAATTTTTACTTGCATATGTTCAAATTTTTTTTTTTTTTAGTATCATTCACCTTCAACTTCTGATCAGCTGAGACAGGCAGATGGCATGCTTCTGTGGCCCAGAGTCAAGGGCACCTCTGGAACTGACGGAGCCCCATAGTAACCATTGCCAAAAGCCCACCTGATCCTTACCGACCAGTTTCCTGACCCCATATTATTAACAGGAAAAATTGCCTACCCTGGTACTCACCCTCTAGCGCCCTAACCAATCGCCTAATCCACCCTTCCAGCAGCAATTTTCGTCTTGAGGTTATAAAAACTGGCTACTAACCCAGGAAAGAGTCGGCTCTCCCTTGAGCCTGGCTGCTGTTCTAACAGCGTTCGGTCGACCATCCCTGGTCAGGAGGTTGGCCCACTGTGCCTGCAGCACATTATCTCTGCTCCTTGTTCTTATAAAGTCACTCCTCGCTGAAACACTTTGCGTCAGGAAATTCTTTTCCAACCCGCGCGGGGGCTGCCACAACAGTAGGCTATGTTGTGACGGCAGAGATTGTGCTCTGCAGGGGAAAGGACAACACCTTCACCTACCATTCGTGTTCTCCCAGACTGTGTCGTTTTTCACAAATGCAACGTCCCCAACGTCCTCAGCCAGGCACCTAAATTGTTCCAGAGAATAAAAACATTGCCAGAGAGGAAAGACTATTAGAATTTTCATAGCTATTTATGATACACATTCCAAAACCTGCAACGTGGAAGTAAACATAGAAAAAATAAAGACAAATACGTCCAGGAACTTTTAGAGTTTAAAACAGTAGCTCAAAGACTTCTAAGTACCCTCCCTCCTTGTAAAATGCCAATAACATGGCACGAATGAGATTTTCTGTTTTTAAGCCACAAATCCATGAGTGAGAGGAAGGCAAGAGGGAAAGAGGGAAGATAACAATGTCATTTGGAAGTCAAAGATCGAATGGATGAACGGTAATTGACCCAACAGAGCAAAGAAAACTGACATAAATTGGATGCCCAAGTGTCCAACTTGGGTGGGGAACACCCAGGGAGAAAGCTGATGTGCACAGCAGAACTCCAGAAAGACTCAACAATTAGCAGTACTAGGTACCACTGAAAGTAGCTGAGAACAGGAGGACTAAATAGAGCCGATATACATGCAGCGTAAATACACACGTGCCATCCAATGGCTTAAAAGAAGACCCACACATATAACCTCTTGAAGTTTCAGAACACTGGAGGGAGATTTAAAAATAATTTTTACAACTATTGCTTATTTCTTTTATTTTTTAAAATCAAAAACTTTTCAAGAAAATAACTTTCAAAACATTTTACACTGGCTGAAACCCCGAACTCATTTTTCCTAAAGAGTGTTTTTCATTCATTGTTTAATCTCTGAAATTTAGAGATAAATATGCATCAAATATGTCTGATTTATTTACGCTTCAAAAAAATATTCTTTGTGTAGATCTGTTTACTAAAACATCTCATGAGCTTTCTAAAACTTCTCTCTCAGAACTAGGAAGCCAAAAATAAACTGCTAAAAACTTAAAAACAATTTTCTTCTCAAAAAGAAAAAAATGTCATATACAAAGAATTAGGGAAGCAATGGCAATCCACTCCAGTACTCTTGCCTGAAAAATCGCATGGAGGGAGGAGCCTCATGGGCTGTAGTCCATGGGGTCACTAGGAGTCAGACACAACTGAGAATTTTCACTTTCACTTTTCACTTTCCTGCATTGGAGAAGGAAATGGCAACCCACTCCAGTGTTCTTGCCTGGAGAATCCCAGAGATGGGGGAGCCTGGTGGGCTGCCGTCTATGGGGTCACAGAGAGTCGGACACGACTGAAGCGACTTAGCAGCAGCAGCAGCAGCAGGGATCAAAAACCGCTATCAGCTTTCTCATCAGAAACTTTAGATTTAGAAGACAATGGATTGATGCTCTTAAATTTCTAAATTTGCTTATTTTCTTTCTATGTTACATTCTACATAATTTTTTCATATACTTTCCACATCACTACTTCTCTTTTTAGCTATGTTTAATCTGTTAAATTGGTCAGCTGCATAGCTAACTTCAATTGCTGTACTATTTTTCCTTCCTAGAAGTTCTATTTATTCCTTTTAAGAACACTAACCTGCTGATTCTTCTGTTTTCCACTTCTGGCAACTTATTCCCTGTATGTTTGCTTAACAATGTTATAGTTACTGTTTTTACTGTGTCTGGCTCATTATTATTCAAAGAGTATTTCTGAGCAGTCTTTGAGGCCTAACCTGAAGATTCTGTCTTCCAGACAGGTTCCTAGAGGAGTGATCTCGCTAGTCTAGGGTCACTTTTTTTGGAATTATGAGTTGAGAATTTCTGAACCATCCTAAGAGACACAAGTTGGAGCTGCAAATTCATGTAAGAGCTGGCCATGGTTTCACTTTTTCAGGGATGGTGTGTATTTTCCTCCGCATCTAGGCAACTTGAAGCCCTATGGGAGTGGAGGGGAAGCTACCCTAAAGATGTATGTAAACTCTGAGTGTAAGTTTGTCAGAGTCGATAACTGTCCTCACGACAAAGTGGCTCCACTTAGCTCCCTCAATCCCTATTTGCCTTAGATTTTAGTCTAATAATCCCTTGTTACTTTGTCAGCTATTCAATGCTCTTAGGAACATGTCTGTGTGTGTGTTTGTGCTGAGTCCAACACTTTTCCTTGTTTTTCGTGGGACCGTTGGTCAAACCAGTTAATGCTGCCATTTCCCAGATGTGGAAATCCTGCCAAAATTCCTAGGAAAATTTTTTCTAGCCTACATTTAGTTATTCAAACTATAAATCCCTTCAAGGGTGGACTAAAGATGTTTTTAAACATGTAAATACTCAAAAACCAGCAACTCCTATTCACTCTTCCTCAAGAAGATATGTTCTGTCGCAACAAAATCAAGAAAGCGAAAGATGCAGGATCCAAAAAACAAGTCCTTTAACGGGAAGTAAGACAATGGAAAATCCCAGAATGATGATTCAGGGGAATCCCACGACCACAGATGTGCGGGGGGCCTAGAAAGGGCCAATCTAGATTGGGAAGGAGGGTGGAAACTTCAGATGCAACATTCGCAGGTAAATGATGCACCTGGGGCAGCACCCAGTCTGTTTATGCACAGGATGTTAGGAGATTTGTGCTACGAGTGGAAGGTCTAGGGATGAATGAGTGCTTTTTTCAAAGCAGTATAGAAAGTTAAGTGAAGTTTAATAAGACACTTATCAACTCCAGAGTAAACTAAAACTTTGTACAGCAAGGGAAATATAATTTTATTATATCACATATTTAATATGAGACTAATATTTGCACATTCATAATAAAGTAAACCCTAAATATGTCATACTCTTGTCGGATACTAAAAGGAGGTGAAGCTTGTGGTTATGAGTGGAAGAGGCACAGGAGCAGTAACAGAGGCTAGATTTTCTTCTTTCATAATAAAAAGTCAGTAGAAAATGGCTGGCATTTAAAAATTGAGCAATATATGAGGATGTTAGAAACAGAGATGAACAGAACTTCCAGTTCCAACTTTCAAGTTGAGCAAAAGACAAAGCATTTCCTTTTAGTATAAACAGGAGTTCTAAAGTGTATGTGTTTTCAGTGAAATAGTGCCTTACTATAGGTTTGAAAAGGAAAACCTCATGGTTTTTTATCAGACAAGTTGTTCAGTATTTCTGAGTGGAATCACATTACAACTTTTCCATGTGCAAAAATTTAGCCCCTTAAAATTTTTTTCTAAATTCATGAAATACTTAATAAGTCACTCAGAGTATGGCAAAAACTACTTTTATATCATTCCATCACTGAAGAGAGGGCTACTGAATTTATATTAAAAAAAAAATTCCAAGACCAGTTTGAGCAGTGTTTCTTAAATACATGACGCCACCTGGTGGTGAAATATATTCTTGGCGAATAGAGATAAAAGAACGGATGGGGGAGAACTCTGCCCTTCAAACCCCCAACCATATCACTCAGAAGTAACAGCTGCATGAACGTGATTGAAAAAATGAGGACTGTGAAAAGATACTGTAATTCACTAAGTGTTTATAATTTGTGAGTTCTGAAAACACTTTTTGGTTTATTTTTCACTAGTGGAGAATAACTCTGCAACACTCTTTCTCCGCCATTTCTATAGGCCAAAATCAAACAGAGCAGGAAAACGTGAGACATAACTACCTAGACTGGGGGAGAAGGTGGTGCCTACGGGAAAGAGAATTCTTCCCCATAAAACTGAGTTGCCGAAAGGACTTACACCACAACCTCTCCCTATCTGATTCTGAACACGACACTGAGGTCCACTGAGATTGACCTTGGTTCCAGGACACAGGAAGGGGCCCAGCAGAGCTGAGGTCAGACAGCCCCGGGGTCAGTCCCCACTCGTGGGATGATGGGAGCCCTCCCCAGTCCGCCCATCAGCTGATCCCCAGGCTGCCCCCAACAGACCACATCAGGCCCCTTAGCAAAGCAGTGCCAAAGACTTGCGGGCACAGCAGGGGGAAGGAGAGGGTGGGACGAACTGAGAGAGAAGCACTGAAATGTAACATCACCGCGTGTAAAACAGAGAGTCAGTCGCTGTACCACACAGGGAGCTCAACTTGGTGCTCAGAGATAACCTACAGGGGTGTTCTCGGGGGGCAGGGGGCAGAGAGGGAGGAGATGTACATATACTTCTGGTACTTACGGCTGATTTGTGTTTTCTATGGCAGAAATCAACACAACATTGTTAAGCAGTCATCCTCCAATTAAAAATAAAGGAAATATATTTTACAAAGAGAAAAAAAATTAAAAGGAATGTGATGTGCCAAGACCCTGGAGGCTGAGGGCCAAGGCCCTGTCCTGGTGAAGCCTGGCCACAGCACCCACCTGAAAGCCCCGGTGTAGCCATAGTACTTCTCCTTAGAGTTGGGCACACACTTGTCCAGGCCCTGGTCATCGCCGGCACACAGTGCACAGAGGCTGGATTTCGGGTCGGCCCCAGGGGCACAGCTCTGACTAAAGAATTCATCTGCAGAGAAGAAACATGGGGAGCCAGCTCTTCCTACCTGTGTCAAGATTAAGTGGTCTCTGCCTAACAGGTGACAGGCGTGGCTTGGTCTGACCAAGGCAGACAGAACACACTCATTATAACACATAGTAACAAGTTACCACCACCCTGGGCCCCAACAGGATTCAGAAGAACTTGGGACTATAGGCAACCTGACTGGGGCTGGAGAAGAGAGTCTGTGGCTGTACAAAGGGTCCCATCCTCGCAGCCTCGAGCCGGGGACTCAGCTTGATGAACTCCGTGGCCATTGTATCAGAAGCTGCAAAATGTCCAGGTTCAGGTTCTGCTCTCCCCTTTTCCTCAGTAATAGGAACCCTGCTTTTCACCAGGGCCCCTGGTACCCGGCAAAACAGAGATAAGCCTTATCAGACTGTGGCTAGTAAGCCACGTGGCCAGGCACTCACTTCTGAAATATGAGCAGGAGTATCGGGGGCCAGTGTCCTGACATCTTCAGAAGACAGCTGGCATACACGTTCTGCCCCTTCTCTTTCCCTTCCTTCATTCTGCACGTGGAAAGCAGAAGCGTGGGCTGGACCGCCAGATGTGACATGAGCCGTGAGTGACCTTGAGCATGGAAGTCACATACGTGTCAAAACAGCCAGATATTTGAAAGCCAGGTCCCTGATACCATGGTGCTGTCCTGTCAGCTCTGGACAAGCCACCTTTGGGCTTCACTCACATGAGAGAGAAATAAGCCTCTATTCACTTCTACTGGGGGTTCTCTGCCCTTGCAGCTGAACCAAATCTGGACCAACTCATCATGAGATTTAGCCCATATTAAGAAGTTAGTGGAGCTTCTCTGGTGGTAAAGAATCCACCTGCCAATGCAGGAGACTCAGGTCCGATCCCTGGGTCAGGAAGATTCCCTGGAGAAGGAAATGGCAACCCACTCCAATATTCTTGCCTGGAGAAATCCCATGGACAGAGGAGCCTGGTGGGCTACAGTTAATGGGGTCGCAGAGCTGGATACAACTTAGCAACTAAACAACAATAAGGAGTTAACACGGATTAAAACAGGTTACAGAGAGAGGAAATAAAAGTGACAAGGAAGCCCTGCCCCAGTGAGCAAACAGCACCCCTTATCTGACTTGTGCATTCTCTGCCACTGGAAAAGCCACACCACGTGCCAAGCTCAGGCGATGCTGGGAGTGTCCCTCCATGGTCCTGGCAGCCTCCCCACAGCTTGGAGGCAGCCGTGGGGTCAGAAAGAGCCACACCAGCGTGCACTCCTGGGGAGGAGCAGAGCCACATGAAAGCCTGCCAAGGCGGAATCGCAAAGACCCATTCGAAATGCAGCAGGGCCCCACCGAGCAGAGGCCTGCCCGGGACGTGGGCCACAACTAGAACGTGGCACACACCTCCCCATCACCATGCCCACGGCAGGTAGGGTGTGGCTCCTATGTGAGGCGCAAGCATGGTGTGCAGTGGGGAGGGCAGGAGGGGGGAGGCTGAGGCAGAAGTCTAGAGGTCTTACTGGGTTTCCTCTGTAAGTCAGTTCTGTGTAGTAGCAAAAGGCACCTTTTATGAGGAAGGCAGGTGGCTTTTCCCAAATTAGGGAGCCAGTGCCTGGGAGGAATTTAGATCTGGAGCTCCAGGAGGTGAAAAAAAAAAAAAAAGACTTCTGAACTTCTCAGTACCTGCATCCATTCTTAGCGAGCAGAGAGGCAGACTGACCCTGCAGTTCTGTGCCTCCGTGTGGGGTGGACGGGGCGTGGGGCAGGATGTATGAAGAAACTGAAGGAGGCAGCCACAGGGGACCGCTTACACCAAACGAGGCCTGTGGGCCGCAGCCAGCCTGCAAATCCCCGCCCCTCCGTGCCCTGACTTTCTCAGGGGACGCCAGCCTACCCCCAGGACTGCCTCAGGACTCCTACCAAATGCGCAGGAGCCTGTCTGGTTGGCGATCAGGCCCATGGGGATGTTCCAGCCTGCAGTCCTGTCCACGGCGGTATGGCACGACTTCTTGCCTTTCAGAGAATTCCAAGTGAGCCCCTCATTTGCTTTCTTGACAACTGCCACGGCAAGGTACCCTTGGACAAACGGAAGAGCAAGTCTTAACCTCCCAGGGCCTGGGCCGTGGACTCTGTTGCACAGCGTGCAACCCACCACAAAGGTTAAGAAGCATCACCAGGCAGCGATCCCCCCAGATGACTGCTTATTGTCAAATAGACCAACACAGCCTAAGCTTAAGTGGGGTGCAGCTCCCCTCCTGCTAGCTCACGCCTGGTAGACTCTGCTGCCAGCAAGTGTCCCTCTCTACCGAAGCTGAGGAGGCACCAGCTCTGGAAGGTGGTGGGCTGGCTGGTGCACAGGGCATGGGATTTGGCACAAGGGACCCTGGTTCCGGCCAGGATCTGCCCAGTATTATCCATGGCTGTGAGTGAGATCTGGGGCTCTGCTTCCTCATCCGTATGAGACGGGGATGAGCCACCCCTCTTCCCCAGGACACAGTGGGGCTCAGGACACAGTGAGGAACTCTGAGATTTCTCTGCCATGTGTGAGGGTCCATGTGAACACGAATCCCAGCCACTCTCATCTCTGAATGACTGGCATCTGCGAAAGAACTCACAGCTTCTATGGCTGCATCTCTGTGAGTTTATTTTTTAAGTTCCCAACCTCTCCTCCAAGGACAAGAATGTACCCTCACAAACTTTTAAATCTCAGCAGTGCAGAATCAAATCCAAACCGACCATCCCAGCAGTTCCATGCAGCAGAAATGCATGTATGCGTTCACCAAAAGACAAGGCACTCACCTTCCGTTGGTCTCAGCACACAATCTAGGCTACTGTATTTGGAGGATTCTGAAAGAATAAAGAGAAGCAAAATGTCATTAAACACATTGTTTAGTGTGTTCATTTATTTTTCAAAGGTGCCCACATATTGAAAAACGCATATTGGCATGGCTTTGTACATGTTTGTTTTTAACATAAATACATGGCATTGTAAAACAGACTTCACTATGTTTCTTCCTTTTTTTGTTTTTGTTTTCAATTCAACCCAATGCTGTGTTTTTAAGTTCTTTTTTTTAAACTGAAGTATAGTTGATTTACAGTGTTGTGTCAATCTTTGCTGTATGGCAAAGTGACTCAGTTAAATGCATATACACATTTGTCTTTTTATATTCTTTTCCATTATGGTTTATCCAGGAAACTGGACATAGTTTCCTGTACTACACAGCAGGGCCTTGTTGTTTATCCACTCTAAAAGTAACAGTTTGAATCTACCAACCCCAAACTCCCAGTCCATGCCTCTCCCTCCTCCCATCCCCCTTGGCTACCAGTCTGTTCAGTATGCCTGTGAGTCCATTTCTGTTTGTAGATAGGTTCATTTGTGCCATATTTTAGATGCCACATATAAGAGACGTCATGATATTTGTCCCAATACTGTGATTTTAAGTTCGCATCGCATTACTGTCGTCTGTAACTCACTGAGCTGAGTTACGGCTCCTAAGTTCTCTGCACATCTTCATACATGTCTGGGGATGTACCCAGGGGTGGAACTGCTGCAGCTAACATCTGGACAGTTCAATTAACAGTTTAAGCCACTTGGCAACTGGTTGGTATTATTTGCAACCAAAGAACTCCGACCTAATCCTCACCGGTCAGAGGTGGGGGGCACCTGGCCTCCTCTGGTTCCCTGTGGAGAGGCGAAGGATAAAGTGGAATTGTTTATATCCTTGCAGCACTCTCCATCCATGCCTTTGGACTCCGGAATCAGCTTCTCCTTGGGAAAAGGTCTCATCACCCCCACTTCATGTGATGGATAATTTGAATGTAAGTGTTGTTCTATTGGAAAAACATTTTTTAACTGGTTTATGACATTACGTAAGTTTTATGAGTACTATACCTATAGTGTGTGTGTGTATATGTGTGCTCTTTGTGACCCCATGGACTATAGCCCCCCGGGCTCCTCTGTCCATGAAATTTCCCAGGCAAGAATACTGGAGTGGGTTGTCATTTCCTCCTTCAGGGGATCTTCCTAACCCAGGGACTGAACCCATGTCTCTTGACCCTCTCGCATGGGCAGGCGTATTCTTTATCACTGCGCCACTGGGGAAGCCCCTTACCTGCAATGTGCTCACCGCCAAAACTTTAGTTTCCATCTCTCACCTACAGCTGACCCCCACTGCCCATTTCCCTCTCCCCCACATCTCCTTCCCTGTTTTCTTATCCACCACTCTGTTCCCTGAATCTGCGTATTTGTTTTTGCTTGATTTGGTTTATTCACTTATTTTTTAACTATCCCACATAGGAGTGAAATCAGAAGGTATCTGTCTTTCTCCACCTGAGAAATCACAAACTTTTAAATCTCAGCAGTCCAGAAGCAAATCCAAACAGACCATCCCAGCAGTTCCAGGCAGCAGAAATGCATGTATGTGTTCACCAAAAGACAAGGACCCAGATGTTCACAGCAACACTATCCACAGCAGCCAACCATTGGAAATTACCTAAATGCTTCCCCACAGTAGAATAAATAAGTAACTGCAGTGGAGTCACAACAGAATACTACAAAACGAGATATAATGCTGAGCAAAGGACATTTTAAAAGGTACCTGCTGTGCAACTCCTTCTACATCAAGTTCAAAGACGGGCAGAACCGATTTGTGCCGTTTGAAGTCAGGAGTCATTACCCTTGCTGGGGTAAGAGGGCTAGTGGGCGGGAGAGGACTTGCGGAACCCGCTGTGTCTCGCTGTGGGCACTAGAGCTTGGGGATGCACCGGTGTGTGAAATGTTCTTCAGTTGTACACTTACGTGCACTTTTCTGTATATATATTATAACTTACTAAAATCTTTTTTAAAATCAAAAAGAGGAAATCAAGCTGGGCTCTGTCAGTTCTCACCACACTAGGCCATGTGGGTAACACAGCCACTTTCATCTATTCTTTCTCCTGATTCTCCTGTTTGAACCTATCTGTCCATTTTAATGTCTCCGCATGACCCACCGAGTGGGGTTACTCCTCTCCACCCCGCCCTCGAAGCCCAGAGGGAATAAGCCAGAGGGTGCTCTTCTCCACTTACTCCGGTTCTCTGCCATGACAGGCACCAGGCCACACTTGCCGGCAGTGTAGATATATCCTCCATCCAAGCTCAGGGCGTCCGCTTCCCCTTTCTGCCAAGACAAAGCATATCTTCAGCACCACGGTGAGGCTATTTCCCATCCTGCCTGTCTTTACAGCTCTAAGAGAACGGATGTCAGGTGCCCCAGTGAAGCAGCAAGGATTGATCTGGGCACCCCAAGGAAACACCGCGTGCACTATTAATTCTCTACCGGCCGTGCATGCCTTTCACGCTGTCACTTCCACTGGAAAGACCGGGAACAGGCAGCCCAGTCGTTGCTGCTGTTTAGTCACTAAGATGTGAACGACTCTTTGCAACCCCATGGACTGTAGCCCACCAGGCTCCTCTGTGTATGGGATCTCCAGGCGAGAGTACTGGAGGGGGTTGCCATTTCCTCCTCCAAGGGGATCCTCCTGACCCAGGGATCGAACCTGCGCCTCCTGCATTGGCGGGTGGAGTCTTTACCCCCGTACTCGGAACAGAAACGCCTTCTGTACTTGGAGCACTGTTGGGACCACTCCTGCACCAGCCTCCCTCTCTGAGGAGACAGGTGGGAACGGTTGGTCTTGTCTGGTCTCCACTCATTAGCACTGCACTCAAAAGTATTCCGCAAGTGAACAGAAGCAATTAAATTCGCTCACCATCAGAACGAACAAGCCCTGACTCCAGCACTGGAACATGGATTCAGCAAGACTGTGAAACTCCCTCTTTGAACTAATAACTTTTTTACAACTGTATTGAAGGTAATTGGAGATGTGGATGAAGATTTCTATTCGAGGCTGCACAGCACAGGGTTATTGATGACATCAAAATAAGGGGACAAAGAAGAATAGGGTCACGACTAAATTGTGCCACATCCATATACAAGATATTCTGAAATATATATTTTTTGTTTTTTTGGCCACACCATGCACCACGTGGGATCTTCCCCAAACAGTGATCAAACCAAGGCCCCCTACAGGCCTTCCTGGACTCTTCACTACTGGACCACCTGGAAAGTCACTGAAATAACTTTTTAAAGTGTTTTCAAAGCATATGTCACGTGGGAAAATAGCCAAGATATACTGTTAAGTGAAAAGGACTCAAAACAACAGAAGCACAACAGTCCACTACTGTTCCAAGGCTAAACTGACATGAACTGATGAATCCTACGGTGAGGAATTAGTGAAACTCTTAACTATGGTGCTTTCCTGCTGGCTCAGATGGTAAACAATCTGTCTGCAATGCGGGAGACTCCGATTCAAGCCCTGGTTCGGGAAGATCTCCTGGAGAAGGGCATGGCAACCCACTCCAGTATTCTTGCCTGGAGAATCCCATGGACAGAGGAGGGCTGCAGTCCATGGGACCACAAGGAGTCAGACGTGACTGAGTGACTAACACACACTGAACTGTGGTGGCCCCGTATGCGGTTCCATTGCTCTCTTTGTTTTTACATCACATCTTTCCAAATTTTCCAAACTACCTGCATTCATTGTGAGTTGTTCTTAAGATCAGAAGAGTGTGAAGTCCACAATAGACACTCTGCAGGACAGAAAGCTCTGTCCCCACTCTGCGCAGGCACGAGCAGACCCTGCCCCCCTGGGGGCGAAGCACCGCTGAGCCCCTGCTCCCCTCCAACCAGATGCGGTGACCTGGGCCCCCCGCCCGCACCGCTCGCAGGCCGGGCGCAGGCCCCTACCAGCACCAGGGTGATGCAGTCGTCGGTGGTGGAGGCCGTGGCACAGGTCACGTTCTGGCCGCTCTGCTTGCTCCACTGCTGGCACTTACTCTGCTCCTTGGGTCCCACCGCGCACCACACGACCCGCGAGCACCGCGCCTTCACCTCCTCCGCGGCTGCCCAGGGACACAGTGGTCAACAGGCTGTGAGCTCCCTGGAAGGAGCCAGAAGGGCCCTGGCTCTCTTGGGGTGTCTTCGTACTTTTCACTTCCCCAGAAGCAAACTGACTGCTCTACCAGGTTTGGGCAACCTGACGCACACAGGGTCCTGTGGCAGTATTATCAGGAGGCCACATGCTCCTTTGGAGACACTTGTCACCTGATTTGGTCCACAGAAGATGCTCACGTTCACATCACACCTACCCCGGTGAAGACCTCCAGGGGCTGGAAGGTGACCAAGGGACCGCTGCAGAGCAGGGTCAAGCTGCCCATAGCGGGCGGGGGTGGAGGGTGGTGAGGTGCTCCCGGAAGGCCTCAGCCAAGGCTCCCCGCCCACACCGGCCTGCCCTTAGGGCGGGCCTGGCCCTCACTCACTTTCCCTGAGGTTCTTCAAGGCGGTCAAATAGCGGGAGCCCAGGTACAGCGCCGAATCTACTTTTGAGGGGATCCTCACGAACCCAAGGGCAGAGTCTTTGAATAGCAGGTCCCTCTGGCCTTGTGGAGAGCCAAAGAGCTGGAAGCGCTGAGACTTGTTTTTTCCAAACTTCTCCTAGTGAGGGGAAAGAGAATTATGATGTCAGTGGTAAACAGGAAACCGAAACACCAGGTTGAAACAGAGGATCTGGTATTCTGGGATGATTCTGAGAGCAGGAACCTGGGTTGCCCTCCTCCTGTAGAAGGTCTCACGGCATCCCTGAGACACAGCTCAGTCATGGCTTCGTCGTTACGAAGTTGCTGGGGTCTGAGCACCTTAGAGTCTTGAGAATATTGCATCCTCCTCCCCCTACTTCTATTCCAGCCTGGGAGACCCCGCCAGTGGGTCACGCTAGAGGAGGCATCATTGTTTCAGCTGTATGGAGTACAGCCTAGACAGGCAGGCCACTGAATCTTCCAGAGTGGCAGGAAGTTAGGGAAGGAAAGAAGGAAACCTCCCCACCACCAGATCCAAGCGGGTGGGGGTACTGTGGGTGGGGATACCTGTGCCTTCCTGAGAAGCTCCCAGATCAAGTTCTCCTTGCCATCCACACTGCGGGCCACAACAGCATGAGAAGGGACCTGGGCCAGGTGGCACTCCTTGAATGCATCCACTGGTGCCCGAGTGTTGTTTAGGCAGAGAAGCTCATACTGGTCCCTGTCAGCCTTCTCTGGCAAGTTCTCTGGGGGGAAGGGAGAGGTGGAGGAGAGGAAGGTCCAGATGAGCAGGCCCCAGTCAGTAGCCATGAGCTATGGCCCTCCTCTCCCCATGGAATTTGAGCTGGAGGAGACATCTTATACAGTTGACAAAACTGGGGGTCAGAAGGGCAGTGGATTGTGCCGGAACATGTGGAAAAGTAAAGACAGTGCCCAGGAAGCCTTAAGGGCAAGCCCATGATCCTCTGATTGGATCATACAGGCTCTGGGATTGTTGCAACTCTTGCCTGGCAAGCCAAGGAGGCTGAACCAGACCCATCTTTTTACATGACAACCCCACCTACAAAGAGTCGCAGGATGGAAACAAGCCCGGAACTGCTGCCTTCACCCACATCTCTAGAAAGAATAAAAATGGTAAAAATTTTAAAGCAAAAAATACAGCTGAATCACGTCTCAGCACTTGGGTGTATCCAAAAAAGGGGGAAAGGTGGTATGAGTGAGTCCATCCCAATTTGGAACTATTGATCTACATCACATGTGAATTGCATCAGAATACGTTAAGTGATGGAAACTGACCCAAGTTGTTTTATGAGCTTAGTATAATTTGGATCTCAAAATCAGAGAAAGAAGTACAAGAGGAAATAATTACAGACCTATTTTACTTATGAACATAAACAGAAAAATCTACAATAATTAGCTAACTCAATATAACAGACTATTTTTAAACTAATAGGTCAGACTCTTATGTTTATCAGTTTATTCCATTCACAAAAGAATGACTGAATGCCAAAGAAGCTAAAGACATTCATGACAAGAATGAATTAAAGGAAAACAATGAGATCATCTTAATAGCTACAGAGAAAAGCATTTATATGTTCAACATTTATTTGTGCTTTTTTTCAGTTTTGGAGAACCAGTACTATAGAGAACTTGGTAAAGGTATTAAACTTCATAAATGCTAGTTATCAAAATATCTACAGCAAAATCATACTAAAAGAAGAAAATTTAAAGTCACTTCAAAATCAGGACCAAGCAAAGATGTCAGTTGTCACATTGCCAACACAATACCAGATGACCTGTATTTCACAATTTACTAAAGAAATAAGAGATATAAACACTGGAAGGAAAAAGACAAATTCTATTTATTGAAAGATGATGCAATCACCTACATAGAAAAGCCAGTGAAACCAAGAAAAAACTAATAAAACTAACAAGAAAAGTCCAGCGAGGCAACACTACAGAAATCAAGTGTTACCCTCATTAGCAACAACAGAACAGAAACTAATACAGATTATAATATACTCTAAGAGCAAGTGAAATCATTAAATAGCAGGCAATTGGTTTCATCGGCTTCTTGGGTGGCTCAGTGGTAAAGAATCCGCCTGCCAGTGCAGGAGATGCAGGAGACATGGGTTCAATCCCTGAGTCAGGAAGATCCCCTGGAGTAGGAAATGGCAACCCACTCCGATATTCTTGTCTGGAGATCCCATAGACAGAGGAGCCTAGGGGGCTACAGTCTATAGGGTCACACAGAGTCAGACACCACTGAGTGACTGCAATTAGTTTCATTAAACAATGCAGAAAAAAAAAGAAAAACAATCCAGGAGGGAGCTCCCTGATGGTCTGCTGCTGCTGCTGCTGCTGGTGCTGCTAAGTCGCTTCAGTCGTGTCCGACTCTGTGCGACCCCATAGATGGCAGCCCACCAGGCTGCCCCGTCCCTGGGATTCTCCAGGCAAGAACACTAGAGTGGGTTGCCATTTCCTTCTCCAATGCATGAAAGTGAAAAGTGAAAGAGAAGTCGCTCAGTCATGTTTGACTCTTAGCGACCCCATGGACTGCAGCCCACCAGGCTCCTCCGTCCATGGGATTTTCCAGGCAAGAGTACTGGAGTGGGGTGCCATCGCCTTCTCTGCCCTGATGGTCTAGTAGTTAGGATTCTGTGCTTTGACTGTGGTGGCCTGGGTTCAATCCGTCAGAGAACTGAGATCCCGCGAGCCTTGCTGCTCAGCCGAAGTAAGACAAAAACAACGCAGGAGATTAAGAGAAAAATGTTAAGTTCTATAAATTCTATTGAAGAACCTAAAAAGAGGTGTGATCAAAAGGGAGAGATTTATTATGATCCAGGGATTAGAAAATTTGACATAAATATATCAGTTTTTCATGAATCAGTTTAAATTCAATACAATTCTACTTAAAGTATGATGTTTTAAACAATCAAGAAAATAATTCAAAAATTTTAGTTAGAAAATAAATAGCAAACTGTTTGGGGAAGGTTCTCTCTCTTTCTCTCCCTCCCACTTCCACCTCCATAAGCTATTAAGGATCACTACAAACCAGAGGAATAAAAGCAGAAAAATACAAATAGACCAGTGAGACAAAATAGCTCAGAATCCATGATTATAAACAAGTTTTATGTATAAGTGGCTCCACACAGCAGTAGGAAAAGGGTAGAATTTTTTACAGTCAGTATTATAAGGAAAGTGGTCTCACTATAAAGGGGAGAATGCTCAAGTGGAATCCATACCTAATTTCCTAGGTAGGGTACATATGAACAGACAAGAATGTGTTAGGGAGTGGAGTCTATAAATTGTACTGTAGAAAATCTTTATGATTTAGATGGAAAATAGCATCTTTAAAAGACCCCCAAAACATATGCCAGCAGCACAAAAGTGACCAATTTGACTTTATCAATATCAAGGACTTCTGTTCAACAAACCTGTCACTGACAGATTTTTTTTTTTTTTTTTTTTTTTTGACTGAGAAGAGATTTTCCTAAAGCCTAGAACCAACCATGGCTAGTTACATAGAGAGGAGGAACGCCTCACCTTGAATCAAAATCATGAAGAAACAGGCATGAAAATCAATAGAAAGATAGTCAACGGTGAAAAAAGGAAGAAAGGGAAGCCCAAACTACCAGCAAATACACTGAGATGATCAAACTCACTAGATGCCAGAGAAATGCAAGAGAAACCAACAGTGACGTATCTATTGCTTTACAGCTGTAGATAGTAAATGTGATGTGTGCTCTCCACGGAGCACTTCTCACCTGTTAGAACCCCTGAACCAGACAAGCACAGCACAACAACACGGATAAATCTCTAAAACGGAATGCTGAGTGGAAAACCTTGATCAGATCATAATCAATAATGATCAATGAAGCTTCTGTGAGCTTAGAATCAGAAACACAGATCACCTCTATACACTGCAAGGCCACATCTATCTTGGAGGACATGTATCAGCTACCTTGACCTGGGTGTCCTTGATGCAGAAGAGAAAGATAGCGGGCACGGGAGTTTCAAAGAAAACTGATTGCTTAAACTATACAGTCACATAAAAATCAGAGCTGTGCTCTGCAGAGAACTTTGATAATCGTGTGCCAGGAAGTGAGGAGTCAAATTAGCTCACTACTTGGATTTACAATGAAATGAAAGGAAAGAAAAAGCAAAGGAGGCGGTACCCGCGGCTCCTCGCCCTCCCCTTACCAAACACTGTCGTCTCCTTGACAAAAGCCACGTCTCCAGCCCCGTCCTGCAGGCACCTGTGGGATGAAAAAGCACCAGAAGGGTCAGCACAGAGCGGCCCGGCTTGTTCCTCGTGCCTGCCTGTGGAACGGGGCCCTGGGGCTTGTCTTCTGTGGGTTCCTGACCTGCAGAGGACAGGGCTCTGAGGCTCTGGGGCCCCCCTGGGAAGGCATCAGGGGCCACCTGCAGATGGATTCTGAGGAAGAAAGAACCAGAGGATGCTGGCTAGAGACCCCGACTTTCCCCTTTAAGGACTGATTGAGAGGGGAAAACTTTGTCTTTCTATATAAAAGAGTTTCCAAGCCTCTACACCAGAGGGTAAAAGCAGTACATGTGGCCACGTGGTTTTTTCCCCTCCCAGGGCCAAGTGGCAAACGTGCCCTAGGCAGCAGAGAGTCGGGGAGGCCCCCCAACACACACAAAATGCCTGAGTCCGAGAGGCAGATGGGGTAAAAGGAGAAACATCAGCTTCAGCATGAGGCTGGGGCGGAGGAGAGAGCTCCCCAGTGAGGCAGAGATCACTACCTCCCGGGGAGAGGCACCAGGCTGTCCGGCTGCCTGGCCAGGGGTCTGGGGCCAGTCTGCTCATGACAAGACTCCTTCAGTCCTTCTGTAGTTAGGGAGGGACAGCCGTCAGCAGGAGGAGCCCAGGACCACAGAGGGACAAAGCCAGATTCAGGGATCTCTGGGGAGGCAGGAGGGTGCGCTGACGAGGTGACTGCTCGCTGGGCTGGTGCGGAGGTGAGGGGGTCCTGCGGGGGCTAGGGGACTGGAGGAGATCATGCACTGGGCAGAGCCAGCACCTTTTTCGGACTCGGTTTCTCTGCACAGCTCAAGAACTGGACCTCCTTCGTGGTCCCCACTAGCTCATTGAGCTCTATGTGGGGCCAGAGAAAGGGCTTCCTAGCCCGAGGACACATGGGCCGCTGGGGAAAAGACGATAGTCTCACTCACTTGAAGGCACCAGAATAACCAAAGTATGGTTCCTGGGAGGAGCAGGCACACTTGTTCTCTCCCACCCCCTTGCACAGTTGACACAGGTTGGGGTACGCTTTTCCATCAACGCAGGGCACACAGCTGGCAGAGAAGAATTTAGCCACAGCTGTTGAACAGAGAGAAATGAACCAGGGTATGAGCTCACCAGACCACAGCCAGTGGCACCCCCAGTGTTCCCTCCCCTCCACCCCCACCTGACAGCCTTTGCAAAGCCAGGAGCTCAGAAGATGTACATTGGCTGAGACTAGACTCAGCTACCACCTCCCAGGGCTGCTGATACAGGAGACCCCACCCCCACAGGCTTCACAGCAGTTAACCTGACCCCTGCCTTGGATTCACCCCACATCCTCACCTGGGACACCCCGAAGTGGCTTGTGAATGTGCCACTGGAGTAGGGACCCCAGCCTGAGATCACCAGAGCCCCCACACATCTTACCTCCCTGGAGGGGCTCGGCTGACTCTGTCCAGCTCAAGAACGGGCGAAGGATTCCCATAGGGATGTTCCACCCAGCGGACCTGCCAAGGCCCGTGTGGCAGGACTTCTGGCCTTGCAGCTGGTCCAGCTGAAAATTGCTGCTCTTCTTCACGATGGCCACAGCATAATAGTGGGTTTGGGGAGCTGCAGAAAAGGTAGAGAGAATCGAGAGCTCTTAGCCTGGACCGGAGAGAGAGAGAAACAGCCCTCCCTGAATGAGCCCCTCGTGGGAAGGGGAATTCCATCTGGTCACTGCAGCCCAGAGCCTCCTCTGCTTCCCCAGTGGGTCGGTGACCGGCCTAAAGAGCCCAGGGACATCATTCCCTGGACGTGTGACACTGTCTGAGACCTCAGCTCTGTGCCTTGTCCACTCTGACCCCACAGAGCCCAGGGCCCAGGTCCAGGCCACCTCAACTTCTGGGTCCCCAGGGAGAACTCACACTTTTCTGTCCCATAGATCTCTGCCGCTACTGGCCGCAGTTTGTAGGGGTCCAGGCCCGCCTCAAACACCATGCCACTATCCAGGGTCACAGCATCCGCCTTTTTTCCCTGAAACCACAGGCCAAACCAGCTTCAGGAGAAAACCTACCCTAAGCCAGGCAAGTGAACCTCAGGATGTCAGAAGGCTCCATGGCTGGAAGGATCTTCCAGAGGGTCAGCTTCCAGTCACGTCCCACTCAGTTGCTATGAGAGGTGGTATGAGCCCAGAGCCCCTCTTTTTTGGGTAACGGGCTCCAGCCCCTTTTCTGTAACTCCTGAGGTCGCCAGGTGGCCGCTTTTTCACAAGACATGCCTCAGATCACTCAGTGATGGCATCCTTCACCGTCTTTTATATTATAAACTTTGGGGATGGACATATAGTACACACTGCTATATCTTAAGTGGATAATCAACAAGGACCTACTGTGCAGCACAGGGAACTCTGCTCAATGTTCTATAGCGGCCTGGATGGGAGGAGTTTGGGGGAGAGTGGACACCTGTATATGTATGGCTGAGTCCCTTTGCTGTTCACCTGAAACTACCACAACAATGTCAATCAGCCATATCCCAATACAAAATTAAAAGTTCAGTAAAAACAAAAGTTCTAGATGCTTACCCCCTTCCCTGTTTTTCCTCTATATTTCTTCCAAGTTCTTATTTTTATTGAATACAAATGTTAACTATTAGTATATCTTAAAGTTATCATCATCATCATCATAAACCATGTTCATCCTCTTTGGCATATTACTTCACCTATGCTTACTTATTTCTCGTATTTGCAGCCTGGTAGAAATAATATTTTCTGGACTGCTTTATTCATCTAAAACTGCCTACATTTTCTCCTGTAGCAGCTTTCTTGATTGTATTGACTTCATGATATTATATCATAATGTGGCTGTTTTATAATTTATTAAGCTAAATTTGAAACATTCCCTCCAATGTTCACCACCTGGGTTCCTTCTAACTTTTTGCTGTTAAAATTATACTTGCATGGGCAGCTTTGTCCTCTTAGCTTTTCTCCCTTCTGATGACCTGTTGCCTTGGGATAGGCATCTGAGGGCGGTATCACCCAGACAATGGGCATTTTTTCTTCAAGGCCTTGGCCATCATTGTCATCCTGCTTTCCAGACAATTCCTTTCCAATCTGGAATGCCACCTACCGTGAGGACCAGTTTCATTATAGAACCACCAGTGTGAGAGGCTTTCATTTTATTAAGTGCGATCACTTAGAAAATTCAAGTGCTAACAAATTGCTTAGATTTGTATGTCTCTTGATTATTACGGGGAACATTTCATAGTATTTTTATTAACACTACCTCCATCTCCCCATATTGTTTTTCCTATGTGATCTTACATTTCTTACCAGTTGAATTAGTTCCTTATAGAATACAGTCACTTGTCAGAGCTCGTGCATATTCACTCCAGTGCTTTCTAAAGTTTCTTTTGAATGGGAGGATAATTGCTTTACAATGCTGTCAAATGTTTTGCTTAAATGTTTTTAATGGCTATGAATTAAAATTTTTAATCATTCATTTTACTTCATGATTTGGTTCATTGCTTTTTTCAAAGCTAAGAGACTTCTCTTCCCTCTACGGCTCTGCTAATGAATCTGCCTCTCTAGGTTTTCGATAATACACATTTTATTTTTAAGCATTTAATCTATCTCTGTTTTGGTGTATGGTATGTAGTTGTTGTTGCGTAGTCGCTCAGTGGTGTCCGACTCTTTGCGACCCCATCGACTGGAGCCCACCGGGCTGCTCTGCCCATGGGATTTCCCAGGCAAGAATACTGGAGTGGGGTGCCATTTCCTCCTCCAGGGGATCTTCCCGACCCAGCGATCGAATCCACACCTTCTACACTGGTGGATGGATTCCTTACCACAGACTCACCAGGGTAGTCTGTGGTGTGTGGTGCTGATTTCAAATGGGGCTCTAATTAAAAAGGCAGATTTTGAGGTCTTATTCACAGATATGGAACAAGTTGGAATAGGGCCTACAAATCTGCATTTTAAGCCAGCAGGAAATGCTGGTGTTGTTTGTCCACAGGCCATAGTTGTAAACTAACAGTCTGAAATATTATTGAAACTAGACTTTTTCCCTTAAGTACTGTTCCAATAAGCCTAGATATTAATAGGAACTTTACACACATTACCTACTTTGTGCTAAAGTCATATACACATCACCATGGCACATGGCAGACACACAACACACTTGCCAAACAAATGAATAAAAGTGATTGCAATAGATTTTACATCTGAAAAAAACAAAAGGAATCTGAAGTTATGCACAAGTCAGGACTCCCTTCCCTTTCTCTCTCTGCTAACGTCTTAGACAAGGGTCTTTCCAGTGCGGCCTGGCAGGCTGCGCCCCAGCATGTGATGTGCTGACTATGATGGGCTCAGCTTTTTTCTCTGCAAGTTCAGAGGTAATCTCTCTGGAGATTTTCTCTTAGAGTCACCTTGACTTTTGCCAGTGATACCTATTCACCCAATACAACTGCTTCTGTGACATCATTGTGTGTTAGTGGCGGGTTAGTCACTCAGTCATGTCCGACTCTTTGCAACAACATGGACTGTAGCCCGCCAGGCTCTTCTGTCCATGGGATTCTCCAGGCAAGAATACTGGAGTGCATTGCCATTTCCTTCTCCAGGGGATCTTCCCAACCCAGGGATCGAACCCAGGTCTCCTGCACTGCAGGCAGATTCTTTACCGTCTGAGCCGCCATCATTGCACTGTCATTATTCTCAGTTTCTGTGGTGATGTCAGTTTCCCTACAGATGGTTTTCAAATGTTAGAATGGCAATGTCTGCTTCCAAAATGGCGTTGTGTCCTAGGAGAGAGGACAGCTCCCAACTTACAGGCGCTCAGGAAGAAGAGCAGAGAGGGCAGGGTGAGCTCATTCTCCATGGCCCTTGGATCCTTTCCCTTTCAGTCTGGTCCCACCCAACCTACGGCCTGGACTCACCGCGATGGCCCGGATACATTCCAAGGCAGAGGTCCTCCTCACACAGGTGATAGAGGGAGCACCCAGCTTCCTCATCCTCCTCTGCCATTGGTAGCATTTGGACCACTCCGGTGGTGAGATGGCACACCATCGAACGTTTTTCCTCGGGGCAGCCAGACACAGTCCTGGGAGAAAGAGGCCAAGGAGTGAGGGTTCTATCACTGTCCGTGGAAAGGACAGCCTTGCCCTCTCAAGGAGTGGCCCTCCCCTTCCCTCTCCATTCTGTGGCTAAGTCAGGCCACTCTCCTCCGATGGAGGTGTTTCCCTAGCCTAATGACCACTCCATGCTGGCCAGAGGGCTGTGACCCTCAACAAATCTGAGGAGATGATCAGAGCCTCTGGAATCGTTTCCCTCCTCTGACTGACATGCTTCTTACCCCTGACAAAAAACGCAGCAATGCCCCCTTGCATCAGCTAAGGGAGTTCTTCCACCTGCTTTGTTCCCCTGGAACTTAGGAGGTAGGCAGGGGAGGAAGTATCGTGTCTGTCTTTCTGGTGTGGAAGCTGACTCTTGAGCATGGCTGAGTGACAGTCTGCTCAGCAGTGGCAATGTCCAGCCTGGAATCTGGGTCCCTCTAGGTTGTTGAGGCTTCAGACATCTTCCCAGACATCCTCCCCAGAGGATGCCAAGGGAATGAAGGAAAATACACCCCACCCCTTGTCGGGAGATGAGCTGCAGTAGGTGTTGTACCCAATGGGTCAGTGTGCCTGAGTTACACCATCCACCACCGCACCGAAGACAGGACTCTCAAGGAGGGATGGAAATGTTTTTAAACTGATTTACCACAATGGTTGTACCACTTGGTAAAGTTACTAAAAACCACTGAATTGTATACTTTGATGAGGTGAATTTCATGATAAGTAAAATATACATCAGTAAAACTGCTACCAAAAAAAAAAAAAAAGCCTCTTGGTCGCAAAAGCCACTCCTATTTTGGATGTGATTTGGTGGGGAAGGGGGCTGCATTCAGCTCTCTGCCACCTCCTATTCATAATCACCCCCTGCACCCTCCAGGGTATTGAGACACCTGGCGAGGATGTGGCTGCCACACCCTTCCCCCCGACACCAGCCACCGTCCCAGGGAAATTTCTAGGGGTGTAATCTACCCTGGGAAGCCTTCCTGGATCTGTCCTGAGGTGAGAATCTGCACTATCCGATTTAGCCACTGGGATTCAGCAGGGTTTCCTGGATGCCCTCTGTATACAGGGCACTGGGTGATATGCAGAGGAACGTGCAAGCAGATGGCAGCAGCCATCTCATCGGGAGAGGCAAAGAGCCCCCAAGGATGCAACCAAGAATGATGAATGCTCTAGAAGAGAACAAGTGCCAAGCCAGGTGTGATGTCCCCATGACCTCAGCCAGTGACTGGGGCGGGGAGGCAATCCAAGAAGTGGGCGCAATGGGCCACGTGCTCAGAGACGGTTGCAAGGCCGATCTGTGCCAGGTCTTTACTCAGCCCTTCATGTGTTCCGTTCCCCCTCCATCCACCCAATCCCTTTTTATTGAGTTTTGCTGATATCCACGTTTCCTAGGTTAGAAAACTGTGGCTTTAACTTATGGCTTGCCCAAGGTTTCACAACGAATAAGTCTGGATCCAGAATTTGAACCTAGGCAGTCAGACACCAAGCCCCCTGCCTATGTAGGCTGACTGGTTAGAGACGGGGTGTCGTGGAGATGGTAAAGGGTTTGGGGGCAGGTCATGGAAAGCCTCCAGTGCTGGTCCTAGAAGGTCTCATTCAGAAGCCATGGAGCGGCGACTCACAGGAGGGCAGAGACAGGTGGGCTGAAAGCTGGAAACCAGGCAGAAAAGGGAGTCGAGAGGAGGGAGCACAGCAGAAATCAGGAGTTGGGGGTCACAAGATGGAAGCTGAGGGTGAAAGGAGAGAGCAAAACGAAGACCATGTGTCAAGCTGGAGGGAAGGCATGAGCAGGGGCAGGAATAGGGAACCAGGGGACGAGCTTGGGTGCTCCCTTGGCAGGGGTGAACCAGGAAACTAAAGCGCCACTGAGAGGTTTTCCGAGATGCCCCCAAACACCAGCGCTCGGTGCAGAACGCAGCGCTCTGCTCCGCCCCTCCACAGCTCCCAGCAGCAGCTCTGAAGCTGCCGGTCTCTCTCAGGACGAAACGCTCTCAGGCAGATCTAGGTCTGGCCCTGGAGTATCCCCAGCCCCGCCCCTGATCTGTCTCAGTCACTCGCATGCTGCCCACTTGAGCCTGGATGGCACCCTCCTGAAAGGACACGTGCTCAGATTCCTTCTGTGCGGACACACCGTGCCCCTCTCTCAAAGGCAGGGGCTGGGCTGGAGTTACTCTTCTCGCCCCACCCAGCCTCTTCCTGCCACGACACCCATGGGGAGCAGGGCAGGAACCCCCCAGGCCAGTGGCCGCCCCTTCCACTGCGTAGGACTAGGGATTCAGTGATACTTTGGGACATTGGCCACCAAGACAACCAAAGATTCAAGTGAAAATGGAATCCAGTGATGCGACTCTGAGCCAGATCCCAGACCACAGCCCATGACCACCTCTAGGAAAGCAAGGCTTCCTGCCCCTCCGGCCTCTCCTAGGTGGCCCCGACCCTGTGCTACAGGCCCAGCAGGCCACGGGTCAGGGAGCAGAAGGAAGGGTAGTCGTGAGCTGGTGGTCCTGGCCAGGTCCAGTCCTGCCTTAGAGGAGAGAGAAATAATCCACACTCCTGGGGAGGATGAGATGGTTGGATGGCATCACCGACTCAATGGACATGAGTTTGGGCCAACTCCAGGAGATACCAAAGGACAGGGGGTGCCTGGCGTGCTGCAGTCCATGGGATTGCACAGAGTTAGACGTGCCTGAGTGACTGAACAACACCAGGGGAAGGAAACTGGAGAAGAGGACCAGAAAAGACAGGGATAGGTTAGGGAGCAAAAGCTCCCGGTTATCCTCTGAACACCTGTCTTCATCCAGGAAGCTCCCAGCCCGGAGTCGATGCCGGAGGACAGAAGGAGGCTGTACTGCGCTGCTGGCGGGGCAGGCCGCAGGGGGCGGCACCTGCGCTTTCACCCGAGCCCTGCACACACCCCGTCTCACCGCTGACACTCTCCAGCCCCTGCGGCCACTGTCAGGACTCTCCCCCTCCGCTGCTGGAAGCCCGGCCCTCACATTTACATCACTAATGTTCAGCACAGGTGAGGGAGCACTCCAGGGATCAGCTCAGACACTTGGGGGGGGGGGGGCGCGGGGGCGGGGCGGTCAGAAGGAACGGTGGTTTAGTCCCTTCTGCTTAGTCCCCTTCTAGACCAGGCACATTAAAAACCAGGCACCAGGCACTTCTCTCGCACCCGCTGACAGAAGGGGCCCAGCAGCAGGGTCTGTGCCCCCCACCCCTGCCCCTTTGCAGTGGGAGGGCTTGTGTGCGCCTCCATCTACCAGGGCAGGCGGCCCTGCGCCCTCCTCGCAGCCCTGTGGAGAAAGGGTTGAGCCATTTTTCAGGGAAGCTGAGGTTCAGAAAGACTGTCGCTTGCCCAAGTTGCACAGTCCTTGCAGGAGCTGGGACCCCATCTGCAGTCTCCTGAGTGTCTTGGGCAAGTCACTCGCCTTCTCCGAATCTCATTACCACCCCCGCCTCCCTCTGTATACTCTTGTCACCAGTGCTATGGGTAGGACAGAAGGGACAGGGACCGGGAAAGACCCTTAGGGGAGCTCGGCAGCTCTGGGCACGGACCCCGCCGGCTTCTCGGAACCCAGCTCCGGGCTCCTCCCCAGGCGAGTGGGCGGGATCCGCTCCGCTCCCGGGCGCCTCCTCTGCGGCAGGTGCCCGTGCCAAACTGCCTGCTGCGGGGGACAAGGAGGCCCACACGGCGGGGAGCCAGGACCCAGACGCCTACACTGAGGGGTGAGGGGACTGGGTGTGGGATGCTCTCACAGCGGGGTGTGGGGACCGGGACACCTACCTGGAGGGGCATGCCCCCGCCCCCACCCATACCTGCACTCACCAAGGGCTCCAAGGGACAGCAGGGCGGGGACGAAGAGCTTCATGTCTGGGGTCCTGGGGCGACTCCGGAACGAAGGCTCTGCCACCTGCCCTCGTTCTGCGTCCCTTTATCCAGTGCTCGGTGGCCTCACGAGGTTTGCCCCGCCCTGTGGTCCTATAAGCGCCCCAGGCCTCCCTCCTCCCCCCTCCCGAGGTCTGCTAGTTTCTAGAGGGGAAGAACGGGGGGAAGGGGGGAGGTGGGGGCGGAGAACGAGGGAGCGGGAAAGGTGCCCGGGCGGGGCTTGGCGCTCGGGGAGAGGATACCCAACCCACACCCACCTCTCAAGTCCCCTCAGCGCTGCCTAGTTGGGGGATGCTCTTTCGTTCCCACCTGTCCGCAGCCCCTCGGGAGTGGCAGTCCCTGGGTTTTGTCCCCCCTCTGGCCTCAGTGCCTTCTGGAGATCGGCACCTAGAGCAGGGGTCCTAAGGTGAATCTTTGCAGATCAGCTTGACTGTACAGATGGTATCTACAGTGCTTGGGAAACAGTTAAGGCAGACGGAGACCTTTGCGTCTGCACGCAGCAGCCAGCCTGGAGTTTTGAAAGAAGGCCCGCTGCCTGGCCCGGGGTCCACAACAGCCTGGTCCAGCTGGCAGAGGCAATATGCTGGCCAGAGTCTGACCCAGACTGCCTCTGGGGCCCTCCTGAGACCTAATACAGCTCCCAGAAAACAGAACCAGAGGCCTACGTGCCCAAAGGCTCTCCTGGTCCCTCATTTGCCAATGAAAAGGATATCCTACCACTTGCTTTGTTTTGTGGCAAGATGAGGTGGGACATAGGAACCTCATTTTGATAAATGTCCTATTTTGTCCTCAGTACACAGGCTGACCCTGTTTCAGGAAGCTGGTTTTCAATTCTAAAGCTAGAACTCTGCTCTGCATCCTCGAAATACACTCCCTTGAAGCACAATGACTCCCACGCAGGGGTCTCCAGTGCAACCCTGCTTATCATTCACTGATTGCAAACAAACTAAATGTCCATCAAGGGGTGGGGGCAGGACTTCCCGGGCGCTTCCAATGCAGCATGTGCAGCTTCAAACCCACTTGGGGGAACTAAGATCCCATATGCTGTGAGGTGTGGCCAAAATTAAAAAAAAAAAAGAGGGGGGTGTCACATAGAGCATGATGCTCTGAAACACACTGGGGGGCCCAGAGAGAAAGGGCCACCATGCAAGTACTGATGAGCACTTGGCTCCAGGAGATACTAAGTGAAGAAGTCAGGTCCTAACAGTGATAGAAATTCCCTCCGTGGGTTAGTCTGGACAGTATGTTATTCTGAAATCTGTCTGTCCTGAAAAGCTGGCCTTGATTCTTTGCTTAGACTACTGAGTACACAAAGGGTTTCCAGGGGCAGAGGGGCAATACCTCGGGAGACGGCCCCGTTGGGGGTGGATATGCAGTGGGTGGCACTTGGCACCATGGTGAAGCAGAACCAGCCCGTTTTGGAGGCCCTCAAGGAGACTGTGGGGCCCCTCTATCCTGGGCGTGGATTCTGCCAAGGCACATGAGTGGAGTCTGACTAGGGATCCCGCTTGCTGGGCACAGGAGTGGGATCCAAGGTTCAGTGGGAGGATCACCAGTCAGGTTTTGGGGTGACAGATCCAGGGTCTCTCATGGTTTGGAAACACAGTGTTGCAACATTAAAAGTTGCTTTCATCAATAATTGCAATAAGCCATTACAAAAATAATGAAGTAACACAAAATTGACTAATTCTCAGGAGTGCTGAAGCATCTTTGTACCTTAATTAGCAACTTGGCTTTGCCCTTCCGTGATTATAAAAGAATTAAGACATGTCACAACCCAGGCCTGTATCTCCAAGTGCAAATTAGAAAAAGGATGGGTTAGGAGGTCAGATGCCTGCAGATTCTCTCATGTCTGATAGAGGTGGCAGGAACACAGAGAACCTGGGGCCACAACTGAGAGGCAGAGCTGAGGGATTGCCCTGGAGGCAGGATTGGGGTAAGCAGACTGTTTTCATGCTGTGTCTTCAAGGAATGTCCCAGCCTCAGGCCAGCAGAACAGCCCCCAAGGCCATCTGAAGCTGACAAAGGAGGTGGGGCTGCCCAGAAGACAATGTTCCACTGATCTGTTACCAACATTCATTCATTCGTTCACCTCATCCAAGCCAGAACTGGTGGGTGCCAAGAGGGACACAGAGAAGAGGGGGTCCCATCCTGGCCCTAAGGAGCTGATGGCACACAGGGGGTGGGGTGGGCACAGGCCACTGGGAAGAGGCAAGGCAGCATAAATAGAGTGAGCAAGGGAGCCGAAGGAAGGCCATTTGACCGGTTTGCATCATCAGGAGCCCATAAGGCTTTGAAGAAGTGCATTTGACCTAGGTACCTGAAGGAAAGGGTACCTGTCTACAAAGAGAACTTCAGGTAGAGGAAATAGCCAGGTAAAGGCTTGAGAACATGGATTCAGTGACCTCAATGGACAACCAAAAGTTGCCCTAGACTTTCCAACCTGGAACGCATTGAAAGAGGATTCACAAAATCATGTCCTCCATCCTGAGCTCCACGTCAGGTGTCTATCTGCCCCTTGCTGCCAGTCCTGCAGGCACTACAGTCAATGCATCAAAAATAGATCTCCTCTGCTCCCGCAAGCCCCACATTTCCTCTCATACCTCCCACTACTTCCCACCAAATGAAGAGCCTTGGGGTCATCCTCAAATCCTCTGGTCAAAGAGCCCTATGTGTGTGCTGGGCACTTAATGATTAACATTGGTTGAAAGGATGAGTGAATGAGTGAGGAGGAGGGACAGTTCAGTTCAGTCGCTCAGTCGTGTCTGACTCTTTGCAACCCCATGAACCGCAGCACACCAGGCCTCCCTGTCCATCACCAACTCCCAGAGTCCATCCAAACCCATGTCCATTGAGTCAGTGATGCCATCCAGCCATCTCATCCTCTGTCGTCCCCTTCTCCTCCTGCCCCCAATCCCTCCCAGCATCAGGGTCTTTTCCAATGAGTCAGCTCTTCACATGCATGGCCAGAGTATTGGAGTTTCAGCTTTAGCATCAGTCCTTCCAATGAACACCCAGGATCTCCTTTAGGATGGACTGGTTGGACCTCCTTGCAGTCCAAGGGACTCTCAAGAGTCTTCTCCAACACCACAGTTCAAAAGCATCAATTCTTCAGCACTCAGCTTTCTTTATAGTCCAACACTCACATCCATACATGACCACAGGAAAAACCATAGCCATGACTAGATGGACCTTTGTTGGCAAAGTAATGTCTCTGCTTTTTAATATGCTGTCTAGGTTGGTCATAGCTTTCCTTCCAAGGAGTAAGAGTCTTTTAATTTCATGGCTGCAGTCACCAACTGCAGTGATTTTGGAGCCCAGAAAAATAAAGTCAGCCACTGTTTCCCCATCTACTTGCCATGAAGTGATGGGACCAGATGCCATGATCTTAGTTTTCTGAACGTTGAGCTTTAAGCCAACTTTTTCACTCTCCTCTTTTCACTTTCATCAAGAGGCTCTTTAGTGGGAATATTCTTGGTGGGAATATTTATACCGTGGAAATTAGCGAATTCTAGATGTCAGGTCATCTTTCCCTCCAAGAGAGCCAGCTGACAGCACACCTCTGCCTGTGCTTGTCATTATTTGGAGGAACGCAGTGCCCATTGTTGTAAGGGTGTGTATGGGTCGGGGTGAGGGGGGAGTGTCATCCTAGCAGGGAGAAGATAATAGTGCTTAGCAGTTAGATGGCACCTTGTCCTCCAAACAGCACCATCAGTTACTTTGTCTGCTGTGGCTCTAACAGAAACTCTGAGTTAAGAAAGTCACTGCTCTAAAATGAGGGAAGCTGAGGGTCGCCTGTGGTCACGCAGTGAGTGAAAGACGGAGACCAAATTGCTAACCCCGTGTCTCCCATTAGGCCCGCAGCCAGGAACGCTTTCTACCACTCAGCCAGAACTTTCTGAGAGCTCCAGATATGAGACCAAGGCCCAGGGATGGCCTCTGCCCTCGATCTCGGTGGTGGTATTGGACCCTCCTGTGCACCATGAGTTTGAGCAAGCTCCAGAAGTTGGTGATGGACAGGGAAGCCTGGCGTGCCGCAGTCCATGGGGTCACAAAGAATCGGACACGACTGAGCGACTGAACTGTGGAGCAGGCACTGTCAGCCCCTTCACACATCAGCACCGTGATTGCCTTATTGGTCTTCCTTCCATACGTGGGGACTCTGGCAAAGCAGCTAGCTCATCCACCATCCAGCTAGAAATCTGTCACTAATCCCTGCCCCCTGCCCCATGACCTCTTTTGGTTTGATCATTCCTATGCTGACCACCTTAAAGAGAGAGCACAAAGTAAGCAAGAATGAGCAAGAGACGGAGGGAGAGCTCCCTGCTTTCCGGCCAGTGCGATGACCGATATTTCAGATCAGGTCTTCGCGCTGGGCCCTTGCACAGAGCCCAAGGTCCCTGGGAGCCTGTGGACGCTCCTGTGGGTGCTGGGGGGTCATCAGGAGGAGGAGGGAGCTCAGAAGGGCAGTGGGCAGGAACACCGGGCCTCTGTTAACTAACACGTTGTATTGCCAGTTGTTGCCCAATTCACAGAGAACCCACAGAGACAAAGAGTTTCTATTTCTGTGCACAGACCTCTTCCTCCTCCTCCCGGCCCCTCGTCATAAGCGGGACCCTCAGCCAGCATGGACCCTCTCCTCTCGGGGCCAAGCCCTCCCGGGGCGGACACCCCACAGATCTGCTGAACAGTCTCCCTAGCAGTCAAAGGGGCAATGGAGACCCCCCAGGTTTACCCAGCCCCGAGATTTCAATGTTGGCACCCCACATCCCTGGCAACAATCGGATTCCACGAGCACCTAACTGAGGTGAGAATGTGCAGCATGCCAGGCCCAGGGAGAGTCTCCCAGGAAGGTGCCAGTCAATGGCAGCCTGCAGGAAGCTGGGGGCTGGCCCCTGGCCAGCCACGCAAACTTCTTCCCAGAAGGAATGAGCCCCTTGCCCAGGGAAACCCCCAAGCAGGAAGCACCTGAGCCCTGGGGGCCCTTCTGCTGCTCCCTCCCCATTCGGGCAGGGAGGGGGCCTGCTCTCTGGCCTTGAGCAAGTCAGTACAGGAGGCCTCTGTGTCTGCCGCCTGCATCCCATAGCGAGAGATTAGGATGGCCTTCACCAAGAAGCAGCTGGAGACGCACACTCAGAGAAGTGAGATCCTCCCTTCCCAGCTCCTCCGGGCTGGGAGTGCCTAGCGCCCAGACCACTGCTCTACCCAGGCTTCCCTTCCTCATCCCTCCATTCATTTCTTCCCTGGACAGCCTAGCATGCTGGAGGGCACGGGGGAGATGTGGTTAGAAACTCAAGAGGCGGGCTTGGACATGGGGTTCCCACCTGCTCCAGCCTAAACTGCCACCTGGTCCTGGGCCATCTCTCAACCTGCCTAAGCCTCAGTTTCCCCAGGTGTAAAAAATAAATAAATAAGAGGGACACAGATAATATCAGTTCCTGAAGTGGGCAGAGCTGAGACCTGATGTCTGAGATGTTTATAAAGGCTCAGTACAGGCGAGGTATTGTCCATATTTACAGACATTCAGCAGCCCCGGCCACGTGGGGCTTGGCTAAGCAGAGGGTAACAAGGGAAGTAGAAATGGCCTCTGGGGGCACCGGGCCCAGCGGGAGGGGCTGTGTGTGCTGAGAGGTGCACACACACAGGTGTCGCAGGGAGCCTTGGCAGACACGGGAACAGCCCACCTAGGGTGCGCCCAGGTGCGCCATTTTCTAGAGTGTTCAGTCCTACCTTGCCCTGCTCTCTGCCCCTTCTCCACGTCTCTGTCTCTAACCCCCGCCTCCTCTCCTCCCCCTCTCACTTTCTGTCTCTCCTCGGCTTCTTTCTCCATGTCTAGCTCTGTCTCTCGCCCTTTCCCTCCTGAAACGCATTTGTCCTGGATGCCCTGCTGCCTGGATCCTGCTGCGACCCTGGCTGAGCTTCCTTCTACCCCAGTCATCGCAATTACTAACTCATCTCTGGCATCCCCTACCCCACCTCCCCGATGCTGAGCTCTGGGGGAAAGAGTCTGTGGCTGCAACCAGAAGTAGAACTATCACAAACCCGGGGCCCTTTTGGAGCTGCTTGCCGGAGAGCTGTGGCCTTTATCCTACAAGCATGTCTTACTCCGGAAATGATAATCTCCCAAGGTCACTCCACAGGGCACCAGCCCAGGGCGGGTGGAGTGGGGGTAGGGGGTAGCAAGATGCCTCCTCTTTGTCACCCACCCAAGACTGATCTTGATTGACCCTGAGCAAAATCTTCCTTCAGTGAGAATTCATTTCCAAAAAATGCATTTGAGAAAAGACTCTTGAAGTTCAGCCATCTGGTTGACCCTCTTGAAAACAGAGCTGACCCCCTGCAGCTATGGTGTTTGTGGGGGATTTGGAGGAATCTGAGGGGAGGGGACTGGGGGCTAGAAAGCAAGGGCTCTGAACCAATAGCGGTGTTGCCTATGGTGGCCCCATTTGTAAAGGACACTCAGCGATCAAAGGGCTTCTCTGCTTGTCTTTCCTGCCCCTTCTCTATACACTTCCCTTCCCCATGGTCTTCTCTTCACTCCAGTCTGGCAGGGCTGGGCTCAGGTTCTCAGTCTCACAGGGTTAACATACTTGTGTGTCTTTTGATTCCCCTTCTCCTTCATCCATAATGTGTGATCTAGGGCCCACCTGCACCCGGTCTTTCTTCATTCTGCCCACACATTCTTTCTTCCTTGTGCCCACACATTCCTTTCTATCCTATGGTCACAAGATGGCCCTGGGCTCCTGACCTTTCCCCTGCCTCTCGACTCCCCGCTGCAGTCTGTGCCGGAAAGAATCAATCTTTTAGAAGCACAGAGCTAATAGCGGTCCAAGGCATCTCCGCTTGACCCCATTTCCTGTCCCTGCACTCTGTCCCTGAAGAATCTCATCCTTCTTCCCCCTTGGGAGGTGCTGGAACTTCCCAGAACCATACTGCCCATCCAGGTCTCATCCCAGCCGTGACCCAGACAACTCTGTCTGAAGTCCCACCAGAACCCCGAAGCAGCATACCCAGCTTCCAGTGCTGGCCCACGATGGTAAGACACATCTCTCCTTATCCCTCCCCCACCCCCGGCCAACCCCCGCTAATACAGCTTAAACCCTGAAAATGATAGAAACGGCGGCTTAAACGGCACAGATGAATCATCTCATAGTTGTAAAAGCAGAGGCTGCAGTCAGACTCAGAGGCTCCAGGACACCTGGCTGTGCCCCTCCTGGAGGCCCCAGGGAGCCCGCTTCCTGGCTTTTCCCACCTCCTTGGCTCCGCCTCACTCCCCCTTCTGTTTCCATCGTCATAGCCCAGTCTCTCCCTCTGACTCTCCTGCCTCTGTCTTATAAAAACCCTTATGATGACAGTGGGCCCACTAGGGTAAAAAACATCTCAAGATCTATAATTTAATCATATCTGCCAAGTCCCTTTTGTCACCTGAGGTAACATATTTACAGGTTCCAAGAATTAGGACGTGTACATCTTTGGGGTCCATACTCAACCTATCAGGCCAGTATATAACGATAAGCCGTGTGTATGAGATAATACCTAGCGCAACCACTAGGTAAACTATACAAAGAGATATACTCGAAAACATTACAGATAAATCAGGATGGAGTTCTAAAAAATGTTTAGACAACCTACGATTATATTAGGTGAAAGAAAACAGTGAAAATGTCAAAACAGGGAAAACAAACAAAAAGCAAAAATAAAATGACAGGCTTAAGTCTAATATATCAATAATTACATCAAATATAAATAACTTAACGATCCCAATTAAGAGGCTTCCCTGGTGGCTCAGACAGTAAAGAATCTGCCAGCAATGCAGGAGACCAGGGTTCAATCCCCGGGTTAGGAAGATCTCCTGGAGAAGGAAATGGCAATCCACTCCAGTATTCTTGCCTGGGAAATCCCATGGACAGAGGAGCCTGGCAGGCTACAGTCCACAGGGTTGTAAAGAGCTGAACATGACTAAGCAACTAACACACACACATCCCAGTTAAAAGGCAGATTGGAGGAGTGCTTTGAAAAAATAATCTTGTATTGACTGCTTACAAGAAACTCACTAAACTATATAACCTCATAGCTAAGTTGAAAGTAAAAGCATGGAAAAAATATATACCATGTAAACAGTAATAAAAAAAAAGAAAGTGTGGCTATATTAATATCAGATAAAGTCAAATCAGAGTAAAGAACATTTTTACAGGCAGCAAGAAATATTGCATAATGATGAGTCTACACATCAAGACATCACAACAATCCTAAACGTGTATGCACCAAAACACAGAGCTCTAGAAATGAAAACAGAGGGACTTCCCCCATGGTCCAGTGGCTGAGACTCTGCATTCCCAATGCAGGGGGTCCAGGTTCAATCCCTGGTCAGGGAACTAGATCCCACATGCTTCAACTAAAGATCCTGCATGTCTCAACAAAAACCCGGCACAGACACACAAATTTTTTTTTTTTTTAAGAAATGAAAAGAGAAACAGATAAATTTATAATTATAGCCAGAAGTATCAAACTTCTGTTGCAACAACTGATAGAACAAGGAGACAGCAAATCAGCAATGTATAAGGACCAACCCAACAGCACCATCAACCAAGATCTAATCAACATTTGTGGAACACTGCCCAACAGCAGAATACACATTCTCCTCCAGTGCCCACAGAGCATTTACCAAGACAAACTACATCCTGGAACACAAACCAAACCTCAACCCTTTTAAAAGAATTTAAACTGTACAAAATGTGTTTGATCACAACTAAATCAAACTAGAAGTCAAGAACAAAGAGATAGGAGCACCTTCAAACACTTGGAAACCAAGTATCATACTTCTAAATAATCAACGGATCAAAGAGTCAAAAATGGGGAGCTTGAGTTCTTCCCAAACAACAGTGAAGTCATGACTTTGAGTAAGAACACAGTTTTAAAGCAAGCAGCCAAGCCAAATTTTTGAGTAACACAGGTGTGTATGTTCAGATATAGGGGGAAACACACACACACGCAGAATGAGAACCCATTATTCCTTGGGGACCCCCCATGAAATGAGATCACTTTCTCTGGCTCTCACCTCCCCCATGTCTCTCCCTTCCCCTCTCATACTGTCCTGGAAAGGGCTTCCTTTGAATCACATGGCTCTTTTGATTTGGCTACAGTCAACTAACTTAAACTGTGGATCACTTACTCAAGCTGGCCAAGTACTCTTTTTTTAATTAATTAAAAAAAAAAAATCTCTCTCATACAGGAAAGTGTAAAAACATAAATGTAGAGCTCAATAAATTATCCCAAAAAGAACACGTATGTAACCACCACTCAGGTCTAAAAAGAAAGCACTGCCAACGTTCAGAAGTCCCCTTACACCCCACTCAAACAAACACCCTCTCTCTTATCCCCAAAGTTAAACCTACTCTCCTAATTTTTAACACTATAGTTTACTTTTGCCTGCGTTTGAAGTGAAGTGAAGTCACTCAGTCATGTCCAACTCTTTGTGACCCCATAGATAGCAGCCTGCCAGGCTCCTCTGTCCATGGGATTTTCCAGGCAATAGTCCTGGAGTGGGTTGCCATTTCCTTCTTTGCCTGCGTTTGAGCTTTATGTAAATCACACAGGATGTATTCTTTTTTTTCTGATTCCTTTCAGTCAACATTTATGTTAGCGAGATCATCCTTTTTTTTTTTAACTTTCTGAATCTTATTCATTTCCTAATAATTGCGAGTATTTCAAATACAATCTGTTTTTGAACATTATCCTTATAGCTGGCAACCTCATTGAATTCGCTTATGAATTCTCAGGCACCCCCAGCAGCTTCTGTGGCTCACCTTGGCATTTCTAATCTGTCTCCTAACCAGCTATTTCCTGACTCTCAGGCCCTACCTCTGCTCCACATCTTCTCTCTGATGCCTCCAGAGCTCTCTGAGCTACAAGGGAAGCTTTCCCAGGGTCCACGTGACCACTTGGCCACTTCCCCAGGAACAGAGGATCACTACGTTGGTGACTAAGGACAGGTGATGCAGGGGCCATGGAGAGTTCCAGGGACTCAGAGTGAGTGCAGGGTCAGCTAGTTCTGAACCGTCCTTCCCTGGTCATCTGGGAAGAGGCACCTTGATGAGAAAGCAGCAGCGGGATGCTGCATGGATGCCAGAGGCCAAGATGAGGGCTTAAAGGTGGCAGATGACTCGTAGAATGGAGAACTGGTAGCAAAGCCTGGGGACCTGCTACACAAAGCAGAACTTGATGGCTATTTGGAAATGGAAGAAAGAGTCAGGGAAGTGAGCAATTTCCAGGATATTTGGAAATATTCTGGCACACAGTTGCTCCTATGAAATAACCTGACCAAAAAAAACAAAAAAATCAGACATTCTCGGAGCTGAATGTTTCCTTCGATGCTATTTTACAAATGGGGTCTCTAACCCCAGAGCCCTGTACCTGCCCTGGTAGGTCTAGGTAGAATCTGGCTTCCTGACTTCTTGCACTAAGGGAAAAGGGGAGCTGTCCCCTTCAGTTGAAGGAGCATTTACTGTGGTCCGGGCGCTTGTCAAGGGCTGGGGTCACAAGTGTCAGTCAGACCTGGTCCCAGCCCCCGAAGACAACAGACAAGTAAGTGAGCAGGCAGTTACCATCAATATTCAGGGAGAGAGATGAGACAGCTTCATCTGGGGTGCAGCAGCAGGGAAGTGGCAAGACAAGTTGAACTCTAGGTGTGATTTACACGTGGACATGATGGGATTTGCTTACATCTCCAGGGGCTATGGAGTGTGAAGATCAGGAGTGGAAGAGGACAACACCGAGGTGCCTGGCCTGAGAAGCTAAAGGATGACCTTGCATTAAGTGAAATGGGGAAGACCATGGATGGGACAGACTGGGAGTAGCTGGACCAGAAGTTCCATCCTGGGCACCATCATACTGACAGACCCTTGGACCTCCAGGTGGATTGGGAGTGAGGAAGCTCCCTGACTTGCAGCTGCCCAGAGTATGCTGATCCGACAAGGGCCAAAGGCAGAGAGGTGTGGAGCTTTATTTAAAACTATTTTTTGGACCATGGATCCATTTTCTCCCAGATAATGCCGATGCCTAATTACCCGAAACAGTGTCCGGCATCAGGGGCTCATGAAACACTCGGTATCGTGTCGATGGCTCATTCTTACACGTTGGGAGTCTGGGACAACTTCCCTAATGGCCCCCTTGAGCTCCCCCTGACCGTTCTGCCCCTGCCCTACCTACGCCTGCAACAGTGGAGTGCAGACTGTCTCCCACTCAAGCCTTTGGCTCACTGTGCTGTTCCATGCATGTGGGTGCCTTCCTTGCACAGGGACTCAGCGGGGTTGAAGTGTTTCTCCGCACAGTCCATACCTAGCACAGAGCCTGCCTCTGGGAGATTCAGGACTAACCCTGCTTGGTAATGACTGTTGACCACATCATGGCCTCTCCCAGAGCGAGACAGAAGGAAATGTCCACCCTGGCTGCGGGGAGAACAATGGGCACATTCACAAGCCCCCAAAGGGTTTCTGTGCGTTTCTGAACAATGTTTACTCATTGTTTTACAGGCTGCTCTGTGTTGCCCACAGACTTCAGGGCACTAAAGGATTTATTGAGATCAGATCTGGGCAGTGATCCATAAGATGTGAGAATTAAACCAATGAATTGAACTCAAGAAGCCTTGAGGAGGAGAGCACGGCTTCCTCACCCGGGGCTTCTGCCCCAGGGACAGCCTTGCTGGGGCTTTCTCCCCGGTGGGCCAGGCGGCTGATGCACACAGGACAGGAGCCCCAGACAGGGGGGACACCATGGCCAGGGGAGCTGCTCCCCGCTCCGTGCCCCCTGCCACCGTCTGTGGGAAGATGCTCCAGCTGGACTCTGCCCCGCAGTGCTCACGGGCTGCCCCTGCCCTGATGCCTGCGGGCTCCGTTCCCCACTCAGATTCTCGGAGCCAACCCAGAGGGGTGGCATGGGGTGAGAGCCGGGAGGGAGGTTCAAGAGAGAGATGTATACCTATGACTGGTTCATGTTGATGTATGGCAGAAACCAACACCATCTTGTAAAGCCATTATCCTCCAATTAAAAATAAACAAATATTAAATGGGGGAATTATAACTAAAAAAGATTAAAATTAAATAAAAAATTCTCAGGGCCAGCCGAGTGCAGCCCCCTCCAGGAAGCCGAGCAGTTGCACCTGCATCGCCTCTTCCTTCCTACGGCCCACCATCCTTCCCAGACCCCACATCAGCAAGTGGCCCTTGGAAGTACCTTTTGCTTATGGAATCTATTGCGGGTAATTCTCACCAGTCTGGGTCAGCTAGTTTGCTCAGTCATGGGCTTAGTTTCTAGGAAACTGCTGGTCCTGAGATATGACTACAAAGCACAACTGAATTTTGTTTAAAACCCCACCAATGAACATATAAACAGGTACAACCTCCCCTTGGAGACCCATTGGGCAGTATGAGTTGAAGCACAGTGCGCCCCATAACCAGGGCTGGGCTACAAAGTACTTACTAACTGGCTCTGGGAGGGTAGTTGTTTGATACCTTTCTTTTATGTTAAAGAGAAAGATGAAAGAGAAATGACTAGAAGCATGACAGAACTTCAATTATTTGTCAATGATGTGAGCAACATCTTTCCTGAATCAGATATATAAGCATTTTCCAGTGCTGGAAAAATATTTTCTCAATTTTTTGTGCTGTTTACAATGTTATAACTATAGAGAAGACACATGCATTAGTTTAATCTGCATTATGGGGCTTTTCTCTGCCACTTTCTTAAGTCTAACGCTGCTGCTGCTGCTGCGAAGTCACTTCAGTCGTGTCCGACTCTGTGCGACCCCATAGACGGCAGCCCACCAGGCTCCCCCGTCCCTGGGATTCTCCAGGCAAGAACACTGGAGTGGGTTGTCCTTTCCTATTCCAGGGGATCTTCATGACTCAGGGATTGAACCTGTATCTCTTAAGTCTCCTGCTTCGGCAACTGGCTTCTTTACCACCAGAGCCACCTGGGCGGCCCAGAGGGGAGAGAAAAGTGAAGCAAAAGTGTTAGTCGCAGTCATGTCTGACTCTTTGTGACCCCATGGACTGTAGCTCACCAGGTTCCTTGTCCATGGCATTCGCCAGGCAAGAACACTGGAGTGGGTAGTCATTTCCTCCTCCAGGGGATCTTTCTGATCCAGGGATCAAACCCATGTCTCCTGGGTCTTCTGCATTGCAGGCAGATTCTTTACCATCTGAGCCACTGGGAAAGTCCAGGGGCGAGGAAGGGGAGGGATATTTGCAAATGGACAAAAGTTGTGGTTACTTGAGTTGCAGTGTGATGGAGCTGAGCTGGGCACAGGTTCTGGAGAAGAAGTGAAGGGAGAGCAGGATGCGGGAGAGGGAGAGAAAAAGAAACAAGCATGCTTGGCAGACGCTGCCCAACCCCTGAGCGCAGCGCCGGCACTGTGTGTGCCCAACTCGGATCCTCAGCCATTCTTGCTAGGTGGGTCCCCCCATCATTCTGCCCATTTCACAGATGAGGACGCCGAGGCCTGGGAGCAAGGTGATGCCAAAGCCCCTCTAGGCTGCCTCAGATCCCAGGGGCTGTGTGCTCTCCTCACCCCACCCCACCCCCACCCCCAGATCCCCTAGGAAATTCTGTGTCCCTGCTGGGAAGGCAGTGCCAAGAAGGGCCTGAATGTCCTGGCAGTATCCACCTTCCTCCCACACTGGCACTGAGCCTCCACACTCTGGAGGCCCCAGCACACTGCTGTTGATCACAATGAGCTGTGAACATCATATGAAGCTGGGACATCAAAGCAGTCCACAGGAGGAATAAGGAAACAACTGAATCATTGAGCAGAATGTTCCCAGCAAGGGCTGATACCTCCAGCTTTACAGTCTGTCTCACCTCCCGCCCCCACCCTGCCTGCCTCAGAGTGCAGCGGGGCAAGAACCTGCCACCCTGGGGCAGAGAGGCCAACTGTTCCATGCCCTCGGGGGCTGCTGAGCAAGCTCCTGACTGGAAAGAGTCTCCATGACCCCCAGGCCTGGCCCAAGGTCATGCTTCCTCCCCAGCCAGACCCCTGCTCTCCAGAGCCCATGCCAGCCCCCTGGAAGCCAGCCTTCCTCCTTTCTTTCTGTGGATTAAATTCTTGATCAGCCGACCTCAGTCCTGTGCTCAGCTAAAACAGGGATCTGGGAAGCTGGGAGCAGAGTTCAGGACTGCAAGGTGGCTGATTCAGAGGCAGACAGCCTGGAGGGTGACGACCAGGTTTGCTGGCTGGGCTCCAGGCTTTGATCCCCTGGGGTCCAGCCGTGCTCTGGGCCCGCCCAGACCAGCCACAAGGGCTGCAAGACACTGTCCACTGGGGAGGGAAGCAGAGCTCTCCAAGCAAGAATGAGCAGGAATGGGGTGCAGGGCAAAGAAGGAAAACTGGTGGGAAGCAGGGAGCCGTGCCGCGCAGCATGTCCCCACAGCTCCTTCCTGTCCTTCCTGCTGGCAGCGAGGGTCCACCATGGGCTTAATGTCAATCACTAAGGGGTGCTAAGGTCAGGGCTGAGCCTAGTGGGGGAGGGGTGCGGCTCTGAGGACTCACATGGCTCCTAAGGTGAGGAGGGGGCACCCTCAGAGGAGAGGACTACTGGAGGTACCTGTCCCCTAGGAAGCCAGCAAGCCACACCCTCCCTGTGTCCAGCCTCTTTACAGAACCCACTCATGCTGACTGGCGCCTTTGCTCCCACGCATGCTGGCTGTCACACTTGTAAAGTGGTTCTTCTTACATCATCGTCTGCAAAGTTTTGTGTCAGGGTTCACTGCTGTGATGCTGGCCACTTGCAGTGTGTTCAGTTCAGTTCAGTCGCTCAGTCGAGTCTGACTCTTTGCGACCCCATGAATCGCAGCACGCCAGGCCTCCCTGTCCATCACCAACTCCCAGAGTTCACTCAAACTCATGCCCATTGAGTCGGTGATGCCATCCAGCCATCTCATCCTCTGTCATCCCCTTTTCCTCCTGCCCCCAATCCCTCCCAGCATCAGGGTCTTTTCCAATGAGTCAACTCTTCACATGAGGTGGCCAAAGTATTGGAGTTTCAGCTTCAGCATCAGTCCTTCTAATGAACACCCAGGACTGATCTCCTTTAGAATGGACTGGTTGGATCTCCTTGCAGTCCAAGGGACTCTCAAGAGTCTTCTCCAACACCACAGTTCAAAAGCATCAATTCTTTAGTGCTCAGCCTTCTCCACAGTCCAACTCTCACATCCATACATGACCACTGGAAAAACCATACCCTTGACTAGATGGACATTTTTTGGCAAAGTAATATCTCTCCTTTTCAATATGCTCTCTAGGTTGGTCATAACTTTCCTTCCAAGGAGTAAGCGTCTTTTAATTTCATGGCTGCAGTCACCATCTGCAGTGATTTTGGAGCCCAGAAAAATAAAGTCTGACACTGTTTCCACTGTTTCCCCATCTATTTGCCATGAGGTGATAGGACCAGATGCCACGATCTTCGTTTTCTGAATGTTGAGTTTTAAGCCAACTTTTTCACTCTCCTCTTTCACTTTCATCAAGAAGCTTTTTAGTTCTTCTTCACTTTCTGCCATAAGGGTGATGTCATCTGCATATCTGAGGTTATTGATATTTCTCCCGGCAATCTTGATTCCAGCTTGTGCTTCTTCCAGTCCAGCGTTTCTCATGATGTACTCTGCATATAAGTTAAATAAGCAGGGTGACAATATTCAGCCTTGACGTACTCCTTTTCCTATTTGGAACCAGTCTGTTGTTCCATGTCCAGTTCTAACTGTTGCTTCCTGACCTGCACATAGGTTTCTCAAGAGGCAGGTCAGGTTAGCTGTGGCTAACATTGGCTGGTTGGGAACCATGGCATCCTGGGCTCCAGGGAGGTGGGGATGGGGAGTGGGGGGCTGAGGCAGTGGACTGAGTTGAAGCTGGGAGGCGTCAATGAGATACACACCAGAGCTGCTGCCCTCCACATAAAGGTCTTAGAAGAGAAACTGCCCTGGTGAACCTTCCTCGGAATCCTTTAAGGCTTGTCACAGCCGAGGAAGGGAAGGACAAGGGGAGAAGGCTGGCCGGTCCTCTAGAAGCAAGGGGGAGGAGGGAGCACAGATGTCCGGGTTCTGTTGAAGAAGGAATTCATAGGGCCTGGACTCCATCTCAGGCCTGTTCATGCTGACCATGCTCGGCCACCTTTCCAGTGGACTCTGAACTCTGTTCAGTGCCTATGAAAACAACAGAAGGATAAGAAAGACCCTCTCAAGACAGGGGAATCTTGAAGATCGTATCTAGGTTACTCATCGCCTAAGAGAAAACACACTAATCACCCCTTCCTCCAGACAGGCCATAGATTTTTCTGTATCAATCGGAGTGTAACCTCGGGTTTATTGATTATTGGCTAAGTGTTTGACTGTCTGAGCACATGAGCACATAGCATGTGAATGATGGGGTTATTGGGATTGTATTTTCCTTGGTTTATGTAAGTCTCAAGGAATTTGGAGTGGTGGGTTCAGACACGTACACATGGGGTATAAATGATTTTCACAAAAGCTGGTTGGGGTCTTTGGCTAAGAGGAGACTCTGCCTTGGGCCCGGCGGTGTAATAAACTGCACTCCACTATCTGCATTGTCCTTGTGAGTGAGTTTGTTTCCCGGAACGTGTGGCTACAACACTGTGAAGAGCGTTTGCTGCTTGGGGAGCAGCTGCTCCCCAGATGCTCGGCAGGGAAAGCCCATCCCTCAGGATGCCACACAGACAGATGCCCCACCCCCACCCTCAGGCCAGGCAGGAACAAGGAAGCAGCCTGGTTTCCTGCTTCCTTACCCACAGCAGGGCCTTTTCAGGCTGCGGGAAGGACGGCCCAAGGGAGAAATGATGTCACGCAGGGATGGTCTCAGATGGGCCAGTCACCTGGAACCTGGGGGCCACTCCAACAAGCCATGAGACAAATGGCAGCCTTCATCTTCCAACAGTGCACCTGGGCTACAGGAGAAGCGTTTTCCTTTCACCTCTCTGGACCTCAGTTTTCTCATCTCTAAAATGGGAGTAATAACCTCCCAGGGCTGTAGAGAGGATTCGATTTAAAAAAAAAAAAACAAACTTGGCACAGTGTCTGGCCCATTAGAGAAATGTTAGCCCCAGCTTAGGCCAGCTGGGATCTGTTTCAAGTTGGTTCCCACATCCTTTTGGCATGCCCGCATCCATTTGTTTTTTGAGAACTTCCTTATTTTCTGGCACCACAAGACGCTACAGGCCGATCTTGTATGTTTCCTGCCCGAAGCCTACAATCAGCTGTTTTACCAAGGAGTCTTCCTTCCTTTTACTGGACAATGAGAGCCAGAAACCAAAGTCTTAACACTGGGTGCTCTTGTTGCTGCTGGCCCGTCTCAACAGAGTGAGGCACCAAAGGTAAAGGCAACGCGTGTAAGTCACGTGCACAGATGTGCTCACCTTGTTTCTGTATCTACCCAGCTGAGTGCGTACTGAGCTGCATTCGATCTAAGCCGTCCTCAGGGTTCACTCCAGCCTTCTTTCCTGGGGTGTAACTTCCCTCTCCTGCGGTACAAACCACCTTCTATCATCCATCTACTTCTTTGTTCTGTCTCAGCACACCTGTGAGGCAATTTTGGAATTGCAGCCCTCTAGAAAACACATTTACCAGTTACAGAGTATGCTCGTTCCAACTCCTTTCATCTTTAGCCTTATGACTTCCAGGCAAAACACTGTTTGCTACAGTGATTCAGATCAGCCCCTTTTCCCGTCAGCGGCTTCGATGGGGTCCTGTCATACATTTGTATAGTTTGCGTCAGTCATCAGCTTACTGCCTCCCAGCTCAAAATGCACCGGCAGCGATCAGTGCATGCTCTCAGCTGGAATTCCTTTAGAGGGAGCAACGGTAAGCTTTCTCAGTAGGGGGAGCTGGAAGAACACAGCAGGAGAAAGGCGGTCTGCCATTTCCAGCGCTGGCGGAGGTGGGCGGGGGTCTGGGGGGGTATGCGAGGGGGGGGCGGGGGGGGCCTGAGTGCAGGCGGTCTGTGGGGGGGAGGGCGGGGGTGGGCGTGAGTGCAGGCGGTCTGGGCTGCCCATTTGTAGCCTGGGTCTGCTGATGACCTTTTCCAGAGCCCTCTCCACACAGATCCAGGAGTCCCACACAGTTTGTGTGGCCTGCTCTGCGCTGGCACCCAGACTTCCTCTCCAAGCCCAGGGTCACACACTGAGCTGCAGCTGCAGGGCAAGGCTCCACACGGTTCAGGCACTCAGAAAGCCTCCTGGCCCCATGGCCCCTGGTGACCATTTCTGCTATCCCTGGACTGACCACAGCTTCTCCAGGGAGACCCAGACCCCTTGCAAGACCCAGACCCCTACTACAATACTATGTAGTTTCCTTATACCTTAGAATTAGTCTTATATTATTGATTATTTGTTTATTAACTCTTCTGCTGCCCTAGGAGGACTCCCTGGGGGAGAGATGGTTTGCCCTGGCTCCAGAGAAACGTGTCCTGAGTTAATAAAGCTGCCCCATCACGACCCCTTGGGGCCAAGGCCAGTGAGATGAGAAACGCAGACTCAGGCTGGTGGCCGTGCCCCTGGACTGGTGGTTGGACAATTCCAAGTGCTGGTGAGGATTAGAGCAATTGAAACACTCATAAACTCCCCCCCCCCAAAAAAAATTGGTGTATCAACCCAACTGGAGGGCTGCACCCCACAGGCCTACAAGGCCTGTGCTTGCCCCACCTCAATACCAAAGAAAGAGCCTGGAGTCGGGAACAGAGACACCAGCAGTTTAATGGATGGGGGAGCTTACCTGTCAGAAGCAAGATCCGGGAGCAACACCCCACCGAGTGTGGTGGAAGGCGGGCAGAAGGTGGCGACAGTCTTTGCTCCCAGGGGGAAGGCTGATCATCAGGTGGGCTCATTAATTACCAGGGAAACCAATGGCGAGGCGCACCCCTCATCAGGGCTTTGATAAGAGCAACCATCAGGGCTTTGATAAGAGCTGGAGTGGAGGCAGCAATGTAGGAAGTTCAGTCGCGTCAGCAGAGTGCAGGTGAAGCAGGCACCGGACGGGGAGAGGATGTACAGAGCAAGAGAACACCCTGACCAAACACCAATGGAAAGGCACGAGAAAACATACCTTAAAGGATACACACATTCCCATTATATGTAATAAGCAAACACTGGTGTGGCCAAATGCACTGCAAATTTCATCCAATGGAATATGTAAGATTGAGAATCAAAAAATTATGGCGACGTGGCATGACATGGATGAATCTCACATGCATGCTACTGGGGAAGAGACATGTTAAAAGATAAACTGAGGCACATTAACATTTTCAAGATTTTGAGCACATATCAGCTGGAATCAGGCAGTACTAAACTGAAGATGGCTGGGTGTGCTCCATGGACAGGGGCTGGGGGCTTTTATAGAGAAGACACAGTAGCTAAACAAGGAAATTATCTGATTGGCTATAGCTTGTGTGGTGGCCTAATATGACAAAGTCTACTTGGCTGCTTGTGACTGGTCGTTCTTAAGTTTCATTTTCTCGGATTCCAGTGTGTTACTTCTGGCTGAGGTTTCAGTTTGCTTTCTAAGGCTACCAGGGCAGCACGACCACCTCGTTCTAATGGACTCCTTGTTTAATTTCTTTAACACAGAGGGCTGTGTTAGACGTTTTAATGATAACATTAAAAAATAATAGGGGACTTCCCTGGTGGTCCAGAGGCTAAGACTCCATTCTCCCAATGCAGGGGGCCTGTGTTCGATCCCTGGTCAGGGAATTGGATCCCACATGCCACAACTAAAAGATTACATGTGCCCCAGCTGAGACCTAGTGAGGCCAAATAAATAAAAAATCATGGTTGTTTGCTTTTTCACCTTTTTTTGCAATGTTAACAGAGTTGTGGAAAAATAAAACTCAAAACACAAATAAAGACGCTCCAAGAGAGAACAAAGGGGCTTCCCTGGTGGCTCAGATAGTAAGGAATCCGCCTGCAATGCAGAAGACCTGGGTTCTATCCTTGGGTCAGGAAGATCCCCTAGAGAAGGGAGTGGTAACCCACTCCAGTATTTTTGCCCGCTTTGAGAGTCTCCATATACAAGCCAGAGCAGGTGGGGAGCTCTGTAGTCAGGTACCTTGGGTCTCAGAGGGCCCCAAGCCTCTCCTGAAGGAAGTAGAGGATGAAGTACCTCAGCGTGTGGCCATGCCCTCCCACCCACATGGGAACCTTGTAGCCTCATCTCCAGGGCACAGGAACCGCAAGAGCTTTTGTCTCCAGTGGGTGGAAGAGTAGGCTTGGACAGCTTAGCGTCTGTGAAAGACTGCCCCACAGAGGCTTGGCACAAGCAAGGAAGTAAAGAACAAGAGCAAAGAGGCAGAGGGACGGGCGTTCGAAGGAGGGCCCTGGACGGCCGTGTCTTGCTTTGTGTCTCTCCTCCCGGATTCTGAGGACAGCAGCCCAGTTGATAAGGACTTTCAAATGTTAGAATGAGAAAGGGCAACTGAGCCTGTCTCCACCACGAGTAGGGCTTTGGAGATAGAAAGGTGTGTTCCCAGTTAAAGGTGGGCAAACAGCAGAGCCAGGCTGAGACTCGCCCCTCCCGACGGAGTCCGGGGCACTTCTTTGGTAATATTTCGCTGGATGAAGCCACACATTACGCGTCTTTTAAAATCCCCGATGGAGCCATGTCCTGTACTTGAAACTGAGCCAGAATCAGCTGACCTTTGTCCCTGAGGCAAAGACCTGGTTCAGGAGCTCAGTCCAGGAACATAAGGAGAGAGTGGATCTGAGCTCTTCTAAAGTAGGAAACCTCACGTTGCACCTCAGATCCGTCAGAGCCGGGAGACACTGCCACACCCAGCTCACTGCGACAGCAGAGATGGATCTGGACATGAAGGTGTGGAAGCGAATATTCCAGGAATTAATTCGGGAGGTGAAGCCGTGGCACACATGGCAACTCACACTGGACAAAAGCCTTCTTCCTAACATGCTGAAGCCAGGGTGGGCACAATACCAGCAGTGGACCTTCGCCTGGTGAGTAGGGAGTACGATGGTAATATTCCAGAAAATTCTTGCTCATTTCTTCTTACTTCATACACTCATTACTTTTCTTCTGCTCATGCTTGTAAATTGGAGATTACAGGAAGGTGCCCATCATCCAAGATGCTTCAGGTTCATTAAATTTTTTTCCTTATTACACTGGACTGCAAGATGAAAGCAAGACTGAGCTAATGCCCAGAGAGAGAAAAAAGAAGCTGTGAGCAGTGAGGGTAAGAAGCAGTGAGGAAAAGAGAAGGGGAGGAAGGGAGGCTATTGCCCTCAACTGCACAAAAGCTGGATGAGCAAGGCTTAGGGCACATGTCCCCTGCTTTGGGGACACCTGGGATCCAACACAGAGTCTGCGGGGGAGAGACTCTGTGGGCTAAGACCCCCTCAGAGAAGGGGCGGAGGGCGGTGAGGAGCTGAGCAACACACAGCAAACCTTGCCCCTCTCTACTCGGAGCTAATGGAGTCTTTTTATTTTGTCTGTTGATTTATTTCTGCCTGTGCTGGTCTTCACTGCTCTTGTACAGGCTTCTCACTGCAGTGGGTTCTCTTGTTGCAGAGCACACGCTGTAGGCACGTGGGCTTCAGAAGTTGCAGCACATGGACTCAGTAGTGGTGGCGACAGGCTTGAGATACTCTGAGGCATGTGGGATCTTCCCCAACCAGGGATTGAACCCATGACCCCTGCACTGGCAGGCAGATTCCTATCCATTGCAACACTGTAGAAGTCTGATGGAGTCTTTTAAAAGTAGGACCTTCTGAGGTCATTCAAAGTCTAGCCCTCTCTTTTCCAGTTGGGAGAGTGGAACCTCCAGGGTTGGGGGTGGGGGCCTGGGACTCTATCCCGGAACTGGGGTTGTGCTCAATCCCTTTTCCGGGAGAGGGTCCAGGCAGAGGAAGCAGAGCTCTTCTCTCCTGGTGGTGTACGTTTTCCCAGGCCAGGAGCATCACAGCAGAGTCTCAGCTCACTCCTTACAGTCTGGAGGCTGGAAGTCCAAGATCAAGGTGCCAGCTTCTCTTCTGGGCCACAGGCTTCTTGTTGTGTCCTTACATGGCAGAAGGAGCTGAGGTGCTCTGCGGGCTTGCTTCTGTAGGAGCACTAATCTCAGACATCCTAATCACCTCCCAAAGGCTTCACTTTCTAACACCATCACCTTGGGTGTTAGGATCCCAACGTGGGAATTTGGGGGGTACACAAACATTTAGACTGCAGCATTTATCCACATCCACTTGTATCTATTTGAGGATTTCAGTTCAGGGTTCCTGGGGCTCTTGCACGCGTAGTCTCTGATCCACTTACATCTACATGTGAGGAAGCCTTGGTTTGGGGTCAAGAGACTGGAGCTCCAGTCCTGGCTCTTCCACCTGCTGGGTCTCCGGGCATGACACGTTGCCAGGGTGTGCCTCATCTCTAAAATGATTACACTGGACTTGGAATTTGCCCAAAGTCCCTTCCAGCTCCAAGGGTTTGTGATTTGCTGTTTTCATGGCAGACATACCCATGGGTCACACTCTGTGTCGGTGGCACAATGGAGATAGGAACATGGGGCTCAGGATTTCTTCCCCGCTAACCCACAACCCCTATCAAATCACGTCTCTGCATGTCCTTCCCACACAGCCCACAGCTTGGTCATACTGAGCCAGGTTATGGATCTTGTCTTCTGTCTCCATAGGTTCCAGTGCTCCTTGTGCTCTCGAAACTGGGCCTCTGCCCAAGTTCAGGTCCTTTTCCACATGCACTGGAGTGAGGGGGAATCCAGGGGGCAGGTGAAGATGAGAGTTTTTGCCCAGAGATGTCAGAAGTGCGCCCAGCCTTTGTTTGAGGTTCCCGAGTTCACAGAAGAGAACATCTCAAGGATCCTGAACAACCTGGTGTTGCAAATTCTGAAGAAATGCTATAGAGAAGGAATTAAGTTCGTGAAGAGTCCTATGATTAAAGACATTGCTCTCAAAGGGCCACATAACAGTGATAACTGCGAGGCATGTCTGCAGGGCGTTTGTGTCCAGAATGACATAGGTCTGGCCATGCAGTCACCAATAGCTCTGCCATTTCCCACAATAAGCTCGCCCACCCTTGGGATCACCGCTGAAATGCCTCCCACGAGTGGAAGCACCAGAGGGGAAGCAGTGAAGAAAAAGAAGGTATTACCCAGATCGTGGTTTCCTGAGCCCACACCAGCTGAGAGCCTCCCTACTTTGTGGAGCCCAAGAACGAACACCAGCTTCCAGAGGGAGAGAAGAGACCAGGATTCCTCCTGCGATCAGAGCTTCTATTCCCACCCAGCCCAGCATCCCAGGAGCACACGCATGCGCTGCTGCTGTTTCATCCTAATTTTAATTGTAATTATAATCATCATCGTAACTGTAATTGTGGTAGAAGTCACTATCTGAGCCTCGAAATCTTGATCAGTGAGTTTATAAAATCAGACACACAGTCATCTACTGTATAATCCCACTGACGCAAAATATTCAGATTAGGTAAATCTAGAGACAGGAAGTAGATTTAGGGATGCCAATCAAAGCACAGGGAAAGGAGAAATGGTGGACAACTATATAATCTGTATGGTTTTTGGGGGGGGTGACCAAAATATTTTAGAGGTGATGGCTGTATAATACTGTGAATGTACCAAATGCGCCTGCACTGTTCACTTTGAAACGGTTAATTTAATGTAAAGCTCACCTCAATGAAAAAAAAACAAAAATACTGCAATTTCATTCATTCTCTGCAGAACTGAGACTGAGGCGTTTATGGCTCATGGAACCATTTGGAAATCTCATGCAACCCGGGGGCCCTTTCATCAGAAAATTTCGCACAGACCCTCTATTGTCAGTCTGTGGAGGTGTTTGCTGTTCAAAGCATTTGCCTGAAAATCCAGGTTCTAAGACAGAGGTCTCCACTGAGGAGCTAACACACAGCTGAGGGGTGAGGCAGGAAGCTCCGCCAAGGTCGGCAGTTATCCTTCCAAGGTCCATTTAACTTATTCTTTGTACTTTACTATTTCTTGTCACATGTTTTGTAATGTATGTTATTAGCAGAATGGGATAGTGATGCAATAAATAAATACACACCCATTTGGTGTGTGTGTTCAGTTTCTCATTGACAGGGTTGCACAATCAAAATCATCAGGGTGGTGGGGGGGGGGGGGGCGGCGGGGAACCCTGCTCTGAAGGACCAAGGGTGGAAGCCTGTGCATGGATTCTCAGCTAGATTCTGAAATCCAGTTGTTTTTGTACAAGTTTGCTGTTCTGATTAATGAGAACTATCTTAAGACTCATTCTCACATCTTCTTTTAAATGTAGAAATAGGAATCCTCCCATTTACATAGCTAAAATGAAAGCAAAAGTCATTTACAGCAAATGCTCCTTTTCCCTTACCCTCATCCCCTTCTCCATCCGTCTGCCCCCCTCATCAGTGTCAGTGGTTCCTGCAAGCACAGGGTTGGTCTGGTCTAGCCCCAGCCTGCAGGCTGCTCCCTCTGGGGCAATCTCTACAACTACTTCACTTTGCAAAACTGAAGCTTTGTAGCCGTTAAACAACAACTCCCCCTTTTTCCTTCCCCCTAGGCCCTGCTAACCAACATTCTTCTGTCCATTTCTTTAAATTTGACTACTTTAGACTACATATACCTCATATATGTGGAATTATATAGTGTTTGTCTTCTTGTAACCGGTTCATTTCACTTAGCATAATTCCCTCAAGGTTCACCCATGTTGTAGTGTGTGACAGGACTTCACTTCCTTACTGGGGCTGAATCATTTTCCACTCTATGTATGTACCATATTTTGTTTATCCAGTCATCTGTTGATAGACACGTGGGTTGCTTCCATCTCTTGGATGCTGGAACTAGTGCTTCTGTGAACTTGGGTGCACAAATATCTCTTGAGACTCTGCTTACAACTCTTTTGGATATATACTCTGAAATGGAACTGCAAGATCATACGATAATTCTATTTTAATTTTCTGAGGAACCTCCAAACTGTTCCGTAACTGTACCATTTTACAATCCCAACATAAGGATTCCAATTTCTTCACATTCTAGCCAACATTTATTTCATTTATTTTGTTTTTTCCTTAATATGTAATCACCATATCAATGGTGTAAGGTGATATCTTATAGTATTTTTGATTTGCATTTCTAGACAATGCATTTTTTTATGATGAAAGTTTAATTTTCCAAGGCAATATCAGAAATAATATTTGTAAGAACTCAGCACAGAGATAACTACTGGGAACACAACCCAAATGTATGGGTAAATCTTTCACAGACTTGAGCACAGTCTACATACCTGTATTAGACAAGTTGCCATTAGACTTAAATAGCAGGACAAGACAGAGAACACACACGCCTAAGAAACAAGCGTGTAAGAGAAATGAGGGAGTCCCACAGCCCATACACACCTGGACGCTGGGTGACCAGTGAGGCGGGGAAGGTATGCTGGATCATTACCATAAAAAGGGTTCAGGCCTTCCCTGATGGCTCAGTGGTAAAGAATCCACCTGCCAGCTCAGGACACACTGGTTCCCTCCCTGGTCTGGGAAGATCCCATACGCCTCATAGCAACTAAAACTCCTGTGCCACAACTATTGAGCCGGTGCCCAGGAGCCACAACTACTGCACCCACATGCCATAGCTTCTAAATGTGCGTGCCCTGGAGCCCATGTTCTACAACAAGAAAAGCCACCACAACAAGAAATCTGCACACCACAACTAGAGAGCAGCCCCGGCTCACCACAACTACAGAAAAAGCCTGACAGCAACAAAGACCTAGCACAGCCAAAAATAAAGCACAAAATCAAACATTTTTAATTAAAATTGTTTTTAAAAAGGAGGTTCCTAGTGGAAAGCAAATCATCAAATCTTAAAGTGGGATCAGCCTTAAAGATTGTCTTTTCCACCTCTATTTTTTGCAGGTGGGGAAAATAAGACTCCCCCAAAGGGAAGTGATTTTTCTCAGGACAGTACAGTGCATTTATAAAAGAGCTGGCCTTGCAATCCCGGCTCCTTGAGTTCCAGTGTTGACTATTGGTCCCTTCAGGAGATTACCAAATATATTCAGAAAGTCACAAGAATAAACGTGCTCTCAATGAGAACCAGATCTATTTTGGACCAATTCATCACTAGTACCTGAGTTACAGGAGCTACCCGGGGTTGACCAGTTACAAGTGAAAATAGATTGTGGTACAGCAGCTGATTAGTAAGACTAAAATCCTAACCCCAGACAGTGTCCCTCCTCCCCTCAAAGCCACACCTCTACCAGCGCAGGCTCAGCCTTGGGTCCTCTCTGTCCCCCTGGTGAGTTTCACAGTCAAGGCTAGTTCATCTGTGTAACACCGTATCTTCTTCGGTCCCAGTACCAGGGTTCTGCTGCTTTCTTTCCTAAGAATTATGAGTTAAGGCCTACTCAACTGTAATTTGCTTCTCCTGTAATTTATATTACACTGCAATAAAATGACAGAAGCATCTCAATTTTTCACTCTGATGACACAGCTGGAGACTCTAAGCAGAGATATTGGAGTTGCCTACGAAAGCTGAAGTTTGGCACCATTTCAAATTTTAAAGCCTAGATATAATTTCCTAATTTTTAGAAATAAAACCAATGTACATACCATAAAATAAGCATTTAAAGCTATGGACACCACAGAACAATAACTAAGAAGACACACATACGGCCAAAAGCACGTGACAAAGTGTTCAACATCACTAATTATCAGAGAAATCAAGTCAAAACTTCAATGAGGTACCACATCACAAAGGTCAGAAAGTGTGACATCATCAAAAAATCTACAAACAATAAATGCTGGAGAGTGTGTGGAGAAAAGGGAACCCTCCTACAGTGTTGATGGGAATGTAAGTTGGTACAGCCACTGTGGAGAACAGTATGTGTGTTCGGTCGCTCAGTCATGTTTGACCCTTTGTGACCCCATGGACTGTAGTCCACCAGGCCCCTCTGTCCATGGGAGTTTCCTGGCAAGAGTACTGGAGTGGGTTGCCATTTCCTTCTCTAGGGGATCTTCCCAACCCTGGGACTGAACCCACGTCTCCTGCATTGGCAGGCAGATTCTTTACCACTGAACCACCAGGAAAGCTGGATAACAGTATGCTGTTTCCTTAAAAAATTAAAAATAGAGCTACCATATGATCCAGCAATCCCATCCCTGGACATATATCTGACGTAAAACATACTTCTAAAAGATACATGCACCCCAATGCTCACTGCAGCACTATTTACAATACCCAAGACATGGAAACAGTCTAAATGCCCATTGACAGAGGAAAGTATAAAGATGTGGTATGTGTATGCAATGAAGTATTACTCAGCCATAACAAAAGAATGAAAAAATGCCATCCATCTGCAGCAACATGGATGGACCTAGAGATGATCACACTAAGAGAACTAAGTCGGACAGAAAGACAAATCTCACGTATGTCACTCGTATGTGGAATCTAATTTTAAAAAATAATACAAATGCACTTCTTTGTAAAACAGAAACAGACCACACTGGTTTCAAAAACAAACTTTCAGTTACCAAAGGGGAAATGTGGGGGGAGGGGTAAATTAGCAGCTTGGGGTTAACATACAGACACTATAAAATAGATAACCTACCGCAGAGCATAGGAACTCTACTCAATATTCTGTAACAAGCTATAAAGAATCTGAAACAGAATGAATATATGTATAACTGAATCACTTTGCTGTACACCTGTAACTAACACAACATCATACATCAACTACACCTCAATTGAAAAAAAAAAATCACCAAAGGTATCTAAATTTTCTTTCCACTCAAAAGCAGGGAGATGCATCAAGGCAGGAAAGAATAGGAGGGAAAGACAGTAACTGATTTCCAGAGACTGCTCCTCACAGTCCTGAGTTACCCTAAACTGGTGCTTGGCAAGCATGTCAAATGGTTGTTCTAGACAGCTAAAGTCAAGAAATCTAGTGTAGGTCTTGTTATTAATTAAAATGCACTACTCAATGATTTCACCAAAGTGTCTTTACCCCTTTACTTTCAACATATGAAAAATGGGTATCATAATAAGCTTTTGGAACCAGAACATTTTTCTCCTAAGAATTATATTTTCTTTCCTTCATATTGCTTTAATATTCATATCTATATTCTACATAAATTACTTTTCCAAATTATGAATCAATCCATATGCATCATGTAAAATGTTCAGATCTCTCTTATTTCCATTAAGATGCTTAATCTACTTTAGAATCTTTCTGCATTTTTACATTTATATGAGTAAAGTAAAGAGTATTTCTACAAGCCTCATATTTAAGCTGTATTTCTTTAATTATGTTATTAAACATAATAAACATTATGGGATGTTATATAATATGAAATAATTACATATCAATGTATTCAGTACTTTTTCAGTTATTTTTATGTAACATTGATATAAGGGGTTTTTTTGCACAAAAGACTGGTTTTATTGAAATAAATTTTACATGAGGTATGGACAGTCAATTTATGTAAAAGCCCTCATTTCCCCCCTTTTGAGATACATTTTCCATTTGGCTGTTATGTAACATATACTGTGGCATGAAATAAAATTCCAAAATCATTCACACAGTACAACTGATAAGTTTGCATTTTATTTGTAAAGTGTATAAATAAAAACACAACTGTTTGAGGTTCAATTAAAGTGACTTCTCACTTAACTGAGAAAAGAGGCTCTCCTACTCTTTTCATCTCTTAACCTACCTCTCAGAGTTTGCCTTTAAGTTCGAGCAGTGCTCTATGGAACCATTACTATGTGGCTTTAGATTGTTCTGCCTGCTCTATATCTGTTGAGAATAAAATATTTAGAAGTATGATTAAACCTATGAAGACAAAATATTGAGTGTCAGTATTAACCCCTTTGGTTTTTCAGATAAAGAAATAAAAATTGCCCACTTCTAGTCCTGATTAACTTCTGAAAAACCCAACTGACCTGACTTGTGCTGTCCAATATGGTACAGCTTTTTACCTTTAGCTATTTAAATTTAAGTGTAATTAAAAATTTGTTCTTCAGTCACACCAGACATTCTTCAAGAGCTCAAGAAGCACATACATCTGTCAGTTACTAAATTAGACAGCACAGATACAGAGCCCTTCCTTCACAGCAGCAAGTTCTACTGGACAGTGTTCAGCTAGACCACAGAGGGGTGGATTGATATAAACATATATGAATATATGCAATTTTTCCATCTTAAGTCACAAAAGTTACTTGTTTAAACATATCTTCAACATATTCACAATCTTGTTTATTTTAGCTCAAGATAATAGTATAAAAATAGATATTTGTCATGTTTGGGAACACATGTAAGAATTAAAGATTTTAAAATTAAAAAAAAAAAAGATATTTGTATAATTTCTCCAAATCCTATAATGTGATATCAAAGTTCAAAGCCCTCTAATGAACTCCTTCTTTGCCCATGTAAACTCAGTCTCCTCTGCTCTCTCTGGACCACAGTGGCTCACCTGTGAGCAAACTCTTCCTGAGGCACCTGCAGGGAAGCCTTGCGGGGGACTGATTCCTCATCAGTGTGGACTAGTCCTTCCCGCTACCTTATATGACCATCTTGGAGGACGGGTCCCCAGAGACAATGCCTCTGCTCTGTGCTCCAGCATGCATCCTGGGACCCCAGGAGGCCCACTCGTGGCAGGCTGACCATCCATGGAGGCCCCACCAGGCTTCCCTTGACCAGCCAGGTCCACACGTCCTCCACTAGAGCCACCAGGGCACCATCTGAGCCCAGTGCCTGGGCAGACAATCCAGCCCGTCCTTCTACCTTCAAGGCCCAGATTATACCTAAAGTCTTTCCTGAAAGCCTAAACTTGGTAAAATACAACTTAAAACATACGAAAATAACAATGTATATAAACCCAAGGAAAACCGTCCTCAGTAAAAGAAATGATGCATTAAAACTCTTTCAAAATAACAAAATAAACTCTCATCTGACTAATTCAATATAAATACTCTTTTCAACACCCCTTTATCCCTGGATCTCCGAAAACAATGCAGTCAACTTCAAAATTTGGTCTTTTAAGTGATAATTTTTTAAAATAACATATTTTTTAAAACATTAAATGTGTATTATTTGGAAACAAGTAAATGGAAATGAACCTTTAAATATCAATATATAAACCCATTTATCGATTCTCCAGTCCACAGAGAGAGGTATTCACATATTTGAAATTTGAAAATCATTTTTCCTAACAACTATGACAGTGGTTTCTAGACTTTGCCTTTAAGCCCAAGCTATTATTCCTCTATGACATCCCACAACAGGAAGATTTACAGCTCCACAGGTCAGGAAAATTCTGTAGTCTTCTGATGGATGGCATCAAAGCTGAAGGCTGAAAGATACTTTGGTGGTATAGCTGGGAATAGATTCTGCAACAAAAAGAAAAAAATATACTCAACCACTCCACATCTTATTATGAAGTGTAACTACATCAAAATTAACTACATCACCATTAAGTCAATCATGACAAATGTGTAGTCATGCTTTAGAGATATTTAGACCTAAGATAGAAGAATGCATTATTTAAGATTGATTTTTAACTTTTAAATTTATATTTTTCTTCTTTTTTTTTCTGCACTGTGTCTTTGTTGGAGCACACAAGTTTAGTTGCTTTGTGTCATATAGGATCTAGTTCCTCAACCAGATATCAAACCTGTGTCCCCTGCCTTGGAAGGCAGATTCTTAACCACTGGACCACCAGGGAAGCCCTGAAGATTAACTTATTATTAATTCTCATTCTTTTGCAATCTTTACAACCACCTTACACAAGCTACATCATACCGGAAACTGTATGAGCCTAAAATAATAAAAGTTGGTAAAATAGAAATATATAGCTAAGAACTATAGATGCCAGGTAGAAGGGATATGGTTTATAAGAGGAGTCTGGGCTATTCCTAAACCAAGCACCATCTTATTAATAATCATTTTATCATTTCTGCTCTTCCCACTGGTTACTGCACACCCTCTCTTCACAGCCAGATTTTTTCGAAGGCTGGTCTATACCAATGGTTCTCAGACTCAAAGCATCAATATCACCCGGGAACTTCTGAGAAATGCACATCCTCAGGCCCCACCCCAGACCTGATGACTCAAAATTTCTGAGAGTGGAGCCTGTAGCTGATTCTCATGTTCACTAAAGTGTGAGAACCAGGGAGAGGCCTCACTTCTTCACCATTCTTGAATCGTACAAGGTTGGACATCCTCACAGACTCACTAAATCTACTTTTTAAAACAAATTTATTTATGTATTTATTTTGGCTGCACCCTGCGGCATGTGGGATCTTAGTTCCCTCACCAGGGATTGAACCCTAATCCCCTGCATTGGAAGGCAGTCTTAACCACTGGGCCGCCAAGGAAGTCCACTAAATCTATCTTCTCCTTACAGTGATGAACTCTCTAACTCAGACATTAGTCTGAAAGGGAAGCAGAGAAAAGAGAGAAGACAGCACGATGAAGAAGAAGGAAACTTAAAAAAATTCAAAGCAAGTCTTAACCACTGGGCCGCCAAGGAAGTCCACTAAATCTATCTTCTCCTTACAGTGATGAACTCTCTAACTCAGACATTAGTCTGAAAGGGAAGCAGAGAAAAGAGAGAAGACAGCACGATGAAGAAGAAGGAAACTTAAAAAAATTCAAAGCATATGTCCAACCACATCTAGGTTGATCTATTAAGAAATCACCATTTTTGTAGGTCAAACACAGCTGAATATTGGCAATATCATTTAGTTCAACCTAATATGAATATATGAAGGATGTGTGAGTGTGAGCATGCATGCTCAGTCGCTCATTCACGTGTGACTCTTTGCGACCCTGTGGACTGCAGCCCACCAGGCTCCTCAGTCCATGAGCTATCCCTGGAAAGAATCCTGGAGTGGGTTGCCATTTTCTTCTCCAGGGGATCTTCCCGACCCAGGGATTTGAACCCACATCTTCTGCATCTCCTGCATTGCAGGCAGATTCTTTTACCGCTGAGCCACCGGGAAGCCCATAAGAAGGATAGAATTATGATAATTATTTAGAAATAAACAAATGGATTCAAAATCTATTATCACTGAAGTTAACTTTTAAAATCAAACCATTTTTATTCCTGGCCACATAGATGGAAAGATTAATACCTATTTTCTTTAATCCATTCTTACATTTTTATATAATAGCAGTATAACAGGATTATGAACAAACGAATAAAATACAAGAAAGTTTTCTGTAAGAGGAAAATTATACAACCCTAAGATAAATTTTGACAAAATAAATGGTTCTGGTATTTCAGTTTCATGTTTCATATAAATTTCTAATTTATTTCATAACACTTCAGGATTCAGGATTAAGGATGGACAAACACATGAGAGGTAACTGTATAGAACTTTTCTTATTTTAACTGGAAAAATTTTACTTTGCCAATAAATGGTATTTTTCATTAATATCGTGAGATACCTGAATATCTGAATGTGACTTATCATCTTCAGATACCTACTAACAAGGGAGCAGTAAGCTCACACGTATAATACTTTCTGAGAGTGACTGAGGGAACCTGTCTCCAAGTGCTTGTCTTCAGAGTCACGGGGCCAGGGCTACATCCTCCTTAAATTCACATGCACAACATCTTTCATTCAGGCCTGTATCCAGCTTACCAAAAAAAAAAGAGAGAGAGAACTGGAAAAATTAAGAGATAACTTGTGGGGACCTACACTCAGAAAAGGAAAAAAAAAGAAGAGGCAGCAAAAAAGAAGAACAAAGACTCAGTTCAGTTCAGTCGCTCAGTCGTGTCCGACTCTTTGTGACCCCATGAATCACAGCACGCCAGGCCTCCCTGTCCATCACCATCTCCTGGAGTTCACTCAGACTCACATCCATCGAGTTGGTGATGCCATCCAGCCATCTCATCCTCGGAACGAAGACTAACTGATGCCTTTCCTTGAGTCTATGTTTCTGAAAAGAGGAAGGCGTTCTAAGGCTTCTGGAACACTTTGGAAACAGCCACTGGGAAAAACACTTCCGCCCTTTCTTGAGGTACTGTGACTGCCCTGTTCCTCTGTGTCATTTAGTTATGCGAAACCAAAACTAAACGCATCTACTTACTAATCTGCCAGGTGGCTCTAGTGGTAAAGAACCAGCCTGCTAGTGGAAATGTAAGGGATGTGGGTTCGATCCCTAGGTTAGGAAGATCCTCTGGAAGAGGGCATGGCAACCCACTCTAGTATTCTTGCCTGGAGGATCCCCATGGGCAGAGGAGCCTGGAGGGCTGCAGTATGTAGGGTCGCAGAAGAGTCGGACACGACTGTGACTTACCATACATACACTAATCTGTCATTTTCTTTTTCCTTTTGTGATATTCTATAGGTGTACTTTGATTTATATAAGAGATGACTTTTTAAAAGTTAAATTTAAATGGATTTTGACATGGAAACCTCTGTTCTATTAATTAAAATACTATTTTATCAATATCATTTCATTACGATCCCACAGAAAGTTAGTAACGCAACCTTCACATTTTAAGTGTATGTTTCCCAGCTTCTCTGTCACATGGTTGAGGATGTATTAAGCAGGCTAACACAGTAGGAAATTTCGATTATTTAACGAAAGGAAAGGTATCTCTCTCTTTTTCTTTTTTGGTAAATAGAAAATAATTTACAAAGTAACCTGCCCCTAACCAATCAAGTTTTCTTTAGTTTGGTTTACAGCAATAAATGTGTTGCATAAGTGATTGGAATTCTATACACTCATGTTAAATAATTTTAAATATGAATAACCTACCTCTTTCTTTAAGATCTTCAATATAGGCTTTCATAAATTCTTTATCAAAATGTTGGCGATCTCGTTCACTCTCCATTTCATCGCCATCTTGACACTGGGTATTCTCAAGAGGATTGTCCATAAGACTTACAAATCTATTCAAGAGAATATGGAAAATACCACCACTTTCACCTGTGCATTTGTAATTGTGCAAAAATCTCAGAAGTCAACCTTTGTGGCACTAAATCCCAATTTCTCACTTCTTCTTGGAAGTCACAGCTGACCACATAATAACAGTGTCACCAGTGGAATTTCACTGTTCGGTAATCCAGTAGGATTACTGGATTCAGTTTACACCAGACTGTGCAGAAGCTTGTTGGGAAAATGAGAGGTACTTAGCCACAGACAGAGGACAGTGGGCATGAGGTGAACAATAACACTTAACCTCTCCATCAGATATGATGCCTTACTATGTTTGATATTACTCCCAATTAGTGACAGCAAACTCTTAAAATGTTGTGGCTATGTTGAAAAGGACTCAGATGAAATCCCCATCAAAGAAATAGTTAAAGTACGGACTACTGTGACAAAAAAAAAAAAAAAGAAGCTAAAGGAGACAAGCCAAAATGGCATTTGACCTAATTTCTTCACAATTTTGAAAGATCTTTTGATGTGAAAGATTCTACAAATATATCTACTCAAAATAGGAAATCTTTCAAACAGTCTTTGGTTGCAATTGTAGGCCCTAAGTCTTAGGGAATTTAGTCTATTGTCTTTGGTTTGTAGAAGAGATGTTACATACCTATATTACAAATACACATATATGTGTATATATATGATATCAGCCACATAGCTGCTAGCTTCATATATATATACATCCCAGTTAATTTTCCTTTTAACTTTATTTCATAGCTAAATATGGGGAAAGCAAAAAGGCTTTACTTCTTATATATATAGATCCATTTAACTTTTCATTTGCAATTTCTTTCATTGAATTTTTATCACTTTTTTTAATCCAAAAATAAGACATATGACTATATTTTATCATCCTTCATTTTTTATCAAAGTAATCACTGTACATATCTTAAAATTTGAATAGCACAATGATACTTTTTTATGTAAAGCAGCCCTACCCCTTCGCTCCTCTCCCATCTCAAAGAAATTTGTCATTGGTCAATCACTGTTTTTACTGAATCTATTTGGAATTATCTTTTACCATGGAAAAATACTTTAATGTACTTTTATAATACTTTAATGTATCCTCCCCTTATATTCAACTCCTTCTATATCCCCAATTTTTATCTATACTTTTCTTTTTTCAACATTTCATTATGCAACTTTCTCAAACATTCAACAAAGTTGAAAAATGTTACAGTGAACACCCCTGGGCCCACTCCTAGGTTCCACATTTAACATTTTACTGTACTTGCTTTATCACATACCCATCCACCGATCAACCCACTCCTCTAGCCACCCATCAAGCCATCTGATTTTTTGAAGCATTTCAAAGCACATCACAGACATTGTGTAGTTTTACATTGTTAATGTCAACACCATCCACGTTCCGATCTGTAACCACATTTAACTTTTCTATCTTTTTTGCAGTGTGATTCTAGAATTGAAAACCAGTTTATAACATTTATATGTTTGTGACAATTATCTGGTAAGTCTTACAGACACCTTCGTATTTTGAAAATGAGACAGCAAAATGTTGTCTGGGCATCTTTATATGCAGACAGTGTTTGCCCAGTGGACAGCCCCGCTGCAGCTGACCACTAAAGGAGCAAATCAGTCCCCTGGGGAATCTCCAAACACGAAAGTCCAGGGTCATTCCCTCAGGGCCTCCCTAAAGCAAACCTCACACTTTCGATCAGTGGGCTGAGTGATCTGCCCAGTGAAATCAAGGAAGAGATCTGGAAGGCAGGGGATCACCCGTTTGTATGACGCTTTCCTCTTGCTCCTTCTGTTTTTAGCACCACGACTCAGCCTATACCTTCCATACCTGGAATCCGACTACCACGCATCTTTGGAGTCCTCCAGGATATGGTTCGTCTCTCGGTTTGCTCTCTGAGCTTCGGCCTATTTCATCCCATTTCCATCAGTCACCAGTGTGCCTCTGCTGAGTATCTCCCAGAAATGTATTGGGACTTCTCATTCTGTGAGGGCCTTAGCTGCTTCTTTCATCATTGTGGGTCTATACGTTTTTTTCCCCTCATTTTAAATGGGGTCTCAAGATGGACAGGTGTTAAATACATCATCATGTATCTATCATTGTTATCATCATTAACATGGCAATTCTCATTCATTTTATAGCTTCCTTCCTATATTTAATTTGTGGCTTAATCCAGATTCCTTTTTATATGTTACTTATGATTTTATATGTATTTATCTATGTGTGTGTGTATTTGTGCCCTGGGCACATATCCCTCTGGGCCTTCAGCCAGCAGGTAGCATTTATCCAGAAATCCCTTGAGCTATACCTCCCCATGCCATTGGCCAAAGACTTCAAAATTCCATATGAAAGCACCAGAATTTCTTGTTCTCAGAATAGGAGAACCATCGAACTTGGTTCTTGAGACGGAGGCCCAGGCTCCAGGGGCTCCTCGCTCTTACCTTGTGTCTGAATGGGTCTCTACTGGGCTGTCTACTCACTTTAAAGGTGTGGAGGAGTCACAGAGGGCTGTTGGGAGCTCCACCAAGTGGTCCCCACTGACGACTAACAAGGTGAGCTTCTTTAGGTTAAGCAAGGCATAAGGAAGGTAGGTGAGCTTGTTCTTGTACAGGAGAAAGGTCTTCAGTCCTTCTAGCCTAAGAAGACGTGAAAGGGATTAGAACTCAAGGACTTCGCCTCACAGCCAAGCAAAGTGAATTACAGATAAATTCTAGTAGGAAATCCCTACTTAGTTTATTTTTTATATATGACCCTTATAAGAATAAACTGGCTACACGATTTAAATAAAGCTATACTGGGTGACACGATTTGGGTTTTTTGTTTTTTAAGTTTTTACTGAATTAATTGGCAATGGAAGATACAGATATAGCAGCAGGATAAGCCAATTACACAATACATAGTAGGCCATGATGGAACTTATAAAACCAGTGTATCAGTGTATCTAGTATCTGCTCTGTTCCCACAGGTAGATATGGGAAAGAAATCATATTAGAGCTGTAGTGAGAATAAACATATTTTGGTAAAATTTTTCCTCTTATGAGAATACAGTTACTATTCTCTCCTCATACTTTAACTTTAAAATATTAATAAACCTGCAGAGTGAGAAGGAAATGAGCAAAATATGGTCCAAGTATGTTATTCTCTGTTTTCCATTTTCTTCTAGCTCAATGCCTACCTCTCTAGCTTTTTATTTCACTCATCTGCAAAATTTTGACTGACCCCACAAAATATTTCACAAAGTTCCCCTTGTGTATCAAACTAAAACAATTCCCACTTAGTCTCATAAACCAGGAAAGCATCCATATACATCACATGTCCCAGGAGTAGAGAAAGGTCATGAGATGGCATTCGGGACCAAGCAATTTTCAGTTCCTGTGTCCCAACAGCTTACTATGCTACTGTATGATGAACACTATGGAGTCCAGGAGGCCAGAAAGTTTGTTTCCTTCACACTTAAACTCAGCCTACTTCTTGGGCCTGCCATACGGAAGCCTAGTAATATTGGCTGATTGAATAAATGAATGAATCTATCTTACATGACTCTGTATAATAGTTATTTTTTTAAAAATGAAATAGCTACAAGGAGAGAATTTGAAAACCTTACTAAGCATATCAATTTTGTTTGAAACGTTATGTATAATAAAGCAATAAATGAAACTGATAAAAAGTATCCTGATAGCCTATATAGAATGATATGTTTCTATTCCATACATAATGAATTTACTTTTCTACTCCTGGGAAGTAAGGGAAAGCTAAACTTCCATTCTACTGAGGACTAAAGTAAAACAAAGATGTGTTCAAATTGTGTGTGTATATATATATATATATATATATATATATATACACGCATATACATATATATGTGTGTGTATATATATTGTGTTTAAACTGTATATATATATATACATATATATATATACAGTTGACCCTTGAACAACATAGGTCTGAACTACGTGAGTCCACTCATGTGCAGATATTTTCAACAGTAAATATTACAGTATTGCATGGGCCTGTGGTTGGTTGAATGTGCAGATGCAGAGGAACCCTTGGTACAGAGACCAGCAAGAAATTATATGCAGATTAAGTCCCTCATTGTTCAAGCGTCAGCTGTACATGTATCTGTACGATGTAGACTGACAACTGTCTTACTCTATAAAGAACCAAACTAATTTCTCAGAACCAAGAAACTCTGGAAAATCAGTTGATCTTGGAAAACACTCATGTGTTGGGCATGTTTAAAATGTCAGTGACTAGTTCATGTACCGCACCTTCAGGATGCAAGTAGCTACCTGTCTATGTCTTGTGGCAGGTCATTCAGGTTATTGTTGCTGATATCCAACCATTGCAAATTAGACATCCGCAGGACACAGATCGGGACGCTGGCAAACTTGTTTGCTGAGATATCTACGAATGAAACTTGCTTCAAATTACTTAACTAGGAAGGAATAACAGAATATTCTAATTACTTTTTAATTTTTTAATTTATTTTTTAAAATTTTTATTGGGGTAGCATTGACTTATTACAATGTTGTGTCTAATTAGTTTTTAACAGTGGCAATTAATTTTAGATTGACATCTCTTCCCAAAGGCATTTATATGAACATATGCAAAACAGATAAATATCATATATATTCTGAACACTTACTGTGTGTTGTTCACGTGCTACCTTCTAGGGGTGATAAGATGAATAGCTCATAGTTGGCTGCCCTTGAGGTGTTTATATTTTCATAAATGAGCAAGGCAAATTTATGTAGTAAGAACTAGTGTGAAGAAGTTTCCAATTTGCAACACTCAGTAACACAGAGAAAGGAGTGAGGTGAGAGTCAGGGGTCCGGAAAGAGTCACAGAGAATAGAGTGTTTGAATTGGGTCCTGAGGTTCCTTGACAGGCAGAAAGGTTGGGGAGGAAACTCAGGTGGAGAACAGCATGTACAAAGCCAGAGAAGACAAAGTGTAAGCCTCAAAGAGTCGTGAGACCTAGCGAAGCCTGTCTCAATGGGTTTTGGCAAATCTTCAGGAGACTCACACTTGAATTGGTAAAGAGCCACAGCAAACGATCAGAAATCTCCACTGTTATTCGGAAGGGCACACCCAACAGGACTTATTCATGGAGTGGACATGGGGCACGGGAGCAAGAGAGGTCAAAGGTGAGTTGGCTTGCTGCCAGCCTGCACATCTGGGAGAGGACTGGGCCTCTCTGTAAAGATGGGAGGAGTGGGGAACAAGAAGCTTGTGGGAGAATCTTGAGCCCTGGCTGTGCCCCCTCACCAGGACCATCCCTCGGCATGTCCCAGGTCACATAGGTGCTAAGAGTGGAAGCAGCCACTCCCTCTCACCCAGAAGTTTCCAGGAAAGAAGAAGAATATGCCTTCCAGGACTAGACAGAGTCAGTGGCCAGGGCCTTGTCAGAGCCTCACCAGCGACACTATTTTTAGCCTATTCATTAGCAGCAGGATTTGTGAGATCCTTATCGCTCTTCAAGCACAAGAAGCTTGTTGAGTTTTATTTTAACAACAAAAACTGTTGGCTTTCATCTGTTCCGTTTTATCAGAAAATAATTTAAAATCACTTCCCCAATGAATACAGATGAAAAAGAAACAAATGGATATTTTTAAATTAATGGACTTCTCGAATCATATCTCTGGACTGTTTTACTTATCTGCATTTAAATTTTTAAAAATTTTATCCACATTATTTCCAATTGTTTCCAATTTTTTTCTCCATTATGGGTAAACAAGTTGGGATCTGCACTATGGACATCAGGCATCACATATTAAATAGACATTAAATAAAAATACCTTGCATTAAAATAGGATTTATTTTGCCTAGTTTTCTTTTGATAGCAGCTCTGAAATTAAATTTGGGTTGTAGCCAAGTATAAGCACATTTCTAAAGACTTTACATTAGCTGGTTTAGGGTGATTAAAATGTCATGAAAATGTGACTTAAGTAAAGATGGATTTTATCTTCTAAAACTTTTTCCCCATATTATAGACCATTCCATGTCATAAACCAAGTAAAAGTGAATCACCATGCAAAAATGTTTCTTTCTTACTTCAAAAGGGAGCTCAGTTAATTCTAGATTTCCAGAACAATCCAGTTTCTCTAGATTTTCACAGTCTCCCAGTTCTGGAGGAATGCTCTTCAGACGATTGAAACTCACATTGAGTTCCTTGAGGTTCTTCAAACAACCTGTTATCAGAAAAAATCAACAGGCATGGTTGCATGTTCATTAAGGTCTTTTAAGGACAAAAAGCAAAACGAAGATGTAAAACATCTGTATAAATGATGGTGGCGAAGGCATGAAACATAATTTTGTGTTTGTTTCCTAAGCACTCTGATTAAATGTCTGCTCATCTTTTATCTTGAGCATTTTGGTCATAGATCAGAGCATTTTTTGCTTGTTTTTTATCTATTTAATCCTTTGTGAAACTATAGGCAAGGGGGATGTGGGGGATTTTTCCTCCACATAGACTGAGTCAGGGCCCAAAACCCACAGAGGGCAAACCTCTCTGAACTCATATGATGAAGTAACAGGCAGCGGCTTTGAAGTGGTCCAGTTTCTAGGGGCAGACTCTGATTGGAGGCAAGCTAAGTACTGAAATACACACAAAGCTCAATGTACACTGTAAATGACTTCAACAAGGAGACTGTTCATAGGCTGCATGGAATTCATTTATCTTTCACTTCATATTTGCATTTATTAATTATGACATATTGTGCTTCCTAAATAATACATGTGCTTTTAAAAAGCCTAAATCCCTTTCACAGGCAGGAAGCGAACACACTAAGAATATTAGGCAATAACAGATTGATGGAGAAAGCCCACATCCCACTTCTGTCTTGACTGACTAAACATATGACCAGTTTCAAATCAGAAACCAGAACAACAGTAAATATATTTAATATTCCAAAAATCATGTCACACATGCTCTACAGCATTACTTTAACATTCTTAATCTAATTTTAAAAGTTAGAAAACCAAAAGTATTGTTTACTTTTGCAGAGCAGACACTCAAAATACAAAATTTCTTGCCATTTTATAACTGAGAAAGGGAAACAAACAAAGACAGTATATTGGCGGTAGAGCCACTTTTGAGTCAATTTTTGTGGTCTCACTGTTAGAAGATGATGATGATGTTGTGAAAATCAGTGGCCCTTCTAACTTACCTACCTGGTATACACTGCAACTGCAACCGTACAATCAGGTTTTGGTGTCAATATAGCAGGACAGATTCAGGGGCTAATATAAGACTGTTTCTCTTATGGGGAGGGCTGGGGAGCGTGTGATCAGATTAACGCTCTCCACAGGCCCAGCTTCTGTAAGACAGGGTCACACTGCACAAACCTTCTTTAGTCTAAATAAGGAAAGTTAAGATTGGCACAGATAGTGTGAATGTTCTAAGTTGTCTAGTCTCCAGATTCAGGAGAGTAAATTTGTCTATTAAAGAGTTACCTGATCTGGTTGGTGGAGCCCTTTGCTCCAGTACATTAAGGACACATTTATACCAACCGTACATGCATTTATCGCAAGGGGATGCAAAGAGAAGATGAGGTAACTGGAGAGAAAACTGTATATAAGTTCCTTCCAGCTAGTGCAGAGAAAAAGTAGTAGCTTTGGAAAGTCTACCTCAGATATAACATTTTAATAATTTACAGACATAAAGAAATTGTATGTGTTTGTATTCACATTGTTGTTCTCCTTGCCACATTTTCATGATGCCTGATCTCATTATACAAACACTACTTTTCCTCTCTCAACAAATAAGAACTTGGCATTATTCATCTGAGATGAACCCAGTAGTCCCCATCAGAGAGAGTGAACAGCATTGTCATCAAGCACCATGAGCCACCTGAAGTTCCAGGAAAAAACAGTTTTTCCATGTGACAAGGGTCCCAAGTCACAAAAACCAAAATAAAACCTTTAAGGCACTGCTATGGTCTGAAAATGCATATGTTGAAATCCTAATGCCCAAAAGTGATGTTATTATTAGTAGGTGGGGTCTTTGGGAGCTAATTACGGTTGGGTAAGATCATGAGGGTGGAGGTCCATGAGGGATCAATGGTCTTGTAGAAAAGATCCTACAGAGCTCCCTGGCCCCTTCGACCACATGGGGATTCAGGAAGAAGTGTGCAACCCAGAAAAAGGCCCTCCGTCCACCATGCTGGCACTCCAATCTCAGACTCCAGAACTGTGAGGAAAAAAAATTATTTTTTTTATAAACCATCCAGTCTGTTTTTCTAAAGCAGTCTGAATGGACTAAGACAGGCATCATAGCTCCAGCATATTATATTTCTAAATAGCTAATGAGTCTATCCTTTCCTGCAATGTTCCAGGATCTTTTCCAGCTGAAATGAAATCTCCCTACTTATATAGCCCATCCTCCCAGGGCCCTCAGACTTAATTGCCAGTGAGCAAAATATAATCCAATTGGGGTACAATTTGTTGTCCAGAGGCTTCTAGCTTCTAGAGCCCAAAGAAAGCATTAAGGAATTTACATACTTTAAATTAGTTGAGTAAACAGTTTTAAACGATTTCAATAATTAGCTATTTTAAACCCATTTAATGATAATTCCTCAGAGTTAAGAGGACCACTAACTGTCATGTTTAATTCCTTGATGTCAAATGTCAGAAATAATTGTCCTGATAATGAGAAACAGGATACCCCATTTGGTGACCACTTCCCCTCGCCCACTCTGCTCAGACAATGCTCAGTTATTCTCTAAAACAGCTCTGTAAGAGATCCAGTTCCACCTCCTTTACAAAAGATAGCCATTCAACATAAAAAAGCTAAAACACAAAAACAAAACAGAAAAACACACAACCCTTCACTCCTCTTTCTGGCCTATCACATTCTGTTGATTTTTTTTTTAATTTATCTCTAGTGTGTAAGGAGTTATACCTACTCCACCAGGAAAAGACTATGTCTTGAATTAGTATATGTTTAGTTCTTTTCAGCACATTTGGAATGATTTGTCCTAAATGTCCACAATAGTTGTGTTTGAAAAGAAGATATATTCCAAATACTCCAAGTTAATAACTCAACTAGCATCTAAGAAGCAAGCAAGCAACAGAAAATAACTCCCTAGAAAAGAACAAGGGCTAGTTATATCGCCTAAATGATTCCAAGACTCTCTTTTTATTATCTGACCCTTACTTTTCTTATGAATGCCCTATGTAATGATAAAAATTTTATACTTATCCATCACAAGAATCTGATATATTTCTCAGCCACATGAGGAGAATTTTTGTGACTCTGCCAAAGTCACAGGTATATCTGGCTGAATTATATTCAGTTGACTTGTGAGTGAAGTCGCTCAGTCATGCCCAACTCTTTGAGACCCCATGGATAGTAGCCTGCACCAAGCTCCCCCGTCCATGGGATTTTCAAGGCAAGAGTACTGGAATGGGTTACCATTTCCTTCTCCAGGGAATCTTCCCAACCCAGGGATCGAACCCGGGTCTCTCACATTGTAGACAGACGCTTTACCATCTGAGCCAGACTCAAAGTTACAAGTTGGATAAGATATTTATGTATGACTTATATCCAGAATAGAATGTGTAAAGTTTCTGAGATTTCTTTCCCCTCCCCTCCCACAGTGTTTTTGACATGCAAAAACACTCAACTAGGGAATTTTAAAGGTGGCAAATATTATTAAAAAAATCACCTAGTCTGACCCCTTGTCCTACAAAGGAGGATACTAAGGTACAAAAAAATGAAAGTATTTGCCCAAGTTACTCAGACTAGAATTGTGTCTTCAGAATCTTAGATCTAGTATCCAATAACTTAGTTTAAAGGTAAAATATTTAAAGAACAAGTTAAATAAAGCATACCATAATCATCACTCAGCCATTAGGGAGAATGAGGAAGGATAGGATATTCTGATATTGAAAAACAACATTTGTATAAAGATAACAATGATGATGATAAGAGTGGTGAAGTGAGTCACTTAGTCAGTCGTGTCTGACTCTTTGTGACCCCATGGACTATACAGTTCACAGAATTCTCCAAGCCAGAATACTGGAGTGGGTAGCCATTCCCTTCTCCAGGGGATCCTCCCAATCCAGGGATGGAACCTAGGTCTCCTGTATTGCAGGCAGATTCTTTAACAGCTGAGCCGCCAGGGAAGCCCGATGATAGTGGTAGTGGCTAGCAAATGTTGAGGGTTTATCTGTTGTAAATGCTTTCTTTGTATTAACTACTTAATCCTTACAACAACCTTGAGAAGTAGATATTATTATTATCACCATTTTACAAACAGAGAAACTGAAAACCAGTGAGTGACCTGCCTAAGGTGACCTTTCAGTAAGTGAAAGACCCAATCAGCCTGACCCTAGAGTCCATCCCCATCTTCAAGGTATGATAAGGGAAAAGAAGGCTTAGGCTGGAGAACACGGTGTAAGCTCTTCTACAGAAGTATGTTTAGTGTGCATATACGTTAACATAAGCATACATATAAATATATTTAATGGGCATATATTTTAACATATATTTATAAATACAGCTACAATGTAGAGCTCTAGAAGAACATTGGATATGTGTATAATTTTGATACCAGGAAATAATTTTTGCTGAGAGAGTTGACTTTACATTTTACGTCTTTCTAGAATGTTTAATTATTTTGCCCTGCTCATGACAGAGGTTTATGGGGATGATATGTCTCCAGAAAGACTTGAGTGTCTTAGAAGAATCATAATGACTATGTGCCCAGAACAGCCATGTGCTTCACACATGAGAGAAAGAGAAGCAGTGATGATCATTATCATGGACTTCACTTAGAACAACGGAATGATTGAAAATAAAGAATCTGGACCAAAATAAAACCATAAGCTAAACTAAGCTCATCAATGGACTCATATGTGGCAGCAATATATTCAATCTTATATTTATAATAAATACATTATTGCATGTTCGTATTTCTAAAGCTAAAAGAAAAAAAACAAAAAGTTTCGAAACACAGCACTGCTCACTCATGAGACTTGCCATTTCTAAGGAAGTGGCAGATGTCAGCACTGCTGAGTTACGCAGGGAGATCCTGGCATCACCACCAGAGGGGACACGTGAACCAGCAGCTCTGGAGAGACACGAAACAGCCCCACCCAGCGACGTCCTGGGGCAGCAGCAGAAGGAAGAGTTCTCCGTGTCACCTGCTTCCCAGACAAGGGGGCCGGAAGGTTCCAGCTGAGGAACATACCAATTTCAGCTGGAAGACGGGAGATCTGGTTTTTTGGCAGATCCAGAATCCTCATGGCTTGAAACAGTTCGATATACTTAGGAATGATTTGAATCAGAGTATTGCTGATGTGCCATTCTTTCAGATGCGTCTGCTCCTTCAAAGAATCTGGGAACTCCTAGAACAGAAAGGAACCCACTGGTCAGAACTAGCTCCTCACCGTGTAGGAGTTCAGAGGCAGAATGCATGAAGCCAAGGAAAACATACACTTGTTCCAAAACCCAGAGGAGAGTGAGCGCGGGTGACAGCATTCGCCTAAACTGACTTAGCAAGCATGCACGCACGCCAGCTCTGCAGCCACTCCAAAGAGAAAGCAAGATGCTGTGGCTGTCAGTAACTCCCCAGTAGCAGATGAGCCATGAATTCATATTATTAAAATCAAATGCCGGGTGGCCATTGACAACCAGGCTCCCACCCCAAGCCACATACAAATTATTTATTTACAACATATGGATTTAACATCGTCTAAAAATAAAATCTGGCCACAACTTGGATTTTAAAATGTGTGCTCCATTTCCCTTCCTCTGTACTACTAATAGTTACTTTTTAAAATATTTGATAAAGACTTAATATTTGCTGTGCCAAATTTCTAAATATTTTTATGAATATTTAACAGGATAAGAGCTGAGAAGGACAGTGGGGCGACCTGGATGCTGAGCCACATCTCAAGGGCACGCCATTTCTGGCCCTCACTTCTGAAGTGACACAGAGCAACTCAGCTGTATCCAGGATCTTCCCTGCCTCAAGTGTTCTGGGATAAAATCGTAAAGGTACTGAGAAATGCCTTAGACCTTAGAGGGGCTATTTGGCCAGCTGAAGAATTTCAGTTCATGGGCTTACAAGCCCCTACTTCAACAAAGTGTGCTGAGCATTGAGAGACATGCATGTCCCCTGACCTTACAGAGCTGACCACAGCACACCATCAGCAAAGTGGGGCAGGAATGTACAGGGGAGAGGTGGGGCGGGGTGGAGGCAGCAATCAGAGCGTCCACAGTGACCCTTTGCTTGGTATCTGTACTTGCAATGGGCTTTAGGATCACTGCTATTGAATATGTGGATTAAGCTTGTAACTTACAGAAGTCCTTTCATCTTTAATATGGTTTCACATAACAGTGCAAGATAGGCAAAGTGGGCATGATTCAGGCCCATTAAGAAGAAAACTGAGGGCTTCCCTGGTAGCTCAGTGGTAAGGAATCTGTCTGCCAATACAAGAGACAAGGGGATCGATCCCTGATCCAGGAAGATCCCATATGACGTGCAGCAACTAAGCCCATGCACCACCACTATTGAGCCTGTGCTCCAGAGCCCGGAAGCCATGACCACTGAAGCCTGCGCACCCCAGAGCCCACACTCTGCAACAAGAGAAGCCACTGCAATGAGAAGCCCATGCACCGCAACCAGAGAGCAGCCCCTGCTCACCGTAACTAGAAAAGAGCCCGAGGAGCAGTGAGGACTCAGCACAGCCAAAACAGTAATTAATTATTAAAAATAAATCAAAGAGGAACACTGAAATCCAAAGACATTTAAATGGGTTACTTAAGGTACGTTCTAGCTACGTAGTTTTGGGAACTAGGAAAAAATGAAAATGCAGGCCCCTTCTAAAAATTATTAAGAATTTCAAGACGGAGATGGCAGAGCATTAAATCAAGCCCAGGGCCCTTCCCAGCACAGGGCCCTGCGTGACTGACCCCAGCACCCAGGCCTGGCAAATCCATCTCAGCACCTCCTCATCCTGATCCAAATGCCACCCACCCCAGACCAGACGGTTTCCTTCTGCAGCTCAGACAAGACAGGAGCAGGGGCATCAGGGAGCCGACCCCAGGTCATAACAACACTCTCTTTCTTGAAGTTTCAATGGTCAAGTGCCTCATAAATAACTTCTCTCATATTGCTCTTCCAATAACAGCACGCTTGCAAAAGTTACAATGTCTTCTAAAATTATATCCATAACCATTTTTAATAACCTGGGAAAAATCTTAAGATAGCACATTAAAAAAAAATAAAAGGAACAGGGCAAAGATGGCAGGTTGAACACACACATATACTTCTGCTCCTCTCTATGAAAAAAGACAGTAAAAGAATTCCTTTTTGAAAGCATAAACCTTACAAGAGGGCAAAGAGAAAGAGAACAGAGGCAGTAGCAACAAAGTCTTAGTAGCTAGAAAGCTGAAAGATGGTAACCCAGCGCCTCCTGACCTGCTCAGTCTTAGGTCAGCAGCAGGAACAAAAAGACACAACCTGAACTTCTTAGGGACCTAACAGAAGCAGAAGATATTAAGAGGTGGCAAGAATACACAGAAGAACTGTACAAAAAAGATCTTCACGACCCGGATAATCACGATGTTGTGATCACTCACCTAGAGCCAGACATCCTGGAATGTGAAGTCAAGTGGGCCTTAGGAAGCATCGCTATGACCAAAGCTAGTGGAGATGATGGAATTTCAGTTGAGCTATTTCAAATCCTGAAAGATGATGCTGTGAAAGTGCTGTACTCAATATGCCAGCAAATTTGGAAGACTCAGCAGTGGCCACAGGACTGGAAAAGGTCAGTTTTCATTCCAATCCCAAAGAAAGGCAATCCCGAAGAATGCTCAAGCTACTGCACAATTGCACTCATCTCACACGCTAGTAAAGTAATGCTTAAAATTCTCCAAGCCAGGCTTCAGCAATATGTGAACTGTGAATTTCCAGATGTTCAAGCTGGTTTTCGAAAAGGCAGAAGAACCAGAGATCAAATTGCCAACATCCGCTGGATCATGGAAAAAGCAAGAGAGTTCCAGAAAAACATCTATTTCTGCTTTATTGACTATGCCAAAGCCTTTGACTATGTGGATCACAATAAACTGTGGAAAATTCTGAAAGAGATGGGAATACCAGACCACCTGACCTGCCTCTTGAGAAACCTGTATGCAGGTCAGGAAGCAACAGTTAGAACTAGACATGGAACAACAGACTGGTTCCAAATTGGAAAAAGAGTAAGTCAAGACTGTATATTATCACCCTGCTTATTTAACTTCTATGCAGAGTACATCATGAGAAACGCTGGACTGGAAGAAACACAAGCTGGAATCAAGATTGCCGGGAGAAATATCAATAACCTCAGATATGCAGATGACACCACCCTTATGGCAGAAAGTAAAGAGGAACTAAAAAGCTTCTTGATGAAAGTGAAAGAGGAGAGTGAAAAAGTTGGCTTAAAGTTCAACATTCAGAAAACGAAGATCATGGCATCTGGTCCCATCACTTCACGGGAAATAGATGGGGAAACAGTAGAAACAGTGTCAGACTTTATTTTTTTGGGCTCCAAAATCACTGCAGATGGTGACTGCAGCCATGAAATTAAAAGATGCTTACTCCTTGGAAGAAAAGTTATGACCAACCTAGATAGTGTATTCAAAAGCAGAGACATTACTTTGCCAACTGAGGTCCGTCTAGTCAAGGCTATGGTTTTTCCTGTGGTCATGTATGGATGTGAGAGTTGGACTGTGAAGAAGGCTGAGCGCTGAAGAATTGATGCGTTTGAACTGTGGTGTTGGAGAAGACTCTTGAGGGTCCCTTGGACTGCAAGGAGATCCAACCAGTCCATTCTGAAGGAGATCAACCCTGGGATTTCTTTGGAAGGAATGATGCTAAAGCTGAAGCTCCAGTACTTTGGCCACCTCATGCGAAGAGTTGACTCATTGGAAAAGACTCTGATGCTGGGAGGGATTGTGGACAGGAGCAGAAGGGGACGACCCAGAATGAGATGGCTGGATAGCATCACGGACTCGATGGACGTGAGTCTGAGTGAACTCCGGGAGATGGTGATGGACAAGGAGGCCTGGCGTGCTGTGACTCATGGGGTCGCGAAGAGTCGGACACAACTGAGCAACTGAACTGAACTGAACTCGCAGCAATAAAGATCCGGTGCAACCAAAACCAAATAAATTAAAAAAATTTTAAGCCCCATGAAAACAGGGAAAAAAAATTTAAGAGTTATCTTAAATTTTATAATGTCTATAAAAGTAGAAAAATAAAGCCACATCACAGGATGCATGCATTCACAAAACAGAGAGTTCTTGAAAACTGAAAACTTGACAGACAGCAGAAGTGAAATCTTCTATTGAAGACATGTTGAATAAAGTTGGAGAAATCTTCCTGAAAGAGCAGGGCCCAGGGCCTGGGTGCTTCCAGCTCACAAAGAATGATTAGCCCCCTAGTACCACCTCCAAATAGGTACCTTTAGTCACAGATCACAGCCCCACAGCCAGCTCTAAGGGACTCCAGGCGAGCTCTCCCCACCCAGTCCCCAAGCCCCAGAAGCTCCATCCCATGCTGGCCTCCTGCAGGGACCAGGCCTGCTGCCTGGAGTGATGCTAGAGGCCAGAACTCCCTCGCTGCCATATGCACTCTAATACTCGTGGTGAAAATCCCTTAATGGAGCTTATCACTCCTTACATAGAGGCAAGACTGAAACACAAATCTCTCTGGGGAGGGAAAACAGCAACTGAAATTCATACTGATGAATGCTGGAGGCCCCAGAGTCTCTCCTGGGGCGAGTACCAGTGAGGATAGGGTACCAGCTCAGAGAGCAGAGTGGAGGGGATGGAAAGACTGTAAGTAATGAAGACACTGTCCACAGGGTTCACCCTGGAGTGTCCCGAGCCACCTGGCTCTTAACCCTCTTCCTATCCCCTTACCACACCAGGCACTCACTAAATGCTCTGTAAAGTGGTTTTCCAAAGGTGCTGTGAGCCGAGAGGACTCAGCAGGTTCCCCAGGGGTCTGGGGTCAGGTCTGATGATGGTACCTGAGAATGATTTATCAGTGATATTTAATTAGAATTCCAGACAGGCCCTCCTTCTTGCCCCAGAAAAGGCGGCACTGATCTCAGTGATGGGGATGCAGGAGAAAGGCCACTGAAGAGGTTTCAGGCATAGTCTCTCCCATTTTTATAGGGATGTGTCGCTAATGGGTCAGTGTCACAGAGTATCTGCTCATTTAACCCTCACCAGGGCCCTCAGAGGGGGTCAAGGCAAGCAGCAGCACCATTTGACAGAGAAGGAGGTGAAATGCGTGCAAGTGGAGTAAACTGCCTCAGGTCACGGGGGCCAATAAAGGATCACCCCCAAATACTCAGTTTCCGGTCCAGAGGCCTTTCGGCCACAAAACAGTGGCATACAGAGAGATGGAGGGCAGGTCCAGAGAAGCCTGTCCCACTGAAGGGAAGAGAGCCTGAGCTCATTCCCTTACCCCATGCATACCCACCCCAGGTGCTGCCTCAACCAGGAACTGTCAGACCACAGGCAGCCTCTCCAAGTCAAGCAGCAACCTGGGCGGAGCGGGAGCAGGAAGGACCCATACACACTTGATGAAAGAAAGAGAAGACATCTCTGCCCTGGCCTCAGAATCTCAGAGAAAATCTGACTGCAAAATTCCTTTGCAGCCCCGCACTCTGTGACAAGTCAGCAAAGTCAGAGGAGTGTTAGGCAGGTTACATGCTCAGGGTTTTTAAATTAAAAAAAAAAAGAAAGGCAAAGAGTTATTTTTTAATGTCTGTGGGGAAAGATGGTAGAATCAGGCATTTTAAAGACTTGCGCCAGCCTGGGGAGCTCTTTTCAGGACTACACAGTCTTTCACCGCAGAAAAGATGCAGGAACTCAGCTTACAGCAGGCAAGGGATCCTCCGCATCCAGAGAAAAACCTCTCTAAAGACGAGAGCGCCCGCTGGACCAAGGTCAATGCCCTGAGCTCAGCCTAAGCAGCAGACGTTGGCCGCAGCACGGCACCAGCCTCCACTTGCTGCGGGGACAGGAGCGCGTGGACTCACCTTCCAGTGATCCCCGGAAAGTTCAAACACAAACTCACTGCTCCGTTTGTCTCTCTCCTTGGAAAGCGCGCTCTGCACAGCTAGAGAGCGCCTTTCGATCCGTTCCAGCAGCCTCACGCTGGTGTCTACGAAGCCGTTCTTGCAGTACTCGGCCTGGGGAATGCCTTTCCTCCTGCACTCGGCCACGAAGTTCCACTCCTCCTTTATCCTAAAACGGGGCGGCAGAGGTCGCGGTCACCTGCCTGGAGAAGTCGAGCAGGCCACCTGGGCGCATGCGCAGTCATTCTCATCACCTGCAGTTTCCCAGCAGCCGGAGACAAGCCCTTCCCTCCCCTTCCGCCCCCTCTCCCCGCCCCTCCTTTCCAGTTTCCTCTGCAGTAGGGGATCTGGGGGGTGGGAAGTGGGTAGGAATCTTAAACTTTCAGAGTTGTGAATTATTAGCAAATCTGACTAAAAATACAGGAGTTACACGGCTGAAATTTTAACCAAAATTACCTATTCCTTTGATTAATTACAATATCTTTTGATATTATAAGGTGCCAACCCCAATTTATTTTTAAATGCAACTTTTTAAAGTGCAGGAATTTGCTGATCTTCCAGGAGCCATCAACCCAGGTGGCGCTAGTGGTAAAGAACCTGCCTTAAGAGACCCGGGTTCGATCCCCGGGTTGGGAAGATCCCCTGGAGAAGGGTATGGCAACCCACTCCAGTATTCTTCCCTGGAGAATCCCACGGAGCCTGGAGGGCTGCAGTCCATTGGGTGGCACAGAGTCAAACATGATTCAAGCGACTTAGCACGCACACAGGAGCATATGGATAGAAATATATAGACAGCCCCAATTTATAAAATATAACTTCAGAAGATCTACCACCAGCCACCTTGGGAAACTTCAGTCCTACAGATGAACCTGTTATTCATAAACCCCAGTTTCAGTCAAACACTGGAGCTGGCCCAGGACTCCTCAGCCTCCCCATTACTCCCAGTACCTTCTCGTTTCTACCTCCCTAAAGTGAAAGTCCCTCAGTCATGTCCGACTCTTTACGACCCCATGGACTATACAGTCCATGGAATTCTCTAGGCCAGAATACTTCTCTAACCTATCACTCTATAGTTTTCTTCGTCCTCCAGCTTGGTCGTAAGCTCCATGACGATGGGCTACATCTCACTGCCCTTCTGATGCCCACATGGTCATTACAACAGTGTTGGGCACCTGGGGTGGGGGGGGGGTCTTTCTCCATTTAGAGATTTTATATCTGCTTGGAGCATTTAATAGGTTAACCTTCTGTGTGATACAAAACAAGGTTTGATGTGGCTGTCCTTCAAATCCATCACACAGAGACACTGTCTCAAAACAAGTAGCCCGCCTTGGATAGGAACTTAGTGCAAAAGACATTCAGGAAGGCATCTGGGCCCTTTTTAGCCCAACTCAGGGACTTGGTGGCAGGCGGGGTCCCGGGCTTAAAAAGGGGGCTGTTTCAGAAACAGGCTGCAACTGCAGCCCTGGTCTCTACATGACCCAAGGCAGACATGTGCTGAGTGAACAAACAGACAAAAACCCTGTAGTGGAGGGTCAGTCCTAGCATGGAGACTCTCAAGTGGTACCTGAAGGAGAAAGCACTAGAATCACAGCCGGCTCTGGGGTCTCAGGCAAGCCCAGGAGCCGAGGGGTCAGCAGGGGCAGGAACAGAGCAAAGAGTCTGGCGTGGGAACATCTCTGAGGGCAGGGATTTTCCCTAACTACCAAACACTGTCAATTGTAAGAGAAAAAAAAAAGGAAGGCTCAAGAAAGCAAGAGACTGGTAGATACTGGTAGATATGTGGAATGCCAGAGCCCTGCTGGATTTTATCCAATCCTATAGGGGTATGCAGCTTTGTCATTGACTAGGCTAAGCTATTTTACAACTCGGCAGGGACTGAAAATTGATAGCAATACAGATCATCCTTGTCTGCAGACATCCTTGCCTCTTGGCATTTAATACATCTATATGCTGACAAGGCCCAATTATATCATTCCAGCCAAGGCGTCCTCAATGAATCCAGCCTCCTTGCCTCCCAACATCTCCACCTGAATAAGTAAAAAGCATCCCAAACTTGACAAGTTCCAACCCAAACTCCTATGTCTACCTGCTAAACTTGCTTCTTACTCCATTTTAATAAAAAGACTTCCCAGGTGCTCTGACCCCAAACCTTAGGGTCATCTTTGACTCTGTGCTTTCTTTTATATCTCACAGCAAGCCCATCAGCAAATAAGGTCATTTTTACCAGAATCTGGCCACTCCTCACCATCTTAACTGCTCCCATCCTGGTCCAAGTCACCAGCATCTTTAAGCAGGGAACACTCTTGCCCCCTGACAGTCTACATTCATCCAGCATTTTGAGTGGACCTGTGACAGTGTCAACCACACCACGTCATGCCTCTGGCCACATCTTTCACTGGTTTCTTGTTTCACCCAATAAAGCAGTTGTCTCACTATGGCCTAAGGCCCTGCAGGTCTGTGCCCTCCCCTTGCCTGTCTGACCTCATCCACTTCTGCTCCCTCCCTTACTTTTTCTGGCCCAGGCACTCTAGCCTCCTGGCTCTTCCCTGAACCACCCAGGCAAACCCCTGCCTGAGGGTGTTTGCACTTGCTATTATGGCGGCTTGGAGTTCTTGATCCCTTATCTCTGCAGGGCTGGTTCCCCAGGACTATGTGCAAATGTTTCCCCCTTAATCAGACTTTTTGCTCTTCAGAAACCACTTCAGGTAGCTTTGTCATTCATCTAGGAGAACAGGAGCATTTGAGAAAACTATCTTGCTGATGGCATTGGCTAGCACACTACTACGAAGGTCTTAGTCACAGGGAGCTGAGCTGGAGAATAGCCGGTGCTTCGGGATCTATATATGAAGTCTATAAATAATGTCATGCGTGCTCAGTCATCTCCAACTCTTTGTGACCCCATGGACTATAGCCTGCCAGACTCCTCCGTCCATGGAGTTTTCCAAGCAAGAATACTGGAGTGGGTTGCCATTTCCGACTCCAGAGGATCTTCCCAACCCAGGAATCAAACCCACATCTCCTGCATCTCCCTCATTGGCAGGCAGATTCTTTACCACTGCGCCAAACAATGTAATAAAACAGATATATTTAAAAATACCAGCTCATGGAGAGATAGGAACTTAATACCAGAAGAAAATGCTGAAAAAAGTTAGAAGTAGACTCCTCTGGGAAATACTAGCAGGGGCTTGGGGTGATTTGCTTTTCATTATTAGTTTGTCAGTATAATTTAAATATTTTAATACCATCTGATAAACATGAACTTAAATATTTGCCTGTAGCTGTAGCTCTAATAGTAGTCAGGGATTCAGGCCAGACCCTAGATACAAGATACTGGTTGAACTAATAGAAGAAGTCCTCCAGAAATTTCACAGCCAACAGCACAGCCACAGCGAGGTCTTCTAGTCACTGAACACTTTTCAGACAAATGTTTCTTATTTTTCCTTCTTCATTTCTTAGACTGAACCTGAAATTAGATTCTGGCAATGCAATGAAAAGATACCCATTCAGTCCTACCCAATACATCTTTCCTATATCACAAATTACAAATTGATGTGACTATTTCACATGTCTTGGTAGTCAACATAGAACAGAGAAAAAAAGGAAATCAGAAATGCGACTTTAAAAATACTTAAATACGAAATCTTCTTTGGATTTCTTTTTTAAATGTTTCTCTTAGTCCCTTTGAAACCTAATGAGAGGAAAGTCACAACGAGAATATAAACTATTTTTACAATGCCATTCTCTTCCTTGAGAGTAACTAACATAAATAAAATGTCATTGTCTTTATACTTCATCACCCATGTAACTGAATAATCTTCCCCTTGAGTCAATTTTGGTAGAATTTCAAATACAATATAAACATACAAAATAATGTCATTAGGACTCTACTAATTAAATCAGTAAATGTGCAAATAAAAACTCTTTGCTGAGGAAATGAGCCCACAGTCTTAGCCTAGATGGCAATAGCCTCATTGGACGAAAAATTCCTCACTTAAAGCCTAACAAATAGCATCTTTGGCTCTCCCTCTAAATGATTGAATTTCATTCACGTAGAATGATGTTCTCTATTTTATCTCTACTTATAACATTTAAGTGTTGGGACATATACTGTATTACAAAATGAAACACCTTGAACTGAGGTAACAGCGCCCCTCGCAGTGATGTTTGCCAGTAGCCGCTTCATTATCCAGCATGATCAGAATAAGTATTTGTTTGGTCGAAATAGTTCAGAGAAGTGGAGAACCAAGAATAAAGAGACATTTACATCCTACACATTTTGATTTTATCCTAAAGCATCAACATGTGTCACCATTTGCCAACTTGATATGGCAGTCATGGACTGCCTTTGAGGATGAATCTGCAATCAGAATCCCACTCTGCCCTTCTTATATAAACCACACCCATAACACATCACCCAAGACTTCTACTTTGAGTTTCTTCACAAGGAGTAAAAATTACCGATGTGCAAAGCCACCTGAATGTGCACCCTTTCTAGCTCACTGTACTTGTATCCGTCTTGCACAGTGTTAATTCAATTGTGTGGTTCAGACTGATCACACACATAGTTTTTCCAAAGCATTCAACTTAGTTTTCACATACACAATAACTCTCTTTTACTCATATTTCATGAGTGTGTCATAGCAGTTGAACCACATCATTCCAATCCAGGTAAACACGGCATAGACGCAATGAATCTTATCTAGTGTTCAGCTCAACAGGGGAGGGCTGAGTGCAGGGCAGACAGCAGCCCTCACGTGGCCACACAGGGGGAGAGCGTCAGACAGCCTGCTGAGGTGAGGTGAGCAGTCTTCTCAGAATTTACTAAGGAGACATTTATCGTGTCACTGCTGTCTTTCCATGGCGAGCACGGTGCCTGCAATCCGTGTGGGTCTTTATAGCTATGTGTGCTACTGTTATAGGAATCAAACGTTCATTGTGGGCAACAGACTCTGAAGTCCATGGAGCACATGTCACTGACAGGGAGAAATCTCAGAGGAGAGGACCCCCTCCACAGCATAACTGCAGCCTCCCAGTCGCTGAAGACAGTGCAAAGCAAGTACAGAGGACACATACTTTTCCAGAGCGCTTTTCTCAAGCCTTTCGGCCTCCTTCTTCTGCCAGGCTTTGTGCTTCTTGACACGAGTTTCCCACAAGGCTCTGACGACGGAAATGTCGAATACGACCACTTTATGTCCCATTTTGGAAGCATGAAATTACCTGTTTAAGAAACATATATGTCAGCTTCATACACAGAGAGAAGAAAACAGTTTTAACTTGAACTTTAAAATATGAGTGAATCAATTTTACCACTAGTGATGAAATGCCCTGTTGCTTCCAGAATGGCAGTTTCTAATGTCCTTAAGGTCTGAGAGGACTCTTGTCTGTAAGTTAAAATTTAGCACTCAACTGAGGGCATCTCCTCTAGAACATCACACTTATCTCTTTACCCCTCAGCTGAAACATGGGTTCCCAAAGCCCCCTGGGCATTCCTCAAGCTTCATGGTTCCACATTCTATTAAATTTATTAGAATCTGACCTTCTAAATACATTGTAATATGCTCAAAGATAAATTTGATGAATTAATTAAAACACACATGCCAGTTACCTGAGGCTAAACACCAACCACCATTAAGTAACAAACCAAGCATTGTACCAAACCCCACTGAGCACTTTCCTGCCTGGACTAACCACACAGCCTGGGCACTTGTCCTGCAGATTTTCCCTGTGACCTGAACCCTCACAAGCTGCTGATCTCTGTTTATGTGGTTTTCTAAGTGCAAGAAAATTCAGACGCAGGTACATCTTGGTCATCACCTCTTGGTGAGACCAAGCATGGCACCTGGCACATAGTAGGCTCTCCATAAATATTTATTGAAATAATAAGTGAGTGAATGAAAGTGAATAAAAGATTTGCACCCAGGTTGCCTCACTCTCAGCCTACTCAATGACATTTCTCTCTTCTTTTTATTTTCCCACCTCATCTTTACTGTTTAAGTAATTATTTGCTCACTGTAAAAAAAAAAAAAGAAAGAAAGATCAAAAGTACATTTCAATATTCATCCCATTAAGGTGTACTTTCTCCCTTATTGAAGTAACACAAGTTTCTAGATATTGTTTTAAACTTCCCCTACCTACAGCATTGAAATCTGGCTAAACCCATTTCCTGATCTGCAAAATACACAGAGCATCAGCTGGCAAATAGTATGGCTGTGAATACTCTCTGTTCCAATTCCAGACACTTTTAAATAGCAGTGTGAGGATACGAAACCAAATATTTCCTCTTCTGCCTCAAGTTTGTGCTCTCCACAAATGGCTTGCCAGTATGAGTGGGAAAATTGGCTCATGTTTGTGCAGCTGAACATTTGAGGTCCGTGAGTTTAGTCTGAAGAGCTGAAAATACTGACCTCAACTGATTCCCTTCTTTCCTTTCTGACATCTGGGACTGTCTTTTGTCTCCCTTGAAACTCTGTTACCTAAAGGGAATTTTTCACAAAGGTGCAAATGGTGCAAGTTTTTGTGTGGACATATGTTTTCAGTTCTCTTGGGTAAATACCTAGGAGTAGAACTGGAGAGTCATATGTCAATTCTATGTTTAACTTTTTCAGGAACTGCCAGGCTGTTTTCCAAAGCACTTGCACCATTTCACATTCCCGTCTGCAGTGTCTCAGGATCCCAGTAGCTCCACATACTCACTGACATGGTTAGTATCTCCCTTTGTATCACAGCCATCGCAGTGGGTGTGAAGGGAGTCTTGTGGTTTGCATTTCCCTGGTAGCTAATGATGCTGAACATCTTTTTATGTGCTTATTGGCCATTTGTATACCTTCTCGGGAGAAATGGCTATTCAGATTCTCTGCTCATTTTTTTAAATTGGGCTGTTTGTCTTTTTATTGTTGAGTTGTGGCAGTTCTTTACATATTCCAGATACTGGCCCTTTGCCAGATGTATGATTTGCAAAAAAAAAAAACTTCCTCTCGTCTTGTAGGCCACCCACCATGAGAAAAGCAGGAAACCTCTTCCTACTACACGGTCCCTGCAGTGTCCTCTCCGGAGAAAGGTTAACATGATGTTCACGTCAGAGGACAAATACTTAGAGGAATTCCATCGTACACCACAGAATTCACACACTGAAGGATGCACTCTGAGCTGAGAGGCAATAAGGTGATAACTCACACAGCAGGTGATCAGTTTGGTTGGGTTCAGACCTCGAATTCCAACCTGCTCCCTGAAGTTGGGATTCACGCAACAGATCCCTCTTGACTTGGCAGCACTATTCAGCTGCTCCACGGGCGCCACCTAGTGGCCACCTGGGACGGTGTGATGGTCCATCCTGGTGGTCGGTTCTAACAGACTTGGACATGCTGTTTAGGGTCAGATCCGAAGAGGTGCAGCTCGGGGATGAGCCCAGGAGTTCATAAGCAACCTTTCAGAGTTGTTCTCCAGAGCCCCTCCCTCTTGGTGATCTCTCTGGTCCTTCCAGATTCCTGGGGCTCACTTTTCAGTCCTCTGGTTGGAGACCTGAGACTTCAGCTGCCCTGCTTCACCGTGCACGTCCTACGACTGTACAGGTTCAAGCAGCAGGAGGACAGTGAGGGCGAAAACTCAACGAGAGTTCCCTCCACCCTCTGGAGACCGCAGTTTCTCCGATCAGAGAGGAAGGATCCTCTCTCTCATAGTCTGGGTGACTGACATCCTCCACCACCCATCTTCTCCCCAACGCCCTTCACAGCTCCTGCTACACAATCCTATGCAGGCTGAGGCATGAGAGAGTGGAGAAAAGAAAAAGGTAAAAGAGAGGGATTTACCCCCCAGTCTCTGAGCACTGGGAGCCCCATTCTCACTCCTGGAGAAAAATTAAGTACTTTGTCTTCAATTCTGGGTTTCAGGCTGCCTTGAGTCCAGGCTGGGGAATACTTCAGCGGGAAAAATGGGGAAGAGACCATAGGTTCTGTGCTACTTTGAATCCTGGTGTCCTTCCCTTCTTCTCTTGCAACTGTTTACTTTTCAGGGACTTCATATTGCTGTTCTGTGCAGTATGTCCTGGTTTTAAAGCTGCATTTAGGGGGAGGGATGGGTTAAGTGTGCTTGCTCATCTTGGGCTTCCCTGTTGACTCAGACACTAAAGAATCTGCCTGTTCCATCTTACTCCAAACCAGAAATCTCTGCATTTAATTTTCCTTTCACCGCTTTCCTTACTCTGTTACCTTTAGCTCAGGAGCACCTTTTTTTTTTTTTAAGCCACACCTTGTGGCTTGTGGTATCTTAGTTCCCCAACCAGGGATTGAACCCACATCTTCTGCAGTGAAAGCACAGAATCCTAACCGCTAGACCACTAGGGAATTCCCCTAAGCTGCAAACGTCTTAAGGCTTTGACTTTTGACAAAAAAGCTTTCATAAAGGAATGCCAAGCAACAGCTTGAAAATAAGAAATTAAAGACTATAGCCAGTAATGGAGAATACTTGTTAAAAGAGAAAGAATCAGGCGGCCTAGTTTCTTTGAGGAAATCTCTGCACATAATCCAAGTCTACAAATAAAAGCAAACCACAAGGGCAAAATAAAGTGAACTGCTTTTGAGTAGTGTAGACAGCCAGTCATCCAAGAATCACTAAAGCTGGAAGACTCGCTTCCTGTGCAGGGTGTGTGTTCTAGATCAGCCAGTCGTGGCTCCGACTCTTTTGTGGTATTTCTTTAATTTTCGTAGGTCAGTAAATCCACAAAAAGTAACCAGATCTGTACATTAATTTCTATGCATTTAGAGATATGTAATTAAAGTCCCTGAATTACAGAGATTGCCTCTTCTTGATGCCTTTGTGTTACATTTTTAAATAGTTGTAAACCTGGTGGCTCGGACAGTAAAGAATCTGCCTGCAATGCGGGAGACCCAGATTCAGTCCCTAGGTTAGGAAGATCCCTTGGAGAAGAGAATGGCCAACCCACTCCATTATTCTTGTTTGGAGAAGTCTGTGAACAGAGGAGCTTGGTGGGCTACAGTTCATGTGGTCACAAAGAGTTGGATACAACTGAGTGACTAATACTTTTCACTAAACCAACATTAGTCTCAGTATTTTGGTGGGAAAGAGTCTATCCTGACTGTCATCTAACCATGTTCATTACTTTCATTTTCTGCCAAGCAGAAAAAGAGGTGCTATCCTTCAACTAAGGGGGTTCAGAATGTGCCAGGATTTAAGTCAAAGTTTTGCCTGTCAGATGTTCTGCTTACAAATGTGCATAATGAAAACTAGAGACTCTAAGAACAGTAAGTGGTGACTGTGTATGCTGGGGATCTACACTGTAACAAGCAGAGATCCTGGGAAGCGGAGGAACACCAGCTCCCGAGTCCCAGGTCCAGCCCAGCTGCTGGCATCCTGTGCAGGACAGGGCTGAAGTCCAGGGGCCCCTAGACAATTGAGCAGGTTTGACCTTAACCCAGGAGGTCATAGCCCCACGGGTGGGGCTGAGACTGGAAAAGTGGTTTTACGACAAGAGCCCATGAGTCATTCCATCCAGGGATAAAAAGCCATTTGGAGCCACGGAGGGGATGGGAGAGCCAGAGAGGAGACAGATTCAAGGACGGACGCAGGTGCCACTTGCTTAGCAGCCTGAGGGGAATGAGAGTCCCCTGGCAAGTTCACAAAGCTAATCTCTTCTTTGTATCATGACCTCCATCCAGTCCGCTCTTTCAGGTAATTACATAAAATGCAATTTTCTAAGCATGAACTTTCTGCAGAGCTATAGAAATATCACCAAAGTATACTACACCAAAGGCTTCCCGGGTGGCTCAGTGGTAAAGAACCCACTATTCCTAGGTCGGGAATATCCCCTGGAGAAGGAAATGGTAACCTATTCCAGTATTCTTGCCTGGGGAATCCCATGGACAGAGGAGCCTGGCAGGCTACAGTCCATGGGGTTGCAAAGAGTCAGACACGACTGAGCGACTAAACAAAAGCAATACTACACCATAGCAGAAGAGAAAAATTAACCTCTGCAGGGTCCAGTCTGCAAACCCTGGACACAAAGAAAACGTTAACCTCTCAGAGAAAACACTACAACCAAGGAGACTCTCCTGAGACAGCATAAGAAGGCAGAGCTTTAGGCTGGGCCCACAATGAACTTAACAGCAAGGATTCGTGGTTCTAAGAGGACTCTCCTGCCGGTTCTCTGCTGGAGAGCTGGCTTCACAAGGTGAGCACAGAATCACGAGAACAAGTCTCCCTAGATTTGGCCACAGTGTCTACAACCACGGAGCACCTTCCAGAGAAGAAAATACTTGGGACTGTGAGAGAGGAGGGATCCACTGTGTCCCTCACTACAACAGAAAAGGACACAGGTACAAAGTGTGAACAGGTTCACTCCCCTCCAGTGTTTCAGGCCCTGAGGGACAATGTCAACCTTTAGAGACGCTCAAAGGTTGGATTCACAGTGGAAACAAATCTTTTTTTTTCCCTGGAAAAACCATTTGCTTTACTGCAAGATCAGCATCAGCAAACTTTTAGTAAAGGGCAAGATAGTAAATATTTTATGAAACTATTTATATAACAAAAGAGAAAATGCCTGGTCTTCCTGCTTGTCTGGCATGGGCCTGCCCAAGCAACGAGCTCACATCTATGCTTCGGCCCAGTTGCTGCCCACTGGACACATTCTCAGGACCAGAGCGAGCGACAGACCCAAGAGGAAAAGGCAGGCCACGAACATGGGGCAGGGGAGAGGGACCAGCTACAGTCAGCCTCGCTCTCTGCCCCAGTGATGCCTGTGTGTCCTCCCCTCCCACTCATCTCAAGCTGGACAGCAGGCTGAAGGTCAGTGACACCCTAACCCTAACTCACCAACTCTCGAGCAGAGAGTCGACTGCTTGGGGCCTGGCAGTTGCCAGCAGTAGAGTCTCAAATATGTGAATGGCAACCAGTGTGGGCCCTGGGCAGCACTGAGATATGGCTGGCCAGGTAGACAGGTGCTGAGAGTCTAGGGGGAATGGGAAAAAAGGGCGTTACTCCAGTTTGGTCTCCACGGCTCACGTTGCCCTGGCAGTGCCCCTGTGCCCAGCTTGTGGGTGGTCCTTTGCCGACCCCAGCTTTCGTGAACAGTAAGAGAGAGCAGCTTTCGTTCCCCCAGGCTGCTGACTGAGTGCCACCTGCTCCCCTGCCCTGAATTGGCCTCCTCTCTGCTCCCTGAATGGCTTTGTTTTTCCTGGACACAAAGTTCTAGTGGATGTGAGAGCTCTAAATTACACGCACAAATGCGTCGACTTTCTTCTTTTTAAAAATCTAGAGCTTAATTCCTCTCTTCTTGACCTTGGGTTGGACTTACGGACTCACTTCTAATGACTGTAATGTGGTAAAAGTGATGTGTGACTTCTTACATGAGTTATCACCCTCTCTCTCAGTTCACTCACTCTAGGGAAAGCCAGCCACCATGTCCCGAGGGTGCTCAGCAGCCCGATGGAGAAATTCTGTGTGAGAAATTTCGTGAGAGAAACTGAGGACTCCTGCCAATAGCCACGTGAGTGGAAGCTGTCTTAGCAGCAAATCCTCAAGTCTTCGTCAAGCCTCCAGATGACTGTAGCCCTGGCCAAAATCCAGACTTCATGAGAGACCCTGAGCCAGAATCATTCAGCTAAGGCACTCCTGGTTTTGGACCCTTCAAAAGTATGGGAAAACAAATGTTTATCCTTTTAAATGTTGGGATCATTTTTATACAGCAATAAATAAGTGGTAAAATAGTAAAAAGGAGGCACTTATAAAAATCAATCTTAATTTATAGTGACATCTGGTGCCTATGCTTCCTTGACATATCCACGTCTCACACATATCTCGAAAGAAACACAATTCCCTCCAAACTTACTCATCTAGAATCTATCCATCCCTGGCTGCCTTAATTCCCCAGCTTGACAATGACTTCATATTTATCTGGAGGTCATTTCTTTATGCTGTTTCCTCACCCTGATCACCCACTATGAAGACGTGAACACACACACACAAACACACACATATCCAGTCTACCCTGTAGGTCTTAGAGGGCGTGCGTTTCTCACCACCAATCCATGCCTCATCTGGCCCCAGTTGTGCAAAAGCCGCACAGCTGGTCTCCTGACTTCCTACTCACCCGCGTCCAATCCATTTGATACACAGTGGTAAGCATCACCATCTGAGGAGAACCAGAGCATGCTGCCACCTGGCCCAAGTCCTCCAGAGAAGGCTGAGAGGGAGACCCCAGCTCCTCACAGGGCCCAATAAGACCCTGGCGTGACCTCCCCTCAGCCAGACCCCCCACTCGCCCCCACTGCTCTGCTCCTCAGAGCCTGTCCACCCCCTGCTTCGACACCCTCAGATGGCACACGCGGCTCCCTCTGCCTAGACATTTCCCCCGTCCAAACAACTCCCCCCACCCCTACGCCCCTGGACTCAGCTTCTGCTGTTCTCCTCTTAGCCTGGCCTCTTTGTCTAAGGCACAGCCCCCTGCTGTTCTGTCTCTGACTGTTCCTTACTTACTTCACAGCATATCATACAAGTTGAATCATTTGACCATTTATTCAACTATACTTTATCTGCCCGTCAACTGACAGAAACATGGTTTACTGACAGGAGCTGCCACCCAAGGGGCTCCAGATTGGGGCTCAGAGCCTGACCCTTCAAGTCAGCCCTTGACGCTAAGTCACAGACAGTAACAGACGCAGGAACTAGAGAGGGCTACAGGCGCCAGGCTACAGGCGCCAGGCTCCTGCTTCTGAATCTCAACACAGAAACCCTGGGTATGCAGCCTGTTTACTTGGTGTGTATTTCTGCTCGTTGATTCCCAGGAACCCTAAATAACTGACATTTAGGGACACTCATTAAATGTAGAAAGATGGACGTCCTTGCCTCTGAGCTCTCAATCTGGAGGGATGAACAGATGTTTAAAGAGATACATTTCAGTGCGGCGTGTGGACTCGACAACAGAGACTGAAGGAGCTGCTGTGGGAGCCAGAAGGGGACGGATGCCCTGAAGGATGTTTGGGAGGAGGGTGGATAGTCCCACAGGGACTGTGAGAGAGTGGAAAGGACTATTCTTCTGGGTTTAGTTGAATGGTTTTCCGTGCTCCCTCCCCAAGTCAGGTATATCAAAAGCACTTTACAGAACCGTCTGCTATCCCAAGCCAAGGGGTGATGGAAGAACATGTCCTGTGGCCCAGAACTCTAGTCTCCATTTAGAGTCATAGGCCAGGGTTCCAGGTGGGAAGGGAGGCTTACTGGTCACCCAGTCTTCTCACTCTTCGTCAAATGACAGACTGGGCTGGAAGGCGGCAGGGCTTCCTCTCAGAGAATTTAGAGTGGAGGGGATCTGGGGGAGTCTGGGAGGAGACTCAACCAACTCCACAATTCAGGTTCCAAGCCAGTCTTGATGCTGCCTCTGAGAGGCTGGGAGGGGGGACAGTACCAAACAGGGGAGGAGGGAGAAGGTGTCAGGGGTCACCTGGACCAGACACAGGGAGAGAGGGCTGGCTTGCCTCCTCCCTACCTGCCCCTCAGAGCCCCCAGGGACCCTCCCTTGCACTGACCGGCATCAGGCTTTCCATAGTGTTTAACCAGGTGTATCCTCTGTGTGCAGAAAACACCTATCATCAGCCTTGCTGGATCCGAGGGAATGACTATAACCAACAGGAACTTCCAGTGGGACCAAGGTACAGTGGGAGAATGATATGGCAGACTGAGGTGGCTCACAAATTCTTTCCCATCCTCACATAAGGCCTGGACCCCAGAGTTGGCACACAGAGTGAGTTTTCTGATAGAAACAGTGGGGGAAATAGTGGCTAAATCTTCAAGCGAGGCCAGTCACAACAGTCACACTATTTCAGCCAAATTCTAAATTAAGTCACGTTTTATGTCCCTTGATCAGCGTTCCCCCCGGGGACACCCATTATTTTATGGTAATTTTTTAGGCTAGAAAATCTGGCCATGGGAGGCAGAGGCTCCAGGTAGGATTGAGAGGACAGTTTCAGAGTCAGCCTGCAGGGCTGGAGTCCTGCATCCTGAGACGGTCACCTAACCTCTCTGAACCCCGGTGTTCTCATGCGGACACGCTGTAACAGCAGCACTGAGCTTATAGGATTAGTGGGAGGATCACGAGTGATCATTTGTGGCAAGTGCTTAAGACAGTACCTGGCACCTAGTAAAGCTCAAAAAGCTGTCAGTTATTTAAAGAAAAGAAGAAATTAAGACAGACATTGTTCCCAATTAAACATAAGATAAGCACAAGAGATATAATACGTGAGCATCTGGGGATTTTTCTCTATCAGCCATGGTAACAGAAGGTTCTTTGGGAGAACATCCAGCCTCTGAGTTAACAGAGAGGATCTGGTCATTAGAAGGGCCACCAAGACAGTGGAACTGCTTACAAAACTAGACAGTTCTCTGAGTTTCCAGTCACTTTCCCACCCTCACCCCCAGCCTCTCCTGCAGGACAGACTTCCCCAGCCACTTGATCATCCCCTCCCCGGCACTTAAGAAGCACAAACAAAGATGATTTATCTCCCCTCGACAGCACTTTGGACCAGCAGGCTTTGAGTTCACCCTTGGGCACAAGGGTGCCGCTGGGAGTAACTCACTAAGCAGGAGCAGGAATGTGCGGAGCCGGCGCCAGCAGACCCGCGCCTTGGACAGGCCGGCCCACAGGCTCTCCTTCAATTCCAGGCCGTGCGTAAAACGCAGATAGATGCGGAGTCTTCTGCCTGCATCCACATTCAAGCCTTGGCACAGCAGGAACAGACATAAACAAGGAGGCACTGCCCCCCCCCCCCCCACCCCCGCCCGACGTCCGCAGGTGCCACACACCCTCTCCCTCGCTTTCCCCACAGTTCCCCCCAGTTTCAGGAGCTGCGGCGGCGCACTGACCACCGCCCCCCCCCACGCCCACCTACCCGTGATCACACTGCAAACCTGAACCCCTGCCGCGGCTCTCTGAGCGGAATCCGAGCCTGCCTGTTTACACCGCAGCAGCCACACGCTGCGGCCGGAAACGCTCCGACCACGGGAGCCTGCCCGCCTGTGCGCTAACGGGCTATATTTGTAAGCTGATAATATGATCTGTAGGACATGTGCTGATAAACTATCTATCTATTCTATGTGACTCAGCCCGGCATGAGACAAAACAGACTTGGGAGGGGAGGGTTTGGCACGGGGCAGCCGACAAGCAGGCCAATCTGAGCCCTACAACCCGGGATTATCTGCACCTCCCTCCAGTCGGCCTTGCCTTTTGACATTGGAAATCCTGAAGCGTGTTAAATAGAACAGGCCAGTGAATGCCAAGGGTGGGTGCCGCGTTCTTAGCCCGCTAAACTAGGAACCAAACAAAAAGCAGGATAAGAAAGCCATATAACCAAGGAAATCTAAGGGCTGGTCTCCCCTACCCCTCTTCCCGGGTATTTGAAGCAACAGATGTCCAAAATCTTGGTTTCACGTTACATTTTTTTCTTAATTTAATTAAGAAATTAATTTCCTAAAACATATGTCAGTTTAGGTTCTGTCTAGAGATTTTACTAATTTGGCAAATATGTTTTCCTGATATCCAACATTGGGACAATGTGATAGTCACTTAATAAGCAGTTATCATGTCCAAGACAACCTCTCTCAGTGCCCCTTCATGGCGACAGTTCCTCATACCCTCCACCCTAAAACAGCAAAACACCTTCGTCTAATATATACATAAGAACTCTAATTAGAAAATAGTTTGATTTCTGAGGGACTGTTTTCTACATGGAACATTTTCTATTTATTGGCATTTTAATTAAGCTACCATTTTAAATGGTATACTAAGTTGACCTTGACATACTCACTCAGTCCTGCCTGAGCTCAACGCCCTGGGTTCAGGAAGGCTGCACTAGCTATTGAATCCAAGTGATCTACCGATTATTAAGCCAGTTTTTCAAAATTGTTTTGTCCAACTTTCTACTTGTTTTCTGCAGATCTGATTTACCTTTTCTATCATTACCGAAAGTGGAAACTACAATCATAAAACCAGCTGAAAGAAATCTCTCATACATACGTATTTTCTTCCACAGGGATTCATCTATTAATTTACCTAATATTTATTAAGTGCCTACTATATTCCTGGAAATATGTTTGGTATTAAGGATTTGGTAGTGAATTAAACAGGATCTTGCCCTTTGGAATATCACAGTTTGTTGGAAGAGTGTCCTCCAAACAAGCATTTAAATATCCAATGGTAAACTGTAGTTAATGTGATAAATAAAAAAAAACTGAGTGTTATGAAAAAGAATAATGAAATAATCACTGATGATCTGATCTCTCATATCTGTCAGATTTTTTAGTTTGTAAAATTTCTGGGAGACACAGCAAAAAGATGGCCATGTGCATGCCAAGAAGAGAGGACTCAGAAGAAATCAAACCTCGTAATACCATGATCTTGGACTTCCAGTCTCCAGAATTGTGAGGAAATCAATTTCTGTTGTTTAAGACCCTTTATCTCTGTATGTATTATGGCAGTGCTAGCTAATATAATAAGCAAATAAGAGCATTGGATACAAGATCAATATAAAAATTAGTGCCACAAAAATGGAAGTAAAAGGTACCATTCACTTTAACATTAAAAGAATAAATATTTAGGAATGATCCAACAAAACTGTATAATATCTCTATATAGAAATTATTAATAAAAATTTTCTTAAAGAAATTAAACAGCACCTAAACAGATCTTCATAGACTGGAAGACTCAATATGACACAGATAGTAATTCTAAAGGATCAATGTGCTTTTATCAAAATCCTGGCAGAAATTTTTAGAAATTTAGAAAATGTTCTAAAACTTAATTGGAAATGTAAAAGGTCAAGAATAGTTGCTATAAGCTGAAGTGTGGAAGGGAGATAACTTACTATGCTGAATATCAAGGACTTTTTAATTATAAAGCATAAAGCTACAGTATTAAAGACAGAAGGATATTGGTATAAGAAGAGAGAATAAGGCATTAGAAAAGAAAAAAAACACTTCACACAAACACATGAACAACTGATTGCTAATGAAATAACGTGATAGATCAGTGTTATAGGAATGATCTTTTCAATTAGTGGTGCTGCAATGGAATACTAGACAGCAATTGAATACGAACAAGCTTCTACAAAAAATATGGATTACTCTCACCAAAGAAGAGCAAAAAGAAGCAGATATACATGCACACTGATGGTTATAAAGAGGTCAAAACCATGGAAATCCAACCTTTGGGATTGGAAATTTAAAAAGTAAAAGCTCTGAGGAAAAGGGAGTGAGTGGTGGTTGTGAAAAAGCAGGAAGTGGACTTTTGGGGTTCTAGTAATATTCTTCTTCTTGACCTGGGTTGTGGTTCCATGGTTCTGACTTTGGAATAATTCACTAACCTGTAACCCTAATTACTTGTGGACTTCTATCAATGTAGAACATACTTCATTAAAAAAATTTTACCTATTCATCTTATATTGTTGTATCAAATTCTCACAAATTCAGTGGCTTAATAGAATATCATTTATTCACAGTTCCCGTACTTCAGATATCTATCCTGGATCAACTGAGTTTCCAGAGTGGGGAGCAACTCAAAGTGCCCAGGGTCATTTGCATACAGGAAATCTTCTCCCTGGAGCACTTTAAGGGGTCTCTGATACAGCCTGGGTTTTGCACTTTGGCCTCCCTCCGTCCCTCCACTTGCATTTCATCCATTTCAAAACCATTAAGAGCTGTGAAGAATGTCTGAATGCAATCTGATACAAAATCCACTTAAGAAGCACTTTAAAATGAGATCCTCCACGTCTTGTGAAACCAAGTGGGACCCCAGCTCACCTTCCCAAGTCCCTTCAAAAAGTCTGTCTGCCCATCTATCTGTCTGTCTGTCCTTCCGGGGCCACTGACCTCGACCTGGTCAGGGGGCCATCAGGAAATGACGGCTCCTTCCCCATCAGCAGTTTTTTTGATAACACTAAAATGGTACTTGGAATACATTACTGGGCTCATCTTTTCTGGGGGAAGTGGGAAAGGAACAGGAGTCCAATCTAGGAGATCCTGTCTCCTCTAGTGTGCTCAGCAGAGTAACTATTTGACTAATTTGATTGAAAAGAGAAAAATTTTGGTAAGAACCATAGCCATGTTTAGAAGTCTAAATCAGAATTCCCCCTACCCTAACATGGTTTCTGGTAACTGCATCAAGACTATTTTGTCTTGTACATTGTGACCTCTCTTGAATAAGTTGCCCAGAATTCAGCACTGCTCAGAGTGGAGAAGGAAATAGCAACCCACTCCAGTGTTCTTGCCTGGAGAATCCCAGGGACGGGGGAGCCTGGTGGGCTGCCGTCTATGGGGTCGCACAGAATCGGACACGACTGAAGCAACTTAGCAGCAGCAGCAGCAGCAGAGTACTTAAGATTCACTTATTTTTTCCTTCACTGTTGTCGGCAGGGAGTATTTTTTGTTGTATTTCCTAGCTCAGGCTAGGGGGCGCAAGTTGTTTTCCTTTGGAGCTTCTCAAAGACCTAGTCCACGCCCACCCCACCTTCTCATTTAGAAAGTAAGGCTGAAAGGTAACGTGTCAGCCACAGATGCGGCAGATGGAAAGAGATTTAGCCAAAAGGAAACCAGCACAGACAGACAGACAATGCTCTAGAGGTTGCAGAAGTGAGATTTCCAGAAGACTAGGTTTCTGGATCCCCTGGTGTGGGGGGATCGGCATAAGGAGAGGGGCTGGTGAAAGACAAGGAAACTGGTAGTTAACAACAGAGTTGACAAAACTGGAGGGAAACTCCAGTTCAAATGCCCTCTCAGCACCACCTGCCAGTTCATAGGAAAAGAAATACAAGCATCCGGTAAACAACAATGCAAATCCAAACAACAAGGGGATACTATTTTCACAAACAGATACAGCAGAAATTAAGATACTTGTTGTGGGATTTCCCTGGCGGTCCAGGGGTTAAGATACTGTGCTTCTGCTGCAGGGGGTGTGGGTTTGCGCCTCAGTCAGGAAGCAGATCCTGCAAGCCAGGTGGCGCTAGTCATTAAGTACTCACCTGTCAATGCAGGACATGTAAGAGATCTGGGTTCAATTCCTGGGTCAGGAAGATCCCCTGGAGGAGCGCATGGCAATCCACTCCAGTAGTCCTGCCTGGAGAATCCCGTGGACAGAGGGGCCTGGCGGGCTATGGTCCATTGGGCCGCAAAGAGTCGGACACAACTGAAGCGACTTAGCACCCTCGCACGAGATGCTTGTTTCAGCCAGCTGTGAAGGACCTGGGGATATGTGGGGAAGGGAAGAAAACGGAGGGAGAGGAAACCAGCGCAACCTTCTTGGAAAATAAATTTGGAAATGTTCTCCCTTTAACTAAACAATTCCAGTGCTAGAAGTTTACTGGCTAGAAATATTCCCCAAAAGTCACCAGGATATACATTCAAGGGAGCTCACTGTAAATGTAGAAACACAGCAAGCATTTCTTGATGAGATAGTTTATGTCTATATAGAAATTGATATGATATACCCTCCACCCCGCACACGTACACACACACACACACACACACACACACACACAAGGAGTCTCCTCCTAAGGCCTTCTCTGTCCCTCTTACCCAATTTCTACAACAGTATAGCATTAAATTGGCTCATTTGAACAATCTTCCCTTCTGAGACTGCAGAGATTTGGGAGCAAGAAGCTATTCTTCTGAACCCCACACAGAGGTCTGTGCAAATACAGAAGAGGTTTCCAGTGGCTATTTGCTAAGTTAACTGGTGAAAAGAGAAAGCCATGTACTTGCTGATGAACGGGCAAGGGCTCCACTCCTGCCAGAGTGTCACTTGGGTTTTATCGGAAGCCTCTGGGTGCTGAGCTTGGTAGCCTCTACATCCCTCAGCTGAAGTTCCCCAGCCTGGCTCATTGTTCTTCTGGCCTGAGGAGACAGTGGCAGAGGGGGCCACACAACTGTCCCTAGGAGTCCTGTGAAAAAGTAGGCTTTGACCTTAAACCTCATCATCGTGCTGCAGAAATGGCTATTCTTTTTATTAACTATTTGAGCTTCCCTGGCGGCTCAGATGGTAAAGTGTCTGCCTGCAATAAGGGAGACCCGGATTCGATCCCTGGGTTGGGAAGATCTCCTGGAGAAGGAAATGGCAACCCACTCCAGTATTCCTGCCTGGAGAACCCCAGGGACAGAGGAGTCTGGTAGGCTACAGTCCATGGGGTCGCAAAGAGTCGGACACGACTGAGCAACTTCACTTCAGTTAAGGTTTCATTCTAAATGGTCTCAACCACTGAAACGTTGAATTGACTTTTTAAAGCTAAAAACTTATCCTACCTCCAAAGGTGTTTTCTTCCTTGAAACTGAGACAGACACTGGAAATCTCTGTTGGGATTATTATTATTATTATTGTTTTGCTTTGACTACTCTTGGTTGGTTGATTGGTTTTAAGTCAAATTCTTACTTGTATATTTTAAACACACACAACTCTCTTTTGCCCCAGTTTTTAATGCAAGACAACTCTGAGTGTTGTCGAACCCAAGTTCACGTGCCCAATACACGTTTAGGTTTGTTTGGCCTCCTTGTGCACCGGCACAGTGACTTGGGTTGGACAACAAGAGGGCAGTAGTGAACCATCCTGAGACCAGGGCCATCTGGCGCTGACAGAGAATGTGGGCTGCCAGTGAACCCCCATTCCAGGATCTCCTAACCCCAGACCCTCCATGGGTCTCTAACACAGTAATTACTGGCCAGAGGCTGGGTGGCCTCTGTCAATTTCAACAGTGACCGAGCAGAGGTGTCCAGTGACTGTCTCAGATGTCAATCAACTCCCCACCCAGAGACAGCAGCACAACTACAATCATGACTGTCCTTTCTCCCCCACTGAGCAGTGGGGTCACCTTTCATCACTGTGTCCCCAGAGCCCAGCCTTTGACCAGCAACACGGTAGCCTCGTTAAATACTTTTTGAATGAACAGCCTATGGGTCCCCAGCCCAATACCAAATATCTAGCCACTCAAACACTTCAGCCCTCCCCTCCCCTTATCCTCTTCCTATCTTAAAACTTGGCCCAGATTCTGTCTACTGCATACGCTAGACTTTCTCTGCCCTCTGTCCCTCTGCGGAACACAGATCTTTTCAGTGAGCTCCAGTTTTGGGGTATGCAGAGATCCTGTGTGGGCTGCAGGCTGAACTCACACCAGTCATGCAAACGTCGCCAGACTTAGGGCCTTGATTCTCTCCTGAAAATGAAGAGATGATTTCCAGGGGTTCTATTCCAAGTCCCAAAAGTTCCACAAGAGCCCCTTTAAACAAGGCAGTGCCAGGGCAGGGGTGGTGTCCCTCTGCCAGTTCTGCCACAGACCTGCCCAGCCTCTGTGGAAAAGACCTGTAAGTCCACAGATGGGAGCCATTGTTTCATCCAAAAAATGAGACTAACATTGCCAATGCTGTTATCTGCTTAGCACATTGGACTGTTGAAGACTGTGAAGCACAAGGTGTGCTAAGAATGTACTGTTCTTTCTTTAAGCCTCCGTGCAGCTCCTGAATTAGATGGTTAGCCTTCTCTTCTGCACTGCCCTCCTCCACATCCAGCTTCTAGAGCTTCAGGCCAAGTTCCTCATTCCCTCGGAATCTCAGAGTGACACATGAAACAAGTTGGAAGGCCACATAGGGAGCTGAAGCACAGCAGGAATTAGTCAGCCACTGTGGAGTAACTACCAGCTTTAAGTAAACAGGCTGCATCCCATTCCACCATTGCTCTGATGGGGACCTACCTTCCAATAAAAATCATTTAAAATTTAATTCCCCCAAGAATTAAACCGCTGGTGTAGAAGCAAATAACCACTCTTCTTTAGCACCTGTGGACTCGTCACGTTGACACAGGTAGACAGGGATGCTGAAATGGTCTCAGATGCTGTGATTTGTTCTGCCGCGGGAAGGGGGCAGAGCATAGTCCTTAAAGAATGACACAGCCATTGACAAAAACTGCAAATAACAGAAACTGGCTAGAGCTGACTAGGCCCAAGATGGTGGAAGATTTGACTTCCTGTAGCCTCATTATGCAATGGCACCCCACTCCAGTACTCTTGCCTGGAAAATCCCATGGACAGAGGAGCCTGGTGGGCTGCAGTTCATGGGGTTGCAAAGAGTCAGACACGACTGAGTGACTTCCCTTTCACTTTCACTTTCACACATTGGAGAAGGAAATGGGAACCCACTCCAGTATTCTTGCCTGGAGAATCCCAGGGACAGGGAAGCCTGGTGGGCTGCCATCTTTGGGGTCGCACAGAGTCAGACACAACTGAAGTGACTTAGCAGCAGCAGCAGCAGCATCCTCGTTATGAGCTCATTGAAATATATTAGCATATGTGAAATGACACATCCAGTGGCACCATGACTGTTCTGAGAGGGAAAGCCAAAAAGGAGGCAGTGGTCTAATTCCTCAAAATAGATGAGATAATCCTCCCACTAACCACCCCAACAATTCAGTGCCGCTCTTGCCTTCTGAGATGGACCGCATTCTGCCTGTGGAATGTGTATTTCTGCTTTCACTTTACTATGCCTCACTCTTGAATTCCTTCCTACTCAAAGCCAAGCACTTTCACTTGGTGGCCCATCCCAGGAACTCACCTGAGACCTGGGGCATGACCATCCTTTCAGGCTCCATTATCCTGCAACTTCATTACAAAGTATATTAATAAATCTATACTTCTTACCCATCACTTTGCCTCTTACTGAATTCCTTCAGCACCAAGACGAAAAGAACCTGAATTTCATTAAGTCCTCAGAAGAGTGGGGCCATTTTAGTACTAGATAAAAGTTTCACATTTGTGTGCCTGGCAATATTAGGTAAGCGCAGGGCTTTCACTTTAGAAATTAGGCATAGATGATTTTTAGAAACTACTCCTGACTTTAGGGGCTTCCCTGGTGGCTCAGACAGTAAAGAATCTGCCTGCAATGCAGGGGACTCAGGTTTAATCCCTGGGTCAGGAAGATTTCCTGGAGAAGGGAATGGTTACCCACTCCAGTATTCTTGCCTGGGAAATTCCATGGACCAAGGAGCCTGGCAGGCTATAGTCCATGGGTCGCAAAAAGTCGGACACAAATGGGCGATTAACACTTTCACTTTCACTCATGACTTAGGATGTATTTAATAACAAATTAAATTATCTGGAGCACTCAGGTATTAGGTGAAAGTGTTACCAAATCCATCTCAGCAACTCTTTGCTCTAGAGTCCAATACTGAGAGACAAGTGTTAGGTAAAAGAAAGATAACCTTATTAAGGAAGCCAGCAACCCTGGAGAGACAGAGACTCGTGTCACAAAGAACCAAATCCCCAGGTTTGCTCAGAGATTACCCAGGGAAAAAAGGAAGGGGCTATGTGCAGGGGAAGGGGCAGTCTTTTATATCCAGAGATGACTGTCCCCATCACAAGGTTCCAGGTCTTGCTTGCAGTTGGAACAAATCTTTGGTCAGCTAGTACTGGAGAGTAGGGAACAGAAGTGAGACCTATAGAAAAACTAATCTTCAATCTTGATATGCATCAACAGCTTTCTCTATCTGCAGCAAGCTAAGCCAAGCTAATGGTAGAAGTCAGGCATAGTGAAAAATGAAGAAATAGATTTGAAGGAGTTCCCTGATGGTTCAGTGGTTAGAACTTCATACTCTTACTGTTGGGGCACAGGATTGATCTCTGATCAGGAACTAAGGCCCAAAAGCTACTCAGTGCAGCCCAAGAAAAGAAAGAAAGAAAAAGAAATAGACTTGGAATGCTGAGTTGCTGACAGTCCCTAGTTAGCGTCTTAATTCCTCAGTGACAACCCCCACTGTCAGATTTTCCTTCCATGTCCAGGGGAAAAGGGTGAAGAAGTCTTCTGTAATTTCAAGCTGTACATGAGCAACAAAGAATTGTTAGAGTGGAAGGATCTGACATGGTATAAGAAATACTCTTTGCTTCCCTCACATGCTCACTGAGACTCCAAAAGATGCATCTCTTTAGTAACATTTTAAGTAATCATTTCGCAAAGACTCATCATGCCAATTATGATCCCCTTGACTAGAAGATAAAATTCCAATTTAAGGATTCCTTCAAGCATGGACCCACTCCCAGAGGAAATTCAAGAAAGTAGGTTAGTAAACCCTCATCCACTTTGAAATAGGGAAGTCTTGTGGGCTAAGGTCTGTTGGAGCCAAGTAGCAGGTTGTGTCAGCATCATATTGATTGTTTCAAGCCCAGTTAATCTTCAACTCCAGGGTCAGTTTTTTTCCCCATTCTCTTGAGGTCAATCCTTGGAATCGTGCTGGCCAGACATAGGGCTTCCCTGGTAGCTCAGTTGGTAAAGAATCCACCTGTAATGTGGGTGACCTGGGTTCAATCCCTGGGTTGGGAAGATCCCCTGGAGAAGGGTACTGCTACTCACTCCAGTATTCTGGCCTGGAGAAGTGCATGGACTGTATAGACTATGGGATCACAAAGAGTCTGACGCGACTGAGCCACTTTCACTTTCAGAGAATCAGTGCTGCTCAAGATGGAGCAGCTTACGTCATGGCTATAGTCTGGTCATCGTGCAGTTAGCCTTTTCCCTTTGGTGGCAATTTTGGTATCTGCAGCACAGCTCAGGAATGTGCACCAGACACTTATCTGCCTCCTTCAGGGAGGAACTAAAGATTCTGTGACTCTATTGTCCTAATCATTAACTGCTTGAGCCTGCTCCTGTGTGACTAACAGGAGACAAGGGACACGGAGGGACTTTTTATACCTGGGAGGGCCCCAAAGAGTCCTGTTCTGTTTCAAGAGGCCTCAGGGCTCAGGGACAGGCCTCTCCAGCAGCAGCGTCTGGAGCTTACTGAAATTACCAAATAAATACTTTTAGGGTAATACAGGACACAGCTAAATCGGGTTAATTCCGGTGTCGTGGTGGGGAGGGAGGACAGGGCAGACTAAGGGGATGAAAGAGACTGCACATTGAGCCCTGGGAGACTGCTAAAATGCAATGAAACCCAGTGGCAAAGCTGAAATGCCCTCCCAGGCTAGACGGCCGTGTTTCTACATCCTTTTCCTGGAGCAGGCCTGGCACCCCTTGTGTAGACCGCTAGCGGCTGCGCCCCAGCCTTCCGTCCACCAGGAAGGCGCAGGCCCCGTCCGCCTCACTGCCTGCCTTCCCTAGCCCACCCACCCGCCTGGCGCCGGCTGTGCTTCCTTCCAGCCTCGCTTGCAATTCAGGTGCGCCTGGAATTTACACCCATTCACTCCAGCGGGGGCAGGAACCCCTTCCTGACCCTGAACTTCTGTCCTAACCCTAACTTTCCCTGAGTCCTCACCTTTCCCTCCCACCCCCGGAGACACACCCTTCTCGAGCACGGGCTCAACACACCTTTCCTGGGAAAACCAAACATGGGAAGCAAATTTCGGGAAATAAAACTTATAAAACATCAACTCCTTAGGAGATGCAAACTTGGTGTTTCGGTTTTCCTGATTAAAGCAATACTTTGCCACCACCTCGATACAGAAATTGGTTTGCCCTTTTTTTTTAAACAGCAAATCTGATATTTTTAACCCGAAACTAATGATACAGACATTAGGGCTAATTAGCAACAGTTTTACAAGAATGGCCTTTTCCATTCTCTCTTTGTTTGGCCGCCTCGCAGCCTCTCACCTCCACCCCGGAGTGTTTAAGCATTGTAATGCGAACGGGCCGCCGCCTCCCCGCCCACCGGAGGGTTGTCCCCACAACCCCGGGGCTTGCGACTGAGGAAGGCGAATCTCCCTGAAGGTTATAGTCCAAGCGTTTGTTAGGACGGACCCGTGAGGAGTCCCCTAGTTTCGCCGGACGGCCCGACTTCTGCTTCTAAGAACTTTGGGGGAAAGTATATTTCTCACCTGGGATATTTTTCTTTTAAAATGCTCTTTTTCACGTCAAGAAATTAACATTTTCCTTTGGGTGTTTTGGCAATGACTGTGAATTAAAGCCGGGTTAATATTTTTTTCCTTCTAAATTGTTAGGGGCCACAGACCAGAGGAAGATGGAGCGCTTCTCTTACAGGTATGAAAACCGATCTTGAGTGTGAACTTTTTATTACTAGAGTTTGCCAGCTTAGGAAACGTGTTCTGTACCTCTGCATTGTTCTATTTCATCTCATTCAAACCTTAAAGAGCTGCCAACAGTGCTGCTGTTTTTCCAAAAGACCTGGAACTTAAAGTTGCATCTATCTTTTTTATTGGGTTTTAACATCTTCAGTCAGGTTACTGGCTCTGCCTATGACATGACTAGTGGTTTCCTCCTCTTCTGTAAGAAAAGGTCAACATTACAACGAAATTTAAAATATACTTCTGAGAAGGTTGAAGTTATAGACAGGTTTTCAATATTTGGAAACCGTTAAGAATAATGGGAAATGTTTTTTAACCTTGAACATCTTTTAAATGACTGGTGTAAACGAAATAGTTTGTGAAATGTGATTCATCAATGACATTGAATGTCATCCAGCCGTTTAAAATTACTATGAAAACTAGGTGCAGGAGAAAAATATGTGATATAGAAGGCAGAAGACACTTAAAATTTTATGCATGTGAGGATACGTATTGGAAAGAGCTGGAAATTAGTTGGACCTTATTCTCATCATCTTTCTTTGGGTTGTTATATAAATTAATCATTTAAAAAGAAAGGGGTGGGGGGAGGAAAGTGGTGCTCTAGGATTTCTCTCCCTAGTGGCCTGTGGTGTTAACTCAAAGGGATTTTATTTGCTTTGTTTTGCTAATGGAGGTCTGATTTCCTCTTCCTAGTGTGATTTTGATCATGGCCTTTTCCAGAGCACTTGAACTGGGATTAGTCGCTGGTAAGAGACTTTGTTCTTTTGATCACTGGCAATTTTCAAGTGGCTGGAACATTGCCTCAAGGAGTTAATTTTGTCATTCAGGATTGGGCGGCCTTGAACTTGCCCGTCTGTCACAGGGAGAGCTGGCCTTCAGAGATGATGGCCTTTGGTCCCAAGAGGAGCCTGCAATTCGTCACCAGCCTTCCCAGTTTGTAGCATCCATGGGAATCCAAAAGAGTAAGACGTACCCGCCTTAGATGTACAGTTTGGTATCTTTATCGTGGTCCTTTATGTGTTTTCTGAGTATCTTTTTGACACTTTCGCCTAAAAGAGTGATTCTGGAGTTGGGCAGAGGGATAGCTGGACTGGGTTTGATTCTGGGGACAATACAGGCGTGCACTTCACACTGCCCTCCACCCCACCACAGAACAGTTTCTCTCGCAGAACACAAGTTTCCCTCACCTGATCCCACCACGCTGGGGATTCCAGGTACCACCACTGGCTTGGGCAGGAAAAAAGATTTCTCTGCTCAAAAGCACAGGTAGCCAAAGGAACACTAAAAAGCAGAGTCTTATTCAGTGAGATTTACAATGTTTAGACATCTGCAAACACTTTGGGGAGATTAAGTCCTTACTGCCATATTAACCTTTTAAGAGAACTTTTCAGTCCCTCCACCCGTCTCAGCCACCTCTTCTTACATTTCAGGTAAGGAGCTGAACAGAACCTGCTGTTTGAATGGGGGAACCTGCATGCTGGGGTCCTTTTGTGCCTGCCCTCCCTCTTTCTATGGACGCAACTGTGAGCATGACTCTCGCAAAGAGTAAGTCCTTGAAAAAGGGGCTGGGGGTGGAGAGGGGAGGAGAAGTGGGGATTTAAAATCTGCATGTCCATTCATCCTCAGGAACTGTGGGTCTGTGCCCCATGACACCTGGCTGCCCAGGAAGTGTTCCATGTGTAAATGCTGGCATGGCCAGCTTCGCTGCTTTCCTCAGTCATTCCTACCTGGTTGTGGTAAGCAGAGGGTCCCCTCTTTTGCCCTCTCCGGTTAGTTAGTGGCCTGTGGACACTTAGTTACTAGGGTCTTTCCTCTTACCACATGGCTTGCTGCAAGCTGTCAGTCAAAGGTCTGCTTGTAAAAGCATCGAGGACTCCAGATTGGATGTTCATCCTGGCACCCTTGATATTTACTTCCTCAGTATGTGGCTAGTTGTGCCACCTTTCAGGTGGAGAGTTACTTTAAGTCTACCTGACACTTTATAGGATGTGAAACTCTGTAGAGGAAAATAAACAAGAAAAGTCTTGGCCTCTTAAATACCAAGAGATGCTCTCTGCTGTTCCTTTCTTTGGGCAGGGAGACCCAGACAGACTCCAGGGGGGAGCTCAGTTAGTGCCCACCCCAGAGTGGGATTGCAAGTGAAGGCAGCCGTCTGCTAATTAATTTGCAAGTGAAAGTCAGACTCTTTGTGTCCAACTCTTTGCAACCCCATGGACTATACAGTCCATGGAATTTTCCAGGCCAGAATACTGGAGTGGGTAGCCTTTCCCTTCTCCAGGGGATCTTCCCAACCCAGGGATCGAACTCAGGTCTCCTGCATTGCAGGCGGATTCTTTACCAGCTGAGCCACGAGGGAAGCCCAGCGTGGGGTTGGGAAAACCCAACTTCAAGTATTGTACTTAAATTCCACGGGAGGATCTGAGCCCCCTTCTCCTTTCGTAGGAGCTTCTTCATGGATCCTAAAAGGTCCCTGTACGGCACTCCCTGGTGATTGGTCTCTGAACCCTTTCACCTTATTGATTTTTACTGATTTGAGAAAAACAATGACAGGAAGGGCAGGGACCTAAAGGAGAACAAAAGGAGAGGGTTTGCTCCCTACCCCAACCTAAGCCAGATTTCAGAGGCCACCCTAGTTCAGAGGCCTCTCCTAGTCCTGACCCTGCAGATGTTAGAAATTGAAAATATTCAACAAATTGAAAATGAAAACAAATGCTTCATTGAGTACAAGATGGGACACCGATCCAGGCAGGGATTGTCTTGTCTATTTACATTAGGTATCAGACCCAGGTGGGCTTTCCTGGTGGCTCACATGGTAAAGAATCCGTCTGCAATGCTGGAGATCTGGGTTTGATTCCTGGGTTGGGAAGATTTCCTGGAGAAGTCCATGGACAGAGGAGCCTGGCAGGCAGCAGTCCATGGGATTGCAAAAATGTGGACATGACTGAGTAATGAACACACACACACAAATACACATACACATCAGACCCAGGGTAGGTGATTGGAAGGTGTGGGTGGAATGGCTGGATAGGTAGGGACCGTATTTTCTCCCCAGAACTTGGGACCTGAAATATGCTGCCTCCTTATCATCAGACCCCAACCAAGTTCTGCCACATGCCAACAATTATAGGCTTCACTGGCAGGGTTAGATGCCCAGGTCTGAGAAAGACCAAGTTACCAGTGGGCCTGTGGCATCTTCTGTCAAAATATTTTTTCAGGGGAGTCTGACTGCAAGTAACTGGTAGGTACTGTTGATCCCATAAACACACTGTACTCAGTCTTGGACCCTAACTGCTTTGGGGCTCATGTGGATGAGTCACCCATGTGGGCAACAGGATAAAGTGCCAGAGGGATCATCTTTAATGACCAAGTGTCTCTATCTTCCAGATGGCCATGTGATGGATGAGCAGCTCACAGCTTCCAGGACTCCAGAATTAACACTGTCTGCATGTGCTCTTATGCTACCTGGCATCTGCCTTGCTATACAAAGTTATTATTAACCCACATTTCTTTTCAACATTTGTCATGCAGATTTCATGACCTGTAAAGGCTGTCTCTCTAATGTCTCAACTGAGAGATGATAATTTGTTAGTTGCCTTGAAATAGTGAATAGATTTCCCTGTGGTCCCTAAAAAGATTTCCTTGAAGCGCCAATTACTTTCCTCTGCCCTGCTCTCTCCAAAAAACTAGTTAAAAAAAAAAAGAGTAAGCCATCTCTTGTGCCCAACTCCTGTGTTTCTGATACATGTAACTACCAAGGGCTTACAAATAATTTCCTTTAAACAGTTGAATTCTATATTCAGATTATTAAAGGTTACTCTCAATGTGGAACTGAGCATAAAGCTTTGAATGGAGTTGATTGACATCAGTTAAGATAGTATCTTGGAAACGAAGGACCTGTAAGGGGAGCAGAAGAGAAGGAAGGGGCCAGATATCCACGGTGAGAGACACGGTGCTAGAGTGATGGAGGTGTGCATATATCCTGGGTGACTAGGTAGAAAAGTGGGAGCAAATGGGAGAGATTTGAGAAAATAAAATGAATGTCTTGGTAGATCTGGTGGCTACAGAGAAGCAACTTAAAAGGCTAAGTTGAAGGGCAAGTTTCTGTCATCTATAGGAAGCTATATGAGACAAGGGCACCTGTTTTCTGAAGGATTTGTAAAAAGAATAAAAGTGAAAGTGAAGTTGCTCAGTCATGTCCGACTTTTTGCGACCCCAATGGACTGTAGCCTACCAGGCTCCTCCCTCCATGGGATTCTGCAGGCAAGAGTACTGGAGTGGGTTGCCATTTCCTTCTCCAGGGGATCTTCCCGACCCAGGGATCGAACCCGGGTCTCCCGCATTCCAGGCAGACGCTTTAACCTCTGAGCCACTAGGGAAGCCCAGGGGAAAAGAATAAAGTCTCCTTTAAAAAAAACTATCAAAATTCCCCTGAGATATAAAGATTGCTTAATACATTATGATTTCTCTATACTATGCAATTATTTCAATGGTGGTAAAAGAAAATGTTCACAGTATGTTTAGTTGTAAGCCAGTGATAAAACCATATATTGTAAAGCCAGTTTTAAAAATATGTATCTGTTCTGTCTAGTAAAAGTGGGAAGTACATTGACCAATGTGTGAACTGTGGTTATTTCTAGCTGGTGGCATTTTTCCTCTCACTTCTCTGTTTTCCGCAGTGAGGGTGTATTGTTTTTGTTTTCATATGGACCGTGATGACTACAACAGGCTTAAAGATAAGGGAACTGGACACGCCAAGAGCTCAAGGTGGTGCCCAGTTTTGTTTGTGGCTTTGGTGTGTGTGCTCTGCTGTGAGGGACAAGATCTGTTTCCATTATTTACATACTGTTGGATCCATAATTTGTGGTTTTCCAAATGAATGCCCTACAGATGCAAAATTCCAGAAGAGTGGAATTTCCTTTTGTTTTTTGCAATGTCCAGTGACAGAAGGTGAAATGGGATAAGCAAGGAAGCAGTGAGAGATACCACCAAGAGAGCTCAGAGCTGGAGAGAGGGCTGCCCAGTGGGGAGGGCTGGTCTGGCCACTTACTGGCAATGGGACCCAGTTTCCTAGTCTGAACCATGTTGGTCACTACACCACCATGTTAGAATGAAGTGAACCAACTAACACTCTAACACAAGTTCCTCAACAAATGTCACAGTTCTTCTCTACCTTCCTATTTACCACAAATTACTTTAAAACATTTTTAGCCCAGAAATGGAAAAAAAAAAGACTTCAGAGTATTGAAATAAGGCTTTGTCTCATTTCATGAAACTGCTATGATCCCTAAGCATAATGTGAACACTGTTGGGACTGTGTTCTCCAAACTTGGACAATTCACATTCCACCTTATTTGGGCCACATCACCTGTGCTTTAAATTATAATTTATATTCAGTCATTATCATTTCAACTATTTTTTAAGTGTAAAGTTCAGTGACATTAAGTACATTCACACTATTGGGCAACCATCACCACCATCCATTTCCACAACTTTTTCATCCTTTCAAACTGAAACTCAATAACAACTCATTTTTCCTCCCCACAGCCCCTGGCAGCCACTAGTTTATTTTGTGTCCATGAATTTATTCTAGACACCTCACATAATTAGTCATACACATCCTTTTGTGACTGGCATATTTCACTTAGTATACTGTCTTCAAGGTTCACCCATGTGTCAGAACTTCATCTTTTTTAAAAGGCCAAATAATATTCCATTATATGTATATACCACATTTGGTTATCTATCCATTAATGGCATTTGTTTTCTACCTTTTAGCTATTATGAATGATGTGATGTGAACATTGGTATATAAATATATCTTCCAGTCCCTGCTTTCAGTTCTTCAATGCATAGACTCACAAGTGGAATTGTTGGATCATATCATAATTCTGTTTTAATTTTGTAAAGAACTACTGTACGTTTCTCACAATAGCTTCACCATTTTACACGCCCATCAGCAATGCATAAATATTCCAATTTTCCTGCACCCTATTGCTTTCTGGGCACTGCTTTTATTTTTTTTTTTTTTCATAATAGCTATCCTAGTGGGTATGAAGTAGTATCTTATGTGGTTTTGATTTGCATTTCCCTAGTCATTGGTGATCTTGAATATCTATCCACTTTTTTTTAAGTGCTTTTTACTTGTCCAAAGCAATAGCATTTGTGAAGCCTGAACAATTTATACCAGTCCCTAAATTTTAAAGAACGAAAATGAATAATAATAATGTTCACCTGTATGCTATCTAAAATCATGAACCAAAAGTATGTTCTGAGAAATGGTATTCAAGGGGGTGCAAAAGACTCTAGAGTCTACCCTCAAAAGCCTTACAGACTTCTTGAAGTGCCCACACGGGAAACAATAAAGACACACCTGGGTCCACACTAGCTAGAAAGCATTTTGTCCTCTGGCCCTGTTACTCCAAGTGGTCGGACTTGCCCTGGTTCACTCGAAACACTGTTGCTGAACCAGAGGTCTGTCTGACATCAGAGAAGGGCTTAGTGTCCGTTTGCAATGCAGGAGACCTGGATTCGATCCCTGGATCAGGAAGATTCCCTGGAGATGGAAATGGCAACCCACTCCAGTACTCTTGCCTGGAAAAATCCCATGGACAGAGAAGCCTGGTAGGCTACAGTCCATGGGGTCGCAAAGAGTCAGACACGACTGAGCGACTTCACTTCACATAAGAACTCAACTTTAACCTTGGAATACGACCACCTTTAAAATACCATCTTTAGAATATTTAATGACTTGAAATGTGTAAAACACAATGTCAGGTGAGAAAGGCAGAGTATAGTGTAGCTTCAACTAGAGTTCATAAAAGGTAAGAAACATGAAAATATTGAAATGGTTATTTCCAAGTAGAGGTAAATTTTCATCTTGTTTTCTAAGCTAACTACAATTGCACATAATTGATTGTATAACGGGAAGTTAAGATTTTGTAAAGACTAAAGGCAAGAATTAGTTATAATGTTTATATTTGTGAGGTCCACGGAAGTGTTCATGGGAGAGCAAGGCAGTTAGCCAGGGACAATTATGAAATTACAGGGGGAAAAAAATCGACTTCAAGATGAGTGGTTAGATGGAGAAGGGCTGTCTCTATTTCAGTGAAAATCAGGACAGATTTATGTGATGACAATGTCAATAAATAAAAGGAAGCTGGAGGAAACCACAGCACAGGGGAAAATGGTTACTCTAGGATGAGTCCTGGGTCAGGTTCCCAGGAAGCTGAGCTGTGAGTGTTCAGAAGGAGCTTCCTGGGAAGAGCTCCTGAAAAACAATACTTTCAGGGAGCTGCCTTCGGGAAGAAGTTAAGGGAGCTGCCTTCGGGAAGAAGTTAAGGGAGCTGCCTTCGGGAAGAAGTTAACTGCACGGTTGCTGTGCCTCAGAGATGCTATGTGTAACAGGCCTCAACAGATGCCGTGGGAGCTCCAGGGCTGGGACGGCCCTTCAGAGCTGTCTCTTGTTGAGGTAAGGGACCAGATCTTTGGACTCCTGAGTCAACAAGTCAGTAGGGAGGTTCCCCAAAAAGCTAAAAATAGAGTTGCCATATGATCCAGCAGTCTCACTCCTGGGCCTGTATTTGGACAAAATTTGAAAAGATACAGGCACCTCTATGTTCATAGCAGCACTATTTACAATAGCCAAGATGTGGAAGCAACCAAAATGTCCAACAGCTGAATGGACAAAGAAGATGTGGTGCATATATATATATACACACACACATAAATATAATGGGTTGTTACTCAGCCATAAAAAGGAAACAATGCCATTTGCAGCGACATGGATGGACCCAGACATGATCATACAAAGCGAAATAATTTAGAAAGAGACAAATACCATATCATGTCTCCTATATAAAGAATTTAAAATATAACACAAATGAACTTATCTATAAAACAGGCTCGCAGACATACAGAAGACTTGTATGATGCAAGTAGATGCATCTTCATACAGAAGATGCCAAGGGGGATGGGTAGGGGAGGGATAGATTGAGAGTTGGAACTAGCAGATATAAACTATTATATATAGGACAGATAAACAATGAGGTCCTACTGTACAGCACAAGGAACTATAGTCAATATCCTGTAATAAACCACAAATGGAAAAGAAAAAAATGCAATATCCACCTTGGCAGAGGTACAGCTGGGCCTGTATAATACAAGCATCTCTCAAGGAGTAGGGTGATAAATATGATCCGTGCCTCCACCCCTCCTTCTCCTTCTACTATTCCTGTCTCCCCACCCCTCCTCCAACTACTGTGGGGGAAGAACCACTCTGTGAGCTGAATCCCCCCACAGGTCTCCCATAGATCCCATAACACTCCAACACCCTGATTTGTTTTCCTGTCTGTCTCCCGCACTGGTCTGTCAGCATCCTCAGCCCCTGGGTGCCAAACCTCCAGGGACTCTAGAGCTGCTCTGTAGATACTGTAGATGGAGGAGGGAGGGAAGAAGAGGGGTAGGAAGGCAGGAAGGGGACTGGTTCCTTATCGTCTCCTTTCTCATTAACAGCTGCATTAAAAACAATTAACACTTCTGGAGACCATCTCCTACATCCCCATCGAGAGGGAAGATGATAAAGACAGGAAAAACAGGCAGCATGCTGTTTGACAAAACTGACCTCAGTATGGGCTGTGGCTCCTTCAGAGAAGAAGGCCCTCCCCAGCTGTGGTTGCTTCCAGGAGCCTCTGCAACTCCCAGAAGACTTGGCCCACCTCACCCACTAGGTCAACTCTGATCAGGGGGGGGAGAAAAATGAAGAAAAGAAAGCAGAAGAGGGAGGTCACAATTCTTCTCCTAAGTGATGTAGCACTTCTAAGCCACACAATTATTTCTTACATTGAATGCATGATGTAAATTAACCTATCACAGATTAACCCCAGTTGCACAGGAAGCCCTCCACACAGTAGGAATCAGAAGACAAGTGTGATATTATCTAATTCCAGATCACTCTGGTTTATTTTTATTCAGAAAAAAAAAAAAGCCAAGGACTACGGACTAGATACATCAGCATGTAATCAACGTCAATCAGAAAAACTGATATTATTATAGGATTTACCAGACTAGGCCATCAAAATAAAACCCATGTGTGATGAGAAGAAAATCAAATTTTGTCTGGAATCATAAAAAGTAAGATGTTTATTTTTCTATAGTACTTGGAGATATTTGGATAAAAGGTATTTCCCACTCCGAAGTGTGTCCCAGTTATACAAACACATCCCAGTTATAAACAGAAATGTCAACTGCCCCATCCAACATAACACAGCCTTGGTTAGATTCTTCGCCTAAGACCCTTCCCTCAAAGCTTGGGCTCTGTCTCCACTCAGAGTTGTTGATGGTCTTGGCTTCATCTCTGCCAGCCTAAGCACAGCCTAACCAAGGGTCAGAGTCACCCCAAGTCCAAGATTCCTTCCTCTCTGGGCAGGGGAAGGAGGGAAGTCCACAAAGGAAGAGAAAACTAATTGCCTTGTAACTCCATGAGCTTCTAAAAGCCCCAAGTTAGAAGCACCAGGTAATATAGCAATAGGTGATGAGCACTCTAGGCAGGTGAGAGAGTCAATTTCTAGGCTCTGCCCCCTTCTGATGTCTATGTCAGAAGCTTTCTTTATCTTTTTTATACTTTAATAAAACCTTATTACATAAAAGCTCTGAGCAATCAATCCTCATCTCTGCTCCCAGATTGATTTCTTCCCCTCTGGAGGCCAAGAATCCTGGCGTCTTTCGTGGTTCAGCAACAACCTTTCACAGGAAAACATAGGAAGCTCATCGTTTTCTCTGCAAGAGTCACTCTGCACAGCTATCTGGAGCTAGTTCTTTGTTCAGCTGTGCCTCATCTCACTTCTTAGGAGAAGGAATAACAGCTGCCCGGTGCACGCTGGTCTGCAGGGCCAGTGACTACATCTAGAGTGTAGAGTTGGGAAGACAGCACCATCTCCCCGTCTGGCCATGTTACTGGTCCCCAGCCTCCTTCCAACTTGAAACTGCTAGGTGGGCAGACCTGACTGATGTTCTTTGAAATGGATGTGGCCCTTGCCCTGGTGTCTATCAATCACTGAGGCATGTGCTCTCACTGGGAAGTGAGTTGTTCCAACCGCCCATTGAAAAATGGCCAAAAGGAGGCTCAGAGCCATAGGTACTTAATAGATACACATGCTCCTGGAGATCATGAAGTAGACTGGATAATTCTTATTGAAGAACCACTTTTCCCTTTGGCCCTGGAAGAAGCCAAGCAAGCCCTTTCCTGCACATGGTGGAGAAAAGCCTCCTCCTTGGGTGGGGCCTCTGCTGGGAGGAGGTGGAGTGATGAGAAAGAAGGGGCTTTAAAGAGGATGGAGAAGAGCAGGAAACCACAGACACACCTTTTCAGGCTGCCAAGCGCTGGCCATCCAAAGCTTGGTCTTTTTCCCAGCACAGTGGATTTGGACTCCAACGGCCTAGCAGCAAGTCTCACCCCCTCCATTGCCAGCAAGTTGTCTCAAGGCCTGAGCCTCCATGTGCTGTGGGCAGAATGAGGGCCCGGGCAGGCTGCTCATCGTCGTCCCCAGCGGCACCAGTGCCAGCATGTAAGTGGTACTCAAGAAAGGTTTTGGAAGGGAAGCAGGGAGGTCCCACCACCATGCTTCCCAGGAATCAGCTCTCTTCCTGTAGGTCTCTTCTGAACAGTTTTCCCTCTGGCTGCCGTGTGCTTAACACCCCTGGCCAAACACAGAACAGAGCTGAGCACTAGCCTGGTTCTAAAACAATGGTAGATGAGGTTCCCATTTTAATGGGATCATTAAGAGGATTGTATCCCTTTCTTCTTTCCTTCCCTTTATTTATTATTCTGCAAATGGCAAAACATTTCAGAGTTCAACCCCCACACAGCAGTACTGAGTAACTTGAGTTCACACTTCAGGGCATCTCCTTCAGTTCCCAGCACCCTTCTGCTCCACTCCTGGGCAAGACACCTGGCATGACAAGAGGTGGCCAGGCTCACCTAAGCCTTTTTGTGTACAGCCTCCACCTCGGGAGATATTTGGACTAAAATCCAATAGATGATTTCCCTGAATATACCAAGAGTAGAGCATTTTTTTGTTGCTCTTGCCCAAAAACAATGTTTACACTTGCCCAAGGTGGCAGCCCCAGCAGGTAACCAGGCACATCTCCTGGCTCCCAGGCTGGAGGCGAAAGAACAGCAGCTGCCTGGGACTCAGCTCTCTGCCCTAGCTAGCCTCTTTATCATCTTCTCTTTTTTCCATAGGGTTTTTTGGTTTTGGCTGAGCTGGGTCTTCATTGCTCCAGGCAGACTTCTCTCTAGTTGTGGCAAGCAGGGGCTATTCTCTAGTTGTGGTACCAAGGCTTCTCATTGCAGTGACTTCTTCTGTTGCAACCTGAAGAAGGGAATGGCTACCTATCCCAATATTCTTGCTTGGAGAATCCCATGGACAGAGGAGCCTAGCAGGCTACAGTCCAGGAGGTCACAAAGAGTCAGATATGACTAAGCACGCATACCCCACACTGTAGTGTAATTGAATAAATAGTACTCATTGTATTAATTGGGACAATCCATTTAACTCCTTTGGTTCTTAATGTTTTCATAACAGTTTCCAATACTCATCCATCTATCGTGGACTTACTTTGCCAGGAACTTTGCTAGAAAATGTGCACATACTTGTGATCCCATTTGATGCTTTCAACAATAGTGTTGAGTAACTATTACTACCTCCATTTCACAGCGAAAGAAACTGAGACTCAGAGAGGGTGACTAACCTGCCCAAGGCCAAACAGCTAGTAGGTGAAGACAGATTCCAACACTGACTTCACATTCCAGGTCCTTAAACCCATCCTCCATCCCTAGCCTCATCTCATCCCCCAAATATGGGTTTGAATCAAATTAAATCTACTGTTGCTGATTTTCTTGAGCTAACAAACAGTTTACAGGAAAAACTGCTTGCTGTATGCAAACTGTGAGAGGAGTATGACAAGGCTGAATATTGTCACCCTGCTCATTTAACTTATCTGCAGAGTACCTCATGCAAAATGTCCAGCTGGATGAATCACAACCCCACAAGACTGCCAGGAGAAATATCAACAACCTCAGGTATGTAGATGATACTACTCTAATGGCAGAAAGTGAAGAGGAACTAAAGAGCCTCTTGAAAACGGTGAAAGAGGAAAGAGAAAGAGCTGGCTTAAAACTCAACATTCAAAAAACGAAGATTCATGGCATCCAGTCCCATCACTTCACAGCAAAATAAAAGGGGAAAAGTGGAAGGAGGGACCGATTTTATTGTCTTGGGCTCCAAAATCACTGCAGATGGTGACTGCAGCCATGAAATTAAAAGACGCTTGCTCCTTGGAAGGAAAACTATGACAAACCTAGATAGTGTATTAAAAAGCAGAGACATCACTTTGTTAACAAAGGTTCATATAGTCAAAGCTATGATTTTTCCAGTGGTCGTGTATGGATGTGAGCGTTGGGCCAAAAAGAAGGCTGAGTGACAAAGAATTGATGCTTTCAAACTGTGGTGCTGAAGAAGACTCTTGAGAGGCCCTTAGACAGCAAGGAGATCAAGCCAGTCAATCCTAACGGAAATCAGTCCTGAATATTCACTGGGAAAGACTGATGCTGAAGCTGAGGCTCCAATACTTTGGCCCCCTGATACAAAGAGCCAACTCTTTGGGAAAGACCATGATGCTGGGAAAGATTGAAGGCAGCAGAGGATAAGATGGTTAGATGGCATCACTGATGCAATGGACATGAATTTGAACAAACTCTGGGAGATAGTGAAGGACAGGGAAGCCTGATGTGCCACATTCCATGGGGTTGCAAAGAGTCAGACACAGCTTAGCAACTGAACAACAGCAACAAAGCATGGTCCTAGATGCCTGGGGCAAACACACCAGGACGCATAGGACATAACCCCCACAGACCATGGTGCCCATAGCCTGGGGTGTAGAAAGACAAGTACACAAAGGGGAAAAGTACAGAGCAGCTGGCGCTAAATATGGAGCAAATGGAAATACTCAGGTTCAGCGTTCAAATCTGAAACAATAGTATTATCACTCTGTGGGGAATAGATCCCCACTTTATGCAGCAAGTCATGCCTCGTCACTGCAGTGAGCAGACCATCGTCAGGAAATCCTGGAGAGCACAGGGTCCTGACTGTGGGTGGAGGGAGGCCCTCGGGTCCAGCTGCTGGTGTCGCCGCTGTGCAGAGGTGGCCCTGGCTGGGTGCTGGCTCACAGACCACCAGCTGCACTCCTAACAGAGGGCATCAGCATACCATCCTCTGCATACCTGTTTTCACCCACCTGCATCCTGGGTGGGGAGTGGAGGAGGAGCTCCATCACAGGGGCACCGACCCGACCCCCCTCCATGCAGCCAGCCTCAGGGCTGGCCAGAGAGCGGCTGCTGTGTGGGCAGTGCCCCGCCCTTCCCAAGCTGTACCCTTGAAACGTAAGGACGTGCTTGGCCAGACATGCCTGGACTCAGCAGTCTCATTTTTGGTGGCTGGAAAGAGTTCATAAAGTCCTTGCCCAGAATAATTTTCCCCACAGCACTGCTGGAAAATCTGCCTCCATTCTCATTTTTCTGTACAGAATGGCAGGGAAGACTGTGAAAATGCTGATAGAATCCAGGCAGCTTACTCACTGGCACCCACTCCCCACCAAGCAAGCACAGCTTATCTGAAGGTAATGGAATATGGATCAGACTCATAAAGGAGTGGAAAAGGTCAGGCCAAGAGAGACACAGTCCCAGGCCCTGTCAACTTCACAACTCTTATCTTTGGCAAAGCACCATTCTAAATGAGGTTCTTAAGGATAAGCCACCAGGGCATAGATAAATGCATCACAAAATGGTCCTGTGGTCCTGACCACATGAAGGCGTGTGAAGCGTCAGAGAGAAGCTTCTGTCAGAGTTCACCGTAGCTGTCTCTTGGACAAATTACAGTTCCTGGCTCTGTATCACCTGGGGTCTGCAGTGGGCAAGGGTCTTGGGAAATGGGGCCTATGGGTCAGTGATTCTGTCAAGTCCTGTCCTGCCTCTGCCTGGTGCTCAGGGGCTGGCTCACCACACAATCTTTCTTCATCAACCTCCACCCCCTCTCCAGAGGACCAGCCTCATTCCCAGGCTCATCTTAACGCTTTTTGTCATCTTGCCTTACTTCTTACCACTTTTCCTAACCCTTGTTGATAACTCATTAGACAATGTGATTGAAAGCACTTTGTAAATTAAAAAATGTCCTACAAAATCAATATTAAATGTTCAGCTGTGCAGGATCACAGTCATGTCTCATGGCTCCCAGCCTCTTCATTAGGTCAGGCAGAGCCTGGAAACGAATTAGCCCTGGAAAAGGAATTGCTGAGACAAGAGGAAGGGAGATGAAAGATGGTAAACTACTTCCTAGTTAACCATCCCACGGGTCCCAGTGCAGGAGCACAGGTTTAAGGCTAAAGTCATTCAGAGATGACAAAGTCAGGGACACAGTGCTGCTGTGGACTGCTAACACAGCTTCCAGACTTCTCTTGGGTTTGGCCCAGCCATCCGAAGACCTCTTTGCTTGTGGTGACTATATTTCACGTTTCATGTGCATTTAGTCTCTAAGTCATGTCTGACTCTTTTGCAACCCCATGGACTGTAGCCCGCCAGGCTCCTCTGTCCATGGAATTTTCCAGGCAAGAAGACTGGAGTGTGTTGCCCTTTTCTTCCCCAGGAGGATCTTCCCGACCCAGGGATTGAACCTACATCTCCTGCATTGGCAGGTTCGTTACTGCTGAGCCACCGCAGAAAAAAGACAGATAATAATCTTTAAGTAGAGGCATCCTCAAGTGTGGATCAGGTTACACAATGTTAATCATGTGGTTACATGGGTATTTACTATCTATATTCTATGTGCCTAATATACAGGCCAATTTCAACCAGGTACAAACATACCAGCTTCAACAGCACTTGCAGACTTTGAGATCAGACTGACACAGGTTTGAGCCTCAGCTCTGCCATTTCCAGCTGTGAGATTATAGGCTTGTTGTTCAGTCTTTCCCAGACTCAGTTTTCATGTCTATAAAATAGGGACAAGAACCTCATGTGAGGACAATCAGTAAAGAACTGCAATACAGCATCAAATGCTTCACAATAGAACATATGTAAATATTAGTTTCATCTTTCTCTGCCCCCCTCATAGAAAATTAGTCTCCTCTCAATTCAGTTTAGTCACTCGGTCGCATCCAACTCTTTGCGACTCATGCTGCGTGTACTGCAGCACGCCAGGCCTCCCTGTCCATCACCAACTCCCAGAACTTACTCAAACTCATGTCCATTGAGTCGGTGATACCATCCAACCATCTCATCCTCTGTCGCCCCATTCCCCTCCTGCCTTCAATCTTTCCCAGCATCAGGGTCTTTTCCAATGAGTCAGTTCTTTGCATCAGGTGGCCAAAGTACTGGAGCTTCAGCTTCAGCATCAGTGCTTCCAATGAATATTCAGGGTTGATTTCCTTTAGGATTGACTGGCTTGATCTCCTTAAAGTCCAAGGGACTCTCAAGAGTTTTCTCCAACACCACAGTTCAAAAGCATCAATTCTTCGGTGCTCAGCTTTCTTTATAGTCCAACTCTCACATCCATACATGACTACTGAAAAAACCATAGCTTTGATTAGACAGACCTTTGCAACAAAGTAATGTCTTTGTCGGCAAAGTAAAGTCTCCTCTGCTGCTGCTGCTGCTTCTAAGTTGCTTCAGTTGTGTCCGACTCTGTGCGACCCCATAGATGACAGCCCACCAGGCTCCACCATCCCTGGGATTCTCCAGGCAAGAACGCTGGAGTGGGTTGCCATTTCCTTCTCCAATACATGAAAGTGAAAAGTGAAAGTGAAGTCGCTCAGTCGTGTCCAACCCTCAGTGACCCCAGGGACTGCAGCCTTCCAGGCTCCTCCATCCATGGGATTTTCCAGGCTTAAATTTAAATATTTTATCATCTTACTAATTTTACATTCTTTGCAAGTATGAAACAATGGGATAACTAATATGTTATGTGTAAAGCAGTGTGAGTTTTTTAGGGAATGAAACTCACTCCATGGAGTATTACAAAGAGGGACAACCATTTTCTTAACAGGAAAGTTCGGTCCTACCAGCCCTAGGAAGGCCTTTCCTGCTTCAGTGAGCTTATCCCAGAAAAGCAGCTGAATTAAGGGCCAGAAATATGCAACCCATATAAATACTTGCAGTGTTGCAAAACCCAGGTTAGTAAGAGGCTGTGTTGGCCTCCCCCAATTTCTGCCTTACTGACCTTGAACTTGCGTGTAAAAGGCCTAACGTTGTTGAGGGGAAGTATTTGCATCTTGGCACTGAATAAAAGTACTTTCTTCTAACGAGGGGCTTCTCAGAGCCCTATTGCAAAGGTTGGGGATGGCCCTTCATGGGGACTCTTCCACTTCCTTGGTCTGGGCTGCAAGTATATTTCCTGCCAGCCCTCTTCTAACCAATGATTCATAACTTTTTTGCTTCCATGAAGCCCCCAGCCTTAGTAAAGCAGCTCTGTTCCTTATAAACAGGATCTCACAAAGTCCCATTTGTGAGCCTGCTGGCTAGGCCAGGTCCCCACTGGCCTCTTGATGATTAGGATACCTGGTATGCAGGCTGGTCTTACTAACTGGGTTTCCCTGGCCCACTTGGAAGAGGGTTTTTAAACCCGGGTAGTTATCTTCTGTCGGAGAGTCCTATTTTCGTGCTGTTTATTTTGCTCTCTCTCTGCCCATCCCCAGCACCATATCTGATAACTCAGCTCTCAGAGCTAAGAGTATATGCCATGTTGAGCACAATATCACAACATCCAGCTGGGCTCTGGCAACCCCTGGAATTCTCCTTCACCATTTTGAGACGAAAATTGAATCAGCACAAATCCCTTGTTTTTGAGAAAGGAGAAAGGCTGTGTACAATGACCACAAAATCAACAGCAGAGGCAACAACATCTCCATCTAGCAGGGTCTCCTCTGGGATAGGAGCTACGTGAGGAGCAAAGCAGCTGCATTTTCCAAATGCTCTGTCTGGTGGCTGTTTCAGGAGTCTTCTCCTCGGGCTGTGGCCCCGTCTTCTCTCCTGTCCTCCAAGGACTGCTTCAGCTATATAGCTCTCGCAGCTGCCCTGCTAGGCCAAGCCAAGTTCACTGAGGGCATTGTTCCAACCCTCAACTCAGAAAACATCCCATTTCCAGTGTATGGGGCTGTCTTAGGAATGAATGCAACTAGAAACCAATCAAGCAGCATTAGGTTATGCAGCGTCCCCCTAATTCAACTTCAGAAAGCTTGAAACCCAGATGCTGAGACGGTTTGGAAGCTGTGACCTCTCCAATGCAATAGGCACACCCAGCACCCTGGTCTTGCTGAATCAACACCTTTCTCAGTAAAAGGAGCCAGGGCTTCAAAGAGAAGTGGTTGATACCAGGGCTGGGGCAGGAAAGGTACAAGATAAGCCTGGAACATCTAGTGCCAAAAAGCAAGGAAGGCCTCAAGAAGGATATTGTTTTTGTGGTTAGTCACTCAGTCATGTCAGACTCTGCAGTTCCATGGACTGTAGCCCGCCAGGCTCCTCTGTCCATGGGATTTTCCAGGCAAGAATACTAGAGTGGGTAGCCATTCCCTTCTCTGGGGGAGATCCCAACCCAGGGATCGAACACAGATCTCCTGCATCACAGACAGATTCTTACTGTCTGAGCCACCAGGGAAGGACAGGGATGTGTCAAAAAACATAGACGCCGGCTTGAAGAGGCTACCCCTCGCAAATCTGCAGTAGTCTGCGCATTGAAATAAAAAAATGGAAATAACAGATTATAATCCATTGAATAAAATAATAATCCATGAGTCCATACTGACAATATCTAGACTGACCAATAGACAGACAGATAGTTGAGAAGAGCAAACACTACTGTAGAATGCCGGCTAATACATGTAGAAGGAAAGATCGAATTAGATTTATAAAAATGTTTATTATTATAAAAAAATGTTGCAGGCAGGAGTCATCAGTGAATGCTAAACCTAGAGGCTGAAAGTTTGATGAGCACCAAGATATTTACAGTCTCATATTAGTCCCCCACAAAATACTTACTATAAAGGGAGAAATAATAGCTTTACAGTGGATAAAACTGGCAGATACTATGTTAATCAATGGTCAACACTGACACCACCAACACTGGAACAAATGGCTATCTGTGCCTCCTGCTAGGGTGCCCTGAGTAGGAAACATCACTTCAGTGGCACTTATGCCCAAAATCCATAATCTGATTCTAATGATGACAAGATATCACACAAAGTCAAGCTGAAGGGTATTCTATAGAATACTAACCTACGGTATTAAAAACTGTCACTGTCACAAAAGACCTAAATTAATTAGTTAACTAAATTAAAAGGATGAGCAATTTTTCCAGATTAATGGAGATCAAGGAGACAAGACAAGTGAATGTAATGTCTGTATGATCTTGGATTGGATTTCAGGGGGGAGAACTGCTATCAGTCGCATTGAGAAAAATCTGAAAAACGTTGTGTTTGAGATAATAATTGTTAAACATCCTCATTTTGACCACTATATGGTGGTTATGTAAGTGAATGCCCTTGTATTTAGGAAATACACACTGAAATGTGAAGTATTTAGGAGGAAAATGACTCTTGAGAGTGCCTTGGACTATAAGGAGATCAAACCAATCAGTCCTAAAGGAAATCAACTCTGAATAGTCATTGGAAGAACTGATGCTGAAGCTGAAGCTCGAGTACTCTGGCCATCTGATTCGTAGAACCTACTCATTGGAAAAGAACCTGATGCTGGGAAAGATTGAGGGCAAGAAGAGAAGGGGGCAACAGAGGATGAGATGAATGGATAGCATCACCGACTCAATGGACATGAGTTTGAGCAAACTCTAGGAGATAGTGAAAGACAGGAAAGCCTGGTGTGGTGCAGTCCATGGGGCCACAAAGAGTTAGACATGACTTAGTGACTCAACAACAACAAAGAGGAAAATGACATGATGTATGCAGCTTACTTTAAATCAGTTCAGAAATGAGATGATGGATGGATGGATGGATAGAGACAGAAAGATGATAGATAGGTAGAGAGAGAGAGAGAGATGTAGGAAATGCTATAGCAAATGTTGCAAAATTAACATTTGGTTAATCTTGGTGATGGTATGAAACTCTTTGTACTATTCTTTCTTAACAAAATTTCTGTTGTGTGAAATTATTTTAAAAAGAATAGTTTTAAAAAAAAACAAAGCAGTTTCGCAGTTTCCTAAAAACCTAAACATGTATTAATACTTACCATCGACTGCCCTGTGCTTAGTCACTTCGTCATGTCTGACTTTGTGCAATACCATAGACTGTAGCCCACCAGGCTCCTCTGTCCATGGGGATTCTCCAGGCAAGAATACTGGAACGGGTTGCCATGCCCTCCTCCAGCGGACCTTCCCAACCTAGGGATCGAACCTAGGCCTCCTGCATTTCAGGTGGATTCTTTATCATATGAGCCACCAGGGAAGCCCAAGGATACTGCAGCGTATTCTTTCTCCAGGGAGTCTTCCCAACCCAAGAATTGAACCAGAGTCTCCTGCATGCAGACAGATTCCTTACCAGGTGACCTACCAGGGAAGCCTTGCCAAATACTTACCATGTGACCCAGCAATTGAACTCTTGGGTATTTATTCCAGAGAAGGATTTTTGTCTGTTCTCAAAAAGCCTGTACATGGATGTTCACAGAAGCTTTGGGTATAATATCCAAAAAACCGGAAACAATCAAAACATCCTTCAATAGGTAAATAATGAAAGAAGCTGATGCATTTACATCATGGGCTACAACTGAGCAATGCAGAGGAACAAACTGTTGATACACACAACAGTTTGAATGGATCTCAAGGAAATCTGGCTGAATGCAAAAAGTCAACCTCAAAAGTTCACACTGCATGGTTTCTGCAGTATATAGCATTACTGAAATGACAAAATTGCAGAGATGAAGGAAAAATTAGTAGTTGGCAGAGGTTTGGGATAAAAGGAAGGAGGGAAGTGGCCGTGAATATAAAAGGAAGACACAGGGGATCCGTACCAAGGAACAAGTCTATATCTTGACTGTGATGGCGAACGTGCAAATCTGCACACTTAAAACTACACAGAGCCACACACACAAGTGCTTGTGAAACCAGGGAAACCTGAAGAAGCTCTGTGGATGGTACCAGGGTATTTCCTGGTTTTGCTCTTGCACGGTGGTTAAACATGGTGTTAACTCTGGAGGAAACTGGGTGGAAGGTGTGCAGTGCCACCCTGTCCACCTCTTTGTAATTCCTGGTGAGTCTATAATTGTTTTAAAATAAACAGTTCAAACAAAGAAGACAGCAAGCCCCCGACAGAGCCTGTATGGGCTGCCCTGCTGGTACTGACGACCTCGGTGCCCAAGAGATGTCCCCTGAGGGAGGGAGGTCTGGCCTGGGTGCTGTCCTCTCTTCTCACTTTATCTGGCAGCCCCACAGCTTTGCATGAAGTTTCAACCCCCCTCCCCATGTAACTTATCACTGGGGAACAGATGATGGAAGCACAGGGCAGAGACCCAGAGAAATCTGGGTGTGACCTTTAACAATGCTGGAGCTCACGATGGATTAAGGGCTTTGAAGTCACGCTGCTTGGGTTCAAACCCCAATCTGTCACTTACTGTCGATATGACCTCAGATAAGATGCTTACCCTTTTGTGCCGCTGTCTTTTTATCTATGAAGTGGGAGTGACGATAGTCCCCAGTCTTAAGTGTACAATGTATAGCATACTGTGTTTGTACCTATAAAGCTTAGAACAGTACCAGACATCTAAAAAGAGTTAATAAATGTTGGTTTTTATTTATAATACTAATAAAACAATTGTTTACTGTTATTATATCTCTCTATAGGTTTTATATATACATATATATATATATATATATTTTTTTTTTTTTTTTTTTTTTTTTTCTTTTTGGCTGTGCCAGGTCTCAATTGTGGAATGTGGGATCTTTAGTCATGGCATGTAGGATCTAGTTCGCTGACCAGGGATCAAACCCAGGCGCCCTGCGTTAGGAGCTCAGAGTCTTAGCCATTGGACCACCAAGGAAGTCCCTCTCTATAGGTTTTATCATTCCTCTTTTACAATGAAGAAGCTGAGACTTAACAAAACTACTTAACTAGTGTGGATCAACTAGTGACAGAGCTGAGATTCAAATCCAGAGCCTCCAAAAGAAAGTGAAACTCACTCAATCATGTCTTTCTCTTGGTGACCCCATGGACTACATAGTCCATGGAATTCTCCAGGCCAGAATACTGGAGTGGATGGCCATTCCTTTCTCCAGGGGATCTTCCTAACACAGGGATCAAACCCAGGTCTCCCGCACTGCAGGTAGATTCTTTACCAGCTGAGCCACCAGGGAAGCCCAGAGCCTCCAAATGTATGCCTTTTCCCATGTGCACGTCTGAGCCAGTGTGTATGGAAACCTTACCAGAAAGATGAGGAAAGGGAAAATTCAGAAAGAACAGGAAAGGAAAAAGAATAGATTACATTCTAGAGAGAAAGATGAAAGAACATCTCAACTGACTTAGGACTATGAAGGAAATTCATGTTCTCACTTATTATGGTTTCCTAAGTTGGAAGCCTCTAGGGTTGGTGAATTCAGTGGTTCAGCAATGTCATGGGTCACATGAGTGTCAATCTTTTGACTCTGTGTTGTCAATTCAAAATTCAGTCAAACTACAAAAATCAGAAATGCTTGTCCTTTGGAGTAAATGAATTATGGAGACTGTGAAATTCCATGCTAGGGCCTTAAGTAGGTTTTCAGATCACTTGTGAGCACCAAAGGAGCAGCAACTCTTCCGAAGCTCAGTTTGATACATTTTTTTTTTTCTTAAAGGACTTGCTAATGGTTTGTCTAAGGTCTGAGGAATATATGTATATAGCATGTCAGTTAAAAAAAGAAACTTTCAAGACAATCTTTCACCTATTAAATATCATTCTGTTGTGGATTTCTTTTAAAGAGGAAAACGGAGTTAAAAACCTACAGAATAAATATTTTAATAGCTTTTTTATCCTGTCCTCTCTGTTTGCATATAACATGTATCAGCAGAAAAACAGTAAAAGCAAAATGGGTATCTTTACCTTTACATACAGTCCAGCGATACCAGCATTGCTGTTGCTATCATTTTGAATAGGTGATGCTTAGCTCCTTCTTTCCCTGATGAGAAAACCTCCACTGCATGATCTGGTTCTGCTATTCCAACAGGCATTCACAATAGGAGAGAAAAGATTTATTAAAATACCTCTACAGATTGAACATCAGCAATTCTACTTGCTTCACTGCCCTCGGATTTTATCTTGAGTTTTGACACTGACACTCATATAACTAAGTTATAAGCACGCTTACTAGTAGCCCAGCAGGGTCTGATGGTGACCTGACTGTTCTCAGATAGGGACCATTTCAGATGTTTAACCCGAGAACACAACAAGCTCCTTGAAATTGCTTGAAGGCCCCTTTCAACTGAGAAGCCCTTCTCAGTTTAATGCCTTTGCTGGAAGATGGTCATTGGTGTCCAGTTCCTGCTCCCGCAGCGGGAGAACTAAGCAAACTGTGAAATGTCATCACCAAGCTCCCTGAGTGGATTAGCGGCTCCAAAGGAAAACACACAACTCTAAGTCATCCTGTAAAGTGACCCCAAAGCGTGGCTTGTCACACCATCCTGGGCTCGTTTACTCTCTGAAGGGCAGAGGGCAGCCTGATGCACAGCAGGTTCAAGCTCATGGGTAATCCAGAGCATATTTTGCACAATAACTCTGGTTCTAGCCAAGTCATGGTCCCTGCAGGGCCTGCCAGAGCAGAAGCTTACCTGCCCTGGGGTGGGTAGGGGGAACAGGCGATAGGGGCTATTTTCACCAGGAAGGAGGTCATTGTGTGCCTGGAATGATATCTCTGTGATTCTGCTACTAATTTGGTGCCTGTAACCTTGAAAGGCTGAGTCGTTTCTGAAACACCTCCCCTCCACATATAAAGGGTTGATGCCCTAGGGTTTCAGGACCAGACTGGGGCTGTTGCAAACCCTAGCTGCAATACTCACTCTCCTTGACACCGTATCAAGACAGCAGCAGATTCATCACAAAGGTAAAGGATGTTGAACTTGAGTGTACATGGGATGGAAGTTCATCTTACCCTTCTCAGGGGGGAGTGAATGGAGAGCGTTCTTGTAACCCTGTCTTTTTCAGCCACTGGGGTTCATCTTTCCCTCTGAATTCTCACCTTACACCTGTTTGGGAATGGTGGAATTCCACTGCTTAGAAATCTCAACAGGACTTTTCCATATCTAGTTTATATATTTAAGTAATGCATTCAAAACAGCTCTGTGAGAGAACCAGAAATCCATTACAGTGTTCATTTAACAAGGCTCTGATAAGCTGATTGCCTGTAAAAAAAAAGAAAAACAACAGTGCATATAGAGGGGGAGATGCTAAACCTCTGAGGAATCAACATCCTTTCAAATAGAGATGCTCAGCTACAGCGGGCTCCTCAGAAGACTGATGCTTAAGAAGATGTACTAAATTCTGGTCTTTGTAATTCTGAAGCTGAGCTTCTTAAACTTTCCTATGTGTGTGAATCATCTAGGGATCAGTTTAAAATGCAGATTTTGATTCAGATTTTGGTCTTGATAAACTCTGCCTTCATAACAACTACTAGGTGATACCAGTGCAGCTGGTCCATGCAGCAACTGAGAAGGTTCTGTGGTATTTCAGGGATCGAAAATAATCTTTAGACTTTTCAATGACTGAGTCAAATCAGTGAAAAATCAAAAACAGTTCTGTTCTATTTTTAAATTTTGATTTGTATCTTAACATAAAGCAAAATGACTCTTCTGTGTGTGCTCAGTTCTAAGAATTTATCACATTTTCAGCTCTGTGGAACTACCACCACAGTTGGGATACAGAACAATTCCATCACCCCCACCCCTAATTTCTTCATGCTCTCCCCTTATCTCTAACTCCAAGCAATTATTATAGGCTTGTTTTTTCGAGAATGTCGTATCAGTTCATTTGCTCAGTTGTGTCCGACTATTTGCAACCTCATGAACGGCAGCATGCCAGGCCTCCCTGTCCATCACCAACTCCTGGAGTCCACCCAAACCCATGTCCATTGAGTCGGAGATGCCATCCAACCATCTCATCCTCTGTCGTCCCCTTTTCCTCCTGCCCTCAATCTTGCCCAGCATGCGGGTCTTTTCCAATGAGTCAGCTCTTCGCATCAGGTGGCCAAAGTATGGGAGTTTCAGCTTCAACATCAGTCCTTCCAATGAACACCCAGGACTGATCTCCTTTAGAATGGACTGGTTGGATCTCGTCGCAATCCAAGTGACTTTCTAGAGTCTTCTCCAACACCACAGTTCAAAAGCATCAATTCTTTGGCACTCAGCTTTCTTTATAGTCCAACTCTCACATCCATTCATGACTACTGGAAAAACCATAGCCTTGACTAGATAGACCTTTGTTGGCAAAATAATGTCTCTGCTTTTTAATATGGTGTCTAGGTTGGTCATAACTTTTCTTCCAAGGAGTAAGCGTCTTTTAACTTCATGGCTGCAGTCACCATCTGCAGTGATTTTGGAGTTCAGAAAAATAAAGTCAGCCACTCTTTCCACTGTTTCCCCATCTATTTCCCATGAAGTGATGGGACCGGATGCCATGATTTTAGTTTTATGAATGTTGAGCTTTAAGCCAACTTTTTCACTCTCCTTTTTAACTTTCATCAAGAGGTTCTTTAGTTCTTCTTCACTTTCTGCCATAAGGGTGGTGTCATCTGCATATCTGAGGTGATTGATATTTCTCCCGGCAATCGTGATTCCAGCTTGTGTTTCTTCCAGTCTGGCGTTTCTCATGATGTACTCTGCATATAAGTTAAATAAGCACGGTGACAATATACAGGCTTGACGTACTCCTTTTCCTATTTGGAACCAGTCTGTTGTTCCATGTTCAGTTCTAACTGTTACTTCTTGACCTGCATACAGATTTCTTAAGAGGCAGGTCAGGTGGTCTGGTATTCCCAGGTCTTTCAGAATTTTCCACAGTTTATTGTGATCCACACAGTCAAAGGCTTTGGCAGTCAATAAAGCAGAAATAGATGTTTTTCTGGAACTCTCTTGCTTTTTCCATGATCCAGCAGATGTTGGGAATTTGATCTCTGGTTCCTCTGCCTTTTCGAAAACCAGCTTGAACATCAGGAAGTTCACGGTTCATGTATTGCTGAAGCCTGGCTTGGAGAATTTTAAGCATTACTTTACTACTGTGTGAGATGAGTCCAACTGTGTGGTAGTTTGAGCATTCTTTGGCATTGCCTTTCTTTGGGATTGGAATGAAAACTGACCTTTTCCAGTCCTGTGGCCACTGCTGAGTTTTCCAAATTTGCTGGCATATTGAGTGCAACACTGTCACAGCATCATCTTTCAGGATTTGAAATAGCTCAACTGGAATTCCATCACCTCCACTAGCTTTGTTCGTAGTGATGCTTCCTAAGGCCCACTTGACTTCACATTCCAGGATGTCTGGCTTTAGGTGAGTGATCACACCATCGTGATTATCTGGGTCATGAAGATTTTGTTTGTACAGTTCTGTGTATTCTTGCCACCTCTTCTTAATATCTTCTGCTTCTGTTAGGTCCAGACCATTTCTGTCCTTTACTGAGCCCATCTTTGCATAAAATATTTCTTTGATATCTCTAATTTTCTTGAAGAGAGCTCTAGTCTTTCCCATTCTGTTGTTTTCCTCTATTTCTTTGCATTGATTGCTGAGGAAGGCTTTCTTATCTCTCCTTGCTCTTCTTTGGAACTCTGCATTCAAATGGGTATATCTTTCCTTTTCCCCTTTGCTTTTTGCTTCCCTTCTTTTCACAGCTATTTGTAAGGCCTCCTCAGATAGCCATTTTTCTTTTTTCCATTTCTTTTTCTTGGGGATGGTCTTGATCCCTGTCTCCTGTACAAGCTCATGAACCTCCGTCCATAGTTCATCAGGCACTTTGTCTATCAGATCTAGTCCCTTAAATCTATTTCTCACTTCTACTGTAAGGGATTTGATTTAGGTCATACCTGACTGGTCTAGAGGTTTTCTCTACTTTCTTCAATTTCAGTCTGAATTTGGCAATAAGGAATTCATCATCTGAGCCACAGTCAGCTCCCAGTCTTGTTTTTGCTGACTGTATAGAGCTTCTCCATCTTTGGCTGCAAAGAATATAATCAGTCTGATTTCGTTGTCAACCATCTGGTGATGTCCATGTGTAGAGTCTTCTCTTGCATTGTTGGAAAAGGGTGTTTGCTATGACCAGTGTGTTCTCTTGGCAGAACTCTATTAGCCTTTGCCCTGCTTCATTCTGTACTCCAAGGCCAAATTTACCTTTTAATTCAGGTGTTTCTTGACTTCCTACTTTTGCATTTCCGTCCCCTATAACGAAAAGGACATCTTTTTGGGGGTGTTAGTTCTAGAAGGTCTTGTAGGTCTTCATAGAACTGTTCAATTTCAGCTTCTTCAGCATTACTGGTTGGGGCACAGACTTGGATTACTGTGATATTGAACGGTTTGCCTTGGAAACGAACAGAGATCATTCTGTTGTTTTTGAGATTGCATCCAAGTACTGCATTTCTGACTCTTTTGTTGACTATGATGGCTACTCCATTTCTTCTAAGGGATTCCTGCCCACAGTAGTAGATATAATGGTCATCTGAGTTAAATTCACCCATTCCAGTCCATCTTAGTTTGCTGAGTCCTAGAATGTCGATGTTCACTCTTGCCATCTCCTGTTTGACCACTTTCAATTTGCCTTGATTCATGGACCTAACGTTCCAGGTTCCTATGCAATATTGCTCTTTACAGCATCGAACCTTGATTCTATCACCAGTCCCATCCACAACTGGGTGTTGTTTTTGCTTCGGCTCCATCCCTTCATTCTTTCTGGAGTTCTTTCTCCACTGCTCTCCAGTAGCATATTGGGCACCTAATGAGCTGGGGAGTTCCTCTTTCAGTGTTCTATCTTTCTGCCTTTTCATACTGTTCATGGGGTTCTCAAGGCAAGAATACTGAATTGTTTTGCCATTCCCTTCTCCAGTGGACCACATTCTTCAGACCTCTCCACCATGACCCTCCCGTTTAGCAGCCCAACACGGCATGGCTTAGTTTCACTGAGTTAGACAAGCCTGTGGTCCATGTGATCAGATTGGCTAGTTGTTTGTGATTGTGGTTTCAGTCTGTCTGCCCTCTGATGCCCTCTCTCAGTGCCTACCTCTTACTTGGTTTTCTCATACATTGGACGTGGGGTATCTCTTCACAGCTGGAATCATAAAGGGTATATAGTTTATTGAGACTGGCTTCTTCCACTCAACATGAATGCCTTTGAGGTTCATCCAAGTTATTGAAAATATCAACAGTATTCTTTTTTATTACTGCACAGTATATCATCCTACAGATGTTCAACAGTTATTCACACATTCAAAGACTGTTGGTTGTCTCCACTTTTTGGCATGAAAAATAGAACTGTAGTTAGGTGTACATACTTTGGTAGCACATTAGTTTGCATTCATTGTTGTTGGTTAGTGAGTTGCTAAGTCGTGTCTGACTTTTTTGCAACCCCATAGACTGTAGCCAGCCAGGCTCCTCTGTCCATGGGATTTCCCAGGCAAGAATATCAGAGTGGGTTGCCTTTTCCTTCTCCAGGGGAGCTTCCCAACCCAGGGATCGAACTTGCTTCTTCTGCACTGGCAGGTGGATTCTTTACCACTGAGTCACCTGGGAAGCTGAGGTTTGCATTTCTCTAGGCTAAATACCTAGGAATGGAATTGCTGGCCCATATGGTGGGAATATGTTTAATTTGACAAGTCATACATCGACAGTTCCAATTTCTCCATACCTCTCCTCTCTAGCACTTGATATTGTCAACATGCAAATTTTTATTTTGGCCATTCTTATAAGGATATAGTGGTATCTCTGCACTTTTTACTTAATTTGTATTTTCCTAGTGGCTAATGATGTTCAACATCTTTTAATGTTTACTTGTTATCTGTTCATTTTCTTTGGTGAAGTGTCTGCTAAAGTGGTTTTCCCATCTTTTACTTCGGTTGCTTGTTTTCATACTGTTGAGTTTTGAGAGTTCTTCATATACTCTGGACACAAATCCTTTGTTATAGACATGATATGCAAATATTTTTTTCTCAATTTGTATCTCATCTTTTCATTCTTTTTTGGAGAGCAAAACTTTCTAATTTTGATGAAGCCCAATTTATTGAATTTTTTTTCTTTCATGAAGTGTACTTTTTATGTCATGTCTAAGAATTCTTTACCTAGCCGCAAGTCACACATGCACACACACACACACTCACACACAAAACTAGATTTTCTCTGTAAGACTTTTATAGTTTTGCATTTTATATTAGGTCTATAATAAGTTAATTTTTTTACAGGGTGTGGGCCTTTTTTTTTTTTTTTTTGGCATATTGGTATCCTGTTGTTCCAACACTATTTGTTGAGACATGTCTTTGACGTTTTTGTTTGTTTGTTTGCTTGCTGAAATCACACATCTACATTACCGTAGCTTTACAGTAAGACTTAACATTAGGTAGTATAATTTCTTCAACTTTACTCCTCATTTTCAAAAGTGCTTTACTTACTCTAGTCCTTTTGCTTTTCCATGTAAGTTTTAGAATCACTTTGCCTTGACTTATTTTTAAAAATACAGTTTGGATTTTTGCTAGAATTGCAATAAATCTACAGATTTATTTTTGGAGAACTAATATCTCTGCTATGCTATCTTCTAATCCATTAACATGATACGTCTCTCCATTCACTGAAGTTTTATTTTATTCATTAGCATTCTGCAGTTTTTAGCAACCACATTTTGTACACATTTTGTTAGATTTATACCTAAGTATTTAATTGGGGGGGGCATTATTGTAAATGGTATTATCTCTTTAATTTCAATTTCCAATTGCCCATTGGTAGTACACACTAATTTGTGTGTATCAAACTGATATCCCGCATCTTTGCTAAACTCACTTACTAGTTTTAGGAATTTTTTTGTGGCTTGCCTCATGTACACTTGAAAAGAATCTATATTCTGTCATCATTGGATAGAGATCCAATAAATTACACTTAGATCTAGTTGGCAGCTGCTGCTGCTCAGTTTTTTTATATCTGTGATGATTTTCCATCAGTTCAGTTCAATCGCTCAGTTGTGTCCGACTCTTTGCAACCCCATGGACTGGAGCACACCAGGCTTCCCTGTTCATCGCCCAACTCCCAGAGTTTACTCAAACTCATGTCCATTGAGTCAGTAATGCCATCCAGCCATCTCATCCTCCATCGTCCCCTTCTTCTCCTGCCTTCAATCTTGCCCAGCATCAGGGTCTTTTCCAATGAGTCAGCTCTTCACATCAGGTGGCCAAAGCATGGGAGTTTCAGCTTCAGCATCAGTCCTTCCAATGAACACCCAGGACTGATCTCCTTTAGGATGGACTGGTAGGATCTCCTTGCAGTCCAAGGGATTCTCAAGAGTCTTCTCCAACATCACAGTTCAAAAGCATCAATTCTTTGGTGCTCAGCTTTCTTTATAGTCCAAATGTCACATCCATTCATGACTACTGGAAAAATCATAGCTTTGACTAGACAGACCTTTGTTGGCAAAGTAATGTCTCTGCTTTTTAATATGCTGTCTAGGTTGGTCATAACTTTTCTTCCAAGGAGCAAGAGTCTTTTAATTTCATGGTTGCAGTCACCACCTACAGTGATTTTGGAGCCCAAAAAAATAAAGTCAGACACTGTTTCCACTGTTTCCCCATCTATTTGCCATGAAGTGATGGGACCAGATGCCATGATCTTAGTTTTCTGAATATTGAGTTTGAAGCCAACTTTTTCACTATCCTCATTCACTTTCATCAAGAGGCTCTTTAGTTCTTTGCTTTCTGCCATAAGAGTGGTGTCATCTGCATATCTGAGGTTGATATGTCTCTCGACAATCTTGATTCCAGCTTGTGCTTCATCCAGCCTGCATTTCTCATGATGTACTCTGCATATAAGTTAAATAAGCACGGTGACAATATACAGCCTTGACGTACACCTTTCCTGATTTGAAATCAGTCAGTTGTTCCACATCCAGTTCTAACTGTTGCTTCTTGACCTGCATACAGATTTCTCAGGAGGCAGGTCAGGTGCTCTGGTATTCCCAGCTCTTCTAAGAATTTTCCAGTTTGTTGTGATCCACACAGTCAAAGGCTTTGGCATAGTCAATAAAGCACGCTGAGAAGACAGAGAAAAGTAGTGAGCGTCTACTCCACCCAATGGGACCACAGCTCCTCCTATCAGAGCTGGTGGGTTGTGCATCTCTGCAAGCCCTGCTGCTGGTCCATTCCATTGCTGCTGCCAAGCTCAGCAATGTGTATGTATTGGAATTTCCTTGGTCAGCTGGGACACAGTGAACCACAACTAGCCGAGAGTCATAGGATGCTTATGAAGATAACTCTCACATCCCTCAATTTGGGTTTAATACTCTGAGTAACCAGAGACTTGGGAAGTTAAATGATTGGCACAGCAATTAGCACTCACAATGGGCAAATGTGCCTTTGTCTCAGCTGACTCACTAAGGTCAATTGGCCCCCAGGGCAGTACTGATGCCTCGCGGATGGTGAAAAATTCAACACACTTTGTTTAACTGAATTCTATGAAGGTGTTACATGCTGCTGTTCTCTTTAGGCATGCATTAATTTTGTGAGGTAAAGTTTATAATTGTCATTGAAGTTATGGCTTTCCTGAGTTGGTGGTGATTGACTGGAAGGAATACTATTGAGTCTCTCAGCAGGAATGCTTTGCGCTATGTGCTCAGTTGTTCAGAGTCTCAGTCATGTCTGACTCTTTGCGACCCCAAGAACTGTGGCCTGCCGGCTCCTCTGTTCATGGAATTTTCCAGGCAAGAATACTGGAATGGGTTGCCTTATTTTCTCCTCCCAGGGATCTTCCTGACCCAGGGATTGAACCTGTGTCTCTTACGTCTCCTGCATTGGCAGGGAGATTCTTTACCACTGTGCCACCTGGGAATGCAGTCTGGTGGATAGTATTGTTGGCATTGTTGAGCAGATACAGATGAATAGTCATTTATTCATTGAGGACAGTCTTCCACATTTTCAAAGGACTTTCCTTCTACTGATATCTTCCTTGTCACCTTTCTGCAAGCTAGAGTAGTTGTCCTCATTTCAGAAGCCAGAAAACACAAATGTTCCCGGAAATGTGTATTATCTGTGAGGGAATGGGCTAATAAGATGCTGAATCTCCAAGGAGGTTAGAACTGGGGAACTTGGATGAATCTCTAGTCCAGAGATAGAAGACAGTTTTTCTCTATTTATTGAGACATAACTTAAGTGTAATAAAATTCACCTGTTTTAGGTGTACAGTTTGTTAAGTTTCATTGTATACAGCTGTGTCACCATGATGAGAAACAAGATATAAAACATTTCCACAACCCGAAAATGTTACCAGGCCACCCACCCCATCTGCTTCTGTCCCTCTGTTTCTGCAGGGCTCTCACCATAGGCCTCTGCAGAGTCCACTTCCCACACCATGGGTACTCCTACCCACTCATCCTGCATGTCCCTGCCCTTAGGAATCACCTTGAGGCCCTCAGGCCAGGCCAGGTGACCTCAGGGTGCCCCTTACTGGCCCCACAGACTGACCCTCAATGCCTGAAGCACTGCCACAGGGACCACTGCCACTTCCTGGACAGACCTTCAGGATAAAGATAACTTGGAGGTGGGGGGCATTTATTCAATTCAACAAATATTTATTGAGCACCAGTACACACTTTAATATATTTAAGTAAAACATAGGATAATCTCATTTCCTAAAAGCTCTGGGAGCTTTCTGCAAGGTCAGTTGGATTTCTGCTCTTTTGCCAGGAAATTGTGAGATCACTGAGCATTTCCAGGAGATAAGAAAGTCACTCTCCTCCTTCTTAGGGGACAGTTGGGGGCAGGGGATGGGGCTTGGGCCCTGAGTACGACAGCTGCCCCCTTAACCAGCTATATTACAATGATAAGGTCAGATTGCTACTCAGCTTCCTTACCTGCAAAATAGTGTCTACCCTGAAAGACAGCTGTTGCTGAGACCTACCTAGGCCCAGCCTTCCCTACCTTAGCTTCCCTGGAGCCAGCTCTGGACACAGACATGACCAACACACAAGAGGACAGGATCAAAGACTGAGTTCTCACCTTCACTTGCACATTAGAATCACAGGAGGAACTTTTAAAAATCCTGACACCCATTACATTTTCAAGGCTGATGAAATTAGACTCCTTAAGGAGGAATCCCTGGAATCCATTTTTTGTAAAGCTCCCCAAGTGACTCCAAGTTCAGTGAAGGTCAACAGACACTGATTCAGAAAGAAAAGAGAAGTATAATTATTTCATGTCTATAAAAAGAAAGTTGGGGGGAGGTTGTGATGATTACTTATTGCTAATTATTGTCCTATATCCTGTACAATTTGAGGTTTTAGAATTACAAAAGGCTATGTATATTGAGATCAGAACTCATAAACTGCAAAACACTTTTACATTTATGATCAAATTTAATCTTCAGAGAAATTTTAAAGATGAGGAGACTGAGACCTGGAGAATTATTGGCTGACAGAAGGTGCATCAAGTTGATAGGTCTGGAGTAAATGTCTGGTTTCAAACCTGTCTCACTTCCATCCTGCCCTAGTGTCCTTGCCCATCCCTCTGGGAGAGCTGTGATCCAGAACTTCATGCTGATTCTAGACTGAGTATCCACACACCCCTTCAAGAGTTCCCTTGGATGTTAGTGCCCAAACAACTCAAACTCTGTCCAACATTGCTCAGGGTTGCTCTGCACAATGCTTTTTCTCTGGTTGCCTGTCTTTGCACAAGCATGGCCTGGGCAGCTCCACTGACACACCTCACTTTGGTTCACCACGTGGAATTGACCTCTTCAGAATGCCTCCATTACCCTTGCCTCTGCCTCCCTGGACATTTCCAGTGGCCCATTAACTCCTTTCCCTGCACCCACTCTCACCCCTCAGCCCCTGTTTTGACCTGTCTGCTGGACCCACCAAGGTCTGGGAGTTGGGCAGTGGTCTCTTCATGTAAAAAGTGAGCATTATTGAGTATCTGATATGTATGATTCCACAAACGTGTGCATATACACACATGCGTGTACACACATGCATGTGCACACTGAGCTGCTTGCTCTGTTGTGTCAGATGTTGGGACTATTTTCTGTGACAAATCTCTTTAGTAAAGAGCCTGAAAATGTTCCGAGGTGTGCAGCCTGCCTTCTGCCTGTTACAGCCATGAGACCTCGAGCAAATTTAATCACTTCTCAAATGTCTCGCCTAGAATATGAGGAAGGGGATATTGACTCATGGAGATATGATAACTAAAGGGACCAATAGCATAAAATGCCAATAGCATAAGTAGCATAAAATACTTCCTGCTGATAAAAAGCTGAGAAGTCATTCATTTGTGAGGGGGAAGGAAGGACAGAGGTATTTGTCAGATGCTGGAGAAGGGATAGGCTACCCACTCCAGTAGTCTTGGGCTTCCCTTGTGGCTCAGCTGGTATAGAATCCTCCTGCAATGTGGGAGACCTGGGTTTGATCCCTGGGTTGGGAAGATCCCCTGGAGAAGGGAAAGGCTACACACTCCAGTATTCTGGCCTGGATAATTCCATGGACTATATATAGTCTATGGGGTCGCAAAGAGTCAGACTGAGCAACTTTCACTTCACTTGTGACATGCTTCAGCGGGGAGCTTCTGCAGTCACATCCCTGGATCTCACCAATAAACCAGTGTGTCCCTATCACGAGGTTTTGTGCCGGATTGGGGTCTCCCTCAAGAGTTAAACAGCAGGATCTGTACCTTCCAGAGTACAAGGGAGCATGTTCTGTGGAGGTTCAGTCGATATTTTCTTTTTCAGGGGATGAGCAATCAGTACGTCCGCCGGGAGGTCTTCTGCCGGAACACCTGTCACGAGCTCAAACGCTTCTGGGAAAGGGAAATTGGCAAACAGACTTACTATCGAGAATCAGAAGAACATCGCCTGGGAAGAAGTGCACTGAGAAAGTACGTGCCTTATCTACTTTTTTATTATTAATTTTTAAAAATAAACTGACTTTTAGGGTGGTTTTAGGTTCACAGCAAAACTCCATCACACAGCCTCTCCCACCAGCAACATGCCCCACCAGAGGGTACTCTGTTACAATTCATGAACCTACATGGACACATCATAATGACCTTTGCTTCTGTGTTTTTTGAAAGCAAAATTTATTTCCCCAGAAAAATGCCAATCCTAAAGGATGCAATTATTTTAATTTTTGCATGTAGTCCTGCCACCATTTATGGTTATGGGCAATAATTTAAGAAATTCTTCCAAGTTAACAAGTGTACACAGCTCTCATCTTTATAACCAGAAAAATCTCTCCTCTCTGTCAGCATTTCTAGTGTGTGAGGGTTATACTAAATTTGTGGAGCATGTCAACAGATGTATCCATGAAGAACAATCAAACAAAGGAGACAGTGATCAGCTAATGGTCGGTGCTCATTTGGATAATGACACAGGATGTCCTGTGTGGTTCTGGGAGGCTCTTGGCCCTCTGGTATGCAACCCTGTTCTAGCCAAAGAAGTCGAGTGGAGAGCAGTGACTCATGCGAACAGACCTGGGTTGCTGTCTCTGGAAACAGTGGCCCTTCACCACCCTCACACATACAGCCTCTTGATGACTGCAGGGAGTCATCTACAGGCCACAGGAAAGGACAGGCCAGCTTGTCTGTTCCCTCAGAGGGAACAGTTCAGTTGCTGTCTGTTCACCAAGACCACAGCTAGTGAGTAGCCAGGGGCTGTGGGGCATGTGTATGCTAGCCATTTTATCTCCTCTATTGGCTTTTTAGCTATATCTCTGTGTGTTATTCTAGCGGTTGCTTTAGGATTTATATACTTATCACAGTCTACCTTCAAGTGATACATCATTTCCTGTAGAGGGTAAGAACCTTGCAATCATATAATACAATTTTATCTCACCTCTGATTTTTGAAAGATAGCTTTGCTGGGTAAACAATTCTAGATTGGCAGGGCTTTTCCCTCCTCTTAAACTTTAAAGATATTGCACTTTCAAAGGAAATTTTAGAAATTAAGACTAAAATAGTACTCAAATAGAAAGAAAGAAAGCAAGTGAAGTCATTCAGCCATGTCCGACTCTTTGTGACCCCATGGACTGTAGCCTACCAGACTCCTCTGTCCATGGGATTTTCCAGGCAAAAGTACTGGAGTGCGTTGCTATTTCCTTCTCCAGGGTATCTTCCCAACCCAGGGATCAAACCTGGGTCTCCCACATTGTAGGCAGATGCTTTACCATCCGAGCCACCAGGGCTCAAATAGAAATGAGATTTCAAATATGTATATATTTAAATTTGCAAGTCCTCTGCATACCTTTTAAAGCCCAAACACACAAAAGCACACACAAGCATACTTAAAACACCTTCAGAATAAAAGGGAAAAGAGCGTCCCTGAACCAAAAGTCATGGAGAGGAATGCTCCATTTGTATATTTTGTTTCTATTTTCAGGCTCAGGGAAGAATGGAAGCAGAAAGTGGAAACAAAGCTGAGACTACGCAACAATCCAGATGAGACAGAAAAGCAGGCTAACGTTGGCCAAGAGCTGCATTGACACAAGAGGATACAAAGCACTGAGGTTATTCTGCCAGGACAAGCCAGTGCAAATCCCTTAGTCCCTTTGCTACACCATACATATCCCATACTATTGTTTCCCCCACCTGTGAGGGGTTTACCTGTGGATCCTTCCCCAGTGCTGAGTGGGAATTATTAGCCAAGACAGTCCTCTCTTCATGGGAGCCAGAATATTATTCCCAGTACCCCTAAAGATGGAATTATCTAACATCAAAGCTCTATGTAGCTTACTTTATTTCCGTATTATCTTCTAATTTTGAAATCCCAATATTGAAATTCTAAGCACACGAGGTGGGGGGGGGGGGCGGTGACGATTTTTACAGTCATACTGGGTTGACCAAGAAGTTCACTCAGGCGTTTTGATAACATCGTATGGAAAAACTCAAATGAACTTTTGGCCAACCCAAGACTTTAAACATTTGCACAGTGCTGTTGCTCTACATCTCTCCTAAGAAACATAATCCTTTCTCTTGTGTTCTTTTAATAAGAGAAGTGCACCTATCTGCAGCAATAAAAATGTTGTAAACAGTCATTAGCACAAGGTTCATAAGTTAACTGATCTAATACCATGTTTTCTTCACATGAATTTAATTGGCTTATTCAAAAACACGTTCACCTGGAACCACTCAATAAGATTAGGATAATTTTAATATAACTTGGTTGCCATGCCATTGCTGGCATGGGTGCTCCTTGTTTGGGCCATTCAGGCATGCAGGATCTTAGTTCTCCTGACTAGGATCAAACCCACGCCCCCGACAAGTGAGAAGTCTTAATCACTGGACTACTAGGGAAGTCCCATGTGCGCTTCAATTTCTTGCTTTAAATCTCCACATGCTGGCAGCTAAGGTGTATCTTGCCACCCCAACAAAGTGTCTGTCACATAGATTCTGGACTTTGAAATATCATTGTCACTGCCCCGCTATCTCTCAGATTCCCCTTACAGGGTTGCTGCTTCTTAAAGTGAAAATTATAACTAGGCCTGGTGCACTTCCCAAACAGGGCAAAGGAGCAGAGAGATAGATGTATGTTGTAAAGTACTTGATGGTTGTAGGTAGCTAGCACCTGCAAAGTCTTACATATTCAAGCAGCAGTGCTACCAGGAGACACAGAGAACAAGGCAAGGCAATTCAGAACAGAGAAAGTGAGGTGTTCCAGTCCTCTAACTGCCCTGATATACCACAAAGTGCTTCCATTAACATCCCCAGAGGGCCCAGATGGGAATCACCATCTCACTGGGAAGCAAGAAGAGTTAGGGGAGCACTTCCTCAGATTCACTTATATGATCCAGGAATCAGGGCTCAGAGCCCGTCTCCCTGTTATGGTCTCTCATTCAACTTGGGATTCAATTCAATGAATAAACCACGAATCTCAGTTGGGATCGTTGAGAGCATTCTGATGAAAGAGGAATTTTTGTTGGATATAAGAGGGAAAGGGAAAGTGTTAGTCACTTAGTCATGTCTCTTTGTAACTCCATGGACTATAGCCCACCAGGCTCCTCTGTACATGGAATTCTCCAAGCAATAATACTGGAGTGGGTACCATTCCCTTCTCCAGGGGATCTTCCTGACCCAGGGATTGAACCTGGGTCTACTGCCTTGCAGGTACATTCTTTATTGTCTGAGCCACCAGGGAAGCCCCTAAGAGGGAAATAGAAGGTAAAAAGAAGGAGAAGAAAAGACAGAACTTGCAGGCTCTGTCTGAGAGGCTCTTAGAAGCAAAGGCCTACCATCACAAACTGCAAAGTGCTGCTGCTGGAATGTAAATGCAATCAAGTGAGGCAGAAAATGCAGGTGAAAATTTGTTGTGGATTTTCTGACTCATCATATGCCCAGCACTGTGCTATAAATACAGCAGAAAAAAAAAAACAGAAGTGATGGCTCTGGAGGCTACAAGTCTAGGGAAGAAGATAGCAGAAAAGCCAAGGTAATAAGTGTAAAAAACTAAATAACACTGGGAGCCACAGCAGCAAAGGTGCCCACCTGATACGGGGACCCATTCTGGCTGAAAGAAGGCTTAAAAACAGGCTAGTTAAGCCCAGCTGAGCATGATCCAGTGAAGGCGAAATTCAGGACTCAGGTCTTGGGTGTCTTGAGGGAATACATTTAGCTAAGCTAGAATGGAAGTGAGGAGAAAATGTAGCAAGAGCCGAATCTGAAGAAATCAGCATTCAGGGCCTTGCTGGCTGAGCATCTGAGCTTTTCCCAAGGGCCAGCCACTGAAGGGTGCCACTGAAGGGTGTTGGCCAGGGGAGTGCCACAATGGACATGGTTCAGGAGGATTACTTTGCACAGAAAGATGGCAGGACAAAGCTGGGAAGGAAAGCCAAGAGCTTCTGCAGATGCCTCTCAAGAGGCAAGAAAGACCACACGAAGTCCTCAGTGCCCTGGCAGCAGCGACTGCAGGGAAAGAGATGGGGAGAGAAGCATGAGTGCCTTTTCTCACAGTACTAGAGGCTTGAAGTCCAAGATCAAAGTGGCAGCATGGTTAGTTTCTGATGATAGCTCTTTGCTCTCTTATAAATGGCCACTTCTCACCGTGTCCTCACATGGCATAAGGAGAGAGAAAGGGAGAGAGAGAGGGTGAGAGAGGGAGGGAGAGAACAAGCTCTCAGGTGTCTCTTCTTGTTGTTTAGTAGCTAAGTCGTGTCCGACTCTGTGACTCCGTGGACTGTGGCCTGCCAGGTTCATCTGTCCATGGGATTTCCCAGGCAAGAATACTGGATTGGGTTGCCATTTGCTTCTCCAGGAGATCTTCCCAAGGATCGAACCTGTGTCTCCTGCATTGGCCACCGAGGAAAGCCCAGTGTCTCTTCTTACAAGGACACTAATCCCACCATGAGGGCCCCACCTGCATGACCTTATCTAAACCTAATAACCCCCCAAAGGCCTCATTTCTAAATACCTGTCTTTATGAAGGGTTAGGGCTTCAGGATATGAATTTGGGAAGGAGTAGGATTTCGGGGATAGGGAGGACACTGCAGTCCATAGCAGAGTGGGATGCTTTCAATCTGTGTATGAAGTCCTGGACACAGCACATTTATCAAACTGATCAGGATCAAACAGCAAAAACTTTGATAACTGAACTACAGCATGGAATGGCATAGCTTTCAAACTGACCTCTGGGTAGCACACAAGCAACGACCACAAAAGCACTGCAAAGGCTTTGAAAAGTAATTGATATTTAAAACACAGCCCACAAAAGTGGGCCAGGACATGCATTCTTAACATAAATAGATTGACTGCCTATTAAAATAGTTATATGAAAAACAGAGTCTCCTAACCTTGTACTCAAAATGTCCAGGATACAGTCCAAAATTACTCATACCAAGAGCCAAGAAAATCTCAACTCAAATGGGAAAAGATAATCAACAGACACTTAGTACTGAGATGACATAGAGGTTGAAATTATCTGACAAGGATTTTAAAACGGTTACATAAACACTTCAACAAGCAATTATAAGAACTCTTTAGGCAAATGGAAAAAGTAAAAAACTATCAGCAAAGGAACAATAGATATGTAGAAGAACCAAATGGAACTTTTAGAAATGAAAGCTTTCACAACCAAGGCAAACAAACAACAAAAATAACACTGGATGAGCTCAAGCGTAGAAAGGAAAATATAGAGAAAAGGATCAGTGAAGTTTCAGATAGTTGATAAAATTATTTAATTTGAATAAGAAAGAGAAAACAGTTTTATTATTTTTTTTTTATTTTTATTTTTTGGCAGTGCCACATGGCTTGTGGGATCTTTGTTCCTCAACCAGGGATTGAACCCACTCCCCCTGCCTTAACCATTGGATTACCAGGGAAGTCCTGAATATAGTTTTCTCAAAAAAAAAAAAAAAAGTAGCAGAGTATCAGGACCTATGGGACAATAGCAAAAGATATAAAATTTGTATCACTGGAGTCCCAAGAGGAGAGGGTGCCCACTTTCACCACTTCTATTCACCATACTACTAGACATCTAGTGAGAGCAACTAGCCAAGAAAAAGAAAATAAAAGGTTTATCTTTGTTCTTATATGACATGATCTTATATCAGGATAACCCTAAATATTACACACAAATACAAAATAAACTGTCAGAACTAATAATAAGTGAATTCAGAAAAGCTGAAGAATATAAAATATACTCAAAAATCAGTGATATTTCTAATACACCAAAAATGAACTATGTGAAAAAGATTACAAAAACAATTCTACTTGTAATAGCATCAAAAAGAATAATATACTTAGGAATTAAATTAACTAAAGAGGCAAAAAGTTCTGTACACTTAAAAGTACAAAATATTGCTGAAAGAAATTTAAAAGATACAAACAAATGAAAAGACATCTCATGTTTATGGACTGGAAAAATTAATATAGTTAAGATGTCAGTATTATCCAAAGCAATCTATAGATTCAATGCAATCTCATCAAAATCTCAAAGGTGATTTTTACAGTAATAGGAAAAATCTGCTGTAAAATTCAAAATTCAACGAACTCCAAATAACCAAAAACAATCTTGAAAAAGAAGAAAGTTGGAGGTCTCATAGTTGCTGATTTCAAAACTTTCTACAAAGCTAAAGTAATCAAAACAATGTGGTACTGGCATAAAGACAGACACATAGGCCAATGAATTAACATAGAGAGCCAAAAAATAAACTCTTGCATATGTGGTCGGATGATTTTCAACAAGGGTGGCAAAACCATTCAATAGGGAAAGGATAATCATTTCAGCAAATGGTGCTGGGAAAACTGAATATTGACATGGAAAAGAATGAAGTCGTACACTTATTATACCATTTACAAAAATAAACTCAGAATGGATCAAAGACCTAAATATAAGGGCCAAAACTATAAAACTCTTAGAAGAAAACATGGGGGTGACTTTATGACATTGAATTTGACAATAATTTCTTAATTTGACTTGGATATGATGACAAAAGAAAAAATAGATCAGTTGGACTACATCAACATTAAAAACTTCTGTACATAAAAGGACACAATCAATAGAGTGAAAAGGCAACCCATGGAATGGGTGAAAATATATACAAATCATGTATCTGACAAGGGTTTCACAGCCAGAACATATGAAGAACTAGAACTCAACAACAAAACACAAACTACCTAATTCAAAAATGGGTAATGTAGTTGAGTAGCTATATTTAAGTGGAAATTCAACAGAAATCTCTGAAGAAAATATGCAAGTGGCCAATGAGCCCATGAAAATATGCTCAACATCCTTAAATCATTAGGGAGACGCAAATCAAAATTACAATAAGATACTACCTCACACCCACCCTCACACCTATCCAAAAAACAGAAAATTAGTATTGGGGAGGATGTGGAGAAATTGAAATCCTGTCTGTTAGTGGGAATGTAAAAATAGTACAATTGTGAAAAACAGTATATCAGTTCCTCAAAAAATTAAATGAAGAATTATCACATGGGCCAGCAATTCTACTGCATATATACTCAAAAGAATTGAAAGCAGGATCTTAAGGTGGTGTTTATACGCTTATGAGCAGAGCAGCATTATCCACAGTAGCCAAAATGTAGAAGCAACCCAAGTATCCATCAAGGAACAAATGGATAAGCAAAATATGGCATAGCCATATAATGGAACACTATGGAGCTTTAAATAGGAAGGAAGGTCTGACACATGGTACAACATGGATAAACCCTGAGGACATTGGGCTAAGTGGAATAAGCTAGTCATGAAGGAACAAATACTGTATTCCACCAGGCTTGCATGGAATGGGGAAGGAGCAGTTTCCTCAAATAAAAAGTGGAAAGTGTAATAAGCAGAAAATAATTTGTCCCCATAGATCCAAGGGGACCATGACCAAATGGCCAACACCCACAGGACCTCAATAGATCTGTGGTCACATTCCCACCCTTAGCTGTTCTGAGCAGCATCTGCTCAGAGCTAAACTCAGAGAAGTTCATTTCTGGCTTTCCTTTCCAAATCTGTGGTTCCCACAGCAGCCAGGCTTATACCACAGAGTTCTGTCCTGACTTGGGTTCAGAAAAGAGCATGGTGCAGACCCAGCAGACATTTCCCCAGGGTGAGGTGGGGTGGATCAAGGAAGAATCCATTTCCTTCTGAGCATCTGAATGAATACCATGGAAATCTGAGAGCTCCAGGGGCCACCATGGCCTCAGACTGTAAAGTGGAGAAGTCTAGCTGCTTGGAAATAAGAGGGAAGCAGATGCCTGGAGAAAAACAAAGGGGTAAAAAAAGTGTCCTCCAGGGTTCTCGGCAGCCTTTCATTCCCAGTTCTCATCCTTCCCAGGGTCTGACTGCTTACCTAACTTGGGCTCCATGAGGTACTGACGCATCCGTATAATAAATTCCCTTTTCAAAACACATTTCCCTTATTCACAAAGTTACAAACAATATGAATTAAAGGAGATTTCAGGAGTTCCCTGGTGGTCCAGTGGTTAAGAATCCACCTGCCAATGCAGGGGACACAGTTTCTATCCCCAGTCTGGGAGGATCCCACATGCCGCGGAGCAACTAATCCTTTGTGCCACAACTACTGGGCCTGTTCTAGAGCCCGTGTTCCACAACAAGGGAAGCCACCGCAAGGAGAAGCCTGAGCACCACAAAAAAGAGTAGCCGCCATTCGCCAGAACTAGAGAAAGCCCAAGCCCAGCAGCGAAAACCCAAGTGCAGTCAAAAATGTATATAAATATATATATATTTAAAGGAGATTTCAGAGTCTGGATCAGGGCGTGGGGCTGTCCTGCAGAGATCTGGCCTCCCACATCAGCCGTGAAGTCTGCTGGGACCTGAGGCCCCAGATGTGCACAGTGGTCTAGAATGCCAAGTTATACTTCTATAAGGGAAAGAGTCAGTCTCAGAAGTTGGGTGCTAGGTTGCTTACTGGGAGAACACCCAGAGTCCACTCAACTCATGGACTAAATTCTGCAAACAAACCTCTCCCAGTTCTATCTCAAGGGCAGCCTAAATACCGTGGGTTCTCCAGAGCAGTCCCGATTTCAAATGTGTTGCCAATATCTGCTCCTGTGTCACCATTTTTGGTGAAGAAATGTGGTCACCATAAATATACTCCAACAAGATTCCAAGGATTTTTCAAAGACATCTCTCGTAGATTCTCTTGGCTCAGCAAGTAAGTACTATGCATGCACTGGATAAAGGAATTAGTGATCAGAAGTTACCGGACAGGGCAGCATGTATTCCACAGGGCCCAGAGAGCTGGTGCTGTTTGTTCTGAAGCCACAAAGCACCTGATCATTCATGTTGGGCTAACTTTCTGTATAATATATTAAACGTACAGAAAGAGAATTCTACTATATATAATTCTAGCTAGATGACCTTATTTATGAGCTTCAGTTTCCTCATCTTTATAATAATACAATTAAAAATTACTTTCTTCTTAAGTAAACTACAGTGCCTGACATATCGTAAGTTATGGTAGGCAAATAGATGGTGCAAATGGAGGTGTAAAGCAACTGAATAGATTGCTAAACTTCTAAGAATGGTAATTTCTAGAGTTATAAATAGGCTTCAAGTGAGTGCTGTTAAAGGCTGTTCCCACATTTAAATGCTCAAGATCAAAGTATTCTTTCTTCTAAGATTTTCCCGGAAAGTTTCTCCTCTCCCACTCCCATATTCCACCACCCCCAATCGCATTATCTCCATAAATAGTGCCCCAGTCACCCTGTTACTCAGATTAAAATCTAGTCACCCTGGCTCTTCTCTCTCTCTTAAGCCTTCCATCTAAACTACTCACAAATCCTGCCAGTTCTACCTTCAAAATTCACAAGGTTCCTAAGTTCATAAGGTTTAGAATGAGACCACTACACCCTAGTTCAAAGGTGACAGTAACTTTAACACAATTAAAAGTTATCATCTTTATACTGCCTAATTTATAAGAGAAGGTCAGAGCCACCCACTCCCCCCAAGGACACCTTCTTTGGGAAGTGCTGCCCCCTTTCCATGAGTGATGATGATTCACTTAGGATGGGTGCAAGGGAGTTGGGTTGGTGAGCTGTAGGTCCCTCAGGAAGCTTGATGGAAGTGGTACTTTTTAAATAGAGTGTGAAACAGAGAAAAAGAATTCTATTTCCAGGCCCCTGCTCAGATATTCAGGAGCACTACCTCCTCAGGACACTTTTTAGATATCTGTAAAAATGGGTATCTTAGGACCTTCTGTTTCAGTGTCTACCTGGTCTCCTAAACGGGGCATAGAGACTCGGCAGAAGTCTTGGCTAGTTCCATGCTGGTCTCCAGCACAAGGCTATGACCCATCAGAGAGAATGATGAATTCACAGTCAAGGAGCTGATGAATGGGAAGGTCTTGGACTTGGAGATCCCATCTCTAGGGGGATAGGTTTTATGGGTGTGCTGGCAGGTGGAACAGCTTGTCACATCTCTGAGAATTAAAAAGGGATGTCTCTCTTTGGAAATATCCCAGCATTGCTGACTGGGTGGGGCCCTAACCTATTCCCAGGCTGAACATGTCCCAAAGAGATTTTTATTGATTGGTATGTTTTAGTTTAGTTTTTTGTGATGCATGTGAATACAAGTAGGATGAAATTCTTCTTTTAGGACTGATCGTAAAATCAGCTTGTCATGTTCACCTATGTGGATGTTACTTATCATTTTTAAAGTTCCACTGGAATTCTCTTCTAGGAAAAAACATGTTTATGGAATCTTGTATGGTGCTTGAAAATAATACCTGTATGGCATAGGATTAGTTTGTCTGAGGTCAAGAAGGAGACTTAAGGGATGAATCAGGCCCTGAAGCTCAGCTCCCAGGCCATTCTGTCCCTTTGGCTTGTGTCCTCTCAGAGATCTGAACAGTCCTACATGTTGCTCTTTGGAAAAGAGCAGACACTGCTTCCTTTTCTCTAATCTGTGGAGAGGTCACCAGGATAATGCATCTACCAGGTTGCAGACCAGCTTTGGGAGAACTTGAGAGACACAGTGGGAGAAGACCAGGAAAGGAAGGTTCCAGCTACATGGTCTGGCTGTGGGGAAAGGGTAAGATAAGTTGGGGCCAGGAAGACCCAGGGCCCACCTCAGGGGGCTCTGAGGCTGAATGTGAAAGCGGAAACCTTGGCTCCCTTGGCATCCAGTACAGCCCTAGGGTCTGGAACAACACTCGTAATTGGTTATGAGACATACAACTTACCTGTTGGATGAATGAATGGAGTGGTCACACAAGCACATTGCTCTATGAGAAACTCCTCAACAACACCCCATTCACAGTAGGGTTGAGGAGGCTGAACGGTTGTCACCTCGGGCCTATTTCCTCCCCCTTTCAGCAGAGAACTCACTCAGCTTGTCTGAATTAGTTCACATAAAACAGGCTGATGTCAGTGGCTAAGCTTCAGGGGCTTCTCCTTTTTACAAGGGTACTTCCTGACCAGGAAGATTTCATTATTTCATAACTGTTCAATTGATTCCATTCAGCCTAAAAAATGAAGGGCATTACAGCGGCGTGGTGCTCCTAGAACTTTTTCACATGGGTCCAGTCCAGTTTTGCCAGGCCTGGGCCCACCTCTGGGTGTGCCCTGTGGCTTCTTGGCTGGTACTTTCTTCCTGTTAAAGATAATGGTATATATAAGCCCTGAGTGGCTTTAGCGATGGGTGGTCCCTGTTCCTTGTTCATGACAGCGGCCCAATTCAGATCCTTCTACCCCCAGAAGGCGCCCTTGGAGGACAGCTCTGGAGTCTAGTGAGAACTTGGGACAAGAAGAGGGAAGGGTAAAAAGAGGCAGAGAACAAACCAAAGGAAGTAAAATCCATGTATGAGAGATAGTACAGTTTTTTGGAAAGAATCCTGCAAAGCGTTTAGAAAAATTGATTCCTGATCTGATACATCTCACTGACAGGCCAGCCAAATGTATTTTGTTGGACTCATACAGCAGGTATATAGCTGACTGAACAAGACCTCAAGTTTCAGGATGAAACCCTCTGACAGAACTGATTCAACCTCATCCCCCAGGGTTCAGGACCCATCAGCCAAACAAATCCCATCAACCCTGATGATGTGTACTTTAGAAAGCCAAGGGGCTTTCTCCTTAAGCCTCTATGCTGACCTTTCCTCTTGGCCCAAGGCATTTATACAGGTACACAGTGTGTATTAGGATCACGCTTCAGTCTGACTCTAGGGAGGTTCTATCATCTGTAACACCCCAGCCCGCGAGCTGAGGCTGCCCTGAACACCTTCCAGAGCTGAGGTGGTGGCAGTGATCAAGGGGCATTGATCACTTCAGCTGAAATCAAGGACAAGTTTTCACATCACCTTTCCTAACTGGATGATTCCCATTGGATGGAAAAGTGCCCTCAGGGTCCACATACATAGTGAGTCTGAGCAAACAATGGTAACCTTATTTTGAAGAGATCTCAACAATTGTCAGGGGCTTCCCAGGTGGCACGACTGGTAAAGGCCCTGCCAGCAATGCAAGAGACTTAAGAGGCATGGGTTTGATCCCTGGGTCAGGAAGATCCCCTGGAGGAAGGCATGGCAACCCACTCCAGTATTCTTGCCTGGAGAATCCCATGGACAAGCGAGACTGGCTGACCAAAGTTCAGAGCATCACAACAAGTTGACACAACTGAAACAACTTAGCATGCACACACACACAGCAGTTGTCAGGGCTACAGGAGCTGCCGGTGGTTAAGCGCTCAAAGGTCTCTTATGACAACCCCAAGGTACTAGTCACCTGTGGCCCTGACACGATGGAGACAGCTGTCTGTATCCAACAGAGGCGTGAGCCATGAAGCAAAGCCCTGAGTCCTTCCCTTCTCTGAGTTTCCCCAGCATACTTGAAGACACGTGTACGGCCTTTGATTTCTCAGGGGGAAATAAAGATCTCTGGCCTCTGCCCCAAGAATCTTACTCCTTAGGTGGGAGGGGGGTTCATGTTTGGGAACGCATGTAAGAATTAAAGATTTTAAAATTAAAAAAAAAATTAATTAATTTAAAAAAAAATTAAGAAAAAAAAAAAATCAGTACTAAACTTCCAAAAAAAAGGAGCTGCACTGAGGACCTAGGGGGATGGGAGAATCAGTATCATGTCTCATTGATTTACTCCTGGTTTGCTGGTTTCCTATGGTGGCGATCTTGGTGCTTCACTGACATTATTTTTGTAGACTTTTAAATTCTATCCTGTGCTTTCTGATTGATTCTTGGATGAAAGACTCAAGTAACATGCACTGATAGTCAAGTGCATAATTTATACAAATTTTAGGTATATAATATGCAAAAGGCACAAAGAACCTGAAGCAGTGTAGGTAGACAAACATGAAATAAATTAACAAAATGAGCCAATCTTAGTATGTCAGATTACAATAGATAACACTAAAAACTGGAATAACTGTACGTGCTTTTCTCCCCCCCTCTTTGGTCACACCACATGGCATGAGGGATCTTAGTCCCCCGACCAGGGATCGAACTTGCACCCCCTGCCTTGGAAGCACAGAGTCTTAACCATTGGACCTCTAGGGAAGTCTTCTGTGCCGACTTTAAAGGAATTTTGTGTTATTTTAACTTAGTGCTTAAATTTGGGGCTCTGGAATGAATTAACAATTTTCCACTAAAATTAAACTTAATTACGTTTTGTAACTTAGGAGAATTTTCCCCAGATGAGGCTTTTTTTCTTTCCTCTTCTGATCTTTATGTTATAAGCATTTTCAGATTTAACGTATAATGAATATGCATATATATGTAATCAAAATTTAACAACTCCTGGCATTTTGCCATGTAAGCTTTACCTATAACTGTTCCGCAAATGTTTTTGAAAATAAATTACAGATACATTGACATTTCACTCTTCAGGTTTCTCTGAAATTTTCTCTGAAAATATGACATTTTCCCACATAACTAGTATAAAACTATCACACCTAACAAAACCAGTAGTCATTCCTTAAACTTATCTAATACTCAGTAAAAATCATATTTCTTGAGAATAAATTACTCAACCTACAGTTGGAGAAACATTGTAATCTGGGAGAGAACCTGAAGATATTATATTTATATATCTAAGACGCTATAATAGTTTCCCTGTGGAAGGAACCAAAATAGCTCCCTTACACAAGGGAAAAAAGTGACAGAAATTTTCATTTTGTTCAAAAAAGTTTTAGACAGCATCAACAGAAACTTGTAAATTTCATTGCTATTGTCTGAGTGTGCATCAAGGTGAAGAGGATGTTCAAAGTTCCCAAAGGGGACTCTTTTCCTTGGGTATCAGTAGGAGTCCCTGAACTGGAGACACAGTACATCTTTTCTCTCCTCTTTAGATACACACCAATGTGTGAGGTAACTGATCAGTTCTCAAACTCTCAAGACCACTGCCTCCCAAGGAAAGTGACCTTCCTGGACTCCCAAGACCCACTAAGGATGGCTCTGGACAGCATCACTCTATGCTATTCTGTTCTCACAGCTGTGCTCCTCAGGGTCTCTGTGAAGCACTGAGACACTCGATCATCAAGGCCAGCAACTGACTCTCAGCTACATCCCGCTTACCTTCCTCTTCCTGGGTTTCCTCTGTTCTTACTCTCCATCAGCCCTCCCAACACAGGCACCTGCATAGCTCAGCAAATGACATTTACATTTGTGTTTACTGTGGTTATTTCTATACTGTTAAGGCTAAAATCATGACTGTGGTTTTGGCTTTCAAGATAAAGGGAAAAGAATAAGACAGTGGTTTATATCAGGAGCACTGACTCTGTCCCTCCCATCAAGCCTTGATCCAAGTCAGAATCTAGAATCAGGTTGGGACTCTCTCCTTTTTTCACTGAAATGAACACACACATCATCGCTGGATGCACTAAGGGCTCCCTCACTGCCTTCCACTGTGTCCTGGAATGCATGGGATCCTTGGCCCTGGGAAGCACTGCTGTGGACTCCCCAGTCAGGAACCTACCTGACACCTTCGGTGAAGTCAAGTTCAAGCATGCTGGTGTCCTGCAGTGTCTGAGTCACCTCGTTCCCTGTCTATCACAGCACCATAGTGACCATGCAGACCTTTTTCTTCTTGGCCTCCAGTGCAGGACTACTAGGCTGCATCTTTGCCACCCAAGTGCTACATCAATATTCTGCTGAGTACTGATGAGAATACCTTGCAGGGTTTATTTTAGGGTCTATTTAAGGAGTAAAACAGGCCCTGGAGTCAATAAACATTTCAAAGATTGATCTTATGGTTCTCAAATAAGATGTCTGATAGGTAGCAGACACATGAAAAAAATCACCATTTTTATAGAGCTAGTGATTCCAAACCAAATTTATCATTTTACCTCTTTCTCAGTTAGCAGAGGGTTTTTCTCCTATGTTCTCTAGTATACCAGGGGCACAGCTATGATCAGTCAACAGTTCTTGAAACTTCAAAGTTATCTTGGATATTCCACTTTTCAAAATTAAATCTATTATCCCTATTATCTATTTACCTATTATCTATTTACAGGAACAAAAACTTCATTTTACCCTTCAGTTCTTGAATGAATTTTCTAGCCAAGACACTGAGAGTTGGTACAATCTACCAGGTGGTCTACTGTTAATATTTTAATTTGGTCCCAAAAACCTTTAGGCAGCATCAATAGAAGTTAATGCTCATCCCTAAATAAAATGGCTTTTCACACACTAATACGGGGACTTATTCCCCTATTTCTTCTTCTAATATATTTAGAGTTTTATTTTTACCTTTTAACTATTCAGTTTATCTGGTGTTTGTTTTTGTGGTTTGTGAAGGAAGCTACACCATCCCTTTTCTTAAAGAGAGAGAACTGGAGGGTGTGTGGTTTGCTATCTGTACTGAGTGAGTCAGGTCTATCGAACACAAGTGCCTAAAGTGAAAGACTGAAGAGATTTGGGGGCCCAAAGCCCCAACTTTGGGGAGGCCCTATATGATGACAGGCCAATTTATAAGCTGAAGATGTCACAAGCAAGGAGGGAACAGAATCGTAGTTTCCTGGAAGCCTGGGAATCCTGTGGGATCTGGGCCACCCAGAGGTCAGTTACAGGACACACAAGATTAGAGAGACACAGAAGCGCACCAGACGGAAGAAATTCCTGCAATTCAGAGCCAGTCAGCATAAGAGATAGAGATGGGACAGGTGGAGTCTGCCCTGAGCTCACACTGCCCACCATCTGGAGGGACAGGAACATTCAGGATGTGAGGGAGTTGGAGGGAGTCTCTGCATTAGCCCAGGGTGGGAAGGATGAAACCTCAACAGTTACAGTAACAAAGAGAATTATAGAAGCAGTGTATGTGCTTTCTATTGCCATGAGAGCAAATGATCATAAATTTGGTGGCTTTAAAACAACACAAATGCGCTCTCTTTCGTTTCTGTAGGTAAGAAGTCTGACACGGCTCTTCCTGGGCTGTGTTCCTTCCTGGAAGCTCCAGGACAGAATCCATTTCTTTGCCTTTTCCAGCTTCTAGAGGCTCTTACGTCTTGTGCTCCAACCCTGCATCTCCTGGGTCATTCCTCCACGGTCGTTATCTCCTTTTGATACTCTCCCATCTCTCCCTTCAACTTTTAAGGACCCTTGTGCTTAGATTGGACCCACCCAGAAAATCCAGTATCAGCTCCCCTTCACAAGGTCGTCAACTTAATCACATCGACAAAAGTGATGTGACAGTCACAGCTTCAGGGATTAGGTAATAGACATCTTCCGAGGACAATTTCTCTGTCTACCACACATTGAAAAGGAAGAAGAAAAAAAATAATAAACCTCAAACTGCTATCCATCATACAGTGGAGAAATTGTGTTTCTGAGGCAGAAGCCATCAGTGTATGTGGGATCTGTAACTCCAGTCAGAAGGCTGTCTTAACAGGGAAAATAGCCACACTCCATGAGGCCACAGCCCTGCCTCTTTCTGATCAGATCTCTGACGGCTCCTCTCCAGGCAAGGCCAGGGCTCCAGCCTGTCCTTTTTAGGGTACAAAGATGTGGCTTCCACCAACACCGACCCTACCGTGTCCCTGAAACTAATCTGTGTTGTTCCCTGTGAAGGACAGTTTGCACAGCCAGGAAAGAGAGGTTTTAGGATGAGAACCTCTTCTTACTGGGAGGGGTGATGCTGTTGGGGAAAGGCCATGGTTGGGACAGTGACATGGGGGCAACTGCCCAATAGGAGCTCTCCAGGCTCCCCGGCCCAGTCACATGGCAGCAGTAGAGAAGTTTAGAAGACAAGGGTGGACGAGGAAGGAGCTCACTGCACATCAACAGAAGAGCTGTGGGCGCAGAAGTGCTTAAAGAAAGCAACCCGCAGGCTGCACAGGCTGCCTCCTGCTCAGGCCAGTTTGTCCTAAGAGACTTTATGATGACAAGTGTGGGAGACTGAGAATTACACAGCGTGGAGCCTGGGGCAGTAGGAAGCTGACACTCAGCAAAGAGGACGCCTGGTGTTTTGATTAGCAGTTGCCTGACAGTTGTGGCTCAGCCTATCCCATTTGAGGGCCCATTACTGGCTCAACGCTGGGCACTCATGGACAGTGAGAGACTAGCTCCCCTTGTGTTGTTCTTCCCTGGCATGTCTGTCATGGAATAAAGTGGGCCCTGCCCAGCAAGCCCCTATTGTTAAATGAAAACAGTACATCCAAGAAAGGAGTAAACCAGCTATCAATGGACTCTCCCACCTGCGTGGAAGTGTGGCCCTGCGATGTGGGGTCTTCAGTATACCACTGTCCTGGAGGATGCCTGGGAAAGAGCTAAAGCATGTAGGGGGGAAACAAAAACACTCTGCCCATGAACAGAGATGCAGACTGGTGCTTGTCCTGTAAGACACCCCCTGAACACGCCTTGTTCTATTTTCCGCAACTTGCAGCCAGTAGCCAACAGCCATCAATTGTGGCACCTGACAGCTCAACAACCTGGATACAGTCCCAACCCCTTAGGGACAAACTCTGTGGCAGCAGACTGCTCAGGATTCACACGCTCTGTTCATGAGCCACGGAAAAGGACCCTTTGGCAATGAACATCAGTGGAAGCAATGATCAGTTCTGCATCACACAGGTAAAGACCACAGCCACCTGTATATCCATCGCCCAGACTCTGGAGACCCCTTACCCTTGCCCCAGGGGTGCCACTGGGTGTCAACTACAGTGATCCCCTTTCTGGGTGCCACACAATTCCCACTTGCAGAACAGATGCAGGACATGCCGTTTGAGAACTCCTAAACGTGCCGCTGCATATCTGAATTCCCTGAACACATCCACTCAGACAGCGATGCCTCCCTCGTGGTCACGAGTGCCAACATCTGGCATTACTGTGGCATTTCACGCCCAGTATCACCCACAGACAATAGAAGCCGTGAAAAGATGGAGCGGACTCTTTTTTAAAAACTGGGGACATCATAAGTGGACCCTAATTGTGGCAATTTTCCAGAAATGTACCAACACTTAAGTACACTATTTAATTAGGATGGAGGATGAGAAAAGGCCCACCCTGCCTGCAAGAGACCCCAGCCACACAATGAGACTTCTCCCACCTCCATTTTCCCCTCCTGTGCCCACCTGCAGGAACCCAGGCCACAGGGTCTGTGCGAGGCCGAGCAGAGCTGGGGACCAGGCAGCTTGGGGACATAATGAGCACAAGCACAAGGTGACAGCTCCTAGGGTGGTCCCGCCAGCATGGCCAGCAGGATCTGAGATGCATGTATAATCTCCCAGGGATGAATCCATCCAGAGTAAGAAACGGCGAGGATTTTTTAAAGGGTTGAAACTCCCGTGCTGCAGGGACAGGTCATACAGATACTGACCATGGGGCCATGGAAGGACAGCTGTTCTGCTGGTGGGGGGAGACCTCAGACTCTCTGGAAGTCAAAGATGTTGTGGGGTGGGGGTGGGCGGCGTTAGTGACTTGGCTGTCACATGCAGGACCCCTGGCCCAGCCTGTCATCCCAGAATGCTTTGACAACCTCATCCCAGACCGTCGCCATGCCTTCCGATCTGAGTCCTGGACAACCCCTCTTGGGACACTCTGAACTGAGGACTGACTGGGTAGGCAGAATGGCTTCCACCAAACGAAGAAACAGTATTTCCTAGATGCTGATATGAACTCCCTTAGCTTCACCTTATTACGGCTGGTGCCCTGTGGTTATTCTCTACTTTCAAAACGAAAGCAAAGCCCTCCCATGCGCTTCCTGCAGAACTGAACTGGTTGCTGGCTGTCATTGCTAGCCCCGACCTGGTCCTGCTGGTGGGGCCACCTCGCCCTCTCCTGGTCTCTTACCCACCCTCCTTGGACCTGAGCCGGGGAGGCCTCCGCCAGGGGCACTTGCTCAGAACTCAGGTCCAGCTCCCCCTTCTCTGTACGTAGCAAGCAGAGGGAGCAGTGTCCCTGAACAATGGGGGGAAGTGATGCTGGGGGAAAGCAGGCACCCGCCTGTCACACACCAGTAACATGACGGAGCAGGGGAGGGGGCCCTAGAGAGGGCTGGGGAGCAGGGAGACTTCTGCCTTGGGACACAGGGCTTCATGGGAGCAGGGCCTGTGAGGATGGCGCAGACTGGGACCCAGTGGGACCAGAGGAGGACATTTCTAGGGGAGAGAACAGGGGCAGGAGCTGGAGAGCAGGGAGGGCAGCAGACAGGTTTGACTACTGAAGGGAAGTAGTCGGGGTGGGGCAGGGGGACAGAAGCAGAAGTTGAGAGCTTGCATAAGAGACTGCCTGCAGGGCCAGGGCAAAGGTGGATCTCCACAGTCAGGGCTGCAATGAAAAGTGGGGTGTTGGGTTGTATGACTCAGACACATCTGCTCACTGAAATGCCATTTACTAACTCTCAGGTGTCTCTTTCTCAGCCCCAAGTCCAGGCTCTTGAAGGCCAGTGTGGCCCTTCGGAGCCTGTCAGAACCCCATCAGTGGGAAGCATCTCCCCTGGCCTCTCTCCTCTCCAGGCCTGGTGATCACGAGTCTTGATCGACACAGACTGTGAAGAATTCTACCACTTCCTCGCGATTGTTGCTGAAAGCAGAATCCTCACTCTGGAGAGGAGATGGGGACCAGAAAGACGGGGGGCAGAGGCTACTTTGCACATCAACAGGATCACTCAAGGTGCTAGAGTCCCTGGTTTCCAACCAGACTCACAGAGTGGACACCAGTGCTCTTACCGCAGCCAAAGGGCTCCCGCAGCAGCTGGGAGACACCATCACTGAGGGTGGACAAGCCTGCCCCAGGCCATTTCCATCAGCCTCCCCAAGGGACTTACATGGCAGGTGGTCACCTGGCTCCAGGCGTCTCATCTGTAAATGAAGCACTGACCTTAGCTGTCAATCTGCTGTCTAATCTGAAGGCCCCTGCTGGCTCTGCAGTTGTGCTGAAAGGGTCTGACAGCAGAGCTGCCCTGGGAATCTCCCGAAGCCCTGTTGGGAGGGCCCAGTTCAGTAGGTGTGGGTGAGGCCCAGCCAGAGGATGGGTGAAAGGGCCCAGGTGAATCTGAACTGTGGCGAGTGGGCACCGATGCTGACGAAGCCAGGGAGTGTGCGGGGAGTGAGGCTGCAGCACCGCACCAGCTCAGGGCTGCCCTCAGGCAAGGCTGCTGTCACCCGTTAAAGGACGAGAACCGGCTGACAGCTGCTAGAGAGCTTCCACAGTCCTGGGTGAGGGGCGTGCCCATGGCATCCTGGGGATCCCTATTCTTCACCAGTTCAGTCCTCTTCCAGGGACCTCTGTGAGGACACCACGGGCATGTCTGGCAAACACTAGAGCCCAAAACCTTTCTCCATTCCAGCTGTTCACTTGGTGGAATCAGTCAGGGAAGCTCAGCCTTGCCCCTTCTTCTGGAGGCACCTGCGGCTCTCTGCTTAATGCTCCCTAGTATCTCTGAGGGTCCTTGGACTGGCCCCCTGAATCCTTGGGTACAGTCCCTGCCGGAACACTTGGGCCCCTGCTGTCCTTCACACATGCAGGTTCAGAGGCCAATTCCCTTGGTACCTGCTGACAGTGAGACAAGCAAGGTGAGTTTCTTTCTCCTCTCCCTCCAGCCTGCTCCAGCATGGCCATTATATGTGGACTGCAGTTCAGAGACCCCCCCAAGCCCACTCCCTCAATTGCATACACAATGAAGGGAGGGCCTCACCAGAAGCCACCCAGCAGGGTGGAGCTGGAACAGTTCCCACCCTGAGACCCTGAGAGGCCAGCTCCACCCTGGGGCAGAGCTGGGAAGGAAGCAGGTCCACGGAAGATGACTCATGGGGAAAAAAATAAAAACCAATAAAGGAAGAGGTCACTAGCAGTTTGGAGCCTCTGACCAGGACAGGAGAAATGGAATGACACCCCCCATGACGCAAGAACTTCACTTACAGCCCAACAGACCAAAGTCAGACTTACGGAAGGATGCCAGAAATCAGCAAGATGGATGGAAGGCTCTTTACAGATCCCCTAGTCCACCATTTTACAGATGGCAACATTGAGGCCCAGAGTGGCTCAGTCACGTGAAGGCAAGGCTCAGGCAAGGAGAAGTCAGGGTCTCTTTGCCTCAGCATTGAGGAGGTCATCCAAGGCTGGCCTGGAGAGTGGTGGGGGACAGACCACCAGCTCCAGGGCCATACCCGTCACCCTCATCCCAGTCAGGACTCCAGCAGCATCTCCCTGGAGAAACTGGACCTCATCTCCTCAAAGAGCCAGAGTCACCTCCAGGGCCCATCCTGCCTTCTGCCCCCTGGGCCAGGCTGGGCCAGGCCTGGGCCATGGGCATTCCACAGCGGCCCTCTCAGCACTGCAGTGGGTCCAGGAGAAGCCGAGCTACCATGGCTCCCTGGAGCTCCAGCGGCTGGGCAGCCTCATGTCCTCCTTCTGGATGTGCTCGTAGCAGGACTGGCAGGAGAGAGGCAAGGCTGGAGCCAGCTGGCCTGCCAGCCCCCAGCTGCGTGCAGAAGCTTTAGGGCCTAACGCGGGTGCACCCACTCCCAGGTCTGGACCACTGTGTCTCCAACTCAGCCCTCAGCCACAGGCTGCAGGGAAAGGGGTCCTTCCCTCTCCTCCTGTGCTCAGGGACGCAGCCTGGAACACACTCAGCCCTGGGGAGCCGAGGGCCGGGATGTGCTATGCCCGCTTTCCCCCACCCAGCCCCTTTTAACGAGGGCTGGAGCAGGGGCTGTGTGAGGACCCCTCCCACAGAGACACACACTAGCTGTGAATTTGAGCACATCCCCGTGATGGTGTCTGGGGCAAAAGGGGTCTGCCCCAGAGGCCAGGGCATTCCTGCCTGGGCCAACCACTTCCATCCCTCACCTCCAGGGCTGTGAGCAGGAAGTCATACAGGCCTCCTGTGTGGAGAGGGTCCATCATGTCACGGATCAGGTGGATCTCGGCTCCCAGGTGCTGGATTCTGGAGCACCACCGCCGCCACCACGAGAGGGAAAAGGGGACCCATCAGGACAGGCGCCCAGCAGCTGGGAAGGAGCCCTGGTCTGGGTGGCTAGACACCTGGGCTGTGGTCCCCACTGTGAGTGGTACCCATAGGACCCTGGGTGGGCCTTTCTGGGCCTCAGCTTCCCCATCTGTCCCAAGAAAGGCTGTGCCCATAGAGCGCAGTGTTCAAAGGCTTTGCAGTATGCCTTGGTTGGGGGCAGGCAGGGTGGGAAGGGAAGCTCCTGGGCCCACCCCCAGCTGGGGCTCACTGGGCACGAGACACCACATAGATGAGCAGCGGCAGCAGGTCGTCCATGGGTAGCTTGTGCTCCCGGCCCAGCACCCGCGACACGGTGGCCTCGATTTCCCCGTATGTCCTCTCCAGCACCTCCAGCTTCTCGCGGGGGTCCACCGTGGTGCTGCAGCAGGGTAACTGGCTCCAGATCAAGGCTCTCGGGTTCAGTCCCAAACGGGGTCCCCACACTCCTGCCTCCCACGCCCCTCTCCCCAGGCTGCGGACTCACATCATCTTCTGCAGACACTCCGTGGCCGACAGGAAGCACTTGTCTCTGACCAGGGAGTATCTCTGTGTGGTCGGGGGAGGGGGTTAGATGAGGCCTCCCCTTCCCAGGGTTGGGGCTGGTCCCCCCTCACCACCCACCCCTTCCTTATCACTGGCTTCAGCACAGCTCTGCCCAGAGGGCTGAGCAACCCAGGGCAAGTCACAGCTCCACTGTAAGCGTCAAGTTTACTTGACTGTAAAGTGGGGTAAACGGTCTCCAGGAGGTGGGAGAATCAAGGTGGACAGAGAAGAATCGTAACAGCCAGTGGTCACTGGGTGCTGCCCAGTTCTAAGTGCCTTGGTCAACAGCTGTTGAATCCCAGGGCTTGTTGAAACACAAATTCCAAGTTCCCTCCCTGAGTTTCTGACTCAGTAGGTTTGGCGTGGGTCCAAGAACTGGCCTTTCTAACTAGTTCCCAGCAACGCTGATGCTGCCAATCCAGCAAGCACACTGACAACCAGTGCCTCCTCTGTTCCAGCCTGCTCCCCTCCTCCCGCAACAATCTCACGAGGGAGTACTAGTACTGCAGCAGTAGCTACTTCCACAGATGGGGAAACTGAGGCACAGAGATCAAGTATCCGCCCATGGCCATACAGCCAGTAAAAGGGGTGGAGCCTGCGCTTGAGGCTGGTCACTGTGGCTGCACACTCACCCACAAGGAAAACCAGAACAGTGCAGAAAGCCTGCCGTCTTCTCCCTCACCCGCTTCTGCGGCCTGAGACCGTGACTACGAGGAGCTGCTCGGAAACCTGTGCAAACCCAGGGCCCAGCTGAAGCTCAGGGGCCCCTCTCCTAGGCAGGTAACCGGCCCACCCTCTCACCTGATTGGTCGTCAGTGTGAGGTCCTTGAGGGGCCACAGGTGCCTGAAATAAGACGGGAGATGGGAGGCTTTGCCCTCTCAGAGGGCGAATTCCCTGCATCCCCATGTCCCTCACGAGGGCTGAGCATGGGAAAGCAGCTGGGGATGCACAAAGGCATCTGGGAGGAATTGGGGACTTCCCTGGTGGCTCAGACGGTAAAGCGTCTGTCTACAATGCAGGAGACCGGGTTCGATCCCTGGGTTGGAAAGATCCCCTGGAGAAGGAAATGGCAATCCACTCCAGCACTATTGCCTGGAAAATCCCATGGACAGAGGAGCCTGGTAGGCTACAGTCCATGGGGTCGCGAAGAATAGGACACGACTGAGCGACTTCACTTCACTTCACTTCATGTCAGGCTATAGGAGGCCAGGAGGGATTCCCTGAGAGGGCAGCCCTCCATGCAGCCCCAAAACACAGTGAGCAGAGAGAGGGACGGTGCTGCAGGCCAGGGGACCCTCCTGCACAAAGTCCTGGGGGGTCCATCCAGAGCGCTCAGTTGTGCAGACTGCTCCAGGGGCTCGGTAAGCTGGCACAGGCTGGTGAGAAGTAGGGATGCCATACAAGGGAAGTAGAGCCAATGAAGCAGGGAGGCCAGCATGGAGGAGGTGGCACTGAGGTGGCAGAGGAAAAACCCCTGGGAAGCTGTTGACAACCAGGTCTCTGGGCTGATGACGGGTCAGATGCAGGAAACATTCACCACAACAGAAAGGGGAACAAGGGTTTTGGGGGAAGGGGGGGTAGGAAGCACCATTACCTTGAGAAAGGGGGACCAGGTGTGGGAGGCAGGAGTGCATTCGTACCCTCAACACTCAGATCGAAGGGGCGTGGAGGATAAAGGATGTTCTGATTACTGAGGGTAGAAGGGAGGCCCTGACCTGCTTCCAGAATAGTCCTCGGTTTCCCCCTTGAGGATCATCCCTCTCCCATTCTCAGTCCAAGAGCTGGGAGCAGGTGATATTACCCCAGCCCCAGCAGTAGATACTGAGGTAAGCCTGGCCCATCTGGGCCACAGCCGGCATTCAGGGGCACATTCAAGAACCTAGCCATGCCAGGGAGGAACTTTAGAGGCTCTGCTAGAGCTGTTGGGAAGGAGACTCCAACTCCTTGTGGGGACTGAGCTGGGAGAGTATAAACCTCAAGTGACTGGTGCTGTTTGTCACCACACGGGGAAACCAGAGGCACACCAACAGAGAGAGAGAGGGGTTGCTTCCTTTTTCATGTAGCTGAACACCTAAATCCAGTCATACCTGAACCTAGCCGTACTGGCCACACCCTAGAACTTCATGGGTACATAAGCCAATTAACCTCTTCCCTTTTTCTCTGAAGACTACTGGAGTTGAGTTTGCATCCTCTTCTACATAAGAACTCTGGCCACGGTGGCATGGTGGGGAGGCTTACTTCTGCACGTCCAGGAACTCGAGCAGCCTGGTGTCAGGGAAGAGGCTCAGGTGGACGATGCCCTGGCTGTAGAGGCTGTCCTCTCTCTCATGAAGCAGCAGGTAGAGGGTGAAGAGCTCCGAGTAGAAGCTGGGCAGCACGAGGGGGAGCACCAAGCCGTGCACCCGCAGGTCCCTGAGTGAGAGCCACCAGGACGGCTCAGGGTCAGCAGGGCGCATGTGGGGGTCTACTTGGGCTGCCCCCAAGAGCCCACAGAAATCCGCACTGCACCTCAGCGTGCCTGCCTCCAGCCTTCCCCATCCCTGATAAAACCATTCCCAGCCCCGTTCTCAGTCATCTCACAGTCAACGGACATCTGGACCACCTCATGCTCTCATTGAGAACCAACATGGCAAGTGAGGTTGGGTTTTGATCTGCACTTGACTGAAAGCAAAACCCGGCCCTGATAGACGAGTGACCTGCAGCAAAGCTGTCAGCAGTCATTCCAAGCTAGTCCAGTTCAGCCTCCTAGCTTTCTGTGCTTGCTAGGACTCAGCGGAAGTTCTCCCTAAGGTCTAACCCTGTTTCCCATGCCTCTTGCAATGCAGTAACAGAAATCCCCCTCTGATCAGGATCCCTGGGCCTGGGATCTGAAGGCAAGTTGTGAGGTTTGGTCTCGGGGGCAATGGGCTGAGAGATTTAATGACCCACTTAATTCCTGCTCTGTGTGACCTCAGGCTCGGCCTCTGCTGGGCCTCAGTTTCCCCATCTGTGCACAGGAAGAAGGAGGTGCCTGAAGGAGCTGCTCACCACCCAGGCACCTAAGAGATGAGGCTGGGATAATGTTCAGAACAAAGGTGCATTTGATGCACTGTGACAGTGTCCCTTTCCAGGCTGCTCAAGGAACAGAGGTCACAGATCTTTATGATTCCTGAATGGTCAATGAACAGCGTGTGGTCAATAGCATGAATCCCCAACATTTCCTCAGAAACACCTCTTTTCCCAGGAGCAAGGTACAAGGATCCCCTGGACTGGAGCCTGGTTGCACCAGGGGAGAAGACCCCACAGACTTCCTGGGGGCAGTCACCTTGTCTCTGCATCTTCATCCTCCTCTGGGGCCTGGCCCTTGCGCTGTAAGGCAACCTGCAGCAGACCCCTGTGAACCAAAGAGAGGGGCGGTGTGGCTGCCATCTCCCACAGAACGAGTCACCCAAGCCCAGGCAGGTGGGTTCTGCTCCCAGAACCATGAAGCTTGAGGCCTGCAGAGCCCAGCTGCCCGAACCTCAGCAGTGAGGGGGATGGGAGTACAGGATGTCCACGTGAGTGCCCTGGAACCCCAGACAGAACGAACTACAGCATTGAAGGTTTCAGTTTATAATGTTTGATGGGGTCACAGCTCAGCCAGGACAGGAAAGAAGATGGGGTGTGAGTCCAGGTCAGGATCAGCCTGCAGTGGGGTTAGAGCCAGCCCAGAGCCTGGCTGGGGCCTGGACTCTGGCTGCAATCAGGCCTTGTTATCACCTCCCCACCATCCAACTCATATGCTCACCAGCGGCACACTAAACAACCCATCCTCTGTTTCTCTCTCATTCCAGACCCAAGGCAGAGGCACCATTCCTACCCAGGGCAGCAGGCAGAGCTGAGGCCTAGAAATGGCAGAGCCTGTCCCCAGGTGCCACCGGGCTCACCTGTAGGCAGCCCAGAGCTCCTGGGCGTGCTGCTTCACCTCCTCCTGCGCCAGCCCCTGCAGATGCTTGTTGGCCCCGATACCTGCGTATGTGGCCTGGAAGGTCAACATCAGCATCCGGAGCAGCTTCCCCAGGGGATGCAGAGAGTTGCTCAGAGCCTGGGCAGGTGCGACGGCCACAAAGAGATGCTCAGCAACAGGGCAAGACCCCGCTTCTCAGACAGGAGCACCGCGGCCTCTCAGCAAGGCCTGTCCCCTGCGGTCAGCACCCTCCCCTGCGGCCTCACCTTCCTGAGGCACTGCTGCAGGGCCTCGGGCTCCCGGTGCTGCACCAGCTCCTCCAGGAAGTCCTCCATCCTGCCCGCCTGGTCCTCGGGGCAGGTCCTGGGGCACCACACACAACGTCTCACCCATGCCCGGTCCTGCCCCCTCCAGAAAGCCTTCTTGCCCCTCCCCCACCCACTCAGAGCCCACTGCCCCCAGCACTGGGTCTGGACACCCCGTGGGTACACACACCCCACACGCCTGGGCCTCACCTCTCACAGCACAGGTACTCCTGCGACTTGCGCAGCTCCCTTGAGCTCTGCACGTGGAAGCCCAGCAGGGCCTCCCGCAGGTCCCCAGGGCAGCCGGCACGAACAAAGTCCCGGAAGGGGCCATAGACACCCTGCCAGCGGCTCTCCACGGGGAAGACGCCCTGACCCAGCTGCCTGCGATGGAGGTGGTGGGAAACGTGGACAGGGAGGGAGCCATGTAGGACCGTGTCCAGCCCTTGGAAAGGGGGGGATATCCAGCCTGGCCAGAGTTAGGGCCCCAATAGGGTGAATGGACTGGGGTATGCAGAGGGGTCTGACCTCCAAGACTCCAGGAGGAGAAACAGGAGGCAGAGAAGGGTCAGAGAGAATCTACTCCACAGTAGAGAAAAGAGACAGGGGCACACAGAGCCCTGGAAAGGAAACAGAAAGATCTGGAGAGCTGGAGGCCAAGTCCAGAGACTGGGGTCTTGGCCTAAGAAAGGTGAGGGCCCAAAGCCCAGGGTGCCCCGACTCTCCCTCCTCCTACACCTGGTTCCTTCCTGAGGTTGATCCTGTCTCGGTTGTTAGACCCAAGTGTCTGGCCGTGTGTGTGTCTGGTGAGCACTGCCCTCCCCTGTCACACTGACAGATATCCCTACACCTGCACCTGACCCGGGCTCATGCCCCTAGGATTTGCCATCCACTTCTAGCTCCTGCTATCAGAGAAAAAGATGTGTCCGGTAAATCAACTTCTGAAATGCTGACTGGCACCATTAGAACCACCAACCACATCTCAACAGACATTACAAGAGTCACCACTTGAACACCTGCCTTTCCAAGTAAGAACTCTGTCCCGATAAGGAAGAAGTCTATCCACTTCTCAAATACCCCATGATAAGGAGTGTGAATCTACTTCCAAGTTTCCCTTTTCACCCTGGCTGCCAGGGAACTCAGAGTCAGGCTAATGCTCAATTATAGTGCCTATCTGCACCTCCTTTTCTTTTAAGCTCAACTCATACTTTAGTTGTCTATTTTATTCTCATTTGCTTGACTACCTTGTACCTTCCTAGAAAAAAACCAGAGTCTAAGCAAAGGCTATACATAGCATTTTTCTTCAGTTCTGTGGCATGTGGAGTTATCACCACATAACCCTTGATTCCCAGAGTCTCTGATAAGGGTTGTGTGACCTGAGCTTTCTGAACTCTCCAAAGAGCTAAGAGGAGGTACAGAAAAGCCCTTCTAACGAGACCTGTCTTTGGGGTAGAAACATAGGCACCCACAAGCACAACCCCCAGAAAGGCTCCAGAATGCACAGGCCAGACGGTCAGGCTCTCACCTCTTGCAGGTACTGCTTGGATCTGGAGGGAGGGCAGCTGTGTCCAGCACACCCTGGGTATGCAGTCCTCTCCCTGACACGCTGCCGAAAGAGCCCTCCAGGGTGAAGCCATTGGGGAAGGTGACCTTGCCCTGGAAGCCGGGAGAGGAATGCAGGTATGTCTGTCCATCTGTCTGTCCAGCTGCCCTTCCACCCAATCATAACAGGCCTCATGGCCGTCATTCTGGGTTACAAAGGCTGGAAACAGACGGGTGGCCTTCCCACCATCCATTCAATCTGCCCCACCCCAAGGGGCTCATAATCCTTCACCCCTGTAGGAGCTCTGACCAAGAGCCATGCCCACCACTAAGGGGCTTGTCTCTGAGGTAGAAGATGGCAAGGGAGTCAGAGTAGGGACTCAGAGGTCAGAGTAGGGGGACCACCACAGAGGCTGGGAGCGGGGAATAAGTCCAGAAGTAGGCAGTGGCCTTAGGGAGGGCGTGAGGTATTACTGGCCCCAAGAAGGGGCAATTCCTTACTGCATGGGACTGTCCCATTCACAGCATTCTTGGTCTCTATCCATTAGATGCCACAGTACCCTCCAGTCATTACAAAGAGAAAACAGCCCCCACATGTCCAAAGGGTCCAGGAGGGATACAACTGCCTTCTCCTGGGTCAGCTCGGGCAGAAACTTCCTGAAGGACAATGCCTTCAGGGGACCCCGCTCAAGGTGGTGGTAGAGGGGGTGGATCCCTAACTCTGGAGCCAGCGGGGGAAACACCAGACCACCAGACCCTCTGCACCCAAGGCAAGCCTGCCTATGCCCTCTTGACTCATATCCGATCAAACTGCACCTTTGTAGCAGAGAAAGGTCGCTGCACATGCCCCCTAGATATAGTGGAGATGGGAGAGGCCCCCGTACCGTCTCCACCCACCCTCAGTCCTGGGTCTAAGCAGGGAGATTATAGATTCTGGCCAAGGTCACTGCGCAGAGTGGAGTAGGGTCTCAGTGGCTCTCACCTTCCCCACGAGGGTCAGGTCCCTGGTAAAAGTGCCCTCATATAAGGAGTCATCATCAGAGAGAAGGATCCCTGGGCCCTAGAGGAGGAGTGGGGAGGGTAGGAGCAGTGGGTTAGAAGGGCCAGAAGGCTGGGGATAGGGAGAGGAGAAGGGTCCTGAGCCCTGGCACACCTCCTAGGACTGTGCCCAGGTGGGATGCCAGCCCTTGGACTGCACAAACCCCATGCACCTCAATCCTGGGTTACTCTGACTGACACCCCCAGACCTGGCTTCTCCCCTCCAGCGGCCTCTCTCAGGAACTTTTCTGGGGGACCCTTCCTTCCCACCTACAGCTCAGGAAGTGCTGGGCTTTTCCTGAACCATCTCCACTTTCCTGTCACTGATGCCAGGGGCAGTGGAGTTCATCAGGCTCCCTTGCGGCTCTGGCTGCCAGGAAGTTTCAGAGCCAAATGGGATACAAATTGTGTTCTTATTTTTAAATCTATTTTATATGCCTATTCTTATCTTTTCTTCCTCCTTCAACTCCTTCCAGAACAAAGTGTAGCTAAACAAACAAGCCACAATATCAATAACAGCCATCAGGCCAAGCCATACTATATGCCAACCACCTGGCAGGGTGTGGGTGAGACAGAAGATGGGGGTTGATATGCCCATGCTCAGGATATCTGGGCTTGAGACTCATTTCTGTCACTCAACAGAATGTGACACTAGGCAGGTTCTCTGACCTCTCTGAGCCTCATATTTGTCACTTGTACACTAGGGATGATGACACAAACCCCAGGGCTACTGGGAGGATCCCACGAGACCACGCTGGGAGGCCTAGCCCAGAGCTAGGCACCAGGGTTTCCCTGGCGGCTCAGATGGTAAAGAATCTGCCTGCAATGCAGGAGACCTGGGTTCAATCCCTGGGTCAGGAAGATCCCCTGGAGAAGGGAATGGCAACCCACTCCAGCATTCTTGCCCGGAGAATTCCAGACAAGACAGAGGAGCCTGGAGGGCTATAGTCCATGGGGTCACAAAAGTCAGACATGACTGAGTGACTAACACTCCCACTTTCTTTTTTTTCAGGCACCCAGTTAGTGGTCTATCAATGTGGGCAGAGGAGGCTGCTGGCATTCTCATTACCATTCACTTCATTATTGCTATTCCAGTGAGTCATTATAATACGTAGGTAACCTGAGCTGCTGAAGGGAAAACTGAGGCTGGGAGGGGCAGAGACTCGGCCAAGGCCAGGGTAGGCAGGCGGCAGAACTGGATTCTGGCCCAGGGTTGGGCTTGCTCTAGCATATCAGAACCCTGATTCCTGCCCCAGTTCAGCTCTGGGGCCCCACAGCAGGGACAGGGTGGCTCAGAACACATGGGTCACCGTACTCACCACCATCTTGTCTGCCTGGAAGGTGCCCTGGTAGCAGACACCCGCCTGGGTAACCATGACCCCTGGGCCATGGCGCTGGTCAGTCTGCCACATGCCAATATAGCGCTCACCCCTGGAGGGTGGGGGCGGGGAGAGAAGATGGCCGGAGTTGGATCAGAATTGTTCCCATGCACCTTCTGTGTGCTCTGCTGGCATGGGACCAGGGGTCGGGGGGCAAGGGGCAGAAAAAGAGCCAGGACATGAATTCACTCAAGTCAAACATGGGGAGGTGAGATTAGGACCGACAAGAGGAACAGAGGGTAGAAGAGAAAGGAAGCCTGCCTGGGGGAGGGCATCCTGGCAGACTTCTTGGGAGAGGTGGCGGGAAAGGCAGAGGCAGGGAGCGCCACTGTGACGCACCCACAGCCATGGGGTAGCAGCGCACGTCAGATATGCGGGGACACTCGTGGTCTAGAGGGCTTCCCAGTGGCTCCGCGGGTAAAGAATCTGCCTGCTGATGCTCGGTCCCAGGGTCGGGAAGATCCCCTGGAGAAGGGGACGGCTACCCACTCCAGTATTCTGGCCTGGAGAATTCTATGGACTGTACAGTCCATGGGGTCGCAGAGTCGGACACAACTGAGCAACTTTCACTTCGCTTCACTTCAGTGGTCTAGAAGGCTAGGGGGGTACACAGGTGTCATGGCACGGATGAGTTCAGAGGAGCAGGCAAGGCCTCGGACGCCAGGCCAAGGACACTGGGCTTTGTCTCAGCCCAGAGAACCTGGAAGGGGTGTGACCCTTTGATGGGACCAGATCTTGGGGGCACAAACTCTTCTCTGACAGAGCGAAGGGCTGGAGTTGGGGGGTTGCCGCGCATCTGCAGTCAAGGTCAGGGTCCCTCAACCTGAGCCTCAGCAGGGCGTGGAGCAGAAGTGAGGGGCTTCAGAAAGACTCTGGGAGACAGACAGAATGGACCCACTGATGACAGGGAACCCACGCCTAGAGGCATTTGGTCTGTGAGGGTCCTGTCTCCCCTCAGTCCTGCTGGGGCGGCTGCAGAGCACTCACCTGTCGCTGTCCTCCTCGACACCGTAGCCACTCCGCTGGCCCCTCTCCCAGTGGCCCGTGTACCGCAGGGGCCGAGGGGCCTGTGGGGCGCTCTCGAGGACCCCAAATCCATGGCGCAGGCCCTCCTGGAAGTAGCCCTTGTACACCTCGCTGGTGCTGTACCTGAGGAGGGTCACCAATGGCTGGCCCTGCCTCCCAGAGGATGTGCCCAGCCCACAAGGCTGCCCCTTGTCAGGTAACGGTCACTTACTCACAGATGCCATAGCCGCACATGCTGCCTTCCCGCCAGTGGCACTTGTAACAGTCAAACTTATCCTCGGAGGCCTGGGGCACCAGGCGGATGCCAAAGCTGCCAGGGTGGGTGGGCAGGGAAGGAGGTCAGCACTGGGGCCACGGCCCTGCCCCAAACACCTGTCACACCCTCTCCGTGCCCAAGAGTGTCCCTGCTCCCGAGGGGCCTTTGCAGACAATAAGAAGAATCTTACAGGTGATCAGGTCCCTCTTCTTCCTAAGGGCCCCTCAGGATACCCCACCTCCACCCTACCCCCATGCACCCTGAGAGGGCCTTCTGGCCCTAGACCACTCCCTCCATGACCTGCCCTCTCCTCAGAGCCTAGTTTCCCCTTTAGGACAATGAGTGGAGCTGGACCAGATGGCCTCCAAGTTTCTGCTGGAGGTTTGGGAATTTAGGGTGGCGCCAGGCTGGTGACAGTGATGGGGGTGGGAACCCCTGCCATGCAGCCCCGTGTCAGCCCCAGCCTTACCCGTGCTCCAGGCCCTGGCAGAAATCCCCCACGTGATTCCGCCCATCTGGCCACTTCAGGGTTCCCCTGGAACAGTCGAAGTCCACAGTCATCAGGTCCATGGGTGTCAGGCCCACCAGACCATCCTTCAGCATACACAAGTTCCCCAGTCGGCCTCCACCGTACACTCTCTCAGAAGCCTCGATCGCCTTTGGACTGGACTCTCTGCTCCCACTGGGCCTCTTCCCTGAGTTCTAAGACCTGCATGGGCTCTCAGCCCTTCCCTACTCCTGGCACAGCTGCCCCTGCAGCCTCACGGAGGGCATTCTACACCAGCAGGGAAAGTTCTGGAAGCATCCAGGTTGCCTTGTTCCCTTGACCAACAGGAAGCTCAGAGCTAACCTTCAAGTTCAAGCCAAGCACTAAGAGTCAGTGGGGTTTCTACCATCCTCATCTCCTCTTCTGACACGGCATTGTTTTTCTGTGTTTTTGTTCATAGGCTTCCTGAAGCCCTTTCTGGAAGTAGGCAGGGTATCAGAAATGAGTGGAATGCTTGCCAGCGAAAACTTGCTGAGTCCCTTCTGCTTTCTGGGCCTTGGTTTCATCAGCTGTGGCAAAAATTAGGGCCACATTCTTCAAAAGCCTATCTGCCTGTAGAGTCGTATAGATCTGCAGTTGAGGCCAGGCTCCCCCTACCCTGAGGCCTGGAGAGTCATGGTTTCTGCATCTACAAAGGGCATGCTAACACTTCCTCAGGCCATTCTTGTAAGGGCCACCAGAAAATGCTACACAGACACCAGTTACCCGCCTTGAGAACAGAACAGTAACTGCGGGCCCTGCAGTCGGGTCTCCTGATGCCTGTCCCGAGCTCTCCAGCCTCACCGACATCAAGACTATTTGGCACAAACCTACTATGAACCAGTGCTGTCCAAGAGAACTTAAGAATTGACAGAACTGACCAGAGAGGGTAACAGCCTCTGGTTCATGCCCTGAGGCAATAAGGTCCATCTGGGTCCTATGCGCCCCCCAGACTCCCAAGAGGACCCTTGCCTTGCTTGGCCCAGAGCCTCGGTCACTCACTTGCCATGGGGTCTGCCCCAGTACCACTCGCCCTCATAGGTGGCCTGGCAGAAGCGGCCCTCTGCACGGAAGGTGTATGCTCCACAGCGGCAGGTGGGGGGTTCAGAAGGCTCCAGGCCCGCTCCCAGCACAGGGAAGTCCTTCTTCCCACGCAAGGCCTGGCACACAGCCTGAGTAACCTTCCATTGCCAGACCACCTGGGGGAGGACAGGGAAAACACAGGACAAGTCACTGCTGCTGGAGGCGGCACCTCTAGGAAGCCTCCTGGGGTGGCTCCAGGTACCACCCCCTCATACCCCATTCTGTCACCTGGGGGAACCTCCAACAGTTCCACACTGCTCCCTAGGGCCTCATCCAGACCTGAGATACTTACTTGCAGTTTTGGGCCTGCCCAGAGAGGCCAAACAAAACAATCAAGCGGGCCTCATCCCTGGCTTCACAGAGAAAAATACCTGCTCTCTATGGCAGTCTTAGGCCTGAGTCCAGGCAGACGCCTGATTCACTCTGGCCATGGCTCCAGAGGCTTGACATTCCCAAGGAGCCTCCAGGGCAGTATACTTATGCCCTCCCCTACCCTCCTGTCGCCTTCCTTTACTCCCCCAATCCTAGTCCCCGAGTTCACAGTCCACCCACACTCACCAGGCCCTGCGGGTCCTTGGAACAAAAGGAGAACTCTTCCTCGGGTGTGAGGAGGTGAAACGTGCACCTAGACAGATGGAGGTGATGAGTAGGCCCCAGTTTCATTCAGAAGGGAGCTGGGGGCAGGTCCAAGTCAGAGCCCTGGGGTGGGCAGATTTCATGGGGTAGAGGGAGGGAAGGCCTGAGCTGTCACTGGAGAGGGGCGCTCACCTGTCCTGCCCAGGTTCCACCCACACCAGCTTCAGATCAAAGGTGTGGATGTTGTGGCCCTGAAAGAAGATGGGACATAGGTGGGCAAGATGCTCACCTATTCTCTGGTTTGGCCTTGCTCCCAAGCACCAGCTCAGCACGCCCCTGGGTGTCCCCAGGTTGCTTGGTTCACCATGCCCAGCGCTGAGTCCCCCACCAAGCCTGCCTGTTCCCATCTCTAGGGCAGCCCCTCCACCTCCCTTCCCACCCAAGACGCAGGGTCAGTCTCCCTGACTTTTAGTGAGTGTCTTGTCACTGTACCTGGAGCACAGAGGGGGAAGTCGGGGATGGAGGAAAACAAACTGCATCAAAACCCCCAAACCAGGCTTCAGGAGACATAGGTTTGGATAGGCAAGTAGCACCCTTTCCACGTCACAGCCCCCTCATCTCCCCCAGCCACTTGTCTCTTTCCTCCTTTTCTCAACCACTCCCAAGACCTCTGGCCTGCCCCAGCCCACCTGCAGCAGGACGAGGGCATCATCAAAGAGCAGCACGCGCTCTGCCCGCAGTGGGGTGACTGTCACGGGGACGTCCTGGCTGTCTTGCAAGAGTCGGCGAGCAGGGGTGCAGAGCACATCCTGGCGAGGTGAGGAGAGAACTGCAAAGCTCAGGGACCCCCATCCTTGACACTGCACCAGTCACTCCACTGCCCGCCTCTGCCAGGCACCTCCACCCACACTCTGAGCGTCTCCTGGAGGCCCCCGGGTCAGTGATGGGCACTGGGGCTCTGAGCTGGTGGGGCTTCATTCCTGGCTACTCCCGGCAAGACGTCACAACCTCTCTTGAAGCCCCGCTTTGTCCTCCTCCACCCCATCCCAGGCCATGGCCACAGCCAAGCCCCCATCAACTCTCACCCAGGGTTCTACAATCCCTGCCTCTCTCTGGCAATTCTTATCCCCTTCATTTGTCCTCCTAATTCTCTGCTCTGAGCCCCAAGCCTGTCATGCCTCCTCAGAGCACAGGGGATTTTCCCCCTGTAGGGGCAGTATAGGCAGTGGCTCAAGGGTGCAATCATTCAGTGACATCCCAGAAGAGAGGGTCGGTTCTGTGACCGCTCTTCCAGAGCCAGCAGCTCACATCCCAGCCCAAGAGGTGCTCAACAAATGCGTGAAGATGGCCGGACAGAGAAACGTCACAGACACTTGCTTTAGCCACTGCCCCATTTGGGTGGGGAAAATGAAGCATGGAGAATGCAACAGGCAGCTCGAGCCACCCAGGGGGGCCCCGCTGGATGGCGGGGGGGGAGTCTTCTCAGAGCGCCCTTCAGGTGTGGAACTCACCCTCAGCCGGCTACTCAGCGTGGGCCAGAGGGCCTGCGTGGTCATGGCCTGGTCCAGCTCCTGCCTCATGAACGACTGCAAGTCCCCAAAGAGGCCGGCAGCATGTATCACCAGCTCCCGGGTGGAGTGACACTGTAGGGGGACAGGGCCACCAGGGCGGGGGCTCATCAGAACCTTCCCCCACTTGGGGATGACAGCCCCAGCCCTGCCCTGGCCCAGTGGGTCAGGAGTTTGTTCTTTTCTCCCTGCTGGCTCTTCCTCCGAGGAGAGGTCAGCAGGAGGATGCATCCGGGGGATTCAGGACCATCTGATGATGCCGCAGCTGGGCCTGGGCCACGTGTCCTCACACCCAGCACATGAGTCTACATCTGCTCTCTGGGTCTCTGCTGGCTCTGCCGGGGCAGGTCCATGTAACTCAGATACCCCAGGGCAAGGACATGGGCCTTCAAACCCCCAGAACAAGATGATGTCCCCAAGGCAGGCCAGGTCCTTTTCAAACAAGGGGTTCCTGAGTAAGGCAGGTTCCCTGAGCCAGAGGCCCATTTCTCCCGTCCGTCAGCTTCCTCACAGAGGCAGGTCTGGTAAGCATCAATACCGCCCTAGCCCCCTGCCCCCGGCACCCCTGCTACCTACCTCCCCAATGGTGTCCCCGAGGCTCAGCAGGAGGAGCACGTACTGCTGCACGTGATGGGCAAGTGGCTGGCGGAGGGCCTGGAGCAGGGCCGTGCCCACCGAGCCCTCGGAGCTCACGCCCAACAGGACTTGCCGCAGCGCCTTCCGCTGGCCCCGCCAGTACTCACTGAGTGGAGGGAGGGCCAGTGCCCCATCACTCTCCCCTCCTCTGTTCCCGCACCCACCACCATTGCCTCCTTGCCCTGGCTAGTCCCTCAGATCCCAGGACCAATCCCAGACCCCAAAGCTCTCTCATGAGAACAGTGGCTGAGGTTTGGGAGCAGCATCTCAGAGACTGAAGGGATCACTGATTATAGCAGCCCTCCCTGAGTAGGAATTAGGAATGCTCCCCTGCCCCAGGGTCACTCCCACTAGTTGATGTCTCTGGCTTCTGCTCACAGCCTTCCGAGGCTTCCCTGACCCTCTGCCGGGGTGTGGATCAGCGTGGGGTTGCCAGAGCCAGGAGTGCTCAGGATGAGTCCCAGGCTGTCACACTCACTGCTCTGGGGTCCTGGCTTCCCCACGCCCTCCCTCCCAGACACGCCCCTCTCAGAGGCCCTCCGCAACGTCCGTGTGCTCACCTCCTCCTCTTCGCTGCCTTCTGAAAGGCCTGCAGTGCCACGCAGCATGTGTAGGACTCGATGTACCTGTAGGCAGCACCAGGGATACCCTGCAGGCCCCACCCTCAGCTCCAGACCCAAGGGCCTGCCCTTCTGGGGTTCCTAGATCCTACCCGCTGAGTGGCTACAGCCCTGAGGGCCTGGCTCTGGGCACTGCTGATCTTGAGTCCTCACTGACTCAACTGGACAATTCTAACTCAGAGTCTTTCTTCCCTGGGAGGTCACCAGGCTCAGATCTGGGGTGTCTGAGCCTGCCCCCAGGCTAACACCCAACCCCAGGGCTGAGTGCAAACCTTTGCCGAAGCCCTGAGCCAAGTGAGTCCCAGCGCCAGCCCCCAGCCCACCAGGGCTGTCTTACTCCAGGTGGACCTGCAGGACACGGTCCGCGCTCTGCAGCAGCAGCAGGGACTCCAGGCCGACGGCTTCAGGGTGGCGCAGCCTCTCCCGCAGCGAGTGCAGGCTTTCCTCCGTCACGTCCCACAGCTGCTGGGAGCTCCTATGCAGCTGCTGCAGGAGTTGCAGGCACTCTCGGACCCAGGGGTCTGAGGCCTCTGGAGCTGGGGCAGGAGCACAAGCACCGCGTGAGGCGGAACAGGGCCGCTACACCGTCCAGGGAGCACACACAGGCCCTGGCTGGTCACCCGAGGGGCAGCAGCCCCACGAGCCCTGGAGGTCCTTGGGACAGGACTGGAAGCCCACATGCCCCCTGGAGCTCAGCAAGGCACAGGCAGGCTGCAGTAGTGGGGGGCACCCTTGTGGATTAAACAGGGGCACATGTCCACCTCCTCGCTACATAGGGGCAGCAGCAGCTGCTGCTGCTGCTGCTAAGTCGCTTCAGTCGTGTCTGACTCTGTGCGACCCCATAGACGGCAGCCCACCAGGCTCCCCCGTCCCTGGGATTCTCCAGGCAAGAACACTGGAGTGGGTTGCCATTTCCTTCTCCAATGCATGAAAGTGGAAAGTGAAAAGTGAAAGTGAAGTCGCTCAGTCGTGTCCGACTCTTAGCGACCGCATGGACTGCAGCCCACCAGGCTCCTCCGTCCATGGGATTTTCCAGGCAAGAGTACTGGAGTGGGGTGCCATTCCCTTCTCCGCATAGGGGAGAAGGCAATGACCTATGGCCTATGACCTGATGACCTATGGCCACCAAGTACACACATTCCCCAAGTTTTAGAACATCCTCAGGTCCAGAATGTGCAGTGGTCCCCTGCCATTTACAGACACGCCGATAAAGCTCCTGAGATGAAGACACCTGCCTAAGGTCACTTCACAGACTGGGCATCCTGCCTTCCAGTCACGCCCTGGGTGAGAGCAAGATGAGAATTTGGGCAGAGAATCCAGACCTGTGCCCTGGGAGAGATGGGATTTCGTTTCCATGCACAGCAGACCTAGGTTAGAATGGGGTTCAGAGCCTAGCTCCCCGGGGTCCCTTTGAGAAGGAAGCAGCCAACAGTTGAGCGTGAGAACCCTGGACTCATCGAAAGCCACCCACTTCAAATCCCACCGCTCCCATCTGCAGTTGAGAAAGCTGTAGCTCAGAAGATCCAACCAGGGAGGACTCCTGTCCCTAGGAGGATGGTTCCTGTGGCCCCCACCTTTTTCACTGGAGAGCCTCAACTCACCAGCCTCAAGAAGGGGCTGGAGGACAAGGCTGTTGATGCGGGCAAGGGTTGCTGAGAAAACCTCCTCCAGCCGCAGCAGGGCCGCCTCCTCTGGGCTGCACATGGCCAGGGTGCCAGACTCAGGCCTGTGGACAGAGCACAGATTAGAGCAGCTGTGAGAGCGCAGTCAGTGCTCCTCTCAGGCCAGATGCCCGAAAGCAAGGCCCATGACCACCCCGCCTCAGAACTGAGCAGGGAGCCCAGGTCACCCCAAAGGGGAGTTCTAAACAGACCAGTGACTCCTGCTTATGATCTACTTGGACCCAGTTGAGGGGAGCCTGAAAGAGTAGTAGAGAGGGCTCAGAATTACCAAAAGAAACATCTTTTTTTACCCAAAAGGCAGATGTTCCTTAAGCCCTCTGGCTTGTTCATTCCCCTGCTCAAACACCCACCATGGCTCCCAAGGGCTCAGAGTAACATCTAGTAGTGATCTGACCTAGCCCCCTCTCCACAGAGTCTCTGGAAACAAGGATATTGTCAGAAGGACACAGCTTTTTTCTCAAGGTCATGACTCAGGACCCCCTGTCTTGCCTTATAAACAAGAAGAGGTCTGGGGGATGTAGGGAACTGCCTGCTGGAGCATGAAGGATGAACAGGAAATAAAAGAGGCAGAGAGGACAAGGCATGCAGGTGAGGGAACCATGAGCGCAAAGGCTCGATAGCATGAAGACCCAGGCTCGGCAGGGGGCCCACCAAGAGCTGCCTAAGTGGCTGACAGAGGAGCCATGGAGGGGCTCAGAGTAGGGGAGTGGTGATATTCAACGTCAGACTTGGGGACACAGACTTGGTAACAGCTACAGACAAGAAGATGCCAAGCAGTGAGAGGGTGAGGTCAGTGTGGGCAGGAGCCAGCCCCTCCAGGCTCCCCACCTGGCTGATCCTGCAGGACGGGTCCTACTCCACATGTGGGGGCTTTGGGGATGAGCAGGTTTTTGTACCTCCTGCTCTGGAGAGAGGGACCCACCAAGGCAGGATCACCTGAGAAAGGAGCCTCCTGACTGGAGAGAGAGGAAGCAAAGGGCCTAGGTTCAAACCCACCGCCATAGCCAGGCTGCAGCCTCCAATCAGACACAGCCCTCTCCTACCAGACCTGGCAAATGAGGTCATGTGCCCAGATTTCATGACTATACATCTTAGGATTGAAAATTAAATACTCTTTTAACCCCAGACTCTCAGACTCAGCCTCTCTCCAACTCTGACACTCTGAGTTGGTTGACCCGGGTGGAACTAGAGACATAATTTGAGGCAATGCTGGCAGACCCAAAAGACCAAACGGGAAAGGGTCTGGGTCTCATCACCTCCACCCCCCACCCACCCCAAAGACACTGAAGGGTATTCCAGGCCCCTGGCAGAGCCTATGATTCCCAGGAATTGGCTCTGAGGCAACAAAGTGAGGCAAGTGTCTCAGAACTCTGGCCACGGGCCCAGGCATTCCTGCCCCACCTTTCCTGCTGTTGTTGTTTCAGGAGGGTGAGGCCTTGGGAGGGAGAGGCAGGAAGGAGAAATGACTGGACACCGAGCTGCAGCCTTCTTCTCTTTCTGCTGGCCCTGCAGCAGCCCCAGCCTGCTTTGGAGGACTAGGGGAAGGTTGCTCCAAATCAACTCAGACAGACCAAGCGACCCCAGCCTAGGAGTCAGAGGTGCAGCAAGTGTCGCCTGGGCCCATCTGACTCTCACCCACATCTCCAGAAACTGGTGGAACGGAAAGACCCTTTGGAAGGTGACCTTTCCAACCTTAGCTGGCAGTCTGTCAGGGTCAGAGCTGGCAGGTGAGGACACTGGCTAAAAGTGAAGGGAGGAAGGTGTGGTTAAGATAGGAGGAACCGACTAGAGACCAGATCAGGGTGAGCTGGGGACCTGCAGCAAGTAAGCCACTGTTGGGAGGCCTTGAACACCAGATCTCAGATACTATTTGGGGCCCACCCCAGCCAACACCACATTTGAGATGCTCCTCTCCCCCTCGGTTTCCTCCCCTTGCCACATGGGGCTGGCAGTTGCTACCCAGCCCTGGATGCGTGGCTCACACCTCAGCAACTCCCACAGGCCCCCTTCTGACCTCTGCCCAGTCTTGGCCATTTCCCAGCTTATCCAGAGCCTTGCTCATCTCTGGGCCTCAATCACCTTCTCTATGAAATGGAGAAGACTAAATTATAGCTTTTTATTCTGACTAAATCACAGCTTTGTTAGTCTTCCCTAGAAAGGATAAAGGAGCTTCCCTGGTAGCTCAGACAGTAAAGAATCTGCCTGCAATGCAGGAGACCCAGGTTCAGTCCCTTGGTCGGGAAGATCCCCCGGAGAAGTGAATGGCAACCCACCCCAGTATTCTTCCCTGGAGAATTCCATGAACAGAGGAGCCTGGCAGGATACAGTCCATGGAGTTGCAAAGAATCAGACATGACCGAGTGACCAACACTTTCAGAAAGGATAAACTGACGGGAGGGAGCTCCTCTGCGTATGGGGAGCTGTTTCTCAGCTTCCCTTACCTCTTAGTGCAGCCTGGGGCCCCTGGAGCTAAGTATTACAGGCCCAGACTGGCAACACTATTCTGGGACCCTTCCAGGTCTGTGGCCCCAGAAGGATCTCCTACCTTTGAGTCACACTGCCCAAAGGAAAGGCCAGAGGCTAAGCATTGTTGGTGAGGTGGTGGGTGGGGAGAAAACTGCATTTGGGGCTAAGCATCTGGTCTGGTAGTCCTGAGAGCCTCTGCTCCCAGGCTAGGAAGCTCCCAGGCTTCATCCCAGGGGCAATGAAATGTGAGGGCAGGACCCAGGCCAGGTATGAGTGTGCATAAGTGTGTACGAGGAAGGAGAAAGAGGTGCTGAACCTAACACCACAGGGACCCAGCAGGAGTCTCCTCCCTCAAACAGCAGTCCCATCACCAGGCTACGGCTCGCTGGTTAAGGGCATGGCCTTCTTACCCTCTCACTCCATCCAGTTCTAAGGTTCCTCAGGAGTCTGCACAGGAGGTACATATGGGGAAACTGAGGCCCAGGAAGGAATGGGAGGGCCCAAAGACACTAACTATAGAGCACATACACGGCTCAGACCCAGGCCTCCAGCTCCCAGTCCCATGAAGCTCACTTGAGCTAGGCGGTTCAGAAAGGCTGGGTGACTCACCTCAGGGCACACAGCAAATACCTAGGCTCCCGAGGCGGCTTTCATGGTCACCGTGGGGCAGGGTGAGGGCAGACTGGCTAGTCTTGGCATGCCCAGGTGAGTCAGCTGCCGGTCCTTGCAGCTATCTAACCAGCAGCCAGACCTGCTAGCTCACTCTCTGGCTCTCTCTCTCTCTCTCTCTCTCTCTCTCTCTCTCTCTCGCATTCTTGGCCTCTGTCCATGCTGGGTCCCTTTCTCCCCTACCTTCTCCAAGGCCTGGCCCCTCAGGCCCCTTGGCCACACCCTGTCTATGATTTCTTGGTCAGCAAGCAAGTGCTGCCTGCTGCGGAGGCTTTTTCCTGGGCTGCCTTGGAACCCCCTTGATTATCCAGCAAGCTGGGGCGGTAGACAGAGAGAGGAGGGAGGAGCTGCCTGAGGGAGGGGGCGCTGAGCTGTCACAACTGACAGGTCCCAGTCTCCACCTGGGCCTCACCCCCACACCCTTCCTCTGGGCCTCAGTGGCTCCAGGCACCTTGTCCTAGACCCCACCCCTCACCCTCCCGATCTCCCTGGTGGCATTTTTTCACAGCCTTCCTTCCTCTCCCTGGCCAGGCACACGCAGTCACTGGAATTTCCCAAACATGGGCTCTTGTTCCAGTCACCAGGCGTTTGCCCATGCCATTCTCCCTGTGGCAACACTAGACTGCGTCACCTCCTGGCGCCAAGTCCCTCAAGCTGGGTGCTGCCCACGAGGTCGCCCCACAGCCCAGGCCAAGCCCCTGGGCACTGCCCTCTTGTCAGGCACGGGACCAGGGAGGCTGTCCCATGGTGACAGGGTGACCAAGGGGCAGGGAGGACGAAGCTGAACCCCGCTGGGAGGGAGGGGCCTTCGGACAAACTCTGACGGCCCCGAGCGAGCGTGAGAGCTGCTGGGGACCGAGCAGTAGTGGAGGGGCGGCGCGCGGCGGCCCGAGGGGCCGCGGAGACGAAAGTCTCACCTGGAGCGAGGAGACGGGACAGCAAAAGGGCTCTGCCCCAGACGCGCGACGTCCACCCCGCCCTTACCTGTGAGGCGCGGGAACCCACGCGGGGGAGCGCGCTGCGGTTGCTTGCTCGCGGACGCCCGCCCCCCGCCGGCCCCGCCCCCTCGCCGGCCCCGCCCCCTCCTACCCGCCCCCGCCCCCGCCCCCGAAGGCAACTCCGCCTCCCCTACCTCCAACCCGCCTTGGGATGTTGCTCGTGGTCCAGGACAAGGATCCGCAGGGAGGAGGCGGGAAGTGGCGTCAGTCTGCCCCTCGCACGAGGCCTCTCCTGAGGTCTCAGTTTGGCGTCCTCTAGGGTCTGGGACGCAGTCGGGGTGGGAGGAGGAGGAAAGAAGGTGGGAACTTGATTGCCCGCCCCAGCCAACACACACGCGCCCGCGCGCGCACACACACGCTCAGGAGAGGCCAGCTACGCCTTAGGAAACATCCTGGAGGGGTCTTTCCCTGTTCCACGCATCTGCGTCCAGCCCCACTGCCCCGCCATTCTGACGCCCTACGGACCTAGGTGCACCGGATGGGTTCCTGAAACCTGTGGCCGAGAGGAGGGTAAACCGAGGCTGCTCCTGGTGGGCAGGATGTCCTTGGCCAGCCTCCACTCGTGTCTGAATGACCTTGGGGAAGTCTCCTGCCCCCACTCCCGACTCTTAACATAGCCCGGTAGACCGTGAAGTCAGCCAGCGGTTGTCTGCGCGCCAGGGCCTGAGACCTTGGCAAAGGCAGCCAGCAGCCTTGTCCTGGAGGACCTCCTGGGAGGGGGAGGACCCACGGTTCAAGCCTGTAACAAAGTAGCCCGCTGTCTTCCTCTGGGTCCTCCAATCACTTCCTGCGGCATGAGGATTCTAGGGGATAACCGTGTTACTGACAAAACTGAGGTCAAGAGGCCCCCCTCCAGAGACAGGAAGTGGAAATGAAGAAAGGATGCCGGCTAGTCTTCCCTCACTCACTCCGCACTCATTGGATAACATCACAGGCATTCCCAAGCCCAGGTTTACTGTCTCATAAATGGGGCAAGATCTGCCCAGCCTTCCTTCCAGGGTCGTGGGTAATTTGAAGTGCCCTGGTAGTGCCCCAAAGACGGCTTCCACTGGGTCCACCTGCTCTTTGCCGCCTGCAGTACAGCCCAAGGCGCTTACCCAATCCCATCACAGATGTGCACATACCCACCTGAACTTCTCCCCCTCTACACGCACGATTCCACAGTACATTCACTTGTGTCCCATTGACCCATCTGCTATTGAATCCACTGGCAGGGCTTCTGTGTTGCACAACTTGGGTGGCAGCTCTGTCCATGGAACATGTGTGCAGACTCATACACTGCTCCACGGAACACACACTGAGACTCAGACCCATGCACGCAGAGAGGTCAGTGTAGAGTACTTGTGTACTCCCATGTACTCGAGAGCCCCTGGACACAAGTAAATGCTGATGAACACACAGATCTCACCCAGGCCCGGCTCAGCCCCAGAGCTATTTTGGGCCAGGCCCAAGGCCAACAAGGTCAGAGGCTGCCAGCTCCCAACAGGCCCCAGCCACTGTGTCACAGGCCTCAGCCACCCAGCCCCCACACCAGCCTAGGCTGAGTCCAAGACGCACTGGATCTCAGCCTGGCTCTGTGACTAGAGGGATCCTCCCTTCCTACCTGCTGCTTCCCTGGAGCTGAACTTTGAACTCTGCGGTTTCAGACTCCAGAAGAGAATGTCTGCAGGGTCCCCTGACCACTGCCAAATGACTGCCCACAGCTTCCAACCCAGAGGCCCTAGAGGCTGGACTGGATCCCTACAGGAAACCCACAGGAGCTAAAAATAATACGCAAGGGACAAATAGGTTTCTGCAGGCCAGCATTCTTGCCACCATGTATAGGGGGACACTATCTTTCAGGGGAGCCAAGCTGGAAAGCTTAGGGGCCCAGAGCTCTGTTTCCCCAGATCTGATGGGCCCAACTGGGAGTGGAGCATAGGAGTATGTGTGGCCCCTCAGAAGAAGTAGAAACAGTACTGAACAGTGAGCAGAGCTCACTGGATTACAAGCTGAAAACTGAGTTTGAGGCCCCAGTTCCTGAGTGACCTTAGGTAGGAGACAACCTCTCCCTGGGGTTCAATTCTCACAAGTAAGCAGAGGAGAGGAGTAAAAAAGTGGAAAAGGCTTTAACTTTCAGGATGTTCCTCTCACCATGGTGTTTGACATTGGAGAACTGGAAACGCACAAGTATTCGAGAACAGGGAACTGACTGAATAAAGTATAGCTGAGGATTTTTGTTTGGTTTTGGGTTTTGTTTTTTTGCCTGCACCACAGAGATTGAATGTGTGCATCCTGCAGTGGAAGCACAGAGACCACCAGGGAATTCCCTCGAGATGGGTTTTATACAGTGTAATTTCAGACTGCCTTTAACAACGATAGCCATATGATAATGACTTACATTTACTGAAGGTCTGTAATGTGTGGTTGCCACGATACTGCAGTTATACCCACTTTACAGATGAAGGGTTGCAGCTTAGAGAGATTCGCTAACCCACTGAAGGCTCCCAGCTGTCAATAGGAACATGACCCAGAAGTCTGACCCAGAAGTGTTCATTTCAAGCTTTAATAACTTCAGAAGTTATAACATATAAAGCTCAAACTTATAAAAAACAATTTGAAAGTTTCATCACTTATATCTTCTTTAAACTGATTTCATCGTGAACTTTGGATAACTAATTTTTGGTCATGTTTTGTCATCTTCAGAGGCAGAAAAGGAACTTTAAGTAAACTTTCAAATGGAGTCTCTTGTAAGTTTATAGCTTTATACTTCTGAGGTTATTAAAGCTTAAAACTACACTAACCCTTCGGGTCCACATTGTCATTTTAAGTCCGTTTGACTCAAAACCTGCATGACAGTACTGACACTGCGTTTAGGGAAGGTGGGGATCTAAAATGTTGTACTGGGAACAACCTCTGGGAAAAAAGGTATATTGATAAATGGCATACAGTGAGATTTCAGCTGTATTCAACAGCCTGAGGAGAGGTAGAGCCCACTTGGAGCAGTGGCCATCTCAGGGACACACATGATTGTATTCCCTTTCAGATTTCTTCATTGGGCTTTCCCTACTTTTTGGATGGAAAGAAGCAATGACACCCTTCCCTCCTGGGCTGAGCCATCCCATCAAGGCAAGCCAGATTGTACTCATCACTCCCACAATTGTTAGATCATAAAATCCTCCCATCAGCCCTGGGATGAGAGTTTTGCTCTCTCCATTCCTTAGATGAGGACATCGAAGCAGAGAGGAGTAACGGTTTACCCAAGGCCACTGTTAGGCTCACTAACCTCAGTCCAATCCAACCAAGGCTTCTCTGACTTCATGTCCCAAGGGTAACCTCCTTAGCTGGTCAAAATGGTGGGCAGAGAGCTACAGCAAGTGGTTTGGGCTTCAGTGAAGTTTCTGTTTGCTTGATCAGGGCAAAACCCAGGGAGGATGAGGTGACCCGGCCTACTCAGTCCCCAGACTTTGCCAGCCACTGTCAAGGGTCTTCTCGATGGACCCCTCGGGACAGCCCTCATGGTTCGCTGCTTGCTTTCCCACTTCCCTGCCTGCCCTGCATGTCCCAGCCCTGAGGCCTGGAGGTATCTACAGCTGGCCCTCTCCTCTCTGCTGCAGCCTGCCTTGGTCCTTGCCCATCTACATTGCACCACAGGCAGGAGCCATAAAAGGCTCTGGATCTACAGGGTTTCCAGTTCTAACAGCAGGCCCAAGGCCCAAAGCACCGCAGCCTGCACAGGTCTCCACTGGTGTCCTTGGGGATGAGGAATGCAAGGATCTAACACCTGGCTGCTTCTCTAGTGCTCAGCAGGGAGATTAATAAAAACATGAAAGAAGGAAAGAGAGAAGGAGGAGGATGGACCAGAGGACTCTCCCTGTCACAGGCCTCCCCACTGCTCTTCCAAAGTCCTCCCCAGGTCTCCACAGCTCCTCCAGTCCTCCTTGAATCCCTGGGTTGTCAGGCTCATTCTGAGGTTAGGACCAGAGTGCAGTGTGGGCCAGGTTCAGTGTGAAGTCAGGGTCATGGCTCTGATGGGAGTGAGAGTCAGAGCTCAGGCTGGGGCAGATGCTGAGGATCAATCAGAAACAGAACATGGTCTTCCAGCCCTTTCAGGGGGAGCCCACACTGTCCTGTGGGGCCACAGATGCTGGCTCCTTCAGGAACCTTCTATCACACCCGCAGCTGGCTGCTCTGACCGTATAATCCCATGTTCCCCCTCCCCCTCCCCCTTGCTCTGGTGTCCAGGGTGACCAGAGCTGCCTCTGGGCAAGAAGCCAGCCCAGAAAGCCCAGGACATCCCTGAGCGCCTGTCACCATAGCAACCTGCCTGCCAAGCCATCCACCCCCCACCCCACCTGGGTCCAGTACCGTTTTTCAAATTCAGAACGTCAGAATGGGAAGGGCCTCCTAGATCAGCAGATTCCAGCCCCTCCCTTTGTCCCAAATGAATAAACTGAGGCCCGAGTGGGGAAGGGAAGGGGGGAACCTGTTGTCCAAGGACCCGACCCCAACCTGGCCCCCCTCCCACCCACTCCTGCCCCATGTCGGTCTTGGTCGGATTCGGGGAATGGGGAGTCTGGAGTGTGACCTCCAGAGGGGGGCGGGCCCTCCACCCGGAGTGATGCAGGGGCGGGCAGCCCGGGAACCGGACACCGACGATGAATAAATGATGCTCACTCGCAGCCTGCCTGCGACCAGATCGCCAGCGCCGAGCGCCGGCTGCCCAGGGGGCAGTCAACCAGCCAAGGCAGTCCGGCCGGCGTCCCTCGGCTCCCCCGACCTGCGACCTGCGGCGGAGCAGCGCGGCGCGCGCGAAGATGGCGGGGCCGCGGCGAGGCGCGGGGCTCCTCTGGGCGCTGGGCGGCGCCGCCCTGGGGGTTTGCCTCGCAGGGGTCGCCGGGCAGCTGGTGGAGGTGAGGTGGGCCGGCGCGGAGGGGTTCGGGGTGGCTGTCACCGTCCAGGCAGAGCCAGGCGGTGCCTTTCTGACGGGAAGCTGGTTTTTCCCTTTCTTTTGCCCTAGGAGAGCTGACTTAATGGGGAGACACAGTCCATCCCAAGCGCTTCCAGGATGCAGGGAGACTCAGCCCTAGCCTTAGTGTCCTTGCTCTGATGGGCGGGCACAGCCCCCGATCTCGGGAACATTATTCTGATGGGGGAGACTCACCCTGACCTTAGGGCTTCCCAGTCTGATTGGAGATACAGCCTGGCATCAGCGAGTGTCTGATGGGGGACACTCAGCCCCTGTACTCTACTCTTTGGTGTCCAGAGGTGGGCAGATGAGGGGCGGAGGCAGGGGGACAAGGATAGCCTTCGCAGAGCAGCCATGTGTTGTTTGACCCCACACTGCAGGGAGGGGCAGGCAGGGCAGGGCCCAGGGACTCAGGGTCTTACTTGGTCCTGGTGATGACTGGGAGCTAGCACAGGTGTCTGAGCAGAGGAGAATCAGGATGAGTCCTGGACTGGAAGGAGAATAAATTAAACGAGGGCCCATACTTGGGAGAACTGGAAGGAGTTGCTGAGATGGTCCAGGACGAGGTGAAAAGGATGGCTGACGGGCTGACCAGAAAGGGAAGGGTGGGGGCCATCTGCAGCCCCCTTGGCTGGCCTCTCTGTACCCCGTCCCTGCTGAGCCAGGAAGGGGAGCTGATGAGGCTGACCGGACCCAGGATTCTAGAGCAGCAAGCCAGAGGGAGAAGGCCAGAGGTAGGGCCAGGGAAGAGTAGGGTAGGAGCCTGTGTAGGCAGGGGCAGAGTGGAGAGAGCAGAGTGCACGAGACAGTCAAGCGCCGCGGAGGACCCTCAAGAGGCAGGTGCTGGGCAGCAGGATGGGAGGGGGAGGGCAAGGCCTTATCTCTGGGGCCTGAGGAGACACACCCCTGAACTAGTGGGTGATGTATGTGGGGACAGAGCCCTGCCACCCCCATGCTGGTCTGTGCCTGCTGCTGACCAGGGGGTGTGATCAGAAGGCTGGGCTGGAGTCAGATGTCAGCTCTGGTGTCTCTGTAAGGGGAGTCGGGCTGGCTTGAGCCTCATGGAGTGCACTTAGGCCCCCGCCAGCTGTCCTGAGGCCTCAGGTGCAGAAACTGAGCTGGTCTGGGTGTAGGAGAAGCCTGACAGAGGGGGTCAACTCAGGTCTGAGTCAAGGACTCTTCCCTCAGTCCCCAGGAAAACGTCTTCTCCCAGTTCATCAAGGGAAATTGCATTTTGAGTCCCTCTGCCTACCATCCGCCTATAGCCTGAACAAGGGTCTGGCTGAGCCCAGGCGATCCAAGGAAGTACCAGAAAGATGAGCCGGGCTGGGGTCCATGGTACCACCCACCCTACCCACAGGCATCACCCTCCGATCAGCCTGTGAAATTCTGATAGAGACCAGGCCCCCAAGCTTCAGAGTTCAGACTCCCAGTAGTGTCCACCACAAACAGATGCCCGACTATTACCTGTTTCCCCCTACCCAAGGCCCTATCAGGGTGTCTTGAACAAAGCTGGAACAAGAATGTGTCAGAAGTGAGCTCCTGGCTACCCAAGCTCTGAGTCTGAGATCTTTACCATGGCCCCCAGAATATCCCAGTCTTACAACCAGTTGGGTCAACACACTGAACCTCAGAACCACGGAACCCTGCCACTGCCCAGACCTCGGCCCTGACTCTACAGATGCATGCCCGACCACATGCACACATCCTCCAGCCACATGGGCACTATACCCACAGTGCCCAGCCCCAACCCCACACACACATGCCAGACCCCACACACACGTGTCTGACCCCACAGATGGGTCCAGGCCCCCGGGATGATGCTGAGGAAGGGTGTCTACTTGTCCATTTTACCACTCAGGTTGTGTAGGAAGCCTCTCAGAGACCCCTGGAACCATTCCACTCAAGTTACAGATGGAGAAACTGAGGACTAAAGAAAAGAAGGCTCCTACCCCAGTTCACCTTGGTTAAGAGAAGGGAGCCGGGATTCATGTACCAGCCCTGGGCACATAGACCTTCTTGGTTACCTGGGACAGGTTGCTGGTCCTTTCCAAGTGTCCCCAGTACAGGCTGAGGGGTGGCGTCTATAAGGTGAAGAAGCACCTGGCTTTTGGTAGGTGCTCCATCCAGGCTTAGAGACCAGGGGAAAGACTGGACAGACGGTTGAGCTATAGGTTGCCTTTCCTTTCCAGAGACCTGGAAGAGACTCCTCTCATCTGTCCTTACTTGGTTAATCGAGGGGCAAGGCATTGCACTGATGCCCCAGAGGGGTCCCCTCTCCCTCCAAGTACCCTTCCATACCCCTCAGCCAAGCTCGGTGACAGAGATAGGGTCATATCCCTCTCAGCCCCACAGGTCAGGGACAGGTCTCGCTGCTACCCTCCAGAGCAGGGCCGTGTCCCTGACCTGGGGGGCTGAGAGGGATATGACTCTGTCTCCTTCCTCAGAACCCCAGGACAGGGAGGTGTGGCACTGGGAAGGTGGGAAGTGGCGTGCGGTGCTCATGATCGCTCCAGCCGTGCTTACAACTTTTGGCCTCCAGGTGTCGCTACTGCATTTCAGACAAATTAGCTAGTCCCTTTTCTTGGTGAGGATTCTGGCCTTGCTTTCTGGTCAGAGGAGGTGACTCAGGTAGGACAGGCAACTGCTGAAGCCACTTGGTGGGGATCCTGGTCAAGTAAGAGGGTCATGAAGCCCTGACTGCAGTTCCACACCCTATCCCACGCAGGGGGGACATGAAAAAAAAATACCATGAGGCAGTACAGGACTCGCCTTGTCTCTGGCCTTGGTCCTGAGACCCCATCTGCCTGTGTGGGGCCCAAGCCTGGAGCAGGAGGAGAAAGGGCCTTGAACCTGACTGAAACAAACCATCGACATTTGCCCCTTGGGTTCGGTTTCCCCAAACACTAACCACCCTCACACTCCCAAGTTCCCAGCTCCATGGTTCTGGGTTCTGCCCTCTTCTCTGGCTCAAAGGCTGGAACGTCCCAAGGTCTTAGGCATTGGTTATGAATGTCTAAGACCCTTGATCCTGGGAGATTCTGAAATGCTCGGACTTAGTGAGTCCTCGCTGAGACCTGGGCCTGCCTCAGCCCAGTCCCAGTCCTTGGCTTCTGCCTGGCTCACTCTGCTCTCTCCCGACCCACAGCCCAGCACAGCCCCGCCCAAGCCCAAGCCGCCCCCGCTGACCAAGGAGACGGTGGTGTTCTGGGACATGCGTCTATGGCACGTGGTGGGCATCTTCTCGCTTTTCGTGTTGTCCATCAGTAAGTAGCAGCTGCCCGCCTCTACTACCCCCTGCCACTGCCACACCACAGCGGGAGCACAGCACCCCGTTACCCCCCCAGCACCACCCCCCAGGGGCTCAGAGCAGCAATTCCGGGCACTGCAAGCAGGCCCGGCGCCCACAGGAGGCCCTCTGTGGTTTCTGGCACCTCCTAATCCACACAAAGTCCCTGTGGAGGGCTGACAGGCTGGTGGTGACCTGAAGTATTCTGCCCGACGGGGGATGCAGCCACATGGCAATTACAGTAATTACAGGGGACTCCACTGAACCAGGACGAAGACGTGTCATTTTTCCCTATCGCTGGCCTCCTCGTGCTTTTCCTGCAGCTTGGCCAGCTTAAAACACCCACACCCAGGGGCCCCAGCAAGGCCACCCTTGGCTGCAGCTCAGCACCAGAGCTCCCCAGACGCCCAGCAGATGTGGCTCCCAGGCTGCAAACCCAGCATCGTCAAATACCATTTCCTTGGAATGCTTCACACCCACCTCAGTTAAGAACAGGAGACCCACCCCCTTCCTCTCTTGGATCTGGGAGTTGCTTGATGCGAAGTTGCAACAGAAGCCAGTTTGGGATGCTCCTCTCAGCTGTCCTTCCAGAGTTGGGGTCTAGAGTTGAGAAAAGAGGGGCTGAGAAATGCCGAATGGATGGGAGAGGCCACCAGGGTACAAAGAGGTTCCCACGGGCCAAAGGGAGGAGAGGGGCGCAGCAGTAAAGGGAAAGAACACACTCCCCCAGTAAAGGCTTCGTGGAGAAGGAGTCCTCTAAGCTGTAGATGGGTAGGATGGATGACGGTTTGTGTCAGGCAGCTAGCAAGGCATTCTGGAGAGAGGTACAGTGGGGGTGGGAATGGGAGAAAACGGCCTCCATACAGGTCTCAGATAACCCTTCTAAGACGTTTGCTGAGTGCACCCTGGCTCAGAGGCTACAAGGGCATTTAAGTTCTAGCAGGAGCTATCCGGGGCTGAGGTCCCCCAGGGGTCGGGGCTGACCACAAGGGCCCGCCCAGATATAGGGGCTCCAAGGGAGACAAGGACATCAGTCTTGCATGTGCTTCTCCTAGCACCGGAAGTGCCCTTCCACCCCACCCCCACCCCCACTCTCTTCACAGCTAGAGTGGGAGAGCTTCGCTGGCGGCTCAGACGGTAAAGAATCCACCTGCAATGCGGGAGAGCTGGGTTCGATCCCTGGGTTGGGAAGATCCCCTGGAGAAGGAAACGGCTACCCACTCCAGTAGCCTGGCCTGGAGAATTCCATGGACAGAGGAGCCTCACAGGCTACAGTCCATGGGGTCGCAAAGAGTCAGAAACGACTGAGCAACTTTCACAGAGTGGGAGGAGGAGGTGAGCAAGAGGCCGCCTTCTCTTCCTAGCCAAGGCTCCAAGGCTGTTATCAGTCAGGCTTCTGAGTGGAGGCCCCACGGACAGACAGGTGTGGCTGCAGCCCCAGCCAGGTGTTCAGAAGGTAGAGCAACTCCCCAGTACCAAGAAGCAGGTTTAGGGGAGGTATCTGCCTGCAGGGGCCACAGGATAAGTCCAGGGTACAGGTCCAAAGAGCAGCTCAGGGGCACCCCGAGGAGCAGGGTTGAGGGCACCATGGGGCCTTAAGACACACAATGGTTTCTCCCAGGCTCTGCTTGGCCCAAGATGGTAGAAGTGCCTAGGGCCACATAGGGAAAGCTGCAGTGTCAGGCCCAAAGAGGCACTTGGACCTCAACTACACAGACTGACTTCTATTCCTAACCCTATTTCCTGAAAAAGAAAGGATAGTCCCAAAGGCCTCTGAGCAACAAGCCAGCACTTGTTACCTTCTATGCAGGGCTCTAGGGAGTTGGGGACCCTGAGTCCTGGCGAGGAAACATTTTTCCCACTTCTCTGTCTGCTTGGGTCTTGGTGGTACAGCTGTTAGTGGAGCATCATCCCCAGAACCTTGTGGAGAGGATGGAGTTGGATGGGGTGCCTCTTTGGTTCCCTGCCAGACTGGGGACTTCTATCCCCAGCCTCTTCCTGGGCTTGGAACTCCATCCAAGAAACTTTGTTTCTCTTCTTTGAAGAGAAGTAAGCAGGCCAGGCTGGATGGGACAGGTCCAGAGTGAGGGGCAGTGCCTCCATCCTGCTCTGGCTGCCAATAGCTGTGGTTGAGCTCCCTTTAAAGTCCAGGCCTCCCAGGGACTGGGACCAGCCTTTGCTAAGAGCCCAGGCATGGTCCTGAGAAGGTACCTGATGGGGTAACTGGAAGAGGTGGTTCAAGCCAGTAGAGTGGGGGTGGGGGACCGACCCTGGACCTCTGGCATACAAGAGTCTGGAGGCAACCAGAGCCCAGCTCTTTGGGTAAGAAAGGTCTTCCCAGGCCCATCCCTGGGCAGCAGTGCACAGTCAGACCTACTATTAGGGCCTTCACACGACTGTCCCCCACCATGTGTTCCTGGATGCTATTGACACCCTGTCCATGCATTCAGGAGTCCTGTCCTGAGTCACAAAAGCTTTGAAACCATCTCATTCATTTTTTCTTTCATTCTGTGAGTCTGGGGAAGACTCAATGGGGCCACAATACTGGCTGACGAGGTTGCACAAGATGACCCCAAGGAGTGATCCTGCCCAGGCCATATAGGTCTGATCTATCTTCCCCAAAAAGAGGCCTGGCTTGTCCTGCCTGGCCCTCCTGCCTCTAGGAGTCTGTCAGGAAGTTATGTCTGGTCATCTGATTTATAATAGGAAGCAGCTCTGTCCCCTCCCCCTGAGGCTGGGGCCAAGGTGGTCAGACTGGGGGCCTTAGAAAAATAAACTCAGTCCAGCCGGGTCCTGGCAGCCCTGCCCTGCCCGTCCCTGGACAGGCCAGCTCCATGCCTTGGCCCAGCTTGCGTGGGCACAGCTGCCCTGAGCCAGAAAACCACTCCTGGAATAACTCTGTCTGAGGTGAACACCCCAGGGCAAGGTCTGTGTCCTCCTGAAGGAGCCTCAGCTTGTCCTCAAGGAGGTTGAGGAGGATGCAGCCTGTCCTCTGGTGTCTGAGGTCCTCTCAAGAGCCTGGGGAGGAACACCTAGGATGAACCAGGAGCCCTGAGGCCTGGGCTGCAAGTACAGGACACCCTCCAGGAGGCTGTAGCTTGAGTCATGGTGTAGCCCACTTCCTACCCTCCAGGACCTCTCAATCTAGTCAGAGAGACACCCCCCGCCAAGCCAGGACCACTGACATAATTTATGGGACCAGTGAAAATGAAAATATGAGATCCCTGTCCAAAGACTATTAAGAATTTCAAGAAAGTGATGGCAGAGTATTACGCCAAGCACAAGGCCTTTCTGAGAATAGGCCTACTACCTAAAGCCAGCCCTGCAAAGACATTTTGAAAATCTCAGAGCCTACAGAGGTTTTGTCAAAATGTGGAACCTCCTGAAAGAGACTCTTGGGTGAGACACACATAGACAGATGAAGCCAGGCCTGGAACTCGGGCGCCATTCCGGGGAGTCTGGGCTCTGGCCCTTGCCAAGCCTGCTCTGTCCTCCCTGTAGTTATCACCCTTTGCTGTGTCTTCAACTGTCGCGTGCCACGGACCCGGAAGGAGATTGAAGCCCGGTATCTGCAGCGAAAGGCAGCCAAGATGTACACAGACAAACTGGAGACTGTGCCGCCCCTCAACGAGCTCACAGAAATCCCTGGAGGTGAGCAGGCTTGGCCCCCAGTCCCGCCAACCCCCTACCCTGCCAAGCTGGCCATTTCCTTGATCCTTCCACCCAGAATGCCCTGTTCCTCCCCTCCACCTGGTTCAGGGAGGGGACTCATCCCTGTTTCTGGAGACCAGAGCAAAGGAATGGGTCAGAGTGAGGCAGGGAAAACAAGAAGCTATTTTGCAGGTAGGAGTGGTTTGGAAGGAAAAAGGAATGAAGGGTTGGACTGGGAGGCTCTGGTGTGGGTCACAGGACGCTGTTTCACTCCTGTTGAACCCTCTTCCTTCTATTCCACAGAGGATAAGAAGAAGAAGAAGGACAGTGTGGATACCGTGGCCATCAAGGTAGAGGAGGATGAGAAGAATGAGGCCAAGAAGAAGAAAGGAGAGAAATGAGGAGAGCTTTCTGGAGGTGGCGGCTGGGGCTGGCCAGCCCTGGGGCTCATGGTCCTGCCAGAGTCCAGACATCTTAGACTCCAAGCTCACACATGGACCCCAGAGGTTGCAGAGAGCCCTGTCCCTGTAGAGAGGGAGTTGCAGGGGCCCAGGAGCCTGTCCTAGAGCCTATAGGAACAAGGACAAAACTACCAGGTGTGCCACCTCCTGGCCTGGATGCCAACTCCCTGCACCCCGTCCACATGGCCACCCAGCAGAGGTGGTCTGTAGACCCTGTCCCTCTGTAGATCCAAAGTGGCCTCAACCCACCCAGACATGCCTCTGTCTCCTCTTCTGCCAGGAACAGCTGTGGCTAAGGGGTGACGGGATGTGGGTTTTCTTCTGGAAGGGGATGGCCAGCCTGGATGGGCCAATGTGAGGCCACACTAAGCTGTCCACAAGGAGGGAGAGGGTCACTGGAGGAAGCAGGGGCAGCAGGAGGCTCTCAGACTTGGCTGGATAGTAGCCCTGCTGGTGAGGGGCTGTCCCAAGCCTGGCATGGGTTCTGGCCCAGAGCAGTGAGCAGAGAAGGACCAGAGGCAGAACCCCCAGCCTAGCAGATACCAAGCTCCAGGCAGTGGACGCACTTGTCTTACTTACTGTGATGTAGCTGAGGCTGCTGGAGGGCCTAGCATGAGGCCCAAGGGCTCAGGATTGGGGGCTCCAGGGGTACAAAAGGCTGAGGCCAGTGGACCAGAGAGAGAAGAGAAGACAGCTGGCACCTGGGACCCAACTTGGGAATCCAGGGAATATTTGAGAAGCCAACAGGGACTTGAGGCTGTTCTGGGGCCCTTTCTAGGCTTAGCTGTGGTGGCAGGGCCCCAGGAGACCACCACAGGGGCCAGTTAGGGTGGAGGTAGCAGCCAACCTTCCACCTGCTGAATATAACAGCACAGCTTCCTCTTCTGCTCTCAACCACGATTCTTGAAACAGCACTGGTGACCAGAAGTGAAGGCTCAAACTTGACCTGCGGACTGGATCCCTGGGGAGGGGACATGCAGAGAGGGGTATCTAGATGGCAGCCAACATCACCTGAAGAACTCAGACCTGGGCCTGGAGACTTAGGAGATACTGGAGGTTTCCGAGCCGGGGGGAGCTGCTGGCAAAGCTAACACTGACTCTGCAGCCTGCAGAGATTTGTAAATAAAGCTGAATGCCTTCTCATACTTGAGCGACCTGAGATGACCACTCAGGTACCCCGTCCCTGAAGCATTTAGTGGAGGGCAATGCAGTGATCAGTGATAGGCGGTGAAGGCCAGGCTGTCGTTCCCTTTCCTGACTTTTCTCCCGTTCTGAATTCAGATGAGCTGAAGGAAGAGGTGGTGGGCCGAGGGGCAGAGGGTCAGCTGTGGCCAGTGGGGCTCAGCCCTGAGGCAGGGCATCAGAGGACCAAGAAGGAAGCTGCTTGCTCTGCTCCACTTCCTGGTGTCAATAGATGGGTGCTTGAGACACAGAGGAGTCAAGCCTGGATTCCAGCCTGGACACAAATCATTATTACACGAGGCGAGAGAACCAGGCTGACATGGAGGAAGGAGCACAGGGTCTTAGAGCCACGGCGGGGGGTGGGGCAGAGATTACAGAAGGCCCTGCTGTGGAAGCTGAGTACTCACTGCGCCACCAAGTGGAAACCCTGGCTCTGCCCAGGGGCCCAGCCTGTGGGCTTCTCATACATATGGTTTTGGCAAAGACCATTCTACCGATACAAGCCAGAACCCTTCTGTTGGCTGGGCAGCAGAGGCCCAGGGGAGCGGGGGCCACTAGAAGTCAGAGAAGCAGCTGGTAATGCCTGGGGTAAGTCCAGGCCCGGGCCACATCTCGCCCCCCAGCTGCCTCCCTGACCTCTGACTTGCGTCTCCACTAGCCATTTAAGGACAGGCATATCTGCTGATCATGGGGATAATGTCTGATCCCAGTGGGCATCTGCCCCAAGTCCAGGCAGGGGACAGGGTTGGAAGGTCAAAGTTTACTACAGTGCTTCAGGGCAATGACAGAGTATGTTCCAGCCACAGGCGAGAAGATGAGCCAAAGCCGAGGAGAACACACTCACCTCTGCAGCCCAGAGCTGCACCCTGAGGCCCAGCCTCACACTGGGTCCTGGCAGCCCCAGCGTCAGCCTGGGCAGTACATTCTAGGCCCTGAATCATCTGACCCCAGTATGATCCCCACACATTCCCTCCACCTTCTGCGGGAGCCATCCCGAGCTCGTGGATGGAGCTGGGGCTCTGCACTTTGCAGTGTCAACTGCTGGGAGCCACCCATCCCACCCCTTCCCTGTTCTCTCATCCCCCACTGCAGCAGGCCCGGGAAGGAGGAGGCATGGGGAAGAGAACCATTTAATTGAACATCTAGTCTCTGCCCTGCCTGTGAGGGCTGAGAACTGCACCTGCAGCATTCTAGACAAGAGGGTGAGGAGGGGCCTGGGCAAGAGAGGGCGCGCCCAGGGACAGCACGAGTGTCAGAGGGCAGCAAGAAAGCTGAGGAGCATCAGGAGTGCCAGGAGCAGGGCCCGGGAAGGGGCTGGCAGAGTCTGCCCGCTGATGCGGTCCCAGATCCACTGTTGGTAGGAGGAGATGTGGACGTAGATAGGCGGAGCCTCGCTCTTCTTGCAGCCTGGGCCCCAGCTCACCACTCCCATCAGATGCCATACGTTCTGCACAGGACAGGCCAAGGGCTCACCACTTATCTCCTGTGGGGAGGGGTGGGGAACAAAAGAGAGGCCACATGTGGTCCAAGGGAGACTTGGTCCAGCTCAGGAACAAGTAGGGTGCCCTCACCAAACCTGCGCAGTCTCCAGGTGTCTCATAGCTGAGAGGTACCTTTGAAGTCCTGACCCAGGAGACCTTCCTTAAAAGGCTCCACCTTCCATCTCTCTCCATCCCCCATCTCGTTAACATCCACCTTCCATCTTCCCACCCTTCGCATCCTCCTCCCTCATCTCCACCCTCCATCCCCACTCCCCATCCCTCTCTCCCCAACTCTCATCTCATTCCCCCGCATCTCCATTCCCTGTCAAATTTCCCCTCCTTCATCTTCCTCCTCACTTACCCCTGCTCATCCCTGGCTCCTCTCTCCTCCCCACACGTCCTGCCTCTGCTGTGCCCCTCACCCCAATTCTGGCCAGGTGCCCTTGGAGGTGAATGAGCAAGGGCAAGAGATGCTCACGTAGCAGAATTTTTCCCTGTCGACGTCCTTTGCACAAATCATCTGGGAGTTGATGATCTGAATCAGAGAGGGGATTTTGGAGAACCTGCGATAGAGGCTGTCACACTCTGTGCTGTTCAGGATGGTGACTTCCTTCTCCTGGATGGTTCGAAATTGGGGCCATTCACCTGTGGGACAGGGGCCCCCATTCAGGCTTGACTGTTTAGCTCCTGCCCACAGCCACTGGCCTCATGCCCATCCTCCCTTTGTTCCTTGCCACTCCTCTAGCCTCGTCTCCTTGCCACACAGCAGCCCTGGAGATCTCTCCAGGATTAGCCCACCTACCACTCCAGCTGACGCTTCCCAAAGGCCCCTCAATATAGAGACCCTGGAGCAGTTTACCCAAGACCTGGCTTTGCTGGACCTGATCTCACGTCTGGCAGAGTCCAATTCATCAAGTCCATTCTGATCTCGGCATCTTGGCTTTTGCATTCCGTCTATCCACAAAGCCTACCAAGCCTATCTGAGGTCCAAGATCCTGCCTTTTCTTCAAGCTTTCCCCAAAAGCCTCTTCCTCCCCTGAGCTTCCCTAGACTTGCCTCTGTGGTTCCAGGCACTCCTCACTCCCCTCCTGACTCTCACAAGTGTGTGTTTGTCCCTAAGTCTGAGCTTCTGGGGGACAGGTGACTTCCAACCATTTCCAACTATTCGCCAGACAGGCCATGGCAGGTTGGAGATCCTGGGTGCTTTCAGGCATGCTGGCTCTGTGAGACCACAGGGAAGAACACTTCTCTTGTGGGAAAGGGACAGGGGTTCCCCGAAGAGGATGGACATTCCTGGGCTCCTAAGGAAATGGGCCCTTGGATGGCCCTGGGACGACACTCCTGCTCGCTGGGCTCCTAAACTGGGATGATAAGGGATTGAGGGCCACTGCTGGGGTGGGGGGAGACACGAGGGAACCCTCAGTGACTCCCAGCTTCCGGATGCAGACTGCCCTTAGCCAGACACATGGGTCTTCTGGGGAGCCTATTACAGACATAGACCCCTTGTCCTCTCACCTTGCCTGTTCTGCTTCAAAACATGGATACCCTGGGACTGTGTGTAGACAGCAAGATATCACTCTGTGCCCACTATGCCTTCAAGGACAGCCTGTTTACACACCCTGACTTGGGCCTGAGGGTTTCAAGGGCAATCTGGGTCCCTAGATACATTCACTGCTGAAGCCCTCCAAGGGAAAAAGAGATAAGAGTCTGACAGGAGTGGGGTGGTGGGCTCCCTGGGGAAGGTGTCGCAGAAATACCTGTCCATGGTAGACCCTGGCCAGCACCCAGGTTCTATCCCGCACCATCCACCCTGCTGGGGGTAGGACGGTTCTGACTCACCACCAACCCTGGGGAGTCCCCAGCCTGTCACAGTGCAGAGCGAGTAGTCCTTCACCGAATAGTCCAAGCCAGGCAGGCAGATGGGCCAGACATACTTGCTGTACTGGAGTGGCCGCTCCAGGTTGAGGAGGGCAATGTCGTTGGCCCGGCCAATCCAGGACCAGTACCGACTGGCTCGATAACGGCTGTGCACGATGACCTCTTTTGCCAGGGTGTCGATGGTAGTCTTCGTTATCTGGTCAATCCACGGACTCCCCGCCCGTACTGAATAGGTAACATCACTCCTGGGGAAGGGCAAGGGGAGTCCTCCATTAGTCCCAGGAACCCCACACCAGCCTGCACCCCCCTAAACTCCACCGCACTGTTGTACTCTGAGCAAATCCAGGCAAGCCACCCACCTGCTTCGAGTCCCCGAGCCCACTCCTCAGGGCAGATGTGAATGGGGTCCTGCACACAGACACTGTGTGGTCAGTCCTGACAACAACCCTTCAGTTTATGGAGAGGGAAACTATGACTCGAGCAACCGACTCAAGGCTACACAGCTAGCAAGTGCTGGAGCTGGGATGTGGAGCCAGTTTTCTCTGGTTGCAAACTCTAGACTCTGTCCAGTAACCCAAGCTCAGTCCCAGAAGTGACAGAGATCTTGTGCAATCATCCAACCCTCCCTCTAGCTTTCTTTCTCAGTGTGTCCCTCAGGCGTGGTAATCACTTCTCCTCTGGCCAGGCCTCACGGCCAGATGTGACCCTCGGGTCACCCCCTGGCTCCAGAACATGGGCATGCCTGCTCTCTTGTGCCCACACTGACCAGACTGTGAGCATCTATATTCTTATCTGTCTTCCCCAGCAACATGAGAGGAGTGCTGCAGCCCTCTTCTGCTACCAGTGCCCAGGCCAGGGTGCTTCAAAGACTGTCAAGGCTACTGGTTGAATGAAGGAAGGAATAAGTGAAACAAAGGGTATGGAACAGAAGAATTAGAATCTTCTTTCTGTGCACAGGAGGAAGGAGGCCTAGACAGAGGTTTGCAAGTCTTCATTTCCTGTCTGTGGAATGACTGCACAGGACTAGCGGGTCAGATGAGGGGAGCAAGCCTCTAGTTCCCAGGAAGGAATGTACAGGACTCAGCTCCACCCTGCTGAGAGCTGGAGTGAGGCTGGGATTATGGGGTTCTGCCACTGATGGGCCAGCTGGCAGAATGACTGAGGCCCCGGTGGCTCCACATGACTTTCCACCCGTCTGTCTAAGCCCCGACTCACTCGGTGGTGCAGTGGGCTGCAGTCAGCACCCACTCGGAGGCAATGAGGGTTCCTGCACAGATGTGTGTGCCATTGGCCCGCACACTGACCATCCACGGCCACCGCCGAGCCATGGACTCCGGATCCCTGAGGGTGGGGTCCCGTTCATAGGAGAAGCCGCAGGCTGAGGAGGGAAGTGCAAGGAGCTTGATAAGGAGTGGACCTTTCCAGCTGCATCTCACAGCTCTCCCTCTCCCTCTCCTCAGCCTGATTTCCCACCACTCTAGCTGGCCTGCACCCATCCGATGATTCTCCTTCTTCATTGGTCATCAAATAATGAGGCTGTTCACATGAGGATGGGGGTCTCCAGGCTTAGAAGGGCCTCAGCACCCCCCAGGCATCCCTCACGTCAGGTCCCAGGGCTGACCAGTCTGGGCATCACTGGCTCCTTTGTCTTGGTCAAGCAGGCCTCAGCTCTGGCTAGGCTAGGCCCTTCACAAATTCATCTGTGTTTTCATCTGGTTCCCCTACTTCAACCAAAAAGACCCTTCCCTCCTTCTCTAGGACCCTCCTCCTGTGATTCAGTGAGAGAAAGGCAGATGGCCTAAGAGAAGAATGAGCACTGTGCATGAATGCACACACATCTGAGGATGAAACCCAACAGCAATGAATGCAGCTCTTCAGCCCCATTAGTCCTCAGGGGAGCGTGGACGTAAACCACAGTGACGTTCTGCTCACCGTCACCTGCCAGGCAAAACTAAACGTCCCTGGTGCTGGGAGCTGGTGAGGACCACAGCCCCAGACTGCTCACTCACTGCTCGAGGGAATGTCAGCGGGTGCAGCCACTTTGGAAAAGCTTTTACGGAAAAATTCTTTCAACTGAAGAGACGCATCCAACACCACAGCAGACCCACTGCTAGGTGTTCCAAATGGACTCGTAGATGGTGAGGTCAATGTAAGTAGGCCATCACCAGCAGCTGTAAAGGCTAGCACAAGAGAGGCAACGGCAGCATGCACCGCAGAGTGCTGCGGGGTCCTCAGTGTGAGGCTTCCTATGACACTGACGTTCTGAGCAATGAGTTCCGGGATGAGAAGTATTCCTTATGTGGGTCTTACTTCAGCCAGCTTGGAAGGCACTGCTAGAGAGAACACTTATGGATGTGCCCCCAAACACACAAGGGAAGGCCCCCTGAAAGCGGTGCTGGAGACCTCCAGAGGCCTTGGCGGGGAGCTTGGATCAGGGCCTGGGCCCGATGGAGAGACGCTGTCCCCACCGGCCATTCAGGAAGGCAGGGTGTACAGCACACCCCAGGCTTCCCCGGCCTCCCTTGCCTCCTACCTCAACAGCGCGGGAGGTCCCGCCAACCGGTGCTCAGTAGGCGCTCGTGAAAGGAAGGGCTCTTCTCACTCTCCCTGCCCCCTCCTCCTCTGTCCCTTAAAGTCCTCAAGGCTGCTTGGGCACCTCCATGTGAGCACATGGAGGCCACGGTACTCACGGGGAAGGAACTCGCTGTCGGAGGCTTTAGAAGTAGCGTACTGCGAGACACTGGGCGGCTGGCTACCACCAGTGACCTGCCGGGGGAAGCGACGTCTGCCCGAGGGACAGGTGGCACTGGGGGCACATGGGGCATCAAGGTCGGCGGGGACATCCGTGGACAGTGCCCCCAGCGCGTCGCCAGCGCTCAAGCAACCTGTGGAAGGAGGCAGAGAATCTGAAGTGGAGGCCAGATCTGAGGGGGTCGGGGGAGGGGAGGGAGCGGGCCTCACCCAGGGGCCAAGGCAGCACCAGCAGGAGCCCGGCGGAGGCGAGGGCCAGGGCCAGGGTGGGCGTCCCAGGGCGCGGGGGGCCGCGCCTGCGGGCCGGCGGCTCACACCAAAACTCCATCTGCTGGAAACATCGACTGCGCCGCGGCGCTCTTCTCGCTACAGCGCTCCCGGGACCGCCCCACGAAGGCGCCCCCCGTTGGCGGCCGGTGACGGCTTTCTGTGGTGCGGTGGGCGCGGGCATCCGCGGCCTTGCGGGCGCCCCCCAGTGGCCCCCTGCCGTGGTGCTTCTGGTGTCCCAGTCGCCCTCTGGCTTGCAGGTGGCTCAGGACTGCCTGGCTTCTGGCCACGCCTCTGCCCTCCTGGGAGCACGTCGCTCCCAGGCGGTCTGGCCAAGCAGTTTCCTGGAGTCCTTTAACCTCACCTCGGCCAGTTTCTGCACCTCCTTCTCTGGCAGCCCACTTCCATCCCTACCAGATGAGATGAAGGCCCAACCCCTGGGGCTGGCATCCGGGATTTGCAAGCGGTCCCATCTGCCCTCCAGTCTGGTAACTACAGTGGGGCCTTGCCCCAGGGTACTGAAATTAAGCAGATTGAAATGTTTTCAATAACGATTTTTCAAGAGTGCATAGTTTTAAGCATTGTTCCCCACCCCCCATCCTCAACTTCCATTCAGCAAATGCCCTTCCCTTACAGATCTATCCGCTTAGAAAGATGGCACAGGTGAGGTTTCCACAGACAGTAAAAGAGTGATGGTAATCAGTGGGCTCTTCCTGGTACACTGGAAGTCGGGGAGCATTTTGATGGCTCAGTGACAGAGATGGATAATACAGTTAAAAGGTAGTCTGAGGAGATCATATGAGTTTTGATTCCAAGCTGTTGGGAAATTCTGGCTCAATAAAAGGTGAAAGTTAAATCAGACTAGACCAATTTAACTTTTGCCAAGGCCTGCTCTCTTGGGACAGACAATAGGGCTGGCCATTTAGTACTCCAGTCTCCAGCAAACCACACCTACTATGCCGTGGAGCCCAAGGGCAAGGATAGTGGCCACTGTGAACCTGAGGCCCACCAGGCCTGATGGGCTCCCATGCTACCCCCCACAGAAGTGGTAGGGCTCTGCCCTCTCAGTCTGGCTAGCTTGGGCCTGTTCTTCCTCTTCAGAGTGTGACAGATGTCACTAAGGCAGCTCAGGAGCTTAGGGTGCAGTCACCCCCCACCGTCACCTAAGCAGGCACTCTGCCTTGCCCCTCCCTGCCCCCCATCATCACTCATTCCTGCCAGGGAGGGAGGAGGAACTGGTCAAGCTCTGTAGACTCTTAGGGTGATATGAGGGCTTAGGAGAGGCCCACAAGTTCTGGAACAGAATCCACAAGTGCAGGTCTGGTCATTTTGAGTTTCCTGGAAAGAAGACAACCCTCATAGTAAGGAACTGAGGGGAAACTGTAGTCAGAGACCCAGGGCATGGCCATGGGGACCTGGGGACTGCTGGAGCGCTGGGGTTACTAAGCAGAGAGTGGGGATCACAGAGCCCAGCTTCATATTGGTAGAAGAGGCAACTGCAGCCCAGAGAGGGTAACAGGCTGAGTACAAGTACAAGGAAGACTATCAGGGAGGCTACCCTTGAGAAGACAGCCAAGCCTCTTGGGGGTGGGGAGGCTCTGGCCAGAGTCAAGAAAAAAGAGGATGGCTTCGGTTACACAAAGTTCAAGAGCATCTTCATTGAACAATTGAAAAAACAGTGGCTCTGGAACCCTCCCCCATGGACTTGCCCTGCTGTCCTGTGCTCCTCCAGTCTCCAAGACAGGCAGAGGGGAGGAAGCAGCTGCATCCGGAAGGGACGCCCAGGAAACATTCACAGGAGCCACAGGCAGCCCAAGGAGATTAGCAGGATGGAACTAGTGAGGAAGACCGGGCTAAGGCAGGCAGGCCCGGCCCTGCTGACGAACTTCACATCACCGATCTGCTTCTTCATCCAGTCAGTGAAGTAGGAGGTGCTGGTGTAGATACCTGGGAAGCGGCGCCGGTTGCAGCTAAAGCTCCAGCTCACCACCCCCATCTGAATCCAGGTGTTGTCCATTTGGCAGACCAGGGAATTGCCAGAGTTACTCTGTGGAGGGGAGTAAGGGCGGCATAAGAGAGGCAGCAGGAGGGCCTCCTTGCAGGTCCTGGACAAATAAACTTGCACCTTCCCAGGCCATGTTCTTAACACGAGCTGTATTAGACCCGTGCTGTCCCAATAATGAGGCATAGCTAGGAGCCTGCCCTGTGACATGGAAGCGCTGTTCTGGGGCCTGAGCTCAGGATCACATTGGCCTCTCTTCACTCCCCTGCTAACCCTCTGACCATAACTCCCTGGTCCCCTCCTCTGCCCTCTCTCTAAATTGTGGTGGGCCTCCAAGGTGTTACCCTTGACTTTCTCCTTTCCTACCATCCTGCTGGCATAATGAACTATTTGAAATGCAAATCTGTTCCCCCTCTTTTCATGAAAAGCAGAGGCAAATGTAAGAATAATGTTTACAACAGCAAACATCAAAAGGTAACAGCTTTTATTTCTGCTGATGATGGGTTTATGATTTTTTAAACTATCCTATACTTTTTAGTATTGTTGAAAAGTTTTATAAATCAGAAAAATATCCCATGCTCTCCCTCCCTCCCTATATGAATACATATATATTTTAATGTAATATAAACCAAGATTTGAAGAAGGAAATGGCACCCCACTCCAGTATTCTTGCCTGGAGAATCTCCTGGATGGAGGAGCCTGGTAGGCTACAGTCCATGGGGTCGCTAAGAGTCGGACACAACTGAGCGACTTCACTTTCACTTTTCACTTTCATGCATTGGAGAAGAAAATGGCAACCCACTCCAGTATTCTTGCCTGGAGAATCCCAGGGACAGGGGAGCCTGGTGGGCTGCCGTCTATGGGGTCGCACAGAGTCAGACACAACTGAAGTGACTTAGCAGCCGCAACAGCAGCAAACCAAGATTTATAAGACATAATCTAATGAAGAGTGCATAAAATATGTAAGGAAAAATAAAATCATACTTAATAAGATAAAGGAAGACCTACATTAATATACAGATATACTATTGTTCTTAGGTGAGGCAATTTAAAACAATGTAAAACTGTCAATTCTCAGCATCTGGCTTCCTGCAGCATGGAAGGCTAGATTCCCTATCCCACTTGCTGAAGATAACATGTGAGTTTTTTTTAATTATTATTTTAAATGCATGGGTGAGCTGGCAAGAAAATAGACTCCTCAGATTGCAAAACCCAAGGGAGGGCTGAAACCCAGAGAGCTGACAGCAAAGCCCAGAAGATGACTTTTTGCCCCAAGGCCATGGACCAAACCCAGTGAAACTGAGCTTTGGTTTTCACAGCCTCATTCATGGGTGCAAAAGACAAAATGCTCAGAGCCTGCTCAAGATGGGGAGCCCAAGAGGAAACCTCCTGCAAAAAGTTATTCCTGCCAAAAAGGACCACACCTTCTGCGTGAGGATAAACTGGGAACACCTGCCCTCATGTGAACTTGTAATTCAAATTCACACTGTCTGGGTGATTAAAAAAAATTGAGCCAAGAACATCGTTAAAAGTGGTTCTTGGTTGGCTTTATGCCCTGGTACCTGGCAGAAGCAAATATAGATACTGTCTGAAGGACCTCACTTTTCAAGCCGTGCTTCAGCAAACTCCCATGAAGAACACTCTAAAGAGCATGTCATCACTCTTAAAACATCACCCCACACACAGGGAAGTTGAGGCACCAAGAGCAAATGCCAGCCAGCAGAAAAAACCAAAAGCAGCATCAGAGCCTTCAGAGTTTGATATTCAGAAATCATCACATGAGAGCCTCAAAGTTTCTGGTGATGCACTATTTTGTAGGCGTGGTGGTGAAGGTATGGGTATTGACTGTGTTATTCTTTGTTCTCCAAACACATTTTATAAATATCTTTTATCTCTATTCATTAGAGAGTGAAACAGTCAAAATATTGTGACAATGTCAGTTCTTGCATTGACCTCTAACATTCAAGCAATTCCAAGTAAAATGCTACCAGTATTTTTTCAGGACCTTGACAATCTGATTCTAGAACTAATATTAAAGGATAAAGGCCATGAATTCTATGACAAGTTTGAGAAAAAAAGAGCAAACTGGAGAGGCTGGGGACTGGAGATATATCTAACCAGAGTTAGATATATTTCAAAGCTATAATTATACAAACTATGGCACTAGCATAGCAATAGAAAAATAGACCACGGGGGCAATGGAGAGCCAGCCAGATGCCTGCAAGTGAGGAAACCTGGCACATGCTCCAGAAAGTGTCATGACTGTCAAAAGGAGGTCTCTGTTGTAGGTGGTAGGGAAATTGACAGAGAAAAATTAATTTGGACCCCACCATAACAAAACTCCAGGGAGGTAGAGCAGGCTTGGTGAAGTTTAAATCAAAGTGATTTTTAAATTGAGGCTTATAATAAGACAAGACATTTACTAACTGAAAGTAACTGAAAATTATGGGCTCCTCCCAAAATGGAGAAGAGAGAAAGATTTGACATAGGGCACATGGGGAAAATGACTCAAAAGAATAAAACTAATGTGGGTTCTCTAACAAACTGAGATTCCTCAACAAACAAATACAGGAAGGGAATGTAGAACAACATCAGTTATGTAAATTAAAATACCCATATATCATGCTACACATTTTTCAAAGATACAAACATCTTTAAAGACATTACTAAACACATTTCAGAGAAGGCAATGGCAACCCACTCCAGTACTTTTGCCTGGAAAATCCCATGGACGGAGGAGCCTGGTAGGCTGCAGTCCATGGGGTCTCTAAGAGTTGGGCATGACTGAGCGACTTCACTTTCACTTTTTACTTTCATTCATTGGAGAAGGAAATGGCAACCCACTCCAGTATTCTCGCCTGGAGAATCCCAGGGACAGAGAAGCCTAGTGGGCTGCTGTCTGTGGGGTCGCACAGAGTCGGACACGACTGAAGCGACTTAGCAGCAGCAGCAGCAGCAAACACATTTCAGTAGGGGCCTTATGTGGGGAGAGAAAATGGAAGATGAAGGGGAAAATCAAGCCAGTGATAATTAAGCTAGTAATGATAGTGTGAGGACCCTTACCTGAGAGATATGGTTGACGGGACTCTGGGAATCTAGAGTTAAAGAAAAGTCAGAGAAAAAGAGAGAGAAAATTGGAGGGCAAAAGAAGGATCCTATGTGGATATTCTCTTATTACAGTGAAATAAAGCCAGAACCCAATAAAAAAAATGTGAAACACCCCCCTCAGAGGGAAAAAATTAACTTTCAAAAGTGCTAAAATAAAAACAGAATTAAAATCTGCAGTTGGAATGCAGAAAAATGAGAATACCATATATTGCAAAGCCCATGGGATGTGGGCCAAAATTGCACACAGAATAGTCTTAGTCTAAATACTTTTAACATCAAACAAGAGGGAATGAAAATAAATTATTATGAATTATTTATCACTGCACATTCAGTTGAAGACACTTAAAATGGAATTAATAAAGGCAAAAAGGAGATGTCATGCATTAGAAAGCAAAAAAAATCATAGACTTGAGAAATAAAATCAATCACTTTTTCTTAAAAAACAACAAAATAGATAAATACCTTTTAAGTCCTACCAAGGAAAATTGAAAGAGGAAGAAAATGCAAATATTTTGTGGTGTAAGTAGAAGAGATTAAAATCAGATCCAGGGAAAATACACTTTCTAGGATCTGAAGACTGTTAATAACTTTCTCTTTATGGATTTAAATTCTAGATGAAGTGAATAATTCCTAAGAAAATACAAATCATAAGCCAATAACTATGGACAAAATAACATAAAATACTGCTCAAGAACTACCCCTTCAAATGAGAACAGGTCTATGTGGTTTTACAGGCAACTTCTTTCTAGCATTCAAGGAGCAGATAATTTATGTCATTTCAAATGTTCTAGAACATAGACTGTACTTTCAAGTGGAGCATAGTTGTGACTCTATAATTTAACAAGGGGAGTGCCTTTCTCAACACACCTTAAATGCAGCCCAGCCTCCCTGGAGGCAAACAAAATACAATGCTGACTGCGTGTATGGCGCCTTATGCTGCGGCTCCCTGCGGCCCCTTTCCTGGGCTGTGCGCCACCACCGTCCTGTGTCTGGTCCAGGGCCCAGTACAGGGTGGTCTGTTGGATGAAGAAAGAAATTAAACATATCCTAAAAAAGGAGGTTATAAATCTGAACACAACAGATGAATGAAACCAAAGCACACAGTGACCAGGGAGGGCTGATCCTAGCAGGCAGGGTAAATGGACACGAGGGGGTCTGTTCACAGAACCAGCTTAGCATGCTGAAGAGTATAAAGTCATCTTGATAGCTCCAGAAAACACGTTTTATGAAGTTTAGCGTGCGTTCCTGAAATAAAATGCCACAGTGAAACAGAAAGCACTTGCTCTGTCTTCCACAGATGCTATGCCATCTTAGCAAGATGCTTCAGAATGAAGTGTGGGAAGCACGTCCAAGAAGGTCAGCAACAAGAAAAAGCAGAGCCACAATTCCAGGCTGCTTTCAGGGACAGTACCCAGAATAATGGAAAAAGTAAAAATCATGAAAACGAAAGAGGCAAAATCATCACTAATCACAGCTTACATGGGCATAGACCTGGAAAGCCCAAGAGAGTCAGCAAAAACTCTTGGGATATAATAAAAGGGTTCAGTGAGCTGAACTCCTAGATGTTTTCAACAAAATGAGTCTGGTGGATGGAAGTAGGGCAAGTCAAAAGGAAGGAAGGTTCTTGTTCTTCTGAGGAAGCTGTAGACGTTGATTAACCCTGGGTGTTAAATTTAAATACATGTGTGGAAACTATCAGGTGACCAACAGGAGAATGACCCTGAAATACAACAACTTCTAAACAACTACAGGGGAAAAGTGGAGTGGAAAAAGAATCAAACCAGTACATAAAGTGAGGGGTATAAAAAGAAATATTCTTCGTGATAAATGGGTTAAAGAAAAGCCTCCCTAATGTGTTGGAAAGTATAAGGCACTGAGCCTTATATTGTTTATAAGACATATAACTAAAACAAGATAGCACAGTGTCTCATGGAAGACAGAGGGATTGTTCTGGAATATGATTTTTGACATTGCAAAAAAGTAGAAAAAGAAATAGGCATAATATTGAAAAGTAGGAGACAAATTTATCATTGTTTGCACATGATATGTTTCTGGGCCTACAAAATTAAAGAGAATCCACTATACCTAGGAAGCTTGCTTATTATAAAGTAAATACACACAAAAATCAATATATTGATATAATACAAACAGAAAATACACTGAAAAAAAAACTGCTCATGACAGAGAGGTGACATGAAACACCTAGGAATAAACTTAAGAAGCGGGCATGCAATAACTATATGGAGAAAGCTGTATAAACTGCTGCTCCAGGGACACAAAGAAATGAAGCAAAATAGGGTCTATTTTCCCAAATCAATCTATTAATTTCACCAAAATCACCACATGACTTTCCTTTTATATTATACTAAGACTGTTCAAGAGAAAATGGGGACAAAAGAACATATGGAGACTATACAACATGCTACTAAAACACCAGTGAGTCAATAATGAAATCAAAGAAGAAATTAGAAAATACCTTGAGACAAAGATTGTTCAATTCGAATGAACATGGGAGAATAGCCAGGTAAATTCTTTAAAATAAAAATAATAAAGGAGGACTTGCCTTACTACACACAAAAAGGAATTGTAGAGCAATAATAATTTTAAAACAGTGGTGGTGGCATAGGAATGAGACTGCAAAGGGCAGAAATACACAAAATAAGATGGAAATGTATAATATAATAAAGAGGGCATTTCTAATTAATTGCCCCAAAAAAGTATTCAATAAAAATTGTTGACCTAACTGGTTTCTTCTCTCAGCCTTTCAGATGAATCAAAATTAAAATATTTAAAGAAAATAATTAAGGACATATATGAGTAAAGAATTTTAAAAATCTTAGAGTGGGAAAGATTTCTAAGCACCGCACAAAAACTACAATCACTAAGAGAAATAATGATAAATGTGAACATATGGAAATTATAATTAACTCTATAAGAACAAATCCATACCCAAAGAAGGTAAATCATGAACAAGTAGGGTGAAATTGTAAAGCACTTCACAAACGGTTAAAACTTCCTGTTTCCAAAGTTAAAAAAAAAAAAAAAAACCCTTTGATTTTGAAGTAATTTAAGACTTACAAGACTTCCCTGGTGGTGCAGTAGATAGGAATCCGCCTGCCAATGACGGGGACATGAGTTTGATCCCTGGTCTAGGAAGATTCCACAGGTCCGGACCAGCTAAGCCCGTGCACCACAACTGTTAAAGCCCGAGCCTAGAGCCTGTGCTCCACAAGAGGAGCCACCGCAGCAAGGAACCAGCGCTCCACCGCAACAAAGAGCAGCTCCTTCTCGCCGCATCTAGAGCAAGCCCGAGCACAGCAACTAAGGCCCAGGGGAACCAACAGTCAAATTAATTAATTAACAAAAAAAGACTTACAAACAGTTATGAGTTTAATATTTTTACTCAGACCCACTGATTTAATGTTTAACCATATTTGTCTTATCTTCTCTATCCATAAGTATGTGTGTGTATATACACATATTTTATAAGCCACTAAAATTAAGTTGAAAAAGACATGATGTTCCTTACCAGTAATTACCCACAGCATATAATATCTACAGTTTTTACAAATCAATAAAAAGAAAAGTAGTTTAATAGAAAAACATGGGCAAAGGACAGGGAAAAGTGTAAATGGTACACTGAACACAATAAACATCTTCATTTGAACCCCCTTTGTGCCTTGATCCTGGGTAAAAACTGGGCAGAATCAGAATGTTTTGCTCACTGTGATTATTGTAATCATAATCACTGTGATTACACTATCATATAAATGTCTCAGTTTAGAAATCAGAATATACACATCCACACAATAAGCACAAAGCTAGACTTGATTTAAAGTCAAATTTCTCAGTAGATAACTAATGAGGACCTACTGTATAGCGCAGGGAGCTCTACTCAATACTCCGTAATGGTCCATACAGGAAAAGAATCTGAAAAAGATCCATCTGGAACTGGCAGAACTCCTGGACAACCAAGGCTGCAAGAAGGATCCCCATGTAACCAAGTGTGACAGGAAAAAAAGCATCGGGTCAGGACCTGTGCCCCTGAAAGGGGTCTAAGAGGAGAAGAAAGACTGCCCAGTAAAACCTCACCTTGAGCAGTGAGCAAGTCAAGCCATAGACTGGCCATCCCAGTCCTGGGGTCCTACACGGAGGAGACAAGCGCCCTTGGCTGCTGGGAGAATCACTGGGACAGATAGGCCGGAGAAACCTAGATGCCACGCACGAGGAGTGTGCCAGTGCTAGCTTAATGACAAGCTAGAGAGACGTCTGCCTAATGACTGCTGCCTTACTGCCTTAAACTTAAACCCCACTCGCGTGATGCCACAGCTTGGCACAGAATGGAGGGCAGCTGGGTCCTGAGAAAAGACTCAGTCTAGCAAGGCAGAGGCGGCACAGGGGCCTAGGGTGGGGTCCAAATGTGGGGACAGTGGCCATGGTTGACACTTACTCAAACAGCACCACAGAGACAGCCTGGGCCTCTGGTGGCAGTACAGCCACTTGAACCCTTGCAACCAACACCACCATCCCCACTCCCATTCCACACCACGACACAGCACCGGAATGAGACAACCAAGCAGAGGAAAGACTCAGTCTTGGGCTACGTGTGAGCGGAGCCCCCGAAGCCTACACTGGCAGTGCAACAGCCCTGTGTGAGCACACAAGCCCCATCTACTCCAGCACTCCCCTCCTGTGGGGCAAAAGCCCCAGTGTAGGGAGAAGAAAAACACATACTTAAAGGGAACAGAATTAGCTTGGATTCGACCTCAGGGTTTCCCAGCAATGTGGGAGCAAACTCCACCCCTGACGGGGCGGCCACACAGAGGGAGCAGAGAGGAAATCCCAGCTCACACCCTGCACAGTCTCTAGCTCCTCTAACAGCAGCCACACCTTCTGTCAAGGTGATAGTGGCCAGCACACCATGAGGAAAGACTTGGTTGGCATCCACATCAAATCCAGCCCTCACACCAAAGACACTGGGCACACACAGTCTATGAAGGGACACTTCCACATAAAAACACCACCCCTTGAAGACCACAGCAGACAACTGTGTTTCACCTAGATTCATAGAGACAGAGAAAGTTAAGTAAAATTAAAAGAAAGAAACTTACTCCCAGCTGAAAGAACAAAAGAAAACCCCTTTGTAGAACAAATAATGAAGCAGATAATCAGTCTACCAGACACTGAGTTCAAAAAGTTGGTAATAGGGACTTCCTTGGTGGTCCAGTGGCTAAGACTCTGCGTGCCCAATGCAGGGGGCCTGGGTTCAATTCCTGATCAAGGAACTAGACCCCATGTGCTGTAAGTAAGAGTTCTCATGCCCCAACTAAAGATACCACATGTCGAAATGAAGATTGACAATTCCCCGTGCGACAGCTAAGACCTAGTGCAGCCAAATAAATAAATGGTTTTTAAGTTGGTAATTAAAAAATGCTAAGTGAATTAAGACAGAATATCAGGATAAACATAGATGATTTTAATAAGAAAGCAGAACTACAAAGAAGGCCCAATCAGAAATAGATAAATCAACTTCTGAGATAAAAGGCACTCTAGAGGCAATGAATAGCCAACAAAATAACAAAGAAGAATACATAAGAGATCTGGAAGATAGAATAATGGAAATCACCAAATCTGAACAGCAGAGAGACAAGTGAAAAACAAAAAATAAATAAATAAAGCAAAATATGAGATCTATGGGTATAACATAAAGGTGCCAATGTATGCATAATAGGAATTCCAGAAGGAGAAGAGAGGGAAGGGGATTGAGAATGTATTTGAAGGAACTTCCCTGGTGGTCTAGTGATTGGGATTCCACCTGCCAATGCAGAGGACATGAGTTCAATCCCTGGTCCCGGAAGATCCCACATGCCGTGGATCACCTGAGCCCCTGAGCCACAACTGCTGAACCCATGCCCCACAACTACTAAAGCCTGTGTGCCTAGAGCCCATGCTCCACAAAAAGAGAAGCCACCGCAATAGGAAGCCCAAACACCACAATGAAGAAGAGCCCCCACTCGCCGCAACGAATGAAAGCCCATGCATTAACAAAGACCCAGCACAGTCAAATAAATAATTTTTACAAAAAGAAAATGTATTTGAAGAAATTATGGCTAAAAACTTCCTAAGCCTAAAGGAGAAAACATATCCAGGTACAGAAAGCACAGAGGGTCCCAAACAAAGTGAATCAAAACATCCCCACACCAATACATATTATAGCTAAAATGGCAAAAATCAGGGCTTCCCTGGTGGTCCAGTGGTTAAAAATCCACCTTGCAACACAGAGGACATGGGTTGGACCCCTAGTCTGGGAAGGTTCCACATGTAGTGGGGCAACTAAGCCTGTGCACCATAACTACTGAAGCCTACCCCACCTAGAGCCCACGCTCTGCAACAAGAGAAGTCATCACAATGAGAAGCCTTTGCATCACAATTACTAGCCCCTACTTGCAGCAACAAATAACCAACACAGCCATAAAATAAATATTTTAAATGGCAAAAGTTAAAGAGAGAATCCTAAAGGCAGCAAGAGAAAAACAGAGTCATGTACAAGGGAACCCCCTTAAAGCTATCAGCTGCTTTCTCTGCAAAAGCTTTGCAGACCAGAAAGAAGTAGCATAATATACTCAAATTCATGAAAAGGGAAAGACCTGAAACCTAGGATACTCTACCCAACAATATTATAATTTAGAACAGAAATAGAGAGAAAAAAATTTCTCAGACAAGCAACACTTAAAGAATTCAGTTACACTAAACCACTCTAAAAGAAATGTTGAGCATCTTCTCTAAATGGAAAAGAAACAATCTATAGGGAAAGGAAAATCCCAACAGGAAAGGCAAACTATATAGTAAGCATTGACGATCACTTAAATAATTCAAAACATAGAATAAAAAACAAACAAAAAACTATAAAAGTACCTATAACTACTGAGACAGTCAATTCCTAGGCAGGTTGATTAAAAAGTCCAGGGTCCCCAAGGAGGAGAAAGGGGTCTGAGGCTCTCAAGGAGTAGGAAAGGACAAACTTTTTTTTCTATATTCCTTAGTCAGGATTATATAACAATAATGTATCCTGCTTGAGGACATGTTTCTCTTTCCTGAAAACCTTCTGACTAATCCTGTTATCTTAAAATGTATATTATGGGAGTGGGTCTAGTAAGATCTTTACAATCTTGAGACATTATTTAATTTATTGTAATAACCAATTAAAATATATATAATTTCCTTGCTAAGAATAGGGATGGGGGCATTTTCCATTCCCCTTCTGAAGTCTATGTCAGAAGATTTCTCTGTCCCTTTTTCACTTCAGTAATTCTCTGCTATGCAAAAGCTCTTGAGTGATCATGCCTGGTCCCTGGTCCCAAAGCTAAATCTTCAGAGATCATGAATCTGACACCATTCACCATAAGCTATCATCACAATAAACAGTAAAGGGGCAAGCATGAAGATGTAAAATATGACATCAAAAACACAAAATCTGGAGGAGGGGAGTAAATAAGGAGATCTTTTAGAATGTATTTGAACTTGAATGACTTCTTTTTAAAGCAACTAGATATAATTATGGATCAACATATATAAATTCCATGGTAACCACAAATCAAAAGCATACTTATTATAGGCTGTGTATACACAAAAACCAAATAGAAAAGACCTCAAGCATGCTATTAAAGAAAATTATCAAGCCACATTGGAAAAGCAAAAGGAAGAAGAAAGGAACAAGTGAGAACTGCAAACATACTGGAAAGCAAGGAATAAAATAGCAATAAGTACATACCTGCCAATAAAAACTTTAAACGTCAATGGACTAAATCCTCTGATCGAAAGACATAGAGTGACTTACTGGATACCAAAAACACAAAATGAGACCCTTCATCACGCTGCTTACAAGAGACTCAGTTCAGGGCAAAAGACATATGCAGACTGAAAGCGAGGGGACAGAAAATGGAATTCATGCAAATAGAAATGATAAAAGGTGGGGGTAGCAATACTCATATGCGACAAAACAGACTCTAAAACAAAGGCCATAATAAAAGACAAAGAAGCACACTATATAATGATAAAGGGGTCACTGCAAGAAGAGGATATTACACTTGTTAACACACACACTTAATAAAGGAGCAATTAAACACAAAGCAAATACTAACAGACATAAAGGGAGAAACTGACAATAATGCAGAAACAATAGGAGACTTTAACGCCCCGCTGATCTCCAAGGACAGATCATTCAGAAAGAAAATCAATAAGGCAACAGAGTTCCTAAGTGACACCAAAGATCAGTTGTACTTGATATCTACAGAACACAACATAAAAAAAAAAAATAGAATACACACTCTTTTCAAGTGAGCATGGAATGTTCTCCAGGTTATTTCACACACTAGGTCACAAAACCAGCCTCAACAAATTCAATAGGATAGAAATTATATCAAGCATCTTTCTGACCACAACAATATAAAACTAGAAATCAACTACAGAAAAACTGGAAAACAAATATATGGAGACTAAACAACATGCTACTAAAAATCAATGAGTCAGTGATGATATCAAAGACAAAACCATTCTGAGAGAAGTTTATAGTGATACAGGCCTTCCTCAAGGAAAAAAAAAAAAGAAAAATTTCAAATAAACAACCTAACCTACCACCTAAAAGAATTAGAAAAAAGACAAAGAAATTCCAGAGTTGGCAGAAGGAAGGAAATCATAAAGACCAGAGATGAAATAAGTAAAACAGAGATTTTAAAAAATAGAAAAGAAGGATGAAACCAAGGGCTGTTTCTTTTGAAAAGATTAACAAAATTTGATAAACATTCAGCCAGGCTCATCAAAAAGAAAAGAGGACCCAAATAAACAAAATAAGAAAGAAAGAAAAGAAATAACAATCAATATCATAGATATACAAAAATCATAAGAAAATACTATAAACACTTAAATGTCAACAAATTGGACAATACAGAAGAAATGGACAAAACTGGACAAATTTCTAGAAACATACAGCTTGCCAAGACTGAGTCAAAAAGAAACAGACAATTTGAATAGACTAATCACAATCTTTATAAGTGAAACAGATTCTGTAAAATAAACAAACAAAAACATGGCCTGCAAACAAAAGTTCAGATCTGTCCAGTGGTTAAGACTGTGCTTCCACTGAGGGGACATGGGTTCAATCCCTGGTCCTGGAACTAAGATCCCACATGAGGCAAAAAAAAAAAAAAGAATCAGTTTATTTTTAGGGACTTCCCTGGAGGTTCAGGTCTGAACAGCTTCACTAAGGAATTCTATCAAATACAGAAAAAGAAAAGTTATACCTATTCTTCTCCAACTATTCCAAAAAACTAAAGAGTGAATTTGGATACTCCCAAATTCATTCTATGAAGCCACCATTACCCTAATATCAAAACTAGATAAAGATCAGAAAAGAAAATTACAGGCCAACATCTTTTATAAATATAGATGCACAAATCCTTAATAAAATATTAGCAAACTGAATCCAACAATACATTAAAAAGATCATACACCATGATCAAATTGGGTTTACTCCAGGGTCACAAGGATGGTTTAACATACACAAATCAATCAATGTGATACACCATACTAACAAAATGAAAGAAAACCCACATGATCATCTCAGTCGATGCCAAGAAATACTTCGATAAAATTCAGTATCCATTCATAATAAAAACCTTCATCAAAGTGGGTATAGAGGAAACATATCTCAACATGATAAAGGTCATTTATGACAAAATCAGGGCCAACATAATATTCAATGGTGAAAAGCTGAAAGCCTTCCTCCTGAATTCAGGAAGAAGACAAGGATGCCCATTCATGTCACTGTTATTTTTTTTTTTTTGGTCACTGTTATTTAATATAGTACTGGAAGCCCTATCATAGCAATCAGACAAGAAAAAGAAATAAAATATATGCAAATTGAAAGGGGAGAGATAAAATTGTCACATTTGCAGTTGACATGATACTCTATATTAAGAACCCTAAAGTTTCCATCCAAAACTATTAGAATAAATGAATTCAGTAAGTTTTAAGGATCCAAGATTAATATACAAAAATTTGTTGCATTTTTGTACCCTAGTGAAATATCTGAAAGAGAAAATTAAAAAACCATCCTGTTCAAAATCATGTAAAAAAAACCCTAGGAATAATCTTAACTAAGGAGATGAAAGACCTATACACTGAGAACTATAAAACACTGATGAAGTAAACTGAAGATGACCGAAAGAAATGCAAAGATAATCTGTGCTCTTGGATTTCAAAATTATTATTATTAAAATGGCCATACTATTCAGTCTACAGATTTAATATGTTGTTGTTCAGTTGCTCAGTTGTATCTGACTCTTTGAGACCCCGTGGACTGCAGAATGCCAGGCTTGCCTGTCTTTCACTATCTCCCAGAGTTTACTCAAACTCATGTCCATTGAGTTGGTGACGCCATCCAACCATCTCATCCTCTGTCATCCCCTTTTCCTGCCTTCTATCTTTCCCAGTATCAGGGTCTTTTCCAGTGAATTGACTCTTCACATCAGGTGGCCCAAGTATTGGAATTTCAGTTTCAGTATCAGTCCTTCCAATGAATATTCAGGGTTGATATTTTTTAGGATTGACTCGTTTGATCTCCTTGCAGTCCACGGGACTCTCAAGAGTCTTCTCCAACACCACAGTTTGAAAGCATCAGTTCTTCGGTGCTCAGCCTTCTTTATGATCCAACTCTCAGATCCATACATGACTACTGGAAAAACCATAGCTTTGACTAGGAGAACTTTGTCAGCAAAGTAATGTCTCTGCTTTTTAATATGCTGTCTAGGTTTCTCATAGCATCTCTTCCAAGGTGCGAGAGTCTTTTAATTTCATGGCTGCAGTCACTATCTGCAGTGATTTTGGAGCCCAAGAAAATAAAGTCTGCCACTGTTTCCACTGTTTCCCCATCTATTAGCCATGAAGTGATGTTACCGGATGCCATGACCTTAGTTTTTTGAATGTTGAGTTTTAAGCCAGCTTTTTCACTCTCCAGGCTTCCCTGATAACTCAGTTGGTAAAGAATCCGACCTCAATGCAGGAGACCCTGGTTGGATTCCTGGGTCAGGAAGATCCGCTAGAGAAGGGATAGGCCATCCACTACAGTATTCTTAGGCGTCCCTTGGGGCTCAGCTGGTAAAGAATCTGACTGCAATGCAGGAGACGTGGGTTCAGTCACTGGGTTGGGAGGATCCCCTGGAGAAAGGAAAGGCTACCTACTCTAGTATTCTGGCCTAGAAAATTCCATGGACTATATAGTTCACAGAGTCGCAAAGAGTCACACGTAAGTGAACGACTTTCACTTTCACTCTCCTCTTTCACCTTCATCAAGAGGTTCTTTAGTTCCTCTTCCACTTTCTGCCATAAGGGTGGTGTCATCTGCATACCTGAGGTTATTGATATTTCTCCTGATAATGTTGATTTCAGCTTATGCTTCATCCAGCCCAGCATTTCACATGATGTACTCCACATATAAGTTAAATAAACAGGGTGACAGTATACAGCTTTGACACACACCTTTACCAATTTTGAACCAGTCTATTGTTCCATGTTCAGTTCTAACTATTGCTTCTTGACCTGCATACAGGTTTCTCAGGAAGCAGGTAAGTTTGTCTGGTATTCCTATCTCTTTAAGAATTCCCTAATTTGTTGTGATCCACACAAAGGCTTTAGTGTAGTCAATGAAACAGATGTTTTTCTTGAATTCTCTTGCTTTTTCTATGATCCAACAGATGTTGACAGTTTGATCTCTGGTTCCTCTACCTTTTCTAAATCCAGCTTGTACATCTGGAAGTTCTCAGTTTACATACTGTTAAAGCCTAGCTTGGAGGATTTTGAGCATGATCTTGTTAGGATGTGCAATTGTGTGGTAGTTTGAGCATTCTTTGGCATTGCCTTTCTTTGGGATTGGAAAGAAAACTGACCTTTTCCAGCCCTGTGGCCACTGCTCAGTTTTCCAAATTTGCTGGCATATTGAGTGCAGCACTTTAACAGCATGGAAGCAACTCCAGTGCCCATCAACAGACAACTGGCTTAAGGAGATATGATACCCACACACACACAATGGAATATAACTCAGTCAATAAAAAAAGAATGAAATAATGCCACTTGCAATGTGGATGAACCCAGAGAACATTACACTTAGTGAAATAAGTCAGATAAAGACAAATACTATATGATATCATTTACATGTGGAATCTAAAAAAGAATACAAATGAATGTATACACAAAACAGAAACACAGTCACTGATACAGAAAACAGTCTTGTGGTTACCAAAGGGAGAAGGGATGCAGGGAGGAACAAATTAGGGGTATGGGATTAACAGATACAAACTACTATTCAATATATATAAAATAGATAAGCAATAAGCATATATTGTACAGGACAGAAATTATACTCATTATCATGTAATAACCTATAATAGAATATAATCTGCAAAAACACTGAATTGCTATGCTATATACCTGAAACTAACACAATAAATCAACTATACTTCAATTTTAAAAAACAAAAGAAACACTTGTATTAAAGATGAAAAAAAGTTAAGACGTCCAATTCAAGAAATTATCCTCTGTGTATACAGAAATGTGATTTATGAGATTAGTGGTGACACCCTGTAGAGGAAATGGTTTTTTCACTGAATGACACTGGGAAAAACTGGTAGTCCATACACAGAAATAAAGAAAAATAGACCTCTAACTTTCACTATTCATGAAATGAATACACATGATTCAAGACCTAAATGTAGAAACCAAAATTTCCAAACTTTTAGGAAAAAGAAAACATAGGAAAATGTCTTTATAACCTCAGGAAAATGAAGGATTTCTTAAATAAGCATAGGCCAAAAGGGGAAAATATGGATATATGTTTGACCGAAATAAAAACTAAATTGCTAACACAACACTGTAATCAACTATACTTCAACAAAATATTTTAAAAAATCTAAATTGCTGTTCAGCAAAGACAGTATATATAAAATGATTTCAAAAAGAAAATATTTGCAATATATATAATGAACATAAAGTCAGTATCCAAAATATAAAAATATAATAAAGAGAAAAAGGCAAGCAATAGAAAATGTATAAAATATCTGAACAAGTGACTTACAGAAAAAGAATCATGAATGGTGAATAAACACATGAAAGGATGCACAAGTACACTAGTAACTAGAACACGTACATGCAACCACCATAGGATACTAGTTCTCTAGTTCTCATTCTCAGAATGGAAAACATGTTAGTCTGACCAATACCAAAAGTTGGCAAGGATATAGAGCAATGAAATTTTCAAACACTGCTGTAAGAATATAGATTAATACAATCACTTTGGAAAGCAATTTGGCAATGACTATTAAAGATGAAAGTACGCACAGCCTATCATCCATCAGTTCCCTGTAAGTACTGCCATTATTAACTATAATTGGGGAGAGGAGGGAAAAGTATTTTCATCCCTATTTTTACAGAGTGGGAAAACGGAAGCCCAGGGAAAGGCGATTTTTAATCCCCCAGTGCCATGTGAGAAAGAATGCATGACCCCTAAAAGTCACCTTCTTGCCCAGGTCTAGACACTGCTCACCTGACAGGTGTCCATGCCCAAATGTGAGGTGGCACAAATCATGTCATTCCCAAGTAACTTCTTCTGGTTTGTCAGGAAGAGGAACTTGTACTGTTGATTGCAGATATCATTATTTATGATCTTGACAGCCACCTCCTGAAGGCTGTAGGGGGACTGTGGGTTCACTGGAGAGAGAGAGATCCTGCCTCACTATCTCTTCAGCTCATCTCCATCTGGGAGCTATCCAGATTCATAAAGTGGGAGGCAGAGCCATTTCCTAGGATAGTGATTCACAAAGGCTCCACTCTGCAGTCTGACTTTTGAAAATGCCCAAGCGCATTAAAAAGTCTAAGCAAAAGTCTCCTGAGGGGCTCAGAACAACATCCAGGCACAGAATGAAGCCAAGGATTCAGGTTTCATGAGCATGAGTGGCTGAGCACTGCTCCATTGCTACCTGCCAAGGTGGCAAGATCCTAAAGCCTAGACAGAGCCACCCCCTGGAAGGCAGGACCCCACAAAGGCTCCTCAATTCTAGGACCTCAGAGTGACACCAACAGGGGACAGGAAGTCTTGGTGCTCAAGGCAACAAGTGTTGTAAATGGCTACCCAATGTCTAGGTAGCCCCTGAGACCATGGCCCCTGTGCCACCTGCAGACAGGGCATCCCAGTAACAAAGTTAATTTCCTTCCAGGCTGCAAGGTGAGAGTTTGACATTGGATTTAGCTTAACTTTGGGAACTGAGATCCGTGGACATCATGGGTGTCTTTTACACCAGGGTGCTGTATATATTCTCCCACCAACAGAGTTCAGGATAATGTGCGGCACATTTAGGTGTTCAGGAAATGTTTGCTGATGGAGTGAATAAAGGAATGGGATGGAGGAGCCCCTGGTGGAGCTATGTTCTGAAGAGGCAGGTGTCTTGAGACCTCAGCCTGCTTTCACTCACCATGAATATCCACTTTTCCCCACCCGATCATCCAGCACAGGGATCCAAAAGATGGCTTGAGTTTGGGGTTAGGTAGACAGACAGGCTGGATGAGTGGGGACCAGGAGACAGGGTCCCTGAGCTTCAGGAGGGCAAGATCCTGGGAGAGGTTAGTGAAATCCTCATGAATCATGATGCGAGCGACTGGACGTTCGGTACCATTTTCTGAGAGGCTCTGAACTCCCATCTTCACGGAGTATGATGAGGGGTCCTTGGATCTGCAGGGTCACAGGTAGGAGGCAGATCACCAGCAGTGAGGTCAAACATGGAACAGGTAGAGAGACACAAGTTGAGCACAGGGCTACCCAGCCAGGCCCCTACTCCCGGATTACCAGATTTGAGCGGGGCCTCCCAGGCCAAAAAGCAGAGCCCCAGAGACCGCTGGCCACCCTGACTGACCTCTGTAAGCAGTGTGCAGCTGTAAGGACCCACTGGCGGTGGATGAGGGAGCCGCTGCAGATGTTCATGCCCAGGAACAGGATGCTCACCTGCCATGGCCACTTGCCTACCTCCACTAGATTTCCGTTCACATTCTTGCAGGAGATGTTAGTCTGACCACAACCCCGGGACCAGGACCCTTAGGAAAAAGGTAGAGAGGGAGCCATGCCAGCCTCATGCAGACTCTTGGGCAGCAAGGGGCAGCCCTCAGACTTCCAGCCGTCACAAGCAGCCACTGCCACCTGCACACGTGGGGAGGGACTTTTCTCACCACCCCCAAACTGGCAACCAAAGGCCCAGAGGCAGCAGGAGCCCCATGCTAAAAAGAGAGCCTCCAAACAATGGGGACCAGACAACCTCTCCAGAGCTTGTTCCGATCCAACAGCCCAGGAGTCATCCCTTCTCCCTTGTTAACACAAGCAAAAGGTTAGGGGAGTGAAAGGGAAAAGAGAATCATCAGAGGGATGAGAGTCAGTCAAGCACTAAGTGATGGGGCACACTGGTGGGCTGCTAGTCAGGGCTGCTAGTCAGTTGTAGCCAGAAAGCAATGGACAGTCATGTCACATTGTACAACTCCAGGGCCTGCCTCCATGGACCACCAGCCCTGGAGGTGTGCTCTCTGTGACTATAACAGGAAATGAGTAAAGATGCTTGTCAGTACCCTCCTTGCCCCTCACTGGCCCCAAAAGCATGAGTGGGTGGAGACAGGCCTGCATTGAACTGGCTACGACACTGAGATTTTGAACTGGACCTTCCTGGACTAGTATTTAATAACTCAACATCATTGAGGACAGGAAAAGGAGAAATTCTACAGCAAAGGTTGGAGACTGAGATTAAAGACAAAAAGGTTTTTTATCAATGTATAACCTGCTGTCAAGTTTGAACTGGTCTAGAAGCCGTCACAGGGAGGTCAGAGACCTCCTCATTACATGCAGACTTGGACATGTGTTTACACTGTCTCAAGCAGACATGGTTCCAGCAAGTGCTTCCCTAAGCAGTTCAGTGTGCAGTGCCACCCAGAGCTTCAGGGACTCAGCAGCAGCAAGCAAAGCTTGTCCTTGCCTAGGAATGGGGGGAAGGTGCAGGAGGTGAATTATGGTGGTGGTGGAGAGGATACAAGAACAAACAGAGCAGGCTAATAATCTACTGCAACCCATACACTAGCAGAAACATCGACTGGGCCATGCCTCATAGCAGTCCCTCAGAGAGTCCCAAACCACTGATGTCTGGTCTTGTTCCACCATGTCCAAGGGCTCTCGGTACTGCTATCAGATGTGGGTGGCTGGCTTCCTTGCCATACCTGAGGCTGGTCACCTTTACCCTCAACCAGTGGCTCCCTACAGGGATCCACAGGCACCCACACAGGCCCCAACATCTCCATGGAGTTTTGTCTACCTTGCCCTCTCATCGCTCCATTCTTGCCCATGTCTCTGGCCAACGGCTTGCTGTCCTATTTTCTGTCTGCTCCGAGGTGGGGTGGCTATATTTTCCAGCCTTTCTCATATACTGTGGTTGGTTTATGGCTACCTTGTTTCAGATTACAGCCTACCCCAATGGAGACTCTGGGAGGAAAGAGATGGCTTCCAAAGTCTTGCCCTTTCCTTTCTCACAAGGCTAAGGCCCTGGAGAGCCAGGGTCCCACAGAATGAACTTCACCACTTGAAAATCTAAATCTCATATCTAGTTCAATGCAGCCCCTTCTCCTCCCACTCCTGCCGTTGGGGCCAGTGAGGGGCAAGGAAGGAACTGACAGCTCTAGGAGGGAGGGTTGGGCTTTGCTTCTGTGCTCCCCAACTGTAGTGGGTTCTTCCATTTCAGGAAATAGCACTCCGCAGAACTCACCTCCAGGACAACACTGACTCTGATCTCTTCCCCCAAAAGCTTATGCAAGATTTGCAGGATTCAGCTTGGAGAGGCCAGCACCAAGTACAGCAGCTGAATCTTTAGGGAACCAGGATGGATTAATTTGGGGGCACGAGATGCTGCAGATCAATCTTCTCAAAGGCACAGTGATATGACTCCACACACAGGGGACACTTAGCGGCTCCAAGAGACCACTGCAGATCACTTCCACCCCTTCTCAGAGTTCCAGAGTCCAAGCACTCCCACTCACAAGCTGTATTCTGATCTCACCACCTGCACTCACACATGGAGATGGAGACACCTGTCTTGGCTCATGACCTCCATCCCTACAAGGTCGCAGCTCCTCACCCCCACATCATCACAGGCACAGCCATCAGCAACGAGGAGCAGTGCACAGCCTCACCAGCCCCAAACGCCACAGATGCCTGAGGACAGCAGAGAGCAGGACGGCACTCATTCATTCAGTCCCTCACTTAAGGAAGTGGTCTGGGAAGGCAAGTCACACAGTAAGGAAAAAGGACAAAGTCCCTAAGTTGGGGGACACATCCCTACCAACAGATGCCATGCCAGCATATTTTCTGCCAAGGGGAAATATGCTGCCAAGGGCTGCCACCACAATATTACATGTGGTCAGTTAGGGTGGGATCCCAGACTTTGTCACATGGGGTCCAAAATTTTTACCCCCAAAGAGTCTATTGAAAATCAGTGTTGAATCCTGGCTCCATAAGCATTTAGTTCTCTGGGCCGCAGGTTCCCACAGTGAAATGGCCCACCTCCTGGGCTGCTGAGACGTAAGCGTGTGAATGATCCCTCCATGGCTGAGCGGCCACCTACACACCACACTGCCCTCAGCACAAATCCTGCTTCTCTGAGACTGTGCCTCCCTAACGAGCTCACCCATTCCACAGATTATTCGTTAATAAGGCTCTTTCCTCATGTCCATGGTCACCTGCACACTGGAACTGCCTTGACACTGTCTGGGTCCCCACACTTGGCACACCACGCAGTCTGGTGAGGAGGTGCTCATCAAGAACAAATGGAGGCCCTTCAGGCATGAGGACGGCTGACATGGGTACCCAAGCAGAGTCCTCCTGCCTCTCTCTCATGTTCCCAAAGCCCTACCTTCAACATAGAGGTGACTGTCAGCCCTGGCAGAAGAAAATGGAGATGCGAGGCCCTGAAGAGCTCCCTGCTCACAGGCCATAGCAAGCAAGGGAACAGCTCTCACTGGTTCTCATAATGGGACTTGGGGGCAGGGCATCTCCACTGTGTGAGAATTCTAGAACTCATGGTTTGTTTATATAGCAGGAAGTGGGGCAGAAGCAGGAAGCTAAGGAGACAGTGTGGTCTGGGTCATGACCTGCCAGTGTTGTGATGTGATGCTGTTGCCAGACAGCCCTCTGGTATGGTGCATCTGTTGCCAAGCCCAAGGCCTGTGACTGCACCAGGTGTCTGGCCCATGACAGTACCTCCTGGGCTCAGCCTTGGCCTTGACAGTGCCCCTGTATGCCTAACACTGAGTCTGTGGTAGTGCAGGTATCTGGCTTGTGACAGCGCTGACTCCCTGGCCTGCGAGGCATCCCCAGTACCCAGTTCAAGAGCCTCAAAGCCCTTCTCATGGCTTCTCTGGAGGTATGGAAACTGAGGCTCTAACAAGGGGATGGCTAGTTCCTGCTGAGACTGATTGAGCTGGAACTTGGGTTTTCCCTTTTCCCACACTTTTTCTCTGCACTTTTAAGAGAACAGCTCATGGGTGGAGGGAGGTGAGCTGCCTGGAGCCTGGAAGGTGAATTCCTGAGAGGAAGCAGTTTGCAAGCCTGGGTCTTCAAGAATCAGCAGAGTAAGTGACATCTTGGCCCCCTCCTCATCACTCCATTGAAGTCCCACCCCAAGAATCCCATGCTCCTCATACTATACAGGAGGATGGCTCACTCTTGCTCCACCCTGTCGTTAGTGTTGTCAAGAACGTGGAGTAATGAGATTGCTGTCGTTACACTGCTACAGGAGATGGACTGGGACCAGCACTGTGAAAAACTCTGGGATCATTTAGTAAAGCAGAAAATGTGCCTAACTCACAACCTGCGGGTCCGTTACTTGTAGTGCGCCATGGAAATTGCATACGTGTAAGCAGCAGGAAAGACAGATGAGACTGTTGACAGTGGCGCTGTTGAGTGTAGCCCCAACTAGAAACCCACCAGCTGTCATCAAAGGCAGGATGAATGCACAGGATACTCAAGAGCAATGAGAACAGCAACATGGTAAATCTCATAAAGCATATTGCTGAAAGAAGTCAAACACCAAAAAGTACATATCACATGAAGTTCAAAAACAGGCAGCACAAACTATTTTTAGGGATTGCTAAGTAACTTCAGTAGTGTCCGACTCTGGGACCCACCAGGCTCCTCTGTGCATGGGATTCTCTGGGCAAAAACACTAGACTGGGTTGCCATGCCCTCCTCCAGGGGATCTTCCCGATCCAGGGATCGAACCCACATATCTTATGTTTCCTGTTTTGGCAGGCAGGTTCTTTACCACGGAGCCAGCAGGGAATACATGGTACAAAAATCAAGAGGATGATCAGTGAAGTGAAAGTCACTCAGTCGTGTCAGACTTTTGCGACCCCATGGACTGTAGCCCACAAGGTTCCTCTGTCCATGGGATTCTCCAGGCAAGAATACTGGAATGGGTTGCCATTTCCTTCTCCAGGGGATCTTCCCGATCCAGGGATCGAACCCATGACTCCTGCATTGCAGGCAGATTCTTTACCGACTGAGCTAGGAGGGAAGCCCTAAAGAAGAAGAGAATGATTAGTCCAATAATTAGATTGCCTCTGAGAAAAAGAGTAAGGAAAAGAGAGAAGAAAGAAAACCAGAGAAGCAAAACCATCTCTACTCTTCTGGCTCTGTGGAAAGTAATGCTCTGTGGGGAATAATCAACTAATAATAAAAGATAACTGAATAAAGACCAAGCACATTCATGACCACCAATGTGAATACAAAGAAAAACCTATTCTTATACAACAAGTCAGAAATTCTTATACTGGGTAGAAAAAAAATCCACTCATGTGCTACTTGAGACTCACCTAAGACAAAGTAATACGAAGCAGTTGAAAGTAAAAGATGGGCTGAAACGCATCAAATATATGTAAGCAAAAACAGAAATGACAAGATTAATTTCTAAAGATGTAATCCAGGATAAAAGCTTTAAACAGAAAAAATAAAGTTATTTTATGGTGAAAAAAGATAAAAATTATAACATCTAATCCCTTGATATCAAGGGATTCCCTAGTGGCTCAGTAGTAAAGAATTCATCTGCAATGCAGGAGACACGAGTTTGGTCCTTGGGTCAGGAAGATCCCCTGGAGAAGGAAATGGCAACCCACTCCAGTATTCCTGCTAAGATGATTCCACAGACAGAGGAGCCTGGCAGGCTACAGTCCATGGGGCTGCAAGAGTCAGACATGACTTAGCAACTAAACCGCCACCATCACCACGTAATATCGTGACATCAAACGTAATGATACACAAGAAATGGAAAAACCTCACTTGCAGTGGGAGAGTCTTCTCCAACTCTGCCTATCTTTGAGGGATGGAACATCTATAAAAGTCAACCACATACTAGACTACTAAGAAAACCACAGTTAACTTCCCTAAAAGCAGAACTATTCCGGGCCACATCTTTAACCATAATGCAATGAACAAGGATTTAATAACAATTAAGTGAGATTAAACAAATGACTTAAAAATCTTAAAAATAAGGTTATTTCAAGGAAATAAAAACATTCTATCAACTATTTAGAAAATACTAGTAATTGGAGCAATGCATTGAAAAAACTTACTGGGTATGTTCAAGGCAAATCCACAACTTTAAATGTATTGACTATTGAGTAGCAAACAATGAAGAAAGTGGAGAAAACCACTAGACCATTCAGGTATGACCTAAATCAAATCCCTTATGACTATACAGTGGAAGTGAGAAATAGCTTTAAGGGACTAGATCTGATAGACAGAGTGCCTGATGAACTATGGATGGAGGTACGTGACATTGTATAGGAGACAGGAATCAAGACCATCCCCAAGAAAAAGAAATGCAAAAAAGCAAAACGGCTGTCTGAAGAGGCCTTACAAATAGCTGTGAAAAGAAGGCAAGCAAAAAGCAAAGGAGAAAAGGAAAGATATACCCATTTGAATGCAGAGTTCCAAAGAAGAGCAAGGAGAGATAAGAAAGCCTTCCTCAGCAATCAATGCAAAGAAATAGAGGAAAACAACAGAATGGAAAGACCAGAGATCTCTTCAAGAAAATTAGAGATACCAAGGTAACATTTCATGCAAAGATGGGCTCAATAAAGGACAGAAATGGTATGGACCTAACAGAAGCAGATGATATTAAGAGGTGGCAAGAATACACAGAAGAACTGTACAAAAAAGATCTTCACGACCCGGATAATCATGATGGTGTGATCACTCACCTAGAGCCAGACATGCTGGAATGTGAAGTCAAGTGGACCTTAGGAAGTATCACTATGACCAAAGCTAGTGGAGGTGATAGAATTCCAGTTGAGCTATTTCAAATCCTGAAAGATGACACTGTGAAAGTGCTGCACTCAATATGCCAGCAAATTTGGAAAACTCAGCAGTGGCCACAGGACTGGAAAAGGTCAGTTTTCATTCCAATCCCAAAGAAAGGCAATGCCAAAGAATGCTCAAACTACCACACAATTGCACTCATCTCACACGCTAGTAAAGTAATGCTTAAAATTCTCCAAGCCAGGCTTCAGCAATATGTGAACTGTGAACTTCCAGATGTTCAAGCTGGTTTTAGAAAAGGCAGAGGAACCAGAGATCAAATTGCCAACATCTGCTGGATCATGGAAAAAACAAGAGAGTTCCAGAAAAACATCTATTTCTGCTTTACTGACTATGCCAAAGCCTTTGACTATGTGGATCACAAGAAACCGTGGAAAATTCTGAAAGAGATGGGAATACCAGACCACCTGACCTGCCTCTTGAGAAACCTGTATGCAGGTCAGGAAACAACAGTGAGAACTGGACATGGAACAACAGTGAGAACTGGACATGGAACAACTGGACATGGTTCCAAATAGAAAAAGGAGTACATCAAGGCTGTATATATATCTAACTTATATGTGGAATACATCATGAGAAATGCTGGGCTGAAAGAAGCACAGGCTGGAATCAAGATTGCCAGAAGAAATATCAATAACCTCAGATGTGCAGATGACACCACCCTTATGGCAGAAAGTGAAGAAGAACTAAAGAGCCTCTTGATGAAAGTGAAAGAGAATAGTGAAAAAGTTGGCTTCAAACTCAACATTCAGAAAACTAAGATCATGGCATCTGGTCCCATCACTTCATGGGAAATATATGGGGAAACAGTAGAAACAGTGACAGACTTTATTTTCTTGGGGTCCAGAATCACTGGAGATGGTGACTGCAGCCATGAAATTAAAAGATGCTTGCTCCTGGGAAGAAAAGTTATGACCAACCTAGATAGCATATTAAAAAGCAGAGACATTACTTTGCCAACAAAGGTCCGTCTAGTCAAAGCTATGGTTTTTCCAGTAGTCGTGTATGGATGTGAGAGTTGGACTATAAAGAAAGCTGAGCGCCGAAGAATTGATGCTTTTGAACTGTGGTGTTGGAGAAGACTCTTGAGAGTCCCTTGGACTGCAAGGACATCCAACCAGTCCATCCTAAAGGAAATCAGTCCTGAATATTCATTGGAAGGACTGATGCTGAAGCTGAAACTCCAGTACTTTGGCCACCTGATGTGAAGAACTGACTCATTTGAAAAGACCATGATACTGCGAAAGATTGAAGGCAAGGGAGAAGGGGATGACAGAGGATGAGATGGTTGGATGGCATCACTGACTCAATGGACATGAGTTTGAGTGAACTCCAGGAGTTGGTGATGGACAAGGAAGGCTAGTGTGCTGCAGTCCATGGGGTCGCAAAGAGTTGGACATGATTGAGTGACTGAACAAAGAATGAAAATAAGTGAATTAAATATTTGAAGCAAGAAACTGTAGAATGTACAAAATAATCCCCCGGAAAATTTATAAGAAACACATACAAAATATAAAATTATATTCTAATCAATTATTACAGCAGAGTTAGGACTGAACTCTATGATCTGGATTTCTGTAAAAAACAAATATTAAATGCAATAACAGGTATATTTTACACTGATAGTATATATTCCACCAAGATGGTATAGTAGGCATGAATCTTGTACTCCTAACAATACAACTTTAAAAAATAAAGCTAGAATTGCAGAAGGAAATAGATAGTCTTTGTTCCCAAATGTGGGTGTACCTGTCTATATATATGTTTTTATAGATGTCATCTTTTTCACATATAAATTCTTTATCAGGTAAAACTTTTTAAATGCATAATATGAAAGAATAATAAAACAATCTCTAAGTTTCCCCTAAGTTGTAGAATTTTTTAGTATCATTATCTATCAATACTCCCATTGATTTTTAAAAAATAATAAATGTTCTTTACCTTCCAAAAAAGAAATAGTCTTAATTCTCATGATAAACTTCTCAGAAATCAACAGATTTATAGATATGAACTATCTGAAGTGTTGAAAGGATTTGAATAACACAATCAACAAACCTGATGCAATCAGTTATAGCTAGAACTCTGTTTCAAAACACATAATTTTATTTCACACAAATATGAAATATTCAATAAAAATTACCAAATACTAGGCACAAAGAAAACCTCAATAAGTTCTCCTATCCCTTTCCCAAACTATCTGTCAGGAGATTAAACAACACACAGATAGAACTCTTGGGTTAAGTAAGAAATACAGTGTGAAATTAAAAAGTAATATAGAAATGAATGACAATGAGGTCAAATATCAAATGAGGCCAAAGTGAGACTCACAGGAAATTTTATGGAATTAACTGAAAATATCAGAAACCAAAAATAATGAATGAATTAAGCATGCTACTCAAGAAGTCAGAAAAAGAACAATAAAATAAAGCCCCCCAGAGGGGAACACTGGACTACTAAAAGAATTTTCATGAAATAAACAAAAGGAAGGGTATTTGATCACTAAAATCAAAAAGGCAGTTTGTACCATTTAGGAGTTCCCAAGTAAAACGTTCACTTAAACAGGCTTGAAATTTCTGTCTCCTCACTTCAGTGACGGCAACTTCATTGTGAGTCAGTCCCCTTATTGCAAAATGGTGGCCAGTATCTCTCTGCTTCATCATCCACATTAAGAGAGAGAGGATGTATTTCTCTCCTCTCAGGTCTCAGTTCAGTCTCTCAGTCATGTGTCTTTGCGACCCCATGGACTGCAGGATGCGAGCCCTCCTTGTCCATCACCAACTCCTGGAGTTCACTCAAACTCATGTCCATTGAGTCAGTGATGCCATCCAACCATCTCATCCTCTGTCATCCCCTTCTCCCTTGCCTTCAATCTTTCGCAGTATCATGGTCTTTTCAAATGAGTCAGTTCTTCACATCAGGTGGCCAAAGTACTGGAGTTTCAGCTTCAGCATCAGTCCTTCCAATGAATATTCAGGACTGATTTCCTTTAGGATGGACTGGTTGGATGTCCTTGCAGTCCAAGGGACTCTCAAGAGTCTTCTCCAACACCACAGTTCAAAAGCATCAATTCTTCGGCGCTCAGCTTTCTTTATAGTCCAACTCTCACATCCATACACGACTACTGGAAAAACCATAGCTTTGACTAGACGGACCTTTGTTGGCAAAGTAATGTCTCTGCTTTTTAATATGCTATCTAGGTTGGTCATAACTTTTCTTCCCAGGAGCAAGCATCTTTTAATTTCATGGCTGCAGTCACCATCTGCAGTGATTTTGGAGTCCAAAAAAATAAAGTCTGTCACTATTTCCACTGTTTCCCCATCTATTTGCCATGAAGTAATGGGACCATACCTTATGCTGACTGGGATAACCCACTTGGGATCAGGTGGCCGAGCGCTGGCTATGCTAATTAGATCAAACCAATGAGTCACCCAGCTTTGGAGCTGGGAGTGTGACAGCCTCTCCCTGAACATGATGAGCAACATGGCAGTGAGTGTGAACGGCTGTCTGGATCTGCAGTAACATGAAGGAAGGATGGCTACCATAAAGCTAACCAATAATACTACATCAGGTTTTGTGGGGGGTTTTTTGAAAATACCTATGAAATAGACAAAACTTTGGTAAATCTAATCTTTAATAATTAAGAAAATTGACAGAGTACACATGTAAGTAACAACTGAAAATAGGAAAAGAGCCATAAGGTTCAAATTTTCTTATCAGTTTGAAATATTAAAATCTAAGCTAAATTGCTTTTTTCTTTTTTACTAACATTAATGCAAAAAGAGGTGGGAAATCCAACTAAGCCAATAACTATGAAAGTTTTTTTAAAAGTCAAAGATCTACCCCATAAAAAAGGCATCAGGCCCAGTGAATTTTACGTTTACTATCTATCAAATGTAAGGAACAGATAATGCTGGTGTTTTACAAACTGCTGTAGGGCACAGGAAAATACTAGAAAGCTCCTCAACATGTTTAAGAGGCCAGTATAGTAATGATACCAAGAGTGGAACAAAAAAGAAAACTGTAGGCCAGTCAAACACTGGAACAAAAATTCTAAACAAAATGGTAGAAAAATGAATCCAGAGAATATTATAAATTTACCTAAGCAATCTAGTGGAAATCTAGTAATGTATTTCATTATGTGCACAAATTTAATAAAAATAATATCTTAATAGCTCACAACTGTGTCACCAGGGCCCAAAACCGTGCCTCACACAGAGGAAAGTCCCAGTAAGTATCTATGAAATGAATAAGAGAAGAATTCAGCACATATACTCCCACCATTATTGCTACTAATTCATACTGTGCTTGAGTCTCCAGCAATGAGATAGCAAAAGAAATAAATGGTGTGAATTTCAAAACGGACAAGAGGTAGCTGTGACTATTTTAGGTAATTTGATTACCCCAAAATAAGCCAAGAGAATCACTGGAAAACCACTGAATTAAATACACAGTTTTGCAAGATGACCAGAAATCAAGATCATTATGCTTTTAATCCATCAACAGCTTTAAAATACCTAATACATGGAGTTTTATAAATGTAGTGGAAAGGATACCATTCCTAAAAAAAACATATTTAAAACTTGTAAACTACTCAGAAATAAACTCAGTATTTTTCCAGACATCCATGAATAGAAGAGCTGAATGAATGGAGGCATATATTATATTTCTGGTTAGGAACTCAATACCGTAAAAATGACAATCTTCCTCAAGTTAGTCTGTGTATTTAATTTTAATTCAAATACCAATAATATTTTTAATGAAAAATATTAAAGAAAAAATTTTAATGAAAACTGATAGATTATAAAGTTTATAAGAAAGGCAAACTTTGTAGATTAAGCTGTTTTTTTTTTTTTTAAGAAGAGAGCTTTTGCTACCATTTAACAAAACATAACATAAAGCTGGTTGAAACAGTATAGCATTAGCCCAGGGACAGAGAGATTAGTGGGAAATAACAGAGATTTCAAAAAAATCTACCCACAAATATATTGGAATTTTGTTATTATAAATGTGGACATTCAAATCAGCAGGAAAAGGATGGACTCTACAGTAAATAGTGTTAGAGGTTGACCTCACACTACACATAAACAAATTTCAAATGGATTACAGTTATACATAAAAAACAAATTTATCAAAATATTAAATATGTGAATACAGCTTTATAATCTGGAGGTGGAATAGGCCAAGTTAAGCAAGCGCCAAAATTCTTAGAGAAAATAAAGACTGACTGACTTCATTCAATAATAATTTTTGAAGTCTTTACCAGAGGATTACCCTTCTATTCTACATATTTCTAAAAGATAAGTGGCAACAACTGGGGAAAAGATTTGTAAAGTAATTGACAAAAACTTAATATTGAGGACTTTCCTGGTGGTACAGAGGATAAGAATCCGCCTGCCCAAGCAGGAGACACAGGTTCAATCCCTGGTTTGGGAAGATTCCATATGCCACAGAGCAAGTATGCCTGAGCACCACAGCTACTGCAGCCCATGTGCCTAGTGCCTGTGCTCTTCACCAGGGGAAACCATTGCAAGAGAAGCCCGTGCACCACAGCAAAGAGCAGCCCCTGCTCGTCTAAACTAGAGAAAGCCCGTGCGCAGCAATGAAGACCCAGCACAACCATAAATAAATGATTTTTCAAAAAGCTAAATATTCAGAGTCGACTCACTGGAAAAGACCCTGATGCTGGGAAAGATTGAGGGCAAGAGGAGAAGGGGGTGACAGAGGATGAGATGGCTGGACTGCATCACCAACTCAATGGACATGAGTTGGAGCAAGCTCCGGGAGATAGTGAAGAACAGGGAAGCCTGGCATGCTGCAGTCCATGAGGTCGCAAAGGGTCGGATATGACTCAGCAACTGAACAACAACAAATATTCAGAAACGAGAAAGACCTTCCATGAGAAAAAGATAATTACTAAAATAGGCATACGAACAAAACTTTTATTAGGGGAAAGATATGCCTTTTTTTCAATAAACACATGAAAAAGTATTCTTCCAATCAAGGAAATGCAAATTAAAACAGCAATGATATAACTTTCTACCACTGGATAGGCAAAATTTTTGAAGATTAAAAATATCCATTTTTAGTAAAAAAGAAGAAACATTCATTCTTGTACACTATAGGTATAAATGTACACTGATTCAGCTTTTGGGAGGAGTAAATTCTACAAATAGTATTCATCCAAAGTTACGACATTTGTGTTTCCTTTGATGGGCCTCCCCTGAGGACACTCCTAGGAAGAGACAGGTGCAGACATGCCGCAGTGTGTGTCCCCCGACTCCATCCCCAAGTGTGCAGGAACGCATTCATGGCAACACTGCTGCAATACAGACAAGTTCAGAAACTGCCTAGAACCTGGTGCTGGTTAAACGACACACACACATTCACATGGTACACATGACATGATGTAAAATTATGAGGAGCTCTAGGTATTGACATAGAAAGGTTCTCAAGGCATATAGTTTTTTTAATGTAGGTTATTAATAATATATATATGAGTCTAATTGCTTAAAAAAATCATTGATACATTTAAGGATGCTAACAACGATTACTTTTGAGGAGGGGAGCAGCATTACTGGTGGGGGGTTAATGAGCAAGGGGGAATCTTTATGTTTATTTCTGAATGTTCTTGGTAAATCACAACAAAAATCCAAGTATTGCTTTTAATTATTTTTAATTTTAAAAAAATACAGGATCAGGACTTTTGTAATGATTTTTTTATATGCCAGTTATAAAAAAAAGGAAAGCTGATTTTGGAGCACGATAGGTCCTTCCTACTGTCACCTATAGTGCATGTCTCAGTTGCTCCCCTCACACCCACTTTACAGTTGAGAAAACTGATGCCTCAGGCCCAAGCCCTTTCCCAAAGCCGCAGCACAAGTGGCTTAGCAAAAACAACCATCTCCACTCTGGGAAGCCTCCTGAGAATTAATTCCAGGAGGCCCTGCCCACCCACTGATCCCCAATCCCCAGGGCCACCCAGAAAAGAGAACAGAGTCAGCTTATGTTTTCACAAATTTAATCCCTGCTATCCTGATCCCCAATTCCAGAGCACTTCTAGGCCACACTTCCTCTCTCCTGGTCACTCAAGGCTTAGTCATCCACCACTTCCCTCCCGACTAGGAGGCCAAAACTGGACTCAGTCCCAGGGGCCACTTTTTCCCCATCTTGACTCTTGTTGAATACAGACCCATGACCTTGATCTAATCTTGATCTGGCCTCATTCAGCAAAGGTGAAGCATGGAGAAGGGAGAGCGAAGATCAGGGGCCCATCTGGGGCTGCAGCAGCCAGAACAGGAGTAGGAGCCAGGCAGAAGTGCAGGGAACTGAGAGAATCCCATTGCTTATTTGCTTCTTGATCCATCTGCTGTATTTGGTGATACGGGTATACACGCCCGGATTACGTACTTTGGCGCAGGCCTTTTCCCAGGACAACACCCCAGCAAGAATCCATCTGCCCTCGACTTCACAAGCCAATGGACCCCCAGAATCCCCCTAGGCAAAGAGAAAAGAGTGATGGAGGCTTCCGGCCCAGCTGGAGCCCAAGGGACTGGGGGACCCAGAATGCCCACCCTCTGAGTTCTGCTTGGAAGCTTGTTTCAATCCTTGAGGATCTCACTTCATGGAATCTTCCTTCACTCCTCAGCTGAGGACCCCATCCCAGAATATCAGGCAAAAATCAAAATCACGGGGAAGGAAAACGGGAGAAGGGCTCCGCCTGATAATGATGACAAAGAGGGAGGCCAAGCAAACCCCTCCCTGGGGAACTGCCCCCCTATCTGGAATCATCCCAACCGAAGGACAGCTGCCAGAACCTCCCAGAAACTCACAGAGCACAAGTCTTCTTTGTAATTGGTGGCACAAATCATATCCCCCAGCACAAGGGGGACAACACGGGGGATGTGGGACTTCTTGCGGTAAATCTGGTCACACTTCTTGTTGTCCATGATAAACACCTCGGCCTCCTGCAGCTCTGGGGCCAGAGTGGAGTTGGCTGTGGAGGAGTCCAGTGGGGTGAGAACTGACTCCTCATTCCACTCAACCCTGCCTCTTCCCAGGGTTTGTCCCTCCAGCATCAAGACTTGGCCACACCCCTTCACGTCTCCAGGCCCTCCTTCACTTGGCCCTTCCCCTGTGGTGTGGACCATGTCTGACAAGCACCTAACTCTCTAAAGCTCTTCTCCAAAATCCGTTTCTCTGGAAATCTTTTGCTTTTGAACCAAGCAAGATACAATACAAATTTCAGTGCAACTACTCCGAAATTGAGACCCCAACACCATGCTGCTTCTCTCCAGCCTCTGAGCTTTGTACTGGCTGTGCCCTCTGCCACCTGACTGACACTCATTCCTCCTTCTGGCACCTCAGGCAGACCCTCTGCCCAGAGCTCATCCCAGACTCCTCCTGACTTACTCTCATGATCACCTGATAAAGTCTCTGCCTCTTTCCTTGTGAGTCTGTGCCCCTACCCACACTCCAGTTATGAGCTCCCAAGAGGCAGGACATATATCCTCAGTGCCAAGGGTCTGGCACGTGGCAGATGCCTGAACATTGACATCTGTCAGGTAAACGAATAACTGAATGAATCTATGAATCCCTAACTCTAAGCTTCTGAAAGAAGCAAATGATCAGGCTTTCCTAGGTCCAAATGAAGGGCCCACAGCAAGTGCAATGGTGTCAACCATGGCAACAGTTCTCATGTGAGGAGCAATCCTAACACATCCAAAGAACCAGGGGTCAGAGGAAACAGCTTCGTGAGAGGCACCATGAAGGGGCTCAGCAGGCAAGACCCCAAGAGAATGGAGTGTACTCTCTGGGGTGCCATACCTCACCCCCAACCCCTTCCTCCTTACCTGAGAAGCGCTGTTTAACCTGGCCCCAGCCAGTTACCCAGCACTGTGTCCCAACCTTGAGGCTGTAGTTGGGCTCCGGAAGGCAGATGGGCTGCACATACTTGCTGATGATGACAGGATTGTAAAGCTGGAGAAGGGCCACATCACCCATGATGAAGGTCCGGCCCCAGTACTTGGGGTGCATAATGATGTCCCTCACAGGGATCAAGAGGGTTCTTGTGGAGTTCGGGGGCATCAGCTTGGAGGTGCCAAGAATCACTGAATACTCTTTTGTGCTACAGGAGACACAGAGCCCCATCTGGTGGATCTCAGGTTCTCAAGCAACACTATGCTCCTACCTCCACCAAGGATGCTCCCGTTAATAGAAGTCCTGCCTGATTTGCCCTGCTCACTCCATCCTGCTCATCCAGCCTAGGCGCCCTCAGGGTCAGAGAGATGACTGCCTCCTCATTCATCAGTCGGGCTGATCAAGTGGCCTGGTCCATGTGTAGTTACTAGCACGCATGCAGGTTCTCATGTGTGTGAGGGGTGGGGTGTATGCTGGGTTTGCCTGTTGCCCTGGCTAGGATAGTCTCTGTTGCTTGGGTTCCTGCCCTGGCTCAGTTCCCTGGCCTCTGTGAGATCATAAGAGTGACTCTCTCCTATTCTGGACATCCCTTCCCGCTCCCTCAACCTCCTATATCCCCACGCTATTTCACAGAGGAAACAAGGAGTCTAGGCTGGGTCCTTTACAGTCTTGGGTCTCCAGAGGCCATACTCACCCTTCGATGCAGTGGGCAGCAGTCACCACCCAGTTGAGGTCAATGAGGGCCCCTCCACACACGTGCTCATTTCCCACTCGGAGGCTCACTTCCCAGGGCCAATGGCGAGACAGGTCCAAGTTCTTCGGCCACCAAGGTTGGCCACAAGCTTCAGAAACAGTGTGCCAGGGAGATACAGTGGCCACACAGAGGAGGCTAAGGATGACTAAGACCAAGATGCCCCCAGGGGAATTTGCACAAGGCTGTAAACTCAGGGACTTGCTTCCATTTCAAACAAGGGGAAACTAAAGGTGAGAGAAGAGCAGCGGCCTACCCAAAGGCACTGAGCTGGACAGAAAATGACAATAACAGAGATAAAAAGCATCAAAACAGAGAGATGACAGGAGGAGGAGAGAGATACTGAGACACACAGGGAGCGAAAAACACAGAACTTCAAAACTAGGGAGAAGCGTAGGAGCCCCAAGACAGGAAATGTATTTTCTTATGTTCTCAGGCCATGTTCCTAAAAGCTTTTCTGCATCTCTTAAATGCAAAAGGCCTCTGTCCCCATCCTACTCAGAGTCAAGAAAATCTCCAGACTCCTATGTCAGAAATCTTTACATAGACGATTCAAGAAAAAGCCCCAGCATGGAGCCAACAGAGGCCTCCCACTCACAGCTTACACACTGTTAGTTTGCAAGCAGTTTCAACAATCAAGTTGTATGACCATATGAATGTGAACATACATGCAGAATTGTAAATAAAATATTAGCCAATATTATATTTTTTAAAATAATGAACCATGAACATGTAGAGATTGTCCCAGGGCACAAGGGTAGTCCACAGTGGAAGCACTCTTGGTGTATTCTCCACATAAACAGTTCTTTTTCTCTAAGGAAAAATCATGTGCTTTTCTCAACAGATATAGAAAAGGGCATTTCAAAAATTCAACATAGCTTTATGACTAAAAAACAAAACAAACTCTTACTTTAGCAAAGTAAGAAAATCTACAGGAAACATCATACAACATTAAAGAACAAACCAAAAAAATTATACTTTCAGAAGCCAGGAGTAATGATACTTTGTGGGAGGATGGCAAAGGAAGCAACTGGGGTGACAGAAGGGAACTTCTGGGTGCTGGTACCACTCTACTTTCTGACTGGGTGGAGACTGCACAGATGCATTCACTGTGTGATAATTTCATGAGCTGGGTACAAGATTTGTACACTTTTTGTGTGCATGTATATAATACTTCAATAGCTGATTTGTAAAATCAGTAACATTTCTCTACCCCAACCGACCTGAACGTAGCACAGCTATATTCAAAATAAGATACATTTTATAGCTACAAATTATAAAACACCCTGGAGTTCAAGTATTCAACACTAAGCCAGATGTCTGTGGTAATACATTTCAAACTCTAATAAAGGACACTGAAAATGACTGGAATAAATGGAGAAAGACCCAGTGTTTTAAAACAGAATAAATATTTCAGATGCAATTCTTCCCAAAATTAATCTGTAAAGTCACTTTCCCATTTCAAATTTTTAAGAAATTTGATAAACTTACTTTAAAATTGAAATAGAAAAACAAAGGTCCATAAAGTAGAGCAAAGAAGGGATACTTGTCCTAGCAGATACTAAGGCACACAACAAAGCCATAGTAACAAAAACTGTGGTACTGACAAGGACAGACAAGTGGACCCAAAAAAGGAACAGAGAACTTGAAATTGTTCCTCAGAATACAGGAACTTAATGTAAATAAAGGAGCTACCACAATCTGAGTAAATGATGGACTGTTGAGCAGATGGTGCTGGGAAAACTGGCTCATTATAAAATAAGAAAAAAAAACAAAACTCAATTCTTCTCTAGTAGTACTTGAAGACCTTGAAGGTAAAACTGTAAAGTTAACAGGCAAACATGTGACATAGGATGGAAAAGGACTCTTTAAACAAACCTCAAACCACAACCCATAAAAGCATTAAACTGATTAACATGATTACATAAAAATCAAGGATTTTTGACCCCAGGAACAAGGTTAACAGACAGATGACAGATTAGTAGGTAATATCTGCAATGTCTAAAATCAATGCTTTTGTTAGGAATATACAAGGAACTCTAGGAAATCATCAAGAAAAAAGAACAATAGACTATGTACAAAGGGATAAGGACAATCAATTTATCAGAAGAGGAAATTCAAGAGGCCAAAAGCACAATGAGACATGCTCATTAGTAATGAGGAAAATCTCAATTAAACTAAAGAGTCAGTTTTTTTAATCTATTAGATAGGCAAAAAGCTGGATGAAGCCAAGGGGTGGGAGGTCTGTAACAATATATACAACTTCACAAATTGCTGGTAGGAATGCAGAGGGCTGAATTTTTGAAATTCATAGGTTGTACTGTGATTACCTAAGAGAATATCCTTAGAAAATACACATCAGAGTATTCAGAGATAAAGAATTGTATGCTACTCTCAACTGATTCTGAAAAAAATTATGTATATGTATGTGTTCTTATACTATTTTCAGTCTTTTGTACGTTTAAAATGATTTCCAAGGAAAATATTTTTTAAATGGAGCTAAATGAAAAGAGGAGGAAACAGAAAGAGATCTAAAGCACATACTGTTTATGTAAGTTACAAATACATGCACATAAAACCACAATATGTATTTATGCCAAAACACAAAGATACGTATCGAACATACAAGAAAGGCTGGGAGGAGAGTGAAGAGAAGGAATAGGGGTGGGGCAAAGATATAAGAAGAAATAACTAACTTAATCAACCAAACAATCCACAATAAATCGGGGTGCACCTGTTACAATGGAAACCTATGAACAAACAGGGGCAACACAACCCTCCACCCTTAAAAGTCTAAGGAAAAAGACAGGAAGATCTCAGAAGAGCCAGGCTCTGCAGACACTTCCATAAGGCCCAAGAGGCTCCATTTGTAAATGAACAGTTCAGAGCTCAAAAGGTTTCTTCCTGGGCATGTTCCCTGATGGGATACAGCCTCAGTTGAACTTGAAGAGGCTCTGCATTCCCACAGGAGGCCCAGATACTCTTTCATTGTACACTGTTGAGTCTGTACTTCCTGACAGGCACAGGCTGTTCTTTAGAAAGCAGGCCATTTACACTGAGTTTCTGCTTCTTATAGACCCAGAAACACTAGCTCTGTGACCCTCTTCAGAATATACCCTCCCAGGATCCAAGGTTTTCTTGAGGCAGGGTCTTACCCTACCCACCTGGTTTGGTGCTGTCTCCTTTGTAACCTGGAGGAGAAACGGGGAACAGAGATGAAATAAGAGGTTGTAACAGGATGACAATGAAGTACATTTTTCATTAGTTCATTCAATCCTTCACCAATTATTTCCTAATCTCCCACTCTGTTCCCAGCCCTGGAGCCCAAGGACAAGGGGCTGGGGGTTGTATCAAGAGACAGAGGTGTATCAGACAGACCCATCCTGTATGCGCACTTGAGGAGCAGGTTGTCCAGAAGAGAAGTCACAAGTAAACACACAGTCACTCATGTGAGATCAAGTGGGGACAAGGCTCCAGGTGGCAGGTAAGTCCAGAAGAAGACAGAGAGGATTCTGGAAAGAGGGGTTATTGTGCCAGATCTTAAAGATGAGAGAGTAAAACAGAAATGAAAAGTGACAATGACATTCTTTATGAAAGAAGCATCATGGTGTAAGCTGGCGACTCTAGAGGATAAAGGACAAAGCCTGTGATGGCAAGAAATGACGCCAGGGGAAGAAAGTCAGGAGTCAATCAGAAGTGCCTTCATAAGTCAGGCCAAGAAGCCTGGGTGAGACTCTGGGAGGAGGGAGGCCAATGGAGGTGTGACATGGTCAGGCTTGTATTGTGAAGGCAGTATGCAGATTAGATAGGAAGGTGAAAAGGTTGAATGCAGTAAGATTTCACCAAAGCCGTGGCAGAAGCCAGGCTACAAATGAAGAGGGCTGGACGAAGTGGCAGTGGCAAAAGACTTGATGAGTTGGATGGGACTAAGGAAGATAGCCGAGTCTACGGAAGACTCCCCAATTTCTGATTTTAGAGATAAATGACTACTATCCACTGAGTAAGAGGACAGAGTAAGAGAACCTAGTTTATCGGAAGAAGAGGATCTCAACTTTGGAACCCAAGGAGCTGTGATGGCTCTAGGTCATTCAAGAACAGGTGCCCAGTATGTTGCTGTGCATCCAGGCACATTGTTTCCTGAGGGAGCAGCATCACATAAATGGCAGCTGCAGCTCAATACCCAGGGCAAGTGAGTTCACTCAGGGAGCAGTGAAGAGGGAACCCAGACAAGACTTCTGGGAACACCAATAAGTCAGGGATGACCAGAACATGGGGCGCCTGGGAGGCACACAGAAGAGCATGGGAGTCACTCTGAGGTAGAGGAGAATCAGGAACACGGCCTGAGAGAAGCGGAGGGATTAGAGAAAATCAGAGGGAGGAGTGGAAAGGTCAGGGATGACAGGGCAAAGACATGCCAGGAACGCGCTAAGGATTGGTTGAGAAGTGAGGAAGCACCCGAAGGAAAGATGAAGTGAAAACTTACTTCGAGAAATCTGGCAGTGAGGGGATGAGACAGGGTGAAGAAACACAGTAAACAGAAAGGGAGAGGATACAGATCTACGAGCGCAGACGGAGGGCCCAGAGTCCACAGCTGGGGTGAGCAGGCTGACCTTGAACAGGAGGCCTGGCTCTGATTCCTAAAGAAAGGGTAACACTCAGGTTTGGAGGGGCCGCCGGGCCTGAGGGAGTCAAGGGAAACAGCACCTGAGGGCCTGTGTTTCCTGAGGGAAGGAAGCCACTGCTAGTGAGGCTACCCTCCGAAGAACAGAGGGTCTGAGAAGAAAGTGAAGTTGACCACACTGGTTTAAGTGTGGGGAGACCCTGGGCTTAGCCCTCACAGCAGGGATGACTACCCTCGCACCACAGGGCCTCAGGAGGCTGTAGGGCCGGCAGGCCTAAGGATAGACGCAGAGAGGGCGGGAGTTTGCGAGTCCTGGAACAAGGGAACCGCCCTGAGAGAGGCCCGAAGGCTCAGTTGAGGAGAAGGGGCTCCGGGCTGGCGGGAGGCGCAGGGCCCATCCCGGCCTCTCCCGCGGGTTGGAGGGCAGCGTCGGGGGAGGACGACCCGGAGCAGAGCGGGAGCGGCGCGGAACAGACGCCGCCCTCACCGGAGTTCAGCAGCAGCAGTAGCCGCAGCAGAAAGCTGCGGCTCAGGCCTAACGGCCTCGAGGCTGCACGCCCTGCGCTAAGGCAGGGCAGCGAGGCGGCCATAAGGCCCCTGAGGCGGCCTCTAGCGGCAGCAGCGGCGGCCCGCGTGAACCCCGGACGCCGCGACGACTTCACCCGCACTTGACGCACAGGACGGAGCTTCAGACACGTGACGGCCCGTCCAGCACGTGATGACGTCGATGACGCGCGATGGTGCACCTGGAATCCTGAACGCTCAGCAACACGTAGGCCCACCTCCTGCGGGCTCCGTGAAGATGACTGCAGAGCCTTGGGCCTCTTGTTGCCTCCTCAGTGGCCGGTGCCATGGAAGTACCCCCAAGTGCCTTAAGTTGGTGACTGTACCCCCAAACCTGGCCAGTGAAGGCACATCCAAATCCTCAGACTGGTGTTGGCGACATGTCATCCAGCCTCTGATCACAACCTTGTTTCCCTTGCGTTGAAGAGTTTCTCAGTTTATGTTGTTTTGAGACTCTGGAAAGATATAAAAAGCACCAGAAAAGAACACTAAGGCTAGGGAATTAGGGAAGATGTCCTTATAAAAGTGACATTTAAGCTGGAAATCTATATGCAGTTCAGGAAGCAACAGTTAGAACTGGACATGGAACAACAGACTGGTTGCAAATAGGAAAAGGAGTACGTCAAGGATGTATATTGTCACCCTGCTTATTTAACTTATATGCAGAGTACATCATGAGAAACACTGGACTGGAAGAAACACAAGCTGGAATCAAGATTGCCAAGAGAAATATCAATAACTTCAGATATGCAGATGACACCACCCTTTTGGCAGAAAGTGAAGGGGAACTAAAAAGCCTCTTGATGAAAGTGAAAGTGGAGAGTGAAAAAGTTGGCTTTAAGTTCAACATTCAGAAAACGAAGATCATGGCATCTGGTCCCATCACTTCATGGGAAATAGATGGGGAAACAGTGGAAACAATGTCAGACTTTATTTTGGGGGGCTCCAAAATCACAGCAGATGGTGACTGCAGCCATGAAATTGAAAGATGCTTACTCCTTGGAAGAAAAGTTATGACGAACCTAGATAGTATATTCAAAAGCAGAGACGTTACTTTGCCGACTAAGGTCCATCTAGTCAAGGCTATGGTTTTTCCTGTGGTCATGTATGGATGTGAGAGTTGGACTGTGAAGAAGGCAGACCGCTGAAGAATTGATGCTTTTGAACTGTGGTGTTGGAGAAGACTCTTCAGAGTTCCTTGGACTGCAAGGAGATCCAACCAGTCCATTCTGAAGGACATCAGCCCTGGGATTTCTTTGGAAGGAATGATGCTAAAGCTGAGGCTCCAGTACTTTGGCCACCTCATGAGAAGAGTTGACTCATTGGAAAAGACTCTGATGCTGGGAGGCATTGGGGGCAGGAGGAGAAGGGGACGACTGAGGATGAGATGGCTGGATGGCATCAGTGACTCGATGGACGCGAGTCTGGGTGAACTCCGGGAGTTGGTGATGGACAGGGAGGCCTGGCGTGCTGCGATTCATGGGGTCACAAAGAGTCAGACACGACTGAGTGACTGAACTGAACTGAACTGAAGACTTGAACGAGAGACCTTGGGGGAGACCTCAGAAAGGTGTTTATACACTTTCACAAACCACCAGTGGGATGGTAGAAACTGAAAGAAACGGTGGCGGATATGAAACCTTGGGCTTTCACAGGATGATTTGTAGAAGAATGCTGTTTTGGGATCTGCTGGGTCTAGTCAAGGCTATGGTTTTTCCTGTGGTCATGTATGGATGTGAGTTGGACTGTGAAGAAGGCAGACCGCCGAAAAATTGATGCTTTTGAACTGTGGTGTTGGAGAAGACTCTTGAGGGTCCCTTGGACTGCAAGGAGATCCAACCAGCCCATTCTGAAGGGCATCAGCCCTGGGATTTCTTTGGAGGGAATGATGCTAAAGCTGAGGCTCCAGTACTTTGGCCACCTCACACAAAGAGTTGACTCATTGGAGAAGGCTCTGATGCTGGGAGGGATTGGGGGCAGGAGGAGAAGGGGACGACAGAGGATGAGATGGCTGGATGGCATCAGTGACTCGATGGACGTGGGTCTGAGTGAACTCCAGGAGTTGGTGATGGACAGGGAAGCCTGGTGTGCTGCGATTTATGGGGTCGCAGAGTCGGACACAACTGAGCGACTGAACTGAACTGAACTGAACTGGTGTATCCAGGATTGGGAGATGACAATCAAGATTCCTGCTGCCTCTGTCAAGTGTGGGGGACCCAAGTCTGGGAACCACATTCTGCACCCTAGCATCCGCAGCGGTCCAGAATATGAGTTCCACTAATAGGAAGTGAGGAGAGGTGACATGTGCCACTTTAATGCAAAGGCAGTAAAGAGAAGATTGACTTCTCTATTGTGTTGATGCAGAGCAATGGCTCTCAAAGTGTGGTCCACAGAGCAGCAGGAGCAGCACCTGGGAACTTAAGAGATGTACATTTTTAAGACCCACCCAAACCTACAGGATGTAAAACTCTGGGAGTGGAATCAGTTATCTGTAGTTGAACAAGCCGTCCAGGGAAGTCTGAGGTAGGTAAGCATGAACCACAGGGCTGAGAGGACATAATATAGAGAAAAGCCACCTGCTGACCAAGAACACCTGATTGGGATGACATAGGAACGAGAAGTTCAATTTATTTTGTTAACCCATGAATATTCAGTGACTTCTTTTTTTAATTTTATTGAGGTATAGTTGATTTATGTTAATTTCTGCTGTACAGCAAAATTATTTATTTATATAGATACTTAGATTACATGGGGAGTCCCAGGTGGCTCAGTGGGTTAAAAATCCCCCTGTAATGCAGGAGACACAGAAACACAGGTTCAATCCCTGGGTCAGGAAGATCCCCTGGAGGACATGGCAACCCACTCCAATAGTGTTGCCTGGAGAATCCCATGGAAAGAGGAGCCTGGCAGGCTACAGTCCACGGGGTCGCAGAGTCAGACATGACTCAAGTGACAGAGTACAGAGATTATATAGATGCATTCTTTTTCCTTTTTTCTTCACCATGACTTATCACAGGACATTAAATATATTTCCTGTGTTATACAGTGGGATTCCCTGATAGCTCAGTTGGTAAAGAATCTGCCTGCAATGCAGGAGATCTCGCTTTGATTCCTCATCGGGAAGACCTGCTGGAGAAGGAGTAGGCTACCCACTCAAGTATTCTTGGGCTTCCCTGGTGGCTCAGCTGGTAAAAAAAATCCGCGTGTTTATCCATTCTATATATAATTGTTTGCGTCTGCTAATCCCAAACTCCTGATCTAACCCTCCCTCACCCCTCCTTGGCAACCACAAGTCTGTTCTCTGTGTCTGTTAGCCTGTTTCTGATACATAGATATGTTCATTTGTGTCATATTTTAGATTTCACATATAAGTGATATCATATGGTATTTGTCTTCTTCTGACTTAACTTCACTTAATATAGTCATCTGGAGGTCCATCTAGGATGCTGCAAAATAATGCTGGCATTATTTTGTTCTTTTTCATGGCTGACTATAATCCGTCGTATGTGCTATATCATCTTTATCCATTCCTCTGTCGATGGACATTTAGGTTGTTTCCGTGTCTTGGCTATTGTGAATAGTGCTGCTATGAACACAGGGGTGTGCACGTCTTTTTAAACTATAGTTTCATCCATGTATATGCCCAGAAGTGGGACTACTGAATCATTATGGCAACTCTATTTTTAGTTTTTTGGGGACCCTCCATATCGTTTTCCATAGAGGCTGCATCAATTTATATTCCCAACAGTGCAGGAGGGTTCCCTTTTCTCCACATCTTCTCCAGCATTGTTTTGTGTATTTTTTTTATAATGGTCATTCTCACTGGTGTGAGGTGATACCTCACTGTAGTTTTGATTTGTGGTTTTCTACTAATTAAAAATGCTGATGTTCAGCATCTTTGCTTGTGCCTGTTGGCCATCAATATGTCTTCTTTGGAGAAATGTCCATGTAGGTCTTCTGCGCGTTTTCTGATTGGGTTGTTTTCTCTGTTGAGTTACATGAGCTGTTTGTATATTTTGGAAATTAAGCCCTTGTCAGTCGTATCATTTGCAAATATATTCTCCCAGTCAGTAGGCTGTCTTTCATTTTGTTTATGGTTTCCTTTGCTGTGCAAAAGCTTGTAAGTTTCCTTAGCTTCCATTTGTTTACTTTTGCTTTTATTTTTATTGCCTTGGGAGAGTGATCAAAGAAAACATTGGTATGATTTAGCTCAGTGAGTTCTGCCTGTGTTCTCTTGTAGTTTTATGGTGTTATGTCTTATATTTAGGTCTTTAAGCCATTTTACTTTTGTGTACAGTGTGAGGCTGTGTTTTAACTTCACTGATTTACATCAGTTAAGTTGCTCAGTCGTGTCTGACTCTTCATGACCCCATGGACTGCAGCACACCAGGCCTCCCTGTCCATCACCAACTCCTGGAGTTTACTCAAATTCATGTCCATTGAGTGAGTGATGCCATCCAACCATCTCATCCTCTGTCGTCCCCTTCTCCTCCTGCCTTCAATCTTTCCCAGCATCAGCACCTTTTCAAATAAGTCAGTTCTTCGCATCAGGTTGCCAAAGTATTGGAGTTTCAGCTTCAGCATCAGTCCTTCCAACGAATATTCAGGACTGATTTCCTTTAGGATGGATTGGTTGGATCTCCTTACTGTGCAAGGGACTCTCAAGAGTCTTCTCCAACACCACAGTTCAAAAGCATCAGTTCTTTGGCTCTCAGCTTTCTTTATAGTCCAACTCTCACATCTATACATGACTACTGGAAAAGCCATAGCCTTGCCTAGACAGACCTTTATTGGCAAAGTAATGTCTCTGCTTTTTAATATCCTGTCTAGGTTGGTCATAACTTTTCTCCCAAGGAGCAAGCGTCTTTTAATTTTACAGCTGCCATAACCATCTGCAGTGATTTTGGAGCCCCCCAAAATAAGCAGTCCATCACTGTTTCCACTGTTTCTCCATCTATTTGCCATGAAGTGATGCTGTGAAAGTGCTGCACTCAATATGCCAGCAAATTTGGAAAACTCAGCAGTGGCCACAGGACTGGAAAAGGTCAGCTTTGATTCCAGTCCCTAAGAAAGGCAATGCCAAAGAATGCTTAAACTACTGCACAATTGCACTCATCTCACACACTAGCAAATTAATGCTCAAAATTCTCCAAGCCAGGCTTCAACAATATGTGAACCATGAACTTCTAGATGTTCAGCTGGTTTTAGAAAAGGCAGAGGAACCAGAGATCAAATTGCCAACATCTGCTGGATCATCAAAAAAGCAAGCAAGTTCCAGAAAAACATCTATTTCTGCTTTAATTTCTGCTTTATTGACTATGCCAAAGCCTTTGACTGTGTGGATCACAATAAACTGTGGAAAATTCTGAAAGAGATGGGAATACAGACCACTTGACCTTCCTCTTGAGAAATCTGTATTCAGTTCAGGAAGCAACAGTTAGAATTGGACATGGAACAACAGACTGGTTTCAAATAGGAAAAGGAGTATGTCAAGGCTGTATATTGTCACTCTGCTTATTTAACTTCTATGCAGAGTACATCATGAGAAATGCTGGGCTGGATGAAGCACAGGCTGGAATCAAGATTGCTGGGAGAAATAGCAATAACCTCAGATACGCAGATGACACCACCCTTATGGCAGAAAGTGAAGAAGAACTAAAGAGCCTCTTGATGAAAGTGAAAGAGAAGAGTAAAAAGGTTGGTTTAAAGCTCAACATTCAGAAAACTAAGATCATGGCATCCAGTCCCATTTCATGGCAAATAGATGGAGAAACAGTGGAAACAGTGGCAGACTTTAATCTTTGGGGCTCCAAAATCACTGCAGATGGTGACTGTGGCCATGAAATTAAAAGATGCTTGCTCCTTGGAAGAAAAGTTACGACCAACCTGGACAGCATATTCAAAAGCAGAGACATTACTTTGCCAACAAAGGTCCGTCTAATCAAGGCTTTGGTTTTTGCAGTAGTCGTGTATGGATGTGAGAGTTGGACTACAAAGAAAGCTGAGCGCCGAAGAGTTGACTCTTTTGAACTGTGGTGTTGGAGAAGACTCTTGAGAGTCCCTTGGACTCCAAGGAGATCCAACCAATCCATCCTAAAGGAAATCAGTCCTGAATACTCATTGGAAGGAGTGATGGTGAAGCTGAAACTCCAATACTTTAGCCACCTGATGCAAAGACCTGACTCAGTTGAAAAGACCCTGATGCTGGGAAAGATTGAAGGAGAGAGGAGAAGGGGATAACAGAGGATGAGATGGCTGGATCGCGTCACTGACTCAAAGAACATGAGTTTGAGTAAACTCCAGGAGTTGGTGATGGACAGGGAGGCCTGGCGTGCTGTGGTCCTTGGGGTCTCAAAGAGTCAGACACGACTGAACGACTGAACTGAACCGAACTGATGGGAATGCAGACCTTTGGTAATAAAGTGGAGGTGACCAGCAAGCAGAAGCAGGGGAGGAGGAATAATATTACTCATGCCCCTGCCTGAGTAAGTTTTACTCCCAGTTCCAGTCTCTCTTGATTCTCTACTCTAAGCTATAAAGGCTATGTAATTAGCGTACAAAGCTCCCCACAGACATGCTGATAACTATAATAGGAGTACAGGGAGCAGGAACCTGCTAGCTAAAACCATTCCTAGACTCATCAATGAGTAGGTGTGGACTCACCTCCCCCTCTAGAGCTTAATGAGAACCATGAATAGTTTCTTTGCCAAATGAGAAACTAGTTTTCTACAGAGTATGTCATATGCAACCCCACAACTGCAAGGAGAGAAGAGCATCAGAACACAAAAGAATAAACATTTATTCAGCTGGCATCAGAAATCTCCATACTCCATAACTGCCTCAACACAACTTGGGGTGAGCTTGCATGTGACCGCTGGAGCACTGAGAAGAAGGTTCCAAGACTGAGTTGCCCCAGGAAGATTTGTGTGGCAAAGAATGGGGACTCGGATCCACACTGGGCAGCAGGGGACCTTCTGCCAACCCAGACAACTGAGTCAGAAGCGAACACGGTGAGGCCTCCTCAGTCTCTCCTAACAATCACCACGCAGACTGGTTTGATAAAGTGTCAGGTCTAATGCTGTTGCACCGTTGATGATGTCTCTTCTTTGTTAGATGATGCCCAGACGTAGATAAAGAATCATGAAGCATCACCTGGCAGGTTGCTGTCCATCCAGCTGGGATGGTTTCACCCACTCCTTCCCGGCAGGCAGAGCACAGCCAAGAAGGAGGCATGATAATGCAGGTGCCTGGAACAGCAGGCTAGGAAACATCCAGGGTTCCTTCCTTGCTACCACTTTCTGTCATGTGGATCTCCACAGGGTCAGTGGATCCCAAATGGAATTGAGGAAACAGCACTGAGTAGGAGTGGGAGGTCAGAGGCAGAGCTAATGTGAGACTCAGAAACAGGGGGGAATGTGGACCAGGGTGATCACAGGGCCACCAGGAGGCCCAGGGGCAACACCAGGGACAGTGACAGGATCAAGAATCCAGCTGAGGCACAGGAGGACACCTTAATGATGTGATCAGTGATCCAGTCCTTGTACGAGCTAACTTCTGTATAAACTATAGGCAATTCACTGCGACCACAGGCAATGCCCCAACTCACAATCCCCACCTGGACCCAGGTGTCATTAAATTCACAGACCAGGGGACCCCCAGAATCTCCCTGGAGAGAAAAAAAAAAAAGAAACAAGGATGTAAGGGGATCATCATCAAAAAAGGCTGATTTCTAGCAACGCACTAGGGATCTTGCTAGTGTCACCAAGGTCCTTCCTCCGGTACCTAGCAGGCCCGGGTTTCCTTGAATGACATTTGAGAGCTGAATACTTTAACATCATCTGAGAAATACTACTGCTTCTCAGGTGCTCAGGAACCCACAGGAGCTATAAGGCCAGTAAGCCCTGGACATCAGTCCCGCCAGGATATTCTTAAATTCTCCTTCAGTGCCCCTAAGCCTCTCCTGCCCCTGCGCTTCTCCAAGTCTCCCACCACCCAGCAACTAAAGGGGCATCCCCTGGCACTGTGAGTAGCTTCCAGAGCCCTTGTCGGGCTCTAAGGCCAGAGTCTATTCTACTGGTCAGTCCTGGGCCTTCCCAGCTGTGACATTCTCTCACTATCATTCCAGCATGGGGGGGCCAGAGTCCTTACCTCTGGAGTCACCCGAACTCTCTGCCCGCCCTAAACCCACACATCCAACTACATACTCTACCAGCAGCCCCTCTCTCCAAACACATCCAGACTTGCTAAACCCCCAGCTCACACACACACTGCACATCCTTCCTCAACCCTGTTCTGGTAGGCCCCTCACCAACCAGCTCATCATAAACTCAGAGTCCTCCTCAAGCTCGCCCTCACCCCAACCTCACATGCAGTCGGTGACTAGAAGTGGTGACACAAACCAACTCCTTTCCCCGCCCCCACCCCCACCCCCAGCCCAGGTCCCGCCTGCGGCTCAGCACCACGGCCCACACGATGAAGAACAAACTCCTGGCCTACAGGCCTGCCTGGACAGGACCGAGAAACGCAGACAGCCTGCAGGCCACACGTTCTGACTCCAGCCCCCTACTCTGGCCATACTGGCCTCCTCACTGCTCCAGACCGGATACCCATTCCCTAAACATGGCCTGTGCGTCAGACCTTGAGCCGTGGACTCACTGCTCCCTCTCCCACAGTGATGTTCTCCTCTTGCCAGGACCCAAACACTCATCCTCTGAGACCGGTCCCCTGTCCCCTGCTCAGGAAGCTGCTCAGGGCAGAGGGGAGGCTGTGGGCCCAGGGCTCCTACAGGCACTCGCGGGGGGATCCGGGACTTATGTCTCTGGAGGGCCCACATCTGTATAATAAGATGTATAATGTCTAGGTGGAGGGTTGTGAGCTGGGAGACTGACCTAATGTGGGTGAATGCTCACACTGGCACAGGAAACGACGACAGAAAGAACTCAGTTACAGGAACTACGTGATTATCATCATCACCCCCAACTTCACCACACCCGGCAGCAGCCCCAGGATGGGAGGGCTGCTCCCTATTGGAGGAACAGGCCAGGCCAGCTCATGGGTATCTTGAGGGGTTCTCCCCTGAATCTCCTTAAGTAAAGGCTGAAAGAGGAGCTGGGAAATAACCCAGGCCCTGCTACTGGGGAATAAGGAAACTGCACAACCTCAGTACAGAGGTGGCAAGGGACCCATCAACTCACCTTGCAGGGGCTTTTAAGATATTCGTGATAGCCACAGATCATCCCTTTTCGAACTAATGTACGACGATATCCTAAATGTGTCTGCAATTTCTCATTACATAATGTGTGGCGAAGAAGGATTTGGTCAGTCTCCTGAAGAATTTCTGGCAGCACTTTGGCTACAGAAAGACAACTCAGAAATAAAACGTTTGCTTGAGTTGACTAGAACGGGGCGCCCAGATCCCATTCTGGGTCTTTTGCATTTGAGTTTTTGGCTGCACTGTGCAGCATGCAGGATCTTAACTCCCTAACCACAGATCAAACCTGCACCCCCTGGAGTGGAAGCGTGGGGTCTTAACCACTGGACTGCAAGGAAGTCCCACACTCTGGGTCTTAATCAGTGCATTTACACTCCTTCTAAGAGAAGGAAGGACAATGGGTTCTGAACCATTTGATACAGAAGGACGTGAGGCCAACTGCTCACACAGGGAGCTGACGAGGTAAGAAGCTAAGCCAAGTCAGAAGGAGGAACGGATCAGGACACAAAGAGACAAGGCTTCTTACAAGGCCTGATACAAAAGCAACTGTCATCACTGTGTGTATCAGCAATAGCAGTGACAGGTGTCTGTACAGGGCTCGGTCACAGACTCCGGGACAAGCAGTGCCCACGGGTACCAACCCAGCCTCCTCCCAGGGCTGCTCTGGCTAGACCCACATCCCAGGCACAAGAAGCTCCCTCCCCACCTGGCAGGTAATTCCAGAGCAGGACAGCTCTGACTGGCAGACAGCTCATCATCCTGGAGCTGAAGTCCGCCCTGGAGAGGACCCACCATACCAGGACCCCCGCCCCCAGGTCTAACGCAACAGGAGGAATCCCTACTGTGCTGCAGTCACTCCCAGGCAGCCTCAGCTCCACCTCCTCCCTTGCCCACCTGTAGAGAACCAGCCTCCCTGTCCCTCCCTTCAGCCAACTGGCCAACCCCAGGGCTCCAGACTTCCCCCTCAGACCCTGCCTGCCAGTCTCACCGTCTTCCTTCAGTTGGCCCCATCCAGTCACCCAGCACCGTGTCCCAGTTTCCGCTTCAAAATTCTTTACAGGGAGACACACTGGCTGGATGAATGCAGAATAATTCACAGAGTGGGCCAGCAGAACAAGAGCTATGTCATTAATCAAAGTTCTAACATCATAAAAGCTATGGCAAACGATGTCTCGAACTGGAATGACCATTCCCAATTGGGGACGTAACAGTGTGCTTCCCATCCGCACTGTATATTCCTCAAAGCTGTGGAAAGAGAACATGGCCCTCACAGAGATGTTGGAGGGGCTACGCTCCCCCCACCCCACCCCTTCCAGGTTCTTCTCATCCTGATCCCATCTCCTGCAACAGCCATCAGGGCTTTCCAGGTTGCTCAGCGGTAAAGACTCTGCCTGCCGATGCAAGAGACATAAGAGACTCGGATTTGATCCCCAGATCTGGAAGATCCCCTGGAGGAGAGCGTGGATACCCACTCCAGTATGCTTGCCTGGAGAATCTATGGACACATGAGTCTGATAGGCTACAGTCCATAGGGCCACACAGAGTCGGACACGACTGAAGTGACTTAGCACACATGACAGCCACTGGCCTTTTTCTCCCTCTAAACCACACACATCCCCTTGCAGAGCCCTAACCACTGGAGTCCGTGGTCTCCAACTGAGGTCCCACAGCCACTGGAGCAGAACGTGGGCTCTTGGTAGAAATGCAAAACTCATGTAGCACTCGCAGTGAACACAAACTAGGGACTGTGGCCTCTTTTTCAGATGAAGAAGAGGAAAGGGGCAGGAATGGCTCCACTTCGTAACAGCCTGAGCAGCAGGCCAAGCCCAGAACAGAAAACACTCACCCAAATATGCAGTGAGCTGCAGTCAGTACCCACTGCGGGGCAATGAGGGAGCCTCCGCACACGTGTACATTGTTGATCTGCAGGCTCACCTGCCAGGGCCACTTTCTGTCTGGGGCTGGCCTTCCACCAACTATCCTCATCTTCCGATGGCCACATGTTCCTGGGCTCAGTAAAAAGAGGGGCTGGAAGTGAAGCTGCTGGCTCCCTTCTAATACCTCCACCGCCTTCCACCGCCACCACCAGTGTCTCTGCATCTGCGCCCACCACCCTCACCGCTGAGGGAGAGACAGGTTTCCTCTCAAACCCACCAGGACAGTCACCCAGCCAGGGATGCGCTGCCTCTAGTTCCCAGGTGGCCTGTAGAGCCCCGTGCAGAAAGAAGCAGTACCTGGTACGAACGACCCTCCAAAGGGAGGCGGGGTCTGCAGAACATCTTCCGCTGGGGGTGCAGGCAGCCCTGGAGCTGTTGGAACCGCCTCAGATTTCAGGGGTCCTGGAGCTGAGGGGGCCTCTGCGTTTGCCCGGCTCATTGCAGAATCCTCCTTGGGTCTGGCACGCTCACCTGAGGGAGGCCAGGGACCAGTGAGAAAAGGAGCGGCCTGGAGTGCGGCCCGTCAGCACCGGCCTCTGCCCAGGGCACCATCCCCAGCTCCCCCTTCCGTCCCCCAGCCCTAGTCCAGCCGTCAGCCCCAGCTGCCACGCATCAGTGCAGCCTAGCCACCTCCAGTCCTTGCCGGCCCTGTCTCACGGAGCTGTGGCCAAAGGAACAAGAGCCAGACCAGAAGGCCTAAGGAGCTGCCGCCGCCGCCGCGGGAAACTCCCAGAAACGCCATGGCCGCCTCTAGCCGCCTCCACGCTCTGCGGCGCCCCCTCGTGGGGGCTACGCGCCTGCCCTCCGGTTGGAGGGAACACAGAGCCGGGGCCTGCGGCTCCAACATCTTCACTTTCTGCTTCTTCAGCAGTGCTTCTTCAGTCCACCCTTGAACTCGTAATTAAGTTCTCCACCTTAAAGTAGAGATATCAGGAATTAGATGCCTCAGCGTGATCTAAACACTGGAGACTTAAAAAAAAAAAAAAGAAGAAGAAAAAATGCGATCTGCCCAATGAAACATAAAAGAAAAACAAATGGAAGTATGATAAATAGGAAAACACAGGGCAAAATGGCAGTTTCCAGCCCGAATATAATAGCGTCTGCAAAAAAAACGTGAATGAGTTGAACATACCAAACAACAACTTTCAAACTGGGGGAAAAGGCAAAGTCCAGGAAGTAGATCACTGAAGACACAAATTTACACAGAGATACAGACACCTGGGAAGTAAAGAGACAGAAAGCGGAATGCCAGGACACACTGGTGCAAAAGAAACCAAAAAAAAGCTGGGATAATATTTTAACATTTGTTTATTAAATGAGAGCATAAAGAGAAGACTGTGTAAGGGACAGAGGGAGTTAGATACATAAGATACATAAGGAAAAGCCTTTAAAAGGCGAAGCACAGGGGACCAATTATGGGAAACTGGAAAGTTATAATTTCCTCATGATTTCCGTTTTAAAGGATGGCCATTCACTAGGGTTTTGACTGTTTCAGAAATATGGGATTTTAAAAAATTGATTTTAATATTATTGCTATGTGGCTCATGAACAGAATGTGTATCACACAGATTCCCTGAGATTGTTGATTTTCCATAGGCTCTTTAACAACTTTATTTAACTGCACTGTGTTCAGTTGTGCATCCCACTCCAGTACTCTCACCTGGAGAATCCCAGGGACGGGGGAGCCTGGTCGGCTGCCGCCCATGGGGTCGCACAGAGCTGGACACGACTGAAGTGACTTGGCGGCAGCAGCAGTGTTTAGTTGTGGTACACATGCTCTTTTCAGCTGCAAAAGATAGGATCTAGTTCCTGACCAGGGATCAAACATGGGGGCCCCCCTCCCGCCCCGCCCTCCCTCCCGTCACATTGGGAATGCAGAATCTTAAAATTGGACCACTAGGGAAGTCCCTCTTTAGGCTTTTACTCTTCAAGTTCCCTGAGCATTCAAAAAGAGTAAGTGTTCTCTGTCGGTAGTTGTAAAATTCCTCATAGCACTGTTAGGTCTAGATGATAAATTGTGAGAGGCAACTCCTCTGTGTTTTTGCTTAATTTTACCTACATAACTTATCACCTTCCTAAGAGAAGCAAATAAGAAGCTCCAGTTTCCAATGCCTAACACATCACTGTGAAGAAAACTGAGCGCAAAAGAACTGATGCTTTTGAACTGTGGTGTTGGAGAAGACTCTTGAGAGTCCCTTGGACTGCAAGGAGATCCAACCAGTCCATTCTAACGGAGATCAGTTCTGGGTGTTCATTGGAAGGACTGACGCTAAAGCTGAAACTCCAATACTTTGGGCACCTCATGCGAAGAGTTGGAAAAGACTCTGATGCTGGGAGGGATTGGGGGCAGGAGGAGAAGGGGACGACAGAGGATGAGATGGCTGGATGGCATCACCGACTCGATGGACGTGAGTTTGAGTGAACTCTGGGAGTTGGTGATGGACAGGGAGGCATGGTGTGCTGCGATTCATGGGGTCGCAAAGAGTCAGACATGACTGAGCGACTGAAATGAACTGAACTGAACACATCACACTTCTAACCAAGTACACAGGCTCCTCATCTCCCACTTTCTAGAGAGTAATGGATGCCATGAAAACTCCTCCAGTTAAATGGGAAACTCGTTTCCTAATATGCTATGTGTAACACCACAAACTTCAGGAGAGCACAGCTTCAGAACATACGAGAGACTCTCCAAACATGTATTAGTTTCACACCTGAAATTTCCACTCTCCTGAATGCTGAGTGGTGAGTTCAGAGGCGCCACTGCAGCACTGGGAAGGTGGTTCCAACAATGAGTTGACCCATGAGGGTTTGTGCGGCAGAGCCTGCACACTCACAGAGCGATCTACACTGGAAGCAGAGGACCTTCTCCCAACCCAGACAACTGAGTCCGATATGGAAGTGACGAAGCCTCCTCCCTCCCTCCCAACAATCATCAGGTGGGCTGGTCTGATAAAGTGTCAGGTCTAACACTGCTTCACCGGTGACAATGGAAAAATGTTCTCCAAGACTCGTGCAGCATCCTGAAGCATCACCTGGCAGGTCGCTGTCCATCCAAGTGAGAAGGTTTCACCCACTCCTTCCTGGCAAGCAGAGCACGGCCTACAGATAGGCCTCGATGAGGCAGGTTCCTGGAGCACCAGGCAGGTACCATTTCGGTCTTCACTCGCAGCCACTCTGTCCTGTGGATCTCCACAGGATCAGTGGACCCCAAACGGATTTGAGGACAGGGCATTGAGTAGGAGAGGCATCTCAGAGGCAGGGCTAATGTGACACTCAGAAGCAGAAATGGCAGAGGCCAGGGTGATCACAGGGTTGCCAGGATGCCCAGAGGCAGCAACAGACACAGTAGCAGAATAAGGAATCCAGAGTCCAGACCCGATGCCTGACTCATTCTTGCAGTGATCCAGTCCTTGTAGAAACTAACATCTGTGTACACTGCAGGCACTTCTTTCAAACCACAGCGATCACCCCAGCTCACAGTCCCCACCTGGACCCATGATGTCTGAAACTGACAGACCAGGGGACTCCCAGAATCTCCCTGGAGGAAAAGAAAGAAACAAGCAAAAGAATGGAGGAGATAATCATAACAGGTTGGCAACTATGAAAGGACTGGGGAGACAGGCACCAAGGTCCTTCCCCAGGCCCAGGTTTCCTTGAATGACATTTGAGAGCTGAACACTTTACCATCATCTTAGAAATACTATTCTTTCCCAAGTTCTAGGAATGCACAGGAGCTATAAGGCCAGTAAGCCCTGGACATTGGTCCTACAGGGATATACTCAAATTATCATCATCACCCCCACTTTACTGCATGCTGGCAGCACCCCCAGGATGGGAGGGCTGCTCCCTATTGGAGGAACAGGCCAGGCCAGCTCACAGATGTCTTGAGGGGCTCTCTACTGAATCTCCTAAAGCAAAGGCTTTAGGAGAAAAAGAAGGTGGGAGATAACTCAGGCCCTGTTACTAGGGAATGAAGAAACTTTCAGGGGACAACCTCAATACAGAGGTGGCAAGGGACCCATCAACTCACCCTACAGGGACCTGTGCTCTTTATGTTCTGGGCACAGACCATCCCTTTTTGAACCCGATTGTCTGATTTGTTTGCTGTTTTCTCGACCATCACAGCACATTGCTTTAGGGTCCTGAAGTTTAGGTGATGTTGAACCCGGGTCTACAGAGACAATTCAGGAGTAAGAGAACCTGCATGAGTGGAACACAGCAGGGTCATTCAGATCCCATGGTGGGTCTTGATCGGGGCATTCACATTCCTTCCCTCTTAGAGAAGGAAGGACAGTCGGTTCTGTCCCATTTGACACAGAAGGACCTGAGGCCAACTGCTCACACAGGGAGCAGACGAGGTAAGAAGCTAAGCCAAGTCAGAAGGAGGAACGGATCAGGACACAAAGAGAGAAGGTTTCTTACAAGGCCTGATACAAAAGCAACTGTCATCACTCTGAGTATCCACTGTAGCAGTGACAGGTGTCTGTACAGGGCTCGGTCACAGACTCCGGGACAAGCAGTGCCCACGGGTACCAACCCAGCCTCCTCCCAGGGCTGCTCTGGCTAGACCCACATCCCAGGCACAAGAAGCTCCCTCCCCACCTGGCAGGTAATTCCAGAGCAGGACAGCTCTGACTGGCAGACAGCTCATCATCCTGGAGCTGAAGTCCGCCCTGGAGAGGACCCACCATACCAGGACCCCCGCCCCCAGGTCTAACATAACAGGAGGAATCCCTACTGCGCTGCAGTCACTCCCAGGCAGCCTCAGCTCCACCTCCTCCCTTGCCCACCTGTAGAGAACCAGCCTCCCTGTCCCTCCCTTCAGCCGACTGGCCAACCCCAGGGCTCCAGACTTCTCCCCTCAGATCCTGCCTGCCAGTCTCACCAAATTCTGTAATTCGGCCCCATGCAGTCATCCAGCACTGTGTCCCAGGTCTCACTTCAAAATTCTTTCTAGGGAGACACTGGCTGGATGTATGCAGAATAATTCACAGAGTGGGCCAGCTGAAGAAGGGCAATGTCATTAGTGATAAGGGTCGAATTAAAATCCGTATGCCAAAAAATGTGTTTAACTGGAACGACCACTGTAGTTTGGCAACCCGAAAATAAGTATGTGGTTCCCATCTTCACCGTAAGGTCTTGATAGCTGTGGGAAGACAATATGCCCTCACAGAGATGCTGGAGGGTCTACTCTCTCCTCCACCCCTTCCAGGTTCTTCCCAGCCTGTTCCCATCTCCTATACCAGCCATCAGCCTTTTTATGTTCTAAACCACATCCGCTCCTGACACCTAACCACTGGAGTCAGCGGTTCTCCAAGTGAGGTCCCAGGACCACCAGAGAAGCACCTGGGATCTTGGTAGAAATTCAAGACTCTTGTTTCACTCATAGTGTATATGACCTCCTTTTAAAATTAAGAAAGGAAAGCTCAGGTACAGGCTCAGGCAGGGGGATGTGAATGGCTCTGTTTAATGTAGCCCAAGCAACAGACCAAGCCCACTGGCCCAGATACTCACCCAGTTACACGGTGAGCTGCCGTCAGCACCCACTGTGGGGCGATGAGGGAACCTCCTCATCTGTGCCAATCTCTGAACTGCAAGGCTGACCTGCCAGGGCCACTTTCTTTCTGGGGCTGGCTTTCCACCAACCATCTCCAAAATCCGATGGCCACAGGCTCCTTGGCTCAGTAAAGGGGAACAGAGTGAAGCTGCTGTCTCCATTCCACCTTCTCCATCACCTCCACTTCCTCCACCACCGCCAACACCAACACCGCTTCCAACTCCACCTCTACCACCTGTGCCTCCCAAAGCAGAGCCAGGTTTCCTCTCAAATTATCCAGAATGGGCTAACCCTGCAACCCAACCCACCCCTGCTCCCCGACCCCTGGCCAGGACATGATCCCAGTTGGGCTCCAAGCACAAGTACAGCCCTGTCCAAAGGCAGTACCTAGAGGAGGCAACCCTTCCAACACAGGGGTCTGGCTGGATCCCACAGTCTCTTTCGCAGTGGGCGTGGGTGGCACAGGAGCAACGGCGGGTACTGGGACCTGCAGGGATTGCAGGTGCCCTGAAGCTGTTGATGCCTCTGGGGTTGCCAGGCTCACTGCACAATCTTCCTTGGGCCTGGCACCCTCACCTGGGAACAAGAGGGTCCAGTGAGAAAAGCAGCTGGCCGCAGCAAGGACCCTCATCACCGGCTTCTTCCCAGAAAACCGTCCCATCTCCAAACCCAAATTCCGAACCCCCACCCCCGAACCCCACCTCCCAGTCCCAGTACCTACCCACGCCCCCTGCAAGCAACCCCCACCCTCAGCACCACGCAAGCAGCCTAGCCCATCCAAGCCCAATCCCTGCCTGCCGTGGTCTCCCTGAGTTGGGGCCAAAGGACCAGGAGCCGGACCAGGAGGTCCAGGGAGCCTCCACCCCTGCGGGTGTCGCTCAGAGAAGCCCTGGGCACCTCTAACCGCCTCCGCGCTCTGCGGCGCCCCCTCGCGGCATCCCGCACCTGGCTTCCGGTTGCCAGGAACACAGGGCTAGGGCCGGATCCCAAGGCGGCTCCTCCAACATCTTCCTTCTTCCTCAGCCATGCGCTTCAATCTATTCTGGTTGTGTTCTTAAGGCCCTTGACTTAATTAAGTTCTCCACCTTAAAGGAGAGATATTCTGGATTAGATATCTCAGCGTGATCTAAACATGGTAGCCCTTTAAAAAAAAGAAAAGAAAGAGACACACAGATGCAATCTAATCTCTCCAGTGAAACATAGAAGAAAATCAAAAGAAACAAGGTAAACCGAAAGTGCGGAACAGATGGCAGTTTTGAGCCTGAATATAGTAGCATCTGCAATAAGGGTGAATGCATTGAACATACCAGACAACATAACTTTCAAGTTGGAGGAAAAGCCAAGGTCCAGAAACAGACTCTCTGAAGAGACAAACTTACACAAAGAGATACACACAGGTGGGAAATAAAGGAATAGAAAGGGAAATGCCAGGTCACACTGGTGCAAAACAAACAGAAGCTAGTATAGCAATATGGTCATTAGATCATAGCGTTTAAAGCAAAAATGATACAAGGGACAAAGGCAGTTATATACAGTAAGACCAAGACATAAAGGACAGGATACGATGACAGCCTTTAAAACAGAAAGCAAATGGGACCCATTTATGGGAAACAGGGACTTCTTATACACTCCTCTTAGGAAGCTGACAATTTACATAGGCAAAATTAGCAAAAATATAGAGTACTTGACTCTCATAACTCATCGTCTAGACCTAACAGTGCTATGATGAATTTTACAACTACTGAGAGAGAACACTCTTACGGAACACATAGGGAACTTTCAGAATCAAAGCCCTAAGGAAAATCAATAATCTCAAGGAACCAATGTGATACACATTCTATTCACGAGCCACACATCAATAACATTAAAACCAACTTTAAAAAATACTCAATTCCTGAAAAAAAAGCCAAAACTCTAGATAAAGGTGCACCTTTAAAAATTAGGAAATCACGAGGGAAATTTGACATTTTAGAGATCAGTGCCAATGAAAGCATTACCTATGAAATTGTATATGATACAGCCACAGTGAACTTCCAGATGTTCAAGCTGGATTTAGAAAAGGCAGAGGAACCAGAGATCAAATTGCCAATATCTGTTGGATCATAGAAAAAGCAAGAGAGTTCCAGAAAAACATCTACTTCTGCTTCATTCACTACATTAAAGCCTTTGGCTGTGTAGATCACAACAAACTGTGGAACATTCTTAAAGAGATGGGAATACCAGACCATCATACCTACTTCTGGAGAAATCTGTACGCAGGTCAAGAAGCAACCATTAGAACCGGACATGGAACAACAAACTGGTTCCAAACTGAGAAAGGAGTACGTCAAGCCTGTATATTGTCCCCCTGCTTACTTAACTTATATGCAGAGTACATCATGCAAAATGCCGGGCTGGATGAAGCACAGCTGGAATCAAGATTGCCGGGAGAAATGTCAATAACCTGAGATACGCAGATGATACCACCCTTATGGCAGAAAGTGAAGAGGAATTAAAGAATCTCTTGATGAAAGTGAAAGAGGAGAGCGAAAAAACTGGCTTAAAACTCAACATTCAAAAAACAAATAACATGGCATCCGGTCCCATCACTTCATGGCAAATAGATGGGGAAACAGTGGAAACAGTGATAGACTTTATTTTCTTGGGCTCCAAAATCACTGCAGATAGTGACTGCAGCCATGAAATTAAAAGACACTTACTCCTTGGAAGAAAAGCTATGACCAACCTGGACAGCATATTAAAGAGCAGAGACATATCTTTGCCAACAAAGGTCCGTCTAGTCAAAGCTATGGTTTTTCCAGTAGTCATGTATGGATGTGAGAGTTGGACTGTAAAGAAAGCTGAAGAATTGATGCTTTTGAACTGTGGTGTTGGAGAAGACTCTTGAGAGTCCCTTTGAGTGCAAGGAGGTCAAACGAGTCCAACCTAAAGGAAATCAGTCCTGAATATTCTTGTAAGAACTGATGCTGAAGCTGAAACTCCAGAGATCAGTGAGGGCACCCCCTTGAATGCTGGGCTGGGAAGCTACCTGAAGCCAGACAAAATACCTCTTGAGAAGATTCGAATCAGAATGCCTGCAGGCCACAGGGGACCAAAAATAGTGCCTGGTCCATCTGCCAGACTGGAAACACTCAAGATTCACAGAACATTCCCTAGGGTATTTAGGAAGGTCTTGCCTCAGCAACAGGGAACAGTCTCTACACTGAGAATCACTCCAGGCCTGCTAAAAAAGGTAAAAATAAGACCTGAGGACATCAGTTTCCAAGGAATTTAACTGCACCCCAAAATAAAGCCCAAGAATATTTCTAGGAAAATATCAAACACCATTGTAAAGGTCACAGTGTCTGGTATCTAATCACCTAACACCCACATTCAATTAGCCACCTATCATGGGATTAATGAAACAATCATAATTAACCCAGAACTGACACAAATGTTAAATGCACAGGCAAGAACGGTAGCAGAGCCACTAGAACTGAGTCCTACATAGACAATTACACTTTAGGTAGACATGCTGAAGACGTAAGAGGACTCCAATCAGACTCTAGGCATGAAAATTTGCATGAAGATGAAAAAGGTACACTGATGATGGGTTTAACACTATAATAAACAATCAGAAGAACTGATTGGGCAACTCAAAGATGGACAATTTTATTAAAAACTATTTCATAATGAAACACTGATACGAGAGCATAAAGTGCATTGTAAGCTGGGGACAAATACACGTGTGACTGAACTTCCAAAGGATAGCAGGCCAGAAGGATCAAAAGTAGTCAAAGAAATAATGCTATATATTTTCCAATCTGGTAAGAACTGTAACTTCAGAGATCTTACAATATGCTCCCTGAACACGAAAATAAAAAAGAAACATGAAGACAAGAAGATCAACGTAAGACGTAAGCAAGTTGCTCAAAACGAATGAAAAAGTAAGAGGAAAAAGATAAAAATGACAAGACATAGAAACAGTGAAGTCACCGAAGATGTTGCTGGGCATTCTTGTTTCAGCTCTCATATGGTAAAGGGATGTCCTAATCCTAGACTACTCAGTGCCATATTTTTGCATTTCTGTGCTATTGGCTGGTGGTTTCACTGTTTTAAAAGGCCCTGCCCACACTGTTGCAGTGCTGTCTAGCACTCCTGAGGGCTCCAGCCTGGGATGTGCATTGCAGAGAAAACAGATGCATTAGGACACCTCCACACACGTATCAACTACACTGCTGTTGGCCACAAGTTCAATGGCACTGAATCAACAGACTGTATTAAATAAAGTGCTTTTAAGCAAAAAGACACATAAAATAAGGTCACATATTTATCACTCAGTGAAAATGCTATGATCAGAGGTTCCCAGGAGTCTAATCCTGCGTTTGCCTGAGAAGCAACTCTTCAGAGTTGGCTAATTCAGTGCTCAGAGCTGCTTCATAGAACATATCACCACAAAACCTGATGATTTTACCATGAGGGCTTAGGGTGCTTTGTCACACAGCAATAGGTAACTGGAGCACTTCCTGAAAGTCAGGTTGTCCTACCTTGGCCTGGCCAAGGGTCCTAGATCAGTCCCCTGGAAACACACTTTGAGACAGATCTGTATGCCAGGGTTTGTTGAGGAGTGCTCTGGGGAGGATTCACACCTGGAAGGGAGCAGGTGAGGCAGAACTGGGCAATAGGAGAAGCTTAGCAGTCATGGGGTTGCAACTGAGGTCTCAGCTGATCTTCAGGAAGCCCTTCCAAGTTGTCCTGAAAGGAGGCAAGGAGGCTGGGCCTTCACATTCCTGCTTGACAGACAGACATTTAACATGGGCTACCTGCTGCAAAAGGGTGTCGTCTTGAGTGAAGTGAGTGCAGCGCTCGCCAGTGAGGGAGCTATGACGGTATTCACAGATGCTGGAGGACACGTGTGACTTAGCAGAAATGCCACACTTCACTACCGAGCTCCTGAGTCCTTTGGACATGATCCTAGGATCCTTGTCATTTGGAGACCTTGCTCACCATCTGGTGTGACAGGATATTTCAGGGTGAATTCACACATTTCCTGGCCCACTCCTGGATATTACTCAAGCCATTTCTCCAAGGAGCCCTGGTTTCTGTGGGTAGAAAATTATTATTTCAAACCACAATTTGGGCATTAGAAACTCACATCAGTATGCCTCACTAATCCTTATGACCGGAAGCCTGCAGCATTTTCTATGGGTTTTGTGTCCGTGTCTTTTCAAGTCCAATATTTTTACTAGAACTCACTTCCTACCTGTCAATCTCCTCCTCTCCCTGTTACCTAGCTCTTTCAGAGGGTGGTTCCATCCACCACCAAGCCCTGACCTAAGGGTCATCCTAATGACCACCTCTTCCCTCCCACCTGAGCCCCACATCTTATTTCTGCTCAGGGCCTAGTTCCTAATCACAACAGAAAGTCCGTGTGTATTTGCCAGAAAGGGCAAACGTGGCTGCCATTACACTGGAGGTGGCCGCTCTCGTTTCTGAGAGGCCATGCCTGACATTTCTAGGACCGAGAGGGTGATGCTCAACATGTGAGTTACTCGAACTGAAATCTCTTGCCCACCACAGGAAGAACATTCTACTATCAGCAAACAAATTGCACCCGAACTGAGGTTGTAGCCTTCCCAGGGCTTGGGACTTCTCCTCCAGCAGGGGCTGGAACATCGGCTTCCCATGTGGGATTTCCCCTCTTTGACAAGACAACCTGGGAAGGAAAAGGAGGGCAGAGCAATGAGCTGAGAGGCCCTGAGAGAAAGGTCTAAGGTGACAGAGGAGACGTCAGTATTCACTTTCCCTTCACTCACTCACTCACCAAACAGTTCCTGAAACTGCTCTATCTGAAACCTGGAGCTGGAAGCGGGAAGACACAGAGCCTCTTAAGCTTGGGCACAAAATGCCACCGAGAGGACAGCAGAGTAGGGAACCTGCCCAGGGCCACCAGTCAGGGGAGCCCAGGAGAAGCACATTTCACGGCCCAGGGTCGTCCACAGGAGACACTCTGGGCAGGACTCAGTGCTCGTATTGAGTCTCAGCCAATGTGGAGGCAGAGAACAGGAAATGAGGAGCCGTACTGACATTCTCAGCAGCAGGACATCACTGGACAGGGCAGGGGAGCGTGTTCTGACAGAGGCCTGCAGGTGAGAATGGCAGGGAACAGCCAGACTCAGGCCTCCGAGTCCGCGCGACTTTCGTTTCTGTAAACAACAGTACTAGAATGTAACTGTGTGCGCTCAATCGTGTCGGACTCTGTGCGACCCCATGGACTGTAGCTGCCAGGCTCCTCTGTCCATGGGATTTCCCAGGCAAGAATACTGGAGTGGGTGGCCATTTCCTACTCTAGGGGAATCTTCCCAACCCAAGATCTAACCTGCAGCTCCTGCACTGGCAGGCGGATTCTTTAGCAATGAGCCACCTGGGAAGCCCATGGTTCCTCTGAGGTCCACTTATATCTGGAAGCTTGAACACAGACCAAGGAAGGATGGGTGGACAGGACGCAGAGCCTGGGAAAAAAATCAGCAGCCAGTCCAGGTGACCATGGGACCCTAGGCCTGCTGATTGAGAAGCCGCACATACACACACAGAGCCAGACCCTCTATCCTAACCCCTGAGAACTCAGCTCTTTGGGTCTCCTCCAGGCATGTCCCTTACCAGGCGGCACAAGAGGTGCAAGGCTGTGTGAGTGTGTCACGCCCGCATCTCCGCCCTCCTGCCTCCAGGCTCCCATGCAAACTCATTTCCAACAGCCCCGCTTGGAGCCTGCTGACGCCTACAAGAGGAGCACTAATGCCTAAAAGAGGCCCTGGACCCACTGCCTAAGACACCAGCAGACTTCCATCCAGGGACAGGCTCCTCATCTCCCACTTTCTAAACAGTAATGGACACCATGAAAGGTCCCTCAGCTCAATGGGAAACTATTCTCTACAGCATGTCATATGCAGCCCCACGACCTTCAGCAGAGCAGAGCTTCACAACACGAGAGACTCTCTAAGCATTTATTGAGTTGACATCAGAAATCTCCGTGCTCCTTCATGTCTCAACACAACTTGGGGTGAGCCTGGATGTGGCCACTGGAGCACTGGGAAGGGGGTTCCAAGACTGAGCTGCCCCAGGAAGGCTTGTGTGGCAGAGGCTGGACCCTCACAGATGGATCCACGTCGGGAAGCAGGGGACCTTTGGCCACCCAGATAGCTGAGTCACATGCGGACGGGGTGAGGCCTCGCTGTCTCCCTACAATCACCATGTGCCCTGATACGATAAAGTGTCCGATAATGCTGCTGCCAGGGATGAGGTGAAGACGGTCTCCAAGATGTGGGCAAAGCATCCTGAAGCATCACCACAGGTCACTGTCCATCCAGCCGGGATGTTTTCACCCACTCCTTCCCGGCAGAAAATGTGCGGCCATGGTGCAGCATGAATGAGTAAGGGTCCTGGAGGAGTGGCCTGGGAAACCTCCAGAGTTCATTGCTGCTGCCAACTCTCTGACATGTGGATCTCCACAGGGTCAGTGGATCCCAAATGGGTTTGAGGAAACAGCATGGAGCAGGAGTGGGAGGGAAGCGGCAGTGCGGGCATGAGACTCAGAAACAGGAGGCAGTATGGGCCAGGGTGATCACAAGGTCACCAGGATGCTCAGGGCCAACATCAGACACACCCGTGGCATAAAGAATCCTCCCGAATCCAGAATAGAAGCCTGACTCATTATACCATAAACCCAATCCTTGTAGAATCTAACATCTGTGTAAACTACAGGCACTTCTCTGAAACCACAGTGAACACCCCAGCTCACAATCCCCATCTGGATCCATGTGTCATTAAACTGACAGACCAGGGGACCCCCAGAATCTCCCTGGAGAAAAAAAAGAGACAGACAAACACAGGAATGAATAGGGATCATCATTGGAATGGGCTGATAGTTCGCAAAGTCCTAGGGAGATAGGCAGTAAGGTCTTTCCTCAGGTACCCAGCAGGCCCAGGTTTCCTTGAATGACATTTGAGAGCTGAAAACTGTAATATCATCTGTGAAATACTACTCCTTCCCAGGTGCTCAGGAACCCACAGGAGCTAAAGGCCTGTAAGCCCTTCTCTAAGAGGAAGAGACGGTGAATGCCCTGATCAAGATACGTGCAAATTCTCCTTCAGTGCCCCTAACCCTCCCCTGCCCCTGCCCCTCAAACCTCCCACTACCCAGAAACTAAAGGGGCATCCCCTGGCACTGGGAGTAGCTTCTAGAGCCCTTCTCGGGCTCTAAGGCCAGAGTCTATTCCACTGGTCAGTCCTGGGCCTTCCCAGCTGTGACATTCTCTCACTATCATTCCAGCGAGGGGGCGCCAGAGTCCTCTCCTCTACCCTGATATCTCTCCCAGTCCCAGCTCCACACATTCAACTACATCCTCTTCCAGCGGCCCCTCTCTCCAAACACATCCAGACTTGCAAAACCCCCAGCTCACACACACACTGCTTGATGTTCCCCAATACTGTTCTGGTGGCATACAGGCCTCCCTGGACAGGACCGAGAAACGCAGCACAGCCTGCAGGCCACACGTTCTGACTCCAGCCCCCTACTCTGGCCATACTGGCCTCCTCCTTGCTCCAGACTGGAAACCCATTCCCTAAACATGACCAGTGTGTCAGACCTTGAGCCTCGGACTCACTGCTCCCTCTCCCACAGTGTTCTCCAAACACGCATCCTCTGAGACCGGTCCCCTGTCCCCTGCTCAGGAAGCTGCGCAGGGCAGAGGGGAGGCTGTGGGCCCAGGGCTCCTACAGGCACTCCAGGGGGACCCGGGACTTATGTTTCTGGAGGGCCCACATCTGTATAATAAGATGTATAATGTCTAGGTGGAGGGTTGTGAGCTGGGAGACTGACCTAATGTGGGTGAATGCTCACACTGGCACAGGAAGTGACAACAGAAAGAACTCAGTTACAGGAACTACGTGATTATCATCATCACCCCCAACTTCACCACACCCGGCAGCAGCCCCAGGATGGGAGGGCTGCTCCCTATTGGAGGAACAGGCCAGGCTTGCTAGAGGTGTCTTGAGGGGTTCCCTGAAAATCTCCTTAAGTAAAGGCTGAAAGAGGAGCTGGGAAATAACCCAGGCCCTGTCACTGGGAAATGAGGAAACTGCACAGCCTCAGTACAGAGGCGGCAAGGGACCCATCAACTCACCTTGCAGGGGCCTCCACTCGTTTCATGATAACCACAGATCATTCCTTTACGAACTACCTTGGGAAATGGATTTTCCTGTTGCTTGATCATCCTATTACATTTCGCGTAGTGAAGAATGACTTGCTCAGTCTCCTGAAGAGTGGGTACACGTGACGGCTCTACAGAGAGACATTCAGTAATAAGTGGATCTGCATGAGTAGAACATGACAGGGCCCCCAGATCCCACGGCGGGTCTTGATCAGCGCATTCACAGTCTCTTCCTCTTAGAGAAGGAAGGACAGTGGGTTCTGTCCCATTTGACGCAGAAGGACCTGAGGCCAACTGCTGACGTGGGGAGCAGACGAGGTAAGAAGCAAAGTCAAGTCAGAAGGAGGAACGGATCAGGACACAAAGAGACAAGGCTTCTTACAAGGCCTGATACAAAAGCAAGTGTTGTCGCTCTGAGTATCTGCAGTAGCAGTGACAGGTGTCTGTCTGTACGGGGCAGGATCATAGACTCTGGGTCAGGTAGTGCCCACAGGTTCCCTACAGCCTGCAGGCCAACCCCAGGGCATCTGACATCCCCCCCTCAGATCCTGCCAGCCAGTCTCACCAAATTGTAAAGTTCGGCCCCATCCAGTTGCCCAGCACATTGTCCCAGCTTTCACTTCAAAATCCTTTCCAGGAAGGCACACTGGCTGAATGTACGCAGAATAATTCACAGAGAAGGCCAGCAGAGCAAGGGCAATGTCATGCCTCACAGTGTGATAACTATAGTACTTATAGCAAATGATGTCTTGAACTGGAATGACCATTGCATTTTGGGAATTCGATTGTAACAATGTGTCTCCTAGGCGCACTGTATATTCCGAATAGCTGTGGGAAGACAACATGCCCCTCACAGACATGCTGGAGGGGCTACACTCCCCTCCATCCCTTCCAGGTTCCCCTCCATCCCTTCCAGGTTCTTCCCCGCCTGTTCTCATCTTCTACCAGCCATCAGCCTTTTCCTCCCTCTAAACCATATCCCCTCCTCATCCCTAACCACTGGAGTCAGTGATTCTCCGAGTGAGGTCCCAGGACCACAGAACAGCACCCGGGATCTTGGTAGAAATCCAAGACTCGTGTTTCACTCAGAGTGAATACAAACTCGGGGCTGTGACCTCATTTTAAGGTAAAGAATGGAAAGATCGGGTAGGGGCTCAGGTAGGGGGCAGGCCTGGCTCCTTCCTTGTCAGGCAGCCTGACCTGCAGCCCAAGCCCACCGCCCCAAAACTTACCCTCTTACACAGTGAGCTGCCGTCAGTACCCAACGTGGTGCAATGAGGGAGCCTCCGCATTTGTGGACACTGTTGACCTGCATGCTCACCTGCCAGGGCCACTTCCTCTCTGGGGATGGCACTCCACCACCTATCCGCATAATCCGATGGCCACATGTTCCTGGGCTCGGTACAAAGGACTGGAGGTGACGCCACTGCCTCCCTCCTAATACCCCCACCACGCCCACCACGCCCGCCCCCCCATCCCCACTACTACCAGCGCCTCCTCTAACGTCAGCGACACCACGCCCACCGCGCTTCGGGGCAGAGCCAGGTTTGCTCTCAATTCCGCCAGGACAGCCTGACCCTTCAGCACCCTCCGTCAGCCAGGCAAGATGCCTCAGGGGATTCCAGGCAGGCCTATGCCGTCCTGTACAGATGCGGTACCTTGAGGAGGCAGCGGTTCAAAAGCGGGAGTCTGTGCAGGTTTCAGAGTCTCTCCCACTGCAGTTGTGGAAGGCGCAGGAGATCCAGTGTGTGCTGAAACAGTCACAGTTGTCAGGTATCCTGCAGCTGAGGGGGCCCCCTGCAATGTGGGGCTCATTGCAGAAGCCTCCTTGGGTCCGTCACCCTCACCTGGGGAAGATGAAGGAACAATGGGAAGAGGAGCTGACCAGAATGCACCCGACACATCACTGGGCTCCTGGCACAGCAGCCTGCACCCCTCAAACCCCCACCTCCCATCCCCCACGACCCACTCGCCAAGTCCCATGACCCACTCCCACCCCCAGACGAGGAACCCAAGACCAGTCTCCTCTCATTCCTGCCCGCCCAGGTCTCACTGAGAAAAGGCTGAAAGACAAGGAGCCAGACCAGGAGGCCCAGGGAGCCGCCGCCACAGCGGGGACCACCTGGGGCCGCCATGGGCACTTCTGCTCGCCTCTGCGCTCTGCAGCGCCCCCTCGCGGAGGCTCCGCGCGTGCCCTCCTGTTGGCGGGATCACACGGCCAGCCCGGGGACAAATCCCAAAGAGGCTCCTCCAAGATCTCCCCCTCCCACTTATTTAACAAAGACCTATTCTAGCTCGTGTTCTTAAGACCCCTGAACATATAATTAAGTCCTTCGCCTTAGAGATAGTCTGGATTCTATCCCTCAGCGTGATATAACCACAGGAACCCTTTAAAAAAGAAAGAAAATAATTCAAACTAGGCTTTCATTAATATTTCACCTCACATCTCTAATTATCAGACTGTATCCTGACTAATACAATAAACATAATCTGAGATTTAGTTCTTATTCTCAAAAAAAAAGAAAAGAAAAGCAATCTGCCCAATGAATGATTTAAAGATTTTTTTGAAAAGAAGAAGAAATTATGGTAAACAGAAAATACAGGGGAAAACAGCAGTTTTGAGTCTGCATATAGTAGCATCTGCAATACATGTGCATGAGTAAAATATATCAAACAACAAAAGGACTTTCATATTGGAGGAAAACGCAAGGTCCAGAAATAGACTCTCTGAAGAGACCAATTTATACAAAGAGATACAGACACATGGAAAATATAGGAATAGAAAGGGAAATGCCAGCTCACACTGGTGCAAAAAAAAAAAAAAAAGCTAGGAGTAACAATTTGGTTATTAGATGAAGCATTTCAGGCAAAGGTTGTATAAGGGACAACAGGAATTACAGTAAGAACAAGACATGAAGAAGGGGGTGCAACGACAAGCCTTTAAAAGGTAAAGCAAATGAGACCAACTTATGGGAACTGGGGCTTCTTATATACTACTCTTGGGAAGCTGACAACTTACACAGGCAAAATTAAGCAAATATATACACTATTTGACTTTCACAACTCATCACCTAGACCTAACTGCACTATGATGAGTTTTACAACTACCAACAAAGAACACTCACTCTTATTGAACACATAGAGAACTTTCAGAATCAAGGCCCTCAAGAAAATCAATAATCTCAAGGAACCAATGTGTTGATTCTGTTCATGAGCATCAATAACATGAAAATCAACTTGAAAAAAGAAAAAAATCTTCCTGAAACAAAGCCAAAACTCTAGATAATGATCCTCTTTTAAAAATTAGGAAATTATTTTTTTTTAATTAGGAAATCATGAGGGAAATTTGACATTTTGGGGATCAATACCAAGGAAAGCATTACCTATGAAATTGCATGTGATACAGCCATAGTAGTCCCAGAAAGGAATTTATACCCATGACTATATCAGAAAACAAAGACAACTGATAACAAATGAGCTAACTCAACTAAAAACGGGGGGAAAACCATAGAGTAAGCTCAATGAGAAAGTCTGGGAGAAAGGAGGAAATAATGAAAAACAGCAACAGGAAAAAAAATAAAATAGAGAAAAATTAAAGAGAGGATTGACACAATCTGAACTCTGTTCTTTGAAAAGCTTAATAAGAGACAACGTTTTAGAAAACAAGAGAAAAAACATATTACAAAATGAAAAAAGGGAAGCAACTTAAGCATATGTTTAATCCTTAAAGAATACTACTAAATGCCTCTGTGAATTCTCCTATGCCCAAGAGAGACCAATAGGCATTGCCCTTCCTGCCTCAAAAAGCCAAAAAATGACAAAAATATGAGACAACACTTTTCAAGACACTGGACACCAGGCCACAAAGGACAGACTGCTGATTGAGTGAGTGAGACTTCTACCCTCTGCTGACTGCCTGAGGCAGGACTGCAGGCAGACAGTGGGGAGAGTTTCAAAGGAATTTAACTGCACCCCAGAATAAAGCCGAGGAATACTTTGGGAAAATATGAACATATGACACACCAGGTAAAGGTCACAATGTCTGGTATCTAATCACGTAATACTCACCACTCAAAGAACGAGAAAATACAACCCATCAAGGCAACAGTCAATCAATCACAACCAACCCGGAACTGACACAAACGTTAAATGCACAGGCAAGAATAGTGAAGCAGCCAGTCAGACTGAGTCCTACAGACACACTCAAACGTTAGGTAGACATGCTAAAGATTAAAAGGACTCCAATCAGGCTCTAGATATCAGACCCCGCGTGTGTGAGATGAAAAACATACCCTGTGATGGGATTAGCACCATAATAAACAGCTAGAAGCCACTAATGAACTCAAAGGCATGACAATTTAAAAAAAAATCACAAATGAAACACCAGTAAGAAAGCATAAAGAAACAGAGCACTGTGAGCTGGGGACAGACATATGGGTCACGGAACTTCCAAAGTGTTTCAAGAGACAAAAATACTGTAAGAAAAAATAGCAAATCGTCTCCAGATATGATAAAAGCTATAACTCCAATTCAGTTCAGTTCAGTTCAGTCGCTCAGTCGTGTCTGACTATTTGCGACCCCATGAATCGCAGCACGCCAGGCCTCCCTGTCCATCACCATCTCCCGGAGTTCACCCAGACCCACGTCCATCGAGTCCCGTAACTCCAGGGATCTAAAAAGCTCAATGAACATCAAACAAAGAAACAAGAAGATCAAAGTACAATATCAGAAAATTTCTCAAAACAAAAATATAAGAGGAAAAAAATGAAAATGACGGGATATATTATAGCAGATACAGTAGAAGTGATGTTCTTAGTTGATGTCACCAAAGGTGTTGTTGGGGTTTCTTGTTTCAGCTCTCATATTATAAACAGATGTCCTAATCCTAGACTACTCAGTGCCATATTTTTGCATTTCTGTGCTATTGGCTGGTGATTTCACTGTTTTAAAAGGCCCTGCCCACACTGTTGCAGTGCTGTCTAGCACTCCTGAGGGCTCCAGTCTGGGATGTGCATTGCAGAGAAAACAGATGCGTTAGGACACCTCCACACACGTATCAACTACACTGCTGTTGGCCACAAGTTCAATGGCACTGAATCAACAGACTGTATTAAATAAAGTGCTTTTAAGCAAAAAGAAATATAAAATAAGGTCACATATTTATCACTCAGTGAAAATGCTATGATCAGAGGTTCCCAGGAGTCTAATCCTGCGTTTGCCTGAGAAGCAACTCTTCAGAGTTGGCTAATTCAGTGCTCAGAGCTGCTTCATAGAACATATCACCACAAAACCTGATGATTTTACCATGAGGGCTTAGGGTGCTTTGTCACACAGCAATAGGTAACTGGAGCACTTCCTGAAAGTCAGGTTGTCCTACCTTGGCCTGGCCAAGGGTCCTAGATCGGTCCCCTGGAAACACACTTTGAGACAGATCTGTATGCCAGGGTTTGTTGAGGAGTGCTCTGGGGAGGATTCACACCTGGAAGGGGGCAGGTGAGGCAGAACTGGGCAATAGGAGAAGCTAGGCAGTCATGGGTTTGCAACTGAGGTCTCAGCTGATCCTCAAGAAGCCCTTCCAAGTTGTCCTGAAAGGAGGCAAGGAGGCTGGGCCTTCACATTCCTGCTTGACAGACAGACATTTAACATGGGCTACCTGCTGCAAAAGGGTGTCGTCTTGAGTGAAGTGAGTGCAGCGCTCGCCAGTGAGGGAGCTATGACGGTATTCACAGATGCTGGAGGACACGTGTGACTTAGCAGAAATGCCACCCTTCACTACTGAGCTCCTGAGTCCTTTGGACATGATCCTAGGATCCTTGTCATTTGGAGACCTTGCTCACCATCTGGTGTGACAGGATATTTCAGGGTGAATTCACACATTTCCTGGCCCACTCCTGGATATTACTCAAGCCATTTCTCCAAGAAGCCCTGGTTTCTGTGGGTAGAAAATTATTATTTCAAACCACAATTTGGGCATTAGAAACTCACATCGGTATGCCTCACTAATCCTTATGACCGGAAGCCTGCAGCATTTTCTATGGGTTTTGTGTCCTTGTCTTTTCAAGTCCAATATTTTTACTAGAACTCACTTCCTACCTGTCAATCTCCTCCTCTCCCTGTTACCTAGCTCTTTCAGAGGGTGGTTCCATCCACCACCAAGCCCTGACCTAAGGGTCATCCTAATGACCACCTCTTCCCTCCCACCTGAGCCCCACATCTTATTTCTGCTCAGGGCCTAGTTCCTAATCACAACAGAAAGTCCGTGTGTATTTGCCAGAAAGGGCAAACGTGGCTGCCATTACACTGGAGGTGGCCGCTCTCGTTTCTGAGAGGCCATGCTTGACGTTTCTAGGACCGAGAGGCTGATGCTCAACATCTGAGTTACTCGAACTGAAATCCCTTCCCCACCATAGAAAGAACATTCTCCTGTCAGCAAACAAAATGCATCCGAACTGAGGTTGTAGCCTTCCCAGGGCTTGGGACTTCTCCTCCACAGGGGCTGGAACATCGGCTTCCCATGTGGGATTTCCCCTCTTTGACAAGACAACCTGGGAAGGAAAAGGAGGGCAGAGCAATGAGCTGAGAGGCCCTGAGAGAAAGGTCTAAGGTGACAGAGGAGACGTCAGTATTCACTTTCCCTTCACTCACTCACTCACCAAACAGTTCCTGAAACTGCTCTATCTGAAACCTGGAGCTGGAAGCGGGAAGACACAGAGCCTCTTAAGCTTGGGCACAAAATGCCACCGAGAGGACAGCAGAGTAGGGAACCTGCCCAGGGCCACCAGTCAGGGGAGCCCAGGAGAAACACATTTCACAGCCCAGGGTCGTCCACAGGAGACACTCTGGGGAGGACTCAGTGCTCATGTTGAGTCTCAGCCAATGTGGAGGCTGCTGCTGCTGCTGCTGCTAAGTCGCTTCAGCCATGTCCGACTCTGTGCGACCCCATAGACGGCAGCCCACGAGGCTCCCCCGTCCCTGGGATGCTCCAGGCAAGAACACTGGAGTGGGTTGCCATTTCCTTCTCCAATGCATGAAAGTGAAAAGTGAAAGTGAAGTTGCTCAGTCGTGTCCAACTTTTAGCGACCCCATGGACTGCAGCCCACCAGGCTCCTCTGTCCATGGGATTTTCCAGGCAAGAGTACTGGAGTGGGGTGCTATTGCCTTCTCCAATGTGGAGGCAGAGAACAGGAAATGAGGAGCCGTACTGACATTCTCAGCAGCAGGACATCACTGGACAGGGCAGGGGAGCGTGTTCTGACAGAGGCCTGCAGGTGAGAATGGCAGGGAACAGCCAGACTCAGGCCTCCGAGTCCGCGCGACTTTCATTTCTGTAAATAACAGTACTAGAATGTAACTGTGTGCGCTCAATCGTGTCGGACTCTGTGCGACCCCATGGACTGTAGCTGCCAGGCTCCTCTGTCCATGGGATTTCCCAGGCAAGAATACTGGAGTGGGTGGCCATTTCCTACTCCAGGGGAATCTTCCCAACCCAAGATCTAACCTGCAGCTCCTGCACTGGCAGGCGGATTCTTTAGCAATGAGCCACCTGGGAAGCCCATGGTTCCTCTGAGGTCCACTTATATCTGGAAGCTTGAACACAGACCAAGGAAGGATGGGTGGACAGGACGCAGAGCCTGGGAAAAGATCAGCAGCCAGTCCAGGTGACCATGGGACCCTAGGCCTGCTGATTGAGAGGCCACACACACACAGAGAGCCAGACCCTCCATTCTAACCCCATGAGAACTCAGCTCTTTGGGTCTCCTCCAGGCATGTCCCTTACCAGGCGGCACGAGAGGTGCAAGGCTGTGTGAGTGTGTCACGCCCGCATCTCCGCCCTCCTGCCTCCAGGCTCCCATGCAAACTCATTTCCAACAGCCCCGCTTGGAGCCTGCTGACGCCTACAAGAGGAGCACTAATGCCTAAAAGAGGCCCTGGACCCACTGCCTAAGACACCAGCAGACTTCCATCCAGGGACAGGCTCCTCATCTCCCACTTTCTAAACAGTAATGGACACCATGAAAGGTCCCTCAGCTCAATGGGAAACTATTCTCTACAGCATGTCATATGCAGCCCCACGACCTTCAGCAGAGCAGAGCTTCACAACACGAGAGACTCTCTAAGCATTTATTGAGTTGACATCAGAAATCTCCGTGCTCCTTCATGTCTCAACACAACTTGGGGTGAGCCTGGATGTGGCCACTGGAGCACTGGGAAGGGGGTTCCAAGACTGAGCTGCCCCAGGAAGGCTTGTGTGGCAGAGGCTGGACCCTCACAGATGGATCCACGTCGGGAAGCAGGGGACCTTTGGCCACCCAGATAGCTGAGTCACATGCGGACGGGGTGAGGCCTCGCTGTCTCCCTACAATCACCACGTGCCCTGATACGATAAAGTGTCCGATAATGCTGCTGCCAGGGATGAGGTGAAGACGGTCTCCAAGATGTGGGCAAAGCATCCTGAAGCATCACCACAGGTCACTGTCCATCCAGCTGGGATTGTTTCAGCCACTCCTTCTCAGCAGGCCGAGCACAACCCAGGTTAGGTGTCGATGCGGTAGGTTCCCGGAGCAGCAGGCTGGGAAACTTTCAAGGTTTCTTGCTTCCATTTCTCAGTCATGTGGACCTCCACATGGTCAGTGGATTTGAATGAAACTGAGAATAGGGCATTAAGTAGGAGTCAGAGGTCAGAGGTAGTGCTAGTCCAAGACTCAGAAACTGGAAGAAACGTGACCAGGGTGATCATGGGGTCAGCAGGATGCTCCAAGGCAGCACCAGACACAGAGTCAGGCTGAAGTAGCCCATTGAGTCTGTATGAGAGGCCTTACTCACTCTAGCAATGATCCAATCCTTGTAGAAACTCACTTCTGTATAAACTCCTGGATACCCTCTGCGACCACAGCCAATGCCCCAGCTCACAATCCCCACTTGGACCCATGAATTATTAAATTCACAGACCAGGGGACCCCCAGAATCTCCCTAGATAAAGAGAAAGAGACAAACACAGTGATGGAAGAGGGACACGTCATGACAGCCTTGTAGCCCTGCAAGGCACTGGGAAGATGGCGTGCGTGGGGCTCTCCAGGCACCACGAGGGCTCCAGCAGCCCTAGGTTTCCATGTGTATGAGATCTGAGAATTGATAACATTTACCCAAGTTGTGTATGGCGTCAATAAGGTCTATACCAAAACCTGAATATTCTCAAAGAAAATGTATGTACCCTGAGACATTAATAATGAATAAAATCCTTACCTGTTTACATTGCCTGTCACTTAGAAGAGGCTATAACACATGACTTGTATTACTGGTATTTCATGCCTGACTCTCCCCTCCTCCCCTGTCTCACTCTAGGCAGCATGAAGTCCTCTCTCCTGAAGCATCAGGTCAGACCAGCCCAGCAGGGCCTTGGCGGCTTGTCCCCTTAAACCCTCAACTTGAAGACAGGTGACAGAGGCACTGCCAGACCATGTCGGCCCTACTGCCTGTGGATGAGGAACACCTGGGAGGACAGCCAAAATGCAAAGGCAGCGAAGGGCCCATGAACTCACCTGGCAGGCATCCTTTCCTCTGGAGCTGGTAGCACAGACAGCCCCCTCCTTGACCGTATCAAAATGACTTTCCAACTTTTCGCTGAGCACCTCATTACAAGTCTCATAGCGAAGAATGTTTAGCTCAGCCTCCTGAAGCTGTACTGTAGCATCTTGTGATTCGTCTGTAGAGAGAATGTAGGAGTAGCTTAGATCTGCCCAGTGGGACAAGACAGGTGCTCCTGGTACCCACTCTGGATCTCCATCCAATGTGTTCACACACAGACACCCTCTTAGGGGCAGTGGATATTGTTCCCATTTGACACTACAGGACATGAGGCCCAGAGCTGATATGGCGAGAGGAGTGGTAGGAATCAAAACCAAGACAGGTAGAGAAGAACTAATAGAGGCAACCTGAGAAATCAAAACTAAATATCTGTCACTCTGAGCATCATTAGTAATAGCAACAGGTGTCCTGTCCATCAGTAAAGTATTTTTAGTTTAGAGCAGGATCAGACTCTCAAGACACATAGTGCCCCGAAAGTACCAAATCCACCCTCTCCCTAGGGATAGAAGTCTCTACAGTTTCTTCCAGAGGCATTCAATGGCCTCTTAGTCACAGGAAGCTCCCTGTTCACCAAGACCAGTACTTCCAGTTGGGACAGCTCAGATTAGCAGACAGATCAACATCCCCTGAGTTTAATAATCCACCCTGGAGACAACCCACTGTGCTTGTCTCTCAAGACCCCAGGGCCTGACAACAAAAATTTGTAACACCATCAAATCACTCCCACCAGCATCTTCTCCACCCTCCTCTCTTACCTACTTGCTAGAAAACTGCCTCCCTGTCTCTCCCTTTAGTTTGGAGGCCCACACCTGGGCACCGGGCAGCCCCTTCCCTAGCCCAAGTTTGCTGCCATCTTGCTTCACAGTCTCACCTTCTTCATTTACTTTTCCCCATCCAGTCACCCAGCACTCTGTACCAGCTTGGACCATGAAAGCCTTTTCAGGGAGGCACACGGGTTGGATGCTCGCGGAGAAATTCACAGGGAAGGCGAGCAGAGCAAGGGCAATGTCATTTTCGATTAGTCCGACAGGATTAAAATATTGGTGGATAACGATGTCTTGGACTGGGACCGTGACTGCACTTGTGGAGGTATGCTGCAACTGTGTGTCTCCCATCTTCACTGTGTATTCCACATGGCTGCAGAGAGATCCTGGAAGCTCTACACTCCCCTTCCACATCTTCTAGGCTAGGTGTTACCCTCGTCCTATCTCCAAAGCTGCTCATCAGTCACCTCCCTCCCTCCAGACCACATCCCTTCCCAGACCCCCTGATCTAGCGGTTCTCAAAGTTTGGTCCCCAGATGAGCAGCACTGACATCATATGAGGGCTTGGTAGAAACACAAATTCTCAGGTCCCACTCCTGACCTACTGAATCAGAAACTCTGGGGTTGGAGACACACAGTTATTGTTTTAACAAGTTCTGTGGGTATACCCATGCTCATTAAAGTTTGAAACCCCTGAAAGTAAAGCCAAATTGATCAGCTACAGTCCATTCCCCTTAAATATTTCCTTTTGCAAGTCTTTGCACATATATTGTTTCCCAACTGGCATCTCTCCCCACTTCTTGCCACTTGACTTGAAGGTTAATCCGCACAGGCTTTAAAAAAACAAAAAAAAGTAGCTTTGAACCTGATTTGGGGTTTTGACTTTCCAGCCTATCAAGGGCCTAACATTACCTACCTCTGACTATAGCCTGAAGAGCTATAGTTGGGACTGTGACCCTTGGTTTCAGATGAGGAAGAGGAAGCTCAGGAAGGGGTTAGGACTGGCTCCAGGCCTGACCTGAAGCCAAAAGCCCAGAGCCCCCAAAACTCACCCAAATATGCAATGGGCTGCGGTCAACACCCACCGACTGGCAATGAGGGAGCCTCCGCATATGTGTCTTTGATTGACCTGCAGGCTGACCTGCCACGGCCACTTCTTCTCTGCGGCCGGCCTTCCACCAACTATCCTCGAAGTCCGACGGCCACATGCTAGAGCAGGTCAGTGAAGGGAGAGGACTGAAAGTAAAGCCACTGACACCACAGCCTCTAGAGCCTGATGAGCCTCAAAAGTCTCAGAACCCTCAGAACAACGCCATGTCCCCTCCGAGCCCCAGGCCAGGTCTGTATTCCCCTAAGACTCCTCAGAGAATGGCCATGTCCTCTCAGATCTCAGGGGCAGAGTTGGGTCTGCTCAGATGGCCCAGGGAAAACTTGTGCCCCCTGAGAGTCTCCTCCCCAAGGGCAGGGGCACCTGCCCGTCACACCGGGCTAGTTCTCTGCCACAGGGCTTGGCCAGGAAACATCACCTGAAGGAAAGAGGGGTTTTTCGGTCTCTCCTGGTGCCTGTGAGGGTGTCATAGCCTTGTATGAATCAGAGTCCTTTAAGGTAAACGCCACCAAATTGGGGGCTACCGAAGTCATGCGGGATTCAGGGGCCCGGGAAGTTCCCGGGGCTCCTGGAGGAGGCAGCTTCCAACGGCGTGTTCCTGGGTCCTCGCGACCACCCCCCAAGGTAGGTGGAGCGGGTGAGGGCAGAGCCGCCCTGCCCTGCTCCCCATCCCCGCCCACCACGGCCTCACTGAGCCAAGGTTGAAGGGCCAGGAGCCAGACCAGGAGGCCCAGGGAGCCGCTGCCGCTCTGGAGCACTCCAGGAGACGCCATGGCACCTCCGGTAGTCGCCTCCAGGCTCTGCGGCGCCCCCTCGCGGCAGCTGCACGCCCGCCCTCCTGATGGTGGGGAAACAGGGCTCCGTGGGGGGAAACCCGTCCCGCCCCGCCCCCACCTGTGGGGTCATCAGTGGGGCGGGGCCTGGGCCAGGCAGCGCCACAGAGTTGTGACTCAGGCGAGTCCTTTCTCTTCCCTGGCTCTGAGCGGACTCATTAGTGAGGGGCTCCCAGATGCCTGCCATCCCCTGGCCAAGGTCCCTGGCCACAGAGAGTGACAGCCATACCACTGCCGCACAGAGATGCGTCCATCACTCCCTGTAGGCCTGGATTAGACCTTTCCTGGCATTTCCCTCCCCTTCTTGTTGGCAGTAAAAATTTAAATTCCTCATATTTAAACGCTGCACTGAACGTTAGCAACACTAAGTTAGGCATGATACTGATATCTTGTTAAAAACCGACATCCACATTTAAAGAACCATTGGTAAAATGCAAATTAAAATCACAGTGAGATATCACTACACATCTAATAAACTGGCTAAACCTTGAAAATTGTGACAACATCAAATACTGACACAGATGCAGATATGCTGGGCCACTCATACACCATGGTAGGAATGTAAAATATGATAGCCACTTTGGGAAACAGATCGGCAGTTTCTTGTAAAACAGAATGTGCAATTACCATATGACTCAGTAATTGCACTCCTGGGCATTTATCCCAGTGAAATAAAGATTTATGTACACACTCATACAGGCACAAACACACAAATACTTTGACAAATGTTTATAGTGGCTAAATTCATGGTAGCCAACATCTGGAAACAACCTTGTAATAGACAGAATAATGGCTTCCCAGAGAAATTCCCATTCTAATCACTAGAATTTGTGACTATATTACCTTACATGGCAAAGAAAATGTGATAAAATTTAAAACTCTTGGGAAAAGAAGATTAACCTAGATTGCATACATAAAGTGGCCACAATGCTTCGCAGTTTCTCCTGTCAAGAGACAAAATCAGGGGCTTCCTCAGTGACTCAGTGGTAAAGAGTCTGCCTGCCAATGCAGGAGACATGGGATTGATCCCTGATCTGGGAAGACCTCGCATGATGTGAGTAACCAAGATGTGCGTCTCAACTACTGATTCTGTGCTCTGGGGCCTGGAAGCTGCAGCTACTGAGCCCACACGCCACAAGTACTAAAGTCTGCGAGTCGTAGAGCCCGTGCTCTGCGATCAGAGAAGCCGCTGCAATGAAAAACCTATGCACTGGGACTAGGGAGTCGCTCCTGCTTGCCACAGCTAGAGAAAAGCCCTCACGGCAACGGAGACTGCACAGACAGCTGAATAAAAGAAATAAACTAATTTTTAAAAGTCACTAGGAAGAGAACTCAATAGATTTTTGAAAGAAGAGAGAGGCAAAGTCAGACTGTGATAGAAGCCGCCACGTCGGGCTGTGCTGGGCTCAGTCGCTTCGGTCATGTCCGACTCTTTTTGCGAGCTGATGGACTGCAGCCCGCCAGGCTCCTCTGTCCATGGGATTCTCCGGGCAAGAATAATGGAGTGCATTGCCATGCCCTCCCTCCTTCAGGGAATCTTCCCAACCCAGGGATCAAACCCACGTCTCTTACGTCTCCTGCATTGGCAAGAGAGTTCTTTACTACCAGCACCACCTTGGAAGCCCCACTTGGTCTATCCGTTCAGTCGCTCAGTCATGTCCGACTCTTTGCGACCCCATGGATGCAAGGCTTCCCTGTCCATCACCAACTCCCAGAGTTTGCTCAAACTCATGTCCATTGAGTTGGTGATGCCATCCAACCATCTCATCCTCTGTCATCCCCTTCTCCTCCTGCCTTTAATTTTGCCCAACATCAGGATCTTTTCCAGTGAGTCAGTTCTTCACATCAAGTGGCCAAAGTATTGGTCGGTATGACCTGGAAAATCCTATGGTGCTAGAGTTTGCTGTGGTGAATTAAAATGCTTGTAAGAAGTCTTTGCTATGTCCTAATTAGAGAGTCACAGTATAGAGCCCTACAGTTCTGAAGCAAGACCACACTCTCTGCTGCAAAGAAACTATATTCTCTGAAAAGCAACTTCTGGCACACTACTGAATCCAAAAAAGAAACTAAATGCCAGACCACAGGACATTATGTGACTAAGAGACCAGTGCCTCCTATTATAAGGTGAACATTTAGCCAAACTAAGTCACCTGGAGTAACAGGCAAATTTGGCCTTGGAATGCGGAGTGAAGCAGGGCAAAGACTAATAGAGTTTTGCCAAGAAAATGCACTGGTCATAGCAAACACCCTCTTCCAAAAACACAAGAGAAGACTCTACACATGGACATCACCAGATGGTCAACACCGAAATCAGATTGATTATATTCTTTGCAGCCAAAGATGGAGAAGCTCTATACAGTCAACAAAAACAAGACCGGGAGCTGACTGTGGCTCAGATCATGAACTCCTTATTGCCACATTCAGACTTAAATTGAAGAAAGTAGGGAAAACCACTAGACCATTCAGGTATGACCTAAATCAAATCCCTTATGATTATACAGTGGAAGTGAGAAATAGATTTAAGGGTCTAGATCTGATAGATAGAGTGCCTGATGAACTATTGAATGAGGTTCGTGACATTGTACAGGAGACAGGGATCAAGACCATCCCCATGAAAAAGAAATGCAAAAAAGCAAAATGGCTGTCTGGGGAGGGCTTACAAATAGCTGTGAAAAGAAGAGAGGCAAAAAGCAAAGGAGAAAAGGAAAGATATAAGCATCTGAATGCAGAGTTCCAAAGAGTAGCAAGAAGAGATAAGAAAGCCTTCCTCAGCAATCAATGCAAAGAAATAGAGGAAAACAACAGAATGGAAAAACCAGAGATCTCTTCAAGAAAATTAGAGATACCAAGGGAACATTTCATGCAAAGATGGGCTCGATAAAGGACAGAAATGGTCTGGACCTAACAGAAGCAGAAGATATTAAGAAGAGGTGGCAAGAATACACGGAAGAACTGTACAAAAAAATCTTCATGACCCAGATAATCATGATGATGTGATCACTAATCTAGAGCCAGACATCCTGGAATGTGAAGTCAAGTGGGCCTTGGAAAGCATCACTACGAACAAAGCTAGTGGAGGTGATGGAATTCCAGTTGAGCTGTTTCAAATCCTGAAAGATGACACTGTGAAAGTGCTGCACTCAATATGCCAGCAAATTTGGAAAACTCAGCAGTGGCCACAGGACTGGAAAAGGTCAGTTTTCATTCCAATCCCAAAGAAAGGCAATGCCAAAGAATGCTCAAACTACCACACAATTGCACTCATCTCACATGCTAGTAAAGTAATGCTCAAAATTCTCCAAGCCAGACTTCAGCAATACGTGAACCGTGAACTCCCTGATGTTCAAGCTGGTGTTAGAAAAGGCAGAGGAACCAGACATCAAATTCCCAACATCCGCTGGATCATGGAAAAAGCAAGAGAGTTCCAGAAAAACATCTATTTCTGCTTGATTGACTATGCCAAAGCCTTTGACTGTGTGGATCACAATAAACTATGGAAAATTCTGAAAGAGATGGGAATACCAGACCACCTGACCTGCCTCTTGAGAAATCTGTATGCAGGCCAAGAAGCAACAGTTAGAACTGGACATGGAACAACAGACTGGTTCCAAATAGGAAAAGGAGTACGTCAAGGCTGTATATTGTCACCTTGCTTATTTAACTTATATGCAGAGTACATCATGAGAAACACTGGACTGGAAGAAACACAAGCTGGAATCAAGATTGCTGGGAGAAATATCAATAACCTCAGATATGCAGAAGACACCACCCTTATGGCAGAAAGTGAAGAGGAGCTAAAAAGCCTCTTGATGAAAGTGAAAGAGGAGAGTGAAAAAGTTGGCTTAAAGCTCAACATTCAGAAAACGAAGATCATCACTTCATGGGAAATAGATGGGGAAACAGTAGAAACAGTGTCAAACTTTATTTTGGGGGGCTCCAAAATCACTGCAGATGGTGACTGCAGCCATGAAATTAAAAGACACTTACTCCTTGGAAGAAAAGTTATGACCAACCTAGATAGTATATTCAAAAGCAGAAACATTACTTTGCTGACTAAGGTCCATCTAGTCAAGGCTATGGTTTTTCCAGTGGTCATGTATGGATGTGAGAGTTGGACTGTGAAGAAGGCTGAGAGCCAAAGAATTGATGCGTTTGAACTGTGGTGTTGGAGAAGACTCTCGAGAGTCCCTTGGACTGCAAGGAGATCCAACCAGTCCATTCTGAAGGAGATCAACCCTGGGATTTCTTTGGAAGGAATGATGCTGAAGCTGAAGCTCCAGTACTTTGGCCACCTCATGCGAAGAGTTGACTCATTGGAAAAGACTCTGATGCTGGGAGGGATGGGGGGCAGGAAGAGAAGGGGACGACCCAGGATGAGATGGCTGGATGGCATCAGACTCGATGGACATGAGTCTAAGTGAACTCCAGGAGATGGTGATGGACAGGGAGGCCTAGCGTGCTGCGATTCATGAGGTCACAAAGAGTCGGACATGACTGAGCGACTGAACTGAACTGAACTGAACTGAAGTCATAAACTCAGTTGGAAAAAGCAATTCATCAGTCACTGGAAGCCATATATTTGGGATTAGATCATGGCAGGTCCTGAAATCACAAGTAAGCTGTGCAAAGAAAAGGTGTAGACACCACCATCCCCCATCATGGCACTTATCTGTTTTGAACTGAAGCTTCTCTGTCAGTTCACACTCATAGCCTGATAGGCAGTATCCTATGACCAACTGATGAAAGAAGAAAAAACCTGGGCCTGGCTCACAGATGGGCTCAAAATCTTAGTGCCAGCTGAAAAGAGACAGCTGTGGCACTAGAACATCATTGAGTAGTTACGTATACACATGTATATTCTTTATATAGCTAGCATTGCCTGTTGATAATGCCTTTGCTGACACCACTATCAGTGGACCCATGAAACGTGTAACTTACCATCATGGAATCCTGAGTAACATCACCTGACATACAGGGGCCTGCTTTTTGATCAAGAAGGTGCCAAGTAGGTACATGATGAAACGATCACTGGAACAATCATAAACTTCATTATACAGAAGTTAGATGATTGATCACATATTGGAATGACCTTTGTATTCGTTTTCTCTGTTCTGTAACAAATACAAATTCAGTGGCTTACAACACATTTACTACACGTTTACTATCTTACAGTTCCTGTGGACCAGGAGTCCAGGCACAGTTTACCTGGATCTTCTGTAAGGTTGCAATCAAGTTGTCAGCCAGGGCCAGGTTCTCATCCATCAGGAGACTCAACTGGAGAAGAGTTTCCATCCAAGCTCAATCAGTTGTTGCCTGAATTTGTTTTCTGTTGCTGTGGGACTCACGGCAGCTTGCTTTTCCAAAGCTAGCCAGGGAGAAAAGACACACAGAATGAGTCCTCAGCAAGATAAGAGTTTTATATATTGCAACATAATGTTAAGAGTGACATCCCACTTCTGAAATCAATCAACTTTTCAAATGTCATTGATGGGGAAGTAAAAATGATTCACTTTTCAAATGTCCTTGATGGGGAAGTAAGAATGATTAATTTTATTAAGTAGTGACCTTTTGGTCCGCATTTATTTAAGATTTGGGGTAATGAAATGATGATTATGCACAAAGCACTTCTGCTGTATAAAAAAGTGGGATGTTCACTCAAGCAAACTGCATATCTGTTAAGCTGAATTATCAGTTTATATCATGGGACATCAGTTTTACCTGAAAGAGTGACTAATAAATTGTGGTCATTTAGACTTGCATATTTGGCAGACATATGCTCATATAAATAAAGAATAAAGTTTTTTAAAAGAGTCTGCAACTTTTAAGAAAACAAGTGACAGTATTTGTTGCCAATGATAAGATTTGAGCTTAGAGGGGAAAAGTTTCGGAAAATTTATATTTGCTATCATGATTTCAACACCTTTCCAATAATTAAATACTTTTCTGACAACAGTAGTGGTAACATGAGTGAGTGTGGTTTTTTGATAGTAGGTAATGAAATGTGTCAACATTTGGGAATTCTATATAACAAAGTGAACCAATATTTTTCAATTTACAAAATTATGCATAGTTTGAAAAGATCCATTAGAAGTGAAAGATAAACTTCTGAAGTTCAGTGTATTCCATATCCTTACTTGTCATCTGTGCCTTCTTTCTATAAGATGTTTGCTCACAACATCTATTCGGTTTTACATTTGAGCTGATTTTAAAGTACTTTCTGTTTAGTTTTTTTTTATCCTAATCCTTTGTTGGAGTGTTGGTGTTGGAGAAGACTCTTGAGAGTCCCTTGCACTGCAAGGACATCCAACCAGTCCATCCTAAAGGAAATAAGTCCTGAATATTCATTGGAAGGATGATGCTGAAGATGAAGCTCCAATACTTCAGCCACCTGATGTGAAGAACTGACTCAATGGAAAAAACCCTGATGCTGGGAAAGATTGAAGGCAGAAGGAGAAAAGGACAATAGAGGAAGAGGTGGCTGGATGGCATCACCAACTCGATGGACATGAGTTTGAGCAAGCTCCAGGAGATGCTGATGGAAGGGAAGTCTGGCATGCTACAGTCCATGGGGTCTTAGTCAGACACAACTGAGTGACTGAACTGAATGCTTTGTTAGTAATGTGTATTTCAATTATCATTCATAATCATGATTTGTCTTTTCACTTTATTACACGTTTTGATGAACAAAAGTTACTTAACTATAATGCAGTCAGAAGTAACCATCTTTTTCTTTATCATTTATGCTTTCAGGGTCTTATTTTTAAAAGCCTTCCACACTGGGGGTTTTAAAGGTACTGTCCTATATTTTCTTCTGAAAGTTTTAAACTTTTGTTTTTCATGTTTAGTGTTTGATCCATGTATTTATTAAATACATAGCATGAGACAGGAATTCAGCTTCATTTTTTTCTACTTAACCATGTCTCCTAACACTATGTATTGAAAGGCCTACTATGCCCCCATTCACCAACAATGTCACCTCTTTTATATATATGCGTGTCCATAGATACTGAGTCTGTTTCTGACCTCTCTAGGCTTTCCATCATTCAATTCACCTATCTCTGTGCCAGCACTATGGTTTCTTGACCACCAGAGCTTTTGCGCATCAACAGATGAGAGAATGCATTCTCCTACCTCAACTTCTTCATTAGGGTTTTGGCTACTCTTGGTACGCCATACAAGTTTTAAAATAAGTTTGACAATTATTTAAACTGTTGAACATTCTATTTGAATTGCATTAAATCTAAAGACCATCTTGGGGAGAACTGCCATCTTCATGGTATTACCCTTTCCTGTTCATGAACTTGGGGGTATCTCTCCTATTTAGATCTTCCTTCACATCTTTCAGTAGAATTTCATAAATGTTTCCATTAAGTCATGGACATCTTTCAGAAATGCAAGTTTATGTTATTCTTTTATTTACTAATGCTATCAAATTACTTTATCAGTTTGGACAGTTTGTAGATTTTGGTGGGTTTCTATATTGACAACCAGGTCATGTACAAACAATTATATTTTTTCTGTAATGAACATGTTCTCTTTGTTCTTCATGAACATTCTCTCATTCTGTTTTGGTTAGTCCTGTCTTGCTTTAAAAAAAAAAAACTAACTAAAAATTATAAATTGTTTACACAGTCATGATTTTAGATATCTGTTTTTTCTTCTTTGCTCACTTTATCTGTTAAGGTACAGGCTAAAATGTGGTAACAGAGATATCCGAAGATACAGTGGCTTAATAAACTAAGTTTACTTCTCTCATACCAGTCCAACTCTAGGCAACCCAGGTCAGTTTCTGCCACCCTTAAAATGGGCATACACCTCTGCATCCAAGATGGCACCTCCATCTTTCTCATCTTCCACTTTGGGGAGGGGAAAGAGCCAAGAAAGTCTGCCCATGTCCCTTTGAAAGGCACATCCCCCCAACAGCACACGTTACTTCTATTTACATCTAATGAAACATAAATTAGAGACATGGTCCCCCTAAGCTTCAAGGGAAGCTGACAAAGGTAATTTTTAAGTGGGTGACCACACAGATCACTCAGGATACATTTTTACCTGTTTGGTGTACCCATCCCCAAACTGCTCTGGTTACAGCTACTAAGAACTCACACCTGCATCATTCCCAGGAGGTTTACCTTTGGAAACATGGAGTCTCATTACAGGAGGTGACAAGGAGTTGCATTCCTACTTCTGATCCTTCCAGTCATCCTGGCTTCCAATGTGCCCAATGATTTAATGGTACTAGGGCACAAAAGCCCAGCTCCTGTGCCTTAAGACTGGAAGAATTCTCTAGTATAACACAGATCCCAGAATTATGCTAAGCATAGACTTCACCTATCATCACTTTCTTACTAACTTCTTCCCCATTCCTATCCTGTTTCCTTCACACTCATACAGATTTCCCCTGAAAATAACCCTCTTAAATGTTTGAACATGAATCCCTGTCTCAGAATTTGCTTCTAGAGAAATGATCCAGTGGGTGCTGGAGCTGTCTTGTACCAGTTCATGAGAGCTAGTTGTTAATTTGCAGCGATTTTGTGAGCTATTTGTTTAAAATTACTATTATTATTAAAAATTAAAGTATAAAGCCTACAGTTAAAGAAATTACATTAAAAACAAAGGTAATAAATAAAATCCATCACTTTTTCATAATTTTACTGTATTTACCTGTGCTTTTGAGGTTATGTCTACTGTAGCTGTATGGTAGAAATTCCGTATAATGGTGCACATCTCTGCACAACTCCAGACTCAATAATGGCATGTTATTTAACTTATATGCAGAGTACATCATGAGAAATGCTGGGCTGGAAGAAGCACAAGCTGGAATCAAGATTGCTGGGAGAAATATCAATAACCTCAGATGTGTAGATGACACCACCCTTGTGGCAGAAAGTGAAGAGGAACTAAAAAGCCTCTTGATGAAAGTGAAAGAGGAGAGTGAAAAAGTTGGCTTAAAGCTCAGTATTCAGATCATGGCATCTGGTCCCATCACTTCATGGGAAATGGATGGGGAAACAGTGAAAACAGTGTCAGACTTTATTTTGGGGGGCTCCAAAATCACTGCAGATGGTGACTGCAGCCATGAAATTAAAAGATGCTTACTCCTTGGAAGGAAAGTTATGACCAACCTAGATAGCATATTAAAAAAGCAGAGACATTATTTTGTCAACAAAGGTCCGTCTAGGCAAGGCTATGGATTTTCCAGTGGTCATGCATGGATATGAGAGTTGGACTGTGAAGAAAGCTGAGCGCCAAAGAATTGATGCTTTTGAACTGTAGTGTTGGAGAAGACTCTTGAGAGTCCCTTGGACTGCAAGGAGATCCAACCAGTCCATCCTAAAGGAGATCAGTCCTAGGTGTTCATTGGAAGGACTGATGTTGAAGCTGAAACTCCAATACTTTGGCCACCTCATGTGAAGAGTTGACTCACTGGAAAAGACCCTGATGCTGGGAGAGATTGGGGGCAGGAAGAGAAGGGGACGACAGAGGATGAGATGGCTGGATGGCATCACCAACTTGATGGACATGAGTTTGGGTAAATTCCAGGAGTTGGTGATGGACAGGGAGGCCTGGCGTGCTGCGATTCATGGGGGTCACAAAGAGTTGGACACGACTGAGCAACTGAACTGAACTGAACTGAATAGCTTGAAATCAGTCTGGATGGAAGTATTTCTATCACAGAAATGTACAAATGTTACAGATCAGGACTTTTTTCCCCTACAGAGCAACTTGTTAAAAATTTTCAGGCACCTTATGAGAATTACCTAAGGCATCAGGTCATTGCATAAGACATCCACTGTTACAAAAGGAGAAGAGAATGGATATTGGGGCTAATTAGAATGCCACATAGGCCTGTTTTTGTTAAAAGCTGAGGCAAAAGTATCATAAAGTAAAATACACAGATCTTAAATGCATGATTTAATGTTTTAATGAAAATATGGGACCTTGTAACCACCATCTCAATCAAGATATAGAACATTTTGGAGTTCCCTGATGGTCCAGCAGTTAAGAATCTGCCTGCCAATGGGGACACGGGTTTGATCCCTGGTCTGGGAAGATTCCACATACCACAGGGCAACTAAGCCCATGCGCCACAACTACTAAGCCTGTGATCTAGAGCCCCTGAGCCGCAACTAATGAAGCCAGCGTGCCTAGAGCCCAAGCTCTACAACAAGAGAAGTGAGTGAAGTCGCTCAGTCGTGTCCGACTCTTTGCAATCCCATGGACTGTAGTCTACCAGGCTTCTCTTGTCCATGGGATTTTCCAGGCAAGAGTACTGGAGTGGGTTGCCATTTCCTTCTCCAGGGGATCTTCCTGACCCAGGGATCAAACCCAGGTCTCCTATATTGCAGGAAGACGCTTTACCCTCTGAGCCACCAGGGAAGCCCTCACCACAACTAAAGAAAGCCTGCTTGCAGCAATGAAGACCCAGTGCAGTCAAAAAATATTAAGTAAATAAATAATCTTAAAAAGAGATATAGAACATGTCAAAATCCCAGAGAGTATCTGTGTGCCCTCTTCAAATCCATCACGGGCAACTGCAGGCCACGTGTTTTGCTTGTTTGGTCTTCACATAAGTGGAATCAGAATATTGCACTTTTTCAGGTCTGACTTCATTCACTCAACAAAATGTTTTTGAATTTCATTCATGTTCCTGTATATAACAGCCCTTTATTCTCTTTTATTGCCAAGTAGTATTTTAGTGACTATCATTTATCTGTTGAGTTGTTTCCGGATTTGAGCTATTACGAATAAAGATGCTATGAACATTCGCAAGTCTTTGACTACACATTGTTGCTTCTTTATTCTAGTCTGTGGCTTTTATTTTCATTTTCTTAACAGTGTCTTTGAAAGAACAGGAGATTTTCATTTTGATGAAATCCCATCTTTTTTTTTTTCCGAAATGGTTCATGCTTTTCTTGTCCTATGTAAAGAATCTTTGCCTACTCAAGGGTCACAGAGATTCCTCTTCCAAGTTTCTTACATTTAGTTCTATAATCCAGTTTGAGTTAATTTTTCTATATAATGCAAGCTAAGGATTGAGGTGCTTTATTTTTCATTTATTTTGTATAGGAATGTCCCATTGTTCCAGCATCATTTGTAAAAATAAAACTATCCTATCTCCAGGTGAGTTATCTTCGCACCTTTGTTAAAATCAACTGGCCATATAAATGTGAATCTATTTCTTAACTCTCTATTATATTCCCTTGATCTATATGTCCGCCCTTATGCCAATACCACATTGTCTTGATTACTACACCTATATATTAAGTCTTGACATCCTGTAGTTCTTTATTTTGGTTATTCTAGGCCCTTTGCTTTTCCACATATATTTTAGAATCAACTTTTCAATTTCTACAACAAAACCTCAGGCTTGAAATTTTTCAAATTTGGAAATATCACACTACCAAATTTCAAGGCTAACTACAAAGCTGTAGTAACTAGGACACTGTGAAGTTAGCATAAGAATATACAAACAGATAAGGAATTGAACAGAGTCCCAAAATAGATGCACATATATACTGTCAATTAATTTTTGATAAAGTATCAATGCAAATCAATGTGAAAATAAATGTATTTTCAACAAATGGTACTGGTATTTGATAAACATTAGAGAAAATAAAACCTTGTTCCCTATCTCACACTGCATCCCAAAATCTAATAAACCTCAGACTTCAATGTAAAAGTTAAAGTTATAAAGCTTAGGGAGAAAAAATAAAAGAACAATCTTTGCAACCACAAGTTAAAAAGTGAAAAAAAGCAAGCCACAGACTTAGGAATCAACAATAAAAAGATAAGCCTCTTGATTTAAAATGCACAAAAGAATTAGAAAGTTGATTCACAAAAGAAGATATACATATGATCAATAGTACAGGAAAATGCGCTCAATATCATTAGTTACAGGGAAATGCAAATTAAAACCTCAGTAAGAGACCACTTCATACCTGTTAGAACTGGCAATCTTCACCAAGTCCTGAGGCGGGAGGATATGGACCAAGAGGAAGCACCATTTACTGCTAGTAGGAGCGTCAGTTCAGTTCAGTTGCTCAGTTATGTCTGACTCTTTGCGACCCCATGGACTGCAGCACGCCAGGCCTCCCTGTCCATCATCAACTCCCAGTTTGCTCAAACTCATATCCATTGAGTTGGTGATGCCATCCAACCATCTCATCCTCTGCCGTCCTTCTCCTCCTGCCTTCAGGATCTTTCCAGCATCAGGATCTTTTCAAGTGAGTCAGTTCTTTGCATCAGGTGGCTAAATTACTGGAGTTCCAGCTTTAGCATCAGTCCTTTGAATGAATATCCAGGACTGATTTCCTTTAGGATTGATTGCTTTAATCTCCTTGTAGTCCAAGGGACTCTCAAGAGTCTTCTCCAACATCATAGTTCAAAAGCATCAATTTTTTGGTGCTCAGCTTTCTTTATGAGCCAACTCTCACATCCATACATGACTACTGGAAAAACCATAGCTTTGACTAGACAGACCTTTGTCAGCAAAGAAATGTCTCTGCTTTTTAATATGCTGTCTAGGCTGGTCATAGCTTTTCTTCCAAGGAGCAAGCGTCTTTTAATTTCATGGGCACAGTCACCATCTGCAGTGATTTTGGAGCCCAAGAAAATAAAATCTATCACTGTTTCCACTGTTTTCCCATCTATTTGCCATGAAGTGATGGGATCAAATTCCGTAAGCTTGGTTTTTTGAATGTTGAGTTTTAAGCCAGCTTTTTCACTCTCCTCTTTCACTTTCATCAAGAGGCTCTTTAGTTCTTCTTCACTTTCTGCCATAAGGGTGGTGTCATCTGAGTATCTGAGGTTATTGATATTTCTCCTGGCAATCTTGATTCCAGCTTGTGCTTCATCCAACCTGGCATTTCACATGATGTACTCTCCATATAAGTTAAGTAAGCAGAATGACAATATATAGCCTTGACATACTCTTTTCCCAATCTGGAACCAGTCCATAGTTCCATGTTCAGTTCTAACTGTTACTTCTTGGCCTGCATATAGAATTCTCAGGAGACAGGTAAGGTGGTCTGGTATTCTCATCTTTCTAAGAATTTTCCACAGTTTGTCGTGATCCACACAGTCAAAGGCTTTGGCATAGTCAATGAAGCAGACGTTTTTCTGGAATTCTCTTGCTTTTTCTATGTTCCAATGGATGTTGGCAATTTGGTTTCTGGTTCCTCTGCCTTTTCTAAATCTAGCCAGAACATCTGGAATTTCTCAGTTCACGTACTGTTGAAGACTAGCTTGGAGAATTTTCAGCATTACTTTGCTAGTGTGTGAAATGAATACAGTTGTGTGGTAGTTTGAGCATTCTTTGGCATTGCCTTTCTTTGGAATTGGAATGAAAACTGACCTTTTCCAGTCCTGTGGCCACTGCTGAGTTTTCCAAACTTGCTGGCATATTGAGTGGAGCACTTTTACAGCATCATCTTTTAGGATTTGAAATAGCTCAACTTGTATTCCATCACCTCCACTAGCTTTGTTCATAGTGATGCTTCCTAAGGCCCCCTTGACCTCACACTCCAGGATATCCTGCTCTACGTGAGTGATCACACCATTGTGATTATCTGGGCCATGAAGACCTTTTTTGTACAGTTCTTCTGTATATTCTTGCCATCTCTTCTGAATATCTTCTGCTTCTGTTAGGTTCATACTGTTCCAGTCCTTTATTGTGCCCATCTTTGCATGAAATGTTCCCATGGTATCTCTAATTTTCCTGAAGAGATCTCTAGCCTTTCTCATTCTATTGTTTTCCTCTATTTCTTTGCACTGATCACTGAGGAAGGCTTTCTTATCTCTCCTTGCTGTTCTTTGGAACTCTGCACTTAAATGGGTATATCTCTCCTTTTCTCCTTTGCCTTTCATTACTCTTCTTCTCAGCTATTTGTAAGCCCTCCTCAGACAACATTTTGCCTTTTTGCATTTCTTTTTCTTGCGGATGGTCTTGATCACGGCCTCCTATACAATGTTATGAACCTCCATCCATAGGTCTTCAGGCACTCTATCAGATCTAGTCCCTTAAATATATTTGTCACTTTCACAGTACAATTGTAAAGGATTTTATTTAGGCCATACCTGAATGGCCTAGTGGTTTTCCCTACTTTCTTCAATTTGAGTCTGAATTTGGCAATAAGGAGTTCATGATCTGAGCCACAGTCAGCTCCCGGTCTTGTTCTTGCTGACTGTAGAGAGCGTCTCCATCTTTGGCTACAAAGAATAGAATCAATCTGATTTCGGTGTTGACCATCTGATGATGTCCATGTGTAGAGTCATCTCTTGTGTTGTTGGAGGAGGGTGTTTGCTATGACCAGTGCATTCTCTTCACAAAACTCTGTTAGCCTTTGCCCTGCTTCATTTTGTACTCCAAAGCCAAAGTTGCCTATTACTCCAGGTATCTCTTAACTTCCTACTTTGGCATTCCAGTTTCCTATGATGAAAAGGACATCTTTTTTTTTTTGGTGTTAGTTCTAGAAGGTCTTGTAGGTCTGCACAGAACTGTTCAACTTCAGCCTCTTTACAAATAATTCGGAAAACTCTGGAATTTTCTAATAAAGTTAACCATACATCTATTCTATGAATGAGTAATTCCACTGCTGTGTTTATTCCCAAAAGAAGCAAAAGCATATAGGCACAAAAAGTCTTGTACCTGAGTGTTTATCAGTACCTTTGTTCATAATAGCCCCTAACTAGAAACATCCCAAATGTCCATCAACAAGAGAATTAATGAACTGTGAAAACTCATGTAATGGATAACTATTTAGCAATAAAAAGGAAGCAACTGATGATACACATGACAACATGGATTAATCTCAAAAACAGTATGTGGAATTCAATGAAGGCAGTCAAAAGGTACAAACTTCCAGTTATAAGATAAATAAATTCTAGGGATGCCATGTGCAACATGATTAGTATAATTAACAATATTGAATGTTACATATGAAAGCTGCAAAGAGAACAAATCATAAGAGTTCTCACAAGGAAAAGTGTATTTCTATTTCTTTAACTTTGTGTTTATGAGATGATGGCTGCTCGCTAAACTTGATATGGTAATCATTTCATTATATATGTAAGTCAAATCACTATGCTGTACGCCTCAAACTTATACAGTGCTATATGTCAATAAAACTGGAAGAAAAAAAGACAGAAATAGTATGTGGAAGACAGACCCAAAAGAACAGACTGTATGATTCCATTAATGTGAGATACAGTCATCTGCAACTCTAATGTGACAGTGAACAGAGCAAAGGTTATCTCTGGGAGGGGATGATAGAAAGGAATATAAAGCAGCATCCTGGATTAATGGAAACGTTCTCCAGCATGATTCTGGTGATGTTAACATGGGTATATATTTGTTAAAACTCATAAAAGAGTACACTGCAATATGTGCATTTTACTATATATAAATTATGCCTCAATAAAGAAAATAATAACAGAGAAACGCATTGAGATAATAGTCACTCATCAACATAAACTTCTAACCTTATCAATTTTTTAAATATGACTAGAGAAGGAGCACAGAAGAATTGACGCTTTTGAACTGTGGTGTTGGAGAAGACTCTTGAGAGTTCCTTGGACTGCAAGGAGATCCAACCAGTCCATCCTAAAGGAGATCAGTCCTGGGTGTTCATTGGAAGGACTGATGTTGAAGCTGAAACTCCAATACTTTGGCCACCTGATGCAAAGAGCTGATTCATTGGAAAAGACCCTGATGCTGGGAGGGATTGAGGGCAGGAGGAGAAGGGGACGACAGGGGATGAGATGGCTGGATGGCATCATCGACTCAATGGACATGGGTTTGGGTGGACTCCGGGGGTTGGTGATGGACAGGGAGGCCTGGTGTGCTGCAATTCATGGGGTCGCAAAGAGTTGGACACGACTGAGCAACTGAACTGAACTGAACTGAGAGAAGGAAGAAATGGCACATAGCAAAGTAGGAATAAAAATAATTTAGTCGAAATAAGAAATGATTTTAAAAGCCTATATTCATAACAATCCAGAAATAAAGCTATCATACCAACTGAATTAGTTAAAGTGAGATTTTTCTATGAGTAACTGAAACTGAAGATGATGGTGGTTCAATTAAGAGAGAAGTTTATTTCTCTCTTGCATAAAGAGATGTGATGGCAGCTTTATAAATTTCAGAGAGTCAAGTTTCTTCTGAATTTCTGTTCTATACCCTTAACATGTTCCTCATGTTCCAAGATTGCTGCTCAAGCTCATCACCATGAATATACTCTAGCCAGCAAAGAAGAAAGTGACAAAGGGCTTGTTCTCCTTTCTTTAAAAGGTATCTTTAATACCTTCCAAAATTCATACTCAACATCACTATTTACATTTTATTGGCCAGAACTTATTGCCAAACTTAAGACAGGTGGGAAGGTTGGAAATGTATTCTTTATCCTGATACCGTATATGCCCAGAAGGAAGGGTCCGAAAGAAGCCATAAGAGAAGACCATCAAGTTGACGTTTTTATTCACCTAACTATTCACATGCACCTTCTCCCCATATGCAAAATGCACAATCCTCTCCTAAAAGAAGGCAACCTCAAACTTTCATGAAAGAAATCAAGAAACAGTGAAGTGCTCTGCACAAGGACAGAGAGGTAATCTGGGACCACACGGCAGTGAGGGAAACAGGCCAGCAGAGACACACTGTGTGTGAGTGTTGGTCCCTCAGTCATGTCCAACACTTTGTGACCCATGGACTGCAGCCCACCAGGCTCCAGTGCCCAAAGAATTCCCCAGGGAAGAACATTCCTTCTCCAGGGGATCTTCCCGAACCAGGGATCAAACCCAGGTCTCCTGCATTGCGGCCAGATTCTTTGTCATCTGAGCCACCAGTAAGCACCCCATACTGTCCCCTCACTGAGTCTCAGTGCTGTTCTCCATAGCCTGGCCAAGGCAGTCTGGTGCTCCAGCCTCCATATACCTAGAAGGGGAGTCACACAGAATCACACAGAAAGGTGGGGTGATGTTTGGGCACAACGCCCTGACCCCTCTCCGGCTTTCAGGCTTCTCTCTCACTCCCTCCTTCCCAGATGCAGTGGCTAGCAAACTCACCTGCAAAGGTCCCTGCAGAGACACTAATGGCTATGAGGGACACAGCAGCAGGACCCAACTGCTAAAGCCATCTGTCCGCTCACATCACATCACATCACTTCACTCCAGGACTTTAAAAGACCATGAATACTTTCCTAACCTAAATGTGAGATAAGTTCTCTTCAGTGACCCCAGACCAGGAGAGACGCAGAACACACACGACTCTCCAAACATTTATTGGGTTGACGTCAGAAGTCTCCACATTCCGTAATACTTCAGCACAACTTGGGGTGAGCCTGCATGTGGCCACTGGAGCCCTGGGAAGGGGGTTCCAAGACTGAGTTGCCCCCGGAGGGCTTGTGTGGCAGAGGCAGATACTCACAGGTGGATCTACACTGGGGAGCAGGGGACCTTATCCGAACCCAGATAACTGAGTCACATGCAGACGTGGCAGGGCCTCCTCGCTCTCTCCCAACAATCACCACACAGATCGGTTTGATAATAGTGTCAGATCTAACACTGCTTCACGGGTGATGATGTCCCTTCTTTGCCAGATGTTCCCCGTGATGTGGATGAAGCATCATGTCCACCTGGCAGCTCGCTGGTTTCACCCACTCCTTCCTGGCAAGCAGAGCACGGCCAAGTTGTAGACATGGATGAGGCAGGGAAACTTCCAGGGCTTCTTGCTGCCAGCTTCCTGTCATGTGAATCTCCACAAGATCAGTGCATACCAAACGGAACTCAGGAATTGGCACTAAACTAGGAGTGGGAGGTCAGAGGCAGGGCTAGGTGTGAGACTCAGAAACAGGGGGCAGTGTGGACCAGGGTGATCACAGGGTCACCAGGAGGCCCAGGGACAACACCACACACAGCAACAGGAAGAGGAGCACCACTGGATACAAAGAGGCCGCCTTGTTCACCACTGCAACTAGCCACTTAGAGTAGAGGGCGGTTTCTGTGTAAACTCCGGGCGTATTGTTACGACCACAGCCAATGCCCCAGCTCACAATCCCTACCTGGACCCATGTGGTACTGTACTGACAGACCAGAGGGCCCCCAGAATCTCCCTGAAAAAGAGAAAGAAATCAAACTTCAGGAATGGAAGAGCACCCACATCAGAGCAGGCTGACTGCACAGCAAGACACTGAGAGACGGACATCTGTGAGCCTTCCCCAGACATCTCCCAGGCCCAGATTTCTGTGATTGTAAGAACTGAGAACTGAAGAGTCAACTGGAAAATTTTAGTATCCTCTGAAGGTATTATGACTGGTCATTTCCTATACTACGTGCCTGTGTGCTAAGTTGCTTTAGTCATGTCCAACTCTTTGAGCCCGCCAGGCTCCTCTGTCCATGAGACTCTCCAGGCAAGAATACTGGAGTGGGTTGCCATGCCCTCCTCCAAGGGATCTTCCCAACCCAGGGATCAAACCCAGGTCTCCTGTGGCTGCTGCATTGCACACAGATTCTCTACCACTGAGCCACCAGGGAAGCCCTCCTATACTACAGTGGTTGTTAAACACTTCAAATATGACCTCTGCACTGAGCCCCTTAATCCATACACCTAGCCTAAGTTTCTCTAGAGCTCCTGACCATATAGCCAACTGACTCCATATATTAAGCTACACTCTCAAGACATCCCACATACTCATCCCAGCTCATGCAAACACTGCACATCCTTTTCTAAAACTGCTCTGGTGCCCCCCACCAACCAGCTCAGTCAGAAACTCAGAGTCCTCTTCAAGCTCTCCCTCGCTCCCATCCTCACGTGCAATCGGTTACCAAGAACTGATGACAATGTGCTTAAGATCCCCTCCACCCCTCCATGAGCCCAGGTCCCACCTGGGGCTCAGCACCATTGCCCACATGGAGAAAACAAACTCCTGGCCTACAGGCCTGCCTGGACAGGACCAAGAAACGCAGCACAGCACTGCAGGCCACACATTCTGACTCCAGCCCCTTACTCTGGCCTTACTGGCCTCCTCCTTGCTCCAGACCGGAAACCCATTCCCTAAACATGGCCGGTGCTTCAGACCTTGAGCCGCGGACTCACTGGTCCCTCTCCCACAGTGATGTTCTCCTCTTGCCAGAATCCAAACACTCATCCTGAGACCTGTCCCCTGTCCCCTGCTCAGGAAGGCGGCTCAGGGCAGAGGGGAGGCTGTGGGCCCAGGGCTCCTACAGGCACTCCCAGGGGGACCTGGGACTTATGTCTCTGGAGGGCCCACACCTGTATAATAAGATGTATAATGTCTAGGTGGCAGGGTTGTGAGCTGGGAGACTGAGCTAATGCGGGTGAATGGCACCGGAAGTGCATATAGAAAGAACTCAGTTAAGGAACTACGTGATTATCATCATCACCCCCAACTTCACTGCATCCTGGCAGCACCCCCAGGATGTGGGGCTCCTCCCTATTGGAGGAACAGGCCAGGACAGCTCACGGGTATCTTGAGGGGTTCTCCCCTGAATCTCCTTAAGTAAAGGCCAAAAGATAAGGTGGGAAATAACCCAGGCCCTGTCACTGGGGAAGAAGGATACTTTGAGGGGACAACCTCAATACAGAGGTGGCAAGGGACCCATGAACTTACCTGGCAAGAATCCTTTCCTATACTATTATAGCCACAGACCACTCCTTCTTGCACTAAATCCTTATCTGTTCGTAGGGCCATCTGGAGCAGCCCATTACATTCTTCATAGTACATGATATATTGGTCGATCTCCTGGAGAACTTCAGACACAAGTGGGCCTTCTACAAACAAAGAAGAAACTCGGCAGTGGGTAGATCTGCACAGGTGAATGAAAAGCCCCCAAACACCTTGAATCCCCCCTGAAGAAGGCATTATAGAGGTTTTTATCCCCATCTGACAATGGAAGAAACTGAAGCCCCAAGCTGACAAGAAGAGAAGAGAAGGTAGGAAGCAAATCCACGACAAAATAAGGAAGAACAGATCAGGACAGGAAGAGGCAAGCCTGACCATCGTGAGAAATGATAACCAAGCATCTGTCACTCTGCGTATCAATAGTAACCATGAAAGGCATCCCTTACATCACCAAAGTGTCTTTACTTTAAAGCAGAATCACAGATGCTCAGACAAGGAGCACCTGAAAGCAACAATCCAGGCTCTTTCCAGAGATAAGAGGCCCTATAGCCTCACCAACAGGGGTCTTCTGGCTCTGCCAAGACCCCCAAGGACAGGAAGTTCCCTACACACCAAGGCAAGTACTTCCCGCAACAGACAGCTCTGACTGGCAGACAGCTCATCACGCCCTGAGCAGAAGTTAACCCTGGAAAGAACTCCAGAGCATCCAGTTCTGTCCCCAAGGAACCTAAAAATACCCCCAAACCAGTCAGGCACACATCCCCAGAAATCTGCAAGAGACTTTGCCCATGTATTTCTTCTTCAGAGAACAGCTCTGGTTCCCAGGACTGGTGCCTTTCATAAATGGCTGGCATCAAATATTTGCATTGCAACAAAAGATCTCAATCAATTTCTGGGCTCCAGCCATTTGGGAACCATTAACCTGGCTGCCCCCTTACCCACCTGCCAGGTGGTCAGCCTCCTCCCACCCCACCACTTTAGTGTTGTTGCTTACTCCAGGGATAAGGCTGCCCCCCTCTACCCAGGTTACTACCTTCCTCACAGTCTCACCAAATTCTTGCTTCCTTCCCCATCCGGTCACCCAGCACCTGGTCCCAGCTTGCACGTGGAAAGTCTTCTCAGGGATGCATATAGGCTGGATAACGCCAGTGAAATTTACAGGGTAGCGGAGCCGGAGAAGAGCAAGGTCATTTTTAACGGTTCCACTTGTTGAGAACTGAGGGTGAACGACGACACGGCTGACAGGGACCACCAACCCTGATAATATACCCTGGAGATTCCGATCTCCCATCATGACACTGTACTGGTAACGGCTGTAGGAAGAGGACATGTCCCTCATAGAGACCCTGGGAAGCATCCTTTGTGCCTTTCCACACACATCAGCTGTTTCCCAATCTGGCCCCAACCTCCCTCACCACTCTCTCCATGCCCCTATCCCCAAAAACCCCTCCTAATGACTCTCAAAATTGATTTGCTACAACTGGTTTTGATCATCAAATTACCATTCCTGGTAACAAGACTACCAAAATGCAGACTCTCTCCCATTTTGATTGTGTGGGCTTTGGTTTGGTTTGGGTTTTCTATCAACTTGCAGGGCAATAGAAACTAAAGGGTGTCTGAGGAGGGCAGGACTCTCGCATCTCCACTGTCATGACTCACCTTAAAATACAGTGGGCTGCAGTCAGCACCCACCTCTCTGAGACGAGGGAAGCTCCGCACACATGTCTGTTACGGACCCTCAGGCTCACCTGCCAGGGCCACTTCCCTTCCTCGCTGTCCTGTCCTCCCAAGATTTTCAGGAACACTTGGCCGCACGCTGGGGTGAGGACAAGGTGGCAAGGAAAACCTCTGAGAAACGGGCCCTGACTCCCGGGAGCCTCCGAGACAGCCAAGAAGGCCATGTCCTCCTAGGCTCCAGGGCAGCATTTCCAAATCCGCAGGCCTTGGATCCGCACACGAGGCGCACCCCCCACCCTCGGGTTCCACAGCAGGGCTGCGCTGATTCAGACCCCAACCCTCCCAAGCCCCTGGGGAGCAGCAGCTCCCACCCTGGCGCCTCAGCCCGCCCCTCCGGACGCCCAACGCAGAGTCACCTAAGCTAAACTCCACCAACTTGGGCACTTCCGAAGCGCCTCCGGGGGCTGGCTGGACCGCCGTGCGGTTCTTAGTGCCGCCTCCCGAGGGAGCTGGAGGGGGCAAGGGCGTCGCCAACCCATCCTCCGAAGCCTCCGTGAGCCAGGGTTGAAGGAGCAGAAGCCAGACCAAGAGGCTGTGGGGGCCGCCCGGGGACGCCATGGGCTCCGCGACAGCCTCAGCGCTCTGCGGCGCCCCCTCGTGGCCGGCAGCTGAGTAGCGGCATGGGGACCACGGCGCATCTCGCCGCTGCAAGCCGGCCTGAGAGCGCCGTCACGCTCTCGCTCTCAGATCCTCATCCACAGTCTCCAGCCAGAAATCAGCCCAAGACCGAAGGGTTAGAGTCCATCTGAGGAGACTGCCCTTGCTAGGGGCCTGCCGATTTAATGTTTTTGAATTGTGGTGCTGGAGAAGACTCTTGAGAGTCCCTTGGACAACAAGGAGATCAGTCAATTCTAAGGGAAATCAACACTGAATACTCATTGGAAGGGCTGCTGCTGAAGCTGAAGCTCCAATACTTTGGCCACCTGATGCAAACAACTGACTCGCTGGAAAAGACCCTGATGCTGGGAAGATTGAAGACAAAAGGAGAGGAGGGCAACAGAGGATAGATAGTTGGATGGCATCACCGATTCAAGGGACATGAACTTGGGCAAACTGGGAGATAGGGAGGGAGGCCTAGCATGCTGTAGTCCATGGGGTTGCAAAGAGTTGGGCATCACTTAGCGAGTGAACAACAACAACTTAAAGGCGGGTGCTTCCTGAGACCCCTGCCTTTCTTGGTGTGGTACCTGGCCTGGAGCTGGTGAGGATGGGCAGTCTCGGAATTTGCTGAGGAGCTTTAATTCTCCATAACAGTTCCCCAAGGCAGGGCTCATTCACCAGACCTAGACTTGGAGGTAGGGGGACTGCAGATGAAGTGGGCTGGACAAAGGGCCTGGCAGCCATGCTCTTTCCGTCATGGGGATGGATACCTTTTAAAATGAGCCTCGGCAAAGATACCTGTGGGTCAATCCATTCTTATTAGCTCTCTGTCCCTGATGTCTATTTGTCTTTGTTGCTTAAGTGCTTCTACCAGGCCTCCGCCTCTCTGGGTTTCATTATTCCTGTTGAAGTCAGGGGGAAAAACAACAATACCAATGTTTGAGTTTCAGTACTTCTCACTTTTCCCCAGCCAAAAGAGGATTGCCAGTTACAGTTTTTTTGAGGATGTGGGTGTTCCTCTCACAATTTATTTTCAGTGTCTTCTTGAGGGGGTTATTATCTAAATCCCTCTCTCTCTGCATTTCTCTCTCAACATTAAGCCAGGAAATTTCTGACATATCAACTTCCTTTCAACAGTCCACTACTGCATTCAGGTTTAAGACAACCCAATAAACAGGTATCCATAGAATCATTCCTACTTGCCTGAACCACCAAACTGAATTCCAAATTTCTAGCAAGTGCGCTCTTCGTAAATTTGGTCCCAACCCTACCCAATCAAGGATCCCTCAAATCCAGTCGTATCCATATACCCCTTGTTTGTTCCCATGTAGATCAGCAAAATCTTGCAGTTCTTTTTGTAGGGAAGCCTTCTACCCTGGGTTATACTTTGCCCCTGTCCTAGAACATGCTGGGATCTTACACTAGTTATTAGGTCTAGAAGCAGTGAAGACTGGGATGGTATAGGCAGAGAACTGGTGTGCCCTCATTACGTAATTTACTCACACGAAGTCATTACAGTGTCTCTAAGGCAGAGAGGCCAGCCTTATCGAATGGGAGGAGGCGCTGTTTCTGTTAGCAAGAGAGGCTCAATGTGGCTGGGGGTCAGGGTGTCCTAAATCTATCCAAATGTATACCCCCTTGTAGATTTTCAGGGTCTCACTCCCAAATCTATGGCCTAACTTTTCCATAAGAGTGCTGATGAATCTCTTAACTCAGCTGATGTTGAAAACCAGCAAACCCAAAAATCATGAGCCCTAAACCCCGTGCTCCCCGAGAAGCCACTGCACTGAGAAGCCGACTCGGCACAACTGGAGAAAGCCCATTGCAGCGATGAAGATGCAGCACAGCCAAAGCTAAATTACTTTTAGACAGAAAAACCAATCACAAGCTTTCTATTAACAGTGAACTACAATGATATTTTATGTGTTTCATCGTTTTGTTGGTTTTTTTTTTTTTTTCGGCCACATGGCATGTGCGATCTTACCTTACTTCCCCAACCAAGGATCAAACTCGGCCCTCTGTATTGGAAATGCAGAGTCTTAACCGCTGGACCACCAGGGAAGTCCCTCTACATTTCATCTTTAAGAGTGCATCTCATGCAGAGAAGTGTCACCAGATGCTGCTAGTAACCCATGAACAATATGGCTTGGAGCAAAAAAATCTTCACTTGAAAGGTATTTATTGAGTTCTTTTGGATTCTTCTCCTGTCATTTGCCTTTTATCCTGTCACTACATTGCAAATTAATCACTTCATTGAAGTTTAGGTGGAAGCCACTCAACCACCATGTTAAATAGATTTTTGAAATATGTCAATCTCCTTTATACTGACATTGAGGTACAAAAACTGCTTCTGGAACAGTAACAGAAAGCTCAGAAAACATATCTACTGCAAATGTGTGTGGAAATGCCTATCTTACATCTTGTCTTAGCTTTGGACAGCACAGGGACTTTATAAAGTAGCTAGATACAACTTGTGATTCAAAAAACGTTACTTATCATCAAAGTGATTTACCATAATATAGATAATAATGGGCTTCCCAGGTGGCACAATGGTAAAGAACGCACCTGCCAGTGCAGGAGACAGGAAACACGGGTTCAATCCCTTGGTAGGGAAGATCCCCGGGAGTAGGAAATGGCAACCCACTCCAGGATTCTTCCCTGGAAAATTCCATAGACAGAGAACCCTGGACACAACTGAGCAACAGCACACACATATACACACAGATAACGACACAAAATTAATCAAGGATTGGGAAATACTGTCACAAGGCACTTGCACTACCTAAAAATCTAATACCATTATTTGAAAGAAGAGGATTTATCTAAAGATATTCACTGTAAACTCAAGGGAAACTAAAAAAAAGATAAATAACTATAAGTAAGACAACAGTGGGGCTTCCCTGATGGCCCAGTGGTAAAGAATCTGCCTGCAATGCAGGGAACATGGATTTGATACATGGTTCCAGAAGACTCCCTAGAGGAGGAAATGGCAACCCACTCAGGATTCTTGCCTGAAAAATTCCATGGACAGAGGAGCCTGACTGGCTACATTCCAGGGGGTTAGAAAGAGGTGGACATGACTGAGTGATTGAGCAGAGCATGAAGACAATAGTGAGGGAAAAACAGAATCATAAAAAAGACTCCATTAATGTAAAGAGAAGGAGAAAGAGAGGAAAAGAGAAAGAAGAGACAGGAGAAATAGAAAAAAAACAAGCAAGATGGTAGATTTTAATCCAACAATAACAGTACTTACAAAGGTAAATGAATCTATTAGAATTAAATTAGTAGTTTTATTAATTCATGTTCATGTTGTATTATATAAATTAAGACATACTGTCGAGATTTTTTTTAAAAGTCCAACTATTTATCCACATTAAATATAGACAGGTTATAGGGGAAAGTATAGAATATAATACATAATGCAAGTACTAATCAAAAGAAGAAATGGCTAGATTACTATCAGGTAAAGTCAACATCAGAACAAAGAATATTGTCATGGATAAAGACATTAATAGCATAGTGCTGCTGCTGCTGCTGCTGCTGCTAAGTCGCTTCGGTCGTGTCCGACTCTGTGCGACCCCATAGATGGCAGCCCACCAGGCTCCCCCGCCCCTGGGATTCTCCAGGCAAGAACACTGGAGTGGGTTGCCATTTCCTTCTCCGATGCATGAAAGTGAAAAGTGAAAGTGAAGTCGCTCAGTCGTGTCCGACCCTCAGCTACCCCGGGGACCGCAGCTTCCCAGGCTCCTCCGTCCGTGGGATTTTCAACTAAATATGTTAGGATCCTAAATGGAGCTAGCAACAAATCTTCAAAATTAACAGAGCAAGGGCAAAAAAAAGACATTATGACCACAATTAGATTTGGAAATTTAACATATCTTTCATAATTGACAGAAAAAGTATACAGAGAATTAGTAAGTATATATAAGATCTGCGAAACACTATCACTATCAGTGAATTAGACCTAACTGACGTTTATAGAATACTCTATCCTAACAACAACAGAATATACTTTTTTTGAGTGCACATGTAGCATACACCAAAATACAGCATATTATGGACCATTAAACAAATGGCAGCAAATTCAAAAGAATTAAAATTGTACAAAATATGTCTTCAGATTATGAGTATTAAGCTAGAAACCAATAATATAAAAATATCTAGAAAACAGCAAAATGTTTAGACAGATATTAAAACTTTGATTTTGTACTTCCAGAATGGCTGCATGAGGAACTTGACTGATTCTCTCTTTAGAGAGCAAGCTATTTATAGCTGGTGAAAATTATTAGAAAAATAACTATTTAAGTTCTCTGGAAATTGGCCTGAGAGGACACAGAAAACTGAGAAATATTTATGCAAGAAAATCTAAAAAATCTTGGTGAGAACGAAAAGTTCTTGGCAAGAGTCTGTGGTATGTGAGCCACGACCGGCTCCTATCCCCACTCCTTAGCTTCATATTATGGAACTCTGCTCTGGGCAAGTGGCCAAGTCAACGGGTCTCCCTCTCTCCCAACTACGGTTTCACTCAGAAGTAGATAGCTGTGTCTTTCACTCTCCCAAGAGCAACTGCAGAAGCTCTATTCTAGCAGGCACGACTAAGAGAACCAGAGCTTCCTTCCCTCACTTAATTCCTGCTCAGAGCAGAGGCTCTGGTCCAGGCAGAGCAGGCTAAGAACCCCAGGTCTTCAATGGCCTCCTCCCAGCTCCCTCCCAGAGCAGAGATTCCACACCGGAGCAAGGGAGATACTGTCTCACTCTCCAGTGCCCACATCTGGAACAGGAGTTTCACTCCAGGAGAAGCAGGCTGCCATCCGCTTCCCTAGCTCTGCTGCAATAATAGCTCAAACATCCTGCCCGGGAGAACAGGCAGGCTGAAAGAAGTGCTCTGTGACTCTGGTTGAAATAACTGAATTTATCATCCGGAACAGAGGGTGGAGAAACTCATGCCTAATGGAGTTGTTAAGAACAAAAGAGATCTTCCTGGTGAGCAGTTAAGAGAGCGTCAGTAGCTCCATGAAGCTAGCGACAGATTAACAGCAGATTAACCAGAAGTTTAAAAGAGAAAACCAGTGAAAGAGGTGGCCAAGAAGAGTGCTCCTGGAAGCACACTCATCCCCCGGGGGTCTAAACCACTGTGCGTGGGCTAGGCTATGCCAACCCAGGAACAATAAGAACAGGAAGCAGGGGTTTCCCTGGTGGCTCAGTGGTAAAGAATCTGCCTGCCGAGACACAGGTTCGATCCCTGATCTGGGAAGATCCCACAGCCTGCGAAGCAACTAAGCCCCTGCGCCGCAACTACTGAGTTTGCGCTCTAGAGCCGGGAAGCCGCAACTCCTGAGCCCATGCACCTTAGATCCCATACTCCTCAACAAGAGAAGCCACCGCAATGAGAAGCCCAAGCACCACAACTAAAGAGTAGCGCCCCCTTGCGGCAACTAGGGAAAACGTCGTGCAGCAACTAAGAGAAGCTGCTCAGTCATGTCCGACTCTTTGCTACCCCATGGACTGTAGCCTACCAGGCTCCTCTGTCCATGGGATTTTCCAGGCAATAGTACGGGAGTGGATTGCCATTTCCTTCTCCAGGGGATCTTCCCAACCCAGGGATCGAACCCGGGTCTCCTGCATTGTAGACAGACGCTTTACTGTCTGAGCCACCAGGGAAGTCCTGGGGAAGTCCTGGCAAGTCCTGTTGCTGCACGACGTCTTCCCTAGTTGCCGCAAGGAGGCGCTACTAACAGCCAAAATAATAAATAAAATGATTAAAAAAAAAAAAAAAGGCACGAAGTAGAGCAAATATAAATGCGCTTCCCAAACCAAACACAGATCTATCAGCAGAGGGCAGAACCCTTGCTAGTTCAGCGGATCAAAGCACAACCTCTGACCAAATACTGCCTGCACAATAAGCTTTTCTGACCCAGGGGCAACTCCTAAAAAGCCCAGCTTAAAAATAAAATCACACTCATCCATAGTTGGCTGAGAGGCAGTGCACATACCAAAGGCTGTATCTTTTAGGAATGAATGGACAGGGAATTTCCAAGTTTCTAGTCATCAGATGAACATGTGGGGGAAAAGTAAATTCCCTAAACGGTGAAAACAGTCTCCAAGACATGCACACATTTCCAAAGGTAAACGGTGAAAATAAAACTAACCAAAGGGGCTTACACACAACCAGTGACCAAGAAGAGGCTTATGCTGATCCACGAGTTAACACTAGGAAGCCAGACTACAAAATAAAAACAAGGGAAAAAAAAAAAAACTGAGCAGGGATATCAGAGGCTGCAAATTGCGGGGGAGAGACTTCACAAAATTATCTCACACAAATACTAAACAAATAGACAAATGATCACAATCCAGGGTAAGCAGGAATCAGTATCCAGGTTTGTTATACTACATTATCTGTGATGTCTGCTATTCAACGAAAAAATTACAAAACATACAAAGGGATGAAATAAAATTTTAAACATAAACTTCTTTCTCTGCCTGTTTGAGCCACCACCCCCTCATCTTTAGTGTGCATTGTGTATCTGCATCATATAACTAAATCCATTTAGAAGACACGGGAATGCCTACTCACCAAAAGAAAAGCAATTTCCTCCTGACACCAGAAGGTAACTCCTTAGGAGATAACATTCCTTTCTCAATCCTGTAAGAGGTCACAGTAACCCTCTAACCTTACTGGACTACGTAAATTGTCAATATGTGACTCTGATGCATAAACCTTGGTCTCAAATCTTATACAACTGTGCAATGACCTCTAAGAGGCAGAACAATACAATTCGGAGAACTTTCTAAAAGACTGTCTCCTGGATTATAATCCTCAGGTTGGCTCAAACAAAAGTTTCCATTTCTTTCTTAGACTGACTGACTAATTTTTTTTATCAATAAAAGATACACGAAAGTTTTAACCAATACATAGGAAAACAAGCAGATAACAGAAACTATCTTTTAGGGACCCCATGTGTTGAACATAGTAGACAAAGGCTTCAAAAAAGTTATTTTAAATATGTTCAGAGAAGAAAAATAAAATAAGCATGCACACACATACAAACACACATCATCTCAGCTGAGGCAAGAACATTCCTTTCTTTGGGATTCCCTGGTGGCTCAGACAGTAAAGTGTCTGCCTGCAATGTGGGAGACCCAGGTTCAATCCCTGGGTCGGGAAGATCCCCTGGAGAAGGAAATGGCAACCCACTCCAGTACTCTTGCCTAGAAAATTCCATGGATGGAGGACCCTGGTGGGCTACAGTCCATGGGGTTGCAAAGAGTCGGACATGACTGAGTGACTTCACTTTCACTTTTCAACACTCTTTCATGATTAAAAAAAAAAAAAAAAAACAGTAAACTAAGAATAGAAAGAAACCTCCTCAATATGATGAGGGCCATATACGAAAAAGCCACAATGAGGGGCTTTCCTGGCGGCTCAGTGGTAAAGAATTCGCCTACCAATGTACAAGACACAGGTTCAATCCCTGGTCCAGGAAGATCCCACACGCCATGGAGCAACTAAGCCTGTGCAACACAGCTGCTGAGCCTGTGCTCTAGGCCCAGGAGTCACAGCGACTGAGCCTGGGTGCCGCAGCTACTGAAGCCCGCATGCCTAGAGCCTGTGCCCCACAACAGGAGAGGCCAGCTCAGTGAGAAGCCCAGGCACTGCAGCTGGAGAGGGGCCCCCCACTCACCACAACCAGAGAGAGCCCGCACAGCAGTGGAGACCCGCCCAGCCAGAAATAAACTAGATACATAAAGTCATACAGAAAAAGAGAAACACCCACTATGAACACCATACTTAATGGCAAAGGACCTAAGGCTTTTCCCCCATGACCAGGAACTAGACAAGGAGTCCCACTTCCACCACTTCGATTCAACACAGTATTGAAAGTTCTGGCCAGGCAATTAGGCAAAATGAAGGCACCCAAACTGGACAGGCAAAAGTAAAACCAACTCTGTTCACATGATCTTATATATAGAAGTCCCTAAAGATTCCACACAAAGAAAAAGCCTAATAGAGATAACAAATGAATTCAGAAACGTTGCAGGATATAAAACCAACACGCAAAGATTTGTCGCATTCTATACACTAATAGTGAACAATCAAAAAGGAAATTAAACCAAATATTAGCCAGAAATCAATGACAGCTTAAATATCAAACCGAAAACTGTAAAACTCCTAGGGCTTCCCTGGTCGCTCAATGGTAAAGAATCCACCTGCCAATGTAGGAGACACGGGTTGGATCCCTAACCTGGGAAGATCCCACATGCTGCGGAGCAACTAAGCCCATGTGCCCCAACTACTGGGCCTGTGCTCTAGAGCCTGGGAGCTGCAACCCCTGAGGCCCATGCACCCTAGAGCCTGTGCTCAGCAACAAGAGAAGCCACCGTAATGAGAAGCCCTCAAACCACAACTAGAGAAAGCCCGAACAGCAACAGAAATCCAGCACAGCCAAAAATAAATAAATAAAAATGTTCACACTCCTAGAAAAAATTATAAGGGCAAAAGCTGTGTAACCTTGAAGTAGGCAAATACTTTTGTGAAGTAATGCGTGCTTAAGTCACTCATTCGTGTCTGACTCTTTGCAACCCCATGGACTGTAGTCCGCCAGGCTCCTCTGTCCATGGGGTTCTCCAGGCAAGAATGCTGGAGAGCGTTGCCATTCCCTCCCCCAGGGGATCTTTCCCACCCAGAGACTGAACCTGTGTCTCCTGTGTTTCCTGCATTGCTGGCGGATTCTTGACCTACTCAGCCACTGGGGAAGCCCCTTTGTGAAGCAGACACAAAAACAGTTGATCGAAGAAAAATCGATAAAGTGGACTTTATCAACATTAAGAAATTCTGTTCTTTGAAAACTACTGTTGAAAGAATGAAAAATTCAAGGCAGAGATTGAAAGAAAATATTTGCAATACATCTATAGGACAAAATATTTGTATCCAGAACACATGAAGAATTCTTACAACTCTGTAAGAAGACAAATCGCCCAGTAAAAACAACAAAAGCCAAATACTAGTGGCAGGAAGCAGAGCAGTGGTTGCCTTGGGCCAGGGGCAGAGGGAAGAATGAACTGTGAAGGGACACAAGGGCACTTTTACAGGGGATGGAATTGTTCTGCATCTTGGTGATTGTGGCTTTACAAATATATATATATATCTCAAAGCTAGTCAAATATGTGCAATTTACTGCACTTAAAAATACACCTCGCTAAAATTCATTTTTTAAAATAAAATTAGGATAAAAAAAGGAAATTAAGAAAACAAGTCCATTTGCAATTTATATCAAAAAGAATAAAATACTTAGAAACACATTTAACCAAGAAGGTGAAAGTATACTGAAAGATACAAAAACTTCCTTTAAGGAAATTAATGACTTAAACAGAAAGGCATCCTATATTGAAGAATAGGAAGATAGAACAGAGAGCTCAGAAAGAAAAAAAAAAAACACCTCACATATATAGTTAAATGATTTTCAACAAGGGTGTCAAGAACATTCAATGAAAAGAGGATGGAATTTTCAACAAACTGCGCTGGTAAGACTATATATCCTCATGCAAAAGAATGAAGTTGGACCCTTACCTTACACAATATACAAAAATTAACTCAAAATGGATCAAAGACCTCAGTGTAAGAGCTAAAACTATAAAACTCTTAAAAGAAAACATAGGAAAACATCTTCATGAGATTGGATTTGATGGTGATTTCTTGGGTATGACTCCGAAAGCACAGATACAAAAGAGAAAACAGATAAACTGGATTTCATCAAAATAACTTTTGGTTTACAAACAACACTATTAGTAGGGTTGAAAGATAGTCCACAGAAAGAGAGAAAATATTTGTAAATCATATATCTGATATGGGATTAGTAACCAAAGCACATAAAGAACTCCTACAACTCAGTGACAAAAACCCCAACAACCCAATCCAAAAATCAACATAGGTGGTGGGATGGAGAGGGTGGGAGGGAGGCTCAAGTGGGAGTGTGTGTATATATATATATACATACTTATGGCTGATTCACATTACTGCATGGCAGAAACCAACACAACTTTGTAAAGCAATTATCCTCCAATTAAAATTAAAAATAAATAAATTTAAATGAACATAGAAATTGAGTAGACATTTTTCCAAGGAAGATACAGAAATGGCCAGTAAGCACATGAAAAGGCATCATGTTTTTTACCCAACATCACTAATCATTAGGAAAATACAAATCAAAACCACAAGATATTACTTCATACCCATTACGATGGCTAAAAATAAACAATCTAAAATCAACAACACAGAAAATAACAAGTGTTGGTAATGATGTGAAGAAATGGAACCCTGTGCATTGCGGAGAGGGGAGAAGAAGGAAGGGGAGAGAGTAGGGAGGCAAGCAGAGGGGAGTGCAGGGAGGGAAAGAATGGAAGAAACTGAGCCATTTATACACAGGAAAATCAAAATGCATCATTTGTGGAAAATATAACTGCTTTCTAAAACAAATCCAAACAAACCACCTGAAAAATTAATAAAACTATACAAAAACAAACTAAGAGGGCTGGGGGAAAAGATCAATATACAAAATCAATAACTTTCTATCTGTAGCAATAATAAATTAGAAAATGTAATAGAAAAAAAAGATATTGCATTAAAGATAGCCGCACACATTTTTTTAAAAATATCTAGGAATTGGCACAAGGCTTTCTACCATCTGCCTGTGTTCCTCTGATCTTTCATTTTTTTAACTTTTTATTTTGTATTGGGTAGAGCCAATTAACAAAGTTATGATAATTTCAGGTGAATAGCAAAGGGAGTCAGCCATACATATACATTTATCCCTTCTCCCCACGAACTCCTCTCCCATCCAGGATGCCACACAACAGTGAGCAGACTTGCACACGCTATACAGTGGCCCTTGTTGGTTACCCATTTTAAATACAGCAGTGTGCACATGTCAATCCCACACTCCCTATCCTTCCCCCATCCTTCTCCCCGGCAACTCTAAGTGCATTCTCTCAGTCTGTGAGTCTGTTTGTTTTCTAAGTTCATTTGCATCTCTGACCCTTTCTTACCCCTCTCATCCTCATTTACAGGGCTCCAACCCTACTGGCCTCTTTCATGTGCCTCACTAGCTCCTGCCTCTGCCCCCAGATAACCACACAGCTTATTTCCTCACCTCCTGGATCTATACCAGGGTCAGTAAATTTTTCCTGTAAAGGCCAGATACTAAATACCTTAGGCTTTGCGGGTTGAGAGACAAAAATCTAGTGTATGCAGGTACTTAGATAACAAGAAAGAGAGTTTCCACAAAATGTATATTGATGAAATTCAATACACAACCAGAAGAACTGAGTACTGGGTTTGTTTTGTTTTTTGTTTTGTTTTGTTCTGGTTTGGTTTGGGGTAATACAGGTCTACTAAGAAGAATATAATTCTTTAGGGGGATAACGTCAAAATTAGTGTTCCCTATCATGGAAATGATTGCAAGTGCTCTTCTGGAAAAACTATTCTTGGCTAAGAGGCGGTGAACCAGATTTGGGGTGTACTCAAATGTCTCCTCCTCACTGAGGCTTTCCCAGGACACCCTCTCAAAAAGTGTGCCCCTCTACTCTGCCCTCTTGATCACCCTTATCCTCTAATTTTCTCTGTGGCACTTCTCACAATTTGAAATACTATACGTTTTACTCAGTATATGTGGGCTGTCTTCCCCTTCCATACGTAAACCTTCTGGGGACAGGGTTTTTATCTGTCTTGTCACTGCTGGAGTCCCAGCACCCAAACAGGGCTGGCACAGAGCAGGCACTCAATAAGCATCTGTTAAATGAATGAATGAATGAATAAAACTCTGGGGAAGAGAATTGAGCAGAGTTGAGATCAGGCACCTGTAAGCACTGCCTGGCACATGCTTTGCTCCGTATTAGGGTTACTGTTGTTCCTTTCAGTGGGGGCCCAAGCATCCAGAAAGTATAAGCCCCAAAGCAAACAAATCTTCCAGCCACCAGATGCGTCCATCGCTCACCTATCCACCTGCTACAACCCCTCTCCCTGTCCCCCAGAGGGTTCCTGTCCCTCCACTGAAATCTGTGTCCTCCTCTGGCTCTGTCTCTCAGCTACAGACGGGGCTTCAGGACCAGTTCCCAGGGGCCCTCGCCCCCTCCAGGGCCTCTAACAGAGTCCCTACTCACTCCCAGGGACGCCTGGGACCCAACTGTCTGATTCCACTCTCCATTCTGGCCCCCACCCCACCTCTTCATTGCCTAAGTATTCTGGCCCCCCATCTCTCAGCCTAACTAACTGCACCTCACTCTTTGCTTTCTCCTCTGCAAAGCCTTTCCTGACACCCTTCCCTCACGGGGTGTCCTCAGCCCTCTACGCTGGCCCTTCACTGAACACTCTCATTCCACCAGGACATCTGTGCTGCCCTATTTATCTCCCCGCAGGCCCTTCCTTTACCTCCCAAACTCCGCTCCGGGAAGACCTAGACTGGACCCTTGGCCCCTTAGCTCTTGAGAGTCCCCGCCTCCAGCCCCCTGGAAATTACTTGTTCCTGGGGTCCATTTGCTCCCCCTTGCTGGTCCCCTCTCTAATCCCACAACATCCCCATCCTACAGGGGAGGAAAGGAGAGGTCAGAGGTTAAGCGGTTTGCCAGGACCACACAGGAGGCAGGAGGGAAGCGGGACCCTGGGCAGGGCTGAGGAGAAGGGGCGCTGGCAGCACTGGCCTGGGGTGCACGACACGGCAGACAGAGGGAGGGACAGATTTTTGGATGAGCCAGCCGCTGGGCTGGGGCTGGAAACCAGAACGCCTCCTCTCTGCAAGGCCAGGCGTCAGGGGCTCACCCTGAGGCGGCTCCCCCGCCCGCTGGCCCACCGCCAGCCGTCATCCCCGTGAGGTCAGCCACGGGGCCGCGATTTCGGGGAAATACCAGCTCCTTATTAAAAACAGGCGGTGGTCAGGCCCCTGCTGCTTTCCCAGTAGAAACTAGGCTGTTTGTTCCAAGAGGAACAAGAGTGGGCAGGGCCGCGCGGGGGCCAGAGCCGCGGTACCTGGCGGAGGGTCCAGGCGGGCCTGAGGAACGGGGGGTGAGGTGGGGGTTGGCTTCCCACGTCTTGGCGAAGGCAGCCGGTAAGGGGACTGCCACCCAGCACATGGCCGCTAGGTCAGGGGCCGGGACCCGACACCGCGCGCGAGGCAGACGTGACAGGCTTCCCGGCAGCTGGACCTCGGCTCCAAACTCCGGGAGCCCGCAGCGCCTGAGACTCGGGCGGGGGGGCGAAGCCCCGCCCCTTCCGGGCGCAGCCCCGCCCCCCGTCCCGCGGGCGCCCGCTAGGCTGCGAGCCGCCGGGCCCTGCAGGGGGCGCCAGAGGGCCGTGCTCCACGCTCCCGGCGCCGGCCGCCGGGCATCTGGAGCGCGTTAGACCTGGGCGGCCGGCGGCGGCGTGAGCTCATCCCGGCCGGCCCCGCTGCGGTTTCCAGGCGCGGCGGAGGGAGCAGAATACAGAAGCTCCGCGCCGCTGGCCCCCCGGGGGAGCGCGGCGGGAGCCGAGCTCCTCTGGGATGTGGGTGTGAGCCGGGGCGGCGGCAATGTGTGTGTGTGTGTGTGTGTGTGTGTGTGTGTCCCCGCAGGAGAGATTGCCTGTGCTAAGTTGCACACATCACAGCACATACTCCTCATTTTACAGAAAAGAAGCCTGAGTGCAGGGGAGAGAGGAGAGGGCCGGCTGGGTGACGCATGGCTATGACTCCAGGTGCCCCGCCCCTCAGCCTGTGTCCGTGTGTGTGTGTGTGTGTGTGTGTGTGTGTGTGTGTGCGCGCGCGCGCGCGCACCAGCGACGAGCCGGCCCATCGTGTCCCACAATGCCGGGGTCAGCGCCGGAGGTGGCCAGGGGGCGGGGTTCCTTCCCCCGATAAGACATTCTTCCTGGTCCCTGCCCCATCCCCTGCCCACCCGAATCCGCGCAGGACCTTGACATTCATTTCCTTCAGGAAGCAGGGAGAGACTCACACAGAACCCTGGTGAACAGTGACACACACGTAGGTCCAGACTCGCACGTGGAGCTCACGCTACATAAGAGAAAACTTTCAGTTGTCAGGGCTCCACCGAACTGGGAGGGCCGACAGGCAGGTTGCAAAGTGGTGACAAGCTTTGGAGGGGCCTCTTGGTGAGATGCCCCCATCTCTGCCAGGGAAAGGGAGCAGCAGGGGCTGGAGGTCACTGAACCCTGCATCCTGGGGGCTCCAGCTCCCTACAGGATGGGGGCGCTTGTGGGCAGCAGCAGACGGAGGGGGAAGCTGGGGCTGGAGCAGGTAGCTCTGAGGGTCCAGGGCTCCCTAACCCATCAGGCTGCTCCTTCCCTTGGGCCCTCACCTCAGGAACCTACTGTCCCAGTTTTGGGTGGTCATTGCACCAGCTGTGCTGGAAACTTGAGGGACGTGACCCAGCACCCGCCAGCCTTCCTGGCTGGGCTCGAAGCTCTGTCATGCTGGCATCCTCCTTTCCTCGCCCCACAGCTGGGCAGAGGCTCAGAAACAAAGACCCTGCCTGCAGGACAGGGCACAGGTCTCCATCAGCCTCCTCACTATTGCTCCCTGGGCCCAAAGCACACATCTGCTGGGGGCTGGGGATGCTGGGCTTGCTAGGAGCTCTGGGCCTCTGTGACCGCACTGTGTTGCCGCCTGTGAAACACTGAGGCCATCCTGCCCTGGCTAGGCCTCCAAGGGAATGTAAACTGTAAAGGGCTGTGCAGCTACTGTGTCCCCAAGGGTCCTCAGCTCCCAAGACACTGGGGCCAGCTGGGTGAGATTTTTTTTTTTTTTTAGCTGGAGTGACTCTGGTTTGCACAACCAGAGCTTCCAAATTACTTAGCAAAACATGTTTGCTTTTTAATTAACATGTGCTTGAAAAACAATGGTTTTAATTACAGTGGGTGGGGGAGAAAAGGGATGCTGGGGGAGAAGACTGCAAGTTCCAAGGCTCTGATCAGACTTCTTAAAAATAAAATGGGGTCTTTGCTTCAAGCTGGCAGAGGCTGAGAGGCCAGGATCCTTGGGGAGCCTTAGAAACGCCTACCTGACTTCACCCTCTACAGCTTCCTTTCTGGGCGTTTCCCCTTTGGCTGACAGTTTACTCACTTACCCACTGTTCCCTGGGCCCCTCTGGAAAGGGGTGTTTTTTTAAGAAAGCAGTCTTGGGGAGTAGGTGAGTAGGGGTCCATCAGACAGAAGGAACAGTATGAATGAAGATGGAGAGTGTAGACCTTGTTGGGGGAACATTAAGTTTACTGGGGAGGGAGGGAGAGGAGGTAGGGGGAGGTGACCCATAAAAAAGTCAAATGCCCCAGACTGGTGGGCTGGAAAGGCAGAGCTGGTCCCAGGGCCACTGAGGTCCAAGCCCTGGTGAAGGCGCCAGGGGTGGTACTGAGCTGGGGCCAGGAACATAGGAGTGGAGGGGGGTGAGGCCACAGGAAACAGGAATCGGCAGAGCAAGGGGAAAGGCTATGGAGACTGGAGACAGGAAGTGGCCTGGGGCTTGGGGGCTTGCTGGTCGGATGCTGGTGGGCTCCGTGGATTTGATCGGTCCAGCAGGGAGGCAGTGTTGACCCCACCATCCTGCAGGCAGGAGACACGTACGCGGCAAGTACTCAGTAAATGCTTACAGAAGGGCGAGGATGAGAAGATCCATCCAAGTCAGCAATACCAGCTCCCCCACTGATCATTCAGGGCCAGCACTGGGGTGTAGGCCTGTATCAGGGGTCAGCGTGGAGATGGGGCAGGACCCCCAGCCCCTCACCCATGGAGAAAAAGGGAGGTTGAGAGGAAGCTTTGGGGGAGTGAGAGTACCCCCAGGGGTCGGGTTAGGTGACCTTGAACCCCCAGCTCCCAGTGGCCCATTCAGGACCCTGTTTCTCATTAGGGGCCTTCTAGCCTTCCCCAACCAGCACCCCCACATGAAACGTGCCTCCCTGTACTTAATTCATTATGTGCAGGGTGGGAGGCCCAGTGGGTGGGGATTATTTTTTACCCTGAGCTCAGACATTCCTTGCTTTATTATTCTCCACATTTCAAAGCAACTGTCGCCGCCCCTACCCCCATCCGCACCCTCCCACCCCTGCTCCTGACTGCCCCCAAACCCCCCCAGCCGGAAGCTCAGACTCCAGAAGTAGACTTTTCAGGGCTCAGAACAATAGAGTTTCCCACACCTCCAGCCCCACATAGGAGGGAAACTGAGGCCCAAAGAAGAAGCCCCAGAGCAACCTGCAGGGGACCCCCCTCTCCAACAACACTGCCTTCCTTGCCTGGATTCACCCCTCCAGGCCTCCTTCCGCAGAGGTGACCTCAGAGCCCTTTGTGGTGCAGAAACAGCCCTTGCCTTATGGCACCTGGAGCAGGTGCTCGGACAGTTCTCCAGGCCCAAGACAACTGAGCCACCCCTGGCTCAGCAGCTTTACAGAGGGCAAGGCCCATCCTGGAGCAAGGGGTCAGCCTAGAGAATAGCAAGACTGGGGTCAGCCTAGTGGATCACAGAAGGGTCAGGTGGGATGGGGACACGTCTAAGGACCCAGTTTCTGAGAACTAGAGAGGTCTGGATAGGTTTTCACCCTATGTCAGAGAGCTGCCTGCCTGGCTGAGTGGTCTCAGCTGAGAGTGAGCTCCCTGTTGCTGGGGGTATTCAAGCAAGCACCAGCTCATCAGACTTGTCCTGGAACAGATGTTGGCTCTGATGTCTGAGGCCCCTTCCTGCCCAACTTTAAGGTCGGAGTCAGGCTGGCAGGCACGCACCAATAAATGGAATCAGGGTCCCTCCCTGCTCACTCAGGTCTGAAATCATAGGCCACAGCAGCTGGGCCAGAGCCTGAGTTGGACCCGGCCAGGGAATTGTCTCGGAGAAGGCAATGGCACCCCACTCCAGTACTCTTGCCTAGCAAATCCCATGGATGGAGGAGCCTGGTAGGCTGCAGTCCATGGGGTCGCTAGCAGTCGGACACAACTGAGTAACTTCACTTTCACTTTTCACTTTCATGCATTGGAGAAGGAAATGGCAACCCACTCCAGTGTTCTTGCCTGGAGAATCCCAGGGGCAGGGGAGCCTGGTGGGCTGCTGTCTGTGGGGTCGCACAGAGTCGGACACGACTGAAGTGACTTAGCAGCAGCAGCAGGAAATTGTCTTAGTTCACTACAAGGTGAACTAGTGAAGCACAGGGAGCACAGTGGATGCGTTATCACTGTGCAGTGATGGGTTAAATGGGCCCTGCGAGAGTCAGGGGAGGAAGGCAGCTGCAGGGGTCGGGGCCTCCTCCTAGGAGGGGACTCTGACCACACGGGAGACCCAGGCAGGAGCCCAGGCAGGGCAGGCAACCCAGGGGTGCTGGGGACTGAATTTCAAGGTCCCTCTTGCTGCTCTCACCATTTTGCCCCTGCTGACTGTAGAGCGAGGCCTGTCCACCCTGAGTCCAGGACTTGACGGCTGGATCCTCAGGTGCCCAGGATGGTTGGAGTCACTCTGCCGTGTGACCCTGGAGCCACAGCAAGCCTGGGGGTGTCCCTCACCTCCAGCTCTACCCTCCAGACCACAGCACCCTTTTGGCAAGGGAATGCACAGAACCTGAGCTCCTGAGAGAGGGAGAAGCTGGCTACTAGCAGCCCAAGCCGTCTCCACCTAGAGCCGTGGGGGCCAGGTGTGTACCCTCTCGAGGGCTCCCGGCCCAGGCCTTGCAGAGGAACACCCTCAGGCTCCCGGGATGTGCCCAACTTCCCTTCTCACCCCTCAGCCCTGAGCACTGCTGCTCTGCGCCAGCTGGAAGGCTTTCAGTGTTTGCCTTTCTGCCCCAGCTGCCACCATCCCAGCCCTGAGCTGTAGCAAGGGAGGCGAGGTCACTACCACACTGACTTCCCACCAGAAGCACGCATAGTTACGGGCATCCAGCAGTTTGGGAATACCTGGAATCTCAGGATCCCAGATATTCCAATGCAGGGAGCTGAGGCATCTTTACTTGTGTGCTCCACCCTCCCCAGCTCCAACCTCATCAGTGCCTGCTTGTCCCAAGGGCTCATGCAGTGCCCCTGCCAAGCCTCCACTCCCCACTCCATCCCAACTGGCCAGGTCTCCATTAGTCACAGTTCAGCACAGTCAGCACCCGATTCAAACGAGCCTTGAACCTGAAAAGGACCTGTCCCATTCAAGGGCCTCTCTCTGGGTATCTGGGGAGAATTTTTTCACTGCAACAAACTGAGAGTTCCTCAAAACTCAGAAATGGACTTGTAAGGTCTTATTCTGCCAAGTTAAGACATGGAAAACAACTGCCACCAGCTACGATCCCCTTTGTTTATAAACGAAATAATATTCTTAAGGCAAAAAAAAAAAAAAAGGGCAGAATGTAATCTTTGACAAAAAACACCCAGGCCCTGAAGATGCATGAATTGAGTTTCATGGATAACATGCAACATGGGCCTTATTTTTCTCCAGTGAAAGCAGTCTTGCATATTGTCGTGTGTTGCACCCTGGGACTTGGAAACACCCAAGTGCTTCCAATCTCCAGCAGAGCAAGAATCCCTTCTGCAGCCTTTCTGATTGGAATTGGTTCCCCTCTGCTTGCACACCCCTTGGGACAGGGTGCTCAGTACCCCTCCCAGTTAGCCTGGGAGCTGAGGATGGCATGCTAGAGCAACTTTAAGTGGCTTCCAAGCAAGCCTACTATGGGAGAGAAGGAAAGAGATGAGGAGGGGAGTGATGGACAAGGTACTGAGAGGAGAGAAGACAGGCCTCCAGACCCGGGGCAGATGGGTGGTAGGGAAAAGGGGTGCTCATGTTCAGCTGGACCAAAGTATAAAAATTAAGAAGTTGGCCAAGATGTGAGACTTCCCAGGAAGCACTGTCTACCCTACCTCAGGAGCTGCAGAGCCTTCCACTGCCTTTCCCCATTCCCAGCCCTCCAGAAAGGCTGTCATGCTCGCCAAGGCCTCAGGAGACGCCAGGTATCCAGATCCACAGACCCAAGAAGAGACTGGAGGTTGGAAGAAAATGGTGAAGTCTCAGGTGTCCATAGCCCGGCTGGGGAGGAGCAGCAGGCAGTGGGCCCTTCCCCATCATGGGGAACCTGGGCCCTGGCCACTGAGAGTGGAGGGGCCTGTTGGGCGGGCGACCCTGGGGAGCCTCGTGTACACACTCACACACACTCCACATTCCAGCTGTGCTCTGTCAGCGTTTGGGCAAACCAGGATTGTGTGGCTTTGGGAGAGCGGCAAAAAATAACCCCTAAACTTGGGCAAGGGCGGGCCTGGGGCTGGCTGGAAGGGGCTTGAGAGAACCCCAGGGGGCTCTTCTGTGGTGGGTCACTGGGGTTCAAGGTCTGGGGTTTGCCTGCTGTTCCCTGAGGTGCCTGGGCTCCCTGGGGTCTGGCTGACCCGGTACCGAAGCAGGCTCATCCTTGCCCCCTCCCCTAAGCCCTCCTCACCACCCAAAACCTCAGAAACAATAGCAGAGCACTCCCAACCTGGCACCCCCAACCCCCCCTTGCACAGGGTGAGGGCTGCCCAATTTCCGTTTGCTGCCCGCCCTTCTCCGCCACCTCCTCTCCACACCCCACATCTGACTTTGAGCACGCCTTCGCTTAGATCCTTTTACCCTACCCACCCCCCATGACCCAATTTCTCTTAAGATCTCTATCAGCTTTCTGTCAGCCTCTCTGCTGCAGTGCTTTGATCCCCAGAGTCCAATGTCTCATGCCCACAGTTTGACTTCCTTCCTCCTTGTGACCTGATAAGAGCCTCCTCCAATACCTGATTTCCTCAAGACCCTGCCTGACTTCATTCCGCCCCAGCCTGAATTTCTGATCTTCTTGGCCCCCCATTCAGTGCTATCTGCCCCACATCCCGGTGGTGGCCCCCACATCCTTACAGATGGTGTCTGGCAAGAAGATGCAAGCCATGGCAGGCTGCCAAGCACCCCAGAGAGCTGAGCTGAGACCTCAGAGCAGAGAGGGCTGCTTAGCTCTGGGGTCCTGAGGCTGAATTCTGCCCCTGGCTCTGCAGCCCCCTGATTGCCCCACTGACCCTCTGGTTCTGCCTGGACCAGGACTGGAGTGATGAATACTCCTGTCACCTCAGAGAGACCTCAGAGATAAGGCCTCGGACCAGATGGGGGAAGAAAGGCATAGAGAGACCCTAGACCACATTCCAGCCAAACGGGGCACATGACCTGGCACCTGAGATATGGAGGAGACCAGGCTGACCCAAAGGCAAGCCCTTTGCCACCCACCCATCCCTTCCCACCGGCCGCAGGGACACCGGCTGGACCACCCTGCTTGAAGAGGGAGCTGGGACCAGTGTTTATGCAACTGTGGGGAGGCCACAGCCTGGCAGGGAGTGCTGCCTGCCCAACACAAGCACTGACTCAGCAGAGCCCCCCAGCACGTACACACTCAGACATGCACACAAACAGACACGCACACATACACAGAGGTAAACACACACGTGCATATGTGCAGACGCATGGGCACCTGCATTCACAGGTATGTGCCACACTCACAGACACAGTCACAGACACAAGTAGGCAGGCACGCTTGTGGACGCACACACACATGGACACAGGGACACACAGAAACGCACACGCATGTCGCCTGGCCATGGCAGGTGGGAGGCTGCTGAGCGAGAAGCCTCACCCCCACAGCTGAGTTCCACCCTCCAGGCCTCCTCCACTGTGACACTCTGACCCACAGTCAGTGACCCAAACCCACCCGGGCTCAGCACAGCCACATACAACAGGCAGAATGCCCCCAGAGTGGCACCACGGGCATGAGTGGGACGGAGACATTCCTAGTGGAGTAGAGCCCCAACAAGAGGGCACCAAACAGTCCCAAGCAGGGCTCAGCAGACACCATAGCCCCAACACGGCCTCTGCCAGCCCCTGCAGCCTGTCCACTCTCGGTCCACCCTGGAAGACTGGTGGGTGGGAGCTGCAAAGCGTCCTGTAGAATGTGTGGGGTATTCCCTTCCACCTTCAGGCCCAGCCAAGTAGGGTAGTAACTCCCAGGAATTAGGGGAGCCTACAGGATGGAGGGTATGTTTGGGAGAAGACTTGGGGCCCTGCAGGACCATCCTGGAAACCAGAGGAGACGTGGGCTTTCTTGGGAGAGCAGAGCACACATCCCCTGAGATCCCGCACCCCTGGAAACTTGGAGGCAGGATGGCTTCCTGCCTGGGGATGTTGACAGCAGGTGTGATCCCTGCCGATGGGACGCAGCCCAGGGCGGGCATCCCCGGAAAGAAGAAACTGGACCACTCACCCAGGCGGCCCCTGGAGACCTTTGAAGGGAATCTTAGCTGTTCCTGGACTTGATGTCCGAGAGCAAGATGGCTAGGACAGACAGGAGCTGGGGCCTGCCCAGAAGGATATCAGCCAATCAGGGGGCTCTCTTCCCTGACTGGGGCCAAAGGGAGACCCTGCTGTCGTCTGTGGAGGTCCTCAACCATCCATTGGCCAGGGAGGCTAGCCAGAGTCCAGCAGAGTCACATGCGCATATGGACACCCCTACTAGAGCCTCTGTTTCCTGCCCCACCAGCCAGCCGCATTGTGTGCAATGGAAAGGCAGACCATGCTCCCCACCCCACACCAGACCCGGGGCTGGACTGGACTGTGTTTAGATAAGGAAAGGAAGAAGAAAGCCTCAAAATCTGCCCAAGGTGTTGCTGAGAGTGTTTTCAAAAATAACCTGGAATCTGATCTCTTTGCTCCATATCCACTGGACCAAGCGTGCCTCTTATCTCCCCTGGACCCTCCTACCTGGGTTTCTGTGCTTCAGCTCCTGTCTGCCAGTCTGTTCTCCACACAGCAGCTGATAGAACATCTCCCCAGAGTGCACACCAAAGCCCTTCCCATGGCCCAAGGACCCTCCTTCGCATCCTGTCGCCGCCCCACCGCACTCTCTGCTCCTGTCTCCACTGGAATGTCTCTTCCCTCTGATGCCCTCATGGGTCCCTGGAGCAGACGCTGAAATAGTGCCCCACATGGATGTGCCAGCCTACCTCTGGGGCACCACCCCAAGCAGCAAAGGTGGGAGCTGGTGGATAAGTGGTCTGGTTCCCTCATCCCCTCTGTGGGACAACACCACCATCTCCTGGAGGTCCCCACCAGGGCTGAACCCCCAGGATGACCTGCTCTCATAGCCCAGGGGAATTCCTTCCCTGCCCAGATGCTTTCTCCTGCTCCCTGAGGCTACCTCCCAGGAACACTACTTGCATTCAAGTCCTTGTCTCACCTCTGCTGCTAGGAAAGCCCAGCCTAAGACAACACCATCTCGCCTCTCTTGTTTTTCTTTTCTTCTTTTAAATTTTATTATTATTTTTAAAAATTTATTTATTTTAGTTGGAGGCGAATTACTTTACAATATTGTAGTGGGTTTTCCCATACATTGATATGAAACAGCCATGGGTCTTGTTTTTCTTATCTTCCACAACTCTTCCCCATCCCTCCCTCCCTGCAACCCCTGGCAAGCACCATTCTATCCTCTGTCTCTGTGAATTCTAGAAACCTCCTTGGAGTGGGATTGTGCTGTAATTGTCCTTCTGTGTCTGGCTTCTTTTACTTAGCATAATATCCTCAAAGTTCATCCACACTGTGGCATGTGTCAGAATTTCCTTCATTTTTAAGTGAGAATAATATTCCGCTATATGTATTGACCAACCACACTTTGTTTATGCATTCATCTGTTGATGGCCACTTGGGTTGTTTCCACCTTTCAGCTATTGTGAATAGTGCTGCTGTGAATATGAGTTTACAAATACCTCTTCAAGTCCCTGCTTTCAATTCTTTTGGCTATATACCCAGAAGTGGAATTTCTGGGTCATATGGTAATTATGTTTTTAATTTTTTGAAGACTGCATACTTTTTCCACAGCAGCTGCACCATTTTATTTTCCCACCCAGAGTGCCCAAGGATTCCAATTTCTCTCCCTTCTTGCCAACACTTGTTACTTTCTGTTTTCTGGATAATAAGCATCCTAATGGGTGTGAGGCAGTATCTCATCGTGGTTTTGATTTGCATATCCTAAAGCTATGATTTGCATATCCTAAAGTTATGACCAACCTAATAGCATATTAAAAAGCAGAGACATTACTTTGCCAACAAAGGTCCGTCTAGTCAAGGCTATGGTTTTTCCAGTAGTCATGTGTGGATGTGAGTATTGGACTGTGAAGAAAGCTGAGCGCCGAAGAATTGATGCTTTTGAACTGTGGTGTTGGAGAAGACTCTTGAGAGTCCCTTGGACTGCAAGGAGATCCGACCAGTCCATTCTAAAGGAGATCAGCCCTGGGTGTTCATTGGATGCTAAAGCTGAAACTCCGCTACTTTGGCCACCTCATGTGAAGAGTTGACTCACTGGAAAAGACTGATGCTGAGGGATTGGGGGCAGGAGGAAAAGGAAACGACAGAGGATGAGAAGGCTGGATGGCATCACCAACTCGATGGACATGGGTTTGAGTGAACTCCGGGAGTTGGTGATGGACAGGGAGGCCTGGCGTGCTGCAATTCAGAGTCAGACACGACTGAGCGACTGAACTGAACTGAACTGAATCAGTGATGTTGAGCATCTTTTCACATGCTTATTGTCCATTTGTATATCTTCTTCAAAGAAATGTCTGTTCAGGTCTATAGCTATACCACCCTAAACGCATCCAATCTCATTTAAAGAAATGTCTATTCAAGCCCTTTGCCCATGTTTGAATTGGCTTGTTCATTTTGTTGTTGTCATTGAATTGTAGGATTCCTTTATATATTCAGGATATTTGCTCTTCTCTTCTCAGTCTTTGCCCAACCACTGCCTTCTCAGATAATCCCTGATCTGATTATTTAACAGGCCAACCTCCTTGCCAACACAGACACTCACATGCACACCCTAAACACACACACACTGCACAACCCCTCCCCTGCACTGGGCCCCTGCCCAGCCTTGGTCACTGGCTGATACACTTTATGGCTTGGTGATTTGTCAGGTTTGTATGAGTGCCAACAAGGTGGAGGGTTTGACTGTTTCCTCCAACCACAGTATTCCCAGGGCCTAAAGGCATACAGTAGGTGCTCAATAAATGCTGAAAGGATGAAGGGAAGGCGAAACAGACTCCTACACACACACTCACAGGCCCTCACAGACTCTCACACATACTGCCAACACTCTCCACACACGCCTGCATACACACACCCTCACATGCAGAATCCTGCCATTCTCCCCATAGCACACCAATTCCCCCAGGCAGCTTGATCCATGCAAGCCTTCTCACCCGCTCTCACATGCCTGCACACTCACCTCACAGGCAGGTGCGCTCGTGTCCAGCTGCACCCTGGGGGGGCTGCCCTGACCTCCCGAGTCCTCCTGGCCTGCAGGCTGTTTCCTGCCCTGGTGACCCACCCTCCCCACTCTGGGCCCTTGATGTCCCCCACACCTCTTATCTCCAGGGTCCCCAGCCCTCCCTGCAGAGCACTGCTCTTTTTCCCCATCAAATCAGAGTAGATCACCTCCTCCAGGAAGCCTCCCCTCATCCATCCCACTGGGCTCTCAAAGTGGGGGAGGGCCTCACCCCAGGACAGGGAGCGGCAGTCGGGCTGGCACTGGTGGGGGCAGCGTATGCACCCCCGGTTGTCATTCCGCACTTGTCTTCTGCTGAGAAGCTCAGGGCTGAGGAACTACTGGTGGCCCTAGGGTGCTGCCCCTCTGGCCGAGAATCACACCACAAGCAGAGAACCTCAACTTCCCATCCGTGTCAGGCGGGGGTCTAAGGCCTCCTCGGCCCTGACAGCCTGGGGACAATACTGGCTCCTCCCCCACCGCCCATTCCCACTGTAACTCAGGCAGAGCTGTTCTCCGCTCTGGGCCTTGGTTTCCCCACCTGTGACATGGGTGGCTCTGGGCCAGCGCCCCGCAGTTCCCTGATGGCTGGTCGCGGGGTTAGATAGCCCGCACAGGGCTCTCAGGCTGTTGGGGCATCCTTGTGTTAGAGGCCAGAGCATGACTGCTATCTCCAGAAGTTGGGGGTGGGGAGGGGAAGCAGTCATCCAGCTCAGCCCGGCGTCCTGGCGGGCAGGCGCTGAGGGTTTGGCACACCAGATGGCACAGTTTCTATGGGATAAGCTGGGAGGCGAGATTTCAAAATGATTCCCCCTCCCATTTTGTCCAGAGCTCACCCTGTGTGGCGGAGCGTAGATATTTTACAAAAGTCAACCAAAGGGCTACAGAGAAGAAAGAAGGCGGGAGGGGGAGGGCGGGGACTTCCCTGGTGGTTCAGTGATTTAAGAGTCTGCCTTCCAATGCAGGGGACCTGGGTTCAATACCTGGTCAGGGAACTAAGACCCCACATGCCGTGGGGCAACTAAGCCCATGTGCTGCAATGAAGTCCCAGCATAGCCAGAGAAAAAAAGGAGGAAGGAAGGAGAGAAAGAGAGGAAGAAGGAAGCAAGGACGTTAGGAGGAGAAAGTAAAGAAGCCATTTATTCATGAGGCCCAAGGGGCGGAGACAGCGACGCAGTCACTGGCCAAAACGTAGCCTGATGGCAGTGATGACGGCCTGCAGGGCGGTCTGCGGGGTTGTGCAGAGAGAGCCTGTGTAGGCGTTTCCATGTGCTCCCCTCCAGCCCTTCACAACGCCAAGCCTCTGGTGTCCGCATCACGAATAGAAGACGAACTGGCCCAGCGCCGTCTCTCCCAGGGCTCCCTGAGAACAAAGGTGGTCACAGGTTACTGCAGAGGGGGCAGCCAGGCAGCGGGATGTCAGCTGAGGACTGACCCCCAGAGTTGCTGGGGCTGGGGAGGGGCAGCAGGGAAGCTGGATGAAAGAGGCGGGAGAGGGACCACAGGACCGACATCAGCAGAGGTGGCAAAGGTGGTCCCAGGTTCGGAAGGGAGTAGGGCAGCCTCACCTGGGGTGAGAGGTTCAGCCGGCCATGATGTGCTTGACAAACGCTGGAAAGAAGGAAAGAGTGAGCTGCAGGGTCTGGCCCTGGGTAGCCAAGGGTGGGACCCTAGGACCCCAGTGCCTCCCCCCAGCAGACTCCCTGCCTGCTGAGTTTACCTTCATAGTTGATGCAGCCATTGGAGTCTTCCTGCCCCGCCATCAGCTTCTCCACCTCGTCTTCTGTCAGCCTCTCACCTAGCAGGAGTGGGAAGCTGAGTCAGCACTGTTGAGGTGTGAAGGGTGGGGGGACCCCGACTGCCTCTGGACAGGTGGGTGTGCCTCTCCAGTATTCCCCATGCCTCAGATTGGTACACCCCGAAGCCTGAGCTGTCACCTGTCAGTTCTGAAACCAGGAGAATCAGTGACAAGTCAAAAAGAACAAGGCCTGGGGTGCAAGCCTGGTGCCCGCTCTGAGCCTAGACTCCGTCCATAACAGCACCATCTTGGTGTTCAGGTCCCCGGCACAGACTGTCCCCTGTCCTCAATAGGCTGGTGGGTCTCCCTCCATCAAGAGGAGACCAGGGAGGATGTGCAGGATAGACCTGGGGACCTTGGGGATGATCGGGAGGAGCCCTAGAGACACCACCACTGCTGCGCAGACAAGGCTGGCCCTTCGCTTTCCTGACTCTGTGCTTTTGTGTGCTGTGCTGGTCCCCCCAGTGGAACGCCCACTGCAGTATCCTCACAACTCCTACCTCCCCCAGCCACACACACACACACACACACATACATAACCTCAGCAACCAGCACAGGGCTGATCACACAGTGCTGCTGCTGCTGCTAAGCCACTTCAGTCGTGTCCAACTCTGTGCGACCCCATAGACAGCAGCCCACCAGCCTCCCCCGTCCCTGGGATTCTCCAGGCAAGAACACTGGAGTGGGTTGCCATTTGTACTCAATAAATATTTGATGCAGGAAGGGTCGCTTTGAGCAGACACGATCTGAGCTTAATGAATATTTGCTGTAGGAAAAATTCTCTTTGCGAAGGGGACATTCCTGCCAGCCAGGCCCCTGATGGTGGGAGTCAGGATGCCCAAGAGGCAGGCACAGTACCTTCTCAGCTCCAGAATTTGACCTTGAGGCAACAAACACCAGGACTGGATTGACTGACCCTCCTTGGGTGCACCATCCCGTCTCGCCCCATCCCCAGAGTCCTTTCAGCTCTGTGAGCTGCACCCACTGGCTTTCTTTATCCCCCACCTAAATTTCGAAATTCCCTGCATAGATTTTCTAGATCTCCTGCTGTGGAGGCACCTTGATGGCATCACCCTCCATTTCACGAGGGAGAAGCAGGCGGAGGACAGCGTGCTTTCTCCCAGATGTCCCCAGAAGGTGGGCTGGGAGTGGGGAGGAGGCCGCCCTCACCCAGCGTGGCCAGCACGTGGCGGAGCTCGGCGCCCATGACTGTGCCATTGCCCTCTTTGTCAAAGACCCGCAGCCCCTCCACGAAGTCCTCGTAGGTGCCGGTGTCCTTGTTCTTGGAGATGTGCTGGAGCATGGGCAGGAAAGTGTCGAAGTCCATCATCTTGGAGTTGAGGTCTGTGGAGAGATGGCCGAGCACCCGGCTCTGAGGGGTGGGCGGGCAGCCTCCTCGCCATGGTTGACAGTGAGGACCTATTCCCCTCACCCAGCTCCCCAGTGCACTCCACACCAGTTTGCCATTTACCAAGCGGCCCACCAGGCACTTTACAGTCAGCTGAGAAACGCCTGAGTGCCGTGGTGCTCTGCCGTTCATAAGAACAGCAGCACCACCGTGGGCTGTCTAGCCCCTCTGTTCTCCTTTGGGGGAGCAGTTCTTCCTAGCACCTCGTTACTTTTCTTACAGACTCCACTCTCCCCGCCACCTGGGGTGGGACAAGAGCCGCTGGGCAAGTCAGAGAGCTTGTCTGGGGCTTCTGTACCTGCGGCGGGGCCTTGGGTCTCCGTCTTCCTTGGGGCAAAGTGGGCAGCCATCTCTGGCCAAGGCGGTGAGGGCAGCTGGCCCTGCCCCCTCCCCAGAGGGATGCCCAGGGGGCCAGGAGGGACAGGGCGAGCAGGTGGGAGACCCAGGCCAGGTCTCACACCTCCACCGGAGCTGGTTTGCGCTGTTGTCAGTCCCCGATGACCAGGAAGCCTGGCTAATGGGCGTGAGGCCACATGATACAGGGGCCATCGCTGCTTGTGAGCAGCCCCCGAGGCTGGGCTCCAGGTCCTCCTCCAGACAACGGGAGGGTGTCAGAGGAATGCACAGCGGGGAGATTCCCATGTTGCCCACTCCCCGCCAGCGATGGCAGTCTCCCCCGGGGACTGGCGTTAATGGGGACATCTCAGGCTGAGCACACCCACCTTCCTGCTTTGGCTTCCCCAGGACGCGGAGCACCTCGGCCTGTGTCGGATTCTGGCCCAGAGCCCGCAGCACGTCCCCACACTGCCCGTACGTGATCTTCATTTCGCACTTGGGCGTGCGGTCAAACAGCATGAAGGCTTCCTTGAACTCTGCCGGGAGGGGGCGTGAGCTGTGGACGCTTCCAGAGGCAGCCCACCCGACTCGTCCCACACTGCTGGCGGGACTCTCAGCCTGGGGACCCAGGACCCAGCCCTGCAGCCCCAGGGCTCAAGACCCCCCAACACACACTCACCTTCAATCTGCTCCGGAGTAAACTCGATCTGAAAGGAGACCCCCCCAAATTCTGAGTGCCGGGTTCAGAGGATGGGGCCAGGCCTCCTCCTGGTCACTCCACTCCATGGCCAGCCAGGGCCTCAACCCCTTGTTTGCCCCAACCTGTCTACATTTCAGGATCCCAGCTTCCACCGCCCAAGACCTCTTGAGGTCTACCTTGACTCCCACCCCCCACCTCCTTACCCCTCCTCACCTGTCCTACCTGACGGCCTTGAGTTTGTGCATACCCAGATCTGACACCAGTTAGGCCTCATGCGGGGAAGTGATGCGGAGGGAAGCCTTGTGCCCTGAATCTCCATCCCAGGGTGGGCCTTACCTGAGACCCCCTAGTCCTAGACAGACATGCCTGAGGCCACAGGATCTAACCACACTGGCTTTGCCAGCTCTGCTGGGCCTGGGGCCCAGTGGGCAAGTCTATCTACATGAGATGGGGGTACCTCATCTCCCTGGGAGGGGGTGGCAGGTGGCAGGAGGGGCTGGGCTGAAGGTACAGGCCAGAGAGCCCTGCAACATAAGAGCTCATCTACAGGAAGGGCGTGTGTGATGAACATGTGCATTCACACACCTGTGTGTGCACCTGTTTGCATGTGTCTGCCCACCCCCCAGCCCTCAAGGCTGAGCACTGTCACCCACCTGGCCTCGCCTACACCTAAGTCTCACACACCCCCATTTGCAAGCCCAGGGCAGCCCCCAGCATGGCACAGCAGGGGGCTGTTGAGCGTTTGCAAGACCATGGCGGGGGTACCTGAGGTCAGGAGGCCTCCTGGGACCCGGTTTCCCCCTGTTTCCCCCTCCTCACTTGATACCAGGTCTATTTTTATCACTGCAGTCACTCAGCCCAAGGTCAAGGGCACACCAGGGAAAGGAGCTTGGGGGAGGGGGACTTGACTGGCACCTCGCCCACTGCGGCTCCCGTGGAGTCCCCGCCCCAGCGCACCCTAGCACAGAGCAGAATCCTGCCCCAGCCACCCTGCCGCGTTGCCCCTCCCAGCCCTCCAGTTCAACCTTGTGTTGGGAAGACCCGACCAAGTTGTTTCTGGCCACCTGAAAGCTCCCTCCACCAGGAAGCCCGCCGAGATTAGGTGCCCTGGGGTCCTGGCCTGGCTTTTTGCAGGGTTCCCAGGAGAGACCTCATGAGTTCCTCTGCTCAATGGCGAATCTGCGACCTCAGATCCAGGGAGACCACACAAAGCCACCATGGGCCCTGGGGTTGTCCAACCCTCTGCCTGTGGGATACACGCTTGGGGTCTGAGGGTGGTCAGGGTGGGGGCCGACTCCAGGGATCACTTGCTGTGAGTGGTTCCCGACAGCCTGTGAGGAGGGCTCATTGTCCCATTTCACAGCTGAGGAAACCAAGCCTTAGAGCAGCGACGGCAATGGAGCAGATTTGGGATCTGAACCTGTGTGCTGTGCTAAGTCGCTTCAGTCGTGCTCAACTCTGTGCAACCTCATGGACTGTAGCCCACCAAGCTCCTCTGTCCATGGGATTCTCCAGACAAAAATACTGGAGTGGATCACCATGCCCTCCTCCAGGGGATCTTCCTGACCCAGGGATCGAACCTGAGTCTCTTGTGTCTCCTGCGTTGGCAGGCAGGTTCTTTACCACTGGCGCCATCTGGGAAGTGGAGATGGATCTGTGAGGACCGGCTGCAGTCTTGCTGGGGACCTTGAAGGGCTGGGACGGCTCCACGGGGCACCTTTGCCAGCAGCCAGGGCAGCGGTGGCCAGTAGCCAGCCAAGAACAGACGTAGGCGGGATGCCGGGTGCGTGCCACTATGTGGATGCCACAGGTGGCAGTCACGGTGCATTCTCCAAGTTTAGACTCTGAGAAAGACTTCCGAGCCAAGCTGGGGAAGGGCTCTTGGGGCCACTGGTCACAGCTCCACGACCAACTTTCTCCATGACCTACCCAGACTGGCTCAGCATCGCCACCTCAAAGCTGAGGCCCCACCAGCTCTGGGGCTCAGGGACCTTGGCGGGGGTGACCGTGACCCAGCCTGAGCAGGAGCCTTGCTTCTCTTTGCTTCCCACCCTGTCTCCCCCCAGGGAACTTGGCATGGACTTAAAACCCCACAGTGTGACAAAAAAAAGCCCCTGCCTGGCTGAGGGGGTGGGGGACACTGGCGGGCCCAGGATTCCCCAAGGATGTGAGGTCCAAGGAGAAGGACAGGGGAAAGTCAGTTTCCAACCACCAAAAAGACAGCCCCTTCAGCAACATTGGGGCAGTCCTGCCTGCTGTCTGACCACCGTCTCTCCTGCTGCAGCCCTCCTGATGCTGAAGCTTCCAGCTAGAGCTCAGTACTCACTTTCCGGAGCCCACCCTTCCACTGGGTAGGTCCACTCTGGGATTCACTTACCTACCCTTCCCTTCCTACCTAAAACACGGCCTCCGCACTCACCTTGATCTTGGAGGGATCAAACTCAGCTTCCTTGGAGGGCTCGGGTGCAGGTGCGGGTGCAGGTGCGGGAGCCGGAGCTGCAGCTGCTTTGGCGCCTGCCTTGGCCTCATCTTTCTTGGGATCTGGCTTTTTGGGAGCCATGGAGGCTGTGAGCACAGAGACAGGGGTGGAGAGAAGGAAGGCGAGAGCAGGGTAGGTGAGCCTCCTGCAACCGGCCTTTATCCCGCCTGGACACCTCATGACCCCAGCCCCACCCCTGCAGGGCACAATGGGGACAGGACCATAAAAGGACATTGGTTAGACTCTGGGGCTATTTTGGGGCCTGGGGAGGGCATTGTTCAAGCTCAGGAATGGGTAGGGGAGAGGGAGGGCTCTCCAGGCCTCCCAGTCACCTGTTGAGGAGAGAAGGGGGAAGGGTAGACAGAGGCCACTGCTCAGCCCACATGCATACCCCGAAAAGCACACACACACACATAAGGGCCTGCTGTCCCTCGGGAGGCCAATAAACTGAACAGGTGTGGCAGGATGGACCCAGGGCATGTTGGGTGTTGTGCTGGATGCCGAAGGACGGGGATTACCTAAGAGCACCCCTTGGGTTATACTTCCCATCTGCACCTCGAATTCCCTGTGTCTACACGAAGGCGGAGAGGGAGGGCCGTGTCTGTCCACATGCTTTGTCTGTTTGTCTGGGTGTTTGCATGCAGTGGGGAGGGTCTCTGCGTATCTCTGGTAGGAGGATCCGTGTCTCTGTGGGGCCCATTCCGGTCCATAGTGTTGCCTCTGTGTGTTTGGCTTGGGTGTTTATTGTGTCTGTGTGAGCGTCTGGCTCGCTGGCAGCTGCAGCCCCCGGCTCTGGGAATACCCTAAATGGCAGTAAAAGAGGGTCTGCTCCCTCGAGGGCCGTCACCCAGCCCGGTTCAGCAGCCCAGCAGCATCCAACGCCTCCTGCCCCAGCACCTGCCTGGCCCCGAGGTCAGCGTCTTGGTTTCTCCCTCGCTTCCTACGGCCCCTCTTCTACGACCCCCTTTCCCCACACACCTCAGGGCCTGCTCCCCACCAGACCCTCGTTCACACACCATAGACCCTCCGCCTTCTCGCCTCCTCTGGTTGGCACATTCAAGGCGTGGCCTCACTGCACCCTCCCGGTCCCACCGCCCCAGGCTGCCCTCTGCCAACCTTTCAGCTGGGGCCCTGAGAGGGTCTGTGTCTCTGAAGGACCCCAGGGGGCTGGGAGGGGTGCCCCCGGGGTGTTCAGCCCAGGGCACCCCACCTTGTCCTACCCTCTAGTGCTACCCTGAAGTGCTAGCCTTCGGCGGATGGCGGTGACATTGGGCAGCCTAGCTGGGTGACCCTTGGGGGAGATGGGAGGGCAGAGGTGGCAGGAAGCCCTTCCAGGCACAGAACTTAGAGCGCTGGGACATCTTGCAAACACACTGGGCTCCGTTCCTTGCCAGGAGTCTGTGCTGGGGCGGGGGGGAGGCGGGGGAAGGAGGTGTTCCCTGTTATTTTTAAATGCCTGGAGCCTTTGATAGAAACTTCAGAGGCATTGCCCCCCCCCACAGGCCCCTGGGGATTTCCCAAGTGTAGCCAGGCGCTGGGGGTAGAGCTGGAGGGGAGGCTTCACTCCACCTGGGTGCCCCAGGTCTTCCTGCAGAGCCCAGGTCCCCTCTCATCCTGTCATTTGGGCTCCTGGTGAGGGGGGGGACAGTGGTCCAGGGGTGGGGCCGGGTCCCCTCCTTGCTGGAACACAGGACGGTCCTCCCCTCATCTGGAGGACAGAACACCCACATCTGGAAATCTGACAACATCCGGCGCTGGGGGAGAGGCAAGTCTTTCACTTTTCTTCCAGATGTTTGGCAAGAGTATTGAGAAAGAAAGGGGTGGGGGAGGGTCCTCAGAGACCAGTCAGAAATACCACAAGAGGAGAAGACAGACAGAGGGGGACACAGAGAGAGAGAGCTCTCTGCTGACCTCAGGACAACTGACTCTGGACGTCTTATGGAGAGTCCAGCCACCCACAGGCACAGCTAACAAGACACTACCCAACCCCCTTTCATTCATTGTGGGGGGAACATGGCGGACATACACAGGGGCGCCCAGACCCCCAAGCGCATTGATCCATCCGTATACAACTGCCATCCCCCAGAAACCACTCGCACCAGCGAGCATGGGAGGAGATGAGTGACATGGCCTCCTTGAGGCTTGGGTCCCAGGTCTGTGACGGGGTGCGCAGACTCAGCAGGCCCACTGGAGCCACACAGCACCGCCTTCCTCTGCCTGGTGAGGGGATCAGGCAAGGGGGCTCTTGGTCCCCTTCCCTCAAGCCCAGAGCAGATACGGTTCTGCAGTGGGGAGATCATGTACAGAGCCATCCTCCACCCCTTCCCCAGGACTCAGATGGAAGTCCAGACCTGGGCCTTTGACTGTCGGAGCTCTGATTCCTGGGAGAAGAGGTGCCCAGACTCTCCCCACAGGGCCACTCTCAACCCATTACTAATGCCCAGCCCCCTGCAGGGACTCTGCAGGAATCAGCCCCCTTGACTTCCAGCAAGATGGACTGTGGGAGGACAGGAGGAAAGAGGGGCGGGCAGGTAGGTGAACAGGGGTGGGTTCTTTATGACAGGGAGAGACAGGCATGGAGAGTAAAGACAAGCCACACAAGGCTTGGTGCTCACGCCTCTCTCCCAAGCCCCAGCCTGGGCTCCATGCCCTTTAGGAATGACAGGCCAGCAGACAAGATCCTGGCAGAGCCTGCGGGAGGAGAGGGAGTCTGGATCCTTCTCCTTTGACTCCCCCAGCTCCAGTGTCTGAGCCGTGGCCCAGCCAATGCAGATGGCACATTCCAGAGCCCTCTCTGGGGGCAGCCACCTTACTTCCCCCCGCCCCCGCCCCGCAGCTGAGGAACACGTGGGTCCCAACTTCTGAGGGGCCCATGGAGAGAGGCAGGAGACCCCTGGCCACACTGGCTTCCTTCTTAGTTCTTTCCAGACCCCATGCCTTTGCTATTTCCTCCTCCTGGTGTCCTTGTTTAGGACCCTGGCCATGGCTTGCTCCTTGCCACCTCCAGGTTTCAGTGAGATATCACCTCCACTTAGCAGCCTCCTCAGACTGCTCTGCACCAGCTCCACCCGCCTTGCGTCTCACCCTGAGCCCCCATGCTTGCACCGTGACATGAGGCTGCTCCCTTGCTTCTTATGCGCGCCCTTTTCCTTGAATGTCAGTTGGCATAGGAAGAATTTTTGGTCTTCCAGGGCTGCATATCCACAGGGTCTCAAACAGAGCCTGCAGTACCCAATAGGCACTCCATAAATGCTGGATGAGCTGACGTCCCAAACATCTCAATTTACCGACCTCTCACAGGAAGACTGGAACCCTTGGCCACACCCCATCCCTGGAGTAGGGCCAGGGGAGATTTACTGATGGAGCGGCAGTTCTGGTGTCTGCCAGGGGCACCCCGGACAGCAGTGCAGCCAGCAGCTGCCCCTCAACCCACCTGCCACCCCCTCAGCTTAGGCCTGCTCTTCACGACACTCCCATCCATTCTGAGACTCCTCTCAAGAGCCTGAAGCTGTGGGGACGGTCAGAAGGTACAGGCAGTGACCTGACCATAATGACCAGCCAGCAGGGGGTGTAGAAGGGACAGGAACTGGTCTTTGGATCCTGAACCCAAACCCTGGAACCCAGGATCCCAACTCAGACCCAAGACTCCAAATCTGGAGCCTGGAATGCCAAGCCCAGGTCCCAGACTCAGGCCTCAGGATCTGACCAAACTTAGATCCTGAAACCCCGAACCCACGACCAGACCTTACTCTGAGGACCCAGACCCCAAAACCCAGGGTGTCCAATCCAGACCTGCCACCCAGACACCAGACCCCAGACCAAGGATTCAAGATTCTGAAAACAGAGTCCAAATCCGGGACTCAATACCCAGGACCCAATTACTCGAAACCCAGACTCCAGACCCGTAAACCCAAACCTAGACCCCAGACCCGTAAACCCAAACCTAGACCCCAGAACCCAGACCCACGAAAGGGGCCACTGGTTTTCCAGATGGACACTGCCTGCTGCCCGGTGCAGACAAGGGCGGGGCTGGGGAGGGATGGGCTCCTGGCAAACAGCAGAGGGGGAGAGCTCGGCAGACCTTCCCGCCAGTGTTCAGAGGGGCTTAAGGAATGTCCCTCCTCCTGTCACAGCCAATTAGTGAGCTCAGAATATGGTGGCCACATGCAGGCAGCAGTGGAGAGTGCAGAGAGGGAGGGATGGGTAAGGCCTGGCTGTCCCTGGGGCCCAGGAACCAGAGGCAGGGAAGGGGGGTCGGGCTCCCCACGTGCCCTGTCCCCCAGGCCGCAGGCTCCGCAGGCCGCCCTGGCCCTCCCAGGACCGCCTCTCCTGGCCCACGGCCCCTGGGCTGGGACGTGGGCCCAAACTTCCCGGAGGAGTCAAGAACGCGGCCTGGGCCAGACCCAGAGCCTTAGAAGTAGGTCAAATGTTGCTGTGCAGCAGGTCTCGGGGACCCCATTTGGGCGGGGGCAGGCCCGTGGGCGGCAGTCACCCACCAGGGCACACGCGTGTACCCACACAGATGTGCGCTCATCGCAACGTGCTGGGCGCGCATAAACATGAACCCTACGCAGAGCCCCTAGTCCCTGCCCAACTGCTTACATGAGGGGACCGAGGCCCCAGGAGGGGTGGGAGTAGCTGCCCAGCCTCTCTGGCTAGAGGCGGCACGAGGCAGCCACGAGGACCCAGAGAAGGAGAGGAATTTGTGCGCCATCCCACGCTCCTGGAGCCTTGGGTGAAAGTCTGACTCCAGGGAGGACTTCCCAGCAGGGTTGCTCTGCCACCAACAGGATGTGGCCTGCTTCCCGGAGGCACAGCCCCAGGCCTTGAAAGATGGGAAGCAGCGGCCAAGGGGGAGGCCGGAGACTTCTGCTGCTCTTGCAACCCACCCTGGCCGGGCCTGGTTCCTCTGGGCCTCAGTTTCCCCATCTGTACAATGGCCATGGGTGGGGCCCAGTGATCCCGAGTTGGAGGACAGTCACTGGCCCTGAGCAGTGATGAGCCCATCCCCACCACCCCCACACCACACACAGACAACTCTGTCCTCTGCAGGCCAAACACACCCCTCAGGCCCCTCCCTCTGCCCACTGTGCTGACGGGGACCAGATGCTCCAAACTTGTGGTTCTGGGGGTGGGGGTGGCAGGGCCCAGCGGGCTGGCAGGCAAGCCCTGGGTTTGGCCCAGGGACCTATAATCAGCTCCTGCCCCTCTGATCCCGGCCCAGGACTGACGCTTGGGGCTGTGGTGTCCTGGCCGGCTGTGGCCACGGCCGCTATATTTGGGAGCCCAATTGAGGATGAGGGAGGGCTGGGCGGGAGGCAGCCTCCAGGGACCAGCACCTCAGGGGGGACAGGGTGGGGGACACTGTTGTCCCCCTCTCCTTGCAGGAGGCCTCAGCCTTGGCTACAGGGGTCTACTTTGGGGGGGGCGTGCTCTGCTGTCAGGAGCCCAGCCTGGGGGGACATCAGCCTTGCCCTCAACGGCTGGTCTAAGGAGGTAGATTGGAAATCTGAGTGCGTGAGAAAAGGGTCGGCGGGGGGGCAGGGGTGACAAGATGAATGAGAGTGGGAAAACAGCTTTCACGGGGTAAGGTTTGGGGGAGAGGAGTCTGAGGTGGGAGGGATAGGAGAAGAGGGTGCCAACATGCTACGCAAAGGGATGGAGAAAACAGAGCCTTGATCCTGGGGTCCCAGGGAAGGGAGTGAGGTGCAGCCTAGCTCTGGTTCCCCCGTTCTCCCTGCTGGTGGAGCTTCTAGAGGGGCTCGGCCCCTCCCCCAGCATGGCCTGTGGCCTCCCTGAACTGCCCTGGACATTCCCCGCCGCTGGGCCAAACCCTGTACCCTCCCACCAGCAGCTTCCCAAAGAGCAAATATTTATTGTCCTTGGAAGAAAAAAAAAGAGTCCCCTTTTAGGATCAGGGTCTGGGAGCTGCTATTGAGGCTTGCAGGGGCTCCGCAGCGGCCCGAGATGACCACCTAGAGGCTGAGGGCAGAGGAAGGAGGGTGAGCTGGCCTCAGGGGAGAGGGGCCAAGTCCCCCAGGGTGCTACTGGGAGGAGGCTCTGCCCAGGTTTCCATCTCCCCAAGACTACCCCAGAAGGGGTCCAAGAGGGTATAGTCGCCGACCCCACGGCATGAGGTATGAACGTGTGTATGAGTGGGTAGATGGGTGCAGTCTGTGTGTGTGACAAAACGCATCCCTGTGTGCACAAAGATGGGAACACACATGGGGTGAGATCTTGCGGGCGTATGTTGTCTCGTGTGCTCACGTGTATTACACGAGGCTGTGACCCCATGTGTGTAAGAAGCATGCCTGGGCACGCCTGGATCTGTGTGCGTGTCCATCTGGGAGCCCGTTCATCTGTTGGTGTGGGGCGGGGTAGGGGCATGTGGACACAACCTCTGTTGAATGGCCAATTCAGTCAAAAATGCAAGTAAATTTAGCAGGGGGAAAAAAAACCCCTGTCAGTCAGACGAGAAGTCTGAATTGGGTGGTTGTTTGACTGGATGGACCGACTGTCTCAGGCAAACAGTTCATGCTGGCTGCGGGGAGGAACCAGCTCCCCTGGGCCATCATGGAGAAACTGGAGACGGGGACCCTGACTGCGGCAGAGACGAGCCACAGAGGCTGACAGAGAGGTGGGGACGGGCCCAACAACCCTGAGGTGGAGACAGGGGCGGGAGGGTCCTTGAGACAAAGGGAGCGTCCAGGCCAGGATGGAGCTGCCCAGAGCCTGCAGACAGTGCGAGTGCACACAGCGCTCCGGCCCCAACCTCAGCCCTGCGCCCAGTATAAGGCAGACTCATTCTTCCCTTCCACTCCCGCTAAGGCAGCACCAAGTGGACAAGAAGGGCTCATCAAAATGGGATGCAGGAAGAGAGGGTGGGATGGGTGCTGCAAGGAGGCAGTGACAGGACTGTAGGGCAGGGAACAGGGATGGTGGGGGGCGGGTGAAAGCAAGGTGGTGAGGAGGAGGTGAGGTCGGGGTGAGAGAAGCCGAGGCAGTGGTGGCCAGGAGGGCCGCTCCCCGTCCCCTTGCAGGCCACGCCTAGCGGTGGTGGCCCCACCAGACCCCGGCTGTCCCCAGCCTACCCTACCTAGCACCAGCTGTGTCCTTGCCTCCAGTGGCCACACAAACACCCTCTGTGGCTCAGGGTGTGGAGCTGCATTAAAAATGGCCCAAGCCCCCGGCCAGGAATAGTCAGGGTCAATTCCCGTACCTGCCGGTGTGGGTATTTATATATCTGCGGCCCGCCTACCTGCTGTATTTATGTCTGAAGTACAACACACACATGTGCATTCACACACCACACATACCCACACACACACATTCACAGGGTCCCCTGGTCAGGCTAACCCACCCTCACTGTGTGTCTGTGTCTGTCTGAAGACACCCACTGGTCCCTGGACGCTCCCCCCAAGCCACCTGATCCCTTTCTATCAACTCTGGGGCCGACCGGCATCAGAACAAAGTGCATGCGTGCACTGATGCACATATACATACTCACAGGCTCACGGTCACTCAGGAAGCCTGCCCGCAGGTGCTCGGACCATGAGCCGGCACACTCCTAAACACACACTTTTAAACACAAATCCTCACACTCTGTAGATGCCTTTGCACACACCCTCATACCCAGGTGCATATACCCTTTGCCCACACATGCCCTTTGCACGCGAGTGTACACTCATTCACGTGCCTTTGCATACACACACCCCTAACACCTCACACCTTCAAACTTGTGGTGTAGAAAGAGCTCTGGGTGGGAATTAGAAGCTCTGGGAAGTAGGAGAAAGGCAGAGGGTGAGAGCGATGAGGGCCCCATAGCAGGCCTGCCTGATGATGAGGTCTGGGGGGCAGTGTGAGTGCACATGCATGTGAGTTTGAGCGTGTGTGTCCACAATCTTGGAACCTTTCCATGGCCTCCCCTCCAAACCCCCTGGAGAGCCATCCCTATCCCCACCCCGTTCACAGAGGGAAACAGAGGCCAGAGCAGAGCAGCTGGGCCTGGGGAGGTCAGCATCCCCAGGTTCGGGGCCTGCGAGCCTTAGCATCTGTGTTGTTCTTGGAACGCCCAGGCCAGATAAGGACCAGGGTCAGAGCTCGGCTCTCGTGGGAAAGGACTCTCTGGAAGGCTCCCGATCCATTCCTTTCCCAGATGTTGGACCCCAGAGCAGGCAGTGGGAGGGCAAAGGGGATGACGGGGAACAGGCAGGGGCCACTGCACTGGGCTGCAGAGCTGCAGGGAGACCACGGCAGATTCAGACTCACACACGCCCAGGAATGCGCAGTGACCCCGTCAAACCAGCCCAGGGACCTCCAAGCGTGGGGGCCTGGAGCAGAGACACAGAGAGGACACCCAACCCCCAGCTCTCTGCAAAATCTAGATTTGAGACCCTTGGCTCCAGAAAGCCTCTTATATTCTGGAGCCAGGGTTAATGGTCAGAGACTGAGAAGTCTGCAGCCTGGCTGGCTGGAGAAGCTGTTTTGGGGGTAATGGATGGAGTGCTGGGAACATCAAAGCCTTACGTCCCATCCAAAGCTGATCTAGGCTCTGGTCCTGGGATTGGTTATCAGAGCCAGCAGGGGACCCCCGTTCCGATCCTGGCCCCTCACTGACTACTGAAGACACTTCCCCTCTGGAGACCTCAGTGTTCCCCACCCTGTACAATGGAATGGGGTCTTGAGTCGGCTCGGCAGACACACAGACCCCTCCGGCAGTCAGTTTGGGGCATTTTTTGACGTGGGTCTCCTTCCCCCACTCGCACCAACCTTTGCCCCTTGCCCAGGTCACAGTGCCTTGGAGAAGGCTGGAGCTTCTTTGAGGGAGTTTAGAGCTTAGCGCCAAGTCAACAAGGGAACAATCGGCTGGAATTCTGCATGAATACAGGGCTCATCCAAGGCTGCAGATAACGGAGGAGGGTCTGGGGGACTCCTGTGCCCCTTGGGACTTTTGCCTGCCTGTAAGCCCCACTCCTCTGAAGTCTTGGTCTCTGGTAGGCGTAGCAGGCCCCCTCCCCAGCCCACTTCCCACCTAGCGTGCTCAAAATCCCCATAATCAATGTAGATGCAGTTTGGGGTCAGGAACCAAGAGGAACCATCGATTGCTCCAACCAGGAGCCCTTTCCCCTTCCACAGCCCCCTGCTGGCCTTGGGGTCTCCCCAAACCCATCTTCCTACTGAGGTACTGAGGACAGAGGCCACAGGTTCAGCTGGGCTGGTCTAGCCTGGAGCACTGGAGTGGACACCCCCTGCAGACCCAGGCCACCCAGGCTTCAGTCTCCTATCTAGGAGTTGGACTCCAGCCCCTCTGGCTGTTCCCTAGCTTCCCTGATGGCTCGGATTGTAAAGAAGCTGCCTGCAATGCCGGAGATCCGGGGTTTGATCCCTGGGTTGGGAAGATCCCCTGGAGAAGGGAATGGCAGCCCACTCCAGTATTCTTGCCAGAAGAACTCCATGGATAGAGGATCTGGCAGGCTACAGTCCACAGGGTCACAAAGATTCGGACATGACTAAGCAACTAACACTGTTCCCCCCACAATCCATCAGGTTTAATCGCATGAGACTCCCTGGAAAAGAACTTTCTAACACCGCAGGACAAGAGATGTGTCCAAAGGCTGGAGGAGGCTCCTTCTGAGATCCTGGGATTCCCTCCCTCCTCATGGGGAAACTGAGGCTCAGAAGAGGAAGGCCATCTCAATAGCAACTGAGCGATAAGAGGGGCAAGAGGCAGTCCAAAGCTCCAGCAAGTAATTCTCCTCACCCCCAGAGATGCAGGATGAGACAGGGCTTGGAGATGACCCACAGAGATGACCCAGTCCCTTCTCTCCGGGCTTGTAGTATCTCAAGAGAGGGGCAAGAATCAAGAATCTGAGGCCTCACAGAAGCAGATGCAGGAAGACCTAGAAGAAAAGGGGACATTGAAGAGCATATGAACCACCCCCCGCCCCCGCCACTAAGCAATGAAGAGGAGGGCAAGTCCGGCAGTAAGGGGCAGAGACTCCTCGGGGTTCAGTCAGTGGGAACCCCGGGGCAGTGGGGCGTGTAGGGAAGTGGCTCCCAAAGGCAGGGTGTCCAAGCCTCTGAAGCCAGCCCAACACACAATAAGGACTCAAGCATTTGAGGAGTAAGTGATCTGATTCAGGAGGGCCACAGAAAGGCATCTGATCAAAGGAGCGGCTTCATGAGGTCTGACCCTCCAAAATACTTTCCTTTTTCTCCCATCCCGCTCCTCTCTCTGCTAGGTCATCACTTCTTTGCCCCCGTCCACCCCCAAATAGCCCTTTGTGGTCATGCTTAAATTGGAAAATGTATGTGGAGCTCCGAGTGGGAGAGGCGGGGGCGGCCACCCTTCCATCTGCGACCCAGCTCTGCCCCCTCGGCCAGGAATGGCTTCTGGAGCTGGCTGTGGGGCAAAGGGCATTGCAGGAGGGGCGGGATATGTTAGGTGGCCCAGAGGTCAGTGCTCCTGTTCCCTGCCTCTGCACCCTCAACACCAGCTCGGGAAGGCAGGAAAGGAAAGGGGTGCTGCAGAGGCAGGGGAAGCTAAACCACCAGCCTCCCGGTGGAGAGCATGACTGAGTCCATGGTCCCTAGGGCCTCTGCTTTCCCCCTGGGAAACAGGGCTTGAGCTTTTCATTCACTCCTGAGGAGGCAGAGGGGCCCCAGAGGTGGAGCAGTGGCCCAGGACAGAGGAGCTGGGTGTGTGGCTCTGAACTGCATCCAGTCCTCCCTGGATCCAGCTGGTGAGCAGTGCCCCCTCCAGGCTCCAGGGAGGTCGCTGAGCCAGGCATAGCCGTTCTTCAGTCACCCCCAGATCCTCCTCCAAGGTGGTGACTCACGTGTCCCCAGCTGGGACCCTTCAGCCTCTTCCACAGCCATAGAGGGCCCTGGGTATTGGGAAGGCTTGGGGACTTGGTCTGGGTGACCTCTGGCCTGCCATTGTCCCTCTCTGAACATCGCTCTCCCACACAGTTTTATAAACTTCCCCAAAGTACTTCCCCTTCTGGCCAGTTCAGCCAACGTCCACGGCGCCTCTGGGCCAGGCTCTGTGCCTGCCGGGTGTTGGACAGCCAGGCAGACACAGCCCTGGTCGCAGCCCGAGATGTCCCCAGTGTCACTGCCAGTTCACCGCTTCGCCCAGCTAGCGAGCCCTGAAGCTTTCAGGATGAGGGGAAACTGAGGCCCAGAGAGAGATGGCCCAGCAGTCCTCAAATGGCCCGGTCTGAACAAGGACCACCCACATAGAGGGTCCCTCCAGGCCAAAGGGAACCCCCACTTGCAAGATCTAGGGGTTCCCCCACCCCAGGCCTCCCCACCACTGACCCCAGGCGAGACCCAGGGTCTGAGCTAACCCCCTTCCCACTCCTCCCTCCTCCTCCCCGGCCCCCTCGTCCCTTCAAACCGCAGTGCTCAGCCGGCCTCTGGAACGCGTGCCCAGGACCTCAGTGATATTTTGAGTTTAAGAAAACTTTGCAGTCGGCAGGAGCTCTTAAAGGTTATAAATAGCAGCAGCAGGAGCCCATGCCGGGAGAGGCGGAAACACGTGTCAAACACGCCTGGGAGGGGGGTATTCCGAGGCACAGACCCCCGTCCCCCTCCCCCTCCCCCTCCCTTCCCCCACCCCCACCACTACTAGGGACCCACCAGGCTTCAGGGGATTTTACAACCACTGGAGCGGGAAGTCACACTCCACCTGGAAGGCGTCAGGGAAAGGAGACTCCGCTCTTGCCCCCAGCCAGGGTCCCTGAGCGGATGGCCAGGATGCCCCCATGCATGTGGGGGAGCTACTGAAGAGAGTCTGGGGTGGGAAGTCTTGCTCCCACCCTCACCCTCCCTGGCCAGCATGGAACCCCGGCAGCTGAGCGGAGTTTTGGATTGCATCCCCTCTGAGTCCGGTCAGAGCAAGACCAGGGCAAAGAAGGGATTTTTCCAAGGTCACACAGGGGTTGGGGGTGGGGGGGATCAGACCCCCAACCCACAGTTGTTTTCACTAAATGCTGTTGCACCCCTTCCATCTCAAGGGACCACAGGACAATATTCCACCACATCTGATTAAGCAGAGTGGGAGGATCGCGTGGTGGGGCTCTTGGTATGAACCACCCCTCCTGATCTGGGAGTAAGCAGACCTTAGGACCTCATCGCTCAGTGACCCATCCAGTCCCCGCGTTTCCACTTCTCATGAAGATCTGCCTTTGAATAGATGAGGAAGAGAGCACTGGAGACGACCAGGGCCTCTCTCCACCCCGGAGGGCTGCACACCCATGCCCGCCTTGCCAGGGCGTGGCTTGTGGACAACCCAAGGGCAGGCGTAGGGTCCTCACCAGGAAGTCAGCTCTGGTTTGGACCACCACAGCGTCAGGCTTGCCTTGAAGGCCACATGCTTGGAGGACATGTTCTCGGGAGCCTGGTCCGAGGAACACAGCCATGAAGACCCCTCCGATTTCCCCAACTGCTCCACAGTGTACGTGGGCAGAAACCGTTATCCCAAGGCAAAGCTCTGGAAGCCAAGGCATGTCTGGGTCCCCCATGGCCATCCCCGCCTTTGCCTCCCTCATGCCCCACCTGCTGCCCACAGCCTCCAGCAGGTCTGGGGGCGGCAGCCAGGCCTGGCGTCCAGGCGCTGTGCACCTCAGGGAGCCCCGAAGGGTTTATGGGGCTCCCAATGAATGGGCCTGTTGAGCTCAGAGGGGGCCGGGCCCGAGTAAACATGACTGGGTCTGAGCTGCCATTCTCCCCCTGCCTCCTTCCTCAGGACCCGGGACCAAAATACGACTTCCTGTCCCCGGAGCTGAGCGCTAGACTCGCCCCTCAGAACCCTGGGCTGGGGCCCACTGGAGGAACACGGCCTGACCTGCACAGGCAAGCCCCCAAGGCTGATGGGGAGAAGGGACCTCAGGTTTTCAGATTCCCAGGTCTGTGTCCAGGACCCGAGGGCTTGGGCACTTTATGTGGCCCATTCAGGCCTTGAACTGCCCATCTGCTAATGACACATTGAGAAACCGAGGCCACGAACAGGATCCACAGGTCAGAACAGAACAGGCACTGAGCCCCAGCCTCTTGCTTCCCTGGCCAGGAAGGATGGGAGCAGGGGGTGTGTGTGGGCTCAGAGGAGGGACAGACTCCATGGGGAAAAGCTCAGGGCGCTGGGAAGTTTGACACAGAGGGCACAGGAGGTCTTCTCCCTTGAACACAGCTGCCCGCTGACCTGTAAAGCTAAAGTCAGCCCCCCGCCCCTCCAATGGCCTTAGTCACAGAATGGTCTCCTTGCTTGGGATACTCCTTGGAGTCAAACACTGGGATTCGCCCAGGCCAGGAGCAGGAACCCTGCAAGCTCCCGTAAGAACCCTGTTTGTCTTAGTCTGGCTACGTGCCCCTGGCCAGTCCAAGGCTACTCTCTAAGTTTCATCTTTTCTTCTTTTTTTTGGCATCCCGGATCTTAGTTCCCCACCCAGGGACTGAACTCATGCCCCCTGCAGGGGCAGTGCAGAGTCTTACCCACTGGACCACCAGGAAAGCCCCGCCGAGCCTCATTTTTCCCTACCTGGAGACCAGGTATTGACAAGCTCCCCACCCCTCTTTCCAGCCTGTGAACTAGAGAGTTACTTTCGAAACTACCCTCCTCCCCAGGAGCCTGGAAGACCTGGGGAGAGGTCGCCCCTGAGGTGGGGGGCCCTAGGAACATGCCCCAGACACTAGGGGTGGTTCCGGGCCAGTCGTCTCACGTGCTAAGCACTGGGGGTTGTGGCTGGAATGTGTGGAGCAGCAGCTACCACGTGAATCATTACACCTCGTCAGGCTGAGCCTGAGACTTCCAGACTCAAACCAGCTCAGACTGGGCTCCGGCAGAAGGGCAGCCTCTGAGTCCCGAGGTGAAGTCCCAGGATCTTGCACGGTCTCCTCCTCACCGTCTCACCCTTGGCATCCAGGTCCAGCACTGGTTCTGCTACAGTTCATTGTGCAGAACCACAGAGGGAGGTCACCTGTCATCTGTCCACCACCCTCCTGTGGCTTGCAACAAGCCTTGGCAGGGGGCGGCTTGGCGACCAGTGGGGGCGGGGGGGGGGGGCGGTCAGCGTGGAAGTGAGCAGCCTGTCAGGGCTTCCTGGCTGATTTCGCATCAGGAGCACATGTTCCAGTGAGTAAAGAGTCAGATAGAGAGAGGGAGGCGTGGGTCTGCAGGGATCAAGACAAGGGCTGGATAGAATGAGGGTCCTCATCTCTCCTAGCTGGGGGGACACTGGATGCCCAGTGCTTGGAGGGCAGACCTTCCCAGCCTCAGTTTTCCTGCTTGTGGCCTGGGTTTGAACTACTCTGGGCCGTCATCTGATTTCTCCAGGTGTCCAAAACTTGAATGAAGTCACTCATAGGGGTTGTGCTCATATTTCATGGAGGCCTGAAATTTCTGAGATGCAGAAAATGCTGGAAGGGGCAGGCAGGGGGTACGCAGGAGCAGACAGAAGGACAACTAGTCAGAGGAAGGCTTGGCAGGGCAAGGAGAAGACCACTGAGGCATGGACACACCTGAAGGGCTGAACTTGCCTGGGCACCCAGGGCACCTGGCAGGCAAACCCAGGGACAGTAGCAGAGAGGGACAGTAGCAGAGAGGCCCAGCCCAGGACACCTGAACACTGATTTGCTTGGACCTGCCTCTGCTCCTTGACCAGGGGTCTGGGACAAAGTCCTGGGCTAGTGCAGAGTTTGGTAAAAAAATAATTAATTTTTTTTTTTTTCAAGCGAAAGCTCTGACTCAGGCCTTTTCCTGTCCCGGACAGCAACATCCTTGCTTAGGCCTGAACCGCAGAAGCTGCTCAGGGCTATCCATGGCCTTCCCATGGCCAATTTGAGTCTGCTCTGTGGCTCCAGGCCCTACTTGGACGGTCTTGTGGGTTCCAGGTGAGTGGGGTCCAGGGGAGCCCTGGGACTTGAGTGTAGCTGGAAGAGGAGAGGCTCGGGACACCTCGTTTGGTTAGTGTGTGTGTCCCTGTGCCCGCGGGGCAGAAAAGGTATGCCTACTAGAGATACTGACGGATCTGGTGTTACTGCAGCAGGGGGCTGTGATCATGTGACCAGAAGGGACAGAAATCCCACAACTATAGCTGCCTGCCCCTGCCCCAGGAGCGTTCTCTGCTTGGGACGGGGCAGCCCAGCCCCCTGTGTCCCAGCTTCCTGCCATTCACCTCCCTGAGAAGTGAGAAAGCCAGGCCTTCTGCTGCAAGGGGAGGGGGCTGCCCAACCAGCGGCCTGGGAGCCTCCAGTGACTCATCCGGGTGGGGGGTGTTTATGAGCAGCCGAAATGGCTGTAAAAGTGGCACCTCGGCTCACTTATGGCCTGGCCATCCCCTTCTCAGCCAGCCCCTTACATTGAACAGCTTCCAGAGGGGCCTAGGAACCTGGAAAGAGGTCTGGGATTGAGGCCTGGTGGAGGCTCAGCTTGGGGTCAGGGTTCAATCAGGGGTTAGAGACCAGACTGGGATAAGGATGCAGGGGTAAGGCATGGGGGTTAAGCTAACTCTAGGGTCAGGGCTGAGGTTGGGATTCAGGCTGCCTTTGGGGCCAGGGTTGAGGAAAGATGGGGGTGGGGGTTTGCTGTCTGTGGGCTAATTCTCCCAGATAGCCTCCAGGCTAGGGCAAGGGGTTTTCTGAGGGAGTGAGGCCAGGCTGCAGAGGTCTCAGAGAGCCTTTGTTTTTCCTGTTTGAGTCTGGTGCCCACTCTGGCCCCAGGGTCTGTGTACCTTGGCCAGAGCCCTACTCATGGTGGCAGTGACGGCAGCAGAGGCCTGTCAGCCCAGGGCTGCTGAACCAGAGTCCGGCCCCTGCTCCAGTTCTGAGCTCCAGCAGGCCTTAGCCCCTCCTCCTAGGCCCCAGCCTGGGGGTCAAAGAGGGGAGTCCCTGTGGGGACTTATTCCCACTCACCACCCCCAACCAGGCCTTTCCAGACACCATTGAAACTGACCTGAAACTGACCAGAAACTGACCCTGGGGCCCTGGGGCTTGCCTATCAAAAAGGGTGGGCTGTGCTCTGCCAGGCACTGGGGTGCTACCAGTTAATGTGTGACACCCCCCAACCCCATGGTGGCACTTTAACCAGAGGCCTGGGGCTGATTTAGGGGGTCAGAGGCCCCACCCACAGTGATGGAATGTCCAGCAGAAGTCTGGACTGAGGCACATGAGTTATAGCTAAGGAAACACCCTTATGGGGCCCACAGCCCATTAGATCCTTCTCTGCAGCCCTATCCATAGCCCATCCTGGTCCTCTCAAGCAAAAATACTGTTTGTTTCTCAATCTCAAGGTTGACGGTGTCAGATCTGAGAAGGACCCCCTGCGTCAGCCGCTAGCTCTACCCCTCAGTGCCTCCAATCCCTCCATGAATGTTCTTTTCCTATCATCAAGGGCTGTGGGTCATCCAATCATAAAACTTGGAATTGAATTGCTTAGAAACAGAGACATAAAGCTTCTCTGGCGTGTTCTTGAGGTGCCTGCTCTGGGCACCTGAGCCTCTCTGTTCCTGTTCCAGAAGAACCCATTCATCACAGCGAGCAGCCCCCAAATCAGAGCGGCTTCACCCTCCCCAGTAGCAGAAGAGATGGAGATGCAAGGAGACAGAGATGTCCTTTATGTCAGGCAAAGAAGTATGATCCTGGAAGAGGAAACTACAAAGGCAAACGCAGGGGAGTGAACACAGAAAGAGGGCCAGGAGTCTAGTGAACTAGAGAGTCGCCTTTGGAGGAAACTGCCTCCAACAGGACAGTCCTTAAACACCAGGATGAGAAACTTCAGGGTAGTGGGCATGGAAGAGAGCATGGCCATAGAAATGTGAAGGAGACTGCTGTGGGTACGGTCTGGGAGATGGGTGGATTTGAGCAGGCATAGGGATGGGTTGCCAGGAAAGTTGGCTGCAACTGGATTCCAGTGGACTTAGGGCTTGTGCACTCATTCATCTTGAAGAAAGGGGCCAACCCGGACATATGGGGGCTGTCTGAGGGCTCTGAGGAGCTCAGGCTGAGCCTGGGGAGCCCTCAGAGTCCACAGGTCTCTGGGAAACCCAAGAGATACCCACCCTCCAAGGCACTAAAACAGTAAAGTCAAAAGTGCCCTTTGAATCAGCTGGTCACCTTCCCATTTTACAGATGAGGAAACTGAGGCTCAGACAGCAGGAGAGTCGTGGTGTCCAGGATTACACAAGTGGTAAGTGGGTGAGCTGGGGTTGCCACTTGGGGTCACGACAGTCACATTAGCTTCCTCCTGAAGATACCTAAAGCCCTCTGCTTCAGGCATCCCCGGCCTTCCCTGAACCTCAGCTTCCCCACCATATACTTCGCGGTCCTACGTTTGGGGTCCAAGGCTCTCTCCTCTGAGCACTCCTCTCCGGGGCGGGGAGGGTGCTCATAAGCCCGGCCCCCACCTGGCCCCCGCCCCCAAAGCCTCCTCCCGCCCTTTTCCCAAGTCGAGGGTCCCCAGTGCGTCAGAGCCGGCCAAGAGTTTTGGGGGGTGTGAAAGGGTGGAAGGGAGAGGCGGAACCTCACGGTGGGGGGCTCAGCTGAGTCTAGGGTCTTGCAGCCTCTAGCCGCCCCGGGGTGGAGTCAGGGGCGGAGCTACAGAGGCCCGGCCGGCGTCTGGATGGGTAGAGATTCGGAGAGACCCGGACCCGGGAGAGAGACTGGGGAGGGAGGGAGAGGGGTGTGAGGCCAGAGACGCGGGCAGGGACGGGGGCGGGCCTAGGGTACAGCACACCGACCCACTCGGGAGCTGCCTGAGGCTGGGGGTCCAGGCGAGGGCGGGGCGGGCGGGAGGGCGGCGGCGGCGGCGGAGCCAGGCTCAGGGGCTGGCGGCCGAGCAGCCTCCCCGGGGATCCCGGTCCAGCCTGAGCGGGAGTCCCGCGGGCGGACAGACAGCGCTGCAGCCGGGGGCCCGCGGGGTACCGCCCGTGAAGAGGCCCTGTTTGCGCGGCTGAGGGCCGCTATTCACCGGCCCGGGCCGGACGATCAGAAAAAAAATAAATAACGTCTGTGCCTTCCCGGAGAGGGAAATGAAGCGGCGGCAGCGGCTCGCGCCACGTTCTCGGGCCCCGATGTCAGAGCTCCCGGCCCCGTCCCTGCACACTCACATCCCGCCGCTCTGCGACCCCCGGCCGCGGCCTCTAGAGAATCGTCCCGGAGCAGGGGCCGCGGGCTCCGCTCCGCCGCTCCGCACACCCGCGTCGGAGACGGCGGAGGGGAGCGGGGGGCGGAGAGGCCCAGGGAGGGCGCGGGGGAGGGAAGAGGCGCCCGGGCCGCGGGGGGAGGGGGAGCGGCAGACGCCGAGGCGAGGGACTCGCGCGGCGGGCGGCGGCTCGGAGCGGCGGCCGGGCGGGGGGCGCTGGAGGCCAGGCCGGCCAGGGGGGGGTCCCAAGAGCTCCATGAAGTCCCCCCGGGGCCGCGGACGGGGCGCTGTCCTGGGGAGGCTGTCGGGGGATCCCCGACACCCATGGCTAGGCGGGGGCCGCGGCGGCGCGCTCGGAGTAAGTCGGGGTTGGGGGCCAGCAGCGAGGGGAGGGGGGTGGAGGTGGGGAGGGTGACTCCCGGCCCGACCAGGGCGGGCGGGCGGGCTGGTTTATCTCGGGGTCAGCGGCGCCTCTTCCGAGCCCCGTGGAGCCGTCAGCCCCGCGCCGCTCGGCTCCGTGGCTTTTTTGGAAACTTGCAAATGTTTTCGTAGAGAGAAAGGGGGAGGGGAAGGAAGGAGCGAGGGAGTGACCGAAACGGAGCTCGGGGCTGCTGGAGGAACGGAGGCCAAGGCCGGGGGAGCTAGAGACGGACTGACAGACAGGCAGACAGACCGAGCGTCCCGGCCGCAGGCGCGCTCTAGCGGCGCGGGAGCAGGCGGGGCTCCGGCCGAGGATGGAGAGGGAGTTGCCGGAGCCCGCCGCCGAGGGGATGGGGTTGAGGGGGCCGAGGGGCGAGGAGCTGGCGGCCTGATCCTCGAAGGGCTCAGCGTCGTTGCAAAGTTGGGCTTGAGTACCCAAGCTGCACGCCCGGAGCTGCGCAAAACGCGCCCCTCGCCCCGCCCCGCCCCCCGACTTGCGCTAGCGGCGGAGCTAAAAATAACAGTCCCGTTCGCCCCCCGCAGACCGCGACCCCAACCCCTCCCCCGACCCCTCCCCCACTGGGCGTGGGGGCAAAGCCACAGCTCCCAGTTCCCCAAAAGAAAAAAAAAAAAGAAAAGGCGGCGCGCGGTGGGGGTGGGGGGGCGGGGGGCGGGCCGGGGGCGGGGGGCCCGGCCATATGGATGTGATTTCTCCGCTCGGAGGCAGACGGGCAGCTCCGCAGCTCTCGGCGCCCGCCCGCCGCCCGCCCGGCCCCCGGCTGCCTCCCTTCCTCCCTCCCTCTCTCTCTCTCCTTTGCGCTCGCTCGCTAGCCCTCCGCGCATGGGCCCCGCGCCGGGCCCCGGGGCCTCGGGCCGCCGGGCCTCCGGGGTCCCCTAGGCCGTGGCGTGGGCGGGGCAGCCCGGCCTGACGCAGCTCTGTACCCCACCACCACCACCACCACTAGGGCCGGCGGCGGCGGCTGCCCCGAGGGACGGGGCCCTAGGCGGTGGCGATGGGGGCCGCCCGGATCGCGCCCGGCCTGGCGCTCTTGCTCTGCTGCCCGGTGCTCAGCTCCGCATACGCGCTGGTAAGTCACCCGCTCACACTCCCGGACAGGTTTCGGGCTTGCCATGGGTTCCCTGGAGGAGGGATGTGTGTCCAGGGCTCAGAGGCTTGAGTTCTCCCCAATAATCTGAACTTTGGGTGGGGGTCCCCTCCAGCCCGGGATCCTTGGTGCCTGCTGTCTCTGGGATGTCTGGACTCTGGGGTGCAGATGCCTATAAGGTTTCCTTATTTCTGAAGCCTGGGGTTGGGGTCCCAGGTCTGGAAATCTGTGTTTCGGATTCTCCTGTCTTCTGCTTCTGAGAGCATCTCTGCTCTGTGTCTCCCTTGAAAATGACAGTGTGATCTAGCAGAAGACTGGGCTTTGGCCCTGAGGTAGGATCCCACAGACTTTGCTCTGGGGGCCTGTGTTTTCTGCAAGTTTTGTTTGCAATCTGGGACACAGGGCTGTTGGTCTGAGGTCAGGGGGTAGGGTTCAGGGACCCCCTCCAGTTTGCACCATTGCACACACACACACCCATGCTTGCACTCATGTCCAGCTTCACCCAGATTGGAAGATGTCTGCCCAGGGAGGCGGGTATGGTGTGGTATATGGAGGAGGGATGGAGGTCCCCTGAAGGAGACTGACCTTCCAAAACACTCCCACAAGAGAAACTTGATCGGGTGTGTGAGGGGACCCACGTTGTACCCTCCTGAGAGCAGAGGCCAACAGGGGACCAGGGGGAGAAGAAGCGACAGAATAGGAGATGAGGTTAGACAGAGAGAAGAGAGAGACAGAGACAAAGAGGATGGGAGTGAGAGCTCCCCAGGGCAGGAGGAGTAGACAGACCAAGAATAGCAAATAAAAATAGGAAAAGACTGGCAGGGGCTGAGGGCTGGAGGCATGAAGCGTGAGTACCCTCCTCATCCTGGGCTAGGTCTGGGATCATTTCCTGGGGCGTCAGTCGGATCCCACAGCAGCCCTGTCTCGGGGGACCAGCCATTGCTGAGGAGACTGTCCGCCTGTGGCCTGTGCGTCTGACTTAAAGGCCCCAGTTGCTCCCCCTCACCTCCCAGGTGCAGGTATTTGCCTTCTAGAGAGACAGGCAGGCGGCCCCCTCCTGCCTGGCTCCCTGTCCAGAGGGAGCCCCAGGTGGGAAGGGGGGAGCTCTTAGATTCCTCCAGTTCTGCCAGAGCCTGTGTAACCTTGTGCTGTCCTTGTCCCCACCTCAGTTTCCCTATCTGTAAAAAGACACCAAGAAAGAAACATTTGCCTAAGAATTCCCTAATCCGCAGCTCTCCTCTTCTCTGTTGGCTCTGGCACATCCCATTCACTGTTGTCCATGCCCACACAGCATGGCACCCCACAGCCAAAGACATCGCCGCATACAAGGATTTGTCGATGAGGAAACCGAGGTTCAGAGGTGATCAGCACCCTGTGCAGGCATGCTGCAAAACCCTGGTGAACGCCAGGGTCCAGAGCTATTTCCCAGCCTCCCCTCGGGCCAGGGTCACCTTTCCCAGGGCCCCTTCCAAGGTGGTGAGCATAGCCACCGTGCAGAGCCAGCCAGCATGGTCTGTGGACGTGCATGTGTGCAAGCGACTGTTGAGGAATAGACGGAGTCATGGGCGTGGGTGACCTAAGAGTATATCTGTGTCTCCAAGAGGGGCACAGTGGGACTCGGAGTTTGGTATTCTCTGGGTCTGTGTGAGTGTGAGTGTTGGATTCCTTGTGTGAGTTCACGTGTGTCTGAGGCTGTGGGTCTGCACGTGACTTGCAGGAGCATGGTTGTGCATATGTATGTGTTGTATATTTGTGATCACACTTGCACCCAAATCTGTTTTTTTTCTTGTTTTTATTTAATAAATGCTTCTGTACTGCTGTCTACTTACCAAACACTGTTCTAAGCACTTTACAATATTAGCTAGTTCAATCTTTGCAACGACCCTCTGAGAAAGGGTTCTGTTTTTGTCTCCTTTAGCTGACCTTCACACAACCAATAACGACCATTATCTGTTGCGTGTCCACCATGGTCAAGCCCTGTGCCTCTATCAGGGACCCATGGGGACCCACACTGTTTTCCAGGGAAGCTGAGGCACATGCAAAGAATTTGCCTGGCTTAGCCCTGGCCCATGGCTGAGGGTAGGGAAAGAGAAAGGATGCCAGGGCTGGGTCTGCCCTGGGACCTTATTGGAACATCTGTGGCTGACACACAGGACATGAGTACATTGAACCTCCCCTGGCTCTGGGGATAGAGGATATGGCCTGAGGGTTCCCCCAACAGCCTGTGGGCCCCCTGGGCTCAGCTGGAGCCAGCAAGAAACTCAGTCTGCCTACATCCTCTCCTACACCCAGTGGATATCGCTTCATCCTCAGCAGATAGTGTCCCATCACCAAACCGACATACTGACCACCCAATTGGCCCCAGTCGAGGGACCTCACAGTTGCAGGACCAAGAGGTCTCCCAGTGGAAGGACACTGGCTGTGGCCAGACTCAGCTGGTCCCTCTTGTGTCTTCCATCTTTTCTGTGCCAGAGAAGAGTAGCTGTAAGGTTGAGGGTCAGGTGGGGTGACGTTTGGAGGAAGAGATGGGCCGGCAGATTTTGAGTGGGGGAGCAGGGAAGGGGTGGTCTTGTCCTCGGGGATGCCTCATCCTGAGGACACCCTCGGCATGCACATTGTGAAGGAGAAACTGCAGTGGGAGCGGCCGAAGGTCGGCATTGTGAGGTTGGGAGGGGCAGGCTTAGAGTGTAGAGATATGACCTCAGGGTCAGACTCAGGAGAGGCCACAGTGGGTGGGACTCCACGGAAGCACTCCCAGCATGCTCCAAGGTCAGCTAGCCAAAGGGGCTCACTTTTACAGACGGGGAGGAACTGACTGAACAGTGGCTGTCCCTGGATTCTGAGCTAGAAACCATCACAAGTCTTTTCTCATTCCATCTGTTCATCCACCCATTTTATGGGAAAGGGCCCTGAGGGTCACACAGTGAGTCTGTTCCCCAGGTTGGATTTCAACTCAGGTCTTCAGACACCTGCCCTGAGCTTCTTCCTCCAAAGTAGGGTGAGGGCTTCTGCTGGCAGGAGACCCCTGTATCTCCCTCTGGTTTCCTTTTTCCTCCTTTTCTTTCTTCTTTCTTTCTAGTAGAATCCTTTGGCTATTTTACTTTTATTTTCTTATTTTAATTTCAGAACTATACTTGAATATGTTCTTTCTTATAGAAGATTCAAGTAATAGAGATTAAAGAGACGTTAACCGGGATTCCTCCCAAACCCCATTCTCCGTTCTAGAGAAAAAGCTTTTTTGAAAAAACAGTCTGGGTGGGAGATGTTCTCCTAGAGCTTTTTCTCCAAAAAGGTCCCTTTGGTGTCCATACAAAGTAGATAGTTTTAGTCTGTCATTTTCTGTTTGTTTTTTAATAAATGATGGCAGTTTGTAGATAAGGGCTCTGCCATATGCATTTTTCTACTTAAAGGTGTATCTTGGAGACCTTCATGTCAGTAAATATAAATCTGTCTTTTTTAATGCTGTGTAGTATTTCCAAAGCCTGAGATTCATTAGCAGTCCCTTGAAATGTACATTTAGATCGTTCCTGCATAATTTTCAAGTGTGTGTGTGAGAGAGAGGATTTCAGATGGCGGCAGGGAAGCCCCTTGAAATGCCCTCCTGTGTCCTTGTGTAACCATTTCCCTGTAGGATATTTCTAGATCCTGTCATTGCTGGGTCTGAGAACATGCGTTTTTTTTTTTTTTACTTCAAGAGACATGGCCAAACGGCCCTCTAAAACACCCCTGCGGGTTTATACTCCGGCCCTAGCAGAGACCAGCAGGCCTCTAACGCATACTCTCTGTTTCAAGGGATGGTCTGAAGAGTCTTTTCCTCACGTTTGCCTGGTGCCTCTTGTCATTTTAATGCAAATGACATGAGAAACAGTGTCTCTTGTCACGTTGATTTGCTAACGACCAGTGAGCCTCTGGACTTGTAGGTTGGTTTATGGCCCATCTTCTAAGAGCTTGCTCAGAGCCATTACCCCTCTTTCTATGGGTTATTTGTCTTTTTTTTTTGTATTGATTTGTTGAAGCTTTTTATATCACCTGCCCTTAAACACCCCCACCCCTCCACCCGCAGCTCTGGGAGCGCCTGTGGACAGAGAAGGAGGAGGGGGCTGAACCCTCCCGGGAATTTGGGTTTTCTTCGGAATGTTTTAATGAGGCGTCAAGAGGCCTCCCCCAGATTCCTGTTGTGGGCCTTCTGGGGACACTCCCTTGTCCGGCCACCACATCAGGAAGGCAGCTCTTTCAGAAAGTCCCCAGGAAAAAGAAAGGGTGGGGTGGGGGGTTTGCAGACGCCAGAAATTGTCTGCAAAATACAGTGCGGCTAGGAGAGGGTGCAGAGTTTTGCTCGGATTCTCAGAGACATCAGAAACCCCCAAATCTTTCGGAACCCCCAGCTCTGGAACCTGTCTGTGCAGAGGTAAGACTTGGAAGGATTCTGTCTTGCTGACCACCTTATGGTTAGGCTAGTTCATACCATCCTTTTGGGCCTTGGTCCCCCAGGCCAGGTAGAGGCTGCTTGTGAAGATCCACCGGGTCCTAGCAGCCAACTCTGCCACCCCAGGCTCCATCCCACTGCCTGCCCTGAAGGCGTCCACGTTGGCCAGGATGAGAGGCGTCACAGTGCCTCCCCCCAGCCCCTCCCAGCCCCGAACACAGGCAGCCTGTTCAGGAAGGCCAGGCGAGGGGGAGGAAAAGTCAGCACTTGTCAGCGGTGGCGTGGCGGGGCAGGAGTGTCCCCGGCAGGGAACCCGTCCCAGCCTGCTCCGGCCAGCCAGACAGACGGAGGGCAGCAAGGGGCAGGGAGCAATCCCCAGCCAGCTGGCATGGGAGACATCGAGGGGTGCCAGCACAGGTCCCAGGAGTGGAACCTGGAGAAGAGGTGCAGGAAGGCCAGGAGGTCACCAGGGGGTCTCCTGTTAGCCAAGGTTTTCTCCTTGTGGCTTTTCTGGAGGTGTGAACTCCCCTTCCTCCTAATGTGTGAGAGAGCAGCTGTCCTCTGCCCAGGCAGAGCTGAGCGGAAGCTGCCATCACCAATAAACACTATCACTATCTGATCACCTCCACATCTATCTGCATCCCCAGATTACCTCTGTGGAAGCTGCTCTAGATGCTCTGCAAAGAGGCTTTTGCTTGACACAGTGAAAGATACAATCCAGAAAGGCTCTGAGGAAAACTGGTATTGAGGCTGACTCCAGCTGATCCATGTGGTGGGGCATCCCCTCCTTTCTTTCCCATCCTCTGGAGTAGCTGCTGCTTTGGTTCAAGCAGACCTTGGCTCCGTTCCTGGCCCTCTTCTTTCTAACTGTGCTCTCAGCCTCAGTGGCGGCGTTTGTAAGACAGAGATGTGATGGAAGGTGGAGGAGAGGTGGTTAAAGGTCCAGGGGCAGTGGTGGGTGCCAGCCTGCAGAGGGGCTGTCATGGCGTGGGAGACACTGGCCACACCAGTGATGAATAGCAGGTAGATCTGCTTTCTCTGGAGGTGATCAAGAAGCCAGCAGCTGCCTGACCCCCCAGGGGACCAGGCTGACCCTAGGCAGAGAGATGGATGAGATAACCCAAAAGGTCATCCTGAGGCAGATACCATCAGTATCAGGAGCCTCTCTCCCAGAGACAGGGGTGTCAGCAGCTGAAGAAGGATCCCTTGTATTTCCTCCTTCATTTTGCCCGGAGGAGGAGGATTGTAGGCATGTCTGGGATCACAGACAGCAAATGTGTGGAATTTGGCAGTTAAGAGACGGACCGAGAGGAGCAGCCCTCATTTGGTCAGGGGTATGGAGCTGGCTCTCCACCACTCCGCACCATCACACCATTGCCATCACCGGCCTCCACATCGCCCCACTCACTGTCTGCCACCGTCTGTCTGTCCAGCCCTATTGCCACCATCCCTGCTTCCCCAGCTCCAGTACCATCCTCTGTGAGGTCACCCCGGGAGCCGAGTTAGAAGGAGCTGTTTGCCCCCACCCCTCGGCGGGAGGGGTACTGAGCAGATGGCTTTTCTCTCCCTGTGAGCTTCTGAACTCAGGAAATGAGAAACACATCCGGGCTTCTTGACCACACATTACTCTCTCCCTGAGACAGCAGCTTCTATGTTTGTAAATAACATACTGGCTTTCAGCCCCGCTCTGCACCCTGCCTGGAGCCCCATAGATACCAACTCTGGGCTCCCAGGCCACCTCTCTCCCTGCCTATTCACAAACTGCAGATCATGCACATGTGTGCACCCAGGAAGGGTCCATGTCCGAGCGTTGAACATGAGGAGAGTGCTGCAGCCAAGCTCTACAGTGGTCAGGTCAGGGGAAGTCAGCCCTAACCTAAGACCCTAGGAGGGGAGTGGGAGGAAGCGGGATTCGGGACACCTGTCACCAGGGCTCAGTGACCCTGTCAGTGGTGCGTATGGATTAACTGACCCTTGGCCATGATGCAGCCCCCGGCCCCTCAGTCCTCACCAGTGAGACCCAAGATGCACAGACTCTCTGGATCTAAAATGATGTAAGTCTGAGTCCTCCTTAACAGGAGCCAGGCCGAGGAGACCTGAACTCTGCAGGGGGAAAGGGGCTGGTTGAGGACGGCGCAGCGGAGGGCATGGCCAGGCCAGGAGGAGAATCAGAGCTATCAGCATTTTCTGCATCTGTCCCAGGAGATAACGACCTCCTCACTCAGGGCAGAAGCAGAGGAGGCAGCCCTCCTGCCCCTTAAGCCCAAGTGTGGGGGGTCTGGCAGTGACCTGGAATCTTAGTGTGAGTCCAGGGTGGATCAAGAAATCCACATCTGGAGTTGTTGGAATGCCTTTCACCCCCAAAGCTTGCCAGGCACACCTCACCCTGCAGGCTGTCCTGTACTCCCCCCTCCCAATCCTCCCTGGAACCCCATCCATCCCTGGCCCGTGCCCCTCACTGTGGCCCCCTGGACTCGGTCATCTACTCAGTCTCCCGTGTCTCTCTGGGTCCCCAGCCTGGGGGTACCCATGGTGTCCTGCAGCACAGGGGTCCATAAGCGCACTCGGAAAGCCACGACTTGGTGGTGCTCCTGACCTGGTAGCAGTGGTAGCCTACAGCTTTCCATGGGCTCCACCTCCATGAAGTTCCATGAAGGTGGAGCGCTTTTCATGCAGTGCCTTGTTTAACTCTCACAGCAGCCCTGTTATTTATTTTTATCCTTGGCAGTGCTGTACAGCATGTGGAACCTTAGTCCCCCAACCAGGGATCGCACCCATGCCCCCTGCAGCGGGAGTGCAGAGTCTTAACCAGTGGACCACCAGGGAAGTCCCCCAAACAGCCCTCTTATTGTCCTGATTTTACAGGTGGAAAGCTAAGGCACACGGGTTAAACAACTGTACCAAAGATACAAAGTCAGTTGGTGGTGGAGGCGGGATTCACGCTCCAGTGCTGGTGGCAGAATCTCCTTAGATGAGAGGGTGCAGGCGCAGGGAGACGTGGTGGCATCCCAGGCAGGGGTGCTGTGCTCTAAAGCGAGTGGGGATGCACTTGGTGTAGGGCTGCCCTCTGTTCCTTGGGAAAGTGCTTATATGTGTGTGTGCGCTTATATATATATATGGCTGCATGAGGTCTTAGTAGTGACATGCAGGATCTTTTAGTTGTGCCCTGTGGGATCTAGTTCCCCAACCAGGGGTCGAACCCAGATCCTCTGCATTGGGAGCAGAGTCTTAGCCACTGGACCCCCCTGGGAAGTCCTGAAAGTGCTTTCTTGACTGATGTGAATTCTTCTTGCTGCAGTGGCAGTTCTGCTGTGATTGGGTGACAGACAAATGGGTCATACAGTTTAGGGAGGCCAGAGATGATGCCCCTGACCCTGTGGGTGGAGGAATCTGGGGGCTATCTGATGCCTGAAGCACATACCCTCCCCATTCCTGGGCATTCCCAGACCCACCGGGAAATGAGAGTTCTGGGCAGAGAATGTGCCTCCTCTTGGCCACAGAGAGAGTGCAGTAGTTAGAGGCTGAGCAGATGCGCTGGGCCTGTGAGAGGGTAAGGAGTGAGCTCCTGGTCCTCGCCCAGCTGCACACCTGTCTGTCTGTCAGTCTGCCAAATGGGCAGTTTTCAACCCACAACCGCCTGCCTGCCTTTAGTCCAGGGCACCAGCTGTGACACTCAGTCACATCAGTGGGCTAGTCTGTCTGTGGAGAGGGCCGGTGTGCCAGGCTTTGGGGACTGGTGGAAGTCTGTCAGCCACTCGGGAGGTTTCTGTCAGCTGGGGAAAAAAAAAAAGTATGGTGAGTATCTGTTCGTCTTGAAAGAGATAAAGGTGGACAGGAGAAGGGGTGGTGGGGAAGGGGGCTGAGGGAGTAAGACTAAGATACAGGAAAGATGGCGCTGACAGTGGCTATGGGGCTGGTGGCAAGGATGGTGCTCATGTTGCCTTTGGTGGCTATGGTGCTGGAGGTGGTGGTGACGGTCATGGTGGTCATTGTGCTGGGGGAAAAGGCACTGGTGGTGGGGATGGTCATGATGTTCTACCAGTTGTCACGGTGCTGATGGTGGCTATGCCAGTGTTAATAGTGGTTAGTGCTGCTGGTGGTGGTGTTGGTGCTGGTGGGGGGTGGCTGAGTTGGTGTTGGTGGTCAAGGTGATGATGGTGCTAGCTGACAGAGTGCCAGTCGCAATAACGGAAATGGTGGTGAAAGGGTGCTGTCGTGGGGATGGGCTCAGACTCCTTAGCAGCCTGGGTCCCCAGTGCCAGAGGCACAGAGAGAACCTCAGGTTAGTCTGGGAGCTCCCTGGATTAAGGCAGACCGGAGTTGCCTCCCTCAAACCCCAGTTCTCAGGGCCACTTCTGCCCTAGTCTGCTCAGTCATAGCTGGAGGTGGGGAAAATGAGAGAAGCTGTAGGGGCCAGCAGCAAACACGTGAGAATCTCTCCAGCCCTTCCTGGGCACTGGGTCCAGCTGAGATCCCGGGGTCCAATTCAGATGCCAGTGATATGCGCGCAAAAGCACGGATACCCACAGGCATGCAGGCTAATGAGCAACCGTTATCACACACTCGCAGACACGCACACGCGGACCTTTGCCCAGAAACATCTTCACAGACACCTCAGGCTCACGTCCCAAATGTGCACGCTGGAGAGCCCCACGTGAGAATTCACAGAGACAGGGGCACACACAAGTGCACACATCGCCAGACGGCGTGTGCGCGGCCACTCAAGGATGTGCAGCCGCGCACGCGCACGCGCGAAGACGCGCACGCGCCTCCGCTAACTGAAACCAGCAGAACCCACGTCCGACCGAGCCAATTGGAGACTCCTTGGCTCTAGAAGCCCTTGCTGCTGCCACCAAGAGACTCGGTCAATTAACTTCTCCCTGCAGCGGGCTCCCTGACCCGCCCGGCCGGCCGGCCCGCCCCCTAGCGCGGGTACCCGCCCCTTCCCCGGCCGCCGCCCCCCTCCCCCGCCTCCTCTGGGCTCTCCGGCCCTGCAAAGCTCCGCGCAGACTGGAGGGACCCGGCCCTGCCGGGGGATGTCTGAATGGATGCAGCTCCGCCCGCTGAAGGTCTAAGAGAACCAGGCTTTGCCCTGTGGAGTCTGAGGGGTCACAGCCCAGCTCTGGGTCAGAGTAGTCTCATGGGACACTTCCCCCAGTTCTGCGGCTCTGCAGGGACGCGGCCCTGTCTTGGAAGGTGAAGGTGGGTGGGACCTGAGGGGATGTATTAACCTCTTGTGGTCCCTCATGGCAGTGGCGGGGCTGGGGCACACTGAGTTGTTCCCGGGGCAGGATGCTGCCTTTAACCTCTGACTCCCAACCCTAAGTCAGGGAAACAGAGGCTCAGAGTGAGTCCCGCCCCCACTCTCCCCTGCCATGATGTTCCTGTTTCCGTCCTTAAAATGCTGCCAGTGAACCTAGCGGGTGGCAGCCAGTACCGAGGGTGTGCAGTGTTGGAAGGAAAGGAAGGAAGGACATCCCGGGCAGAGGGGAGAGCAGGAACCAAGGTGTGTCCACATCACCAGAACACAGGGTCTACAGGGATGGAGCAAAGCTTCCAGATAAGCGATGGATGTGGGTGACTTCCACCCACAGCCTGCACGCGAGTGCCCCGCCCAACGCAGACCAGTTGCCAGCAGTTTCTCCATCCCCTCCCTCCTGGGACCTCAAGGGTGGGAGGGGCCGAGGCACTCGCCATTCACGCCATGCACCCATTCACGGGGAAAGCGCTGACTGGGGAGAGGGCCAGGATGGAAATCGGTGACTCCTAAGGTCCCAGGAGCACTAGGACTTGCAGGAATCCAGGCCCCCCGTTTGTTTCCCCAGAGTTCGCCACCCTTACCCACCCCCTCCCTACCCAGGGTCCCCAACAGACGGCAAGATCCGGTGAGCATCCATCCTGGGACATTCCATCCCTTTCCCACGCCCCCTTGGGGAACAGACTGGACAGCGACTATCAGAAGCTGCTTTCTATGGGGTTACTATCGGACAAGTCGGGGACAGCCCCCCTTCCTTCCCCTTTTTTCCCCCTGGTAGGTCAGGCAGGTCAGGCCATTCCCCTCGAGCCAAGGCTGCCTGTCTGTAAAATGGAGCTACATAAGGCGGATTTCCCACATTCGTGTGTGTGTGTGTGTGTGTGTGTTGGGGGGCGTCCCTCAAGGAGGCTGGGATAGTTGTGGCGTCCAGCACTCGGTGGGGAAGTATTGCCTGCAATCTGACCTTCTGCTCGGTAGGTGGATGCAGATGACGTCATGACCAAAGAGGAGCAGATCTTCCTGCTGCACCGCGCCCAGGCCCAATGTGAGAAGCGGCTCGAAGAAGTCCTGCAGAGGCCAGGTGGGGGCGGGGCCGAAGGAGGGTCTAGGGGGCCAAGGGCAGGCGACACAGAGGGGCCAGAAGAAGGTGGGAGCCCAGGAGGCAAAGGCAGGTGGCACCAAGGGAGGGCAGGCCCAGGTAAAGGGGGCCAGGCCACAGTGAGGACCGAAAGTGGGGTGAGTCAGGTGAGTTGAAAGTCAGCAGGTTCAGAGATGCCCTGAGCCTCCCCTCCCAGGGCTGGGATAGGAGGACACGAAGACAGCTACAGTCCGAATCATCTCTGATGCGTAGATGTGGTGAGGCCCGCCAGGAGCAGGAGCACCAGAGTGGGCCGGGACTGCCTCCTAGAGGAGGAAGCAGTACCCAGTGCCATCCAGAAGCGTGAATACGTCTTTGAAAGAGGCCCCTAGGCACAGGGCAAGGCAGGGTGTCCAGGCTCAGAATGGGGCTGGAAGGGAAGGAGAATAGAGGAATATGGATGGGTATCCCTGTCGGTCATGGTCACTGTCCAGTAGAAGGCTCCTGAAGGGGTAAGAACGCTCCCTCCTACCAACACAGCATCTCCAGGGAACCCTGGCCACAGTCAACCTAGGAGGGGCAGTCACCTGACCTCACAGCTCCCACCCCAGTCTCAAGCTGGTCTCTTCCTTGAGTCCATTTCCTGGAAGCGGAAATGGGGCTTCATGAGCAACCAGCGCGGCCTCTGACTTCTATTTGATTAATCCCCTCGACCTGGAAGAGATCCAGACCCCACCTGAGTGGTGGGCACTGGCTTCCCTGCACTGGCCCTCAGACCCCTGGGAGAGGGTGGTGATGTACACCCCAGATGCAAGCGCACAGTAACATCCCCTGGAGCCCACAGCCCCTGCTCCCACTCACAGGGACTCACATGGTCTCTGCTGTCAGAGCCCTGCCCACACTGGCCTCACCAGTGGCTCCCTGGTCCCCCGCCCCAGTCTCATCAGGGGCTGGGAGGGTCTGAACCCAGCCCTCTTTCTGGCTGTGGAAGCCTGGAGGCACCTCCCTCTGCTGTCTCTGTTCAGCCATGGAGCCTTCCCTTCTCACTCCATCACATCTTGCTACCTCCACCCTACTAATGTTCTCAGGTTCAGGTGGGAAAATGGGCACAGCCATTCTGTCTCAGCCCAGGGTGTCTGCAATTAGCATCCCATTGTTGTCACAAAACCCAACATGGGAGGGCCAGGAGGCTGCAGCTGAAGGTCACATAAGGAGGAAGACTTTTCAGCGAGGAAGAGAGACCTCAGACTTCTAAGAGAGGGAAAGGCCAGGTCCCATCTGAGATGGAGAGGCTCCAGGGTCCCTTGTGGAAGCTGTGAACCCCTTATTCAGGCATCCCAGGGCAGGGGATGGGGTAGGTGGGCTCATTGGCCCTCTCCTGACAACCGCACACTCTTGCTCTTGTCTTTCATACCACCAACTTCTAGACCTACGGGGTGCTCTGGCCAGACTTCATTTTTGCTCTCTAACCTCTCTGCTGACATAACCACCACGGTCTGCTTTTGCCATACGCCCCCTGGTGGGCTTTGGCTACAACTGCTGAATCAGACACTTCTGCCCGCATTTACTGCTCAAACCGCTAGTTGATCCCACACCTGAATGGCGTTCGCTCCTCTTTGAGCCCCTTGTTGACAGTCTGCATGACTCCTGATTTCTTCTGTACCTGGCAAGCACTTTGCTGTTTGTAAAGCACATCTCTACCTGTCGTCAGACTGGGTGTCAGCAGGGAAGGGGACAACCCTCACTGTGTGGAGGGGGAGTCTCCGAGGCAGGAGGGGACCCTGGGTCTCCTGCATAGCGGCACTGTTGACAGCCATAACTGCCCTGATTTCTCCAGCTGACATAATGGAATCAGACAAAGGATGGGCATCTGCGTCCACATCAGGGAAGCCCAAGAAAGAGAAGGCATCTGGGAAGCTCCACCCTGAGTCTGAGGAGGACAAGGAGGTGCCTACTGGCAGCAGGCCCCGAGGTACGTCTGTGCTTCGATGCAACCATCTGAGACCAACTCGGACCCACTTGCCCCATGGCTCTGCCACTTCCATGTGACGTCACGCTCCTCGGCTCTTGGAGGAAGGGAGGTGCTGGGAGGAGATGGAGTGGAGGGGGCAGGCAAGCTGGATGGACTTGGACCCCCAGAGGTGGGCAGAGAACTTGACCCACACACCTCAGGGGTAGACCCTGGGTTATGGCCCCTCCCATGGAGAGAGATGACAGAGAATCTGGGAAAGAGAGGAGCAAGGAGAGGCTGGGAAAGATATGGAGACAGAAATAGAGAGGCAGAGGGAGACAGAGGGGGCCAAGAGGCACCGGGACGGGAACTCAATATGTCAGAGGAGGTGCATCAAGACACATAGTGGGGTGGTTGGGAGAGTGGGGGCAGGACAGGAAGGTGGCTGTGAAGGGGTGGGGCCAGACAGGGGGAGGAGGAGGAGGGCAGAAGAGAAGAGAGGGAGGGATATGCGGGCTGCATTGTCCCTGGGGGAGGTAAGGAGAGACAAACGTGGAACCCAGGCTGCAGCCACAGGGCCGGTTTGAACCGGCTGGGTGGGCAGCAGATTCCAGATGGGCCACATCTGGGAGGCTGTGGTCACCCTGTGGCTCCCCAGGGATCAGAGGGAATTGTAGGCCTGGCCAGGCGGGGCTGGGAATATGGTGCCCAGGACAGAGAGCCTTTCACCAAGCCAGGGTGGGTCTAGCCATCAAGGCAACCTTCCAGGGTGGCTGGAGAGTCCTGTGGTTGGAGCCCTGCGGGGGGAGAGAAGGGAGCTGGGGGTGGGAAGTGGAAAATTCGGAGGCTGGAGTCTTTCCAAGGTCACTTACCATCTCTGCTGTGAGGCTGGAGCCCCAAAGTGGGATGTGTCGCCCTGCCTTGAATCCCACAATTAGCACTTATAGATTTGGGGGATTTTATGTCCCTCCATGAGTGGACACCAGAGTCTGAGAGCAGGTGCTCAGGGCGGGTCTCGGGTAGTGGCGGAAGTGCGTATCAATCCTGATTCCCCAGTGAAGGAACTGAAGTGCAAAGAAGGCGGACACCTGCATGAGGTGGGCAGTTCTTCAGGAGTCCAGCTGGCACTGGAGACGAGAGTTCCTGCCTCCAGTCCATGGTCCTTGGGCATGGATCACGCTGGAAGCATTCTCAGCTGAAGGAGAGTTACTCTGGGAACTTGCCCTTCTCCAGGGACACCTGGAAGGTGGGACCAAGAACAGAGAGAAAAGAGGGAGGCCTGGCCAGGGGCTGAGAACTTGAGGAGGGCAGGGCCCTGGGCTGTATGACCTTGGCAAATCACTCGCCTCTCTTGGCCTCTGCTAGCCAATCTAGAAAATGGGGCCATTGCCAACACCCACAAGGAGGGGCTGTAGTGAATCTACGAGGCCAGGGGGTGCAGGGCACAGTCGGGAGTAAGGGTTCAATACATTCTCTCCAGAATGCTCCAAGCCTGAGTTCTCCAGTCTTGGGGTGCACCCTGTAGGAGCCAGCACAGGTGTGTTTATTCCTCTGGGTCACTAACTGTGGACCTGGACAGGTGTCCTCCACCTTTTTCTGTCTGTCTCTGTGGGCACAGGGCGCCCCTGCCTGCCGGAGTGGGACCACATCCTGTGCTGGCCGCTGGGGGCTCCAGGGGAGGTGGTGGCCATGCCCTGTCCCGACTACATTTATGACTTCAATCACAAAGGTAAGGCAGTCTGGAGTAGGGTGGGGGACCGCGGGCACCGTCAGGACTTGAAGCTCAGGGGTTCCAGATCTCACTGCCCTGACCTCCCCCTGCGGACCTGCAGGCCATGCCTACCGCCGCTGTGACCGCAATGGCAGCTGGGAGCTGGTGCCTGGGCACAACCGCACGTGGGCCAACTACAGCGAGTGCCTCAAGTTCCTGACCAATGAGACGCGCGAACGGGTGCGAGCCTTCCCCACCCCGCTCCCCCCGGCGCCCCCCCCCCGCCCCCCTCACCTGACCCGGATCAGGCTACCCCCCCCCCGTGACCTCTGACCTAGTCCTGACTCCTCCAGCAAATGTACCTGCGCTCTCCGACCCTTAACCTGGTGTTCACCCGAGTCCCAGGGCTCTGACGGTAACTCCCCACCTGCGCAGGAGGTGTTTGACCGCCTGGGCATGATCTACACCGTGGGCTACTCCGTCTCCCTGGCATCTCTCACCGTGGCGGTCCTCATCCTGGCCTACTTTAGGTGGGCGGGGCGAGGAGTGGGGCGGGGGCCAGTGGGGAGGGGGACGTGGGCGGGGCCGAGGGAGGCAGTGGGCGTGGCCAAGGGCATGGCTGGGTGGGGCCGAAGAACGGGGCCTCCCGCGCCCTCCCTGCGCCCCCTGCCCGCCCGGCGCGCGCCGCGTGCCCCCCGCCCACCGTGCCGTCGCGTGCTCTGCAGGAGGCTGCACTGCACACGCAACTACATCCACATGCACCTGTTCCTGTCCTTCATGCTTCGCGCCGTGAGCATCTTCGTCAAGGACGCGGTTCTCTACTCGGGCACCGCCCTCGACGAGGCCGAGCGCCTCACCGAGGAAGAGCTGCGCGCCATCGCCCAGGCACCGCCGCCACCCGCCGCCGCCGCCGGCTACGTGAGTGCCCCGCTCCGGCGGCCCGCGCCTGCCCGCCCTGGGCCCCTCGCCACCGCCCGCTTCGCGGGAGCCCCACGCACCCTCACCTGTCTCCTGCGACCACGCGCGCGCTCCGGGCCGCTCACATCCACCCTTTGCATCCTTCCAACCCGTGTTGCCTAGGGCTTTGCGAATCCCCTCCCCGCCCGGCGTGCGCTTTCATCAACTCTCCTGCCTCAGCCCAGGCCCCCAACCACCCCACCTCTTCTCCATGATCCCCACGTCCCCACCACTGTCCTGAGTGTCCTCCTATCTTTGCAGCACACACTCCTCAGCCCCTGCCCTTAGTAGAGCTTGTCCGATCTTACCAGCATCCCCTACCACTGTCTGCCCTCAGTCCCTCCCAGCCCTCCCCAGATGCAGTTCCTGCGCTCTGGCTAACACCAGCTGGTCTCCTAGGTGGGCTGCCGGGTGGCTGTGACCTTCTTCCTTTACTTCCTGGCCACCAACTACTACTGGATTCTGGTGGAGGGGCTGTATCTGCATAGCCTCATCTTCATGGCCTTCTTCTCAGAGAAGAAGTACCTCTGGGGCTTCACAGTCTTCGGCTGGGGTACGCAGGCACGCGGGCAGGGTGGGACCATGGACGGCAGGGTCAGAGAGGACCCTGAGGGGACACTGAGGGGAAGGCACCCACACGGCACATCCTGTGCTGGATGTGGGGCAGTAGATGCCCCACAGGCTGACCCCCAGGCTCAGGGAACAGGGCTTGGCCAGAGGTTCACTTGGGGTTGGCTCAGCCTGAAGTTGGGGTTGTCCTGGAGGCAGGTTCACCTGGAGTTGAGGCTCAGGCCAGAAGAGGGAAGGGCAGGCAATTCTCAGGTCAAGACTCCACTCAGGATCAGAGTGGACCTTGGGTAAGAGGTCAGCGTAGGGCTGGAGTTGGAAGGCAGCTATGCTTATCACTGTATCACCAGTACTGGAGCTGGGATCCGGAACACCCCCCTCCACCCCGAGTCCTGTTTCTCCACCACTCCCCATGCCGCGTGGAGCTATGCAGGCCTCTGCCACCCCCGTGCACAGGGTCCGTGGCCCAGAACTGGAGGCCCTGGCTCTGTAGCATCCTCTGGGCTTCAACAGCCCCTCTGCAGAATGGGTTGCTGGGGCTCTGCCCTCCTCCCCGACGGGCTCCAGGATTGAGTTACCGATAATTGTCCATTATTGTTGGCAGCTCCAGAGCTTGGCCGGGCTCCGGGGCGACTGGCCAGACTGCAGAGGGGCAGGCTGGGTGGGTGGAGCCCTCTCCGCGTTCAGCACCTCCAGGCCCTCAGATCGATAATCCTAGCCTCCTTGCTCCTTGGTGGACACTCTGATCTTGACCTCACCCGTGGCAAGCCCAGAGTTTCAGGCTGATGCAGGCTCTGGGGTAGAGGGTGTCCGCACACAGACAAGGGAACAGACAGAACTTTGTGGCACAGGGACATCACAGCTCTTTTCCTTGCACAAACCCAGGTCATGCCCTACCCCTCCCAAGGGTATGCCAGACCTAGAATGAAGTGGGAGGGGGTGGAGAGTGGGGAATGAGGCTCTTTCCTAGAGCAAAACTCACTCAGAGGTACCACGTACCATTTGAACTGGCTCAGGCTTAGGCACACTGAGACTCCTCTGTAGCCCCTGGCTCAACAACCCTCACATTATCCAGCCTCATCCATGGGGACTTTTCAAAGCAGGGGGGATGCTGGAACAGAAAACCCCTGATTGTAAGCTCCCCTCCATAGGGAGCCCCCAGCCCAGAACAGCACGCTTTAGGGCAGAATGGACTGGGTGTGGATAAATTAGTGATCCCTTATTTCACCAAGTGCCCAACAGGAGTGCATGTGTGTGGTACAAGATACAGAACCAAGATGAGGGCAGAGGGCTGAACTGGGTCCTGGGGGCTGGAGCCCTGAGGGGAGGCTGTGGGGACCGCAGGGCAGCACATGTAAAAGCAGGGCTGTGTCACCAAGCAGCCCATTTGCCCGGGGGGGGGGGTCAGGGACAGTGGGGGGCTAAGCCGGGGTCACCAGGGGTGAGGGGAGTGGCACAGAAGTGGGCAGCAGCGAGAGCCCCTCATACTCTGTCCCGCTCTGCCCACAGGTCTGCCTGCCATCTTCGTGGCTGTGTGGGTCGGTGTGAGAGCTAGCCTGGCCAACACCGGGTAGGTCCAGGTGGAGAAGGGAGCAGGAGGCTGGGCCACAGGCCAGAGGCACCCCTGGTACCCTCTTTCTCCATAGAACATATGAGGGGGCACCTCTTGTCCCCTGGCCCTGAGCGGCCCCGGTTTCAGGAGTTTTTAGCCCTGCTTCAAGCTGGGTGCCCACTCAGGGTCACCAGAGGCCACTGCAGAGGGGGCTCTGTGGGTGGCCTCGGGCCCGACCACATCCCCACTCCCCGTCCTGTGCTCTGGGGTGGGGAGTGCATGTGTCAGAACCGACTCCCCCTGGAGCCTGCTTGTGGGGAGTGTGGGGGCTGACGGCCTCGGCCTTCTTAGGTGCTGGGATCTCAGCTCTGGGAACAAGAAGTGGATCATCCAGGTGCCCATCCTGGCCTCCATTGTGGTGAGCAGGGGCCCTCAGGGCCGGGTGGGAGTGTGGACCCTGGGTCCTGGTGATCAGCCCCTGATGGGAACCTACACAGGCTCCCCTGGACCCCAAGGTTAGAGCCACAGGGCCGGGCAGGAGTGTGGACCCTGGGTCCCGGTGATCAGCCCCTGACGGGGAACTATAGGGGCTCCCCTGGACCCCAAGGTTAGAGCCACAGGGCTAGAGAGGCAGCTGACCCCCACCCCAGTCCACATGGGGAACCAAGGACCTCAGGAGCCACCTGGAGACACGCTTAGGCAGAGCAGAGCCTGGGCGGGGCCGTGGGTCCCAGAGTCCCAGCCCTCCCTGCTGGGGCTGCGGGCTCAAGACGCATGCAGCCCTGCCTCACTCCCACAGCTCAACTTCATCCTCTTCATCAACATCGTGCGGGTTCTCGCCACCAAGCTGCGGGAGACCAACGCTGGCCGGTGTGATACGCGGCAGCAGTACCGGTGAGCCACGTCCGCCGTGCCTAGATGCCTCAGACCCCAGGGGTCACTGGAGCCCAGCACCACATTCAACAGCAGGCAGAGGCCCCAGGGATGAGCCTGTCTCAAGGAAGGGCTCAGCTCCTGACTCCCTGGCTGGCCCTGCCGGCCGTGGTGGGATCTTGCCTGACTTCTGGGGGCACCCCCTAAGCCAGCCTGGGCCACTTGGTGCCAGGCCCCTGCACTAGAGCTGGGGTCCATGAAGGCAGGACAAACCCAGACCTCTCCTCAGAGAGCCGGTCACAGGGAGTCTGAGAGACAGATGGGCAATGGGTGGGCTTGAGAAGGTGGAAGTTTGGCTGAAACCTGAGGAGGGTCAATGGGATAAGTGAGGGGAGCGCCAGCAGAGGGACCAGCAGGTGCAGGGACAGGACGACAGAACTTATGGTCCACGCTGGGACACCTCAGAATCAAGGGGCCCTAGTCACACTTTGCTGAGACAGCAAAGTGTCACTGGCTTAGGTGAACTGCCAGAGCTCTGGGCCTTTTAGTGGCTTCTGGAGCCTGGGGCTGGCAGGTCAAGGTGCACAGTGCCTGCTGAGGCCGAAGTGACTCCACCCTGACCTGCCTGCCCCACTGGCCCAGGAAGCTGCTCAAATCCACACTGGTGCTCATGCCGCTCTTTGGCGTCCACTACATCGTCTTCATGGCCACGCCGTACACCGAGGTCTCAGGGACACTCTGGCAAGTCCAGATGCATTACGAGATGCTCTTCAACTCCTTCCAGGTGGGCAGGCCTGTCTGAGGGCGGGAGGGACGGGTGGGGCGGGGGAAGCTGCTCCCACCCTCTCCGGATGCCTCTCTGGGCCCTGACCCAAGACTCTCTCTCCACAGGGATTTTTTGTTGCCATCATATACTGTTTCTGCAATGGTGAGGTAAGCGGTGGGCCAGACTGGGGCAAGACGGGGAGGCCACAGGAGTTCCAGGGGCCGGGGGTGGGGTGGGGTGGGGGGAACTCCCTGGTGGTCCAAGGGTTAGGATTTTGCGCTTCTACTGCAGGGGGCTTGGGTTCGATCACTGGTTGGGGAACTAAGGCGTGTGGTGTGCCCAAAAATCTAAAAACTAAAAAAAAATTAAAGAATAAAAAAAGGAGTGCCAGGGGCTACCCAAGTGCTGTCCCTTCATTCTCCTGCCTGGTTCTCACTTTGTTCCTCCCAGAACATCCCAGAGGACGTTCTGAAGGCAGACAAAAGTCTTTCCAGATGATTCAGGCTCAGGATGTGTGGGCACAGCCAAGCGTTTTCTCAACCCCACGGTTGAACTGTCTGTCATCCAGTTTGAACACTCAGCCACCCTTGGGGTCATTTGAGCCTTCTACATTCTGGGTGTGTCAACTGCCTGCCGCCAGGCACCATGTTCTGAGAATGACGGGATTTTTCTTGGCCTTGAAATTTTCCAGTAATAGTGCTGAGCGTTGTTAGGGGCAGGGATGCGGGCTCTGCTGGGGTTGGGGACATGTGGCAGAAGGGCTTGGGGCACACCTGACTGCCTGCCCTCCTACTGCCACCCCAGGTACAGGCTGAGATCAAGAAATCCTGGAGCCGCTGGACACTGGCACTGGACTTCAAGCGCAAGGCACGAAGCGGGAGCAGCAGCTACAGCTACGGTCCGATGGTGTCTCACACGAGTGTGACCAACGTAGGGCCCCGCACGGGACTTGGCCTGCCCCTCAGCCCCCGCCTGCTGCCCGCGGCTACCACCAATGGCCACCCCCCGCTGCCCGGCCACACCAAGTCAGGGTCCCCAGCTCTCCAGGCCACACCACCTGCCGTGGCTGCTCCTAAGGAAGATGGATTCCTCAACGGCTCCTGCTCGGGGCTGGATGAGGAGGCCTGTGCGCCAGAGAGACCACCTGTCCTGCTGCAGGAGGAGTGGGAGACAGTTATGTGATCAGGGACCCAAGGGTTGGACCTGTGGACGTGAGGGTGGACAGGCGGACCAAGAGACGGGTTGTTGGACAGTTGCCCACTCAGGGCTGGGGCTGGGAGGACAAAAAGGAAAAAAAAAAGAAAAAAGAAGAAAAGGGAAAAGGAAACAGTGTCTGGCTTCCTGAGGTCTGAACTGGGTTCTCATTGCAGGAGGGGAGGGGCTGGGAGCCATGGGGGAATTCTTGGTCTCATCTCAGGGGCAGGGTTTGGGAACCTTGGGCCAGTCCCTGGTGTGTCAGGGCGCAGGGGGCAGAAGGGGCCCAGGAGAGGCCACTGTCTAAGCCTAGAGAAGCTCTGGCCCCCAGTCTCTGTCATGCAGCACAACAGAAGACCCCTTGGGTCACTGGCCACGTCCCCAAGCCTTGGACCTTGCTTCAGGGCCCCCTTCTGCTAGTCTAGTGGCCACACTATGCCCTTTGGAGGCTGAAGCATGCAGGGAACCCTCCAAATGTGACCCCCAGCCCTGACCCTGGACCTGACACCCCTCTGGCCACAAGACAGAGGGTGCAGGAGCAGTGCCAAGGCCATCGGGTGAAAAGCGGGCTGGGGTCCCTGCTCTGGTGCAGGAACTGTTGGGGGAGCCAGGGCTCTGAGCCTAGAGGCTGGCTGGGGTGGGCGTCCAGGTGGTTGTCTGCGAGACTCCACACATCCACTCACCATGGATCCAGCGGGGCTATTAGCATCCCCACCCGACACCCACCCACCCAACACATTGCCCCCTCAGCCCCTGCCACCCGCCCCGTCGGGGACTCCAGAATGGCACAGGCTCTGCTTGGCCTGAATCTGAGAAATGACCCGACTGCATCTCCACCCCGTGTTCTGAGCAAGCTGCTTGCTCAGACCTGAAGACGGCCCTGCCTCTGGGTCTGTGCACGAACTGGTGCCCCTGCCTAGCCCACCCTTTCTCTCATCTCCAGCTCCAACTTTTGTTCTTCTCCATGGACTCGGCAACTGGGGAGTGCTCCCTGTCTCTTATCCCCACTTCTGCTTTGCCCCACCATCAAGGGCTAGGAGAGAGGTCATGAGGCTACGACCAGAAACTCTGAGGTGGGGGGCGCTGTGCTCTGAGTGGCCTCAGGTCTAGCCGGCTTGGCCATCTAGATGGAAGGGAAGGACAAGCAACTGTCCAAAGGCCTGGTGCACCCATGGAGTGCCATCTGCTTGGAATGGTGTGAGAGGCACAGGGCAGGACCTGAAGGCCACTGAGTCACCAGGCTGAGCATCAAGGGTTCCTGTGAATGCTGGGAGCCACTGGACGATCTGAAGGGAGAGCAGCAAGGTCTGAGCAACGTGCTTCAGTATCGAGGCCCAAGGAGGTTACACGGCGGTCAGGGGAGAGGTTGCCTTGCGGGGGGCTGGGGATAGGGGTGAGAGGTACTACTGTTAGGAAGGGCCCTGGATGAGCTACTGACTGGGGGAAGGAGACCTAAGCAGGACAGAAGCCCTATTCCCGCCCCCATCCCCAGGGGATTATGATGGGGATGACTGGGGATTATGATGCCCCCCCAGTACTTCCAGGGCTTAGCCATGGGACCTCCAAATCACTAGGCCTTCAGGGCAACTCACCCCACCCACCCCACAGGCAGAGTCACTCACCCCCAAGCTGGCTGGGCCTCAGGGCCCCATCTTCCAGCCCAGATTCCTCAGGAGGCTTCTGAAGTACAGTCCACCAGGCCTCCTCACCCCGAAACACTCACACTGGGTACCTCTAGGACAGAACCGTGTTTCCCTTCAGATGGGGTACCCCCCAGCACAGAGCGGAGCCTCCCCTCAGATTTCCTCTAGAACAGGGGAAGCCTCTTCCCACAGGCTGGGGAAGCTTTTCCACCCCATGCCAGGGCTGTGCTTACCCCTCAGACTGGACTCCCCCAGGACAGGGCTGTGTTCATCTTTTAAGTGGTTCACACCACGCCCCACCCCCAACAGACCAGCCACCCCCCAAAACAAGGTTGTGCTCGCCCCTCAGACTTGCTACCAGCGTCCCTTTAGATGAACCCCCCAAATGCTTTGAGCTTTTCCTTTGGACTAAATGTCCCCGAGACACACTGGGTAACCCCTCAGGTTGGTATCCCCATACAGGGCCATGTTCCCTCATATCCCCTTGAATGCCTCCTTCCCAAGCCTGGCCCTCCTTCCTCAGTACTTTCGCACCCAGGACAAGGCCAGGCTTCCTCCTCTAGCCTGGGCACCATGTTCCTCCTCAACCGGATGGCCAGGATAGAACTGGACTTCTGACATCAGTCTATGCTTCTAGTCCAAGACAAGGTCCCCTCGCCTAGACCTGGAGCTCCTGGGCCAGGGCTGGCCTCCCCACTCAGAGGGGCCCTGAGCCCCGCCTGGGCCATCCAGGTGTTGGCAGAGGAAGTGGGAGCCCTCAGAGGGCCTGGCAGGCGGTCAGGACCCTGTTTGCCTTGAACAGGGGCTGGAGCCAGGTGGTCATTTCTCCCTTCAAGGCCGCTAGCCCGGCCAAGCCACAGGGAACACGTAAACAGTAGCCGAGCCGGGCAGCAGGCGGGCAGGGTGGAGCACGCCAGGAGACCCTGACTCGTCAGGTCTCCTCGGCCACGGTGTCTGGGCACCGCGTGGGCTCCGACTGGGGCCAGTAATAGATGGGCTGCACCTCCCACCTGTCTTGGATTTGCACGGGCCCTGCCCTCTCTGGCCTTGTCTGCCTCCAGCCCAGGCTGAGAGGGGGACCTCTGAAGACGCAAGAGGAATGCGACCCCCGGGGGCTCCTGAAACACAGGCTAGGCTGAAAGGGGAAGCTGGGTGAGTCCCAGTTCAGAGTAGTTCCCAGCTCAGAGCAGGTCTGGAGAGTTCAGGGGTATCAAAGACAGGCCTCTAACGATCCTCACAGGCAAGCCTGTGGAGAAGAAATGACTGAACGGGGCCCATACGTGAGCCCGGAGTGAGCAAGCTTTCATTGTCTACTCCCACTAGTTAGTCTGGGGTGGTGGTAAGAGAGAAGACAGAATGAGGAGAACAGAGACTCAGTTCCCTGGAAGATGAAAAGCACAGGACCCAGCCCGGAGGTCTGAGGATAGCCTTGATCTGACGGCGTGCAAGGGGGACGTGGGCTTCCCTGGAGGACTAAAGGGGTGCGGCCATGCATTGAGGGCAAGTGAGGAGACCGGACCCTGCCTGGGGATTCTGAGGGGGCACAATTCTGCTGTGGGGAGGCCCTAAGAGGCCTGACCTTTGCTCAGAGGGTATGTTGGGCCTGACCCCTAAGCCTGAGGAATCTGAGGGAACACAGTTTGCTCTGAGGGCGGGTGAGGAGACATTTACCTTCTGTGAGGGTCCAAGGGGACCTAGCCGTGCTGAGGGTGAGGGAAGTGACAAGACCCACTCCGTGTGCTCTGAGGAGACCCAACCCTTCACCTGTTGGCACAGGAGGGGACATGGACCTTTTGTGGGTGCCTGAGGGGACAGAGTTCCCCTCTGAGGGCATGTGCTGACGGAACCTGAGGGGAGCAAGCCCTGCTCTGAGGGCACCTGAGGGAACATGGACCTCTGGGGATCTGAGGGGAATAGAGCACGGCTTGGAAGGCGTGTGAGGAGACATTGGACATCCTGAGGGGTTCTGAGGAAGACTGAGAAATGATAGCTGCACTGTGTGGGCTACAGAGACACAATCTTTCCCTGAGGGCACCTGAGGGGATATGGGCCTTCCGTGGGTGTCTGCCCCGAGGGGGAGTGAAGGCACAACGCCTGCCCTGAGGAGACAGAGCCTTTCACCTTTGTCAGGTGTCCGAGGGCATCTGAGGGGACACTGGGCCTCCTGAGGGAGCGTGAGGGGACCCAGCCCTGCTCTGAGAGTGAATGAGGAGATGAGACTGGTCCTGCGTGGTCTAAGGACACACAATCCTTCTGAGGGCACATGAGGGGACATGGACCTTCCGTGGGAGTCTGAGAGGAGACAGCCCTGTTCTGAGTGTGCGTGAGGGGACATGACAGCTGGGGAGAGAAACGCAGTGGGCACAGCCCTGCACTGAGGGCTCCTGAGGAGCATGGACCTCCTGAGGCGGTCTGAGGAGACACAGCCCAGCTGTGGCTGTGGGCAAGGCGGGGGGTGGGGGGCATGGGCCCGCTCTCAGGGGTTCTGATAGGGTCCTGGCTCTGCCTTCATTTTTAGATGTGAGGTCTGGCTGTGGGGACCTGGTCAGAGGGTGCTTGTGAGGTGGCTCTCATCGCCACGAAGGCTAGGTGGGTTGTGTTCAGCTGTATCCCTGTTGTCTCCTCAGCCAACTCCAGAATGATTCTGGCGTGAGGCTCCCATGGCCAACTGAAACAAACCTTGCCTGGGGCAGAGGGGCTGGGACTCCAGACACAGGCTGGGGTCTGGGCCATAGCTGGCTCCCGGTGTTCGCCCTGTGATCCAGGGCAAGCTGCCTGCCCTCTCTGAGCCTCAGCCGCACTTCTGAGACCAGGCTCCCATCTAGGTCTCTTGACCTGCGTGGTCTCAATACCCCTCTTGGGTCCCCAGGCTGGGTTTTAGCTTCCTGTACCAGGACTTCTTCTTGGGCAACTAGGAGGCCTCAGCACACAAGACTAAGGACACCCCCCAGTGACAGGCTCCCTCCTTCTTCGGCATCCTGGTCGTGCAGGCAGTGGGGGCCAAGGGGATGGGTGCAAGTTCTGTGCAGCTTCTCCCCATCCAAAGGCTGGGGGTCAGGAAAGGGGCCAGGGGCTGGGGGGCAGAAAATAGAGGCCTAAAACCATCCTTCTGGGCCTCCGTCTGCCATCTGTGAGTGAAGGGCGGGGGTGGGGGTTGGGGGAGGCGGGGCCCTTCGTGTGCTTGCATTAATTATGCTCCTCCACACCTGCAGCATCCATTTTAGGGAAGAGGAGAGCGGAGAGTTTCAATTCCCCCAAATGACCCCTGCCTGGAAGGCCTGGTGGGTCCATGGCCAGCAGCTCTGGTGGGGGTCTCAGCTGATGAGCAGCCCCATGAGGCTCCTTGTTGGCCTTGCTTCCCAGCGGTGAGGAGGAAGGGGGCGAGGCCAGGCTGGGAGGACGGGTTCGGGGCACAGTGCGCTGGGCTTGTGGCCGCTGCAAGCTCCCTTCTCAGAGCTTCAGTGCCTGTGGCTCCAGACTCCCAGGGCCTGGCGCATGAGGCCAAACACCTGCTCCTCTCCCCTCCCCACACTGCGCTCTCCAGCCAGCCCTCCTGGGGGCCTCTGCCCTGGCACCCTGTCCCTGCTGCAGCATACATGAGTCAGGGGACAGCCTTGGTGTGAACCGCGCCCTGGCCCTGCACAGAGGCTGCACTGTCAGGATACCTGCTCCCACAAGCTCACCCCCACCAGGAGACAAGAGAGACGTGCTGTGGGTCTGTTGTTACGTATGTTTGAGTGTATGTGCCTGTGTGTTTGTGTTGTGTCTATGTGCTTAATTGTATTTGTGCATGTCTTTGTCTACGTGTGTTTCTATGCGTCTAGTCACGTGTGTCTGTTGTGTCTATTTGTACTGAGTTTGCAGTTCTATTTGTACAGCTGTGTGCTGTAGATGTGCTCGTTTGTATATGTATGTGTCCATTCGCATGTGTGCATTTTCATGTGTCTATGTGTATGCAACTGTATCGCGTGTGCACCAGTGTGTCTATTTGTATTTACTGGTATGCATGTCTGTATATATATGTGTGTCTATCTGTGTGTGTGTGTCTGTGTGGACCCGTGGTCTGAGAATGCCGCCTGTGGGTGGAATTTGGCCCGGAGATGTGTTTGGTTTGGCCCACAGGGTATTTTCGGCATCTCGAGCCAACATTTAAAAATCAGGATATTTCACATAAAAATTCAGCTTTTCAATTTCTCTTAAAAATTCAGAAGCCCTGGCAGCCTTGGGCCTGTGTTCCCATGAGGCCACTCTCCTCCGGAGCTGCACGGGAGCTGCCTCGTCCTCCCACCCTCCACAGCCTCACCACTTGTCTTGCCCACCAGCACCTTGAGGATGACTGACTTGTGATCCCAGAGTGTTGTGGTCACAACTGAGTAGAAGCCTGCCTGTCAGGGAATGTGTGCATGAGTGTGTCTGTGTTTGGGGGGAGGGGGGTGAGTTTGTATGTGTGTATGTAGGGGTGTGTGTATGTGTGCATAAATCCATTCTGCAATGGGGTGTGTTCATGTGTGCATAGGAGGCCAATCTGTGTGACTGGGCTGAGTGCATGTACAAATGAGTGCGTGTGTGTATTAGGCAAAGCTGAGTGTGTGTGGGACATGGGTGTGCTTGCATGTTTGTGAGGCATCTGTGCATGTAGGAGTTTAGGTGTGTGAATACATGGGTGTGCAGGCACCCACACTGGGTGCGTGGCCATATTCGTGCCATGTGAGATGTGTGGGCCACCGTGGTCTGAGCACGCTCCGCATAGGAGCTTCTTCCGCCCTCTGAGGGGGAATCGGATTCCGCCCTTCTGGCTGGGCGGCCTTGTGGGATTTATTTCTGTCTCAGTGCCGACCGGAGGCCTGAGTAATGGGAACATTTAAAGAAAACCGGTAAATACATAAAGAAAAGGCAGGCTGGCCGGGAAATAGGCTGGACACCCAGCCCACAGCTGCCAGAGGCCCTGAGGCCAGGCCTGAGGCAGGGAGGCAGGCAGCCCAGGGACCCAGTGTGCACACCCACTCTGCGCTATGGATGCCCACTTGCCTCAGATCGAGGCATCTTAGAAGCCTGGCTTTGAGGAACAGACTTTCAGGACAGGCCCCAGGGCTAAGGGGACCTGAGTCTCCAGGTGGGGCCCTTCCCCAGCCAGGCTACAGACATCCCTGGGTGTCCTGTCCACACACCTCACACATGTGCAGACCCTCCCTCGGGAGGGGTGAGACAGGGTTGGCACCCCCTCAGGGCTGGGAGGGCACTCCATACCCTCCACTTGGAGCCCCCACACCCTGAAAGTGTCTGGGACCTGGGGAAGGCTGGCATGGGGGTGCGAGTGGAAGGTACTGTTGCTCCCCAGGACACGGCCACCACTATTCTGGGTTTCGGCTTGATGGAGCCCCACTCTCGGGATCACCTCTGATGCCAGCCCCTTAAATGACACAGGCCCCAAGGGAAAAGACAGGGGTGCTTCCTCTGGTGGGGTGAGGTTAACAGAAGACCCACTTCAGCAGCCGGAAAAGCAGGCTGTGCTGACCCACACCCAGCAGGGGCCCTGGGTCGGTGTCCTCTGCTGCCCCCCAGCGGCCATGTGAGGACAGTGCGGGGAAATGAAGACTACAGGTTGACTCTTCACAAACGTCTCTTGGCTGAATAGAATCGCCCGGCCCTCGGGGTCCTAACCACTCACTAAGGCTCACTGTGATGCCTAGTCAGATGGTCTGGGGAAAGGAAAGTCTTTTAGACTGGTCTGACGGAAGGGATATGGCTCCTGGCACAGACCCCAAGACCACGTGGCAGGTCAGCTCCCGGATAGCAGGGCCAACGTCAGGTTCACAGCTGCAGCCTTAGCCCCGGAACAGTGTTCAGCACAAGGCTGTTGTTTAGTCGCTCAGTCATGTCCGGCTCTTTTGCAACCCCATGGACCGTACATAGCCTGCCAGGCTCCTCTGTCCATGAGATTTCCTAGGCAAGAATACTGGAATGGGTTGCTATTTCCTTCTCCAGGGGATCTTCCTGACCCAGGGATTGAACCCATGTTGCCTACATTGGCAGGCGAAGTCTTCACCACTGAGCTACCTGGGAAGACGTCGGCACAAGGCAGATAGTCAGGCAACAGGATGAATTAATGCCTGAATCCCCAGCTCCTGGAGGGGTGCTGCAGCAGGCCCCAGCTGCAGCTCAGAGTCCCAAGGAGGGGCCCCTGAAGGTGAGCGGGGGTCTCACACGTGGAGCCCAGAGGTGGGGAGCAGCAGCGTGGAACCCCAACAGGGGACTTGACCTGGAGGATGCCAGGGGCTTGAGGATGCACAGGCAGAGTCCAGGGGACTCAATCTGCCCAAACTGGCCCATTTCACACACTTGACCTGCAGCCCACTAGGCGGGACAGAACTTTCCCTCATAACTTTGGAGGCTGTGCCTCTCTCTGACCCAGAGTCCGCCGTTCCTCATGTGGTACCGGCCCTGTACCAGCCAGGATGTCCACCTGGCCTCTAGGGTCCTGTTCCTGCAATCCCAGGTGTGACTTCCTCCCAGTCCTTGTGCTGTCCTCCCCCTTCTCCCCCCATCACCCAGAGGCACCCAGCCTGAGTTTCCGGGCCAGCAGGCCCTGTGCTCCTGTCCACTGCTTGGCAAAGGAGCACCCATGCTGTTGCAGGACATTTCAGGCCTGATACCTGTCCTGAGATGACCCAGAGGTCAGATGTCCTTGAGGATTTTAAGCAGAAGGAGGGGCGTGGAGCATTGGGAGGTCAGTTGGGGCCGTCCCAGAGGAGTGCCTGGCAGGCTGGGTAGCAGTGGGCACACCAGGGGTTCATCCAGAGAGCTGGGCACTGCCACTCGGCCCATTTCTTCTGCCCGATAAGAGGGGCTGCTGGGGCCTGAGAGCTCCCACCTCTCCCTCCAATCAAGAGTTCTTTATTATTCTAGACATGAGTCCTTTGTCAGATACGGGGTTTGCAAATATTATCCCAGTAGCTTTTCTCTTAATCCTCTTAACAGGGTCTTTGTTGGAGCAAAAGTCAAATTTGCTTTTTTTTTCCTTTATGAATTATGGTTTCTCACGTCTGAGGACTCTGTTCGCCAAGCTCTAGGTCCTAAAGGTTTCCTCCTATGATCCACTTTAACTTTTGTAATAAGGTTTGACGTTTAGGGTTCCTTTCTGAGGGGTCTATGGATGGATTTCCAATCAGTCCAGCACCATCTGCTGAAGACTATCCTTCCTTCATTGAGTACCTTTGCCAAAAATTAGTTGGCTGTACCTGTGTGGAGCTACTTCTGAGTTCTCTGTACCCTTCCATTGATCTATGTGCCTATCTTTCCACGAATACCACTATCTTGATTACCATAGTTGTACAGTAAGTCTTTAAATGGGTAGATCGGCTCCTCCTGCTTTATGAAAGTGGAAGTGTTAGCTGCTCATTCATGTTCGACTCTGCGACCCCATGGACTGTAGCCCGCCAGGCTCCTCTGTCCATGGGATTTCCCAGGCAAGAATATTGGAGTGGGTTGCCATTCCCTTCTCCAGGGGATCTTCTCCATCCAGGGATCGAACCCAGGTCTCCTGCATTGCAAGGAGACTCTTTACCGTCTGAGCCACTAGGGGCTTCATTCATCTAGTTGAAAATTGTTTAAGCTGTTCAAGTTCTTGTAACTTTCCTGATACACTTTAGAAATATTCTTGTCCATATATAAAGATCTTACTGAAATTCTGATGTGAATTGCATTAAACCTGTATATCAATTCTCCAGTAAAATCACCTGGGCTTGGAGAGTTCTTTTTCAAGAGGTCTCAAATTATTAACTATTAATTCAATATCCTTAATAGTTACAGAGCTATGCAAATTATCTTTTCATCTGGGGTGAGCTGCGGCAGTTTGTGCTTTCCAAGGAATTGGTCCATTGAATCAACCTGTCAAATTTATGCGAGTAGTTATTTACAGTATCGCTTTATTGTCCTTTTGATGTCCATGGGGTCTACAATGATTGCCTTAATTCATTTCCTAATATTCCTAATGTATGTCTCCTCTTTGTCGGTCTTTCTTTAGTCGATTACTGACTTTTGCGCGGTTGACCAGTTTCTTTGCTCACCACTTCTTCCTGCATCCTGTGGCAGGCACTGCTGGCTGCCTTTCCAGCACTCTTTCTGCCCTTCTTCCTTTCTCATGGAACCTCAACATCAATCATGGTGGCAATGTGCCCAGCTTAAAATACCCTTCCTCCCACATGTCTGAAGTTAGGACTGAATTTGACACAGTGATGGCTGATCAGAAGTGAAGGCAAGCATGGGGGACTGGGCTTGAAGCCATGGTTTCTTCAGCTGGTTTGCCCTTTATCCTCTCTCCCCGCCACCTGGAGCTTGAACCTGGAGGGAGGTGGGGGAGGCTCCTAGGGGAGCTAAGGATGGCAGCTGGGGGCCCAGAAGGAACTCATGTCCTTGGTGGTCTCAAGGAGTCACTAGATGTAACACAAGAACAACAAACCTCTCCTTAAGATCTGTAGGTGCACCTATCAAACGCCGTCCTGATTCCCGTGTCTCTCCCTGCCCCCACCCGGCTCCTGCTATAGAGTATCCTCTCAGCAAATTTCATGCACAGTAAACAGTGTCATGAGCCTGAAAACATCTGTCTTGCCCTTATTATTTATAAGGGAGCGTTATGACATAATTGACATTTATGTTTCCTTGGCACTTAAGAAAATTTTTGTTTCCATTTCTCCTACTGATGAAAGTGGAACTCATTCATCAGGAGGCAATCTTTCTGTGTTTTGTTTTGCTCCTGTGGCTTGTAGGATCTTCCTCTTTACCCATCTTGACCATTGTAGTGAAAATGCAGGTGCAGCATCACTTCAGCTACCCGAGTCCCTTCACGTTCAGTCTGTCTCCTTGAAAGACTGGGTTTAGGTTTCTTTTTAAACAGCATCAGATCGGGTTGTTGTTTTTATTTTTTTAAAGCAGTAAGGTACATTAATAGTAATATATGACATATCTGGATTTATTTGCCTCTTCTTTTTCTCTTTGCCTTCTTTTGGCTAATTTTTCTCATTCTATTTTTTTCTCAGTTTCCTTGGAAGGAAGCACATTCTATGTTTATTTTTAGGGTTATTCTAGAAATGTCAGCCTTCCCGTGTACCAGTCCTTTCTCTCTTCCTGGGTGAGTTTGGTTGATGGCTAGAATTCCAGTCACCTCTCACGTCGGGACATACACACCATGGCAGTTATGTATTCTAAGTAGGTCTTTTTTTAACTTCACAACACCTATTTGTTTTTATAAGGTCAGTGCCTACTTAAATGTATATTTTCATTCTCTTAGTTTCTCCTTATATCTCAGATATTCCACCTGGAATTGTGGCCCTTCAGTCTGAAGACATGCATTTAAAAAAAACGGATCTTCAGCTTTACAGTCTGAAGACATTCATTTTAAAAAAAAAACAGCTTTATTGAGATATAATACATACCTCATACAATTCACCCATTTAAAGGTACAATACAAAGGCTTGCAGCATATTCACAGACTCGTACAACCACCACCAGAGTCCATTTCAGAATATTTTCATTACCTCAAAACAGATTTTTAGTCTGCTGGTGACAAAAATATCTGGTTTTGTCTAAAAATATTTTGTACTTGTCAGGCATGTTCTTGTCAGGTATAGAATTTTCAACAATTACCGTTGTCTGTTAACACTAATATTAAAAGGTACCATTCCAGTTAACGCTGGCTGTGGCTGAGATATCTGCTGTGGGCTTGGTCTTTGCAAGATGACATAATCTCTAATTTCAAGATTGTTTCTTGGTCTTTTTATCCTGACAGTTTATTACCCTGTGTCCAGGTATGTGTTGGTTTCAAAATACACCCTCCAGTTCTTAAAGATTCCACCTTGAGGTGTAATCGACATCTTCTCCCTCTGAGCGTGGGCTGGATGGAGCGACTTGTTTCTAACAAACAGGCTGTGGAGGAAGATCACTTCCGAGACTCGGTCACAAGCCCCCCTGCTTTCCCTTTTGGATCACTCATTCTGCGTGCGTGACGCTTCTCTAAGCACTGCTTACATCTCTCTCTCTGCCACCTTTCGGATCTTCAGCTTTAATTCTGATTTATTAATCCCTTCTTCGACTATAAGTTACCATTCAGCTCATTCAGTGAGTTGCTTATTTTAATAAACATTCTTTATTTTCAAGATTTCTCATCAGTTGTTTCTTATAACAAATCCCTGTGCTTGAGCTGTGAGGTGGGGCTTAGTCCCTCTTTGATCTCTCTGGTGATGAAACAGATGCTCATTTCAAAGCCTGTGAGGATGTTACTGTTTTACTTTCTTCCAGCAGAAATGCTCCCACTTGTTGTGTTGCTGGCCATTCTTTATGGCACTGACTGGGTTTTCTCACGCATTTTATCATTTCTGGGTACCCCTCATGGGTACAGTCTCTGCTTCTCCTTCTCCCTCCCTACAGGGTGCCAAGCGGGGGCCTACTTGAGGTGTCTGAATCCAACATTGCCACAGACAAACACCCTGCTTCCAACTGCAATCCCAGGAGGTGTGAGCATCTTTTCATCCTTTAGGCCTAGGAAGGGAAACAGCTCTAGACCTCTGGCTATGCAGAGGGAGCCTGGCTCCAGCCCTGACACCTGGGGGCACGTCTGATCCCTGTCCCTCGTGAGGGGCATCAGTCCTGGCCTTGTCAGCCACCACTTTGGCCCTTACCTACAGCTGCGACTTTCTGCTCCTTTCCTAAGAATTGCCTTCTTAGGGGAGTTGCGTCACTGTGCGTTCAAGCGTCTGCTTTACTGTACGAGTGTGGCAGTCTGTGCGCGTGCTCATTGCCCTCCATTGCCTGACTCCTCAGCACCGTCCACCGGAGCCAGGCCACTGTGTCCCTGGAAACTAGCACAGAGGGAACAATACACTGGGATGTGACCCATGACTGGGGCAGGGGGCTCAAGGGGAAATCCAGAAGGAAACTCAGGATCCTGGAGGAGACAAAACTAAACGGTCACAGGGACCTCGAGTCAGCCTTGTGGTCAGCCGGTCATTCTGGACAGTAAGCTCCCCAGGGGAGGCTCATGGTCCTAAAGCCAGGACCCTGGGGGCCCAGGGTCCAAGGCCACTCCCAACATCCAGGCTATAATATCCCAGTGGTGAGCAGAATGGGCCACCCCTCCCCATGCAGGGGCCCTGTCCCAGGAAGCCAGAGTCCAGCTCTGACGCGTGAAGGGGGATGAGGGCTTTCTGGAGCTGAGCGGATGTGAATGAATGGTGCCAGGGCCTCCAATCTGTGGCAGCCCAGAGCTGAGGCTTGCCAGGATGCAGCACACCCCTGTCAGGGGCCCAGTCTCTTCTCTCTCTCTCTCACTGTCGGGGGGTCTACAGAGGACCACAGCGAGAACCTCTCCACGGTGTCCCACAGATTACCGTGAGGTCCACAGCTGTCCCCCGAGGACTTTGAGATGATGACTGCTAACCAAGGATGGGGCCAGGACCTAGATGTCCGAAGGTCAGGCCTGGCCCTCCCCACCCCTCCAACCTCAACACACTCAGCCCAATACAGGGCTTCCTCATAGTAAGCATCACCTCTGCAGCTGCCCTCTTGGGGCCCAAACTCAAAACATCCCCAGTATTCAGACGGTTTTCTGCCACACACAGGGGTCAGCGTGTTTCTATTTCCAGATAGAAAAAGAAGTTCAAAACATATAGAACAAGCACAGATACAGCATGGACACAGGGCTGTCGTAGCCTCTCCCCAACTCAGCATGGAGGGGGCCCTTCAGGAGACAAGGAGCTGATCTCCCCCCAGTGGGACGGGTGGGGTTCAGACTGTGAGGCAGGGAGTCAAACTGGAGGTGGTGGCAAGTTCAGGCTCTACCCTGGCCCAAGACCATCCTCCTGGAAGACAGGCCTGGTAGCGGGTGCGGGGACAGGGCACAGCTCAGTCGGAGTCACAGGCCTCTGGCTCGGTGGCGGCGGTGGTGGCCACTGCAGAAGCCAGGTTCTCCTCCTGGCCCTTCAGCCTCTCGCCTGCATGGGGGCAGACGGGAGGAATGGAGCGGGGCCACGCGCCTGTGCCACCGCCCGGAGGGCAGGGGGCCCCGCCGTGCCAGGCCCCACACTTACGGATCAGCTCAGCGATGGCCCTCTGGGTCCGCTTCTCCAGCTTCTCCAGTTTCTTGGCTACGTCTCTCTTGAGGTCCCTGGAGCAGGGAGGCGGGAGGAGGCAGAGGCTGAAGGCTGGCCGGTGTGGCCCTGGGGCTCCCTCACCTCCGACAGCCCCTCTGGCATCAGGAACCACAGAGGTGTGCCCGAGGTCAGGGTGCTCCTCTCTCCCCCTTTCTGTATCCCCAAACCCAGCAGCAGCCACCCTTCACAGCCCCAGGGAGGCAGGGGCTAGCACCACGGCCTGCCCAACCCAGGGGGCCGAGCTGAGGCGTGCGGGCCGGATGGCTCCCAGAGCTCCCTCCCCGTCTGCTCCCCTTGGTCACCACCAGGGAGTGACGCGCCCCGGCCCGCTGGGGGTCCTGCTCCTCCTCTGGCCCAGTTCCCCTCACCCCCAGGAACTTCCCCAAGTGCACACACAGCCTCTTCCCCCTTGTTCGGGGTTTCTGAGGACATGCGCCCCATCCTTTGTCTCATCTAATTAGAGCACCTTCAGCTGGTGCCCACTTGACACAGAACTGCACGCGGGAAGGGTGGGGGACTGGCGCCTCTGGCCCAAGGTGAACACCTGGCCCTCTCTCACCCTCTGTCTCAGCCCAGTCACAGGGGCGCCAGGACAGTGGATTCCCATTTCAGAGAAGAGGGAACCGGGATCGAAGGGGGACAGGCTAGCTGGTGTTGCAAGCGGGCAGAAGCCTACACCTGCCCTTCCCCCCATCTTGCCTCCACCCTACGGTTTCCTGAGGATAAAGGTCAGCCTTGGTCAGATGGAGCTCTCTGAGGCGCAGTGGGCCCTCATCCTTTCGGAAGGGACGTTTTGGCGGGGACTGCTGAACCCCCTCTGCCTGAGCCCCTTCCCACCCTCAGGTGTCATGCCCCGCCACGTCCCTCATTCTCCACTTACATCCTTCTCAGCACACACGTCAGACCACACTTATACCCCACGGCTGTCTGTCTCCACTGCCTGCCTCCTGCTGCGAGCCCATGCCGGGCACCAAGAACATCCAGGCAGTCTGCACTGGTCCTACACGGGCAACACTCACCAATCTGGCTTCCGGGGTGCGAGGTTGGCCAGGTCCTGGGAGGGGGCAGACACATGTCAGCGCTGGAGGGGCTCAGGAGAAGATGGGGGACAGAAGTAGGAAAGAGGGTGCAAAGGGGGGAGGGAGGAGAGGGCTGAGGGGAACCAGGGAAGTAGAAAGGGAAGAAAGAAGTGAGGAGAAGGAAGGGTGAGTGAGGAGAGCAGGTGGGGAGGAGAAAAGGACCCGCGGAAGCAGCAGAGGACAGGGCCACCCACAGGCACTCACCACTTCCTCGATGACCGGCTCTGGCTTGGCGGCCTCCAGCTGCTCCTTCACCTTCTCTTCCACTAGAGGCCGCAAGACACCAACGGATGCCGGTCGGAAACCAGCCACCACTCCCCGATGTGGCAAACGGCAGCAGCCGGCCCCCAGGAGGGTCTGCGCTTTCTTGCCCCTGCCTCTCCCCTCAGCCCCTAACTCCCTAGAGGCAAAGACCTTGCCAAGGCAGCTCTGGAGGATTAGATTTGTGCTCTCAGGGCCCAAGGAGATGGGGAAGCAGACTGCGGGGTGCGGGGGGTGGGGGTGGTGTGGCTGAGCAGCTAACACTTTATTCTTTTATAGGATAAATGTATTTAATTATTAAAATTGAAAACCAAAGAATAAAAACCAAGGCAGAGTCGGGGATCTGCATCATAAGACGTGCCCAGCACCCCCCACATGGATGGCTGTGGACAGGCCGCAGCTGGCCAGATGATCCCCATCCAGGGGGGACTGGGCCAGGCCCCTCAGCCCACCAGTGAGGACACCTCTCCCCACTGTCTGTGCCCCAGCACTACCACTCCCAGAGCTGGGCGGGTGTCTGCCTGCCCATTGCTCTCCAGAAACCTGGACGGTCAGTCCCTCTTCAGGGTCTTTCTGACCCTCCAAGGGCCCACAAGACCCATCCTCCTATTCCTGCTGTCCAAGGGCCCACGGCCATGTCCACCTCCCAGCTCAGACAGTCCTCTGAGGGACCTTCCCTTGCAGTCCCTGGAAGGCCTGCAAGGCAGGGTGTGAGCAGGACAAAGCAGGCGTGACAGGCCACTTCAGTGCCCTGGCCGCTTCAGTGCCCTGGCCGCTTCTATTTGTCCATCCACCGTGAGATGGTGACGGAGGGTCGCGGAGGCCCAGCTTCCAGCCTGGGCACTGCCAGTTATTCTCCAGGAGAGGGTGACGCCTGCCAAGGAGGAGGCAGCCGACAGGGCCACAGAGCCCACCTACCTGCGACTGGCTTGGCCTGGGGCACCCTCCTCTTCTTCAGGTCCTCATCCTCTGGGACGTAGTTCCGCAGCCTGAGTTCCCTAAAGGGCAGCGAGGACAAGCAGAGAGGAAGTAAAGTGCGTGCGGGACACAGTCTCGTTCATCTCTTACACTTGCAGGCTGGCATGAGAGGAAGACACAGGAGCTGGTCACTTCCCGACTTTGCTCTCTCTGCAGATGACCTGGGACAGGCAGACAGCACGGGGATAGAGGCATCTCTGAGCCTCAGCCCCTCATCTTCCCGTTAGCAGCCAGGCTGCGTGCTCTCCCAAAGCCCCACCTGCACTGGAGGTTCTCGAACAGAGCCGGGGCCAGGGGCACGCGGAGGGCACTCCCTTTGTCTCTCTGGCACTCTTCCACTTGACAGCTGTGGGAGCTGAGGGTCGGAGAGTTTGCGCCAGTCTTAGAGGGTCACACAGCAGCGGCTGCAGCATGAGACGAGGCAAGCTACGACCGCGAGCGAGGACCAGAGCTCTCGGGCTGAGTTGCTCCTAAAAGAGAAACCAGCGCTCACCCGCTGGTTCCCCAAGCCCGCCTCCCACTCACAGCCTTCGTGCCCCGGAGCCTCAGACACATGTGGCGAGGGTCTGGTGTGCTGGGAGTGGCCAGCCAAGGTTGAGGGAATGGCAGTGTGCGAGGGCGGGAAAGCCACGATCCTCCTGGGCAGCCGTAAATTCACACACCTCGCTCCTTTATGAGGGCTTGAAAATCGAGCAGGGCCGACCCCACAGCCTCTATGAAGGGGGAGCAGCCACGAGGAGCCAGAATCGCACACTGGGATTGGTCACCCATTGCGGTTGGTTGTTTTCCTCGCATCTTCTCGGGCAGGGCGGGCTGTACTAAGTGCTCCCTGGAGGCCTCCCTGGCTCAGCAGCTCATCAAATACCAAGCTCCACACACAGCAGCCCGCACACGGGCCAGGCCCTTGGCTAACTCCACAGGGCAGCAAAGAGAGAGAGGTCCTGGGAGCTGCTGCTTAATAAAAGCAAGACAGAGATACTGGGACAGACCCGCCACGCCCTGGGGGAGGCAGAAGTGCCCCCCACCCGCCAGCCTGTCAGCCAGATGGGACTAGATGTGGGTCCTTCTTCCCCACAAGCTCTTCTGAGCACTCTCTGCACTGCTGGCCCCTCGGAAGTCCTGGGAACATTTCCCCAAGAGGAGGCTTCCTGCAGTCTCTCATCTAGGGGACCCTGTGTCCGTGCCAGGGAAATGTGGCTGATTTCTCCAGCTGCGGCACAGGCAAGCTCAAGTGAAGGAGTCCAGAAGGTGTGTGTGGCTACACAAGTCAGCAAGGGGCATGGTCTCAACTCGGGGCTTTTGTGAGTCTCACCCGCCCTCAGCCAGGGCCCCATGGCCTGCAGTCCTGGGGCTTGGCTAAACCCCCATGTCCTGGGGCCGTACCAGCCAGGCTGGTGTGGAAGAAGCCTGCTGCCCACTCCCAGGGTCTGCCTTCTCTGTGAAGCAGGGACACCGCCCTGAATCCCATCCCCTAACGCCTGCCTCAGGCCGGGAGGTAAATGCCAGGTCCCTGAAGCACGTGGGGAAAGTGGGGCAGGATCGCTAACACTGACTTTCATTTATAACAGGGTGGGGAGAAAAGCGGAAGAGAAACTGGGTGTGGGAAGAAACCTGCAGGGATTAGTGAGAATAAGAAACACCCACCACTCTCAGAAACCGGCTCTGGGGCCAGGGTCCTGAGAGGAGGGGAGAGGAGAGTCCAGCGGGAGCTGAGCCCTGAGATCACAGCAGCCACACCCGAGCACCCCCTGGTGCCCAGGCTTCAGAAGGCTGGCTGGCATGAGGGGGACACAGCAGGGCACGGGGGGGGGGGGGCAGCGGCATCAGCTGGTGGGCTAGCTGCTCAGCAACTACCTCCCCCAGCAGCCGCGCCGCCCACCGTCCCCTATCCTCCCCTAGAGCTGAGCACTGGTCACACGGTCAAGAACGCCCGGGTCCCAGTCTCTGTGGGACTACCCCATCCTGAGGTCCGATTTCCACACTTGTAAACAAGCAGGCCTGCTGGGTGTGTCCAGCTCTGCGGAGCGCGGTTCAAGCCCTGATTCACTCAGCTGAGAGCTAAGGAGGAGACTGACCCACACTGATGTCCAATTAACTGCTCCTCCCGCCCCACCCTGATTACTGCCAAATGGCGAAAGTCTCTGGACAGACTTCATGGGGCACTTGGTGCTGCTCTAGGGTCTAGCCTTTCTAACAAAGGACCAAGGTTGAATTTCCTCCTTCTGCAACTTAAATTGAAAAAAAGGAGGCAGGGGCAGAATTCACTCTTCTGGAGGCCGCTAGGGCCACACGCTGGTTCTGCTGCTCCAATTTTGTGTTTTTAGAAATTTTTTGTCACCCCCATTTTGGAATGAAGTAGCTGCTCAGGGCAGGGGGTGAAAAGAGTTCCATTCTCCCAACACTGTGAAAGTAAAAGAGTGAAAGCCACTTAGTTGTGTCCAACTCTTTGCGACCCCAAGAACTGTAGCCCACCAGGCTCCTCTGTCCATGGGATTTTCCAGAGAATGCTGAGGGTAGCTGTTCCCTTCTTCGGGGGATCTTCCCAACCCAGGAATCGAACCCGAGTCTCCCTCATTGTAGGCAAATTCTTTACCATCTTTACCAGCCACCACCCTGGGCCCAAATCCCAGCTCTGATGCTTCTGAGACAGGACAGGAAGGCTCATGCTTTCACTGGCCTCCGTGTGAAAATCAAGGATTGCGTTTCTCTTGAGGCTGCAGATGATACAGACTGTGGACATCAACCCTGAACAGAGTGGTGCTCTGCAGAGCAGGGGTCAGATCTCACAGGAGTGTCCCACTGCTGCCCTGGAAGCCCCCTCCCAAACCCTGAGTGCTCTCTGCCTGTTAGGATGGCATGAAGGCAGACTGTCCCGAAGGCAGATGGGAAGGAACAGCCTAGCAGACACATGCAGCCTACAGAGGCTTCTCGCAATACTGCCCACGCAGGTGGCAAGTGGCCCACAGCGTGGCAGGGATGTGCCTGTCACACACCAAGTGGCAGGGCGGGCCAGCCAGAGGACAGCCTCCTACGTGCCTCCCCAGCGAGTCCTGGAGCAGGAGTGACGCAACTCAGGGGCTATGGGTGGGGGCCGCTCTCATCCCACTGCCACGTTGCTCCCTGTCTGCTGAATCAAGCTCGCGTCACCGGTCTGTGAGACGCCCTGGTGCACAGCCACCATCCTGGGAACCCAACTGGCAGACAGGAGAAGGCCTGGCACTGACCAGCCTAAAGGGCTCGGGCACTGGGCCAGAGCTGGGCGGGGCCTCAGCTGGGGTGGGACCTCTCCACACGGGAGTTGCAGAACCGGTTTCCCATCCCCAAGAAGGAAGGTGAGTGGCCTACTTCCTTCTGCGGTACAAGACGCTCACCGAGGGTGAACCGCCGTCCCTGAGCGGTGACTGCTCTGGCTGGGTGCTGACCACGATCTTAAGCCAGGGGCTGTGGGGGCTGAGGGTTTGGGGCTGGCTTGTTCAGACACTTAACAGGACACGCTCCCCTGCCCCGTGCCCAATGGAGTGTGCAACGCCACTCGTTTCCTCCCACCTGGCTGGGTGGCCATGACTGTCAGGCACAAGCCCTACCCTCGACATACCTCCACGGCACACACCAGCCGACTTGGCATCAGGAGGAAGTGACTGAGGGCTTATGAAAAACACAAGCAACTGACATGAGTGCCCCTTTCTGTGGCCAGGTCTCCAGAGCTGTGGGGTCACCTCTTCTCTAGGTGGCAAGCAGGGGGGCTGTGTTAGAGATGAGCCACGAGGGAAGGAGGGCTGGGAGAGGAAAGACCCAGCCCAGAGGAGAAGCGGGGGTCCTCTTGGGGGTGGGAACATGTCTTTCCTTCATACAGTGCCTGGTTGGCCTTTGGGGAACTGACTCTCCCTAAATGGGGATTTGGTTGTAGGGGAATGGGGCAGGATTTATCCTGAAGAGAGTAAGAAAAAAAAAAATGTTTTTAAGGTATTCTGAGCTATAGATTCCATGTAATACAAATTGAAACTCTAGCAAACTTTTTATTTATATTAGTTTATCATTATTTTTAATAAGTAGACAACAATAGACACATAGGCTTAGATGATGACGACGTTCTGAAATTTCAAGAGGAACTCGCATGAGACAGTGTGCCCCTCCCACCCTCTCTGAAATACCCACAGAAGGGCCACTAAGGACTGGGCTAAGATAACAGGGAGGGTGCCACATCCAGAAAGCCCCCTCTTCCTCTCCCACTTTCCACAGCACGTCACTGTCCCCCTCTGTCACCTTCAGCAAGCTTTTAAAATAGATATTAACAAGCTGACTCTAAAATTTATAAGGAAAGCCAAAGGAACTAAAACAGCCATGATTCCTAAAAGGTCTCCGTGGACAGATGGGCCAGAGGACAGGCAGAGAGGAAGGTGGGTGATTCCCCAGCAAGGCTGGTGAGGGGTGAGGTACCAGGGTGCCTGCCTCTAGTCCGGCTGGACTTTCCCATTTCCTCAGCCGCCACCCCTGACCCTGCACTGTATCTGGGTAGACGACCGAATCTGAGAAATGACTCCGGCTCCAGGCAGCAATCAAAAACCTGAGGACAAACCCGGAGGAAACCAAAGGGTCTCTCAGCAGTTACCACAGAAAGGAGAAAACTGCAGGCACCCACCGCCAAGCCCCTGAGCCTGTGGTCACTTGGCAAATAAAAAGCAACAACCTGGCCTTCGTCTCTGTCACCAGCGCAGGCTGCACAACGTGCTGGGGGCGCTGAGCCCCAACGAGAAACCACAGAGCCCAGAGCTGGGGTGACCAGGGTCCCTGCACCAGCATGGAGCATCACCAGCCTCCTCAGCACAGGGCCGTCGCCATCTCTGAAAACAAGGGAGGTGGCGAGACCCCAGGGCCTCCGTGAGGACGGTGTGAACACACTTTGCAAACTGTGAAGTCACACACGTGCAGACACACATGCGCCCCTGTGGGCTTGAAAAGGCCCCATCTCGTCTGAGATCGGAGCCTGAACACAAAGGCGCAGACGAGGCGCCGGCCTCCGGGAGAGGGTTCCACTCACCCTGGCGGAGGAGGCCAGGGCGGGCTGCGGCATCGGGAAGTCGCCGGCTCAGCTTCCTCTGGGGGGCACCCTTCCAAAGCACAGCTCACTGGGATAAGCTTTCTCAGGGCCTCAGCAGCCAGTCCCGGGGACTTCCCTGGTGGTCCAGTGGTAGAGGCTCCGCACTCCCAGTGCAGGAGGCCCGGGGTTCAACCCCTGGTCACGGAGCTCCAGACCCATATGCTGCAAGTAGGACCTAGTGCAGCCCAATAAACACACATTAAGGAAAAAGAAAAGCTCCAGTCCTCACGGGGAGCAGGAGCCCAGGCTGACGGCTGGAGCAGAGCCTGACACACCAGGGAGGGTCTCGACCTGATTCTGGGGTTGCTACAGAACCATGCCACCCCAAGTATTTCAGAAGAGAGTGAGGAGACATAATGTGAGGGGTCTGGTGGCTAAAAAAATGGCCGGTGGCTGAGAGTCAGACAGCCAGTGAGGGCAAGGGTGCAGAAAAGGTTCCAACAGTAAGACTGTCCTGTCTGAACAAGGTGGCCATGGGGTGGAGAGGCAGCCACAGGACAGATGTGGACAGGACGATGCTGGGACGACGCGGAAACCGACAGGTGCGGGAAGAGAGCTGAGTGCGAGGCGTTACCTGTGCTTCTCGCCTTCCTCCTCCCCTTCTCTGAGCTGCTTGGTGTTTGGCTCCCCGTCTTCCTTGTCCTGCAAAGGAAGGGAGAGAAACCACTGCTCAGATGAACACCCCTCCTTCCAGTCCACACTGCCCAGGCAGCTAACGGAGAATAGGACGGCCTGGCGAGGACCAGCCTGGGGTTCCGCCAAGCACACGCCTGCTGTAGCTGACAGGCACGTTGCTGGAGCCGCCCTTCCAGCCCTCGGCTCCCCCAGCAGAATTTAAAGCCCCTGACCCCAGCCCAGGCCCAGACCTGGGGAGCCCTCAGAGTGCATGCGCAGGAAGAGCTGGAAGGTCGTGGGTGCTGAGAGTTGACGCTGGTCAGGGTCGAGGAGGGCCCATGCTGGCAGGCCACCAGCCACCCTCATGGGTCTGGATGGAGCCACCCTCAGGAGTTGGAAGGGACAGAGCAAAGACGAGTCACCGGGAGCTTTTGTCCCGCCTCCTGAAACAAAAGCTCAGGCCTCCTGAAACCCCTCCAGGCCAGAGGCTTCTCCAGAGATACCTATTTGGCTCGTTGAAGAAGTATCACTCAAGTTAGGACCAGGCTTGTACAAGTTCATTCTTGCAATGTATTAAGTGGGGCAGAGGGCAGGGGAATTGGTTTGAACTTTCCACGGGAACAATTTCTTCTAAATCTGGTTCTATTAAAAAAAGCATGTATTTATTTGGCTGTGACGGGTCTTAGTGGCAGCACACGGGATCTTCCATCTTCGCCATGGCATGCAATGTGAACTCTTGGTTGCAGCAGGTAGGATCTAGTTCTCTGATCAGGGGTTGAACCTGGCCCCCTGCCATGGGAGCGTGGAGTCTCAACCACAGGACCACCAGGGAAATCCCTAACTCTGGTTCTTTTATCTTCCTTGGCACGCCTGGACTTCCTTCCCCCACACCACCATCCTCCCCAGCCTCTCTGCAGGTCTAGAGAAGCCACGTTCATCTCAACCCTGACAGAGTACGCTTGCTCTCCAGGTATGCCGAGGGCATGGCAGAAAGTCACCCCATGCTGTTTCCACTCCTTCCTTACCACAGAACCACGGCAGCTGGATCAGACCTGCCTGCAGACAAGTGAACACGGAGCATGCTCTCGCATACGCGGGCCCCCGTCCCCAGGGCCTGTCCTGAGAGGCCCTGGGACACAGCCCTGTCTGGGGTCTCCCTGCACGCCAGGGCTGGCCCTCCAGAGGGAGTCCCTGTGCCCATGATTACCAGCCATGACCTGCCTTTGACTCGCTGGAGCATGTTCCGAGGAGACAACTGGAAGCCCCTGCCATGGGGAACCTGCTGCCAGGGAGATAAGAACATATAAAGTCTAAGTAAAATAGCTGCTTGTGTCACCTCTCCTAGAGGTTTGTTTATGCCACTGACAACGGCCTCCCTGAAGGCGGCACTCACATTATGAGTCACTTCCTGCCAGTGTTTGTCGTGGAGACCCTGGGAGCCACCAGACTGTGCCACCAACCCCGGCTGGGAGCTCTGGCCCAGAGAAAGGTTTCTGCAATGTGAACAGGGCAAGATGCTGACCTGGCTCTCAATCCGGGTGGCCCAGTCTCCTGGGAGGAGGCGGCAGGAATGAATGACAGCGGCTACCTGAGTGAGGTCAACACGGGCCTGTGGGGTGGGTGGGTGGGGAGCTTCCTGGCTTCCTACTGAGGGGTGGGCAGAATGCAGGTGTCATAGGATGGGGAGATAGGAGCAGGAAGGGCGTTCCCAGAGGGGAGCAAGCTTGAGCAAAGAGCAGGTGTGGTCTGAAGAATACACAGGTGGCTGGAGCACAGACACACAGGTAAGGTTGTCAAGGCAGGCGGGCGGTCACACAGGGCTCTGGCCAGGGTTCTTAGGCAACGGGAGCCAGAGGAGACTCGGGGGCAGGGAACTACAGGCGGAAGGACCACAGGCCTTTCCCAGAAGCCTGCTGACGAGGCTGGGCAGGGAGGCACAGAGGCAGAAGCAGATTTGGTGATGGCCAAAGAGATGGGAGAGCAGAGTATACACTCTTAACTAAAACAGAAGTCAGGGCTCCCCATGTGGCTTCCCGCCTGCGGACACCCCTCCCTGACAAATGCTAGTGATTACACAAGCCAGCAGAGCCTGGCGGCCTACAGCCCAAAGGGCTGCAAAGAGTCGGACATGACTGAAAGAGATTCAGAACACACACGCACAGAAGCCGAAGCCAGGACGTTCAAACTCCTTCCTGGTTGCCAGCCAATGGACTCCCAGATGGCCGGGGGTCCTGCCTCAGGGAAAGGAGGTGATGGACACAAACACCCGGCAGCAAGGACAGAGGAGAGAACAGCAAAGGCCTAGCCTTCCCCTCAAGGGGGCTGGTGGGCAAGACCCAGCAAGGCTTCTTTCCCCGTAGGCTCTGCTAACCTGGGCCAGCTCGGGGCAGAGGGTGGGGGCTGTGGGAACAAACTTTGAGAGCGAGCCCTTTGCAAACCCCATGCCCATTTCCCAGACCCTGAGCAAGAACAAACTCAGCAGCGTGTCTGTCACCACCCTCCCGGGGTCCCAGAGACGCTCGAGTGTCTCAGCAAAGGCCAAGTTACTCATTAATAAGTGAGAAAACACCCAACGATCTAAATGACATTTACAGAAAATGCCGTGCAGTCTGGTGGGTGGCTGCGGCAGTGGCGTAGGCTGCAGAGGTCGAGGAAGCCCCCTGTAGTCGGGAGAGCAGGGTCTGTGTGAGAGCAGGGGCTCAGGAACGGCACCCATGTGTGTTGGGGGCGTGGGAGCAGGTGAACGAGTGAGCAGGCCATGCAAAGGTGTGCTGCAGTTGCCCATGCAAAGGCAATTCGGGTAGCGCATGGCTTGGGGAGGCCCTGGCCTGGCTCACAGGCAGCGCTCACACTGCTAGGCAAGGGGACAGGAGGCACTGGCCAGCCTCATGGTCCACCCAGCCTGAGACTCTTGAAGACCCTCAGATCTGAAGGACTCACAGGACCGCCGCCAAAAGCCCTCAATTCAACCCATGGGGGAAGCTGACAAATGGCCCTTATGGAAAGGAAACACTGGCTTGGGGTCACAGAACGTGTCAGCACTGGCTGCGGGTCTGGATTGAGGTCTTCCTGAACCCAGCCCTGCATTCCTGCCAAGGAGATGGGAGAGGCACTTAGTTTCTAAAAACAGCTCTGGTCTCGGTCACTTCTGCCACGCTCCCCCCGCGGATCAGATCTGGACATGTGAGATCAGACCAGTCATAGCCAGCTGGGCTGACGTCTCCGCCCTGGAAGACACCTAAGCGTGTGCAGGCAGACGGCCCGGGGTGCATGGTGTCCCAGGGGATCTGGAGACTCCTCACCAGCCCCCAGACCCTTAAATCCAACTCACTGCCTAGCCCCTCTGACGCACACCTTCCCCAAACCCTCACCCTTTCCCCTCCTTCCAACCCCATGTTCTACCCCGCGCCCATGGTCCCCACCGCAGCCAAGCCTACAGCTACTCCCCCTCCGCTCTGGAGAACACCGCGGCCTGCTGCATTCTCGCCTTGTCTTTTAATCCCCCTCCCCAACCTCTCTCTGCACCTTGTCCATCCACATGGATGGAGCGTGTGCTCTTCTCAAAGCTCTCATTGGTCTCCACACCCTCTGGACAAGCTCTGGACTACAGCATCCCCCTCGCAGCCTCCCCAGGCCCAGCCCACTCCCCGTAGCCCGTTCGCATTGGCCTCGTCCACACACTGGACCCTTTTTCTCAAGTCCTGTCCATTCTGATAACCCCAAAGGCCCACCCTTTGGCCAGTCTAGACGCCAGCTCAAAGGCCACCTTCCAAAGGCCGCCTTCAGAGGTGACTGGGCTCTGCCACTCCTCTGGGCCCAGGACACAGGCCTGCGATCATTCCTACTCATCATCAGCCCCCTTCCTCAAGTGCCTCTCGGTGGGGGGGTATCTCCTGGACTCCCTCCAGGTATAGCCTAGAGCCAGGACTAGATCACCTTCATGAACTCTTTGCCAACTTCACCAACTCTTCAACTCTCCTCACCAACTCCAGAAGAGCCAAATTCTTACAACACTGGTGGCTGCAGGGCAGGGACGTCCTGGCCTGGACCGGGGTCCTCCCCACAGCCCACCTGTCCGTTCCTGGAGGTGCCCCACATTTCTGACCCCAGCCCAGGTTTCCACACGAGAGCCCCATCCCTGCTCTCACCCTCCTCAGAGCCCCCAGGAGGAAGGCACCACGGAGGCAGGACTTCAGGGGTTCTCAAAAACAGCCCTACCCCAAACAGAGCCTGACTAACCTGTTTCATAACGCTTGAAATCCTTTCTCCAGGAACAACACTTTTATAAATAAAATTAGTGTTGTGCAAGATTGGTGTTATTTCTCCTTTACACATATGATAAGAATTCATCTTGGCCTGAAGTTTTCCTTTGTGAGGTTTTAGGTAGAGGCTCATTAGATTTCCTCTTTCTTCTTGAGTCAATCTTATTATATAGTGTCTATCAAGAAAATTTCCATTTATACTGAAATTACTGGCAAAGTCACTTTTAATATCTTCTTATTATCCTTTTAATGTCTGCAGAATCTGTGGTGATATCCACTGACACTGATAATTTGCGTTTTTTCTCTTTCCTTATTAGACCAGCTGAAGATTGATCAATTTGGGGATACTTTCAGACTTGGTGCTTTGGGGGGGCTGTTTTTAATTTGGGAGCCATTCCTGATTGAGGGACTAAGATCCCACATGGCACGTGGTGCAGATAAATTTAAAAGAGAGGAAGAGAAGAGGCTCCAAACCTTAGTCCCCTAGGAAGAAGGGAAAGAGGCCTGGGTTTGAGCCATTCCAGCCCCTACTTGACCCAGGGTGGGAAAAGTCACAGAGAGACGGGCCCAGATGCCAGGATCGGGGAGCAGGAGGGGACTGACCACGTGGAGGGTGAATGTGGCATGTCCCACAGCACCACCCTGCACACATCTTCAGAGCCAGGGCACCCTGGGGGGAGGCACAGGGACTTCCTGTCAGGGGCAGCTGCAGCAGGAGCTGTGTGCCAAGGGCACTTGTGGGAGGGCAGTCACCCAGAGTCTGACTCGTCCTGAAGAGGCAATTATAAGAGCCACCATGCCTGGACATAGACGCTGCACAGCCCTCTACTGCCCAGAGATGGGGGAACGGGGTGGGCAGGAGGGTCCGAGCCTCGTGGGCAGACAGTGATATTCGTGGGCTGTAGGGGCCCTGACTCTGGGCCCTGGCACTCAGCCTGCTGCTAGGACCACCTGGCCTGTGTGCCCACTGTCTGCCCAGGAGACAGGGAGATCCCTGAAGGCAGATGCTTGTCTTACCCACCTGTACCCTTGGGCCTGACACCGCCTACAGAAGGCACAGCTCATGGCCTTGATTTCACCTTGCTGTGTGACCTTGGGCAAGTCATTCAACCTCTCTGGTCTGGATTTTCTCATCTATGAAAAGTGTGAGGCTCACACCAACATCATGGCCCTGTTTTAAGAAAGAAATGATCAGGGAAGAAAGAGGAAGGCCTGCAGCTTGGGTGACAAGACAGCAGACCCCAAGGGGAGGAAGGGAAGGGCTGCGGAGAAGCCACAGGCCACAGGCCCAGACTGCTGGCACCTGAGGAGGTCATGAGGAGTGTTCACTTTCACTGTCTCCACCAGGCATTCTCTGCAGTCCCGAGAGCATTAATATGTCTGCTTCACAAACACGTCAGAAGGCGTGTCAGACAACCGGCATGCGGGGGACAGATCTCTTGTTCCCCTTGGTTCAGGGCTCCACCAGGAATCAGAGGTCAGCAGGGGAGGGTGGGGACTAACGGCCCCAGAGCCGCCCAAGCTCTTACGGGTGCGGACATTCCCTAAAGGCTTGTGAGCGGAGAGAACAAAGCTACAGGGAGCGGAGGGCTGGGAGGACAGAAGGGAGCGGGAGATAAGGCTGCCGATAAGAGCCTGGAACTAGGTCAGGGCCAGAGGGGGCGGGGTCGGGGGGGGGCACAGAACAAGGGGGTGCCTGAAGCGGGAGGAGTCAGGGACAACTGAGGTCCTGACCGGGACTCACTGGGAGAATGAAGGCGCCTGAGACAAAAACAGTGCCAGGGCTGAGGGGACAAAGAGAAAGGGTGCGGTAGCTTTCAGGCTGTCCAGGGTTGAGGCCCGATGCCTGGACTCTGACGACGGTCCGCACGGACATAGGCTGAGGTTCCAGCGCACAGCCTTGCCCCGGATGACCGCTGACGTCCTGCGTGTGGCAGAGAAGCGTGGGGAGGTGGCCCCAAGCCAAGTCTGGTCCTGTTCTGGTCACAAGTGCAAACGGGGAACTAGTCATGCCCAAAGGCAGCGGCATGTCCTCCAGCAGCCTGCTGTTGTCGCTTCGTCGCCCAGCCATGACCCCACGGGCTGCCGCACGCCAGGCCTCCCTGTCCGTCACCATCTCCCGGAGTTGGCCCAAGTTGATGTTCATTGTATCAGGGATGCCGTCCAGCCATCTCACCCTCTGACACCCCCCTCTTCTACCCTCAATCTTTCCCAGCATCAGGGACTTTTCTAATGAGTTATCTGTTCACATCAGATGACCAAAATACTGGAGCTTCAGCTGCAGCATCAGTCCTTCCAGTGAATGTTCAGGACTGATTTCCTTTAGGATTGACTGGTTTGATCTCCGTGCTGTCCAAGGGACTTCTAGGAGTCTTTTCCAGCCCCACAGTTCAAAGGCATCAATTCTTTGGTGTTCTGCCTTCTTTACAGTCCACCTCTCACAACCATATGTGACCACTGGGAAGACCACAGCCTTGACTATACAGACCTTTGTCTAGCAGTCTACCAGTCAAGAAATATTGGCTGGCTCCCTTCTGCTAGGCACTCCACACTGGGTGCCAAGAAGGAAAAAAAAGATCCAGTAGGTACTGGCTGTTCACAGACCAACGTGGGCACTCAGCCTGGGCCCATGGACAGGATTTCATGATCAGACACACACGCAGGCCCGGTGTGCAAAGGCTCATTTTTCCAGAGGAAGAATCCACAGCTCTTCAGATTCTCAGCGGGGTGGTAGCCCAGAGGAGGAAAGGAAAGGTCACGGGGGCTTCTTTGGGTGGCACCTGAGGTGTCTGAGGAGGCTTGCCAAAGGAAATACCACCTTTCTTTCTCTCTTGTTTTCTTTTTTTTCGGCCCTGTGGCATTTGGGATCTTAGTTCCTGAACCAGGGATCGAACCCGTGTTCCCTGCAGGAATGTCAACCACTGGCCCACCAGGGAAGTCCCCCGCTTTTCTTGCACTTTAAAGGCTGAGTGGGATTGGGGCTGGGAGGAGGGCAGCAGAGGGGACGAGCACCCGGAGTGTGCAGAGGGTTAACAAGGACCCTCCGACGGCCCCTGCAGGAAAGCCGCTGGGAGGTAACACTGGGGGAAGAGCAAACACGAGTCGCCTCCTTTCCTTCACACACACCAGCCTGGACCAGTTCCCCTGCGCAGCAAGGCAAGGCTCCCAGCTCCTGCCCGGCCCCCTGGAGGATGGATGCACTGTGGTCTGCAGGAAGCCGGGCGGCAGGGCTGGACAGACTAGCGGTTGGAAAATCACTCTCCATTGCTTACTGGTGGTGAGACTGTGGGCACCTGCAGGACCTCTCCGAGCCTCCGCTAAAGGCTCTCCCCACTCCGTTAAAGTGGGGCCGGTGCTCTGTCCCAGGGTGTTTGAGGATTAAAGGCACTAACTTGGGATCCGCCACGTGGGGCAGAACCCTACATGATATCCAGGGTGGGAGAGAACCGCTGGCATCCTGGGATGTCCTGAGCCCTGGCCACCATCAGCGGTGGGGCCTGGAGAACCAGGCATATCCTCTCCTTTCCCCGCCACCACCTGCTTCCCTAAGCCCTCAGTATCCTTTTCTGATAGTGCTTCTTTATTTTCTGCCAAGTTCCTGTAAGTGACCAACTGTTCATTTTGAAAATTGAGACTCAAATGAAGAATGACCTGTCTGATTCCCTCAGGGTCCCCAAGCTGGAAGAGCAGACACCACATCTGTGAGGCTTCCCCACAGAAACCTCTTTCCGCATCCACCACAGAGCTCCACGGCAGCTGGAAGACGGTTGGTAGGTTGCGGCACTTTCCCCCCAGCTGTGTGCAGGCTGAAGGTTACACCCCTTTTTAGCAGAAGGGCGTTCTTCCCAGGCAGGCCATCAAGTGATAACTGTCCCAGACACTTGATTTTACCTTGATTTGTTTATTCGAGATTTTGCTTGTCATCTGTCTTCCTAGATTAAGCTACAAAAGGCTTGCCCGTCACTGTTCGCCAGCACCTGACACACGGCAGCAGGTGACAATGGAGAGCGAATTAATGGGCAACCCGGGGTGGGGGGCAAGGAGAGGCAGGATGCACATGTCAGTTCACCCCAACAGACAAGGCTCTCCTCCCGACGTGGTCTGGGCCGCCACACTGCACTCATGCACCAGGCATCGCCATCCTTGCCTCCAAGGACGCAGGGTCTGAGGCTTGGTGACACCTAGCACAGGTCTCTGTGCGTGTCGGACCCCAAGGTCTTTCTGTCAGTTTGAGACAGACAGACAACTGGAAGCCGGTTCCCTGCTGCTACATACATGGTTCCTTCTGCCAACACATCTGCTTGCTCACCCCTCAGCCGTCTGTCCTACCCTCCCCCTCTGTCAATTATCTGCACTTCTTCTTTCCTGGAGAATGAGGGCCAAAAAATCCCAACCGTGCCTACTTCCTAAGAGAGTGGGAAGGATCAAATATAACAAGGTCCCACACAACATTAGAAGGCTCCCCAAGAGCAGGCGGGCTCTGGGGAGGGCGGGACCCAGCTGTTCTTCACCTCTGTTCTACTGTATCTCCTAGCAGTCATAACAGGATGCCAGGCAACTGACTGTTCAATGAATGGAAATAACACTATTTAATTCATCAGCATACAAACATAGCAAGGTCAACACTGCTTTCTCCTCTCACAGACAAGAAAGTTGGAGGTGATGGTACTGTGAAGTAACTTGCCCGGAGTCCTGTTGCTCGGCCTTGCTGGCGCCCCAAGGGTAGGGTGGGCCTCCAGCCTCGGGTTCTCCACAGAACCTTGGCTCTGACCCTCCTCCCGCCCACCTCAAACACTCCGAGGATCTCACTGGCCTCTAACGTCACTCTGCCTCACATCACAGGGCTGACATCCCTTCCTGGTGTCATCTCTGGGAAACGCAACCAAACCACGAGGAGCCGCAGGTATGGCCATTTCTGGGCCAGGAACTCCCGTCCCAGGAAAGCACCACAGGAGACAGAAGGGCGATGTACACAGAGGTGCTCCCTGGTGTGTCTCTCGTGATATGGAGCAGTGGGGCCCGGAGGAGGCTGTGACCTGCGGGCGCAGGGAGCCAGGCCAGCAGCTCGCACCCCCCGCCAGCGCTGTCACCCGAGTAGCGACCTGACGGGCATTACCGGGAGACAGGACAGGATGGGGGGGCGTGCAGCCACACACGTGAGTGTGAGCGGAACCATGGCAACACTGGCGCGGGACGGTCACACAAGGCTGTGGGTAGTGCTTCCTCCGTTTCCTTTCCTTCTGTTGTCAAATGACTTACGAAATGACTTAAAGACATAAGCGACCGGAGGCAGGGAGCTGCCTGCGGCTCCCTGTCTGGCCTGCGCTCTCACCCGGGACTCTCCTGACCTTCACCTGCCCCAGCCGGCCAGCAGGGAACCATAGGTAGCCCTCAGGCCTGACCCAGCCTCATCAGGGTTTAATGACCTTTCTCAAGCTGAAAACAAAAACAAAAACCCCAGCACTGCTGCGGAAAGGGGAGGGCAGAGGAGGCCTGCACATACCAGCGGCCCTAAGTGCCCAGGGACAGGGCCCGGCAGTCCAACCAGCAGCCACGCTGCAAGCCGAGCGCCTCCAATCAGGCCAAACATCTCCCTGTGAATAATCAGCCTGAAGATTTCAGTTACGAAGTTAACGGATGGTGATCCATGAGGTCACCTGCCTCCCCTCCGTGACCCCACCATTTCCCTTTTTTGGAGGGAGGGGGAAAATGCCTCCCCTGCCACAAAGCAGAACTCACAGCCCCCAGGACTTCCTCACCGTGCCAGGCTCACAGCTAAAGCCAGAGCAAGTGAATCCCAATGGCAAATGGTAAGGTCCCCGAAGGCCCCTGCCCGGGGATGGGACAGCCACATGCGGCTCTGGGGGACTGGCCACAAGGGACAGTCAGAGTCACCAGGCCCAGCCGATCAGCTGTGGGGAATGAACAGCCCCCCGGAACCCCATGGTGTCTGACTCTCTCCAGGTCCGCCAGGCTGGAGAACAGCCTTTGCACTTAACTCTGGCTGGTGGGCGGGGCTCTGAAGCAGAGTCCTGGAGGGAGGCCCCAGGGTGCCTATCTCCCATGTGTTCACCATCCTGGATTCCACGGAAGCAGCCAGCAAGGGCCTGAAAACCGGGAGTGGCCCTTGAAATGACACCCTCCCACCTCCCCCAGACACCTAAGCACACATGCCTGTTTGCACCGATGGTGGGTGCCACCAAACGGTTCTCCCGACGGCCACCAACGGGACAACATCAGGGCTCCTGTCACCAGTGTCACGTGGCTGGCTTTCTACAAGCCTGCGACCCGCTAAAACGAGCAGCTCTTCTCCACGCGCACAGCAGTCAAAGCAAGCCCAGTCCGCGCCTGAGCAACAGACTCACTAGACTTCACACACCCTGAGGTTGATCTTGCTGGCATGGCTGCTGCCCGCAGACTTTTAAATAAGCCCCTACTGCTGCTGCTGCTGCTGCTGCTAAGTCACTTCAGTTGTGTCTGATTCTGTGTGACCCCATAGACGGCAGCCCACCAGGCTCCCCTGTCCCTGGGATTCTCCAGGCAAGAACACAGGAGTGGGTTGCCATTTCCTTCTCCAATGCATGAAAGTGAAAAGTGAAAGGGAAGTCGCTCAGTCCTGTCTGACTCTTCATGACCCCATGGACTGCAGCCCACCAGGCTCCTCTGTCCATGGGATTCTCCAGGCAAGAGTACTGGAGTGGGGTGCCATTGCCTTCTCCCCTGAACTCCTCCCAAACTCCTGCTTTTCTTCCAGGAAAACCTCAGCCCAGCCAACTGCCAGATCCATGTGCCCGTCAAATTGCTTCAGTTCGTCGTTCTGATGTTCATGGAGTGCCCCGAGTCCTGAAACCTGGCGGAGGTGACTAAGACACGACTGCTGCCCTCAGGGAGCTGAGGGGCAGGTAAAAGAGGAAGCAGACAGGTGAATGGAGAGTTCCCGCAGAGCCGTGGGAATGTGGGGTGACTACCAGCTGGGCGGAAGATGAAATTCGAGCTGACCTGGAGGGACAGTCAGTCAAAGCAGAGCAGGCAGGGCAGCGCAGGGAGTGCCGGAGTTACCAGGAATACTGGGTGTGTGAGGCTGGGCCCTGCGTCCGAAGGGCGGGCAGGGACCCCCACAATGCCCTTGGAGGAGGAAACGGCAGGGAAAGGCCTGCCCCGGGGGCTACAGACTTAATTTACAAGCAGTGTGAAACTAGCGACACGCAGGTGGCAACAATGTGATGGGGTGTTATTGATAAAGAACATTCGGGAAGGGCCAGAAAGGAAAGGGCAGCGGTCATTGGTTGAGGCCACGGGAAAAACAAGCCAGGAATGGGTCAAAAAGGCCACGTCCTCACCCCAAGGCTGGCAGATGGCAGCTGCCCCCTTGGTGTGTCTGGAGGGACAGCCCCTGCCAGCCGCATGGTGCCAGGCTGTGCTCACACAGCTGCCCACGCTTCACCCGTGCACATGGAGCCTCTGACCCCCACAGCTGCCCTGGGGTCAGGCATTATCATCCCATCCAGACGACGACGACGATGACGAGGTTCAGAACAGCTAAGGAGCTTACTCAACAGTTCACAGCTAATAAAAGACAGGTCAGCATTTAAACAGAGATTTCTGACTGCGGCACGCCCCCAAAACTCTTTCAAATAAACAGCCTCAAGGCTTGGGAGTGCTTTCTGCACAGGAGCCACCGAAGGGTGACCATGTCCATTACCGAGTGAGAAAAGCAACAAAGCCACCAACGGCTAGAGCTGCAAAGACCTCGGAGAGCACCCGGTCCAACAAAAACTACATCCAGAGGCCCAGGGCATGTGCTCAATCAGGATCTTGCAGGGTAAGACTCAGGAATCTGCATGTTTCAAGAGCTGGCCCACTCCGAGGTCACGATTCTAGTGAATGGCCCCCTGAGGAGCCTCTGAGTCAGGTCACATCCCTCCTCTCAAAGAGGCTGACCCAGGGGAGGAAGTGACCTGTATGAAGCCACCCCAAGCTGCCTGTGGTCCCCGGGGTGGGCTCGGCATCAGAGCAGACAGGATGAGAAGAAACAGAGAAATCTCTCATGCAACATAAACACGGGCCACGAGAGACCCAGGCAGAGGGCAGCACGAGAAGGCCAAGAGCTGGGCTGGTCTAGACCTGGGGTTTCGATTTCAATCGGACTGGTACTTGTCTATTTTATCACGTTGCCTGGAGCCATGCAAGAAGGTGACTGGAACTTGAACTCCCAGGTCATTCTATGGGCTGCCCAGTGCCCACCACACCCTTCCCTTACTTGGGAAGGTTCCATGTGGAGTCCTGGGAGAGGACGAGCCAGCTTCATGCTCTAGAAGCTGAGTGCCCACTACTCGCTGTCCCAGCAGAGAGAGGGGCCAGCAAACAGACTTTTCTCTGGAAGTGTTGGCAGCAAGCAGCTGCAGTGTCCAGACATTTGAGGGCAAGCCCTTTTCCTGTGAAATGCTGGGCTTCTTTCTGCCTGCCTATCTCCACGGTATGCTCTCTTTTTAACAAACGAACAAACAAACCAACCAGCCAGAGCAGATTTCTGTTGCTTGCAACTAAGTACCCTGGCTTCATGTGGCCACATATAAGAACAGTCCAACATCATGAGCATCACTTTAAGCAGTCCACGTTTCTTAGATACCCTGACTCATCTGATCCACAGGGAGGCCCTGGATACAAGCCAGGCAAAGGTCCTGAGGCCCAGTTTGCAAATGGAGCAGCTGGGCTCGGGATATAAAGTGTTCTGTGGATGTGTTTCCAGAATCCCCCCAGGTCCACCACAAAGGCCGATGGCAGATGCAGGCAAGCCAAAAGTCTCACCTGGGTTCCTTTCACTATCCCTCCATCTCAACCTGGAGCTGAGCCTGAAATGTGCAAGGCCCCCACCCTGGAACCCCAGTTCAAACAGCAAATTCTTGACAAGTCAACTCCCAGGCAAGTCAGCGGTTTACAGAGCAACAAAGTGCGCTGAAGCTCCTAGGAGACTAGAAGCTATTTTAACCTCTGATCAGCTGCTTCTCAGAGTGTCACAGTCTGAGAAGTACAGGGAAGACAGCTGTCTCCTCTCTGGTGCGATCTCCAAGTGATAAAGTCCTCATTAAAACCAAATTTAAACTACAAGCCAGAACTGGCACATTTATTTGTGGGGGAAAAAATTGCTTGAACAAGGTCTTTCGGTTTTCACCTACACATATTTCCTCTGGAAGCAAAGCAGTTTTTCTTTTAACCATGTGCTGGGCTGAAAGCTTGAGAAGCTGAACCGCACAAAGCAGCAGAGCTGTGGGACTCCTGAGTTCACGGCCCTCTCTGAGCAGCACTTTCCAAAAGTGCAGAGGGGTGTTAAATGAGGGAGCGTCTGTGACGTGTGGAGCTCTCTGCTGTGGCCGCACCATGAACAGTAGGCGCCGACCACAACCATGATGACAGTGGGGCCGGACGCTCTCACCTGCACCCTGAGCACGAGGCCCCCGAATTCCATCACCCAAGTGAGGCCTGCTCCCCTCACCCCATCTCTGAAAAGGGACACATGACTGACTCCACACGCACGCCTCTCCCCTCCCCTCCCCTCATCTCGAGGAGAACCTAGGCCTTGCGCTTGAGCTGACCACGGTTTAGAAGGGCAGCTCCATCATGCGTGCAGGGGACGTGAGTCCAGGTCAGAAAAGCCAGCCGCAGTGTGCGGGGTTGCTGGGGCGGGGGCTTCCACAGGCGGTCTCCCTGAAGTCAGACACCTTTCCACCGGCCTGTTCTGCTTCCATCCCACCCTCCTTCTCCCAGGGCTCCAGAGAACCAGCCCCTCACAACCCCTCCTCAAGGGTTTTTGCGGCACCTCCACCAGGTCAGAGTTAGGCTGCCTGGAACACAAAGCCCAAATGAAGAGGTGACCCACAGGCCAGCCAATAAGATACAGGAGATTCGCACTGGGTCCAGGACTCCCTCCTCCACACAGCTCACCCCTCCTGCGAGCCCGCACAGCTCTCTCAGGGCACCCCCCAACACACACTCCAGCCCCAGGCCAGTGCACGCCAGTCAGCAGGATTGCAACCGGTGTGCACAGGTCCACTGCCCCACTGGGCCCAGCCTCGCTGACACGGGCCCCCAATCCCTTCACAGGCCCAGCACACAGCCGGCATTTCTCAGCAGGAGTGAGGAGAAGGCTTGGAAACTTGCTGCTCACCCCAAAGAGCCCGGCTCTCAAGGACTCCTGGACCCAGGGCAGGAAGGCTCTGCTGTCAGCGGAGAACCGCCTCTCCAGCTGTCACACACACACACACACACACACACCCCCACACCCACACCCCACCCCCCCACCCCCATTATTTAGCATTCAGATCGCCCTGCCGGACCCTGAGTGCAGCCCTGCCCTGCACACGAGGAGAGATGGGTTGGTTGGGGGGAGACGGAGTGCTCTCCTTGAAAGGACAGCCACTCGCATTTTCTCTAGACAGAGCAGCTCTTGAGAGCCCAGAGTCAATACAGCCCTGGAGTGTAGATTTTACTCCCCACTGGGCATCGTTACCACAGCAACTGTTTCTCCTCTAGGAATTCTTTCAAGAGTACAAGCTGTTGCTTCCTTCCAAAACAAAACCGGGGAGAAGCCAGCCACCCAGGAGTGAGGGAAGGGCCCCGGAGGAAGCAGGGCCAGCCGTGACCCCCAGCCACAGCGAGCTCCGCCACGGGGTCTCCTAGATCTCTAGGGGGGCTTAGAAACTAGACACACGAGTCTTCCCAGCTGTTCAGGATGTGTGTGTTGGGGGGAGGGCAGTGTTGAGGGCGTGGGGCGTGGGGCGTGTGTGCTTTTGGGAGTTATGGGATGTGTACAGGGGTGGGATGAGGGGACTCAGGGTTGGGAGTACAGGAGGTGTGGGCGTAGTCTGGCAGGTTGCTGTTTGGGGTGTGTGGGGAGGTGCGCGGGTAGGGGGCTGGGGGGATGTGAGGAGGTGTGGGGTGCAATGATGCAAGGGAGTCAATGGGGGTGGGAGGTTTGGGGGTATACTGTTGCGTGTATGTGGAGGTGAGTTGGGGGTATCTGGGGGGTGGGAAAATATGAGGGTGTGTGTTGGGGGGAGGTATTCTTCAGTATCCCAGGACGAAACACGGGGCATATCTTCTCCTGAAACAAGAACACAGAGGGGAAAGGGGGAAAGAGGTACACTGGGAAAATGGGACTCACGCACACGCGCTACTGCTGTGCTGTGCTTAGTCGCTCAGCCATGTCCAACCCTGCGGCCCAATGGGCTGTAGCCCGCCAGGCTCCTCTGATCATGGGGATTCTCCAGGCAGGAATACTGGAGTGGGTTGCCATGCTCTCCTCCAGGGGATCTTCCAGACCCAGGGATTGAACCCAGGTCTCCCGCATTGCAGGCGGCCGTCTGAGCCCCCAGGGAAGCCCAAGCATGCTGGGGTGAGTAGCCTATGCCTTTTCCAGGAGATCTTTCTGACCCAGGAATTGAACGGGGGTCTCATGCATCGCAAGTGGGGTTCCTTACCAGCTGAGCTACCAGAGAAACCCATACACATTGCTGCTGCTGCTGCTGCTGCTAAGTCGCTTCAGTCGCGTCCGACTCTGTGCGACCCCATAGACGGCAGCCCACCAGGCTCCCCCGTCCCTGGGGTTCTCCAGGCAAGAACGCTGAATGGGTTGCCATTTCCTTCTCCAATGCATGAAAGTGAAAAGTGAAAATGAAGTCGCTCAGTCGTGCCCGGCTCTTAGCGACCCCATGGACTGCAGCCCCCCAGGCTCCTCCGTCCATGGGATTTTCCAGGCAAGAGTACTGGAAAGGAGTGGGGTGCCACTGCCTTCTCCGATACACGTCACTACTATGTGTAAAATAGGCAACTAGTAAGGACCTACTCTATAGCACAGGAACTCCACTCAATACTCTGTAATGGGCTCTATGGGAGAAGGATCTAAAAAAGGGTGGACATATGTCTATGTATAACTGATTTTCTTTGCTGTACACTTGAAACTAACACAACATTATAAATTAACTAGACTCCAACAAACACATTTTTTAAAATAATAATAATAGCACAAATTGCATTTCAATCCTGGATTACAATACTCAGTACTACAGAGCAACCACATCCTGCTCCAAGGGTCAGCAGGCGGGAATGTAAAACACAAAGCCCGAGTTCAGACAACTGACCTAGGAGCAACTGCTCGAGGCAACTCATATTTCTAGTCAGAACACCCCCCAGTTGCTCCAGAGTGTGGACAGAGTGGACGGAGTCTAAGTGGCTTTGGGGAGCCAGGCTGACAGGCCCCCGCCGTCCTCATGAGTCCGAAATAAGTCCCTTCCGGTGCAAAGCCAACAGGCTCAGAATTATGGGACACAGAACACGCAGGACAACTGCCCAGGCCATGAAATGTCTAAATCCTTGTCAAAATAAATCTGAGTTGTCCCTGCTCTAAGGAGCTGCCTATCTCTTGGGGGGCTGGCATGAACTGGGACTCAGTAACATTCAAAGCAAAAAAAAAAGTCACTACTACTATTATTATAGTAACTACAACTACTATCAGATGCTGCGGGGGAATTCCCTAGTGGTCCAGTAGCTAAGACTCTGAGCTCCCAATGCAGGAGGCCTGGGTCCGATCCCTGGTCAGGAGACCAGATCCCACATGTCACAACTAAAGAGCCCACGTTCTGCATCTAATACCTGGCACAGCCACATAAATAAATATTTTTTAAAAAAAGAAGTTGCAGGAGATTAGCAGTATGTCTTATCAAGGACACTGCATGCCAAACATTCAGAGAGAAATAGTCTTCTTTCTAAAAAAATAAATGTCAGATAATAAATAGTGCTGAGTCACTGATATCCATATGGGGAGAAAATCTTGACATCTACTTTAAACGATGTAAAAATAAATTTCAGATGGATAGGCAATCTAAAGGTGAAAGGTAAAACAATAGCACTTTTAGAATACAACACAAGGGAATATCAACATGACCCAGAGTATGCAGCCATTTCCTTAAATGGGCCACGAAGCATTAGCGGAAAAAATGGATAAACTGGCCTACGTTAAATGAAAAATTTCTCTTCATCAAAGAATGTGATTAAAAGCAAGAAAAGTCAAGATCCAGAGAGACAGCTAGAGTACATATATAGAACAAAGGACGCGCTCAAGACTGGAATAAAGAACTCTCCAAAATCAATAGGAAAAAGTGCCAGGCAACCCAATGGATGGCACCATCGATTCAATGGACATGAGTGTGAGCAAACTCGGGGAGACAGTGAAGAACAGGGAAGCCTGGTATGCTGCAGTCCATAGGGTCGCAAAGAGTTGGACACAACTGAGCAACTGAACAACAACCCAATAAAAGGCATAACAGGCACTTCACATAAATATACGAAAAGATACAGAATTTTATTAGTTAGGAAGAAAGTGCAAATTTAAACCACAAAGGGATACCCCTGCACTTCCATCAGCAAGGCTAACATGAAAAAGACTAACCATATCAAGTACTGGAAAGAACTCTCAGACCCTGCTGGTGGGAGTGTAAAACTGTATAAGCATTTTGGAAAACTGTTGAGTAAGTGATAGTTGCTCAGCTATGTCCGACTCTTTGCGACCCGATGGGCTGCAGCCTGCCAGGCTCCTTTGTCCATGGAATTCTCCAGGCAAGAATGCTGGAGTGGGTTGCCATTTGCTTCTCCAGGGGATCCTCCTGACCCAGGGATCGAACACAGGTCTCCTGCACTGCAGACAGATTCCTTACTATCTGAGCCATCAGGGAAGCCTACTATTAAGAGACATTTCTAAGTATAAAGACAAGTCAACTTGAAAAGTATCACCAGATACATGCTTGACTTTATCTTATAATCTATAGATAATACAATAGAATGTGTAATGAATCCATACACCTTTTCCAAAGGAATATCCGAGACAGAAGTAGCAATAAAGTTATACACTGTTAGGCAGTATCTAACCCCCTTTGCCTCCAAGGCAAACCATTCAATATCATGGTAATCCAAGTCTATGCCCCAACCAGTAACGCTGAAGAAGCTGAAAGTTGAACGGTTCTATGAAGACCTACAAGACCTTTTAGAACTAACACCCCCCAAAAGATGTCCTTTTCATTATAGGGGACTGGAATGCAAAAGTAGGAAGTCAAGAAACACCTGGAGTAACAGGCAAATTTGGCCTTGGAATATGGAATGAAGCAGGGCAAAGACTAATAGAGTTTTGCCAAGAAAATGCACTGGTCATAGCAAACACCCTCTTCCAAAAACACAAGAGAAGACTCTACACATGGACATCACCAGACGGTCAACACCAAAATCAGACTGATTATATTCTTTGCAGCCAAAGATGGAGAAGCTCTATACAGTCAACAAAAACAAGACCAGGAGCTGACTGTGGCTCAGATCATGAACTCCTTATTGCCACATTCAGACTTAAATTGAAGAAAGTAGGGAAAACTGCTAGACCATTCAGGTATGACCTAAATCAAATCCCTTAGGATTATACAGTGGAAGTGAGAAATAGATTTAAGGGCCTAGATCTGATAGACAGAGTGCCTGATGAACTATGGAATGAGGTTCGTGACATTGTACAGGAGACAGGGATCAAGACCATCCCCATGGAAAAGAAATGCAAAAAAGCAAAATGGCTGCCTGGGAAGGCCTTACAAATAGCTGTGAAAAGAAGAGGCGAAAAGCAAAGGAGACAAGGAAAGATATAAGCATCTGAATGCAGAGTTCCAAAGAACAGCAAGAAGAGATAAGAAAGCCTTCTTCAGCAATCAATGCAAAGAAATAGAGGAAAACAACAGAATGGGAAAGACTAGAGATCTCTTCAAGAAAATTAGAGATCCCAAGGGAACATTTCATGCAAAGATGGGCTCAATAAAGAACAGAAATGGTCTGGACCTAACAGAAGCAGAAGAAATTAAGAAGAGGTGGCAAGAATACACAGAAGAACTGTACAAAAAAGATCTTCACGACCCAGATAATCATGATGGTGTGATCACTCACCTAGAGCCAGACATCCTGGAATATGAAGTCAAGTGGGCCTTAGAAAGCATCACTATGAACAAAGCTAGTGGAGGTGATGGAATTCCAGTTGAGCTGTTTCAAATCCTGAAAGATGACACTGTGAAAGTGCTGCACTCAATATGCCAGCAAATTTGGAAAACTCAGCAGTGGCCACAGGACTGGAAAAGGTCAGTTTTCATTCCAATCCCAAAGAAAGGCAATGCCAAAGAATGCTCAAACTACCGCACAATTGCACTCATCCCACATGTTAGTAAAGTAATGCTCAAAATTCTCCAAGCCAGGCTTCAGCAATACGTGAACCGTGGACTCCCTGATGTTCAAGCTGGTGTTAGAAAAGGCAGAGGAACCAGAGCTCAAATTGCCAACATCCTCTGGATCATGGAAAAAGCAAGACAGTTCCAGAAAAACATCTATTTCTGCTTGATTGACTATGCCAAAGCCTTTGACTGTGTGGATCACAATAAACTGTGGAAAATTCTGAAAGAGATGCGAATACCAGACCACCTGACCTGCCTCTTGAGAAATTGTATGCAGGTCAGGAAGCAACAGTTAGAACTGGACATGGAACAACAGACTGGTTCCAAATAGGAAAAGGAGGAGTACGTCAAGGCTGTATATTGTTACCCTGCTTATTTAACTTACATGCAGAGTACATCACGAGAAACACTGGACTGGAAGAAACACAAGCTGGAATCAAGATCGCTGGGAAAAATATCAATAACCTCAGATATGCAGAAGACACCACCCTTATGGCAGAAAGCGAAGAGGAACTAAAAAGCCTCTTGATGAAAGTGAAAAAGGAGAGTGAAAAAGTTGGCTTAAAGCTCAACATTCAGAAAATGAAGATCATGGCATCCGGTCCCATCACTTCATGGGAAATAGATGGGGAAACAGTGGAAACAGTGTCAGACTTTATTGTTTTGGGCTCCAAAATCACTGCAGATGGTGACTGCAGCCATGAAATTAAAAGACGCTTACTCCTTGGAAGGAAAGTTATGATCAACCTAGATAGCATATTCAAAAGCAGAGACATTACTTTGCCGACTAAGGTCCGTCTAGTCAAGGCTATGGTTTTTCCAGTAGCCATGTATGGATGTGAGAGTTGGGCTGTGAAGAAGGCTGAGCGCCAAAGAATTGATGCTTTTGAACTGTGGTGTTAGAGAAGACTCTTGAGAGTCCCTTGGACTGCATGGAGATCCAACCAGTCCATTCTGAAGATCAGCCCTGGGATTTCTTTGGAAGGAATGATACTGAAGCTGAAGCTCCAGTACTTTGGCCACCTCATGCGAAAAGTTGACTCACTGGAAAAGACTTTGATGTTGGGAGGGACTGGGGGTAGGAGGAGACGGGGACGACAGAGGATGAGATGGCTGGATGGCATCACGGACTCGATGGACATGAATCTGAGTGAACTCTGGGAGATGGTGATGGACAGGGAGGCCTGGCGTGCTGCGATTCATGGGGTCGCAGAGTTGGACACGACAGAGCAACTGAACCGAACTGAACTGAACCCCCTTTGCTGTCTAAGCTCCGTAACCAGGGGATCTCGTCTAGCCCCAAGGCTTCGAATCCTCCTACACAAGCATCTTTCAGCAGATGCCTGCCTGACAGTCTCTCTCCACTTAGGTGTCTAAAAGTCATCTCAGAACTAAAGTGGCCTAAACTGGACTCCTGCTTTCCCCTGCAAGACCACTCTCCCCTGGACTTATCTCAGGAACAAGGGCCCCTACCCGCCCCTCCCATGGAAGTCCCTGGAGGTAGGGACGCAGTCTTATTCACAGGTTAGATCCCTAGTGCCTGACAAACAGCTGGTGCTCAATAAATACTTGTTGGGTGGCTGGCTGCAGAGTTTCTGCAGTTAGGAAGGGCTCCAGGAAAGGGAGTGTTCCACTTCCTTTTGTCAAGGGGGGATATCCAGGGAGTGATCGGGGATTTCCAGATAAATACCGTACCAGAATCATCCGGGAAACTTCAAAAATGCTTGGATTTCTAGCCACTATCCTAAGATCCCAATAGGAGGTTTCGGACGGAGCCAGGGAAGAAACTGCAAGTTGTCTCCCGAGGTGATTCTGGGGCACCAGTAGGTGTGAGGACCTCTGATTGATTCAACACCTTTATTTGACAAATGAACAAGTCCAGGGCCCTCTGAGGGGATAACTCAATCCAAGGTTTCAATACTGGTTCGTCAACTGGTGTCTGTGTGGGGAGCCCAAACCTCCCACCCACGAGGTTCTCCCTTTCACTGGCCTCTAAGACCTCGGGCTCCAAGCAGAGGTGGGGAAGTGAAGATTGGTCCTTAGGATGAACGGGTACAGCACACCTCATCCAGGTTGCAGCTCTGCAAATTCACTTTTTCTTTATTTGGTTAATCTAAACCTCCTGCACTAAAAATGAATTCTGTTGATACCTTCAAGGAATCAGGGCTGGGCTGAGTAAAGTCAGGGGGCCAGGAGGATGTCCTCTTTGCTTCCGCTGGAAACAGGGTGGGCTCCACCCACTGTCATCCAACAGAGAGGGCTGGAGGACCACCTGACCTCCCGCTTCCAGGAGGGCAGTAGAGACAGGACAGACACCCACGTTGGTAAAAGCCCCGTGTGCAAGACTTTAAGATGGACCCTTTTGGACCCCTTCTCTGTGCTCCTGGCTACTGATGAGGTCTGGATTTTACAGACAGAGACAGGGAGGTCTAGAGCTTTAAAGATTTGCTCTCATCCCAAAGAGGGGATGAGTGGAGCTGAGACTTGAACCGGATAGTCTACACACAAAGCACAGGCTCTCTGCTTTGTCTTGCGGATCCCTCCAGGCAACCTGGTGGCAATTTCTGTACCTGATGGGAAGGTGACCTCTTCTTCAGGGCTGCTTGTTCCCAAGCTCCTGGGGGTGAGGAGTGGAGAGGGGCACAGGGCCAGAGCTTAAGGGACCACCCAGGACTGACAACATGACAAAGCACAGACATGAGAGGTCCCTACAGCCCCAGGTCTCCTGACCTATTAAATAGGGAGTAATCAACGTCTATCTTAAAGGACTGCCTCAGAAATAAACAAGTCTTGAGACCCTATAAGCAGTCATGTAAATGTTGGGTCTGCCAACCTGCAAAAGGCTGTCAATCCAGGAGACATAACTGCCTCAAGTGATGTAGCAATCAGGCTGCTGGGCATGGGGATGCGGCCACATGGGGTGGGGACAGAGACAGCTTCCTGAGAGATGAGCCAGTCATGGACAAGTCAGACTACCCCTGCCGCCCCAGCTCGCTGGACTCTCCTCCACCATCCCTCACTTGCTGCCACCCTCTGCTGCCCACAACCCATGCGAGCCCTTCCCTCAAGCTCCCTCTTATTCCCTCACCCCACACTGGCTAGGACTTTACCCACAACACCCAGGTCAGAGAGTTTCAACCCGCTCCCCTCTGCCTTGGCACTGCTTCCGCTCTCCATACGCTCGTGTCTTGAGTGTGAAGATCACAACTGTGCCAGCGAATTTCGGTCAGCATTCAACTCCAGTGGGTGCACACTCAAAAGGTCAGGAATATACATCGGCTGGAGACACTGGCTACAAAGACTGACAACTTCAAAGCCCTCTGCCCCAACTCTAAAACCCGAGGCTGACGTGATGGTCACCTGGGTTGCCACCTGCCCTCTCCTTCTTGGCTCTTAATGGGAGTTCAGGTGAGACACAGTCTCTTATGAATTGGATGAGATGGAGCAAGCCCTCCAGAGATACACTGTTCTATAAGGCAGTCATACATAAAGGATGGCTGTCCAAATATAAACTAATTTGCCTGCGTGCTAAGTTGCTTCAGTTGTGTCTGACTCTTTGCGACCCCATGGACTGTAGCCCACCAGGCTCCTCTGTCCATTGGATTCTCCAGACAAGAATAGTGGAGTGGGGTTGCCATGCCCTCCTCCAGGGGATCTTCCCAACTCAGGGATTGAACCTGGGTTTCCTGCGATTCCTGCACTGCAGGCGAATTCTTTTCCACTGAGTCACCAGGGAAGCCCATGGAACAAAATTAACGCACGTTAGCCCCATTTCAAGGGTTCAAGAGCCACATGTGGCTCGCGGCTGCAGCGCTAGACAGCAAAGATTGTACGGAGAACCCTGAACAGCACTGTTCTGGTCTCTAGAGCGGAAAACAGCAACTGCTGTTGAACCTGAAAGCTGACAGCCAGACCTTGGCCCTGAGGTCACACCCAATCCCTGAGGGGCTGGCTGAGCAGACAACCAGTCTCCAAGTCTCGGGGCAGAAAGAGACAGTCCAATCCAGGCCAAATGTCAGAAGAACCAACAGCCAAGGGGCGAATGTTTGTGCCAACTGAATCACTTTTGGAAGCCTCCATCCGGCTGCTGATGAGGACGAGATCAGAGAAGAAAGTGGCCTCAAGGTGCCCTGGTGGCCAGGACGGAAGAGAATGACACAGAGCTTCATCGACAGCCTTGAACTGTTCACCTACTCACCTGGCTTGGAACTTCCGGATGAGCATCAGGAAACGAGGTTCCAATACTACAATACAGAAATATGTGCCCGGGGAAGGCTGGCTGCCCTCCCAGCCGGAAGTTCTGGCTCCTGTAGAACTTGGCCACCAGACTGCCCAGCAGCACTTTCAGACCCCATTCCTGCCAACTGCGTGCTGTCAAACCCTCCGGAGCATCCCTGCTGGGCTCTCTGTGCCCCTGAATGTCCCCATCTCTGAACTGTTCCCGTGGAACATTCCTTTCCAGCTACTTTAATACTCCATCCTCAGTCCCATCCATCATGACTCAGCTCATGTTCCACTCTGCCTTCCCGTGAAGCATCCCTGGACCCAGCTTGGCTTTCCCAGGAACCCCAGGAGCATGGTCGAATATTGTACGTGGTCTCTCCACCTGTCACCCTGGACTGGCTGACTTGCAGGATGCTGCTACAAGTGAGGCTGCCCCTGAATAAAAGCCCCCTCTAGCAGAGGGTCTTGCTTGGGCAAGAATCCAGCAGTTACTTAGCCTCCATCACCTTGGGCATCTCAGCACCTCGGAACACCTTGTCTTGCCCCCTCTCAAATCAGTGGCATCACGTGGGCTAGCAAGGAAGCACTCTGGAAAACTGCCAAGCTGCACAACCATGATGGAGCTTTACTACTGAATAATACATGGAAACCTGTGACCGGAATCTTGAGTCCGTCTGTCACACTCTCAGGACGGATTCCTCTAGATGACACTACATTATGAGTTTACAGTCTTGTGAGAGAGAAGAAGATAAACCATGAGGAAAATCAACCTCATGCCGGAAACCATGATACCTCCAGCAAAACCATGCGCACAGATGGTATCAATGAAGGACCTGCCACTGAGTCTACGGGGCCAGCAGGGAGCCACCCCCATGGGGCAGACAGGTACTCTCCATCAACAGGCTGAGGCAGTGCTCAAGCCTGGAGTCTGCCCCACGGCGGCCTCATGCTCACATCAGAGGAATGAACTATAAAAGCGGGACACCACTGCCTCTCTGGGTGAGGAGACCCCTCGTTTCCTATCTCCTAGCAGCAGGCAGGCCGTACTTCCTCCCCACTCACAGGTCCCACAGGAAATGACTGTGGGCTGGAAAATTAACTCTGACTGTAGACCCTTGACTGGCTTTTTCCCAGGCATCTACCCCAACAATAATGTCACTCAAGAACTGTGAAGATTAAATATGACACTAAAACCACAGGAAACGAAAGGTAAGAAAAGATAAATCGGCATTCATCAAAATTTTAAGAACTGTCGTGCATCAAAGGACACTACCGATAAAGTAAAAAGACAGACCACAGAATGGGAGAAAATACTTGCAAATCCCATATCTGACCACAGTTTAATATCCAGAGTATGTAAAGAAATCAACCACAACTCAACAGCAGAAAGACAAACCACCTAATTAAAAATGAGCAAGGGACATGAATAGATATTTCGCCAAAGAACATATACAAATGGAAAATCATAAAAAGGTGCTCAACAGCAATAATCATCAGGGAAATACAAACCAAAACCACAATGAGACACCACTTCACACCTAGCAGGAGAGCTAGAATTTATTTTTAAAGGAACATCACAAGTCTTGGCAAGTATGTAGAGAGGTTGGAACCCTCATGCATTGCGGGTGGTAGTGGAAAATGATACAGCTGCTGTGTGAAATAGCTTGGCAGTTTCTCAAAAAGTTAAACACAGAATTACAAGCAATTCCACTCCTTAGATATATACTCAGAACTAAAAACAGGGACTCAAAGATTTATATACCAAAAAGTACACCAATATACCAATGGCAGTATTAATCACAACTGTCAAAAGGTGTCCATGAACAGATGACTAAACAAAATGTGTTGTGTGTGTATATATATAAGGTGAGTGTGTATGTGTACATATATATATATATAATGGAATATTATTCAGCTTTTAAAAGGAAACTGTTACATACTAGAATGGATGGACCCAGAATTACAAGCATTATTTCACGAAGTGAAATAAGCCGAATACAAAAGAACAAATACTGAAAGATTCCTTTCTATATGAGATATTTACATTAGGCAAATTCAGAGAGACAGAAAGTAGGTTAGCAGCTACAAGGGGCCGGGGTAAGAGAGGAATGGGGAGTTATTGCTTAATGGCTGCAGAGTTTCTGTTTAGAGTGATGAAAACGTTGCAGAAATAGTGGTGACGGTTGCGCAACATTTGTGAATATATTTAATGCCGATGAAAAACAGTTAAATGGCAAATTTTAGGTCACCCAGATTTTACCAAAATAAAAAAGTATATCAAAAAAAGAAAAGGAACTGTGGCAAGTAAGGCCACACCCATCCTTGTTGGTGTGAAGAAGGGCCAGAATCAGGACTAGTTAGGGTCTTAATCAGAAAAGATTAAGGTATGTGGGCAGCTTGGATTGAGGTCTATACTCTTTTGCCACTGTTGTTTTTTGGGGGATGTAATTCGTAAAACCTTAAGGAATCACAAAATACATATGAAGGTTTCTCAACTTGCCCCACTCTGCCTCAGGGAAACCAGTCCAATCCAGTGAGTGAAGACAGCCACCCCCTGTTCTCGTGGTCCCTCCTCACCCCAGCGTTCATTTAGGGTACCTCCTCATTACGTGACAAATAAAACCGCCTCATGTTTATTGGTCTCAGTGCTTCTACCTACAAATCAGCCCTCCTTCTTCCTTCTTCTCAAGGTTGTCATCAACACCAGATAAGATAAGCCAGGCAGGTGGTATCATTAACCATGTTAAATCTGAAAATACTGTTGCCTTTAATAAAGAAATTAAACTGCCAGAGCTACTGAGTAAAACAGGAGCACCAGCTACACCCCATCTCTCTTTCCTTCTTTCCTTTTCTTCATAACACCATCTCCATCTAACACAAGATGTATTTTGCTTGACCGAGTGCTCCCCCAGCTAAATGGAAGCTGCCTGGGGCACAGGCTTCTGTGTGCTTGGTTCACTGTGGCACCTCCAGTGTCTGAACGGCTGGTGCACGGTGCATGCGCAACAGACACCTGCTGAACACAAGGAGTACTAGCTCTAATAACCCATGTTCAAACAAACCAAATAACATTTCATCGCCTACCACTGCTGCACCACTGACACCACTGTGTGGAAACTGAAGAATCAACTAAACATTCTAACTTCCCTTTGTAAGCAGGAAAAGGCCTATACGAGTGGAATAATCAAGAGCTCCTAGCTAGACTTGCCAAAAAAGGATGTTCAATGAGGACATGATCTTATATGCAGAAAACCCCAAAGAGCCCACCAAAACAGACAAACAACCCACCCAGATAAAAACAAATAAGAATAAAAATAAAAACAAAAAACTCAGGAACAGTAACAAATTCAGCAAAGTTCCAGGATACAAAATCAACTGATGAAAATCAGCAGCACTTCTGGCAAAGAGCAACCTGAAAGGAATTTAAGACAATAATCCTATTTACAACAGCATGAGAAAGAATAAAATACTGAGGAACACTAATACCAATTTACCAATGAGGCTGAAGACTTGTACAGTATAAACTAGAGAGTACTGCTGAGAGGAATTGGCGACTTAAACAACATAAAGACATCCCATGCTCTTGAACTGGAAGACAATATTGTTAGGATGGCAATACTCCTCAAAATGATCTATGGATTCAGAGCAACCCCTATCAAAATCTCAATGGTGCTTTCTGCACAAACAGAAAAAATAAAAGTAAATTCATATGGAATCTCAAGGAATCCCAAATAGCCAAAAGAATCCTGAAAGAGAATTAAGTTGGAGGACTCATTCTTCTTGATTTCAAAACTTACTACAAAGGTACAGTAATCAAAACAGTGTGACACAGCCCTAAGGACAAACTACAGACCAACGGGACAGGAGAGAGAGCCCGGAAATAAACTCCTGCATATACCGTGAAATGATTCTCAACAAGGGCACAAAGAACATTCAATAGAGAAAGGACAGTCTTTTCAACAAATGGGCCCGGGAAAGTAGGACCTTCACATGCAAAAGAAAGTACATTATACCATATACAAACATTAACTTGAAATGGATCAAAGACCTAAATGGAAGAGCTAAAACTATAAAACTCTTAGAAAAAAAAACAGAGGAAAAACTTCATGATCTTCTATTTGACAATGGTTCATTAGGTGCAATACCAAAAGCAGCCTCCACAACAGAAAAAGAAAAAGGTAAAATGACCATCAAAATTTAAAACTCTGCACATCAAAAGACATTAGCACAAAGTTAAAATACAACCTTGGGAGTGGGAGAAAATATTTACAAATCACTTATCTGATATAGGCTTAAAATCCAGAACACATGAAGAACAATTCAACAACTACAGTCAAAACCCAATTAAAAAATGAGCAAAGCAATAGCAAAAAGAAAAAAATAGGGGGAAAGGATTGATAAACAATTCTCAAAAAAAAAAAAAACCCACACAAATGGCCATAGGCACATGAGATGTTCAATATCACTAATCATCAGAGAAATGAAAATCAAAACTATAACCACAATTAGTATCTAATGGTAAATTTTGTGTTTATGTATATTCTACACAACTTTTTTTAAAGCAAAGGGAAAAAATAGGCTCATTTTTTCAGCCCATTGAGAGAATCCCTCTTAAAAGCTGAGTTTTGGAGTTCTCTGGTGGCTCAGTGGTAAAGAATCCGCCTGCCAATGCAAAAGACATGTGGGTTCAACCTCTGATCTGGGAAGATCCCACATGGTGCAAAGCAACTTAAGCCCGGGTGCCACAACTATTGTGCCTATATCCCAGAGCTCCACAAAACTAGAAGCCACCTCAATGAGAAGCCCTGCACACCACAACTAGAGTAGCTCCAGCTTGCTGCTGCTAGAGATAAGTCCACTCAGCAACAAAGACCCAGCAGAGCCAAAAATAAATATATAGTTTATTTAAAGGCCAGTTTTCTGATAGCCTGGGCCTCCTTCCCATTGTAAGGGGGATTGAGGATGCTGTTTTGTTCTTTGTGTTCTGCCCTCAAACCCAAATTCCAATCATCTGGGCCCTAAATCTAAGCCAACAGCTCCAGTCGACTAGCTACTGTTTATAAAGTTGAAGTCCTGAGCATCCCTGGGCCACGAAGTTTGCAGAGATGACTGACAGGACCGAAAAGTTGCCAATAAAAACAGAAGGCAATTCTGCTGGCTTTCACTCTCTATTAACTTCCCCTTCCTCTTTTCTAGCAGGACATCAGAGAGCCATGCAGAAAAGCAACAAACCAAAGCGACCTGCCTGACTCTTTTTTTAGTTGGAAAATGGCCTCCCTGTTTTCCCCAATCCCTTGCAGGTCTAGATAACATCCTTTGTATTTTGCACACTTGAGGACAAAGTTTTTGCCCATCCAAACACAGCAGAATAAACAACGTCCATCCTCCGTACTCTACAGTCTCCAGGGCTCTTGCATATAGATAATCTAACAGAGTAAACAATCCAGTGAGAACGAACGTTTAGGGGTTGTTATCCTCCACTGGAGACATGAAGAAACCGAGGCTCACGGAGATGAAGCAATTTGTTCCACATCTCACAACCCCAAGTGACAGGTCCAGGGTTCGCACAGAAGCAGTGAGCCTGAGTTCTCCTTTCCCTCGATTACTTCCGAGAGAAGAACAAAGTAGAAACAGAATCAGGCCATTTTGGCGTCAAACAAGACCAAGGAACAACGCTTCCAAGCCTGGCACCCAGTAGGACTACACGGTCCAGCCCCAAAGAAGAGCCTGGTAAACAACTAAGCGCCCGCCTCTTTCCCCGAAGTCTACCCTAATCTAGAAATGGATCTTTCTTGTCGGGTTTCTGTACTCAAGGCTTTCAGCCGGGCGCTCAGAGTACACTGCGTACTGCCGTTCTCCGAGCGCTCTGGCACACAGGCCGGATGGTCATGGGAAAACGTTAGACTCAGCGTGTTCAGACGCGAACAAACCACGCCTAAACCAATGACCAGGAGAAACTCGTAGTGGCCCTGGAGTCCCATACGGAAAACACAGGAGCCAAAGGGACTGCGGAGCGACGACCACTGCCCTACCCGTCGCTACGCATGCGCGACAGCACCTGCGAAGGACAAACAGCTCTAGCAAAGCCACATGGACTGGGCTGGCACAGACGCAGTGCGCATGCTCGAACCGCGCGCATGCGTGACCTCGGCCGTTGCCTTTTCCCAGCAGCCCCCTGCCCTCTCGTCGCTATGGCGGATCCAAACGTTGGTTACCTCAGTCACGGCCCTCACAGGGCCTTCCTCACCTTGCGTCCGGTTTTCTCCCGTAGGGCCTTCAGCCGTTCCTTTCGCCGCAACGCCTCTTCCTCTAATCGGCCCACACCGGCCGCAGTCGCCGCCATCTTGCCCACAGACAACCCCCTCAACCTTCTTTCTCCCCTCAGCGCGCAGGCGCAAGGTGTAGATGAGCCTCTCACGGCCAATCCAGGGACGAGAATGGAAGAGCAGGAAGACCCGAAAGCCAACCAATGGACCCGCCTTCTTCCTCCCTCGCGGCTCTCCGAACTCTTCGGGGCCGGTAAAGAAGGCTCCAAGGCTCGATTCGTCCAATGCCAATTAGGGGAAAAGCGGCAAGAGCAGCCAGACCTGAGTGAAGGAGGATAGAGCGCATCGATCTCTCTGGTTTTTACCTAGGCGCCACTTTGCAATTCGCTGACCCATCTTTTTTTTCTGAGTAAACTCCGGCAGTTGGTGATGGACAGGGAGGCATGGCGTGCTGCAGTCCATGGGGTCGCAAAGAGTTGGACACGACTGAGCTACTGAACTAACCCATCTTTGTCCACTTCTGATTCTTCAAGGCTCGAATGCCTTCAGGAAGGCTTCCCTGACTCACTCCATTCCGACCCCAGATTAAGTGGTCTGCCTTTCCTTTCCTCTTAAGATACCAGTGGCTTCCTTGATACACTTGTTCATGGGCCCCTGGGCCCTTCTCTGGCCGCTGTCAGCTCAGACAGAGCCTAAGCAGAGCAGGGCTTGGCTGAATGACCATTTTCCTCTGGGTTCAAGGATGCTCCCCTCCCACCTCGAACCCCTCATGGCGTGGCAGAGTACCCGGAGCCAGACTACCTAACCCGAAGAAGAGCAAACCCCAACTTGGGCCCAGGGGGCCCCAAGAGACCACTCTGAGCTTAGTTCCTGAGATCTAAGCTGACAGTTGGTGTGGCCTTGGCCAATAGGTGCACCGCTCCACAGCTGGAGCTGCCACGGTATCCTTTCAAGTTAATTAACATGGCCTGACAACCGACAACAGACAGTCCTCTTTGGCCGAAGTCAGTATCTTCTGATAGCCTATCCAGGTTCACAGAGCCACACTTCCTCGCACCTCCTGAGGAGAGGAGCCCATGCCCTCCTCCTCCCCCCACCACCCACACCCACACCCCTGACTTGTCTCAACAAGGCCGTTCCCCGCTTGTGGTCTCCCTTCCCAGTCTGACAGCAGGTGGACACCCACTCCTTCCTTCCCAGTTCCCAACAGAGATCTCCAGGGCCACACAACCCTATTTAGGCTGTCCCCACGAATGACCCTCTTGACCTCTGTACCCTGGGCCTTTTGGTGCCCTTCCAGGTATCCAGGTGATACACAATAGGAAGGTAGTCAGTGCTCAGGAAATGTCAGAAGTAGGATGGATGGGGCAGAGAAGAAGGCCAGAGTGGAGGAGATGCCCGTGAACCCACGAGGACAGCATAGGATGGGTATGGAGACAGAGTGTCTCCTCTTGGCCACCCAGGGTCTAGTGGGCTCCAGACTCAATTCCTCCAATTGATGGTAACTCTCTGGGTCCTGCAACCCCACTCGCAACCCCCAGGCAGCCCCAATAGAGGGCCTTACCCTTGGCCAACAACAAGGGCCCTCCTCACGTCTCAGGGTGCTGGGGGTGGGGGAAGTAGGGAAAGAAAAATGCCCAGGGGTGATGGTGGCACTGGTTCTGAAAACTGTCTGGCATCTGTCCCTGTTCATGCTGCCCAAATGGTCCTCATTTGGCCCATCGGGGCTTCAGTTTCTCTGCCTGTCAAACAGAGGCACGAGGCACCCTTTAGCCTTTATCCTCTTGAAATTAAAACAAAAGATGTGAACCAAGTGCTGAACCCTGGAGTGAAGGCTGCCTCCACTTGGAGCATCTAGGAAGGCTTCCTGAAGGAGGGGATCCAGGCGAGGTGAAAGCTACTGCTAAACAGGTGGAGGAAACTGCTCGCCCAGAGCTATTTGAGTTTTGTCCTAGTTTTCTTATCCCCTCTCCGCACTCCACACTCCCGTCGCACTATCCTGCTCCACTAACAATAGGATTAAAAAAAAAAGGTGGCACTTCGGTCTCCGCGTAAAGCACTTAGACCAGCACCTGGCACGTATAAGTTCTACAAGTGGTCATCACGGTTATTGTCCTCACAACTTGTTGAAGGACACTGCCCATCTACCCGCGGCCTGCAGCCCCTTCCCTCAAGCCCGCGAGCCTCTCCCTTGCACGAATGGTGGCCGTTCCAGCCAGGCGGGCTGCGTGTCGGTCAGGTCTAGACCTGGGGTTAAGTCTGGAATCCCAGACCCCGACCCCAGTCCGGCAGGCTCAGATTGGCCCTACCCGAGGCACTGGTAGCGCGCGGATTGGGGGAGGGGGGCGGGGCCGCTGGGCGCCCTCCGGGCCGCCCTGACTTCAGGCTCCTCCTCCCGCCGGGCTCCCCGCCCTCTGCTCGGTCCCGGGAGGGGCGGGGCGGCGGTGGCAGCCGCCGAAGTGCAGGAAGCCGGGCGGCGGCCGACCGGGAGGAGGAGCGCGGCGGGGGCCAGTACTACTTCCCCCAGTAGTACCGGGCCGCTCCGCCCTGGAGTGACGCCCTCCGCCCATGGGCCTGGCCGAGGGCAACCGGCGGGCGGCGCGGAGGAGGAGGCGGTGGCGGCAGGTGGCGTGCAGCAGCGCCGGAGCCCGATCGGGCCATGGCCGCCTCGGAGCGGCTCTATGAGTTGTGGCTGCTCTACTACGCGCAGGTGAGCCCGCCCCGCCCCGCGCTCGCCGGGCCCCCAGCTCCGCGCGCCCGGCGCCTGCTGCACCTGCGCTCGGCGCAACCTGGGCCGCGTATTTGCGCGCGAGCCGGGGTTGCTCCGGCTCCGCACGCACGTGTGCGCCCCCGGCCCGCTGGTGCCTCTGGCGTTTACACCTGGGGGTCTGTCCTCGCGGGCGCGCGCCACGCTGGAGCCTCTTGGGTGCGGACTGGGTAGCATCGGTTGTGCCGGAGGAGAGGGGCCCGGACCAAGCCGGCCTTTATCTCTTTTACAGATGGGGAAACCGAGGCCCCGGCGGGGGGGCCAGGTTGGGGGGCTTACTTTGCATTTGGGCTTGCTCCTCCTGACGGCTGTGCCCAGTTGGGTAGTCTTGGTCGACGGGTCTGAGTGGGCTTGGTGGGAGGTCACTACTTCGGTCTTGGGTCAACTCATCAGATCCGCTGCAGCGAACTGACCGTGGTGAGTTCCTGACCCCAGCCGGCCCCACCCCAACCCCGGGCGCAGAGGAGGGTGTGGGTTAACCGGGGGTCCAGCCCAAAGAAAAGATTTTCTCTGGATGCTGAGGGTGGAGACGGGGAATACAGACTAGCTGGGAGGGATGTTTGAAAGGGATGGAGGGATACCATTTTCTCCTGAGATTCTCATCCTGCCTCATTGACTACCTTAAGTGGCCTCAAGGTGATGGGAGCAACCCAGGTGTCCCCCAAATTGTATCGAACACATAGGGCCCCAGTTTCCTTCTGTATCCACAGCAGGGAGAGAACCCAGGGCAACACTCCTCTGCCCTTCACCCAGCACCAACTTTCCTCCCTGCACCTGCCTGGCATCACACTCCTGGCTCAGGCGCACCTTGGGCACAATGGACTATTGTGTGCTCCTGATCTGGGCACTGGGGGGAAGTTCACACTCATATCAGCCGGCCCTCTGAGAATAGGCTAGCCCACTGTCTCTCAGGACTGCAGGCTAGGTCTGGGGCCCCAGGGACCAGGAATCCAGGCCACAAAGGCCATAGCTTCTTGAGCCCGCTCGGGTGGTGAGAAATCCAGGCATCTGGCAGGAGGCAGTGAATGGAGTAGAGTCCATCTTTGGTGTGATTCAGGGCATGCATGCTGTTTACACCCTGAGCTCCATTTCCATATCTGTAAATTTGGCACAGTCCTGGCCTGGAGTGGCCTGAACTCTGCAGAGGGGTAGCCAGTATGACTGGGGTAGCCAGTATGACTGGTCCAGGCCAGAGAAGTTTCCTGCTTCCCTGCTCCATTGGATCCTGTTCCCCTGGCTTCTCTGTCTCTATGTCCAAAGACTGGTCCTTGTGATGGAGAAAAGCTTTAGGAGGAAACTTGCCACTGGCCCTTATGCTTCTCATTGCCCTCGTGGTTGCGGGCAGGTTCTTGGTCTTCACTTCCTTCAGTTGTAACCAGGTGAAGGGGGGCTTGGATGATGGGATACATCTGAGGGATGTTAATTGTGCTTCTGATTGTCCCCGTGGTCGTGGGCGGGTTCTTGGTCGTGAGTTTCTTCTCTTGTGATTAGGTGAAGGGCTTGAACGAGGTGATGAGTCTGAGGGCTGTTAATGGTGGGTCTTCAGGCAGGGTGGCATGCTTCTGGGGGAAGGTGTGGTTTCCCAGAACCGAACCTCCAACACGGGTGCCTCCTGCTGCCCCTTCTAGCTGAGCTCTGCAGGCAGTCAGTCCCTCACAGGTGTTTAGCATTCACCTGTGCTGAGTCCCTTCTCCCCCTCCCACTCCTCACCTCACTGGGGAGGTCTGGGGCACAGGCTAGCTGGTTGTAGCCTTGGAAGCCTGGGCAGGCAGGGGACAGCCTGGGGCCAGGCAAACAAATCCAGGATATGAGTGTGAACCCCGGAGCCGGGAGGGGCCAGGTTTCCTGGGGAGAGGAAGCTCCAGCCAGCCTCCCAGCACGGCCTTCCTGCCGGCTTGGTCCTGCTCCTGCTCCCGGAACGTGGTCCCCACCCTCTGCACTGGGCTCCCAGGGAGTGGTTGGAGTGGTTGGTGGCTGCCCGCGTCAGAGCCCTGCCGGGACCTATTGTGTGTGTGCTCAGGGGAGCGGAAGGTAGGTAAGGGGTTGAACTGATAGAGGCTATTAAGAAACCCTGAGCTGGCCAGCCACCCAGCCAGTAGGTCCCCCAATACTTTCACCCCTCCCTTCAGCAGTGAGAGCTGACATCAGCTGGTAAACCTGTTTCCCCAGTTGTGGGTTTGGGCCCGCCCAGGGAGCACCCCCGTTTCTGCCCTTCCTTTCCCCTCACAGACCCTAGATTCAGCCCCCCTCACCCCGTACCTCTGGGGGCCACGAGTGGGTGAGGGGGCTGTGGGTGGCTCCTGAAGGAGCCCTAGACATCACTCAGTCTGAGCCTCCCAGGGCCTTAGCGGGGAAACCAAGGCAGGGTTGTACGCAGGTTGTCCCGCAGAGCTCCAGCCAGCCTCTGCCCTGCGTTTCTTTACCCAGGAAAGGCCTGGCTCCATGGGCAGAACTCAGGTGGGCCTGCGCCCTGTCCCCCCCACCCCGACCGAGCTGGACCTCAGCCCAGGCATGTCCTGGTTTGCACCCTCATTGTGCTTGCTACTCCACGGTTTCACCTCACATTTAGTAGGTGCTTCCTGGGTATTAGCTGGATGGAGGCATTAGGCCCCAGAGCAGCGACTTGTCAGGGATGTGGTGCCAGAGGACAGAGTTTGGGCCTTGAGATCTGAGGGCGCAGGACAGGGAGGATCAGGCACATGGCCGTGGGAAATAGAGGCAGGATGTCAGGAGTGAGAGGGACGGGTGGCAGCACGCCCAGAGGACCCCCCAGCAGGGCTTCCCTAGTGAGGGCTTAGGAAGTGGGCACAAGGATAAGGGGGCTGGGGACAGCACCCAAAGGCTGCAATTGGTGTGTAAAGGTGATGCAAAATATGCAGATGCGCGGCCCCCTTGCAGCTGGAGCAGCGGTGTTGCTTGGTAGCCCTCCAGTGAAAGGGAGCACTGGGGTGCATGAGAGCTGAGGGACACTCGGGGGCCCAGAGGTCGGGACAGATGTTGAGGGTACAGGTGTGGAGCCCAGGCTGAACTCCATTTGTGTCATTGAGGACACGGGGCTCCAGGGAGGTCAGGTGAGAACTCCAGCTGACCTTGCTTTGCCCACCCCTCCTGGTCCCTCACCCTGAGCGATGAGCCCTGTTGCATCATGGGAACCTAGTCAGGCCCTCTGCTCCCTCTGGGACCTTGGCTGGGCCATATTTCTTCTTATGCCTCAGTTCACCCTCTTGAGATGAGGAAAAGGACCCCCTTGCTGCTTGGCCGCACCAGTCCCCTTCCATACCTCATAGGGGCAACCAGGGTTTCCTCCTCCCTGCCTTCATTACTGAGGCAACTGAAGAGGGAGAGACTGAGGTAATGGGGAGAGTAGCATAGAGCCCAGAGTTGGGGGAGGGGCTGGTAATCACTGGAGTTGTTATGGCAACTGGGGAGCTGATGTGGAAGTGTGGGGTCCCCATGGAAACAAGTCGGTTACTATGGGGACCCTGAAAGGAAATTCTTGGTTTCCATAGTGATAGGACAAGGGGAAGGTTAAGTCCTAAGGGGTGTTACGGAGACCAGAAGGTCCATGCCTTTCAAGAACCCCTCCCCAGGTAAGGGAAGTGGCTGGCCCAGCCACCTAGGCCCTTGAAACACTAGTCTCAGTTGCCTTGGCCCTGGAGAAGTCCCCATCTTCGTGTTTCATTCCTTGGCCTGAGGTCCTCTGAGTCTGACCTCCAGTCTTCCTGGTGTAGCCCAAAGCCACTTTCAGCTTGACATTGCCATCCCCCTCCTGATGCTGACTGGGAAGACGCCCAGGCCTGAAAGAGGTCATCCTGATCGGGCTCCATCCCACCTTATCCCATTTCTGTTTGCCTGTTCCAGGAGAAGGGGTGCTGACTGGGAGGAATCACCACTGTGGAGCCTCAGTCTGCTCTCCCTACCCTGCTCCTAACACTAACCCAGGGTCCACCATGATCCTCCCATTCCACTTGCCTGGACAACCCAGCTGGGGAGTAGCCCTTGGGACTTTGGTTCAGCCAGTGACCCAAGGTCTGTCACTCACCTGTCACTCATGGAGGTGGGTGGGGAGAAGAGAGTGATGCTGTAGAATGCCAAGGGCTTGGAAAGGCAGAGCCCACTCACCTTAGCACATGCTGGTGGGTATGGTCGGGAAGCCTTTACCTGTTAAACAAAGCAATGATCTTTAAAGAGGCAGCTGAAACAGGTTAATGTTTTGGTTTTTTTGTTTTTTAGATTTTTGTTTGTATTGCAGTTGCGTTACAGTTTGTGTTTAGCTTCAGGTGTGTCGCAGTCAGATACACGTGTGCATATGTCTGTTCTTTTCCAGATTCTTTTCTCATATAGGTTATTTTAGAGTACTGAATAAAGTTTCCTGTGCTATACAGTACTCCTTTATAATTATCTATTTTATATATATGTGTGTGTGTTAATCCCAACCTTCTAATTTATCCTTCGCCTCTACCTTTTTCCTTTGGTAACCATAAATTTGATTTCTAACTCTGTGAGTCTGTTTCTGTTTTATATATAAGTTCGTCCATATCATTTTTTAAAAATTAGATTCCACATATGAGTGATATCACATAATATGTCTTTTTGTCTGACTTCTTTTAGTATGACAATCTCTAGATCCATTAATGTTGTAAATAGCATTATTTTGTTCCTTTTTATTGCTGCATAATATTCCATTGTATATATGTACCACATCTTCTTTATTTTTTCCTCTGTTGATGGACATTTAGGTTGCTTCCCTATCTTGGCTATGGTAAATAGTGGTGCAGTGAACGCTGAGGTGCATGTATTTTTTTCAAAGAATGTTTTTTTTTTTTTTCCCAGATATATGCCCAGGAGTGGGATTGCTGGGCCATATGATTGCTCTATTTTTAGTTTTTTAAGGAACCTCCCTACTGTTCTCCATTGTGGCTGTACCAATTTGCATTCCCACCAACAGTGTAGGAGGGTTCCCTTTTGAGAGATTACTGTTAAGTAAGCTACCAAGTGTAAGAATCGGGACTGGACTCCAGAATCCATGCCCTTACCCACATTCAGTGTGGGACCCCCGACCTCTGAAGTTCCAGAGAGAGCTGCATCTTGCGGGAGGTGCTGACTCTGATAGGGAATGTTCAGGCAGAGGAAACGCGGAAAGCCAAACACATGCAGACCTGTGGGGTTGGGAATAGTGAGTAATACCATGAATGTGGCGCATGAGGCTGGCGGTGAGGTGGGCACCACGCCAGTGGGGCTTCAGCTGGAGGAGGCGGCAGTGGACATACCCTGAGCCTGTGGTAGGGCGGCTGGCCGGCTGCCCCAATAGTGGTGTAACCAATGTGCCCTGGGGGGCGCTGGGTGCTGTTTAAGGAACTTTTGTGTTTGATGGTGATGGGGATTTGGGGCAAAGTCTGGGCCCTGGGACACAGGGCAGCTTTCAGGCTTGGGGTAGGGCAGGCAGGTCTCAGGCAGCGTGGTGCCAGGCACTCAGTGGTCCCTGTGCCCCCGACAGACAGCCACGCCCACCCATCTTCCCGGTTAGCTCAGAGTTGTGAGGAAGTGGTGGTTCCCTGCCCATCCAGGGTCTCGCCAGCCCTCGGGAGCTCCCCTCCCTCAGCACCAAGTGTCCTCAAGGCTGGTGGGGCATAAATTGGGGTCCCTACAGGGGTGACTCTGAGAACCGCCCCCCACCCCCCACCCCGGGAAACTGACCTCCCCCACACCCACAGTTTTCTCCCCGCTGCAGGGCCCAGAGCGGAGTGTGGCTGCTACTGACCTTCCTGACGGGAGGGGCAGGGTTGGGACCCTGGGCCAGGCAGGTGGGGTGGGGAGTGGGCTGGCCTGCCCATGCTCCTGTTCAGAGCTGGAGTGGGAAGGAGGAGCCGGCGAGGCGGATCGTTGAGAGGAGTGTGGGAGCCCAGGCAGCACAGCCGCCTCTTTCAGGCTCTGGAACCTTCTGCACATGGCACTGCCTCCATGCACAAGGCCCCTGCTCTTCTCAGCTTCCCAGTCCCCCAGCACTGCAGCCTCAAGTCATAGGACCCGGGTCAGAGCCAGGCTGAGGCCTCCAGGGGTGAAGAGGTGAGACCCACAGAGTCAAGACAGGCAGTTACCCCTTCCCCTGCCTAGTCCTGTGCTTCAGAGACCCCTCCAGAACCCACCGAGGCTGCCGCCTGCACTGCCTCAGCCCTGAACCCAGCCCAGCCTGGACCTGTTGGAAGTCTGCAAGACCGGACAGGCAGAGGATATGGTTCTAGGGACAGGAAGCAGGAGGTGTGCAGAGTTTGAGGGGGCCCATCCAGGTCTGGGAGGGTTGATTGAGGTGATGGACATAAAGAGGGTGAAGGATTCCTGCTTAAGTACCACAAGCGCAAGTCACAAATGGCACCAGGGCCTGGGTGGGGAGCAGAGGCCTGCACAGGAGAGTGTGCATCACAGACATGAAGGCCAGACAGGCTGGAGAAGCAGGCCCTGGTTGGACTAGGGACCCAGGATGCCTGGCGTAGCAATGAAGCCTTTGTCTTTGGTCCAGGGAGGGAGGACGTGGTCATATGTGGCTTGTGAGTGCTCATCAGAGCTACAGTGGGCCAAAGAGACTCATGTTTTGGGTGGGAGAGACGGTGGCTTGACTAGGGGTGGTTTGGGAGTAGAAGGCGGGATGGTGTTGGGACAGTTCTGCAGGTAGACTGGGATCTGTGGGATCACCCAGGCAGAGGCGTGAGTTGTGCAGTCAGCTCGGCTGACTGACTCTAGCCACCGTGAGTGGGCCTGGCCTAGAACATAGGACTGGCTTTTAGCATCCTTAGAGGTACAGCTGCAGCTGTGGTGGTGCATGAGGCATCCCCTCAGGGGCCCCCCGTTTTTCCATCTGCCATGGGAAGAGTTCAGAAGAAATAGTCTTGAGAGCCCTGGCCGGCTTTGGTGTTTTCAGGGCTGGGCATGCTGGTGCCCTTGCTGGTCTGTGGAGAGGAGAGGTATGGAATGGACAGAGGTAGGTGAGCAGGGAGGCGGCCAGCAGCATAGGGTGGCGAGGTCACCAAAGAGAACTGACCGGCAGAAAGTCCTGGTGGTGTGCACCCCAGTGGCCGCACCCTGTCTCTGAGCTGCCTGGGTCTCAGCTCTGTGACAAAATGTATGAGATGGTTCAACCATGGGGTGGAGGGCTGCTCTGCCACAGTTTCTGGGGGGCCTGGCCCAGTCTGCTGGGGTCAGGCCCTCTTCCCTGGGGCCCGTTCAGTCCTGGCCCTGTGGTGTGAGGCCCACAAGTGGTCAAAACATGAGCTGTCCATGCAGATAGTTGTGCAGGTCCTGGAGTTGAGGTCTTGGCAGCCGGGGAACAGTCTTGGGGTGTTGCCTGTGATGAGTCCCTGGCCCGTAAAGTTTCTCCACTTTAGTCCCTATCCTTCCCCTCTGCCCCTGGGAAAGAAAGTTGCCGCCCTACTGTTAGATGGGAGCTCCAGATGACGCCAGCGTCGAAGGAGGGAAGGTGGAGGGATGGAAGGAGGAGCTTAGTTCCAGGCCACCGCCCACTCTATGCCCTGGGAGGAGCTTAGAGGTCAGGGCTGTCAGGGGCTTACCTGTGTGCCTGAAGCAAGAGACCTGCAGGGCCGATGGGGAGCCAAGACAAGACTTGGCCTGAGGGCAAGGCAAAGGTATGGATGAGTCTTCCAGTATTATTTCCTGGGCCAGAGGCCTCAGACCCTGCTCAGGGAACTGTGGGTGCCCTGAATGAAGGGCACTATTGTAGTAGGGACCACAGGCTGTCCCTAGATAGGCCGGACTTCACGCCTATACAACTAGTTTCTGTCCACAAACTCCAGCCAGGGCAGTGTGACCCCCGCCCCTTTGTGCTGCAGGCCCCACCCCCGGTGCTAGGCTGGGTCCTTCGCAGCTTCTTTTGCTGGGCCCTGGGTGCCCCAGGCCCCCCCACATCCCTGCGGTCTGCCGGGAGGAAGCGGCCCCCTTCCCCCACCGTGACTCTGCGCTTCCTGCCCCAGGGGCCAGGGCGGGAGGGGACATTTCCCGTTCACACCAAAGTTTCCCTGGCTGGTGGCGCCCAGACCTGGGCTCAGCCGCTGTCGCTCTTGCCCATGGAACCAGCTCTGGGACCTGGGGTCCAGGTAACCAGCCAGGGTGGGTGGAGGTTCCTGGGGCGAGGTCAGGCATTGCGCCTGCACATGTGGGTGGGGTGTGTGTGCATGGCTCTGCCTGGTCGATGGTGCACATGCATCCTGAGATGTACAGTCCAGGAAGGTTTCCTGGAGGTGGTGCCTGCGAAGCTGGGAGAAGGTAGCAGACGAGAGCCCAGCCCATAGCTTTGGATTCAGGGAGGCTAGTGGCTTGGAGACCTGTAGCCCCAGCACCCTTGTGGGCCACAGCCACACTCTAGACGTGTACACACTTAAGCTCCTCCCCTGCTGGTGTCAGGCTTGCCTGGATCCCCAAGAGTTTAGGAAGTGGGAGCAGAGACCGGGAGGCCAAGAAGTGCAGACGGGGGTGCCTGGGAGTGGTCAGTATGCCGGGCAGTCCTCTGATGCTGACCTTCCACTTCCTGTCTCCCCCCGTTTCTCTCCCCACCCCCCAACCTCCCCTCCCGCTCTGCCTGCAATCTCTCTCCACCCCCATTCACTCCCCACCTCTGCCCACTGTGCCCCTTCTGTGCCCTCCCTTGCAGAAGGACCTGGGCTACCTGCAGCAGTGGCTGAAGGCCTTTGTGGGTGCCTTTGAGAAGAGCATCTCGCTCTCCTCTCTGGAGCCACGCAGGTGAGGCTGGAGCTCCTCAGAGGGTGGGAGGCTGAGGGGTCCTCGGTGCCCCGTGACGCCCCCCTACCCCCGCAGGCCAGAGGAGGCGGGTGCCGAGGTGCCGCTGCTCCCTCTGGACGTGCTGCATGTGCTGGCCGAGCAGCTGGACGCCAGGGACCTGGAACAAGCCCTGCTGCTGCTCAAGCTCTTCATCATCCTCTGTAGGTGGGTCCCTGTTGTCTTCTCCACGGTGGGAGGGCGTGGAGCTGGGGCCCGGGGTAGGGGCTGGCATATCACTGGGACCTCTCCCATCATTCACTCCTCAGGAACCCTGAGAACGTAGAGGCGGGCTGGGGCCGGCTGCTGGCGCCCCGGGTGCTGGCGCTGCTGACCCAGTTGGTGGCCGAGGTGAGGTGGCCTCTACCCTGGGGGTGGCAGGTGGTAGCCACGGCCCAGCTAACACCCTTCCACCCTCTCCGTCTGCCTACAGCTGAAAGGACCCCCACCACCGCAGGAGGACCGTGGGCCTCAGCTAGAGATTGTAGCCCTGCATGCCCTGCTTCTCTGTGAGGGCCTCTTCGACCCATACCAGACCTGGCGGCGCCAGCACAGGGGGTGAGAGGTGGCCCACTGGCAGAGGACCCAGAGAAGACCGAGGAGAGGATTGGGGGGGCCCACGTGCAGGGGTGGAAGGGGCGGGGTGCAGGCCCCTGAGGGGGTGTGACCCAGGAGGAGTGAAGCGCTGGCCTCACCTTGGCCCCTACCCCATCCCTGCCCCCCCAGGGAAATCATCAGCGCCAAGGAGAAGAGCAAATACAAGTTCCCTCCAGCTGCTTTGCCCTCTGAATTCAGCGCCTTTTTCCGAGGTCAGGCCCCACCCCCATCCCACTCCGCTCCATCTGGCCCCGCCCTCAAACCCGAGCCCCTTCCTGTGGTTTCCCCATCGCACATGCAGTAAGGACCCACTTAATGCGGCTGCGCTTGGTGCTGGGAGAAGGAATGTGAATGGGCCTCTATAGGGAAATGGGAGTTTAGGGGCAGAGAGGAGAGGAAGGGCATGTCTGCACAAAATGAGTAATGTCTTTTCTGAGGGGGGGAATTGATTTGCCTTCCTGCTTCTCTCCTATCTCCTGGATCCCTCCAGTGACTTGTACCCCATTCTGGCCTGGACCGTTTTCAAACTCTCTGGTCCAGTCTTTTTGTCCCTGTAGGTCCACCCAGTCTCTTCACTTCCGCATGACAGTCGCTACAGTAGGTGTCCCCCCTTCCTGCTAACCCCTCAGGACATCTCTAGGCACCTGTTCTCCCTTATGCCCCTGGGTCTCCTCTCTCCTCTCATTGGAAGGAGACTGGCCAGGATCTCAGATGGGCCTAGGGCAGGGTCTTTCCTGGTGGCTCAGATGGTAAAGGAATCCGCCTGCAATGTGGGAGACCTGGGTTCGATCTCTAGGTCGGGAAGATCCCCTGGAGAAGGAAATGGCAACCCACTCCAGTATTCTTGCCTGGAGAATCCCCTGGACAGAGGAGCCTGGCGGGCTACAGTCCATGGGATCGCAGAGTTGCACATGACTGAGCGACTTGCAGTAAGCCACTACGAGGGCAGGGTGCTGCCTGGACAGGGGCAGGCCAGCTTGGGAAGGCGGTGGTGTATTGGGCTAGAAAATACCTCAGTGTTTCTGGGTTGCCCCAGGGAGCCGCGGGCTTGGGTCTGGAGTGGGGGCAACACCTCCAAGAGGGGAGATGCCCCCGGGGAGTTCCCTGGCTCTGCTGTTCCACAGCCTGAGTACTCTTCTTAATACACGCAGGATTTTGTTCTCTGTACTGTGAATTCCTCTGTGGGGGCCTGACACCCTCAGAATCCCATCCTGCTCCTCCCCACAGCCTTCCTTTCCAGCCCCCCCTCACTCTCTGCTCTCCAGCCATGGTCCTGTTCCTAGGGAAGCCTCCCACCCCATCCCACCGGTTAAGGCAGCCCTGCATGGCCCCAGCCCCCACACACTCATGTGACCCAGAGCTGGTCCTTTCTGCTCTCTGGGTTTCAGTTCATGTCCTGGCATCCTGTCCAGCTTGGCTGGAGCAGAGCCAGGTGGGCCTCCCAGATATGACGCTGTGAAAGCCCCTAGAAGTCCCAGTGCGGGTGTGGGGGATGAGGTGTGGGGCATCTGTGTAGTAGACACTGAGGGCCCCCAGAGCTGCTCACGGCAAGCTCCAACCGTCACAGCGCAGAGGGACCAGGAGATTTGCATCTAAGAAACTAAACCCTAGGTTGCCGTGGGGAAGTGTGTATGGGGGGCGCTCACCCTGGGGTCCTCACTTTCAGGATTAAGGATCCAGGGGTCTGGCTAGGCTCTCAGGGCAGGGCCATGCCCCTTACAAGCTCCCCAAAGAAGGGCTGTGTCCTCCTGAGAAACCCTGGCACAGAGTCACGACACTTCAGAGGCTCCAAGCACAGAACCAGTCTTCTCCCTGAGACATGATCTCCCGGCCTCTGTTCTGTGGCCTAGCCACCCCAGGGCACCCACCTCTTGTGTGGCCCCTGGACCCATAGCCCTGCAAGCTTGCTGACCTTGTCTTGCCCCCTCCCCCGTCCAGAAAGCCTGCAAGATGCAGACCGCTTGCCTTCCGTGCTCCTGCTGCGTCTCATCCACCTCTTCGGAGCTGTTCTTGCGGGAGGGAAGGTAGGCTGGGAGGAGCCTGTGGGCAGGGAGTGGCTGTCTTGGGGTCTCTCTGCTGGGTGAACCCACTCCCCATCTCTGCCCACACCTGCAGGAGAACGGGCAGAAGGCTGTGAGTGCCGGCTCTGTGCAGGGCCTGCTGGGTGTGGTGCGGGGCTGGGGCCACAGGCCAGCCCAGGACCCCCGCCTGGTGCCGCTGGCCCTGGAGGTGCTGGTGGGTGCCGTACACGTCTTGCATGCCAGCCGCGCACCCCCGCGGGGGCCAGAGCTCCGAGCCCTGCTGGAGGGCTACTTCCGCGTCCTTAATACCGACTGGCCAGCCGGGCCAAGCCCAGACCCTGAAGAAGCCCATGTCACCCTGCGGGTCAGCATGCTCGGTGTGTATGGCCTCTTGGGGAGGTGGCATTAGCAGGGGAAGCCCCAAGGGTGATGGAAAGGCCGGCCTGGGCAGCATGGGAGGAAGGTTTTAGGCTGACCAGAGGTGCTGCTGGCAAGAGGCTTGGCGGGGCTGACCCTTGACCCCTCCACAGATGCCATCCCCATGATGCTGGCGTGCGAGGACCGGCCAGTGCTGCAGGCCACCTTCCTCAGCAACAACTGCTTTGAACACCTGATTCGCCTCATCCAGAACAGCAAGGTGGGCGGGGCCCAGGTCAGGGGCCTGGAACCAGAGGCTGGGGGCACCACGTGTGGATGCTGAGCAAACGGGCTGGATGGGCTGGGGCCGGTGGGGTGGCTTGCTCTTCAGTGGGAGGGCCTGGCGTCAGGATGCTCTGGACCCCATAGGAAGAGGGTGTCATAGAAGGATGGGAGCTTCCCTGGCCCCCCGTTTCCCTTCTCCCCAGTCCCAGGTGTCGGGCAGGAGGGAAAGCTCAGCTGTTTCGGATGCAGTGTCTACTCCTGCCCACTCATCTGCCCCCGGCGCTGTCCCTCTGGGCAGGTGTGGGTGGCTCAGCTTCCTGCTCTGCTCTCGTGCCGGGGGGCACTTGGCCTGGGGCTCAGGGTGCATCCTTGCCTTTGGGGGGAGCCCTGGCAGCCGCCCCAGGTCCTGCTCTAACCCCACCCTTCCCTCATCTTTTCTCTCCTCTGCCCCTCCACCTTATGCCCTCCTGCATCCCCACAGCTGTACCTGCAGGCCCGGGCGCCCCCTGAGGGGGACAGTGACCTGGCTACCCGGTTACTGACTGAGCCCGATGTCCAGAAGGTACCACCCTCAGGCCGACACCACCTCAGTCACGCACGTCCCTGGGCATGTACCCCTTGGGGCTCCCTCTGAGCCTTTCTGCAGTTTGCAGGGGGAGCAAGCAGATCTGTGTGAGGCCTGGTGGAGCCTAGTGATGGGGCTGGGTCCCCCACGCGCTCTCACCGGCCTTCCAGATCCCCAGCCCAAGGAGCCACACAGGAGGGATCTGTGCCCTGCCTGGTGTTAGTCCTGGGAGCTGGGGTTTGGCTTTGCTGAGCCAGAAGGAACCTTCGATACTCAACCACCCACCTCCATTGCACCAAAGCAGAAACAGGAGGCCAGATACTCAGGGATTTGGCTGTGGGCACTCACAGAGGGGGTCCCTCACATGGGGCCACTTCTTTGCTTGAATCCTTGTACTTGCCCTAAGCAGGTCCCTGGGAGTTCCCCATCCCCTCATGACCTCATGCCGTGCCCCTGCTCACCTCACCTGTGGGCTCCAGGAGGCTGTAGGGTGTTGGTTGGGGGCTCTTCATGGGGTACCCCCTCTGTGGCTCAATACCTGGGCCCCCATGTCTGGAGCCCCGCCCTGGCTCTGGCCTCATGAAGCAGCCCCATGTGTTTATTGCACTTGGCTGTTTTCTGAAAACCTGCAGGTCCATTCCTCTACAAAGCAGGCGAGGCTGGCGAGACCCCTGCTTTTTACAGATGAGGAATCTGAAGCCTGGAGAGGGGAAAAAGATGGCCTGAGATCCCCTAGGGAGTCGAGCAGAGCTGGGGCCAAGGGCCCCGTGGAGCTGAAATACAGTCTAGCACCTGCTGACACACAAGTCCTCCTGACCCTCACCGCCTCAGTAGGGCAGGGTGAAGGAGTAACATGCCTTGGGCTGTTAGGTCTGTCCAGGCTGAGCCTCTGTCCCCACCTGGATCTAGGGGAAAGGGGCAGGGTAGGACTTAAAGGTCTCGAAGGTTCTTTTGGTTCTAACATCCTGTGATTGATTGTCCCTAAATCCCCCAACTCCTTGTCAATCATCATGGGTGATGGGGCACTTGCCAGCCTGCCTGCACATGTGTCTAGCTTGGGTGGGGATGGGTGGAGACTGAGGCCTATGAGCCCACCAGACAGTGATGGGCAGAGGGCTGCGGCAAAAGTGTTCACTGGTGATCTTCCCAGGCTCGGCTTCTTCCGGCCTCTCTATCAGAGTGGGTCTTGCCAAGCTGTTCAGAGGGGGCCCTAAGGTCAGGGTGAAGGTCACAGTAGTTTGGGCAAAGGTAGACACGCTGGTGTCCATGTAAGGGTGCCACCCTCTTGGGGCCCCCAAGCCCACTCAGCTACTTGCCTGGGTGCTGCCCCTGTAGTGACATCCTGGCACCTGCCTCTCCTGACTGCCCCTCCTCACCCCAAGGTACTGGACCAGGACACAGACGCCATTGCGGTCCACGTGGTCAGAGTGCTGACCTGCATCATGAGTGGCTCCCCCTCCGCCAAGGTGAGGATGCTGCCGTCGCGCTGCAGTAGGGCCATGGGGTGGGGTTAAATAGAGTGGGTCTGGCTGATGGCTGTCAGAGCAAGTGAGCTGAGGAGGTAGCCATCCTGCCCTCTGGGGTACAGATCAGCCCATGGGGCAGGTATGGTCATTCGTCATTAGTCCTGGGAGCTGGGTGTCTTGGCTGGAGGGGAACGGATGCTTGTGGCCGACCACCATCTGTAGCCCTCCGAGGCAGAGCCGTTCCCCCCAGTCCCGCCATGGGTCCCCGCCCCTACTATCACCGTGACCCAGAGTCAGAGCTGGGCGAGGGAGCCCTGAACCTCCTCCAAGCTTCCCATGGGTTGTGAGCGTGCCCTGGGGCCCACATCCGTGCTCACGCCTTTCCCACCCGTCCTGGCACAGGAGGTGTTTAAGGAGCGCATTGGCTACCCTCACCTGCATGAGGTCCTGCAGAGCCACGGCCCCCCCACCCATCGGCTGTTGCAAGAGCTGCTCAACATGGTGAGGGCAGGGGCTGGGGGTCAGGGCCCCCATGGGCAGCCAGGACTGAGTCAGGGCAAGCATGGAAATGAGCTCTCCGCTTTGGGGGACCATGCTGACTGTGGCCCGTACACAGTGTGACCTGTGTCGTGACCCTGTGTGTCAGGGTCACGGGCGAGGATTCCAAGCTGCATGGGGTCCAGAAGCTATTGCTTGTTAGCAAGTCCCAGGACGATGCAGGCAGTCCCACTGTTGCGAGGGTGGCCTGTCCCATGCCAGCTGCCTGGGGGCTAGCCCATCCTCTCCCCCAACAGGCTGTGGAGGGCGACCACAGCATGTGTCCCCCACCGCCGATCCGCAACGAGCAGCCGGTGCTGGTGCTGATGAGGTGGCTGCCGACCCTGCCCACAGCCGAGCTGCGGCTCTTCCTAGCACAGCGCCTCTGGTGGCTCTGTGACAGCTGCCCTGCCAGCCGTGCCACGTGCGTGCAGGCCGGGCTGGTGGGCTGCCTTCTGGAGACGCTCAGCGAGGGGGTAGCCCTGGGGGCCCGCTGCCAGGAACAGTTGTTGGCACTGCTGCAAGCACTGGGCCACGTGTCACTAAGGCCCTCGGAGCTGCGTCGCTTGCTTCGCCCGCCACCAGGGTTGGACTTGGGGCCAGGCGGAGCAGAGGCTGGGCAGGCCCGCCACGCAGGTGCCATCATCCGTGCGCTCTCTGGCATGGCCCGGCACCAGGGCCCAGCACGAGCCCTACGCTACTTTGACCTAACACCCAGCATGGCGGGCATCATGGTCCCCCCTGTGCAGCGCTGGCCAGGCCCTGGTTTCACCTTCCATGCCTGGCTCTGTCTGCACCCCACGGCTGGAGCGCCTGCCCCCGCACCCACCCCCACCCGGCCGCTCCAGCGGAAGCAGCTGTACAGGTAGGTGACTGCCAGGGGTCAGGGCACGCTGCCAGGGTGAGCGGGAGAACCAGCAGGCTTAACTGGCTTGGCTCGCCCTCAGCTTCTTCACCAGCAGCGGCTCGGGGTTTGAAGCCTTCTTCACGGCAGCTGGGACCTTGGTGGTGGCTGTGTGCACCCGGAAGGAATACCTGACCATGAGCTTGCCTGAAGTGTCCTTTGCCGACTCTTCCTGGGTGAGCCTCCATCCTCACGTGGCCCGGGGAGGTGCAGGCGGCACCAGGGCCTCACCTGATCTCGTGACTTCTGTTGTAGCACTGTGTGGCCATAGTCCATGTGCCCGGGCGCCGGCCCTTCAGCCAGAACCTGGTCCATGTCTACAAAGACGGCCATCTGGTCAAGATGGCACCCCTTCGCTGCCCTTCCCTTAGTGAGGTGTGCTAGGCGGGGTTTGGGGAGGTTTGGGTAGCTGGGGGGCCTTGGACAGGGTGGGCCCTGGAGCCCCTGTTTCCCTCCCCCAACCCCACAGGCCTCAGCCTCTGGGGTCTGTGCAGCCTTGGGGGTCCCTGAGGAAGGTGGAACCCCAGGCTGTAACATGACCTGACCAACTGACCCCCAACCCTGGCCCCCACAGCCTTTCTCGTCCTGCTGTATCGGGTCTGCTGGGCACCGCACAACGACCACCACCACAGGGCTGCCTGCGCCACCGGGCCCCACCGCCCTGGCTCACACTCACCCCTCACTCACCCGCTCCCAGTCAGTCCCGGCCACCACAGGGCTTGGCTGGGGGTCCGGGCTGGTGGCCCCCCTGCAGGAGGGCAGCATCAGCTCCACCCTTGCCGGCACGCAGGACACTCGGTGGGGCAGCCCCACCTCCCTGGAGGGCGAGCTGGGGGCTGTGGCCATCTTCCATGAAGCCCTGCAGGCGGCCGCCCTGCGCGTCCTATGTGCCCTGGGTATGCAGCGTGCTCCCCACGCCCCGCCCCAGCCCTACCCCTGTTCCCAGGACCCAAGAGGTTGGGTCTCACAAAGTGTCCAGGCCCGAAAGAAGGGCTCCAGTGGGGAGTAGGTATCCCCAAGGGTCTGTCCTCTGATCAGGCAGAGAAGAGGCAGGCTCTGGGTGGGGTCTGGCTGCAAGCCCAACCAGGTCTGAAGCCCCCTGCCCACCTCCAGGGCCCAATGAGACAGCACCCTTCAAGCCTGAGGGTGAACTGCATGAACTTGGTGCCAAACTGCTCCTCCATTACTCACCTCAGGTATGGGGGGCTGGGCAGTTGGCTCAATCTCCCCCTGGCTCCCGCCCTCTATCTCCTTCCTCCCCCTGCCCCACACTGAGCCTTGCTCACCCCCTGTTCCCAGGCCTGTAAGAACAACATCTGCTTGGACCTGTCCCCTGGCCATGGGTTGGATGGCCGGCTTACGGGCCACAGAGTGGAAACCTGGGACGTGAAGGTGTGTGCCCATGTGGACAGTGTGTGTAGGAAGTGTGAGCACTGCAACTTGTGTGCAGGGTGGGCTGGAGTGGCTCTGTGCCCTGGGAGGTCCTGAGGAGACCCAGGATTCCAGGTTGGAGGGTCTGCTCAGGTGGAGGGGACAGGAGATGATGGGGTGCTGCCCTCACGGAGGCCCCCTGCCCACAGGATGTGGTGAACTGTGTGGGAGGCATGGGTGCCCTGCTGCCCTTGCTGGAGCGAGTGGCTGCACAACCCCAGGAAGCCGAGGCAGGTCCAGCAGAAACACATGACCTTGTGGGGCCCGAACTGACCTCTGGCCACAATGTCCAGGGCCTGCTTCTCCCACTGGGCAAGTCCTCAGGTAAAGTGTCCCTGGTGCCTGTGTTGGTGAGAGAAGACCTTGGCCTGGCAGGGGGCTGGAGTGCTTGAGGTCTCACAGCCCGACAGGCCTTTGACGCACACCTGTCCCCTTCCTGGTGGCGGCAGAGAAGCGAATGGAGAAGAATGCAGTGGCTGCCTTTCTGCTGATGCTGCGGAACTTCCTGCAGGGCCACCCCGTGAATCAGGAGAGCCTGGTGCATTGCCAGGGCCCTGCCATCATCGGGGCCCTCCTGCGCAAGGTGAGGCCTGCTGGGGCAGGCGGGGCTTCATTTGACCAAGGGGCTGTTGGTTGGAGGGACAAAGCCGGGGTGCCTGATGCCATCAGTCAGGGAGGGCCTCCTGGGAGAGGTGGCATTTGAAAGGAGGGGCAGGGTTGGGCCGAGAGGGTCTGGGGAAGTACCAGCACAGGCTAGGGCAGGACACTCACACAGGAGGCCGGGAGCTTGTACTTCAGAGGGCAGGGAGCCCCCAGAGGGTTTGGAGCAGACAGGATGTTTGTGTCCATCTACCTGCGCAGGGCAGGGTGAAAACTGGGAGGCCTGACAGCGGGTGGACAGGGCCTGACATCTCACCCCAGCTCCTGCCCCCACCCAGGTCCCCAGCTGGGCCATGGACATGAATGTGCTCATGTCTGCCCAGCTGCTGATGGAGCAGGTGGCAGCCGAGGGCAGTGGGCCCCTCCTGTACCTGCTCTATCAGCATTTGCTCTTCAACTTTCACCTCTGGACCCTCAGCGACTTTGCTGTGCGCCTGGGTAGGTGTGCCGACTTGGGTGAGGGGATGCCGTCAGCCAGGGTGGCAGTGGACGTTCTCAGAGGTTATAGCCCTGTAGCTGATCTGAGGGGACGATGACCCTCCCCTGGTCGGGGTGGGGGGTCTGGCAGTGGCATGGCCCTGTCCTGGAGGATGGAAGGGACCCAGCTCAGCCTGGTGGGCTGAGCCCTCTGCTGATGCCCGCTCAGGCCACATCCAGTACGTGTCTAGCATAGTCCGTGAGCACAGACAGAAGCTGCGGAAGAAGTATGGGGTCCAGTTCATTCTTGATGCCCTGCGTGTCCACTACAGGTGAGGCTGGCAGGGGCAGATGGGCTGGGGTGCTGATGCTCCAGCCTTCGGCCTTGGGGGCAGGTCTGTTCAGCCCCCAGCTCACCTGCCAGCCCTCCTTGTTCTCGCCTCCCTTCCGTGCCCCGGTGGTTTCCCTGGCCCTGGGTGACGTCTCTGCTGGGACCTGCCCAGTCCGCAGCGCGAGCGCCCCCTAGCCGCCGACGACCTGCGCACAGTGCAGACGTCACTCCTGGGCCTGGCCCGGGAGTTTCTGGTGCGGAGCTCTACCGCTGATGACCTGCAGGTGGTGCTAAACTTTCTGGCGGCCTCGGGTGATGATGGCCAGGTAGGCTGGAGGTTGGCAGAGGTGAAGCCTGGATGAGGGGTGGAGCGTGGACCATGTTGCGGGCCTTGGGTGGGGGTGGGGCGCGCTCAGCGTAAGCCTCTGTGTCCCCAGGTGGTGGGTGCGCTCGACCTGCTGCTGGCTCTGCTGCAGGGCTCCCCAGCACAGGAGTCTCTGGCTGTCTTCCTGCTGGAGCCAGGGAACCTTGAAGTGCTGCTGGCACTGCTGGTGAGGCCGAGGCCCATGCCCTTGCTGCCCGACCGAGTCTGCAAGGTACATCTAGCTCCTCCCGAACCCTGCATTCTCATTCACTGGGGCCCCTGCCTGAGTCGAGGGAGGGGCAGAAGGCCCCGGGTTAGTGGGTAGAGCTGTCTTTGCAGGCCTCTCTTGGAGCCCCACCCCTGTGTGGTGGCTTACCCTCCTACAGTAACTCCTTCCCCTTGATGACCCCCACACAGATCCTACGCAGACTGCAACAGAATGAGCGCTTACCTGAGCGCAGCCGTCAGCGGCTCCGGCTGCGAGAGTGTGGTCTCCAGGGTCTCGTTGCCTGCCTGCCAGAGGGTGCCGTTTCCCCCCAGCTCTGCCAGGGCCTCTACAAGCTGTTCCTGGGGGCAGGTACAACCTGGGTGGGGCCAAGAGGCAGGCCAGGTAGAGGGATGACATGGATCCAGGAGACAGGGCAGGTGGGAATCGGGAAGGTGTTGATCCAAGAGCCGAGGCTGAGCCAGCAGCGGGGCACAGTCCCCTTCTGGGGTCAGTCCCTCAGGCCTTTTCTGACCATCTTCCCAGATTGCCTGAACCTCTCTGATCTGTTGGCTGTGGTGCAGCTGTCCCTCCAGGCCGACCTCAGCGTCCGCCTAGACATTTGTCGTCAGGTAAGTGGAAAATGAAAGCTTTGTTGGGGGTGTGGGGTGGGTTCCACCCTGAGGGCTTTGCCTGCCTGGGATGAGGGGTCTCTGCAGGCCTCCTGTGCAAAGACCCCCTGAGGAGGGGTTGGGACAGGCTGTCGAGTGAGTCCCTCACTTCCTGTGCCCTGGCCCGACAGCTCTTCCACCTCATCTACGGACAGCCAGACATAGTGCGGCTGCTGGCCCGCCAGGCCGGCTGGCAGGATGTGCTGACCCGGCTGTTTGTCCTGGAAGCTGTCACAGCCGGCAGTCCCCTGCCCTTTACCCCTGAGCCACCCACCTCCCCAGAGCCAGCCTCACACAAGCCACCCACTGAGTCTCCTGAACCTTCGGACGTCTTCCTGCCCCCAGAGGCCCCTGACCCTGACGCCTTTTACCACGCCCTCTCCCCGTTCGCCACCCCCTTTGAGCTGGGCCTGGAGCGGGCCAGTGTGAGCTCAGGGAATACTGCCGGTGGTGGCAGCGGCAGCGGGACTGTCACTCCGGCCAGCCAGCCTGGCACACCGTCCCCGCTCGATGGACCCCGGCCCTTCCCTATGGCCCAGGGCCGCCACAGCTCCAGTCTCTCCAATGTGCTGGAGGACGGCAGCCTGCCAGAGCCCACCATCAGTGGGGATGACACCTCCAATACCAGCAACCCTCAGGTGAGGCAGGCCCTGAGGTAGGGCTCCTCGGGTACCCAGGGCAGCCAGTGGAGCTTTTCCAGAGGTGTGGTACTGTTTGACATCAGGGCTGTGGCAGCCAGTTGGGTCCAGCGCTGCCCCCTCATAACTTTCCTCTGCAGTGTGTTCTCTCAGGGGTGGCAGAAATTCCAGAGCAGGGCAAGTCGTGCTGAGACAGTTGGGGGCGCTTGCCAGGCTTTGGAAGGCCCTTGAGAGCCTGTGGGCCATGGGCTTTTCAGGGCCGATGAGCAGCACGGCTCTGAGAGTCCTGCCTTGTGCTTTCTGGATCTGGGGAGGGGCCTTTGCTTATTCAACACCATTCTTCCAGAGGATTCCGGGATGGCCCTTGAGGCCTGTGAGGTAACCATGCGAACTGCCTCATCTCCTCTTAGGAGTCCTGGAACCCCAGGATCCTCCCCGGAACTCAGGTGGTGGTCGGGTCCCACACTGTCTGTCTAGGCCCTCAGCAGCACACTGGCTGGGCTGTTGGCCAAAGGCTCGGCCTCCTGCTATGCCTACTAGTGGGTGGGTGGAGGTGTTGAACAGGGAGGCTAGTGGGGCAGTGATTCCCTCCCTCCCCAGCCTACACTCCACACGCCCCCTGTGTCCACAGCAAACCTGTGAGGAGGAGCTTTGTAACCTGCTCACCAATGTGCTGTTCTCGGTGACGTGGCGGGGTGTGGATGGCAGTGACGAGGCCGCCTGGCGGGAGCGTGGCCAGGTCTTCTCCGTGCTTACCCAGCTGGGGGCCTCAGCCACGCTGGTGCGCCCACCAGACTGCATCAAGCGCAGGTGAGGGAGCAGGGCCGTGGGGAAGCCTGGGGGCCCAGAAGGCAGTCAGGTAGACACCAGAGTACCTCATTCCCCTCCAGCCTCCTGGAGATGATGCTGGAGTCAGCCCTGACTGACATCAAAGAGGCCCCCACTGGGGTCCTGGCCAGCCTCACCCAGCAGGCGCTTTGGCTGCTGCGTCTGCTGCAGGACTTCCTGTGCGCCGAGGGCCATGGTAACCAGGAGCTGTGGAGTGAGAAGGTATGGCAGCTCCGGGCAGGAGCACTGTGTTCACATGCCCCGAGGGCTCCTGGTCTGCAAAGTGGCTGAGTACACATGTGCAGTCATGGGGACCTCAGCTCTGGTATGTGTGAGCAGAGGTCTATCTGTATGTGCACTCTGGCCCCCAGCCCAAACCTTACCTCCCTCTCTCCTCACGGGCTTCTGGCCTCATCTGGTGATGGCCATCTGGAATATATGGTGTGCGGCAGCTCTTCGAAGGAGTGTGTAGCCTGCTGGATCGCCTGGGAGCCTGGCCACACCTGGCCAACGGCACAGCGGACCTCCGAGAGATGGCGCAGATTGGCCTGCGCCTGGTGCTCGGCTACATCTTGCTGGAGGACCCACAGGTGAGCGCAGGGCGGCTGTGGGGGAAGGGTGCACAGCGGGTCTAGAGCTCGGGGAGTAGCTGGTGACACCCCCACTCGTCCATCCGCAGCTGCATGCCCAAGCCTACGTGAAGCTGCACGCGCTGCTGCAGACCGCGGTGCCCATGCGCCGAGAGGAGGCTTGCTACGTGCTCTCCAAGCTGGAGGCGGCGCTGGCGCGGGCGCTGAACACCTCCCCACCAGAGACCCCCACCGAGAACGGGGAGCCCCCAGCCTCCGCTGCTGCTGCAGAGCGCTGCTCATGGCTGGTGCCGCTGGTGCGCACGCTGCTGGACCGCGCCTACGGCCCACTGGGGCTACAGTGGGGACTGCCTTCCCTGCCGCCCACCAACGGGAGCCCCACCTTCTTCGAGGACTTCCAGGCCTTCTGTGCCACCCCCGAATGGCGTCACTTCATTGACAAGCAGGTGCCTGGGGCCAGGGGCACGGGCAAAGAAGTGGGGGCTGGGGGGCCACATCGAGCGCAGTCTCTTCTCCCTGTCCGGTCCTCCAGGTGCAGCCCACCATGTCGCAGTTCGAAATGGACACCTACGCTAAGAGCCACGACCTCATGTCGGGCTTCTGGAACGCCTGCTACGACATGCTCATGAGCAGTGGGCAACGGCGCCAGCGGGAGCGCGCGCACAGCCGTCGGGCCTTCCAGGTGTGCAACCTGCCCTGGGGGCCCAGAGGATGGCTGCTGGGACTGAGAGGAGAGAGAGGAGCCGGAAGCACCCAGTGGGCCTCACCTGTTCCTCCACCCGCATCCCGCAGGAGCTGGTGCTGGACCCTGTGCAGAGGCGGGCGCGCTTCGAGGGGCTGCGATACGCGGCGGCGCTGAAGCAGCAGGCAGCGCAACACTCCACAGCCCTGCTGCACTGGGGGGCGCAGTGGCGCCAGCTAGCCAGCCCCTGCGGGGCCTGGGCCCTGAGGTGGGCGGGGCTCGGGGCGGAGTCTGGTGGGGTGGGGCTTGGGAGGGAGGGGCCGGGAGAGTGTCTGAGGAGAAGCCTGGGAGGAAGGCAGAGGGGTCTGCAAACCTCTGCCTCCCACCCATGACCGTAAGTGGGGTCATATCTGTAGGGATCCGCCCACCCCCCACTGGAAGCTCTCCAGTGCTGAGACCTACTCGCGCATGCGTCTGAAGCTGGTGCCCAACCATCACTTCAATCCTCACCTGGAGGCCAGTGCCCTACGCGACAACCTGGGTGAGAGGGTGTGCCGAGCTGAGTCCACCCAACCTCATAGCCCTGTCTTGTCCAGCTCTGGTTGAGCACCCTTGGGCCCATTGCAGGTGAGGCCCCCCTGACCCCCCCTGAGGAGGCCTCACTGCCTCTCGCTGTGACCAAAGAGGCCAAAGTCAGCAGCCTACCTGAGGAGCTGCAGGAAGACCAGCTGGGTGAGGACGAGCTGGCTGCACTGGAGACCCCGTGAGTGGGGCTGGGAAAGAGCTGCCCAGGGCAAGGGGCTCTGTCTAATGTGTTCTTGCCAGGGGCAGAGGGATTGATTCCTCAGTGTACTTGCCTTCCTGCTGTGGGGCTAACCACCCTGAAGGGATGGTCCAAAATCAGATGGGAGGGTTAGGCAGATCTGTAAGAGGACGGAGAGTTCCTGTTTGATAGCCAGGCTTCCCAGAGTAGGACTGAGAAACCAGACCAGGATGTGCACCCATGGGAGTGGGTGGGTGCTGAGTGAGAGGAAGCTGGGGACGGGTTGGTGTCCTGGCAGGAACTTCAGAAGCCCAGGTTTCAGGGTGGGGACTGGGGCCAGTCTGGACCATGGGCAGCTCTTTCTCCTCCTATGGGATCATGAGCAGTGTGCCTCCTGACTTGGTGGTACTTTGAGAGTGTGGTCCTTGGGTTGGTTGGGAATGGGGGTCCCAGAGCCTAGTGCCTAAAGTGGGTGCTGGCCCCCAGGTTGGAGGCCGCAGACCTGGATGAGCAGCATGAGAATCTGGTGCTGTCAGCTGAGTGCCAACTGGTCACCGTGGTGGCTGTGGTCCCAGGGCTGCTGGAGGTCACCACCCAGCATGTGTATTTCTACGATGGCAGTGCCGAGCGGGTCGAAACTGAGGAGGGTGTGTTCTGCTGGAGCAGGCTGGAGGGCCGGCAGGGATGGGGGCTGGGGTCTTGTGGGGCTGGGACGGGTGGCTCCAGCACCCACTGTCCATCCCCACAGGCATCGGCCATGACTTCCGGCGCCCACTGGCCCAGCTGCGCGAGGTCCACCTGCGGCGTTTCAACCTGCGCCGCTCAGCTCTCGAGCTCTTCTTCATTGATCAGGCCAACTACTTCCTCAACTTCCCATGCAAGACGGGCGGGGCCGCAGCCTCATCCCCTTCCCAGGCGCCCAGGCCCCAGCCCTCCCTCATTCCACCCCACACCCAGGTGCGGAACCAGGTGTACTCCTGGCTCCTGCGTCTGCGACCCCCTACCCAAGGCTACCTAAGTAGCCGCTCCCCCCAGGAGATGCTGCGTGCCTCAGGTCTTACGCAGGTGAGAGCCCTGGAGTGTGGGGGTCGGGTGAGGTCAGAGCCCCGCCACTGGGGAGAGTGTTAGCAGCCCACCGGCTCACCTCGTATCCTTGCCCCCCCAGAAATGGGTGCAGCGAGAGATCTCCAACTTCGAGTACCTGATGCAGCTCAACACCATTGCGGGGCGGACCTACAACGACTTGTCTCAGTACCCTGTGGTGAGGGCCTGCTACCCCTCTACCCACCCTCTGCTCCACCAGCCCTGGTCCACCCAAGTGTGGGTACTGATAGCAGGCCAAGCCCTGAGCTCATTCCTGGGCAGGTGCTGCCTGAGGCCTGGCCTTTGTTCCCGGCTCAGTTCCCCATGCCCTGCTGCCCCCACGCACACCCAGCCCCGCTCCCTTCCCCTCCTGGCCTCTGTTCTTGGAAGGAAATCCTGTCTCAGACAGTCCCTCCTGCTCCCCTGAAGCCCCTCCCCATGGTGCACCCCCACCTATCTTCCTGAGGGTGAGGGTGCGGGCAGGGCAGGCTGGCCATATAGGCCATCAGAACCCTCATGTGGCTCCTGCCCGGGTGGGCGGCCAGTTCCCCTGGATCCTACAGGACTACGTGTCCCCAACCTTGGACCTCAGCAACCCAGCCGTCTTCCGGGACCTGTCCAAGCCCATCGGTGTGGTGAACCCCAAGCACGCCCAGCTTGTGAAGGAGAAGTGAGCGCGTGAGCAAGGCTGGGCTTGGGGTTGGGGTGGACCGGGGAGGGCTTCCACTGATTCCCTCCAACCGTGGCCCTAGGTATGAGAGCTTCGAGGACCCAGCGGGCACCATCGACAAGTTCCATTATGGCACCCACTATTCCAATGCGGCGGGCGTGATGCACTACCTCATCCGCGTGGAGCCCTTCACCTCCCTGCACGTCCAGCTGCAGAGTGGCCGGTGTGAAGGGGCAGGCAGATAGTGTGGGGCGGCAGGCAGGGTGGACGAGGGAAGGGTGGGTCTTCCAGGCATCCTGGACAGGCTGGCTCCCTGCTTGCCCAGGGCTGCACCTTTTCCTTCCCTGTCTCCCTTCTCACCGCCTCACTTTGGCCCGTGCCCCTCCCCAGCTTCGACTGCTCGGACCGGCAGTTCCACTCAGTGGCAGCAGCCTGGCAGGCCCGCCTGGAGAGCCCTGCTGATGTGAAGGAGCTCATCCCAGAGTTCTTCTACTTCCCCGATTTCCTGGAGAACCAGAACGGTAGGCGCTGGGTGGGGGCGGGAGGCATGAAGATGGAGGGTGGCCGAGGAGCCGGTGAGGAAGGCACAGCGAGACAGCTGACCCAGCCTTCTGTGCCAGGCTTTGACCTGGGCTGCCTCCAGCTGACCAACGAGAAGGTGGGCGATGTGGTGCTGCCCCCTTGGGCCAGCTCTCCTGAGGACTTCATCCAGCAGCACCGCCGGGCGCTGGTGAGATGTGCGCACACATACTGGCGGGTGACCTGAGGGGAGGGCTGAGGCGCAGGGTCCACCGTTCCTGGACTGACGGCCACCTCCCTGCCCCCAGGAGTCAGAGTATGTGTCCGCCCACCTGCACGAGTGGATCGACCTCATCTTTGGCTACAAGCAGCGGGGGCCAGCTGCAGAGGAGGCCCTCAATGTCTTCTATTACTGCACTTACGAGGGTGAGCGGTGCCCTGGACCCCGGTGGGGGTTGGGGTGCAGAGGAGGGGGGTGTGCAGGGGGCACAGACGGAGTCCTGACTGCCCCCCCCCCCCGCCACCCCCCACCACCTGCCGATGCTCAGGGGCTGTGGACCTGGACCAGGTGGCAGATGAAAGGGAGCGGAAGGCACTGGAGGGCATCATTAGCAACTTTGGGCAGACGCCCTGTCAGCTGCTGAAGGTAAGGCCAGCCGGGAAGACCGTGGTCAGGGAGGCCCTGGCCGCAGTACTGAATGGTTCCTTGCCCACAGGAACCCCATCCGGCTCGGCTTTCTGTCGAGGAAGCAGCCCAGCGCCTTGCACGTCTGGACACTAACTCACCTAGCATCTTCCAGCACCTGGGCCAGCTGAAGGCCTTCTTTGCAGAGGTGAGAGGAGGCAGGCTCTCAACTTCCTACCTGGCGAAGTTCATTTAATTCCACTGTCCTTGCCAATCTCTTGGAGATGAAAAACCTAAATCAAAGTCCCTGATATTAAGACATCTTAGAAATAAGAGGTAAACACCAGAGGAAATACAAGGTAAACATCATTGAGTTTGCCATCTTCAGGAGGGAGGGTTAGGCCAGGTTGACTCACCTGGTCATCCTTAGGGAGAACAGAAGGAGAGTCCGGCCTCAATACTCTCCTCACCTTCCTGCCTGCATCCCAAAAGGCCCCCAGCTCCAAGGTGTTCAGGCTCTCCTCTCCTCGTGCTAGCCGACTTGGAGATTTGGAGTCGTGGGGTGGGATGACCAAGGTTGAAACCAAGCTTGAAGGATTTTCCTTGTCCATCTGGTTTCTCACTTCCTGAGATGCCCTGAAGGCCCACTGGTCTCTGCATATCTCTCAGAGTGACCTCTGCCTATAACATGATGCCCTGGGGCTGAGGGCCAAGAGGCAGGTAGCATGGTGGGGGCTCTAGCCGGCTGCTCGGGTAGCTAGTCCCGCCCTGCCCCTGCAGGTCATCAGCGATGGCGTGCCCCTGGTGCTGGCCTTGGTTCCCCACCGGCAACCTCACTCCTTCATCACCCAGGGCTCCGCAGACCTGTTGGTAAGAGCACCGGGCCGGGCCACACCTCAGCTCCACCCCCGACTCTGCCCCAACCCACCTCTGTCCTCTCACCCAGGTGACCGTGAGTGCCAATGGGCTGCTGGGGACCCACAGCTGGCTACCCTATGACCGAAACATAAGCAACTACTTCAGCTTCAGCAAAGACCCCACCATGGGCAACCCCAAGTAGGACAGAGGGTTGTGGGCTAGGGTGGACTCTAAGTGCTCTGGCCAAGGTCTCTGAAGGCGAGGGTCTTCTGTGTATCCTGGCCTCACCTGTGCTCCTCCTCACTGCGTCAGGATGCAGCGACTGCTGAGCGGCCCGTGGGCTCCAGGCGGTGGTGTGAGTGGGCAAGCCCTGGCAGTGGCCCCGGATGGAAAGCTGCTGTTCAGTGGTGGCCACTGGGATGGCAGCCTGCGAGTGACTGCGCTGCCCCGGGGCAGGCTGCTCGGCCAGCTCCGCTGCCACCTCGGTATGTGCTGCCTGAGAGCTCAGGGTGTGCGGGTAAGAGCAGGGCTCCGGAGCTGGCCAGGGAGGGGTAACTGCTCTATTTTCCCTCTTCTCCCCTCGCCTCCCTCTTCCCCGTCCTGTCTCCTCCCCTCTCCCTTGCAGATATAGTAACCTGCCTTGCGCTGGACACCTGCGGCATCTACCTCATCTCAGGCTCCCGAGACACCACATGCATGGTGTGGCGGCTCATGCAGCAGGTGTGCTGGGTGGGAGCCCCGTGGGCCCCCTTGGTCCAGATCTGCTCCTCCAGTGGGCCTCCAGTCCTACCCTGCTCTCTTCCCCTTCCTACTGCTACTGTGAGCAAGTCTGGGGCTCCAACAGTCTGACTTTGGACCAGACCTTCACTTTTCTGAGCTTTTAGCTTTCTCACTCTGGGGCCAAGGTGGTGGTGTGCCCCAGTCCTGAGCCAGTCCTGGTGTTCCCCACAGAGTGGTCTTTCGGTGGGGCTGGCATCAAAGCCCGTGCAGGTCCTATATGGGCATGAGGCTGCCGTGAGCTGTGTGGCCATCAGCACTGAACTTGACATGGCGGTGTCCGGATCTGAGGTGTGTGTTTGCCTGTGCCCAGGGGAGGCTGTTTGCTGGGCCGTGCCCCTGGAACCAGATGCCTGTGCCCAGCACCCTAAGCCACCTTCCTGCAGGATGGAACTGTGATCATCCACACCGTACGCCGTGGCCAGTTTGTGGCCACACTTAGCCCTCCGGGAAGCACGTTGCCTGGACCTGTGTCCCATCTGGTGCTGGGGTCTGAGGGCCAGATTGTGGTGCAGAGCTCAGCGCGGGAGCGTCTGGGGGCTCAGGTATGGGAAAGGGGCGTCCAGCCAAGATATGGGTAGTTGGGATTCTGTCCTTGCTAACACGTCCTGCTTCCTCCAGGTCACCTACTCCTTGCACCTGTACTCAGTGAATGGGAGGTTGCGGGCTTCACTGCCCTTGGTGGAGCAGCCCACAGCCCTCGCGGTGACAGAGGACTTTGTTCTGCTGGGCACGGCCCAGTGTGCCCTGCACATCCTCCACTTGAACAAGTGAGCCTCACTGTTTATGGGTTTGTGATCCCTCAGTTCAGTTCAGTTTAGTCGCTCAGTCATGTCTGACTCTTTGCAACCCCATGGACTGCAGCACGCTAGGCCTCCCTGTCCATCACCAACTCCTAGAGCTTACTCAGACTCATGTCCATCGAGTGGGTGATGCCATCCAATCATCTCATCCTCTGTCATCCCCTTCTCCTCCTGCCCTAAATCATTCTCAGCATCAGGGTCTTTTCCAATGAGTCAGTTCTTTGCATCAGGTGGCCAAAGTATTGGAGTTTCAGCTTCAGCATCAATCCTTCCAGTGAATATTTAGGACTGATTTCCTTTATAGGATGGACTGGTTGGATCTCCTCGCAGTCCAAGAGACTCTCAAGAGTCTTTTCCATCACCACAGTTCAAAAGCATCGATTCTTTGGCGCTCAGCTTTCCTTATAGTCCAACTCTCACATCCACTACTGGAAAAACCATAGCTTTGACTAGACAGACCTTGGCTGCCAGAGTGATGTCTCTGCTTTTTAATATGCTGTCTAGGTTAGTCACGTGATCCCTCAGGTGGTGGTTATTGGCAGAGGGACACTAAGAGGTGCCCCGTGGACCCTAACCCCTTTACATGCCTGTGGACACATTCTTCAAGGCCTGTCTCTGTCCTCCCATCCCCCAGGGGGGAGATCTTGCCCTGGGCCTCCCTTAGGCACGAACTTGTTCATGACTCTCTTATTTGTCAGGATTTTCCTCCAGCCATCCTTCAAATGAGGACTGGGAGGTGGATGGGAGAATGAAGAGAGATATGTGCTGGATGCATAACTCCTTGCAGTTGCGAGTTTGTATATATCACCTTCTTCCCTCCCTCCAGACTGCTGCCAGCCGCTCCTCCCCTGCCCATGAAGGTGCCGATCCGCAGCGTGGCTGTGACCAAGGAGCGCAGCCACGTGCTCGTGGGGCTGGAAGATGGCAAGCTCATCGTGGTGGGCGCAGGGCAGCCCTCAGAGGTCAGAATGAGGGCAGGGTGGGCCTTGCACAGGGTGGGAGCGTTGATCCTGGCTGACCCATGCCTGTTCCCACTAGGTGCGCAGCAGCCAGTTTGCGCGGAAGTTGTGGCGGTCCTCCTCCCGGCGCATCTCCCAGGTGTCCTCTGGGGAGACCGAGTACAACCCTGGAGAAGCCCGCTGATAGCCCGCCCGGTCCTGCCGCGCCGCCCCGCCCCCAGCGGGCTTCGCCCCAGTAGGCTCCACCCGAGAGCCCGTGGGGGGCGGAGGGCAGGACACCCCGCCCACACTCAGGCGGCGGTGGGCGGGGCCCCACCTCTGCCCAGCTCTCAGGGATTGGCGGGCGATGTCACTCCAGGAAATCTTGCCCCTCGCCGGCAGAGGGGCCGCCCGGAGTCCCAGCACTGGCCCCAGCGGCCGCACAGCACTTTTTGCACAGTCTGGGGTGGGGAGCCCAGGCTCCCGATCCCCGGTCCCAGCAGAGCACAGGGGCCGGGCTGTGGCCTTAATCCTAAGGGCGACCCCTCCCGTTCTCGCATCTCAGCAATAAATATGGACTAGTTTTGTAGCTGTTCTGCCTCCGAGCATGTGTGCGCGCGTCTCAACCGGCACTGGCCACCGCCCTGTGCTGGCGTCCCCTGAGCACCCACACCGCACCGTGCCCCTAGCCCCCCAGCTACGCCCCTCCTGTCCCTAGGGGCCCGGGCCTGTTTTTCTGGCAGCTTCACGCCCAGTCCCGCTTCAGGCTCACCTCCACGCATGTGCGCGTTCCTGGTTCGGGCGGGGCCAGACCGTGGGCGGCCCCGCCCCCATCATCGCCCCGCCCCCTAGTCCAGTCCTCTGCCGCCCGGTTTCGTCTCCGCCGCCGGCTGAAAACCTGGCCTCTCCAGGGACTCCACTGCGTGTTCCCTACTGGCTTAAGGCCGGGAGGCCCCATCCTGCAGGCAGAGCCGATCCTGGGACTGACAGAGGGTCAGCCACCACAGGTCAGGAGCGGGTTGGGGACACAGCGTCGGGTCTTCCTGGAAGGAGGGAGCCGTGGCTGCCTCTCTGTACCTCCCCCATTCTGGACCCAAAATCCTGCGCTGTTGTGGTGCCAGCATCTGGGTTGGGATGCCTGTGGGAAGTCAGGATAGTGTGGGCGTTTAGGGTGTTGCTGTGTGCGCATGTGTGCATATTTGTGGGCCTCCAGATGGGTGTGTGTGGAGGAGGGGTTGGTAGAGGCTCCAGTCTCGCAGCTCGAGGTGGGTCGGGCACAAGGCCTGGCTGTCTCTGGGAGCTAGCGTTAGTCACAGGCTCACCCGCCAACTCCGATCCAGGCAGGGTTCCTATTGTGGTAAGTGACACAACTGTACATACACATCCTTCATTTGCAAAGGTCGCCACAGGCTCCATGCCAGACCCACTTGTCTGGTGTGCATTTTGCTGTCCACATCCGCCCCTGGCCTTATGGAGGGAAGTGAGTTTGGAGTGCAGGGGGTTGGGCCAGATGTGACTGTTGGGAAGTTACAGGACTTTCGCCCAGGTCTCATCTCCATCCCTTTTCCAGGCAAGCTCCCCTTCTGTGCCCAGTCCAGGGTCTCTCCTCCCCAGGCCTCAGGAGGGAGGTCCCAGCAGGATCAGCCCTGTAAGGGCAGATGGGTCCTGGGACTGCGTGTTCTTCAGATATCCAGCCTGCAGGCCCTTTCGAAATTCCCAGATAAGAAAGGGCCCGGGTACCTCTGGGCCCACACACCCTCTGCGTTTGCTGAACCCACCAAGGAAGCCTCCCATCCTGCCCCTGACCAGGAGGTAAGGGGTGGACCCTGACCCTGGAGGCAGGAGTGGGAGTTAGTCACCCCAGGAACTGTGCTCTTCTGAGAACTCTGGGGAGCTTCCATCAGCCAGTGAGTCTCCGCCTGGCTCTGGCTTATGGGGGACGGGAGTCCCCCTGGTCTTCCTGTGCTGGCTCTGGACTCAGACCCAGGGTTTGCCAAGGTCTTTGAGACCGCTGCACTCTGGTCTCCTCCAGCTTTGGCCAGCTGGGACCAGCAGTATCAGCTTCACCCCATTTGACACCGGAGGAAACTGGTCCAGATTGGCAAGTGGAAAGATGGGGAGGTGAGCAGCCCTGGAATGAATCAGGATGACGTGAGCCAGCAGAGGGGGCAGGCTACCCCAAGGGACTCCTGACTTGCAGCTTGAGGGATTTCCCCCTTGTTCCTACACACAGCCCCTGCTGGACTCAGAGGTCTCCCAGCTCCTTTTTCTGTGCGCTGCTCACGACACTCCAAAAACCTTCTCTAAGAAGTGCAGCCACTGGGAGCACTGCTAGCTGGTAGAACCATGCTGCAGAACTCCAGCCACAGGGAAGCCATGGTCCATGTGGGTAAGTACTTTTCGATCCAGATTTTGGGTCCTGGGTAGGATGGGAGGTATCCATGGGTCCCTGGCCTTGCAGACCACATACAAGTCTAGTTACAGCTCTGGAGCATCTTGTTTCTTGTGCCGTGCCTGCACTGGTTTGTAGGACAACTGACTTGCCGGCAGAAGTGAGCAGCAGCATTTACTTGCCTTCCAGTTCAGTTTTTAATTTATTTTTGGCTATGCTGGGTCTTTGTTGCTGTGAGAGCTTTTCTCTAGTTGTGGCGAGCGGGGGCTACTCTCTGTTGTAGTGCATGAGCTTCTCGTCGCAATGGTTTCTCTTGCTGTGAAGCACGGGCTCTAGACACAGGCTCAATAATGGTGCACAATGGGCTTAGTTGCTCCGCAGCATGTGGGGTCTTCCTGGATCAGGGCTCAAACTCATGCCTCCTCCATTGGCAGGCTGATTGTTTATCACTGAGTCACCAAGGAAGCCCCTGGTTCAGTTTTATTTTGTAAAAATTTGCAAGGTCTCCTGTGCACAGAGGCTTTCACAGGGACTAGCATGAATCACTGTGCTTGCACAGACCAGACTCTCTGGGGATGACAGGACACAGTTTAGTGCCACTGTAGACAGAGGAGGTGCCCCAAGAGCCAAAAAAGGGAGAGACTGGGAGAGATCAAGGATGACCTCCCAGAGCAGGAGATTCCTGCTAGTTTGTCTGAGAGCAAAGGTAAACCAGCAAGCGCAGACGTCTGGAAGCCTGGAGAAGGTACATCTGGGGCTAGGTGTCCAAGCGTGGCGAGCCAAGGGGAGGCTGTGGGAGGTGACAGTAGGGAATGAGCCAGTCAGATTTTGATGTCATAGTATGGGCTTTTGTCACTCCATAGTAGGGGGCTATGATTTCCAGCTTTTCTAGCAGCAAAATTGACCCCTGGCCTTGATTCCTTGCCGCTGACCCTGTCTGTCCTTTTCTCCACAGATAAGACCCGGAGGGAGCAGGACAGGGAAGGGGTATGGGCAGTGGCAGGGGGAGCCCTGGCCCCCAGCACCTCCTCCCCATTCTCCCCTGAGCCTCCAGGGGCCTCAGGCAGCATCATCCCTGTCTACTGTGCCCTCCTGGCCACCGTGGTCCTTGGTCTGCTCGCCTATGTGGTCTTCAAGTGGTAGGTGGTCTGGGCACTGCCCTGGGGTACCCCACCTCCCCGTCTGGACTCCCAGCCAGCTCGCCGTCTCAGTGAAGGCTGGAGCAGGCTGGCAAGTTCCCCCTGCTCCCCACAGCTGGCGCTCACGCAAACAAAGGCAGCAGCTGGCCAAAGCTCGGACCGCAGAGCTGGGGGCCCTCAGTAGGGACCAGCTGCATGGGGACAGCAGTGTCTTCCGGGACTCTCCAGCCGGCCTGGAGCCCTGTGCCCCCAGCCAAGGTGAGCCGTTTCCCCTACCTGTCGCCCTTTAGACCTGCCCAGCCTCATCGTACCAGAGTCTAACCTTCGCGTGACCCTCACGTCTCCCATCCCAGGGCTGCGGCCTGAACTTGGCTGCCGGCTTTACCTCCACCTTCCTCGGCAGCAGCAGGAGGAAGTGGAACGGCTCCTGGAGGTGTCGGGTGAACTGGCCAACGGCTGGCGGGGCCTGGCGGGCCGCCTGGGCTACCAGGCTGAGGCAGTAGAGACCATGGCCCGGAGCCCGGGGCCCGCCTCTGCCCTGCTGAGGGACTGGGCTGTCCAGGAAGGCAGTGGCGCCACCCTAAGAGCACTAGCAGACGCCCTTGCTGCCATGGGTCGTGAAGACGTGGTTCGGGCCCTGGGTCCCCTGGCCGAGGGTTGCTCTGTGGTGTGAGTCATGGCTCCGCAGCCTGGCCTCTCAGGGAACCTGCTTTGGTGCTCCACACCACCCCCACCTCATATACCTTCCCCTTCATGGGCTTCCTGGCATTGGTGACCTCGGCTTGTTCTGTTTCAGGGGGACACACAAGATCCTGGCACCAGTCACCTCCCCTCCCCCTGCCTTCCTCCAGGACAGGGATCAGGACGTGGGCGGGGGGACAGCCAGACAGGGAGCAGCAGTCTTGCCCCCCGATCCCTACTCCACCTCCCCATACTTACTCTCAACTGTTTTTTCTACTTTTGTACCCCATATTAAAGGCAACTCTGGACTGTTGTTGGCTCTGTCCGGCTCTGTGGGCCTGGGAGACGGTTGGGTAGCTAATGTGGCGGAGGCCCAGGAAAAGGCTGGAGTCCCTAAGGTGAAAGGCACCCCTGAGATGGCAGGCAGTGTGCACCTGCAGAGGATGGGTGAGTTCTGCGGGCAGAGTCGAGTTCACATCCTGCATCTGCCATTCCCCAGCTGAAGTGTGTTAGGAAGCACTTTCCTTTTTGAACTTAAGCTTCCTTAGCTGGAGAACAATAGACTGGCACCTTCAGAAGCCTCCCACCTGCTGGGACTCTCAGGCCTTAGGTTTCAGACCATTTTCCTCACCTGGGCTGTGACTAGCCTCAAGGGGAGGCTGGAAGCCTACCCCACTCCTGGGCAGGCAGTAAGAGGCAGGCTGGTCCTGGGAAACTAGGACTCTGTTACCAAGGGCCTCCGGGCATCTTTAGGTGAGAAAAAGGAAGTGTTTTCCTTTCAGGACCCACATTCCAGACTCAAAAAAGGGAGGTCCAAAGATGCTTCCACACAAGCCAAGGACAGGCAGGTCATCCCACCTACCTGAGGACAGGGCAGCTGCAGCCAGACCACCTGCACCCCTCGCATATGGCCTCCCTGAACGCAGGAGCAGCAGGTCCGTCACTGTGCTTTCAGCATGTTGCTACAGCAGACAGGCCCTGCCTAGGAAGAAATAATGCTACATCCTGGCATCCATCAGGATCAGTGCTGAAGAATTACAGCCACCTAAACTCAGCAGACTGGATCCAGCCACTGTTCAGGTGCCCAGGCTAGATCCCGTCCCCTCGCTGAGATGTGACTGGTGTTGGCTGTGCTGGGAGACTGCTGCAGCTGCTGTTCCTCAGTTTACCAGGGCTGCTTAACCCTGTAACTCTTATCCTTAAGATCAGGGCAGGTTTGGAGCCACCCTCACCTGGAGATGACCCTTGGGCAATAACCCAGGAGAGAAAGGCTTGGTGTTCGGTCAGCTTTAAACAGGCCAAAGCACTGGAGACATCACACCAGCAGGGAGTTGGCCAGAGGACTGTGGAGGATTAGATTGGCAATGAGTGTGAAATCCTGCATTGAGAGGAATGAACTGGCCCTGGATTAGCCAGTAACCCTCATCACTACTGAGGGGATTTGAGCCTAAAGGTTTCAAAGGGCGACTGGAAGGGAAAGATTTTGACAAAACAAAAACAACAAAACACTCCAGGGGAAATGAAGTAACATAATTCCTCTTCAAAGTGGTCCTTTCTAAAACCTGGCAACTCCCTGGTCACCATCCTTTAACAAAAGGCTGCCTGGATTTCCTGGGAACATGTGAAACCTGGAGCCTTGTGTAAAAGCATGAGTTGGGCTTGGCTGCAGTGCGTATGGCTGATCCTGATGGATGCCAGGATGTGGCATTGTTCCTTCCTAGGCAGGGCCTGTCTGCTGTAGCAACATGCTGAAAGCATGGGAAACCTACCCCAAAGAGAAACACTTCTTTTTGATATGCTCAAACACATTAGCTGAAACATCTTCCTTAATAACACTAAAACGTTAAGGGGGTTAAATCAGGGTTCCTCCATCTGATATATGCTTGAGTTAGGGTTAACAGTGTAAGGCTGTAGCCCCACGGGAAATACTTTGGCTACCTTGTTAAATAGCATATTTAATGGGTATGCCTTTAAAATAGATGGGGTTTTTTTTGTCTCTTTTCACAATCTTTGATACAAAGATAAAGAGTTACTGAGCCTCTATGAACCTTAGTCTCCTCAATTCGTGTGCCTCCGGGCTGAGACGATCAAAGGAGCCCAACCAGAGCGCTAAGTGCCCAGCAGGCAGTGAGTGTTCCAACTGCTCCACGCCCCCAAGATCTGGCAGGCCCCAGCTTCTTCCCCAAGGGCATTGCTGCACTGAGCAAAACCACCCCACTGAGGAAGAGGTGGGACCAGCCTCCTTGCAAAGAGGGGCTGGGCCCCAGGCTGGCCTGAACGCCCTGGCCCTTCTCACCACCCAGGCAACTGGTCCATCAAGGGTGGGTGTGTCTCCGCTGAGCCCTGCGTCCTCTTATCACCTCAGCGATGTACCCCTTTGATGGGAGCTCCCTCTAGGATCCAAGCCCAGTGGAGGGGGGCATGGTGGGGAGTCAGGGAACCCAGACATCAGATGAGCATGGCTGGGAAGTCACTTCTCACCAGCCACAAGGTAACAAAGGCCAAGAAAGACAAGTGCCTTTCTCTTGAGTGGCCTATTAACCTAAGTAAAGAAGCCCAGCGCCAGAGAGGTGGCAGGTCTACTTCCTTGGCTCGGAAATGCACGTGGTATGATGCCTAGCTCAGTCACAGTAGGACCTGTGGGGAAGGCCTGGGATAAACTCCAATCTCAAGGATTAACCTTAGACTTCACACACCTATGACCACCATCTCCTTTCTCTCTCAGTGCCAACACTATAGACAAACGCGCCAAGTTCTTTAATTGATTTTATTTTTTACATAAAAAGTTCAGTAAAAATTGGATAAAGTAAAGTGATTTTAAGCAGTAAATCAATCTTATCAACATAGCACAAGGCTGGCCGAAACCACAAGGCAGCCTGCTTCGGAATATTTACATGATAACAAATCAAACCTTGCAGGAGAACTTAGGCCATCCTTACAAAGTCTTCTGTGATCCTAGCACACAGAGGCTTAAAAGCGAAACAAAAAACAAAACCCAGGAAAAACAAACAAATTATTTTCAATATATTCACATATACATTAAAATATAATACAGATGGTCAGGGTCGGGGTTGTGGGTGGGGATGCGCATGAGCCTGTGCGCTGACAGCACCGCCAAGGAAGAGACCCAGGTTGGAGTGGGGTCAGGCTGACCAGGTCTCAGAAGGGAAGGTCTCAAGGGCCTAACCCCTCGCCTCTGATGGCCTCTACCAACAGCTCACAACCAGGGACCACGTGTTGTAGATGGAGCTCAGTATTGTGGCTTTCAGTTGAAATCCGCAGGTTTGAAGTCCCCAGGGTGTCGTGTCACCCGTAGCACACAGCCCTGACGGTGGGGTGGGGAGAGGGCCCACAGGATGCCTTCTCCCCGCAGTCTCTCCGACCAGCTTGCCCGGCCTCCCACCCTGGCCCCGTAGGTCACTCTAATTCAGTGTCCTCTTTGGGTTTGTAAACAGCCCCAAACTTCTGCATGTACTTCTTAATGTACTCCTTGGTTTTGTGTTTCACATTCTCATTGCACTCCAGGTCCTCAGGGTTCTTACAGTACTTCAGCTCCTTATTCATAACGCCATGAGTCAGCTGTCCAGGACACAGAAAGAGACCACAGGCCACCAATCAGAGTGGAAATGATTCAGGGGGGAAGGCAGTCTTCTGCCCCAGGACCCTTCTCAGTGAGACTGGGGGGTGAATTAGACGCAGGGAGGTTGGGGCAGGCTGGTGCTGAGGTCATCAGAATTCAGCTCAGCTGTTAGAGAACCACTACCCTCCAGGAGGGTCGCTTCCCTTCCCAAATCTTCCCCTTATGTTCCTGGGTCTCCAGCCTGGGCATGTGGCAAGGAAAACCTCCCCTTTTATGATGAAAGGGACCTTTTTAGGAGGTCTAGTGTGCCGAGAACGTTGTCAGACCACAAGCAGGGGAGAATACCTTGCGAGCTAGGTGTTTGAAGTCTTCGGTTGTGGTAATTCTTCCCACTTTGCAGTCAGGTTTCCGGTAAGGGTTTAGGCACTGGACGATGAACTGCGACATCTACAGACAGGGGGAAGAGAAGGCAAGAACGTTGTCCTGAAGAAATGTAGAAAGGCAGCAAGCAGAGCCAGCCTGTCCTTCCCTTTCCCTCACTCGGGCTGGCTGGTGTGGGTAGAAGGCGTCTAGTATGCCAGTGGGACAAGAGAAAAGGATCCGGGGTAGCCCCAAGAGGGACAGGGCTCCCCTGGATGGACTGGGCAATGGAGGGACAGAAGAGCAGGACGCCACGCTGAAACTCATGGCAGCCCCAGGTTTCAGCTAAGAAGTCTCCTGTCCTTCTCAAAGAGAGTAGCAAAATTCTCTGGCTCCTGCAGGCAGGGCAGAAAGGGCCTTTCTGTGCTACCAGGAGGCTCAGTGACCCCAGGAATGCAGGTATTTTGTTATTGAAGACTGCTTAGATTCTGTAAGTGCTGCACTTCATGGGACTGACACAACATCAGTGTAAAGCAGACAGATGGTCGCATGTTAGAGCAACTGGTTGGAGACCATCTAAGGTACTTCCCACATCCTCCTGAGCTGTCTCTGTAGTGTCTGTCCTAGCCTGTAGCTCTCAAGAATGATCTAGGTGCAGGACCTCTGGAAGTATCTGGGGCACTAAGACACAAATTTGACTCCAGAGGACAAAGGGAGCGAGGCGGTGAGTCGCTTCATCAGGGAGCACCATGAACAGGGTCTACCCATTCCTGAAAGTGAGCTTTCAGACACTCAAATGACAAGGCTGTATCACCAGGCTGGCACTAAATAAACAGCTGCTAGCTGGCTGAGCTGAAATGCTGATCATTTTACACAGTGACACTGAAACACTAAGGTTTATCCTTGAGGAAGGCTTTTGATCACAAGTTTTTCTGTGGTCTTCTGCTTCCGTACTCTGCCTTCAATCTGTTTCCCTGAGTACAACAGGGGATTTCATTATTCCCAGCTTAAAATCCTGCAGTGGTTCCCTGAAATTCAGTATGAAGCAGCACAATACCGTTTAGCCTCATCTTCCCCCACCCCTGCCACACCCTGAGCCACAGCCCCCCAGAGTCCAGCAAAGGGATGCCACCTTCCGCCTGCAGTGCATATCCGGTCAATCCCGACCCCTGACTCAAGAGCCCTTCCTCACACCCTGAGTAGTGGCCTCCGAGCCCCATCACTTCTTTGCAGGTGTGCTTCCTCCAATGGACTATGAACCCCTTCAATGAATGAAGACTGGAGTTTAGAATCTGGATGCCCCGGGGCAGGAAGGTTAGTGTTCTGAGAACTGGAAACATATACTTCTAGCAGCATATAGAGGAGCTGCTTTCTCTCCATCGCTGGAGGATTAGGCAGCCACCAAATGAGCCATCATGGAGATCGGGACTCTGAGCCAGAAGGCCCAAATTCAAGTCTTCTGTCTAGAGCCTGTATCCTCTGAACCTCAAGAGCTCCTCCTCAAGAAGAGGAATGACAATTCGGTGCTTCTACCTTGAGTGCTGTTGTGGGGGTAAAATGATACAATGGACATGAAAGTGCTTATTATCCAGCTGCGAAGGACCATACCCACGTGTCACCAAACAACAACTGCAGAGTCCAGCCACAGAAGCAAGGGGACACCCAAAGGCAGGGCCACCTAGTACTGCAAACAGCTGTGCCCACTTTGGACAAGAAGGAATGGGGCTCAAGTTTAAGTTTTCCAAGCTTAGTGCCCACATCCCAGCCAACCTTACCTCTTTTCTGAATACTTCTTTGCTTTTCTTAGCCAGCTCACTGGAGGTGTCTGCTTCTGCTGTCTTAGGCTTTTTTGAGGTCTAGAAATGGTAAAGAAAACACCACGGTGCAAGGATGAGAGGTCAGGTCAGTGATGCCCCCAGATGGGATACCCAACTCTTGGTATTATTTATAGGATCCTAACGGGACACAACCTGGAGTCAGCCGAGCTCTTGTTATCACTCTCACTTCATGTCTAAATCCAGCCATCTGGCTCCAGCCTCATTTCTATAAAGCAAGTTCTAATTCTTTATCCCAAGAGAAAGTCGATCTTGGGTATAGCCGGTAAACATTTGTTTCCGGTTACCTCTGCAAAGGAATGTGCTGTGTGACTTGGACCGCTCAGGTCCCTGTTGTGAGATGCAGCGCCCCACGTTGTGAAGTTAGCCCCAGGCTCACCGACTCCACCTCTCCCATCTCTTGACATTCCAGGACTCTGGGACAAAGGCAGAATGCGCTTCCCACCCGATCGTGGTCCAAATACCATGCTCTGCATCCTAGTCTCCTAGACTGTAGGAGACAGCCTCAGCATGCAGAAGAGGCTCCTTCAAGGTTGGTAGCCTCAGTCCAGGAATGGAAAGACTGAAGAGGTATCAAGGTACTGGGGGTAGGAAGGGGAGGAGATGAGAGTCATCCAAGTCACTGACCAGATGACTAGATTCAAAGACAGAAGATCCTCAGTCTTAAAATGCTGAAATGATCACACACTTCGGAATGCTTCCCTCCAGCAGTGCGAGCAGGGAAGCTGCCAGTCCCTGCCCTCCCCCTGCCCCACCCCAATCAGGCACTGCAGAGAGGGAAGGGGCTGCCAGCCCTGGCATTCAGAGCATCTGCCAGGCAAGGCCATCTTCCCACATTTTAGGTCACCGCCAGTCATCAAGCCCCTTCCTAGAAGTGTACTTGTCCATGGGAAAGATTATGAGCATCCCTCTTCGAATACAACTCACTTCAGGTGGATGTAGGCACTGCAGCTGGCATTACAGGTACTTCAGGTTTTTGCTGGCTGCTTACAGCAGTTTTTTCTAGTCCCAGCCTATCACCAGTTCTGATTCCTCTTTTTCCATCAACAGTACGAAGGTGCTGGTGATGACGGGACAGTTTAACTCCCTCTGCTCTGGACTGGCTCCAGAGAAAGGTGGCGCACCCCCTGGCTTCTGTAAATCAGCTTTCTCTGACTTGTTATAAACGCTTTGCATATTTTCCCCTTTTCTACTTTCTCTGGCTGTGGGACCAGGAAAGGGAGGGCAGGGTAGAAAGAACACACAGATTCAACCTCTGGTTTCAAGAAACAAAACGCAAATTTTCACGTTTTGCTTTGAAATTTTGTGGTTATTTTTTTCCTAGCAGTAGAGTATGGGTGTGCTCCACAGTAAGACCTCAGGTAGCAAGGGATCAACTACACCCTGCATAAGCCAAGATAATTTCATCACACCCTAAGCTATTCTCTTGTGGGTCTCAGAAATGAGTAGCAACAGCAGTTAAGTACAGAAAACCCCTCAAGGTATGACAACTACCTCAAGGCTCTGGGTCCTATAGAGGAGGCCAGGCTCTTAGTGAGGGCACTGTGTCAACAGGCACGTCCTGCTTCCCTCTGAATGGGGTATGTGTTCAGAAAGCAAAATAATTCCAGTGCATTTCTAACTGAATCTCTGACTTGGTGAGGCTGTTTAAAACCAGTTACTGAGCACAATCACCTGAGCTCTGTCCAGGAGCCTGGTCCAGAAGAAGCTGAGCTATCAGAAACACTGCATGTGATTCAAACTAAATTCTGCAACGCACGAACCTGTACATGCCAATTCAAAGGTTAAGAAAGAAACATCCTTGAAAACAATAAAAAAAACTCAGTATATTGTTTTGAAGTTCCTGCCACCTTTGATAACAAAAAGAGCAAAATAACTTCAGTTTGGTTCTAGACCAGGCACTACACACCAAAAAGAGGCGGGGGGGGGGGTGGGGTGGGGGGGGTGGGGGTGGGGGGGGGCAGGAAGTGGGGAAACAGGAACAAATTGTTTCCACAGCACTTTCAACAAACAGGGGCTGTTCCTGGCCTTTTTCATATCCACTTGTGTCCTTAGCCCAAGTGATGCCTCTCAGATGCCTCTGCATGAATCTTCAACATCTGCATTCTGAGTTCCTCACTTTGCCTAAACTATTACAATACTCCTCAATCTGGGTTCCACTGCTACCAACCTCATTTTTTCAAACGGGCCTGTTTCACTTGGGGACACACTTGACTGCCGGACTCACTGCTTTAAAAGCATCCTTGGCTTTTAATCGTACAATAATCACACTGGGAGGACACCAAGATCTTAGACCATTAAAATCTGACATACTTTTCCGTATTTTTGTCTGGCTCACTACCCCATATGTACCCAAACTCTCACCATAATCAAATTATTTTTATTGTTCTCTCTCTATATATATGCTCTGTCTTGTAGTGACTTTATACTTTACAAAAACTACTTTATTTGCCCAGAATCCTCTTTCTTGCTCAGCTTAGCTATAGGTCAACTCATTTTTTCTATGACATATCACTGGTGCATTTTCTTAGACCATTAATCACTGTATTCCCACAGCATTCTGTACATTCTTCAACTACAGCAATTATCCCATTGTATTTCAGGTTTATAGATGTGGCTATTTTCTTAGACTGAACTTCTTGAAGACTAGTACTCAGATTTATTTTTCCTTCTATGTGTAATACCTCACAAAATGCCTATGAATTAATGAAAATTTACAATATTATGGTCTTCACTTCCAAGGGCTTTAAAATCAAAATGAAGACCCTAAAGATGGGGGGGAAAACAAGAACAGAAGGAAGAAACACATACCCCACAGGCATCCTTCTGTCTGAGATGCTAGCTGGGTGAATACAGTAGGACACCAGTGAGGAAGGTGATCCAAATAAGTCCCTGGTTATCATAGTCAGACTAGGTCCCCATGATAGAGACTATGGTCTTGGAAGAAATCCAAAGCCTCTGACTTGTGCAGGAGATGCAGGTTTGATCCCTGGGTCAGGAAGATCCCCTTGGAGAAGGAAATGGCAACCCACTCCAGTATGCTTGCCTAGGAAATCCCATGGACAGAGGAGCCTGGTGGGCTGCAGCCCACGGGGCCGCAGAGTGGGACACGACTGAGCACACACACTTGCCTCTACGAGAACTCTCCCACGGAAACGTCACTCACTACTGGCGGACACGCACCGCGACGCAGCGACTCGAGGAAACAGGTGGACAGGTACTTAAGAAGTCAGACGCACATATTAACATTGTCTAACTGACCCAGCAATTCCACTCCTAGGTATCCACCCAAGAGAAATGAAAATGTATGTCCAAAGACTTGTACACCACTGTTCATATACCATTATTCATAACAGTCAAAGAGTAGAAACAACCCAGATGTCCATCAACTGGTGAATGGACAAATAAAATGAGGCACATCTAATATAATGGGATATTAGTCAATGCGAAAAAGAAATAGGCTAACAAGCCATGAAAAAGTATGGGAGAACCTTAAATGTATACTGCTAAGTGAATGAAGTGAATCTGAAAAGGCTACAGAGTCCAAATATATGACATCCTATAAAAGGCAAAACTAGAGAATAGTAAAAAGCTCAGAGGTTGTCGTGGATGGGGATGGGGGATGGGGAGGGACGACACGATGCAGAGGGGAGCACAGAGGACTTTCAACACAGCAAGACCAGGCGGCGCACTCTAACAGGGGACACATGCCTCGACACGCTTGTCCAACCCACAGAAGCACCAAGAACCCTGAGGCAAACCGCAGACTGGGTGATAACGATGTACCAGTGCAGATTCAGATTGCAATGAGCGCACCACACCCTGGCAGGCTGTTACAGTGGAGGACGCTGTGCGTGTGTAGTGACAGGAGACGTAAGGAAACTCTCTACTCTCAGTTCAATGCTGACAGGAACCTAAAACTACTCTGAAAAATAAAATCTACCAAGAAGATAAGAGTTATGATAAGGACCTTTTCAGACAAACAGAAACAAGAGAACTCATCACCACTAGACCTGAAATACTCGAAATATTAAAGGAAATTCTTCAGACTAAAGGAATGCTAACTATAACACTGAACAAAGAAAAACATATCCCTCAAAGTGAATAAAATATAAAATGAGGTATGGATTTGTTTCCACTTTAATTCTCTCTTACTCCAATTCCTTCCCTACTTTTCTCTCCCATGTTTCTCCACTGACCTAACTAGTTAAGTGTCTCTTATTTTCAAATTAAATACTATTCAAATCTTAGAACACAGATATATTATCTTTGATTTCATTCAAGACACCACCTCCTTGGAGACAATGAGTCGTGTTCCAAGTGAAAAAGGATAAAAGTTGTTAATTCAATTGCTGAGAGTCACACTGATTTACATGACCTCTAATCCTAATTCGGCTGGAAGCTAGGAGCATCCCCTCAGCTGTAACAAGCACAACTGTCCTAAGTATTATCAAAAGTCTCCTGAGGAGCAAAACTGCTCCTAGTTGAGAACACTTGCATTAAAAAGCTAACGGTATTTATCTCCAGAGAGGGAATATGATGAAAGGGGAGCAATAAAAAGAAATTAAGGGTTTTTATTTTTTTTCTACCATACCTACTTCTGTACTGTGTGGATCCCCTTCCACCTCCAAGCATGTTTCATACGCCTAATTCTCCAGAACAATAAGGAAAACAGAATTTCCAAGGCTAAGGAAAGTACATGCAGTAGGCGCCTGCCTATGCCACCCCTTTGCAGGTGAAGAGATCAATCATAACCGTACCTAGCATGTACTTGGAGCAATGGCTAATGGTACTTGTACATGGCTAATGGTACTAAAAAATGACAAGACAAAGACTCCCAGGAAACAAGTAAGCCACACTCACCTTCATGGGATTTTCATCATATGTTGGGGTTCCCAAGTCCATCTCAGCTTCATGCTCAAGGCTGGCCTCATCTCCTGGGCTTTCCCAAGTAGGAGGATCCCACTGAGTCTGCCTAGAAGAAGGTAAGAACAGCCATGCTGTCATGGCCAGAAAACAGAGGACCCTGGCATAGGTATCTCTGCTCATACGATCATAAAAATATAACACGCAATGAAACACAGAGTAAGTCAGCTCCATGAGAGCGACATTCTTCCCAACAGCAAGAACTCTATCCCAGAGACATGTTCTTTAGGCCACTGTATTTCTATAGCCAACGCTGTGGCAACGTTTACTAGGTATCAAAGACAACAGTAAAACCAAATATTCTGTCTGGCTCTCATCTGGCTCGTAATGTCCTACATAAGGATTCAGCAAAGGCTAAGGAAAGTACATGCAGTAGGCGCCTGCCTATGCCACTCCTTTGCAGGTGAAGAGATCAATCATAACCGTACCTAGTATGTACTTGGAGCAAAATAAAATAAATCACAACACCCTCCTCACAATCCTTGATCACGTGAGAAAACTCTTTCCTGCTTTAGGAGTCTTCTTGTTTGTATTATTAATAATAGTTTTGCTCCTCTGGTTTGATGATTGACAAAATGGAAAAGATGTGAACAGGTTAAAAACTTGTGCCCTCTGCTAAAAATAGTCTCAACTGACTACAAAAAAAAAAAAAGAAAAAGTTCAACCATGTTAACTCTTTGCATGTTTTTTTCTTTTTTCTTTTGGCTGCACTGCAAAGCTTGCAGGGATCTTAGTTCCCCAACCAGGGATTGAACCCTGGGATCCTGGCCCAGAATCCTAACTACTGGATTGCCAGGAAATTACCTCATTGCATGTTTATGGTTGTTTTGAAGGTAAGCAGGCAAAAGTGGCTTTGTTTTTGCTGAAAAACCTAGATCTGTGAAGTAACAAGTAGAAGTAAGGAAACTCATATCCAGGAGTCAGAAGTCAGTTGTCACAAGAAATGCTGTTAAGGGGAATCACTTAAAATGTCAAAAGCCTCCAAGAAGCTAGCAACATACCTGACAGGTCCATCCTGTCATTACAGTCCTGTGCTTTTCTACCACAGCAATTTTTAGTCAGCAATGTTAAAAGCATTTGACGTCAGTCAGTTCTGTAGGTGATTATGAAAGTATCTTTAACTGACAGAATTAATTTTAAAAAAAGGGCTCAAGATTTCTATTGTAATCAAAGAACCACATGCAGTTGTGGGTTTTATTATGGGAATTAAACAGAGAGGGAGGTATTATACTCTTAGGTGCTAGCTGAAGAAAAACTAGAAAAGTGCAGACATAAATAAATACAATTTTTTTTTTCCTGGGAAAAAGTGATAAAGTTTGCTTTGGTATTGAAAAAAAAAAACAAAGTTCTGGTAAAATTTGCAGACATTGATTTTTAAAGTCACAACACTTTCAGTCAGCAGTATAACAAGGGCTTGTTTTATAAAGACATTTTTACAGGAGTAATGAAGACCTAAGTAGAAAGGGAAAATACTTGACTGTATGAAATTTTTCATTTCCTTCTGTCACAAGACGTTACCAACAAGAACTTGCAATATTCTTGGATTAAGAGATCTAACGATGCTAACAGAAAATGGCAGATGCCCCAAACAAGCAATTCACAAGAGATAAAAATGGTCAATAATCTAATGAAGACTTTCCATCTCAAAAATAAAAGAACTGAAAATGAAAGTAAGATTTCTTATCTACTATCTTACATGAGTTAAAGAACCTACATAAAGAAAAAGGTACCTTTGTATATACATTTTGTGGGAGTCAAAATTGGTATGATTTTTTTTCTTTAAATGATAAGCTGTAAATACATGTTAATTTAAAATGTATATCACTTTTGACCAAATATTTTGCCTCTAAGAATCTGCCTGAAGAAGATAGTAAAATTATTATTAGTGTCTGTAAGAATGTCTAGGTTTAGAGCTATATATAAAATAGTGAAAATCCATCCATTGGAATGGGTTAAATAAAATTTGGTATAGTCATACAGAAGAGCAGGGGTGAGGGGAACTTCTATAAAGGATCTGTGACCTTGTGGACCAAATGATCTCTTTCACAACTAGTCTACTGTGACTGGAGGACGAAAGCAGCCGTAAACAATTCCTAAATAAATGGGTGTGTTCCAAATAACTTTATTTGCCAAAACAAGTAGCCCATGGGATGGGCATAGTCTACTGACCCCTGCAACAAATAAGCAAGTATTAAAAATGATGTAGTTTTATATTAATTGATAAGGGAAGTTCTATAAATAGACAGGTAAATAAGGCAGATGACAAAACATGCACCCCAACAACTTACATTATATACCAATGTATACAGAACACATATATTCACATAAAGCTATCTGCCTAAAATATATTTTTAAATTCTAAGAATAAGATAAATCAGGTTTTTTTATATACAGCATGGGTCAAACTAAGACTCACGAATCAAATTAAGTTTACTCAGAACAAAGACATGCCCATTCATTTATGTACTGTCTGGCTGCTTATGCAACAACAGAAGAATTGAACAGTTGTGTGCCAAAGACTGTTAGGCATGTAAAGCCTAAAATACTTATTCTCAGGCTTTTTACAGAAAAGGTCTGCCCATGACCTGAGAAATCTACTATGCTAGATGAAGTTATTACCATTTTTAAAAAAGATTCCTTAATTTTCTTCACAAGAGTCTTGCAGATTAAAAACACCAGAATGTTAACTAAAAAGGACAGAAGTCTAACATATGTCATAACATTTATGATGTGTTTCTGGAAAGCCAGCAGCCCTCAAGCACAATTAACAGCTAGCAACAAGTCTATCAACATGAAACTCTCTCGTGGAGGCAGCTTCTTTGGCCACCTGAAAGGTGACATGGGGATCCAGCAGCTCTTCTTACCTGGTGACCACGTGGTAGTAGTAAATCTTGCCTTCCGGGTCTCGGGCTGTCTTCCAGTTGGGAGGTAAGACAATGGTTTTTGGTTTGGGAGGAGATGGGGGTGGTAAATCCAGGAGATTATTTGTCACAACCATTTCAGGCTAAAAAGAAAGACACATACAAGGTCCTGATCAGTTGATCAGTGACATTTCTTTTTTTTTTTCTTTCACTTTTCAGCTACACCACACGGCTCGTAGGATCTTAGTTCCCCAACCAGGGATCAAACCCACACCCGCTGCAGTGGAAACATGGAGCCGTAACTGCTGGACTGCCAGGGAAGTCCCAGTGACATTTCTTTCAATTTGGCTGAAAAGGACAAAGTAGTCACCTTAGCAGTATGTTTCAATAAAAACATTACATATACTTCTTAAAAAAAAAAAAGAAGGGTACAATCTGGGAAATGATCAGAGATGGTTTACATGAAGAGCTTTTAGTAATCTATCAGAAAATTTAGAGCACGCTCCAAGTTCACTATCCAGTGCATCATATTTAAAAATATTCAGCAGCTCATTATCTAGAACAGTATTTTTTGATCTTAAAAAAAAACCCAGTGCTAAATGGCATATAACTAACTCCAGGGTACTGATCAGCTGAATGGACTTAGGACATAAGCAAATGTGATAGAACGCTAACATTTATCCATTATTTATTTTCTATGTTTGAAATCTTATATTTACATTTAAAAAATATAGAAATGGGTGACGAAGTTGGTGGATTTTTTTCCCCCAGTTTAAAATATTTTTCCTAAATAGCTTTTAAAAATTTAATGCTACATTATGAAAAAATATAAAAACTTCAGGCTCCTCTGTCCATGGGATTCTCCAAGGCAAGAATACTAGAGTGGGTTGCCATGCCCTCCTCCAGGGGATCTTCCCAACCCAGGGATCGAACCTGTGGTGTCTCCTGCGTCTTCTGCACTACAGGAGGATTTCTTTACTGCTGGGCCACCCGGAAGCCCCAAAACTTTATAATCACTGTTATAAAGCGAATTCTGCCTCTCTCAAATTCATATGAAGCCCCAGCCCCCAATGTGACTGTATCTGGAGACAGGGCCCTTAAATAAGGTAATTAAACTTAAATGAGGTCATAAGAATGGGGCCCTAATGACAGGTAGCCAATGACAGTTTTATCAACTAAAATATTTCTTACTGGCTGTAAGGGCTGGGGCTGCCCTGGTGCAACTATTGTAGTCACGGCTGCAGTTGGCTGTACTACCACTCCTTGTGGGTGAGCTGTGAAAATCTGTTGTCCCTGGATGTACTGAAGACTTGGCTGGGCATAACTCTAAAAGATAAAATGAAGAAATTCACAATTCATACATTTCTAGCTCTAATAAAGCAGTATCTGACTTCAAGTTGACATATATCTTGACTGGAAGAAACATCGATTAACTTTTTTAAACTTTCAATGTGAGTATTCTACTACAAATTTGTAAAACAATCTTTTGTAAAAAGCTAAGAAAATTAACAGCCAAAAACCAATAATGCCCATTCTCTTACCAGCTGTATTTAGCACTGTAACATTAATTCTAAGCCAAACATGAAAGGAAAATCACACACATACAAAACTAAGCATAAGAAGATCCAGTGCAGTGATATTTATAATTATGAAAAAGAACTTTCAATTTAAACAACTACTCCAGGAAAAACAGATAAACAATCACCTTACAAGCAAATGTATTATATAGCCATCAAAACACATATACATAAAAATATAGAATAATTTGGAAAAATTATTAAGAATTTAATAATTTGGAAAATGGTTAAGAAAAAATGGTTAAGAATCATGTTAAACAGAAAAACATCAAAAAAAACTTCCAAATTCAAAATACTTAAAATATATAAACGTGGTAAAAGAGATCATAAAAAATGAAGGCAGTTAATACAGTTTAGGTTTTCAGAATCAAAGCAGGACACTTTAAAAAGGGGGGGGAAAAAGCAGGATACTTTGTCATAGTCTTCTGAGCAAAATTTTGGTACAGCTTCCTCACACACACACAAAAAACTAACAGAAGTAAAAATTACTTCTTTTACTTCAATACTAAGTAATGTATACAGGCAACATCTCAGGGAGTCTCTGCCATCACAACAATTCACCTTTAAGGGGTGATGAGGAATGATAGGAGGGACACAGCAATGTGATGAAGATGATGCCTTAAAACAGTCTTCTTTTTAAGAAAAGCTTAAAATGTATTGGTTTTACAAAAATATTTTTAACTTGATTAAAAACCACAAAAATAGTCACCTTCCCTCCCTCCCTCCTCAATCCCTCTTGGGGGAAATGAGCTGGAATACTATCAGCAGTCCTATTTAGAGTGGGGAAAGGAACCAAGACCAGCTAACAACATGTGAGTGAGCTTGAAAGTAAACGTTCCATCCTCCGTCGAGCCTTCAGATCACTACGGCCCTGCTTAACGGCTTGACTGTAGTTCTATCAAAGACTGAGCCAGAACCATCCAGCAAAAGTGCTTCTGAATTCCTGACCCACAGAAACGATGAGATAATTACTTATTTTTATCTTAAGCTTTAAATAACTTGTGACAAAACAGATAATTAGTATATTCAAAATTAGCAGCCTAAAAGTGCTCAAAGACAGGACATCCACCTTCATCAGATTTAGAGAAAAGAGGGTTTCCAAAATTAGTTACCTGCACAATTGGTGGAGCTGCCTGTGAATAGGGTGACGTCACACCATAGACAGTTGGACAAGCCTGTCCTTGGTAATATACGGTTGCTTGAGACTGTGCAGGAGAGTACTGCTGCTGTACGCTCACGGCTTGTTGGTTTGAATCCCAGACACTGTAATTCTGTCCTTGGACTGGGCCTGGGGCTGGCACTGGCAAGACAGTGACACTGGAGTCTTGGTGTACCACAGCGTCACTTTGGGCCACATACTGTGAACTGGAAACTTCCACAGGGGCTGCCACATGTGGCACCACTGGCACAGGTGGAGGGGCAGCGAGGGGTTCTGTAGAATGTCCCACCAAGGGCTGAGAGTGATCATAAGCAGCAGGAGAACACACAGGGTCCATGCTGGGTGTGGGGAGGAGCACCTTTCCAGCATTCGGATTGCTGGGATCCACATAGGCCTGCATGGGATAACCTGGTGGGTAGCCGGCAAAGGGGTGATGAGGGGCATTGTAGCCAAGAGAGTCATAGGGCAGTGGAGACGTCATTCCCAGGTTCTGCATCTGCTGCTGTTGTTTCTGAGCCTCCCGCTGAGCGACCTCTTGCTCAAACAACTTCCGACGCTCCTCTGTAGAAAGTTTATTGCGATCTTTAATTCGTACTTTCTTTTTAGAAGTAGGTGTATCATATCTAGAAAGAAAACAATAAAGCACCACAAAAAGTTTTTCCCTAAATCAGAGACATAACCAAGGCACTAGCAAATGTTATGTCACTCAGTGCTAAACCAGTAACCATGCCAACTCCAATCTGGCACTGGCTGAAAATCATAAAAAAAATACTCCATGATAAATATGAGTAGGAATCAATTTCCAAGATAAAAAACGCTTTCATTCTATGATTTGCACTGAAGGTATTAATAGCACAGTAACGTGAACAACGCGTAAGAATTAGAAAGGGAAACCAAAACAAATTCATACGATATAGACTGTTGACAAGGACAAAAAAGGGGAGCGTGGGGCATAATGGGCAAAAAACATTTTACACTCTTTAAATTAGTAAGAATTTTATATGCTTAACAAACATACGATCAACATATGCAATGGTCAACTGCATATCTGAACACTAAAACCAAACTGAATATGTAACAAAAGGTATGTTTCTCAGAAATAAATATACCAAAAGATGTGTATTTTTAAAGTTTTCCTAAAGAAAACTATAAACAAAAACATTAATGAAAAACTTTACAAAAATATTAAAGAATACCTAACTAGACAGAGAATATGCAAATACTCAAAGCAGAGTCTAAGGAAGAATAAATGTGAGAAAAAGACAGGGACATCCCAGAAGATCAAGTAAGGATCTGTCCTACTTGCTATCAAGACTTAAATAACAGTCATAGGAGCCTAGTCACAGATCCTCCCGTATGTGAAGACCTGTTGGGAGAGAGGCGGTACTGCAGATCAGTGGGAAAAAGAGGAGCTTTCAGAAGTAAATGATAATGGGGCAACTGGGTATTCACTTAGAAAAAAATGAGACCAGGCCCCTACAGTAAAATATATACAAAAATTAATTCCCAATGGATTAAGGACTTAAATCTCATTTTTTAAAAAAGTACACACACACAGAATCACCTTAAAAGTAAGGAAGAATTTCTTAAAATATTGTAAACATTGACTATAAAAGAAACATACAATACTATGATATATTCAATAACATCGTAATTAATACATCTTGAATATTTAAATATACAGAAAAATCAAAACATAAGTCGTAAACTAGGGAAATATACTAGCAGAATATTTAGAATATAGAAAAAGAACCCCTAGAGCTTAAAAAGACAAAATTTAATGAACAACACATAATAAAAAAATCCTGACAACTGCATTACATAACTACTGCGTCTCAATTTTTTTTAAGTATATTTAATTTCAAAAGAACTTCTTGTGAACAAATGTTTTCTAGTTCCCAGGAGGTTATCATGTGGCCTGTTTTTCTACCAGCATGACAAAGACAGCCTCTGCCACAGGGATCAAACATTTTGAACAAGTATGGCACAAGAGTTATTAGAAAACAAAAGTTCTGAGTTTTGTTTGGAAAAATTACTATTATCTTTGAAAGGTTATCTCCCATCAACCGATACACCCCTTTAAAGAACAAATCTTTGGCTCCTCAAATAGCACTTAAATGTTATGAAGTCAAAGCCATCCGAGCAACAAAAATCTATTAGTCTTTACAATATTATTACTGTCAAAAGAGACTATCTCAAAATTTATGAATACTTTTATTACAAAAGCCCATGTTGCCCCAAATCAGAAGTGTGTTGCTTGTGCTCTCAAAAAATGACTTGCTCATGACAGAGAATAACACACAGAGGCCACTTACCTGTCATCTGGCCTTTTGGTTCCCCGCTCATAGGCAGAAGAAGGTGGTGAGAGGGAGCCCCTTCGTTTCCTTTTCTCTTTAATTTGAGTTTGTTTGTCTGGGTCTCTCTCTCTCGACCTGTTAGGAGTCTTTGGGGCAACTGTTTGATCTCTGAAGCCTACAGCATCCCTTCCTCGTTCGGTTACTAAGGAAAAAGGGTTTAAAAAAAATTTACTTGAAGACTTTTCTTCACATGATCGAGTATAACTGTATGATAAAATTTCTATCCAACAAATGGATCAATGGACTCTCCTTCACATACCCAGTCCTGAAGTTGGACGAAACACAAGGTCTTGTATGCTTGTGTGCTTTACTCCCTAAAACACTCTTCCATGAATGCCCTTTCCTACCTTTCTCCACCAAAGTCTCAGTTCAAGCTTTCATCATTTCTAACAAGTTCTGTGGAACACATACATGCAAGATGTTCCCGATACCTTTAATAAGGCTTTTCAATTTAAAATGCAAAAGCCTTTCACTGCCCTTATAATGCTGCATATTTACAAGTTGTAGAAGAACAGCTTGGCATGCTGAAGCATGACCACCTCAAAAGAAAAGTCTCTTATTAAAAAAAAAAAAAAAATGGCAGTAACTAAGGAAGTTATTAAAGCCAAAGAGCTACATCTCAAAAAAACAAATGCCAGCTTGCTACTCAAAGATGGAAGCTAACTTCTTCACTCAGTCTCTGAAATGGCTCTCACCCAATTCCACTGCCACTGCCTCGAAAGCTGCCCTAAAGTACTACTCAGAAGCATTATTATCTGCTTTCACTTTGATCTGCCCAATGACTATTTCGTTCTTCAAATCTAGGTTCCTTTCCCTTGTGTTAATTTCCTTAAAATGTGGCTATTTCTTCACTATGTGTAAAATAAGAAAAGGAATCATACCAGTAGTATATATTTTGACTCTGTACCTTTGAATATGTGAAGCAAAGAAATCATCTTATATATAGAAGCTGATTTCCTCATATTTTAAAATGAGGAAAAAGCTAGACTACATATTTCCCAAAGTATCTCACAATTCTTCTGAATGTTAGAAGTTCTAAGCTTTTTAATTGCTTGACACTGAGGGGTAACATAGAAAATCAATGGGCTTCCCTTGTGGCTCTGATGGTAAAGAATCTGCCTTCAATGCAGGAGACCCGCGTTCAGTCCCTGGGTCAGGAAGATCCCTGGAGAAAGGAATGGCAAACCACTCCAGTATTCTTGCCTGGAAAATTCCATGCACAGAGGAGCCTGGCAGGCTACAGTCCATGGGGTTGCAAAGTCAGTCATGACTGAGCGACTAACACTTCCACTTCACTTTTTTCATGCACAAAATATCTCTGAATACCTACTTGTGCTCTCCTTTTCAGTTTGACTTTTCTTCGGAATTCGATATACCTCCTGCAAAAACACAAACCAAAAGAAGGGTTATTAGTGATGAGTGGAAGTGATAATTGCTTTGATTTCACATTGGAAAAAAGAAATGGGGAGGAACAGTCTGGTATTTAATTATTCTTCAAAAATTTACTTATATTTGGCTTTAAATAAGAATAGATCCTGGTCCCTTAAAAATATATAACACAAATACATATTTATTTTTAAACAGGTACCAGGCTTGCATGACCTCATTAGCCAAGGAGCAGATTAAGTAACTAGGGCATTATTTCTGGCAGGAATACACCTCCTGAAAAATCTTAATTTCCATAAACTGTCTGCATATAAAATGAAGTCATCTATAGTTTCTTTACTGAGAGTATTCATATGAACAATTTGAACATCTCACTTGCCATTGCTACTTACAAAAAGAAAAGGTTAGTAATAACAGCTTCACATCTCAGAAAAATTACATGTGTAAAGATAACTCCTGCTTTTCAGTGTATTTTCCTACAAATACAGAATCAATTTGGCTAATGACTAAATGTAATTTACTCTTACACTGCTGCTGTTATTTTTAAAAAGAAACGTTTTAGATCACTGTGTCTCTTCAAATACCATCTAATACTCTTATCAAGATTCTTCTTGAGAAATATAAACTAAGTCTTGAGGTAACTTTTCTTGCTGTATGAACCTAAAGCCTAGAAATGAACCTGCTTCCTGAAAATCTCTCACTGTTTTAAGTCCATCAAGCAGCTCTTAGACACATTCCTCCTTATCCAGTCACCTGGTTGAGTGGGCAAAGCACAGCCACACATTCTCAATAGTACATCATACAAAACCCTTGCTTTAGAGTTTTTTTGAAATACTGACCACATACAATATGACCTGGTAATCTCATTTTTTAAGGAACTGTACTCCAAGGAAAATCTTTCTACATGATTTCTGGTTCTAGCACCATCTGTGGAAAATGAAAATAACCCATATATCACACAACTGAGGAAAGGTCAAGATGTAATATTCAGCTGCCATTAAAAATGCCAAATGTGGACTATACACATACATGGCAATCTATATGAATATAGATTTTTAAGAGAACCCTTTAATAATACTCCATGCATGCTGACAAATTATCTACTATAAAGATGATGACATTATTAAATGTGCACTTATCCTGTGTGCACATTTCAAACACATAATCTTGAGTTTCAAAACAACTCTCATAGTTTGTTATCTCCATTTCACAAATGAGAAAACTTACTTAAAAAGCTTAGCAACTGATGCTATCAGAGCACTTTTGTTCTCACTCCAGAGCACATCTGTCCAGATGACAAAGTGGTACTCTTCTGGAAAGGAGTGCCGTTTTGTGGATTTATGCACAAATGTAGTAAAAATCCACCACCCCACCTATGTAGGGTGGAAATTCCTATGTAGGATTTCCACTAGCGCTGCGATTTTCAACTCTGGCAGCATGATTAGATCACTCCAGGAAACTTATAGATGTACTATCCCAAACAAACTGAACCTAAAATTCTGGGAATGAGTCCCAGGCATCTGTATTTTTTAGAAGCTCCGCAGATGATTCTGAAGTCCAGAGAAGATTAACAACCACTGAACTACTGGCTTCTCTTAATAGGCCTCACTCATTTCTTCCTCATAAGGGAGAAGCTAACAAAAGAACTATGTTAACACCCTCAGTTCAGAGCCATCTGGGTTCCTCCTCCTCTTGGACTGCAGCTGCCTATAGAGAGGACTCTATACATTGTATACAACGTATAGAGAAGACTACACATTCCAACCTATCCCTCTTCCTTGACTGTGTTACCTACTGCCAATAGGTCAATGAGTGGATCTAAACTGGATGTTTTCTTCCAACAGTCTCAAAAAGTACACATGGGAAGTTTGTTGGCAACGCATTCCAGCACATTCTTCTTTTTTTTTTTTTTAACACATTTCAAATGAACTCACAGAACAGACTGTAGAAAAAGGATTAAAACAAAATTACAAAACAATACTTTGTAAGATTACTTTTTCTGGAAAGTATAAAAATTTAGCACTGATTAGACTGTTCTTTAGCTAAATAAGACTTTGAGAACAAAATACTTTACAATGAACATATAATTAAATTTTACCTTTTATTATATAGATATCAGATTATATATTCTGTGATAACAGATTTTTTTTTTACAACTAAGACTAGACTATTTTTCCCTGTTAGCAAGTACAGACAGAATCGTGTAGTATGCATCAAACAAATCTTTCTTCCTAAATGATGGCAAGACTAAGAACAAAAAAGAGAAAGACTCTGAGCCAGGTGCCATTTTTATTAATGGAAGGGCACAAAAAAAGAAAATGTGAAAGCAAAGTTATGAGATATGGAGGCTCGAAGTTAAAGTGCCAACTTCAGGTAAAAGGAATTCTAGGAGAGAAGGAACTATTCTGAGAAACAATGAAGGTGATTTTTTTCAGGATTTGAGAAATATAAAATACTTCTGATTAAAAAAGCAAAGAATATCTAATGAAGCTGGGCAAGACTGAAGGTAGGAGAAGGAATGACAGAGGATGAGACAGTTGGATGGCATCACCAACTCAATGGACATGAGTCTGAGCAAACTCCAGGAGATGGAGAAGGACAGGGAAGTCCGGCGTGCTGTAGTCCATGGGGTCACAAAGAGCTGGACACAACTGAGCGACTGAACAACAAATCAAATAGGCAACAAAAAGATTGTGACTTAGCAAGTCTGCATCTGGGTTTATCGCTGCCTTCTCCCCTGCAATCTCATTCTGGCTCATATTAAGACAGGTAGAAAACTGCATCCATATAGTGGAGTATTATTCAGCCATAAAATGGAATTAACTACTGATACATGCTACAACGCGGATAAAGTCTGAAAACACTATGCTAGGTAAAAGCACTCAGACACAAAAAGCCACGTATTTCATAATTCTACCTATCCTCTTTATCCAGAGATTCTGTATCTGTAAATTCACCAGCTCACTAACTTTTATTTGTAATTCTAAAATCATTAAGTTGAGAGAAAACTTCAACTCTTCCCCCCAAAAGATGAGTCAATTGGTGACGTTTTTGTTATACTTTTTCCAAATAATTAACTGATAACATGATGCAGCACTCTTACCCAAGAGTACATGAGAATCTTTTGATTACTTTCTCTGAAAATGCTTCTCGTATACCAGTATTCTTGTGTATTTCTTTTCCAACTTCTTCAATATTATTTTTACTGACTTCACCCCAAAGTCTGACCTGCAGCCTGGTTCTTTAAGTATTCCTTCAACCCCAGCTAAGAATGGCTTTTCACATTTTTAAAGGGAGGGAGAAAAGGGGAGAGAAAAAGCAAAGAGAAAGGGAAGAAACGTCCCTTTAAATTTAATCATGGATCATAGGTTGATCTCTACAGCATTAAGGGAGAAAAGATACTTGAACAAAACATTAAAACGGTCATTTCTATGATTTAAGAATGGTTTCCCTGGAGGCTCAGATGGTAAAGAATCTGCCTGCAATGCAGGAGACTTGTGTTCAATCCCTGGGTCAGGAAGATCCCCTGAGAAAGGAATGGCTACCCACTCCAGTATTCCTGCCTGAAGAATTCCATGGACAGAGGAGTCTGGTGGGCTACAGTCCATGGGGTTGCAAGGAGTTGGACACAACTGAGTGACTAACACTTTCACTTTGGTAATTATCAGCTACTAAAACAGAAACAGATTGAAGGAAATCTGAAAAGTATTCAGCAAAGGTACGTAACACGGGTTGTCCAGGAAGGGTATTTCAGTTGAGTTCAGTTCAGTCGCTCAGTCGTGTCCGACTCTTTGGGACCCCATGAATCACAGCACGCCAGGCCTCCCTGTCCATCACCAACTCCCAGAGTTCACTCAGACTCGCGTCCATCGAGTCAGTGATGCCATCCCCAAAATCACTGCAGATGGTGACTGCAGCCATGAAATTAAAAGATGCTTACTCCTTGGAAGAAAAGTTATGACCAGGATGGGTATAGTAATCACTATTTTTGGATCAGAAAAAGGAGTGGAAAGAATGTGGGATTTAAATCAGAAGACCTGAATTAATTTTCAACTATGTCGCTTAAACTACAACCTCATCGGCATGTTTCTTTCCATTTTACAGTTGATAAAAACACCACCACTTACTTTACAGGGCTGTAAAGATTACATGACACTCGTTCTAGTATTTTCTGACCACCTATCAAATACAATATACATACTATGGATTCAAGCTGAAGTGTGGTACAATGGAAAAAGAAGGACCTTCATCATTCAAATATTTATGAAGTGCCAAACTACATACCACACTCTCTCAGTGCTCTGGGGAGACTCGAGTGACCACGACAGACCCAAGCCAAGCTCTGCACAATGTACCATTACGAAATGTTGTCTGCTGTGACCGGAAAGGATGTTATGAGAGCATAAAGAAAAGGCAGAATACTCTGTCTTCAAGGAAAAGGAATGACTTTCAGGGGAAAGGATGAAACTTAAGTGTGAAGAGACATCTAAATGAAAGTCTTCTCAGAAATGAGTCACAGAGTGTGTGTGTGTATATGTGCATGAACATTAGTAGTATCGTCCCACTGGTAGATCAGAAACGCTTGCGGTGCGAATGTATAAATAAGGACCAGATAATGACACGGTATGCAAGCTTTGTTAAGAAAAATGGACTTAATTTAACAATGTAATGAGGAACCATTTAAAACTTTTCAGTACAACTTTGACATGAATGCAGGTATATTTCTAAAATGATCACTCTGGAGACTGAATGTAGCACAGACTGGAGGGGCACAGAGTATCATTCACTATTCTTAAGTGGTCACATTATTACAACTATTACTACAAAGACACCATGATAAAAGTAACTCTCATTACAAGGATTAAAGAACAGTCTCTGCCCTTGAAGATCTCATGGTCCTGTAGGGAGAAACAGGCATCTAAGCAAGTAATTTTAGGAACCTGGTAAATCTGCTACCACTGTATAGAAATACAGAAAAAGGAAGGCTGGATTAGAAAATCACCATTTGTTAAAAACCATAGTTGCACAAGATTCAGGCCAAATCAATGGGTGGATAAATTTCACAAAAAATCAAGTATTTGTAATTTCTAAAGGTGCTCCTATATGACACGTTTTTTATACAGGGGAAAACAGTAACTTTACATTGGAGAAACCTAGGAGACACCACCTTAACCAAGCGATCAAAGTTGACAATGCCAGTAATGAGATAAATAAAACCAAATTGAGGGGTATTCTAGAAAAATTTTAGAATATTCAAAAATGTGAAATTTATAAAAGACAAAGATTGAGAACTATTTCAGACTAAAGGATACTAAAGAGATGAAACAACGTAACACTTGATCTCAGGCTACATTCTGAATCACAAATTTTCTTCTTTTTTTTCTATAGAGAAGAGTATATGCACAACTGGCAACATCTGAATGAGGCCTTTTTAAAGATTAATAGTATTGTTTCACTGCAATTTGCTGATTTTGGTAAGAACACTGAAGTTATACAGAAGAATATCCTTGTATTTGGGAAATAAACACTTAAAAATATCTAGGCACAGTGGGCGTCAGATCTGTTAACTTGCTCCTTTTAAAAGTTAAAAAAAAAAAAAAGAAAATGAGGTAAATTTGGTAAAATGCTAACACTGGGGAATCTGAATGAAAGGTTTAGAGGAATGTTTTACTGTTTTTAACTACATTTATCACTGGAATGTGTTTTACATGAAGAATACATAAAGAATAGTATTCTTTCAGTTTTCCTATAAATCTGAAATTACATCAGATTTAAAAGAACATTAAGAAGGAAAATTTATATAGTCTCATTATGGTTATATATAAAACTGGATTATACCAACTTATCCGTACTCGAAAAACTTAAGTTTCCAACTAACTTGATCATGGTCCTGAGGGAAAAACATTCATTACAGGTGTTTTCTAGCCCAGAGATTCTATAACGTATATAATCTTCTTAAGATAAGTCCTACATCCAAATCACTCAAAGTAACTTATCCTAAACAGAGTCAAGGCTTTTTTTTTTTTTAAAAGTAACTTCACGGGCTATGGAAACATGATCATTATGTCTTTAGGGAAATAGAATTAAGAGCTCATGTAAAAGAATAAACTGTCAAAATGACTTCATTCAAAATTGGAATGTTTCGAGCAGTCAGATTCTGTATCATTTAGGTTAGGTGTTGGCAAACTTTCTCTGTGAACAACAACACAGTAAATATTTTAGGCTTTGTCGGCCATCCAGTCTGGTGCAACTAACTACTTAACCCTACCAGTGCAGTGCAAAAGCAGCCACAGATAGTATGTAAAGAAATGGATTTGAAAAAAAATTAAAAATTTAAAAAAAAAAAAAAAGAAAGAAATGGATTTGGCTTTGCTCTCCCTAAAACTTCATTTACAAAAAAAAGCAGTGTGGCAGATTGGGCCAACTCATAATTTAGATATTATCTGATAATAAACTAATAAGTTATAAACCATGCTTGTCTTTTATCAAGTCAGATATTTATTACAAAAATTCAACACAGTGGTATCCAAAATAGTGCTCTTTGGGGGCAATTCTGAATTTTAATGAAAAGGATAACTAATATTGATCCTTATGGATACAGAATAATCTTTACTAAGGATTTTGAAATTTACAGAAATTCAGGGCACATCATTTCATTTTGAAATGTTGCACAGTAGATTTCACATATAATATTAGTTAGGAATCAAAATTCCAAGCAGTGACAAAACCTTTTTTTTTGGCCACAAGGCTAGTGGAATCTCGACTCGGGGTCAAACCAGGACCCTCAGTAGTGAAAACATGGGAGTCCTAATCACTCGACTGCCAGGGAATTCCCCCAAGCTCAAAACTTTACAGTTGGGTAGCTCTATATTATTTAAAACTTCTGTACAGAGTTCGATGCTTAACTTTCTAGCAAAATAATGTTTAATAATTAAAGATGTTTTGAGGGACTTCCCTGGCAGTCCAGGGGGTTAAGACTTCGCCTTCCAATGCAGAGGGTGTGGGCTTGATCCCTGGTTGGGGAACTAAGATCTCACATGCCTCTCGGCCAGAAAACCAAAACTTAAAAGATAAATAAAGAAAGATAATGTCTTGAGATGAAGAATAAGGATGGTCCTCAAGAAAAGTCCACCTTATCACATATACAAAATGTTCCTTAAATCACCTAAACCAGAAGTAACTAACTACTCAAACTTCACCATAAAGAGACACACATCCTGTGACTTAAGTGTTCATAAAAGAGGCTCTGGAATCACTAGCCATCAGTCTCTCAGCTGTTTACCTGCAACTGATACTGCCAAATGCACAGGAACCTTACCTCTTCTTCTCATGATCCAAATGAATGAAGATTTTCCAGTCAAATTATAATTAATCATCACTTATAACCAGCTGTTTTGCTCTGTGAAGCGTAGGGTATATTTTCAGCACGAGGGGTGATGTACAATAATTCCTTTTACCAACAGAAATATATGCACATGCCCCTGCTGAAAATGTCACCCAGTTGATCTTTATGTGAAAATGAATACATGCTCATGTGCAGCAATGTGCTAAGTGATGTTTCTTGTTGAGGTCTACTTTAGGAGTCAAAAATGTGTAAGCCTCGTGGAACCAAGGCAGTGGTCCTGTGTATAGAGGTATAGAAAAAGTAGCTCACTTAATCCTTTCTCGCCAGGAGTCGGGATTTTCCCAGAACGACATCCATTGTCGGCAATGGACGCACCAAAATAACGCCGGCGCCAGTGAGTTAACCACCTCTGTCCTCTTTTCACCTATTTTATTTTTCATGCATCATCCAACTTCCCAACCATCTTCCTGTTTCTTCACAGAATGCACGCTAGGTTCTTGTGTTTCTTCAGCACGAAGTTGGAAATGGAGTTGAGAAAAGGAGACACATGGTCAGCTGGTGATGTTAACAAGCTCCGTGCTGCCCTGAGAAGCTGGATGGAAAGGTTCAGGTTACAAGGGGGGTCATCATCAGGCCTGCGAGGACAAAGAGTCATTCCCGAAGCTCCACTCCCTTCCCTCCCACCCTCTTTCATTCCTTGGTGGTCCCTATGTCTGCCTTCACAGTTAAAGCAAGGGCTAAGAAACCTGAGGCAACCTCTTTGAGGTTCACTCCATCCAGTACGTAGACAGGCCGAGTGGAACACAATGTTACAGTGGCCCAGGAAGGTCAAGGAAGCTTGGAGTGGCTAACATAACCACAGTCTTAGAGCAAGGCTTTTTAGTGTAATCTTGGAATTAACACCAGCAACTAACAAGTGCTTGCCAATAGGTGCTTAAAAAAGGTTGGTTGAATAACATTTTCTTTTCTGCCAATGTTCACTCGAACACATAGGTGGAAGTCAGACAGAAGTAGTTAACTCTCTCAATGCCGGGAATAGGATGGATATATACAAATCATATCAAGGCAAGGTGTTTCTCTAAAACATGTTCAAATTATGGATCCCTAGCTAAAGTATATATATTTTAAGGACAACTGTAATCAGTTTTGAAATTAGAACCATGGTAAATGTTAATCAGAATGACAGATGAATTAAGAACTCCAGTACCAATGCATAACACAACATCACAGTTCAGTCAAGCAAAAACATTTCTCAGTACTGCGATTCTAGATGGGTAATGATTCCAGAGCAAATTATAAAGTTTGAAGAAGGAAGATTTTATTTAATGACTTCCTTGATGCTAAGAACTGGGATAAATCCAAAGTATGAAGGTGAACAAGGATATGCTTCAGGTACAAGTAAAATTTTAAACCTCAAGAGGATCAATCCAGATAGTACTGTGCAACCACGCTGATCTTTCAGATGGGAGGACAATAAGCAGGGAAAGAAATAATTTGGTAGGACTCAAAAAAATTTATGTCTGGAGTATGAATTTAAAGTACCAATCATATCTGAGTTAAAGATATCCCAGAGAATAACATATCATTAAGATTATAATAAAAAAAACTACCATATAAAGAAACAAAATACTTATTCTAGATTTTAAGAAGAGACAGTTTTTAAGAAATTAAGATGACTATGTCTTTTTTTAAAAAATTATGTCAACCAGACAAAGTAGGTCTGTCAGGGCTTTTCTATCTTCACCTGTGTGCCTGTCTCCACTTCCACCACCCTTACTGAGTCAGTCTTCATACAGGCTCTAAAAGTAGTCTCCAAACACAGGAAGGACTTCTTCCAGGGACTCCTTTGCCCTCAACAAAGCAGGCCTTAAATAAAGGTTCACACATATGACTGCCCCAGGAACTCTTTCAGTTAACTGCAATTCTAGTCCCTGTGTTCACATGCTGTATCATAAACAGATTAACTCTGAATCTTTCCTTTTGTATTTATAAAAGGTCAGATTTCATAAGGCTTAAGAAGGCTGAGTTTATGCTGAGCTGTAAGTGATCAAAGAGAGTAGCATGAGTAAGAGCTCATATGGGCAAATCAGAGCTGAAACCACACCATCATTAAGAAGGGTCTCAACACAGTAAATTACAAATGCACAAACAACCGACTACTCATTCTGCTCAGTGTAAGGGACAGTTCCCTACAGGCCCAATGGTAGGATATAACGAGTGAGTTTTGTAGTCATAAATTGGGAACTGAGAGGATCAGGTGTCCATTTTGCTACAAATCTGTATTCCTGGTTTATCTGGTTGTTCACCTCTGATAGAAGAAAGGAGGAACAGAAAAAGTGGCTGGGTAGCAACCTATTCCCACAGAGCCCGCAAGACCTGGATCCCAGATCCAGATCACTTACAATCAAAATTTACCACGTCTCCTAGGCTCATCCTGTTATTCACTTCTGTGTTTTATCCAAGACCCAGACTGGGTTCTCCGCAAAGAAAACCCTGCACATCATGCTACATACTTGAACAAATGATTATATACGTATTAGATGTAACGGTTCCAGAACTCTGTTTTTTTTCTTTTGGCCAAAGAAACAGGCTTTTAAAACTAGGCCTAGTTCAGAAACAATAATAAAACTGATATGAATTAGCTCCATATAAAGTTGTTTTACTGGAGCAGATAATTTATGTTCAGTCATTTTTGATGAGAACCTGCTAGAGTACCCTGGCTTTCCAATTAATTTTAACTAATTTCTAGTTAATCCAAGAAATTAATTCCCAACTATTTTCAACATTCATTTTTTTTCTTACATAGACTTCTCAAATGTAGACTCATGTTTATTACTCAAAGAATTTTTGTTTTTAATGTGAAGACCACTTGAATGACTAAGTTTACTATTGTGATATACTTTCACAAGCAAGGAAAAAGGGGATATCTGTGTATTGGTTTGGCTGGTATCTCTGGTCAAAGTTTAAAAGACATTATTCATAGAAACACGTATAATTGGCTGATAGAGAGATAGCATTCCATTTTTCAAAGGTACATACAGCTAGAAAATAAGTATTTCAACTGAAAGTTTATGGAACTCTAAACCTGGGTAATTCAGATTAAAACGAACAGAAATGTTCTCTTACCTTTAGGTCTTTCCAACTGTCCAGGAGCTTGGTGGCCAAATCACTTATATCTACTGTTTTGTCTGGTGGTTCCTGACTTCTCTCACTCTCCACATCAGATACACCCTCCTCTTCATCTTGGGATGGCGTTTCCTCAGCAATAGGTTCGTCAAGTTTTGCGCCACTGCTCTCTTTGTGTTCTATTTCAGCATCAGCCTCCAGTTCGGACGCGGGGAGCTTGCTGGCCTCTGCGGCAATGTCACTGTCGACTTTAGGCTCGGGCAGCTGCTGCACGAGTAGCTGCTGCGGCTGAGGCTCCTCCTCTTCTTCGATGGGGACATTCTCTAACTGGTCCAGGTCCTCTTTCCCGTCCTTGCCTTCCAGCTCGCTGGTAGCATCAGAGATTGCACTGTCCATGCTATTTTCACTTATAATTTTAAGTCTGCGAAACATGAGCTTCTTGGGGGTGTCTGTGTCAGCTTCTGCATTCAGCTTGGTGGAAGGATCAGGTGTGTTGAGCGGTGTGTGAGCACGTGATGTATTTTCACTAGAATACCCATCTCCTTCACTCAGCTGAGGGATAGCAGTCTTGGTTTGAGACCAACGTTGAATAATAGGAAGTACTTTGCTTTCCTCCAACATATTTTTAGTAGGAATAGGTAAATGTTCCAGAGTCTTTATAATCTAATTAAACACAATAAAAAAAAATCACTTTGTACAGTTAACTTTTCATGAGACTAAGATCAACTCTGTAGAAACAGGGGTTTTTACTCTCTTATTAAATCAAGATCTAAGTCTTATAATCACAGACAGATTTAAATGTCATAATATTACTTTCTTCTAGCATGGAAGGAAAGGTGTTTTATTTTTTAATATTTTTCGGCTGCACCATAAGGCATTATGAGATCTTAGTTCCCCAACCAGGGATCAAACCTGTGACCCCTGCAATGGAAGCTCAAAGTTTTAACCACTGAACTGCCAGCGAAGTCCTGAAAAAATGTTTTAATAAGACTGACCAGCAAAAATATAACGTGGAGCAGGTGACTGCTCACATATTATTAGGACTAATTTGATTAATATTCTCCACCAGTAGTTCTCAAACCCAAATAGATTTTTTTTTTTAAAATATCAACACTACTGGACCTCATCTTAGGTATGTTTTTCTAAAAAATTTCCCAAGTGACTGTGATTAAATGGTTGGAAACTATGCAACAAAACATATAATTTAAATGTCTTATATACACACAAAAACACAGATATTACTTAACTTCCTTAGTCTTTGACAAACAGCTGTATAGCAGAGATTCTCTCTTCATTCCAAGTTAATCATCCATCCCCACTCTCTGAAAATCAAGAATTCTTTCCAAAGTATTTCCCCACTGTAGTTTTATAGAAACCCCAAGACTTCCCCAATTCCTATTTATTGCTGAATCTCGAGAGAAGGATGGAGGCAAGGTAGTCACTCAATTCACCATTCTCATATTTCCGTTTTTAAAAGTATATTATTAAATGATTTGGGGATATTAGAACTTATGATTAAAAAGAATTACATTTAAACCAAGTTAGAAAATATTGTGTGGAAAGGTATAAATATAAGAAGTCTACTAATGATGCTATCAATGAACATTTATCTAGATCTTTAAAAACACTTAATTACGCCTCAAAATGTTCTTACTCTTGTCATCAAAATTCAGCTCTTTACTCATTGTTTAGAACCTCAGAATTCAACTTCCATATAGCTTCCTAACTTTTAAAAACTATGGTTTTAGCAACGCACTGGCTCTTTCATTTAACAATGATGTTATTGTATCTTGCTCTTGCAGTTCCCGGCTACCCAGTACTAACCTTTAAAAGATACCACAGGGAAAACCACTGGGCAAACTCACATCAAGAAAGGTGTGTGTAAAGTTACAGTTACAGAAATGACACTGAGATGATAAAATTTATGCAATTATTTAATATGGGTGATAATTACAGAGCTAAATTCATTATCCACCTGGCTTCCCAGGTGGTTCAGTGGTAAAGAATTCACCTGTAATGTAGGAGACAGGGGTGGGTTCGATCCCAGGGTTGGGAAGATACCCTGGAGAAGGAAATTGCAACCCACTCCAAAATTCTTGCCTGGGAAATCCCATGGACAAGAGGAGCCTGGAGGGCTACAGTTCATTGGGTCTCAAAGAGTCGGACATGACTTAGGAACTAAACAACAACAAATTCATTATCACTGCTATTATCACAATGCCCTCAACCTAAGTAATAAATTTAGTTGTTTTAAGAAACAAGCAGGTTGAATGTGAACTCACCTCTTCCTGAAGCTTCTGGTTACTTTCCCGGCCATCACCTAGTTCTGCCATCCAGATCCACAACAAAGACAACCCGTGACGTTCCAGAAAGGACTTCAGGCAAGACTGTGAGTGTGTGTTCTTCCATGGGGGATGGGAAGCAGGATGCAGGGTATTGGGGATTGGAGGAAGGAGACAAACAATACCAGAGACAGCATTAAAAAGGGCCCATAGAGAGGGCTGAAAAGTTCGTTTACATTCAAAAAGAAATCTATAAATTCTGTTTTGATTAACTCAATTAGAATTGTGCAATTAATAAATGCTTTAGAGTAAGATTATAATCTCTTCTGATACCTAAAATGTCAACCTGGACTTTACTAAAGTTCAATTCTGGAGGATTAAGAAAAAAACTACATTCACCATTTTTACTGGAAAAGCTAAAGCTATTAAAAAAAATTTTTTTTAATTTTTATGATCCAACTTCTTGTGCAGTATTTAATAAACTGGAATAAACATATTCCTGTTAAAATTCCTTGCTTTTAGATCATGTGGTAAAAATGGCCTTGGCATGCTAATAATCAAGTGAGTAGGGAAGACCTCTATTAAGAACTACTACACACACACACATACACAGGAAAAAAATCTCACCATGTTCTCTGACTAGAGAGAAAACAATATCTACTACTAGAGTAAATGATGCTGAACTCTTAAGACCTTTTTAAGAGTACACGTTTTCAATGTCCTATAGAACTTGCAAAACCATTCTAAAAATAAGAGTAACTCTTATTAGAATTATTCCTTTTCATCATTCTGGATTGTAGTTTAAATGTCCCACCTCAAATTCAGAAATAAATAAAGTAATATCAAAGTGTTCACCTGTATGAGCTTGAGACAGGTAAGTTTCTGTTCCAAAGTTTCAATTCTAACCATTAGCCGGGATAAGCTGAGCACTTGGTTTTTATCAGAGAGACCCTCGCCGTTCTCCATCAAAGCTTCTAGCTCCCCATCCACCTGCCACAGCAAGGGAAAAAATCTGATTATAAGACAAGAACAACAACAAAACTCCAACTAATCTAATAATCAATCTGAAAAGATGCTCAACCTCACCAGTAATAAGGGAAACAAAATTAAGACCACAGTAAGAAACCATGTTATACTCACTGTAAGAAGTCTGATAATATCGAGTCTAGGCAAAGATATGGATCAAAATGAACTTTAAATTTAAAGAATGAACTTTTACACACTAATAATGAAAACAAACTGATATGATCAATTTGAAAAGCTTCATTCACTCATCAAATACTTATCAAGCACTTATATGTCAAGTACAGTTTTAGGTGCGGAAGACACTGCAAGAAAGCAAAACAAAAAAATCTGCCTTTATGGGAGGGAAAAAAAATGTATCAGGTGAAAAGCAGGTCAGAAAAAAATAAAGCATTAGCTTGAAAAATGAAATATTTGTATCCTCTATGCCTAGCAGTTGCACACCTATGAATAAACCCAAGAGAAACTTCTGCACTTGTGCATCAGAGAATCAGAAGAACGTTCACTGAAAAGCCATTCATAAGAGCAAAACACTGCCAACAACCCAAATGCTCATGGCCAGGCTGGATAAACTGGCATGTTCACATACTGGAATATACCACAATGAAAGGAATCAAGTGCAGCCAAATGCAACACAATTTATCAATATTTATAAATTCTTATTCTTTAGTAATACTTTAGTATTTGGGGATATAAACTATCTTTAAAAGGCCCAGGCACTATTTTTAATACATTCTGATAAAATATAATATACATATAGAAAAGTACTAGGTTGGTGCAAACATAATTGTGGTTTTGGATCACGAATTTTAAATCATTTTAACTAGGCTCAAATTCATCTTAATTAGTGAAAATAGGAACCATTACAATCAACACATCTTTGCCAACGAGAAATAAGTTTGTTTATTCCTATAGCATAAAAGTCCATGCTTAAGGATTCGACAAACTCTTGGAAAGCATTTTCTGCCTTATGCTGGTTGTAGAACCATTTTCCCTGCAAAAAGTTGCCAAGATGCTTAAAGGAGTGGTAGCTGGTTGACAAGAGGTCAGGTGAATATGGCAGATAAGGCAAAATTCCACAGCCCAGTTCATTCAACTTTTGAAGTGTTGGTTGTGCGACGTGCAGTCGGGCGTTGTCACGGAGAAGAACTGAGTCCTTTCTGTTGGCCAATGCTGGCTGCAGGTGTTGCAGTTTTCAGGGCAACTCACTGATTTGCTGAGCATACTTCTCAGATACAATAGTTTTGCTGGGATTCAGAAAGCTGCAGTGGATCAGATCAGCAGCAGACCACCAGTGACCATGATCTTTTTCTGGTACAAGTTTTGGTTTCAGAAGTGCTTTGGAGCTTCTTCTCAGTTCAACCGCTGAGCTGGTATTTGCCAGTTGTCGTAGAAAATTCACTTTTCATTGCACATCACAATCCAACAGAGAAATAGTTCGCTGTTGCATACAATAAGCGAAGATGACATTTCAAAATGACAATTTTTTTGATCTAGGGTCAACTCATGAGGCATCCACTTATTGAGCTTTTTCACCTTTCCAATTTGCTTCAAATGCCAAACGGTTATAGGGTGGTCAAAGTTGAGTTCTTCAGCAACTTCTTGTGTAGTTTTAAGAGAATCAGCTTCGATGATTCCTCTCAACTGATCATTGTCAACTTCCAATGACTGGTCACCATGCTGCTCATCTTCAGGGCTCTTGTCTCCTTTGTGAAAATTCTTTAACCACTACTGCACTGTTCATTAGCAGTTCCTGGGCCAAATGCGTTGCTGATATTGCAAGTTGTCTCTGCTGCTTTATGACTCATTTTGAACTTGGATTTAAAAAAAAAATTGCTTGAATCTGCTTTTTGTCTAAAATCATTTCCATAGTCTAAAATAAAGAGCAAGCAATAAGTCATCAGCAAAAATAAATAAATAAATGTGAGAAACGCTCATTAAAATAATGTATAACATAACCACACTTATTTAAGAATGTATACCAATATCAAACAGCAAAGGTCAACAGCAAAACCGCAATTACTTTTGCACCAACCTAAGATATAAACAATTAGCAACTAAATAGGTAAACAAGCAGTGGAGCAACATCCATAGCAACCAACACTCAGGTAAAAGGGTTGGGTGGGGTGATGGGGAGAACACTACCGGTGTTCCTGAAGGGCTGTGTGTGCCGCTTCCTTGTTATAATACCTTCTCTTCTCTACTCTAGAGATGTCTCCTAACTTTTTAGGAAATAGTTCACTGATTTTTAAAATAGGTTTACTTCACATATATAAATCACTAAATAAATATAATTTTGTCTATTTTTAACTTTTTGGAAATGAAATCACACTAGACAAAATTTTTATGCCATGATTCTTTTGCAATCAACTTTACATTTTAAGAGTCAATGCTGTTGCATGTAGCCATATTATTTTCATGACTAGTTTTTTCATCACACGATTACATTCTAATTTAGTCATACTAATATTAATGAGAATTTGAGTTGTTTCACTTTTTCTAATGTAAGCAGTGCTGCTGTGGCTCCTGATGTGCATTTTAAACAAATCTCTCTCTGGTTATAGACCGAGGAGTGCAACTGCTGGCTCATACAGTATACGTACATTCACCCTGAGTAAGAATACCAAAGTGTTTTCAAAACTGACTAAATCCATTTACACCTCCAACACTAGTTTATGAGATCTGTTGTTCCTGTGTATCATCAGAATTAATTTTTACTGATCTGGTGAGTACCCAAAAACATCTGAGAGTAGTTTTAATCTGCACTCCTCTGATTACTAATGAGACTGAACATCTTTTCATAGGTTTACTGGCTATCTGGAATACTGAAGTGTCTGTGGAAATTGTTTGTTTTTGCTTCAGGGCTATTTATTATTATTATTATTGATTAGATGGAGTTCTCTATATATTCTGGACACTTATGATTTGATTGTTAGCTGCTGAAAACAACTATTTCCTCTCTTACGTGGCTTTTTATGCTCTTTATTGTGTAAATTAGCTATTGTTCATTTGTTTCACAAACTCAAAAGAGATTAACGTAAGTTTCAGACTATTTTCTGTTTATACTTTACAAACTACAAATCACAAATAACATCAGATAATAACAGGCATTTATTATACTTCCATTAACTAAGTATTTAATTAAGTAGTACTAGTTTATGACACCGGAGAAGGCAATGGAGAAGGCAATGGACAGAGGAGCCTGGTGGGCTGCAGTCCATGGGGTCGCTAAGAGTCAGACATGACTGAAGTGACTTAGTAGCAGCAGCAGCAGTTTATGACACACCCGAAGAAGGCAATCATCTGTTCCGGAAGAGCTTACAGTTTTGTTAAGCAGATAAACTATATGTATATAGCTGCAATCATAACAGCAAGGAATAAGAACTGTTCATCAATCAAGGGCTAATATGGGGGGGACAGGTAGAGACTACAGTGCCATTAACATATCCCTGTTGACAGGCAAAATGCACAAAACTATATTTGAGACTGCTCCTTTCTTTCCCTCTCCTTGGCATCCCCTATCCAAAAGACTTCCAAAAACGAACACTTGGGAATTTCTTTCTCTTTCTCTTTTTTTGGGGTGGGGAGGGGCGGGGAGGGGGTGATGGCTGTACCATGTGGTTTGCAGGATCTTAGTTCCCCAATCAGGGATGGAACCCAGGGCTATGACAGTGAAAACACTGAGTCCTAACCACTGGATTGCCAGGAAATGCCCTAACATTTGGAAATTTCAAGAGGTGCTATTTTTGTGATTCTATTCAACTATACCTGACCAGAATTCAGAATCGAATAGGGCTTTCAGCCAGAATTTCAGTAAGAGACAAACCAATCAAAAGTGGAGTGAAGCTCTTCATGAGAGTCAAGGACAGATGACCTTTCTGGGATTCAGATTCATTCTGGGTCATTACTCTATCAGGGTAAGGTTTCATCCAAAACATTTCTGTTTGAGAACAGCTTCAAATTCACATCTGGAGCAACCCATGACTTCAACCCACCAAATGAATAGATTCACGTTACATCTAATTTAGTCTACAGTAATACAGAACACTGATATGGACACATTACTTTAAGAATAAAAACAAGCAAGCAAAAACCAGGAATACCTACATCTCAGTCCCTTGGAGTTGTTCCTGAATCTTACCAGGAAGGCAGAAAGTCATCTGTGATCATTATGATGCCAGCATAATACCACCCAAGAAATCATCACCTTATAAGAACACTCCCCACCAACAAGACAGTTTTTAATGCAAGTTTTGGAAACACAAAATAGCCAAATGAAAGCCTTTACGTAGATTTTAGCTTAGGTTGGAAAAGACCCTAATGCTGGGAGGGATTGGGGGCAGGAGGAGAAGGGGACAACAGAGGATGAGATGGCTGGATGGCATCACTGACTCGATACACATGAGTTTGGGTGAACTCCGGGAGTTGGTGATGGACAGGGAGGCCTGGCGTGCTGCGAATCATGGGGTCGCAAAGAGTCAGACACGACTGAGTGACTAAACTGAATTGAAACATGTTTAATGACTGTTTTGTGGTTGTTCTGGTAAACTATCAACTCTATGAAATAAGCCTTAATAATAAAAGTAATCAATGAAGTTTTAAGAAAAATTTCCTGTTAACAGTAAAGTCCAAAAGCTAAATATAACCCAGTGACCCCACTTCCATGGATACACTTTAAAGAAACATATACAGAAGAGACATGTGCAAAGACTTTAATTGTGACATGAGGAGTAAAAAATTGAAAACCCAAGTGTTCATGAGTACAAGTATATGTAAATGAACAGTTATATGATGAAAAAGTTTACAACAGTTAAATGTGTGAGTATATACCTCAACATGGATCAAATTTTAAAATAAGAGTAAAAACAAACTGCAGAAGAATATATATATATCATTTCTAAAACTACACAAAGGCACTCAGTATGGTTAAGAGCAAATAAAATAACTAGGTAAGCTCTTTTCTATTGCTTACCGAATGACCTTGTAACCTCTCTGAGCCTTAGTGTTCTCATCTGTAGAGGGAAAATCTTTATTTCTAACTTAGAAGAGCTTTTTGTGAGAATCAAATGAGTTAATGTGTCAGATGATTAGAATAGTGCTTGACACACAGTTACAACACGTACGCTCTCTAAAAACAGAGCTGAGTGACAATACTCTAACTGTTCATCCTGGGTGGTACAAGCATACATGTTTCTTATAAACTTTCCTTTTTTACATTTTTTAAATGACCCTTTTGAGGGAATTTTTAAAGGGCCCTTTCCAATGCTTCCTACTATCTAAATCTTCTTATAGAATTCAGATTCTCAATTCATTCTCTCCACAGTTAATTTGGACTTACTAAAATCACCTTTTAATTATTATCCTTTCCGTGTCTTATGTCTGTTGTCTGCTCGTCTAAATAGTAAGATGGCTGTCACCTATGATTCTTAGTAGTATGGTTTCTGAAAAGCCTAGGAATGAGCTAGCTGCAAGAATCACAGATAGATTTGCTGGCTGACACTCGAGGCTCCCTGGCTCTTTCACCCAGCCCTCCCTCAAGATTCGCAGGTTTGTGCATCTTTAGGACGGACCCTGCAGGTGGTTCTGAGGTAAAGAAACACTGCTCTCACAAAGGGATCCTCAGAAAAAGACAGAGGAGGTTTGAAAAACAACACAAAATTCTTGTCCCAGTTAAGAGTCCCTTCAGTACCAAGATACCACTCACCTGCAGTAGTGTCTCAGGTGTGAACTGAGGTAGGAAAAAGGCTATCAACCACTGGTATAATGGATTAGATAAAAAGACCATCTGAGACTATCCCTCTCTCACTCCTGAGTCATCTGTTACTTCTCAAAACTCACCTTATGCTCCCAAAGAAGATTAGAGATTTTAAGAACACTTACAAACAAATGAAAAAACTGGTATTAAAAGATTAGGAATGTAGATCAGACTTATGTGAGCAGATTAACAAGTTACTTATATGTAAGATTACAAATTTTACAGGCTTTTAAAAACTATTAGCCCATGTATTTTCAAGATGACTTCAACAGTTCTTAGTATTCAAGTGTAATCTCTATGAACTAAAAATAGCAACTGTACTTTTCCAAAATTATCTCATCTAACCCTGACTTTCTCTGGTTGTAGTGTAACTCTTCAGAGTTCAATAAGGAAAACTACCTTCCTTCTTGAAATGTGTATGGTGAAAGCTGAAAGAAGAATGGAACACTTACTGAATCCTTCTTACGAGATCGTTCTTTTTTCATTTTCCCTCCTGCTGCTCTGATGCTGACTCTGTTCTCTCCTCCCAGGTAACCCCGGCAATTAGCTGACCCACAGAAACACTTCTGCGCTTCTTTCCTGTGCAAGGAACATATGAAAGATGTCTGTTATGTGAAGGTAAACCATAAAAACTGTTGATAGTAGTATAGCAATTACATACAAGAGAGAAGGCAATCCAACCTAAAAAGAACCAAACAGTTATTTCAACAGATACCAACAAATCTGATACTAGCTAATGGAAATGCCTGAAAATTGCTCTTAAAAAATTCATTTTTTCCCAATCTTCTTTTATTAGCTAGACAAAACTAGCCAAGAAGTTAATAAGTAATTTCTCCATTTATGAGAGCTCCTACTAATGTATGAAAATAAGAAATCATGTATCTATTTGGGCTAAGAACAAAATAGCTTAAATAGATCAGTACCTATTACTTCTACATGAATATTTAACTGGCACATAGAACAAAATGTATTATTATGAATACATCTATCGATAATAAAATGCACAATTAGTAAAGGACACTTAGGAAGCACGTGGCTATTAACAGTCATCATTACATGAGGGTGAGACACTACTAACACATACAGTAATAGATATATGTAACCATGGAGCCAAGGAAAGTGGAAGAAAGAACAGGCCTAAGTTCACAGCCCTGGGTATAAATCGCCTCTGCCAACTATTTACTTGGCAACCAGAGCTACCCCAGGAAAACGTGAAGGACTATTCCAAAAGCAAACTGATAGATTTTAGTATTTAACAGTAACAATCAGAGGCACAAAAATATTTGATAAATACAGCTGGGGATCACAAACAGATCTAATTTCTAGTTTCCCTTCTTTCCAAGGGTATAGTACAAATACAAGAGAAAAAAAAAAATGGAGCCCTACGTGGAACTCGCTCAATCTCAGCATATCTATTGCCTAAATCGATTAGTTCATTAGGTGTTGCAAAATGGTGATACCATCACTACCTCATTTATTAGCTAAAATATCTCTATAAAGAATTCTTCTCACCAACTGCTTGAATCTGAAACAGAATTCACTTAAGAAAGGAAGGATAAATGCTTGACTTTTTTCCCTTTTTTATTTTTTAAATCAGTGGTTAATAGTAAGGGGAGATAAAGGGGAAGGGACAAAAGATGGAGAGGGGATTAAGAGGTACTAACTATTATGCATAAAATAAGCAGACTACAAGGGCTTCCTGGTGGCTCAGTGGTAAAGACTCCACCTGCCAACGCAGAAGATGCGGGTCTGATCCTGGGGTCGGGAAGATCCCCTGGTGGAAGACATGGCAACCCACTCCAGTATTCTTGCCTGGAGAACCCCCCGGACAGGGGAGCCTGGTGGGCTACAGTCCACAGGGTAGCAAAGAGTCAGACATGACAGAAGTGATTTAACACATGTACACACGTAACTTTTGTACTACTGCACATCAACTATATTTCAATTAAAAAAACCATAAACTAGTTTTCAAAATCACAAATTGGTTCCTTTCAATTATGACTAATGCAGTTTTAAAGAATCATTAAACTCATAGATTTTATATAGTGTGTTTCAAACCACCAGTAGTTATTATTCTTATTGATGCTTAAGTCTAAATAAAAACTCTCCGACTTTCGGTAAGTGAGATTCTATTCAAGCTAGTCCTGAATCCTTTGGACATGACCTTCATAATCTTTTATAACTGGTTTTCTGGCATGAGGAGATAATGCAGAGTCATCTTGTTCCCTACCTGTCACAAACTTGACACCTTTCTTTTAGTGGGGTTTTATAAGACCACAATATAAATGAAAGGGGTATTCAGTGCTATTCCATCAGTTTTTGGTAGACAGAACTAGGTAACAAAAATATTTTTTCAGAGTATGATAATGATATAGATGAGACTATATAGATTAGCCATGAGCTGATAACTGACAGATGAATTATGGCTACACAGGGATTTATTATACTGTTCTCTTTATACACATCCACACCCTGTTGACATTTCTATAATAAAAAGTTTTAAAATTACATTAGAAATATAATTATATAAATGAGGTTCAGAGGAACATGTAGTTCCTGTACAATATCCCTTAATGGCCTGATGTGACATGCAAAAGGAAAATACTAAAACTAAAAGAAAACACTATAGGTAAGAACTAAAAGTACATGTAACTTCTCAGTGATTCACATCTAAGTTTTAGACTCCTACATATAAACAGTATTTTCCCATCAGAAGCAGCAAAACAGAACAGAGTCAATACTTACCCATATCTTTGGAACTGATAGTCAAATGTTAACTCTGAGCCTGAAGGAACCAGTTTGGTGGTAAAAAACCCAACTCTCAGTTGTCCATTCACAGTCCACTAAGGTGTTGTTTTTAAAAGAAAATAAATTAGTGACTGGTTAATCTTTTTTGTTTTTTTTAAGATCATCATTATCTGCCTTAATTATGTATGTGTCTCTTTGGACAATAAATGCTTTTCCAAATAGCAAATGGAAGAATTAAAAAAAGAAGTATCAATCTTATTTAATGAGCTACCAGTTGAGTATCATCTATAATTTATCTCTAATAAAAGTAACTGCTATTTTAACTTATTTTAAAATACATTTCCATACAGTAAGGATTCACTTGTACTAAAAACAAGCATATAGAGAATGTTTGGTATCACTGAGTACCAGACAAATTTGTATTACTTTATACTATGTAAAAAGTAACTATCTTCTAAGATAAGATGGGGCGTGAAACAGGAAAACAATAATGCCAAAAGTTTAACTGCATGAAGCAGTGGTTATAATGCTGAGTGTACAAGCGAAACACCAGAAAAGAGCATAAAACTCGACAATTAAAATGGGGGTAAATAGATCAGAATTGGATCTTGTAATTCCAAAATATCTAAGATGTAAGTTGACTGGAGAGCTCCTGCTCAGACCATTTGAACATGTTACGGATGAAAAACCCAGGCTTAAAGAGGTGAAGGGACACAGTAAAACTAGAGTCTCATGGCTAGACATGTGGCCACCAGCTGCAATCAAAACTAGAACCAGAACTTAATTAAATAATTCCACACTGGGTTCTCCTAGTCATTGTATGTTTCGGCTCTTGGGAGAGCTACATCTGTTAGTACAGAGATCAAAGAGCAAAAAAAATCCAAGAGTCAAAACCACTATTTCAATATAAGAGGAAATTATTGATATATTTTTCTAGGGAGTGAATCCATAGCTTTCTTAACCTAAAACAGAACCACAATATTCTAATGTGCCTGTGTGTGAATATATATGTGTGTGTGTGAATATATATACATACGTATATATTCATACACACACACACATATATGTACATGCTGCTGCTGCTGCTGCTAAGTCGCATCAGTTGTGTCCGACTCTATGCGACCCCATAGACGGGGGCCCACTGTCTCTGGGATGCATATATATTAAAACATATATATAATATATAAACATATATATATACACACATATGTATATTATATATACGTGTGTATGTATTTTTCCTAAGCTGAAAACACAAATCAGAGGGTATGAAGATCATTAATGATCTCAAAATATTTTATCAAATTCAGTAAGGATTTATCAATTGTGTTAACTATGTGCGGGGCACAGGGACCTAAAGATAACCAAGACCTAAAGTCTGGCCTTGTTGAGGGTGAGCAGAATACCTACATGCATACCACATATTATCTTTCTCATCTGTAGCCACTCAATCCCTTACAAATATTAAAACCACCAAATCTGGTACCTGGATAAGACGGATACATAATTGATATAAAATCTGAATACTACACATTGGACTTCATCAAAATTAAAATTTAGTTTCTCATTTTGGCACCTTAACAATATATAAAACTTACAGGCAAAGAGATGTGACAATTAAATGCACTTAGAGCTCCTGGATGGGATCCCAGACCAGAAAAATGACAGATGGCAAAATTTAAGCAAGGTCTTTAAACGAGTTAATGGTTAATAGTATTTCCTGGATTGGGTAACTGTACTATGGTTACATTCAGTAGACAGTTGGGGAAGCTAATGCAGGATAGCATACAGGAACTCAGTCCTCACTGTTTATTATTCTATAAATCTTAACTTATTTCAAAATAAATTTTAAGAACAGAATAAGAAAGAATGATTAAAAACAATACCCACGGGTATCTCTGACACAGATCTAAAACCAACAGTCGGCACAGCAGTCGTGAACAAATATTTCAAACTCTTAACATCTACCTCAACTTACTTTTTGAGTCTCACAGTTCGGTTCACAGCTGTGATTCATGAACCGGGAGCAATTTCCTTTCTGAGTGGCATCTATTATCTAGGGAAAAGGATAATTTAAGAGTTAAAAATGAGACCTTAAATATATGTGCATTTTGCAAAAGAAAAGCATCTGGCAAATTTAAGAGCCTTAATCTCCTGTTCCTTTGGAGAACTCTCTCACATAACTTTACACATCACAGTGTCAAATATCCAGCTTCTTAATTCTGAAAAGATCTGCTATCAACATTTCACCTCTGGGTCAAATTATCTCCATATTGATCAATGTCTCATTTTCTTTTAGCTATTTCTTACATCCTATTATACTGTAATCTTACTTCATGTGTATAAAACTTTATTTTAAAATGCATGCATGAAATACCACACTATGTAGCTCTCAAGTTTGGGTATGTATCTGAATCCACTGGAGAGGTTGTTAAAACTCTTGCTGGGTCCACGCTAACAGTGAGAAGTCAGCACATCTAAGGATAAATCCCTACAACTTGCATTTCCAGACTGAATAGAGGCAGACGTAAGAATCTAGCTAAATTTATTAAGCCAGTCATTAAAGAAATTGTAAATGGTGCTCCTCACTAAAAAACAACTTTGTTGGAAAACAATTTTCATAAAAGCGTATTTGTGTCAATATATATAATAGGCTTACTGTCACTTTTAAATGGTTTAATAAAAAATATTTTCAACTTCTCAGCTTTTAATATATTGATAAATATAATCCACATAAACAAAAGCTCTTTAGAAGACATCCATGATTTTTTAAGAATTGTAGTATGAAACATGCATGTTTACATTTACATATATATGGAAATTTCTCCCTCATCGTTTTTTTAAGCAAATAGAAAAAAACTATACATATTGTTCAGCTCCTTATTTTTGCCACTTACATTTCAGAGATCAGTCTGTATCAATGACCCCTTTCAAACTCAACAATTTCCAGATCTGCTTCAAAACAAACGCATTCATGCCACTTACCTCATCATTCTTCAGGGCCATGAAATAGTAGTGGATGTTTTTGTTTCGTGCATACTCCTTTACCCGGGCTTTAAACTCTTTATGATCAAGTACCTCTCCACAATATTCCAGGACAAAGGTGTTCCTGGCCAAAAAAAGAAAAAGAAGTCTGTTAGTTTTCTCTAAGATTTATCAATAATAAGCTCTCTTCTTGGCTTCTTTCAGTTAGCTTCTACCCTTCATTGTTCTTTAGTAGTAACTTATCTGTTTCTTCTCTATTGAAGGTATTAATTCTCAGTCTCTTCTCTCTCCCTTTATAAAAGCTCATTCGCACCAATGATTTCAAGTATTACCTCCATATAAACAAATACTTCTTTATGCTTTACTCCCAAGTTCTGACAAGAAATGACCTACCTGGAAGTTTTCTCTAATCCTTGCAAAATAAATATGACCTGGGAATTCCCTGGGCCAGTGTGTAGGACTTGGTCTTTCACTGCTATAGCCTGGGGTTCATTCCCTGGTCAGGGAACTAAGATCCCCTCAAGACACACAGCAAAAAAATAAACGAACATGCCCTAACATTAACCACTGGCATTCCCTGGTGGCTCAGTGGTAAAGAATCCACCTGCTAATGCAGGAGACATGGGTTCCATCCCTGATCCAGGAAGATCCCCTGGAGTAGGAAATGGCAACACATTCCAGTATCCTTGCCTGGGAAATCCCATGACAAAGAAGCCTGGTGGGCGACAGTCCATGGGGTCACAAAGAGTCAGACACGACTAAGTGACTGAACCACAAAGAATACCCAAGAGCATTTTTAAATGTAAAAATGTAAATCATTTGTATTTGCTATGATATACTGACAAAATCAGTATATTTCTTTTTTGGGGGAGGGACCATGCTAAAAAAATGCTATGCTTAAAACTTTTAAGAAGTCGGAAACAAATATTTAGAATAGTTAAATCCACAGAAATGGGAGATTTAGAGGTTGCCAAAGGTAGGGAAGAGAGAGCAACAAGGATATTCTGCTGATTGGGTTAAGGGGTTTCCTTTAGGGGTGATAGAAATTTCTGTAACTAGACAAAGGTGATAGCTGCCCAACATCTGCTGATGCTCAACTGCTCAGTTGTATCCGACTCTCTTTGCAAGCCTCTGGACTCTAGTTTGCTAGGCTCCTCTGCTGCTGCTGCTGCTGCTAAGTCGCTTCAGTCGTGTCCGACTCTGTGCGACTGCATAGATGGCAGCCCACCAGGCTCCCCCGTCCCTGGGATTCTCCAGGCAAGAACACTGGAGTGGGTTGCCATTTCCTTCTCCAATGCATGAAGGTGAAAAGTGAAAGTGAAGTCGCTCAGTTGTGTCTGACTCCTAGCGACCCCTTGGACTGTAGCCTACCAGGCTGCTCCGTCCATGGGATTTGCCAGGCAAGAGTACTGGAGTGGGCTGCCATTGCCTTCTCCGGAGTTCATGCCTAAAAAATCTCATGGATGGAGGAGCCTGGTGGGCTACAGTCCAAAGGGTCACAAAAAAAACTGAACATGACCGAGCAACTAAACACACAACAACAACATTAGCTCAACCTGGACAGCACTGCCTTCCATTCCTACAACCTAAAACTGGAGGGTTTGGTAGGGATTTGCTTGGTTTCTTGGTGGAGTCTGTCATATTTTAACACTAACTAGTAGTTTTGTCCCAAATACCTACTTACACTGTGCACGTCTGACAGTATGTCCTTGTTAAGTGGAAATACTCTAAAAGTGAACATCTAAATAGCTTGGAATCCGAAGTTTATAAAACTGGTATTACCATCAGCATATGGAAGTTACATGAGTGAAGGTGTCAGAAACATGGAAGCATTAAGTCCCAGTATATTTCACCAAAGCAGGGTTCTTTGTGAGTAGCTGAGGAAAGCTCAAGAGCTTTAGGAAATTTTAACCTGCTATGTGAACCAGTCACGCACTTTCTCCTCTCCCATTTCCTTCTTCATAAAGCAAATGGATTTCTGAGCCAACGAATAGTCTCTGTTGCATATAAGAATTTATATTTAAGTTGAAGCTATGTTAGTGCAGACTCTGCCAAAAGACAATAGTATCCATTACTACCCTGTAACAGAAGTTTATGTCCAAACTGGAATTTCTTTAAAAAATAAATACATTAAAAAAAAAGATTCTCCAAAAGAAAAACCTGGCTAGCCTGCATCTAGATCAGAGTTAGTGACTTTAGAAACACACTGGACTGCCTTGGGAAATACTGAGTGTGATGTCTAATAACAGACAAGGGAAGCTTGTCTATGATTTATTTAAAATATCATAAAGGATCCACTGAGTTTGGATATGGAATATACTTAGATGATTCTGTGAGATATGTTTCAAAGAAACAATTTAAAAATGGTTATGAACCAAGATATTGTGATAATACTTTGTAGAAAAGGGAAATATGATGTTTCTATTTACTTTTTTTAAAAATGAAACATTTTTCTGATTGGTTCTCAAAAAGATACAGTGATATGAATATCAATTCCAACCTTTCAAAAGATACATGAGGATTCCTGTCAGAAAACTAAAGTACCTGGTTGCTTTGAATCCTCACAATAAAAAGATTAAAACCCCTCACCCCATTCCAATTCTCATTCAAGTGTGGCCATATGCTTAAGATTCTGAAAGAATAGCTGTGCTTTAGTCACCAGAAGCCAGCAACGGTCTTATTTTCTTCCTTTATTCCTTTGATGTATTTAAAAAAATTCTTCCATCATAAACACATGTAATCTATATATACTTAACTTTAAAGAAAAAGACAATCAACTTTCATAAGAATACTTAAATATACTATGTATAAAAAATGAGTGGCTAAAGGAAATACCGAATATGGTAGAAAATAAACTGATCTTTTATTGCCTTACATATAAAAGTAACATGAGTTAGACAGAAGGCAACATTTATTCATTCAAAAATGTTTACTATTTATCAAGTATGCTTTAATTCTCTATTCTAATATCCTTAGACACTCCACCACTCTTATCCCAACTCAATTTTATACAGATTCACTGTTATAGATTCTGTCCTAACTCCTTTTTACAGAATTTCATGGGGATTTGGGGGTTCTACACAAACACTTGGTAATTTGGAATTAAAGGTAACATGACTATCAGACAAAGAAGGATTTGCCTATTCCAAACATCGTAAGGGACAAACTGCTCTCTCATATATATAGAGAAGAGATTTCTATTTAACTTCCTAAAATAAGTGAATTTAAAAAAAAAAAAAACTGGCTACCAAGCATCATTCTGCACAATAATCATTATTAAACTTCAGTGTAATAGGCAAATTATTTTCCTAAAAGGTATCTAATTAAGTTCAGCAACACAAATGAAATGAAAGGTGATTAAAACCTAACTTACGAAGGAAGGTCTTTAGCAGCTCTCAAGCCCCAGCCTTTCTTTTCTGTGAGGATGACTTCCACATCTGCATGCTGTTTCCTCTGAAACCGTCTATTGGAACAATAATCCCCATTTGGACACCGAGAAGAACTGAAGAGAGACAGGGAGCAAATTAATTCTTCAAAGCAGCAAAAGAACTAAAAACGTGTTCACTAGAATTATGTAAATATATCCGTATCTTTATGGCATAATCAGCAAGCATATGTGTGGTAAACCTCCAAGTGAGCCTTCCTCAATAATTCTTTCCATCATGAAAGGACTCCTTAGAACTGAGTGCCTACACTGTTAGTTAAACACATGGTGCCAGAAATAGTCTCTCAACTAGTCACTACCCCTCCCTCAGAGTGCTAAGACACATTTTCAGACTGCATGGAAGCCCGCGGCACTCTGACAACTATGCAGAGCTAACTTATCCTCAATTGGCGCACCTTCTCTTATACTCCACTCCAATCATCACTAATTTCATCTCTTGAATGTAGCTAATTACAAAGTCATTATTAAACATATCCTTGTTCAGAGTAAGCACAACATGAAGTAGCAAGACTCTTCCATAATGGATTCTGGAATAAAATAAAAAATTTACTGAATTCTTAATAGTCCAAAGCTGACAGGCTCCTCCGCCCATGGAATTTCCCAGGCAGGAATACTAAAGTGAGTTGCCATTTCCTACTTCCAAGGATTTTCCCGACCCAGGGATGCAACCTGCATCTCTTTCATCTCCAGCGCTGGCAGGTGGATTCTTTACCACTAGCGCCACCTGGGAAGCCCACCTATACTATAAAGCACCTTAATAATCTTTCGATGGTTAAAAACGATACAATTTTTTAAAAATCACATTTTTTAATGTAGAGATATTATTTATATGAAAAATACTGAACCACCTGTCTATCAATAGAAGATTAATATTTACACGTTAACCATGAATAGAATACACAATATAGTCAAGGGAAAGATCTGGGTAGGTCAAAATATGTAGCTCTGACTAGGTCTCCAAAGCATATTAAAAGTGTATGTGGCAAGTGAGGGGGAACAAAGTTTCACAAAGCACACACAGTAAGAATTTCCTTTTTACACATAAAAAAAGGAAATGTCTACCTCTGCTGCTACAGGCATAAAAATTATCTGGAAAGATTACAAATACAGGGATTGAGGCTTAGAACAAGACATTTTACTTTAAGCACTTTTGAAATGTTAGGATTTTAGTTCATTTTAAAAATTAAAAAATGCCAACACTGACTTCTCAGGACATGAACCTTACAAGAGGTAAAAGGAGACTGTGTAAAAATTGGTATTGCTATGTCAGCATCAGGGCTACTTTACAGAGCACATTCAGTGTGTGTCATGATCTAGTGCAAAATGTGAGGGAAATCTGTCTCCTTATAAACTGGAGACTGGAGTTTTCATCTCTAGTTTCACACGCGAGATTTCATGGCTCATAAATACTCAACAGTAGGTAGGAGGAGAAAAGTCAAAATTTTACTCTTAATAATTCTTCTCAATATTTAGAGACATTTAATAGAATAACCGAGCAAAAGCAGAGCATTCTAATTTACTTACCATTCAATCATGAGAAGACGATTAAGACAATCTTCCCCACAGGCTATTTCACCTTGAGCTCTTTCATCTTTAGAAAGAGGTGTACACTCACATTGCATTCGCTTAATATCCCGATGGGATTTATTCTTCTTTCTATTAGGTAAAATTTTATTAAAATTGGATAAATAAATGTCCTAGCAATGATACAATATACACAGTCAAACAATGCCAAATTTCATTTGTTTTCCATTTAATGATTCTGGTTAAGTCAATCATTTAAAAAGACAAAATGTCAAACCACTAAGCATTTATGAGACTGAAAACACTAAGAACTGTGTTGCAAAACAGATGAGAGGAAGCCTCAGCCTTGGCAAATGGGAAGATGGGATAAGCTCAAGTCTATTATTCTGGACTCAGCCTTCTTTCCTAGTCCCTGTCATCTAAGCCTCAAATTCTGAGCAGTTTCAAGTTGGTACTCATATTTGGCTCCAGAGGAAAACTGGAGAACTCAGGAGTATCAGGTAATATTAATTAAAGTTAAGAATCAGTCCTTATGGACTTGTTTGTGGTCCAGTGGTTAAGACTGCATGCTTCCACTGCAAGGGGGTAAAGGTTCAATCCCTGGTAGGGAAACTAAGATCCTGTATGCTGCCATGTGGTCAAAAACAAAACAATCAGTCCTCATGGTTATACAAATAATAGTTGAGATACTAGGCTGAGGAAGAAAAGGGGCTGCTAAAAAACAAACAAACTAAAAGAACAAAAATAGGAGTTTTAACTCAAGAATCCAACTCAATTAAACCCTTTAGAGACTCCTTCAGCAACATCATTTTTGTGCAAATCCTGTTTTAAAAAATTCAAGGACAGATGAATAAGTTCCCCTTCTTAAGATCAGGGAACTGTGACTTACTCTTCAACTAACAGACAAGTGAAGAGCACAGCTGCTGCTCTAGAAGACTGTCTTAATCTCCTAACTAATCTGCTTTCACCTTCAACATTAGTTCTTCTACAGTCCGTTTTAGAAAGTACCTAACTAGGGTCATGAGAGTTTTCACCAATTTGCAATAATAAGAATGATTCATCTGGATCAATTAAAGACATAATTCATTAATACGCATAAGAATGTGCTTTGCCTGTAGAAAGATGACTAAAGATAAATACCTTCTCGCAAGTTCTTAAAAGCTATATATAAAAGCAGCAGTTTTATTTTGTACTGCTCCAGAAGACCAGATGAGGACTAGAGAGCCCAGATTTCTTTCAGGCAAGCCTATTTTCACTAGACATAGGAATGCTCATACTTGACAGTAACTTGTCTTCTCAGTGGCTTCTACAAACGCCCAGCATATGTCAAGCACTTTAAAATGTTGCATATGTGCTAAGTCGCTTCAGTTGTGGCCAACTCTTTGCAACCCTATGGACTGTGGCCTGCCAGACTCCTCTGTCCAAGGGATTCTCCAGGCAAGAATACTGGAGTGGGTTGCCATGCCCCTCTCCAGGATTTAAAATGTTATATATATATATAAATGCTTCCCCCTCCAGAAGGCCCTCAAATGCCTCTCACCAACCAAATTTATCGTGTATAGTCTTATATGTATCTGAAACTCACTGCTAAATAAAATCCAGTTGGGTTAATTTTATTTCTATTCCTGTAGAAAGATCACATAAGTTGCATGACTCTACTCACAAAATACCTAAGGACTACTACTTAAAATAGTATTTTCAAGTTAAACCTAATTTACAACTAGATACAAATGAATGTTACTATAAGAGGCTCTTTTTATCTTTCAAAAAAAAATAAGTTTTTTTTTTTTTTTAAATAGGAAAAACTTCTGATGGGTCTAACGTTAAGATGAAGTCTTTTACCTTCTCCACAGTGGAAAATGTCTTCATTTTAAAAAATTCTGAATGCTTAAAGGGATGATGGCTAAGTTGATTCTCAACTAGAGGAGAAATTTCCAAAAGGAGGTAGGTGATTAGGAGACTATAAACTTTTTAAACACATATTCAACATATATTTACATTGAGAAAATTAAGACTATCAGAAAGAGGTGAAAGAAAGTTGACCAAGAAGCTCTGCTCTAGAGGATTATGTTTTCATTAGCCTATTCTCATTATACCTTATTTCCTGTGAGGGATTTTACCATTTATTTCCTAAAAACTCGTTATCTTATTGCCAAGCTTAATCTATTAGCATCAGATTTTAAAACATGACAAAAGAACACTGTGTTTCAATCTAGTTCTAGTTTGTAAAGTACCTAAAGACATTCTTCAAAAATCTTCACAATGAAGAAAAAAAAAATCCAATATAACTTTTTTTTTCTCTAAGAGCAGACTATTTTGCTGGAGTTTTGTTCCAGTTTCTCTTCCAGGTTCACATGTAAAAAGAAATTTAAGAAAAACTGGGTTGCTCTATATACTTTGGTTTTAATGTACTTCTAGGACCAGAGGTAAAGGGAGGAAAAAAAAAAAGCAGACATCCCCTCCCTGATAGGAAAAAAAAATTGAGGGAGGGACTCTACCATCACCAAATCTAAATAGGCAAATATACTTTTTAGATTTTTTAATTTACATTTCATCACACAACCTATTTCATAAAGTTGAGCTCATATATTAACTTCCGAAAGGTAAGTTTTTTCCTACAAAAAGAGGTTAAAACTTCTCAGACAAGTATTAATTTGGCTTACCTTTCTGTTAAATAAACATTTTCTTCAATCAGATCAAAGTAACAAGGCATCTTCCCTTGCTTGGCATATTCCTTCCACCGCTGGGGGTCCCTGAAGTCCTCCATGACACAGGAAGGCCCAACCAGCGCTGAGCCGAGGGGCACTGCTGTCTCTCCCTGCTCTATCTCCACTCGAACTTTCTTTCTGTCCTGAAGCTCACCATCACTTTCAGAATCACTCTCCAACTCCTGTCTTCTTTTTTTAAGAGGTCCTCTATCTTTCATATCATTTCTGTCCAAGTTTTTCAGAAGATCTTTCTTCTCATTCACAGCCAGAGAGTCCTTAATGGAATTGCTGCTTATTTCAGGCGCTTGCACTGAACCCTTGTCCTTCTGAAGGGACAGAAAAAACTTACTGGACTGACTAGAAAAGTGAGATCCTCCACGTTGATCCCAATTCTCCTCCTCTTCTCGGTCATCTGTTAAGGAATCTGGTACCTGCCCTTGAATTCGATCATACACAAGCCCAGCTCCTGGCGGTCTACTCGCTGACCTTGGATCCCAGTAGCCATTGCCTTGCCAGTAACTGCGCAACCCGCTACACTGTTCTGCACTTTGCTGATGCTTGTGTCCGCCACAGGCTCCATAGCTGCTGTCAGGCTGCTGGTATGTGCTGGTAGGCTTTTCTTGTTGAGAGAAGTCCCACCCTAGGTTTCTGAGCTCCTCTGATGAGCGGACGCCGTCCGCGCGGGAGATCTCACAAGAAGAAGAAAAGCTCGAGTCTGTTTTCCCCAGTCGACTATCTGCCCTGATCGGAAAAGCAGTCTGTTGCCGAGACTTACTTGAGACATCTTCAAAATCATCAGAAGAATAAACTGGTAGCTCTTCTTGCTGCTGAGAAGCTATTTTAGTTTTCACCGTTTCCTCAGAATTTGAATGCCCTAGAGGGTCGGATTTTATGTCTGGATGACTTGTACTATCAACCCCATCACTCTGAGGATGAGCAATTTCAGGCAGGTGATTATCTATCTGTTTTCGGCTGGGCTGTATAAAAGAAATTTCGGAATTTTTCTCTGCTGCTTTATGAAAGAAGAACTTCTCAGTTTGAGGACAGGATTTACTTGTTATACTCTCAAATTTTTCCTCGTATGAATGTCTCCTTGGCTCCAATCTCTCATCTTCCCAGTGATCAGAATAGTGTCTGTAACTCTGACTGCTCCGAGAAGAACAAGGACTAGTTTCTTCCATGGTCAAAGTAGAATTCTTTGGCACAACCACAACAGACTGAAGACGGTTTCTTGGAATACTGCTATCATCAGAATCTGTATCCTCTGAATCACTTTCATCACTTGAACTTTCGGAAGAACCAGAATAATCTTCATGGACAGTAGATACAATCTCTGAGGCATGACCACTACTGTCACATTTTAAGGTATATGTTACACCATCACTGTCCTCCATAGTTAAATTCAAATCACAAGAAGAAAATACAACTTCTGAGTCATCAGAAATATGTGCATGTCCTCTTCCACCTTCTTCATCTAAAGAGATCTCTGGTCTTCCTCTTCTATCAGGCAATAAAGAATTCCCTTCTTCATGAGCCTCCTGCACACATTTCTCAGACAGTCCATTATTATGCCTGCTATCCCATGAAGCAAATCCCCTTCCTGAATCAGGAAGGTCACCACCTACTTCTATTACTGTTTCTTTCTCTGCATGCTTTAAAAACTCTGAGTTTTTACTCTTCAGCACAGCATCCAAAACTGGAGATATATTCTCTCCACGTTGCAAGAGAGTTAAACTGTTCACTTTCATTCCTGGGGGAAGACTCTGAAGAGATGAAGCGATACATGAGCTCCCTGGAGTTTGATATAAATCATCAAAATGATTAACAGAAGCTGAGCTAGTACTACCAACACTCTGCTTATATTCTCCACATGCAAATTTTGAGTGCTGATCGGTTAGATTTCCATTATCACATATAACTGTTTTTGATTTCAAATGCACATTCATAAAGCTATTTGAAGACATCTTCGAGACTAAAGGCTCAGTATTTTCAGCTCCAGAATGACATGAAGAAGTGTGGTTGTCATTTGAAGTACAGTATATATCTGAATCTTTGGTTTTACAGCAAGAAACTCTCACCTCAACTGGTTCTTTAACAACTGTTTTGGAATAATCTATAGTTATAACTGGCAAAGAAATGAGTTGATCTTGGTGTGGTGACACCAGAGGTTCTGTTTCTCTAGATGCGCTTTCTGACTTACTATGCTTCATGCAAGTATCATCCAAGTCTTTTTCTTTACATCTATTAGTATTTTGAAATCCATTTGATGAAAGCATGCATGTTTTGACCGAGGGGGATACCTCTGATCCAGTCACACTATCATCAGAAGACATCAAAACAGTGTCATGTTTAGAAGTGCAAAATGCTGCCAAATCAGATTCTGCCCCTGGAGACCCATTTATATTTAATTCTGTGGGACAATAACTTCTTAACTGATCATTCTTCACTTTACATAAAGAGTCTACTTCTTTAATACTATCATGGCTATCATGTCCTATAAATTCAGACTTAAAAACAGGCGATCCATCTAGCTTTTTAAAAGTAGGTGAATCATTTAATCGATTTGATGGAGATGGAGACCGAGTCTTCTCTCTCTCAGGAATTTTACTAATCACTCTTAATTCACTACCTTTTGAACAAGGAGTCTGTAAACTAAAAGAATGAGACTGTCTGGTTTCCTCATTCAATTCTGTACAACAGAAAGAATTTTTAAATTTATCAGACTTGGATACAGGTTTTGAAGAGGCCGATTTGTAACGGGAAGCATTGTTATCATGCTTGGAATATGATGACCCCCGTCGGAATCCGAGTTCATTGGGGGGAGAACAGCATCTTTTCATTGCTTCATTTTCTGAAGTCCTTTTGGATTCTCTTTCTAATTTGGAAGAATACTTTCCTCTTTTCTCAATCTCTAAGTAAGAGGACTCAGTTTTACAGTCTCGGTCAGATTTAGAATAGGATGATGATGTCCTTAGGTCTCTGTAAGAGGAAGAATGAGATGAGGTGCGCCTTGAGTATGTCTTCTTATACTCATCTTCTGAGTCAGAACTCTCTCTCGCCCTGCTATCTGTATATGCCCGAGAATAGCGAGTCCTTTCTCGATAGGGGGAACTCCTATGGTAGCGACGATCAGAGTCATAATAATGGGATCGTTCTGACCGAGAATAAGATAAACTAGTTCTAGAGCCTCTGTCAGATCTAGACCGAGATCTGCTCCTCCTTCGTTCTCTCTCTCTACAGCGAGAAGATATATACCGAGTATCTCTTTCAAGTTTTGAGTAGCTAAAATATTTATCATCTCTCTCTGTTTTAGATCGTGAAGATTTCCCTAAATCCTCACTTTTAAAAGTTGCTAAGCTCTTTTTTGAATCTCTTTCTCTGTCAATGTTTGCTGAAAATTTTAAATCATGCGATCTTTGACTTGAGGAAGTCCGTACAGAATCTTCATCAGATTCTGAACCAAGAAAGGTGCCTTCAGATTGTGAGGATTTCTTCTTAGAACCTGTTTTTTTAGAGCCCAGACTACTCTTAGAACTATCTGGAGTTTCTTCTTCCTTCCCAATATGGGAATCTTCTTTTTGTGAAGGAATATCTGCTTGCTCATTCAAACTGTGAGTTATGTGTTCTTCTGAACTATTAGATACAGGGTCCTGTTTAGTGTCCACTTCTGATGATTCTGGTACAACTGTTACTGGTGGCTCCTTCAAGGCTCTAGCAGCTACATCTACGGGTGCTGTCATCAGAACTGTAACTGGTGTGTGTGGCAAGGCCACTGCCTCTGTTACTGGTGCTGGTGATGAGGGTGTTGTGGCTTGGGGAGGTGGAGGTGGTGGAGGTGGAGATGAGGGTGGCGAGTCTACAGTTGTTGATTCTGCTATGACTGCTGGTAATGGTGCCATGGGAGGAGACAGAGATGCCACTGCTGTGGTAGCAGTCAGCAGTGGCCTGGATGTTACATGAAGCAGATGTTTCTTAAAATGGATTTTGCCCAATTCTACCCTTGATTTCGGTGGCGAAGATTCTTCTGTAGTAGATAACGTATCTCCAAAGTCCGTCTTAACTTTAGGGGTCGAGTCTACTTGAAGAGGTACAACTGGGGAATTTGGAGTATCATTTTGCTTTTCATTGCCAAGTGCAGTCAGAAATCTGTTCTGCAAAGTTTTCTTTGTAAGGCTGAAGCTGAATGACACCTTCTGTCGTCCCTGTTCCTCCAAATTAACTTTTGTCTTGGTGCCTTTGGGCAAAAACCGACTAGAAGCAACACCTTTGAACATTGGTCCTTTGATGAAACCTGTTTTCGGCACATTTTCAATCTTTGCCTATGAATGAACAAAAAGAGCATTTACTACTACAATAAAGTTACTTTTAAATGGCTAGCATCACAGTTTAAAATGTCAGAGAAATGAAAAGTCCTTTTTAATGACAAAAACAGCATAAATTCCATTAAGCTATAAAAGCATTAAAAAAATCCTCTTTATTATGGAAAATTTTAAACATACCCAAAGGTAAAATAGTTTAATAAACCTCTAAGCACCCATCCCCAGTTTCAACAATTATCCATGTTTTTCTACTCTTATTGTCTCTTAAAGGATTTTACAGTTTTAGAACTATTTTCCAAGCAGAATTTTAAAAATAATCTGATGTGTATTTCAACATACATTATAAGAGGACATGGATAGACAGCAATAGCTAACATCTCCATCATGAAAATACTTTGTTCTTGTCCCTATCCTGTAAGAAACATCATAAGTCATTACAACTAGTGGTCTTCTGGCATCACACAGAATCATCACTTGCAGGGACTACTTGAGGTGACTTCCCTGGTGGTTCAGTGGCTAGGGCTCCACACTCTTACTGCAGGTGGCCTGGGTTCCATCCCTGATCAGGAAACTAGATCCCACATGCCACAACTAAGAGTTCACATGCTTCTACTAAAGATCCTATGTGCTGCAGCTAAGACCCAGTGCAGCCAAACAAATTAATAGATTAAAAAAAAAAAGAGTCACTTGGGTACTTGGTAGAAATATAGATCTGTGACAAAACTCCAGGAAACATCAATTCAATAGCTCTAAAGTGAACAAGAAGTTTGTTTTGTTTTCTGAAAACAAGCATCTCAGGCAACTCTGAGGGACTTCCTAGACGTGGGGAACCGCTGGTACAGAGCAGTTTCCCACCTCACTCATTTTATAGATGAGGTAACCAAACCAAATGAGAACCAGGCCTTTCTGCCTTCCTGGAAATTACTGTCCTGGCACATTACCACTACATCTGCTGGGCCCCATACATACCCAGGCCAAGTGGACTTATAGTCTTATCCTACTATAAGCAACAACTACAAAGTATGTATCTAAGAAGACTTTACCCTTCATTATTTGCCAAACCACCAAAGGAACTGGTGGGCTTCAGAAGTTAAAGGCTTAACCTCGGCTGTAGACAGAACATCAGGAAAGTCTACAGCAACAAACTCAAGTCTAAATTAAAGATAGTACACTTGCCATCTACAACATTTTTCTAATTGATGTTCTTTAATCAACTCTGGCTATTTAAGAGAACAGTTTTCCACTTCAACATGGTAAAAATCTGAAATCAGTTTTCAAAAATTATACAGTAACCATTCAAGTGGGAAAGTAAACATTTTTACATGCATTATCACAGAGCAGTGGTCTTCAAATATTTCTTAAGAAAGAAAATTCACTTTTCAAATTAAATCTTACATGAAAGCTCAATGCATAAAAACAGTAAAAATACACTGTCTCAAGTTGCCAGCTTCCTTTACCTTGACAAAAGCTCTTGAAGCTTGAAAGTTTAAAAACCATTTTCATGAAGTATACAACATCCCTCACTGGAATGAATTATTACAGATCCAAAAACAAAATTAAGCAAAAACTATTACTTCATTTCATATTCAAAATGATAGCTAAATTTTGAATGTTTTCAATCTCATAATCACTGAATACCTAATTAAATTATACTTACCTCATTTTCTTCTTCTCTATTGTCATCCAGCCAAGAAAGCATGCAAAAGAATAAAAAATAAATCATAAATACTTAAAATGGAATGAAATGTAAGTTGTTTTTTATTAAAGCTTAGGATGCATACAACCTCCGGGTATATTCTATATGGGCTGTCCCTTCATAGCCTTAGTTACATTTAGCATAGCAAATATTCAATGAAGATAGTGTTATGCACTGTGCTAGGTGACGGAGAGAAAAGGTGATTAAAGCAGAGTCCTTCCCCTCAAGAAGCTCTTATGGTTTTCTGTAAACACAATTGTTCTAAAAGTAATTCCAACATAATGGAGCAAATAAATACAAGGATAGAAGTATGCACAAGTATAACAGCAAAGAGGAAGATAAGCAACTTAGTTTAGTGGAAGGATAGGAATGCAAAGAATTGTTCCTAAAAGATCTTTTTAAAGACATTAATGAAATTGTTAGGCCATAATTAATAGCAGGAATCAGCCACAAACGTTTTTAACAGAAGAACACTTGCTTTGGTAAATAATATAATGTCAAGAGCAAAGAATAGGAAAGTTTGAAGGAAAGTTAATAGAACAGGCGGGTAAGAAGTCACAGGTAGTACTGAGTCTCCTGTGCCCTCGCCATAAAACATAAAAACATAATGCAAAATCATGCATTTAACTTTCCAGCATGAGATCGTGCTAGAATGCCTTGTTTCTTCTTTGGAAAACCTACTACAGAAGAAAACCCAGAGGAATAGCAGCCAATTTTCTGTCAAAAATGTACAGTATGCAGATCTGCAGCTTACTGAAGAACTGTATTTAAAGAATTTTGACTATCCGTGTCAACACAAAGACAAATCTGTTAGGTCACAGGACACACGTGGAAAAAAGATTTAATTAAGAGTCTTTGTCACAGAAAGCTCAAAGAGCCAAAGAATGACATGATTATTCAAATCGACCAATCAACCAACTTCTCAGGAAACACAGGAAGTTTCCAAAGGGAGGACGCATATAATGAGAGAGATTCGGCCATATCAACAAGATTCATAAACATAAACAAGCCAGATAGTAAGGAAATGTATTTCAGATACCATGTTACACAGGAAATGGTTATACTTAAAAGGACATAATTTTATTTACTCTGGAAAAAGACAAGTTACAGGACCATAGCGATGTATCTCAAAGTATCAGAAAACTTAGAAGATAAAATAGCCTTATTTTTGTACAATTCCAAAAGTTGGACCTGTGACCACCAAAAGTACAGAATGACAGATTTTACCTCATTTTAAGTTAGAATATGTTAATTTTCTTTATTTGAAAAATACATGTACACAGGGAAAAACATAAAATTTACAAAAAGATATACAACTAAAATTACATCTACCTAGTGGCGACTATTGTTATCTTTTGCATATCCTTCCAAAAAGTGTGTGTTTATATGGGCATACACATTGCTTTTAAAGGAGAAAAGACATACACAAACGGAAATTATACCTCTCTACCTTTTCTGGGCTGAAAGCCCTGGATATAATTACACATCAACGTACTTAAGATATAGCTTCAGTTGTAGTTCTACCAGCCTAACAGATATCTATAGGTCACTGGCATTTTTTCTTTTTTCTGGGAAGTGCTTTTTTCAGCTCCTTTGCCACTGATTACCTACTGAGTTGTTAGTCTTTCTTACTGCTTTATGAAAACAAAATCTGAGGTAGCTGCAACTGGAATGTGCCTCTGTACTGGGTACTTAAGTTTCCTTGTCATCAGAAACATTTAAGAAAAATCTGGATAAGAACTTACCTAAGATCAGACACAATTCTCATCCTAGATATAAGGTTATAAAAGTGAAGCCCTAAAGGTCTCAATCCACGATTTCAGTTTATTGAATTTCCTGAACCATACATCAGATACAGCATTTTATCTTGATTTTAATAAGTAAAGGCTTTAAAGAGTCACTCCTTCCTAATCTTTAACGCTTTCTTACTAAAACTCAAATATTCCTCAAATACTTAAAGCTGGTGTTTCTCATATCTGAGTGACACATATGGGCCTCTTTTTATTTTCTTATTTGCTATTACATGTGAATCTGTATTACTTTTGCATTCAGTGCAGTAGATTTTTTTTTGCTTTTCTTTTTTTAAACACCGAAAACATTTTGTATTGGGGTATTGCCAATTAACAATGTGTGGCAGTTTCAGGTGAACAGTGAAGGAACTCAGCCATACACACACACATATCCATTCTCCCCTAAGACCCCCTCCCACCCAGGCTGGCACATGGCACTGTGCAGAGTTCCCTGTGCTATATACATCTGTGGGATCTAGATGAATGGTGTATAAGAAATCCCTATTCCTTTTGAAATCATTCTATAAGCCTGAAATTATCTCAAAAATTTAATTATTTTTCAACATAAGATAATAAAATGTGAAAAACTATTAAATATCCTCACAGAATCCTTCGTCCTTTAAGAATTTTTTTTTTTTTAAAAGAGACTAATGGACTCTTGGGGATCCTAGAGCCTCAACTGGAAAAACACTACCTGAAATCTTTCTAAACTCATATTCAGGTAGGCACTGAACTCAACTCTCTAATAAATAGAGTATAAAATTGCAGAGGCAGTATTGTGAAGAGATGAAAACTCAAGAGAAAGGAGAGAACTGGCTGATAACAAAAGGAAGGAAGATAACTGACAAAACGGAAGGCTAGTATTTCATAACACTGCTCATAACATCTTAGTCCAGAGGTTGACTTCAAGTAGGACTCTGAGCTCTCCAGGAGAAAACTGGTTTGCTATACACACCAAGGCCCAAGTAAGAGCCATCGGAAATACTGGCAAGGAATCCTTCTCAAGTACTGAGTGATTATCTCCAGTATTAGGAAAGAAGCAAAATTTCACAGCTGCAGCCACCCTCCTCCTACATCATAAACTTTGCAGAATGGCCATCACATATGTAGCCTTGATTTGCATTTACTGTGCCTGTTTTCCTCTTTCCTTACAAAGAGACTAGGGTATCAAGACATAACAAGATGTTATACCTTGTCCTTCCTGTATAATCTCCTTGGGTTTGCCAGTCCCATTCCTAGCATAAATTCTTATTACTTTTTGAATCAAAGAAATTTCTTAACAAGAGTATCAGGTTTTAGCTTTCTCATTTTAAACAATTCTCAAAGGAAAAGAGGTCAATACCTCAAAACTGACCTGTAGAAAAAATTAGCCATACAAGCCGTAAGTTATAACATTTGCCATCCTCTCATCCAAGAAATGGAACTCATGAGGACAAGTAAATAAAAACACTGATGAGAAATATATATGATTTACGTGGACAAAAAAATAGCCATGAATACCACTGCTTTTTATCAAAGGCCTGGAAACTTTAGGCAAAGCAGTTTGGAATGAATATACTAACCTGAACTAGTGACAACAGACTTGATAAACATAGGCGCTATTTCTCATTTGCTCTGACGTCCACATCTTCAACTAGCATAGTATCTCAAACATAGAGTTTTGACTGATACAGTCAAAACAGATATATGTATACACGTATACAGATTAAATGTTATTTTTTAAATGTTATTAAAATTACAGCAGGAATATTCTCACAGTATGGCATCTTTTCAAAGCTATCTCTAGTTATATAAATAAATATAGGTCAAAACAGCATTTCTCTCTCCCATGTCATATTCATCACTCTTATATCCCCAAATAGTTGAAACTTTATTTTAATGTGGAGTGTCTATAGTAAAGTTATCTTCTTTAAATAAGAAATCACTTTGTAAACACAGCTGATCTCCAATGTATCACTGAAGAGTTTCTAGTCAGTGAGGAAAGCTAAGAATATCATCCCAAATGTTACCAATAGTATGTATACCTGAAATGTTTCTAAACTGGTCTTCCAAATTAGCCTCTAGCAACACTTGCATGAACTATGTTCTCCTGTTAAAGTAATCTGTTTTCCAAAACTCATAATTGGGCAGAATGGGGATCTAATTTAAACATTTTAGGGCTTACTATATACAAATGAGTTTCACTACATTTTTCTGTTTTGAGTTAAATCTCTTAAATTACCTGTTTTATTTTCCTCATTAGCAAACTGTGGGAGAAGGTATAACCATTACCAAATAACCTTCAAAAAACATTATGTATAAATGCTGAAATTCATTTTTAGTACTAGCCAATGAGTCATGACAGAAAGAGCTGAAGGCTAAGTTCTTAGTAACTGGACCATGTTATGTACACTACTGTCTTATAGCCAATCAGACTGCCAGCACCATTAGAAGTAGCTAACAGAATATTTTCCATTTTCCCACATATTTCATTAAATGCTTTACATACAACTAGCTCATCTGATCCTCAAACCTAAGAAGGGTATACTACATATCGGTGTTCCCATTTTCACAAATGAAGAAACGTAAGTTATAGCTAGTAACGTGGCAGAGCCAAATATTCAGGCTGTTTGACTGCAGAGCCCTTGCTCTTTAAGTCAAACATTTATTAGCTATTACACAGAACTGGGAGAAAAAGACTAAAAAGTTTCAGAGAAACATATTTTGATTTAGTGTAACAGTAAATGTATCTGCCTAGCAACAGAAGGGGCTGCATCATGAAATAAAGAGTAACAGAAGTGTTCAAACTAGAGTCTTGATGATCATGTGTCTGTGTTTCAGGGCAATCAAACAGCTGGTGAGTAATAGCTGTTCTTTATAGGAGAATTCTAGCTAATAAATGCAATGATCATCAATGGCAGCAAAACCTAGCAGATGAAAGGTTGATGAGGAACTTTTGTAATGAATGGATCAAGCCAACTACACTAGAATCTGATGATTAATTTTGACATCAATAAAAACAACCAGATATGTGCCCTCTCCTACCTGCGGCCAACATGATGCAGTATGTAACTGGAAAACCACTGGCAGGAAGGAGGTGGGGTGAAAGGCCTGATATAACTACCAGTCTTCAAAAAAATGTAGCAAACATATAAGACTATCACAGATTGAGATTTGAAATCTAGGAATCACATGATCACTTAGATCTTGATGTATCTTTTAATAAATGAGCAGGGACAGTATACGAAAGAGCATCAGATATTTACTGCCAGTTGCACTAGATATGCCTGGAGAGGACATGGCACCCACTCCAGGATTCTTGCCTGGAGAATCCCATGGACAGAGAGGAGCCTGGTGGGCTACAATCCACAGGGTCACAAAGAGTTGGACATGACTGAAGCAACTTAGAATGTACGCATGCACTAGATATGACAATGATATTGTGGTTATTTCTAGAGCCTGTCTTACTTCTTTAACTATGAAATGATAGAATACCTGGGGTGCTTTAAAATATTCCAGAAACAACAGAAGAGTGGGAGACAGATGAAACCAGAATGGCAAAGCATTAATAACTGCTGAAGCTTGCTGAGTACACTGGGCAGAGCAAAGCGTATTCATCATACCATTCTCTCGTGTACAAACATTTGAAGTTTTTCATAATAAAAAGCGCTTACTGTCTAATTGCAATATGAAAGAGGATAACCAATCTGCAAACAAGAAACCATGTGTGCACATGCAGCAAGCAAAGTGCTAGCAAAAGATATGCACCCACCCCATCACCCACCCACACACAGTCAGGGCCCACTCACCTGGCTGTGGCTGAGCATCAAACCCTCAATCCAAGCAAAAGTAAGCACCAGGATTTACCCATCCGGTTTAGAATTTATTTCTATGGTTGTAAGATTTAACTCCCCAATAATTAACCAAAATAAAATCACAAATATGTAACCATAGCAAACATTATGCATGATGGAAACATTTTCTATATATTAACTTTTGCCAAATAACATCAATACACAGTTCTAGTTCAGAGTCATTTTATTTTAAAATAGTTAAGGTGAGAAACTTAAAAAAGACCAGCAACAGTGATTATAAAGCAATTTTGTGTTTGGGAAGGAGAATACTAATATTCTGAATATTTTAACCTATTTTCCACCCATTTGCCAATCTCTTTGGATAAGGTACCACAGTGCTAAATTTTCACTTCCTGTGAAAATTATCTTTTGAGTTCTCAAAGTAAATCTATTAATAAAAACAGTATTCTGTATGTCATTTTGCCAATGAGAAATCTGAGTGCAATTTCCACTACCAGATACCAAATTCCAGATATATACTATAATAATGCATAATAACTTCTATACCATGTGTTTCTAGTTTTAATTTGTATCTCAAAAGTCAAGTTACACTAAACTACAATTTTGAAAATGTAGTTGGTCCACAGCCCTAGTCAAGTCCCAAAATATTCTAGTCATCACAGAGGGTCGGGGAGTGCCATCAACAGCTTATTGTTATGAGGTCAAAAGTTATGCTCTATAACAATGAAATACTTCAAACTGACAAGGGAGATGCCCACCTCACAGAGAAACAACAAAGAGTAAAATAAAATGATGGAAGGACTATGACTTGGAATTAACAACAGTAACTAATACCATATCCAGAAGTGCGACTAGGCGATTGGGTTTTCATGTCTACCATCAACACCTATGAGAACACTGAAAAATCAAGGCTGACACTGTGTAAAGACTGTGACTAGTACAGTGTAATGAAAAAAGTACTGTATGACTCAACCAGTTTTCTTTTCTAGGGCCTTTCGTTCAGAAGGCAGGCTCTAATCCCCCTTCTCCCCTTTTGTGTGTTTCCAAAACACCTGATGGAGAGGCATAACAGAGTAATCAGTTCAGTCGCTCAGTCATGTCCGACTCTTTGAGACCCCATGGACTGCAGCACCACGCCACGCTTCCCTGTCCATCACCAACTGCTGGAGCTCACTCAAACTCATATCCATTGAGTCGGTGATCCATCCAACCATCTCATCCTCTGCCATCCCGTTCTCCTCTCACCTTCAATCTTTCCCAGCATCAGGGTCTTTTCAAATGATCAGTTCTTCGCATCAGGAGGCCCAAGTACTGGAGTTTCAGTTTCAGCATCAGTCCTTCCAATGAATATTCAGGACCAATTTCCTTTAGGATTGACTGGTTTGATATTCTTGCAGCCCAAGGGACTCTCAAAAGGTCAGTTAAGTCAGTTAAAAGTCAGAAAAGTCAGTTAAACTGGATTTGAAAACCAACTCCAATACTTTTTAATCTACAATACTAAGAACTGAAATAGTAATACTGTAATTACTTCAAAGACAATGAAAGGAGAATATCTATTTACCATAAAACTCTTCACACAGAAAATATTTGCAAACAATGCAACTGACAAGGAGCTAATACTCCAAACATACAAACAACTCGATTTAAAAAAGAGCCAATCAAAATATGGGCAGAAGATCTTAATATAGACATTTTCCCCAAAAAAGACACGTTGATGCCTGACAGGTACACGAGAAGATGCTCAACATGGCTGATTACTAGAGAAAAGCAAATCAAAACTACAATTACCACCTCACATTGGTGAGAATGGCCATCATTAAGAAGTCTACACACAACAAATGCTGGAGAGGGTGCGGAGAAAAGGGAACCTTCCTACACTGTTGGTGGGAATGGAAACTGGTGCCACCACTATGGCAAACAATATAGAGGCTCCTCAAAAAGCTAAAAATAGAGTTGCCATATGATCCAACAATACCACTCCTGGGCATATATCCAGACAAAACTGCAATTCAAAAAGATACAGGCACGCCTATATTCATAGAAACAGTATTCACAGTAGCCAAGACATAGAAATAATTTGAATGTTCATCAACAGAGGAATGGATAAAGAGGCTGTAGTGTGTGTGTGTGTGTGTGTGTGTATTTATACACGCTATATGTATATATAAAATGAACCACTACTCAGCCATAAAAGAAGAAATAATGCCATTTGTAACAAAATGGATGGACCTAAAGTTGTCATACTAAGTGAAGTAAGTTCTAACACAAAGCACAATACACTGTCCTACCTAAGGCAGCAGTCATCATCTCTCTCAGACCACCACCACCAGATTTCTGGGTTTCATTAGTTTGTCTTCACCAAGATCAACAGAAAAAGCCTAAAAAGTATTTTGAGCACCAATCACTTTCATAAGCTCAACACATACAACTCAATTCCCTGACCCCTCTGCTCCTAATCTAATAGTTATTTAAGACGGTCTTACCACCAGTGTTAGTATGATTATAATTTTCCTCACTCACTCTGAGGAAAACAGGATAAAGAGAGTTATGACCAATCAGATCAACTCAAACATTAACTAAGCACATATGACTATGTTCCCGGACGCTACTTACTGGGATTCCTCCATTTAAAAGAATAAGTCTCTAAAACATACTTATCATGGTCCTTGGATTTTCTAGAACTAGGACTACAAAAGGCTTCCCTGGTGGGTCAGACATTAATGAATCCACCCGAAGTGTGGTAGACCTGGGTTCAATCCCTCGGCTGGGAAGATCCCCTGGAGGAAGGCATGGCAACCCACTCCAGTGTTCTTGCCTGGAGAATCCCCATGGACAGAGAAGCCTGGCGGGCTACAGTCCACGGGGCTGCAAAGAGTCGGACATGACTGAGCACAGGACTACAAAATCCCTTAGGTCCTAACAACAGAACCAACATGTCTAAATCATGCGACAGAACAGATAAACGCTAAGTAAGACAGGCTCCAATGGAATGTCAGCCTTTATTTGATGGTCTGTATGAGGAATCATCCAAAGTATCTCAGAAGTTAGAGAATTATAAAAAATACACATGCATACAAATGTATCTTTTAAAATATTTGTATGAAAAATTAGTAATAAAAATACTTAATAGGTACATGTCACAAAAGCATACGACTAACAAACTGAACAGCTGGTATGTGCATATCTGAAAAAAATTTCCTATCAGAGATTCCAACTTCTGCTCCAATTTCATAACCTCTGACACTATCATTATCCTCTCCAATAATAAAGAAAAGTAGCCAAAGAAAGATGAGCCCCAGATATTTTTTGGTAGACTCACTGTCTCTCTATAATACACAAGAGTATTCTACAATTGGGGAAATACTGGTTTTATATTTAACTATCACTGTTTCAATTCACTATTTAGTTATTAACCTTAATTCTTTATACAAATCGGTGTTAATCTGCCAAGAAGACTATATACTGTATTTTTCATAATTTAGACAACTGGTTTCCTAATTATACTCTCATATTTATTTTTTAATGGATACGGTAAACTTGAGCGAAAATAAGATACCTATTACGGTGATCCTGAGGAAAACCTCAGGAGTCCATTTTAGCCTATTTCTAACAAAGTGTTTTATTGTACCTCAAAACTCATCTGTTTTCTACAGATAATCTTTAAAATTTTTAGCACAGAAGCAGTACCACAAAAAGTGTAGCTTATACTTTAGAATTGATATAGATATGAGAAGTGAGGAATTAGTTGAAGAAATATATATTTAACCAGGCAATTTTAGAAAGTCGGTGTGTTCATCAGAAAAATGGACTTCTCAAGAAAGGGTTTTTGCAGTCATCTACGTAACTGATGAAAAACGTTAGCCCTACTTTACAGTCATACAAAAATTCATAAAAATTCTAAACATGACATCTTCTGCCTACTAAAATAGAGCATATGTAATTAACAATTAATCACCAAGAAGCTAAATATCACGCAAAAGACTCAAAACACAAGTTAGTCCATGAGTCTCCAAAGAGGTAATCATGAAGCAAATAATGGTGATTACTGTACAGCCCTCCCCAAAGAGAGTCTAACTGCATTTGGCAGGAACTGGGCAGCAGGAAGAGCTACAATCAGAAACCACCTCTTGCTCCAGGTTCTTGCACACCCACAGCAGTGCTCCCAGTGAGCAGACCTGGTAGAAGCCTGCCAGCAGGATCAAATCCCTATCACTACCCACACCATCCTAAGGATATTTTCACTAGGGAGATAGCATGGGACAGAAAAGGCATTCTAAAATAAAAACACCTTGAGAACCTCAGACGAACTCTAAATCTCCATCTAAATGACCAAAGTATTTGCTCAGTTGGAAAAGATACTGAAATAATCATTAAGCTTAATTTAAAAAAACAACCTACCAATGTTATACATGAATTCCAAAGCTGAGGGACTCAAACACAATACCTGATTAGCATACAATAACCAAAAATTATACAAAATAATTGCCTCTCATTTGAATTCATAAAAGTACACTTACAAATATAAATCCCATTATGAAAAAAAAAAAAACTTACTGAATCTTCAGTTGTCCAGGTTGTTGGCTAGCTTCAAATTAACCATTTTCAAGAGACTGCTCTTAAATACCTTGAGTTGAGAAAACCAACTGATCAAAGTAGGGCAGGAATAAAAGCTATTTTAATCCATCAACACCAGACAAGACAAACAGAAATAAATATGGACAATAAAATAGAATTTTAAAAAAGAAAAGGAAAGAGAGAAGTGTAGGAATCAAACTCTAAACAGAATCACGAAAACGCCATCATAAATTACCAGATAAACTCACCCTGTGGGAAAACAATTGGAAGGAGACACTTTCCATGCAGCTCATGTCCTAAGGCTTTTAAACTACTTAACATGATATAGAATAAAGCAACTTAACATGGCACATTCACAATATAGAGTATTCCCTATCAAAAAAGATAAGCACATCTTACACACAAATGCAAGCAGGCAGATGATGCAGTATGTGCAGACAGAACGACCTGGGAAGGCACACACTGAGCTGTGAGTAGTGGTCACCTCTAGGATGAGCTGGATTTGAAGAGATGGAGCCAAGAAGAGATGCTAAAGGTAGATTTCTACTTTTTCCTCTGTTAAGTATATTATCTTGCCTTTTGCAATAAGCATTTATTGTTCTAGTAATTAAGAAAGAAACCATTTCTGGATTTTCCCAGTTGTCCAGTGGTTAAGCCCCTGAACTTTCTGTGCTAGGGGAACTAAGATCCTGCCTGCATGCCTCCAGGTGCAGCCTAAATAAATAAATAAAAAGAAAAAATGAAAACATTTCAAACCAATATCAGACATTGTTACTGTTTTCAAAATATTTATGTTTAGTACGAAGAGTTAAATCTTCAGAGATTAAAAAAACATGACAATTAAACACAGTATGTAACCCTAGGCCAAAAAAAGAGGACACTATTGAAGTAACTGGCACACTTTAACTGTGAACTATATATCAAGTGTATTATTATAAATGTTAAATTGCCTGAAGAGCATTCTTGTTCTCAGGTTATACTATGAACTATTTAGGTAGGGGTAAAGCGTCATGGTGCCTGCACCTTACACTCAAATGGTTTAGCCCAAAACAAACACAGTTTGGCAGAAAACAACAAAATTCTATAAAGCAACTATCCTTCAATTAAAAATAGATTAAAAACAAACAAACACAGCTATATATATTTTTATAAAGAAAGATAAAGCAAATGTGGCAAAATTTCAACAACTGGTCAATCCAGATGAAAATATGGGAGTTTTACTATGCTATTCTTAGCACTTCCCTGAAAGTTTGAATATTTTTTCCCCCCAAATAAAAGATTCTTTCCCCCTAGAGAGCAGATCTCTCTCAGAAAGGAAGAAGAAAGAATTCTAAGCCTGAATTTCAGTGACTATAGGTGTAAATGTTTCAGTTTCTAATGAGAATCGTCTCTCAGGGTCTTACAATAGCCCTCAGTACATACATTACAAAATAAGATACTCTACAGTATCTCACAAGAATTAACAGAAATTATGAAGCTGGTCAACTTTTTATTCTAGCATATGACTATTCTTGCTTCTCGGCAAAAACTGACAATGCTCACAGAACACTAAACATCAGGGTTAAGAAAGATTGTTATCAATATGTGTTGAACAGTCAATCACAATGCATTACAATTTAAAGCGGAATTTGTTCTTCAGTCGCTAAGTCACGTCCAACTCTTTCTGACTGACTGCAGCACACCAGGCTTCCCCGTCCTTCACCGTCTCCCAGAGTTTGCTCAAATTCATGTCCATTGTATCAGTGATGCGATCTAACCATCTCATCCTCTGGTGCCCTCTTATCCTTTTGCCTGCAATCTTTCCCAGCATCAGGGTCTTTTCAAATGAGTCAGCTCTTATAGATTAAATCAATTAGTCACTACAGTGAAAAGTGGCAGAAAAGATTTGAAATACCAAAGTTCCACTAAAACTAGAAAGGGACAACTGATAGGTATGTCTTGGCAGTTTGAACATTTCTCAGGAAACACAGCAACTGCTCAACAACAGTTACTCGATACCCTTTTAGAGACAATCTATCAGTAGAAAGACTCGTTGGCTGGAAATCTAGACGAAGCAAGAGCAAAAAGAGGGACATGAAATCTGGAGAGATATACTCTATCCTGAGCTTCCCAGGTGGCTCAGTGGTAAAGAATCTGTATGCCAATGCAGGAACAATGGGTTTGATCCCTCGGTTGGGAAGATCCCCTGTAGTAGGGAATGGCAACCCACTCCAGTATTCTTGCCTGAATAACTCCATGGACAGTCCACAGGGCCGCAAAGAGTCAGAGATGACTGAGCACACACACACACATTCTATCCTAAGCAACAGAATAGCTCCATCAGGCTTACTGTGATCACCAGGAAACCCTCCGAGTAGTTGGCCTCCCATGTACCTCAGTAGCCCAAAGACTATACCTTGGCCTGAAGAACATACCTCAATCACTATAAAGCTATTTTTCTCTTATAAAATAACAAAAACTGAATTATGGACTGGCTGCAAAGCTCCTAAAGGTCCAGACTCTATGTGGAATCTTTCAGTTGGCTTCCTATGGCATCTCTAACCCCACTGTAACTCAGGTGAATTATGAGAATGTTGTAAGAACATGACTATCCCCACTGCTTTATATTTAATTTGAACATGCTAAAGTATTTTTGCCAGCTAACAAACTTTATTTTTGCCAAATTCACCATGCTTTTCATATCACAGTGCCTTATGAAGTACTGTTCTTTCTAGCTGCATTTTTAGCCAATACTAATAAAAGTTTAAAGTAATCACCCTCCAATTAAAAATAAGCAGATTATTCAAAAAACTTAACACTGTCCTATTTCTTAAATCCTCATAAACCCCTCTGCAGAAAATACTGCTATGATTCTTACTTTACCTACAAGGACACCAAGGCATTACAAAATTTGCCCGGGTTCATACAGCTGTTAAGTAAAAGAGGTGAGATTCTAAACCAGGAGTTAGGATACAGAGTCCAATGTTTTGTGCCTTGGACCATTCTGGAGTCAGGTGAAGCCTGCAAATTCCTTCTCAGCTTAATATTTTTAAATATATGAAATAAACAAAGGAGACCAATTACCTTTGGGACAAAAACCCCAAATGTATGATACAGTACTGTATATGCTCCTCAACAATCTAGTGGTGGATCTCCGATCTACTGAAATTTCTATGTAATGATGAATGTAGATAATGAAGTATCTACAATAATCAAAACATATTAAAAATCTGTGATTTGTACTAGCAGTAAAATCACAGATACTATATTATAGGCTAATAAAATCACAGGTTAATAATACTACAGTTTTCTGTTTACATTAGTAATTAAAAGAAATGATAACTTCTAGTTAGAGGTTAGTGAGGACATAATTTTCCCCCTAAGTTTATGGATGCTATCCCTGTTAACACTGCCCTCTATATCAATGCTATTGGCATTGCAGTTAAGAAAAAGAAATTCAAGAAGCCAAAGTAGTTGTCTGAGGAGGTTTTACAAATAGCTGGGGAAAGAAGAGGAGCAAAAAGCAAAGGAAAGGGAAAGATATACCCAACTGAATACAGAGTTGCAGAGAATAGCAAGAAAAGAAGACCTTTTTCAATGAACAATGCAAAGACATAAAGGAAAACAACAGAATAGGAAAGACTAGAGATCAAGAAAATTTAGAGATATCAAGTGAATATTTCATGCACGAATGGGCATGATAAAGGACATAAATGGTAAGGACCTAACAAAGGCAGAAGAGGGTAAGAAGAGGTGGCAAGAATACACAGAAGAACTATATAAAAAAGATCTTAATGACTAGGATAACCATGATGGTGTGGTCACTAACCTAGGGCCAGACATTCTAGAGTGTGAAGTCAAGTGGGCCTTAGGAAGTATTACTACAAAGACAGTGGAGGTAATGGAATTCCAGCTGAGCTACTTAAAAATCCTAAAAGATGATGCAGTTGAAGTGCTGCACTCAATATGTCAGCAAATTCAGAAAACTCAGCAGTGGCGACAGAATTGGAAAAGGTGAGTTTTTATTCCAATCCAAAGAAGGGCGGTGCCAAAAAATGTTAAACTATCAGACAATTGTCCTCATTTCACATGCTAGTAAGGCTAAGATACAATGTGTGAACCAAGAACTCCCAGATGTACAAGCTGGGTTCAGAAAAGAAAAGGAACCAGAGAACAAATTGCCAACATTTGCTGGATCACAGAGAAAGCAAGGGAATTATAGAAAAACATCAGCTTCATTGACTATACTAAAGCTTTTGACTGTGTGGATCATAACAAACTGGAAAATTCTTAAAGAGATGGGAATATGAGACCATCTTACCTGCATCTTGAGAAACCTGTATGCAGGTCAGGATGCAACAATTAGAACCGGACATGGAACAGAACACTGATTCAAAATTAGGAAAGGAGTACGTCAAGACTGTACATTGTCAGCCTGCTGTTTAACTTATATGCACAGTACATCATGCAAAATGCCAGGGTAACTGGAATCAAGACTGCAGTCTGGGAGAAATATCAACAATCTCAGTTATGTAGATGATACCACTTTAATTGCAAAAAGTGAAGAGGAACTAAAAAGCCTCTTGTTGAGGGTGAAAGAGGAGACTGAAAAAGCTGGCTTGAAACTCAACATTCAAAAACCTAAGATCATGACATCCAGTCCTATCACTTCATGGCAAATAGAAGGGGAAAAAGTAGAAGCAGTGACAGATTTTCTTGGGCTCCAAAACGTATAGTTAAAGCTATGGTTTTTCCAGTATTCATGTACAGATGTGAGAGCTGGACCATAAAAAAGGCTGAGCGCTGAAGAATTGATGCTTTAGAAGTGTAGTGCTGGAGAAGACTCTTCGGAGTCCCTAGGACTGCAAGGAGATCAAACCAGTCAATCTGAAATGAAATCAACCCTGAATATTCACTGGAAAGACTGATGCCAAAGCTCCAATACTATGGTCACCTGATGTGAACACCCAACTGACTGGAATAAACCCTGATACTGGGAAAACCAAAGGCAAAAGGAAAAGAGTGCAGCAGAGGATGAGATGGTTAGATCATCACAGACTCAACCGACATGAAATGGAGCAAATTCCAGGAGACTGTGAAAAGATAGGGAAGGCTGGCGTGCTGCAGTCCATGGTGTTGCAAAGAATCAGACACAATTTAGCAACTGAACAACAACAATAATCTTGTGTCCTTCTCTCTCTCCACATCGGATCCCTTGGTGCTCTCTCATCCAGTCTTGTGGCTTTGAATACTACCGAAGTGGCCAACTACAAAGCGTCTCTCTAGTCCAGACCTTTCTCCTAAAGTCCAGACTTGAATGACAATTCAACCAGAATATCTAAAAGGCATCTCAAACTTACCACTTCTAAAACTGAACTCATCCATTCCCCAAATGTGCTCTTCTCACAGTCACCCCTATCCTGGTTGATGGCAACCCCATCTTTCTCACTGCTCAGACCAAAACTCTTGGAATTATCCTTGACTCCTCTCTCACATGCCACATCTGAACTCTGAACAATTCACATTGGTATGATCTTCAAAATATATCCAGAATTCAACCATTTTTCACTATCTCCTGTTAACACCTTGATAGAAGTCATGACCATCTCTCTCAATTTCCAGCTTCCTTATATGTATGTATCTCCCTGCTTCTACTGTTTGTTCCTCTCTGCAAACTTCAGTGATCATTTGGAAGCTGAAAGCAGACCGTGTCACTCCTTGGTTGAAAACTCCAGGCAAAGAACTTATAATGCTCTACAAAGCCCTGTGAAATCTGTACCCCACCCTAACATAATGTATTAATACTATTACTTTTTTGTTCATTCCATTCTAGTCATACTGAGCAGAACTCTCTAGGTCTGCCTCAGAGCCTTGGAATAAACTATTGGCTCTAACTTCCTCCCTTTTAAGTCTGCCTATCACTCTCAAGAAGGCTCACCCAATGCAGCTCAGTTTACATTTCAACATCTACCCCAGAAATTCTGGATCCCCCTTATTGTGCTCCATTTTTCAAAGTAATAACCTTTGAACATTCTATATTATGTATTATCACCCCTCACTAGGAAAGGTGCAAACACAAGCAAAATCGTTTTGTACATCGCTCACCCCAGCATGCCTATGTTTGGCACAAAGTAAATACGCATACAATCAAACGACAGCAATCTCTGTAAAGGGTTTGCCTGTGTCTCTCATTAGAAGAACTCCTTGAAGACTCCAACTGGATTTAATTTGCAGTGTCCTCAACACCTGGCCCTGGGTCCGCTCAACAGCAGACACCCAATGCACAGATACTCAGGTCATTAGTCACTTTCACCTGAAACAATCCTAGATGCCTGAGGAAAAGCTAGGTCTTACAGCTGTGTCTGATTAAACAGTTGGTAGGAGACAAACAGAACATCAAGTTCCAACTGCTACTTCAATCAAACTGAATTTAAGTTTCATTATTCATTTCTTCATGTGTCTAAGAAATATTTCAAACTATCTACAGTCTGAAAAGGGCACTTGGTCATTCCTCCCCCCAGCCATTGGCACCACCTCTCTAGCCCACCTAATCTTTTCATGCTTACCATCCTACCTCTTAAGCGTTCCTTGACGACCCCAGCTAGAAGCACTTACATGTGTCACACTCTGTCAAGTGCTTTTCATATATTATTCTCATTTGATTCTCCCAAAAGTCCTATGAGGTTGCTTCCATTACAACACCTATTTCAAAGATAAGAAAAACTCAAACTTAGAGAGATGAAGTCACTTGTTCAAGGTTCAATGAATGTTCAAATCCAGGTATGCCTGGCTCTGAAATCCAAGTTCTTTAACCACTATACCGCTTTTCTCTCTCCAGAGTTACACACCCTAACTAGCTTATACAAACAACTTCATAGGATTTGTTGTCACTTGTTGTTCAGTTGTTTCTTGCATCTGTTAAAGCAGGTGGTATCACTCAGGATGCTTCCTACCAAGACCCTTCCCAGTTCTTACAGTATTACAAAATAAAACATTTTATAATTCTCTACATACTCCTTGTAGATTAACACACACACACATACCACACATATATTTTAGCACTTAGTCACTACAGAAATTAGAAATCTCCACTGTTAGGAAGCAGGACAGATAGAAAAGCGATAAAAAAAAAAAAAAAACTCCAAGACCTTATAGAAAAAAATATAACATTTCTGATTCCCCCCCACATTCATGTCCATCAAAGATGCACTTGAGTCCATTATTCCATATAATATGAAAAGCTGTATTTTCTTTCAAGAAGTCTAAGAACGTGATCCTTAAGGTTTCTGTACTTCACCAAACAACCTGGTAAAAGGAACTGAAAAGCAAGCACTTAGGACCATTCAGGAACTAGCATGTTATTTTGGACAGGACAAGTGCTCAACAAGCAGTTACTGGATCATGATACAGAATTTTCCTCTTTGTGAGGTTTCCCAAGTCTCAAACCAAGAGCCTGTAAAGAGTCATAGCAGAACTAAGCTGAAATGTGTCAAAAGAGCAAATATCTTGGAATCATTCTGGTCATAAAAGTGAATTTCATTTGATATCTCTACCAACTGTTTAGGTTTGAAATATGCCATACATTCGTGGGTCCAGACTTGAGCCAACACCAGCAAATGCAGTTTAAGGATAACTTTTCAAAACAATAGTCTTGGGAGGACGTAGGGAAAGAAGTGATTCCAGGCTCTGGAGTGGAAGCTCTCTCAAGAAACCAGATAGAGTAGCTGATACGGCCCTCAACAGCATTGTAAAAATGTCCCAGGCTTAAAATATACTACTGGTTTCTAGATATTTCGGTTTTCAAGAGCACTGTCTTCGTTAGAGGCTCCTCAAGCGATTCCTGCTTCTTAACAAAGTCTTCACAAGGAGTAGAAAGTCATCTATTCACGGCAAGAGGCTGCTGTTACGGAGGAAGTTGAGTGTCCGAAAGTGTGCAAATCTCATAATCTGGTAGAGAATGTATACCCCTCCGAAGGCTTTCATTTTCGGGCGGAAAAACAAACCCGGTGTCACCTCCACATTGGGGCCACTCAAACCTCGCCACCATTACAAACCGAAGTGCCAAAGGTGCAGAATGTGAAGCCGGAAGCACTACCAGGCCAGGATCAAGTTCCAGGAGAAGAGGGGAAAAAAAAAAAAAAATCAAAACCGAGAGTGCAGCGCGGGGCCCCTCGGCCGCCCTGGGCCGAAAGACGCACGCAGGCCCTTCCGGTCAGAGCCGCCGTCGCCGGGAGGCCGGGCGACGGGCCGGGCTTCCACCCGAGCCCGGGGATTCGCGGCCTACTCTTGCCGGTGCCCCCTCGCCGAGTCTGGCACCGGCTGCTTCTCCGGCTCAGTCCCTTTCGTAGGTAGCGCAGCCCAACTGGGCCACGAGGATCCGGGGGAGACCGCCGATCCTCGGGCGGGCCGGATCGGTACAGACGCGGCGGCGGCGGTCGCGCCGCCCCTCCCCCACCGCCCGGCCCAACCGCCGCGGCGACGCGAGCAGCGGCGCCAACGCCGGGCCCAACCACCGGCCCGTGGCGGCCCGGACAAGGGGCCCGTGGCGGCGGCGCGGGCCCGCTCTGCACGCCGCCCGCGCGAGTTCACCGCGGGCCCGTTACTCCCCGCGCCATCCGCCAGGACGCGCCGCCCTCGGCTCGGGCTGAGACGGCCGAGGGCAGCGGGAGGCCGCGGAGCTGATACTTACTCAGGGGTCGGGTGCTCGGGGTCGTAGAAATCCCCCATCTTTGGAGGCGCCTGCGGCGGCAGCTGCTGCTTCATCGGGAGCCGCTGGAGACCGCGACTCGAGCCCCCTCCCCGCGGCAGGGCGACGCGAGGGAGGGGAGGGGAGGAGGCCGCTGGTCCGACCGCGGCGGCGGCGGCGGCAGGGGCGGCCCGCGTCGCTGGCCCGCTCGCTCCCTCCCTCCGGCGCCCGCCCGCCGCTCTCTCCCCCACACACTCACACGGGGAGCGACGCTTACCCCGCCCGCCCCTTAGCCGCACAGGCCCGGCCCCTTAAAGAGACACGCGCCCGCCGCGCCTCCGCCGCCAGTCGGCGCGCCGGCAGCTGCCGGTAGCCCTCTGAGGGGAGCGGCGGGGGGAACAGCTGTGCGAAGCCCGCCGACCCGGCCCGACTTCGCCTGCGACTTCCCGGAACAATAAGCCCCGGGCCCTAGCGCTGCTGGCCCAGTCGGGGCGGAAAGCTGCTGCGCCGCGACCCCTCCCTCAGGCTCGCTGTGGCGGCTGGGGCGCTGAGGTGTGACACGGCGCGCCTCAGGGTTGTTTGCGGGCGAACGGCCCGAGCCCGCCCAGACACTACGAGCCTTCCTGCCCCGCCGCCCTCGAAGACCTGCCCTCCCGGAGCGCCGGAGTCCTCAGCGGCGCCGAGGGCCCCTCCCCTGGGCTTGCGGGCTCTGAGGTAAGGCGGGCGCCTCTTCTCCCTAGCCTCTCGCCCCCCTCTCCTTTATTCCTCTTCGCCTTCTCGCCCTCTCGCCTCTTCATCTCGTCCCGTCGGCAAGCACGGAAGTAGAGCTAGGCCGGGGATTCGCGCTAAAGCCGCGCTCTGGGGACGCCCCTTCCTCCTTCCCGCCCCCGCCGGGTCGGCTGGGCGGTCTGCCCACCGCCCGGCTGCGTCCCGCCACCTCTACCCTCCACCCCAACAGCTGGGAGCGGTGGCTCCCGTCTTCTGCGTGGTTCTTAAGACCTTGGAGGAAATGTCCTTTAAGAAAAGGTTATGAATTGCTTTCCTGCCCCAATGACGTAGTAAGATTAAGTAGGATAACTTTGGAAAGGGCTGTGGGTTTTATTTTTGGAAGGATAAAGAGTGTATAAAGCCATTAGCTAAAGGCTAAGGGGGTGGGGAGGGTTTCATAAGATCTGATCTTTTTGTAATTTTATTTTTTCCACTGTAATTTTGAATCGGATTTTACAAGCAACTGGATGGAGGTAGTGTTAGGAACTCAGTGTGTACTCCATCCCCTAAATTTATATGTGAAATTCTATCCCCCAAGACGTGGGACTTTTGGAAGGTGTTTAGGACTGGACTGTGGAGCCTGCATGAATGAGATTAGGGCCCTTATAAAAAGCCCTTTGAGAGAAGGAAATGGCAGCCCCCTCCAGTATTCTTGCTTAGAGAATCCCGTGGACAGAGGACCCTGGCAGGCTACAGTCGGTGGGGTCGCGAAGAGTCGGACACAACTGAGTGACTGAGCACACACAGATTTTTTGCTATAGCCTTGCAGAGTTTCTGTCTTTTGCCTGTTTCTTCATGAGCCCATTGCTCGTGGGCTTCCCTGGTGGCTCAGATGGTAAAGAATCTGCCTGCAATGAGGGAGGCCTGGGTTCAGTCCCAGGGCTTCCCTGTGTCTGGAAGATCCTCTGAAGACGAGAATGGCAACCCACTCCAGTATTCTTGCCTGGAGAATCCCATATACAGAGGAATCTGGTGGGCTACAGTCCATGGGGTGGCAAAGAGTCGGACACGACTGAGCAACTTTCACTTCACTGAAAAGCACATTGAGCTCACTCTTGTTTGTTCTGAGGATATAAGGAGAAAACTCAGTCTGCACCCCAGAAGGTGGCCCTTGTCGGAACTCAGTCATACTGGCACCTCAATCTCCAACTTTCAATCTCCAAGACTGTTTAAGAAGTGAGTTTCTGTAGTTTATAGCTACCCAGTCTATGGTATTCTGTTTTAGCAACCAAAGTATATGAGAGTATTAAGCCTTTCCTAGCTCTTCTTTATATCCTATTTTTGTGTTTGTATGTAAACAAACACATTTTATATATTAGTGTCTATTAGTGCCTTATCATCATTGTTTCTCACTTGAGGATTATTTGGGGTTTTTTGTTGGTTTTTCGGCATATCCAGAACCCATCTGACTCCCTTGGTTCAAGTGTCTCATGGCCACTGCTTTACAAACTATGAATATTGCCTACTTTTTCTGCTTTTTCTCATTGTAAGATGAGAATATTAATGTGGACAGGACCTCACTGTTGTGAGGATCCAATGAGATAATGTCTGTCAACTTCAAACTTTGAATAAATGTCAGCACTTAGGCACTAGAGTGCAATGATTAAGAGCTACCAGGCATTGTATACCCGCCCTGCCACTTTCTAGCTATGTAACATGAGGCATGGTTACTTTTCATGCTTGCAGTGCCTCATCTGTAAAATAGAGGTATTATCTACTGCACAGAGTGTTGTGATTATTAAGCTAAATTGTATAGAACATGCTTGCACAATGCCTCTCCCTGAGTAAAGTTATCTTTTAGGCTTTGAAAGAATAAATTGGAGCCCTATGCCTTGGATACCACATAGGCTATTGGGAGCCACTTCACACTGGACAGACTGGAAAGGACTATTATAATTATAGGTGGAGGTGGCTGAATAATGTTAAGTGTGAAGTGACAAAGACCTAAACTGAGATAAATGAGAAAAAAGCAGTCCGTTACAGGTCTCCTGTTTCCTAAATAACAAAGTAGATAGTTCTCTTGCAGGAGGTACCAGTTGATATCTATAATACCTAGTCTTAAGATAGCATTAGTCTGGTTAGAACCCAAAGCGATAAGCATTCTGAGCTGTGGGGTTCAGTGGGAAATACTAAGCCCCAAACATAAATAAATGAACCAAGTTTTTACAGGCAAGATTGAATACTATTAAATGCCCTCATCTATGACTGTACTAGGAGTTCTCTGTACAACTATTTTAAATTCAAAGAGAATGCATTCACAAAATGCATACTTAGGCCTGGCCTCTTGATCAAAGCTGTGGAATAATTTGGTCTATAACTGACCATCTCCCACTTTCTTGTTTAAGACTGCCTACAAATAAGTTTGAAGGAAAAATATCAAAAGTCTTAAAATGAAACATTATTATAAGAGGCGTTCCATAAAATCCTTCATAATTGTTCCTGCCATTACTGTGCCTGTAGGCCCAAAGCACCCCATCTCAGGGAACCCAAACAAAGGCAGTAGTGACCCTGAAACAAAGTTGACTCAGGCATTTCTTGCCTTAGGGGAGGTGGAAGGCCAAAGATCAGACACTGCCCCCAGTTATGCTCTTCGTACCTGGATGGGAAAAGAAAAATAATTTTTTAAGGTGGAGAGAGTACCAGTTGATTGCTTGAGCACATTTTCCAGAACTACTATGTGTAAACATAATTTTTGAAGTAATGTGTTGACAAGGTGGTTCTTAGGATTGGTACAACACAGAAGCAATACGATCAAGACCGCCAGCTATTTTGAGGTACCACTGGGTGGTTCCTCTTTTCAGTGTGCCAGGCCAAAGCTCTGCCGCTTCAAATGAGAAGCTGGCTAAGGCTCTAGGAGAGAGAGAAAGTTGTTTCCCCCTCAAAGTGACAGCTGGAGCTGAGTGAGGAAGCTGCCCCTACCTACTTAACCTCGCCTCCTACCATCCCATTCTGCCTTCAACAAATCCTACCCCCACCTGAGGATTCTCAGAAAACTGTTCCCTGGGAAATGCCAACTTGGGAAGGACATACAAGAACTAGGCCTTCAGTCCTATGGCTCCCCGGAGTTCCTGTCTTTGCCAAGAGGGGGCAAGGTTGACAGTGGCAACAAATCCAGTGTGAGCAGTGTGAGCCAGGGCAATGTGGGAAACCCTGCCTCTACCCATGTGCTCCCACAAATAGCTTCACGTTGGCAAAATTCGGCCCATTCTTAATGGCCATAACCTGTGCTTAATAATGGTCCGCTGGTGTATAAAAGGTTGAATTTAATATCAGAGAGGCAGTTTGGGAGTATACGTGAATGATATACAAGACTGGGTTATATCAAGACCAAATGTTGGAAAGTTGAGACTTGCCAATACAAGGTTTATGAAGATCACAGCAGTTTGTAAGACACCTAATTATTTTCCTTGATTATTTATCTATTACCTTGAATCTATTCCTTAGTGTTAATGATCCTGTCATCAACTTGTTTTTCTAGTCCAGTGTACTTTTAAATAGAGGAATTGTGTTACATATTCCAGAAATGTGTATTTCATTATTTGTAATGAAAAAAGAAAACTGGCTATTACTGTAGTTGCACATTAATCATAAAATCATGACTACAAACAAGTACATCCTAACATTAGAATAGAAACATGATTTGGGTATCAATGAGCTGTTATATGGGCTTCCCTGGTGGCTTAAAGGGTAAAGAATCTGCCTGCAGTGCAGGAGACCCGGGTTCGATCCTTGGTTTGGGAAGATCCCCTGGAGAAGGGAATGGCTACCTACTCCAGTATTCTTGCCTAGAGAGTTCCATGGACAGAGGAGCCTGGCAGGCTACAGTCTATGGGGTCCCTAAGAGTCAGACAGGACTAAGTGACTAACACGTTCACTTTCAAGCTGTTATATAGGGTTTCCCAGGTGGTGCCAGTGGTAAAGAACCTGTGTGCCAGTGCAGGAGGCGTAAGAGACTAGGGTTCAATCCCTGGATCGGGAAGATCCTCTGGAGGAGGGCATGGCAACCCACTCCAGTATTCTTGCCTGGAGAATCCCATGGACAGAGGAGCCTGGCAAGTTACAGTCCATAAGGTCACAAAGAGCTGGACACAACTGAATGACTTAGCACACACCATTTAATAAAAACTCTGTGTGTGTGTGTATGTGTATCTTTTGATTCAGCAAATTCTGTTTCTGAAATTCTGCTTCATAGACTATTCATACCAAAGAATATTGTCATCAAAAAGAAAAGAATTTTCACTGTACTAGATATTCTGGAGGAGTTTTCATGAGGTTTGGGGATTTTTTGAATGGGAAAAGCAAGATTTTTAGACTTATATGTAAATATACATATATACATGCATATACTTATTTGATTTTGTGAGGATGATGAAAGATATGAACAAATATATGCCATTTAGTCAAGTTGTTTTGAGAGTTGGACGGAGTGAGAAAAAAGGTAAAATTACTACTATTATAACCTGACAAATATATATTGATCTATAGATGTTTGTATATATTTAGAGCTCCTTTAAGAAATTAGGAGAAAAAAGTGTGTATCTACTGGCTTAAAGGGGTGTTAACTTTAAAAAGTAAGTATTTGGAGTCTATGTCTATTAAACCAAGATATGCATGAAAATGAAAGTGGCTCATTTGTGTCCAACTCTTTGCGACCCCATGAACTGTATGGCATGGAATTCTCCAGGCGACAATACTGGAGTGGGTAGCCTTTCACTTCTCCACAGGATCTTCCCAACCCAGCAATTGAACCCAGGTCTCCTGCTTTGCAGGCAGAATCTTTATCAGCTGAGCCACAGGGAAAGCCCAAGATTTGCATACTAACATATTAATAAATGCTTGTGTAAGTATAACCAAACAATGAGAAGGGTGCAGAATGATACAGACGAGTTTGTTAATATTACCAGTGTTTTGTATGTGGGGTATGAGAGAAAGAAAGAAATCAAAGATGAATCCTAAATTTTTACCTCTACACCTAGATAACTGGTGAAGACTTGAGACTGGGAGAAAGAGGTTGGAATTAATAATTATGCTTTCAGTGTATTAAGGCAGGAAGTGCTGATAAACATTCAGATGGAGATATCAAGTGAGCAGTTCAAAATACCCATCAGGAATTTAGAGGATTCCTCATAAGAAAATAGAAATTTTGGAGTCCTCAGTATACAAGTGATATTTAAAGCTATATGACTGCACAAGATTTCCTAGGGAAAAAGTACAACTAAAGAAGAAGAGCAGATAAAAACACAGTACTCAGGACTGAGCATTTGAGAACTTAGCCTTTACAAGTTATAAAGAATAATAAGCCAGCAAAGGGACACAGGTGAAATTAATAACAAACCAGGAGCGTGTGGCCACATCAGTTCAGTTCAGTTCAGTCGCTCAGTTGTGTCCGACTCTTTGCGACCCCATGAATCGCAGCACGCCAGGCCTCCCTGTCCATCACCATCTCCCGGAGTTCACTCAGACTCACGTCCATCAAGTCCATGATGCCATCCAGGCATCTCATCCTCGGTCGTCCCCTTCTCCTCCTGCCCACAATCCCTCCCAGCATCAGAGTCTTTTCCAATGAGTCAACTCTTCGTGTGAGGTGGCCGAAATACTGGAGCTTCAGCTTTAGCATCATTCCTTCCAAAGAAATCCCAGGGTTGATCTCCTTCAGAATGGACTGGTTGGATCTCCTTGCAGTCCAAGGGACTCTCAAGAGTCTTCTCCAACACCACAGTTCAAAAGCATCAATTCTTCAGTGCTCAGCCTTCTTCACAGTCCAACTCTCACATCCATACATGACCACAGGAAAAACCATAGCCTTGACTAGACAGACCTTAGTCAGCAAAGTAATGTCTCTGCTTTTGAATATGCTATCTAGGTTGGTGATAACTTTCCTTCCAAGGAGTAAGCATCTTTTAATTTCATGGCTGCAGTCACCATCTGCAGTGATTTTGGAGCCCCCAAAAATAAAGTCTGACACTGTTTCCACTGTTTCCCCATCTATTTCCCATGAAGTGATGGGACCAGATGCCATGATCTTCGTTTTCTGAATGTTGAGCTTTAAGCCAACTTTTTCGCTCTCCTCTTTCACTTTCATCAAGAGGCATTTTAGTTCCTTTTCGCTTTCTGCCATAAGGGTGGTATCATCTGCATATCTGAGGTTATTGATATTTCTCCCGGCAATCTTGATTCCATTGTGCTCCACATAGAGGCCATGAAAAGAAAGCTTCTAAATGAATTAACAAAAAAATTAAGAAGCAATATTGCTTTCTGCTCTTAGCTACTTTGCACATTTATTCTTGTGTCGGTTCTCAATTGTCAGGCCTAGTGGGAAGCCAAAAATCTGCACTTCCATCCAACAAGAATAAGGTAGTACTCCCCTCTGGGGTATCATAGAAGGTGAAATGGGAAACCTGAAATTTCACCCCCACCTGGCACTTAGGAGATGACACTCTATTCCATCTGGCCTAGTGTCAGAGAGGTCATTCTAAAATAGAAGGTTTACAAAAGATCCAGAGTCTCAATGCTTTGACGATCCAGGATGCCATTTTAAAAAAATCATTCATCAGGAGAATTACAAACTGAATGACAAAATACAATTTTGAAAGATGCTGACACCAGAAGGAGAAAGACAAATACCATATGTCACTTACGTGTAGAATCTAAAATATGACACAAATGAACCTATCTATAAATCAGAGAGAGTCAGAGTCCGCAAAAAAGAGAAGAAAGAAAAGCTCAAAAGTACTCAAAGAAACAATGGCTGAAAACTTACAAATTTGTCAAAATAGATAAACCTACAGATTCAAGAAGTTGAACATATCCAAAACAGAATAGACCCAAAGAAATCTATACCCAGGTACATCAAATTTAAACTTCTGAAAACTAAAAAAAGAAAAAATCTTGAAAACAGTGAAAGAGCAATAACACCTACAGGAAACATTTTTTGGATGGCAGATTTCTCATCAGCACCATGGTGGTCAGAAGGAAGTAGCACAACATCATCCCGTTTCTGAAAGAAAACTGTTAGGGACTTCCCTGGTGGTCCAGTGGCTAAGGCTTGGCACTCCCAATGCAGGGGGCCCAGCTTCGATCCCTGTTCAGGTAGCTAGATACCATATAGGCAAATAAAGATCCTGTACGCCACACTGAGACCTGGTGCGACCAAAATAAATAACAACAATAATAAAATAAACCTATGGGAAAAGAAAAAACCTGTCAATTCCAAATTCTACCGATGGGAAGATTATCCTTCAGGAATGAAAGAAAACTTAGAAAAGCTAAGAATTTGTCACCAATGAACTTACTATAACAATTCCTGGAGAATGTTCTTCAAATATAAAGGAAATAATGAAAGATGGAAGTTTAAGCTATCAGGAAAAAGGAAAGCACAATAGAACAAAATATTGCTAAATACAATATACTTCCTGTTCTCAAGGTTTCTAAACTATGTTTGACGGTTGAAACAAAAAAAAATCTCTATATAATATCTGATTTAGTTTGCAGTGACTATAGAAGAAATATCTAAGACAGTTATAAATAGGGGAGGGTACAGGGACTTAAAGGGAGCTACGGTTTCTATACTTAATTTGAATGGGTAAAATATTAAAACCAGTTTAGTTCAGTTCAGTTCAGTCGCTCAGTTGTGTCCGACTCTTTGTGACCCCATGAATCGCAGCACTCCTTGTCCATCACCAACTCCCGGAGTTCACTCAGATTCACTTCCATCGAATCAGTGATGCCATCCAGCCATCTCATCCTCGGTCGTCCCCTTCTCCTCCTGCCCACAGTCCCTCCCAGCATCAGAGTCTTTTCCAATGAGTCAACTCTTCGCATGACGTGTCCAAAGTATTGGAGTTTCAGCTTTAGCATCATTCCTTCCAAAGAAATCCCAGGGTTGATCTCCTTCAGAATGGACTGGTTGGATCTCCTTGCAGTCCAAGGGACTCTCAAGAGTCTTCTCCAACACCACAGTTCAAAAGCATCAATTCTTCAGTGCTCAGCCTTCTTCACAGTCCAACTCTCACATCCATACATGACCACAGGAAAAACCATAGCCTTGACTAGATGGACCTTAGTCGGCAAAGTAATGTCTCTGCTTTTGAATATGCTATCTAGGTTGGTGATAACTTTCCTTCCAAGGAGTAAGCATCTTTTAATTTCATGGCTGCAGTCACCATCTGCAGTGATTTTGGAGCCCCCAAAAATAAAGTCTGACACTGTTTCCACTGTTTCCCCATCTATTTCCCATGAAGTGATGGGACCGGATGCCATGATCTTCGTTTTCTGAATGTTGAGCTTTAAGCCAGCTTTTTCACTCTCCACTTTCACTTTCATCAAGAGGCTTTTTAGCTCCTCTTCACTTTCTGCCATAAGGGTGGTGTCTTCTGCATATCTGAGGTTATTGATACCCGGCAATCTTGATTCCAGCTTGTGTTTCTTCCAACCCAGTGTTTCTCATGATGTACTCTGCATGTAAGTTAAATAATCAGGGTGACAATATACAGCCTTGACATACTCCTTTTCCTATTTGGAACCAGTCTGTTGTTCCATGTCCAGTTCTAACTGTTCCTTCCTGACCTGCATACAGATTTCTCAAGAGGCAGGTCAGGTAGTCTGGTATTCCATCTCTTTCAGAATTTTCCAGTTTATTGTGATCCACACAGTCAAAGGCTTTGGCATAGTCAATCAAGCAGAAATAGATGTTTTTCTGGAACTCTCTTGCTTTTTCCATGATCCAGAGGATGTTGGCAATTTGATCTCTGGTTCCTCTGCCTTTTCTAAAACCAGCTTGAACATCAGGGAGTTCACGGTTCACGTATTGCTGAAGTCTGGCTTGGAGAATTTTGAGCATGACTTTACTAGCATGTGAGATGAGTGCAATTGTGCGGTAGTTTGAGCTTTCTTTGGCATTGCCTTTCTTTGGGATTGGAATGAAAACTGACCTTTTCCAGTCCTGTGGCCACTGCTGAGTTTTCCAAATTTGCTGGCATATTGAGTGCAGCACTTTCACAGCATCATCTTTCAGGATTTGAAATAGCTCAACTGGAATTCCATCATCTCCACTAGCTTTATTCATAGCGATGCTTTCCAAGGCCTACTTGACTTCACATTCCAGGATGTCTGGGTCTAGATGAGTGATCACACCATTGTGATTATCTTGGTCATGAAGATCTTTTTTGTACAGTTCTTCTGTGTATTCTTGCCACCTCTTAATATCTTCTGCTTCTGTTATGTCCCTACCATTTCTGTCCTTTATTGATCCCATCTTTGCATGAAATGTTCCCTTGGTATCTCTAATTTTCTTGAAGAGATCTCTAGTCTTTCTCATTCTGTTGTTTTCCTCTATTTCTTTGCATTGATCGCTGAAGAAGGCTTTCTTATCTCTTCTTGCTATTCTTTGGAACTCTGCATTCAGATGCTTATATCTTTCCTTTTCTCCTTTGCTTTTCACCTCTCTTCTTTTCACAGCTATTTGTAAGGCCTCTGCAGACAGCCATTTTGCTTTTTTGCATTTCTTTTTCATGGGGATGGTCTTGATCCCTGTCTCCTGTACAATGTCATGAACCTCATTCCATAGTTCATCAGGCATTCTATCTATCAGACCTAGGCCTTTAAATCTGTTTCTCACTTCCACTGTATAATCATAAGGAATTTGATTTAGGTCATACCTGAATGGTCTGGCAGTTTTCCCTACTTTCTTCAATTTAAGTCTGAATTTGGTAATAAGGAGTTCATGATCTGAGCCACAGTCAGCTCCTGGTCTTGTTTTTGTTGACTGTATAGAGCATCTCCATCTTTGGCTGCAAAGAATATAATCAGTCTGATTTCGGTGTTGACCATCTGGTGATGTCCATGTGTAGAGTCTTCTCTTGTGTTTTTGGAAGAGGGTGTTTGCTATGACCAGTGCATTTTCTTGGCAAAACTCTTACTAGTCTTTGCCCTGCTTCATTCCGCATTCCAAGGCCAAATTTGCCTGTTACTCCAGGTGTTTCTTGACTTCCTCCCTTTGCATTCCAGTCCCCTATAATGAAAAGGACATCTTTTGGGGGTGTTAGTTCTAAAAGGTCTTGTAGGTCTTCATAGAACCGTTTAACTTCAGCTTCTTCAGCGTTACTGGTTGGGGCATAGACTTGGATTACTGTGATATTGAATCGTTTGCCTTGGAAACGAACAGAGATCATTCTGTCGTTTTTGAGATTGCATCCAAGTACTGCATTTCGGAATCTTTTGTTGAGCATGATGGCTACTCCATTTCTTCTAAGGGATTCCTGCCCGCAGTAGTAGATATAATGGTTATGTGAGTTAAATTCACCCATTCCAGTCCGTTTTAGTTCGCTGATTGCTGGAATGTCGACGTTCACTTTGCCATCTCTTGTTTGACCACTTCCAATTTGCCTTGATTCATGGACCTAACATTCCAGGTTCCTATGCAATATAGCTCTTTACAGCATGGGACCTTGTTTCTATCACCAGTCCCATCCACAACTGGGTATTGTTTTTGCTTTGGCTCCATCCCTTCATTCTTTCTGGAGTTATTTCTCCACTGATCTCCAGTAGCATATTGGGCACCTACTGACCTGGGGAGTTCCTCTTTCAGTATCCTATCATTTTGCCTTTCCATGGGCAGCGGCCCAAGGCCAGGGGCGGCGGCCGAGAATAGCAACCCCAGACATCCAAGGAGCGGTGGCTGCGCGGGCGCAGGAGCGCCTAGAGGAGCTATTCCACGTTGAAGGTCAGGAAGGGCGGCAGTGAGGAGATACCCTTCGTCCAAGGTAAGGAGCAGCGGCTGCGCTTTGCTGGAGCATCCGTGAAGAGATACCCCACGGCCAAGGTAGGAGAAACCCAAGTAAGATGGTAGGTGTTGCAAGAGGACATCAGAGGGCAAACACACTGAAACCATACTCACAGAAAACTAGTCAATCTAATCACACTAGGACCACAGCCTTGTCTAACTCAATGAAACTAAGCCATGCCCACGGGGCAACCCAAGACGGGCAGGTCATGGTGGGGAGGTCTGACAGAACGTGGTCCACTGGAGAAGGGAATGGCAAACCACTTCAGTATTCTTCCCTTGAGAACCCCATGAACAGTATTAAAACCAGTAGACTGTGTTAAGTAATGTATGTATAACGTAATATTTAGAGTAAATACCCCCCAAAAAATCTGTGCAAGAGATACACTCAGAACATTATAGAGCACTTCCCTGGCGGTCCAGTGGTTAAGAGTCCACCTGCCAGTGCAGCAAACATGGGTTCAGCTGCTGGTCCAGGAAGATTCCACATGCACAGAGCGCTTAGCCCATGCGCCACAACTACTGAGCATGCGCTGTAGAACCCGCGAGCCACAACAATATACTTGATCCATATCTCACACCAGAAACAAAAATTAACTCTAGAGGAGTCATAGGCCTAAATGTCAAACCTTGCATTATAAAACTTTGAAAAACAGGGGAAACCTTTTGTGACCTTGACTTAGGCAATAAAAGCTCAGTCCATAAAACTACAAATTGATAAAATGGACTTTACCAGAATTAAAAATTCCTGCTTCTTAAAAGACAGTATTAGGCAAATGAAAACACAAAGCACAACCTAGGAGAAAAATCTTTGCAATGCATATATCTAATAAGAAACTTGAATCCAGAATATGCAAAGAATTGTCAAAAATCACCAGTAAGAAAAGAGCACAGTTTTTTAAATGAGTAAGAGTTCTGAACAGGCACTTCATCAAAGAAGATAACCAGATGGCAAAGAAGAACATGAAAAGTGCTCAACATCATTAGTCATTGAAAGTGAAAGTTGCTCAGTTGTGTCTGACTCTTTGCGACCCTGTGTACTATACAGTACATGGAATTCTCCAGGCCAGAGTACTGGAGTGGGTAGTCTTTCCCTTCTCCAGGGGTTCTTCCCAACCCAGAGATCGAACCCAGGTCTCCCACATTGCAGGTGTATTCTTTACCAGCTGAGCCACCAGGGAAGCCCAAGAATACTGGAGTGGGTAGCCTATGCCTTCTCCAGTGGATCTTCCCAACCCAGGAATCGAGCTGCAGTCTCACACTGTATGTGTATTCTTTACCCAGCTGAGCTATCAGGGAAGCCATTGAGGAAATGCAAATTTAAAATGGAACAAGATGTCACTACACACCTATCACAACAGCTAAAGTCAAAAAGGTTGACTATTTTCAATATGGGCAAAGATGCATTTTACTTTCTTCTTGCTGGTGGGAGGTTCAAGATGCAATAATTTGTCTTTTGTTTTGGAGGTGACATCCTCGACTACTGAACTCCTAAAATTTTTTACTGATGTGGTGGCCCCCAAATCTTCATAAGATTTATCTTCCAGTCGTTGTAGCACATAATGAAGACTCCTCCATGCTAGCCATTTATTGCTTATTTGGTTCATTAATAGGATGTCATCTACATAGTGGACCAATGTGATATTCTGAAGAATGTCCATATTATTTGGATTTCTCCATTTTATAGTTTGACCACAGTCAAAGAGTTAAGGTAGCGTTGGGAAAAACTGTAAATGTACACCGTCGTCCATTTCTAATGAATGTGAGCTGTTTTTGAGATTAGAGATTGTCCAGTGTTTACAGACTCTTTTAACCCTATTGTGCTATGCAGAGCATCTGTTCATTGGGTTCATACTACTTAACCCTAGCACATAACTGAACATAATTTGGTATAGCCAAGTACCCCATGGTAGAGATAGCTTTTTTTGTCATTTTGTCCCTTCTGCTGCTGCTGCTACTGCTGCTAAGTCGCTTCAGTCTTGTCCGACTCTGTGCGACTCCATAGACGGCCACCCACCCGGCTCCCCCGTCCCTGGGATTCTCCAGGCAAGAATGCTGGAGTGGGTTGCCATTTCCTTCTCCAATGCATGAAAGTGAAAAGTGAAAGTGAAGTTGCTCAGTCATGTCCGACTCCTAGCAATCCCGTGGACTGCAGCCCACCAGGCTCCTCCATCCATGAGATCTTCCCAGCAAGAGTACTGGAGTGGGTTGCCATTGCCTTCTCCGTCCAGTTGCCAACTCAGCCTAATACAGTCTAATTTCTGCCTCACCAGACAGCATTCACGACTCAGAGAGGAAACTCATGCAGTAATTTTCCATGCTTTTTTAAAATTGAGAAGTGGTTTGTGTCTAGAGAACTGATGCTCAGATCTTACTGAAAAGGCTCATTTGTATTGAGTTACACAAATGATGCCCTTTGCTACTGTTTCATCTAACCCAAGGACCTAAGGAAGTTGAAATTAATCCCAAGCCTGGAGTAATAAATTAGTAGGCTCTTCTTCCCTCTATGGACATCCTTTGTTTTTATTTTTTGGTTTACCAGTTATGATGGCACTAGAGAACTTTTTCAAAAACGCGCTCTTTCAACAGCAATTTCTTGACTCCTCTCTATCTGCCAAAACCTGTGGGTAGAAACAGAGGATACAGAGATAAATTAATCTCTGGCTTTGGGAGGCTCTCAGAGTAACTGGGAAAACACTTCAAACAGTTCAGGGACAGTACTGTATTGAAAGTACTGTAAAGATGGAACCAGAGTGCTATGGGAAAAGGAAGTAACTCTTTATGTCTAGAGGAGTTTAGAAAGGACATGATACATAAGCTGAGCACTGATTAATAATCATCTGACAGAAAAGAGGGCAGATGAGAGCAATCTAGGCAGTGAACGTTAGCCCCATTAGCGAGTTTCTTAGTAACTTTGGGTTATACTTAAAGCCAAGTATGGATCATATGTGAAGAAGGGTTTGCTTTGCTACAAAGAACCAAAGCAGTGGTTAGACAGCTTTATATGCTAGGTTATGGGAATCTGAGGGCTTCCCTGATGGTAAAGAAGTCTCCTGCAATGCAGGAGGCCTGGGTTGGGAAGATCTGGAGAGGTGAACAGCTACCCCAGTATTCTGGCCTGGAGAATTCCCTGGACTGTATAGTTCACGGGGTCATTAAGAGTTGGACACAACTGAGCAACTTTCACTTTGATGAGAATCTGAATGTCTTCACATGGACTTTCAACAATGGAGCAACAGCTAGCTAAGGCAAAAGACTACCTGAAATCAGTCTTAAATATTAATACATGCTCATCATGTGAGAACGTCTGGCTCATCTGCCATGCCTGGCTTCCTAGGGTTTGTACTGTGCTGTAGTATCACAGCCATCAGGAATGAGCCTCCTAGTCCCTTGGAATACGTTTTCACAGCTTTAAACTTTTTTAGTCCTTTACACATTCATGCAGAATGAGGAATCCAATGATCACTTATAGTTGGGCTCCTTGGTGGAGTGAGGGCTGCTTTTTTTCTTAAAGAATGCTTAAAGGATAGTTTGGGTCATCACGGTTGAATTTTGTCAAAGTTTTTAAAATGTTGGAAACATGACTCATACAAAATGAATATGTGTCAAAGATTTATTGTAATAACTTATTAATAAAGGAGCCAGTTAGTTAAAGCTGGTTATAAGAGCGTGTTGAAGAATTGGGTATTCATAGAGATTTGTAAAAGAAGACTAAGAGTAAAAGAGGAATGTTAGAATTAAAATATTAGATTTGATATAAAAGAGGAGAGCATTGAAACTGTACCCTTTGGGGTTATTTTTTCTATTGGATAATATCAAGCATATAATTTGAGATTCTAAGCTCATAATTGATAGTAATAACAATGCTTTATTTCCTTAGGCTAGGTAATGAAATAACTCTTGGACGAGACCACCAGCCCTGTTAGTTCCCCGTAATGCACTGAAAGTACGTGCCACCTACCTTCTTGCCTTTTTTCCAAGTAGTTTTTCTTAACAACATTTCGTGTTTCTAAAGCCAGGCATTTGAGCTGTCTTATCCCACCCCACCTCTGTCTGTCCCAGCATGCCTTTGTAAGCCTAACTGCCCTCTACACCGTACTCTCTACGCATACCACTCTCTTCTACTTTAGAGCTATTGCCCACCCTGTCCCATCAGCCAAAGACCCTGAGGTTCATCGCCAGAGGTCTAAGAACAAGTTATCCTTCAAGGGGAAATGCAGTTGGTACCCTCTTCTCAGAATCAGTGCTGTAATGAATCCGACTTGACACTCTTCCAAATAACTTAGTACCAGTTTATCTTGGCTAGTCTAAAAAAGAATGGTTTTTTGGGATTTCACTATTTTATTTGCTTGGAACATCTCTAGAGACAGCCTGATGTAAAACTAAGTCTTCAGCTATTAATGCATTTGCTCTTGTTTAATTGGATTTGATGGCTTGGGCACACCTGCACAAAAGCTTTCAAGTGAAATGTGCATTTTGTTGTCTGAGCCTAATTTAAAACTGGCCCTAGGGGACATTTTGTACAATTGGTGGGAAATTTGTGATATCATGTTGAGACTTAAAGTGACTAAATTCAGCTTTGACTGAATTTTTTATGCAGAAAAATAAATTTAAAAAACCTTGGAAATTGGACCACAAAAAGAAGGCTGAAAGGTCATTAATTCTGACAGTTGATCATGGGACAAACTGCATATCCAAATGCAAAAGAATGAATTTGTTATTATACTAAGTGAAGTAAGCCAGATAAAGACAAATATCATATATATGTTTTATCTGAAAAACATGATACAAATAAACTTATTTACAAAACAGCAATAGACTCATAGACATAGCAAACAAGCTTACCAAAGGAGAGAGAGGGGTGAGGGACAAATTAGGAGTTTCAAATTAAAATATACAAACTGTTGTACTATATGTAAAATAGATAACCAATAAGGACTTACTGTGTAGCACAGGGAACTATACTCAATATCTTGTAATAACCTAAAATGGAAGAGACTATAAAAATATATATATAACTGAATCGCTTTGCAGTATATCTGAAACTAATACAATATTATAAATCAAGTATATTTCAATGAAAAAATTTTAGTGCAAAAAAGAAAGTGAATTTCAACTACTGCCTCACACAATTAGCTCAAAATAGACCAAACACCTAAATAAAACTGTAAAACTCTTAGATGAAAACATAGGCATAAGTCTTTTTGACCACGAATTTGTCAGTGTCTTATTAAATTTGATACCAAGTGTTTTGTGTATTCTCCCCATCTCAGATGGAGTTTATTTCCTTCTTGTGCTGAATCTACTTGTGTCTAATCCATGGACTGTTTTCTCAACCCATCCTCTGATTTAACCTTGTTCGTGGGAGAGCCCAGAGGACACTCCTTTTATCAAAGCAGTCAAGAATGCACAGGTGAGAGAGGTACTAGCATCAAGCAAAAACAGTGATGACTGGTCTTTGGAATCTGGGGCTAACAGTGGAGATGCTCTTAGACAACCAGCCTTCCTCATAGGATGCAAAAATATCAATAATAGAGGCCAAGTGATATAGCATGTAACTCTTAAGAAGCAAAGTGGGCACAATTATCTCAATTACATGAAAGCTCTAGAATGGCTTAATAGAAATGGTGCATAGTCATTGTCTTACTTTATTTTCCCAACAGTCCAGTGAGGCAAATATTCGATCCCATTTTCTAGAGGATCTGCATGCAAGTCAAGGCTGAGAAGGACTGACACCTCTGCCAAAGATCCACAGAAAGGCAGACCTGGCCTCAACTCCAGGGCCACCTACCACCGAAGTCCAAGTATTAGCATCAGACCACACTGCTTAGGAAAGAAGTATGAGAGACACTTCCAACCCTGCCAGTGGCTGATAGATCTCTGGGAGACAGAAACAGCATGAACTTATTCAGAGGAGGAACAGAAATAATATATGTTGAAACTTGATTTTATGGCATTTTCATGAGAACTGAGAAGTTAGCACTGAACTGCTTAGATCTACTGCATAAAGCTGATGAATTGAACAGCACAAAGGGTGCTATGGTACATCACCCAAATTCCCCTCTGGACTTATTAGGCACTTACCTCACTAGCAGCCCGTGGGTTCTAATCACAGGACATAGAGCTTCTGAAATTCTATACCATGCTCCATGCTTGACCTCGTCACAGCAGTGGTGCTCCTTTAAAATTGTGGAGGATCATCCTCCTATCCTTGAACACTGTAAACTCACTTGCTCCCTTTACTTCCTGAGAGAATCACGGGTCAACTACTACAAAAATTTCCTTTATCTTTACCCTGGCATCTGCTTTCTTCCCTTTAGGAAGCTCTCCTGCTCTTAGACTGAAAACCTGGCTGCTCTGTGTCAAGACAGTAGAAGTTCTGGAGATGAACAGTGCTGATGGTTACACAACATTGTGAAGGTACTTAATGCCACTGAACTGTGTGCCTAAATACAGCACGTGTCATCAGTGTGTTTTCTTCATAACCTTGTAACTGCTACTTTCGTTCCTTTAAGAGAAGGAAAATGTTAGCTATATAACCCAGTTGTTAACAACTTTCTTCTTTGCCATTAAATCAGAATTACTTACTACCAGAAGACATCTGAGTTTATTTTTTACGTGAAACAAAAATGTTAATACTTACTTCAAGGAACATGACAGTAACCACTAGGAAATAAATCTTATAAGATTTTTAAAATCCATCAGGTTTAGTTTAAAGTGATACAGATCTAATATAATTAAGTTGTCCATTCTATAATTATCAAAAACAGGATAATGTATTAATATACTATTTCTTAGAACTTTCTTGGTGGTCCAGTGGTTAAGACTCTGTGCTGCCGATGCAGGGGACCCAGGTTTCATCCCTGATCGGGGAATAGATCCCACATGCCACGACTAAGAGTTCTAAAGATGCTGCACGCCACAATGAACACCAGATGTTCTTCGTGCCCCAGCCAAGAACCTGGCACAGCCAAATAAGTAAAGGGGTACAATATTTTAAATATATAAATATATTGTTTCTTAACTAATTTATAATACAATGTAATATATAGCTAAAATTATAAATCACTTATAAAGCAAAGAGGATGATCAATGCATGGTTTCCCTGGGTAGAATGTACATATGGATGTGATGTAAATTCTCGCATTTAGCTTTTAAAACAATAAAAAATCAAGTATGAAAATAGTAAATAACTCGATTATTTTCATTATAAGAAATCTTTTCCTATTTAATGAAGCAGAAAAGTATTTATTACTAAAAACTGATTAAACTAGCATGTAATTTCTTTCCTTTTTTCCCCCCAGGCCAAAAAACAAACCAAAAAACCCCCTCAGTTTTTAAAACAACAAAGATTTACCATAATAACAAATATTTCATGATATGATTTGATAAAAATTTTAACTACTTAGTCAAGTAATGCACAACAAATCTAAAATAAATCACTTAAAAGTTTTATCTGGGAGTTTTATCCAGTGTATCTGAAGAGACTTAGTAGTCCCATGAAAACATTCCAGGTATATTTAAAAGAATCATTGTCAATAGTTGATGCTTTTTTTCTTTCAGGAATGATCATTTAAAGACCTGCTTACATTACATAAATACAGAAAGATATTTTTGGCATTCAGGATAGAATTTCTTATGTTTTTTTTAAATTGAAGTATAGTTGATTTACAATATCATGTTAATTTCAAGTGTATAACACAGTGATTTAATTATACACACACACACACACACACACACACACTCCTTTTCAGATTCTTTTCCATTATAGTACTGTGTGTATGTCATTCCCAATCTCCCATTTTATCCCTCCTCCATCCCCTTTGGTAACCATAAGTTTTTTTCTAGGTCTGTGACTCTATTTTGTAAATATGTTCATTTGTATCATATTTTAGTTTTCATGTATAAGTGATATCATATGATATTTGTCTTTCTCTTTCTGACTGACTTAGTATGAGAATCTCTAAGTCCATCAGCGTTGCTGCAAACGGCAGTATTTCACTCCTTTTATGACTTACGCTCATGCTTTTTTTGGTCTGCTCACAAGTGATTATCTAACAAGAGCTAGGCATTCTTGGGCAATAGGGGATAGAAGAGACAAAATTATTTAATAAAAGTTACCAATATTCCCACTGCCTCACTCTATCATTTATCTGAATTCAGAACTTGGGGCAGAGTACCCTGTTCTTAATTTAACCTTACTCTTAATAGAAATGAGCCCAAGACAGAGAGAGATCGGAAACCCCCTCCAAGAGTAGAGAAGGTTAAGGTATATGCCTTTTTCTTATAAAGGGACAAAGAGCTGTTGGTGATCCAGACCTAGATCAGACCAATGTTAGAAAATTTATGGGCAATGAGGACCTGGAAACATGTATCAAAGCCATAGGAAGGCCTTCTCATGCGCTCAGGGGAATCAGATCCTACTTTGCAAGACCACACATCTTAGTCACAATGGAACTGGTGAAGCGATGTTGCCTCTTCACTCTGCCAAATTCAGAAGGAATTGGAGCAGTCCCTTCATCGGCCAGAAAAGGGAGGGACTATGACTTTTTAATGAGTGATTAATAATACCTTTCTTCTTAATTTGTACATGGTTTTCATGAATACACTGTTTATTTTTATGTACTGTTGCTTTTATTATTTATGTCTAGTGCTCACACACACTGGTTTTCATGTTTATTTGACATTAAAATTATTAAGAGAGATCTTTTAATTCTTTTAATAGTTAGCCAAAATTTGATTTTCTTTTTAGAACTGTTTTGTTTGAAGATCTGTAATCACTTTGTGATTTTAAGTTCCTTTATTGAGACTACTCCCAACACTTTTTAAAGGCTCAATCTACCTAAACTCTTACGCTTGGGAAATGGCTCAAGAGACGCTAAGTTATCAACATAATGAAATACCATGCAGGCAACAGCAATGTTGAAGGCAAACAATATGGACTTGCACGGTAGCATCTTTTTAAAAAATTGTTTTGCTTAATAGTTGAAAAATTTGTGTTTTATGTGTACAGCATAGTGATTCAGTTATAGTGATACATATATTCATTCTTTTTCAGATTCTTTCCCCATATAATTTAATACAGAATATTAAGTAGAGATCCTGGTGCTATACAGTAGGTCCTTGTTGGTTATCTATTTTGTATTTAGTAGTGTGTGTATATTAATCCCAAGCTTAAATAGCATCTTAAATGCAGAAACTAGAACACTGATTAGAGTGAGTCAGATTATTTCAGTTCAGAGTTGAACTGGAAAAATTTAACATATTAAGTTGGGAGAAACATGAGGAATTTTTCTGTTAAGTCGTTTTCTTCAATGTGGTTAAAATATGTGTTATACAATAAAAATATGCAGTGTATGTCAAGAGCAGTGATCATTGTTAACGAGTAAACTAAAATATTCCTTGAAAATTGATTAATAAAGAAAAGGACTTTCAAAGGGCAAAGAGCTTAAGTTATAAAAGGGAGAGTTGGTTATGGAAAAAATGTATTCCGCAAAAGCCTGCCGAAAAGACCCAAAAAACATCTCTCCTGAGGGTAAATTCAAGAAAGGCCAAGGTAATAGGCTCCCAGAGTAATCAACAGATCTGTAGAATGCAGATCCAAGGACCTGTTGCTGTTGATAAGCTCGAATATTTTGACGTTCCCCCCACACACACAAAGGGAGAAAACCAGATATGGCAAAGGGAAATGTAGTGTATTTAAGCTCAACAACCCCATGTGTGTAAATCTCTGCCTCTGTGTTACAGCCTTTGCCCCCTGCTCAAGGATTCTCCTCTTCTGACCCTCCTTCCTGGGATCCTAGGTAAGGAAGCTTGAATTGGGGAGTAGATGGTCCTTCCTTGTTAACCTGTGTGTACTACTTGGATTCTGCCTCTGTTCTGGCACCTCACTGGGATGTGCGGGCCAGCGAAGCTGAACTTAAGCTCCGCTGCCTGGGAGATCTCCTCAGGCCACGGTTACTCTGCAGCTCAGTTGCCTTGTTGGCTCTGATGTCATGTTGATGTAGCGCCGTGTGGGATAGAGCGCCACTGTGTCGTGCAGCTGTCTGGTGATGCGCCGCTGTGCTGGTGGTGACAGCATGTAAAAGGAATTCCATGTCAGATGGAGTGCCACGTTGGCAGCAGTACCACAGTGGATGTAGCACCATGTTGGCAGTGGAACCAAGTAGAAGAGGGCATGTTGGTGGACCATCAGGGATTACTGAGTGCTGCACAGGCTTTCTAAGTGGCTGCTCCAGGGAACCCAGGACAAAATGTCTACTCTAGGATTTCTCAGCTCAGTATCAGTTCAGTCGCTCAGTCGTGTCCGACTCTTTGCAGCCCCACGAACCGCAGCACGCCAGGCCTTCCTGTCTATCACCAACTCCTGGAGTTCACCCAAATCCATGTCCATCGAGTTGATGATGCCATCCAACCATCTCATCCTCTGTCATCCCCTTCTCCTCCTGTCCTCAATCTTTCCCAGTGTCAGGGTCTTTTCAAATGAGTCACACTTCAAAACTGTGAGTCCTTAATATATATATTGTCCTTGGAAATTCAACACTGAGAGAAGTGTAGAACTAGAGGCCCTATCTCTGACATCCTCCTCTCTTCCAAAAAAATCATAAGAAAGTAAAAATCACCCACCTATTCCACCCTAGCTACTGATCATATTTGCATAATAATATTATTTGTGTATATATTTGAGTGAAATGGCACACATTATACATGTTTTATAGTATTTTTATTTAATAGTATATCTGTCTTTAGAGTGTGGGTAATTTAATTTTTATTAAATATAATTGATCTACAATGTTGTGTTAGTTTCAAGTGTACAGTAAAGTGATTCAGATATATATAGATATATGTGTGTGTGTGTGTGCACATGTGCACACACACAGTCTTGTCTTAACTCTTTGCAACATGAACTGTAGCCCACCAGGCTCCTCTGTCCATGGAGTTTTTAAGGCAAGAATACTGGAGTGGGTTGCCGTTTGCTGCTACAGGGGATCTTCCTGACCCAGGGATCGAACCCACAACCCACATCTCTTGCACCTCCTGCATTGGCAGGCAGATTTTTTACCACTGCACCGCCTGGGAAGCCATATATATATATATTCTTTTTAGTTTCTTTTTTATTATAGGTTAACATAAGATATTGAGTATAGTCCCCTGTGCTATACAGTAGGCCCTTGTTGTTTATCTGTTTTACATATAGTAGTGTGTATATTTTAATCTCAAACTCCAAATTTATCCCTCCCCACGTTTCCGCTTTGGTAACCATAAGTTTTTTTTCTATGTCTGTGAGTCTATTTCTGTTTTGTAAATTATCTTTATTTTTAATGGCTATATACTCCTCTGTAGTATAAATGTACCACTCCTTTAATCGATCCCCTCTTCATTTTGGGTGCTAACAGTTGTTCGCTCTCATATACAGGGGTTTTTATCCTTGCAGAGAAATCTGTTCACCACCATGATGTTTTCATTAGTAAATTTCCTAGAATTAGAATTTCTGGTTCAAGGGATAAGCTGAAGTCATGCATGCTCATGGTGAAAATTCAAACAACACAGAAGTTTATATAGCTGATAGGTATGTACTCTCCCAGCCTTTTTTCTCTGCATGTTCCCACACTATGTGTACATGCACGCGCGCACACACACACGCTCATAAAAGGTAAAGTGGTATCCTATTATGCATACTGTTCCAAAGCTTGCTGTTTTATAAGAAGTACAGTAGACCATGAACATCCTCCTGGTATATACGTTTACCTCGTTTTAAGTTGCAAAGATTCCAGAATATAGGTAAATTTTGTCAGCCATTCCTGTGTGGACAGACATTTAAGTTGTTTACAATTTTTCTCTCATAAATTTGGTGACAGTAAATACTCTTGTTAGTAGAACTTTCACATGTGTAATTCTGTAGGATAAATTTCTAGAAGTGGATTTCTAGGTCAAAGGGTGTTAGGAATGTACTGAAGTTCAGTCTCAGTGTTGGTATTCTACCAAAATCTGATTTTTAAGTTTGGCTTTAGCCAAATATCAAAATGCTTACCTCATGATCACTTCTGATTTCCTTAACCTTGTCATCAGTGCTCACATGGAGGCCTGGATGTCAACAAAATTCCTGCTTTACTATTGACTCTGGTTTGTAGAATAATGCCCTCCCCCAAAGATGTCCATTTCTAATATCTGAAGGCTGTGAATATGGTAAGTTACATGGCAAAAGGGGATCAAAGATGCAGACAGAATCAAGTTTGCTAATCAGATGATATTAAAATAGCTTATCCTGGATTATCTGGATGGGGACAAGAAGGAAGCTGGAAAGGAGGGTCAGAGGGAGTCAAGACTATGGAAGAACAGTCAGAGAGATGGCTCTGAAGATGGAGTAAAGGGGCCACAAGCCAAGGAATATAGGCAGCTTCTAGAAACTGGAAAAGGCAAAGAAATGGATTCTTCCCTTCTGTTACATTCATTTTAGCCCCATGTCAGACTTCAAACTATAAAATAGTAAAGTTGTATTTTTTCAAGGTATTAAGTTTGTGGTAATTTGTTACCAGGGCTTCCCTGGTGGCTCAATGATAAAGAATCCACCTGCCAGTGCAGGAGATGCAAGAGATGTGGGTTCAGTCCCTGGGTCGGGAAGATCTGAAGTAGGATGTGGCAACTGGTTCCAGTACTCATGCCTGGAAAACTCCATGGACAGAAGAGCCTGACAGGCTACGGTCTGTGGGATCACAAAGAGTCGGACACAACAGACCACACACACACAATTTGTTACAACAGCAATGGAAAACTAATATAGTGATCAAAAGGTTTCTGGGCTCACAGAGCAAATCTGGTTAAGTAAGTAGCAAGGAAAATCAATGAAGAAAATATCTGTTGAGTGTCCAACAATGGAACACACATGGTAAAGATCGTGGGCAGTTTTGGAGTCATAAGCATATAGTGTTTGGTCTGTAGCCTTCAGCAGTTTCTTCAGAGTCCCTTTAGTGCACAAGGATGTGTTGGTGAAAGGCAGAGAATGGACGACTTTCATCACTTTTCTTCAGGCAAAGAATTACGTGACCTGTCTGAGATTCAGGAACTGTCTTGTCACACATATACAAGTTGCTCAAACAAGAAACTGCAGCCATTAGGTGCAACAGGATAACAAGAAACCTTATCACTATATTTTGATAATACCAGCATAGTAGGACTTACTAACAACCAATGGTTGCTTGCAACAAAAATAGTTTGCAGGAACCTGATAAAGGGAACTGAAACCAATTTAATTTCCTCTCTTTAGTTTTTAAAAAAAAACTGGGACCAGGCATACTTTCCTGTCCTTATACACTGAGAACAGGCAAAAATAACTTGGCTGTTTGCTTCAGTAAATACTTCATCCTAGAAGACTGTGAACAAGCAGAAGGAGCTTACTTGACAAAACTAGCATTTTACTCATCAATATTTGCTTAAAGGCTATTGCCTCACAGTGCCTATCAATCCAAAATTATTGTTATAAACTCTGCCAAATTTCAGTCAGTTTCCTGCTTTGCAAGATGTTCCTTAAATCTACCCAGTTTGGGTCCTGTGTGTGTGTTAGTCACTCAGTTCAGTCCAGTCACTCAGTCGTGTCCGACTCTTTGCGACCCCATGAATCTCAGCACACCAGGACTCTCAGTCCATCACCAACTCCTGGAGTTCACCCAAACTCACCATCGAGTTTGTGATGCCATCTAGCCATCTCATCCTCTTTCGTCCCATTCTCCTGCCCCCAATCCCTCCCAGCATCAGAGTCTTTCCCAATATGAGTCAACTCTTCGCATGAGGTGGCCAAAGTATTGGAGTTTCAGCTTTAGCATCAGTCCTTCCAAAGAACACCCAGGACTGATCTCCTTTAGAATGGACTGGTTGGATCTCCTTCCAGTCCAAGGGACTCTCAAGAGTTTTCTACAACACCACAGTTCAAACGCATCAATTCTTCAGCGCTCAGCTTTCTTCACAGTCCAAATTTCACATCCATACATGACCACTGGAAAAACCATAGCCTTGACTAGACAGACCTTTGTTGGCAAAGTAATGTCTCTGCTTTTGAATATGCTATCTGACCTTGGGCGCGGGGTAGCTCCTCCCGGCCGCCCCTGACCTCGGGCGTGGGGTCGCTCCTCTCGGCCGTCACTCAGTCATGTCCAACTCTTTGTGATACCATGGACTGTAGCCCGCCAGGCTCCTCTGTCCATGGGATCTTCCCGCCAAGAATATTGGAGTGGGTTGCCATGCCCTCCTCCAAGTTTGGGCCCTAAAGCTCTATACATATCCTCTCTGACTTTCCCTTCTGAGAAATTGTTACGACACTTTGGCAGTCTCTTTAATGCTGTAAGTTTATTAAATTTAACTTTACTTGAACAGGTTTTCAGGGGGTCCTTTGGAGAGGTTTACTCAATAGAAGTAACCTTGAGAGTGCTAGTCTACTGTGTGTGCACACGCGCTCAGTCATGTCCGCCTCTTTGTGAACCCCATGGACTGTAGTCTGCCAGACTCCTCTGTCCATGGGACTTAGGAATACTGGAGTGGGTTGCCATTTACTTCTTCAGAGGATCTTCCTGCCCTGGGGATCGAACCCGCATCTCTTGCATCTCCTGCACTGGCAGGCAGAAACCCTGCTCTGAAGATTCTCCTATATTGTCACTCCAGGAAAAATGCTGCAGTTGGTGTGTATGCAATGGAAGCTGAGTACCACATGAATATTCATAGACAATTTTATTTTCTTAAACTCAAATCCCCTTGATCCATAGCAACAGTTCTCAGTCCAAGGTCAATGGAATCTATATATCAGAAATAAAAATATACAAGTGAAAATAGCAATGTTACCTCTGATATTTAGTGTTTCCTTCAAGTAAAGCAAAACGCTTCAGTTTGTGTGTTTGCTTCAGTGAAATTGTATCATCAGCCTAGCATCAAGTCCAGGAATTGAAAAGGAGATAAATCTTTACCCATCTGTTCACTATTAGAAAGGAAGGAAACTTTAATAACTTGATGACACCATCACTGTCAGCTGAACACTTTACTGCAGAACCTACAGAAATAAATCTGGCTTCTTTACTCACTGCTGAAAATGAATGACTATTTAGTATCTCAGAAGTACACACAGCAATTGACCAGCCCATGGTACTTGGAAATCATGGTGCCCATGAGTATTAAAATGTAAAACTTACAAAATCTGGCAATAAATAAAATAATTATAATTATCTATAAAATAAATACTTACTATAATATTTTGAAATAATTTTACAATAAAATAATTCAAATTACATTTGCATTTGAACAAAGTATGTTTATGGTACACATCTGTTACACACAGTTGTTAAAGATATGGCTATATTTTTGTCCAAAAAGTTTATACTAATGCATAAAGTGTGTACCAGTATATATTGTTAAGGCTCTGGAGATACACTGCCTAATTGTCCTCCAGAAAACGAGCCAGTTGATTCTCCAACACTGAAGAATAATGTCCTCTTATCTGTTGTTAAAAGAGAATTTTTCACGGAAGTTATGAACAGGAATAAATAATGGGTATTTCATGTGCCTGGCCACATCTGTGACCACATTCTCTATGCTCTCAGTTTATCTCCTCCAGGGACTGGGAGCCCAGTTTGTACCAAGATCATCCATTCTGCGGTTGGAAAACTCTTGTTCCATTTTTGCCTCCTAAAATAACAAAAAATGACCCTTTTGGATTTCTCTCGTTATTTCTCCATGCAGTGGGAAAATTTTTTCTAGCTTACTTCTTTATCAGATGCCGCCACCTTTCTGCAAGGAGTTCCATTTTCATCTTCATATGAGGCATGCTGCTGCTGCTAAGTCGCTTCAGTCATGTCCGACTCTGTGCGACCCCAGAGACAGCAGCCCACCAGGCTCCCCCATCCCTAGGATTCTCCAGGCAAGAATACTGGAGTGGGTTGCCATTTCCTTCTCCAATGCATGAAAGTGAAAAGTGAAAGTGAAGTCGCTCAGTCGTGTCCGACTCCTAGCGACCCCATGGACTTCAGCCTACCAGGCTCCTCCATCCATGGGGTTTTCCAGGCAAGAGTACTGGAATGGGTTGCCAGGGGCCAACTCTTATTTCTCACACTTACGTGGACATGAACACTCAAGAGCAACCATCCACTCACACACCTCCCAGACAGAGCTGGTTGACACTGACCACTCTGGTTTTCGGTTCTCCAGCTTCTGGCAGTTCCCTTTCTTTCCTACAAATTTAGCTTTGCATTTAAAAGAATGGTATACTTTTAGACAGCATCTCTGTTTGTAGTCGGAATATCTTCAGGTTATCTTAATCTGTCACATTGATGGAACTGAAGTCCCCTTCAGGGATGGCCATGATGATCAGATTAGCTCAGAAGGAACTACTTTCTAGAACAAAAGGCACATTTGAGTGGACATGATGCCCCTAGCTCCCTGTCATGTTGGAAGCATCTGCTCCTCTAAGGAGTTTGTGTGGAGGGTGATCGACTGAGCGCCATCCTGGCTTATTCCTGTGGCTCTGCCCACACTGATGATTACTTGTTTCCTTTTGTGCCAGAACTGACCAAAGAGGCCTGTGTAATGATGAATGAGCTAGAAACAAACAGGACCACTGCCATGACAGAGGCCAAGCCTGCCCTGGCCTGCGGGCCCCAGGTCTGGCTGCCCAGGAGTTCTGTCCATGGACGTTCAGGATGCCATATGCTATTCTAGCCAATGATGGGAAATAAAGGGAAGAGGGACTAGGAATGCTACAAACGGCTACTTCCTTTGGCACCCAACAAAATGTACACCTGTGTTTCTGTTGTTATTTAGTTGCTAACTCTTTTAAAACCAACTAAACTATAGCCCGCCAGGTTCCTCTGTCCCTGGGATTTCCCAAGCAAGAATACTGGAGTAGGTTGCCATTTCTTTTCCAGGGGATCTTCCTGGCCCAGGGACTGAACCCAGGTCTCCTGCATTGGCAAGCAAATTCTTTACCACTGAGTCACCTTTACTATGTTCAATTTCCTGAGCTGTTCTAAAGTCCCAGGAACCCCAAACAAGTCCTGGTAATGGGAAGGGCAACCAGAGAAGGGAAAGAATCTGAACTCTCTAAGGCCTCCAGCTTCTGGGACGATGAGTATTGCCTGGACACATCTGCCATTTGGCCACATTTAAAGGAAACATGAGGACTGACCATCAAGGCTGTGTGCACACTGTGAGTGCTGATCAGTGACAGCACCATGTGTCATCAAGGGGAATGAAGTCTGGGGACTTCACAGCTGCTCTGGGAATCTGTTTTAGGACCACTGTGCACCTGCCAGTCAGTGAAAGAGAAAGGGGCTGGACGGGAGAGAAGGGACAGCCCTCAGGGAAAGCCTTTCAGCCTTCTCTCAATAGAACCCCCCATCCAGCTGCTCACTGAAGGCCTGAAGAGCAGACTCATGGGGCCTTTGATTGGAAAGGTACCATTTAGTTCAATCTTGCAAATAGTGCAGGTTCTGCAATCTCCTTGTCAGACAGCCTCCCACCATGGGGTTCTCATTACTAACTTCATGGCAGGAATGATCTCATTTTAAGCCTCTTATTATTTTGTGATAAAAACCTGCCTTTCAGTCATTTCCACCTACACCCCGTCCTCTCCCTGTTGCTGAAGAAGAGAGTCCTGCCTTCAACTGGCTCAGGAACACAGAGAGCTATGGCCTGAGCCATGAGAACTAGGGCTCCTCAGACCCAGCTCACCCAAGGATGGCCATTCAGGAAAGGAAAGAGGCTGACCAGTGGGACCAAGGCCTGCCAGGGGCTACTTGTCCACTTTCTAACTGGAGACTTGTTAGGACCCCACCTCTGCATAGGGAAGACATCCTCCCAGATAGGAAATAAAGTTATTTGGGGACCTCTTTGGTGGTACAGTGGTTAAGGTGCTTCCACTGCAGGGGGCACAGGTTTCATCCCTGGGGGTGGGATTGGGACCAAGATCCCACATGCCACGTGGCATGACCAAAAATAAAAGTTCTTGGATGAGCACTGAAAGTCGAGACCAAAAAGTTATTTTATCCTGTCCCTGCATATAAGACAGCGTATTGAAACCAAAAGCGTTCTGTGAACGTAGTCAAGAGTGTCCTTTGAAGGCTGTTCCGGCAGGCAGGCCACTGTGTTCCCTGGACTGGGCCCCAGTCTCGGAGCAGAGGGGTTGGAGTCTGGGCAGGAGTGCTGGCAGCTTCTCTAGAGCAGGCAGGACTTACTGGGGATCTCATCCTTCAATGCACTGGCCGTGAGTCCCTATTTTCTGTGTGCCTGCTGGAGGCCCATCATGGTTTTCACATAATTGTGCTGGACATAGAAAGGGGGAGAAAATAGGAACTGATTAGGACCTGCAGACCTAGCAAGGCCTCAGAAGCCACACACCTATAGCCACCCCAACATTCTTCCTGCAGATATCACCGTTTGGGGACAAGTACCCCCTTTGATGAGTCCCAGTTCTGTGAGGAAAAAATGTTCCATTCAATCTGTCTCATTGTTTCATCCTAAAGTGTATAAAATGTTTTAAATGTTGAAAAGCAGACATGCATGTTTCAAGGGCTCACTTGAAAGTTTCTCACAAGAATTAGGTTCAAAAAGAGAAAAGAAGAGGGCTTTCTCTCCAGAGGGATGGGGACCCATGTACTCTGAAGGGCTTTCCCTCTGCAAATCAACTAGATGTTCATGAATCCTTTTAATGCACTGCTAGGCTTTTGGGAAGCAGGTTGGAAAAGGAAGCTGAAACTACATCAGTGGGCAGGGCAATGACCAAGCAAATGCCAAACCCACCAACTTGGAATATGGGGGTGAATCCTAGATTCCCCACGTGGTGAATTTGAACTGAAACTGAAACTTCCACTTGAAGCTGGAATTATTTTTTATTGTGGTAAAATACACAAAAAATAAAAATTTCCACCTTGGCCATCTTTAAGTATACAGTTTGGTGGTACTGAATACATTCATAACGTATAACCATCACTACCACCCATCTCCCTAACTTCATCATCCCAAACTGAAACGGCATACGCGTGGAGCAATAACTCCCCATTCTCCTCTCCCGCTAGACCCTGAAAAGCACTATTATACTTTCTCCCTTTATGATTTTTAAGTCATTTTATTTTTGAAAATAACTTACTGGCGAATACTTAATTTACAATGCTATGTTAGTTTCAAGTATACAGCAAAGTGATTCAGTTATACATTATGTATACATATAATCATTCTTTCTTACATTCTTTTCTCATATAGGTTATCACAGACTATTGAGTTCGCTGTGCTATCCAGTAGGTCCTCACTGATTATCTATTTTACATATAGTAGTGTGTGTATGTTAATCCCAAGCTCCTGATTTATCACTCCCTCCCCGTGTTTTCCCTTTAGTAATCATAAGTTTGTTTTTGATATCTGCGTGTTCCTGTTTTGTAAATTAGTTCATTTTTATCATTTTTAATTAGATCCCACGTAAGAGTGATATCATATGATACTTGTCTTTCTCTGATTTACTTCACTTAATGTGATAATCTCTAAGTCCATCCATGTTGCTGCAAATGGCATTATTTCACTCTTTTTTTATGGCTGAGTAATACGTACCACATCTTTATCCACTCCTCTGTCGATGGACAGTTAGGTTGCTCCCACGCCTTAACTGTTGTAAACAGTGCTGCAGTGAATACTGGGGAGCGTGTATCCTTTTGGATTATGTTTTTCTCTGGATATACCACTAGGAGTGGGATTGCTGAATCACATGGTTGTTACATTTTTTAGCTTTTTAAGGAACCGCCATACTGTTCTCCACAGCAGCTGTACCAACTTACATTCCCACCAACAGTGCAGCAGTGATCCTTTTTCTCCACACCCACTCCAGCATTTATTATTTATTGTCTGTAGACTTCCCCTGCCTCAGCTTTATTGAGATATAAGTGCCACAGAATATAATACTGCATAAGTTTAAGGTATACAATGTGTTGACTTGACATATATTACAAAATGACTGCAACCATAGCATTAGCTAACACTTCTATCACTTCACATAATTACTATTTCTTTTTTGGTGGTGAAATCCTTTAAGATCTACTCTCTTAGCAACTTTCAGCTATTGATATATTATTAACAGCATTATTAACTATAATTGCCATTCTATACATTAGACCCCCAGAACCTACTCATCTTATAACTGGAAGTTTGTATCCTTAGACCAACATCTCCCTGTTTCCCACACTCCACGCCCATTCCCTGGTGACCACCATTCTAATCTCTGTTTCTATGCGTTGAACGTGTTTGTGGACTTTTTAATGATGATCATGCTGACTGGTATGAGGTGATACCTCAGTGTACTTTTGACTTGCATTTCTCTGATAATTAGTGATATTGAATATCTTTTTATATGGTTTTTGGCCATCCGTATGTCTTCTTTGGAGAAATGTTCATTTAGATTTTCTGCCCCTACGATTTTTTTTTTCCAGCAAAAAACTTAGTTTTTTATTTGTCCAAGGCCAGCTGTTGCAGGCACTGAGGCCCCAAGACTTCCAGAAGGGATGGGGGGAGCGAGACATCCTGCCTCCCAGGTGCTGCCTGCCCCATCCTGCTTCCTGCAGGAGATGGGAGAGTAGATAAAGTATACCCTTGTGCCATCAAGTATCTCCTCAATTTTGTGAGTGTGTCATTCATTCGTGTCCGACTCTGCGACCCCATGGACTATAGCCCACCAGGCTCTGTGCAAGGGATTCTCCAGGCAAGAGTACTGGAGTGGGTTGCCATTTCCTTCTCCATGCCCCTATGATTTTTGACTACCTCATATAAGTGGAACCATTTATTTCAACTTACTCCATCTAATTGAAACCAAGTAATTTCAACTTATTCAGGACTCCTAGAGTTTAAGTTCAATCACATTTTTGGTCAGCTGAATTTCAACAGGGGTATCAAACAGTTCAACAGAAAAAGAATTATTTTTTCAACAATTGGTACTGGGAAAACTGAATATCCACAGGGAAAAAAATAAAGTTGAACCCCTGCGTCACCTCATATGCCCCCTCCTCTGGGCCAAGAGGGGCAGGCTTCTCTGTGGTCAGATAAGGAAGCTCCTGCATAGTGGCCACAGTCAAATGATCTCTGAGGCTGGGCTGCCTATGCCTAGTTGACCTCACTCCATCCTCTCTCATAGAGCCCTGCCTTTCCACAGAGGCAGGGCCCTGTTCACTGATCTGGGCCTCCCTTCAGGAGCCAGGGTTAATAGAACTTAATGCTCACAGCATAAAGCTAAGTGGCTGCCTGGGAAAAGCCATCCTCTTGCTGAAGGAGTGGGCCCAGGCAACTCGGATGGGCAGGTGACCCTGCCCCAAGCCACAGCTGATTGAACCAACTGCACCCTTAACACAAGGAGTGCCTACCTGGCCTGCGCCTCCATCGGAGGCCTCCATCCGAGAGGCTCTCCCCAATAGGCAGTGGCCTCAGGGGAGCCCCAGGCTCTGCCCTGGCATGCGAACCACACACGGGCTGTCTTAGCACTCACTGACCATGTCCACGCCTGGCCAAGGTCTGTGGGACCACTACAGTGTGCCACTCTGGAGTTGGCAGAAGATACCCACTGACTCTGGGTGACTGGATTTCCCTGGGCTGGCGTTTTCCTCCTCTGCCTCTAAAGTGGGGAGGGCCATCCTGGGTGTCCCAGTACTGAGGTCCCTGAGGCCTTGCCTTCCTGGAGACCCGGATCCCCCAAGTTACCTTCTGTTCCATCTTGACTTTGGCATTGTAGAAGGAGACAGAGTCAGGGCCCTCGGGCAGCGTCGTCTGCTGCAGCTGGCCGAACCTGTCCTGGTCGTCTTCTCCCTAGAAGAAGCCCAACTCAGCACAGACCCTTCTCCTGGCATCGTCAGGATCTGCTCTGACAGGGCCTGTGGTGGGCATCAGGGCAGACTCTCATCGGGCTGGCGAACCTCCACCAGGAGAGCTCACAGTCCTTCAGCCCCAAGTTTCCCAGAGTCATCACAGATGCCTGTAACCGCCATCAGGACAAGGTGAGCCACTCAAGAAGGATGGCAGCAGCACGTGGTGTTGCCTGGGTCCTCATCCCCCAAAACTGGGGAGAGATCTGTGCCTGCCCACCTGCCTGGGGCAGCTGTAGGAAGGCCAGGAGCAGCCCGTCCACTTCCATGCTTGTGGAGGGGGCAGGGGGCACGGGGCACTGCCCTGTGCTTGTCCACCATCCCCATCCCCGCCCGGTGCCGCTCACCAGAGACACAATCTTGCTGAGAGGCATCATGCCTGGCCGGATGCCACCACCCGGCTTCAGTGCCATCTGCAGGTCCTCGGGGACGAAGAAGGACTCATTGTACCAGATGTCAAATTCTGCAGAGAGATGCAGAGAGCATCATGAGGGTGGGGAGTCTCGAGGAAGCAGGTCAAGGCTATGTGTGCCCGTTCTGTGCCTGTCACAGGCTTGCCCGCTGTTCACTTCCTGCTCCTGGGTCTCACCCTTTCCCATCTCCATTTCCTGCCCTCAGAGTCCTGGAAACACATCTAAAACCCCATCCCCCTGCCTCTGCCACAGAGAAGTTCTGAAGCCACTTCCAGAATCCAGCCTGTGGCCCTGCCCTGAGCCTCCTGGAACCCCAGGTGGCTGGCCAAGCTCCCCAAATGGCACACCTGTGAGCAGGCGGTGTCGACACTGGTCCACCAGGTGCTGGCAGTACTGGACCTCAGCCCTGAGGTCACGGAGGTCCTGATGCTCCGTCCGGTACTGCTTCTTGAGGTCTTTGAGCTTCAGAATCAGCAGGAATTCCTCCTCATCGATGATCATCAGCCCTTTGTTCTCATACTCGCCTGCAAGGGGATGGAGGAGGTCAGGGAATGAGGGGCCCACCTGGGGTGCCGGAAGGAAGATGGTCAGAAAGAGGGCAGTGCTGGCAAAGCACGAACACAGGGCAAGGGGAAGGGCTGGCCGCGCAGCAAAGAGGTGGACAAGGCATGAGAAGGCTAGGCTACCAGGACAGGTCTCACAGGGAGAGGGAGCCCAGGTGAGGGGATCACAGGAGAGGCGAGCAGAGGAAATGGTACAGATGATCCACATTCCATGGTCATTTTGATCTTAAACCCCATTAACCAGAATATCCAGTAAGTACCCCTATTATACAGGTGTTTATCTTTCATAAGTTATATAAACAAGCTGCCACGATTGGCTAGTACCACAAGGCAGTTGGGCAAGATTCCTTATTAGCAGTAGATGTAAACCCAAATTTCCAATTGTCTTCTTAACCTCAGCATTCACCAGCTACCTTGTTAGAGAGCATCAGACATCTGTATTGTGTCTGGTGGCTGGCAGAGGGCTCCAGGAGGGAGGGGTCAGTCATCCTATGAGTCATGTCCTCCACTCACGGTCTCTTTGCACAGTCCTTTTTAAGGCCTGTCAGTTTGATGAGGGTTGTTGGGTTAAGACAGAATTATCTGTGGAGCCACTCACCTGGTGGTCTACTGCCTACAGCACTTGAAAGTTCAGCAAAAGCATCGTGTCAGTACCCGAGCCCAGGCTCCTGGAGAGTTAGTCCTGTGTGTGACTGAGGTGTGTGGCCAGGGTGCATGAGGCAGTCCCCAGTACCTGGGGAAGGCATTAGCACTTCTGCTGATGTTTATGGGGGGAGAAGTGAGGCACATGAAGTGTCACTGACACCATTCATGGAGAGGCAAGGGCTCCAATTCAAGGTGTCTGCAGCGGGGAGGCCAGAGTTGCCCTCACCTTCACTGCAGAGCACCCTGATCAGCGGGCTGTGGGCCAGTCCCAGTGTGCTTACCTGATAGACACAAATTTTTTTTTTTTTTTTTTTTTTGAGCTGTACCATGGGGAATGTGTGATCTTAGTTCCCTGACCAGGGATCAAACCCACTCCTCCTGCATTGGAAGCACTGAAGGACCACTGGACTGCCAGGAAAGGCCCAAAAATCCATCACAGAGACTTTACAGCACTCTGTTGAGATAGGGAGTGATAACATCTCTTATACTTCCCAGAGGTTCTCTGAGTATCTCCAAAGAAAAAAATTCCTAAGAGTTGAACTTAAGATGATTTTCATTTTTCTTTCATGGAAGACATGCCTCATGTCTAATGTCCCAAATTAAATGACCACTCTGGGCTGACAAGTGGCTGCCAGTCAAGGTACCTAGCAGGTATTTTAAAAAATGAACTACTTGATCTCTTCCCTTAAGATAAAGTTATTTTACTTGGTATTTTACCAACTAATGGGAAAACAACTGCTTGGGGGGTAGGGAAGGGCAAAAATGCTTTCTGATATTGATAAAATTTTAACTATTTAAAACTACTGTTTATTTTTTCTCCTTCCCATCCTTTAAAAATATACATTTTTCAGGCATATTGAGGAGTAAGTGATATATCAGCGTAATATGCATATGATTTAAAATATGTAAATATATAATCAATTCAGTCACTCAGTCGTGTCCGACTCTTTGCGACCCCATGAATCGCAGCACGCCAGGCCTCCCTGTCCATCACCAACTCCCGGAATTCAAATATATAATAAGGTGTTGCATATTCAAAGACCTGGAGGAGGGTGTGGAAACCCACTCCAGTATTCTCACCTGGAGAATCCCCATGGACAGAGAAGCCTGGTGGACCAGACACAATCCATGAGGTTGCAAAGAGTCAGACACGACTGAGCGACTAAGCACATATTCAAAGAAGGTGTGGGCAGAGGGAAAAGGACTCTGGCTCCCCAGGGCTGACCAGAGCCAAGTGATGCCCCAGGGAGGAAGGCTGCACCCCGGCCTCCCCTGCGGCTCCCCTTCCAACTCGGTCCTCCGGTGCCCACGTCTGCCCATCCTAAGCAGGGTGACTGAGATCCCACTGTCCCCCAACTACCTTCTCAGCACGCTCACCTTGCTTCTCTCGTAGTGATTTCTGTAAATTGAGTGCCTCTTTGGTCATGTCGATCTCCCGCTTGATGGCATTGATGCGCTGTGTGGTCTCGCTGGCCCTTTTCCTCCGTTCGTTCAAGATGGATTTGTTTTCTTTGAAGATGCGGTTGATCTCACTACCCCGCTCATTCTTAAAGTCCTCAAAGGCCACAGGCTTGGTGGGTGGGGTGCTGGGCCTGAAGATGGAGAGGGAGATTGAGGGAGAAAAGGGGCAGCTTGTCTTGGAGCCACCGGGCACTTCACATTTCTTCCCTGGGGCTTCTGTGAGCTGGGGGTCAGAATTCCTGGGCACCACCTACCCTAGATGAGAGGTAAACTGTATAGGAATCATCCTCTCATCTCTGTTCTATTCAGCCCATTGCAGAAAATGAAAATAAGGAAAAATTAAAAAAACAAAGTACCACTCATTATCTACTGGCAACCACACTTTAATGTATCTCCTTCAGGAATTTATTTGATAAGTTTTTTGATATTTGGATCATGCAGTATATATAATCCTGCATCCTTCTTCACAGAAGCGTTCTTCCATGCTATTAAAAACTTTGAGAATCCTAGTTATTATTAACTAGATGTAAGATGAAGTGCCGTGTAGGTGAAAGTAGATTGTCTGCAACTTAGTTTGAAATCCGTTTTTAAAAAAAGTTGGATGAAAAGATGGAGAGAAAAACACGTGATGAAATACTATAGTAACAGTACAATCAAGAGGGTGTTCACTATACAGATCTTTCAACTTCTCTGAATGTTTGGAAATATTCACAAGCTGGAGAAAAATTCTTCATGTACATCTTTGTACATTTCAAGGGCAGAATCATTCATTTGGTGCCCTTTCCCTAATGTTTATTATTGAAAGTGTTACCAAAAAAATTTTCCTTTTGCTTTTTAAATTAATGACACAATCTTTTTATATAAATTTGTGTCTAAATCTCTGATTATTTCCTCAGGGCAGATTCCTAAAAACTTAATTACTCAAAACTCAATTCCTAAAAACTCAATGACTGGGGAGAGGAACTGGGTGGCTGGAGGAAGGCTCTCACACTTGAGAATTTTGTATCTTTTGAATACATTACTTAGCCATAATGTGCAAATTTAATTATTTAAATAATTGCTATTGGGAGAGTCTAAAATGATTTCGCATGTCCCTGCATCTTGGGGGGGCCCCTGAGGTTGAGCCAGTTTGCGCCTGTATAAGCCACCGTGTTTCTTCTTTGGGGCTGTGCTCCTAGTCTTTGCCTGTCACCCTAGTTTATCTCTCTTCTGTCTGCAGGAGCTCTTTCCACGTCATAGTCTGGTTTTGTATAAATCTGGCGCAGGAGCTAGCATTAGATGGTCACCTGGGTGGGCGTAATTCCTCCTTTGGGGAGTCAGAGGCCAGGGGCTCAGTATTGGAGGTCTCCCGGTCCCGCATAAGCATGTCTTTGACATCCCCATCCTTGGAGGACAGGATCATCTGGGTCTTGGAGGTGGAAACATCCAAGTCCTTGCCACTCAGAGGGCTGCTGGCACCCTCCTTTCTTGCTGAGGAGCTGGAAGGAGAAGGGAGGGAGACCCCGGGCTCAGTGTCTCTGACGCTGAGGGGAATAATCCTGCTCAACACTCATACACCAGAACCCCATCCCACTCAGCTCCGGTCTTAACACACACCTCGGCCAAAGGGTGGAGAGTACAGCCCTAAGCCGTGTATGTGGGGAGGAGGAGGGGAGCATTTGTCTCCCTTTTATCAGAACAAGAGGTCCTCCCTTGGCCGTCCTGGCAGGAAAAACCTGGGAGGAATGGGGAGTCTCCAGTTTGGAAGCATGAGGACCTTGGGGTAGGCCACAGGCTCTAAGGAGCATCCCGGCTCCTGAGGCAGAAGTCACACAGGCACTCCAGGGAAGGAAAGCAGAGCCCTCACCCTGGGCGCATCTGTCTGAGGCCCAGCAGTAAAGACAGACACGTCTGCACCCCTGCTCTGACCAGCCCACGACCTGCTCGCCCACCTGCCATCAGTGCCCACACCACCTCCCGGGAAAAGAGCCCTCCCTCTCCAGTGATGGCGCCCAGGGCCCTGCCTCCCGAGAGGCAGGTGAGAGCAGGGCAGAGCCGAAGGAAGGCTGCCATGGCTCCCTCCGTGACTGCTTCCTTCTCTGGTCTTCTTGCAACAGGTGTGGCCTGGGGCCCAGGCCTCGATCTGCTGTCACACTGATTGCCTGACCGCAGCACAGAGGGGTGACCGCCCTGCCTGAAGAGGCAGGAGGGGGCCAGGACGCCCCGCTACCCGACGCCAGTCCTGCACGGGACAGTTTGCTACCGCCAGCTTTGACCCGTGTCCTTTCACAAGGAAAAGGTGATAATGGTTAACAACATGTTGGTATTGAGGTCTTCCAGGGACAGGGACTGCGTTTACTCACTTATCCTCAAAACCACCCCCGTGACTGATGCTATTATTATTATTATAATTCCCACTTAGGGGGAGGAAACCGAGGCAGAGAAGCTCTCATGCCTCACAGAAGGTGACCCTCTTGGGTGAGAGAAGTACACAGCAAGGAGGTGAGCCCATGAGTTACCCTCAGAATGGGGGCTCTGTCCACCACAGCACTTCCCAGAGAGGCTGGCTCATTAAGGGAACCTTGACATTCCTCCCACCTTGCACCTACAAATGTGTCTTGCCTGCAAGGTGGGGGTGGTTTTTAGGTGACATGGGTGCCAATTAGCTGGGTCACAGAAGGAATGTGGTGGTGGGGTGGGTTTCCACGTGAAGTACCAGTGGGCGAGTGGCAGCCCAGCGTCTCATATCCATTCTACCACTCCTCAGCAGTGTGACCTTGGAATGACCTCCCCTCTCTGAGCCTTGGTTTCCTCATTAGTAAACTGGAGACGTCAACACCCACCTCACAGAACCGCTGTGAGCATGACAGATGAGCAGTCCCAGCCTGGGCCCCACAGACTCTGTTAGTATTGGCAGGGGTGATGTCCATTGTGACCACCCCACCCCATCACTAAGACTGGGGGAAGGGAGGGACAGTTGTGTCCTCCCCTTCGCCAGCCAAGGAGGGCAAGGTGCTGATCAGCAGGAGCCTCAGGAACATGACTCACCTGAGCTGCTCTTTAAACATCTTCTTGGACTTGGATTTCTTCCCGGGTTTGATAGAGAAAGGGGCGACTCCAAGTCCAAAGCCTTGTCCGTCAGGCTCGCCCACTAGGTGGCCGTCAGCGTCTACGAGCCCTGCCTGGACAGAGGCCAGTCACAGGTCTGCAGGTCAGATCAAGTGTTCAGGCCCCTGGGGGACCCAGGTGTATATGGACCAAAGGTGGATATGTTCATCCCACACACCGAGATGTGGCTCCTGCGGATGTCACTTCAGGCTGTGCCCACGTCCGCTGTCTCTGACCACCCCACCAAACATCCATTGTCTACAACAACTGTTCTCATAGCCAGGTGTCTCATCCATACTCTGAGACTCCTGAGGCCCACTTCCAACCTAACTGTGGCAACTGTCTTGTTTGCTGCTGGGCACATCTCCAGTTTATGGAGATCATTTTGAATTCATACGTGGTTGACTCTTGCATGGGTCATTCCATGCTCATGCTGGTGTTAACCTTTACCTGTTACAACCCTAGATCTGCTGCAATGCAGGACACTTGCTGCTTCTGGCAAGATCTGGGAATGCAAAACTCTGATGTGAGTCTTGTCGGCAAGAGGCAGGCGTGCTTACCTTCTGGACAGCAGAGATGGCTGCATAGTCATTCTTGTCTATGAGGGTGTACTTCCTGCGCAAAGTGGACTCCACTTCCTGTTCCTGTTGGCTTGGGAGACAGAGTGAAAGAACCCCTTGCACCTGGGCAAGCTGAGCCCACTGGGGCAAACACCAAGTTCTGGAGTTAGAAGTTGTTTGTGTGTGGCCTCTGAGACAGAGCCACGCCCTCATCGTGAACCAGACCAGACAGAACATGCTCACTGCCCGCTCCCCACTCCCCAAAGCATGTACCCACTGTCTAGTCCCCAGATCCACAGGGGTCACCCTATGTGTCAAGGACAGCTGCTCTAAGATGACCTTGGACAGGGGCCCCAAGCCTGCATCATGCATCCCTATCTGTCTCTAACAGGCCCTTCGGAATCATGTGCCCAGCTTCTGTGATAACACCCAGCATGAGCCAGTCAGGCTACAGGTATGTCTGTACCCCAGTAAACCACAAATCCCTCTTGAGGTGGGGAGGAGGGTGCCAGGAGCATCAAAACGCCCTGCTCTGGCCACATAAAGACCTCCTGTCCAGTGAACAAACTCAGGAAACCAGGGACTGCCTCCTCTCTGCTTAACCCTTAAAAGGGGAGCTGTCCCCACTTCCAGAGGAAAGGGAGGGTAGGAAGACCTGAGAGCTCAGAGGCAGACTGCTGGGATCACCCAGGGCTGCCATACCCAAAGGCCTCTGATCCGGCTCCACGCACACCAGACAGAAGGCAGAGCGCCTGGAGGCCAGCACCCAGACCATGGGAAAGGAGAATGGCAGCCTGATGCAGGACTGGGTGGGTGTGGTGGCTCCCTTACCTCAGCACCATCCGGAACTGGTTGAACACCTCCTGGATCTGTCTGAGGTTGATTATCTGGAGAGGAGAGCAAGGCAGAGGTTAGACCAGGGGCATCACAGGACTAAGGCTGTGTCTGTAGAGAAATCAGGACCCCTTGACTAAGCCTTGGACCATGTGTCTCAAGAAGGGGACATGTACCAACACCCTCTCAGCAAAGTGCCAGTCAAGCCCTCCTCAAGAACAGAGAGACCCTTGATTAGTAATTTGGAAACTATTTATTGAAGCTATAAAAAAATCACCTTTTCTGACTGAAGATACATATAAAATTGAAATGACTCTAGTTCTTGAAGGTACTAAGAAAACATCTAAATAAAATTAACTGTCCTCAGCTCTCTCCTGCTTCCAAAAGGGTCCATTATGAACCATTCTGTGTGGGCCCAGACACATACACACACCTGTGGGTAAAGGGGAGACCATCGGCCTCTCTTGACCCCATTGCCCTCTAGCATTAGCCTTGACGGTCATTCTGGGGCTGCCCCTCCTAGAAAGACCAGAAGAGCCCTCAGCTGTCCCAGGCCTGCCTCTGGCAGCTGCTGACGGTGACAGGCTGGACAAGGCTCTGGCCGTGAACCCCTGATGAGAGGCCTGCCAGCCTGTGCTCTGAAAACAGAATGCCTCTCTCCCCCTGAGAGCCTTCCCTTTGTGGCTGCTCTTTTCCTCCTTGGCCCACTCCAGCATGGGCCCTGGAGGGGTCTACCTTGTAGACAACCAGCATGACCATCATCCTTTAATGTCCCCCCTCTGCTGCCACAGACAAGCCCCTGAGATGCTGCCTCTCAGTTCATCCCAGCCCGTTTCCCTCCCTGCTGTACAGGTCAGACCACCAGAGTACACGAGCTTGAGCATTTTCCTGATGCCACTCAGCAGGGAGACTGCTGAGCTCTGAGATTCGACCCAGAGCAGCTTGGCTCTAGGATCTGTACTGGTGGCCCCGTAATGGACCACCCCCACTGTATTCAAGGCTTGGACCACCTCCCCTGTGTTCAAGGCTGTGGGGCACCCACAGCCTTGCGACCCTAAACATGGATGCTGCGGCCTCAGTGGGCTGAAGGGCCCTGAGGCCAGGAGTCCAGCGCCACCTACTCTATTCCCCCTGCACCCTCTCAGTGAGGTTCCCAGGCTAGCGCAGCATACATCATGGTGTGGCCGGGAGACAGGCCCGGGCCAGCCGGACATGGGGGTCCTGAGGGGCTCCTTACGTCAATCTCTTCCAGTGTTCCCTCCAGGTACCTTCGCACCTGGGAGTTGATCTCAGCAATCTGGATTTCATCCATAGGGTCATAGTTCACGAGGGTACGGTTGGCCTTGGAGAAGGAAGAGGAACGTACTCTTAAGCTCCAAGCGCCCGAGCCCAAGCAGGGTGGCAGGGACCATTCTGAGGACCAAAGTGGGGAGGCTGGGCAGAGAGCCTGGCTACCCAAGCCACTTTACTCCCTTCATCACCATGTCCTGGTAGGGAGGGCCTGACTCACAGGCCAGGTAGTCGGGTCAGCACGGGACAACCAAGTGGGGTAGGGAAGGAAAGGCTGCCAGACAAGGGCCTGCTCCTCCAATCCAGGGGGCTCTGCTGGCTGAGCCTCAGCAGACTGTGGGATGAGGGCCACAGGAGGGAGTGGGCGCCTCTGCCTTGAGACCCTCTGGACCATGAGCATCAGCTCAGACCAGCACTGGAGGTCTCCTGCTCCCCACCCCTACCTTCCAGCTCCCTGCTGCCCCTAATAACCATCCAGCCTGTCCACCTCCCTGACCTTGAGCCATCATCAGGCTGTCTGCCTCTGTACCCACACCTGCCAGCCCTGTGGCCCCTGCCCTTCATCCCCCTGCCTACTGCCTGGCTCTGCTCCCTGACCATCTGACAGCCCTGCCCACATCTTGTTCTTCCAGTCTCTGCCCAACAGGCATCCCTGATCCCCTAGGCCTTCTGCCCCCGCAGTCTCTGTTCCCCCAGTCCCCTGTCTACTCAGCCCCTGACCCACATGGCCCCCTGTCCACCCAGTCCCTCTGCTCACCCAGCCCACCCTCTGATCCACCCCTGCCCTGACCCACTGCCCCCTCCCACCTAGTCCTTCTGCCCACTTGGTACCCTGACCCCAGTCCCTCTAGTATTCCACCCATCACCTCTAGCCCCTTACCAGGCTGTCATGGATGGCTAGTTCCTGCTTGAGCAGTGCTAGCTCCTTCTCCAGGTTCTTGACCATTCTCTGCCAGGGAAGCATATGGGGAGGCGGGGGTAGCAAGGAGGACCGTCAGAGAAGCCACTTAATAATTCCCCACCCTGTCCTTGGACATCCTGGCCCTTGCAGGTAATCCATGGAGTGTGATCTCAACATTTGGACGATTCCCTCCCAGCTGGTGACTTTTCCCCAACTGGGTGAGTTTAGGGTTTGAAGGGGTTTCATCACTTCTCTGTCCTTTGCCTCTTACTTGCAGGGAAGACTAAGAACAGAGTCAGTATGGGCTCCACTAGGACCACCCTAAAGCCCGAATCCAGAAGCTACAGCATACTTCAATCCACCATGGTCACCGCCCTCTCCATGCAGCCTGTGCCTCCAGGATGTCACCCTCATCCTCTCCAGCCACTACACAAAGCATCACCATTCCCCACTGACAGGTATGCCACCTCCATTTATTGCTCCTATAAACAATGCTGCAGAACACTTTGCTCTTACATCTTTGTGTAGGATAACAGTGACCTATGCGCTATGTCAGAGAAGGCGATGGCACCCAACTCCAGTACCCTTGCCTGGAAAATCCCATGGACGGAGGAGCCTGGTAGGCTGCAGTCCATGGGATCGCGAAGAGTCAGACACGACTGAATGACTTCACTTTCACTTTTCACTTTCATGCATTGCAGAAGGCAATGGCAACCCACTCCAGTGTTCTTGCCTGGAGAATCCCAGGGACGGGGGAGCCTGGTGGGCTGCCATCTATGGGGATGCACAGAGTCGGACACGACTGAAGCGACTTAGCAGCAGCAGCAGCAATGCGCTGTGATCTGCCCCATTACTCCTTGTCTACGCTTCTGCCCCTGCTCATGCCACTCCCACCAAATGAGCACGCTCCTGCCTCTGTGCTGCCTGTCCACTCTGCCTGGGACATGCTTCTCCCAGGTATTCGCATAGCTCGCCTTCCTCAAGTCTCTGTTCAAACACTGCTAAATTAGGTGCCCCTCAGGTACCCCATGTAAAACTGCAATCCCCTCCCACTCTCACACCACGGTTTTTAAAAATCTTGCTCTAGTTTTTTTTCAGAGAACATACCCTAGAGCAGTACTAACAGAACTTGCTGTAATGATGGAAAGGTTCTGTTTGTGCCACAAGCCACATAAAGCTATGGAACACTTAGAGTGTGATTAGTGGGACAGAGGAACTGAATTTTTAAAAATTTTTTAATTTTATTTAATTTTACTGATTTCAGAGCACTTTCTTGGAGGTCCCGTGGTTAAGACCCTGCACTTCCACTGCCGGGGGTATGGGTTTGATCCCTGGTTGGGGAACTAGTATCCCTGTGGCATGTTCAGTTCAGTTCAGTTCAGTTCAGTCGCTCAGTCGTGTCCGACTCTTTGCGACCCCATGAATCACAGCACGCCAGGCCTCCCTGTCCATCACCAACTCCCGGAGTTCACTCAAATTCATGTCCATTGAGTCCGTGATGCCATCCAGCCATCTCATCCTCGGTCGTCCCCTTCTCCTCGTGCCCCCCATCCCTCCCAGCATCAGAGTCTTTTCCAATGAGTCAACTCTTCCCATGAGGTGGCCAAAGTACTGGAGTTTCAGCTTTAGCATCATTCCTTCCAAAGAACACCCAGGGCTGATCTCCTTCAGAATGGACTGGTTGGATCTCCTTGAAGTCCAAGGGACTCTTAAGAGTTTTCTCCAACACCACAGTTCAAAAGCATCAATGCTTTGGCGCTCAGCCTTCTTCACAGTCCAACTCTCACATCCATACATGACCACAGGAAAAACCATAGCCTTGACTAGACTGACCTTTGTTGGCAAAGTAATGTCTCTGCTTTTGAATATGCTATCTAGGTTGGTGATAACTTTTCTTCCAAGGAGTAAGCATCTTTTAATTTCATGGCTACAGTCACCATCTGCAGTGATTTGTCATGAGGTGTGACCAAAAAGAAAGTTTTTTTTGTTTTTGTTTTTTTTTACTGATTTCAGAAGCCATGTGTGAGTAGTGGCTACTGTATTGGACAGTGAAGCTCTAGAACTTAAGCTATTTTAGTTTTAAGAAAAATTATATATATTTAAGGTGTACAACATTGATGTTTTGATATACATGTACACGATGAAATGACTACTACAGGCAAGCTAATTAACATATCCACTAGTCACCATTTTTTGTGTATGTGGTACAGCTTCTGAGATCTACTTCCCTTGCAAATTTTCAGTATACAGCACACTACTATTAACTATATTCACCATGCTATATGTTAGATCCCTGGAATTCATTCATCTTAGGACTAAAAATATGTACTCTTTGACCCACATCTCCCATATCTCAGCCTGCCTGCTCCCACTCCTGGTAACCACTGCTCTGCTTTCTGCTTCTGTGAATTTGACTTTGTTAGGTTCCACATATAAGTGAGATCATGCAGTGTTTTTCTTTGTGTATGTGGCTTATTTCACTTAGCACGATGTCCTCAAGGTTCATCCATGTTGTTGCAAATGGAAGAATCTAGAACCGACTGATTTCTTATGTTTATTACATCTGTCTCTCCCATCTCTAGTGAACTGTCAGCTCTTCAAGACAGCTTTGTGTTTCTGTTGGTCCACTGACGTCCCAGGTGCTTCAAAAAGTGCCTGGCACATAGTAAGTACTCCATAAATTTTAGCTGAACGAATAAATGATACATTTCTAGAAGCAGAATTGCTTAGTCATTTTACATCTGATACTGTCCTTGAGTCTTTCATATAAGCCCAGGACTTCATGTTGAGAACCTTCAGTGTTAACAATAGGCTTTTAGTTGTTCAAAATAGCCACTAGAGGGAGCCCCTGACAGCTGGGTCTCAGGTTTAGTTGTTTGGTCACTATGTGATGTCTGACTCTTTTGCGGCCCCATGGACTGTAGCCTGTCAGGGTCCTCTGTCCATCTGGTGACCAAAGCAGTGACCAGTCTATAGCAAGGGGTCCCGGTGGCTCACTGGCAAATCAGAGCACAAAGCCTGAACTCAAGACCCATGACCAGGGTCCAAATTCTGACTCTGCCCCTCTGGGCAACCTCAAGATAGTCCTTTAGTGGACTTCCTATGAGGTGACTGAGGGAAGTCCTATGAGAGAGGACTGGCGGCCAGCCCCTACTCATCTTCATCCCCTTGTCCCAGCTGAGGGGTCTCAGTTCTAGAAAATGCACTCTATGCAGCCAGGGAAACTGGCTGAGCTGCTGGGGACCTCCAGCTCGATGACTCCTCCGTCCAGCGTGGTGTGAGGAGCCAGGCTGAGACCTCTGGGCCAGTCAGGAGACAGAGGAAAAGGGCCATCTGCTGCCCTGGCTCCCTAGGTGCCAAGCTGCAGCCTGAGAGCGTGAAAGTGAAGTGAAAGTGAAGTCGCTCAGTCATGTCCGACTCTTTGCGACCCCATGGACTGTAGCCTAGCAGGCTCCTCCCTCCATGGGATTCTCTGCACCCTGAGAGCGTGGAAGCCACTTTCTCAAGAACTCGTGCACAGAAAGGAAAAGGCTCATCGCAAAGATTATAAACACATTTGCATTTGGCGACATGGCAACTTGGCTGTCCAGGACCAACAGTGCCAATTTCAGAACAGGAATTACATTAAAATGAAAGTCCTTGCCATCAGGTGCAATGCCCACCCAGCCAGGTTCACAGGTGGTAATGTGGTAGTCCTAAGGTAAGTGAATAGCAAATAAGAAAAATAAATAAGAAATGCTCCAAGCTACAGAAAAGCATAGAAAATAATGCCATGAAACTTTGGGAAGACCACCCTAAAATCTGACTTTTTAACAGCATGCTAAATACTGGCTGCAGGTATTTTTTGTTTTTAAAAGAAATTTTAAAATTTAAGATAAATGTGAAGGCCCTGGACCCCACTCTGAGTCCATTCCCCACCCTGACATCCAGAGGGAACCCCCAGCTCAGTTTGGTCTTTTCACTCCTACACAGTTTTTTCTTTGGCTGCACGCACATGTATGCACTAAGAATAATCAGCATTGCTTTTTATGTTCTTTATACTTGGTATGAATGATAGATGCCACCATTTCAGTCCCCAAGTTGTTTTCTCCCTAGAGATTATCCATGCTCAAAGCTCAAGCTCTGGCTCCCTCCCTCCACAACCTGCTTAGCTACTCTTCCGTTAAGGGCTATTAGTTGCGTTCCTAACTTTTCACCATTGCAGTAAGCGGTGCAGCACCGCTTTCTGTAAGTCTCTGTGCATCCATGAGAATGCCGCTGGATTGTACACCGAGGAGTGACGCTGCCTGTCCGCAGAACCGAGTGGACTGCTAACTCACATTTCACTGTGCTGAATGATTTCTACTCGTTACCGTACTCTTCACAACATCTCTTTGAGGGTGGACTCTGTTATTCTTCCCTTAGAAAGAACAAGCATCTCACTGAGGCTAGACAGCTGAGAGAACCGGCTACTGAGCCAGGATAGCCCAGTGCACGTGCCAGGGCTCTTAACTACAGGGCAAGTCGTTCTCCAAGTGAGGTCCCAGAACAGCAGCGCTAGGAACACTTGGGAGAAATCCAAACCCTCAGCCCCACTCCAGACCGAGGCAATCGGGAGCTCTGGGAACGGGTCCAGTGACCTGTGGTTCAGTGAGCCCTTGGGGTAATCTCTAAGCTCTACTTCTTCCTCAACCTCCACACCATGGTTCAGATACACAGAGCCCTGGGACTGTTATTTTCCTTCAGGATTTAAAGTCTGGAAAGTTTAGGTGATTTGTCATTGGTTTAGGGCACACATGTGCTCCTCTCCAATAACTATGATTGCATACGTATCTTAAAGGAAAAGCAAATTATTGGTAAATGTATTTTTACTTCAGTAGATGTTGCCAAAATGCTCTCCAAAGTGGTTGGCAGTTACCCTTTGACAAGAAATAAATAAGATCTGCTGTTCTGCACATACTCACCCTGTTTTGCATTGTCAGAAAATGTCTCATTTTTGCTAGTCTGAAGGTGGAATTCCACTAAGGTTTTTAATTGCATTTCCCTGGTTAGTGTTGATGCTGAGCATTCCTCCTGATTGGTCAGCTGTATGCCAAGAGGGATCACTCAGGCTGGGAAGAAAGCGGTTCAGTAGTGACCTAGCCAGATGAGTCTGAGAGACAGCCCACACGGATTAAGCTCAGAAGCAGCTCTAAGGACTCCGATGCAGAAGCCCGGGGTACTCAGAAGCCTTGAGGCCCCATGCATTGGGTGAGGCCCTGACCTAGCCCTTTCACCTTGGTGGCAGCCCCCAGGGGGGTCTCCAGGGACTCTGAACACTGACCTACCCCAGAACAGAAAGTGACTGACTCAGGATAGCATGGGTATCTTTGGTGGAAGCAGGGAGGGAAGCCAGGTTCATGGGACCCGGGCAGCAAACCCATATATCTTCCCCAGAGGGAGACACCTGCCTACTCCTTAATACCTCAGCGTCATACTTTTCATTGATGGCAGGCTCGGTGGTGACCAGCTTCATCCTGCTGGCGAACCGCAGTGAAGACAACTGAAAAACAGATCAGACAGACCTCTATGTTCTTGGCAAACTACTTGTGACTAGAGATATTTGCTAAACAATGTCTAAAGGAGTACACTAGAAAGCAAATCTCCCCAAAGAGAGGAATGCTCCATGGGCCCATGGGGTGACATCTGGGGGGTCTTGTCTGTGTCCCTCCAGGGGCACAGCCAGCCAGGGGTGATTATGGCTGGAGGCCCATGGGTAGGCACTTGGGAGACAGCCCTGGAGCACTGATGTTCCATGAGGAGTGGGGGGCTGCTCCCTGGTGTGAGGAGCAGCCAGAGGCACATGAGGCAGGCCCTGACATCCCAGCCTCAGACTACGCTGGACTGACTCAGGGCCTGAAGCAGGGAGGCAGACTCAGAGGAGGGATGGGCCACCCAGAAATAGCCTGAGGAAGGCCTGAAAGGGCTCTTCCACTGGACAATCTTGCCTAGTGGTTAAGAGCTCTGCACAGACTGACCGACTGTACATCCTCAGATGGGTCTTGTAACCTCTCTGTAAAATCGAGGAGACCTGGCTCACAAGGTCACTGGGAGACTTAGTGCTTAGGTATGTAATGTGCTCTGGACAGAACTGGCCCACAGTCAGCCCTCAGAGAGGCCCCTGTCATTAGAGTTACTTCTGTGTGGGGTGAAAGCAGACTCCTGCTGCAAATACAGCAGCACGTGTGGCCACAACTCCCTTGTACACACAGGCAGGGTCACTGCATAAAGCAACACCAATCATGACAGGCACTGTTTTAAAGTTAGAACATTTGGAGAAGAGAATCATGACCTTCCACACTGGCAGTCTGCCTTTGTCCCAAGCAGCTCCTCGGGGCTTCTGTGGGCTCAGTCCTGGGCAGAGATCCCAGGTGGTGTGGGTACGAGCCTCTGGGGACAGCAGGTGCCAGGAGAGCTGCTTCCTGTGTGACCATCTCAGAGGTGGGCATCGGGGAGAGAGTGTCTTCCACAGTCTAGGAGGACAGATTTCTCAACCAGGCAGCCAGGAGGCCCAATAGTCACATGACTCCTCTTGGGGTTCACTCACGCTTTATGATACTCTGAGACCAGTAGGTCCTGAAGCCTTCCTCTGGGGATATTGCCTGCACGTCAGCTGGAGCTCCCATCCCTGGCTTCCCACGTCCCAGGATGCTGAGTGTGCAGCAGGAGAACCCCCCCTGGAAGCTGGGACGGTCGCTAATGCACAAAGCTGGGAGGCCCTGCAGGAGCATCTCACCCTGCAGTGTCTGACCTGTTTCACTGAGTGGATTCTGCATATGACTGAAACTTGCCCTGAGCTGTCCACACTTGAGCAAAATGTCTATGGAAAGATTTCCAGTCCTATCTCACTTATGATGAGTTGGGAGGAGAGGCAGGGAGCCTCGGCTATGTGGACTCTCCTGTGTCACTAGCTCAGCTCGTATTCTTGCCTCTGGTTCTCATAAGCCTCTCGCCTCCTCAGATCACCTGTTTCCTGCTGCTGGGTTCATCTCCCTGAGTCATGAGTCTGGCCACAACCCTCTTTTACTAAAGCCCCGTGACAAGCCCTGCCATCTTCAGGAGAGCAGCTAAGGCCCCAGCATGGCCACCAGAGCCCCTCCAGCCACTCACCTTCTCCTTCCTCTTTCCTGAGCCTCCCGCTGCGTGGGTCAGAAAACACAGTGCTTGCCCTACCCAGCTGATGCACAGCCTCGTCTCCTCACAGAGGCTCCCACACTGAGCTTGCCCCCTGCCTTGCCTCTCCCTTGACACAGCTTCTGCCCCTTGGGACTTGGTATCTGGATCCCGGCTGGAGCCCTTTTGGCTCAGACTCATCCCCTGGATCCGTCCACTCTTGACCATGTCTGTGGCTACTGAGTCAGTTTACCCAGTCCACACGCCTGAGGATGGATGCTAATCCGGCTGCCCTGACTGTCCTTACGTACCGTCTCTTCTAACTGAGCAGCTTCTCCATAGATGTTTGTCACGAGGACCATGTTGCAATTTCCCCCTGCAGAAAGCAAGACACAGAAGGTCCATGAACCATGAGGGTTTTCTGCCAAGACATTCCTTTGAGGCTGGTGGCAGTGATCTGTTATTATATGAGCGCTTGTCTCCCCTCAAACTTCATATGTTGAAGTCCTAGTGCCCAAGGTGATGGCATCTGGAGGTGGGGCCTACAGGAAGTGATTAAGTTTAGATGAGGTCATGAGGGTGGAGCCCCATAATAGGATCTGCGCCCTTAAAAGAAGAGAGAGAGAGAGACCAGAGCTCTGTCTCTTTGTGATCTTTCTCTTTTCTTTCTCTCTCTCGGTCATGTAAAGACACAAGGAGAAAGTGGCCATCTACAGGTCAGGAAGGCAGTGTTCACCAGGAACCATTCCTGCTGGACCTTGATCTGAGACTTCCAGCCTCCAGGAGGGTGAGAAACAGATGTCTGCATAGTGTAAGCCCCTCAGTCCACAGTATTTGGTTCTAGCAGCCTGACCCAACTGAGGGCCAGAGAAGACACACGAAAGCATGCACAAGCCTGGGAGGCAAGGGGAAGAAGGAGAGAAGAGGGAGAGGCCGCCAAACGTACCTAAAGGAGGAGCTGGGGAGAAAGCAGAGGCGAGGTGGCTGGGGCAGGGCAGAGGCCTGTGGCCAGGGCTTTGCTTATGGGGGGCACGTAGTTAATCATCACACACCCACCTTCAGGCCCAACGCAAAAGCTTGGGAACACAGGATGACAAGATAGCCCCTGCTCCTCAATCAGAGAGGCTGAAGAAAAGGGAAGACCTCACAGGAGAGGCCCTCCACCTGAGGCTTCAAGGCGATGAAGGATTCTGCCAGCTGGTTCAGGGATGGTGGGACATGATAGGTTGCCCCTGGTAGAGGCCAAAGCTTAGGCAAAGCCTCTGAGGAGGGAGCAGAATGGCATGGGGGACATGAGAGGGCACTGTGCTTGATTTTGCCTTTCCAGGTGTTTCTATGGTCACTGTGAAAAGGCTGCAGGCAAGTCCATGCCACCGGGAGGGAGCAAGCCATCACCACCAGTAGCAGACAACGCCAGTCCTGTCCCTCCTCCCTGCACACCAGCCACCCCTCACCTAATGAGTCCTTGAGGGCGTGGGTGAGCTTGCACTGCCGGAAGGGGATGTGGTCTCGCTTCTGGTCCCCAAGGGCAATGATGGCCTGCTCCAGGAATGACAGCGACTTGTTGATGTAGGTGGCTTCCTTCAGGACTCGGCCCTCAGACTACAAACCAAAGGTCAGTTCTGCTTCAGGCCAAGTGGAGAGGCTGCCCCACAAAAAACACTGCAGGTCTGTGGCCAGGCCAGAGCCTCCTGCCCAGAAGCAGGGTCTTCTCTTCCTGTCTTGTATTCCACGTTGGGCTAATAAGAACACTCCCAGGAACGCTGATGCAGATATTCATATGAGTGAATGCTCATATGAATATGAATACTTGTGTGAATATTCATATGAATACTCCCTTAAGAGTCACACTGTTATGAACACACAGGGGAATATTTGTGCAGATATTTGAGCAAATAATCCTGGGGAATATACAAACATTCATTCAACACACCAATACAAACATTCATCTGAATGCTCTTCTGAATGCTCTTCTGAATGCTTATGCTAATACTCATATGAATATGTATGTGAGATGAAAAATTCATGCAAATATTCATCATATGAACACTCATGCACAGAGAAATGCTAATATGAGCATGGAGCACTGACTGCCAGGCACTTTGCTAAGAATTTAGGAGCCATCATCTCATTCAGCGTTTACAACAGTCCTGCCAAGTAGGAATGGCCTCTCTGATGCAGCTGTTTCACCTCTGCTAGTTCTGTCCCCCCAGCTGAACTGCGCCTAGCTAGGAACGATGCTCACGAATGCCCAGTGAGGGACAGTCCACGCACACAGACACCAAGCTGGAAACAGGGCCATGGCTTGTTGAGGAGGAACTTCCTGCTCCCCCACTTACCCTAGACTTCCCCAGCCTCTCCGAGCCTGCTAGATCCACCAAGTTAATTTTGGAAGTGACATACTTTTCATCTGATAAGGTCCGTGAACGGGCCTGTGAAACACCCAAAACAGAGGTTAGGCTGTCACAGTGAGAAGCTTCTTACGGAACAAGCTCCATGGGAATCGACCTCCCTTCCCAAGCTATTCAAAGAGCTTGTACTTACCTCCACATAGATGGTGAAAATGCAGTGTGACCTGGATGAGTTCTTGTTCATTGTGTGGGAGGCTATAATCCTGTTGGTCTCTCCCTAAAGAAGAGAGAAAACATGTAGACATTTTGACATATTGAAACAACAAGGCATTTGAGTCATTTTTTAACTATACAGAAATGATCTTTACATCACAGCCCTCGGTCAGGCCTTCCAGGGAAATCTGATTTATAAACTAGTAGAACAGAAGACAAATTGGAGTCAGACCTATATTTTCACTCACTGCTAACGACATGTGAATTTGTATAATAGCTTTCTGAAAAGCAAAGTGGCAACAAAAACTATGAGCCTAAAAAATATTCATAGATATTGAGTCATAACCAACCTACATATCCAGCAATTCAAGAATGATCTGTCTGGAGAACAATGTTATGTGACCAGAAGAATGCTGACAAATAGCTTGTAATAACAATAATGCAGAATCCAAAAATCGGAGCAAACTGCCTTCAATAGCACAATAAACGGACATATCCACCACAGCCAAATGGAATTTACCCCAGATGCAAGGATGGTTTGACATACACAGATCAATGTATATACACCTCATTAACAAAACGAAGGACAAAATCATATGATGGTACAATCTGAGGAATGCAGAAGCATTCATGGAAGAAAGAATAAACAGATGGCGCTACCAAGATGTTACTAATGGTCACTTCTGGGTTGGAGTTTATAGGTGGATCTTTTATATATACAGGTTATGCTTCCATATTTTTAAAGTGAACATGAGTTACATTTAAACATTAGGAAAAAAATCAGTAATTTGTATCTTTAAAGAGACAGCCCTTGCCTCTAATTCACAGGATTAGGCACTATGACCAGAATACACTTAAAAGGAGACATGTAGAAATGGCTGTACTCAGAGAAAAAGATTTGTACAGGAGGGACTCCTGTCTCCTTAAAGGACCCTGAGAAGTGCTATGAAGAAACCCCAAATCAGCGATACTGCCTTCCCCTGCAGAGAGTGGAGCACCTAAAGAGGAGGGGAGGCCCTGGGCTGTGGAGGAGGCCTGGCTGGCTCCCAGGCTACATCCCCAAGGTCTCACTGTCACATTCAACTAGCCTAAAATTAAGCATATTTGTTCACCAAATTGACATATCAAGAAAAAAAGTCACAGGAGATAGAAAACAGCTGTAATACATACAACTGAGAAAAGAACTAGTTTTCAGAATTGATAAATTTATACAAATAAGAGGAAAAAAAGATATCTGTAAAGATAATAATCAACAGACATGAACAGGGAAATGCAAATGGTCAATAAACACATAATGAGGTCCCTAATCTCATTGGTAATCAGGGAAATAAAACCCAATGAGTGGGGCCATAATGGGAAACACTATACACCAGCCAGACTGGTCAAAATTTTAGGATCAGAATAATGGGAATTCTGACAACCTGTTGAGGGAGTATGCCATTATTGGTATCGTTTAAGAAAGCTTAAGACACATACTCTCTGTGACCTAGCAATTACAATTCTTGGCTTTACCTAGAGAAATTCATGCTTATGTGCATCACATATACATACAAGAACGTCCCTGGTTCTAGGTCAATAAACACATAGTGCCATTGTCTGATATATCCCCAAATTAGTAAAACCCAACTGTCCATCTGAAGTAGAATGGATAACTAAACTGTAGTATACTCACACAATGTAATATGATAAAAGTGAAAAACATATAACAATACCAGATGAATTGCACATAAACAGTAGGTAAGAGAAATAAGACAATTCATCCTACATGATTCCTTTTATATAAACTTCCAAAAAGGTTAACTTATACTATTTCAGGAGATATAATTACAGGTGGTTAAGCCCTAATGAAGACCAAGGAAATGATTACAAGTCAGGAGAGTGCTTGCTTCCAGTGTTAGTTGCTCAGTTGTGTCTGACTCTTTGTGACCCCATGGACTGTAGCCCACCAGACTTCTCTGTCCATGGCATTCTCCAGCAAGAATACTGGAGTGGGTTGCCATCTCCTCCTCCAGGGGATCTTCCTGACCCAGGGATTGAACCTGAGTCTCCTGTATTAGCAGGCGGATTCTTTGGGGAAGCCCAGTTACTTCTATGGGTATGAATAAATACTCATTCATGATAAACTCTTCACAAACTTGGACCTTCTTTAACCTTAAGCCAAGAAATTTTCGGCAAACATCATTCTTCATGGTGAAATGTTAGGAGCAGCAATAAGATGAGAATGTGTTTTTGCTGCCTCCTGGCAGGCTCTTTCTTCTGTGTACATGCAAGGGATCTGTGTTTAAATCACCTCTGAGGACACCTAAGTGACTTCTTTTTAAAACTTTTATTTGACATATATTTTAAATATCCTAAGATTCACCATTTTAAGTATTATAGTTCAGTGATTTTTTGAATCAGTAAAATTACAGGGTTGTGTCACTATCCTCACAATTCTATTTTTTAAATGTATCACTCCAAAAAAGTTTTCTCAGGCGTATTTGCAGTCACTTCCTGCTCCCCTCCCCCAGGCAATGTTTTTCTCTATAGATGTGGCTATCAGGACATTTCAAATGAATGGAGTCATACATTAGGTGACCTTTTAAAATTTCTTTTACTTAGCATTTTTCCGGGGAGGGAGGAGGAGTTTCATCTATGTCATAGCATGTACCAATGTTCCATTTCTTTTTTATCGCTAGTTTTCTATTGTTTGGATGTACCATATTTTGCTTATCCATCCTCCAGTTGATGAATATTTTGGTTATTTCTGGTCTTTGGCTATTATGAATAATCTTATTATGAATATCTGTGTACAAGTCTTTGTGTGCACATAGATTTTCATTTCTCTTGGGTAGATCTCTAGGAACAGAATTGCTAGGTCCTATGAAAAAATTACTGTTTAGAGGGAGGAGGGAGGGGGGTTCATGTTTGGGATCGCATGTACACCCGTGGTGGATTCATGTCAATGTATGGCAAAACCAATAGAGTATTATAAAGTAAAATAAAGTAAAAATAAAAAGTTAAAAAAAAATTAATGTTTAACTTTTTAGGAAACTGCCAAAATGGCTACAGCCCTTTATAGGTCACCAGCAATGCGTAAGAATTTTAATCTACATGATATTAAAAAGAATAACACATCCCAGGGAATGTTTTTTTATTGATTTCTAAGAGCCTTTATATTTCAAAGACATTTTAATTTTTTTCTATATCACAAATGCCCATGGTTAACTTTTTAAAGGACAGTTTCAACTAAATACAGAAAAAACTTCAAGAGAAAAAAAGACTAAAAGTCAAATTTATTAAGCCAAAATATACATTATTGGGACTTCCCTGGTGATCCAGTGGTTAGGACTCTGTGCTCCCAATGCAGAGGCCCAGGGTTTGATCCCTAGTCAGGGAACTAGATCCCACATGCCATAACTAAAGATCCTATATTCTGAAGACCAGTGCAGCCAAATAAATAAATATTAAATATATATATATGTACACATTATTATTGCCATATGTAGAAAACAGATAAGTGAATTCTTTTTTGCTTCTATATTTTTTCATTATTATCTGAACTTGCTAAACAAGTATATACTAATTTTAATTCTGTTTATCAAAGTAACTAAGAAACTAAGGAGAGAGGAAAAGGGGAACAAAAGGAAAGAAGGGAGAAAGAAAAGGTTAGGGAGAAGGCAGCTGTGGTCCTGATCATCTCACCTCAAAGAGGAGGCTGAATGCATCCTCCTCCTGACTTGTGAGGTGGACCGACAAACCCTTAATGAAGACCCCTTGAGGATTCTCCACGATGGTCATAGGTGTGGCCGAGGGTCCAACATAAGGCAGCGTGGACAGGAGATCAAACAGGCTCTCGTTATAGATTTCCAGGTAGGAAACGCGCACAGTAATGGCATGTGTGGGACGTTCTTCAATCATCCTAAAAACCTGGATGGGAGATTGGACAGCAGTCACCAAGAGCAGAGCGCCAACGCCCAGCCAGGATTAGGGGAGTCCTGAGATCCGGAGAGAGCCCTCACCCTGGAAGAATTCGCGGTCTAGTTACTGTGATGGTCCTCATCAACAGCTAGTAGTTCATCGGGTGATATTCACTATCATCTCGTAGTTTTTTGAGGCCTGACTTACAGATTGGCTAATCATTATACAGTCTCAAGAAGTAGAGGCATGATGAACAGAAAAGACTGTGAAGTGAAAATATCATTTTGTGGAGTTTTACCACACAGAAGCTTCTTTCACATCCATTATTTGATTCTATCCTCCTAACTCCACTGCAACTGAAGCAGGGCAGGGGCCACACCCATGTGTGGTGGCTCGGCTAATAAGGGAAAAAGCCAAGCCAGAACTCAGCCTTCTCAACTCCGACTACCCTCCCCAGTGCTTACCAGCAGGTGACTTTGGGCTGGTCTTTTCCCCGTCTCTGAACCTTAACTTTCTTATTTGTTAAATGGGGAGCTGGGCTGGATGATCCCTGAAGTCCCCCGTTATCCTAACAGGCTAGCTCTGTGCTATGCCACATGCCAGACACTAACCACAGGTGGCTGCTCAGCACTTGAAATGTGGCTCACACAAATGAGGAATTTTATTTAACTTTAATTAAATAATTAAAACTGATACTAAATTCAATTACTGGTAAACTTTTAAGTATGTTTGGAACAATTTGTGTTTATGAGTCCACCCTTTCAACTGTCAATTGCATGAAATATAAATACAGAGAAACTATTTCTGATGAATATTTAGGGTCTAAATTGAAATGGGGACTTCCCTGGTGGTCCAGTGCTTAAGACTCCATCCTTCCAATGCAGGGAGTGTGGGTTCGATCCTGGTTAGGAAACTGTGATCCCACATGCTGCGCAGTGCAGCCAAAAAAAGGATGAAATGGGCTGTAAGTATAAAATACGTGTTGTTGTTTAGTCGCTAAGTCATGTCCGACTCTTTGAGACCCCATGGACTGTAGCCTGCCAGGCTCCTGTCTGTGGAATTTTCCAGGCAAGAGTACTGGAGTCAGGTGCCATTTTTTTCTCCAGGGGATCTTCCCAACCCCAGGATTGAACCTGGATCTCCTGCATTTGCAGGGGCGTACTTTACCACTGAGCTACCTGGGAAGCCCATGTAAAATACATTTCAAGGATTTAGTGTAAGGAAAAAGAATGTAAAATATCTCAGTAATTTTCACATTGATTACATATGGAGATATTTTGGCTATATTGAGTTAAATAAAATATATTATTATATATTATGTATCATTTAAGTGAAAGTTGCTCAGTCATGTCTGACTCTGCGACCCCATGGACTATACATTCCATGCAATTCTCTAGGCCAGAATACTAGAGTGGGTAGCTTTTCCCTTCTCCAGGGGATCTTGCCAACCCAGGGATCAAACCCAGGTCTCCCTCATTGCAGGTGGATTCTTTACCAGCTAAGCCACAATTCATTTCACTTGCTTTACTTTTTAAAATGTGGCTACTGGAAAACCTAAAACTGCGTATGTGAGTTACATTAAATTTCTGTTGCGCAGCACCGAGCTAGATTACCAAGGTCTAAGATGCTAAAGATGGCAGCTTCGGCAGTGAGGGGCGCTATGGTACTGCGTACAGATATCAGCCGACCGGTTGTGTTTGTCAGAAAAATTCCAGGGACGGTGGCCTCAAGTGAGCTGAGAGAACACTTTGCACAATTTAGCCATGTAAGAAAGTGTACTGTTCCTTTTGACGGAGACACTGGCTTTCACAAAGGTATGGGTTGGATTCACTTTTCTTCAGAAGAACTTCACAATGCACTACAATGGGAAAATCATGTTATTGATGGAGTAAAGCTCCATGTTCAACCTCAAAAACCCAAAGCTTTACAAGGAGACCAAACATCTGATGAAGAGAGAGATTTTTGAGACCCTCACTGCCTACTGAATAAAGTAAATAAGATGGGGGAAAAAAAGGTCTAAGATGCTGAGGCATTGACAGTGGGATGTTAAGAATATTGCTTCAAAAAAATTATAGCATGGATGGTTATGCACAAGAGGGGCAACTTCACTTCCTATTGGACAGGGCTAAAAAACCTCAAGTTGCTTTTTAGGGAAAAATCCTCTGCCTCCCACTTCCAAAACGAGGGTCCTCACAGAATACAGGCTGCTGCTGCTGCTGCTAAGTCGCTTCAGTCGTGTCCAACTCTGCGACCCCAGAGACGGCAGCCCACCAGGCTCCCCCGTCCCGGGGATTCTCCAGGCAGAAACACTGGAGTGGGTTGCCATTTCCTTCTCCAATGCATGAAAATGAAAAGTAAAAGTGAAGTTGTTCACTCGTGTCTGACTCTCAGCGACCCCATAGACTGCAGCCCACCAGGCACCTCCGTCCATGAGATTTTCCAGGCAAGAGTCCTGGAGTAGTGTGCCATTGCCTTCTCCTAGAACATAGGCTAGCAGACTCCAAACGAACGCCCTCCTGTCCTGTCTTCAGTCACACTTCTCAGACCCCCAGGGCTGGCTTGGTCCTGAAAGCTCATGTGCCCTGCTCCTTCCCTTTGCTCTTTCTGGGGTGACGGTGGTGGAAGAAGCCAGAGCAGGCCAGTAAGGAAGCACTGCAATGGTCCCTCCCCCTCATTAAAACCAGGAAGGAACAGAACTAGGTCCTCCGTACCCTCTGTTACAGGGCCACAGGCCAACTGAGCAGCAAGAAGGCAGTCTGCACATCCGACACACTCTTTACCAAATGGGAAACAAGCTTAGCATGGGAATCGGTCAGAGTCAGTCACACACACACACACACACACACACACACACACACACACGCACGCACACACGCATACACACACACACACACACACTCTCCACCATGCATAACCTGTCTCCCCTACAGGCTGCAGCTCCTTGGAGGCCTGGATCCCACTGGCTCCAGGAGCTGGCCTGGGATGGGCAGCTTCTGTGTGCCATCCCACCCACCGGCCCACTCTCTACCTGCTGTAGGGCACGAGGGAGGATCCCTCGGTGCTTGTAATTCTCGGTTGCCCCCGTCATAGTATACGTCTTGCCAGCTCCTGTCTGCCCATAACACATGATGGTGCCTGCAAACATTTCAAAACACATTTTGGTGACATCCAAGAAAATAGATCTAAGGACAGCTTTTCCCTCCCCCAGCATGCCCAGCGCTAGCCAGAACCCTGGTGTGAAGGTGGCCACCAGGAGCAGCTAAGGACATCGGGAATTCCTGCCATGTAGGGCGAGTGGCTGAGCAGGGAAACAGGATGTAAAAGGTCAAACACAGACAGCTGCTCTGAATCTGTGGTCCATGGAGGGCTCTACTGCTTCCCCTTCTAAGAGGGCTTCTGAGGAGAGCCGGGAACTCCAGGCTACAGAGGACCTGGGAATTTTCCTAGCAAGATGAGGGTGATGAGAGCATTGAACCCAGCCCTTCTTCAGCAAGACCATGGACAGCCAGGCTCTCGGGGCTAGGTCTGCCCATGAGGCTGCCCAGACAGAAAGAAAGAAGAGCTTTCAAAATCCCCAGGAAGAGATGGGAGTGGGAAGGGCACTTTCTGTTACTGGTGAGAATTCTTTGTAGACAGCACATTCCCACAAGACTAAAGTTGGTCCCAGGCCACTTTCAGAAACCGAATACTGTGACTAGGTCCTGATCTGTCCCAGTGCCCTCTCTGGGAAGAGGGCACCTCACTTGTGCTTTAGGTCTACCATCACCACCAGGCCCTGGGACACAAACCAGTCACCTTGGGCTCCACTTCCCATCTGCTCATCCTCCTGACTTGGGCAGCCTGAACCAGACCTAACCCAAAGGCTGCTTCTGTAGATATTCACACAGCAGAAATGCCCAGGCAACACTGGGTGGTGGAAATCAGTGTCTGCCTTTTCCACATGGATGCTCTAGTTCCTGGGATTGGTAGGTTTTAACACAAGAGGCCTGAATTCAGCATCTGCACTGGAGTCAGAAATAGTATCTTTAATCCTGCACCAATGTGCAGGAAGGAATCAGTTTAGCTGGGACTCAGAGCCCATTTGTGGGTCCACAGCACCCAGAGCCCATGACTCTTAGCCTTCCTGGGCCTTAGCTCCTCTGTCTCTACTTCCTCAGGGCCACATCCCCTCAGGACGAATAAGGACCACACCTATATATCACACACAGGCTACAATGTTCAGGCTTCTACACTCAACTGACTTTTAAACAGAAGACCTAAAACTTGCAAACGGGGAACATGCTAGTCAGGAGCCACCAGACAGACAGTCTACAGACTGTGATGTATTTTTTCTAAGGATATTAGACTGAACAAGTTTGTACAAATTTCCCTATAAATTTTAATTTGCTAAATGGCTTTTTTTGTTAAGCTTTTACCTTAAGAATATCAAACTCTACTCAAGTTTTTAGTGATATATGTAAATAACCTAATACTGGAATGGAACAGATTAATTGTGCTGGTAGGATAAATGGAAATAGCTCCTGGCAGATAGCCAGAAGAAAAATGTTCTGACTCCATCAAATTTGTCCTAAAGACATTGTTTCAAAACTAATATTCGAGGAATTTGAAACAGGATAATATTTGAATCCCCATGACCTGTAGAGAGACAGGGTCATTAAATCGTCCTATGAAGGTAGGAACCCAGGACCATGGGTCAAGCCGTGACCACCATGTCACCAAAGTTTTCCACCATAAGAACATGGAGACAAACAAAAGTTAGTAAGAGAAATTGTAGTTTATTTTATTCACCATAAAATCCTTGTACCTCTTTCTGGGTGGGGGTGTTTCCCAGGTTCTTACATTAAAACAACAATTAACTAAATTACCGTTAAAGCCATTGAGGGCCTGAGAAACCACATCCTTCGCGACTGTCTCGTAAACCAAGTCCTGGGAGGCATCATGGAGAACTCTGTCCAGTTTGAATGACCAGTCTGTCTGCTGGTTATTGACAACTCCCCTCCGAGTATCTTTTTTTAAGTGAATATCAATGGTCTAGGAAGAAACGAAGACTCCTTAAGAAACTGGTATAAAAAAGTCAACGGCAGCCAAGGCCTGACCTGGAGGAAACAGAGGAGGTGAACTCGAGGAAGAACAGGGACTTGTATGTATCCTGGATGACCTTCAGGATGGGGGGAAGGGAGCCACTTCGGGGAGGCCAGATACCCTCAGGGTGGAAGGAGCAGGAGACGGGAGCACATGCTGGTTCCAGCACATCTCACCCTCGTGGACAGGGGGCTGTCTGTCTTAGTTCCCTCCTCTGTGATATGGGGTGAAGCACGTTTATCACATTCTCATTAAACAAGTTTTAGGTTAAGTCCAATAAGCACAGGAATGCCTTGAAACAGGCCAGAGAGAACAGTGTGCTTGGGAATGGAGGCCTGGGCTAGAGCCCTAGCTCCTTGGTGACTGGAGGCCAGGCCTCCCTCAGGGTGGTGGCGAGCAACCACTCCCTCACACACTGTGGGTCACGGTGAGCAGTGAAGAAGTGACGGCCACAGGAAAGGCCCTGGACTATTCCGACATAGCAACTCACTGGCACTAAAGCAAGCGTGCCTGCCAACTTGTAATCAGCACGTTTTCACATGCAAAGGTTTTTAAAAATTTTGTTTTTAGATTTTTAGACCCCTCTATGGCAAGCCTCTGTGGCAGCAGCTGGTTTAGAAATCTATTGGGCTAGGCTAATGGTAGATTCCAATCTTTGAAATGAGGACTTCTGATGTAAATGGACTCTCACTGGACTCTTACACTGGCTGCCTTAATCCAGAAGCCAAGACACAGCCACATGCAGAAAAAATAAGATCAACAGAGCAGGGCTTGGTCCATTCATAAGTTAAATGTTCTGTGCTTCAGGGTCACTGAATCCACGTCCAGCAGGGTGCACTTCACAGGGCTGCACCTGAGTTTCTTTCTGACTGCTAGGACTTTAGAAGTTTGAAAAGTTGACCTCTGAATTGCTCCCTTGAACAATGTCTCCATGCTGCCCATAGTAGATCCACAAATGTTTGCTGAATAAAAACATTTCATAACTCTCAAGGTGTGCTAAATCTGTCTCAGGCTTCAGAATAGTCCTCAGACATTGGTGAGGACATGGGGAGGGATAGATCTTTCCAGTTCTCGCCATAAGAGTTTCTCCCACTCTTTGGTAAGCTGAACAATAATCAACTGAAGACATTCCTACTGTACTCCCTGGGAGATTGTACAGTGGGAGATCTGATCACCAGAAAGTTTTATGAGTGTGGACAAATGTCACCTTCCAGGGTCAGATACAAGGATAAAGGTAAACTATTAACCAAAAAGGCAATAAAAATGGGAGTTTCATGAGCTTCCTCATCGACAGCATTGGTGGGGGGAGTGCTCTGGACTTGAAGGATTCTAGATTCCATCTGAACTTTTACCAGTTCTGTCCTGGTCCTTAGAAGGTGGTTTGAAAACAGTGTAGTGAGAAAGCACCGAGAGATTCTCAGGCAGGTGAAGGCAGACACAACGGTACTTACTTTGTTGTCATCTCTATATTTGATCATTTCATGAGCAAAGTCATCAGTGGGTCTGACACGGACAAACGCGTGAACTTTTTTCCTAGAACCCATTTTAGCTAAAAAGAAGAAAACAGCAACATTTTCAGTAGTCATCCTCAAGCAACCATTAGAAGGGAGATGTCACTGATCAGCAAGATCGGAAAGCATGATGTGTGGCCCATGTTTTCCTCTCTCAGGAGCCAGCCTTCCTTTTTGCCCCCTAGCATCTCAGGGCTCTGCCCACAGGATCCTGCTCAACAAGTCTGTGTACATCCAACTTGATCAGGTGCCTCACCATTCTCCACCGACCCCCTAGGAGACCAAAATGCAAAACAAAAAGAATGCTCCCTTCAGTGGCCTAAGTTTAGACGTGGATTCTAGAAATGTTCTGTATCAGAGTCCACTTACACTTTGCCTTCTTCATTGTATTTTCCTCTTAAAATACTTACTATGAAATGCATTAGAACTAGTTTGGTTTTTTTTTTTTCATTAACATACCTTACCTGAGATGTAGCACCTCATCCTCTACCTCCATTAGACTAACATAGATCAGAAAAAAGATTTCCTGGAAGTATAGTTAATGGAGCCTGCAATCAAATATTCTTTCTTCTCCACCACTCCACTGAGAGAAAAATCAGTCCCCTACCTCCTCTGCCTCTCTTAAAACCTAATTATGTGCATTCTCATCATTTTCGGGTAGACACACGTTTGTGTTCCTTCATTTATACTATCATGAATGATTACCATGTGTAATAAAATGTGAAACACCAAATGTAGTTTCATCAAATAGGATGAAGGCTTAAAGCTGTAAGTGACAGGGAGGGAAATTTAGGTAAATAACATTATTATGTAGAATTTTCCTATAGTGGAAAAGACTCTCAAAATAAGGACTATAAACATCTTAGATAGTCAAGCAAGACACCAATTAGAAGAGATGCTAGAAAAGGGGCTGTTGTCAATTAGATCTCCAATATCTTGTATGACTAAAGTACTTCACAAACATTAAAAAAAAAAAACAAATTGTACCACACCCTCCAAATGATAACTAAGAAATCTCACATTTTATTGGATACTAGTCTCATTGGTCAAATCACACTAGGCTCTCCTCAGAATGTCTGTGTAAATATATTTAATACTATCACCTAGTAAATTCTGGTTCTAACATTGATCAAGAGTGGAGAAGCAAAGAAAGTTATTAAATAGAAGTAATAATCACACTGATTTTTACTGCTTTAAGGGGGAACTTAAAATGTAATCAGATCTTTAGATGCCTCTTATACACTGATGACAAAAGATGAAGTACTGAGAGAAAATGTCAACAAATTCTTAGAAAAGCTAAAAATCTTTCCATTTTTAGAAAATGAAAGTGAAAGGTATTCAGGTGAGTAAGGATCGTGCCTTGTCCCATTTCAGGTCTAAAAATTTTGTTTGTAAGTTTGAGCTCTAGAAATAAAAAGTCCCAAGTAGCTCTAACAGGACTGCCGAAATGAGAAAACTGAAGGGATTATCTCATCTCCAGGTTCACTTTGATCTAGGCTATGGGAAAGTGGAGAGTGGAGGGAGGTGTGCTTATTTAGGCAAGCAGTGTCACTCTCTAAAGTTCCCCATACCGGTCTGAGGGCCCATCCTCCTCCTCAGGGAAGTTAAGATGCTGTCCAGGGTGCCCTCTGAAAAGGAGCATGTTCTGGGGCAGGTGCCTCAAACTCCCTCCTGGCAGCCCCTACCCACGGACAGCCCAGGAGCAGCACAGGCCAGCTCCAAGCATCACCCTCCCCTCAGAGCCTGCTCCCTTTCTGCCCAGGAATTTGCCAACATGCACATGCAGCCATTCTATCTATGCTTCCCAATTCTCCCCATGCTCGCGCCAGGAGCCATATTCTCCTCAGACAAACCTTCTGTATTAACTGCATGCCTCCTTTGTGCCCCTCAAACACCAGACATTTAGGGACCCCATGCATGCCATCTTGCACTTACTGAAATAATGCTTGTTACTGTTCTTAGACTGCATCATTTGAGACAGTTGCAGCTCCCAAATTAAATGACAAGCTGCTTGAAGGACTGGATGGTGCCTTTTATCTCGTTTGAATCCCCCTGCTAAGTCCAGAACAGTGCCAAGCACAGAGCAGGTGCTTAAGAAATGGTGACTGGTGATGGTGGTGGTCATGGCTGGAAGTCAGAGCGTGGCTGAATCTCCATGTGTGGGTCCATCTTCAGTCACTACTGAGAGAGTCCCAAAGGGCACAGGATGTCACTCCCTCCCCTCACCACCACCAACCCCTGAGCCCACAGCCCTTCCAGGAGGACACTAGGTTTCCAGGCACCATTTGGAAAAAACCATCTCAGCTCCTCACCACGCTCACCCTTTTAGTAGGGTCCTTCTCTCTAGGATCTTGTGGGGAATGCCTCTCCCTCATGGACACCACCCTTAGATATCTCTGGTGTAAATAAGTGAACCTCTGAGTAGTCGCCAGGAGCCCTCTCTACTTAGAGGCTCACAGTTTCCTCACTTGTTGTAGGCGTGAGAATGAACAGATTGCCACCCAGCACCCCTAAAATGGAGAAAAGGAGAGGTTCAGATGGGTTCCTGTCTTCCAGCGCTCCTGTCCAGAACAGACTCTCAAGGAGAACAATCACAGCCACCAAAAAGGCAGCAGCATCTTAAGTCCCCAAACTCGGACCCAAGCCGAACTGGCCTTTCTCCTTTTTCTAACCCAACGGGCTGGACCTGTGCGTGGAGTCTGGGAGGCAATGGGCCTTGGGACCATTTCTGTGTCTCTCTGGAGCGGTTTCTGTATCTATAAAGCAAAGGGTCGGGACTGGTAATCCCGAAGCTCTCTATAGTAAGTCAGTTCAGTCGCTTAGTCGTGTCCGACTCTTTGCCACCCCGTAGACTGCAGCACGCCAGGCTTCCCGAGTTAGAAAACCGACGAATAAAAAAGGGTCCAGAAGAGCAGAGGTCCCTGAACCTCAGGCGCGACGCAGAACCTTCGTAAAACCAGGGAATATTAGATCCGAAGGCCCTAAGCGGCAAAAAGGCTGAAAGAATCCCCTCGACACCGCACCTTCCTCCGCCGGGTGGAGGAGACCAGTGAGCCAAGCCTGGGAACTCCCGCGAGGAGCGGTCTTCAGATTCCAGCAGCTGTCCGTCAGCGGGCGAACACCCCCCTTTCCAGCCTCCCTTCTCCCCATCCCGAGCGCGCGTGACCCCTGCTCACCGCTTGGGAGGCAGGAGCCCTCTCCCAGCCGGACCTCTGCATTAGCAGCTACGGAATACCGGCAGCGCTGCTGTCAGCCTGTGTATACGGTTGCCGTGGCAACGGGCCGCTTCTGGCTATTCCGGAAGTACGAGGTGGTGGCGGAAACGAAGTCCGCGGTCCTCTGTTGCGATACGAATAAGGTCAGAGCCGAAAGAGGAGGACGAGCGATGGGACCGATTAATCCAGAAAGACTGCGGGAGCTGCAGGCACGAAGCCAGGGTCTGGGTAGCTGGGGAACGGAGCAGCAAGACCTGGGAAACCGCGAGGCCCGGCTTCCGGCGCAGAGCAGTTTGAGACTACGGCGGCCGCGCAGGCCCATTCGACGCCGGCCCAGCGCCTCGGGCCGCCGTCCGCCCGCGCCCTCGCCCCGCCCAGTTTAGTTCCGAGCCAGCACAGCCAGGCCTGCGCAGTCTCGGCGGCCGGGGAAGATGGTGGAGGACGGCGCGGAGGAGCTGGAGGACCTGGTGCACTTCTCCGTGTCCGAGTTGCCTAGTCGCGGCTACGGCGTCATGGAGGAGATCCGGCGGCAGGGCAAGCTGTGCGACGTGACGCTCAAGGTCCCAGGGGCCGGGCAGCGTGGGGCTGAAAGGCCCGGGGGCCGAACGGGGAGGGAAGAGAGATGGGGGCATCGGGGAAGAGAGGTCTAGCGCGCTGAGGGATGGGGAAACGAGGTGGGAGTGAGAGCGACCGGCGGGGAAAGAGAGGTGCCGAGCGGCAGAGGGGGCTTGGGGCTGAGGGGGTAGACGGACAGGGTCAGCCTCTCAGTCTCAGACCTTGGAAGGAAACGCTAAGAGGTGCGCCGCTGAGGCCCTCGGGGACCTTGGGGTACCCGCCTCCTTTTTCTGTCACACAGACGAGGAAAAAAAAAAAAAAAATACGGGCTTGGAGCCGCTCTGTGGAGGAAGGGGGCGGCGGCTCTTTCTACCTTCTGATGGGCACCACGGAAAAGCACCTTTTCTTGTCACCACAGACGTGCCCCCTCCGAGTTAGCTGCGGTGTGATAGAGGCGTGGGCTCTTCCTGAGGAGTCATTGCTCGCCCTGGACTGTTAGATTACTGCCTTGTCTCGTAATAAGAGCTTTTAAAATCGGATCTGGAAATCTTTTGAGGTGGGCCACTCCCCTGACCCCACACTGGAAGTCACGCTACCAGCACCGCAGAGGTCCCGGAGAATGGACTGATGGCCTCGCTTGGGGACAGGGCTCTCTTAACCACCTGTTCCTTGTTGGCATTCTGGGTACAAGACCCAGCCTTCCTCCCGTGCTTTTGTATCCATTCCTGCTGGGGAGGCATGCTGTCCTGCTCCGCGGCCGAGCTGCTGAGCCAGGTGGAGCCCTCCAGGTGGAGATGCTGGAAATCCTGTTCCCTGTTGGGCTTTGGCTAGAAGGATGTTAGCATCTGCGAAGGACCCTGTTTAAAAAATAAAACTATGCAGAGATCTTTGTGCTCTTCTTGGTTTCCGCAGGGTTAAGGAAACTTCCTCTTCCACATTTCTGAGTCAGACCTCCTGAGACAGTGAAGTAGAATGGTTAGGAGTGTGGCTTTGGAGATAGAAGAAGGATTTGGATTAAAATCCTTGGGCAAGTTACTTAAGCTCTCTTAGCTTCAGCTTTCCAAATGTGAAAATAGGGATGATTTCTAATTCTTAGTATTCATATGAGGATTAAATGAGAAAACTTGCGGTATTCTTTGCGTAATGCCTGGCCTAAGGTTTTTGTCACTCTAAACCCCTTCTGAGACAGAAACCAACACAGTATTGTAAAGCAATTATCCTTCAATTAAAAATTAAAAAAAATTTTAATAATAATTTTTAAAAAGCCCTCTTGAAGGAGATTAGTTTTCCAGAAGAGGAGTGAAGTGGACAGCAAGGGGACAGCATCTTTCGTGGGGAGTGAGTGGTTTGAGAAAAATGAGCTGGACTAGAGGAAACAGAAAATAAATATAAATGAGAGGTTTTTTGTTCACAGTGATCACATGGAAGCAGGTGTTGAGGGTTCTAGAGATTTGTAAGCAAGAGAATGATCTGCTTGTGGCAGTAACGCTTGGGGTGAGTAAAGACTGGTGAAAAGCAATAATGGGGGTGAATTTTTGGATTAACATTTAGGCTGTAAGAGTAAGCCAGGGAAAGCTTCTAAGACACAGAGATGAACCACTAAACCCAAGTACACAATTTTCACTGAGGCTGACTTCAAGGACCACATACTTGAGTCTGGAATCTTGCCTAATTTGTTGTCGTACTGATTTTGTGATGAAAGAGTAGGTGGAGGCGGATATCAGGAAGTGAGGTAAGGACTTGTTGGTGCACGCCATTGTTATGTCATGTGTTGTTAGTGAGTTGCACTAATGTATAATTAGAGAGCTAGAATAATCATATTAAAAGGAGCCATCGAGGTCTTCTAACAAAGCCATCCATTTCACAGATGAAAAAACCCTGGGGCTTAGCGATATTAAGGGATTGCCCAAGGCACAAAGCTGTATTATCTGAGATCCAACACAGCTGTTGGTTGGTGGAAGCAATGCTTTTACGTCCTCTGTCGGATTACTCACCTGCCCTGCTAATGGTATATAAGCAGAGCAGGAAACAAGCTGTCCTCTGTCAGCAGCGTCCTCTGTGAGCACAAAGGACAGTGATGGGTATGGCCAGGTGCAGTATCACTCTTCTGTTTCAGGACAGGAGACAGACATGGGCTTTTTCTGCTAGTCTTCTGGACCTAAGACTTCTTGACTCTTGATTTGGAAATGACCCTGTATTGGGAAGTACTGTGCTTCTGAATATTGTTCATTACCGGGGCTCTCCACTCACTTTTTTCAGGTAGTTGTGTTTCCTTTGCAGCCTTGCCTGTTTCTGATGAGCAGTTAAAATTAAGGGGAAGAGTGTGTTCCGTTAGAGCACCTGTTCACATATCACAGTGGGCACCTGTGTTATGAATTCATATTCATCAAAAAGTCAGTTTTGCTCTTTTGAGTTATGTCGGGGGTGTTGTTAAATTTGGACACTGATTTAGATGAATGAAGGAGCTTGATGCTGCCTGACTGTAGGTGGAGAGAGTTACATGGTCAGGGTACTCAAGATGGCTGTTGTCTTGCTCTCTGTACATCTCCTGCCCAACCAGTACCTGCTTCATCTATATCCTGCTCACATGACTGGCCTTTCCACCCTCTTATTCCCCGCCCCTCACCCCATGATTATTCTTAGCAAAGGAGCAGGGGCCGGGGGGTCCCTCTTTGTTTCCCTGGTGACTGATGAGCCCACCTGACATCAGGTTCACTACTACTGGTCATCTCCTTCCACTTGGGAGTGAAGACTACCCCCATGTCCTGCCTGCCTTCTGCACACAGTGGGATGTCACTCCAGGACCTTGTTTCAGACGTTTAAGATCCCCGCTATCTGTTAAACCATTGATGGCTCTGTTGCTGACTTCAGGTTCTTTCTTTGGTCTTAAAGTTGGGCACATACAGGCCTTGTAGGCTTGCTGTGTGCAGCCCAACTGAGGTATCTTGGAAAATCAGTTCCTAACTGAGCAACATTCACTGGGTTCATCCTGTGGCTTCTGGCGCTTGGCCAGCCATCTGGGTGAATGTCAGAAGCCTGTCTTTGGGGATGCTTCTTACTGCAGGTGGTTCCTTTATTGTTTTGTACATGAGATCCCATTGTTTGCCCCTTGGCCACACCTGGTTCAACTTGTGTGCTGATTGATGGAAAATGAGACCATGTCCTTTCTCCAAGATGTATTCCTAGCCCCTCGTGAATTATAAGTATGGCATCTGCCTTCCTACTTTAGGTTTGTTGACTGTTGGCACTCCCATTGTCTCCTTGGCATAGAAACCAGCCAACTTCCTCACAATCCATTTAGGCCTTTTCTACCCAAACAGCGGGATCACATCATTGTTTCTAGTTGGGGAGAAGAAAGAATGAACCAAGATGTGTGAACCAGGAGCTGGCAAGCATTTTCTGTAAAGAGCCAGATAGTAAATATTTTAGGATTTGTGGGTCACACTGTTTAAGTTGCAGCTATCCAACTCTGGGTGTTGTAGCACAGGAACAGCTGTACATAGTACATAAACGAGCAGGTCTGGCTGTGGTCCAGTAAAACTTTATTTATAAAAACAGGTGTTGGCCAGACCCATTGGCTGACCCCTGTTGTATACTGATACAGCCTCTGTAAAGTTTAAGACTTGTGGATTCGGTTACACTTGCTTTATTGCCCTAGTGTCTACTTCTGTGGTTTCAGAGATTGGAAGCAGGTCTTGTTAAAGAGTACAGGTGAATCAGAAAAGAAAAACTTTTTTTTTTCCCGCTCACAGCAGTTGATCAAGGGACTGGCCTGGTCTGTGACCGATAACTGACATAGGAGAAGCTACTGTTACGTTGTGCATCTCATCTTTTTTTAAAATAATTATTTAAATATTTATTTATTGAGCTGTGCCGGGTCTCTGTTGTGGCACGTGGGTCTTCTGTCTTCTTTGTGAGATCTTTTTAGCTGCAGCACGTGGGATCTAGTTCCCTGACCAGGAAGCAAACCTGGGCCCCCTGCTTTGGGAGCACCTCAGCTTCCACACCCCCAGAGAAGTCCCAGTATCTCATCTATTAAAGCCTTGCAGCTCTGTTGAAGCTTGAAGCTGACTATTCTGAAGTATTAACCAAAGACACCATGGTCCCTTTCTATCTCAGTGGTAGCTGAGGATGCTTAGCTGCTTGCACAGGGGCAGGCCAGAGGAGACCATGATGGCTCCTGTGTTCCCATGGGCCTGACTGGCTGTGTGCAGGGCTGGGAAGGTAAAGGCCAGAGTTTGGGCTTGTGGCAGGCCAGGTAGATCAGTATTGCGGCCCAATATGTCTGGGCAGTGTGCTGCATATCTGATGAGAACACAGAAATGCTTTTTTTGGAAAATAAGCTCAAGAACAGGTATTTGTACAAGCAGGTTCATAGCATCACTGTTCACAGTGTCCAAAAGACGAAAGCAGCCCAGTGGCGTGCTGTGTCAGTGGTTGAAGGGATAAACAAGATGCAATCCATTTCATTCCATACATGCAGTGCAATAATATTCCATGTATCCACTGGAATATTACTCAACCTTAAAGAGGAAGGGAATTCTGACCCTAACCGCAAATGGATGAACCTTATAGACATTATGCTACGTTTCAAAATAAGCTGGTCACAGAAGGACAGATATTGTACGATTCTTCTTAAATGGGGTAACCAGAGTAGTCAGATTCATAAAAAGAGAAAGTAGAATGGCGATTTCTCAGGGCCTGGGAGGAGGAAATCGGGGTCAGTGTTTCATGGGTACTGAGTTTCAGTTTAGGAAGATGAGGTTCTAAAGATAGGTGGTGGTGATGGTTCTGCAGCAGTGTGCCACTGAACTGTACACCTAAAAATGGTTAAAACGGTAAGTTTTATGTATATTTTATTGCAGCCATGAAATTAAAAGACGCTTACTCCTTGGAAGGAAAGTTATGACCAACCTAGACAGCATATTCAAAAGCAGAGACATTACTTTGCCAACAAAGGTCTGTCTAGTCAAGGCTATGGTTTTTCCGGTCATGTATGGATGTGAGAGTTGGACTGTGAAGAAAGCTGAGCACCAAAGAATTGATGCTTTTGAACTGTGGTGTTGGAGAAGACTCTTGAGAGTCCCTTAGACTGCAAGGAGATCCAACCAGTCCATTCTGAAGGAGATCAGCCCTGGGATTTCTTTGGAAGGAATGATGCTGAAGCTGAAACTCCAGTACTTTGGCCACCTCATGCAAAGAGTTGACTCATTGGAAAAGACTCTGATGCTGGGAGGGATTGTGGGCAGGAGCAGAAGGGGACGACAGAGGATGAGATGGCTGGATGGCATCACCAACTTGATGGACCTGAGTTTGGGTGAACTCCGGGAGTTGGTGATGGACAGGGAGGCCTGGCGTGCTGTGATTCATGGGTTCGCAGAGTCGGACACGACTGAGCGACTGAACTGAACTGAACTACTACAATTTAAAAAGAAGAGATAAGCTGAAGACTTGTTAGCTAGTGGGCCAGTGAGATTACTTACAGTGCTTTGTAACTGGAAAGACACTAAAAACAGAATTTGTCTCTCTGCCTAGATCCACTGGTCAGAAACATTTCATGCTAAGGAGTAATCTTCCTTACTCTTCAGTGTTTGCAATAAGTCGCTTCAGCCATTAGGAACCACATTTTTTATTAGCTCAGCCCCATGACTGCACTTCAAATGGTCACGTAAATGAAATCAAGTTCTAAGAGATGTACATTTAAGTGAGGCACACACGTTATAAGGTTTTTATTTCTGTGGCAATTTGTAAAATGTAAAAGTCATGTCGTCTTAACAGAGCTAGAGGATCAGCGAAACACATTATGCTAACCTGTCTTCCAACAGCATCTTTCTTGGCATAGTCTACAAATTAGAAATGCCTTTCAGATCTAGGTTTCGACCTCTTGTTTCGCTCCTGAGCGCCGAATCTGTATTTCCATTTGTCCTGTTGACCCTTACGCTTATTGAATGTAAAATGAGGCCTCTTCTAAACCATCTCTTCTTCTGCTTGCTTTGTTTAAAGGTGGCACACCACCCGTCTAGTCATGCAGGACTGAAACTCTCAGATTGGCTTTATCTCATCCTCTCTCTTTCACGTGCCTTTTGTGACATTTATCAATAATGATAATTACATAGTTATCTACAGGATTATAACTCCGTGAGAACAGGGGCTGTGATTGCCGCACTTAGTGAGGCTTCTGCAGAGCAAGTGCTCAATAACCCACTCTCCCAATTCAGACCCTCTTCACCTTTTCCTAACCCGGGGTTTCTTTAACTCTGGCAGCATGCTGAGAATCGCTGCAGACCCTTTATGGGATTATCCTGGTGCAGCCGGGGGATTGGTTTCCAGGTGTGACCATGTCATTCTCCTGTCCTAAGTGGCCTCCCTTTCATTCTCACTCAACAGGGTATCAGCAGATAATGTCAGCACCTTCCCTGAGTCAAGCACTGTCCGAAGTGCTGGGGCAGGAGCCAAGCAGGCAGAGCCCCGTGGGTATGAGCTTACCTTCCCCAGCGGGGCACAGTGAACAAATGAACAGGTATAAAATGTCCAGCGGTGACGTGTGCTATGGAGAAAAGTCAAGAAGAATAGTAAGGGAACTGGGTGCTGGGTTTTTTGGAGGGACCTGAGCCAGTCTTTGAGTAAAAGACCCAAAGGAAGTGAAGGAGGAGTCCATGAGCGTATCTGAGGGAAGAGTATTCTAGGCAGAGCGAATAATCAGCACAAGTGAAACAGGAGCATAGTTCGCGTTTGTGGGGGTAGCAGGCAGCTGGTGTGATAAGAATAGAGTGGCCCAGGAGAAAAGTAAAAGGACGCAAGATCGGAGAGGCAGCCCCCAGCCCAGCATAGCTCCTTGCACAGCACAGTACGCCTCATAGATACGTGTTGAATGAGCATGTGAATGAATGAAGCCAGATCACATTTATTTATCTATGAATGAATGAATGAGGGGACAATGAAGGCAAGGCAGAGCGGGTCTTAGAGGTGTATCTAAGGTTGCAGGTGTATCGAAGGTAAGATGCATTTTCCACAATTCATGAAGCAAGCAGACAGTATCGTTTGCACTTTCCCCTTCTTGTCCCGCTCAGGAGGGAGAGTGCTAATGGCCGGAGCAAGAGACCAGTTATGGCTTATTCTTGAAGGAACATCTGTTCTTCCACACCACAAAGAAAATCAGAGGTTAGAAACTTGTTGGCGGAGCAGGAAAGTAGAACAGAGCTGCTCAGCTCTTGGTGGGTTTCAGAGGGGCTCCTGCCCACGTTGGGTGAAGCTCATCTTTTGTCCCGCATATCTGTAGGCCGTCACGTCTCTCTAAGTCGGCGAGATGTGGGGAGAGCCGTGGGGTGCTGGAGCCCAGGAGCAGCGAGCGGTGGCTGGTTTTCCGTAGGATAGATGGAAGGACTGCTGATCTAACTGAACCTCTGATTATCCTAAGCTGCTCTCAGAAATCCGTGGCTGCCTCCTGTGAGCTTTAAGAGGGAGAAGCTTAAGGATGTTCTGGGGGTGTCTACGGCCACCCTGAACAACTTTTCTAGATCTCCACCTGTGTTCTCGATACTCCAGTTCTTTCAGACCCGACCCCTGTCTGCCCTTCTCTCCTAGCTGCCCACAGTCTCAGCTGCTGACTCTGTCTTAGGACATCAGTTCTCCCTCTTCTGGGCCTCCACTCTAATATTCCCGGGGCTTGGAGTATCCTCTCCCCTCGGCCAGCAGAGTCCTACCCACGCTTCACAGCTCCTTTTGCAGTTTTCTCTTCTCAAAGGGAGAGAAGCAGCCAAACACTCCTTCCTCTGTTCTCTTAAAACACTTTGCATTTGTGTCTGTTCAGCACTGTCTTGTGGTCCTAAATTTGCACACCTGACTCCCTGCCAACCTGTATGGGCAGAGACCCATGCCATCTGCTTTCTTTTGCCCTATTACGGTGGGGAGATGTGTGAAATATGACAGTTTTCTCACCTCCTTCCAGGTATAGTTAATCTCTCCCACTTTACTTCAACCCCTGCTTACTCAGAATAGTGTCATGGCATCAGCCTCAGCCTTGCCTCAGAGCCTGTAAGCAATGCAGACTCTCAGGCCCCACCCTGGAGCTTCTGAAGTAGACTCTGGTGATTGTTGCGTCCTGTGCACCTGCCCCCCCCCCCCCATCCCTGCTTAGCACACTAACACAGAGACATGTGAGAGAGTCTTTCTCCCCCTCTAGACGTTGAGCTTCGGAAGCATGGGAAGCATCTATTATCTAACACTCTTCTTGGCATGTTTCAAGCTCTCAGAAGTGTTTGCTGAGTGCCCCTCCAGGGCCTCTGGCTTAGGTTGGAGATACTCCTTCAGTCAGCGTATTGTCGCAGTGCATTTAGCTGTGCGTGATGCTTTGCTGCGTGTGTGAGGCACCCTGCCATGAGTGGGAGTCAGCCCCTTTCTTTGGCCTTTAAAGATTGGCAGGGGAAATAGATAGCCATCAGTTAACTGTGAGACAAGGCCGAGGGTGGTAAGTTCTGTAACTGCACCAGTATCACCAGAGGCTTGAGGGATGGCAGTTACTTCCAGTTCAGAGGGTTTGTGATGGTTTCATCAAGAGGATGGTGTCTCTTTGGTACCCTGCAAGATGAATAGGACTTTGACAGACAGACATGGTAGGAAGAGCCTGGGGAGAGCTGGTTCAAGGGCCCAGACTTGCAGGAGTGTATGCAGGATGTTTCTTGAGCAAGTAAGACATGAGGGAGCCAGGCGGAAGGTGCGATTGGGAAGGTGGGTGGAATGCTGACTGAACTCCTCGAATTCTCACGGTCAGGCATCTGAGCTGGTGAGAAACATTTGCAAGTCGAATGTGGTTGGTATGGTTAGATGCTCAGTGGTTTCTGAGGGCTCCTCCCTCCCGTCTCCCTTTTTCCTCCCATCCTTCTCTACTGGACGTGGGTGAAGCGGGGGTGGGTTTGAAGGAGGTGGGGACAGGCCTGAATGTTTAGCCAGCTCTTGACTGGCTCGTCCGTGGGGCCGTAGCCCCAGGTCTTTTCTTAGTGCTAGCTGGTCAACCACTTCCTCCCTCACCCCCTTCCTGAATCACTTACCCAGGGAGGCCCCCTAAAGCGGAGAGACCCAAGCTTCCTCACAGAGGGTTTCACACTGTGCTTTTTTTGTTGTTGTTAATTTTTATTTTGTATTGGTGAAAGTGAAAGTTGCTCGATCATTTCTGATTCTTGGTGACCCCATGGACCATACAGTCCCTGGAATTCTCCAGGCCAGAATACTGGAGTGGGTAGCCTTTCCCTTCTCCAGGGTATCGTCCCAACCCAGGGATCGAACCCAGGTCTCCTGCATTGCAGGCGGATTCTTTACCAGCTGAGCCACAAGGGAAGCCCAAGAATACTGGAGTGGGTACCCTATCCCTTCTCCAGCGGATCTTCCAGAACCAGGAATTGAACCGGGGTCTCCTGGATTGCAGGCGAATTCTTTATCAACGGAGCTATCAGGGAAGCCATTTTTTGGATTGGGGTTTAGCCAGTTAACAAACAGTGTTATAGTTTTCAGGTGTACAGCAAAGGGACCCAACCATACATATACATGTACATACATGTACATTCTCCCCCAAACACCCATCCCATCCAGGCCACCACACAGCACTGACCAGAGTTCCATATGCTGTAGAGTAGGCCCTTGTTGCCTATCCATTCACAGAATGTGCTTTAAAACAGCATCAAAACCCCGGACTGAACCAGTTCTGTGCTTTCTGTTGTGCTTGTCTCATTCCCAGCCCCGTGGGTTTGTGAGGACTAAACATTTCTGCTCGTAATGGGATGAGCATCCTTCTGCCTCTGTCCAGGGCTAGCAGGCAAGCTATCCAGGAACACAGCCCCACCCCCTTGTTGGACATGGCCCTGAACCGGACAACTACAGCGAGGCTTGTTTATTTCTTCTAGGGTCCAAGATGCACTGTTAGTGTGGAAGGCAAGCCCTCCGCGGGTTGGCCCCAAGCTGTATCCTCTTTTTCTTGAGGCTTTTGCTTCAGCTGATGAATTTTCAGATAAGGTCAGAAAGTAATGCTCCTTACCTTCTCTTTAGTCAAGGGCCAGTGTCTTCCTTCCACTGGCTCCCCCAGCCCTGAGCCAGAAAGATGAGGTGAAACTCATCAAAAGTTGTGTGACTTGTACCCCGGATGAAGGACTGAGAGCTCTCACCTTTTAGATGAAATCATTTTAGGATTGATTCCACAGATTAAAGAATGAGGCACTGTTTTCAGTGCTAGGATTCAATCTTTCCTTTCCATGGGAAGATTCTTCAGCTTGGATGGGAAGACATTCATTAGGGGCAACATAGTGTGGTATATCTTATCTTCTGTGCTGGAGGCTCATATCAAGTGTGCAGGAATGGAGGAGCCTGCTGCCTGGGGGTCAGGGAAGCCCCTCAGAGGAGGGAGCATTTGAGCTGGATCTTCAGAGGTTGAGGAGTAAATCACCAGGCAGAAAAGTAAGGAATAAGGATCCAGGCAAGGGAACAGGGCCATGTAAGGGAACTGGCAGCAGCTCAGAAGAGAGGCATGAAAGCGTGAGTCGCTCAGTCTCGTCTGGCTCTGCGACCACATGGACTGCAGCCTGCCAGGCTCCTCTGTCCATGGAATTCTCCAGACGAGAATGCTGGAGTCGGTAGCCATTCCCTTCTCCAGGGGAATCTTCCCCACCCAGGGATTGAATCCTGGTCTCCTGCATTGCAGGCAGAGATTCTTCCCACCAGGGAAGCCCAGAAGAGAGGCCATGGTGAGGCATAAAACCGGTTAGGTAGATGGGGGCCAGTTTAGAATTTGGATCTGACTCAGGCAGTAGGGAGCTCAGCAAAATGGGGACTGACATGATCAGACTCAATTTTAAATCGAGTTGATTTATTCACAAGCTTCATTCATTCAACATATAAGGAGTGTTAATTGCTAGACAATCCAAGGAAACATGAGAAAGATTGCTCCTTTGGTGGAACTCGGGATAGGTAAGTTCATCATGTCAGGGAACCACCATCTGCTCTTGTCAGGGTTACCAGTGACCTCCGCTTCCTCAGGGCAGAGCTGCCTGGTGACCTCAAAGATGTCCCTCGCGCTGCCCCTTCATCATCACATCCACGCCCTCCCTCCCACCATCCCTAATTGCTGGCAACCGCTGATTTGTTCCCCACTTCTCATTTCAAGAATGGTGTATAAAATGGAATCACAGAGTATGTGACCTTTGAGATTGGCTTTTTTCACTCCGCATGGTGCATTTGAGGGTCATATAATTTGTTGTATCAATAGTTAGTTCTTTGATAGATCTGAGGAGTGTTCCATGGTGTGGATGGATGTACCACGTTTTGTTTAACTATTCACCCACTGAACCTTTAGGTTCTTTCCAGCTTTCACATATTACGAGAAAGGGTGCTGTGAACATTCATTTACAGGATAGTGTATGAATGTCAGTTTTCATTTCTCTGGGATAAGTGCCCAAGAGTACAATTGCCATGCCACGTGGTAAATTGAGTTTCAGTTCTAGAAGAAATCGCCAAATTGTTTTGCAGAGTAACTGTGCCATCTTACATTCCTGCCAGCAGGTTTGGTGCTGTGGTTAATTTTGTGTGTCCGCTTGACTAGGCTGTGATGCCCAGTTGGTTGAGCAGACACCAGTCTAGATGTTGCTCTGAGAGTGATTTTTTAAGGTGTGATTAATGTTTAAAAAGTAAACTTAGAGTAGAGCAGATTACCTTCCAAATGGGGTGGACCTCATCCAATCAGTCGACACTCTTAAGAGCAAAAACTGAGGTTTCCCAAAGAAGAAACGTTTATTCAAGATTACACCATAGAAATGCTTCGTGAATTTCCCGCTTGCTGGCTTGCTCTCAAGATACCAGTTAATTTTTGTAAAAACCGAGGTGTATGTCGAAGTTCTTTTTTTTTTTTTTTTTTTTTTTTGGCTAAGGGTGTCCAGCTGCTCCAGTCCTATTTGCTAAAAAGACTCTCTTTCTCCCATGTGCGGTGCGCAGATGCTTTTGTACAGTTGTGAGAAATCAGTTGGCTATCCCTGGATGGGGCTTCTGGGTTCTCCATTCTCTTTCGTTGGTGAGTGTCTCTCTCCCTGCTCCAGTACAACACTGCTGTGCTTTCTCTAGCTTTCTGTGTGACAAGTAGTGAAATGGGGAGAGTTACTCCTACCCCTTTGTTTATTTCATTTTACCTGTTTCCCCCGTTTGAACCATTTTTAAGCATACAGTTCAGTGACATTAGATGCATTTGCAGTGTTGTATAGCCAGTGCCACTGTGTATTTTGGAAACTTTTTCATCAGTTGAAGCAGAACTCTATAAACATTAGGTAACAAGTCCCCAATGCCCCTCCCCCCAGATCCTGGTTTCCTTTGTTTTATAGGGCCAGCCAAAAAGTTCGTTTGAGTTTTTCCATGACATCTTATGGAAAAACCCAAACAAACTTACTGCAGAACCCAGTATTTTCTTGTCCGTGTGGTTTTCACGATTCTACACCCTTCATATAAGTGGAATCATATAATATTGTCCTTTTGTGCCTGGTTTATTTCGCTTAGTATAACGTTTTCAAGATTCATCCATGTTGTAGGGTGTATTAGAATTTCATCCCCCTTTAAAAAAAAAGTCTTTTTTGTTTTTTTAGAGCAGTTTTAGGTTTGCAGCACAACTGAACTGAAGACAGAGATTTCCCCATACACTCCCTGTTGGTGCTGCACACAGAGCCTCCCCACTGTCAACACCCTGCACCCGGGTGGTACATTTGTTACGATCAATAAGCCTGTATCGACACATCAGTATCACCCAGAGCCTGTACTTTATGTTAGCGTTCACTTTTGGTGGTGTATGTTCCAAGGTTTTTGAGGAATGAATGGCACGTGTCCACCATTATAGTGTCACAGAGCCGTTCCATGGCCTGGAGGCCCATCTGTGCTCACCTGTTGGCTCCTCCCTATCCCCTGGCAACCAGTGAGCCTTGTACTGTCGCCATAGTTCTCGCCTTTTCCAGAATGTTAGGTAGTTGGGTGCATATAGTATATACCTTCTAAAGATTTTTTTTCTTTTCACTTGAATATGTATTTAAGGGTCGTCTATGTCTTTTCATGGCTTGATAGCTCTTTTCTTAACTCCTTTGGGAAAATTCCAGGGAGCATGATTGCCAGATTACACGCTAAGAATATGTTTAGCTTTGTCAGAAGGTGCCGAACTGTCTTCCAAAGTAGCCGTCCCGTTCTACATTCCCACCAGTGATGAATGAGCATTTTTGTTGCTCCACGTCTTTGCCAGCGTTCAGTGTTGGCAGTGCTCTGGGTTTTGGCCATTCTAGTGGATATGTATTGTTACTTCATTGTTTTAATTTGCATTTCCCTGATGACATGGTGTGGAGTGTCTTAATATGCTTATTTCATACACTTATTTTTTGCCATCTGTATTGGGGAGATGTCTGTTAAAGTCTTCTGCCCATTTTTAAATTCAGCTGTTTTCTTATTGATGGATTTTTAAAAGTTTCTTGCATCTTTTGAATAACAGTCCTTTCTCAGACATGTGTTTTGCAAATATTTCCTTCCAGTCTGCGCCTCATCTTTGTCTTGATTCCATCCTTTTTAGGGCAGAACGGTGACCTGTTATATGTATATGCCGCACTTTGTTTATCCACTTATCTATTGACGGGCGCCTGGGTTGTCTCCATCTTTCGGCCACTGTGAATGCTGGCGCTGTGAACACGAGTGTACAAGTAAATCTTTGAGACTGTGCGTTCAGTCCTTTCGGATACACACCTGGGGGTGGGACTGCTGCGTCAGATTGTTACTCTGTGTTTAACTTTTGGAGAAACAGCCAGACTGCTTTCTGCTGTAGCTGCGCCATTTTGCATCTCACTAGCAGTGCACACGGGTCCCCCAGTATTGTCACATCTTCATCGGCGCTTGGTATTTTCTGTTTCATTTTTCTTTTTCTTTTCTTCCTTTTTTCTTTCTTCTAATAATAGCTATACTCATGAGTGTGAACTGGTATCTCGTTGCAGTTTTGATTTACATTTCCCTGATGACTAATGATGTTAGACATCTTTTCATGTGCTTGTTTGGCCCTTTGCACTTAATTTTTGTTCAAAACTGCTTTAGGTATTTTAGTTCCTTTGCCTTTCCGTAAAAATTTCGGAATAATCTTGTTTATAGCTATAAAAAGACTCTTGCTGGAATTTTGGTAGGAATTGCATTAAATCTATACACTAATTTGGAGAGAAGCGACATCTTTATTGTGTTGAGTCTTGTAATCCTTGCACACGGTATGTCTCTCCATTTGTTTAGATCTGTGATGTCTTTCATCAGCATTTTGTAGCACATCAATCCTGTTAACTCGTTAAATTCACATCATTTAATTTTTTTGAGCAATTATGTAATTATATTTTAGATTTTGACTTACACATGTTAACAGATAGTGTGTGGAAGTACAGTTGATTTTCTATGATGCTATTGTGTCCTGTGGCCTTATATACTGTGACCTTGCTGAACTCACTCATTGGTTCTAGGTTATTTCTGGTTGGCGTTTGGCATTTTTGTGTGTGTGGGGAGGGGATTGTGGGGGTTGGTAGATTGCCTTGGATTTTGTACATAGACCATTGTGTCATTGGCAAATAAGGAGACTGCTCTTTCTTATTTTCTGATGTGTATTCCTTTTCTTTGGCTTTGTTACCTTACTGCACTGGCTGAAACTTTCAGGACTGTGCGTAATAGCAATGGTAGGAGTAGACAGCCTTGCCTTTCTCCTCTTCTCAGGGAGGAGTATTCCGTCTTTTACCAGCAACTATGCAGTTAGCTAACGATCTTTTGTAGATGTTCCTTATCAAGTTGAGGCAATTCCCCCTATTCCTAGTCTTTTTAGAGTGTTTATCATGAATAGGTATTGAATTTTGTCAAATGCTTTTTCTTTTGTACATCCCTGATTGAGAGGGTCATGTGATTTATTTTTTTTCTAACCTGTTTTTATGGTGGACCTGTTTTTATGGTGGACCCAGGGATTGAACCCGGGTCTTCCTCATTCCAGGCAGATGCTTTAACCTCTGAGCCACCAGGTAAGCCTAACCTGTTTTTATGGTGGATTATATTGATTAAGTTTTGAATATTGAATCTGCTTTGGATCCCCAAAATAAACCCTATTTGGTTGCAGTATATGATTAATTCTTTTTGTAATTTGTTAAAGGATTTTGCATCTGTATTCCTGAGGGATATCGGTCTGTAGTTTCCTCTCTTTTTGTGCTCCCTTTTGTCTACTTTGAGTATTAGCCTAATACTGACTTCAGTTTGAGTTGTCCCCTTCTCTCCTGTTGTCTATAAGAGATAGTTTAGAATTGGTATTAGTCCTTTTTTAAATGTTTGGTAGAATTCTCCAGGTCTCAGCCTGGAGACCTTCTTTTCGAGATTTTTAAAATTTAAAAAAAACCAATTTCCTTATTAGCTCTAGGGCTATTGTAATGATCAGGATCTCATTTTGGTGGGCGAGGGGGGAGAGGGGAAGGTAAGCTAGGAGTCAAATTGCTCCAGAATCCACCGTTCACACTTACAGAGGAGGGCACCCAGTGGCCCTGGTTCCTGTCCACCTGACCTCAGGGAGGTCACATGCCCCAGTTATGATGGGCAATCGGACACTGGGTGTTGTTATCCCTATCCAGAGTCAGGATATTTTCCCTGATTCAAAAAGTGAGTTATCTTTGCGGCAGATAGCTGCCCACCATTTCTGCGTCCCCTGCAGTGTGTTCCCAGTCAGTCCAGTACTGTGTTTGCTCTGTCCTTTGATGCCTGCAGCAGACGCCGTCTCCATGGCGTTTTCATACATGGGGTCCTTGAAGACCTAACTGGTGAGCTGAGTGGGGGCCTGCAGGTAACCACCAGGGGGCAGTCAGAGCTGAAACCACCTTTGGTTAGAGCCCATTTGTTAAGACCAGGAAGGAAGGTCCTCTTTCTTGCATTTTCCCAGGGCTTTCTCCAGACCACAATGCTCAGAACTCTTAACTCTTAATAGCAGAACCAGCCTGAGCAGTCTAGACCAGTCATTCATTGTCTCATGTGATCAAACAGGAGAAAAGATGGGGGGCTGAAGTGCTGCCAAGGCTCTTGCCGTGTGTGGTCAGCATCCTCCCACCGCAGACTGCTTCATCGCACTGGGAGTTGTTGGAGCCCCCGCCAGCTCCTTGTTACCTGGAGCTGTTCTCAGCATCATTTTGCTATTACAGAGGATTCGTAGCAAATATATTATTAAACATTATTCATACATAGTTAATAACTTTATATTACATAGCTATATAGAGGTCATCTTATATGTAGATGATAATGAATATTCGTGATAGATTGTTGTTGTACTAGCCATCAAGCATTGTGGTTGTTTGAAGGTTTACGGTATCTGGTGGTGGTGGTTTAGTCACTAACTCTTGCAACCCCATGGACAGTAGCCTGCCAGGCTCCTCTGTCCCTGGAATTCTCTAGGCAAGAATACTGGAGTGGGTTGCCATTTCCTTCACCAGGGGATCTTCCCAACCCGAGTCAAACCCAGGTCTCCTGCATTACAGGCAGATTCTTTACCAAACGAGCTATGAGGAAAGCCTTACTGTATCTACTTATATATGTAAAAAAGTTTTGAAGGAAATGAGTAGAAAATTCACAGTGCCCCCTGCTCAGTCTTCCATATCCTTCTCTAAATTTAACTGAAGGAAGCTGTGGTCCATTTTGGCTATCACTTTTAGTGAAACTGCCGTTGTTTTTCCTACCATATTACTTTATTTTTGCAAAGATTCATTGATTTTCTGGGTAGCCATTAAGGAATGGAGTTGGTATTTTAATTTCAATAAATATTTACTGAACTATTTGGGGGATGTACATGACCCTTATTTCCTCAAGGAGTTTGAAGTCCACTGGACTGATAAGAACAGAAAAGTATCATGCTTAAGACTGAGGCTTCACATCTCAAACATGGAGGAGCCTTAATGTCTGACTCGTGAATAAGATTCTGGTTTGGATGGACAGCTGGGCCTCACTGGCTTTGTGCTGGGCAGTTGCTGAATAACGTGGGGGGATTGGTAGGTTCCTGAGGTCTGAAGGCAAGTGCTTCAGGGCATCTCCAGGCAGTCCACCTCCTGCATTGCTGATGGACAAGGCTGCATTATTTGCTGAGGCTAAATAGCACTGAAACTCCATGGGGGTGTTGGAGAAAGGATGATTGATTGTGTAACTATGGTTAAGAAGCTGAAGTTTAAAAAAAGGCAACTGGTGGTAGTAGGCCCATACAGGCCATTCATGACTCCTCTGTGAATGCCTCTATTTTTCAGGCTGAGCTCACTTCCTTTTCGAAAGGAACGAATGTTTTTGTGTTAGACACTGTATCTCAGTGTTGGGTTCCACAAGGTATAGACAGTTCATCCTAGTTCAGCAGGGTGTGATCTCTGAAAATCAGGTGTGATGTGGGTGGGGCATAGGGTGGTGTCTTAAATAAGTGATCAACATCTTTCTCTTTCTAGCGAATGTGTCCACCTCCCTCTTCATAATATTTGTTCCCTGTGACTCTAGAGCAGAGGTCAGCAAACTTTTTCTGTAAAGAAGCAGGTAGTAAATATTTTTGGTTTTGCAGGCCAATGGTCACTATCATAGCTACTCAGCTTTGCTATAGTATGGGCATGTCTATGTTCAAAAGCAAAAACTTTTTATCTGGTTACTGAAAGTTGGGTTTTATATGATTTTCACATGTCATGAAATGTGAGGCTTGATTTTTTTCAACCATTTAAACATGTAAAACCTATATTTAGCACAAAAACAGGTAGGGAAGCCAGATTTTGGCCCATAACCATGGTTTGTTGACCCCTTCTTTAAAGGAATTAAAAATAACTTCTGTGAAATTCTCAATATAAGGACATTTTCTTTCTTTCTTTAACAAGCACTTATGTAGCACATCATATGTGCCATGTACTGTTTTAAATGCCTTGCATTAAATGCCAATATAATCCTCCCAATAACCCCATGAGGGAGGTACTGTTTACCCCACTTTTGCAGATTTGTGAATTGAAGTAGTAAAGTTAAATGACTAGCCCAGGGTTATACTGCTTGTAAGTGGCAGAACTTAGATTTGAACCCAGAGTAATTAATAATTTAGCTAATTTAGTTCCAGAGTATCTGTTCTTATCTACCATGATAACTGTCTCTCTTAAAGAGACAATTATTGACTTTCTAGCCAGAAGGAATTTTACAGATTAACCCAAGCCTACTCATTTTTATAGGCTCATCCTTACCCACAAGACTCATAGCTTTTATGATTCGAATGTGTGCCTTAGTGAAATTATGGATTACTACTTGTCATGCAATTTCAGCATCTCTTGTGACTGCCTAAAAGCTTAGTCTTAAACCCCACTGATCCCAAGGGGATTCTGTCTGCACAGGCAAGGCACTTAACTGTTCACTTACTGTTTTATTTATGTTTATTGTGGGCTCCTTGAAGGTAGGAAGAATAGTATCAAAATGTTTCCCATCAAACAGAAATCTATTCTAGGAGTAGCTCTTGCTTTCTTTGGGGACGCCTGTCTCAGATTACTCCCAACTCAGATTTCGCCCTGCTGCTTTTCCTGCCTGAACAAGCAACTAGTTGAATCTTGAGTCTCACTTGCCTTTGACAGGAACAGAGTTCGTGGTATCTCCAAAGATCTGGGCAGGGTCAGGAATGAAAGATTTCTTAGTCTTTCCAAGGAAGAAAATGGAAAGAGGTAAGGGGTGTGTGTGTGTGTGTGTGTGTGTGTGTGTGTGTGTGTGTGTGTGTGTGTGTGTGTGTGTGTGTGTGTGTAATGGAAAGAGGTAAGGGGTGTGTGTGTGTGTGTGTGTGTGTGTGTGTGTGAAATGGAAAGAGGTAAGGGGTGTGTGTGTGTGTGTGTGTGTGTGTGTGTGTGTGTTGCTTAGGATTTCTGGTTGCATTTGCTCAGTCAAGGTCTCAGACACCACTAACTAGGAGGGATCTCCAGGGTCAGGAATGAAAGATTTCTTAGTCTTTCCAAGGAAGAAAATGGAAAGAGGTAAGGGGTGTGTGTGTGTGTGTGTGTGTGTGTGTGTGTGTGTGTGAGAAATGGAAAGAGGTAAGGGGTGTGTGTGTGTGTGTGTGTGTGTGTGTGTGTGTTGCTTAGGATTTCTGGTTGCATTTGCTCAGTCAAGGTCTCAGACACCACTAACTAGGAGGGATCTCCAGGGTCAGGAATGAAAGATTTCTTAGTCTTTCCAAGGAAGAAAATGGAAAGAGGTAAGGGGTGTGTGTGTGTGTGTGTGTGTGTGTGTGTGTGTGTGTGTGAGAAATGGAAAGAGGTAAGGGGTGTGTGTGTGTGTGTGTGTGTGTGTGTGTGTGTTGCTTAGGATTTCTGGTTGCATTTGCTCAGTCAAGGTCTCAGACACCACTAACTAGGAGGGATCTCCAGGTACCTCTGGTGCAGGGGTTCCCATGCTAAAGGGATTCTGCAAAATTGTTGCAAAGGGCCCTCAAATCAACACCTGCACCAGTCTGTGGGCCAGATAAATTATATTGTTTAGGTGTAGGTACAGCTATTTTTCAAATGCATGTAGGTGCCATCACCTAAAGAAAAATTAGTTGTTCCCCTTAACTGAGCACGGAATTCAGATGTAATCTGGCTAGCATATCCCAAGATAGGCCTGTCGTCTCTTTAGCTGAGCTTTTTTGGGAAATCAGGTCACCCAGTTCGTGCACATACAGCCTGTCCTTTTGTCTTCTGTTTACTTTCTACATGAAAAATAAATGCACAGGAGTTTAACACAGCAAATTGAATACACATTTTATCCTCCATTCCTTCCTGTAATACCGTTAAAATGATAGTAAGAGGGAGAAGGGGGCTCCCTGGGTGGCTCAGTGGTAAAAGAATCCACCTGCCAGTGCAGGAGACACCCAGTTAGATCTCTGGATCAGGAAGATTCCCTGGAGGAGGAAATGGCAACCCACTCCAGTATTCTTGCCTGGGAAATCCCATGGACAGACAAGCCTGGTGGGCTACAGTTCATAGGGTTGCAAAAAGTCAGACATGACTCAGCACACGGAAGAGGGAGAAGAGAGATCAGCAAATGAGAGGTCATTGGAATGTCGAACCCAAGAAGCGAGTGTGATGAACTTAATGGACCTGAGGAACTGAAAGTTCTTGCTGGAGGTGGGGGGAGAGAAGTAACAAGAAAGAGGATTTGTAATGCGGAACCCTGGATTAGCTTCAGAACTGGAAAAACCAAATACTGAAAACAGGAAGATTAGTTGAAAGTCTGTGTAAAAAACAGATGCCTACAGCCCCTCCCCTACTCTTTGTAGGAGACAAAAATTTTAGTCTTAGATATTGAATCAGAGGCACACCAAGCACAGAAGATGGGATGGAGTATGGAGCAAAACTGAAAATAGCGGCTTTAAGACAAAGTTATAAATAGTGATTAGTAGAACAATTCCCCTCTCTCACAGTTTTCAGAATATTTGCAGGCAGGTGCTCCCATGCAAAAGACTGAAAGATCTTTCTCTGATAAATATAGTTCCAGAGAAGAAGTCCTAAAGATACTGCCTACTTTGAAGGACCCTCAAAAAATGGCAGATTCTTCTTGCCTGATTACACTAATCTGAAGTGCACAAGCTGATGAGCTTAGCCCTCATAAACAGAGCTTTCCAGCAGCTTTCAAAGTCTGAGCAGATAGCCAGGTTTACCATTTCCTTCTCCAGGGGATCTTCGCGACCCAGGGATCGAACCCGGGTCTCCCACATTGGAGGCAGACGCTCTAACCTCTGACCCACCAGGGAAGCCCAGTGAGACACTTAAAGGACGTAAAAGACAGAGTCCAAAGCAAATGGGAGAGAAAAGAACTCAGAGGAAACAGTAAAATCAAGGAGAAGAAGAAGGAAAGATTTTAATTATAATGTCTTGAGAGAGATTAGAGAAAATATTGCATTCATAAAAGATGAACTAGATTCTTTAAAAATAAATAAAAAGAACCTCCAGAAAAGAAGACTTCTTAGAAATTAAAAGTATGATAGCAAGTATGAAAAATACCACACAGAAATATTGAAAGGTTAAGTAGATTCCCAGAAGACAGACCAAATGAAAGAGATGAAAAATTGGGGAGAAGAGATAAATTATAGAGGCTCATTCCAAGAGGTCTAATACCTAACTAATGGGAATATGAGATGAAATAAACAGTAGACAGGAGGAAATTATCAAAGAAATGTTACGAAAAGATGTTCTTAGAACTGAAATAATGTCTATAGAACGATGCTACACAGTAAATTAAATCGACTCCAAGTTACAGCCTTATGAGGTTTCAGATCTCTGAGAAAAAGAGAAAGCCCCAAAAGCCTCTAGAGAGAGCAGTCACATACTTAGGGTTAGTATTCAAAATGGCATTAACTTTCCTGAAAGTAACAAACTAGAAGACAGTGGAACGATACCTTGAAATTCTGAAAGAGGGCAATTCCCTGGCAGTCTAGTGGTTAGGATTCCACACTTTCACTGTCAAGGGCACAGTGAATCCCGTGGTAGATCCCTGGTTGAGGAATGAAGATCCCACAGTACTGCTCCCCCCACCCCCCAAAAAAAAATTCTCAACACAGAATTTTATAGCCAGCTAAAATACCACCCAAGTTTAAAGGTAATAAAGACATTTTCAGACATTTTGTGCATATGCCCTTAGATATTGTGATATAATAAGAAATACATATTTGGTCTTTGTCCCTGATTCCTGGCACAGAGCTCCAAAAAGCCTTGTAATTTTCTGAGTTGTAGGGCTGATAAGCGCATCTTCTGTTGTAATACTTGCCTTTTGTTCCCAGTTCCCAATCCAAGAGCTTCTAAAACCCTTGGAATTTTCTAAGTAATAGGGGTAAGAGGAGAAGTCAGCCATACCTGTTTATGCTAATGAGGTAACTCTGTGGGCCCCTCCACAGCTTCGGAATGAGAACTGGTTGCCGGAAGAAGCAACCGTGTGATCAGAGGTTTGGTGCTTTCAGCACCACCTCACTGCCTCTAGAGAAGGGGGAGGGACTGGAGACGGTGTCAATCACCAGTGAGCAATGAGCTAATCACTCATGCTTACTTAAAAGTACCATTCCAGCAAATTCTCAAACCTGAAGAGGGGGATTGTGGGGAACCCCACCCCTCTTCTGACCTTATAACTGATTGGTCAGAAGTGCGAGTGGCCCAGACTTGCAGTGGGCATCTGAAGCAGGAGCAGTCTGGTGGAACTGTTAGGGGTCCACACTAACTCTAGATAGTGTCAGATTTGAATTCAATTGTAGGATACTTTGGCCGCCTGATGCGAAGAACTGACTCATAGGAAAAGACCCTGATGCTGGGAAAGATTGAAGGCAGGAGGAGAGCGGGATGACAGAGGATGGGATGGTTGGATGGCATCACTGACTCGATGGACATGAGTTTCAGCAAACTCCAAGAGTTGGTGATTGACAGAGAAGCTGGCGTTCTGCAGTCCATGGGGTTGTAGAGTCAAAAGTGACTATCTGAACTGAACTGTAGGATACCAATTGGTGTGTGGAAAGTTGGAGAATTGGTTGCTGTGAGAACAGAGCCAACACATTTGGTGTCAGATATGCTGTGAGTTCATAGTATGCCTTTTTTAAAGACGCTCTGTTAGAAGACACTTTTCACCAGAAAAAGGCAATTAAGTTAAAAGAGAATTAAATGGGATCCAAGAAACAGGGATTCCAATACAGGTTGCTGCTGCTGCTAAGTCGCTTCAGTCGTGTCCTACTCTGTGCAACCCCATAGACGGCAGCCCACCAGGATCCCCCGTCCCTGGGATTCTCCAGGCAAGAACACTGGAGTGGGTCGCCATTTCCTTCTCCAATGCATGAAAGTGAAAAGTGAAAGTGAAGTCGCTCAGTCGTGTCTGACTCAGCGACCCCATGGATTGCAGCCCCCCAGGCTCCTCCATCCATGGGATTTTCCAGGCAAGAGTACTGGAGTGGGGTGCCTTTGCCTTCTCCACCAATACAGGTTAGGGGAAAGGAATTCCCAGAAAGAGTTCTAGTATAGATATACCACAGGAACAAACAAGTAGTTGATGGAACACATTAAAGGGAGTTCAATACTTTATTATCTTCAGGGAAAATAGGCTTTATACCAACAAAGAAATGCAATCATAGTATACATCTTGGCTTGGCTACAAATACTATTCACATAGACCTAATAGTACAACTGTTAATGCTAATTTAACCAAAATTTGTCATAATTCTATAGAAAAATTGAGAGTAACCGGAATAGTATGTGACAGAAGCATTAGAACAAAATCCTAATCTTCCATCATAAGAATTAAATAGAAAACATCATAGGTATATTTTGCTGCATAACAAATTACCCTAAAACTTAGTGACTTAAAATATCAGATATTTATTGCCTCACAGTTTCTGTGGGTCATGAGTTGAGAAGCCCTCATGGGGTTGCAGGCCACGTGTCACCTTGGGCTGTAGTCCTGTGGACCTCTCCTTAGTGAAAGTCACTCAGTCGTGTCCAGCTCTTTGTGACCCCATTGACTATACAGTCCATGGAACGCTCCAGGCCAGAATACTGGAGTGGGTAGCCGTTCCCTTCTCCAGGAGATCTTTCCAACCCATGGATTGAACCCAGGTCTCCTGCATTGCAGGCGGATTGTTTACCATCTGAGCCACCAGGGAAGCCCGGACCTCTCCTTCGGATATGTTGTTATCTGGCTTCCCTGAGAGTATGTGATCCAGGAGACACAACCAGAAGAATTTCCAGTGTGTTCTGTGATCCAGCCTTGAATGTGACCTACTGTCATCACTTCTGCTACATTCCATCAGTCATGCAGACCAACCCTGAGACATTGTGGGAGGGGCCTGCACAGGGACATGGATGCCAGGAGACAGGGGTCAGTTAGGAGCTGTTTGGAGGCTGACTACCACAAGTAATAACTAGCAGTGAAAATTCAAGAAATAATTGTTGTTGTTTATTTGCTAAGTCGTGTCTACCTCTTTGGGGACCCCATGGACTGTAGCCTGCCAGGCTCCTCTGTCCATGGGATTTCGCAGGCAAGAATACTGGAGTGAGTTGCCATTTCCCCTTGCAGGGTATCGTCCCCATCCAGGGATGGAACCTGTGTCTCCTGCATTGTCAGGCAATTCTTTATCACCGAGTCACCCAAGAGGCCTCAAGAAATAATATTATAGGCGTATTACTTAGAAAGGTGGAGAGAAATACCTCAAGAAAGAGGCTGCCCTTAGGAGCCGGAATCGGGGGACCAGAAACTTCTGGTTTTCATTATAAGCCTTGTAGAACAATTTTAAGAAATATTGTGTGTATTGGTGTGATTTTTTTGTTTTTAATTAAGAAAAACCCTCAGCATGCAGCCATATAATATCACCAACGCTGGTAGTAGAAAAACACGTGGATTATAGGAGGAGCATGTAGAAGCTGAATCTGGTTAAGGATCCTTTGGTATTTAGAAGGTGGTGTGCCTGTTCTTGAAGCAGTGAACAGATAATAAACCTAAAGGTCAGTGAAAAGGAGGACACGGTGACACAGCCTGAGCTAGAATCCTTGAATAAATGTGACCCAAAGAGATGAGTATGAGGCAGTGAAATGGCTTTGGCATTTCACTAATGTGGGACTTGGATGAAAAAGGAAGAAAAAAACCAGACTGTTTTGCTCTTTCTGATGAGTAGAAAGTTCTTAAGTGGAAATGTTTTTGTGTCTTGGAGCTATAAATGGCAAAGCTTGTTAAAAGGAATATCCTTTTGGCAGACAGTGGGAAAGCACTTTGGAGAACTCCCCAGGATTAAGGATGTGTCCATGAGGGTTTGGTACAGATTAGAAAGAGTCTGCCTCTGTCCCTGTGAGCCCTGTGAGCTGTGCAGAGCGCCAGCCAGTCCACAGCCCGAGTCCTTCCAGCCGCTGCCAGGGTCACGTTCCTAAGAGCACTCTGGGCTCCTTGTGGTCTACCACAGCCTGCTTGGCACCCTGGGACCCCATAACATCTGTGCCCATGATATGCGCTCTGTCCTTGATTCCCACATGTGCCCCCCGCCCCCCAGCACTTTGCAAGCCTGGTCTTATTTCTCATGTGTTTAGTCCTCTTGAGGAGCCTCCTGTTAAGTGCTTCAGGGCTCTTGGCTAGTTTATCTCTTCCATCTGAAAATTGGGATCAGGAAAAAGGGTTCGGGAAGTCAGGTCTTTGAGTTGCTAGGAGATCTTTGGAGGGGTGCAGTGAAGACTGCTGTGTAAATAAAAACTTCTAACTACTTTAATATCTCTTAAAAATGTGCTATTTGCATTCTCCTACTATAACTGAGTGTGCTGAGTCTAAAATCCTTCAGGGTCTTTGTGGAATGCCTCAGCCATCACGTGCTGGGATGCCTTCAGTACCTCTCCACTGGGCAGACAGTTGACCTGCGGAAGGAATAGCGTGGGTTTCCACATTTGCATTGCTCAGTGTCTGTCTTTGTGTTTTACTTTGCCCACAGATCGGGGACCACAAATTCAGCGCTCACCGGATCGTCTTAGCAGCCTCTATCCCATATTTCCATGCTATGTTTACAAATGACATGATGGAGTGCAAGCAGGATGAGATTGTAATGCAAGGAATGGACCCAAGGTACGAAATTTGTCCATCAGGTTCCATAGCCTGCTTTCAGCCTTGTGTTTGGTGCCCTTTGAGGGCCTTCCAGTGGGACCCAGTATCTAGCACGGCTCCGCACACATAGTAGGTGCCCAGTAAACGATCTAGAACCTCAGCCACTGGCCTGAGACAGGGTTAAAATAAGGAGTTTTGATGTGTTTTTCCTCTGTTAAGAGTAACATGTCTCATTGGAACGAGGGTTCAGTACAGAGTTGGTGGTGTAGTATTCTCTTCACTTTTCTCCCAGCCTTTTAAGCTGACAGAGTAGTCTTTCCAATAAGTATCTTCATTCATTACCCTTTTCCTCAGTCAGGAACAGCGTTATTCATTAGAGCTTCCTGTATTGATGGAGATGTTCTGTTTGTTGTCTCCAAAATGGTAGCCCTTAGCACATGCAGCTGTTGAGCACTTGAAATGTGGCTGGTAGGACCAAAAGACTGAATTTTAAATATTATTTAATTTTAATTAATTTAAATTTAATTTTAGGGGAATCCCCTAGTTGTCCAGTGGTTAGCACTCCACGCTTTCACCGACAGGAGCCCAGGTTCAGTCCCTGGTTGGGGAACTAAGATCCTGCAAGCCACATAGCATTGCCAAAAAAATAAATGAAGTAAATAATAATAAATTTAGTTTTAAATAGCCACATGTGATTTAGATACTCTACTGATCAGGAGAGTTTTCCCATGAAGAGAGTCTAGATGTAAGGACAGCTTTAAATAAGTGCATAAATGATGCACTTTCAGGGTTTCCTGAAACTCCTGAAACTCCTGACCCTAAAATTCATCCAGGGCAGAATTTCTCAGCCTCAGCGCTCCTGACATCTGGGGACAATGGTTCTTTGTTATGGAGGGCTTTCTGGGACACTGGAAGACATTTAGATGGGACATATCTGATACTATGCCTTTTTTATTTTTCTCCCTGGAGAAGGGAAAGGCTACCCACTCCAGTATTCTGGCCTGGAGAACTCCATGGACTGTAGTCCATGGATTGCAAAGAATCAGACACGACTGAGCAACTTTCATTTTCTTATGCCTTTTTTGGGCCTTGAGAGGAAAAAGGCATATTTATATGAAATAGAAGAGTTGACTGCAAGTCTGTGAATTGGGGCTGTTTGTTTATAACCCCGGCTACATTCAGAGGTCCATTGCACCTACTCTGCCTGGCGTTGTGCTGGGGTCTGGACACACAGCAGCAAAGAGGACACACAGGATGACTTTTGTTGGGGGAGAGATGAGAAACCAGTGACTCTAAAATATTAGCCAGTAACCTGTCCTCTGTCACCCAGCTTCCTAATCTCCCAGTGGTGAAAACTCGAAGGAGCAGCTAGGAGACTGTGCAGTGTCCTGTGGATAACTGAAGGTGACCTGCCCGAGCACAGGGCGACGGTTTATATACCCACTGCAGGGGTGCAATTCCAGGCCAGCTACCTGTAAGGAGAGGCACAGCAATGTGTCTGTCTCCACGGGCAGTTGAACATGCTCTTCTCTGAGGTCTGCATCTGATGGAGCCGTGCTAATCACCACGTACCATCCAAGTGCCTCATTGAACAGGTAGATGGAACATCTGTGAGCTGTGCTGCTGTAGGCAGTGAGACACAGCGTTGAGGAAACAGCACCTCTTATTCCGCCAGCTTTCTAGTAGCAGTGATCTGGCAGTAGACAAATGCATGATACAGCTGGGAAGTGAAGAGAAAATGAGGTAAAGCAGAACAAAGGCTAGCGAATGATGGTGGGGGTCCATGCTATCTCAGGGTGATCAGGGAAGCCCTCTGTGTTGAGGTGACATTTGAGGTGAAGTGAGGGAGTAAGCCATGCGGGGGAGGAGCCCTCCAAACAGAGGGAGCCGCCAGTGCAAAGGCCCTGAGGTCAGAGTGTGTTTAGCATGTTGGAACAGAGTAAGGGGAAGAGTGGCAGGTGGAGAGGGGCCAGACCACAGACAGCCTACAGACAGAACTTGGATTGCATTCTTGGTGTGAACTGGAAGGCAGAAAAAGCCTCATTCTGAAAGTTTATCCCAAAGAAATAATCGGAAAACATTATTTGTAATAGCTATTATGCTTACCAATAAAGAAATAAATTATAGCATATTTATGTGTTGGACTACTATTTAGCACCTGTTAAAAATGTTAAACATGGGGAGTTTGCTGGTGATCCAGCGGTTAGGACTTGGTGTTTCCGCTGACATGGCCTGCGTTCAGTCCCTGATTGCATAACTGAGACCCTGCAAGCCTCACAGTGCAGCCAAAAAAACCATGAATACAGTGTAGAAACATCGGAAAGGGCTTCAAAATGATTATATCCATACAACTTAAGCATACAGGCAAGTAGGAAATGAAAATGAACCTAGAAATGACTACAGTTGACTCATTCAGTAGTGAGATTCTGGGTTGTTGCTTTCTCTTTGTAGAACTTTCTGTAATAAAAATATTTGGGCAGTAAAGACACCCTAAGAAGTAGAATTATAGCTATGGTGAAATGATTATTCTTTTCAGGTAGATTCTCAAAGGACACAGGCTAATTGTATCTGCGAATGGGGGCCCATCCATTGTCAGGTAACAGTGTCAGCTCACTGAGGGCCCGAGACTCCTGTAAGCCAAGCCCCCTCTCTGAAGAGAATCTTTCCTCTTTGCTCTAGTGCCCTGGAAGCTCTGATCAACTTTGCCTACAACGGCCATCTCGCCATTGACCAGCAGAACGTGCAGTCGTTGCTGATGGGGGCGAGTTTCCTGCAGCTGCAGAGCATCAAAGACGCCTGCTGCACATTCCTCCGAGAACGGTGAGGTGATGTGATGGGCGTGGCCCACAGTGGCCAGCAGACCATCTCATTCCTGGAATCCTCTGCCAGTTTGCTGAGTCTTGGGGCCGTGGAAAGTCTTATGAAGGGAGTGAGGAGCTGGGAAGATAACTCTGCAGAAATGACCTTTCTTGAAATCAGTCTGAAGCAGTACCCAGTTCTTTGGGATGCACCTTTGAGGAGCAGGATTTATGGAGCCCTGCCTGCACTCTCCTTGGCCTGATGTGTACGTCCTCTCCTGGTCCTCTCTCTCCAGTCTGACCAGCCACCTCCAGATTTGGTCAGCATTGCCTAACTGTTCCACAGCTGTCTCCATCTTTGTGTGGATTCTTCCCCTGCTTGAATTTCTTAGCCTTCCTTTTTCCTTCTGCTTTGAAAGACCCCTCCCAAACTTTACCTGCTAGAATTCTCTGTCCCCTTTAACCTTTAATACCCTGGGAACAATCATTGTATGCTTTTAGGGTAAGGGCCATGCATTATGGCCCTACTTATATCCAGCGCTTGGCCTTGACCTTTTGAGGACTTGAGCAGATAAAAAGGCTCTTCCTCCCCCTCAAGAGGCAGAGATCTTAGTCACAAAGTAAAAGCTGACTCTGAACTCTGTAGGCTCAGGGCTGAGGGTTAGTGCTGGGCCACACACAGGCAGAGACAAACCAGAGCAGCACCCCACAGCGCTCCTCTGTCTGTGGTCTCTCCAGGGCCTGGCTCCAGCTGAGCTCCCCTAATCACAGGGCCCCTGGTCTCAAGACCAGCATTCCTCTCGCCTCACACCCGCCCTCCTGAACCTCATCCCCTCTGAGAGCTCCTCTCCCTCTCCCATTTCTGCTCCTCAACCCAAATCACTTAACAGCTCTGTGGACCCCCACTGCTGTCCATGTCCTGCCATGTGGTGCTCAGGGGCATCAGTGAGCACTGCTGTGTGTGCCACTGGACTCAGCAACTGTGGCAACGATGCTAACATGCAGGGGCACCCTTTGCTGGTTTCCCTGGGAGGTAGGTGGTCCTGTTTGGGTTTTGCAGCTGGAGACCATGTTGTGAGTGCAGCCCGAAAGCCTGACTTGACCTGCCCTAAGATGCCTTCTGGGTCAGGCTGCATGTGGCAGGCCGTGGGGCACTCACTGTCTGTCCTACTCACGTGTGAGCTTAAGGACACAGACTGAACTTGATTCATCCCCATATTCCCACGGAACCTGGAGACTGACTAAGGTCCTCTGGAAGGGAGGAAAGTTGGCCATTCCCACGAGGGGACAAGAGCGCCACCTAGTGGCCTTTGAGATCCTCGCTGTCAACACTGGATCCAGGCTCTATTACAGTGTCACTGAAAAGATTTTCAGACCAGTGCAGTTTTTACATGCACCAATAATGACATCTCAGGAAAAGCTGCTTAAACACAAAGCCTGATGTTTTGAGTCCGTCCTTGACATTTTTCTGTTCAGCACTGGGAGCCCCCTTCTGAAGCCTAAGCTCACACCTTATTCCTGTTTTTTATTCCCTGCCACAGGCCCCAGAGGCTTGGCCTCCTTTCTGTTTTCTCTTCAATGGCTGCCATCACTGCCCGAGTTTCTGGGTGGTGATTCTCCCTGAGGCTGACTGCAGAGTGTGATGGGGTCTCCCAGCTGCCCCCTTGATGACACGTACGTGGGCCCTTCACTTTCAAGGTCTGATTACTAAAGACTTGAGGGAAGCCATCCTGAGTGGTAGTGGAAAGGCCAGGGCTTGGCAGCACAGAGAGGTAGGAAGCCATCAGAGCTCTTAGAGCAGTAGTCCCGAGGACGCTCTGCCTGTGAGGCCTGCAGTCTGCTGGTACTTTTCCCCATGAGATTGGGGTTGATTGTTTTCTCTTGGCCCCTTTTCCAGCCTTCAGATGAATGGACCTCCCTGTTTTTAGGTGGACATTAGAAGTGGGTATTTTCCAAAATCTCCTCTCAGAACTGGATCGGAACATCAGATGCACCCATGAACCAAACCAGTAACTTACTCAACTTAAGTCACCGCTTCCTGCCTCCAATAAAGCATTGCATCTTATCCTGGTCGAGCGGTGTCAGCCCGGAAGGAGGCTGGGAAGTGGCTCTTGACAGATGTGGGCCTCTGTCGGCCCTGTGGGTTACTGTCCCTCTTGTCTCCCTCCTTCTTCTGAGTGGCCCCCTGTCCTGCACAGCTCTCCCTCCTCCTTCCCCACCAGTTGGCTTTCAGACAGGCTCCCCACATCCCATCCTCTTAGATGTGAAAACCCACTTCAGTGGAAGGTGTGTTTTGTACTCAGTATCACGGCAAGCCAGTCAAAGACAGTCAAAGGTGAGATGCAAGAATCCTGACCAGAGGGAGGGGCTGGACATGTGTCCCGGGCAGCAGTGTGGATTGTCCTTTCCATGTCTGTGGACTCTCCCAGCTCCCCGTCCATGGCATGTGAACTCTTCTTGATGTCAGAGCAGTGGAGTTGAGTGAGCGTGTGCTTATAGAGGCTGGAGTGGGGTAGGGGGTCTCTCTTCGTATCTCATCTGCCAAATGGTATGAGGTGCCTTGAGCAGGTCTCATCCTGAGAAAGGCTAATGATATCTGACAGATGACTGAGCTGATACTCTGACCCTGAGCCCTGTGTTCTCCCCTGGCCGTGCTGCTTGCCCAGGGGTGCCCCGTGCTCATGTTTCCTTGGCCTTTGAAACTACACTTAGCTTTGCAAAGCAATGGACAGGGCCATCTCAGGCTGGGACAAAAAACAACTATATAGAATTTAGTCTAGTCATAAACCAGGCTCCCGAGATGCTCTGCCTTCTCAGTCCCTGACAGGTCTGCTGCTGGGGGGCAGTGTTGAATATTGGTTGGTAAGTATAGCTTACTGTAACCCTTAAATCAGTAGGGATGGGAGAAGGCATTCTCACAAGGAAAGGTCAACCTGGGCAGTTTTTAATGTAATATTTACCATCTCCCACCACAAGACTATCAGTCACAAAATCAAAATAAGAAAAGCGTTGTCCCTCAGGGTCTACTGGTACCATCAAGATTTCGGAACCACATTGAGCTCACTGGGAATTTTCTCAGATGCAGTAATAGTAAGAAAAACAAGCATGCTAGAAAGTACTAGAAATTAAACCCGTAGCTGACTTCATACCAGACGCCATGCTGAGTGCATTTCCTACGTTCCTGCCTAATCATGGCCACAGCCCCAGGAGGTGGGTAGCTGTTGTCATCACCTTTTTCTAGGTGAGGTTACTACTGACACTTAAAGAGCCTAAGGAATCCCCCCAAGTCGCCCAGGGTGGCAGGGCTAGAATTGACCCCGGGTTTCCCTGGCTCTGATGAGCACACGTCTGCCTCAGGGCTTTGGGAACAGTCTCAGCATCCCCACTTGCTTGTAGGGAGACTGTGAGCACATTGCTTTGTTTCTCTGAGCCTCAGTTTTCCACCTAAAAATGAGTGCAATTACTGTTATTTTGGGATGTTGTTTAAAAGATCCTAGAGAGGGACTTCCCTAATGGTCCAGTGGCTAAGACTGTGCTCCCAGTGGAGGGAGCCCAGGTTCGATCCCTGGTTGGGGAACTAGATTCCACATGCTGCAGCTGAAAAAGAACCTCATGCTGCAACTAAGACCTGGCCCAGCCAAATAAATAAATTTTTTTTTTTAAAGAGATCCTAAAGAATGTGTATGGAAGGCCTGGCACCACATAAATAATGCGTGTCACTGTTGTCTGAGCAGTCAGGCCCAGAGAGCCTCTTTCTGTTTATAAAAAAAAAATTTTTAAAGAAAAAGGGAAAAAACGTGGAAGGGTCCTGATGTAAGAGAATTCATCTCTCCATGTGATTTAAACTCGCATTCTACAACTTCAGGGCCTTCCCGGTGCCCAGAGGTGGACCTTCAACCGAGATCGTCAATGCCCGAAGGAAAGCACAGTTTCCCAGAATGTGCTCCGTTCTCTTCCAAAAGCTGCTTCTCAGGGCTTCCCATGGAGCTGCCTCCACCCTGGTGACACTGGAGACCCAAGAGGCAGATGTCTTTGAGGAGAATCTGCCTTAGTTTTATACCTTTAACAAGTGGAGTCCCAGAGAGGCTCGGCCGATGTCACCAGGGAGTTTCCAACAAAACTGACGGCCAAGCTTGTGTTTTCTTCCCCATTCTGTAGCTCCGCCCAGAACCAACTCGAGAATGATGCAAGATCACGTTCCTCCTCTTAACTTTCTTCTTCTCACCTTCTCTTATGCCAAAAGGCTTCACCCCAAAAACTGCCTGGGCGTGCGCCAGTTTGCCGAGACCATGATGTGCGCCCTGCTGTACGACGCAGCCAACAGCTTCATCCACCAGCACTTTGTGGAGGTGTCCATGTCAGAGGAGTTCCTGGCCCTGCCCCTGGAGGACGTGCTCGAGCTGGTGTCTCGGGATGAACTGAACGTGAAATCGGAGGAGCAGGTCTGTAGAGCAGAGTCTGCAGGTGACACGGGGGCTGCTGTTCTTTCTCATTTTTGGAAAAAAGTAAACCAGAACACAGTGCAGTTCGTGGTGTGGGTGCCCCGTTGCTGCTTATGGGTTCGCTTTATCATACCATCTGCATGTTTCATGAGAACCTCTTTCCCACACATTTTAGGATCTAAATAATACTCAGCTGATTTTATCAACTGCGTGGTCCTCGTTCTTCGATGTTTGGGTTATTTTCCAAAATCTACAGTTAGAAGTAATGTTTCCATGAACTGGAAATGAGCGCAGATAACTTCTTGAAAGAGTCTTACTCTAAAGGCGAGTAGGGATGGGGCAGTGGCTAGGGGGCTATGAAGTCAAGAAGGTCTTGATTGTTTTAAGATGAGAGAAATTCCAGTACAATTGGACTGTTGATGGGAATTTTCCAGAAGAGGGAAGAATTGGAAATACAGGAGAAAGGGGAGATTGTTTTCCTGGGGTAAATGAGAACAGATAGTGTTGGGAACAGGGAGAGTGTCTGAGAGGAGCTCGGGCCCCTCATGTCCACAGCGGAAAGGAGAGCCCGCACCCAGCACGGCGGGAAGGGCGGTGCTGAGAGAGTCTGCTCACATTGTCTTCTGGTTTGTTCCTGTGTTCTCAACTGAGAGCGAGGGTGAGGGAGGAATGTTAGACGTCTGAGGGGAGATGAAAAGGTACGAGCTAGGCATCGAGGAAAGAGGGGAGAGTAAATGGACGCAGCTCGGGACTTGCAGAGGGCTGGATAGGAGGCAGGGCCAGGTGAGATCTGCAGTCGCGAATGTAACATAAGCTGGTCAGCCCTGTTGTGTGTTGTCTGGCAGCTGTATGTACTGGTGCAGGGTAGAGAGAGGGTTGCATTTAAAGAGCTGGGCTTCATCAGGGTACTCATGTCTTTTCCAGGTAAGTGTGACTAAGAGAAATAGGAGACTAACATGGGAATGATAACCCATGGAACCCGTGTAGGTGAGAGAGCTGAGGAAATGGCTGGAGGGGGACCTGAGAGGGAGGTGTGGGTGAGGGAGAGCCATGCGCAAGGCAAGGTAGAGCTGGTTGCTGAGCTGGAAGGATTGGAGGCAGTGGTCAGGTGCTGCTGCTGCTGCTAAGTCGCATCAGTCGTGTCCGACTCTGTGTGACCCCATGGACGGCAGGCTACCAGGCTCCCCTATCCCTGGGATTCTCCAGGCAAGAACACTGGAGTGGGTTGCCATTTCCTTCTTCAATGCACGAAAGTGAAAAGTGAAAGGGAAGTCGCTCAGCCGTGTCCGACTCCTCGTGACCCCATGAACTGCAGCCCACCAGGCTCTTCTGTCCATGGGATTTTCCAGGCAAGAGTACTGGAGTGGGGTGCCATCACCTTCTCCAGGTCAGGTGCTAGTACACTGAAAATCATGGAAGGTACTGGCCAAGCGAGGTGTGGGTGATTATAGGGTCCTCTCAGGATAAAGACAACATCTTAGAGTGGTCAGGAAAAGCTTAAATGAGGGGCTTCCCTGGTGGATCAGTGGCTAAGGCTTCACACCCTCAGAGCAGACGGCCCAGGTTTGATCCCTGAGACGGCACCACAGGGAACTGGTAACACAGGCCACAACTAAAGAGTTTGCATGCTGCAACTAAGATCCCATGCAGCCTAATTAATGACAAAAGAAAAGCTTAAATGAAAGCGTACGGTTTTAGTAGCCAGAGAGGAGTGAAGGTCATCCTTTCTGTTGAACAAAAGTGTGGTGCAGGTTGTCCTAAGAGGACAGTGAGTCAGAGGGCACTGAGGGCTAGGCAGTGAAGGGCATCAGCCGCAGGGTGGCAGGGAGGTATATTTGGACCCAGCACTACAGACACCCAGAGCACCATGGCAGCAAGGCCCCTGCTCAGCTGGTCACGGGTCCTGGGGTATCATGAAGCTGTACCTTGGCCAAAGGAGCGCCAGGCTTGGCAGAGATGTTAGTCCCAGCTCAGCTCCTTTCCTTAAAGTCCGAAGAGTCCTCTCCCCTGCATGTTAGTGACCATTAAAGAAGCAAAGCCTGAGCTCAGCAACATGGACCCTGAGATTTAGAGGAACACGCCCCATCCCAGCAGCAAGAGGCCCTGTCCCTGGTTCATCCACTAGTTAATATGGCCCAGGGCAGCTCGCATCCACTGTGATACATTCTTCAAGGGCCTTTGGGCTTTAGAGGGAGAGATCCTTGTGGCTGGAGCCCCTAGGGAAGGCTTCTTGGAGAACCCGGTTCTGAATCCAGGCCTTAAAGAAATGGGAATGAGTTTAGATGGAAAGGAAGAGATGCGGGCATTCTAGGTGAAGGGGACAGCCGGCGTGCCTAGAGAAGAGGATGCAGGAGCTGCGGGAATTAAGATCGACAGTGCTTTGTTGCAGGAGGGAGGAAGAAGGAACCTCGGGCAGGTCTTCATTAGGAAGTCATAATGAAAGCGAGGATGGTGTTCCGGTAGCCTCGGCTTGCCCCTCAAGAGACTGGACCAATCGGGTAGCTGGGGATGTGGAGAGAAAGTGGTGGATTCAGGAGACAAGTCGGAGGAAAGATGGGTGGGCCCAAGGAGCAGAGGGTTTGAGATTAGGGGGTACCGGGGTGCAGGCTCTGGATGGACCAGTTGCCACCAGCGCTCCCCTCTCTGTCGTGGCAGGTCTTCGAGGCTGTGCTGGCCTGGGTCAGGTACGACCGGGATCAGAGGGGGCCCTGCCTGCCTGAGCTGCTCTCCAATATCCGCCTGCCCCTCTGCCGGCCTCAGTTCCTGTCGGACCGCGTGCAGCAGGATGACCTGGTGCGTTGCTGCCACAAGTGCAGGTGAGCGGAGTTGGGCCTGCACACAGATGCTTCCCAGGGTCTGGTGGGGAAGAGAACCTGGCCGCTTGGTTCAGGGGAAGAAGCATTTGGAGTGGTCATTCTGAATTTGTGGCACACAGATTGATCTGCCTTCTGCCTAGAACCTACAAGGGTCCAAGTCTGTCACGTTGAGCAAAGAAATGTGCCTCCTGGAAGCATCAGGGCAGAAGGGTCTTCCTCCCCTAAGTTATCTGAGGATTTTCTAGCATCTCCATCCATGGATCTGTTTATGAGCCTACAGACATCTGTACTGTGTGCCCTGACCCTGTTCTCACCAGCAGCTGACTTAGTGGTGACTTCCTGGGGCTCCTCGTCCTCCGTAAACATTAGTCAGTGTGCTGGCCTCGGGTGGGTTTGTCCAGCTGCAGTGCTGGGCGGGGTGGGGGGCGCACATTTAGAAACAGGCAGAAACGGTACCCAGAGTAAACCAAAGAGACTGATGCGGCAGAGCCACCAAAACAGCTCAGGAGACGCCAGCCACGGGGGAGGAGGTCATAAAGTAGAGCAGCAGAGGAGCGTCTGCGTCTTCCTTCCGCTTGCTCGTCAGTCGCAGCTGGCTCAGGAGGAAGTCAGCGGTGGGGGGCAAGCAGTGTGAAGGTGTGTTTCAGGTTGGGCTGAGGTGTGGCTGGAGGCAGCTGAGCCCCTGGGATGAGCAGTCTCAAGGGTGCTGTTGGGGAGTTTGAGCTTGGTTCTGTAGGCAGTGGGTAGTTACGGAAGGGTCTTAATTAGAAAACCAACCTGGACGGCAGGGTGGAGGCTGGCCTGGAGGCAGGGGGTCTCTCAGGAGCAATTGGCTTTTGCTGCCTCAGTCCAGGTGAGATGGTTCGTCGCAGGGTGTGAGTTACAGAAACGAAAAGGAAGAGCTGGGTCTGAGTGGCAGCAGGATGCAGGCAGCTTGTTGAGCCTCCCCAAGGCCAGCTAGTTTACAGAAGACTGCTTTTCTTCTGTTTAGCTAGCGGAGGCGGGCTCCACTCATCTTGACCCTCCGGTGTCGAGCAGGTCTCAGTGGCTGTGTGTAGTTTGCCCTGGACTCACCTGCGTTCTTTGAGACCAAACGTTCCTCCTAGGCTTCCCCTGCAGTTGTGGGTGGGACCTGGAAATGTGGGCCAAGAGGAGAGAGTCCTTCCTGTCCTGGATTCTTGCACTTTATTCCAGGGACCTGGTAGATGAAGCGAAGGACTATCACCTCATGCCGGAGCGCCGGCCCCACCTGCCGGCTTTCAGAACTCGGCCTCGCTGCTGCACGTCTATCGCCGGGCTCATCTACGCTGTGGGGGGCCTCAACTCAGCAGGTATCTTGCAGCTCCCCTTCATAGAGCCCCGTCTTGGCCGCCATGGTTGAAGAAACACCCAACAGGCTAGCCTGGCTCCCTTGCTTCCTCCCCCTGGTGTCTCTTGATTTTATATCATTGCTCTGCTGTAAGGGCATGTCAGATATTAATACTCTTAAAACAGAATATCAGAGCACAAAAGGTCTTTAGAAGTCCCGCAGGCCTGGCCCCCTGCCTTCGCAGTGAGGAAACTGAGGCTCAGAGAACTTGATCTGAGTTCACACAAGTTCTTTGGGCTGAGCAAGGGCCTGGCTCCTGGGCCTGCACTCATTCTCTAATATCCCATCAGCTACAGGATTTACTCGGGCTCTGGATGGGATATAATCAGAGACCCAATTCTGTTACCAGGCTAATCACGTCGGGTCGTGTGGCCCTCTGGGCTTAGACTCTGAGCATGTCACTGTAAGAAGGAAGATTCTCCAAGTCCACAGGGTCTGCACTGTCAATCCTGCTCACTCGTCAACTCTTAACCTCTAGTGAAATACACATGCCTTATAGTCCTCGTATTCTTGGCAGCTCTTGTGTCATACAGTCAGGCTCTGAGGAACGCTCTCTGGAGCCCGTGCCCCTCCTGCCCACCCCAGGCATCACTGTCGGGCGGGGGTACTCTAGGAGAGGGCAGTGGAGACTGCTGAGTCCTTGCAGTGCAGAGGCCCAGGGAGTTGTCACCTAGGATGTGAAGGCCTGGCCACTTCAGAGTCAGCCAGGCTGATGGGAGGTGGGGAGCTGGTGGGCAGTCCTGCGCAGTTTTGCTTTTGATTGAAACGTCGTGGGGAGATGGGTCCTGGCCTCTGCTGCTCATTAACCATATTACCTGGAAAAGGTAAGTCCTCAACTAGTGAACGTAGAGCATGGCAGGTGCTGAGTGTCCCAAAGCAGAATAAAACAGGGAGGGGGTTACTTTATTTGATCTTTAAAAAAAAAAACAACAGTGGAAATGGCGGGGTTGGAGTTACTCCTGCTGCTGTGGTTACTGTTTGTTGAGCACGTGGTATAGTCTAGAACTCTGCTAGGTGTTCTGTCCTTTAATCCTCGTGGGAACTCTGCCCTGGAAATGATCTCAGGTGTGAGAACAGAAGATGGGGATGCCAAGCAGCTTGCCCAGGGCCCCCCGCTAGGAAGCGACAGTTGCGCTGGAGCCACGCCCTGCTCTGTGGCATGCCGCCCGGGTCGGGGAAATAGCGGACCCCGATTGCCTCCACCTTTGCCTTTCAGCAGATGAAGAACCGCCTTGCCACTTAAAAGCGCCCTGTCTAGAAAGGAAACAAGTGCCTCCAGTCTGCTTCTGATTTCCCTTAAAGAATTAGGTTTGAGGTTATCCCTGGCTCCAGTTCCTCAGGGGGCCCTCCAGCCTTGAGTGATTGTGTGGGAAGAGCTGATAAGATCGAGTCGAACATGCCATGTAATCATTGCCCAGCAGCTGTGATCTAAACGAGAGGTCTCATTTGTTTTAATTTGAGTAGCAAATTTTTATGCAGGTGACTCCCTGAATGTGGTGGAAGTGTTTGACCCCGTCGCCAACCGCTGGGAGAAGTGCCATCCCATGAGCACAGCCCGCAGCCGCGTTGGCGTGGCTGTGGTGAACGGGCTCCTCTACGCCATCGGCGGGTATGACGGCCAGCTGCGGCTGAGCACCGTGGAGGTCTACAACCCGGAGACAGACACGTGGACGCGCGTGAGGAGCATGAACAGCAAGAGAAGGTATTCCGGGAGCGGGCTGCGCTTCCTGGTCACTCTTTGGGACCCCATGGTCTAGGATGGGGGCACCATCCTAGATCAGCAGGACACGAAGTAAAACAAACGCAAGCTTCGGCTTGGGGATCCCTGCAGCCACTGCCCGTACCTCCTGGGAGCCAGCACCCCCATCTGCTTGTAGTAAAACCCCTGCCTCGTCCTTGGAGGAACCTGGGGAGATGACACAGGGGCGTGTGGACGTTGTACTGTAACTTAAGTGCCAGATAAGGACTGAAAGTTTTTATTATGGAAGACGCGAGGAGGGAGAAAAGCTGGGCTGGAACGTCAGGAAGGTTTCGGCGAAGAGGTGCCGGGACCACAGTTTGAAAGCTGGAAAGTAAGGATTTAACTTCATCAGTCACATGAGGGAGTTGGAGGAAATTCCTCTCTATGCTCGCTTTCCCCCTAGGATCCCTGCCCCACATGCTTTCACTGGCAGGGGCTTTGTGGAGCACAGCAGTGCTCTTTACCTGGGGGCTCCACACGGTCCCCAGGCCTGAGCACACAGCTGGCTACTTGTCTCCTCCTGCCCATGTTTCCTGAGTAAGACGAGAGATGAGAGGGCATCCACACAGAGCCTCCGGTTATCCTTTCTCGTGCTACAGTGACTGGCGATGTCCTTCCTTACGTCAGTTGTGTGTGGACTGTCCTGGTTGGACGGCGGGCGCTTTGGAGCGTGAGGGTGTACCTGGACAGACTTGTCTGTTCGCCTGCCCTCGGGGCGGCGGCACAGATCAGTGGTGTCACGGGACACACTGCTGTTTCTCTTCCGAGACTAACAGCAGAGCAGTCAGCCGTCCAAGGCGCCCTATTCATTTAACCAGAACAGTTCTGCGTTGATCTCTTTTACGTATTGCGCCTCCTGGACATGTGCCCGACTTTGGGAAGAAAAAGTTAAAATGGTACTATTTTTGAAAACCTCTGGACCAGCCGCCCTTTAAGGGCCTTGTCTGCTTTTGTAATTCTGTGGCCTGAGTATTTACCTCACAGACCCCTCTGTCTGGCTGTGACTTGGGTTTTGTCCTCATAAGCTCATGTGAAAAAAAGAGAGATAGAGATGCCAGTCACTGTGTGTGAGGAAGAGGAGTCATGTTTCAGCATGGAAGTCCTTTGCCACATGGAAGAGTCACAGCCGTGATACACGTGGTCTGCGTTCAACCATGTTTGTGTATGACCTCAAGCAGGGAGGAACCTGCCTTTGTATCAGTGAGATTCACGAAAGGCCAAAGAGCTTTGTTCTTGGAAGAAAACATATGTAGAAAAGCTCTCCCCTCTCGTGGTTCCTTCTCCTCCTGCCTCTGCCTCGGGGCTTCCCCTTCTGGCTCCTTCGGTCCTTGGCAGCTTTCTGTGGCCTCAAGTGGCTCACTGCTCAATATCCGCCATCAGGAGGGCCTCTTTTGCCTTAACGGCCATGAGTTGTTCTTCGTTGCGTGTCTGCTCTGGGCTGCTTGCTAGCTGTGATGTCACGAGGTCTGGAGTGCTGTCTGGGAGGAGCCCACCGGGTGGCGCCTTCCCTCACTGTGGTTATTAGGCACATAGGCCCAGCTCCATTGCATCCCCCTAAAGTGACAGACTGCCTTAAAATGTACGTGGTCACTTCTCCCCTGATGAACCACATGCCTTTTCTCCTGCTGGCTGGTGACAGCCTCCTTTCTACCATCGTTCCCTGCCCTCCTCTAGTCCTGCAGGCTGCTTGCCCAGAGCCCTCTCCCATGACTGTTCCAGTCCACAATGGTCAGTTCAGTTCAGTCGCTCAGTCGTGTCCAACTCTTTGCGACCCCATGGACTGCAGCACGCCAAGCCTCCCTGTCCATCACCAGCTCCCGGAGCTTGCTCAAACTCATGTCCATCAAGTCGCTGATGCCATCCAACCATCTCAACCTATCTCCCCCTTCTCCTCCCACCTTCAGTCTTTCTCAGCATCAGGGTCTTTTCAAATGAGTCAGTTCTTCGCATCAGGTGGCCAAAGTATTGGAGTTTCAGCTTCAGCATCAGTCCTTCCAATGAACACCCAGGACTGATCTCCTTTAGGATGGACTGGTTGGGTCTCCTTGCAGTCCAAGGGACTCTCAAGAATCTTCTCTAACACCACAGTTCAAAAGCATCAATTCTTCGGCACTCAACTCTCTTTATAGTCCAACTCTCACATCCATACATGACTACTGGAAAAACCATAGCTCTGACTAAATGGACCTTTCTCAGCAAAGTAATGTCTCTGCTTTTAATATGCTGTCTAGGTTGGTCATATTAACAACCTCAGATATGCAGATGACACCACCCTTATGGCAGAAAGTGAAGAAGAACTAAAGAGCCTCTTGATGAAAGAGAAGTGTGAAAAAGTTGGCTTAAAGCTGAACTTTCAGAAAACTAAGATCATGGCATCTGGTCCCATCACTTCATGGTAAATAGATGGGGAAACAGTGGGAGACTTTTATTTTGGGGGGCTCCAAAATCACTACAGATGGTGATTACAGCCATGAAATTAAAAGACGCTTGCTCCGTGGAAGGAAAGTTATGACCAACCTAGACAGCATATTAAAAAGCAGAGACATTAGTTTGCCAACAAAGGTCCATCTGGTCAAGGTTATGGTTTTTCCAGTGGTCATGTATGAATGTGAGAGTTGGACTATAAAGAAAGCTGAGCGCCAAAGAGTTGATGCTTTTGAACTGTAGTGTTAGAGAAGACTCTTGAGAGTCCCTTGGACTGCAAGGAGATCCAACCAGTCAGTTCTAAAAGAAATCAGTCCTGAATATTCATTGGAAGGACTGATGCTGAAGCTGAAACTCCAATACTTTGGCCACCTGATGCGAAGAGCTGACTCATTTGAAAAGACTCTGATGCTGGGAAGAATTGAGGGCAGGAGGAGAAGGGGACGACAAGAGGATAAGATGGTTGGTTGCCGTCACTGACTCAATGGACATGAGTTTGGGTAGGCTCCGGGAATTGGTGATGGACAGGGAGGCCTGGTGTGCTGCAGCTTATGGGGTTGCAAAGAGTCGGACACGATTGAGCGACTGAACTGAGGTTGGTCATACCGTTTCTTCCAAGGAGCAAGCGTCTTTTAATTTCATGGCTGCAGTGATTTTGGAGCCCAGAAAAATAGTCTGTCACTGTTTCCATTGTTTCCCCATCTATTGTCCAAGAAGTGATGGGACCAGATGCCATGATCTCAGTTTTTTGAATGTCGAGTTTTAAGCAAGCTTTTTCACTCTCCTCTTTCACTTTTATCAAGAGGCTCTTCAGTTCTTCTTTGCTTTCTGCCTTAAGGGTGGTATCATCTGCATATCTGAGGTTATTGATATTTCTCCTGGCAATCTTGATTCCAGCTTGTGCTTCATCCAGCCCAGCATTTCACATGATGTACTCTGCATATAAGTTAAATAAGGGTGACAATATACAGCCTGACATACTCCTTTCCCAATTTGGCACCAGTCTGTTGTTCCATGTCCAGTTCTAACTGTTGCTTCTTGACCCACATTCAGATTTCTCAGGAGGCAGGTCAGGTGGTCTGGTATTCCCATGTCTTGAAGAATTTTCCACAGTTTATTGTGATCTACACAGTCCAAAGCTTTGGCATAATCAATAAAGCAGAAGTAGATGTTTTTCTGGAATTTTCTTGCTTTTTCTATGATCCCACAGATGTTGGCAATTTGATCTCTGGTTCCTCTGTGTTTTCTAAATCGACCTTGAACACCTGGAAGTTCACAGTTCACGTACTGTTGAAGCCTGGCTTGGAGAATTTTGAGCATTGCTTTGCTAGCGTGTGAGATGAGTGCAGTTGTGCGGTAGTTCCCCTTATCTCTTCACACTGTCTTTACCATTTCATTGAAAGGTAATCTCACATGGTTTTGTGGCACCTCTCCTCACATTTTTGTTGAATTCCACAGTTGTTACTTTTGTCTACTTCTAGAAGGACAGTAACATGTCTAATGAGTTTGTGGCCTTCCCACAGCCCTCTCCTCAGGCAAGTCCTCATCCTCTTCCAGGCTGACTCAGGGATATCGCATGGACCACTGTGATTTGCTGTGTACATTAGAAAGAGGGCTGTAAAGTCTGGCATCCTTTATCTTACTGTTTGTTAGACACCAAGATTCGCTTTTAATCTTCTTCAGCATCAGGTCTGAACACAGTGAGTCGGACAGCTTGGCACTCATGTTTCATTTTCCATGAGGCTTTGTGTAGACCAGAAGACTGTATGATTACACCAGATCCCTGGTTCTTTGGTATTAGGAGAGCTTGGCACGATGAACATTGTGGGAGACAGGCTTGTGGCGTTGAAATCCAAGGCAGGCCCTGTGGGCAGCCCTGAGGAGATCGCCTGGCCTCCTCAAGCCACAGCTGCCTGTCTCTGCAGGGGTGATGGTGATGCCTCCCTTGGGATGTGCTGAGGGTTCGAAATAGCAAGTAGAGAGCACCTGCTGTATGCAGTGGGTGTGAAATAACTGGAGCTGTTGCCTGACCCCTCAGACAAGTTAGGGGACATGCAGGGCCATGTATGTAACAAAAAGATGTCTGCCATACCTTATAGTGATTTATGTGGGGAAATCATAGTCACCCATATGTTGAGGGCTTGTTCCTTACAAAGCACCACACTCAGCAGTGTCAGGGTCTCACTGTGAGGACCCCCGTCTTCCAGGAGGTCCCCACTTGTGAAGAAGTGGCGGGTCGATGTCTGGTAGCCCTCTGGGCAGGGCCTTTGGCTTGCTTAGCTCTCTAGACCCGGTGCCCCGGGCAGTGTGCCTGGTGAGGGCCTGGTGTGCTGGACAAATGGGTGACTGACAGCTGTGAGAAAGGAGCTGCGCTGGGAAGGCAGGGTCGGGAGGGACTCATTCTTGCTGGGGGATCCAGGATGGCTTCTGGAGGAGCAGAGGGAGGAATTTGACCCGGGCCTTAAAGGTGAATCCGACCCTGAGCACAGCAGGGCAGAAGAGCGTATCAAGGGCTGAGGAGGAGGTGGAGGAGGCACCCCGGGCAGGAAGGGCAGGAGGCAAGAGGAACCCCAGGGCAGTTCCGTTTCCATTTTACAACGTTGCTTAGGCACACACCTGGGATTTAGGTCTGCTCTAGAAGGAGGCAGCTGGGGGCTCGGCTTACTTCTCTGTACATGAGGGTGCCTCGGGAAGTCTGAAGCCCGCGGGGTGACCGCTGTGTCTGTTTCAGTGCCATGGGGACGGTCGTGCTGGACGGACAGATCTACGTCTGCGGTGGCTACGATGGCAACTCTTCTCTCAGCTCTGTGGAGACCTACTCACCTGAGACAGACAAGTAAGGAGTCCAGCTCCCCTGGGGCATTGGAGCTCGCTAGACAGAGTATGAAGGTCAGAAGTGCTTTACTCATGCTTCTCGAGGTTAAGGAAGATTTCTCCTGTTTAGCTCCTGTGGTGTATGTTAGTTGCTTGGTTGTGTCTGACTCTTCGCAACCCCATAGACTATAGCCCTCCAGGCTTCTCTGTCCATGAAATTCTCCAGGCAAGAGTACTGGAGTGGATTGTTCCCTTCTCCAAGATATCTTCCCAACCCTGGTCTCCTGCATTCAGTAAAGAATCCAGGCAGATTCTTACTGTCTGAGCCACGAGGGAAGTCTAGCACCTGTACTTCCTTGCATGTAATAGGTATTTAATAACCTTTGATTAAATTAATGAATGATTAAATAAATTTTAAAAACAAATAGTCTGCATAGGTACTTGGAAACATTTGTTACTGCTCTGTACCACTTAGATAAATCAACTCATTTTAATGGAAATGCAGGTGAAAGGGCATGGGAAATAGATGAATAGCACTTTCCAAAATGGGTAATACATGATTTGGGGGGAGGAAAAGTTACACATTAAATGGTTAAAGAAGCTTGGGAAACATTGATGTCTGTACCACCAGAGGCCTCGTCTTCCCATAACATATATTAACGTTTTAAACGACTGAAAAATTCTGCAGTAGAGAAACCTCTTTAATTTCACTGTATCTGTCACCATCCTATGGTCTCATTTTGCGGAACACTCTTTGAAAAACACCAGCAAGGTTAGCCCAAGATTTTCGTTTCAGTATTTTAATCTGCTTATATTCAGTATTTGAACCCTACAGTATAAACACATTGGATCCATCACAGAGCTTTTAAGCCTTTATTCCACGCACTTAACCAACCTGTTAAGTGTCAGGCAGCGAGCGGGATGTCTAAGATGCCTAAGCAGCACCTCGTCTGCCAGGGCCACTGCACGCAGCGATGGCCCTCCTCTGGGGGCCTGTGTCTGGAGCTCTTGGGTACAGAGTGGGGAGGGTTTCCATCTTCCCACGGCTGAGGGGGCAGAGTCAGGTTGCAGAGATACCTTCTGAGGGGAAGTGCGCATCCCAGGAGAAGAGACAGCAGGGAGAGAGGCTTGCAGATAAGAAAGAGCTGCTGTGTGAGGTTGAGGAGCAGGTGTGGGTGGCACGTGGCAGAAGGTACAGCTGGAAAGGAGATGAGGACCCAGTGGCAAAGAAGCACGTTAAGGAACTTGGAGCCTGCCATAGAGGAAGTAGGAGTCGTCAGAGGACATTCTGTGCCCAGGTGGGACGGGAATGATCTGAGAGCCAGGCCCCCCAAAGCAGGCAGTTGCAATGGTCCCACAAGAGGCCACAGCCAGTGCAACAGTAGTGAAATGGGGACAAGCAATGACCAGGAGGCAAACCAGCGGAGATATGGTGACTACAGAATGTTGATGATGGAGACGTGGTCTTAAAAAATTCCGAAACTATAAATCTAGCAGCTAGATGGCTGGTGGTCCCATTCACAAGACCAGAGGCGTTAGGGAGGAGCAGATCTGTCAGAGAGGCCTTGCTTGGGCGTCCTGACTTTGAGTGCGTGGGCCTGAAGCTTAAGCAAAAGGCGGCAGCCAGAGTGACCTGAGCAGAGGTGGTGGAGGAGGCCATAAGAACTGGGGGGATTGTCCAGGGTAGGACAGAACAGAGCATAGCTCCTCCAGATCCTCCTCCGCCGTCTTGGGAGGGCAGGACCCCCCGATCTCATGGCTCCTTTTCTCCTTTGCCTCTTTCCTGAAGGTGGACAGTGGTGACCCCAATGAGCTCGAACCGCAGTGCCGCAGGGGTTACAGTCTTTGAGGGCAGGATCTACGTGTCGGGCGGCCACGACGGCCTGCAGATCTTCAGCAGCGTGAGTCTGGGCTCCTCCTGGGCTAAGGGCACCTACACTCCCTTTACCTGCGAGAGTTATTTTGAAAGGACGTTGTTTGGAAAAAGGCTCAGCCTGGCCACTGCTAGGGAAAGTGTCACCTTGGGGCCTCAGGCCATCTGCCACGTGCTCTGAAATGCTGCCTCGGAGCATGGGAACCCGTGTGCTCAGAGAGGGTTAGAGTGTGGCCTTAGCACTCTCACTCCACCCTGGTCATCTCCTCAGCGAACAGCGCCTGAGCCCTGCTGAAGTTCCTGCCCAGAGGAAGTGCAATCGTAGACAGAGTGGGAACGTGCAGATAGTTGCGTTCTTCTGGCCACTTGACTTGAAATTGCATTTATTTTAAAAAGAGCTCCAGAGCCATTGAGTGGTCATTCCACCGTCCGTCAGGGCTTCAGGGGGAGCAGACGGTGGGGATCTCGGGAGACCCTGCACGCCCGCTGCTCTGTCACCACACAGAGCGAGCGCATCGCAGCAGCTCCTCGACTTCTTTCTGTGGGTGTAGACAGAGCTGGTGAGGCCAGGCCGTCTCCCTGTCGCCCATGCCTGTCATCTCACAAGCAGGTGTGCAGCTGAGGAACGTGAGCTTCGAGGCCAGGGCCCAGCCCGGCAGAGCTCCTCGTCGCCCCAGCCTCTCCCTGGGCACGGAGGGCAGCTGGGCCGCCGGCGGCCGAGCCTGGGCCTGACCACCCCTCTCCCTGCTGCAGGTGGAGCACTACAACCACCACACGGCCACGTGGCACCCGGCGGCCGGCATGCTCAACAAGCGCTGCCGCCACGGGGCCGCCTCCCTGGGAAGCAAGATGTTCGTGTGCGGGGGCTACGACGGCTCGGGCTTCCTCAGCATCGCCGAGGTGTACAGCTCGGTGGCGGACCAGTGGTGCCTGATCGTGCCCATGCTCACGCGCCGGAGCCGGGTCTCGCTGGTGGCCAGCTGCGGGCGGCTCTACGCCGTGGGGGGCTATGACGGACAGTCCAACCTGAGCTCGGTGGAGATGTACGACCCGGACACGGACCGCTGGACGTTCATGGCCCCCATGGCCTGTCATGAGGGCGGGGTCGGTGTGGGCTGCATCCCTCTGCTCACCATCTAAGGCGCAGGGGTGGGCCGTGGTGGGGCAGGGATCTGGTACAAACACGGGCAGCACTCCCTCCCGGGGACCGTCCCCCTGGGGAGAGGTGCTGGACCAGACGACAAGGTGAAACGTGAGCTCGCCGGAGGTCCAGGGTTTCAGGTGCTTAAGTCCTCCTTGGCTGTGCAGCCCTTGTGATCTTCAGGGGCCTGGGTGACCAAGATACACAGCGGGGGACAGAGCCCCTGTGGGTCCCGCCACCGGTGACAGGGCAGCTCAGCTGGTCCACACATCCGCGGGCTCCATCCAAGCCCACCTCCCAGCCGCCGCAGCTCCGTGGGCCGCCCCTCTGCCGAGGGCTTTCCATCTTGACAGTCCTCGCCCACCACGCACCAGCCGTACCGTGGCCAGTTTGCAGGGGGGCGGCTGCAGTGGCCGAGGCTGCTGGAAACTGCCGGATGTGGCCGGGGGAGAGGGGACACAGGCCAGAGGTCCTCACTGTGAGCCTGCAGCATGGCAGGGCCAGCTGCACACGGGCCCCTGCGCCTCCTTCCATCCAAGGGCCCCGAGGATTCTTGTCTACATTGCTGAGCAAGCAGGGAGAACAGAAGCTTTTCCTGTGTCTAATTTTGGGATTGCCACGAGGTCTTTTTCATCTTATTTGAGAGAAACCGAGGGAGAAGGAAAAAAAAAAAAGATACTTGAAGGAAACTGAAGGAAAGTTAAAGCAACACTTGAAAGAAACTGGAGGAAAAATACTTTTTTCAAGTGAGCTTTTTTTTTTTGGCAAGAAGAAAACATAAAAGACACTAAGGGCAGTTACGTGTTTAAATGGAAAACCTCCACCCGCCATGAAAAGGGTGGTACCTGCTCCCACATTCTTCGGATCCCAGGGTCCCGAGGCCTCGCAGGGCATGCGGGGTTCCCTCTGAGCCCCCCGCGTGTCTGGAACCAGTGCACTCTCACCCTGTCCTGTAGCACGGTGCTCACGGGGTTTGTCTCCACACCCACTGTCAGAGGACTTTTTTAACTGTAGGCTTAGCAAGTTGGCTGTTACCGCCACCCTTCGAGGTGGGAGCTCCCAGCTTGTCGCCGGCGGCTCCGCGGGCCCCGGTGGTCCCCTCCTGCTGCCACTCGCGTTCCTCCCTTCCTTGGCGAGATGCTCATTTGCCCACCTGTCCTTCTCGGATAATTTTCCTCATCATGACACTTCTGAGGCACATCGACCATTTGTACCTCGAGAACCTAACCAGGGACTTGGTCCTTCCACCAGCCCCAGGGCTGGCTTGGTCCAGCCGCCGCCTCTCCCCCGCCAGTCCGCTGCTCCCCCATCCACTTGCCAACTCCAGGGGTCTGGCCTCCCCTCCAGTCCTTGGCAAACCGACCAGCAAGGTGGACCTTTACACTCTCGCAAAGCCGGCTTTACGACCCAAAGAAGTAAAAGCCGAAAGAATCTCTTGCTGCTGCAAAGAACAGATTTTGTATTTCTTCCTATGATCGTAGCAAACGACCTCTTGACTCCACGCTCCTCCTTCGCCCTCCCTGGATAGGACCTTGACGTTGCATAGCGGGAAACCGACAGGAGGACACTTCTGTGACCAGTGCGCTGGGCAGGGGAGCTGTTCCTCAACTGCTGCTGCCAAAATTAGGTTTTCCTAAAATTCTTCCAGTAGAGACTTAAGAGAGGATACGTTTCCAACGTGAGATTGGGTCTCAGGGTCCCAGTCTCTTCTTGGTTGGTCTCTTGCCCATCGCCGCCTCTGCCCCGGTGTCCTGGAAGCCCTTCAGAAAGGCAGGAAGTGGCATTCTGAGACATCTCTCCTACCCTGGGATCAGGAGGCTTACCAGTGTGTGCAATCGCCATATTTCCAGAGGAAGTACCTTTGACACCTGCCACTTAGGTGGAGCTGGGCCTCTGCTAAAAGCGCCTGAAAATGATGTTTTTATTTTAAAAGACTTAACAGTCTGATCCAGTTTAAGCCCAGGCTCACGGCGGAGCTCCAGCATTTCTCACTGCCTGTCTGTCTGCCTCTCGAGGTAGACTTGGAAGGAGGGTGGGGTCTGTGTTTCCCGTTAAGAGAGGAGTTTCCAATGCACATCTTCTTATAAGCCCGTTCCTTTTGTGAATTTGCAACAGCACTGACAAGCCTGAGCTGTGAATGTGTTAAGAATCAGCAAGTGGGCCTCGCCAGGTCCTTAGGATGCTGACCCAGATTTTGCCATCGGGGTTGAGAGCTCAGTTTCCCACGATCTGCCACTCTTGTGGTGGCCTTCCTATACCCACTCCCACCTCCTGGCGCGGAAGTCACACTGCCACACCTGGGCTCAGTGTTGCCGAGTAAGGTGGTGCTTTGACTTGGGCTCTGAGCACAAGTGAGCTGACACCAACATTTCACGGTCTCCACAGTAGGTTCCTCAGTCCGATGGTCATAACTTTTCACAGGTGGCTGGTCTGACCCTTTGGTGTTGGAGCCTTTCCAGGAAAACCATGAAATGACATCACCCAGAGATACTGTGGAAAGAATGTGGGACAGACACTGAACAGTGAGCCTTGGGGTCCAGCTCAGCTCTGAGCAGAGGGCCGTGGCATCAGCCGTCCTTGGGTATTTCCGCTTAGGTAATAACACAAGGAGCCTTCTCTTCTGGGTTTCATCTGAGAGCAAAGCCAGGATGGGAGCTGAAGACCAGCCTTTTGACTTGGCCACAGAGATGTGAGTAGGTAGGAATTCTGACTCTCCCTCCCCCCAATTTATTGTTTCCCAGAAACTCTTCATTCCTTTTATTTATAGAACGCATGTCTTTTGTGTTAAGAAACCAAAGAGAAATAAAGAGTACACTCCTAATACCTTCTTGCCCTTACCTGATTTATTTGTTTCTTTTAATTAGAGGTAAATGATATTTTTATTGTAATTCAGTGTAAAAATATTGAACAAAGTGAAAATGTTTCTGTGAAAATAAGAAAAAAGCCTAACTGGATGGCAGATGTAGTTTTCAAAGAGACGTGTGTGTATTTTATAAGAATGGGTTCCGATGAAAAAATATGCAAAAAACTTCATGAACATGTTGCATGCTTGCTCCTGTCCATATCACCCCTTTCTTGGATCTCCTCCCTTTCCTTTACTCCGTGCCGTAAAACTCCACAAGAGTTCCCCAGCAGAATGTGACTGGCCTGTGACTGCCTGGAACCGAAACACCCAGCTCTTTTTTTAATACTCCAAGCCAGAGGTACCTAGCTTTGGTGCATGTAGAAGTCACTGGAAAGGCTTTAAACCACAGACTGACCCCCTTCCCAGGGACCGGTTCCCTCGGACTGGAGTACAGCTCAGGTCCTTATGCAGGCAAGTCCCCACCGTGGCTCATAGGCTCATCCCTGTGTGAGAACCGGGCCCCTGTGTGTAGTTTCCACTTCCCCAGATGGAGCCACGTTCCACATCTGTCTTCCTGAGACTGCACGCTGGTTACTGTGGCGGTGGACCTTAGGAAAGTGCATCCACACTCTTCCTAAAGTCAGCTGTTGGCCAGTCTCATCCAGTGGGTAATGGTTACACTCTCGGATGACAATTAAGGTTTTGGAAGGGTATGTCACTCCCCCATACACCCCACCAGCACTGTTGATTCTCTCCACGCTCAGGCTCTTGTGCCCGTTAACTACCAGGTAACGTGGCTCATTTTAGCATAAAGAAATGATCTCAAAAGAACTGAGCAACTGACCTGATCTCATCAACTAGCCGATAGTATTGTCGAGAACTGAGGCCAGATCTCCACTCTCACTGTCCAGTTCAGCTGAGGGGAGCAGTGCTTTCGTCCTCTTGAGCAGCTGATCCTGTGAGCCCGCAGCGTGGAGGTCTGCTGCCCAGCACCGTGACAGGCCTTCGAGAAGCAGGCTGGGCAGCGAGGGAGAGAGAAGAAACCATGTTTGGATTATGGAAACAGGTACCTTTGTGTTGAAACAGGAAACCAGATTAGCTGTGGGAGAAAGGCCAAATGCCTGTGATGTGCTAACAGCCCTTTCCGTGTAACCTACACCGCTTTGCTCAGAACTAGAGACTCTAGGAGCACAGGGTAGCCCGAGGAGCTCTGGCTCGGCTCATCTGCTTGACTTTGTGTTTCCCTGTTGTTGTTCACTGAACTGCTCTGCCTTCACAACTAGCAACAGAGCCCACTCTTCACCCCAAAGACCAGCGGCACTGGTTTTTACTGCTGCTCACAATAACATAGTTTTACCCAACCGAAGAATGACAGGGGAATCTCACGGTTCTCACCAATTATCTCCCAGGCTTACTGTTCCCTATTTCATCTCAAGTGATGACACAAAATGTTTTTCTCTTAGTGGAGCTCGGTTCCCTGTTTAACTCTCTTTTTCTAGGTTTGCCATTCAAGGTAAAAAGGCAGACCACCTAGCGGGGCAGAGAAGGCTGCTGTGGTCTGGCCTCTCTGGTCGGCCTGGCACGTCTCCTCCACGCTTGTTTCTAACGGAACCCCAGCTGGGCAGTGGCCTGTGTGCTTGTCTCACTCACGAGATGGTGAGCTCCTTGAGTCACCCCTATTGTGTGTCAGCGCCGGACACATAGAAGAGACACAACCATTATTTTCTTGAAGAACTTGAGGGCAGTCAGGTATTTGCAGATCCAAAGTTCACCTAATCATGCTTCCTAGTTTCCCTTTGTTTTGCATCACTGGGTTTTTAAAAATAATTTTATTGAGGTATAATTTATTCACTCATTCTAAGTGTGCAGTTCAATAGTTTGTAGTAAATGTGCAGAGTTGTGCTACCATTGCCGCTGCCCCGCGTTACGATATTTTCATCACTCCATAAAGTTTCCTCGTGCCCATATGCAGTTCGTCCGCATTCTCACCCTCATCCTTGGGCAACCACTATTTTGCTTTCTGTTTCTATGGACTTCCTTGTTCTAGATGTTTCATATAAATGGGATCATACAATATGTGGTCTTTTGTGTCTGGCTTCTTTCCTTGGAATACTGTTTTTGAGATTCATTGATGGCATAGAAGGTATTGGGAGTTTGTTCTTTTTATTTTATTGTTCCTGTGAATAGTATTCCACTGTAAACATATACCACATTTTGTTTATCCACTTTTTTTTTCACCAATTGTTGAATGTTTAATTTGTTTCCAGAGTGGGGCTTTGATGAACAGTACTGCTATGATGTACAAGTTTTTGTTCTCATACATTTTCATTCCTCAGGTAGACTGTTAGGAGCAGAATTGCTGGATCATACATACGGTAAGCTTACGTTTAACCTTTTAAGAAACTGACCATTTGTAAAACAAAAAAAAAAGAAACTGACCATTTGTATTTCTCTAATGGCTAATGGTTTTTGAGCATCTTTTCATGTTCTTGTTAGCCATTTGTATATCTGTAATAAAATATCTACTGAAAACTTACCCTTGGTTAGTTGGGTCATATGTCTTATTGAGTTAAAGAATTTTTTACATATTCTAGATACAAATCCTTTATCCGATAAATGATTTGCAAATGTCTTCTCCCAGCCTATAGCTCATCTTTTGATTTTCTTAATAGTATTGAAAAATAATATCTTAATAGTGTTGTAGAAGTTTTTAATTTTGATTAAGTTAAGTTTTATAAATTCTTTTATGGATTGTACTTTCTGGTGTCATATCTTAAGAGTTTTGCCTAACCCAAGGTCATGAAGAAATTCTTCTAGAAGTTTTATAATTTTAGCTCTTGTGTAGGTGTAGAATCCATTCAAGTTAATTTTAAAATTCATTTTGTGTCTCTGTGTGTGTGTGTATCCATTTGTCCCAGCACATTTGTTGCAAAGGCTATCTCTTCCTCCACTGAATTGCTTTGGTACCTTTGTTGAAATCAGTTAACCATAAATATAAGGGTTTATTTCTAGACTCTCAGTTCTGTTCCACTGATCTATATGCCTGTCCATGAGCCAACAGAATAGTACTGAGCTTTCCAGCTTTAAAGTAAGTCTTAAAAATAGATAATGTAAGTCCTCCAGCTTTGTTATTTTAAAAAATCCTTTTGAATATTTTAGGTACTTTGCATTCCGATTAGCTTTTATAGATCAGCTTGTCAGTTTCTACAAAAAGCTTCTGGGGTTTTTAATAGATGCTGTGTTGAATGCATAGATCAATTTGGAGAGAATGAGCATCCTGACAATGCAAAGTCTTCCAGTCCATGAACATGGAATGTTTGTCATTTGTTTAGATCTTCCTTGATTTCTCCCAGCAATATTTTCTCATTTTTGAAGTGTTGCACTTCCTTCTGTTAAGTTGATCCTAACTGCTTTTGTTTTTTATGCTGTGTGGATGGAACTACACTGACTTAATTTTATTTGGGGAGGTGTTTTTTTGATAGTATATAGAAATGCCATTGGTTTTTTGTATATTGATCTTGTATCCTGTGACGTTGCCAAACTCATTCATTAGTTATTCTTTCTTTCTTTTTTAGCTGTGCTGCACAGCTTGAAGGATGTTCCCCAACCAGGGATTAAACCTGAGCCGTGGCAGTGAAAGCCCCAAATCCTAACCACTAGACCACCGGGGATCTGCTAACTACTACACCAACCAGGAAATTCCCTTTAAAGTCTTTATCTTTAAAAAAATTTTTCACATATGTGTATTCCTTGGGATTTTCTACGCATATAATATTCCATCTGTGAATAAAGATAGTTTTATCTTTCCAATACAGATGCCTTTAATTTTTTCCTGCTTTTTTGCACTGGCTAGAACCTCCAGTATAGGGAGTTCCCTGGTAACCTCGTAGTTAGGACTCAGAGCTCTCACTGCCATGGCCTGGGTTCAATCCTGGTTGGGGAATAGATCCCACAAGCTGCGTGCTCTGGCTCAAAAAAAAAAAAAAAAAAAAATAGAAAAGAACCTGCCATACAGTGTGGTGTATAAATGGCACAAATAGATATGGTTGCCTTGTTCTTAGTCTTAGGCAGGAAAACATAATCCTTCACCAGTGAATATGTTAAGCTGTGGGGTTTTCATCAGTGACCTTTTTCAAGTTAAGGAAATTGCATTCTATTCTTACTTAGTTGAGGTTTTGTCATGAATAGGTATTAGATTTCATCAGATGCTTTTCCTGCACCTATCAGCTTTTCCTGTCCTTTCAGCTGTTAATACGGTATATAACATTAATTGATTTTCAAGATACTGATACAACCTTGAATTCCTAGAATAAATCCCACTCAGTCATGGTGTATAATCCTTTATATGTTGCTGAATGGCTTGCTGATATTTTTTAAAGGAGTTTTTTATAATACATCTGTGTTCACTAGAGCTATATTCTGTAGTTTTCTTTTCTTGTGATGTCGTTGGCCGGTGGTACTGGCCTCATAGAACGAGTGAAGTGTTTCCTCCTTCTTTATTTCTGTAAGAGTTTGTGAAGAAGTAGTTTTTTTTTTTTTTAATATTTGTTAGAATTCACCAGTGAAGCCATCTGGGCCTATTATTTGAAGGATGATTCTAAATTTCTAATTCAGATTTTTCACTTGTCTCCAGGTCCCCTGAGGGTGGATACCCACTTCTCTTAGGAGATTGGAATGATTGATGTTTTGATACAACATAAAAGAATCTCAAAATGATGCTTAGTGAAAGAAGCTGGTCAAAAAAGGAGGACATTGCCATGTGCTATGTCTTGGTCTGTTCAGGCTGCTGTAAAAATTAGCAAAGACTGACTGGCTTATAGACAGCAGAAGTTTATTTCTCACAATTCTGGAGGATGGGGAGTTCAAGATGAAGGGACTGGCAGATTCAGTGTTTAGTGAGGCCCCGCTTCCTGGTTCACAGACAGCTGCCTTTTTGCTGTGTGTCTTCACATGGCAGGGATGGCATGCGAGCTCGCCATAGTCCCTTTTATAACATCAATTATCCCAGAGCCCTCATGGCCTAATATCAATACATCCCAAATGCCCAGTCTGCAAACACCATTACTTTAGAGGTTAGGATTTCAGCATGTGAATTTTGAGGGAATACAAACCTCCAGTTTATAGCAGATTTCCATTTATCTAGAACTCTGCCCAGCACTTCATGGCAAATAGATGGGGAAACAATGGAAACAGTGACAGACTTTAGTTTTCTTGGGCTCCAAGTGGACAGTGACTGCAGCCATGAAATTAAAAGACACCTGCTCCTTGGAAGAAAAGCAGTGACCAACATATTAAAGAGCAGAGACATTACTTTGTCCAGACGTCTAGTCAAAGCTATGGTTTTTCCAGTAGTCATGTATGGATGTGAGAGCTGAACCATAAAGAAGGCTGAGCGCCGAAGAATTGATGCCTTCAAACTGTGGTGCTGGAGAAGACTCTTGAGAGTCCCTTGGACTGCAAGGAGATCAAACCAGTCAGTCCTACAGGAAATCAGTCCTGAATATTCATTGGGAAGACTGATGCTGAAGCTCCAATCCTTTGGCCCCCTGATGGGAAGGGCTGACTCATTAGAAAAGGCCCTGGTGCTGGGAAAGATTGAAGGCAGGAGAAGGGGACGACAGAGAAAGATGGTTGGATGGCATCAGTGACTCAATGGTCATGAGTTTGCACGACCTCCGGGTTGTTGAAGGACAGGGAAGCCTGACGTGTTGCGATTCACAGGGTCACAAAGAGTCGGAGACGACTGAGTGAACAACAAGTAGAAAATGTAAACTAACGTAGCAACAGAAAGTAGATTGCGGAGTGCCTGAGGACAGCAGGGTTGATGGGGAGGGCGTTGGGGAGGACTCAGAATTTAAAGGATGTGAGGAGACTCTGGAGGGATGGTGGGTATATGCACTATCTTGTGGGGATGGTTTCACAGATTGTACATTATGTCAGACTTATCAAATGTATACTTTGAATATGTGCAAGTTATTCTATGTCAATTATAGCTCAATAAAGCTGTTAAAAAAAAAAAAGTTGGACACTGATTTGCACTGTGGCCTCTAAGGCCCCAAGGTTTACTGTCTCTTCTGGGCTCCAGATCCTGGGGTGCACTTCAGGCCAAGATGATGAGGGGACCTGTGGACCCCAAGGGCTCTCTGGTCTCCATCACGTGGAGACAAACCCAGCTTAGCAGGTCCTTTGCTCGAGTCTAACACAAGCATTTTCCTTGATATAACACTGTCTTCAGATTTACCTTAAAGGCTGTACAATATGCAATCCAGTGAGTATAACACAAATTACTTAACCATTCCTCTAGTGGCTGGGCACTCAGGCCATTCCCTATTTCCAAGTAGCATAAATAAAACTGCCAGAAGAGCAGTATTGCTTAACTACTGTCTACAATCCTAGATAGTAATTTAGCAATACATTAAGTTCTTAACATGCTCATACACTCTGATACTATTTCCATTCTAGGAACTTATTTTTATCTCATCATTGTTTAAAAACAAAGCAAAAAACCGGAAACAACTTCAACAGCAGGAGTAACTTAAATAAATGGAGGTCTAGTCACCCAATGGAGCATAAGACACAAAAAAAAGAAAAAATGTGAGCCAATAGTGACTGAAGTGTATTGGCTGATAGGTTAAATGAAAATAAGCTGGTTGTAAAATGGGACATAAAATGACTATGGTTATTTTTTCTTTTAAAAAATAAAGCTCACATCATATCTGTCTATGGTGATGGTGGTTTAGTCGCTAAGTCCTGTCCAGCTCTTGCAACCCCATGGACTGTAGCCTGCCAGGTTCCTCTGTCCATGGGATTCTGCAGGCAAGAATACTGGAGTGGGTGGCCATTTCCTTCTCCAGGGGATCTCCCTGACTCAGGAATTGAACCTGGGTCTCCTGCATTGCAGGCAGATTCTGTACCAGCTGAACTACAAGTATCTGTACAGGGAGTGAAAGTTGATTTCTGAAGACATTTAGATGTTAACCTAGAGGTCTGTTCACCCACTGTGTTCCCACACCCAACCCCGGTGAATTCTCCCTTCTCAGTCTTGCTCTGATGGCTCTGAAGACTTTCAGAAGCTGCCAAGGCCAAGAGGCTGAGCTGTGTTTGGTGCCTTGGTGCTGTCTCAGGGCCTGCTCGTGCTGGGACTAGGAGAACGCAGCAGGGCAGCCCAGCAGAGCCTGGTGGCTGGTCCCACAGGCCTGCCTCTCGCTGGGTACAGTATGATGGGCCAGCTTCCCCGACCGTGTGTGATGGGGCATTGACTGCCACAGATGAGTCTTGAACTTCTGGGGAGAAGTTGCTGAGCCCTGTTAGTGTCCAGGCCCCCACAGAAGACCTGGCTGAGGTCTGGGAGTACTCTCTCGGGCTGGAGGTCAGGCAAGGGAGTGATAGATGGTGTGCCTCGGCTCTGGCACCTCCTGTGGGGCTACAAGGGCCTTCTCCAGGTGAACATCATCATCCACCACAGAGAGATGGTCTGCGGTCTAGTTTATCCTGGTCCACACAAACCTGCCCATTTCCCACCTGAGGGTCACTCCCTCAATTTAGATTTAGATTACACACTCCTAGATTTAGATTACAAGGGGGTTGGAGTGTGGACTACAGTCGAGTCAACCAGTTTCCTTGAGGCATAGTTTTCTCACTAAAAGTTGCTGGTGATGCATGCACCTTGCAATACTGTTCTAAGACCTGAGAAGTGTGTTTCCGTTCACTGGGAAGTAGCGATCATAAATCATGGCTATTATCATTAATAGGAGTCCTTGGCTTCCCTGTGCTGTGCTTAGCCACTCAGTCATGTCCGTCTCGTTGCAGCCCCATAGACTGTAGCCCACCAGGCTCCTCTGTCCATGGAATTCTCCAGGCAAGAATACTGGAGTTCGTGGCTTCTCCTTTCTTCAGGGGATCTTCCCGACCCAAGAAGTGAACCAGGGCAGATTCTTTACCAGGTGAGCTACCAGGGAAGCCCTGGCTGAAAAAACCCATTCCCCCGAGGGGCTCTACTCCATGGCCCCTCAAAGGAGAGAGTTTCCCACAGATACTTCTCTAGCAAAGACTTGAAAAGGGGGGCGTACTGGTAAGAAGAAAAGGGCTCTCATCCACTCAACAAGTATTTACTGAGCAACTGCCATGTGCCAGGCCCTCTTCTCAGGGCTGGATGGATCAGGAACCGAGACCAACTCTCTCCAAAACCAGACTCTCCCTGAGAGACAGCAGAGAGTCTGAGCAAGGCTCAGCTCCTTGGGTGGATGAGGCTGCCATCAGCTGTTTTGGGCTGGGATGGTCACTAAGAAGGGCGGTCTGGAGGGAAGATTCTGAGTGGGTGGTGCCCCTGGGACGTCCATGGGGCGGTGTCTATGAGGCCATCTGACGTGCGAGTCTGGGGAGCCGGAAGAGGTCCTGGCTGGAGCTTTATGATAAAGGAGGAAGAATAAAAGTAGCCGAAAGGAAGGAACGGTGGTTCCAGAATAGCCTGGGGGCAGGTTACTTTGCCTTCTTGAGCTCCCAGGATGGCCCTCAGATGGCGCCCCTCATTATCCCATTTCTCGTCATTGTCCCTGCCCTGACTGCAGGGAGTCTGTGTGCCCCAAGGTACACAGTGGAATCTCACCCCCAGGACCTGCCTCCTTGGTCTCTTCCTCCCAAGTCCAGCTGGCTCATCCCTGATACTTGATTCATTCACTTATTCACATAATCGTTTAACTTAGAAACTTTTTATTGAGCTTCACTCCTGGCGCTCTCAGCAGAGGATCCCCTGGCCCCCTCTTGGAGGTGCTAGATATATGAAGGGACATTTCATTGTCACAGTGACTGGGCAGGGAACAGGGGCACTCAGGGTCCTGCCCAGAAAGAACTGCCCTCCTGGGATTCGGGAGCACTTGGCAGAGAAACTCCCTCCCAGCCCCCTGCAGCTGGCACAGGAGGGACCGCTGGGAGGAGAGACAGTGCTCTGTAGCCTGGGGCGCAGCTGGTACTTGCCAGCGTGGTTTGAGGATCGTGACTGCACCACGGACCAGAGAAGAGCAGAGAGGCTTCCCCGGGGAGGTGACTTTGGACCTGTGCCTGGAAGGATGTGGAGCATCCACAGACACAGGATGGGCAGGAATTCCCCGGCAGAGGGAAGCAGGTATGCAAAGGCTGAGGAGTGTGGGTGGGCTCGTTTACCAGCCAGGGAATGCAAAGGGCAGCAGAGGAAGAGAATGGGTGGGAATCGCAGGTCGCTGTGGGCTTGCAGGGCATCCCTTCCCTTCTCCAGCCCTAGAAATTCCTCAGGATGTTGGAGAGGATGTCGTACTTGGCTCTCTCGTACAGGTCCCTGGCCGCAGGTGGCAGATTGGAGCTGTCAAGTTGTGGAGGGTCTTCCCCCGGAAGACTCAGCAGAGTCCTCCCCCGGCGGCGGGGCTGCAGAAGTGATGCGGCGGTGAGCGCCCTCATCGATCGCCTCGCCGCTTCCTGTCCCACGTGTGGCCCCTCTCTCCCCAGGTGGGGATGAGTCTGGAGGCCCAGGCAGTGACCTTGGTGATGGCGCTAGAGGGGTCCCCAGTCAGGCCCAGAGGGGCTAGGAACGCCTGTCACTCTTGTCCACCCCGGCTATTGCACTCACCGGGAGGCTCCACCTCCGGCTTGTCTTCCCAAAAGTGGTATGGGGAGGCGGGTTACCAGAGCTCAGGGCCCAGAGAACAGCCGGTGGAAGACTGAGTCCCCTCCCAGCCCCAGGAGGAGGCCATCAGTTCCTGTCCCCATCCCCTTCTACCAGACGACTAGCCGTCAGTCATCAAGGTCTGGCCACGCCTCTCCCCTCCAGACTACTTGCGTTTAGACCGGTTCAGTTTCCAGGTCTAAGGTCTGGGACCTCCAGAACTGAGGTTCCACGCGCCTAACTCAGTGGCCCAGGTGAGGGACCCTCGATCACTGGGGGTCACCGGGCAGAGCGCCGCTGAGACGGGAACTGGGGCAGGTGAGGGCGCAGGGGCTCACCTCCCGCTCCAGCTCACGGTCCGGCACGCAGTTGAGCGACAGGAGGCGGAGTTGCCGCAGCATGAAGAAGGAGCCGGTGCAGTTCCGCTCCTCCTGCCGGGGAGCAAGCACACTGGCTGCAGCGGACGGCGCCCTCGCCCAGGTCCCCCGACTCCCGAGCTCCAATCCGCCCGCTAGACACCGGAGGGAGCAGCGGTCGCTGGGGACACCCGGGCAGGCTCCGTGCGCGCCCGATAGCATTGACTTTCATGCAAGTTCTTACACGGGAAAGGGTCTCCATAAATTAGCCGAGAGAGAGTAATATTGTTTAAAACACTCATGTGTACATCAAAAAGGTACCGAAGATGATACACCAACAGTTAATGTTGTCTCCTGAGTAGTGGGGTTGCAGATTTTTTGTTTTTTACTTCGCTTCTCTAAATTTTGTTAGTTTGCTATAATAAAATATTTTCCTAATTTTAGAAAAGCAGTTATCTGTTCAGTTCAGTTCAGTGGCTCAGTCGTGTCTGACTCTTTGCGACCCCACGAACGGCAGCTCGCCAGGCCTCCCTGTCCATCACCAACTCCTGGAGTCCACCCAAACCCATGTCCATTGAGTCGGTGATGCCATCCAACCATCTCATCCTCTGTCATCCCCTTCTCCTCCTTCCCTCAATCTTTCCCAGCATCAGGGTCTTTTCCAATGAGTCAGCTCTTCGCATCAGATGGCCAAAGTATTGGAGTTTCAGCTTTAGCATCAGTCCTTCCAATGAACACCCAGGACTGATCTCCTTTAGGATGGACTGGTTGGATCTCCTTGCAGTCCAAGGGACTCTCAAGAGTCTTCTCTAACACCACAGTTCAAAAGCATCAACTCTTCAGCGCTCAGCTTTCTTTATAGTCCAACTCTCACATCCATACATGACCACTGGAAAAACCATAGCCTTGACTAGACGGACCTTTGTTGGCAAACTAATGTCTCTGCTTTTTAATATGCTGTCTAGGTTGGTCATAACTTTCCTTCCACGGAGTAAGCGTCTTTTAATTTCATGGCTGCAATCACCATCTGCAGTGATTTTGGAGCCCAGAAAAATAAAGTCAGCGGTTATCTGGGTGGATTATAAAAGCATCAACAAAAACTAAAAAATAATTTATGCTTTTCAACTGTGGTGTTGGAGAAGACTCTTGAGAGTCCCTTGGACTGCAAGGAGATCCAACCAGTCCATTCTAAAGGAAATCAGTCCTGAATATTCATTGGAAGGACTGATGCTGAAGCTGAAACTCCAATACTTTGGCCACCTGATGCGAAGAACTAACTCATTGGAAAAGACCCTGATGCTGGGAAAGATTGAAGGCAGGAGAAGGGGACGACAGAGGATGAAATGTTTGGTTGGCATCACTGACTCATGGACATGAGTGTGAGTAAGCTCCAGGAGCTGGTGATGGACAGGGAGGCCTGGTGTGCTGCAGTCCATGGGGTCACAAAGAGTCAGACACGACTGATTGACTGAACTGAACTGATGTGGATTATGGTCCCCTTTGTTCTTTCTCTTTTAATATTTAGTCACTTCTTTTAGTGTGTATTGCTTTTCTAATAAGGATGGACAATTTGTAGTAAGAAAAAGCCATAAGGAAAAACCCAATTTAAAAAATAAAAGCTTCCACAGTCAAACCTCACCTGTCTGTGGGTGGGTGGAAGCAAACTCGGCCTCCGGGAAGGAGGTGAGAGAGAGGGGAGATTCCTTGTCCTGCTCATTGGGGCAGGGAGCCAGGGGATGGATAGGAGACTCACCCCGCCCTCCCTGAAAGGACACTGTCGGGGTCTTCGGCGGTACCGGAACAGGAAGCACACAGTCTCTTTAATTCTGAAGTTGAGCGGGATCGTGGTGGAGTTCTAAAGAAGCAGGAGAAGAGTCACGGTCATCTCCCTTTTACACAGGAGAGAACAAAGGCAGGGAGGAGAGAGATCACAGTTCCAAGTTGACAGGGCTTGCCCGAGGTCTGCACTTCCCACCTAAGAGAGGCGGCCACTTCAAACAGCCTCAGCAGGGGCTGAAGGCACGCAGGGCTTCTGGAAACCAGCAGAGGCCACCACTTCATGGCTAGACCGCCTTGAGGGGTCACCTCCCATCTCTGCACCTCAATCTCCTCTTCTGTGACAAAGGACCTAGAATACTTGCCTCCCAACTGCCAGGAGAGAGGTAAGGGGGTGGGAAGGGAGACCCTGGAAGGCCCTGGTGAGGTGCCTTCTGGTGGGACCAGTCTGGCTCCTGTCCATCCTATGAAACAGCTCTGCTTACTCCTTCAACTCCAGGGCCTGAGAGCAGAATGGACTCCCAGACCCCACATTCCACCTTTGGGCAAATCCCGGAATTGATCAGCTAGCCAGCTGTCAGGCCAGAGAGAGAGTACCAGTCTCCGTTTTACCTTCTGAGTAGAGAAACATTATAGTAATAACACCAGCATCTGCTGTTAACCAAGCACTTTGTTCCTGTTTGGGGCACTCGCTCCTGCCTGCTGGCCTCACGGGATGTTGTGAGGTAGGTGGTACCCGCTCCCCAGGCTTGAGACCCTGACCCTCACCAAACCAGGTGGCGGCGGGGTGCTTTCCAGCAGGCCAAAGATGCGCTGTCCTCGCCGCCCCTGGTTGAAGAACTTCAGGGCCTGGGTGACAATCTCTTCATAGCTCAGACCACGCTGGCCCACACAGGCCACGGCTGCCAAGCCTGCTACCAGCACCAGTGCCTTCCAAGCCCCTGCCATCGTCCCTTCTCGGATCCTCTGCCACTTGCGGCCCCTTTTAGGTGGTAATCACGCAGCCTTGCCCAAGGCCTGCTGGCGACATGCGGGGGCTGAGGCCTTCCTGAAAGGGGCCTCTCTTTTCCTTTGCTAGGCACCCAGTGTTAGCCAACATTCCAAAATACCAGTGACTAAGAGGCAAGTAGGATTGGGCAATAGGCCTAGGAGTGAGGCAGCCCCGAGCTGGGGGCAGGAGACCAGTGCGATGCTGGGCACGACCCTTCACTTTGGTCTCAGTGGCCGTCTCTCCCCCAGCCCTGTGCCACAGGGAGGCCACCTCTGGCTCTGATACTCCAGGACCCGGTGCCATCTCTTGCCTGGTTGGTGTGGTTTGGTTCCAAAACAGCTGCCTGGGATCCATGAGCTCTGTGTGACCGCTTCTCAGCTGAAGCACAGACAGATGGTCTGGTTGAAGGCTGTACTCTGGCTGACACCTACCATGTTGCATATATTTTAAAAATACTAATTGTTGTTGTTTTAGTTGCTCAGTCATGTCTAATGCTTTTGTGACCTCCTGGACTAGCCCGCCAGGCTCCTCTGTCCATGGGATTGCCCAGGCAAGAATATTGGAGTGGGTTGCCATTTCCTCCTCCAGGGGATCTTGCCCACCCAGGGATCGAACACACATCCCCTGCGTTGGCAGGCAGATTCTGTACTGCTGAGCCACCGGGGAAGCCCTAAAATACTGACTGTCAATCCTTAAAACTCTGGATGCCTGACTGACAAAAAAAATCATAAGCTCTGACAATTCATGGCTCACTAGTCCCTCTCATTGGGTTTGATGGCAGCAACCTCTCCAGGGAGAGCCTCGCTGCCCACATCCCCCAGGCCGATCCCTGCAGGCAAAGAGGGGAGGCTGTCGCCAACAGGATCAGGGTAGGGACCCCTGGCTGTTGACACAGGCGGCCCCAGGCAGTAGCCTGCAAGGGGAGCCGCAGGAGCCTCCCCCTCCTCCGAGGGCTCCCATTTTCCTCCACTCCCTGTTACTGGGGCCAGCGTGTTGACTTGCCAGCCCGCCCTTTGTTCTGGGTTCCTGTTCCGCAGGAGACTCAGAACTGGGGAGGAGGGGAGCAGCTACCGTGTTCTCACTGAAGCCCGCCAGTGGGGAAACCAAGGCACAGAGCAGCCCACCCTTGCTCCAGAAGCTAAGGGTGGAGCTGTGGAGCTGAGAAGGACAGAGCCGGAAGTAGGGAGAGGGGGCAGAGCACAGAACAGTCCTTGGCAGACCCAGCAGGTCCTCAAAGACCCGAGTCTCATCATCAGATCCATGCAGCCATGGCGTATAATGGTGAAAAATTAGAAACAATATAAACGTGCTTCAAGACCAATTTGGTTAGAGCACTTGGGGTATTTCTACTCATGGAATACTGCTACTACTTGTTGGAATACGTATCCAGTTGTCAGCGGGATTGCATTCATCAGCGGTTCTCAGCTGGAGAATGAAGGTTCTGAGGCAGCTGATCTTGTGTCCATCCCAGGAAGTGTGATAGGGCGAGATGGCAGGTGCTCACTGTAGAATCCTATGCTCTTCCTATCATGAAACGTCCTAATTTCTCCTCCGAGTTAAAATGCAATGAGAATCTGTGTGGTAAAAAGGAAAGTGCAGTTTTAATTTTGCTGCTCACAAGAAAGCGTTTCCCTAACTTTCACACTGGCACCCTAACTCACTTTCAAGTCCTCAGGAGGACTTCCTCCTCAGGCCTTCCTACGCCCCCATCTCTGCTTTCTCATTCAGATACAACTTTCTTCATAGCACTTGCTGTTGAGTGACAACCGTTGTTTATTGTTTATTTTATTTCCCACTTTGGGGGTAAGCTCCTTGAAAGCTGATGTTTACCCAGTGCCAAGATGTAGCTGCTCAGTAAACGCTGGCTGAGGGAATAAATGATTTTGCCCTTGAAGGATTTTATGCATAGCTCAAAGACCAGTTCCTCATACCCCACACATTTCCACCCAGTATGGCTCAGCGAGATGGCAGCAAGGTTCTCTGACACTCAGAACATCCGGAATGGAATTTTGTTATAGCCAGGCCTCTTTTTTTCTGGATGTCTCGCTGCAGCATATATTCTATTTCTGGTACAACAAGTTGTTATAAAATGTTTATCAGTTTGAAGGATGCATTCTGATGTATTTTCCACGCATATACATGGAAAGGGAAGCAAGGATTCCCAACTGGGGAGATTTTGCCCCTGGATACCCAGGACAATTGTCAATGTCTGGAGACAGTTTTGAGTGTCACAGCTGGGGAGAAGGCGCAACTAGCACCTACTGGATACTGCTGATCACCCCACAGTGCATAGGGCAGCCCCCACAAGAACGGTCCAGCCCCAAATGTCAGTGTCCTGAGGCTGAGAAATCCTGAGACAGAGCAACACACCAGACGAGCACATAGCAGCTGGACAGATCGGTCTTAAACACATGGTGCTTGGCCAGAGAGGAAAGAAATAGAATGAGATCTGTAACAACCCCCCCTCCCACTTCTCTCTAGCCATGTGTATGCGTGGAAAACACATCAGAATGCATCCTTCAAACTGATAAACAGTTTATAACACCTCCAAGGCACAGGTAAAAATGAATGATGGTTGAGAGGGCAGGAAATGGTATGGGAGGGAAAAAAGGCAGAGAGGGGGCTTGCACAGATCAATACAGCCCCCACTGTAAGGTTCAGTTCCTTGTACAGAAAAGTGTACACTGGTCAGTATCCATGACAACATCACTAGCAAGGTGCCTGAAAGGATGTTTGCTAAAATGTTAGTAATGATTACCACTGTGTTTTTCTCTGAATGGAGCTGGCAAAGGATTCTGAGGTTTTTTTTTTTCTTTTCAACTTTATTATTCGAAAATTTTTTTTACAATAAACATCTTTGTTTTACAAAAACAACAAAAATATTTTTATTTTTTAAAATTATTAATTTTAATTGGAGGCTAATTACATTACAATATTGTAGTGGGAAAACAACGAAAATATTGTTAAAATACTCATATGGAGTCTATGTTTTATTCCATATCTGCAACTGTTATTTTTTAAAGATGAATGGAGCTCTTTTTATTGCGGTGAAATTCACATAAAATTTGCCCTTTCAAAGTGTACAACTCATAACATTTTCATCCTCCTAAAAATAAACCATGTGCCAATTAGCAGTCACTCCCTGTTTTCCCTTCCCCTTTGCCCCTGGCAGCCAATAATCTTCTTTCTGTCTTTATGGGTTTCCTTTACTGGACATTTCATGTAATTGAAATCATAACATATGTGGTCTTTTGTATCTGGCTTTGTTTACTTAGCATCATAGTTTCAAGGTTCATCCATGTTTAGATTAATTCCTTTTTATGACTGAGTTAGATTTCATCATATGGATAAACCACATTCGTTGATCCATTCATCAGTTTATAGACATTTGGATTATTTCCACATTTTTGCTTTTGTGAATCACGCTACTATGAATATTCACATACTAGTTTTTTATGTGGACATATGTTTTCAGTTACCTTGGGCCTATACTTAGGAATGGAATTTCTGGGTCATATGGTAACTCTGTGTTTAATTTTGTGAGTATTTATCAAAGTGTTTTTCAAAGAGCCTGTACTGTTTTACATTCTCACCAGCAGTCCGTGGTATTCCACATCTCGCCAACAATTATTATTGTGTCTCTTCTTCTTATAGCCATCCTAGTGGGTGTGAAGTGATACTTCATTATGGTTTTGATTTGTATTTCCCTAAGAGCTAATGACATTGAATATCTCTTTGTGTCTGTTTATATATCTTCTTTGGAGAAATGTCTCTGCAAATCCTTTGTACAATTTTTAATTGGGTTGCTTGTCCTTATATTGCTGAGTTGTTCACATAATGTTTTTAAAATTAAAATGTTTTAGATTTCCATTGGAGGGGGAAATACCTCCAGTAAAACCAAGGCTTTAGATGTGTAGAATATTTCTTCAGGGACCTTGCAGGCCCCCATCACATGGCTCCCCATCAGCGTGAGAAGCTCCAGTTGTCCCCAGCCTTGATCAGTGAGGCTGATGAGGCCTGGAAAAGTTAGTAAGCATGCCCAAGTTACACAGTTGAGTCCTGTGTAGAATGATGGGGAACTGGGAAGTTTTATCTCGAGGAGAGGACTGACAGGGTGACTTTGATTCCCTGCTCTGTCTCTGAAAGGCTGCCATGAACAAGAGGACCAGATTGTTTTTGTGGACTCAGAGGACAGAGACAGAACCAAAGGTTGGATTCCCAGGAAGAGATATATCAACAAGAAAGGTCTCAAATCCAAGAAAGGTCCCCTTGACAAAAGCTGGAGTGCGGCGTGGTGGAGGAGGCCTGGGAGATGTTGAACTGAGTCTGGAAGACCACTTGGCAGGGAAATTGTAGACCTGAAGGGTCATTTGACGCCTGGCTTCCCCAGCATCCTTTGCCCCCACCCCTTCTCCCTACCAATGAGGCCCAGTTCCCCTTAGAGGATCTGCATGGTTCTGGGAGAGGAAAACTCAACTTGGTCTAAGTCAAGAGAACCTGTCATCTCTCCACCACTATTGATGATTGATTCAGCGTGTGCATGTGATTAAGCTGCTCCACTTAGAATACATCTCAGAATTTTCAATGGGAATACTAGGCACTTGCCCTCCTCCTGGAAATAAATAAGGAAGAGTGACTAGCTGTGACAAAGAAAACATCTTGGGATGTGAGGTAGGCCCCTAAGGATGAGGTCAGCACCACAGAAGACAGAGAGAAAAACAGCTCCTGATGACATCACTGAGCTGCTGGGTCACACCTGGCCTGAAAGTGGAGGGCCTCGGGATGTTACCCTTTAAGCGTCTCTGAATGGGCTTTTCTGTTACTTGCAACACATTACAACACATTTAGCGTTCAAACATCCAGTAGAGAGGCATAGGGACAAACTATGTAGCCTTTATAATCCCATCAAATTGTAAGACTGACATGTCCAGAGGTTTGAGGTTGGATGGCATAGTCAGGGCTGGGAACTCAGGTTGGGGGCTCTTCAGTGAAAAAAAAAATTGGGATTTTTTTTTTTTTTTTTGACGGGTAGACTTTACAGAGTATGAGTTCAAAAGGTCACACTCTGTGATAGCCACATAAAAATCCTTCAATACTTTGTGCTCAGTAATTGACCTAGAGCAATGCAGAATACAGCTGTCTGAGCCCTGCCTCAGCTTGAGGATTCCATAGATCTGGGTTCAAATCCCACTGCTGCCACACCTCCACTGGCTCTTGGCCAGTCTCTCTGGGATTCACTGTTGTTGCCAATTGCTCAGTTGTGTCCGACTCTTTCGCGACCCTGTGGACTGTGACCCTCCAGGCTCCTGTGCCCATGGGATTTCCCAGGCAAGAATACTGGAGTGGGTTGCCATGTCCTTCTCCAGGGCATCTTTCCCGCGCCAGGGATCGAACCCACTTCTCCTGCACTGGCAGGCGGCTTCTTTACCACTGCTGCTATTCAGTAGGTCTCATCCTTGCAGCAGAGATAACAACTCTTACCTTGTAAGTACGGTGAGAGCTTTGAGGCTAATGTGAGTGGAGGCAGCTCAGGTGTGGTGGCTTTTATTTAAGGCTGTGATAAGTCAGATGCAGCTGAGACCATTAGTAAGCACGGAGCTCTTAACCCTCCAGTCTCTGACAGAGGGACTCAATTTTGCAGAGAGACCCTGATTACAGGGCTGGTCAGTGGAAGTGCCAGGATTCCAACCCCAGGTCCCAGGGTCGTGTCCTCCACCGTGCCGCTCTGCCTTCAGCCTGGGGGCTGCGTGTCTTATTCCCTGCATGCTGGGAGCTGAGCTGCAGAGGGTGAGGGCAGGATTCCACGTGTCCAGCAGGTTTCTCCAAGACCCACCCAGCCTGTGACTGGACCCTGGGGCCTGAGGCTGGAGCAGGGCATGGGTGAGGCTCTGGAGGGCAGCTGGGGGTGCAGGGAGCAGGAAGTGGACACTCCAGGGAAATGTTTCCCACCTGCTGGAGCTACGAGATCCCATTTGAGTGACCGTTACCACTGCACATTCTGCTGGCCAGAACCACAGACAGCTGAGACCCCCGACTCCTCCTGAATGACCCCATGGCTTCCATGCCTCCTTGGAAAGATGGTGGGAGCAAAAAACTTTCACAAGGTCTGAAATAATGAAGAAAGAAGCCTGGTGGGATATTGGGCAAGCTCTGCCCTTCACGGGCCTCAGCTTTCTCCTGGCTGTAACAGGGTGGTCAGGAAGAGGACACAGATTTCAGAAACTTAGCCCTTGCCCAAGTGACCTGTGCAAGTCCAATAGGGTGTGGAGAAAGCGGCGGTGGCCACATTGGTCCCCCGGGGACACACATCTGATGTTCTACAACCAGCAATCTGGATACAAGCTGCCCCAGAGACACAGAGACTTAGGAAGACTGTGGCCTCAGTCCCACAGGTTGACCTCAGTCCTGAGCCAGCAGGTTTGTACCCCCTGCCCTGCTCCACCCCCCACCAGGGGGTGCCACCCAGCCTCCAGGCTCTCACTGCCAAGGCCAGAGTGTCTCAAAGTTCTGCCCCATGTGGCGCGCTCACAGCCTGGCACCAAGCAGTTGAGAGGGTGTGTCTGGGGCATCCCAAAGGCCATCTACCCTGAGGCTCTCCCTGGCAACGCCTGAATGAGGACATCTGTCCTCGGCAAGGGAGGAACGAATCCCCCATTGCCCTCCTTCCACTCACAGACACCCCAAGAAGTAAACCTGGTTCTGAGCAAAACAAAACACGTCCCTAATTTCCAATTCCAATCTACGGGGCTTTGGTGCAGTCAGTGACTCCCAGGATTGCAACTGCATCGTTACAACCCTGTGGCCTTGCTGCCATCTGCTGGCCAAGTAACTTGGGTGCTCGGGAGAGGTTCAGTTTCGTGACTGGGCCTCAGAGATCCCCAACCTTCTTCGTATTTGCAAATCTGTCTTCTTGGAACCTTTTCTGTAGGGAGAAAGTAACCAATGCCTCAAGGGCTCCTGGAGGGCTCTGGACACTCTGGAGGGAGGAGCAGCTACATCTTCGCTGCTCTTTCTGAACCAGGGCAGTGGGGGGCCACCTCCGCAAGTGCCAGGAACACGGATGTTGGCTGAGACAGAAGAGACACAATGGCATTCTTCTGCCTCTGGCCTCTAGCCTGCCAGGTCTGAGACCAGGAGAGCTCCCATCTTCCCTTCACCCTTCTCCTCTCCCTTCCCTGGCCACAGCAGACCTCTCCTCTGACCTTCCCTCAGAGGCTCCATGGCATTTGGGACAGCTTCTTTCCCCTCTCCTTGCCTCAGTTTCCCCACCTGTAATGCAGTGATTCTGGATTCGCATCTAAGAAAGGTGGCCCCAGGGGAGGGCTCCATGCTTCCTGTTTGGGCGGCTGTGACCCTTCTTTCTGGACACACCTCCTGGTGTTCCCTGGGCAGTTGTTCAGATGTCCTGAATACCCTGTATTCACACACCCAGCAATTCCACTGCTGGGGCACAGGGGACATAGAGAGTTCTCAACTGAAAAAAGAAAGAACAACCTAAAAGTTGAGAATTCTGTTTTAATCAGAAGCCTTACTGAAGACTTAAGCCTGCAATGTAGTCTCTCAGCTCGGAGGGACTGTTCTAAAGATGTAAGGGAGGAGCCAGAATGTATGAGGGGTTTTTTTTGTTTGTTTTTTGTTTTTCTTTTTGCTGAGGAAAAAATGTGCAGTTGGCCATCCAAGGGCTTCCCAGGTGGCACAGTATTAAAGAATCCACCTGCCAATGCAACAGATGTAAGAGACATGGGTTCAATCCCTGGGCTGGGAAGATTCCCCTGGAGTGGGAAGTGACAACTCACTCCAGTATTCCTGCCTAGAAAATTTCAGAGGCAGAGGAGCCTAGTGGGCTACAGTCCATGGTTGCAAACGTCCTCGCTCATTTCCTTCCTTCTACTTTTGCCCCAACAAACCATTCTCCATTTTACGTGTTTTTAAAGCTAGGTAATATACACATGATTTTAAAATCCTTGCTCTACAGGTCATCTCTTCAGAGCTAATAACTGTTCTCTGCTCCCTGGTCCCCTTCCAGACTGAAAGGCATTCGCGTGGCTGTATATAGTCATCCCCACCCCCATCGCTCTAGGCCTCTCTCTCTCTCTTTTCCCCTTACGCTTTACACTTCGTTTACCAGTTCTCTCCCCGTCATCAAAAACGGACTTGGCCGTCTCTTAGGCAGTGCCCGGTCTTACAGGCCCAGCCGAGCGTGCCAGTCTCCAACCAGTCACTCCTCTGTTCCAAAGCTCGACACCTGGGGTGCCACGCCTTTGCTTGTTAGCCCTGTCTCCTTGGCCAGGCAGCCCCTACTCCAAGGCTGTTTTTAACTCACTTCTTCTGGGGGTGGCCCGCCACCACGTTATCTCTACCAGAGCATCTGACCCCATCTACCAAGGCCCTCGACACTACTTAGGGTCTACAAGTCTATGGCTTGTCCTTCCCCTGAGTGGGGAGCGCCTGGAGCCCGAGCCAGGTCCCTGCGGTCTACTTTGCCCAGGAAGAAACCAGTTACCTCCCTGCTTAACAATTAGATGCAGATAGACTACGACTCCCAGAAACCCCTTCGCCTCGGGCTGGAGGTTTGCCCTCTACACGTGCCCGCGTGCAAGAAACTGAGCATGCGCAGCGGGAAAGGAGCATGCGCAAAAGCCTACACGGGCGGGGGACAGCCTCTCCCAGCAGGCAGTAGGGGCATTTTTTTCATCCCCGCGTGACAAGTGACTTCCGGCGTGGAGGGGCGGGGTGCGTGGCTGAGCCTGCAGCTGCGAAAGCTTGGGGAGCAGCCGGGGGGCCGGCGGGTGCCTGAGGCCATGGAGGCCGTGCCCCGCATGCCCATGATCTGGCTGGACCTGAAAGAGGCCGGTGACTTCCACTTTCAGCCAGCCGTAAAGAAGGTGAGGGCCGCTCCTCCTCCCCGCCGCCTCCCCTTTTCTCCCGCGTCTCTCCGTCCGCCGGCGCGTGACGCCCCCTGCGCATCTATCATCTCCCCAGGCCCTGTCGCAGGGTCGGGTGAGGCCAGGAGGGGCCTCCACTGGCTTTCCTTCGCCTGGCGCACCCCCATCGCACCTTTCTGACCCCTGCGCGCTCGAAGAGCGTCTCCCTCCCCTCCCCCCGACCCCGCCAGCCCGGGTAGCCCCCGCTGTCTGACCGGAACCTGCTTTCCGATCCCGTCCCCCGGCCCTCCGCGATCCCCGCCGAGGCACCTCACTTCCTCGGTGTGACGCTTTGGACCTAGTCCTGCTCCTCCCCTCATCCACGCCAGCGCCGCCCTGGGAGAATCGGTGGGTGGCCCTCCTTAACCGTCAGGGTGGAAAGGCTGTGCCTGGCCTTCGCTGTGCTGTTCGTCTACGACCGGACTGGGACGGTCGCCGAGGATGGCTCAGGATGTGTTTTAAGGCCCCGGCCAGCCTGACCTCTGCGATTGGAGTCGCTCTAACTCTTGGTGCAATTCTGTCTGGTCTCAGAAGAAGAACCGTAATCTGGAGCCCCTTTGGACCAAAAGATACAACTTTTAGGGGAGCGTTACTGCTTTCGCGACTGCGCAGAGGGGATAAATAGTATTGTAGCTTCCAGAGCGACCCTAGCAGTCCTTTGTTTACTCTTCATTTGGATGGAAGAGACAGGCAGTTTTGGCTTTGAGGGAGGCAAGGGACCGCTGTGGGGAGATCAGGTGTGGCCGGTACAAAGCAGGACCAGGTGTGTCGACTGGGCATCAGGTACCCTGTGAGACATCTGCCTTGGGAAGGACTGTCTGGTACCGTTGAAGGACAGAGCAGAAGTGAAAAGGAACAACCAGGAGGCTGCTGCAGGTTGACATCCTTGTGGGTTTAATGTGGCTGCTGCCTGAATATTGACGGAGCCCCAGTGAGTAAGGTGGTGGAGAAGAAAAAAAATAGAAGAAAGAAAATGGGTCGGGGAAGAAGTTTTCCAAGAAGCTCTCCCTTTCTCGGTTCACACTTGCCACTGCCTTCCTTCAGACACTAACAGTTTGTATTCCTTTGAGTCCATCATTTAAACTCTTTGGGCATCTTTTTCCTCATTTGTAAAACCAGAAAATTAGATTTAAAAAAAAAATTGGCTGACCTTCCCAGCTTATGGGATCTTAGTTCCCTGACCAGGAATCAAACCCCAGGCCCCAATGGACCAATGGAGACATCTGAGAAATTAGGTTAATTGACCTAAAGTTCCAGAATTTTACTTCTTTCCCAAAGTTTGGTCTCCTTTCCATCTACTGTTTTAATTCCAAGATGTATATCAAATTAAGAACAGAAGCTAAACACTCCCATCATCCATGGGGGGAAAAAAGAATACACAGAGGAATGAGACCATGTTAGTACCAGAGAAAGTGAAACAAAATCTTGACCGTGGGTCAAGAATTAGGAAGTTTGGCTCAGAGTTCTAGAACTGCCATTGCTGATCTCTGGTTTCCATTTTTCTACTGCAAAAGAATGCCAGGATCTAGTGATCTCATCTACCCCTGGTGGCTCAGCTGGTAAAGAATCTCCCTGCAATGTGGGAGACCTGGGTTTGATCCCTGGATTGGGAAGATCCCCTGGCGAGGGGAAAAGCTACCCACTCCAGTATTCTGGGCTGGAGAATTCCAGGGACTGTATAGTCCGTGGGGTCACAAAGAGTTGGACATGACTGAGTGACTTTCACTTTCATCTGCCTACAGAATTCTGGGCCATTGGTTGCTTGGTAAAAGGGCAGAGTAATGTCACAGAAATAGTATAGACACTGGAATCAGGCCAACTTTGGTTTAGGTCCCACCTTTTCGACTTAATAGCTGAGTGACGTCAGCTGTTACAGATGACTACCTCACTAATCTGGGCCTCATTTTTCTCACCTGTAACAGAACTAATACTATACCTTATAAGCTTATGGGCATCAAGAGTTAACGCAGGGACTTTGCTGGTGGTCCAGTGGTTAAGAATCTGCCTGCCAATGCAGGGGACATGGGTCTGATCCATGGTGCAGGAAGATTCCACACGCTTTGGGACAGCTGAGCCCGTGTGCCACAGCTACTGAGCCTGGGCTCTAGGGCCCACGTGGCGCAGCTATTGAAGCCCTGGGCCCAGAGCTTGTGCTCTGCGACAAGAGATGCCGCCACAGTGAGAAGCCTACGCATTATAGCAGGGCAGTTACAAAAAGCCGGAGCACAGCAGCAAAGACCTAATGCAGCCAAAAATAAAATAAATAAAAAGAGAAAAACAAGAGATACTTAAAGAAAAAGAGTTAATGCATTTGAGTCCCCAGTACAGGCCTTGGCATATTGTAAACAACACTTTCAGCTTAGCATCCTCTTTCTCTGTTAAGGAAGTAGCTTAAGTCCTATGACAGCTCTGTGAGTTACAGCGGGTAATTGTCGTTGTTCAGTAGGTAAGTCTTGTTCAGCTCTTTTCAACCCCATGGACTGCAGCACGCCAGGCTTCCCTGTCCTTCGCCATCTCCCAGAACTTGCTCAAACTCATGTCCATTGAGTCGATGATGCCCTCCAGCCTTCTCCTCCTGTCGCCCCTTTTCCTCCTGCCCTCAGTCTTTCCCAGGATCAGGGTCTTTTCCAGCGAGTCGACCCTTCCTATCGAGTGGCCAAAGTATTGGAGCTTCAGCATCAGTCCTTGCAATGAATATTCAGGATTGACTGGTTTGATCTTCTTGCTGTCCAGGGGACTCACAAGAGTCTTCACCACAATTCAAAAGCAGCTACTATGAACACCATATTACAGGTGCAAAACCAAGCCCTGGTCTCACAGCGACCTAGGGGCACAGCCAGGACTTCCTCTGTTTTGGTGTTTGTCTTTGGAAAAAGTCTTTCCAGCCTGTGTATTTGTAACTTAAAACTTCTTTCCCTGCTTTTTCCTTCCAGTGGCTCTGAACCCTGGACATGCTTTCAACATGACACTGTTCACAGGTCTCATTGTTTGCTCAGGAAAAATGAAGCCCAGCTTTTCCAAAGCCTGGTTGGGTTCGGGAGGGCCCCTGGCCCTCTCAGCCCCAACTGGCTGGCGTTTGTGTAGGTGTGCTGGGGTCCTGGCGGCATCTTCTAGTATCTTACTCCTAATCCGTGTTGCCGAGGTCCAGGCTCTGCCTGCTGCAGGGCCTGCCTTCTCAGGCTCTGTGGCGACACTCATGTCCTGACCAGACCTTGTTTCTTGCTCTGCAGAAGTCTGTGCTGTAGGGACACTGTCTGAGAGAAGGTCTCTGTCCTTTACTCTCGAACCTTCAGCCGCCTCTCACCTCTGTGTAGTAGGGGGAGTGAGTGATCAAGCCACAGAGGGTTTTGTCAGAGATTAAAAAATCACCTCTCTGCTCCATTGACTCACCTTGTGGCCGGAGATTTGTTTTCACTTCCCTTTTTTTTGGTGTTTTATGAGAACTGTGTTTAAAAAATAGAAATGGATTGGTCTGATGTGTGGTCAAGAATATGGGCTCTGGAGCCCAAACCCCGGGTTTCCAGTTGGTGCTCTGTCGGTGGTTAGTGCTGTGACCTTGGCGAGTGTCTTACCTCCCTTGCCTCAGTTTCCTCAGCTGTAAAATGGGGGCGACAACGCTGTCTACCTCTTTGGGTTGTCATTAGGGCTGAGTGACTTACTGGGCACTTGGCAAGTGTCTGGCCCGTGGGCAGGAGCTCTGTGTTTGCTGCAGATCTTGGAGGAGGAATAGGACAGGTAGACAGCCTCCTTCGGGGACAGTTCGCTGCGATCAGAGGCATCATCTCTCACCCCGTCACCACTGCGTGACCGCAGGGCAGGTGTTCCCAGCGGTGGCAGCTGGAGCCTTGTTTCTGGGACTCTCAGATGTCACTCAGATCCCTTCGGCCTCTGTCCCACAGGGCCTCTGGGCTCCACTTTTCACTGTTGCCTCGGGGTGAGCAAACAGAAGCCTCCTATGAGAAGGGAGTTAATCGGAGAAAGAACATGTTCCTATTTAGACAGTCAAGCTTTACCCTATAGCTCAGGTCACATTTTATGTCTGTGAATTGGGGGACAGGCGGGGTGAGGGATTGGCTAGATCACAGAGGATTGTAAACCAAGAGCCCATAAATGGGCTTCAGCGTGTCTGTAAACCCCCTGAACATGTTGGCAGATCCTTATGTTTATGCATAGATGGACACTGGTGGGGAGATTGTTTCGTGGCGTTTATGTTCTCAAAGGATCCAACAAGAGGCTAAGAAATGATGACGTAAGGAAAGTGTTTTTTTAGGTATCATTTAGCTCAGCAACTCATTTTTTTTTGGCCGCATCGCTTGGCCTGTGAGATCTCAGCTTCCTGATCGGGGCTTGAACCTGGGCCACAGCAGTGAGAGTGCCAAGTCCTAACCGCTAGACCACCCAAGATTTCCCTCAGCAGCTCTTAAGACATTCATTTTGCAGATTTCAGACGTACAGAAAAGTTGGAAGAATAATGCAGTGCTCGCCCAAATTCCCTCTACTTAATTTTAAGAGTTGGGCTTCTCTGGTGGTTCAGTGGTAGAGAATCCGCCTGCCAATGCAGGAGGAGCGAGTTTGATCCCTGGAGAAAGAAGTGGCAACCCACTCCAGTATTCTTGCCTGAAAAATCCCGTGGCCAGGGGAGCCTGGTGGGCTGCAGTCCATGAGGTCATGCAAAAAAGAGTTGGACGTGACTTAGCAACTAAATGACGACGATGGTAATAGTTACATTGCACCGTATTTGTGTTCTCTCTCTCTGTAAACACACACAGACACACACAGACACACACACACACACACACAGAGACACACACATCCACCCCCCCCCACCATGGACCTTTGAAAGTAAGTTGTACCCGTATCAGCAGGTCCTAAGAGGATTTTCTCGTGTATAACTATACTGTTTTCATCACACCTTAGAAAATCCACAAGCATTTTCTACTATGTTTTATATTTAAATTTCACCTGTTATCCCCAGACATCCTTTATAACTGTTTTTTTCCAAACTCAGATCCGATCACGGTTCTCGTAGGGTAGTTGTTCTGTTTTTTTTAATCTCTTAATCTACAGTAGTCTGCTCCGCTCTCGCCCCCTTAATGGTACTTGCCTTTCACAGAGGCTGAGGTAAGTGTTGGGTGAATTGTCGCACCGTCCCAGTTTTTCTGAGCGCCTCCTGTGGTTTATTCCGTGTGCTCATCCATCCTGTGCATTTCCTGTAAAGGCAGCCGTTTGCTGAGGATCGAACACATCAAATCAGGCCCCTGCCATTCCCGACAGACTCGTTGTTTGGGGTGGGGGTGGTCGCTGACATGTCCCTGCTGGGAGGTGCACAGTCTGATGGAGGCACTTTCTGAACGTGGGGAGAGCAGCAGCTGATGCTACGGGAAGTGATATTTTAGCTGAGTCTTAGCAGAGAAGGTGGTGGGGGCAACGTGTGGACAAGCATTGAGAGCCGAGAGCGGTCATTCCAGAGTACTGTTGGCTGGGTGTCCCTGGGAGCTGACGGCTACTGGGAGCTGACTGTGAAGGACCGTGAACTCTGCTCTGAAGATTAGATTTGGTCCTGGAGGTTTGGGGAAGCACTGTTGTGCACATTGTTCTCAGATTACTTTTTTTCCTTTAGATTACAGCTCTTTCCCCATAATCTCACTGTCCTGAGCAAATCAAGCTGGGCTTTATTGTTTTTTCCCCCAGGAGTGCGTGTGTTTCAGACGGATATAAAGCCAGGAGTAACACTGGAGTCATGTTAGACGAATCTGACCACCGGATGAGGGGTGGGTTTGACGGGGTGGGGAGTCCAGGCCAGAGGTGGACGGGGATAGCAAACTGGCAGGAGGTAAAACCAGTGGAAGAGGGTCGGGCTCAGAGATTTGGAGCTGTGGCCAGATGGAGCTGAAGGAAGCTCAGGACTTGCTTCCCTCTGCCTGTCCCTCCTCTCGCTTCCCTGCCAGGCGGCTAACGCGGTTCCACGGCCTCCCAGGTTCCCTTGGGCTCACCACGTGGCCACGTGTCACAGCCCCTGGGGAGGGGCCCAGGAGACGGGTGGGCCGCCGCTGGAGAGAGCAGGCCATCCCCGCCCCTCTCCGCCTCACAGACCTGGGCTGGGCCTTAAGGAGCCTTGGGGGCTGGTGCCCTTAGTGCATGTGGGGTGACGGACCCGGGCCCCGAGACTGCTGACCCAGACGCCAGGTCCCCCAGCAGGAGTGGCGGAGCTGCCACGATGTGTGTGTGGTCTTGGTGGTCCAGGCCCCGCCTCCAGGCTGGTGGGTGTGCCCACCGTCCTCGAGAGTCAGCCCTGCCGTGGGCTGGGCGGGCGTGCCAGCCCCGCCTCTGATGTGCGGAGTGACCTCCCCTCCTCCCTTCCCCCGATCATTCCCATCACACCGCTGCAGGCCTTTCCTCACTGAGGAGGACGCTTATTTCTGTGGAGCCCTTTCCCCAGGAGGGCGGGCTGGTGGGGAAGGCTTTGCACGCTCACTCTCCTGTGACTCTCTTCCCGACATTGGCTGGTGGGTTGGGATTACGATGGTGATCCCGGGCCCCAGCAGGGCCCCAGACACAAGGGAGGCTTGAACTCGGGACCCGTTTACGAACGCTCAGTAGGATCCCACTTCAGCTGACTGAGTTCCCCGACTTCCTGAGCTGGCCCAGTTCTGGGTTTGGTGGGGAGGACAGCAGCATGGTGAGGGCCAGCCAGGTTGTGCAGGTGTATTTTCCATTTTGCTCAAAAAAGGAGGCTGCCCCAGAAAGTGTCTCGGTGCTGCCTTGCTATGGAGGCCGAGTTCCCAGTGGGGCAGGAGAGGAGATGCTGGCAGAGCCATGGCTGGTGCTTGCTGAGGACTCCGAGGGCAGAAGCGGGAGCCGGGAACGATGCTCTGTGCCTGGTTCACAGCCTTCCCTCTCTCTCTAGTTTGTCCTGAAGAATTATGGAGAGAATCCAGAAGCCTACAATGAGGAACTGAAGAAACTGGAGCTGCTCAGACAGGTAGGACAGTGTTTTTACACAGGTGTGAACAAAATTGGTTTGATTGGGAGATAAAACTGTTCTTAAATTCAGTCATTTTTCCTCTGTAAAAGCAGAATAATGATGGAAAATATATAAACTGTTGTCACTGCTCAGTCGCATCCAAGTCTTTGGGCCTGCATGGATTGCATCCTGCCAGGCTTCCAAGCCTTTCACTGTCTCCTGAAGGATGCTCAAACTCATGTCCATTGAGTCGGTAATACCATTGAGCCATCTCATGCTCTCTGAGTCCTCTTTCTGCCCTCAGTCTTTCCCAGCATCAGAGTATTTGCAATGAGTCGGCTCTTTGCATCACGTGGCCAAATTTTTAGATTCAATGTCAGCAACAATATTTCCAGTGAATATTCAGGGTTGATTTCCAATAGGATTCACTGGTTTGATCTCCTGGATTGATGTTTGACTAGCTGACTGGGACTGGCTTATTTCAATAAATGACCTTTTCCCCGACCCACAGTTTGCCTTTGTAAGTTACGATTACAGAGTGCACCGTAGGTTGCGCTACGGTGTGGCATAGGCATCTTCCAATGGTCTGTTTTCCTTAGTTGAGTGTGTGTAGCTATGTCTTACCCTTTGAATATATCCCTCGTTTCCTCTAGGTCTACCCCTGGTAAAATAAGCTTGTTTTCTATGAGTGACAATTGGCGACCTTTGCCAGAAAGCTCGTGGGTGTCAGTTTTCAGACGTCGCCGCTCGTGGTTGTCTGTATGGATCCCTTCTCGTCTTAGGCGCTCTGTAGCGTGTGTGTGAGTCTGTGTCGCCAGTGGCGCCGTTTCATTCTGGGCGGGGCTGATCTTAGTACACTGTAAAGCCCCGCTGCATGTGCTTTTCCTGCAGGCCCCTGTGCTTGGGAGTTTTGCTTCTGCCCATGTCTCAGTTATTCTGTTGCTTCAGGAAAGGACACCATCCGTGGGTGTTTTTGATCAGGGGTTGTCCCCTTGATATCCAGCCTCATGTGGGCCTGCCGGATCATGTAAACAGCTGTCAAGCTCTGCCCTTAGGGACCCTCCTTCCGGGTCTTCATAGTGCCTGCCGCCAGTTTCCGTTTCTCCCCACATCTTTGGGGCCTTCCGTTTTCTCCCTGTTCTGTCAGTAGTCTTTCTGTTGATGTCCATTCTGAGCTGGGGAGGAGATACCCGTTGTAGCTTTCATGTGAATTTTCCCGCTGATTAGCGATGCAGAGGCAGTGTCCCTCAGCTGTCATTTAGAAGAGTCCCAGACCAATTTGTACCTGGTGAACAGGAGCTCTGGAAGCTGGGCCCCTTTTTGAATTCTGTTTTGATTACCCACCCCAGGACATTTCTGGAGGGCACGTGTCATTGAGAGCCCAGCAAACCTTGAAAATTCGTCTTGAGTATGTTCCAAAGCACCGGGTTTCAAGCTGCTGTTATGGGAAACGGCCACAAGATGGCAGCACCTTTCCTGCCCAACTGGTGACTCTGGCAACCCGAGCCTTGGAGAAAGTCCTGCTCCTGGGCTGTCAAATAGAGGGGGATGTCCCAAAAAACACTGAAGGGCTGGGGTCCCTTGCTTCTTTCTCCTCACCTTTAACCCTCCAGACACGTCCCACTCCCTGGAATCAAGGTGCTTAGGTGTTGTTGTTCATGGGTGGGCCGAGTGTCAGGATGGAGGCTGGAGATGGGATGTTCAGCACAAAGAGGCGCCCTGGAGGTGTTCTTTGAGCTAAGAGCTTCCACCATCCTTTGGGAGTGCCTGGCTTGGTTTGAGTGCTTGAGGGCGTAGCTGGATCTGCAGATGGTGGTCCCATGCTGAGGGTTCAGGCCCTCCAGGGGCAGATCAGGGGCTCACTGGCTGACTTGTCGTTCCCAGCTCCCCGGGCCAGCCATGCAATCCTGCCTTGATCCCAAGGTTGCCCAGCCCCAGGCATGCGACAGCCACACCTTGTCACCTAGGCTTGAAGGCCTTGTAGTAGACTCTTTTTTGTCATTTAGTTCTTTTTTATTTGCTATTTCATTTGGAGCTGATCAGTGCATAGAGTATTTTTGACGTCATATTTATTATTGGTTACTACTACTACTACTAAGTCACTTGAGTCGTGTCCGACTCTGTGCGACCCCATAGACGGCAGCCCACCAGGCTTCCCCGTCCCTGGGATTCTCCAGGCAAGAACACTGGAATGGGTTGCCATTTCCTTCTCCAATACATGAAAGTGAAAAGTGAAAGTGAAGTCCCTCAGTCGTGTCCGACTCTTAGTGACCCCATGGACTGCACCCTACCAGGCTCCTTCATCCATGGGATTTTCCAGGCAAGAGTACTGGAGTGGGGTGCCAAGTGTACGTGAATGAGGCAGCCAGATAAATGCGCCTGTTGTTTACTCTCTGTTTACCCATTGCCTTTGTACGTTATATTCCAGAGTGTGGAATAGGTTGCCCATTGCTGTAGCATGAGACTGTTTCCTGATGGTCTGTTTTCCCTAGCTGAGTGTGTGTCACTGTGTCTTACCCTTTGAACTTATTCCTCGTTTCCTCTTTGTCTGCCTCTGGTAAAATCAGTTCATTTTTTATGTGAGAAAATCTGCGTGCCTTTTGTCACATAGTTCCTGTGTATCAGTTTTCAGACATCACTTCTTGTGGTTGTACTGTGATGGGTTCCTTTCTCTGTCTTTCTTAGTGTACTTTGTAACACTGTGTCTTGATCTGTGTATGATGTTACCAATGGCCCACTTTCATTTTGGGGGGGAGGGGGTGTTCGGGCTGATATTATTACACTGTAAGGCTGTACTAATTTTTTTTTTTCCAGGCCCTTGTGCTTGGAAATTTTGCTTCTGCCCATGTCTCAGTTATTCTGTTGCTTCAGGAAAGGACACCATCTGTGGGTGTTTTTGATCAGGGGTTGTCCCCTTGATATCCAGCCTCATGTGGGCCTGCCGGATCATGTAAACGGCTGTCAATCTCCGCCCTTAGGGACCCTTCTTCTGGGTTTTCATAGTGCCTGCCACCAGTTTCCATTTCTCCCCACATCTTTGGGGCCTTCTGTTTTCTCCCTGCTCTCTCCCGGTTTTGGTCAATAGTCTTTTTGTTGATGTCCATTCTGAGCAGGAGAAGGTGGTAGGTTGTACTTTTCATGTGAATTTCCCTGCTGATTAGCCATGCAGAGGCTGTGTTCCTTGGCTTTCCTTTAAAAGAGCCTGAGTCCAATTTGTACCCCATGAGTAGGAGCTCTGGAAAGTGGGCCCCTTTTTGAATTCTGTTTCGATTACCCACCTCAGGACATTTCTGGAGGGCACATGTCATTGACAATCCCAGCAGACACAAGCACAGGTCTTCAAGCTGCTATTACCGGGAACGGCCACAAGACGGCAGCACCTTTCCTGCCCGACTGGTTACTCCAGCAGAAAGCCTTAAGGAAAGTCCTGCTCCTGGGCTGTCAAATAGACGGGGATGTCCCAGAAAAACACTGAAGGGCTGTGGTCCCTTTCCCCTCACCTTTCACCCTCAAAACACATCCCCCCCTGTGGAATCAAGGTGCCATTAGGTGCTGTCGTTCCTGGGTGGTCCGAGTCTCAGGTTGCAGGCGGGATGCCCAGCACAAGGAGGCGACGTGGAGGCCCTCTTTCAGCTCAGAGGTTTCACAGTCCTTTGGGAGTGCCTGCTTGGTTTAAGTACTTGAGGGCCCAGCTGGATCTGCAGATGGTGGTCCCATCCAGAGGGTTCAGGCCCTCCAGGGGCAGATGGGAGGCTCACTGGCTGACTTGTCCTCTCCAGCTCCCCGTCAGCCACGCAGTCCCGCCTTGATTCCAGGGCTGCCCAGACCCAGGCATGCGACAGCCAGACCTTGTCACTGAGGCCTTAAGGCCTTGTAGGAGACTCTTGTTATTTAGTTCTTTACTTGATGTTTAATTTGGAGCTGATCAATGCATAGAATATTTTTAACATATTTTTTATTGGTTAAGTGTACCTAAATGAGGTAGCCGGGTATATGCAGCTTGTTCATTGCCTTTGTACATTGTGACTCCGCAGTGTGGAATAGGTTGCCCGTTGCTGTAGCATGAGTCTTTCGGATAATGTATTTTCCCTACTTGAGGGTTGTACCTGTGTCTTACCCTTTGAATATACCCGTTTCCTATCCGTCTGCCTGCGTTCTGTCACGCAGGTCCTGTTACCAGTTTTGAGACATCACATCTTGTGGTTATCCTGTGATGGGTCCCTTTCTGTTTGTTTCTTCGTTCACTTTGTAACGTGGTGTGTGATCTCTGTATGGTGATACCAGTGGCCCAAGTTAATTTTTTTTTTTTGCTGTTGGGCAGGGGCTATTATTACATTGTAAAGCTGTGCTGCATGTTTGTCCAGTATTTTTACACTCTGTCATTTTGTTCTTTTATTTTAAATTTCATTTCAAACTTATCAGTGCATAGAGAATATTTTTCATGTTTATTTTTCCTGTGCTCTGGTTGGTTGATGTAGTGCGATACATGTATGTTTTTTCTTCCCCTGGATTATTTTTTTCACGCACTGTTATTACAAATTCTGGAGTAGGTTCCCCCATGCGGATCTGGAGTTACTGGGCTGCCCAGAGTGGACCAGGCTCTCCATCTAAGGCGCTGCTCTGTTTCTGGCATACACTTCCCACTGCCTCATGCCCAGTGCGCTCCCACCCGGGAACCCTAGCCTGCCCGGGTGGGTGACGTGTGACCCAGTATAGGTTACCGAGGCCTCATGGGAATAGAGCAGGCGGTTGTTTCAGGTTTTTTTGTTTTAATGCAGTTTTATTCTCTCTTTGAGTTCATTTACAATTGTGTATGTACTTGAGATGCAAGGAACATGATTCACATATGCATATGGCAATTCTTTTTCCCATTCTATTTTCATATACATCATCACAGAGTGGTGAGCAGATTTCCATGTACTATTCAGTTGGACCTTTTTGTTCATCTTATAGATAAGCATATTGATGTTACATGTATACATAATAGTATACACTTTATATATAGTATAAAGCATGCATAGTTTATATAAGTATGTATATCTTATTCAAAGTGTTTTATATCTCCATCTTCTCCAACTGTCCTTCTATGACTCTAAATTTGTTTAATAAGTCAATAGTAGGTGTTTGGCAAGTTCATCTGTATCCAGTTCTTTATCTGTGATATTATAGAATATTTTTCTTTCCATATTTGACTGACCTGGGGTTGTCATCTCCAGATCCATCCGGGTTGCTGCCAGTGACACTTCTGCATTCTTTTCTATGGCTGCTCGTCCACTGTGTGCACGTAGCTGACCTTGTGTCAGCTGGTGTGTGGCTATAGGCTTTGGACGCTTGCATCCTTGCCTGTTGTAGACAGTGTCCCAGTGAGCGTTGGGTGCACGTGTCTTTTGAGGGATGGTGTTCTCTGCGTCACCCCTAGGAACGGATTGCTGCACGGGCTGGTCGCTTGTCTCCGTTCGTGAACCCGCAGCTGCAGCCTTCTCCATGGCAGCTCTTAGCAGATTACATTCCCATAGCTGAGCCGCCGTGTAGGATGGTTCCCTTTTCTCCACGGCTTCTCCAGCATTTACTGTTTGTAGACTTTGGGCTGAGTACTGAAAGATGATACCTCATTGTCATTTTGATTTGCACTTCTCTTAAGAATTAGGAGTGGTAAAGGTATTTTTATGTGCGTTTTTACTTTCTGAGGATGAGTAAGATTTACTTTGGAAATTGGCTTTTGAAAGCCATTGCTAACGAATTCTTACCTACCACTATTTCTAGAGCATAGGTGTCTTTTTGAGTCTCACAGGCCTTGTGAATATTATGCCGTCTTAAGCACAGGTTTTCCAGTTGTTGTGACCAGAAACGGCCATAAGATGGCAGCATTTCTTCAGACCCAGCTTTAGTCACTGGAACAATCAGAGCCTCAGGAGAGAGTTGGGTTCCTGGGCTGTAATTAGAGTCCAGAGTGCACAGAGAATACACAAGAGCTTGCGTCTCACTACTGCTTCCTCACCCTTCACCCACCAGTCAGCGTAACCGCAGAAAGGTGCTTTGCTGGGGGTGCCGCCAAAGGTCTGTGGATGGACTTTAAGGAAGGAGGCTGAAGTGGGAACCCCACGAGGAGATATGAAGAAAGGGTTGACGTTTCACAGCTCTTGAACCCCAGAATGTCCACCAGTTTTGGGGTGCTGTAGGCTTGCGGTAGCTATGGGAGGGCCGGCCTGAATCTGGAGTTTGGGGTCCCGTGGAGAGGGGACCAGGCAGTACAGATCCAAGGAAGGCTCACTGGCTGCCCCAGACTGCCCAGCGCCCTCAGCCCTGGGACCCAAGCCTGCTCAGGCTGTGAGGATGTGACAGCAACCCAGGTCACCGAGGCTCGAGGGGAATACTGCAGGCCTTTCTTCTATTTCTTTGTTTAAAAAGTTTATATATACGTACAGTGGATTGATTTGCAGTGTTGCTTTAGGTGAATAGCAACCTGATTTTTTATATTTTATTACTGTTCTAACATTTGAGGGGAGAGTTTACTTACCAATATAATATAATCTCAGATGTCCCTGTATATATGTACAGAGTTTATCCAGGGATCACTTATCTCTTTGGTATGGAACTGTCTAGATTTTTTTCACTTTGTATAACTAGGTGGATCTATTTCTGTATTATTTTCAACAGTGAGATTATGTTGCTTATCTGCTAGATGATTTTTTCTCCCCAACAGTAAATGTGTTATGGACATGTTGACATGGCAGTAGAGAGCCTTGTCTTCAGTTTTCACGGCTATTGTATCTCATATTTTTAGATATAGAGATATGGGTCAAACATTAAGTACGATAAAAATTTTAATGCATGTTTTGTGGAAAAGTGGAGCCGATCTGGTGGAAGCGTCTGGCCGGCGGGCTGGTTGTGCAGTGACTGCAGGTGGCTGTGGGCTTCCTTTGGCTTCTTAAGCTGCACAGTCCACCAGCTCCAACGTGTCCGTCCGGGCATTTGTGGGCACACAGGCGTGTCTTCCGCTCCAAATGACAGTCGGCCTCCTCTCACCCTCCCGCAGAACGCCGTCCGGGTCCCACGTGACTTCGAGGGCTGCAGTGTCCTCCGCAAGTACCTGGGCCAGCTCCACTACCTGCAGAGTCGGGTCCCCATGGGCGCGGGTCAGGAGGCCGCTGTTTCTGTCACCTGGTGAGCGCGGGCGGGCAGAGCCGGGGGAGCCTGGACGGTGCCCCTCTCCCCTCCCCGTTTCCTTGCTGTAGAGGACGGGGAGCTGCTTGGGGGGTTTCCCCAGTCCCCCTTCCCTCCTGCCCTGCACTGGGAGGGGGCTCGCTTCACCAGCTCCCCCCTCACAACTGTGGTGGCCTGTCCCCAGGACTGAGATCTTCTCCGGGAAGTCTGTGGCCCACGAGGACATCAAGTACGAGCAGGCCTGCATTCTCTACAACCTTGGTGAGCTGCCTCCCCTGCCCCAGGGCCCCCTCGCTCCTGGCCCTGCCCCTCGCAGCAGAAGACACCTGGATCCTGGATCCTGGCCCTGTCCTGCCCTCCCGCAGCTCTGCCTGCCTCCCGGGCTGCAGGGAGCCCCCCGGGTGGGAGGCTCTGCTAGGCTGCCTGCTCTTGGAGCTGCTGCTCTGTGCTCCGGGCACAGAGGTGGCCTCCCCTCGTTGTCTGGACACCCCATCTGCCCCCGAACCCCTGGTGGCTCAGGTTTGCTTCTGGCGGGAGGAGACCAAGGCTGGCCTAGGCTGGCCTTGCCATCAACCCTGCTGGTGCAGCCTCAGCCTGCGGAGCGGAGTCCTATGAGGGTCCCTTCCCTGCCCCCGTTCCTGCCTGGCGCAGAGCTGGAGCTCCATCCCCCCAGATCCACTGGCTCCCCACACCCCCCGCCTCTGCCTGGGCGCCACCGTGGGCAGTAGCCACAGCTGAGCCCTGACCCGTGTTCCTTGCTTCCCCAGGGGCGCTGCACTCCATGCTGGGGGCCATGGACAAGCGGGTGTCTGAGGAGGTGAGGAAGTGGGGCGGTGTGCTGAGTGCTGTCAGCTCCAGAGTGAAGCCCACCCTGGAGAAGCCCCGCCTCTGACAGCCCCTCTCCCCCAGGGCATGAAGGTCTCCTGCACCCACTTCCAGTGTGCGGCCGGCGCCTTCTCCTACCTCAGGGAGCACTTCCCCCAGGCCTACAGCGTGGACATGAGCCGGCAGATCCTCACTCTCAACGCCAACCTCATGCTGGTGAGGAGCCGCCCTTTCTGGGGCCGAACGGTGGCACACAGGTCAGGGAGGGTCAAGCCGGGGCCTGGGCTGCGACCTTCTGAGCCCCAGGTGGGTCAGGAGCTGCTTGGAGGGGACGCTGGGCGGAGAGGGGTGAGTGCGGTCTGTCCCGGTGAGGAAGGAGGGCCTCTGTACCCACCATTCCAGGGCCAGGCGCAGGAGTGCCTCCTGGAGAAGTCCATGCTGGACAACAGGAAGAGCTTCCTGGTGGCGCGCATCAGCGCACAGGTAGGCCTGGGGAACGTGGCCCTCCAGGGACTGGGGCCGGGCCTGGCCTCCTCCCAGTCCCCGACAGAGCCCATCCCGGCCCCCAGGTAGTGGATTACTACAAAGAGGCATGCCGCGCCCTGGAGAACCCCGACACTGCCTCGCTGCTGGGCCGGATCCAGAAGGACTGGAAGAAGCTGGTCCAGATGAAGACCTACTACTTCGCGGCCGTGGCTCACGTGAGGGCGCCGCGGGTGTGGGGGTGGGGCGGGCCGGCGCCGAGGTGTCCCCCCAGTAAGCAGGGCTGTCTTCCGTCCAGCTGCACATGGGGAAGCAGGCGGAGGAGCAGCAGAAGTTCGGGGAGCAGGTGAGCGAGCCGGGGCCAGGAGGGCACTCAGGCTGTTCCAGCCCCGTTGGATCCCCAGCGGGGGGGGTGGTCCCCTCTTTCACCCTGGGTCCCTGCCACCCCAGGGGACAGGCGTGGCAGGCTCCCCTCTGAGTGGCTGCCTGGAGGTGTGCACTGTGGGCAGAGCCGCAAGCGGACACTAACCTTGGTGCTGTGGGCTGGCTGGCGTGTGGCGGCTGCTCAGCCTCCTGTCTCGTCTGGGCTACCTGCTGGTCAGACAGGGGAGGCAGGAGCAGCAGGGTCTACACGGAAGGCTGGACCAGGCTCTGCTGGCCCCTGCAGGTCGCGTACTTCCAGAGTGCCCTGGACAAGCTCAACGAAGCCATCAAGCTGGCCAAGGTGATGATGGGGGAGAGCCTGGCCAGGCCAAGGGGGTCCTGGCGCCGGCCGTGGTTGTACTGAGCTCCTCTCCTCCCCACAGGGCCAGCCCGACACTGTGCAGGACGCGCTGCGCTTCGCTATGGACGTCATTGGGGGAAAGTGAGTCTCTGGGCCTCGAGGGGCTCTGGTTCCTTCTCTGCCTGCATCGTTGGGAGGCAGCCACCAGGGCCAGAGAGCAGGGGCCCACATGGCAGGGGCAAGGTCCTGGGTCCCTGCTGACCACTCAAGACTGCCCCCCTCCCATGCCAGGTACAATTCTGCCAAGAAGGACAATGATTTCATCTACCACGAGGCTGTCCCAGCACTGGACACCCTTCAGCCTGTGAAAGGTCTGAAGCTGAAAGGAGCCTGGGATGGGCTAGGGGGCGAAGATGCTGCACAACAGAGGCAGTCAAGGTTGGGTGGGCCTGGTCTCCAGGACTCTCTGCCTCTCCCTCCCAGGTGCCCCCTTGGTGAAGCCTTTGCCGGTGAACCCCACAGACCCTGCTGTTACGGGCCCTGACATCTTTGCCAAACTTGTACCAATGGCAGCGCATGAAGCCTCATCACTATATAGGTGAGTAGACAGACAACCCTGTTAGCCCAAGTTGGGGTGTCTCAAGAGACATGGGCTGCCAACAAATTGGTCTGTCCCCTTCCTGCAGTGAGGAGAAGGCCAAGCTGCTCCGGGAGATGATGGCCAAGATTGAGGACAAGAACGAGGTCCTGGAGTGAGTGCAGAGCCAAGGCGGGGGGTTGGGGGTGGGGGTGGGATCCTCTAGTGCAGTCTGCAGCGGAGGGAGGGAGGGGGTGGTGAATGGCCACAGAACAGCAGGCTCCTGGCTCAGCCTCTCTGGCCAGGGCCTCGTGTGTGTTTCCAGCAGTGCCCAGGGCAGGTTTTGTGCTTCTAGGACCTTGGACGTTGCTTCATTTGGGGGGCGGGGGGCGCTCCCTTCTATGTGAGGGGTTGAGCCCACACCCACCTGGTCCTGTTGCCCCACAGCCAGTTCATGGATTCACTGCAGCTGGATCCTGAGACAGTGGACAACCTCGACGCCTACAACCACATCCCACCCCAGCTCATGGAGAAGTGTGCGGCTCTCAGCGTCCGCCCCGACACCGTCAGGAGCCTCGTCCAGTCCATGCAGGGTGAGTGTGGAGCAGGTGGAGGTCACCTGCTGTCCCCTGTTAGGCAGGGACGGAGGTGCCCACCTCCCCCGGCACAACGCCCACCCGCAGCTGTGAACCAGCACCCCCGTGCCCTGTGGCTGCACTGAGCTGCACGTGCATGTGATGGGGCAGTTGTGCCCCAGGAGCTGATCGCCCCGTGGCCCCCCCCCCCACCACCCGCAGTGCTCTCAGGGGTGTTCACGGACGTGGAGGCCTCCCTGAAGGACATCAGGGACCTCCTGGAGGAGGACGAGGTGCTGGAACAGAAGCTGCAGGAGGCAGTGGGCCCGGCGGTGGCCAGCACGGCCGTGTCCAAGGCTGAGCTGGCAGAGGTGAGGCGAGAGTGGGCCAAGTACATGGAGGTCCACGAGAAGGCCTCCTTCACCAACAGCGAGTTGCACCGCGCCATGAACTTGCACGTCGGTAACCTGCGGCTGCTCAGCGGCCCCCTGGACCAGGTGCGGGCCGCCCTGCCCTCGCCGGCCCTCAGCCCAGGTGAGCCCTCCTACCCCCACGGGGCGGTCTGGGGTGGGGTGGGGGCTCCGGCCTCACCGCTGCCGCTGCTCCCAGAGGACAGGGCGGTGCTGCAGAACCTGAAGCGCATCCTGGGCAAGGTGCAGGAGATGCGGGACCAGCGTGTGTCCTTGGAGCAGCAGCTGCGAGAGCTCATCCAGAAGGACGACATCACGGCGGCACTGGTGACAGCCGACCACTCGGAGATGAAGGTGGGCTGGGCGTGGGCGGCGGGTTGGCTCTCGGCACCCCGCCTCAGCGGCAAGGCCCTGAGCGCCCGTCCTCCCCACACCCCCGCAGAAGCTGTTTGAGGAGCAGCTGAAGAAGTACGACCAGCTGCGGGTGTACCTGGAACAGAACCTGGCCGCCCAGGACAACGTCCTCCGGGCCCTGACCGAGGCCAATGTGCAGTACGCGGCTGTGCGGCGCGTGCTCAGCGACCTGGATCAGAAGTCAGTATCTGGCCCTGGGCCCGCCTCCTGGAGCCGGGCTGCAGCGGCTCACCTCCCGCTCTCTGCCCGCCAGGTGGAACTCCACGCTGCAGAGCCTGGTGGCCTCCTATGAGGCCTACGAGGACCTGATGAAGAAGTCCCAGGAGGGGAAGGACTTCTATGCAGACCTGGAGAGCAAGGTGGCTGCTCTCCTGGAGCGCGCACAGTCCGCCTGCCAGGCCCGTGAGGCGACGCGCCAGCAACTCCTGGACAGGTGAGCGTGGGGACACCCCGGGCACAGCTGCAGAGCCAGGCCGGGCTGAGGGGGCTCTGACTCCCCTTCTCCTTCGCTCACCCGACAGGGAGCTCAAGAAGAAGCCCCCGCCACGGCCCACAGCGCCAAAGCCGCTGCTGCCCCGCAGGGAGGAGGGCGAGGCGATGGAGGCTGGGGACCTGCCTGAGGAGCTGCGCAGTCTGCCACCCGAACCCTTCCTGGGGGCCGCCACCCCACTCCACTTCCCTCCTGGCCCCTTCCCCAGCTCTGTAGGCCCAGGACCCCACTACCTCTCTGGCGCCTTACCGCCTGGTACCTATGCAGGCCCCACCCAGATGCTGCAGCCCAGGGCCCCCCAGCCCCCGGGGCACCCAGGGGTGGCCGTGGCCCCTGGACCGGCTCTCTACACGGCCCCTGCCTACGCCCCGGAGCTGGGCCTTGTGCCTCGGTCTTCACCCCAGCACGGCATGGTGAGCAGCCCCTATGGGGCAGTGGGGCCACCCCCTCCGCTCGCTGGCCTCCCCTCAGCGCCCCCTCCCCACTTCTCAGGTCACGAGTTGGCCATGGGGGTTCGGCCAGCCACCACCACCGTGGATAGTGTCCAGGCCCCTATCTCCAGCCACGCAGCTCCGCGGCCAAACCCTGCCCCGGCCCCTCCCCAGGCCTGCTTCCCAGGCCCCCCACCACAGCCGCTGCCCCTGCCCTACACCTACCCAATGGGGCCCAAGCAGGCCCTCACAGTGCCCCCCGCCCAGCACCACTTCCCTCCCGGGGTGCCTGCAGGCTTTCCAGCCCCAAGGATGGCACCCCAGCCTCCCCCACAGCCCCTTCCACTCCAGCACCCACACGTCTTCCCGCCCCAGGCTCCAGGCCTGATGTCCGCCCAGGCACCCTACCCCTTTGCCCCTCAGCCTGGGGTCCTGGGGCAGCCATCACCCGCCCTGCACACCCAGCTGTACCCCGGGCCCTCTCAGGACCCTCCGCCCCCCCACTCTGGGGCTCTGTCTTTCCCCAGCGCGGGGCCCCCTCAGCCTCCCCACCCCACCCTGGCCTATGGTCCTGCCCCTGCCCCCAGACCCCTGGGCCCGCAGGCGGCCCCTCTCTCCATTCGAGGCCCCCCACCTGCCATCCAGCCGGCCCCTACTCCCCACCTGGTCCCTTCACCCGCCCCTTCCCCAGGACCAGGCCCCGTGCCTCCACGGCCCCCTGCGGCAGAGCCGCCCCCCTGTCTGCGCCGAGGCAGCGCCGCTGCTGACCTGCTGTCCTCCAGCCCCGAGAGCCAGCATGGAGGCCCTCAGCCTCCTGGGGGTGGGCAGCCCCTGCTGCAGCCGACGAAGGTGGACGCGGCTGAGGGCCGGCGGCCACAGGCCCTGCGGCTGATCGAGCGGGACCCCTATGAATGCCCCGAGAGGCTGCAGCAGTTGCGGCAGGAGCTGGAGGCCTTCCGCGGCCAGCTGGAAGCCGTGGGGGCCCTGGACACGGTGTGGCGGGAGCTACAAGACGCACAGGAGCTCGATGCCCGGGGCCGCTCCATCGCCATTGCCCGCTGCTACTCGCTCAAGAACCGGCACCAGGATGTCATGCCCTACGACAGCAACCGCGTGGTGCTGCGCTCCGGCAAGGACGACTACATCAACGCCAGCCGCGTGGAGGGGCTCTCACCCTACTGCCCGCCCCTGGTGGCCACCCAAGCCCCCCTGCCTGGCACAGCGGCTGACTTCTGGCTCATGGTGCACGAGCAGAAAGTGTCGGTCATCGTCATGCTTGTGTCGGAGGCCGAGATGGAGAAGGTGAGGGAGGGGTTGGGTAGGCGCCCAGTGGAGACCCTGGGACACCAGCCCTAACTACCTGTTTGTGCCTCAGCAAAAGGTGGCTCGCTACTTTCCCACTGAGCGGGGCCAGCCCATGGTGCACGGGGCCCTGAGCCTGGCCCTGAGCAGCGTCCGCACCACTGAGACGCACGTGGAGCGGGTGCTGAGCCTGCAGTTCCGTGACCAGAGCCTCAAGCGCTCCCTCGTGCACCTGCATTTCCCGACGTGGCCTGAGTTGTGCGTCTGCCGCCCTGGTGGTGGTGGGAGGGGTGATGTGGGCTCAGACCAGGTCTGGCTCAGAGACCCCCCTCATCCCTCCGGCAGAGGCCTGCCCGACAGCCCCAGCCACCTGCTGCGCTTTATCCAGGAGGTGCATGCCCACTACCTGCATCAGCGCCCGCTGCACACGCCCGTTGTCGTCCACTGCAGGTAGGTGTGGGCAGCTCCCGGGGCTCCTCGGGGGCCCGGGGGCCGGCCTGACCCCGTCTTCCGGCCGCAGCTCGGGAGTGGGCCGCACGGGGGCCTTCGCGCTGCTCTACGCGGCTGTGCAGGAGGTGGAGGCTGGAAGTGGGATCCCCCAGCTGCCCCAGCTGGTGCGGCGCATGCGGCAGCAGAGGAAGCACATGCTGCAGGAGAAGGTGAGGCTCAGTGGGCGGGCATGCGCCCTGCCCCGGGGGACGGCCCCAGCTCACCAGCCCGCGTGCCCCCGCAGCTACACCTCAAGTTCTGCCACGAGGCGGTGGTGAGACACGTGGAGCAGGTGCTGCAGCGCCATGGCATGCCCCCTCCCGGCAAGCCCACGGCCGGCACCGGCATTGCCCAGAAGGTGAGTGGGGCCCCTCCTGGGGTCTCTGAGCACCTCGTGCACCCTCTTCACCCACTCGTGTCTCCCCAGAATCACCTTCCTCAGGACTCCCAGGACCTGGTCCTCGGCGGGGACGTGCCCATCAGCTCCATCCAGGCCACGATCGCCAAGCTCAGCATCCGGCCTCCTGGGGGCGTGGACTCCCCGGCGGCCAGCCTGCCAGGCCCTGTGGAGCCCCCCGGCCCGCCGCCCCCCAGCCTCCCAGAGTCCACCCAACTCCCCCCCTCCTCCCCACCCCCCCTTTCTTCCCCCGTGCCCGAGGCCCCCCAGCCTGAGGAGGAGCAGCCGGTCCCTGAGGCCCCCATCCTGGGGCCGCCCTCCTCCTCCTTGGAGCTGCTGGCCTCCCTCACGCCTGAGGCCTTCTCCCTGGACGGCTCCCTGCGGGGTAAGCAGCGCATGAGCAAGCAGGACTTCCTGCAGGCCCACAACGGGCAGGGGCTGCGGGCTGTGCGGCCCACCGATGACCCGCTCAGCCTCCTGGACCCACTCTGGACGCTCAACAAGACCTGACCGGGCGTGCCCGCCTGGTCCTCACTACACCGTCTCCTGGGCCCGTCTCGCTCATTCCTGCTGCCTTCAGCCCTGCCTGGCCCGGCCCGCACTTCTGTGGGGTAGCGGGTCTTGGGTCAGGCTCCGCTCCTCTGTGGGACCTGTTTTTCAGCTCTTTGCTATCAAATAAACAAACCTGTTCTGTGGCCAGTGTCTGCCCGTTGCTGCTCCTGGGAGGCCACCCTGGCTTCCACACTCTGACCTGCTTACACAAGGAGCGTCTAGAGCTGGCGCCAAGTCCCCCCCAACCTTGTAACTGCCCTGTGACTTGATGTGGTTCCTGGCAGGAGCCGCTCTGAGCTGAGCAAGGTCTAACCCAGTGCTGCACTTCAGGCACCAGGAGGGTGTGAGTGATGGCAGAGCTCATCCAAGGGAAGACACAAGGGGCTCAAAAGGCCTCTGGCTGGTGGTGTTTAAAAAAACAGGTTTAATATTAGTCATGAGGCAGGACAGGACAGTCAGAAGCAGCTTCCCCAAGACTCAGCACTCCCCCCAGTCCAGGTCCAGTGCGTTGCCCACCGAGCTCCCCAGCCAGAGGTGCAGGGAGGCCCACCCTCAGTCCAGCTTCTCCAGCACAGAGGGCACGTACACCAGGCTGAGCTCGCTGCCAAAGTTGCAGACAATGGCAGCGTTGTCCAGCACCAGGATCTGGCGGGCCGGCTGGGCCTCGCTGTTCTTGCCCAGGTAGACTGTCTGTAACAGGTCCCCGTAGTTCAGGTCCCAAAAGGAAACACAGCCCTGGCCGCCGGTCACCAGCAGGTTGTCTGAGATGACACCCAAGCTTGCGCCACAGCCCAGGTCCTGGAGACAAGGACAGGACAGGCTTGAGGTGTGGAGCCCTTCCCGACAACCCGAGGCCCCGTGGCCCCCACACCTACCTGCTGGATGGAGTAGAGCTTGATGCCCGTGCTGCGGTCCCAGATGCTGATGAGGTCGTCCAGGCCACTGCTGATGACGCATGAGGTGGTGCAGGTGAGGGAGGTGACATCCCCACGGTGAGCGAACATGTGGCTGACCCGGCTGCCGGTCAGCACGTCCCACAGGCAGATGGCCCCATCTTGGCCTCCGCTGGCCAGCACCATGGTCTGTGGGAACAGGTGTGGGGACCTGGTCACTGTGGAGCCACCTCGGTCCCCAAGGTGTCCTAGTGCCCGGGTGGGAGGGAGCCTTGGCCTGCCTCTTGGAGGCCCTGGGACCAGCTCCCAGGAGTCAGAAACAAGGCCGTGGTGGCTCTGGCTCCATCCACACCCCACCCACGGCCCTCACCTGGTCGATATACACAGTCGTGATGGCCCCCGAGTGGCCCTGCAGGGTGAAGAGGCAGCACGAATCCTCCAGACGGAACACCTGCGGCAGAGACAGGCCTCAGATGCTGAGCGCTTGGGGTTTTCTTTTAATTAGAGGATAAATGCTTTACAACATGTGCTGGTCTCTGCTGTGTGTTACCAGCTGTGAGTATCCACGTGTCCCTCCTTTCTGTGTCCCCCACACCACCTCCTGTCCACCCCACCCCTCGTGGTCTCCAGAGAGCGTGGGCTGCGCGCCCTGTGTCGCACAGCAGCTTCCCGCCGACTAGCTGTTCCACACACGGCGGTGGATGCCAGTGCCACTCTCGGTTCATCCCCCCTCCTTCCCCGCTGTGTCCACAGTTCCGTTCTCTATGTCTGCGTCTCTATTCCTTCCCTGCAAATAGGTTTAGCAGCACTATTTTTCTGGATTCCACAAATACATGTGATCATGTGATTTTCATTTTCCTCTGACTTCTCTGGGTTTTTCCAAATCACATTTCGGTCAGGAATTCCCTTCCACAGTTCATCCAAGACACCTCCAGCCTCTCTCCGACTGACCCCAGATGCCCCCCAACCCCTGTGCTGGGCCACCCCATGCCTGAGAGATCGTGCCGACACTTACTCTCAGTGTGTGGTCCTGGCTGCCAGTCACGAGGCGCCCGGCAGCTGCCTTCAGGGCTGTGATGGGCTTCTGGTGTGCACAGGGCACGGTGTGGGTCAGGTGGCAAGCCACCCTGTCACTGCTGCTGCAGACGGGGGAGGCGGGGGAACTGCCCCGCCCCGGGGCCCCTGGGGACAACAGGCCAGGTAAGGAGCCTTGGAGAAGACACCTGCAGTGGCCCCCGTGCTCCACCCACTAGGTGAGGCCCCTGGCCTGCCCAGGTCCCTCACCTCGGAACTGCAGGGGGCTGAGGGCAGCGTGGGTCTCCAAAGAGAAGAAATCGAGGGAGCCGTTGAGCCGGGCGGCCACGATCCTGAAAGACAAGGGCAGCTGCCAGGGGGCTTGCCCTCAGAGCCCCTGGCCGCGGGGCTGAGTGCCACGGGCCTCCACAGGCCCGTGCCACCGGCCGGGGAGCAGTGAGGCCACGAGGGACCTCGGCCAAGACGGACGCCCAGGTGCTGGGACCAGCTGCAGAGCAGGAGGGCCCTGCCACTCCAGTGCCACCCTCTGTGCCTCAGATACTTCATGTGTGAAATGGGAACAACCGTGTGCACCTTGGGGAGGCGGGTGGTCATAAAGAGTAAATGAGCTGATGATAGTATAAAGTGGTACCTGGGGAACATCATGAGTAAGACTGGAAATTTAAAAGCCCTGGGGAGGGGATTCCCCTCCACAGCCTGGACCCACAGGAGAGGCTTCAGTGGAGGAGACGAGCTGAGGTGGGGCTGTGAGGAGCCGCAGAAGGCACTGCTGCCCTACGACAGAAAGGCAGCTTCGACACAGGCACTGCCTCCTCTGTTTCCTGTTTCCACAAAGAGATAAGGCTTCCCTCCACCGCCTGGGATTCCCAAGTGCAGGCTGACGGGCCGAGATGGAGGTGTGTGTGCTCTGTGGCCCCAGAGCCGTGAGGCGACTGGGCCTCACAGGTTTTCAGCCCATAAAGCTGAATACAGCAGAGCTGGAGCAGAGGAAGGAGAGGGTGGAGCCAAGGACTCAGAGCTAGGCTCAGGCATGTGGGCTTTCCCTAAAATGTCAAACCACCACCAGTGGGGGAGAATTCCAAGCTCAGCGGAAGCCAGTGAACTGGCCAGGCTGCACGGTAGGATGTCAGCTGAGGCCTGAGCAGAACGCCAGGCCGTGGCGGCAATGACAGCAGCAGCCACCAGAAACTGACAGCTCAGGGCAAGGGGTGGCCCCACTGCAGAAAACAAGGCTCAACGCTAGCTCAGACACTGGGCCACACACGCTCAAGGGCCTGGAAGGAAGAGCCAGCCAGCACGACGGGCAGCTGAGGCGGTCACCAGAGGCACCTGGGTGGGTGAGCCCTGGGTCTATCAGCCCAGAGGTGCGTGGGCCCAGAATGAGTGGCTGTGATCCCCACCCCACCCCACCCCCACCCCCACGGAGGCAACGGTGTGATGGTGCCCTGGGAATATCCAGCCAAAAGGCATGGTGAAGAGGGAGCCGAGAAGAGTCTACAGCACCAAAGGGGGAGGCAAGTTTTTACAAGGCAGTAGTTCTAAAGATGCGTTTTTCTGGAACTGAAAACCCAGAAGGGTCAGTACTGACAGGCTACCTAGACAGGTCTGACCTCAAAAGGTGAGAGGAAGACTGCACTCTGCACTGTCAGTGGTGAAGGGCCCTCTTTCACTCCCCACCTTTACCCTCTTGAGTTGTCACCTCCCATCAAGGCAGACTTCCTGCAGCTCCCAGGTGTGGGTCCTGTCACACCAGGGAAGGGGAAGCAGGGCTCGACCTCAGTGTGTGTGGAGCTGGCCGTCTAGGGGTGAGGCAGGCGTCCTAGCACTCCCACCTTTTGTCTAGGAAAACGAGGGCCGTGATGCCTGACGACACTTCCTCACTGCTGCAGCGCAGGGTGCCCTCGATGGCGTCCCACACCTGGGGGCCCAGAGGCTGTGAGCACCTGTAATTGGGAACACCCACGACCCCCCTGCCTCCCTCCAGCTCCCGCTGCCCACCTCCAGCCGGCCACTGCTCCGCCCCACCACGATGAGGCTGCCCTGCAACTCCAGACTCCAGATGGAGCCTTCTGCGCTGGGGGCCCAGGCGAAGGACGGGTAGCTCTTCTCGGAAGGAAAGCCAGCCTCGTCCTCAGGAGCCGGGGCGAACGTAGGCCCGGGAGAGGGTGGGCGCAGGGCTGGCGTGTGCACGGGAGCCATGCTCCCCTCCTGGTACACGCGCTGCACCAGGCGGCTGAAGTCGTAGCCTGAGGAATCTTGAGCGCGGCGGCCTGCCCGGTACCGGGGCTCGGGCTGAGCCGGCTCGGGGAGCTGTGGCCGCGCGGAGAAGTTGGTGTCAATCAAGCAGGTGAGGTCTGGCTGGTCCCCAAAGAGGGCAGGTGGTGGAGGGCCCCGGGGCCGGTGCCGCAGCGGAGGGCTATCCCCAGGCTCCTCCGGGCCACCCTTCCCGCCGTCTGACAGCCGTTCCCAGGTCTCCTGAGTCTCCAGCCCACTGCCAACACCGCTGTCCCGCCGCTGCCTGCTAAGGGCGGGGAGACTGGGTGAGGGCGGGGCCTGGGTGAGGGTGAGGGAGGGGCCAGGGTAGGGTGGGGTTGGTCAGGGCTGGGGCAGGGCGGGGCTGGGGCAGGGCTAGGGCGGGGCTGGGGCAGGGCCGGGGCGGGGCGGGGCTGGGGCAGGGCGGAGCACCTACCCCGGGTGCGGGATGCGGGTGAGGCAGTCTCCGGTCTGCGCGTCCCATACACACACGTGGCCTGCCAGGCAACAGCTCACCAGCAGCATCCCGTCGCTGGCCAGACACTCGATGTCCTGCGGGAGCGCCGCATGCACATGGGCACTGGCGGGGGCGCGGCTTGGTCCCCCGCGCCCCCGACCCCGCCCACACTCACCATGAGGTGCCCGCGCAGCACCAGGGGCACAATCTCCGTCTCGGGAGGCGCGTAGCCATAGTCATCGCAGGGCAGCTCCCCCCGCCGCCGCCGGCCGGGCCCCGCGCCGGGCTGCCCGTAGTTGCGCGGGCAGAGCACACGGTACAGGCAGAGCAGCAGCAGCACAAGCACGATGCCCGAGGCCAGGCCAAGCGCCGCCACCCTGCATCGGGCAGAGTCTGGTGAGACCTGCCCCGGTTCCCCACCCCGCGGCCGCCCCACCCCCGACCCGTGCGCCTTACTTGTACAGGGTGAGGTCTCTGTGCGCCTGCGCCGTGCCTGGCCCCTTGGGGCCGGCCTCCCAGAGCCCACCCTGCCCGGGCCGGGGCGGGGGCCAGGTGCTCCGGCCGTCCTGAGGGTGCCGACCCTCCAGAGCCTCTCGCGGGTTCAAGCGGAGCGTGACGGGGATGACAGGCAGCAGGCTGACGTACCTGGGCCGGGCAGCGCTCAGCCTCAGCGGAGACACCCGGGCCTGTTGCTGCCCAGGGCCCCCTCTACTCTCTCCATGGGACTCCGCCTGCCCTGCCAAGCTGCAAGAACATCCTCCCAGGACAGTCTTCCCAGCAGTAGGTTCCCCTCCTCCAGCTCTGGCACCCCAACCTTGCTGTGTCACGGACGCCAGCACTCTAGCAATCACTGCCCCCTCTGTCACAAATTCTGGCAGAGTGGGAGGAAGTGAGGTGTGGATCTCATTTTGGCTAAGTAGCTGACAGCAACCTATGACCTCCCGCCCAGGGACTCAGGTTGTGGCTACTGGGAGTACTGCTTCCAACCCCACAACCTGATGGGTGTTTATTCGAAAGAAAATTCAGAATTCAAACCCACGGGTCTCCCTCCTGAGGGAAGGGGTGCTCTGGGGGCAGTGAGCTGACAGGACCAGGTGGGAGGGGGGACCCAGCTCAGCCCACCCACCTCTTGGCCAGTGTGATGTTGTAATAGCTGAAGAGGGTGGGCCAGTGGCGGAAGGACAGTTTCCTCCAGAGCTCCTCGTCCTCGGGCCCCCAGGTGACCTCTGGGGCCGGGCTGTCATGGATGCCCTCGGCTGGACCCCCGGGCTCAGGCGGCTCCCCCGGCAATGTCTGGTTCTCGGGTAACTTGGAGGCGTCCGGCGGGAAGATGGAAAAGGCAGGGTCCGGGTGGCTTGCAGGCAGCACGCCACTGGGCACAGGCAGAGGAGCCAGGGCACCCTCACCCAGCGGGCTCTGCTCTGTTACCTGGGCGGCCAGGTAGGTGCGCAGCCCAGCTGGGTCCGTGTACACAAGGATGCCAATCCAGACCACTGTGCCGGCCTGCAGCAGGGAGTGGGCGCTCAGCAGGACCCCAGGGAGGAAGGGGCAGCCCTCACCCGCTGCACACTCGGCCCTCACACTGCAAAGCGGCAGGACCAGCCTCAGGCCAGGGGGTAGAGAGAGGACACAGGCCACCTGTCCTTCCCTTCTGCCTCAAGTCCTCTATGACTAGGACCAACTGCCCCCATGGACAGACCCAGCTCCCTTTCCAGGCTTGAGTTTGAGACTCCTGGCCGAAACAGAGAGAGGCACCCCGGGTTTGATACAGAACTTTTCCACCCTAACCGCCCCCTCAGCTTGGGCCCCACGGTCAGCATAGCCACAGGGACCAGCTGCCTGACCTGCTCCAGGGATACCACGGGTCTCAGTCCTCAGAGGGCCTCAGCCCCGTTCCCCTCTCACTTCAGCCAACCTTGCTCCTGCTCCCCTCTGCCCAGCCAGCATTTCCTGCTGCCTGCACAGTGAACCCTGACTTGGGGAACCACCTGGTTCCATCCCAGAGCACCCGTCCTGGTCACTCTGGGCAGACTCCTCTCCATGATGACACCAGCTGCTTCTCCAGAGACAGGCTTCTCACCCCAGAAACCACAAGGTCTGGGCAGGAGAGGAGAAGGGGAGGCTTCCCAAAGCCAGGCTTCCAGAGGCCACGAGGGCCTGGGGAGCAACCCCCAAGACAAATGCAAACGGCAAGAGGACTCTGAGTGCGGGCCTGCAGGCGGGGGTGGCAGGTACCATGATGAGGCGCTGTGCCAGGCGGGTTCGGGCCAGGAAGTAGATGACACGCAGCCTCTTGGGGAGACGCAGGTTGCGGAAGGAGGACGGCTGCAGCGTGATGGTGTGGGGCATGGACGGCCGCACAGTCGGCTGCCGCTCAAAGCGCGTTGGCCGCCCCACCGGCTTGGCTGGGGGCAGGCAGGCCTCAGGGGGCAGCCGCTTGTTCAGGTCCGCCAGCTGTTGGGGGTGCAGTGGTCAGGGCCTGGAGCTGCGGTCCCGAAGCTCCCACGTGCGGCTGCGGCCCTGCCCTCTCTTGCCCAGAGACCCCTGAGTACAGCCAGGGCTGAGGAGGAGGTGGGGCAGTGCTCAGCTCACTTCTACCTCCATCCGGCGAATGTCAATGGACAGGACAGTGGTGAAAAACAGCATCTGAAGGAAGAAGTCAGACACCAGGCCCACGACAGCAAAAAGGCAAAACTCCTGGAAAAAAGGAAATGAGAGGACACTGCGACCTCAGGGCCCAGCACTGGAGAACTAGTTCCCTGCCTACTGCGGCCGCAGCCCCATGTGGGAGCCTCCAGACCACGGCCATGGGCCCTGACCACTGCACCCCCAACAGCTGGCACCCTGGATGCTGCAGGGCAGTTTCTTGCCAGGCACAGCGAGGAGGAGAGATGCTGGAACTTGGACATCTGGGAGCCGCCAAGGAGGCTGCAGCAGCAGCTCCCTCCCTCCTCACGAGGGGGCAGCAGAGACCCCTTGTACTGATGCCCCAACCTGGACAGTTCTGAGTGCCAGCAGCCTGCAGTATTCCAAAAGCCCTACCTGAGGGCCCACCCCTTCATGTGCCAGGGACCAACACCTACTGAGAGCCCAGGCCTGGCCTGGTTTGGGGGCTCTCAGAAATTTCTTATTCCTGGCCAATGACTACACTGGACCAATGAAAGGAGAGGAATAGCACAGGGAAGAATTAATTCTACCCAGAAACTGAAAAGGGGAGTCTCTTTTCTCCCCAAGCTCTGTGGATAGACGGAGTTTCTCGGGTTTGGGTTTTCCTCCTCTGCCCTTGTTGAGACCTCTAGTGCATCACTGTGGCTTCTGCTCAAATGTGAGTAAAATGAAGAATGGAGTGCACGGTGGCACGTCAGCCCTCATGTCCCGAGACCATCCATGTCCTGCAGACGCCCTCTGGTGGGGTAGGGTGGGGAGCCTGGGGGCCCTGGGCTCCTTCCCAAGCCTCAGCAGGCCTGCCAGTTGTGGGGAAAGGACAGGAGGCGCTGACTCCTTACTCCCTTCACAAAACTCCCAGAACAGGCAGCAACAGTGGGCTTCCCGCTCACAGCCCCACGGCTCAGCAAGGGCTGGCGGCTCTCCCAGGGTGGGGCCACGTGTCTCGAGGGTTGGGAGTGGGTCAGGGCTCAGGCCTTGTAAGGCAGGGGGGCCTCACCACGTTCTGCCTGAGAGCTGGGAAGCGGGGCCTGACTGGACTGTGCTGTGGGCAGCCAGCTTCCCCTCCTGCCACTCAAGTGAGACGGCAGCAAGCGGCCACAGGCGAGAGGTCATGGGTCTCAGACTGCCAGGCTGGAGCTCGGCTTACTGAGTCCTCCTCCTGGGCCAGTTACACCAGGACCTCTCTGTGCACAGTGACAGCCAGCCTGCCAGCAGAGGGGCCACCTCACAGGAGAGGGCAGCAGCAAGGTGCAGTGTGCCCTGCACAGCTGGGAGGCTCAGTGATGGGCTCCACGCGGCCCAAGCTGCAGACCCGGAGGCCTCACCTGGATGGCAGGCACGAGGGTGAAGTAGCCAATGAGGACGATGCCCAGCTCTGTGGCCATGTTCTTCATGATGGACCAGCTCTCACTGCTCAGGCCTGCAGGGGACAACGGGGCCATAGGGCAACACATAACCTCTGTCCACCGCATGTGGGCCGATGACTGCATGGCCCACAAGCCAGCCGCCCACCAAAGTGCCCCAACCCTAAGGACCCTGCTATGGGCACAGCTCTACAGGGAAGAGGGGCCTGGAGGTCTGGAGGAGAGCTCCGACCATCTGAGGAAGGGAGAAGTTGGGTGCTGACTTGAGCAAACCCAGGAGAGCTACATGCACCCAGACCGGCAAGTCCAGCCTCACACGTGGCAGAGGGCTCGAGGGACAGGAGAGCTGGCTGTGTCCTACCTCAGCCCCTCCCGGGCCCCAGGCTACCACACAGTCGCACATGTAAAGCTCTGAGCGCCTAGTGGGCAGTGGCCGTTTCCCCTGGTCTCCTCGGAACCCCACGTCTAGTGCAGGGCCTGGAGTCTCACACAGGCTCACAAAGCTTTGCTGAGTGAAGGAACAGCCTGCCTCTGGCCCTGTTCCCACAGTCACGGGCTGAGGTGGACGAGGAAGAGGAGATGTGAGAGTTCAGACCTCCAGGCCCAGGCTCTTTCCCCACTTTCCCCAGAACCCAGCTCCTGCCACTAAGGCCACATGGGTCTTTCCTGGCAGTTGTGGAGGCGCCTCTGAGCTGACCGGCTCCAGGGGCCTGGGCCTCATGTGATAGAGTGGGGCAGGAAAAGAGCAGCTGCCAGCCGGACAACGGGCCAAACACATGAGCCCACAGCAGAGGCGGTTTGTGGTCTTACTGACACGTGGACCTGGACAAAACAGGGCCCTGGGCTCCATGGCCACACAGGGCTCACGCTAACAAGTGGGCGTGTTAGTGGAGGCCGGGGCGAGGGAGGCTCCTGGGCTCCCCGTTCCCTCAGCAGGAGGAGGTGCAGCACAACCCCCGCCGCCATGCCCCCGAGTCCCCTCCCATTACCTTGGGCGATGCGCAGCTTCACCTCGAGGTCCACCGGGGTGGAGACGACGGACTTGGTGAGCACCAGCACGTTCTCCAGCCCGATGACCACCACCAGGTAGGGGAAGATCTCCCTGGGGACAGAGTGGGGGCGGGGGGAGGAGGGTGCTGAGGAAGCCCCCAACACACGGCTGCTCCTCAGCAGGCCTGCTCCTGGGGGCCTGCGAGGTCTGGCCCACAGTGGGGGCTGCCAAGCAACTCCCACATCACAGGCCTGGAACCCCACCCTCCAGGAGGCCTCTGTCTACATGGCTTGCAGCTTTCAAGCCGGCTTCCAAGTCGTGCCGAGGAGCCAGCCACCATCCTGCTCTCCATCTGTCTAGTACCATGGGCAGAGGCCCCCACTGCCCAGCTGCCAGAGCACAGCTCCCCAGCCCTTCCCACACCACACCATCAGCCAGAGGAGCCCCCACCGCAGCACGCCGGGCCAGGCCAGGCCATCAGGACTAAACGGAAGGGGATGAGGCCAGCCTGAAGCCCTACTCGCCTCTGAAGAGAAGCTACGTGTGGAGAAGGGTGATCGTTTCTAGAGAAAACTCCCCTAGCGCTCTCAGACCCCAGGCTCCTGCTCCCTGACTAGGGAGTACCAGGCTCTGGGGGGCGAGGGGAGGGGCTCTGAGGAGGCAGAGCAGACAGCTATTGTGGAGGGGTGATTAGCACCATCAGGTCTAGGAAAGGAAACGAGTGTTCTACAAACAAGGGAAGGAAGAGGAAACACACGATCGCTGTTCCTGGGAGCAGCCTGACAAACCAAGGCAGGGCACAGGCCAGTTGGCCATGATCACTAACAGGCCGGCGGGGTCCAGGGCAGGACCATGTTTCTGAGAGAAACGGAACGGAAGCAAATGACGGGAAGGTGACAAGTCAGAGTGTGCTTACGGCCTGTGTCTTTTAGAAAGCTTACTCCAAAGGGACCCACCAGGCAATTTAAATGTTTTAACAGCGAGCAAGGAAGATACGTACTATCTCTACGTTACACTCATCTATGGCTGCAGCTGTCGAGAAGCAATGTGCACATGTATTTACAATATATAAATACATGGTCGGATGGCATCACTGACTCAATGGACACGAGTTTGAGCAAACTCTGGGAGACAGTGAAGGACAGGGAAACCTGGCATGCTGCAGTCCACGGGGTCAAAAAAGTTAGACACAACTCAGCAACTTAACAAAAACAACTCACACATCTATATACCCTCAGACACACAGACACACACAATACATACACACATATATGCATAAACACATACATACACACATATAAATACTTACCCCCATATACACACATGGAAATACACACATGAATATACACATACATACACACGCCTATGGATGTATTACATGTAAATATACATATGGTTTGTATATACATATGTATGATCATAAGCCAGGTAACTCAAAGAAGAAAAGACACATACCTCTTAAGTGTCAAAATAACCATGTGAAAATATGGGTAACAGCAAGTGTCCAGCACAGGGCAGGCCAAGCACCCAGAGGTGCACGATGCTCCGGCCTGCAGGCCCACCCTGCCACCCAGGGGAGCCTGCTGGGACCTACCCGCCATTGAGGGTGGGTGTCAGGCCGAACAGTGTGCAGAGCCCCACAGACATGAGCAGCGAGCTGAGCACCGTGACCACGGCAGCCAGAGCCAGGCCCCACTTGGACTTGACCATGTCGATCTTGCCTGGAGGGCAAAGAACGCGTCAGGGCAGCCTCTCCCCAGAGCCTGGCTCACCGGGCCCTGTATCCTGAGAGCTGGGAGCGGGCATGCCTGACGGTCGAGGAAGGGAAGGCCCTGGTTTGTGCAGAGAACGTGGACCCTTGCCAGTCTCGGGGCACAGTGTCCTTGGAAACCTTCCCCGGAAGGGACTTTTTGTGAGTAGTGGGAGGAGCCCTGGACCTACCCAAGCCCCTCAGGCCCCGCTAGGGGATGAAGCCCCAGCTTTGGTGACCAGCTGGCACATTCTACATCTCTGCCTGGGCCCCTGAAGAGGCAGGGAAGGAGTGATCTGGAAATGCCCTATTATCTGGGAGAAAGCCCCAGCCTCCATGCTGTGGACCTACGTGTGGAGAAGTAGATGTAGGCAAACAGGATGATGTAGGTGGTCACCAGGGGGATAAGCTCAGCGATGCCAATCTCCTCCTTGAAGTGCACATGGACCAGGCTCTCTGCCCTGAGGCTGCAGTTGGGGCTGGGGTGCAGGAGCATCAGGCGGGCCCGCAGGCTGCCCAGGAACCTGGGTAGGGGGTGGGAGATGGCCTGTCCCTCTCTGTCCGGGGGACAAAGGCAATCCCTGAAGGAAGGTCTGCTGGGGATTCCCTCCTCGCGGGTGTCTAACCTTCCCTTCAGTCTTGAGGGGGTTGGCCCAGCTGTCTCAGAGCGCCACTGAGCACCCCACTCCCAGCCTATCACTGCACTCTGACTGCCACAGACCCAGAACAGCCCATCGGGGGCCCCCTCCCTGCCCTCGCCCCTTGGGGAACTGTCTGCTGCACTCTCCCAAGTCACATGGGGCTCTGCAGTCACCAGCTGGGGACCCCCACCCAAGGCTCCAGAGAGACCATGGAGGCACCAGGACCCTGAGCTTGCCAGGCCTGCCTTTCCCCCCGTTCTTAGCCAGCTGTCAGGTGGCCCCCCTCAAGCATGAGCAGACAGCACCCTGAGGGACATGAACATTTCAGCAGAAGGCCTGAGAACTCCGAGCTCCCAGGGGCACTGTGGACACTCCAAACGGAAAGGCTGCCTGCCATGCCGCAGCCCGGCCTTACTTGGCGTGGTAGTGCTGGAAGACCAGGGTGATGGTGTATGAGACCAGCCGCTTCCTGGTGTACAGGCTCACCCCGCTGTACTTCCCAGGGACGCCGAACAGCAGGTCTGCAGAGGGCAACAGGTGATGACAAAGGAGTGGCAGCTACGTAGAGACACCGAGGACCCCTCTCTACCCCACCCTGAGAAACTCGGGGTAACCGCAGATCTGCTGGAGCAGCCTCTGAAGAGGACGTGGTGACTGACAGGCCCCCAATGGCTCTCGAGGGACTGCCCCGGCACCTTTGAGTGTGGCCGAGGTCTGCAGGGTTTTGGGCTCGTGCTGGTGGATGGTCCTGATGATGTCGGGGTCTGCGTGGAAGCGGTCCCTATCATTCTGCCAGAAGTTCCCCGGGGACAGCAGCAGGCATCCATGCTCGGGCAGAAGGTTGTGGAGCTTCCTGAGGCCTGGCAGCAGGTCAGTCACCTGCAGGCACACGTCCTCTAGGCTTCTGGTCCCGGAGCTGTGCAGGGGATAGGACGAGGTGCTGCCAAGTCTGCCAGCCCCGCGTGTGAAGCTCCCAGGCACCCGGTGTCTCAAAGGGCCGAGGACAAGGGCGGCCGAGGACAAGGGCGGCCGAGGACAAGGGCAGCCGGGGAAGTTCTTCCAGGGGCTCAGCCACCACGCTGGGAGGCAGCCTGACCTTCCAAGTGCAGGTGGAGCCCCAAAGCCCAGCCCCTCCGAGGAGAGGCATGCTCGAGAGTGAACAAAGCTCCCTCACTAGAACCCCTGCAGTTCGGCAGGCAGAGGAGGCAGGGTGAAAACCAGGGGCTGTGTGTGGTCCAAGCCCTCAGCTAACCTCAACGAGCACTGAGGCAGCCTGCAGGGCAGCACGCCCCAGAGAAGCACTGTTGGGCTGGGACTCCTGGAGGGGACCTCTGGGCACAGCTGGCTTCTCGTCAGCTTGGCCACCATCACACTTGCATCTCACAAGCCCTGGGCAGTGAGCCCTCAGGGCCACCAGTCAACTGGGTCTCGGAGAGCCTGTCCCAGGGTCAGCCCAGTGGACCTGTCTGTGTGAGGCCTGGGGACGAAGCTCAGGGCTCTCCCTGGGCTATGGGCACAGGTCTGAGGGGGAACACAGCTGCAGTGGACCCACTGCGTGCTGAGAAAGGTGAAGAGAGCTGACCCACCCTCTTAGTCTCGCAGAGCTGGCCAGCCCGGTGGATTTATGTTGAGGGCCGCGCCCCACCTTAGGTGCGGAGCTGGGTCAGGGAGGCTGGGCCCCGGCATGGATACCTGTCTTTCAGCACGTGGTTCCGAATCTCCTCCACCAGCTGGAATGCCCTCGAGAGAGGTGAGCGGAACACATCTACTGCTAGGAGGTTCTTGTGCCAGGGAGACACGGAAGACTTCACAAATATCTGCTGGATATAAGCCACCGGGGGACCCACGTACTGCGGAAGAGATGGGGGATGGTAGAAAGGTCAGTATTCGTGCTGGGAAAATCCCGTGGACAGAGAAGCCAGGTGGGCTATACAGTCCATGGGGCTGCAAAGAGTTGGACACTACTGAGTGACTAAACCACCACCAGAAAGGTAGCTCAGCACAAGAGGGAGAAACACGGCCGGTCCTGGGTAAGGACTGACTGAGCACCTAGTATGGGCAAAGCCATGCAGCCCTTCAAACACGAAGACGCCCAGGGACTTCCACGGCAGCCCAGTGGTTAAGACTCTGAGCTTCCACAGCCGGGGACTCGGGCTGGATCCCTGGTCAGGAAATGGATCCCACATGCCATGAGTAAAGATCCTGCATATCCATAAAGATGGAAGATCCCGCGTGCCACAATTCAGACCTGGTGCAGCAAAGTAAGTATTAAAAACAAAAAAAGACTCTGTTCTTCCACTGCAAGGGGTATGAGTTCCACCCCGGTCAGGGAACTAAGATCCCACATGCTGCATGGTGTGACCAAAAAAATTTTTTTTTTTACAATGAAGACATTCACAAGGGCCTTCTCACCACCGAATAAACCACCTTCCTACATATTTCTCAACAGAATAGCGACCACAGGTCATTAACTGAGTCTGGCACCTGTTTTACTAAATAAAGTTTTCCTGGAACAGAGCCACGGCCGCCCCATTCCACACTGTTCTGCTTTCACACCACGAGAGGTGAGAGTTCACAACAGGCGGAGTGACTCTCAAAGCCTGCCCAAGACCTGTATTACCTAGCCCTTGACGCCAAACGCCCGAGGACCTGCCAAGAGGCCACAAGCTCCCCAAGGGTAGAACCTATTGTGCTGACCCTGGTTTTGCCACTTGCAGGTCAGTGGATTTTGAGCTCAGCAGATCCAGTTTTAAATCTCTGCTCTCCAAAGTGTGTGGCTTTGGAAATAACTTTGATGTCTCTGGATTTCAGTTTCCTCAGTGTGACATGGGGATAATGACATTCACACTGCAGCATCACTAGGACACATGTACACACACACACACACACACACACACACACACAGTGCACACAGAGACTAAGTGTCCATGGACGTGTAGGCAAGCACAGGTGTGGCTTGCACAGGTGTCCTCTCACTGGCTGGCACGACTCTCCTATGAGAAGCAAAGTGACTCCAGGTCTCAGGACTTGAGCAGGATGGTGTGAGGATTCATACCCAGATCTCACTGAAACACCACACTTCCCTCACTAGAACCTGCCATTATATCCTTAAAGGCACTTAAGTGACAAAGTGACACACACGTAACAGGAAAGGAATGACTCTCGGTGGATGTGTCGAGGAGCAGCCCCAAAACAAGGCTGGACTGGCTGCGGCAGGGTTATGGCCGGGAGGAGCTGCGTGGGGGCCACAAGGTGGGGAGGGGTAGTGGCGGGGGGCGAGCGGGGTGGTGAGGCGGTGGGGAGGGGTGGTGGGGGCGCGGGAGGGGTGGTGGGGGCGGGAGGGGTGGGGGTGGGCGAGAGGGGTGGGGGGGGCGAGAGGGGTGGTGAGGCGGTGGGGAGGGGTAGTGGGGGGCCCGGGAGGGGTGGGGGTGGGCGAGAGGGGTGGGGGGGGCGAGAGGGGTGGTGAGGCGGTGGGGAGGGGTAGTGGGGGGCCGGGAGGGGTGGGGGTGGGCGAGAGGGGTGGGGGGGGTGAGAGGGGTGGTGAGGCGGTGGGGAGGGGTAGTGGGGGGCCGGGAGGGGTGGGGGTGGGCGAGAGGGGTGGGGGGGGCGAGAGGGGTGGTGAGGCGGTGGGGAGGGGTAGTGGGGGGCCGGGAGGGGTGGGGGTGGGCGAGAGGGGTGGGGGGGGCGAGAGGGGTGGTGAGGCGGTGGGGAGGGGTAGTGGGGGGCCGGGAGGGGTGGGGGTGGGCGAGAGGGGTGGGGGGGGCGAGAGGGGTGGTGAGGCGGTGGGGAGGGGTAGTGGGGGAGCGGGAGGGGTGGGGGGGGCGAGAGGGGTGGTGGGGGGCGAGAGGAGTGGTGAGGCGGTGGGGAGGGGTAGTGGGGGAGCGGGAGGGGTGGGGGGAGCGGGAGGGGGGCGGGAGAGGTGGTGAGGCGGTGGGGAGGGGTAGTGGGGGAGCGGGAGGGGTGGGGGAGCGGGAGGGGTGGGGGGAGCGGGAGGGGGGCGGGAGGGTTGGTGAGGCGGTGGGGAGGGGTAGTGGGGGGCGGGAGGGGTAGAGGTGGGGCGGGAGGGGTAGTGGGGGGTGGCGGGAGGGGTGGTCCGGTGGTGGGAGGCAGGAGGGGAAGGAGCAGCCCAGACAGCACAGAGGCGTCCTGATGGGAGTCACAGAAATCACAGAGCAGGGAGGGAGCTGGGATGACGCCTGACTGAACTGTCTGGATTTTAACCAGGTGACGAAGAAAAGCCCCGACTATCTCGGAGGGAAGGGCGACCTTACAAAGCAGTGCTCCAGGGAACACTAAAGTTAGGCCATCATCCACCCGGGACAGGGAAGGCCAGCCTGCAGCCCTGGGGTGCTGTGACGTGCCGGCTGGAGGAAGCCAGGCCTGGTTGGGGATGGGGGGACGTCCCGACACCTGTGCGGCCGTCAGGAATTCTGAAGGGCAGGTGTGAGCAGAGGACGCCATCCACCAGCAATGACGCTGTGCTCCAGCATGAGCACGGGCCAAGATACTGATCACACAAAGCACCCCAGGCACCACCTGAGCCTCGGTGAAGTGTGCACTTCTGACAGGCGCTGGGGACAGAAGCCTCACCCGCTTAGCCTTCTGCACGGACCAGGCCCAGCAGACGATGCCAGGAGGTGCAGACAGACCTGCACAGAACGGACGCCACCGGAGCTCCTCGGCTCGACACGGCTCAGCTCCACAGGAGGGCGACACTGGGGTGAGCACCCTCCAGCATCTCCGCGAAGGACACAGCGTGGCACCCAGGGACAGCTGGCCCTGTAGCGCCGCTAGACTCTGTTCCCAGTGGGCACAAGGCTGTGACCGCAGAGACCACCTCCTCCACCCCCCACCCCGAGGCCCAACTGAAGCTTCAGTTTCCAAGCAGGACTGCTCCCTGGCCCTCCAGTCCAAATCCAGCCCCCGCCAGGCCTCCATTTCAGCAAAGCAACGAAGAACGTACTTCAGAACCAGAGCTCTCGATCACGGCTCTTGGGACGGCCCCAGGAGTTCTGTGAGTACCACATTTCTTCTCAGATTTCTTCTCCGAAGTGTATCTACTATCATCACCTCATCATTGTTAGGGGAGAGGATCCACGGCTTTCAGACTGCACAGAATCTGAACCCCCTCGGCCCTGCATGCCTCTCTCTCCTTTGACCTTCCATCCGCTCTGGTAAACCGCCTGGCTCATCTGCTTTCACTCCTCAGCAGGTGAGGCTCACCAGGCAAAACCACAGAGAGGACAGCCCACGCTCAGCCGTGCGCTTTGTCTGGCTGGCCCTCCGTCTGCAGGCCGGCCCTCACTCGCCCTCCTGACTTCCAGCTGAACTCCCCAAGCGGCTATCCCACATCCGCCCAGCTCTTTCAGGATGTTGGGTCAGTCCAGCATGTCTGTATCAAACTCATCGTCCAGTGTATGTGCCCTCAACTCCCCTCTTCCAGGCATCCAAACTCTTTTATGGCGGTTTATCTAACAGGCAGGAGCCTAACTCCTGTCATTCATTCACTGTCCCACTCACTGTCTCGGTTGGGGTTCCCCCAGCAGCAAACCCTGGACACACGGTGTCCTCAGGAGGTGGTGGGAACACGGGGAAGGGAGCAGGGACGGGGCAGGGCAAGGAAGGCCGCCACCACGGGTGGGCTGCTGAGCAAGTGACCCTTGTGGACGATGGTTTAGCTGAGTTACCCCACATAAAGGATGACGGCTGAGGTTACTCACGAAGTCCTCCTACAGTTACAGATTAAGGGCAGCTCCTAGGGGATGTGGATTCTCCGGCACCTCAGGCCTTCCGTGCCAGAGGTCTCTGACAAATGAGATGCGGATGCTGGTGGCTGGCAGGCACAACCATGGGAGCAGAAGAGGTGGGCAGGACCTACCGCTCACTGCTGGGCCTCCCCATAATCCCTGCTTGAAACTCAAGACACAGACATGGAAGCCTACGACATGGAAACAGACGACACAAGGTATCCTAAGTGGGTGATGGAGAGCGCCTAAGGGCCAGTGGACTCCAGGTGCCTCTGGGAACAAAAGGAGGGACCCTCACAGATGGGGGCTTCTAATGTAGCCCCCAATAAGCCCCACTTCCTCATGCTCATGCCGAACAGTAATTCCCCTGGAGAGTGGGCTGGACCTGGTGACTTGCTTCTGAGAATACAGCAAAATGATGAGCTCTTTATTTCTGAGATTGGGCTACGAAAGACTATTACTCTTAAGGCCATTATGCTAAGTGAAATAAACCAAGCACAAAAAGGCAAACACCACATGATTCCACTGATATGAGGTGCCTAAAGGAGTCAAATTCAGAATGTCAGAAAGCAGAACGATGGTTATCAGGGGTTGGAGAAGGGGGAATATAGTTATTGTTTAACTGGTGCAGAGTGTCTGTTTTGAGATGAAGCATTATAGAGAAGAATAGTGGTAACGGTTGTACAATGTGAATGCATTTAAAGCCACTGGACTGTACACTTAGATATAGTTAAGAGAGGGGATTCCCTGGTGGCCCAGTGGTTAGGGCTTGGTGTCTCTGCTGCCACGATCTGTCTTAAACGGAAGGAAAACATCCTGACTCTCCCACGGCCCCGTCCTCACAGCCACCACTCTGCTGGCATCAGCCGCACTGTGACACGCTCCAAAAAGGTCCACAAGGCACGGAACTGAGGGGGTTTCCAGCCAGCACACAGTGAGGGACCAGGGGCCGCAGCCCCAGCCTGCAGGGGGCGTGCTTCCCTCACTGTCTGACATGGATGCAGGCTCTGAGACAACAGCAGCCTTCATAGCGTGACTAAGAGACCCTGAGCTAAAGGACCCAGATAAGAAAATCAGTCTCAGAGAGATGACAAGAGTATGCCCAAGGCCACACAGCAGCAGAGGCAGGATTCAAGCCTGGGGCTGCCCAATTCCCAGCCTGTGAGTCCTACATGCCGGGGTGGTTCTGAACCATGTGGGTCCCATGGAGAACAGGGCACAGAAGCAAAGGCCCAGCACAGTAGTGCTGGAGGGGAGCTGAGGTCCTAGGGCCTGCAGGGTCTCAGTTGCCACTGTCTCAGCATGAGATCCCTGACCTGGGCTCCTCGGAAACCTCACATTCAGGCTTAGGATGCCACCACCCACGCTGCAGGGCTGGCCTGGAAGCCCAGGCACCCAGGCGGACCGGCAGGCAGGGTCTGGCATGAGGGTCAGGTTTCCATGATGAGTCAGTCTAGCAGGGCCAAGCCAGAGCAGGACATCTCAGGCTTGCTGTTGCTTTAAACACAATCCCTGGGCCTCCCTGGTGGTCCAGTGGTAAAGAATCTGCCCGTCGATGGACACAGGTTTGATCCCTGGTCTGAGAAGATCCCATGTGTGGTGGAGCAGTTAAGCCTGTGGACCATGTCTGTCTAGCCTGTGCTCTATAGCCCGGGAGCCCTAGGGTGCTGAAACCTGCGCACCCTAGCATCGCAACAAGAGAGGCCACTGCAATGACAGGCCCGCGCACGGCAACTGGAGAAAAGCCAGCGCAGCAACAAAGACACAACGCAGCCAAAAATAAAGAAAATTAAAGCAAAAAAAGCTTGTTTAAACACACACACACACACACACACACACACACACACAATCTGTCCTTCACTTTCAGGGAAAGCATCCTAGAGCTCCAGGCCCGTTGCCTTTGCGCTGACATACCCAGGAGCCCCTGACAGCACTCCCACTGCTCAGCTCCTGGAGGACAGGGCTCCTGCTCCTTGCTCCCCAGCCCTGGACAGGCGGGGAATGGCTGTGGGGGGCGGCGCAGGGGCCATGCTGGGGTTCACATTCTAGCTCCTCCCCCAGCTGCGTGCCTCGGACAAGGGTCTCTACACTCTCCAAGCCTCAGTCCCAGGCTTACTGGGGGAAACGGGGACAGACCCTCAGAACTCAGCAGATCACTGTGCGGACGGAACAACACAACACCAGCAACCAGCCAGTGAGCCAGGTGGCCCGGCGCAAGCCAGTCATACCTAGTGGCGTCACTGTGTCCTAAAGCTCTTACATGCAGCCTTGCGATCCCTGTAAAATGAAGCCCCCTTCGCCTCTCTGGCCCCTCACCCTCCTCCTAGGCACCATCATCCCCGTCTCCAGGTTTCTCGAAGACTGACCATCTTACCACCACTCTCACCACGTAGCTGCCTCTAAGGGCTCAGCTTCCCACCGCCGAGAGGATTCATTTAAACTCCAGAGCCCAGGATTTAACTTGGTCCCAACTACTTTATCACCTATCAAGCTTCAAGAAGAAAGCCTCACTTCAGACTTCTGTCTCTTAGTGACACATACGCAGAGCACGCCTGGTGCACTTAGAACCTCTGAGCACAGGACCCTCTGCCCTGCCCTCCGCTCTGGCCAGATGTAAGCAAGGACAGTGGTGACAGCCAGACTCATTTACAGATCCAGTGATGGGCCAGACACCGACCTGAATTTGCATCCTTTCACTTCATCCTGTGACAACTGTAATGCAAGTATAACTATTATCCCCATTTTACGAATGTGGAAACCAAGGTACAGAGTCGTTACATAACCTGCCCAAGGTCACACAGTTGAGAAACGGCAAGTCTTCACCTTTCCGCTTTGCTCTGGTAAAAACACCCCTCCTCCCAGTGGGAACTGACCTCCCCGCACCCCCACATGGGGGTGATCAGTGACTCCAACACATGCCAGGCCTAACCCAGGGCACAAGATGCCGGCAGAATTGATTGGAGTCCTTTCTGGAGGACACACACACACGAGGCCCAACCGCAGGGTGCAGCCTCCATCCCACTGCAGGAACACGTCAATAAAAGGGGAGAAGAGGGCTACACAGAGAGATACCTCCAGCACACAGAAAGAATTATAACTCAGTAAAAGAAATCCATCACCCACACACCTATGGGCACCTTATCTTTGACAAAGGAGGCAAGAATATACAAAGGAGAAATGACAGTCTCTTCAATAAGTGGTGTTGGGAAAACTGGACAGCCACCCGTAAAAGGATGAAACTAAATCACTTCCTAATGCCATACACAAAGGTAAACTCAAAATGGATTACAGACCTAAATGTAACACCAGAAACTATAAAACCCTGAAGAGGAAAACTTAGGCAGAACACTCTGACATAAATCACATATGATATGTGACCCATATCCTAGAATGATGGAAATAAAAACAAAAATAAATGGGATCTAATTAAACTTAAAAGCTTCTGCACAGCAAAGGAAACTATAGGCCATCATCAAAATATCTACAAACAATAAATGCTGGAGAGGATGTGGAGAAAAGGGAAACTTCTAGCACTGTTGATGGCAATGTAAACTGATTCAGCCACTGTGGAGAACAGTATGGAACTTTTCTTTAAAAACTAAGAGTAAAACTACCATATGACCCAAAAATCCCACTACTGGGCATACACTCTGAAAAAACCATAACTGAAAATGACATCTGTACCCCAATGCTCACTGCAGCACTGTTTACAATAGCCAGAACATGGCAGCAACCTAGATGTCCACTGTCAGATGAATGGATAAAGAACTTGTGGTACATATATACAATGGAATATTACTCAGCCATAAAAAGGACCACATCTGAGTCAGTTCCAGTGAGGTGGATCAATCAAGGGCCTGTTATTCAGAGTGAAGTCAGAAAGGGAAAGACAAGTATCATACAGCAATGCATATATATGGAATCTATAAAATGGTACAGATGAACCCGTTTGTAGGGCAGCAATAGAGATGCATGGGAGATAAGTCATGTATCTTACAAGTCACACTCATCTCCCATGCTAGTAAGGCTATGCTCAAAACCCTTCAAGGCAGGCTTCAGCACCATGTGAAATGAGAACTTCCAGATTTGTAAGCTGGGTTTAGAAAGGCTGAGAAACCAGAGATCAAATTGCCAACATTCTCTGGATCATAGAGAAAGCAAGGGAATTCCAGAAAAATATTTACCTCTACGTTTAGAGGTAAACATTTAGCTTCATTGACTACACTAAAGCCTTTGACTACGTGGATTGTAACAAACTGTAGAAAACTCTTAAAGAGATGAGAATACCAGACTATCTTACCTGTCTCCTGAGAAATCTGTATGCAGGTCAAGAAGCTACAGTCAGAACCTTGTATGGACCAACCAACTGGTTCAAGACTGAGAAAGGAGTATGACAAGGCTGTTTATTGTCAACCTGTTTGTTTAAACTTTACACAGAGCACATCATTCAAAAAGCCAGGCTGAATGAGTTACAAGCTGGAATCAAGATTGCTGGGAGAAATATCAACAACCTCAGGTATGGAGATGATACTACTTTAATGGCAGAAAGCAAAGAGGAACTATAAAGAGCCTTTTGATAAGGGTGAAAGAGGAAAGTGAAAAAAGTTGGCTTAAAACTCAATATTAAAAAAACACAGATCATGGCATCTGGTGCTATGACTTCATGGCAAACAGAAGGGGAAAAGGTGGAAGCAGGGACACATTTCCTCTTCTTGGGCTCTAAAATCAGTAAGTGGATGGTCACCATGGGTCACAGAAGGTCTTGCTATGATTTATGTCAGAGCGTTCTGCCTAAGTTTTCCTCTTCAGGGTTTTATAGTTTCTGGTGTTACATTTAGGTCAGTAATCCATTTTGAGTTTACCTTTGTGTATGGCATTAGGAAGTGTTCTAGTTTCATCCTTTTACGGGTGGCTGTCCAGTTTTCCCAACACCACTTACTGAAGTGGATGGTGACTGCAGTCATGAAATTAGAAGATGACTGCTTCTTGGCAGGGAAGTTATGACAAACCTGGACAGTGTGTTTAAAAGGAAAGATACCACTTCGCCAACAAAGGTCCATCTAGTCAAGGCTATGGTCTTTCCAGTAGCCATGTATGGATGTGAGAGCTGGACCATAAAGAAGGCAAAGCACAGAAGAATTGATGCCTTCGAACTGTGGTACTAAAGACTCTTGAGCATCCCTTGGACAGCAAGAAAAGCAAACCAGTCACTGGAAGGACTGATGCTGAAGCTCCAATACTGTGGCCACCTGATGCGAAGAGCTGACTCAGTGGAAAAGCCCCTGATCCTGGGAAACACTGAGGGCACAAGGAGAAGGGAGGACAGAGGGGGAGATGACTGGGTGGCATCACCGACTCGATAAACACGAACTTGGGGAAACCCTGCGAGATGGTAAGGGACAGGGAAGCCTGGCGTGCTGCAGCCCACGGGGTCACAAAGGGTCAGACGTGTCTTGGCAACTGAACAACAACAGAGATGTAGACATAGAGAACAGACTTACGGACACAGTGGGGGAAGGTGAAGGTGGGAAGAACTGAGAGAGAGCACTGAAGCATTACCATATGTAAAACAGACAGCTAGTGGGAAGCTGCTCTGTAACAACCTAGAGGGGTGGGATGGGGCGGGGCTGGGAGGGAAGTTCATGAGGGAGGGGACACACGCCTACCTATGGCTGATTCATGTTGATCTATGGCAGAAACCAACACAACATTGTAAAGCAATTATCCTCTAATTAAAAATACATTTTAAAAAAGTAAAGTCTTCACATGGAAAGAACAGGGACATCACAGTTATCCTGCAACAATTCTAAATATAAACTTTTCCTAAGGGGGGTGAAAATCACTTAAGAGGCAAAAATGCCAGTTACAATTAAACATCCCTGAAAACTTGTACCTGTCCATGTTTAACACGTTAGTTAAGAAGAATGATAAACTATTCTCTTGGTACAAATCCTTTCTAAGATACATTAAACAAGAAACAGGGAAAGTTTGTTAGAGAAAGTGCTAGCGTATAATCTTTTTGAAAATTTATCTTTTTCTTTTCTTTTTGTAAAAGCAGTGCAAGTCTATTGTAATATGCAACCTAAAAGTAAGTGTTGTTTGCATTTTAATGGATTTGATACTAGTTTTTTCCTACGCACCAGGGCTTCCCTGGGTGCAATGCAGGAGACCTGGTTTTGATCCCTGGGTTGGGAAGATCCCCTGCAGTAGGAAATGGCAACCCACTCCAGAATTCTTGCCTGGAGAACTCAATGGACAGAGGAGTCCGGCAGGCTACAGTCCATGAGGTCACAGAGTCGGACATCATTGAGCAATTAATACCTTTTCTATGCATGTATTTTTTAAACAGTTGGTATAGTACATGTAGTGTTTTATCTTTGGCTTTTCTTAATTAATCTACTTTGTTGAGCTTAAAAATCTATTTAATGGGTACATTCAAGTATCTGGCTGTACTGCAGCCATGAAATTAAAAGACGCTTACTCCTTGGAAGAAAAGTTATGACCAACCTAGATAGTATATTCAAAAGCAGAGACGTTACTTTGCCGACTAAGGTCCGTCTAGTCAAGGCTATGGTTTTTCCTGTGGTCATGTATGGATGTGAGTTGGACTGTGAAGAAGGCTGAGCGCCAAAGAATTGATGCTTTTGAACTGTGGTGTTGGAGAAGACTCTTGAGAGTCCCTTGGACTGCAAGGAGATCCAACCAGTCCATTCTGAAGGAGATCAACCCTGGGATTTCTTTGGAAGGAATGATGCTAAAGCTGAAGCTCCAGTACTTTGGCCACCTCATGCGAAGAGTTGACTCACTGGAAAAGACTCTGATGCTGGGAGGAATTGGGGGCAGGAGGAGAAGGGGACGACCGAGGATGAGATGGGCTGGATGGTATCACGGACTCGATGGACGCGAGTCTGAGTGAACTCCGGGAGATGGTGATGGACAGGGAGGCCTGGTGTGCTGCGATTCATGGGGTCGCAAAGAGTCGGACACAGACTGAGCGACTGAACTGAACTGAAACTTTAGTTATTTCTCTATTTAAAGGATATCTAGATTATTGCACGTTTTCCATTATCAATATACTTCTTTGAATAGCTTTGCATATTAAAAAAAAATCCACACAACTCAGCTCAAAATGAGCGAAATACTGAAACACCCTTCTTGTCACAAAGGAAGATGTGCAAATACAACAAGACCTCAAAAATATTCATCTGGAAAATGCAAATTTAAAACCATAACTAAGCACCTCCCTGATGGCCCAGTGGTTAGGAATTCACCTGCCAATGCAGGAGACATGGGTTCAAACCCTGGTCCAGGAAGATTCCAGATGCTGCGAGGCAACAAAGCCTTGAGTGCGGCTCAACTACTGAGCCCGAGAGCCACAACTACCAAAACCTGAGCACTCTAGGGCCTGTGCTCCACAGCAAGAGCAGCCACCACGATGCGAAGCCCACACGCCGCGCCTAGAAAGCAGCCTCCACTTGACGCAACTGGAGAAAGCCCACTTGCAGCAATGCAGACCCAGCACAACCAAAACTAAATAAAATTCTTAAAAAAGAAAGCCATGCTAAATTGTTCCATACTTCTGTAAAAGAGACTAAAAACAAAAAAACACAAAAAAACCCGATAGTACAACTTTAGAGCACAAAGACTGAACTTTACTGTACAGAAATTTTAAAAATACTTTAGGAGGCTGACAGACGTGAAAAGAGTGACACTTGACCTCCGTACTCTTCCTTCTAAAACCCCACAAGCTGAGACTAGTCTAGAGAGATAGAAACAAAGCCCCGCTTGAGGAACACTCCTCAAAACTGTCAAGGTCATCGAGAACAAGGCAAGTCTGAGAAACTATCACCAAGGCAAAGTAAGGAAACCAGATTTCCTCAGCTTGTCCCCACGTCCTTTCTCTCTCCTGAGATCCCATCCAGGACACCATGTTATATCCAGCTGTCCTGTCTTGTGAGGCTTCTCTTGGCTGGGACAGTTTCTTGGACTCTTTTTTTCTGATGACCTTGACAGTCGTGAGGAGTGCTGGTCAGGACTGTGTAGACTACTCCTCACAGATTTGTCTGATGTTCTTCTCATGATCAGACTGGGATTATGGTGTTGGCGGAGGAAGAACATAGAGATAAGCACCGTTCTCGTCACACATCAAGGTACATACCATCAACCTGATTCACCACTGCTGATGGTGACCCCGAACACCGTGTTGAGAGCCACCTATCAGGGTTTCCACTGGAAAGCCATTCTCTCCTCCCCTTTCCACTTGGCACTCTCTGGAAGGAAGTCACTGTGCGCAGTCCACAATGAAGGAAGGGGGATTATATTCCACCTCTCTAAGGGCAGAGCGGCTACATAAATTCAGAATTTTTTGCTCAGATTTGTCTATTCTCCTCCACTTAATTATTCAATCATACGGGCTCAGCTATGTATGTATTTTGCTGTGAAATGTATCTTCTTTTTCAGCACTGACCACTGGGAGCTCCTGGGGCTGGCTCCCGTGTGCTGTTGACAAAAGAACCCACATCTCCGCGTTCTCTTCCCAAGCACCCTGCGTCTCCTCCGGGGCAGTGAGGCTCCATGTGTCCTCACGATCGTTCTGCCAGGCACACTGAAGACAAGGAATAAACGTGCTGAATAATAAAGGAATGGATGAGGAATGAAGGACATCACAGCTTCCTGCTGTGAGCAACGGATGCTTGTGCTGTGCTGCCCAGGGCCTGCACTTCCTAATCTTCCTTTGGAAACAGCCTCTCTCACCCACAGCGTGGTGATGAGGCCAACCAGCAGAGCACCTCCCTGCTCACAGGGTCTCGGGTCAGGGCGGGCAGGTAATATCATGCAGAGCCAAGCGGGCACCCACAGGGTTGAATCTGCTGTAGCCCCCATTAGGGAGAGGACACTGAGCTGACCCAGAGGGGGTACAGTTGAGGGATGGACTCCTTCTGAGGCCTAACCCATGCTGTCCGTTAGTAAGTCCTGCCTGCGGGCGAGCTCTATGACCCCAAAGTGCCCTCTCACTTCCCCAGGTTTGGGTTGAGTTTTCTGTCCCTTATAATTAAAGCAATCCTTACAAGTCCTGCATTGCTGACCTTTACTGTTACAACAGTCAATCCTGGTCAGGTAACTGACCACGGAGAGGCCTGACACCAGGTGACTGAGCCAGGGCCTACGTCTCTTTCTCAACCTTTCAGGGGCTGGGGACCCCAGTGAGAAAGAGAAACCCTCAAGCTATTTTGTACCCCCACACTATCATCATCCCAGGCCAAAAGAGGACATCAAGGAAGTGGAAAGGGCTCACAAACAAGTGAACCCCTGCCCTTGGATAGACCCCTAACTGTACCATCAGGCCCACTGAACTCTACTAGTCACAAAGCACTCACAAAAGCAGACTACCCCACTGTGACCAGGAACCATCAACTCCATTATGTGGTAAAACCCTATCAAGAGGTTAATGGAGGGACTTTCCTCGTGGTCCAGTGGTTAAGAGTTCGCCTTCCAATGCAGGGGACACGGTTTCGATCCCTGGTTGAGGAACTAAGACCCCACACGCTGCTGGGCAATTGAGCCTGTGCACCTCTACTAGAGAGAACCCCGCATGCTGCAATGAAGACCCAGTGGAGCCATTAATAAATACTATTTTTTTAAAAGAGAGAGTGAAGGAGACAAAAGGCTTGATCCCACAGTGAGCAAAGTGTCAAGCTGAGACATGAAGCTATGAACTGGTTTCTGCCTCATCAGCTCACCCTAACCTTCGTGGCTGAGTACCACTGAGCCTGTGTTCTGCACTTCCTCCTGAAACCATGTGGAGTCATAACACACACCTATCTAACCAGATCTCTACTTTAGCAACATTAGAGCAAAGCTGACATCAAGTTACCTGGCTGCTACATTACCCGGAAAGGCAACAGGAAGGAATGTGCAATCACTGGCACAGAGAGGGTGGGAGAAGAGGAGCTGTGTGCCCTGAGCTGGGCTCTGCTCCTCAACAACAGACTCAGCAAGCCCGGCACCAACCCACGGGACCAGGGCCCAGCACGTGAGGGAAGAACATGTCATCCACAGCTGGCAGGTATAAGCCAGCAGGACGAGCTCACTTCCTGTAAGGTTTCCAAATAATGAGTTCAGAGTTCCTGCAAGTCACCTGCCGCAGCCCAGACCCTCACCTGGAGGTTTTGCATTCCTATACGTCTTCTTCCTGTTTCGCATTCATGCTCAGCTCAGAGACAGCTGGCTGAGGAGAGCACGATTCAGAAGTAGCAGCTGGCTTCAGGTCAGGAGATCTGGAGTTCTAACCCAGTGGTGACCCCATGACAACTAAACTGAAACTGAGTCACACTGTCATTCCCAGCTTCCTCAATTGCAAAACAGGTAAACAAGCAGAACCTGCACACTTTACCTGACTGCACTGTGAGGATAAAACAGCACCTACCAGATTTGAAAAAGCTAAGTGCTCACTGCTAATATTAAATGGTGATGGGACTCAGAAGATAAAACATTCTCCAGGGATACTCAGTAGTTCCCGCAACCACTTGGGCTCAAGGAGGAGGTCCTGAGCCTCAAGGAGGTTCGCCAGGGCACTGCCTGGACTGAGCACCCACAGTATGGACCCAGACCTAGCCGGCCGCAGCTACGGCAACCACAACCCAGCTTTTCTAGGACAGTCCCCTTCCTTCCATGTCGTTCAGTGTTTCCTTTCAAAACAGGAATGTGTGACTGGATGTACTATTAAATGTAAGCTAAACATTTTCAGTGCCTTTATAAAGTGGTTCAAGTGTTAAGCATTTGCCCATCAGAAGCTGACCACCCTCGCTCCACACAGAACCCCTGCCACGGCCAATCCGCACCCAATGCCCAGGGCGCTCCTCAGCACACGCTGAGCACCTACCCACTCTGGCTGCTCATTGGGCTCTCCAGGCTTGTGGTCAGAGGTCAGAGGTGGGGGTGAGTAATCTTTCACAGGAGTGGTGAATTCCACGGGTCCTGTTCCTGGCAAGGGCAGCTTCAGCAGTGGGTAGCTGGGATGGACAAAAAGGAGAGAAGAGTCAGGACATGATGGCAGGTAGAATCCATGCTGAGATAATAGTGACACGGGAATCACTGCAGCTGCACTCGCCTCCTGTGCTAGAACTGCACAAGTGTACAAAATACTAGTCATCAAACTTCAGGGCTACGAGGAAACGCAGGAGCCTCTAGATTAGAATTTTCAAGCTCCTTTTCAGTCACAGGGAACCCAATTCATAAACTACTTAATGAAATAGATTACTGGCTGAAAATGTCTAGAGATGTAATAAGGCAAGGTGCTAAACAAACTTCTGGTCATATCAGACACATGTAAGACAACGAGAAAAAACTGGGGAAGGACTTCCTCGGTGGCCTAGTTAAGACTCCACGCTTCCATTGCAGGGGGCACAGGTTCGATCCCTGGTCAGGGAAGTTCCACACGCCAGGCAGTGTGGTCAAAAAAGAAAAACAAAAAAACAGAGAACCAAAAATCCAGAAGGATCCTGATTCAGACTGCTATGAAAATTGCTTTAGTTTAAAAGGACAGACCATAAATTGTGTATAACACATTGAGGGTATGGTTTACACTAGACCAAGCTGAACTGGAAACAATGGATCCACCACTGGCAAAGGAAAAAGCTTGGACTAACATCAAAAAGTTGGCAAATGGATGTGCTTTTGTTTCTGACTTCATTTCTTAAAAAAAAAATTTTTTTTTTTTTAGAACTTCCCTGGTGGGCCAATGATTAAGATTCTGAGCTTCCAGAGTCTGCAGTAAATGCAGGTTCAATCCCTGGTCAAGGAAGTTATGCATGCCGCATGTGGTCAAAAAAATCTTTTTTAACTGAGAATTAAGTTTTATGTAATAAAACGCACAAATCTTAAGCATACAGTGAGCACAATGAATATTTACACATGCATACATCTGTGTACCCACTATGTAGATCAAGCTACAAAATATTTTTAGAACCTCAGAAGGTGGCCTTGGTGCGCTAGTGAAGGGGATCGTCTACCACAAACCACTATCAGAATGTCTATAATCACAAATCAGCTCTGTTTCCTCTGGCATATAACTGAAATCACCCATTCCACTGCCTACTCATTTGTGACTGGCTGTTTCAACTTACATCCACCAGATTCACCCACACTGGTGCGGGCAGTTTCATATATACGCACTGTTTCATGCATACGCACTATTCCACCAAGCGAACGTATTACAGTGCATTTATCTATTCTAGTGTTGAGGAGGAACATTTGGCTGTTTCCAGCTGAAACTATTAAGAAGAGAAATTATGGAAATTTTTATGTATACATTCATTCTTATGTAAGCACTCGTTTTTGTAAGGTATATCCCTTGAACGAAATGGCTGGGTTGTGGAGCATACACACGTTTAGCTTTGTGGATAACACCAGATTTCCAAAGTACTTATTTGAATTTATGTTCCCGCTGGCTGCGCGATGGGAGTTTCAACTGTTCCACCTCTTGATCTTGTCAGTCCAATTAACTGGAACCATTTAAAGGAGGAGGTGCTGGTATAGCTCTGTGGTTTCAATATATAGCAAACAATGTATGCTTATCTTTCATATGCTTATTGGCCACCTGGATAATTTGCACATATTTCCAATTTTCCTTCTTTTCTTGATTTTTAGTTTCATTCCACTGTCACTGGAAAAGATCCTCTGTAGGATTTCAGTCTTTCTAAATTTATTGAGACTGTGATCTAACACAGGGTCTAACTGTGATCTAACACATGTTCACTTAGGAAGAATGTGTACTAGTCTCGTTGGTTTCAGGGTTGCTCAGGTCCTCCATTTTCCTTGTTGATTCTGTCTGGTTGTATCCATCACTGAAAGCAGAGACCCACTGTCACTGGAGAACTGTGTATTTCTCTTTACAATTCTGTCCATTTTTGCTTTATATATTTAAGGAGTCTGTTAGGTGTTAAGAGGTTTATAATCATTATATCCTCCTGTTATACTGAAGCATATATATAGTGTCAACATATCAATATAATCAATATATCATCAACATATAGTGTCCTCCTTCTTTGTCTCTAATAAACTTGTTAATGTTGTTTGATAATAATATAGCCACGTCAGCTCTCTTTTGGGTATCATTTAGCATGGAATATAATTTTCCATCCTTTTCCTCGCAACTGCTTTGTGTTCTAATATCCAAAGTGTAGTGGATATCTACAGTGTCTCCCCAGGCACCACGACGGGACCTGCAGGCCACAACCACTGAGCCCACACACTCTAGAACCGTGCCCTGCAACAAGAAGAGAAGCTTGTGTGCCGCAACCCAGAGCCCAGGTGTCGCAACAGAGACCCAGCGCAGGCAAGAACAGAGAGCACGCAGACACTTTTCTTAAATATACAAATCGTGCTGCCTTTTTGTGCTGTTGCACTGGGTCTTTGTTGCTACGCACAGGCTTTCTCTAGCTGCAGCGAGCTGGGGCTACTCGTCTTTGCAATTCGCAGGCTTCTCAGCGCGGTTGCAGAGCACAGACTCTAAGTCTGTGGGTCTCGGCAGATGCAGCTCACAGGCTCAGCAGCTGGCTCATGGGCCTAGCTGCTCCTCGGCATGTGGGATTTTCCCACGGCATTTGTGATCTTCCCGGACCTGTGTCCCCTGCATTGCCAGGCAGATTATTTTCTTTTTTATTTTTTACTATTTTAAATGTTTTATTTATAAAATTTTACCTCACATATACAAGGAATTCTAAATAATAAACAATTAGGTAAAATGTTATAAAGATAATTTAATAATTATTTTTACTAGCAACAGATCCTTGGTCCCCGGTACTCCAAGGGATTGTACTGGTAATCCAAGGCAATTTAAGCAATAAAGTAGGAATTCTGTATATAACTGGATCTGGATTTTTCAAATGTGTGGAGAGCAACAGAATTTTCAATGGTATTTTCATACATTTTCAATGGTATTTTTTTATTAGCAGTTATTAATCAGACCCTTAAGAAAAAAAACTTTCCAAAAAATAATCCTTGAAAATGGTTGAAATTTAAACCCATTAACTTCACAGGGTTTCTATTTAGTCATATCTCTTTTAAATGTCAGACTGTCAGGCTTCCTTCCTGGAGGGAGTATAACAGTGCCTGTATCAGAGAATAAAACTATTTATAAATATTTTTAAATTGTCTAAAATATAATTTTATATACATGGTAATTAATTTGGGAAATCGAAAATTGATTATAATTAAATTGCAAATTATAGTATTACATAGAATACACTTTATGTTTTTGGCCTATAATAAAGATACAGGTTGCTGTACATCAGGAAGTAAAAAAAAAATCAATGTAAATTAAGTTGAAGCTTGAGAGGTTAGCTCTGTTCAGAATCAGTGTTGATTTAAAAATTAATGCAAGTTTAAACAAACATGCTTTGCTTTATCAACATAACGTGCATAACACTAAGACAGAGTAAGGAATGCATTAAAAAAAAACCAAAAAGGTGCTTTCAGCCTGTGTGTGGACATGAAGAGGTGTGCACAGAAACACAGAGCTGGACAGGGAAGTCTCGATTCTTTTAAAAATCAAATTGTCTTTTAGTAGGAGAGTTTGATCCACTTACACTTAATGTGAATACCAACAGGGAAGGATTGGCTTATGCTGTGCAGCTATTTGTTTTCTGTTTGTCAAACGACTTTTGCTCGTCAATTCCTCCATTGCTTTTTTTTTTTAATAACAGGGAGGGGTTGATTTTTTGTAGTGTGCCACTTCGACTGACTTCTACTTTCCTGTTCTATATATCTTAGAAGTTATTTTCTTAGTGGTTACCTTGAAAGTGAAAGTCACTCAGTTGTGTCCGACTCTTTGGGACCCCATGGACTATACAGTTCATGGAATTCTCCAGGCCAGAATACTGGAGCAGGTAGCCTTTCCCTTCTCCAGGGGATCTTCCCAACCCAGGGATCAAACCCAGGTCTCCCACATTGCGGGTGGATTCTTTACCAGCTGAGCCATGAAGGAAGCCTGTAGTTACCTTGGGAGTTCTATTATTAACAACTTATAGGACTTCCCTGGTGGTTCAGTGGTTATTAAGAATTCACCACTAATGCAAGGGACACGTGCTCAATCCTTGGTCCAGGAAGACTCCACATGCTGCAGGAACTGCTGAGCCCACGCTCTGGAGTCTGTGAGCTGTAACTGCTGAGCGCACGCGCCGTAACCACTGAAGCCACCCGCCCTAGAGCCTGTGCTCTGTAACGAGAGCGCCCAGCAGGGAGAAGCCCACAGACAACAGCAAAGACTCGGCACAGCCAAAAACTAAACAACAGCAAAACCGTGTAACAATCTAGGCTGAACAGTATCATTACAGAGGAGTTCAAAAGCAAATCTGGGCAGGCAGAAGAAACGATCAGCAATCACGAAAATAAGACAACTGAAATTAAGCAGACTGAGAGCGCTGCATCCACAGTATACACTCTGACAGTACATCCTGGTCTTTCCCCTTTTATATTGTTACTGTCACAGATTACACTTTACACATTTCTTCTCATTAACATAGCTTTTACGTTACATTTAATACACATGACCTTTAAATCACACAAGACAAAGAAAGAAATTACAAACCAAACCAAAAGCACAGCAACACTGATCATCTTTGCTAGTGTTTATTTTCTCTTATGGTTTCAACCTGTACGGCAGGTCCAGTGGTAACAAATTTGCTCAGCTTTTGTTTATATGAAAATTGCTTAATTTGTCCTCCAATACTGAAGTACAGTTTTGCAGAAGATAGAACTCTTGGTCGAGTCTTTTCCTTTCAGGACTTTAAATGCCTCCATGGTGAAAAAGCTGTCTTAAAACTCAACATTTTGGCATCCAGTCCCATTAAGTCATGGCAAATAGATGGGGAAAAATGGAAATAGTTATAGATTTTATTTTGGGGGGCTCCAAAATCACTGCACATGGTGACTGCAGCCATGAAATGAAAAGACGCTTGCCCCTTGGAAGAAAAGCTATGACCAACCTAGACAGCATATTACAAAGCAAAGACATTACTTTGCCAACAAAGGTCCGTCTAGCCAAAGCTACGGTTTTTCCGGTAGTCATGTATGGATGTGAGAGTTGGACTGTAAAGAAGGCTGAGCGCCTAAGAATTGATGCTTTTGAACTATGGTGCTGGAGAAGACTCTTGAGAGTCCCGTGGACTGCAAGGACATCAAACTAGTCAATCCCAAAGGAAATAAGTCCTGAATATTCATTGGAAGGACTGATGCTGAAGCTGAAATTCCAATACTTTGGCCATTGACTGCAAAGAACTAACTCACTGGAAAAGACCCTGATGCTGGGAAAGACCAAAGGCAGGAGGAGAAAGGGACAACAGAGGATGAGATGGTTGGATGGCATCACTGACTCAATGGACATGAGTCTGAGCCAGCTCCAGGAAGCTGCTGATGGACAGGAAAGCCTGACATGCTTCAGTCCATGGGCTTGTAAACAGTTGGACAAGACTGAGTGACTGAACTGAACTGATGGTTTCCGAGAGGAAATCAGCCATTAATCTATTGAAGATTCCTTTTATGTGAAGAGTTGCTTCTCTCTTGCTGCTTCCAAAAGGTAAGGTTCACCTGTTTGGAAGCAGGTATCAAGGGCTGTCTCTGGACTCAGCTAAGGTTCTGTTGGGGGAAACTCTGCACAAGGGCTGGGCTGACCCCTGGGTGTAGAGAGGAGCCCAGGGCCCAGAGCTAAGGCTGCTGGAGCTTTAACTCTACTAGAAGATGAAGGCGGGCCATATGCTTTATTTATCTACATTCACTTTCCACACAGTAGCTGCTCAAAACACACTCACTAAACTGAAGGCAGCCTGTTTCTCAAGATTTGAAATATTTAAAACATCTGTGAATTCCAGGACTTTAAACATTCCTGCAAGGAAATCAAACTAGTCAATCCTAAAGGAAATCAATACCCTGAATATTCACTGGAAGGACTCATGCTGAAGCTTCAATACTTTGGCCACCTGATCTGAAAAGCCGACTCACTCTAAGAGATCCTGATGCTGGGAAAGACTGAGGACAAGAGGCAAACGGGACGACAGAGGATGAGATGGGTAGATAGGATCCACTGACTCAATGAACACGAACTTGGGCAACCTCCACGAGATAGTAGTAGAGAACCGGAAAGCCTGGCATGCCGCAGTCCATGGGGTCCCAAAGACTTGGACGTGACTTAGTGACTCTACAAAAACAACAACAAAACATTCCAGCAGGAAAAAAAAGAAGGGCAGCACACCCCAGAGCATCCACTTTCTTAGGATGAAATCTATTCGGAAACAGCCACAGACCTTGAGATACCTAAAATGGCTCACAGTCATTCTCCAACCTTGCCCTGGAGCCACATACAACTCCCCTTCTGCTTCTGAGGCTCTGCACCTGGCTGACCACTCTTGCCCCTTCTTCTTCAAGATGACTCAGTTTCAAGCCTCAGCTGCAGTATTCCTTCCACAGGAAGTCCTTCCGCTCCCCCGCAAAGTCCAGGTTAATAAGGCCTCTCCTCCTGCTGCTGCTGCTGCTAAGTCACCTCAGTCATGTCCAACTCTGTGCAACTCCATAGACGGCAGCCCACCAGGCTCTGCCGTCCCTGGGATTCTCCAGGCAAGAACACTGGAGTGGGTTGCCATTTCCTTCTCCAACGCATGAAAGTGAAAAGTGTAAGTGAAGTCGCTCAGTCGTGTCTGACTCTTAGAGACCCCATGGACTGCAGCCCACCAGGCTCCTCCATCCATGGGACTTTCCAGGCAAGAGTACTGGAGTGGGGTGCCATTACCTTCTCTGGCCTCTCCTCCTAGGATCTACCAAAGTGCCCCATACTCCTCCCCAAACGGTCCTTACCAGTGACCGGGAACCTGCCTGTTTCTGTCTCTGTAACAATGACGACAGCTTCTAACTCTCACTGAGAACCTGTGATGTGCCAAGTGCCTTCCATCTTTTTGCTCATTTAAGCCTCACCACCGCCCAACGAGGCACGCAGAAGCTATATCTCCCCCAAGAAAGTGACAGAACCAGTATGTGAACACAGACAGTCTGGGCCCAGAGTCCACTCTCTTAACATCATGCTACACTACCTGGTATTACAGTTTTGTTCTGTTTTTTCAAAAATGACCATAAATTCCTTTTAATATAAGCACAAGAAAAAGATTCTATAGAAATTCAAAATGCAAGGTAATCATCACCATCCATGGCTACCAAATGTGAGACCAAAAGGAATGCTTGGAAGAAAAGTGTCAGGCAATTTTACAAGCAAAAGCACTCACTTTATCAAGGTCAGAAAAAAAAGACCAAAGACAGGAACTGGAGGTTTCTACCACCACCCCACATTGCTTCTGCAAACTCGTTTCACAGGCCAGATTCTGTCGTGGCTTACTCTGACCTTACAGGGGCACAGGGAAGGAACCAAGTCTCTAAACCCCTCCCTGAATTTCCTGTCTCAGCTCCACCCATCCAGCTGCTCAGGCCAAGCACTCTGAGCTTGCGTGCTCTCACACTCCACACCTGGTGCTCAGAAAAATCCCAAAGACTCCACCTTCAAAATACATCCAGACTTGGCCACATCTCACCACCTCCAGGGCCTCCCCTTAGACTGAGCAACAGCTATCGACTCTTATCTGGAGTAATGGATGCACTAGCCCAGCTAGACTTCCTGCTTCTCCTCCTGAAATCACTTGTTTCCTCATCAGGTGCAGGTCACTCTGAATTTCCCCATCTCCCAGCCCACACACCTCTCTGCTGCTGTGCCCGCAGGGCCCACGGCCAGCCACCCAACACCTCTCCAGGGCCTGCTGCTGCCCTACCCTTGATCCCCCTCATCTGATCTCTGGACATGCTGGCTCAACTTCCAGCTGCCAGCACTGGCATCTCTTCACCTGAGAGTGTTCCACTGCTGCTGGAGGCCTCTCTGCCTCACAGAGACGGGCCCCAAGTGCCAACTGAGGATTAATGCTAGCTGGAAGCAGCCCAGTCGGTGGTTCATGTTATTATTGTATAGATTAGGGGTCGGCAAACTACAGTCCATGTCCTGTATTCATGTGGTCTGTGAATTCAAAGTGATTTTTACATTTTAAAAGGGTTAAAACCAAGAAGACCTTCTATAATTAACAACCCCCCCCAAAAAAGATGCCCTTTCCACCACAGAGGACTGCAATGCAAAAATTGGAAGTCAAGAGATACTTGGAGGGAAAAAAAGAGATACCTGGAAGAATAGGCAAATTCACCCTTGGAGTACAAAATGTAGCAGGGCAAAGGCTAACAGAGTTCTGTCAAGAGAATGCACCGGTCATACCAAACATCCTCTTCCAACAATACAAAGAGACCGCTCTACACATGGACATCACCAGATGCTCAGTACAAAAATCAGACTGATTATATTCTTTGCAGTCAAAGATGGAAAAGCTCTGTACCGTCAACAAAAACAACACCTGAAGCTGAGTGTGGCTCAGACCATGAGCCCCTTCTTGCCAAATTCAGACTTACATGAAGAAAACAGGGAAAACCACTAGGCCATTCAGGTATGGCCTTAATCAAATCCCTTACGATTATACAGTGGAAGTGACAAACAGATTCAAGGGATCAGATCTGATAGACAGAGTGCCTCAAGAACTATGGATGGAGGTTCATACACTGTACAGGAGGTGGTGACCAAAACCATGCCAAAGAAAAAGAAATGCAAGAAGGCAAAATGGTTGTCTGTGGAGGGCTTACAAATAGCTGAAAAAAGGAGAAGCGACAGGCAAGACAAAAAAGGAAGATACCTAACTGACTGCAGAGTTTCAGAGAATAGCAAGGAGAGATAAGAAAGCCTTTTTAAATGAACAATGCAATGAGAAAGAGAAAACAACAGAATGGGAAAGACTAGAGATCTCTTCAAGAAAATCAGATAATAAGGAACATTTCATGCAAAGATGGACACAATAAATGACAGAAACAGCAAGAACCTAACAGAAGCAGAAGATATAAGAGATGCCAAGAATACACAGAACTGTACAAAAAAGGTCTTAATGACCCAGATAACCATGGAGGTGTGATCACTCACCTAGAGCCAGACATCATGGAGTGTGAAGTCAAGTGGGCCTTAGAAGACATTACTACAAACAAGGCTAGTGGAAGTGATGGAATTTCAGCAGAGTTATTTTAAATCCTAAAAGATGATGCTGTTAAAGGGCTGCACTTAATATGCTAGCAAATCTGGAAAACTCAGCAGTGGCCATAGGACTGGAAAAGGTCCATTTTCATTCCAATCCCAAATAAGGGCAATGCCACAGAATGTTCAAACTACTGGACAATTGTGCTCATTTCACATGCTAGCAAGGTAAAGTTCAAAATCCTTCAAGCTAGGCTTCAAAAGTATGTGACTGAGAACTTTCAGATATACAAGCTGGATTTACAAGAGGCAGAGGAGCCAGAGATCAAATTGTCAAGATCCACTGGATCAAGGAAAAGCAAGAGAATTACAGAAAAACATCTACTTCTGCTTCACTGACTACGCTAAAGCCTTTGACTGTGTGGATCACAACAAACTGGAAAATTCTGGAAGAGATGGGAATACCAGACCACCTTATTTGCCTCCTGAGAAATCTGTATGCAAGTCAAGAAGCAACAGTTAGAACTGGACACGGAACAGACTGGCTCTAAATTGGGAAAGGAGTACATCAAGGCTGTATATTGTCACCCTGTTGATTGAACTTATATGCAGAGCACATCATGCGAAATGCTGGGCTGGATGAAGCAAAAGCTGGAATCAAGATTGCCAAGAGAAATATCAATAACCTCAGATATGCAGATGATACCACCCTAATGGCTGGAAGTAAAGAGGAAGTAAAGAAGCTCTTGATGAAGGTGAAAAAGGAGAGTGAAAAGGCTGGCTTAAAACTCAACATTCAAAACACAAGATCATGGCATCCAGTCCCTTCACTTCATGGCAAACAGATGGAGAAAAATGGCAAGAGTGAGAGAGACTATTTTCTTAGGCTCCAAAATCACTGCAAACGGTGACTGCAGCCATGTAATTAAAAGACCCTTGCTCCTTGGAAGAAAAGCTATGATAAACCTAGATAGCCTACTAGAAAGCAGAGACATCAGTTTGCTGACAAAGGTCCGTATAGTCAAAGGTATGGTTTTTCTAGTAGTCATGGACCATAAAGAAGGCTGAGTGCAGAAGAACTGGTGCTTTTTAACTGTGGTTTTGGAGAAGACTCTTGAGAGTCCCTTGAACTGCATGGAGTTCAAACTAGTCAACTCTAAAGGAAATCAACCCTGAATATTCACTGGAACAACTGATGCTGAAGCTTCGATACTTTCGTCACCTGATGTGAAGAGCTGACTCACTGGAAAAGACCCTGATGCTGGGACAGACTGATGGCAGGAGGAGAGAAGGGGACAACAGAAGATAAGATAATTGGATGGCATCACTGACTCAGTGGACATGAGTTTGAGGAAACTCCAGGCGATGGTGAAGGGCAGGGCAGCCTGACGTGCTGCAGTCCATGGGGTTGTAAAGACTCAGACACAACTGAGCGACTGAACAACAATATATAAAACAAAACAACCAAAAAAAAATATGTGATGAAGGCTCCACGTGGCCCTCCTATGCGGCCCTGCAGGGGATGAGTCTGCTGACCCAGTGGAGGGTGCAGCTCTCCCCGTCGGGGAGCTCTGAGGCGGACGACCTGCACTGTTCCTCAGTGTCCCCAAATGTGACTCTCGGGCGGCTCACGGTGTAAACTTGCCAGATAATGTGCCTCCCCTTCCAGCTCCTTCTCCCACCCACTGACCACTGTTCATTCCATCTTGCACGTAAGCCGCTGCTGCTGCTAAGTCACTTCAGTCGTGTCTGACTCTGTGCGACCCCAGAGATGGCAGCCCACCAGGCTCCCCTGCCCCTGGGATTCTCCAGGGAAGAACACTGGAGTGGGTTGCCATTTCCTTCTCCAATGCATGAAAGTGAAAAGTGAAAGTGAAGTCGCTCAGTCGTGTGTGACACATAAACTACATGCACTCAAATCCTTGCCTCGAGGATCCCGAACTAACACACACCCTCTGCCCACTAAATGCTAACCAAACTCCCGTGCATCCTTCAAGGCCACCTCTTCTTTCCAACCCAAGCAGTTAGGCACCTCTCTTCTACACTCCCATGACAACCTGCAGACACCGCTCCTCAATTCACCTGCTTAATTAATGTAAGAGATGTGAGGTGGGAACATGTCCTTCTAAATTTCGCATCCTCATACCAGCCACATGGAAGATATTCAAGACATGTAGGTTGATTTTTAACCTACCAGATGCTGTACTGAGGACTAGCTTCATGGTGTGCACCTATATGGCTGCGTAAGACCCCACGTTCAGAAGGGCCTGGAGCTTGGGGTTTAACGTTCTGCAGTAGATATATAGAAATTCTTAACAAATCTATCTTTTGATTTGCGTTTCATAAGCCAAGTCCATCACAACAGCACATGATGCGGAATATAGGTTCACAGGTGGTCCCTCCACCCTCGGCCAGGAGTGTGACCACCAGCGACCCTGCCCGCCTGCGTCCCAGGATCTGGCCATCCCCTCTCAGGCCAGGTGTCCATGTGCTGCTGCTGCCTACAGGCACCCGACCAAAACCAGCAGGGCTGTTCAGCAGCGCACCCCTCACCGTGTCCTGGAGCTGGGCGAGGCACCGGCCGTGGCTTATCCCAGGCTGGCTGCACCACAGCACATCGGATGGGCAGGAGCAACTTGGCAGGAGCAAGCCTTTCACCCACTCGCATCTGAGCATACTCCAGCACCTTTAATGGTACTTTTCCCTTGCTTTTTGAGGAGGCAGCCCTGCACCTTCATGCTGCACTGGGTCCCACAAATGATGGTGTTACGATGGGAGCTCAGGCGACACCAAAGACACATAGGAAGAGCACCCAGAAAGATGGCACACAGAGGCATGGCACAGGACTCCCCTCCAGAGGCACCAGCAGTCGGACGTGCTTCCTCTCTCCCCTTCTCAGGGAAGAGCAGCACAGAACTAGGGTTGGGTGGTGAAAGTCTACAAGGGGAAACTTCGGAGATCTCCTGATCTCTCTTCTGTTTGAGGAAGTCTGGGTTGATAAGGGTGCCTTTGATTTCCTCCAAGCCCTTCAGAACTTTTCCAGAGTTTGTGTGTGGGGCCAGGGGTAACTTCTGCTAGGAGGGAGCCTCTGGCTTCAGAGTGCTGAACAGGACCCAGGAGCGGCTGCTGTAGCTGGGCCCCAGGCTCCTGGATCTGGGCTTTGGGACACAGGTCCATGGTGCTCTGGGACATCCTTCCCGGCCAACCAGCCCAGCTCTCAAAGCACAGGTGCAGACCCGGCTTCTGTTACTCAGATTTCTTTCTCATTCATGAAAAGAATCTAAGCATGTTCAGAGTGGTCACAGGGTACAGAAAGAAGAAGCCTGTTCTATAAGCCCGTGTGCCCACCTGCAAAGGGGCGACGACAATCATGGGGAAACCTGAGCCACGGCAGACACGGGAGAGAGGTTGAGAGCAGAGGCCACCACAACCAAGACGTCCAGTCTCAGCCTGAAAGGGCTGCTTTGCTCCAGAGAAAAAGGAGGAAAGGGCCATGTCTGCTCTCGGACACCCACACACCCTGCAGGATTCGCCTCCTTCAGGGGGTTCGGAATGGTCTCATTGTGATTCCAACTTGCTCTCTAAGGTAAAATTCACCCTCTGTAACCACGAGCAGCATATTATGAAATCACAAGTGACCCAGTGACCCCCACATAAACCTGACCCACAGGGACGGCAACCCAGCTGGCCTGGCACCCAGACACTGTTCCTTCATACCACAACATGCCCACCGCTTCCCACGGTAGACCCAAGTGACAGGACTCTCTGACTTGCTGGGCCGCTGCCGGGCATCCTGGTGGCCTAATTAGCTCTAGGAAATGTAAATAGACACCTGTCGCCACAGTGCCTACTTGCTACAAGTTTCATCAGATTTTCCCAAAGGAAAGAGCATTCATGGCTCCCAGGGTGATCCTGTGATGAACAGGCGCACAGCTCAGGAAGCTGCTAGAGCCAGACAGAGGGAGCGAGAGCAGCAGTCCCTTCATCAAGCTGAACAAGTTTCTCGTTCCACGTAGAATACAGGTAAGCAGTTGAATGGACCCTGGGCATCTAATGAAACCACTATAAGCAGTCTATTCACTTCTCCAAAGAAGACATACAGATGGCCAATAACCTCATGAAAAGATGCTCGACAGCACTAACTATTCAGTTCAGTTCAGTCACTCGGTCGTGTCCGACTCTTTGCGACCCCATGAATTGCAGCACGCCAGGACTCCCTGTCCATCACCAACTCCCGGAGTTCACTCAGACTCACATCCATCGAGTCAGTGATACCATCCAGCCATCTCATCCTCGGTCGTCCCCTTTTCCTCCTGCCCCTAATCCCTCCCAGCATCAGGGTCTTTTCCAATGAGTCAACTCTTCACATGAGGTGGCCAAGGTATTGGAGTTTCAGCTTCAAAATCAGTCCCTTCCAATGAACATCCAGGACTGATCTCCTTTAGAATGGACTGGTTGGATCTCCTTGCAGTCCAAGGGACTCTCAAGAGTCTTCTCCAACACCACAGTTCAAAAGCATCAATTCTTCGGCACTCAGCTTTCTTCACAGTCCAACTTCACATCCATACATGACCACAGGAAAAACCACAGCCTTGACTAGATGGACCTTTGTTGGCAAAGTAATGTCTCTGCTTTTGAATATGCTATCTAGGTTGGTCATAACTTTCCTTCCAAGGAGTAAGCGTCTTTTAATTTCATGACTGCAGTCACCATCTGCGGTTAACTTTGGAGCCCCCAAAAATAAAGTCTGACATTGTTTCCACTGTTGCCCCATGTATTTCCTATGAAGTGATGGGACCAGATGCCGTGATCTTCATTTTTTGAATGTTGAGCTTTAAGTCAACTTTTTTACTCTCCTCTTTCACTTTCATCAAGAGGCTTTTTAGCTCCTCTTCACTTTCTGCCATAAGGGTGGTGTCATCTGCATATCTGAGGTTACTGATATTTCTCCTGGCAATCTTGATTCCAGCTTGTGCTTCTTCCAGCCCAGCGTTTCTCATGATGTACTCTGCATATAAGTTAAATAAGCAGGGTGACAATATACAGCCTTGACGTACTCCTTTTCCTATTTGGAACCAGTCTGTTGTTCCATGTCCAGTTCTAACTATTGTTTCCTGACCTGCACTAATTATTACAGAAATGCAAATTAAAACTACACTGTGGGGTTGGGAGGAAGATTCAAGAGGGAGGGGACATATTTACACCTATGGCTGATTCATGTTGCTGTATGGCAGAAACCAACACAATATTGTAAAGCAATTATCCTCCAATTAAAAATAAATAAAATTTAAAAAATACTACACTGAGGTACTACCTCACACTGGTCAGAATGGCCATTGTAAGACTGTCTACATATAATAAATGCTGAAGAGGATGTGGAAAAAATTTACATTCCCACCAAGAATGGTGGGAATGTAAACTGGGACAGCGCTACAGAAACCAGTATAGAGGTTCCTTAAAAAATCAGCTCCCATACAGCCCAGCAAGCCCACTCCTGGGAATCTATCTGGAGAAAACTCTAATTCAAAAAGGCAACAGGCACTCTTAGGTTCACAGCAGCACTCCTTACAATAGCCAAGACATGGAAACCACCTAAATGCCCACGGACAGATGAATGGATACGGAAGATGGAGTGTGTATATATAAAAAAAAGGAATATCAGTTATAAAAAAAGGATGAAATAACGCCATTTGCAGCAACATGGACGGACCCAGAGGTGATCGTACGAAGTGAAGTCAGCAAGAGAAAGACAAGCACTATATGATATCACTTATATGTGAAGCTAAAATATGACACAAATGAACTTTACAAACAGAAACAGACGCACAGACACAGAAGTTTAGAACCAGTTACGAAAGGGGAATGGGGAAGGATAAATACGGAGTTTAGGATTAGCAAATACAAACTACTATATAAAAAAATAGATAAAACAAGGTCCTACTCTACAGCAAAGGGAAAAATATTCAATATCCTGTAACAAACCATAATGGAAAGAATATGAAAAACAGTATGTATACATGGATAACTGAATCACTCTGCTGTAGAGAAGAAACTGACACAACATGAGAAATCAACTATCCTTCAGTTAAACACAAAAATCACAGGAACTTCCCTGCTGGTCCAGTGGCTAAGGATCTTCCCTGGTGGCTCAGCGGATAAAAATCCACCTGCCAACGCATGACACGTGGGTTTGATCTCTGGTCCAAGAACATGCCAAATGCCAAGGGGCAACACAACCTGTGCAGCAGCTACTGAGGTCATGCGCCCGGAGCCCGTGCTGTGCGACGAGAGGCCACTGCAACGAGATGCCCACCACAACTGCAGAGTAGCCCCGCGCAGCGACTAGAGAAAAGCCCATGCAGCAAGAGGACCCAGCACAGCCAACAGAAATATACAAAAATTATTTTTCAAAATAACAATAAATGCACAAACTTAAAAAAAATTCAGTGGCACTGCAATCGTCTCTCTCAGGCTGAGACTGTGGGAGGGTCTGTGTTCGGCATTACTGTCTGGCACAGCTCTTGGCGTATACTACAGCCATCTAGACTGAGGTGGCTATAAAACTCAACTGCGTGCACTCTCCTCAATGTCTATTATGTAGGGCCGCTACCTCAAAAAGCCTCTCTGTCCTCTGTCTAGGCAGACCCTGGCCCACTGGCCACTGGCCCACTGCAACTGAGACTCTTTCTCCGGCTTCTTGGTCAAGGAGCAGACCCCTGCAGTGACAGTTATCAGCACCAAAGTGTTCTTCATAAAGTTCACATCACCACAGTGAAGTGGAGAAACCACAGATGTGGATCCACCACACAGACCTATCAGCTGCCGCACACACCACTTACTATCTCTCCGTACAAGTGTCATCATCAGCAGAGGAACTAGGGAATAACCGCCTCCTCCAAGGATGTCAGGCGAGCAAATGAAACAGCATGCGGGGAAGCGTTCGCACGCAAAGCCAGTGCTCAGTGAAGACGAGTCTCCACTCCCTCTCGCCAGCCCAGCCCCACCCCGAGGGCCCCCACCCGCTTCCCAGGACTGATGTTCCGCCAGACACACGTGTGGGATCTAAGACAGGCGTCTGCCCAGCTGGGCTGCAACTGGGCTGCTGCTGCTGCTGCTCAGTCACCAGGCTGCGGCCGACTCTTGGTGAGCCCATGGACTGCAGCATGCCTGGCTTCCCGGTCCCTCACCATCTCCCAGAGTTTGCCCAAGTTCAAGTCCACTGAATCAGTGATGCCATCCAACCATCTCATCTTCTATCACCCTCTTCTCCTTCTGCCTTCAATCTTTCCCAGCATCAGGGTCTTTTCCAGTGAATCGGCTCTTCACACCAGGTGGCCCAAGAACTGGAGCTTCAGCTTCAGCATCCGTCCTTCCAATGAGTATCCAGGATTGGTTTCTTTTAGGATGGACAGGTACGATCTCCTTGCTGTCCAATGCACTCTCAAGACTCTTCTCCAGCACCACAGTTCGAAAGCAGCAATTCTTTGGCACTATCCCTTCTTTTGTGGTCCAACTCTCACATCCATACCTGACCACTGCAAAGACCATAGCATTGATTATATGGAACTTTATTGGCAAAGTGATGTCTCTGCTTTTTAACACACTGCCTTGGTCATAGCTTTCATTCCAAGAAGCAACTGTCTTCTAATTGTAAGGTTGCAGTCACCATCCACAGTGATTTCAGAACCCAAGAAGAGGAAATGTATCAGTGCTTCCACCTTTTCCCCTTCTATTTGCCATGCAGTCATAGCAGCAAATGTCACGATCTTCATTTTTTGAATGCTGACTTTTAGCCAGCTTTTTCACTCTCCTGTTTCACCCTCATCAAGAGGCTCTTTAGTTCCTTTTGCCTTCCGCAATTAGAGTGGTATCATCTGCATACCTGAGGTTGTTGATATTTCTCTCAGCAATCTGGATTCCACCTGTAACTCAGCCAGCCCAGCATTTCGAATGATGTGCTCTGCATATGAGTTAAATAAACAGCGTGACAATGTACAGCCTTGGGGTACTCCTTTCTCAATTTTGAACATCAATTGTTCCAAATAAGGTTGTAACTGTTGCTTCTTGACCTGCATACAGTTTTCTCCGGAGACAGGTAACATGGTCTGGTATTCTCATCTCTTGAAGAGTTTCCCACAGTTTGTTATGATGCACACAGTCAAAGGCTTTAGCGTACTCAATGAAACAGAAGTAGATGTTTTTCTGGAATTCCCTTGCTTTCTCTATGATCCAATGAATGTTCGCAATTTGATCTCTAGTTCCTCTGCCTTTTCTAAACCCAGCTTGTACATCTGGAAGTTCTTGATTCAAGTACTGCTGAAGCCTAGCTTGAAGGATTTTGAGCATAACATTACTAGCATGGGAGATAAGCGCAATTGTCCAGTAGTTTGAACATTCATAAAGAAAGCTGAGTGCCGAAGAATTGATGCTTTTGAACTGTGGTGTTGGAGAAGACTTTTGAGAGTCCCTTGGACTTCAAAGAGATCCAACCAGTCCATCCTAAAGGAGATCAGTCCTGGGTGTTCATTGGAAGGACTGATTTTGAAGCTGAAACTCCAATACTTTGGCCACCTGATGCGAAGAGCTGACTCATTTGAAAAGACCCTGATGCTGGAAAAGAGTGAGGGAAGGAGGAGAAGAGGACAAAAGAGGATGAGATGGTTGGATGGTATCACCAACACAATGGACATGGGTTTGGGTGGACTCCGGCAGTTGGTGATAAACAGGGAGGCCTGGCGTGCTGTGGTTCATGGGGTCACAGAGTCAGACACAACTGACTCACGGAACTGAACTGAACTTGAACGTTCTTTAGTACTGCCTTGTTGGGAAACTGGGATGAAGACTGACCTTCTCTAGTCCTGTGGCCGCTGCTGGGTTTTCCAAATTTCTTGACATACTGAGTGGATCACTTTAAAAAGCACCATCTTTTAGGATTTTAAGTAGCTCTACTGAAATTTCATCATCTCCACTAACTTCAGTGGCAGCAGTGCTTCTTAAGGCCCACTTGACTTCACACTCCAGGATGTCTGGCTCTAGGTGAGTGATTACACCATTGTGGTTATCCGGGTCAATAAGATCTTTTCTGTACAGTTTTATGTATATTCCTGCCACCTCTTTTTTATCTCTTCTGCTTCTGTTAGGTCTTCACCACTTCTGTCTTTTCTATGTCCATCACTGCATGAAATGTTCTTTTGATATCTCAAATTTTCTTGAAGCCATCAGTAGTCATTGCCCATTCTGTTGTTTTCCTCTATTTCTTTGCATTGTTCATTGAAAAAGGCCTTCTTGTCTCTCTCTGCTATTCTCTGGAACTCTGCATGCAGGTAAGCATACCTTTCCCTGTCTCCCTTGCTTTTTGCTTTTCTTCTGCAACTGGGCTACACTGGTTGCTCAATACTGTTACTATCACATCTGCCTCTTCCCCTATCCCCCACCCCATTCTAATTCACCTTGAGTCAAGGAATCTTCCATACTTGAGACCTTAGCCACAAAGGTCAGAAGATTGTCCTATCATAAATCCAAGGACAATCTGTTTTGAAACGCATGTGTGATATCAAATTATTCATTCAAAGATAAATTCCAGTTGTACCCAGCTACATTCACAGCTGCTGCCCACATCACACACTCCCTGTCTGGGAAGCTGTCTGGACCTGGCTGGCCAAATCCAATCCTCAGAAGGTGAATGGCAAGAAGAAACGCCCTTTCCTTTCTGGTACTAGAGCTGTCCTTGTGGAAAGGGAGTCACAACTACCTCTTCAACTGCCCATTGAGAAAACAAGTTTAATTCAGGGTGTTCATCCATTATGGATTTACTTAACACCCTTCCAGGTGCAAAGGCACATACACAGAGGCTATCACAGAAGTGAGAATTTATGACAGGGGAGCTGGACACCACCCACCCCTACAGAAGGCAAGAGGAGCAATAATGACCATGAGTGTCACCACTGCTGCTACAGAAGTCAGAATAAAAAATACTTTTAGCTGAGATGTGGTAGAACTTTTCAAGACAGACACACAGTCTAGTGTTCTCAGCATGTGGGCCCCTGGCCTGGGAAGTTGTTTAGAGACGCAAGTTCTTGGCTTCACTCAGACCTGACGAACGAGAAACTCTGGGGTAGAGCCCAGCAGTTTCGTTTAACGGGTCTTCCTGGTGATTCTGATGCGAGTGCAGCTTTAAGAATCTCTGCCCAAGCACATGAGCCAGACCTAGAAAAGGATGATTCTGAAAGACAGAGATGCATAAATTGACGTAAAGGAAAGAATACAAACAAAACCAAGAGCTGGGTTCTCCGAACACTCCTAATTCATCAGATGCAGGATAAAGCCATAAGCATCTTATCATATACAACACAAATTATCAAAGTTTAAACAAATACACTGAGCCAGAGTGAGGAGAGCGAGGGAACACAGTGCCACAGCTGCAGGCACCAGGATCCCTGGCCTGGATCTGAACTCAGTTCCCTGCTCATTGGTTGTGTAGACCAGGCAAGCTTTAATCTTCCATTCTCCCTTTGGTTAAATGGAAATATAACTGGACCATTTCCCAAGGTTTTTATGAGGATCAACGAGACATTTAATTATATACCTGCTGAAGCACCCAGCAGGAAATTCTCAATGAATATGCTCATCTTTCCTTGTCCTAATTAAGGAAGAACTTGGGATCATTAACAACTGAACAGTGAGTTCAGCCCTGAACCATCCTTCTTCCAGCACAGCAATGTAAACTTCTATAAACATTAGATGTGCAACAAATCTGAAAACCAGAATTCTTCCCAGAGACAAGGACAACGAGGTGGGCTCTTTTCTTGTCAGTGTTTGAGAGCCAAAGGGGACCACTGGTTGTCACCTTACATCAAGCCTCTCCTTCTACAGTGTCTTCATCAGCCGCAGCTGTTCCAGGGCCCTGGGACAGCTCAACAGACATGGAGAGAGGGCGGCACAGCCTCCCAACAGTGCGGTGAGTGCGGCGGCCCCAGGACCAACCAGAGGTCAGAGGAGGGTCCCCAGGAACCCAAGAAAATGGCTGGAGAGGGAAGTGCCTGGTGATCCAGTGGTTAAGAATCCACCTTGCAATGCAGGAGACACCAGTGCGATCCCTGGTCTAGGACCTAAGACCCCACATCCTGCAAGACAACTAAGTCCAACATACCACAACCAGAGAGCCCGCACGCTGCAAGTACTGGGCCCACACACAACTAGAGTCCATGCAACAAAAGATCCCGCAAGAGGCAATGGCAAACCCATGTGTAGAAAACACTATCCTGGGATTAGCCTGCAACACTGATGGGATCCCAGGAATTGTTGAAATGGACTGTTCTTGCAACACTCCAAGGCTCCTGCTCTTAACCAGATACCAAAAGGAAGCTACCACTGCTGAGAAGGAAAATTAAAAGAGCACGCTTTTATTTACCCTGCAGTTTCTTAGAAACATCTCAACGTTATTTAGAAAAATTCTCAATAATATGAACAAACCTGGCGACTTACTAAATTAGGGCGAGCCTGGACTGTTTTAGTGCAGTGGCTTCCACCCCAGGACTAGAGGTTCCCACTGGTGGGCCGGAATGAGCCTCAAGTTCCACTGTGTAAAAAGACACAGTCCAAGGGCTACACAACAGTCAGGGTTAGGAAGTCGACTGGCCCACCATATCCAGGGCAACTTGGAAACATACCAGCAGGCTAAGATGCAGAGCCCCGTGAAGAGAATGATGGGGATGGGGTAGGACGCACAGAACAGCCCATGGTTGTAGAAGGCCTGAGATATCTTCTCACGCAGCCTTTCAGTCAGGGTCATCCTCAGCTGAAGTCACCTTGCTGCCATCCCGGAAAGTGACCATGGATCAGCCTGGCACACGCTGGATGGCACTGACAACGTACACCATTTGCAGACACCTGGCAAGAAGGGAGAAAAGCGAATTAGCAAGGAGGACCTGGCTGTGAACACTAGGGCACCCAGGGGAGGTGGCAGGGAAGTGGAGACTGAATCAGGATGTGTACAGGCAAGAGCTGGAGACATCAACTCCAACCCACACACTCATATACACACGTGCATAATCTTGGTCAGCTCCTAGTGACTGTGGGCAGTGTCCAAGTAAGTCTAACCCAAGAAACCAAAAAACTGCCCCTCTAGCTCTAGTGACAAACTGTCAACCATCTTCCACATTAGGCACTTTCTTAAAAAGGCCACTTCCTTGAGACGGCATGGTTCTCACATGTGGCACAGGAGAGCATGCCTGTGTAATTGACAGCACCTTCAACTGCTCTCGGCCAAATGGACATTCTGGAAACCCTCCCCCCTGTTCTCTGTGCAAAGGCCAGACCAAGAGAAATCCTTGGGAAAAACCTTCAAGGACTGACCCCTCAAAAAAACACGTTTCTTGCACAAACAGTGATTCACTGATAAAGAATGTTCAGTAAGGTCAGCCCTCAACATAAAAACACCAGAAAGCCTAGGCCCGTGGCATAAAACAAACTGCACTGCAAGGTGGAAGTCTCTGCTTCTGGTCCCCCGTTGTTCTGGGAACATGTGGGGCAGAGGGCCCCTTCTGCTCCTGCTGCCCAAGCTGTCTCCTTCTTTGAGTGACAGCGTCCAGCGCGACTCAGAACACCAGCTTTCTGCACAAGATCCGCCCTGCACAGACTGTCAGTTAAGGTCCCCTCCCTGACCCCCACCAGGCTGGTCATGTCTGTCTCCCTGGACTTTGACTTCTGACAAAAAGAAGCAAATCTGGACATGGCGGTACTGAATCCTCCCCGAGAGGTTCCGGCTCCCAGATCACTGCGCTGCTCTGGCTCCAGTCCTTTCTGAAGACTCATTAGGTCTTCCTTCTGACCATCCCATAGTCTTCCAATTAAATCTCTGTTTTGTCTGTGCGTTGCTTCCCAACAGAGAAACTTACACCCAAAAAAATCAGAATATAAAATTCTAATAGAAAGGCCCAAAGAATTCCTTTCCCTGCTGAGCTCTCCAATGAAATTCATGTTTAAATCTACTTCTGGAATTCCCCAGTGGTCCAGTGGTTAAGAATCTGCCTGCCAATGCAGGGGACACAGGTTCGATCCCTGGTCTGGGAAGATTTCACACGCTGTGGAGCAACGAAGCCCATGGGCCACAACCACTGAGCGCGTTGTACTAAAGCCCACGAGCTGCAACTACTGAAGGCCGTGCGCACCGACAGCCCGTGCCCCACAGCAGCAGAAGCCATGGCAAGGAGAGACCACGCAGCACAACTAGAGAGCAGCCCCCTGCCCGCTGCAACTAGACAGAAAGCCAGCGCACAGCAATAAAGACCCAGCACAGCCATTACATTAACAGATAAAAATAGAACTATTCCTTAAAAAAAAAAAAAAAATCGACTTCTCCTGTTCCGTGTTGCTATTTCCCAGTCTGTGCTACACAGAACCTGCCCAGATGTGTGTCTTGGCGTGATCTGGTTCACTGATGAAACCCAGGCTAAAGAGGTGATGCCTCAGAAGTGTGACAGCAGAAAAGAGAAGCAAAAGCAGTCACACCACAGCCGGTTAACAAGAAGGGATTCACTCCATCCGCCTTCCCGGAGGCACAAGCCTCAAGCATGCGTGCAATCCTCCAGTCCAAGAACCTTCTAAGGAAACACGACCCAGAGCCCTCTGTGGGTCAACTCGAAAGGCAGCAGGCAGGGGAGCCAGCAAGTGACAGCTCTGCCCAAGTAGCAGAGCTGCTGACAAGAGCCCAGCCCCCCAGGCTCACCTGCAGCCTCAGAGCTCACGAAGTTCTCAGGCCAGGGCCCGCGGCAGGACCCCGCAGCTGCGATCCCCGCCAGCATAACCCAGGACTCTGGGGAAGCAAACTTTCTGCTCCCACGCCCCTAACCCTCCGTCCTGCCCCAAGGGGGAAACAAACACTAATGAGAAGCCTGTTTGTAGAAAGACACTGTCAGGAACAAGCTGGAGCTTTTCCAACCTCAGTCCTCTGCCAAGCCCCACATCTCTTCCCTTAAAGGTCCCCAAACCAAGCCCACCAGGAAACTGTGATGCTACTAATCCTAATCTCCTTCTCAGGCCTCTTCTGTTCTCTTATACATGAAATTACTAATAGGAGAAAAAAAAGAAAAACATCTCCCTTCCATTCTGCAGCAAGTACAAGTCTTTCTGACATGATCTTAGTCATTTTCAGTTCCCATTCATCTTGATTACGGAGTAAAGTTATGACCAACCTAGATAGCATATTCAAAAGCAGAAACATTACTTTGCCAACAAAGGTCCGTCTAGTCAAGGCTATGGTTTTTCCTGTGGTCATGTATAGATGTGAGAGTTGGACTGTGAAGAAAGCTGAGCGCTGAAGAATTGATGCTTTTGAACTGTGGTGTTGGAGAAGACTCTTGAGAGTCCCTTGGACTGCAAGAAGATCCAACCAGTCCATCCTGAAGATCAGCCCTGGGATTTCTTTGGAGGGAATGATGCTGAAGCTGAAGCTCCAGTACTTTGGCCACCTCACGTGAAGAGTTGACTCACTGGAAAAGACTCTGATGCTGGGAGGGATTGGGGGCAGGAGGAGAAGGGGATGACAGAGGATGAGATGGCTGGACGGCATCACCAACTTGACGGACGTGAGTCTGAGTGAACTCTGGGAGTTGGTGATGGAGGCCTGGCGTGCTGCGATTCATGGGGTCCAAAGAGTCGGACACGACTGAGCAACTGAACTGAATTGAACTGTTCATTTTCATAACACCCGGAAAACAAAATCATAAAACAAACAAAAAAAGAAATACAAATTCTAGTTCATTACACAGCCCACCTACCTGAACCTGGCAAGAGAATTACTTATCTTTCCTCCACTATGTTCACTTTGACACAAAGCTATTCTAAAGCACAATTTATCCAACCTGAACTGAAATTTTCTCTTTCCTACATTGCCCCACGCTTATAAATTTCTTCAGCTCAAAATCTACACTCTGAACTCAGCTTCCTGAATTTAAAGAGACACAACAGTTTTTATGTGATATATACACATACAGTGGAATGTTATTCGGCCACAGAAAGGAATGAGGTTCTGATATACACTACAACATGGACAGACCCTCCAAACATGCTAAATGAAATAAGGCAGACACAACAAGACAAACTTTATATGATGCCACTTATAAGAAACATCTAGATTAGGAAAATTCATAGAGACAGAAGACAGATTAGAGGTTACTAGGAGCCTGGGGACAGAGAGGATTGGGAGTTACTAATTACAGCTGCTTTCTGGGGTGATGAAAAGTTTTAGAAATAGATAATGGTGATGGCTGCACAACACTGTGAATGTAATTAATGTCCCTGAATCACACAATTAAAAATAGTTAACATGGCAAATTTTATGTTTATACATATTTTAACACAATAAAAAATAATTTAAGAAATTAAAAACATAATTTAAAAAAATAGTAACTTAAAATAATTTTTAAAAATTAAAAACAGACACAATATGTAGAAGGGATGGAGGCTCTGGGGGCCTGAGCGGACCTATTACACAAAAATGCAAATGATTTTGTCCAATGCCTTCACGGGAGACCCTGCTACAAGCAAAAACAAAGGGCTCTGTTGTTATAGACCCAAATTACAGAGCTGTATGTATAAAGAAAAAACACTATTGGAACCAGGACAAAGAACAGCCCTGGAGGAAGTCTACGGAGAGGACAAGCCCAGATCAAGTCAGACCCACTGGCTCAGAGGACAAAGGGCACAAAGAACAGGAGGAGTCCCTGAGGGCGGGCTGGGGAGGCAGACTGGTGCCACTGTGTCATGGGCTTGCCGAACCCGTGATTCTGAACCTGCCCCGAACCAGACCACAAATGCCCAAGTTTTAGAAAAATCCATACACGTAACATACATTAACATAGAACATTATTTTTTTAAAAAAGAGATGATGGTCTATTTTGTGCCTGTATTCACCAAACTTTCGGCATTTAAAATTCTCTTCAACCAACTCACAAAAGTTAAACACACAACCAAGAAAAATAAATGTGTCAAAGCCCCAAGAAGAGAGTAAGAAAAGAGATGCAAAAAACAACATAGACTGCAGGCTCTGTCTCAAAGCTTTCCAAGATCACTTGTTGAAAAGCCTTACCATCTACCCTAAATTTCAGCCATACTGGACCCATCATGCTTATTCTTACCACAAATATTTACTATCTCCTTTCTCTGGAATAAATACCCAGAAGTGAAACTGCTAGGAAACATAAAACGTACTATACAACCTAAGACTGCCAACATATTTTCCAGAGTACCCACACCGCTTTCCACCAGATGGACTTTGTTTCTTGGCATCCTCACCAGCATTTGATATTGCTACTATTCTTTATTTTAGTAGGATTAATAGAGTGTATAGGTATTTTATTTGATCTTGATTTGCATTTCCCTAATGGATAGTGAGAGGAAAAGGAGAAAAGGAAAGATACACCCATTTGAATGCAGAGTTTCAAAGAATAACAAGGAGAGATAAGAAAGCTTTCTTCAGTGATCAATGCAAAGAAATAGAGGAAAACAACAGAATGGGAAAGACTAGAGATCTCTTCAAGAAAATTGAAGACACCAAGGGAACATTTCATGCGAAGAGGGGCACAATAAAGGACAGAAATGGTGTGGACCTAACAGAAGCAGAAGATATTAAGAAGAGGTGGCAAGAATACACAGAACTGTACAAAAAAAGATCTTCATGACCCAGATAACCACAATGGTATGATCACTCACCTAGAGCCAGATATCCTGGAATGTGAAGTCAAGTGGGGCTTAAGAAGCATCACTATGAACAAAGCTAGTGGAGGCAATCAAATTCCAGTTGAGCTATTTCAAATCCTAAAAGATAATGCTGTGAAAGTGCTGCACTCAATATGTCAGCAAATTTTGAAAACTCAGCAGTGGCCACAGGACTGGAAAAGGTCCGTTTTCATTCTAATCCCAAAGAAAGGCAATACCAAAGAATGTTCAAACTACTGCACAATTGTACTCATTTCACACGTTAATAAAGTAATGCTCAAATTCTCCAAGCCAGGCTTAACAGTACATTATCTGTGAACTTCCAGATGTTCCAGCTGGATTTAGAAAAGGCAGAGGAACCAGAGATCAAATTGCCAACATTCACTAGATCATCGAAAAAGCAAGAGAGTTCCAGAAAAACATCTACTTCTGCTTTATTGACTACACCAAAGCTTTTGACTGTGTGGATCACAATGAACTGTGGAAAATTCTTCAGGAGATGGGAATACCAGACCACACTACCTGCCTCCTGAGAAATCTGTATACAGGTCAAGAAGCGACAGTTAGAACTGGACATGGAACAACAGACTGGTTCCAAATCGGGAAAGGAGTATATCAAGGCTGTATATTGTCACCCTGCTTATTTAACTTATATGCAGAATACATCAACATCATGTGAAATGCCAGGCTGAATGAAGCACAAGCTGGAATCAAGATTGCTGGGAGAAATATCAATAACCTCAGATACAGATGGGCAGATGACATCACACTTACGGCAGAAAGCGAAAAGCCTAGAGGAACTAAAGTGTCTCTTGATGAAAGTGAAAGAGGAGAGTGAAAAAGTTGACTTAAAACTCAACATTCAGAAAACTAATATCATGGCATCCAGTCCCATCACTTCATGGTCAATAGATGGGGAAACAATGGAAACAGTGAAGAGACTTTATTTTGGGGGGGCTCCAAAATCACTGCAGATGGTGACTGCAGTCATGAAATTAAGAGACACTTGTTCCTTGGAAGAAAAGCTATGATCAACCTAGACAGCATATTAAAAAACAGAGACTACTTTACCAACAAAAGTCTGTCCAGTCAAAGCTAGTTAAATCTTCTTTAAAGATTTGACAGAATTTACTAGTGAAGCCATCTGATCTTGGGCTTTTTCCTTCTGTGTGGGAAGTTTTTAAACTATTAACTCAATCTCTTTATCTGTCAAGTCTATTCAGATTTTCTATTTCTTCCTGAATAAATTGTTAGTTTGTGTGTTTCCAGAAATTTGTCCATTTCACCTAGGCTATCGAATTTATTAGCATATTTGCTGTTCATAGTGTTATAGTCATTTTTATTACTGAAGGTTGGTGGTACCGTCCCGTCCCCACTTTCTGTAATGATTCCAGTTATTTCAGCTTCCTCTTATTCTCTGTTGATCTTTTAATAAAACAAACTCTAGCTTTTATGTACTTCACTATCTTCCTAGTCTCTCTGCATTTGTTTACACTCTAGTCTTTATTATTTTCTTCCTTCTGTTTGTTCTGGGTTTATTTTTCTCTTTTCTAGCTTCTTTTTCTTCTTTCTCTAGTTTCTTAAGGTTACTGATCTGTTTTTTCTTTCTTAATACAGGCACTAACAGTTGTAAATTTCCCTCTAAATACAACTTTAGTTGTATCCCACAGCTTCTGTATTTGTGAATTTTTGTTTTGTTTTCATTCATCTCAAAAGTATTTTCTAATGCCTCATGTACTTTCTTCTTTGATCCACTAGGTATTTAGGAGTTCCTGAGATTTCCTTATATAATATATTCTAGATATTCTAGATGTAAGTCCCTGCCAGATATGTTGTTCACAAATATTTTCTTCAAATCTGTAACCTGTCTTCTTAAAAATTCTTTTATTTATCCTATTTTTTTTTCCCCTTTATGGGTCATGCTTTAGGTGCCATGTATAAGAATTCTTCACCAGACTTCCTTGGTGGTGCAATGGATAGGAATCCACCTTTCAAAGCAGGGGACACAGGTTCGATCCCTGGTCTGGAAAGATCCCACATGCTGAGAAGCAACTAAGTCGGTGGGCCACAACCACTGAGACGGCGATCTAGAGCTTGCAAGCTGCAGTTACTGAGGCCACACGCCACAACGACTGAAGCCCATGCACCCTAGAGCCTGCACACCGCAACTACTGAAGCCTTCACTCTACGGAGTCTGTGCCCTGCAACCCGAGAAGCCACCACAATGAGAAGCGATGAGAAGCTCGTGCAGAGTAGCCCCTGCTCGCCGCAACTAGAGAAAGTCCATGCAAAACAATGAGCACCCAGCACAGCCAAAGGAAAAAAAAATTAAAATGCTACAATAGATAAAAAATAAATTTTTAAAAAAGAATTCTTCACCAAGCCTTACTTCTGAAATTTTTTTCTGATGTTTTCTCCTAAAATTTTTAATTCTTGTATATTAGTGGCTCAGTGGTGTTGGACTCTCTGCGACCCCCTGGACTACAGCCCACCAGGCTTCTCCGCCCATAGAATTCTTCAGCCGTTTCCTTCCCCAGGGGATCTTCTGGAACCAGAGATCAAATCTGGGTCTCCCGCATTGCAGGCCATTCTTTACTGTCTGAACCTACCTTAAATCTATGAAACATGTGAGTCACTTTTTTGTGTAGATGTGAGGTTAGGTGCGCGTTTTGTTTTTCCCCGTGGATAACCAATTGTTGCAACACTGCATGTTAAAAAGACTACCTTTCCTCCACTGAATTGCCTTGGCACCTGTCTTAGCCCTCTGGGCTGTTACAACAGAAATAGCATACACTGGGTGGCTTAAACAATAAATATTTACTCTTCCCACTTCTGGAGTCTAGGAAGTCCAAGCCGAGGCACTGGCAGGTTCAGCTGCTGCTGAGGGCCCATCTCCTGGTTCACAGACGCCGTCTTCTCTCCGTGCCTTCACATGGCAGAAAAGGCAGTCAGAGCTCTCTGCGGCCTCATTCACCAGGGCAGGTTCCCATTCATGAGGACTCCACCCTCACGACTTAATTATCCCCCCAAAGGCTATGACTTCCTAATATAATCACACTGAGGGTTTCAACGTAAGAACTTGTGGGGGACACAAACATTCAGTCAAAAAGCAACTGGCTGTACTTGTGAGTCTATTTCTAGGTTTTCTAAACTGTTCCACTGATCTGTGTGTCCATCCCTCCCCCAACACCACGTGGTCTTGATGACTGTATTGCTAAAGTCTTGAAATGGGTAGAGATTCCTCTCATTTTACTCTTCTTCAAAATTGTTTTACCCTTTCTAGTTTCTTTGCCTTTCCATATAGATATTAGAGTAATCTTGTCTATGTCTAAAAAAAATCTTGATAGGAATTACAATAAACTTGCATTATCAATTTTGAGAAGAATTGATATTGCTCCTATGTTTAGTCTTCCAACGTATGAACAAAATATCTCTATTTATTTAATCTTTTATTTTTCCCCACCCTTGGCAGCACTGCAGCTTATGGGATCTTAGTTCCCTGACCAGAGATTGAACTCATGTCCCCTGCAATGGAAGCATAGAGTCGTAACCCCTCACAGGAACTCCCTCTTTAATCATTACTGTATTATTTTAATCATTACTGTTTTTAGCGTACAAGTGTTGTACATGTTTTATTAGATTTACACCCAATTTTTTTGACTGGTTCTGTTTTCAATTTTAGTTTCCCCGTGTTAATCGCTAGTACAAAGAAATATAACTGATTTCAATATGTTGCTCTTGTATCCTGCATTTGTGCTGAACTCGATAATCAGTTCCAGTCTTTTTTGTACATTCCTTGGGATTTTCTAAGTAGAATATCATGTCAACTGCATAAGAAACATCTTTCTTTCTTCCTATAATGTCCACACACACTTTTACTGCACTCCATCTCCACTCCTTCTGAGACTTTGATAACATGAAAGATAAACATTTTGTTACTTTCCCATGGGCCCCTGAAGATCCCTTCATTTTTCTTCAGTTTATTTTAAAAACCTGTTGTTCAAATACATACGTTTTACCCTTCTACCTTCAAGTTAACTGACTTCTTAATATATCTCTATTCTGTCACTGAGTCCACTCAATCAATTTTAAATATAGTTTCAGTTATAAAACTTCCAACGTAAGTGTCTATCTTTCCATTTGTTTCAGAAATGCTCACCGTCGAGAGGAATAATGTGGTAGTCCAGGGGTAGAGAATCTGCCTGCCAATGCAGGAGACATGGGTTTGACCCTTGGTCCAGTAAGATCCCAAAAGCTGCGGAGCAACTAAGCCCATGTGCCGCAATTATGGAGTCTGCGCTCTAGAGCGGGGGAGCCGCAATGCCTGAAACCTGCACCTACAGACCCCGTGCTCCACTACAAGACAAGCCTCTGCGACACGAATCCTGTGCGCTACAACCAGCGAGTAGCCTCCACCGGCCGCAACCAAAGAGCCCACGCAGCAACAAAGACAAAGCATGGCCAATATAAACAAACTTATAAAAAAGAATGTGCACCCTCAAGTATTAGAGCCAGGTTTTAACTAATAATTATAGTTTAAATTCCTTTGTTGATTCCAACATCTCTATTATGTCATGACGGCCATCTGTTGACTGTCTTTTCCCCTTAGGAGATGATAAGATTTTCCTGATTGTTTATATGTGGAGTAACTTTGAATGTTTGGATGCTATGCTACAGTATTCTGGATCTTGTTCAAGTCCAATAGAAAATGGTGGGGTTTTTTTTAGTTTTTAATTGGATGATATTTGCTTTACAATATTGTGTTGGTTTCTGCCATTATCAACATGAATCAGCCAAAGGTATACATATGCCCCCTCCCTCTTGAACTTCCTCCCACCTCCCACCCCAAGCCACCCCTCCAGGCTGTCACAGAGTCCCTGATTTGAGCTCCCTACCTCATACAGCAAATTCCCACTAGCTAACTATTTCACATATTGCAATGTATATGTTTCCATCCTGCTCTCTCAATTCGGCCCACCCTCTCCTTCCCTGACTGGGTCCACGAAAGTCTGTTCTCTATGTCTGTGTATCCACTGCTGCCCTGCAAATAGGTTCATCAGTACCATCTTTCTAGACTCCATATATATGCATTGATATGTGGTATTTGTCCTTCTCTCTCTGACCCATCTCACTATGTGTAACAGGTTTCAGGTCCATCCACTTCATTAAGACTGACTCAAACATGTTAATGGCTGAGTAACATTCCATTGTACACATGTACCACAACTTCTTTATTCACTCATCTGTCAATGGACATCTAGGTGCTTCCATGTCCTAGCTATTGTAAACAGTGCTGCAGCAAAAACTGGAGTACATGTGTCTCTTTCAATTATGGTTTTCTCAGGGTATATGCCCAGTAGTGGGATTTTTGGTCATATGGTAGTTCTATTCCTAGTTTTTTAAGGAAAAAAAAGATGAAACACTTCAGGAATTTGCATGTCATCCTTGTACAGGGGCCATGCTAATCTTCTCTGTATTGTCCCGATTTCAGTGTATGTGCTGCTGAAGCGAGTGCACAGTTTTGTTTTAGCAGCAATCTCCCTGATTAAGTCCAACCCACAAATTCCTATCCTCTCTTCCTGGGCTGTGGTTCCAACACCAGATCATTTCAAAGCCCCTGCGGTATCATTCTGACTTGTCTCAAGTGTACTGTGCAGATTCCGGCACATGACTTGGGCAGCAGTCTAGCCTCTGGTGTGCTGTTTAGGGTCAAATGCACAAATAATATTTAGGAGAATCCAAGAGTTCATACACGGTATTATGGGTTCACTTTGTTGAGTTCCTTCCTGTTTACAGGGATTCCCCGATAGCTCAGCTGGTAAAGAATCGCCTGCAATGCAGGAGACCCCGGTTCACTTCCTGGGTCGGGAAGATCCGCTGGAGAACAGATAGGCTACCCACTCCAGTATTCTTGGGCTTCCCTTGTGGCTCAGCTGGTAAAGAATCCGCCTGCAATGAGGGAGACCTGGGTTTGATCCCTGGGTTGGGAAGATGCCCTGGAGACGGGAAAGGCTACCCACTCCAGTCCATGGGGTCGCAAAGAGTCGGACATCACTGAGCGACTTTGACGTTCCTCTTTACAACCTCTCCAAGACATTCCAGCTCCCAAAGGACCTTTTGCGGGTCTACTGGCAAGAAAGGAAAGAATTTCATTTCTTTCTATTGCTGAGCACCTCCCACAACTGTGATTGCTTCCCAACAAGTAGTAAGAATTGAGAACAAAATCAGCAAATTTCTCCATGCTCTTGAGACCATAATCCCTGTAAATAAAAGGATTCCTCTCCCTGCTGGCTGCCAATGTCATTATTGCCTTCACCACCACAAAATTTCATGGGGGACAAGAGCAGGAGAAAATGGAAGGGAAAGAAACAAACAAGACACCAGATTTTTCTCCCACATCCCTACCCTTCAATCTCTTAAGAAGTCCCTTTCTCACTCCTCAGACTAGAAGGACAAGCTTCTCTTGGAATTCTGTCTAAACCTAGTGTCCAGTTCCAGGTTCTGCGTTACCTTTGAGTCCATGCTAGAAGATACTCTATGGAGAGAAAAAACAAAAACAGTTTCCTTTCCAACCGCTGGTCCATGCCATCGGCCCTAGTCATTTAAGTGTATTTAGCCAGGACTTCCCAGGTGACACTAGTGGGAAAGAACCTGCCTGCCAATGCAGGAGATGTAAGAGACACAGAGAGAATGGGCTTCCCTGGTAGCTCAGCTGGTAAAGAATCTGCCTGCAATGCAGGAGACCCTGGTTCAATTCCTGGGTCCAGAAGTTCCCCTGGAGAAGGGACAGGCTACCCACTCTAGTTTTTTGGGCTTCCCTGGTAGCTCAGATGGTAAAGAATGTGTCTATAACGCGGGAGATCTGGGTTTGATCCCTGGGCTGGGAAGATCCCCTGCAGGAGAGCACAGCAACCCACTCCAGTATTCTTGCTTGGAGAATCTCACAGACAGAGGAGCTTGGCGGGCTACAGTCCATAGGGTCGCACAGTTTCGGACACACTGAAGCTACTTAACACACATGCAGCCAGAGACAAAGGGTATTGTGTGCTTACCACATGCTGAGCAAAATCAGGACCCTTACATTTTCCCTTGTTTGTTTTAAGGCCACGCCATGCAGACTTAATTCCCAACCAGGGATTGAACCTGTGCACCATCCATGGGGAGCATGGAGTGTTAACCACTGAACTGCCTGTTTTCTACAGGTTGATTCTAAAACTCAATAACCATTAAAAAAGCATTTCGAGTAGCTGCTAATGAAATTTTCATTTCCTGAGAAATCCCTAGCAGGGCTGACAGAAGTTGTATCTCTCCTGAAGCCTGGAAGAGATGATGGCTTCAAGTGCAAAGACGGCAACATGAGACTTCACGGAATAAGAAAACTCCATGAAACATGACACCACCGAAGGAACACGGTAATTCTTCAATTACTGATCCCAAAGAAATGGAGATCTGCAATCTACCCAACAGAAAATTCAAAGTGTTTTAAAGATATCCTTAATGAGCTGCAAGAAAACAGACAATTCAATGAAGTCAGAAAAATAATACATGAACAAAAGTGTTGGTCGCTCAGTTGTGTCCAACCACAGACTTAATCAAGCAGAAGAAAAAAAAATCCATGAAGTCAATGACAGGTCACTTGAAATTATCCAGGTTAACGTGAATGAAGAGAAAATATGAAAAAGTGAAGAAAGCCTTCACAAATTATGGGGTATGAAGAGAGACAACCTAACAACTGTTGGAGTCCCCAAAGGAAGAGAAAGGGAGAAAGGGGCAGCAGAAAACTTATTTAAAGAAATAATAGCTGAGATCTTCCCAATCTGTGAAGAGATTTAGACATCCAATGGCAACCCACTCCAGTACTCTTGCCTGGAAAATCCCATGGACGGAGGAGCCTGGTAGGCTGCAGTCCATGGGGTCGCTAAGGACTGAGTGACTTCACTTTCGCTTTTTACTTTCATGCATTGGAGAAGGAAATGGCAACACACTCCAGCTTGCCTGGAGAATCCCAGGGACGGGAGAGCCTCGTGGGCTGCCGTCTATGGGGTCACACAGGGTCGGACACGACTGAAGCGACTTAGCAGCAGCAGCAGCAGCAAAAGATCTCAAGACACAACATAATGAAATCACCTAAAATCAAAGACAAAGAGAATTTTAAAAGCAACTAGAGAAAAAAATTCCTCACATACAAGGAAACTCCCATAAGGCTACCAGTGGATTTCTCACATATTGCAGGCCAGGAGAGAACGAAATGATTTATTCAAAATGCTGCAAAAAAAAAAAAAAAGAGAGAGAGAGAAATCTGCCAACCTATATGCAGAAAAGCTGAAAACTCTAATTTGAAAAGATAGATGCACCCTAACGTTCTCAACAGTACTATGTACAACAGATAGGAAAGGAAAGGAAAGTTGCTCAGTTGTGTCCGACTCTTTGCGACCCCATGGACTGTAGCCTACCAGGCTTCTCAGTCTATGGGATTTTCCAGGCAAGAGTACTGGAGTGGGTTGCCATTTCAGGTAAGTACCCCTCAAAAGATGAATGGATAAAGAACATGTGTTCTTTATGTGATACACACATACCCCTACACACATGCATACAATGGAGTATTTCTCAGCCATTAAAAAAAGAAAGAAATATTGCCATTTGCAGCAACATGGATGGACCTAGAGTACATCACACCAAGTGAAGACAAAGACAACTATTATATAATACCACTTACATGTGAAGCCTAAAAAATAATACAAACCATCTTATTAACAAAAGAAAAACAGGATCACAAAGCAGGTCTTGGTAAATTTAAGAAAGTTGAAGTTATATCAAGCATCTTTTCCAACCACAACGCTATGAGATTAGAAATAAAGTACAAGGAAAAAAACTATTAAAAACACAAACACACAGAAGACAATATGCTACTACACAGCCAGTGGCTCACTGAAGAAATCAAAGTGGAATTCAAAACATACCCAGTGATTAACGAAAACAAAAGCACAACGATCCAAAACCTGCAGGATACAGCCAAAGCAAACCTAAGAGAGTATTTTACAGCAACACAACCTTATTTCAGGAAAAAAAATCTTAAATAAACAATCTAAACTTACACCAAAAGCAATTAGAGAAAGAACAAACAAAACCTAAAGTTAGCAGAAGGGAAGAAATCATAAAGATCAGAGAAGAAACAAATGATACAGAGTAAAGCAACGACACTCCAATAAAAATAAAATAAAGATATAGATGAAGGAAATAATATCAAAGGTCAATGAAACTACAAGCTGATTCTTTGAAAAGATAACAGCTGATAAACCTTTAGACAGACTCTTCAAGAAAAAAAGGGAAATGACTCAAATCAAGATCAGAAATGAAAAGGAAGTTACAACTGGCAGCACAGAAATACAAAGAATCATAAGAGGCTATTACATTTTTGAAAAATATAAATGTCCAGGTATTGCTTTTTTCCTCCAAAGCTCCAGAAATGTTTCTAATGAGCAGCCATGCTTAAAAACAACTGGACTATATGATGATCTTTCACGTTTATCTAGTTTGTTCCACTTTTTCTATTTCATATTCAGGGCTTCCATTTCCTTTATGTTTTCTACTTTCTCCATCCCTTCCTTTTTTTTACATTCTTTCTCAAGCCTTTATCAAGCGTAGTATATACAAATATATATAGCATGTATAATATATATTTTAGAAAACTAATGAATTTTTGTCTAATTAAAAAATTTATGACATTTTGATGCCACTAGTTTGACCCAGTATGAATAGAATGCTAGATTTCTAACTGAAAAAAACAGATACGCAACAAGAAACAAAAGTTCACCATATAGCACTGGGAACTATAGTTAATATCTTTAATAACCTATAATGGAAAATAATCTGAAAAATAATATATGTATATATGTGTAACTGAATCACTTTGCTGTGTACCTAAAACATTATAAGGCAACTATAGTAATATATATATTTTTAAAATAGACTATTATAGCAACCAGACACCAATGAAAAGGACAGCTTGGAAGATATGGAGAAATTCTTAGATACTATTTCCTAAGACTGAAACAGGAAGAAACAGAAAATATGAACAGACCAATCACAAGTACTGAAATTAAAACTCTGATTAAAACACTCCCAACAGGACTTCCCTGGTGGTCCAGTGATTAAGAACTCGCCAGTCAATGCAGGAGACACAGGCTCCATCCCTGGTCCAGGAAGATCCCACGTGCTGTAGGGCAGCTAAGCCTGTGCTCCACAACTACTGAGCCCGCAGGCCTGAGAGCCTGCGCTCTGCAGCAAGAGAAGCCCCCGCAATGGAGCACAATGAGAAGCCCATTCACCACAACGGAAAAGTAGCCCTCGCTCTCTACAGCTAGAGAAAGCCCACGTGCAGCAACAAAGACCCAGTGCAGCCAAAAAAATGACTACTGTTTTAAAAAAAATTAATATGTTAAAAAAAAGAGAGAAAAAGAAACGTGTCTACCTTAAAAAAAAAAAAAAAAAAAACTCTCAACAAACAAAAGCCCAGAACCAGATGGCTACACAGGCGAATTCTGTCAAACATTTAGAGAAGAGCTAACACTTATCTTTCTGAAACTGCTGCAGAGGAAGGAAGTCTCCCAAACTCATTCTGTGAGGCCAGCTATCACCCTGATACCAAAACCAGACAAACATACCACACACACACACAGAATAACAGGCCAAGATCACTAATGACAGACACAGAAATCCTCAACAAAATTCTAGCAGTCGAAATCCAACAATACATTAAAAAGATTATATACATCATGACCAAGCGGAGTTTATCCCAGGGATGCAAGGATTTTTCAATATCCATAAATCAATGTGATACACCACATCAACAAATTGAAGACTAAAAACTATACGATCATCTCAATAGACGTGAAGAAAACTTATGACAAAATACAACATCCATTTACAATAAAAACTCCACAGAAAACGGGCACAGAGGGAACCTACCTCAACATCATAAAGTCCACTTATGACAAACTTACAGCTAACATCATACTAAATGGTGAAAAGCTGAAGGCATGTCCTCTAAGGTCAGGAACAAAGAATACCCACTCTCGTCACTTTTATTCAACAGAGTTTTTGGAAGTCCTAGCCATGGCAATCAGAAAAGACAAAAGAAATAAAAGGTATCCAAACTGGAAAAGGGAAAGAACCAGTGAAATGTCGCTATTACAGATGACATGATACTATACACAGGAAATTCTAACAACACTACTAAAGCTCATTAATGAATTTGGTAAAGTTGCAGGTTACAAAATTAAAACACAGAAGTCTGTTCAATTTCTATACACTAACAATGAAAGATCAGAAAGAGAAGTTCAAGAAACAACTCCATTTACGATCATATCAAAGAGAATAAAATACTGTACCTAGGAATAAGGAGACAAAAGACCTGTGTTCTGAAAATTATGACACTGATGAAACAAATTGGAGATGACACAAACAGATGGAAAGATATATCATGTTCTTGGATTGGAATAATCAATAATGGTAAAATGACATACTACCAAAGGCAATCTGTAGATTCAATGCAATCCCTATCAAATTACCAATGGCACTGTTAATAGAATAGAACAAAATATCTTAAAATTTGTATGGAGACACAAAATATCCCAAACAGCCAAAGCAATCCTAACAAAGAAAACCGGAGCTGGAGGAAAAGGCCCCCTTTCTTCAGACCACACTACAAAGTTATAATTATCCAAACAATATGGTATGGGCACAGAAACAAAGACAGATCAAAGGAAGAGGACAGAAAGCCCAGAAATAAACCCATGTACCCACGGTCAGTTAATCTAAACAAAGGAGGCAAGACTATACAATGGAGGAAAGACAGTCCAAACAGTGCTTGGAAAACTGGACAACTCACACGCAAAAAAATAAAATTAAAACATTATTTAACACTATACACACAAAAAAATTCAAACTGGATAAAAGATCTAAATGTGACACTGGATACTATAAAACTCAGAGAAAAACACAGGCATAACACTCTCACGACAGAAATCTCAGCAATATCTTTTTGACCTGTCTCCCAGAGTAATGGAAATAAAAACAAATATAAACAAATGAGACCTAATTAAGCTCAAATCTTTTGCACAGCAAAGAAAACCATAAACAAAATTAAAAACAACTCATATAATGGGAGAAAATATTTGCCAGTGATGTAACCAACAAGGGATTAGCATCCAAAATTTACAAACAGCTCATGTGGCTTAGTATCATCAGAAGAAACAACCCAATCAAAAAATAAGCAGAAGACCCAAACAAACAGTTCTCCAGAGGAGACTTACAGAGGGCCAAGAGGCACATGAAGAGATGTTCAACATGGCTAATTATTACAGAAATGCAAATCAAAACTAAAATGGCTATCACTTCACACCAGTGAAAATGGCTATCATCAAAAGCCACAAACAATAAATGCTGGAGATGGGGTGGAGAGAAGGGAACCCTCCTACACTGTTTGTGGGAATACAAACTGAAGCAGCCACTATGGAACAAAGAAGTATGGAGATTCCTGAAGAAACTACAAATAGAACTACCATAAGATCCTGCAATCCCACTCCTGGGCATGTATCCAGGGAAAACCTGGTCTGAAAAGATGCATGCACTCTCCAGTGTTCTTTTTAGCACTGTTTACAATAGCCAAGACATGGAAGCAACCTAAATGTTCATCAAAAGAAGAATGGATAAAGAAGATATGGTACATATTACAATGGAATATCACTCAGCCATTAAAAAGGATGAAATAATGCCATTTGCAGCAACAAGGATGGAGCTAGAGACTGTCATACTAAGTGAAGTTAAGTCAGAGTAAGAGAAATATGGTATGATATCATTTATATGCAGAATCTTTAAAAAATTATACAAGTGAACATATTTACAAAACAGAAATAGACTCACAGGCTTAGAGCACAAACTTATGGTTACCAGAGAGGACAGGTTGTGGGAGGGACAGTTAGGGAGTTTGGGACTGACATGTACACACTGTTATACTGGAAAAGGATACCCAACAAGGACCTACTGTATAGGTATTATGATACCTATACAGTATTATGAAACAACCTAAATGGGAAAATAATTAAAAAGAACAGATACATAAAAAACATTGAATCATTTTGCTGTACACTTGAAACTAACACCAAATTGTGAATCAACCATATTTCAATAAAACAAAACAAAGCAAAAATATCTGCCAACCAAGAATACTTTACCTGGCAAACCTATCCTTCAGAAATGAAGGAGAGATAGACTCTCCCACACAGGAAACTTCTTGGTGGTCCTGCGGTTAAAAATCCACCTGCCAATGCAGGGGACATGGGTTCGATCCTTCGTCCAGAATCTAAGATCCCACAGCCACAGGGCAGCTAAGCCCGCGGCCACAGCTTCTGGAGCCTGTGTGTCCTGGAGCCCATCTGCAACAAGAGAAGCCACAGCAACAAGCCCCCAGCACAGCTAGAGGGCAGCACCCCACTGGCCACAACTAGAGTTTGCTCATAGCAAAGAGTCCAGTGCAGCAAAAAAGAAATATATAAATTAAAAAAAAAGATTTTCCCAGTCAGACGAATGTGTAGAGCATTCATCATCACTAGCTCTGCCTTACAAGAAATGCTAAAAGGAGTTCTTCAAGCTGAAATGAGCGGACATTAATAACACGAAAACATAAGGAAATATAAAACACACTGGTATAGGCAAGTATACAGTCAAATTCAAAATACAGTTGGCCCTCCCTATTCAAGAATTCCACATCCACAGACTGCAAGAAACTGACTGAAAATATTTGAGGAAACCAAACTCAGAAAGTTCCAAAAAGTAAACCTTGAATATGCACTATTCCAGCTACAATTTACATAGTATTTACAACCATGTAGATGATATTTACACTGCATTAGGTATTATAAGTAATCTCAGATGACTCAAAGTTTATACATAAGCACTACTCCGTTTTATCCAAGGGACTTAGACATCCTGGATTCTGGGTATATACAAGGGATGGGGGGTGTCAGGGAACCAATCTCCCACATACTGAGGATGACTTTAGTACTGTATTATGCTGGTATGTTATCTCTTAACTCTACTATACAGGATAAGGCACAGAAGTATTAAAAATCACTATAGCTACAATAATTTCTACATGAAAAGATGTAAAGTGATATCAAAAACATAAAGTGGAAGAAGAGAGAAAAGCACAGAATTTTTATATGCTATCAAAGTTATTAGCTTAAAATTGATTCTTATCACTGGAAGGTATTTTTTACAAACCTGACAAAAATCACAAAACAGAAAACTAGAGCAGACAGATAAAAGATCAAGATCAAAACATGCCACTAAGGATCCAAAATATAAAAGCCGTTCAGGCAGCTCAATATCTGAAAAACAAACAACCCAATTAAAAAATGGGCAGAAGACCTAAACAGACATTTCTCCAAAGAAGACATACAGAAGGCCATCAAACACATGAAAAAATGTTCAACACCACTCATTATTAGAGAAACGCAAATCAAAACCACAATGAGGTAGTTTGAATGGCCGTTATAAAAAACTCCATAAACAATAAATGCAGGAAAGGATGTAGAGAAAAGGGAGTGCTCTTGCACAGCTGGTACAAATGTAAACTGATATAGCCACTAGGGAGAACAGTGTGGAGATTTATTTAAGAAAAAAACTAAAAATAAAACTACCATAGGACACAGTAACCCCACTCCTGGGCATATATTCTGAGAAAACCATAACTGAATAAGACAAACATACCCCAATGCCCAGCGTAGCACTATTTACAACAGCCAGAACACAGAAGCAACCTAGATGTCCACTGACAAATGAATGGATAAGGAAGTTGTGATACATATATACAATGGAATATTACTTAGCCATAAAAAGGAACAAAAGTAAACAAAAAGGAATAAATCTGAGTCAGTTTCAGTGAGGTGTATGAACCTAGAGCCTGTTACAGTGAAGTAAGTCAGAAAGAGAAAAACACATATTGCGTAACAATGCATATATACAGAATCTGGAGAAACGGTACCGATGAATCTATCAGCACGGCAGCAACAGACGCAGACAGAGAGAACAGACTGTGGACGCAGAGGGGGAAGGAGAGGGGGCCAAACCGAGAGAGCAGTGCCGAAACATGTCCATCACCACGTGTAAGACAGAAGCCAGTGGGACGCTGCTGATAACACACGGAGCTCAACCGTGCTCTGTGGCAACCTAGAGGGGTGGGATGGGGGTGGCTGGGAGGGAAGTTCAAGACGGAGGGGGCGTATGTATACTTATGCTGTTTCACACTGTTTTACGGCAGAAACCAACACAACACTGTAAAGAAATTACTCTCCAATTAATAAAAACAAACAAACAAAATCGTTAAAATACAACTCTTCACTTTACATTGCATTAGATGGGTCTGTTTTATTCATTGTTTTTTTTGTGGGAGGTGATAGATATGCATATTATCTTGATTGCAGTGATAGTTTCAGGATATGTATGTGTATATATATATGTTAAATTCATCAAATTGTACTTTAAATACTGTGCAGTCTATTGCATGACAATTTTGCCTCAATTAAGGCACTAAAAATACTTAAAAAAATATATACCACTAAGGAAAATTATCAATTCAAAAAAAAATGATATCAAGAGAGGAAGAAAGGAACTACAAAACAGTCAGAACATAATAAGATACAACCAGCTGAGCTAACAAAAAGACCTAGTAAATCTTTACTTATCAATAATTACTTTAAATTTTACATCTTTAAATCATCCATCTATTCAAAAGGCATACAGTAGCTGAATGGATTAAAAAAAAAAAAGACCCAACTATATGCTTCCCACAAGAGACTCAATTTAGATTTTTTTTTTCATCATCAAGGAGAAACTTTATTAGAACAGGTAACCAAATGACATTCTATATCATCTATTCAAAGACACTCAATTTAGCTTTGCTGCTGCTGCTAAGTCACTTCAGTTGTGTCCGACTCTGTGCAACTCCATAGATGGCAGCCCACCAGGCTCCCCCATCCCTGGGATTCTCCAGGCAAAAACACTGGAGTGGGTTGCCATCTCCTTCTCCAATGCATGAAAGTGAAAAGTGAAAGTGAAGTCGCCTAGTCGTGTCCAACTCTTCGCGACCCCATGGACTTTAAGGACACAAAAAGACTCAAAGTGAAAGGATAGAAGAAGATATTTCATGCAAATGAAAACCAAATGAGAGCAGAAATGGCTATACTTATACCAGACAAAAACTTAACAAGAGGGCTTCCCTGGAGGTTCACTGGTAAAGAATCTGCCTGGCAATGCCGGAGACATGGGTTCAATCCCTGACCCAGAAGATCCCACATGTCACAGAGCAACTAAGCCCATGAGCCACAACTACTGAGAGTGAGCTCCAGGGCCCCTGCTCTGCAACAAAAGAAGCCACCGCAGGTAGAAGGCCATGCACCAGGACAAGAGCACAGCCCTTGCTCACCACAACCAGAGAAAAGCACGCGCAGCGAAGGAGACCCAGCACAGCCAAAGATGAACGAAGACAAAATCAACAAAGATACTTTTTAAAGCTGGACAAGAGACAAAAAAGGTCACTATATCTAAATATGCTAAACAAATGCTAACAGATCTGAAGGGAGAAAAGGACAATACAGTAACATTAGGGGACCTCTACACCCCACTGTCTACGAAACAGAGATTGTTCAAACAGAAAACCAATAAGGAAGCATTTGAATTTGAACTAAACTCCAGAACAAATGGACCCATCAGACATACACGGCACAAAATATTTCATGCAAACAGCACTGGAACACACATTCTTCTCAAGCGCACACGGAACATTCTTCAGGATAGATCCTGAGTTGGGCCAGAAAACAAGTCTTAGAAAACTAAAGAATGAAGGAGGGACTTCCCTGGTGGTCCAGTAAAGAATTCGCCCTGCATACAGGCGAGGCAGCTTTGACCCCTGGTCACGGAACTAAGATCCCACACGCCAAGGAGCAACTAAGCCCGTGTGCCGCAACGACTGAACCTGCACCACAACTAGGCAGAGGCTGGGCGCTGCACGGAAGACCCTGCGTAACGCAACTCAGGCCTGACACAGCCAAAGAAAGAAGCCAATACCAAAACAACGAAGGGTCTTTTCTGACCACAATAATATGAAACTAGGAGTCAGTAACAGGAAGAAAAATGGAAAACTCACAAATTTGGAAAGTAAGCAACAAACTCTTGAAGAACCAATACATCAGAGAAATCAAAAGAGAATTAAAAAAATTTTTTAAATCATGATACAAAAATGGAAACCAACATACCAAAACTTATGGAATGCAGCAAAAGTAGTTTTAAGAGGAAAGTTTATAATAATAAAGGTCTGTGCTTAGAAAAAACAACTATCTCAAATAGACAGCCTAACTTTACACCTCAAGAACCAGAAAAAGAAGAATAATCTAGGCCTTCTACTTAGAAGGAAGGAAATAACAGAGATCAAAGCGGAAACAGTCTAGAAAGACAACAGAAAAGATGAATGAAACCAAAAGCTTGTTTTTTGAAAAGACAAAACTGACACAGCTTTAGCTAGACTCACCAAAACAGAAAACTCAATCAGAAATGAAAGCAGATGATATCACAGAAATACAGAGGATCATAAGAGACTTCTATGAAAAATTAGATGCCAACAAAATTGACAACCAAAAAACAAATGAATAGTATCTTAGAAATATACAACCAATAGAGTTGACTCATTGGAAAAGACTCTGATGCTGGAAGGGATTGGGGGCAGGAGGAGAAGAGGATGACAGAGGATGAGATGGCTGGATGGCATCACTGACCAGATGGACGTCTGAGTGAACTCTGGGAGTTGGTGATGGACAGGGAGGCCTGGTGTGCTGCGATTCATGGGGTTGCAAAGAGTTGGACACGACTGAGCAACTGAACTGAACTGAAGATTAAATCAAGAATAGAAAATCTGAACAGCCTGATTACTAGTGAGAAGACAGAAAGTTTTAGTCACTCAGTTGTGTCCAGCTCTTTGTGACCCCGTGGACTGTAGTCCACCAGGCTCCTCTGTCCACAGAATTCTCCAGGCACAAATACTGCAGCTGGGTAGTTCCAGCTTCCGGTTTAAGATGGCAGAGTAGAAGGACATGCACTCATCTTCTGCCAGAGCACCAAAATCTCAACTAGCCATTGAACAACTATCGACTGGCAGGACCCACCATCCTGATATTCAACATCCAAAGACAAAGAAGCAGCCACAGTGAGATGGTAGGAGGGTTGCAATCGTGATAAAATCAAATCCCGTAACTACCAGGTGGGCGGCCCACAAACTGGAGAACAACAATATCAAAGAAGTTCTCCACTGTAATGAAGGTTCTGAACCCCACATCAGCCTGCGGATCCAACAAAGGGAACTGGGAGTCCCCAGGGAATCTGACCTTGAAGACCAGCGGGATTCGATTATAGGACTTCCACAGGGCTGAGGGAAACAGACTCCAGTCTTGGAGGGCACAAACAAAATCATGCACGTACCAAGGCCCAGAGCAAAGGAGCAGTGACCCACAGGTGACTGAACCAAAGCCGGCTGGTGCTGGAGGGTCTCCTGTGGAGGCATGGGTCCGCAGGGGCTCCCCACAGGGATGGGGGCACTGGCAACAGCAGTCCTGGAAGACTCCCCTTGGAGTGAGCCCTCCTGGAGGTCACCGTCAGCCCTACCATAGAGCCTGCAGATCCCAGAGGTGGGTCACCTCAGGCCAAACAGCTGACAGCTAGAGAGTGCAGCCCCAGCCACCAGGAGACAACTGGATTAGAGCTTTACTGAGCAAAGCCTTGCCCACCAGAGCAAATCCCAGTTTTTCCCCACAGCCATTCCCTCCCATCTGGAAGGTTACTCAAGCTCGTTACCCTCCTCCATCAGAAGGCAGACAGAAGAAGCAAGAAGAGCCACAATCCCACAGCAGCTAGAACAAAAACCACATTACAGCAAGGAAATCAGGGTGAAAAAGCAGATAGTTATGTCCCAGAGGAAGGGACAACATAAAACCGCAGCAAAACAACTAAATGAAGTGGAGATAAGCAACCTTTCAGAAAAAAAATTCAGAATAATGATAGTGAAGATGATCCAGGATCTCAGGAAAACAATGGAGAAGATGCAAGAAATGCTTACCAAAGACCTAGCAGAGCTAAAGAGCAAACAAACAGAGATGAATCATACACTAGCAGAAATCAACCGCAGGATAGCTGAGGCAGAAGAGCGGATAAATGACCTGGGGGACAGAACGGTGGAAGTCACTGCCAAAGAACAGAATGAAAAAGATAATGAAAAAAAAGGAAACAGCCTAAAACACACCAATATTTGCATGACAGGGGTCCCAGAAGGAGACGAGAGAGAAAGGACCTGAGACAATATTTGAAGAGATAACAGCTGAAAACTTCCCTAACATGGGATAGGAAATAGTTAACCAAGTCCAGGAAGAAGAGGGTCCCAGGCAGGATACACCCAAGGAAGAACACACCAAAACACATAGTAACTAAACTGACAAAAATTAAAGACAAAGATAAAATATTAAAAGCCACGAGGGAAAAATGACAACAACCTACCAGTTGATTCCTCAACAGAAACTGTACAAGCCAGAAGGGAATGGCAAGATTTAAAGTGACAAAAGGGAAGAAGCTGCAACCAAGAATACACTACTCAGCAAGACTCACATTCAGATTTGATGGAGAAATCAAAAGCTTTCAAGACAAGCAAAAGCTAAGAGAAATCAGCACCACCAAACCAGCTTTACGACAAATACTAAAGGAACATCTCTAGACAGAAAACAGAAGAGAAGGAAAAGACCTACGGAAAATAAACCCAAAATAATTAAGAAAATGGTAATAGGACCATATATATGGATAATTACCTTAAATGTAAGTGGATTCAATGCACCAACCAAAAGACATAGACTGGCCGGGCAGATGAAAAAATGTGCATGCACGCACTTCACTTACACATCATTCTGCTTGACCGCCGCCCCACCCCCCCCCCCCGCCCCAGGTTGTAGGTAATTACTTTATATCGATAGGTTAATCACATTCCTGTTCTGGCCTGCAACTGCAATCACCTTTTATTTTTTGCCCGGCTATTGACTGTGAAAACTGATGAGCATCTTTTACTATGGTGATTATGTAACTATTACTCACATAATACCACTGTATCATGAGAGGTCAACAGAAAAATAGAATTCTGCATCATTAAAAACTACCATTTAATAGAAACAGTTGTAATCACTTTTTTAAAACCCAGATGCATATCAGAATTATCTTGGAATTAAAAAAAAAAAAAATGCCCAGGCACTGCTTTTTTCCCTCTCCAAAGCTCCAGATATCTTTCTAATGAGCAGTCATGTTTAAAAAACAACTGGACTATATGATGATCTTTTACGTTTATCTAGTTTGTTTCACCTCTTTTATCTCATATTCAGTGCTCCCATTTCATTTAGTTTATATTTTACAAATTCTCCATCACTTCTTTTGTTTTTGATGTTCTTTCTCAAGCCTTTATCAAGCATAGTAGAAAAGCTTTTGTATACATAAATAACATACATTTTATATATATTTTAAAACTTATGAATTTTTGCCTAACTAAAAAATTTATGACATTTGGGCGCGGGGTTGGTGGGGAAGAATATTGGAGTGGGCAGCCATTCCCTTCTCCAGGGGATCTTCCCAAATGCAGGGATCAAAACCAGGTCTCCTGCATTGCAGGGAGATTCTTTACCATCTAAGCCGCCAGGGAAGCCAGAAGAGACTGAATCGGAAATCAAAAACCTCCCAACACACAAAAGCCCAGGACTAGACGGCTATACTGGTGAATTCTACCAAACACATAAAGAGGACTTAATGCCAATCCGTCTCAAATTCTTCCAAAAAAACTGAAGAGGAAGGAACTTTTCCATACTCATTTTAAGAGACCAGCATTACCCCAATACCAAAGCCAGACAGGGGACACTGCAAGAAAAGAAAATTATGGGACAATATCCCTGACAAAAAGAAAGTCAAAATTCAACAAAATCTTAGTAAGCTAAATTCAGCAGCACACTGAAAAGATCACACTCTTCCCTGGTAGAGAATTCCCCTGGTGGTCCAGTGGCTAAGAATCCGCTTGCCAATGCTGGGGACGTGGCTTTGATCTCTGGTCCAGGAAGATCCCACATGTCACGAAGCAACTGAGCCCACATGCTGGAACTACTGAGCCCAAGGGCTGCAGCTACTGAACACCTACACAGCCTGCGCTCCGTAAGGAGAGAAGGCCCTGCAATGAGAAGCCTGCGCACTCCAGTGAAGAACAGCCCCTACTCGCTGCAACTAGGAAAAGACTGAGCACAGCGACAAAAGCCCAGCACAGCCATAAGTTGGTGAATTATTTAAAAAAGATCACACACTATGACCAAGAGGTTTTACTCTGGAATATAAAAATGGCTCAACTTGCAAATCAATAAAGGTGATATGCCACAGTCACAGAATAAAAGTCCTATGATCATCAATACAGAAAAAGCATAACAAAACTCAGCATCCTTTCATGATAAGAAAAAACTCTCAACAAACTGGGAACAAAGGACTGTACCTCAACATAGTAAGGGCCATATATGACAAGCCCACAGTCAACATCATAATCAATGGTGAAAAGCTAAACATTTTTCCTCTAAGAGCTGGAGCAAAACAAGGGTGTCCATTACTTTTTTTTTTCTTGGCCGTGCCATGTGGCTTGTGGGATTTCAGTTCTCTGACCAGGGATCAAACTCAAGCCCTCATCATTAAGAGCATGGAGTCCTAACCACTGGACCACCAGGGAATTCCCATGAAAGTGAAAGTTGTGCAGTCATGTCTGACTCTTTGCCACCCCATGGACTATACAGTCCTTGGAATTCCCCAGGCCAGAATACTGGAAAGGGTAGCCTTTCCCTTCTCCAGGGGATCTTCCCAACCCAGGGATCGAACCCAGGTCTCCCTCATTGCCAGCGGATTCTTTATGAGCTGAGCTACAAGGGAAACCCAAGAACTGAACCAGGGTCTCCTGCATTGCAGGCAGATTCTTTACCAAGCTATCAGGGAAGCCCTGGGAATTCCCATGGGTGCCCACTATTGCTGCTTCTATAACATAGGACTGGAAATCCTAGTCAAATCAACTCGGCAAGAAAATAAAATTTTAATACTCAAATTGGAAAGGAAGAAATAAAACTGTCTCTGCTTGCAGATGACATGATCATATGTCCTAAACGCCACCAAAAAAAAAAAAAATTCACACTGATAAATTCAGTATAGTTGCAGGATATAATATCATCAATACACAACAGTCACCTGCATTTTTATTGGGTTGCCCAAAAGGTTTCAAGCTTTTCTGTAATGCCTTAGAGAAAAATCCAAAGGAACTTTTTGGCCAACCCAATAAATATTAACAACAAATTGTCAGAAAAAGAAACAAGAAAACAATCCCATTTAGAGTATCATCAAAAAGAATAAAAGACTTAAGAACAAATTTAACCAAGGACATAAAAGACCTATACACTGAAAACCATAAGACACTGATGAAATGAATTGAGGAAGATAGAAATAAATAGAAAAATATTCCAAGTTCATGAATTGGAAAAATATTGTTAAAATGTCCATATTATCCAAGCAATCTAGATTCAATGCAACCTCCATCAAAATTCCATTGGTGTTTTTCACAGAAACAAGAAAATAATCCTATAATTCGTGTGGAACCATTAAAGATCCCAAAGAGCCAAAGCAATCTTGAGAAAGAACAGTAAAAGTTACAGGCATCATATGCTATAATAATCCAACAGTATGGTACTAGCATAAAAACAGAAACACAGACCAGCGGAACGCCCCAGCTAAGTTCTGATTGAACCGTACATGTAGGGCCAACTAGTCTTTGACAAGGAACCAAGAATACACGATGGAGAATGGACAGTCTCTTCAATAAATGGTGTTTGGAAAACAGGATATCCACATACAAAAGAACAAAACTGGATCCCTATGTAAGTGGTGATCCCTTGCACCACTTATAAAAGTTAACTTAAAATAAATAGATCAAAGACTTAAGTGTAAAATCTGAAATCATAAAAATCCTAGAAGGTTACATAGAGAATATGCTCCTTGACACTGGTCCTGGCAATGCACAGGCCAAAAAAAAAGTAAAGAAAAAAAGTATCAGGTTGGCATACAGTTCATTTGGGTTTTTCTGTATCATGAAAAGACCAGAACAAACTTCTTTCTGGCCAAAACAATACTACATTAAAGTACAAGGCTCTATCCAGCAAAGGAAACAATCAATAAAATGCATAGACAATGTATGGACTGGGAGAAAACATTTGCAAACCATTTATTTGATTAGGGATTAATATCCAAACACATACCACTCGAGAGCAAAAGAAAAAACAAAATAACTTGATTAAGATATGGGTAAAGGACCAGAACAGACATTTTTCCAAAGACAAACAAATGGTACATGAACAGATGCTCAACATCATTAATCAGAGATATACAAATCAAAACCACAATAAGACATCATGTCACACTATTAGGATGGTTTCAATAAAGAAGACAATATATGCTGGCAAGGATGTGGAGAAAAGGGGATTCTTGTACACTGCTGGTGGAACTGTAAATTGGTACAGCCATTATGGAAAATACTATGGAAACTTCCCCCAAATTTAAAAACCAAACTACCATTTCTTCAGTAAGGAGTCCTGGGAAAACTGGACAACTACATGTAAATTAATGAAACTGGAACACTCCCTAACACTATACACAAAAAAGAAACTCAAAATGGATTAAAGACCTGTATGTAAGGCTGGATATTATAAGACTCTTAGAGGAAAACATAGGCAGAAGACTGTTTGACATAAATTGCAGCAAGGTCTTTTTCGATCCACCTCCTAGGGTAAGGAAAATAAATAAGACCAAATATACACAAATGGAACCTAAACTAAAAGGCTTTTGCACAGCAAAAGAAACCATAAACAAAAGGACAACCCTCAGAATGGGAGAAATATTTTCAAGTGAAGGAACCAAGGAGGGATCAACCTCTAAAATATATTAACAGCTCATGAAGTTCAATATCAAAAGACAACCCAGTCAAAAGGTAGGCAGAAGCTCAGGCTTCCCTGGTGGTTGAGTGGTGAAGAGCCCACCTGCCAGTGCAGAAGAATCCCACGTGCCTCAGAGCAGCTGGGCCCGTGCTCTAAGCCCAGCAGACAGCGTTACTGAGCCCGCAAGTTGCAGCTACTGAAACCTGCACAGCCTGGAACCCATTGTCTGCAACAAGAGAAGCCACTGCAAAGAGAAGCCCAGGTACCACAGCTAGAGGGCAGCCCCACCAGAGGGAAGCCTGCACTGCAACCAACACTAAGCGGGGCCAAACACAAAGAATCTTTTTCAAGTGGGCAGAAGATCTAAATAGACATTTCTCCAAAGATAACATACAAATGGCTAAAAAGCACATGAAAAGATGCTCAACATCACTTATTATTAGAGAAAAAACTATAATGAGGTATCACCTCAGACGGTTCAGAATGGCCATAATCAAAAAGTCTACAAACAATAAATGTTGGAGCAGGTGCACAGAAAAGGGAACTTTCCTACACTGTTGGTGGGAATGTAAAGTGGCACAGCCACTATGGAAAACAGTATGGAGGGTCTTTAAAAAAATAAAAGCAGAGCTACCATGTGACCCAGCAATCCCACTCCTAGGCATATATACAAAGAAAAAACCATTTGAAAAGATACGTGCATCCCAGCGTTCACTGCAGCACTGTTTACAATAGCCAGGGCATGGAAGCAACCTAGAAATGCTCATCGACAGATGAATGGTTTTAGAAGATGTGGTATATATATACAATGGAATAATACTCAGCCATAAAAATTAATGAAATAATGCCATTTGCAGCAACAGGGATGGACCTACAGATTGTTCTAATGAGTGAAGTCAGACAATCAGACAATCATACGATATTGCTTATATGTGGAATCTAATAAAAGGGTACAAATGAACTTATCTACAAAACAGAGAGCTACAGATGTAGAAAACACACTTATGGTTGCCAGAGGGTAAGAGCAGGGAGATAAACTGGAGGACTGGGGTTGACATATACACACCACTGTACATAAAACAGACAGCTAATGAGGATCTACTGTAGAGCACAGGGAACTCTACTCAACGCTCTGTAACAGCCTAAACACGGGGAAGGAATCTAAAAAAGAGTGGCTGTATGTGTAACTGATCCACTTCACTGTGGACCTGAAACTAACGTAAGACTATAAAGCAGCTACACGCCACCAAAAATTAAAAAAAACAAATCAGCCTACCATATAATCCAGCAATTCCACTTACGGGCATGCATCCAAAAATACCATTTCTTGAAGAGATTATCTGCATGCCTAGACTCAGTTCAGGATTATTCACAATAGCCAAGATATGGAAACAACCTACCTGTCCATCAGCAGATAAACAGATAAGGTAGGGAGGGTTGTGTGTATTAACATATTACTCAGTCATGAGAAAGAAGGAAATCCTGAAATTTGCAGCAACTTGGAAGAATCTAGAGCACACGATGGTAAGTGAAATCAGCCAGAAAGACAAATACTGTATGATCTCCCTCGTAAGTGTAATCTAAAAAAAAAAAGTGTCCAACTCATAGAAACAGAGAGAGGAATGGTGGTCACCAGGGCCTGGGAGAGATGGAGAGATGCTGGTCAAAGGGCAGAAGCCTTCACTGATAAGATGAATAAGCTCTGGGGAATTTAACACACAGCACAGTGACCACAGTAAACAATACTGTGAGTACTTGAAAACTGCTGAAAGAATAGACTACAAGTATTCTCACTACAAAAAAAAAGAAAAAAGGTAACTGAGGTGATGATGTGTTGACTAACCTGACTGTGGTAATTATTGCACAAATACACATATGTCAAATTACCACGTTGTATACTTTAAATAAACACAATTTTGTTAAGTACACTTTAATTAAACTGACAAATGCTTGAATATTTATATACATATTTACATTTACAAATATACAGTAAGATACAGACTTCAACTACATATTTACATCCTTCTCAACCTCAAAGCTAAAGTCAAGCCCAATGGGAACACATTAAAAGACTTCCCACTAAAGTCAGAGGCCAAACAAAGCTATGTACCTCACCACCAGTATTTACTACTGTTGTGGAGGTACCACCAATCACAAAAAGACAACAGAAGGAAAACACAGGTATACAACCAGAGGAAAAATTTACTTATGGATAATATTATATACCTAAAAAATCCAAGAGAAGCAACTGAAGACCTAGCATAATTAATTAAAAATCAGGTAAGATGATGAAAATTAATATATACAAATCAACACTTCCACATGCACCATCATCAAGTCGATAGAAGGGAAAATGCTTCAGGATTAAAAACAAACAGGAAAGCCCTGAGAATACACTCGGCATAAAGCCCAAGTGTATTAAGAAATCCATCAGAACTAACCAGACTCAAAGAGAAAGGCATGTGATCTCAATAGGGAAGATTCATCAGCAAAATGCCACTTTTCTTACACTCACCTACAACTGTAATTTAGTCCCAATAAAAACAAACAGGGCTTTTAACGAACAAACTTGTCTTAAAGTTCATATAGAAAAACAAAAAACAGCAAGGAAAGTTGTGAAAAATAAAGATAATGAATTAGAATTTACTTTACCAAACACTGAAATATGCTATAAAACTAGGGTAACTAAAACAATACAATACCAACACATTAAAACATGGATTAATATCTACAATCGAAAGTCCAGAAATAGACCCAATATACATGATATGTGGCAGAGTATATCATACATAGTAAATGATAAAGGATATTTAAAGAAGTGGGGAAAAGATGAATTGTTCAATAAAAGGTATTTCAACAAATGAGCAGCCAATTGAGAAAAATTAAGTTGGACCCACACTTCATACCAAAAAAATTCCAAATGGATAATGACTAAAAGGTAAAAAAGGAAACATAAAAAGTACTTTAAGAAACCACAGGATAATTTTTCATACACTTCTACCAGGGAAAATCTTTCTATGTATGATAGAGAACCCAGAAGCCTTAAAAAGTCAATTAAAAATCAATTTTTTTCATGCCAAAACCATCCTAAGTATCAATAAAAAAATTTTTTAATCTATAAAAATATAACTGCAATTCCTGTCACTGACAAAGTGCAAAGTTTCTTCCTATGTAAGTTTTTTCATGAAATTAAGAAACACTAAAGCCCAGCAGAAAAACAGGCCAAGGATACAAACTGACTTCACAGAAAACAGAAATGGCCCTTAAACCTTAACTTTTCTACAGGATGAACTAAGAAGTTTTGGAGGAAAAAAATCTAGTTTTTTTAACCTAACAAACTGGCAAAGATCAGGACTTCCTGGTGATTCAGCGGTTAAAAATCTGCCTTGCAATGCAGGGGACACAGGTTTGATCCCCGATCCAGAAGCTAGATCCCACAGGACTCGGAGCAACTAAGCCCGCGAGTCACAGCCACTGAGCCACAACCAGAGAGACCATATGATGCAACAAAGATCCCCCGCGCTGCAACCAAGACTCGACACGGCCACATAAATACATTTAAAAACAAACCAAAAAACTGGCAAAGTCCAAACTGTGAGATACCACAGTGTTGGTGAGGGTGTGCCATACTGGCTGGGGGCTTAAGTGGACAAAACCTCTGCTGCTGCTGCTAAGTCACTTCAGTCGTGTCCGACTCTATGCGACCCCATAGACGGCAGCCCACGAGGCTCCCCCGTCCCTGGGATTCTCCAGGCAAGAACACTGGAGTGGGTTGCCATTTCTTTCTCCAATGCATGAAAGTGAAAAGTGAAAGGGAAGTTGCTCAGTCGTGTCCGACTCTTAGTGGCCTCATGCACTGCAGCCCACCAGGCTCCCCGGTCCATGGGACTTTCCAGGCAAGAGTACTGGAGTGGGTTGCCATTGCCTTCTCCAGGACAAAACCTCTACGGAGGTTTAACTTGTAAGAGCTAGCAAAACCACAGAAGCACATACTCACCGCCCAGCACTCCTGCCTCAGGTAAGTGAACGGACACACGCCCGTGGCCACGCGTGGACTGATGCATAGAGAACGCGCCTCAGCAGTGTCTGCATTAGCAAAATGTAAAACACCTTACATATCCATCCACAGAGCGCTGGCTAAATAAAAGTACATCCTGACAATGGAATATTCTCCAGCTGTAAAAGACAATAAAAAGCTCTTTCGTATTGACAATGATCTATCACAAACAGAGAAAAGAGCAAGTGCGCTACTTTTCATGTAAAAGAAAGGAGCTCTCTGTGTATTCGTCTGTATTATGCATAGAACAGGCCTGAACAGACACTCGAGAACTTGTAACTCTGGCTGCCTCTGGGAGAAGGATCTGGTGGCCAGGGGCAAGATGGAAGGGAAATGTTCTGGTGTATACCGTGTTGTACCTTTTAAATTTTGTGTTCTGTGAATACAGTACTGCCCTGAAAAGCTAAAATTAAAAAAAAAAAAAAAAAAAGTGAAAGCCTCCTTCTAGGAGCAGCAGCCTTCTACTCTGAGCTTCTGTAACTGTATTTCGACTTGGCCCTGTGTTTATTCTGACTTTCCCAGCCTCCACTGACTGACTACAGCCCCTCCTGGGAGGTCACGGCTGAGTCACCTTTGTGTTCCCTAGAGTGGTCAGGACTTCATTTGGTGCCGAGAGGAAAGTCACTATAGGTCTGTTCACTGTCTACTGGTGCCAAGAATTCACCTTTGGAAGGCAAGTTGATTTGCAAAGTGGATCAATGATCAGGACAGGAAATTCTGCTGCTCTGAGCATTAAAATTACCCAAATAAGCTGGAAGGATTTTCAGCAGACTTAAATTAACTGTACTGAAAAAAGAAAGGAGTTTCAGTTAATGAATGAAAGCTGATTTCAAAGAATTTGAAGCCTGAAGACATCACATTCAAGAGGATGACTACTGCCACAATTAGGGTAATTGTTGGGATGGCACAGCAATACTCATACTGAAGGAAGACCAAATTAAACGGTTGTGATGATCATCGCAAATAACCATTACAGGATGCTGACCCCTCTGCACAATTCAGCATCAACAAATACAATGAAGACTTTCTTCCACAACGCCAGCAACCTACATTTTCATTCCCTCTTGACATGGTCAGCAATGACTAACAAATGGATTGAACTGACTGCTAAGAACATGGGCAAAGAATCTGTTTTAAAGCTAGAAACAACGCAGGAGTTCAGTGAGGCAGCCCTGTCATTTCGTAAGACTGCTGGCCCAGAGGTAGGGTGCCCTCAGCCTTGGTCTGAGAAGCACAGCCAGGACCAGACTCCTGTTCTCAGCCACACATGGCTATGTCCAGACCTCACGGAACGGAAGCCTCTTGCCTGTGGCTTCCTGAGAGAAGTGTGTTCTTCTGAAAAGTACCATGCTTCTTGAGAGTTTTCTCAAAAGTGAAGGTGCGATGAGTCTAGATTTTATTACTGTCTCAAGAGCTTTTAATATAAACACCATATGGAAGATGGTTCCATTCCAAACACAAAGCATGCAGAAGACCTGTTAGTGAGGGAGAGAGTGCCGAAGAGAGCCAACAGACGAGAGGGACACCTGGTGAAAGTTTTTTTGGCAACTGGTGCTGGGAAAACATGACAGCCCCATGCAAAAAAGTTAAAGTGGACCCTTATATCATATGCAAAAACTAACTCAAAATCGATCAAAGACCTAAATAAACAAAGAACCAGAACTAATAACACTCAAAAACACAGGGGTAAAACCTTCATGATACCGATTCTGAAAGGATTCTGTGGATGTGACACCAAAAGCACAGAAAAAAACAACAGATAACAAAATCCTTTTTGTACATCAAAGAAAACTATCCACAGAGTGAAAGAACAGCCCACAGAATGGAAGAATGTATTGGCAAATCATGTATCTAAGAAGAGATTAATATCCAGAATATAGAAAGAACTGCCACAACTCAGCAACAACAAAAAACTCGATTCAAAAACGGGTAAGTAGGGACTTCTCTAGGGGTCCAAAGGACTCTGTGCTTCCAATGCAACGGGCACAGGTTTGATCCCTCGTCAGGGAACTAAGATCCCATGTGCCTGCTGCATGGCCAAAAAAAGAAGAAAAAAAAAAGAGCAAAGGACTTGAATAGATACATTGAATATAAATGGTCAAAAAGCACATAAAACTGCTCAACATCACTAATCATTACAGAAATAGAAATCAAAGCCATAATGAGACATCACTTTACACCCAATAGGCCGGCTCTTATTTCTTAAAAAAAGAAAACTAACACGTGTCAGGACACATGACTGGGCTTGCAATTCATCTAAAAACTAAGACATATTGTTTGAGAGCATGTAATTTATTAAGGAATTTGGAAGGAAATCGCTACATTACTTTATATGCAACATACACTGTCTTTATGTCCTGTATATGTATAATCAATGCACTAATTCTTCTCAGTCTGGTTCTGGGAGTTATATGAATGCACAATTATTAAAGTATCCCCCGCAAAATAAAAGGGACTTCCCTAGCAGTCTAGTGTTTACTGCGCTTCCAATGCAGGGGTGCAGGTTCGATCCCAGGTTGAGGAACTAAGATCCCACATGCTGTGTGGCGTAGCCAGGAAAAAAGTATCAGTAAGGATGAGATGTAACTAAGTGATACATCACAATGGATCACTACTCTCTGGTTCTGTGTATATTTCAATTTAATGATAATAAACATTAAGAAGCAGAGAAGTCCTTTGAAATGCACAAGGCTTTTTCAGAATGTACCCCTTTACAAAATTTAGCAGCAATGAATACACAAGGATCAAAGCTCTGAACTTAAGACTATAAAAACTCTTAAAAGAAAACAGAGGGCAAAAATTCACATTAGATTTGGCAATTCCTTGGTATAACACCAAAGGCACAGGGAACAAATGAAACATAAACAGACTGAACTTCATAAAAATTTTTAAATTGTGTGCATCAAAAGAAACTATCAACAGAGAACGTTCTGGGATCCAATGGCTACGGCTCTGCATACTCACTTCCGAGGCCCCAGATTCGACTCCTCGTTCGGGAACTTTTATCCCATAAGTTGTGCAGCATGGACCAAAAACACAAAGATACTGTCAACAGAGTAAAAAGGCAACCCACAGAATGGGAGAAAATATTTACAAATCATATATCTGATAAACGATTAATATCTAGAATATAAAGAAAAGTCCTAAAACTCAACAACAGAAAAATTAGATACAAAGTTAAAAGTTTAAAAACAAATAAAAAATTTTTTAAAGTGATCTGATTAAAAAATGGGCAAAGGGCTTGAATAGACATTTCCCCAAATAAGATATACAAATGGCTAATAAAAGCATGAAAAAATGCTCAACATACTGATCACTAGGGAAATGCAAACTGAAATTACAATGAGTCAATAGCAACCATGGAAAACACTTCAGAAATATTAACAGAACTTGCTCTGAACCCGGGACAGTGCTAGTGCTACAGCTGCTGGGATTAAAAATACAAAAACAAAACCCCACCACTGAACTGTGTCAATCCAGAATCCTGCCCATTTATAAACATTTAGGAAGGCAGGATTTAGCAACGTGAAGTGAAGCAGGGGGCTAGTAATTTGAGACAATATACAATCAATACTGGGCTTCCCCAGCGGCTGAGGTAAAGAATCAGCCTGCAATGCAGGAACCACAGGAGCCACGGGTTCAATCCCTGGGTGGGGAAGATCCCCTGGAGGAGGGCATGGCAACTCACTCCAGTGTTCTTGCCTGGAAAATCCCATGGACAGAGGAGCATGGCGGGCTATATACAGTCCATAGGGTCACAAAGAGTTGGACACACTGAAGAGACTTAGCACACATGCACAATCAATACTAGGTTGTGGGTTCAGAATGTAGACTCAGAATTTCTTTCTTCGTGAATTAAAGCAGATGCCAGTATACTTAGATAAATATTGCTGCGACCTTACATCAGTTAGACATCTCCTCTGTTGTCTCTCTCATCCATTTTATAAACTGTATAAGCACAAATTTAGGGCAGTCTTTGCTATTTTTTACGGAGAAGGCAATGGCACCCCACTCCAGTAGTCTTGCCTGGAAAATCCCATGGATGGAGGAGCCTGGTGGGCTGCAGTCCATGGGGTCGCTAAGAGTTGGACACGACTGAGCGACTTCACTTTCACTTTTCATTTTCATGCATTGGAGAAGGAAATGGGAACCCACTCCAGTGTTCTTGCCTGGAGAATCCCAGGAACGGGGGAGCCTGGCAGGCTGCCGTCTACGGGGTCGCAGAGTCAGACACGACTGAAGTGACTTAACAGCTTAACAGTTGCTATTTTTTTTTAATTTATTTAATTGGAGGCTAATTACTTTACAATATTGTAGTGGGTTTTGCCATACATTGACATGAATCAGCCATGGGTGTACATGTGAGTATTTACCATTTAAATTATGAATATTTTAAAAAGGTTTTACTGTCAAATTAAGTACATGAACTTCAAAAATATTTTAAAAAATGGTCAGCTCTGTGATTATGATATTTAATTGTTAAACTGCTTATGCTAGAATAAATTTCAAAGTACACATGTAAAATGAGATTTAGAAATGCTGCTCTCTTCTAGGCTCGTATCTTCTAGAGTACACTTTCACTTCTGCCTTAGTTACTGAAGACATCTTTCTGAATCAGTGTATGATGCTGTCAATGGATCCTATCTCAAGTCATAAGTCTTCATTTGCAAACATTAAGAAAGTTACTCTTAATCTGAATACTGATCAAGGGATAAATTTTAATTGTATCATTTGTTAAATGCTGGACTATATTATGGAAAATGTTTTTTCAAGAAATCATTTTAAGTATATAGATCAGTGTTTTTTACAGGTAAAATGCTAAAATAAGCTGCCCATGATAGATAGGAGTATGTTTGAGTTTTATAGGATATTACAAATTAACAACAGAAAAAATATTTAATTTATGCAACAGTTATGTTCACACAAATTTGTAGGACTTACAAAGAATTGATATTTGAGAAAAGCTTTGGTTCACTTACACTACATATACTTTCAGAGCATTAGGTACCTTGTACTTTAAACCTGTGACAAACTGACAAATTTTTAAAGGGGAAATATTACTGTAAAAAGAACAATTACGTATTTCTAAAGACTGTACTGCTGCAAATTTGATCGGTAAAGCTCTTTATTCAGAGTTTTGAAGAAATGTTCTCTCTTCAATTAAACATTTTCATACTGGAATGATGTAAGTTAAAGTGATAAAGAGTATTATTAAAATAAATGTTTATATATAATAAAAGAAAATTATTCTTAAAATGTATTCTCAGTGAATAGTTGAGATCTGTACTATGCAACCATTTTCTATGTTGATTTTAAGTGATCTTTTAAGAAATTTGTTCACCAAAAAAATATTTTAAAAAAACTACAAAAGAGATAGTCACCTCATAGGCATTACAATGGCTACTATCGAGAAAACAACAAGTGTTAGCAAGGATGTGGAGAAACTGGAACCCTTGTGCATTGCTGGCAAGAATGTAAAATGGTACAGCCTCTGGGGAAAACAGTCTGATGGTTCCCAAAAAATGAATCATAGAATTACCATACAATCCAGCAATTCCACTTCCATACTGGCCCAAGAGAACAGAAAACAAGGACTTGAACCAATATTTGTACACCCACGTTATTAGCAGCATCACTCACAACAGCCAGAAGGTGGAAACAATAAAAATTTCTATCAACAGATGAATGGATAAACAAAATGAGCTATATACACAGAATATTATTTAGCTTTAAAAAGGAAGTAATTCTGACCCATGCTACAACATGAGAATATTATGCTACATGAAACACACCAGTCACAGAGACAGTAACAGGGTATAATTCCATTTACATGATATGCTTAGTCAAAATCATAGTTATATAAAGTATTTAGGATGGTTACTGCCAGGTACTTGGGAGAGGAGAAAATGAGTTACTACTTAATGGATATGGAGTTTCAGTTTTGCAAAATGAAGAGAGATACAGAGAGAATGGGCTTCCCAGGTAGATCAGCTGGTCAAGAATCTGCCAGCAATGCAGAAGGTCCTGGTTTGCTTCCTGGCTCAGGGAGCTCCCCTGGAGAAGGGATAGGCTATCTACTCCAGCGTTCTTGGGCTTCCCTGGTGGCTCAAACAGTAAAGAATCTGCCCACAATGAGGGAGACCTGGCTTCGATCCCTGGGCTGGGAAGATCCCCTGGAGGAGGGCATGGCAAACCACTTCAGTATTCTTGCCTGCAGAATCCCAAGGACAGAGGAACCAGGTGGGCTACAGTTCATGGCATCGCAGAGTCAGACACAACTATCCACAGCACAGAAAGAATGGTGGTAATGTTGCAAAAATTTATAAATGTTTTTTAATATCATTGAACTGTACACTTAAAATGGTTAATATGGAAACTTGTATATTTACCACAATAGAAAACTGGAACAACAAAAAACAATGAGGAAACGGCAGGGGGCAAGCGAAAGCAGAGTTCAGAGGGATTCAACTGTACAAAAAAAAAAAGAAAGGATATGGGATAGCAAGACAGATTTGGAGACAAAAATGTAATCACTGTAATGTTTAGAAAAGACATGAAATGTGTTTTTTATGGTAAAATTTGACAGAAGGAGCAAAATGTCTAGCCATTAGAAAGAAAAACAAAAAATGTTATAAGCCAGAAGTAAGAACACACAAGGCAGGGGACTCTGAATATAAATGAGACTGTGAGCTCCCTAGGGAGCAAGGCAAAGAGAGACCCATTCTGACACAGTTCACAGTATGGTTTAAACAAAATCAAACCAATGGTTCAGAAGAGGCATGACCACTCCCAGGCACTGGACCTGAAGGAAATTTCTATTTGGACTCACAGATTTTCTTGGAGACTTCTTGTACAGTTCTTAACACAAGCTGATGGGGCAGTGTGAAGCAGGAGGAGGCCAGAAATATGCTGCTAATGATCCAGTTTCATTCAAAGACAAAACACTGCCTGGAACAGGTGCACCGAAGCATGTGCCAGAACAATCCCATGGACATTCTTTACCACAGCTGAGTTCAGGATAGCTTTTGAGGGGGTGAGGAAGTCAAGTTTATCCTCCTGACAAGAATATGAGATGCAACATTGTCTGCTGCCTGCTGAAGGCAGGTCTTGATATTCCTAACAGTCACTGTTGCTAGGGGGACAACTGAGAATGAATGTCAAACCCAACCAGGGCTCATGCCTGAAAGATGAGAACTAATCGCTCCCTGAAGCTGGGACAGCACAGGGCTTCCCTGGTGGCTCAATGGTAAGAATCCGCTTGTCAATGCAGGAGACACGGGTTCAGTCCATGGTCTGGGAAGATCCCATGTGCCTTGGAGCAACTAGGCCTGTGCATTGCAACTGCTGGGCCTGTCCTCTGCAGCCCAAGAGCCTCAACTGCTGAGCCCATGTGTCACAACTACTGAAGCCGGGGTACCCTAGACCTGTGCTCAGCAACAAGAGAAGCCACCACAGTGGAAAGCCCGCATGCGGCAGCTGGAGAGTAGCCCTCACTCACTGCAACCAGAGGATCCAACACGGCCAAAAATAAATGAATAAATCATTTTAAAAATTCTTCCATCCAAGTGGCCTCTTACAAAAAAAAAACGATAAGGCAGCATAAACACTGCCTGGCAGAGGAAGAAGGGGTGGATGTGCCAGCCTGGGGCAGATTATAAGAATGGGGAGCTACTGAAGATTGTTGAGAAAGAGACACCATGATTGAAGACTTTGTGAGTGACAGCACAGTCTTCTGAAAGGTGCAAACGAAGCCCAGAGCCACATGCAGCAGGCTGGACTGGACAAGGCTGCTCAAAGTGAAAGCCACTGAAAAACATCACAATAAATGAGAGCCCATGTTTTAAAAAAAAAAAAAAAATGTTCTAGAACAGTTTTATACTTGAAAAAAATGTTCACACAGAAAATGGATACAGAACAGTATGAACCCATTACACAGAGAAAGAAAAGAAGGATGAGCAAGAAAGAAGCCTGAGAAGAGCCCTACAGGTGGTTGCCACTGGGGTATGGACAACGCAAATTCTGTGCGCGCACATGGGTGAGCTTACCAGTTTTTAAGAAGACGAGTGATTCGGATTAAAAAAACAACTCTAATTCCTCAACTTAGAAACTGCAGGGAAAGCAGAAACAGCACTACAGTTGAGAATATAATTATGACATTATCCACAAATAAAAAGGAAATTGACTAAAAACAGGAGCCAGAGACGCACAGATCTTCCTCAGTTTACAGAGGAGTTACACCCTGATGTGTGTGCACGCGCGTTAGCCACTCAGTTGTGTCCAACTCTCGGAAACTCCATGACTGTACCCTGTCAGGCTCCCCGGTCCCTGGGATTCTCCAGGCAAGAGCACTGGAGTGGGCTGCCATGCCCTCCTCCAGGTACGTGCTGATAAACGCATCCTAAGCTGACAACACTGTAATGCCGAAACTGCGTTTGCTACACCTAGCCTGCTGAACGTCATCACTTAGCCTAGCCTACCTTAGATGTGCTCAGATCACTGACATTAAAGTTGAGCAAAATCATCTAACCCAAAGCCTATTTTATAATAGTGTTGAATATCTCATGTAACTTATTGAATACCATACTGAAAAATACCAAAATGAAAAAATGGTTGTCTGAATACAGAATGGCTCTAACTGTATTAGTTGGTCACCCTCATGAGGACATGTCTGACTGGGAGCTGTGGCCCAATGCCGCTGTCCAGCATCACGAGAGTGTTGCTGTCAACATACCAGAGCCCTGAAAAGATTTAAAAAATTCAAAATTTGGAGCATGGTTTCTACTGAATATGGGATTGCTTTGGCACCATCATATCACTAAAAAATGGTAACTTGAGTCATCATTAATTCGGAGGACTGCCCAAGCTTGGCAAAACTGTAAGGCGATGCTGATGAGATTCCAAGTGAATCATGAAGACACTGACCTCGTGCTCTGGTTTTAGAGCCAGGGCTCTCTAACTGTGGTTCCCTCAGGCAGCAGTGGCTCAGCAGTAAAGAATCCGCCTGCAATGCAGGAGACACAGGAGAAGCAAGTTCAATCTCTGGGTCAAGAAGATCCACTCAAGACGGACATGGCCACCCACTTCAGTATTCTTGCCTGGAGAATCCCAGGGACAGAAGAGCCTGGCGGGCTACAGTCCACGGGGTGACCAGAGTCAGACACGACTTATCAACTAAGCACGCAAAGCAGCAGTAGCAGCACCTAGTAACTTGTCTGAATTTCAAACTCCAGGGTCTCCCTCTGACCTACAGATTCTGGAGGTGAGGTTAAAACAACTCCTCCAGGTAATTTCAACTCACACTTAAGTTTGAGAACCTAGGTATGAAGTAATACTATCTCATCTGGATAATACCAGCTTATATAATTAGGAAACTATATCTCTTGCTCAAAACCCATTCTGTTATTTTAACCTAAACTCCTGAAGAACACTAATCTAGTCAATTGTGAAATAAGCTGGAAGATGACAAAGATATTTTTTAATTAGATACAATTCTGAAACCACTCATTCTGAAATAATGCACTAACCACTGTAGTGGAATGAACTAAAGAATCTAGTTTATAAAAAGTGATAAGGAATCAACATGTTTAGAATTTCAACATTTAGATGATTTGAAAATATTCTAAGGTTGCAGAACACCACAACTACAACTATTACAAATGCCATATTTGTGTACACTGATTAGTCTCTTGGGCTTCAAACTCAATTAAGTTGTTTAAAATAGAAGAAGTTCTGCTGCTACAATGTTGGTGGGAATGCAAACTGATACAGCCAATAAGGGGAACAGTATGAAGGTTCCTTAAAAAACTAAAAACAGAACTACCATATGAACCTGCAATCCCACTCCTGGGCACATGTCCAGAGAAAAACATAAGCTAAAAGCATGCACGCACCCGTGTTCCCTGCAGCACTGCTGACAGCAGCCAGGACGGGGGAGCAGCCTCGGTGTCACCAACACGGAATGGACACAGATGCAGCACATACATGCAACGGAAGGTCGCTCAGCCGGGAGAAGAATGGAAGAACGGCGATTGCCGCAACACACAGGGACCTGGAGAGTGAACTGAGTGAAGCGAGCCACGCAGAAGAGGAGACCTACCTTATGACATCCCTTACATGTGGAATCTAAAAAGAAATGATACAGATGAATTTTCTGAGAAAGCAGAAAATGATCTTATGGTTGCCAGGGGGAAGGGAAAGTTAGGGACTTTGGGAAGGCCATGTACACACCACTCTATTTAGAAGAGATAACCGACAAGGACCAACTACATAGCGCATAGGATTCTGCTCAGTGTTACAGTATGTGACAACCTGAATGGGAGCAGGGTTGGGGAGAGAATGGATACATACATATGCATGGCCAGTCCCTCTGCTGCTCACCTGAAACTACCACAATATTGTTACTTGGCGATACTCCAATATAAAATTAAAAAGTTAAACTCTGAAAAAAAAACAGAAAAGGTTCAACAAAATTTTAACTTCCTTTTTTTTTTTGGCCACATCACACAGCTTGTGGTACCTTAGTTTCCTGACCAGGAATTGAACCCAGGCCCTCATCAATGAAAGCACAGAGCCCTAACCTCTGGATAGCCAGGGAATTACCAAAACTTTAACTTCTAAAGGGCTATATCAGTCACTATAGCTTCAAACGTAAAGAGTACTACTATATTTGCAACATAAAGGCTACTGAAAAACCAAATCTTTGACACTCAGAATACAATTTCTAAAAGAATTTATCATTGGTCATTAATATGAAATACCCTGATTATGCAGAATTACACTGAACTTCACTAGACTTCCAACTTAGGAACAAACGGTTAGCATGACACTTTACATATTTTATGAATTCAGAAAATGCTGAGTATTAAATAAACCAGGGGGTTCTTAATGTTTTTACGAACTCCCAACAACAAAAACTCAAGTACATATCCCCAATATGTGTGTACATATCCCAAGTTTTTGTGTAAAAATTATATGTATGTACTATCGTGATCAAGATTGCCAGGAGAAATATCAATAACCTCAGATATGCAGATGACACCACCCTTATGGCAGAAAGTCAAGAAGAACTAAACAGCCTCTTGATGAAAGTGCAAGAGGGGAGTGAAAAAGTTGGCTTAAAGCTCAACATTCAGAAAACGAAGATCATGGCATCTGGTCCCATCACTTCATGGCAAATAGATGGGGAAACAGTGGCTGACTTTATTTTTTTGGACTCCAAAATCACTGCAGATGGTGGTTGCAGCCATGAAATTAAAAGACGCTTACTCCTTGGAAGGAAAGTTATGACCAACCTAGAGAGCATATTCAAAAGCAGAGACATTACTTTGCCAACAAAGAAAGGTCTGTTTAGTCAAGGCTATGGTTTTTCCAGTGGTTATGTATGGATGTGAGAGTTGGACTATAAAGAAAGCTGAGTGCCAAAGAATTGATGTCTTTGAACTGTGGTGTTGGAGAAGACTCTTGAGAGTCCCTTGGATGGCAAGGACATCCAACCAGTCCATCCTAAAGGAGATCAGTCCTGGGGGTTCATTGGAAGGACTGATGTTGAAGCTGAAACTCCAATACTCTGGCCACCTGATGTGAAGAGCTGACTCATTGGAAAAGACCCTGATGCTGGGAAAGAGTGAGTGCAGGAGGAGAAGGGGACAATGGAGGATGAGATGGTTGGATCACCATGAGTGATGGTTGCATCACCAACTCAATGGACATGGGTTTGGGTAGACTCCGGGAGTTGGTGATGGACAGGGAGGCCTGGCGTGCTGCGGTTCATGGGGTTGCAAAAAGCTGGACATGACTGAGTGACTGAACTACTGTGATAATACCAACTGTACTTATAAAATACAAAATAAAAATTAAATAAGGCTGAAATAAAAAGACTGGCTTAATTTTTTTTTTCCTGAGACCCATGTGCCCCCGTGATGCATACACATACCCACTTTGGACTCTACTGCAAAGTGTCCACAGCCCAGCAACCCTGCAAGCTGTGTCCCAGACCACTCAAGGGAGAAGCTATGGAATGCAGAGGTCAAATGAATATCTCCTTCCTGTTGAGTTGGACCATCCCTGACTCAAGTCTGTGACTCTGGGCTCCTCCCTTCACCCCAACGTCGTCTTCTGCTACCTCTCACTTGGTGGGTAGTGGAGAAGACTGTGAAGCCAGCAGATGCAAGAACGGCATAAAAGTATGGACTCTGTTTTCAGACAAACCTGGATTTGCAACTGGGCTCGGCTTCTAATTCACCGGGTTACCCAGGGCCAGTCAGATAACGTTTCTAAAACTAATGAGTAAAGAGGGTGATAACAGGTCATCTCTCCTGGTTATGATGATGGTTAAGAGAGATAGGCTGCCATGAGGGCACTCAGCAGAGACTCTAGATAGCCCAAGTGCTCAATAAAATATCTTACCCAGAATTACTACTTCAGGAGGCAAAAGAAGTCACCTGGACTTTGTTTCAGCAGCCAACTCAAGAAGGGAATATGTTACTATGGAAGGCCTCCCTTGGGGCTCAGCTAGTAAAGAATCCGCCTGCAATGTGGGAGACCTGGGTTTGATTCCTGGGTTCGGAAGATCCCCTGGAGAAGTGAACGGCTACCCACTGCAGTATTCTGGCCTGGAGAATTCCATGGACTGGATAGTCCATGGGTCGCAAAGAGTCGGGCACAACTGAGCAGCTTTCACTTCTACACTTCTACTGTGGAAGTAGTAGGTAGTGCAGTCGGGCAGACTTGGTTTGAAGGTCTGATCCCCAGTGACAAGCTGGGTGACCCTGGCAACTCCCTTTCTCTATGAGTGGGGAGTCTTCTTATCCGTTCAATGGGAGTGTTGATACAAACTCTACATGAAATGCCTGTCAGAACCAGTAAAACTAACACTCTCTCTCTTTGTCGCTAAGTCATGTCCGACTCTTGTGACCACATGGACTGTAGCCTGCCAGGCTCCTCTGTCCATGGGATTCTCCAGCCAAGAATACTGGAGTGGGTTGCCATTTACTTCTCCAACTAACACTAGTGGGAACCAAATGGCCACCGAGGGTGAGGATAAGCAAATAACACATAAACCTAAGTGTTATTCCAGAGTCCTTGGGACACGTTCAAGTACACGCTAAGAGTAAGCATCCTCTAAAGTCTACCATCAAATGTTAATAAATGCCTATGTACCAAACCCCACAGGTATGGCTCATTTCCCAACTGGACAGGTGACTTCTTCATAACTACTTGAATTCTTCAAGCAATTTACAATCTTCATCCTCCACTGTCATAAACTGGGTGCAGTAGAGTTTTCATACCCACCTCCGGACAGTAAACGAATCTAGATGATTGGGCGGGGCGGGGGTGGGGAAGACCTAAACCACCGCATGTAGACCACACGGAGAGGTGCTGTTTTTGCCACAAGAGCAAAAGAAAGGCGGGGTCTCTCAAACACCAGAGGAGTTCATAATCAATGAGGATTACTTCAGCTTCAACAAACCACCGAAAGAATGACTGTAGAAATACATCAATACACATTTTGTATTTTTTTACATCGCGTGTCCCCCACAGGAAACGCTGCAAAATGTGTGAGACACCTAAAACTCTCATCAACATAAAATTATAGATACAAGTCGTCAATTAGAGGAACACCTAAAAATACACCCAACCGGACACCCTTGCCCCTGACTCCCTTACAAAAGCTTCAGTTTTTAGCTCGATACCCTAAGATGGCAGCACCCCCATAAGGACACTGCATAAGCCAACTTCACAAACGTTGGGTCAGAAGCACACTCAAAGCTAGCATCGTGAAAGAAACCTTTACTAAGTCCTCTTCACAAAATGTATTGCAAAATCCCCAGAAGGAGTTTAGTCACCCAGCTCTATCACCACAGAAGGTGCGGGCAGCGAGTGAGACGACCGGGGAAAGTCACCACGGCCAAGAGCATGTCCATCTGCACAACCATCCTGACTTCAGGCTCCAGCACGGTACACTGGGGCGATAAGCCCACCCAGAGTAAAAGCAGAGGCGACAGTAGTGAGCACGTTGATTGGTGAGGGAAACAGAAAACTAGACACCAGGCAGAACCCAGGAGAGCAGCTAGCTACGTGTTGCCTCTCAAGCAGATCACGCAGAACAGACAGGTGCGGACAGCGTGCTCTCCCCTCCCCGCAACACGCAGACAGTCCAAAAGCAGGCTCTAGAACCGGCAGCTCCCCGGGGCACGGCGGGGCCCCGGGGGCGCAACAGCGCGACCCCCCGTCAGGCCAGCGGTCGCGGGGCGGGTGGGGGGCGCGAGGAGGAGGGCGACGGGCGCGCGCGGTGGGCCCGGCCGGGGGCGCGGCCGCGGTGAGGGTGGGGTCGCGGCAAGCCGGCCCCCTCTCCGGCCTCGGTCTCCCGGCGCGGCCCTCGCGGCTGCTGGACAGCGCCCACGCCGGCGCGCTCGCGGCCCGCATCCCGGAACCCCGCGGGCCGCGCAGCGTGAGGCCCGGGCCGGCCGGCGGACGCTGAGGGGACGCGCGCGGAGGTACCTGTGGCGGCAACAGCTTCTCGGCGGCGGCGGCCGCGGCGGGAGGACGGGGGCGGGGCGCGGCGTGCGCGCTCCCGGCCCGCGCGGTCCGGGGCGAGGCGCCCTCCCTCACTCCCTCCCTCTCTCTCTCCCCGCCGCCCGGCGCCCGCGCAGCTCTCCGCCCCTTCACCTCTCACCTCCTACCTTTCCCCTCCCGCTCCCGCCCCCGCCGCACTTCGCACGTGCTCCCAGCGGCGCGCACATGCGTAGTCGAGCCCTGCCGCCCGCGACTCCCGCTCGCCCCCTGGCGGACGCCGGGCCGAACGACTCCCTGGTAGGGAAGATGTCCGGGCGGGGCCGGCGAGGCAGAGCGTCACGCTGGGACAGAGCCCCGAGTAGAGCACCGGAGCTTTTTAACAGCACATTCCAGGGTATGTTAGCAAGAACACTCACAGGACGCCCGTGTTCTCTGTTTTATAACAGCGAAAACTTAAAGGCAGGGGAGGTATGCAACAAATGCAGTTGGGTCAAATTATGTCCATGAAAGTGACATTCTCTAAGGCCTTTTGAAAACGATGTTGCTAAGTCGTGTCTGATTCTGCGATCCTTGGCGCTGCAGAAAGCCAGGCTCCACTATCCCCCGGAATTTGCTCAAGTTCATTGGGTTGGTGATGCTATCCTACCATTTCATCCTTATCTTTAAAAGGATGTTTTATGAATACTTAACTAATGTGGAAAGATGTTCTTAAGAGAAGGTTCAGACTGAGCTCAATTTTTTTAAAAATCCAAGGAAAGGATTCTAGAGTGATGCTGATGTGTGCTCAGTGGATACCTCTGGGTGAAGGATTAGGGTGTTGAGATTTTTCCATGGGCACACATGAAACGTGGAACACTTGGTTGTATTCCATGGAACACATTTGTTGTAATAGCAATATCTATGTCCCGTTTACTCCGTGCCAGGTGCTTGAAACCAAGACACCCTAAAACCAAGTTCCTCTGTGGAGTTTATGATTAACCTCTCTAGCCAAAATGTTCCTCCCTTTCTTGTCCGACACCTGTTTCCCTCGAGACTGAGGAGTACCAGAGTAAAGAGGGGATTGAAACCAAGCAGGACCCTGTGGTGCCCTCCAATAAGCAAGTAACTTAGGGGGTGCCCGGAGAAAGAATAACAGATGTGGCTTTCTTGACATTTTTTGATCCAATCCTATGATTTAAGGGCCCTGTAAGGGCCAACACGATGCTTGTCCTTGAACAGGTGTCAGTAATCAATGATCTTAAGGGAAGACAGAAATGCAGAACAGAAAAAAGGCCATCAATCAACAGTGCAGAGATAGGGCAGAGACCTAGTTCCCCCTCAAGGGATACACACACCATACATCTTTGAGTTCTGCAGGAGCCAGGCCTGCACCCAATGGAGGATGGTACAATGGTGTGACCCTCCTGACTTCAATCAACTAAAGCTTGGATTGCATGTTCAATCCCTGGATCAGGAAAACTCCCTGGAGTAGGGAAATGGCAACCCACTCCAGTATTTTGCCTGGAAAGCCCATGGACAGAGAAGCCTGGGGGCTACAGTCCAGGGGTTGAAAAGAGTCAGACACGACTGAGCGCGCATGCACCCTTAGCATAATCCTTCCCCAGTTTCGCTGTCTGGGGAGACATTGCTTTGGGAAAGATGCCTGGTGTTCTTCTTACTTGCTGCAAGTAACCATCAAACGTTCCTTCTCACAAACTTTGAGTTGGTTGTGTCTGTTGCCTCAATATCCACCAAGAGGCGAACCCGATTTTCAGGTAACACTCCTGGGTAAAAAAAAAAGCCTATCGTGGTGTCCCTGTTTCTTGTTTGTAGGAAAAAGGCTTGACCTTCCCTGAGTTCCAAAGGGCAAATTCAAACAGTTACTAATCCAGGAAGTGAGGGAATGCAGAAACAGAGGGAAACAGTCCCTGTTCCTCCGCCAGGGATTGATATAACAACAGAGCCCTTTGAGTTCCTCTGCTTGAAGGCAGGCCCCCAGCCAGGTGGACAATAGTAACTTCAGGCTGAGTACAAGCTTCCTAGACCACCACCCTGTTCATCACCAGCCAATGAGAAGAAAGTCACACACTGCAGCCCTCACCCCCAATTTTGCCTATAAAACCATGAACACCATGGTGGACATTCAGGTCTTTCAAGCACGAGTCGCCCATTCCCCTCAAGTGATCCTTGGAATCTATCTTTCTCTGCTCCAAAGGCCTACATTTCTGTTTGTCGGGCCTCACTGTGCACCCACCATGTGAATTTGGGTTGGACAACATAGCTGAGCTGAGCAATTTGGACAGTCCTTGCATCTGATCTTCCAAAAAACCCCGAGTTAGGTCTTGTTACCAGGTCTCTCAAGAAGAGGCTCTATCCGAGACGAGGGTACAGGTCCCAGTGGACGCACTGCTGGTACATTCCCGGGATGGGTAGTGATCGTCTGCGGGTCTGAGGGAACCTTGGCCTGATCACGCCACACACAGGTCTCAAGTGTCAGGGCTCAGCCTCACCCCATCATGCTACCCTGGGCACACTCCCCTCAGAGCTATCTGGACATAGAGACGAACCCTGTCCTGCCCTTGAGGGTGGCATCGCTGGGGGTGCATAAAGGGCAGATGTAACCACACCAAGGTTAAAATCAGCGGCGGCCCTTCGGGCAGCTCCAGCTCCCATCACCCCTCACAGGCCAGTCATGCCCCTCCCATCAACCCTGTACCAACATCTCCAAAGCCTTGCCCTCCTCCTCGCTCACACCACCGTCATGGCAAAATGAAACAATACTGGTGTTGGGCTGCATCCCCACAGGCTTACACAAGCCCTGTGCTTGCCCACTTCAAGACGGAAGAACGAGCCTGGAGTCAGCAAGAGAGACACCAACAGTGTGAAGAGGTGGTCCCCAACCTCTTTGGCACTGGGGACTGGTTTTGTGGAAGACAATTTTTCCATGGACTGGGGAATGGGGGTCAGAGGTGGTTTGCGGATGATTCAAGAGCATTGGAGAAGGAAATGGCAACCCACTCTGGTGTTCTTGCCTGGAGAGTTTCAGGGACGGAGGAGCCTGGTGGGCTGCCGTCTGTGGGGTTGCACAGAGTTGGACACGACTGAAGCGACTTAGCAGCAGCAGCAGCAAGAGCATTACATTTATTGTGCACTTTCTATTATTATGTCATCAGCTCCACCTCGGATCACCAGGCATTAGATCCTGGAGGTTGGGGACCCCTGCTTTAAGGATGGGGGAGCTTACCTAGTCTAAAGCAAGGTCCTGGAGCAACACCCCACCAGTGGCAAGCGGGACATGGAAGAAAGGGAAACTGATTACCAGCTGTAGGGGAATTGATGTCAGGTGGGCTCATAAGTTAACAGGGAAACCAGCGGGAGGAGCACGCACCAGATGGGCCCTTTGATCAGAACAATCACCAGCTGGGGTGGGGCAAGTACTAGCAAGGTCAGGCACGTGAGCAGCGTACAGGTGAAGCAAGCATGTCTTGGGCAGGGGAATGTACCAAGAGCAAGAGAACAGCCATCTTGAGTGGCCTGACCATACAAATGGGGATATTGACCTCGGCCCAGAGTGAGCTTTTAACATTTTGCCCTGTATTCAGACTTGGCTTTTGGCTTTAAAAGAGAATGTTTATTCTATAAAGGAAGAATTTTTTGGTTATTTTTAGAGGGGCAACAACAGAGAGCAGTATAGGGGAGCCTGACCTACACCCTTACCCAGCTCGCATCACTCTACATCTGATCCTTTATAAGCCATCACCGGGCCCCTCGGAAGCCTTGGACAAAAGGCACCTCAGTTCTCTGTCACCAGTCTCCCTTCCCTCTCCACTGCCTCATTCCTTTTGACAAATATGAAGTCTATCCAATGTTTTTCGTTTTCTGAGTGATGTCACCCTGCGTGACCAAGTCCCGATCTCTTCCTTTCACCGTCAAATTCCTACAAAGAATATGGCTCTGAACTTGGCAGAAAATCTTGGGGGGAATGTTCAGTTAAGTCAGAGTCTTCCTGAGCCCCACCCCAGGCCCACGGGACCAAAGTCTTCTCTCCAAAGAGCACTGGAAACGTCTTTTCACAACCCCACCACAGGGATGTACGTGACTAGACTGTCTATTGGGTGCTCCTGTCACCCTGCTTACTCCCCATCCCTTCCCCACCCAACCATTTCACCCAACCTTAGTTTACAGGGGACTGACCCTCAACAAGATCTATATGCCTTCTCCCAAAAAACAAGGGCCTCCAGAACTGACACGGTTAAGTGCTTCTGGGCCCCGCAGCACTGCCCCAAATCCCCCACTGCACAAGAACCCCCCCACTGCACTGGGGTCCTTCTGGGGACCCTAAGGCTCATGGGTCCGGGGTGAATCCACTCTTGAATCTCCCCAAGGAGTTGAACGTAAAGTGGCCATGATCTTCGGTCTTCTTATAGTTAACAACTATGTACTCTAGATTCTACAACTATTAACACTTTCTAGTGGTGAAGAATCCACCTTCCAGTGCAATACACGCAAGAGATGTGGGTTCGATCCCTGGGTTGGGAAGATCACCTGGAGAAGGGCATGGCAACCCACTCCAATATTCTTGCCGAGAAAAGTCCACAGACAGAGGAGTCTGGTAGGCTGCACTCCATGAGACTGCAAAGAATCAGACACGACCGAGCACACACAAACAGCATCACATTTTTCTAGAAGCAACCAAAAACACCATCCCTTTATCCACCTATCTTATTCCTTATGCATTTCCAGGTTAAGTTGCAGATGCCCGATTTTAGTTTTTAAATACAATTCAGGTGGAACGGCTTGTCAACTGGAAAACAACACACAACCTGGATGCGAGAACGGTGTTTTCTTTGGGGACATGACAGCCAACTAACTACAGCCTGAAAACAGCTTCTCAGATAGGAACTGTTTCAAAGAGGTAAGAGGTGAGCCAGGATACACAGCAAACAAAAAACATGTAGTCAAGCACCCAAAGTCTACTGCTAATCACAAAAACAGACATCTCAAGTATGGGAAGACGTAAGAGTCTCGGCTCACTGAAATCATTCCATTGATATGCATCTTAACTGTGAGGGCTAGTACCCTGGTTTTCTTCATCCTGAATGCCCCTTGGGGTGTACTACTGGTGGGAGGTAGGCAGCTGCCGTGGCTGATGGCTCAATGGCAGGCAACATTTTTTATTGAAATGGGCTACAAGCTCCACTTTGCCCTTACTACCCAAAGCTCAACCTTATTTTGGATTGCTCCTCACAGTAAATTAAAAAAAAATAAAAAAGGGGAGCTGAAGAGTTCATCCAGAAGTAATAACAGTTCCCAGTTCTTGAGATTCCATGCAGAGCCAAATCTCATGACAATCTTGAAAAACAAGGGCTAGGTCTATTTCACAAACGAAGACAACTTCCTTGAGAGGGGAGGACATCTCCCCAGGGTCATTCTGGTAACTGATCAAGCACATATCAGCCACAGGCTGGGTTCCAGCCCAGTGCCCGACCACCTCAGCCTGTCATGGACACAGAGAAGGGTGTTCATGATGAAACGGTGCTCTCTTTGCAATCACTTGCACTACCAATCATGCTCACGTGAAATTAAGCATTAGTGATAGCAGCCGGCAACATGATAAGAACACAAAGGGCCGCTTTAGGACCAGAATCCTTGGATTTGAGTTCAGGGTCTGACCTGCAGCTGCTCTGCTGTCAGGAAAGTGAACTTAACCTCAGGGAACCTGGACTTCAGAGTCAGGTTCCAAGACACAACCAAGAAAACTGAACTCTGTGGTTTCCAAAAAACTTACATCACTATGAACACAGGTAAAACTCTTAAGATTCTTAGAGCCAGCAGTCATCTGAATAACCATGATAATAGTCATTAAAAATACTCAAAATCTCCAAGTTGTATTAATATTCAGTCAATGCCTTTATTAACTATCAAGTTCCTACGTGTCAGAGACAGGGATCCAAGTTAATTCTCTGCACTGGAGAAGCTGTCTTAGTGGACGCCTTCAAACAAGACCTTACAGGCAATATTTTAAGGTCATAATAGCTGCCGATAACAGGGACAACTATTGATTGTAAAGCCCAGAGACGGGCTTTACAATATTATTGCTGCTACTGCTAAGTTGCTTCAGTCGTGTCCAACTCTGTGCGACCCCACAGATGGCAGCCCACCAGGCTCCCCCGTCCCTGAGATTCTCCAGGCAAGAACACTGGAGTGGGTTGCCATTTCCCTCTCCAATGCATGAAAGTGAAAAGTGAAAGTGAAGTTGCTCAGTCGTGTCCGACTCTTAGCGACCCCATGCACTGCAGCCTACCAGGCTCCTCCGTCCATGGGATTTTCCAGGCAAGAGTACTGGAGTGGGGTGCCATTGCCTTCTCCAATTACTACCTCATAAAATCCTCACCATGGCCTTTAGAGGCAGGTCAGGTACATACGCCTCATTTTAAGGATACAGAAATGAAAGCACCCAGAGCCATAACAACTTGTTTGAGGTCACAGAGAGGCAGCATCAAATGGCAATCTGCACAACCCTGAAGTCAAACTTCTGCCACTGAGCTTTCAAGCGCTGTGGGTGGGAGTTGGTGGGCTCAGGACACCAAAGAGAAGGGACCACCAAGGGGATGCTGTATGAGCAGGGCCTTGTAAGGTAAGAGTTTGCAGCAACAGCTACTGCTTAAACCACATGCCAGGGCTATCTTACTTTCATCGCTTATTTGATCCTGACAATGTTTTAAACCCCATGAAACAGGCTCTTCTTATCTCCCCATTTTGTAGATGATAAAACTGAGGGCTGGCAAGGTTAAGTCACTTGAGATTATAGTCAGTGACTTCATTGTTCCCTTCTCTGTGAGCAGATCCTACACACAGCCCTGCCCACTGTTAAGTGACCGTGATCCCTCCCTGTAGGGTGAGCGACTTCAGTGTCAGCCCTGGCCACAAGTCTTGCTTTGGTCAATGGAGTGTGAGTGAACGTGACCTCCACAGGTCTGGCAGAAGTTTTTTTAAGCACCACTGCTTGTGTGGGTCAGCCTCTTGTTCCTTCCCTTGGACAAAAGAGCAACAGTCCTGCTTTGGGACTGGCTCCTTCCACTTGGGTCCCAGACTGAGAGGCCCTGGAGCAGAACTGTAGCAATGAGCTGCGGCCCCTGAACATGCCCTGCGAGTGAAGACTATGTTTGTTAGTGGAAGTCACTAGGATCGGGGGATTGTTTGTTACTAACACAGAGCTCTCAGTGAAGAGGAGTCAGGATGCTAACCTCAGTACCCATCATTTAAATGCCATAAAATTCACCTGTTTTAGGTATAAAGATTTTTAGTAAAGTGCAACTATCACCATAATGTAACTTTAGAACATTATCATCATCCCAAAAAGCAGCTTAGTGGAGCTGTTTCTCATTTTCACCACCCTGACAGCCCCGACCCCGCATCCCACATGACTGTATGACATGTAATCTCTGTGTCTGGCACAGAGTTACGGAAGTTCATCCATGTTGTAGCATGTATCAGTAGTCCACTTCTATTTAAGCCAAACAGTACTTCATTTATGGAAATGCCAGACTTTGTCTCTCTTCATCTGCTGATGCACATTTGGGTTGCTTCTACTTTCTCGTGATTATAAATAAGACCGCTGCAAACATTCACATGACTGCTTGTGTGGATGTATGTTTTCATTTCCCTTGGGTGAGCACCTAGGAACTCAATGGCGGGGTCATACAGCGGTTCTACATTTAACGTTTTTAAGAAACTGCCCAACCGTTTTCCAGAGTGGCCACACTATTTTATGTTCCTGCCTGCATATGTGAGGGTTCCAATTTCTCCTTATCCTTGCTAACACTTGTAATTGTCAGATTTTTTTTTTGATATAGCTGTTTCAGTGGTAATATGGTGGTATCTCATGGTGGTTTTAATCTGTATTCCCCTAATGGCTAAAGATGCTGATCAACTTTTTACGTGTATGTTGGTTATTCCTATGCTTGCTTTGGTGAGGTGTCTATTCAAATCTGTTACCCATTTTTTAACTGGGATATTTGTCTTCTTATTGAATTCTAAGACTTCTTTATATATTCTAGACACAAGTCCCTTATAATATATCTGGTTTACAAATGCTTTTTTCAGAAAAACAAATAGAATGGGTAACTATTTCAGAAATAAATAGTACTGGAACTGATACAACAAAGAAAAGTAGCCACAAATAAAGGCCAATAACAAAGAAAAAGTTTTAAATTACCTCCAAAAAGTTACTTGACCTTGACCAACCCAAGTCCAAGTCCAAGAATAAAACGCACTAAGAATTTCAAAACATATAAAAAGCAGCAAATTCCTCAACACAGCTTATGAGATACATATTGCTCTATGCTCAAACAACTACAATTTTTTACATGAGAGCAAAAAGTCCCCGAAGAATATTTTAGACCTTGGTAAGATCTGGCAAATTTCATCTGGCTAATTACTGGATTGGACCAATATTTATCCATAAGATCTTTCCGAAAAATGCAAATGAACTTTCTGGCCAACCCAGGAAGTGGGCATAATATGCTTTAAGTGATGACTTTTTTTTTTTTTGCCTCACCAAACAGCTTGTGGGATCTTAGTTCCCTGACCAGGAATTGAACCTGCATCCACAGCAGGGAAACCCCTAGTCTTAATGACAGGATCACCAGGGAATTCCCAATAATGAAAAATCTTGATACTGACATACATTAACCTTTCAATAGTTACTAAAGACAAATTTCACAGAGGTTCACTTATGAACTTCACACATAAATAAACCAGAACTATATAAGGAGAAAAGAACATTACTTCTTAGTAAATACTATTGGGTTATTTATTAATAGCTATCAGCATGAAGACAAATTTGAACAAGTCTACATTTTAACTATATTGTTAAAACTATTGATATTTTAAAAGTAGGGAAAAAAACAAAGAATAGCACCTTCATTCCAGCAAGGAAGAAACATACATTTCTGAATTCTGAAGAATTAACATACCATCAGGAAAAAAACCCAGAACATTCCAAGGTCCTGTTCAAATAGTACTGCTTCCATATATTCCTCCCTGATTCTCTGCCCCCTCAATTTAAAGAAAACAAAAAAAGTGAGGGTAAATAACTGCTCTTTCCTGTGACCATCAGCCTATAAGCCTCACTCACATTACTTGAACTGCCTTGATGGGCCTTGTTACCTTCTCCACTGCATCACGTTTAGCTCCTATTTTCTATGCCCATTCAAGCACAGCAGGTGTCATTATTTTATTAAGCCCTTATGTAAAACAGGTATTTGAAAAATATTTCTTGAATTGATGTGTATCTGAATATTAAAAAAATGTTTCTGAAGATTATTTTCTAAAAACCAGGATGTAGAAAAACATACACAAAGGCAATGATAAAATCTTACTTCCCCCACTATTACAAAGAATAAAAAATAAGGTTGACACCAGCTTTTAAATGGTAAATGATTAAGGGTGATAAAGAGATCTATACACGTGGGAAAATTCAGAAAATTATATCTAGTCGTCAACCTGAAGTTGGTGGAGGAAACCAACAGGTGGCTGTTCACTGGTGCCGTCATCCAGAATGGGACGACCTGATGGCAGCTGGGGGCTGGCCCACGCTTCCAATCGTGAATTCCACTCCAGGGAGTAGGCTCTCAAATGCCATTATTCCTTACCCTCGTAGGCCCCCTCTCTGCTTTATTTAGAGCACTGATCATGGTCTAACTCTACATCCCTTACTTCTCAATTCTGTGGACTGCCTGTCTCCTCCCCTGGAATGTCAGTTCCACGAGGGCAGAGACCTATTTGGTCATTGTCACACCCTCAGAAAGTGTTGGTTGCTCAGTCGTGTCCGACTCTTTGTGACCCCGTGGACTGTAGCCTGCCAGGCTCCTCTGTCCATGGAATTTCCCAGGCAAGAATACTAGAGTGGGTTGCCATTCCCTTCTCCAGAGGATCTTCCCGACCCAGGGATCAAACCCAGGTCTCCTACATTGCAGGCAGATTCTTTCCCATCTGAGCCACCAGGGAAGCCCCACACCCTCAGAAGGTGCTCAATATTTGCTGAATGGATGACTGTTCTAAGGAAACAAGTACTTGCCTCAATCCCCAAACAGGCATAGTACATAAAATTCATAACAGCATAATTTGTAATTACAAAAATCAGAACCCACATGCCCAGAGAATAGCTATGCAAATTAGAAATTAATGATATCATAAAATGCTAAGTAGCTATTAAACATTAAAAGTTTACTGAAAATATTTATAAACCAAGTGAAAAAAGACATATCATGTAAAAAGCGTCCTGCGGTGCCTTACCCATTCAGAACTGCAGCTCATATGAAGCGTGTATAAATACTTACATATTAATAAAAGAATGGCGTTCTTTAATAGCTACTTTAAGTGACTTAAACTCGTAATTTTAAAATATTCTATCAAATGCCGTATTTTGAGAAGAAAAGCAGCTACTGTGTCAGGATGAAGGTGAAAAGTAAACGTGACCATCCACGGGAAGCCACGAGTTGGGAGCTCACTGTGTATCGGCCACGCTTATCCTAGATGTCACCCTGGACACCTGCCATCCAGGACTGCCTCCTGGCTGGCACGTTCACACCCACTCCAGCTTTGAAAGTCACCACAACCAAAAATGGGGAGTTGGAGCTAAAGCGTTTTGTATGAAGAAGGCTCCAAAGGACCCCATTTCTGCTCGGTTGCTTTATCTTTCACCACCAAAAAACAGTCCCAGGTAGCTTCAACCACCCCTAAATCAGGTCACAGAACAGCAGGAGACATTCCTTTGGCGAAAAAGGACACACTCTTGTCCTGTATCTTGTACTGGTACGTGAGGCTTCGATCCCGGTGGGTGGTGGGCTGCAGTGGTCTTCTCCACAGGATCCTCAGCTAAGTGACAAAGAGAACAATGAAAGAGGAGAGGCCCCCCCAAGCACCTGCTCCAGTGTGAACCCTGTCTGCCTCCTCGGTGACCTTCAGCTGAGGCCAGGTGCGATGCGGTAAATGGGACCAACTTCCGAAACAAAGCTTACTACCCGTCACCTAAAAATAAAGGTTTCCCCTCCATTACAATAGTAATATTTGCTCATCCTGGGAAACATGAAAGACAAAAGTAGAAAACACTCATCCAGAGAAAAACCATGAAAGTACTTTTGTGTATTTCCTTTCGGTCTTTTCTGTGAGCATGGTTTCGTACTTTTGGGCTAGATGAGTTTGGAAGGCCAATGCACTAAAATGCACACACTCAATCCCGAGGCTCCAAAGACTGGACATTTGTCCTGAGTGACTACAACGCTCTGCGGGGCTGAGCGGCTTCAGAGCCACACGCTGCCAGTGGAAGGGTCTCCTCGGGGTGTGCCTGGCATACCACCAGCACAGCCTCTCTGAGCCTGCTCGGATGCTCTGTTTTCCAGACCTGACTCTGAATGACTCTGGGCCAAAACTCCCACCCACCCTTAATGGGTCAAAAGTGGTCAACGCGAAGTTAACCTGGAAGAGGTGGCAAAGGCTCTGGGGTGATCCCGAAAGAGAAGTTTCAGAAGGCAGAGAACCACGGCAGCCCCCGGGCATGGGGAGAACCTGACCTCCCTTCCAGGCACAGGCAGGACTCCATGCTTCCCCCTAAGTACTCCAAACATCCTGGCGGTGGGGTTAGGGGGTGGCAGTAATGCCAGCCCAGAAGAACAGCCTCCCAAGTCTCCACTTGAAAAGGAATGGTGTTGCCCTGAACACACAGAGCCTGCTGTGACCCTGCAGTGGAATTCTGCTGTTTACTGCCTTCCCCAGGGGATAGCTGGACAGTCATCTCCTCTCCAGGAGCTCCTCTCTGGCTGCAAATGACCACCGTGCAAAACCTGCCCTGGTGGATGGGGCTGAGAACCGCTGGAGCGGACTCTGACCTGCACTCACACAACTTCCGAGACCTCCCTCCTACCTGAAGGCATATCCTAGCTGACTACCCCAAGGCCCGACACTGTCCCGTGGGCAGTGGGGCGCACAGAGGAGGCGAGCAGCTCCCGCTGAGCCAGGGCCCCACGCACCTGCCCGTGCACGTCTTTGCAGAAGCCAGTGGCCAGGCCCTCAGCCCGCAGGATCAGGTGGCTCTGGTGACTAAGGCCATTCAGCAGGACGTCGCTCTCCTCATCCTCAGTGTCTCCACTGTCGTGTACAAGGCACACAACGTTTCCCTGCAACAAGATGGAGGCTGTCGGGAGGGACGCCAGGCTCAAGACACGTGGGTCTCTGGGAGCCTCCACTGCCCCGCACGCCCTCTCACGGGCCTGGGCTCGGGGCCCGGGCCTGCAATCGTCTGCTGGAACAGCTTCACCAGCACACCCAGCCTGGACGTCCAGCTCAGTTGGTCCGCAAGCAAGGAAGAGCATCCAGTTGTGGAAAAGAACAAAGCACATCAGTGTGTCCTGTTTCGGGGGCAGTGGACAGCAAAACACACACTATGTGTTAGTAAATGAAAAGAAGGACCAAACCGTGTGGATGGTGGGTTACTCGGAACGTGGAAAGAAGAGCAGGGAGACGAGCGTACATACAAACGCGTTCATGCCTGCTCAGACGCTCCGGAAGGACATACGAGGGAGGGAAGGAGAGACCGACTTTTTGCTAAAGTCGACTTTATATCCTGTTTATATCTTCTTTTTTTCTTTATTAAACTATTTTAATATTAAAATTTTAATTAAAATATTAAAAACTTTATAATATAAAGACATTGAAATTTTAGTATTAAACTATTTTATTAAACTATTCCCAAGATTTACTTTCTCAATTAATATAAGTATTTTTACAAAAAGAAGTTGGTAGTGGCCCACACGGGGCTTCCCTGGTAGCTCAGCTGGTAAAAAATCCGCCTGCAGGAGACCCCGGTTCAATTCCTGGGTCGGGAAGATCCCCTGGAGAAGGGGTAGGCTACCCACTCCAGTGTTCTTGGGCTCCCCGGTGGTTCAGGTGGTAAGGAACCCGCCTGCGATGTGGGAAGACCTGGGTTTGATCCCTGGATTGGGAAGACTCCCCTGGACAAGGGAACAGCCACCCACTCCAGTATTCTTGCCTGGAGAATGCCATGAACAGAAGAGCCTGGCGGGCTACACTCCATGGGGTCACATTGAGTGACCTAACACAGCACAGGGGGCCACACAGCAGGCTGAGCTGCACAAGCTGACTACCTGCTTCACTCCTCCCCCAGCCCCACTGAACTGTGTCCTGAGGCCCCTTACACGTCCCCCTCCTCCCATTCTCTCCCCATCACCCTGGCGCCTGGCCCTGCGACTGTAGGCAGGATGGCCTGAGAAGGTCCCCTAAATCCAGCTTCCAGGCAGGACCCTGCACGCAGGAGGTGAGTGGCATGCGCTGCTGGATCCACACACCCTGACTAACCCACTTCCCCCGTCCCCACTGCCCTGTGCCCAGCCTGGCCCTGTGGGACACACGCTCGGCTGATGGCTGCAAGCTCCCCCTCAATTAATTCTTGCGGTCTGGTTCCTGGGAGGTGGGTACCACAGGTGTTACTGTTTTGTTAAAATCTCTATGAGGCAAAATCTCTATTTTTGCTTCATAACTTAACAGTGAAGGTTACACCCTATCCTGTATCGCACCTCGCAATTTTCATATTGTTTTTGTTTTGGGACACACCGTGTGGCATGTAGGATCACAGTTCTTTGCCCAGGGATCAAACCCACGCCCCCTGCAGTGGAATCACAGAATCTTAACCATTGGACTGCCAGGCAAGTCCCTTCACCTCACAATCCTTAAAGCAGTTTTACATCTATTATCTTAACTGACCTTCAAAACACACTCAGAGTGATACTGCCATGTGGCAGAGCGGGGACAGATGCAGTAACACACGTGGCCAATCCCAGTACAGACAGGGCCAGGCACCCTTCAGTTTCCAGGGTCTTACTTTTTAGCAATGGAGGTAGTAGAGTGCAGGCTGCGTGGGGTGAAGATTTCTGGGTTGCCAAGTCAAGAAAAAGCCCCAAGCCATCAGACAGAAGAGGTAACTGCCAGCAAGTGGCCTCTGGGCCTGTGGGGTTCACGACAGGAGCTCGGGGTGCAGCCCCTGATTACCTTCCGTTCCTGGCACACGGTGGCCCTGCAGTAATGGACGAAGTCCAGCACTGCCACTGGCCCCACGCCCAGGCTCAGCAGCACGCTGAGGTCGTCCACCAGCAGCACCGGGCACCTCCAGGCGGCCTCCCCACTGTCCACAGGCTGGAGGGCGTCTCGCACAAACACGTACAGTGGCTGCAGGTCCCCGGCGTTGGCCTCCCTGGGACACAGGGCAGGAGTCACCAGATAGCTCACGTGCTCTCCAGATGTTCAAGAGACAACACAGCAGCATGGGGTGGGGGCGGGGGGGAGGAGGGAAAGAAGTGGGTCCAGTGCTTGGCACCAGGGGGCTCATGAGCTGCCTGGAAAGAAAAGCCATGCTTCTGTGGGCATGTTTATTTCAGTTCAACTATTCCCTGAGGCCTGCTGGGTACACAGCACTATGCTAGAAACTCAGGGACACAGAAATAAACCCCCCCCAGAGGCCCACACAGCCTCTCAGTCCAAGGGCTTAAGGTCTCTGCTTTAAAGGGAGAGGCCTTCCTGGGAGGTCATAACTGAGGATGAAAGCTCAGCAGCAGTTCACGCGTCCAGGTGCCAAGCGGCAACCTGAGTGCTCATGTTCGGACCAGGTCCGACCTACTACTGGCCCCGCTACCTCCGCCTCCCCAGTGACTGCAGCAGCGATCTCCCAGCAGCGGGGGTGGTGGGGAGGTGGGCTCAGAAATCAGAGCCTGGGGCACAGGTACCGGCCTCATGGCCCCACACTCCAGGGCCAAACCCCGCTAACAGCAGGTAGAATGATGCTGTCTATATAATCTGGGCTCAGGTGGAGACCAGGCCCACCTGTTCAAAGACACCCAGCTTCAGGGACGGGACAGGCTGTGCACAAGGCCACACACACAGGACACACACTTGGCCTTTTTAAAAAAAAAAATATTATTTATTGATTTGGCTGTGCTGGTTCTTAGTTGCAGCATGCAGGATCTCCCATCTTCGTGGGTTCCTTAGCTTTCTACAGCTTCCGGGACAGGCACACAGTCTCTGACAGAAAGACCTTGAGTGATGCTGCGACACGCAGGCAGGGCCTGCCTTCCGCAGCCGGCTCTGCCCTCCCACTCGCTGGGGAGAGAGAAAGGGCTCACACGGAGACCGGGGCGGGGCCCACCTGCGGGTGTGCTCTGGGCTGGGCGGCGGGCTGACTGACCTGAGGAACTGCAGGGGGTGCGGCTCCTCCCGGGGCCGGAAGAAGACGTCCACCGCGGACTTGAGACCCTCGAGGACCACCAGCTGCCCACGTTCCCGCGCTGCGGTCAGGCTGACACCCTGCACCCGACCATGGAGAGGAGAGTGAGTTCCCGGGCTAGCGGGGGCCTCATCAGAGAGGACCTGGCACCAAGGGGCTCATGACTGCAGGGCTCCAGCTCCAGCGAGGGCTCCGGGCCCATCTGGAGCCCTGCAGACACGCGTCTGGCTGCCTGACATGGGACTCCAGGTCTCGTCTCCCCTGGGTGTTCCCCACACACAACCCCTGTTCTATTGTCACATGTGCATTTACAGGTAGTTCTCACATTTTCTTTAAAAATATGTATGTTTTTTTACTCTTTTCTTATTTGGCTGTGCTGGGTCTTAATTGTGGCATGCAGGCTCTTTCACAGCACCGTGAGGGGTCTAGTTCCCTGACCAGGGATCAAACCCGGGCCCCTTTCACTGGGGACACAAAATCTTAGCCACTGGACCACCAGGGAAGTCTCTACTTGTTGCATTTTTTTAAAAACTTACTTCCTTTTGCTTATATACTTATTTTTTACCTAGTACTGCTTTTTACTTTATGATAGTAATATAAAGTTGCCTTTTTAAGGGCATGTAGTTACAAAATCCCATGGACGGAGGAGCCTGGTGGGCTGCAGTCCATGGGGTCTCTGAGAGTTAGACACACCTCAGTGACTTCACTTTCACTTTTATGCACTGGAGAAGGAAATGGCAACCCACTCCAGTGTTCTTGCCTGGAGAATCCCAGGGATGGCGGAGCCTGATAGACTGCCGTCTATGGGGTCGCACAGAGTTGGACATGACTGAAGCGACTTAGCAACAGTAGCAGCAGCAGTTACAAAATAAAGTACATTTAAAAACAAAGTAAATAGTAACGTGGTGGTGGGGTGACAGTCTCTGTTGCAACAGCTCAACTCTGCTCTCATACCAGCCACAGACCACTCAGACACGAATGGGGGTGGCTGTGCACCAATAAAACTTCACGTACAGAAAACATGGGGTGCAGACTGTGGCTGGTCAACCCCTGCTCTCGACCAGCGCTTTGTAAACATGGGTCTTTATGAACCACCCAATTAACAATCTCCTGAGGGCTTCCCTGGTGGCTGAGTGGTAAAGATCTGCCTGCTAATACAGGAGTTACGGGTTTGATCACTGAACTGGGAGGATCCCACATGTGTCAAGAGCAATTAAGCCCCTTCACCACAACTGTTGAGCATGTGCTCTAGAGCCTGGGAACTCGAACTACTGAAGCCCACACGCCCTAGAGCCTGTGCTTCCCAACAAGAGAACCCACTGCAATGAGAAACCCATGCACTGCAGTAACAGAAAAGCACCCGCAGCAATGAAGACCCAACCTAACCAAAAATTTAAAAATAAAAAAGAGAATCTCCTGAGATACCTGATTAAAATGCAGATCTCTGGGCCCCACTCCAGAGCTAGAAGACTTAGGGGCAGGGCCTGGGAATCTGCATTTCAACAAACACCCCCGTGATGGTGACACTGTCCAGACATGCAACCCACGGTTCCGCAGAAGAAGCAGGTGACACAGAACTCAGACTCCTTGTGTCCCCAGACCAGGCCTTGATCGCTCAGTCACACACTGGTGTTCACTGTGCAGCACCATTGGCAACAACAGCCGGCCTGGCAGAGAGGACTCCTGACCGTCTCCTTTGCTCTTGCTCATCACTATTGTACTGATATAAGAACAATACTACAGCAAGAGGACGGAAACTCACGCTCTAGTGCTTGGCACACCCAGAGCTGTGCATGCCATTCCTGCCGTGTTGGTGAGTCAAAGGTAACAGGAAAAGCAGCCAAACCGGATATGAGAATACACACCTTTCTCATCCTAGCTCAAGATGCCAGGGCCAAACGCATGCCTCACCGACCTGGAATGCAACCTGTGTTCCTGACATGACCGTGCTCCCTGAGCTTGTGCCCTGACCTCTAGCACAGGAACTTCTCCCTTCCCTGCAAAGGATGGGAAACCCTCTCGCCCTCTCACTGGTTTCCCTCCGATCAGAGAAGAGGACATTTCGAAGATCACTGCTGATGGGTGGCCTGGTTCTCTCCCGCTCTGGGCCTGACTTAAAACAAAAACCAAAAACACGTAACAACAAGAGCCCCAGAAGTTCACCTGGTCACAGGTCACAAGTAATGTGCCAGGTGAGGTGCCAGGAGGGTCACCAGCCCCTCAGACATCTTACTCTTGCTTGGCTGCATTCAGTAAGACAAGGGGCAAACCAAGATGACGTGAGGGGCATGCGACAAAAGCGCTAGGCTACGGGAGAGACAGTGGCAGGCACTCAACTGGGCAGAGACCAAGCTGTGATCTCTAACCCACTGGGGACAAGATTAATGTTTACCCTGAGAAGGAAGAAACCTCAACTGGTCCAGACTCAGTGGAGAAGGGTTTGATTTAATCCATAGCAGGTCTGGTTCTAAACACTCGACAAATGAACAAAACACGCAGAGATGCTGCCCTCGCCCTTCAGATAAAGGGTTCAGGATCCCATGATTTCCTTAGTCCTTCCCTTTCTAAGTTCCCTGCAACCCAAACAGGGAAGCCCAGCCTGACAGCATACATGTGCCTGGCACACACACTCACTCAGGGATCTCATCACAGAGGTCTAACATACTTACCAGCTTCTGCCCCACGATATTATAGTGACTAAAGGACTGGACGAGGGCCACAAAGCAGACTTTACAATTAGCTGGAAAACAAAATAAACTGATTCTTAACCAACTCTCTATTTACAATCAGTCTCAGATACTTCCTGCCTCTGGAAACCAAAGAACTGAGGCAGATCTAGAGAACCCATGCCTTGCAACCTGACATACTCAATTTGATGTGAAGAGGTACTTTTTTCATATCAATAATTATACCTTATATTAATAATCATATCTTATTTCATTGATTCTGAGATGTACTTTACCTGTGAGATGTATCACTAGGAACCTTAGTTTGTTCCCCTGAAAATACATTATAGTTTTAAAAACGCTGTATTTTTCTAACTACTTGTTGGTTACAGAAATACAACTGAATTTTTAAACCAGTCTAATATCCAAGAGGATATAAGAAGAACACAAAGAAACTCTAGCTACTTTATTAACAACTTATCTGTAGATGCTCTTGCTCTGTATAAGCTGACAATAACATCATCTAGAAAGGAAAATCACTTTCAAAGCTGTAAATTATTACAACTCAGAGTGCCAAAGGTCAGCCTTGTATTCTGGCCTGGCTCAGTGGGGACTCAAGGAGAATCAGTAAGTCTTTTTTTTTCATTTGGCTGTTTTCTCCTAATCGATTTCCATATGTGAACTGCAGAGCTCTTTTTTTTTCCCCCTCTGTTCCTTAGGAAGCATCTATTGCCAGGGCAAAGTGTTAATGGGTTGAGTGCCTAGAGCCTTCAACTACCCAAGGACCAAGGATCAATTAAATGAAGAGGCCACACAAGGCCCTAAGGGAGTCAGTGCCTGCACAGGTGGTGGAGAAATGGAAGGCAATACTGGATATAGTGAATACATGGCAGACTCTGGCATAGTAGGGGTGGGAACAAGATGGTCCAGTAATCCCATGAACTAACAAATAACCATCTGGTTACCCAAACACCAAAGGCCTGACTAGTTAATACTATTTCTAGTGCTACCTGAAACAGGCCTCTTCCTCCCCGACCCCCCGGCCTTGGGTTTTCTTTTATGACAGTCTTGTACCTTTGAGATAGAAGGAGAGAAAGTGGTGCACAAGGAAACTGCCATCTGTCTTGGCATCACAGAGTAGAGTCAGCTTCCCCTACAAGTTAAGAACACAAAAAGATGTATTAGACTCCCTGGAAAGAGGTCAACTGAGTGTCAAAATCTGGTGGATTGTGTCTACTCTTAAATCTCTATACCTGGACACTCATATGTGTGTGTGTGTTTATTTAACCAGAAAAAGAAGAAAATAAGTAAAAATTATAGAAAAACCAACAATGAAAGTGATCTGTATCAAACGTACTCATTTTGGGGAAGCGTATCTCAAGCTATCATCTTCCCCAGGCAATGGAGAATAAAATCCCTTCGTTTCCTCACTCCTCTCCAGTCTTGCTGCTGCTGCTGCTAAGTCGCTTCAGTCGTGTCCAACTCTATGCAACCCCATAGACGGCAGCCCACCAGGCTCTGCCGTCCCTGGGATTCTCCAGGCAAGAACACTGGAGTGGGTTGCCATTTCCTTCTCCAGTGCATGAAAGTGAAAAGTGAAAGTAAAGTCGCGCAGTCGTGTCTGACTCTTCGCAACCCCATGGACTGCAGCCTACCAGGCACCTCCGTCCATAGGAGTTTCCAGGCAAGAGTACTGGAGTGGGTTGCCATTGAAAGAATTAAATCCTGAACAAAGTAAGATTTTACCATCAGAACCCAACAAAAATCACTGACTTTCCAGATTGCAAGGGGTCTTCTAAAAGGTCATCTAATCCAATGTCCTCCCTAACTCTAATCCTCATGCCAATTCTGTCCCATAGGCAGGGGAGGAGAAAGCAGTTGTTCCAAGAGACAGCCAGGATCAAAGTCCTCCTCCCAGTGGCCTTGGAAACTACGTCAGGAGAGCCCTGGAAAGACCTCTAAAGATGGCCTTTGCAGGATCTGGCTGTCCTGCCTTTGCAGGGTCTGGCTGTCCTGCTCCAGTCACCCTTTGTTCCTTGTCAATGATAGGGAAGGTCATCTCTCTGTTGTCCTGATATTTTTTCCTCTCATAAAACATGAAAGATTACACTAGCAGACTCTGAGGGTTACCCCTGGCGCTGTCATTTCCTGGTGCCCACTTCTATCCCTCACTGTGGCCCTCAGCTTGGACTTTGGAGGTGCTAGTAGTAACTGGCAATGTAAGCAGCGCCATCTGGAGGCTTGGGCAGAGAAAAACTGCAGGGCAATTAACATGCACAAGGATTTACTGAAAACTATTCGCCTGGGACTATGGAGTAACACAAAGGCTTTAACACTAGGTGTCTTGGCTGCCTGGACGAGCTTACCATTTCATCAGAAAGACAGGAGTTATGAAATAAATCACCTATGTCTCTAGGAGAGGCAACCCTCGGGCTAACGAATGAACGTTTTTGAGATGCTCCAGACCGTGGTAAGGAGAGAGCGACGAAAACAGCAGGGAGGCTGTGGTGCCAAAGGCGTGCTGTGCAATCAAACGTTGGCTGCGAGCAACTCAGAGAGCACTGTTCAAAAACATGGGGAGGAAGACGAGCAGAAGCATTCGCTGAAACCTGCCGAATGTTCCCAGGACAGAGGAGGCCGTTAAGAAGAGGTCGTTAGGAAGTTGCTCCCTTGTGATGGGGAGGGCGGGGGGACGGGGGGGGGGGGGGCGGGGCGGGGACAGAAGAGACTGGCGGGCTACGGTCCATGGGGTCACAAAGAGTCGGACACGACAGAGCGACTAAACCAACCCCACCAACCTGTTTGGGCGCTGGGACTCCCACCACGCTGAACACGCACAAGGGTCGCCTATACACTCAAGTCAACTCAAACGAATAACATGCTTCCTGTGGTCTTTCAAGGGCGCACGCGACCTTCGAAAACCCGCAGGATGCCTATCTTGCGTGGGCCTAAGTGTCTAGCCTAGCCTCGGGGTCGGGTCCTCTGCAGACTACAACTCCCAAGCGCCCCCGGGCCACGGACGTCACGTGATTTCCCACGGGTCCGCGCGCGCTTCATCCGGGTGTGCGGTCTTGCGCTGCGCTCCCAGAATCCAACCTCCTCCTCGACCTTGCGACCTCTTACCTGCTCCGCCCCTTCAGGGGTAGTGTTGAGAAGGTTATTGAGTTCTGGGAACATTCCGAGCTCCAGAACGCACGGGGGCCCCGGATGGGAAGATGGGCTGTCACGGATAGAGCGGAGGCTGGAGGGCAAAACCCACCACACAGGACCACGCGGGAGGAGTGCGCATGCGCAATTCCTCTGGCCGCAGCCAATGAAACGCGCGGATCGGTCGCACTCGGCGCATGCGCAGAGACGCGCACAAGGCCGGGGAACCTGGACGCTGAGCTGTGCGGGCTTCTTACCTGCATTCCACTGCCAGAGAGCTTCCCACGACCAAGGCATGAGGAGGTCGGGTCTCTTCTTCCTTCTCTCAACCGCGCGTTCTTCTCATCCCAGAGCCTCCTGTCAAGCTCCTGCAGTGTGCCTCACACTACTAAACGCTTTGGCTGCAATGGGCGAACCAGACAGGCGAAGACGCCCGCTCTCGCACAAAACAGAAAACAGACGTAATAAACATGGAATAATACATTGAAAATTTCTTTGTGGGGGGGGAAAATGAAGCTGGATAAAGGAATAACGGTGAGATGGGGGTAGGTTTTGGATAAGACAGGTTATCAGAGTAGGGTCACTGACCAAGTAGGGTTGGAACACGCCCTGCATGATTCTCTTTGAGGTTTTTGCACTGTTTCCCCTCCCTGGGCTGCAGCCGTTAAAAACAAACAAACAAAAAACACGCCACTTCTTTCAGGTCTTTGTTCACATGTCAGTTTATCAGCGAGGCCTTCCCTAAGCCTCCATGGAACAAGAGATCAATTGCCAATTTTCTGCTGGATCATCGAAAAAGCAAGAGAGTTCCAGAAAAACATCCATTTCTGCTTTATTGACTATGCCAAAGCCTTTGACTGTGTGGATCACAATAAACTGGAAAATTCTGAAAGAGATGGAATACCAGACCACCTGACCTGCCTCTTGAGAAATCTGTATGCAGGTCAGGAAGCAACAGTTAGAACTGGACATGGAACAACAGACTGATTCCAAATAGGAAAAGGAGTACATCAAGGCTGTATATTGTCACCCTGCTTATTTAATTTATATGTAGAGTACATCATGAGAAACGCTGGGTTGGATGAAGCACAAGCTAGAATCAAGATTGCTAGGAGAAATATCAATAACCTCACATATACAGATATGCAGATTACACAACCCTTATGGCAGAAAGTGAAGAAGAACTAAAGAGCCTCTTGATGAAAGTGAAAGAGGAGAGTGAAAAAGTTGGCTTAAAGCTCAACGTTCAGAAAACGAAGATCATGGCATCTGGTCCCATCACTTCATGGCAAATAGATGGGGAAACAGCAGAAACAGTGAGAGACTTTATTTTGGGGGGCTCCAAAATCACTGCAGATGGTGATTGCAGCCATGAAATTAAAAGGTGCTGGAAAAAAAAAAAAAGATGCTTACTCCTTGGAAGGAAAGTTATGACCAACCTAGACAGCATATTAAAAAGCAGAGACATTACTTTGTTGACAAAGGTCCATCTAGTCAAAGCTATGGTTTTTCCAGTCGTCATGTATGGATGTGAGAGTTGGACCATAAAGAAAGCTGAGCGCTGAAGAATTGATGCTTTTGAACTGTGGTGTTGGAGAAGACTCTTGAGAGTCCCTTGGACTGCAAGGAGATCCAACCAGTCCATCCTAAAGGAGATCAGTCCTGAGTATTCATTGGAAGGACTGATGTTGAAGCTGAAGCTCTAATACTTTGGCCACCTCATGTGAAGAGCTGACTCATTTGAAAAGACCCTGATGGTAGGAAAGATTGAAGGCGGGAGGAGAAGGGGACGACAGAGGATGAGATGGCTGGATGGCATCACCAACTCAATGGGCATGAGTTTGGGTAAATTCCAGGAGTTGATGATGGACAGGGAGGCCTGGTGTTGTGCAGTCCACGGGGTCGCAAAGAGTTAGACACAACTGAGCGACTGAACTGAACTGAAGTTCCCTAAGCATCCTATTTAAGTTCTTAACTGTCCCTTCCCCAGCAATTCTTGTCCTTTCCCCTCACCCCTCTTTTATTTTTCTCCATATCATTTATATCTGGAGCTAGTGAAGGACAGGGAAACCTGGTGTGCTGCAGTCCATGGGGTTGCAAAGAGTTGAACAAGACTGGGCGACTGAACAGGACAAGAGTTATCAGAGTGAGGCACGAGGAAGTGCTGCCCCCTTGTGGACACACCGCAGAACAACTTGACAACCAAGCGGCTTAATCTGCAACAAGGCGGGGGTGCTCAGTCGTGTCCACCTCTTTGTGATCCCCGTGGACTATAGCCCGCCCGGCCTCTCTCTTTAGAATTTTCCAGGCAGGAATAGTGGAGAAGGTTGCCATTTCTTCCTCCAGGGGATTTTCCTGACCCAAGGGATAGAGCCTGCGTCTCCCACACATCTCCCGCATTTCCAGCGTTGCAGGTGGATTCTTTACTGAGCCACCAGGACAGTCCACTGCAGTTGAAGGGCACTTCATATTCACAAAGCCTGCAGGCTGTAAAGGACGCCTGCCCTCAAGAAATGTAAAAAGGCAGGGAATCGATAAAGAATTCAAAAGAGGGCAGACTTAGGACTTCCCTTGTGGTCCAGAGGTTAAGAATTTGCCTTCCAATGCACTGGACACCTGGTCGATCCCTGGTCCAGGAACTAAGATCCCACATTGCCATGGGGCTACTAAGCCTGCTCTAAGACCTGACATAGCCAAACGAATAAATGTTTTAAAAAAAACAGAGCTGACTTTCAAGAATCCAATTGCAAGAGGGAAACTACACTCACGCTGTTTAATACAAAAGCACAGGATAACATGCTCCACATTGCTAATTATTTAAGAAATGTAAGTGAAATTGACAACTGGGTGTCTTCTCCAACCAGATAGAAATGGCCACCTGCAAAAATCTACAAAAATCAATATGAGAGGGGCATGGAGAAAAGGAAATCGTCCCTCCTGCACCTGTGTGGGAATGTAAATAGCTGATAAGGTGCTATGGAAGCGCCATAGGAAAGGAAAACCAGAACTACATTAAGATCCTGCAGTTCCACTTCCGGGCCTATTTGGATGAAACCATCATTCGAAAAGTCACATGTACTCCAAGGAGCATTGCAGCACTATTTACAATACCAGGACAGGGAAGTCACCAAAACGCCCAATGACACAGGAATGGAGAAAGGAGATATGGCCCATATTTACAATGCAATATTACTCATAGAAAAGAGTGAAATTATGCCATTTGCAGCAACAACGATAGACCTAGACATGATCATACAAAGTTAATGAAGAGAAAAAAACATCGTATGTTACCATTTATGTGTGAATTTGAAAATCTGATAAAATTTAACTGATTTACAAGTAGGAACAGACTGACAGCCCTAGAAAACAAACATGATTACCCAGGGGCAAGGGGAGTGAGGAGCAGTGAGTTAGAACGTTGGCATTCACAGATACACACATATGTGTGTGTGTGTGTGTGTGTGTGTATACATATATAAATATACATATATATATATATATATATATATATATATATATATACATATACATATATCGACAGGGAAGCCTGGCAGTGCTGCAGTCCATGGAATCACAAAGAGTCAGACATGACTGAACGACTGAGCTGAACTTATATGTATATTCACACATAAAATAGACAGTCACCTGGGATCTACTGTGAGCACAGGGAACTCAACACAACATTGGCCAATAAGCTGAACAGGAAAAGAATCCATAAAAGAACAGCTCTCTGTATATATAAAAATGTATCACCTTGCTGTACATTTAAAACAAACAAAACATTGCAAATCAATTACATTCTAATATAAAGCCCAAATTTGTAAACAGAAAGGGAAACAAGAAAGAAATACCTACTGTATTCTGCTCAGTGTCCTGTGCTGGGTCACCTTCAGAAAGCCTGAGCGGGTTTGGGTTTCAAGCCTGGAGTGTCCTGGGGCACCGGGAGCAGTGGAGAACATGCCACAAATGAGTGACACCTTCCATGCCCCGGTAGCACCTCATCCCCTCTGGAGGAAACCACTATCTCAAGATGGGGGGCCCCTAAAGGTAAACCAAGCCAAGCGCACCCAAAGGATGCTGGACCCTCTGGCCTGGAAGAGGTCTGAAAAGTCACCTGGTCTCCACATCTGCTGGACCTGACGCTCCCATGGTTAGCCTCCTTCCTTAAAGTTGCTGCTGGTATTTAAACCAGCAGCCAAAGTATATAGCGGTTTGGGATTCCTTGCAGGGGGTTGGGAGAAAGGTGAGGGTAAAGAAATAATGGAATACAACCCCTTGGGAGTTTATGCTGGCACATTCCAGTCTTGTTTACAACCCAGGAACTGGACTTCGAAAGTTCCGTTTGCTTGAGTTCGAGTGGGGCATAAGGAAGTGCTGCCGCCTTGTAGACACTTCTCCTAATAATAACTTTACAACCACCAACGCTTAAGGGTCTTTCATATTCACAAAGCCTGTGGGGCTGTAAAGGACAGCAGCCCTCAAGAAGTGTCAAAAGGCAGGGAATCGAAAAAGAATTCAAAAGAGGACAGACTTGGGACTTCCCTTGTGGTTCTGCTGCTGCTGCTGCTAAGTCGCTTCAGTCGTGTCCGACTCTGTGCGACCCCAGAGATCCCTTGTGGTCCAGTGGGTAGGAATCCTCCTTCCAATGCGTGGGAAACTGGTTTCATCCCTGGTCCAGGAACTAAGACCCAGCAGCTCCCAAGGCCACGTTAAGACCCCACACAGCCAAATACATGAATAAAGAAACATTAAAAAATAAAATCAGGGCGAGTTTTCAAGAATTCAATTTCGAGACGGGAAACTGTACGCACACCCTTTAAAAAACAGCACAGAATACTATGTTCCATCCACATGTCTGATTATTAAAGAAACGCAAACAAAACTGACAACCATATCACCTGGACACTATCATACCAAGGGAACTTAGAGAAAGACAAATATCACATGTTACTACTTAAAGTTGGAATTGAAAAACTGATATAAATTGAAATCATTTGCAAAACAGGAACAGACTCACAGACTTAGAAAACAAACTTAAGATTACCAAGTGGAAAGGTGAGGGTGCAGGAATAAATTAGAAGGCTGGCATTCACAGGTACATATATATACGTATGTATGTGTGTTTGTGTGTCTGTGTATATAGATATACACCTGTCTGTCTATTTTAAAGATATGAGAATCATGTCTAGTTCCCTTCTTGTTGCTGCAAATCTCTCCCCTGGGGACCTGTGTTGCCTGGTCCCCTCTAGAAGAAACTACAGTCTCCAGATGGGGGATGGGGGTGCGGTCCCTCCTAGAGCTGAACCAAGCTTAGTGCAACCAAACGTGCTCACTATCTCTAACAATTAAGGAAATGCAACCCAAAGTACTGTGATGTAACTGCCGCACCCTAGTTCACTTCAGTTCAGTTCAGTCGCCCAGTTGTGTCCGACTCTTTGCGACCCCATGAATCGCAGCACGCCAGGCCTCCCTGCCCATCACCATCTCCCGGAGTTCACTCAGACTCACGTCCATCGAGTCCGTGATGCCATCCAGCCATCTCATCCTCGGTCGTCCCCTTCTCCTCCTGCCCCCAATCCTTCCCAGCATCAGAGTCTTTTCCAATGAGTCAACTCTTCTCATGAGGTGGCCAAAGTACTGGAGCTGATTCAGCTTCAGCATCATTCCCCCCAAAGAAATCCCAGGGTTGATCTCCTTCAGAATGGACTGGTTGGATCTCCTTGCAGTCCAAGGGACTCTCAAGAGTCTTCTCCAACACCACAGTTCAAAAGCATCAATTCTTCGGCGCTCAGCCTTCTTCACAGTCCAACTCTCACATCCATACATGACCACAGGAAAAACCATAGCCTTGACTAGACGGACCTTAGTCGGCAAAGTAATGTCTCCGCTTTTGAATATACTATCTAGGTTGGTGATAACTTTTCTTCCAAGGAGTAAGCGTCTTTTAATTTCATGGCTGCAGTCACCATCTGCAGTGATTTTGGAGCCCCCAAAAATAAAGTCTGACACTGTTTCTACTGTTTCCCCATCGATTTCCCACGAAATGATGGGACCGGATGCCATGATCTTCTTTTTCTGAATGTTGAGGTTTAAGCCAACTTTTTCACTCTCCTCTTTCACTTTCATCAAGAGGCTTTTTAGCTCCTCCTCACTTTCTGCCATAAGGATGGTGTCATCTGCATAGGTGAAGTTATTGATATTTCTCCCGGCAATCTTGATTCCAGCTTGTGTTTCTTCCAGTCCAGCGTTTCTCATGATGTACTCTGCATATAAGTTAAATAAGCAGGGTGACAATATACAGCCTTGACGTATTTCTTTTCCTATTTGGAACCAGTCTGTTGTTCCATGTCTAGTTCTAACTGTTGCTTCCTGACCTGCATACAGATTTCTCAAGAGGCAGGTTAGGTGTTCTGGTATTCCCATCTCTTTCAGAATTTTCCACAGTTTATTGTGATCCACACAGTCAAAGGCTTTGGCATAGTCAATAAAGCAGAAATAGATGTTTTTCTGGAAAACCCAAGTAAGATGGTAAGTGTTGCAAGAGGGCATCAGAGGGCAGACACACTGAAACCATACTCACAGAAAACTAATCAATCTAATCACACTAGGACCACAGCCTTGTCTAACTCAATGAAACCAAGCCATGCCTGCAGGGCAACCCAAGACAGGCGGGTCATGGTGGAGAGGTCTGACAGAGTGTGGTCCACTGGAGAAGGGAATGGCAAACCACTTCAGTATTCTTCCCTTGAGAACCCCATGAACAGTATGAAAAGGCAAAATGATAGGATACCAAAAGAGGAACTCCCCAGGTCATTAGGTGCCCAATATGCTACTGGAGATCAGTGGAGAAATAACTCCAGAAAGAATGAAAGGATGGAGCCAAAGCAAAAACAATACCCAGTTGTGGATGTGACTGGTGATAGAAGCAAGGTCCAATGCTGTAAAGAGCAATATTGCATAGGAACCTGGAATGTCAGGTCTATGCATCAAGGCAAATTGGAAGTGGTCAAATAAGAGATGGCAAAAGTGAACATCGACATTCTAGGAATCAGAGAACTAAAATGGACTGGAATGGGTGAATTTAACTCAGATGACCATTATATCTACTACTGCAGGCAGGAATCCCTCAGAAGAAATGAAGTAGCCATCATGGTCAACAAAAGAGTCCAAAATGCAGTACTTGGATGCAATCTCAAAAACAACAGAATGATCTCTGTTTGTCTCCAAGGCAAACCATTCAATATCACAGTTATCCAAGTCTATGCCCCAACCAGTAACACTGAAGAAGCTGAAGTTGAACGGTTTTATGAAGACCTACAAGACTTTTTAGAACTAACACCCAAAAAAGATGTCCTTTTCATTATAGGGGACTGGAATGCAAAAGTAGGAAGTCAAGAAACACCTGGAGTAACAGGCAAATTTGGCCTTGGAATATGGAATGAAGCAGGGCAAAGGCTAATAGAGTTTTGCCAAGAAAATGCACTGGTCATAGCAAACACCCTCTTCCAACAACACAAGAGAAGACTCTACACATGGACATCACCAGGTGGTCAACACCAAAATCAGATTGATTATATTCTTCGCAGCCAAAGATGGAGAAGTTGTATACAGTCAGCAAAAGCAAGACTGGGAGCTGACTGTGGCTCAGATCATGAACTCCTTATTGCCAAATTCAGACTTAAATTGAAGAGAGTAGGGAAAAACACTAGACCATTCAGGTATGACCTAAATCAAATCCCTTATTATACACTGGAAGTGAGAAATAGATTTAAGGGACTAGATCTGATAGATAGAGTGCCTGATGAACTATGGAATGAAGTTCATGACATTGTACAGGAGACAGGGATCAAGACCATCCCCATGGAAAAGAAATGCAAAAAAGCAAAATGGCTGCCTGGGAAGGCCTTACAAATAGCTGTGAAAAGAAGAGAGGAGAAAAGCAAAGGAGACAAAGAAAGATATAAGCATCTGAATGCAGAGTTCCAAAGAATAGCAAGAAGAGATAAGAAAGCCTTCTTCAGCGATCAATGCAAAGAAATAGAGGAAAACAACAGAATGGGAAAGACTAGAGAACTCTTCAAGAAAGTTAGAGATACCAAGGGAACGTTTCATGCAAAGATGGGCTCAATAAAGGACAGAAATGGTATGGACCTAACAGAAGCAGAAGATATTAAGAAGAGGTGGCAAGAATACACAGAAGAACTGTACAAAAAAGATCTTCACGACCCAGATAATCATGATGATGTGATTAGTAATCTAGAGCCAGACATCTTGGAAAGTGAAGTCAAGTGGGCCTTAGAAAGCATCACTATGAACAAAGCTAGTGGAGATGATGGAATTCCAGTTGAGCTATTTCAAATCCTGAAAGATGATGCTGTGAAAGTGCTGCACTCAATATGCCAGCAAATTTGGAAAACTCAGCAGTGGCCACAGGACTGGAAAAGATCAGTTTTCATTCCAATTGCAAAGAAAGGCAATGCCAAAGAATGCTCAAACGACCGCACAATTGCACTCATCTCACATGCTAGTAAAGTCATGCTCAAAATTCTCCAAGCCAGGCTTCAGCAATACGTGAACCATGAACTCCCTGATGTTCAAGCTGGTTTTAGAAAAGGCAGAGGAACCAGAGATCAAATTGCCAACATCCACTGGATCATGGAAAAAGCCACATCCTAACATACACATTATTCTACATATAATTTAGATAACCAACAAGGACCTACCTTGTAGCACAGGTCAGTATATTCAATATCTGCTGATAACGTATAATGGAAAAAGCTATCTATCTAGTTACCTTTATCTATTTTTAGTTGTATGTAGATAGAGCAATAACTTCTGTACAACTGAAAGCATGTCAATTCAATATACTTCAATAAACAAAATTACCCACTGTGTAATTCACAGCATTCAATTCCATACAAACCCTCCTCCATACCATGGGACAATTTCTAATAAATAATTCTGTTCTTCTGTTCTTTTAATACTATGTCCTTTAGTTTCTCTGGTTTGCCAAGTCGTTGGCTGTTTAGACAAAAAGATACTGCACACCTAAGAATCTAGTATTTTTCAGTCGTTCTGTTGTGTCTGACTCTTTGCAATCCAACCCCATGAACTGAAGCAGGCTTCCCTGTCCTTCACCAACACCAAGAGCTTGCTGAAACTCATGTCCATCGAGTCAGTGATGCCATCCAACCATCTCATTCTCTGTTGTCCCCTTGTCCACCCATCTTCAATTTTTCCCAGCATCAGGGTCTTTTCCAGTGAGTTGGCTCTATGCATCAGGTGGCCAAAGTATTGGAGCTTCAGTTTCAGCATCGAAGTGAACCCACACTGTCTCTGAGGTATGTGAATACTCATTTTGAAGGAATAAATTTATGAATTTTTCTGCAACCGTGAGTCATCTTTTCACTTTTCCCTCCACTTTCTTGATGATGTTCTTTGAAGCAAAAAAGTTTACAGTTTTGATAAAGTCCAATGTATTTACATTCTTTGGCATTGCCTTTCTTTGGGATTAGAAAGAAAATCGATCTTTTCCAGTCCTGTGGCCACTGATGAGTTTTCCAAATTTGCTGGCATATTGAGTGCAACACCTTAACAGCATCATCTTTCAGGATTTGAAATAGTTCAACTGGAATTCCATCGCCTCCACTAGCTTTGTTCGTAGTGATGCTCTCTAAGGCCCACTTGACTTCACATTCCAGGATGTCTGACTCTAGGTGAGTGATCACACCATCGTGGTTATCTGGGTCATGAAGATCTTTTCTGTATATTCTTTGTATTCTTGTATATTCTTTTCTGTATATTCTTCTATGTATTCTTGCCACCTCTTCTTAATATCTTCTGCTTCTGTTAGGTCCAAACAATTTCTGTCCTTTATTGTGCCCATCTTTGCATGAAATGTTCCCTTGGTGTCTCTAATTTTCTTGAAGAGATCTCTAGTCTTTCCCATTCTACTGTTTTCCTCTATTTCTTTGCATTGATCACTGAGGAAACCTTTCTTATCTCTCCTTGCTATTCTTTGGAACTCTGCATTCAGGTGTGTATATCTTTCCTTTTCTCCTTTGCCTTTAGCTTCTCTTCTTTTCTCAGCTATTTGTAAGGCTTCCTCAGACAACCATTTTGCCTTTTTGCATTTCTGTTTCTTGGAGATAGTCTTGATCCCTGCCTCCTGTACTATGTCATGAGCCTCTGTCCATAGTTCTTCGGGCACTCTGTCTGTCAGATCTAATTCCTGGAATCTATTTCTCACTTCCACTGTATAATCGTTAAGGATTTGATTTAGGTCATACCCAAATGGTCTAGTGGTTTCCCCTAGTCTCTTCAATTTAAGTCTGAATTTTGCAATAAGGAGTTCATGATCTGAGCCATAGTCAGCTCCCAGTCTTGCTTTTGCTGACTGTATACAGCTTCTCCATCTTTGGCTGCAAAGAATATAATCAATCTGATTTCGGTGTTGACCACCTGGTGATGTCCATGTGTAGAGTTTTCTCTTGTGTTGTTGGAGGAGGGTGTTTGCTATGACCAGTGCATTTTCTTGGCAAAACTCTATTAGCCTTTGCCCTGTTTCATTTTGTACTCGAAGGCCAAATTTGCCTGTTACTCCAGGTATCTCTTGACTTCCTACTTCTGCATCCCAGTCCCCTATAATGAAGAGGACATCATTTTTGGGTGATAGTTCTATAAGGTCTTCTAGGTCTTCATAGAACCGTTCAACTTCAGCTTCTTCAGCGTTACTGATTGGGGCAGAGACTTGGATTACTGTGATATTGAATGGTTTCCCTTGGAAACAAACAGAGATCACTCTGTCACTTTTGAGATTGGACCCAATAACTCCATTTCAGACTCTTTTGTGGACTATGATGGCTACTCCATTTCTCCTAAGGGATTCTTGCTCACAGTAGTAGATATAATGGTCATCTGAGTTAAATTCGCCCATTCCAGTCCATTTTAGCTCACTGATTTCTAACATGTCGACGTTCATGCTTGCCATCTCTTGTTTGATGACTTCCAATTTACCTTGCTTGATTCATGGACCTAACATTCCAGGTACCTATGCAATATTGTTCTCTGGACTTTACTTCCATCACTAGTCACATCCACAACTGGGTATTGTTTTTGCTTTGGCTTTCTCTCTTCATTCTTTCTGGAGTTATTTCTCCCCTCTTCTCCAGTAGCATATTGGGCACCTACCCACCTGGGGAGTTCATCTTTCAGTGTCCTATCTTTTTGCCTTTTCATACTGTTCATGGTGTTCTCAAGGCAAGAATACTGAAGTGGTTTACCATTCCCTTCTCCAGTGGATCACATTTTATCAGACCTCTCCACCATGACCCATCCGTGAACTTCCAGATGTTCAAGCTGGATTTAGAAAAGCCAGAGGAACCAGAGATCAAATTGCTAACATCCACTGGGGATCATCAAAAAAGCAAGAGAGTTCCAGAAAAACATTTGTTTCTGTTTTATTGACTACGCCAAAGGCTTTGACTATGTGGATCACAACAAACTGGAAAATTCTGAAAGAGATGGAATACCAGACTACCTGACCTGCCTCCTGAGAAATCTGTATGCAGGTCAAGAAGAAATAGTTAGAACCGGACATGGAACAACAGACTGATTCCAAATCGGGAAAGGAGTACATCAAGGCTGTATATTGTCACCCTGCTTATATAACTTATATGCAGAGTACATCATGAGAAACAATGGACTGGATGAAGCACAAGCTGGAATCAAGACTGCTGGGAGAAATATCAATAACCCTAGATATGCAGATGATACCACCATTATGGCAGAAAGCGAAGAAGAACTAAAGAGCCTCTTGATGAAAGTGAAAGAGGAGAGTGAAAAAGTTGGCTTAAACCTCAACATTCAGAAAACGAAGATCATGGCATCTGGTCCCATCACTTCATGGCAAATAGATGGGGAAACAGTGGATACAGTGACAGACTGTATTTTCTTGGGCTCCAAAATCTCTGCAGATGGTGATTGCAGCCATGAAATTAAAAGACGTATGCTCCTTGGAAGAAACGCTATGACCAACCTAAATAGCATATTAAAAAGCAGAGACATTACTTTGCCAACAAAGGTCTGTGTAGTCAAGGCTATGGTTTTTCCTGTGGTCATGTATGGATGTGAGAGTTGGACTGTGAAGAAGGCTGAGCGCCGAAGAATTGATGCTTTTGAACTGTGGTGTTAGAGAAGACTCTTGAGAGTCCCTTGGACTGCAAGGAGATCCAACCAGTCCATTCTAAAGGAGATCAGTCCTGAATATTCATTGGAAGGACTGATGTTCAAGCTGAAACTCCAATTCTTTGGCCACCTGATGCGAAGGCCTGACTCATTGGAAAAGATCCTGATGCTGGGAAAGATTGAAGACGGGTGGAAAACAGGACAGCAGAGGATGAGACGGTTGGATGGCATCACCGACTCAATGGACATGAGTTTGAGCAAGCTCTGGGAGTTGGTGAAGAACAGGGAAGCCTGGTGTGCTGCATTCTGTGGGGTTGCAAAGAGTCGGGCACGACTGAACGACTGACCTGAACGGAACTGAATGTATGTACTGTTTTTCCTTTGTTTGCTTGCACTTTTGGTGTTGTATCTAAGAATCCATTTCCAAATCCCAGATCATGAAGATTTATACTTGTGCTGTCTTTTAAGAATTTCATCTTGAGTTAATTTTTGTATATGATGTGAAGTAAGAATCTCTGTCATCTGGGATTCTGATAGGGATTGTGTTGAATCTGTAGATGAATCTGAAGCACATTGCTATCTTAATGATGTTAAGCTTTTTTGATTCATGAAACTTGGATACTTCTACATTCATTTAGATCTTCTTTAATTTCCTTCAATGGTTTACAACTTTCAGAGTATAAGGTGTGTACTTGTTATGTTTATTCCTGTATGTTTTATTCTTTTTTATGCAATTGCAAACTGAAATTCTAAATTTTATTTGTCAGGTTGTTCGCTGCAAGTGTATAAAAATACAATTTTGTCTATATATCATGTATCTTGCAACCCTGATGAAGTATTTGTTCCAACAGATTTTTAGTAGGTTCCTCAGGATTTTTTATATATCAGACCTTGTCATCTGCAAGTAAAGGTGGTTTTACTTCTTTCTTTCCAATCTGGATTTCTCATATTTATTTTCTTGCCTACTTGGCCCAACCCGAGCCTCCGATGCAATGTAGAATAGGAGTGGCAAGGGCAGTCATCCTTGTTTTGTTCCTCCTCTTAGCAGAGAAGCATCCAATCTTTCACTATTGCATTTGATGGCAACGGTGGTTTCTTCACTGATGCCCTGGATCAGGTTGAGGAAGTTCTCTTCCATTCCTAGTTCATTCTCTCAATCTTTGTGATGCTTCTCCCCCAGCCCTGGGTAGCTCCCTTACATGCTGAATACTGGAGGGTGACTCTGCAGGTCTCTGGGTTCTCTCTCTTTGCAGCTCTCTCTTCTCCGGTACTGAGCCCGACGTCCATGGCAGCCTTGGTCTCCCCAGACTCTCAGCTCCATCTTTTCCCCTCCAAGACCTCTACACCTTAGCTCCTCCTCCCTGCATGGAAACTTGAGGCAGTGTGCCGGGACAATCAGAGGGTTAACTTTGTTATTTTCCCTTTTCTCATGGATCACTGTCCTTTGCTCCCTGATATCCAATATCTTTAACGTTGTGCTTTCATATACTTGCATATTTTGCTTTTGTCGGGGGGCGGGGGGGTTGTTTTAAGCAAGAAGGTAAATCTAGTCCTTGTTACTTTGACTTGGATGGAAATGGAAGTCTGTGGATTATCTTTTTTTTTCCATTTAGCCCAGACTTTATTGTTTGAATATTTGCAACTATTTTTCTGTACACAAATTTGAATTTCTTACAAAATTCTATATTGCATATTGTGACACCATTCTCCATTTGATGCCACATTTCCATCAAGAACTGTTTCCCCAAATCCCAGTCTACCTGATTGTGTGTTGTTGTCGTCCAGCTGCTCAGTCGTGTCCGACTCTTTGTGGCCCCCTGGACTGTAGCCCGCCAGGCTCCTCTGTCCACGGGATTTCCCAAGTAAGAGTACTGGAGTGGGTTTCCATTCCCTTCTCCATATGCATTATCTTCTGATGACCCCAAATTTATCAAAATTGTCCTTTATTGTTTGAGCTGTTTAAGAAAGTCTTCCTTACCCCAAAGGTCATAAGGATATATAAGATTTTCTCCAAAAGTTGTGAAGTTTTTCTTTTTACATTTAAGCCTTTAATCCATCTGTATTTGATTTTTGTGTCTGGGGTGAAGTAAGGGATACTATTTTATTTTATGCCATGTAGCTTGTAGGGATCTTAGTTCCTCAATCACAGATTGAACCCAGGCCCCTGGCAGTGGAAGTATAGAGTCCTAACGACTGGACCACCAGGGAATTCCCCAGGTCACTTTTAGAAGTAGTGTATTTTGTTCAGGCTTCCCTAGTGGCTCAGATGGTTAAAAAAAAAAAATCTGCCTGCTAATGCAGGAGACCCAGGTTTGATTCCTGGGTCAGGAAGATCCTCTGTAGAAGGGCATGACAACCCACTCCAGTATTCTTGCCTGGAGAATCCCATATCCCATGGACAGAGGAGCCTGGCAGACTACAGTCCATGGGGTCGCAAAGAGTTGGACATGATTGAGCAACTAACATTACTATGTTTTATTTAACCTTGCTGTAACCTGATCAAAACTGACTGAAGCGACTTAGCAGCAGCAGCAGCAGAGGAGAAGCTGTGTCATTTTAATATAAAATATTGGCTCTTCCTGTGTTTATCCATCTCCCTATCAATACTCATGGGTTCGTTATAGTCTTTTTCCTATTACAGTATGAACATACTCAACCATGTCTCTTTGATACACATGTGCAAGTGTCTACAAAGGGCATTTAGGGTGATTTTACCATAAAGCTAAGAAAGCTCATTTTTTATTCATAATGTTGCATTCCTTTTCTTAAAGAGAATTACTCTCCCCTTTTGAATAAGCCTCAGGTTCCCAAATACCTGGATTTGCCCCAAGCCATAGTTTATGCATAGACAGACCAACACAATACAGAAAATTCTAACAGAAGAAGGATTTGATGCAGAAAGAGGGTGTTGGAAGGCACTGGAGGAACAAAAGAGAGAAGGCGGGAGGGTTACACAGCAGTTGAGAGGCTGGTACGGCCCCTGGACTGCAGTGCTCACTTCCGCACAGAAGGGGCTGGAAGTCTGAAAGCTACACCCTCCGGACTGCTTTGCCAGCTCCGAGAAGCCTTTTTTTCCCCCTGCTGCCAGTGACTCTTCTGGCAGCATCAGCAGCAGTGGTGGGTGACCTTGGGCTTGTGGCGGAGGGAGGAAGTTGCAGCAGCTGCCAGAGTGCAGGCTCCTAGGTTTCTACAGCAGCAATGCTTTCAGTTGAGGCAGGAGGCAAATATGCCCCCACCCTCAAGCACTTGGAGATTCATTCTCTACTGACCTCCTAAACTCCAAGATAAGAATAGCAGGGAGGAGGTTGGAGCCTGCAAAGACCACATATTTCTCGTTTCCAAAGTCAGGAAAACTCCCCAACCGCACATGCACAGAGAAGGCTCCTTGGAGGCCAAAGGGGAGTCATGTCAAGGGATGTTCTACCCATAGGCCTTTGCGATAGAATTCATCTTGGCCAAGAGATGCATGCGCACACCTGGGAGGATCCTGAGGTACATCAAATATGGACTGTGAACCAGGCAAGTCAGAATGATTGGCCAAAGGAAACCCGGGGGAAATACCACATAAAAATAACTCAAATTGCCACTAGGGCACAACTCAGGGACTCTCCCTCTGAATCTGCCCATGCGTCTATCCACACTTACTGTACTCTTTTTCCTCCTAAGAAACATTTTACTTGCTTCACTGCTTTCTGTCTTTGTGGAAATTCTTTTCTGCAAACACAAAGGGCCAGGGCCCTTGTGACTGACCACTGGCAAGCACCCTGTGTCTCCACCTTGTCCCCTTCTCTGCAGCACCTGCTCCACAGCACCTTGGCCTGGTGCATCCTACATCCCCACCTCCCTCCTAGATGCTGCCAACCAGGGCTGCTAGAAAAGACACAGATCTGCCCCAGCTTCTATTTATACCATAGTTAACCCCTGCCGTCTTGTCTCAAAATTAATCAGTTGCTTCCTCCAAGTGCCTGATACCTCCACCTTCTGTAACAAGAGTTTTTATAGCCCCAAGTTGTAGATGAACCTGCCAAGTCCATAGCCTGCAGGCAAAAGCTGAAAGCAGGCTGAGGTGATCTCCTGCACGTCCACAAGAGGGCAGCAGACACTGGCTAAAGCTGCCTGCTAACTAGCCCTGCAAAAAGCAACACTTAGAACCAGACATGGAACAACGGACTGGTTCCAAATTGGGAAGAAGTATGTCAAAGCTGAATATTGTCACCCTGCTTATTTAACTTATATGAAGAGTACATCCTGCAAAATGCCAGTCTGGATGAACCACAAACTGGAATCAAGATTGCTGGGAGAAACATCAATAACCTTAGATATGCAGATGACACTACCATTATGGGAGAAAGCAAAGGGGAACTAAAGAGCCTCTTGATGAAGGTGAAAGAGGAGAGTGGAAAAGTTAGCTTAAAACTCAGCATTCAAAAAAGTAAGATCATGGCATCCAGCCTCATCACATCATGGCAAATAAATGGGGAAAAAAAGTGATAGACTTTATTTTCTTGGGCTCCAAAATCTCTGCAGAAAGTGACTACAGCTATAAAATTAAGAGACATTTGCTCCTTGGAAGAAAAGCTATGACAAACCTAGACAGCATATTAAAAAGCAGAGACATTACTTTGCCAACAAAGGTCCATCTAGTCAAAGCTATGGTTTTCCCTGTAGTCATGTACAGATGTGAGAGTTGGACCATAAAGAAAGCTGAGTACCAAAGATCTGATGCTTTCGAACTGTGGTGCTGGAGAAGACTCTTGAGAGTCCCTTGGACAGCAAGGAGATCAAACCAGTCAATCCTAAAGGAAATCAACCCTGAATATTCATTGAAAGGACTGATGCTGGAGCTGAAGCTGAATACTTTGGCCACCTGATGTGAAGAACTGACTCATTGGAAACACCCTGATGTTGGAAAAGATGGATGGCAGGGGAAGAAGGGGACGACAGAGGATGAGATGGTTGGATGGCATCATCAACTCAATGGACATGAGTTTGAGCAAGCTCCAGGAGAAAGTGAAGGACAGGGAAGCCTGGTGTGTTGTAGTCCATGGGGGGTTGCAAAGAGTCAGACATGACTGATCGACTAAACAATATCAACAACCAGCCCTGAGGGTTACACACTCGATTTACAGACCTTTGGCCGGAAGCCTGGCTCATTGGCATCCTTACCTCTCTCTCTGGAAGTGCAGCAGTGGACAGTTCACGGGCTTTCTTGCTCCTCAGCAGTGTCCCCACCACCCCATAGAAAGAAAAAGAAAAACAGTCACTCAGTCATGTCCGACTCTTTGCAACCCCATGGACTGCAGCACGCCAGGCCTCCCTGTCCATCACAAACTCCCAGAGTTTACCCAGACTCATGTCCATTGAGTTGGTGATGCCATCCAACCATCTCATCCTCTGTCGTCCGCTCTCTTCCTGCCTTCAATCTTTCCCAGCATCAGGGTCTTTTCAAATGAGTCAGTTCTTCACATCAGGTGGCCAAAGTATTGGAGTTTCAGCTTCAGCATCAGTCCTTCCAATGAATATTCAGGACTGATTTCCTTTAGGATGGACTGGTTTGATCTCCTTGCTGTCCAAGGGACTCTCAAGAGCCTTCTCCAACACCACAGTTCAAAAGCATCAATTCTTCAAAGCCCAGCTTTCTTTATGGTCCAATTCTCACATCCTTACATGACTACTGGAAAAACCATACCCTTGACTAAATGGACCTTTGTTGGCAAAGTAATGTCTCTGCTTTTTAATACCACCCCAAGGCTTCCTCCTAATAAAGGCTGGAGTCCTCACCTGGCCTCCCCGGGCTGCCTGCTCCTGCTCCTTGTTCCAGCGCCCCCAGGCCTCCCAGGTTACATCTCTGACCTAATGACTTCTACCAGTCTCTCCATCACTCACTCCTCCCCACCTCCTTGGCCTTCTTGCTGGTTCTTGAGAATGCCAGGTGGTTACCTCCAACTGGTTCCCTCTGCCTGGAGTGCTCTTCCCTCGTGTATATGATCTGCACTAGGTTGCCCCTTCCCCTCCTGACCTTCATCCTTTTGCTACCTCCTGGGGCAAATGGTATCCAGCACACACCAGTACGTATCCCATTCCACATCTTCTTACATGACGCTGATGCTACACTGGGCGGTGGGGTGGGGGTGAGGATATCTATGACTCCTGCCCTTGAACCTAGGCAGGCTTCTGTAATTGCCTTGACCAAGAGGATGGCAGAAGTGACATTATGTGATTTCCAAAGCTGAGTTTAAGAAGACAAATAGGTCCCACCAGGCTGTCTGCCAGACATCCACCTTTGGAGCCCTGGGAGCTAAATGTCTGGCTGCCTTGGAGTTTCTCTACTGGAGAGTCCCAGTGGGAGGACCACAGGAGACAGACGGAGGCACTCAGGGAGTCCCAGTGGGGTCAGTCTCCAGCTGTTGGTCTTAAATCAGGCCAGACACCAGACATGTGAGCCAAGGAGGCTTCAACGTAGTGATCCCAGTCCGTGCAGCCTCTAACTGCAACCTAGAGAGACACCCCAAGTCAGAACCACCCAGCTGAGATGCTCCCAAATTCCGGAGCCACAGAAAGCATGTGTGTATGCTCAGTTATGTCCAACTCTTTGTGACCCCATGGTCCATAGCCCGCCAGACTCCTCTGTCCCTGGGATTCTCCAGGCAAGGAGACTGGAGTGGGTGGCCATGCCCTCCTCCAGGGAATCTTCCCGACCCAGGGATGGAACCCACATCTCCTGCATTGGCAGGTGGGTTCTTTCCTGCTGAGCCACCAGGGAAGCACACTATGGAATACACGCAGAGATAAAAAGGAACAAAGTTCAGATCCACTGGACTCCCAAAGTCATGATGCTGAGAGAAAGAAGGCTTACCCGAAGGAGTATGTACTGTATGATTCTGTTTATAAGAAATTCGAGAGCAGGCAAAACCAATCAATGGGGGAAAGGAATCGGCCTTGGTGCTGTCATCAGGCCCAACTCCCAGGTCAGCCCAGGAGCCGCTGTGCCTCCTGCTCCTCCCTCCAGGCCCTCCGTCACTAAGTGACCATGGGAGAGTCACGACCTCTCTCTGGGCCTCAGTTTCCCCCAAGGAAATTTCAGTGGAGGCTGGAACCAGTGTGTATGCTTCCTTCCATCCTGACGCCCCAGGATCCAGGGGTTCCCATGGACTGCAGGCCTCTGGACCAGGCTGGGTGTCAGCCATCCCACTTGTGGGGCTGGGGCTCCCTGTGCTCCCCTAAACTGCAGGGCCTGGCAGGTGAGAGAGCTGGCGGTCCCTCCTCAACTTCTGAGCCTCCTCTCTCCAAAGGCTCTGCAGTGAAATCGCAGCGCTGAGAATAAAAGCCCCTTGTCCAGCATCCTGAGCCCTAATCCTCTTACGTGAAAGCCAGAGGAGCTGCTGGCAGAAGGGCTGTTCTGATTTCCCTGCCAGCCGGCCCTCGTCTCATGCTCCGATGCCAGCCCAGCCCCATCACAAAGGGCCGGTGCCCCCGCCAACCAACCACACAGCTGAAGGTAACCCCATGGACCTCTGATGATGGATGAAGCGGTCAGACCGTGAGCTCTGGTAGGGGACGGAAAACCCAGCGAAGTCTGAGCACCTGCTCCAGTGTGCCCTGGCCCAAGGGTCTGCCTTCCTCCTCTGGGAGCCCAGACTATTCCTTGAGCAATAAGGGGGGTCTTCACTAGGTAGTCACGCTGGGTCTCCTGGGCTCACCCATCCCTTCAGGAAGCATAGACTGAGCCCAGCTCAGCTAAGGCTGACAGCGCCCAGAAGAGATGGACAATGGGACTTCTACCCAGGGTCTCCCCATCCGAGGAGCGGACAGACAGACGCTTCCAATGAGGCCAGGTGCACCACAGCACTGGTGTGGCAACAGGAGGATGCATCCAACCTGCCCAACCGCCCTCCACCCAGGGAGGCTGGGCAGGGCTGTGTGGACTTTGGTAAGTGAATGGAGCTGGGTAGGTGGCTGGGCTTCCCTGATGGCTCAGCAGGTAAAGAATCCGCCTGCAAGGCAGGAGCTACAGGAGATGCGAGTTCAATCCCTGGTTTGGGAGGATCCCCTGGAGGAGGAAATGGCTGCCCACTCCAGTACTCTTGCCTGGTAAATGAAATGGATAGAGGAGCCTGGTGGGCTGCAGCTGGTGGGGCCGCCAAGAGTCGGACACGAAGCACAAGGTGGCTGGGATCGGGCTGGGAGGAGAGGAGGCGACAGCCTCTCTCAGGAGGAAGGGGTCCAGGGAGAACAGCTGGCCATGGCCGCACGAGGCACTGCAAAATGTAAACTGTGCTGGAAGCCCACAGACCCAAAACATGGGGCCCCGCAGCCTCCACGCAAAGAGCCCCAGGCAGGCGGCCTCTGGCACACGGTGGCTGCCTCTCTGCCCTCTCCTGAGCCTGCTTGAATCTTGCTCCCGTCCCACTGCCCCCTGGACCTGCTCATTCAAGGTCGTTGCCGGCCCTCCAGCAGGCCCCACTGCCGTCATCTCAGGTCAGCAGCAGCAGGCCACACAGACCAGCCTCTCTGGCTCAGTCACCTGGGTGGTCCTCCTACCTCCCAGACTGTTCCTTCTCCAAACCCTCTGAGGGTGCCTCCTTGTCCCCAAGACCGCCTCACTGTGCTGGAACCCAGGGCATAGGCTTGAACGCCCTGGTGGCTTCTGCTTTCGAAATAATCACAACCAGTGTGGAGGGCTCTCTGCTGGGCCTCAGGAAAAGAACAGCCCTCTCGTTCCTCCTGCCTCACAGCCCTGATGCACTGCTGGGACCCCGCTCAGCCCCCACCCTGTGCTGCTAACACAGCTGTGTGCCTGGGTCTCACACGGTACCCATGGTGCGAGTGCCGTGTGGCTTACAGCAGAAAGGTGAGAACGGTTCTCCAAAGATTTCTCACTGTATTTGACACTCATCACACACCGTCATGGCATTTCACACCCTTGTTGATCCAGCCATTCATTCATTCATTCGTCATTGCTCATTCAACCCCCACGCATTCACTTTTCCTAGACTCCTGGGAAACACAAGGAAGACTTTATGGAGAAATCAGAAAATAAGTACTGTGCCCAAAGGATAGATTTTTTTTTAATAGAAATTTCAAAATATTTCTCCTAAAGGATTAATAAAAGCATAAAGATTCTGCCTGGGTGAAGATATTTAAACATACAGATAGGAACATTAAGAGACAGAAACACCAGTCTGGAAAAAAAAGCCTATAGAAATATCCTATTAAATATCATATATCCCTCTCTCTGTACACTTTGTGTGTGTGTGTGTGTGCGCACACGTGCTCAGTCATGTCCAACTCTTTGCAACGCCATGGACTGTAGCCTACCAGGCTCCTCTGTCCATGGAATTTTCCAAGCAAGAAAATTGGAATAGGTTGCCATGCCCTCCTCCAGGGGATCTTCTTGACCCAGGGATCAAAACCACATCTCTTGCTTCTCCTGAGTTTGCAGGCAGATTCTTTACCACTGAGCTACCTGGGAAACCCCATATACTTTGTTAAAAGAAAAAAAGTAAAATAAATAAAAAGAAAATCATATGTGGATTTGTGGCATTATTATAATTATGTACTTGGGAATAACATGACTACGTTTATGTTTTCTCTTAAGCAAAAAATGTACAGTTTGTATAAACTTAATAAAAAATAAAAGCAACAGAAAATAAGAAATACTGGTCTGAAGTGTGATGTATTGAGTGAGTGACTGTGCGATAAAAATCACTTCCCAGCAGTGCACGCTTGATTAATTTCATCCATGAACCTTCAGGTTCCCACTCAGCATAAAAAAGAAGGAAATCCTGGGACTTTCCTCGTTGCCCAGTGGATACTGTGTACTCTGCACTTCCACCACAAGGGACACAGGTTTGATCCCTGGTCAGGGAACTAGGATCCTGCATGCCACACCATTAAAAAAAAAGAAGGCAATCCTGCCATTCTGCATTTGTGACAACATGGACCTAGAGGGTATTATGCTAAAGTGAAGTAAGTCATATAGAGAAAGACAAATACCAAGTGACCAGGACTTCCCTAGCAGCCCCGTGGATAAGAATCAGCAATCCAATGCAGGGGACAGGGGTTTGATCCCTGGTCAGGGAACTAAGATCCCTCCCATGTGCTATGCAGCATTTAAGCCCGCCCACCATAACTACTGAGCCCGTGGGCTCTAAAGCCCGTGCTCCACAGCAAGAGACGCTTGAGTGTTGCAACTAGAGAAAGCTTGAGTCCCCCGAAGAAGAGCCCACAAGCTACCAGGAAGACCCAGAGCAGCCAAAAAATGATAAATGAACACCAAAACCTAAAATACCATATGATCTTACTTATATGTAGAACCTAGAAAAACAAGCCAAACAGACTCATAGACACAGAGAACAAACTGTTAGTTGTCAGAGGAGAGAGGGATGGGGAAATCGGTGAGGAGATGAAGAGGTCAAGCTTCCAGTTATAACAGAAATGAGCCTCAGTCAGGGATGTAATATTACAGTGTAAAGAATATAGTCAATAATACTGTAATAGCTTTGTATGGCGATGGATGGTTACTAGACTTGTCATAGTGATGACTTTCGTAAGGTATTGGAACATCAAATCAGTAGGTTGTACACCTGAAACATAATACTGTATATCAACTAAAAAACAGGAAAGGCAAAACCTTCATACCTCTGAGGGTTGTCATGAGAATGAAATGAAATTCTGCTGTTGAGTATGTTACATAATATCTGGTAACTATTAGAAAAGAATCTGCCTGCCAGTGTAGGAGATCTGGCTTTGATCCCTGGGTCAGGAAGATCCCTTGGAGAAAGAGATAGCAACCCACTCCAGTATTCTTGCCTGGGAAATCCCATGGACAGAGGAGCTTGGAGGACTACTGTCCATGGGGTTGCAAAAGAGTTGGACACGACCAAGCAACTGAACAACAACAAAAATTATCATGTTTACCAATCACAGTTCAATAAAGCTTAAAGAATAGGTTTCTGTGAAGGAATAAGCTGGTCATCCCAGGGTTAAGCAGAAACCTTTCAAGTTTCATCATCAAGCCATTATCACTCCCCCATCTACAAACACGCCAGAGAAGTCGAGGTATGATGCAGGCCAGTGCCAGCCTCGGCTGACCCCACAGGGAGCCAAAATGGGCCAGCAGGGTTGTCTAGCACTGGGTCAAGATGGCCAGCTTTTTACCCCCACCTGGATCAGTCACTGGATGCGGGCCACGCTGGGGAGGGGGTGACCTCAGGCCAGGTGGCTCCGCGCAGCTGGGGCAGTGCCCGAGGGGCTGGGTTGCTGACCACATTCTTGGGGGGAATCTGGGTGGGACATGGAGGAAGTGGGCTGGAGGGCAGAACCAGGCCATGAAGGGAAGGCGGAGATGACAGGAATGGGGTAGTGGGGGGAGCCTAGCCTAGGGCTGGGCCCTGGACAGCTGAAGCTGGAGCAGTGCTGGTGAGGTGAGGCCTGTGAGCTGTCACAGCCTGAAGTGCCAGGCTGAGCCATCTGCCATGTAAAGGCCCAAGCTGATGGGCCCGGGAAGTCAACTAGCCACCCCAGACGCAGCTGCACAGCAGGAGCTTTGCAGTCTACAAAGCACTGCTCAACCTCCCCTGCATCGTGAGCTGGCTTTCAGCATCATTAAGCCTGCATCCTGGGACCAACGTAGCCAGAAAGGAAGAAGGGACACCAGGGGAAACAGCCAGGCTCCTTGGGGGGTGAGAGATGACCTCTAGAGGGCTTGGCTGGGATGTGAATGCAACACTCAGCAGATGTACAGATGGCGGAAACCCAAGTAGTTTGCGCCTACGTGGCTCCTGGAGGACAGAAGGGGCTTGAAACAATCCTAGCAGGTTAAAAATATTAATAGGAAACTCAGGGGGCTTCCCTGGTGGCTCAGTGAATAAGAAGCCATCTGCCAATGCAGGGGACACAGGTTTGATCCCTGGCCTAGGAAGATCCCACGTGCTGTGGAGCAACTAAGCCCATGTGCCACAGCTACTGAGCCCGTTCTAGAGCCCGTGAGCTGCAACTGCTGAAGCCTGTGAACCTAGAGCATGCGCTCTGCAACAGAAGAAGCCACCACAATGAGAAACCCATGCATCGCCAGGAAGAGTAGCCTCCGCTCGCTCCAAGTAGAGAAAGCCCACAAGCAGCAATGAGGACCCAGCACGGCCAAATTAATTAATTTTAAAAAAAAGAGAGAAATATGAAATTCACAAGGTCCCATCCAGCACATGGGCCCCCAAATCCGGCTGAACAAACGAGACATCACATCCCTCGGAAAATGACATGGGTCTCAGCTCCAGGATGACTCAACAGAAGGATGTGTGATGCTGGTCGCGGGAACAAGGCCATTGACCGAGCCCCTCAAACCCAGGTAAGGAGGGTCCTGATTGCCCTCATGGGGCAGGGGGTCCTCAGGGACACGCCTGCTCTCCTCCAGACCACACTTGCTGCCTGGGACCCCAGACTCTCTTGCCCCAAAGGCCCCAAGCCTGCTTGCCTGGCTTTCTTCCCTAGGATGGTGTTGGAGAGGCCAAAGTGTGTGAGGAAAGCTGGGACACGTTAACTGCGGTGTCCCTATGCTTGTTCCTGGACCAGCTCATGTTGAAGGTGGAGCCAGGAGTAACAGGGAAGGGGACCAGGCTGGGGGCCGCAAGGCTGCTCTTCCAGCCCCTCACGTTCTGGGACAGAACTCTGGATCCAAGAATTCTAGGTCCAAGTTTAGCCTTCTGAGTCATTGGGAAGGTGTGAAGGTCAAAGCAGAGGTCTGCTCCTTGAACCGTTAGCCTGAACCATAACTTGTGAACTTTAAGACATGGATCTGCCTGGCTCTGTGGACCTAAGTGGCCCCTCTGGGTTCACACCTGGGCTACAGAGAACGCTTCTGGGCCAGCAGCATGCTCTGAGAAGAGCACCCAGGCATCACCCAAGAAAGCTGTCATATCATGACAGCTGAAGGGACTTGAAGACCTTCACCAGGAGAAGAGAAGGGTCAGGACCTGCATTTTGGCTGTCTTTTGGTCCTGGAAAGATCACCAAAGGAAAAAAGATTCATTTTAAGTGCACACAGCGTAGAACTAGGACCAAGAGGAGGCTTATGGAAGAAGAATGACCCATTTAACAAGAAAAGGGGGAACTTCCCTGGTAGTCCACTGGCTAAGACTCCTCATTCCCAATGCAGGGGGCCCGGGTTCCATCCCTGGTCAGGGAACTAGATCACACACGCCACAAGGAAGATAGAAGATCCTTAGCTCTGCAACTAAGACCCAGTGTAGCCAAATAAATGAATATTTTTCAAAAATAACAAGAAGGCCTGGAAGGTGGGAGAAGAAGAAAAAGAAGAATGGGTCATGGTGGGAGGCAGTGAGTGCCTTCTTGCTGAAGGAAGGCCATCGGGGCTGGCTCAGGTTCTTTGGGGATTTTCTAGACAAGATTAAAGCCACAGCTAGAAAAATAGGAAGGGGCTTTCCCCATGACTCACTGATAAAGAATCAGCATGCAACACAGCAGACCTGGGTTCGATCTCTGGTCGGGAAGATCCTCTGGAGAAGGAAACGGCAACTTACTGCAGTATTCTTGCCTAGAGAATCCCATGGACAGAGGAACTTTGTGGGCTACAGCCCATGGGGTCACGTCCAAGTCACGCATGTGACTTGGCAACTAAACCACCAACCACCTCCAGAGAAGCAGGCCCAGCTGGTAATTAAGCTCTTCCCTACCCGAGAGGGTCTCTGAGTGTGACCAGTGTAAGGCATGCAGCAAGCCTTTCACAAACAAAAAAAAATCTGCCCTAGTCCTGCTGTGACGCATCTGAAAACTCTTTCCATTTTCCAGGGAGTGTACACTGAGGCACAGAGCAGAGGAGTCAAAGGAGTCCTGGCTGCCCAGCTTTCCCCGCGATGCTTCAGAGGGGACCCACCCTCTGCTTCTTTTGGCCATGTTCCCATCTGCCTTTTTGTGGGTTTGTCGGCATTTGGGGGGGCAGTGACAATTCTCACATGGACACATTTTCATGAATGCCAGCAGCTAGTCCTGTTCCTGATACTTGGCAGCAGCCAGGTGGCCACAGGAGCCAAAAGGAGGTCTTTTTTTTTTTTCCTGTGGGAACTCATTCCAGTTCCAGCAGAGGAACAGAGCCGTGTCAATGGGCTTTCTTGGGCTTGCTCCTGGAAACCTTGCCTGGCCTTGTTGTGGTTTTGGGCAGGGACCCAGTCTTACCCCCAGGGTTTCTGTTTCTCTGTCTGTAAGACAAGGGTGAACTCCAGCCCTGGCTGGCCACAGAGCCGGCCGGATCAGGAAGCATGCCGTCCTCCTTGAGAGGGCAAAGCGGCAGCCAGAGTGAAGACAAGTGAGAAGCAGGGCCGGCTGCCTCCCAGGAGAGGCCCAATTAGGGCAGCGGGCAGTTCCCACCAGAGGCCCTGGCCAGCCCTCAAAGCCGGCCGTGTGGGCAGGCGGCAGCAGGCTGCGTGATTCACAGCGGCAGCTCAGGCCGCCCACTGGGCCGGCCTCAGGAACTTCAAGTGTGCACATTAGTGCCAAGGGGGATGCAGGCCAGCTCCGTTCCTTCTGCAGGGAAGGGATGAGAAGGAGCCAGCGTGCAAGCACCCAGCTACGAGAGGGCAAAGCCAGATGAGGGGCCATTCTTTTGAGGATCCTGGGACCTCTGCACAGCCTCCCCTGGGGGCCTCAAAGATGGAGAGCGTAGGGATCCAGAGATGGTTCATTTCACAGGCCCCAATCAGCACACCCAGAAGAAGGTTCAGCCCTATCCCAGCCTTGGGGACCGTGGACGCAAACAGGAAACTGCCCTCTTCCCAATGCACCAGAGTCTACTGCTCATTCATCCATCCATCCATTCAACAGAACTGCTGCCTGCCTACCGAGCCCTGGAGCCACGGCTGTGAAAACACAGTTAGGATCTCTGCTCTCAGAAAACTATATGCAGGGGCTTTCCTGGTGGCTCAGTGGTAAAGAATCCGCCTGCCAATGCAGGAGACATGGGTTCGCTCTCTGGTCTGGGAGGATCCCACATGCTGTGGCGCAACTAAGCCTGTGCGCCACAGCTATGGAGCCTGTGCTCTAGAGCCTGGAAACCACAGCTTCTGAAGCCCCCGTGCCCTAGAGCCAATGTTCTGCCACAAGAGAAGTCACTGTAAGGAGAGGCCCGTGCACCACGACCAAGAGGAGCCCCTGCTAGAGAAAAGCCACATATCGAAGAAGACCCAGCATGGCCAAATATAAATAAATTACACACACACACACACACACACACACACACACACAGAAGTCACACAGAAAGCAAGTAACCCAAGAATGAAAAATCAGAGCGGCAACAGTGTGGTTTCGAACACTGACTCGAGTCAGGAAGCCGAGGTTCAAGTCTCAGCTCCAACTCTGGCTTCTGACTAGGAGGAAGTTATTTAACCTCTGTGCCTGAGCTTCCTTCTTTGCAAGTGTTATTTGCTCAGTTGTGTCCAACTCTTTGAGACCCCATGGACTGTAGCCCACCAGCCTCCTGTCTCCATGGACTTTTCCAGGCAAGAATACTGGAGTGGGTTGCCATTTCCTTTTCTAGGGCATCTTCCCGACCCAGGGATTGAACCCAGGTCTCCTGCCTTGCAGGCAGATCCTGTACCACTAAGCCACCTGGGAAGCCTTCTCTGCAAAGTGGAGATAATAAAAATATCCATCGCACAGGGTAATTATAAAGAAAAAATGAATTAATATTTGTAAAGTACTTCAAACTGTGCCTGACATACAGAAAATATCCCTACGTATTTGCATCCCAGGGACGAGGGAGCCTGGTGGGCTGCCGTCTATGGGGTCTCACAGAGTCGGACACGACTGAAGCGACTTAGCAGCAGCAGCAGCAGCAGGTATACTAGAAGGACTGAGCCAAGCACCCATAAAGAGGGCAGAAAAAGAACAGCAAATAAACTCAAAGAGGGAATTCCCTGCTGGCCCAGTGGCTACGTCTCTGCGCTCCCACATGTCAAAACTAAAATCTGGCACAGACAGATAAATAAATAATAAATATTTTTTTTTAAAGTCAAAGAAAGTTAAAGAATGGCAATAATAAAAATAAAATCAGGAAATAAGGAAATAAAAAACAAATACACAACAGAGATGATGAACGCAAAGCCAAGAAGTTTGGTTTTTGAAAGGACTGATATAACTGATAAGCCTCCTCTGTGACTAATCAAGAAAAAAAGAGAAGGCACAAATAACCAATATCCAGAAGAAAGACGAGACACAACTATAGATCCTGCAGGCATTAGAACTGCAGGAGGATGGTGAAAACAATATTATGCTAAAATTTTTTGACCTTCTAGGAGAAATGGACAAGTTTTCAGAAAAATATGTCATCAAAAGTGACACAAAAATAGAAAATAGTTAAGGAAGCTAAATCCGCAACTAAGAAAATATTCCACGAAGAAAATCCCAGGCCCTGATGGCCTCACCAGAAAAAACGATGCCAATATTAGACCCTCCTCAGAGAATATAAGAAAGGGTACGCCACTCAATACACCTCATGAGGTTATCATAACCTTGATAGCAAACCTCTAACAAGAAAGGAAAGTTAGAAGCCAACCTAACTCAGGAATGTATATGCGAAATTTCTAAAACTACATGCTATCCAATTTAGCATAGTAATAAAGCAAAAGGTTAATGCATCCAACCAAGTTATATTTATTCCCGAATTGCAAGATCAGTTTAACATTTGAAAACTCAATATAATTTTATGTATTAAGAGGATCAAAGAAGAAATTACATGATTATCTCAGTAGATGCAGGAAAGCTTTTGATAAAATTTAAGATCTATTCAAAGTAAAAACATTTAGCAAACTATGAATAGAAGGAAATTTCTTTAATTTGATAAATGATATCTGCAAAAAAAGCCCTACAGCAAACATTATTTTTAACGATGAAAGGGTGAAGGCTTTCCTTCTGAGGCTGGCAACGACATAAGCATACCTGTTCTCTCCATATCTATTCCTAATGAAACATCCTGGCTAGTGCAATAAACCAAGAAAGCGAATAAAAATGTATAAGAATTGTTAAGGAGGAAATAAAACTACTTTTCTTTGCAGATTATATAATTATATACACACATAGAAAATCCAACAGAATCTACACAAAAATTCTTATGAGTGTTTATCAAGGTTGCCAAATATCAAATCAGTGTTAACAATGATTGAAAGTGAATGAAAGTCGCTCAGTCGTGTCCGACTCTTTGCAACTTCATGGAATTCTCCAGGCCAGAATACTGGAGTGGGTAGTCTTTCCCTTCTCCAGGGGATCTTCCCAAGCCAGGGATTGAACCCAGGTCTCCTGCACTGCAGGCAGATTCTTTACCAACTGAGCTATCAGGGAAGTCCCATTAACAATGGTTGTTTCTATGTAAAATATATTAGAAACCAGAAAATGAAAAGATATCACTTATAAAACTATTTTAAAAAACCAAGTACATAGAAAGAAATCCAAAACACATGTTTGATGCAAAAGACCAGTATTTAGAGAAATTCTAGAAGACCCAAATAAATGGAAAGATAGACCATGTTCATTGACCGGACAACTCAATACTGTAAAGATCAGCTCTTTCTAGATTGACCTGTCGATTCTATCCAGTTGCAATTAAATCTCAAAGATTTTTCAAGATATTTTTGTTTTGGAGGAAACTGACAAGCTGGCACTAAAATGTGTGTACAAATGCTAAAGACTCAACACTACTAAGACACTTTGGAAAACAAAGTGAGGCGACTTGGATCACTGGATATCAAGGCTTGCTGTGAACCTAGAAATGCAGTGTGATTGCAGTACAGAGGCAGACAGACAGACCAAAGGGATAAAGTAAAGAACTCAGAGGCAGACAGATTCACACAGACATCTGAATGCTGCTCGAGTGACACTTCAGAGCTGACGTGGGGGAGTGAGCAATGGCAGCCCTTCGGTAAGTGATGCTGGGCCAACTGGATATCCACCTGCCAAAAAAAGACAAAGAAACTGGATCCCTACCTAATGTCACTTACAAAAATCAATTCCGGTGGATTACAGAGAGCAGTGTGCCGATAGACGTTTTAACAACTAGCTACCCCAAAGGAACAATTCCTGACTTTCAGTGTTTATTGAACCTTATGTTATAAATACTCCTACCATGGCTTACTCCAAGTAACTGGTGTGAGGTCACTGAATGCTGAGTAGGGAAAAAAAATGCACAGAAGGACTGCATGGATGGTATTTTCAACATACAGATTCAACTGACATAGATATAATAAGATGTGATGAATTCTGACTATTTATTACTTTTTCTTTTGTTTTTTGGCCCTACCTCGAGGCATGCAAGATCCTACTTCCCAGACCAGGGATCAAACCCTTGCCTCTGGCAGTGGAAGCGCAGAATCCTAACCACTGGACTGCCAGGGAATTCCATTACCTTTGTTTTTAATATTTTTATTTATTGTAAATTATAGGTTAATTTTTAATCATTGCTGTATTTAAAAACTGGTTCACAAAATACATGAAAATTTAACAACTTTCTCATGAGCCAGTGTGAGCCACCTCTAATGTACCACTGCTTTTACACCTGAATGTGAAAGGCACAGTCTTTTATTTAATGTGGAATTATTCTTCAATCTTTAGAAGTTTACTATAAAAAGAAAAGATTATTTAGTAAAACACTTTCATGATCTCAAGATAGGGAAACACTTCTTTTCCTTTTGGGGGTAGGTTTGTTGAGGTGTGTGCGGAAAAGTGTTAATCTAGCAGGTCTGAGCATTCTGTCCTTAGAAAGACTTGCTTACAAGACTGGCCCTTAGCTAGTGTCCGGGAACGTAGTGTTTGGAAGGGTTCTCACTGTTCCCTAAGTACAAAGAGTTTAGACACTATCCGCTGTACCTAAACTGCTGTGTAAGCAATGTAGTTTATGCTAAATAGCCGGTTTCTTTCTGGGAGACTGGAATTTTGGTATGTGCTAAGCTGTATATTGTCACCCTGCTTATTTAACTTCTATGCAGAGTACATCATGAGAAATGCTGGGCTGGAAGAAGCACAAGCTGGAATCAAGATTGCCGGGAGAAATATCAACAACCTCAGATATGCAGATGAAAGTGAAAGAGGAGAGTGAAAAAGTTGGCTTAAAGCTCAACATTCAAAAAACGAAGATCATGGCATCTGGTCCCATTACTTCATGGCAAATAGATGGGGAAACAGTGGAAACAGTGTCAGACTTTATTTTCTTGGGCTCCAAAATCACTGCAGATGGTGATTGCAGCCATGAAATTAAAAGACACTTACTCCTTGGGAGGAAAGCTATGACAAACCTAGATAGCATATTCAAAAGCAGAGATATTACTTTGCCAACACAGGTCCATCTAGTCAAGGCTATGGTTTTTCTAGTGGTCATGTATGGATGTGAGAGTTGGACTGTGAAGAAGGCTGAGCACTGAAGAACTGATGCTTTTGAACTGTGGTGTTGGAGAAGACTCTTGAGAGTCCCTTGGACTGCAAGGAGATCCAATCAGTCCATCCTAAAGGAGATCAGTCCTGGGTGTTCATTGGAAGGACTGATGCTGAGGCTGAAGCTCCAATACTTTGGCCACCTCATGCGAAGAATTGACTCATTGGAAAAGACCCTGATGCTGGGAAGGATTGGGGGCAGGAGGAGAAGGGGATGACAGAGGATGAGATGGCTGGATGGCATCACCGACTCAATGCATGTGAGTTTGGGTGAACTCCGGGAGTTGGTGATGGACAGGGAGGCCTGGTGTGCTGCAATTCATGGGGTCGCAAAGAGTTGGACACGACTGAGCGACCGAACTGAACTGAACTGAAGCAGTGGATGTCTACATAACCACTCCCCGCTAAAAACTCTGGATATCTTATGAGCTTTCCCTGTAGACACCATCTCAAAGGTGTTGTCACAATTCATTGCTGAAGAAATTGAGCATGTCCTGTGTTGCATCTGCTGGAAGCTTCTGGTTTTCTCTGGACCTCTCTGTGTATGGCTTTTAAATTTGCTGATTTTGCTTTGAACCCTTTCCTGGGAATACATCTTAGCTGTGAGTCTGACCTCATGCCCAGCTGTATAAATCCTGCTAGTGAGTCATTAAAGCTGGGAATAATCTTGGGCAGCCCTGACACAAGGTATGAAATTCACCTTTTTAAAGTGTACAGTTTCATGAATTTTGACAAATGTACATATTTGTATAGCCATCATCACAAGCAAGTTACAGAACATTTCCATCACTCCAAGTTTCCTTATGCATCCTTGCAGTCAGCTCTTTGTCCATCCTCAGCCCCTGGCAACCACTGATCTATTCTCTATAAGGTTCTACTGTATAGCATAGGGAAATGTGTTCAATATCCTGTGAAAAACCATAATGGAAAAGAATGTGAAAAAGAATATATATGTATAATCAAGTCACGTTGCTGTGCAAAAGAAATGAACACATTATAAATCAACTATACTTCCATAACATTGAAAACAAAAAGAATGCCCGTGAATGACTAAGGAGAAGATAATAATAGAACAGTTGGCTAAAGCGTTGTTAAATGGGTGCATCCCCAAAGTAGAAATATAGATGATGAATAAATATATGAAAAAGGGTGCAATCTCATTAATAATTAGGGAACACAAGTTAGAAACACAATTGCGTACCATGAGGAAGCCTGTAAGAACGACTAAAATTGAAAACGTATGACAATATCAAGAGTTGGGAAGAATGTGGAGTAAAGCAGTTCAGCTCCACTGTTGGTGGGAGTTATTAGCTAATAACAAGCACTTTCGACACTATCTTGTAAAGACTGGCCAAATTCCATCCCAGCAATTCCACCCCAAGGTGTACACTTGGGACATGAGTCTCTGGAGGCTAATGCCTATGATGGACACATTCCTCCTGGGCTGTGATGAACCTTTGCCCGGAGTACTGTGGAGTCTGACTGGCCATCTGATCTCTTCTGATAACTTTGCATATTTTTGCTTCCATGTGCATGGCAGAATCTCATTGTAACATACTCAGGAGACAATATTATTGTAAGTTCCCTTCAGTGGAGCCCCATACTTTCCCCAAGCTACTCTGGTACCTGTGCTGAGTTCCTGGGGTGAGGGAGGGGCCTCTGCTATAGTTCTCAGCAGTGGGGGTGCTCACACACATCAGGAAAGCCCCTTCATCCCTGTCCAAGGATTCAGCCTTTCCCTGGGCCTGGAGGTGGGTGTGCACAGCCCCTCCTGTGTCTCAGAATCTCTCCATGGACTTTACCTCGTGTGACCTCATGTTGTGGGGAGTAAGCTCCACCAGGCAGGGCTTTGGTCCACTTTGGTCCTTGCTCTATCCCATGCCTAGATAGTCCTGTGAAAAGACAGGGATGTTACAGGTGAAGATGCTGAGGCTCAGAGAGGCCACCTGATTCCTACATGGAGAGGCCTTCCAGCCCTGAGTCCCAGGTTTCCGGCTGCTTTTGGAGTACAGGATAACTTTTTTATGTCTATAAACCACTGGTCATCCAGTGGTTAAGACTCTGCCTTCCAATGCAGGGGATGCAGGTTCGATCCCTAGTCAGGGAACTAAGATTCCACATGCCACGGGGTAACTAAGCCCACGTGCTACAGCTGCTGAGTGTGTCCTACAGCCCATGCTCCACAACAAGAGAAGCCACTGCAAGGAGAAGCCCGCGCACCGCAACTGGAGAAAAGCCTGTGCAGCCGTGAGGACCCGACAAAGCCAAAAATAAATACAGAAACAAATCAAAGAGAAAAGGAGGCCTTGTGAGTAGACAGACATACACAGAAGGAAGCCGAGCATGTGAAGGCAGACACAGTGATGTAATTACAGGTCAAAGAACGCCAGGGATGGCTGGCAGCCCGCAGAAGCGAGGAAAAGACAAGGAAGGACACTTCCCCAGAGCTGTGAGAGGGGGCATAGCCTGCTGACCCCTTGATTTCAGACTTCTAGCCTTCAGAACTGTGGGAGAGTAAGTTTCTACTGCTTGAAGCTGTTCACTTTGTGGTCATGTGTTACGGCAGCCCCAGAAAACTAACACAGGTGTGTTATGTGTGTAAAGGATATGCCTTGTATCCACAGATGGTTCACCATTGCACAGAGGTGAAACGTTTCCCAAGTGAAACGACCCATCGGTGCCAAAAGGCTTCCCGATGATTTTCCTTCCATGCTGCCTCAGTTACCTACATTTTCTGTCTGTCCTTTCTTTAGGGAGGAGGACACAGGACAAGCTGTGGAGTGGGGTGGAAAAAACACAAAGACGGTCTCTGAGAATCATCCTCTTTAAAAAAAAAAAAAGGCACCAAGGGGGAAAATGAAGGGGAACTCAGTGCGAGGCAATCACTGGTGGGCAGGGGCAGGTGAGGGAGGGAACGGCAAAGATGGAGGCCCTCAGAGAGAGACAGGATGCTGGCCGGCCCCATGGAGCAGAATTACTGAGAAGCACAGGCAGAAGGCAGGAAACAGGACCACCGGCACAGATACACATCAATATACCCTATTCCAGCACATCAGCCCCTTCATGTGGTCAAAGATCCTTGGCAGCACTAGCTAGGTCCATTCGTTAGGCCTGCACTGTCTCTGGTTCACTTCCCATCTGGGTTCCCCTGTCTCTCCTGCATGTGCTATGGAGGTAGGAGAGAGCCAAGGGCTTGATCTCCGTTTCATAATATTCTTGTGGGAAAAACAAACACAAAACTAACAAACCCTTGTGTCTGGATGGGATTTCGAATTTACAAAGTGCTTCCACATACAATCCGTCTTGACTGGGCCTCCTTGTGAAAAGAAGTGCTTATCCATGAAAGACAGGTCTGTCCCCTAAATCAGAGATTACAGGAAGTCCTAAGCAGAACCACGCCAACGCTCTCAAAGTGGATACAGGTCAGGTTAGGAAACCATAATACACACACAGACCAACACCCCAGTACGCAGCCTTGTCCAATAGCAAGGAGCAGACCGAGCTCACAGGCACCAGCGGAATGCCATCTGGGAAAGAGTCCGGAGATGAAAACAGAGGACTTATGTTGTCAGTAAATAGGAGACTAGGTGAATTGGACCAACTCTTCCACCAAGGACAATCAAAAGGCTGTACGAACATCTTAAAAGCATCAAAGAGCTAACGAGATTCTAAAGAATTGCTAGGCTGACATCCCAGAGAGGACAGGAATCTAGACAGGGGAGCCAAGCATTCAGGGCCCCTTTTCCCTGGAGGTACTTGCCCATTTTAGGAGAGGTGACTAAGAGAATGAATTGTGTTTCTGAAAGTCTTCAAGGATCGGGGCTGGGGGAGGTGTTGGACACTGATAAACCACTGCCTGCTTTGGGCTAAGACTCCAGACTGTGCCCTAAGCCTTCCCTTCCCCAGGGGATCTTTCCAACCCAGGGATCCAACCCAGGTCTCCCGCATTGCGGGCAGATTCTTCACCAGCTGAGCCACAGGGGAAGCCCCGTAAGGGGTCAGGATGAACTGAAGTAAACCAGCCCTTGCACAATCTGCTAAATCCGCAGTCTGCCTTTTGTGCCCAGGAAGTGTCAACCTGGAATCTGCAATAACGTGATCTCAGAATTCCATTGCCCCTGGGCACGTGACAGCAGCAACTGAAAAGCCCCTCTATCCATCCTAGATCTGGAAACTGCAAGAAACAATTTTCAGATACAGTGTCCAGCACAAACTAAAAAATAATGAGGCACCAGAGGAGACAAATCAGGGAGAAGCAGCAGAGATTAGGCAAAAGAAACACTCACAGGGATTCCAGTTATGGAATTATCACAGAGGGAACACAGGCAAAGTTCTAGAAAACTCTCCTCACCAGTAGTCAGCAAAATTCTGACTATTTGAACTGTTAAGTCTCTAATCCATTCTCATTTCCTGCCTGGATTGCTACAGTCATCATTCTATCTGCCTTTACCATCACTTACCTTGGCAATTAGCTTCCCTGTGGCTCAGTGGTAAAGAACCCGTCTGCCAAAACATGAGACATGGATTCAACCCCTGGGTTGGGAAGATCTCCCGGAAAAGGAAATGGCAACCCACTCCAGTATTCTTGCCTGGAAAAGCCCATGGGCAGAGGAGGCTGACAGGCTGCAGTACACAGGGTTGCAGAGTCAGACGTGACTTAGTGACTTGACAACAAGCACCTTGGCAATCTGTCCTAAAATGCACTTTCCAACCCCACCCCCTAAGATGTCTCCCCCTCACAATCTTCTAGTCACACAGCAGAACTCTCCTGTGAGTGTCCTTTTCTTCTTCATTGTCCTGAAAAATGCCTCCCATCCTTCAACGTCCAGTGTAAACCTCTCTCCTTGAAGACTTTCTGAATTCATAAATCCAACTCTCACAGCTTTGTATATACTAGACTCTGTTGACACAATGTATTAAAAATATTTAAAAGACTATTTCTCACATACACTGTTAACTTTTTGAGGTTACAGTTTATCTTATTCATCTAGAGCTCCTGGCATCTAGCATAGCACCTGGCTGAGTATGTGCTGAATAAATGTTCTAAGAAAGAGGGAGAGTATTTTGAATAATAGGTGCTACGGACTGTTACGGACTGAATTGTGTCCTCCCCAAATATCATGTGTTGAAGCCCCTAATGTGACTGTGCTTGGAGATAAGGTAATTAAGGTTAAATGAAGTCATCAGAGCAGGGCCTTAATTCAATAGGACTGGTGTCCTTATAAAAAGATGAAGGGACACCAGGGAGCTCTCTCCCTCCATATGCACACATAGAAAAGGCCATTGTGACACAGCAAGGAGGTGGCTATTTGCAAGCCTGAAACAGAGGCCTCACCGGAAATCAACTCTGTCAATGTGATCTTGGACTTCGAGCCTCCAGAAAGTTCAGAAAATAGATGTCTGTTGGTTAAGCCTCCCAGGCTGTATAGTATTGTTATGGCAGCTCAAGCAGACTAATACATAGACCATTTCTCGGATATGAAACGTGTACGAACACACATCCTCGCTAAAGGTAAGAATTCAACTCAAAGTGACAAGAAAGGGTAGGGAGTAGACATAGGTACACCAGGGAAAATGGCTTTTTAAAAAGTTTTATTTCAAGAACTTTGTTGTTTTTTTAACCGGTATCTCAAAAAAAGGTGGGTCAAAGTACAAAAAAAAAGTCAGTTGAATAATAGCATAGGTTTAGAAATCACAGCAGCAGAAGCAAGGTACAGACAGCACAGACAGACAATCCAACGCATTGTAATTCTCTTCGGGTTCTTTGCTTATGGTGTGTTTTTTCCCTCCTGTACAAAATACACCAAGGCATGCCATGAGATCAGAAAAAGAAAGGAGTTTAACAAATGGTTACAAGAAATAGAATCTGTACAAGAGGAGATAATGCTTCTTCCCCCGCCCCCCGCCCCCCCATTTCCTCTCTTGCTCGGCTTCAGGTTAAGTTGTTCTGAAGACAGTTCACTTCCAGGTCGGCCGGGTCACCTTTGCCACCCTCGAGTTTGGGCGACATGGAGTTCTGGATGTTAAATGGCTCCTCCTCTTTCAGGCAGGACTTGAGAGCTTCCTGGATTTTGTGGGGAGCGCTAGAATCATCCTGGAAGAGAAAAATAAAAGCTGAGGCAAGAGTGGGAAGGAGACAATGGGTGGAGGAATCAAGTAACATCTCAGACTTTTCTATTTTACTTAAAAAAAAAGTAAAACTGAGAAAAGGAAGAAAGTGCTGAGGCTTGGATGAACCAAAGTGACTCATTAGCAGCTACTTTTTTGGAACATCATCCTCAAAAAACACTGGCCATGTACGGATGAAAACCCAACGGGTAACTGCGTTACAAATACCTGTAATGGAAGCCAGACTGGGGAGAAACAGTCCCTTTTAATACTCGGCCTGGTCCCTCTAAAGCCTCACCTGCTGGTGAGCTGTGCCCGGCCCCTCTTCATATGGCCCTCCATCCTGAGGAGTTCTGCTCTCGCCAAAAGGTCTTGATCAGGAACATGACTTGTTGGTGTGCAAACAGGGCTGTGGTCAGGCGCAGAGCTGATTCCGGCAGAGTCAGGGCCCCGCTCCCCACAGCAAATTCATGTTCTCTGACTAGAGGCCGGAGATGTGCGAGCCTATCAGACTTTATCTACCACACAGATGCCGACTTACATGGTGCTCCCTCAGTCTAAGCCCCGTGCTGCTGGTTTGCAGCCCCTCTCTGATGGGTCCCTGCACCTCCCTGCCTCTCTGTGTTGCCTGCAACCCCAGGAAGCTCCTGAGCCTAGCTGAGCTTGTTAATGCTTCCCAGGAAACCCGCACCGGTACAGTCCTCCAGCTCTGCGTTCAGAGAACTCCTACAGCGACACCTTCTTCCCACTACTCTTCCTTCAGGAGTCCCTGAGCAGATTTTACCCAGGGGGCCTCGGTTCTTTCTCAGAAGCCCCAAATAGCTATTGTAAGTGCTCAGAATCTTTGCAGATCAAAGAGGCTGGGTAGCCACCCAGGCAGGTTCATGGAGGGCAAGAAGGGTAATGTGCCTATCTGACCAGCCAGCTCAGCCCTTTCTTGCTTTAGTCACTTCTGAAAGCCAAGGTACTCATGGTGATTAAGGACCAGGACATTCTCTACATAACGGTGAGCCTGAGTCCATGCTGCCTGGTCCTGAGTCTGACCTGTAATGGCACTAGGTCAGGGGAGGGACTAGTTGGAAAGTAGGGAAAGGCGCTAGGCTTGCATCAGGCGCTACAGGTGTTCAGTATACTGTCTGTGTAGAAACCACTATGACCTGCCCCCACTCCAGCCTCACTGAGCACTGTCGCAGAAGGCCGGCTTGCACAGAGCAATCTGAGAGTTTCGAAGACTTCAGGAGTGATTTACAGACAACAGCGGAACACACGCTCCCCACTTCCAGTGTGTATGAGACAGGCACAAGGCAAAATGAACTTCATTCTGTGTTGAGGCAGATTTCAGGCAAGGCCGCTGTACACAGTGCCTGCAGGCAGTGGGTATTTTCTACCCCTGCTTGGAGAGGCTGAGAAAAAACTGGTCAGTGGCATAAATGTATATGTGCTGAGATGGAAAGATGCACCTGATATATTAAGTGTATTATGTACACACACACACACACACACACAGGTTTTTTTTATGGGGAGAGGGAAGCAGGATGAGGTAGAGGTCATGTGAGGTGTGGGGGAAGACACTGGACATAAACACCTGAGACCCTGAGGAGAAGGGACTGGGGATCACAGCAAAATTTGGAGCAAGACAGGATGGCCTACACTCACCTCTCCTCTGGCAAGACTGGAACTCACTTTCACGTTTTTCAAGATAACCACCCCTACCCTGGGCCCATCACATTCTCCTTGGGGGCATACAGGGGCACAGGGATATTCTCCTAAAGTGAAAAAGTGAATTTAGTGAGTTGTATAGACCTGGGCGTCAAAACTGATGCCATGAAGGTGGGGAACCTAATTAAACCTGGCCTCTTGAGGACTTGGACAGGGGAGAAAGCTGTCTTCCAGGCCAACGGGTGGGAGAAGTCAGTCCTACAGATCAGGAACACAGGTATCCATCCGACAATGGTATGAGACAAGCTAAGTGCCTTCAGTAGGTAGAACAGGTGAGGGCATGTCTAGACCAGGATGGAGCGATTCTCATCCACGTGTTTGCTCCGGAACGCCATCCTCTTAGGCCTAGGGTGGCTGAGTCCCTCCAGCTGAAGGCGCCTCTGGCTTTGATTTGGTGGAAGTCCCTTATCGTAAGGAAACTGGACCTCCCCCTGGCCTAAGCCCTGGGAACTATTTCCAGCTTTCTGTCCCAGCCATATGGGCATCCTTCCGCCAGGGGTTCAGGCCTAGATGTCTTCTTGTTCAGACACAAGCCTCTATCAGAAGGGGGCGGGCAGCCAGTGCTTTACCAAATATATGGAGGAAACAGAGACTGGGAAGTAGGAAAGATTTAAACTGGCAGGGTGGGGTGAGGATGGGCAACACTAAGAGGCCTCCTGGAAGATCCATCCACTCTCAGGAGGACCAAGTCCCCCCCACGACACTGCTGACAGCACAGCTGGGAGATGGGCAGGGCGGCTTCTGGTGCTCAGACAACTTCGCTCACTTCGCTCACGTCGCTCACGCCATGCAGTGGGAGGTGCCCAGCCTTCCACACACTTGTCATTCCTCCCGGAAAAGGGCAAACTTTCATAACAGGGGCTGTAAAGCCACAGGCTTTTCCTTTTCCTTCTGAAGTTTCTTTCCGAGGCTGGCTGCTCAGTGACACAAGACCCTCACACACTCAGCTGCTGGCTCACCAGCCACAGGGTCCCACGTCACTGCAGAGGGCCCAGTCCAGGAGCAGCACAGAGTAATGAGTGTAGCAGGGGAGAGGGACGTGCCCCGACACAGACACCAGCCATGGACCCTTTCCCAACCAGACCCAAAGTGGTACTTTGTTGTTTGAAATCTTTTCAGACAGTGGTTTATAGAGATTACTGGAACTGAGTAGGAAAAGGACCCATTCTATCTCCTTGACTTATGTAAAAGAAATAACCCCTCTACTAAGATAAAGAAAACTCTACAAAATTTTAGGAGATGCCAAAATCAACAAGGCTTTTTTTTTTTTTTTGAGGGGTGAAGGGAGAGGGATGGGGAGACTAGCTGCCCCCGTTTCGGCTCCCAGCTCATCTGGAGGTTCTCTCACTTTCATCTTGCTGCCAGCAGCGCTTGTCAGCAGTCACTGCGGTGGCTGAAGCAATGGCCAGGGCTCCACTCCATCATAAGGTGGTAACTGTCTTCACTGTCAGTGCACAAGATCTTGACTATGACCAAGTCTGACTTCTGGGTGAGGTGGAGGGAATGAGAGGTGAAGTGGAAAATCCAGCTGCTGGACAGGAGAGCCACCCCCCACAGGCTCAGGGCTTTGGCAGAGGTGATAGGATGTACCCTGGGGCAGAAGCTGAGGGAACGATGCCCAGGGAAATGGCCCGCAGGATCCCAGAGGAGCCAGAGAGCTGAGTGCCCCCCAGACAACCCCAGGGCGCTTCTCAGGCAGAGTCCACCACGGCTGACCTACCTGCTCCACTCTGTTTTTGCTCTGCCATATGCTGAACTCAAGGTCAGTGGCAGTTTTCCTGGATAAATGCCTTGCTTTCCCAAAGCTGGGTCCGCAAGAACTGGAGACCTTTCTGTTGGCTCCTGCAACCAAGGCCTCCAAGAGACGCTATTTCCTTCCCCTCCATCTTTGTGAGGAGGAAAGGTGGACATACCAAGGCTGCCAGAAATGCCTGAGTCAGAAGCTTTGCCAAGGACCCTTGCACTCTGTGGCTAATAAACATCCTGATTGCAGGCACTCCTGTACACGTCAGGCCTGCTGTCCCTCATGTATGACATGGCACACCAGACAGTGGGTCTGAGAGACCCCATGGCAGGCCACTGATCACCAGTAATTCATAAATGGCAACTACATGCACATCACTGCCAGGGGCTGGGTATGTTGGGACGGGGTGTTCCAAGACAAGGCACATCCTACATCCTTGTGGGTTGATTGGAGTGGTCACCAATCTCAGACGTGATAGGACATCTTGTTCCCTTGACAGTTATGCTCATCTAAAACTTAGTATCTTGGTACATATCACGTAAAATATATCTGTTTTTTCTCTATCCTTCATAGCAAAGTCTTTTAAAAATTAGCTTAAATTGGCCTTTTTTATTTCTTATTTAAATTGACTCCTTTTCTCCTCCTTCTGCAGGTCAACTTGTTCTTTTCTGGGGTTTGGTGAACAGCCTCATAGACTATTATTTTCTCCTTTGCCTTCTGGGGATGCACTTTCCCCAGTTATAAAAAAAGGAAATGGTCTATCGGGAGACCTCTTATTGGGTTTCAACTTACATTTATAAACCCATCCTCGTTAAGGACAGATTTATCCCTACACTATTGGTTCTGCCAGTGTTCTATGCTTCCCTTTACATCAAAACTTTAAAAAACTATCCTAGATTGGCCTCTTTCGGTGTATATAACCAGTGTATATAAGCCTGCTCATTTTTAGGGCTCTCAAAACAGTATCAAAGAGATTGATTTTCTGGCAATCCCAGAGGTTTTCCCATTCACCCCAAAGAACAAGCACCATCTGCTTCAAAGACCAGTGAGGAAGTCCCTAGCAAGAAAAGCAGAGGCTTTCTTCTCAATGTAGAAAAGAAGACAAAAATCAGACTTCTAAAGCTGAGATGAAGCTGAAAATCATGAGCCATCCCAGAAACAGTTCTTCTGTACTTTGTGCTACTTTGCCTGTCCAGGAAGTGACACGGCATCACGCCCTTCTTCTCACTCTCATGGACCGTACAGGCCACACTATCCAGACCCTCAGAGCTCTGAGCAGTGGGTCCATATGCTGAAGTGAACCAGAGACGCGGGCAGGGGCGGGAACAGGCACAAGGGCAGATGCGAAGACCAGTTAACTGACAGATAGCATTTCATAGCGAGCCCAGGCACAGGCAGTGAGAGGGAGGGGAACGCGGAGGGTCGCAATGTTTCCTTACGTTTGGGTGAGAGCCCTCGGCAATGGTGGACAAGGAGAAGTTATCATTGTGGAGCTCAGATGGGGTCCGGAATTTGCTGGTTAGGACAGAAGAGAGAAGGGAAAATGTAAGTGAAACGATCACAGCGACATCTGATAGAAGCTTCACAGGGCAAACACTGTATTTCGTCAAATGTCATGGGTGTACCCCTATTTTCTGTACCACTAAGAAAAACCTTCTGTCATTTAAACCATGGTCCAATCCTTTCTTATCACCTAGAGTTTTCATTACACACTTCAAGGCACTCATTTTGACTTTAGATAAAGAACTGACAATGATATGAACAGCTATGACCACGTTTGTGCCTGCCAGACAATTACAACTACATCATGACTGCCATCTGGCCAACAGTGATTATAAGATGCCAGTGAGTGTAAGACACAATCCAATTTCAGATATGCTAATATGTGGGGAAAAAATGGGTATCTTAGAATCAATACGCTACAGCAGTATCTGTAGTGCATTGGGTACATGTATTAATAGCGTTTGCAGAGTGGCAACCAGGCTTGGGAAAGAAAGGAGGTGTGCAGAGGAAATAAGGAAGGTGGCATTTGAGCTGAAGGGCTGGGGGAGCCATGCTCTGTGCAAAACACAAACTGGTTCCAGGAGGAAGACCTAGAAGAGGCTCCTTCCCTGGGCCTCAGCTCCTGCTTCTCTACTGCCCTGGCAGCGTTCCTTCTCTCCCCGGTCATCAGCAGCAGCCCTGGTAGGTGGGCCCATTCCCACCCTGACCCTCCCCCCACCCCCTCAGTGGTGGTGTGAGGAGCCAAGGGCCTTGGCTTGTGATCACATGCACAGATACAGCCCTGCCTCAATGCACAGGCACAATGGAGAGGCCCTCGCAGCCCCAGGACGGTTAGCTGAAAGGCGGCAGAGAGCTGCTGGCATCTGCACGTCCCACGAGTTTACCCAGCAAAGGAGCAACAGATGGCGTTTTGTCCCTTTCCCAGGACCCAGGGCAAGTCCTTCAGTCCCATTCTCTGGAGAGAGTCTCGGGTCAGGGGGAGGGAATTAACTGGGGGGGAAACAACAGGGGGAAAGGGGGGTGGGGCGGTCCTGCATAAATTGCCTCTTGGGTCCTGAGGAAGCTGAACTCCAGTCTCCTCCTTGTCTGACTCCTGTGACATTTCAGAAGGTTCTTTACTTTGCTAAGTGGTAACAGTGACTGTCTCACGGTGGGTAAGGTCACACCCAAGTGTTCAAGGCGTGGGCTTCAAGGGCAAACGCATGCTGGTTCTCACAGGTGCACGGGTGTCACTCCTGTGCACAGGTTTCACTCCTCTGCCCGGAAAAGAGCTGAAATGAGACTCCACATGCACATATGGCCCTTCAAATCCAAGTGGAGGAAGTGAGGCCGAGGTCCTAGCACTCCCCACATCCTACTGAGAGGGAACGGGGACTTCCTTGAACTCTCTGTTCTTCTGCCTGGACCAGGGTGGACCAGTTTGAAAAGCAATGAGCTGCTAAATCCTTTCACTGAAGAGGATGGCACATCCTCTAGGGGCTTACGTCAACATCCTGCTCCTATGAGCAGCTAGATAGAGGGAGCTGGAGGAGTCACTTCATGCTGATTTGAGAGAGAAATCCTCATACCGGCCTCTGGCTGTCAAAGACCTGGGAAGCAGGTGTAATCAGACGGGGTGGGGGTGCTGAGTATAGTACCTAACCAGTTACTTGACCAGAGTCAGGAGCTGCTATACTCTGGTTGCCTTTCCTAAGCATTCTAAGAGAAGGTGGCGAGTGTGTGTGTGTGGAATGGTGCTGGACAGCTGCAGTCTGCCACAAGGGCCTAACCTCTGCTGCAATTCCAGCACATTCTGTGTAGGATCGGGTAAGCTTGGGTGAATCTCTGGTATGAAAAATGCAAGCAGGGATGGACAGCAGATGCCAGAAACTCTCAGGACCACATTCCTAGATCCCACAGGGCGGGGCTGGCAGTCACAGACTCACTTGGTCCTGCGCAGCTTGGTGTTCTCGGTCTTGAGCAGGTAGAGCTTCTTGGCGAAGAACACCGTCATCATGAAGAGCAGGAGCAGCACGAGGGCGGCCGAGCCGACGGCCACGCACATCACCTGGAAGTCGGTGATGATGGATTCGCAGCGCATCCCCTTGTGCCAGATGTAGTCCTGTGTGTTGCACCTGCAGCGGTGACAGGGTGAGGCTGAGGCGACGGGCAGCCAGCCGTGGCTGCAGCGAGCGTCTGACCCCTGACCCCGGGGCTTACGTCAACATCCTGCTCCTATGAGCAGCTAGAGGAAGTGGGGTGTCCTCATCTGTGCAGACTTTAGGGTTGCTATTCTTGCCTCATCTTTACAACCACACCAGGAAGAGTGTGTGGCACAAATACATCAAGGGCGGTTGACACAAATGAGGTAAATGGGGTGCTGAGAAACTGAGCACACTGGCCATTCACAGGCCTGTGAAGTGACTGAGGGAAGGGAACCCCGTTTTCCACTTCAATGACAACAATCACAAGATTCCCCCAGAATACCCCCAAGCCCCTGCCCTGGGCTCTGGTGGAGAAAAAAAAAAAAAGGATGAAAAACAAGATCAATAGGAACTACCTCCACAAAGTAGTAGGACCCGCCCTATCCTGGGGCACTGCAGTCCCATCTAGTTCACAGGGCTAACCAGACACTGAAAATAAGGAAGCAACAGACAAGGACAAGCACAAAGATAGATGTACATTCTCCCCCATCTCAGCAGCCCCCCAAGTGCCGCCCCTATAGCTTCCTGTCCTGTCACCATGAGAACTGTCATGAAAGCAGAGGGAGAATCAACCCTCTGGGTGGGTTTCAGTCCTTTTGTTGAGTGACTTTCTCCTGCCCTTGGGGACATTCCCAGGCTCCAACTCTTCCAATGACATTGCTGTTTCCATGGGAACCAGGCTGCTTCAAAGAGGAAAAAATGTGGAAGGATACAGAGGCAGGCAAAGGAGGGACAGGAACCTCAGGGTGAATGACAGAGGAGAAAGGAGTCCAGAAATGGGGAAATCAAACCCGGGAGAATTAGCTACTCCACACCTAGAAGAGGGTGGGGCTCTGTGGCGAGCAGTGAATTCTCTTATCCAGCAGCCCCTCTGCAGTCGTGGGAGACTGTTGGAGGACAGCGGGGAAAGAAGGTCCCTCTAACACAGTGCTCTGGAGAAGTTCTGCCATAGCTCTGCTCGCTTCCCTGCAGTGGTCGGGTGACACAGACAAAAGCATGCTGCAGTCTGCAACCAAGGGCTCGGCAGCCTCCTGTGAGTGGAATGTAAAACAGTTTCCAAGCTGGGGCTGGGCCTGGGTTACCCGTCAGAGGAGGCATTTCTGGTAGGGAAGCCCAGGGTGGATGATCCTGGGATGGAAGCTGTGCAAGGGGGGCTGGAGCAGACTAGTGAGAAGTCCTCCTAAGGCAGGATCCACTGGAGGATCCATGGTCAGTTTAGGCACGCCACTCAGTGAGGTCATGCTTACTATTGGGGGGTCCCTTGATAGCTCCAGGAGGTTCTGGGAACTGTTCTAGTGCTCCAGAGGCAACGAGGCCTCCAAATTTAATACTCTGATGGGGAGCTAACTTCGAAGGTGAAAACCCAGGCCTCCAATAGGATGAAAGATACTAATTTTGCACAGAGATTCCATAGCTCCCAGGCTAAAATCATTAGTATAGTCCTCCCTCCACAACTAGAGTCTGAGGAGCAAAATCAGGGTTTCCCTGTATTTCTGGTAGCCCTTAAGCAACCAGCAAGGTCTTGTTGCCATAATATCTTGATCACAGTTCTTCTTTTTGGCAATGGCTGGACAGCTCCAATCAGAGCTGTGTGGACACGTTTTATATTAGTGACCCTAATGACACAATCATTTATAGGAAAGAACTTCATAGGAAGGAAACTCAAGCTTTAATGACAAAGGCACAGCATGCATGCATTATATTATTCTTCTATCAGAACATTAAGACCTATAGAATCTGAATTCTTTATATACCTCCAAAAAGCCCCAGAAAAAGAAACATAGGGAATGGCACTTAAAAAAACAGAGATACCCAGATTACAGAAATGTTTCACTCTTAGGACTGGTGGAAACAAGTCCCAGAAGAATCTGAGGTCTACTTGCCACTTCTAGGGCCTGTAGAGGATGGAGAGAAGCAAACCACTCAGCCCTGGACATGTGCTTCATCCAGAATAAGAATAAGCCTGTGAGTTCTCCAGCAGGTTAACTACCTTGCCGTGAGGGCAGGTATATGCGGTTAATTACTAATGAGGCATGGGCTGGTGGCTGCACACAAGATCGTTACTCTGACACTAAACTTTCTGGGTCTTTAAAACATGTCAGACTGAGTATCTCCAGGAAGACAACAACCAAGGTAGAAGGAGCAAAGTCACTACCCAGAACTAAGAAACGCCAAACATCTGCTGTGTGAGGAAGGACACTCTGCTTGACTTGACCTGTTTGAGTGGCTGCTCTCTGGGTCTTTATCCAGTGAGAAGGTCCTCATTCGTGCCACCTGAAGTGCGTGCCCCCCTGGGTCACAGAGCCCTTCTTCTGCCTCGCACATGGCTCAGAGGGAGTGGTCAGCAGTTCTCTCTTCTCCCAGGGCGTCTATGGACTTTCTCCTTCTGCAAATTTAGCTAGAACTTGCCAACAAGAACTTGCCCTCAAGCCAGCAAAGGCCTTTTCCAAAACCCTTGGCCAAGTCCTTTCGTTTTGCCTTTACAGTTTACTGGTTTGGTAAAGAGCACGACACTTAGAGGAAATGCACAATCTTACTTCTGAGGAAGTAAGTGATGAGCTCACAGGAAGTACATTTAAGCTGTTAGTCTGTAGAATATTTACTGGGACGATCTCTTGACCCATAAACACACAAGTTCTGGGAACCTGTCACATCCCCCTCTCTGCTGAGGCACCCTCCCATGCCCCCTTCAGGAGTTCTCTTGACAAAACCCCTGGACACCTGCCTGCCACATCCTTACCTGCAGAAGGCCCCAATGTTCTCCACCAGGTAGCACTGGCCGCCATTGTGACAGTAACTTGGGAAGAGGTCGCACACTGACCGGCAGGAGCCGTTATGTCTCACAAAGCCACTGCGGCACACGGTGCCATTCTCGCTGGGGGCCAGGTCCCTGCCTGGCTCTCCTGGGCGGGGCCTGAGGGCAATGCTGCTGCCCGGGACCATGCCCAGAGTATGCTGTGGAGGGACAGCGTGCCACCGACTGGTGGGCTGGCCTGTCCCGGGCCCCAGACCAGGCTTCTCAGTGGGCACTAGAAGGTCATTTTCATCTTCCAAGTCTCCGCCTCCCACTGCATCCTTGTCCACCTCTTCTTCCTCCTCTTCATCCAAGTCATCATAGAAGGATGTAGTAGGGTAGAAATCAGACTCATCAAAGGGAGTGAAGTCATCGTATAAGTCAAGCAGGCTCCAGGAAGGGGTCTCTCCCCCGGGATCAGGGTGGTGCTCTGAGGTACCTGGCGACCCAGGGAAGCTCCCCAGGTGGGCGCCACGGCCCTCACCATCCAATCCTTCGAAGTAGTCGATGTCAATTATATCCGATGCTGGGTGGGGCTCCAGTGTGCCCTGAAAGGGGTACGTGGGCTCCGGCCCGTGAGGGTCAGGTGTGCTGCCTCCCAGGTTCAGCCAAACCTCCATGGGGCTCTCCTTGGGGAGTTCGGGGCCTGGGCTCGGCTTGTCGCCAGGGGTGGGGGAGGGTGGTTCACTGGCCTCCGGAGCCTCGAAGGTGGCTGCGGACGTCGAGGACGGCCCAAGGGCCTCGTCGGGAGTCGGGAGCGTGGCTGGAAGGGCCTGGGTGTCGCCGCTGCCCGCCTCTGCGGTCACTCCGCCCAGGCCTGGGCTCTCGGCCTCCAGCCAGGCTGTGCCTGTCACCGCCGCCGACGCCTCCAGCGCCTCCTCAGCCCCGACCCCAGGGCCCACCAAGGCCTGCTCTCCGCCGGGCGCAGTCCGAGAAGTCTCATCTTTCCCAGCTGCTGGTGGGCCGGCCTTCTCCCGCGTGTAGTTAGCACGCGGCTCCCACGCCGGGACGCTCTTCACAGGCGTGTCTGCCTCGACGGCGCTGCCCGCCTCAGGCACTGTGGGAGGGAGGGAGAGGGGCGGGGCGTCAGCGACCGCGCGCGCGTTAGAGCCGGGGCAGCGCCCCGCCCCCGCCGCGGCTGCTCTCTCAGACCCCCGCCAACCTTAAGCCTGAGCGCCAAGCTTTCCCAAGGCCACGCCCCATCATTACGCCCCGCCCCGAGCCCGCCCCACAAGCCCGAGAACACATCCGACCAAACGTTCTCCACGCTTAGGCCCTGCCCCCAAGCGAAAGGCCCCGCCCCCGACATCACCCGCGCTCTAACCCGGGCGGCCCTCAGTTCTGGCTCCTGGCAAAGTCTTACCTTCGGGGCTCCATTACACACCATGCCCCGCCCCAAAGTCTCACCCTTAGGGCTCCGCCCCGAACTCGCATTCCCCTGCCCCGCCATCACCTCCAGGTCCCGCCCCGAAATCTCACCCTCAGGCCCCGCCCCAACAGGCCCACCCCCAGCCAACACCTCTGTCTCCACACTCGGGTGGCGGCCGCCTAGTCGCCTCCAGCAAGTCCCCGCATCTCCTCGTGCGCCCCTTCCCCCGCCCGAGCTGCAGGCAAGACGCTGCCCCGCCCCCTTGGCAGAGCTCGCGGACACCTCTTGCACCCGAAGCCAACGGGACCCTGGCCCAAGGTGGGGCGCCAGAGCCGCTGGGGTCCCGGTAGCGGTCTGTACCTACCCGGCGCGGCCCCAGAAGCGAGCACCAGCGTAACCCCCAGAAGCAGCAGCAGCGGCGGTGGCCCCCGGCCCGGGCCCCCGCCCTCGGCTCGGCCCATGGCGCGGCCCCCCGACCGCTGTCCGCGGTCTGCCCGGCTGGCTGCGCCCTCGGCTCACCGGCCGCCGCGCCTCCCGCCCGTGCTGCGGCCGTCTCAGCCCACGATGGGCAAAGGGAGAAGCCGCATGCCGCCGCCGTCCGCCGCTGTCCCCGGCGCGCCGCGCCTCCCCGCCTCCCGCGCCGCCGCTGCCGCGTTCAGCGCCGCCCCCACCCCGCCCGCCGCGCCCGCCCCGCCGCACGTAGCTCTGACGCCGGCCCTGCTCAGTCCTTCTGCGGTGGGGACAGACAGACCCCCGGCTCTGCACGCGGAGACAAACGGACGCGGGGTATCGCGCGGACAGGCGCACAGTGCCGCTCGTGGCATTAGCCGCCAGGTGCACTGGCGGGAGACCTGCGGGGCGGGGCCGTGGTCCCGCCCTCCCAGTGGAGGGGCTGGCACGGGCCCCCCAACAGCGAGGAACCCACCCGCCAAGCGGCGAGCACAGAGGGGGGCGCCCAGACACCCGCAGGCTCGGGGCGGGGCTCGGAAGGGCCGCAGGGGGCGGAAGCCCCAGCCCGCGCTGTGCCAGTGAGCCGAACCCAGGGCACACGGAGCTTCTCGGATTTCTGCACCAACCCGGTGCTCAGGGCGAAGGGTCTCCAGGAGATCCCCGAGACCCCACGAGGGCGGGGAGGGCGCTGACAGTGCCAGGCAAGGGGGCGAAGTGGACCTCCCAGGCTCTAATCGGATCAGACCTAATCCGTCTGCAGCCAAAGCCCCAGACCTCGCACAGCCAGGCCCGCCAGAACGCATCCTGGGGGCAGGGGGCAAGAATTTCCCTCCTCAAGGCAGCCTAGGGTGCGGCCTGTAATCCCGGTTCCTTGGTCCTTCTCCAAAATACATCGCCCCCCATTCTTCCCGGGCCACCAAAGCTCAGGTTGGTGGGTAATCCCGGCGCTTCGTCGCTCAGTCGCGTCCGACTCTTTGCGACCCCAGTGGACTGTAGCCTGCCAGGCTCCTCTCCATGGAGATTCTTTGGGCAAGAATACTGTAGTGGGTTTGCCATGTCCTCCTCTAGGGGATCTTCCCAACCCAGGGATCGAGCCCGCATTGCAGGCGGATTCTTTACTATATGAGCCACCAGGGAAGCCCAGGAAGACTGGAGTGGGTAGCCTATCCCTTCTCCAGGGGATCGTCCCGACTCAGAAATCATCGAACAGGGGTCTCCTGCATCGCAGGCAGATTCTTTACCAGCTGAGCTACCTATCCCTAAGAGACTAGATCAGAGTCTAGGGAAACAGCCTATGCCAGGCCAGGTGTTACAGTCTGTGGGTCCTGTCCTAAGCCCACTCTGCGGTACAGAGCCACTCATCTCCAGATCCCTGCTTGGTGGTAGGAATCGCAGCCTAGTCACCTACTTTGTCCACCAAACTGACTGTCTGCCTTTTGATCTATTAACCCTAATGATGATATTCAAGGTCACTGCCAGAGATGTGGGCACTCTAAGACACTCCCATTTCTGTCACTTGGGACCCACATAACTGACCAAGAACTGTCACTAGTACATGTCTCTGGATGGGGTTGCCTTGATTCAAAGCCTGTTTCTTTCACTGGAACTAGATCTACTTGCTCGTCCTGGTTGGTCCCTCCTCTCACCATCTACCTGGCAAATCCTTTAATCCAGAAAGGTCAGTTCCCATAACCTTCCCATCCAGGAAGCCTTCTGTCTGACCTCAGTAGTTAGATACTTTTGCCCTGATGGGGCTTCCCTGGTGGCTCAGAGGTTAAGGCGTCTGCCTGCAATGCGGGAGACCTGGGTTCGATCCCTGGGTCGGGAAGATCCCTGGAGAAGGAAATGGCAACCCACTCCAGTATTCTTGCCTGGAGAATCCCATGGATGGAGGAGCCTCGTGGGCTACAGTCCACGGGGTCGCAAAGAGTTGGACATGACTGAGCGACTTCACTCACTCACTTTGCCCTGATCTCATTGTCTGTCTCCAATAATTCCCTACTAGACTGCAAGACACTTGCACGGGCAACAGGTGCAGCTGCTTAAGGAGGGTAGGAGGCATAAATGAACGGATGGCAACCATCTTAGTCCCACCATAGAACTGTGGGTCTAGAAGGGGCTGATGTGCTAAAGCTCTTTTCATGGCTTCATATTGCCTCTGGGGACAGTATATACCAGTTTGAAATACAACTTTCTCTGAGCAGAGGGCCAGGCAGAGGTTTGCACTTGCCTGTAGCCAGAAAGGTACTAATGGACCTGCCAACACCACCCCTTCTTTCCTGTAGCTTTTCTCTGCATCTTTTTTTTTTTTTTTTGCCTTACATTCAAGGCCTTGTGTGTTGCTTTCTGTGTGTCTCCTTGAGTCTTGAGTAGGGTTGTCAAGGTGGAGGATCTTGGTGGACATGCCCACCTCCTCCTTCCTGAGGCCAGTCTGTGGGAAGGAGGCCTCATAGATGGGTCCTTTGGTGCCTAGAGCATGACAATTACTCCTGTGTTTTTCACAAGAAAGGTCTGGGTGGGGGCTCTTTCCACACCCCTCTGTTAAAGCTCTACCTACCCCAGTTTATATTTCCTGTCATATATTCTGTTAACACTTAAATATATCCTTTTAAATTCAATTTTTGATTTATGTAAAACAAGCATATGGTATAAAATAAAATATGAAATATCTCCTTCCTCAGTGACCTTCCTCACTTCTCTGGAATCAACATTCTATTACTAATTTCTTCATTTGGGGATTTTTAATCAACTGTTGTCAGTTTCATTCTGATCCTCTCCAGATCTCACCAGCAATTTCAGAACTAAGCATAGCACACCTGGTTAGGTGATAACCTCCATAAGCCAGAAGCTCATCAAGGCAGTGACCAATAACCCATAGAGTGTCATATGAATGTGGTTATTTTTTTCTGGGCACAGTGTGAGGGTAGGCTAAAAAAGAGAAGCGAGAATATGTAGAAATTGGAGAGTGGGGGCTTCCCCGTGGTCTAGGGGCTAAGACTCCAGGCTCCCAATATTGGGGGTCTGGGTTTGATCCCTGGTCAGGGAACTAGATCCCACATGCCACAACTAAGTGTTTGAATGCTGCAACTAAGGCCTGAAGCAGTCAAATAAATAAATGTTTAAAAAAAAAAAAAAGAAATTGGAGAGTGAAAGAAAGGTAAATAGACTACTGTCTAGAGCTTACACTCCATGTCCCCACATTCAAGTCTCCTGGGTTTGGGCATCAGGGATGTTTGAGGCTATGGCTTCTGCATGCCTCTGAAGTTCCCATTGGGTTTGGCGGAACCAAGGAAGGCACGAGGCCCACTGCCATGGCTACAGCCTGCCACTCTATGCATAGAAGGCCCCTGACAAAGCCAGGGGGCTGCTCTTCAGGGCATAGCTGCTCCTGTTGCTGTGGCTAGGGCATATTTCAGTCTGAACAGGAAGTGGCACAGTTCCTGGCTTTAAGTCCTCAGTAGTAACCATTAACATTTTCCTGAGGTTTTACTTTTCCAAGTGCTCTGATTAGTCTTACTCTTCACAACCATACTACTACTGTTGTACTGGTCACTTTACATGCTTGCAAATGGGACACTGAGATCATGCTAATAAACTGCTAAGATTAGGACTTGTACTAACATTTTGATTTCAAATCTTCCCATTTTATTATGGAGGCTTTTCATTCTTGCTTCTTAATTTCAGAAGAGTAATCAGGATGCAGAGGTAGGGCCTCACTTGACAGAATGGAACCCCAGCCTCTCCCCCGGGCCCCCTGGGTGTTTTAAGAGTTGATGCTATGGGGTCTTCCCTGGTGGTCCAGTAGTTAACACTCCATGCTTCCAATGCAGGGGTTGCAGGTTCAACCCCTGGTTGGGGAAATAAGATCCCACATGCTGCACTGCATGGCCAAAACTTAAGGAAACAAAAAAAAGCTTTTTTTTTTTTTTTTAAAGAGTCGATGTTATGTTCTCTTCACAGGGTATAACACTGCCGTCCAGACTCATGTCCTGGATCAGCCAGAAAGGGACATCTAGCATGGCCTACTCTCCAGCGCTCAAGAGTAGACACACCTGGTTCTGGGCTACAAGGTAGTCAGCTCTGTGACGTTTTTGGTGATGAGCTGCTGGGAATGATCCTTCTTGCACCATTACCAGGAAGATGCAAAGAGCCAAAAGGCAGGGGTCTGAGTTCTTTGTGCTGACCACCACCTCCTCACTACCAGAAGCTCGGCATTCTCAATTTGCACAAGTGCAATCATCTTAGAAATGCACAAGTGCAATCATCTTAGAAAAAGAGATTACAACTTGGAGGTGGTCGTCCTGTTTGGAAGTGGGGCTGCCATCAAATTGTAAAGGCCCTGAAGTTCATTACCTCAAAGCCACATCAGTTGGGAGAAAGGCACACTGCACATGCCAACACAGCCTCTGATGTGGAGCAGCCAGACTTGCCTGAAGAGTCCTGCCACCTCAGCAGGCAACCTAAGCGCTGCTAGAGAACCCCACAGCTCCTGCAGGGTAACTGGAACAAGGAATGCTGGTCAACTTGGATGGCCATGGGAGAGCCATCACTGTCAGTGACAACCAACCAAAGAAATCAGGAGCTCCGCCCACTTCCAAAGCCCTTGCGGACCGCCCGACAGTGGTGTCACTGTACTGTATTAGGAATGGTGATTCTGCTGAGACCCACAAAGGCTGTACCCTGAGTATGTGGTGGTATAAGGTGGCTGCCAGCAACCAGGCATCTGGCTGATCCACATGGGTTTGTAAGGGCCTGGAAAGGCCTCTGGAGGCAGAAAGGAGTAAAGATGGCTCCAGTTCTGCAGGGCGAGCCAGAAGCAAGATGGGGGGCCACACAAGGTTCTCTGCCGCTGGTGTCCCCTGACAGCTGGAGTAGGGAAGGGTGGCCCAAGAGAGAGGTAGTTATGATTAATTCAGTAAACTTTGTTTTGGCTGATTCTTTGGACTCTCTCTTCTACCCTTTTAGTCATCCTCTGGGAATTGAAGGTCAACCCTCAGTTTACCAAACCTTGAAGGACAGAAATCATGAAGAACATTTAATTCACAGACTATGCACATTATCCCCCAAGAAACAACTGATTATACCGTTCCTTTTTGCTTCGTGGACACCTGGCACTATAGAACCTCTTGACGGTCTGGTATTCCCCAAACCATATACGTTATCCCCCATTTCTACCTACAAAAACTTAAGTGACCTGGAGTGCAGGGGTCTTGCCTTACCTTATTCATAATTATGACTGTATGCCGGTTCTAGTGCCTGCTACACAATAGGCTCTCAAATGTTTATGAGACTAATGGGCTCACAGAGTGACTGTCAGAAACTGCAGAGAGCTTGCTCTATCATACAACTTTCATAACCAGGAATCCTCAAAGGGTAGTCCCAAGACCCATCAGAGTTCCCTGAGAATCTGTTAAAAAGGCAGAATTTCAGAATGGACCCCAGACAGACCTGCTGAATCAGAAGCTTTGAGAATGCGGCCCAGAAGCTTGTATGTTAACAAAGTTGTAGATGTTCCTGATCTGCACCAAAGTTGGAAAAACTGCTGTTCTTAATTGCCTTTGGGGGCGGGAGGCGGTTATTCCACAGAAAGGATTCGAGAAACCTGTGGAAACTTAGTTAACTGTACAAGTCTTAGTGTGTTCTAAAAAGAATTCACACCTAGGTTGATAGACCAGTCTTTCGTCTGAATCAAGGATTAACATCCCTCATCACCCCGAGAGGAGTGGTCGAGTCCTGTGAGACCCAGCTGGTTCCAGCACTCTTCCACTGGAGGGAAGGGTCGAATAGGTCAGAAAGTACAGCACCATCAGCTAACATACTTTCATGAAGGACCAAGTGTCCACTTCCTGGGAGACAAAGAATCCGCTTCTTTTGCTTCGCTGGGTTCACAAGCATCTTGAAAGCACTGTTTCTGTTTTCTGTGCAGGGCCTGCACCTGTGGGTGCTCAAGGGCCGGCCATGAGAATGTGCCAGAGTTCACAGAATCATCAGCCCTCAGTGCCTGCCTCTGACTCGGGGATGTCTAAACTGCGACCTGACCAACATTCTCCTGTGCACCAAGCAGAACTACCACTCTGCTGGAGGTGCCAGGATGCTGGCCACCTTTCCTGAAGAATATCCACTCATGTCTCTTCAGTTTGACCACGGAAATCAACAGTGCGCCAGGAACACTCAACCAGACATTCCTTAAGCCTCATGAAGGTGAGAAGGTAGTCAGTCAGTCAGGAAACTCAAGCCACTGAACTTTAACTAATGACCAAGACGAGGTGAGGCTAAATGTTTAGATTCCTCCTAGGACACATGAAGAAACTGATACGAACGCAGAGAATGGGACCAGAATCCAGAAATGATGTTTCATTTATTCACTGAAAAAGAGGGAGATTAGGCCTTCTTGATCAATTTCTTCCAGTCTCCCCAAACTCCCTCCCTTCACTTTTCCAAAATAACACACTGAGAAACATTTTTGTACAAAAACCACGTATTATTCCCCCCCTCACAAAATCGGGTGGCTGTATTACAGGAACAAAACCAGATCAAAGACATAAAAAGAAAAAGTCACCACTTATACTGAAACACAACAGTGTTAAGAATTCAGGTATTCTGTAGAATTATTACCAGCATAGTTACAATATTTCCACCTGGATCTTTTAAATTTGAAAGCGATCACATTAAAGACCTGAGGTTGCGAGAGACCACAGTATGAACCAGAACTCCATCTTCCTTTAAAGACCTCAGTGGAAAAGGTATTTGGAATGAGTTTCCTTTGGGAAAGACTGGCGGGAAAATTCAGAAAACCCTGGCCATTGTCGAAAGGCACTGGGGTCTTTCTGGAGTCAAAAGCAATGGAATTAAACTCCAGTAGGAACAAGCTCATTTCCACTCCAACAGTCTGGAATAAACTCACAGAAGGAACAAGGTCTCCTTGGTTCCAGTACTCTGATGGTGACCAGGGCCACCTGGTTAGAGGTAACACCTGAGGGTTTGAAAGGCAAATCTTAATTGTGGTTTGTTTTTTTTTTTGCTTTCTGATATTAAGGAAAAAGGTTCTAAAGTGTTTTATAAACACCTTCCCACACCCTCACACATGTAAAGCTTTACAGAATATATAGAAAAGATATCCAAAAGATGTTCCACTTTGCATTCTAAAGGAAACTGCCACTTGAGAATGTGAAGGGGCCAGGTGCTTCGGAAACCAAGCTCAACCCAAAACACCGTTTCCCCACCCATGGAAGGATAGAGGAGAGGGAAGACAGACAAGAAGAGAAAACCAAGAACTCTCAAGTCACTCATCAGGAGGGGTAGAAATGGGCTCATATTAAGGCATTTTTGTGGCTCTTCCTCTGGAATGGCATTCCACTCTCCCAGCCCGAGCACCCCACCCTCAAACCATGATGCTTTGATTGCCAAGTGAGTTCCCTGGTACCCACAGCATCTCCTTGACAACCAACCATGTGATGATGGAATGTGAGATCTCAGACGGGGAAGGGAGAAGGTATGAGAGGCTGCTGGTCTTGCCCCACTTCTCCAATCCCACCCCAAACCTAAAGTACCGCTTCACTAAATCCCACTCACCCTGACTACTTCAAGAGGTAGTTTGGGGACCTGTAACCCCAGCCAACCTAACCAAGTCCATGAGCTAAACTCAGCACTATCTACTTTTTTTTTTTAAGTTTTTTCTTTCTTGTAAAGAGGGAGAAAAAAGAATGCACACAAAGCAGTGAACAGTGGGCTAGATTCACTGGATGACCATTGCCCAAGACCCTCAGAATGTTCCTGGTGGGAAAGTTCCCTAGACTCAGGGAACTCAGGAATGCCTCCCAAATCACAGCCCTCAAAGCTTACACTGCTTACACTTTTGACAAAAACAAAATGCCCAACCCCTCCCCTAGCAATCAAACAAACCGTCTGCATAGAAAACCAGAACCAGTGGGCCAGGGCAAGGAGTGGATCTCTTCTAACGCTTGTGCTCTCCCCTACCAGGGATAAAAGGGGGTGTTCTGCCAGGCAGGCTGGAGGCTCTCACGGTCCTCACTAAGGATAACATCGGGGGGGTCACTTTTCCCCATCTCTTTAAATTTTGGTGCGTCCATGTGTGGCAAAAGTCTCATGAAACTTCACCATCAGCACCATTCTTAGCTCAGATAAGCAGAAATAAGGTCACTTACAATGCCTTAAGGTTTGTCCCCTCTGGCTATCCCCTCTGCCCATCAATATTTTTTGGTTCCTATTAACTTAGGATGCTCTCCTTTAAAGCAATAATGACCAAAAGGAAAAAAAAAGAAAAGTGGTAATGATTATAAAGCATTATCCATATAAGCATAAGACAAAGCAAAAACAGAACAAAACTGCAGGAGAGCAAAAAATGATACAGACATAGACCACTAACGTTGACAGGACCTGCAGACACACTGTCAGCATACCCCACAGTGGGTCAGGGAGACGCCAGGTATTTCAGGGTGACCAGGGCACACTGGCAGCACGGGCTTCCCCCCCTTGAGTGCTGGAGGAGGACTAACACAGCAGGTGTCAGAGCACGGAGAGGGGTGGCAAGAGGAATGGGGAAAAGTCAGGGTGCGTGCTTGGGGCTGTGAGAAGAAAACTCCTGAAAGAAACCCAAGGAAGCGGAGGAACACAAGTCTTGTCATCCCCACTCCAGCTGGGGGCACTGGGCGCGGACGTCCCCTGTGTCTTTCGGGCTACGGTGCAGCTGAGGCTGGTGGGCCAGGAGCGGGAGGTGGAGGGCCTCCGTCCGCAGGTGCTGGAGGTGGTGGCTGCTGCTGCGGTGGAGGGGGATCTGCAAACACATCCAAAAGGAACTTGTCATTGCCGGAAACACAAGGGGCCTGGGCAAGAGCCCATGCAGAGAAACAGGACTTATAAAGGAAGTTTCTTTATGGCCTGTGAGGCACGGCTGCTGCTGAGGGCTACATGGGGCGGTCCACCTGAACCTCCACGTCACCGCCCGTGTGGCTCCCCTGACCCGCGCGGCTCGGGGGTGCGGAGGTGTCTGAGTCCGCCCCACTCTCAATCCCTCCAGACCTTTGCAGAACTTAATTATATTTTGATTTTATCATTATCTTAATGGTTCTCACTGCTAATTCTATCTCTTCAGTTAAATGATAAGTTCCTTCCTGGACAAGTTCTGTGTCTTCTTTGCGTTCTCTCAGAGTGCCTAGCCTAGCTGGGGACGAAACTGCCTATCAGAAACTGCTGGCTCTTATGAACTGTCTCCACCAGGGTCACAGAGATTGACTTGAGGCAGCGGCCAACAAGCTGGATAGCCTGGAGAGGCCCCGCAACTCCTGAATTGTAGTCTCTAAATTTTTGGCCAAAACTAGGTCAGGTCCTGAAGGGAACAATTAGGAAAGGCGCTCTTTCCTATTTCTACTTTGACTGCTTTACTGTACAAAGCAACCATAGAGATAATTCAATCCACGGTTTTAAAAACTTCAAGATTTTGCCAGGGATGAAAACGAATGAAACAATTAAAGCACCTCCTTGCTTACCAGCTAATTCATCCAACCTTCCCCTCAGGAGGTGTCCACCCAATTGCTAAGGCTCTTCAAAGCGTTTTGAAGCCCACCAATTTACTCCCTAGTGTCACCTTTCAGGGGAGCAAAGTAAGGCCTGAAGAGGGAAGTGACTTGCCTGATGAGGCCTGCCCAATGCCCTGAAGCCAAATCAGCAGCTCAGGATCCCTGAAATTCATCTGGGGCAGGAAGTGATGGGGAGCACCCCAAACATTCCACACCCTCAAGGTACTGCACTGAGGGCCCTTGAGGATGGAATCGTGTATACAAATCAGGTGTTACCAGCAGGACAGGACAGTGGTAAAGACCAATGATATTATGTTTGCAACGGGGACGGCAGCGTGGTCAACCCTCCCGGTCAGCCGGCACATTTTTACACTGCCTGTGGGGCAGCAAGGCTAGGAAAAGAGGTGCGCACTAGACTATGGTCTCTGATCCTTGACTCAACAACAAAGATCGCTTAAAAAAATTTTTTTTTATTTGGTTTTACCGGGTGTTAGTTGCAGCACGCAGGATCATTAATTGCAGCATGGGGGATCTAGTTCCCTGACCAGGGATCAAACCCGGGCCCCGTGCATTGGGAGCGCAGTATTAGCCGCTGGACCACCAAGGAAGTCCCTCGTTTCTCAACTGTGATCCTGTACTGACCTGGCTCAAGTGCTGTCTTTCTTCTGTGCACCTAAATCTGTCCTTGTTCCTAGGGGTCCAATGAGAAAGGAGATGCACCTGTGTTGATGGCACTTGTCTCCTGGCCCTAGGAAGTCTCCCAGAGAACTAGAGTGAGCTCAAGCCACTTAATAGCCTTGTGTAACTTACGGTAAATCCTACACTACTATCCACTTGTTCATGTTTTATTTTCCCAACTAAAGCTCCTGGAGGCCAGGAATACCTCTGCATCCTAGCTCTCTGTATTGTATTATAAATTCATTATTATTACTTTATGTTTTTGTATTATAAATACATTATCATTTTATTATAAGCTGTATTACTATAAACAAACAGGGGCTGACTCCACCTCATGAGGACCCAGGTCCTCCTCTAAAAGGACCTGGGATCACAGATGTGGCGGGGTACATGGCCACTGTCAGCTGCATTTTGGAATCATTACCATGGTCCACAGGGTAAGAGGGCAGGCCAAGCTCTGATGCACCCCTTTGGAGGCCAGGGTTGTAGCAGAACAAGGGCTCCATGGCGAAACCGAGCTGGTTTTGCACACTGCCACAGACACTGTTCAGCAGCATATGTGCCCGCTCGATGGGGCCCACTAAGACTTCAAACTCCTTCTCAACACAGCCCTGAATACTCCTTTCGAAGTCTAAGCAGCCACTACCAATATATTCGACAAAAACTTATTATTATTCTTGCCCTAAACCAGACCCTATTCTTTTCTTTACACTTACCTCTTTTAAATCCTGAATCCATAAAAGGCTCCTGTAGAGAAAATAACTACCAGTAGTTCTGTGTATCGACTCAGATTCAAATTAGGTAGGCTCAAACAGGCATGGGTGAGGCGTGCCCTTGGCCTTGCCAGAGCCCTTGGTGTCACGAATGCATCCACGAAGGCTATGGAAGGCTCCTGACTAACTGGGAGCATTCTGTGCTCGCCACCTGGGTACCTGTCCACCAGGGATGCTGAAGCGCAATGACCAAAGCCCAGCTTTTAGAAGCGCCCCTCACAGGCCATCCTGTCCAGGGATCTGTCACACCCCAGAGGGAACAAACGGTGCTTGCCTCCCTTGTGTACAGCTCTCCCCAAAAGTCCCGAGGGTAGTGCCTCCCCCCGCCTGGGTACTTACACATGCCGTTAGGTGCCGTGAGGGGTACCCGGGGTCCTAAGATGTTTCCTGGGATTGGAGGCATACCAGGAGGGGTGGGGCCACTCCCAGGGGGGTGGATGCTGGCTGCAACGGTGGGCATCATGCGGCCTGGCATGGGCTGCCCAGGCATCATGGAACCTGGGCCTGGTATCTGACCTGTGGAGGGAGATTCAGAGTACTAAGGTAAGGAAGACAGGAATCAACTCACTGCCCGAGAGTGCTAAATACAGACAGATATCTAACCTCCAAAAGGATCGAAAGATCGACAGAACAATAATCTGGAATAATTTGTCTAGCTTTTAATTCAGGGTGGGGTCGGGGACATGGAGGGATGGCATGGAGGGAGGCAACTCTGTGGGGTCGACGACTACCCTAAACCCTGGTATAGGCAGGTAGTTCTAAGATGCTTTTACCAAAAAAAATCCTAACAGAAAGCATTCACTCTGGTGAGTTTGGGTGAACAATGGATTGTCAAATATCTTCCTGAGGACACGAAATACCAAGCACGGACCACAGGGAATGGAGGGCTTACCAGCAAGTCAGTGCACAGTCTAAGAACTGAAGCTCAGTCCAGACCGAGCTGCACGCACAGGCTATCTGGGAAGGTATGCCTGAAAGGGGATTGGTCACTACCATGAAATCACCATTAAAAAGGGATTCTAATTGTAAGTCTCAAGTCCTTTTCACACACAAAATATCTCTCGCTCTGCCCCCAGCCATGAAGCACTAGCCCTGGAGAACCATGGTGGGGGAGACACACGAGGGACAGACAACTCCTTCATCTCTTCCTGTTGCTCTGATGTGAAACAAGGGAGACGCTGGACACAAGAACGGTGAAGCACCTCCTGTGTTCGGCCTCACACTGAACCTACAGAACTTTCAGCACACTCTTCCTGAAAAGAACCAGACAGTAAATATTTGGACTTCACAGGTCATATGGCCTCTGTCACAACTTTTCAACTTGGCTACTGTAGCATGAAGACAGAGAATATGCAACAAATAAGTTTTGCTGTTGTTTAGTCACTGTCCAACTCATTCGCAACCCATGGACGGTAGCCTGCCAGGCTCCTCTGTCCATGGGACTCTCCAGGCAAGAACAATGGAGTGGGTTGCCATTTCATCCTCCAAGGGATCTTCCCGACACAGGATCTTCCCAAACTCATGTCTCCTGCGTTGGCAGGTGGATTTGTTGTACCACTGAGCCACCAGGGAAGCCATACCAAATAGGTGACATGTATTATAATACACCCTTATGGACTCTGAAATGTGAATTTCCCATAATCTTCATGTGACATAAACATTTTTTAGTTTTCTCCAACTACTTAAACTGCAAAAGCCATTCTTATCTTATGGCCCCTACAAACACAGGAGATAGACCAGATTTGGTTTAATTAGCCAATCCTGCCTTTTAATTTCAATTTCAAAAAGAAAAGCAAGGACTGGCTAAACTACAAACAAACGAAATTAAAAGATGCTTGCTCCTTGGAAAGAAAGCTATAACAAAGAGAGACAATATATTAAAAAGCAGAGGTATAACTGTCAACAAAGGTGTGTATAGACAGAGCTATGATTTTTCCAGCAGTCATGAATGGATGTGAGAGTTGGATCAAAAGAAGGCTGAGCATCAAAGAACTGATCCTTTCCAACTGTGGTCCTGGAGAAGACTCTTGAGAGTTCTTTGGAATGCAAAAAGATGAAACCAGCCAAAATCCTAAAGGAAATCAACCCTGAAGACTAAATGGAAGGACTGATGCTGAAGTTGAAGCTCCAATACTTTGGCTGCCTGATGGGAAAAGCTGACTCATCGGAAAAGACCCTGATGCTGGGAAAGACTGAAGGCAAAAAGAGCAGGGGGCAGCAGAGGATGAGATGGTTAGATAGCATCACTGACTCAATGGACATCAGTTCAGTTCAGTTCAGTCACTCAGTCGTGTCCGACTCTTTGCGACCCCATGAATCGCAGCACGCCAGGCCTCCCTGTCCATCACCAACTCCCAGAGTTCACTCAGACTCACGTCCATCGAGTCAGTGATGCCATCCAGCCATCTCATCCTCTGTTGTCCCCTTCTCCTCCTGCCCCCAATCCCTCCCAGCATCAGAGTCTTTTCCAATGAGTCAACTCTTCGCATGAGGTGGCCAAAGTATTGGAGTTTCAGCTTCAGCATCATTCCTTCCAAAGAAATCCCAGGGCTGATCTCCTTCAGAATGGACTGGCTGGATCTCCTTGCAGTCCAAGGGACTCTCTAGAGTCTTCTCCAACACCACAGTTCAAAAGCATCAATTCTTCAAAGCTCAGCTTTCTTCACAGTCCAACTCTCACATCCATACATGACCACAGGAAAAACCATAGCCTTGACTAGACAGACCTTTGTTGACAAAGTAATGTCTCTGTTTTTCAATATGCTATCTAGGTTGGTCATAATTTTTCTTCCAAGGAGTAAGCATCTTTTAATTTCATGGCTGCAGTCACCATCTGCAGTGATTCTAGAGCCCCCAAAAATAAAGTCTAACACTGTTTCCCCATCTATTTCCCATGAAGTGATGGGACCGGATGCCATGATCTTTGTTTTCTGAATGTTGAGCTTTAAGTCAACTTTTCCACTCTCCACTTTCACTTTCATCAAGAGGCTTTTTAGTTCCTCTTCACTTTCTGCCATAAGGGTGTTGTCAGCTGCATATCTGAGGTTATTGATATTTCTCCCAGCAATCTTGATTCCAGCTTGTGCTTCTTTTAGCCCAGCGTTTCTCATGATGTACTCTGCATAAATGAGTTTGAGCAAACTCTGGGGGTAGAGGAGGAGAGAAGAACCTGGCATGCTACAGTCCATGGGGCCATAAAGAATCAGACATGATTCAAACAACTTAGCAGGAACACACACTACCAGATATCTAACTGGCACCTAACAGAGGTACAGCAGGAGAGGAGACAGCTCAAGTGAAGGGCTCTTTAGCAGTGCTTAGAAGAGGGCCTGTCTTAACAAAGACAAAGCTTTAAGCCTCATACCATTCTATTTCCAGTGTCTGTTCCCTGAGCCAGGACTCAGAGAGAAGCCTTTTACTACAGGGTATCCATGAAGAGAACCTCAGTGAAACACAAGAGGCAAGAAGAGAGGTGGTCCATTGTCTCTGGGGGACTTTTTTTTTTAATTTTTAAAAATATTGCTTTTTAAAATATTGATTCCTGTGGCTACACTGGGTCTTAGTCGCGGCAAGTGGGATCTAATAACCTGACCAGGGATTCAACCTGGCTCCCTGCACTAGGAGCATGGAGGTCCACTGGTCCACCAGGAAAATCCCAAGATTGCTTTTTAAAAAACATAACACATTGGCCTTATGCCTCAGAATAAACAGGAGAGCAAGTCTGGGGCTCTGGGGGACCCCTGCGCTCTTATGCAATCTGAGGAAGTGCAGAAGAGCCCCAGAGGTCTTCTCCACATGCTGGAGAACGAGTTGATCAAATCTCCTTAGAGAAAGCAAGAGTAGCTGCTGGGCTGACATGACTGCCACCCTCACACCACTGAACATGTCATTAAAGCTGCTGGGGCCTGGGCCACAGGGCAAGGACAGATTTAGGCAGTGCTGAAGGCTATCCATAGAGAGGGTGACGCAGAGATGAAAGACACAAAGGCCAAGTGCCCTACAAGCCATACAAAGGATGAGGACACATGAAGGGTAGGCAGGCAAACCAAGGGAAAACTGTGGAAGGAGCAAGCGAACGAACTTGATACCTTGTGGCTAATTAAGACCAATCTGTGGACAATTTAGGATTCTGGATGATGTGTATACAAACTAATGGAGGAGAATTAGGAACAGGGTAACAGGAGACTAAAGTAAGCACAAGGCCTAGCCTGACTTACAGAGTCAGAAGATAATATGAATGTTGTTTCATTTATATGCAGCCTCTTCATACTTGGGCTTCCCTGGTGGCTCAGAGGTTAAAGCGTCTGGCTGGAATGCAGGAGACCTGGGTTCGATCCCTGGGTCGGGAAGATCCCCTGGAGAAGGAAATGGCATCCCACTCCAGTACTCTTGAACTGGAGAATCCCATGGAGGGAGAAGCCTGGCAGGCTACAGTCCATGGTGTCGCAAAGAGTCGAACATGACTGAGCGACTTCACTTTCACTTTCTTCATACTTGCCCTCCCCTCTGAGATAACTACATCACCTTACTGTCTACCACCTGCAGTACACGTAGGAGTAATGAGCTCAAAAGATTATTTAAAAAAAAAACTCCCAGGTTAGAACTAAGCTGTCCATGCTTGGTCTGTCTACACGAATCAAGGCACAAGGGATTGGATGAGTCAAGCACACAGAACGAGGTGAAAGACGTGGCCAGTAAGGCTACAGGGGCCTGGCTAAAGGGTTCTGGAGAAGCGCCTGATTTTCTGTGTGATGCAAAGCGATAAGGAGGGATGGGGAGAGGTGCCCTTGGTGGCTCAGTGGTAAAGAATCTGCCTGCCAGTGAAGGAGCCATGGGTTTGATCCCTGGTCCAGGAAGACCCCACATGCCCTGGAGCAACTAAGCCTGTGAGCCACAACTACTGAGCCCACGCTCTAGAGCCGGGGAGCCACAACTACTGAAGCTCTTGCACCCTAGAGCCCGTGCTCAGCAACAGAAAAGCCGAGAAGCCCATGCACCACAACTAGAGAGTAACTCCCATGAGCTGCAACTAAAGAAAGCCCACATGCGGCAACGAAGACCCAGCACAGCCTTAAAGAAATGTCTTTTTTATTTTTTAAAAGAAGGAATGCAGAGGAGTCTGAGTCTAGAAGAGCTTTTGCAGAGAAGTAGGGGCTGAATGAGGGCAGGTTGAGCAGAAAAGAGCTGGGAACAGCACCCTACAGGCATCCTGGAGATGGATGAGAGAATGAGGAAGAGGAAGGGGGCAAGCATGAAGTTGAAAAGGAGAAAAAATGGGAGTCTGGCATCTGACTGGCATGTGCAGTGCAGAGAATGGGGAAGGACTTTCACTCTGTGGTCAGGAGGTACGTGACTGGCTGCCATTCCAGTGGAACGCTGAGATGGGGCGAAGGGAAGGCGCAGAACCCTCAAAGTTTCCAATGGGAGGTAAGCAGCACACACAGAGCCTCATTATTCTGAGAATTAGGGTCAGTCCTCTGGAACTCTCCCAGTTTCCTTCTTACCACACACGTGCGAGGTCATTACTAAACACAAGGCTTTGTTTCCCACTCTCTGAATCTCGTTACTGTTGTCATATACTCGCTCAGTCTCGTGTGACTCTCTGCAACCCCATGGACTGCAGCCCACCAGGTTCCTCTGTCCATGGGATTTCTGTGGCAAGAGTACTGAAGTGAGTTGCCATCTTCTTCTCCAGGGGATCTTTCAGACCGAGGGACTGAACTTGTGTCTCCTGCTTGGCAGGCGGATTCTTTACCGGTGAGCAACCTAGGAAACTCTCCGTCTCTACTGATTCTCTACTGGTATTCCAGGTGGTGAGCAGGGAGAGACGAGGGATCTTTGCTTTGTTGGGGACAGGAGGCCTAGTTTGAGTCCAGACCTACAGAATCTCAACCTGGAGATGAAAGAACCCTTTTAATGGACTTGCTGTGATGAATGGAAGCTGTTCACTAGAGCAGATAATACAGCTCATGGTTGTTAATGGGTACAGACTGCCCCCTTCTACCCAGTTCAACCTGGACAAGAGGCCTTTGAGCAAGTTAGGAAGAACATTTTGCCAGCCGTTCTCAGATCTCTCTCTCTGGAAAACTGACATTAGAGCACTGAAGAATGCCTTTACAAAAAGGTCAGACTGAGTAAGGGAGAAAGAAAGAAAGAAGAGCACAGACCAGGTGTATGCCTTGTGAACGGACACATAACTGCTCAGTGCTAACCATTCTTATCTGCAGCAGCACAAAAGAGTTTTCCACTGTGATATCTTGAGCAAGGTATGGGCTGCCCAAACTCCTGGCTGACCAGTGAGCACACCCGTCAGTAAGCCACCCAATAACACTCTCAAAGGGGAAAGTACTGGTGAAAGTTGCTCAGTCACGTCTGACTCTTTGTGACACCATGGACTATACAGACCATGGAATTCTCCAGGCCAGAATACTGGGGTGGGTAGCCTTTCCCTTCTCCAGGGGATCGTCCCAACCCAGGGATCGAACCCAAGTCTCTCGCATTGCAGGTGGATTCTTCACCAGCTGAGCCACAAGGGAAGCCCAAGAATACTGGAGTGGGTAGCCTATCCCTTCTCCCGTGGATCTTCCCAACCCAGGAATCAAACTGGGGTCTCCTGCATTGCAGGCGGATGCTTCACCAACTGAGCTAGCAGGGAAGCCCCTACAATACCATTCTCAACAGGGAAAGCAGAGATGAATGAGACTGCAAACTGAACAGTGCGATCTCCACTTCACGCTGACCTAGATGAGCGGTTCTGGACAAGCTGTTTAAGATGACCCAAGCCTCAGTTTCCTGAGATTACTATAAACAGCAATGCTAAATACATGCTGTACTCTAACATCCAGTTCTCTGTACGATCAGGGAAATGGTTTGCTGTGATGCCTTACTATGTCTATGGCTCTGCCTTATGAGAGGAAGAACAAACGTTCTCAAGTTAGAGTAGACAGCAGCTCAGAAAAAGTTAAGAGATTTCTTTACGGTCTTCAAACTTTTAAGAGGAATCAGATCCAAGTCTTTTGATTCTAAATCTAATTCTTTACCATACTATTCTGTGCTCAAATCCAACAGGTCATGTGAAAGGACTTCATGTACCAGTCAGCATTAAAAAAAAATGATATAAACTTTAATTCCAAGCACCATGTTTTCTTCTTCACTGTATCAACAGTAAAGAGACTGCTCTGCCTCCTGCAATATATAACTCTAACAAACATACTTGCTAGCACCTTGCAGTGGGTGGGATGGTGGCCTCCAAACACATACGCACACATTCTAATACCTGGAACCTGTGAATGTAACCATATTTGGAAAAAGCATCTTTGCAGATTTTAGCTGAGGATCTTGCAGTCACCCTAGATTATCTCGGTGGGCCCTACATCCAATGCTGAGTGTCCTCATAAGGGACACATGGAGGAAAAGACACAGGGACAGGAAGGAAGATAAAGATGGAGTAAAGAGAGGTGTGGCCATAAGCCAAGGAAAGCTACCAGCTACCAGAAGCTGGAAGAGGCAAGGAACAGATCTCCCTGAGAGCTCCTGGAGGGAAGCATGACCTTGCTCCAGCAGCTCCCAGAAATGTGAAACCCCTACATTTCTGTTCCTATGAGTTACCATGTTTATGAAAGGGGAAGACAAAGACTGAGTAGCTCATCCAATGTCATAAGTAAGGGAGCCTGGCTCTGACCTAGGGGCTCTGGCTCCAGACATGGTGCCCGTAACACAGAGCACTCTGAGGATGAAAGTGTGGAGCATCCGTCTTCCAGTAGACTATATGATGGAAACCCTGTTGCACTAAACACTTAGCTCCAGAAACAGTCTTGGAGAGAGGGGAATCAGTGGCACATTAACACAGACGCACAGGCTTCCCTGGTGGCTCAGATGGTAAAGGATCTGCCTGGAATGCAGAAGACGCAGGTTCCATCCCTGGGTCGGGAAGATCCCCCGGAGAATCCCATGGACAGAATCCCCACTCCAGCATTCTTGCCTGGAGAATCCCATGGACAGAGGAGCCTTGTGGGGTAGTCCATGGGGTCGCAAAAAGTTGAACACAACTGAGCAACTGACATTTTCAACTTTCACAAGGTGCTATCTACTAAAGCAACACTGGGATAAGCTGTAAGTGCTGCTTCCAAGCCACCTGCTCAGAGGCAGTGGTTGACTCCTCTATTACCCTAAATCTGTATAATAACAAGCTGGGCCAGGGGCGCTCTACGCTTTTAAGACGAAACTATATACCCAACAGCTGGAAAACAAAACAACAAACCCTTTCTTTTGCAATAAATCCTGAAGCTTTCTGTACAACAGAGTTCCTCTATCCTCCTGTCATAAACGGAGCCATAAAGCCACCGGAGTACTGGTATTTAAGGTATGAGAAGACGATGGCTCCTTGGGAAGAGCTGGCACCAGAAAGGGAGGACTAGAGGAACAACAGTTTACTTCTGCTTGTGGGACTTTGCACAGACAGACATTCCTCAGGAAAGCAAGGAACACTATGAGTGAGGCAATGTCTCTGTGCCATCCGGAGGCGCTGGTGTGCCCAGGGCAGTGGATTTAGAGAACAGATAGCGAGGAGACAGAATGCTGCTCTGAGCTGGGGTGTGTCACTTGCAGGCAATGACAGGGACCTCATGGAATCTTTCAGGTTGTTAGAAAGACTGAAAGAGAGGGCCCAGACTGTAATTAAGGAAATGAAGTCAGAGAGGCAATGGAATTTGGTCTCAAGTCACAAGGAACAAGGGACTGAGCTGTCTGACCCCAAGGTTCATTGTCCTTTCCTGTACATCATCCTGCCTTAGAAGGGTATTCCTTTCCCTGGAAAAGCTAATTTCTAAGGACAAAATTTGAAGAGGGGTAGAGTTTAAGAGGACTGAGGAGAAGCCAAAAACCAACTTCTTGTAAGTCATCCCCTATTCTTTTGCGATCTAAACGTCCTTGGCTTTTCTGGTTTTTGATATAGGTCTCATCATTTTTAAGTGGATGACAAGATGTGAAGGCATTTCATTTTTACTGAACATTAAGAAGTCTGGCTCACAGGTACCCAAAATGAATAGGGGCAGGCCTTACCAAACAAAATAAAGGGTGTGGGCATGTATTTTTATTAAGGGAAAAAAAAAAAAATCTCAGGTGCTTCCTTTTCCAGTAGAGAGGGAGGTGAGAGAGGGATGTGGCTTCAGAACAGCAGCATCAAAGCATAAACTGGTGGGAGTCTGACCTACATACGAGATTTTTTTTTTTTTTAAAGCAGTAGGCATCTGAAGCCTGAAAAATTGGAAGGTTTGCTAAAATTAGGCTTTGCCTAGTGGAAAACTCCTCTCACTCTCAGGTTTATTAGACCTTATACTGAAGTGTTACAGCCATCACACTCAACAGAGTATCATCTAAGGACTTCACATTTATTCTCTGGGATGGGAGAGGCAGGTGGGTAAAAGAATACAAAACAACGAAAGGGAAGCCATGAACTTCCAACCAGAAGCACATTTCCTTGCTGTTTCTAACCACCCACAACACACCCGCTGGCGAGTCCCCCAGAGAACGGAAATAACCATGAGGGCCAAGTGAGGGGAAGCCGGGGCTCCCCGGAGGCAGCTTCCGGGAGGGGGGAGGCCCACAGACGCTCTTTGTTGAAGACTGTGCCCTCACTGTTCTCTCTGTGGGGATAACCTGCCACTCCGGAAAGCGGCACGGCAGCCTTGTTATCACATGATGCGAGTAGGACCCAAGGCACCGCAGATAATAAAAACTTGGCTGCCGTGATGAGCTGGTCCAGTTCCCTTTTCAGTGTGGGGCTCTGAGTTAGGGGGAGAGAAGAGGCTAGGAAGTAGTGAGTGGCTGTAATCCTTTCCTGAGCACTACTTCCCACAGGGAGGGTTGTGTAAGTGGATCTAACGTGGGGGCCTGAAAGTCAAGCACTTAATGCCTTGCTTGGAAATTTCATTGAACAACCAGTATTTTATTCATTGATGCAAAATATTCTAGTTTTATTATTAACACATCTCTATCATCCCTGAGTTCTCACTAGATCAGATCAATTCCTACTCTGATTTTGGGGGGGGGGGGGGGGCGCACTTATAAAAATTCTTACACTATTAATGAGGAAATGATACAGGTTATTTAAACCAACATGTCCTTTTCTCTCCGTTTTTCACATACAGAAACACAAAAAAAGGCTTCCCCAATGCAGGCGGCTCACTCCAGATCCGTGAGGCATGAATACTCAAGAGCACCTCATTTACTATTAAAAGCCCGAGGGGAAGGCAGAGCTTACACTGCACTCACATCCTAGATTTTTAGGCAATCTCCCTAAAATACACTTGGCCCTCTGTTCCTCCGTATCCATGGGATCGGCATCTGCGGGTATGGAGGGCTGACTGTATTCACTGTTCAGTATCATTTTCTTTAAGAGACGTGTGCATCTATGGATATTCATGCACCCCCGACTGGGGTCCCGAACCAACCCCTGGTGGAAACTGAGGGATGACTTTAGGTGCCAAGGCCCCTGGGGGAGACACTCTACAGTAACAGGTGTCCTCCTTGATCACCATCAAGAACACCCCAGGGACGAGCAGCCACTACCCCGCCATGCTCCTTGGCTCCCCATGTGCTGTCATGAATGCAGTGGGCCAGGGCTGTGGGCAAGCATGTGTTCAAGAACTGCTGGCTGCCATGACTCTTTCATCTGTGCCAATTGAGAAAGGCAGTCATGCAGGAAGAACTAGTTATGGCTTTAATTTTCGAATCACTTCTATGAGATCAAACTGTGTTTCAATTTAAATGAAAAGACAAAGTGCAGTGCTGTGTATTTTATGAAGATTGACAAAACCTAAGGGTGGTATAAGGACGGCTATGGGCACCTCCAGTTTCCACCTGCCAACTGTACACTGGAGATTCTTCCTTTGACTTTTCGTTTGATGAAAATAAATCATCTTTGGACACTTTATCAGGGAGAAGAACAAAACCTACAAAAAGCTAGAGTTCGCAGGTGAGTAAGGGGTACGACCAAATAGTAAGAGCCCAAGAAGACAGATAGCAGCAAACAGATGTACTCTGTACACAAAAATTCTAAGCACATGAATGAATTAATGGGGAGGATGGAAGGACTGCAGAGGTACAAACTAAATGGAATATTTACAGGTGTTGGTTTATACTAGCCCCTCTGGTGCTTGGGCCCAAAAGGGCTTGACAGTCTCACAACACGGAGCCATATTTTAATGGGTTCTACCATGAACTGATGGCCAATTATGTGGAGAAAGATTACATGTGTTTTATCTACAAAATAACATAAATTCTATGAAGTCAGAGAGCTGGACAAATTCACCACTTGACCATCTTTCACCACTTTCCCAACTTTGCTGGTTTTTAGAGGCTGATTTTTCTCCTTCCTTCACACACCATAAATTCTGGCCAAATACCAAAAGCTAGTCTACTGACCTGGATAATTACCCCCAGCTTATAACATAAATGTTACGGCCTGCTAATTTTTCTAACCCTAGGAAATATTAGTCAGAAGGACTATATTCACAGTTATGAACTTACGCCTGTGACAAATAAGAAACTAAAGTTGTTCTCCACCTAAAATATTACAGACTCCCTCACTTGCCTTAATACAAAAAGCCCCTTTAGCCAGTTTCTAGAATCTGGTGTACCAGAGTTAGCTGTTAAAACCAGTCTTTTCTGAACTGCTAATATTAAGTTAGCTTTTAATTAGTGGGTTCAATTTATTATTCATAATTTTACTTTCCAACACATCTGATTTTTATATTCAAACTCCAAAGCAACCCCACAAAAGGGGAAACTATGGAAAATGACCACCTTGAGGTGGTGGAACTCTTGTACCCTAAGGGAGAGAATGTAAACTGGCAGTACCATTTTGCCAAAATTTTGGCAGCATCAACTAATGTGAATACATGGACTTCCTAAGACTCATTCTAGGCACACGACAAATTTCACTACTTCAGGGCGCACACAACAGAAATGTATACCAATGCCTCGAAAAGACAAGGGCAAATGCATGTTCACAGCAGCACTATTTCTAATAACTAAAATGGAAAAGAATCGAGCATCCATCAACAGGAGAATGGATCATGGTATATAACACATCACGGCAGAGCCACACAGTGGAACACGTGCAGTAAGAAGAAAGAGCAAATCCATGACCAGTCGTGACGATGCAGATGCATCTCACATCCGCAGTGTCGAGTGAAAGAAGCCAAACCGACAACAACCAGGACGAGAGCCCATCCAGGCATCATTCACCACCAGCCCAACTGGTCTATGGTGTTGGACTTCATGAGGGGTCTTCTGAGTGTTGGTTACAAAGGTACGTTCTCTTTGTTAAAAATCATCAAGCATTTACTAGGGCTAGTGCATTTTTTCATATGTATGTTACATTTCAATAAAAAAATTTTCAAGAAAAGAGGGACTTTCTTGGCAGTTCAGTGATTAAGGCTTCACACGTCCACTGCAGGGGGTGTGGGTGCGATCCCTGGTTGGGGAACTAAGCTCTCACATACCACATGACAGAGAGAATAGCTTGGCACAGAAACACTCTCATTAGACACACAATGATCCTTTTCTTCCAAATTCACTTAAGAAAAGCCTATTTCTCTAAGTAAAAAGAGAAACATAACCTATCTGTATTCTTCAGACTATTTTACGAACTCTAGTTTTTCGCCACTGTCTCCCTGAAAGAATATAGCTGTATCTGAGTCTATTACCAATCCACTTGGTCCTCCATCACAGGAAGGGGCATCGTGCTATCACTTTGCAATAGGAGGGAGTCCGGCAGGAAGCCTGGCTCCATCGTCCAGCAAGGCAACATAGCCTTGACATGCATTAGTTCTTCCCTTCTAAAGGGAGGACAGTGGAAGTAAGTAAAAATACTGTGGGCGAAGGGCCTGGCATATAAACACCTGTTCTCCCCAGGATGTAATTTAGAAAAAAAGGCAGAAGGATACTTTTTCTAAATGCAGATGGTGGAGAACTTCCTGAGAAATTCTGTGAATAGTTACTGCGGATGGTGATGCTACAACACCATTAAGAACAAATGCCACAGCAAACCTCTTCTTAAACATTTATCCCAAGAGTTTAAAGAAAAATTTAAAATAACTGTTTTTGAAAAAAAATCACTTTGGGATCATCATTCTGTTAGAAAATTAGATTTTAAGACCCACTCAAGCAGACAGACAGAAGGACTGAGAAGTAAAGCAATCCTGTGTCATGAGCCTGGCAGACTTCTGAAACTATCTTCACAAATGTCATACAGATCAAGCAGCCAGTCTAATAGTGGTAGTAAACTCCACAAGTGCAGAGTGTGTGTGTGTGTGTGTGCGTGTGCGTGCGTGTGTGAAAGAGAGAGAAAGAGCGAGAGAGAAAGCCCCATTTTTGGGTCAAGCCAATAAAAACTAATGCCTAAACATGTCTGGGGCTGTAACGTAAAAATTCATGTTGGTAACATAAACTGTCAGATCGTAGTTGTTTCAGTCATGGCTTTCCCAGGCAAACATACCTTGTTTATTTCTATGAGATTTAGAAATTCTGCCATTTGAGAAGTCAGGTCAACCGACATTAGTAACAATGAGAATCTTCTCAGGCTTCCAAGGATCTTTCTATTTTTATTTCACCTGAGCTCTGCACGCCTTGGCCAGAGAGCCTGCATCCCACCCTAAAGTACAGACTTTGGCCCTGGAGGCACCTGACACATTCCCATAAAGTACCTAAAAAATCTTACAGGAAGACTGTTGCTAGAGCAATATAGTACACCACACAGCCACATATATTACCTTACAGGAAGGGAAGGAATATGGGGAGAGATGCTGCAGTTAAAGGTACATTTTAAGTTTTAATGATGTCAGTAGTTAAGTTTGAAAGAATTGTGAGCTCGACTTTCAAGGTGGTAAAAAGCTGCCAACTTGAAGGGCACCCATGAACTAAAAGATGGGACAATTTCAGAATGAAAATGAGTAAGGTCCATAACATTGAAACACATAAAAATACAGGACATACAAATTCACAATACTAAAAGCATACACACGCAACAGAAAAATCCTTATCGGTCACCTTTGGAGACTCTTTGTGGGGGAGTGGAGGGGTGGCTTGGGGGAGGAGGGAGGACTCATTATTCAGATGACTGATAAATAAAGGGAAAGAATGAAGCATTTATCCAGGCTTTCTTGCAAGGACTGATTTTCAGGGTAATAAAATGACTGGTGAATAAAAGCTTTTGTAACAAAAGAATCACTGCTAACAAATCACTGAATATAAATAAAGGCAGAAAGGACAATTAATTCAGAAATCTTACATTTTGCAACACCTGATGAAATAACTGATCTAGGAAGCAATTCTCATTGGCAGGTGAAATCTTAAGTGAGTCATTTAATGGGGAACTTAGGAACACCAAAACCACTGGCAAACCTGAATGTCACCAAGAGAGAACGGATACCACAGGAAAAATGTCTGCATCCCCAAAGTGACCCTAAACCTGCGAAAATATCCAGCGCCATCCTGTGGTTTATTTTTGGGAGATGTGTGGGAGGAGGAAAGAGGGGAGAAGGCCATGTGAAATGACACCATGCACCTTGAGTGCACAATCGGGCACAGCCACAGGCGCAAGACCTAGATTTCTTCAACACATGAAGTGAAGCTGTGTCATAGGTATTTGGAGGCTTATTACACTATTCTACTTTCACCTACAGAAGACTTCTACAACAAAAAGCTAAGAATGGCATAAAGGTGATGATCACTGAAAATGCATCGTAAGAGATCACTGTACTTTGAAATGTCCATTAAAAAAATAGCGTAGACAATCCAAGGATGAATTTTTAAGGAACTTTTGGGATATACTGGCGACCTATCCAAGAAAAAGGCATCATGCCAAGAGGACCCTGGAAACAGAACCCAGCAGGCTTCATGTGCTGATGGCTACAAAGCCAGATTCACTTGTCTACCACGTCCTGGATGACGATGGACATGCTGCCCGGTCTCAGTCAGAAATCCCCAACAGTGAGGTCTGCCCCTCTCATGCTCCGAGCATAGGGATGAGCCCAGCCACATCTGTGAGCAGCTTCCTCTCACCTGGCTGGGGTGGATGAGGCGGCGGCATCTGGTGGTGCATCAGAGGGTAGGGAGGGGGCTGCTGATGAGGCATCATGCCGGGATGTCCTGCTGCTCCCAGCGGCGCCAGGCCGGGTCCTCCTGAGTGCTGGTGTGCCTGTTGAGGGTTCGGCCCATGCTGCTGCTGTTCCATTTGCTGTCGGGCTCGCAACTCAGCGTATTTCAGCTGCTCCATGTGGAAGTTCTGGCGCTCCGTAAGCAACTGCTGCCTCTGTTGTTCTAACTGTTAAGAAAAGAAAGGGGAAGAGAAATGACACCAGGAGAGGCTCTCAGGATTGGATGCCAACACAGGACATCCACACGGTGCCGAAGTTCCCCAAACCTCATCACCGTTACATAGTCACCTCCTCTCCTGCAACCACCACAGTCAGAGAAAAGGCACTGCTTCTTGAGTAGCACTGAAGTCAAGCTTTTCTCTATGTTAAGTGTAAGATTTGCCTTTCCTTGGAACTTTCACCCCATGTGGGGCAACTGTACTCAGCGCACAGGTAATCCCTTTGTTGCCAGGCCCTCAGATATTTAAAAAATAGCTTCCATGACCGCCTTACTCTCTCAGGTGACACAAGCATCTCTTGTCCTCTTGATAGTTCCTTAAGATACTAGTATTTCAAGTCCAACCATTTTAGGTGCTCTCTTCTGAAAGTGATCCTTTTTGGCTACTATTTTAGAATGTGACATCACAGTTAAATCCTCTGCACGAGTGGACGTGGCCTTAGCTGAAAAGATACACATCTTCTCGAAGGAACTTTGGCACTGCTACTGTAAATCTTAGCTTCCAAGTAGCCAAAATTATACTGGGTGACACATTCAAAGCATATTTTCAAAGTCTAAATAAAAATTTACATGACTCGTGGTCTGAAGAAAATAAGCATTTCAGTATTCAAGATAATCTTTCTGGGACCCAAATTAAAATACAGAGAAATAAGAGAAGTAAGTTATTATAAATAAATAATAAATACATTATTATAAATACATGAGAAGTAAGTTATTATATGTGCTAGAAAATTCAGAAACCATATGCCAAACAGTAGCACAGAATGGGTGGTCACCTTAAAAGCCATCAAAATTAATTTAAACCCAGAGCTGACAGAGAAAAATCATCTTTAACATGAACAAAAATAAAAATTCAGGTTTCTAGAAGTAAGCATTAGAAAGATCATAAGGAGGGTTTGATCTATTTCTACTCTATAATGTTCTACCCCACCATTGTCGAGAGCAAGATCTTATTCACTGGGAGGCATTTATCTATAGCAGCCACAATGGCTCTTGGGCACTTGAAATGTGGCTAATCTGAAAGGAGATGTACTATCAATGTAACATCTGCAATGAATTTTGAAACCTGAAAAAAATTAACTTTTCATACTGATTACATGTTAAGAATAACATACATATATTGCATTAAACAAAAACTATCTTTATGATTTTATTGTTTTTTTTTTTAATGTGGCTACTAGAAAATTTTAAATTAAATATATGGCTCACTACATTGCTGCTGGAGAGCACTACTCCAAGTTAAGGAAATGTAACGTTTTGGCTTTCAGGAGCAGTCAGTTTTATAGATAAATACTACATACTATCATTAGCAAAATCTAGGTAGAATATGCATGAGTATTTGCTTGCGAATCTGGGCTCTTAGCAGAGAGCAGCTTGGGGAGAAGTCCCTAAGGAGCCTAGTGAGAAGCTTCACTGGCTGTCAGGAGTTAGCCAGGAGGGAACATCCACAGATGGACTGGGTGTGGGAAGACAGGCCGTGGACACAGCGTGAAGCCAACCAGCATGGCCAGGTGAGGAGGAGAAGAAAGGGAGAGAACAGATGGCAACACTTATACCATGAGTGTGTTTAGCTGGCTTGCAGAGTCTCCCTTGGGAGATGGAGATCTGAAACAAAAGGATTCTGTGAGTGGTTGAGGGTGATCATGTGGAGAAGGCGACGGCACCCCACACCAGTACTCTTGCTTGGAAAATCTCATGGACGGAGGAGCCTGGTAGGCTGCAGTCCATGGGGTTGCTGAGGGTCGGACACAACTGAGCGACTCCACTTTCACTTTTCACTTTCATGCATTGGAGAAGGACATGGCAACCCACTCCAGTGTTCTTGCCTGGAGAATCCCAGGGACAGGGGAGCCTGGTGGGCTGCCGTCTATGGGGTCGTGCAGAGTTGGACACGACTGAAGCGACTTAGCAGCAGTAGAGGGTGATCAGGAGAGAGGAGACAGGGTGCTACTGCTACCACGGTCTAACAGGCTGGTGGGGGCTCTTCCTAACAGTGACCGGAAGAGGCAGGAGCCGGCTCAGTAACATACCCTTCTTTTCAGAATTGGAAGGGAGCTGTAAGAGAACAAAATTCTCAACAGCCAGAGAATCCTCTGGAAGTCCAGCTCTGCAAGATGACTAATCAGTGAGATAATGGAGGTAAAAGGTAAATCAAACAAAAAAAAGAGAAATCTAAAGATTCTGACCATAAGTCCTAGGTTTTGCTTTCTTCTAACCGTTCTTTCCAGGAAATTTAGCACTACCCTGAAGTTAGACTTACGAGGTTGCCAGAAAAGGACCTCAACCTATGTTTCTGTTGAGCCACTACTGCTCTGGACAGCTTGGCTGAAGTCCTGCAGTTATGTAAGAACTCTAGAATATAGGTCAAGATCTGCTTTATAAAAAGCTGAACTGTTACTGGAGGGAGATTTTGTGTCTCTGAAGGGAAATGTTACCTTTCTCCATGTTTGTTTGTTTTTAAATCAAACTAGCCTTTCTTCAGGAGCTGACCTTAGTATCAAAGCATTAATCTTGAAGACAGAAATCTGCCCCACCTTCTTTGTCTAGTGAAGTTGCTCAGGCATCTGACTCTTTGCAACCCCATGGACTGTAGCCTGCCAGGTTCCTCCATCCATGGGGTTTTCCAGGTAAGAATACTGGAGTGGGTTGCCATTTCCTTCTCCAGGAGATCTTCCTGACCCAGGGACTGAACCCAGGTCTCCCACATAGTAGGCAGACGGTGCTTTACCATCTGAGCCACCAGGGAAGTCCAGTCCTTGTCTAAAATGAACTGACCTCAATTATACTATTTTCTCATGAGCTTCAATTATCACTTCAAAACATACAAAGTAATTAAATGATAATTAGAAGAATTAAAAAGGATGTGATTAAATATACACACACACATAGATACACATACACACACACCTGGAAAGAACCCAATTTAAGCTTTAGATTAAATGTGCAACGAACAGCTCCTGTGAAGTGAGAGCAATGTTCACGGCAGGTTACCAGCTGGCTCCAGGAGGACCACTTCTGTTCTGGGGAGCCTGCAGCAGAGCTTATGGACACATACTGGCCCCACCATACAAAAGGAATCTCTCTTGTTACAGGTAACTGACTATTGCTGCCTGCATGCTAAAGTTGCTTCAGTTGTGTCTGACTCTGTGTGGCTCTATGAACTGTAGCCCGCCAGGCTCCTCTGTTCATGGGATTCCCCAGGCAGGAACACTGGAGTGGGTTGCCGTGCCCTCCTCCAGGTGATCTTCCCAACCCAGGGATTGAACATCTCTTACATCTAACCTGCCCTGGCAGGTGGGTTCTATACCACTAGCACCACCACTGTTACGCAATCTAACTGCCACTTCTGTGGCAATCAAATGTGAATGTGAACTGTGAATTTTTGAGAAGAGTACAATAGCTCTGAGCAAACTTGAAATTCACAAAACCAATAATCCAGCGATTCTATATGTGGACATCTGTGCTAGAAAACTGTATGTATGTTTGTATAAGGATAGTCATTAATGTATTATTTTTGATGTACATTTATGTCTGAGATACACTGACCAGAAAAGAAACAAGTTGCAATAATAATATTTCTATCAATTATATATATATATATAAAAACACTTTGTGGTCACATACAAACATTATCTACTCATTGGAAATGTTCTGGAAGACACTAAATTATTAACAGTGATTATTCCTAGGAATAAATTTGAAGTCACTTTTTAATGTATTCATATTATTTGTGTAACCACAAAACAAAACACTAAAACTGACCAAGTAACATGCTTCAGATAACCTGACTTTCTTTTCTCCTTTTTCTATGATCAAAGACTATAGATAAGTCCCCACGGCTAAGCCAAATAGTGTAGATTACTCCTGTAAAAACAGGGAGCTAATGAATCTGTTCACTTTCTTTCGCGGCTCCAATATGGGTCTAGGGAACCCAATATCATACAAAGCTGCCTGTGGCTCTGATCGGAAGACATCCTCGACCCCCAGAGCATTCAAACTCTGCCTTCCTCTCCCTCTTCATTCCGATGCTGTGTATGTATAAAGCAGCAAATCCAAGCAGAACCGGAACACAACAGAGCACTTTTCTACAACAAGACCCCAAACGCACACACAGCTGCAACTGCAGCTGAAGTTCACACAGAGCTTCTCTCCCAACTTCATTTGCATAGGACAGGGAGGAGGGGTGGGAAACAGTAAAAGAAAGTGGCAGCCTCAAAAATCCATCTACACTGCCAAGGGTAGTGGCAGAGCCCTGAAGACTCTGACTAGTTGGCCTCAGAACCGAAGTAAACAAACACACCTTCCTTTGAAAGGTTTGTTATCAATGAACAGAAATCCACTTAAGAAATAAGCGGGCATAATCATTCCTTTGTACACCTCTGGAAAAACAAAACAACTCAACTGCATCTTTCTGCTTCCACACCTGCTTCTGGAGGTGGAAATCCCAAAGCGGAGCTGACATCATTTTTGTGACCGGTCACCTGTAAAGTCCTTGTAAAGTGCCTGCTGCCTGAAGCCCTGTGTCTTTTCAAGTAAACTCGCTTCTAAGTATAGCTTTCTTAATCTCAGATAAAACTATCCATAATGTCACAGTGCCTGTCTACCATTAGATTCAATTACATGACAGGCAGTACAAAGATGAAAGGGGGCTACCCCAGTGGCTCAGAGGTATGAAGAAACCGCCTGCAATGCAGTTGCCGCAGGAGATCTGGGTTTGATCCCTGGGCTGGGAAGATACCCTGGAGAACGGCATGGCCACCCACTCCAGTATTCTTGCCTGGAGAACCCCATGGACAGAGGAGCCTGGTGGACTGCAGTCCCGCGTCCAACTCTAGGGTCACAGAGTCGGACACAACTGAAGTGACTTAGCACACACACACGCACAGAGATGAACTACTGTCAATACAAATACACAGGAAACTATTCTTCTGCGGCAGTATAAAATTAACTTTTTTTGCTAATTTTTCCTTAATTTGTCATAAGAGACTTCTGTGATTAGAGCACCACTGTCCCTGACTTCATGCTGTTCCCTCCTCCTAACTCCCGCCCACCCGCCTACTCCTTAGTTTCAAACATGTCAGTCACGCTCCAGCCTCAAGAGTCTCTGATACTGGCTGTTTCTAGGCCTTAAAGACATTCACCCAATTGTCAGTTTGCCAAGGTCTACTCAGATGACATCAGTTGATATGCAAACCCTTCCCTTGCCTCTCCCAGTCTCACCTACCCATCCTGAAACATTATGGTATGTATACATACACAGTAATACACATGCGTACAAATACACAGCACACGGCATCCAGCATCCTTCATTAATATTTAAGGTCTACTAAGTAAGGGAAACAGTTTTATTCACCAGTGTATCCACAGTACATAACATGCCTAGAACAAAGTAGGTGTTCAATAAACATTTGCTAAATGAACAAATGAACTTAATCCACTGTCTATGCCATGAATACTGCCAGACCTAGGCAGTAGATCTAAGTAGTCTAAGGAGACTCTTGGTCTCCTTAGCAATCACACCTTCCTCTTCACAGTTTTGCATTTGGGCCATTTTTAAAAAAAATAACCAGCTCAGATCAGTCCTTCCTCTACCAGAGGAGGCAATCCTGAAACTGTCCCATCTTTTAGCTCATGGATGACCTTTCAAGTTGGCAACTATTTAACCACATTTTAACTACCTTGAAAGTCCAGCTCACAATTCTTTCAAACTTAACTACTGACATCATTAAAACTTAAAATGTACCTTTAACTGCAGCATCTCTCCCCATATTCCTTCCCTTCCTGTAAGGTAATATATGTGGCTGTGTGGTGTACTATATTGCTCTAGCAACAGTCTTCCTGTAAGATTTTTTAGGTACTTTATGGGAATGTGTCAGGTGCCTCCAGGGCCAAAGTCTGTACTTTCTAGGGTGGGATGCAGGCTCTCTGGCCAAGGCGTGCAGAGCTCAGGTGAAATAAAAACAGGTAGTTAGGGAATATACAGAGTTTGTCTGGGAACTGACAAGATGAAAACTACTGACCCCAGTTAAGGTGAGGACGCTGAGCTGGCCCTGGGTTAGAAACTCAAGAGAGTCTGCCCAACTGTCCAGCCTTCCATGCCAAACGGATGACCTGACTTTCTCAAATGGCAGAATTTCTAAATCTCATAGAAATAAACAAGGTATGTTTGCCTGAGAAAGCCATGATGAAACAACTACGATCAGACAATTTGTGTTGCCAACATGAATTTTACTTTATAGTCTCCGCTGAATCCCCTTGGCCTCATTTACCTCGTACAGTATCTTTGTGTCAATCTCTCACCTACTCTCTCACTTCCTGACGGCTTCTCACAGCTTCCTACAATGTCTCTTTTCCAGAAGGTACACGATTTCTATACCTAGCCAAATGAGAGCATCAAGTCCAGAGGCTATAAAAGAAAGCAAGACACAGATCCTCATGGGCCTCCACGTATTTCCTCCCCTTTAATTCGAGTAAGAATGCTGTAGGTAGGGCCCAGGCCCTCCAGCTCTCTCCAACCTGCAACACAGCCCATGTCTGTCACCTGTTCCCTTGAATGACGTGTGCCATCGGTTTGGCATGGAGCGCTGCATAGTTGGACAGACTCTGAGTTTCTAACCCAGGGCCAGCTCAGCATCCTCACCTAAACTGGGGTCAGTAGTTTTCGTCTTGTCAGTTCCCAGACAAACTCTGCATATTCCCTAACTACCTTCCTCCTGTACCAGTATTTTATGAACGGGCTGTAACAAAACTACTGAGCTCTAATTATAGCTGTATTCATAATATCTACACTAGATACTGAGTTAACAGCCTTACTCTTAATTTCTCAGTAAGACTCAAAAGAACATCTGATTTTTAAGTTATTAGAAGAAACTTCATACCTGATTCCCAAAGTCTAAAAAAAGATTTTTGAAACCTATTGCTACATAAACAAAACCAAATGTTTAATTCAAAAAAGTATGTCCTGAAGCTACTGATCTGTAGGCAGAGATGAGCAGGATCGGACTGAGAGCGCACTGAGAGCCGGGGCCAGAGCAATAGGCCGTGGGTTGTAACATGCTGCTCCCAGCTCAGCTGACCGCTCTTCTCAATTTCAACTTTCAAGAGTCATAACAGGGGCTTGTTAAAACCCTGCATATCTCAGTCTTCGGGTGAAAAAGAGGTAAGAATGGCTCATTTCCTTACAAGTTATGAAGTAATAGATTAAAACATAGAGCTGAACTAACATGTTTGAGACCCAGCTCTGTCATTTATGAACTGTGTGATCTGTTCAAGTTCTAGAACCTTTGTCTATGAGAAGAGTTAACCAGAAATAGCCTCACGCTCTCACCTAGCATCCCTGCTGGATTCTAAAATGTTCATAAAGTAAGCAAAGGCTTATAAATATTAACAATTTAATCTATAATTCTTGATAACTGATTTTCATAAAGGGGGCATATAAATATTTATTGAACACTTACTCTGTGTTCTAGGCAGTGTGCTAAGCACATGCCATAGTTCTCTCATTTAATCTTCACAACAGGCCTGGGAGGACAGGAAATCATCAGCAGGAAATAACCAAGGCTTTGCTCGCCCACAGGATAAAAGGAGAAAAAGAGAGCATGTCTTACTGTGCATGGAATGAATGGGAGCCATTTTACAGTTTGGAGGACGTTCTGGCTGTTATGACAGCGAGCCTCCAAGCGGGCCCCTATGACCCTGCTTCCTGACAGTGAGCCTCCAAGCGGGCCCCTATGACCCTGCTTCCTAACACTGAGGCCTTGCCCACTGAGCCCTGCCAACCTACGGCACCCCCAGGCCAGAATCAAGGCTGGGCTGTGGGGCTGAGAGAATACAGCAGAAGCACAGGGCTGTGACTGACAAATTGAGGTTATAAAAGATACTGTGGCTTCCAGTTTGGCTGCTCTTTCCAGTCGCTGGCTCTAAGAAGGGAAGCCACTTCACGAGGAACACTATGGAGAAGCCCATGCAGTAAGGGACCAAAGTCTCCTGCCCACAGCCATGTGAACAAGCCTGGAGGTGTGTCCACCAGCCCTAGCTGAGCCTTACGAAGATGGCAGCGTAATCAGAGGCCCTGAGCCTGATGCACTCAGAAAAGCTGCTCGCAGATTCCTAACCCCTAAGAAGTGTGTGAGGCACTGTTTTCAGTCACTGCTTTGGGGTAATTTTTTACACAGCAGTAACTAATACAGATAGGTTACTGACATTCAGTGCCTAGGGGTAGGGACTGTCTTACACAATAAACCTTTCTGCCCCAAATGTTGATTTACAAAAGACAGACTGATCACCAAAGGATCTGAGAAGAGCAACCTTGTGTGGTGAAAAAGATTCAGCAGAATGTTTACCCACGTTTTTGGTTGTACTTTTTTATTCAGACTATTCTGTAAAATGTTTTATGAGCTCAATTAGAATTTAACATTAAAAAAAGATTCAAATAAGAAAAATAGAGCGGTTAATTTGAGATAAATAACTTTTAAAACTCCAGAGCACAAGGAAAATTTGGAAGGGCTAAGAACCATCACATACTACCCCCAGATGTCTGAGAATCCGTGGAGAGAACCAAGGAGGGACTGAGGGCTCTGCCATTCCAGGGGACACAGTCTTCCACTAGGGGGTTTAAGAGTGATGCATCCACAGGCTCACCCTCTGAAGATCAAGTGTTTTTATTTTTAAAGCTGAGAAAAGAGCCCCATGACAGCTTCTTAGGGTAAGATAAACACAACCACTCATTCTTCAAAGTTCCAGCTCCCCTCTTGGAGGTTTTCTCGAGCATGCTCTCCGCATCTTCCAGGTATGTTCCCATAGGAACTGAACACACAGTACTGTCACCTGGTCTCTGTCTTCCCTGTTAAACTAAAGTCAAGTCCCCAAAGTTAAACTTTCTTTTCCACTTTCCCAGCTTCTGACACTTATGCGTTCATTCGATAGACACTTACACAAGCACCCTTGATGTGCCAGTGGTGTGTGAACGGAGACACTCAAGGAAGAGCATACACTCTGGTAAGGGAGTCGCGTGCATGCACTAGCATTTACAAGACAGCAAGTGCTCTGTTAGGCTGCCACAGCAGCGGAGACGGAGGGCACGTCACCCACAGGTGCAGGAGGTTGGCAAGGAGCAGGAAAAACACCTTGCTGGTGGAGAAGCAGGTGCACACAGGTGGAAGAGAACACAGCCATGAAGGAAGCCTGCACCTGGCGTGCGGCGGCATGGCTGGTGCTCAGAGACGCAGAGGGGACAGGGTGGCCAGCAGCTCCTGGGACAGGAGAGGGCAGGGGATGTGAGAGATACCAACAGGGCTACGGGACTGGGGATAATAAGAGAGCACAGGGTGTGGGCAAGGTAGTTACCGAAGCAGCTTATTCCTCATGGGGCCAGAATGTAAGAGGCAGAAGAAGTCTTAGGACAAAATGAAAATGGGCTACTGTGATAGTTACTGAGCTGCTGCTGCCAAGTCGCCTCAGTTGTGTCCGACTCTGTGCGACCCAATAGACGGCAGCCCACCAGGCTCCCCCGTCCCTGGGATTCTCCAGGCAAGAATGCTGGAGTGGGTTGCCATTTCCTTCTCCAATGCGTGAAAGTGAAGTCGCTCAGTCGTGTCCGAGACTAGTCAACATGAATCTGCCAGAGGACTTGCCTGGACTGACCAAAAACAAAGAGTTAAACAGAGGCAAATGGATCCTTAAGATTAAAACTATTCTGGAATGGTTTAAGGTTGTCTCATTTACAGAATCAGCATATGGCATGCTCACAAAGAAGTCAAAACAACCCGAAAAATTCCTAACTACTAAATCCTCAAACTTAGCCATTATTTAGAAAAGACATCAATTCCTTTCCTGGTCAACTCATCCAAAAAAACTTCTCCAGAGAACTTCATCTCTGTTTCTCAAAAAAAAAAAAAAAAAAAAAAAAGTTCCTTCAGATAATCAAATGTTCCCTTGCTTCTGTGCTTCTTGCTTCTTGTGGCTTCTCTTCTTACTCTTGGCCTTTGCTGTAATTCTCTTGGTCCTGTTTGGGGCATATCAGAAATGTACACCCCCACAAAATGCTGCTGCTGACTACTCCTCTAGACCTGGCTCTCCATAGAAGAGAGGGGACATAACACACAGGTAATACAGTAAGTATAAGATCCGACTACTGAAGAAGGGACAATCTGATACTGTCGAGTATCTGCCAAGCCAAGAAGTGTAAGAAGCTGAGGTTTAGATAATTATTTTCAGACTTCCTTTAATTTACCATCACTGACTGATAATCCTTTTGAAAGAGCAAAGCAAATACAGAAAAAGTTAAATGATAGCGATGGAGACCAACAAATTAGGTTACCATATTTTCTTTCATTTGTGTTTTATGAAAAGTGATCCAAGTTAACTGTCAAAAATCCACTATAAAATTCCCATTACTTACAGCTTCTTTCTCTCTGTCCATGATAGTTTCTAGTTCTTCAAAATGTCTAAGTTTAATCTCCAGTTTCTTCATTTGTGTCTCAACCAGAAGAGCTACCAGAGACTTGATCTTTCTCTCTTCCACGGCAGCCAGGTGCTAAGGGCAAGAAATCATTTGAAGTATTTCGGTAAACATTTGCTTAGAAAACAGTAAGACAATGCTGAAATTGCTACTGAAAGTGGGAACTATGTAATTGAGAATGGTGCCCTAGATGCCCTCTTTGTAAGTTTCTAGCATTTATTTCAATTTAACAACTATCCATGCCTCAATTTCTAGTACTTAACAGATATAAATCAACCCTTTTTAAGGATTAAAAGGCAACTTCTACCATGAAAATCTACTCTCTTCAAAGAGCCCACCAGAAAAGGGAGAATGAATCAGGGCCTTGATGGGCCAACAGAAGGACACAATGGCCCGCAGGGCACTTCCCCATCTGCCGCTGAGCCTGCCTCCAACCCTCACTCTGTAGCTCTGCCCTTCCCTTCTCAGGAACTGTCCAGGGGGCAGGCAAGCAGTGGTCTCCCTCAGCGCCCAAGACGCAGATGCACAGCCCCTAGCGAGGGTCTACTGGGAACAGGGAGGAACGGAGGTGAACAATACTTCACCCCTAGTTTGAAGATAAACAGGAAGACATTCTGGAAGAACGTATCACTCACTCCCTGCAACAGGACTAATGGGTCCTATTCTCATTTTCTGTCAACTCAGCAGCACCCAGAGGAAAATGCCACATCAGTCAGAGAAGATGAGGATCCCCCAGAGAGGATGAGGATCCCATACTTGGCCAATGTCCCGACTATGTGCAAAGGATCGGTCCCACCTTCTCCAGATACCATCCAAGAGGTTACAGCAACACACCCCCAACACGATTTTCCACTATTTTATCAGCTGAATTTGTGTGCTTATCTTGCTTCTACACAAAGTTTTGAGAATTAACACAGGGTGGCTGTCTTACTGATCTGTATTTCTTATAAAATCTAGGAGGAGTGAACATGCACAAGGAGTTGAATATAGTTTTGGGGACCTAAAGAGAACACTGATTAAATAAGAGCCTTATATTTCATTCTTTTATAGTTGATAAACAAAAACAGTTTTATACTTTTGGAGACTTACCTGCAAGAAGATTCAGAAGTGTAGGTGAAAGATTTTATGAAAGAATCTATAGCTATTAATAGTCATATTTCCCTCCTTAAACTATATTAAGCTGCATCAACAATACCCAAAGTTAAAATGAAGATTACATGATTCTAAGTCTGCTATCATCGACAGTGTTGTAATTCTGTACTTCTGATATAAAATTCACTGTGCAAGGAGGTGTAAAAGAAGAAGTGACTTTCTTTCTCATTTGTGTCTCTCCCTTCACAAGAGACTACTGTTACCGGTTTCTAGTTTTGTTTTGCTTTTTGAAATGAGAATGGGAATCCTAGAACTCTGCTGGCTTTGGCAGAAAATGTTCTACTTTTACTGGAGTGGGTAGCCTTTCCCTTCTCCATGGGATCTTCCCAACCCAGGGATCGAACCCAGGTCTCCTGCACTGCAGGCAGATTCTTTACCAACTAAGCTGCAAGGGAAGCCGGGGAACTTAGGGATATCCCCACTCATTAGCAAATAAATACACCAAAATACTTCCTCTCAAAACTGAAGATCACAAGTTATTAAACATAAAGGGATTATTACCATGTAAGCAAATAAACATTAAAAAAAAGATTCACAACAATGAACTTTGGAGATTTAAGAACAAAAGACTGAAAATTCTAAAAAATTTCAGACAGACCAAAAAGAAAAAAACGTTGCAAACAAAAATTCAGACTATGTTAGACTTCTCAAAAGGAAAACTAGATTTTTGAAAACAAAGATAAAAATGCCTTCCAAATTTTGATAGATAATAAACTTCAGTCTAGAATTTCAAGTACAACTTAACTGGGTACAAAATAAAGACAAATTTCCAAAATCAAGGACTCAAAATCCTATACATGCTATTCAAGAATGTATTCTGGTTAACTTCATGTAAAATGAGAAAAAGATACAATTTTCCTATCTCGAGAGAGAATTTCAGGCATAAGGGAGCAAGTTATGAAGTATTTCTGAGGGATAAGAAAAAAAATCTTCCTGATGTCCTAAAACTAACACCCAGTTACCATGAAGACAAATCTCCTTTTTAAAGTAGGTGGGTATGGCATGGCAGTAGAAAAGAAACCTGAAGTAAATGTCTACTGCTGCTACTGCTAAGTCGTTTCAGTCATGGCCGACTCTTAGTGACCCCGTGGACTGCAGCCCACCAGGCTCCTCCGTCCATGGGATTCTCCAGGCAAGAGTACTGGAGTGGGATGCCATTGCCTTCTCCAAAGTAAATGTCTATGTGGGCTTAAAAAAAAAAGTGATTTCTGCTATCTTATGAGAACTGAATCCTACTGCTACTGATAAAGGAGGATATACTCTATTTTCTGGAGTTTCTAAGTTTATCCAGCAGTTCTGGATGGTTTCTTCCAGCTAAACCCAGATGGAAGGCATGGACAGCACTAGGCCAACAGTGCTTTCTCACACCCACACACCACTCTTCAGGTGAGTTAGTCCACAACTTGTCAGTAGGTGGGATGAAAAAGCCTATCTCTCCACCCAAAAGCCCCTCATCTGGCAAGGACGAGGAAAGCCAGAAAGCATAACCACTCTATATGTTTCGGAGCTAGTTCTAGAACCTCTAATTATCACTCCATGTCAGAGTGTGGCAAACTATTAAAATGTATCAAGGAAAACTCTTAATAATAAAGCTGTTTATAGACTCAGAAGAACAAAAACAAGAATAACAGAAAACTTGGATAGGCTAGATAAGTTGTACTAATTACAGTAATTTAAGCAAATTCCTTACTCCTTAATTACAACGTAGCACAAAAATGATTATGTGTGCTATGAAAGTAGCATGGAACAATTCATGAACCAAGTCATGTAGTGTGAACATCTGTAACACTTTCACAAGTTAGTGGAAGACATAGGTATTTCAAGAATGAAGACCCAAGTTCCAAGTCTATTAGAAATAAAGAGTGAATGATTGATGAGGGAGTGGAAATTCAGTGACCTGGACAGAAAATGTTCTTTGGACACTCTTCTAAATATTGTACGGACTATCCAAGGGCCACAGTAATTGACCCGTAAGAGCAGTTCCTCTGTAATGAAGGAATCAAACAACAGTGGCAAGGTGGTCAGTGGTATAAACGTTTGTGTCCAAAGCACAAAAAGACCTTTGAGGCTTTTTATGGTCATCTACCACTTTAATTCCTTCTTTGGCAACTTACAATGAAGCACACATAGCAGTACAGAGAGGAGAAATAATGGGAAGAGACAGTGAGACTTCAGGACAGACGGGAGAGAAATGACCCTTGAGAACTGAGAAGGGTCCTGATCAGGGAAGATCCCCAAACTCCCTAAGGCGTTCGAGCCTGAAGAGACAGAGAGGTTATTTAAGAAAGTACCATGCTTATATCGGTATTTTTAAAGGTTTTTCTGCATATGATTTCTTCCGTAAGAAGTAACTTGTTAGGAGGCATGCAGCATCTACTTCTGAAGGGAAGCAGTCACTGGAAGGGATATGAAGAGGCTAATGCTAAGCAGGTAAGGTTATATATACAGCTTGACATGGGTGCTGTTTATGAGCCTATAGTGGGTTCAGCCTGTGAAAAAATGTACTAGTTGTAGACACATGTATCTACTTATTTGTGTCTAAGTTATACTTCAATGCAAAGGTGACCTGAGTGAAGACTGGGTGGACAGCTGTGTCTTTCAATTCAAAGGCATAAAGGAGGGAAGCCCTCCTGGCTTGGCTGCTTTTTAGAGAAAACATGCCCAATTGATGACAACATGAACAGAAATAACTTGGACAGCTTAGAAACAATGAAGATAGCCAGGAATCCAACCTCGCAGAAGACAGACTCAAAAACTGCTTCCAATGAAGGAAGAAAAAACCAAACAAATATGAAACAACAGTTAAAGTATTCACTAAAACAAGAGTACCTCTCACAAATTCCTAGACATCGGGGGTGGCAGACAAGAGAGAATACCTAAAATTATACTTAAGAACCATGAAGATCAGGACACATCTTTAGAAGAGACTGCCTAGAATGAATATGCAAGACCTCAATCTATTGTGGAGTAACATTCAGCTGGGGTATCTGACTGAACAATTCTGTGACCAGTGAGCAACCCTCCCCAACACCGTCTGCACCTATATCAAATGGGCAGGCACTCCAAACAGTGCTCTTATGGTTTGAACTGGGTCATCAATGGATCTGTGTGGCATGTTATAAAGTCATGCCACACAGATTAAACACTTGGAGAAACAGTTTACAACAGCTAAATAGTCTGGGGTAATTAAACACCATGAAAAACATCTTTACCAATGGATCAAGAACAGGTCCAGATAAAATAATTAGCCATGTCCTACTAACCACTGCTTAAAATGTGGTGACCGATAATGAAAGGAGACTACTTTTGAGGGTAAAATAGAAAAGGGGTGAATAGATTTTTTAAACTTGACATATTCATGCCTGGAATGCTTTAAAGTGCTAACTTAACACAAAGCAGGGAAAATAACATTCTCTTTTCTTCTTAAATATGCTGGGAAGCCAATACCATGTTATAAATAGAGAAAACCACCCCCAGAAAAGCTGGCAAATTCAAGAAGAAAAAGAGCTATTTTAGGTTCCTTCTTGTTCCTTCCAGTCTGTAAAAGCAGGGTGAAGTATTTATACAAGGAAACAGATTTTTGTCTTAAAAATTACAAATATTTCAATCTGGTAGAAATTATTGGAACTACAGTCCAAGACAAGTTCTGCAGGCACATTTGAAAGACTTTAAATTCTGCCTTCAATCACTGCAGTCTTCAGAAGACTGAATGAATGACACAATGAATGACTCGAAAGCAGCCACCATTTAGGCCCAGGTCTGCTATTTCCACCATCCTCTTGCCCATGGAATTCTTAACCTAGAAATGTCATTCAAACAGTCATCTATGAGGTGCAAGGCTCTCTATACTAAATATTCCCAGTAACGTCAAAACAATACAGCCATTCATGGATTAAGAGAGCACTAGGAAAAGAGCTGTCAGAGGCAAACCTTGGCTTTCGTTGCAGCTGAGGCAAGAGCAGCTGCTGCGGCTGTGGCTACGTTTCCTTCAGAAATTTCATGTTCTACTTTCTTCTTCCCAACATCACTTTCTCTTTCTTTACAAGAATCAGTGAGTTCCTTGTTCTCTTCAGCCTCCTTTTCTTCTGGGGGGGGGAAAAATCAGGAAGCTTTATTACCAGTGTGCCCAGTCTGAATAAGCCATCTTACTTCTCACCTCTGCCACATGACGAACTAGGACTGATATTACAGAGATCCCAGTGCCTTTCCCTTCTTAAGGTTTCTGTTGATCCACTCCGTGCATGTTAGTCGGCTTCTACTTGAGATAGATTTTCTAAATAGGACACTCTGTCTTCTCTGAGCTCTCTATGTAGTTTCCCTTGGCTATAAAGGAACATGCAGGGGAGCTACGTCCTAAGACCAAAATGTTTGTTCATCAGTCAATGAGATGCTCTGGGAAATCCTAGGGTCTGGAGCAAATCAGAAGCCAAGAACAGGCACCTCTGGAAGCCTTTCAAGTCAGGCAGGATGGGACACGCCAACAACGAACTGGAAAGAAAATGCACTGAAGTACTGACTTCAGTCACAGCCAAACAACTTGCTTGTCTCTGTATCACTAAAAACAATGTAGTCACCATCATGGTGATGGTGCCTCAGTGCAAAATAAAACTCAAATTCATATTTACTGTTAAGAAACATGTAGCAAACGAAGGACTATTTTCTACACAATTTAACTGCTCACATTTCTCCAGTGCTTTTAGTGTTTTACATAATAAAGTCCAAAGAGTTTCCTCAAATTACCTGATTTGGTATCCTCGCTAACTTCACTATCCTGTTCCTTTTCACTGTTTTTTTCATTTTCTCCATCTTGTGCTTTATCACCTTCATCCGTTTCATTTTCCCCCTTGTTTTCTGCCTGAAAGGGGTACAAAAGAAAAAACAGAGACTTGACTTGAGAAAAAGAAAATAAAAGGCCCTTTTACAAGTGATGTTATCTTAGAATAACAAAAGTTTCCACTATTTTTGGCAACAGGTGGACTAGGTTCAGAAAAGTCTTGCCGAAAATAGCTGGAAAAAAGTCAATAAATTCTGAAAAATACCTCTCACTATCCACAACTCCTGAATGCTCATGAGACTTCATGTTTCTTAAGTACAGTCCCACCCACTCTGCCATAATGCTGGAGACACAGTGTCCAGAAGAGTGTCAGGGTGACTTATTTACTGGTTAAACAAACACACACATGGTTAGTTGTCTGGATGCTCAGTTGCTTAGTCGTGTCTGACTCTCTGCGACCCCGTGGACTGCATGCAGCTCGCCAGGTTCCTCTGTTCTTGGGGACTCTCCAGGCAAGAATACTAGAGTGGGTAGCCTTTCCCTTCTCTAGGGGATCTTCCCAACCCAGGGATCAAACCCAGGTCTCCTGCATTGCAGGCAGACTTTTTACCATCTGAGCCACCAGGGAAAGTACTAAAAGTATTTAAAATGCACAGTACAAGAAGGTCCTACTGTACAGCAGAGAATCATATTCAGTATGCTATAATAAACCATACTGGAAAATAATATTAAAAATGTATATATATGTATAATAACCATTTTGCTGTACAGCAGAAATTAACACAATACTGTAAATCAACTATACTTCAATATATAAAATGAATAAAAATACATACAATGTACAGTATCAACCAAGAAGCAAAATGAAATGCTGCCAAAATTAAAAGTTGACAAAGCTCTTCAACACAGGCATTTACAATGGCTCTTAGAAGAGGCACAACAGAGCAATCAGTGATCACTTTCTGGAGACTGAAAGCTTCAACTGCTCTATGGTCAGGAGCTGGCATCATTTATCAATTTTGAAATCCTTGGACAAATTATATAACATCATCTATAAAATGAAGAGACTATCATTGACTTGAGGCTGTTTTAGCAACTTGATAAATTCATAAATGTAAAGTATAAAGCACGGAATTTGAGACACTGTAAGAACAATCATTAATTTTACTATGATTCCCTTCCTCTCCTTATCTATATACAATGATAAAGCACGAAATGTAAATAAGACCTTAAATCCTTGCTTCATTTAAACAGTGACTGACTGATTATTCTGTATCCTGATCTTGAAGAGGCTTGACAATTCTGTTCTGCTTGGCTTACCTCACATTTACAGCCTTTATGAGACAGGGGTCAGGACACAAACATCCTGGGCACCTGGATGCCTTCTGCACACTGGTTGCAGTGTCTCTCCCTCCACTGCCACTTGGAATATCTGATTCCCCATTCTTCATTTCAAGCGTTATAACTTTATGTGCTCTTTAAAACATACTTCAAATGTCACCTTCTTGTTAAGTTTTCCAAATTTTTTTCTGCTGACAGCTAAGTCTCCCAGAAAATTCCTCAATACTCTCTAATTGTCTTCCGGCATAAGTACAGAACCCAAACCCTACAAAATTCAATAGTTTAAAGTTTTCAATAGTCTCTTGTATTCACATTCCCCAACTCTGTCTGAAAGAAATACAGAAGCAGAAGCTGGAAGAGCGGATAGATAAATCCTCACTAAAGTCAAAGTGAAAGTCACTCAGTCATGTCCAACTCTTTGTGATCTCACGGACTATACAGTCCATGGAATTCTCCAGGCTAGAATACTGGAGTGGGTAGCCGTTCTCTTCTCCAGGGGATCATCTCAACCCAGGGATCGAACCCAGGTCTCTCGCATTGCAGGTGGATTCTTTACCAGCTGACCTACCGGGGAAGCCCACCGGCAACCTGAAGAGTGGATAAATCCTCACTAAATAAAACAAATGAAAAATGTCCTGTATTATGTCTTATGAGAACTGCACCTTAAACCAGGAAAGTGAAAATGGCTGACAGAATCACTTATAGTCCCGAGAGGGACTCAAAAGATTAAAATAAACCCAAACTGCTTTGTGTGAAAGACTGTGCTCTCTATGGCTTTTCTGTCGTGGGAGAATTCAAACAGACTGACATTTTACCTTTTCAGGCTGCTGAGCATCAGTATCTGTTTCCATTTTTTCCTCTTCAGCTCCTTCTACAAACAAAGGAATAAGAACAAACAGTACAATGTGGGGAAAAAGTAAAAACTATTATAAAATTCTGAGAGTATCTGAAATACAACTATACATAGTATAATGGACAGATCTCACAACCAGAAGGTTGACATAAAACCACACATTACTTTATGATTCTAGTAATTTAAAATTCAAAAGCAGGTGAAAGTAACCTGTGGTGTTAGAAATCAGGACAGTGGTTCAGCAGGAAAAGGGTGGGTTCAAGGGTGGCTTGGGGTGCTGGTAATAATCAGTTTTCTTGATCTTGGGGCTGCTTACATGAGTGCGTTTAATGCGTGAAAATGAACTGAACTGCCCACTGTGGGTCTCCATTTTTCTGTACACATAAAAATTAAAAGTTCAAAAACACTTTTTAAGTTAAAGTTGTCTTTGTTACCACAATGCAATGAAATCAGAAGCTTAAAATACACACTTCTCTGTGTTTGGAAATGTAATTTTGAGATGCAGTAAAAATACCACTTATGGGAAAAGGTAAAATATGCCTTTTATTCTTAGATTAGAAAAGAAATAATGGTCAAAGTCTATAAGCTGTACATTCTTTATAGAAAAGAAAGAAAGAAAAACAGAATAGGGGAGGTAGGCAGAAAATAACAAGGGCAAAAAAAATTAAAGATAACAAACAAACAAAAATACAACAGTTTAAAAATATAAAATAGAATCAAGGTATCTTTTCTGTGACAGATCAAGAAAAGAGAGGGAAGGCAGAAATTAATATTAAAAATGGAAGAAAGGCCATAACTATTGATAAAAAAGCAAAGGTCAAAAAGGAAGTGCTAGCAACCTAACTGAAGAGGTGAAAATATTTACAAATAATATTGACTGATGAAGGGTTAATATTCAAAACATATAAACAGCTCATACAAGTAAATATTTTAAAAAACACAAATAATTCAATGAGAAAATGAGCATTAGACTTGCATAAACACTTTTCCAAAGAAAACAAACAGAGAGCCAACAGACACAAGAAAAGAGGCTCAAAGTTGCATATCTTCAGAGAAATGAGAGTAAAAATCCTAATGAGGTATCATCTCACACGTGTCAAAATGGCTCTCATCAAAAAGATTACAACTAACACACGCTGGGGAGGATGTGGAGAAGAGAGAATCCTAGTACACAGTCAGTGGGGATGTAAATCAGTGCAGTAGGGAGCTTCCTCAAAAACAACAGCAAAAACCCACTATATGATCTAGCAATTCCACTCCTGAGTAAATATTTAAGGAAGTGAAAACACTAATTCGAAAAGATACGAGCACTCCAATGTTTGCAGCAACCTTATTTAGAGTGGCCAAGATATGGATACAATCTAAGTATCCAACAAAAGATGAATGGATAAAGAAGATGTGGAACACACACACACACAATTATTTCTTAGCCATAAAAAGAGCAAAATTTCACACTGTGCAACAACATGGATGGACCTGGAGGGCATTACATTTAGTGAAATAAACCAGGCAGAGAAAGACAAATATTCTGTGTTATCACTGATATGAGAAATATAAAAAATAAAACAGAAACAGACTCACAGAATAAATTAGTGGTTACCAGTGAGGAGAGGGAAGGAAAGAGTGTCAAGATGGGGAAGGGGGTTAAGAGCACAAACTACTATATATATAAAATAAATAAGCAACAAGCAGCACTATTTACAATAGCTAGAACATGGAAATAACCCAGATGTCCAACAACAGATGAATGGATTAGGAAGCTCTGGTGCATATATACAGTGGAATACTACTCAGCCATAAAAAGGAACACATTTGAGTCACCGAGTTCTAGTTAGGTGGATGAACCTAGACCCTTTTATACAGAATGAAGTCAGTCACAAAAAGAATATAACTATTGTATACTGACACATATATATGGGATCTATAAAGACGGTACTGACAAATTTATTTGCAGGGCAGCAATGGAGAAACAGACACAGAGAACAGACCTATGGACACGGTGGAAGGGGAGAAGGGAGAGGGTGAGATGGACGGACAGAGTAATAAAGAAATTTATAACACTGTATGTAAAATAGACAGCCAACGGCAATTTGCTGTATGACTCAGGGAACTCAAACGGGCTCTGCGACAATCTAGAAGGCTGGAATGGGGAAAGAGATGGAACAGAGGTTGGGAAGGAGAGGACATGGCTGTACCTATGACTGAGTCTTGTTGATGTATGACAGAAAACCAGAAAATTCTGTAAAGCAAATATCATTCAATTTTAAAAATTAAGTGGCAAAAAAAGAATATATTATACAGCAGAGAACATAGCCAATATTTTATAATAATTGTAAAGTATTATAAGCTATAAAAATACTGAATCACTATGCTATCCACCTGAAACTAATATTGCAAATTGACTATACTTAAAAAAGAAGTGACAAACCACTCTAAAAAAGTTTATGCCAAATAAAACAGAAAAACTAGATCAAATTAACAAATTATGAGAAAACTGATTTTCCTAAACAGATCTGGGAAGAAGAAGAAGTATAATAACTGAAAAAGCTTAAAAACTTAAGACAAAAACACCAGAGGTCCAGATGTTTTTACTAGGGAATTCTACCAAATATTTAGGGGAAAAAAATGATTCTAATCTTCATAAATTTTTCCAGAGAATATGGAAGACAGAATATCTCCTAACTCATTCTATAAGGCCAGTAATAACCTTGATTCACAAATTGAATACAGACAACAGATAAGGAATATTATACAGGCCCCTAGGCTAAATCTCATTCATAGTCACAAATGAGAAACTCCAAAGCAAAATACCAGAAAACAGTAGTGTATTTAAAAAGGTAATATATTATGAAAAAATAATGACAATAACAGAAGAGTGATTTAACATTAATATTTCTATCAACTTATTTGCTCATATGCATAAAAGTATCTGATAAAAGTCAGTATCTTTTATGACAAGGGTTAAAAATAAAAGGAAAGTTCCTGAGCCCCCCAAAAACAGTCAGCAATAATCCTATAATATATGTCATTCTTCAAGAAGAGATGCCTATAGTATTCCATTTATTATCAAGAGCAAGACATGAATACCAGTACACTACTTTCCTCTGATATTGCCACAGAGGTCACAGCCTAGGTAGTCAATAAAGAAAAAGAAATAAAAAAGGGGTAGAAAGGAAAGAAGATAATTATGATCTGCAGAAAATAAAACGATGTACCTAGAAGAATCTGCAGGAAAGTTACCAGAAATAAAGACAGCATTGCAAAACAGTTAGCTATAGAATTAACATACAAAATCAACTGCATTTCAATATGGTAACAAAAAAAAATCAATTCTAGATAAAGACACATAAAAAAAACCCCTGAATGATCTCTTAATCACAACATAAAATGTGCCCATAAAATAGAAGAAAAAACTATTAAAATGAAAATAAAGGACTTCTTTACATTGAGATACCAAAAAGAACAAGTAACTAACACATGCCTCACAGTAACTAGATTAGTTCCTCAGATTTATAAAGAAAAAGGCAAACACTATGGAAAAGTGAGTATAAGACAAGAACAGTTATTCCACAGAATGACATATGACTGATAAATTTAAGATGCTGCAGTCATCAGAGAAATTTAATTTAAAACCATAACGAAACATCATTTACACCTGCTACATCAGCAGACTCGAATACTAGGAAGGTAATGGATCAAGTGTTACTGGCCAACTTTAGGGAGAAACTAGGAATTTCCTAAAACAGTGCTACTCACAGAAGCAGTTCACAACAAAATAAGTTAAGCAAGAATGTTCAAGGTTCACTGTTCAAAAATGTTCAATTCTCTCCTTTCCTTTATTAAGAAATCTACGAAAAAATGACAACTGAATTAGTGATGCAATCACCTTAACACAGTGTGGCAACTACACTTAAAGCAATACCATATCTAAGGAAAACTTTGTATGTATGTGTACAGCTGAACACTATTCAAAAATTCACGATTCTAAGTCCTGGGAGTAGGAAAGTGAGAACATCAGGTACAAGGGAAATAACAACTACAGGTAATGTTCTAATTCCTAGTTCAGATGAAATATGTAACAAGAATTAAGATACATTAAAATATAATAAAATGATGTGAACAAAAAAGCAAATGCAGATGGAGCTTTTTTAAACCCTAAAACCTCAAAAGTTACTTTTAATTGAATGTGCATTAAGCCGCCTTTGCTGGATCAACTTAATTACATACTGAATAAGTACTATGTGGGAGAAATGCAGTATTTTTTTTAATGAAGGTAATCTACATTTGAAATAAATAATCACAATCTATAGGTCTGCATTCTAAAAAGAGAGCATACTCTTTCTACTGTAAAGCAAGCCAAATTTGATATCAACTCTTATAATTTCAAGATGAACAATATATCAATACCTACTCATAAAAGGATGGTAGAGTTAGAAACAGACTCTCTGTAAGGGGGACTATCTGAAGATGAGTGTTCAGACTTTTAAGGAGATGTTTATTAAGAGTTTAATTATGAGCTGTATACTTCTCAGGATGCTATGTGGAAGAGTAATGGTTTCTATTCTACAAAACATTTTGTTACAGTGGCTATTAGAAATCTTCCTGGAAAGAGAGAGCCAGCATGTGCACACATGCGCTTTGTCTTTGGTCTGAGTTCTGGTCAGAGGTGTAAAATCTGAAGAGGTTGCAGCCGTTCACATATCCCTTAATGTCATCCTGTTGCCAATCAACTAGAAGGTAAAGAACCTTTCCCTACAAATATATGGCCTCACCCATGTCTGCAGAGTTAATTAAAAATACTAGAATGAATAAAAGAAAATTCCCAACCTATAAGAAAGCACTTGACATAAACTAGTGAGCCATCAACCAAAGACAGAAAGATGAAGAAAAAAAACTCCTCTGACCAGATACTTAATGCTGCATCAGCCAAGGGAAAATATCGACATCACAGTTTACAACTAGTTCATAGCAGCAGATCAGGGGTTGGTAAACTTTTTCTGTAAAGGGTCAGACAGTAACTGTTTTCAGGTTTGCAGGCCCTACAGTCTTAGTGGCATCTACTCAACTCTGCTATAGCAGCAGAAATCGGCTACAAAGGCAGCTTGGAAATGAATGGGCGTGGCTGTGTTCTAATACAACTTCATGAACACTGAAATTTAAACATCATATAATTTCTATGTATCACAAAATATTATTCTTTCGGTTTCATCCAAACATTTAAAAACGTTAAAACCATTCTCATATATTGTGGGCTAAATAAACATAGGTGGCAACCTGGATGTGGCCCAAGACCCAAGATTTCCAAGACCCTGCTCTAGAAAAATAGGATAAGCTCTGGATACACGCTAATTAGGCTCGAATCCTGTCCCGACAATTTACCAGCTCAAGTAACACCAAGCAAGCTACTTAGCCGACAGTGGCTTAAGTTTGCAAATACACAAAAGAAGAGTATTATTTCCTTCACAGGGATGGACCTAAGGATTTAATTAGTTCATGTAAAATGCTAATAACTGTCTGGCTCATAGTAAGTGTTCAATGGCAATTAGTAAAATCAGAAAGCTCAGTTGGCTGCACGTGAGCCTTTCAGTGGCCTCTGGTGCTGCTTCAGCGACAACAAAGGACTCTCAATCTTCCCTGGCTGCCAAAGATCTTTCGCAATCTGGTGTGTCATCTGTGACTTCCCCCTCACCATGTGATCTTTTCTGTAAAGGACCAGATCAGTTTATAAAATGACCTGCCTGGCTCCCACTCTATTATGTTACTAACGACTCAAGAGATATCTGATCAATCCAGCTGACAAGGGGTCAGCAAACGATGGCTGCTTTTGTCAATAAAATTTTATCAGAACACAGCCGTGCTCATTTGTTAAGATTGCCGGGAGAAATATCAATAACCTCAAATATGCAGATGACACCACCCTTATGGCAGAAAGTGAAGAGGAGCTAAAAAGCCTCTTGATGAAAGTGTAAGTGGAGAGTGAAAAAGTTGGCTTAAAGCTCAACATTCAGAAAACGAAGATCATGGCATCCGGTCCCATCACTTCATGGGAAATAGATGGGGAAACAGTGTCAGACTTTATTTTTGGGGGCTCCAAAATCACTGCAGATGGTGACTGCAGCCATGAAATTAAAAGACGCTTACTCCTTGGAAGAAAAGTTATGACCAACCTAGATAGTATATTCAAAAGCAGAGACCTTACTTTGCCAACAAAGGTCCGTCTAGTCAAGGCTATGGTTTTTCCTGTGGTCATGTATGGACGTGAGAGTTGGACTACGAAGAAAGCTGAGAGCGGAAGAATTGATGCTTTGAACTGTGGTGTTGGAGAAGACTCTTGAGAGTCCCTTGGACTGCAAGGAGATCCAACCAGTCCATCCTAAAGGAGATCAGTCCTGGGATTTCTTTGGAAGGACTGATGCTGAAGCTGAAACTCCAATACTCTGGCCACCTCATGCAAAGAGTTGACTCATTGGAAAAGACTCTGATGCTGGGAGGGATTGGGGGCAGGAGGAGAAGGGGAAGACAGAGGATGAGATGGCTGGATGGCATCACCGACTCGATGGACGTGAGCCTGAGTGAACTCCGGGAATTAGTGATGGACAGGGAAGCCTGGCGTGCTGCAATTCATGGGGTCGCAAAGAGTTGGACACGACTGAGCGACTGAACTGAACTGATGGCTGCTTCTGCACCACCAACGCAGAACTGAGTAGTTCCAACAGAGACTGTCATCAAAGGCAGTAAAAGTAAAGGTCCTGTAAAGGACCATTCAGTCCTTTACAGGAAGAGCTTACAAACTTCTGTGATAGAAAATTCATCCTAATACAACAGCCCTGCTTATGAACAAAGATAGTCTTGGAGACACTGCCAGACTCTCAAGGTCTCAACTTGAATGTTGGGAATTGAGGGGCACTGGTGGTGAGCCATGAGAATGGCTTCATCGGATCCCTGCCTTGAGATTTTCATGCCCTTGTATAAATCCCTTCCACGTGTCAGCAGCATCTGTGATTTACTTCTAGCCACAACAGAACATGGCCAGAGTGACAGAATGTTAAATGATACGAGACCCTATGTTGTTAGCAGACTCACTCGGGAGACTCCTTGTTGGACTGATGAAGTATGCTGCCATGCAGGGGAAGCCTCAATGGCAAAGAGTCCTCAGCGGCCCTAGGAGCCGAGGGAAGCTTCCGGCTGACAGCCAGCAAGAAACCAAGGCTTTCAGGTCTACAACCGTAAGTAAATTAATTCTGAGAACAAGAGTGAGCCTGGGGATGGATTCAACAGTCAAGCCTCCAGAGGAGAATGTAGCTCCACCATCAACTTGATTGTTGCTTTCTGAGATCCTCAGCAGAGGACAAGTTAGGCTATGCATAGACTTTGATTTCTGACTCACAGCAACTAGGAGATAATAAATGTACTGTGTTTTAAGCCACTAATTTTGTGGTAATTTGTTTTGCACCAATAGATAACTACTGTACCTCCACCGAGCTTCCCTGGTGGTTCAGACAGTAAAGAATCTGCCTACAATGCAGGAGACCCAGGATCAATCAGTTGGGAAGATCCCCTGGAGGAGGAAATGGCAACCCACTCCAGTATTCTTGCCTGGAGAATCCCATGGACAGAGGAGCCTGAAAGGCTACAGTCCACGGGGTCACAAAAAGTCAGACAAGACTAAGTGACTAACATACACATACCTCCTTAACTTCTGAATGAACCTCAACCAAGGGTGAGAAACAAATTAGCCAGCATCCGTAAGAACATCTTCAGAGAAATGGTCTCATCCACTAGTCCAGGACAATTTCATGCCCAGTCACCACCCCTTTCTCCCAGCTTCCACAAGGTGTACTTTTTGGTCTAGTAATAATATGCTTGAAAGTGAAAGTGTTAGTCCCTTAGTTGTGTCCAACTTTCTGCAACCCCATGGACTGTAGCCCACCAGGCTCCTCTGTCCATGGGATTTTCCAAGCAAGAATACTGGAGTGGGCAGCCATTTTCTCTTCCAGGGGATCTTCCAGACCCAGGGATAGAACTCGGGTCTCCTGCACTGCAGGCAAATTCTTTACCATCTGAGCCACCAGGGCATGCATGCTCAGTCGCTGCGGTCGTGTCTGACTCTTTGCAACTCCATGGACTATACTCTGTCCACGGTATTCTCCAGGCAAGAATACTGGAGTGAGTTGCCATGCCCTCCTCCAGGGGATCTTCCTGACCCAGGGATCGAACCCAGGTTTCCTGAATTGCAGGCTGATTGCTGAGCCACCAGGGAAGCCCATAAACAATATGCTTAGCAAAACCAAAATGAGAGATAAAGAAACCATTTCCTAAAGTCTTGAGGGAACTGGAAAAGTTAGCTTCGAGGAAAGAATTAAATGCTTGCAAAATACCTGCCTTTAATAAAGTATGTTATAAATAAGTCATGATTCTCCTTGGAAAAGAATGACGTTTATTTGTTGAGAACATTCTTACACATCATCTGTAAACTGTCAACAGTTACTTTCTAGAATAGACAGAATAATGTTACTTCTACAGAGACTCTGGCCTTCTTCGCTACAAGGTAAAGTCTACGAGGTAAAAGCCTTTCAAAACCAGTCGCACACCTCCACAGATGCACTTGACCAGGAACTCTGCTCCCCACAGATTTCTTGTATTATTTTCAAAATATGCCACCTATGTTCACTCCTTCCTTTTTCATTATTGGTTACAAGGTCATTTCCTTTGTGAAGCCTTCCCTAACTGAATGAAGTATAAGTAACTGTGCTTCCTCCACATGGGGCTCTACTTATAACTGTTTTTCTTTTCATAATAATGTCCCCTCTCCCACCATGAATATTCTTCACGTACAAGATGATTATTTAATTCAGTGACTGAATCACAACATGTGGTCCAGGTACCCTAGGAGTTCCCAAGGTCAAAACTATTTACATAGCAACACAAAGATGTTACTTCCCTTTTCACTCTCATCTAAGTGTGGAATCTGACTTTCCAGATGCTACATGATGAAGGTAGTTACAGAAATGTGCACCTATGTAACATTTTGTTTTAGAAACTTTCCCAGTTTCAATCTTTAATACAGTAAAAAATATCAACAATACAATCCAGATAAATGGAAGCATTTGGAGTTCCTTGATATTTTTAAATAGTTAAAAAAGTCCTGAGACCAAAAAATTTTAGAAATGTGATTCCAATAAGTTTTGTCTTCCCAGGGAAGGGAAAAATGAGGCCCATGGTAAGAGCTCACAATAGGAACATTTCTGGGAGAATAATCAGGTCATTCCCTGTATTAAAGTCCAAACATTCCATAAAGCTGGCAATACCGTCCAAGCAAGCTCGTGAGCCTGTATCATTCTCTATAACCTCACTCCAGCTTCTGTACGCTGTTCTCTTTCTACATCCTTATTTGAATTTTATATTATGGCCAACATGGTTTACTTCTCACCTTTTAAACAACCTTCCATTTCTACCTCTGGGCCTTTGTTCATGTTGTTCTACAGCACAGAAAATTATATTTGCTCCAAGCTGGCTCAGTGACATTCTAAACCTCTTTTTCAATACTCAGCTCAAATTCTACTTTCTTTGTGAAGTCTTCCTTAGTCTAAAATTACACAACCCATTGTGTTCCTTCTTATATCACTTCCTTTGTAGTCCTCCTTGAACAATACTATTTCATTTTATCTCAAATTCTCCAATAATGAATTATTTTTCTATGTTTATGTAACTCATCATAAAATACAGCCCCAATTATTAGTATTACCTGTCTTACATAACTGCCTCATATCAAGAGAGCTATATCAACTAAGCATAATATGGGATTTGATTTTTACAAATCACCTGAAGGCAGACAATAATATACATGAAGCCAATTTCTTCCTAAAAATTCTTGTCCTATCATCTACTGAATGAGTCATTAGATAAGTCACTGAAATCCTGGATAGTCCTTAGAGGTTAAATATCCTATTCTGAGCTGCTCAGAAGTCTGAATCTCTATTTCAATGCCTCTTGATACAGATCTGAAAGAGCCCTTAAAATATAACAGTGACAAAGAGAACAGAGAAGTCCACTCCACATGATGCAGCCTGAAGATCAGATACTGATCCCTGTTTCCTTAGGTTCACGAGCCTAGCATGGTCTCACACACTGGTGTTTTAGAAGGGCCTGATTTTAAAGATGTTATGGGAATCCTCAGGGTGAGAAGAATGAGGCTATTTATATGCTATAAACAGTATCTGCGGCAAGAATCTTAACAGTCACTTCTGGGCTTTATGTTCCTAGAAAGTGATCTTTTCAACATTATTATTATCAGTTGCTCTTCATCTCCTGATGGACTAGACTAGTTCTTAACCTTCTCAAAAACTAGGAATAATGAGTTGGGTTCTTCTACACAGAGCTGTGACAAATGGCTCAAGATATACTCCTTGAATCCAGTATTTCACAAGGCATTCAGGAGCTCAGGGGACAATTCACTCATTGATATAAAAGAATCTTCTCTGAACACTCTATATATAATAATATCTGTGATTCAAGTTCCCCAAAAGCATAGTCAATAATAAGGAAAAAGCATCAATGAACTTAATCTTTCAAATTTCTCTAAACCAGAATTAAGATACAGACAGTGAATCTAGTCAGCATGCAAAACAATAAAGTAAAACCCATACTTCAGATTCAGTTCAGTCGCTCAGTCATGTCCAACTCTTTGTGACCCCATGAACCGCAGCACGCTAGGCCTCCCTGTCCATCACCAACTCCCAGAGTTCACCCAAACCCATGTCCATTGAGCCGGTGATGCCATCCAATCATCTCACCCTCTGTCGTCCCCTTCTCCTCTTGCCCTCAATCTTTCCCAGCATGAGGGTCTTTTCAAATGAATCAGCTCTTCATATCAGATGGCCAAAGTATTGGAGTTTCAGCTTCAACATCAGTCCTTCCAATCAACTCAGGACTGAACTCCTTTAGGATAGACTGGTTGGATCTCCTTGCAGTCCAAGGGACCCTCAAGAGTCTTCTCCAACAACACAGTTCAAAAGCATCAATTCTCTGGCGCTCAGCTTTCTTTATAGTCTAACTTTCACATCCATACATGACCACTGGAAAAACCACAGCCTTAACTAGATGGACCTTTGTTGGCAAAGTAATGTCTCTGCTTTTCAATATGCTATCTAGGTTGGTCATAACTTTCCTTCCAAGGAGTAAGTGTCTTTTAATTTCATGGCTGCAATCACCATCTGCAGTGATTTTGGAGCCCAGAAAAATAAAGTCATCTACTGTTTCCACATCCATTCGCCTTCAGATTAGGCAATACAAATGGAGGGTACAATAATATGTATTTAACAGACTCCTGCCTGACCCCTGAATATACATTTACATTCCAACACCCTAAGGGGAAGGGCTGATGACCTTAAGTGACTAAGAGTCACTGTATTACAATATTTATTTAGGAAAATGTCCTTATTCTTAGGAGACACATGCTGAGTTACTTAGTGGGGATGAAAAGAATCATGATGTATACAACTTACTTTGAAATAATTCATAAAGATAATAAAATAAAAATTGTTTATTTAGATGCCTAAATAGATTAAAATGGCAAAGTTGAACCTAACTGGGAGGCATAGGAGACTACACTGTGCTATCCTATCAACTTTTCAGTATGCTTGGCTACAAATAAAGAGATGATCAGAAAGGGAATTCTGTTTTATTTCCAGGTCAAATTAAAAACAAAAAAAGTTCTTTAATAAAAGGCATGGTGATAAAATAAAAAAATCTTAATATTCAAACACAGTACATAGTTATTACAAAAATACATCAATTTAACAATTCCTAGATGGGGTCTATTTTCAACGTAACAGAATGAAACATTAAAACACAGGTTACACCCTGACACTCTTCTGCTCAAATCCCTCCTTTGGCTCCACCTCCAAGTAAACGTTAAAACTGTTACAAAGACCCAAAAGGCCCCTGGTAGTCTCCCCTGACCTCCTCTACCCTGCAATACAGCTACCTGTCTGTGATTCTTCTTGCTATTCCTCCATATAGCAGGCAGCTCCTGTCCAGAGGCCTATATGCTGGCTGCACCCCATGCCTTGAACCCTCTGATCTTGGATGTCTACACAGCTCCCTTCCTTACCTTCCACTTATATCCTTGCCCGAATGTCACTTTCATGGTGAGACATTCATTCCCCTAACCATTTAAAATTGCAATTCCCCACACTTCACTCTTATCGATGAGTCCCTGCTCTGATTTTCATGATGCCAGGTACCGGCCAACACACTCTATGTATTTACATTTAATTTATATATTCTAATTCCATCTTCCACGTCTAAAATAAAAGTCCACAAGGGCAGGAATTTTGGACAATTTTGTTTACCATTACTCCAACACCTAGAACACAATGAGACACCATGATAACACAACATATTTACAGTCTCATTTATCTCTGAGTGAAAAAGGTGGGTGGGTGGGGCCTACAGTCTAGCTTAAAACTGATCTCCCATCCAAGAATACTTATGTTTTATGCTCATATACTGAATCACACTGACTGAATTTTTCTGTGTGTTTCTTAATACTTACTCCAGTACACCCACAGTCACTCTTCCCTATAATCATGTATGGATGTCAGAGTTTCACTATAAAGAAGGCTAAGCGCCGAAGAATTGATGTTTTTGAACTGTGGTGTTGGAGAAGACTCTTGAGAGTCCCTTGGACTGCAAGAAGATCCAGCCAGTCCATCCTAAAGGAGATCAGTCCTGAGTGTTCACTGGAAGGACTGATGTTGAAGCTGAAACTCCAATACTTTGGCCACCTGATGCAAAGAGCTAACTCATTTGAAAAGACCCTGATGCTGGGAAAGATCGAAGGCAGTAGAAGGGGATGACAGAGGATGAGATGGTTGGATGGCATCACTGACTCAATGGACATGGGTTTGAGTAAACTCTGGAAGTTGGTGATGAACAGGGAGGCCTGTTGTGCTGCAGTCCAAGGGGTCACAAAGAGGCAGACGTGACTGAGTGAGTGAAGTGAACTGAATTCTTCCCAGTACATCTGCCTGACTCCTTCTGTAGAGCCTAGGTGTTCAGGAGGGCCTGGGTCTTTTTCCATAGTATTTGCCATACTATATAAGGCAAAACATACAATGGAGCCATTAGGCCTTTAATGATCCCTGTTTAATGAATGAAAAATACACAAACATACCTATACAGTTTACAGAGGAAAGAGGTTGAGGAAAGAAGGAAGGGTCAGAGATATTTAGGTTCAAATTCTAGTCCACTCTTACAAGCATGCCAATGTCATCTGCCAACACCTCAGTTCCTTCGCTCTTATAGGAAAACAATGCCATTTTCTCCAAAGGGTTGTTCTGAAAAGAATCTCAAATGACCAAAGTCCTATATAAGAACTTCCCTGGTGGCCCAGTGGATAGGACTCTGCACTCCCACTGCAGGGGGCCTGGGTTGATTCCTGGAAGGGGAACTAGATCACACAAGCCACAACTAAGACCTGCCCACTGCAGTGAAATAAATAAAAACAAAAATATTTTTTAAAAAAACAACCCTATAAAATGTGTAAAAAATATGGGTGCTCAGAAAGAAATGTTGTATAAAGTTTATAGTGACTTCCAAGCAATGTTTAAAATTTCTTTCCATTTCTTTTGTCTTAACTTCTCCCATCTTTCCCACAAGCAAATAAAATCTCATGATATGTTTAGATTAAATAAAAAAGGTATCAAATATCAATATCATTTTTTCTATTCCTAAAATGGTCTCTGGTCAAACAAAAACCCATACAAAAAAAAAAAAAAAATCAGTAGATACTAATCAATGACTAGAGTGTTAAAGAGGATAAACTGAACAAAATCCTAAGCTGACACTTCTTTACTAAACAATTCTCATGAGAAACTGTAACAAATGAAATTCACATAATAAATGAAAAATACTGTGTTCCAGACCTAGTGTTCATTTATCTTAACTTTTATTTCACCAAATACTCCCTTGCAATTCACAATAAAAAGTTAGATAAGGGACTGCGCTGTTGGCACAGTGGATAAGAATTCGCCCCCCAATTCAGGGGATACGGGCTCAATCCCTGATTCAGGGATTCCGCATGCTGTGGCGCAACTAAGTCCATGAACCACAACTATCTGAGCCCATGCTCTAGAGCCTGCGAGCTGAGACTACTGAGCCCCCATGTTGTAACTACTGAAGCTGGTGCACCCAGAGCCTTTCCACACAGAAGCCACTGCAGGGAGAAGTGTGCGCACCACAAGGAGAGAGTAGCCCCTGCTTGCTGCAACTAGAGAAAGCCTGTGCAAAGCAACAAAGACCCAGGGCAGTCAAAAATAAAAACAAATTAAAAAAAAAAGTTAGATAAGCTAATGAGAGAAATCCAAAGTCTTATATTTCATAAGGAAACATTTTTCCCCATATTGTTTCATCATCATCATCAATACGCATTAGTGCAACTGCAAATTAAGTGTCACAATAAAAAGTATGACTAATGTACCACCCAAGCATGATATTATCTTGATAAGGAAAACCTATGTCATTCTATTTTCAAATCTGTGTGCTATGTATAAAGCACTATTTTGTTATAAAAAGTGTAAGTTTAAATGTACATTTGATTCTTCCTTCTTTGAACTCTGAACTTAGTATGTGGTTCAGAAAGATAGGGCGCATACTATTGATTCCCCACTACAATTTTGCTGAGTCAACTCTACAGGGAGCACCACTTGCTATTTCGTAATTTATTCTGTTAGTCACAGCCCAAGATAAATCACTTTAACTGTGATAGGCCAGCATTAGTTACAGAACTCTGTTCATGACTCATTTAGAAACATTCACATTATCCTGGCTCTTTCCCTAACCTTATTAAATGGTGGCTATTGTTATTCAGTCACTCAGTCGTGTCTGACTCTGCAACCGCGTGAACTACAGCACGCCAGGCTTCCCTGTCCTTCACTATATATATCCCTGAGTTTGCTCAAACTCATGTCCATTGAATCTGTTATACTATCCAACCATCTCACCCTCTGTCATCCCCTTCTCCTCCTGCCCTCAATCCTTCCCAGTATCACGGTCTTATTAAATGGTAAAGGACCCAAATTCTGCTGCTGCAACTACTGAGTACACACTGCACTTCAAAAAGGTTAGCTGGCAAGGCTACCTCCAGGTACTACAAGTGAAGCTTACTGTTCATGTCACTCTAAGAATCACCCTGTGGAGTCGCCAGTACTTCCTGCAGCAGTCTGATTCAAGCTTTGTACACTGTAGAAACCATACGTTCACTAATGAATCAGAAAAATTTAGCCTCACAAGACTGAGGTTGTTTGATTTGGGGGGGAGGTGTGGGGAAGAAGTCCTCTTTTAAATCCCACTAAACCAGAAATGGCCAACTTTGCAACCTGTTTCTTAACCACTAATGCTTTATGATATTATCTACCAAAAATTTTTGAACAAATTTATATGTAAAAGCATGTCTCAGATACCAAAAAGCACAGAAACACTTTTTGAATCAAATAAGAAGGCTTTGCCAACCCTTTTCAATTCCATGACCACAGGGAACCAAAAGACCCTACAGATGAACCAAAAACACACAAAAAAAGTTGAGGAAAGTAAGACCTTTCCCAGGCATTCAATAGACCCAGGTTTTCCTGGCCTGAACTGGGCACTGCCACATGGTGTAGAATCAACAAAAAGCAACAGAGACATGGTCTGGCTTGCTAATTTCTGTCTCCATCTAAGAGAAAAGAAAATAGTGTGTTTTCAAACTCAGAAATACTGTGGATACTGTAAATTACTTTTTAATTCAAAGCCTTGATACTCTGGATTAGTAACCAATATTAAGAACAGTTAGGTCAATAATGTGTTCTTAGGGCTGGAGTGAGAGGTTTCATGAATCTGAAAATCTGTTTTCATATTTGCAAAATAAAGCTGCTAGATTGATACTTTAAAGAAAGCAGAGAAAACAACAGGGCTAGGTCCTATGGTAACTCACAGAAACCGTGAGGTTTGAGGCTAGAAGAGACCTTACTAGCATCTACTCAAACCACCTACAACAGAGCACCAGGAGTTCAAACGGTATCATCTGTGCAATACTGGCTGACAATTTAAATTTTAACTTCATATTATCTTTTTCTGTAAGAATAAATAAAAAAAACAAAAAGTTACTGAGCTGAAGCACAGATTATATAAATTTCATATAACTAAGACAATGACAGAACTATTAGGAAAGATGACAGCAATAAATATTTAGCTTGAGTTATTCATCAGAAATTGTTTCATAATGAATGAAAAAATTAATGAACAATGTAAAAAACACTGGAAATACACGACTGATAACTATATATAAAACAGAATTTTTACTTTAGTGTGAGAATAGGAACACTTCTCATTCGAGAAGTGGGTTGTCATTTCCTTCTCCAGGGAATCTTCTGGTCCCAGGGATCAAACCCGTGTTTCCTTGTTAACCACTGAGCCACCAGGGAAGCCCCGATTGTCTCCACACATTTACCTATTTGGAACATTTCATATAATTGCAATTACACAATATACTGTCTCTTTTCACTGGCTTCTTTTACCTACCATAATGTTTACAAGCTACCTCCATGATGCAGAATATGTTTAATACTTCATTCCATTTTATGGTCCAATAATATTCCACTGAATACCACATTTTGCTTATCCATTCAGTTGATGGACATCTGAGTTGTTTCTAGTTCTGGTTTTATGATTTTTTTTTTTGCATGCATGGCGAGCAAACTAGATAATCTTAAAAATTCCTACGAAAACACACACTACCAAAACTATCCCAAAAAGAAAGAGAATTATTTCCTATAGCAAGTAAACAGATTTTGAATCAGTAGTCAAAAAACATTTAAGTATAGCCACTTCAGAAAACAGTATGGAGGGTCCTCAGAAAACTACAACAAGTATTTATGTGAGAATGTGAAGAAATCAGAAACCTTATACATTGCTAGTGGGGAAAAAAAAAGGTAAAACCACTGTGCAAACAACTGAGTAGCGTCCCAAAAAGTTAATTATACAATCTCCCAAGATCAGGCACCCAAGAAGCAATGTTATGTACATGAATGTTCATAACAGCATTATTCAAATGAATAAAAAGCACAAACAAACCAAACAGCCATGAACTGATTAATGGATTAGTAAAATGTGGCATATCCACCCAAGAGTATTATCGAGCACAGAAAGACACAAAGTACTGAATTACAGGACAACATGAATGAACTTCGAAAGCATTACACTACATGAGAGAAGTCAGACACAAAAGGCCACAACAGCATGCTTCTATTTATAAGAAATGTCCAGAATAGGCAAATCCATAGAGACAGAAAGCAGATTAATGGTATCAGAACTGAGGAGAGAAAGAATGGGAAGTCACTGCTTAATTGATATGGGATTTCTTCTGGGGTGAGGAAAATGTCCTGGGATTAGACAGTGGTGATGAATACGCAACACAGAGAATTTACTAGAAGCCACTGGATAATATGCATTTTAAGTGAATAAAATGAAGAATTTCACATGAAGCTTATTTCAATTTAAAATAACCCAAAACAACAATCTACTCAGCAACATCTAAATTAAAACAACCACAAAAGTCCGTTTGGAATTCTTAGGTCTATACACTCAAAACCTAGATTTAAAAACAGGCATCGGATACCTCACAACTGTGATTTATTAACAGGAGACAATTTTTAAAAATTATATCACAAAAGGAAGAGATTTAAAAAGTCATACATAAATTCTTTTAAGGCCTAAGTTTGTATTGATCATTGTAGCCACTTTTAAGTGCAAGCGAACCCAACTATTCTAGCAAGCTGACAGGAAAACACAGCCACTATTAACCGTCCTCGGGGGCAGCAGGGACTCACCCAGCTTCTCTGGCTCATCTGGCCCTGTGCCTGCAATGCAGCTGCTCTCCAGGCCATAGGTGGGATCCACCTTCCCGGAGGCTCGGGCTGCTTCTTGAACTTTCTTGACATGAGCCTCCACCAACTCCAGGGGCACCTCCTCCCGGACCCGAGAAAACTCCTCTGTGTAGGAATAAAAATGGAACAGTGATCTAGTGTTGCGTGAATATTTGCTTCAGTGTAAACTAGGAAATCTGACACAACACTAGTGTGTCGTGTGTAACCTAGTGACCTTTCTCAAGACTCAATCTGACCTATCCCAGGAAGTCAAGAAGGCCAAAGTCAATAAACGTGTACAGTGAAGCAATTCCATGACTCCTATGTCTTACCTTATGCATCACAGTCTTCCTATATAAACAAGAGATTAAATCTTTAAATATCTATCAGTAACAATCAAAATTGCTGTCCAAATTTCATCTAACTCTGCTGTTTGGATTTTAATCAAGAAAACAGTAAGGATGAAACAACCAGGAAGTCAAGAAAGAATTCTACAGTGTGAGAAAGTTTTAGTTAGAATTCATGCAACGCAAGAATGTTAAATAGCTCTTTTTACCAATTGTATAAAAATCCATATGAATCACAAATACCATTAAAAACCACTGTTTTGTTCCTCTAAATTCTTAAAAAATGCTCATAGTTTGAAAAATGTTTTATGTTAACTGCTTTATTTAGAAAACATAACCTACTATCCTTAAGGGGTAATACATAAAACTGCAATGAGTGTAACAGCTGATAACACCTAAATCTGAGATAAACTATCATGAAAGCATGAAACCATGCTCTGAAATGGTTACGCTCGCGAGACAGCTTAAGAAAGTCCATACCCAAAGCTGCTTTGGCTGCAGCAGATGCCACACGAGGATCCACCACAGATGCCAAAAAAGCAACAGTGCTCATGACTGGGTTTCCCGACTGACTGAAGGGGACAGGCTGGTAGGCCAGGGGCCCCAGGGAAGCATCAGAATTCTCAAGGTATGGGTCCTCAATGGGAAGCCTCAAGAAGTGAAGGATGCATTCATCCTGAGTGCGACTTCCAACGTGCTCTGACACTTTGTTCCAATCATCTTTATACATCTCCAGAGCCTGTGATGGAAAAAATAGGAGCTTTAATATCAGGTAACAAGGAAGTAATACTTAATGACATCAGAAACCTGCGACTGTTCTTCAGATGGGCTTTAAATTAAAAACAGTAATGAAAATAGTTATACTGTTCACAGCAGGTAGATCTGATTGCTTTCCTTATTATGTTAAATTCTCAGTCAAGAAAAACAAATAAAAGGCGTGTATATTACAAAGAATTATGGTGCTGGAGAAGACTCCTCAGAGTCCCTTGGACTGCACAGAGATCCAACCAGTCAATCCTAAAGGAAATGAACTCTGAATATCCACTGGACAGACAGAAGCTGAAGCTCCAATACTCTGGCCACCTGATATGACAGCCGACTCACTGGAAAAGATCCTGATGCTGGGAAAGACTGAGAGCAGGAGAAGGGGATGACAAAGGATGAGATGGTTAGCTGGCATTACCAACTCAAAGGACATGTTTGAGCAAAATCCAGGAGAGATTGTCTTGATACTTTCCAGCATAACCTTTTCAGATGAGCTTACTTTTAAGCTTTTTTCTTTGTTCATTTTCCTTTAGCCAGAGAAAAGTAAAGAAAGTTCAGGAAATTTTTTCCCCAGAATAAAGCTAAGGAATTGACATGCAGAATTCAAGCCACCGTCAGCATCCAGAAAAGCACAAGGCTGAGAAGCAGTGAAGTTCTGAGCCTGAGCACCAACAGAAGCATTACATAGGAGAGGCAGAATGAAGAGAAGCTTCCAAAACAACATGGCGACAGGCCTCCACGAAGGAAAAGGGTGACATACAGAAAAAAAGTCATCAGCAGACATTTACACTACGCAACACCTCCTCCTGCCATCACTGGGGTCTTCACCACTGCTTACCTGGATTCATAGACTTGCCTGTCTCTACCCTTCAATCCATCCTTCTTCCTGTTGCTGGATGTGTGACACAGGAGACTGTCGCTTGCCTGCCTAAAACTATTTCAGTTCTCATCATTATGTTATGGAATTAAGGTCAAACACGACAGGGATCTGCTAATTCTTCCACCTCACCATCATTCTTTAATGTTCCGGGAATACCCAGATCCCACATCCTAAGTATTGTGTGTATGTACAGTTTGTTCTGTACTAGAAATACCATGGACCAGAACCAATACTAGCACCACTCCAGGAAGCTGTCCATTCTATCTTATCTACCCAGGCCAGCTACAGAGCCACTCCTCTGTACGTGTCTTATGCTCGTCACACCTCTAATCGTGTTTCAATCAGTTTCTATCACACTAGACTATTACTGAACTGAATTACTGAACTGTAGACACTGTATCTCAATCTGTCTGCCACAGTGCCTGATACACAGTACCAAATAAAATGTGCTGAATTTAATCACAGGTAGCCAAACTAAATTAGGAAAGGAATCTCACTTTCCATGACTCCAAGCATTAAAAGAAAAACGAAAAAATCTGGGGAATTCCCTGGCAGTACAGTGGTTAGGACTCTACTGAGAGGGGCAAAGGTGCGATCCCTGGTCGGTAAGATCCTGAAAGCCGACGAGTGTAGATGAAAACACCCCATTAATTTTTAAAAAGGCCTTTCTTCAGGACAACTGGAAGCTGAAGTGTAATATAAAATTACACAGGAAGATACCTGGTTAAGTAGCTTATGTGATACGCACGTCTGATAAAATGGTATGATTTGGGGGAGGGAGAATGGACAATAATATACTCTAACAAGTCTTCCAGATGTGTTTGTCGGTGAAATTGACGAAGTTTTTGGTTCTAAATCGATTAAAAAATTTTCCTCTGACTTCATGTTCTTAAGCTATTAATTACTGATAAATAAACGATAAAAACAGAAGGTGTGAATAGTCAACAATGCTGTTGGGAAGACTTTTATATTCCTCTGGGTAAGTGCAGACATCTGTTGGTTCAACAGCAGGTTTAAAAGGAAAATCAACCGGTTGCAAAGCCTCCAGCTGCAGGAGAGAAAACCTACTATTGTCTGGAGATCTGTGGCTTTCTAGGATATGTTCAGGGTAAACAGGAGCTCGGCCATTCTGACCTCACTCTTTATTTACTACCCACTAATCTTAACCAGTCAATCTTACGGGAAATCAACCCTGAATACTCATTGGAAGGACTGATGCTGAAGTTGACGCTCCAGTATTTTGGTCATCTGATGCGAACAGCCGACTCAATGGAAAAGTCCCTGATACTGGGAAAGATTGAGGGCAGGAGGAGAAGAGGGCACCAGAGGTCCAGATGGCTGGATGGTATTACCGATGCGATGGACATGAACTTGGGCAAACTCCAGGAGATAGTGAGAGGTCTGGTGTGCTGCAACCCATGGGGTTGCAAAGAGTTGGACACAAAGAAGAAAACTCCTGAGTATTAATGTACAGCAAGGAAAAGAACCGACAGGAGAAGGCTGTTTCAGGCAGTACTGCACAATTGCATCTCTTCCCAGAGCCCACAGATTCTATACGAGCAATACAAAAGCATTTCCCATACATTTCCCCACAAGGACTGAGAACGGTAAAATCAATACCCACAAGCAGATATGACTAGACAAGACAGCCCTGAATTAAAGAAAAAGGAGTTCAGGAAAGAAGCTCTCTGCATACCAATGACACTGAAAGGACAGATAAGAACAAATGAAAATAGTGGTAAAAACGCAAAAGGAACCAATCTTTTTGAATATAGACAGACACAGAGAAAAAGAAACTGAGAAGAGAGAATAAGGAAAGTAGAAGAGGCTGGTAAAAATGAAAACAGAAGAGTTAATACACCATTAAAATTTTTCATGAACCATGACTGTTGGAACAATTCATAAAATCAAATTAGAGCAAAACAGATATGTGCGACACCCTAGGCCCAAAGGATCCCTAAGTGTGGTCTGGAAACTCACAGAGCACCAGACCCCTTCACAGAAACTGAGAGATCAAAATAATAACACTGGGACATTACTATCTTACTTGTTATGTTGACATGTGCACAACGGTACAAAAGCAACGGGGGGAAACCACTGGCCCCTTAGTGTGAATCAAGGAAGTAGCACCAGATGTCTTAAGGGTCATTAAGTCCTCATTACCATGTACTTGGAGAAACCACGTAAGCCAACTTAAACATTTCCTGGATGAAATAGTAAAAATGGTTTTATTGAATCTAATTATCTTAGCCCATGTGTTTTCAATATTTGATGTTATGAAATGCCAGGTAAACAGGAAGACTACCAACTCTTGCAGCATGGTAACTATCTAAAGGAAAAGCACTTGTGTGATGAGTTTCAAGTTCAAGTAGCCACTCTCTTCTCCAAGTATCACTGTCACTAGACCGAATCACTAACACATCACAGTTTTACAGACACAAATGTTTGGCAGACACTGTCTCAAAAATAAACAATGATTCTCAAAATTATCACTCCAAGGAAAACAACTGATACTGTCTGTTGCCAACAATTAAGTGAAAAATTACAATTCTGAAAATCATGCATCTGCCATGAAAGCTTGTTCTACTCGCTAAAAGACTTCCTAATGAGATTGGCACCAATATTATCAATTTGCATTTTTTGATATTGTATAATAAACTGCATTGGCATTTGGAAGATCTGCATAAATCAGAAAACCAGTATTTTCCAACTTATCAACGAAAGACACTATGTAATCATACATGGGTGTAAGATCCATTACTAGTCCAACAGGAGAGACCAACGGATTTCACACCAACTAACCTTTAAGAAACTACCAGTGGTCAAGGTTTACTGTGATACTGTACAAGCATACCTTGGCGATGCTGCAGTTTCAATTTTGGACCACTGTGATAAAGTGAGGATTGTAATAAAGCGAGTCACACAGATATGCTGGCCTTTACGGTGCACATAAAAGTTACAGTCATACTATGCTGTAGTCTACTGAGTATGCAATAGCTTTATGTCTTCAAAAAAACGCACGTACTTTCATTTTAAAATAACTTGTTGCCAGTGCTTCCTTGGTAGCTCAGTGGTAAAGAATCCGCCTGCCAACGCAGGAGACATGGACTTGATCTCTTGTCTGGGAAGGTCCCACATGCCAAGGGGCAACTGAGCGCATGCACCACAACTAGTAAGCCTGTGCTCTAGAGCCTGGGGGCTGCAACTACCGAAGCCCTGGCAACACAGAGACCATGCTCCACAACAAGAGAAGCTCAGACACGGCGATGAAGAGTAGCCCTCACTTGCCCCAACTAGAGAAAAGCCCCCACAGCAGTAATGACCTAGAACAGACAAAAATAAATTAATTAAAAAAATACTTTGCTACTAAAAAGTGCTAGCTATCACCTGAAAGTAAAAGTCGCTCAGTCATGTCCGGCTCTTTGCAACCCCATGAACTATATACAGTCCACGGAATTCTCCAGGCCAGAATATTGGAGTGAGTAGCTGTCCTCCTCTCCAGGGGATCTTCCCAACCCAGGAATCGAACCCAGCAGGCGGATTCTTTACCAGCTGAGGCACGAGGGAAGCCCAAGAATACTGGAGTGGGTAGCCTTATCCCTTCTCCAGAGCATCTTCCCAACCCAGGAATCAAACCTGGGTCTCCTGCATTGCAGGCGGATTCTTTACCAGCCGAGCTCTCAAGGAAGCCCATAACCATCATCTGAACCTTCAGTGAATGATATTTTTGAAATAGTAACATCTAAAACCACAGATCACTGTAAAAAAATATAACAATAAAAAGTTTAAAACATTCTGAGAGTCACCAAAATGTGACACGGACACAAGGTGAACAAATACTGTTGGGAAAATGGCACCAAGATCCCCACAAACCTTCAGTATGTTATTTTTTCAGAATGATATTTTTGAAATAGTAACATCTAAAACCACAGATCACTGTAAAAAAATATAACAATAAAAAGTTTAAAACATTCTGAGAGTCACCAAAATGTGACACGGACACAAGGTGAACAAATACTGTTGGGAAAATGGCATCAAGATCCCCACAAACCTTCAGTATGTTTCTAAAAAACGGTGGGGGGCGGGGGGCAGGGCAGATGCCTTTATCAAAGAATACTGATAATATTAATTATACTGATAATATTAATATAATACTGATAATACTAATTATCTGAAAAAGCCATTAGGATATTTCTCCTGCTTCTAACTACATATCCAGGTGGTAACAGACTTGCCTAATAAACTAAAACAATATACCTAATGGACAAGCAAATTATGAAAATCCAGATCCATCTAGTCAAAGAGATGGCTTTTCCCTAGTCATGTATGGATGTGAGAGCTGGACCATAAAGAAAGCTGAGCACCAAAGAATAGATGGTTTTGAACTGTGGTGTTGGAGAAGACTCTTCAGAGTCATGTGGACTGCAAGGAGATCTAACCAGTCCATCTTAAAGGAGATCAGTCCAGGTGGTTCATTGGTAGGACTGATGTTGAAGCTGAAACTCCAATACTTTGGTCACCTGATGCGAAGAGCTGACTCATTTGAAAAGACCCTGATGCTGGGAAAGATTGAGGACAGGAGGAGAAGGGGACGACAGAGAATGAGATGGTTGGATGGCATCACCGACTCAATGGACATGAGTTTGGGTAAACTCCGGAAGTTGGTGATGGACAGGAAGGCCTGGCATGCTGCAGTTCATGGGGTCACAAAAAGTCAGACATGACTGAGCAACTGAACTGAACTGAAGACAAACAGTTCTCCTCTGAAAATGGCAAATATGAAACCAAAGATTCTCTTTTTCCTACCCTTCAGAGTACAATTAAGAGATCTGCAAGAATCTCCAAAGACATAAGGAAACTGAAAAAAGCAACGTGCTGATGGACAGAGACATTGTGTATAATCAGGGATTCATCACAGCCTTCACCTTTCATTCACAAGGTAATTTTCTCAATGGCAGATATTTTCAGTCCCTTTTCTAAAATCCTTTTGGGAGATACGGAGGTTGTATGCTCAAATGCATAGAAACTCTAGGGAATTAGTCTACAATGACTGACACGGTCTAAGTAAGAAAAACTGGATATGAAGAAATGCCCCAATTCAAAGGAACATCTGCTACCCAAGGCCAAGGAGATAATTACTGCTGTGTGAAAACGAGGGTCCAGAATTGCTAGAACTTCTAATCATGAAGGAAGAGTTAGAAATCTAGACTACCTTGGGCAAGTTCCAGTATTTGTTGGTAACAGATTTAAAATAAACAAACTCAACCCGTGCCAAAATAACACATATCCAAGCTTGATCTCCCCTACTGACAGCCAGCACGTTACCTCTAGTGTGATATACAAACTTTAACAGCCCAAGAATATTCTATTAAAACTCACTGCATGGATTTAATATTTTTAGGATAAATTTCAAAGGTTTATTTAAAATGCTAGGCACAGAAACTTGGCACCCATCTCGTAAGAATAAAGGGAGTCCAACATTAATGTGCTTACCTCCAAGAGTAGCAGAGTCTCCTGTTCAGTCCATTCTCTTCCAGCACTAGCACCTTTACTCTAAAGGAGAAAATCCAGAAACTATTTAACTCATTCCTAAAGGCTGAATATGGAGCTCATCAGAGCTCCTTTCTAAGTTCCAGGGACTGTTTTCTGCAAACCACCAAAATAAGTCCCTGAGTAACAGGAATAAAACATGTAAGGAACTTAAACTCCCAAGAGAAAGGCTGTTTTATTTCTAAGATTTCTTGCTGTCCACCAGGAACTCATGGACTACCTAGACATGGATCACTTACACTACTCATTTCTACTACTTTGATATTTAAAAACACCTTTTGAATCTACAACAGCATAGCATTTTAACTCACACTATGGATGCAATATAATATTAAAACATAAAACTAATGTTTGGTATACCTTGAAGGCTGTACTTTATCCAAGATTTAAGGACAAACTGTACTGCTACACATAGGGCACTCTGGCAGATAGTTCACTCCAACTGCAACAGGTCCATATATCTCATATTTAACATCTCTTGATTAATAAAATCTCCAAGTGACTCCCTAAACTCCAAATCACTTTTTTCAAGAGAATCTTTGACAACTTACAAGTGAGCTTGTGTCCTCTTGATTGATTAATACCTTTATCATTATGAGATGCCTCTATTTAATTCTGGTAAAACAACTTGTTTTGATGTCTACGTTTATAAATATTAATATAGTGATTTTGGCTTTCTTTTGTTTAGAAGGTATGTCTTTCCCATTCATTTTCATTTAGTATGTGTCTTTATATTTTGAGTGTCTCAGACAACGTATGTTCTCAATTTTTCATCTAATTTGACAATCTCTGCTGCTCAATTAAAACATTAAAACCATTAACGTGCAATTCAATATAACTGTTCCTATGGTCTTTATTCCTTCCTAACCATCATGTGCTTCCACTTGGAATCACTACCCTTCAACTTCAAGAATTTCCTTCAGCTTTCCTACACCTTGAGCTAGTTCCACCTTTTGAATGTCTGTGAAGGTCTTTACTGTACTTTCAATGTTGAAAGGTATTTCTATTGAATACAGAATTTCAGAGTGACAGTTTCCCTTTCAGCATTTAAAAATATTTTTACATTGTCCTCTGGCTCCTATCATTTCTGCTGAAAAGGCAGACATCCGTTTTATCATTGTGCCATTGACTTTAATATGCCCACTTCCACCCCCACTCTCCTTGGTTGCTTTAACACATCAACTTTTAGAGTTTAAACATCAAATGCCCAAGTATGCTTTTCTCTGTATTCAATTTCTCTTATTCTGGGTATTGTTATTTTTTCATTAGTTATGGAAAATTTTTAACCCTTACACTTTCAAATATCAGTTCTGTGCCATTATCTCTCCCCTTATGGGTCTCTATTAATGATAAATGAATCGTTCTTCTGACCGTATCTCATGAGTCTCTTGCCTTCTTTTTTCTTTGTCCTGTCCCCTCAACTTCAACCATATTTTTTCTCTTGGTGTTTCAATATATCTATCCTGTCTTCGGCTGTGTCCAATCTTCTGTTAAACCCATCCAATGGGTTAATTTCAGGTATAGTTTTAACTGTTCAATAGGTATTTGATTCTTTTTATATATTCACTTTCTCTGTTGAAATTTTCCATTTTCCCCTCATTTTCTTTAACATATTAATCAAAGTTACTTTTATATATCTATCTTCTAACCATACCATATAGTGACTTCTATAAAATGCCATCAGATTTATGAAGACAGCTCATCTTCTTAGCCTACAGAAAGTAAAGCAAGTTGGTAACAGAAAATGCTGCTTCTTAGAAGTAAAAAGGAAAATTAGGATATGCTAGATTGTAGTCCATAAGTCCCTATCAAAAAATCCTTACCTTTGCTAAGGTTTTCTTGGAGTAGATGTCAGTACGAAGACCAAAGTTCTGCAAATCAATTGGTTTTTCCTTGTTCTTCTCAGGAAAATTTAACATCTGCTGAGCAGCAGGAATCTATGAGTCAAACAATAAATGGCTGTACTAACCTCTACAAAGTCAAGGGGACAGAAGTTTTTAAAGCTGTTTAATACTGGCACTTAAATGATGCCTGGTGGAGATTCTAAAAAAAAAAAAAAAAACACCCTTACGCTAAACTAACAAAGTTTCAACATATAAGAAACTTTTTTTTGCCTCTCAAGTCATAGAGACAACAGACAAATTTTCTTTAATGTTTCACAGTGGGGGCAATTTATAGGTTTCCTTTGTGTTATTCCAATACAATGATACACATAATCTGACTGACATAATAATCTTTTCAAGAATGAGTGCATAGATGTCGATTTTCCAAATGTTAAGGAAAGGGAAGAAGTTCTAAACAATTTAAACAGTCTGTTTCTTGATTACTGTCTTTGATGGCAGAGGTGATAAAGGAATCATGAGTTATGAAAGTAAATCTGTAACATGATGAGATAAAGCACAGACTCTTGGGATTAAGGAGAGAGCATTATCTTAAAACATAAAACATTCTTATGGACTCAAACATTTACAACAGATAAAAACAAACACAACCTACCAGCTAAGAGACAGCACAATTATGTAACAGTAATTCTTGAATACAAATACTAGAAATGGTTGTCTGTTGTCACCCAGACCTGAAGAATGAAAACTGAAACTGTCAGTCACTCAGTCATGTCCGACTCTTTGCGACCCCATGGATTTTGGCCCATTAGGCTCCTCTGTCCATGAGATTTTTCAGGCAAGAATACTCGAGTGGGTTGCCATTTCCTCCTCCGGGGATCTTCTGGACCCAGGGATCAAACACTGGTCTCCTGCAATGCAGGCAGATTCTTTATCATCTGAACCACCAGACCTGAAGAATAGGTGGTATTAATTTACCTGAGGTGATCGAAGATGTAGAGGAACAAGCCCCGAAGGGGTATCAGCTAACACATTGAAATGAGGAGTTGGAGGAGGCCCCATTGCCATGGGTCGACTTTCTGGATCCACTTGGTAATTAACAAGCCCCCACTGTTCTAAAAAGGCATGAACCCTGAAGGATAAATATCTGAAAGTTAAAATCTAAAGAATGTACCTCATCATCTTCATAACCATCATTACATTTCATTAAAAAAACAAAAAAACAAGTAAAAATGTTCTTTTGCAGGTTATGAACCTTCACAAAGTAACCGACAGTTTTGGTTTGAGGGACAGTCTCTACAAACTCAAAATAATGTTAATAATATAGCACCCCCAAACCAAGTAGAAAGCCTAATCATTTCAACCACAGAAATGAGAACAAATGCCTGTGTAGGTCCACGGTGAAAGAACTCACACATAAACCAAACTTACAAATGGAATCTACTGTTTTTTTCTTTTCTTTAGACAGATTTAGGGCACAGAGCTTATTCACTCCCCATCCTAACCCACTCTCTATCTACGGTCAGTTTATGATTAAAAGATATAAAATGTGAATTTAAAAAAAAGATGTTGCTTTAGGTAATTTATTAACCAAGAAAACATCCAGTTTAATCAGCCTAACATTAGCGAAGTACCAGTAACCATCTGCAGTGAAATATCTGAGAAAAAGTCCAGACATTCTTACCTCATCACAGCACACACATCTCCAGTTAAGTTCCTCCGACAAGCAGTGCTGGTTAAATATTCTTGGGGATTTAGGCGGTATGTGTCAATCATGAAATTTCGATATGCCAAGTATCTAAAAAGTAATGGCCAAATTTGTAAGGTGAACCCACATCCTTTCAAAAACAGTAACTCATAGAGCAAAGTAGTTTCACATTCCTCTGGCAAACACACCAAAAAGTTAAGACAACAGGCCAATAAATCAGAGTGATACTGTACCAACTATTAACAGTCATGCATGCAACTCAGGGTAAGAATCCCTAAAACACAAAACAACTGTCTGCTAACATGTAACAATAAGTACAATAGAGTAATGTGATGAAGTTAATGTGAAGTAAAACAAGCATAACCTTGGTCACAGAGGTGAATCGATAAATCCTTAGCTGCCTGCAAAATTTGCAAATAACACTTGGTTACTCAGGCTGTCTCCCTAACTACACTACACTATACCTACAATTTATTGTGTGCCAGCCTTAGGTCTAAGCACTTTCTGTGTGGTAACACATAAAATCCTCACAATCTCTCTATATGGTAGGATCTATTATTATTCCAATTATAGATGAGGATTAAAGAATTTGTCCCCAGACCACAAGGCTAGTCAGTGGAGCTAGAATTCAGCACCGTGTGGTGACTCTGACATTAGCAAAGATTAACTAAGAAGAGTGCTTTAAGAAGCCCCTGCCAAGCACATCCAAATAGTCAGGTTTTCTAAATACTGATCCCACTAAAATTGATATCAGTATCAGATCAGTATCAGGATCATATTTTTACATTTCACTCACATCTCTGGGGTCTTGGATTTGTTTTTTCCATTGAAAAACTCAGGAAGAGCACGCCGTTCAATCACATGAATACTGAAGAGAAAAGAGAGATAAACAATTAAGAGTCCTCTTAGAAAATCAAAATTCTGAAATTTGAGTTAAGCTTGTTTAATTTTCAAAGTAAAACTGGATAAAACCAAAAACTGAGCACTACTTGCAAAATTTAATTGGCCTGCACAAGTTCCTATGTATTGAGAGTATGTAATAATAAAACTAAAGAAAATATAAACTAGAAGTTCAAAAAAGATTTCCCTTTCTCACCTCTAATACTGTAACTACAGTCTTTCTACTCACATAACCAAACTCAAAAAGTTCTACCAACACATTGAAGGCTTCAGATTTTATGGAATTGTCCTAATATACCATAACTAGATGAAGAGCCAGAAGATACAAGAAGTTCTTTGGAAATCATAGGACAAAAATCACAGTAACTGGTATGGCAACAAATTGGTGAAATGAATAACCAAAAGACAGTGGAATTGACAATGATCAGTTCTCAGATTCAACATTAGTGCACGTTTTTGACCAGTCCTCAGAAACTTTGAAGTGAACTTAATTTTTTAATACAGTTTAGTGACTTACTACTTTTAAAAATAAAGATCACAGCACTAAATTTTAACATTTAAATAAAAGCATTGATAATTTTATAAAATGTTACACAGGTGATAAGCACTGTAGAAACCATGTAAAATGATCAGGCCCAAAAACATTCTACAAATGAACCAACGGTACGTTTAGCACAAAGTTTAGACATTAATGGTGGCTCAGTGGTAAACAACCCGCCTGCCAATGCAGGAAACTCAAGATTCAATCCCCGGGTTAGGAAGAGCCCCTGGAGGAGGAAATGGCAACCCACTCCATTATTCTTGCCTAAAGAAATTCCATGGACTGAGTAGCCTGGCAGATTACAGTCATAGGACTGCAAAGAGTCGGACAAGACTATGCATGCACCGACGTTTTTCCAAATGATACATTTTAGTTTCTCAGTGGCTTTCCAGGTACACAGATTGCATGGGAAAAAGCAGATCAATAGTCTGTGAATACAAATAAAAGCATTCACTCTTTATCTGCTAACATTTAAATTATTTGAAATGAATATTACCAAATACTATAAATAAAATGAATCACCTGGAAACGTCTAAGAAGATAATTTCTAAGATCAAATATGTTCCATAGATCTAGTATAATGAAATTCCAGGTTTTACTATAAAAAGAGTAACTGTAAGTAATTACAAACTGGTTCTAACATGTTATGTTACAGGTTAGGAAGAAGCCAAAAAAACAATTTCACCAAGAACAGAACACAAAAGAATATGTAATCACAAGCACTTTCTTTTTCAAAATCTGTGTCTGAAGTATTGGCAGCCGATTCCTTAGGTTCTGTGAATGAGTCAAGTAGTGGAAGGAGTGGTATCCAGAATTAGAAAGCCCGAGTTCTTCCAATGATCAACCCTGCAACTGAAACACTTCAACTGAGACAGCAGTTAGCTCATCTATAAACAGGGACATAACTAATACCTCTACTGTCCACCTAACAGCACTTTGTGACATGCAAATGGAAGTGTTTCTGGAACCTATAAAAACATACAATGCTATATACTGTTATGACTTTCTCCTTTTTTGAGAGGAAAATGCTAGTTTCTCAAACCATTCTGAATCTTTTTAATTAACAATAATGTAACTTCCAAATTTAAAACTCATTTAACATCATAATGAATGTAATGAAGACTGACCTTCAAAGTAGAGCTATTTACTTATTCTGTTTCAGCTTCCACTTATTCATAACACTGAGAAACAGCATGAAGAGTTAAGTTTTAAAAAGTATGCTGAAAAGTCTCGACAGTAGAAACCATACCTTCTGGTTTGGGGAAAAAAAGGTTTGACTCAAGTGGACCATCCACCTTATTCTTCTAAGGCGGTTTTATAGATATGTATGTATGTGTGTGTGTGTATAATATATGTATACACATACACACACATATATATGTATATAAGGATATACAGGCACATATATCCTTAAAAATAACACAAAAACCATTGAAAGCAGGCAAAATGTCCAAACAGGACCACGAGATTCAGAGTGAGGGCGGCATCACTAGACTGAGTATAGTGATATAGTGAAGTCGCTCAGTCGTGTCCAACTCTTTGCGACCCCATGGACTGTAGCCTACCAGGCTCCTCTGTCCATGGGATTTTCCAGGCAACAGTTCTGGAGTGGATTGCCATTTCCTTCTCCAGGGGATCTTCCCAACACAGGGATCGAACCCGGGTCTCCTGCATTGTAGACAGATGCTTTACCATCTAAGGTGGACCTTAAAGAAACTAATCTATTTAGAGTTCTGGTACATTTATTTTAAAATAAAAAACTGTCAAAAATCAGCCTGATATGAACAGTTACACTTCAAAAGTAATCAGGAAGTAAGATATCTAGGTCTGCATTTATTTCCATCCATGTTCCAAGGATGCCACAGTGGTTGTGGTAAAGGACAAGGAAGATGCTGAGATGAGTGTTTTCTTGAACTCTTTTACATGCCAGGGTTTATACGTGAAAGGGCTCCTATTTTCCATTAACAGAAAGCCATGACTGGGTAGTCAGAGGAGTTTTTCTTTATGTACTTCCATAACATTTAGCAACCACACGGCTTCCCTGGTGGCTCAGTGGTAAAGAATCCACCTACCAATATGGAAGACGGGGATTAGATCCCTGGTTCAGGAAGATCTCACAAGTGCAATTAAGCCTATGAGCCACAACTACTGAGCCTGCACTCTATTATTTAGAGTCTGGGAAGTACAACTACTGACCCTGTGTGCCACAAGGACTGAAGCCCGTGCACCCTAGAGCCCATGCTCCACCACAAGAGAAGCCACTGCAAATGAGAAGCCTGCATCCCACAACCAGATGGCGGCCCCTGCTCATTGCAACTAGAGAAGAGACCGCATGGCAATGAAGCAGCACAGCCAAAACTACATACACAAAATTATTTTTTTAATCTGTTTAAAAATCATACAATAAACATCAGTATTTCATAATAATTAAATACTCAAGCATTTGCCTGTCTGAACTAAAACTGACACCAAATGAGTTAGGCTTAAGCTTATAAAATTTTATAACCCTAAGTTACAACATAATCTAGTTTCTATCCCTAAGTAGAACAACTAAAAGAACACATTCCAGAGTTAAAATAACTTTCCATCCCCCATCATCTAGTGTGACAGGGATTACCGATGAGAGGACTTGGGCAGAAGAGCACAGTACTGTTTCAAGGAAAGTGTCCCCACTCCTCAGTGCCAAGTTCACAGATATAAGCACACACTCACCAGTTATAATCAAACCACGATGCATAGCTAGGAATAATAATGTGATTGGTCTGCTCAGTCACATTATCTTCACCAGGGTCAACGGATCTACTCTGATCACCTTTGCCAGGATCTTCATCTTCCTACAGAAAATAAGCCAAAGTTTAGAGAGATAAGGAATAGCTTTCAAACTTCTGACAGCAGTTTAGAGAAAATGCAGCTAGTTGATCTAATTTCAAGGACTAGGAAAACAAATGTCAAGGAAAAATAGCTTTTCACAGTTTTTAAAGGTACCTTCACAAGATGTCCAGATGAGAGAGCAGATTTTATTCCTCCTTTTTAACAGATCAGGGAATCAACTCAAAGGCAGCCTGGAACTTTTTCCACAGTAGCCTGCATCGTATTTGTCTAGTTTTCCCTAATCCTAGGATCAGACATCTAAATGACTAGTTCTCAATTTATAAGGAGGTTAACTCAATGACACTAGTAAGACCTAATGATCAAGTTTCTACAACTTCAAAGATTGAGTATTAAGCATCCACCAACAGCTATACCTCACTTACTTCTCACAGTAACAGCAGGTACTATTTATCATCTCTTCTGTGGATGAGAAAATGATGTACAGAGCTAGTATGACATCAACAGGACAAAATTTCAGGAAATCCAGCTAGAGGGCCTATACTGTTAACCATTCTCACTGCCAGAAATTAGCTGACTTTTATCATATTTATGGAGGTTTTACAAATGAATTCACCTAAAAACCTGGCTTTGCTAATAGTAATTGCAAATACCACTGCACTAGGTCAAAACAGAAGAGTATATTTATACTATAATAATCACTTTTAAATAATATCATTTAACATACAGTTTACATTCAAATGGATCCAACTGTCCCAGAAATGTCCATCACAGATTTTTCTCCCCAAACCAGAACCTGATCATGGAGTCCATATGCATCTCTTTAGTCTCCTTTAACCACCTCCTCCTTCTGCGAGGAGGAGGAGGAGTTTTACGATGGCTTGTAGAGTATCTTCCAATCTCTATTTAACTCAATGATTCCTTATAATTAACTTCACATTAAACATTTTTATCAAGATACGACAGGAAATAAGTTTTTTGACACTGAGGTGTTTTCAAACTGTATAGGGTTATTTCTGTTAGCCTTTTATCTGTGGTGCTTTTACTGTTTTAACCTTTTGAAACTCTTTTAAGAAAGCAGTCAAGTTTTGAATCACATTCTTTTATAATGGTCCCAGAGTTTAATTTCTACATTTAAGGTAATTCAACCTTTATTTCCTGGTAAGGAATCTAGTTAGTGCTAGAAACTTAAGACAACAGTTTCCTTAAGATCAATGCATATCAAAAAAATTTAAAGTATGAAAGCACTAAGGAAACTGGTTGTTACTTAAATAATGTTAAAGCAAAAGTGTTAATATTGATTACAAAGGTAAGAATTTTATTTCCCAAACCAGGGAAGCTAGTGAAAACCATGCTTAAGTTGCTTTTGCGCCATAGGTTTTACAAATTCAATGTGATTCAATTCAGAAAATTTTCTTGAGGAAAAGCAGGGAGAAATTGGCACTGAAATGAATAAAAGCTGACAGTCTTGAGTTTAATCATCTCAATGAGGAAAAAAGCAGAATGACATGTGGGACCAGTTACTGGAGTAACCACCTCTAACTGTCTTAGCTTTAAGTTATACAAAAAACTTGTCCACAATTTCAAAATTACTCTCATTCTTGATGTTAAAAAACTGGGAAATTCTTTGGCTTGTATTTTGCTCTTTTACTACCACACAATATTATATACTCTAAATGATGACATCTTCTCACAAGCATAATATTCATCAACGTTAATAAGTTGATGAATACAGAATATTTCTCTGAATACAGAAGTTTGATTTCAAAGAAAAAATCATAAGAACGATTCAGTTAAAAAGCCATCTACACAAGAGTTTCTTGAAATACTTTTCCTTGAAATCCTGTCATGAATATTTTCATTTCATGAATGTATAAAAAACAGTAAATGTCACTATGGGGAAGTTTTCTGACTCACTGAAGAAGAAAAAAAAGAACTATTCATTTTCAGCATTAAGGAAGTTATTTCACAGAGATTAAGCATTAGTTACACATCTTAACACAGAGATTACAGCCTGAATAAATAGTGGGGCCATTTATTTAAAGAGAAGCAAACCCTGCCTGAAATTCAACATCATCCAAGACCTTAATTACTCGTATGTCTCCAGAGCAGAACTGATGAAACATGAAGTAACTGTAAAACTCAAAAGAGGTGAAGAGTATGATCAAAAGCTTCATCAGTCGTGGACTGGGGCTGCACTAACAGAAATGGGAGTGAGAAAATCAAAGCAAGGCACTGTCTCTGCTCACCTGGAACACTGCGTAGCTGATTTTTCACATGAAACCAGGAGAGAAACGGAACCAGAAACCACAGTACATGAGAAACGCTTACCTGGGAGAATGGCAATTCCTCCTGATAGCATTGTAGGGGGTCAAGAAAGACAAACTATCTGGGGGGGGAGGGGTTGTTAAACAGAAATTTAAAAAATCAGAAGGATCTCAGAATATTTCTAAGGACACCTGCAGTTCAGTATGTCTACTGCTAAACACATAGGACCCTTAAGAGTTACCACTGCACCAGGCCTAACTAAATAAATCATTACCTTTCCTCCTGTCGTGACTGTTTCTTCATCCTGCTCATCTGCAAAATCAAACACGGAATTGATTTAACAGGTAAACGTTCTTTGGATTACTTGGAAACTTTAAGGTTTAAGGAAATGATACTGGACAGAGACAAGGCAAAAAGGAGAGCATTATTAAAGCAAATTCACTGTGAATAATCCAGTAAATGAGATCTGTACACAGGAGCATAGAGGTGAGTAAAAATTCGAAGCACAAATCATTAAAGATTTCCAACAATAGGGAATTTATAATTAATTACTGCTTGGCCTACAATCTTAGTCACAATCTTACTTAATAACAGGTAACGGACTTGATTAGGGCTCCGGCCTCCTGAAGTTTAGTGAAATGAAGTAATGACATTTCAGATCCCAGAGGAAATGAGTAAAGAATGAGGAGTAAAGAAGGAGGTGATAATCAATCCCTATGGACAAAGTTCTGGTAAGAGTGTTTATATACCTTCTGAGGATAGGGACTCCAGGACCTAAATGCTAGCCTTGCAAAAGACCAGAGGTAAATCCATGTATAATGTAAATAGTTGACTTCCATAGCAGAAAGGCAGATAACTTTCCACAGCGGAAAAGGCAAGAGGTTACAGCACAAATAATTACATTATTAACTTCCTGTAATATTTTTAATATAATTATCCTGACTCTTGGCAGTGATGAAGCACTGTAAAGCTTAAAGAAAATACAAGGAAGCCATCTTTTCAGTATTTTGCCACTATTCATTCAGCAAATATTTCTAAGAATCTGCTTTGAAAGCACTAAATAAACTGCTCAGACTAGGGGTCAGGATCTCTAGCCCACAGGCTAAATCTGGCCCACTGCTTGTTTCTGTAGGGAATCTGGGGAAGTGACTTGGTGTGTTCCTAACCGATAGTTAACTGATAGCAAGGGTGGTGCACTGCGCCTAGACCGTGGCACAACACAGCTTGTGATGAATCTCTGCAGCGTGAAATTTTGGTGTGTGTTAGGCAGAGGGTACCCTGCATGACCAATAAAAACACTGATCCTGGACTCTCACAGGGGCTTCTGCGGCTGGAAACACTGCACGCGTGCTGCCACAGGAAGAGTGCACACCGTGTGACCCCTCAGGTGAGCGAGCGCGCGGGAGGAAGCCTGCGTGCAGACTCTGCCTGTGTCCCTTCCCTTACGATCTGCTCACACTGCCTATGTCTCTCTGATATATGTCAGCTGCGCGCACAACTGAATGCTGAGTTCCACCAGTCCTTCCAGAGAAGCTCCAAATCTGGGCATGGTCTGGGGGATTCCTATCTCACCTGCAGGTGAAGAGTGATTTTTGCATTTTTGAATGATTAAATTTTAAAAATTAACTGAAATTCAAATTTCAGTGTCCATAAATAAAAGTTTTATGGGAATAAGCCATGATTATTTGTTTATATATTATGGATGACTGCATCTGCATTATAATGGCAAACTTGACTAGTTGTACCAGAAACCTTATAGCCCAAAATGCCTAAAATATTTATTATCTGGCCCTTTGCAGAAAAAAAGTTTGCCAACCCCTACTTTAGAGGATATAAATATATCCTTTAGATGACATAAATATTTTAACAGGTAATAAGGAACTAGCATTCAGACATTTAACTTAATTTTATTTATTACCTATTATGCACCAGCCACTGTCCAAATGCTAAAGACACAATGATGAAAAAGAAAAAGCCCCCGTATTTATGGAGCTTACATTCCAGTTATGAGTGGTAGGAGACTGAAGAGAAAATAAAAGATATCAAATGCTGACAACTGCTATACAGAAAATAAAAACAATGTTGAGTGGGTAGATCTTTCAGAGCCCATATACCAGGAAGCCTCTCTGAAAAGGTGACATTTAAGCTAAAACTTGAGAGAAGGACAAAGCACGCATTTCACAGAGGGAAAGAAGCCAAATCAAAGGGCCTCAGGTGGGGATGTACCTGATGACTTCACAAAACTGAAAGACCAGTGAGCATGAGAGAGAGGCTGACAGAAAGGAGCAGAGTGCAGTGAGACAAAGCACTGCGCTACCGGCAGACCTGGGTCTGGGCTCTCTCACTTAGCAGCTGTGCGCTTAGGAATGTTCCTGAACCCCAGAAGTCTTCTTTTCCTAATTATAAACTGGGGCTAACGTGGTTTTATGCAAAAATGCACACAAATATAGAATGACACCTGACATGTACTCCTGTAACATAAAGATGGGCACTGTTCCCTGATTTTTTTTTTTTTTAAACATTTTATTTATTTCTTTAGGCTGTGCCAGGTCTTAGCTGTGGCATGTGGGATCTAGTTCCCTGACCAAGGATCGAACCTGGGCCCCCTGCATTAAGAGTACAGAGTCTTATCCACTGGGCTACCCGGGAAGTCCCATGTTCCTTGATTTTTAAGTCAGAAACAAACAGCCACAAAGAGCTAGTGTAAGTTACAGTATTACCAACATTAGTCCTCCTACTCTGCACAGGGACTATTTTTTCAGAGGAAGTGACTAACAGAAAGAAATCTGGGTAAAGCTGTCAAAATTGAACTTTTGTCCTTTGGGTCATAGTAAACCAAAGGATAATCAACTTCTCACTAGATGCTGGTAGTACAATAATTGCTCTCTGGTAAAATTATACTATTTCATTTTAGTTTAACAGATTTTCGTCCTTGAGGGAGTCTTGGTACCCAATGGAAATACACTTCTGATAATACAATATACTGATTCCTAGATGGTAGTACAGAGTCAATGTTGTCCTCCTGCCAGGTATGGACACATGCACTCACACCTCAGCCCCTGGATAATGACCTTTCAGAGATATCAACAAAGAAATGACTGGGTATACTTAGCTTGGTGGCATATAAGGCAAAATATGGATCAGTTAAAACAATGAACAACTCTGAACAATAATTCCTAGTTGATGAATCAGTCAGGTTATAGCCAATGCAGAATGTCAAATGCTTAAATGATCCTTGGAAAGCCTGTTGGTCCGTGGATAAAAAGTCAGGACAAACACTTCAGATTCCAAAGAGTCAAACCCTTCAGTTATGGTCAGCAGCATCCGTAAGCACAGCCCCCCTGACTGAGACCTCAGCCTGCTCACTAACACAAAGGGAAGATCTCCTACACCTAGCACTGAAACTATCCAGTCGGGAGCCCATTCTTTCCCTAATCATGGTTTCAATCTGACTCCTCTGATAAAGTCTACTACAAAACTACTACAACAGACACCTCACTTTTAAAAGAACAACTGTCCACTCCCTTAAAACTATGGAATAATTCTTTCTTAGGATTTAACTTTTAAAATATAAACTAGCATTCTATTTAACAAACTGTCCCAGTGAAGATTATTCAAGTCTTAAGAATATTTTACACTGCCACAGCACTGAGAATATAGAACAAAATACTGTATATCATTAGCTTTTGTGTTCTTGGCCTTTTAGTCAGTGGATAAGTGATGGTTATAAAACAGACAATATAAACTTATGGACAATGAAAATTGTTACTAGCTATTTAAAATCTATATTCTGTTACTAATATTAAAACAGCTATGAAAGAAGCATTTTGATAGTAACTTTATTTTGCTGACCTAATAGCACCTCTCTATAAACTGTCATTAAGACAATTTTCTGCTTTACTTTCAACATAATCAAAAACAGAATCATCCACTGATGTCCAACGACAGGCTTGAAGCCAGAAAAAGCAGGATGTATTTAGTGAAATGAAGTAGAAAAACTCTCCCAAACACCCACACATGTCTGCCATCAAGAATCACAGCAATTAATTTGAAATACAGAATTCACCTGACTAGGAGATAGTAAAGCCAAGACACTTTTTCCACATAAGGAGATCTTGAATATACCTATTAGGTCTAAAATCCCATCAATTCATAAATTTAATATATACTGAAAACACTAGGATTACCTTTGACTTTCACAAATGAACAAAGTAATTGAGATCATTACTTCATATATAACTTTCACCAAAAAAGATGTTTCAAACTATTTTTAAAAATTGGAACAAATGACTACACTCTTTTCTACCCTCACAGCACATCCAAGAGTTAGACCTTACTTGTGAAAATGTACTCGATAACCTGAAAATACAGTAGAAGGATGATGTGACTCTCATTTTATCCTGTTAGGGAAACTTTCTGTTGGCTTACAAAGTATTAACAGTTACCAGATTTTTGTTCTGAAGACATAATCAATTTGCACACATCATGAAACAAGTATTCCAGGCAGATTATAAAAAGTGCATTAACTACAACTGTTTCCTTAAAACTCAGATATTCTGATTTAGGTATCATACTACCACCTTTGCTGGTTTGCAAGAAAACATTATGCTTAGAGAAAGAAATTCATAAGACTGCAAAGAATGGACCTTAAGAAATTAAATTTCCTAATACAGTAGGTAACTAAACAATGATGGTACTAACATAGCCATAGTAAGTATCTGTGCTGGAAAGCACAGCAACTGAAAGTGACACCTCTCAGTAAAGAAAGGATTCTCAAAGGACCTGACATATCTCTGACACAAAACAACACGCAACTACAGATTTTGATTTTTACCTAGATCTGCCACAGTTCCTCCTTTAACAGGTGTATTTTCACTATCTTTCTTTGGGTTTACTAGAAAGAAAGGAAAAAAAAAATCATGTTTTAAGGGGAAAGTTCTACTTGTTTTTATGAAAACAGAATAGAAGATTAAAAAATACATGAATCTCAGGGCAACTCTACTGTCATTTGATACTCACCTCCAAGTAAATATCTTAAGCTCAGCTAAGAAATATTAACAAAGTAACAGACTATATTTTGTAATAATTAAATAAGCAGAACTCTTCTGTCATCATAGAAGTAAACAATACAGAAATACAGAGAAAACCCTGAAAAGAACCCTTCAACTCCCTTACCAAAAGTATATTTTATTATTTTTTCCTATGCTTGTGTATCCCCGTTTGTGTGCCATTCATTAAGACAGACAAACTGAGGGAGCACTGATGCCTTTCACATCTACAGAGACTTGAAAACATCCCAAGGGTTTTAAATCTTATGGGTGTAAAGTAATCATACTGTGCTTAATCCTTAGTATTCTTTTTATCTCATGTTATAATGCACCTATGTATCTTCCATGTATTTTTAGTTATATCTTCTTTTTTTGTTCTTTTGGCTGCACCACAAGGCATGCAGGATCTTAGTTCCTCAACCAGGGATCAAACCTGCACCCCTGCACTGGAAGCACAGAGTCTTAACCACTGGACCGCCAGGGAAGTCCTCTTTCATTTTTAAGAGCCTCTGTGTCCATGAGTGGATCAGAAGGTAACTAGCCCTATGTCAATGGAAACTTAATTTATCTTCAATTTTTCATTACTCTGTAATCAACATTGTTTTATACTTATCTTTACATAGACATGCAATTATTTAATAGGGATTCTGAAATTAAGACTGCTACTGGATGTGTACTTTTTTATCTTGGCCACACCACACAGCAAGCATAGGAATCTCAGTTTCCTGACTAGGGATTGAATCTGTCTGTGCCCCCTGCATTAGAAGCACAAAGTCTTAATCAGTGGACTGCCAGGGAAGTCCCTGGATGTACCCATTTTTAAATTTAAGAGATAGCCAAATCATGTTAAGTGGCTTCATCAATTTATACTTCCACTGAGAACTAGGGACATACAGCAAGGAGAGCATCGTCCCATGGCCCTGCTGAGAGTGAGTAAATCACAGCTAACATTCCCATGTCTATGCAAAAGGATACAAACCATTTTTTGGAAGAACCACTTCCTCTATGTTGGGTACAGGTGTTGGGTCTTCCATGTCCTTGGTAAGATCTTCTTGCTCATCTTCCTCTTTCTGACTTCTCCGCTTCCCATAAAGACTAGCTTGGCTAAGACACAAAAGATACGTGAACACAACAAGACTGACTATAGCTACTTATAGCAATCAATTTCAGAGATTTTAACTACATCGTTGGGAACCTATGCTCAGAATCACTTTAAGGGACAAACATAAATCCAAACAAATTAGATACATTCCCCAAAGTACATCTCATCTGTCAAGAGGAAAATAAAAATTACAGGGCATAAGAAATGGCCACAGAAATCCTACCATTCAAACTGCAGACAGTATCCTAAAAGGCAATTACATCAGTGTAGCCAAAAAAACTTTGCTATGGAAATACAGCAAGTATTTTAAAGATCATAAAGAATCAGACAAGAAATTTTCTCAAAGATATATACAACTAAGTGGGTGGTTTTGGGTTTTTTTCTTTCGGTTTGTTTGTTTTTTGTATTCTTCCTGGCTCTCTATATCACCCAAACACCAGGAAGTGCAAAGTAAAATCACTAAAAGCAGTAATAACATTTAAATTTGTAAAAATTGCCATTGCTCTTTCATCAAGCAAATCAACATCTATTTTTAAAGCTAAAACACACAAGAAAGCCTATTTAAAGTTCACACAAGAATGGACTGATTCCTTATCTTGAAGAATTACAGGATGAAAATCATGAACTACCTCATTTAATGTGATGTGCATCGACACAAAAAAAGGAATACAAGGACCAAAAAAAAAAAAAAAAACCACCCTCAGAGAGTTAGTCAAGTGACAGTTAAGCTAAACCTTGGGAACTAAAATAATTCACTAAAAAGTTGGCTATGGTTCAGGATGATGAGTAAAAGCATAAGAAAAAAAAATTCTGTTTTGAGATAATAATTTAGAATATACTGACGAGGAAATGAGAATGGAGAAATAGAGTGAAGATTCCTCACACTGCTGAGAGAATGCACATAGCTCTCTTTCTACAGGGACAACATGCTCGCACAGGTGAGACTAAGGTATACAGTGTAAAAATAATTTTTAAAATAAAAATTACAGGACAAATTTTTAAGCCTATGAAATTAAAGGGGGCAGACAGATCAAATACTTTAAAAGCAAGAAAAGATGCGAGGAAGATGAATATAACAAATGTCAGGAAAACAGGTTTCAAGATGTTTTGGTTAGATAAGAGTATTCTAAGCGGATTTAAATGAGCCAAGTCCTGCTCATTAGAAGACAGATGCATACATTAAAGGACATGCATACATTTATTTTGGGAACGTCAATGTGGTGGGTTTTATACTCAAAAGAGTGACGCTTCCCTGGTGGCTCAATGGTAAAAAACCCACCTGGCAAAGCAAGACATGTGGGTTCAATCCCTGGGTTGGCAAGATTCCTGGAGAAGGAAATGGCAACCTAATCCAATAGTCTTGCTGGGAAATCCCATGAACAGAGAAGCTAGGCAGGCTACAGTCCATGAGATCACAAAAGAGCTGGACATGACTTAGTGACTATAAACAACAATACTTACAGCAGAGGCTAAACGCCACCACTGTGAGCTTCGTGGACATAACATTTTGGTTCTGTGGCCACTCCTGTCCTAGCAGCCCATCTTAGGCCATAAAGGGAAAAGTAACATATCAATTTCAGGCCCCAAACACTTGGGAAAGTTGTTATATTACAGGTAGCTCTGAAATCTCTGAACATCAACAGTACATTTCAGAATTTATGAAATTTGTTTCCTAAATTTGTAAGTTTGGGAAAATAAGGTTACCCTCCTCAAACCCCAAAGAACAACCTATTTTAACAACAAATACATGTGACTTGACAAAGATAACAAAAATCTTTTCTGTATCTGTGACTAACTCATTATTATTATTTATGAGACTAAGAGTTTCTTAAATTCTCTAAAAGCTTCTACACATGTTTAAGAATGCTTCAAGTAACCTTTCAAGAAATAGTGAGACTCAAGGCATGCTCTGGGCAGCAAAAGGCAAATGTGGCTAAAGAAAGTCACAAAAGGAAACTAATGGAAAAAAGATGTCTGCACTGTGAAGATCTACTTGACAATAGCCAGAAATTCAACTAATTCACTGTCACATGAGAAGAATAAATTTTGGAAACTCTCATCTTCTAAAACTAAACTGTAACCTTTAAGAAATTATTAAAATATATTTTGAGCTAGACAACCCTAAAATTATTGTTTATTTAATACGCATTTATTACATACATAATATATGCTATGTATTATGAACCATCTATTATCTACTTCAGGGCAGGAAGACCTTAATCCCTACAAGAACCTACTCAATAGAAATCAAAACCTCCACTCAAGCAAGATTCACTAAATACAAATGTGGCTTACTGAACAAGGCACTACACTGCTACACCATGCAGAACATAAAACAGAGGTTCACTCCTCCGTAAGTCACTTGGATCACGTACAGGACCAGGTGGTAAAATCAGGGAAAGACAGTACCAAGTTGAAGCTAGACTTCCCACAGTCAAACGTCCCATGTAAAGGTAAAAATCTGGGAAGTCCTTTCGAGTCTGTTTCAGTGCCTCCTGTATCACAGTGCAGTTCTTACCCTTTCTTCCCACTCTTCTTCCGGGATTCTGTGGGTGTCGGGGGCGGAGGGGAAGGTGAATGTTTCCTTTTTCGAGCATTAGCTGATGCTTTTCTATCTCTTCTCTCTGGACTTCTGACTGGCTAGGAAGAAGGAAATGGAAATAAATATCAGCCAGCTTTGCTGACATCTCAGTTTCCATAAATCCTTGTCCAAAACTAAGATTTCACAAAGAAAATATCAAACCTACTAGCTCAGAGTAAATGAAAGGCACAATATAAAGCATCCTGGACCATTAGCAGCCAGAAGACTTTCCCTACCTTCCAGGTGACACACCATCGATAGATATGTAAGAACCACCCCACAGGTATTCAAACTTTGCTACAGAACAGACATGCTCAAACCCCATACAACTAAAAACTGTTCCTGTTCAAATTCTGTGTTTCGGGAAGGTGGGGGAGGAGGAGGGAAGAGAAGGGACGGGAAACATTTACAATAACCACTGGAAAAAACATGAAACACAAGCTATTAAATCAATTAAATACAAAGACTGGCTGAATAACCATGTGAAAGAGTACCAGAAACTACTCCTAGTTCATCATTAAAAGAAACAGAAGAGATGACTCAAAAGAAGTAAAATTTAACAAGCCTGCAATTTTATATTTAAAAGCCAACCCACAGGAGTAAAATTATTCCTGTTTGCAGATGACATGATCTTACATATGGAAAAAGAATCCACAAAAACACTATCAGAGCTAATAAATGAGCTCAGTAGAGTTGTAACATGGGCTTCCCTGGTAGCTCAGCTGAAAAGAATCCACCTGCAATGTAGGAGACACTGGTCTGATTCCTGGCTCGGGAAGATCCCCTGGAGAAGGGATAGGCTACCCATTCCAGTATTCTTGGGCTTCCCTGATGGCTCAGACAGTAAAATCCACCTGTAATGTGGGAGACCTAGGTTCGATCCCTGGGTTGGGAAGATCCCCTGGAGGAGGGCATGGCAACCTACTCCAGTATTGTTGCCTGGAGAATTCCCATGGACAGAGGAGCCTGGCAGGCTATAGTCCACGGGGTCACAAAGAATCGGACGTGACTGAAAACTAAGCACAGCACAGAGTTGTAAGATATACTGATAAATCAACACCCAAAAGTCAGTCTGTAGGTGATAATTACCCACTTAAAAGAACAGATCATAATAAAGACAAGACACCTAAAATGATCCAAAGTATTGTATCTGAGGTTAAAAAAAGAATCAGAGATTAAAACATCAATTAAACATCAATGCCCTCTGGTACCCTCATACTCCTTACCACTATCCATTTCCTTTCAGAAGCTCTGTAGCATCAAATTCAGAATGTGGATTATCTTACAGGCGATCAAAGAAGTTTTTGTTTGTGTGTGGCCACAACCAAGTGACATACAGGATCTTAATTCCCCAATGAGAGACTGAACCCATTCCCTCTGCAGTGGAAGCACGGTGCCTTAACCACTGGACCACTGGGAAGATCCCCTGATCAGAGAAGTTTTAAAGAAAATCTAAACCACGTATCTCTGATTGTATAGCCTGAAGTTAAAGTTTTAAAGGGGGATATTAGTTTTTATATAATCCCCCCTAAAATAAGTGAATAAACAACCTAAATCTGAGCAGGAGTAGATCTGAATATGCCAATTCAATAATGTAGTTATTTTCAGTAACAAAAGACTCGGCTTGAAATACATTAAGGAGAAACAAATCCATAAGCATATAAGTGAGATGGTTGAATGGCATTGCTGACTCAATGGACATGAGTTTGAACAAACTCAGGGAGATAGTGAAAGACAGAGAAGCGTGGTGTGCTGCAGTTCATGGGGCTGCAAAGAATCGGACATGACTCAGCAAATGAACACCAACAACTTAAGTGGGGGAAGAGTAAAATTAAAAAAAAATTTAAGTCAAATGCCAAAGAAAATAGGAATTTAAAAGATATGAAAAAGACTCAACTTTTAAATATTTTCTTAAAAATAAAGAATCTTCAGTGTGTGACAAACAGTTTTAGTAAGAAAGTCTCAGGGCTGAAAATAGGTACAAAAGAACTGTATGTTCTAAATTATGTTTTGAATGTATTATGTCTCAAGATTTTTTTCAGAAAACTAAAATACAAGACAAAAAGCAAAAATGTTAAGTGTCCCCAGCAAAACAGACTCCTGGACTCACAGGTGTCCACCTGAAAATGTCACAACCCAACACGAACACACGTCAGCCTTCTTCTCAGTCTCAAGTGTTTCTCTAGTGACACACCCACTTCTCAACTTTTACCTTACAAGGAAACATGGATAAATATTTAAGTGGCTTAAAGATTAAGTGTTAACTATCAAGTTTGGCCACCTCAAAAGAGAACTGAACTATAACTTTTGAGACCTTTAAAGCCTACATTTTATTGTGCCTGCTAATTCACTTCAGTCATCTCTAACTCTGTGCAATCCTAGACCGTAGCCCACCAGGCTCCTCTGTTCATGCGGTTCTCCAGGCAAGAATACTGGAGTGGGTTGCTACACCCTCCTCCAAGGGATCTTCCCCACCCAGAGACAGAACCTGCGTCTCTTACATCTCCTGCACTGGCAGGAGGTTTCTTTACCACTAGCGCTACCTGGGAAGCCCAACAAAGTTATTAAAAAATATTAAAACTAAACTAGTTTTCCTGTGGAAAATGATATTTAGCTTACAAAATTCATACTCAAGATCTAGAAACCAAAATCAGTTGTACCACCTTACATACTGCATGACCCACTTTAAACCTTAATGACTCTCTGAGACTGTCATGCTCCTTTTTGGGAGACACCAGCTCCTGAGATGGTCATTATGGTCATTTAGTAACTTTTTATATATACCTGATGGCTGATGACCCTTGCTTTGTACATTAGTTTATTAATAAGATTTGATAAGATACAGGCCAAGGAAGAAAACACCAAGAGAAAAAAAAATGGTGCCAAACCAAATACCTCTTCATTCTTTGTTGAAATTCGCTGACGAAAACTCACGGGCTTCCTGTTCTCATCCACCTCATAATCCTCCTCATTCATCCATTCATTGAAAACATCAGTGTCCAAAATCCATTTTGCATGAACCTAAAATCACATCAAAGCATGAAGAGCTACGTAAATAATAAATTGCTACAGTTTTAAAGTACTCAAAATGAAACAAGCTGATTTATTATACTTACAGCTTTAACTACATATAGTTTAAAAATATAAGACTACTAACGACACGAGTGGCAACTTAACCATGTCTAATTTTTATTCCATGTCTTTGAGTAAATAGTAAAATAGCATCACAAGTTTTGTGTGCACTGAGGTGTTGATAATCAAGACCCTTAAAGTTTATAATCATGTCCTCTTTTATTTCGTTTTATTAAGATATAACTGAAAAATAAAAGTGAAGGCGTTTAAGGTGTACACTATGATTTGACATGTGTACCCTTTGTGACGGATTCCCTGCCCCAGTGAATCCACCACCGCACATATTTATATCACGTGTGTGTTAGTATGAACATAAGAGAACATTTAAGTCTACTCAGCAAATTTCAAGTCTAAAATACACTGCTTTCAACTTTTTTCATATTTGACATTAGCTCTTCAGACCTAATTCATCTTGCAGTGAAAACTGGTATTCCTATTTCTCTTACTCCCCAATCCTTGGCATCCACTTTTCCACTGTTTCTAGGAGTAAATTTTGTATTCTACATATGCGATACCATATGGTATTCGTATTTCACTATGTGGTTCATTTCACTAATCGCTGCATCTTTATCTTCAAAAAAATCAGTGAGAAAAACATTCAAAAACAGAAGGCCCAAGATAATCATTTCCTTATGCATAAAGGATGTATCTATATTTATACATTCAATAAGATTCTAAGTAATTACAAAAGATAAATTTTAGATAAATTTCAAATGTCACAGCATTTGAAAATTTAATAGTTTTTCAAAGTACTGAAAAGAATATATGTATTTTAAAAGCAGAGCGGAAGATTCACATTGTACATTCTTTACTATCCAGCAGACCTTGGTAGAATTCTCTTGAGAAAGTATGTTAGGACAGTAGGGACAACTAACAATCATCTGTGCCAGTCATTCTGCTGAACACCTTACAAACAATATGATCGCATTTAATCCCTCTAAAGCAATGCAGGTTAGCCTCTCCAGTTTTCTAATGAGCAAAAGGGGCAGTGTCAGCAAGCTGCCCAATTACTTATCCTACTAGAGAGAAAACTTAGGCTTGCACTGAGTTCTGCCTAAGCTCTTAAACTACTATGCTCTATTAATCTTTCTCATAAAAATACCTTCGCATCAGAATAATATTAATAGGTTGTATAATCTTACATAAAACCAGCCCAGTTTCCTTACCTATAAAATGATACTGTGGTAAACTGCTATCAAGCCAAGTTCTAAACTTGCGATTTAGTGTATAAGTTCTAAACGTCTATGCCGAGTACGTCATGCGAAATGCTGGGCTGGATGAAGCACAAGCTGGATCAAGGTTGCCAGGAGAAATATCAATAACCTCAGACATGCAGATGACACCACCCTTGTGGCAGAAAGTGAATAGGAACTGAAGAGCCTCTTGATGAAAGTAAAAGAGTAGACTGAAAAAGTTGGCTTAAAACTCAATATTCTACGTAAGTTCACTTTCAAGTTTTCAATGAGAGAATGGTTTAGATATAACCTCTTCAGTTACATTTAAAGATAGTTTTTGTTGTTGTTTTTTAAAATCATCTTCCCTGAAGATAATGGGACAACACAAATATAGAGGGAATTGACATGCTTTACTGTGGGGCCAGATAGTGAACATTTTAGGCTCGCAAGCCATATTTCTCCAGGTCTATTCAACTCTGCTGCTATAGTGTGAAATCAGCCACAGAATATATATAAATGAATGGGTTTGGTGATCTAATAAAATTTTATATGCAAAAACAGGTGCCTTTAATTTAACCAAGAGGATACAATTTGCCAATCTTTGCCAAAGGGAAACATAGTTTTATCCAATTGACACTCCATATACCAGACTTAGTAGAGGAAAAAATTTCAAAATGTATAATTACTATAGATTATTCTGAGATGATCAGTGAAATCTGAAGAGAAGTATACAACTTTACTGATATAAAAGATTGAAATAAATAGGGAGATAAATCGCTTCCACAAATTGAGACACTCAATACTGTAAAGACGTTAGTTCTCTCCAAGTTGTTCTATAGTTTAAATGTAATTCCAATCAAAACTTCAATGAGTTTAATATGGACCTCAACAAACTGATTCTTAGCTTTATACAAAAGTGCAAAGACCCAAGAGACTCCTGAAGAAAAAAGTGGGAGTACTACTCAGAACAAATCAACTAATTAAACTTTGTAACTGTCAAGAAACAAACCACAACTTGTATAAAAGCTTACTTTTGACAGAAATGGCATGGATCATTGGGAGAGAAATCCAGGTTCCATATCTTCCCACCCTGAATGGAGAGCTGACCTAACACCACTTTAAGAAGAAATCTTTCCTACATTGTAACACGTTAAAAAATTAAAGATCTATATACAAAATGCAAAACTAAAGAATAATTTTTAAAGATGATATAGGAAAATATCAAGATGACCTCAGTAGTGAAAAACAAAAAGCTAAGCTTACTAGGAAAATCTATTTTTAATACAAGTAATGATGACATAACCATGCATGTTCTTATGCAGAATATCTAAATAACATCCACAAAGAAAAAGACAATGCAATGGAAAAAAGCAAGAGGTAGAAACAAGCACTTCATAGAAGAAACACCGGAAGTCAAAGAATTCATGAAAAGGTGACAAAGCTATTTGTCACAGATGCAGAAAACAAGCACACGGTTACCAAGAGAGGAAGGGGGAGACTGACATGGACACACCACTATACATAACATAGGTAATAAGAACCTATTGGATGGCACAGGGAACTCTGCTCAATACTCCATAATGACCTATATGGGACCAGAATCTAAGAAAGACTGGATAGATGTATAACTGATATATACTCTGCTGTACAGAAGAACACAACCCTGAAAATCAACTATGCTCCAATACAAATTTATTTTTAAAAAATGACCAGGTCAAGCGGCAACAATGAAATATGAACAGTAGACTAAAATACCTAAAGACCCATTCCATATGCATCTTTACCTCAAATGATTTGGAAAAAATATTTATATGCAAGTATCAAATATAAATAGTAACTCAAAAAGGGAGTAAAATGTTAACAGGCAAATGTGGATAATGGGTATTCAGGTATGCCAAGTACTATTCTTTTTCTTGCAACTTTTCTGTAAGTTTGAATCATTTCCAAATTAAAAGTTTATTTAAAACAAAAAGTAATTTTTGCTAACTCCATATGGAATCTAAAGCTCAAAGGCTATCTCTCTGAAGGTCACACAATTGGAAATAGGCTGAACCAGGTCTAAAATATAACGCTTTGATACAATTCAAGTGTTGCTTATCCTATATAAAAGTCAATAAAAATCATGTATAATCACTCATGGAAAACAGAGCTGCCTGTAAAAATACTACGATAGGGACATTACAAAAAGAGTTTGGAACACCTTTTGTCCCAGAAAGTACGAGGTATGCAAAAATGAATCAAACAATGCCAGAAGATCAGAGGAGGCAGCCTAAAGGAGTTTCCACCAGCCAAATTCAGATAATTCATCAAAAGGAAGGAGCACTGTCAGTGTTCTGTGAGTGCCCGCAGAGCGCAGACACACGAGGGAGAAGGGGGGACCTGTCCCCACTGCGAAATGCCACCTGCAGACAGACAGCATCATTCGCAGAAACTATTCATCGACAAGCAAACCTTCAGACAGAAATTCAATTTTTAAAAAAGGGTATTTCTGCACTCTCAAAGTTTTTCCCTATAAAATATCTTAAATGTTGATGAGAAAAATGGTAATGCTACAGTGAGAAAAGCAGGCAGATAGTATCTTAACAAAAGATCCAACTATCAGCCATAATGGGGAAAATCGACAACAGGAGGTGCCCAGTATGATGCACGGAGGAGGATACAGTGTTAGGCATGGAACACTGCAGCCCAAGTGCATAGTTTGAACATAATAATGAGGAAACTACAAACTAAAATTCAAGGACATTCTAGAACTATAACCACAACTAACCTATGTATTTCAAAAATGACAATGTCACAGAAGAAAAAAAAAAAGAGCTGAAAGTTTCAGATTAAAATAGAATAGAGATGTAACAACTAAATGTAATGTGTAATCCTGAATTGGATCCTGGATCAGGGTAGAAACTTAAATATACTATAAAGCCTACTGTATCAACGGGACAATTTGTGAAAATGGAATACGGGCCCTGTATCAGATAATAAATTATTTCAATATTAAGAGGAGAATCTGGAAGAAGAATATAAAACAGTGCTTTGCTTTGTACTAGTCTTGCAACTTTCAAAATTTCCACATTAAAAGCTGAAAACATTATAATAGAAATGAACAGTAAGACAAGTCTATATAAAGTCATGCAAGCACTGCTCCTAGCCTTCCTAAATGACATCAACAATGTTCAACTCCACTTCTAACACTCCTTTCTCAATATCTCAAACTGCAATCTAACTTGGCTTTGAGGTGTCCTCAAACATCACTGCAGACATCTAATCTAAGACCTGGATAATGAGGTCTTCAAGACCATAGGTATCTCTTAATAGGATGATAAGAAAGGTCATCACTCTGCATATATCTCTTTAAAACACTGTTGTTGAGAACAGCTAAGAAGAGCTATTAACTTATGAAACAGTAAATTTTGTTTTTACTTTTTAAAAAATTCTGTTTTAAAAAAGCTCTCTCACCTTCCATGGTTTTTCTGGAATCGGTGGATCTTCAATTTCTGCATCAACATCATTACTATGGACCCAAGTATCATAGCTATAAAAAAAAAAATGGAAAAAGAAATTAGAACCCAAATTCATTCACTTTGATCTAGAGGTAAAAACACATTTTAGAAATACTGTTAGGATCCAGTAATAGCAAATTATCACCTTCTTTTATCTCTAACACTCTAACAAGAAAACTGTCCTGCAGAGGTCTACAGTAATCTTCACGTCGTGATACCCAAAGGTTAAGCCTCTGTACACAGAATTTTAACATGTTAACCACTCCTCAAAGGATGTCCCTTACTTGTCCTCTAAGACAGAGCTATTATCTGGCACTCCTTCTGGACACTAGCCTCTCCTCTGTCTCTATGGCTAGTTTCTCCTCTCCTCCCAAACTTCTTTAACACCGAAGCCCCAAGCTTCACTTTCTGGAATAATCCCCGCACCTATTCAATCCCTTGATGATCATCTCATGCAGTTTCACGGCTTCAAACATACCCTGATGACTTGAAATCTTGTATCTGCCTATCTGTCCTCTTCTCTGAACTTGGGACTCACAAATTCAATCGCCAATTCTACATCTCTCACTATACGTCAGATAAAGCTTCCAAACCTAACACACTCAGAAGTCAACATATAATGCCATCCCAACCCCAACATGACCTAGCAAAAAATCCCAATTCCATTTTTCTTGTTGTTATGGCCCAAATCCTTGGACGATATCCTTGACTTCACTCTCAATTACCCCTATAATCAAATTATCAACAACTTCTACCACTTCTACCTTCAAATTATGTCTGGAATCTATCTAACTTCTCACACTTCCACTCTGGGGCAAAGCCCTTGGGATTCCATTTGTCACAGACCAACCAGAGCAGTTTCTTTTAAAAGCTGTCAGTCCATACCACTCACTGTTTAAAACCTTCCAACCTGCACCGAACTCAAGAGTTAAGTCAAAATCCTTACACTGGTTTGCCAAGGCTTCATGATCTGGTCCTATGACTTCATCTCCTAGTACTCCCTCTCACTCATGTTATACTCAACCCACATGGGCTTTAGTGGTGCTAAATACACGTGCTTTAAATACACCAAGCGGGGGTCCCTTCATACCCTTTACATATGCTCCTCACTACCCAGACATCCATCTAGCTTACTCCCTCCAATCTTCACATGTCTCTGCTCAATGGTTCTCTTATTAGTGAAATCCAACACACTGATATAAATTACTCCCCTCCCCCACTACAATTTTGAAATAAGTATAAAATTACCTGGCAAGTTACCTACTTTATCAATGCTCCTATATTGGCCAATAAATCATTATAGAACAAAGTCATAACTAAATGAAATATAAATACGGTAACAAGCACTGGCTGGCTTTAGCCACTTCTCAAAAGTTAGTTCAAAAGCATTTGGAACAAGTACAGCTCAACATGTCTATAAATAGCACTGTGGTAAGTTTTCTAGGAACATTTAAACATGAACTGAAGGAAAAAAGTTCCTCTGCCAAATAATTAACTATAACAGGTAAAGATTATGATGGTGATTAAAACTTACATTCTTTAAGTCTTAGTGAGAAAATGCTGCCCAAGAAGTGAGGGCACAAACTAAGTTACTAAAGACAGTGAACTAACAAGGTCCCTTGAGAAGATAAGACATGAGCTAGCCATTCCAATTTATTTGATATATAAACAAAAGGCTAGCAAAAAGGCTAACATGTCTTATAAAGTGTTAACTATGAAATTCATTTCAATCCTATGCTTTACGGAGCTTGTCATCAATTTGAGTTTCTACCTAAGTGTTTCAAACTCCAATAGTTCCTGTGATAGTTCTTGTAAGTTTAATAGTGCCGTGAATACCTAAAGCCTTGAGATAAGAAATGTTCTCTAAAAAGAATTTACCTAAATATTATTAAAAAAAAAAAGTTAGTTCATGTAAAGTGGTCAATTATAGTTCAGAAAAGGTTGACAAGCAAGCTAACTTCATCTTGGTTCTAATTAACTCAACTTGTATAAAAACTGTTCTTTAAATTTTTAAGATACCAAAAAATGTATTTCTTTCCAAAAAAATATATTTACAAGTTAAATAAAGTCACTCAAACAGATTAACTTAAAAACACCACATAACCAAGACATTATATGTCTCCAGATGAAGAACACACACCTATGCAGGTTTTGTTCCTTTCCTAAACTGAAATAGATTCTGATCAACTCTAGACCCAGAGAATGGAGAAATGTTCAAACACATCACAGTGACGCCATAAAAAATCCCAGTGTGGTAAAATCTGCATGACAAACAACCCAATTTCTTGAGTAATACACTGTAAGGAGGGGTGAAGACACAGGGAGAACCCACAGGGAGAACTGAAAAATACTTAAGAAATAAATCGACACAAGATGTGTTTAAATTCTAACAAACATCAATCTTACCAATTAATCAAATGTATCATGTGTCAATGATTTGACATTAAGGAATTCCCTGAAATTTTTTAGGTTTGACACTGGCTTTGTGCTTATTTCTTAAACAACAACAACAACAACTACTTATCTTTCAGAAATGCATATTAAAATATTTATAACGGAAATACTGAAATGAAGTCTTGGATTTGCTCACAAAAATGTGGTAGCAAAGGCTAAAAGTGGATGTGGATACAGGTGAAAGACGACTGGTCTAACATGAAAAACCCACAACGGAGTCTGTTCACTTGACAAAAGTGAAATGAACACGTGAACAGCTCTGCCACAGGCTGAAGATAAAGGACATGAAAGGTTATCCTTTGTCTACATTCCCTCTATGCAGCCATAATATTAAATAACAAGAGCCACTATTTTTACTGACACAGGTTCTTGTTTATAACATTAATTCACATTTAGATACTGAAATACAGTATGAGTTATGATACATGCTTCATTTTATACATAATTTCATCCTTAATAAAGAATCCATAAACTGAAAAATAAAATGACTTATTTTTTAATAAAATGGCCTATTTTTTAAAAATAAATAAAACTAACAAGTCATTAAAATATCCAGAAGAAATATTCATTTCCTAAAGGAAACAAATCCAAATTAGCAGTTGGTATTAGACTGATTACTGAAAGACTGTCTTGACAAACACAGCAAACTTATCAGTTTAAGATAAATAAAGCCTGTGAACTCCACTGAACTCAATAACTTAATAAACATGAAAGTCAGTAAGAGAATACTCAAAAGAACTGAGTTCAATGACTAAAACAAATCAACAAAATTGTTACTACTCAGAAAGCAAAACTGTATATATATAACTGACGAAACTGTTTATATACCAGGTCTAAGGACATTTCACCATTACCTGTCAGGGTAAAACCCCCAGTGCACCAACACCTGCTTGTCTTTTCTCATCACAGGTCTCAACCACTCTTCTGAAAGGGAAAAACAGAAAAAATTTTAGTCAATCTGACAGAAGAGATGAATCAACTATTTCTTGAACTTAATTTCTACCTAGAGTTTTTGGTTTGCTAGAAGCTCCTCCAAAAATTCCTTATTAAGGGGAGGTTTTTCAGTGGTTATTCAGACTTATTAGATTCCAGGTCAATTATCCATCACTCTTGATAAAACCAACTGTCGATTTCAGTAAAATACTCCCCCCGCCTCCACCTGCCTATCTGTCGCCAGATCCACCCAAATCAAGACCACTATGTTCTTTACAGCTTCCTTTCCCACACAGAACCTCTCCTTCATTTTTCTGGTAAGCTTTGCAATTATGAGACATCTTTCTATGTGTAAGCCATGCTTCAGCTCCTTGATGAAAGTCTTACCAATTGCTCTTTTCCCTCCAGATTCACTTTCTCTGGTATCCTACAGCACTTCACAGTGCTATATCAGAAGTTTTAGCAATAATACTTGATTATATGTGAATGACTTCCTGTTAATTTAGCCCGCCCAACAAGAGTGTAAACAATATGACATAGTGTAGATACTTTCAAGTTTCCTGAACAAAAAGAGATGCACATGTATATAATCAGATGATTCTTGTTGATTTAATCATAGCGGAATCATATCTGCATTTCAGTACTTGTTATGATTCCTTTGGTAGCTTAGAAAATTCTGGTAGCTTAAAAAACTCATTTCCAGTACTAAAAAGGAACTAATGAGGTGATAAGGCCCTTGAATCTCACATAACAGCAGAACAGAAAAACCAAATGAAATCAGCTAAGTAAATCTGGCTTCTCATTGCCAACATCAACAGGAAATAGCCCCAGCTTCACTGACTAATACCATGAAGTCCACAAACCTATAGGACAGGTTTCTGTCTCAACTAATTCAGTGTTAATGGGAAACCAGCATACTCTGAGAGCCTGGGCACCCACAAATCAGAGTTCACTCAATGGCTTGATGCAGCAACAGCAAACTTGTCGTATGGCAGACAGACACTAGAGAGAGCAAGAGATTATAATTTCCCGAAAGAGAAACTAGCAAAGCTCTCTGAGAAATCATACACTCAAGCCGAGAAACTGTCTGATGGATGCCAGGTCTCAAGCTGAGCTGATCTGTGCAAGTCTTTGCCTATATCAAGCCAGGCCATAAAGACCGAGAGATGCAGCTCTTTATCCAAATGCACAAAACACAGCAGGAAAAAAAAAAATACAGGAAGTAAAAGGGAAAAAGGTCCAATCAAAGGAATGAAATCAATCGATCATAAAGAAACAAACATCTACGGATTACCTGACAAATTCAAAATTATCATTTTAAAGAAGCTCAAAGTACTACATGAGAACACACTTAAAACAACTAAACAAAACTAGGAAAACAATGTATGAACAAAATAATAATCATCAACAAATAGATTCTGGAGTTTAAGATTATAAGAACGAAACTGAAAAATTCTCTAGAGGGGTTCAACATCAGACTTGGCCAATCAGAAGAAAGCAAGCAAACTCAAAAACTGGTGGTTTGAGGATACATGCATGTGTATAATGGAATCCCTTTGCTGTACACTTTCCAATATAAAATTTCAAAAGTTCTTAAAAACTAGTCATTTAAAATTATGAAGTCAGAGAACAAAAAAAATTAAGAACAGATAAGAAAGCCTAAGGGGCTTTTCTAGCTAAATAATTTATTTTGAACAATATTTAGTCTTTTCCTCTTCTAAATAGTATCTCAATTTTTTAAAATTCTCTTTTCTTCTCTGAGGAAGTACACATTCTTTCTGCTAAAAGCTGTAATTCAACCCATGTTCTTAAACCAATCCCTTTATTCCTACCAGGTCCTAACTCAACTATGTGCTCTCCCCAGAAATATACTGTAAAGCCACCAATGAAAGACACAACCGAAACCATCTCTGATGTCTTTTCCCTGCCATAAATTCTGGGGCAATGGTGATCTTCCACCAACTCCACAACTTGCTCTCATTTACAAGTTACTGAAATTTCATTCTCAAAGGTTATCAATTATTTCCTGATTGACCAAATGCCTTATATCAGGCTTTACTTTCTTGGAGAAAAATTCCACTGCCCATTGCTTGTATTTGGAAATGTTTTCCTTATCTTCCCTTGACTGTTAAAGATACAGACTCATCTCCTGTGCTCTCCTGATATGTGGACTTATCCCAGACAGTTTTACACACGCCCTCCTCCAGCAATTTGAGACCTTCCCAATGGATCCTGTTCTCTAACCAGCTTCCTTGTGTCAGGTATCCCAGGAATCGACTCCCAGGAAAATTCTACTACTACAGCCAATAGCTACATGTTTTTCTTCACCAAACCATCAAAATTTGTTTACCCTCTGCTTCACTCACCAAATAAAAACAAAACTCTTTAAATCAGACTCATGTTCTCTGACCCACTCACTCTTATTCCCACTATTCTGATACACAGTCAAACTTTGCCACTTGATTTTCCTCAAATTTCATAATTTATTACCTTTATGGTTTTATTTTGTGCCCCCTTTAGCATACCATATTCAAAATATTACTAATATCTTAAATATCACCTTTTATTTTAAACTTAACTAATCTATATAAAAGACATACTGCATTTGCAAGAGTTTTACAACACGGTTGTAATGTGCTGTGGCTGGTATTGTTATCATCTACAGTTACCTAAAACGGTATATGTAACAAACCCAACACAGAGCTTTGCTGAGAGTCAACATTTACTTGTCAGCTTCTCTACGGTAAATCCTATAGTGTGAAGAAGCATAGCTTACATTAAAAAATAGCTTCCAATATATTAAAATTAAAATGCTATCTCCTAACAATTACTGTAACTACTGACAGCAACATAGCAAACAACCATCAGTATGTAGTAATCAAGGTTGTGTTAAACAAAGGAGAAAAACAAAACTAGCATGAATAAGAAATCTAGATATAACAATTACAGTTCAAATCTTTTGTAAAAGGTAATTTTTTTCAAAAAGTTCATAAGCTATAAGTTCCATACCAGCCTTATTGGAGGAGAGTTAGCCAACAATAGAATGCTATATACACAGCTAATTCACCACCTCCATCTAGTGGAAACCAACTGCTATTACCTAAAAGGATAAAAATCTGAGAAACCACCAATTAAACCAGGAAGGCAGAGAGAGGTTTCACGCTTTATAGAAGTATCATAATCACAGAGCTAAAATTATGACTGTTACAAACCAAATCAAGATTTCTGCATCAAAACAGATAATGAAAAGACCTAAATGTCATAGCTAAACTATAAAACTCTTAGAAGAAAGACAAGCGTAAAACTTCGTGACTCTAGATTTAGGAAATGGTTTCCTGCATTTGACACCAAAAGCACGAGCAAGCAAGCAACCAATCAACCTAACCTCTTACAACTGCAGCATCTGTTGGATCTGTAGTGATGCCCCCTTCCATTCTTGACATTCTTCTTTCTCTTTCTGTCGCTTATATGCCACATGATTCTGTCTTATTGGTTTTTTCTAAGAACCGTTTCTGACACTGCTCATCATCTTGCTATTACTACTTTCTAGTTCATTAAGTTTTGCCCTTGCCTTTGTTTCTCTTAAATTCTTGAGATAAATTTCTTGTGAACCACTGAATTTTCAGTCTTTTTTCCTAATACATCCATTTAAAGATAAAATTTCCCTCTGAGCATAGCTTCGCTGCATCCTACAAAATTTAATGTTCTCACACTTTATTATTCACTTCATAATTATTCAGCTCCAAAGTTTTCCCATTTCCATTATAGTTTCTTCTTTGACCCATGCATGGATTATATGGCAATATGTTTCTTAACTTCCAAGCATACAAGGATTATCTGGTAATTTTTGTTACTGACTTCTAACATAACTGCACTGGTCAGGAAAAAACACTCAGCATGGGGTAATTAGTCATTCAAATCTGATATAATTTGACTTTTCATATAGATGTCCTAAAGGGATATGATGTGCTTACCAGAGATTTGATCCCTATAAGAGATCTCTCAATCTAAGTTAGTTAACCTGGTTGATTAACTCACAGCTTGTTTCCCAACTTTCCAACCTTTGAAAGAATGGTTGGCACAAATCTTTGTAAAAGGTACAAAATCAGTTTTCATAGGTCTAATGAACTCTGGCCAATGACAAAATTAACTTTCATGACAGTCAAGTTAAAGATCAAAATCTGAATCACTACAAATTCACCAAACTAAAATATTGCTGAGGGGCCCTGTTTAGACAGTAAGCCAATCTTCCAAGAGATATTCCTCTATCTTGCAATTTCTCTTAATTTTCAGGACACAAGAGGTACGGCAAACATTAACAAAGTTAGTATATAAGGCTGGCCTAGACTTAACCACCAGATAATGATTACCAACAAAGAAATAAGTCTAATGATTAGAAAACTGGATGTCACAGAGTTAGCTTGCTAATCATAACTCAGCAAAAATTAAAAACCCCTATGAACTTAAATTACCGATGAAATTTATTTGATACTTAAAAGTCTCTTATCTTTAAAAAGCTGGCTATATTGTTTAAACCACTTGAGATAATTTAAAAATCTAGTGAAATATAGTTTTTTAGTTCATAACCAAAAACTAACTTACCATCCTCTTGTGAGGAAGGATATGGATAAACGTGGTGGGAAGCTTTTGACTTCTCATCAGTAAATGTTCCCTGGAAAGCAAATGAACAAGTAAGGTAAAAATAAAACATATGACAAATAAACTATGAGATGCTAGATGCAAACTGCCTGGGAATTACAGGGGCATTATTCTACATCTTAAATTTAACAGCACTATTTTAAGACTACAACATTTTTATTATTTTTAGTCAAGGAAAGGGATAGTGATTAACAAGAAGAAACAAAAATTATCTATAGACAGTTTTTATTTTGTATAGGAAAACAATGCTAATTTATTAGCTAACTCTTGGCTAATTCTCTTCAGAACTCTCTCTCTGGGTAACTTTATCAGTAATTTGAATACCTTCAACTAATTCTGCAAGCTATCCCGAAGTCATCACAAATTATCAATGTTACCTGAAGTGAATCAATGCAAGTTTAAGGCTATGAGTCATAAGCTGGGGCCACATACATACAATATGGACATTTGACTTCACTCCAGTATGTATGTATGCTACTGCTGCTGCTGCTGCTGCTAAGTCGCTTCAGTCGTATCCGACTCTGCGTGACCCTGTAGACAGCAGCCCATCAGGCTCCGCCATCCCTGGGATTCTCCAGGCAAGAACACTGGAGTGGACTGCCATTTCCTTCTTCAATGGACGAAGTGAAAAGTGAAAGTGAAGTCGCTCAGTCGCGACCCCATGGATGCTACTGCTGTCTTAAGTCAATGATAGAATGCTGAAGTCAAGTTCTGGCTAAGCCACAGCTAGAATACCACATATAGTCTAGAACATGACATGGAAGTCATCTATTTTTATTTTATTATTATTATTTGGGGGGTGGGGGGAACATACAGGATGAAGGATCTTAGTTCCCCAACCAGGGATAGAACCCATGCTCCCTGCATTGGGATCCCAGAATCTTAACCACTGAACCACCAGGGAAGTCCCATGACTTGAAGTCACTTACACACAAAAAATGCTCACTCTTGGGACTTCACTGGTGGCCCAGTGGCTAAGACTCTGCAATCCCAGTGCAGGGGGCCTGGGTTCAATCCCTGGTCAGGGAGCTAGATCCCATACACTTCAACTACAGATCCCACATGCTGCACCCAAGATCCAACTTGGCCAAATAAATAAATGCTTTTTAAAAAATGCTTATTATAGAAACCATAAAAATGACAAGAAGTCTTAAAATCAGGTATAAGTAGCACATTAACATACTACCTAATTTTGTCTTTGACAATGAGTATTCACTAAGTATCACAATCAGAAAGCACTATAATGCAATTTCCAATGAAGGAAACTGTAAGCCTTTCAGACTCAGGGCCATCTAAGAATGACTCTTGCGCTTGTGCATGCACAGTCGTGCCCAACTCTTGGCAACCCCGTGGACTGCAGGCCACTGGGCTCCTCTCTCTATGGAACTTTCCAGACAAGAATACTGGAGTGGGCTGCCATTTCCTACTCCAGGGGATCTTCCTGGCCCACGGATCAAACCTGCATCTCCTGCGTGGGCAGGCAGATTCTTTACCACTGACCCATGTAAAGATGAAATAGCTACCAAAGAAGGCAAAGAATTCACAATCATCAGAAGTATTAGAGCACACTTCTAACAGCCAGAGGAAAGGTTAAAAAGGGAATGTCAACAACTAATGTGTGAGGCAGCAGTCGAAAGAGCACACTATTGAGGACTCTGGCCTCTAGAGTCCATCAGACAGGCCTGGGTTTGCACCCTAGCTCTACCCTGTACTACTTAACAAGACATGGGACAAGTACCCAAAGTTTTTGTGCTTCAGTGTCTTCTGTGAAATTAAGTTGTAACAATAAAACGTTTTTTACAAGAATTTTGTTAGGACTAGGTTAACAAACACAATGAGCTAAGAACAGTGACAGGCACACTGTAAGTGATCAATCAACAGAGTTATTAGAGCATTTTAAATGCTTGAGCAAAGGCCTGATCATCTGATCTTAGTATTACTTTCATAGAATGTTAGGGAAGAGATCTTGAAACCAGGAAGCTCTTTTTATCTCTCTGGAGGTTATCCTTAGAAAACAATCACTGAGTCAGATTTCCTAAGAACTATGACACCTAAATGTTCAATATTAAATTGCAGGAAAACATATAAACTTTTCCCAGGATGATTTCAGAGCAATAAGAATATATAATTTTAGCTTGAAAGCAGAAACCCACTGGTTAACTTTTTCCATTTATGCCCTCTAACATTCCACCTGTAATTAAGATACATTTGACGGTCACTCCAATAAAGAATCTAAAAGAAAAAAGGTTAAGTGACTTGTTCAAAGTCATAATACTAGTTAAAAAAAAAAAAGAATTCCATTTCAGACTGCTTGATCTAAAGGCACCTTCCTATCATTCTTCTCTTTTGTACAGATGTTATAGGTAAGAAAAAGACTGTTCTAAATTGCCAATTTTTAGAAGTACAATATCAGAGGGATTTCCCTGGTGGTCCACTGGTTAAGAGTCTGTGCTTCCACTGCAGGGGGCACAGGTTTGACAACTTGGTTGGGGAACTAAGATCCTGTATGCTGCACACTGCAGCCAAAAAATTAAAAAAGAAAATATAGGTGGCCATTTTCAACTCTGCGGTGATCTAAATGGTAAGGAAATCTAAAAAATAGGGGATACATGTATATGTGGGCTTTCCTAGTGGCTCAGCACTAAAGAATCGACCTGCCAATGCAGTAGACATGGGTTCAATCTCTGGGTTGGGAAGATCCCCTGGAGGAGGAAATGACAAACCCACTCTAGTATTCTTGCCTGGGATATCCCATGGACAGAGGAGTGTAGTGGGCTACAATCCATGGAGTCAGAGTCAGACACAACCTAGCAAGTAAACAACAATATCGTGTATATGTACAACTGATTCACTCTGCTATATAGCAGAAACTAACACAACATTGTAAAACAATTATACTCTAATAAAAATTAATTTTAAAAAAGCAGTATTAGGGATATTTGCTTTGAGAACTTAATAGACAACTTTAATAAATGCTAAAATATAATTCAACAAGCAATTTCTCTTGCAGCAGGAAAAAAATAAACAGATATATCATGAAGTTTCTCAACCAATTCTAACATGTGGTAAAACTTTGTCATTCAAGTGATGTTGCTTCAAAAAATTATCTTGAGTGTCCTCAGCTAGTTTACCATGACAAAGATTTGCTTATAGTTTAGCCACTATGTAGTCACAGACCTATACATGCATAAATACCCAAGGTCTTCACCACAATAAAGTTAGAGAAAGGAACTGAAGATGTGAGAAGATAGCACTGGTACATGTAAACCAAGGGAAGGGAAGTTTGTGGAGAAAACAGAATCTTTCAGTCATTTTTTCAAAGCTACAAATATAAATACAATACATATAATGGGAGAGAGGCAGGTTTACTTGAAGTAATATTCGACCTTCTCCTACCAATAACTGTGTCACTAGCTCTCACTGTTTGACTTTGTAATTACAAGGAGGCACAGTACACTGGTCTCTTTAACTCTAAAAAGACGTATTTCATTGTAAGACTGTTTTGAATCCACACCAATGACTTTCTTAAATGCTACTCCAGGAAACAGCCATGTATCAAATCATCACATTGGAGACCTTCAATTTATAATGTTATGTATCAATTATATCTCAATAACGCTAATGGAAAAATGCTATTCCAGGCTAAGAACTGGAGGCAAGGGGAGAGAGAAAACTTGGGACTATAAGAACCCAAAGAGAGGAACTTTCACTTTATGCACATATATATAGAAATCAAAAGATATAATTTATAGCTGAGATTCACAAGAATTCTATATACACAATGTTTCTGAAGTGATCATGTATATTACCTGATGTCGTTTGATTATATCTTTCAATCTGCTAGCCAACTTCAGATCAATGTCTGGAATGAGGTAGATGTTGGGTCTGGCCAGACAATTGCTCTGAGGGAAAAAGAAAACATTTCCAAATTCTTAGTTTTGAAATAATGTCACATTATTTATCCATTTACCTTAATGACAAAAGTTGGCACTCAAAGCCATACTGCTTAAAATAAGAAGACATACTTTGCTGCAGCATGTAACAGCCTTATTTCAATACAAAACCCAGGTGTTCAGCAGGCTACTTAATGCCATTCACTGATCAAAAAACTGCTAAGACTCATAACCTAGAGAAATTCATTACACTTTTCATCACGGCATTATACTGATAAATTAATCCTAGTCAATTTTACCTGGACTCGAGAGTCTAAGTCTCATGTAGCATTTTTGCCTAACCTGGGGGCGGAGGGATGCCCATTTTGGTTCATCATTTAATTTGCTTAAAATATAAAACTGATTATAGTTCTTTTCTCCCATTTCTAATCTTATGAATAGCAATGATTAAAACATGCATATTAACTCCCCAAATCATCACCAAAAATTAGCCAAGATACAAAAACTGCTCAGTTATTTCTCTTAGTTAAGAGCCCATGAGAAAAGTTTCAGGAATGAAATTTATGATAATACCCAGCAGAATTGCCAGTCGCCTCTCCCCACGAAGGTTAATTCAGTGATTATTAAAAATTACTTATTAGTAAAAACACTAAGAAAGAAAAGAAAATTAAGTGTTCTCTTCTCCAAGTTATAATTTAGTTGGGGAAATAAGATTTCTATTTATGGTACAACCATGAAGGTACAACGGAGAAGGCGATGGCACCCACTCCAGTACTCTTGCCTGGAAAATCCCATGGACGGAGGAGCCTGGTAGGCTGCAGTCCATGGGGTCATGAAGAGTCGGACACGACTGAGCGACTTCACTTTCACTTTTCACTTTCATGTATTGGAGAAGGAAATGGCAACCCACTCCAGTGTTTTTGCCTGGAAAATCCCAGGGACAGCAGAGCCTGGTGGGCTGCCGTCTATGGGGTCGCACAGAGTCAGACATGACTGAAGCGACTTACCAGCATGAAACAAATCCAAAGAAAATGACTGTATAAACAAAGGACTATTAGGATGAAAGAATGTTCATATTAAATATGAAAGATCTAAATAATGGATCAGTGAAATTACTAAAGAAAATATTATGAATTATTTACCATGTTTAAGAAAAATATTTATAAGTGACAGAGTCATGACATAGTCATACCTTATAGCTCTAATCCCCAAAAATCATAAAAATAATACAATAATAGATTTCAGGAAACTTTTCTCCCTTTGATCTTTGAGCTAGAATAAAGCCAATCTTAGAATTAAAAGCATATTAAAGGAAAAAGGTTTTAACAATCAAATTTTCTGAGTTACCTGAACCAATGTTTTTTCAATGTTCATAAACATTTCAACATTACGATCCATTCGGGATGGATTCTGCAGATCAAACCTCCGCCTGTAAGCAAAAAATCATTAGTTAATTTGTCTCCTACCTTAAACAAAAGTGAAAACTTGGTTTTAGTACCCAATACAAATGAGCTCAAAAGGTTTGGATATTAAAATAGCACTCTACAAAATGTGTAACATATTTTCTTGGCAGTATGAGAAATCAGTGTCAACACCATCATAAAACATTACATTTAATGATATTCAATCTACTCCAGTCAAAATGAACTACCAAATTCAAGAAGCATCCCCCGTTTTCTGTAAATCTAAGATATTTTACATCATATATAAAAGTAATCCACAGATCCAAAGGCAGTGAACTACTATACCATTCTCCAAGTATATGGAAAGTCTGTCTACTTTATATATGCTTAAAAGTCATCTGTTCAAAGTCAAGAGTGTCTATAAGGCTCTAACTACTACTGTCCGAAATGTGGTAAAATTCATCTATTTACCCACACTTCAACTCCTTCCCGAATGCTTCTTTATCTAAGTACCCAAGCATAACATGTTACTGTTGTCTTTACCTATTCTTAGTAATTTCCAGAGATTCAGTTCAGTCATGTCCTGACTCTTTCCGACCCAATGGACTGCAACACGCCAGGCTTCCCTGTCCATCACCAACTCCTGGAGCTTGCTCAAACTCATGTCCATTGAGTCAGTGATGCCATCCAACCATTTCATCCTCTGTCATCGCCTTCTCCTCCCACCTTCAATCTTTCCCAGCATCAGGGTCTGGAATTCCATCACCTCCACTAGCTTTGTTCACAGTGATGATTCCTAAGGCCCACTTGACTTCACATCCAGGACGTCTGGCTCTAGGTGAGAGATCACACCATCACGGTTATCTGGGTCATGAAGATCTTTTTTGTATAGTTCTTCTGTGTATTCTTGCCACCTCTTCTTAGAATCTTCTGTTTCTGTTTCAGGTCCATACTGTCTTTATTGTGCTCATCTTTGCATGAAGGGTTCCCTTGGTATCACTAATTTTCCTGAAGAGACCTCTAGTCCTTCCCATTCTATTATTTTCTCCTAAATACTTTGGTTGGGATAAAGCCTTTTCTTCAGGAGGAAGAGGGGGCAACAGAGGATGGGATGGTTTGATGGCATCATCAACTCAATGGACATGAGTCTGAGCAAACTCTGGGGCATAGTGAAGAATAGGGAGGCCTGATGTGCTGCAGTCCAGGGGATCACAATGAGTCAGACATGACTGAGTGGCTGAACAACAAGGACATAATACAATTCTACGAGTCAGCCTGTTTTTATTTTTTTTGAATGTAGTTTTTTCAGGAAAAGAAGAAGAGTGAGAAAGAAAATCAGAAATGTTTTCAGAAGCTTAAGAGGCAGGCTTCCCTGGTGGCTCAGTGGTGAAGAATTCAAGGCCAATGAGGGAGATGTGGGTTCAATCCCTGGTCCATGAAGATCCACATGCTGCGCAACAACTAAGCCCATGCATCACAACTACTGGGCCCGTGCTCTAGAGCCTGCAAGTCACAACTACGGCGCGGTGTGCCACAACTAGAGTGGCCCCTGCTCTCCGCAACTAGAGAAAAGCCCACACAGCAACGAAGACCCAGCAGAGCCAAATATTTAAAAAATTACTTAAAAAACAGACTTAAGAGAATCATATGAACCAACTGTAGTGTATGAATCTTGTTTGGATACTGATTAAAACAAAATATAAAAAATATTTGTGAGATTATCAGGGAAACAAACACTAAGTGGATAGTACTTAACAATACTGAAAAATTACTGATAATTTTCTTGGCTGTGATAACGGTACTATTATCATGCTTTCTTAAAATCTAATTTTTTTTAATCATGCCATGCAGCATGCAGGATCTTAATTCCTCAACCAGGGATTGAACCATGCCCCCTGCATTGGGTGCAAAGTCTTAACCACTGGACTGCCAAGAAAACCTCTAAAATCTAATTTTAGAAATACACAGAAGCATTTACAGATGAAATTCTAAAAAGCAGAAGATGCATGACTAGAAATAATTCACTGTATTAGTCTTTCTTCTTTTATGTATAATTTATATTTTCCATCGAAATAAACCAAAATGGCTTGCCAAACAGTAATTTGATAACATGGCACATTAAAGCTTTTCTGAATCTACAGTATAAGTAAGCAAAAGTAAATATATGAATATTAAGAAAAACTGAACAAAAGAAAACAGATACAGTATAACCTTTACTTGAAATATTTTATCTGACTTATTTTTAAATTACCAACAGTATTTAAACTTTACTTTTTAAATTATTCAAAGATGCTCAAACCTGTCCAAAAGGGAAATGTAAATTAAACTAAAATTATAAAACCTTTCTCAAATCTATCACAAACTGCTAGGATGAAAAGATGGAAGTAATACAAATAAATACAACTGCTGGCCAGTGAAAGGGGAAAAGGTACACTCTTAATACATTCTGGTTGGACAATCAATCAGTACAATTTTGTTTGAAGATTTGCCAATTGTTTGAATTATGTTTCATGTTATTTCAACCTGAGTATCTTAATTCCTTATGATCTCATCTGAGTCAGCAGCATAATCAAGATGACAAGCCACTATTCAAGTGCCCAAATGGGTGGACAGTTATTAAGATATGCACTGTTGGAACATAAGTGATCCACTCACTGCAAGTGTGTAAATCACAGGAGACAAGGGAAGGTGTGTACTGCAACTGGTTTATAACTGTACTTGAAAGAGGATAATTCTGCTATAATCTGAGAAGATTTGGAAAAATTATTACTCTTCATTCCTCTTAAAAAGTCTGTAACTCTATCCTTTACTTCTTTGTTGGCCTGATATTTAAGCCATAGATGATTTATTTCACGTAGCCTTCTAAACCACCTGAAATCTTTTCAGATAAAAATATTTCATTGTATTGATACACTAAATAAGCAAGTTTCATAATGACTTAGGGAGTCATTTCACTTTGAGACTCTTCCCTTACACACATCACAGCAAAACGTGCAAATAAATAAAAAAAACTTACCATCCCTGTTCATTTTTGTATTTGTAAGCAGCCCCAAGAATGTGACACAAGGTGCCTCCAGCTTTGAAATCCATGAAACATTTTGCCTAAAAGATGATACAAGTTACACATGAGATAAATAAAAACTTCTGACAATTACTCCTGTCTGAACTCTAAGCTTTGTAAGTAAGTGCAAGCTCATTTGTGTCTGACTCCTTGCAACCCCATAGGCAGTAGCACGCTCCTCTGTTCATGGGATTTCCAAGGCAAGTATACTGGAATGGATTGCTATTTCCTCCTAAAAGGGATCTTCCCAACCCAGGGATTGAACCTGCATTAAACAGGTGGATTCTTTACCACTGAACCACCTGGGAAGTCTAAGCTTTATGCAAACTCAAAATTATAAACAACTCCTAATTCAATAAGTTCCTTACTTTTTTGGAACAAACTGAGGCACAAAAACATGTTTAAGTGAACAGTCTATGAAAAAGAAGACTTACAAAAGATACATCAAATTTTTTCAGCAGAAAACACTAATGGACAAATTAATGATATACTACCAACTCCACTGGTAAACTGAAATTTAAAAAACTAAATAAAATTCAAATTTTAAAATGTATAATAAGAAATATCAAGCCAACTTCACTGATGAACACAGATGCAAAAATCCTCAACAAAAGACAAGCAAACCGAATCCAACAGTACATTAAGAAGATCATACACCATGATCCAGTGGGATTTATCTCAGAAATATACAAGGGTTTTCCAGTATCCATAAATGAATCAACATGATACACAATAACAAACTGAAGAAATCATATTATCATCCCAACAGATGCAGAAAAAGCTTTTGATAAAATCCAACATCCATCTATGATTAAAAAAAAACACACACACAATCTCCAGAAAGTGGGCACAAAGGGAACATATCTCAACATAATAAAGGCCATATATGACAAACCCACAGCTAACATCATACTCAATGGTAAAAAACTGAAAGCATTCCTTTAAAGATCAGGAACAAGACAAGGATACCCACTGATATCACCCTTCTTCAACATAGTCTTGGAAGTCCTAGACACAGCAGTCAGAGAAGGAAAAGAAATAGAAGGAATCCAAATTGGAAAGCAAGAAATAAAACTATCTTCAGATGACATGATACTATACTTAGAAAATCCTAGACACTACCAGAAAACTACTAGAGCTCATCAATGAATTTGGCAAAAGTGCAGAACACAAAATTAATATACAGAAATCTGTTGCATTTCTATACATTAACAACAAAAGATCAGAAAGAGAAATTAAGGAAACAACCCAACTTACCATCATAACAAAAGAGTAAAATACCCAGGAATAAACCTACCTAAAGAGGCAAAAAACTTGTGCTCTGAAAACTGTAAAATGCTAACAGAAGAAACTAAAGATGACCCCAGCGGATGAAAAGATATGCCATGTTCTCAGTATTGTCAAAATGACATCACTACCCAAGGTAATTGAGCTTCAGTGAAATCCCTATCAAATGACCAATGATGTTTTTCACAGAACTCGAAGAAAAAAATTTTTTACTTGTATGGAAAAACAAAAGACCTTTAACAGCCAAAATGATCTTGAGAAAGAAGAATAGAGCTGGAGGGATTGCACTCTCTGACTTCAGATTATACTATGAAGCCACAGTAATTTTAACAGTATAGTACTGGCCCCAAAACAGACACAGATAACAGAACAGGACAGAAAGCCCAAAAGACAAACCTACGCACTTATGGTCAATTAATCTGTGACAAAGGAGGAAAGCATATACAATGGAGAAAAGATGGTCTCTTTAATAAGTGGTGCTGGGAAAACTGGACAGCTACATGTAAAAGAATAAAACTAGAACATTCTCTAACATCACATACAAAAATAAACTGAGAATGCATTAAAGACTTAAATGTAACACCAGTTATTATAGAACTCCTAGAGGAAAACACAGGCAGAATGCTCTTTGACATAAATCACAGCATATTTTTTTGGATCCATCTCCTAGAGTAATGGGAACAAAAACAGACAAACGGGAAAAAAATTAACAAATGGGACCTAATTAAACTTAAAAGTTTTTGCACAGCAAAGAAAACCATAAACAAAATGAAAAGACAACCAACAGAATGGGAGAAAATATTTACAAATGATGCAACTCAAACAAGGGATTAATTTCCAAAATAGACCAACAGCTTACACAGCTGTTTAAAAAACAACAAACCAACAATCCGATAGAAGAAAAAAATGGGCAGAAGATCTAAATAGACATTTCTCCAAAGAAGACATACAGATGGGTGACAGGAAAATGAAGATCGCAAATTATTAAAATAAATGCAAATCAAATCAAGGAATGATGCTGAAGCTGAAGCTCCAATACTTTGGCCTCCTGATGCGAAGAGCTGGTTCACTAGAAAAGACCCGGATGCTGGGAAAGATTGAGCACAGGAGAAGGGGTTGACAGAGGATAAGACGGTTGAATTACATCACTGACTCAATGGACATGAGTTTGAGCAAACTCTGGGATATAGTGAAGACAGAGAAGCCTGGTGTGCTGCAGTCCATGAGGTCACAAAGTATTGGACACAACTTAGTGACTGAACAACAACAAATCAAAACTACAATGAGGTATCACTGCAAGCTGGTCAGAACGGCCGTCCTCAAAAAGGTTACAAATAATAAATGCTGGAGAGGGTGTGGAGAGAAAGGAATCCTCCTATACTGTTGATGGAAATGTAAACTGGGGTAGCCACTATTGAGAATAGTAAGGAGGTTTCTTAAACTAAAACTACCATATGATTGAGCAATCCCACTCCTGGGCATATATTCAAAGAAAACCATAATTTGAAAGGATACATCACCCCAATGTTCACTGCAGCACACTGAACAATAGCCAGGACGCTGAAGCAACCTAAAAGTCAATCACCAGAGGGATGGATAAAGATGTGGTACATATACAGTAGGATTTTACTCAGCTATAAAAGGAATAAAATCATGCCATTTGAAGCAACATGGACAGACTTAGAAATTAGCATACCAAGTAAAACAAGTCAGACACAGAAAAACAAATATCATGATATCACTAACTTGTCAAATCTAAATTTTTTAAATGATATAAATGAACTTAAAAACAGATAACCAAAGAGGGCTTACTATAGCACAGGGAACTCTACTCAATAGTCTATAATAACCTATATGGGAAAAGAATCCAAAAAAGAATGGATATACATATAACTGAATCATTATTCTTTAAACCTGAGACTAACACAACACTGTACATCGACTATACTTCAATACAATGTAAAAAACACACATAAATAAAAAAGCAGAATACAAAATCAACTAGCTTTTCGTGTTACAATTATGTTTGTGTTATGTATGCATATGTACTAAAAGCCTTGAAGGAATTATGGAATAACAAGAAATTTTACTTGTGGAGGTAAAAAAACACTTCTGTTTCAATTCATATCATGTTTACCTGTGCAATATATTTTTAGCCTTACAAAGCACCTTTTCCCCCCTAAATCTTTCTAATTTCTCAGCATTAGATAGAACATATCCTATGTTAAGCCAGCTGTTTAACATCCAATATGACTTAGTAAAGTGACATGAAAGTCACTCTGCTACCACTAAGTCACTGCAGTCGTGTCCAACTCTGTGCAACCCCATAGACGGCAGCCCACCAGGCTCCCCCGGCCCTGGGATTCTCCAGGCAAGAGTACTGGAGTGGGTTGCCATTTCCTTCTCCAATGCATGAAAGTGAAAAGTGAAAGTGAAGTCGCTCAGTCGTGTCTGACTCTCAGCGACCCCATGGACTGCAGCCCACCAGGCTCCTCCGTCCATGGGATTTTCCAGGCAAGAGTACTTGAGTGGGGTGCCACTGCCTTCTCCAGAAAGTCACTCAGTCACGTCCAACTCTTTGAAACTCCATGGACTAGGACCCACCAGGCTCTCCTCTGTCCTGTGGATTTCCCAAGCAAGACTACTGGAGTGGGTTGCCATTTTCTCCTCCAGGGGATCTTCCCACCCCAGGGACTGACCCCAGGCCTCCCGCATTGCTGACAGATTCTCTACCATGTGAGCCACCAGGGAAGCCCTTAATATGACTTAGGGAGCTAGTAACTAACAAGTCTAGTTTGATTAAAAAAAAAACAAAAAACAGCCCGAATAGTGAGCTCTTACACCAGTACTACTCATTCAGGAAAAAAGCTTTTTAAGGTAAATAGCTTACGTGTTTCACTGAAACACTGTCTGCTTTACTGTCTCTCTCCTTCAGTTTCGTTTTACACCATTACACTTTATTGTATCAATCCCTTTCATTTGGGAACAAGCTAAACACTATTTGGAAACAAAAAGAAGTAAATCTGGTTCCTCTAGCACTAAACCATGAATTATTTTTAAGTACAGCTTATGCCTAAAAATATTCTCTTTAAAATCTTTAAAATTCAGAAAAACTATAATGGATTAGTTCCCAAGAGTTTAATATTCCCCAAATAAACCATCCTGTAAACACTACTTTTTAAGACACTCATATAACCCTAATTAGGAATACCAATATAATGCAAATCACCTTACATAAAATACTTCATATAATGCTACATGTAAATTTTATTCTAAATGATTCTATACCTGATAAAATATAAACTATACATATTATAATGTTTTAAATGATAAAAACTTCAACCAGTTCCTGATTTGATCATTCTAATCTAGTTGATAATGTAAAAGAACAGGAAATAAACACTCAAGTATTTGGAGGTAAAGGAACATGGAATTTTCAGATGATTCAGAATATGTACAAACATGTAGAGAAAAACAGAGTGAGAGAGCAAATGTGGCCAAATGCTAAAAACTGAGGATTCTAAATGAAGGAAAATGAAAGTTCTTTGCACTATTCTTGCAAATGTTTACTTTCAATTAATTTTAAGCTTATAGAAGTTACCCCCAAACCCTCAATCTGCCATAGTACAGAAAATATGCTCATTATTCAGCTGAATAGCTCCCATTAAGTACCTCCAATATCTAAACATGTATTTATAAATTATATACATGTTATTTACTATAATGCTAATATACTAATTTAAATTACATGTAAAAAAGTAGGTATTTTAAAGAGTAACTAAAAAATAATTAAAACAGAAGGAATGCTCTTGCCCTACAAATGTGAATTCAACCAGCACCCTGTAACTCTCAAATGTCTTCCTCTAATTCAACCTTTTCTCTAAAACTCCAGATCTCATTTCCAACTACCTACAGGATTTCAGAATCCAAGATGCCCTACAGGAGAGCCAACTTCAAACAGACTAAACTGAGTACCGTTCTCCAGAAACCTGCTTCTGCGCTCTCACTTTCACCTTAGTGCTAAAGGAATCTGCTCAGTGCAGTCATCCCAGGCAATTCTTTCTTATTTTAGCCCCACAACCCATCCTCCGACCAAAACAAACAAAAACGCCCACAAAGTTCTACCCCCTCTCATTATTTCAACTTTCTATTCTGACTACAGCTCACTTGGATTATGAGAGCAGCTTCTTCATGGAGAAAGAGATTTTAAAGCCTTCAATCTCAAGGCTTCCAAATCATTCTTCATATCAAAGCCTGCAGGATTATTATAAAACCCAAAATTGATTAAGCTACCTCTACTCTCCCCCTTGCTCTGGTTCCCAACCACTTTCAAGATAAAAGCCACACTTCTACCCTTTTGTGACTGATTCTGGCCCATCTCTCTGCCTACTGTTCTAACCCTGCTGAACTATCTGAAACCACATTAAAGTGCCAAAATTTTCTCAGGCCTTTAGGGTTTTACACATTGCTCTCATTGCTTGAAAATCTCATCTTGCAGCATGTCGCTGAAGAACTCACACTCTACTTCCAGGACTCAGTTCACATGTCCTTTCCCTGGGAAAACATTTCCTGAGACCAAAGGCTCTATTTATACAGCTCGAAGAAAGAGTGTGTAAGCCCCTTGAGGACAAACAATATGCTGCATTACTGCGTGAATTCTCAGAACTTGGCACATACTCAAATGCTTAATATTTGCTGAACTCAAATCAGTGGGGGTAGGCAGTATCCTTGAATAACTGTTGTTGTGTTAACCAGATGATCATATGGAAAAAGATAAAACTAGATTCATTGCTCACAATGAATACCAAGATAAATTCTAGACGGATAGGGAGTTACATGAAAAATCCCACACCATACAAATCATACAAGAATGTATCATACAAGATACATTTCATGCATCGCTGAAACCCTTTATCACCTATGAGTGGAGAAAGAATCCTAACATGATTCATAAAACCACATCCATTTATTTGACTTAATGAAAATAAATATCTGGGTGGCAAAAATACCATAAGCAAAGCGGACAGATTCATTCCAAGGTCAGTAAAATAATATTTTTTAGTCTCATTTGTATCTGAGAGATCAGTGAGTTATCAAAACAAAAAGGTTAATGATGAAACAAGAACACACAAACTGGAAGCTTTTTAGATTTAAAAAAAAGTCTACTAATAACAAATTCAGTAGAGGCAACAAATAGCAGACTGGAAACTACAAAAACCCAAACCAGAGAATTGGAAGACAAAAATTACAGGAAAATATGACAGGTAGTTCCCAGAAATCTAGTATTTGTACAATCAGAGTTCAGAAATATAAAGAAATACAGACAAGCAGAGAAGACTAATAAACCGAATGTTCCCAGAGGTAAAGAAACGTAACTGAGTTTTCAGGCTATGATTTATGAGAACTAGAAATATTTATGAATTTTAAAGATCAGTATGAAAAAAGGAGAAATCAACAGGTAGTATCAGATTTTTCTGTGTAAAATCAAACGTTTAAGAAAGAACAAAGCCTACAAATTTAAAAAAGAAATAAAACATGACCAATTTCTACACCAAGTCCAACCTCTAGTCAAAATACCAACTTCAAGAGGAACAGAATCATATTCTCACATAAGCTCAGAAGAATCTCATGGACAAAATAAAAGAAATTCCACAAAACAGCATTCTAGCCACAAGAACTGAATCAGGAGAAAAAAAAGGGAAAGACTTAGTAAAGACAATATAGAAATTACAACATAGTAAAATGTTAACAGATAAGTCTAGGTAGTAACTATTGTGATGTCTAATGCCAATGTTAAATGACTCCTGAAAGAGATGCTTCCTATAGTTCAAAAGCAGTAAAATTCTACAGCAAAAATTCTGTAGAGATTCCTCTTTTTCCCTAGTCTATACAATAGCACTAGCAAAATAAAGAGCTGCAGGCTCCACTCAAGAGTACAGAAACAGAAGCTGTCTCAGTGTGAAAAGCTGATGTACTTACCGGGAGCTTGGTGAAGGCCGGGTTGGTGACATGCTTCCCAAAGGCATCTTCCTGGAACTGAAGAAGCTGTACCACCAGCCCAGCCAGAGTTTTATTCGTAGGAGCATCCGTGTGAACATACTGCAAGATAAAGACAGAGACTCAAAAACTGGGACAACTGTGCAGAAGACAGTGTTATTAGTTCAATTCCTAGTACCTAAGCACTGGCCCAGTGGCAGATTTTTAAGTGTCTGAGACCCTTCTATAAACAAATATTGGGGGCAGTGGGCTGGATAAATAACACATCCTTTTAGGGAACAGATCTTTTTTTTTTTTTTTAAGGGAACAGATCTTAAGGATGAGAAATACTATGTCCAAGAAACCAAACCGAAATTATCTCATCCCCACCTGGATGGTGAGATCCTGAACCTCAAACTCGAGCCTGATACTATAAGGGAATGAGAGCTATTGGCCACTGAATTTCCTATGTGGCCAGAGAACCGACTATGTTAAAAGTTTTTCAAACTTATCCACAAACTCTTTGATGTTCCTCTCATCTAGAAGTGGGGATCTATGCCCTCTTCTATTGAATCAGACCATCCTTAGGGACTCACTGAAAACCAATTAGCATGCAAGAGAAGCGATGCTGTGTAACTTCCGAGGATAAATCAAAAAAGATCAGACAGCTTCGCTTCCAAGTAGTTCTTTTGGGACACCCACATTTATAGCCCTGAACAGCAACAAAGGTGTCCAACCACCCTGACACCACCACACTGAGGCGGCCCAGGCCACCCAGAGAGGTCACATGGAAAGGCCCCAGCTGATGTCCCAGAAGACTGACATATAACCACCAGACACATGAGTAAAGAAGATTCCAGGTGATTCTGGTCCCCGGCTGTCAAGTCACCCTCAATCACCAAACCTCCCCCGTCAAGGGCCCAAACACCACTGAGCAGAGACAGTCATCCTGAACATGCCCATCCAAATTCCAGACACACGGGAACTATTAAGCATTATAAAATGGTTGTTTTATGCAATTGAGTTTTGAGCACATTAAAATGGTTGTTTTCATGCACTAAAAAAAAAAAATACACATGTATGGGCACTTAAAAATGGTTACGATGGTAAGCTTTACAAGTTTTTGGTCAAAATTTTAAAATCTTTTTAAATAAATGTACATGAAAAGTTATCCATGCTGATGTATGTAATGTCACAAAGGCAAATCCATGGTAGACAGCAAATGAACATCACAGCAAGGAAAGATAAGAGTACATGACAGAAAAAGCATAAATTAGTGAGTTCAATTAAATGTATAAGTTTAATTTTGTATTAAGCATTCAATATCACTTTGAAAGGCCATCATTTTTTTTTTTTTAACCGCCAATTCTGAGCAGGTAGAAATATCTATACTTCCATGAAAAAAAAAAACAAAACACTACTTCTCTTTCTGGAAAAGCCTCTTTCCCAGTACCACCTCACATTTCAAAATTAATGTTTCTACTGCAATAAATAATGTCTGATATCTGTACAGCAAAATATCAGCTATATCATCTACTGTTAGTTACAAAGCCTTAAGTTGACTAGTTCTCAATATGTGCTGCTGCCAATCAAAGAAAGAGCATAATATATTAACAAGAGAGCAGGCAATTCTTCTCAAAGCTTAGTATCCTCTCACTTCTTTATTTGTTCAAGTACACTAGCTTTCCTATGTGGAACAGCCAGCATAAGTTAAATTTTGCCGAAGGCTGGTGTTTTGTTGGAATGCTTTGTTTTACACGAAACTCTCTAGACCAAAGGTTGGTAAAATCCAGCCCACTGCCTGTTTCCGTGTGGCCCACAAGCTAAGAATGGCCCAACATTTTTAAATGCTTGGGGGAAAAGTTCTAAGAATAATATTTCATGACACACGATTATTATATGAAATTCAAATGTCAGTGTCCATAAACAGTCTTATCAAAACACAGCACATTCACTCATTTGCACTTTGACTATGGCTGCTTTCCTCCAACAGCAGTCAAGCAGTTGCCACTGAGACTGCACGGGCTGCAAAGCCTTGCTATTTACTCTGGCCTTTTCATAGAAAAAGTCTGCCTATCCTTGTTCTAAACTACACCTGTTTATCCTTACAAATAGCTTCCTTTTATATCAAAGGTGTTCTGTAAAAACACATTTCCATAAGGCTATGAAGTGAAACGTGTGTCACACATAAGCCAAAAACTAGAAATACCTTTCATACAATTAAGCACATAAGATGTCAGATGTTAGTGTAAAATAGTGGTTCTTAAGTTTTAGCCCCACTCCCAGTCAGGTCCAAGAGTCTGCGTTCGTAACAAGTTCCCATGCACTACACTTTAAGAACCACTGGGCTTTCAAAAAAAATCCACTTCAAATATTGTCATATGTCATGCATCTCAGTTAAAGAACACATTTATTATAATCTAAAAGTTAAAAAACGAGGTAAGCAATTTTTAAATGTTAAAAACTACTTACAATTCCCCTTTCCTATAATACCAATTCACACAAAAACCATCAAGTTTAATTTTCTGAGGACTATTGTTCAACACAGTAAATCTTTAATAAGGAATACTCAATTTCAACAGTAATACTGAATGCAGTATTATCTATAATAAAGAATAAACTCTTCAAGTGTAACCCACAGAACTGGCAAAGTATGTTGTACATACTCACAAGGTAACTTTACAATCTTTAATAAGTACAAGCTTCTCCAAGGGATCTCATAATGTACTGCAGGTTTTTAGCACATGGTAAGGCAACATGAAAAATTAATACCTGCAGACAACTGAACAGTGTCAAATCCTAAAACTGAAAAAGGCACCATTTGGAGGAAGGTTGTTCAGCTAAAACCAAACCCTTTAGGCAAAAATGAATTGTTAATGACCTATATACCTAGCTTTGTATGTATTCTAAACTTCACCACTATCTACAGCTGTTTCATTTAACATACTGTCATTCGAAATGAGAAAGATTTCATGTGGACAACCCTATAGTTTCAGAATAAAGATAGCAGGTTCAAGGCTCAATCAAAATGATTACCTTAGATATATTAAAATCCAATTTTAAAACTATAAAATATTTTTTAACTGTTTGGATACTTTCTCAAATCACTCACAAAAATTATCAAACATGAAAATACAAGTAAGAGATGACATTTTTAACTCATAAATTTGACATTTACATATTATGTAAACTATACTCATACCCTCTCAAAAGGCAGGGTATAACTATTGTAAGATTTTTAAATCAACTTTTAAAAATTTTGAAGAGTAACATTGTATTTAATCAATCAGAGGGATCAGGAGATATATGGCAAAGGTATCACTAGTATCTCAAATTTATATAATCCCATCTTCAAGGACTATCTCATTTGACTCAAAACAACAGGTTACAGGAGTTAAAAATGAACAAGTAAAATGTAGAAATCAAGTGATCTGCTCAATGACATCAATCAGTGGCCAAGAGTACTAAACTCACGTTTACCAACCCAATGTAATGCTCCTTCTACTATCCCATACTGACAGTTCAACTCCTCCCAAAAATCTCATTTAAACATAAAAAGATCCTAATAGTTTTCAAGATAATAAATCCTAATTAAAGGTGTTTCATCACCTTGATTAAAGGTATTTATTAAAGGTGTTTTACAGGGGGAGAATTTAATGATTATAGAGACAACTTCAATCATAAAAATTTTATTTTTAATCCAAAAAAAAAAAGTTCAACACCATGTTTTACTTAAGACAACAACAAAAAACTTTCAGTCTCAAAGTTTTGATTAAGAAAGTTAGGAAAATATGCTTAGAAAGCTGTATCAATAAATCTGCTTTATATTCCCTGTGACATTAATAACATATTAAAAGTTTAACTTCTCCCTAAACAATTCTATTGCAGCAGATGTCCCATATGAAAAAAATAACTGTCTTAACCTGTTAAATACTATATGTAAAAGGCATGGAAACACCTTCCTTGGGCAATCTAGTCTGTTTTAGTGATCATCGTTAAATCTAAAGCATCTTTATTTAAATCATCCTGAAATCTTTAATTTCAGGAGTAAGCCAAACTTTGGGAAGAAACCTACCTGGGAACTTAATGGCTTACAGATACACTGACCTTCTCAAGGTTTGATCATCTGAAAACCACTCTGAACTATGGATAGAAAAGTATCTTTCAGTGTTAAGGATAAACGATACACACCCAATAATACAAAGCAGGCACCTTAGGTAGATAACCAGCTTCTGTACTGCTGCAGTGGACTGAAAATGCAACCTTGGGCAGTTTCCGCTTCCCTAAACTGGTCACCTCCTCTAGACTCCTTTGCCAAGTAGAAGCTCATCCTAGTCAAGAAGTATTCACTTTCCTTTCTGTAATGCAAATGTATCAACAAAACCTAAATAAATAGGTTTCTAGAGGTTTCTAGTCTAGTTAATCTGTTCATTCATGGAACGAAGATTAACTGAGCACCTTCTATGGACATTCAGAAGACAAAAACAATACAAGGGAACTCTCTTTTAATTTGAAATCACCTGGCTTTTACAGGCAGGTGCCAGTGTCTATCTTTACCACAACACTGTTTCTTAAGGAGAGGAATTACAAATAGGAAAAAGAAAATAAAAGGTGTCGGGGGTGGGGGTGGGAGGTTGGAGCTGGAGCCAGGTGGACCTTCTCTGAATCCCGAATTTGTATCTCCTAACAGTTTTGATACTATGGCTCAGACGGTAAAGCGTCTGTCTACAATGCGGGAGACCAGGGTTCGATCCCTGGGTTGGGAAGATCCCCGGAGAAGGAAATGTCAATCCACCCCAGGACTACTGCCTGGAAAATCCCATGGACAGAGGAGCCTGGTAGGCTACAGTCCATGGGGTCGCAAAGAGTCGTGTGACTGAGCGACTTCATTTCAACTCTAATTCTTAGAGAAATTACTTAAACCTGAAGTCTCGATTTCTCTCATGGGGAAAATGAAGCAAATAATATCTATCATACAGGACCACTGTGAGGATCTAAGCGAGTAATGTTTTAAATGCCCGGATAAAGTGGATGCTCAAGTTGTCCTCATAGTGCATGCATAAACTCATCAATAAAAGTCCTACTATCAATGTCACGTTTATTTATTTGCTGAGATTTATTAATTTGAAAATACAGTATTAAATGCAACACAAAAGTTAAAACCCATCAATGTGTACACCAAGGAGAGATATAGTGTGTATGGCAGAAGCAAAGAATGTTGTTGTAAATATTTTTACCAAATCAACACCACTCTAAGAGGCTGATAGGATTCTGACTATCAAGTCCAAGGATATGCAATTCTGAATCTGAACAGGCCTAAGAAATACATTTCAGTTTTATGAAACATTGAGAGGTCAAACAAAACTTTAACTCTGTCTTCAAGGCCTCAGGGACACGGAGCCAGCATTAGCCTACTGGCTTCAACCCTCTCTTGCAATCAGGCTCACAGCCACTTCCTCATCCACCCAAACCCAGCTCTGAAAGACTATCCAACCCTAAAGCTGCCCTCTGAAACCTGGCCCAAAAGAGATGCAATCTGCAAAGGTAGAAATAACTATCACTGTACTTCCTTTTTTCCTATTCCCTTCCTTGCTATCCAAAGGAATATTCCTCCTGAGTATCTCTCTGTTAAAGCTACACTGATAAAGCAATACAATAATATATGTCAATTATATCTTGACAAAACTGGGGTAAAAAATCCAGCCTGGGCCTTCCCTGGTGGTCTAGTGGTTAAGAAACCGCCTTGCAACACTGGGACATCAGTTCGATCCCTAGTTCGGGAAGAGCCCACATGCTGTGGGGCAACCAGGCCCCTATATGCCACAACAACTGAGCCTGTGCTCTGAAGCCCATATGCAGCAACTACTGAAGCCCTGAGCACCCTAGAGCCTGTACTCCGCAACAAAAGAAGCCACTGCAATGAGAAACCCACAACGAAGAGTAGCCCCGGCTCTTTGAAATGACAAAAGTCTGAGCACACCAACACCCAGTGCAGCCAAAAAATTAACTAAAAAACATTAAGGTATATTAAGACCCAAAATATTGCCTGAAAAGCACGTGATAAACAATAATTTCATAATATAAACATATTCAATTCCCTTAGCTACTACCATAAGCTCTACTGTTTACACACAAAAAAGTGACCAATTTACCAATGTACAAGGAAAAACAATACTGTCTACTTAACATATAAATGAGGAAAATCTACACTTTCAAATGAGACTCCAAAATTCCTAGGGGAATAAAGTCAAAGCACCAAAAAATATATTGTAAGTAAGAATATATGTCACCTCTCACTTTCTAAAAACTGATGCGTGTGTGTTGTGTGCCTAGTCACTCGGTCGTGTCAGACTCTTTGTGACCCCATGGACTGTAGCCCGCCAGGCTCCTCTGTCCATGTGGATTCTCCAGGCATGAATACTGGAGTGGGGTTGCCATGCCCTCCTCCAGGGGATCTTCCCAATTCAGGGATGGAACCCAGATCTACCACACTGCAGGGGCATTCTTTACTGAGCCACCAGGGAAGCCCAAAACTTGAGATAACAAATGGTGAGTTCTTAAAGTATCACAGTGGAGTATCAGAAGAACCTTAGACCCCTGCCCATCCCTAACAACTTCCAAAGGCTTATAAGTTTCACTGCACTGTACACCCGAAACCTAAAGTAGGTTTCTAGACTACTTTATCTTTTCATTCATTCAACAAATATTTACTAAGCAACTACTAAGGGTCAGGCAATGAGGATCAAAAATGTTCCAGGGCACACTGTAGTGAACAGGCCAAACAACGTCCTAGCTCCAGGGCAACGGTCCACAACGGAGGAAGTAGAGAACTGTGAAGGGTGTTCAGGAAATTCTGGGACACAGAGAGCAATTTTTTTTCTTTTGGCACTCGGCTTCCTTACACTTTCTAAGGGGGTCAGTCATTTCTAAATAAGTTATATAAAGGGGAAACTAAAAAAGTTGTTATCAACAATGGGACTAAGTCACAACTTTCAGTACCAATGACTCAGTCCAACTAACACTCCAAAGGCAAGACAAGCAGGTAAATGAAAATAATCCCAAAAAAACGGTATGAAGAAAACGAAGGTGATATGAAGTGGGGTGACCTAACACGAAAGGGGTTCTCAGGGAAAGCCTCCCATTAGCTACAAGCCAACATTAACTCTTGCATTCCCACTATACATAAGCAGAGGGAACTGTGAAGTAAAAGCTGTCGTTTTTTCAGTATCAGTGAGTCCCCAAAAACACTGTGATCTATTATATTAACCTGCAGTTACCGACGTCCGAGGACAGCGGTCCACAGTCCTTCTTTAGCATATCAACTACAGGTTTAAGAAAACCTTGGTTACCTCACTGGACTTTGAAGACTGGCCTCTTAAACAAAACTTGCCGCGGCTCTTACAGCTCGGCTCAGACAGTTTTAATAACCACTGTTCACACATCTAAAGCAGCTAACAAAGAGGAAGAGTCACACCCTCCGGGTCACGAAGCCCGACCCGCTCCCTCACAAGCGCGGGCAGGGGCTTTCGCCCCGGATGCCCGGGCTCCCAGGAGCGGCGCCCCGAGGGCCCGCGGAGCCGCGGGCGCGCGGGCGCCGAGAGTTCGCGGCGGGGGCGTGGCGGGCCCGGCGCCTGCCTTTGTTGTCCCTCGTGGCGCGCGGGGGGAGGGGCGGCCCGAGGCCCGCGAGGCCAGCAGCCGCCCCCGGCCCCCGTCGCGTGGCCTCCTCGGCCCCTACGGGCGCGCGGACCCACCTTCTTGTAGTGCTTGCCCAGCCAGACCCGCACCGAATCCAGCTGGGACACCGTCTCCGGGCTCTCCCAAAACTTGCTCGCCGGGCCCCCGTCCTTCCGCCGATAAACGGCCAGGCCCGTGGCCGCCGCCGCGCCTCCTGCGCCCGCGGCGCCGGTCGTCGTCCCCAGCCCTCCGCCGCCCGCCGCCGCGGCCATCGTCGCCGTCCGTCGTCCCCACCGCCCGGCCCTCCCCGGCCCTCGCGGCGTGCCCCGTTCGCACCCGCGCGCGCGCGCGCGCAGCCGCCACCGCCGCCTCCCGGCCCCGCCCAGCCAACCCTCTTCCGGCGCGGAAGCCTGGCCCCGCCTCTTCTCTGGACCGGCGCCCTAACCGACGAGAGCACGCGCGCACGCATGCGCAGCACTCGCGCGGGGCGGGCCTAGGACGAGCCCCTCCACCCGCCTCTTCCGCCTGCACCGCGGACCGCTTATCCGCTACACCTCACAGCTTGGGCTTCCGCGCGTGTGGCTGTTTCCCCGGTACCTGCGTTGAATCGTTATGAAGTCTACAGCTGCACGGTGGTTGTGTCACCGTCTGCCACCGCCGGGGAGAAAGGAGCTGGTGTGAGATGTTCCGAGAGGAGAGCGCGTTTCGAGTGTCGCGTGCCAGCAGTGGAGCCCACACGCCGGATGGTAATCTGCGCCTGTCCTCGCTTGCCTTCAGACCTTCTGCACGTAGTGACCCTGTCGTCCTTTGTAAACATCCATCTGGGACCCACACTTTCGGCTTCACACACCTTCCTCCCCTCTCATGGCTCCAGCCACACCAGTTCATTCCTGCCTTGGGGCGCTTGCAACAGCTATTCCCGCGACCTGGACCTCTGATTGTCATTTGTGAAGTGAAAGTCGCTCAGTCGCATCCGACTCTTTGCGACCCCATGGACTAATATAGTCCATGGAATTCTCCAGCCAGAATACTGGAGTGGGTAGCCTTTCCCTTCTCCAGGGGATCTTCCCAACCCAGGGATCGAACCCAGGTCTCCCGCATTGCAGGCGATTGTTTACCAACTAAGCTTGACGCTTTCAAAATCATAGCTTAAAGGTACTTCAAAAAAGTGATCCCTCCTAACCTTGCAGTCTTGAACAATCATACTCGCTCGACATTGTCGCGGTAGGACTCACCATGACTTGGTATTTTTCTTACTTTCTATATAAATTACATGAGAACCTAGTCTTGCTCACAGGTGTACCCTCAGTGCTGAGAAGGCCTGTTACCCAACAGATGTTCAATAAATATTTAATGAATGAATGAATGACTTATAGGGAGGCAGAAGAGTTTTAAATTATTAACGAAGTGTGTGATTGGCCGTTATGGAGTTTTGAACATAATGCTCTCTGACCCCAGAGCAGAAAGTGACAAGCTGTTTGTGAGTTTTTCAGACCAGCCTTTAAAGAAAAAAGAGAATATGATCAGGGAGGAAGGGAGATTGCAAACACGTGAGGGAAAAAAAAACAAAAACTGGAACAAAGGCTTTAAAGTGTGAAAGCATGCTTGGTGAAACTCCTTAAGCCCATGAACTGGAAGCAAAGATGTTACTTGGGGTGGCAGTGAATTTTGAATATCCTATAAGCACTGGAAAACCAGCTTGAAGACACAGAACGACATGACCAGATTTATAGATTAGGAAGTAGCTACTGCAGTAGTGTGAATGATAGAATAGAGAAAGAAAGCCTGGAAAAAAAATGCATGGACAACAAAAGAAAAAATAAATTGGACTTCATCCAAATTAAAATCTTGGGTGCTTCAAAATACACTGACAAGAAAATGAAAACACCCACTGAATGAGAAAAAACACTTGCAAATTATAAACCTGATGAGACATATTCAGAGAATAGGAAGAAAAAAAATAACTCTTACAACTTGATAATGAAAAACACCAAGATCCAATTTGACAAATTAATAACCAAATGGAATAAACTTAGTACATGCAACATTATGGATGAATCACCAGGTATTATACTGAGTTAAATAAATCTTACCTGAAAGGATATATACGGGATGATTCAATATATATGAAGTTATAGAACAGGCTAAACTTCAAAGTAGGGTTCCCTCTGGGGAAATAGAGGGGAAGGAGGGACATGAGGGAAATTTCCTGGGAGTGACAATAAGTTGATTTGAAATAGATTTGCATTACACAGATGTATGCATACCAGTTGTGGAATGGTAAAGAAAATTTATGCATTTTACTATAAATTTCCCCTCAGAAGAAAAGAACACTAAAGAGATACTGAACTCTTGTTCAAAATATGCATGCTAAAGTGTTCAGTGATGAACTATATCTTTCACCTAGTTCTCAAAGCTACATGCTAAATTCACACAGTGATCTATCCAAAAGTATCTTTATTGCTCAATAGGTGAAGAGTTGATTAGGTTTCTTCAGTTTTGAAGAAAAAAGAATTTTGAAAAGAACTGGAAATTGCATAATGGTTTGCCAGTTGTTACAGCCTTCTCAGTTCTGGGAGGTATACCAAAAAGCCTTCTCTAAAATGTACCAAAGAGTATGGTTTAGTAAATATTTTCTCTTTAATTTTTTATTTTAAAAAAATTAAAATTTTTTTTCTTTCCATTCTCTTTGTTTTTCAAAAGTTTGTGTTGAGGGCCAACTTTCAATAGATCACAGCGAGGGAGCTGCTCTGCTACTTACGAAACCCCAACTCAGAAGCAGGTCCTCTATGAATGGTTTAGCACTAGGTTCCCCACAAAGGAAAGTGAGGTGCGTGACGGGTAAGGGGGTGGCCGCCTTTCAGGTTTAGCAAATATTTTCTATAAAGGGTCAGATAACAAATATTTTAGGCTTGTGGGCCATATGTTCTTTGTGACAACTACTGAGCCCTACCCTTGTACCACAAAAGCCGCTATAGGCAATACATAAATGAGTGAGCATGGCTATATTCTAACAAAATTTTATTCACAAAAACAGGTGGTAGACAAGGGTTTTTGTTTGGGTTGATGAAAACGTTTAGGAGATGGATGGTAGCGATGTCTGTACAACATTGTGGTTGTACTTAATATCACTGAATTGTGTACCTAAAATTGATAAAATGGTAACTTTTATTATATATTTACCACCAAAAAAAGATTTTTTTAAAGCACAGTGGCAAGCCAGATTGAGTCTGTGCTGTATTTTGTTAAAAACTCCTGACAGTGACTAATATACATGTTACCTTTAGCTTAGAAGCATCTCAGTTATATCAATTTACTCAGATCTGCTTGAGAATATTACACTATTGCTTGTTTCACTGAGCTTTTATTTTGCCAGAGGCTTAGGTATATTGGTAGATTAGGTATACCATCTAGACCTTAGAGCCACAAATTTAGCTCATGTAATTTATGGAAAATGTCTGTCATATTACCTAATTGACAAAGTCAGTCTTATTGTCAACTCAGTTGGAAAAAAATGGTTTTGTCAGAGAAAATTTTACTTCATTTTTCAATTCAAATAAATGTGTTAATATTTAAGTCAAGAAATAATATAAAAGCTCTGAGGAATAGATTATGTAACATTTTATTCGATGGTTATTAAAAGCAGTCTGGTCAAGACTGAAATGATTATTTCAAAAACCTTCCAACAAAAACAAAGAAACTAAGAAAAGAGAGATTAAAAAAAAAAATTGCAACAAAGAAAAGCCTAGATATTTTGATGGCTTCAATGGCAAATTCTACCAAACATTTAAAGAAGAACTAATATTTACCCTTCTCAAACCTTCCCCAAAAAACTGAAGGGAAGGAACACCTCTAGACTCATTCTATGAGTCCAGCATTAACTTAATCCCCAAAACAGATAAGGTTACTACAATAAATATCACTTATGAACACTGATGAAAAAATCCTAAACTAAATACTGGCAAACCAAATTCAGCAGTATATTACAAGGGTTATACACCAAGGGAGATTTATTCCTGGAATGCAAGGTGGTTCAGCATACAGAAATCAATGTAACACACCACATTAAGAAAATAAAGGGAAAAAAACACATGATCTCTATAGCTGCAGAAAAATCATTTGACATAATTGAACACATTTTCATGATTAAAAAAATGCACATACTCAACAAACTAGGAATAGAAGGAAACTATCTCAGTATTAAATATAATAAAAGCCATGTAAGAGAAACCTACAGTGAATATCATACTCAATGGTGAATGAATGTTTTCCTCTAAGATCAAGAGAAAGGTAGAGATGCCTGCTTTCACCGCTTGTATTCAACATAGTACTGGAAGTTCTAGTCAGAACAATTAGTCAAGGAAAAGAAAAAGCATCCAAATTTAAGAAAGAAATAAGATATCTCTGTTTTCAGGTGATATGATTGTATACATAGAAAACCCTAAAAATTCTATTAAAAAAAAAAACTTGTATGACTAATAATACATGATTTCATCAAAGTAGCAGGATGTAAAATCAACACACAAAAAATCAGTGACATTTCTATATATGAATAATGAGCAAGCTAAAAAGGAAATTACAACAATTTCATTTACAATAGAACAAAAAACAATAAAACACTTAGGAATTAACCAAGCAGGTAAAATCATTATAAAATGAAAACTATAAAACTGCTGAGAGAAAACACAAATAAATGGAAACATATCCCTTGTTCATAGATGGAAGACCTAATAATTTTAAAATATCAGCACTACTCAAAGAAATCTACAGATTCAATACAAGCTCTATTAAAATCCCAGGGATGTTTTTTGAAGGAATACAAAAACCTATATAAACATAATGTTATCAATAGAATGTAAAAGAAAAAAGGAAAAAAACAAAAAATGTTGAAAAAAAATAACAAAGTTGGAGAAATCAACTTCCTGAATTCAAAACTAATCAAAGCACTATAGTACTGGCACTAAGACAGACATATAGATCAATGGAAAGAATAGAGAGCCCAGGAACAAACTTTGCATGTACGGTCAAGTGATCTTTTGATAACGGTGCCAAGACCATTCAATGGGGAAAGGGCAATCTTTTCAACAACTGGGACTGGTTAAACCAGATTAACTATATGCAAAAGAATGAAGTTGGACCCTTACCTCACACTGTATACAAAAATTAATTCACAATGGATCAAAAACCTCAGTATCAGAAATAAAACTATAAAATTACTAGGAGAAAACACAGGGTAAAATCTTAATGCCTGGATTTGGCAATGATTTCTTAGATATGACACCAAAGGCAATGATTTCTTGAATGTGACATCAGGGGCACAGGCAACAAAAGAAAAAGTAGACAAACAGGACTTAATGAAAAATTTTTAAATTCTGCATCAAAAGAATATCAACAGAGGAAAAAGGTGACCCATAGAGTGGGAGAAATCCCATAGACAGAGGAGCCTGGTGGGCTACAGTCCACAGGGTCACAAAGAAACAGACACACCTGACGCGACTTAGCACGCATGCATAATGAAGGATTTTATCCAGGATATGTGGTGGACTCCTAAAACTCAACAACAAATTCAAAAATTGACAAAGGAAATGATCTGATAGTTCTCTAAGGAAGATATACAAATGGATAATAAGCACATGAAAAGATTTTCAACATCTTTATAAACATTCAGTTCAGTTCAGTCGCTCAGTCATGTCCGACTCTTTGCAACCATCGCAGCACGCCAGGCCTCCCTGTCCATCACCAACTCCCGGAGTTCACTCAAACTCATGTCCATCAAGTCGGTGATGCTATCCAGCCATCTTATCCTCTGTCATCCCCTTCTCCTCCTGCCCCCAATCTCTCCCAGCATCAGAGTCTTTTCCAATGAGTCAACTCTTCGCATGAGGTGACCAAAGTATTGGAGTTTCAGCTTTAGCATCAGTCCTTCCAATGAACACCCAGGACTGATCTCCTTCAGAATGGACTGGTTGGATCTCCTTGCAGTCCAAGGGACTCTCAAGAGTCTTCTCCAATTGATGTTCAAAAGCATCAATTCTTCAGCGCTCAGCTTTCTTCACAGTCCAACTCTAACATCCATACATGACCACTGGAAAAACCATATCCTTGACTAGACAGACATTTGTTGGCAAAGTAATGTCTCTGCTTTTGAATACGCTATCTAGGTTGGTCATAACTTTCCTCCCAAGGAGTAAGCGTCTTTTAATTTCATGGCTGCAATCACCATCTGCAGCGAGTTTGGAGCCCCAAAAAATAAAGTCTGACACTGTTTCCCCATGTATTTCGCATGAAGTGATGGGACCAGATGCCATGATCTTTATTTTCTGAACGTTGAGCTTTAAGCCAACTTTTTCACTCTCCTCTTTCACTTTCATCAAGAGGCTTTTTAGTTTCTCTTCACTTTCTGCCATAAGGGTGGTGTCATCTGCATAAGTGTAAGTGTAGTCACTCAGTCATGTCCAACTCTGCGACCCCATGGACTCTAGCCCACCAGGGTCCTCCATCCATGGGATTCTCCAGGCAAGAATACTGGAGTGGGTTGCCATTTCCTTCTCCAGGAATATCAAAAGCACAAGCTGGAATCAAGATTGCCGGGAGAAATATCAATAACCTCATCTGCATATCTGAGGTTATTGATATTTCTCCCGGCAATCTTGATTCCAGCTTGTGCTTCTTCCAGCCCAGCGTTTCTCATGATGTACTCTGCATAGAAGTTAAATAAGCAGGGTGACAATATACAGCCTTGATGTACTCCTTTTCCTATTTGGAACCAGTGTGTTGTTTCATGTCCAGTTCTAACTGTTGCTTCCTGATGTGCATATAGGTTTCTCGATAGGCAGGTCTGGTGGTCTGGTACTCCCGTCTCTTTCAACATTAGAGAAATGAAAATCAAACATATAATGATGTACTACCTCATATCCATTAAGATGGCCACTATTAAAAATAATAAGTATTGACAAGGATGAGGAGAAATTGGAACCCTTGTGTACTGTTGGTGAGAATGTAAAGTATTACACTCACTATGAAAAACAGTATGATGATTCCTCAAAAATTAAGAACAGAATTACCATATGATCCAACAATACTACTTCCAGGTATACACCCACAAGAATTGAAAGCAAGGGCTTTAGGAATATTTGTACAACCACATACACAATAGCATGATTCACTAGCCAAAAAAAATGTGATACATACAATGGAATATTGTTGAGTTTTAAAAAGGAAAATGATTCTGATATAAGCTGCAACATGGATGAACTTTGAGGATATCACACTAAATGAAATACAACAGTCACAAAAAGATATGTATGATTCTACTTATATGAGGTACTAAAATGGGGAGTTACTGTTTAATGAGTACAGAGTTTCAATTTTATAAGATGAAAAGGGATATGGAGAGAGATGGGGTAATGGCTGTATAACATAATGAATGTAATTAATCACCGAACTGTACACTTAAAAATGGTTAAGATGCCTAAAGGAAATAAGTCTGACACAGAAAGATACCACATGATGGTCCCTTACATGTGGAGTCTAAAAAACAAAAATAAATACAGGCTTAAAGAGAGGAGAGACTGGTCGTTGCTAGAGGTGGAGGGTGGGGGATTGGAGAAATAGATGAAGAGGCTCAAAAGGCACACACTTTGAGTTTTAAAATAAATAAATTATAGGTATGAAATGTATAGCACTGTGACTATACTTAATAATACTGTATTATGTATTTGAAAGTTGCTAAGATGGTAGATCTTCAGTTCAGTTGCTCAGTCGTGTCCAACTCTTTGCAGCCCCATGGACTGCAGCACACCAGGCTTCCCTGTCCATTGCCAACTCCCAAAGCCTACTCAAACTCTTGTCCATTGAGTCGGTGATAGTAGCCCTTAAAAGTTCTCAAATCAAGGGACTTCCCTGGTGGTCCAGTGGCTAAGACTTCGTGTTCCCTATGTAGGGGGCCCAGGTTCAGTCCCTGGTCAGGGAACTAGATCCCACACGCTGCAACTACAGATCTTGCATACTGCAACTAAGAGTTTACACGCTGCAACGAAGACTGAAGGTCCTACATGCTGCAACTAAGACCTGGTGCAGCCAAAATAAATAATAAGGAAATATTTTCTTAAAAAGTTCTTACAACAAGAAAAAATTGTATAACTGTGTAAATGATGAATATTAACTGTTGTGATCATTTTGCAATGCATACAAATACTGAATCATGTTGTACACCTGAAATTAATATGTCAATTATATCTCAATGTAAAAAATAAAAATTAAGGGTTTCTCTGATGGTCCAGTGGTTAAGAATCTGCCTTGCAATGCAGGGGACATGGGTTCAATCCTTGGTCTGGAAGATTCCATGGGCCAGGGAGCAACTAAACTTATGTGCCACAAATACTGAATCCATGCACTGCAACTACCGAAGCCCAGAAGCCTAGAGCCCAAGCTCCGCAACAAGCACAGCCGCCACAATGAGAAGCCCGAGCACCACAACTAGAGAGCAGCCCCTGCTTGCTGCAACAGTGGACACCCCCACAGGCAAAAAACAGAGATATCAGATAAATCTTGCTTAAAAAAAGAATGGACTGATGCAAAATCAACCTTGTTAAAAAAAGTTTAAATTACAAAAATTGTTAACATGGCAAATGTTATGTGTATTTTATCACAATTAAGAATTTGGAAAGAAAGAGAACAGACCTACAGGGACTTCAAATATTGAGTTTATTACATATAAATCCATAAAACGGCTAACTTTTTTCTTTTTTCCCCCGCAGCTTTATTGAGATACAATTAACATATAAATTTTATTAGTTTAAGATTCACTATGCTTATTTTTAAGAAGTAAAATATAAGTTTGAAAGTTTCATCTAGAAATTGGAAAACTATGAGAAGTGATAGGTTTGAAAAAGAGCCAATGAGAAAATAAAATAAATGAAAGTGAAAGCTCACTGGACATGCTGAACACTAGACTGAACACAGCCAACGGATCAGTGAACTGGGGAGCTAAGTCAGAAGAAATAAGTCCTGAAGTTCAGAAAGACAAAAAAAAAAGGGAGGTATAAGGCAAGGGAAAGACAGGGTAAGAAAGAAGATACAGTGTTCTAACATACATGTTGTTGAGTCTCAGGATGAGAGAGAGTAGAGGCAATTGCTAAATAATGATTGAAAGTTATGTAAAAATAACAATGGATATTCATAGACTCAAGAAGCCTAACAAATCCCAAGCATGATAAATACAAAGAAATTCTCATTTATAATCATTTTAGTAAAACTGCAGAAATTCTAAAGGATGTACATCAGACAGAGAAAAAATGATTCCTGATTTGCAAAAAAGGAATGAAGAGCAAAGAGAGTAGTAAATAGTGGGTAACTCTCAATATTTACTGAGTAACTCTCTTAAAAAGAAGAGTGTGTTGTGTGGTTTTAAAAGACAGAATTTAAATACTTAACAAAAAAGGTAGGCAAGTTGCAAGTGGAGAAATGGTAGTAGTCTAAGAAGGAAGGTAAACATATTGATTACCATTAATATCTGACAAATTTAAGATACATGTTTAGTTTCTAGAGAACCAGTAGAGACTTGCATGTCATCCACAGTTACAGTTAGAAAATAATAAGCAAGAAAAGACTAGAATTGAGTATAGGGACAAATGAAAAACAAAACTGCATGGCAGGGCCAGCCCCAAATTTAGTAGCAATTGCATTAAACTTACCAGAAATAAAAGGCTTCACTTAAATGCAAAAATTTCAGATTAGATTTTTTTTTTAAACTAAAGCTTTCTCTCCTTCCCATTCCCTTCGTATCCTGAAAAATAGCTTCCAAAAGCTTTGGGCTTCCGTGGTGGCTCAGAGGGTAAAGAATCTACCTGCAATGTGGGAGACCCAGGTTTGATCCCTCGGTTGGGAAGAGCCCCTGGAGTAGGAAATGGCAACCCACTCTAGAATTCTTGCCTGGAGAATTCCATGGACAGAGGAGCCTGGCGGGCTATAGTCCATGAGGTCGCAAAGAGTCAGACATGACTGAGACTAACACACCAGGTGAGCAACTGTTTGCATGAGGAAGGGGACTACAGCAGCCCAGAGTGGGTTGAGTCTGGTGAGAAGGGCATTCACACAATGACTGAGGGCCTGTTTTTTCTTGGGGTGACAGTCCAAGAACAATTACGAGGGCGTCCATGGCGGGGGGGCAACCCAGCACAGTATGTGAGGTCCCACACGTGGTAAGGAGGGTGCTCAGAGTGCATAGGGGCAACCTGGCATGAGGGCATAGCCTAGATGGAGTGAGAAGGATTTCACATGGGAGAGCTGCTTGGTATGTTTGATCAGAGCCTGAGTTAAGTGAGGAAAGTCTCTCCAAGAAGAGAGCAGCCTGGCATGAAGTGTCAGAGCGAGAGGCATTTTTTCAGTCCGTCAGGGGCTGTCGATAATGTGACGGTCAAAAATGGACTAAAATTAAGTAGTCTAACTTAAAGAGAGGAAAGAGGAGATTCTAAATTTCAGGAAAGAACTAGATATTAATACTATCAAACGAAAAAAGAGCATGTGTGTGTCAGTCGCTCAGTCGTGTCTGACTCTTTGGGATCCCATGGGCTGTAGCCCGCCAGGCTCCTCTGTCCATGGGATTCTCCAGGCAAAAATAATGTAGTGAGTTGCCATTCCCTTTCCCAGGGGATCTTCTCAATCCAGGTGGATTTTTTTTTTTTTTTTTTTTTTACCATCTGAGCCACAAGGGAAGCAAAAGAGAGCATAACAGATTTGAAAAGGAGCAAGTAGGAATACTAAAGTCAAAAAACACAATGAATGTAATTGTAAGTTGATGCATACTTTTACTTTTGGGGGGTTTTTTTGGCTGCATGCCAACCAGGCGTCAAACCTGTGCCCCCTACATTGGGAGCGTGGAGTCTTAACTGCCAGGAAGACCCCCAATGGGTAGTTTTAATAGCAAACTAGACACAGCTAGGTAAACTGGAAAATCAAAAGACATATCCAGAAAGAAGCATGAGAAATAAAAAGAAAATACAAAGAATATAGGCTATGTGATGAAACGTCAACAAGAAGGGAAATTCACAAAGGACATACAGGACTTCTTTGCACTATTCTTTAAATTTCTGTTAGGGAAATTATTTCAAAAAAATTTAAAATCTACTTAGATATACTTCACACTATAGTCCAAGCTTTATGACAAGTTTTTGATATAACAATAAGGATAATATCTTTATAAAGTTAAAACCAGGTTTAATAATTTGTTAAGGTGCTGATCAGAGTTCTAACTCCAAGGTCTCATTCTCTAATTAACACACAGAGGACAGTGACATTGAAACATAAAACATACACTCTACTATATTCAGAAAGACAGTGGTGACGTCACTTCTAGATGCCCAGTGAGTCTTAGTTGGAAGAAACTGGGGAGGAGTCACTGCTCAGTAGGCCTCCTGGAACCCAAAGGAACTAAAGTGTTGACAAGGCAGGCTAAAGACCAGGCACTTGGAGAAGGTTCCTTCACTGAAGAACTTTAGAATGTAGTTTGGGTTAAAATGGAATCCAGTAAACAACAATTTTAAATTTTTTCACTGGAGTATGATGTACTTACAAAAATGCACGGAAATCATAATCTGGTTCACCAGATTATACCAAAGTAAACCCATTGTAAAACCATCACTCAGCTCATGACCTGGAGGTAACCAGAATGTCCTCTCCATGCCTTCTCTAATCCTTACTGCTTCCCAGTCCTAGAGCTTCTCTGTCGTCCTCGTCACTTACTGCGCCAGAAATTCTTCTACCAGTTCTAATAATACTCTAAACTGCCATAGGGTTTCAGCATTGAGTTTTACTTTTAAAACTCAATTTCCTTTTGTTTTTCTGCATATACAGAACTCAGATCCAAGGTAGAAATTCTGAGCATTTTATAAAACTTAGAACAAATGGCATAGTTCAGTTCTGGAAAAGCCATTTGACAAGGGTGAATTTCACAGCTCAACTTGAAAAGTTCTTTCCCTTGGTCAGTTGCCCTGGAAAGAAACAACTCCAGTAGCCAATCCATACTGACTCCATAAAGTTACTAGACATCTATGATGGGCCACAATAATACACTAAGGTCTTAGTAGCACAGAAATTACTCTGTTCTCATGTGACAACATCAGCTAAATGAAGTTAAGATGAGCCACTGCCTACTTAAACACAAGTTAAACATAACTACTGGTTTCAAACTCTGAGTAATCAAGTATTACTTGCAGAAAGTGACTAATAGCCACTACCACTAGAATTAATATAGTAAAGATGAAAACGGCAAAATTGGACAATTGGCCAGAGCAGAAGAGTGCTCCCTTCTAGGCATCCCAGTTGGTTCTCGGCTTATCCTTAGCAAAGGTTAAGATCAAGCCCTGTAAACTTTTGAGCAAATAAAGCCAAAGGTGAGAAAAAGAATCCTATCTGGGAGACCTCCAAGACAGTGAAAAAACCATATGATTTTTCAAGGTCAACTGTTAGCCAGAAAGATTCATAACAGTCTTCAGCAACAGTAAGACAATGTCTTGTATAAATCTATTTGTCCTAAGAGCCTACAAAGGCTCTCTAGGTACACGTACTCTGCTTGAAGTCTCATTCTGTAGCTACGCAGCCATATTCACAGACTATCTAACTAATTCCCATCAATGAAGAAGTACCATCTGTAAAACTCTGGCTTCCTAGATCTACCAGGCAGTTAAATACATCCTTGGCAACTATTTTGAGGAAGCTGAAATTCTAAGCGCCATAACTTAAAAAAAATCTGGTAGAGTCTTAGATGAAAGATAAGCTCTAAACACAAACGCATTCCTGCTTTGTGAGAATTTGACAAAAGTACTACGGTGAGTCCTATAGGGAAAGGAATGGAGCTTCCCAGGTGACTCAGTGGTAAAGAATCCACCTGCCAATGCAGGGAGATGAGGGTTCGATCTCTGGGTCAGGAAGATCCCTTGGAATAGGAAATGGCAACCCACTCCAGTATTCTTGCCTGAAAAATCCCATGAACAGAGGAACCTCGCAGGCTGTACAATCCATAGACAGGGTCACAAAGAGTAGGACATGACGAGGCCACAGAGCACAAGTGTGGTGGGGAAAGGAATAGTGAACCCTGCTGCCCTCTAGTGTGAATATAAGAACTGCACGTCCCGCGGCTGCCACTACTGCGTAGTCACTTCAGTCGTGTCCGACTCTGTGCAACCCCATAGGTGGAAGCCCACGAGGCTCCCCCGTCCCTGGGATTCTCCAGGCAAGAACATTGGAGTGGGTTGCCATTCCTTTCTCCAACATGTCCTGCTCAAAAGACCCAAAGGACAGGCCTGACACCAAAAAAGCAGGAAAGTGTGAATCTTTTACAGTCATTGTGATTATTGCTGTTTTGGTGTATATGTTTATTTTTCTGTTTACCATGCTTTTTCTTTACTTATATTCTGCCTTCTGTTCAATTCACAGTTTTATTTTTCTCTGTCTTGGAGAACTATATTTCTATTTCTTTAGTAGTTATATTTATATTTCCTTTATACTCTAAATAAAAATTTTTAACAAAATCCTATTCACCATCTTATCTTCCTCCTAAGTAAGACCTTACTTCTCCTTCTGAATCAGGGGTGGTCATTATTGCCCTAAGTGTTGGTGTATCTGCTCATGATGTGCTTGCTCATTAACTGTATTTTTAATTTCTAGGATTTCTAACTGGTTCTTTAAACATTTGCCATTTCATTTCTGATCACTTTTTTCATAATTTCTTCTTTCAGTAAAAGTATCTTTCCTTTATGTCTCTGAGTATTCCAAACATACTTAAAAGGTTTCAGTTCACGCCATTATTTTCATTTCAATTACAATGAATTCATCTCTTGATTCTGACTTTGTAGGTTATTTTTCTTTTGGCTAAGTTTTCTTGTATGCTTTAACATTAGTAAATTGACTCTGTTTGCACCGTGAAATTTGGGAGCCAGGAGATCCAGTCACCAAGTGAGAGGGTCGCTGGATTTAGGTCTGGATTCAGTGTTGTGTCTGCTTCCTAAGTATTCAACTTCACATAAACTATGTCTTCATGCACAGATGGGATGAAGTTTTTTCCAATATTAAGTTTAGGGAGCCCTACCTAAATTCCTAATTGCAAGCTGCAATCCAGGCCCCACATAGCCACATTCCCTCAATCGGTTACTTTCTAAGTTACAAACTCCAGACTGCCTCTATTTCTGAACTCATAGCCCGCCTGGCAAGATTACAGTAGTTTGTTCGTGGTCAACAAAATTGTTTATCTTGTTTTTGAATATGGATATGTTATTTCAACCTTTTCTGGTTAATTTTACCATGTGTTTGGAGCAGACGGAATAGCATCAAAGTGTGTACTATCTTGACAAGAAGTCAGTTTCATTCACTTTTTAAAAAAATGTTGGTCCTTAGGCAGTACCATGGTTAATAGTGATGGCTAAAAAGTGGCAGCTACAGTGGTAGCTGTACATTCTCTTTCCAGTTTTATCAAAAAATATTTTATAAGGTTGGGGATAACTGACTTGTACAATTTGGCCAATGACGTTAACTAGAGCTTCTGTTTGAAATAACTCATTTTGTGTTTACCGCATACCAAAACACGTGATACTTCATTACCTAAATTCCCCTATTTCTGCACTTTGAGGCTCAAAAAATTAATCCATGGAAAGTCAATACATCAATAAAATATAATCATGCTTTGATGCTGCAGTGGTACCAAACTTAAAATATTGGTACGAGGGAGAGAGGAGAGGGACAAGGGTAAAATTTACCCCAAAGAACTTACAGTGAACAGTGACAAAAATGATACTAAGGATTTACTAGCTTTCTAAAGTATGATACTGGTTTTGTTATTACACTGAATAAAATGAGTCTTCTAAAGATGCGCCCTGGAATTGTTACAGATGAAACGGTATCTGATTAAAAGAATCTGGGGTGGTAGACACTGGCTGATCTGGATGTAAAGATGAAACAGTTTTGGCCTTGAGTTGATAATTGTTAAAACTAGGTGGGAAAGATGGGGACCATGGGTGTTCATTGTACTGTCAGGATCTGGGCACGTGCAGGTCTGGAATTTTAACCTGCTGCTGCTGCTGCTAAGTCACTTCAGTTGTATCGGACTCTGTGCGACCCCATAGACGGCAGCCCACCAGGCTCCCCAGTCCCTGGGATTCTCCAGGCAAGAACACTGGAGTGGGTTGCCATTTCCTTCTCCAATGCAGGAAAGTGAAAAGTGAAAGTGAAGTCGCTCAATCGTGTCCAACTCTTAGCAACCCCATGGACTGCAGCCTACCAGGCTCCTCCATCCATGGGATTTTCCAGGCAAGAGTACTGGGGTGGGGTGCCATTCCCTTCTCCCAAACCAACTCTAACAACACCTTAATCTTGGTCCTATAGACTCCAGAACTACAAGAAAACAAATTTCTGTTGTTTAAATCACCTGGTCTTTGATATTTTGTTCTGACAGTCCAAGCAGACTATCGCAGATGTATTCTACTTTATTTAATTTCCTGATAAGAGATGTGGGGATTTTTAAAATTAAATGTAAGGTAGCAATGACTTTATCACACATATATGATTATGCTTAGATATACTCTTAGAACTGAAATGTGTCAAAGGGCACACACATCTTAAATCTGATTCAGCCAACCACTCTTTTTAAAAAAGTACTATTTACTGTCCCCTCAATACGAATGCATGTTTCCCTAAACTGGAACCAGTTTGCCACGTAACAACACTCCCTCATTCAACAACACTTATTCAGTATCTATTTCTGAATAGTACCAGGCACTGTGCAATGTGTTTAGGATATAGTGGTGAACAAAGGATTAAGTCCTTGACCTCAAGGATCTGTATTCTAGGTGGAAACGGGAGCTAAGGATACACATATAAATACACAAGATGGCCTGGGAAAGCTGTCTCTGAGAACATCTAAGCAGAGACCCAGATGGAAAGAGGAAACACATCTTACCAATACTTGAAGGAAAAATGGCAAGAGCGTTTCGTGGTTTTAATTGTCTTTTTAAAATAAGCAAAGTTGGGAGTTCCCCGGGGGGCTAGTGGTCAGGATTTGGTGCTTTCACAGCCATGTCCCTGGCCTAGGTTCAGTCCCTAGCAGGGAAAACTGAGATCCCTGCAGCCCCTTAAGCTTGTGAGGCATGGCCTAAAACGAAGACAAAAACAAGCTGCAATTCTATTCCTCACATACACCCCAAACAACAGAAAACAAACAGGTGTCCCAGTACTTGTGCACCAGCGTTCACAGCAGCACTGTTCTCAACAGGGCCACTATACAGGGAAGAATAAACAGCCCAAAGCAAGGCTGCGAAGGATAGGTAGGAAACTGTCAGAAGACGTGGAGACGTTTCTAGACAGAGAAGTTAGCAAAGAATGAAATCTAGGGACTGGACAGTGATAAGGGGAAAAAAAGGCAGTGATAAGGGCATAAGACTAGGCAGTGACTAGGAGATAAAAAGTGAAATACGGAGGTGGGGAGGGAAAAGACAGACACTAACGGGCACTTACCTTTATATAAAATGGGTCATTTTATCAGCCTCACCAGATACAGCCACTCATTAAGAATAGTCCCACGGCTCAAGAACAGGAAAAAACCTTCAGGTAAAAAACTAGAAACATAAAATGTGCAATAAGGAAAAGTGCTTAGAACATTCCACTTGTACCTCTTGCAGGCCTTCCTCTAGCTTTTAAGACTCATGTGCATGCTTTTCTCATCCTCTCTTCAGACTAGAATTTCCTCTGGAGCAGGCACCGCACCGTGTTTTTGTCATTTAACATTCTCAACAGCACTTCAAGCGCAATCTGAATGAGGCTGAATCTATCACCTCCAGTTTAATCGTATTAACATAATCCCTCTAGGCTTTCCTGGTGGCTCAGAGGTTAAAGCGTTTGCCTGCAATGCGGGAAACCTGGGTTCGATCCCTGGGTCAGGAAGATCCCCTGGAGAAGGCAATGGCACCCCACTCCAGTATTCTTGCCTGGAGAATCCCATGGACGGAGGAGCCTGGTGGGCGACAGTTCATGGGGTCGCAGAGTCGGACACGACTGAGCGACTTCACTTCACTTCTAGTCACCTGGGTACAACCTCAAAGTCATCCCTCCACACTCCTATGGCCAGAGACCAGTCTGGTGCTCTACAATCACCCTCTCATCTTTCTTGTCTTTTTCACTGCTGAGCACAGTTTAGTCCGTCATTACACTCATCTAATTAGTATCCTAGCTAATATTTTTCCAGCTGGCTCTATCCTCACACTTCCATAATAATGTCCCTAAAATAGAACAGTCATTCTACTCTACTTAGAACTGTAAAAATGTCTTACAAAGACATAAAGTAAAACTCCTAGTGTAGGAGAATGGATACATGTATATGTACGACTGAGGCCTTTTGCTGTTCACCTGAAACTATCACAACATTGTTAATTGGCTATACTCCAATACAAAATTTTAAAAAGTTAAAAAAATCCTAGTGTAGCATTCCTAACTCTACTTTTTCTGCTCTATCTCCTCTAAAGGACTTTCACATATCCAGCCCTCTGGTCACCCTAAACTACTGAATATTCTAAGGATTTCCCCTGTGTTCTGCCCGCATGCCTTTGCTCACAGGGTTCTCTCTCATCTTGGAATACTTTATACTTCCTCCCCAGCATTTACAACTTTCTTTTTGCTTGACGCAGATTTTCATCTTCTCTACTAGGCCTTAAGCCCCTTGGGGGCAGGATCTTTGTATCCTCTACACCTGCTTATCAATTGCTTTCTATCAATATTCATGCACAGATCATCCGCACGCGTCATAGTACCACGCCCTGCTCAAAACAGGTGACAATTATTTAACAGAACGATGTTCCATGCTCACCTCCCTCACCCTTCTGTCCAACGCAGAAAGTAAATAATAATAAATACTTGTTGAATTTATGTGTTTAGACAAAAATAACGGGATATGGCCACATCTTAAAAGCACATTTTAAGTCCTTCCAGCTGAAAATGGTGACCCAGCTTCAGAGCTATCCCCTACCGAGATTTCTCCTTTTGAAGCTGGAATTCACTGAACTCACACAGGAGTAGCCTCACTTCGAGGACAGAACAGAGCTTAAGGCCCTTTCTCACTTCTGAGCCGTGAGGGCGGAGAGGGAGGGGGCGTGACCTTCACAGCCGCCCAGCAGCACTCCGACCTGCAGGGGCCCCCTGGTCCTTTCCCTAGCGGAGTACTGTTTCCGACGCGCCATCACGTAGATTTCACCCTCGTAACAATCTCGTGAGGCAAAAATTCTCATCATCTCCCTGAAGAAACAAGATCTGAGGCGGGGTGGGGAGAGGGAGATGGAGAAGCTAGAAGAGGGGTGGCAACGAGCCGCGGCGAAGAAGGCGGGTGCGAGCCCAGGACTCGAGCGGGATGGATTTCGTTCCCGGCTCAGCCCTGATTCGAGCCCTGTGAGCTCACTAGCAGCGGGAGGCGCGGGGCGGGCGCGCAGACGACCCGAAGGCCCTCCCGCTCTCACAGCCCGGAGGCGAAGCCTCTGTGAGAGCCGAGCGGCTCACACTCGCCCCCTCGGAGGCCCCAGAGCCCCCCGCGCGCCCGCCCCCTTCGCTTTACCCTGACGGAAGTCCCGCCTCGCCCGGCCGCCATTGGACCCGGCTTCGGGGGTGGGGGTGGGGGTGGGTCTCGCCGCGGGTTGGCCGCCCGGGGGCGTGAGCCCTGGGCGGCCACTGCGAGCCCCAGGCTAGGGGGACCTTGCTCAAGAGCCGCGAAGACGCGGGGATCGAGCGCGGAAGGCGGGGTTGCTGGGGGGCGGGGGCGGCGCGGGGCGCCGAACGCCGGCAGCCGGCGGGACTTCCGCCACGGGACCCGGAAGGGGCCGCGCCGCCGCTGGTGGGAGTTGTAGTCCGGCCGTGGTTGGGGGGGCCCGCGGCTCATGCGCGGTGCATCGAGGCTTGTTTCACATCTGTAACAACAGGTGAATTGGGCTTTTAATTCTCCCCTTTCGTGCCCCCACCCCCGAGGAGCTTCCCGCGGCCGGGGGTGGTCAGCGCGAGCAGTGGGTCCGGGTCCGACCGCCGGCTTGGCTGAGAGTGGGGCGGAGAAGCGGGCGGGCCCGAGGAGCAGGCCGGGCATCCTAGGCCTGCCCGGGAAGCCGGCCGGGCCGAGCCTTGAGCAGCCAGGCCTCGGCCTGCCGTTGCCATGGAGGCGGGGCGGGGGCGGGGGCCAGACCGGTCCGCCAGGGCGGGCCTCGTAGCCAGGGGCACCGCGGGGGCCGCGGGAGAAGCCGCTCGATTGGCGCAACGACGCCTCCGCCTCAGGGGATGCTCTGTTTCCCCGAGGCAGGGCCTGGAGGAAGCCCCCGGAGTGCCCTGGGACCTTTGTCTGCCCCCGTGCCGCCTGGACCGTTCGTCCAAAAGGAGGCCTGGTGCATTCGGGCCCCCCTGGTTTGCCCCCTTTTGCACCGACCTTGTCACTTGGGGAGGCCAAGGGGTGAGATGTTCTTTGTTTGCTAGTGGCGACTTGCCCCATTTTGCAGGGGAAGACCTAATGCATGTTGGGTCCTTTGTTTGCAGTGATCTGGAGTCCCAGGAGTCCTCAGAACCCCTGAGCCAGGAGTATGGCGTTAGCATGCTGTCTGGCTAGTCCTCGTGTAGCAACACTGGTCACCTTAATTATGATTTTGCAAGGCGGAGTTTGTCCACTTTGCAATCCCCATCCACAGGGGCTTGTCATACACTTTAGCAAGTGGACTGCAAATGGCCAGTTGCAGATTCTCAACCTGTTTTTGGTTGCAACTGAACTGGTCAGAACGAAATGAGACATTGTTTGACGGCTTCCCTTGCAGTTTCTTTGAAGGCGATAATTCCACTGCCATTGTGGGTCTTGACTACATCTTATAATTTACACTTAAGTCTTGGAGTTTCCAGGAGGGAGATTTTTTTTCCCCGTGATACAGTATTTCGGATTTCCATAGTGCTGTTTATCTATGTAGCTGTTTTAGGTGCATAAAATACACCCTTTGTTGTGTTTTCTGCTGTGTAGATTGCCCCTTTACCTTGAAAAGATACTTACTCTCAAAGTGTTTTAATTTGTGGAACTGTGGTCCAAAGTTTATCAGGTGGACCTTCTTGCCTCTTTCAACCTTTGAAGATGTCAGTATAAAACAGTCTTCAAAGAATGAACCATGGACCTTGTAGGCAACAGCGTGACATCATGGAAGTAAGTAGTATAGTATAAGCATAGAAAACTTAGGAGCTCAGTACCTTAACTGCGATTTGCATTCTGCCCTGAGGCAGTTATGGCATCCTGAGCAGGTTGTGTAAACTTCTCTGGGAAAATCTGCCTCCATTTCCTTCTCCGGGGAAACAGATTAAGTGAGATAAAATCTGTGGAAGTACTTTGTAAATGGTACTTTTACCAATACAAATGGTACTTAACAGTCTTGTTTTCACAACCTGAAAGAGCTTCTTTATCTCACTTAGATAGGTTTCTATTATAGTCATAGGGGAGTCGAACTCAAAACTGAAGCAAGTTTTGCTCTGGGCTTGCAGAAAATGCTTTCAGGACTGTACATCCTTCTTTACCATGACATTATATTTCTTGGTATCTTACAGGTTCGGATATAGGACAGCTCACAACTTGATGGGTATAGAGAGTGGGTCATGGCTGGTCCTGAAGTGAGGCCAAAGTGTACGATGTGTGTTTCACGCCACTAACAAAACTTGTCCTTGTGTGTTAGAGTTAGTAGATGAATTTCAATGGTCCGGAACAACTTTCTTCCCCTGTGGGGGCCATCACTTTAGTGACCCAGCGTTGTACTTCCCAGGAGGAGGCCCAGCCTCGTGATGAGGAATAGCAAAGAGAGAATTCAGCTCCAGTTCAAAAGGATACAAAATCAGAGACTGTCACTGCTCTTGTAAGGTAAGTTGATTTAGTCACACACACAGAGCAGTGGTGGCTCTCCTGCTCAGCCACACTGTGAAGCAAAAGGCATGTGTTAAATCCATTTGTGACTGTCTTGGAAGAAGGGTATCATTTAAAATTATACTCTCTCTCTATCCTTGAATCATCTCAGAGAAACTCTGTCTGGAGTTAGGTGGTGTTTCATTATGCAAGAAATCTTGACATAATATTATTTTACTTTTCTCTAGATTATTTAAGAGAAACTCTAAACCACAAAGGTTTCTAACATAAATACTGTATAACAGCAAAGGCAATTTTCTTTTAGATTTCTATGATATTTCCTGTGAAGTATCTCTAAAAGATGCTATCTTGAATCTCATCATATATATTCTTTAAGACTGATACAGGAAAAGAGTGTCATATGAGCCTTGGTTGGCATAGAGAGGATCAGGGGCTTTTTGAAAGCAAAACCAAGTCTATTTACAAGCAAATAAACTGAAAACGTCTTAGCAAGAAAGTATCGATTCTTAAATTAACAATCACTTAGATGTTTTAGATTGTATAATATTCAGATTTTCTTTAAAATCAGAATCTCAAATTCCACCTTTTTTCTTTTAATTTGGATAGAAAGAATCTATAGAATGTAACTGATTAAAGTAAATTGTATCATTGTTGATATTGTATTGAAGTTTTCTCTCTGAGCTACCATATCCTATCGGCTGAAATTTCCGGCATCCCTGGGGGAGAGGAGGCCATCAGGGCAGACCTGCTATGGACCTGAAAGATTCGTCCCCAGGTCAGCCCTCCACCCCCACCCCCCCACGATTTGAGAATGAGAGGGAATAGCAGGCAGGAGCAGGAGTGTAGGCACCGTTAGACTCCCAGTCACGTTGGATTTGCACATCATCGTGATTTGCTAAAATGTGTTAGATGTTTTTAAACTAATGCCGCATAGGGTTACTGCGCTGAGACAGGAGTAGTACAGACAGTATTAAAACCTGTGGGGACTTCCCCGGCAGTCCAGCGGTTAAGACTCTGTAAGTCTGTAAGTGTGGAGTTGGAGTGTTTTTTAAAACAAAACCGTTACGCCAGAGGTGTTACTTTTGTGTACATGCGTGTTTTGGAGTCTCTAGGTATATTCCTAGTTAAATGTACTAATGAGCAAAATGCACCAACGTTTTTGACCGGCAGTTGAACTTTAACTTTAACATTTGTTATTTCATAGAGGTTCCGCCTTGAAAAGCCTTTTGTTTTGAATCACTCTTTGATACTGTCAGTCAAGTCCCATTCCTTGGGGGCTTGACTAGGTTTTCTGAAAGCCCAGTACACCAGTTTGTCCATAAGGCGATCATCAGTCCCATTTCCTGACGCCATATGAGAAAAGGGGTCATGTAGGATTTCCTTTCTTCCCACACGTCCCAGGATAACTGCAAGTATTGTGATGAGGTGGAAATATGTGTCTCTCGTGATGAAATCATCCCCTTCTGTTTAGGAGGGATCATGGAGTTTAGGACAGAGAAAAGAAGGAAGCTCTCAATTAGAAGCAAAGACATGTAATTACTCAATAGTGGAGGTGGCCCTTCCATCCTTAAGACTGGAAGCAGTTGGGGCTCATTAGTGAAGAGCTTCATTTCTCTTGTGTTTTGTACAGTGCTCTCTGTGTTACTGAAATCTGCTCTATGGTTCCTGAACCAAGAATGTTAACCACTTTTTTTCGGCCCTCCTTCTTCTTAGGATTCCAGCTTTCCCTCCTGGCCAGAAATGTTCAGCCTGGACTCATTCAGAAAAGGTAAGGGTGTGACTGCACTTGTGGCCTCAGGCCTGTCTTCCCTGTGATGGTCAGCTGTGAAGCCTGTGAAAATCCCTCCGGTACATATCCACTGCTTACTGAAATCCAGCTGTTTTTCTAGGCCAGTGTTTTACACCATTTCCTCTGTGAACCTTTCTTAATTCTATCAACCAAAAACAGTCTCTCTCCTTTCTGATTTCCTCAGTGCCGCCTCTGTACTTCGTCATGCATCCTCTCTCTGAACTACTCATTGCCTCACTAGATTAGAAGCTCCCTGCAGCCAGGGCCTGTTGAGCTCTTTTATCATCCATGGTACGTGGCATAGCGTTTTGCACATAACAGACCTCAGTAAAAGCTGGTGGAAGTGGACTGAGTCAATGTTTTTTATTAGTGGTTAGAGAAGTTGCCGCAAGACTTGAAATCAGTGTCCTGCAGCAGCTGGGGTGAGAGAGTTGCATAAGCAGTAGCAGAGTTGAGCCATGGCAGGGCGAGAGGACAGTGTCCAAGAGCTTCTCGTAGAAAGTGGTATAGCTGGTGAAGATTCGAGGCACCAGATCGCAAAGGCATTGTGTATCTTAGACAGGTGCGTGACTTTTCTCCTTTAAGGGAGTAAGGAGTAAAATGTCTGTCACCTGTATTAAAGCTGACCATGAGCCTCCTATCTGTACATATTTGACAAATAAATGAGAACCGTAACAGACCGTCTGTAACTGCTGATGAAAAAGATCCTCCCAGTTGTGTCTCCTCTCTGACTGGTGTCCCTGGAAGCCTGGAAAACCTTGGCCAGGTGGTGCCCTCTGTCGCTCACTGAATAGGGCCAAAAGGAGGATGGATGTTCCAGATCTCAGAGCCACCTCTTCCTGTCTCCTTGTTCGTTTCCAGCCGCCCCATCTGTTTCCATACTTCATGAAAAAACTAATTTTTGTCTTCCTCATTGTGTTGGTTAACTCTGTCTAATAGGAAAACACTGAACTTGAGATGAACGTGGACAGCACATTTTGAGCTAAAAATTAAGTGCATTTAACTGCCCTGCGTTTATCTCCTCATCAGTGGGTGTTGATGTCCACCCACTTGTAACAGTTGGATGAAAATGGGTTCTCTCCTGGTGGGAGTGTCTGAATTAACAATACTGATTTCTTAAAGAGATGGACAGCCCAATAAAATTAGAGTCCTCATCCTCCTCACTGTGGTAGGGACATGGTACCAGGTGAGAGAGTTTCGGGGCAAATTTGCTTTCTAGCCTTTTTGACTTCACTTTCTAGGCTGGAAATTGATTTGTTCAAGCGGTTTTCCATCAGGGGTGACACTGTTAGCACTCATCTTAGTGGGAGGCAGCAGAACCTGACTGAGCCAAAGCTGCCGACCCCGATGCCCAATTTACATCACGCTTCTGTGTCTCACTGGCCCAGGAGGCTTGGGTGGAGACCAAGCCTTGCTGTGCCTTCTTCTTCACTATCTAAGTGGTCATAGGGTTATTCTAAGGATCAGATGAGTTAATATGTATAAAGAGCTTAGAACAGTGCCTGACACCTGGTAAATTCACAAATCCATGGTATTAAGTAGTTTGAGGACATAGTAATCAGACACAGTCTGAATTTGGGGCCTTGCTTTCCACACAGTTTAGTATTTTTACCAAGAGCTGTCTTATGCTTGAAGGTCTTTAGGAAAACCATTAATCAGAGAGAGTCGTTTATTTGAATATTTTCCTTCAGGCAGACCTATCTTTTCGTGGCTGTGAGGCTGAATACCTTCTCCTGTCTTCTGAATGTGGCTCTCGTGCTTGGCTTGCATCACGACCTTGACAGTTGGTCATGATGGGCCTCCCAGTTGGCACTAGTGGTAAAGAACCCACCTGCCAATGTAGGGGATGAAAGAGACACGGTTTTGATTCCTGGGTCGGGAAGATCCCCCACAGAAGAGCATGGCAACCCACCCAACCCACTCCCAGCATTCTTGCCTGGGAAATCCCATGGACAGAGAAGCCTGGCGGGCTACAGTCCACGGGGTCACAAAGAGTTGGACATGGCTGAGCGACTTAGCACACACACGCCCAGCCTTGTGACACTCATTGTTGTATAGCACTTCTTTATCTCCTAGGGAGTTTTTCTGTGTTTCTTTGTTTCTCGTGGTGAAATTATGCGCTCCCTAGGGCATTATGAATCTTGAGAGAAAATGTTAACATGGTGTAAAGTTTGAGTCAAACTGGCTAGGGTTCCAATTTGGTCCCCATTAACACTAACAAGGTGTTAACTTACCTGTTTCCCTACCTTCAGGGGTGCAGTGAAGACAGAGGTGATACATGAAAAGCTTTTGGTTGTAGTCTGTCCCTGGCCCTTAGCCATGGGTTGGCAGGCACTTGATAAATGTGAGTTGATCTGTTTGGGGTAACAGCCACATAGCTCATGCTTTTCTGGAGAGTGACAGCCTAGCTGCAATATGCAGTGTGCTGTATGGCTGCAAAACTGAGGACCTGCTGTGTACAAGCCACTAGGGTGGAGATAGGTGTGTTTCAGAGACGATTTCTGGTACTCAGGGGTTTATGTTCTCAGTGGGCTGGGACTTTTTATGGTTCTGAAGGTAATGGCCCTAGCAATTCCCTGTAGCATTATAGACAGTGGCCCAGTGGGTCTTGTGGCTACCATCTTTCCTATTATGTAATTAAACAAAGCTGCCAACGTCTGCCAACTAGAAAACTTGTGTGCCTGGTAACTAACCTGTTATTAACTTTGCCAGCATCTTAACAGTTTTCTTGTCTCAGCTGTAATGCCATCAGACGCATGCCACAAAGGGCAAGCTGAGTCTTTCTTTTACAGTCCACAAAAAACTTTGAAAAATACCATATCAACCTCAAGAATGTGCAGTTTTCCTCCAGCTCCAGTGGTCAGAAGAGGACTGTGTGATGTTGTTGTGGAATTGTAACAACCTTCCCCCAGTTACTGGAAATGCTTAATGGAATAACATAATCGTCAAATTACTTATTCTTTTTTTTTCCCCCAAGCCAGCACCCTTGGATATGAATGAAGACCTTCCTCAATCAGGAAAGGAAAGGTTCAGTTTACAACCTTAGCTTCAAGACAGAGCCAGAATTAATTCCAAGATAAACCTTGATCTTAGGCTCTTGGTTCCAGAAGTAACAGCATGTCTGCTGTGACTCCACCTGTGTTTTCCGCAAAATCACACACCTATATATAATGTTTTAAGAGGGTTTATGGCAGAAATCGGAGAAGGCAATGGCACCCAACTCCAGTACTCTTGCCTGGAAAATGCCATGGATGGAGGAGCCTGGTAGGCTGCAGTCCATGGGGTCTTGAAGAGTTGGACACGACTGAGCGACTTCCCTTTCACTTTTCACTTTCATGCACTGGAGAAGGAAATGGCAACCCACTCCAGTGTTCTTGCCTGGAGAGTCCCAGGGACGGGGGAGCCTGGTGGGCTGCCATCTATGGAGTCACTCAGAGTCGGACACGACTGAAGCGACTTAGCAGCAGCAGCAGCATGGCAGAAATAGAGTTGAGGCAATACACTGGCAATATGACCAGGAGATGACCAAACTGTCACGGGCGACTAGGAAGGAGCTTTGGCCCACCGAGGCAGGCGGCTTAGTGTAATGCTGAAAATGTACAAGGAGCCTTCAGAAAGCAGAGTGGCAGCTGCTGAGACGGAGGCGGAGCCCTGAGCCCTGCGGGGCTAACCCTGAAGCAGAGAGTGCTGCTGGGAATGTAGGGGAGGGGGCCTTGAGTGCAAGTCAGTGCTTCCCCCAACACTGTACTATGAGAAAAATTTCAGAAATACTGAAATGTTGAAGCACTTGTATAGTGAGCACCTGTGTGTCTACCACCTCGATCCCCTGCAGGCACTTGACTTTAATTAAAAAAAAATAAAGCTGAAGGGGCTTTTACTTCTGTTGAAAATGGTCATTCCACTCCCACCTTTCAGTTCCTTTGCCTTAGCAGAATTAGATTTGAACCAAAGGTTCTTACATTTCACTGATGTCATTCCCCCACATTTGCCAATCATATATGAGCTAATTTGCGTGATAGAGGCAACATTTTTGCACTGTGGGCTGTTTCTCAAGTGTGCAGAGTGTGTGTGACTGTCTCTCCCTGCTCCTTTTCTCCCCCATTTATTGTAGCAAAACCTGTGGGGCGGAGAACAGAGAGCTCATGCACCTTTCCCCCCAGACTGGTGTTCTCTGATGTTGTCACCACTTAGGTGGTTTTAAAGACCTTACACCTTCCTTAGCCATAGATTTCCACCTTCCCATGGAATGCTCAGTGAGCATTTTAATTTTAGTTTGTGTATATCGAAAATTTGGAACTTCCTAAAAATGTACTTTATAGGTCACTGATGGATAGTATTTAGTCTCCGAGTGAATGGAAATATTTGGAATGGTAAATCATTAGCTTCAAGAAAGAGAAGACTAGAAAGTGTGGATCTGATACTGGCTCTTGGGGAGGACACCAGGAGTCAAGTAGTCCCTTCCCTCCCCAGTTTGTAGAGAGAGAGAGTAATTTGGGATCCGGTGGCTCATATGGGGAGCCTATAGCAGATGCAGGGATAGTTCCCATAAGTGGAAGAACCCTGCCGATTTGCTTGGTACCACGAGACTATGGAGAAGCTTATGGGGTGGGCATTACACTCACGGAGGGTCTGGAAGAACTGGGGCACTGTGGGGGCTTATTGGAGAGCCGAGGGGAACTGAGGCTGTCACGTATTGCGTCTGTATCTATAAAACAGCTGCCTTCTTTCTGAGCGGTGTTGGTGGCACTGTTTCTCAGAACCTGTGACTGGCTCCAGGTGCTGTCCTGTTGCCCAGAGCTCCTCCTGGGTGCTCTGGGGTGAGTCATTGCAGGGGTCTGTAATGGTGAGGGGTGAGACCTCGTCGCCCTGATGCCCTCTCTCTTTCCCCAGATCGGGCCCAACACAGGCAGCGTCAGTGCAAACTTCCTCCACCCCGTCTTCCACCCATGTGTGTCAACCCTGCCCCTGGAGGGACCATCTCTCGAGGTAAGGGAGGAGCCATGTCTCCAGCACCAGCTGGGTCCAGGGCCTGCGGGGAGGCGGGTGGCACAGGGAGCCTGGGTGCCAGGGTCGTAGGCCTCTGGAAAGGGAGTGAGGAGGAGCAGGTTAGCAGAGCTCTTGCTGCCCTCAGGGAGACATCATTTGAAGCGGTCTGGGTTATCTCATGATGCTCGGCCACTTGGCTTAGACCCTGCTGTCTCACTGGGCCTCCTCGTGTGACCAGGGACAAAGCCTAGGCGCCGCCTGGGTGTCTGGCTCCAGGGCGGAGACGCAGAAGGCTTGGGCCTTCTAGGCAGTCTCGGCTCCGGTCTCAGAAGACGCAGGGCGCTCGTAGCAGGGTCAGAGCAGGGAGCCTGGCTCGACCCAGAGCCCTCCTTCTGGAGGCTTTGGGGACACCTGACATCACCATCCTCTCTCCTCCGGCGCCTCAAAGCACTTTACTGACCTTCAGCTCTGCCTTTCGGGCTGTTTGGCAAGGTAGGCTCTCCCTTTGACCGGGAGAATATCAGAGCCCCGAGACAGGTGGCCGCTCACCTCAGAGCCCACTGGCACCCAGGGCAGGGCCAGTCCTAGGACCCAGGGAAGCGTCTCTGCCTGCGAGTGTCTCTTCTCTCCCCTCAGACTCAGATCTTCTCCAGCTTTGCTGAGAACAGTGCTCCTGGCCCACAGCCCTCTTCCCAACTCCACTGGCTGGCTGTCTCCGCTCCCTCAGGTTTTTAGTGGAAGAACACTATGACAGTTCCTATAGTCTTTGCCTTCTGTGAAGACAGCATGTCCACTTGAGGCTCTGTCTGTAAAGTGCTTTGAAGGTCAAGAGCTCAGGAAGGGTGCGGGGAGTGCCCAGCGCCTCCGGTTCTGCAGCGCACGCTGCTCTGCCCACACGGTTTGTACACGCACTGCCCCCTGCTGCGGTGGCCCTGACTACAGACAGCAGCGTAGAAATCAGTCCTTCTGGCCCCTCTGCCCATTTGACTTAGGTATTAAAGAAATGCCACCCCCTACCGTTGCCAAAACAAGAGTTGATTGCCCTTTTTTCTTTCTTTCTTAAAATGCCCTGTAACTCGAAAAGGCTGAACGTTAACATTTCCAACATGGCAGGTGAGTGGCTCTGAGAGTGTCAGATGTGCTTTGGCTAAGCTTACAGACGGTTAGCCGGGATTAACCAGGCAGCATGACTAGGCAGTGCCTCCTGGAGCACACGCAGAGAAGGCCACTGCTCTTGGGAGCGGCAGCTGCCCTGCACTGTCGGCCCTGGAGGAACGGACACCCCCCACCCCTGAGCCTGGTTGTCTTCTCACAGCTGCGTCTCCAGAAGGCATCTGGGTGTGTGCATCTTTGCCTTCCCCTTCTCTCTTTTTTAAGCTAGCAAGAGTGCTTGCCTCTGTTCCTTTGTGACGGGAGCAACAAGCCCGTAGTCCACGTGACTCTTGGACCTTTCTGCCATGCTCTCTGATTCCCTAGAGGCTTTGCTGGTACCTCTGAAGAAGGAAGTGCGAGGCAGAAACAGTCTCTCTGGTATTCAAATGGGAGACTAGTGCTCGAGAAACGGGGGCCACTGAAAGAGGTTACAGTGCCCATCCGAGTCAGATTTGAAATTGGAAAAAAAATACCACCTCCTTTCCCAATCTCCCCCTGACTCGACCACCAACCTCTCACCAAGGCCTTGTTCCAAAGTCAAGGGTGAATGAATTGAGAGCCTTGTCCCGTCCCCTCCCCTGGGACTCTTTCCCACCACACAGATCTGACATGTAGAGCGCTGGAGAGTGACATGGAACAGCTCACCTTCCGGCAGGACCCCGGAGACCACAGTACTGGTCCTGTCCGTTTCCTGGTGTAGACGTATTACCTCTTGGTGTGGTGCTTTGCCTCGGGGACCTTGTGGCTTTCCATACATTGATGGGAAAGCTGTGAGAACGGGTTAGGTGGTCAGGGTGGTCCCCCAGCCCCTGTAGGTCCCATTACCTTTCTTGTTGCCAAACTGATGGACCATTTCTTGCCATATGACTGTCCATAAAATATCAAACTCTGACTAGGTGGACAGGACGTTGACCCTGGTTTTAACAGATGTCAGTGGCCCTCTGCTTTCCCTCCAGAAGTTCTCTGGTCTGCCCGAAGTACAGACTATCTTGGGCTTCCTCCTGTTGCTTTTTCCTGGGGCCAAAGTTTAGAATCCTCAAATTGCCCTCCTGCGTATTCAGCAGATTTTTAACCTTAAGTGCATGCTGCTAGATGTCACTATTAGCACTTTGAGTACCCGATGTTGTGCTTGATCCAGAAGTGATGGAGAGATCTCTGAGCCAATAAACCCTTCCTTTTTTCAGAACTTCCCTCCTTTTTCACAGGCAGAGGAGTCAACTTTCTCTCCCCAATGAATGGACAGTAGAAGAGAAGGCTTAATGTTGGTGGAAAGGAACACGGGCATGCCTGAACCCCCTTTAATTTTCTTCAAGGTCCTCTAAAGCAGGAGTCGGCAAACTTTCTTTAAGTCAGGAGTACACGTTCCAGTCTTGGCAGGCCATGTGGTTTCTCATGCAGCTACTTAACTCTGCCATTATATCACGAAAGCAGTAATAGATAACACAGGAACGAGTGAGCGTGGCCATGTTTCAACAAAGCTTCATTTATAACAACAGGCAGTGGGTGGGTTTGGTCTGCAGATTACAGTTTGGCCACCCCTCCTCTAGACTAACTGAGAGATCGCAGAACCAGAGGGGTTCTAAGACCTGGTCTAAGAGTTGCTCTCAGTTTGGAAAAAGCAGTGAGGTTTGTGGAGGTGAAATATTTGCTCAAGGTGACACTAGCTATTAGAACCCAGATGGAGAAAATGGAATAGGAAAAGAGGGCTTACCAGAGAAAGAGCTAGTTGGTTGGCATCCATCACCTGACTTTTTTTTTTTTTACATGAAATCTCACACATTTGTTTGAGATATGTTTGTAAAATAGACAAAACAGTATGATGAATCCCTGTGTACCTGGCTTGAACAATGAACAAGCTCATGGCTGATCTTCCTATCCACTTTGTACCCTTTGGCAGCAAATCCATGAAATCCATAGCATTTCAACCTTAGCTTAAGTGACTGTCAGAGCAGAGTGCTATTCTGCGGGTTTCCCAAAACACAGGATGGGCCCAGGCCCTACTTTCCAGGAGGTCTAAGCTGTTGCCTCCTTCAGCTTTCAGATACCATAGTTTTCAAAATTTGGCCTCAGCTGCTGCCGCCACTCCCTGACTTACTAAGCTTTTGGATTCTTTTGAGGGAATTTGGGCTGCTAACAGTCCTTGAGAACTACTACTGAAGCTGGGTGGATGCCTTAGCTTTTGGCAAATTAAAGTGCCACTTGGCCACATTCAAAGCTCTGGTAGCATCATTTTCTGCTCCAAGGGTCTTGCCATTCCTAGATGGATCATAACAACCGGCAGTGGGTGGGGGTAGAGGGCTTTGACACAGATGGTGATGTCCCTTTGTGAGGTCAACCATCGGCGCCAGGGCCACCTTCCCTTTTTCCCGCTTTTATGGTTAAACACTGAGATGGGGAGGGAGGAACAAGAGTTACAGCTACCCCATTCTGCCCTGGATCTGCTTCCGAGAGCCCTGTCTCCCATTGTCTCAGACCTTACAGGGCAGAGGCGTCTCTGTCAGAGCACTCTGCAAATCCCTCTTCCAAACATACCCATTTTATCTTTTTATAAAATATTTATTATTTTTTATTTTACTTTATAATACTGTATTGGTTTTGCCGTACATTGACATGAATCCGCCACGGGTGTACGTGAGTTCCCAATCCTGAACCCCCCTCCCACCTCCCTCCCCATATCATCTCTCTGGGTGATCCCAGTGCACCCGCCCCAAGCATCCTGTATCTTGTATCGAACCTAGACTGGCGATTCGTTTCTTACATGATATTATACATGTTTCAATGCCAACATCCCTATTTTATCTTAACCACAGCCATACCAAGTGAGTAGAGCAGGTTCGTCCTCATTTTCCCCAGAGATAAAATGGCCCAAGGTTCACAGCTGGCAAGTGGTAGACTTGGAACTGAGCCCAGGTGTTAGGACTTAAATCCCATGTTCTTGTCATAGGCCAGCGGTTCTGAGTGTGACCGCAGACTGGCAACCTCAGTATTACCTGGAAACTCGTAAGAAATGCGGGTCTTGGACCCCGCTCCAGAGCTAATGACTAAGAAACTGTGGAGGGTGGCTCCCAGTAACATTTCAACAAGCTCTTCAGGGGATCCTGGAAATCTTATCTAGAATTATAAAGCAAACAAACAACAAACAACTCCCACCCCCTCCACAGCTTACCTCCAACTCCAGGCTGCACTGCTCACCTCTTACAAAGGCCTCCTTCCAAGGGACTGGGACCTTGAGGCCCTTGCTGTCACTGCCCGGCCCCAACATGCAGTTTCAGTCTGATTCCCACCTGACCCAAAGCCCTGCCCTTCAGTGCAGGAAGAGGCAGAAGAGGCATGAGCCTGGCTAGAGCCCTGGGGGCGTGGTTTGGAGGCAGAATCCCATCTGGCTTTCACACACGTGCGGAACAGCAGCAGCTTCAGACTTTCACTGCTGCACCCGCTCAGTTCTTGGGCGCAGGGTCTGAATCGGGTATTTTTCACCTTTGACTCCTCTTCTGGAGATTCAGTCTGGTTTGCTAATATTCAAGAGGTCTTCCCTGTCCTGGTTCCAGATTCTTCACTAGTTGTAAGCCATTAAATGAGGTGGATGTGCCCCAGCTTAGCAGTAATCGCTATCTTACGGTCCGCCTGCTGGAGTGCAAGCCAACTGGGCACGTAGAAGCCATCTACCAGCCCTGGGTAGGACCCAGAGGGAACTTCTACTTCATTTCTCTGGGTGGACATTGAGCTAAGGCCTGTACTGTTTCCCGAAAAACCCCACTCTCTCTTCCGGCCTTCAGATGACGAGTTTGTGGGTTTGGATTTCCTAGGGGAGTGATTTCGGCAGGATCCCAGACCTATCCAGTCGACCCACCACCGGTCGACTGGAGTATGATGTCGGCTCGGTCCCGGGTCCGCCCGTCCGGCAGGGGGCGCGCGGTGCCCGAGTCTCCCGTTCCTGCCCTTCTGCCCGGCCCCTGCCCGGCTCCGGAGTCGCGGGGGCGGGCGGGAGCGAGATGGCGACCGCCAGGAGACTCATGGCGCTGGCCGCCGGCGTCTCTCCGCGCCTGCGGCCATCGGGTCCCCGCTCCATCGGGCGACAGGGAGGCCCGCGCGGCCTCTCGACAGGCTGCTCCCGCCCCGACAGCACCCAGGAGGCCGCCGAGGCCGAGGCGGCCCCCGGCGAGCCTGGGGAAGGCGATGGAAGCATGGTGAACGGTGAGGGCAGTGGCGGGGGCAGCCAGGCTGCGACGCCCTTGACTCCTGGGGATGGCAGAGCTAGGGGCGCGGGCCGGGGTCGGGCCCTCTTCGGTATGGCTGAGACAGCCATTCAGTGGCGGGCCGCAGCCCAACTGCTGTAAAACTCAGTGTGGTTCAGGTCCAAATGGACCCCAAGCGCAGAGGTCTGGGACTGGAGCGCCTGCCCTGGCAACAATAGGTGAGAGGTGCGTACCACGAGGGAGCTGGGGAAAACAGGTAAACGTCCAGTTCCTGCCAGGGCGGTGGTGTAGGCTTAGAGCATCACGGGTAAGCACATCCTTCCCGTTGTAAGAAAAAGAGAAAGCTCAGTATCCATCTGGGACTTTAAGATCTGAAATAGAGACAGAATGATTGGTCACAGTGGATCCCAGCGCTTGCCTCCTGAATAGTGCAGGAGATGAAACTAGTAAGAGCACCCCTGCCGACCAAGGATGGACAGAGAGTGTGCTAGCCTCTGCCTCTTTATAGAGCTGCAGTGGGTACCCCTGCACATCTGTATTATACGTGTGTCTGATGGGCTACTTAAAGTTACGCCCTCCTGTGAGGTGGAAGCCCTTTGAGTCTGCTTACATACTCTTTCTTGGCTACTTAATTCTCAGTAGTTTTAAGAGTGATCCTTCAGAAGGAGATAGGGCCAGGCAGAATCTTCCCTCTTGGCCAGTTGTCAGGGGAGTCTTCTCCAGGGAAACAGTTTGAACCCAGGCCGCAGAGTTACAGCAGAGCTTGTGGAGGAGCGTTTTCAGGACACAGAGACTTGCCCAACACCATGGCCATTCTCAAGTGTCCTGTGGGGATCCGTGTGCAGGGCTGTGAAGACGTTCCCCACGTGACTTACGATCGATGCACACAGGTGCATATACGCACACACGCACACACGCACACACACAGGCTCTATAAAAAATATTTTTTGGAGCTGAATTATAAGCCAGAGACTGTGGGTGGAGAATGAAAAAGCTTTCCATCTCCTCTGACTCCGCATCTCTTGAAGGTCCACTCTGGTGCTTTGGGACTCTTCCTTCTGTTTTCAGTCACTCTCAGCAGGATTCTTCATGGTCTCTCTAAGTCCTGTGTTTGGCACAAGCTGCCTCTAGGTGGACATCTCACCCATTTGTGCTCTGGAATTGATCCAGAGTGCAAGTGAGCAGATGTAAGGTATCTCTCATGATGGCTGATGCATCCTGCCTCCACTTGGTTCACTGCAGTGAACTCTTGGGAGGACCAGCTCATGCCTGTGGCTCAGCTCTGGAGGTCTCTAACCAGTGTCCCTGCACATAATCCGGATGAAAGGGGAGGCCTTTTGCAGGGTGCTGAGGTGTGATGGAGAACTGCGGCTTGGTGTTCAGACTCTGCAGGCATTCCTCCCTTTTGTGTATCTGTTGTTTTAGGAGGGGCCTTGCGTTGTCTTGACCTCCAGTGTGTGTACATGTGCCTCTGTGTGTGTGTGTGTGTGTGTGTGTGTGTGTGTGTGCCTGTGTGTGTGTGGTTGGTTTGGTTTTGTCTATTTAGTGCTTTCTTTCAGACATCAGATTAGGGGGGTTGCTGTCATCTAGGCTTCTATAGCTGATGTGTAAAGTTAGGAGCTTGGGTGAGGAAGAGGATGCTGGCTGGTTCCCCTCTGGTGTCTGGGGCATTGACCCTTCTCTTTCACAAGGAGATGCTTGTCCAGTGGGTCTAGGTCCACTGTCCCCTGTAAACCCTGAAGCCATCTGCCCCTCCTTTTTAAGATGCTCCTGGGTGGTTTGGGTCGCGAGCCAACATCCTCAGTATCCAGCCCAGGGTTGCCCTGAAACATACCCCACAGAGTTTTTAAAGCAACACAACTATAATGCTTTTGTCCTTATTTTCTTAGCTTCTAGGGACCTATTAAAAGAGTTTCCACAGCCCAAAAATCTTCTCAACAGTGTGATTGGAAGAGCCCTTGGCATCTCACACGCAAAAGACAAATTGGTCTACGTGCATACAAATGGACCGAAGAAAAAGGTATGGTGGCAGGGAAACACGTTGGTCTGAGCCTCCGGAAGGAAACCAGCTGCCCTTTGCTCCCCCGGATTTCTCGTCAGGGAGGCCACAGTGGAGGTTGTTTGAATTGTGAATGGTCAGCAGAGAATCTCAGAACAAAGCTAGGTCTGGAGCAGAGTCTGGTTTAGGGAAAGGAAACATGGGCAAGTGAAGCGAGATGCTCTCTCATCTTGTGTGAGACAGGCCACTGTAGTGGGCCCTGGTATTGGTCCTTCCTCAACTTCTTGGAACTGTAGAGGGTTAGGGTTGATGATGATTCCTGCTCCCAGAGTCTTGTAGGTCCTGGGACCAGGAAGCACGCAGGCAAACCATTCTGAATGAAGATTTTTAAGAATAAGGGTGGGTCCCACCTTGCCCTCTGGCTGGAACATGGCACTTTGAAGAAGCAAAGCAACTTGAGGTGGGACAGTGGCTTGGTGGGGGCGGGGGGAGGACTGGAGCCTTCCAAGGAGCTAATGATGGGGTCGGGGTTCTGTCTTGCACCCAGCCCTGCTGCCATGAGGCCTGCAGCTTTCCTGTGGATTCTCCGTGTGATTTGTAATACCTTTGTAGTCCAGAGGCAAGGGTTCTGATTCTCTCTTCTTTTTCTCAGAAAGTCACCCTCCACATAAAGTGGCCCAAGAGCGTGGAGGTAGAAGGCTATGGCAGCAAGAAGATTGACGCTGAGAGGCAGGCTGCAGCCGCGGCCTGCCAGCTGTTCAAGGTGACCCTCCCCTCATGAAAACCACGCAGACCTCCCTCCTGGGAACTTTTTGCAGTAATGGTCTTCCTGGGCCCAGATGCTCCTAGGTTTAGGATGGCAGAGTGTTCAACCACTCAACCTATCCTAAGCCCTTTTCATCATGTGGTTCCTTTTTGCTTCAGCCATTGAGGGAACAGATGGATGTTATTTCCTTGCCGCTGTAGTTACTCACTTTCTGTGGTTTCAGAAACCACAGCGAAGAACCTCTTTGTGGGGAGCACTCCCTCTGTACAAATAGACTTCTATCTTGGCTTCTGTTCTCCCCCTGTTATTTCATATAGGTTTTTCCTTGTGGCCCTGTAGTCCTCTTGCTTACAAGGAAAGAATAATAACCGTTTCTCTATCACTTTGCACTGATCGGACATGGGTTGCTTTGAGTTTTTGGTCAGGCAGCAGTTACCAGATGTTCACTGTTGCTCCCAATCTTTCTTTCCCTTGCTAACTGACTCCTTTCATGGCTGTGCCATCCTTGGGTCTTCCTCACATTCCCTGGTCTTCGCTCTGCCACGGACAAAGCTGTATTCCTTCAGCTTCTCTCCCGCTCAGTCTGCAGACTTCATTGTCCTGCTTCCTTCCTGGATCTGAGGAGGAAAGTCCCTCTTCCTATCCCGGGTCTCCATACAACCCTTCTCTTTTCTCTTTCCCCTCTCTGTGTCTTCTCCATCCCATCTCTCACCCTTTTATTTAATTTTCCAATCCTTCCTCATCTGATTCTTTTCTGTAGGCATCAAAACTTCTCCAGTGTTGGGTAATCCCCTCGCGGTCCAGTGGTTAGGACACCGTGCTTTCACTGCTGAGGGCACGGGTTCGATCCCTGGTTGGGGAACTGGGATCCTGCAAGCAGTAGAGAGGCTTAGCCAAAAAAAAAAAAAAGTCTTCAGTGTTCCGATTGCTCCCCCGGCCCTGCTTCCCCGCACACAGCTCTCCGTGCTTGCTGTCTGCTCCCCTCGAGCGCCGCAGCCCTTGCTGTGGTCCTGGTTCCCTTCACATCCCTGAGGTGTTTGATGGTGATTGTCGGCTGACTGGGGCAGCTTTGCCAGCGCCCAGCCTCTCCCCAGGCCTCACTCTGCTTGAATGTCTGTGGCTTCGGCCCCTTGGGGCGTCTTTCTCAGCCAATGGGTGTGCCTGCTCTCCTTTTCTCTGGCTCATTCCAAGTTCCTCTTCGTCTCCCACTCTCTGTAAATGTCTCCTTTTCTGTACTCCTTCCCCCAGTGGATCCTGTCTCTCTCAGAAGTTCAACCATCCTTTCTTTGTTTAATGTCTTGGAAGTTGCTATCCCTCATTGAGTGCCTCTACCTCAGGGATTCTCAATTAGAGGGGATTCTTCCCCGTAGGGGACACTTCATAAGGTCTAGAGACATGTTTGGCGGCCACAAAAAGAGGAATGCTGCTGGTATAAGGCCAGGGATACTTCTAGATGTCCTGTAATGCACAGGATAGCCCGCTCCGATAAAGAATTACCTAGCCCCAAATGTCACTGGGCTTCCCTGGTAGCTCAGATGATAAAGAATCCGCCTACAATGTGGGAGACCTGGGTTCAATCCCTGGGTTGGGAAGATCCCCTGAAGGGGGCCCTGGCAACCCACTCCAGTATTCTTGCCTGGAGAATCCCCATGGACAGAGGAGCCTGGTGGGCTTCACTCCACGGGGTCGCAGAGTCAGATACAACGGCGCGATTAAGCACAAATGTCAGCAGTGCCGAGGATGAGAGGCGCTTTTCTACCTGGATGTAAAAGGCACTTTAAACCGAGACCATGCGCAGCAAGTTGTGCTCACGTTCCTCCCCAGCCTGTTCTGTCTCCTCTGTCTGTGCTCGTAGTCTGTTTGTATGTTTAATTGTGGGTAAAAAGTTTGCTCTCTTAACCACTTTTAAGTGTACGCTTCAGTAATAGTAAGCACAGCCACATTGTTGACCAACCAATCTCTAGAACTTCATCCGCTTGCAAAACTGAATCTCTGCACCCAAGAAACAACTGTTCATCCTAGTCCCTTCCCCAGCCCCTGGCAGCCACTGCAACAGCTTATGGGAAAACCTGAACAAACTTTTTGGCCAACCCAGTTCTTTCTGTTTCTGTGAATTTGACTACTCATCATATAAGTGAAACTTGTAACTGCCTTATTTCACTTAATGTCCTCAAGTTTCATCCATGATGTAGCAAGGGTCAGAATTTCTGTGTTTTTAAAGGCTGCTATATTCTATTGTATGTATATATTCATTTTGTGTATCCGTTCATCCATTGATGGACTCTGGGGTCCACCTTTTGGCCAGTGTGAATAATGCCGCAGTGAACTTGGGTGTACAGATAACCCTTCAAGACCCTGCTCTCAATCCCCAGAATTGGAATTGCTAGATGATATGGTAATTCTTAATTCTTTGAGGAACTGCCGTCATGTTTCCATAGTGACGGCCCTACTGTGCCTTCCCCCAGCAGGGCACTAGTGTTCCAGTGTCTCCACGTCCTCCCCACACTTCCTAGGTGTCTCCGGTAGGAGTCTTGACTGATGGTGTTGGAATGGGTGTTGGAATGACACGCTGAGTTCGCCTTTAGGAATAGTCCCCAGCAGCCGCGGCAGGGTCAGGCAAGCCCAGAGACGGGGACCTGGAACAGGCGCGGATGCCGGTAGCAGCAGGCAGGAGCTTTTCTCTGGGGTTAAAGAGCTGCAGAGGTCAGTGGAGGGTCTGATGGCGGAGGCAGCAGGAAGAGCGGGTGGCGGGGAAGCGGGAGTGGGCAGAAAGAGCCCCTGGGAGGGAGGCAGGCCGTGCAGGGAGCAGGCTGGGAGTGAGTGGGAGGCAAGGAGGAAGAGCTTGCTGACGCCCTGGGGAAGGCCAAGGGAGAGGGTGTTGCGTGTGTTTTCCGTATAATCAGACGGTCCGTGTAAACAGTGAGGCAGAAGCATGCAAGCCGAGCCTGGGGCCAGGCACCCGTACTAAGCGGTTATGGCTTTCCTGCATGTGGGTGTGTGTGGCGTGCCCTTTTCCCGTCCTCTGTCACAGCATCTTACTGTCCTAGGATCTTCGTGTTCCTCCGTAGAGATCTGACAGTTTGGCCAAGGGCCCAAAGAGTCTGTCCACACTTTGATTGGAGTTCCATTACATGGCTTAATTTAGGAGGCTTTGCTCTCCCTGGGCAAAAACGTTTCATCACAGGAACTCCCTTTGTGTCCTTTTACCAAGTTCTGTACCTTTTAAAAGACATATATACATGGTCACTGTTGCTGTTGTGAATAGGCTTTACCTGATACCATTTTAAATTACAGCTGGTTCTTTCAGAAACCTGAGGGGAGAGTTTTCAGAAGGGCGGTCACTCCTCAACTTGTCGGGAGTCAGGTGGGGCTGAAGCTGCCCGGGAGCGGCGCCTGGATTCCAGCGCCCACCGCCCACTGTCACGTGTTGAAGCCTCTTGACTCATCTGCGGCTTACCTCTCTTGTCTTTGCCCCTCGCAGCTTGAGCTTTTGAACCTCGTGCCCTCTTCATATGCCACTCCTGTTCGTTCTGGCCCCTTGCTTACTGTTTGCTCCTCAGACTCTGGTTTTCTGCGCTTCTCTTCTGCCTCTTAGGTTCAGAGCTGCTTGAGGGCAGGGACCGGGTGTCCCTCGCTTGGTGCCCAGAGTGCCAGGCGTGTTGCTCTGTCCATGTTAGAGACGTGGCAAATAATGTTTTTCTATAATGGCTTTAAAAACATTTGGTGTTAGTTCTAGAATAGGTTCCCAGTGTAGGATTCTTGTTTCAGAGGTATATCTGTTTTACAGTATAGACGGCATATTTCCTAATCACCCCACTCACTGAAGCTTTCTAGATCACTTTGTGAATGCATCTGCTTCCTGTTGCGCTGTGGGGTTTTTAATGGGGATTTTTCTTTAGTTTCTTGGTCTTTTGTCTAACAGCTGTAAGAATTTACCTCGTCATTTTCATCTGTTGATGCTAGACAGGTAAAGTGCTCTCTCTGCCCAGTTCTGGGCCAGGCCTGAGGTGAGCAGATAGGTGAGAAAGCATGGCTCCCACACACGAGGGGCCTACAGGGTAACTGGGCAGGCTCTGAACAGCCTGCGGTGTGAGGGTGCTAAGGGCCCTCACAGCGCCCCCCTTTCTCCCCTAGGGCTGGGGTCTGCTGGGTCCCCGGAACGAGCTGTTTGATGCAGCCAAATACCGCGTGTTAGCCGATCGCTTTGGCTCTCCGGCTGACAGCTGGTGGCGCCCAGAACCCACCATGCCCCCCACTTCCTGGAGGCAGCTGAATCCTGAGAGCATCCGGCCAGGGGGACCTGGGGGCCTGTCCCGCTCCTTGGGTCGGGAAGAAGAGGAGGATGAGGAGGAAGAGCTAGAAGAAGGGACCATCGATGTCACTGAATTTCTGTCTATGACCCAGCAGGACTCCCACGCCCCACTCAGGGATTCCAGGTACAGCCAGGGGCAGGGGAGGCTGGGGAAACGGGGCTGCGCCTTGACGTGGGGTGGGGACATATTCCCTGGAGCCTTCTCAAAGATGGGAGACCTTTGCCCTTCGTCTCAGTCAGCGTCTCTCATTCTCAGTACGTCTGCCTGTTTGGGGACAGCCAGCTGTGGCCGTGAGCTCTGGCTGGGCTCTTGCAAGACAGCAGCATGGGCCTTCCCTCCAGCTCACACTTGAGCCCTTCAGAGCCCTGGCAACTGCTCTGCCTGCCCCCTGCTCTCGCTCTCTTGTGTGTCTGGGGGAACTGAGGGCACGCCCTGTGTGCTGTGTGTCTGTAAGAGGACCACAGGCCAAGTGGAGATGCCCCCACCTCCTGGCTGCCCACTGCAGTGATGCCGCATCTGAGCCCCTGGGTTTCAGAGCAGGTGAAACTGGCTTGAGAAGAGAGCGCTTTTTCACCTACACTTTTGGTCCTCTCAGGGGGGGTTCCTTTGAAATGACAGATGACGACAGTGCTGTTAGGGCTCTGACCCAGTTTCCACTTCCCAAGAACCTTCTGGCCAAGGTGATTCAGATAGCGACATCCTCCTCCACAGCCAAGGTGAGCTGGGTCTCCTGAAGGTGTGTGTGAGTGGGGAGCCGGCTTGCTCAAGTCTGGGTTTCCCCAAGATCAGGTGGGAGGGAGACTTAGGTCTGTGGGAGGCCTTAGATGCCCGTTCCCTTAGCCCAGCCTGCGCCAGCTGAGGGAGCTTGGGGTCCTCGGAGGGTGAAGCAAGCAGGGGCAGAACGGAAGTCAGGACACTGGAGCCTGGGAGGGGGCTGAGGACTCTAGGAGTGGAGACCCCGGGTCTGTTCACGGGGTGCGGGCACCGATGGAGGCTTGGGGAGCGGGTGGCTGACTTGCTGAGGTTTTCCTCTTCACTGCCGGGCTGAAGGGCTTTGGTTACTCAGAGCTTCGCTCTAGGCGCAAGGCCTTTTTGTTCCCCCAGGATGTGCTTGGCTCTTAGCTTGTGTTGGCAGCTTCCACCCACAGCTGCCATCGCACCTGTGTGCCTTGACAGTGCTGAGAGGGTAGTGGGCTAGGAGGGCAGGCAGTGGCGTTGCCCAGATGCCGTCTCTTCCTGTGAAACCATGCCAAGATCCTGGAACTGCAGCCCCATGGGGCTCTCTTCTGCCTGTTCATTGGCACTTCTTTTGTGGCTGACGTTTGGTACCTGCTCAGATGGGGGTAAAATCCGTATCTGGGTTCCTTGGCATTCAGAGAACACTTAGACGTTCTTGTTCCTTGCCGTCTTGTAACCCCCTCTCTCGCCCTTTGTGTAGAACCTCATGCAGTTCCATACTGTGGGCACCAAGACCAAGCTGTCCACCCTCACCCTGCTCTGGCCTTGTCCCATGACCTTCGTGGCCAAGGGGCGTCGCAAAGCAGAGGCAGAGAATAAAGCGGCAGCCTTGGCTTGTAAGAAACTGAAGGTGAGTGCGGAAGGGTCCCTGGTGTGATGCATGAGCTCCCTGCTACCCTTGGCAAGTGGTCCATTTTTCCAGGAAATGAAAATCCACCTTTGCCAGGCTTTTGGAGTAGCTAGTATCCCAGCCTTGTGTGTCAGGCTCTGGAGGCGCTATTTCCAGGGCTTCTCCACATTTCCTGCAGAGGGGCTTTGCTGTGAGCTCAGTCTTTTCAGTGCTGTGGGCTGGAACCCGGGTGAAGCCAGGAGGAGACATACTCATCTTTCTCAATGGTGTGGAGCTGGAGAAATGGTGTCTCTCTTAGGGGCCAGGCTTGGTACCTAGAAAGATCTTGGTAACTTGGGCTTTGTGGCCAACACGAACAGTGTGAGTTCACGTGGGATGCAGACTGAGGGGACCAACAATCAGGCGAAGGCAGTGTGGCTTGCAGCCGGCAGGCGTTTTGAAGCAGCTTTGAAGATGAGATGATTCATGGGTGTTGTGAAACCAGTGGAGGTCTGGTTTGTGGACTAAGAGGAGAGACACCGTGTTTTACTCCAAATGGACAGAAACCTTTGGTACACATTTGGCCCTGAGAACTGAATATCATATATGACTGATGGGGAGAGGTAGCGAGATTCGGAGAATTGAAGAGGGATGGGGTTGGGTGAGTGGTGAGAGAGAGTGGCTGTGTTGTTACCTGTGGCTCAAGAGGACAGAAGTAGGGCTACTGGGAGGACTTTGAGGAAGTCTGTATTTTAATCTGACAAAACCAGTGATGAGATTACCCAAGCACGGTAGACACCTATCTCAGGAAGGAGCAAGCTTCCTGGGGGCCGCCATGTTCTGCCAGCACCTGGCTGCCCACAGGCAGACTGCAAACAAATCCTCAGAGTCCTGGGAAAGGACAGGGGCCTCCCCTGAAGCAGGGTGGCCCTGTGGGCACCTCTTTTGTTCCTGGGACTCAGAGGCTAGAGGAAGGTGATTGGTCCCTACAGGGGTAGACTTCCTTAGAAGAAGTGCAGAATCTGGACATGACGGAGTATGGGGGAAATGGCTGGCTTTCCAATGTGTTGGAATGCTTTGTCTTAACCTCTGGGGAGGTGGTTTTGGGTATACGTGGAAATAAAACAAGTCTCCCTTCCAGTGGCTTATTTTACCAAGTTGTGTAAGTAGATACTTACAGGAATTTCCATGTACATTTGTGTGATGAACTGGGTATCACGCAAGAGTAGGAGGTGGGTGTGGCAGTTGGACTTGGAAGGCTGGTGGGGGGATCGGGGTGGTGGCTTTGCTGCGCAGAGAAAGCGGAGGAGCTTGCAGGCTGTGTTAGGGGCCTGGCCCAGCTGGCCTAGAGGTCTGTGTCGGGGATTCATGGACATGAGACCGGGCTGTTGTGGGAGCCCCTGCTGCGCAGGGAGAGATTTCTCAGGGGCACGGACCTGGCCAGCTGGGGGCTGTGATTAATACTTAGACACGTCAGGTCTTACTTTCCTTGAATTAACTTTTTTTGGTGGAGACTTAACATTTTCCTGGTTCCTGATTTCTTCCTCCTGTACCATGTCAGTCCAAACCCAAAAATCTCCTAGAAAAGAGGTTGCTCTGAGGGTGGGGCGGGGGAGGGGAGGTTGCTTTGCAGGACTTCTCTGGAGCTGCCGAGCAGGTCTGGGCCAGTTCTGGGGAGCGGGCCCTAGACTGAGCCATCCATGTCCCTCTGCAGAGCCTGGGACTGGTGGACCGGAACAACGAGCCGCTCACCCACGCCATGTATAACTTGGCCTCCTTGCGAGAGCTGGGTGAGACCCAGCGCCGGCCGTGTACCATCCAGGTGCCTGAGCCCATCCTCCGCAAGATTGAGACTTTCCTGAACCATGTAAGAGAATCCCCATGTTCCCCCTCACTTGCCCACAGCCTCCACCTGCAGTAGGCGAAAGTGACCCCCTGCTTCCCCACTGGGGTGGAGCCTGGGAGCACCCTGGCCCCGAGCCGTCTAGTCTTGCCCACAAATGTCCCGGGGTCCTGGGGTAGTCAGGGACTGAGTCCTGCTCAGCGGATTGGACCACAGCCTCTGGTCGAGGTGTGAATCGTGGAGGGACTGGCTGTGGGTAAAGGAGGAAGTATTCCTCTTCATCATCTCATCTGCCTCTCCTGTCCCCCAGTACCCCGTGGAGAGTTCGTGGCTCTCCTCAGAGCTCCGGCTGCAGGGTGAGGACATCCTGCCCTTGGGCAAGGACTCGGGGCCCCTGAGTGACCCCATCACAGGCAAGCCCTACGTGCCGCTGTCAGAAGCAGAGGAGCTGCGTCTGAGCCAGAGTCTGCTGGAGCTGTGGCGGCGGCGAGGGCCGGTCTGGCAGGAGGCACCCCAGCTCCCCGTGGACCCTCATCGGGACACCATCCTCAATGCCATCGAGCAGCACCCAGTGGTGGTCATTGCTGGGGACACGGGCTGTGGGAAGACCACGCGCATCCCCCAGCTGCTGCTGGAGCGCTACGTGACCGAGGGCCGCGGTGCGCGCTGCAACGTGATCATCACCCAGCCACGCCGCATCTCGGCTGTGTCTGTGGCGCAGCGGGTCAGCCACGAACTGGGCCCTTCCCTGCGCCGGAACGTAGGCTTCCAGGTGCGGTTGGAAAGCAAGCCTCCGGCCCGAGGAGGGGCCCTGCTGTTCTGCACGGTGGGCATCCTGCTGCGGAAGCTGCAGAGCAACCCCAGCCTGGAGGGCGTGAGCCACGTGGTCGTGGACGAGGTGCACGAGCGAGACGTGAACACGGACTTCCTGCTGATCCTGCTCAAGGGCCTGCAGCGGCTCAACCCAGCTCTGCGCCTGGTGCTCATGAGTGCCACCGGCGACAACGAGCGTTTCTCCCGCTACTTTGGTGGCTGCCCTGTCATCAAGGTCCCCGGCTTCATGTACCCCGTCAAGGAGCACTACCTGGAGGACATCCTGGCCAAGCTGGGCAAGCACCAGTACCCGCACCGGCACCGGCACCACGAGGTGAGGGGTACGCCCGCCCCGTCCCGCCGCAGCTCCTGGCCTGTCCTCCCGGACTCCCCTCCTTCCCTGCTAGAAATGGCAAGGATCGGGCCTGCCTGACGAGGGTGTGGTGAGGGTTGGAGGTGAGGTGTCATGTGCCTTGGCCTCACCGAGTCGCGGTGGCCGTGTCCCGTGCACGACCCCTGGCCCCGGGACTGTGACTGGCCTCTCTTCCCACCGCAGTCTGAGGATGAATGCGCTCTGGATTTGGACCTCGTGACTGATCTGGTTCTGCACATCGACGCCCGCGGGGAACCAGGTGGGTGCTTTCTTCTGTCCCCCAGGCCCACCCTGCCCTCCATCTGCCAGGAGCCACTGGCTCATGCCTGCAGGGCCCCTTTACAGGTGGGATCCTCTGCTTCCTGCCGGGCTGGCAGGAGATCAAAGGAGTCCAGCAACGCCTCCAGGAGGCCCTGGGCATGCACGAGAGCAAGTACCTCATCCTGCCAGGTAAGAGCATGTCGGCGAGGACAGTGGCCCCTACACCAGGCCTGCCCTCTGTCCCAGGGACTGACTCGCCTCGGTGGGCTCAGGGTCTTGGGTTTGTCACCAGGCCACACTACTTTTTACCGGGTTGGTGACCTCTACTGGGCATATTACTAATCTGGACTTGAGTTTCATCAAAATAGGGTCAAAATTCTTGCCCACCCGTTTACGGGGAGGATTTGACGGAGGTGGTACGTGCCCATGACCAGTGTGTTCTCGCTGCCACCAGTGCACTCCAACATCCCGATGATGGACCAGAAGGCCATATTCCAGCAGCCTCCCATTGGGGTACGCAAGATCGTCTTGGCCACCAACATCGCCGAGACGTCCATCACGATCAATGACATCGTGCATGTGGTGGACAGCGGTCTGCACAAGGAGGAGCGCTACGACCTGAAGACCAAGGTGGTAGCCCTCTCGCAGCCTGGCGCCAGCCCAGGTCTACCCCGGGCCTGTGTGTCTGGAAAGGGCCGCGCTCGTGGGGTCTCAGTGTCCTTGCGGGAGGGCCATCGAGGGGTCGAGTGGAATGAAGGCCAGGCCTGGGGGAGCTTAGAGGAAGGGCTCTGGCATGCGTGTGGCTGCTCACAGGCCCCCTTCCCCAGGTTTCCTGCCTGGAGACCGTGTGGGTGTCACGAGCCAATGTGATCCAGCGCCGGGGCCGGGCGGGCCGCTGCCAGTCTGGCTTTGCCTACCACCTCTTCCCGCGGAGCCGGCTAGAGAAGATGGCCCCTTTCCAAGTACCGGAGATCCTGCGCACACCCCTGGAGAACCTGGTTTTGCAGGCCAAGATCCACATGCCAGAGAAGACGGTGCGGCAGGGGTGGCGGGGGGGGCCTGGGAGCGCACAGACGGGGTGCATGCTGACAGAGGCTCTGCCTCGTTCACGCTGTAGGCAGTGGAGTTCCTCTCCAAGGCCGTAGACAGTCCAAACATCAAGGCGGTGGATGAGGCTGTGATCCTGCTCCAGGAGATTGGTGAGTGGGGCACGGCTGGGCCAGGCTGCCGAGTGGCTCTCAAGGGCGGGACTGACCGCTGAGCTTGCAGGGGTTCTGGACCAGCGGGAGTACCTGACCACCCTGGGGCAGCGCCTGGCCCACATCTCCACTGACCCACGGCTGGCCAAGGCCATCGTGCTGGCTGCCATCTTCCGTTGCCTGCACCCGCTGTTAGTGGTCGTTTCGTGCCTCACCCGGGACCCCTTCAGCAGCAGCCTGCAGAACCGGGCGGAGGTGGACAAGGTCAGACGCGGTGCCTGCACGTGGCCCTCCTCTTCCCCTTCCAGCCCTCCGCTGCCTTCTGTCCCGAGGTGGCCGCCTCTGGCCCCTGCCCTGTGACCCCGGCACCCTCCCCCCTCCCAGGTGAAAGCACTGTTGAGCCACGACAGTGGCAGTGACCACCTGGCCTTCGTGCGGGCGGTGTCCGGCTGGGAGGAGGTGCTGCGCTGGCAGGATCGCAGCTCCCGTGAGAACTACCTGGAGGAGAACCTGCTCTACGCACCCAGCCTGCGTTTCATCCACGGTCAGCGGGCCCCACGCTGCCCTGAGCGCCCTGCCCCTCCCACTTGCACTGGGCCAGTGTGGTGAGCGGTAGGCTTACCCCGACTTTGCCTCCCCAGGACTCATCAAGCAGTTCTCAGAGAACATTTACGAGGCTTTCCTGGTTGGGAAGCCCTCGGACTGCACCCTGGCCTCTGCCCAGTGCAACGAGTACAGTGAGGAGGAGGAGCTGGTGAAGGGGGTGCTGATGGCGGGTCTCTACCCCAACCTCATCCAGGTGCTGCCTCGGGGTGGGGGCACCAGGCCATGGTTTCTTCCTATCTTGGCTCCTTGCTCAGCCCACCCACCTTTTCCCTTCATCCCTGCAGGTGAGGCAGGGCAAGGTGACCCGGCAGGGCAAGTTCAAGCCCAACAGTGTCACGTACAGGACCAAATCCGGCAACATCTTGCTGCACAAGTCGACCATTAACAGGTGGGGACTGTCAGGTAGAGCGGGGCAGCGGGGGTGGCTCAGGAGGGGGCCTCACCCAGCCCTTTGTTCCCAGGGAGGCCACCCGGCTGCGGAGCCGATGGCTGACGTACTTCATGGCTGTCAAGTCCAACGGCAGCGTCTTCGTCCGGGACTCCTCCCAGGTGCACCCGCTAGCTGTGCTGCTGCTGACCGACGGGGACGTCCACATCCGTGGTGGGTACCTGCGCCCCTCTCTGCGCCTCTGGCTGCCCTGCTTCCCTGGGCCTGGCCTCACCCGGGCTCCTCGCACCTTTTCCTTCCTCTAGATGATGGGCGCCGGGCCACCATTTCCCTGAGCGATAGTGACCTGCTGCGGCTGGAGGGTGACTCGCGCACCGTGCGGCTGCTGCGGGAGCTGCGCCGGGCCCTGGGCCGCATGGTGGAGCGGAGCCTGCGCAGCGAGCTGGCGGCACTGCCAGCCTGCGTGCAGGAGGAGCACGGGCAGCTGCTCGCCCTGCTGGCGGAGCTGCTGCGCGGGCCCTGCGGCAGCTTTGATGTGCGCAAGACCGCTGACGACTGAGCCCTGTCTCTGCTGGGGCCATGTACAGAATGAAAATGTTTATTTAAAATAAAGTTCTATTTATCCCTTGTGAGCATCGCTATCCGCGAGGCTCCTCTCTCACGGAGGACCTCAGCGCCCTGGGCTGGGGGCCACGCTCCCCAAACCACGAGAAGCGTGAAGGCTCAGAAGGGAGGGACCCAAGGTCTTAGAAGAAGGGGCTTAAAACCCACACCTCAGGAGCCTGGACCAGCCTGGTCTGCACTGTCTTTGCAGGTATGGCAGGGCCCACCGTGGGCATCTGCATTCAGTCTGGCTGCCACCTCCCAGCGCAGGCGGGTGGGGGAGGGAATAGCTCCATAAGCAACCAAGGCCCGCGGAGACCCTACCCCTCGGTCACAGCCATAGGCTCACAGAGGAGGTGCTGAGGTGAAGACCACAAGGCATACACCGGTCCCTTGATGCAGAGGGACAGCGACGGGGTGGGCCACAAGCTGGAGGGGTAGAGACCAGGACGCACAGAAGACAGGGCCTACGTGTTGGGGACATAAGAGCTTTATTTACTCTGGAAATCGTTACAACAGAATCACAGATTGACATGAGGAATGGCTGAGCCATAAGCAAATGGGGAAGCACAGAAACGTCCCTGCCCCGATGGCTGCACAGCAGAGCACGCAGGGCCTCTGGGCCCACCTGTCGGGGCAGCCTTAGCTGCTCTGGCTGGTGGGACCCATCAAGGCAACTGACCAGACCACCCCTCAGAACACTAACCACTCCAGCGCCCCCTCAAGGGCCCTCCACGGGGGTCACCTCTCCCGCCCCTGCTTTTGGCCAAAGGAGTAAAGACCCAGAGCTCGCCCACCTCAGCGTCAACATGTCACTGCCACCCGCCTCCCACTGTCCTCCCAGTTCCCTCACCCCTTTCTGCAGACAAAGCATGGACACCGTGATGTCCCTGGCGCTACTGAAGCACCCTAGACGGCCTCTGGCTCTGGAAGTGCTTTTTCCACAAGATCCCTGCAATTTCTACCCCTGGTAGTGCTTGGGGAGTTGGGGATGTATCAAACCTCTCTGGAGAAAATGCTACCTCAGAAACGGGGAGAACCTTCCCAGCCCAGACACCCTCCCTCTATACAGACATCAAATCTGCATGAAGCCTAGTTCGAGGCCCCACCCCCCTTCTCAGTGCCAGGGGACGCCCGAAGAGGAGGTGGGAGGGTAAGGGGCCAGGTCTGCACTGCAGAAAACAACTCTTCAGAGGAGAAGCCTTGGAGACTCCCAGGCCATTTGACTACAAACTGTTACATTTTAATCCTTTATTAGAAACCATGCAAACTTTAATACAAAAAAATACAAGTGCAATAAGAATCTTCATGTCAATATAATCCCCAGGGCTAATCATTGCAGCCATCCCAAGACCAGGCCTAACTGGGACACGCTTCCTCAGGCGGGGCTCGCCTCGCCTCTCCCCCTCTCCAGTCAGGCTCAAGGGAGCCTGGATGGCCCACTGCATGTCCTTGCTTCTAAATTTCCCACCTTGATTCCCCACTATCCACACACGTGCTGGACACATCGGGCTCCCCGGCAGTGTCCTAGGCTGCAGGCTTGGAGGAATTTGACCTCCGTGGCCCTCTCCAGTCCCAATTTTGTCTTCCACCAGATCCCAGGGAATGAGACAAACAGATGCCAAAACCAGCCTCTTGGTTAGAAAAGAAAAGCAGCATACACACAAAATGCCAGAACCACCAGTCCACACTGACCAGCCCCTAGCGGTCCCTGCCTGCTCTCCAGCCCACAGCCCCCACACCACGCCTGCCCTGCCCACACCATCTCCAGGGCTGGGGCCCCGAGCTGCCCAAGCCAGGGCAGCTCCTGACACCTGACCCCCCCGGCTGGAGGCTTCAGAATCTCCCCTCCCTGTTTCCTTTAACACCTACTGAGGACTTTCATTTAGACATGGCTTCAACCTGCAAAACTACTCCACTGGTTTTTAGGTTATTAAAAAAGAAAACAAAGTGTGACAGCAGCTAGGCAGGTATGGGGAGGAGTGGGGACAGGCAACGCTGCCTCTGACTAACTTGGGGAGGGCAGCAAGTGGCGCCTGGTACCACCTGCACGGCGGGCACCATCGTAGGGTCAAAGGAAGAGGCAGTGGCTTAGCAGGCTCCAGGGGATGCACTTAACGGCAGCCGTCACGTGGACGTCTGCTTCCACTCCTCCCTCCGGAAGGACCAGGGAGGAGGGAGGGTATGTCAGTTTCTCTTGGGTTTGGTCCAAAAAACCCAAACAAAATGAAGAGGATGCTGGGATCCAGCTCGCCCCTACACCCCAGGTCTCAGGAGATCCCAAACTTATTCTTCCCCACCCCATTTTCCACCCAACCTTCTCTGTGGAGCAGTGGCGCAAAGTGGTGAGGATGCAAGCCAAGCAGGGAGCTGGGCCTGGGGCAGGAAGTGGAAGGAACATGGGTGTGGGGGGAACTGCTGCTGCCCTGGGCAAGCGAGGGAGGGAGAGAGGGAGGGGTCGCCTAGAGGGCTGCCCGGGGCCCGAGCCACAGGCTGGGGGGCGGCCTGGGGCGGGAAGCTAGGGGCCTGGCTGCCTGAGCTGGGGCCGCCAGGGAAGTGAGGGCGGGCGGGAGACAATGTCGGCCCCGTGATCGGTGCGGGCCCTGGCGTTTGCCCGGAACGTCAGCCTGTAGGTCTCAATCTGCAGTGACACGGGAGGAGGGAAGGGAGAGGGTAACAGGGGAGACAAGAGGGGGGACATGGGGGACGGAAGACGAGACCAGAATGTCATCATTAGATGCCTGGAAAATAAAAGGTTGCTTCGTTAAAATTCAGGCCACTCTCCAGTCAGAAAACAAAGGAGTTTCAATTTGCAGCCAGTGGCAGGGCCCCTGGCTGGCCCTCAGGCCAAGCCCAGCCACTTACTTGTCTCCTGGATCTGGCTGTCCAAGGTCTGGGCCTCCCTTTGGTCACCACCCCCTGCCAGGGTGGTGTGGCCACTGAGGCCACTGGCTGAAGTGGGGGCGCCAGCTTCAGGCGCTGCCTCAGGGATGGCCAGCTCCTCCCCAGCAGGGGGGCCTGGACACGGAGGGGCCTCGCTGCCACCGCCCTCAGTCTACAAATGAAACAGTGGGGGAGACAGTGCAGGGTCAGTCGGGGAGGGAGTGGGATGGTGATGGTGGTGGGTTCCACACACTGCCCCCACCCCCACTGCCCCGACGGCCTAATGTACAGCGCATCTGGGAGTCGAGCCCAGGCACTCCCCACCCCTACCCCAACCCAACAGGCCAAATCCTGGTTTGAATGGCCCAATGCTCGGCAAGAACCCAGGCGTGGGCTCTGGGGCAGGAAGGGGGTGCAATCTGGCTAGGGATGCACTCCAGGAGCCTCCTCTGGGCAGCCTCACGAAGCCTCTGACATGACAGCCCAGCTCTTTAACAAGGCTGATGCCAGATCAAAACCACTATGACAGCAGGTTGTTAGCAAAAAAAAACCCAAGGAATGATCTCAAGTTGCAGGTCAGGTCTCGGCTAGGGAGCTCTGGGAGCTGGACCCATTCCCGTGGGGTGCAGGCCACCACCTCGGACCTGAGGGACCCCACAGACTCCCTGCCTGGCTAATCACTGTTCACTCACCCCTGACACAGGCCTGTTCTGTGCTGGGCACCCTTTCAGGGCCTGGAACAAAAAGGAGCCAGGAAAGTGTCCAAGAGGTATGATGAGGGAGACTACAGGGGCCGGGAGAGCTTCAGGGTAGAGTAAGGACTGTGGGGACCATGGACATCCAGTGTGAGTCAAGAGCAGAAGAGAGTGGGCTTTAGGGGTGGGGGGTGGGGCCCAGGGCACTGGGTGAGCTGGTACGCCTGTGCCACAAATGCCCAGAGGTGACAACGGAAGGCTCCAGGGTGGTCCTTGCTTAGAATAGTGAAAGATATGGCCTCCGTGCTAGAATAATAGTTCCAGAAGTGGTTAAAAGATTAAAAAAAAGGGAGATGATGTGAATAAAGAAAAGACTGGCGGTCAGAAAGGCCCAGGAAGTGAGCCCTGGTCTGCACGTGCTTGTCACGTGGCTGGGACCACACTGAAGTTAGTGCCCCAGGGAGGGCGACCAGAGAATGGCCCCTCACGAGGTGTGGAGCACGACCCCAGAGTCTGTGATAGAGCCAGGGTCCCCAGCAGTCAAGGGAGCTCGTCGGGGCTTGAACTGGAGCACAGAGGGCGACCAGGACAAAGCTGGGATGGAGCTTGCGAGGGGTGATCGGACACTGGAGGAAGGCCCACAGCGCTGCTCACATCCCCGCTTCCTCACCCATTTCCCCGAGGCAGCGCAGCCACCCTCAGGCTTGGAAGCCTTCAAGACGTTGCCCCCATATGTCCCCTGCCTGATGACATGGAACATGGACAGAATCTCTGGCAGACAAAGGGTCTCACAGTACTGTGGAAGGAGGGGAGGGAAGAGAGGGGAGGAAGGCAGGAGAGGCCCAACCAGGATAGGAAGCCGAGCACTCTCCAGGGCCTGGCAGTACAGGCCTGAGGAGGTGGACGTCGGGCCTGCCGCCACGGGCAGCTGAAAACGCGCCACCCCGTTCGCAGGCCCGGAAGGAAGCCTGACACAGAGCACTGCACTGCCCTCTCGTGAGGGGCTGCGAGAACTGCACTCCACTGACCCCTGGCCTCAGTGGGGCCTGCACATCAGCTCTGCTCCTCTGAAAACGGCCGAGATGGGCTCACAAAGGCAGCCCATGGCTCTCAGGAGAAGGTTCTGTCTCCAGCTGGACAGATGAGAGCTGACTGGGCTGGGGCCTCTTCACCTCTCCTGCCTCACTCAGGACGGATGACTGACGATGGGAACAGTAATGAAGTGGGTGAAACATGACTCCTGAAGTGACTGAGGGGCGGTGACAGGTGCCCATGGGCTGGGACCAGACTCCAGCTGCACAAGCCCACCCCCCACCTCCAGCCCCATCAGGACCCAAGCACTACCTTCACGGCACCTCCTGCAGGCAGGTGGCCCACATTATCGAGGGATCCCACCTTTGCCTGGGCCTTTTCTTTGAAGTTCAGCTTCTGACTTTCGATCTTGACATCTCCTCCACCTGGAACCAAAAAGAAATGGGTCATTATGGGTGACAGAAAAATACCCCTACAGGCAGAGCCAGGAGGCTGGCCAAGGACTGGGCTGCACCCAGGAGACAAACAGGGAAGATGTAATCTGCTCTTGGTGGCCCCAAGGACGGGGGCGGAGGCACAGCACACCCATCTGTCATAACAGGGCTCCTCTTCTCCAGGTCAGGCTGAGCCACTTTCACCACACAGCCAGAGAGAAGGAAAGTTACCCTACCACTGCTGTGCGTGCCCTGCCGCAGCCCCAGGAGAGCCTCGGAAGGAGCCAAGATGCACGCCTGCCTTGGGGTCACTTGGCGGAGTGACATCCCCCTCTGACAGCAGTATGGGAGTCCAGCCCGCTTTCAGCCTCATGGACGCCCTGCTGGTCAGGGTCAGGATCCTGGAATCCTCAATTTCTACCTGCCAGCACAGATACTGAAGGAGAGGAGTGACCAGCAAGACAGGATGGGCACGTGGTTTGGGTGAACAGTTTACCCAATCTGTCGTGAAAAGAAGCAGTGAGAGGTGGGAGCGGAGGGAAGGCAATCTGTACGCGGGCAACATTTGCAGCTCAGCCAGCGTGCGGCCATGGAAGCAAGGGCCAGAGAGCTCTCATACCACCCAGACTCTCAGCTGGGCTTTTCCCTGAGCCTTCTTCACTCTCCCATCTCCTCTCTGCTCATGTCAGCTAGCCTCCTGCCCAATTCTCCCAGTATCCTACCCACTGGACTTCTGGCCCCTGTAAAAGCTGGACCGCAAGTCACTCAGTGTCACTAGGGAAGAAGTTACCTCGGAAGAGTGGGTTTTCTAGATACAATGGAAAAATGAAGGTGAGCTGTCAGCCAGTGTGTCTGCTACTGCAGATACGGTTCTGCCCCACGTCTGCTGCAGACTCTTGACCAGGACACACGAGACTCCGGGTACAGCCAGAACGCAGGCCCTGCCCAGACAACATGCCACCTGCCACAGATTTTTGCAAGGGCGCCAGGCCTGTGCTGCTGGAAGGAAAGTCTGGACTGCTGTGGCAGCAAGATCCAAGTCCGTGGGCCGAGGCAGCATTGCTGAATGGCTTCCTGTCCCTTGTAGGAACTGTGGTTGATGCTTCACTGCTTGGAAATATTCTCTGCTCCTGCATCTGACAGGCAAGGCCCGGCCACCATTTTCCAAAGCTCCTTCAGCCCCAGCTCCTGAACATGCATCAGGGAGGCTGAGAAGGGTCTCAGCTGGTAGAGCACCTCTACCAGAGGGCTAGGTCAACAGTGCTATGGACACAGTGGGGCCTCAAGACTCTGCCCGTGCAAAAGGCAGCCTTTACAAACTGTTCCTCCTCCAATGAAGAGGTTAGTGCCCAGAAAGCCCCTCCCTGACAGGGGCTGAGGACTATGCTGTTTTCATTGCTGTGCCCTGGGTGTGGGTGGCTCTAGGAGTCTTAATAAAAAGGACAGAGGCGCAGGGGTGAAACCTGGGATGAGGGAGGCACCACTCACCAGGCTTGTGCTTGATGTTAGCCTTCGACCCACACTTGGAGGAGACCTTAGAGATGTCTACCTTCTTGTTCTGAATCTGAACCTGAGGAGAAAAACATGCACACAAAAGCGATTCACTCAGAGAGAGGGGTACTGTCAGGTTCAAACCCAAGCACTCTTTATGGTCCAAAGTCCAGCTTAGAGGCCGCCTTTTCCAAAGCCTTCCCGTGTCTCCCCTCGCTCCATCTCCTCTCCATGCTGTCTCTTGTAGGGGCGTCGGCTCGGTACTAACCGCTTCGTGTGCTCAATCATCATTTACAGAGCACCTCCTATCATCAAAACGGCAGCCTCTGCTTCAGCTCTGTCTTTCCAACAGTGCTGCAATTATGCCTCAACAGGAGCGTGGGGAAGTGCACTCTTCCCAGTCACAGGTCTGGCAGCTGCTAAAGCAGGCCACCACGTGTCCTCAGCAACTGTGGCAGGCTCATCTTGCACCATACCCGAGATGACCTGTGAGGGGTCAACAGAGGTCACTCGCCATGGCCAGGCTCTTGCCAGGACGTGGAGCCCACACAGCTCTTGACTGTGTTCCAAATGTGAAGCCTAGTCCTCAGTGAAAGAACAGTTGATGAGGGCAAGTTTTCCTTTATAGATGCATTCCAGCCAACAAATGAAGAAGGGATGGGAGAATTCCAGTTTCACCACAGTGCACCTTTGCTGAACTCAGGGTTTTGGGCAAGAACAGCCACCAGCATCAGGAAGGGAGAGATGAAGAGAAGAGTGAGACATTATGTGCCTCCTGACAGAAACACCACCACTGCCTATGAACGTCCTGCAAAAATGTGGGGGTAAAAGAAAGAATCAAGCCTGAATTAATCTGAAGAAAAATGTGGGACTAAGGAATATCTTAAGTGAAACCATGGGGATATCCTCAGTAGAACCCAAAGTCTAGGACAAGCCATTCAGTTTTACTCATGAAAAGTGTTACCATGAAGAAAGAGAAATGAACCAGGAGCTTGTGCAGCAAGAGGCATCTAAGGTTACAAGGGGGCAAATCAACCAACCACAACCTATGCACCTTACTTGTGTCCTGATTAAGTAAACTTGTTTAACATGTTATGGGGTTTTATACTATACATATGTATATTAGAGTTATCTGTTACAGTTATATATTGGGATATTTGCAGATAAAAGATATAACTAGAACTGGCTTCAGAATAATGGAGATAAACATACATAGATAAGACTGGCCACAAAAATAATAAATGCTGAGTAAAAAAGGACATCCAATTCACTTTACCATTTTTTTTTTCTAATTTTGTATATGTTTGAAAATGTCTACAATTAAAAGTTTTAAAAAGCTTAATCGCTTCTCACTAAGTTAAAAGCCACTGAGACGAGGCTGGTACATCGAGGAACCACGTGCTGCTGTTTCTCATGCTGGCCCCAAGGCCCCACCCAGGGATGCCCAGTGGCCAGCACAAGCCCATCCATGACCACCCAGCATCCACACAGTTCCTCCTGTTACCTGCTCGCACAATCTGCCCCTGGGGCAGCACAGGTGTCAATACTGCTAATGAAGTGACCCTGCCAACAAGTCTCAGAAACCACTGACATACACACCCCTCCTCACGAGGGTGAAATGGAACTAAATTGCTGCAAAATTTAAACTCTGATCATCCGCAGAAGCAGCTGTGATGTTCTCGCTCAATGGCCTTTTGGTTCTCAAAAAGGGGCATGTTTGTGTGTACATGGGGGCTTGTGTAGCTCCAAGCCACTCATCTGTGTGGTAACCCCAGAATTTCTCTCTGGGCAGAAAGAGGGCTTTTGGCGGGTCAGGGTTACATGCGTATGGCTGGTGGCTACCCTTCTCCCATGCAGGTATGACCATGGTGGCTTTACGGAGGGGCTGATGGAAGGCGCAACAGTAACTTAGTCTGGGCTGTTTACCCTCATCGTCCCACCTGGAAACATCTCCACAGGCAGTTTCCTAAAGCTCTGCTGTTTAAGGAAGCCTCCTAAAATGAAACACTTGAAAAAAGTGCATTCCCTGGCCAAAATAATCCTGTTTGAAGTCATGTGCAGGCAGTGTGGGAAGACCATAGTAGGTGAGAGATAAATGAGGACTATTTCCAGAGCTCTGACATATACCACACAACATATACTAACACATTTCTATTTCACACATACATACACACACACAGACAACCCAATTCCCTCACTGTTCACATTCTGTTTTTGCATCTAGGCGAAAAGCCTGAGAGGAAAAGCTAGAGCCAGTGCCCACTGGGCCCCTCACAGGCTGGATCTTTATCACCTTATCTAGGTGCTGCCTTTACACCTTACCTATCTCAATCTTCTCACACCAGCATGGCCAGTGTCTGGCCAACTTCCAAGTTAGCCCAGCACCGTCCACCTGAGTGCCAAACCATGCCAGGAACAGCCAGCGGTGGGGAGATGCCCAGGAAGGACATGAAGCAGGGGAGTCATGTAGGGGGAAAAAACAGGTGCTCTACGTTTGCACCGTCACAGCAGAACTGTGCGGCGGGGGCCTCTGTAACCCATGGGCAGGATGGCATGACCACTGAGACGGCAGAGGATGGAGCCTAACAATGAAGAGGGTAAGCAGAGTGGGACTTAATTCAGGTCACAGCGGCAAGGAGAAGGAACTGAATGAAAAAGGGAGACCAGGACAGGCAGCTCTCCTCCGGGAGTGGGAGCGAAGCAAGGGGAGAGGCGGTGAGGGCAGAGCCCGCCCGCTGCGGTCTGCCACAGGGGCGTGGAAAACGCACAGGGCCTTCTCCACGTGCTGGACGGCAATGGTGGCCAGCGCAGTCCCTCCCAGGAGCGCCCTCTGAGCTCTAGATACGTATGTCCCCAACACAGACCCTAAGGGTGGCACAGAGCAGGACCGTGACAGACAGGATGTCTGAATGGGACAGGGAGGGAGAGGAAAATAAAAGGGAACTGGAGGAGAAAGGGGTAGAAAAGGGCAGCAGTGAGGGAAGGAGAGCAGAAGGAAGAGAGGGAGGAGGTGGCAGAGAGAGAGGAGGAGAAAGAGGAAGCGGGAAAAAGAGAGCAGAGCCATGAAAATGAAGGGAAGACCCAGCAGATGGGGAGGGCCTGGCCACGAACTGCCTGTTCTAGAGCAGCAAGGGCTCCAGGACGGGCTCTGGAAGAGTCCTGACATCTGTCTCCAGGTCGGAACCAACGCATCCCCGGGGCGGACCTGAGACAGACGGCGGGCCAGCTGCTGACCGCATCCCTCAGACCAGGTCTCTGACACCAAGGCCTCCCACCCACAGGGGCGGAAAGATGCCAAGTGGGTGTCACTGAGCTGTCACTCAGGGGCTCACCAGGGACACCCAGTCTGAACTCATGTGAGCATCAGGGTCTCCCCGAATCCATTCACCCACCAGTGAGGGGGTGGCCCTCTCCCCAGTGCGCCCCATGGGGGGCTTGGCCTCAGACACCAGTGGCCCCGAGCGCATACTTACATTACCACCTCCAGGGACATGCTTAATATTGTCCTTGGAACCACACTTGGACTGAATATGGCTGTAGCTCACTTTTTTGGAGACTATCTGGACCTGGAGTGTTAGAGAACAGAAAAAAAAAAAAAAAACAACACAAAGGGAGAGGGCTGGTTAGAACCGACGTGGGGCAGGCAGTGAGTCTACACGTGACCATGACGAGCGCCAGATGGTGCTGTTAAAGCCCTACCTCGAGTGGAACAGCTGTGGAAAAGCGCAGGGCAAGGGGCAGGAAGGAGCAGGAAAGAGTGAAAACACAAACAAACAACACAAAGACAGCAGATGTCGCCAGAGTGCTACACGGACATCCTCACCACTCCCCGGGCCAGCTGCTGTCCACAGGGTCCAGACAGCAGTGGCCTCAATCCCAATCCACCACAGCCCACCCGCATCTGTTCTCTCCCCGAGGCTCCTCTCTGCAAGAGTCCTGCTCATCTGGACCCATCCTCACCCAAGGACGGCACTTCCCTGAAATATAGGGTCTGGAATCGCTGCAGAAAGACCTGGTCTGGGAAAGCAAAGGCTGCACGGAGAAGCCTGGGGCAGCTGGCTCACAACTCAGATCTGATGCTGCCAGGAAGGACAGCAGAGGCTGCAGGACCTGCGATGCAGAGCCCTGGGCACCAGGGGGCACCACCACAGCCACTGCTACACTACCACGGTGAGCCCGTTTCTCTCAGGGCTAAAGAAAGGACGCTGCAATTGCAGTTAAGCTCTGGTCTTTTTTGATGCCAGGGTAAAACCTCTCCCACAGTCCTCCAGATGCCCAACCTTCTGTGTCCTGTGAGTTTCACGTGCAAAGGGACCAGGTTCTGGGCAGGGCTGCAGTGAGGCACAACTGGAGGGCACGCCCACTGCTGTACAGGAACGCTCCACTTGAAGAGAGAAACATGAAGGCCCAGGCTCCAAGTGGGACAAAGAATTCTTTTTGAGACTTCTCAAGAAGCAACAGTTGCCAGCTTCCTTCCTTTCCTTCCTTAGAGCCCATCCCAAGTGATGCAGCCCCTAAACTGAAGAGTTCTCCACAAAGTAGAGAAATCTACCCTGAGATACTCCAACTGTTTCTTGCCTTCTTAACAACATCAGTGATAAAACCACTTTCCTAATGAACCGGGTCTGAACCAGAGGCCTGAACAGGACCTCTGGGAGGCCCCGGGAGCCATGGTACAGCATTCCGCGCCTGCCAACCACACAGAGTCCTTGGCCTGAACCCTCCCATCCTGGTCCCTCAGGGCTGGAGCTCAGGCTTCTCTGGCAGCTCCCGACCACCCATCTGCCACAGAGAAGGGCAGAAGGTTCCCAGGGCAAGAGGAGGGTCCTGGCTCCAGGGTGTGGAGGCAAGGGGAAAGAACCTAGCACCTCTACTCACCTCTGCTGTCCACGTAATGCTGCAATCCCTATGCCAAGTGTGTTTTCTACTGGGAAATGGGAATGAGCATGCTAACTTTCAGTTCAGAGGTCCTGGGGGAACGAGGGAAGCTAATTTCACACCCAGCGGTGTGGAGAGGGGCCTTCAGCTGAAATTGAAGCACGGGGCTCCGGGGTTCCTGGTGCTGGACGGTTGCCAGTGCCGTGCCTTACTGAGGAAGACGGTGGGTGCTATGGGCGTAACAGGTAGGTTTCAGATCAAGATCAGTGTGAAGGACGTGACTGAAAGTCTTTGCATCCATTTTATCCGCCTGAATAAATATCCCCTAAAGGGCTAATGGGCTCCCAGCTCTGTTAACTTTCAAGGTTATTAGAGAAAATTTTCTGATGCCTGAGTCATCAAACACAGAGGAGGGAACACGGGGAGGAGTAGAAACTAGTTAGGGATAGGAAAAAGGTGCAAAAGAAGGGAAAGTGACTCAGGCTGGAAGAAACAGTTGACCGTCTTTTACCTTCAAGAGGTAAAAGTCTAAATAAAACTCACTTTCCCCGTAGGCGGTTTCTGTGCATTGCCAATTGGGCCGGCTGCTTTAGTGACTGCGTTAGGTTCAGGCTTTCGAGCTGGAGCAGCTGCCTCTGTTTTTTTCTCTACTTTGGCCTGGATGGAGATAAAGGGAGGGCAAATTTCAAACCAAGAGGATAACAGCCCAAATGCTATGAAGGGAAGAAGGCTGAAGGGGACTTGAATACAGGCCAGGCCACCATGCAGAAGCAGGTCACCCTTGCTCCTAGAAAGAAAACGACCATTTGCCAGGGCAGACCAAGCTGGAAGGAGAGGGGTTGCAAAACAGTCTTGAGATACAAGGAAGAGATCAAGACACCATTCGTGGAGAAGAGGCAGCAAGAAGGGATAAATATGAGTGTGTACTGCGGGTTTCAAATCACAGTCCACCCCTCCCCTGGGCCCCATGTTCTGATGCGCTCCAAGCAAGCTGCCGTGGTCAAAGGAAGCCGGTGTTGATGACGGGAAGTGTCACACCCTCAGGTATGTTGGAACAGAAAATACTTTCATCACCAGACTGAGTTATTCAACTCCCCACCAAGACCTGTAGCAAGTTTTGCGCCATGTACGCGTAAGAAGAGCACAGAGGTGGGGAAAGGCCATCAACACACAGCGCAACACCTGGCTGCGTACGCCAGAGCTACACTCTTGGCACAAGCAACCCTTAGGCCCTCATCCCATTTTCCATAAACGTCCTCCAACAGAACAAGGATTCTGTCTCATTTTGGACCCTCTTCAATTTTTTCAGCAGCTCTGGATTGAAGCAATTTAAATGTCCTACTCTGAGTAGGGGGAGGCAGTGGCAGCGAGCGGTTTAAGCACTAGAGAATGATGCAGGCAATGAGGAGGTTACTGCTCCAGAAACTGAGCCTGGACTCTTGCCACCACCTTTTCACACACAGAAGCCCCATGGTTGCTAACAGGTAAATAATTCTGGGGTGGACGCACTCAGAAAGTCCTTCAAGTGAAGAGCATGGTTCTCCACCATGACACTCTCCCACAGTCCTTTTGTCTAGGAAAGCCAGGGATAGAAGAAAGTCACCCTGGCCACAAGAGGACACTAGTCCTCGTCTAGACAGACTCTTCAGCCAAGACACAGCTCAGGGAACAAAGAGGCAGCCCATCTTCTGCCTAGCCTGCGCGAGGAGAAGGAACAGAATGGACCAGGTTCCTGCCCAATGTCTCTCACCTATGCAAGGCTCAGAGGCATTCTCTGTTTCGTAAATAAAGCAGAACCCTTTGCCTCCAAACAAAAATGTAAGCCCAAACCCCAATATGCAGACTAGGAGAGGAGAAGAGAAAGCCTGAGCTAAGCCCACCTGCATCCTCTTGCTGGGAGGTGGAGCCCAGGCTGAAACTCCCTGACCCTGAACCCACTGTCCTGACTGTCCCCTGCATGGTGGGGCCCCTTGGGCTGATGCAAGAACATGCCTGGGAACAGTGCTTAGATGTGGCAGAGGATGAAGCAGGGGCCAGCATGCCAGGGACCCAAGCTCCCTGGACTCACCCGGCCTCCTCCAGGCTGGTGCTTGATGTTTTCGGTGGAGCCGACCTTGGAGCGGACATTTTTCAGATCAGGGGCAGAAGCATTGGGAGCCACGCGGCCCAGCCTCGGGGCAGAGGAGCTGGGCTTGGCTGCTGTGGGCTTCTTGTCCGCGGGAGGAGTCCCGGAGGGCCGGGGAGGCGTGGCTGTGGGCTTGGCTCTGCTGGGAGCCCCTGCTGGGGGTGCTGTCCCAGGGACAGCGGTGCTCTTCTTCACAGAACTTGTGGTGGTGCTCTTTGGGCGACTCAAGTCAGCTGCTCAGGGAGGAACAAGAGATAATACGTGTTCAGGGGAGAAGGCAATAGGGAGCCTTAAAGCCAAGGAAAACGTGGGGTTTAAATCTGGATTCCACAACGTGGGGAACGGATCTTACCTGGTGCAGACTTTGTAGCCATCTTCTTGATCTCTGCAGGTTTCCCCTCAGTCTTGATTGCTGCACAAATATACACTTTTTAATATCATGTTTAAACAAGATGACCCATGGAACAGCTCATCCTAAACTGAGATTATGCATTTGTTCAACAATGACTGAATCATTTGAGTCAGGGGCTGTGTTAGGCTTTGGGAACAGACTGGTAAATGAGACAGTCAAGTAGAGACTCGCCCAGATGGAGCGTCCAAGGCCAGGCACTTAGTCATTTCCACGGTCTTGACAATGCTTCCACGTGGCCTTTCTTTAAATGGCCTATTTCTTATTACAAAAGACCATGAACACAAAGTGCTGGGTACTGTGGAATTATGAAGAAAGGAACAGTAAATTCTACCTGGCAATTCATGAGAGTTCCCTTCACTCAGGATTCTTCTGGATACACATAGCTGCTAACTTCACATGGAGATTGAGGCTCCACTTTTCAATGGGCCCGTGAAAGACTGGTTCCCAAGTCCTTCTATCTATCTACACAGCTGTCTGGAGCTGTCTGGGGTAAAGCCACTGGTTCCCATGGGAGGGACATTCAGTACTCACCAGTGGGCCTCTTGGGCAAGGGTGTGGACAGGTTCCTACTGGTTGACCCAGGTGAAGCAAGAGCCGCAGTTGCTGGGGCTTTGGGAACAGCCTGGGTGCTCTTGGAGCCAGGTTTGACAGCTGGGGCAGAGGCCGGCTTGGATGGAGAGACCCGCTTCTCAGGAATCTTTGCCTCTGCAACAGGCTGTCAAAAATGGGAAAGCGGCAATAAGAGCGGTAGGTCAGGAACAGCCCCAGGAAGTCATGCCAAAGGATGGTTCCATATAAGCAGATATCAGAAAACAAGAGAAGAGTGGGCTTGGCAGCTACTAATAGGAAATATGTGGCTCTAAGATCAAAGTCCTCTAGACAGCATGGGAAATGGCCATGTAGGGTGCCTTGTGACTGGAATCAGGAAACAGGGAGTCAAACCACCTCAGCAACCTGAACCAGTGAGGATGGACAGCCCTAGAAATACACCACACTACAAACTATGTCTGCTTCAGGATCCACTGCATTAAATACTGATGCATTTAATGTAGCAATACTTAAATACCAGAAGGTAAACGAAATTATAAAAAATAACAAATGTTTAGTCCAATCCAGCTATTCTGTGGGCTAAGATGCACCCAGTGAATTCTGAACAGGATGGGGCAGCAGATGGAGACTGCATTGGCCAAATCAATCAGGTCAGAAGCCTAACCTCCAGCCCCAGGCAGCCCCCGACTCACGTGTGCTCTTGGGCAAATCACTGAGCCTTTCTGGGCTTGCTTCCCTCATCTGGACAAAGGAGGGCAGAACATAGGATCACTAAGGATCAGCTCCATTAGGGACTGGAGGATGAGAATTCTGTAAGAGCACAGGGACGAGTGGGAAGGGGCAGGTGGAGGGTGTGGGCCTGACAAGCAGAGGGCAAGAGGAGGCTCATGCCAGACCTCTGACTGAATGCCAAAGGGAAAAGCCCCTCAGGCACAGACACAGGCATGTGGGTCACTCCAGCTCCTCTTCCATGGAGGCTGGGCACACTATCACTACCAAGAAAGGGAAGGAATCAATACAGGCTGGCGTCTACAGGAACACAAGATGGACAGACCTACCACGTTACTCAAGAGAGTAAGCCAAGCCAAAGACACAGTGGACCTGTCTCTTCTACTCCAAGAGAAATGGCCATACAGAGGGCAGGATGTGGGCGGAGACAAGGACATTGCTTAAATGAAAAATCAGCTAAAGAGGTTCTCAGAAATTCAGGGTTGGCATTGATTTAGAGAAAATCTAACCCTACTGAGCATTGCTACAAATGAAGGGCCCAAGCATCATGTAAAGAACCTAAGGTTGGAATCAGGGAAATGGTTCAACTACCAGCTCCGTCTAGAAAAAGTCATGGGTTCTGCGGAGGGGCACTCCTGCTCTATTTGCTCTAAAATGTTAAGGACTAAACCAGGAGCTTTCTGGCAGCTCTTTTCAATTTTCAATACAGTCAGTCAGAATAATTGAGTGGGGTCTTATATTTTGCTAGTAACAGTAACAACGATAAAATAATTTAGAAAAAGGTTACAAGGGATAGAAATCTCTGAAAGACATGACATTCTTCAGGCTGCTTTTGGCCTCAGCGAGCTGCAGAACTGGCCTGCTTTCAGAGTTACTCTCCTGATTTCTCAACTTTCATTTTCTCCTCTGTCAGACTGACAGATCTGAATAGTTTTATCCCCTTTGTTTCCGTAAATCTTTTTACCAAAATAGGGAAAAAACTAGATTTCATTAGGCTTTAGTTTTTATCCATCTCTCAAAATATCTACACATCTACATCTTATCTAAAAGATAAAGAGGAGTGTTGATAGAGGCCCTGAGCACAAGCCCTGGAGTTAGACCCAAGTTCAAATACAGGTTCCTCTGCTTACCTGCCCTTAACTAAGTTTTGAAATGAGAATGCTAATATCCATATCACGGGTTTCTGAGAGATTTAAAGGAGGTAATGTCTATAAAGAAATCTGTACCGTATGCTCCATTTTTGTTATTGTTATAGAGTGAATTTCACCAGATGGATTTCACCCGTTCCTTCCCACGGCCTCTGTCTCCCTCAGGATTTGCTGCTAAGAAAGTGTCAGGGTGAAGCTGCTGCCACGGCTCCAGCCACTCTCCCTCTGCCCGCTCATTCAAATAAATTGTTTTCTAAAGATCAGGAAAAGCATTCAACTTGGTAAATAAGGATCAGAAAGTGTTCCGAGATTTTCTCATTCCTAGTCTATACTAGGATTTCTCAGTTTCTTGGCTGCAGTTTCAACCTAGCCTTCGATTCTTAGGTTCCACCAGTTTTATGTACTAGATTAAATTAAAAACACAATCATTTTAACATGGTAAGCTACTCCCCATCATGAATTTAAAGTGTAACATCAGGCTGACCTAAGGCCATTCTCAAAGAAAAGAAGATGTTAAGAAAAGGCGCCACAGAGTCCACCCACCCTCTCTTCCCACACCAAACCTCTGAAGTTAAGGTTGTTCTGAACTGCCCAGTTTCTAAGCAGTAATGTGTGGGTGACCTGGAAAACTGAAAAACTTCAGAAGGAGCCCAGGAAGAAGAAGCCTAATGCCAGGTGCAAGTAAGTTATCATATGATGTTAGAATCTGCTGAGATAAGCTGGAAGAGCTAATCATAATCAGCTAATGGAGGAAATTCACTTCTGCAGGGTGATTAAGAAGAAAGACAAAGAACTGAATCTGATTGAGAATCTGATGTCAGAATTATACCAAAAGTGAGTATGTGATTGGCAATGAGGAGTAGGGGAAACTGGTTAACAAGTATTGAAATAGATGAAGAGTACGGAGGAGCTGGGAGAAAGGAGGAGTGGAAGCAGAGGCAATATTGCCTCCAACCAGGGCAGAGAAAGGCACAAAGCGAAAAAGATGGTGGGGACTTCCCTGGTGGTCCAATGGTTAAGACCCTGCACTTCCAATACAAGACAAGCGAGTTTGACCTCTGGTCAGGGAACTAAGATCCCACAGGATGTGCAGTGGCCAAAAAAGGTTAAAAAAAGATGTAGAAAAGGCCTTCAAATGTCCTGGCTCCATCATGGGTGCCCAAAGTGATTTGAATTAACCTTTCCCATTTCCCTTTCCTTTCCCTAGCCCCCCAGCCTATTTTCATGTCTGGAAGCAACAGCGCCTAACTATTTGATGCTGGGAGGGGAGAACTTTTCCCTGGCACAGTGCTCAGGTGACTACTTACCTTGGGCTTCGTGTCTTTTGAAGGTAAGGTGGAAGGCCTGGCAGTGGCAGCAGCAGGGCGTTTGGGTGGGGCAGCTGGTACTGAGCCTGAAGCAAGGCTCATGGGTTTTTTATTCGACCCACCAAAGGTGGTGGGAGCTGTCTGCTTAGGGAGAGAAGTGGGCTGTGTTTTGGCTTTCGATGTTGAAGTCTTTGCAGGTTGAGTGGTGGCCAAAGGCTTTAAGTTGATTTGTTTTTTTTTTTTAAAAGGGCAACATCAAACACACAGACAAGAATAAAAACAAATTAAAAAAAAGTATAAATTGCACAATTCAAAGTAAAGCTATAAGCAATGAGGAAAGATGCAACTGAAAATTAGCATTCCTTTCTTCTGAGCTCAGTAAATAGTGGAAAGATGGCAGGATGAGCATAAAGAAAACTGGAAATTGTTTCTTAATGACAGTGTCACAAATTCCAGTAGTTGGACACCTCAAGATTTCAATTCAGTAATAACTTTAAACAATTAACTAACTTTTGAAGGCTTCAATAATTCTGAGAAGAAAGTCACCAGCAGGTGATTAAGCTATTTACTATCTGTAACTCTGTGATGTAATATCAACCACACTAAAATGAGCATTTATACTTTAGAATAAGCGTCTGGAGCTATATTCCATCTTAAAACTCTGTGCTCCTTTTTCATGAAGAAAGACTTCAGAATGGATTTCTGAATAATTCCGTAATTCCCTTTATTGGTGTTGTTAAAGGAAGCAGAAATATCTACAAAACAAATATTCACGATAATAGGGTCAAAAGCAGAGATTTAAGGGTTCGAGTTAGGCCAGCATGATAAAATGGGAATATAAAATATTTTCTAAGCATGTTTGAACTTGAAGAAGGAGAACACATTATTAGCTCAGAAAAAAGTAATTTCACTTGCATAATCCAAACAATAATAGCAGAAGGTAGTTTTTAAAAATTACAGGAGTAGAAGACAACCCACCCTTCTTGCACTTACCTTTGTTTTCTTCTCTGGGCTTGGTGGGAGCTCCTTGTTTGGAGGGGCGGTGATGTCATTTCCAGACACGCTTCCGGTAGGTTGTCCTTCTTCTGGCTTGGCTATTCCTAAAGGGGGGAAAGTTATGCTAAACAAATGTTTTTAACACTCATTGCGAAGAGGCAAGTCTTTGCAGTGATGCGCCACTAACTAGCACTCCATCCTGAGAAAATCCCCAGAACTGTGCTGCTGCAAGCGGACAAGACTCCCCAGTTTCCCTCACTGTGACGAAGGGCAGTTTTAGATTCTAGCCTGTCCCTGTGGAGAAGCAACCTAACTAGGATTTGCACAAATGATCAATGGAAGGAAATGGCCCTTGAAGTTTGGTTTCCCTTCCCTGGAGACTGGCAAAGGTGTTCTGTCACCCTACCACTAACTCCCAGAGCAACAGGGGACAAAAACCACTTCTACTGGAGTTTATCTCTTGGAATAAAGGGTGCTGAGAGATGGGATAAGAGCCAGATGATCATCCAATGTTCTCCTTTTACTTCCTTTCCCTGCAAAGCACCACTTTATGGAGGATGTGAGATGAACCTGATCTGGTTCTAGCGGTGACCCACATTTCCAACAAGGCTGAGGAGACCCGTGCAATCAGATCCAGGGCCAGAAATAAAGTCTATGGCCTAAGGCTATGCTCAGCAGCACCACTGTGGGGAGGTGACTCCAGATTTCAATAACTTACACCAGAAAGCATTTAAATACCATGAAACTTGTAACTTGGGTGTGGGGAGACCGTTCCAAGCAGCACAATCTCTGCTGCTGCTGCTGCTAAGTCGCTTTAGTCGTGTCTGACTCTGTGCGACCCTATAGACGGCAGCCCACCGAACTCCCCCATCCCTGGGATTCTCTAGGCAAGAACACTGGAGTGGGTTGCCATTTCCTTCTCCAGTGCATGAAAGTGAAAAGTCAAAGTGAAGTCGCTCAGTCGTGTCCGACTCTTAGCGACCCCATGGTCTACAGCCTACCAGGTTCCTCTGTCCATGGGATTTTCCAGGCAAGAGTACTGGAATGGGGTGCCATTGCCTTCTCCAAGCACAACCTCTAGATGCCACAAAAGATAAGTTGGAGTATAGAAAAATAAAAAGGCTCAATGTGCCCCAAACAACAAGAAGAGTCAAAAGGCAAATGATAAACAGGAAAAAAGTATTGAACTTCGCATCAAATGCACAGAGCTTATTATGTTTACTCCTACAGATCAGTAACTGCTATAAAGGCCAACAACCTGCTAGAAAAATGGCCAAAAGAATATGAACACAATTTACAGAAAAAGAATACAAATCACTTTGTATTTGTATTTGAAAATATTAAAAGATATCCAATCTTTAAGAGAAATGAGATGTAATTTCCAATCTAATATTTGTTAAAAGTCCTAAAATGTGAATGTAGCTGCTAGAGAGAATATGAAGATATACATGGCTGGCAAGTATGTGAAGCATACAACTCATATGCAGGGCAATCTAGCAGAGCCTCTGAAAATTCCAAGTGCAGATAAATTCTAATTCAGAAGTACAGTTCCTGAACATTTATCTTAGAGATATATTCACATACCTGCCAAATAGCAAATTTGCAAGCTTTTCCCCCAGAGCATTATTTCTAAAGGCAAAGTAATGAAACTACCTAGAAGTCTACTAACTGAAAACTAGTTAAAGCATATGGCAGAAATATCAACGTAACCTCTGATTCTGAAACTGGTTCAGAATCTGAATCTGATTGATAGGGAACAACCTCTTCTAAGCAAAAGCAAAGCAAAGCACATAACTGTAGGTATAACATGAGACAATACACTTCTATTGCAAATATACTGGTGCATGCATTTTTAAAAAGTCTTTGGAAGGATCATGATGAAACAAAACAATGGTGATTTAATTCTGGGACGGGGCAAAACTAGAGAGGCTATATATTAAACCTTTTTACTTTGAGGTACTGATTCACAGGAAGTTACAAAGAAATGTACAGGGAGGTTCTATGCACTGTTCACCGGGTTTCCCCCAAAGACATCCTGCGTAACTACAGGACACTCTCAAAACTGGAAAGCTGATACTGATGCAATCCACAGAGCTTCTCAGATCTGTCCAGCTCTACATGCATTCATTTGTTTGTGTGTGTGTGCATGTAAACAGTTCTGTGCAACTTTATCACATATGCAGCTTTATGTAACCACTACTAAGAATCAAAACGGATTAATTGTTCCACCACCAAGAGCTCCCTCATGTTACCCTTTTTATTTTTTTAATAGCCACCCCACCCCGCTTTCCCTTTCCAATCCCTTAATCTCTGGCAGCTACTCATCTGCTGGCCATCTCTAAAATACTATTTCAAGAATATTACATAAGTGGAATCATACAATGCACTACTTTTCGTACCTGGCTTCTTTCACTCTGCACAGTGCTTCTGACCTGCGTCCATGTTGTACATGATAAGTCCATAGTATGGCTGTACCACAGTTTAGCCCTTTGTCTACTGTAGGACATTTTGATTGGCTTCTGGCTCTTTGCTATTTAGGAATTTTATTACAGGATTTTGAATAAAATAGTTTCTTTGTTACTATATGGAAATGCAGTACAGTTTCTGACAGGTTCATGGGGTATCCTGTGACCTTGATAAACTAATTAGGTCTGGGGGTGCTATTTCCCGGTAGGGACGGGGTGGGGGGGGGTTTCCCTGCATGTGGGTGGACTAGGCCTTCAGTGCGGCCAGGTGTGAAGGGAGGCCCTGATGACCTCTGCTGACACTGTACCTGCAAGAGGACTGAGCCCATCCCTCTTCCTGGAAATGGGTAGGGAAATAGGGCTTTTCCTTTCTGGGTCTTTTGGCAAAAGAGAGCAGGTCTTTCATTGTTTCTTCTTGTCTTTTCTTCTTTATTTTCCACTTTTTAAAAAAATCTATGCTTGTTGATGATTCCAGGTTGAAGATACTCTCCAGTACCCAGACCAGGACACATGGGAGGGTCTTCCTCAAACCGTGAGCCCCACCCAGCCTGCCCTCTCCCTTCTATCTTTCACATTCCTTTTCTGATTATCTGGTACATTCTTTCCAGAGTATTCAGCTGTATTTACAAGGGTGAGCATGAAAAACTGAATCAATGTCACTTTCTCTTGGTAGGAGATTTTCTTAAGAATAGCATTTTGTACTTTTTGATGTTTGAAACCATATATATTTCTAGTCAAAATGGAACTTTTTTACTTTTAAAAATATGAAAAAAGAAAACCACTCCCACCATGTAAGGTATTGGTAACGTCTTTGTTCTACAGCCAGCTGAAAGAGGATCCCACCAAACGTGTGACTTGCTGTCACTGGCCCCAGACCACCACGAACATTTTTCAATAAGCACAGGATTTTTCAGCAAACAACATAAACACTTCATGAAATCTCACTGCAATGAAACAACCACACAACATTTCAACTTGCACCACTACCCAAATGTCCCCACAGTTCCACAAAGAATGTTCAAAAGGAACACATAACTGCTCCACAAAACTGCTCACTTCTGATGGATCTTTCCCTCATTTGTATTACCACATGCCGGAAAACACAGGCTCCACATCACAGCATCATCTTCAGTTCCTCCCTCCCCACCGCCCCGTCTCTCTCTCATCCCCCACGCCCAGTTTTCCGTCCAGGTGACTTCACCTATGTCATACTTCCCCTATCTCAGCAGTTCCCTTTGTACTCCTACACGAATCCCACTGTCATCAAGGGAATTTTTTTCCTTCCAAACCTCTAACTTCCAGTTTATCTTATTTATTGAGAAACAGGTGAACTCCTCAAAGCCAGCTTTCGGCCACTGTATTTACTGTCACAGGCAGGCAAGCAGGATAGCTTTTTGAAGATGGGAGTAATGTTTAAACATCTTACAGGACAAATAAGTTTGGGTTCCATACAAACTTTTAGATTTGTTATCCCATTATTTCTTGCTCAGATGTACAGATGGCTTTGGCATGTTTGGTCAACCTACAACCTTCTCCAGAGGAGCGCCAGATGAAGTGGGCTGCTCAAAATGGCCAACACTGGTGAAGGCAGCTTTGGAACCTGGCAAAGAGGTGACCAGACCAAGCAGAGACAATAAGATATATTTACTCATTTTTTCCCTAAAAGAAAGAAGATATGAAAACTATAGTCAAGCAACCTTGGGTTCCTGAGATGTGAAGTGGCATAAAGTAGGGCATAGAACCCCAAACCACGGCAACCAATGTCCTGTGCAGACCAGAGTCACAAAGGAAGCAAAAAGTAAGACAGTAGAGAATCGTTTCCAGAGGGGAAGAGAATGGAATGCGTGTTTAGAGGGGAGCAGAGGTCCTCAGACACACGATGGCTGTAGCCAAGCTACATTTCCTGCAATTAGATTCCCTGAGATTGCCTGTCAGTAAATACCTGTTTATAAACTAGAGTTCCTGTGTGTGTGTTTCTGTTCTATGAAACTAAATAATAATTAAGAGAAGCCCCACAAATACTCATCACTATTCTTTTACCTAATGTGAGCTGTCTGAGCATCACACCTTTGACACCTCCACATAGTTAGGCATCCGAGGCTTCCAAGGCTACCTCCTCCAAAAAGTTTTCATGATTTAGAAACCCTCTCACACAACCCCACCCCCCTGACCCTTGCCCAGCCCAGCTAGTCACTTGATGGTACCTAGGTAGTAACTGGCATATGATATATATGTTGAATAATGAATCTTCATATAGCTTTATCTACAAATTTTAGCAGTCAGCATTCAAACATCTATAAGGTGAACAGGTCAGTGAGGTTTTTCAGTCATCTGACATATTTTTTTCTTACCAGCATGAACTTCCGTTAGTGTGAACTAGGACAAAGTTGTTCTGAAATAAACAAGTATCTTCATTTATTACCACCTAGAAGGTATAGAACACTGAATTGGGCATGTGGTGATCAAGGGAAGAAAAGATGAGACAATCCTATCCATAAGGACCTTACAGTTCTGCCACCATAGAAGGAAGCTACAGCATAGAACATTTGAGTCTTAACATTTTGGAGTCATAATAAATCATAAACTAAATATGATGTGTATTTGGCCATCTCCATTAAAAAGAAAAAAAAAAAAAAAACCAACACCACAAAACTATCAGTCTTCAAGGGTCCTTTCCCCGAGAAAATACACTTAATATTAAGAAAAAAAGTTAAACATTTTTGAGAAAATGTACTCAGAGGTATAAATACTAGAGGAAACGGTTCCCAGAAACAGCTATTTTTTTTTTAAAACAAATAAACAAAACACACATTTTCAATCTCCATTAAGTAGCTTGTAAATCCTGATCCTTTGTGCTCAAACTGGACTCAGAGGAAAGCAAGTTTTCGTAGACCACCAACAATAAGACTGGTGGGGGGCTGGGGGTGGGGAAGAGAATAAAGGGCGAGGAAGAAAGACAAAGGGGCAGCCACAAGAACCGCAACCTTCAGCTGTTTATTAATTGCAAGTCTTTCCTCTCTCCTCTTTCCCTTTCTTCCCCTTCTCCCCACAAATCTTCCTAACACACAGACAGAGAAAACTAGAAGCTAGATTGGGTCAAACATGAGTAACAGGAAAAGAATATTAAATAGCCAGCTTTACAAGGCTCTTTTTCAGCTCGAACAAAAGTAAAACATTCTCAAAAGCAAAACGGGAAACAGAGCTCGCACCCAGACTGCGCTACTTAAAGAGACGAGGCTAGTGCTGATAAAGCCATTGTGAGTCCACACAGTGACAGATTTTCAAGCAAGGAAGTCAATCGGTTGTGATTGGATGATTTAGAGCTTGGGAATCATCTGGTTCAAACCAACAGAGAGCTGAGGGGTGGGAGGATGGGGGGTGGGCTGGGCAGGGTGACATGAGGTCAAACAAGGGCTTCTGTGTCTTAAGCCCACCCCTCTCTGACCCCAATCGGCCCACACCCTCAGTCCACACCATCTGTCACGCCAGCAGACATGCAGGCTGACCCAGCTGGAGTCACTTTGTGCACTCTCTCGCCTCACTCTCCCCAGCCTTCCGATGCAAGGGAATTCGGCTTTCCCCAAGCAGTCATAGACTCCAGCAGGAACGAGCTGCCTAAGGCTCCTGCCGGTAATCTGGCACTTTGGTTCCTTCCTTGCTGTCTGCTTGTTCCCCATGGAGGCAAAATTTAGAAACATACCATCACGTGGGGTCTCTTCACACAGGAACGATGGAGTGCTCAGGGTTGCAGTGACCTCGATGTCCTTTTTCCCTGCCAGAACCGGCTGTCCTGGCTGTTTCTCACCTCCCTGGCAGACCTGGGAGCACAAATCCGCTGTTTCACTAGTATCTTCCTGTCCTTTCTCTGCGCTGCTCACTTCAGGAATCTGCTCCAGCTTACCAGGGAGAGAGAACCCAGCAGTGCCCAGTTCCCTCTTCCCAGAGCTGCTGTTGCTGCTGCTGTGGTTGTTGCTGAAGTGGGTCAATTCCTCCCTCTTCTTGGCCACTGGTTCCTCACAGTTGAAAGGAGGTGTCTCTTCAGTAGACAGAATGGGCAGTTCTCCAGGGTTCAATTTGTGGCTGGTTGTCTGCTCCTCAGCCACCGTCATAGAGCGTCTAATGGCAGGAGCCCCCGGTTTTTTGGGTGTGGGACTCAGCACTGGGCTACTGGTGAGGGGCAGCAGGCCAGAAGAAAGATCTTCTCGGGCGGGACGTTCAGGATACTTGTCTGCAAGGTTGACAGCTGGGGGCACTGAGAGGTGAGAGCATTCAGACAGGGCCCGGCGCACTGCCTTTTTCTGCTGAGGGGCTTGCTCAAGTGGAGCCCCCTCCTCAGGAAAACTCAATTTCTCTACCTCCTTATCATGGACTTGGATATGAGAGCTGGTATCCCAACATTCTGGGGTGAACTCGACCCTCGTGATTGGTGGAACGGCAAGCGGTGAGTGCGCTGGGGCTGGGTGGGCTGCCGCCACCGGCAGTGAGGACTCACATTTGGGCTGCCTGGAGCTGGCACTCCCCACCCCAATCACCCGGCAGCCAGCAGGCGTGCCATTCTCCTTTCCTGGAGTTCCTTCCCTTGAGTGCTGAGGGACTTGAGCTTCTGACATTGGATGAAAGTTGGGGTTCCAAACACTGGTTTCCTGCTCCTTAACATACTGGGTGGGCATGTCAGCAGCCCCGGGGAAATGCAGATCTGGCTGGCTCTCAGTCTCCGGCGCATTCTTCCCCATCACCGTCCCCAGGACTGTAGTGGCTTTGTTTTTGTCTGGCCCCTCTCTGGGTCCCAGATGGAACTCGGCCGCCTTCTGGTACATCGAGCTCCCCTCTGAGGGATGGTAGGTGTCTGCAATCACATACCTGCTCGCAAGGTGACCCGAGGTGGCTTGATACTCCTTGCCCTGCGCTTCAATGCCGAGCTCTTTGTCTAGCTTCCCCTCAAAGAAGCAGAGCTTATTCTGCTCCAGGAAGCTGGCATTCTTCACAAGCCCGTCTTTCAGCTGCCCATCCATGCTGACATTCAGCCCAATCTCATTCAGCTTGCCCTCTGTCCTCTGCCACTCAAACCCGGCTTGGCTCATTTCTTTCGGAGAGACTGCCCGGCACTGTGTGGGCTGGCCCTGACGGAGCTGGCTGGGAGCGGCGGTGTGCGAGGCTGGCTGCCTGTGTGAGAGCGACATCGCCTCTTCCACTGCTCTCCCCGCCTCGCTCCCGGAGCTCTCACACCACCTACGATCACATAGCTGGCAGTGACATCACACTGAGTCCCCAGCATTCATGACAAAACCCATTCCCGGCCCCCCCGCCCCCACCGCCAACACTCCTCTCTCCATGAGCAGTTGGTGCTAAATGTATTTACTAGTGTGAAAGGAAGGAAGGAATGAATGGAAAAGAAAGAGAAAGCAAGGAACCTAACTCCTTTCTGTACAACTGAATGTCACTGTTAGAAGTAAAAATATAATTTTCTGCTAACTAGCATGCTGTCAAGATCTGCAATTTTAAAGACGGGATGGTGCTAATCTGGGTATGGAGGATAGTAATGATGCTGGCTTTCACCAATATAGATACATGTATACCCACACACTCGCTTATCTGACATTATGCTCACGCTTCCACCCACTCAACAAAACTGTTTTAAAAATAAGACTCATTTGCCAATCCTCAGCCACAACCCTTGAAGAACAATGACTCTATTAAAAATTGTTCATAATTTCACTTAAAAAAAAAAAAAAAAACCCTCAATGAAATATCAAAATTGGAGACATTCAATCCTCAGGGGAAGAGCAGGTTCACTGTCACAACCACCTGTCAAATTCACTTGAAAACTGACTTGACTGAGTCCCCGAAGCCCAGTGAAAGCTCCATCTGAAGCTCTGCACTGTGCAAGAGTCTAACGAACGGTTCATTCAACGGTTTCTGTGATCCGTGCTTTGGCGACACGTACCCCAGCTGTAAGACACTTGTGTGACAGTATGTCCCTCGTACTTCTACTCCTGGCCCTGCTCCCTCCTCGTTCCTTGGACGAGCTGTGTCTCTCCTTCCTGCACCAACCCCGCTCTTTCTGGCCTGATGGTCACCGAGTTGCCACAGGAACCCACTGGAGCAGCTCATCTTTCTTGGACCTCCAGCACTTAGGGATGCTGGCAATCTGTGGCCCACCAGAGCCCACTGCCCCTATGTAATTCAGTACAGTTCTTTGCTATCCTGAGCTTTGAGTTTACAAACTGTACATCCAGGACTGAGGGACCTACGAGAAAAAAGTCTCAGAGAAAATGTTACACTGAAAAGATAAAGGTCAAACTCCGCCTTGAACAAAGCTGAGATTTATTGCCTGGCCTCTAAGTTCCTAACTGAACTAACATAGGATATTGTGAAATATTCTACCAAGAGCACAAGAGATGTCTTTCTCTAAGATGAAGAAAAGTTATTTTTTCTTTTTAAAATGGATTTTTTTAAAGCCGTTTGCCATCAACTGCAATGATCTGATTATAGTTTTTAAATAATGCTTAAAAAAAAAAAAAGCAAGTTAAGATTGTGCTATTGTTGGTCTATAAAATGAGAGATTACCAAGGCCAGCCCAAGACAGTTTCTTTAACCGGAGCATCTGTCTCCATTGCTCACCTTCTCTGCTTACTATTCATACCCTTCACATAGTTTTCTCAAGCTCCCAACTAGAGTGCAGGGGCCACACCCAACATGCTTCCTGCATTAACATCAGCACCTGATACGGGGCTATGTTCATGGCCGGAAGTGGCAGTGTTGCAATGCTGGAAAAATGTGAATTTGACCTCTGTTCTGAACATAATCTGAACTCATATACACTGATCCTTCATCTTAACCTTAAGCAGCTCAGGGGTATTATAGGTAAAAGCACAATAAAGGTGCACTGGCAATAAAATAGGGTCACCTTACTCTACAGCAATGCTCTCACCAAGGAAAAACGAGCAAGAGGTATAATAAAGTGAAAAATGCAGGTGGTACCAACAGGGTCATAGTTCTAATCACCAATGGGAAAAAATAAAAGGCGAGTCTAGGTTACAAACAGGCTTAATGACAAAACATAGTCAAATTTTGTCTTTAAAGGAATGAGGAAAGTGTGTCTTATTCCTTAGCTATCTTCTGTTACTATTTTGCTTTCTCAAGAGAACTTACATTCACCTTGGTGTCCTGTTACAGCTCTCAGAACTGTGAGAGCATCCCTTCAGACTGCTTCTGAGCCCACAAGCAGGTCCTCCTGCTTCACGAAGAAAACATGGGGATCCAGAGGCTTTTCAAGAGGGAGGGGACAGAGTGGCTTACAGCTTCATTACACGACTGCTTTGCAGTACATAGCAAGGAAGAGACCACATGGAACAAGAATGAATGGGTTTATTTATCTCCCAGTGAGGTGCTACCTGGATGGTAAATCAAGAGGAAAACCTAGTGCAGAGTAATGAGCAAAATCAGAGGAAGGCCCTGTCAGTACCCTAGTCCGGTTCAGAATTACAGACACAATCTCACTCACGAATGCACACTCACCCACAGGAGGCAGCTGTGTCAAGGAGCTCAAGCCTCATCAGTCACTGTGACAGTTTATCAAGTTGGTGAATGAGGAACCTGAAGCCTTAAGAGGATGAGCATGCCCAGGCAAAAAGAAATGTGCTCAAGAACCCGAAGACATAAATTCTAGACTCAGCTGCCACTAGAATTCCTTGCCTCTGGGTTCTGATCCTCCTCATTCGGAACCCACAGAAACGTCACCTCCTCTGTAAAGTCTCCTAGACCTCCAACTCCCAAACTGAATTCTTTATGTTGTCATAGAACTATACTTGACCTACCTACCTCTTCTTAGGATTTGGAAACTACACCATAATCTTTTCCTTATGTGCCTTTTGTGGAAGCTTCTAGAAGGCAGGAAGATTTGTCCACCTCTGCTCTGAAGGTGCCCAGAAGTGTTGGGTACATATTAAGTGGGCTCGCAAAAAAGTTCTGCTCAAGGAGAAATGGACAGATTCTGTTCACAGACTTTTATCATTTGGCCTGATCTCTCTCATCATTAAACTCATCTAGACAAGTGGTGATTCGGAATGCCCTTCGGGCTGAAGGTTTTTAAGTTCCATTATGTCTGAGTCTGAGTAAAGTGCACGGATTCTCTCGCATGTATGGTCAGAAGGTAACCTCTACGGTTCTTTTATCAGACTGTATAATTACTTGTCAAGCTTTCAAGGGCACTGATACAGCTTGATCTCAGCAGGTGCCCTGGCAGACGTTTTTGGTTTTTTGCCCTTTGTCTTGAGCTTGTACTCAACCTGTTCAAGGCCTTGGTTTTGATATGCTCCACAACTGGCTTCTCTGCATTCTTTCAGTTACCAAGGGAACAAAACTACTTCCCAGATTGACAAATGTTCCCAGTTACTGTCTCCAGGAAACGATTTCTAATAAATTATCATTAGTCAGTAAGTCTACTGGTTAGTGATGGATGACATTCTTCACTAATAACAGCTAAAGATTGTGAAGCTGCAATCTAGTTTCTTACCTGGAAGTAAAGGCTGCTTGTGTTTATATATAAATACATATGTCTGCAAAAATATTTCAAATTCATATTCTACTAAATTTTAGAACCATTTCTTAGTACATTAACTCAAAAAAAATCATGATTCTTCCTGATTAACTCTCAAAAGTTGGGAAGCAGAGAAGGAAAAAACTGAAGCTAGTTACCTGATTTACATGACCTTTGATAAAGGCAGTTTACCAGGATGCACAAAATGGATGCCATCTCAGTCGCCCCTGAATCTAAGTCAGGCTGAAAAGGGAAGCACCTGTCAAACCTAAAACACACCAAACACAGTCCTCCAACTCAGCTTCAGCCAGTTCACCTTACCCTCGAAAACAGGACCTGCCAGCCTTACATAAGGAAACCCTAGGCCTCAAAAACCAGTCATGCCCTATTTCCCCCAGTTGCCGCTTATAATGCTCTATAAAACTCACTCTTGCTCAGAATCTCTCGGGAAAAGTGGTTCACTGCTCTCCACTGTACGCCCCCAATCCATGGATTGTTCTCCCTTAAGTTAACAACATCAAGTTCAATACTAAATTGCATTGTTTTTGTCATTTAACAGGCCAAAGTATTAAAATGTTTATAGATGAAAGTCCTTCAAGAAGTACAACTTAAAAATCCCAGGCCTTTGAGTACTGAGCCAGGCATAGCCTCCCTGAAAAAGATAAAGAGAATACCTTGCTTACTAGCTCTTCAAACTTCGAGATCCACCAAATGTCACGTCCTCCAGGAAGCTTTCTCTTGCTCTCCTAAGAGGACTTAAGTTACTTTCTGCTCTGTATTCCCATAGCTCAAACTATTATAGAACTTCTCTCACTAGAATAAAACTTCTGTGTTATCTCCTTACTCAACAATCCTTGAGGTGTAAAGGATGTGTCTTCTCAATCTACCCTTAGAATGTGAGAGTAATGATACATTACAATGTTTGTTCAACAAATGAACTAAATACTAAAAAATCCAAATCATGTTGCTGCTGCTACTGCTGCTAAGTCGCTTCAGTCGTGTCCGACTCTGTGCAACCCCATAGACAGCAGCCCGCCAGGCTCCCCCATCCCTGGGATTCTCCCTGTCCACTATTTGCAGAGCAATAGACAATGTTTATCTGACGATCAGATTTTTGTCTAAACTTAAAAACAAATAACCATCATTGCTAAACAGCTTAAAAACCAGCAATTTTAGTCTGCTCATGGCTGAATGACCTACTTAATGTCACAGGTTAAAATAAGAATGGAAGTCCCCTCTACTGTCCACTGCATATTTTAAAGAAGTAAAAATACCTACAACACCAAAAGTCAGAAGCAAGTTACTTTTGGTTTTCATTTGCTGTATGACTCCTCCAATGCTACTGTCAGTCAGAGGGTAAAGAAAAGTGAGGGGTGAGGGAGTGTGAGGGGGAGAAACTCCTTTGAAAGTAGAACAACCAATATTTGCTGGACTCATTTCCCACAACATTTAGATGTTCAAAGAAGGTGAACAGTAGCACAGAACTGTTCAAGGGTTAAAACAGTTTAACTGAGCATGTAGGAAGTTTCAACAAATGATAACTGATTTAAATTATGGAACATACAGAATTTCCCAATAACTTTCATTAATACGTAGCTAGTAAAAAGATGGGAAATAGATGGGGAAACAGTGGAAACAGTGTTTATTCTAGATAGCATATTAAAAAGCAGAGACATAAATTTGCCAACAAAGGTCTGTCTAGTCAAGGCTATGGTTTTTCCAGTGGTCATCTATGGATGTGAGAGTTGGACTGTGAAGAAAGCTGAGCGCCGAAGAATTGATGCTTTTGAACTGTGGTGTTGGAGAACACTCTTGAGAGTCCCTTGGACTGCAAGGAGACCCAGCCAGTCCATTCTGAAGGAGATCAGTCCTGGGTGTTCATTGGAAGGACTGATGCTGAGGCTGAAGCTCTAGTACTTTGGACACCTCATGCGAAGAGTTGACTCATTGTTAAAGACCCTGATGCTGGGAGGGATTGGGGGCAGGAGGAGAAGGGGACGACAGAGGATGAGATGGCTGGATGGCATCACTGACTCAACGGACATGAGTTTGAGTGAACTCCGGGAGCTGGTGATGGACAGGGAGGCCTGGCGTGCTGTGATTCACGGGGTCGCAAAGAGTCAGACACGACTGAGCCACTGAACTGAGTAAAAAGAAAACAAGCCAGAAAATGAGAGGGAAAGTGGGAAGAAGGCAATTAGGAAACTTCACAAATGGCACTACATTTAAGATATTCTCAAATAGGCACATCTCCAGTTGTAAGACTGTAGTGAGCTCTAAGATTACAAATGATTTTTTCATCTGCTGAGCATATTTTGTTTATGTACAAGGGCCTTGAAAGTGTTAGGAAATGGTGTTTATAAATTACTTCAAGTTTCACACCAAGAGAATTTCCTACCGTAAACTGATATTCCCAACTGTTCTAAGACAGTAGATGGGCGCAAGCAAACTGAAGAAAAAGGAATGCAGCCAGATAAGAGGGGGAAAACGCTCTAACTGCGGCAAAGGGAAGGGCCTATCTACGGAGACCTGTGATGACTGCCCCACGCCCAGCTCTCCCCGGCTTCCTTCTGGCGGGGCACCTACTGTAGAGCCATCGGATATACCAGAATCCAGGAAGGATCCCCCCTTCAAAACAGCTCCCCTCTACACAAAACACACAGTCCCCAAAGAAGTCCTTTTCTGACAAGCTGAGCTCAGATTTTCTAAAGTATCTCAATGTTCCCTGCTTAGAACAACATGCATAATATGCAAAGGAACCTTCTGCTGAAGTTTCCCTAAACTTAAGGCATGAAAAAACAAGAGAAGAATCATTAAGCTGGAAGAGACTTTAGCAGTATATTTACTTTCTCTACTTCCAAAGAAGATAAGCCTAGCAAAAGGTAACTCATTTATAATTCAAAAACTGTCATTAGGCATCATATATATAAAGTCAAGCTCTATACTGGGTATTAGGGAGAACACATGAATAAATCAAACATAGTCTCTGCCTAGAGACTAAAATGCTGGACAGACCTAGATTCTAATCCTAAATTAGATTCTGATTCAGTTTATGTCCTCATGATGTGTCTCCATTTTCCAACTAGAAAAGTGCTTAGTAATACAACTTAGGTATTAGAATTTAAAAAATATAATTACTAATCATCAACCGTCACCTTTTTTTTTTTTTTAAGAACCTAAAGCCTCTAGAAGGTTCCTCTGAGGCAAGAATGAGAAAAGCATGGGCCTGAGAGTCAGAAAGACTTGGGTTCAAATTCTATTCTGCCACATTACTATCTGTGTGACCTTACCATGGTCATGACCTCCACAGTCATAACATGGGAAGCCTCCATCTTCTCATGTGTAAAATGGGGAGAATCATTCAAAGTACCGTAGGGTGAGTGCATGTGTTTGCGTACGTGACTATCCACCTACCTACCCACAGTCAACTAGGCACTTAGTACTCACTTAATAGGTGGTAACTGCTATTAATTTTATGGATACCTCTAATAACACACTGTTCAAACCCTGAAAACCATGGGTAACACCATCTGACCACAGGAGATGATTCAAAGTGAGGAACAAAAGTAAAATTTACTAAACCCAGGTCTGTTACCAGTTATACATGAAACATCAGAGCCCACATGAACCAACGGTGGTTGGGCATAAAGGGTCACCCTGCCCCGTTCCCCATGACAAACCCAGACACTCCCCATATTCCAACGCAGTCCCCTGCCTCAGAGCACAGCCTTGCTCAACGCTCTCTGCACTGGAACATTCACTAGCTTTCTGAATACCTTCAAATAAGACTTACTAGAAATATACAAGATATGCACAAAGGAAATATCAAAATACCAGCAAGGGATGAAAACACATAAACTTAAAACATGTGATATTATTGAACGTGGCATGATTATGTTGTTGGATAGAAAATCTCAGTATATACAACAACTCTCCCTAGGGTAGGTAATCTATACATTTACTGTGATTTCAAGAACAAGATTGACTGACTCCCCCCTGCAAAACTATGAACTAACTATCAAGTTTATATGAAATAATAAGCAAAAATAGTAAGGAAAACTGTGAAAAATAGGGTGAGATGTGGGGCTAGACCTATTAGATATTAAAACATATTATTAAGCCACACTGTGTTACTTAGAGCACGACAAAGGTGGCATTTCAGAGGGAGATACAATACCCCAATACAGAAGGAAAATCAACTAATTGTGTCTCACATCTCATAAATAAAAAACAAACACACAGAGAGAAACAAATAAGCAAATACTACACTGATCAGAAAGATTAAAAATGTGAAAAATTTAAATTTTTTATAAACTCAGAGTAGATACAGCTTTCATAAACTGGATAACAAAGCAAGTCATTTGAGAAGTAAAACACAAAATAAACTTGTACCAAGAATAAATTTTTTAACCTATTAGGTTGGCACATCTAACAAAAAAGAAAAACCACACTATTAGAGAAAGTAGAGAGGAGCAAGTACTGGTCTAGATCGGGGTGGAGAACAGCTCTGGTGCATCTCTGGCCCGATGAGGAACTTCGGCAACACCGATCAAAATGACAAATACATATTCTTCAAGCCAGAGGTGTAAATTCAAAGCCCCTTTTTATTATATAGATGTGCTTTTAAAAGTATATACGTAAGTATGACATTCTGTATGTACAAGATTAGTTTATTTACCTGGTTTCTAATAGGAAAAAAAAAAAAGGAAAACACCTATATATCTATCAATAAAGAAGTAATAAAATACATTAGGGTTATTTCCATACAATGAAATACTATACAGCTATTTAAAAAGGGGGCTTCCCAGGTGGTGACAGTGGTAAAGAATCCACCTGCCAATGCAGGAGGTGTGGGTTCTATACCTGGGTTGGGAAGATTCCCTGGAGTTGGAAATGCCAACCCACTCTGGTATTCTTGCTTGGAAATCCCATGGACAGAGGAGCCTGGCTACAGTCCATGGGATCACAAAGAGTGGGACATGACTTGGCCCACATGCACACATTTAAAAAAAGACTGAGGCCCCTTGCTTTGCTGATTTATAAAGAGCGCTAAAATAATTAGGTTTACAAAGCAAGGTACATGTCATTATGCACGGTATATCTCACTTTTATAAAATCAGGAAATACATGGCATTGATTCTTTATGCATAAATTGTCTGGAAGGCTGTGTACGACACTGTAAACATTGGTTGCCTCTGCAAAGAGAAACTGGCATGGGGCTTAAAAGAGAGAAGCAGACTTACATTTTACTGCATATCCTTTTATACCATGTGAATGTATTAGCCTATTCAAAAATTAATTTTTGAGAATTTTAATTTTACCTACCAAAGTTTTAAGTAGCAAAAAAAAAAAAAAAAAAAAAAAGGATAGATTGTCCTTAGGGAGAAGGTGTGATAAAATCTAGAGAAGATTTTTTGTCTAAGATACATCATTTCCTCCTGGGCCACTCTGCAAAGCTACTCCTAACACGTCTCTGAGGGTGGCTAGCCAAGGGAGGGGCCCAAAAGTCTTGTTGCACCCGCCTTGTTTCCTCAACAATCAGAACAAATCCTCTACATTTTCCAGCAACACTGAGCTAAAACAGATGCCTAAGTTGCAGAAAACTTAACATGTTATCTTTTAATTACCGCTGAAACAAAAGAAAGGGTCTAGAAGCTACAACCAATGAATCAGATAGAGGGCTGGGAATCTCAATGAAAGCTGGAAGCACTTTACATACATTCTCATTTCTGGCCTTGCCAATAGGGTAGCTAATAGAAAGAAGATACAAAAACAGAAAAGATCAGAATGTCTTAGGCAAATAACAATGTTTAAGCATTCTCTACTGTACACAGAACACACATTCCTTACTGGGTACAAATTCATGCAAAGCACAAGCTCTACCCAAAATAACAAGTCCATACCATGCAGAACACCATCCCATGATGAAGCCCCTCCAAAAACCTAACTGGCTACCCCAAGGCCAACCAGCGTGTTTTCATTTCTGGAGTTAGTAGCTACCTCATGCAAGCTGGAAACAGTGATTAAGAAACAGCATCGTTGGTAGGTTGTGAACAACCTCAAAGGCCATGATGAGATGTATACTTTTCAGGGAAAAAAAAAACCAAAAACAGATACAGTCCATTATTGAGAGATCATTTCCCAGTATGAGAAACACAAATATATAAAGTCTGTGCCTACCAATCTGGTTGGAGGCTACCATAAAGGGCCTTCCATTTCCATTTACTCCAAAAGCAATTTGGATATTGAATCCCACCAGCATAAGCTACATACATATACTGGAAAAAAAAAAATCCCCAACACAGCTGGACACGAAATGTTTTCTTTCCTCCTGTGAATCCTAATGGTTAAAATTTGGCTGTATGCATAGGAGGCACATTATTTTGGTCGTTTAATTGAGAATATTGTGGATGGTGACAGGCTTCCTGCTAAACAATTCATCGTTTGAATTCAACTTCCCCTGAAAGTCAAGGTTCAGTGCTGGGTAAAAAGGCATGCAACCAGGTCACCAGCCTCCCAAGCTGGACACAAGGCGTGCATGCCTTGGCTGCAGAAAACACATCATTAGCAGTTACAGGTCTTCATGCCAACAAATCAACGGTTAACAAGGATGATTAGAGTCTGAATGAGACCAAAGCACAAGCTCTTTGCCTTTTTGATGCTGACCAAAAGCCACAAGCACACACATTTCCCCACGGCAGGTGCATACCACTGGACTTGAGCTGCTTGGATCGCTCTCGCTCCTGGATGGTAGATTTTGGTAAAAGTGGAGTCAGTCCTCGGGACTTGGTAGGTCTCATGTAGCCTTTCATGGGTTCGGCTGCTCTGCTTTTATCTTCCTTCTTCCCTTCTCCCGGTGCCTTTGATTCAGATTTTTCTGTCATTTTCTTAGGTGCCTCCAAGATCTTGCCTTTGGATTCTGGGAGTTGAGGAGCTTCAGAAGCAGTTATTACTAACTCATCTATCATTGTTGAAGAAGTCACTTCAACTTTGCCATCTAAGACATCTGATTGGAGTTCTGGTGGTGCCAAGGAAACATATGCCATTTCTCTGATGTCAGAATCCAGACTGATTTCCTCCAATTTATCCTTTTTATCCTTTTCACTTTCTGGAAGCGAGAGAGTCATATCTACCTCCTTATTCAAATTATCTGGGCCCTTGGAATCTCTACCTTCAGTACTTTGGTCCTCACAGAAACTGGGCTTTTGTGCTTTGTCTCCCAGTGGGTGAGGAATTGAAACTGGAGCAGAACCTTGCTCAGACTCTTTGTTTACTGGACATGCTGGGAAATTACTCCTATCTGCACATGGTTCTAGGCGTCTGACCTCACCTGCCAGGCTGGGTTCGTTTATCAGCACTCCAGAAAGAAGGTGTCCCCCTGCCGGCTCTGCGGGTTTCTCTACTGAGCGCTCTGATGCACCACTGGGCATGGGCTCAGAGTCTCCTATCACATGCTCTCCATCTCTGCCTGCTTCATCTTTCACGGCACCAGCAAGCTCACCTTTCTGCTGCAGACAGTTAGAATGATTGCTAACTGTTTCTATGGCTCTTGTCAGAGTTGAGGCAACTCCTCCTGTGCTCATAGAGGGCATAATAGCTGAGGGACCCTTGGGTCTTTGTTCCTTTGAGACTCCATCTTTGCTGTAACTATCTACCTCTAATAATTTGGGAATCTCGGCTGGAGCTGTCTCTTGCTTACTTTCTGTCAAGGTGCCTGGAAATGAATCACTTTCCTTTACTACTTGAGAAGCAGAAGTGGGTGGTTTTTCACAGGCTGCTGATTCCTGAGCCTCTAGGGGGACTGACTTATTCATCAACCCTGGTGGAGTTCTAGGGCAGGTAAATGTAATATTGCTATTTTCGTCCACATAGCCCATTCCTTCAATTCTGTGGTCCCCTATGGTTTCCATGGGAACATGTATTTTTGTTGCATCTATCTTATTCTCCGGAGTGTGCTTCTCAGGGAAACTATTTTTAGTCTTTGTGCTTTTTCCATCATTACTCCTTTTATTTGGTTCGTCAGCCACTGCAGTATGCCCTTTGGCCACATCTGTCTTATTCTCCTCATCCAGGACTGAAGGAACAAATCCTGCCCCCTGGATTTGGTCTTGGCAACTCACGTCTGTCATCTTGGAAGCCAGTTCAGTAATAGGAGAATCCTTGCCTGTGTTTGTTTTATTTCCACCAAGAGCCCCAAGTTCAAAAGACTTAACCTCAACATTTCTACCCTTCTGGTCAACTACTTCCACTGTGGGTGTATCTGATATACGTGAGAACAAAGGGACAGTAGGTTCTAATTCCTTGTTTTGACGGGGAGTACTATCAGTAACTCCATCCTTCCTTACAAAAGGTGGGTTAAGGATTTCTTCCTTCCTCTCCATTCTAGCAGGCTGTGTGGAATAATTATTTTTATACTTTTTGGTTTTGCCTTCACTGACTCTATTTTTAGGCTTTTCAAAAATCCAAGGAGCTGCCTCATGACCCATCCAAGGACACTTTTCCTCCTTGCTCTGGTTGCTGACCCCCATGTCTGTGGCTACAGCGCCTCTTTCTGCTCTAGCACTGGAAGCCTGACTCATGCCTGACCCATTTCCCAAAGGAATCAATGCCTGCAAAGTGCCTGCCCCCCTAGGGTCCATCACCTCCTTAGGCTCCCCCATCACTATTGCTTCAGGGAGCTCAGCCACAGCCCCTGGCTGCTTTGAAGAATCCAGCCCCACCTCCTCGCTTTTATCCCCAGTAGCCATCCTCCCACTTGGCACAAAGACAGCTCTGCTGTCCTGGCTATCTGCAAGGAACGGTGGCTCAGACTTTGCTCTCACCTTCCCAGAACTTGCTCTCACCTTCCCAGAACCTGTCCTTCCCTTCCTGCTTTTGCCTTCACCTGCCATTCTCTTCAACGGTTCATTCCCTAGTCCAGGGGCCTGAGCTAACACCGTGTCCTGCAGCTGCTCAGAAGCAGAGATGCTGTTCTCATGTCTTTGCCTGGGAACACTTTCCTTTTTCAGTTCTTTAACCTCTTCAGCTCCTTCAGAAAACTCTTTCTGTTTGTCATTCTGCAGTTCAGTCATTTTACTTTCATCATTCCCTTCTTTTAGACTGTTTCCTAATGGATGACCTGCTGTCAAAGTGGATATGGAAGTAGGCAGTTCTTTGGCTGCACTGGGTTTTGAAACTCCACCCACAGCCTCTTGGTTCATGATGGGAGAGCAACCCTCTTTGGGTCGGACCTCCAAAGGAATTTCTACTTTGTGTGAAGAAACCTCTGTCAGGGGTCCTTTCAGACTGAGGGAGCTGACTGTCTGGCTGTCATCCGCAGGAGTCTGGCGGTGGGGTGCAGCCTGCAGTCTGCACTCATCTTGCAGCAGTTTCTTGTCCTGGCCCTGTGGTGCTGCTTTGTTACCTTTCACCTGTGCCTCAACTCTCTGTTTGGGCTGAGAATTTACCAGAGTTTTCGGGGCTTCTTCCAAAGGATGTGAAGGAATACTTAGACTGTCTGAGACAACGCCCTCAATCACCAGTCTGGCTTCTCTGGAATCGGTTTCACATCCCCCTTTCAAGTCTTCTCTGGACACTAGTCCATGTTCTGTGCCCCCACTGGTGGGCTGGCTGGGGGGCACAACTGACTTTTGTGACTCAGTGGCAAAGGAAGAACCTTTAGGCTCATCTCCATTGTCATCATCCCAAGGTCCCCCAGCCCGGGGTTGAGAATACCTCTTCTGCTTTGGTTTCTTCTTTTTTTTCTTCATCATCATTGGTGAGCTTTCTATATCCCAGGCCTCCCTGCCAGGATCCCTCTGGGGTTCAAGGAAGTCACCATGAATAGTTTTCCTCTGGCTCCCAGGCTCACCATAGGAAGACGAACCAGAAACCCAACCCAGCTCAGACAAAAGGCAGGGGCCCAGCCCAGGATCAAGAGTCTTCCGTGGAGAAGAGCCTCCCAGCAGCTCGGGAGGGACCCTGGCAGGCCTGGGCCGGGTGGGCCGGGCGGACCTGCGGTCACCGGGTCTGCACGCTGGTTTGGCTTGTGTGGGAGGGGTACCTGCAATACATGAAGCTGGCTAAAATTCCAAACAGAAAATCCCTCGTTATTGTTTCTTTTTTAAAAAATCCATTTACTGACATTTAAACAGTGACATTTTCACCAACCCACAAACTGATTCATTTAGGAAAACAGTTTTTTCCAAAACATTTCTCATTCTTAACTGGGATTAACAAATATTTAGCAAAGACCCAAGATCATCTCATCTCAGGTGAAGACTTTTTTTTCCCCCAAAACATATTTACAAAATATTTGAAACTTGAGAAAAGAAATTCAAACAGAGATCTTCCGAACTGTATAATATACACCCAAATACCTATAAATCTCAACTGATGCTTATTTGTAATTATTGTTAGCAGGTACATAATTCCCAAGATAATAACAATGGTAAGCTCCTCTTTTGGTCCCACTGATTAACTGAATGAAATACATATGATTTTACAATTCTAATAGTCTGTCACCAAAATTACACTACTTATCAATATTTTACCAATTACTTGGGAAACAGACCAGAAAAACAGAACTATACTACTTTAAGAAAAAAAAAGGAAGAGAAAAAAGAAGAAAAAGGAAAGTGACTGAATTAGTATTTTGGCCAGAGAAACGGCCACACTATTTCAGAACCAGAGCCTCCTACTTTGAAAAGACCAATGTGTTAAATTTCAATGTTCTGTTGCTAAAGGTACTTCCCCAAAGACAGAGATCTATACATAATGAAAATAGAGTGATGAATTAGAACAATTAGGGTGAGCATCCTTGGAAAAGTTTCAGGAAGTCAGCTAGTACCACCTCTGGCCTCTTAGTTAATGAATGCAGTATGGATCCAAGATCCTGGAAAGAGGCTCAGTGAGAGCAGCCTAGGACAGCTCCTGCCAAGTCTGATGCAATGAATGACTTCAAAGAATATGAAAATACTTAAAGCGTGACTTTGGTTCTTGTCTTTATCCAGCGAATGTCCTCTGAATCCTATCATTTACTTAATACACCTCAGGCCAATTATTGTTTTTCTTGAAAATTGCTAGGCTTTAACAGCTCACAGCATTTATAACATTTAACCTGGCTATTAATCCACAGCTATTTGGTGCTATCTCTTATACTATTTAATTCAATTGCTATATAAACCTTTGATTTCAGAGTTCATGCCTGGGAACTTATGTCTTAGCATGAAGTGTACACAAGGACTAGAGAAATCTTTAATGGTATGCTAAATCACTGAAACAACATTTTCAAAGTCATATATTTATTTACTTGGTGCTAGACAGTGTTCAAAGCAGTAGAGATTCCAAGTGAACTAAGTCTTGGTTCCTGCCCCCAAGTGCATGTTCTAACCACAGTCACAGAACAGCAGACAACGAATCACCAAGTTGATAAAGTTGATAATCACGTGTACATGCTTCTGGCTTAGCATCAAAACCGCGTGAAGCTCACTGAATAATTCAACTCTCAAGTTAGCAAGTATTTTAGGCTCCTTTAATGTATTTAAGAATTTGTTAAATTCTGGAAACTTATTAAAATGCATCTTATGACTAAAGGCCTGAGGAGGAGCCGACGATCCTGCATTTCTAATAAGCTCCTAGGTAATGGCTGAAGCTGTTGGGCCATGGAGCGAACTGTAAGTAGCAAGGAGTGACAGAACATATGACCAGTTCATTCATCTTGGAACTGAGTTAACTGGATATAAGGAAACTAAATAACCTGCCTAAGGCGACACAGGATATAACAGTAAATGGCTGTCTTGGATGAGGTGTCTTGGGTTGATGCACGATAACTTTAAAATATCTAACAAGATGACTCTGCCTAATCAACACAAAATCTCGTTAAGAGCTGGCTTTGTAAGTGGTCCTGATGACTACCACCTTATAACCAGGAACAATGTCTTCTAACACCTTCCCATCTTTCCCAGTTTAAGTGATTTCAAAGAGACCACTTTGTTTCCTGACTTACCTGAAGTCTCTGAAGGAAGCTCAGAAGTTTGACTAGATGGTTTCTTTTGCTCTAGTTCTTCTAACACAGAATCCTCATCTGTTGGCAAGCTGTGCTTTTGGCCCATGGCCACGACTGCTTCTGAAGGTAAAAATCAAAACCACAAAGATTTCAGAAAAGCACTGATTCAGCCACCTCTCCACCTTGCAGAAACTGGAAATGGGGACAGTTTTTGAGGAATGAGGGATGCTCCTATGAGGGCAGAGAGAACTGGAGTGGTAGTTTGAAGGGGGAGAGCAAGGGGGATTGGGATGGTTGGTTTCTTTTTGTTGTTTATTAACATAAGGGGAAAATAGCAACTGTTTTTATGTTTGTGGGAAAGATCCAATATAAAGCAGGGTGGGTGGGGGGAGTGGCGGAAATTGGTGAGAGGCAGGAAGAGAGAGAATGGCCAGGGCAATGTGCATAAGGAGACAAGGTGGGATTTAGTTTAAGACAAAGATGCTGGCCCTGATGAGTAGGAGCAAGGACCATTTGCTGATGGCAACAAGAGGGAAGGCAGAGTCTAAGATAAAGAAACAGGTAGTAAGATACATGAGCAAGTGGAATTCTGTGAAAGTTCTCTTTAATTTCTTCAATCTTCAATTATCTATAAAGAAAACAGGAAGATGAGTGAGAAAAAGGATGGCGAAGGGGCTGGCAGCCAGTGGAGGGTGATGTGAGAAAAAACTGTCTAGGGGAGCAGGAATGTGTGTAGGCTTGCAAAGTACAGTGGGCGGTCTTCATTCTACCTAGCATGACACTTGTCCCTTACCCTTCTGGAGGCTACACGGACAGAAATATTGCAAGTAAATGTAAGCCCATACCTGGTGAAGTCATAAGAGGAGGTACAGCTGACTGTCCCTCATCCTGGAGAGATTTTAACTGGGAATCCTCACTTGTTGCTTCCTGGGTCCGTGCAGTTTCCATGTCCTTAACAGGAACTGGTACCACCTCTGCTTCTGAGAATTTGGCCAGAGCTGCATTGTTGGCCAGGTTCACCTCCGTTTCAGGGGGCTGAGCAACATCCTTTGCCAGGGTTACCTCTGTTTCTGGGGGCAGAGCCACATTCCTGCCCAGGGCCATCTCTGTTTCTGGAAGTGAAACGGTATCCTTGCCCAGGGTCACCTCTATTTCTTGACGTGGAGCCACGTCCTTGGCCAGGGTCTTCTCTATTCCCGGGGGTGGAGCCATGTCTCTGACTGGCACGATCACTTCTGTTTCTGGAGGTGCAGCCATGTCCTTGTCTAGAATGGCCTCTGTTTCTAGGGGCAGTCCCATTTCCCTGATCAGGGCCACCTCTGTTTCTGAGGACAGGGCTCTCTCTTTGGCTGAGCGTATTTCTGTGGATGACACAATGTCCTCATCCAGGGGCGCGTCTATCTCTGAGAGTGATGCTGCACCCTTGACTGGGGCCATCTCTTGGTCTGTAGGTGGGACTGTGCCCTCAGCTGAGGCCAAATCCGTGGTAACAGGTGGTGTGCTCTCTGTTTCTTTGAACAGCAGTATGTCCTGGGCTGCGGATACCTCTGTTTCTGTGGACAGTGCCAGGTGCTTGTCCAAAGACACGTCTGTTTCTGTGGGCAATACGACATCCTTAACTGCGGTTTCCTCTGTTTGTACGGGTAGTACCACATCCTTGACTAAGGCCATATCTGATTCGATGGATGATTCCACGTCCTTGACCAGTGCCTCATCTGGTTTGGTAGGTGATTCCACGTCTTTAGCCAATGCCACCTCTGTCTCTGTGGCTGGCACCACATCTTTAGCTGGGACCATCTCTGCTTCTCGAGATGGCACCATGTCAGCAGCCTGCAGATTCACCATCATCTCCAATGATTCTGCTGGTGCTCTCTCTTCTCCTGATGCCATTTCTCCTTTCTCAGCTGGCTCTAAGGGAAGTAAGTTGGACACTTAGTTGGACACTTAGGATCCATCATTGCCTGCTCATAGCTCTTCACTCAAAACTTACTTTTTTAGGGCATGAGAGATCTGGCTTTTGTGACCTTAATGTCCTAAACATAACTAAAAAGCTGTCCAGTTAATGCATTTGTTGCTACTCTTCAACAGTTTCAATATTTAGAAGAATAAAATATCGGCAGAACATATAGTGGAGGAGGAAAGGCAAAGGAGAGAAAAAAAACACAGGTCAAAAAAAACCCAAAAACCAAAAAACACACACCAACACAGGTACACAATTAGTGGCAGGAAGGGAACCTGTGGACATCAAGAGTTCTAAATCTGTACTGATTTACACGGACTGTCTTTGCCCTCTAACCCTAATTGTATTTCAACTACAACTTAATTCCTCCAGCTGTGAAGTCAGTACTTTAAAAACATTTAAAAGTTTAGAAACATTTGTGACAGTTGTGAAAATTTTATCCATACTGCAAGCGAAAGGCTAAAACCTATATGATGATTACTGATACTGCAACTATTAAGTGCAAAGAGGGAGTCTAATAATGTACCTGCTGTTGGCTGCAGAGGCTGTGGAACGGCCTCGGGGGAAATGAAGGATTCCAAGTGTGCAGGGTTTGGGGCTTCCGCAGACCACCCCTGAGGAACAACAGCTGCAGGAGCAAATGTGTCGCAGGGTAACATACCTAACAGTAAAACAGAAATCCATTTTTGAAACTCAGTCGACATTGAGGAAAAAACACATTTGATATTGAAATCAGTTTATATACTGCCATAAAGACATAGGTCAAAAGGAACAATGAGAAACAAAGCGGGAAAATTTAAAAGTAAAAATCGCTGGCATCTGTCAGGTTTGGCTAATTGTTAGGCTGTCACACCACTAGTCAACATTGACTGGCCACGTACAGTGTTTTGCAAAGATTCAAAAATTACAATTTTGTGAAAATGATTTGTAAATTATTAAGAACTAGACAGATTTAAAGTATTATTTTTATGCTGTCCTCTGCCAGACATAATACCACATGGGATTTAATATCACCGGGTCCTTGCCATCAGGATTACAATTTAGCTAGAGAGGCAAAAGACACATATATCAAATAAGGAAAATGGTGTTGTATGGACTAAATGTTACTAGAGTTTACAAACAACCATGAAGAAGACCAGAACAGTCACAGAAGGTTTCAGAGGAGAAACAAGAGTGAGAGAAGAGAGAAGTCAATTTCAGGAATGGAGATACCACTGAGCAAAGAAACGGATGAAGATGCCAAAAGCACATGAATCTTTCTGGGACTATGAGATTAGTCTGATTTAAATACGTCTTGTAAACGAGAGAGGTAAAACAAGATTAGAACAAACAAAGGAAGGAGGATCTGGAAAACCGGATAAATCAAGAGCAAAAAGACCCCAAAGGACAGGGGCATGCTATCTTAAGGTATTAATCATGAAAACGAGATAAGAATAAAGAACAAGGAGTCAGAGTGATCAGGTATATTCACAAATAATTTTAAAAGGGAGCAGGATTCTGACAGGTGACAACTGAGATACTCTAGGTATGAAGTGATAGGGGCATTCATTGGGGTAAAGCAGAGAGAAAATAAAGGAAGAGAAGAAAGATGCTGTAAAGAGACGTCAATGCAACTAACTGACTCCCTAGCTAGTGAGCTGAAAAAAAAAAAAAAAAACACCAGGAATCAAAGCCAAAATCAACTCAGGAGATTAGATGACAGCATCAAAGTCAATTTATTCAACATCCTTCTTCCAAGAGATCATCAGGCCACAGGAAAGCACAAGTGAAACATATTACTACTAGTCAGGATCTTTACAAAAGCAAAATTATAAACATAATTTGAAGTGGGACTTACTGATGATGGGTACTGAAGGAGACCAAAACATGTCGCCCTCAGATATGCCACTCTGGCATAAAAATTTTGAGCTGAAGGCAATCAGGCAAACAGCAAACCCAGAAAAAGCTACCGCCTTTCTGACTAAAGGCAGGATATAAATTTTCCTTTCACTGGCAAGAGATGCTTCTCCGGCCAGAGAGGGCACCAGAGGAATCTGCCAACAAACCTGACTCCATTAAGTTTCCTCCCACATGCTTACCCTCCCACAGTATGGCTCTTGGAAGTGTAAAATTGCTTCATTTTTCCTGTCATTTCTCTATAAGTTTATTATTCTTTCTTGAGGATGTTACACAAACTGAATTTCTAAGCTACCACTTTGAGTTGCTTTCTTCCCGTGTGATGTATGTTGCATGCCTCTCTGTCCATGGGGATTCTCCAGGCAAAAATACTGGAGTGGGTTGCCGTGCCCTCCTCCAGGGGATCCTCCCAACCCAGGGATTGAACTCAGCTCTCTCGCATTGCAGGTGGATTCTTTACCATCTGAGCCACCAGGGAAGCACAAATTATTTGCTTTTTTTTTTTTTTTTTTTGATAAATCTTTTTATTAAACTCAACTGAACACCCAAGATGAGCAGAAGTCAAGTTTTGCCTGCCCTACAGGACCCTGGCCACATTCATGTTCAGCTATATAAAACCAGGAATGAGGATACTCCTAACTGACAACTAAGATCTGTTTAACCCTTTACTACGTACCAGACACTATGTGGTATACTTTCACATAATTTTATTTAATCATCACCACATCTTTAAGGTAAGAACTAATGGTGGCTCCATTTTATAAAGAAATCAAACTTTAGGGAGGACATAACTTGCTTAATAAGGCCACGAGTTAATAAAATGTGGAGACAGAAGCTGGCCCTAGGATACAGGATTCAAGATTCTCCCACAACAGGAGGTGAGCAGCCCCTGAGCAGTCCAACTGTGAATTCTCTATGACTAAAACTCTGTCCATGGAATATTCCTGGCAAGAATACTGGAGTGGTTTGCCATTTCTTTCTCCAGTGGATCTTCCTGACCCAGAGATCGGACCTGGATCTCCCACACTGCAGGCAGATTCTTTACTTACTGAACCATCAGGGAAGCCCAATTTAGAAACAGCCTTGTGTCAGACAGAGTCCCTAAACATGACTTTCCCTAGTGGTTCACTTCAACTGTGATGAATGAAAGGCCACATTAATTGCTTGGAGTAAAGAAATAAATCCAGTTAGAGAAATCATACCATAACTGTCTTTCAGGGGATCATTTTGTTCTACAAATGCTGAAGTATTGGTTGTTCCACTGGGGGGAAAGAGCAAATCTTCTAGGCCATCATCATGGTGCATCTTAAAGGGATCTGGAATAAAGAAGGAATTTAAAACTCATTTCCAGAACATAACTAGAAAGATTAGCATTTATTATTGAATGAACATTCAATATTATTGAATATTGTGTGCTGTCCACAGTGTGTTAAATAAGGTAATATGTGACTGAACATGCCAGGGAATCAAATATTCACTAATTCATTTTCACAGTTAAAAATACAAAATCTCATATTCTCTAGTATTTGATTATCTAAATCAGTCAGGCAACAAACACACAAAACTGAAAGTACAATTCATGCTTGAGTCTATACTAGGAGGTGAGAGTACAAATATAACTAAACTTTCAATATGTATTTACAGAGCAGACATTCATTCCAGGTTATTAAAAAAAAAAAGTAAAAAGGACATTTTCACCTCTTGTGAACATCATGAAGAAAATTGCATTTCAAAAGCTGTCTGAATGAGACAAGGTGAACAGCTGGCATCTGAAGAGAATGAACTCTATACTCAGGAGCTGCCATGAGTAATGGCACTGACAACATCAGGTAAACTCTACCTTCTTACGAAAAAAGAGCAAAGCCACTCAGGCCAAGCAAGACTTCTGCTCTCGCGGCTGCACTGAAGTCTAGGCCTTAAATTAGCAACAAAAATAACTGTTGTATGGTTCCCGTATTAGGAGAGGAAGACTGCCAAATCACATGTAAAAATCAAATATTTCTATGAAATTCTGTCATTTATTCATTACTATTTTGTTGTTGTTCAGTTGCTCAGTCATGTCCCACTCTTTGCGACCCCATGAATTGCAGCACATCAGGCTTCCCAGTCCTTCACTATTTCTCAGAGCTTGCTCAAACTCATGTCCACTGAGTTGGTGATATCATCCAATCATCTCATCCCCTGTGGCCCCCTTCTCCTCTTGCCCTCAATCTTTCTGGGCATCAGGGTCCTCTCCAATGACTCGGCTCTTTGCATCAGGTGGTCAATATATTTTACTGGGTGTGTATGATATGCAGACCCTGAGCACTCTAAAATTCCTAAGATGTAAAAAAATAAGGGTTGAAAACATTTAACAGATGGATATACTTTAGTTCATATTTAAGCTGAGAACTAAAGATGGGGGAGAGATGAAGATCTTTCTTTTTCTACATTCCCTCCCCTTAGTGATCTCATCCAATCTCACAGCTTCACAGGTAAATATACAGAGACATAAAGTAAGTTAGTGGTGGCTTAGGGCTGGGGTGGATAAGGAGGTAGGGAGTGAGATCTAAGGAGTACTGAGTTTCTTTAGGAGGTGATAATTCTAAAATGGATTCTTGTGATGACTATACATATATATAAATATACTAAAATCCACTTAATTGTATACTTTGAATGGGTGAATTGTATAGTTCGTGAATTATATCTCAATAAAGCTTCTTTTACAATTACATATATCCAGGGTAACCAACGACTGGAGAGTGGCACAGAACATCAAGTACTAGATCATCTGGAACCAGTTATGAGCACCTTACTTCCCTGGTGGCTCAGATGGTAAAGCGTCTGCCTACAATGCGGGAGACCCAGGTTCGATCCCTGGGTCAGGAAGATCTCCTGCAGAAGGAAATGGCAACCCACTCCAGTATTCTCGCCTGGAAAATCCCATGGACAGAGGAGCCTCTTAGGCTGCAGTCCACGGGGTTGCAAAGAGTCGGACACGAATGAGCAACTTCACTTCACTTCGCTTCATGAGCACCTTATAAGTTAGATAACAAAAAAGAAACCATATAGTATCAGTGGAAACAAATACCTTGAGCTCTCAACTTGACTGCTCTGACTTGGAGGTATCAATGCCACTGCTTTGAGGTCCTTATGCAGCCCACCCCTCCTGCCCCTTCTAGCTCTAGGCAACAACAGATATGCTTTTTTTCTCTATATAAATTAGTTTGAATTTTATAGAAACCGGGTATAATTTTTCATTTCTCTTTTGTCAAATGAAGATAATATATATTTGGCAGAGTTAGGTAATAAACGTAGAGAGTACGTATATTGAGGCTCTAGCACTGTGCCTGGAGCAAAACAGGCATTCCACAAATGGTGTCCTTATTACTATAATTCTCTACAGAAGAATTAAAGTTCTAGGGTACAACTTATCATTTAGTCCTCAATGAAGATGAATTTCAGTTAATTTAGTCAAAACAGGTGTTGAAGAGGAGAGAACAAAGGGGCACTTGCCTCAGAGGAAGGGATAAATAGGAGAAAGGTCAACTAAATGTTCAGAGGAAATAATTACACCTGGGTTGTGCTTTACGAGCAATACTTAGGCTGGAATGTTTTGTCTGAGCGGTGACTGGAGGCTTTTCGTGTTTAAGTTATTACATTCAGTGGTCACAAGCAAGTCTTGCACTTACCAGTCTGGATAGGATTTACCATTTGCTCGGGTTCAAAGCAAAAGTTTGTATTTTCTGGCCAGTTCTGGCTGTTCTGATATCCCTGGTAGGCCATCTTCTCTTCAAGGAATTCAGTTGGAAACCCTTCAAACAGAAACAGGAAACAAAAGTTAAAAGGTATCACTGTTGCCATTTGATTGTTTCCATTTCTGTCTTTTGTAAATAAAATGCTCTGAACATTCCAGTACAGGTGTTCATGTAGACATATGTAAGATTTTATAGAATTAATTTAGCTTAGTTCTCAAATAACAAAAACACAAATGTAATAGCACGGCCCCACTCTGAATTATTAAGGAAAAATCAATCAGAAGATGATAAGAGAAAACAAGATTTTTCTGATGCCCTGAGGTTGACTATAGGACTCCATTTGTAACTGACTCAACAGATTGCAAGCAACAGTCTCAAAACCTGGCTCTCTGGCTGTCTTCGAGAATAGTTTTTCTTTCCCCCACTTCAGTTCAGTCGCTCAGTCGTGTCCGACTCTTTGTGACTCCATGAATCACAGCACGCCAGGCCTCCCTGTCCATCACCAACTTCCAGAGGTCACTCAGACTTACGTCCATCGAGTCAGTGATGCCATCCAGCCATCTCATCCTCTGTCGTCCCCTTCTCCCCCACTTAACTATTAGTAAATATTCTAGTAAATCTGCAAAGGTTAAACCACAGGAGGGACAGGAGGGATAGAGGGAGGGAGACAGAGTAAACAAGCAAGCAAGCAAGCAAAGGGGTGGGTACTAGTATAGACTGAAAAGCTCACCGTTGCTGAAAGTTAACTGTTCAAGCAAAGGACAGCGTTTTTATTCCTCCTGGTCTCAGTAATGACCTCTAAGGATACTTGTCACTTTATCAATAATTTTACACTACACAGGAAAGTATTAGCATTTCAATCTTTGAATTATGGCCTACTTAGAGAAGGTACACCAACCATCTCTTATTTCAAAGCTAATAAAGTCAATCTGCTTAGGGTTTTTACACAACAAATGCTTCCCACAGAATAAGAATGAAAGTGTTGGGTGCTAATCTAATACCATTCCTCATCCACTGAAATGAACCCATGCCAGGCTTATTTCCTGTGACTCCAACCGGAAAGCAGGTTAATGCCCTCAGGGCCCCTGCTGAAGCCCGTGCTTCTTGCCCCTGTGCCTTTGCTCACATGATCCACCTGTCTGAAGTGCTCCCTCTTGTACCAACATCCCAAGGCCAGGACCCAGGTCAGAGCTTCCACAGAGCCTCTCTTCAGATTTTAATGCTCATTTTCCTTTTCTTAGCTCTTTCAACATTTGTTGTTGTTCCTAACAAACAATTTAGCCCTTAGCCACATTATTGTTTTTATTAGCCTTTAGTTTTTAAAAAAACAACTTAAACCTAGACAGCATATTCCAAAGTAGAGACATTACTTTGCCAACAAAGGTCTGTCTAGTCAAGGCTATGGTTTTTCCTGTGGTCATGTATGAATGTGAGAGTTGGACTGTGAAGAAAGCTGAGCGCCGAAGAACTGATGCTTTTGAACTGTGGTGTTGGAGAAGACTCTTGAGAGTCCCTTGGACTGCAAGGAGATCCAACCAGTCCACTCTGAAAGAGATCAGCCCTGGGATTTCTTTGGAAGGAATGATGCTAAAGCTGAAACTCCAGTACTTTGGCCACCTCATGCGAAGAGGTGACTCATTGTTAAAGACCCTGATGCTGGGAGGGATTGAGGGCAGGAGGAGAAGGGGATGACAGAGGATGAGATGGCTGGATGGCATCACTGATGGACGTGAGTCTGAGTGAACTCCAGGAGTTGGTGATGGACAGGGAGGCCTGGCGTGCTGCGATTCATGGGGTAGCAAAGAGTCGGACACAACTGAGCAACTGAACTGAACTGAACTGAACTGAAACCTTTTAAGTATTCTATGTTCATCATTTAAAAATCCATTATTTAACACGTGTTAATCTTATTTCTCCAAATCATTAATATGTGTTCTTTAAAGAGTATGCTTTTATCACTTTATTTCTTCATAATGCTTAGCTCAGTGCATGGCACAGAACTGTGCTCAAAAAACAAGGTGCTATCAAAATTACCACAAGGGTCATTATTCTAGACTGGATGATTTAACAAATTCATATACATCAGCCTTCTTGGAAAGCAATTTATACTTAATATGAAAAGCAGAAGAAACCCAAGAAGCATTTAAGCTACAGTCAATCATTTCTAAAATAAACTTTAAAAGGCTGTGATTCTGCTTAAATTTCTTACCCTTTGGGAAATAAAGCAGTTGTTAATCAGTGAAGTGGGTACATTTTGCCCACACATTCTGGATAAGAGTAAGCAACTCTGGTGATCTCCACTCTGTGCTGGTGAGGCGGCCCAGCCTGGAAGCAATGTTCAGAATAGCCTCTGGCCAACAGTGTTATTAATGAGTGTTTTTGACACAGGCTCTCTCCCACATTTTCATTCAGTGTTACTGACCTAGATTTCCTTCTTAAAACTGCAAAGTATAAGCAGGAAAACTCCCTTGAGGAACAACAGCCTTCAGAATAAATGTGTTGGATTTTTGTTTTTTGAAAGCATAACTGCAATCTACTTAGAGAGTCTATTTCAGACAAAGAATGAAAAATGAAATTTAAAATAAGAAGTAATTTACTTAATACAATGGAAAAAACCCTAGATACTTTGGTTCTCCTATAAATGGAGGGAAAAAAAGTAGAATGGGGGAAAAAAAGGACAGTTTCTATTTCTATGAAATTGGAAGCATTTTACAGAAAAGGCAAATGGCTAGATATTTAAAGTGTCAATTAATCTAGTAATATCTGTATCTCTATATATCAAAGCCAGAATAATTGTATCAGATAAGAGCCATTCAAAGTGTAACACAGACCAATAGATCTTAATTTTAAAAAGTTCATTGATATGGTTTCAGATTCTACAATGCAAGTAACCTTTAAGAAATGACCACTTCTCCAATTATGATGTCAAATCAAAGAAGAATATCTAGTTACCTGAGAAAAAACTATCAAAATACCCTTTATCTTAACTTACATATATATATATGTGCGTGTGTGTGAAATGGATTTTCTTCTTATAGTTGAACTCAAACAGCATATTGTGACAGACTGAATTGCAGCTGTCTTCTATTAAACCGGACAGTTCACCAGAAATTTAGATACACCACCAGCCTTCTTACTGAACATTTATTTTTTAAAGTATACTCATTAAAAATGTTAAAGTTGGGCAGGGGGCCTTGGGTAGGTAACATGTTAACATATCATTATATATTTTAATATAAATTATAATTAATATAAATACATCATATTTATTGTTGCTGTTTTAAACAAATGTTTCTGAAGTCTTCATTTTAATATCTAATTTATAAATATATAAATTTACATATTGATAGATAAAACCCATTATATAAAAAAAATTCTTTGGGTCCTTAATAATTTTGTAAATAGCTTTACTGAGGTACACCAAACATACAATAAGTTCCACATATTTAAAGTATAATTTGATAAACCTTGACTATGTATGCCATCACCACAAGAGAACGTACTCAAAAGTTTCACAATTTTTAAGCGTGAAAACCAGTCTTGATGCCAAAAAAAGTGTGAGAGCTGATGCCTTAAGAGTATTTAGAACATATTCTCCCTCTGGAGAATTCTGATATTTATCTGGAGAGTCAAGTAAAAAAGATAAAGAAGCCAAAAGAGCATGGACTGGGGCAGAAGACTAAGGTACTAATCTAGCTCGATCCAAAGAGTTAACTCGTTTAATTCCTTCAAACTTCAGTATTTTCACCTGTACCACCAAAGCGCTGTACCAACACCTGGCATCTAAGCTCCCTTCCCTTACAAAAGTCTGTTAGTCTACACCCTACACCTCTATGTACGACACCGTAGGCTCATATTTACTATCATTCTTCTAGCCCCCTCCCCCAACACCCCCCCTCTTCTCCCCCGAGTCAAGAAGTCCAAGACTAAGTTTAGGCTTCACTACATTTTTGTGATAGAAATTTAACCATCTGAGGAATGGGAATACATATAATAAAATATGTCATTATCTCATTAAGCGTTAAACTATATGATGATGTTTAAAGTACATGGAAAGATAAGAAAATTAATGCTGGCAAGAGAGCTTCATAGATAAGATGGGGGAAATCTAGGAATATGGCTGTTGACACTATAAGTAACACATATGAGAATGTCTTAGATTATTATCACAAAGATAAAACAAAATTGGCTAGGGAAATAATGTGTATATTCATATACATATTGATTATAGAATGATAAAGCAATTGTGGCAAAATGTTACTGATTGGTAAACCTGGAAAAACATATGAAAGTTCTTTGTTTTATTTGTTCTATTCTTTCATTGTATATCTGTAATTATTTCAAAATAAAAATTGAAGTACTTCTAGTTCTATTTTCTAAAAATAGAAACAAGTGACAGAAGAAAATTCTTTTCTCAGATTTTCCACCAATTCCACTTTTTATAATAAAACAGCTTTAAATGCTCATATCCAGCTATATTAGGGTGTCTTTCTCCTCTGCACTAAACAGGCAAAGGCTTCATTAACCTTCCTGATTTGAATGATATATGGCCATCCCTAAATTGTTGGAGACGTTTTTAAAAGACTTCTAGAGTTCTAATACTATTTGAAAACACCAAAGCACTGAAGGTCTCAAGAAGAGAGAGAGATTGAGTTAACAGTTTCTATTTGGTTGGCCAGCATGCTTGTCTTAGAAATTTACTAACAAAAAAACAAAAACAAAAAACACAGTATGCTCATTTTGCTTCAACCAGAAACCTGTGCCCCTCCCAGAATGGGCACAGGTAAAGCTGCCACCATAGGCCACAATACACCCTAAGTTAGCTATAAACACTACATTGTTTCAGTTGTTCCTTTTACTTGCCCTGACACTGGATTTACTACCATCCTGAATGTACACCGTTCCTATAAAAATGTTTCTACACGAGATCCATTTTCATTCTCTAAAAGGTTGTTTCTGTACTCTCCTCGCCAGCATCCTCCATCCCATACAAACTCTTACTTTATAGAAAACAGTATTCTTCCACTGACCTTGCCTCTATTCCAAACTTATCTACATGAGTCCATCATTACTTCTTTCCTTCCTATTTGTGAGAGAGGTATGATCCTCCACCTTCACTTTCTTTTTCATTTGGAAAAAAACACACACACACACAAACCTATCAAACTAGAGAATATAAGAAACGCATATCATTCTCCTTTCCAAGGACAGCATTCATGCAAGTACCCCATTCATCATCTTTCCCTGTTTCATCTACTGCTCCAACCTCCTAGACTTGGTCTCTTACCCCTTCTCTCCTCCTGTTATAAGCACAATAAATCTCTACCATCTTTAAAACACAAGCAAGATTCAAACTGTATTAAATAATATTTCCTATAGAATTATGGATTAAAAGAAATTTAAATTCTACTTTGAATAAACCAACAGTTAGTGAAAAACAAATGAGATAATTTGGGAAATATTGGTGAACTGAATACTAACTGGACATCTGACATTATGGAACGGGGTGTGAATGTGTGTGTGTTGACCTTTAAGCCAACTTTTTCACTCTCCTCTTTCACTTTCATCAACAGGCTTTTTAGTTCTTCTTTGCTTTCTGCCAGAAGGGTGGTGTCATCTGCATATCTGAGGTTATTGATATTTCTCCTGGCAATCTAGATTCCAGCTTGTGCTTCACGCAGCCCAGCATTTCACATGATGTACTCTGCATATAAGTTAAATAAGCAGGGTGACAATATACAGCCTTGATGTACTCCTTTCCCAAGCTGGAACCAGTCTGTTCTGTTTAAAACTCAACATTCAAAAAACTAAGATCATGGCATCTGGTTCCCATGACTTCATGGCAGATAGATGGGAAAGCAATGAAAACACGGACAGACTTTATTTTGGGGGAGCTCCAAAATCACTGCAGATGGTAACTGCAGCCATGCAATTAAAAGACACTTGCTCCTTGGAAGAAAAGTTATGACCAACCTAGACAGCATATAAAAGCAGAGACATCACTTTGCCAACAAAGGTCCATCTGGTCAAAGCTATGGCTTTTCCAGTAGTCACGTATGGATGTGAAAGTTGAGCCATAAAGAAGGCTGAGCACTGAAAAATTGATGCTTTTGAACTGTGGTGTTGGAGAAGACTCTTGACAGTCCCTTGGACACCAAGGAGATCCAATCAGTCCATCCTAAAGGAAATCAGTCCTGAACATTCATTGGAAGTACTGATGCTCAAATTCAAACTCCAATACTTTGGCCACCTGATGAGAAGAGCTGACGCATTTGAAAAGACCCTGATGCTGGGAAAGATTGAAGGCGGGAGGAAAAGGGGGTGACAGAGGATGAGAGGGTCGGATGGCATCAGCAACTCAATGGACATGAGTTTGAGTAACCTCCGGGAGTTGGCGATGGACCTGGACCGGGAGGCCTGGCGTGCTGCGATTCATGGGGTTGCAAAGAGTTGGACACGACTGAGTGACTGAACTGACTGATTGTGTGTGAATGGATAAGTATGTTTTTAAAAAGAATCATATTTTTTAAAGCAAATCCAAGACATCATATTATCCTATCCATATATCAATCTTTATGCCTGAGATTTGTTTCAAAAAAATATCTAGGGGTAAGTGGAGGGAGTTAAGCACAGGACAAATGAAATCAGATTGCCCATCTGTTTGAAAAGTTGAGCAACCAACTAGAGTCTCTGCCTCTAGTCTGACGTTCCTCTTCCTAGCATAAAACATATAAAACTCTTCAGTGTTTTTTCCAAAACTCACAGATTACTGAAATTAATCACAGAAGAGTCTACACAAGCCAGTCTTAAATAATGTTTCAGCATCATTCCCAGCTAACCATACTATTCCTTACCCACATCCTACTATTCCACATGACCTGCTCTATCCATCTGTAATACTTTACTTTGCTCCCCCATGCTGTCTGCCTGCTCCAGGCTTACTCATCATCTCAGGTTCACTCCTCTAGGAAATATATGCATGTACCACTCCACGGGGACTTCTTTCCGGCTTTCGTTAAAGATACAACCGGAAAATTAAAGATTCTACTTTTTGCAACACCTTTGTTCTATTTAATTTCATTCACATTATTTTTTTTTTTGCTGAATATTAAAATATAATCAGTATACAATTTACTTTTTCTAAATGTTCAGGGCTATTAAACAATACAAATCTATGTTAAACTAAATCAGCCTATTCAAAGACTTACCCCTGGTTAGGACTACTTAAGGGTAAAAAAAGTACAATTAATAATTGTGTCAGGGCAACAGACATCAAAAACCATGACTGTTGTTTATCTGTGACAAGATGGGTAGCTACCCTAAGTGAAACTGAAAGTCACTCTGTCATGTCCAACTCTTTTCGACCCCAAGGCCTATACAGTCCATGGAGTTCTGGAGTGGGTAGCCATTCCCCTCTCCAGGGAATCTTCCCAACCCAGGGATTGAACCCAGGTCTCCCATATTGCAGGCAGATTCTTTACCAGCTGAGCTACAAGAATAGGGAGAGAGAAAAATACGGTTATTTCTTCGAACAAAATAAGAATTCAAATATCTCCTCAAAATATCAATAACTCATAATAAGCCCCATTTATATTTTCACATTCTGACGAACAGTTTTATATAAATAGAAGTATTTTTATTATTTTGGTTTAAAGCCAGAAAACACTTTACGAGTAGCCATAATCAAAATTCAACTGCAGTAGAAATCCCATGTGAACGTTAAATTGCATTCAGGTCCACAGTCCATATTTCACGACTTCTGTTCATTCTGCCAATTTATTCCAGGATAAATTGACATTTGGATAATTGACATTCCAGCTCTAAACTGAGAATGAAAACCCACTGTCCCAAGTAGGGCAAATTATTCATGGATATTTAACATTCTCATTACAGGATATGATTTGGAACACTACAACACACACGAAGCACGAAGGAAATTAATGTCCAAACCGTTTTCTCTCTTCCTGTTCCCTCAGATTCTGAAGGATGTCTTCATATTCTGAGAAGAAGTGTGTCAGCAGTGTGAGATTGTGGAAGGGTTTGGCTTCCCATGATTTCCGTTCCCCCTCTTCCTCCTGACATGGAGGCGACATGATCTTCCCCCCGAGGCAGCAAAGAGAGGCACCAAGCTAGTTGCAGGGTCAGGTTTCCATCTCTTCTTTCTCTCCACACACAGCCAGAGGCACATTTCTTTCCCACTCTCCCTAACTACCATACAGCAAGGGAGGCAAGGCCAGATAACCTGCCAGAAATCCTCCAAAACCCAACAGACCTCTGCTTCTTCAGTTCACTAATGCCTGATAAAAGGGTTATCACTGCAGGCACTTGATGCAGTAGCTTTCTCTCTGCTCCGAGAAAAAAATAGAATGAAAACTTAAGTCGTTTGTGCCCTCTGGTCACAACTGTGGCCCAGTCTTCTAAACAAGGGGGGGTGTGTTAACAGTGCAAACACACCAAATCTTCAGAAGGATCCACTGGTGCCCAAGGAGGGTGATTTTCTGTAAGCCAAATGAAGGTATCCTTTAACCCAACCATTCAGAATTTCATATCTATCAATTTCAATTGGATGGACCGGGTCAAATCGGGATTTTTCTTTAACTAAGTTGAATGAATCAAACATAACAAAGATAGCAACAATTCAGTGCTACCTTGAGCTGTACTCATTTGTTCATTCAACATCTATTTAAGCATCTACAGTATGTGCCAGGCTCTGAGGTGTTTTCCTTCGTTCTTGCTCTTCGGGTGAGTGAGCCACTGAGCGGTGCTCACTTCCACAAGTTTCAGTGGCTCCAAACAGGTGACCTTTCTTTACTTTTGCTGTCAGCCCAGTCAACTCCTACCGAGTTTCATGGAGAGTTCTGTTGGTATCCCTCAGTCCGTGGCATCTCAGAAACTTCTCCACCCTCCAGGAGACTTCAAGAGGTCTGAATCTCAGCCTGGGGTGGGCCCTCTTTCAAATGTATCCTTTTCTTGTATCTCCTGCCTCAGTTCCCTTATCTGCTATTCGTTTATTCCTCAGGGTTCTCTTTATCCTTTAGTGGGTAATATCTTATTGTTTTTATGTGTGTCTGCTCAATCACGTCTGACTCTTTGTGACCCCATGAACTGTAGCCTGCCAGGATCCTCTGTCCATGGAATTATCCAGAAAAGAAGACTGGAGCAGGTTACCATTTCCTTCTCCAGGGGATCTTCCTGGACCAGGGATGGAACTCTTGTCTCCTGCATCGGCAGGTGGGTTCTTTATCACTGAGCCACCAGGGAAGACCAGTATTACTTAGTTATTGTTTATATTAACTTTCTCTTGTTCAAACTACTGTTTCTATTTGCTGACTGGACCTTAACACAAAACTGGTACCAAAAGTAAACAGACTTACAAACATGGGATGTGGAGACTGGTTTGTCAGGCATTTGGGTTTCAGTGCAATGCTAATAAGCACCTTACCAACGGGAAACAGGATACTATTAATCCACAGCACACAGTGGCAACAGTTGAGCTGTCAAATGATGATTGTGTTGAAGTGTAAACTAAAGCAAGTACCTGGGGAGCCCAAGCAACTACTGCACTTGAATGTTTTGGTGAGAGCGATGACTGCAGTAACTGTAGTATGGACAGAGCCTGCTGAATACGCTGAGTCCTCAAAGAAAGAAAATGACCAACTCAGGTCTCTCAAGCGCTGAGAGTTAGCTTGAAAATCAGAGTTTATATCACAGCCCCAGAGAATCTCTTATTTCCTGTAGCCACAGGTCCATAACTGAAATTTATAATCATGAGGCCCCAGGTCACTGTGGGCCTCATGAATGAAGGAGCTTGTCCTTAGGAGCCTGAAGATACTGACTAAATCCCTGAGAAAATTTCACCTGGGGCAGATGCTTTGAAAGAGGATGCTCATTCTCCTTGCAGCCTACCACAACCACTCTCTCTCACTCTGGGCCCATCAGTTCAGTTCAGTTCAGTCGCTCAGTCGTGTCCGACTCTTTGTGACCCCATGAATCACAGCACGCCAGGCTTTCCTGTCCATCACCAACTCTCGGAGTTCACTCAGACTCGCGTCCATCGAGTCAGTGATGCCATCTAGCCATCTCATCCTCGGTCGTCCCCTTCTCCTCCTGCCCCCAATCCCTCCCAGCATCAGAGTCTTTTCCAATGAGTCAACTCTTCACATGAGATGGCCAAAGTACTGGAGTTTCAGCTTTAGCATCATTCCTTCCAAAGAAATCCCAGGGCTGATCTCCTTTACAATGGACTGGTTGGATCTCCTTGCAGTCCAAGGGACTCTCAAGAGTCTTCTCCAACACCACAATTCAAAAACATCAATTCTTCGGCGCTCAGCCTTCTTCACAGTCCAACTCTCACATCCATACATGACCACTGGAAAAACCATAGCCTTGACTAGATGGACTTTAGTCAGCAAAGTAATGTCTCCACTTTTGAATATGGGCCCATAACCAGGGTCAAATCTCAGCACGCTCTAGGACAACTAGAAACTACACTCCATGGGCAAAATTTGCTCAGCCACCTATTTCTGTAACAGCCCACAACCTAAAACTTTATAGACTAGTTTTAGGTTCAGAGCAAAACTGAATAGAAAGTAGATTTCCCAAATATTCCTGTATCACCAACCAGAAGGCTCTCCTTGCATCAAAATACTCACCACCAAGGTACATTTGTTATAATCAATGAACCTATACTGACACATCATCACCCAAACCTCATTTTTCAATGGTTTAAAAAATTAAAACAGGAAAGAATATTCTGAGAAATTCACATTTCAGTGACCAATTAATAAATGGGCACAGACACACTCATTTGTTTACATACTGTCTAAGGCTACTTCGGTGCTACAGCAGCAGAGCTGAGTTATCTGCTGACAGAGACCATATCGCCTGCAAAGCCTTATATGCTTATATCTGGTCCTTTATAGATAAATGCCAAGCCAGGTCTAGGATAACAGATGTACCTTATGAATCCTGAAGGAAACAGCCTGCATAGCAAAAAAAAAAAAAAAAAAAAAAAGACTTTGGTAATAATATATTGGCAGAAACTTGGGGACTAAGTGTAGAAATAGTTTCTAAGGACATTTGACCAAGGAGGGTAGAATATAATTCTATATTTGGCCTTTCATGTGTTAACTTATGCAGCTAAAAGTGGCTCTAAAAGCTTGCTCAGTTAGGGAAGAAAAAACTCTAGTCTGGTTTATACATGAATCTGCACAGACACAGCACTCGAGCCCCACTTCAAGGTAACCCTGAAGGACAATGGTGAGAGAAAATCCTCCAAGTGGGTGGACTTTTGAGCGGAGCATCTGGCTGCCACTCTCCATGGAGTGAGACATGGTTCACACTGATTATATTACTGTACCCCACATCACTAATCATTTAAAGGGTATCCACTGTAAAGAGAAAAAAAGTCAAAGTGTTAGTTGCTCAGTTGTGTCAGACTCTTTGCGACCCCATGGACTGTACCAGGCTTATCTGTCCATGCAATTCTCCAGGCAAGAAAACTGGAGTGGGTAGCCATACCCTTCTCCAGGGGAACTTCCCGATGCGGGGATGGAACCGGCACTCTGCACTGCAGGTGGATTCGTTACCATCTGAGTCACCACGAAAGCCCACTTATTGTAAAGGAAGACCTTAATAACCAGGCTGACAAAATGACTCTGTGGACACCAGCCAGCCTCTTGGCTCAGGCACCAGAGTGCTTCCTCAATGGATCCACAAAAAAGTGACCACTGTTGAAGGGAGAGAAGCTATGTATGGGATCAACAACACAGGCTTCCCCTAAATCAAGTTGACCTGGCTAAAGTTATTGCCAAGTGTGTCCAACTTGTCAACAGCACAGACTCAAACTCAGGCTCCCATAGGGTACCATTCCCAGGGAGACTAAGTTGATTACACCACACTTGAACATCATGGGGAGACTGTGGGAGCAATTAAGCAGAGGCAGAAATTTGTTCTCAGTGGACTAGACATGTATTCTGGATATAGATTTGCCTTCTCTTCCTACCTTGCTTCTGCCAGTGCTCATGAAATGCCTGATCCAGCATCGTAACATTTCATACAGCACTGCTTCCAATCAACAAGGCATTTCACAGCAAAGTGGGGGGAAAAAAAAAACCACTCAATCCCAGAGAATTAACTGGCATAATCCCAGCACATCACCCAGGATGGCTGGCCCAATTAAAAGATGGAATAATCACTTACTCAATTGTAGTTTCAACTGGGAAACAACACCCTAAAAGAATGGGGGTAATGCTTTGAATCAGAGAACCTTATAGAGTGCCGTCTCCACAACAGCCATAATATGTGGATTTGAGAATCAAGGGGAAAACACTATTGTGTCCAACAACTGACTCATCGAATTTTCACTTCAAGTCCTGACAGATTAGAGTTCTGCTAATTTGAAGGTCTTAGTCCCCAAGGAGGAAACATACCTACCATCATATACAACAGTTTAATTGAACTAGAAAATGAGACTCCTACATGGCCATTTGGGACTCCTTACTCCAGTGAAACAATGGGCAGGAAAAAGGGCTACTGTACTTCCTGGGAGAATTGAGCCTCATTATCAGAGGTAAACTGGATCGCTGCAACACAATAAAAACAAAGAGGATCAGGTATGGAACCCAGTGGAGTCTGTGAGGTACCTCTTAATACTTCCATGTCAATAATAAAGGTCCACGGAAAACTAGGACAATTTATCCAAAAAAGCCCATACTACTGAAGAAACGGCGACTTGAAATTCTAGATCAGTTCACCAAGAAAAGAATTTCTACCAGCTGAGGTTCTGGCTGAGGGCAAGGGAACCATAAAATGGGTAGCTGAACAAAGAACTCAGAGATACCAATTCTGGTCTTGTGACTAATGACAAAAATAAGAAGTATGATGGCTTTGTATATTTTCTCTTTGTTATATTCTGTTTGTGTATTCCAATAATTTTCTTTTCTTCTTTCCATTATTATAATTTGTCAAAGGTTAACTTTACAATCAGCCTCTTGACAAAAGAATATTAAACACTGCCACTGTGATTTGACGACTGCATGCATAGCATGACTATAGGTTCTGGCCATCTCACTTTGGGGAAAGGATGAAAGCCACCTCCATCATATGAGAGATAGTTATTCTTGTTAAACGCAAATGTAAGAGTTGTTCTGTTGGTATAGGAAAGCTCAAATATATGTAGACAAGTACATATGGGTACTAAGTAGTCAAACAGGTAGATTGTGCCAGGTGTCAATGTATTCCCTCAGTTCACTCAGCCTCCATTCACTGCCTTGCTTGATAATGGAGCCGGACCCTGTCAATGTTTCTCCTTTGCTCATTGGCATGATATAAAAGTTAGCAGAGGGTGACGAGGAAGGGGCTTCTCCTGCTTCCAGTGTGCTTTTCCATCTCCTTGCTCCTGTGATGCTGTGCTGGTGTGCAGAACACCCAGTGGCACTCATCCGAACATCTTTTAACGGGCACTCTCGTGAGCATCTTCTCAGGCAAGTTCTGCCAGTGCCCCAAGCTGACTTCCCGCTGATTCAGCAGCACGTCCACATACAGCTTCCTGTTTGCCAACCTTGGTCTATAGTTCCTCAGCAAACACCCAGTGAAGACATCCAAGAAAAGAAACTGGCTTTGGAGCAGGAGGGCATTCTTCCAAATTTTTCCGTACTATATACTCTGCTTCAGTCCAGGGTAGTTCACTGCTCCCCTGAACCTGCCATTCCCGTATCCTTTAGAATAGCAGCTGCCAACTTTCTGGCACCAGGTTTTGTGGAAGACAATGTTTCCACAGACTGAGGGTGGGGTGGAGGATTTAGAATGATTCAAGCAAATTATATGCATTGTGTACTTTATTTCTATTATTACTACATTGTGACATGTATTAAAATAATTATATAACTCACCATAACTTGTCACTCACTGATAGGATTTTGATGTGAGTGTGCAAGCAACTGATTTACCATGGGCTCTGTGCAAATGTCTCTGCTAATGACAATCTGTATTTGCAGGGGCGCTCCAGTGTGAGCATCACCGCCTCAGCTCCAGCTCAGCTCATCAGGCATTAGAGTCTCAGAAGGAGACATGTGCAGTTCGCAGCAGGGTTTGTGCTCCTGTGAGAATCTGATGCTGCTGCTCACCTGACCAGAGGTGGAGCTGAGGCAGGAATGCAGGCGACGGGGTGTGGCTGGAATACAGAGGGAGCCCTGCTAGCTCCTCTGCCGCACCCTTCTGCTGCAGCCCGGTTCCTAACGGATATGAGTCCCTGGCCTGGGGTAGGCAGGGCATCTGCTTTCAAGCTCTCTTTATTTATTTTTTAAAATTTAAATGTGTTTATTTTAATTGGAGGCTAATTACTTTACAATATTGTATTGGTTTTGCCATACATCAACATGAATCTGCCATGAGTGTACACGTGTTCCCCATCCTGAACCCCCCTCCCACCTCCCTCCCCATACCATCCCTCTGGGTCATCCCAGTGCACCAGCCCCAAGCATCCTGTATCCTGCATCAAACCTGGACTGGCAATTCGTTTCATATATGGTATGATACATGCTTCAATGCTGTTCTCCCAAATCATCCCACCCTCTCCCTCTCCCACAGAGTCCAAAAGACTGTTCTCTTCAAAGTGAAGTCGCTCAGTCGTGTCCGACTCTTCGCGATCCCATGGACTGTAGTCTACCAGACTTCTCTGTCTATGGGATTTTCCAGGCAAGAGTACTGGAGTGGGTTGCCATTTCCTTCTCCAGGGGATCCTCGTGACCCAGGGATCGAACCCAGGTCTCCTGCATTGCAGGCAGACGCGTTACCCTCTGAGACCCCTCAGTAATTAATTCTCCATTCCCACTACTGTGCGGTTTCTGACTCTTGACTAGGCCTTGATTGGTACAGATACTGAGAACTAAACCACTGAGATGGCTAAGAGTGAAAAGTTCTCATCACAAGGGGAAAAAAATTTCTGTAACTAAGGGTGGTGACAGACACTAACCAGAGTCTTTTGTGGTCATCATTTCACAACCTACACAAATTCCAACTCATTATGTTGTACACCTGAAACTAACAGTGTTTTATGTCAATTATACCTCAATTTAAAAAAATCCATAAGATGGTTTAAATCCACATTACAAAGAAAAATGGGGAGAAGAATAAGCAATGTTTATCCCAAAGAACACGAATCACAAGGCACCTGCTCATCTCTAAAAGGGCTGCCACGTGCAGGAGAGCACACTGCACCTCTGCTGCTCGGCACCAACACCGATGACAGCTGCAACAGCAGACTGGCTCTTTACTCCACACAGAAAAACCAACAATCAGAAATACTATCTTTTATTAATCAGAAAGTGTAACTCTTCAATGACGATCACTAAGAAGACTAATGTTAATACTTAAATTTATAATCTACACAGCTTTGCATCTTCTCAGCTCATTTCAAATTGCTGTAATCTCCACTGGAGGATCAACTGTCCCAGATTTTGGCAGTGACAAAGTCCTAAGTTAATTTCCTCACAAGAAACAAAACAAAGGCTCTTCCTTTAGCGTGCCTGGAGTCTTTTCAAAGTTTCACCTTCAATTTTGTCCTCCGGAAACACAGAATCTCCAAAGACAAAGGACACTGAATGTGCTCTAGTTACATCCAATAAAAAATACACACATTTAGATAGGAAAGGGGGCTGATGACCTAACAGAGAATGATTTATTGGCAGCACTATTTACTAGGTTGGACTTGTAAGAACTGTCTATGTGGATGTTAATCATTATTACATTTATTAAACTTCTAATTAATCATTTTACATTTATTAACCCCTCAAACAGGTTCAGTTCAGAAGCTCAGTCATGTCCGACTCTTTGCGACCCCATGAATTGCAGCACGCCTCCCTGTCCATCACCTACGCCCGGAGTTCACAGGTTACCAAGCACTGAAAGTATTTTCTGTCCCCTAATGCAAACAATTCTTTTATTACTAGTTCTCCTGTTATACAGGAAGAACTTAGGGCTTGAAAAGGGCAAACAACTTGCCTAAGAGAGCAAAGTTAGCAGGTGATAGATCTAGGCCTGCTCTTTACACAGCTTTCTCAAATGTAAACAGACCACTAGAGGGACTTATTTCCTGAAAGACATGTACCAATAACCTGTCAAAAATCACTGCAATTACATCTGACCCTGCTCTTAACATTCCCTGTCTATGTGAGTCCTGAAACAAACAGAAAGAACCACCTACTCAGAGAAAAATGCTGGTGAAAAAAAAAAAAAAAAAAGGAAACATAATCAAACCCTTATGAAACTTCACAATATACAAAAATTTAAGCCAGGTAATCTGTTTAAACACAAAATAGCAAGGTGGCCCACTCCTCTTCAACATTAAACAGCTATTATGGTCTAGCAGTTTGTAATTTTCTCAATAGCACAGGAAGTTCCATAGCACAAGTCTTTATTTCCTGCCACATCTCTCAAATGCTACAGAAATGTAACAAGGGATCTATGGGCCAAAGTCTTGATATGCTTGAGAATGACGCAGAAATCCCCTCCTCCACTGCCAGAGGGGTTCCGCGGCACTCCTGCCCCAGAGCTCGCCTCTCTGCTCCAGTGTGAGCCCATTAGAGCCTCCTCCCAGCCTCTACCCTTTCATCTTAGCAGATAAAACGCTGTCAATTTAAAACAGACTCCTTCTGTAGAACCACATTTCTTTCCTTCATCTTTAAAAATAAAAACAAACCCACATTCAACAAGACTGCCCATTCAATAGCTACTGCGCACCTACTCTATGCCAGACACTGGTCTAGGTGCGGGGCCACAGCAGTGACCAAAGCTAAAGCCCTATCCCTCTTGTAACATTTATCTTCTAATGAGGAAAGTCAGGCAATACTAATTAAATTGTACAAATGATAAAGCAATGGGTGCCATGGATAAAACTAAAGCAAAGTAGGAGAGAAAAATGGAAGGGGTACATTGTCGGGTAAGATAGAGAAGACCTCTCTGAGAAGATGGAGGGTGAACTACAAGTGTATCTGAGGGAAAAGCATCCCAGATAGAAAAATCAACGAATGCTCAGACCCCAGGGCAGGGGCCCACCTGGCTTGTCCAGGAACTCTGGTAAGAACAGCAGGGAAGCAAAGCTACAGGGAAGAATAAGGAAATGTGGTCATGAGGCCTTATGGCATCTGAGTAAGGACTTCAGCTCTTACTCTGAGGTAGGAAACTCCTGGAGGATTCTGAGCAAAGAATAACATGATCTATGTACAGGGCCACTCTGGGTGTTTTTGAGAATATACTATAGGGAGCAAATGAATGCAAGGAGGGAGACTCATCTGGGAGGTTGTTACAGCAGTCAAAGTGAGAGGTGGTAGCTCAAACCAGGGAGAGAAAAGGAGGGGAGGTGAGAAGCGGTCGGTCAGGTTGCAGATCTATTTTTCTGACAAAACAGACATGGGATGCCAAGACAAAGAGAGGATAGGGGAAGTCAAACATTTAGCCTGAGCAACTACAAGAATATTCTATTTCTGTTTAATGAGCTGGAGAAGGTTTTGTCTTCTGTTTGTTTTGGGGAGTGGGACAGAAGTTCAGTTTAGGACCCCTCAAATCTGACATGTCAACTCTACATCTAAATGGAGATTTCAAGCTCTAATTTCAAATTTTCTTAGTTTTCATCCAACCTCCTCATGGAATTTAACCAGTATTACATCTGTTCTCACAAGATGTTCCTTAAAACTCTGGTTAGCATTTAAATAATGTTTATAAATTTGGGCATTTCTCTGCACAACCGGAAAAATTAGTACAAACTCACAAGATGGCTAATACATAAAACAACATTTCAATTCTGACGAGGTCTGTAAGTACACGATGGTTACTTTGAAAAAAAAAATTTTTTTAAGTGAGCTAGTATTGTTTATTTATTTATTTTTACCATTCTTAAATGTACAGCTCACTGGCATTAAGTATATTCAAACTAATACACAACCATCACTGCCACCCATCTCCAGAACTCTGTACACACTGAAAAACAACTCCCCATTCCCTGCCTCCTCTCAATTCCTGTCAACCATCATTTTACTTTCTGTCTCTATGAACTTGACTACTTATATACAATACCTCATGTAAGCAGAATCATATAAGTGGCATCAGTGTTTACTCTTTTGTGACTGGCTTTTTTCACTTAGCATAACGTCGTCAAGGCTCATCCAGGTTGGAGCACATGTCGGAATTTCCTTCCTTTTCAAGGCTGAAGAATACTCTATTGTATATCCTCTTGTGGTTCAGCTGGTAAAGAATCCACCTGCAATGTGGGAGACCTGGGTTGGGTCCCTGGGTTGAGAAGATCCCCTGGAGAAGGGAAAGGCTACCCACTCCAGTTTTCTGGCCTAGAGAATTCCAAGGACTATATAGTCCATGGGGTTGCAAAGAACCGGACACGACTGAGCGAGTTTCACTTTCACTACTCTATTATACATTATGTATATATCACTTGGGTTGTATCCACCTTTTGGCTATTAAGAATAACGCTGCTATAAACACGGGTGTGCAAAGTTCATGCTTTTATCTGGGTATATATCCAGATGTGGGCTTGTTGGTTCATACAGTAATTCTATTTTTAATGTTTTGAGGGCCTACCATACTATTATAATGGTTCCACCATTTTGCATTCTTACCAGCAATGCACAAGGGTTCCAATTTTTCCACATCCTCATTAATACTTGTTATTTTCTGTTTGTTTTAAAACAACAGCCTAGATCCTAACAAGTGTAAAGCAGTATGTCACTGTACTTTCGATCTGCATTTTCCTAATGATTGGTGATAATAAGCATCTTTTCATGTGCTTCCTGGCATATAAGCCAATATATGGAGAAGTGTCTACTCAAGTCCCTTGCTCTTTTTTATTAAGTTTTGTTTTCACGTGGTTGAACTGTAGGAGTGTTTTACATATTCTGGATAATTAACCCCTTGTCAGATGTATGTTTTTGCACATATTCCCACTCCATGAATTGCCTTTTTATTCTACTGATAGAGTCTTTTGATGCACAGAACGTGTTTTTTTGGTGGAGTCGAATTTATCTGTTTGTACTTTTGTTGCTTTTACTTTTTACTTCTGTACTTTTGGTGTCACATCCAACAAGTCGTTGCCAGATCTAATGCCATGAAGCTTCTGCCCTACGTCTTCTTCCAAGAGTCTTATAGTTTTAACCCTTATATTTAGGTCTTTGCACCATTTTGAGGTAATTTTTGTATATGATATAATGTAGGGATCCAACTTCATTCTTTTGCATGCGACCTCCGGTTTTCTTAACACCAAGACTATCTTTTCCCCACTGGATGGTCTTGGCACCTTTCTCTAAAATCATTTGACCATATATACAAAGGTTTATTTCTGGGCCCTCTATTCTATTCTTTAGTCTATATGTCTGTTTTTATGCCAAGACCACCACTGCTTTAATTCCTGCAGCATTATAGTAGATTTGGAAGACTGAGAGCTCTAACTTTATTCTTTTTCAAGACTGTGTAGGCTATTCTGGATCCTTTGAGATTCCGTGAGAGTTTTAGGATAGATTTTTCAACTTCTACAAAAAAAAGTAGTTGATATTTTCAGGGGAAAAAAGTCTTTGAAAAAACTTTCTTCTTTTCTGTTATGATTTTTTTATAAGATACTGAATGGAGTTCCCTGTGCTGTATAGCAGGACCTTGCTACTTATCCATTCTGTGTATAATTGTTGGCATCTGCTAATCCCAAACTCCTAATTCAGCCCTCCCCCCACCTCCCTGGCAACCACACGTCTGTTCTCTCTGTCTGCGAGACTTCTCGCTTCCCTGCAAGTTCGTTTGTGTCATATTTTCAGACCTCACAGGTATGTGGTATCGTGTGGCACATGTCTTTCTCTTCCTGACTTACTTCACGTAGTATGATAACCTCTAGTTGCATGCACATTGCTGCAAATGGCATCGTTTCATTCTTTTTATGACCGAGTAGAATTCCATCATGTGTACGTGCCACGGCTTCTGTATCCATTCATCTGTTGCTCGGCATTTAGGTTGCTTCCATGTCTTGGCTATTGTAAATAGTGCTGCTATGAACACAGGGGTGCATATACCTTTTAAATTATTTTTTTCCAGATACATGCCCAGAAGTTGGATTGATGGATCCTATGGCAACTCTATTTTTAGTTTTCTGAGGCACCTCTGTATTGTTTTCCACCGCAGCTGTACCAACTTCCATTCCTACCAACAGTGTAGGAAGGTTCCCCTTTCCCCACACCCTCTCCAGCATTTGTTGTTTGTTGACTTGTCAGTGATCCCACACCCTCTCCAGCATTTGTTGTTTGTTGACTTGTCAGTGATGGCCATTCGGACTATGTGAGGTGGTACCTCACTGTAGTATAGTTTTGATCTGTGATAATTAGCGATGATGAGCATCTTGAAATAGCACTTTGAATCTTCCCACCAGTGACTGATATTTCACTACTGTTGCTGTAAGCTCATAGTTGGGAGTAATCATGTGTATACATCCTCTTATCCACACCCCATACTCTTTCACAACAAATTAATTTTTGAACAGTGTAATGTAAAAAGTATATAAAATCATTATTATTTGAATTTCTCCTCAAAGCATTAGGACGGGAGCTCTGAAATATACCAAGCAAAAACAAAATTGAGAAATAGACAAATCAACAATGATTGTTCGGAGACTTCAATATACCACTTTTAATAATGAATAGAATAACTAGGAAGAATATCGGTAAGAAACAGAAGACCTGAACAATATTATAAATCAACCAAACCTACCAGACATTTATAGAACACTCCACTCAACAAGAGAACAACATACATTCTTCTCAAGTACACATGGAACATTCTCTAGGACAGACCATATGTTATGCAATAAAACAAGTCTGAATATATTTAAAAGGACCGAAATAACTCAAAGTATGTTTTCCAATCACAACAGAATGAAATTAGGAAATGGCAACAATAAGTTAATTTGTGAAATTCAAAAATATGTGGAAATTAATAACACACATCTAAATTACCAATAGGTCAAAGAAATCACAAAGGATATTAGAAAATACTTTTGAGATAAATGAAAATGAAAACACAACACTTATGAAAACCAGAACTTATGAGATGCAGCTAAAGTACTGCTCAGAGGGAAATTTATAGCTGCAAATACCTTTATTAAGAGGGAAGGAAAAAAAAATCATGTCAGTAACATAACCTATCTTTAAGAACTAGGAAGAGAAGAGCAAACTAAACCTAAAGCAAGCAGAAGGAAAGAAATAATACAGATGAGTGTGGAAATAAATGAAATAGAAAAGAGAAAAATAGAGAAAACCAAGGTGACTCATTGAAAAGCTCAATTTAATTGACAAATCTTCACCTAGTCAAGAAAAGAGAGACGACTCAAATTACTCAATTCAAGAATAAAACAGAAGACATTATACCAATTTTATAGACATAAAAAGGTTATAGAGGAACACCAAGAACTACAGCATGTCAACAACTTAAATAACCTAGTTGAAATGGACAAACTCCTAGAAAGAGAGAGAGAAATTGCTAAAACTGATTCATAAAACATTAGGAAATTCCAAAAATAATGGTTAGTTACACAGTTTCCAACAATTAGGCTTTGAAATCAGTTTCATGGTAGATGAGAGTTCAGTTTTCCCTGTATAGAACTCAAGGATATCATCCTCTATGGTGAAGTATAGGCAGAAAGATCTTCTGTTGAGTTAACTTCCTGGTCAGCTGGACACCACTTGTGCCCTGCACCTCTCACCCTTTAAATTCTACCCAATAGGAAAGAGACCTCTTTGTCCACAGCAGTGACAAAGTTAGTAATACTTGATTTTATTGGTTTTTCTTTTTTCCTTCTCACTTTTCGTAGTCTCCCACTCTTGTTTCCCAAATCACTTCTCAAAATAAATTACCTACATGCAAAAAGACCTTTGCCTCAAGTCTAGATTTTTTCCCAGAAAACAGTGTCTAAGAAAGGCTTTAAACAGGACTTCAAATGTCCATTCTTTCCAACAGACTTCTGAAGATTAGAAGATCTACTGAGACAGGACACTGTGGTAGAAAGAGCATAGGACTTCTTACCAGACTAGGTTCAATTTTGAGCTCTCTTATTTAACCTACTTCAACTTCTTCAAATGAAAAATAAATACTGCTATACAGTGAAAAGCACTCTACAAACTTTAATGTGCTTTACAATAATAAGTTACCCTTATTATTAACAAGGTGAATCAGACAGAAAAATATGTTCATGTCTAGATTCAGGTAAAAAATACAAGATCAACTTACAGTAGCTATGTGTGAACGTTAGTTCTGTGAGTAAAAATTTCTGGTCTCTGATAGTGTGGCTCTATCTATAATGCATTAATTTTTCTTAGAAAGGAGAATGTATTCTTTTATTACTTACAGAATTACAAATATAAAAGAAAATATCGTATTATCAACATATGCTTTCTGGCATAGGGTAGAGTTTCATGCCACAAAGAGAAGCAAATCATATAAACAAACTTAAGTTTAAAAAGTATATCAGAAGCCTGTACTCACTCAAAGCTCAGGAAGAAGCTATTTGGTTTCATTTAACTCCAACAGAAATAGAAATTGAATGGCTCACTGTATAATTAAACGCTGTGTTTGGATGAAGGTTCTCAAGCTCATTCCCTGAGCTGCTTTCAAGGGAGTCCTAAATACCCAAGAAGTAAATGTAACGTGTTGTGTTAATGGGTACATGTGGATTTTTCTAAGAAGTTATTTATTTTTACCAGAAAATAATAAACAACAACAAAAAAAACTTCTAAGAAGTACTAGATGGGAAAAACAAAACAACCAAAAGAAATATTAGGAGCCCTGGTGTGTTTCCAACACAAAACTCATATCTGTAAATGAAAAGAAAAAAACTAAAAACTAAAGCTTTGTTTTCAGGATTTGAGCAGGGGCGGGGTGGAATGCCTGCCTTGCTGTGTCTACATCCAACAACACAGCGTGCAGCTTTATGCTGAGGCTTCATTTACAAGATCTAATGGCAGCTTATGGGTTGGTTTCAATAGCTATTCAAAGACTCTAACATTACCGATTTTTCTGTTTAGATTTTATATTTTTGATGGCTTAGAGCTTTTCTAACATAAAATCCTTTGCATTTCATCTAATGATACAGGTGACAGGAATGACAAACACCCAGGACGTTCTCAGAGTCACGACATTCTAACAGAGCAGTTTTGCTGCTTGTTTCGCTGCTGGGCTGACCTGAGGTAACGGTGGCATCACCTTCAGAAGAGTTATCACAATAAAAAGCCACCCCCTCGGACCGCAGTGCAAACACTGGTAACACTGCCGTTTGTGGAGCACTCAGTGTACTGCATCCAGCCCCCAACTGTAAATAACTGCAATCTGCCTCCATGGCAGCAGATTTATTCTACAAATAATTTGCGGTTAAATCTTATTAAGCCTTCACTGTAATGGAAACAGCATCAAAATAAAATGGAGGATAATCCAGGTTTATGCATGACTTAGAAATAAAACTAAAAGTCTGTGCCTGCCCCACCAGTCCTATGTGTTTGTCCAGAACCCTCTCCAGCCTTCCAGCTCTACCATATTAACAGGTTAATAAAGAGGAAGAACCCAACTGAGTCCAGGTTTCATCTCACTTTCATCGAAATGAATACACCAATAAAACACAAGGATTGCCCCATCATGAAGAGTTTAATCGTAGGGTACCTATAAGGTCAGTCAGGACTGAAAATTATTCTTTATAGTATTTAAATTACTGTGCTTCAAAACTAAGAATCAATTACTGAGCTCTCAATGACAAGGAAACCCAAGAACAAAAAATTGATCTTTCTTAAAAAACAATAACTGCTTGCCAAGCTAAAAAAGTTTATTTATGCCTTACAAATTACCTTAGATATTCTCTTTTCACTGTCTTAATTCAGTCAACATATTGCATTTGCAAATCTATCTACTGTAAAGAAAACACTAACCAAGAATGGCTAGGAAATTGGGCATTCCATTAAACTTTTCCCCCGATACAGACTACTAGATGATCAAACAATATGGTTACAAAACTGAAACACTTCTGAATGAAACACATTTTATTTATCAATTCAGAAGGCCTTTTAGGAAGAATGTAAATGTGAATTTTCATTAGACTAAACAAAATTTAAGTGTAGCATTTAGAAAGTATCTTAACAGTAATTGATATGCCATGGAATAATTTTTGGAATAACTTATTGCTACCTTAGGGAGATACTAGAAGACAGAGGAGCCTAGAGTGCTGCAGTCCATGGGGTCACAAAAGAGTTAAATACAACTTAGCTACTGAACAACAAACCACAAATTGCTTACTCTGCCAACTATCTTACTTATCAGATGCTACAAAATATCAAATAATTATTTCGGTTTCTTAACTCTTATAGATTGCAGATAAAAGGGAGTACATTCTGTCTAAAACGACAATGTAAGTGAAGGTAGATGGCAGAAAGTAAAAAGCCAATTATGGAATTATTATGGGTCAAATTAGAAGCTTTGTTAGACCAAAAGCACAAGGGTCTTTATTTACAAATCTCATGTTCTGGTCACATTATACTTCAATAATTAAGAACCCAGCCAAAATCCAGTCCATATAGTGTTAGTGTAAGATGTTTATTAGCGTGATTTATTTAGCACAATGATCACATAAAAATGTTCCAATGTACAAAACCACTGAAATCTATAATCACAAAAAATACAAACTTAGGTGTGTAAATAAAGTTATAAAAATATTATTTAAAAACAAAGCTCTACATTGGGCCAAAGAAGAATAAGAGAAAGAAAGAGAGATTGCATATAAGAGACAACCATTTCAATAGAGCAACCTTTATCAGTCTGGCTACCTCACCAGTGAGATCCTGGGCCATTGGGTATGACCATCATAGCAATACAGCATTTTATTACAGGACTTCATATGAAGCTATACATGAAATATTACATATATTTCCTTCAAAATGAAACATCCAAGTGAAATACAGCTAACAATATATATGAAAGTTTAGCTGGCTATTAGTAGAAATTTTCAACGATTCCATAAATTCAAAATGAAAACATATTTAGAAAACAAAAACAAATTTCAGACAAAAATAAATATGACAAAATGGAAATTAAAGTGGAATAAGTCAATGTCAATAATGAAGCGTGAGTGTGTTTCTGAACACAGCCTTACCACAGGGCTCGCACCCAGGCTTTTCTACCCACCTGTTACCTAGACAAGCTGCAGAGATTGTGAAAGACATGAAAGAAGGATGTCAAGTTTGACTTTTTAAAGTTACCACTATCAATTCTGAAAAGTTCCTTTGCCAGAAAAAAAAAAAAAGGCAAAAGAAAAACATGTGAGAAAGAGTTATGTTTTATTAGATGTTCTAATCTCCTGTGCTATTTTTCAGATTTTTCTCCAATGGTAAGAGTTTTCATATTTATCAACTGCTTAGAAGCTAAGGCTAAGCACTTCCTCTAAAATGTGCTTCCTGTGACTGTCTTCTCTCCAGAATCCACAAAAGGAATTCCTGGCAAAGGAACAAACCCTTGTGACCACAGGAGGGAACACTTTCTAAATTCTACAAGTCATTGCAGAGACTTGGTTTAAACTTTCGTAACATTCTAACTTTCACATCCCAAATGTACTCTTGTATCAGAGGATCTAAATGTACGTCTTGAAATCTTCCTCAGAACATAGTGGTAAATATTCAATCTGAAACAATCAGTAGCTTAGTGATTATAAAATACACATAGTCAGTAAGAGGACAGAAAAATTTTTAAAGAGTATCTCATATTCTAGATCTTAAACCAGAACTCCTCTACAATATCAAAGCATGGCCCATGCTTTATATTCTACTTTTAAAAATGCAATCAAAGCTTATCATTTGAAAAGTTCTACAGTGTATGTCCCAGATGGTTTCAGATTTTTTTAGCTATTATTTTGGAAAAATGAGGAATGAGAAAAAAGAAATTCCAACTGGGACAATCCTCAGAATGTGTAAAAATAAATGGTAAGGTTTATGGTAAAGGACTTAACACACAAGTCTTCACATGTGACCCACCAGTTCCACCTAAGGCTGCACAAAGACACCACCAGAGTTCTAAAGCAGGCAAACTCTGAACAGAGCTTGAGTCCAGTCAGATAATCATTTCATTAGAAACCTGGTAACTGGTTGTAATTCTTCAATGCGTTGCCATTTAACTTCTCAGGTTGCTACAGAAAGCTATTTTCTATCTATATCAACATCCCAATATTCTAACAATACAGGATTTCATTTTCCTTAACTTACCAAGTTTCTTTTTTTTTTGATAGCTCATGATCAAGCTAAGAAAGAAATTTTGGATATGAAATTCCATACATAATAACAAGGCTGTCAAATTTTTAGGAGAATCTAAGTCTGCACAAATAGATTATAATTTCATAACAGAAACAATTTCAGCCCAACTTGCAAATAACAAAGGATGATTTTGTTTGAGGAAATATTTTTCAAAGTTTAATCAGAACTACTCTAAATTAGAAAACTTTAAATTAAAATAGCTATCATTATTCAAATGTTAGTAAGGTGGAAAGAAACACAGGTAGCCTGAAGGATGAGTCTACCCTAAAAGCAAGCTTACAGAGGGAAAAAGGAGAGGAAGAGGGCGGTTCACTGCAGTACTGGTGGAATCGACCCCTTTATGAAAGCACACCATCTCATTTGCTGTTACAGTACCCTGATTTAGGTTGAAGATCGGAAAACCAAATGAAAAAGGCCAACTAAAAATGTTTAAAGAAAAGAAAAATGTGTGACTGAATTAAATGATAAAATGAGTTTTAAAAGAGAACAAGAAATAAAAGACACTGGATGACCCTCACAAAAACACTAGGATTAAAAAAAAAATCATCTGGTACTTCGAGCTCACAAAGGGAAAGCAGGTTCCATCAAGCCCTGCAGAGCACAAAAGGAAGCAGGTGGTTTGCTCAGCAATCAGCAGAAATGGGCCCCGAAGAACTACCCTCAGGTTCTTCTATATCGTGTCCAGGAAGGAAAGCAAAGCTCTGCAAAATGCTGAAGGTTTTACAAGTGTAACGGTGCTTAGGAAAGATCACTGGTCTGGTGTTGCAGCAGCCCCAGTGTTGAGAGACACGCTAGGCTTCTAGGAGGAGAAAAATAGAAAGGGAGGGAGAAGTAGGAAAGGACGGAAAAGCACAGGTCATTAGTAAACAGCAAGTTCAACATAGCAAGATGCTCATAAACCCTTATTCACTGTCAGCAGAGCAGGTGTGCTCTTAGAACTACAGATAACACTCTGAAGGAAACAAAAATGGGAAATTTCAAAACGGCACAAAGCTACATGCTCCAGTTAGTGAGGGCCAAATTAGAATGCAGTCACACCATGCTCCGAAAACATGCACTCTTTGCCCGCTTCCTACCCCTTCCCAGCCCCAGTGAAACATGCATATTTTCAGTAAAGCATCTGCTTTAACATAGTCAAGAGGTCAAATTCAGAAGACAGCATCTCCCCAGGTGTGCAAACTATATTCTACACTTTGGGCGGGGAGGTGTCCAAGAGCAGAAAGACCTGCTCCCATAATGGCAACAGACAGTTCATAAACAGTAGGGTTCTTTTTTTGATGCCACAGAACTAGTCTTCAAACAGTAAGGGTCAGGCTGCGTGTTTTTCCTGTTTTGTTTTTCTTTTTTTTCCCTTGCATTATTAAGCTGTGGCAGTGGGAAAAAAACTGCTAGATCAAGTTTAACTCTCCTCTGGTCAGACAGACCTGACATCCTGCTAGAGAAGAAACCTACTCTAGTGGCGATAGTCATTTCCTTACCAGATGAAAACGGAATTCATTGTTCCCAATGGCTAACCAAATCAATCCCCCTTTTCTCCCCTGGCACTGCCTCCTTGTTAAAGAAAGTGGAATCTATTCATTTTTTAAAAGTTTATGTTATCTATTCATTTTTTTAAAGTTTATGTTCAAACTTCTTCTTTGTTAGTCATGGGAATATTTCTCTAACTATTTTCTTAAAGCCTTTCTTAAAGCTTATATAGATCTTTGCTTTCTTCAAAGCAGGCACAGAAACAGTCAATACCACATATGAACTAAGATAATTTAAAAAAAAATCACAAAGATTTCAGTTCACAAAACAGAGAGATAAGTAAATTTGCACTTCTTCTTGTTTCCAGCTTTTAAAGTAAAGTGTTCCTAATTAATGAGTTGCTAGTAAGGATTTACTGTCACTGGGTCAAACTAACATTCATAAAAATAGAACCTGGGTGGAGGGAGGGGGAAAAAAAAGAACCTAGTCATCAATAAACCTAAGGTATAAAGATGTATACAACATTTCTAAAGGTCACAGGATCAGGATAAAGAATAAATCCTAGAATAACTGATACTGCTAACAGAAGGCTCTGCGGAAGCCTTAGAAACTGAGAAATCCCTCGATAACTCAAGGCAGGACTTCTAAAGGCTGAGGTAAGCACGCAAGAAGAGAAACACAGCCACGGCTAGCGCTGGCCTCCCTACAGTAATGTGAAGCAAACGTTATATGCCCCAGTTAAACAGAAGTCTTTTCATTTGGGTCAACAGCATCAGCCTGATTGTTCAATTAAGCAAATTAAGTGCAACTATTTTAAAAAATTCAGTATGGCTCTCATATTAGCTACCTAAATAATTTATTCACAGAATACATCCCTGTGGACCCTGCTACTGCTTTGAAAATTTTGCTCACTACAAATATACAAGGGGGAACCACAGTAACTCTGCACTAGCCCTGGTAATGGGCTAGGCATTACAGACGATTTCAAAGTAACAGTTAAGGGGAAAATAGAAAGACAAAACAGACTGAGGGCCCAAGAGAAACGAAAGAACTCTCGATTTCCAGCTCACAAGTTCCCTAACAGTGAGCCATGGAAAGCAAACCAAGTGTAGTCAGGGACAAGACCTGCTCAGAGAGTTGTGGCAGCCAAAGGAATCCACACTACATATTCTGATGATGGTCATTCGGCATCAAAAGTCTATTATTAAGATTGATCCAACTCTTGAGTGGTACAACTGTAAAAAAATATTCACAGAATATCAAATGAAATTCACTCTCTCCATTGTTGGAAATGTTATGGGGCAAGATGCCCTGGATTTAAACACAACCACCAAGAATAAGAGTACCCTGACAAATAATCCAGATGCTTCCACTAACAATCCTCCTCAAAGGAGCTGATCAAGGTGTTAGGTGTCTACCATGACTGTCTCACCCACACATTTGAGGACTCCTGGGAACCACTTACCAGTGACATCATTCCGTTCTATTCCGTGGTCACCGTTGGCGAGCACTGTGGCTTGAGAAGATGGAGTACCTACAACAACCAGAAAGGATAATTACCCACTCTGACAGAAAAATGAAAAACAGATGCCACTGCTGTCTAAGTACTAGGATTTTTGTCACTCTTCATAACATTAGCTTACAGCAGATAAAATCTGTCCAAAATTTAAAGATCAAATGAAAGGAAATCCAAATACAGAGAACAGAACTGAGTCATTAATTTCTACGGCATTCAAACTCTAATAGGAGCCACAACTACAGGAGAAGCCTTCCTTACAGCAAGTCAAAGTCTTTCCTGCCCTGTACGTTGTCAAAGACTATCGTTATACTCAGTAAACTACCATGAAGAACCAGTGGTTTAGAACCAGTGACTCAAACCAAATTCTCCAAGGACACAGACTTCCCTGGTGACCCAGTGGTTAAGAATCTACATTCTTATGCAGAGGACGCAGGTTTGTTCCCTGGTCAGCAACTAAGAACCGATGCAACCAAAAATAAAACAACTGCCACATAAAAAGTCTAAGGTCCCATCTCTGCTTCTTTACATGATGATTACCTGGAGGTCCCCTGCAGCACTTCTGGAAGCAGTGGGCTTTTTTTAAAAAAAATAAAAGCTATTCTAATAGACCATGTAGGCTTCCTAGGTGGCTCAAGGGTAAAGTATCCACCTGATAAACCAAAGATGCAGGTTCAATCCCTGGGTCAGGAAGATCCCCTGGAGAAGGAAATGGCATCCCCCTCCAGTATACTTGCCTGGGAAATTACATGGACAGAGAAGCCTGGCGAGCTACCGTACATAGGGTAACAAAGAGTCAGACACGACTTAGTGACTAAACAAAAACAACAATATACTTGTGTCTCATTTCCTAATAACTTAGGATACTGAGCATCCTTTCATGTTTGCCAGTCTTTCATTTTCTTTGATGAACTGATTTTTTTCTTTGATCTTCAGATTTTCCGGACTATTTTTTTAATTGGGCTGTGTATTTTCTTATTATTGAATTTTGAAGATTCTTTATTTTTCTGAATACAAACCCTGATCAGGAGAGTTTTGCAAATATTTTCTTCAATTAAAGTATTTTCCAAAAACATATACCCAAAAAATATGTCTTCATTTTCTTAACTGTGTCTGTTGAACAGCAAAAGCTTTCCATTTTGATAAAGTCTAATTTACCATTTTTCCTTCATGTTTCCATGCTTTTGGTGGGGTATCTAAAATATTTCTCCCTAGCTCAAGGTCACAGGATTTTCTCCAATGTTTTCCTCTAGAAGTTTTATGGTTTTCATTTAGGTTTCACACTGAGCCCTTTTTTATGTGTTGTTACAATATGGGTCTAGGTTCATATTTTTGTACATTGATATCTAATTGTTCCTTTATTTCACTGATTCCTTTGCACCTTTGTTGAAAAGGTGCAACTGACCATATTACATGTAGGTCTGTTTCTGGACTCTCCTGTGCCACTAATCTATAAACTTATCCATCTGCCAGTACCACAATACAATTAAAATACAATTGATAATTTTATTTTATAAAATCTTAAAATGACATCATGTGCGTCCTTCAAATTAGGTCTTTTCCAAAATTGTGTTGTTATATTTTAATGTTTTTGCTTTTCCATATAAATTTGAGAGACAGTTGTTGATTTATAAAAAAAAAAAATTCTGATGGGATACTGACTGCTCTTACTATATAGATCAATTTGAGGACATATACCCTTTCTGAAAGGCTCTGACTGTATCTAACATTCAGCAACCTGCCTAGCTCTGCAGTTAGCCTGCCAACCCAAGAAGTTCCTGCAAATTCTCTTAACCTCACAGATTTTTCATAAGACAAGTAGAAGTCTAGAACATATGCTACTAAAATATGAAATGCAAGAGTTTACTGTGGAAGACAACAAACTACAATGTCCAAGTTTCTGGGTTTCACAAACCCAATGCAGAAAAAAAATCTTTCATATAAACTCACTGAAAAGATCATGGAAAAAGCAAGAGAGTTCCAGAAAAACATCGATTTCTGCTTTATTGACTATGCCAAAGCCTTTGACCGTGTGGATCACAATACACTGTGGAAAATTCTGAAAGAGATGGGAATACCAGACCACCTGACCTGCCTCTTGAGAAACCTATATGCAGGTCAGGAAGCAACAGTTAGAACTGGACATGGAACAACAGACTGGTTCCAAATAGGAAAAGGAGTATGTCAAGGCTGTATACTGTCACCCTGCTTATTTAACTTCTCTGCAGAGTACATCATGAGAAACGCTGGGCTGGAAGAAACACAAGCTGGAATCAAGATTGCCGGGAGAAATATCAATAACCTCAGATATGCAAATGACACCACCCTTATGGCAGAAAGCGAAGAGGAGCTAAAAAGCCTCTTGATGAAAGTCAAAGAGGAGAGTGAAAAAGTTGGCTTAATGCTCAACATCAGAAAACGAAGATCATGGCATCCAGTCCCATCACTTCATGGGAAATAGATGGAGAAACAGTGGAAACAGTGTCAGACTTTATTTTTGGGGGCTCCAAAATCACTGCAGATGGTGATTGCAGTCATGAAATTAAAAGACGCTTACTCCTTGGAAGAAAAGTTATGACCAACCTAGACAGTATATTCAAAAGCAGAGACATTACTTTGCCGACTAAGGTCTGTCTAGTCAAGGCTATGGTTTTTCCTGTGGTCGTGTATGGATGTGAGAGTTGGACTGTGAAGAAAGCTGAGCGCCGAAGAATTGATGCTTTTGAACTGTGGTGTTGGAGAAGACTCTGGAGAGTCCCTTGGACTGCAAGGAGATCCAACCAGTCCATTCTGAAGGAGATCAACCCTGGGATTTCTTTGGAAGGAATGATGCTAAAGCTGAAACTCCAGTACTTTGGCCACCTCATGCGAAGAGCTGACTCATTGGAAAAGACACTGATGCTGGGAGGGATTGGGGGCAGGAGGAGAAGGGGACGACAGAGGATGAGATGGCTGGATGGCATCATGGACTCGATGGACGTGAGTCTGAGTGAACTCCAGGAGATGGTGATGAACAGGGAGGCCTGGCATGCTGTGATTCATGGGGTCGCAAAGAGTCGGACACGACTGAGCGACTGAACTGAACTGAACTGAACTGTTATCTCAGGTAACAGAGGAACAACTAGAGAAAAACCTAAAAGAATAAGGCAGACTGAAAAGAAAATATCAATTAACTGGAACAAGAGGAGGAAAATAAAAGGAACAAAAGATAACAGACTTTTCTTAAATACCCAGCATGCATCATGCACCATGCTAGGGTTTCACATATTGTGTTTTACTTATCAAGAGAGAGAACATGAGCTAGAACATATTTCACATAAATAAATTCACACTCATACAGTAAGCTTATAAAATGTATTCTTCCTAGCTCAAGAAAGAATGCCTATTTTCCAAAATCCATCTCAGTTTAAAACACAAATTGCAAAAAGAAAATAAAATGTAGACTATAGGAAAATGCATATTACAAAATGATATCATCTTTGGCTGTAAGCATGAGGAAATCTTTTTTAAATTTGATAATAGCCCATGATGGCAAAGGCGTAAGAAAAAGGGTAAGCTCATACACCGCTGGAGAAATATAAATTGAAACAAACTTTCGACAGTTTACCAAATTTTGAAATACCAGTGTAACAATTCATTTTAGGTAGGTAGTTCATGAAAAAGATATAAAAGTACACAAAATTGAAAGTAACTTTTATTGCAGCATTGTTTTAAAAGTAACAAATGCCTACCAGGAGATTCACTAAGCTGTGAAATAAGATGCAGCTATTAAAAGAAATGAGATAGCTAATATGGGAAAATTTCAGGATGCCAAATGCTATTAAAGAAAAAAGCACATATATTAAAATATAATCAGGGACTTCCTTGGTGGTTCAGTGGTTAAGAATCTGCCTTGTAACGCAGGTGACAGAGGTTCAATCCCTGGTTGGGGAACTGGATCCCACACGCCTGCGTGCTGCAATGAAAGATCCCATGTGATGTAACCAAGATCTCATGCGCTGCAACTGAGACCCAATGCAGCCAAATGAATGAATATATATATATAAAATCATGTTACTTTTTAAAAAAGAAAGGCATAATAGCACTATGAAAAACACACATAAATAATCAGGAAAAATATGGAAAAACATATACCAAACATCACTGCTAATTGCTAAGGAATGAAGTGCAGGAAAACAGAGACGGGGGATTAAAAGGAAGACCTTCACAGATGTAAACTACTGTTTTAACTGAGCACCTTAAAGAGTGGACAGATACCAGACTGAAGCACACAGGCCAGCTTCAACATGCTATCACAAGCAGTCAGAAGTAGCAGGAAAGACTGATTCTTTTAAAAGGCAATAAAAGATCTAGAAATCAAGAAGGGTACCCCCTAGCAGACCAGAAATTACAAGAAATATCCAAGTAAATGAAGCAAACAGACCACCCTAAGAAGAAACCCCAGCCCAAAGAAGGCACAGGAAGGAAAACAGCACTCCTTGGAGGTAACCCTAGCCTTGGAGACAGCCGCAACGGTGGGACTTCAGGAAAAGCTGCCACGCCAGTCCCGACTTCCCCCATGCTCTCCCTCCCTCACCCACAACAGTCAGCTTTATGCCAAACCCCAGCGGGAAGACACTGAATGCTTTGGCACAGGAGGAAGCCTGCTCACCCTCACTGGGTGGATGGTGAGACCCGGGGGCGCTGTGGGGGAGCCCCACGCTGCACCGGCAGCACCACCACACCCGCCAGAGGCAGGTGGCAGCAGACAGTCGAGTATCACAGGGAACCTCAAGAGACAACAGCATGGCCGAGCAACTCAGGAAAGCCACTACCAAAAAAAGACATCACAGCCAAAGAGAGCAAACTGTCACCCAGGGAAACAAGGCGGATACAACTAGACTCTTAAAAAGGAGTATGTTATTTTCCTCTTAAGGATGAAAGAAAATACCACACATCCATGAAACTAAAGCAAGCCCCTAAACAAAGTGATTAGCTAATGATTAACAAATCCTTTCCAGGTTAGGGAGTTTCCAATTATTTGATTTTCCAAAATTGAAAGAGGTCATAATGAGGTTGTCGTCTGATAGGACATTAAAAATAAATTTTAATAATACTGAGTTATGGAATTCTTAGCATAGAACTCAAAGAACTGAATATATTGCTATAATAAAGCTTCCATTCTCACATAGGAAGCTGTGTGAATAGAGCTTTTTGGCTGTTATTATCTATGAAAACAACAGGAATAAATATTGTTAAGTCCTTTCCATAGTAGCAAAAAAATGGTTACTCACAGATTTAGAACCTAATCAAGGAAAATAATAGAGCAAATAATCTCACTAGAAAAACACTTCCAGGGAATACCCTGGCAGTCCAGTAAATAAGACTCTGTGCTTCCACAGCAGAGGACTCAGGGTCAATCCCCGGTTAGAGAACTAAGATCCCACAAGCTGAGGAGCCCAAAAAAAAAAAAAAAAAAAAAAAAAATCCAATCAGATTCAACTATTATGGTTGGTAATAATTTGTCAAAAATTGTGACAAAGGTCACAACTGGGTACTACTAGTAATTGTGATGATACATCTCCTCTGGACCAAGTTATACGTAGGATCCTTTGGTTATAGGAACTTTTTACATCAAAATTTAAGTTTATATACTTGTTACAGAAATATGATAATTTACCCAAGGAAAAAAGCTTTCAAGTTTAAAAATATATTCCATTAGGATAAAAGTCTATGACAAATGGAATAGAAATGAGGGTTCAAGGGATCAAAAGAAAGATTTACATTTCCAATGATAAAGAACAGCTTGCTCATGCATTTTTTAAGTAAATGATAATAGGAATCAAAATGCTACATTATTTAGAAGCATTTGGATACATTTAAAGGACTGATATAACTATTATTTTATGTGGTAAAAGTGAAACATCCTGAAAATTACATACTTTCCAACAATGTAAACTTCTGCTTAAAAAATTTAGATGTCAACTTAAAAATGTACAAAGAGTACAAAATTTTTGAGAATTCCCACATGGCTATGTGACTAAAAAGTTTCAAGATTGCTACTTTAGACAAATGCAGAGTTACAAAGAATGGTTTATACATTCTAGTAGAAAAATTTCCAAGTGGCAAAGTAAACAGAGATTGAACCCATTTGTTTAAAACTTACAAATTTCTGTTTGTAATTTACATAGTAAATAATCCTAAAAGATCTACTTCTTCTTAAAAAATGAATAGATAAGTCAGAGTTAGGGGAGATTTTCACTTAAGTGAATTTCAATTTTTTAAACAAAATTTTTACTGTAGACTAGTTTTTTAAATTTACAGAAAAATTGTGATGCTAGGACAGAGATTCCCATATACCTACACTCAGTTTTCCCTATAAGAAAAGATGGCCAAAAGAAGCTGGGTTGTTTCCAAAGCAAAGGCAGATTGGTATCTGATGATAAAGTCATATAATGTTTGCCCGAACATTCCTGTCTACACCACACTCTGAAATGTCTTCTCTAAACCACTTCTATTCCCTTCAAAACTGTAGCCCTTTCCACCTCCATTTTTCAGCGTTATAACCTCACCTCTTTCAAAGAAAATAGGAAGCCGAGTCAGAAGAGATTTCCTGCCCCTTCTGCCACCACACACGCAAACCTAAAGCATCTGCAATGAAACGCTTCTGCCCATACCTGTGCTTCCTTCCAAAGACAAGCTTCTTCTCCTTCTAGTCTTGAAATCAGATATTATCACACCCCTCTCAAATCACACAGCTCTTTATTTGCTCTTTTCTTTTGGCACTTGACTACGTTCACTAATGAACTGTAAACTCCTTGAGGTCACAGCTTTGAGGTTCATTTTTTTCTCCTTAATAACACAGCATTCTCAACAAACATCTGCATACAGAATCAATGAATGACTGGAATAAATGTGACTGTCTGTGTGTGTACGGGGCAACAGCAGGGGACAACAAGGAGGGAGAAGGCAAAAGCAGCAACTCCTAAGTAAACCTTCAATTTCTAAACACATAGTTTTACAGACTGTAAAACACTTTACTTTAGAGACTTTAAAACACTTTAACTTTCTGATTTTCTTTACAGTGAAGTTTCAGTGTTATAATCAAGGGAATAAAGCTATTAACCGAAGGTTTCAAATGAGAGCAAATACCAGAGCCCATGAGCCATGTGCTATTTCCTTGTTTTCAGGACCAGACCTGCCACCTACACACGGGAGGGACGAATATTGCTGTGGCTTCACGGAGCAATCTTAACATAAAGATGCCTGCATCATATCCAGAAATTTAACTGTAAGAAACAAATGCTCCTCCCAACTTACCTGGAGTCTGTGCCTAAGAATAACGTAAACGTTTTATCTCTGAGGAGAGGAACATTTTTTTAAAAAGTACGTGAAAGATAGCTGGATTTGGAGAGTTTATTTCTTTGGTATCTCTGCCCTATGCAACTCTTGAGAATTTCTCAGCTACAGATAAAACATGGCAAATTAACCTCTTAGGAAGTCTCTGCTTTTCTCTCATACCAGGTAGGGTACCATTATTATGAACTATAACTGTTAGTACTATTTTTTTTTCTATTCCAAAAAGAAATTTAGGTAAGAAATAGAGTATATTTTCAAATCAAAGTCAGAAAACAATTTTTGCAAAAAATTATAAAGAGGGTTCAGGATCAGACACTTACACGTAAATGAAGACCTACCACTTTAGGCTGCAGGCTTAGAGTTACTTGTCAGTCTGCACCTTAACATAACCCAAACCTGAATAAGCTGACTTTAGTTCAGTAACAGACCAAATGGTCTCAGCTCAGCTTAACAAGCAATGACTGTATCTCTACATGTGCCAAGAGCAGTGACCTCGCTAACACACGTCCGACGAGCTTCCCACTCGCCTCTGTCTCTGCACACACTGTGAGACTCTGCGTAATGTCACTGGGCGTGTGTCTCCTGCTTCCGCTGTCACTTGTCTCACTTGTCATTTGACCTCTTGTTTCTTATCACTGAGCAACCTGAAGCTGCTGGTACACTATGAACTTATTCTCTGCCTCTTTGCTTTTGCTAAACGTGTCATTCTGCCAGAATATAAAAATACACAAAATACTATCCCTATTCTAGAGTAGCTTGAGTGTGAGACAACAAATAGCTTAATTATGATTTTACAAGTGCCTTGAAAAGGGCAGGCTCAGGTACGAAAAGTACCAAGGAGAAGAAAAGACAGAGGCGGGTAAGGGGCAAGTCGTGAGCAAGGATTGCAAGTCAGGAAATGTTCTTGGACAATTACAACAATCATAAAGGATTTTTTGTAGACCACCACCTTCAGCCAAAGCTTTAATTATCATCACCTCCAGATGTGTATCCCCAGCCCAGAATTACGCTCTCAATTTCAGGTTCTTTTATCTAGCTGCTACTGCTCTTGACTAGATATCTTCTCTACTATCAGATAAGCTGAAATTCTTACCTTTCCCTCAAAAGCTACTCCTTCTACAGCCTTCCCATCTCACGAATGATAAATCACTCCTTTTGGTTGCTCAGGTCAAAGTCCTCTAGATTCATTCTTGCCAATGTAAAGGCTTGTACCTTCAAAGGAGCAGCTGAGTGAAATGGTATGGGTGAAAGTTGGATGGAAGTGGGTTTAAGAGGGAAAGCAACTGACATTAGAGAGCAGATATATTTGCTTCAAAGAAGGAGCAGAATAAAAGAAAAGTAAATGAGAAGGGCATGGATTGAGACAGAATATTTTTTCTTATGAAGGAAAAAGTTAGGGTATATTTGATGCTGATGAATGACCCAGAGAAACTGGTGATAAAAGAGACAGAAGAGGCGAAGGCTACAGTAGTGCCCTTGAGCGAGAGCAGGAGCAGTTCACTCCTGAACGTTAGAGCAACGGCAGCGCAAAGGACACAGGACAATGTAGGCTAGGAGACTGGCTGAGGGGCCAGGCAGGGTATCAACTCTCTTCTGATTGACTTTACTGAATATCTGTTCTAAAAGCCCTCAAATGAACAAGAAGATGTAAAACAGTTGTTTATAAAGTAGAAGACTTTATAAATTTATATAACTTGGTAGTAGAGTTCTCAAGTACATGCTCTTTATGCAAATAATATAAGACTCTGATTTACATTTCCCTGAACATAGTGTTTACAGGTCTGATAATTCTTTTGACTTAAATAAGTGAATCTTTAGTTTTGAAAAACAGTGTCTATGAGACAGTAAATAAATTAGAAAGTAAGCATTCATGAAGACAGTATGGTTTCACAGAAAGACCACACAGTTTTAAATCACAAGATTTGGGTTCAGGTTGTGGTTCTATCACTATAAACTAAATGATCATATACTATTCCCTTGTACTAAGAAATCAGTCCTGTATATTCACTGGAAGGACTGATGCTGAAGCTGAAACTCCAATACTTTGGCCACCTGATGCTAAGAATAGACTCACTGGAAAAGACCCTGATGCTGGGAAAGACTGAGGGCAGGAGGAGAAGGGGCCGACAGAGGGTAAGATGGTTGGATAGCATCACCAACTTGATGGACATGAGTTTGAGCAAGCTCCAGGAGCTGGTGATGGACAGGGAAGCTTGGCATGCTGCAGTCCATGGGGTCGCAAAGAGCCAGGCACAACTAAGCGGCTGAACTGAACTCCTGAGCCTTAAAAACAGCCTCATCTGAAAGAGGGGTAATATCTACCTCCCACAGTCACCAAGAGGACTAAAGCAATAACACTGGAGGCAGCACTGTGGCAAATGCATTTTGTGAAGTAAACGTCAACTATTATTATTCTCACTGTTGTTGAACTATAGATTGATCAACCATATTGATCTACCTATACAACTATAGATCTTCCATAGACTGATCACTAAACTACAAAGTAACCTTGAGAGAACACTGAAATTAACTTTTGCCTTATGAAAAACTCATTAAAGTGACATTATCAGACTAGATCATAATTGTAAAACTAATAAGCCACTTACCAGAATAAAAAAAAAAGCAACGCAATGAGTTTAGAAGAAAAAAAAAGGGAGATGGAGATTCTAACCATATAACAATTAATGATCTCAAAAATCTAAGCTCAAGAGAGAAGAATAAAAACATTACTGCAGGAAAGAAAATGAGGTTTTACAGCAGGAAAAAAAAAGGTCTGCATACTTCTCTGCAGATAAGACATGGGTTCTAATTACGGGAAAGCTGTGCATTACTGGGTAAGTCTTCATTCAAAAGAAGCTAAACTGTCTTCTTTCTGATTTCCCAGAGGACAAGACTCCGGCTTCAGGAAATGAAAACATTCTCAGCTAAATACACATAGCACTGAAAACAACACTTTTTTTTTTTTTTAAACTAATCACATGCTCTGAGATAGCTGCTACATTTTTTTTTCTCCTGCAAGAGATTTCAGAGTCCCACAGCTGGCAAATCAATTGGCAGAGAAGGGAAACAGCAAGAAGCCAAGTGTGCTGTGAAGAAGAGAGCCACAGTAAGTCCGCATTGGGCAAAATGGCGAGGATTCAGCACGGTCTCAATGCAAGGCCTCCTCCTTGTGCAAAAGTCAGACCTGTGCCAACATCGCCCTCTGGTGGCCAATGAAATTAGTTGCGAAGCTCCTCAACAGAAAGCCCCAGTCAGCGGAAGAAGGACCATTTCTGAGGCTCTAGCTATCATCCTTCCCAGGACTTACTTAGGCCCTTTCTCTCTAAGACCAGTGTTTCTCAGTCAAGGACGGGCATCCAAGTCACTTGCAAGAGACTGTTAAAAAACAGACTGCTGGGCTTCCCTGATGGTTGACTGGTAAAGAATCTGCCTGCCAACTCAGGAGACATGGGTTCGATTCCTGATCTGGGAAGATCCCACATGCCTCAGAGCAACTAAGCTGGTGCGCCACAACTACGGAGCCTGAGATCTAGAGCCCACCGGTCACAAATACGAATGAAGCCCACACACCCCAGAGCCCAGGTTCTGCAACAAGGGCAGGCAACGAAATGAGAATCCCAAACACCGCAACTAGAGAGTGGCTGCCACTCGCCAAAGCTAGAGGAAGTCCAAGCAAAACTTGCTGTTGAGATTGTCGAGTCCTATCTAAGGTTTGCCTAAGAAATGCATTTTGAACAAAGAAACTATAAAGAAAGCTGAGTGCCGAAGAATTGATGCTTTTAAACTGTGGTGTTGGAAAAGTCTCTTGAGAGTTGCTTGGACAGCAAGGAGATCCACCCAGTCCATCCTGAAGGAAATCAGTCCTGAATATTCACTGGAAGGACAGATGCTGAAGCTGAACTCCAATCCTCTGGCCACCTAATGTGAAGAACTGACCCATCTGAAAAGACCCTGATGCTGGGAAAGACTGAAGGTGGGAGGAGAAGGGGACAACAGAGGATGAGATGGTTGGATGGCATCATCGACTCAAAGGACATGAGTTTGAGTAAACTCCAGGAGTTGGTGATGGACAGGAAGGCCTGGAGTGTTGCAGTCCATGGGGTCAGAGTCGGACCTGACTGAGCAACTGAACTGAAATAAGGAAGCTCTTTTCCTTTCTTTATTGATGTCTCCAAATAACCACCTCTCCTCTTCCTCCCATTTATCCTAAGTTAAGCCTTCTATAAACAAGGTAGTATGGGGGGGGGGGGGGGAATACCAAAATTACGCTAATGGCTATGCTGTACTTAGTCACTCAGTCATGTCTGACTCTGAGACCCCATGAGCTGTAGCCCACCAGACTTCTCTGTCCATGGGATTCTCCAGACAAGAATAGTAGAGTGAGTTGCCCATGTCCCCTTACAGGGGATCTTCCCACCCCAGGGATCAAACCCAGGTCTCCCGCATTGCAGGAATTCTTTATCATCTGAGCCACCAGGGAAACTCTGCTAAAGGCTAAGTGAAGGCTAGCATGAGAGTAAGGGGTCCTTGGCATCCACAGACACAAAAGGACTTCAAATCCACTCCCAGGTTACAAAGACTGGCGGCGGGGAGGGGGACACCAGGGTGCTGCCCTCTGTGGTGCAGACTAGAAAAATCTACCACTAAAGCAAAGACAAGAAGCCCTGTTCCCTAGGACCCTTCTCCCCTATGCAAACAAAAGCTTTCAGCTGCTGGCAGAGAAGTATCAAACGCTGTCAACCCCAGGGCCAGGTGAAGGCCTGAGGAAGGAGTAATGAGAAAAATTCCCTCCTACCTTAGGAAGAAGCCAGAAAGTCTGAGCCCAGGATCCTATACCAATACTTAGAAAACCCTATCCATGTAAGAGGGATAATATTACTGAGAAAAACACTCAACCATGAGATACATGCACACAGGACTGAGCCTAAACCAAAACCAAAAAACAAAGATAAACAAAACTCCTGCCCCTCCCAGGCTACCCCGCCCTCTTCTGACAAGGGAGGGGAGAGAGGGCCTCCGGAGGCACAGGTGCACAGCAGAGGCCAGAAGCTGCGAGTGGAACAAGGACTGACAAGCCTTTCAGCCCTTCAGCCCCTACTCTAAGAACCAGGAATAGAAGCATTTAAAACCAGTAGTGCAATGAAGACCATCACAGTAACAACAAAGCCCAACCCTAGTTCAGCCCTAGCCTCAACACTTTGAACTGACTACCTAGTAAAGAGATATGCCATTGTTGGGCTGTAACCCACAGGTCTACAAGGTCTTGCCCAGTTCCAAGACTGAAGAAAGAGCCCACAGTCAGCAGCAGAGACATCACCGGTGTAATGGATGGGGGACCTCACACAGCTGAAGCAAGGTCCTGGAGTGACACCTCGCCATGTGCAGTGGAAGGCAGGCTTAGGACACGGGGGTAATCTTTGCTTCCAGGTAGCAAGGGTGATTATCAGTTATACAGGACTTGATGCCAGGAGAGCTCATTAGGCACCAGGAAAACCAGTGGAGGGGCACAGCCCTCATGGCCCCTTTGATAAAAAACAATCACCAGCTAGTAAAGAACAAGTGTGTAGGAAGGTCAGTCATGTGAGTAGGGCATAGGTGAAGCAGGCACTGGTCGGACAGGTGATGTACATACAGAGAGCAAGAGAAGAGCCATCTTGAGTAGCCTAACCATACACTCATTTCCAGGCATAAATCCTTTTTTAATCTCAGTCTCTGTTTTACATGTGAGGTCTAGAAGTCACTCAGAAATGAACACACACATAAAAAGTGCCAGGAAAAAAACAGTGAAGAGACAAAATAATCAGACTGAGGAATGACCCAGATATTTAAATTACTGGACAGATGTTTAAAAATTATGATTAATGTGTTAAAGTCTATAGTGAAAAAGGTAGAAATAGGCATTAACAGGTAATTTCAGCAGAGAGATGGAAGCTCTAAAGGTCACATAGAAATGCTGTAAGTTAAAAACAGTAAAGATATTAAAGATAAAGAATGTCACTGAGGGTTTATTATTAGACTCAATGCAGCCAGCAAAAGAACATCAGGGAACTTGAATACAGGTCAAAAGAAAATACCCAAAATGAAACATAAAGAGGAAAAAAAGAGGGAGGGGAAAAAAACCAAAGCATCCAAGATCCCTGGGACAATATTCAACAATTTAACAAAAAAGTAACTGGAATCCAAGAAGGAGAAGAGAAAAATAAAGAAGCAAAGCAGAGAACAAGCTCAGCGAGTGCCAGGAAGGCAAAATATCAGCTAGGGCTTCCCTGGTGGTCCAGCGGCTAAGACTTTGAGGTTCCAATGCTCTTGGGTCTGATCCCTGGTCTCACATGCCACAACCAGGAGTTTGCATGCCACAACTGAAAGATCCTGCATGCCACAACTAAGACCTGGTGCAGACAAAGAAATACCTTTTTTAAAAAGCATTTATTAAAGGTATTTATCATCTAAACACAACATATTCAAGCTGCTAAAAACCCAAGATCAAGATAAAACCTTGAAGGCAGCCAGAGGACAGGAATAAAAGGAATAACTATCGAAACTGTAACAGACTTCTTATCGGAAACTGCAAGTAGGAAGACTAATTTTCCTTTAAGTTACTGAAAGACAAGAGTAACACAGAATACAACACCTAGCAAAAAACAACCTTCCAAAACTTAAGGTTTGTTTTTCAAATTAAAAAAGGTGAGATAATTTACTGTAAGGTAGATTTGTATGTTTCTGCATTCTCCAGACAATACTGGAGTTAAAACAGTATCATAAAAATAGTCAATTAATCCAAAAGCAGACAGAAAAAGAAAATCAGACTAAAGAACAGATGGAAGAAACAGAAAACTAACAACAAACTGACAGATTAAATCCAACCATATCAACAATCACATCAAGTATTTCAATAAATAGTCTAAACACATCAACTAAAAGATAAAGAGTTCTTCAGGTTAGATTAAAAGAGCAAGAACCATCTGCATTCTAAGAAACCCATTATTAATAAATAGTAAAAAAGAAACCTGCTGGAAGTGAAAGGAAGAAGGTAAACATGCCAAGCAAACACTGCCTAAGAAAACTAGAGTAGTTACACTAATGCAAGATGAAAATTAAACTGCAGAAAGAAGAAGATTACCAGCAATAGAGAGAGACGGTAAGAGGTCAATTCATCAAGGAGACATAACAATGTGAGTGTATATGCACATGACGACAGGTCTCCACGCAGCAAAAGCTGGCAGAACGGAAGGGAGAAGCAGGTCCACAGAACTTCATCAGAACTCCAATATCTTTCTCAAGTCATGAGAACAAGTAAACATAAAGTAGGCAAGGACAGGAAAAACCTGAATAACACTATCAACCAACTGGACTTAACTGACATTAAAAAAAAAAAAAATCTCTAAATACTGAGAAATGAACATACTTCTAAATAACTGACAGATTGAAGAGGAATTCATAAGGCAAAATAGAATACGTTTGAACTGAATGAAAATAAAAAAACATATCAAAATCTATGGGACACATCTACAACCTGGATTAGAGAGAAATACGTAACATTAAAAGCCTATTTTATGGTGTTGCAAGAAGTGGGGAGTGGGTGGGAAATGGGTGAAAGGAGTCCAAACAGTAAAACTTCTAGTAAAATAAATAAATCCCAAGGAGACAATGTACAGCATAGTTTTTATAGTTAATAATAACACTGTGCTATATTTCAAAGTTGCTTCGAGAACAGACCTTAGCAATTCTCATCACATGGGGAAGAGAAGATATAACTATATGTGGCAATGGATGTTAACTAGACTTATGGTGATCATTTCACAATACATACAAATACTGACACATTATGTTGCATACCTGAAAATAAAAAAACCAAACCTATGAAGCCAAAAGCTAGATCTTTAAAAAAAAAAACAAAACAAACTAATAAACTAGTATCTGGACTCCTCAAGTGAAAAGAGGAAACAAATTTTCATAATGAAAGAGAGGACATGACAAGAGATCCTCGACATTAGAAGAATATGTAATATTATAATTTCATCTCCATTAGTTCAATGACTTAGAGGAAACAGACCAATCTCTTGAAAGATACAAACCACCAAAGCTCACTTGAGAAGGGAAAACATGTACAGTTCTCTATCTCTTAAAGAAACTGAATTCTTAGTCAAAAAGTTGACAAAGAAAACTCCAGGTCCAGATGGCTTCACTGAAAAAATCTGTCAAACATTAAAGAAAAAAATCAATTCAACACAAACCGTTCTAGAAAACAGAATTAGGAGGGAACAATTCGCAACTCATTTTATGATGTCAGCATGACCTCAATTTTAAAACCAGACAAAGGCCTCACAAAAAAACAGACCAATATCCCACATGCACATAAATACAAAATTCCTCAATCCAATGTTAGCAAATTTGATCCAGCAATATAAAAAGGTACCAAATCTCTTTTAAAGGATTTAATCCATTTTTTAATCCTGACCTAGGATTACTCGCAAAGACAGGTGGCATCTGACTCCAATCCAAATTAAGTCTTGGTATAAAGTATCTAACTTTACAAAGCTACTTTCAAAGAAAGGCATAGCAGGCAGTTTAATTTAGGAAATTAATAAGCAGATAATACAGTAGTTGAGACATTACAGAAGAAACTTTAGGGTTAAGAGGTTAAGAGTAATCTACAGCCTGAAGAATACGTATTCAACTAAAAGGTAATGAACCTACCTCCTTGGTTTCTAAGAAAGGTAGATAAAGAGAAAGTGCTTATATTTAAAAACTCAAGTTTAGTCTCCTCGAAAGTCTGTGAGATTTGACCCAAAGTGTAGTCCCTAGCCTACTTTCTGAACCTGTGTCCAGGTTAATTTAATTACTTACCTTCAACCTGGCGAGTGTCTGAGCATGGTTTCTTCTTTGACTCCGAACTCCCGGTTTTTTCATCAACATCCAGGAGCGGAATATAGTCTGTTTTTCCAACAGTTTCTCCCACAACATCATCAAAGGCCTCTGCCTCCAGCGTGGCAATAAAGTCCCGTTTTATCTCTTCCTCAATTTCTGGAGATGGCTCTGTTAATGCATCTGCAAGACTGAGGTCAGCCATTCTGCACCACTGCAACTGCCTGGTTAATGGGGAAAAAAGGTTTCATGTGATGAGCAGTGCCAAAGAGAAAAACATTCCTAGAAACTCTTGTCATTGTTTTAAACAAAACATGGAATTAAAATGCAAAATTTTCAAGCTAAAAGAGACTCTCCCATTTTATAGAATGGAAAACCAAAGCTCAGTAACAGACTGTCTTACCCAAAGTAAACTCGTTTCCTCACATCCTGGGAGGTAAACAGAGCACATGTCACTCTGTCCTTTTCAACAATAATGAAAGTGAAGGGCAAAGAAGACCCCTATATTTATCCAGGTTTATTAGCCACAAGAATTCAAATCAGGTCTTTTGATTTCAAGTCTTCAAAACCCTTTTAACTATTCCATTTATCTTAATTTCCAAATCATGTGCAGAGTAATTCTTAAAATGAAAGTGAAAGTGGCTCAAGTCGTGTCCGACTCTGCGACCCCATGGAATATACAGTCCATGGAATTCTCCAGGCCAGAATACTGGGGTAGCCGTTCCCATCTCCAGGGGGTCTTCCTAACCCAGGGATTGAAACCGGGTCTCCTGCTTTGTAGGCGAATTCTTTACCAACTGAGCCACCAGGGTAAAAATACATACAAAATGAGGTCAGATTAGGTTACATTCCCATTTTATTTTAAAAAAAGGTTAAGTACTATCAGGCAAGTGAAATCACTTTTCCTTACCAGAGACTAGAATCTGGGCCTTATCTTGTAAGGGTAAATACTGCTTCATGAATCACTTGTAAAGGACTTGGTCAACCAAGCTACACTTAGCCCTGCTGGCATGAAAAATGCAGGCACGTTCCTTGAATTAGCTAGAGAAGGCAGTCTCTGTGGTCATGTACGTTACTACCTTTACAGAACACCAACCAAGCTTTCAATTTTTAAACATAACCTAAAACTAAAAAGTATATGGGAGGGTTTCCCTGGTGGCTCAGTAGTGAAGAATCTGCCTGCCAGTGAAGGAGACATGGGTTCAATCCCTGATCTGGGAAGACCCCACAGGCTGTGAAGCAACTAGGCCTGTGGGCCACAACTATTGATAGAGCCCAGGAGTTACAGCTACTGAGCCCGCCCAGCCTAGAGCCCGTGTTCCGCAACAAGAGAAGCAACCACAATGAGGAGCCCCTTCTCCTGCTTGCTGCAACTAGAGAAAAATACTTGCAGCAACAAAGACTCAGCACAGCCATAAATAAATAGATAAATAAAAGCATTTTTTTAAGTTAAACAAAAATCTTATATACATAAATGTACACAAATACACTGGTTTAAAAACAAAAAAGTATATGGGAAGTCCCTGGCAGTCCAGTGTGTAGGACTCTCAATTTCACTGCCAGGGGTGGGTTAAATCCCTGGTCGGGGAACCAAGATTCTACAGGCCGCACAGCACAGCCACAAAAAAAAAAAATAATTTTGTAAAGGCCTGATGAATGTCAAAGGGTTCCCTAAAAAGGAACTGCTTTTCCCTTTTCTATTTATGGTAACTATTATTACAGTTAGCCTTTGAAAGCTGTTATGAGCAAAAAACAACAAAGGATGTCTATAATTAAACAGTTTCATAGTCAAAGAGACCTTGTAAGAACACCTATACCATCTTTAAAAATATACAGTAAGAGCCCAACAGATCTACTTTTCTATAATACTTCATGCAATCTACTCCAACTTTCCCTAATTTAGGATACTGGTGAAAACACAAACAAAACCAGGAAAATCTTTTAAACCTCATTTATCTGAGTGAAGATTCTCAGAGGGCAGCTTTTTATTCACTGTAATCTTACTCTCCTGCCTGCCTTGCAACCTCCCAAACCATTTTCTCGGCTGATATGGGGTTTACAGAATATGAAGAGCAGCTTACATTCCGCTTAAGAGGGTAAAATTGATAGAAAATCTGACAGCTGGAAAGTGGGAGGGTCATGCAGCCAACCACCCAGCATCTGCCTTTCAACACAGTTTAGCTATTCTTTTCATGTCATCACATATAAATAGAAGTATGATTTAAACACACACACAACATACTTATGGAACATGACTCTATAAAGGCAATATTAGTCAGTAGAAGTGAAAATACTGGCTTTTAGCCCAAAAGGCCCAGTTTTTAATAAGGAGAAAATTATTCAATTATAATTATTCTACTCTAAAACATGGTTTTTCCAGTGGTCATATATGGATGTGAGAGTTGGACTGTGAAGAAAGCTGAGCACCGAAGAATTGATGCTTTTGAACTGTGGTGTTGGAGAAGACTCTAGAGAGTCCCTTGGACTGCAAGGAGATCCAACCAGTCCATTCTGAAGGAGATCAGCCCTAGGATTTCTCATGAAGGAATGATGCTAAAGCTGAAACTCCAGTACTTTGGCCACCTCATGCAAAGAGTTGACTCATTGGAAAAGACACTGATGCTGGGAGGGATTGGGGGCAGGAGGAGAAGGGGACGACAGAGGATGAGATGGCTGGATGGCATCACAGACTCGATGGACATGACTCTGAGTGAACTCCGGGAGACGGTGACGGACAGGGAGGCCTGGCATGCTGCAGTTCGTGGGGTTGCAAAGAGTCGGATACGACTGAGCGACTGAACTGAACTGAACTGAACTGAAAACATGTATAATGGATTCCTTAGGTGCTCTACAAATCTGTTAAGCTAGTTCTGCAGGTGCTCCAAAATTGATCTTAATAAGCTCATGAATGAATGTCATCCAACACATACAGAAACAGTTAAGGTCACTTAATAATATTTATTCACACAGTGTCCTTCTCTAATCTGGATACTCAAGAAAATCCAAAGACATAGTCTTGGGGGAATGAGAAGTATCTACATTTAAAAAAATTATCTCACATTGACTATTTATGCTTTTCTTCTTCTATCTGTATAAGATAACAGAGAAACTTATCTGAGTTTGGACTTTTTAAATTGAAGTATAGTAGATTTACAATGTTTCAGGTGTACAGCAAAGTGATTCAGTTATATATATATATATATATATATATATTCTTTTTCAGATTATTTTCCTTTATAGGCTATTGTAAAATACTGATTATAGTTGCTTATACTGTTAACTTTCAATGACTTTGCTGACAGGAGATTTTTAAAAAAGCTGTTTTTTTTTCTTATGGACATGTGAAGACATTTCCTTGCTTCACTAGTTCAGTCTGATTCTCAGTTTGGCTTTGAGTGGGTCACCTTCCAGGGTTGAGGTCCCTAGGCTGTAAAATGAGGGTGGTATGTGAAACAATTCCTGAGGTTGACTGTTCGATAAACTACTTAAAATTCAGTTTCATCACTTGGACCCTCCCTGTGACTATTATTTTATACATCAAGTACTCTCAATTATAACTAGGTTCAGGTTTATTTAAAAAGGCAAAGGCCTTTCGGCAAAGAGAAAGACTAAAAACCAACTCCCCAGTGCAGAGCCCTGATTGAGCAAATCCCACTGCAGCTTAAGAAACTCCACCCAGTTCTGGCTAACATCAAAGGAGATACGACACCACTCTGCCAGAAAATAAGCCCCATATTATTTAACCAAGCACCAGAGCACACCGTTTTCAAACACAGCACTCCGGACATCTGATCTTCATTCTGATTACATGCCTGACGTGAAATTATCTAGTGAGGATTTTGAAAATACCTAGGTAAACCAAAGCAAGAGGAAATGACAGGACATGATGATGAAGCACAGAAGACAATTTTTGTCTCTTGACTAGCCTTACTATTAATAGCTATGTGCTCGTAAAGAGTAAATAAGAATATATGATGAAGTCACAAGCACCTTCTCTTCTGTATGGTTTACTTCAGATCACAAACTCTGGATTTAATTACTGGATTAAATATTTTCTAGGTCTATACAGATTAAATAGTGTTCATATATTATTTAAATGCACAGAAGTATGGGTAACTTTTCAAGCTCCCAGAGATTTAGGTCAGTCTTACCTTTAGTCACTCAGTTAAGATCTGTGCACTTTCTGTCTCATTGTCTGCTGAGAAATTAGCATTCTAGTTAGCAAATGGCCTGTTGTTGCCTCTGTCCTCCTCTACTTTTCTCCCCATCCCAGCCCCCGACCAAAGGTGCTAAACTCTGAAACTAAACTGGAGGAAGAAAACTCATGAAAAAGAACAGAAGCCTAATTCCCACCAACATACTCAGACACTTCTCATAACCACTGCATTTTCATTTCATTTGGTCACATTAGCCAAACTTCTACTAAGATTAACTTGCACAGCTAGCATCCTCTTTTTAGAAGTACAGAACCCTATTTCACAATTTAAAGGGACATAAGGGGACATACACCCCTTGAAGGGCCATCATTCTGCTTTGTGTGTATTTAGTGATAAAGTTTGCTTTCCTCTCCACCCCTGAGATAAATTCCATTGAAAGTGTCTGAGTTTCTGGTTTTAGGGTAAAAAGGAAGAAATATAATGTAGCAACATGGAATACTTCAGGGAATAAAGCAGATTGGATAAGGTAACCAAGTAGGGAGAAGGTATATGGGCCCAGAGGCCCTAGGAGGTAAAACAAAGAGAGGAACGCCAAAAGCAAGCTCAGAAACCTTTTGAAATACTCTGTCAGTTTTAGAAAAAAGGAAGACGCTTTCTTCTCAGTAATTTGGATTAATTTAGAGCCAAAATTAATCATCACTTATAATACTGTTAATCTAAGGGAAATGCATTGAGTTTCAAATAACCAATTTAATAAAGAAACATTTAATAATAATTCTTCCAGGTAGGAGACTGTTCATAATACTCACTTAAATTGTCTCCATGATTGATATTCTGTCCTGTTTAGTAGGGGGTGGGAGTGGAGGGGTGAGTTGTGGACAAGACATGGAACTGTAAAGATATGTGGGCTAATATTTTCTTCTTCCCTTTATTTTTTTGCCTGACAGAGAATTTTGAAGCCAGCGCTAAGCTGCCATCCCAAGAGAGTGCTGCGGCCAAAATGCAGGGCGTGTTCCTCAGGCTTGGAAGAAACCCAGCATCCCAGAAAGTCCCAGGGATCACGTATAATCTGACAAGGTCAAAGGTATAGTCTGCATCGTTAGGATTTCATATTCAACATGAGACTTTTTTGGTCTGCCTAGCAAGCTTTCTGGAGAAGGCAACGGCACCCCACTCCAGCACCCTTGCCTGGAAAATCCCATGGACAGAGGAGCCTGGTAGGCTGCAGTCCATGGGGTCACTAAGAGTCAGACACGACTGAGTGACTTCACTTTCACTTTTCACTTTCATGCATTGGAGAAGACAATGGCAACCCACTCCAGTGTTCTTGCCTGGAGAATCCCAGGGACTGGGGAGCCTGGTGGGCTGCCGTCTATGGGGTCACAGAGTCGGACACGACTGAAGCGACTTAGCAGCAGCAAGCCTTCAGTTACTAAATGGGGACTTGATTCCTCAGATTTGTTTTAATGAATTTCTTTCAGAGGTCTATCACACATCAAGCTGAACCTCGTCTGGTGGCTGTGCTCTGTTTTTACTTTATTTAACTTGAAAACTCTGATTTATACTTTCAATAAAAACAGTATTTCTTTTGAAGTAAAACCAAATCTCTATGGACATGGGTTTGGGCAGACTTCAGGAGACAGGAGAGGACACGGAAGCTTGGCGGGCTGCAGTCCATGGGGTCACAAACAGTCGGACATGACTGAGTGCCTGAACAACAATGACAAAAGAGCTCTTTACACAGCTTGCAGGCACGTATCAGCCCTGAGGCTGAAGCCAATTTCTCCTGCTCCTCCCCAGAACCAGGCTGGAAATGGCAACAGACAGCTCAGCAACATCTTAACTGTCCTGAGCAATGAACTCCAACCCCCCCTGTAGAATATATTAATTTTCCACCCCCAGGTGCCTCCCTACGCACTAAGGACAACAGCTGTACTATGACGAACTGATGGAATTTCCAGGCTTGGCGAGGTTCTGTTTATCACCACCATTTGTCCTGTTCATCATAGGATTAGCAACAGGAGAGCGTCCTTGATTACTAGAATAGCTGAGGGCATCACCCAGTGAGATTCCTGTATGAAAGAACACACTGATTCACGTTACTTCCATGCAGTCCCCACAGCAAAGAATTCCTTTTTGCACTGCTATTTTAGGGAGCCTTGTCCTGTAAATATAAAAACATTGCACACACATGCACACACATACTCACATAACTAAGACCTTGCAGCATGAGGCTGAAAGCCTCGCTTGCTTACTTACAGGAGCTATCCAGGCAGCTTATACTCCGTCCTGACTGAATGCATTCTGGGTCTCTAAACAAAGCACCTGCCACATTTCTATCCAAGTAAATTTAAATCTATTTCCCCAAGAAGAATCTACACTAGATACCTCCCACTGTTAGCCATGTGATACAGATAGCATGATGTCTGCTGAAGACTAGTTACGTGCGCCAAAACAAGAGACGGCAATGACACAGCACTTAACATTCCTGTTGTAACCATCCTCAAGAGCAAACGTTTCTCTCGGTTTTTTTAAAAGAAGGGTGAATCTTAAGATGATTCCCAATACCTAATGCCCCCAAAGTTTGAAAAAGGGAAAGCATTTTTTAAACCTTTACTATTCATCCCAATTAATGTAACCTCAGTCTAGCACGCACAAAAACCTCCAGAGTTTGCTTATACTTATCCAAAAATTATCTCTAAACATTTAAGATCTCTAAAGGCGTTAAAAAAAAAAAAAAAAAAAAAAACTAGTTGAAAAAAAAAATAGTTCACACAACCTAGGATTCAAGTTCCTCACTTTAACAGATGACAAAGAATCAGAGAAACAAATCCCTTGTAAATGAAACTGGGGTTGAGGATCAGGCTAAGAGCCGATCCGGAGAATACCAGACACAGAAGCAGCGTGTGACAAAACTGGCAAAATCTTGAAGTTTTACAGTGATATCACCACACTTCAAAATTTATTTTTTTGCTCTACCTTTCCTTCTTAAAGGATGAAGGCAGTTGGGAAAAGACCTGAATATCAGGAAAATATCCTGGTTGACTGAAGAGGACTCCAACACGTATTTAAAAATAAAAACAAACTTCTTAGCATAATACCAAGGCCACACAATCTGAGAGGACCCAGTTCTACCACCTACTACAACCATCAGCAGACTTCCACTTGGGTCTCTATAATACATTTCAGTCACAAAAGACCGGCTTGCCATTTTACAAGCAGACCACTGATGTTATCAGTGCATACCCTGGCTCATATTGCTCTCCATACTTCAAATTGTCTTTACTTCCTCTTTGTCTTACAATTGTCTTCCTCTAGTCTTACAATTGAGGTCCACATCCTATCTATCACCTTTTCTCTGATTTCATTTTAGAATCTGCTCTCCAGTACTATTCAGGACTAATACATCATCTATACTTATAACAGTACAGTTTAATCTATAGAGGGAGCTCCTGTAAACTACCAGGTCCCAAAGGGGAAAGACCCTAAGTAACGTGCATATCTTCTCTTAGTGCTTTACTTTACACAGAAGATGGGCCGAAACAACAAAAGACACTAAAACACAGGGCCTTAAAAAAAAAAAAAAACAAAAACACAGGGCTTAACTAAACATATAGCTCTAAAATGGTAAACCGAAGATAATGAAAAACATGCCTATTTTAAAATTAATTAGAGAAAAAATAAAATAAAATAAAATTAATTAGAGGTGCCAAAGCTACAAAACTCAGAACTGGAAAAAGAATGAACAGATTCAAGGTGGAAGGGTCATCACTAATGAAGAATATTCACCTCATTTCTTCTACTTTCCAAACATGGCCTGTGACACAGCCATCACGAAAAGAAAGCTAACAGGGAGTAACCAGACAAGCCAGCTCTCCAGGCTGGTCATCTTATCGTTATTAGGCAGGGCAATAAAAATAGCTCTGCTTCTAGAAAAGCACAGCAACGTGATGCAATGTGGCAAAAACAAATTGTTTTCTGTTCAAGAGATCAGCTACCACCATCATGTTAACATCGCTATATAAGTATTAAAACTTCTATAATCGGCAAAATGTTAAATCTCTATAGCAACAGCTCACCTGTCTCTGTCAGGGAGTAATAAATATACTACGGAATTTTAAGCTACTTAGGTTAGGGAAATTGGATAGAATAATCATGACTGATCAGTTCTTAGCTTTAGAGAACTGTTTTATTTAAGGTTAAGTGAAGTTTCTCTCTGAAGTTCAGAGCCACGGTATTTCATACTTAATTGTATAAAACGTCAGTGAAAGTGAAGGGAAATAGAAGAGAGAACTAAGGAAATAGGAATTTGTGCTCATAGTTCTGTAATTATTTATTCACAGTGTGTCTCTCTCTTCCCGAGCCCACCTTCAACTCCGAGTTTCAAGATGGAAAAGAAAGCACCTTTTATCCTAGGCATCTAGTATAAAAAAGGGACTCCTCTTGCTGTCATTATCACACGGGCATCCTGCTGGTTGTGCTTTGTTCCGTATCATGACACCAGCCTGCTCTTGGTTGGGTCAACACTGACCCAGCTGAAGGAGCCTGCTGTATACACCAGACTCGGAATCAGTGCTGGAGCACAGTGGCTCCCCTCTGCTGAGCAGGAAAGGAGACGGATAAACTCTATGGGAGTACTTAGGAGGCACTTTGTGGAGTAGCCTTAGTGGTGGTAAATGTCTTACCTTTAACATAAAGTGAAAACCAAACAAGCAAAATGAAAAGTCAAAGGAACCCTTTTAGTTATTATTTAACAAAACCCTTTAACATTTTACCTGAAATAGAGGAAAAGATCTGATTTAAAGTGAAAAGCCACAGGCACAGGATCAATTAGAGACGGTCCAGCAATTTCAAAACAAGTTAATTCTGAAGGACGTCCACAGTTGAGAGCTACTGAATTAAACAAAAATCTACCCAATATATCAAAGATGAAGTTCACCAAAACAAAACAAAAAACAGGATTTGTACAACTTAACACTAGAAAGAGAGATCAAGTTCTCCCTCGTTGAGATGGTAGACGCTTTAGATTCAGTTTAATAGAAGAAAAGCCTGAAACAGGGATTTCTTATAAACTGAGAGAGTACCCTCAGGAGAAAGCAGTAGGAGACGGAAGGGAGGTAAAACTGGGTTTAGCTGAGGCCAGCCTCTGCCTCTTCCCTGGGGAAGCTGTGGAGCCCAACTGCAGCCCTGAGTCAGTGCCACCAAGAGGTAAGGGGGCCGGGTTACTGTAACCCTTGCAAAGCAGTCATTAGCTGAGTGACACACTGGCTGGTTAAGGGAATCCAGAAAGGGCACCAGCAGCATCTACTACAGAAGGTTCAACTGTGTAACAAAATGCATACCGGATTGGTGTAGGCATATAATTGTCAACAAAACTGACTCGAAGCAAAAACACCATTAGTAGAAATAAAATGACAGAAATTTTAATTCACTAAGATTTATCAATATTAAATATTAAACTTGTTCCCATCTAACAACACAGATATTCAAAAACACATAAAAGTGATAGTAATGAGGAGAAATAGATGAACCCAACTTCACAGGGGCATGTTGTTGTAAACCTTCTGCCAGAAACTGACACATAAAGACAAAAATCAGCAAGTACACACAAGCTTTTAATTCAATATACAAGTTTCAACTACTAGACTACACTGGAAAGTAGCATGGTACACTGGAGAAGACACTTTCTCTTCCAGCATTCACAAAGCTTTCTTTTTAAAATAAATGTATACTAGGAAATGTCTCATATTTTTAAAATTATTATGCATTCCACATTTATGAAACATATGAACAAATTAGAAATAAAAACCTGAATTTTTTAATGTATTAGGAAATTTGAAAACACTACAAATAGCCCATAGATTAAATCATAATAATAATGAAAAAAAATACTTAGAACTCAATACCAAAAATGTTACATAGCAAGGTTTGTAGAATATACCTAAAAAGAGAATTTAAGCACTGTCCCTAGTCTTAAGTGCTTATATTAGGAAAAGAAGAATAAAATTAATCGGTTAACGTATATCTTAGCTAAAAATAAATTTCAGTAAAATCAAAGGAAGGAAAATAAACTCATAAACAAAAATAAAGCACAAGGAAACAGACAAATAGATCAGCAAAGTAAAAGTCCTCTTTGAGGACTAATAAAGTTAACAGGGGCTTCTCCGGTGGCTCAGTGCTAAAGAACCTGCCTGCCAATGTGGGAGACACAGGTTCGATCCCTAGGATGGGAAAATCCCTGGAGAAGGAAATGGGAACTCACTCCAGTATTCCTGCCTAGAAAGTCCCATGGACAGAGGAGCCTGATGGGCTACAGTCCATGGGGTCACCAGTCAGACATGATATAGCAACTAAAAAACAAAGTTAACAAACCTCTGGGAAGATTGTTCAAAAAAGAAGAGAAGGAATAAATGAACAATTTTAGGAAGGAAAAGGAAAAGTATCACAAATGCAGGAGAGAAAAAAAAGATTATAAGACTATGACAAATTTGAAGAGCAGATGAAAAAGATCAATTACTAAAACAGTATATATAACAAAAACTGATTCAAAATATGATAAATAGAAAACCTCAACAGTATGAAATCAGTTGAAGAAACTGAAAGTTATTTTTAAATCTTCCAAACACATACACACATACAGACACACCCCACAAAGGGTTTTATAGGATTCTACCAAATATTTAAGATACTGATCTAACACAAACTCTAGAAATTAGAAAAAGAATGCTTTCCAACTCATTTTATGAGACTAATAAAAGTATAATGTATATAAAGTGCAATGTAGCAGGTTAGAGGCTGTCTGTAGTAAGTTAGAGGCCACGATCCACAATGGACTACCAGAAAGTGAAAGTGAAGTCGTTCAGTCCTGACTCTTTGTGACCCATGGACTGTAGCCTACCAGAATCCTCCGTCCATGGGATTTTCCAGGCAAGAGTACTGGAGTGGGCTGCCGTTTCCTTCTCCAGGGGATCTTCCCAACCCAGGGATCAAACCTGAGTCTTCCACATTCAATCTTAATATCTGTATCAATTAATATCTATGAGACCGTGGGCAAGTTTCTTGTTTTGCTTCAGCTTCCTCACATGTAAGTTGGGAATAACAGAATTAACTACTTATGGATCTGCTAACATATAAAATGTTAGAACAGTGCCTGGAACGCTGTACCTTAGGTATTTGCTAGTGATTACTATATAATTACTGGTAATATACCCCGATATCAAAACCAGACAAGATAGTAGTGAAAAATTATAAGTTCAACAACCTGGTTCAAGTTCCAGTATATTAACTGTGAATAACTGCATAAAGCACAAATTTGCTGCTAGCTCTTCAGTCTACAAATTACTACATGAATAACAGTTTGTGCGTCAAGATTAGTGACCTATCACGTCACAAAGCCTGTTAGTGACTTGTGACTGAGCATCTGTTATTCAGTTCAAGCATAAACGTGTGTGGCCTTGTCTACCAGTGATAAACCCATGTGACGTTTTACAAAAAAGGTAGCTTTAAAAGGGAACTGGTCAAAATGAAAGTGTAGCAAAGAACTAAAGAAGAGTAACATTGGAAGTGAAATTCAAATTGAATGTGAAGGTTACAGAAGCAACAGCTTCACTGTGGGAATGCAGACTCTACAGCCACTCCAGAGTCTGTACATGCAGTCAGAGGAACACAGTAAAGGTGAGTTCATCTATGTATTTTGGTGAAAAAGATGAGGAATCCAAGAGGAAGTGACACAGGCAAGATATTTCACATTAAAACAATTCTCAAAGGCACATTGTGACATTGAAAACACAAAGCAAACAATGTGGGAAGCTGGCCCAAACTTGGAAACCAGGATGACAACTTGCCAAGGCAGAGAGAAGAGGCCCATTCCACGTCATATCACAAAAAGAGAACAACTCTTGCTAAGCTTTTTACTATGAAAGAAAACATTTTAATTCTCAATGTTTCTAATGTTTTAAATTACACTGTACTATATATTCATTTTCCTTTTTTTTTTTTCATTTCCCTATGCATTTATAACAGGAAACAAGAGAAGTTTCTTAAGTTCACAATAATTTTTCACACAGATTTTTTTTTTTTTTCTGTTGCATGGCACACAAGGATCTTGGTTTCCTAACCAGGTGCCCCATCTAGCGGAAGGGCAGAATCTTAACCACTTGGACCACCGGGGAAGTCCCTCCCATTGATTATTAATACTTTGCACAGTTTCACCCTGCATGGCCATTTTTATAGTCTTGAACTACTGTGCTAAAGCAAGGTCCTCAACAACTAACTGTGCATAGCCAGAACTGCCTGTACTCCACACTGCCATTACAGTATGAAAGCTTCAGAAGACAATAAAGAAATGAGAGTGTCTCTGGTACATTAAATTTTACTTATGGACACAAACTCAAATGTGTTCACTTGTCATGAAATATTTTTCTTTTAATTTTCTGTCAATTATTTTTAAATGTAGAAGCCATTCTTAGCTCAGGGATTATATTAAAATAGGCAAAGCAAACTTCTTGGTGGTCCAATGGTTAAGATTCGCCTGCCAACACAGAGGACACAGGTTCGATCCCTGGATTGGCAAGATTTCACATGCCTCAGAGCAACGAAGCCCTGTTGCCCAGTCCAAGCTCGCTCTGCTCACCGCACAACAGGCCAATGAATCTAAGAGACAAGTTGTTAAGGCAAGGAATATGATTTTATTCAGAAAGCAGACTGATTAAGAAGACGGCAGACTAATGTCTCAAAACAACCATCTTTTATAAAAGAACAGCCAGGTTCTTTTATAAAACCAGAGAGAGAAACAATAAGGAACTAAAGTCAAAAGCCAGAAAAGAGACAGTGAGGCAGTGAGGAAGGTCACAAAAATCACTAACCATAAAAGGCTAAAAATGATAACCTGGACAATATCAAAGGCAAGAATTTATATCCACCCAAATATACCATTAAGAAAGTGAAAGCAAACCAGAGCTGACAATATCCACAGTATGTAAAAAGAAAGAACCCATACATGGGATATATAAAGAAATTCTACAAATGAAAAGCACAAGAAAATAGAACAGCTAACTAGTTGACTCATTGGAGAAGACTTTGATGCTGGGAGGGATTGGGGGCAGGAGGAGAAGGGGATGACCGAGGATGAGATGGCTGGATGGCATCACTGACTCGATGGACGCAACTCTGAGTGAAGAGAGTTGGTGATGGACAGGGAGGCCTGGCGTGCTGCGATTCACGGGGTCGCAAAGAGCCGGACACGACTGAGCGACTGAACTGAACTGAATCCAAAAATTCAATACAAAAAAAAAAAAAGTGCTTACTTTCACTAATCAACTGGGATAGGTAACTTAAAAACTATTCTGAGATTCAGTAAATACCTGCCAGAGTTACTAAAATGAAAAAGTCAGACAATATCAAGCATTGGGAAGAATGAGCAGCAACTGGACCTCCCCTGCACTGCTATAAATTGATACAATCATTTTAAACAACAGCATGTCATTGTCTACAAGAATTTGTATACACCCTTAGACCCAGGCTTTCCAGTTCTAGACTTGTATCTTAGATAACCTCATGGATCCATGTTCAAGAATGTCAAAGCAATATTATTCACAATAGCAATAACCTCATAACAACCCAAATATACATCAACAGATACAGAGAATAAAATAAATACAGCACTGAAAATGAATTAATTAGAAAAATACACATCAACATGGATGAATTTCAACACAGTGTTAACAGAGTCCTACATCTGTACACAAACATTAAACACAACAAAAGGCACAAAGTCAGCACAGTGATACTCTGGTGGGAAAAAAAATTAAAAGGGAAGAAACAAGAGATTTAGAAAAGTACAATTTTGTAAGCTGGCTGGTAGAGGCATAAATGTTTACCTTTTTATTATCTTTAAACGTTGTACATTTTACATACCAAAAGGTATATATAATGTATCACAGCATAAAAGGGGGATGCAGAAGACAGAGATGATGGAGGGAGTAGAAAGACAGGACAGAAGGGGAAAAGGAGAAAGAAAATTCCCCCAAACAATATCTACCAAGTTATGAGAAACAGCAGCAACTAGAATGCTAGAAATGCTAGGATGCAAGAAAGCAATGGGGAGATGGCTTTAAAAGTGAGAAGTTATTTTGAACCTAGAGTTTTATACTCAACCCATTTATGGAATCAGAACCCGAGCAGGAAATTCACACATGCAATAAATAAAAAAAAAGTTTATTTTCCAGACATCCTTCCTAAAAATGAACTTTCGGCACAGAGTTTAGGAAAAATGACAAATGAACGCAGCATCCAAGGAAAGCCACAGTATCCGAATAATAGTACAATTAACCTGTGAGACATGAAAAGAAATCCCAGGACAATGGTTATGCCTAGGACATGGAAACAACTCTGTCTAAAATCAATCTTTCCAAAAACAGTATAATTTTTAAAGGCTAAAAGACTTAGATATATGGTACATATTCTTCTGCCTACAAGGGAAAAAAAGGCCAACTGCAGTGGGGGTTGAGGGGTAATTTATCAGAGGGAGAACTATACAAGAGAAGTATTGATTCAAATTATTTCAAACTGAACTGTGGCATTATTTTGAGCTAATTATACGTTTTAAAGAGCTTCCCTGGAGGCTCAGATGATAAAACGTCTGCCCGAAATGCGGGAGACCAGAGTTCGATCCCTGGGTCAGGAAGATCCCGTGGAGAAGGAAATGGCAACCCATTCCAGTACTCTTGCCTGGAAAATTCCATGGACTAAGGAGCCTGACAGGCTACAGTCCATGGGGTCGCAAAGAGTCAAACATGACTGAGCAGCTTCACTTTCACACGTTTTAAGGGAAAATTGTATTTAATACTTAGGCTTAAAACATTCTCATAAGATTTACTAACAGAGGACATATTTATGAGGAAAGATACATTTTGCCCTTAAGTACAAAAGTGAATGGGGGTTTCCCAAGGTGGCTCAGTGGTAAGGAACCCACCTGCCAATGCAGGAGACTCAGGGGATGCCAGTTCAATCCCTGGGTTGGAAAGGGCAACCCACTCCAGTATTACTGCCTGGAAAATTCCAGACAGAGGAGTTTGGCGAGCTATAGTCCATGAGGTCGCAAAGAGTTGGACAGGACTGAGTGACTGAGAATGTACAGAAGCGTATATGTAACGGATCACGGAAAGAAGGGGGTGGGATAACTGTAACAGCAGCTGAAATGAAAGCTGAAAGGCTTCTGCTGACTCTCTAAGTTTAATCTCAAGTGGGCAGAAGGCAAAGAGAACTTTGCCTCTTCACTGGAATGTGCTTCTCTACTGGTCTGCAAGCCTGCATGTGCTGACCTTTAAAAAAACGGGATAAGGTTTCTCTGTTTTCCCTTCTGCTGGTGGGCTGACAGACTGACCATGAGCGGACAATGACTTGGTGGCTCTGGGGCTGACGATGTTCAATATTCTGGTGTATTTCTTGAATAAGCAATGGGACATGTTTGCCATAGATGCATTTTTTAATCCTTCAAAAATAAACAAGGCATAATGAAGTTTTCAAAAAGTTTAAACCAGTAATGAAATTATAAAAGAAAATAACATGATATAACCATCCTGGGGTAAAAAAACAAAAAAACAAACAACAAATGTCTTAAATATATCAAATACCAAAGAGTTTATAAACTAAAACAACAAAGACTTTCAAACTAAATTTCTTCTAAGAAATCTGGAAGTAAATTCTGAATGACCAAAGGTACAAAAAAAAAACATGCAGTAAGAGAAACATTTCTGTGGTGAATACAGAATCCAAGAATGCACAAACTGAATGGGAGTATGAGATGCTCAATGCTCAACCAATCTGCTTTCTTCTTCCTGGGCACTCAGAACTAACATCTCCCACCTCCACTGAAGTGACAAGGTAGACTACGTGACTGGGTTCTAGTTAGCAAGATTCCAGCTAAAGTAATATTTGTTGTTGTTCAGTTGCTAAGTCCTGTCCGACTCTATGCAATTGCATGCACTGCAACAAGCTAGGTCTCCCTGTCCCTCACTATCTCCCAGAGTCTGCCCAAGTTAATATCCACTGAATCAGTGATACTATCCAACTATCTCATCCTCTGCAATCATCTTCTCCTTTTGCCTTGGATCTTTCCCAGCATCCGGGTTTTTTCCAATGACTCTGCTCTATGCATCCGGTGGACAAAGTATCTGGAGCTTCAGCTTCAGCATCAGTCCTTCTAAGGAATATTCACGGTTGATTTCCTTTAGGACTGACTGGTTTGATCTCTTTGTTGTCCAACAGACTCTTAACAGTCATCTCCAGCACCACAACTTGAAAGCATCCATTCAGTTGGCACTCAAGTCTTCCTTATGGTCCAACTCTCACATCTTGTACATACAAATGGAAAAACTATAGCTCTGACTATACGCGCCTTTGTAAGCAAAACGATGTCTTTGCTTTTGAAAATGCTAAGTTTGCCATAGTTTTGTTTTCAAGGAGCAAGTGTCTTTTAATTTCATGGCCGCAGTCACTGTCTGCAGTGATTTTGGAGTCCAAGAAAACAAAGTCTGTCACTGTTTTCACTTTTTCCCCTTCTACCTGCCATGAAGTGATGGGATCAGATGCCATGATCTTTGTTTTTTTCAATGTTGAGTTTTAAGCCAGCTTTTTCACTCTCCTCTTTCACCCTCATCAAGAAGCTCTTTAGTTCCTTGTTGCTTTCTGCCATTAGGGTGGTGTCATCCGCATATCTGAAGTTGTTGATATTTCTCCCAGCAATCTTGATTTCAGTTTGTGATTCATCCAGCCCAGCATTTCACATTATGTATTCTACATGTAAGTTAAATAAGCAGGGTGACAATATACAGCCTTGACATACTTCTTTCCCAATTTTGAAGAGGTGAGTTGTTCCATGTCCACTTCTAACTGTTGCTTCTTGACCTGCATATAGATTTCTCAGGAGGCAAGTCAGGTGGTCTGGTATTCCCATCTCTTAAAGAATTTTCCACAGTTTGCTGTGATCCACAGTTTGCTGTGATCCATAGTCAAAGGCATTGGCATAATCAATAAAGCAGAAGTAGATGTTTTTCTGGTATTCTCTTGTTTTTTTGATGATCCAATGGATGTTGGCAATTTGATCTCTGGTTCCTCTGCCTTTTCTAAATCCAGCTTGAACATCTGGAAGGTCACAGTTCATGTACTGTTGAAGCTTGGCTTAGAGAATTTTAAGCATTACTTTGCTAGCGTGTGAGATGAGTGCAATTGTGCAGTAGTTTGAGCATGACCTTTTCCAGTCCTGTGGCCACTGCTGAGTTTTCCAAATTTGCTGGCATATTGTGTGCAGCACTTTCACATTATCATCTTTTAGGATTTGAAACAGCTCAACTGGAATTCCATCACCTCCACTAGCTTTGTTTCGTAGTGAGGCTTTCTAAGGCCCACTTGACTTCACATTCCAGGATGTCTGGCTCTGGGTCAGTGACCACACCATCATGGTTATCTGGGTCATGAAGATCTTTTTGTATAGTCCTTCTGTGTATTCTTGCCACCTCTTCTTAACATCTTCTGCTTCTGTTAGGTCCATACCATTTGTCTTTTATTGAGCCCCTCTTTGCATGAAATGTTCCCTTGGTATCTCTAATTTTCTTGACGAGATCTCTAGTCTTTCCCATTCTGTTGTTTTCCTCTATTTTTTTGCATTGATCAGTAAGGAAAACTTTCTTATCTCTCCTTGCTGTTCTTTGGAACTCTGCATTCAAATAGGTATATCTTTCCTTTTCTCCTTTGCCTTTAGCTTCTCTTCTTTTCTCAGCTATTTGTAAGGCCTCCTCAGACAACCATTTTGCCTTTTTTGCGTTTCTTTTTCTTAGGGATGGTCTTGATCATTGCCTCCTGTATAATGCCATGAACTTCCATCCATAGTTCTTCAGGCAGTCTGTCTACCAGATCTAATCCCTTGAAACTATTTGTTGGAGTATGTCAAGGCTGTATATTGTTAGCCTGCTTATTTAACTTATATGCAGAGTACTTCATGGGAAATGCCGGGCTGGATGAAGCACAAGGTGGAATCAAGATTGCCAGGAGAAATATCAACAACCTCAGATGCACAGATGACACCACCTTTATGGCAGAAAGCAAAGAAGAACTAAAGAACCTCTAGATGAAAGTGAAAGAGGAGAGTGAAAAAGCTTGTTTAAAACTCAACATTCAAAAAACAAACATCATGGCCTCTGGTTCCATCACTTCATGGCAAATATGGGGAAACAATGCAAACACTGACACACTTTATTTGGGGGGCTTCAAAATCACTACAAATGGTGACTATAACCATGAAATTAAAAGCCGCTTGCTCCTTGGAAGAAAAGCTATGACCAACCTAGACAGCGTATTAAAAAGCAGAGACATTACTCTGCCAACAGAAGTCTGTCTAGTCAAAGCTATGGTTTTCCCAATAGTCATGTATGGATGTAAGAGTTGGACCATAAAGAAAGCTGAGGACCAAAGAATTGATGCTTTTTGAACTGAGGTGTTGGAGAAGGCTCTTGATAGTTCCTTGTACTGCAAGGAGATCCAACAAGTCCATCCTAAAGGAAATCAGTCCTGAATATTCGTTGGAAGGACTGATACTGAAGGTGAAACTCCAATACTTCGGCCACCTGATGCAAAGAACTGACTCACTGGAAAAGACCCTGATGCTGGGAAAGACTGAAGGCAGGAAGAGAAGTGGATGACAGAGGATGAGATGGTTGGATGGCATCACCAACTCAGTGGACATGAGTTTGAGCAAGTTCCAGGAGTTGGTGATGGACAGGGAAGCCTGGCATGCTGCAGTCCATGCGACTGCAAAAAGTTGGACATGACTGAGCAACTGAACTGAACTGAAAGTACCGAAATGCTAGATATATTATAGTGAAGTGAAATCGCTCAGTTGTGTCCAGCTCTTTTTGACCCCGTGGACTGTAGCCTACCAGGCTTCTCTGTCCATGGGATTCTCTAGGCAAGAATACTGGAGTGGGTTACCATTTCCTTCTCCAGGGGATCTTCCCTACCCAGGGATCGAACCTGGGGTCTCCTGCATTGGAGGCAGACGCTTTAACCTCTGAGCCACCAGGCATTAATTAACCTAATACAGGGATTTTATTAATAGATATCAAAAATCTCAGAGGTATCCATCCCAAATACTATGATTGACACTAGCTCTCACATCTGACCTGTATCTTTAAAAATATTACAGAATTATCTAAAACTCTGTATACCACAACAGATAAAAAATTACATAAAACTTTACCTAATTTGTTACTCTTATTATCTCCTTATTTTCTATGAAGTAATTTTAATGTATTATGTGAAAATAGTATTTGTGGTCTTTTCTATGAAGAGTAACTAACATGGGCACTAGGTCCATGGTCAAATACATAGCTTCAGGTTATGTGTTTATTTCTACAAGAAAACAAAATAATTGAAGCTTTTAATAGTATCTCAAGTCAAATTTTCTTTAAAAAACCAAAATACCAAAAGTTGATACAATGAGTAAAAACTAGATGTCTTAAGTTTGTAAAACTTCACAGGATATTAAGTTTAAATACTGTACTCCTTTAGTTTTATAAAATTATATACATGTTACTGATGTTTTCAAAAGCACTAAATGTAGACCATTTATGATTTTCATTATCAAATTTAATTTTAAGCTTCCCAGATTGCTCGTTTCTCATACGAAAATTTTGGGAAATGTCCAACAACTTCGTTAAAGTGAAGATTTAATTCCCGATAGACAGTGATGTTGGTTTAGCTGCTAAGTCATGTCTAACTCTTGTGACCACATGGATTGTAGCCCACCAGGCTCCTTTGTCCATGTGCATTACCAGGCAAGAATGCTGGAGTGCCTTGCCATTTTCTTCTCCATCAAGTCAAATTTAAAATAATTCACCACTGGCAGATCATCTGGAATCTTTTTACCTCTGCCATACACTAGATATAAGATCTTGGGCAAATCACCTCACTTTATTTATAAAAAGAATTATCCAGAAGTCCTTTTTAAGCCTACCATGATCTCATTCTATTCAGGTCAACAAAATGTACTGAATATTTATTAAGTGGAATCACATAAAATTACTGATATTTGTTTTTAACATAGAAAACCTTTATTTTTGTGAGGCTTGACCTAATACTAAGTGCTACCCACTGTGTTTAAAATATACTAATTGTTTTATGCATGTACACCAATGTACTTCCTTAGGGAAAAAAAAAAAACCCACTATTATGCTGATTTAGGGGCTCCTGGACATGGAGCAACAGATTGGTTCCAAATAGGAAAAGGAGTACGTCAAGGCTGAATATTGTCACGCTGCTTATTTAACCTCTATACAGAGTACATCATGAGAAACGTTGGACTGGAAGAAACACAAGCTGGAATCAAGATTGCCGGGAGAAATATCAATAACCTCCGATACGCAGATGACACCACCCTTCTGGCAGAAAGTGAAGAAGAACCAAAGAGCCTCTTGATGAAAGTGAAAGAGGAGAGTGAAAAAGTTGGCTTAAAGCTCAACATTCAGAAAACGAAGATCATGGCATCTGGTCCCATCACTTCGCGGGAAATACATGGGGAAACAGTGGAAACAGTGTCAGACTTTATTTTGGGGGGCTCCAAAATCACTGCAGATTGTGATTGCAGCCATGAAATTAAAAGACGCTTACTCCTTGGAAGAAAAGTTATGACCAACCTAGATAGTATATTCAAAAGCAGAGACATTACTTTGCCGACTAAGGCCCGTCTAGTCAAGGCCATGGTTTTTCCAGTGGTCATGTATGGATGTGAGAGTTGGACTGTGAAGAAAGCTGAGTGCTGAAGAATTGATGCTTTTGAACTGTGGTGTTGGAGAAGACTTTTGAGAGTCCTTTGGACTGCAAGGAGATCCAACCAGTCCATTCTAAAGGAGATCAGTCCTGGGTGTTCACTGGAAAGAATGTTAAAGCTGAAACTTCAATACTTTGGCCACCTCATGCGAAGAGTTGACTCACTGGAAAAGATTCTGATGCTGGGAGGGATTGGGGGCAGGAGGAGAAGGGGACGACAGAGGATGAGATGGCTGGATGGCATCACTGACTCGATGGACGTGAGTCTGAGTGAACTCCGGGAGTTGGTGATGAACAGGGAGGCCTGGCGTGCTGCGATTCATGGGCTCGCAAAGAGTCGGACACGACTGAGCGATTGAACTGAACTGACTGAACTGACTGCTGTCATTAGAGCTAAAGAGCAAAGTCTACACATGTGAAAAGAAAAACCTCTTATATATTCTCTTCTGAACTCTTATAGCTTGTGCTATTTACCAAGAAGCTACATAATTTTCGTTAATTAGTATACTGCATTAGAATACTAATTCAAATGTCTTGGCCAAAATTGCTTCAGTAACTGTATAAACACAAATCCCACTTGTCTGTTACTCCACTAGTTTAGACTTTTACTTAAAATTTAGGGTTAAGTTTGCCTGGTGAAGTTCACAGAAGATTAAATTACCTGTAAATAACCATTTACAGGTAAATCATGAATGCTCATTTACACCCAATCAAATCAATGCTGCTGCTGCTGCTGCTGCTGCTGCTGCTAAGTCGCTTCAGTCGTGTCTGACTCTGTGCGACCCCATAGACAGCAGCCCATCAGGCTCCCCCGTCCCTGGGATTCTCCAGGCAAGAACACTGGAGGGGGTTGCCATTTCCTTCTCTAATGCAAGGAAGTCAACTTTCCTTCTCTAATGCATGAAAGTGAAAAGTGAAAGTGAAGTCAACTTTTCGCGATCCCATGGACTGCAGCCTACCAGGCTCCTCTGTCCATGGGATTTTGCAGCCAAGAGTACTGGAGTGGGGTGACATCACCTTCTCCAAATCAAATCAAAGGGGTCTCTAAAAACTTTGGCAATCTATACAAAATAGGAATTTAGACTGGCCATCAGAATAGAAGTATGTTTGTTACCAAATTACCTAACAATAAGATACTTTATTCCAAAGACAATGCCCAGAGCCAAATGAACATATTGTTATAAAAATGCTACAGCTGATCTATCAAGTGAATATTATTATTCTCAGAGTACATGAAAAATTTATATTTCCTTTGTCTTTAATATTTTTCTTAAAGAATCTAAATCTTCCTTCCTGATAAAAAGCAGTCTGAGGTCAAAAGAGAAGGTAACAATAGTCTTTTCTTATCTCTGTAGACTGAATTCCAGAATTTAGTTTTTCAGATTTCAATTTTGCTGTTAATGAGGATGTCATTATGCAATTTTAAGCAGCGAACATCAAATACATAATTACTCCAAACTGCCACCATCTGATTAGCTTTAACTAATGAAACAAATCAAACTAAAGAAATTATACTATGTTCTTCATAACTAAGAAAACACTGTCCACTGTCGGTTTTACCATAGCCCCCAAAAGGCCCATGCACCAATACAGCTATCAATACAGGTTTTCTCATTAGAATCAATTTATCTGAAGAAAGAGAAACATTAACATGTATCATTACATGTGCACAACTGCCAGATACCGACTGGAGGCAGCAAGGAAAAGCAGGCAAGAATCCTCTGTAGTCTACATGCTAAGTTGCTTCAGTCGTGTCCAACTCGATCCTATGGACTGTAGCCCATCAGGTTCCTCTCTCCATGGGATTTTCCAGGCACCACCTGGGAAGCCCCTGTAGTCTATAAGAAACTACTTTTGGAGAAAACATTAACGATCCCTCTATTCCTAAACTGCTTATACTGATAAACCTGTACGGTCATTGTAGAGTTCAAGTGAAATACATGCATAAAAACATAAAGAGTAAAAGGGAATTCTTAAATTATCAAGCTTACTCTCATACTGTACAACTAGTGAGATCCAAAGAGGATTCCCTCTGCCCAAAGGCATCCAGCTAATTAATGGGAAAGCGACAATCAGAACCAAGGTCTTACAACTGCCACCCAGCCTGAAATTCTCTCCCCAGGGAGCATACTCAATGAACCTGTAAGAGATGCCCTAGTTCAGGGGTCATAAAGCAGTTATCCTAGGTCTAACAGGACCCCTTGTGCAGTGGCCTACAAAGTGTTTTGGAAAAATCTGTGTCAACATCTCAAAAATCAGAAATTTGTGAATGAAGACACAGATCTATAGCTTCTTTCAAAAGTCAGATCAGACTACTAAACATTCCCACTCAGCAATAATACACAGGAGCTGAGAAGCAACTGCCTTTAGAAGACACCCACTCAAACAGTGTTGCAGCATAAGCTTCTTCTGTTCACTTTAACTGCCAGGTTGCTCTAAGAGTCTGACTCCTACTCTAGAGTTATTTAAAGCATCATCAATTCTAAACAGCTCCTAATAGTAACAGAATTTCTGCTGTGTTTTAGCAGCTGGGTGTAAGTAAATTACTTACTACATAGGCAAGATGGAAGAGGGAGAGGAAAAAAACACACATAGCATGAAAATGGTGGCAGTTTCTTTAGTGCATATAGCCCAAAGTGTCTTACTTTCCTGGAAGTAAAAATTACTAACTCCTCTTTCAAGAGTTTTAGTCAATGACAGGAAAAGCTGTGTCCTGATACTGCTGCTTTAAGGAAAGAGCAATAATGGTTACTCATATTTCCTAAGGCAGTAATAGTTTTAAATTCTATATATTACAGCTACAAACCACTAGTTTAATGGCATTTTAATGATACATATTTTAAATTCTATATATTACAGCTACAAACCACTAGTTTAATGGCATTTTAATGATACATATTTTAAGATTTAGTACTATATTGAAAAAGGAGGTGGCAGAAAAGAGAGTAGAATGGGAGAAAGAGGTCTATAAATAAGAAACAAGCCTAAATTTTCCCTCATAAATAGGACATTTCCATTCCATTCAAACACAGATAAAGTTTAATTAAATTCCTCAGGGGCATTCCAGAAGTAACCAAACAACAAGCACACATAGTGTACAGGACTTGGTTTCTAATATTTTCTCTTACACAGGAAAACGGGCTCCTTGGAGAAATGACTAATTCTAGGATCAGGACAGAAATTGTACAAGCAAAGTCTGGGACATCTTGTAATGCCAGAAAGGTAGGAAATGCTATTAAAATAGTAATTAATTAATTAATGAAGCAATGTGAAAGGAACACATGGGTTAACTAAAACCTGAAATAATTTGAGCAACAAAATACTGTATTGGATTGTAACTCAAAACACAAGCATTCATGAATTCATACTGATATAAATATATGATGATTGAATAAATTAGTGAAAGATAACAAAATTCTTCTACCACGAAGAATTCCAAAGCATTAGTCTAGACTTTTCAGCTTCGAGGCTGTAGAACTTAACCCTGATTGCTTAAATGTGGTGGGTCACACAGTGACCTCCTTCCAAAAAAGTACAGCATGAAAATGGAGACAAAAGAGAAGCCTACTCTTGATCTCCTGATACCTAAATCAGGAGATCAAGAGTAACTAACAGCGATGAGTCATGCTGATAGTATGTACCTTTGATACATGATAAGAATGGCATTTTACCTCTATAACCTTCCTCTTGAAAATATAAGCAGTCAAAACATAAGAAAAAAATCAGATAAATCCAGCTGAAGGCATCTACAAAATAACAGACCAGTACACTGCATAAATGTCAAGGTCACGTAAAAAGGTCATAAAAAATTAAGCCTGAGAAACTGTCCCAGACAAGAGAAGCCTAACAACTAAATGTAATATGGTATCCTGGATGAGACCCAGAAGAGAAAAGGTTTGTTAGACTAAAAAACTAGGAAATCCAAACAATAATAATTAATAATAATGTATTAAAATGTTAATTCATTATAACAAATATTCCATACTAATCTAAGATGTTAACAATAGAGAAGATCCTAACAACTTTTCTGTAAATCTAAATCTATTTTCTATAGTTTACAAAATTAATTTTAAAAATACTCAGATGGTCTTATTTACATAAAAATATTGATGTAATAATTATAAGCTGTCTTTATTTCTGAACATGGGCAAAACGTACACTTCCAAAGTAATCAGGGAGATTGCTCTATGGCTCTAAGCAATCAAGCACGTGAATGGCTAATGCCATTTCAGTATTTTACATTGTTTAAGCATCCAAGTCGTGAACTTGGGCCATATTTACAGAAATTCTGAAATACAGAAAAAGATAAACTGCCCACAATATATCCCCTATTGTTCCCATAACAGATATTCAGGAACAGATCTAAAGAATAGAGAAGTATAGCCCTACATGATTCACAGTTGGCTGAATCCACAGATGTGGATATGGAGGGCTAGCTATGGAACTTAGCCCTCCAGGGGATTTTGGTATCTGAGGTGGGTCCTCGAACCAATCCCTGGTGAATACAGAGGGACAACTGTATATGATATCCATCTCCAACATTCCAATAACAGTATTTACTTCCAACTGAAATCTGATTGTTGTTGTTCAGTCGCTAAGTTGTGTCCAACTCTTTGTGACCCCATTGACTGCAGCATGCCAGGCTTCCCTGTCCTTCACCACCTTCCGGAGTCTGCTCAAACTTATGTCCATTGAGTCAGTAATGCCATCCAACCATCTCATCCTCTGTCATCCCCATCTCCTCCTGCCTTCAATCTTTCCCAGCATCAGAGTCTTTTCCAATGAATCGGCTCTTCGCATCAGATGGCCAAAGTATTGGAGCTTCAGCATCAGTCCTTCCAATGAATATTCAGGGTTGATTTCCTCTAGGATTGATTGGCTTGATCTCCTTGCAGTCCACGGGACTCTCAAGAGTCTTCTCCAGCACCACAATTCAAAAGCATCAAATATTCACTGCTCAGCCTTCTTCCCTGGTGGCTCAGATGGTAAAGCGTCTACCTGCAATGCGGGAGATCTGGGTTCAGTTCCTGGGTTGGGAAGATCCCCTGCAGAAGGAAATGGCAATCCACTCCAGCACTCTTGCCTGGAAAATCCCATGGACGGAGGAGCCTGATAGGCTACAGTCCATGGGGTCGCAAAGAGTCGGACACGACTGAGCAACTTCACTTTCACTTTCAGCCTTCTTTATGGTCCAGCTCTCACATCTGCACATGACTACTGAAAAAACCTGAAAAGCCTGTGATCCATGAAGGAGATAAATCTGATCCATGACCTAAAACTGCACTCTCAAAATCTACAATTCCGTTGAGAAACTTACTGTGGAAAACAGTCTGTATACGTAACATCCAAGACTGTAATCACTGAAAATTAGCTGGCTCTCATTAAAGTTTCAAATCTGAAGTTCTACCACTGATACTCTTAACTCTAACTTTGTAGATTCACAAAGAATGACCAACTTTAATAAGGACCTATGCTGTGAAATATAGAATCCTACATTCAGAGAAACAAAATAACTTAGCAATGTATGTCTAATATTTCCAACCAAATCACAAACACACACCAAAAAAGGCATCTGAAACCAGATCGCGCGCACACACATACACACATACACAAAAAGGCATTTGAATCCAAATTCCTTATTTTATGAGAAAAGGGCTAAGGGAATTAACAAACATACTGTTCAAGGTCATTCCTAAATCTCAACTAGAACCAGGATTTCCTCTCAGTTCTATACTATTCCAAAGCAGGAAACTAGGGAAAGATAAGGGGTATTAAAATTCTGAACACTTCCTATGCTAGGTTAGGAAGCTTTAGTTTTCTCAGAGGTCAGCCTACCTACTGGAAATAGCACCAAACAGCTATTCTTTTTTAAATGGCCCTCCTGACATAGATTCTTGTCTCCTATTTAATTATCTACTCTTGGATTGTGCCACTATTCAATATCCATGATATGAACGTTGAAGCCCTGGTTAACGCTCCTAAATGTTCAGTTTAATTTGGTACAATCAGAAAAATAAGTGTATAATTTTCCTTCCAGTTATCCTTAATAGTTCTTTTCCTTTTGTTATTGAGATGAAATTTACAGAACATACACTTAAGCATTTTTAAGTATTCAATACTGAGGCATCAACTTTTCTCTAGCTTGAAAAGGCCAAAAAATTTTAATTAGAGATGCACTAATCCAAATGCAGAAGGACTACTCTGTTTTCAATTAATTCATCACATCTCAAGGAAGGCCTCAATCCAGGTTCCACCCTTGAGTGTGGCCTGAGACCCTTTATCATTCTAATCTCTTTCCACACGTGCCCAACCACGGTCCAGAGGTACTGTGTCAAGTACCTTTCACCTTCTTCCACATATCAAGGGTATTCTATCACACTCTCCTGCCCTGAACATAACCACAAAATCAGGCTTACTGTGTGGTTAGCTGACCCAGCAGGCTTTTGTTTCAGTAAATACTTCAACCATTGCAAACTACTTAGGAAGGAATGATCTCATCCCACTGACCCAACAGCCAACTTTATCAAAAAGCTTTTTGTTACAAGCTGTGATAACCTAGGAAACAAGATCTATTTTTACTGTCCAGGCATGGAAAAGGAAAAGAAGAAATCAAAAGGAAAAAAACAGCTCACATACTGACCATTTTTAAAAATCACTTTTTCTACAGAATTTCTCCCTTTCTTTGATAACTGACGACAACTGAGCAAAAAGAAATACTTTTAGAACTGTTCAATGCTCCAGAAAAACTTATTACGACAGGTGAAAACCAAACTTCAGGGACTTCCCTGGTGGTCCAGTGGTTGAGACTTTGCACTTCCACTGCAGGTAACACAGGTTTTAGCCCTAGGTGGGGAACTAAGATCCCACATGCCACAGAGCATGGCCAAAAAAAACAAGCAAACTTCATATTCCAGTCCAAATACTGAATCTACTTCGGGTCAATTTGTATGAATAAATAAGGATTCCTCTCCAGCATCACCTCAACATTTACTGCATGCTTGTGTTCCAGGTATTATTCCAATCACTTTACATATAACAATTCAAGGAGTATGTTGAACAATTCTATTATGGAGGTATATTATTATTTCCATTTAAAATGAGGTTACCATGGCACTTAGAGGTTAAGTAACTTGCCTGATTTGTGGTGCTAGAGAAGACTCGTGAGGGTCCCTTGGACAGCAAGGAGATCAAATCCAACAATCCTAAAAGAAATCAACCCTGAATATTCATTGGAAGGACTCATGCTGAAGCAGAAACTCCAATAGTTTGGCCACCTGATGCAAACAGCTGACTCAGTGGAAAAGCCTCCAATGTTGGGAAAGACTGAGGGCAGGAGGAAAAGAGGGTGACAGAGGATGAGACGGTTGGATGACATTATCTACTCAATGGACATGAGTCTGAGCAACCTCAGGGAGATAGTGAAGGACAGGGAAGCCTGGCGTGCTGCAGTCCCTGGGATCACAAAGAGTCGGTCACGACTGAGTGATTGGGGGCATTCAAAGTACATGGATGTGCCTTTTCTGTGCTTGGCTCCAAGCGGTATACTGTCACCGATGGAGCTACGGCCAAATGAGCCAACACAGGGCCATACCCAGGCTGTTTCTTCTGCTTATGTGGTCAGTGATCAGCCTCTGCTCTAAAACACTCCGGTAAAACAAAACAGATCAAGAGCACTATCTAGAGTGAACCGTCCTAAATCTCTGTTAGTATGTATGTGAGAAACAGGTGCCTAAAGGTGGCTGATGCGAACCAAGGATTCTACAGTAGAATCCTATAAGGAACAAACTATAAGCAACCAAAGCTAGCACAACCTCTGATGGTTTGTGGCCAGGCTGCTGGACATTCTAAAGGTGAATGCCAGCCTACCTTAAGATGAAACAGAAAGATGGCTATAAAGTCAACTGAGAGATAAAGGCTAAAGTTAAATTACTGGCCTAGAGCCTGAAAAGGATTCTGAAGACAGAAGGAGACATAGAGTTGACCCTTCTGAAATGCATGAAGCTCTCTCCAGATCTCACCGAGACCACCACCCCCCACCATGTCCTGAACTCTTAATGGGTAAAAACACACCTAATGAGGACAGTGATACAAGCACTAACATGAAATAAAATCTGAAAAAGAAACAAGCAAACTCCAGTAAACAAAGTTCCAAGAAAAGGAAAGAAAGAGTGTCTCCAGGAAGAGGATAGCTGTGACAAGAGCTCGAGAACCTCCCTTCACCTCCTCACACCCTAAGACATCCCCATGCACTCTGGTGCCACACCAGAATTCATGTAGGCAGTACATGAGTAAGAGTGGGTAAGCACATCACTACACTGAACCAGAAATAAATATAAATATGGATGATATCAATTCTTCCTCTACAATTCTAAAATAATTCTCTCTCATTAACTAAAATGACATAGTTCTTTTCCACTTTTTCAAGGCCTACCTTTACTCACTCAGTTTGTCTCTAGGAAAGCCTCCATGGCTTCCAGAGCACTCTAGCTATGTGATGTGTGTTACTAGCACACCACTAACCAACTTTATTATTTATATGTCTATTACCTATTATGGGGTTCCCTGGTGGCTCAGTGGTAAAGAATCCGCCTGCCAATGCAAGGGACACAGGTTCGATCCTTGGATTAGGAAGATCCCCTGGAAGAGGGAATGGCAACCCAACCAGTATTCTTGCCTGAGAACTCCCATAGACAAAGGAGCCTGACAAGCTACAGTCCATGGGGTTGCAAACAGTCAGACACAACTTAGCAACTCAACAACAATTACCCATTATAAACTGTGAGCTCAAAAACAACAATGTTCAGTGATGGGCACCAACACTTATTGCAGTTTCATGAAAATGAAAGATACAAAATAATATAAAATATCTTTAATATTTTTCTAATTCTGATACCTTCAATTTTTTTCTCTTTTGATCACAACCCATAGGGAAAAAAATCACTTCATATAATGACCCATATATATTAGCACCCATATAATTATATATTACACACACATATACATATAAATGAAACATATAAATGAAGTATGTAAAATATACTGATATCTTCTGTTCCATTTTTTTAAGGTCTTCCTGTAAAATTTTCTATTCTGGTAAAAATAATCTCTTAAGCGAAGAAGGTACACGATTAAAAGCAGTTTTCAAACTTTACTGTGGACATCCCTTGGGGAGATGATTTAAAATGGATTACAGAGTCCTATTTCCAGAATCTGATTTAGTAAGTCTGGGTAGAAGCCGGTGTTCTGCCTTTTGAAGTACCCCAAATCATTCTGATGTAGATGATAAAACTATACTTTGAGAAACATGCCCATACAATTTCAGATTTAATCTCAAAAGACACAGTTTCAACTCTCCTTACTCTAAAGTACAGGTTAACCAAACTATCTGCAAGAGGTTCCTGCCTTGCTAACAGACTGGTTTTCAATCTGAAAGCTGTCTGGCTCAACAATCCTTTTATAGACTTCCTCTAATACAACTTGGTAAACCACTAAAATCTAACTGTTCCTCTTAACTACAGCTATTTGCACCAAGAAAAACAAAAGAATGATATGAATGAAAGGCATTTTTGTTGCCAAGTCATTTGCTTTAGAACTGAAAGGGCTTTTCAAAACCAGTCACACTGGCCATACAAGTGGCATATGTAGTCATCAGTTTGGAACTCCTAAGTACAAGTGGCCTATAGCTCAAAAGTGCTCGGTGAATAACTCAACGTCTGACCACAAACTGCTTGAAAGCTACAATACAAGCCTCCTCCACTTGTAATTACAAGCCAATAAGAAGACCTTTGATTCCTCAAAGTTTTAAATTCAACAAGTCAATATTAAAAGAGCATCAAACACTTGCAATGAACAATCCAAAAATGAGATTAATTCCATTGACAACATCAAAAAGAACACAATAAATTTAACAAAGTACAAAACTTATAGTACTATGAAAAATACAAAAATACAAAAAAATACAATATAGTACTATGAAAAAATGCAGAAATACTAAAAAAAAAAAAAAAAGGAAAGGAAAGAAAGAACATGCCCCAGATTCATAGGTGGGAAGACTTAATATTGTTACGAAGGCAATAGGCCTCCCAAACTCATCTACAGACTCAATGCAATCCCTATCAAAATTCCAGTTGGTTTCTTTGCAGAAATTGACAAGCTAAACAGCCAAAACAATCTTGAAATAAGAACAGCACAGTTGGAGGACTCACACTTCCTTATTTCAAAACATACTACAAAGTCACAGCAAGCATTAGTACAAGCATAATATAAAGATCAATGGAACAGAATAGAAAGTTCGAAAATAAATCTTCACATTTACAGTCAATTTGCAAGAAAGGTGCAAATGCAATTCAACATGGAAAGAACAGTCTTTTCGACAAATGGTGCTGAAACAACTGGATATCTACAAGCAAAAAGTGAAGCTGGAAAAAAAAAAAAATAGAGTCCAGGAGCCACAACTACCACCACAGAAGCCCATGTGCCTAGAGCCCTTGCTCTGCAACAAGAGATGCCCCCCACGGCCCCCAGCCTCTGCCATGAGAAGCCAGCATATAGCAACACAGAGCAGGCCCCACTCACAGCAATTAGAGGAAAGCCCTGGCAGCAAGTGAAGATCCAGCAAAGCAAAAAATAGAAAAAAATAAATTTTTCAAATGATACAAAAAACAAAAGACACACACAAGCCAACACAGGATAGGAGAAAATATTTGCAAATCGCATATCTACAATAAGAAACTTCTATCTAGAATACATTTTTTAAAATACTCTTCCAAAGCAGTAATAAAGAAAAAATTACCTAATTTTATTAATAAAATGAGCAAATAATGTAAGCAGACATTTCTCCAAAGATGATACACATCTTTCCTGATGACTAATTAGTCATCAGGAAAATGAAAGTCAATACCACAGTGAGATATCACTTCAGACACACTAGGATGATGATAAGCAAACGAAGGACAGATAACAAATGTTTAAAATTACAAGGACAGAAACTGGAACCCTCATACACCGCTAGTGAAAGTCACTCAGTTGTGTCTTACTCTTTGCAACCCCATGGACTATACAGTCCATGGAATTCTCCAGGCCAGAATACTGGAGTGGGTAGCCTTTCCCTTCTCCAGGGGATCCTCCCAATCCAGAGATTGTACCCAGGTCTCCTGTAGAGCAGGCAGATTCTTTACCAACTGGGCCACAAGGGAAGCCCAAGAATGCTGGAGGGGGCACAGACTGCTCAGAGGACTGTAAAATGGTGTGGGTATGTTAGAAAGCAGCATGGCAGCTCCTCAACAGGTTAAACATATGATCCAGCCATTCCACTCCTAGGCGTAAACCCAAGAGAAGTTAAAACACGTCCACACAAAAGCTTGAACACAAATATTCACAGCAACATTATTCATAATAGCTAAAAAGTGGAAACAAAAATGTCCATCTACAGACGAATGAATCAACAAAATGTGATATATTCAAACTGTAGAATTTTGTGTGTCCATAAAAAGGAAGGATACTAATACAAGCCCCAAGACAGATGAACCTTGAAAACATGCTAAATGAAAGATGACAGTCACAAAGGACGACATGCTGTATCACTTCATTTATATAAAATATCCAGAACAAGCAAATCTAGAGGGACAGAAAGATTAAGTGGTTCTCAAGGGCCTGTGCGAGGTAGATAATACAAAGATCAGAGTGATGCCTATAGAGTATGTGGTTTCTTTGGGGAGTGATGAAAATGTTCTAAAAGTGTAGTATGAGTCACACATACCTGTGACTATACTAAAAACCAGGGATTTCTACACTTTAGATGGGTGAATTGTATGGTAAGTGAATAATATCTCAAACTGTTACCCATCCCCCCAAAAGAGAGAAAGACAAACAGCACCACACACATGAAACTAACATCTTTCCTATGAGATTACCCTAAATATCAGCTTCCGGGATTTTTTTTTTTTAATTATTAGAAGACATTTTATTTCTTTTTCCGTAAGCACAATTTTTTTTTAATAGCAAAGCTTGGTAAAAGAAACACGCTTTGTTGTTTGAAGAAATTATATACAATGTTAGATGCACATAAAATTATACACAATGTTGCTGCTGCTGCTGTTAAGTCACTTCAGTCATGTCCGACTCTGTGCGACCCCAGAGACCAGAGACTGCAGCCCACCAGGCTCCCTTCTCCAGCCAAGAACACTGGAGTGGGTTGCCATTTCCTTCTCCAATGCATGAAAGTGAAAGTGAAGTCGCTCAGCCATGTCCGACTAACGTTGCCTTCTCCCAATGTTAGTTGTATATAAAAACTCCTGCAAGAAAAGGCTACAGGGAGCCACTAGACGACAAGAAAAACTAAACTTTCAACAGTGAAGTGTAGGCAGTCTTCATTTTCCATAGCAATATGAGACCAAAGTAACAATACAAGTTGAAACCATGCAAAATTACAACTGTTGTCTTTAAAAATTTTGTTGAAATATTAAAATTCTGTCATTTATAATTGTATAAGAATAATAGAAACAGACAAACTAACATTTATTTAGTATGCTGTAAATGATTAATAACATTGAAAATTGTAGAGCAGTTACCAAAAAATCAAGAGTAGTTAACCTGTGATGTGGAATGGGCATCTTCTCCATGCTTTGGCAAGTCACACTCCTTTCTAAGTCTACATTAGCTTCCTTTGTGTTTTCAATGTCAAAAAGTATCTTTGAGCATGCTTTTAATGTGAAATTTCCTGCCTGAGTCACTTCCTTCTCTGGGACACCTTCATCTTTTTCACTAAACTTTTTTCCTCATTTACAGAGATGAGCTCACCTTCACTGACTTTCAATAGCTCCATATCCAGAGTTTTTTTTAATGACAGTAGTGTCAACATTCCCACAGTGAATTATTTCTTCTGTAATTCCACTCACATACAATTTGCATTTCATTTCCAACACTGGAAGTGAACTCTCTGGTTCTCTGCTGTACTTTCTTCTTTATTGGTTAGCTTCTCCTTTCAACTGTTCATTTTTGTAAAATGTCACATAGAAGGAGGCAACAGAACTGCATGCTTTACTATCTGTGCATGAAGGGAATAACAGATGTGCAGTGATCAGTCAGTCACCAACAGGCTTTGAAAGGAGTAAGACAACAAATCACTGATACTGATAACACCTTTTTTTACATAGTAATTTGCAGACAGAAGAGCTAGCAGCAATTTTGTAGTTTCTCCAATATTATTTTATAATATAAAATCTGAATTGTGTTATTAGGTAATGGGTATTACTTGAATCACAGAATCTCGGGACTTCTGGGAAGTTCCCTCGGGGTTATCTAATCTGACCACAGAGTACACAGGGATCAGCGATGCAGATGCTGGTGACCATTATGTGACACACATTACTTCGCAGCAAAGCTCTTCCACTGCTGAACAGCTCTAATGATTAAACCCCCAAGCAGTCAAGAGCACTGCTTCTAAGACCAGAAGGCCTGACTTCCCATCCTGCTTTTCCTTTTGTTCAGTTCAGTCACTCAGTCGTGTCCAACTCTTTGTGACCCCATGGACTGTAGTCAGGCCTCCCTGTCCATCACCAACTCCCGAAGTTTACTCAAACTCATGTCCATTGAGTCAGTGATGCCATCCAACCATCTCATCCTCTGTCATCCCCTTCTCCTCCTGCCTTCAATCTTTCCCAGCATCAGGGTCTTTTCAAATGAGTCAGTTCTTCGCAGCAGGTGACCAAATTATTGGAGTTTCAGCTTCAACCTCAGTCCTTCCAATGCATATTCAGGACTGAGTTCCTTTAGGATGGACTGGTTGGATCTCCTTGCAGTCCAAGCAACTCTCAAGAATACTCCAACACCACAGTTTAAAAGCATCAATTCTTTGGCGCTCAGCTTTCTTATAGTCCAACTCTCACATCCATACATGACTACTGGAAAAATCATAGCCTTGACTAGATGGACCTTTGTCGGCAAAGTAATGTCTCTGCTATTTAATATGCTGTCTAGGTTGATCATAACTTTTCTTCCAAGGAGTAAGCGTCTTTTAATTTCATGGCTGTAGTCACCATCTGCAGTGATTTTGGAGCCCCCCAAAATAGAGTCTGTCACTGTTTCCCCATCTATTTTCCATGAAGTGATGGGACCATGGATGCCATGATCTTAGTTTTCTGAATGTTGAGCTTTAAGTCAACTTTTTCACTCTCCTCTTTCACTAAGAGGCTTTTTAGTTCTTCACTTTCTGCCATAAGGGTGGTGTCATCTGCATATCTGAGGTTATTGATATTTCTCCCAGCAATCTTGATTCCAGCTTGTGCTTCTTCCAGCCCAGCGTTTCTCATGATGTACTCTGCACAGAAGTTAAATAAGCAGGGTGACAATATACAGCCTTGACATACTCCTTTTCCTATTTGAAACCAGTCTGTTGTTCCATGTCCAGTTCTAACTGTTGCTTCCTGACCTGCATACAGATTTCTCCAGAGGCAGGTCAGGTGGTCTGGTATTCCCATCTCTTTCAGAATTTTCCACTGCTTGTTGTGATCCACACTGTCAAAGGCTCTGGCACAGTGTAGAGCTAGGTAAACTTGGGCAAGTTATGTAATCTCTCCATGACTCAGTTTCCTTATCTGTACAACACGAATGTTATGACCTGCAATCATGGAGCTGTTACAAGAGTTAAATGAGAGTTAACCTCATTAATTCTAACATATTAAGTGTTCAATAAATGACAGCCATTATAATTAATCATATCACCATCATGAATTGTACAGTGCTTGAGCTTCCTCATTGATCCCCATCTGCCTTGGTTCAAACCTTCTCCCTTACCTGGATTCTGTATCAGCCTCTTATCAGAGCTCTCCAACATAGCTCCTCACCCGACTCTCTATACAGTCATCAGAATTATCCCCCCAAAAATCAAATCTGATCCTCTTCTTGCCAAACAATTGAGTCTAAAGCACTAGGTAGGGGAGAGTAAAATTAGAGTCCTTGTTTTGGGGTGGGGAGGCAGCCCTGATGGCCCAGAGTAGGGCATCAAAAACCTAGTAAAGTAAGGCAGGAATTCGCACGGTGAGGTGGCCTGACCCAACGTATTTAACTTACAAGGAGTCAAAAGATAGCTACAATTTTAAAAGAGCAAATGAATTTCAAAACTGAGGAAACAAATAGTAGTCCAAGGAAGAGTAATTAAACTTAATTTTAAAAGAAAACAACTTGTCAAAAGGAGACACAATTACAATACACAACTGGTAACCCTAATTCATTAAAAATAAGTTGGCATTTCAATGTTTGTTCATTTCATTATTCTCAGTTACGATTTTCACTGCATTCTCTTTCAAAATAAAATTTCACTTGGAATGGTGGTCTGTCTTGAATTTGTTAAAAGAAGGAAACTGATGAAGGCTACTCATTAGGTACATTAAGTATTTGAAAAAAATGCTAGGTCTTAAACAACACATTCCTCGTTTTCCACCTGTTAAAAACAAAGAAGGAAAAAGGGAAAAGCGAAAAGGATGATAGAGAAAAAAACAAGACAAAGAACAAGGCAGATAATAATAACTCGCAAACTAAAATAGGTTGTAGAGCTGCTCTTGAGCTGTAAGCTGATCGTGATGGGCTGATCCTCTCCCATTACAGCAACACATGAAAGCCACAGGCAACGGAGCAAGCACCTTCCTCGTATTACAATCTCATACACTTGCTTTGGATGCTGTTCCTCCATCCACACCTAGTTCAAGAAGCACCATGCGTCTGGGATCATCTAGAACCAAGTAAAAGCCTGAAAGGAATTAACCAGGCAAGGCTGCATGGTACTGAGCAAGAACAGACACTTCATCATCAAAAAGACTGACATCTGAATCTGTCCTTTTATTGGCTGTACAACCTTGGGCCTTACCTTCGCTAACAGCTATCATTCCCAACTTTATAGATAAGGAAAATGTCTACACAGAAATATTATAAGGACTGAATGAAATAGTACATGAAACACCCAGCACAAGCCTGCCTCAGACCACGTCATAAAACCCCTCCAACTCAATTTGAATATAAACCACAGCAGTTTAAAAGAAAAAAACTAGAAAAGAAAAATAAAGATTTCCCCCTCCAACCAACAGAACAAAGTGTAAAGGCAGAAGCACTACAAAGGAGGCACTCAAAGTCATAGCCATGTGAGGAGCCGAGGGGAAAACCTACATGACTTAGTGAGTGTGAAGGACACACTCCATCATATTTGCTGTACAAAATGATGACAAGTTAATGTAAAATATTATATTTAGGTTATAATAATCACTTCCTATATATGAACTTATTTTATGTCAAGTTCAAATATGCATAGATTCTATTTTAGTTATAAAATAGATTCAATTTAAACATAAGAAATTCCCAAGTCATGCCTACTGGGATAGGTAAAAATACGGAACTGGGCAACTGGGGAACGAAAATGAACATAAATGGATAATACAACAAAAGTCACTTTTGTAATGCAGTCTTAGATCGAGACAGCTAGCTGTGGGACTGCACTTATACAGGAGGAAGAGGTGAATAAGTAAACAATGACAGATAAGTATTATTAACTTCTTGTGAAAAAGAAAAGTAGTATGGGTCATAACTTTTACTAACATATGAAGTGGGGAAAGTTGATAAATTATCCCAGAATACATGTGGATTCACTCGGTAATGGGGTTAACTTAGGCTTTACCCATCTCAAGAAACCAAGTTACTTTCCATCTCCCTACCAATCTGATCCAGAAATGAACATAGTGGTTATGAAACAACAAATTTTAAAGCTATTAAACATAATCAAACGTAAGATCGTACAGGAAAAGGTGTTCATGTGCAACATGCAATAAGACACTGAAACTTGAAATGCAAGTACAGAAAGTAAAAAACTTAACTGAAAGAAAAAAATTATGAATTTAAGGTATTTGAAGCTGTTTTATTATGAGCTGTCTGCTATTTAAGGAGCTGTAGAAATAGACACATAGATTAAAACAGCTAAAATAAAAAGAGTGACTATACCAAATGCTAGTGAGGATGCAGAAAAACTGGCTCTCTGCTACACTGCTGGGAAGGTAATGCTACAGCCAGTCCAGAAAAACAGCTGGACAGTTTCTTCAAAAATCAAACACACCCTTCCCATACAAGTCAGCAATCAAACTCTTGGGTATTTATTCCAAAGAAAACATTATGTTCACTGAACAACCTATACACAAATGCTCATAGCAGATTTATTCACAACAAAATATGAACCAACCCAAATATCTTTCCACAGTATAAAGCTAAACACATGACATCTATACCATGTAATATTTGTTGTTTCTTAGTTACTAAGTCATGTCTGACTCTTTGCGACCCTGTGAACTACATGCTGCGAACTACAGCATGCCAGACTTCCCAGTCCTTCACTATCTCTCAGAGTTTGCTCAAACTCATGTCCAGAGTTGGTGATGCCAGCCAGCCATCTCATCCTCTGTCGCCCTCTTCTCCTGCCCCCATCTTTCCCAGCATCAGAGTCTTTTCCAATGAGTTGGCTCTTCACACCAGGTGGCCAAAGCTTCAGCATCAGTCCTCCCAATGAATGAATATTCAGGGCTGATTTCCTTTAGGATTAATTGGTTTGATCTCCTTGCAGTCCAAGGGATTGAGTTTTCCAAGCACAAAAATTTGAAAGCATCAATTCTTCAGCACTCAGCCTTCTTTATAGTCCAACTCGCATATTTGCATGTGACTACTGGAAAAACCACAGCTTTGACTATATGAGCCTTTGTCAGCAAAATGAAGTCTCTGCTTTTGAATACTCTGCCTAGGTTTCTCATAGTTTTCCTTCCAAGGAGCAAGTATCTTTTAATTTCATACCTGCAGTCACCATCTGTAGTGATTTTGAAGCCCCCAAAAATAAAATTTCTGTCACTGTTTCCACTTTTTCCCTTTCTATCTGCCATGAATTGATGGGATCAGATACCATGATCTTAGCTTTTTGAAAGAAGTTTCACATCAACTTTGTCATTCTCCTCTTTCACCCTCAAGGGCTCTTTAGTTCATCTTCACTTTCTGCCATTAAAGTAGTATCATCTGCATATCTGAGTTTGTTGATATTTCTCCCAGTAATCCTGATTCCAGGTTGTGATCCATCCAATCCGGCATTTCACCTTTATGAGCCTTGTTGTGGCAAAGGGGCTTGCTTAACTCAGTGAAGCTATGAGCCTTGCCACACAGGACCACCCAAGGACAGGTCACTGGAGGAGGGAATGGCAAACCACTCCAGTATTCTTGCCTCAAGAACGCCATGAACAGTATGAAAAGGCAAAAAGATATGACACCAGAAGATGAGCATCCCTCCTTGCCCAGGTCAGATGATGTCCAACATGCTACTGGAGAAGAGCAGAGACATAGCTCCAGAAAGGAAGAAGAGGTTGACCCAAAGCAGAAATGACGTTCAGTTGTGGATGTGACTGGTGGTGAAAGTGAAGTCTGATGCTGTAAACAACAATATTGCATAGGAACCTGGAATGTTAGGTCCAGGAATCAAGGTAAATTGGACGTGGTCCAGCACTATATTGCAAGAGTGAACATTGATATCTTAGGAATCAGTGAACTAAAATGAACAGGAATGGGTGACTTTAATTCAGATGATCAATGTATCTACTACTGTGGCTAAGAATCCCTTAAAAGAAATGGAATAACCCTCATAGTCAGCAAAAGAGTTCAAAATACAATACTTGAGAAATCTCCAAAAATGACAGAATGATCTTTGTTGGTTTCCAAGGCAAACCATTCAACACCACAGTAATCCAACTTAATTCCCAACCACTAATGCCAAAGAAGCTGAAGTTGGCCAGCTCTATGAAGACCTACAAGACCTTCTAGAACTAACACCAAAAAAAAGATGTCCTTTTCATCATAGGGGATTGGAATGCAAAAGTAGGAAGTCAAGAGCAACCTGGAGTAACACGGAAGTTTGGCCTTGGAGTATCATGTAATATTCAGTTCAGTTCAGTCACTCAGTCGTGTCCGACTCTTTGCGACCCCATGAATTGCAGCACGCCAAGCCTCCCAGTCCATCACCAACTCTCGGAGTTCACCCAAACTCTTGTCCATCGAGTCAGTGATGCCATCCAGCCATCTCATCCTCTGTCATCCCCTTCTCCTCCTGCCCCCAATCCCTCCCAGCATCAGAGTCTTTTCCAATGAGTCAACTCTTCGCATGAGGTGGCCCAAGCACTGGAGTTTCAGCTTTAGCATCAGTTCTTCCAAAGAACACCCAGGACTGATCCCCTTTAGAATGGACTGGTTGGATCTCCTTGCAGTCCAAGGGACTCTCAAAAGTCTTCTCCAACACCACAGTTCAAAAGCATCAATTCTTCAGCACTCAGCTTTCCTCACAGTCCAACTTTGACATCCATACATGACCACTGGAAAAACCATAGCCTTGACTAGACAGACCTTTGTTGACAAAGTAATGTGTCTGTTTTTGAATATGCTATCTAGGTTGGTCATAACTTTCCTTCCAAGGAGTAAGCGTCTTTTAATTTCATGGCTGCGATCACAATCTGCAGTGATTTTGGAGCCCCAAAAAATAAAGTCTGACACTGTTTCTACTGTTTCCCCATCTATTTCCCATGAAGTGATGGGACCGGATGCCATGATCTTTGTTTTCTGAATGCTGAGCTTTAAGCCAACTTTTTCACTCTCCTCTTTCACTTTCATCAAGAGGCTTTTTAGTTCCTCTTCACTTTCTGCCAGAAGGGTGGTGTCATCTGCATATCTGAGGTTATTGATATTTCTCCTGGTAATCTTGATTCCAGCTTGTGCTTCTTCGAGCCCAGCGTTTCTCATGATGTACTCTGAATAGAAGTTAAATAAGCAGGGTGACAATATACAGCCTTGACGTACTCCTTTTCCTGTTTGGAACCAGTCTGTTGTTCCATGTCCAGTTCTAACTGTTGCTTCCTGACCTACACACAGGTTTCTCGAGAGGCAGGTCAGGTGGTCTGGTATTCCCATCTCTTTCAGAATTTTCCACAGTTTATTGTGATCCACACAGTCAAAGGCTTTGGCATAGTCAATAAAGCAGAAATAGATGTTTTTCTGGAACTCTCTTGCTTTTTCCATGATCCAGGTAATATTACTTAGCTATAAAAAGGAACAAACTATTAATACAATGGGGCACAAGGGCGTTATGCTTAGTGGAAAAAAGCTAATCTCAACAGATCACATATTATGTGATTCTAATTTTATGTCATTCTCAAAATGACAAAACTATAAAGATAGAGAACAAATTAGTGGTTATCAAATGATTGAGACAGGTTGAAAGAAGAGGTTTACAAGAACTACACACACATACACAAATGCAGGTTAAAAAAGTTAGGGTAAACTGAATAAGGTCTGTAATGTGATTAACAGTAATGTACCAATGTAAATTTCCTGGTTTTGATATTATACTACAGCTGTTTAAGACGTCCGTCACTATTGGGAGTAGTTAGGTAATGGGTACACAAGAATACTATTTTTAACTTCCTGTGAGTCCAAAATAATGTCAAATAAAAAGTTAAACAGTAAAATAAGGGCTTTTATGGATTCACTTTTTCATGGATTCACTTTCAAGTTCCACTGAAAAGCATTACAGTGGCAAAACGTATGACCACCCATTTACTATGTGGTGATCTCTTGATACCTCAACTTCCATGTTCATATAAAGAAGATAATTATTAAAATTCTTACTAAATTTCTCAAATGCAAGCTTCCCTATCAAGAAGGCTCTCCAGGATTTTTTTTATCCTTGTGTATACGGAAGAAATACTTTATTACTAAAGTTCAAAAGCCCATAAATCAAATTATTGAAAATTGTGACTATGCAAAAATTTTTAAAGCTTATTTTTAAAATAACATAATTTAAAAGGCAAAAAAAAGTTTAACAAAGAGGAAAATATCTGTATTACAAATAATAAAGGGCTTTCTTTTTAACTTTTATAATGTACTAATAGCTCTCACAATAAGAAAAATGTCAACAACCCAACAGAAAAACAAGCCCAGGATACAAAACTGTTCATAGAAATTTTGATGATTAATAAACTCATGTGAGCCTTTCTCATGTTACAAAAAATACAAATTAATCAGAAACCAATTTTCACTTGCCAGGAAGAAAGTTTTGGTTTTCATTTAATACTCCTATACTGCTTTATTTTCTTACTGTTATTTGCCCTTAACTTACAGACATTTTGTAAACTATTTATTTATTCATTTTTGGCTGTGCGGGGTCTTCGCTGCTGCATGGGCTCTTCTCTAGTTGTATCAAGCAGGGACTACTCTGCTCCAGCGTGCAGGCTTCTCACTGTGGTGGCTTCTCTTGTTGCACAGACTCCAGGGCACACAGGCTTCAGTAGTTATGGCACATGTGCTCAGCATCTGAGTTTCTGATTCCTAGAGCACAGGCTCAATTGTTGTGGGCCACAGGCTCTCAACGTGCGGGATCGTCCTGGATCAGGGATTGAACGCGTGCCTCCTGCACTGGCAGGTAGATTCTTTACCACTTGTCACCAGGCAAGTCCCACCATAAACTTTTTTAAAAAAATTACTCAGCATGTGTCACATTCTGGAAAAATTTTGTTTCATTTAGAAAACTTCCCGTTTGTGAAGACTTTAAAAGTGAGTTTAACTGAAAAATTTACTTCAATTAATCACTGCATTTTCCCTACAAGAAAAAAGTTTTATTATACCCGCAGATTACACGTCTGATTTTTCTCAATAATATTATACATTTAAGAGAAGGGATGATGACTTTTACCTTTCTTTAGTGCTTCATGTTATCAAACATAATACAGGACAAAAAATGACAAACATGAAGAAAAAAATGAAGAGATAGGGGAGAGATGACAAACAGATCTCAGATTCACATTTAGTCTCACTAAACAGCACCACTTCTGAAAACCCTAAGATTTAAAAACATACACATACATTCTCTGCCACTAAGTCATATTACAGTCAGTCTCCAATTTCATTTATAGGGCTATTGAGACATTTTAAACAAATTTCCATTAAAGTATTTTCTTTGAAAGAAACTATAAAATCAGACTCCATGTACAATCTTTTATGCAATCACTGATTTCGATACAGTAGAGGGACTAAAGAGAGTGAACACAACCTGCCACACAGACCTGGAGCAGACCAATGAGGTTGGTGTGGGGCATTTGGGGTTTACTACCAGATAGCGATGAACATTTCAAACCACAAGCTGTAGAGACTGGCAAAGAGGAAACAGCTTTCTGAGCACTCCTCAATGATTAATTGCTTGTAAAAAGAATATGAAAACTGGCAACTTGGTAAATATTTTCCTTTTTCTAAATTAAAAAATTTTTTTCATAGCATTACTTATCACTTTTGGAAAAGCAAAAGCGATACAATTTTGAAGTTTCAAAAATATTAAGCAATAACATTACAGCTTTATGTCTAATTAGTGACTCCATGTCAGGTTGAAAGAATAGCTTTCTAAACTATGACATATGCACCTTCATATTTAAGAAACAGAAATTAAAACAACTCCAAATATTATATAATTCTACATGTGTGTTTATCTGTAAAGTAATTTTATCATTATTAGTTTCAGTTTGACATACAGTGCAACTATTCATAATACTAAGAAAAAGATACAGAGTGAAAAAATGAAATACAGTAAATTTTAATTAGATCTACTACATGAATCTGGACATCAAATATTAAATTCCCAATCTATGAAATAATCTAAACTTCCCAATAAATCTGAACATCTGGAAGTACACTGCACAGCAATTAGAAAAAGTTGCACTATGGAAAAATATTAAAATCATTCTGGCTTATGTTTTGCAAACTTCAGCAGAAAACTAATGCTAGGGTTTACTGAAACAAACACTGCTGGTATCTCATATTTCCTCCAAGAAAAAACAAAAAGCCATTATTATCTCTGATTTTCTCCTAAAAAGTATAACGACCCTTCTTATGACATAATGGAAAATATGAACTTCAATCAAAACAGCATTCATAAAGACGTGTGGATACTTCTAAACTTTAAAACCTAAGTATCTACCCATACATCCAGAGTTTCTGAAACTAATAGCTAAATATGGTTTACTTTAGACTCCCTTTCGTAAAAAAGCCATGTCTAAACACTGAGATTCATGGGAAACAGTACACCCTTTTAATGTATGGGGGCTCTCTCTTAAGCACTTAACCTAGCAGAATAACACATATGGATCACCTCCTGAATATACACATTACAACTTAACTGATACCACAAAAAAATGTCATTATACACAAGCACTTCCTGACCAGGAATGATACTTATAATAGTTAAGTGGAAAGTCCTTGAATAGTATAAACAGTTCATACTTTATGTATGAAGAAAAGTAAGTATATATATTCACAGAAAACAGCTAAAAGATTACATATCAAAATGCTGTTATTCTTTCATTTTTTTTATTTTCTAAATTTTCCACATTAAATATACATTCTCATAAATAGAAAAATAAATGTCATTTTTAAAACCACACAAAAACTTATGCTTCTTGGAAAATACAGATTTACTTTTTCCTCTTCCTCTCATTAGTTACAACTAAAAATCCTGGATATTATACATATATAAAACAAACATAAGACTTTGAAAGGTGGAGAGAAGAAGGTAGAATGTCAAGGGACCTTGGGATCTAAGGAACAAAAAAGTGATGAGTTCCCTGGGTTTTCTTTTTGTCTAATATATCTCAATATTGGAAATGACGAGCATGGCAATCCAGAAACACCTAAGAGTGCAGACAAGGAAAACTCCAACAAAACTCTGCTCACTTTAGCCCAAGGACCAGGAAAGAAGCAGCTAAGCAAGACAGGAAACTTTTAGACAATACCCATTTTACTCCAGCCAAACACCAGAGAAAACACAGTAGTCCCAACACTACCATATGGCAAAGGTGGAACTCTCTCTAGGATGGAGACAGGGACCAAGGAGCGGATTCAGAACTTCATCCCTGAAGTAGGTAAAGAAGGAACTGCAGTATCAGTGAAGACCACTTGCAGAGCCCAGACTGCCACCATGTTATATCAATATAAATGGCATTTCTCTAAAAACTAAACATGCAACTACCACACGACCCAGCAACTGTACTCTCGGGCAAACTGCCAAACTGTTTTCCAGAGGGGTTGTACCATTTACTGTTAACTGTTTCTATATCAATATCCTTGTTACATGGTTTTGGAAAATACTACTAGGGCATCAAAAAAGCAAGAGAGTTTCAGAAAAACATCGATTTCTGCTTTAATTTTCTATGCCAAAGCCTTTGACTGTGTGGATCAGAATGAACTGTGGAAAATCCTGAAAGAGATGGGAATACCAGACCACCTGACCTGCCTCTTGAGAAACCTATATGCAGGTCAGGAAGCAACAGTTGGAACTGGACATGGAACAACAGACTGGTTCCAAACAGGAAAACGAGTATGTCAAGGCTGTATATTGTCACCCTGCTTATTTAACTTCTATGCAGAGTATATCATCAGAAATGCTGGGCTGGAAGAAGCACAAGCTGGAATCAAGATTGCCGGGAAAAATGACACCACCCTTATGGCAGAAAGTGAAGAGGAACTAAAAAGCCTCTTGATGAAAGTCAAAGAGGAGAGTGAAAAAGTTGGCTTAAAGCTCAACATTCGGAAAACAAAGATCACGGCATCTGGTCGCATCACTTCATGGGAAATAGATGGGGAAACAGCGGAAACAGTGTCAGAGTTTATTCTGGGGGGTTCCAAAATCACTGCAGATGGTGATCACAGCCATGAAATTCCATCTAGTCAAGGCTATGGTTTTTCCAGTGGTCATGCATGGATATAAGAGTTGGACTGTGAAGAAAGCTGAGCGCCGAAGAATTGATGCTTTTGAACTGTGGTGTTGGAGAAGACTCTTGAGAGTCCCTTGGACTGCAAGGAGATCCAACGAGTCCATTCTGAAGGAGATCAGTCCTGGGTGTTCTTTGTAAAGAATGATGCTAAAAGCTGAAACTCCAGTACTTTGGCCACCTCATGCGAAGAGTTGACTCATTGGGAAAGACTCTGATGCTGGGAGGGATTGGGGGCAGGAGAAGAAGGGGACGACAGAGGATGAGATGGCTGGATGGCATCACTGACTCGATGGACGTGAGTTTGAGTGAACTCCTGGAGCTGGTGATGGACAGGGAGGCCTGGCGTGCTGCAATTCATGGGGTCGCAAAGAGTTGGACACGACTGAGCGACTGAACTGACTGACTGACTGACTGACTGACTAGGGCAAAGGATACAAAAGATTTCTCTGTATTGTTTTCTTACAACCTTATATGAATTGACAATTATCTCCCAGTTACAGGTTTAATTAAAAAACAGAATTCAAAAACCATCCAAAAAACTGACAAATACACTAAATATTTGGACTTCTTAAGGCAGCACTTGAAGGTCAAAGTGTTAGTTACACAGTTGGGTTTGACTCTTTGCCTGCCAGGCTCCTCTGTCCATGGGATTGTCCAAGAAACAATACTGGAGTGGGTTGTCATTCCCTTCACCAGGGGATCTTCCCAACCCAGGGATCACACCCAGGTCTCCCGCGTTGCAGGAAGATTCTTTACCATCTGACTCACACAGTCTTATACCCAAAGAACCTAAACTGAACCTAGAACATATAAATTCACTCTTGGCCTTGTGGTTAGAATTCTGGGCTTTCACCACCAGGTCAGGTCAGGTCAGGAGACAGATTCTGCAACCTGAGTGGCACAGTCAAACAAAAAAAAAAAACCACTTACTGAATTAGATTGAATAATATAACCAACATTTCAAAAATAAGACCCTTAAAAATCTAACAATTCCATTTCATTGGTTTTAAACAAAACAATCTTAGAACAACAACAACAAAAAAAGGTGATTTCAAGAAAGTAAAGTATCCTGGTATTTCTCCACAAAAAGAACAGTAACTGATATCACTTATATGTGGAATCTAAAATATGACACAAATGAACTTATTTACAAAACAGAAAGACTCACATTGAAAACAAATTTACGGTTACCAAAGGGAAAGAAGGTGAGGCAGGAATCAGGAGTTTGAGATTAGCAGATACAAACTACTACATATAAAACAGATAAACACCAAGATTCTGCTGTACAGCACAGGGAACTATATTCAATATCCTGTCTAAACCATGATGGAAAAGAATATGAAAAAGAATATATATGTATAACTAAATTACTTTGCTGTACACTGAAAGCAAACACATTATAAATCAGCTATAATAAAAAAATGAAATATAAACCTCAACTGAAAAAAAAAGTTCTATGCATGAAATCTGAAATTACCATATAGCAGAGATTCTTTACAAACCAAGCAGCCCACATAAATACCATGTATCCAGTAATAGCGGCCTCCCCAGCACGAACCTGAAGTGCGAGGGGCCCTTCCTCCATTGCCACGGCCAGATCCCGCTCCATTAAGGCAGGGCAGGGGCAGGGGCAGCTCTGCAGCACCTCTCCTGCATGTGGCCACAACTAGCTCACCAGGCCTGCCCATTCTGGGGACAACAGCTCCCAGGCTACCTCATCAGTCACCAGCTGAGGAGTGAGGCCAGTCGCAGGCTGAACCAGCCACCTCAGTGATCCCACTAACGGGCATGTCAACTGCCTCTGCAAGGCCACCGAGGTCTCCACCATCTGCAAGCCTAGCTCCACTGAGGGCTAGAGGTCCTGGTCACTTTCTGGTGTCCCATCTTTCTGCTCAGAGTATAGAGGCATCAAGGCCAGTGCACACATTGATAGCTGCTGGAGCAGCCGTTAGGGAGCAACTGTCAACCAGCAACCGTTAGTGGTCCTGCTCAGCCATTGGTTGGTGCCACAATGAGCACCTCCCCCAAGCAAGCAACCGTTAGTGAGCAACTGTCAACCAGCGACCGGTAGTGGTTCTCCTCAGCCACTGGTCAGTGCCCAGTGGGCTCCTCCCCCAAGCAAGCAACCGTTTGCCAGCGACTATCAACCAGCAACCTTAGTGGTTCTGCTCAACCACTGGTCAGTGCCCAGACGGCCCCTCCCTCTCCTGTATACAAAAGGAGTCCAAATTCAGACTGAGGGAAGACGGGTTTTTCAATATGTAATTTTATTTATCTTTGGCTGTGGTGGGTCTTTGTTGCTGTGCAGGCTTTTCTCTAGTTGAGGCGAGTGGGGGTTAATCTCCGTTTGCAGTGCCCAGGCTTCTCCTTGTGGTGGCTTCTCTTGTTGCAGAGTGCGGGCTTTAGGGAGCCAGGGCTTCAGTAGCTGTGCCGCACAGGCTTCGTTGCTCCAGGGCATATGGGGTCTTGCCGGATCAGGGATCAAACCCATGTCTCCTGCCTTGGCCAGCGAATTCTTTACCACTGAGCAACCAGGGTAGCCCAGAAGATAGTTTTTTGAGATGTTAGTCTGCCATCTTTTTGGTCTGCTAGCTTTCTGATTAAAGTCGTTATATCTTGTTCCAACAACTCACCTCTCGATCGATTTATTGGTCTGTTTTTAAGAATAACTGTCATAATTGGTGACCGTCTCTATTACGTATGAACACAGCCCTTTTTACCTGACAAAGCGTAGCATTAGTCTCAGTCGTGTTCTCTTTGTGATCCCACAGACTGTAGCCAACAAGGCTACTCTGTCCATGGGATTCTCCTGGCAAGAATACTGGGGATTGCCATTCCCTTCTCCAGAGGATCTTCCCGACCTAGGGATCAAACCGAGGTCTCCTGTACTGCTGCTGCTGCTAAGTCACTTCAGTCGTGTCCAACTCTTAGTGACACGACATTTCAGTCATGTGCGACTCTTAGTGACACCATGGACTGCAGCCTACCAGGCTCCTCTGCCCATGGGATTTTCCAGGCAAAAGCACTGGAGTGGAGTGCCATCGCCTTCTCCTGTACTGCAGGAAGATTCTTTACTATTTAAGCTACAGGGAAGACTATTTGGGTGGGCTCCAGGAGTTGGTGTTGGACAGGGAGGCCTGGCGTGCTGCAGCTCATGGGGTCGCAAAAGTTGGACACGACTGAGCAACTGAACTGAAGATCCTTTACCTGACAAAATTGTCATTCAATAACAAGAAAGTCTCTAATTTTACTAAAAAGATCCAAGCCATTCATTAATTGAAGGGAAAAAATGTATATAGGGACCTGTGTTGTCACTTCATTTAAAAACAATAAAACAGTTGTCTTTTCTAAGTTCCCCTGCATGAACACCTGATCTGAAAATCTAGGTGCAACATCAGCTGACTTTATGATTAGTGAAGGTGAGGGTGAAGTCGCTCAGTCGTGGCTGACTCTTTGCGACCCCATGGACTGTAGCCTACCAGGCTCCTCCGTCCATGGGGTTTTCCATGCGAGAATACTGGAGTGGGTTGCCATTTCTTTCTCCAGGAGATCTGCCCGACCTGGGGATTGAATCTGGGTCTTCCGCATTGTAGGTAGACACTTTACCATCTGAGCCACCAGGGAAGTCCAGGCTCTATGATGGAATAGGGCCAAGAGTGCTAGGCTGCTACGGGGAGGAGCTACCCCACACCCGAGGCGGCAGCGAAGAGGAGCAACCCCACGTCCAAGGAGCAGTGGCTATGCGGGCGCAGGAGGGCCAAGACGAGCTACTCCTCCTCCTCAAGGTCAGGAGGGGCGGCCATGAGGAGATATCCCTCGTCCAAGGTAAGGAGCAGTGGCTGCGCTTTGCTGTAGCAGCTGAGAAGAGATACCCCACATCCAAGGTAAGAGAAAATCAAGTAAGACGGTATGTGTTGCGAGAGGGCATCAGAGGGCAGACACACTGAAACCATAATCACAGAAAACTAGACAATCTAATCACACTAGGACCACAGCCTTGTCTAACTCTATGAAACTAAGCCATGCTGTGTGGAGCCACCCAAGGCGGATGGGTCATGGTGGAAAAGTCTGACAAAATGTGGTCCACTAGAGAAGGAAATGGCAAGCCACTTCAGTATTCTTGCCTTGAGAACCCCACGAACAGTATGAAAAGGCAAAACGATAAGATACTGAAAGAGGAACTCCCCAGGTCGGTAGGTGCCCAATATGCTACTAGAGATCAGTGGAGAAATAACTCCAGAAAGAATGAAGGGATGGAGCCAAAGAAAAACAATACCCAGTTGTGGATGTGACTGGTGATGGAAGTAAAGTCCAATGCTGTAAAGAGCAATATTGCATAGGAACCTGGAATGTTAGGTCCATGAATCAAGGCAAATTGGAAGTGGTCAAACAGGAGATGGCAAGAGTGAACGTTGACATTCTAGGAATCAGCAAACTAAAATGGACTGGAATAGGTGAATTTAACTCAGATGACCATTATATCTACTATCGTGGGCAGGAATCCCTTAGAAAAAATGGAGTAGCCATCATGGTCAACAAAAGAGTCCGAAATGCAGTACTTGGATGCAATCTCAAAAACGACAGAATGATCTCTGTTCATTTCCAAGGCAAACCATTCAATATCACAGTAATCCAAGTCTATACCCCAACCAGTAACGCTGAAGAAGCTGAATGGTTCTATGAAGACCTACAAGACCTTTTAGAACTAACACCCAAAAAAGATGTCCGTTTCATTATAGGGGACTGGAATGCAAAAATAGAAAGTCAAGAAACACCTGGGGTAACAGGCATATTTGGCCTTGGCGTACGGAATGAAGCAGAACAAAGGCTAATAGAGTTTTACCAAGAGAACGCACTGTATCCTGTACAATCTCACAAACCTCCGTCCAAAGTTCATCAGGCACTCTATCAGATTTAGTCCCTTAAATCTATCTCACTTCCACTGTATAATCATAAGGGGTTTGATTTAGGTCATACCTGAATGGTCTAGTGGTCATAGCAAACACCCTTTTACAACAACACAAGAAAAGACTTTACACATGGACATCACCAGATGGTCAACACTGAAATCAGACTGATTATATTCTTTGCAGCCAAAGATGGAGAAGCTCTATAAAGTCAGCAAAAGCAAGACTGGGAGCTAACTGTGGCTCAGGTCATGAACTCCTTATTGCCAAATTCAGACTTAAATTGAAGAAAGTAGGGAAAACCACTAGACCATTCAGGTATGACCTAAATCAAATCCCTTATGATTATACAGTGAAAGTGAGAAATAGATTTAAGGGACTAGATCTGATAGAGTGCCTGATGAACTACAGACGGAGGTTTGTGACATTGTACAGGATACAGGGATCAAGACTATCTTCAAGAAAAAGAAATGCAAAAAAGCAAAATGGCTGTCTGAGGAGGCCTTACAAATAGCTGAGAAAAGAAGAGAAGCTAAAGGCAAAGGAGAAAAGGAAAGATACACGCATATGAATGCAGAGTTCCAAAGAATAGCGAGGAGAGATAAGAAAGCCTTCCTTGGTGATCAGTGCAAAGAAATAGAGGAAAACAACAGAATGGGAAAGGCTAGAGATCTCTTCAAGAAAATCAGAGATCCCAAAGGAACATTTCAGGCAAAGAGGGGCTCAAGAAAGGACAAAAATGGTAGGGACCTAACAGAAGCAGAAGATATTAAGAAGAGGTGGCGAGAATACACAGAAGAACTGTACAAAAAAGATCTTCACGACCCAGATAATCATGATGGTGTGATCACTCACCTAGAGCCAGACATCCAGGAATGTGAAGTCAAGTGGGCCTTAGAAAGCATCACTACGAACAAAGCTAGTGGAGGTCATGGAATTCCAGTTGAGCTATTTCAAATCCTGAAAGATGATGCTGTGAAAGTGCTGCACTCAATATGCCAGCAAATTTGGAAAACTCAGCAGTGGCCACAGGACTGGAAAAGGTCAGTTTTCATTCCAATTCCAAAGAAAGGCAATGCCAAAGAATGCTCAAACTACTTCACAACAGCACTCATCTCACACACTAGTATAGTAATGCTCAACGTTCTCCAAGCCAGGGTTCAGCAATATGTGAACCATGAACTTCCAGATGTTCAAGCTGGTTTTAGAAAAGGCAGAGGAACCAGAAATCAAATTGCCAACATCCACTGGATCATCAAAAAAGCAAGAGAGTTCCTTGAAAGCAACATCGATTTCTGCTTTATTGACTATACCAAAGCCTTTGACTGTGTGGACCACAACAAACTGTGGAAAATTCTTCAAGAGGTAGGAATACCAGACCACCTGACCTGCCTCTTGAGAAACCTGTATGCAGGTCAGGAAGCAACAGTTAGAACTGGACATGGAACAACAGACTGGTTCCAAATAGGAAAAGGAGTACGTCAAGGCTGTATATTGTCACCCTGCTTATTTAACTTATATGCAGAGGACATCATGAGAAACGCTGGGCTGGGTGAAGCACAAGCTGGAATCAAGATTGCCGGGAGAAATATCAATAACCTCAGATATGCAGATGACACCACCCTTCTGGCAGAAAGTGAAGAGGAACTAAAATGCCTCTTGATGAAAGTGAAAGAGGAGAGTGAAAAAGTTGGCTTAAAGCTCAACATTCAGAAAACTAAGATCATGGCATCCAGTCCCATCACTTCATGGCAAATAGATGGGGAAACAGTGGAAACAGTGACTGACTTTGCTTTCTTGGGCTCCAAAATCACTCCAGATGGTGACTGCAGCCATGAAATTAAAAGACGCTGACTTCTTGGAAGGAAAGTTATGACCAACCTAGACAGCATATTAAGAAACAGAGACTTTGCTTTGCCAACAAAGTTCCCTCTAGTCAAGGCTATGGTTTTTCCAGTAGTCATGTATGGATGTGAGCGTTGGACTATAAAGAAAGCTGAGCACCGAAGAATTGATGCTTTTGAACTGTGGTGCTGGAGAAGACTCTTGAGAGTCCCTTGGACTGCAAGGAGATCCAACCAGTCCATCCTAAAGGAGATCAGTCCTGAGTGTTCATTGGAAGGACTGATGTTGAAGCTGAAACTCCAATCCTTTGGCCACCTGATGCAAAGAGCTGTCTCATTTGCAAAGACCGTGACGCTGGGAAAGATTGAAGGTGGGAGAAGGGGACGACAGAGGATAAGATGGTTGGATGGCATCACTGACTCAATGGACGAGTTTGGGTAAACTCTGGGAGTTGGTCATGGACAGGGAGGCCTGGTGTGCGGCAGTCCATAGCGTTGCAAAGAGTTGGACACGACTGAGCAACTGAACTGAACTGAACACATATATATGGAATCTAGAAAGAAGGTAATGAGGAAGCTATTTGCAGGGCAATTTCTTTAAAGGTTAAATATACACCTACCCTCCAAACCAGCCAATCCACTTTCAGTGTTACCCGCTCAAAAAATTAAAACATGTATCTACACACAAACACACCACACACACCCAAATCACCCCCAGCACTTATCACAATGCTATGTGCAAAGAAGATTCAGAAGGAGCTGTGCTATTAAGCTGAACATAGTAAAAAGAATGCTAGAAATTAAAGTTCAAGTCCTGACTCAGCTTTGTGGTATGTGACCTCAAAGAAGACAATTATTCCGGGCCTCACAGTAGTTTAATGAGTCTATGATTTCATCGTTTCACAGCCAATTTACCATATATATGGTAAAATGAAGCTTTTAGAGGCAATGCAAATCCCACTGAAAACACCGAACACCACCAATTCCACATCCACCAAGATTATAGTTTTACTTGGACCACTAGGCAGTATCTCACTAGCATTTTAAAGGGAGCCTTCCCCATTCACTTATCTCTTAATTCTCACAACAACCCTGTGAGATAGGTATGATCAGCACCCTGATTCTGTAAATAAAAAGGTTCACTGAGTTGCCCCAGACTTCAGAACTCTTTTGTGATAGAGTTGGGACCTAAACTCTTGTCTTTTGACACCTGGTTCAGTGCTAATACTGTCATACTATAACAAATATATCTGACAAAGGATTTATATCTAGAATATATAAAGAACTCTTAAAGTTCATGGATTATAAACAAATAACCTAATTTAAAATGGATGAAGGATCTGAATACACATTTCTCCAATATGTTCTACCTATAAGAAAACAATTGAGAGCTGTCTAGAATCTTCCTGTGTGTTTCTATTCCTAAAAGAGAAAATGGGTTATAATCTAAATATCTCAGAACTTCAGACAGTTTAACAGCAAAAAAAAAAAAAGATATCATAGAATTTCAGACAGACAGCAAAATGATATCTGAGAATTTCAGACAATTTAATAGCAACAACTTTAATGAAGCAAACTTTTTCTTAAGGGTCTCTCTACTCATCACCTATCCCCAATCTCCCCGAAATTTTTCCTTTTTTTTTCCTTTTTAAGAATATAGTATAATCTTCTGTAAAAGCTTTTTAAGTTTTTTCATGACAGTCTCAACATATGTGGGGTGGGGGTGGGGTGAAGGATGAGAGAGAGGCTGTAACTTTTATATGTGAGTCATTTATAAGTCAGAATCTATACTTTGTCATAATAAAAAAAAACCTTATAAACTAACTTCAATCAGTAATCATTAACTACCGTTTGAAGGAAACTAGCTGTGCCTTTAGAGTAGTAAGATGTAAAATATTTTAATTACAATTTTGCACACAAACTATAGCAGAAAATAAGAAACAAGATCTCTTTTGGAAATACTTCACTTCACTTCAGGACCTGATCTTGAAATTCTCTAGCTGAATATTAATCTATTCAAATAAAAATAAAGAAAGAACATATCAAAGTTACAGATATAGAAAGGATAAATAAAGCAAAGAGAATGGAATCAGGATCCAAAAGGTCCCCTATGGAACAATGGAGAGAATACAGGAATTACAGAAAGGATATGAGTGTACTGGTGGGTCAGATGGTAAAGTGTCTGCCTACAATGTGGGAGACCCGGGTTTGATCCCTGGGTCGGGAAGATCCTCTGGAGAAGGAAATGGCACCCCACTCCAGTACTCCTGACTGGGAAATCCCATGGACAGAGGAATGTGGTAGGCTACAGTCCCTGAGGTCGCAAAGAGTTGGAGACGACTGAGCGACTTCACTTATAGGAGTGTAAAGAAGTTCTATACATAGTTTCAAGAAACCAACCAAGGACAAAGACTGGTTAACCGCAGCTCTAGAGAAAAAAAGACCTAAAGATGCGCTTACTACCAGACAAGTATAAACTTACACTGAAAAAAAGTGGATATTGGAAGAAAAAAGAACCTAATTTATTCTGGAGCAGCACATATGGAAACTAAGCTCCCTAAGGGCAGGGATCATTTTTAACTCCTTAACCACTTTACCTCCAAGGCCTAATACAGTAGTATCTGTGTGTGTTGTTAGTGGCTTAGTTGTGTCAGGACTCTGCGACCGCAGGAACTCTAGTGAACAAGGCTCCTCTGTCCATAGAGTTCTCCAGGGAAGAATGGGGAATGAGTTGCCATTCCCTTCTTCAGACGATCTTCCCCACCCAGGGATAGAAACTGGGTCTCCCAAGATTGAACCGTCTGACCCACCAGGGAAGCTCTTGAGGACAGAACATATGTGACAAACTGCAGCATGCCCAACATGGTAAAAAGTTTAGATAGCACATTTCAGAAGACGTGGCTAGAAGGAAAAAACTGTTTAGGCTGGAAAAGAAAAAATTTAAGTAGGACAAAATAACTGTCACTGAATAGCTGTAAAGTGGACACTGGATCTACAGGGGATAACTGTAGACAGCAAAAGTAGAACCAGTAAATAAAAGCTACGGGGAGGCACCTCTGAGGTCATGATCAAGGAAGTCTTCCTAAAACAACAAATTTGCAAACCTGGAATTGATAGCCACCAGCTGTGAAATCCCTATCTAGGGGAGTACTTATGAAAAGACAGGGCTGGAGGATTCACCTGTACTGTGTGGAAAGCTGCATTAGATTATCTCTAAGATCTCTTCCAAGTTTATGATTCTGCAAGTAGAAAGAAGTCCAGTAAAGTAACTGTTCTTGCTCTCAACACTCCCAAAGTTTAAAATTTAAACATAAAACCCAGGAAAAAAAATAAAAATAAAAATAAAACCCAAGAACTTTGTTAATTAAAGGAACAATCCCACCAAGAAGGGACAAAGGTAGTCAAGATACCTGCTATGAAGAGATTGTTTTGCTTGGGATTAAGCTTATCCTTGGGAGTGAGAACAGGTCACCTATTTCAGCTAAAGTCACTCATTCCCTGTTTGGCCAGGGGCAAATGATTTCATCTCTCCACTGGAACTGAAAAAAAGTAATTTAAAATACCAATATTATAGGAATATAATTTAAATCGGTTAACTGCAAGATGCTTTGGAATTTACCTCAGGTGACAGTTGAAACTGTACTTTCCACCTGAAACTAACACAATATTGTAAATCAACTATATTCCAGTTAAAAGTTAAATTTTAAAAAAAGAAATACGAAAAGAAAACCCTGTATTTTACTTTACTTTCCTACTTTATATATTAGGGTTGAACTAGTAACTAAATCTATTATAAATAATAAGAACCAAGTATCTCACTGTCAAAGAAAGAAATTACAAATAAGCAAGGAGGGGAATGCTACAATGAACTCTGTGATGCTGGATTAGAGTCAGAGAAACCAGCATGAATCCATGTTTATATTTATATACAGATAGATACAGAAACAGGTATGTGTAGGGAATTCCCTGGTGGTCCAGTGCTTAGGACTCTGTCCTTTCACTGTTGAAGGCACAGGTTCAGGGAACTAATACTCCGTGAGGGGTGGCCAAAAAAAACAAAAATCAGATGTCTATACCTGGGTCGGTATACATAAATATATCTCCTGTCAAGAAGCAGTAATATCCCAGTAGCAATGAGTAAATGAACACCCAGTTCATTTAGAAACCAGATCTTGGTTTCTAAATATTTTTCTCCAATATAAGAAACCAGGAGAAATGGTTGATTCTAGGACTGAGGCAGAGAAAATACAAGATCAGACTGGGGCATCTGTGATATCAGAAAGTAAAAATATGCTCAAAAAAAAAAAAAAAAGGGACAGGGTAGGAGGGATGTGTCAAAAGAACATAGGTGCCAAATGGTCAAAGCTAGAAGGATTTATACAATGAAATACAACCCAGAGGGGGAAAAATATTCATTAATCCACAGTAAATGATTAAATTAAGTAAATGGGAGGAAAAAAACACAAATCTTTCTTACAGAAGAATTCCAAACAATAATGTAGGAGGAATGAGAGAAACAGAAAATCACCGGTACAACAGCACAGTAATTGCTGCTGTGGGCGTTTCACTGACATTAGAGGATGAAACTTTCAGAAAAAAATCAGATCTTTGTATAGCCTCTCAGAGATATTAACTAATTACTGTGGGTGGTTTTAACATATGCTCACAAATTCTTTGATACTCAGGAGGTGGAGTTTAAATTCCCTTGCCCTGGAGTGTGGGCTTGACTCGGTGACTCATTTCTAGCTTCTAACAAATGAAGTAAGGAAACGGAAAAAGAGTCACTTTATAAAAAACCAGGCAGCCAAGTCACTAAAATCAAGTTGCTAAAGTTAATATCAGCAATAAGCCATGATGATATCAGATAGCATCTGATACAAAATGTGTGACAGGAAGGCCATACTATCTCCCTGATATTCTTCGCTAAAATGCTTAATCTCAGACTAATCAAAAGAAAACAAAACAACAAAAAACAGAAAACTCAAATTCAGGAACACTCTACAAATGATCACTACTCTTCAAAAGTGTCAAGTGTTAAAGGCAAGAGGAAACCAAGAAACTGAAGGTAGTGGGTACAATATATATTTGCTTGATCCCCTTTCTTGACCCTAATTGTCCTCAACACACTCACTTCAAGCAATAAGGCTGTCACAGTGAGCTGGTTCTAGGGGGCTTCCCAGGTGGCACAGTGGTAAAGAAACTGCCTGCCAATGCAGAAGCTTGGTGATAGACCATGAAGTCGGAAAAAGCTGGACAAGACTGACTGAGCGCACACACACACACAGTCTGGTTCTAAGAATGCCATTTAGAAGGACAAAGAAATCAGAGATACCTACTCGGTTTCCTTTTCAAATTGAGCAAACCATATGAACTATATCAAGACAACTTCAAAATGTTCCTTTCAGATGTCCTTGCTTTTTAAGGAAAAGTAAAACCTACATATCAACAAGTGATGATTAATACTTTAAAATAAACAGGAAAAGGAGAATAGTGATGCCAAAAGTTTGAAGTGTCAACAGCAAAAGTTTACACAGCCAAAGGATGGATCACCAAGTTCAGAGACAAGATCAGGGAAGAAAAGAACAAGACCCTAAGATCAATAGGAACCACATCTTTAAAACTAAGCCACCTATCTTGGTGTAGGTGGGAGGTTCAAACCACACAAAGGAATGCTCATCCCCACCCACCCCCACTCTACACCCAAAATTAAAACTGCAAGCATCTTTCCCTGTTCTCAAGCCACTCTGATAACGTTTGACAAACTTGTCACTCTCTCCCTTGAAAGCCAATTAGTACACGAACATTTTTATACCCTCTAAAAAAATAAAGCCAAGCCACGTAAACCTAAGAAAATCCAGGTGTTTCCTTCACTGTCACCAAACAATGGAAAATGACTTTTGAAATATGTAATATAAGCATATTTATAAATTTGGGGATTTTAACTCAAGTAAATATATGCTGGGATGACAAATATATGCAGAGACACCTTAAAAAACTGAAGAGGCTTCCTTGGTGGCTCAGTGGTAAGGAATCCACCTGTCAATGGAGGACATATAGGTTAGATCCTTGATCCCTGATCCAGGAATATCCCACACGCCACGGAGCAACTAAGCCTGTGCACCACATCTATTAAGGCTGTGCTCTAGAGCCTGGGTACCACAACTGCTGAAACCCCCAGTACCTAGAGACAGTGTTAGGCACCAAGAGAAGCCAACTCAACGAGAAGTTTACGCACTGCAACTACGGAGTAGCCCCCTCTCGCCCAAGCTAGAAAAAGTCCCTGCCCAACAATAAGTAAATAAAATTATCTATTACAAAAAAAAAAACTGAGACAGTGAGGAAATGTGTTAGAATCTCCTCTCCCCAGCACTGTCCAACATAAATATGTGAGTAAATATGTGAGTTAGCACAATGCAGAAAGAAGGCTGACCCACTAGGCTTCTGTAACTTGATTAAAACATTCCCTAAGAACATCCAGTGCTCTTAGTTTCAATTCTATAATCAACTGCACTCTTATTACTGATTTGCCTGCCCAGAAACAAAGGAGGTGTCCTGGGCCTGTAGGTAATTAATGCCAGTTGTTCATATGGCACTTAAAACTTCGGACGTAAATAAATTGATATCTGGATTATCATTCTCCAGTGAGATTACTTTGCACGAATAAATTCTCAAGTGTTTGAATCACCCCTGTGTGAACCTACAGTTTCTGAACTACTGTGTGGGAGTCAGAAGGACCCTGGTGTGGATGCCACTTAATCTGTGTGACCTCTGATTTCCATCAGTCTCAATTTCCTCACCTAGAAATAAACACCTACAACTAGTGCCTGGCAGACAGCAAGTACTCAAGAAGTGATAGCTTTATTCTACTTAAGCCATATTTGAAAGCAAGCGTATAACTGAGGTAAAAACATTTCATTTAAAAAGCAGCAGTATGGACCGTCAAACCACAACAATTTAAAAGACACCCCCAGAAGAGAGACGTGCTGTACAAGAGAGTTGAAAAAAGCAAAGTTAAAACGTTGCAAGTAAAGTACCCCCTGCACTGTACAGGAGTCTCCTGCTTAGCAACTCTAGTGTTGTCGACCAAACACCCAGCCCTTAATAGTTAGAGCATGACAACTGTTCACTCTAAATCCATGTGCTCAGCTTGGATTCAGGACTGATTTATAAAAATAGCTGCTGCTGCCGCTCTTTGAATCTCTTTGAGCTGATGACTGGGCAGTGTTACCCTATAGGCCTAGAGCAGCTGTATTCCCTCACCACACCCATTTCTCTGTCTGCCCAGCACCACCTCCCCCTCCCCCAGCCCCCATCTCTGCAGCATACTATTCTCCCTCTTCCTGGGCTGAGTGAGCAAATTACAAGCACAAATATCCCCTGATGCAATGCCACAACCATCCCTGGGAAAGAGCAGGGGCAGTTGCCAAAAGTGCAGCAGCAGGGAAATGGGCGGGACACACACAGAGCAAGAAACACAGCAATCCTAGGGAGCCAGGGAAAAGGAATCGAGAGGCCCTGGGGAGCAACAATGTAACTGGACCGAGGAGGGAGGGGAGAAGAGGGGGTTCCCGGGAGAAAGCTGGGTAACACTATCCTGAGAAGCACGTTTCACTCTGGGTCTGGGTCCTAAAACACAAAGCTAAACGTAATCCTGTCTCCTCCCCAAAGCACCAAATGCATTCCCTTTACCCATTCCAGGATGAAAGCAAAAACCCTAACACTTCCTTTCCCCCCCAACCCCACCCCGCCCAAGGAGTAATTTCTCCAAAGAACAGCTCAAGCAACACACTAGTGGAGAACCTGGCCCATGTGCTAAATCACAATCTCCGTTCTGGGTAACGTTTCTAACTCCCCTCCCGGTCCTATCCTCGCATCCGCGGGCTTTACAGCGACCCATGCGCACTCCCGCAGCCAGACACATGCTTACTCCCCAAATCTTGTGCTGGGGCAGCGCGCGCCGGGAGAGCCCAGCCTGGGGCCACGTTCTCTCGACCACTACCCCCTACCTCCTCCCGTAACTCCCTGGCCTAGCACCCTCTCTGAGGTTCACCTCCGCCCCACTTCAACTGACCGTCAAAAGCTTCACAGCACAACCTTTGAGTTCTCCCGTGTCTCCGAGCCCCACCCAGGGCCCCAGGCTGCAGCCGACCCTCGCTCACCCGGCTCAGCCCCAATCCCGCGCCTGAGAAAGGCGGCTCAGCCCCGTCACTCCAGACTCTCTGGGTCCGCCCCGCCCTGCGGACCCCCTTATCGTGCCTCCAAGACTTGGAAGATCGCGCCCGCAGGCCCCCCTCGCCCGACCGCCCCCGCGTCCCGCAGGCCGGCGGCCACCGCCCTTCCCTGCTTCGGGCGGGCCTGGTGGGGTCCCGGGCGACCGCGGGGGAGGCTCGGGCAGTCCCGGGGACAGTGAGGAAGCCGCTCCTCCGATCGGGCCCCGCCTGCCGCTGCACCTACCCGCCGCCGCCGCCGCCGCCGCCGCGCCGGAGCCGGAGCCGGAGGGAGCCGGGAGAGGGCCGGGAGGAGCCAGGAGCCAGCAAGCGAGCCCGAGGGGCGGGACGCAGGGAGGCGGCCGCTTCCTCGTCGCCCTCTTGAGGGCCCGCGCGAGGGAGGGGCGCCGCCGCCGCCTATCCCGCGGGCGCGGCGGCCTTGGCCAATAAGCGGGCCGAGGGGGCAGGCGGAGGCCCGCGGCGGGCCAATAGGGGCCGGCCCCGCCGCCTCGACCTAGGCGGGGTAGCGGCCGAGCGGAGGAGGGCAGTGGCGGGCGAGGTACGCGAGGGGTCTTCAGACGCCCGTCTCCCGCCAGCCCGCTGCTGCTGCTGCTCCCTGGGCGGCGGGAGGACCGACCGACCTCCCCCGCTGCTCTGTGTGCTGGTTGTCGCTTCCTTTAGAAGTTGAGTGCGGGGAAAGGGGAAGACACGAGAGGCCCAGTACACGCGGCCGGGCCCGGGTCTCCCCGCCGGCAGGACCAGTGGGTTCTATGACGTAACTTGGGAGGGGCGCGGGGCGGGGCCAGGGCGCCGGCCGGCTGGTCGCGGTGAAGAACTGTTGCTGGATGAGGACGCGACTGGGGGGCCTCTCACGGGCTGCTCTGCCACCAGTCCCAAGTGACGTGGCTGGTCCAAGCTGAGATGTGCTATAAAGTATAGAATACACACCGAAATTTCGAGGCTTAGCTCATTTTTAAGCTTAAATTGATCACAATGTGGGTCGTTAGAAAATTGATTGCAGTTTGGTACATCTTTGGTCAAATAAAATGTTTAAAATAATCTTGCTTATTTTTTACTACTTTTTAAAATGCGGCTACTAGGAAAAAAATAGAATTACTGTTTGGTTCACATTGTGTTTCTTTTGGGTAATGCTGGTTCAGAACTTAAAAGTGATAGCTGACACCCTATTGAATGCTCACTATGCTCCAGGCACTCGACACCTAATAACTCATTTAATCATCGCAATTCTGTACGGTTGGTATTCATGTTCTCATTCTCATTTTACAGATGAGAAAACAAACACAGAACTAACCTAATGTCAGCGAGCCAGTAATTGACAGAGTGGGATTTAACTCTGTCAACCAGACACTGCTGCTAAGTCGCTTCAGTCGTGTCCGACTCTGTTCGACCCCATAGACTGCAGCCCACCAGCCTCCGCCATCCCTGGGATTCTCCAGGCAAGAACACTGGAGTGGGTTGCCATTTCCTTCTCCAATGCATGAAAGTGAAAAGTGAAAGTGAAGTCGCTCAGTCGTGCCCGACTCTTAGCGACCCCATGGACTGCAGCCTACCAGGCTCCTTCGTCCATGGGATTTTCCAGGCAAGAGCACTGGAGTGGGTTGCCATTGCCTTCTCCGCAACCAGGCACTAGGGGCCATATACTCAACTTCTAGACCAGGCTGGTTACCAGAAAGAACACTGACTTGGTTGAAAGCCAGAGGTCTAGCCCTGATACTTTCTAGATGTGTAACAGTAAAGCAGTTAAGCATCAGTTGCCTTATATATAAAAAATGAGAGTATACATCACCAGCCTCTCATAATTACTGGTAAGATGACCTGGAGATAGCATACTTAGGTAGTTAAAACTGGACTCTGACCTGGACTCCCTGAGCACTGCTACTTACAAGCTTGTGAGCTTGTGGAAGATATATAATCTCTCTGTACCTCAGTTTCCTCAACTATAAAATGCATAATAATGGTGCCTACCTTATTAGTGTTTTGTGGATCAAATGTGTTAATATATGCAAAGTGCTTATGTTGGTGCCTAACAACAAGCACTTAGAGAGTTTACAATTAATATCATAATGACTGTAAAGGAGGCTTAAGAGCCTAGACATATATGAAGGGATTAAAAGGATGAGGGCTTCCCTGGCAGTCCAGTGGTTAAGATTCCATGCTTTCAATGCAAGGGGTGCAGGTTTGATCCCTGGTTGGGGAACGAAGATCCCATATGCCTTCTAGGCTGCCAAAAAAAAAAAGGGAGGGGGAGTAAAAGGATAAGTGGAGGGGGGGTATTTACCCAAGGAAAATAAAAACACTAAGTTGAAAAGATATAGGCACCCCTATGTTCATTGCAAGTGCATATCAGTAGATGAATGGATGAAAAAGGTGTGGTATATTTATACAATAGAATATTACTCAGCCATTGGAAAAAATGAAATTTTGTCATTTGCAGCAACAGGAACAGACCCAGAGGGTATTATATTAAATGAATCAAGACAGAGAAAGATGAATACCATATGGTTTAAATTATCTATAGGATTTAAAAAAACAAAACAAAGCAAAAACAGAAATGAGTTCATAGATACACAGAACTGATGACTGCTAGAGAAGGAGGAGGGTGGGGAGTTGGGCAAAACAGGTGAAAAGGATTAAGAGGTATGAACTTCCAGTTACAACTAAGTCTCAGGAATGTAATATACAACATAAGGGATATAGTTAATAATTACTAAACACTGAAATAATTTTGATGGTTATTAGTCTTATTGTGGTGATCATTTTGTAATGTACTTAAATGTTAACTCACTATATTATATACTTGAAAATTAAAATATTGCATATCAACTATACTTAATAAAATTAAATAAAAGATAAGTGAGAAAGGGATAGCACTATGAATCTGGAGCACTGGAAGGGACTTTAGGACAATCACAGCTAACTGAAATGACTGGCCTACATCACACACCAATTAATAAGTCAGGTGTCTTAGCCCAAACACAGGGCTTTCCCCCTCTCTCACCTTACCCAGACTCCAAAGTAGAACTACCATTGCCAAGCCTGAATTCACTCATCCAACAGATGTTGACTGAGTACTGGCATATCAGGAAGGGCCACACAGTGAAGAGCACCTGTACAAAGATGAATAAGATAGATTTCCTGTCTGGTGAAATTAGCATTACTTCACACCATAGCCCACTGCAGGTCTAAGCAAGAACTTAACTGTTGTAGGGAACCACACAGGTGGGAGCTAAAAAAGTTACTTTGTTCCTTCTTCCCGCTGCCTGGAATAATCAGCCCCTAGATATGTCCCAGGCTTCAGGACTAGAATTGGCTTTGGGCTTTGAGCTCCTTAGACATAAAATGGCTAAGAAGATTCAGAAGTGTTAGAATGCTCCACTCCATAAGATAATAGAGTCATCATGTTCTGTGTATTCCAAGCTAGACACCAATTTCAGTTATCCCCTTCCTTCTCCTTTCTCAGGCCTACCAGATACTCCTTCTGTCTCAGAAACATCTCCATCAGCATGGATGCTGTTCCCTGTTCTCTTCGCTATATACTGCCACAGCTACTTCCAAGTCCCCTGCCGAGCTTGATGACCTTCTGCCTGCCCCCTCCAATTCATATACCCACTCCTGCGCTTCTTATATACCTATTAACAGGACTTGCCACATATGAACTAAAGAACCTCTTGACGAAAGTGAAAGAGGAGAGTGAAGAGAGTTGGTTTAAAACTCAACATTAGGAAACAGATCATGGCATCTGGTCCCATCAATTCATGGCAAATAGATGGGGAAACAGTGGAAACAGTGTCACACTTTATCTTTTTGGGCTCCAAAAATCACTGCAGATGGTGACTGCAGCCATGAAATTAAAGGACATTTGCTCCTTGGAAGAAAAGTTATGACCAACCTAGACAGCATATTCAAAAGCAGAGACATTACTTTGCCAACAAAGTTCTGTCTAGTCAAGGCTATGATTTTTCCAGTAGTCATGTATGGGTGTGAGAGTTGGACTATAAAGAAGGCTGAGCGCCAAAGAATTGATGCTTTTGAACCATGGTGCTGGAGAAGACTCTTGAGAGCCCCTTGGACTGCAAGGAGATCCAACCAGTCCATCCTAAGGGAACTCAGTCCTGAATGTTCACTGGAAGCACTGATGCTGAAGCTGAAACTCCAGTACTTTAGCCACCTGATGTGAAGAACTGATTCATTTGAAAAGACCCTGATGCTGGGAAAGATTGAAGGTGGGAGGAGAAGGGGCTGACAGAGGATGAGAGGGTTGGATGGCATCACTGACTCAATGGACATGAGTTTGGACATGAGTAAACTCTGAGAGTTGATGATGGACAGGGAGGCCTGGCTTGCTGCAGTCCATGGGGTTGCAAAGAGTTGGACACGACTGAGTGGACTGAACTGAATCACATATGTGGTAACTTATTTGTATAAACATGGATCTGCCCTGATTCTTTCTTGAGGTACAGGTACTTGCTGTTTGTCCACCTGCAATGGGAAAGAACATTCCCTTCAGTTTCAGGGTACCAAGGATGGAAACACAGATCACCAGTAATCCCTGTCAATCCAGTGATTAGGACGCTGCGGTTCCACTGCTGGGTGCTCAGGATGGATCTCCGGTCAGGAAACTAAGAACACTCAAGTCACACAGTGCAGCACACACACACACACACACACACACACACACACACAAACACCACATAGATCCCCAGCGTCTCAGAGTTGAAGGGGATCTTAGCAAACATCCAGTACATAATGTCCAGGGTCTAAGGATATATCCTTGAGGCTCTCAGTTCAGATCAGTTCAGTCGCTCAGTCGTGTCCGACTCTTTGCGACCCCATGAATCGCAGCACGCCAGGCCTCCCTGTCCATCACCATCTCCCAGAGTTCACTCAGACTCTCATCCATCGAGTCAGTGATGCCATCCAGCCATCTCATCCTCGGTAGTCCCCTTCTCCTCCTGCCCCCAATCCCTCCCAGCATCAGAGTCTTTTCCAGTGAGTCAACTCTGCATGAGGTAGCCAAAGTACTAGAGCTTCAATTTAGCATCATTCCTTCCAAAGAACACCCAGGACTGATCTCCTTTAGGATGGACTGATTGGATCTCCTTGCAGTCCAAGGGACTCTCAAGAGTCTTCTCCAACACCACAGTTCAAAAGCATCAATTCTTCGGTGCTCATCTTTCTTCACAGTCCAACTCTCACACCCATACATGACTACTGGAAAAACCATAGCCTTGACTAGACGGACCTTAGTTGGCAAAGTAATGTCTCTGCTTTTGAATATACTATCTAGGTTGGTCATAACTTTTCTTCCAAGGAGTAAGCGTCTTTTAATTTCATGGTTGCAATCACAATCTGCAGTGATTTTGGAGCCCCCAAAAATAAAGTCTGACACTGTTTCTACTGTTTCCCCATCTATTTCCCATGAAGTGATGGGACCGGATGCCATGATCTTTGTTTTCTGGATGTTGAGCTTTAAGCCAACTTTTCCGCTCTCCTCTTTCACTTTCATCAAGAGGCTTTTTAGTTCCTCTTCACTTTCTGCCAGAAGGGTGGTGTCATCTGCATATCTGAGGTTATTGATATTTCTCCTGGCAATCTTGATTCCAGCTTGTGGGTTCTTCCAGCCCAGCGTTTCTCATGATGTACTCTGCATCTAAGTTAAATAAGCAGGGTGACAATATACAGCCTTGATGTACTCCTTTTCCTATTTGGAACCAGTCTGTTGTTCCATGTCCAGTTCTAACTGTTGCTTCCTGACCTGCATACAGATTTCTCAAGAGGCAGGTCAGGTGGTCTGGTATGCCCATCTCTTTCAGAATTTTCCACAATTTATTGTGATCCACACAGTCAAAGGCTTTGGCATAGTCAATAAAGCAGAAATAGATGTTTTTCTGGAACTCTCTTACTTTTTTGATGATCCAATGGATGTTGGCAATTTGATCTCTAGTTCCTCTGCCTTTTCTAAAACCAGCCTGAACATCAGGGAGTTCACGGTTCACGTATTGCTGAAGCCTGGCTTGCAGAATTTTGAGCGTTACTTTACTAGCGTGTGAGATGAGTGCAATTGTGCAGTCGTCTGAGCATTCTTTGGCATTGCCTTTCTTTGGGATTGGAATGAAAACTGACCTTTTCCAGTCCTGTGACCACTGCTGAGTCTTCCAAATTTGCTGGCATATTGAGTGCAGCACTTTCACAGCATCATCTTTCAGGATTTGAAATAGCTCAGCTGGAATTCCATCACCTCCACTTGCTTTGTTCGTAGTGATGCTTTCTAAGGCCCACTTGACTTCACATTCCAGGATGTCTGGCTCTAGGTGAGTGATCACACCATCATGATTATCTGGGTCGTGAAGATCTTTTTTGTACAGTTCTTCTGTGTATTCTCGCCACCTCTTCTTAATATCTTCTGCTTCTGTTAGGTCCATACCATTTCTGTCCTTTATGGAGCCCATCGTTGCATGAAATGTTCCCTTGGGATCTCTAACCTTCTTGAAGAGATCTCTAGTCTTTCCCATTCTGTTGTTTTCCTCTATTTCTTTGCATTGATCGCTGAGGAAGGCTTTCTTATCTCTCCCTTCTATTCTTTGGAACTCTGCATTCAGATGCTTATATCTTTCCTTTTCTCCTTTGCTTTTCACTTCTCTTCTTTGCACAGCTATTTGTAAGGCCTCCTCAGATAGCCATTTTGCTTTTTTGCATTTCTTTTCCATGGGGATGGTCTTCATCCCTGTCTCCTGTACGATGTCATGAACCTCATTCCATAGTTCATCAGGCACTCTATCAGATCTAGTCCCTTAAATCTATTTTTAACTTCCACTGTATAATCATAAGGGATTTGATTTAGGTCATACCTGAATGGTCTAGTGGTTTTCCCTACTTTCTTCAATTTGAGTCTGAATTTGGTAATAAGGAGTTCATGATCTGAGCCACAGTCAGCTCCTGGTCTTGTTTTTGTTGACTGTATAGAGCTTCTCCATGTTTGGCTGAAAAGAATATAATCAATCTGATTTTGGTGTTGACCATCTGGTGATGTCCGTGTGTAGAGTCTTCTCTTGTGTTGTTGGAAGAAGGTGTTTGCTATGACCAGTGCATTTACTTGGATTCAAACTCAAATAACATAGAGTCATAGAATTTAGGACCTGGAAGGGTCTTTTGGGGTCATTTAGCCCAAACCCTTTTTAGAAAAGGTAAAAAAAAATTTTGCCACTACACACAGCATGTGGGTTGTAGGATCTTAGTTCCTTGACCAGGGATTGAACCCGCACACCCCACATTTTAAAGATGAAAGAAAGACTTCCCTGATGGTCCAGTAGTTAAGACTCCGAGCTTCCAATGTGGGGAGGATGGGTCACTCCCCCTGCTGAAGGATCTAAGATCCTACAACCCACATTCGGAAGCCAGTCCTGAATATTCATTGGAAGGACTGATGATAAAACTGAAGCTCCAATACTAGAACTGACTCACTAGAAAAGACCCTGATGGTGGGAAAGATTGAAGGCAGGAGGAGAAGGGGACAACAGAGGAGAGGATAAGATGGTTGGATGGGATCACCAACTCGATGAACATGATTTTGAGCCAGCTCTGGGAGCTAGCTGGTGATGGACAGGGAAGCCTGGCATGCTGCAGTCTGTCGGGTAGCAAAGAGTCCAACACAACTGAGCGACTGAACTGAACTGATATATATATTACACATGTGCCTACATATATGTATATATACTATACATGTACATACACATATACTTATTAATTTATACAGTAAGTCCCTTACATAGGCATGAGTTCTGTTTTGAAAATGAGTTCCTAAGTCCAATTTGTTCATAAGTCCAACAAAGTTAGTCTAAGTACTCACACAGTCAGCCATATATATAGCCAAACTGTACTATAATCAGTTTCTAATGCTTTTCACACAAATAATACATGAAAAGAAAACAGTTTTAACCTCACAGTACAGTACCTTGAAAGATACAGTAGTAACCGCTACACCACTACTGCTCTTATGCTTGCTTTGAGACATCCTGGGCTTGAAATAAAGTGACTGTACTACTGTACTCTACCCAGTACTGAACAGTAAAGTCCACAAAAGCACAACCACTTGCAGAGGGTGCACACACGGGACAATGTACGCCAGACACAGGAACTAACTTATGTGTGTGAATGAACATTCGAATCTTTGAAAGTTCACCACTTGAAGGTTTGTATGTAAGGGACTTGCTGTTAAATATAATACAACATGTTAATACACAGCATAGGGTATTTTATAGAAGTATTATATATATATATATATATATATATATATATATATGATATGGAGCCTTCAGGTAAGCCTTTATGAAAAGACAAATTCAGCTTCATTTCTTCTACCTGTCCAGAATATGGACACAATGCCTACCGGAAAAGCAGCCATCTCAAGAAAATAAGGACCAAAGCCATGGGCTGAGGGTGAATATAAGAAGATAAGAGGAAAGGGAAAAAAATAAAAATAAAAAGAGAAACCAAAAAAAGAAGATAAGAGGAGACTAGGTCCTTAATATCTTCCAGCAGCTACGTTAATCTTTGACTTTCCACCTCCAGACTTCTTAGAAAATGAGAAAAGTAACCCCTATCTCTTAAAGCCATCATTAGCAACAAATATCCACTGGTGTAAGCCACCATTGGTCTCTGCCATTTGCAGTGAAATACAATCCCAAATAGTACACAGAGTAAAAGAACTGGGCTTCAAATTGAGAAACCCCATTACAGTTCCAGCTCTGCCAGGAACAAGCCATATGGCCTTGGGCAAGACATTTCCCATCCCTAGCCCTCAGGTTCCTCATCTCTCTCAGGGGAACTAGAACAAGATGGTCTCACCTCTCCCTTCTGTGATCTCCCTCACTTACGTGCTGTGTAATGCACTGGGTGGGACTTCCTCTCCCTTAAAAGACTACTCCTTTCAAGGTTCGGTAAGTATTTCCTTGTTCCTGTGACCTCCGGAGAAATTACAAGGGCTTGTCCTTTTTTTTTTTTTTTTTGGCGCACTGGGCCTTTGTTGCTTTGCGTGAGTTTTCTCTAGTTGCTGGGAGCTGGGGCTACTTTTAGTTGTGGAGCTCAGGATTCTCATTGCAGTGGCTTCTCTTGTCGTGGAGCTCAGACTTTAGCCACGTGGCCTTCAGTGATTATGACGCACGGGCTTAGTTGCTCTGCAGCATGCAGACTCTTCCCAGACCAGGGATCGAACCAGTGGCCCCTGCATTAGCCGGCGGATTCTTATCCACTGTACCACCAGGAAAGTCCAGGCCTGTCACTTTTGAGTACATAGGATGAAACACATCATTTTGGGGTATCCCTTGAACCCAAAGTCCCCTCGCTAGCTCTCTCTTGGTAGGCTGTAGTCCATGGGGTCGTAAAGAGTCGGACACGACTGAGCGACCTCCCTTTCACTTTTCACTTTCATGCATTGGAGAAGCAAATGGCAACCCACTCCAGTGTTCTTGCCTGGAGAATCCCAGGGACGGGGGAGCCTGGTGGGCTGCCGTCCATGGGGTCGCACAGAGTCAGACACGACTGAAGTGACTTAGCAGCGGCAGCAGAGGGAGCACAAAGGTAGTTCTACTCTGAAACTAATGGAGCACTCTGCCTACCTCTGCCCCACACTTGCTGTGAAATTTCTCCTCTGGGCCTCAAATTCTTCATATGTGAAATGAGAAGGTTGCAGACGTTCACACGGCCCTTTACCCCTAACATTCTAAGACTACATTATACCTCCTGAATTCCACCTCACATTGGGATAGTGTTTCCCCAGCTGCTAAGTGCTTTGCTCTATGGTATGACAGTTAAGCTTTCTATAACTCTGAGATAGTCAGGGCTAGTATTATCATCTCTATTTCGAAGTTGAGGAAACGGGTTCAGGGATGTGGAGTAATATGCCCACAATCACATGATCAGTAAGTGGTAGGTCTGGAACTAGAAATCCCATCCTTTGATTCCTTGCTCAGTGCTCTTTCCACTACACCTTCATTGTTTTGTTTCCTCTTTCCTTTTTCTCTCCAGGATCCACTTCCTGGCTACAAGTCAAAACTGCTCTCCACTGTGACCCCATCACTGTTACTGATCACAGTCACAGCTTCGGTTCCAGGCACTTGGCCAGCTCAGCAGACACCTGACTTTTCCCCAGTTCTTCTATCTTCCATTCTGAACCCTTGGTCTCAAATAAAACCTCCTAGTTTCTTCCCAACTTTGACCAAGTATCACATCCCATCTCGAGCCCCACTGGGTATATCACCAGGTTGAACTAGACTCTGGCCCTTTGTCTCAAAACACTTCAGATAACTCTCATCCTGGTTCTGTTATTGCTTCTTCACCACACTCTTCACTTCATCCAACCTCTTGTTCAGCATCCAAAGACCCCAAAGAGATAAGCCATGGTCAGGGAAGATGTGAACTGAAAGGCCCTTAAAGATCTTCCAGTCCAAACAGCCAGCAGAAATTGTAAATGGAGAAGCTAGTTAGCCACAGTATAAAAGAGTAGGGTAGGGGCTGTGAGGAGCAGGAGGGCATAGACCCCACCTCCAGCAATTGGCTAATTGCTAATTGCTGCCAGTTACTGGAAATGCGGACCCAGTGTGGTCACACTGGAGCCAAACATTTATGTACAGTACCCTGGTTGTTGAGTGTCAACAACTGATAAAGCTTTTAAGAATACTGTGTTCAATTCAGTTGCTCAGTTGTGTCTGACTCTTGGCAACCCCATGGATTGCAGCACCCCAGGCTTCCCTGTCCATCACCAACTCCCAGAGCCTGCTCAAACTCATGTCCATTGAGTCAGTGGTGCCATCCAACTGTCTCATCCTCTGTCATCCCCTTCACCTCCTGCCTTCAGTCTTTCCGAGAACACTGTGTAGCCCGTGTCGTTATTGCTCCACATCTCGTTGTTGCTGCTTACATTCCTTTATGAGCCCATATCTTCATAAGCTTTTTGGCAGGTATATGTTGAACACTTCAATTTCATGGTCAAGAAAGGATCAGAGCCCATGGTTACTGAAAACTGATTTGTCTGTTTTCTTCGGCCTTTTTCCATGACTGTATCTACCGCCTCATCTTGATTTACAAGCAAAACCTAGAAAACCTACAAAAAATAAGTGTTTTGTGGTTTGCCTAAGAATAATACAGAAAATATTGCTGTTATTTTTGGTGAAGAAAGTCAATTTTGTATAGTTTATTCCAACCTAAATGTGAATTTTGTTTAAAAAAGAAAAAAAAAAAAGAATACTGTGTAGGCCAAACACCTCTATGAACCAGTGTCTCCTGGCTTGCCAGTTGGCAACCTCTTTCTGCTCTGGTCCAAACCCTTCACCTCACAGATAAGAGACCAACATCAAGCACCAGATCAGCAGGAAAGGAGGCAGGACCCAGACTTCAGACCCTGTATTTGGAGCTCACTAGGCATCACTCTGACACCAGAAAGCAGGTCTGGCCAATTCAACAAGCTTCTGGTGAGAATGTGCTCTAGAAAGATGTTCTAGATGAGAGGAGACAAAGAAGAAGGGATTCTTTTAAAAGATGCTGTCTTAGCTCCATGGCACTTCACTTAGCTTGGGATCAACCATTTGGCTTGACAAACTGACTTATATTTAGCAAGGAGCTGTCCATGTTCATGGAATTTCTGTGGGCACAGTCCACACTGACTGAATTAGGATTCTGGGCACTTTGCAGTGGAGCATTTTCTAAAACTTTTCTTTGGCAATAATTTAAAACATACAAAGTTGCAAGGATAAAAACAGTGCCTAGCACTGTCATGTACACTTTACCAAACTTCACCTCTTTTCCATATTTTTCTCATTTGCTAGATTATGTGCTACGCACACACACACACGTACACCCTCACAAATAATATTTTTGGAGCTGAGTGTAGATCACATGCATCATAGCTTTTTATCCCTGAATAGTTCAATGTGTGTTCCTAATGAAGGTATTTTTTATAACCATAATACAGACTTCAACTTCAGTAAATTTAAATGACTCAGTTCTATCTAATCTACCGTGAGTATTGCAATGTTGTCAACTGACCCAGTAATGTCTCTTAAATTATGTTTTTTCTTCCTCCAGAACAGGATCCAGTCCAGGATCAAATGTCACATTTCATTGTCACGTCTCTTTCATTTCCTTTAACGTGGAATATTTTCACAGCCTTTGTGTGTGTGTGTACATGGGAATTTTCTTTATGATATTAACATTTTTGAAAAATACAAATTCTTCAAAATTCCTTTCTTTTATTAGAATGTATCTCATTTAGGGAGTCTGATGTTTTCTCGTTGGTTAGATCAGCCTGTATCAATATATCCCCATAAGAATACTGCATGAGCTATGGCATGTCCTCAGGGTATCATTCTAGGAGGCACAGGGCCATCTGCCCTTCACGAGTAATGTTAATTTTGATCATGGAGACAAAGCGCATTCTGACTTCCCCGGCATACTCTTACTAATTTTTCCCTTGCAACTGACATGCAGTCTTTGGAGAGACACTTCACGACATGCTCAGATGCTGCTTCTCGTCAAAGTTACTCCCCGATGTGTCATCCCTTGTTGATTCTTGCCTAACCAACCTTCCCTGTGGTGACTGCACAGCAGTGCATTTTCCATCCCACATCTCCCTCCACAGTTACCTGTTGACACTCAGCGGTTTGTGGTCGACTAGATCCCTCCCTCCTGTTTTGATCTCTATCAAGGTGAGTGAAATCTGGAGTTCCACTAGAAAACAGTCATTCATGTGTAACAGAGGGAAAGGAGATAGCCGATCTCGCCCAGCCCCTAAGGGCAGATAAAGGTGAACTGGGACAACCACTCCAAGGGCTTTGGCTAAAGGAGCTAAGAGAAGTAAAGTGGCACAGAGATTCCTCTATGCAGGGGCTTCACACAAAGAGTGTCTCTTTCAAATTCTGTTTCTTCCTCTCATCTGCTCTGTGACTTTCAACAGCTCACCTAACTTCTTTTCCCCTCTGGTTCCTAACTCTTACCTTAGAGGGTCATTGGGAAGATTACAGGAAACAATTCTCATCTCACTGGGCCCATGGTGTGCTAAATGAGAGGTACATGTTACATAGTATATAGGATAATTAGGTTGTGCTTGAATTGTGTTTCATTTCCACAAACATCTGCTGAGGATATACCACATACAAAGGAACCATGCTGGCAGCTAGAGGGAAAATACATCAGCTCTATAAAAGCTCACAATCCAGAGGAATAAAGACAAACTTAATTCCAGTCCTAGTATTTACCTTTCCCCTCCCCAAATTGGGGCTTCCCTGGTAAAGAATCTGCCTGCAATGCAGGAGACCCAGGTTCAATCCCTGGGTTGGGAAGATCCCCTGGAGAAGGGATAGGGTACCCACTCCAGTATTCTTGGGCTTCCCTGGTGGCTCAGATGGTAAAGAATCCGCCAGCGATGCAGGAGACCTGGGTTCAATCCCTGGGTTAGGAAGATTCCCTGGAGAAGGGCATGGCAACCCACTCCAGGATTCTTGTCTGGAGAATCCCTACAGACAGAGGAGCCTGGTGGGCTAGACTCCATGGGGTCACAAAGAGTCAGACACAACTCAGTGAATAAGCACAGCACAGAGCACAGCACTCCCCAGATTAAAACAAACATCGTCACACAAAGATTTCTGCAAGAATGTTTACAGCAAATATATTCTTAACAGACTCAAACTGGAAACAGCCCAGGCATCCATCAACAGATGAGCAGACAAACAAAAATTATAGTACATCCATACAATAGAAACTACTCAGCAATAAAGAGGAACAAACAACTGATTTTATGTAACCTGTCTGAATCTCAAAAACATGCTGAGTGGAAGACGTGTTATACAAGAGTACATATTATGTGAAGTCATTTATATCAAGTTCCAGGACAGGAAAGGCAGGAAAAACCATCAAGAGAGTGCTTGCCTAGGAGGAAGGCAGGGCAGGGGGGTGCTGGGAAGGGGCAGGAGGGAATATGCTGAGTGATGACCACATGCTATATGATGAGAGGGGCTGGATTGCACAGTGGTATGCATGTGTTCAAATCCAGCCACTGCTCACTTAAGATTTGTGTGTTTCATTGCATATAAATTTCACATCAAAGTAGGAAAAAAAAATTGTACCAAACAATTGAACTCTGATTAATGGTATACTTCTAGAAGTATTTAGCAAGAAGTGTACTTACCTCTGGGCTTCCCAAGTGGCGCTAGTAGGAAAGAACCTGGTTGTCAGTGCGGGAGATGTAAGAGACATCTCCCTGAGTTGGGAAGATCCCCTGGAGGAGGGCATGGCAACTCACTGCAGTATTCTTGTCTGGAGAATCCCATGGACAGAGGAGCCTGGCAGCTACAGGCCATGGGGTCGCAGAGTCAGACATGATTGAAGCAATTTAGCAGGCATGCACGTACTGATGTCTAGAACTCCTTTTGAAACGTATCAAAAATAAATGGATTAATAGATGGATAGCAGCATGGAAAGATGGACAGATATATAATCAAACAAAGATGATAAAGTGTTAACAGTAGAAACAGACGTCAGAGAAATGGGAGTTAACTGGAAAATTCGCTCAGCTTTGCTGTACATGTGAAATGTTTCATAAGAAAACATTGGAGCGGAAAGCCAGTGTTGTGGAGTGTAAGTCAGACTTTGATGAATGATGTGGTAGAGAAACAACCAGCTTTTTCTGCTGTGGGAGCAGAGAGGAGAAAGTGATGACTTCTGCTGGGGGAGGAGGGTGGCAGGGGTCAAGGAGAGTCTCAGAGAGGAGGAGTCCTAAGAAAGGGGCCTGGAAGATAAGATGTTAAAGGCAGAAGACGGAAAAGGGGAAAAGGGCAATCCAGCAGATAAAAATAGGGCAGTGTGAAAATGCTAGGTCCTTCTGGGAAGCTGCAAGGGAGCAGACAGACTTTGGGGGCAGAGTGGAAAGAGAGGTGGCCGGTGAGCTGAACTGTGCTCAGGCTGGGATGGGAATTGAAAGATAGACAAGAGCATGTGGTTTTGACTCAGTAAACAATGGGGAACCACTGAGAGTGTGTGTGTGTGTGTGTGTGTGTGTGTGTGTAAGGCTTTGACATCTGACAGCTAGAGTCGAGGAAGGCGGGAGACAGAGCCAGCAATGGGGAGAACAGCAAGGCCGTGTGTGTGCTGGTCAAAGTTTTCTATTGCTATGATTATAAGCTGATAAGGAGGGCAACTTTTGTGACAGAAAAATTGGTCAAGGCATGACCTTCCTGGAGATGAGAAGTCTGAAAGTGAATTTGGGAGATAATTCAGTTTGTCCTAATTCCCAGCTCTTCAGGAACTTTGACCTCCCTTAAAGACTTCCTGTTCCCTTGGAAGGCCTAGGCTGCCCACTGACCTCCCCTCTGGCCCTCAGCCAGCACCTAGAAGCTGCAGCTCCCCCTCGGCGCCCTCCAGAATGAACCCACCGGGAGCCAAGAAGCCTGCTTTCCAGCCCTGCTGTTGCCTCCGTCCCTCTGTGCACCCCAGATCCCTCACTTGTAAATTAGTTGTGTTGGCCCCATTATCCTTCATGGTTTCTTCTGGTTTCAAGACTTCGCTACTGTGATTTTTTTTTTTGGACTGACTGTGACTTGCAGAATCTCAGGTCCCCAATCAGGGATTGAACCCATGCCCCTGCAGTGGAAGCATGGAGTTCTAACCACTGGACCACCAGGGAACCCCGAACTCCGGTCTTCTTGCAACCAGTTTCCTAAGCTCTGTCTCAAATGTTCATTTTCCCCTTGACGTGCAGTATCTCCCTGATTGCAGCCCTCACTGTCTTTTTCCCATCCTACCTCTTTCTTCCCCAGTCAGGGTTGTCGCTGTGCTGTCCAGCTCCAGCTCCTGGCTGATCTCGACTGAGGCTTCAAAGAGCCCTGGAGGCAGGTCAAGAGCCTCTGAGCTTTGGAGGGGGGCTGAAAGTGTGAAAAGGAGTTAGGATTCCCACAGCCCTGGTTGTGTGAATAACGAGAAAGTGGTATGTAAAAGCTCAACCTGGGGCCACAGGTACCAATCCTCCGGCTCTTCTCCACAACTTCCCCTCATTCCCCAAGTTCACAGAGGACAGGCAGTGACTCAGGGAAAAGGATACATCACAGTCACAGCCCACCTTGGTCCGGCACCCACAACACCTGTTTTCAATCCTCATGCCAGCCTTGCAAGGAGGGCAGGACAGAAATGCCCCATTTCCCCAACCCTTACTGAGTTCAAGGAAAAGCTCAGAGTTTCACACACTTCATCTTTAACTCCCACCATGAGGCTTGAATGTTTCCCTTGTAACAGTTAAGGAACTGAAGGCTCAGAGAGGCTACATAACTTACCCAAGGTCACACAGCCAAATGCCAGAAATTCACAAAGTATCAAAAGGAACAGTTACTCAGTGTTCTATATGCCAGCACTGACTTCTACAAATATATACTATAATCCCCACAGCTAGAGTCCATGCAGGCCCTGAGGAGCCTGCCCCAGGGTCCGGGTGCACACATGGGAAGATGGGGGTGGGAAGGGCTGCTCATTAGTCTTGGCTGGAGAAAGGAAAAGGCCTACAGGTGGCATTTGCTGCTTCCTGAGTGGCAGTAAATCTATTTCTCACTTCCACTTCCACTTCCATAATCATAAGGGATTTGATTTAGGTCATACCTGAATGGTCTAGTGGTTTTCCCTACTTTCTTCAATTTAAGTCTGAATTTGGCAATAAGAAGTTCATGATCTGAGCCACAGTCAGCTCCCGGTCTTGTATTTGCTTACTGTATAGAGCTTCTCCATCTTTGGCTGCGAAGAATATAATCAATCTGATTTCAGTGTTGACCAGCTGGTGATGTCCATGTGTAGAGTCTTCTCTTGTGTTGTTGGAAGCGGTATTTGCTATGACCAGTGCATTCTCTTGGAAAAACTCTATTAGCCTTTGCCCTGCTTCATTCCACATTCCAAGGCCAAATTTGCCTGTTACTCCAGGTGTTTCTTGACTTCCTACTTTTGCATTCTAATCCCCTATAATGAAACGGACATCTTTTTGGGGTGTTAGTTCTAAAAGGTCTTGTATGTCTTCATAAAACCATTCAACTTCAGCTTCTTCAGCATTACTGGTTGCGGTATAGACTTGGATTACTGTGATATTGAATGGTTTGCCTTGGAAATGAACAGAGATCATTCTGTCGTTTTTGAGATTGCATCCAAGTACTGCACTTGGACTCTCTTGTTGACCATGATGGCTACTCCATTTCTTCTAAGGGATTCCTGCCCGCAGTAGTAGATATAATGGTCATCTGAGTTAAATTCACCCATTCCAGTCCATTTTAGTTAGCTGATTCCTAGAATGTCGACGTGCACTCTTGCCATCTCCTGTTTGACCACTTCCAATTTGCCTTGATTCATGGACCTAACATTCCAGGTTCCTATGCAATATTGCTCTTTACAGCATCGGACCTTGTTTCTATCACCAGTCACATCCACAACTAGGTATTGTTATCGCTTTGGCTCCATCCCTTCATTCTTTCTGGAGTTATTTCTCCACTGATTTCCAGCAGCATATCTCCAGACCATCCCCATGGAAAAGAAACGCAAAAAAGCAAAATGGCTGTCTGGGGAGGCCTAACAAATAGCTGTGAAAAGAAGAGAAGTAAAAAGCGAAGGAGAAAAGGAAAGATATAAGCATCTGAATGCAGAGTTCCAAAGAATAGCAAGAAGAGATAAGAAAGCCTTCCTCAGCAATCAACGCAGAGAAATAGAGGAAAACAACAGAATGGGAAAGACTAGAGATCTCTTCAAGAAAATTAGAGACCCCAAGGGAACATTTCATGCAAAGATGGACTCGATAAAGGACAGAAATGGTATGGACCTAACAGAAGCAGAAGATATTAAGAAGAGGTGGCAAGAATACACAGAAAAACTGTACAAAAAAGATCTTCATGACCAAGATAATCACGATGGAGCGATCACTCACCTAGAGCCAGACATCCTGGAATGTGAAGTCAAGTGGGCCTTAGAAAGCATCATTATGAACAAAGCTAGTGGAGGTGATGGAATTCCAGCTGAGCTATTACAAATCCTGAAAGATGACGCTGTGAAAGTGCTGCACTCAATATGCCAGCAAATTTGGAAAACTCAGCAGTGGCCACAGGACTGGAAAAGGTCAGTTTTCATTCCAATCCCAAAGGCAATGCCAAAGAATGCTCAAACTACCGCACAATTGCACTCATCTCACATGCTAGTAACGTAATGCTCAAAATTCTCCAAGCCAGGCTTCAGCAATACGTGAACCGTGAACTTCCTGATGTTCAGGCTGGTTTTAGAAAAGGCAGAGGAACCAGAGATCAAATTGCCAACATCCACTGGATCATCAAAAAAGCAAGAGAGTTCCAGAAAAACATCGATCTGCTTTATTGACTATGCCAAAGCCTTTGACTGTGTGGATCACAACAGACTGGAAAATTCTGAAAGAGATGGGAATACCAGACCACCTGACCTGCCTCTTGAGAAACCTATATGCAGGTCAGGAAGCAACAGTTAGAACTGGACATGGAACAACAGTCTGGTTCTAAATAGGAAAAGGAGTATGTCAAGGCTGTATATTGTCACCCTGCTTATTTAATTTCTATGCAGAGTACATCATGAGAAACGCTGGGCTGGGTGAAGCACAAGCTGGAATCAAGATTGCCGGGAGAAATATCAATAACCTCAGATATGCAGATGACAATGGCTCTTGCCTGGAGAATCCCATGGACAGAGGAGCCTGGTGCTGCAGTCCATGGGGTCTCGAAGAGTCGGACACAACTGAGCGACTTCACTTTCACTTTTCACTTTCCACTTTCATGCATTGGAGAAGGAAATGGCAACCCACTCCAGTGTTCTTGCCTGGAGAATCCCAGGGACGGGGGAGCCTGGTGAGCTGCCGTCTATGGGGTTGCACAGAGTCGGACACGACTGAAGCGACTTAGCAGCAGCAGCATGCAGATGACACCATCCTTATGGTAGAAAGTGAAGAGGAACTAAAAAGCCTCTTGATGAAAGTGAAAGAGGAGAGCAGAAAAGTTGGCTTAAAGCTCAACATTCAGAAAACGAAGATCATGGCATCTGGCCCCATCACTTCATGGGAAATAGATGGGGAAACAGTGGAAACAGTTTCAGACTTTATTTTGGGGGGCTCCAAAATCCCTGCAGATTGTGATCGCAGCCATGAAATTAAAAGACGCTTACTCCTTGGGAGGAAAGTTATGACCAACCTAGATAGTATATTCAAAAGCAGAGACATTACTTTGCCAACAAAGGTCCGTCTAGTCAAGGCTGTGGTTTTTCCAGTGGTCATGTATGGATGTGAGAGTTGGACTGTGAAGAAAGCTGAGCGCCAAAGAATTGATGCTTTTGAACTGTGGTGTTGGAGAAGACTCTCAAGAGTCCCTTGGACTGCAAGGAGATCCAATCAGTCCATCCTAAAGGAGATCAGTCCTGGGTGTTCTTTGGAAGGACTGATGCTAAAGCTGAGACTCCAGTACTTTGGCCACCTCATGTGAAGAGTTGACTCATTGGAAAAGACTCTGATGCTGGGAGGGATTGGGGGCAGGAGGAGAAGGGGACAACAGAGGATGAGATGGCTGGATGGCATCACGGACTCGATGGACGTGAGTCTGAGTGAACTCTGGGAGCTGGTGATGGACAGGGAGGCCTGGTGTGCTGTGATTCATGGGGTCCCAAAGAGTCGGACACGACTGAGCAACTGAACTAAAACGAACTGAGGGGCAGTAGGAGTTCCTCAAACTCGGCCGTTCAGTGAGCGAATCCTGAAACTTCACCTGAGAGTCCACTGGTGAGAGAGAGACAGGGCCTTCCAGGGTCTCTCAAAGATGCAGTTAGGAAGCTGAGCAGTGGCCTGGCATACAGCATGCTCAGAGAAGTGGCAGCAGAGAGGAGAGAAGACTCTCTTTGGTGGGTGGGGGTCCCTCCAGGCCACGGCTCCCAGGAGCAGCTTCCACATTCTCTGTGCAGGCAAACAGTGTGCCGTCAACCTTCCATGGGTATCGCCAGCACCGCGCTTGTGGGCTCAATAAGAGTGTTGGAAGAATACAGCTCAGACGGCACCTCGACAGATGTTCCCTGACTCTCCTGCGGGGGATGAGGTTCACGTCCTCGGGTTACACGTTCACCAGATGAGCACCTCCTGCCCTGGTCCAAGCCACTTCTGATTCCTCCATCCACAGCATGCGGCGCTGTGTCTTCACTGAGTTGTACACTTCACTGCCTCAACTGCTGCCAGGGCTCATGATCCCCTGGATAGATGACACGGGGACAGGACGGTGGATCCCCAAGAGAGGCTGGGCACTTGGAAGCCTGCTCACCTCTGAAAGTCTATGAGCTCTGAGCAGACAAGCCTTCCCACCCTCGTTACCTGTGGTTACATAAACTATGTCTGGGCTCCCCAGGTGGCACTAGTGGTTAAGAACCCACCTGCCAATGCAGGAGACATAAGAGGGTTCAATCCCTGGGTCAGGAAGATCCCCTAGAGGAGGGCACGGCAACCCACTCCAGTATTCTTGCCTGGAAAATCCCATGGACAGAGGAGTCTGGTGGGCTACAGTCCATGGGGTCACAAAGAGTTGGGACAATACTGAAACAACTTAGCATGCCTGCACAAAATACATCCAGGACTTTCCTGGTGGCTCAGTGGAAAAGAATTTGCCTGGCAATGCAGGCGACATGAGTTCGATTCCTGGCCCAGGAAGATTCCACAGGCCGTGGAGCAACTGAGCCCATGCACCCAACTACTGAAACCTTTGCCTGTGCTCCCTATCTCGGGAAGCCACTGCAATAGAAGCTGGTTCGCTGCAATGAAGAGTACTCCCTGCTTGCCACAACTAGAGAAAGCCCATACAAACCAATGAAGACCCGGTAGAATAATAAAGACAGAAAGAAAAGATTCAGAGATTTTTTTTAATTTTAATATATAAAAATATATATTTCCAATAATTCTTGGTTACTTCTCTTTCAAAGGTGGACCCTCATTCCCATCCCACTGAATGTGGGCCAGATTTAATGACTTACTTCTGCTGTTTAGAATGTGGCAGAAGTGATGCTCGGATTTTGGAGGCCAACATATAAAGAGGTTATAGCTTCCTCCTGGCTCCTTCTCGGACCGCTCACTCTGGGGGATGTTGGTTACCATGTTTTTAGGACACTTAAGCAGTCCCATAGAGGAACTCGCAGGAAGAGAAAGGGACATCTCTCACCACCAAAGCCAGCACCAGCTTGCCAGGTAAGTGAGTGAGCCCTGTGGAAGGGGATGCCCCAGGCTTAGTGAAGCCTTCAGATGACTATGGCTCCGGCCCATGTGTGACCACAACACTTGAGACTTCAAGCCAGGCCTGGCCAGCCAAGCCATCCTCAAATTCCTGATCCGCAGAAACTGCTAGAGATGATGAATGTTTCTTATCAAATTAAGTCACTGAATTTTGGATAATTTGTTGCATAGCAGAGGATAACTAAGACATTATGCTTCTCCCCACTGCTTCTCAATAAGCTCCCTCTGCTCCAGCCATATTGAAACACTCAGTGTTCAAAGCAGTACATTTCTGCTGAGTATCCTGTGTGCCAGCCCAGACGCTGCAGACAGGGCAGTGACCTGGCTAGACCAGCGCGGCCACTGTCCTTAGGAGCTTAAGAGGTCACCACCCCAAACATTTACAGATTCTGCTTTGGCCCACATTTTGCCCTCATCTAGAAAGTTGGCTGCAACCTACCCCTTATAGCTTTATCCTGAACATTTTTGAATTGACCTTTCTCCTCCAGCCCTGAACCAAAATGCCTCTTCCATGAAGTCTTTTCTGATTGCGCCACTGGAAATGAGCTTTCTCAATTCTGAACTCCTGTAAAGCTTCATCTCCACCTTAGCTTGCCCACTTAACATCTTCCTTGTACTAATAATTGAATAATTCTAATAATATTAATCACACAATACCTCTACAATCCAGCAATTCTTCTCCAGATAGGTCCTTAACAGAAATGGATGCTCGTGTCCAAAAGTACACTTACACAAAAATGTTCAGAGCGTCTTTATTTGTAAAAAGCCTAACCTAAAAATCCAGAAAGGAATGGGTGAACGAATTGTGGCACAGTCATAGGTGGAATCCTACACAGCAGTAAAAAATTTTAAAAAATAAAATAAAAGAAGAACTACCACATGCAACAACATAAAATCTCAAAAATATTCTATGGAATGAAAAGCTGAACACAAATGAGTTCATAAATGTAATAATAAGTGATCTCATTTATACACCATGCAAAACAGGCAGAATTAATGATTCCCTCTGGGGGAGGGTATTGCCAAGGGTGGAGGAGTGTGAAGGAATTTTCTGGGCTGCTTAACTCTCTTGATCTGGGTAGTGGTTAAATGGGTGTATATGTAGGTAAAATTAATTGGGCTGTAATCACATTGTATTTTACTGTATGTAAATTATACCTTAATCAAACAAAACAAAGTCTTAGTAACAACCCTGTGCTCAGCGCGGTCCAGTCATAAGGAGACCTATAGCACACACATGCTGAGTAATAATCAAGTCCCATCAACCGGCACACCTCGACCTGCTTTAGTGCTTTGATTCTGACATCAAATCTGATGTATTTTTCCCCCACACATCACCAACCAACTCTCTGACACTAGTGGGCTGCCGTCTATGGGGTCGCACAGAGTCAGACACGACTTGAAGCGACTTAGCAGCAGCTGGGTGTCCTATAGTCCAACTCATCTCCGACACAAACCAACCAGAGAGAGCAGGATAGCATTAGATCACACAGGTTAAAGGCTCAGTCCTGCAAGACTGCCCCCAGCCTCTCCAGACACTGACCCAAAGCCCAGCTTGTCACCTGTGCTTCTGACCCACCAGCTACAGAGCAGAGGTTCCAAGGATTCCCTCTTGGGGCTTGATTAACTTGCCAGAGCAGCTCATAGAACTCTGAGAAACTTAGAATAATTTTTTTTTAAATATTTATTTGGCTGCATCTGGGTCTTAATGTCAGCATGCGAGATCCTTACTGGTGGCACGTGAACTCTTAGTTGTGGCATATGGGATCTAGTTCCCTGACTAGGGATCGAACCCAGGTCCCCTGTGTTGGGGGCATGGAGTCTTAGCCACTGGACACCAGGGAAGTCCCCTGAGAAACTTTTCACTTCCTAAATGACTGGTTTATTATAAAGCAATATAACTTAGGAACAGCCAGATGCAAGATACTCAGGTCAGAGTACTGGGGAAGGGGCTTAAGCTTCCATACCTTCTCTTAGAGCACCACTCTTTCAGGACCTCCATGAATTCACCAACTCAGAATCTCTCTGAACCCCTCCTTCTGAATTTTTATGGAGACTGCTTTACACAGATGGAATCTATTAAATCTCTGGCAATTGGTTCAACCTCCAGCCCCTCTCTCCTCCCCAGAGTTCAAGGGGGCAGAATGAAAGTTCCAACGTCTAATCACCTGGTTAGTTTCCCTGGCAACCGACCTCCATCCTTAGGTACTTTCCAAAAGTCACTTAGTTAACATAAACTCGGGTGTGGTTGACCAGAGTTTGTTATGAATATCAAGATATCTTTATTGCGCTTTCCGCTTAGGAAATTCCAAGGGATCTAGGAACTCTGTGCCAGGAATGGCGACGAAGACCAAATATACATTTATTATAAATCACAATAGTACAGTGAAGAGTTTCACTGGGAGGTGGGATTTCAAACAGTCTAGAGCAGGATTTTACTTGCCAGACTTACCGAAGTTATAGCTTATCTTCCTGAACTTTCTCGGTGGTAGAGTTCGGACTCAAGCATTAAGCGTTCTTCTTATTATTTTTTTTAAGTTGTATAACACATATAGAATAAAACGAACCATTTTAATCATGTTTAAAGTCTACAGTTCAGTGCCATTAAGCACCTCCACATTCTTCTGCAACCCACAGCACCATCCCTCTCCAGAACTTTTTCATCATCCCATACTGAAATTCTGTACCGACTGGACAATAACCCTCCAGTCCCTCTGCCCCACCCCCCGGTAACCATTGTTCTACCTTCTATGTGTGATTTTGACGACTCTGGGTATCAAACAGAAACAGAATCATACTGTATTTTTTTGTGCCTAACTGGCTTATTTCACTTGGCATATGTCTTCAACGTTCATCTCCACATTGGCTACAACGTGTTGCAGCATGCATTAGAACTGCATTCACTTTCAAGGCTAAATAATAATATTCCGTTGCATTTAATAATTTTTTCCCCCCCCACAAGGAGATCTTAGTTCTCCCATTAGGGATAAATCCCAGGCCCTCAGCAGTGGAAGTATGGTGTCCTAACCACTGGATCACTAGGGAAATACCAAATGCTTTTTGATAAAAATGATTCTTTTATGAGCATCCTTACCTTAAGCATAGCGAATATTTCTTGATGCTTCAGCGTTGACATGCCGAATCCTTCTACCTCTGCCAGTGCCTCAGTTTCTCTCTACAATGAAAGGGCTCACTTGGGTCTTCCTTATGGCTATGACTGTGGCTTTTGCCTTCCTTAAAGTTTTAGGCCCTGACTCCCTCTCTCCTTATGCAGGAGTAGGAGGATTGTGAGTTCTCTAGACAGAGAAGGGATATAACCTTGAGCAGCACCTTTTCTTGGCCTGGAAAGCCCATCATAAGGGGTAAGCACAGTATGATAAATGGTAATATTGTACTATCATTATAAATGTGATAAATGTTGCTGTAAAAGCAATCACATTGCAATATATAGATGTAGCCAAGTAACACCTTATATACTTTAAGCTTACATAATCTTATACAGAAAATTTATTCAACTAAAAAAAATTCTTTCCTTTCTTTTTTTTTTTCATTTTTTCTTTCAACTAAAAAAATTGTAATAAGAAAAATAAAAGGTGGGGGCAGAGTTTAAGGAGATGAACTCAGGGAGTCTGCAGCCATAGCTAGGAACACACATGTGACACTGGCGTCAGGACAGGCCACATCCCTCCCCGTTCAAGCAGGTTGGCTGAAAACCACTTTGAGGCATTTCTCCTGACACATATCACCCCAGAACCCAGCCAGAGATCAGCAATGATGTCAGCAGGGAATCCCAGGCTATCGGCACTCAGGTCCAAGACCCCACCTGCAGAGAGGAACGTGACGGTCTGGTCTGGCTCTTCCAGGCACCCAGGTGGGACAAACACTGCCTAGAGGCTTGGTTAACAGTAAATGTATGGGAGGAAGCCCCTGCTCCAGACAATGTGTCTGAGATCCCATGAAGGGATACAGCAGGCACCCATGCTCTGTACCAGCCTGTCCCAGACCTGAGACCCACGGGTGGGCTCAGCAGCCTTCCTTAAAAGTGTGGGAGAGAATATGATGCTGTACACACCAGCATTGCTTTGTAGCTGGGCTCCAGTCCAAGCTCCTTCATGATGAGCTGTGAGGTCTTTGGATGAAGTATCAAACCACCAGAACTCACTCAACATGCCCTTGGGAAGTAGAATCAAGGGTCATCACCAGCATCATCATGTTTCAGCCTTGTTGGAATGGAGAGCAGGTTGACCAGGAGAGGTTGTGGATTTTGTCATTCATAATACACCAAAAAACGGAGAAGACCAATGGAAAGGAACCTAGCGGGCAGGAGCAGAGAGCTGTTTCCCTGGCTGCTGTGGGCCTGGGCGCAGGTCACACACTCACCAGTCCTGTCCCATTCTCAGCAGTCAGAAGCAGCTCTTTTCTAGGTCACTTGCTCAAACTGGGGACTTGCCTGCCCAGTTCAGTCTGGAAAGTCACTGAAGAAGACCCTGCTCAGCCTATGGGCAAGGAAAAGACCCATACTTTGTTCCAAGGTAGAACCAAAAAGGGGGCTGTGCTTCGTGATTCCTCTGGCTCCTCCCTGGGTGCCGGGGATGTTACTCACATCATCAGGAATGAAACACTGTACGTGAGGGCTAAAGCACCTGACCGTGAGCACTGGCTTGGTCCGTTAGCAGGCAGTGACCTTGAGCAAGTCGGTTAACCTCTATAATCCCCAAGCTGCTCATCTATAAATCAAGCAAAGGGTTAGTGAGACGGTCAAAGGAGATAACACACGAAAGCGCATTGTCAGTGACCAAACTCTACACGAATGACAGGTATTGTGAAAAAATAAAGTGAAAGTGTTAGTCGTTTAGTTGTGTCTGACTCTTTGTGACCCCATGGACTGTAGCCCGCCAGGCTCCTCTGTCCGTGGAATTCTCCAGGCAACAATACTGGAGTAGGTAGCCATTCCCTTCTTCAGGGGATCTTCCTGACCCAGGGATCAAACCTGGGTCTCCTACATTGCAGGCAGATTCTTTACTGTCTGAGCCAAGAGATAGGTGTTATAATTATTAAATAGTTCCAGAGGTCTTCCTTGGTGGTCCAGTGAATTAAGACTCTGGGCTCCGTATGCATAGGGCATGGGTTCGATCCCTCATTGGGGAAGATCTCGAGTGCTGCCTGGCTAAAACAAAGCACCAAATAACTCCTTGGCCAGAGGGTCTGGATTCTGGTATTCTCTTCACCTTTACCTAGAGTTAAGTCCCTTCCCGCTCTGCCTATTTATTTATTTATTTATTTTCCTCTCTGCCTATTTAAACAGTTGGGCTAGAACAGTTTCTCTGTTTGATCCAGCCTGATGCTCAATGGGATCACGGTGGGAAAGGCAGGGCTTGTGAACCCTGTGTGGGAGGCCACGCACGGCAAACGGACAGCAGCTACCAGAGCTGAAAGGCCTCAGGAAGAGCCCTCACGTGGGGCAGCCTGAGGTAGGGCACTGAGCCAAGCTTCTGGTGGTGCTGGGTTTAAGCAGGGAGGCCTCAGCTCAGCCTCAGTTTCCTGAGCAGCTCCAGGACAAAGCTGGCACGGCGGCATGGAAGGGCCACTCGGAACAGGCCTGGAGTCTGCAGGCCAGGCAGACATGATGTCATCTGTGCATCTGGAAACCACAGACCCGCCCTCCTGGGTCCCCAGTGGCTCTCAGGCTCTCTAGCCAGGATCCCCGAGTTCCGCTCTCTCTCTCTCTCTCTCTCTCTCTCTCTCCCCAACCCTTCACATTCCAGGCTTCCAAGGAACTCAGCCTGGACCTCCTGGGCTTCCGTCCAAGCAGCTCCTTCTATACTCCCCCACCCCCACGTCTCTTGGGAGTAAACAATATAACTTTAAACGAAGACCGCTGCCTCAGCCCTGAGGAAAATACTGGGCTGGATTCTGCGCTCGGCTGACTGTTCATTTCTTCCTACCCACGCTTTCTGCCAAGATAGAACCTGAGGGGCTGTGTTTATCGCCATCTCCTCTCCCCTCCCCGGGACTTCCAGGCCCTGGACATGGTGCTCACATTTTCCAGGGTTCACACGAGTGCAGCAAGTGTGTCAAGTCCAAAACTTGCTGGATCCCAGCTCCGCCCTCTCATTAACTGGCAAGTCTCTCAGCCTCTCTGAACCTTAGTTTCTTGGTCTGCAAAATGGGGCCAATAATACTGACATCCGATGGATGCTGTGAGGATGAGTCACTCAGGGCCGGGCCAGCAGCTGCACACGGCGGGTGCGCAACATCCACGACTTTCCTGTTCTCTCCCCCTTTCATCAGACCATGGTTCTCACTCCCCTGGAGGGTGGTCCAAGTTCCCATTGCTGGGCCCCACCACCAGAGCATCAGTTCTGATTCTCCCATTCAGATTTCTGATTCAGCGGTTGTGAGATCTACATTTCTAACAACCCCCCAGGGGCTGCTGCTCCGGTTTTCCAGAGGGTAGTCTTTGAGAACCACTGTACACAAGCCTTCTTCTCCTCTGTGAGGAGGAGGTGGAAGGTCTCTACTCCAAGCCTGGCATACAGGGGAGCTCCAGGATGGACTTTTTATTATGTATAATTGGCATATCAAAAAATCCACCCGTTTGAAGTGTGCACATTGACAAGCTTTAGTGAATTTGTAGAATTGTGCAACCATCTCCACAATCCAGTTTTAAAACATTTCCACCACTCCAAAAAATTCCCCCAGGGCCATCTGTGGTCAATCTGTGTCCATTCCAAGCCCAGGCCACCACTAATCTGCTTTCTGTCTCTAAGTTTTGCTTTTTCTAGAAATCTCATATACACAGACTCAACAATTTGTGGTCTTTTGTGTCCGCCTTCTTCCGGTCAGCATAATGTTTTTGCAGGTCATCCCTGCTGTAGCATGTGTCAGGAGTCCATTCCTCTTTATTGCCCAGTACTAGTCCACTGTGTGGGGGCAACACAGTTGGTTTATTATCTTGCTTCCCAGGCGGCACAGTGGTAAAGAATCTGCGGGCGAGGCAGGAGACACGGGTTTGATCTCTGGGTCGGGAAGATCCCCTGGAGTAGGAAATGGCAACCCACTGCAGTATTTTTGCTGAGAAAATTCCATGAACAGAGGAGTCTGGAAGGCTACAGTTCACAGGGTCACAAAGAGTCAGACACGACTGAGTGACTGAGTGCAATGATGGACACCTGAAGTGTTTCCAGTTTTTGGTATTATGAATAATGCTATTATGAACTTTCCCATACAAGCCCTTTGTGTGGACATGTGCTCCCAAAGGCTGTCCTTAGAGGTAGACCATAATTTACCAAGTCTCTCCTCCCGAGTCCTCAGGGTGTCTGCCACCAATACTGTTAGCGACTAAGAGCAAAAGGGAGGGCCAGGCTCTCCTGCCAGCAGCTAAGACCAAACTTGGACTCCTCCTCAGGCTTTGTCTCCCTGCAGCCTCACCTTACCCGCTGGTCTTCGCTCTCCCCCGCTATTACCCCAAATGTCATGCCTTGATTTAGAACTGGTGATTAAAGGATTTTGCCTTTCAGTTAAATTAAACTGCTCAAAGCAGCCAGCAGGGAAGAGAATGAAAACAGGATTGACCCAGATTTCTTGATAGTCCTGGAGTGTCTCATCCCTCCTGAGCATCACCGAGCCTAGGTGTCCCCATGGATGCAGCACAATCTGGTCCAAAAGGAGCATCCTGTGTACGTGCACAGCGGTCAGAGCAAACCGAGGACCCAAACACTGGCCTTCTAATCCCAACACCCCCTGATTTTTGCTGCTATTCAGCTCCCCTGGTTTGGCTGACTTCATATCTGACACAGCAAGATTCTTCCTGTCTCTCAGGGGCATCCCAGCTGCTGTACAGGAAAGTATTTTTCCTCTCCACTCCCGAATCCTTACATCTGCCACACAAGAGGGACACCAAAGCTGTTATCCTGGACACATACACTGTCCCTTGCAAGGGCCCCAAAGGAATCAGTGGAGCAAAGGCTGATTGGCTAAGGCCCTTTGCCCTGAGCCAGTTCCCCTTCTCCCATTCCAGGAAACCTCTCCTGTGTCCAGGTAGTTTCTGGCTCATATCTTAAGCATTCAGGAGAGGAGGTTCTGGCCTCAGAGTTCAAATATCTGGGCTTGCATTCCTGTGCGGACTTGTGGCAGCAGCGACCTTGGGCTCTTTCTTATGATGAAGGTGATGTTTTTCATCCCGCTGACCTCCAGGGGCAGATGAGATAAGAGGAAGAGATTGGTTGGGTGCAGCTGCTCTGGCAACCCGTGGAGGATACGCAGGTCCCAGGTCAAAGAGATTCAGAGAGAGGTAAAGACTTCACTTCTGGCACCATTGTGGGTAGAAACAAGGACCCTTTCGGGGAAACGGCCTCTCAGGAAACTGCCATTCTTGACTCGCTCTCTGGATTTGTCGAGTCAAACGGTGTCCCTGCCAGGAGTTATAGAGATGCGTCAGAATGGTGGATTAGAGCTGTGTTTTTATGTAGTAATAAGAGGCTGGGTGACAGGTTGGAAAGTGCCTGTGCATATAGTGCAGATGCTGAAACTGAAGCTCCCATACTTTGGCCACCTGATGCGAAGAGATGACTCATTGGAAAAGACCCTGATGCTGGGAAAGACTGAAGGCAGAAGGAGAAGGGGATGACAGAGGATGAAATGATTGGATGGCATCACCAATTCAATGGGCATGAGTTTGAGGAGACTCCGGGAGATAGTGGAGGACAGAGAACCCTGGTGTTCTACAGTCCGTGGGGTGAACAACAGAAACAGCAATAGTGCAGAATGGATTATAACAAGTAGCTGAGAATGAAGCCAGGAGCGTGAATCCTAGCCCTGCCACCCACTAGGTATGTGACCTTAGGCAAACTACTTAACATCTCTGGGCCTCAGTTTCCTCATCCTTACAGTGGAAACAATCATCTCACAAGGTTACAGTGAAAATTAAGTGAGAGAAGGTTTGTGAGACTCTCAGCTCACTCTGTGCTGTGAGCTTAGTCTCTCAGTCGTGTCCGACTCTTGCGACCCCACAGACTGTAGCCCGCCGGGCTCCTCTCTCCATGGGATTCTCCAGGCAAGAATACTGGAGTGCGTTGCCATTTCCTTCTCCAGGGGATCTTCCCAACCCAGGGATCGAACCCAGGCCTACCCCATTGCGGGCGGATTCTTTAACAGCTGAGCCACAAGGGAAGCCCAAGAATACTGGAGTGGGTAGCCTATCCTCCCTCCTGACCCAGGGATTGAACCAGGGTCTCCTGCATTGCAGGCAGATTCTTTACCAACGGAGCTATCAGGAAAGCCCATTGGCTGACAGCAAACGTGTCAAAAGTGGCACTTTTCTTATTTATACTTTATTTTTAATAAAGCATTTACTGGGACTTCCCTGGTGGTCCAGTAGCTAAGACTCCATACTCCCAAAGCAGGGAACCCAGGTTTAATCCCTGGTCAGGGAAACTAGATCCCACATGTCACAACTAAAACCCAGCACAGCCAAATAAATAACAGGAAAAACAAATAACGGGGGAAATTATTATAAATGAAGTATTTTGGAAAAAAAAAAAAAGAAAAGCAGTTCCTGAGTTCCTGCTATCCATTCGCTCATCCATTGGTTTGTTCATTCATTTACTTGTTCATCTAGTCACTAGAAACCCTCAAGTGTCAACAGTGTGCCAGAATCTATGAAACGCACTAGAAATAAAAACAGTACAGTGCTGGGACTTCTCTCTAGTACATAGGAGGCCACCTGCAAAGGCAGGGGACAGGGCTTCAGTCCCTGGGCGAAGATTCCACATGCCAAGGAGCAATTACGTCCTTGGGCCACAACTACTGAAGCCCACACTCCCTAGAGCCCGTGCTCTGCAACAAGAGAAGCCACCGCAATGAGAAGCCTGCACACGGCGAGGAGAGGTAGCACCCGCTTGCCGAAACTAGAGAAAGCCCACGCGCGGCAGAGAAGACGCAGTGCAATCAAAAAATACATAAGTAAACTTTAAAACCTAGTACAGTGCTTGACCATTTTTAAAGCTCTTTTCCATACATTGCCTTGTTTTACCTTCCTCCTACTTTCAGTCTGATGACAGGAGAACGGAGGCTCTGAGGATGTGGTGATTTATCCAAGATCCCAACTAAATGGTGGCACAACAGCCTCCAATGAATGTTTTCAGACATACAATCCATTTTACTTTATGGGACACTTCACTGCTGGAAGGACAGGGTCATTAATAAATGAGTAAGACTGGGCCTCTCCCCACCAGTCTCCACAGTCTGTGCTCCTGGGACGCAGGACGCCTCCCCTCATTGTAGTCTTTTCCCCACGGCCCTACTGGAGTTGCTGGTTCTGATTCATCTCCATATGCCAGGAGGCGCCTGCCCAAAACACAGTGCAGCCTCTGCATGATGCCCATGTCCAGCTGGGTTCTCAGCTGCCAATGACCGAGCAGGGCCCAGGGCCCAGGCGGTGCCCCAGCTATAAAGAGGCTGAGAAAGCTTAGGTCTGGCTTCTACCTGGAGGAGTGGGACTCAGAGTGGGGAGTGTTCAGAGGTTCTGGGAAGCCAGAGAGCATGCCATGGGTGCTATGTCCTGGCCTGAATTTGATTCTGCCTGGCTGGGGAGACCTATGAACATTTATCCTAATTAAAGGGTAATTCTACTTTCTGCAGAGCCTCAGTGCCTCTATGGGGGCTCAGGGCCAGGATCTAAGACTTCTGTGTTCAGATGGAGTCCTGGCCAAGGAGGTCTTTGAGCTCTTGGACAGAAGGCCTTACTCTTCACAGTCACGGAGACACATGGGCTCCTGGCCCTGCCCCACCCACGTGCAGGGGCAGGACTCACTGCCAGCTGGCCACTCCCAGGAGAGGTGGGAGCCTCAGTACCTAGAGGCCCGTGCAGCTCCTGCCTGGACACCAGCGTTGGGAGGAGTCATCGAGTGTGGCATTGAGCAATCCATGAACATCGCCCAGCTAAGCTGCAGGTTCTGGGGGTGATCCTGTTCCCCACCCTAAAAAGTGCACAACTCCTCTACCCAGCTCAGTTTCTGCAACACTGTTGAGAATACGGAGAGCCGGAGAAACATGAAGATAAGAAGTCAGAGAAATGGTAGCCAAGATAAACATGATAAAGTCACATGGCCAGGGTTTCTCTGATGGCTTAGCAGGTAAAGAATCTGCCTGCAATGCAAGAGTTTTAGGTTTGATCCCTGGGTTGGGAAGATCCCCTGGAGAAGGGAATGGCAACCCACTCCAGTATTCTTGCCTGAAAAATCCCATGGACAGAAGAGCTTGGTGGGCTACAGTCCACGGGGTCACAAAGAGCTGGACACGGCTGAGCACACAGTCTCACAGCCAAACCCATGAGAGAACAGAGGAGAGGTGATGAATGCTGCCCCAGGGCCTGAAAATGCTGGGGAGGAGGACTGGGCCAGGTGAGAAGGACTGGCAGAAGTTTGCTATGCAAAGCAGGGGAAGAAAGGTGTTTCACGGGAGGGAACAGTGGGCTGTAAACAGGCAAATCATTGAGGCACGCTGGGGACGGACAGGAGGCAGGAAGCAGGCAGGAAAGGCCAGTAGGGCAAACCGGAACATGAGACCTTGCCGCGGCCTTCAGACAGAGACCAAGCTGCCTGGGAAGTTGAGGCGTCTTGCATTTGAAAGGAAAATGAACATCTAGGCTGAGAAATAAAGCTGTGTATGTAATGCCCATTCTGTGCCCAGTGGTTTACAAGCTTTTCCTCCACACCATGCAACGTGCACGCTTTACAGGTGTGGACACGACACAGAGCCACAGTTTTTCTACGGTACTAGCCCTGTCGGAAGGATGACAGGGCAGAAGGAACCCCCACAGAACCATAGCAGTTCCTTGAGGGTGAGGACTCCCTTACATGGAAGGAAGCAACCTGGAGCTTTTTAAAAGAGTTTGGGACTTCCCTCGTGGTCCAGTGGCCAAGACTCAAGAACCCAGGGCGGGGGGCCCAGGTTCGATCCCTGCTCAGGGAACTAGATCCCACGTGCCACAACAAAGACCTGGCGTAGCCAAATCAATCCATAAATATATGAAGAGTTTGCTCTTCTGATCTGAAGATCTGAAACCTGGGTCCCTGCTCTGGGCCACCGTAGTGCCATCCAAGGTCACTGAACCCAACACCTTGAATGGGCCACCCGCCAAGGATCCCCCAGACTGAGGCTTCTCAACGGCAGTGCCCATGTGTCTAGTGCACAGTGCTCAGTGACAACTGTTAGATGAAGCTTTCTGCAAAGAATTCTTCCAGTTGTCTCTGGGGCGCAGCAGCCAACACCTCAGGAAGTAACTCCCGGTCTCTCTGGTTCACCAAAGTCACAGGGAGAGGGTGGGGCCCCCCTCTACTTCCATGGTGCCGCCCAGGGGTGAGAGTGCTGCTGGAGCCCCCAGGCAGCTGAGTCAGGGTGGGGGAAGGCTTCCTGGAGTAGGAGAGCCAAGAGCCTAGGTTTCCCCACAAGGCGGGGGTGGGGTGGGTTGGGGGAGGGGTGGGGCTCGGGAGGGAGGAGGGGTCTGGCGGGGGCTGCCTGGAGAGGGCACTCGGGGCGGGGCGGGGGCGGGGAGGAGGTAGCCCCGCCTCTCAGGCTGTGTTTCCCCCTGCGCTTCTGCTGCCTCAGCAGGCTTGCCCAAGGTGGTGGGTGCTGAGAGAAGGTGGAGGGAGCAAAGGAACCAGCTCTCCCTGAGCCAGGGTTTGGATCAGGCCCTCTGGAGCTACATGCCAGCCTCAGCTGTTACTTGTGGTAACTTCCAGCCCCTCCAGGCCTGTTTGTTGTTGCTGTTTAGTGGCTAAGTTGTGTCCAACTCTTTCGCAACCCCATGGACTGTAGCCCACCAGGCTCTTCTGTCCGTTGGATTTCCGAGGCGAGAATACTAGAGTGGGTTTCCTCCTCCAGGAGATCTTTCCAACCCAGGGGTTGAACCCACCTCTCCTGCATTGGCAGGCGGATTCTTTACCCCTGAACCACCTGGGAAGCCCCCAGGCCTATTTACCCATCTGCAAAATGGGCTCAATAATGAGGTTTCCTGAGGACTCCGTGGAAGGTGATTTTTGCTGCTCTTTGGATTTTCTCTGTTGTTTCCGAGTTCTGTGGAGGTTGAGAGATGAACCCACTGGACCCTCTGTGCTGGATTCACAATAGTCAGATCTGGCGTTTTTGAGCACTTACTGGAACTGTCTTAAGTTCCTTACGTGTACTGTCATTTCGTTCTCACGCCACCCTGCTATTAGCTGTGTTTTGCAGATAATGAATGTGAGCTTTCCATCCACCCATTCCCTCACCCAGCACTGCTCATCAGATGCCCGGTGGCCTGGGCTCTGGGTCAGCCCACACTCGTCAGCACACCTGGCTTCCCGAGCCAGCCAGATGTCTGGGCAGGCCTCGCAGCTCCCAGACCTGTCGTCGCACCCTCTTTCGGCCCCGCCTGGCTGCTTTTCCTACTCGCCTGGCTAGCTTGGCGGCTGCCAAGGCTTGTCAAGCTTCCCCCCTCCACAACCCAGTTGTTTGGGTGCTGGCAAATGCCAGGCTGGTGAGCAGCCCCGGCTTCCACCGGCCCAGCTGCCCTTGCCCTCAAGGTGCAGGGTAGGCGTGGGGCAGTGAGTAGGGGAGAGACAGGGTGTCTCCCAGGCTGGGAATTGCTGAGACGAACTGTAGCTGAATCACAGCATTAACTCACCCAGAACTGTGTGTGTCAGTTGCTCAGTCGTGTCCAACTCTTTGTGACCCCATGGACTGTGGCCCGCCAGGTTTCTCTGTCCTTGGGATTCTCCAGGCAAGAATGCTAGAGTGGCTGCCATTCCCTTCTCCCAGGGATCTTCCCAACCGAGGGACTGAACCCGGGTCTACCACACTGCAGGCAAATTCTTTACCATCTGAGCCACCAGGGAAGCCCAGGACTGGGGCTCAGGAAAACAAACAGCTATGCGTGTCAGGGGAGAGACCAAGCATCCCTGGAACATGAGTGGCCAGGAGGTGTCCTCTGCCCAGGTGCGGCCACAATTTACTTCCCTCTCTGAGCTTAAGTGTTCCCAACTTCTCCCCTTATTCTGAACCAGTTGTTCAGAACCCAGCATGAGCCCAAGGAAGAGAAGGCAAGGGAGAATTTCCCCAGATAAATTAGAAAGTGAAATCTCACGGGAATCGAGTGGTATTTCAGTCACCTAGGAGTGGTTTCTGGGCTCAGGGAGCTGAAGCCCAAATCCAGAACTGACAGTCAGGAAGGCAGCTTGGATGTGGGAGGACTAAGTAAGGAAACTGAAGTGCAAACATCAACTCCCACCTCTGCTGTTGGTGGCCAAGTAAGCAAAAGTGACTCACCTATTGATGAGCATTGAGTGTCCTCATCCCTGAGATGGGAGCAACCCCACCGCGTGAGAATCAAGCAAGGATGACCACAGAGGAGACACCAGTGACCACAAAACCAGTCCTCAGCAGCCCAGCTCCACGGGAAAAGGGCTATGAGCAAATAGGTTTGGAAAACACTCTCTCCTCTCTGGAAATGTGTCCCACAGGTGAAGGATTTGGAGAAGCCCTGTAATAAGGAAAGTATGTGGAAGTCAACACTGGGATTCCCCAACTTGGCCCAGGAAGGAAGCATTCTGTGGGGGTGGCGCTCTGAGTGCCCTGTATGCGAACATCAGGTGGCCGTGGCGTTTGGAAAAGGGCAAGTTGTCCACTTTCGTGGGGGAGAGGAGTCGACTAAGAGAAGGGTGGCAGCAGCCTGGAAACCGGGTGGGCGTTCAACACGCTCCTACATTGGTGGGTGGAAGTGGACATGAACAGGGCTGCGCTGAAGGCAGGTGGGCCAGGCCGAGTAAAATATCAGTCTCCGCCGCTTGATCTCCAGGAACAAATCCGCCGCTTGATCTCCAGGAACAAATCCTCCGCAGGAACTTATCCTGCCTAACTGCTTGCACTGAACTGTATGTACAAGAATCTTCACTGAAGCATCACGTGTAAATACTAAAAGGGGGAAAAAAAAGTGAACAATCGAGACATCCAGCCCTAGGGGAGCATTTGAGCGATGACGGTCTACGCTTACCGCAGTCATGCATATGGCAGCCTGGACCGTTACCATGGATACAGCGGGGCTGTGCACTCGGATGGGCAAGACTTCCCAGATGTGCACTTCCGCAGAACAAGAACTTTCTCTCCTGTCTCTCTCTCTCTCTATATATATACACACACACACATATAATATATATGTCTGATTTTTTATATTCAAGTAACACTTCAGTGAACATTCTTGTATATATACCTCATGTAAGTATTTACAGAGGACTAAATTCCTAGAAGTGAAATTGCCATATCAAAAAAAAAATTTAATTCATGTTGATGCTTGGCAGAAACCAACACAATATTGTAAAGCAATTATCCTTCAATTAATAATAAATAAAATGTAATTATAAAAATTTTGTTATTTTTGTTATATATATAGTATATATATAGAGATAAATGTAGACATACAGATATGACACATGTATTATGCATATATTTATTAGTGTGATATGTATATATACATATACTATATAGGTAGACACATATATACAACCTACTTATACAAAGATATATGTGTGTGTATGAATACAAATACAAATGACACACACCCATATTCATATGTGCTAAGTGCTAAGTCACTTCAGTCGTGTCCGACTCTGTGCGACTCCATAGACGGCAGCCCACCAGGCTCCCCCGTCCCTGGGACTCTCCAGGCAAGAACACTGGAGTGGGTTGCCACCTCCTTCTCCAATGCATGAAAGTGAAAAGTGAAAGGGAAGTCGCTCAGTCGTGTCCGACTCTTCGCGACCCCATGGACTGCAGCCCACCAGGCTCCTCCATCCATGGGATTTTCCAGGCAAGAGTACTGGAGTGGGGTGCCATTGCCTTCTCCTGATATCAATACTATAAGTACATAGAAAAGTATCCAGAAAAGGATATGACAAACTTAACAGAGGCTCTCTCTTCGCAGGGACATGTGTGATTAGGAAGAAGGGTGAGAAGGACCATGACACTTAACAGCATTACCATCCTGTTTTTCTTTTTTACAGTGAAACAATTTCAACAGTAATGAAATTGTCTTTTTTTTTTTTTGGCCAAGTCATGCAGCATGGAGGATCTTAGTTTCCCAAGGAAGGATCGAATCTGGGCCCCCTGCACTGGAAGAATGGAGTCTTAAACACTGGACCACCAGGCAAGTCCCAAGATGTCTTAAAAAAAAAAACCTGCTAAAACTAGACTGAGGATGGCTTTGCTTTGGCAGCCAACGCAAAGCCTTTGTTTTTTTTTACCTGAAGCCACGGGTGTTTGTTATGAATATAAGCATCAAATGACTATTGGATCCCAAGATTCATTGCTTTTGGTTTCAATATAAAAATCACTTTTTTTGGTTTGTATTTGAAAAATACCAAAGATCGCAATAATGTGTAACACACCACTTACAAGAATTATATTGAAAGAAGATGTCAGAACTACCTTCATTAACCTAACCAGACTTCTCTCTGAAAATAACGCTCCTAACAGTCTCCAGGGAACAGGATGGCGCAGATTCTGAGTGGAAGTCTTGTGAGGCTGTGGGGCACTCTCAGAGTCTGTCTGTCTGCTATGCGTTCACGGTCCCTGGTCTCCGGAGCACACAGCCTAGAGGGGGCGTGTGAGCCGGCAGTGCCCACCTACCCTGTTCCCCCACTCACATCTGTGTATTGACCACTGTGCTTGGTCCCCAGGCCCTGTTGCATTACTGACCTTCTGGGATTCTTTCCCATGCTTTTGAAGTGTATCCTTTGGAAGTTCATCTAGTTTGGTTTTCTTGGTGGGGAACTCGCTGTTCTTGTTTGTCTGTAATTCTCTTCCTTTCACTCTCATTCTTGCAAGGCAGTTTCTCCAGTTACACATTCTAACTTGACCATCTACCGTTTGTGGACAGCCTCCTCTGGTCTCAAGTCTCCCATTGTTGCTGGTGAACAGCTGTTAAATTGTCCCTGTGTTAAATGCTCTGGCTTTCAATCCAGAATGAGCCCAAGATCCTCCATCGTTGGTATTCTGCCCACATTATGTGCCCAGCTGCGGCTTTCTTCTCATTTACTCTATTTAGGATTCATGGGTTTTCTTGATTTTGTGGATTCAAGTTTTTCATCAGGCACTCTTCCTTTAAAAAGTAACTTTCTTCCATTTTCTCTATTCTTTCCTTTGGGGACTCAAATTTGCTGTAGTGAGACCTTTTCATTATATTCTGTTTCTTCTCTCTTTCTACCTCTTTCCTACTCTCCTCATCAGTATAAGCACGATAACCATCTGTCTTACTGTTACATTCTAAAGAATTTTCTGGAATATTTCTCCAGTGCATTGTCTCCTCAGCTGGGTCTAATCTGTAATTTAACTCATCAATTGAGTTTTAAATTTCAATAATTATATTATTCATTTTTACAAGGATAAATGAATTCTCTGGAAAAGAAGGGCATTCCTCGGGGATGTCAGCAGAGGTGAGAACAGGGTCACAAGAAAGGGAGAGGAGTCCTGGGTCAGAAGGATGGGGGTGCTGTCCAAGCCCATTCTTTATTAGATAAGACCTGCTGCCAATTTCATGGATGCCTAGTGTGTGAGAGCATCCAGGAGTGCCAGGCGGGAGGGGACCAGGAAGACCCAGCCTAGGACGTGTGGATTTGAACCTCCCCATTTTTAACCCAAGGTCTCAAAAGACTTCGTGATTCTGGTCCATTGGACTGTCAAGTTAATGCAGGTAATCTTGGAAACAGTGGTAACAAGACAGAATTGGAACAAGCTTCTGGCTCTTATGGGCTTCCCTTGTGGCTCAGCTGGTAAAGAATCCGCCGGCAATGTGGAAGACCTGGCTTCAACCCCTGGGTTGGGAAGATCCCCTAGAGAAGGAAAAGAAAGGCTACCCGCTCCAGTATTCTGGCCTGGAAAATTCCATGGACTGTACAGTCCATGGGGGTCACAAAGAGTCAGACACGACTGAGTGACTTTCACTTTAGCTAATTATAGACCACTGCAAAGTGTGACCCTCCTGGCTTGGCTTCTGTTGAATTTGAAGATCCTGGAGATGCAGCTGATGCTGTCTGAGAGCTAGACAGAACACTGGCTGCCGAGGAAGAGCGGAGCTCTCAAATGGTGAAAAGAGAGGCAGAAATCATGGCCCACCTCCTTCTTGGGGTCGTTGCCCTCCAGATGATTACGGGAGGAGTCCTTTATCTCCATGCACATCTCCAAGATGGAGATGCTTCTCCTGCAGCCAGAGCAGGTCCCTTTCTAGAGACAGGAGAAGAGAGCGATCCCTGTCTCAGGAGAGAAATCACAAGCTGTCTGGTTCTTTCTAGATCTTTCTAGACCTAGCAGGTCTAGGTCAAAGGAAAGGAAATAGACCTCTGAAGTCCAGAAAGGCACACAGCTAGTTAGGGGCAGAGCCAGGATTGAAACACAGATCTTCTTATTTCTTGGTTAGGGCCTAGCAGTTGGTTAGGACCACCCAAGAGGGAAGGGATTAGATACTGAAGACTGAGATGGATTCTGGTCCGTGTCATCCAAAATAAACTACAATGAAGTATAGAGAGACCCAACAAAGATCAGTTGTTCTTCCATGACTACTTTGACGTATTTATTGAAAAAGTATACACTGATAACCCACCTGAATCCTCTTTTTGTTTCCCCTTTTGGTGTCCCTGCTTTGTGGTACACGAAGCATACTTTCAAACTAGGCTACTAGGAATTGCAGGCTGAAAAGGGAGCCAGAGCTTTGCCTGCACTGGAGCAGGCAGGACGGTCTTGAATGCAGCTGGAAGCCAGGGAGCGGGGGGGGGGGGGGGGGGGGAGCTCCTGGAGACCCGCAGCTCCTCCCAGTCGCTGATTCCGGGAAGAGCGGCTGGAAGGCAGATGCTTGAGGAGGTTAACTTTGGGGCACCGTCGCCACCTGGTGGCGTAGCCTGGTTATTGCCGCGATCGCGCCTACAAGCCCAGAGAAAAGAGAACAAAGGAAATGTGGGCGGAGGCGCCAGGCTGGGCGATTTGACTTTGCTGCAAGAATTGCTGAACCCCCTTGTCCATCCCTGGAAGGTGCTAGCCTCCTAAGAGCTGATCTCTTGGTTCTCAGAGTGTGCAAACAGGGAGCCTTGGGCCTTACACGACTTCCAGGCGTCATCACATGGAAATTAGAAAGACCACAGTCTTGAGATCTTAGAACCACCAAGGTAATCCCCACCCCCCATCCCTGCCGCTAGGTCACTGTCAGAGTCTGAGAACTGCCCGAGATCACCCAGCTCCAGTAGCTGTTCCCGCCTCCGCCTCCGCCCCCGCCCACTGTGGGCAGCCTTTGTTCACCAAGGTCTCAGCGACATTCCGGCCCCAGGCGGCGGAGTTTACCTTATCTCTGTGGCCCTCCCTGGGGGCACTGGGCCTTCGGACCCACGCCCTCTCCCTCCCTCTCCCCGCTGGAGCTGACCTCCCTCCCGCCTCCTGCTCCCCTTCTCTCGGGTCTCCGCCGCCACCGAGACCTCTGTCCTACACCAGTCCTTTCAACTGCCGTTTGCACATCTGGGACAAGTTGCTGTCCCCAGTGTGGATACTTCTCCGGGGCAATCCCCTCGCTTTCACCCCCTGACCACCCAGAATCTGTACAGTGCACTGTCTTAACCCGCCCTGTCCACGTAGGCGGTGCTCAGCACTGCTGTCTCCTCCTACGTTTTCTTTCGAAATAACATCATACTTCGAGAAAAGTCGCAAAAATAGTACAAAGAAGTCCCTTACCCGCTTTGGTGGTGATTAAGTCTCTAAGTCATGTCCGACTCTTGGAACCCCATGGACTGTAGCCCATCAGGCTCCTCTGTCCTTGGGATTTTCCAGGCAAGAATGCTGGAATGTGTTGACATTTCCTTCGCCAGGGGATATTCCCGACCCAGGAATCGAACCCCGGTCTCCTGCATTGCAGGCGGATTCCTGCATTGCAGGCAGATTCTTTACCGACGGAGCTACCACTGAGCTGCGGGAGAAGCCCTATCCCCGCTTACTGACATTTATTTTTAACATTTGCCCCATTTGCTTTCTTATCCTTTGTTTCCATCACACACACACACACACACACACACTCTTCAGAGTTTATTAAACCATCTGGAAGTAGGTTACATCATAGTCCTTAACCTTCAGTGTCATTTCCTAAAAATAAGGATATCCTTATTTAATTATAAAATTCAGAAAATGTAACATTGAGACAATATTTTAACCTAATCAATACTGTGTATTTCAGCTTGGATAATTGTCCCCAAAATGTCCTGCCTAGCACTTTTTGTTTCTGTTTTGTCCCAAACTCAATTCAGGTTCACATATTTCATTTACTTGTCATGTCTTGAGTCTCCTTAATCTGAAAAGTTAGCCTCTATTGTGTGTGACACTGATATTTATGAGGGATACAGGTCAGTAATTTTATAAAGTTCCTCAGTGCACATACTTCCTTTCCTCCTGTATTTTTTGCTCTAAGTGCCAAAGGTCTTCCCAGGTGAAAGTGAAAGGCACTCAGTCGGTCTCTTACCCCATGGAATAGTCCATGGAATTCTCCAGGTCAGAATACTGGAGTGGGTAGCTGTTCCCTTCTCCAGGGGATCTTCCTGACCCAGGAATTGAACCGGGGTCTCTTGCATTGCAGGCGGATTCTTTACCAGCTGAGCCACCAGGGAGGCCCAAGGTAATGCTAGTGGTAAAGAACCCACCTGCCAGTGCAGGCAGACCTGAGACACAGGTTTGATCCCTGGGTTGGGAAGGCCCCCTGGAGGAGGGCGTGGCAACCCACTCCAGGATTCTTGCCTGGGAAATCCCATGGACAGAGGAGCCTGGTGGGCAACAGTGCATAGGGTTGCAGAGTCGCACACATGCCAAGGGTCTACCCAGTTCCTCAGTTTAGGAGCGTGGGCCCCACCCTGCCAGCCTCACCAGATCCTCACGCCTACTGCCCTTCTCTCCAGTGCCCTTATCTCTCCTCACCAGCCAGCCAGCCTCTGGACTTACTCAGCGACTGGACTGCTTCTCACAAGCTGGTTTAAAGTGTTGTCCTGCAGCATCAGGAGAGCTTGTTAGAAATGCAGACTTTAGGCCCCAGCCCTACGGAGTCAGAATCTTTTTAACCTGTTCCTCTTGCGTTTCTTTGAGAAGCCCTGCTCTCAGACATCCCTGAAGCAGAGCCCCCAGCTCCACATTGAAGGAATGTCACTCTTCACTGCCCCTGACCCCTAGACCTCATTCTTGCCTCCCTATGTTCAATGAATGCGTGCTGTCACCTTTGTGCCATTTAGTCTTTCCTGGGATGCCCTCTCCTGAGACTTCAAGATGAGGCGTAAAGGTCACCTCTTGTACGCTTCCTGTCACTCCTCTTGGGTGCCATTTCCTCTGAACCTATCTTTTATTGTAGCTTCTGTTATACTCAAGTGTTACTCCCAAAGGCTCCTGATCTTTAAGTGACTATTCCATTCATTAGTCAGTGAACTTTCTGAAGGGGAACCTGCATCGTATCCACCTCCTTATCTCCAGGGCCTGGCACAATTCGAATGTCTGTTGAACGAGCACATAATAGAAACAGCTCTTTGTGGGCTTCCCTGGTGGCCCAGTGGCTTAGAATCCACCTTGACAATGCAGGGCACACGGGTTTGATCCCTGGCCCAGGAAGACCCCACGTCTCTAAGTAACTAAGCCCACGGACCACAGCTGTTCAGCCTAAGTGCCCTAGAGCCCATGCTCCGCAACAAGAGGCCACTGTGATGAGAAGCCCCTATCTGCTGCCCTCAAACAGCAAGAAGTACCCAGTGCAGTAAAAAACAAAACACAACCCAGCTCTTCTTCCACGTTTAAGTCCTCCTTCCCAGTAGACCTGAAGTGGGTATCGGGGTATCCAAATGTTGGGACAGAGGTGGCCACAGGGCACCTCAATGGCCCTTTGTGATCCCTGAGATCAGGCCCCAGAGAGAAGCGGCTTACTTGCAGGTTCCTTTCTGGAGAGGTTGATCCGGTGAGTCACTACTAACTCATGACCTTCCTGGACAAGTGCCTACGTGGTTCAGTGTGAGCGGCAGAGTAGTCAAAACCAGAGTTACAGATGCATGCATACAGATAGGATGGAGATCTCCATACAGATAGGATGGAGACTTAGGTGAAATTTTAAACATGAAAAACCATTATGTACCTCTTGCTTAGGAAATAAGTCATGCTGGTGAAGGATAATGGTTAGCTCAAGAAGGATGGGGGAAGACTAGAGGGTTTATAACCAGGCTGGGATAGGCAGGGGACTTCAGCCATGCTGTTTATTCTTAAGCTGTGTGTGGAATATGAGTGTTTAATTACTTTTTATACATTCTTACATCCTCTGAAAATTCTTACCTGAACCAAAGCATCATGTCTGGCACACAGGTGTCCTCTTTTTTTTTTTTTTTTAATGTGTTGTTTTGCCCAAGGTTTTCAGTTAACCAGCCCTCAAACTTGTGGGTGCCCACTGTTTACTACATGCAAACTTTCTCCATGGAGTGCTTCCAGCTCTAACAAGCAAAGTTCAGAGGGCAGGGTGAAAACAGAATCCCACCCTGTGATGGAAGCTTAAGATGAATGTAGATAAGGCTGGGGTTATGTCTTAGCACACGGGCTACAGTTCAGATTTCATTTTATAGGCAATTAAATTCTCAAGGAAGAATAGTCTGAACTAATTCTTTATTTTAGCAAGGTGACTGTGACAACAAGCCAGATAGGAGACCAGCTGGCTTTTACAATAATCCAGAAGTACTACCTGCTCACTTATTTTTGGTTGTGCCACATAGCATGCAGGATCTTAGTTCCTTGATCAGGGATTGAACCTGTGCCCCCTGCAGTAGAAATGTGCAGTCCTAACCACTGGACTGTCAAAGAACTCTCTCAAAGTAAATTTAAAAAGCAATGTGTGGTATGAGGTGAGGAGGAAAGACTGGCTGAGTTGATACTGAAGCTGTGTGACTGGCAGAAAAGTTTACTCAGTCTACATTTATGTCTGAAATTTCTCATTAAAAAAAGTAGGCATCTTATAGAAATCATTAACATCCACTGACCTGACAAGTAAGAAAACCTTAATTACCAGAATGGATACTTTGTCTTGGCGCAGTTTCTCATAAATGAATAAAGTGCTGTCACTTCATATAAACTGGGTAAAAGATAGGTCCAAGGAAACTAGCAAATGATACAGAAATAGATGTTGAAGAGTTCTAATAACATTTCATTGTGAAAGACTGAGAAAAAGCATATCTAAATTAACATTTAATATGCTTCCATTTTTTTTCCCAGTTTTTTTTTTTGGGGGGGGTAACTTTCTACTTTGTATTGGGGACTAGCAGATTAACAAGCATGCAATATTTTGGGGTATTTTATATGCTTTTAAATGTGTACAAATATAGTTGTAGATATTGTGGATATTGAACTATTTTCACCATGCAACTTAGTTTGTGGTCTAACTAATCAGAATGTTCAAATCTTCTCATTAGGAATATGGGGTCTTTGGGAAGGAACTGCAGTACGGGATGGGTTAAACTGACTACAGCCATGTGATTTTACATGTGGTTGAAAATCACCTGCCTATATATATATATATATATATATATATATATATATAACTCTTTAAATTTATGTGTATATATACATACATACATACATATGAGGGTATGGCAGCCCACCCCAGTATTCTTGCCTGGAGAATCCCATGGACAGAGGAGCCTGTCGGTTAGTCCATAGGGTCACCAAGAGTCGGTAGCTCGGTCGTGTCTGACTCTTTGTGACCCCGTGGACTGTAGCCCACCAGGCTCCTCTGTCCATGGGATTCTCCAGGCAAAAATACTGGAGTGAGTTGCCATTTCCTTCTCCAGGGGATCTTCCCAACCCAGGGATCAAACCCGGGTCTCCTGCATTGCAGGCAGATGCTTTATCCTCTGAGCCACCAGGGAAGCCTGGGTTAATAAACCATGTGGGAGAGGCAGTGGGGAGACTAGTGCTCACTCTGGGGATGTGCTCTCCCTTCCAAATCTTTGAGCACATTAACAGTAATACCCAATGGACTTTGGTATCACAAATTTCCTTCCTTAACAAATCATCTTATAATCTTTATTTTTAAAAGGCTGGGATCAGGCCTCTACTAAAGAGGCAAACCAGAAGGGAATTGTGTCTGAAGACTGAGGGAATGGTCCATTGTTTAGGACTCCACAATTTCTCTGCTGATTGGGCAACTAAGATCCCCAAAATGGTGTGGCTTGAGGTGGGACAATGGGCGGAATGTAAAGGAATACAAATTCACTGCTATTCAGGCTCTACTCTATTTTGTAATAGACTTTTGCTCCAGCTGTTATCCACTCTGGCAGCAGCCCCCAGCATCGCACATCCAAGTTTCTCTGGTTGCGTGTGGGCCCATGACTCACCATCTGCCTGACTTCCTTCTGCAGTGTCCTCTCTGGCTGCTTCAGTACACAACTGAAACCCCTATCTCCTTTACACTGGTCCCTCCTCTGGCCTGTTGCTCAATCCTATGAATTAATACATCTTGTCAGGGAATGTCAAGAAGTCCAGGCAGGCTTTTCCTATCCCCATTTCATCTTGTAAATCAATCTGAATCACAAGCTTGCTTTTGGACTCAGGGGAGTAACTGAAGGTCATCTGGCCAAGCCTGATGTCAGGCCACATGACAGCTCTTTGGCATCTTGAGAAAATGTCACTGCCTCTAGCCAGTGCTTTTAGCCAGGTGTGGTCCCAGGTCTTTAGAGACTCACAGTTCCCTTTAAATCCATCATGAGGCAGGCAGAGAGCATGGGTTCAAGATTGTTTTTATTTTCAGAGCCTGCAACAGTTGGTTAGCAATGCTAGCTGAGCTGGTATGATCTGAAGGCCATCCCACCTCCCTTTTCAGGCATTCAACCAACAGAATCCCTACAAACAAGATTGGAGACCAATTCAGATGGGTCTCAGTGTGTGTGGGGGGGTAGAGGCCTTCTCCTGTTCCCCTCCTCTCCATATACTTTTTCTAACAAGATTGTTTTATAGTCAAAAGCAACTCAAACCCATAACATAGCAACCAGTCATCTCCAGTATCACTGATTTCCTCCCCACCCCCAGAACAGGAAGCTGAGGCAAGAGGGGAGACTGACTCTTGAACATAAGAAAAACTTGGCAACACCCCAGAGGAGCAGAGATGGTGAGGAAGCCAGCGCCTAAGGGTAGGGATGAACAGGCACCAAACAGCCCTGTCTGGAATCAATCCACTCAGCCCCAGCTCCTTGGGAGGTGTTCCTTTGAGATCCCCACTTCTGTGGGGTGAGATGAGGGGGAACTGGTGATAACCCATCTCTCCCTGTCCCTCAAATTAAAACATGATAAACTCAAAAGTTTTACCTTCAAAACCCACCATGCTGCTGCCTCCCGAGAAACACACGCTGTAGTCATCTCTGCCAGCACCCACTCCTTTCTAATGCCCAGGGCTTCCAGCCCCTCCCCATACTTGGGGGGCCCAGGCAACATGAATTCCATACTCCTTGACTCATAAAAGGGCTATTTTTTAAAAAAAAAAACAAAACAGAAGCTGTCAAAGAGTATCGGAATAATGAAGGAAGACACTCAAAAGTATACTCCCTTCCCTTATCCCACAGAGCCCCCCCATCTCTGCCCCCCAACACTGGGATACCTATTCTATACGTTCCAACAATGGCTTGGGAGTGGCCCCACGGAAGCTGCCTCTAGTGCTTTCCTGATCGTGACTCTTGCCCAGTGACATCACAGGGAGCTGGGGTGAGGAAAAGCAGGGTCACTCCCCCACAGTAGGTCTCAGGGGCCTTTCGAGGTAGGTCTGGGAGATTTAGCTTATGTCCTGAAGCCAAGTCTGAGTCCGGCGCCTGCTCCCACCAGTGTCTCAGTCCTTGGCTGTAAATAGCAGCGGCCCCAGCACTGCAGTGCCTCCCGGGGGAGACAGACAGAGCCCCTTGTTCTCTGTCCCACAACTCATGTCCCTCTTCTTCCCCCTCCTTTATTCTTTTTCTCTTTAAAAATGAAAGGCAGAGGTAGTCCCCGGGATGATAAAATCCTACCTAGGATGGCAGTATTCTAATTGAAAGAAGCAATTAAATAAAAGTCTCCAGGAGTTGATTTTTTTAAAAAAAAAGAAAGAAAAAAAAGTGATTGGTGAAGTTGAATAAATTAATGATGTGGGCTAGCCCACAAAGACCTGTGCTTCCCGGGACGTCTTTGGTGTCTGGCCAGCAGCGTCTGGCAGTCTTCTCTCCGTCTCTCCCCTCAGGAGACAAGGCCAGTGCCCAGCGAGGCCGCAGGGGGCCCATCCAACCATGGGGGAGGAGGCAGAATGCCTTGACTTGCTGCTCGGAACCCTGCTGCGGCACGTGACAGCCTTGGCTGAGCGCCCTGCTGAAGAAGGACGTCTTCCAGGCACTGAGAGGCGGCGGGAGGCTCCGGGCTCCAACCTCGGGAGGGTGGGAGGTAGGTTTAAGACGTGGAGGCCTCCACCCTTCTCTCCAAGTGTCGTGCCGCTGGCCCCTCTGCCCAAGTTTCTCTGCAGCAAAGAGAGGAGTGGGGAGGGCTGGGAGGCTGCTGCCGCCTGGCCGCGAGACCCTTAGAGCTTCTTCAGGCGGCTGTACATCTCCCTCTTGCTCTTCTCCCCGGCCCAGGTCCGGCTCTTGGTGCGGAATTTCTTCAGGTCTTCTTTAAAGTCCTCGTGGTGCATGGGCCGGTAGCTGGGGGGCTCGCAGTGAGACTGGAGGGAAGACAGGACAAGATCTGGGCACACTGGCCTCCCATGCACACTCCTGCTCCCTCCCTGCCAGGGGCCACAAGGCTCTGCTGGGGTGGGGTGGGGGGCGGTTCTAGGCCCCTTCTTTGCTCAGGGCAAACCCCCAGACCCTGGGTAGGAAACAGCCATGACCACCAACTAGGGGGTGGTGAGGGGTGGCCTGTGCCCTCCAGAGAGTCCATCTCACCTGGCATTTCAGGAAGAACTCCTTGTATCCGCCCTTCAGGACATACAGTTCTGGGTAGTGGAGTTTGGGGTACTCATTACCGAGCCGATCCCTCTCTCTCACATATCGGCACCTGTAAAGGGCAAGGAGAGCCAGAGTCTGATTCGCTCTGCACGGGGAAAGCAGTACCTCTTACACATCTCCCCAGCTTGGCCTGCACTCCTGGAGACAGTGCCAGATGTGATTTCTGCCGCTGCCGCGACCCTCAGGGACCCTGCGCACAGCCAGCTCCACGGCCTTGTCTTGGAAGGCGGACGGTCTCCTCCCCACTTTCCAAGTTAAACAGCGTCTTGGTTCCCACCCAGCGTCCTCTCTGCCACCACCACCACCGATTATTTTAAATCTGAAGTGATGCTTTATTGTAGCTATACTTCCACTTATTTTGGTATAAAATTTATCTCTGTAGTAAACTGTAATAGGGCCTTAGTCATAAAAGCTTGTGTATGGGGGGCAGACGGCGTAGTTCTTTTCACCTCTAGTGTGGCAATAACCTGAAAGTAACATAACCCCATTCTTTGCGAACACGGATTTGACAAGTGTTTGAAGGCGTCATGCTAGGTTTTGCCGAGAGGACATCACACTTTCCTGGCATTTGCATAAGGAGTCACCACACTGTCCCTGAAGGATGTCACCCGAGAGTAGCAGCCCCACCAGCAGGACTAGGGGCAGTGGGGGAACCCAAACAGCCAGAGTTTAATTCAACAGAAAGGCAGGCGGAATGATGGGCCAAGCCCAGCAGTGGCCAGGACTCACCCAGGAGTGGGGGTGATGAAGCAGATGCCCGATCCCTGGGGCATGCTGCAGAGGGGACACTAGTGTAATAGCCTGGACTGGGGAGGCCACAGAGCCCTTCCAAGCCCTTAACAACAGCTATGGTGAAACCATTAGGTCAAGCCTAAAACTACACTCCAGGAAGCAGTGCATGAAATCAACTGACTGCCCAACAGGTAAGGATTTAAGAGAACATCTGTTACACACGAACGATACTTAGCCCACTCACATGCGAGGGCCTCGCTCAGAAGAAAACTCGCAGTGGAACACCACGATAACACGCTTGCCATCCGTAGGTACGATAGGCTTCTTGAGTAAGAACTCTTCAACCTCCTCTTCCATGTGCAAGTTCACTGCACCCTGTGAAGATACCAGAGGCTTAGGTCTCACGCTGGTGCTAATGATCCTTGGAGACTGGTCTTCACATGGGTACCTCAAGATTCTGTTATGACAGCGCTGTGTGAGCGGTATTTGTCAATGTAGGGACTTTCATGGCCTTAAGAGAGTGGCAGACTCAAACACTGTCTTTAAATTACCTTTTGTGTATTTCAACGGGCTTCCCAGGTGGCATTAGTAGTAAAGAACCTGCCTGCCAATGCAGGAGACATAAGAAACATGGGTTCAGTCCCTGGGTTGGGAAAGTCCCCTGGAGGAGGGCATGGCAACCCACTCCAGTATTCTTGCCTGGAGAATCCCATGGACAGAGGAGCCTGGCGGGTTAGGCTCCCCTCTTGCAGAGGTCACAGAGTCGGACACAGTGAAGCAACTTAACACACATACATAATCTATTTCAACCCAATGGCTTTCTTCCTGGGCAAGTTACACATGAACTGTTCCAACACCCACTCCATCAGACAGCTTAACTCAACTATAAACCTAAGAGGCATCACTGGGCCTGGCCTATGTTGCCAGAGACTGGCTTCTCCTCACGGCTTCATGTCCAGGCATGGCTTTAGAAGTCAGTGGGTCCCACCTCGAAATGCCCCTGACGGTGATGGCGTGGGGGACAAAACAGGGAGCAGTTTGCTGTGCAATCAGTGCACACCAGGGAGCATTCTTTCAGTGCACCAGGAACCAAACGCCTTTTGCACCCACTGCCTCTGTTTACAATTCTCATAAGCAGCATGTGAGCATTCTAACAAGCAGCCAGGTATCACCCCCTCCTTTAAAAATAAAAATAAATCACAGATACTGTCTATAGGGCTCCTGCTATGCCTCCCACAGTAGCAGAGCTTACCCACAAGCCCCAGGAATCTATACCTTGATGTGGCCTCCCTCATATTCATATGGGTATCGGCAGTCGATGATGACAAACTCTTTAATGAGGTTGGCAAACTTGCCATTCAAAACAGATGTAATCTGTAGAGAAAGAGCCAAGGAGAGTCAACTCTGGCTGCCAAGAATGACTAGATCCCAGTATCGCATGGGTGGCAGGTCCCCAAAGGATAACTTACAATTTCTGGAGAGATGTATTTTAAATCCTGATGCTTTCCAGCAACGGTATGAAAGAGGTAACCCTTAATAAAAGAAAGAAACACTTAGCAAATCTGAAAGCTTATAAAGGCAACATTTATATTACTTGCCTTCCTGGTAAAAGTCAGCTTAAACAAACAAACATGAATCTAATAGAACATACTGGTTATTTGTGTAAGTACTTCATTAATATCCTGAGACTGAATATTCGTACGGCCCTTGAGGCACATCATCCCCATTTGTAGATGTCAAAACTAGGTCCCTTGTCCAAAGTCAGCCAGCAAGCAAGCCAGACCTGAATTCAGAAACCTCAGGTGAATTCCTTTATCGCCTGCTTTTGTCAGGAACCCCTCATGTCAGCAGCCAGACTGTGCTCAGCACTTAAAAAGGACACAGCGAGGAATGACTTCACTGTTTACTGAGCACCTGACTTTTGCAGCAGGTGCTGGGGGAGACACTGGAGGTGGAACAAATGAGACCCACCCAGCCTTGAGGGGGGAAGATGGGCACACCAGCAATCACGAGCGACTGGCAGAGTCGAGTGCTCACCCAACCCTGTGGTCACGTGTGGGGTCATTTTGACAACCAACCAATAGCTTCAATTCAGACACAAGCTTTTACCAGCGAGGAGGCACCACACCCAGGTCTTGGCCTGCTCTTCCTTTCAGACTAGAAAATTGTCTTCTATTCTTTTTGGCCATGCTGGCATGTGGGACCTTAGCTCTCAGACCAGGGACTGAACCCATGTCCCTAGTGTTGGAAGTGCAGAGTCTTAACTGCTGGACCCCTAGGGAAGTCCTGTCTTCTATTTTTAACCCACTTATCTCTCCTACCTGGCTGAAATGTCTAGCACAGACCCAGAGCTTCCCCAACTGCCTAGCTGACATAACTCTTTTATTCCTTAGTCTAATGCTTACACTGCACTGATGTTTACTTCAGTTACCAGGTGGTACATGTCCACGTGGCATGATGTCTTACGACACGTTAAGTGTCTTGAGGGAAGGAACTGTGTCTTGTTTTGGAATCTTTGCCTTACACATAGTAAGTGTTTCAGTAGATGTTAGCTACGTTAACATGTAAAAGACTGGTCTGGGGACCTTCAAGTTACACACGGCTAAACAAGTTACTACTGACGCAGCAAGGTGTCACATTTCACCACAGCACAAAGGTAGATAATCTGTACCAGGTCATCAGCAGACCTTCGTCTGGACCTCCCTGGGGGCATTTTCCCACAAAGACCGTGCTCCTCTGGACAAGGGAGAAATTTAGTCTCCATCTGGGACATTCTAAGATGACTTTCTTTTTTAAAAATTAATTAATTAATTAATTTAGCTGCACTGACTCTTAGTTGGGGCACATAGAATCTTCAGTCTTCGGCATGCAGAATTTTGTTGTTGTGGTGTGTGGGATCTAGTTCCCTGACCAGGGATTGGGCCCAGGGCCCCTGCATTGGGAGCATGGAGTCTCAGCTGCTGAACCACCAGGGAAGTCCCCTAAGATGACCTTTTAACATACAGACTTACACACAGTAAAGCTAGAGCTTCACTGCTGCTTCTTTACACTCTCCTGTAGCACTGCTATTATAATCGCACGGTTCCCAGAGAGACTGGTTTCTGGGTTGGTGTCCAGGCGGCTGGCTTCCTACTTGAAACCTCTGATCAGCACCAGTAAGGTCTACAGTCCCCAAGAAATGGAGGTATACCAGATTATGTGTTTCTTTATTTTTTTAAATTTCAAACTGTGTCCCCTCGGTGGGAGTTGGAGGGGAGGCTACATAACCCAGGAGCCACTTCAGGGGAGGAAGGCTGGAGGGGTGTTAGGTGCCTCCCCCATTCTGCACCACAATGTAGTTCTGCTTGCAGTTACCTTGGAGAAGTCTCCTATAAGGTCCCTTGGGTCATTATCCAAAATGTTCTCAATGGTCCCTTTTGGGGAATATGCTAGGGATAAAGACTGATGATGTAGAATCTGTAACAAACCAAAAGTTGAGAATGAGACCAGGCTTTAGAATAAAGGCTTTCTCCTTTTTAAAAATGGAAGAGTAAAATTAGTTTTAAGTCTACAAAAAGTATTTCTAAGCTCTACCCACTGAGACGCTCCAGGGGTGCAGTACGTACCCATTTGTCAATGTGTTCCCTAAATACTACAGTTGACCCCTGAACACAGAGGTTAGGGCCACCATTCCGCATCTCCAGTTCAACCAACTACAGATCATGCAGAACCATAACATGTATTTATTGAAACCAGAGCTTTCTGACTGAATCCAGGCTGGGACAAGAAATGTACAAGATAAACCTGGAACACCTTGTCATTAGTAACAAGGAAGTGCTCATATTTCAAAGAGCATGTCAAAAGGGCTAATCGTGGGAGAAGTCGAGATATCTTAAACAGTACACAAAAAGCACTAAACATAAAAAGACTGGTAAATTAAAACATGTTTTAAAGAAATCAAGAAATTCTGTTCATCCAAACAAAAAGATGAGGTAAGAACAGGCAAGCCAGAGTGGGTAGATAAATAATTCATCTCAATAAAAGATTCATCTCTTAATATATAAAGCAATCTCACAAGTAAGAGATAACCCAATAGAAATATGGGCTAGAAAGGCAGTTGGGTAATAGGAAAATCTAGAAAAATGACTAACAGAAATGCAAAATAAGATACTACACAGGGTTCCCTTTGATGGCTCAAGTGGTAAAGAATCTGCCTGCAATGCAGGAGACACAGGAGACGCAGGTTCGATCCCTGGGTTAAGAAGATCCCTTGGAGGAGGAAATGGAAACCCACTCCAGGATCCTGGCCTGGAAAATCCAATGGAGCTGGCGGGTTACAGTCAACAGGGTTAATAAGAGCTGGACACAACCTGAGCATGCACATGCCCGTGCTACCCACTCCCCAGAAAGGGTAAAAGTAAAGGGAGGAACACCTCCAGGTACTGGTGAGGACGTGGAAGAGCTGAACTCTCACACTGTCGTGAGTACAGCTGGCCCCTGGTGTCCCTGAAATTGGTTTGAGGATGCCCAAGGATGCTTATGGCACATAGTACAGTTGGTGCTCAGTGGTGCTTAGTAGCCATGGATTCCAAAGTTAGTTGAATCCATGGATGTGGAGACCCCAGATACACAGGGTTGACTGGACCAACATTTTGGAAAGTTATATGGCAGTGTCTACTGAAGCGAAACACATGCCTAGCCTAGGACACAGAGAGTCCACAGGAAAAATGAAAGTGCATGTTTAGAAGAGAAACAGCACAGACAGCATCAACTAGAATGCTTGATGAAGAGAAGAGAAGTCTTCAATAAACGGTGCCGGGCAAATGGAATATTCACATGTGAAAGAATGAAAATTAGGCCCCTATATTCCATTATTCACAATAAATAACTCAAGATGGAGTAAAGACTTAAATTTGAGACAGGAAACTGTTAAACTCCTAGAAGAAAACACAGGAAAAAAGTTCCTTGATGTGGGTCTTGGCAATTTTTTGGATCTGACACCTAAGATACAAGCAGCAAATCAAACTAAAAATCTTCTACTCATTAAAAGAAATGATCAACAAAATGAAAAGACAACCTACATCCGGAATTGGAAAAAATATCTGCAAACCACATTATCTGATAAGGGGTTAATATCCAAAATGTCAGGAATCCATACAACTTAATAAACCCCTCCGCAAAAAAAAAAAAAAAAACCTCCTAAATAAACCAGTTTTACAAACAGAAAAGGATCTGAATAGACATTTTCCCAAAGGTACAGAAATGGCCAACAGGGACACGAAAAGATGATCAATATCCAGACTACAGTGAAATATCACCTCAGGCCTATAAGAAAGACTATCTTCAAAAAGACAAGATGGGGCTTCTCTGGAGGCTCAGTGGTAAGAATCCGCCTGTCAATGCAGGAGACGTGGGTGCGATCCCCAATCCGGGAAGATCTCACGTGCCTTGGAGCAACTAAGTCTGTGTGCCGCAACTACTGAGCCTGTGCTCTAGAGCCTGGGAGCTGCAACTACTGAGCCCACATGCTGCACCTGTTGAAGCCCGAGTGCCCTGGAGCCCGTTCTCTGCAACGAGAAGCCACTGCGATGAGAAGTCCACGCACCACAACTGTAGAATAGCCCCTGCTCACCGCAACTAGAAAAGTCTGAGCAGCACCGAAGACCCAGCACAGCCAAACAAGGAAAAAAAAGAAAAACAAATTATAAAATGAATCACTTAAAAAAAAAAAAAAAAGACAAGAGCAATTCCCTGGTGGCCCACTGTTAGGATTCCACACTTTTACTGCTGAGGGCCTGAGTTCAATCCCTGGCAAGGAAACTAAGATTCCCCAAGCCCGTGGAGTGGCCAAAAAAAAAACAAAAGACAAGAAACAAGTGTTGATAAGGAGGTGAAGACAAGGGAACACCTGTACAGTACTGGTGGGGCTGTAGAGTGGGATGGCTGCTATGGAAAACAGTATGGACGTACCTTAAAAAGTTGAATGCAAAACATATGATCTAGCAATACCACTTCTGGGAACATATTCTAAGGAAACGAAAACACTATGTCAAGAGATATCTGCACTCACATCACAGCAGCATTATTTATAATAGCCACAACATGGAAAAAAGTGTTCACTGACAGATGAATGGATGAGGAAGCTGGGCTACACATTCACACAATGGATTATTATTCAGCCATACAAAAAGAAGGAAATCCTGCTATTTGCAGTAACATGGATGGACCTTGAGGGCATTATGCTAAGTGAAACTGAAGTAAGTCGGACAGAGAGAGACAAGTAAGTATATGACATCACTTGTACGGGGAATGAAAAAACTGAAAACACACAATGCTAACCACTACCACAACCACCAAAACAAAAACCAAACTCATAAAAAAGGAGATCAGATTTGTGGGGTTACCAGAGGTAAGCAATGGAGAAGGGGGGCCGGATGAACGTGATCAAAATGTACAACTTCCAGTGATGAGACAAGTACCAGGGATGTAATGTACAACATGATGACTATAGTTAGGTCGGATGTATGGTGTATATGAAAGTAGTTGAGAATAAATCTTGAGTTCTCATCACAGAGAAATAAAAAGAAATAAAATACTAAGTGACAACGAAAAACACTATAATCAAAGTTGTGAGACAAACCTAAAGTAGCCTAAATAGGTCAGGACACAAACCTAAAGTAGTCCTAAATAGGTCAGGACACAAGAAAAATGAAAACAAACAAACAAAACAAAAAACCCAACCAAGGGAAAAAAGTTATGGCCCTACGCCAGGACCCAACAGCAAGTAGGGAGCTTAGACTTCCACCCTTGCCCAGCTGTCATTAAGTGCCCCAATCTCGACCTCACTGGGATGGTGTTGGTGGAGGTCTAGAAGGGAGCTTGAACTTCCTTTCCCACTCCTGCCCAGCAGCCATGAGGTCTGACCTACCTAAGTAGCACATTAAGGGAGACTGAACTTCCGTCCCCCTTTCCCTGCGGTATCGGAATACTACTAAAACAGCAGTTACATAGCCTCATAACATCCAAAGTACACAGATACAACTGAAAAAAAATCTCTTCTCATATGAAGAACCAGGAAAAATCTCAACCTGAATAGGAAAAGACAATCAACAGAAAGCCACACCAGACGCAGATGCTGGAACTACCTGACTAGGATTTTAAAGTAGCCATCATAAAAATGCTTCAACAGGCAATTCTGAACAAGACTGAAACAAATGAAAAATAAAAACAGCCAGTCTCAGCAAAGAAAAAGAAACAAACGTGCATTTTAGAACTGACAGATACAACATCCTTGAGCGAAAAAGAAGCTGCAGAACTAACCTCTTGGGGCTTCTCTGGACTAGCTGCCTCTTCCGGACTGGCCCCAGCCACGCTTTTCCTCCGCTTCCTGCTTCCACCTGGGGACTCCTCTAGTGATCGGTCTGGTCTTTTCAACACTGACCGGATGGTAGAGCTGCACGACTCCGAAGGGGAGTCAAACAGCTTGCAGCGATTGCCCTTTGGGGGAAAAAAAAGAGACTCATGTTTCATTAAAATACACTGATTTGAATGGTAAAGAGGACAGACCAAGGACTTCCTGGGATGGTTTAAGATCAAGCCATTCTAAAGTGGGCTTCCCAGGTGGTGCTAGTGGTAAAGAACCTGCCTGCCAATGCAGGAGACAAAAGAAACTGGGGTTCGATCTCTGGGTCAGGAAGATCTCTGGGGGAGAGCATGGCAACACACTCCATCCAGTATTCTTGCCTGGAGAATCTCATGGACAGCGGAACCTGGTAGCCTACAGTCCACAGGGTCGCAGAGTTGGACACGACCAAAGGGACTTAGCACAGATCCTAAATTAAGAAACAGACACTGTCCGTTTATCCAGTCCTTGGCACACAGTAGACACTGAGACCCTGGTGTTCACTGAACATGTTCAAAACCTGACACTGGGTACAAATGAGGAAGACTACCCAGGCCCTGAAAAGCCTACATTCTGCACAGGGTCCTAAGAGTCAAAGGGTGCCTGAAATACTTCCCAGCAAGTGTTACCTTCCAGCCAGGGCCACAATTCTGGCTTCCTCTTCCCTCTACTTTATTATTTGCACCTTGCTCGAGCAGCTTGAAGAGGTTTTAACAGCCCCCTAAATCCAGAAGGTATGAGGCATCTGGATTATACTATATATTAGAGCCAGTTAAGGAGATAAAACAGAGTTGAGTTTGAGTTTGCAGTGGGCAGGGGTGCCTTCAAAACTGTTTAGAAGCCATGCTCTCTGCTTGGCTGTTTTTCTTTCTGGACTGTAGGAGAGCATTTTAAATTCAAGACTTACAAAGCCAAAGGAAATACAGAAAGATGTGCTATAGTACTCCTAAGGACTACTTTCTCGGGGTTTGAGAGCAGCCAACCTGACTAGTGGTAGAGACAGTCTGACTTCAGCAACCTAAACTCATCTCAGCCCGTTCACAACTCAGTGCTCTCTGGCTGGGCTTTTCCTTCTGAACTCGGTATCCTTTCACACACACCCCGCACCCCTCTCCTCTGTAAAGCACTCCCTTTCAAGCTGATACTAATATTTCAGTGTCGCCTCTTCTTTGGAAAAGTTCCTAAGAGTTTGCAGCAAGTGTGTCACCCCCATTGCCTCTCCCAGAGACCAAGGGTTTTCCGCTTGTTTTTCTGAAGTTCCTTTTAATAGGATGTTGTTCAGAGAAGCAAGATCACAGGGGTTATTTTTCGTATGTTTGTTTTTAACCTAGAAGAGCTGGAAGCATTTTGGAAAGAGGGTCTACGGCTTTCAGTAAGGTCTCAGAGGACTTGTAAGCTCTTCAAGGGCAGAAACCCCAGTTCTGACTCAGCCCCTGGCCCTTATGATGAGTCTATTGTGTTTGTGAAACTCCACCGTTGTGAAGGGCCTACACATACTGTTTCATGGTTTTTCCATCCAACTTATAAAACTGATAGCCATTTTCCAAGCATTCTCACACTGTATATATTAATAATGTTATCTTTCAAAAGGACTTAGTAAATCTGGTCATACCATTTTATTGGGGTGGTCTAATCTCTCAAAGCTTTGCACATTAGTCTACTATAATGTGTAAGTGGCTTCAAGACTAGACTACTTCATTTGTTCCATATTTATAGTTCAGGGGCATGGATTAAAGACGTAGTCAGCGTCTATACATATACCTTAGAGTGTGTAGCTGTGTGTATACTATGATAAGAGCTCACTTTCCCTGGATGTTTACATACATGAGGATGTGTCCCTCTACAGGCACAGCTTTTGAAAGTGTCCCTGATGGAAACAGATGTCTCTAGTCTACACAAGTAGGTGGGTATTAAACAAAACAAAACACCCTTGAAAAAACAGCATACATTAACACCAGGAAACACTAGTGACCAGCCAAACAGGCCCATAGGCTCAAATGCAGAATCTCAAAAGAAATAATTTGGATTCCTGTCACTCCCTTCAGACACACTGGAACTTACTAGGTTGCTAGTTCTTCTCATGACAAGGGGAGCTGTCCAGAGGCTGGCCATGCAGGACGGGGTCTCTTCATCATTCTAAACAAAGAAAAACTTGTGTCATAAAGGTCCAAAGCTCCAGTAGAAACAACATTAGTTTAAATGCGTTAGATTTCTTCTTGCAGAATACCAGAAAGACGTGAACAGAAGTCTTCTAAGGGTCAATGCCTCCCCTCTCCACAACATTTTAAGGTCAAGAGAGTAAGAGTGATGCTATCTGAGCATAGCTAAGGGAATGCCCCTGAGGGGCCACGAGGAGCCACTGGTCTCCTCAGCTTTACATCACATGGCAGCTATTCTTTTAGTCCCTGATTCATGTCCTTCCAGGAAAAAAAAAAAAGAAAAGACTGTCAGCTCCTGCAGGGGAAGAAGGATCACATCAGTGTTTTCTTTGGAACACCTCCATAGAATTTAAGCAGACTAGAAGCAGAGTCTCAATAAATTCCCAACAGATGAATAAAAGCATCAGCCAGGGCTTCCCCTGGGGGTCCAGTGGTTAAGAATCCTCCTTGCAATGCAAAGGACACAGGTTCCACCCCTGGCCCGGGAAGATTCCACATGCTGCGGAGCAGCTGAGCCTGTGGACCACAACTACAGAGCCGGTGCCCTGGAGCCCACAGGCTGCAACTGCTGAAGTCCGTGCGCTAGAGCCTGTGCTCCACAACAAGAGAAGCCGCCACCGTGAGAAACCCGTGCACCGCCACGGAAGAGTAGTCCCAGCTCTCTGCAACTAGAGAAAGCCCAGGTGCAGCAACAAAGAGCAAATACAGCCAAAAAATGAATTAAGTAAGTAAACAAAACCTTAAAAAAGTATCAGCCAGTTGGGGGAATCACTGTTCTTTATCAGATGACGGCTCTCCAGGGAAAGTTAGCAAAAATGGATCGGAAAGCACATACTCACACCATACCTTCAAACTGTCTCCATCAAGAAGATCCATGAAGCCATCATCCTCATCAGACAAAGTGGGAGTCACAGGTGACTGGGGCATAAAAGGAATGGAATTCCCTGGTTCATTGCCATCTCTTTCATTTGAGGAAAGCTAGAAGACAGAATTCATGGCTTGTTAATAATCAGCTTTGATTTCTCTGAATGGGTTACTAGTTTTTATGAGGAAAATATACCATATTCGTTTTAAGAAGTTTTAGCAGCTACAAATCAAAGGAAAAATAAGACCTAAGATTATAAATGAACTGATATCCACACACAGTTCTAATTCGAGTCAGGCCAAATAGCCTTCACAAAGAACTCTCCCCAGGAGCAATTCACCTCATAGTGGGAACTGGGGCTAGCCTCCAATGAAGGGCAAGGCTTGCTTTTTCTGAGGATTATTACTGGTGAACAGGGATCAGCATGAGGGTAGTGACAGGTGATAATCTGCTAAAATGAGGAAGGGTGAGAAGATACCAAGTCCCTGTGGAGACCACAAAACAGACTAGAGAAATGTTTCTGTAACTCCAGTTCTGACAGAGGGATATAAAGTCTAGAAAGCTCTAGAAAATCCATCCTTGTTCTTTAGATTCGCAATTTGAATGACAGTTGCTTAGTTCTAACTGAGGAATTACTTGGCCCAGACACTGGGTGTGCTGCTGTGTACTTATTTGCTAAGTCGTGTCAGACTCTTGTGACCCCAAAGACTGTAGCCTGCCAGGTTCCTCTGTCTATGGGATTCTCCAGGCAAGAATACTGGAGTGGGTTGCCATTTCCTTCTCCAGGGGATCTTCCCGACCCAGGAATCAAACCCAGGTCTCCTGCATTGCAGGCAGACTCTTTACTGACTGAGCTATGAAGGAAGCCCTGTTTTCAGACTGGGATATAACCTTTTATGTAAAATCCCATTTAAGCCACACAACACACTAAGGGTAGTTAATCCTCTATTTTCCATTTTTATTTAACAAATCAGGAAACCAATGCTTAAGAAAGGTTACCAAGATTACACCGCTCACTCATTTGACTGCAAAGTCCAAGCTTTTCTGCCCATTATACTCTCCCTAGGAGAAACCATTCCTGGAGTCAAAATAAGAGTATATCTCATTAGAGAAGCCTATCTTGTTTTTTCAGTAAAACTCCCATTATAAAATGATTTATAGGGCCTCCCTGGTGTTTCAGTGGTAAAGAATTCACCTGCCAATGCAGGAGACACAGGTTCGATCCCTGATCCAGGAAGATCCCACATGCCTGGGAGCAACTCAGCCCATGTGCCACAACTAACGAGCCTGTGCTTTAGAGCCTGGGAACCACGACTACTGAGCCCACATGCCAATCACTGAAGCCCGTGTGACTGACAGACACGATCTTCTCTGTCTACAAGAAGAGAAGCCACCACAATGACAAGCCCACACACTGCCATGAAGAACAGCCCCTGCTCTCCCAAACTAGAGAAAAGCCTGGCCAGCGGCAAATACCCAGCACAGTAAAAAATAAATACAGAAAATTATAAAAATCTTTAAAATATATTTAATATAGAAAATTTATAAAATCCATTCAAAAATCCACCATCTAGAGACAAACACTATTAATAATGAATTCTTTTCTAGGTACTTTTCAAAGATAGTAAAAAAGTCCAGAGATAGATATTTTTTCTCTTCCATAACAGTAAATCTCTTTGGGCTGGGGTATGAATGCATTAATCCTCAAGTGACCCTCAATATTGAGTAGCCTCTTTACTGGCTGAACCCGAACCTCAGGCCCAAAGCCAGACTGGAAAGGTGTATTTTCAGGTACAAGTTCCTGGGAAAACGTGGAAACCGAACACGGTCATTTTGCTCAAGTTGGGCCTCTCTAGTCCATAGCTGTCTGTCCATCAGATCACCAGTAGGAAATCTGGAAGTAATGACCATCTCTGACAAACAAACAATCCTGGGACAAGTGGCCCCAAATACAGTCAAATAGCCTTATAGGCAATGGGTTCACTGGAATACCTAATAGTTCTTATTAAACCAAGTTTGGTAGAGATCATGTGCTCGCTCCAAACAAAATCACTCTGGGAAGCACCTCTCAGCACTTAGAAAGCAAGTTTTCAATAGGACAGATAATCCCACCATACACACATTCAGAAGAATGACCCAGGATTGACAACGTCAAATATGCTTTGCTCGAGTCCAGTATTTCAAACACACCACCTCTCACCCTGCTTCTGCCTCTCTGCTCTCCAGACACAGCAGAAACACTGAACATGTGAGTCTCAAAACATGTGAGTTTCAAAAGACAAAGTCAAGATAAAGACAGCTAGAGCTGCTGCAGGGTCTTTAACTCAAGATTGCGGAGGCTTTCATCTTCCCATCAGGAACTCCCAGGAGTATGAAAGGACATACCATCCGAGCCGGGGCGGAGTTCTGCCTCTGTGTGAAGAGATCTTTACCCTCCTCCAGTCCGTGAACATGTAGGCAGCCTCGAGATGCAGGTCTTATTGGCTTCTTAAACTCAAAGACTTCCTGCAAGACAGTATAGATGAGACATCATCCACTGTCTGTGAAAACCAGCTCTAGGGTCTCAGCTATAGCTCTGGAAGGCAGGCAAGAGTGGGTACTGATCACCTGTCTCCAAACCCATGTCTCATCTAATTCACTGGATCTGTGTAATTAAGAATTTCAGGACTTCTTTGGTGTTGCAGTGGATAAGAATCCGGACTGCCAATGCAGGGGACACGGGTCCTCCGGTCTGGGACGATTCCACATACCACGGAGCAACAGAGTTGTGCCGTGTGCCACATCTACCGAGCCTGCGCTCTAGAGCCCACGAGCTGCAACTACTGAAGCCCACTAGCCTAGAGCCCGTGCTCCACAACAGGAGAAGCCGCCTCAATGAGAAGCCCCCACCTGCTGCAACTAGAAAGCCTGCATGCGGCAACGAAGGCCAACGAAGGCCCAGCAGAACAAAAAACAAAACAAAACAAGTATTTTAAAGATTCTGTCAAAAGCTAACTTCTCCAATCTAAGTACTAACCAGGTCTGACCTTGCTTAGCTTCTGAGACCAGATGAGATCAAGCACAGCACGTTCAGGGTAGTATGGCCATAGACAAAAGCTAACTTCTGATAACAGAACTTTTTTCTCTTATCACAAACACTTTATTTCCTAACAAACACATGAGTATTTGCCAGGTACACAAGACAGAGTTAAAACTAAATCAACAGCAATAACAAACTAAATCAACAGCTTTCTATCAATTATACTTCAATGAAAAAATTTTTTTTCTGAAGTCTAAACCAATTTCATTTCAATATAATTGAACAGGAATCGAAACTTTTCAGTCCAGACTTGTATTTGAGGACTTTATATTTTCCATCTTCTTCCTACCAATAGGAGACAATGAAGTGGAAAACATTTAATGTTATTGTTTTCCATAATAAAAGCAATGAAGAAAAAAACTAATGCCAACATAACTGTAGCTAACACTGCTGTACGATAAGATAGTAAATCCTAAGAGTTCTCATCACAAGAAGACAATTTCCCCTTTTTCCTTTTTCTTCTATTGTATCTATCAATATATGAGAAGATGGATGTTAGCTGAGCCTACTGAAATCATTTCACAATATATGTAAATCAAACCATCATGCTGTATGCCTTAAATCTATAGTGATATGTCAATTATTTCTCAATAAAACTGGGAAAAAAGATCCTTTTAGTTTATTCAACATGGATGAATCTCACATGATGATGAGTGAAAGCCAGAAGTAACAGAACACATACTGTATGATTTCATTTTACTTAAAAGTTTAGAAACACTCATAATTCCCCTTCCCTAAAATATCCACTTAAGAACTTGTCAAGCACAGCTAATATCAGAGTATTTACTTGCCCACACAGCACTAAGTACTTTCAGTGCATGAGCTCATTTATCCATCCAATCATCCGCATTTTACAGATGAGGCAACTAGGCCTGTAGGTTAAGTGATATGCCTAAGGTCTGGCTTCCCAGAGCAAAAGCTCTTTAACCTATGCTATTGCCCCTTCAGAATGAAGCTATAAGCAGGCAACCCTGGGAGAAGCCAAGCTGGGGGTAAGGGGATGGGGAATGTGGGAAAGAGACCAGGCAACAGTGTAATAATAGCTTCAGACTGTTTGGTTAAAAGCACTACACAGAGGCAGACTTAGTGTTCCAAGCACTCAAGACAGGAACTCAATTGTTCTTTCTTTACCTCCCTCAGGGCATCCTGTTGCCAAAGGAATCATTAGGAAAGTTCATGGAGGCAGTAGGTTCTGTAAGTAATAAGTCCAGAAGATTCTAAATATGTGTTGTAGCATTGTAGTGGAGGATGAAGAAGGGGAGAAAACAGACATGGAAATACAGTGAGAAAGAAGACAGGGAAAGCTGAGCTGATTCACTGAACTCTGCCCTGTGCACAGCACCCGGCAGGTTTGAAAGAACCCAGGCGAGGGTGTTCTTCGGCTTTCAGCTGCATAACTGCAACTCACCCTCTAAGCTACCATTTCAGTTACCCCGAGATTCCCTGGGATTTGTTGGCTTTGTTCTTGAAAACACTGTCAAGAAGCCTTTTCCCAAACTTTTCACTCATCCCACGGTCAGCACAAAGAGGCAAGGAAGGCCTGCCCAGACCCTTCCACATAAAGTGTTCTTGGATGTAATTCCCCCTATGAGCCACTTTTTGAGCAACTCCTACCTGCCAGGAACCATTTTAAATGCTTTATCTACATTATCTCATTTAATTCCAACAACAGTCCTACAAGGGAGTGCTACTCCTATTTCACAAAGAAACACAGAAGCCTAAAAAAGCAGCTAAGGGCACAGCTAGCAACCAGTAGGATTCCAATCCAGGTTTCTCTGACTCCAAATACCATCATGACTTTGATAAAGGTTTAGTCTCCTCTCCATAAGCCACTTGCGGGTGTGAGCTCTGCCCCTAGGTGAGTAGGTTAATGCTACACTCACATTTTCCTTGTTCTCATCCTGGTCAATCAGCTGAAAGACATCATGGTCAAGAGAATCAGAATGGCTCCTCTTCAGAGCTGGGCTACACCCCAAGAGCTTCTGCTGTCAGAGTGAAAAAAGGAATTAGGGTACATCAATGAAAATGGTATGGAAACTCAGTTGTAAAAGGGAAAAAAAATGGTGGTGGCAGGTTAGGGAGGCTTAGCTCCTCACAGTGCAGTGGGTGACCAGTCAACGTGACTAGGACTCTATGGCTTTACACCTAACTTCACAAGGTCTACAGCCCTCTCTGCAAGGACTCAGGTACCAAGTCAACCCCCAAATAACATCATTTGCATAAAAAGAACCCCCTTCCTGATTGGAAAAGCCCCCAAGAGGCAACCATTATTGAAGCTGCTTTAGGTAGAATGTTTTGAATGTTTATGAGACAAAGTAAGCAAAATTACTGTCTAAATTAAGGTTTATGATCAAGGTTACTGGTAGCTAAGGGGCAGATAACAGTTATTAGCTCAAAAGAAACAAGGGAACGAACTTACAGGTAGGGAATTTATTCTCCTCATGGGATTTTCAAGGCTGCAATGAGATCAGAAAGTAAATCATGAGAATCGAGGAAGGAAAGTGGTATTCATATAAGACGTAGTGTCTAAACTACTGTTTGATGGGGTGAGGGGAGCATCAAACATATTCCCGTTTTAGGCAAGATGGAAGAATAGATTTCTGAAGCTGTTCTGTTTTCACAAGCAGCCCCATAACTGGGCTTCTAGTGAAAAAGCATGGATCTTCTCTTAAAATATACACCTTCTAGGGAATTCCCTGGTTTTCTAGGGGTTAGTATTCCAGGCTTTTACTGCCATGGGTTGGGTTCAATCCCTGGTTGGGAAACTGAGATCCTACAAGGGAGGCAAAACAAAATAAAAAACAAACCTAAGTTCTCTTAGGACAATGATGTCAGGAGACAGAGCAAGGGTTTGAGTGATATTAGAACAGAACCCCAAAATTACGGCTAAAATAAAGGGAGGGAAGTTCTGAAAAACTGCTGACACAAACTACTCATCTCAAAAGATACCAGACTTTATAGGATCCGGGAGCCTTAATCGGGATCACTACATCCAGAGCTTCAGTCCAGAGCATGAAGAATTTCATTCAAAAAATTATTTTTCTAAGCACAAACATTCAAAGGCAGTGAATACATACTTTTCTTTACTATCCAAGGGCCCAGGAGAATCCAGACAGAAGCCTGTGTGTGGGGAAAAAAAAAAATCACCTCAGACTTTATTGTTTTGGGCTCCAAAATCACTGGAGACGGTGACTGCAGCCATGAAATTAAAAGATTCTTGCTCCTTGGATGAAAAGTTACGACCAACCTAGACAGTATATTCAAAAGCAGAGACATTACTTTGCCAACAAAGGTCCATCTAGTCAAAGCTATGCTTTTTCCAGTAGTCATGTATAGGTGTGAGAGTTGGACTATAAAGAACACTGAGTGCCAAAGAACTGATGCTTTTGAAGTGCGGTGTTGGAGAAGATTCTTCAGAGTCCCTTGGACTGCAAGGAGATCTAACCAGTCCATCCTAAAGAAAATCAGTCCTGAATATTCACTGGAAGGACTGATGCTGAAGCTGAAACTCCAATACTTTGGCCACCTGATGTAAAGAGCTGACTCACTGGAAAAGACCCTGATGCTGGCAAAGACTGAAGGCAGGGGAAAGGCGGGACAGAGGATGAGATGGTTGGATGGCATCACCGACTCAATGGACATGGGTTTGAGTAAACTGCCGGAGTTGGTGATGGACAGGGAGGCCTGGCGTGCTGCAGCCCATGGGGTCACAAAGAGTCGGACATGACTGAGCGACTGAACTGTAACTGTGACACCGCTCATTCGTTAAAATAAGTACGTAAAACTGCTAGTACTGTTTCTTTAAGGGAGCCAACTAAGGCTCATGGCTTGGACTTTTGCCGGAATTGAAGCTTAACCTCCATGATTGCCAAAACTCCATATCTGCACAAGTCTAAGCATTTTCATAGTGTGTCTACTCATGCTCTCCTCCTTGCAAACACCATCTTGGATAATAGGATATGAGGAGACAGCATTAAACCAAACCTCATGACTTATTTAAAAAACAGAAGCAGACTCACAGACTAGAAAACAAACTAACGGTTACCAAAGGGTAAAGGGGACAGTGCGGGGTATAATACTACTATATTCGATATCTTGGAATAACCTACAATAAAAAAGAACTATATATGTATAACTAAATCACTTTGCTGTACACCAAAATCTAACACAACACTGTAAATCAACTACACTTCAAAAAAAAGAAAAAAAGGTCTTAAATCCTGATTATTAATTCAGTTAGAGGTTACCCAGGCTACCTTTCTGTGCGTTCCAACCATAGAAAGGAGAAGTATTTGTTTTCTGGAATAGTTTTTTATTTCAAATATCTTATATCCTGTCAGATCATGTACATAATTCAGGGGGCTGGAAAATATTATTATGTCCTTTGACAAGCAAGCATTGATTGCCTTCAACAAGATAACACCAAGTGAGGTGCTCAACTCAAAGGCAAAAGAATAAAGGAGATGCTGCTTAGCATGGTTCAGAGCCATCAGGGCCTGCCTAGCACACATCTTTCCTCCACGATGTCTAAATAATCATACAGAAGTTAGGTGTTACTGCTCCTGGCAGGACACTCTTCCTTGCCACACTGCCACAATAACAATCCTATCCCTGGTTCTTAAGAAGCTTACATCTTAAGACTTTTGCTCCTGTAGTTCTTTACTCTAAAGCATCTGTGCAAATAAACCTTGCCCCAACATGCACTTTGTTATTGTTTGGTGGTTAAGTCGTGTCTGATTCTTTTGCAACCCCATGAACTACAGCCCACCAGGGTCCTCTGCCCATGGAATTTTCCAGGCAAGAATATTGGAATGGGTTGCCATTTTCTTCTCCAGGGGAATCTTCCCAACTCAGGGATTGAACCCACATCTCCTGCGCTAGCAGGTGAATTCTTTTTAACACTGAGCCACCAGGGAAGCTAACATGAACTTATGGTTAGAATTAGATGTACTGGCAGTTTCTCCAGAGCAGGCTCACTGAAATAATCTCATTATATTTCCAATAACTTGATGCAGAATTTTAACCAATAAGATTTCCTGAACGCCACTTAAAGAGAGGTATGGTTAATTTCATACTACTACTCATCTTCAAGACCAAGCATTAACCACCTCCTTGCGGCCACTTGACAGTTTCCTCTCTTCATCAACTGCCACAGGGGCTCCTTTGTACTGTTCTAACAGGTGTCTGTCACTCAATGTCAGACTTCTGTTTGCTACCTTAACTCACCAAACTGAGTTTCTAGGTGAAAGCCCATGTTCCAGCAAATTCCAAGCACTGCTCCCCACAAGGCAGACACATGATAAAAGACTAAAAGAATACCTGAATCAGTTGATTCGGAGGAGCCCATTCTTTGCAGACTGCTGTTTTTCACCTCCATGGGTTGTTCATACTCACTGAAACCAAGAAAAGTAACTCACAGGAGATAGCCCATGACATGGCAAGTTGCCATACTGCCATAAACTATCATTACTTCTAGGCCACACCACAAAACACTTGGCCACCCAGAACACCCAGTTAGCACTTACATATAAAAGGAGATGAGAAAAGAGTAGCTTGGCATTGGTCACACTGTAGACAGGAGGACAATGACTATTGGACTATTTCCTGAAATGAGAGCATGTGTTCTAGGTACTGAGCTAGGAGCCAGGATGAACAGGGCAAGTTCCTGTTCTTCAGAGATTGGAAAAGACACGTGCTTCTTTAGAAAATGGGACGTCCAAGACTGATGAGAAAGCAGCGTTACCAAAAACAAAACAAAACAAAACAAAAGGTGGGATGCATTTTTTTAATAAGGATAAAGTGCAGGAAAATTTTAGGAGTGGAAAGCTGAGTTAAAAGACCTGGTCTTAGGAAAGCATGGGGCTGGGTGTGTGGGGGGTGTCACACAGCAGGAATATGCCCCGGGAAGAGGGACTGCGACGATTTTTGCAAACGCAAGGAAAGAAAACGCCACGTCCCTTGGCTGAGAAGGAAACAGAACTCACAGAAAGCAAAGATAACTACGAGGTGGTTCTGCAAAGGATAGAAGTGAGCGACTAGGAGGGCCTGTTTTTCCCCGTGGAGGCAGATTTCAAAGAGCTTCGTGAGGTAAGGACAGAAGAGCACAGGGCAATCTAAAAAGGGGTGGCGAAGGTGGGGAGCCCAGGCGTACCCCACCCCCTACCCGGCCCGTCTCGGGGCTGAGGGCGGCCCCGGAGGGTCCGAACGGCCTCTCCCGCCCAACATTCGGCCTGGGGGGAGGGTGCACATGGCGGGCCCCTGTCGGTGGGGCCGCCCCAGAGCGGCAGAGAGGCAAGCGCTACCCTCGCGGCCGGTTTTCTGGCCTGATCTACCCGAGAGCCGTCTCGGAGGCCAAACGCCTGAGGCACCACTCCTCGCTCCCTCCTCACCTGCCCAGTCCCTGCAGCTGGTCCATGGTGACCGTCAGGTTGGTGACAGGCGACAGGCCCCCGGCGGCTGGCGTGCCGAACAGCGCCTTCACGACAGGCTGCGGTGCGGGCGGGGGGCTGCAGGCGAAGAGCAGGCGGCGGCGGTGCGGGGGCTCCGGGCCCAGTTCCATGGCGGCGCCGGGCTTCCTAGGATCCCGCTCCTTCTTCCTCCGCCTCCGCCGCGCCCGCCCCGCCCCGCTGGCACTGGCCTCGGCCGCGCGCCCCGCAGCCGGCGCCCGCGGGTCAAACACAAACACGACCCGCGGTTCAGGGATGCGGCTGCCGCGGGCAAGAGGCGCGGACAGGCGGGTGTCCAGACTCGGCAGGCGCCAGCCACAGGCGCGGGTGCGTCCCCTCACTCCGCGAGGCTGGCGGGCGGGGGGCGCCGGCAACCTTAAGATTAAATCCAAACAAACGGAGCGCGTCGGGGAGGGAGAGCGGCTAGAGCTGCAAGGCAACGACCAGGGCTCACACTCTCTTCACTTTTCTTTCACTCTGTTGCCCCGGAGTGCAGACAACCAGGCCGACATTCACCTCCCTCCCCGGCCGTCGCTACCAAGGTGGCCTTTCGCGGTAATAGCTGCTCACTGCGGCCTGCCTCTCCCCCGCCTCCCTTTCCTAGTTGGCGCCAAACAGAATTCACCAATCAGTAAGCAACTTCTCCTCCTCGCACAGGAATGGCAGCTAGGCTGAACCAATGAGAGGGGAAGAAGGAAGCTGCTCTCGGGACACTGTGAGGTCGGCCCCCTCTCAGAAAGGGGCGGGGCCTAGAGGGCCCTCCGAACCCGAGGAGCTCAGAGGTCAATGAAAACTCCCAGCTGACCCTGCGAGATGCCGGGAGAGACCGGAAGGCCTCTCTTGACGCGTTGCATGGTGGGAAGCGTAGTTCCCACAGCGCGCCGGCGTGTAGTCGGCTCTTACCGCGTTAGGCCAAAGCCCTATCGGCGTCTATTCTGTGTTCCACACGCTGAGGAAATGTGGAGGGTAGAAAAAGCTGTGCGGTCCCCTCTTCCGCTCCGGGCCTCCAGGCCCCAGTTTTATCACGAGAGAGAGAGAACTGGATGATCCAAGGACTGGGCCTTGCCTCACAAACACAGGGCCCAATTCTGGAGCACTGAGGCTCCTGTCCAGCCGGCTGTCCTGGCCTTGAGCTGCTGATTACAAGACTTAACCTATGGCCTGCGTTGTGGGCCTCGGCATTGTTTGCTCACCTCTATTTTAGCTTTGGTATATTTTCTCAGAACCATTTCCTTCTGTCGCACCCTTTCTTGCTTCACTCGGAGTGCCTGGATAAGCAACACCTGGTGGTTCAGTGGTAAAGAATCTGGTTGCCAATGCTGGAGGCTTGGGTTCTACGTCTGGGTCCAGAAGATCCCCTGGAGAAGAAAATGGCAACCCACTCCAGTATTCTTGCCTGGCAGGAGGAGGCAGAGGAGCCTGGCGGGCTACAATCCATGGGGTCGCAAAGAGTCAGACACGACTGAGTGACTAATACTTCACTTCACTTTGTGTCTAAATAGCAACAAATATAATAATAGTAAACACTTACCTAGTGCTTATGTCGCACTGTTTGAAGGCCTTTATGATTCATTTAATTCTTTTTTTTTTAATGATTCGTTTAATTCTTACAACAATTCTATGAAAGAGAAATTATCCCCACTTTATAGGTGACCAGATCTGTTGTAATATCCCTTGGACCAGTGATGATTCCTAGAATGAATGATTTTATGAGAGAGGCAGAGGTACAGCTGTCAGTCCTGAAAATGACTTGTCTTTAGCTTGTGTATTTAAATATTTTGGGTGTTTGGTTAAGAATATGACCATTCTGAAAGAGATGGGCATACCAGACCACCTGACCTGCCTCTTGAGAAACCTGTATGCAGGTCAGGAAGCAACAGTTAGAACTGGACATGGAACAACAGACTGGTTCCAAACAGGAAAAGGAGTGTGTCAAAGCTATATATTGTCACCTTGCTTATTTAACTTCTATGCAGAGTACATCATGAGAAACGCTGGGCTGGAGGAAGCACAAGCTGGAATCAAGACTGCCGGGAGAAATATCAATAACCTCCGATATGCAGATGACACCACCCTTCTGGCAGAAAGTGAAGAGGAGCTAAAAAGCCTCTTGATGAAAGTGAAAGAGGAGAGTGAAAAACTTAGCTTAAAGCTCAGCATTCAGAAAACGAAGATCATGGCATCCGGTCCCATCACTTCATGGCAAATAGATGGAGAAACAGTGGAAACAGTGTCAGACTTTATTTTGGGGGGCTCCAAAATCACTGCAGATGGTGATTGCAGCCATGAAATTAAAAGATGCTTACTCCTTGGAAGGAAAGTTATGACCAACCTAGACAGCATATTAAAAGGTGGAGACATTACTTTGTCAGCAAAGGTCCATCTAGTCAAGGCTATGGTTTTTCCAGTGGTCATGTATGGATGTGAGAGTTGGACTATAAAGAAAGCTGAGCGCTGAAGAATTGATGCTTTTGAACTGTGTTTTTGGAGAAGACTCTTGAGAATCCTTTGGACTGCAAGGAGATCCAGCCAGTCCATCCTAAAGGAGATCAGTCCTGGGTGTTCACTGGAAGGACTGATGTTGAGGCTGAAACTCCAATACTTTGCAACCTGATGCAAAGAGCTGACTCATCGGAAAAGACCCTGATGCTGGGGAAGATTGAGGGCAGGAGGAGAAGGGGACAACAGAGGATGAGATGGTTGGATGGCATCACTGAATCGATGGACATGGTTTGGGTGGACTCCGGGAGTTGGTGATGGACAGAGGCCTGGTGTGCTGCAATTCATGGGGTCGCAAAGAGTTGGACACGACTGAGCGACTGAACTAAACTGAACTGATGACCACTACCTCTGTTTTTGGCCTACCATAAGCTCAAATATTTTTTTAAAAAGCTTTTCCTTGGGGCATGGGATAAATTAGGGCGATAGGATTAACATATACACACACTACTATATATAAAATAGATTACCAACAAGGACCTACTGTATAGCACAGGGAACTATACTCAATGTTTTATAATAACCTGAAAAAGGATATATAACACACACACACACACACACACACACACACACACACACATATAATAGCTGAATCACTGTGCTATACACCTGAAACTAACATAGCCTTGTAAATCTACTATTCAGTTCAGTTCAGTTGCTCAGTTGTGTCCGACTCTTTGCGACCCCATGAATCGCAGGATGCCAGGCCTCCCTGTCCATCACCAACTCCCGGAGTTCACTCAGACTCACGTCCATCGAGTCAGTGATGCCATCCAGCCATCTCATCCTCGGTCGTCCCCTTCTCCTCCTGCCCCCAATCCCTCCCAGCATCAGAGTCTTTTCCAATGAGTCAACTCTTCGCATGAGGTGGCCAAAGTACTGGAGTTTCAGCTTTAACATCATTCCTTCCAAAGAAATCCCAGGGTTGATCTCCTTCAGAATGGACTGGTTGGATCTCCTTGTAGTCCAAGGGACTCTCTAGAGTCTTCTCCAACACCACAGTTCAAAAGCATCAATTCTTTGGCGCTCAGCCTTCTTCACAGTCCAACTCTCACATCCATACATGACCACAGGAAAAACCATAGCCTTGACTAGACGGACCTTAGTTGGCAAAGTAATGTCTCTGCTTTTGAATATACTATCTAGGCTGGTCATAACTTTTCTTCCAAGGAGTAAGCGTCTTTTAATTTCATGGCTGCAATCACCATCTGCAGTGATTTTGGAGCCCCAAAAAATAAAGTCTGACACTGTTTCCACTGTTTCCCCATCTATTTCCTATGAAGTGATGGGACCAGATGCCGTGATCTTCGTTTTCTGAATGTTGAGCTTTAAGTCAACTTTTCCACTCTCCTCTTTCACTTTCATCAAGAGGCTTTCCAGTTCCTCTTCACTTTCTGCCAGAAGGGTGGTGTCATCTGCATATCTGAGGTTATTGATATTTCTCCCGGCAATCTTGATTCCAGCTTGTGTTTCTTCCAGCCCAGCGTTTCTCATGATGTACTCTGCATATAAGTTAAATAAGCAGGGTGACAATATACAGCCTTGATGTACTCCTTTTCCTATTTGGAATCAGTCTGTTGTTCCATGTCCAGTTCTAACTGTTGCTTCCTGACCTGCATACAGATTTCTCAAGAGGCAGATCAGGTGGTCTGGTATTCCCATCTCTTTCAGAATTTTCCAGTTTATTGTGATCCACACAGTCAAAGGCTTTGGCATAGTCAATAAAGCAGAAATCGATGTTTTTCTGGAACTCTCTTGCTTTTTCCATGATCCAGCATTGTAAATCTACTATACTTCAACTAAAAAAACAAAAGCTTTTTGTGTCAAAGGTTTGTATTACGCAAATACTATAAAATAATTACAGCCTTAGAAAATACAAATAGTTATACTTCAAAAAATCATCTGTAATTCTACCAGCTTCAAAGAAACAGTGGTCAACATTTTGAACTTTTTGTATAGGTATGCACTATTATTCTATAATCAATATTTGTTTCATGGGTAAAGGAATGGAAAGACAGCTGAGCAGACAGACGTTTCCTGAATGGGATCAAATCTGAATATTGGAATGAAAACAATGTCAGAAATGTTAAAGAACTATTCATTTTCTTTTTTTTCCTTTTTAAAAGACTGATGAAGTGTTGAGGGTGATTTTATTATGTTTGGGTCCATGGATTGTGAAAGAAAGCAAAAGGAAAAGAATAATTGAACCACATCCTTTTCCCCATTCTCTCAGGCATGCTCTCCAAAGTCCTGGAGCAGCACTGGGGGATGGGAAGAACACCTTGCTATGAATTGAGAGGTCTGATTTCTGATCCAGCTCTGCTCTGAGGAAAGTCGATATTTGTTTACTCACTGAATCTCTACTGACAGCCTGCCAATCTTCCAGATCCAAACAGACAGGATTAATTCTTCCTTGGAGACTTCCCTGGAATACTCTTCTTCACCCAGCTAATACTCACCTTTTCAGGAAAGCTCCACCCTCAGATACCCTCACTGATACATTCCCCTGTTAACCATCCACCCTCCAGGCACCTAGTGTTTACATTTGTTTCTGTGATAATTTAATCAGGGTGCATTCCTCCTTTCCTTAAAGGAGTATAAACTCTAAAGGGTAGGGACCCCTCCCCCATTTCCTTTACTATTGTGCTTGATTCTGGGAACCCTTCAGTACCTGTAGGTTGAATACGGGCTGTGAAGAAAAAGTATGACTGCTTTGAGAGTGTTTAAGAAGGGAATTTGCTCTGGTCTAGTACCATCAGGGAGTCCTTGAGAAAGTGTCCAGGAAGATAAGCCTTTAGGAGGGGAAGAGAGTGTATTCAAGGCAGAGTGTGTGTGTTAGTCGCTCAGTCGTGTCCGACTCTTCATGACCCCATGGACTCTAGCCCACCAGGCTCCTCTGTCCGTGGGATTCTCCAGGCAAGAATACTGGAGTGGGTTGCCATTTCCGTCTTCAGGGGACCTTCCCTACCAGGGACCTTCCTGACCAGGGATTGAACCCAGTCTTCTGCATTGCAGGCAGATGCTTTACCATCTGAGCTACTAGGGAAGCCCTCAAGGCAGGGTCAGACCCTAAGCAAAGGCTCTGAAGCTGGAAGAAGACCCCTCCCTGTGTGTGGCAGAGAAGGAGTGGGAGGGGAGGATGGCAAGGGCCCAGACTCTGCAGGGGCTCACCACATTCTGCAACTTTTATCTCAAGGGCAATGGGAAATCACTGAAAGGTTTACATTTTATTTGAAAAAGATAATCCGAGCTGATTTACTGTTTTACATGTGCCCATTCTCCTTTCACCCAACTGTGGGGTTAGCCAGATTGGATTTATTCTGCATGGTTACCTGAGGCAGCAGTGAGCCTCCCTGGAGGCTACAAGGTTTCAGTTTAACACTAAAAAGGAAAATCAGAACTAACAGTTTTCCGAGATGGAATGAGCAGTCCACAAGAAACTGTATAAGCAGTGTCTTAGATGCTGTGTGGAGATGAGGAGTACCTAGAATCAAGGATTCCCAAATCCTAGGTCTACATTACAATTTTCCGGGGAGCTTTGATATTTATTTATTTACTTACTGAGTTGGCAATCCATTTCCGTGGTATACATTCAAATGATACCAAAAAAGGCCTAGACCAGACCTCCCTCCCATCCCTGTCCCCAGGTACCCTGTTTTCCTCCCTGTTGGTCATCACTGTAGCCAGATTTTTGTGTGCGTCTCCTAGAACCTGTGTCTGTGCTAACACGTGCTTGTACATATTCTCTCACATATACTTTTCAGTTTTCACAGATGGTAACAACATGTTATAAACATTGTCCTGAATCTCACTTTTTTTCCACTTCCACGTATGTTGGAGTTGGTTCAATATTAACAGATGAAGTTCCTCTTTTTTTTTTTAAATGGTTACCAGTTGAGGAGCTTGTTTGAAAAATACAGATTCTCTGGTCTCCCTTGAATATATCAGTAAAATTTGTATTTGTTTATTTATTTTGACTGCACTAGGTCTTTGTTGCTGTGTAGGCTTTTTGAGTGAGAGCTATTCTCTAATTGTGGTGCTTGGGCTTCTCATTGCGGTGGTTTCTCTTGTTGTGGAGTACAGGCTTAGTTGCTCTGAGGAAGATGTGGGATTTTCCCGGACTAGCAAAAAGCAAAGGAGAAAAGGAAAGATATAAGCATCTGAATTCAGAATTCCAAAGAATAGCAAGAAGAGATAAGAAAGCCTTCCTCAGCGATCAATGCAAAGAAATAGAGGAAAACAACAGAATGGGAAAGACCAGAGATCTCTTCAAGAAAATTAGAGATACCAAGGGAGCATTTCATGCAAAGATGGGCTCGATAAAGGACAGAAATGGTATGGACCTAACAGAAGCAGAAGGTAATAAGAAGAGGTAGCAAGAATACACAGAAAAAACTGTACAAAAAAATCTTCACAACCAAGATATTCACGGTGGTGTGATCACTTACCTAGAGCCAGACATCCTGGAATGTGAAGTCAAGTGGGCCTTAGAAAGCATCACTATGAACAAAGCTAGTGGAGGTGATGGAATTCCAGTGGAGCTATTTCAAATCCTGTAAGATGATGCTGTGAAAGTGCTGCACTCAATATGCCAGCAAATTTGGAAAACTCAGCAGTGGCCACAGGACTGGAAAAGGTCAGTTTTCATTCCAATCCCAAAGACAGGCAATGACATTGAAACATGTATAATATCATCTAAGAAACGAATCGCCAGTCCAGGTTCGATGCAGGATACAGGATGCTTGGGGCTGGTGCACTGGGATGACCTAGAGGGGAGGGAGGTGGGAGGGGGGTTCAGGATTGGGAACACGTGTACACCCTTGGCGGATTCATCTTGATGTATGGCAAAACCAATATAATATTGTGAAGTAATTAGCCTCCAATTAAAATAAATAAATTTAAATTAAAAAAAAAAGAAAGGCAGTGCCAAAGAGAGCTCTAACTACTGCACAATTGCACTCATCTCACATGCTAGTAAAGTAATGTTCAAAATTCTCCAAGCCAGGCTTCAGCAATACATGAACTGTGAACTTCCAGATGTTCAAGCTGGTTTTAGAAAAGGCAGTGGAACCAGAGATCAAATTGCCAACATCTGCTGGATCATCAAAAAAGCAAGAGAGTTCCAGAAAAGCATCGATTTCTGCTTTATTGACTATGCCAAAGCCTTTGACTGTGTGGATCACAATAAACTGTGAAAAATTCTGAAAGAGATGGGAATACCAGACCACCTGACCTGCCTCTTGAGAAACCTGTGTGTAGGTCAGGAAGCAACAGTTAGAACTGGACATGGAACAACAGACTGGTTCCAAATAGGAAAAGGAGTACGTCAAGCCTGTATATTGTCCCCTTGCTTATTTAACTTATATGCAGAGTACATCATGAGAAACGCTGGGCTGGAAGAAGCACAAGCTGGAATCAAGATTGCCAGGAGAAATATCAATAACCTCCGATATGCAGATGACACCACCCTTCTGGCAGAAAGTGAAGAGGAACTGGAAAGCCTCTTAATGAAAGTGAAAGAGGAGAGTGAAAAAGTTGGCTTAAAGCTCAACATTTAGAAAACTAAGATCATGGCATCCGGTCCCATCACTTCATGGCAAATAGATGGGGAAACAGTGGAAACAATGTCAGACTTTATTTTTTGGGTCTCCAAAATCACTGCAGATGGTGATTGCAGCCATGAAATTAAAAGACGCTTACTCCTTGGAAGGAAAGTTACGACCAACCTAGATAGTATATTCAAAAGCAGAGACATTACTTTGCCGACTAAGGTCCATCTAGTCAAGGCTATGGTTTTTCCAGTGGTCATGTATGGATGTGAGAGTTGGACTGTGAAGAAAGCTGAGCACCGAAAAATTGATGCTTTTGAACTGTGTTGTTGGAGAAGACTCTTGAGAGTTCCTTGGACTGCAAGGAGATCCGATCAGTCCATCCTAAAGGAGATCAGTCCTGGGATTTCTTTGGAAAGAATGATGCTAAAGCTGAAACTCCAGTACTTTGGCCACCTCATGCGAAGAGTTGACTCATTGGAAAAGACTCTGATGCTGGGAGGGATTGTGGGCAGGAGGAGAAGGGGATGACAGAGGATGAGATGGCTGGATGGCATCACGGACTCGATGGACAAGAGTTTGGGTCAACTCCGGGAGCTGGTGATGGACAGGGAGGCCTGGTGTGCTGCAATTCATGGGGTCGCAAAGAGTCGGACACAACTGAGCGCCTTCACTTTCACTTTTCACTTTCACGCATTGGGGCAACCCACTCCAATGTTCTTGACTGGAGAATCCCAGGGACGGGGGAGCCTGGTGGGCTACCGTCTATGGGGTCACACAGAGTCAGACACGACTGAAGCGACTTAGCAGCAGCAGCAGGCTTGCTGTGGAGCCCTTCCTGGAATATGTATAATTAGGAAGCTCTATGAATTGTTCTGAAATACAAGCAATTTGGGAACCACTTAACTAAATGACTTCTAAAAGTGTAAGTTTAGTCGCTCAGTCATGTCCGAATCTTTGCGACCCCATGGACTGTAGTCCACCAGGCTCCTCCATCCACAGGATTTTCCAGGCAAGAGTACTGGAGTGGGTTGCCATTTCCTTCTCCAAAATGACTTCTAAGGCCACTGAATTCCAGAGATCACACACATTGTTCTAATACATAATTTGTGTTTATCCTGCGATGTGCTGGGTAACAAGTCCTATAGGATGGTTTTGTGAGCACAGGCTGAGTCCTACCTCTTGGTTAAATGTTTGCTCTGGGTTGACAGACTTTTCTAGCTGAAAATATGCCCCGCCCCCATTCGTTCATGGGTGTTTTCTGAACAGTTTCACCCACCTCCTGTACTTCTTCAGCCTCCTGTCTTATCGCAGAGAACTACCAAATTCCTGTTACTGATAGGCATATCCCTCCTGAATTCCTGCCTCTCATCTGAATTAACCTAGAATGGCCCACCGGCAACTTACGCTGGACCTGCCTCAAGTCCATTTACTTCTCTCTTTCCTTCCTAACTGAACTTGTGGCCTTCCCTAGTGCCCCTGGCAGGAAACAGCCCTGGCTCCTTCCCCTGCCTGTTCACCTATCCCCTGCTGCTGGCCAGATCTGGCTAGACTCCCAAACCCTTGACCCCAAAATGCTCTGTCTAAATGCAAATATGATCTCCTCATTTCACCACCACTTTGAAGCTGTCCTACCCACCCCATTGCTTTAAGCAGGGGCCCCCATACATTTTGGACCTAGGACCCAGAATCACATATCAAAAAATTTTCAGTGTATCGTGTACTCAATAGTACCTGTAATACACTGTTTTCTCTTTTATTTTGTGTTGCTTAAGAGTCTTAGCTATGAAAAAAATTTTAAAATCCTAGTGATAAACCCCTAAAATTAATGTGTTATGATGGCCTGCGACCTGCAGTTTGAAAGGCAGTGGCTGACAGGCTCAGCAAGCTGATAATGGTGACTTTCATCTCAAAAGCAGTAAGGAAAAAAAAACACACAAAAAAACCCAGAATTCCCTGGCGGTCCAGTTGTTAGGAGTTTGAGCTTTCACTGCCTTGGCCTGGATTTAACCCCAGGTCAGGGAACTAAGATTTCACAAAACTGCCCACAGCACAGTCAAAAAAAAAAGAGGCTACATCTCCTTTTGCCTTCATAGGCACTCCACTCATAGAGCTACCCTAACCAGTTCACTATTTCAAATATTTTCCACCTTAAATCTATGAAAAATTCCTTGCTTCTCTTGTTTTGTGTCGCTACTTGACTCAATATCCCTATTCTCATATTCATTCATTCAACAAACATTTATTCATTCCTTACTGGGACAGACCTTTTGCTGGAAATAAAATGCCACAATCCCTAGATTACTTTGCCGACTAAGGTCCGTCTAGTCAAGGCTATGGTTTTTCCTGTGGTCATGTATGGATGTGAGAGTTGGACTGTGAAGAAGGCTGAGCGCCGAAGAATTGATGCTTTTGAACTGTGGTGTTGGAGAAGACTCTTGAGAGTCCCTTGGACTGCAAGGAGATCCAACCAGTCCATTCTGAAGGAGATCAACCCTGGGATTTCTTTGGAAGGAATGATGCTAAAGCTGAGACTCCAGTACTTTGGCCACCTCATGCAAAGAGGTGACTCATTGGAAAAGACTCTGATGCTGGGAGGGATTGGGGGTAGGAGGAGAAGGGGATGACAGAGGATGAGATGGCTGGATGGCATCACTGACTCAATGGGCGTGAATCTGGGTGAACTCCAGGAGTTGGTGATGGACAGGGAGCCTGGCGTGCTGCGATTCATGGGGTCGCAAAGAGTCGGACGTGACTGAACGACTGAACTGAACTGAACTGAACTACCCTCAGGAGGCTTACCTCGGTCCAATGCAGTCTCACAGAGGATTCCTTGAAATCATAAACATGATAAAGGATGCTGGCTGAGGGGGTGAAGCTAAGAGGAAGGCTGGAGGGGAGAGTGTGGAGGGACTTCCCAAAGGAGATTAAAGCTACTGAAACTTGAGGGTGTAGGTTGTTGGAAAAGAGGGGAGTTGGGGTTGGATGAGGTGGGGTGATTTTAAGGAGAGGAAAGAGGCCTCTTCCTCTGGACAGCAGAGGGTGTGGAGGGTGGACCAGAATTGCTGCAGGGTGGATCAGTGGGGGAGGGGGGAAGCCAGTGAGGAGTGGCAAGATCCTAAATTCAGGCAGAAACAGGGTAAGGGGTTCTGCAATAGTGGGAGGGGAGCGAGTGACCTTGGGAGCTGGAGAAGGAGAAGAAGCTCATTGGGTTTTGATAACAGAATCTTTGAGATGGGGGAGGGAACGGGAGGAGTCTAGAAAGACTTGTAGGTAAGGACTTAAGCACCTGCGCGGGGTGGGAGCATTATTTCAACAATAGGAGGCCCAGTTCTTGGTGGAATTTGATGAGCTCAGTTTGGGGCTTACCTACTGTCTGGGGTTGGTACTGGGGAGAGAGATTTGGGGTTCATTAGCCTAAGGATGGTAAAGTCCACAGAGGGTGTGAGAGGAGTGTGTTAGGAGACTGGTTCCATGAAGCATCAACACTGCGGCTTGGATGCAGAAGGAGAAGCCCAGGAAGCTGGGGCTGGAGAAGCCACTCAAGGCAGGAGTGGCCAGTCCGTGGTTCAGTCCTTGTATCTGCAGGGAGTCACTGAACGGGGCCACATGGGGAGCTTCACCGTGCTGAGTGAGTGGTGGAGGAGGGAAGTGAGGAAGCAGCCACAGGAAGGCTTTGGGAAGGCAAGAATTGGCACAGAAGGCATGGTACAGTTCACAAATATTCAAAGCTACATTATTGATTTTAGCCCCAGCAGACAGCAACCTAAGCGCCTGTCAGCCATGGAGTGGGCAACTAGAGGTTCTTTCATACAGCAATGAAGTCTTACCATTGGCGATGAACATAAGCCAGATATGGAAGAGAACATATTCTTTGGCTCTGTGGCATAAAGTTTAACCGAAAAAGAAATTCTTGCTTTATAATCCTTAGTGATAGAAGTTAGGGTCCTGGTGATTTTAGGGAGTGATGGGGCCTGGAAAAGACCATGAGGAAGACTTTGTACATGAAGGTGCTCACCCTGTGAAAATTGTCCTCCAGATCTGTTCACTTTTCTTCACGAATAGTATATTTGAATGAAATGTTTCTTGTTAGTAATAAAACAACTTTTCCTTGACTCCACTTTTCCCCTCCAGCTACATTCCTCCCCTTCACGGTAAAATGCAAAAAAGCTGTCTCTAATCTCTCTCCTCTCATTTTTTCCTGAACCCACTCCAACCAGACAGTCACCCTCCCAATTTCATGGACATGGGGTCTGGCAAGTTCTCCAGGGACCTTCCTTTGCTGAACCCAGCACCAACTTGCATGCCTGTCTTACTCTGCCTGGCAGTCACCTGTTAGAGCCCAGGATACAACTGACTACTCCCATCAAGAAATATTTGCTGCTTTTGGATTTCAGGACACACTGCTCCAGATTTTCCACCTCTCTAGTTGCTCAAAAAACAAAAAACGATGCTTTAACAACATTGTAAATCAGCAGTACTCTGATAAAAAATTTTTTTAATGCTTTAGAGAGGTCACGATGCAGTAAGTCATTTGGCCCATCAGGAGTGGGAGGCAGGCTCAGGGAGCCTTGAAGCTTTGAAGCCTTGGAGTTCTTCACAGACATGGCAGGCTCTTGTCCCAGCAGGAGCAGCAGCTTAAAGCCTTGCCCAAAGAAAGAAGGGGAGATGTTTGTGGAGTAAATGAAAACTAAGAATGTGAATGTTATCCTGAAGGCAGTGTGGTTAGAAAGGGCCTCTGAGACACCATTATTCCTCTCCCCTTCTCTCCCCGCAAAGAAAGTAAACTGAACTTATGGCCCAGGGTAATGAGGTCCCTTTTCTCTTCAGAAAAGGTTGACTTTTTCGGCCATTGAGCATTGGTGTAGTACTCAAGGAGGCCACCGGAGGATGCTTGTTTCCCAGAAGAATATTCTTAGGAATAGAATTAATGAGTGTTGGCAGAAAAAGCAGCTAGAGGGACTTGTCATGTGTGAAAAACTGAAGGCACCCCAGTCTCTGAGGATGTGTTTCTAGAGCCCTTTTCATGGTGGGACGTGCTCAGGGGTAGGAGCCCCAAACCTCCGTTGCGAGTCTCAGCTGGCCCTATATCTTATGAGTCAGCCTCTTGATCACTCTTGGTCTCAGTGGCACCACCTCAAGGAAATTGGAGGAATGACTCCTGAGCAGTGTACAACACAGGTGGCATTAGCAAGAGAGAATAAAGCAAGAAAACACTTCTCAGAAGTTGGAAATAAACGGGATTGCTGACCCTCATTGTCCCAGCCTGTCCCTGGCTAATGTAGTTCTGTTGGGTGTGTGACCTTACACTTACGTGTCCTACTGCGTGAGTGAGTGTCCAGCACTGGATATTTTGAGAGAGGCAGCCCCTGGCAGGTAAAGGTGGGGACGCCAAAGTTAGGTCCGAGGCAGCTGCTAGGTAATGGAGGACCCCAGGGCAGTTGGGAGCCATAGTATGTTCTGGAGTAAGGGTGTGTGACTTCATTTCAATTGCAGAGTTCCCTTGTGAGATTTCCTGGGGCCCTCCCTCTGGAAGTTAGAGATCCTGAATAGCAGCTGGGACCTCCTTACAGTTTGCACCTGGGTGCTATGACCAACCCCCGGCCCCTAATCCGTTCCCCCCACCCCCATCCCCCTAACAGAATGTTCTGGGAGGAGAGGAAACACTTTGTGTTGAGGCTGGAAGAGGCTGGAAACCAGAAACCTCGGCCTGTGGTAACATTGCCTTGTCCTACTCTTTCTTAATCCCTGGGCCTCTGGGAGGTGAAATTGTCCCTGGGGCTCCCTCTGTCCTGGTTGAGTTAGGGCCTCTTGTGCCATCCTGCTGCTGACTGGTTGACAAATGCCCCCATTAGGCAAGGTGCCTTGTTGGGGAGGGGTGGCAGATGGAGGAAGAGCTCATGGTTGTTTATTATTATTATTATTATTAATCTTATTTATTTGGCTGTACTAGATCTTAGTTGCAGCACATGGGATCTAGTTCCCTGACCAGGAATCGGACCCGTGAGCCCTGCATTGGGAGGGTGGAGTCTCAGCCACTGGACTACCAGACCACCGAGCTCAAGGTTTTGATAAAATAAATTTTCCCATATTGAGGTATGGGGAAGCCATTCTGGCTTATACATGAATTAACTTGAAAAGCAGCCTGCTTGTGGACTCTCAAACATATATTGTATATCTGTTTTAATTATTGAAGAAAAAGGCACATTAAGTTCAGTTCAGTTGCTCAGTCGTGTCCGACTCTTTGCGACCCCATGAATCACAGCACGCCAGGCCTCCCTGTTCATCACCATCTCCTGGAGTTCACTCAGACTCACGTCCATTGAGTCCGTGATGCCATCCAGCCATCTCATCCTCTGTCGTTCCCTTCTCCTCCTGCCCCCAATCCCTCCCAGCATCAGAGTTTTTTCCAATGAGTCAACTCTTCGCATGAGGTGGCCCAAGTACTGGAGTTTCAGCTTTAGCATCATTCCTTCCAAAGAAATCCCAGGACTGATCTCCTTCAAAGTGGACTGGTTGGATCTCCTTGCAGTCCAAGGGACTCTCAAGAGTCTTCTCCAACACCACAGTTCAAAAGCATCAATTCTTTGGCGCTCAGCCTTCTTCACAGTCCAACTCTCACATCCATACATGACCACAGAAAAAACCATAGCCTTGACTAGACGGACCTTAGTCGGCAAAGTAATGTCTCTGCTTTTGAATATGCTATCTAGGTTGGTCATAACTTTTCTTCCAAGGAATAAGCGTCTTTTAATTTCATGGCTGCAGTCACCATCTGCAGTGATTTTGGAGCCCCCAAAAATAAAGTCTGACACTGTTTCCACTGTTTCCCTATCTATTTGCCATGAAGTGATGGGACCGGATGCCATGATCTTAGTTTTCTGAATGTTGAGCTTTAGGCCAACTTTTCCACTCTGTTCTTTCACTTTCATGAAGAGGCTTTCCAGTTCCTCTTCACTTTCTGCCAGAAGGGTGGTGTCATCTGCATATCTGAGGTTATTGATATTTCTCCTGGCAATCTTGATTCCAGCTTGTGTTTCTTCCAGTCCAGTGTTTCTCATGATGTACTCTGCATATAAGTTAAATAAGCAGGGTGACAATATACAGCCTTGACGTACTCCTTTTCCTACTTGGAACCAGTCTGTTGTTCCATGTCCAGTTCTAACTGTTGCTTCCTGATCTGCATACAGATTTCTCAAGAGGCAGGTCAGGTGGTCTGGAATTCCCATCTCTTTCAGATTTTTCCACAGTTTATTGTGATCCACACAGTCCAAGGCTTTGGCATAGTCAATAAAGCAGAAATAGATGTTTTTCTGGAACTCTCTTGCTTTTTCCATGATCCAGTGGATGTTGGCAATTTGATCTCTGGTTCAGAGAACATCAAGAAGTTCACGGTTCACGTATTGCTGAAGGCTGGCTTGGAGAGTTTTGAGCTTTACTTTACTAGTGTGTGAGATGAGTGCAATTGTGCGGTAGTTTGAGCATTCTTTGGCATTGCCTTTCTTTGGAATTGGAATGAAAACTGACCTTTTCCAGTCCTGTGGCCACTGCTGAGTTTTCCAAATTTGCTGGCATATTGAGTGCAGCACTTTCACAGCATCATCTTTCAGGATTTGAAACAGCTTAGGGGAGTTCCCTGGTGGCCTAGTGGTTAGGACTCTGAGCTTTCACTGCCGCAGCTGGGATAACTGAGATCACAAAGCCAACTGGTAAAAAAGAAAACAAAACAAAACACAAAACCTTAAATGCTTCACTTCCTGGGACACCAATGCATTTACTCCTCCTTTGATGATAAGGCCCCTTCCACCTGCCAAGGCCATACTGACTTGCTGTGCAAGTGCTAGTCTGCTTTTTGTAAAAAGTTGGCTTTATTTGTTTCTTACTTGGTCTGTTTTGTTTTTTTTTTTAAACCTTGATGAAATATATTCCTGACTTCTTTAATGGTCTTTTTTTCTGAAAAGATATAAAACTGTGTTGAGAACCAAGCTTCTCAGGGGCAGTTTCTCAGAGTAATCTGGGAAGCTGACTTCCACGCTGTAGTCCTTGGTTTTCAAATAAAACTCTTTTCTACTCCTCTTATAGATGTTTTTTCTTTTTTTTTAATGACTGTTTATTGATTCTTTTCATTGACAGTTTCCACGACTTTGCCCTTTCCAGCCCTGAGCAAAACCTACCCTAGAGGGAGATGGGGCTGGACTAGTTCCAATCTTTTGAGACTAAAATCCAGACTCCAAGGCGTGCCCTGGGCCTTGTGGGATGTTTGTGTGTTCTCTGGAAAAAGGGCTACATTCGAGGAAAAGGGATCAATCAGAGTGAAACAAGTTCCTTTTGTTCAGGACTCCTTAGCGCCTTTAATAAGCTCATGTGTATTGTGAGTCTCCTTCCTGGTGGCTCAGATGGTAAAGAATCTGCCTGCCAATGCAGGAGACCCCAGTTTGATTCCTGGGTTGGGAAGATCCCCGGGAGGAGGGAATGGCTACCCACTCCAGTATTTTGGCCTGGAGAATTCTGCGGACAAAGGAGCCTGGAGGGCTGCAGTTCGTGGAGTTGCAAAGAGTCGAACACGACTGAGTGACCAATACTTTCAAGAAACAGCAAGGGAGATTTCACAAACTTATTTGAATGTAAGATCCTTTTCTTGGGAATCTTGCTTGACCCCTGGTCCATGGAACATACTCTGAGAAGTACCCACTTAATCCAATGCAGGCCCCAGATTGCTCTCACAGAGATAATGGAAATACAGCAGGGTTCGCTTGCCCCAGCCCCAAGTTAGTGGTCTGAGGGTGGCCGGGGCCTCCCTTCCCTGGGCGCACCCAGAGCCTTCCTGAGTGGGCAGGGAGGGGGCTGCTGCAGCGCCACCGCTCTTCCTCACCTTCACCCCTTTCCAGTGACTCAAGGGCCAGCTCATGTGAATTTGGGCTCTGCGGTCACGGAGAGCTGAGGAGAGAGATCAGTGCCCACCCCATCGCCAGCGCTTAGAGATATAAATTACCTATTTATAAATTCTGGAGGAGGGTATGGCAACCCACTCCAGTATGCTTGCCTGGAGAATCCCCATGGACAGAAAAACCTGGTGGGCTACAGTCCGTGGGAAAGCAAAGATCAGATATGACTGAACGACTAAGCACAGCATTTATAAAATGCACAATTTTATGTGTACTTATTTAGCTTGTAGCAAATATGTACAATCGTGTGTGTGTGTGTTAGTCGCTCAGTCATGTCCAACTCTTTGCGACCCCATGGACTGTAGCCCCCAGGCTCCTCCATCCACGGGATTTTCCAGGCAAGAATACTAGAATGGGTTGCCATATTCTTCTCCAGGGGATCTTCCCAACCCAGGGATCAAACCCTGGTCTCCCACATTGCAGGCAGACTCTTGACTGTCTGAGCCACCATGTAAATCTGAGCCACCACCAAATTAAGAGGTAGAACGTTTTCATCACCCCACGCATTCCCTTTGCCATCAATATCGTTTTGCTAACCCGTGGCCCTGGCAGCCACTGATCTATGTCCTACTTTTTGCACTACCCTTTCGCCTTTTCTGGAGGTTTCGTATAAATAGAATCGTGCAATATGAGGTGTTTTGCATCTGACTTCTTTCATTTATGACAATATCGAGCATAATGTTTATGAGGTTCATTCGCGATGCGTATATCAACAGTTCATTCTTTTTTACTGGCAGGTAGCATTTCATCATGTGAATATCCACTGTTGATGAATTTGCTGAAGGACGTCTAGGCTGTTCCTGGGTTTTGACTATCATCAACATTCTTGCACAAGTTTTTGTATGCAAGAATGGTTTCACTTCTTGATGGTAAATACCTAGATGCCAAATCTCTGGGATATACATTAGTGTCAGAGTGTGTGTGCTCAGTCATGTCCGACTCTTTGCAACCCCATGGGCTGTAGTCTGCCAGGCTCGTCTGTCCATGGGATTTTCCAGGCAAGAATCCTGGAGTGGGTTGCCATTTCCTCCTCCAGAGGATCTTCCCGACCCAGGGATTGAACCTGCATCTCTTGCATTGACAGATGGATTCTTTACCAGTGAGCCACCTGGGAAGCCCCATAAGTGTCATAGCTTGCCCTTTTCAAAATGGCTCCTGATTGTCCTTCCATGATCTGCAGGAGAAAATGGGGATGAGAGGGTGAATTGAAGCTGGGAGAGGCTGGAACCTCAGCTTGACAGCTGTCTCTGGGTAGTTTGGTGTCTTGAGCAAGTTGCTTTGTTCTGGTCCATGTGGACTGGAAAGCAGCCAATTTCTGCAAATCTTGAGAGGTTCCTTTTGTCCTGAGCTAAGTGGGCTAGGCCACTCAAAGTTTGGGGTTGTCAAAGGCCATGCTTTTGCCATAAACACCTTGGAATATGGAGCTATAAAGGAGGAGAAAAATTTTGTAAGAAGACCAGGGGAAAAAGGATCTTTACCACTGTCCTATACCCAGATGGCTACTTAAATTGAGAGGAATGAAAATTAAACTAGGAAGTCAGTTTCTCAGTTACACAAGATACATTTCAAGTGCTCAACAGTCACATGTGTTTAATGGCTGCCATACTGGATAGCATGGATGTAGAATATTTCCTTCATCACAGAAAGTTCTGGTTGAGACACTGAATCCTTCCCTTTGGGAAGGTCAGTGTTATTGTGTTGTTGCCGTTTAGTGACTAAGTCGTGTCTGACTCTTTGTGACCCCATGGACTGCAGCACGCCAGACTTCCCTGTCCTTCACTATTGCCTGGAGTTTGCTCAAACTCATGTCCATTGAGTCAGTGATGCCATCCAACCATCTCATCCTCTGTCATCCCCTTCTCCTCCTGCCCTCTATGTTTCCCAGCATCAGGGTATTTTCCAATGACTCAGTTCTTCGCATCAGGTAGCCAAAGTTTTAGAGTTTCAGCTTCAGCATGAGGTCTTCCAGTGAATATTCAGGATGGACTGGTTGGATTTCCTTGCAGTCCAAGGGACTCTTCAGAGTCTTCTCCAACACCACAGTTCAAAATCATCAATTCTTTGGGGCTCAGCCTTTTTTATGGTCCAACTCTCACATACATACATGACTAGAGATGGACGTTTGTTGGCAAAGTGATGTCTCTGCTTTTTAATATGCTGTCAGTATTGTTACGACATCTCTAGTAGACTGAGGCAGGCCCCATGGAGGTCGGCTGGCTTACAGACCTCAGCAGATCCGCGGCCAGAGCTCATGGTGAGAGCCGGCTGCACAGGGACCCTGCGGTTGGCTGGCGGGATGGCCCCTGAGCTGGACAGCTGGACGCAGTGAGGGCCTTGCAGAGGCAGAGGGACAAGATGCAGCTCTGGCCCTCGGAGGGGCTGTGGAGGGAGGAAGGATGGAAAAGGAAGGAGCTGGCTGGAGCAGTTGTGGGAGGGGACAGGTTTGCTAGTGGGAAGATGTGGGAGCTCCATTTGGGTCGAGCAGTGGGCCTTCTGGAAGGGTCAGACATTCAAGGAGAACTGAAGTGGGTCTGGAACTGAGCTGCGCATAGTGAAAGCACCTCCTTGGCCAAGGCCCCTGAAGGGGGATCTGTGACCTTTTCCTGCCTGAGCCTGGCTGTCTCTGCAGGAAGGCAACTCTCCCCAGGACTCTCAAGAGTCTCAAGAGTTGTGTGCAGGTCTCAGCCTATCAACAGCCAGTGTTGGGACAGGACTAGCCCTTGGGGTTCTGATTATGACTGCAAGAAGCCCTTCAGCAATCTCCATCAGAGAACTTTGGGGAAAAAATATAAAAGGTTCATTACTGTGGGCCTTGGAAATTGTTTGGCATGGCTAGGGCCACACACAGAGATCAAGGTTAGAGAGACAAAGAGAGTATGGGCCAGCGGTCCTGCGTTTTTTGGGGTTGAGGCTGGTGACTTAGGGTTTCTTAGTTTAGCCGTGTCCAACTCTTTGTGACCCCATGGACTGTAGCATGCCAGGCCTCCCTGTCCATCACCAACTCCCAGAGCTTACTCAAACTCATGTCCTAAGGGCTCACTTTTTATTGTAAATGTATAATACAAGTGCAGGCATTTAAAGTGCAGCAAGAGAAAAAACAAGTGGCCCAAAGCGTCAGTTAAAGAAATCAGACACAAAGGAGCCTCGGTAGGGGGAGGTGGCCTGGCTTTTTTATTCTCCTCCTTGGCTGACAGAGTGTTTATTGAAGATAAACTTTGAAGTGGATGCCTGGCAGTTAGAGCTTAAGGTAGGCATTTGCATTACAAAAAAGAAAAGAAAGAAAGGGAAAAAAAAAGATCAACAGTCAGGGTTTACACTAAATCCACCAAGTGAGGCCCAGGCTTCAGAGCCAATGGTGAGAACCTTAACTTGGTGGATAGTTGACATGGTAAAGAGCAGGGGTTAAAACCCAGAAACACATATCTACAGAGGATTATAGAGATGAATCTTATAATAATTATTAGGCAATAGTCTGAAGTCCACTCTGTAGCTGTGGTCACGGACTTGAAGGTTTCAACCATGAAAATAGGAAAATATTCCATGATATTATGTAAATCCTTGAACAAATTCCCGGGGCCTTCAAGATCACTGATCTACATTTGGGGCCATCCTGTGAAACAGGTTTGAGTCTGTCCAGAGAGGGTAAATTCCTCCACATCTCACTGAACCAGTCTCTTAGTCTGGAGAAAAGACCAGTTTAGGCAAAAGGTTGTGTCTCATTTTAGGAGGCAGTGATGCGAGTGGCTTCACCAAATAGGCCTAAAGAGTGCAAGCAATCAGGTATTCAGCTCGAAGCATTTCTATGGAAACTATCAAAACAAAAAAAATTAAAAAAAAGCAAAGGTCAGCAGTTGGATCAGTGAAGAGCTGATTCGTTGGGAAAGAACCTGATGCAGGGAAAAAAAGATTAAAGACAAAAGGAGAAGGCAGAGGATGAGATGACTAGACAGCATCACCTACTCAATGGACATGAATTCGAGCAAACTCCGGGAGATAGTGGAGGACAAAGGAGCCTGGCATTCTGCAATCCATAGAGTTGCAAAGGGTCAGACACAATTTAGCGACTGGACACCAGCAGCGACTGGAGCTGATTATAATTCCAGATTTGTAGGTGTTGGGCTTAAAGTCTCTTCCAATGAAGTGAGAGCAGACAGTGGCAATCTAATAGGTTTTCTTGGACTGCAGTTTGAATATCTCTGGTGATCTTTCTGAGTGGTTCACAAAGTAACTGCAGACATGAAGATTGTTCATACACGAGTTGTTATGGTGATTTCTCTCCTTCTTTTCCCAAGGCTGATATGCAGCTGTTACTGAAAGGAATGTGTGTGTGGGTTCCAGCTGCTCACTGCTCAAAAGCCAATAAACAGGCCAGGTTGGTAGAAAGGAAAGTTTGGTTTATTTCAGGTGCCGGCAACTGTGGGGGGTGGGTGGCAGACATCTGTCCAAAGGCAGACTCCCCCCTCTCCACCTGCCCAGACAAGCAGGGGGTTGGGGAGGGCAGTGAGAGCATTAATAGAGTCAGGGGTCGGGGGCTACATGCAGAAACAGCACAGTCATCTTTAACAGTCATCTTCAAATTGGTCATTAGTGGTCTGACCAGCATCATCCTGATTGTTTTAGGTACAGTTAATCTTCAGTTCCAGAGTCCATTTGTTCCCATTTCTTTGCAGTCAGTTCTTGGAACTGTGGCAGCTCATGTCCTGGGAACAGTCTGCTCAGCATGTAGTTAACTTCTCCACCTGGGGTTTTGGCATCTGTAAGACAGCTCCCAGGATACACTCAGAATATTATCTATAGCCCTTGGGAAAGAACTAAGGTCCTTGACTATGCTTAATGACTACATTATTTAATCTCCTTTGACTGTTTTTCCTTTGTTTCAGGATTTCTCACTTCTCAGATTAAATTTATCCTTCGACTAAAGTTTTCCATAGCTAAAAGACAGACAGAAGACACGGTAGGGCGGCAAGCCTCATTGGGAAAGAAACTGATGCACGGAAAGATCAAAGACAAAAGCTCCACAGCCAATGCCATCCATCTGGGTCACCACTTTCTGAGGTACAACCAAACTGTCCCATGTGGACAACTGGGGGTGTTCACAGGTGCCTTGAACTCAGAGATACAGAGCAGTGATGCGGGTCCAGGAGAACTGGTGTTTTCAGAAGGGCCGCCCCAGGAACGTGTGAGGACGGACGGGGAGGGGAGAAGCAGCTGGCATGCACCTGAGCCAGCCCTGCTTCCTAAGAGGACAGTCCTTGGAGGAGACTCAGCAGGAGTCCCAGGGAGGAGGAGGGGACCCAGGAGAACAACACTGGGGAGAATCGGCTAAGGGGGAATTTCAGGAGGACAGAGCGATGCCCAGAGTCTGTATAGATAAAGACAAAGCTTGAGTGTGACTTTTGGATCCAGTAAGGAAGGACAAGCAAGCCTGCGGGGGTCTTGAGCATGAGAGAGGGCAAAAAAGTGTAGTCAGTGACCTACATGACTTTTCTTCATACTGGGATGGGAGGTATCAGGGACACAGGCCATATCTGCTAAGGACTTGAGATGGGACATTTTTAGAGTGACAAAGGAGGTGGAGAACAACCCAGGAGAGGGGACAAATGGAGCCAAACCCCTGACTGGCTGAGGGTTGGTTCCAGAGGACTGAATAGTATGGGATGGATGTCGAAGGGGTACTTCTAGAAGGGGTCGGTACTGTTATCTATTCTTCAAGTGTTAAGTGATTGTCTACTGGGTGCCAGGCAGTGCCTAGAGCTGGAGGTGGAAAGGTGAATACACTCCTCTGCCCTGAATCCTGAGGAGACCAGAGTGTGGAGGCAGAGGGGTTGTAGACACTGCCTGGTCCCCGCGTCTCCTGCGGACTCAACCCTCTTGAGCAAGCCTGCCTGTGACATTTCCCATGGGGTCCAGGGGAGGCCAAGGTATTGTAGGAGATGGAGAAACCATTTCTTCACCTTGCACAGGAGACAGAATTCACTCGCTGCCCTGCAGTCCTGTGAGGCAATAGCAGGGGCCGAGGCAAGTCCAGCTCACACCCTGGGAGGAGGGCAGGAATGGGGCGGGTCAGGAAGGCTCCCGGTTAAACTTTTGCATCAGAGCCCAGACTGGGCATAAAGGAGGGTCCCTCAGGTTGGGAGGAGGCAGACTGGGGACCATGGAGACCCAAAGGGCCAGCCTTTCCCTGGGACGGCGTTCACTGTGGCTCCTGCTGCTGGGACTAGTGCTGCCCTCGGCCAGCGCCCAGGCCCTCAGCTACAGGGAGGCCGTGCTTCGTGCTGTGGATCAGCTCAATGAGAAGTCCTCAGAAGCTAATCTCTACCGCCTCCTGGAGCTAGACCCGCCTCCCGAGCAGGATGTGAGTTGGGGAGGGGACTGGGAAGGGGATCTGTCTTCTGACATCCTCGGCCACACTGTCGCCCCTTCACTCAGGCTGGTCATCCTGTCAGGAAGGCACTTTTCCCTCTAGGTGGGCTCCCATCTCTTCCAGGAAACCTTCCCAGACCTGGGTCATCTCCCAGCACCAGGCTTCCTGCCTTAGCCTCTCTGCTGTGGGATCAGGCGCCCTGCACACCTGGCTCAGGCTCCCTGGACTTCTGGGAGCTCCAGGGATGGAGGGGTCACAGGCTCTGTGAGGTGACTTCCCTGCTAATGTCCCCCCTGCTCCTCGGTGTCTCCCTGCCAGGAGGGCCTCTGTCAGCCTGGAGGCTCCAGTGACAAGGGCTCTCCCTGCAGGCGGCCCTGACCTCCCTGGGCCCCTCTGAGGGGAGGCGCTGCCAGCAGCGCTGCTGTGAGGGCCGCTCCTGCTCTCTGTGTGCCCGTGAGGCCGGGCACGGGCTCTGTGCCCTCTCCTGTGCTCCTAGCACCAAGCCCAGGGCCGGACACACAGGGGGCAGGAGAGGCTGCCTTCTGGGTGGGGGGCAGGGACACAGGTCAGAGAAGGAAACATGAGCCCGAGCCGAGTCTTCCCATTTTATTCCTGGATCAGGACGAGAACTCAAACATCCCAAAGCCTGTGAGCTTCAGGGTGAAGGAGACTGTGTGCCCCAGGACGAGCCAGCAGCCCGCGGAGCAGTGTGACTTCAAGGAGAATGGGGTGAGCCTGGGGGCTGGGAGTGAGGGCTGGGATCAGAGCTTCTCAGCACAAGCTGAACTGGGAATTTCAGGGAAGGTTTCCAGCCCCTGGCGGGTGAGGTAAGGTGAGGCTGGGAGGTTATGACCCAGGGTTTCCAGGTTGACCTGGAGCTTCCCTTTCCAGCTGCTGAAAGAGTGTGTGGGGACAGTCACCTTGGACCAGGTCGGGAATAACTTCGACATCACCTGTGCTGCGGTGAGTGACCCCTCCTGGGTTGCGAGGCTTCTGGGGGATAGTGTGTCAAACATCCTTTGGACCAATGACCCACTGCCCTATCCAGGGCAGAGAAAGGCCCTCCCACCCGGGCCTCTCCTTCCCCTGAGCCCCAGGTCTCTAGCCCTGGCTCTGCATCCCTTAGAGCAGGGGTTCTCTACTGGGGTCCCCACCCGGGAACTGAGAGGCAGATTCTCAGCCCCACTGAGATCTCCTGAATCCAACTCTGAGGTGGGGTCCAGCCATTTGTATTTTCACAAGGCCTCCAGGAGATTCTGACTGTGCTGAAGTTTGAGCGGCACTGACTCGAGTCGTGAGCTTTCAGCCCCTGCTGTCATCCAGCTTTGCTGGGATGGACTTGTGACCCCAGAAAACCCTATGTCATCTGTGGGCCTCAGTTTCCTCATATGTCTGTGGTGTGGAGATTCAACCAGAGGCTCCAACGTTTGCAGCCAGAGGGTGTCTGGGCCCTAAAACCTCCTGAAATCGCCCAGTTAGTGGGGATGCCCAAGTGGGGAGGGTTTTGCTCTTACCCTGGGTCCCTCCCTCCACAGTAACGTGTTTCTTCTCGTTGCACAGCCCCAGAGTGTCAGGGGACTTGGAAGACTGGGTAGGAAGATAGTACATGGTTTGAAGAAGTATGGCCCAACTGTTATCCGACTAATTGCAATAGCTGGGTGAATTGTGGGCCCAGGAAAGAGTCCTAAGGGTCTGCCAGCCCTGGTGAAGACTTCTGGACTCTGAGAAATAAATTCTTGTGAGAACAAATTCCTCCAAGCCTCAGTTTCAATTGTCTCCCCTTCTCCCACTTATCATGACTGAGCTGTTTACTCTGGGAGGCCCTCAGTGTCGGGTGTGTGTATGTGTGTGTGTTTAAGTGTGTGTATGTGTTTGTGTTATCACTCCTGTATGTGTATGTGTGTGATCTCTCCTGTGTGTATGTATGTGTGTATGTGTGTGTGTGAACTCACTCCTGTGAACACAGAGAAGTGTGAGGCTCCTGTTCCTTCCAGGAGGGCACGGGGGAGGCAGCAGGCCCAGGAGCTCCAGGACAGTGTCTCCACTCTTGGAGAGTGTCTCCACTCCCTCCCGAGCCCTTCAGCCACCCCTGGCCTCCTCCTCCAACACCCAGTAGGACGTAAGGAGACCTGCTGTGTGTGCAGTGCTGGTGGGAATGCTGCTCCTGCTCATGTGGAGCTGACAGTCCACGAGCGGCCAGGCTTCTCACCTTGTTAAACATTCACAGAGACGAAGTTCAGTCTCAGGGCTGAGCCTGCAGGTGCAACGCCCAGGACATACCTCTTGCCTTCGACAATCTTAATTTTGAAATAGCCCATCCCTCCTGGCTTTTCCTGTGGCATTGAGACACATCACCGTTTTTTCAGCTGGGTCCCAGACTGAAGCAGTGGGCTTGTGTTTAGGGATCAGTTCAGTCTGGTTCAGTTGCTCAGTCGTGTCAGACTCTTTACGATCCCATGAACCGCAGCACGCCAGGCCTCCCTGTCCATCACCAACTCCTGGAGTTCACCCAAACCCATGTCCATTGAGTCGGTGATGCCATCCAACCATCTCATCCTCTGTCGTCCCCTTCTCCTCCTGCCCTCAATCTTTCCCAGCATCAGGGTCTTTTCCAATGAGTCAGCTCCTCACATCAGGTGGCCAAGGTATTGGAGTTTCAGCTTCAACATCAGTCCTTCCAATGAACACCCAGGATTGATCTCCCTTAGGATGGACTGGTTGGATCTCCTTGTAGCCCAAGGGACTCTCAAGAATCTTCTCCAACACTGCAATTCAAAAACATCAATTCTTCTGTATTCAGCTTTCTTTATAGTCCAACTCTCACATCCATACATGACCACTGGAAAAACCACACCCTTGACTAGATGGACCTTTGTTGGCAAAGTAATATCTCTGCTTTTGAATATGCTGTCTAGGTTGGTCATAACTTTCCTTCCAAGGAGTAAGCGTCTTTTAATTTCATGGCTGCAATCACCATCTGCAGTGATTTTGGAGCCCCCCCAAATAAAGTCAGCCACTGTTTCCACTGTTTCCCCATCTATTTGCCATGAAGTGATGGGACCGGATGCCATGGTCTTCGTTTTCTGAATGTTGAGCTTTAAGTCAACTTTTTCACTCTCCTCTTTCACTTTCATCGAGAGGCTCTTTAGTTCTTCTTCACTTTCTGCCATAAGGGTGGTGTTATCTGCATATTTGAGGTTATTGATATTTCTCCCGGCAATCTTGATTCCAGCTTGTGCTTCACCCAGCCCAGCGTTTCTCATGACGTACTCTGCATAGAAGTTAAATAAGCATGGTGACAATATAGAGCCTTGATGCACTCCTTTTCCTATTTGGAACCAGTCTGTTGTTCCATGTCCAGTTCTAACTGTTGCTTCTTGACCTGCATACAGATTTCTCAAGAGGCAGGTCAAGTGGTCTGGTATTCCCATCTCCTTCAGAATTTTCCACAGTTTATTGTGATCCACACAGTCCAAGGCTTTGGCATAGTCAATAAAGCAGAAATCGATGTTTTTCTGGAACTCTCTTGCTTTTTCCATGATCCAGTGGATGCTGGCAATTTGATCTTTGGTTCCTCTGCCTTTTCTAAAACCAGCTTGAACGTCAGGGAGTTCACGGTTCACGTATTGCTGAAGCCTGGCTTGGAGAATTTTGAGCATTACTTTACTAGCGTGTGAGGTGAGTGCAATTGTGCGGTAGTTTGAGCATTCTTTGGCATTGCCTTTCTTTGGAATTGGAATGAAAACTGACCTTTTCCAGTCCTGTGGCCACTGCTGAGTTTTCCAAATTTGCTGACATATTGAGTGCAGCACTTTCACAGCATCATCTTTCAGGATTTGAAATAGCTCAACTGGAATTCCATCACCTCCACTAGCTTTGTTCATAGTGATGCTTCCTAAGGCACACTTGACTTCACATTCCAAGATGTCTGGCTCTAGGTGAGTGTGAGTGATCACACCATCATCATTATCTGGGTCATGAATGGTACAAAATTTGCGCCATTATATACAAGCATCTTGTCCATCAGGGTGAAGAGCTCTGCATGAGGCTGTGAGAGACACAGTAACACACAGATCACATGTCTACTTGCTTATGTGTTTCAGACACTGCCCATGTCCTGCCCACTCCGCGTTCTCTAGTTGACCTTTGCCCTAGGGCAGGCTGGAAGCACTGGGGGGTTTGCACCAAAGGAGTAGCTTCAACCAACCACCGGGGGGACATGATGGAAAAAGACCTCCTCTTTCTGATTCCTTGGGTGGCCCACTCCCAGAAGTGTCCCACCTCTGCCTGAGGTCCCCAGCCTCAGGCCTGTCCAGTCCATTCAGTTTTACCTCAGTGTTGACCATATGTCCCTTGCTATGGACCAGGCCCTCAACATGTATACGTGACCACTGATAGCAGAAGGAAATAATGCCAACAATTTTTCCATCTCGACCCGTGAGAAGGAGACAGAACTGGTCCCGGACAGAGAGGCGTGCAGGCCTTGTCAATGCCTTCTACAGAGATTGGGGCAAGTCTGCTGCTTGACGTTTTGACCTCTCACCCCTGCGAAAACAGGTAACAGACTATTTCATGAATGCCACTGAGCGTCAGTTCGCGGCATGCTTGGCTCCTGTCCTGTGCACTCGGCCTGTGGATGTGACTGTGAGCGGACGAAAAAGCCCCGCCCCCACCTCAGTCAGTCCTAAGGCAGGGGTGCACTTCCAGTTCCAGCATTTTTGTGGGTGACGCTGAGGCTCGTCTCGGGGTGAGCACCTCTCTGCTCAGCTCCTTCCTCTGCCCTCTCCTCCCTTCGTGCTCCCTCCTTATGACCACCCCCCTCAAGGTTCACACGCCCCTTACTTTCCTGCCGAGGTCCTGCTTCTTGAGAACACGGGCTGTGATGACAGTGGGGCGGTGCAGAGTCCGTCCGCTCATCTCAGGTGGGTCAGGTGTGGGGCTCAATGTGCAGATAAGAGAGAAGGGCCTCAGCAGTCCAGGGTGGTGGAGCAGAGTGGGGTGGGGTTGAGGCAGCGCAATAAGCCAAGGGGACATTGAGGGTTTCACAAAGCAGTCAGAGTGGTACAGGTACAGGAGGTCAAGAGGTCCGTGGAGTTGGAATTTCAGTAACCACGTGTATTGCTAGTTAGTTTCTATTGTAATCATCTCCCTTTCCTCCTTTGACTTGGGAAAAGATACAGCTTGATCAAGGTGCCTCTGGGGCAATATCTGGGCTGTGTAACCGGGTTTCACAAAGCCCAACTTTCTTTCCTTCTCCAAGACTGAGTGGGCAACCAGCACCATCCATCCAGGCTGTCACTTTCCAAGGTGGCCTGGCCAAGCCCCCAAGGGTCCCCCAGGGCAACTGAGTCCACGAGCCACCCTGGACCCCTGGACACATGGTGCTTCCCTGCTGGTGATGGATTCGAAAGGGCTCCGTGGTCTCAGGACTCCTCTGTCCCTTGGGAACACTGTTTCTCCCAGCTGTGCTCTCTTGTCCTCCCAGTGGACCCCGCTTCCCCCTTGGTGTCCAACCAGAGCACTGGGCAGGGAGTCACTGAGGTCAAATCAGAAGGGATGTTCTAAAGTCTCTGCGAGCCAAGAGAAGTCTCTTTGTGTGGTTGAGGTCAGGGAAGGCGTCTCAAGGTGGAAGGGCAGGTCAAGCAGAGACATCAGGTGTAGAGATGGGAGGAGAGCAGGAGGCCGCAAGGTGTCTTCCAGTTGGGGTGGACAGGGCACCCTGACACCTGAGAACTGGAGGGATGTCCCCACTGTGTACAGTGGGAGTGTCAAGATTCAGACCCGACTGCCAAGCAGGGATCTGTGTATTCTGAAATCAGGGGATACAATGGTCATTCAGCGTTTTGTCTTAGCACCTAGAAATTGGTATGCAGGGAGGATTGTGCTGTGGGAGAACCTGAAAATCAGGGAAGGTGGAGTCTGGAGGTTGTGACTTCACTGAGAGGAGAGAAGACAGGGTAGGCCCAGGGCAGGGGTGGAGGGAGGTCAGGGGAGTGTCCTCAGGAGGGAGAAGGAGCAGGAGGTTCCCAGGCTTCCAGCTCCAGGCTCCAGCAGCAGCACCCAGCCAACAGCCCAGTGCGGACCATCGGCGTTCATGGGCGTCTTGAACCCAGAGACAGAGCAGTGATGCGTGTTCAGGAGAACTGGCGTCTTGAGAAGGGCTGTCCCCAGGAACGTGTGAGGACAGGGAGGAGAAGCAGCCCGGATGCTCCTGAGCCAGCCCTGCCTCCTAAGAGGAGACTCTTTGGAGGAGAGTCAGCAGGAGTCCCCAGGGAGGAGGCGGGGCCCCAGGAAAGCAGGGATGGGGAGAATTGGTCAGGGGCAACTTCAGGAGCACAGGGGGTCCCCGGAGTCTATGGAGATGAAGACACGGCTTAAATGTGAATATGGATCCAGTGAGGCCTGGGCAGCCTGCAGTGGCCTTGAGTGTAGAGAGGGCACTGAATTGGGGTCACAATGCAGATGACCCTTCCCATGCTTGGTTCAAGAGGGATCAGTGGAACGCGCCATGTCTTGCAGGGACAGGGGGAGGGTTGCTGTGAAGGAGAACTTTTTCAGTGAGAAAATAGTGGAGATGAATCTAGGAGAGGGCACCAAGGGAGCCAAGCCCTGACTGGCTGAGGTCTCAGCCCAGAGGACAGGATGGTGTAGGGTTGATGTCTGCCTAGGGATGGGCTGGAAATGTAAGTCTACAGCAGGAGTTGATGGTCTTACCATCTTCAAGTGGTAACTGAGTGCCTATTAGGTGCCAGACAGGGCCAAGAGCTGGCGATTGAGACGTGAATACACTCCTTTACTCTGGATCCTGAGGGGCCCATGGTGCAGAGTCAGAGGGGATGTGGACAGTGCCTGGCACCTCCTCTCCTGGAGGACACAACCCCCTTGAGCAAGCCTGCCTGTGACACTTCCTATGGACAGGCCAAAACACTCAGGAGATGGAGAAACCATTTCTTCACCTTGCATAGGGTCCTCCCTGCCCACTGCCCAGCAGTCCTGTGAGGCCACAGCAGGGGCTGAGGCAAGTCCTTCTCACATGCTGGGAGGAGGGCAGGGATGGGGCGGATGAGGAAGACTCCTGGTTGATCGATTGCATCAGGCCCAGGCTGAGCATAAAAGGAGGGTTCCTCAGGCTGGGAGGATGAGGACCGGGACCATGGAGACCCAGGGAGCCAGCCTCTTGCTGGGGCGCTTGTCATTGTGGCTCCTGCTGCTGGGACTAGTGGTGCCCTCGGCCAGCGCCCAGGCCCTCGGCTACAGGGAGGCCGTGCTTCGTGCCGTGGGTCAGCTCAACGAGCGGTCCTCAGAAGCTAATCTCTACCGCCTCCTGGAGCTAGACCCTGCACCCAATGATGTGAGTTATGAAGGGATCTGGGGAGGGGGCCAGCTAGTTGGGGGGCAGGGAGACAGATCAGAGGAAGAAGAAAGAGCCCAAACCCAGTTTCCCCTACTTTGACCCGTGACCAGGAGGTCGACCCAGGCACCAGAAAGCCCGTGAGCTTCACGGTGAAAGAGACCGTGTGCCCCAGGACCACCCAGCAGCCCCCGGAGGAGTGTGACTTCAAGGAGAATGGGGTGAGGCTTGCGGGGGGTGGGAAGGGAATGTCAGATGCTTCCCCGGGGTCAGACAGTGGGCTTGGGGATGATTTCCAACTCCTGGGAGGGGGCCGGGAGGTTATTGCCCAGGGGGTTCCTTTGACCTTGAGCCTCCCTTTGCAGCGGGTGAAACAGTGTGTGGGGACAGTCTCCTTGGATCCGTCCAATGACCAGTTTGACATAAACTGTAATGAGGTGAGTGGCCCCTTCTGGACTCAGGGGGTACTGGGCGGGGTAAGTATGTGAACGATCCTTTGGACCAATGGCCCCACTGCCCCATCGAGGGCAGAGAAAGACCCTCCCACCAGGCCCAGCTTCCCTGAGCCCCAGGTCTCCAGCCCTGGCTGTGCATCCCTTAAAGCAGTGGTTCTCTAATGGGGTCCCCACCCGGGGACAGGAAGGCAGATTCTCAGCACCACTCAAACCAACTGAATCCGACTCTGGGGTGAGGTCCAGCCGTTTGTATTTTCACAAGGCCTGCAGGGGATTCTGACTGTGCAGAAGCTTGAGAGGCACTGACTCAGTAATGATCTTTTATGCCCTGCTTTCCTGGGATGGGTTTGTGACCCTGACATACACTGACATTGAAGTCACTCAGTCGTGTCCAACTCCTTGCGACCCCATGGACTATAGCCTACCAGGCTCCTCCGTCCATAGAATGTTCCAGGCAAGAGTACTGGAGTGGGTTGCCATTTCCTTCTCCAGGAGATCTTCCCGACCCAGGGATCGAACCGGGGTCTCCCTCCTTGTAGGCAGACGCTTTGCCGTCTGAGCCACCAGGGAAGTCTTGTGACCCTGGGAAGCCCCGTGTCATCTGTAGGCCTCAGTTTCATCTCTGTCTGTGGTATGGAGATTTAACCATATGCTTCAAGGATCACAGCCAGAGGGTGATCTGGGTCCCCAAGGTTCCTGGAGTCCACTAGGAATGGCCTTTCAGATGTGGAGGGAGGGTCTTGTCTTGACCTTCCCCCGGTTCTCACAAGAAATCTGTTTTTATTGGTTCATAGCTTCAGAGTGTCAGATTTCGTCGACCATTCCGACGTCCACGAATCCGAACATTTCCCCCACCGTTCTATCCACCCTTTAGAAGATTTCTTGGTAGACGGTGAACAGTAGGCAGATAACTCCCTGATAAGAGCTTCTGATGAATCAGAAGCCCAGGGAGGACCTCTTGGGATCTCTTTTGGCCTGAGTCAGCATCCAAAAAATAAAATCTTGTGAAAACAACTTCCTCCAGCTTTCAATTTCAGTTGTCTCCCCTCTTCCAACTTACCATGACCGTTAGCACTGTCTTTGTATGTGTGTGTGTGTGTGCTTGTGTCTGTGTGTGTGTGTGTGTGTGTGTCTGTGTGATCACTCCTGTGAACACAGAGAAGCATGAGGCCCCTGTTCCTTCCAGGAGGGCACGGGGGCAGGCAGCAGCCCCAGAAGCTCCAGGACAGCGTCCCCACACCCAGGTCCCTCCCGAGCCCTTCACCCGCCCCTGCCCTCCTCCTCCAACACCCAGTAGGACATACGGAGACCTGCTGTGTGTGCAGTGCTGGTGGGAATGCTGCTTCTGGTCACGTGGAGCTGACTGACGGTCCACGAGGGGTCAGGCTGCTCACCTTGCTAAACACTCACAGAGATGCAGTTCAGTCTCAGGGTTAAGTCTGCATGAGACACGCCCGGAACATTCCTCTTCCCCATGGTGATCTTAACTCTGGAAAGTCCACACCTCCTGACTTTTCTGTGGCATTCAGACACATCACTGTCTTTCTAGTTGGCTCCTACAGTTTAGTGGTGGGTCTGTGTGACGGAATCCGATGATATAAAACTTCTCAATAAAAAGAAGCATTCTGCTCATCGGGGCGATGAGCTGAATACTGTGTGAGACGCAGAAAGTGACACACAGGTCACATCTCTCTTTCCCCGGGTGTTCAGACACTGTCTATGTCCTGCCCACTCCCCAAGCTCTATCTGACCTTTGCACTCGAGCAGACTGGAAGCACCAGGAAGTTTGTATTCTGGTAGCAGCTTCAACCAGCCATTGGAAGGACTGGGGGGAAAACACCTCCTCTTCCTCACCCTTGGGGTGGCCCACTCCCAGATATGCATATCCCTGTGTGAGGTCCCCAACGGGATTTAGCCCCAACCACCCCCATCAGCGACCTCTTCATTGACCCCTCCTCTTCTGACTCGTGGCCTGCTCTGTCTCCCCTGTCCACACTTCTGCTGGCTTATTTTCTGGAATCTCCTCCCAAACTCCTTCCACCAAAGGTGTGTCTTAGGTCTCCTGCTGGGTCCACCTGAACAAGACACAGATTGCCTTCTCTGAGAGGGACAGAGGGCAGCATCTCACAGAGCATTTACTCTGCTACCTGTCAGGCTTGGCTCCTCTTGGTGAGCAGGTGGGGCTAAGTTCAGGCAGGTTAGAGGAAACTCACGCTTCTCACTCTAGGGAACATGGCCTCTGATGGCAGTGGAGTCGTGGAGAGTCCGTCCACTCGTTCCATACGGGTCAGGTGCGGGGCCTGATGTCGGGACAAGAGAGAAGGGCCCAAGGGGTCCAGGGTGGTGGTGCAGGAGGGGGCGCTCCTGGGGGCCAGTGCTAAAAGCCAAGATGCACTGAAGGTCTCACAATATGATGAGAGGGCACAGGAGGTCAAGAGGCCCAGGGAGAAGACTCGTCATGATTCTCAGTGTTTGTGTACGTGTGAAGGTCACTCACTTCAGGGCAGGGGGCAGCTTCCGTGGTTGCGGCATTGAAATCAAAGACAGAGTGGAGGAGGTCAAGAGATCAGGAAGAGGGGAGCCAATCGGCATGAACCAGAAAGGGCTTCTCCATCCCCCAGACTCATGCTGTATCAAGGAGGGAAACTGGACTGTTAACTAGGCAAGGACCTTGTGGATCTTGATTGTGTTCCTCCGTGCATGAATGAAGCTGTAAGATATACCATGCAGCCCGCTGTTCTCCCATGTGCCACTCTGCCTCTGTGTCACCCCCAGCTGGAGCAGGGTAGGACGCTGGCAGGGGAGGCAGAGAGCTACATTGTTGCTTTCATGGCCCCTAGGCACTTTCAACTGTGTGGACTCATTCATCCTCAAAGACGTATTTAATGCTATATTTTACAACTCAGTTCAGTTCAGTTCAGTGGCTCAGTCGTATGTGACTCTGTCTGATGTTCAGAGCCTCAAGGAGCACCACCCCTATCACCGGAAGGGTGAAAAATGAAAATCTCCACAAAATGACTCTTCCTGGGAAAGAGGAAAACGGGGCACTTGGAGGGAAACATCTAGAGGCAAAGGTGGCCGATCACATTCCAGATGCAGCTCTCTCAGACGTGGGGTCTGTGTCAGAGCTCCCAGGGGGCTTTGGTCCACTAGGGTCCAGAAGATGCCTGGTCCTTCATGGGTGGATGTGCTAAGTTAAAGGAGTTTGCATGGGCTGTGTTGCCGGGGTCCAGCCCCGGTGGATCCAGGGAATTCGAAGGGTGGACGGCGTTGGCGAGGAAAGACTTGTTTATTTATTAGTATAAGATTAGATTAGGAAGAAATAGTGTAGTAGGAAAATTAAGTGGAGAAAAAGGGATTACATGGAAGGCCAATAAAATTCCAGACAAGGAATTTGCACCATCTACGTTGGGTCACCGGCGCTCGCTTGAATATCTAAGGGTGCCTTGCCTTAGGCTCCCTTTCGCACGAGTCTTAACAGCCAGGGCAAGTAAGTAGACTTGGCGAGCCTCTGCGCCCCAGATGGGAATTCAGCCTGAAGTTAAAATAAAGAGGAAAAAGAGAGAGACACGGGGGAAATCAGTCCAGCGACTGGCTCCGTCCTCTATTGTTCAGAAGGCCTTTTATACTTTTGATAAAACATGGAGATCAATGGGTAGCACAAAGTTGTGCAGCGTTAGCAGTCCAGACTCCTATCAAAACCAGGCTTTTCTCTCTGCATACCTAATTGTATACACAAGTCTTAGGTAATTTACATCATCTTCCAGCCAAAAGGGCCAATTAACATTTTACAGCCTTTTTTCTGATAAGGGTTCGTCAACCAGAAGACTTATTTGTGTTGATCTTTGCAAGGTCTGGTGCCACTCTCAGAAAGCACTAAATAAAGTTACATTCTTACACAGCAAAGATACAGCAACTTATAACAAGTAGAGGGAGTACAGTGATTTACAGCAAAAGAGAAGCAATTAACTCAAAAGTCTAGTGTTGCTAACATCAAAACTACTATGTATCTTTTTCTACATCCTGCTTACATTGAGTAACATCCTTCCAGGTGCCTAAAAGATAAAGGATATGGAGGCCTGGCAGCAGTCATTGAGTCAACAGTGAAAACCCTCTACCAATATAATTTTTAACTCTTTAGAAAAGGCTCTGTATCTTTAAGATGCTTTCAAGCTTTGTGCCTCTCGCGACTGGGGGGCTGTAAGCAAATCACAAGCTGTAAGAGGTCCGGGGAACCTGTTAGGCAAGCTAGAGCGCAATCAGAGGGGGTTAACTGAAACATCCCTTTCAAGTGCAGAAGACTAAAGCTCTGAGTTGACTTTTTCCAGAGAATATTAGAAAAGTGGAAAAGCAGAGCACAAAAGCCAGCAGATTTTTATTTTGGGGGGTGGATGCTCAGGAAATGCCAGGGGGAACTCCTGAAGTCTGATCACGGCCTTGCGTATGTCAGCTTCCTCCCTCATGACCTTGTCACGGGTGGGATTCCTCACGCTGGCTCCCGGCACTGTGCCACTGCTGCTGCTCAGCCTCAAAGACATCTTTTGACACCTGTGCCTGAACATGGCCCCTCGGTCAAGAAACCTTCCCAAATTTACCTGGTTGTGTTTCTCACTGTCTCATGGGCAGTACACCAGAGACTGGCAGTGTGGTCTGGTGTCTGCCTATGAAACTGGATGGTCAAGCCTCAGTCTCTGGGGTATCAAACCTTGTTGCAATAGAATGCTCTGCACTCACTATCTCTTTTATGACTCACATTGATATGCAAGGAAAACGAGCATTCATGGGCCATGTTAATGGAATCAACAAATGAATTAAACCTGCACTGGCTAGGTAGGGTCTCGAGGCATGTGGATACACTATCACATGGGACATGGTGTTCCATTTAAATCCACCATCAGACCTCAAAATATTGACACAGTCTAGCGATGCCAGCACATGAGGCCAAGGAAACCTCACCAAAGTGGCTGACTGCCAGCCTCGCGACTGAGTGACAAAGGGAATTCCAGGGCAACAACAGGGGTGCCATCCCTGTCTAAACAGCATACGTGGGATATGATATTCAAAGACTCTCAGATGGTCTGTGTTTCATATCTGGATTCATAGAACACATCCGATCTGCAACAGCATTGCCTTATAGTAAGAAGCTGGTTGTGAACAGCTACCCAGGTGACTCCCCAGACCTTCAGTGCCCCCAATCTCATATCCAAGTAGTCAGTACTATTGGAAGATGAAATGGACACTAGAGGAAACATCGAAAGGATAACTATACAAGGCTCACCTCCCAGTGGAGCACACACTTAGGGAAGGCAACTTGAATTCTAAATGAGTTGACTCCCTGGGAGGCTATCTTCTAGCTAAGTAGAATGTTTAATTTTGAGGCTCGGAAATGAGGGAAGAGGCCCATCCTGATGGAAGACTCTCAAACCACATGAGTAATCTTTCTCAGCCCACTTGTCTTTTTCCCAGGCACTTCTGGCACCTTCTAGTATTGGAATTTGCAAGCTGCAAAGAAGATCCACGTGGTGGGTGACTCCACCCTAGTTCTCATTGTACTGCCAGCTCTGCTGCTGGAAGGCTATTGATGACAATGATCATGAATATAAGGTGGAAACTCCTAAGGCGATCCTACTGGTGTTTCAGGACATAGGGAGCTGTTCTATGATGGGTCATGGCATAAAAGGATGAAGCTCCTGAGCACGTAGGGAGGAGTCTGGGCACATGGTCTAAGACAGGGGGAGGACTGGGGACAGGAGCAGTGATTGCTAAGGGACTGGGTGTTCAGATCACTTGGTTGTGAAGACAGTAACTACCCTGGTGATGGGAATAGAAGGCCTCTGACTCACAGAGTCTAGGGTGGGAAGACGCACCTTTCATTGCTCTCTCAGCGTTTGTCTGCAGGGCATCTGGTCACTTACACCCAGACTCTACCTCATCAACAACCAATGAAGAGTCTTTTTCTAAAAATTAGTTATTTATTTATGACTGTGCTGAGTCTTCATTGCTGCGCTTGGGCATTCTCTAGTGACGGTGAGTGGGGGTTACTCTTTATTGCAGTGCACAGGCTTCTCATCTGGTGGCTTCTCTTGTTGCAGAGTATGAGCTCTAGAAGGTGGGCTCAGTAGCATACAGGCTTATGGTGGGCTGGCACGGAGGCCTAGTTGCCCCACGGCATGTGGAATATTCACAGAGCAGGGATTGAACCTGCGACCCCTGTATTGGCAGGCAGATTCTTAATCACTAGATCACCAGGGAAGTCCTGAAGAGTCTTAATCTATGGGCTCTTGTTACCTTTCCAACAACTGCCACCTCCAGGAGCGGACAGCCTCCACTAAATGTGACATAACAAGGATGACCTTCTAGATACTGATAAGAGTTTCCTAAGTCTCATCATGAAATTTTGAACTCTTTTTCATGTGTTGCCCAGAATATGGCAGCTGTTCCAAGCTTAAAGACTTGTCAGATTCTGATATCACAAAAGCAATATCTCTTGCTGATCTTGTTGCTACTAAGTATGTGAAAGTCTGGCCTGGACTTACCTACAACACCCAGCTCGTCTCAACTCTCTCTTGTGATGATAAAGAGCATTTTGTGGGCAGGGCGCACGGCTGGTATCAAGAGTGTGTCACCGGTGCAGTCACACAGGCCCCCATGCTTAGGCACTTGCTAATGACTTATTCTTGAGGTCTTGAAATTCTCATGATTTTGAACAAGGGGCCCCACATTTTCATTTGCAAGTGATGGAGCCAGTGGCTGACCAGTGGTAACTCCATACTTGGAATAATACAAGAAGGAGGCCCCGGAAACCATTTTGAGAGTAACCTATTTCCCTCCACCCTTGCCCCAGTTCTCCCTAGGGTCTTCCCCTCCACCCCAGCAACTTCAGCAGCCAGAGGGCAAGGGATAGCCCTGGAAGCAATGGAAAAGAGTAGGAGGTGGACCAGGGCAGAACAGGCCCCCAGTTCAGCCCTTCAGTGTCTAGAGTGCCGCTGGTCAAAAAGAAGAGTCTCCAGAACTTCTTCAACTTCTGAGATTCACGTGAGATACAGGGATCGCCAGAGTGGTGGGTGGTGGGGTCAGAGAGAGGGGTAGGGAGCTAGTCTAAGAAAGATGGAGGCCGTAGATTGGACCAGGGGGCTCCACACTGGACAAGAGCTCTGGGTCCTTCTATCAACCCTGATTTGGCCAAGACCTCTCTCCCAAGGCTGCATCTCACCCCACCCTGGGCCTCAGTTTCCTTCTTGGCTCAGTGAGACTGGTGATGAGCCCTATCCTGCCCTCCTGACAAGAGTGCTGTGAACTCAGAGGAGGTGAGTGCAGAGGAGCCCATTGTACCCGGAGGGCCACACACACAGGTCACATCGTTGGACTCAGGTCTCCAGACTTCTTAGGCAATGTGTTGATGCGGAGGCTGTGAGTGGAGGAGGCAGGACAAAAGGGGCCTCAAAACTCCCTTCGCAGTGTTGTTACCATGACCCTCCCAGGGATTAGTGTCAGGGTTGTTGTGTAGGTGACAGGATGGACCCCAGGGATCCCACTCAGTGTTTTTGTCACTGCCAAATTACTTGGAAGAAAGTTCTTTCAATGAGATTGCCCAAGGGCACACTAGTGACCATCATGGCAGGAACTCCCAGCAAAGGGCGAGAGTTCCCAACTTAAGAAATGGCGGGCTATCAGTCTGGTTTCCTATTCACAGCCAGGGTGTCACACCTACAGAGCATAGCCCCCAGCAGCCCCAGCCCTCCCTTCCCTGGTCCCTGCCACCCATCAGCCCTCCCACTCTCCACCCCACTGTAACCTGCAATTCCAGCTCCCCAAGCTCTTTCCTTTTCTGTTGATTTAAGTCCTTATGGAGGGAGGTTGTTGCTGGAGACAGAATCGGTGGTTTTCTACAGGTGGTGATTAGGCAGGAAGGTGCTTTACAATCTCCTGAATATCTTTACAAAAGAAATAAAGTCAGGTGCTTACCTGTAACTATTGAATTGGACCAGGGACCTGTGACAGATTCCAAGCTGGAAAAAATGGAATCAATGAGATGGTGTTTAGATCCCCAGTTGGTCTGTCTCTCTTACTAGGAGTTGGTCCCTTCTTTCTTTAATTCCCAAAGGGCATACTAGCTGGCCTGGGCTGCTAGTATGAAGTATGTGAAGTCTCCAGATGGCGGGCTGTCTCCCCCTTCCCAGGATACCCATGAGCAGACATAAGACTCCTCTAGGACAAGGCAGTTGTGAGGACTAAATCAGAAAAGGCAGATGCTGGAGACGTGGAAGGCTCGCTCCTCATCACAGGAGGTGCAGACTGAGGATCTGGCAGAGGCCCCTAACAAACAGGATCCAGGGAGGATGGGGAAGGAGAATCTAGTCTGCAATCGTGCAGAGGCAGCAAAGCACAGGGGAGGCCTTCCCTGGTGACTCAGCAGTGAAGAATCTGCCTGCAATGCAGGAGACCCAGGAGCCGCAGGTTCGATCCCTGGGTTGAGATGATTCCCTAGTGGAGGACACAGCAACCCACCCCAGTATTCTTGCCTGAGAAATCTCATGGACAGACAAGCCTGGCGGGCTACAGTTCATGGGGTTGCAAAGAGTCGAACGTGACTTAGCGAATAGACCACCACCACCAGGAAAGCACAGATTTCCAGGCTACCAAACACCTGGTAACCATGTGTGTTTCTAATTATTTGACTTGGGGAAAAGATACAGCTTGACCAAGAGGCCACTGGGGCGATATCTGGGCAGTGTAATGAGGTTGCACACAACTCACTTCTCTTTCCTTCTCCAAGGCTGAGTGGTCAACCAGCATCTCCCATCCAGGCTGCCACCTTCCAAGGTGCCCTGGCCAAGGCTCCAAGGGTCCCACAGGGCAACTGAGTCCACAACCTCCCTGGGCCTCACGGGCACACGGTGCTTCCCTGGCATTGATGGACTGGAATGTTCTTCTTGGCTTCAGCTCTCCTCTGGCCCTTGGGCATAGTATTTCCCCCAGCTGCACTCTCTTTTCCTCCCAGTGTCTCCCTCCCCACCTGGTGTTCAACCAGAGCACTGGGCAGGGAGTCCTGGAGGTCAAATCAGAAGGGATGTCCTGGACTTCCCTGGTGATCCTGTGGGTAAGAATCTGCCTGCCAATGCAGGGGATGTGGGTTGGATCCCTGGTCCAGGAAGATCCCACACAAGGCAAGTAAGCCCTTGGGCCACAGCTACTGAGACCTCACACTCTAGAGCCTGTGCTCCGCAACTAGAGAAGCCACCGCAACGAGAAGCCTGTGCTCCACAACTAGAGCGCAGCCCCTGCTCTATGCAGCCAGACTAGCTGGTGGGCGGCAACGAAGACCAGGACAGCCAGAACGAACTAACTAAAAAGCACATTTTACTAAAAAAGCAAAAGAGAAGAAGGGATGTCCTGAAGGCTTTGGGAGTCAAGGGGAGGAGGTACCACTTTTGGTTAAGGTCAGGGAAAATTTTGCAAGGTGGCATGTCAGGGCAAGCAGAGACACCAGCTGCCGATGTGGGGGCCAAGCAGGAGGCTCCGAGATGGCTTGTGGTTGGAGTGGTCAAGGCAGCTTGAGACCTGACCTGCAGGGCCAGGTTGTGGACACTGAGGAGCTCCAGGAGAACCAGACCCTGCTGTCAGGCGGGGGTCTGTGTGCTCTGAAGGCAGAGGGTGAAATGGTCAAATCAGCATTCTGCCTTTGCATCTAGAAATGGTGTGAAGGGTGGACAGTGGTCTGGGGAGAGCCTGACAATCAGGAAACATGGAGTCTGGAGGTTGTGGCTTCACTGAGAGGAGAGGAGATGGGAGTAGGCCCAGGGCAGGGGTGGCGGGAGGTCAGGGGAGTGTCCTCAGGAGGAAGAAGGAGCAGGTGGGGCTACCAGGCTTCCAGCTCAGGGCTCCTGCAGCAGCACCCAGCCAACAGCCCAGTGTAGACCACCAGGGCATTCATGGGAGTCTTGAACCCAGAGGCACAGTCCAGTATGTGTGTGATGGGCACTGGTGTCTTGAGAAGGGCCGTCCCCAGGAATGTGTGAGGACTGCGAGGAGAAGCAGCCCGGATGCTCCTGAGCCAGTCCTGCCTCCTAAGAGGAGAGTCCTTGGAGAAGACTCAGCAGGAGCCCCAGGGAGGAGGAGGGGACCCAGGAGAGCAGGGATGGGGAGAATTGGTCCGGGGGCAATTTTAGGAGGACAGTGTCTCCCCAGCACCTGTGAAGATGAAGAGGCTGAGTGTAGCAACAGGCCACAACTGCTGACTTCTTTAGTGTAAGGAAGTCAGAGAAGAGTAGGAGAGGGGACACGTGAAGCCGAACCCCCTGACTGGCTGAGGGCTGCAGAGAGACGAGGATGGTCTGACCTTGTGACTGCCTAAGGACAGGCTGGATGGGTGAGACTGTAGAAGGGATTGGCGCTGTCATCCAATCATCCAACTTTACCTATGTGCCTACTGGGTGCCTAGAGGAGGGGTTGTTGCTGTTCAGTCACTCAGTTGTGTCCTACTTTTTATGACCCCATGGACGCCAGGCGTCCCTGTCCTTCACTATCTCCCAGAGTTTGCTCGAACTCATATCCATTGAGTCAGTGGTGCCATCCAGCCATCTTGTCCTCCGTTGTCCCCTTCTCCTCCTGCCCTCAATCTTTCCCAGCATCAACGTCTTTTCCAGTGAGTCGGCTCTTCGCATCAGGTGGCCAAAATATTGGAGCTTCAGCTTCAGCATCAGTTCCTCCAATGAATATTCAGGGCTGATTTCCTTTAGGATGGACTGGTTTGAGTCCAAGGGACTGTCAAGAGTCTTCTCCAACACCACAGTTCGAGAGCATCAATTCTTTGGTGCTCAGCCTTCTTTATGGTCCAACTTTCACATCCATACATGACTGCTAGAAAAACCATGGCTTTGACTAGATGGACCTTCGTTGGTAAAGTAATGTTTCTGCTTTTACGTATGCTATGTAGATTTGTCATAACTTTTCTTCCAAGGAGCAAGCGTCTTTTAATTTCATGGCCACAGTCACCATTCACAGTGATTTTGGAGCCCAAGAAAATAACGTCTGTTAATGTTCCCATTGTTTCCCCATCTATTTGCCATGAAGTGATGTGACCACATACCATGATCTTCATTTTTTGAATGTTGAGTTTTAAACCTGCTTTTCACTGTCCTCTTTCACTTTCATCAAGGGGCTCTTTAGTTCCTCTTTGCTTCCTGCCGTAAGGGTGGTGTCCTTTGCATATCTGAGGTTACTGATATTTCTCCTGACAATCTTGATTCTAGCTTGAGCTTTATCTGGCCCGGTGTTTCGAATGATGTACTCTGCATGTAAGTTATATAAGCAGGGTGACAATATACAGCCTGGATGTACTCCTTTCCTAATTTGGAATCAACCCACTGTTCTATGTCCAGTTCTAAGTGTTGCCTTTTGACCTGCATACAGGTTTCTCAAGAGGCAGGTCAGGTGGTCTGGTATTCCCATCTCTTGAAGAATTTTCCACAGTTTGTTATGGTCCACACAGTCAAAATCTTTTACGTAGTCAATGAAGCAGGTTGAATAGCAAATACACTCCTTTACACTGAATCCTGAGGTGTGGAGGCAGAGGGGATGTAGATAGTGCCTGGCCCCTCCATCTTCTGGAGGACTCAATCCTCTTGAGCAAGACTGCCTGTGACACTCCCAGTGGGGTTCAGGAAAGGCCAGTAAGTTGTCAGGGAGATGGAGAAACCATTTTTTCACCTTGCACAGGGGCCTCCCTGCCCACTGTTCAGAAATCCCATGAGGCAACAGCAGGGGCTGAAGCAAGTCCAGCTCACACCCTGGGAGGAGGGCAGGGATGGGGCAGGTCAGGAAGACTCCTGGTTGAACCATTGCATCAGGCCCAGGCTGAGCATAAAGGCAGATCCTGCAGTTTGGGAGGTGGCAAATTGGGGACCATGGAGACCCAGAGGGCCAGCCTCTCCCTGGGACGGTGCTCACTGTGGCTCCTGCTGCTGGGACTAGTGCTGCCCTCGGCCAGCGCCCAGGCCCTCAGCTACAGGGAGGCCGTGCTTCATGCTGTCGATCGCATCAATGAGCAGTCCTCAGAAGCGAATCTCTACCGCCTCCTGGAGCTTGACCCGCCTCCCAAGGACGTGAGTTGGGGGATAGGGTAGGGAGGGGGCCGTCTCCCGCCTGCCTTGGCCACATTCTCACTCCTTTCACTCTGGCTGGTCCTCCTGTCAGGAAGGCACTTTTCCCTCTAGGTGGGCTCCCATCTCTTCCAGGAAACCTTCCCAGACCTGGGGCCCCTCCCAGCACCGGGCTTCCTGCCTTAGCCTCTCTGCTGTGGGATCAGGCGCCCTGCACACCTGGCTCAGGCTCCCTGGACTTCTGGGAGCTCCAGGGATGGAGGGGTCACAGGCTCTGTGAGGTGACTTCCCTGCTAATGTCCCCCCTGCACCTCGGTGTCTCCCTGCCAGGAGGGCCTCTGTCAGCCTGGAGGCTCCAGTGACAAGGTCTCTCCCTGCAGGCGGCCCTGACCTCCCTGGGCCCCTCTGAGGGGAGGCGCTGCCAGCAGCGCTGCTGTGAAGGCCGCTCCTGCTCTCTGTGTGCCCGTGAGGCCGGGCATGGGCTCTGTGCCCTCCCCTGTACTCCCAGCACCAAGCCCAGGGCCGGACACACAGGGGGCTGGAGAGGCTGCTGTCCGGGTGGGAGGCAGGGAGACAGATGAGAGAAAGAAACATGAGCCTGAGCCGAGTCTCCCCATTTTGTTCCTGGATCAGGATGAGAATCCAAACATCCCGAAGCCTGTGAGCTTCAGGGTGAAGGAGACTGTGTGCCCCAGGACGAGCCAGCAGCCCGCGGAGCAGTGTGACTTCAAAGAGAATGGGGTGAGCCTGGGGGCGGGGGCCACGGGTGAATGCTTCCCAAGCTGCTGAACAAGGGGCTTCAAGGAAATTTTTAGTCCCTGGGCAGAGCCTGGGAGGTTATGGCCTGGGGGTTCCAGTTTGACCTCCAGCCTCTCCTTCCAGCTGGTGAAGCAATGTGTAGGGACAGTCACTCTGGATGCAGTGAAAGGCAAAATGAACATCACCTGCGAGGAGGTGAGTGGCCCTTTCTGTCCTGCAGGAACTGCTAAGGTGATGGGTTGTGGAACATTCTTAGGACCAAAGACCAGGGCAGAGGAAGGCCCTCCTGCCCTGGCCACTCCCTCCCGCAAGCCCCAGGTCTCCAGCACTGGTTCTGTGTCTTTAAGAGCAATGGTTCGCTAATGGGGTCCCCACCTAGGAACTGGCAGAATTGCAGATTCTCAGCCCAACTCAGACCTGTGGGGTGGGGTGTAGCCATTTGTCTTTTCACAAGGCCTCCAGGAGATTCTGATGGTTTGAGAGGCACTTACTCAAGTAATGGTCTTTTAGCCCAGCTCGCTTCCATCTTTGCCGGGATGGGCCTGTGACCCTGGTAAGCCCCTTGTCACCCGAGGGCCTCAGTTTGCTCTTTTGTCTATAGGTGTCGGGGTTCAACCTTGTGCTTCAAAGGTTGCCTCCAAAGGGCATGCTGGGGCTCCACATCTCCTGGTGTGGGCCTGGGAGCCCGTGTATAGGTGCAGATGGGTCTGGTCTTACCCCTGGTTCCCTTTCCCACAAGTAACCTGCTTCTTCCTGGTTCACAGTTGCAGAGTGTTGGGAGATTTAAACGATTTCGTAAGAAGTTCCAAAAACTCTGGCGCAAAGTTGGCCCATTCGTTGGCCCAATACTCAGTTATGGGTAAATTGTGAGCCCATGGAAGAATCCTACGTGTGTCCTCCCTGGCTCAGGCTTCTGGATTCTGAGAAAGTAAAGTCTTCTGAAAACAACTTCCTCCAAGCTTTAATTTCACTTGTCTCCTCTCACTTAGTGGGACCAAATCTTTACCTCTGGGAGCCCTCCTATGTGTGTGTGTATATGTGTGTCTGTGAGAGTGTTTTTTTTGTGTGTGTGATCACAAATGCACAGTACAGAAGTGGTTGTTATTTCCAGGAGGGGACTGGGGGCTGGCAGCAGGGCTAAGAGATCCAGGACAGCATCTTTATTCTCAGGTCCCTCCATGCCCAGAACCCGACCATGAACATGCGTATGTGAACACTGATTTCAACAACAAAGAATGAATGTATTTCACCTCAGGAGGGAGATGTAATTGGCCTTTGTGTGGGAGGTCAGCAGGCCTTGTCAGTGAGTCAAGTACAGGGCCTGATGTGGAGAAGGACCCAAGGTGTCCAGGGTGGTGGTACAACAGGTGGGAGGGTTGGGGCTGTGCTGTAAGCCCAGGAGAATCAAGGATTTTACAAAGTGGTCAGAGTAGCACAGGAGTCAAAGAGATCCAGGGAGTTGACATGTTGCATGTACAGAGGAATTATGCACTAACACTAAGTGCACAACTTGTGAAGTTTTTGCTGTACAAATACATGTGTGTAATGCACCTAGAAAGGCTTCCCTGGTGGCTCAGTGGTAAAAAATCTGCCTGTGAATTCAGGAGATGTGAGTTTGATCCCTGGATCAGGGAGATCCCCTGGAGGAGGAAATGGCAGCCCACTTTCATATTCTTGCCCTGAAAATCCCATGGACGGAGGAGCCTGGCCGGCTACAGTCCATGCGGTTGTAGTCTTAGTGACTAAACATCACAATAGCATTGCGCTTAGAAATCTCTGTATCCCGCTTCTAGTTGCTTCCCCATCTCCATAATCATGGCCCTGACTTTGGAACACTTAGGTTAGTGTAACTAGCGTTTGAAATTCATAGAAAATTATATTGTAGCATATAGAGTCTCATTTGCACAATTTTTTCATGCTATATGTGTGTGAGAACTCATCATGTTTTTGTATGTAATTATAGTTGGGGAATTTTTTATTGCTGACTTAGTATTCTGGGCTTCCCTGGTAGCTCAGTTGGTAAAGAATCCATCTGCAAAGCAGGAGACCCAGGTCCGATCCTTGGGTGGGGAAGATCCCCTGGGGAAGGAAATGGCAACCCACTCCAGTATTCCTGCCTGGAAAATCCCATGGACAGAGGAGCCCGGCGGACTACAGTCTATGGGGTCGCAAAGAATTGGACACGACTTAGCGGCTAAACCACTACCACCTAGTATTCCACTGTATGAATATACCAAATATATTTACTCTCACTACTAAGAAATGTCTGTGGAGTTTATACATCGTTGGTTTTAAATCCCTTATGGACATAGCACTCCCAGTTACACATGTCTGGAAGGGTTTCAGTTCCCAAGGCTAAGAGAAGATGCACGAGACATCTTGGCTCCTTTGTCCCCGGCCATGTGAATGAGCGTCCATGAGGGAGGCTTCTGAAGAGTGGGACTTCTGGGGGGACCCCGATAATGTATTGTGTTGTGCAGGCTTTCTCCTAGTGAGCATGTTGAGGGGTAGTATGGAGTGGGCAGGTGCTCTTTTCCCCAGGAGTTAGAGAAAGCTTTCTGGAAACTGACTCCTCTGACCCTCAGCTTCAAGGTCAGAGGGGGAAAATGTCTCCACGGAGGAGAGGAGGGCCTTCTGTGCATTTTACAGACAAGGAGGAGAAAGGGCAGCTGGTGAGAGTCAGCTTTACATTCACACCACTGGTCAGCAGGTTGGGCAGAGGGAGGGACGGGAAGTCAAGGTGCTCAGCCTTGGCCTTGCTCGTTCTCTTCACTGCTTTGTTCTCTTTGCTGGGAGGTCTTGGGCTCTGGGCTGGAATGAGGACATGTATAAACACAGATGAGGCTGTGCTTTGTCCCGTTAGGGTTTAAGTGCAGAGCATGATGGGAAATGCTATGTGGCTCAACCAGACTGGGAGGGGAGATAGAGGAGGACTGGGAAAGTTGGGCGCCCCAGGGTGGGGACGAGGTAGTGACAACAGTCTTGCAGCAGCCTCTGCCAGGACCTGTGCTCCCATCACTGGGTTGCTGATCCTCTGTTGGGTTAGGAGGGGGCATGGCCAGAGATCCTAGGATCCATTCTGACCATCTCAGGGCACAGAAGTTGTCGCACACCTGAGGCTGCTCCTCTGCGCCCTCCTTTCCCTCTCCCCCTGCTTCTCTCTCTCTAAGCAAGAGCCTGCAGAGAGAACTGCAGGAAAATGGAGCCACAGGGGTTTCTCAGTTTTGTCTGACGCCATGTGAATTGGGTTCACTCTCATTCGCTGCTGAGAGTTCCACCAGAGCAGAATATTTGCAAGGAAGTCACAGCTGGTGAGAGGCAAACCAAGGATTCAAACTCTCATCTGCCTGACTCCAGTGTCGAAGGAGCTGGGTAGCCGCTGGGGGCAGCTTCTGGTCCCGCTGATATTAACAGCTGTTATGGAGCATCAGTTATGGGCCAGGTGCTCCCAAGTTCTTTTCCATGGTGGACTCCTTTATCAGACCTCGTCTCTGAGCAGCCACCTGTCCCCATGGAAGGATGGGGAAGGGGACTTCAGTGCTAAGGTTTAGGAAATGCAATGATGCAGAGGCAGGAAAGCACAGGGAGGGTGCCAGGCACCAGTAACCATGTGTGTTGCTAATTATTTTCTACTGTAATCACCTCCTTTTCCATCTGTGACTTGGGAAAAGGATACCATTTGACTAAAAAGCCTCTCAGGCAATACCTGGACTGTGAAACCACATCACACAGAGGCCCACCTCTCCTTCCTTCTCCAAGGCTGATGTGTAACCAGCGCCATCCATCCAGCTGCCGCCTTCCGAGGGGCCCTGTCCAAGCCCCCAAGGGTCCCACAGGAACAACTGAGTCCAAGAGTTACCCCAGACCTCACAACTACATGGTCATTCCTCCCAAGACCTGTATAAGAATTTCCTTCTGAGCCCGTGGCCCCTCTATTCTTTTGGTTTATTATCTTCCCAGCTATGTTCTCAAACCATTTCCACACCAGCCACCCCAGCGTGGTGTCCCAATCAGGGCACTGGACAGAAAGTCACTTGGGGTCAAATCAGAAGAGACTTCCTGAAGGCTGTGGGAGCCAAGAAGTAGAGGTGCTGAGTCTCCTTGGACATCAGGGAAGGCTTCCCAGGGAGGAAGGTCAGGGCAAGCAGAGGGATCAGGGGCAGAGATGGGAGATGAGCAGGAGGCTCCGAGAGGCCTGAGGGGTTATGGGGGACGGGGCAGCCTGACATCCAAGGCCCGCAAGTCTGGGGTGAGAACAACTAAGAATAGCAACCGTCCAGGCCCTATGCCAGGTGAGGGGAATGTGGGCTCGGGAGGCAGGGGGTGACATGGTCAAATGGACGGTGTATTGGAGCCCCTAGAAAATCACGTGGAGGGTGGACAGTGGTCAGGGAGAGCCTGATAATCAGGGAAGATGGAATCTGGAGGTTGTGGCTTCACTGAGAGGAGAGAAGACAGGGTAGGCCCAGGGCAGGGGTGGAGGGAGGTCAGGGGAGTGTCCTCAGGAGGGAGAAGGAGAAGGAGGCTCCCAGGCTTCCAGCTCCGGGCTCCTGCGGCAGCACCCAGCCAACAGCCCAGTGCGGACCACCGGCGTTCATGGGAGTCTTGAACCCAGAGACGGAGCAGTGATGCGTGTTCAGGAGAACTGGTGTCTTGAGAAGGGCCGTCCCCAGGAACGTGTGAGGACAGGGAGGAGAAGCAGCCCGGATGCTCCTGAGCCAGCCCTGCCTCCTAAGAGGAGACTCCTTGGAGGAGAGTCAGCAGGAGCCCCCAGGGAGGAGGAGGGGCCCCAGGAAAGCAGGGATGGGGAGAATTGGTCAGGGGCAAGTTCAGGAGCACAGGGGGTCCCCGGAGTCTATGGAGATGAATGTGAATGCAGATCCAGTGAGGACTGGGCAGCCTTGAGTGTAGAGAGGGCACTGAATTGGGGTCACAGTGCAGATGACCTTTCTCATGCTTGACTGGGGAGGGGTCAGTTGAATAGGCAATGCCTGTTGGGGGGGGTATCTGTGAAGCAGGACTGTACTTTTTACCATTTTTATTTTGTATTATAGTATAGCTGATTAAGCTAGAGGAGAACAAAGCAACCCACTCCAGTATTCTTGCCTGGAGAATCCCATGGATAGTGGAGCCTGGCAGGCCACAGTCCATAGGGTCTCAAAGAGTCTCAGAGTCAGACATGACTGCAGTGAATGAGCAGGCACGCATGCATGCATAGCTGATTAACAAACATGTTATGATAGCTTCAGGTGAACAGCAAAGGGACTCAGCCCTCTGTATATATGTATCCATTCTCTTCCAACCTGGAGGCGAACTTCCTGACTGAGAAACAGTGGAGATGAATCTAGGAGAGGGGACAGATGGAGCCAAGCTCCTGACAGGCTGAGGGCTGGCCCCAAAGACAGGATGGTGTGGGGTTGATGGCTGCCTAGGGACAGGCTGGGTGGGTAAGGCTCAGAAGGGGTTGGTCCTGTCATCCACTCATCAAATGTTAAATGAGTGCATATTGTGTGCCAGGCAGTGCCTAGAGCTGGGGGTTGAGTGCTGAATACACTCCTTTACCCTGAATCCTGAGGAGCTCATGGTGTGGAGGCAGAGGGGATGCAGACAGTGACTGGTCCCTCCCTCTCCTGGAGGACACAACCCTTTTGAGCAAGCCCGCTGGTGACACTCCCCATGGGATCCAGGAGAGGCCAAGAAGTTGTCAGGAGATGCAGAAACCATTTCTTCACCTTGCAAACGGGCCTCCCTGCCCACTGCCCAGAAATCCCATGAGGCAACAGGAAGGCTTGAGGTAAGACCAGCCCACACCCTGGGAGGAGGGCAGGGATGGGGCAGGTCAGGAAGACTCTTGGTAGAGCCTTTGCATCAGGGCTCAGACTGAGCAGAAAAGGAGGGTCCCTCGGGCTGGGAGGAGACAGACTGGGGGCCATGGAGACCCAGAGGGCCAGCCTCTCCCTGGTCACTGTGGCTCCTGCTGCTGGGACTAGTGCTGCCCTCGGCCAGCGCCCAGGCCCTCAGCTACAGGGAGGCCGTGCTTCGTGCTGTCGATCAGCTCAGTGAGCGGTCCTCAGAAGCTAACCTCTACCGCCTCCTGGAGCCATCTCTCCCCAGCCTTGGCCACACTGTCGCCCCCTCGCTCAGGCTGGTCCTCCTGTCAGGAAGGCACTTTTCCCTCTAGGTGGGCTCCTACTTCTTCTTTTTCAGGAGACCTTTCCAGACCTGGGTCATCTCCCAGCACCGCGCTTCCTGCCTTAGCATCTCTGCTGTGGGATCAGGTGCCCTGCACACCTGGCTCAGGCTCCCTGGACTTCTGGGAGCTCCAGGGATGGAGGGGTCACAGGCTCTGTGAGGTGACTTCCCTGCTAATGTCCCCCTGAACCTCAGTGTCTCCCTGCCAGGAGGGCCTCTGTCAGCCTGGAGGCTCCAGTGACAAGGGCTCTCCCTGCAGGCGGCCCTGACCTCCCTGGGCCCCTCTGAGGGGAGGCGCTGCCAGCAGCGCTGCTGTGAGGGCCGCTCCTGCTCTCTGTGTGCCCATGAGGCCGGGCGTGGGCTCTGTGCCCTCCCCTGTGCTCCCAGCACCAAGCCCAGGGCCCAACACACAGGGGGCTGGAGAGGCTGCTGTCCGGGTCGGGGGCAGGGAGACAGATGAGAGAAGGAAACATGAGCCAAGCCCAGTCTCCCCATTTTGATCGTTGACCAGGCAGAGGACCGGGGAGCTCGAAAGCCTGTGAGCTTCATGGTGAAGGAGACTGTGTGCCCCAGGCCGAGCCAGCAGCCCCCAGAGCAGTGTGACTTCAAGGAGGATGGGGTGAGCCTGGGGGAGGGGAGTGAAGGAGGATGCTTTCCAGGGAGCTGATCCGGGAACTTCAGGGGACACTTTCTTGTCCCTGCGGTGAGGTGGGGTGTGGCTGGCAGGTTATAGCCCAGGAGTTCCAGTTTGACGTCGAGCCTCCTTCTCCAGGTGGTGAAAGAATATGGGCTGACAGTCACCGTGGACCACTGGGACGATGTATTCGCATAAGCCGTTATGAGGTGAGTGGCTGCTTCTGTGGTGTGCAGCTGACAATGCTGTGGTGTTTGGAACATGCTTTGGATCAATAACTCCCTCCTCAATCCAGGGCAGACCTTGCCCCTGCCTTCCTGAGCCCTAGGTCTCTAGTCCTGGCTCTGCATACCTTAGAGCAGTATGGTCTGATGGGGCCCCCAAGAAGAAACTAACAGAGAGGCAGGTTCTTGGCTCCACTCAGTTCAGTTCAGTTCAGTTGCTCAGTCGTGTCCGACTCCTTACGACCCCATGAATCGCAGCACGCCAGGCCTCCCTGTCCATCACCATCTCCCAGAGTTCACTGAGACTCACGTCCAGCGAGTCCGTGATGCCATCCAGCCATCTCATCCTCGGTCGTCCCCTTCTCCTCCTGCCCCCAATCCCTCCCAGCATCAGAGTCTTTTCCAACCTCCTGAATCAGACTCTGGGGTGGAGCCCAGGCATTTGGATTTTCACAAAGCCTCTAGGGGGTTGTGAATATGCCAGGCACTGACTGAACTCATGGGCTTTCAGCCTCTGTTCCATCCAGCTTTGCTGGGATGGGCTTGGACACTGGAAAGGCCCAGGCTTCCTGTGGGCCTCAGTTTCCTCATCTGTTTATGGGTGTAGGGATTCAATTGCACGTGCCAAGGGTCACAGCCAGAGGTGAACTGGGACCCCAAGATTCCTGGAGTCCACCACAAATGGAATGTCAGATGGGAAGGGATGGGCCATGTCTTGACTGTCACCCAGTTCTTACCAGAAACCTGTTTTTATTGGTGCACAGCTTAAGAGTTTCAGGACATTTGGCTCATCGGCGTTCAATCCCACGAGAGCCCCTGGCAGTGGTTCCCTCCACCCACCTCCGTGCTCCATGGTTGGCTCCAGAAACAGTACCTCCATCTCCATTCCCCAGGCCACAGTTAAACGATATGCAGATGACTCCCTCATAGGGGTTTTTGGTGAATCAGAAGCTCAGGGAAGACCTCTTGGGATCAGTTTTGCCCTGTGTCAGCATCTGAAAAATAAAAATCTTGTGAAAACAACTTCCTTCAGCCTTCAGTTTCAATTGTCTCCCCTCTTCTAACTTACCGGGACCTGTTAGGGGTGTGTGTATGTGTGTGTGTGTGTCTGTCTGTCTGTCTGTGTATGGATGTGTGTCTATGTGCATGTGTGTATCTATGTCTGTGTGTGAGATCACTCCTGTGAACACAGAGAAGCGTGAGGCCCCTGTTAATTCCAGGAGGGCACGGGGGACGCAGTAGCCCCAGGAGCTCCAGGACAGCGTCCCCACCCCCAGGTCCCTCCCGAGCCCTTCACTCGCCCCTGCCCTCCTCCTCCAACACCCATTAGGACGTACGGAGACCTGCTGTGTGTACAGTGCTGGTGGGAATGCTGCTCCTGCTCACGTGGAGCTGACAGTCCACAAGGGGCCAGGCTTCTCACCTTGTAAAACACTCACAGAGACGCAGTTCAGTCTCAGGGCTGAGTCTGCAGGTGCAACACCCAGAACGTACCTCTGGCCTTTAATTCTGAAATTGCCTGCCCCGCCTGGTTTTTCCTGTGGCATTGTTACACAGCAGTTTCTTCAGCTGGGTCCCAGATTGAAGTGGTGGGCTTGTGTTTAGGGATCACATGGTACAAAATTTGCACCATTAAATACAAGCATCTTTTCCATCAGGGTGAAGAGCGCTGCATGAGGGTGAGAGGCACAGAATCACATGTCAATTTGCCTGTGTGTTTCAGACACTGCCCATGTCCTGCCCACTCCCCATTCTCTAGCTGACCTTTGCTCTGCGGCAGACTGGAAGCACTGGGGAGTTTGAATCCAGGGAGCAGCTTCAACTAACCACTGAGGGGACTTGATGGAAAAACACCTCTTCTTCCTCCTTGGGTGGCCCGCTTGCAGATGTTTCACCCCTCTGCCTGAGGTCCCCAGCTGGGTTGAGCCCATGTCCGCTTCCTCACTGATGTGTTCATCGACACCTTTTCTGATTCAGGTCCTGCCCTGTCTCCCCTCTCTACACTCCAGCCGGTGCCTTCTGGAATCGCCTCCCAAACAAACGACTTCTACGAAATGCTTGTCTTAGGTCTGCTTCTGGCCAACTTGTTCCTGAGAGGGACAGAGGGTAGGGTCTCACAGAGCATTTACTTTGTTACCTGTTGGGCTTGTCTTCTCTTGGTGAGCTGGAGGGGCTGGTTTCAGGCAGTTTAGAGGAACCTCACGCTTCTCACTCTACATCAGCCCAAGCTGAGGGAAGAAACTCTACAGAGGAAACTGAGCGGGCTTTATTGGGTCTGTGCCCGAAGATACAGACTTGCCAGAGCCAACTGCTAAATGGTCTGGATATTTTTGAGCTGGTTGTTATATTCTTGGTAGCTTGAAATCAGCCTTGGTAGGAATATTTACATCATGGAAATTGGCAAACACTCCATATCAGGCCTGTCACAGTTGGCATGTTCCCGCCCAAACAGAGAGGGGGACCACTCATCAGGAGGACACGGCGTCTGTGCAGGTCAGATGTGTTTTCAACTCCTTCCCAGGATTGCCCATCCTGCTTCCATGGCAACCCACCTGTAGCCTCAGGCCTATCTTGCCCTTTCATGTTTTATATCAGTGTTGACCAGATGTCCCTTGGCATGGAGGAAGCACTCAGCTTGCATATGTGACCTCTGATAGCAGACAGGAAATGATGCCAACAATGTGTCCGTCTCAGCCCTTGAGAAGGAGACAGAACTGCTCCCAGGCAGGGAGGCGTGCAGGCCTTGTCAATGCCTTCTACAGTGATTGGGGAGAGAGAGTCTGCTGCTTGACCTTTTGACCTCTTGACCTCTTACCCCTGAGAAGACAAGTGACAGACTGTTTCATGAATGGCACAGGGCATCTCTCCGTGACAAGCTTGAGTCGTCAGTTCTTCTGCAATGGACGGGGCCGAAGCCCAGCAGGAGGGAAAGAAGGCGTTCTGGGGAGAAAATTACTCAGGAAAAAGCTCAGTGACTGGAGTGGTAGGATTAGAAGTACCACTCAGTTCAGTGCTCAAGGCAGGCATGCAAAAATAGTGCATGAACTTCCAAATTCTCTATTTCCAGGATCACCTACATTTTGCCTAAAGTGTTTGTTTCTCTCTTTCTCTTTCCGTCCTTCTCTCTCCCACTCTCCCTGTGTCTCTGTCTCCCAGCGTTTTCTATGTCCCCAGAGTTTGGCTTTATTCACCTGTGGTCCAATCACTAGGTGGGGAGCCCATCGCTGGTGCAGAGTGAGTCTGTTACTCACAGTCCCCGGGGGAGGAGGAGCAGGTCGTGCTGGCCCACAGGAGAGGACAGTCACAGCCCGTGTGATGTTCTCGGGGAAGGAATGGGCAAGGCGGGAGGGTGAGACCAGGTTGAGGATGGATTAGCTTGAATAATTTCAAGGGCTGGTGTGGGTGTGGGGCTCCCCAATTTGTTGGTACCTGGCCCTGGGGTTGCTAGGACAGAGATTTAGAGTCTCAGTGATAGAAAGGGTGGGATGGGGGTGCTGGTCAGTTTGCATGTGAGAGGCGGACTGAGGGAGAGAGTGTGTGGTCTCCAGGCATCTACTAACCCTGGGTGGAGCAGTGAGATGTGAAAACATCAGATACAGAAACTAGAAACGCTGGGTAACACAGGATCACTTGTATTACATAATCATTGACACATTTGGAGTTTAATCTCATATCTCAAAATTCTTTTCTTCTTTCAGATAGTACCTTATTCTCTCTTACTTTTCTGCCTTCTTTAGATTTTGTTTTAGGATCCTAGCTTGCAAGATGTTAGTTCTCCAAACAAGGATTGAACCCGAGACTCTGGCATTGAGAGCACCAAGTCCTAACCACTGGTCGGCCACAGAGTTCCCCTTTGGATTTTTTTTTTTTTAATGATTCTGTTATATGTCTACTTTCGGCTGACTATTTTTACTTCTGTTTAAAATACTTTTATGTGATTATGGTAGGGTTTACAGACAGAATTCATCTGTCATCAATGCATCTGTATTCAATAATATATCAACATACAGTGGAAGGGACTTGCCACAATATACTGACAACATTGTCTAGTGATTTAATGTGTAGATGATGCTTGTTGTTTGGGAAGCCAAAAGTTTCCATCTAATTGCTCTGCCTTCTGTGTTATCAATAGTGCAGGCATGACTGAACAATAACAGCAATACTCAGAGGCCTTTTCGCTGAGTGAAGTTTCTTGAAACCATGAGTGCATTCCACAAAACGGAATCCGTCAAGCATCAATGTGAAATTGCTCCCTTTTATAAAGTAAAGGCAGGAGGAGAAGGGGATTGAAGGCAGAAGGAAAAGGGGGCAACAGAGGATGAGATGGTTGGATGGCATCACCTACTTGATGGATATGAGTTTGAGCAGGCTCAGGAAATCGGTGATGGACAGGGAAGCCTGGTCTGCTGCAGTCCATGGGGTCGCAAAGAGTCAGATGCGACTGAGTGACTGAACTGAACTGATGAAGTAAAGACCTTGATGCTCCTGGTACTAGGACTACCTCTGTGCTGAACATGAAATGCCCTTTAAAAGCTGGTCCCTTTTTCTCTTCGTAGTAAGCAAAGCCACACTCCATGGGGCTGCGGCCCCACGTGGTCCTGATGACATCCCTGATGACTCCTCTTTAGGCTGGGATGGTACTATAGGATGTCTTTTTTAGGTCACAAATGTTCCCTTTCAGGATTTCCCTGATGGTACAATGGTTAACACTCTGCCCTTCGAGTGTAGTGGGCACTGGTTTGATCCTAGGTTGGGGAAGCTCCGTAGCCATTCCGTGTGGCCAAAAAAAGGAAATAGTGACTGAATCCAACTAGAACGCAGTTAATAAAAATGTATGATGCAGGGCACCCAAAGTCAGTGCTCTGTGACAACCTGGAGGGATAGGGTGGGAATGGAGGTGGGAGGGGAGGTTCAGATAGAGAGGACCCATGTATACCTATGGCCGCTTCATACTGATGTATGGCAAAAACCATCACAATATTGTAAAGCAATTATCCTCCAGTTAATATATTGTATAACCCTTACTGTGAGGGGTGCTGACATTGGGGAAAGCCCAGTTAGGACAGTGACATTGGTACAAATGCCCAGTGGGAGCCCTCCAGGCTCTCCTGCTCGGCTTGGCCACACGCGTGCCAGGTTGCTTCAGTCGTGTCCGCCTTTTTGTGACCCCATAGACTGTAGCCCTCCAGGCTCCTCTGTCCACGGGATTCTCCAGGCCAGAATACCGGAGTGGGTTGCCATTTCCTTCTCTGGGGGATCTTCCCCCGCTCGGCCACAGGGTGGCAGTAAAGCAGTTTAGGAGACAAGAGTGGAAGTTTAGGAAGGCACTCACATCAGCGGGAGAGCTGGGGATGCAGAAGAGCTTCAAGAAAGCAACTCGCGGGATGTGCAGACTGCCGTCCACTCAGGCCGATCTGCCCTAGAAGCCTTTCCAGTGACACGTGTGGGGGGACTGAGAACCACACAGCCTGGGGCCTGGGGCAGAAGGAAGCCGATAGCAGGCAACGGTCCTCCTGCAGATACGGACACAGCACAAGCCTGACGCTGCAGCCCATTCAAGAGGCGTCACTGGCTTGTTACTGGGCATCAGTGGATGTTCAGAGCCTCAAAGAGCAACACGCCTATCACGGGAAGGGTGAAAAATGAAAATCTCAACAAAATGGTCCTTTCCCCAAAAACAGGAAAATGGGGCATTTGGAGGGAAACATCTAGAGGAAAACGTGGCTGGTCACATTCTAGATGCAGCTGTCTCAGGGGTCTGTGTCAGCGCTCCTGGGGTGGGGGGTGGGGTGGTTTGGTCCACCACCGTCCTGAAAATGCCTAGCCCTTCATGGATGGATCAGCTAAGTTAAATGTGGATGTGTGGGCTGTGCCGCTGGGCAGGAGGGGAGGCTGTCCCAGCCCAGGAAGCAGCTTGCAATGCGGGACCTCCTGGGCTTGTGCAGGCGGGTGGGGTGGAGGGTGCTGGGCTGGACAGGAAGACAGGGGCCTAGTCACGAGCTCCAGATGCCCCCAGGGGTGGACGGCTGGAGATGCTGAGGGGAGTGGAAAGAGCACTGATCTGGGAGTCCAGCCCTAGGCTTGCCACGGCCACCCCCTGGCCTTGCTAAGCTCCCCTCTCTCTTGCTCTCCTGGGGCCTGGGTGCCCTTCTGGACAATGGGAGCTGCAAAGGCACTGCGCTTCTGTATTGGTGTGTTCAGAGCCCTACTTTTTTTCTTTCTCACTCCCTCTCTCTCTGTCTTTTTTTTTTTTTTTTAAACAGAAATCACTTTATGTTCTTTACACAGGAAGAAGTTTTTCTTTTTGCTTTTGGCTGCACTGGGTCTTAGTTGCTGTGTGCTGGCTCTGTCTAGGTGCGGCGAGTGGGGGCTACGGTCTAGTTGCGATGTGTGGAATCGTTTCTCATGCTGCGGATCACAGGCTCCCGGGCACCGGGGCTGCAGTAGTTGCGTCGCATGGGCTTAGTTGCGTCTCGGCATTTGGGATCTTCCCTGACCAGGCAATGAACTTGTGTCTCCTGCACTGGCAAGCAGATTCCTAACTAGCTGACTCCGGGGAACGTCCCCTTCTTTACTTCTTAGAGAAGACTTTAGAGAACCAGTAAATCTAAACGACACGTGCCTGTTGTATTTCCAAGGGAATTAAAACCTCTACTATCTGAGGAACTCCAGAAGCAGGTACTTGGTGTCCTTCTTGCCATCACTGCATTTTGGGGGCTGGGGACAGGGCCAGAATCATGGGTGTGTCACCAGGGAGGTCACACAGGCCCCTGTGCTCAGGAGGGCTGGGTACGTGGTTTAATGCTCTATATATCCCTGAGGTCTTGAAATTCTATATACCTTTTGGAGCTGGGAGGCTGCAATTTCAATTTGCTAGTGGTATAGCTGGTTCTGGGCAGTGGTGACTCCACACCTCCCACAACACATGAAGGAGTCTATGGAAGTCGTTCTGAGAAAACTTATTTCCCTGTGAACTTGCCCAGAGAATCCCCGAGTCCTTGCCCCCAGCCTTGAGCAGTCAGAGGGCAGGGGAGAGCCCAGGAAGGGAAGGAAGAGAGTGGCAACACAAGTCAGAAGGGGATCCCCACCAGCCCTTCCCTGCACAGAGTGCTTTTGAACTGATGCTCAGCTTTCAACTGTCTTCAAAAGCACTGGGCTGCAGGAGAGAGGCAGGGCAGGTCAGGATGATGGTTGCTGGGGTCGTACAGGGAACCAGGGAGCTAGTCTGAGAGACAGGGAGGCCCCAGTGGGCCCCAGGAAACTCACACAGGAACCAGAGCTCTGGGTGTCACCATCCACCCTGACTTGGCCAAGAGCTCCCTCCCAAGGCCACACCCCACCCGACCCTGGGTCTCAATTTCCTCTCTGGTCTTGTAAGACTGGTGGTGTTGTGCCCTGCCTCCTGACAAGAGTGCTGTGAGCTCAGAGTGGGTGGATGCGTGGGAGACCATTGTACCCTGAAGGACCATACACCCAGGTCACATCCTTGGACTTACGTCTCCAGACTCCGTAGACAACACAGCCATGGGAGGCTGTGAGGTGGGGGCAGGACACAAGAGGCCTCAGGCTCCAGTGTTGTCACCATGACCATCCTAATGATTAGTGTTAGGGTTGTTGCTTTGGTGACAGGATGGACCTGGGGTCCTCAGTCAGTGCTGCTGCCACTGGCAAATTACTTGGAAGAAAACTCTTTCAACGAGGTTGCCCAAGGGTGCACAGGTGACCATCAGGGCAGGATCTCCCAGAAGAATGGAGAGGGTCATCTGTTTCAGGGATAGCAGGGGGGATCTCACTGATGTCCTCATAGCTTGGGTTTCACACCATCACAGCATGGCTCCCACCAGCTCAGCTCCACCCGCCATGGGTTCTGCCACCCATCAGCCCTCCCAGTCTCCACCCCCCCCCCCCCCCACCTACCTGCAATCCTAGCTTCCTAGGCTCCTCTTTTGTCTGTTGGTTTAAACAAGATGGGGCTTCCCTGGTGGCTTACACAGTAAAGAATCTGCCTGAAATGTGGGAGACCTGAGTTTGACCTGTGGGTTGGGAAGATCCCCTGGAGAAGGGAATGGCAAACCACTCCAGTATTCTTGCCTGGAGAATTCCACGGACAGAGGAGCCTGGTGGGCTACAGTCCATGGGATCGCAAAGAGTTGCACACGGCTTAGCTACTTTCACTTCACTTTGATCGAGAAGGTCATTTCAGATAGGAAAGAAACACCTAGAGAGGCAGTTTTTTTGCTGGAGACATGATCAGTGGTTCTCAGCTGGTAATCAGAGGCCAGAAAGGTGTCTTTAAAATCTACTAAATTATTTTTGGAAATAAGAAACGTAGGTCTTCCCTGGTGATGTAGACATCGCCACCTGAGTCTGTTGGGCTTACGTGAGTGGTAGGGCTGGGCAAAGTGTGTTCTGATCAGCAATCTGTCCTTCTGCTCAGGGGTTGGTGCCTGCTCTAGTCACTTTACAAAGTGGACCTGACTAGAGCATCTGAAGGGGCAGTTTCTGCCTTCCCAGGACATCTCTGTGCAAATGGATTGAACAAGGAAAATCCAGGATATAGGACAGGATCACCCAAGTACCAGGGACCTGGAAGTGGAAGGGTGTGTGTGCCTGTGTGAAGTGCCCTCTCTTACTCCATCCTCCTGGCAGTTGGGCTCCAGATGGCTTGACCTGCCTCCTGTTTGCAGCACATGGGGGTCCTTCTTGGAATACCACATGTGGGTCTCATTGACTCTTCAGCTGGTCAGAGAGCTGGTGGGTGTCCCCACAGTCGGGGGCACGGCAGCCTGGAGTTCAGTTCTCTTTTCCGTGGAGGGTCTGGACAGGAAGGAAGGGTGAGAGGCGCAAAGGAGGGGGCCGTGCAGGATCCCGGCTCATTCCTGAGTGAGCTGGGGGGAAGGCTGCATGTCGGTTTCTCAAGGACCAGATATGGAGTCAGGGACCACGTGCCTGGGGACGAGGATGTGGTGTCTTTCCTGAGAAGACCTCAGCTCTGACAGGCTGTGAGCACTAAACAGAAAAGCTGGTTGCTGGAGGAAGGGAAGGTTCACCACCAACACAGGAGGGGCAGCCTGAGGACACAGACGCGGAGCCTCCAATGGATCCAGGGAGGATGGGGGAGGGAACTTCAGTTTGGCGTTTGAGCAAATGCCCAAACCCAGAGGCAGATAAGCACAGGGCGGGTTTCAGGCTTACCTAATGGCCAGCAACCATGTGTACTACCAGTTGTTTCTACTGTGGACATTCCTTTTCCTCGGTTGAGTTGGAAAAAGGATACAGTTTGACCAAGAGGTCGCTGGGGCAATACCTGGACTGTGAAACCAGGTTGCACAGAGGCCCACCTCTCCTTCCTTCTCCAAGGCTGACGTGTAACCGGCACCATAAGACCCAGCTGAGGGGCTTTGGCCCAGTCCCCAAGAGTCCCATAAAGGCAACTGAATCCAAGAAATAGTACAGGCCTCAAGTCACATGACCAGGTGAAAGGGAAGATGGATGAAAATTTGCTTCATCACTTTCAGACATCTTCATCATTTTGGTTCATTGTCTTTCCCAGCTGTGCTCTCCCAGCGCTGGCCTCCTCAGCCTGCTTTCTCAGCCAGAGCACTGGACAGGGAGATACTGAGGTCCAATCAGAAGGGAAGTCCTGCAGGCTGCGTGCGTGAAGAGGAGGAGATGATGAGTCTAGCTGGAGATCAGGGAAGGCTTCCCAAGGTGGAGGTGAGGGCACACAGAGGGATCAGAGGCAGAGATGGGAGGAGAGCAGGAGGCTCAGAGGGGCCTGGGTGGTTGAGATGTAAGCGGCAGCCTGACACCTGAGGCCCGCAGGGCTGGGAGTGAGGAAAACGGAAAATAGCAGCCTTGGCCCTGATGCCTGGTGCGGGGAGTGCGGGCGGCTGAAGACAGGACTTGAAAAGGTCAAACTGGTGGTGTGTTGGGACTTCCAGAAAATGGTGTGGAGAGTGGAGAGTGGTCAGAGGAGAGCCAGGAAATCAGGGGAGGTGGAGTGTGGAGGTTGTGGCTGCACTGAGAGGAGAGAAGACAGGGTAGGCCCAGGGCAGGGGTGGAGGGAGGTCAGGGGAGTGTCCTCAGGAGGGAGAAGGAGCAGGAGGCTCCCAGGCTTCCAGCTCCAGGCTCCAGCAGCAGCACCCAGCCAACAGCCCAGTGCGGACCACCAGGGCCTTCATGAGAGTCTTGAACCCAGAGACAGATCAGTGATGCGTGTTCAGGAGAACTGGCGTCTTGAGAAGGTCCGGAGCTCCAGGACAGCATCCCCACCCTCAGGTCCCTCCAGAGGCCTTCACCCGCCCCTGCCCTCCTCCTCCAACACCCAGTAGGACGTACGGAGACCTGCTTTGTGTGCAGTGCTGGTGGGAATGCTGCTCCTGCTCACGTGGAGCTGACAGTCCACGAGGGGCCAGGCTTCTCACCTTGTTAAACACTCACAGAGTCACAGTTCAGTTTCAGGGTTGAGCATGCGAGTACAATGCCCCAAATGTTCCTCTTGCCCTGGACAATCTTAATTCTGGAATAGCCTGCCCCTCCTGGCTTTTCCTGTGGTTTTGAGACACACTACCATTTCTTCAGCTGGGTCCCAGATTGAAGCAGGGGGCTTGTGTTTAGGGATCACATGACACAAAAATTTGCACCATTAAATACAAGCGTCCTGCTCTTTGGGGTGAAGAGTTCTGCATGAGTGTGAGAGACACACACAGAGTGACACACAGGTCACATCACTGTTCGCCTGGGTGTTTCAGACACTGTCCACGCCCCACCCACTCCTTATCCTCTAGCCAATCTTTGCTCTGGGGCAGACCGGAAGCATTGGTTTGGGGCTGGAGGGCTGTTTGATCCAGGAAGCAACTTCATTCACCCATTGCAGAGACTTGGTGGAAAAACACCTCCTCTTCCTCAAGCCGTGGGTGGCCCGTTTCCAGACATGTCACACCACTCCCTGATGTCCACAGCTGGGTTGAGCCCCTGTCTCCCATTTTTGTAACCTCTTCATTGAAACACATCCTGTTTGACTCAGGTCCTGCCCTGTCTCCCGTTTCTACACTCCTGCCGGTGCTTTCTGGAATCATCTCCCAAATGAAACACTGTGTTAGCCAGAAAGTAATATCCTGAAATCCCGAACAACTTTTTGGCCAACACAATACTTCCACGAAACCCTTGTCTTAGGTCTGCCTCGGAGCCAACCTGAACCAAGACACAGGTTCCCTTCTCTGAGAGGGCCAGAGGGTAGGAACTCACGGAGCACTTACTCTGCTACCTGTCGGGCTTGGCTCCTCTTGGTGAGCAGGCGGGGCTGATTTCAGGCAGGTTAGAGGAACCTCCTGCTTCTCACTCTACATCACTCTACTTCATCCAGCATTCGGGGATGAATGCCACAGGGAGACACGGGGCTGTGTTGTGTCTGCGCCTGAGGAGTCAGGCTTGCCAGAGCTACAGGTTAAATGGTCAGGATTTCTTTTTTTGAGCTAGTTGTTAAACTCTGGGTAGCTTGAAGTTGGTGGCTGTTCCTGCTGACAGGTTGATGCCTCCCAAGCTCCGGGCCACCCCACTCCTGCCTGTGCCGCTGAGGCAGTGAAGACCGCAGGAAAGAGACGTGGTACTAGAACACACAGCTGGAGTCCGCTGTTGCTGACGAAACTGAGCAGCATCCTGCGACTGGAGCAGTCCTTCCCTGCTGTCTTTATGGCTGAGTTTGGTGACTGCTCCTCTTCCCGACCTCACTCCATTCTATGATGCCATCATTGCTCTGAGAGGTTTCCTTGAGCCAACATGCATTTCCTCTTAGGCATGTGAAGATAAATTTCACCCTGGTGGCTCAGCTTTGTAGGTCAGATGCTAGGAGCCATGATGGGTGTCTCTGCTTTCTGTTCACAGGGCCAGTCAAGATGCTGATAAGGCTGAATTCCTTCCAATAACCTCTAGGGGAAAACTGCTTTCAAGCTCGTTCAGGTTGATGGCAGAATTTGGTCCTTTGTGCTTGTAGGATTGAGACCATGAATCTCTTGCGTGCTGTTGGCTGGGGTTGGTCTCAGTTCCTAGAGGCTGTAACCAGGCCTTTGCTCATCTTTCTCCATCTTCAAAGGCAGCAATGGCCAGTGGAGGCCTTCCCTTTCTCCTAATCTCTCTGACTTCTGAGAGCTTGAATTTCCTAATAATTTTTGATTCAAGGGACATGTATTTTAATCTTACAAGTTAAGTAGCTGGCCCTGGCCAGTGGTGTCTCCACACTTCCCACATCACTTAAAGGAGACCCTGGAAGTTATTCTCAGAGCAACTGATTTTACTCCATCCTTGTGGGGAAAACATCCAGATGTCTTTTTGAAGCCTTGAGAACAGAACAAGAAATATAGTTAAAAATAACCAGAGTACCTGGGCTGATTAGCCAAGGTCAGTGAGTCCTGCATGAGTAGTGGGAAAGTGAAAGATGAGGACTCAGGAATATCGGGTCACCACAAGTTAGAACGCTGCTTGCGAACGCACTGATGGGTTCTCTGATGTTCCTGTGGGGATCTTTGCTTCCAGCCATCTGGAGCCCTTTGTACAGAAAATAACACAGAAGTTCCAAAGAAAATCATTCACTGGGGACGTGACTGGGAACATGGGAAACTTATGCTATCTAAAAAACCCAGACACTTTCTGCATACCAAGAGCTCAATAAAAGCGATATCGAATTTGTCAGCGGGGTTCTTGATCCTCGAGATCTTGAGTCTCCCGGTCCCATCTTTAAAACTTTAATTCTGTCTGTAGTTTCTTTTTTCCAAACTGTGTGTTGACCCACTTTTGATCCCTACCCGCTGTGCTGGCCACAGCACATACTTACCCAGCTTTCATGTGCTGTCTTCACTCGTAGTCTTGAGCACCAGAGGACAGGGGACAGCTCAGGAAGGGAAGAAAGAGAGTGGGAGTTGGCACAGCACAGAAAGGGACCCCCAGAGCAGCCTGTCAATGCTCATTGTGCTGCAAGTCAAAAAGCTGAATCTCCAGGCCGCTTGAAGCAGTGGGCTGCAGGAGCGATGCAGGGCTGACCAGGGTGGTGATGGGGGCCAGGCAGAGGCGGCCTGGGGGTCATCTGAGACAGAAGTAGGAGGCCTCATATCGGACCGGGAAAAGTTTACTCAAGAGCTGGAGCCGAGTGCTGCCATCAGCACCGGCCTAGACCTCCCTCCCGAGGCCACACCGCCACCCCACCCAGGGCCTCCGTTTCCTCCCTGGTCTGATGGTGGTAAGCCCTGCCCTGCCTCCTGACAAGAGTGCTGTGAGGACTTCCCTGGTGGTCCAGTGGTTAATAATGTGCTTGCCAATGCAGGGGACACCGGTTCGATTTCTGGTCCGGGAAGATTCCACGTGCCGCAGGGCAATGAAGTCCGTGTACCACAACCACTGAGCCGCCTGCCCTAAAGCCTGTGGTCTGCCACAGGAAAAGCCGCTGAGATCAGAAGCCTGCACACCGCAACTAGAGAGTGGCCCCCACTCGCCACAACTAGAGAAAGCCCGTGCTCAGCAATGAAGACCTGAAAAAAATTAAAAAAACTCTTAGGTAGCCAGCACTGCTGCTGTTTAGTTGCTATGTCATGTCCGACTCTTTCAGGACCCCATTGACTGTAGTCCCCGAGGTTCCTCTGTCCATGGGATTCTCCAGGTAGGGATACTGGAGTTGGTTGCCACTTCCTCCTCCAGGGGATCTTCCTGACCCAGGGATCAAACCCGAATCTTCTGCTTGTCAGGTGGATTCTTTACTACTGAGCCACCTGGAAAGCCCATATATCACACATAGCAGTATTATATATTTTACAAAAGAGTGCTGTGAGCTTAGAGGAGGTGGATTCACAGCAGCCCTTTGTATCCTGAAGGACCACACACACAGGTCCGTTTCTTGGACTCAGGTCTCCAGGTTCCATAGATAACATACCTGTGGGAGACTAGTTGGAGGGCAGGACACAAGGGGCCCCACTCTCCCCTCACAGAGTTTTCATCATGACCATCCCAGAGATTCATGTTCGGGTTATTGCACTGGATGGACCCCAGGCACCTCACTCACTGGAAGGAAACTGGCGCCACTGGAGGAAAACTCACTTCAATGAGCTCACCCATGGGCAAACAGGTGGCCATGGCGGCAAGGAGCCGTGGAGGGAGCCCCCAGCTTCAGCAGCTTCAGGGGCAGTGGGGGGGACCTGCTCTGTGCCCACTGCAGAGCTTGGGTTTCACACCAGCACAGCATGGCTTTCACAAAACACAGTTCTAGCCCACCCCGTCCCTGCCACTCATCAGTCCTCCCAGTCTCCATCCCTATCCAACCCACAATCCCTCTTGCCCAGCTCCTCCCTTGTGTGTTGTTTTTAATCAAGGTCAGTATCTGAAAAGAGTTTCCCCCTCGGGAGGCAGTTTGCTGTTGGAGACATGAACAGTGGTTCTTTGCTTGTGGTGAGCAGTCTGAAAGGCGCTTTTAAAATCTCCAAATTACTTTGTTCTGTTTCTTCTTTTTCTTTCCTTTTAAAAAATTTGACTGTTTATTTATTTTGACTGTGCCAGGTCTCTCACTGCTTTGCAGTGAAGGGCTACAGCTTTGTCCAGTTGCACCAAACAGGGGCTGGACTCTGGCTGTGGTATGCAGACTCCTCAGTGCGGTGGCTTCTCTTGTTGCAGAGCATGGGCTCTAGGCATGCAGGCTTCGCTAGTTGCAGCACGTGGGCTCAGTAGCTGTGGGTTGTGGACTCTAGAGCACAGGATCAGGAGTTGGGGCCCACAGGCCTAGTTGTCCTACGGCATGTGGGATCTTCCTGGACCAGGGATCGAACCTGTGTCTCCTGCTTTGATGGAAGGATTCTTTACCATTGTATCACTAGGGAAGTCCTTTCTTTTTCTTTCTTTCTTTCTGGTTTAATTTTTGCTGGCTTCCAAACTGTTTTTTGGAAATCAGAAAAGCAAGTGCCGCCTGGATCTATTGAGGTTGAACCTGGGATCAGGAGAGAGGTGGATTCATGAGAAATAGAATCAGAGGAGATTACATTCTGATTTCCAGTCCCTCATTCTCCCCAGGAGTTGGTCCCTTCTGTCTTTCCAAAGTGAATCAGTTCAGTTCAGTTGCTCAGTCGTGTCTGACTCTTTGCGAACCCATGGATCGCAGCACGCCAGACCTCCCTGTCCATCACCAACTCCTGGAGTTTACTCAAACTCATGTCCATCGAGTCGGTGATGCCATCCAGCCATCGCATCCTCTGTCGTTCCCTTCTCCTCCTGACCCTAATCCCTCCCAGCATCAGAGTCTTTTCCAATGAGTCAACTCTTCGCATGAGGTGGACAAAGTACTGGAGTTCCAAAGTGCATAGTAGATGGCAAAACCTCAGAGGAGCTGCTGGAAGAGTGTTCCTACTTCCCCAGGGCACTCATGGACAGATGAAAGACATATACTAGGACAAGCCAGTCAGTGGGAAGGGAACACAGAGGCACACAGGGAAGAATGTGTGGGCTTCGTGAGAAGGGACTTGTCTTCCTCCATCCTCCCAGAAGTTGATGTCTGCATGGGCTCAGCCCACTTCCTGCTTGAAGTTCGTGGTCTCCAGGAGGCTGACCCTGAGGTCCTGAGGGTTTGCAGTCTTTGTCCTGGTAGAAGAATGAAAGAGCATTTGCTTTCCTGATGCACCCAAGGCATCCAGGGTCCTGTCTGGGGAGAGAACAGTCCCTCAGTCTCTCTGCTGACAGGTCTGGCCGGGACCCCCAGCTGCCCTGTCTACACCCATGTCCCCAGTAAAAACCCACTCACAGAAGTGGTACCCATGCCCCACAGTCGGTTCACTGCCTGGGGCTGCCCCTGAGCCTGGTTCTCTTCTGCAAAGCTCAGGCACCTTCCCGCTCAGCCCCTACCCAGGCCGAGGTCACCTTGTCACACAGTCCCAGATCCTGTGGAGAGGAGCTGGTAGGATGTTTGCTGTGCTTGGTGGTGGTGAGATTTGGACCCTGAGCTTAGCTCAGCTGAGGCCCTTGGAATCACTGGGCTCAAGGCTGACTCTGAGCAGTCACCCCGATGCCCTGCAAGTACTCTGGCTACGGTGTGGGTGGTGCAGCCTCTGTTGGTTTTATGTCCCCCGCCCTCCAGTACTTGGGGGTGGGATGGTGCTGCCCTCTTGCAAGCTGATCTGCTTCATCAAACCCCGTGCCTGGGAAGCCCAGGCTAGCTGAGGAGTTTCCAGGAGGACTTAGCCTCCCCATCTCCTCGCTTCACCTGAAGTGGTCAGTGGGAAGAAGGAAGTAGACACTAGCAGAGAGAGGGTCCTGATGCTCAACCTTCCTTCCCTGTTTCCTGCAGAGGGCAGGAGGGATGGCCAAATTGCCCATCACTGGTCCCCGAGAGGTGGATAGCATGCTGGGTTAGTGGAAGGATTGGGTCCCCCACTAGGTCTGCCATTTCCTACTGAGGGGAGAGGTGTCCTTGATTGAAAGATTTGCCTGTGGGTTTCATTTTCCATGACAACTGATCTATACAGAGAGCTGGTGGGTGTTCCCAGAGATCTGGGGCCCTGTTTAGAACTGGGTTTCCATTCCGATTGCCCCAGATCCTCAGGGACCAGAAGGGTGGCTGGGAGGAGAAAGGAGGGGGTGATGCAGGATCAAGGCTCCTACCTGAGTTTGTTGGGGGTGAAAAGTGTATGTGGATTTCCCAAAGACCGGATGTGGAGTTGGGGGGAACCTGGCTGGGGACAAGGGTGTGGTGTCTTTCCTGAGAAGAGCTCTGTTCTGACAGGCTGTGAAGACTAAAGCAAGAACCTGGACGCATGGAAGGCTCACACTTGGCATCATAGGAGGCACAGCCTGAACCTGGCAGAGGACACGACACCGCATCCAGAGAGGATGGACGAGGGGACTTCAGTCTGAAGTCTGAGCAAAGGCAAAGGCTCAGAGGCAGGAAAGCATAGGGCGGGTGTCAGGGTTATCAGCCACCCAGTAACCATGTGTATTGCTAGTTAGTTTCTATTGCAATCATCTCCCTTTCCTCCCCTGATTTGGGAGAAGGATACAGCTTGACCAAGGTGCCTCTGGGGCAATATCTGGGCTGTGTAACTAGGTTTCACAAAGCCCAGCTTTCTTTCCTTCTCCAAGACTGAGTGGGCAACTAAACTGTGTATCCAGGCTGCCTCCTTCCAAGGTGGCCTGGCCAAGCCCCCAAGGGTTCCCAGGGCAACTGAGACCACGAGCCACTCCGGGCCTCACGGGCACATGGTCCTTCCCTGCAGGTGATGGATTCGAATGGGCTTCATGGTCTCAGGATTCCTCTGTCCCTTGGGCACATTCTTTTTCCCAGCTGTTCTTTCTTGTCCTCTCAGTGGGCCCCGCTCCCCCATCCCCACCAGTGTTCAACCAGAGCACTGAGCAGGGAGTCACTGAGGTCAAATCAGAAGAGATGTCCTGAAATCTCTGTGAGCCAAGAGAAGTTTCCTTGTGTGGTTGCAGGTCAGGGAAGGCTTCTCAAGTTGGAAGACGGGTCAAACAGAGGTATCAGGTGCAGAGACGGGAGGAGGGCAGGAGGCTTGAGGTGGCTTGTGGTTGGGGTGGATGGGGCACCCTGACACCTGAGAACCTCAGGGCGGGGGTGTGGACAATGATGAGGATCAATATCCAGACCATGATGCCCCTGCCTCAAGGCAGCTGGTCAGTGGCCACATGAGTGGCTGGCAAGAGCCCTAGATGATGGTGTGGAGGGTGGACAGTAGTTAGGGAAGAGCCTGGAACACAAAGAAGTTAAACTGTGGGGCTTGTGGCTTCACTGAGATGAAAGGAGACGGCGGGAGGAGCTGGGCAGGAGTGGAGGGAGGTCAGAGGGCATGTAGACACTGTGTACTCCTTCCCTCTTGGAGGGCACAACCCACCTGAGCAAGCCTTACTATGACACTTCCCATGTGCCCCAGAGAGGCCAAGATATTAAGAGAGATGGAGAAACCATTTCTTCACCTTGCACAGGGGCCTCCCTGCCCACTGCCCAGAAAACCCATGAGGCAACAGCAAGGACTGTGGCAAGACCAGCTCACACCCTGGGAGGAGGGTAGGGATGGGGAAGGTTCCTGGTTGCATCAGGCCCATGTTGAGCATATAAGAAGCATCCCTCAGGCGGGAGGAGGCTGACCGGTGACCATGGAGACCCAGATGGCCAGCCTCTCGCTGGGACGGTGTTCGTTGTGGCTCCTGCTGCTGGGACTATTGCTGCCCTCGGCCAGCGCCCAGGCCCTCAGCTACAGGGAGGCCGTGCTTCGTGCTGTGGGTCAGCTCAATGAGAAGTCCTCAGAAGTTAATCTCTACCGCCTCCTGGAGCTAGACCCGCCTCCCAAGGATGTGAGTTGGGGAGGGGGCTGGGGACGGGCCCTTCTCCCGCCTGCCTTGGCCACACTGTCACCCCTTCGCTCAGGCTGGTCCTCCTGTCAGGACGGCACTTTTTCCTCTAGGTGGGCTCCCATCTCTTGCAGGAAACCTTCCCAGACCTGGGGCCCCTCCCAGCACCAGGCTTCCTGTCTTAGCCTCTCTGCTGTGGGATCAGGCGACCTGCACACCTGGCTCAGGCTCCCTGGACTTCTGGGAGCTCCAGGGATGGAGGGGTCACAGGCTCTGTGAGGTGACTTCCCTGCTAATGTCCCCCCTGCACCTCGGTTTCTCCCTGCTGGAAGGGCTCTGTCAGCCTGGAGGCTCCAGTGAAAGGAGCTCTCCCTGCAGGCGGCCCTGACCTCCCTGGGCCCCTCTGAGGGGAGGCGCTGCCAGCAGCGCTGCTGTGAGGGCCGCTCCTGCTCTCTGTGTGCCCGTGAGGCCGGGCACGGGCTCTGTGCCCTCCCCTGTGCTCCCAGCACCAAGCCCAGAGCCGGACACACAGGGGGCTGGAGATGCTGCTGTCCGGGTCGGGGGCAGAGACACAGGTCAGAGAAGGAAACATGAGCCTGAGGCCAGTCTCCCCAATTTGATCGTTGACCAGGCGGAGGACCAGGGAGCTCGAAAGCCTGTGAGCTTCAGGGTGAAGGAGACTGTGTGCCCCAGGACGAGCCAGCAGCCCCCGGAGCAGTGTGACTTCAAGGAGAATGGGGTGAGCCTGTGGGCGGGGAGTGAGGGCTGGGATCAATGCTTCTCAGCAAGCTGAACAGGGAACTTCAGGAAGGTTTCCAGCATCTATGGGGTGAGGTGAGCCTGGGAGGTTACGGCCTGGGGGTTCCAGTTTGACCTTGAGCTCCCCTTGCAGCTGGTGAAACAGTGTGTGGGGACAGTCAGCCTGGACACGTCCAATGATGAGTTTGACCTAAACTGTAATGAGGTGAGTGGCCCCTTCTGGTTTTGGAGGATTCTAGGGGGTAGAGTGTGGAGCGTGCTTTGGACCGATGACCCGCTGCCCCATCCAGGGTAGAGAAAAGCCCTCCTACCTGCACCCCTCTCTCCCCCAGGTCCCAGGTCTCCAGCCCTGGCTCTACATCCCTTAGAGCAGTGGTTCTCTGATGCGGTCCCCACCCGGGAACTGACATGAGACAGATTGTTGTGTCTGAGAGCTCCTGAATCAGACTCTGGGGTGGGGTCCAGCCATTTGTATTTTCAGAAGGCCCGCAGGGGATTCTGACTGGGTTGAAGTAGAGAGAAATCCACTCAGTAATGATCTCTAATCCCCTGCTCTAATCCGGCTTTGCTAGGATGGGCTTGTGACCCTTGGAAGCCCTATGTTGGCTGTGGACCTGTTTCTCCCTAGGTGTCTGTATATAGGGATTCAATCATATGCTTCAAAGATAACAGCCAGAGGGTGAACCGGGCCCAACACTCGTGGTTCCCAGTTAGAGGGCTGTTCAGGTGTGAAGTGAGGGATCTTGTCTTGACCCTTGCACAATCCCACAACAAATCTGTTTTGTCATGGTTTACAGCTTCAGAGTGTGAGGAGACTTCGTCCCCGGCGCCCACGTTTGCCAAGGCCAAGGCCAAGGCCAAGGCCAAGGCCAAGGTCATTGCCATTACCACGGCCACAGCCAAGGCCAATACCATTACCTTGGCGACCTCCAAGGCCAATTCCAAGGCCACAGCCACGGCCAATTCCAAGGTGGGTGTGATAATCATTGGGAAGGCCAACATCAAGGTTAGCACTGCGGCCAAGACCAGCGCCAAGCCCACATCCATTCCTGCTGACATCTCCCATTCCAAGGTTTCCTGGAAAACAGCGAAGGATTAGGTGACATCACACCCATTAAAGAATTTTGATGAATCCTGAGTCCACAGAAGGGTCCTAAGGGTTTGACTTGTTTGCCTAGACTTCTGGACGGTGAAAAATAAATTCTGGTGAAGACAACTTTCCCCCACCTTCAGTTTCAATTTTCTCACCTCTTAACACTTACTGAGACCGGGTCCTTAAGTCTGAGAGGCCTCCTTTGAGTGTGTGTGTGTGTGTGTGTGCACCTGTGCATGGGTGTGTATCTATGCACATGTATGTCTCTGTGTGTGTGTGAGATCACTCCTGTGAACACAGAGAAGCGTGAGGCCCCTGTTCCTTCCAGGAGGGCATGGGGGAGCCAGCAGCCTCAGGAACTCCAGGACAGTGTCTACACCCTCAGGTCCCCCCCGAGCCCTTCACCCACTCCTGCCCTCCTCCTCCAACACCCAGTAGGATGTACGGAGACCTGCTGTGTGTGCAGTGCTGGTGGGAATGCTGCTCCAGCTCTCATGGAGCTGACAGTCCATGAGGGGTCAGGCTTCTCACCTTGTTAAACACTCACAGAGTCACAGTTCAGTCTCAGGGCTAAGCTGGAAAGTTCAATGTCCAGAATGTCCCACCTGCCCTTGACAAATTTAACTCTGGAAAAGCCCGCTCCTTTTGCCTTTTCCTGTGGCATCGAGACACATCTCTGTTTCCTTACCTGGTCCCAGATTTCAGTGGTGGGTTTGTGCTTAAGGATCACTTGGTATAAAAATTTGCACCATTAAATAGAAGCATCCTGCTCATTGGGGTAAAGAGCTCTGCATGAGGGTGAGAGACTCAGAATGACACACAGGTCACATGTGTTTGCCCCGGTGTTTCAGACACTGTTCCTGTCCTGCCCACTCCCCATTCTCTAGCTGACCTTTGCTCTGGGGCAGACTGGAAGCACTGGGGAGTTTGAATCCAGGGAGCAGCTTCAACTAACCATTGAGAGGACTTGATGGAAAAACACCTCCTCTTCCTTAGTCCTTGGGCTGTCCTTAGTCCAGACATATCACACCTCTGTCTGAGGTTCCGTGCACTTCAGTGACCTCTTCATTGAACGTACGCTTCTGACTCAGGTCCTGCCCTGTCTCCCGTCTCTACATCCCTGCTGGACCTTTCTGGAATTGCCTCCCGAACAAACTACTTCCACTAATACTTGTCTTAGGTCTGTTTCCGGGTCAAGACACAGATTCCTTTCTCTCAGAGGTACAGAGGGCAGGATCTCACAGAGGGTGTGCTTTGTTACCTGTCAGGTTTGTCTCCTCTTGGTGAGTAGAAGGGGCTGATATCAGGAAAGTTCGTGCGTCTCACTTGACATCACTTCTCACTGTGGGAGGAAACCCTAAAGGGAAACGCAGGGCTCTGTTGTGTCTGTGCCAGTGATACAGGCTTGCCCGAGCCAACTGTAAAATGGTCAGGATTTTTTTTTAGCTGCTGGTTAAGCTCCTGGTAGCTTTGAAATGGTGGACGTTCCTGCCAGTGTGTTGATGCCTCCCAAGCTCCGTGCCACCCGGTCCTGTCCGTGCTGCTGAGGCAATGAGAACTGCAGGGAGAGAGTTGGTACCAGAACACACAACTTGGAGTCCGCCGTTGTTGATGAAACTGAGTAGCAATGTCTTTATTTTCCAAAGCGCACACTAGATGTCAAAACCTGGGAAGAGCCACTGGAAGGGTTGTTTGTTTGTTTGTTTCCTTTTATTTATTAATTTTTATTGGAGCCTAATTACTTTACAATATTGTGGTGGTTTTTGCCACACATCCACATGAATCAGCCATGGGTATACAGGTGTTCCCCATGCTGAACCTCCCTCCCACCTCGCTCCCCATCCCATCCCTCAGGGTCATCCCAGTGCACCAGCCCCGAGCACCCTTTCTCATGCATCGAACCTGGACTGGTGGTCTCTTTCACATATGATAATACACATATTTCAATGCTATTCTCTCAAATCAACCCACCCTCTCCCTCTCCCACAGAGTCCAAAAGTCTGTTCTTTACATCTGTGTCTCTGATTTCACTGTCTCGCATATAGGGTCATCATTACCATCTTTCTAAATTCCATACATATACCTTAATATGCTGTATTGGTGTTTTTCTTTCTGACTTCCTTCGTTCTGTATAATAGGCTCCAGTTTCATCCACCTCATTAGAACTGATTCAAATGCATTCTTTTTAATAGCTGAGTGATATTCCTTTGTGCATATGTACCACAGCTTTCTTATCCATCCATCTGCCGATGGACATCTAGGTTGCTTCCATGTCCTGGCTATTGTAAACAGTGCTGCAATGAACATTGGAGTACAAGTGTCTCTTTCAATTCTGGTTTCCTTGGTGTATATGCCCAGCAGTGGGACTGCTAGGTTATGCGGCAGTTCTGTTTCCAGTTTTTTAAGGACTCTCCACGTCATTCTCCATAGTGGCTGTCCTAGTTTGCATTCCCACCAGCAGTGTAAGAGGGTTTCTTTTTCTCCGCACCCTCTCCAGCATTTACTGTTTGTAGACTTTTTGATAGCAGCCATTCTGACTGGTGTGAGATGGTACCTCATTGTGATTTTGATTTGCATTTCTCTGATAATGAGTGATATTGAGCATTTTTTCATGTGTTTTTTAGTCATCTGTATGTCTTTTCTGGAGAAATATCTGTTTAGTTCTTTGGCCCAGTTTTTGATTGGGTCACATATTTTTCTGGAATTGAGCTGCAGGAGTTGCTTGCATATTTTTGAGATTAATTCTTTGTCAGTTGCTTCATTTGCTATTATTTTATCCCATTCTGAAGGCTGTCTTTTCACCTTGCTTATAGTTTCCTTCGTTGTGCAAAAGCATTTAAGTTTAACTAGGTCCCATTTGTTTATTTTTGCTTTTATTTCCATAGAGGATCCTGCAATGATTTATGTCAGAGAGTGTTTTGCCTATGTTTTCCTCTAGGAGTTTTATAGTTTCTGGTCTTACATTTAGATCTTTAATCCATTTTGAGTTTATTTTTGTGTATGGTGTTAGAAAGTGTTCTAGTTTCGTTCTTTTACGTGTGGTTGACCAGTTTTTCCAGCACCACTTGTTAAAGAGATTGTCTTTTCCCCATTGTATATTCTTGTCTCTTTTGTCAAAAATAACATATCTATAGGTGCGTGGATTTATCTCTGGGCTTTCTATTTTGTTCCATTGATCTATGTTTCTGTCTTTGTGCCAGTACCATACTGTCTTGATGATTGTAGCTTTGTAGTATAGCCTGAAGTCAGGCCGGTTGATTCCTCCAGTTCCATTCTTCTTTCTCAAGATTGCTTTGGCTATTCAAGGTTTTTTATATTTCCATACAAATTGTGAAATTATTTGTTCTAGTTCTCTGAAAAGTACCGCTGGTATCTTGATAGGGATTCCATTGAACCTATAGAGTGCTTCGGGTAGTATACTAATTTTCACTATATTGATTCTTCTGATCCATGAACATGGTATATTTCTCCACCTATCAGTGTCATCTTTGATTTTTTTCACCAGTGTTTTATAGTTTTCTATATACAGATCTTTTGTTCCTGGAAGGGCTGTTTCTACCTTCCCAGGGCACCCATGGACAGATGGAAGACCTCCACTAGGGCATGCCAGTCATTTGGGAGGGAACACAGAGGCACCCAGGAAAGGGGTAGGAGTGTGTGGGCTTCGTGTGAAGGGCCCTGTCTTTCTCCATCCTCACAGAAGTTGATGTCTGCATGGGCTCAGCTCACTTCCTGCTAGAAGGTCATTTTGTCTGGATGGGCTCAGCTCACTTCCTGCTTGAAGGTCATGGTCTCCAGGAGGCTGACCCTGAGGTCCTGAGGGTTTGCAGTCTTTGTCCTGGTAGAAGAATGAAAGAGGATTTGCTTTCCTGATGTACCCAAGGCATCCAGGGTCCTGTTTGGGGAGAGGACAGCCCCTCAGTCTCTCTGCTGACAGGTCTGGCCTGGGCCCCCAGCTGCCTTGTCTATACCCATGTCCCCAGTAAAAACCCACTCACAGAAGTGGTACCCATGCCCCGGTCTTCACTGCCTGGGGCTGTCCCTGAGCCTGGTTCTCTTCTGCAAAGCTCAGGCACCTTCCCGCTCAGCCCCCACCCAGGCCGAGGTCACCTTGTCACACAGTCCCAGATCCTGTGGAGAGGAGCTGGTAGGATGTTTGCTGTGCTTGGTGGTGGTGAGATTTGGAGCCTGAGCTTAGCTCAGCTGAGGCCCTTGGAATCACTGGGCTCAAGGTTGACTCTGAGCAGTCACCCTGATGCCCTCCAAGTACTCTGGCTACAGTGTGGCTGGTGTAGCCTCTGTTGGTTTTATGTCCCCCCCTCCAGTACCTGGGGGTGGGATGGTGCTGCCCTCCTGCCAGCTGACCTGCTTCATCAAACCCTGTGCCTGGGAAACCCCAGGCTAGCTGAGGAGTTTCCAGGAGGACATAGCCTCTCCATCTCCTCGCTTCACCTGAAGTGGTCAGTGGGAAGAAGGAAGTAGACGCTAGCAGAGAGAGGGTCCTGATGCTCAACCTTCCTTCCCTGTTTCCTGCAGAGGGCAGGAGGGATGGCCAAATTGCCCATCACTGGTCCCTGAGAGGTGGATAGCATGCTGGGTCAGTGGAAGGATTGGGTTCCCCACTGGGTCTGCCATTTCCTAGGGAGGGGAGGTGTCCTTCATTGAAAGATATGCCTGTGGGTCTCATTTTCCTTGACAACTGATGTACACAGAGAGCTGGTGAGTGTTCCCAGAGATCTGGGGCCCTGTTTAGAACTGGGTTTCCATTCCGATTGCCCCAGATCCTCAGGGACCAGAAGGGTGGCTGGGAGGAGAAAGGAGGGGGTGATGCAGGATCAAGGCTCCTACCTGAGTTTGTTGGGGGTGAAAAGTGTATGTGGATTTCCCAAAGACCGGATGTGGAGTTGGGGGGAACCTGGCTGAGAACAAGGGCGTGGTGTCTTTCCTGAGAAGAGCTCTGTTCTGACAGGCTGTGAAGACTAAAGCAAGAGCCTGGATGCATGGAAGGCTCACACTTGGCATCATAGGAGGCACAGCCTGAACCTGGCAGAGGACACGACACCGCATCCAGAGAGGATGGGCGAGGGGACTTCAGTCTGAAGTCTGAGCAAAGGCAAAGGCTCAGAGGCAGGAAAGCATAGGGTGGGTGTCAGGTTACCAGTCACCCAGTAACCATGTGTATTGCTAGTTAGTTTCTATTGCAATCATCTCCCTTTCCTCCCCTGATTTGGGAGAAGGATACAGCTTGACCAAGGTGCCTCTGGGGCAATATCTGGGCTGTGTAACTAGGTTTCACAAAGCCCAGCTTTCTTTCCTTCTCCAAGACTGAGTGGGCAACTAAACTGTGTATCCAGGCTGCCTCCTTCCAAGGTGGCCTGGCCAAGCCCCCAAGGGTCTCCCAGGGCAACTGAGACCACGAGCCACTCCGGGCCTCACGGGCACATGGTCCTTCCGTGCAGGTGATGGATTCGAATGGGCTTCATGGTCTCAGGATTCCTCTGTCCCTTGGACACATTCTTTTTCCCAGCTGTTCTTTCTTGTCCTCTCAGTGGGCCCCGCTCCCCCATCCCCACCAGTGTTCAACCAGAGCACTGAGCAGGGAGTCACTGAGGTCAAATCAGAAGAGATGTCCTGAAATCTCTGTGAGCCAAGAGAAGTTTCCTTGTGTGGTTGCAGGTCAGGGAAGGCTTCTCAAGTTGGAAGACGGGTCAAACAGAGGTATCAGGTGCAGAGACGGGAGGAGGGCAGGAGGCTTGAGGTGGCTTGTGGTTGGGGTGGATGGGGCACCCTGACATCTGAGAACCTCAGGGCGGGGGTGTGGACAATGATGAGGATCAATATCCAGACCATGATGCCCCTGCCTCAAGGCAGCTGGTCAGTGGCCACATGAGTGGCTGGCAAGAGCCCTAGATGATGGTGTGGAGGGTGGACAGTAGTTAGGGAAGAGCCTGGAACACAGAGAAGTTAAACTGTGGGGCTTGTGGCTTCACTGAGTTGAAAGGAGACGGGGAAGGAGCTGGACAGGAGTGGAGGGAGGTCAGAGGGGATGTAGACACTGTGTACTCCTTCCCTCTTGGAGGGCACAACCCATCTGAGCAAGCCTTACTGTGACACTTCCCATGTGCCCCAGAGAGGCCAAGGTATTAAGAGAGATGGAGAAACCATTTTTTCACCTTGCACAGGGGCCTCCCTGTCCACTGCCCAGAAAACCCATGAGGCAACAGCAAGGAATGTGGCAAGACCTGCTCACACTCTGGGAGGAGGGCAGGGATGGGGAAGGTTCCTGGCTGAACCTTTGCATCAGGCCCATGTTGAGCATATAAGAAGCATCCCTCAGGCGGGAAGAGGCCGACTGGGGACCATGGAGACCCAGATGGCCAGCCTCTCGCTGGGACGGTGTTCGTTGTGGCTCCTGCTGCTGGGACTATTGCTGCCCTCGGCCAGCGCCCAGGCCCTCAGCTACAGGGAGGCCGTGCTTCGTGCTGTGGGTCAGCTCAATGAGAAGTCCTCAGAAGTTAATCTCTACCGCCTCCTGGAGCTAGACCCGCCTCCCAAGGATGTGAGTTGGGGAGGGGGCTGGGGACGGGCCCTTCTCCCGCCTGCCTTGGCCACACTGTCACCCCTTCGCTCAGGCTGGTCCTCCTGTCAGGAAGGCACTTTTCCCTCTAGGTGGGCTCCCATCTCTTGCAGGAAACCTTCCCAGACCTGGGGCCCCTCCCAGCACCAGGCTTCCTGCCTTAGCCTCTCTGCTGTGGGATCAGGCGACCTGCACACCTGGCTCAGGCTCCCTGGACTTCTGGGAGCTCCAGGGATGGAGGGGTCACAGGCTCTGTGAGGTGACTTCCCTGCTAATGTCCCCCCTGCACCTCGGTTTCTCCCTGCTAGAAGGGCTCTGTCAGCCTGGAGGCTCCAGTGAAAGGAGCTCTCCCTGCAGGCGGCCCTGACCTCCCTGGGCCCCTCTGAGGGGAGGCGCTGCCAGCAGCGCTGCTGTGAGGGCCGCTCCTGCTCTCTGTGTGCCCGTGAGGCTGTGCATGTGCTCTGTGCCCTCCCCTGTGCCTCTAGCACCAAGCCCAGGGCCAGACACACAGGGGGCTGGAGAGGCTGCCGTCCGGGTGGGGGGCAGGGAGACAGATGAGAGAAGGAAACATGAGCCTGAGGCCAGTCTCCCCACTTCGATCGTTGACCAGGCGGAGGACTGGGGAGCTCGAAAGCCTGCAAGTTTCAGGGTGAAGGAGACTGTGTGCCCCAGGACGAGCCAGCAGCCCCCGGAGCAGTGTGACTTCAAGGAGAATGGGGTGAGCCTGTGGGCGGGGAGTGAGGGCTGGGATCAGTGCTTCTCAGCAAGCTGAACAGGGAACTTCGGGAAGGTTTCCAGCATCTATGGGGTGAGGTGAGCCTGGGAGGTTACGGCCTGGGGGTTCCAGTTTGACCTTGAGCTCCCCTTGCAGCTGGTGAAACAGTGTGTGGGGACAGTCAGCCTGGACCCATCCAATGACCAGTTTGACCTAAACTGTAATGAGGTGAGTGGCCCCTTCTGGTTTTGGAGGATTCTAGGGGGTAGAGTGTGGAGCGTGCTTTGGACCGATGACCCGCTGCCCCATCCAGGGTAGAGAAAAGCCCTCCTACCTGCACCCCTCTCTCCCCCAGGTCCCAGGTCTCCAGCCCTGGCTCTACATCCCTTAGAGCAGTGGTTCTCTGATGCGGTCCCCACCCGGGAACTGACATGAGACAGATTGTTGTGTCTGAGAGCTCCTGAATCAGACTCTGGGGTGGGGTCCAGCCATTTGTATTTTCACAAGGCCTGCAGGGAATTCTGACTAGGCTGAAGTGGAGAGGAATTGACTCAGTAATGATCTCTAATCCCCTGCTCCAATCCGGCTTTGCTAGGATGGGCTTGTGACCCTTGGAAGCCCTATGTTGGCTGTGGACCTGTTTCTCCCTAGGTGTCTGTATATAGGGATTCAATCATATGCTTCAAAGATAACAGCCAGAGGGTGAACCGGGCCCAACACTCGTGGTGTCCCAGTTAGAGGGCTGTTCAGGTGTGAAGTGAGGGATCTTGTCTTGACCCTTGCACAATCCCACAACAAATCTGTTTTGTCATGGTTTACAGCTTCAGAGTGTGAGGAGACTTCGTCCCCGGCGCCCACGTTTGCCAAGGCCAAGGCCAAGGCCAAGGCCAAGGCCAAGGCCAAGGCCAAGGTCATTGCCATTACCACGGCCACAGCCAAGGCCAATTCCAAGGCCATTGCCATTACCACAACCTCGGCCAAAGCCAATTCCAAGGCCATTGCCAATACCTTGGCCACAGCCAAGGCCAATTCCAAGGCCATTGCCATTACCTCGGCCACAGCCAAGGCCAATTCCAAGGCCATTGCCATTACCTTGGCCACAGCCAAGGCCAATTCCAAGGCCATTGCCATTACCACGGCCACGGCCAAGGCCAATTCCAAGGCCATTGCCATTACCACGGCCAAGGCCAATTCCAAGGCCATTGCCATTACCACAGCCACAGCCAAGTCCAATTCCAAGGCCGCTGTGACAATCATTGGGAAGGCCAACATCAAGGTTAGCACTGCGGCCAAGACCAGCGCCAAGCCCACATCCATTCCTGCTGACATCTCCCATTCCAAGGTTTCCTGGAAAACAGCAAAGGATTGGGTGACATCATACCCATTAAAGAATTTTGATGAATCCTGAGTCCACAGAAGGGTCCTAAGGGTTTGACTTGTTTGCCTAGACTTCTGGACGGTGAAAAATAAATTCTGGTGAAGACAACTTTCCCCCACCTTCAGTTTCAATGTTCTCACCTCTTAACGCTTACTGAGACCGAGTCCTTAAGTCTGAGAGGTCTCCTTTGAGTGTGTGTGTGTGTGTGTGTGCCTGTGCATGGGTGTGTATCTATGCACATGTATGTCTCTGTGTGTGTGTGAGATCACTCCTGTGAACACAGAGAAGCGTGAGGCCCCTGTTCCTTCCAGGAGGGCACGGGGGAGCCAGCAGCCTCAGGAACTCCAGGACAGTGTCTACACCCTCAGGTCCCCCCCGAGCCCTTCACCCACTCCTGCCCTCCTCCTCCAACACCCAGTAGGATGTACGGAGACCTGCTGTGTGTGCAGTGCTGGTGGGAATGCTGCTCCAGCTCTCATGGAGCTGACAGTCCGTGAGGGGCCAGGCTTCTCACCTTGTTAAACACTCACAGAGTCACAGTTCAGTCTCAGGGCTAAGCTGGAAAGTTCAGTGTCCAGAATGTCCCACCTGCCCTTGACAAATTTAACTCTGGAAAAGCCCGCTCCTTTTGCCTTTTCCTGTGGCATCGAGACACATCTCTGTTTCCTTACCTGGTCCCAGATTTCAGTGGTGGGTTTGTGCTTAAGGATCACTTGGTATAAAAATTTGCACCATTAAATAGAAGCATCCTGCTCATTGGGGTAAAGAGCTCTGCATGAGGGTGAGAGACTCAGAATGACACACAGGTCACATGTGTTTGCCCCGGTGTTTCAGACACTGTTCCTGTCCTGCCCACTCCCCATTCTCTAGCTGACCTTTGCTCTGGGGCAGACTGGAAGCACTGGGGAGTTTGAATCCAGGGAGCAGCTTCAACTAACCATTGAGAGGACTTGATGGAAAAACACCTCCTCTTCCTTAGTCCTTGGGCTGTCCTTAGTCCAGACATATCACACCTCTGTCTGAGGTTCCGTGCACTTCAGTGACCTCTTCATTGAACGTACGCTTCTGACTCAGGTCCTGCCCTGTCTCCCGTCTCTACATCCCTGCTGGACCTTTCTGGAATTGCCTCCCAAACAAGCTACTTCCACTAATACTTGTCTTAGGTCTGTTTCCGGGTCAAGACACAGATTCCTTTCTCTCAGAGGTACAGAGGGCAGGATCTCACAGAGGGTGTGCTTTGTTACCTGTCAGGTTTGTCTCCTCTTGGTGAGTAGGCGGGGCTGATATCAGGAAAGTTCGTGCGTCTCACTCGACATCACTTCTCACTGTGGGAGGAAACCCTAAAGGGAAACGCAGGGCTCTGTTGTGTCTGTGCCAGTGATACAGGCTTCCCCGAGCCAACTGTAAAATGGTCAGGATTTTTTTTTAGCTGCTGGTTAAGCTCCTGGTAGCTTTGAAACGGTGGACGTTCCTGCCAGTGTGTTGATGCCTCCCAAGCTCCGTGCCACCCGGTCCTGTCCGTGCTGCTGAGGCAATGAGAACTGCAGGGAAGAGAGTTGGTACCAGAACACACAACTTGGAGTCCGCCGTTGTTGATGAAACTGAGTAGCAATGTCTTTATTTTCCAAAGCGCACACTAGATGTCAAAACCTGGGAAGAGCCACTGGAAGGGTTGTTTGTTTGTTTGTTTCCTTTTATTTATTAATTTTTATTGGAGCCTAATTACTTTACAATATTGTGGTGGTTTTTGCCACACATCCACATGAATCAGCCATGGGTATACAGGTGTTCCCCATGCTGAACCTCCCTCCCACCTCGCTCCCCATCCCATCCCTCAGGGTCATCCCAGTGCACCAGCCCCGAGCACCCTTTCTCATGCATCGAACCTGGACTGGTGGTCTCTTTCACATATGATAATACACATATTTCAATGCTATTCTCTCAAATCAACCCACCCTCTCCCTCTCCCACAGAGTCCAAAAGTCTGTTCTTTACATCTGTGTCTCTGATTTCACTGTCTCGCATATAGGGTCATCATTACCATCTTTCTAAATTCCATACATATACCTTAATATGCTGTATTGGTGTTTTTCTTTCTGACTTCCTTCGTTCTGTATAATAGGCTCCAGTTTCATCCACCTCATTAGAACTGATTCAAATGCATTCTTTTTAATAGCTGAGTGATATTCCTTTGTGCATATGTACCACAGCTTTCTTATCCATCCATCTGCCGATGGACATCTAGGTTGCTTCCATGTCCTGGCTATTGTAAACAGTGCTGCAATGAACATTGGAGTACAAGTGTCTCTTTCAATTCTGGTTTCCTTGGTGTATATGCCCAGCAGTGGGACTGCTAGGTTATGCGGCAGTTCTGTTTCCAGTTTTTTAAGGACTCTCCACGTCATTCTCCATAGTGGCTGTCCTAGTTTGCATTCCCACCAGCAGTGTAAGAGGGTTTCTTTTTCTCCGCACCCTCTCCAGCATTTACTGTTTGTAGACTTTTTGATAGCAGCCATTCTGACTGGTGTGAGATGGTACCTCATTGTGATTTTGATTTGCATTTCTCTGATAATGAGTGATATTGAGCATTTTTTCATGTGTTTTTTAGTCATCTGTATGTCTTTTCTGGAGAAATATCTGTTTAGTTCTTTGGCCCAGTTTTTGATTGGGTCACATATTTTTCTGGAATTGAGCTGCAGGAGTTGCTTGCATATTTTTGAGATTAATTCTTTGTCAGTTGCTTCATTTGCTATTATTTTATCCCATTCTGAAGGCTGTCTTTTCACCTTGCTTATAGTTTCCTTCGTTGTGCAAAAGCATTTAAGTTTAACTAGGTCCCATTTGTTTATTTTTGCTTTTATTTCCATAGAGGATCCTGCAATGATTTATGTCAGAGAGTGTTTTGCCTATGTTTTCCTCTAGGAGTTTTATAGTTTCTGGTCTTACATTTAGATCTTTAATCCATTTTGAGTTTATTTTTGTGTATGGTGTTAGAAAGTGTTCTAGTTTCGTTCTTTTACGTGTGGTTGACCAGTTTTTCCAGCACCACTTGTTAAAGAGATTGTCTTTTCCCCATTGTATATTCTTGTCTCTTTTGTCAAAAATAACATATCTATAGGTGCGTGGATTTATCTCTGGGCTTTCTATTTTGTTCCATTGATCTATGTTTCTGTCTTTGTGCCAGTACCATACTGTCTTGATGATTGTAGCTTTGTAGTATAGCCTGAAGTCAGGCCGGTTGATTCCTCCAGTTCCATTCTTCTTTCTCAAGATTGCTTTGGCTATTCAAGGTTTTTTATATTTCCATACAAATTGTGAAATTATTTGTTCTAGTTCTCTGAAAAGTACCGCTGGTATCTTGATAGGGATTCCATTGAACCTATAGAGTGCTTCGGGTAGTATACTAATTTTCACTATATTGATTCTTCTGATCCATGAACATGGTATATTTCTCCACCTATCAGTGTCATCTTTGATTTTTTTCACCAGTGTTTTATAGTTTTCTATATACAGATCTTTTGTTCCTGGAAGGGCTGTTTCTACCTTCCCAGGGCACCCATGGACAGATGGAAGACCTCCACTAGGGCATGCCAGTCATTTGGGAGGGAACACAGAGGCACCCAGGAAAGGGGTAGGAGTGTGTGGGCTTCGTGTGAAGGGCCCTGTCTTTCTCCATCCTCACAGAAGTTGATGTCTGCATGGGCTCAGCTCACTTCCTGCTAGAAGGTCATTTTGTCTGGATGGGCTCAGCTCACTTCCTGCTTGAAGGTCATGGTCTCCAGGAGGCTGACCCTGAGGTCCTGAGGGTTTGCAGTCTTTGTCCTGGTAGAAGAATGAAAGAGGATTTGCTTTCCTGATGTACCCAAGGCATCCAGGGTCCTGTTTGGGGAGAGGACAGCCCCTCAGTCTCTCTGCTGACAGGTCTGGCCTGGGCCCCCAGCTGCCTTGTCTATACCCATGTCCCCAGTAAAAACCCACTCACAGAAGTGGTACCCATGCCCCGGTCTTCACTGCCTGGGGCTGTCCCTGAGCCTGGTTCTCTTCTGCAAAGCTCAGGCACCTTCCCGCTCAGCCCCCACCCAGGCCGAGGTCACCTTGTCACACAGTCCCAGATCCTGTGGAGAGGAGCTGGTAGGATGTTTGCTGTGCTTGGTGGTGGTGAGATTTGGAGCCTGAGCTTAGCTCAGCTGAGGCCCTTGGAATCACTGGGCTCAAGGTTGACTCTGAGCAGTCACCCTGATGCCCTCCAAGTACTCTGGCTACAGTGTGGCTGGTGTAGCCTCTGTTGGTTTTATGTCCCCCCCTCCAGTACCTGGGGGTGGGATGGTGCTGCCCTCCTGCCAGCTGACCTGCTTCATCAAACCCTGTGCCTGGGAAACCCCAGGCTAGCTGAGGAGTTTCCAGGAGGACATAGCCTCTCCATCTCCTCGCTTCACCTGAAGTGGTCAGTGGGAAGAAGGAAGTAGACGCTAGCAGAGAGAGGGTCCTGATGCTCAACCTTCCTTCCCTGTTTCCTGCAGAGGGCAGGAGGGATGGCCAAATTGCCCATCACTGGTCCCTGAGAGGTGGATAGCATGCTGGGTCAGTGGAAGGATTGGGTTCCCCACTGGGTCTGCCATTTCCTAGGGAGGGGAGGTGTCCTTCATTGAAAGATATGCCTGTGGGTCTCATTTTCCTTGACAACTGATGTACACAGAGAGCTGGTGAGTGTTCCCAGAGATCTGGGGCCCTGTTTAGAACTGGGTTTCCATTCCGATTGCCCCAGATCCTCAGGGACCAGAAGGGTGGCTGGGAGGAGAAAGGAGGGGGTGATGCAGGATCAAGGCTCCTACCTGAGTTTGTTGGGGGTGAAAAGTGTATGTGGATTTCCCAAAGACCGGATGTGGAGTTGGGGGGAACCTGGCTGAGAACAAGGGCGTGGTGTCTTTCCTGAGAAGAGCTCTGTTCTGACAGGCTGTGAAGACTAAAGCAAGAGCCTGGATGCATGGAAGGCTCACACTTGGCATCATAGGAGGCACAGCCTGAACCTGGCAGAGGACACGACACCGCATCCAGAGAGGATGGGCGAGGGGACTTCAGTCTGAAGTCTGAGCAAAGGCAAAGGCTCAGAGGCAGGAAAGCATAGGGTGGGTGTCAGGTTACCAGTCACCCAGTAACCATGTGTATTGCTAGTTAGTTTCTATTGCAATCATCTCCCTTTCCTCCCCTGATTTGGGAGAAGGATACAGCTTGACCAAGGTGCCTCTGGGGCAATATCTGGGCTGTGTAACTAGGTTTCACAAAGCCCAGCTTTCTTTCCTTCTCCAAGACTGAGTGGGCAACTAAACTGTGTATCCAGGCTGCCTCTTTCCAAGGTGGCCTGGCCAAGCCCCCAAGGGTCTCCCAGGGCAACTGAGACCACGAGCCACTCCGGGCCTCACGGGCACATGGTCCTTCCGTGCAGGTGATGGATTCGAATGGGCTTCATGGTCTCAGGATTCCTCTGTCCCTTGGACACATTCTTTTTCCCAGCTGTTCTTTCTTGTCCTCTCAGTGGGCCCCGCTCCCCCATCCCCACCAGTGTTCAACCAGAGCACTGAGCAGGGAGTCACTGAGGTCAAATCAGAAGAGATGTCCTGAAATCTCTGTGAGCCAAGAGAAGTTTCCTTGTGTGGTTGCAGGTCAGGGAAGGCTTCTCAAGTTGGAAGACGGGTCAAACAGAGGTATCAGGTGCAGAGACGGGAGGAGGGCAGGAGGCTTGAGGTGGCTTGTGGTTGGGGTGGATGGGGCACCCTGACACCTGAGAACCTCAGGGCGGGGGTGTGGACAATGATGAGGATCAATATCCAGACCATGGTGCCCCTGCCTCAAGGCAGCTGGTCAGTGGCCACATGAGTGGCTGGCAGGAGCCCTAGATGACAGGGTGGAGGGTGGACAGTAGTTAGGGAAGAGCCTGGAACACAAAGAAGTTAAACTGTGGGGCTTGTGGCTTCACTGAGATGAAAGGAGACGGGGAAGGAGCTGGACAGGAGTGGAGGGAGGTCAGAGGGGATGTAGACACTGTGTACTCCTTCCCTCTTGGAGGGCACAACCCATCTGAGCAAGCCTTACTGTGACACTTCCCATGTGCCCCAGAGAGGCCAAGGTATTAAGAGAGATGGAGAAACCATTTTTTCACCTTGCACAGGGGCCTCCCTGTCCACTGCCCAGAAAACCCATGAGGCAACAGCAAGGAATGTGGCAAGACCTGCTCACACCCTGGGAGGAGGGCAGGGATGGGGAAGGTTCCTGGCTGAACCTTTGCATCAGGCCCATGTTGAGCATATAAGAAACATCCCTCAGGTGGGAAGAGGCCGACTGGGGACCATGGAGACCCAGATGGCCAGCCTCTCGCTGGGACGGTGTTCGTTGTGGCTCCTGCTGCTGGGACTATTGCTGCCCTCGGCCAGCGCCCAGGCCCTCAGCTACAGGGAGGCCGTGCTTCGTGCTGTGGGTCAGCTCAATGAGAAGTCCTCAGAAGTTAATCTCTACCGCCTCCTGGAGCTAGACCCGCCTCCCAAGGATGTGAGTTGGGGAGGGGGCTGGGGACGGGCCCTTCTCCCGCCTGCCTTGGCCACACTGTCACCCCTTCGCTCAGGCTGGTCCTCCTGTCAGGAAGGCACTTTTCCCTCTAGGTGGGCTCCCATCTCTTGCAGGAAACCTTCCCAGACCTGGGGCCCCTCCCAGCACCAGGCTTCCTGCCTTAGCCTCTCTGCTGTGGGATCAGGTGCCCTGCACACCTGGCTCAGGCTCCCTGGACTTCTGGGAGCTCCAGGGATGGAGGGGTCACAGGCTCTGTGAGGTGACTTCCCTGCTAATGTCCCCCTGCACCTCGGTTTCTCCCTGCTAGAAGGGCTCTGTCAGCCTGGAGGCTCCAGTGAAAGGAGCTCTCCCTGCAGGCGGCCCTGACCTCCCTGGGCCCCTCTGAGGGGAGGCGCTGCCAGCAGCGCTGCTGTGAGGGCCGCTCCTGCTCTCTGTGTGCCCGTGAGGCTGGGCACGTGCTCTGTGCCCTCCCCTGTGCCTCTAGCACCAAGCCCAGGGCCAGACACACAGGGGGCTGGAGAGGCTGCCGTCCGGGTGGGGGGCAGGGAGACAGATGAGAGAAGGAAACATGAGCCTGAGGCCAGTCTCCCCACTTCGATCGTTGACCAGGCGGAGGACTGGGGAGCTCGAAAGCCTGCAAGTTTCAGGGTGAAGGAGACTGTGTGCCCCAGGACGAGCCAGCAGCCCCCGGAGCAGTGTGACTTCAAGGAGAATGGGGTGAGCCTGTGGGCGGGGAGTGAGGGCTGGGATCAGTGCTTCTCAGCAAGCTGAACAGGGAACTTCGGGAAGGTTTCCAGCATCTATGGGGTGAGGTGAGCCTGGGAGGTTACGGCCTGGGGGTTCCAGTTTGACCTTGAGCTCCCCTTGCAGCTGGTGAAACAGTGTGTGGGGACAGTCAGCCTGGACCCATCCAATGACCAGTTTGACCTAAACTGTAATGAGGTGAGTGGCCCCTTCTGGTTTTGGAGGATTCTAGGGGGTAGAGTGTGGAGCGTGCTTTGGACCGATGACCCGCTGCCCCATCCAGGGTAGAGAAAAGCCCTCCTACCTGCACCCCTCTCTCCCCCAGGTCCCAGGTCTCCAGCCCTGGCTCTACATCCCTTAGAGCAGTGGTTCTCTGATGCGGTCCCCACCCGGGAACTGACATGAGACAGATTGTTGTGTCTGAGAGCTCCTGAATCAGACTCTGGGGTGGGGTCCAGCCATTTGTATTTTCACAAGGCCCGCAGGGGATTCTGACTGGGTTGAAGTAGAGAGGAATCGACTCAGTAATGATCTCTAATCCCCTGTTCTAATCCGGCTTTGCTAGGATGGGCTTGTGACCCTTGGAAGCCCTATGTTGGCTGTGGACCTGTTTCTCCCTAGGTGTCTGTATATAGGGATTCAATCATATGCTTCAAAGATAACAGCCAGAGGGTGAACTGGGCCCAACACTCGTGGTGTCCCAGTTAGAGGGCTGTTCAGGTGTGAAGTGAGGGATCTTGTCTTGACCCTTGCCCCGTCCCACAACAAATCTGTTTTGTCATGGTTTACAGTTTCAGAGTGTCAGGAGACTTCGTCCCCAGCATCAACATTTCCCAAGCGAAAGGCCATGGCCAAAGCCATTGCCATTGCCACTGCCAAGGCCAGGGCCAAGACCATGGCCAAAGCCATTGCCATTACCACTGCCAAGGCCAGGGCTAAGGCCATGGCCAAAACCACTGTGATAATCATTGTGAAGGCTAAGGTCAAGTTTAGCGCTGTGGCCAAGACCAATGCCAAGTCTACGTCCATTCCTGCTGACATCTCTCATTTCAAGGTTTCCTTGAAAATGGTGAAGGATTGGCTGCCATCACACCCATTAAAGAATTTTGGTGAATCCTGAGTCCACAGAAGAGTCCTAAGGGTCTGATTTGTTTTGGCTTAGACTTCTGAATGGTGAAAAATAAATTCTTGTGAAAACAACTTCCTCCAGGATTCAATTTCTACTTTCTCGCCTCTTCCCATTTATTGAGACTGAGTCCTTAACTCTCAGAGGGCTACTGTGTGTGTGTGCCTCTGTGTGTGTGTGTGTCTATGTATGTGTGTGTCTATGTTTCTGTGTGTTTGCATGTTTGTCTATGTGTGTGTGTATGTATCTGTGAACACAGAGAAGTGTGAGGCCCCTGTTCCTTCCAGGAGGGCACGGGGGGAGGCAGCAGCCCCGGGAGCTCCAGGACAGCGTCCTCACCCTCGGGTCCCTCCCGAGCCCTTCACCTGCCTCTGCCCTCCTCCTCCAACACCCAGTAGGATGTACGGACACCTACTGTGTGTGTAGTGCTGGTGCGAATGCTGCTCCTGCTCGCACGGAGGTGACAGTCCACGAGGGGTCAGGCTTCCCACCTTGTTAAACACTCACAGAGACTGTTCTGGGCATTGCACCTGCAGGCTCAGCCCTGAAACTGAACTGCGTCTCTGTGAGTGACACATAGATCACATCACTGTTTGCTTCAGTGTTCAGACACTGCCCATGTCCTGCCCACTCTCCCTTTTCTAGCTGACCTTTGCTCTGGAGCAGATGGTAGCCCTGGGGAGTTTGAATCCAGGGAGCAGCTTCAACTAACCATTGGGGGAACTTGATGGAAAAGCATCTCCTCTTTCTCCCTCCTTGGGTGTCCCACTCCCAGATGTGCCACACCTCTGTCTGAGGTCCCCAGCTGGCTTTAGTCTCAGCCATGCACTTCAGTGACCTCTTCATTGAACATACTCTTCTGACTCAGGTCCTGCCTTGTCTCATGTCTCTACATCCCTACAAAGCTTTCTGGAATTGCCTCCCAAACAAACTACTTCTGCTAATTGCTTGTCTTAGGTCTGCTTCTGGGTCCACCTGAACCAAGACACAGATTCTTTTCTCTGAGAGGGACAGAGGGCAGGATCTCACAGAGCATGTACTCTGCTACCTGTGAGGCTTGTCTCCTCTTGGTGAGCAGGTGGGGCTGAATCAGGAAGGTTAGAGGAAAACAATAGAATGGGAAAGGCTAGAGATCTCTTCAAGAAAATTAGAGATACCAAGGGAACATTTTATGCAAAGATGGGCTCCATAAAGGACAGAAATGGTATGGATCTAACAAGCAGAAGATATTAAGAAGAGGCGGCAAGAATACACAGAAGAACTATACAAAAAAGATCTTCATGACCCAGATAATCAGGAAGGTGTGATCACTCACCTAGAGCCAGACATCTTGGAATGTGAAGTCAAGTGGGCCTTAGGGCCTACGAACAAAGGTAGTGAAGGTGATGGAATTCCAGTTGAGCTGTTTCAAATCCTGAAAGATGATGCTGTTAAAATGCTGCACTCAATATGCCAGCAAATTTGGAAAACTTAGGAGTGGCCTCAGGACTGGAAAAGGTCAGTTTTCATTCCAACCCCAAAGAAAGGCAATGCCAAAGAATGTTCAACCTACCACACAGTTGCACTCATCTCACACACTAGTAAAGTAATGTTCAAAATTCTCCAAGTGAGGCTTCAACAGTATGTGAACTGAGAACTTCCAGATGTTCAAGCTGGATTAAGAAAAGTCAGAGGAACCAGAGATCAAATTGTCAACATCTGTTGGATCATAGAAAAAGCAGGAGAGTTCCAGAAAAACATTTACTTCTGCTTTATTGATTACGCCAAAGCCTTTGACTGTGTGGACCACAACAAACTGGAAAATTCTTAAAGAGATGGGAATACCAGACCACCTTACCTGCCTTCTGAGAAATCTGTATGCAGGTCAAGAAGCAACAGTTAGAGCCGGACATGGAATGATGGACTAGTTCCAAATTGGGAAAGGAATGCTTCAAGGATGTATATTGTCACCCTGCTTATTTAACTTATATGCAGAGTACATCATGAGAAATGCTGGATTCAATGCTGGATGAAGCACAAGCTGGAATCAAGATTGCTGGGGAAAATATCAATATCCTCAGATATGCAGATGGCACCGCCCTTATGGCAGAAAGTGAAGCAAAACTTAAGAGCCTCTTGATGAAAGTGAAAGAGGAGAGTGAAAAAGCTGGTTTAAAATTCAACATTTAAAAAACTGAGATCATGGCATCCAGTCCTGTCACCTCCTGGCAAATAATTTGGGAAATAATGGAAATGGTGACAGACTTTATTTTCTTGGGCTCCAAAATCACTGCAGATGGTGACTGCAGCCATGAAATTAAAAGATGCTTGCTCGTTGGAAGAGATGCTGTGACAAACCTAGGCAGCATATTAAAAAGCAGAGACATTACTTTGCGGACAAAGGTCCATCTAGTCAAAGCTACGCTTTTTCCAGTAGCTATGTATGAATTTGAGATTGGACCATAAAGAAATCTGAGCCCCAAAGAATTGATGCTTTTGAATTGTGGTGTTGAAGAAGACTCTTGAGAGTCCCTTGGACTGCAAGGAGATCCAACCAGTCTATCCTAAAGAAAATCACTCCTGCATATTCATTGGAAGGACTGATGCTGAAGCTGAAGCTCAAATACTTTGGCCACCTGACACGATGAACTGACTCATTTGAAAAGACCCTGATGCTGGGAAAGATGGAAGGCAGGAAGAGAAGGGGACGACAGAGGATGATATGGTTGGATGGCATCACCGACTCAATGGACATGAGTTTGAGCAAGCTTCAGGAGTTGTTGATGGACAGAAAAGCCTGGCTTGCTGCAGTCCATGGGGTTGCAAAGAGTTGGACATGACTGAGCAACTGAACTGACTGAACTGATGTGTCTCACTCTACATCACCCCTCACCGTGGGAGGAAACCCTATAGGGAAACTGAGGGCTCTGTTGTGTTTGTATCAGTGATACAGGCTTGCCAGAGCCAATTGTTCAATGGTCAGGATTTTTTTTAGCTGTTTGTTAAGCTCTTGGTGGCTTCCCTGGAAGCTCAACTGGTAGAGAATCTTCCCGCAATACAGGAGATCCCAGTTCGATTCCTGGGTCGGGAAGATCCTCTGGAGAAGGGATATGCCACTTGCTGCAGTATTCTTTGGCTTCTCTTGTGGCTCAGCTGGTAAAGAATCCACCTGCAATGTGGTTGATCTGGGTTCAATCCCTGGGTTGGGAAGATCCCTTGAAGGGAAGGGCTACCCACTCCAGTATTCTTGCCTGGAGAATTCCATGGACTGTATAGTCCATAGCGTTGCAAAGAGTCAGACACGACTGAATGACTTTCACTTTCATTTTAAGCTCGTGGTAGCTTCAAACCAGTAGATCTTCCTGCCAGAGTATTGACGCCTCCCATGCTTGTGCTGCCCCATCCTGTCTGTGCGGCTGAGGCAGTGAGAACTGCAGGTAGGAGACTTGGTACCTGAACACACACCTGGAGTCCACTGTTGGTGATAAAACTGAGTAGCATCTGTCTTTACTTCCCAAAGCACATACTCGTCAAAACCTGGGAGGAGCTGCTGGAAGGGCTGTTTCTACCTTCCCAGTGCACCCGTGGGCAGATGGAAGACCTCCGCTAGCACAAGCCAGTCCGTGGGGAGGGAACACAGAGGCACCCAGGAAGAGGGAGGAGTGTGTGGGCCTTGTGTGAAGGGCCCTGTCCTCCTCCATCCTTCCGGAAGTGGATGTCTGGATGGGCTCAGCTCACTTCCTGCTCAAATGTTGTGGTCTCCCAGGAGGCTCACCCTGAGATCCTGAGGGTGTGCAAAGATGGGAGAGGGGACTTCAGTCTGAAGTACGAGCAAATGTAAAGTTTCCGAGGAAAGAAGGCACAGGGAAGGTTTCAGGCTTACCTAGTAGCCAGTAATCATGTGTATTGCCAATTCTTTTCTACTGTGACCATCTCCTTTTCCTCATTTGAGTTGGGAAAAGGATATAGTTTGACCAATAGGCCACTGGGCAATACCTGGACTGTGAAACCAGGTTGCACAGAGGCCCACCTCTCCTTTCTTCTCCAAGGCTGATGTGTAACCAGCACTATCCATCCACCTGCCACCTTCCGAGGGGGCCTGGCCAAGTCCCCAAGGGTCCCATAGGAAAACTGAGACCAAAACAACCCCAGAAATCACAACTACATGATAATTCCTCCTGAAACTTGTACAAGAATTTCCTTCTTGGCTTGTGACCCGTCTATTGCTTTGGTCCATTATCCTTTCAGCCAGCTGTGTTCTCAAAACCCCACACACTGGCCACCACAGCGTGGTGTCCCTACCAGGGCATGGGACAGGAATTCACTTGAGGTCAAATTGGAAGAGACTTCCTGAAGGCTGCGGGACCCAAGATGAGGAGGTGCTGAATCTCCTTGGACATCAGTGAAGGCTTCCTAAGGGGAAGTTCAGGGCAAGCAGAGGGATCAGGGGCAGAGATGGGAGACGAGCAGGTGGCTCTGAGGTGCCTGAGTGTTTGGGATGGACAGGGGAGCCTGACACCCGAGACCTGCAGGCAGGAGGGAGAGGACAATGCCGAGCATCAAGCTCCAAACCTTGTTGCCCTTGACTCAAGGCAGCAGGTGAAATGGTCAAATCAGTGGTTTGCAGGACCCCTAGACAATGGTGTGGAGGGCGGACAGTGGTCAGGGGAGAGCTAGGAACATGCTCTCTAGAAACTGCATAAAGAAAAGGCTTTAACCTAACCTAATTATTTGGTGAGGACTGTCCATCCTTTGGTTGCCTTCACTGTGAGAGAGAACAAAGAACTGTGGTCATGATACAGATGACACTTCCTCATAGCTGGGGAGTTGGGAAGGTACCAGGGTAACAGCCCAGGCATCTGGCCTTAGGAAATATATGACTGAGAAAGTAATCAGAAGAATCCAGAAGAGGGGACAGATGGAGCCAAGCTCCTGACTGGCTGAGAACTGAGCCCAGAGGACAGGATGGTGTGGCCTTGATGCCTGCCTTGGTACTGGCTTGGGGGGCAGTTAGGCTCTAGACATGATGATACTGTCAATCATTCGTGAAAGTTGTTGAGTGCCTACTGGCCAAGAGCCTTGAGCAGGAGATTTATTATTGAATATACTCCTTTAAGGGCTTCCCATGTGAAGCTAGTGGTAAAGAACTCGCCTGCCAGTTTAGGAGATGTAAGACGTATGGGTTTGATCCCTGGATGTGGGAGATCCTCTGCAGAAGGGCACGGCAACCCACTCCAGTATTCTTGCCTGGAGAATCCCATGGACAGAGGAGCCTGGTGGGCTACAGTCCATGGGGTCACAGAGAGTTGGACATGCTGAAGTGACTTAGCATGCACACATGCAAAGTCCTTTAAACTGTTGTTCAGGTGTGCAAGTGTAAGACAGATCTCTTAAGGACTCAAGCATTTTGAGCAAGCCTGCCGGTGACACTCCCCAGGGTGTCCAGAAGAGACCAAGGAGTTGTCAGGGAGACCCTATCTTCACCTTGCACAGGGGCCTCCCTGCCCACTGCCCAGAAATCCCGTGAAGCAACAGCAGGGGCTGAGGCAAGTCCACCTCACGCCCTGGGAGGAGGCCAGGGATGGGGCAGGTCAGGAAGACTCCTGGTTAAGCCTTTGCATCAGGGCCCAGGCTGAGCAGAAAAGGAGGGTCCCTCGGGCTGGGAGGAGGCAGACTGGGCACCATGGAGACCCAGAGGGCCAGCCTCTCGCTGGGGCGGTGGTCACTGTGGCTCCTGCTGCTGGGACTAGTGCTGCCCTCGGCCAGCGCCAGGCCCTCAGCTACAGGTAGGCCGTGCTTCGTGCTGTCAATCAGCTCAGTGAGCGGTCCTCAGAAGCTAATCTTTACCGCCTCCTGGAGCTAGACCCGCCTCCCAAGGATGTGAGTTGGGGAGGGGGCCGTCTAGGTGAGGGGCAGGGAGACAGATCAGAGAAGGGAAAGTGAGCCTGAACCCAGTTTCCCCCCGCTTTAATCCATCACCAGGATGAAGATCTGGGCACTCGAAAGCCTGTGAGCTTCACGGTGAAGGAGACTCTGTGCCCCAGAATGACTCAGCAGCCTGTGGAGCAGTGTGACTTCCAGGAGAAAGGGGTAAGGCTGGGAGTGGGGTCAATGTCTCCCAGGGAGCTGAACAGGGGGCTTCTGGGAAGGTTTCCTGTCCCTGGGGTGAGGCTGGGAGGTTGTGGCCCGGGGGATCCAGTTTGATCTGAGCCTCTCCTTCCAGCGGGTGAAACAGTATGTGGGGACAGTCACCCTGGACCTGTCCAATGACCAGTTTGACCTAAACTGCAATGAGGTGAGTGGCCCCTTCTGGACTGGGGGGTTTCTAGGGAAGGTAGTGTGTGGAACATCCTTTATACCAATGACCTGCTGCCCCATCCAGGGCAGAGAGAGGCCCTCCTACCCTGGCCCCTCCTTCCCTAAGCCCCAGGTCTCCAGCCCTGGGGCTGCCTCGCTTAAAGCAGGGGTTCTCTACTGGGGTTTCCATCTGGGAACTGACATGAGATAGATCCTCAGGACCCACTCAGACTTCCTGAATCTGACACTGGGGTGGGGCCCAGCCATTTGGATTTTCACAAGACCTCCAGGGAATTGTGACTGAGCTCAGTTTGTGACACACTGACTGCAGTCATGGGTTTTCAGCCTCTGCTCTCATCCAGCTTTGCTGGAATGTGCTTATGACCCTGGGAAGCCCCATGCCATCTGTGGCCCTCAGTTTCCTCTCTGTCTGTAGTGTGGAGATTCAACCACATGCTCCAAGGGTCACAGCTGGAACGTGACCTGGGGTTCCAAGGCTCCTTGGGCAGCCTGGGAAGGTCGAGGTGTGAGTGTGGGGGGGTGTGTGTCAAGGGTTAATCTTGAGTCAGTCCCAAAAGAAGCCTGTGTCTTCTTGTTTCACAGTTTCAGAGTGTCAGGATACGCTGGCCGTGGCCAGTCTGGCTTGGACCCAGAATCCGAGGTTGATGGAGAAGGACTGTCGGATCCTGAACCTGGGGAAGACTCCTAAGTGTCTGATTTGTTCTGATTCAGGCTTCTGGACAGTGAAAATAAATTCTTGTGAAAACAGCTTCCTCCAGGCTTTAATTTCACTTGTCTCCCCTTTGCCCACTTATCAGGACCATATCCCTAACTCTGGGAGGCCCCCCACGAATGTGTGTGCATCTATGTGTATGCGTCTATGTGTGTGTGTGTGATCACTCCTGTGAGCACAGAGAAGCGTGAGGCCCCTGTTCCTTCCAGGAGGGCATGGGGGAGGCAGCAGCCCCAGGAGCTCCAGGACAGTGTCCCCACCCTCGGGTCCCACCCGAGCCCTTCACCCACTCCTGCCCTCCTCCTCCAACACCCAGTAGGATGTATGGAGATCTGCTGTGTGTGCAGTGCTGGTGGGACTGCTGTTCCTGCTCACGTGGAGCTGACAGTCCATGAGGGGCCAGGCTTCTCGCCTTGTTAAACACTCACAGAGACGAAGTTCAGTCTCAGGGATAAACCTGCAGGTGCAACACCCAGGACATACTTCTTGCTCTCAACAATATTAATTCTGAAATAGCCCATCCCTCCTGGCTTTTCCTGTGGCATTTAGACTCAATACTGTTTCTTCAGCTGGGTCTCAGATGTCAGTGGTGGATTTGCGCTTAGCGATCACATAGTGTAAAAATTTGCACCATTAAAAAGAAGTATCCTGCTCATCGGGGTGAAGATTTCTCCATGAGGGCATGAGAGACATAGTGACACAGAGGTCACATGTCTATTTGCCTGTGTGTTTCAGACACTGCCCATGTCCTGCCCATTCCCCATTCTCTAGCTGACCTTTGCTCTGAGGCAGACAGAAAGCACTAGGGTGTTTGTATCAGGGAGCAGCTTCAACTAACCCCTGGGGGAACTTGCTATAAAAACATCTCTTCCTCACTCCCTTGGGGGCCCACCTCCAGACGTATCACACCTCTGCCTGAGGTCCCCAGCTGGGTTGAGCTCCTGTCATCCACTTTAGTACCTGTTTATTGACATGTTTTTTTCTCACTCATGTCCTGCCCTGACCCCTCTGTCTACATTTCTGCTGGCTTTTTCTGGAATTACCTCGCAAACAAACTCCTTCCACTAAAGGCTTGCCTTCAGTCCCCTTCTGGGCCACTGTGAACCAAGACATATTCCCCTGTCTGAGAGGGACAGAGGGTAGGATCTCACAGAGCATTTACTTTGTTACCTGTCAGGCTTGTCTCCTCTTGGTGAGCAGGTGGGTTGATTGCAAACAGGTTAGAGGAACCTTGTGCATCTTCTCTACATCGCCATATGCTTTGGGGGGAAGCCCTACAAAGGGAACCCAGAGCTGGGTTGTGTCTGTGCCCGAGGATCCAGGCTTGGTAGAGCCAAGTGTGAAATGGTCAGATTTGTTTTTTGAGCTGGCTGTTACACTCTTGGTAGCTTGAAATCAGCCATGGTGGAAATTTTTACACCATGGAAACTGACAAATGCTCCACATTAGGCCCGTCACCGCTGGCACATCCCAGCCCCACTGGAGAGACGGACCACCCATCAGGATGACATGGCATCTGTGCAGGTCACTTCTGTTTTCAGTCGTTCCCCGTGATTGCCCATCCTGCTCCCACGGTCATCCATCTATAGCCTCGGGCCAGTCTCGTCCTTTCATATTCTACGTTGGCGTTGACCTGACGTTCCTTGCTGTGGAGGAGGCTCTCAGCATGCGCAGGTAACCACTGAGAGCAGAAAGGGGTAGATGCTTACATTGGTTCCATCTGAATCCTAGAGCAGGGAGCTGAAGTGGTCCCTGGCAGGGAGGTCTGCAGGCCTACTCAGCGCCTTCTAAGGGGATTGGCTTCTGAGTGTCTGCTGTTCCATCCCTGGACCTCTTACTCCCTGAGAGAACAAATATCAGATCCTTCCATTAATGACTGAGCATCAGGCCAGGGCAGTGGTCACGAGAGGAGGGAAGAGCCTCTCTAGAGGCTGAGAGAGTGTGGGGCTGCCTGGGACGAGCTACTGAAGACAAGATGAGGCAAGTTGATTCCCTGACAGGCTGGACCATGTGGGCGTGGGTTGTGAGAGCACAGTCCCGGGCTGCTCAGCACCTGGGTGTAGGTACGAGATGTGTGTGGGGGGAGATGACAGTTCAGTTTTGACCCCTTTGGTTGGGGGGGCCAGAGGGATGCTGATCTCTGGGTGGGGTGCTGGGCAGTAGGCATTGTTAGTGTCTTGCTCAGATCCTGTCACTGGGCGGCTGCCCTGAGGACCCCCAGCTGTTGGGACTGTGGGAGGTAGATGGTAATGGCTCACAGGTCCCCCTTCACAGCTGCCTTCACAGCTTCCCCCTCCCCAGGAGATGGCTGGGGTACTCTGTCTCCTCTGCACTTGGCCTGTGTAAGTGACTGCCTGTGAGGGACATGAAAGCCCAGCTCCCTCTGCAGTGAGTCCTAAAGCAGGGGTGCAACGCCAGTTCCAGGGCTTTTGGGGTGAGGTTTAAGCTCGTCTCAGGGTAGAGCACCTTCCTAAGGGAGGGTTTGGGTCACCCTGCTGAGTCTGCCATTTCCTAGTAAGGGGGGTCCTTGATTGAATGGTTTACCTGTGGGTCTCATTCTCCTCATCAACTGACCTACGCAGAGAGCTGGTGGGTGTTCCCAGAGGTCTGGGGGCACTGGTTGGGACTGGATTCTGCTTCTCCTTGCCTCAGAGTCTCATGGACAGGAAGGATGGCTGCGAGGAGCAAAAGAGGGGGCAATGCAGGATCAGGGCTCCTACCTGAGTTTGCTGGGTGCACGTGGGTTTCTCAAGGATCAGATGCAGAGTCGGGGACATGCTGGCTGGGGACAAGGGCTGTGCCGTCCTTCCTGAGAAGACCTCAGCCCTAACAGGCTCTGAGGACTAAACCAGAAAAGCTGGTTGCTCAGGGCATGAAAGACATGCTCCTCACCATGGGAGGTGCCATCAAGGACCTCGCTGAGGACCCTACACAGAATTAGGGAGGATAGGGGAGGGGACTTCAGTCTGAAGTGTGAGCCAATGCAAAGGCCCAGAGGCAAGAAATCAAAGGGAGGGTTTCAGGCTTACCTAATAGCCAGTAACCATGTGTACTGCTAGTTATTTTCTATTGTAATCATCTCCCTTTCCCTCTTTGACTTGGGAAAAGGATACAGCTTGACCAAGAGGCCACTGGGGCAAGACCTGGGCTGTGTAACCAGGTTGCACAGAGGCCTACCTCTCCTCTCTCCAAGGCTAATGTGTAACCAGCACCATCCATCCAGCTGCCAGTTTCCAAGGGGCCCCAGCCAACTGCCCAGAGTCCCATAGGCCAACACATGCCAAGAGCTACCCCCGGCCTCCAGTCACATGGCCATCCCAAGGGAAGCCTTAAAAGAATTAGCTTCATGGTCTCTGAGCTCTTCTAACACTTTGGCTGCTTGTATCTTCCATCTGTGCTCTCTCTACCACCCAGCACCAGCCCTCAAGCCTGGTGTCTCACCCACAGGACTGGACGTGGAGTCAAATGAGAAGAAACTTTCTGAGGGCTGTGAGAGCCAAGAGGAGGAGATTCTGAGTGTTCTTAGATGTCAGGGAAGACTTTCCAAGGGGGAAGGCCAGGGCAAGCAGAGGGACAAGGGGCACAGTTGGGAGATGAGTTGGAAGCTCCGACGGGCCTGAGTGATTGGGATGGCCTGGGACCTGATATCTGAGGCCTGTAGGGTGGGGAGTGACGACAATAAAGAGACCCAACCATCCAGACCCTAATGCCCCTGGCTCAAGGAGGCGGGTGAAATGCCCAAATCAGTGATTTGCAGGAGCCCCCTAACTATAGTATGGAGGGTAGACAGTGGTCAGGGAAGAGCCAGGAACACAGAGGAGGACTTTGGGCATTCCGGCTCCCCCTTGGAGGAGAGAAGATGGGGTAGGACCAGGGCAGCGGTGGTGGGAGGTCTAGGAGTGTCCTCAGGAGGAAGAAGGAGCAGGTGGGGCCCCCAGGCTTCCAGCTCAGGGCTCCTGCGGCAGCACCCAGACAACAGCCCAGTGTGGACAACCAGGGTATTCATGGGAGTCTTGAACCCAGACACAGACCAGTGATGTGTGTGAATGAGAACTTGTGTCTTGAAAAGGGAAGGGACAGCCCCTGGAACCTGTGAGAACTGGGAGGAGAAGCAGCCCAGATGCACCCGAGCCAGCCTTGCCTCCTAAGAGGAGACTCCCTGGAGGAGATTCAGCAGAACCCACAGAGGAGGAGGGGACCCAGGAGAGAAGCGACAGGGGAGAATCAGTGTTTGGAGGACAGATGTACTCTACAGCCCGTGAAGATAAACATAAGGCTTGAGTGTGGCCCCTGTACTTAGGGAGGGCTGTCCAGCCTGCAATGGCCTGAGTGTGAAACAGAGCAAAGAAGTGCGCAGATGACCGTTTCTCAGGCCAGATGAGAGGCAGCCAAAGCGATAGGCCAGGTTTGGTGGGTTCTGGGAAGAGGACATTTTGAGACTGAGAAAAGCAATGCAGAGGAATCCAGGAGAGGGGACAAATGGAACTCACTGTCTGAGGGCTGGACACAGAGATGATGATGTGGGCCTTGTATCTACCTAGAGACGGGCTGGTGTGTACATCTTGAGATGTAGTACTGTCATCCACTCACCAAATGTTAAGTGGCTCTCTACTGGGTTCCAGGCAGTGCCAAGAGGTGGAGGCTGACTGCTGAATACACTCCTTTACCCCGGATCATGAGGGGCCCCTGGTGTGGACTCAGAAGGGATGTAGACAGTGCCTGGTCCCTCCCTCTCCTGGAGTACTCAACCCCTTTGAGCAACCCTGACACTTCCCTAGGACCCCAGGAAAGGCCGAGATATTGTCAGGGAGATGGGGAAACCCTTTCTTCACCTTGCACAGGGGCCTCCCTGCCGACTGCCCAGAAATCCCCTGAAGCAACAGCAAAGCCTGAGGCAAGTCCACCTCGCACCCTGGGAGGAGGCCAGGGATGGGGCACATCACGTTGAGTCTTTGCATCAGGCCCAGGCTGAGCATAAAAGGAGGGTCCCTCGGGCTGGGAGGAGGCACACTGGGCACCATGGAGACCCAGAGGGCCAGCCTCTCCCTGGGGCGCTGTTCGCTGTGGCTCCTGCTGCTGGGACTAGCACTGCCCTCGGCCAGCGCCCAGGTCCTCAGCTACAGGGAGGCCGTGCTTCGTGCTGTGGATCAGCTCAATGAGCAGTCCTCAGAACCTAACATTTACCGTCTTCTCGAGCTGGACCAGCCTCCTCAGGATGTGAGCCAGGGAGGGGGCTGGGGAAGGGACCCTCTGGGTGGGGGAGCAGGGACACAGAACAGAGAAGGAAGCCTGAGCCCGAGCCCAGTCTCCCCACTCTGATCCTCCAGCAGGATGAAGACCCGGACAGCCCGAAGCGGGTGAGCTTCAGGGTGAAGGAGACTGTGTGTCCCAGGACCACCTAGCAGCCCCCGGAGCAGTGTGACTTCAAGGAGAATGGGGTGAGTCTCGGGCTGGGGGCGCGGGAGGCTGCTTGCCAGACTGCTGAACAGCGGGCTTCGAGCAACGTTCCCAGCCCCTGGTGTGAGCCTGGGAGCTTATGGCCTGGGGGTGGGTGGTTCCATTTGACCTTGAGCCTGCCCTTCCAGCTGCTGAAACGGTGTGAGGGGACAGTCACCCTGGACCAGGTCAGGGGGAACTTTGACATCACCTGTAATAATGTAAGTGGCCCCTTCTGTACTGTGGGAACTGCTGTGGGGGTGGGTTGTGGAACTTCCTTTGCTCCGATGACCCACCGCCTCATCCAGGGCAGAGAAAGGTCCTCCTATCCTGCCCCCTCCCTCCCCGAGCCCCAGGTCTCCAGTCCTGGCTGTGTGTCCCTAGAGCAGTGGTTCTCCTGGGGTCCCCACCCAGAGAACTTGTCAGCAAGGCAGATTCGCAGCCCCACTCAGACCACCTGAGTTGGACTCTGGGGTGGGGTCTGATCATTGGTCTTTTCCCAGGAATTCCAGGGATTCTGACCGTGCTAAAGTTTTGAGAGTCACGAGCCCTCAGCCTCTGCTCCCTTCCAGCTTTGCTGGGATGGGCTTGTGACTCTGGGAAGCCCTTGTCTTCCCTCAGTCTCTTCATCTCTTTGTGAGTGTGGGGATTCCATCTCATGTTCCAACTATCACAGCCAGAGGGGAACTTGTGTCCCGAAGATCCTGGTGTGACCCTGAAAAAGGAAGGGCCACGTGGGGAGGGATCTTGGCTTGATGGTGATGCAGTACCAACAAGCAACCTGTGTTTTTCTTGTTTCGCAGCACCAGAGCATCAGGATTACAAAGCAACCGTGGGCACCACCACAGGCAGCCCAAATATGTCGCTTCGTATTTATAAGGGTTTGCAGATAATCAGCTCTTGTAGATTTCTGTCACAAGCCAGCAAAGAGTCCTAAGGGTTTTCTTACTCGGCCTCAAGCTACTGGATCTGAAAAATAAACTCTTGTGACGTGATATCCTCCAGGTCTCAATTTCATTGTCTCCCCTCCTCACAGTTACCAAGAAACAATCTTGACCAATTCCATGTCTCGTGTGTGTGTACCCGTGTGTGTATGTGTGTGTGTGTGTCTATGTGTCTCTGTGTATGTCCTTGAGTGTATGTGTGTGTGAGATCACTCCTGTGAACACAGAGAAGGGTGAGGCCCCTGTTCCATCCACGAGGGAGGCAGGAGCCTCAGGAGCTCCAGGACAGCGTCTCCATCCTTGGGCGCCTCCCGAGCCCTTCACCCAGCCCTGCCCTCCTCCTCCAACACCCAGTGGGACCTAAGGAGACCTGCTGTGTGTGCAGTGCTGGTGGGAACGCTGCTCCTGCTCTCATGGAGCTGACAGTCCACGAGGGCCACGCTTCTCACCTTGTGAAGCACTCAGAGAGACGCAGTTGAGTCTCAGGGCTCAGCCTGCAGGTGCAAGGCCCATGAGTCTCATGCACATGACGCTGGCTGGGAGGAGCAGAGGAGGGGGCGATGCAGGATCAGGGCTCATACGTGAGTTGGCTGGGGAAGAGGTGCATGCGGATTTCTGAAGGACCAGGTGTGGAGGCGGGGGCAACCACTCTAAGATGAGGACCGTGATGTCTTTCCTGAGCAGACCTCAGTTCCGACAGGCAGTGAGGACTAAACCAGGAAAGCCGGATGCTTTCACCTCTCACATCACTGGAAGTGCAGCCTGAGGACCCGGAAGTGGGCCCTCCTAAGGATCAGGGAAGGACGGGGGAAGAGGGCTTCAGTCTGAAGAGTGTAACAGTGAAGGGCCCAGAGGCAGGAAAGCACAGAGAGGATTTCAGGGTTACCAGAACCAGTCACTACGTGTATTGCTGATTATGCTCTATTGTAATCAAGTCGCTTTCAGCCTTTGATTTGGGAAAAGGATACAACTTGACCACAGTCCAGGGTCAAACCTGGAGAAGGAAAGCAGGGTGCACAGAAGCCCACCCCTCATTCCTCTCCAAGGCTGAGTGTGTAACCACCACCATCCATCCAAGCTGCCATCTTCCGTGGTGTCCCAGACAATTGTCCCCAGTCCCAGAGGCCCACAGAGGCCATGAGCTACCCCTGGACTGCAGTCATGTGGCCATCCCAAGGGAAACTGGATTAGAATTTGCTTCACGGCCTCTGGGCCCCTTTAATATTTTGGCTTATTATCTCTCCCGGTTGTACTCCCTCCACACCCCAGCGCTGGCCACTCTACTTGGTGACGTGTCCAGATGACTGGACATGGAGTCACTTGGGGGTCGAATTAGAGGGGATGTCCTGAAGACTGATGTCCTATGTCAGAAAAGAGGAGGAGGTGCCTTCTGTGCCTGCAGACGCCTGAAGGCTTCCCAAGGAGGTAAAGCAGGGCAAGCAGAGAGATATCAGGGGCAGAGATGTGGGGAGGAGCAGGAGGCTCTGAGTGGCCTGAGGGATTTGGGTGGGTGGGACAGCCTGACACCCAAGGCCCGCAAGTCTGGGGTGAGGAAAACTAAGAATAGCAACCGTCTAGGCCCTGATGCCAGGGCGGGGGCTTGTACGCTCGGGAGGCAGGGGGTGAAAACGGTCAAATGGGCAGTGTGTTGGAGCCCTAGAAAATAGCATGGAGGGTGGACAATGGTCAGAGAGAAGCTGGTATTCGAGGAAGGTGGAGTCTGGAGGTTGTGGTTCACTGAGAGGAGAGAAGACGGGGTAGGCCCAGTGCAGGGGTGCTGGGAGGTCAGGGGAGTGTCCTCAGGAGGAAGAAGGAGCAGGTGGGGCTCCCAGGCTTCCAGCTCATGGCACCTGCAGCAGCTCCCAGCCACCAGACCTGTGCAGACAAGCAGGCTTTTCATGGCAGTCTTGAAACCAGAGGCAAAGTCCAGTATGTGTGTGATGGACACTGGTATCTTGAGAAGGGCCGTCCCCAGAAACGTGTGAGGACTGGGAGGAGAAGCAGCCTGGATGATTCTGAGCCAGCCCTGCCTCCTAAGAGGAGAGTCCTTGGAGGAGAGTTAGCAGGAACCCCCAGGAAGGAGGGTACCCAGGAGGGCACAGCAAGAGAGAATTGGTCAGGGGCAAGTTCAGGAGGACAGGGGCTCCCCAGAACCTGTGGCGATAAGACAAGTCTTGAGTGTGGCCTCTGGATCTAGGGAGGGCTGCTCAGCCTGTGATGGGCTTGAATGTAAGCCAGCAAAGAACTGTTGGAGGCGATGTAGGTAACACTTCCTCAGGCTCTTTTGGGGAGTGGCCAGGACAATAGGCCATGGTTTGTGGGGTCTGAGGACAAGACATTATTAGATAAAAGGAATGAAGAGGAATCCAGGAGAGGGGAGAAATGAGACTCACTCTCTGAGGCCCGGGCACAGAGAAATAGATAGTGTGGGTTTTGTGTCTGCCTAGGGACTAGCTGTGTGTGTAAGTGTTAAGTTGTGAGTAGTACTGTCAAGCATCAGTAAATGACTCCCTATTGGGTGTTAGGCAGTACTGAGAGCTGAAGGTTGAGTGCGCAATACACTTTTTTATCCTGAATCCTGAGAGACCGTAGAGGGGAAGCCAAGGAGATGTACAGTGCCTGGCCCTTCCGCCTCCTGGAGTACTCAATCCTCTTGGGCAAGCCTGCCTGTGACACTTCCCATGGACCCCAGGAGAGGCCGAGATATTGTCAGGGAGATGGAGAAACCCTTTCTTCACCTTGCACAGGGGCCTCCCTGCCCACTGCCTAGCAATCCCATGAAGCAACCGCAGGGGTTAGGCAAGTCCACCTCACACCCTGGGAGGAGGGCAGGGATGGGGCAGGTCAGGAAGACTCCCGGTTGAGCCTTTGCATCAGGGCTCAGGCTGAGCATAAAAGGAGGGTCCCTTGGGCTGGGAGGAGGCAGTTTAGGGACCATGGAGACCCAGAGGGCTGGCCTCTCGCTGGGACGGTGGTCACTGTGTCTCCTGCTGCTGGGACTAGTGCTGCCCTCGGCCAGGGCCCGGGCATTCAGCTACAGGGAGGCCGTGCTTCGTGCTGTGGATCAGTTCAATGAGAGGTCCTCAGAAGCTAATCTCTACCGCCTCCTGGAGCTAGACCCGCCTCCCGAGCAGGACGTGAGTTGGGGAGGGGACTGGGAAGGGGATCTGTCTCCTGACATCCTCGGCCACACTGTCGCCCCTTCGCTCAGGCTGGTCCTCCTGTCAGGACGGCACTTTTCCCTCTAGGTGGGTTAACCTTCCCAGACCTGGGTCATGTCCCAGAACCAGGCTTCCTGCCTTAGCATCTCTGCTGTGGGATCAGGTGCCCTGCACACCTGGCTCAGGCTCCCTGGACTTCTGGGAGCTCCAGGGATGGAGGGGTCACAGGCTCTGTGAGGTGACTTCCCTGCTAATGTCCCCCCTGCTCCTCGGTGTCTCCCTGCCAGGAGGGCCTCTGTCAGCCTGGAGGCTCCAGTGACAAGGTCTCTCCCTGCAGGCGGCCCTGACCTCCCTGGGCCCCTCTGAGGGGAGGCGCTGCCAGCAGCGCTGCTGTGAGGGCCGCTCCTGCTCTCTGTGTGCCCGTGAGGCCGGGCACGGGCTCTGTGCCCTCTCCTGTGCTCCCAGCACCAAGCCCAGAGCCGGACACACAGGGGGCTGGAGAGGCTGCCGTCCAAGTAGGGGGCAGGGAGACAGATCAGAGAAGGACACATGAGCCCGAACCCAGTCTCCCCACTTTGATCATTGACCAGGCGGAGGACCGGGGAGCACGAAAGCCTGTGAGCTTCAGGGTGAAGGAGACTGTGTGCCCCAGGACGAGCCAGCAGCCCGTGGAGCAGTGTGACTTCAGGGAGAATGGGGTGAGACTGAGGGCTGGGATCAATGCTTCTCAGGGAGCTGAACAGGGGGCTTCTGGGAAAGAATTGCAGTCCCTGGGGTGAGGTGGGGTGTGGCTGGGAGATATTGTCTGGAGTTTCTAGTTTGACTTCAAGCCTTTTCCAGCTGGTGAAACAGTGTGTGGGGACAGTCACTCGGTACTGGATCAGGGGTGACTTCGACATCACCTGTAATGATGTAAGTGGCCCCTTTTGTACTGCGAGGACTGCTAGAGGGGTGGGTTGTGGAACTTCCTTTGGCCCAATGACCCGCTGCCCCATCCAGGGCAGAGAAAGTTTCTCCCACCCTGGCCCCTCCCTCCCCAGAGCCCCAGGTGTCCAGTCCTGGCTCTATGTCCCTTAGAGCAGTGGTTCCCTACTGGGGTCCCCAACTGGGAACTGACATAGAGGCAGATTCTCAGCCCCACTCAGATCCCCTGAATCAGACTCCTGGATGGGGGGCAGCCTTTTGTATTTTCACAAAGCCTCCAGGGGCTTCTGCCGATGCTGAAGTTTGAGACGCATTGACTCGAGTCATGAGCTCTCAACTCCTGGTTCCCTTCCAGCTTTGTTGGGATGGGCTTGTCACCCTAGGAAGCCCCCTGTCACCTAAGGGACCTTGGCTTACTTATCTATCTGTGGTGTGGCGATTTAACCATAGGCTCCAAACATCATATGGGAGGTAAACTGGGGCTCCAAGCTTCCTGACATGGCCCCGGAATTGGAGTGTTCAAGTGACAAGGGGTCTGGTTTTAATGTTGAGCCAATCCGACAAAGCAACTATTTCCTCCTGGTTCACAGATTCAGAGTGTGGGGCTATTCCGCCGGCTGCGGGACTCACTCCGAAGAGGTGGGCAGAAAATCCTCGAAAAAGCAGAGAGAATTGGTGACAGAATCAAAGATACCTTCAGGGGATGAAGTCCTAAGGATCAGGTTATCCTGGCTCAGACTTCTGGACTCTGAAAAATAAATTCTTCTAAAAACAACTTCATCTAACATTCAAATTCACTTCTCTTCCCTCTCAGTCTTACCAGGACCAGGTCCTTAACTCCGAGAGTCCTCTTGAGTGTATGCGTGTGTGAGAGAGAGACAGACAGAGATCACTCCTATTAACTCCCGGATGGGTGAGGGAGTCCCCCTTTCTGGAGGGTATGCGGGTACAGGGATGTAATGACGACCATAGCTAACACGGATGTATGGTATATTTGAAAGTTAAGAGAGTAGAGCCTAAGTGTTCTCATCACAAGGAGAAGACCTCATTTGTTTTTTGTATCTCTTTGAGATGATGGATGTTAAGGAAACTTACTGTGGTACTCATTTCAGAATATAGGTAAGTCAATTCGTTATGCTGTACACTTGAAATTTGTAATGCTGTTTGTCGATTATATCTCAAATGAAACTGGAAAAAATATTTAAAGAGTGTGAAAGGATTATTACAGCAAAAAGTTTGTGAACCGCTACTTAGAGAAACTCTCCATGGGTGTGCAGGGAGACATATATGATAACATCCAATTGGAGTATTGGTCTATTTCTTCAATAGATACCAAACAGCAGTGAACACAAATAAATGGATTACGGTGTATCATTCAACAAAAAACAAAACAAAACAAAAACTGTGCAAAATGAGCTAGTAAATGTGTTAAAAGGCTACTTATATAATGTGTAAAAGCGTGGACACAACACTATGTTTTGCCTGTGGGTACTGGTGGTAAAAACAAAAAAACGTGCTAGAAGAGAAGTGAGCAGGTCAACGCGCTAGGACAGTCTTCATCCGTTCCACTAGAGTCGCATTCTGGCCCCAAACTACGCTTCCCGGCAGGCTGCGCGCCGCGCCGTGACGCACTTCCTGCAGACGCACTTCCTTGCCTTTGCTTTGTTCGTTACTAGGGCAGGGTAGCGCTATGTTTTAGCAGCTGGATGCAGCTGCTGGTAACTTTGATGCTGCCGCGTAGCCCAGCCGGTAGCAGATGCGGACCTCGCGGGAGCAGTTCCTGGGCTTGCCCGTGAACTGTGAGGTGGACCAGCTGGCCAAGTGCTAGGGCAGGAAGAGAGCGACCGTCCCCCCGCACCCCCTCCTCGGGTGTTCGGACCTCAGGCGCAGGCCTGGCGTGGGCCTGGGTGTCGCGGGGCTGATTCCCTAAGGAGTTGTAGAGAGGCGCTTGAGGATGCGACCACCCCTCCCAACTTTTGGGTGGGGCGGCGTTCCCTCCCTCGTTGTCCAGAACCCTGTTCTTGTGGTTTATAGCTACCTCCCCAGAGTCCCCGGCCTCGCCTTCCGCCGCGGGGGTCCTGTCTGCGCCGTCCACTCCGGCGGCAAATCCGCTGGCGGCGAAAATTGAGCGCTTGAACTGTGGCGAGTGCTACATTCTTCAGTTCAGTTCAGTCGCTCAGTCGTGTCCGACTCTGCGACCCCGTGAGTCGCAGCACGCCAGGCCTCCCTGTCCATCACCAACTCCCGGAATTCACTCAGACTCACGTCCATCGAGTCCGTGATGCCATCCAGCCATCTCATCCTCTTGTCGTCCCCTTCTCCCCCTGCCCCCAATCCCTCCCAGCATCAGAGTCTTTTCCAGTGAGTCAACTCTTCGCATGAGGTGGCCAAAGTACTGGAGTTTCAGCTTTAGCATCATTCCTTCCAAAGAAATCCCAGGGTTGATCTCCTTCAGAATGGACTGGTTAGATTTCCTTGCAGTCCAAGGGACTCTCAAGAGTCTTCTCCAACACCACAGGTCAAAAGCATTAATTCTTCGGCGCTCAGCTTTATTCACAGTCCAACTCTCACATCCATACATGACCACAGGAAAAACCATAGCCTTGACTAGACGGACCTCTGTTGGCAAAGTAATGTCTCTGCTTTTCGATATGCTATCTAGGTTGGTCATAACTTTCCTTCCAAAGAGTAAGCGTCTTTTAATTGCATGGCTGCAATCACCATCTGCAGTGATTTTGGAGCCCCCCAAAATAAAGTCTGACACTGTTTCCACTGTTTCCCCATCTATTTCCCATGAAGTGATGGGACCGGATGCCATGATCTTCGTTTTCTGAATGTTGAGCTTTAAGCCAACTTTTTCACTCTCCTCTTTCACTTTCATCAAGAGGCTTTTTAGCTCCTCTTCACTTTCTGCCAGAAGGGTGGTGTCATCTGCATATCTGAGGTTATTGATATTTTTCCCAGCAATCTTGATTCCAGCTTGTGCTTCTTCCAGCCCAGCGTTTCTCATGATGTACTCTGCATAGAAGTTAAATAAGCAGGGTGACAATATACAGCCTTGACATACTCCTTTTCCTATTTGGAACCAGTCTGTTGTTCCATGTCCAGTTCTAACTGTTGCTTCCTGGCCTGCATACAATTTCTCAAGAGGCAGGTCAGGTGGTCTGGTATTCCCATCAGTTTATTGTGATCCACACAGTCAAAGGCTTTGGCATAGTCAATAAAGCAGAAATAGATATTTTTCTTACGTCCTGTTAATTAATATCTAACTGAATGATGAAGAAGTCTAGAACTTGTTTTTCATCAGACACAGGTTGTTGTTCAGTTGCTAAGTCGCATCTGACTTGCGACCCCATGGACTATACCCCATCAGGCTCCTCTCTCTATGAGATCTCCCAGCAAGAGTACTGGAGTGGGTTACCATTTCCTTCTCCAGGGAATCTTCCCTACTCAGGGGTCAAACCTGTGACTCCTGCATTGGAGGCAGGTTCTTTACAGCTGAGCCACAGGGAAAGCTCCCGACACAAAGTTATTATTTTGCTGAGACTACATTTCGCTTTAACTGTCTTTTTAATGTCTTCTGAAATGTGCTGTAGGTGTGCAAAACACATCTAATATCAAAGAGATTACGGGGGGTGGGGGATGAATCTGAACTATTGATAACCACTTAACATTGCATATATGTTGAAATGATAATATCTTAGCTATGTTGGGTTGAAGAAGTGAAGTTAGTCACTCAGTGTTGTCCGACTCTTTGGGACCCCATGGACTCTTTAGTCCCCCAGGCTCCTCTGTCCATGCAATTTCTCCAGGCAAGAATCCTGGAGTGGGTTGCCATTACATTCTTCACGGGATCTTCCCAACCCAAGGACAGAACCCAGGTCTCCCGCATTGTAGCCAGATTCTTCACCCTCTGAGCTACCAAGGAAGCCCATAAAATTAATTTCACCTTGTAAAACACTATTTGAGATGGCTGCTATGGAATTTTTTTCCCCAGTGGTGCCATGTGGCACACGGGAGTCAGGAATCTTAGTTCCCAGACCAGGGATGGAACCTGTGTCCCCTGCAGTGGAAGCACAGAGTCTTACCTCTGGGACCGCCAGGGAAGTCCGGGAAATTTAAAATTACGTATGTGGTTGGCACCGTAGCTCCTATATTGCTCTTGGATAGCGCTGCCCTGGGAGAAGGGATATTTCTGCATCTGACAGAGCCTTCCTGGGCTCTTGGGGATGCTTCCTAGAAGAGCTGATGTGTCTGGAGGGCGTTCTTACCCTGTCTTGTCTGAGGGGGTCTGGTCTACCACAATTAATGTTTCTGTTGGAGGTTCCTGCAGAATGGCTTTTTCAGCCCCTCTTCCCTAGCCACCAGGCACCTTCCTGGGTTGGGTTGTGCTGTAGAGAGAAAACGAAGGACCTGATGGTGACCTGAGAATGTGAGATGGCAGGAGGATGCATCTGTCACCACCAAATGCCTGGTGGTACCAAAGTAAAGAAGAGTCTAATGGTTTTAGAAGCCACGTTTGCAATTTTAATATATGCTGAACTGCCATGTAGTTTGTAGTTGGTGCCCACCAATTATTAAAGAGGCATTGTTTTCTCATTGACTTGAAATGCGATATATGCCACATACTACGATTAGGTTGTCCTTCATTCCACCCACCCAGCCAGCCAGCCATTCATCCTTCTTCCTCTGCAATAAAAAGTGTAGATATGACCAACCTATGATTGACCTGGATCATGAGGGAGGGGGGACATTATACTAAGTAGAATATGTACAAATATATAAGTAGAGGAGAATAAGGGGGATCCAGAGTGCCAGGGTGTAGAGGCAGAGTTGGGCGATCAGGGTTGGCTTCTGTGAGGAACTATGTGTGAGCAGAAGCTTGAAAGAGGTAAGGAAGGTATATATGTGGGTGTGGTGGGAGACTCTTCCGGGCAGGGAAACAACCAGTGCAGAGATAGGAAAGTAAGGAGGCCAGCGTGATCAGAGTACAGAAAGCAAGGAGGAGAAGAAAATATTTAAAGAGTACCCTCTGAGTCCTACAAGTTAAAAAATCTTAAAGCGTAATTAAATCTCTCAGTTCTGTGTCGTGTTTTAACTGATTCTTTTTATTATTATTATTTTACTTTAGCTGCACTGGGTTTTTGTTGCAGCACGCAGGCTTAGTTGCTCCACGGCAGGTGAGATCTTAGTTCCCTGACCAGGGATTGAATCTGCATTGCAAGGCGGATTCTTAACCACTGGACCACCAGGGTAGTCACGAGTTTTGTGGTTTATAAGTTCTATGGTCTACAGGGTCACAAAAGAGTCGGACTTAGCGACTAAACAACAGCAAAGTTATTTAATATCATAAATCATATTTTTGTTCATTTATTGAAAACTTGAAACTGCCTCCATTGGTAGATACAAAATTACTCTGGATATTCCTGAGCTCTTAAGACTGCTATTTTCGGAGTTGAACATCAGTTTCTGTCAGAAGCTTTCTTAAGGTTTTTCTCTATTTGGCATAGCTAGGAATTAAATAGTTCTGCTTTGTTCTATTCTTTTCTGCTTGTATCTGTTTTGAACTGCTTTCATCAGTTTAAATTGGCTCCACTTCACTCCATTTAGCTTCTCACCTAGTTTCTCCATCTGTCTCAGTGGAGACTCACCCACTGAAATTTGCATTCAGCTAGCCAGTGTAGTTGGAGAAGGCAATGGCACCCCACTCCAGTACTCTTGCCTGGAAAATCCTATGGATGGAGGAGCCTGGTAGGCTGCAGTCCATGGGGTCGCTAAGTCAGACACGACTGAGCAACTTCACTTTCACTTTTCACTTTCATGCATTGGAGAAGGAAATGGCAACCCACTCCAGTGTTCTTGCCTGGAGAATCCCAGGGACGGGGCAGCCTGGCGGGCTGCCATCTATGGGGTCGCACAGAGTCGGACACGACTGAAGCGACTTAGCAGCAGCAGCAGCAGCCAGTGTAGTTTGGTCTTGTTTTTATCTTGTTTCACCTGGTGGTCTTCTCTGTCACTACGCTCATGCATTTCATTGATTCTGAGAAGTATATTACCTCAAGTTATCAATAAATTAGTCTTTTACATGGAAACTTTGGATCATATTGGATCCATTTCAGGCTTTATACTGTTTTGCTACACTTGATTTATCCTTCCTTTTCTCTGTATATCTTTTTTCTTTTATTGCTGAATTATTTAAAACAAATCCCAAATAATGTAATGTGACATATCACTCCTAAATATATCACAATGTAGCTATAACAAATAAGGATTTAAAAAATATATATATAACCACATTATCAGTAGTGTCTTAGTATTTTCTAATACTTGGTCTGTGTTCAAATTTACCTGATCATCTCAAAGTCTTTTGTGAATTTGAATCAGGATCTCAACCAGATCCACACATTTCTTTTTTAAAAAATGTTTCTTAAGCCTGTATCAATTCTTCATCCCTCTTCTGTTTTTTCTCTCCAGGCCATGGATCTATTTATAATGCTCTGAATCTAGAATATAAATCTACTTCAGATAATATTGTAAAGTAGTTTTCACATAGTAGATTGTAAATCAAGGGAAAAATAGTTCTGAACTTTATCACGAAGTATTCATCACATGAAAGGCATGGCAATTCCGTGGTGGTCCAGGGCTTAGGGCTCGGCGCTTTTACTGCCGTGGCCTTTATTCACTCTCTGATTGGGAACTAAGATCTCGCACACTGCTTGGCATAGCTGGGGAAAAAAGAAAACATTACATCATCAATGGCATTGCTGGCTGTAGTATTTAGTTACCACCCATACAGCACAGCTGCGTCTGTCATCAATAGAATGTACACATCATCAATAAGGCACGTCCATGTCTGTCTCCATTTGTAACTGTGATGTACCTATAGCTGTAAGCATCTGATTATTTCACTGTGTCTCCTAATGTAGTCCTTCCAATAAATTCATATTGAAAAGCATAGTATTTTTATTGTGAATTACTTTCCTTTATTTCTCTTTTATATTTTGGGTTAGGGCACTATTTTTTTTTAGGGCACTATTTTTAAAAAATTCTGTGTATGGGGACATTTTATTCAATATGAATCTCATTTCAAGACAGTAAATGAGATGTTACAAAACATAGACTATGAGAAGGAGCCTTTGACTCTAACAGTGTTGAGAACAGAACATGTGTCTGTCTTCTGTCTAACCTTTCAAGTTCTTTCTTAATTAACTCTGCTCCTATCACCCATTCACTCAAAAGTATTCATTAACTATTAAATGTTAAGTCCAGTTCTGTGTTCTTGGGATGTACCAATAGTATATCTGGGAGAAGGCTGTTCCAGACATAGGAACCAGTCAGTGCACAGCAGCAGGACAGAGATCAGTGCAGCTCAGACTGGAGTGAACAAAGGGCAGAGTACAGGTGCAGTCAGAAAGCCGACAGGATGTGAAAGAATGTAGAACCTAGTGGGCCCCTCTCAGGGCTTGGCTTTTACTCTGAACATTATGGATATATATATATATATATTCATTTATTTTTGGTTGCACTAGGTCTTCACTCGGAGAAGGCAATGGCACCCCACTCCAGTACTCTTGCCTGGAAAATCCCAGGGATGGAGGAGCCTGGTGGGCTGCAGTCCATGGGGTCGTGAAGAGTCAGACACGACTGAGCGACTTCACTTTCACTTTTCACTTTCATGCATTGGAGAAGGAAATGGCAACCCACTCCAGTGTTCTTGCCGGGAGAATCCCAGGGACAGGGGAGCCTGGTGGGCTGCCGTCTATGGGGTTGCACAGAGTTGGACATGACTGAAGCAACTTAGCAGCAGCAGCAGCAGGTCTTCACTGCTGCGTGGGCTTTCTCTAGTTGCAGTGAGCGGGGGCTACTCTCTAGCTGCGGTGCACGGACTTCTCATCGAGGTGGCTTCTCTTATTATGGAGCACAGGCACGCGGGTTAGGGTTAGGGTTTCAGTAGTTGTAGCTCCCAGGCTCTAGAGCACGGGCTCAGGGGTTGCGGCACATGGGCGTAGTTGCCTCACAGCACGTGGAATCTTCCCACCAAGGATCAGACCTGTGCCCCCTGCATTGTCAAGTGGATTCCTTACCACTGGACCACCAGGGAAGTCCTGGATACATATACATGCTTTAATAAAGTGAATAGTTCTATTTCTTAGAAATGTGCAATAAAGAAGGAAGAGATGGGAATTAGCTTTCGCCACCTGTTCCCAACCTATTCCTCTATTCGTGATCCCAGACAGAACTCTCATGGCTCCAGAGAGTACTTCCTCCAGATCAGTGCGGGTCCTGACTTGACTGGGCTCAGCAGACCCTCTAGGGCAACATGTCTTAGCATCCTTCATTCTGTCCTGAGAGAGCTGGACAGATAATGAATGGGGAAATTCAAATGGTTTCACATGTGCTCTGGTTAGCCATTATTCTCCACTGTCTTCTGTATTAGGGACATCCAGACTGAGTGACTCCTCTGTCAATCTACTCTTTCTTTTCATAGAAAAAGTCAGAATGTTCCCATATTCGTCATGAAGATTGTACTCTCTTGTTGGAAACAAATCGTTGTAGCTTATGTGCCAGTGTAACTGGTTATGGCCTAGAAGATAATTTTAGTTTAAGTGCAGATTCTTACAAAGCTGATGATGCCTTTAATGTTTACTTGGAAGATTCCTTATTTGGATAATATATAGAAAAATAGGTTCTACTGTGGGTTTTTGGTTTTTTTTTTTGCTTGATTCAAATAAAAGATGTAATAAGTAAAAATTGACTAAAGGTTGGTCCAGTGATTAAGAATCCACCTTGTGATGCAAGGGACACTGGTTCAATCCCGGGTCCAGGAAGATCCCACATGTCACAGAGCAGCCAAGCCTGTGTGTCACAACTACTGAGCCTGTGTACTAGAGCCTGCAAGCTGCAACTGCTGAGCCCATGCACTGCAACTACTGAAGCCTGCATGTCTAGAGGCCATGCTCTGCAACAAGAGAAGCCGCCACAATGAGAAGCCCGCCACGCTGCAATGAAGAGTAGCCCCTGCTTGCGACCACTAGAGAAAGCCTGTGTGCAGCAACAAAAGCAGCAACAAAGACCCACCACAGCCTGAAAATAAAATAAACAAATCTAAAAAAAAAACAAATTGACTGTGGTACATAATCTGAACCTAATCATAACAAAATGTCAGGAATGTTCTATACACACTCTAAACATGAGAAAGATTCTCTAAAAAAAGACCTCTGTTCTTCAGAAATGCCATTCTCATGGAAGAGACACTAATGGAAACTAAGGACACATAACTAATTATAATATGATTGTAGACAATCCTGTACTGTAGGGAAAATGCTATAAAGGATATTATTGGGTCAGCTGACAACTGGAACACATATGATAGTCATTAAGTTAAAGTGAAAGTTGCTCAGTTGTGTCCAACTGTTTGCAACCCCATAGACTATATAGTCCATGGAATTCTCTAGGCCAGAATGGGTGGCCTGGAGTGGGTAGCCTTTCCCTTCTCCAGGGCATCTTCCCAACCCAGGGATCGAACCCAGGTCTCCCACATGGCAGGTGGATTCTTTACCAGCTGAACCACAAGGGAATACTGGAGTGGTTAGCCTATCCCTTCTCCAGGGGATCTTCCTGACTCAGGAATTGAACCAGGGTCTCCTGCATTGAAGGAGGATCTGATAGTTGTTAAAGTATTATATAAATGTTAAATTTACCGGAGTTGATAACTGTATTGTGGTTACGAAAAAGAATATCCGTACTTTTGTCAGACACACAATTGAAGCATTTTTAGGTAAAGAGCATGATTGTATGCATTGATTCAAAGAAAAAAATGTATGTATATATACATGTACACACACACACATATAACACAAATTTTAGCAATAAGTAGTTTGGGAAAAGGTTACAGAGCTGTTCTGTGTACTGTCCTTATTCTTGCAACTTTTCTGTATGTTTGAAATTATTTCCAAATAAAAAGTCAAAAGGGGTTGAAGGAAATATCAGTTCAGTTCAGTCGCTCAGTCATGTCCGACTCTTTGCGACCCCATGAATCGCAGCACGCCAGGCCTCCCTGTCCATCACCATCTCCTGGAGTTCACTCAGACTCACGTCCCTCGAGTCCATGGTGCCATCCAGCCATCTCATCCTGGGTCGTCCCCTTCTCCTCCTGCCCCTAATCCCTCCCAGCATCAGAGTCTTTTCCAATGAGTCAGCTCTTTGCATGAGGTATCCGAAGTACTGGAGCTTCAGCTTTAGCATCATTCCTTCCAAAGAAATCCCAGGGTTGATCTCATTCATAATGGACTGATTGGATCTCCTTGAAGGAAATATAGGGCTGGTGAAACTTGCCTTGGAGAGACAGATATTAATGGTTGTGAATGATGAATGGACTATAAGACATTATGACAAGGAGGAAAAGCCTAGCTAACCCTTCCTGTGACTACTTTGACTGAAAACTCTTTCTTCAGATTCAAAGCCACAAATCCATCCCTGGCCTCTCTATCCTCTGGCAGTCAGCAGATTCTCAGCCAGCGTGATGTCTGCAGTCATCCTATTTCTAGATTCATGTGCAGGAAATCAACACCAATCAGGAGATCCTTGCCCAGCTGAGCAGCAGCAGTAGCAGCAACAACATTCTGATAAAAACCAATATGGGGAGGGGTGGTGGTGGGCAAAGCAGACATCAAAGAGTGAGGGTCTCTACCCCTTTATTTTAAAGTTCCAACGACAGCAGGACTTCAGTGGTTTTCTCTAGTCCACCCCAGGGACCACCAGTAAACTTTCAGGGAGGCAACTAAGTGTTGAAGGTGCAGCTCAGTCTAACCCAGAAGGTAAGCTCTGGGGAAACTGACAACGTTCCAGAGAGGGTAGAAATCTCAGGATCTGGAGAAATCTGATTTGTAGAGTCCACACTCTACTGGTTTTAGCCAGAAGTCAAACCTCTTCAGATGCAGGCAGTCATGGGGAGGGAACATCTTCTGTGTGCAGAGTGTGGGTGAAGCTTTCATCCAAGTCACATTCATCAGACATCGGACGACACACGGGGAAAAGCCTTAAATACATAGGGGGAGTAGGCCAGGCTTTTTAGATGTCACTCCTTAAAACCACCAGAGTACACACTCAGGGGATAAGGTTTATGTGTGCTTTTAGCCTCAAGTCACACTGCATCAGAGGACACACACAAGGGAGAAGCCCTTTGTGTGGGTGAGCTATTAGTGAAAAGTCAGACTTCATTAAGCACCAGAGGATTCACAGAGGGCATAAACCTCACGTGTGCAGGAACTGTGGTCAAGACTTTAGGGTGAAATCACACCTTAGGACACATTCAGGTGAGAAGCCTTTTGTTCAAAGGGAGTGTGGGTGGGGTCCTAGTCAGAAGACAATCCTACACACACACCAGAGGACACACTCAGGCGAGCAGCCTGATGAATGCAAGTATGTGGGCAAGGCTTCTGCCTTCCTTCTCTGGCTATTTCTCTCTTTTCTTGGCTTGTGCAAATATTTGTTTTCGTAAGTTCTCTATATAAATTCAAGCCATCTCACTTTCAGTTTGTAGACTGTCAGGGTAATGCTCCCTCATGATTCACACCTCCCTGCATCTGTGCCTTGTGTGGTTGCTTCCCACATGGACTCTGGGCTTGGCCATGTGACTTGCCTTTGTCAGTGGGGTATCAGCAAACATGACTCTAGTGGAAGCTTGAAAAGCTCATGAATGGAGGCCTGCTTTCTTGGAACCCTGAAATAACCATGCAAAGCAGCAGCTCAGGAGGAAACACCACGCTGGACCCAACTGCTGAACGCAGCCATGTGCGTCCAGGTGAGTGCAGCAGAATCACCCAGCCGATCCACAGACATATAAATAAGTTCAGTCATGTTTTAAGCCATGAAATCTTGAGGTGGTTTGTCATAGTAGTAAGTAACTGTCATCCTCAGCTACAAGCAGAGACATGGCTACCTTTAGTGGCTCTGTGCAAATCAGAAAAAAAAAAAAGTCATAACAATATGCCGTTACTGGGCAGACATACTTTTGCTCAAACCAAAGGTGTCCTTTCTTCCAGGATGCAGGCCTATGCCAGGGGCCTTCGTGCTCTACATAAGCTGCATGCTGTGTGAACCTCCTGGGAGATTTTGACACAATTCTCTCTTCACTTAGCATAGACCAGAAACTTGACTTAGCACAGGTTTAATTACTCCAGTTAAGAAGAGAGAGAGAGCACCTTGATCAGTGCTCCCAGCCTTTATTCAGTAGCATACTGACTTTCATTAAGGAAAACAGACCAAACGTGGCTAGTCAGGCAAGTCAGCTGGGCAAGCTTCTCCTTGAAAATGATAAACAGTTCTCAGAAAAAAGAGGAGCCATCATTCCTGTGAACCACCCACGAGTATTAAAGAGAAGAGGTAGATAGTGAGATTCTAGAAGAGGTGGCAGTGAGGAGCTTAGGCCCTCTCGCAGGTGGTGGTGCCCAGCAGAGATGGCGCAAGGAGCTCCAGGCCTCCCTGGTCCTAGAAGAATGCTCTGGGACCAGAGGTCTGTGAGAGAAGGTTGGGCAATGCCACCAGTCTTCACAAACTGACAGGCCTGTGTCAGGCTGGCCCCAGGCCTCCTGCTGGAGCAGCAAAGTGGATGCCACCCTCGGGACTGTAGTGCACAGGGCCACAGCGCAACTGGGGCTCCTCTTTCTCGTACCAGTGCTGTTCACTGAAATCCGGGAAGAAGGCTGCAATCTCTCTACTGGCGGAAACCACAGAGTCTGTAAGGGGAGGAAAAAAAGAGAAGGGATTCTCATAGGGAGTGCAGGGTAGAGGCAAGAAGCAGCCATGCTGCTGCTGCTGCTAAGTCACTTCAGTCGTGTCCGACTGTGTGTGACCCCATAGACGGCGGCCCACCAAGCTCCCCCGTCCCTGGGATTCTCCAGGCAAGAACACAGTAATTGGGTTCAGAAACCAGAGCCTGTACTTCTCCCGCCCCTAAGTCCTGGGCCACATCTGGCGAGGTCACCACAAAGGGCCAACTGGGAGGAAAGCTCACTGGGGGACCTGCCTTTCAACCCCACCATCCAGCCTGCCCACCATCCTTGAACCAAATTCCCTTATTAATACTGTGGACACAGGAGGCAGCCTCACCTGAGCCATGGGTCGTGTTACGGGTGTCGGTGAGGCCGAAACTCCCACGAATTGAATCTGGGGCCATGTGGCGTGCTCGAAACACTCTGGTGGGGCCCATCACGGTCCTCCAGAGCTGGATGGCGTCCTTGTGGGCGAGGATGTAGGCTCGGATCGGCCCACTGTGAACCAAGGGAGCACGTGTCAGCAATCTGGCTCTGGCTTCAGGAGGGCACACTGTGAGCAGGGCCCAAAGGCACACTGGACATCCTGAGAGTCTCCTTGCCTTTCTAGCTGAGTACTATTTCAAAGAGGTGATAGAAGGCCGCTGATGAAGAAGGCCACCGAGACAGCAGAGTTGTTAGGAAGCATTCAACAACACTCTTCTACAGCCCCTGGATCACTAAGCACCTCAGAACAGGTGGCCACACGGTCAGTGTGGGCCCGAGCCCACGTTTCCTCAGACACTCGACCCTGCTTACAATTTTAACGAGTGGCAAATAAAATTAACAAATCTACTTGGGGGGCAGGGGATATAAGTCTCAGTGGATGAAGATGTTGGAACCAAAGTGAGAAATACCTGGCCATGAACTCCACCAGCCGCTGATAGAAAAAACGCCCTGCAAGGAGAGAAGACCTCCATTAAGACACGGTACCAAGACAACTTTTTATACTCCTGCCTCCCTAGAGGAGGGAGTAATCACTGTTTTCGAGAAAGGAACAGGGAGTCTGACTTACCTGGGTCTGAACCCAGGCTCTCCGACTTAGCACCTGTGTAGTTTCAGGTAAGTCAATAACTCCTCTAACTTAGTTTCCTAATCCGTGTGCTGGGGACATAATACCTACCTCATGGGGTTGCTGGGAAATTAAATGAAATCATGAGCCTTTGGACAGTACTTGACAGAGTTTTTTGTTAACTAGTGATATTATCAGGATATAAAACTAAATTTCTTGTTGGTACCATGAGGTAGGACCCTCCTAAAAAATATTTTAAAAACATTGATAAACATGAAAAGTTTGTTATCAATCCACTCTCTAGAAGACTGGCTGAATTTTACAGTTGGTAAGTACAGTAGTCATGTATGGATGTGAGAGTTGGAATATAAAGAAAGCTGAGCACCGAAGAATGGATGCTGTTGAACTGTGGTGTTGGGAGAAGACTCCTGAGAGTCCCTTGGATTGCAAGGAGATCAGACTAGTCCATCCTAAAGGAAATCAGTCCTAAATATTCATTGGAAGGACTGATGCTGAAACTCCAACACTTTGGCCATGTGATGCGAAGAACTGACTCACTGGAAAAGACCCTGATGCCAGGACTAAAGGCAGGAAGAGAAGGGGACGACAGAGGATGAGATGGTCGGATGGCATCACCCACTCGACGGACATGAGTTTGAGCAAGCTCTGGGAGTTGGTGATGGACAGGGAAGCCTGGCGTGCTGCAGTCCACGGGGTCACAAAGAGTCAGACATACTGAGCGACTGAACTGACGTCAGTGAGAACCTGACTTGGGTGTCCATGTAAAATCTTTCTAGGGATAGAGAAGCCTCCCACTCAGAGGACTGTTGGCTCCTACCTTCATGCTCTCGGTAAAATTTCTGGCAGTCTTCCTTTCTCCACAGAAGTTCTCTCATTCGCACGATAAGGAACTTGTTGCTCAGAATCTGCTGATGAACAGCCTGGACAAACAGCACCCCAAAGATTAAAGTCAGTGAAAGGGAGCGTCTGAGTGAACAGGAGACCCAGGCTAACCAAGAGAACCCTGGGGACCCTTTAGAGCCTAAAACTTGAGGAAAAGAGACACCCTGTTGCTATCTTGAAGATGAGAGTGAGTCACGTAACGAGGAATGTGAGTAGTCGCTAAAAATGGTAGTCCCCACCTGAAGGCCAGCAAGGACATGGGGACCTCAGTCCTATAGGCACAGAAATCAAATTCTGCCATTCTGAATGGCTTCAAAATGGATTCTTCCCCACATCCTGAAGATAAGGGCCCAGTCAGTTGATACCTGGACTTCGGCTTTGTGAAACCCTAAGGAGAGAACCTAGCCCTTAGCCAAACCTACTGGACCTCTGCATTCTAGAACTGTGAGGTAATGAAGGCTATTTTAAGCTGCTAAGAGTGTGGTAATTTATTAGGCAGCAATAGAGAACTAGGGCTTCCCAGGTGGCGCAGTGGTGCAGAATTTGCCCGCAATGCAGGAGACACAGGAGACGAGGGTTTGATCCCTGGGTCAGGAAGATCCCCTGGAGGACGAAACGGCAACCCACTCCAGTATTCTTGCCTCGAAAATTCCATGGACAGAGGAGCCTGGCACGCCATAATCCATGGAGTCGCAAAGAGCCGGACACGACTGAGCGCATATGCAGTAGACAACTAGGATACATACACTGTCTTGAGATTTGGTGCTTCTTACTGTATTAGAGCCTTTAATTATTTAAAAAAATATTTTATTTGTTTCTTTGGCTGCATGGGTTTAAAGAATCTGCCTGCAAGGCGGGAGACCTGGATTCCATTCCTCGGTTAGGAAGATCCCCTGGATGAGGGCACAGAAACCCATTCCAGTATTCTTGTCTGAAGAATTCCCATGGACAGAGGAGCCTGGGGGGGTTACAGTCCATGGGGCTGCAAAGAGTCAGACATGACTGAGTGACTAAGCACAGGATCTTCATTGCTTCATGCAGAATCATTCGTTGTGGCCCATGGCCTTCAGTAGTCGTGGCACATGGGCTTAGTTGCCCCCTCCTAGCCCGAATCTTAGTGGGATCTTAGTTCTCCAATCAGGGATCAAACCTATGTTCCCTGCATTTCAAGGTGGATTCTAAACCACTGGACTACCAGGGAAGTCCCTCTTATATTTTTTATCTGCCTCAGTTCTCCAACAGATTTTTAGTCTCCTTGGGGTCAGTGTCCACGACGTCTAGCTTTGCCTCCACACCATCTAGCACAGGACTGTGTTGTCAGTCTTCACAAATGGCCCTGTGGCACCTGAAACAGAAGCAATGCCCAGGGCATACAGTAGACGCTTAGGACATGTTCTTACCTCCAGAATCAGGGGGTGAGCAACTGCATCAGGCTTGATTAGGGCCAGAGTGAGCTGGAGAGCCTGCGGGCTCCGCAAGATCGAGGTCATCTCCCTCCTGCCATCAGAGAGCCAATTAGAGACACACCAGTGTTGCAGTCCCCACCCTTCTTACTCTGGAGCCAGGCAGTCTTGCAAGTCAACCAGGGCTCTCACTTCTCAAAGGTCAATAAAGCACATGACAGTTACTTAGTATTTAAATGCCCATTGGGATCATGGGATCGAGGGAAAGGAATAGTACAGGGGCCTTCAATTTACCCACTAGGGGACATAATCTTGCTAATGCAACTGTAACCCTGCAAACGAGTGACCCATTCATGAGAAGTTCAAGTTTAAACATTACCTGTCTCTGCCAGTACTCCCTTCGCTTTCTATCTTTTGTGCTTTACAGAGGATTTACAATTTACATTCCTATAGACTCTAGCCACAAGGGTAGGGTCACACAGGGCTCTCCCATCAATTCTAGAATTGCAAGACTGGATGGACAGGAATTGGGATGTTGCCAGGATACCACCCCCTCTCACCTCCCCCACCTCTCCCCACCATCACTGCCTATGTCTGCTGGATACATATGATTTCAATTCTAATGTTCCAGATAAGTCAGGATCTACCCTGGCCAAATCAAACCCTTTAATACACTTGCTGTCCTCAATGGCAAGGCTTGCTGTTCAGTTGTTAAGTTGTGTCTGACTCTTTGTGACCCCATGGACTGCAGCAAGCCAGGCTTCCCTGTCCTTCACCATGGTGAGGCTTGCAGACATGCAACTCAAAGGTCAAAGACAAGTTGTACTCGTTTTGTAGCTGAAATGCCTGGCACAAAGACGCTTAATCAATTCTATTGACTAAATGAACCTATATAGTCTTATTCTATTTACCTTTGTATATCTACAGTCTAATCATGGTGTATGAGCTCAATAAATAATTGTGGAAATGCTATAAAAAACATAAAAGTATTTTAAACTGGACTAAGAAAACTTGAGATCTCTTCCAACTTTGAAATTCTATTTACATGTAAGAATCCGATCATCTATGCAGGTCTAAGGAGTAGTTCTCAAAGATTATCTGGGTGGAACCTCTAAATCTGCCAGCAAATAGAGAAGGCTTCCATGAACACACACAGAGACAGAGTCTGGACAACCACGTTATTTCTCTTAGCCCGAAAGTGGCACATTCAGCTAGGGTCTGGCCCAAACAGCAACACTGCCAAGGTCTAGAAACTCATGCCCTTTCTACAGCATTCAGGCTGATGCTCCAGTCGATCCACAAAGCTAACCGCAGCCTAACCAGTACAAGATCAGCCAATCTAGTTTCCCTAACATCCCAGGTGGTGAGTAACCCAAAAGTGAGCAGAATCTTGTCATATTTTTAGGGAGAGATATCCTGGCCACCTCACCTTCCTCATCCTCCATATCCACGATATCACTAAGTTCTGGCAATTTTGCCTCACCAGTGTCCTTCCAATCCATACAGTTCTCTCCTTCTCAGCTGCCACCACCCCAGTCCAAAACATCATCAACCCTCCCTGGACTTGTGCAACAGCCTCTTTAATGATCTTCCAGTTTCTACTCTTGCTCCCTCTACAATCTGTTCTCTACACAACAGCCATTGAACTAAAACTGCAAATCTGATCATTTCATTTCCCTCCTTAACCCTCCAAAGTGTGCCCTGCTTTTATAATAAAACCTGAAAGCCTTATCATGTCCTACTAGGCTTTGCGTGATCCGATCCCTCATCTAGAACTCCATACACCTTAACTTGCTTTTGCTCTAGCCTCATGGGCCTTGCAGCTCCAAGACTTTCTGGCCTGACAGCCAGAGTTTTCACAGCCCAGAATGCGTTCCCGCTGGTTACCCCGTACTCAACCACTAGATCTTAGTTCACTTCCCCACTCTCATGGCTCCTACACGTCTTCACTTATCTCTTCCCCACTAGAAGGTCAGCTCCATTAAAGCACAGATCTGTTTTGCCTGTGTCCTCTGTACTGCAGAGCGCCTAGGACACACATGGCTCTCAGCGGTATTTGTTGAATCAATCAGTGAATGAGTGATTCACCTATTCCAAGGCCAGAATGCTAGAGGCTTTCCAGGGGAGGGCATAGTTCCTTTTCTAATGCCAGCCAAGTCACGCTTGTCTTGGATACTGGTTTACAACAAAGAGGAACAAGTCGGGAAACTCGCTCAACATAAAAGTCGCTCCTTTAAGACACTTGTAAGTTTTGGAAGTTCCCTGGGCATTTGCCTCCACTACAGAGGCTCCTATTTCTCCGCTTCCTGGAGGGTGCCAGCCACGCTCTGCGTCCTCCCAAGCTCATCATCACCTCGGCTTTCTGCCTCCGAAACCTGAAGCCCCACTCTCCAGTCCCCCAAGCTCACAGCCTCAGTTCTAGACACCACCCTCTTCCCCACCCTGCTCTTCCAGTTCTCCAGGCCTGCAGCCCTGCGGTTTCGGCCCCTTGTACCGAGGCCTAAACCCACTCCAGATTCTGGGCTATTTGGGAGCCCCGGGTGGAGTTCGGATACGAGTCACCTGGTCCTCCCGCCACGGGACCCGGCCACCAGGCACTGCGATAGCTAGCCTTTCGGTCCAAGCGGGGTCCTTTAGGCATTCGCCCGGGCAGCCCTCTTCAGGGTCCTTGCTGTGCGGCCCGGGCGGGGGTGAGGTGCTGTGCCAGCCAATCCGGGATGTCGTGCAGCAGGAGGGCCCGCCTCCCCGTGGCCCTGATGTCTTTCCGGTGCTTGCTCGGGAGGGAAGAAGTGACGTAGTTGTCTTGGACGGGAGATGGGCTGTGCTCGGCCGCCCTCAGGTGGGAGAGCGGACCAGGCCGGTGGCACCGCGACGGGATGTGACTCAGAGAGGACCTCGGAGAGGACAGAATGGGCGTTTCAGGGTGGCAGCCAGGCAGTGAGCGGGGCCGCCAGTGGGGCAGCTGGAGTGGGCTTTGCCCGACTCGCTCTATTTTTGGTCTAGGGTAGTGCCTGGCGCTTCTTTGGTGCCCAGTATTTCTCTTTCGGAGGGACGCGGGGGATAAAGAACTTGTGTCTTGATTCGGTTTTGGTGGAACTGAAGTAATTCTACACCAGGTATGAGTCCGAACACAGTTGAGTGAATCACCCATTATGAGGCTAATTTTGTATTTGTCTTCTTTATTATTTTTGCTTTGTGCAGGCTTTCTCTAGTTGTAGCAAGCAAGGGCTACTCTCGGTTGCGGTGTGCGGGCTTCTTATTGCAGTGGGATCTCTTGTTGCAGAGCACAGGCTCTAGGCAAGCAGGCTCAGTAGTTGTGGCTCTTCAACTCAGACAGGCTCAGTAGCTGTGGCTGCTCCGTGGCATGTGGAATCCTCCTGGGCCAGGGATTGAACCCATGTCTCCTGCATTGGCAGGCAGGCTTGCATCCACTGCGCCACCAGGGAAGTCCCAAGAGGTTAATTATGACTTATGTTCATTCTATCCAGAAGGACATCTACCTTTGTCTAGTCTTGTCTCTAAGATAGTGGTGTTTAAGAACATACTGCCTTCTTGCAGTGTTAATGTACAGTAGTAGTGGCAGCCCCTAAGTCTTTTTTGAGGTGTTTTTCTTTTTCATCCAGCATATTTAAATTGTTGCTGTTGTTTAGTCACTAAGTCGTATCCAACTCCTTGTGACTACGTGGACTGTAGCCTGCCAGGCTTCTATGTCTATGGGATTTCCCAGGCAAAAATACTGGAGTAGATTGCCATTTCATTCTTCAGGGGATGTTGCTGACCCAGGGATCAAACCCATGTCTCCTGAGCCACTGAGTACACTGACCCACTGAGTACAGGCTCAGTAGTTGTGGCTGCTCCATGACACGTGGAATCATCTTTTTAATGCACAAGGTATTCACGTCACTCCTTTGCCTAAATCACTGCCATGTTTTCCTGCTCTACTAAGAAAAAAAATCCAAACTCTTCACCATGGACCTTAAAGAACTACATGACTTGGCTTTTGCCGACCTGCATGCCCTTTCCAAACCACTCTGCCCTCACTCCTATCATTCCACCACCTGTTCCCACTGCAAAGCCTCCACAGGAGGTGCTCACTGCCTGAAAGCTTGTGTCCCCAGTATTTACTTGATTTACTCCTCGGCCTTGTGTCGCCTCCTCAGAGAGGCCTGGCCAGATTTACTATCTAAAGCAACACCCTTTCTCATCATTCTCATCCCCATTACCCTTCTCTATTTTTCTTCTGAGCATTCGCCCACCCTTTCCTGGTGGCTCAGACGGTAAAGTGTCTGCCTGCAATGTGGGAGACCCGGGTTGGATTCCTGGGTCGGAAGATCCCCTGGAGAAGGAAATGGCAATCCACTCCAGCACTCTCGCCTGGAAAATCCCGTGGACAGAGGAGCCTGATAGGCTACAGTCCATGGGGTCCCAAAGAGTGGGACACGACTGAGCAACTTCACTTTCACTTTCACTTTCTTCTGGCCTTACTAAAGAAGAGATCAGAATTTAGCTAGCAGCCATATCACTTCCTTCCTCTCTGTATGTGTGGATGTGTGTTTGTCTCTGTGTGTGTGTGTGTATGTATGACTAGAAATCTACTGAACAAAATTAATAAGAGTGCAGAATGCTTCCGAGGTGGAAAGGTGATTTCTCTGAGCCAAGTGAAGGGGACCCTAAGAGCAGGACTTGCAGATACAGGGTAGTGCCTGCAGGAGAGGGAGACCAGCATATTCCTCCCTTGCTGATTTGCTGAATCTTAGGGCCCAGTGTTGCCCTGGTCTAAAGGGGTATGCAGTGAAAGAGTTGGCATGAAACCTTGACATGTTCTGTCCTGGAATTTGGAGCTTATGTGACTGAGAACCTGATGTCTTCTCTCTGTTTGGAGAATCTTCCCACAGCAAGGAAAAAGAGGGAGTTACCCTCACCCTGCCTCCCTGACTATAACAAATCCCAACCCTAGTCCCTAACTCAATCCTACTTCCTAAACCCCAATCTTATCACTGACAGTGATCTAACCTTTTGGACTTGTTACCTAACCCTAGATCTCCTGACCCTGACTCTTCCTCTTCTGAAGCTCACCTTGTAACTCTCACCCTTGATCCTTACACTCAGGTCCTAAACCTTAGGCCCATGGTGCAGCCCTAACATCTAACCCTGCCCCAGTCCCTAAGTGAAGTGAAGTCGCTCAGTCGTGTGACTCTTTGCGACCCCATGGACTGTAGCCTTCCAGGCTCCTCTGTCCATGGGATTTTCCAGGCAATATACTGGAGTGGATTGCCATTTCCTTCTCCAGGGGATCTTCCCAACCCAGGGGCTGAACCTAGGTCTCTCACACTGTAGACAGACGCTTTACTATCTGAGCCACCAGGGAGTCTAACCACCATGCAAATATCTTACCCTTGACTTGAACATTTTTGATTTCTGACCACCACTCTAACCTTTATACTTCTGATACTCATTTCCAACACCAGCCCAAGCCAGTAACTAATAAACTCGTAACCCTTTCATCCTAGACTTCCTTTCTAGATTCTGAGCCACTGACATTTATCTTCTAATCTCCTAATTCCAACCTCTAACCCTTAAATCCCACCCGGTAAATTCTAACCTCTAATTCTGGAACCCTCAACTCCCAACCCTGACTCCATGAATGACAAGCCAGTACTTCACCCAATTATGAGCCACAGACAAGCAGAGTGAGAGCAGCTCAAACTGCACAGTCAGAGGACACTGTTAGTGAATGCCAGTAAATTAATCCATTAGACACTGAACATGAGACAATAGGAATCCTAGCAATCCAGGAAAGCATCCCTAAATACTGGATATGATGGATAACAGCAAACCTGAACAAACCTCCAAGTCTCAGAAGACGGGCAATGAAAAGTCCCAGTCACTGTGACCACACCTCTATGTCCCAACACAGCAGCCTCACTCAGCACATCGTCCCAGCCTTCCCAAAATGGAGGACAATAGTCCTTAGTTGCAAAACTCTCAGACACGAGATGGGTGGCCCTTGCCCAAGGACACAGCAAGAGAGACCGTAGCAACACAATAACCATCATGAGCAGGAGATAAGTTAGCCATCACTGCTACCATCGTCTCCCTTTCACAATTATCTGGACTCCAAGAGAAGCCCTAGCGGACCAGCTAACAGTCCAGCTGAAGAGAAGACAGAAACCCTGTGTGAAGTCAGCTCCTCCCCCAACTCATTAGTGAAAATGAAACAATCCTATTGTAAAATGGACAGAGGACCTGAACAGACATTTTCCCAAAGAAAAAGTATGAATGGTCAACAGGTACATCACTAATCATAGGGAAATGTAAACCAAAACAATAAGATATTCTGTCACACCTGTTAAGAATAGCTGTTATTGAAAAGAGATTATAAATGCTGGCAGGAGAGAAAAACGAACCCTTGAGCACAGTTCGTGGGATTGTGAATTGGTTATAGCCACTGTAGAAAACAATGACGATTCCTCAGAGAATTACTAGAACTATTATATGATCTAGCAGTTCTGCTGCTGGGAATATATGCAGAGGAAATAAAAACACTACGTTGAAGCGATAACCTGCGTGCCCATGTTCATAGAGCATTGTGTACAATAGCCAAGACACGGAAACAGCCTGAGTGTCCATTGATGAATGGATGGATGAAAATGTTCTGAGAGTATACACACACACATATGAATAAATCAGCCATAAAAATAGAAGGGAATCCTACAATTTGCAACAACATGGATGGATCTTGAGGACATTACACTCTGAAATAAGTCAGAGAAAGGCAAATACTGTGTATGATTACACATGTGAGATCTAAAAAACACAATAAATGCATAGAAAAAAATCATTTACTGAAGATCAATGAGTTTGATTGTAGCTATTGGTTTCCTCAAGCACCAGCATATTCCTCTAAAGGGGATATAAAAGCAGTCATTGTGATTCACTTGATCATCTGGGAATTCAGTAAGTTCTGTAATGGTAAGTTCAGGAGTTTTCCTGCAAGAGAAATATATGCTTAGAGAAATCAAATTTGGGAAAATGAGAAAAACTACCATACTGGCTACTATAAATAGTCTAGCAAGAGGAATGTAGAGCAATTATCTTTAAGGCAGACCAAAGTGGATAAGATGCTAAAGAATCCTACCGCAATGCGGGAGACCTGGGATGGGAAGATCTGGAGGAGTGCATGGCAACACAATCCAGCATTCTTGCCTGGAGAATCCCCATGGACAGAGGAGCCTAGTGGGCTACAAAGAGTTGAACACGACTGAGCGACTAAGCAGCAGCAGCAGAGACGTTCTAAGTTCTTGAGGAAGAACAGAACTACAGAGTGGAAGTGGGCCAAGAAGAGGAGAGCTATGGATATGAATTCTTCTGGAAGTCTTTGGACCCCATAAGAGCCTATAGGAAATTCCATGGGGGAGAAAAGGTGGAGGGTAGATCCAGTGAAGTTGATGTGAATCAGACTGGTCAGAGGGATATAGACTGTTACTTGAGTTATAGAAAGAGTCTAGAACTGACCCTCTGGATTCAAGACTTAGCCCTGCCAGTTCCCAGCTCTGTTTCCTTGGGTAAGTTACATCCCTCTGTCAACTTCTGCATCTTTGAGTATGAAATGCAGCTAATAGCAACATCTTCCTCATGGTGGGGGCGTGGGGAGCACAGGAAAGGGGGTGTAGACAAAGCATGTGACAATGTGAGACACATGGTTGACAGTGATAACTGTTAGTCTTGCTTTGGCAGCTGCCATATTCTTTATGATCTTGTCAAGAACAGAGTTTGGCAGGGAGCAGGGATAAATTGGGAGTTTGGGATTGACATATAACTACTGTACATAAAATTAATAACTAATAAAGACCTACTCTATAGCACAGGGAACTCTGCTCAATGCTCTGTAGTGACCTGTATGGGAGAATAATATAAAAAAAGAATGGATATATATTCATATTTAACTGATTGACCTTGCTGTACAACAGGAACTAACAGCATTGTAAATCAACTATACTCCAAGAAAAATTTAAAATAAAGACAAACGGAAAAAGAAAACAGTTTCTATTCTGCTTTGTTGAAAGACTGTGGGGAGGGGCCACCATTCATTCATTCCCTTTCTCCTTATAGCATAGCAAGCCATTTTAATGTGTTCAGTGTGTATCATTTTGTTTCATGTCTTTGTGCAAAATATATAATTGTATTTATTTTTAACTTACATAATGATGTGTTAATTTTATTTTTCTGTTCCTTGCTTTTTCTCTTGCTGTAGTGTTTTGAGATCCATCATATTGCTAAGTATTGTTGTTTAGTTGTGCATTGGCAGGTGGATTCCTTATCACTGCACCGCCTGGGAAGCCCCTGACAAGGGCTGTGGTTCAGATATAAGAGGAGGGGATTCAGCAGGATGAGCTATGAATTGGCCTAGGTCAAAAACAGTCTGACAGAGTAGAGATCATGTGACATCTCTTTGTAGTTACCCCCAGATAATGGAAGTGCCTGAGAATCTTTAGGATTTTTCTTTAGTGGAACTAGAGAACATTTAGGTCCACTAGACCTTTCCTGGTGATTAATATGTATTATTATTGTTGTTCAGTCACTAACTCGTGTCTGACTCTTTGTGACCCCATGAACTGCAGCATGCCAGGCTTCCCTGTCCTTCCCTATCTCCTGGAGTTAGCTCAAACTCATGTCCATTGAGTCAGTGATAACCCTCCAACCTCTGCCATCCTCTGTCACCCCCTTCTCCTGCCCCTGTGTTTCCCAGCATCAGAGTCTTTTTCAGTGGGTCGGCTCTTCACATCAGGTGACTGAAGGATTGGAGCTTCTGCTTCAGCATCAGTCATTCCAGTGAATATTCAGAGTTGATTTCCTTTAATTGACTGGTTTGATCTCCTTGCTGTCCAAGGGACTCTCAAGTGTCTTCTCCAGCACCACTCTTTGAAAGCATCAATTCTTCAGTGCTCAGCCTTCTTTGTGGTCCAACTCTCACATCTGTACATAACTACTGGAAAAACCATAGCTTTGACTATACAGACCCTTGTTGGCAAAGTGATGTCTCTGCTTTTTAATACACTGTCTAGGTTTGTCATAGCTGTTCTTCCAAGGAACAACCATCTTTTAATTTCATGGCTGCAGTCACCATCTGCAGTGATTTTGGAGCCCAAGAAAATAAAGTCTGTCACTGTTTTCAGTTTTTCCTCATTTATTTGCCATGAAGTGATGGGACCAGATGCCATGATCTTAGTTTTTTGAATGTTGAGTTTTAAGCCAGCTTTTTCACACGCCTCTTTCACCTTCATTAAGAGACTTTTTTGTTCCTCTTTGCTTTCTGCTATTAGAGTGGTATCTTCTGCATATTTCTCCCAGCAGTCTTGATTCCAGCCCGGCATTTCTCATGACGTACTCTGCATATAAATTAAATAAGAAATATGACAATATAGAGCCTTGACATACTCCTTTCCCAAGTTTGAACTAGTCCAATTATTTTTTGAACCAGTTCAGTTTTGAGCGTTACCTTGCTATCGTGTTAAATGAGCACAATTGTATGGTAGTCTGAACATTCTTTGGCATTGCCTTTCTTTGGGATTGGAATGAAAACTGATCTTTTCCAGTCCTGTGGCCATTGCTGAGCTTTCCAAATTTGCTGGCATATTGAGTGCAGCCCTTTCACAGCATCATCTTTTAAAATTTGAAATAGCTTAGCTGGTATTCCATCCTTCCACTAGCTTTGTTCATAGTAATGCTTCCTAAGGCCCACTTGACTTCACACTCCACGATGTCTGGCTCTAGGTAAGTGACTACACCATCCTGGTTATCCGGGTCATGAAGATCTTTTTTTACAGTTCTGTGTATTCTTGCCACCTCTTCTTAATCTCTTCTGCTAGGTCCTTGACAAGTAATATTTATGCTGATCTGTAAATCAGATGAGCCTTGTGAATTGAGATTGTCAGAAGAGGCTGTCATAAAAGTATTACAAAATTATGTCTTTTTAACCTGTGTTTCCTTCCACACACGTCATTTTCTCTTTAATTAATTATTATTATTTTGACTGCACTGGGTCTTCATTGCTACACACAGTCTCTCTCTAGTTGTAGCGCATCGGGGCTACTCTGTAGTTGCAGGGCATGGTCTTCTCATTGCCATGGCTTCTCTTGTTGCAGAGCATTGGCTCTAGGGATCCTGGGCTTCAGTAGTTGTGGTGCATGGGCTCAGTAGTTGTAGCACAAGGGCTTTCTTACGGCATGTGGAATCTTCCCAAACCAAGGATCAAAGCTGTGTCCACTGCATTGGTAGGCGGATCCTTAACTGCTGGACCACCGAGAAGTCCTTCATGTTCTGTTCTAAGATAATTTGTCCCAGTCCTGTTGCCATGCCTCATAAAGCTACAATAATCTCTTTGGCATTAGCTGAGTTCTTGCTTGTACTCTATGACCCTGGAGTCAAAGTCAAAGTCAGTATCAAAGCCTGATCTGTTTACTCTCAGAATAACCTTTTATGTTCCGATTAGTATCTTTTGTCAATATCCCCCAAATTGGGCATGGCAGGGAAGAGAAAGGATGGAATAAATGTTCTTTGCTGCTGAATTATCAGCCTGAAATACATTCCTTCCCTAAGAAGATGTTATTTTTGAGATGGCTGGGAAATTTTGAACAGGAAGTATGTTCAAAAGAAGATGGCAAGGAAATACTTAGGTGTAATAATAGCATTGTGGGTGTGTAAGGAAAGGCAACACCTCTCAGAGATGCCCTGTGGAGTATGTAAGAGTGAAATTACATGATGTCAGACTTGTGTTAATACTTCAGCAAAGAAAAAAAAAGAGGAAGGAAATGTAACCAAAACTGCACTATAAGATAGGCATGAAAGGTCATGGTATTATTATTTCTAATTTTATGTATGTTTGAAATTTTTCATAACAAATCTTTAAAATCCTCTAGAACAAGGAACTCTTAACTCTATCTGGTTTACTCCCCAAAATGCAAAATAAAAGTGATTTTACTTACACATGGTCCATCATGCAGTTTAATTATGTTAAGTTTTTCATATCTGTAAGAAATTATATTTCAAAATGATTACTTTTACTCTATGGTATATCACAAATTATTTCTAACTTTGACATGATAATCTTTAGCTAAGTTTGAGAAGGAGACGTTTAGCTAATAGTGATTTCTTATTTAATAAGTGATTTTTAAATATCTACCATATGTTTATTTGTCAAAGAGGTTGAGTGTATAAAACATATTCAGTCTGAAATCAAATATAGAAACTTCAAAGTAATCTTGAGTATTTAAGTAGAAATGCAGAGTATTAGGAAGTGAATGTGCAATACAGTGAAGTTATCCATTTGATGAAAGGTAAAGACATTACTACTGACCTTACAGAAATAAAAATGGTTACAAGGGAAGGCAATGAACAGCTGTACATCAGCTGATTAGATAACCTAGATGAAATGGACAAATTCCTATAAACACACATTACCTAAACTGACTCAAGAAGAAATAGAAAATATCAACAGGACATATATCAAGTAAAGAGATTGAATCAGTTATTGAAAACCTCCTAAAAAAGAGAAACTCAGGACCAAATGGCTTCTTCAGAGAATTCTATCAAATAGTTAAAGACTTTATTCCATTTCTTTTCAAACTCTTCCAAATAGTAGAAGAAGAAGATTCCTGATTGATTCTGTGAAGCTAGAATTACCTTAATAGCAAAGCCAGACATCACAAAAAAAGAAAACTAGATGCAGAAACTGTCAGCTAAATACTGGCAACATTATTTAGCTGGCTTAAAACTCAACATTCAGAAGACTAAGATCATGGCATCCAGTCCCATCCCTTCATGGCAAATAGATGGGGAAACAATGCAAACAGTGACACACTTTATTTTGGGGGGCTCCAAAGTCTCTGCAGATGGTGACTGCAGCTATGAAATTAAAAGACGCTTGCTCCTTGGAAGAAAAGCTATGACCAACCTAGACAGCATACTGAAAAGCATAGGCATTACTTTGCCCACAAAGGTCCGTCTAGTCAAAGGTATGGTTTTTCCAGTAGTCATGTATGGATGTGAGAGTTGGACTATAAAGAAAGCCGAGCACCGAAGAATTGATGCTTTTGAACTATGGTGTTGGAGAAGACTCTTGAGAGTCCCTTGGACAGCAAGGAGAGCCAACCAGTCCATCCTAAAGGAAATCAGTCCTGAATATTTGTTGGAAGAACTGAAGCTGAAACTCCAACACTTTAGCCACCTGATGTGAGGAACTGACTCATTAGAAAAGACCCTGATGCTGGGAAATATTGAAGGCAAGAGGAGAAGGGGTCGACAGAGGATGAGATGGTTGGATGACATTACCCATTCGATGGACATGAGTTTGAGTAAATTCTGGGAATTGGTGATGGAGAGGGAAGCCTGCTGCTGCTGCTGCTAAGTCGCTTCATTCGTGTCCGACTCTGTGCGACCCCGTAGACGGCAGCCCATTGCATGCTGCAGTCTTTGGGGTTGCAAAGAGTTGGACATGACTGAGCAACTGAACTGAACTGAAATACTGGCAAACTGAATATAATAGCATATTAAAAGGTCTATACATCATGACCAAGTTGGGTTTATCCCACAAATACAGGGTGGTTCAACCTAAAAATATAAGCCAGTGTACTAACATCATATTAAAAGAATGAAGCAAAAGAGTCACATGCTCATCACATTCATGTTAAAAAAAAAACACATCATTTCAGCATCAGTAATTAATATGGATATGCAGTTCAAAACCATGGTGAGATATCACCTGACATCTGTCAGAATGGCTATCATCAAAAAGAATCCAAATAACAGATACTGACAAAGATGGGGAGAAAAGGGAACACTTAGGCACTGTTGGTGGCCAATGTAAATTGGTGCAGCCACTGTTTAAAATAGTATGGGGGGATCTCTTAAAAAATTTTAAAATAGAACCATATGACCCAGCATTTCCACTCCTCTGTGTAATTTTAAAAAGCAACAATAATTTGAAAGGATACATGTATCCCAGTGTTCATAGCAGCATTATCTATAATTGCTAAGACATGGAATCAACCTAAGAGTTTTATCAACAGATTAATGGATAAAGAAGCTGTGGTATACATAACAATGAAATGATACTCAGCCACAAAAAAAAAAAAGAATGAAATTTTGCCATTTGCAACAACATGGATGGACTTGGAGAGCATTATGCCAAGTGAAATAAGTCAGAGAGAGAAAGACAAATACTGTATGATATCACTTATATGTGGAATCTAAAAAATTACAACAAACTAGTGAATGAAACAACAAAAAAACTGTCACAGATACAGAGAACAAACTAGTGGTCATCAGTGGGGAGAGGGAAGGGGTGAAGGACATTGTAGGGGTAAGGGGAAAAAGAGAACTATTATGGGAGGATATGAAATCATGTGTGTGAAACTTAAAACCTGTTATGCACTATAGAATTTAAAGACTCATTCAATGAAAATTATATTTAATTAAAAAAACAAAAATCTGAAAAAACCCACAACCTCTGACAAAATCAAACACCCTTTCATAATAAAATTACTGAGAAAACTAGGAATTGAAGAAAAACTCCTCAATATATAACAACATTTTTATGAAAATCCCACATCTAACATTGCACTCAATAGTGAAAGCTTGAACTAGAACATTCGGAAAGAAAAAGAAATCAAAAATTTTATATTATTTTCAATTATACTTCAATAAAGCTGGGGGGAAAAGCCATCCAAACTGGAAAGGAAGAAGTGAAACTATATTTGAAGATGACATGGTTCTATGTAAAGAAAATCTCAAAGAATTCCTACAAAAATTATTAAAGGTAATAAACAGCAGTATTTCAGAATACAAGAACACAGGAAAATCAACTCTGTTTCTATAAACCAACAAAGAACAATCTGAAAAGAAAATTAAATGTTGCATTTATAATATCATTCAAAAAATAAGATACCTGAAAATAAATTTAACCCAGGAGGTTAAAGACTGTCCACTGGACGCTACAAAACATTGCTGAAAGAAATGAAAGAAGGCCTAAATAAATGAAAAGCTCTCCCCATCCTCATGGATTAGAAAACTTAATATTGTTAAAACGTTTATACTACCCAAAGCAACTGACAGATTCGATGTAACCCTTGTCAAAATCCCAATGGCCTTTTTTTTTTTTTTTTTTCAGAAGTGGAAAAGACTACCTTCAAATTTATATGGAATTGCAAAAGACCTGAGTAACCAGAACCATTTTGATGGGTGGAAGAAGTTGGGAGGACCCCACATACCTGATCTCAAAACTGACTACAAAGATAATCAGTGTTGTGGTACCAACATCAGGTTAGACAGAGAATAATGGAATAGAAATGAGAATCCAGAAATAAACCCAACATCTATGGCCAACTGATTTTTAGCAAGAGTGCCAAGACTATTCAATGGGAAAAGAATAGTCTCTTCAAAAAATGGTGCTGGAGCAACTAGATAATTGTATACAAAAGAATGAGGTGGACCCCTATCTAACACATAAAGGTTTTGTTGACAGAGATTGGAAGAAGGCTTCCCAGGTGGCTCAGTGGCAAAGAATCCACCTGCCAATGTAGGAGACACAGCTTTGATCCCTGGTCAGGGAAGATCTCGTATGTCACGGAGCAACTAAGCCTGTGTGCCACAACTAATAATCCTGTGCTCTAGAGCCCAGGAACTGCAACTGCTGAAGCCTGTGCACCCTAGAGCCTGTGATCTACAACTAGAGAAGCCACCAAAATAAAAAGCCTGTGCATCACAACTAGAGAGTAGCCCCGACTCGCCCCAACTAGAGACGAGCGTGCACAGCAACGAAGACCCAGCACAGCCAAAAATAAATAAATATTTTTTTAAAAGACTGGTAGATTTATCGGTTTTAGCCATTTAAGGCAATTTCTGTTCAATCTTTAGAAGACCCCTAAGACAATTAAATGGGACCTGTGTAGTGACTATACATGACCAAAACATGCAAGCTTCACAGAATTATTCCAGAAGTCATTAAACTAACAAACAGCAACAGTAACAAACCTTGGAGAGTGGAGAGAATCTGATTTCCAGAGTTGTGATATTATATTCCCAGTTTTCAACAACAAAATTATGACAAAGAACCAAGGAAGTACAGCACATACACAGGATTAAAGAGCAGCCAAGGACCCAGGAAGGTCATATGTTGGACTTAGAAGACAGATACTTTGCCCAGCTATCTCTTCTTCATCAGGCTTTTGTTCTTTGGCCTGAGGGAGCTTAAGGATAACCTTCATCTGTGGTCACAAGGCCTGACTGCTGTGGCTACTTGCGCTACTGAGTTTCTTCCACTTGGTCTTTGTCCAGGCCAGACATAGCACAGTCACTTCAGTGGGTTTTTGTTTCTGTCTGAATGGGATCACATTGGGGAGCATAGGGAGGCAGAGAAGAAATGGAGGAGCAATAGTGGAGCATTCTCTGGAAGGAAGATCTAATCAATTGGAAGTGTTCCAAGGAGGCCTTTCCTATCCTGGCCACGTTTAGCCTCTTGACTTGAGAAAAGGAGAGTGAAAAAAAAAAAAATTAAGACTTACAGAATTCTGTAGCAGAGGTGGCATTCCCCACTGTAGGTAATGTGGTCACTGCCGCATATGGAGTCTGTTGGCCTGAGGTAGGCTAAAATCCAGCACTTATTGATGTTCTTGGTGCATTCAGCCTGAAGGTGAGACACAGACACTGCATCAGAGCCCTTTATCTGGCTCCTCTAGCCTTGATTGCTGGGAGCAGGGGAGAAGGATGGAATACAGAGCAATAGACCAGGAGTTTGGAGAGCAGGCTTCAGAAATCTCAGTATTTGACCCCTGGTGCTCACCACCAACAGTATGTATATAACATAACATAACACATGCAATCTGTAGACTTCCCAGTCTGGGCTATAAATTCTTTTTAGGATGAAATTCCCTGCCTCCCTAATTACAAAGTGTGATTGTTAGGTTTCAGAGATTAGAATATGCTTATGAACATTTCTGGTTGACTTGTATATGGTGCTTCAGATAGCAGTAGGCTCAGACTTATTACAGGAGAGTTACGATTTAGAAGGAAGGGGACAGAGAGAATGAGAACCTCACTTGATCTGTGGGAGGCAAGATGTATGTCTTAGCATATCTCAGTTGAAAGAATGTCCACCTCAGCATAGGACAGATGTGAATTTGAGCCACAACTTCCTCATTTATTTAATGGTGCAAAATACTTGCCTTCTATCCCACAAGAGAGTTGTATGAACTGATTGGGGTTTATACCCAGGAACATATAAAAGGCACTACATATAGTTAGTGACTCAGCTGTTGCTGTGGGGTTATCCCCACAGATATTTTCCCTGGCCCCTGCCTCCCAGAAAAATGAGCCGAGACCATCAGGGAAACTGTTTTTCCTCTCCATTGCTGAGCTTGGGAAGCAAGGAAGCAGAGCTTACCGTTGTCTTTTCTAGGTCAGTCCCTCTGTCCATAGGAAGAGGAAAGTCTGGAAAACAAAAGCATATTCGAAAGAGTTGCTGCTCTGTCTTCTGCCCTTAAGGGTAAAAGTGAGGATGAAGGAAACCTGGTTGGCACTCAGGAAGCATCAGATCCCATCAGGAGAGGCAGAGGTTCCTTTTTGATGCATGCTGCCCTCCAAAGGGGGCCTCAGAGGAGCAAAGAATCAGGAAACTTCTGTCCCCTCCTCTTTGTAAAGACGAGATCTTAATTCTGACCTTTCCCCTTCACAGGGAAATAACAACTTTTACAATCATTCTCTGTTCTTTTTAGAAAACACACTCTAAGTTATATGAAGTAGTTATATTGAGATGCCTTAAAAGATGCTGGGTTACATATTCTTGATCCAAAACAGTCTTTGCAATTACACACACACATATAATACTTATATAGTTTTATATAATTATATTAATTTTATGTAGTTATATAATTATAATGATCTGATAATATATATTGTCCACTCTCTCTATAATATATGTATCTTCATTAGCTATCATTCATATACCATAGAATTCACCTATTTAAAGTGTATAGTTGAGGACTTCCCTGGTGGTCCAGTGGTTAACAATCTGCCTGCCAAAGAAGGGGACATGGGTTCCACCCCTGGTCTGCGAAGATTCCACATGCCACAGAGGAACAAACCCCGTGTGCCACAACTACTGAGCCCACACTCTAGAGCCCGTGAGTTGCAACTACTGAAGGAGGTGTACCTAGAGCCTGTGCTCTGTAACAGGAAAAGCCACCACATTGAGAAGCCTGCACGCTGGCTCTCTGCAACTAGAGAAAGCTTGCTTGCAGCAACAAAGACCCAGCACAATCGAAAATAAATAAAAATTTAAAGTATACAATTCAGTGGTTCTTAGTATATTCACAGAGGTGTGCAACCATCAACACAGTCACTTTTAGAACATTTTTATCACCCTCAAAAGAAACCCTGCACCCAACAGCAGGCTCTTCTCATTCCTCCCTTCCCCCAACCCAGACGACTCTAATCTACTTTCTGTCTGTTCTGGACACTTCATCCAAATGGAATCATACAATATGTAGTCTTTCCTTTCTATCTCTTTCACTTAGTGTTGTAAAGGTGTATCCATGTTATCACATGCATCAATACTTCATTCCTTTTTATAATTAAATAATATTCTGTTGTATGTATATACCATATTTTGTTTATCCATTAATCAATTAATGGACATTTGAATTGTTTTCACTCTTTGGCTATTATGAATAAGGCTGCAGTGAGGTGAATGTGATAATCACAACAGTATGGAAACTTGATACGCTGCTGTGAATATTCTTTTTTTTTCCCCCTGCACCACAGGAGATCTTCCCTGACTAGGAATCAAACCCAAGCCCCTGGCAGTGGAAGCTCAGAGTCCTCACCTAACTGGACTGCCAGGGAATTCCTATGTGCCTGTTTTTTTGCGGTCATGTGTTTTCCATTTCCCTTAGATGTATTCCTGAGTGGAGTTGCTGGGTTATATGGTGAACTTTGGAGGACCTTCTGGATTATTTTCTAAGGTAGCCACACCATTTTACATCCCCACCAGCATTATATGAGAGTTCTATTTTTCTTCACATCTTTGTTAATGTTTGTTATTATCTCTCTTTTTGATAGATGCTCTACAAATAATTTCTCCCATTCTCTAGGCAGTCTTCCACTTTATGGACATCTTTGTTGGTATCCTTTACATCACTAAAATGTTTAATTTGATGAAATCCAACTGATTTTATTTTTTGCCACCCTGTGCAGCATTCAGGATCCCTGACCAGGGATTGAACCCATGCCCCCTGCATTGGGAATATGGAGTCTTAACTACTGGACCACCAGGGAAACCCCTGATCTATTGTTTTGTTCCTTTTTTATGTATAATGCAGGCTTTTTTAAAAATTAACAAATTTTTATTTATTTTTGGCTGTACCGGGTCTTACTTGTGGTGTGGAGGATCTTCAATCTTTGTTGCAGCATGTACAATCTTTAGTTGTGTAGCAATATATGGGATCTAGTTCCCTGACCAAAGATTGAAACCAGTTTCCCTACGTTGTGACCGTAGAGTCTTAGCCACTGGACCACCAAGGAAATCCTTGAATTTTCTTTTTTTTGTTTTTTAATAGTTGCACTACTGCTTACTGTATTTATTTTAGCTTATCAGAATATACTTCAGATTTATACAATTTTAATTCGTGATATATAGAAATGTTACTCCTATATAGCTCTGTCCTTCCTTTTATTACATTGTTGTTATATACATTACATTTATATTAGTCACAAACCCAACAATAAATTGCTATAATTATTATACAGTTTCATGTCTTTTAAAGAAGCTCAGAGAAGAAAGGACAGTGAGTATATATTTAGTGAATTTGTAATATTAATGTTTTATTCACCACTTCTGGTTCTCGTCCTTCGTTCCTGTGGATTTACTGTCTAGTGTCATTTCCTTATACCAATACAGCTTTGTTTTCAACCACCAGTTTTGATACCAATAGCACTGTGTGAATCCTTTCTTTCTGGGGGTTCAGTGTCTGCATGACTCTGAAGAATTAGACTTAAATAAAACAGGACAGCATTTCTACTTTACTTCTAACTTTTCCCTGATCTTGAATATACAGCAGAAAACGTGGGCACAGTAAGGACACAGAACTCACCAACTGCGAAGGCAGCCCACATGGAGATGACCAGAACAAGAATGGCACTAGAGAAGACCCCCTTCATGCTGGCAGAAGAACTGTGGAAATACGGAGATGTTGACAGTAAGACAGAAAAAATTCCACACAACATACAAATTCTCATAGAGATCCATCATTAACCAGGAAATGAAGTCTAAATATTTAATGTTTTTTCTTTCCTTGGGTTATTTGGAATGAATTGTGTCTGATGCAATTACATTGCCTAGTTCATTTCCCTGGAGTAATTGGTCATGAGAGTTCCAGAAAAACATCTATTTCTGTTTTATTGACTATGCCAAAGCCTTTGACTGTGTGGATCACAATAAACTGTGGAAAGTTCTGAAAGAGATGGGAATACCAGACCACCTGACCTGCCTCTTGAGAAATCTGTATGCAGATCAGGAAGCAACAGTTAGAACTGGACATGGAACAACAGACTGGTTTCAAATAGGAAAAGGAGTATGTCAAGGCTGTATATTGTCACCCTACTTATTTAACTTCTATGCAGAGTATATCATGAGAAACGCTGGACTGGAAGAAACACAAGCTGGAATCAAGATTGCCAGGAGAAATATCAATAACCTCAGATATGCAGATGACACCACCCTTCTGGCAGAAAGTGAAGAGGAGCTAAAAAGCCTCTTGATGAAAGTGAAAGAGGAGAGTGAAAAAGTTGGCTTAAAGCTCAACATTCAGAAAAAGATCATGGCATCCGGTCCCATCACTTCATGGGAAATAGATGGGGAAACAGTGGAAACAGTGTCAGACTTTATTTTTGGGGGCTTCAGAATCACTGCAGATGGTGACTGCAGTCATGAAATTAAAAGACGCTTACTCCTTGGAAGAAAAGTTATGAGCAACCTAGATAGTATATTCAAAAGCAGAGACATTACTTTGACGACTAAGGTCCATCTAGTCAAGGCTATGGTTTTTCCTGTGGTCATGTATGGATGTGAAAGTTGGACCGTGAAGAAGGTTGAGCGCTGAAGAATTGATGCTTTTGAACTGTGGTGTTGGAGAAGACTCTAGAGAGTCCCTTGGACTGCACGGAGATCCAACCAGTCCATTCTGAAGGAGATCAACCCTGGGATTTCTTTGGAAGGAATGATGCTAAAGCTGAAACTCCAGTACTTTGGCCACCTCATGCAAAGAGTTGACTCATTGGAAAAGACTCTGATGCTGGGAGGGATTGGGGGCAGGAGGAGAAGGGGATGACAGAGGATGAGATGGCTGGATGGCATCATGGACTCGATGGACATGAGTCTGAGTGAACTCCGGGAGATGGTGATGAACAGGGAGGCTTGGCATGCTGCGACTCATGGGGTCGCAAAGAGTCGGACATGACTGAGCGACTGAACTGAACTGAACTGAACTGAATTGGTCATGAGAAAAAAAATGATCTCAAAAATAGAATTTTAGAAGGGAATATATGTATGTGTGGGTCTATTCCTGGACACTCTTCTGTTCCATTTATCCTTTTGTCTATACAAGAGCTCAAACCATACTATTTTAATTATGGCTCTATGATAATGTCAACTGAAATAAAAACACACAACATAAAAGCTTTGAGTTTCAGTTTTATTTGTGGGCTCACTGAGGACTATAATCTGGGAGAGAGCCTCTCTGATACTGAAGAACTGCTCTGAAGTGGTAAGGGGGTAAGTCAGCATATATGTGACTTTGGCAAAGGAGTATGTGCAATCCAGCACACATCTTGGTAGAAGTTGGCGCTAGCCATGAGGAGATGTCTCAGTTAATGATTTTAGTGCTTTTCTAAGTATGGGAAGATGCCAGACATTGAGTTGATAAAATTTTCTCCTGAAAATATCTACCTATCTGAAAGCCTGTTCTGCCAGTTTCCCCAGAACACAGCGTGCCTCGTTTCTGATCTTCACCCTGAACTCCTTTCAGGGTGTGTGAAGATCAGTGACTGCAGTGGCTAATGAGTCAATCCTTGTAGATCAAGCAGATGGCAGACAACACTCTTTTGTATATAAGTCCTCCAACTTTGTACTTCTTTATTTTTACCTTTTTACCTAAAAAAATAATGTATTAGATTTATCTGTATAAGGGTTTGGATTCAAAGATTCAGAATAAATGTGTCACCTGGCTACCTTAAAAAAATAGAATTTTAGAATATGTCAGGACTTCCCTGGTGGCACAGTGCATGAGAGTCCACTTGCAATGCTAGCGACACTATTTGATCCCTGGTCTGGGAAGATTGCATGTGTCACAGAGCAACTAAGCCCATGTACCACAACTACCGAGCCCGAGATCTAGAGCCTGTGAGCTGCAACTACTGAAGCCTGTGCGTCTAGAAAGAGCTTCTGCTTCACAACAAGAGAAGCCACCACAATGAGAAGCCTGTGCACCGCAATGAAGAGCAGCCCCCGCTGTCCGCAACTAGAGAAAGCCCATGCACAGCAACAAAGATCCAGTGCAACCAAAAAAAAAAAAAAAAAAAACTGGGAAAAAATCTTAAAAAAAAAAAAAAGATGATGATGCCAGAAAAGTAGGTAGTAAAGAATCTCTGCAGGGGATCCTTCGGTAAAGCATGAGCACCAAGACTTTTTCAATGACCTGTTTTAAAGTTGAGATTTATTTCTGAGGTAAGACCAGCAGTCACTAGAAAGTGCAGTGACACATGTGAGTCAACAGACAATAAGAAATGGGAAGATTCAAAACACTGAATACTCTCTCCCATATCCTTAATCTTCCATTATATGATGACTTTGGTGTTAATACTTAGTAACCTATAACATTATTGAAGTGAAAACCATAGCATATTTATCAGCAGCTTACTGGCATTATTGAAAATACTACAGTGCAAGCCAGTTGTATAGTTTTTATACATTTTCCAGGGAAATTATATATATTTGGATAGCTTCTGCCCAAGACCTTTCCTGAATAAAAACAATAAATAATGTAACTCTTTTCCTGCTCAAAAGTTTGCTAATTATTAAGTCCACCTTACCTGCTGTACTTCCACAGTTGCTCATATAAACTTGCTGGACAAAATGTTCTTTATGTCCAGCCTGTTGATAATGAAATAAGGGGGCGTGCGCACGCATATGTGTGTGTGTTGGCTGGAGGGGTATAACTGTCTTTTTAAGGTTACAGTGCCTGGCAGCAGAACAGAGTGAACTGTGAAACAATGAATGTTGCTCACTATCCAGTTCTACAAGTATGAAATTAGCCACTGTAGTTGCTGACCAACATTGCACTTGGTGGAATTCAGGATGAAAAAGGATGAGGAACTCTGTGCTTTGGACAAGCAGACCCCTTAGATAGTTAGATATAGATCTTAAGAAGAATTTTAATGAACCCACAGCCTTGCATCTTCCCATACATAGAAAAGCACTAAAAAAAATAATTAGCTTGAGTTATTTATTCTTTGTGAATAGAAGTAATCTATAATCAAGATGTATGCTGGACTGCAAATATTTTCTAGCCAAAATTCATATGTAGGGACTTCCCTGGTGGCTCAGTGGTAGAGAATCCACCTTCCAATGCAGGGGACATGGGTTTGATCCCTGTTCCAGGAAGGTCCCACATGCTGTGGAACAACTAGATCCGTGCACCAGTTACTGAGCCTGTGCTCTAGAGTCTGGGAGCCACAATTACTGAGCCCACCTGCCTCAGTTACTGAAGCACACATGCCCTAGAGCCCATGCTCTGCAACAAGGGAAGTCACCACAGTGAGAAGCCTGAGCACCGCAACTAGAAGGTAGCAGCAGCTCTCCACGAGTAGAGAAAGCCCATGCAATAATAAAGACCCAGCAAAACTACAAAAAAAACCATAAATAATTGCTTAAAAATCATATATAAGTTAACTTCTTTCTCTGTTTCTTCAGAGCAGTCCCCTCAGAGCTAATGAGAGGCTGTCTCCCAGGCTCTAGTCCTCAGTAAGGTCCATGAATAAAACGTAAACTCACAGCTCTTATGTTGTGCATTTTTCTTTAGGTTGACAAAACCTTAAAGTTAGGAAGTGTAGGCACAATTCAAATCTATTTCTTCCAGCTCCAAATTCTATATCCCTAAATCTCTTTCGTTGCTGTCTCAGTTTCCTGAGGGTGACGTGTACTATCCACTGCACTCTAAAATATAGCTGTTCTTGCCAAACTATTTTAGAGGTATGTCAAATCCAATTTTTTAATTCTTACATTTTTATCTGTATTGCAGTTATATTCAGGACAGCTTCAGATATTTGCACAATACTATAAATTGCTACGTTTGCATGTGCTGTTAATTATTTTATCAACAGTCAAATCTATGTATTCACTTTATCAAAACATTTAGTTTAGAATGTTTTAGTTTTATGCTGGTAGCTTACTGAGGACTGAGCCTAGGAGACAGTCTCTCAGATAGCTCAGAAGAACTCCCCTGAAGTGATAGAAGAGGGGCCAGTGGTATATATGAATTTCAGGGCTGAGAAATGCATGCAGTCAGTCATAAAAAGTTAACTGCTAATCACATAACATATCTCAAGTTAATGATTTCAGCACTTTTCTAGAATCTAGGGTCATCGAAATTCTTCCTTAGATATGCATCTTAACTATTTCTGTTCAGTTCAGCTGCTCAGTCATGTCCGACTCTTTGCAACCCCATGGACTGCAGCACATCAGGCTTCCCTCTCCATCACCAACTTCTGGAGCTTGCTCAAACTCAGGCCCATCGAGTCAGTGATGCCATCCAACCATCTCATCCTCTGTCATCCCCTTTTCCTCCTGCCTTCAATCTTTCCCAGCATCAGGGTTTTTTCCAGTGAGTCATTTCTTCACATCAGGTGGCCAAAGTGTTGGGAGTTTCAGCATCAGTCCTTCCAATGAATATTCAGGACTGATTTCCTTTATGGTTGACTGGTTTGATCTCGCAGTCCAAGGGTCTCTCAAAAGTCTTCTCCAACACCACAATTCAAAAGCATCAGTTCTTCGGTGCTCACCTTTCTTTATGGTCCTACTCTCACATCCAGACATGACTGCTGGAAAAACCATAGCTTTGACTAGGTGGGCCTTTGTTGGCAAAGTAATGTCTCTGCTTTTTAATATGCTTAACTATTTAGGGGCCCATATATCTAAAACATAGAATGCTTCATCCTGAATTCCTCTCAGGATATACTGTAGGTTAGCAACTGCACTGGCTAATGACTTAATCCTTATAAAACTACAATAGTGGGCAGCATTTTTTGTTTGTTTGTTTTACAGTACCCTCTGAGTCTAAGATAAGTGGATGAAGGATGGCAGTCAGATCTTGCCAGAAATCTGAATTCAAAGTCCACTTCCCAATAGGCTATAAGAAGTGGAGGAAAGAGAAAAGATTGCTTCTTCAAGTCTAGGAGGTGCACAGTGAGGAAGTCAGCCTTGAGAGCCAGAAGGGTCCTCACAATAGCTCTTTGCTCCTATATCTAGCACTATCACCTTAGGAAATAAGAAGTCCTTTCTGCTGAGATAACCTCTTTGGTGCAACCCTTCCTGCCTCATAACATGATATCTTCCATTATTTCAATCCCTTGTCTTGCTTTATTTATCTTTATTTCAATGACATCCTAATAATTTGATTGGGAATGCATTCATTTATTTATTTAGTGTTTATTCCCACCACTGGATCAGATGGTAAGCTCCTTAAAGGAGTTGATACTATTTTGTTACTACCATTCTAGGGATCTTTTCTGAGGTTTGAAATCGAAACACGAGAATTTTAGTGACCTATAGGCAAATCATGATAATAGTGGATGAGATATATTCTAGTTCTTATCCTTCTGAAACATGTTTAAATTTTCCTCCAGACTTACCCTAATCCCCATTTATTTTACTTATGCTAATTGAATACTTGTGTATTCTTCAAAACCAAGCTTTTAAGATGGGTTCTAATCACAGATTCCCTGTATTTCCCACCCAATTAAGCAAGCGAGTAGGTAGAAGCCAATAAGGATGGACAGTACTTGCCCGGGGCTCAGTTTTCAGACAGTTTAGTCAGTGTTGCATGGCTGGTTTTTCATATGAATGATGAGTCAAGAACTACTTAGCTTATTAAATTTCAAAAAAAAAGTAAAAAGGACAGAGTAAAGAGAGCTGAAGGAAACTTTTTAAAAAATTTATTTATTTTTAACTGAAGGATAATTGCTTTACAATATTGTGTTGATTTTCTGCCATACATCAACATGTATCGGCCATAGATATATATATGTGCCCTCCCTCTTGAGCCTCCCTCCCACCTCCCACACATTTTATTCTTGAATGCTTACTGTAGTATGAGCATGTTATCAAAAATGCTGGTATGTATATAAATACAAAATATTGTTTTAAATAAGATTTCACATGACGCATGAAATTATTACCAAAATTTAATGTTTTAATTAAACAGCCACATGAAATTCCGTAATATTGATCACTGTGAATCAAGAATGTCAGACCCTTAAGAACTGCTGAAGTGTTACCTAATCCAAGCCATTCATTTGACACACGAAAAAACTGAGACTCCAGTGAGAAAAACACAGGTCATGAGATATGAAAACTCATTTTCCCTCCCAGGTGTCCAGGTTTCAGTGAATCATAGCAAATATTCCTTTTGTTGTTGTTGTTTCTAATCAATGAATATAGTAAAGTTGCAGGATATAAAATTAACACACAGAAATCCATTGCATTCCTATACACTAACAATGAGAAAGCAGAAAGAGAAATTAAGGAAACAATTCCATTCAACATTGCAACAAAAAGAATAAAATACTTAGGAATAAATCTACCTAAAGAAATGACCTATATATAGAAACTATAAAACACAGATGAAAGAAATCAAAGATGACACAAATAGATGGAGAAATATACTATGTTCACGGGTCAGAAGAATCAATATAGTGAAAATTAGTATATTATCCAAAGCAATCTATAGATTCAATGCAATCCGTATCAAGCTACCAACAGTATTTTTCAGAGAACTAGAACAAATAATTTCACAATTTGCATGGAAATACAAAAAACCTCGAATAGCCAAAGCAATCTTGAGAAAGAAGAATGGAACTGGAAGAATCAACCTGCCTGACTTCAGGCTCTACTACAAAGTTACAGTCATCAAGACAGTATGGTACTGGCACAAAGACAGAAATATAGATCAATGGAACAAAATAGAAAGCCCAGCAATAAATCCTCTAACCTATGGACACCTTATCTTTGACAAAGATATAGAAAAGAATATAGAGGCAAGAATATACAATGGAGAAAAGACAATCTCTTTAACAAGTGGTGCTGGGGAAACTGGTCAACCACTTGCAAAAGAATGAAACTAGAACACTTTGTAATACCATACACAGAAATAAACTCAAAATACATTAAAGATCTAAATGTAAGACCAGAAACTATAAAACTCCTAGAGGAAAACATAGGCGAAACACTCCGACATAAATCACAGCAGGATCCTCTATGACCCACCTCCCAGACTAATGGAAATGAAAGCAAAAGTAAACAAATGGGACCTAGTTAAACTTAAAAGCTTTTGCACAACGAAGGAAACTATAAGCAAGGTGAAAAGACAGCCTTCAGAATGGGATAAAATAATAGCAAATGAAGCAACTGACAAAGAATTAAGCTCAAAAATATACAAGTAGGTCCTGCAGCTCAGTTCCAGAAAAATAAGCAACACAATCAAAAAATGAGCCAAAGTGCTAAACAGACATTTCTCTAAAGAAGACATACAGATGGCTAACAAACACATGAAAAGATGCTCAACAACGCTCATTATCAGAGAAATGCAAATCAAAAAATTTATTGTTTATTGAAGGATAATTGCTTTACATAATTTTGTTGTTCTCTGTCAAATCTCAACATGAACCAGCCATAGGTATTCATATATCCCCTCCCTTTTGAACCTCCCTCTCATCTGTCTCCCCACCCCACCCCTCTAAGTTGATACAGAGCCCATGTTTGAGTTTCCTGAGCCATACAACAAATTCCTGTTGGCTACATATGGTAATATAAGTTTCCATGTTACTCTTTCTGTACATCTCACCCTCTCCTCCCCTCTCCTCATGCCCATAAGTCTACTCTCTATGTCTGTTTCTCCACTGCTGCCCTGTAAATAAATTCTTCAGTACCATTTTTCTAGATTCTGTATATGTGTGTTAGAATATGATATTTGTCTTTCTCTTTCTGACTCACTTCACTCTGTATAATAGGTTCTAGGTTCATCCACCTCCTCAGAACTGACTCAAATGTGTTACTTTGTATGGCTGAGTAATATTCCATTGTGTATATGTACCACAACTTCTTTATCCATTCATCTGTCAAAGGACATCTAGGCTGCTTCCATGTTCTAGTTATTGTAAATAGTGCTGCAATGAACAATGGGATACATGTGTCTTTTTCAGTTTTGGTTTCCTCAGGGTATATGCCTACAAGTGGGATTGCTGGGTCATACAGTGGTTTTATTCCTATTTTTTAAAGGTATCTCCATACCATCTTCTATAGTGGCTGTGTCAATTTACATTCCCACCAACAGTTCAAGAGCGTTCCCTTTTCTCCACACCCTCTCCAGCATTTATTGTTTGTAGACTGTTTGATGATGACCATTCTGACTGGTGTGAGGTGATATCTCATTGTGGATTTTGATTTGCACTTCTCTAATAATGAGTGATGTTGAGCATGTTTTCATGTGTTTGTCTTCTTTGGAGAAATGTCTGTTTAGGTCTTTTTCCCCACTTTTTGATTGGGTTGTTTGTTTTTCTGGCATTGAGTTGTATGAGCTACTTGTATATTTTGGAAATTAATCCTTTGTCAGTTGTTTCGTTTGCTATTACTTTCTCCCATTCTGAAGGTTGCCTTTTCAGCTTGCTTATAGTTTCCTTTGCTGTGCAAAAGCTTTTAGGTTTAATCATGTCCCACTTGTTTACTTTTGTTTTTATTTCTGTTACTCTCAGAAGTAGGTCATAGATGATCTTGCTTTGATTTATGTCATCGAGTGTTCTACCTATGTTTTCCTCTAAGAATTTTATAGTTTCTGGTCTTACATTTAAGTCTTTAATCCACTTTGAGTTTATCTTTGTGTATGGTGTTAGGAAGTGTTCTAACTTCATTCTTTTATATGTAGCTGTCCAGTTTTCCCAGCACCATTTATTGAAGAGGCTGTCTTTGCCCCATTGTATATGCTTGCCTCCTTTGTCAAAAATAAGGTACCTATAGGTGCATGGGTTTATTTCTGGGTTTTCTGTCTTGTTCCATTGGTCTATATTTCTGTTTTTGTGCCAGTACCATACTGTCTTGATGACTGTAGCTTTGTAGTATAATAAGAAGTTAGGAAGGTTGATTCCTCCAGCTCCATTCTTCTTTCTCAAGACTGCTTTGGCTATTTGGGGTCTTTGGTGTGTCCATATGAATTGTGAAATTTTTTGTTCTAGTTCTGTGAAAAATGCCATTGGTAATTTGATAAGGATCACATTGAATCTGTAGATTGCATTTGGTATTATAGTCATTTTCACAATATTGATTCTTTCTACCGAGGAAAATGGGTTCTCTCCATCTGTTTATATCATCTTTGATTTCTTTCATTTGTGTCTTATAATTTTCTCTGTACAGTTCTTTTGTCTCCTTAGGTAGGTTTATTCCTAGATATTTAATATTTTTTGTTGCAATGGTGAATAGGATTGATTACTTAATTTCTCTTTCTAATTTTTCATTGTTAGTATATAGAAATGCAAGTGATTTCTGTGTATTGATTTTGTATCCTGCAACTTTGCTTAATTCACTGATTAGCTCTAGTAATTTTCTGATACTATCTTTAGGCTTTTCTATGTACAGTATCATGTCATCTGCAAACAGTGAGAGCTTTACTTCTTCTTTTCTGATCTGGATTCCTTGTATTTCTTTTTCTTCTCTGATTGCTGTAGCTTGGACTTCCAGAACTATGTTGAATAATAGTGGTGAAAGTGGACACCCTTGTCTTGTTCCTGATCGTAGGGGGAATGCTTTCATTTTTTCACCATCGAGAATAATGTTTGCTGTAGGCTTATCATATATGGCCTTTACTGTGTTGAAGTAGGTTCCTTCTATACCCATTTTTTGGTTATTTTGAATCATAAATGGGTGCTGAATTTTGTCAAAGGCTTTTTCTGCATCTATTCAGATTTTCATATGGTTTTTACCTTTCAGTTTGTTAATATGATGTATCACATTGATTGATTTGCTTATAGTGAAGAATCCTTGCATCCCTGTAATAAACCCAACTTGATCATGGTGTATGAGCTTTTTGATGTGTTGCTGAATTCTGTTTGCTAAAATTTTGTTGAAGATTTTTACATCTATGTTCATCAGTGACATTGGCCTGTAGTTTTCTTTTTTTATGTTGTCTCTGTCTGATTTTGGTATCAGGGTGATGATGGCCTTGTAGAATGAGTTTGGAAGTGTTCCTTCCTCTGCAATTTTTTGCAAGAATTTTAGAAGGCTAGGCATTAGCTCTTCTCTAAATGTTTGATAGGATTCTCCGGTGAAGCCATTTGGTCCTGGGCTTTTGTTTTTTTGGGGAGATTTTTGATCACAGCTTCAATTTTAGTGCTTATAGTTGGGTTGTTCATAATTTCTATTTCTTCCTGGTTCAGTCTTGGAAGACTGAATTTTTCTAAGAATCTGTCCATTTCTTCCAGGTTATCTATTTTATTGCCATATAGTTGTTCATAATAGTCTCTTATAATCCTTTGTATTTCTGCATTGTCTGTTGTAACCTCTGTTTTTTCATTTCTAATTTTGTTGATTTAATTCTTCTCTCTTTTTTCTTGATGAGTCTGGCTAAACGTTTGTCAATTTTGTTTATCTTCTCAAAGAACCAGCTTTTAGTTTTATTAATCTTTACTATTGTTTCTTTCATTTCTTTTTCATTTATTTCTGCTCAGATATTTATGATTTCTCTCTTTCTACTAATTTTGGTTTTTTTTTTGTTCTTTTCCCATTGTTTGAGGTATAAAGTTAGGTTGTCTGTTCGATGTTTTTCTTGTTTCTTAGGTAGGATTGTATTGCTAAAAACTTCCCTCTTAGAACTGCTTTTGCTGCATCCCATAGGTTTTCAGTTGTTGTGTTTTCATTGTCATTTGTTTCTAGAAATGTTTTGATTTCCCTTTTGATTTCTTCAGTAACCTGTCGGTTATTTAGAAACGTGTTGTTTGATCTCCAGTGTTTGTGTTTCTTACAGTTTTTTTTCTTGTAATTGATATCTAGTCTCATAGCATTGTGGTCGGAGAAGATGCTTGATACAATTTCAATTTTCTTAAATTTACTGAGGCTTGATTTGTGACCCAAGATGTGGTCTATCCTGGAGAATGTTCCATGTGCACTTAGGAAGAAGGTGTATTCTTCTGCATTTGGATGGAATGTCTTGAAGATATCAATGAGATCCATCTCATCTAATGTATCATTTAAGACTTGTGTTTCTTTATTAATTTTCTGTTTTGATGATCTTTCCATTGGTGTTCAGTTCAGTTGAGTTGCTCAGTCGTGTCCGACTCTTTACGACCCCATGAATCGCAGCACGCCAGGCCTCCCTGTCCATCACCAACTCCCAGAGTTCACTCAGACTCACGTCCATCAAGTCCGTGATGCCATCCAGCCATCTCATCCTCTGTCGTCCCCTTCTCCTCCTGCCCACAATCCCTCCCAGCATCAGAGTCTTTTCCAATGAGTCAACTCTTCGTATGAGGTGGCCAAAGTACTGGAGTTTCAGCTTTAGCATCATTCCTTCCAAAGAAATCCCAGGGCTGATCTCCTTCAGAATGGACTGGTTGGACTCCTTGAAGTCCAAGGGACTCTCAAAAGTCTTCTCCAACACCACAGTTCAAAAGCATCAATTCTTCGGCGCTCAGCCTTCTTCACAGTCCAACTCTCACATCCATACATGACCACTGGAAAAACCATAGCCTTGACTAGATGGACCTTAGTCAGCAAAGTAATGTCTCTGCTTTTGAATATGCTATCTAGGTTGGTCATAACTTTTCTTCCAAGGAGTAAGCGTCTTTTAATTTCATGGCTGCAGTCACCATCTGCAGTGATTTTGGAGCCCCAAAAATAAAGTCTGACATTGTTTCCACTGTTTCCCCATCTATTTCCCATGAAGTGATGGGACCGGATGCCATGATCTTCATTTTCTGAATGTTGAGCTTTAAGCCAACTTTTTCACTCTTCCCTTTCACTCTCATCAAGAGGCTTTTTAGTTCCTCTTCACTTTCTGCCATAAGGGTGGTGTCATCTGCATATCTGAGGTTATTGATATTTCTCCTGGCAATCTTGGTTCCAGCTTGTGTTTCTTCCAGTCCAGCGTTTCTCATGATGTACTCTGCATATAAGTTAAACAAGCAGGGTGACAATATACAGGCTTGACATACTCCTTTTCCTATTTGGAACCAGTCTGTTGTTCCACGTCCAGTTCTAACTGTTGCTTCCTGAACTGCGTGCGGTGTTAAAGTCTCCTAATATTATTGTGTTACTGTCAGTTTCTCCTTTTATGTCTGTTAGTGTTTGTCTTATGTATTGAGGTGCTCCTATGTTGAGTGCATAGATATTTACAGTTGTTATGTCTTCCTCTTGGATTGATCCCTTGATCATTATGTAGTGTCCTTATCTCTTGTAATCTTTATTTTAAGGTCTATTGTGTTTGATATGCAGGGAAGGCAATGGCACCCCACCCCAGTACTCTTGCCTGGAAACTCCAATGGACGGAGGAGCCTGGTGGGCTGCAGTCCATGGGGTCACTAGGAGTCGGACACGACTGAGCGACTTCACTTTCACTTTTCACTTTCACGCATTGGAGAAGGAAATGGCAACCCACTCCAGTATTCTTGCCTGGAGAATCCCAGGAATGGGGGAGCCCGTGGGCTGCCATCTATGGGGTTGCACAGAGCCGGACACGACTGAAGCGACTTAGCAGCAGCAGCAGCAGCAGTTTTTGATATGAGGATTGCTACTTCAGCTTTCTTTACTTCCCATTTGCATGGAGTATATTTTTCCATCCTCTCACTTTCAGTCTATATGTATCCTTAGGTCTGAAGTGGGTTTCTTGCAGACAGCATATATATGGGTCTTGTTTTTTTATCCATTCAGCCAGTCTGTGTCTTTTGGTTGGAGTATTTAATCCATTTACATTTAAAGTAATACAGTATTGTAAAGTAAAATAAAGTAAAAATAAAAATTTTAAAAAAAAGTAATTATTGATATATATGTTCCTATTGACATTTTCTTAATTGTTTGGGGTTGATTTTGTAGATCTTTTTTCTTCTCTTGTATTTCTTGACTATATAAGTCCCTTTAACATTTCTTGTAAAGCTGGTTTGGTGGTACTGAATTCAAACTTTTGCTTGTCTGAAAAACTTTTTATTTCTCCATCAATTTTGAATGAGATCCTTGCCGGGTACAGTAATCTTGGTTGTAGATTTTTTTCCTTTGAGTACTTTAAATATGTCCTGCCATTTCCTTCTGGCCTGCAGAGTTTCTGCTGGAAGATCGGCTGTTAAGTGTATGGGGTTTCCCTTGTATGTTAGTTGTTGCTTCTCCCTTGTTGCCTTTAATATTCTTTCTTTGTGTTTAGTCTTTGTTAGTTTGATTAGTATGTTTCTTGGTGTGTTTTTCCTTGGGTTTATCCTGTATGGGACTCTTTGTGCCTCTTGGACTTGATTGACTGTTTCCTTTTCCATGTTGGGGAAATTTTCAACTATAATCTCTTCAAAAATTTTCTCATACCCTTTCTTTTTCTCTTCTTCTTCTGGGACCCCTATAATTCGATTGTTGGTGCATTAGATATTGTTCCAGAGGTCTTTGAGACTGTCCTCAGTTCTTTTCATTCTTTTTATTTTATTCTGCTCTTCAGAAGTTATTTCCACTATTTTATATTCCAGCTCATTGATTCATTCTTCTGCTTCAGATATTCTGTTATTGATTCCTTCTAGAGTATTTTTTAATTTCAGTAATTGTATTGTTTGTCTCTGCATGTTTATTCTTTAATTCTTCTAGGTCTTTGTTAATTGATTCTTGCATTTTCTCCATTTTGTTTTCAAGGTTTTTGATCATCTTTACTATCTTTATTCTGAATTCTTTTTCAGATAGTTTGCCTATTTCCTCTTCATTTATTTGGACTTCTGTGTTTTGAGTTTGTTCCTTCATTTGTGTAGTATTTCTCTGCCTTTTCATTATTTTTTTAAACTTACTGTGTTTGAGGTCTCCTTTCCCCAGGCTTCAAGGAAAGTTGAATTCTTTCTTCCCTTCTATTTCTGCCCTCCTAAGGTTAGTCCAATGGTTTGTGTTAGCTTTGTATAGGGTGAGATTTTTGCTGAGTTTTTGTTTGTTTATTTGTTTTTCCTCTGATGGGCAAGGCTGAGTGAGGTGGTTATCCTGTCTGCTGATGATTGGGTTTGTATTTTTGTTTTGTTTGTTGTTTACAAGAGGCATCCTGCACAGAGTGCTACTGGTGGTTGGGTAATGCTGGGTCTTGTATTCAGATGGCTTCGTTTGTGTGAGTTCTCACTATTTGATATTCCTTAGGATTAGTTCTCTGGTAGTCTAGGGTCTTGGAGTCAGTGCTCCCACTCCAAAGGCTCAGGGCTTGATCTTGAGTTTTGCATGGTTCTATATATTCTTTTTCACTGGTCATGTACTCCTGTCCGCTCTCAGCTGGTGTTCTGCATACACTTCAGTGTCTGAAGGTGTATTCTTGATGTATCCGCGGAGAGAGAGGTACTCCACATCCACCTACTCCTCCGTCATCTTGTTCTCCCCATAGTAAAAATTCTTATTTACTTGTTTTCATGTGGTGTGGTCTTCCAGGTAAGGACTCAGGGCCGTGATGGCCACACTTCAGAGTCTCATATACATAAGCAATTAAGAAACATCTGTTCTTGTACATCCATGTGCTAATGCTTAGAATCCATAGGAAAAACTCTAAATTAATCCCTTAGAAGCAAGACGTTGTCTATCAATGCCACTGTGTACTACGTAGCTGGATATTCAAACTGTACCTCAATATTTGATGTTCTCATGCATGCTAAGTTGCTTCAGTTGTATCTGACTTTGTGAGACCCTATGGACTATAACCTGCCAGGCCCCTCTGTCCATGGGGTTCTCCAGGCAAGAATTCTGGAGTAGGTTACTATGCCCTGCTCCAAGGGATCTTCCCAACCCAGGGATCAAACCTGCATTTCTTATCTCACCTGCATTGGCAGGTGGGTTCTTTATCACTAGCGCCACCTGGGAACTGCTCCTCAATATTTGATGTTCTCAGTCATGTTCATTTTAGCCATCTTTGTAGGTGGATAGTGATATCTCATTGTGATTCTTTACTATTTTTAATTTTAATTTTAGAGCAATTTGAGCACTGTAGAACACTCAGCAAAAGTGAGGCTCTGTTAAGTGCAAACACATTAGGGGTCATTATGTCTTCCTGGTGAATTGACCCTTTTTATCATCATATTCCTCTTTATCCCTGATAACTTTCCTTGCTCTGAAGTCTGCTCTGTCTGAAATTAATATAGTTCCTCTTGCTGTCTTTCGATTAGTGTTAATATAGCACATCTTTCTCTATCCATTTATTTTTAACCTATATGTGTCTTCATATTTAAAGTGATTTCTTATAGACAACATTTAGTTGGATCTTGTTTTTGACCCACTCTGACAATCTCTGTCTTTAATTAGTACATCTAGATTGATTTTTTTTAACTTTTTATTTTGTATTGGACTATAGGTAATTGACAATGTTTTGTTAGTTTTAGGTATACAGCAAAGAGACTGAGTTATACATATACATGTATCCATTCTTTTTAAAATATTTTCCTATTTATGTTGTTACATAATATTGATCAGAGTTCCCTGTGCTATACAGTAGGTCCTTTGTTGGTTATCCATTTTATTTTATTTTTCAAACTTTAAACTTTTTATTTTGTGTTGGGGTATAGCAGGTTAACAATGTTGTGGTAGTTTTAGGTGAACAGCAAAGGGACTCAGCTATACACATGCACGTATCCATTCTCTCCCAATCCCCTCTCCCATCCAGGCTGGCGCATAACATTGAGTAGAGTTCCATGTGCTATACAATAGGTCCTTGCTGTTTATCCATTTTAAACAGAGCGGTGTTTGGGATTGACATAGCATGTCAGTCCCAAACTCCCTAACTATCCTTCACCCCACACTTTGCCCTGGTAACCATAAATTCATTCTCTAAGGCTGTAAGTCTGTTTCTACTTTGTAAATAAGTTCATTTGTATAATTTTTTAGATTCTACATATAAGTGATATCACACAATATTTGTCTTTGTCTCACTGACTTCACTCAGTGTGACAATCTCTAGGTCCATCCATGTTGCTGCAAATGGAAGTATTTCATTCTTTTTAATGACTGAGTGAAATTCCATGGTATATATGTACCATATCTTCTTTATTCATCCTGCTGTCAGTGGACACTTAGGTTGCTTCCATGCCATGGCTACTGTAAACAGAGCTGCTGTAAACGCTGGAGTGCATATATCCTTCTGGACCATGTGTTTCTCTGGATATCTGCCCAAGAGTGGGATTGTAGGATCATATGATAGCTCTATTTTTAGTTTAAGGAACCTCCATACTGTTCTCCACAGTGGCTGTACCAGTTTACATTCCCACCAATAGTGTAGGAAGGTTCCCTTCTCTCCACATCCTCTCCACCATTTATTGTCTGTGGATTTTTTGATGATGGCCAGTCTGACTGGAGTGAGGTGATATCTCACTGTAGTTTTGATTTGTATTTCTCTAATAATTAGTGATATTGGACATCTTTTCATGTGCCTTTTGGCCATTTGTATGTCTGTGTGTGTGTGTGTGTGTGTGTGTGTGTGTGTGTGTGTGAGAAATGTCTATTTAGGTCTCCTGCCCATTTTTTGATTGGGTTTTTGGTTATGAAAATATTAGTCCACATGAACTGTTTGTAAATTTTGGAGACTAATCCCTTGTTGGTCTCATCATTTGCAAATATTTTCTCTGATTCTTCAGGTTGTCTTTTCGTTTTGTTTGTGGTTTCCTTTTTTGTGCAAAAGCTTTTGAGTTTATTTAGGTCCAATTTGTTTATCTTTGTTTTTATTTCCATTACTCTGAGAGATGAATTGAAAAAGACCTTGCTGTGATTTACGTCAGAGAGGGTTCAGCTTATGTTTTCCTCTAAACTTAAGAATTTTATAATATCAAGTTTTACTTCTACTTCGTGAATCTATTTTGAGTTTATTTTGTATATGGTGTTTAAAATATTCTAATATCATTTCTTAACATGTAGCTGTCCATTTTTGCCAACACTTTTTACAGAAGAGGTTGTCTTTCTTCCATTGTATAGTCTTGCCTTCTTCATCATTGATTAATTGGCCATAGGTTCATGGGTTTATTTATGGACTTTCTATCTTGTTACATTTATCTATATTTCCATTTTTGTGCCAGTACCATACTGATTTGATGATTATACCTTTGTTCAGTTCAGTTCAGTTCAGTAGCTCAGTTGTGTCCGACTCTTTGTGACCCCATGAATCGCAAGGCCTCCCTGTCCATCACCAACTCCTGGAGTTCACCCAGACTCACGTCCATTGAGTCAGTGATGCCATCCAGCCATCTCATCCTCGGTCGTCCCCTTCTCCTCCTGCCCCCAATCCCTCCCAGCATCAGAGTCTTTTCCAATGAGTCAACTCTTTGCATGAGGTGGCCAAAGTACTGGAGTTTCAGCTTTAGCATCATTCCTTCCAAAGAAATCCCAGGGTTGATCTCCTTCAGAATGGACTGGTTGGATCTCCTTGCAGTCCAAGGGACTCTCAAAAGTCTTCTCCAACACCACAGTTCAAAAGCATCAATTCTTTGGTGCTCAGCCTTCTTCACAGTCCAACTCTCACATCCATACGTGACCACTGGAAAAACCATAGCCTTGACTAGATGGACCTTAGTCGTCAAAGTAATGTCTCTGCTTTTGAATATGCTATCTAGGTTGGTCATAACTTTTCTTCCAAGGAGTAAGCGTCTTTTAATTTCATGGCTGCAGTCACCATCTGCAGTGATTTTGGAGCCCCAAAAATAAAGTCTGACACTGTTTCCACTGTTTCCCCATCTATTTCCCATGAAGTGATGGGACCGGATGTCATGATCTTCGTTTTCTGAATGTTGAGCTTTAAGCCAACTTTTTCACTCTCCTCTTTTACTTTCATCAAGAGGCTTTTTAGTTCCTCTTCACTTTCTGCCATAAGGGTGGTGTCATCTGCATATCTGAGGTTATTGATATTTCTCCTGGCAATCTTGATTCCAGCTTGTGTTTCTTCCAGCCCAGCATTTCTCATGATGTACTCTGCATAGAAGTTAAATAAGCAGGGTAACAATATACAGGCTTGACATACTCCTTTTCCTATTTGGAACCAGTCTGTTGTTCCACGTCCAGTTCTAACTGTTGCTTCCTGGCCTGCATACAGATTTCTCAAGAGGCAGGTCAGGTCGCCTGGTATTCCCATCTCTTTCAGGATTTTACAGTTTATTGTGATCCACACAGTCAAAGGCTTTGGCATAGTCAATAAAGCAGAAATAGATGCTTTTCTGGAACTCTCTTGCTTTTTCCATGATCCAGCGGATGTTGGCAATTTGATCTCTGGTTCCTCTGCCTTTCCTAAAACCAGTTTGAACATCAGGAAGTTCACGGTTCACATATTGCTGAAGCCTGGCTTAGAGAATTTTGAGCATTACTTTACTAGCATGTGAGATGAGTGCAATTGTGTGGTAGTTGGAGCATTCTTTGGCATTGCCTTTCTTTGGAATTGGAATGAAAACTGACCTTTTCCAGTCCTGTGGCCACTGCTGAGTTTTCCAAATTTGTTGGCATATTGAGTGCAGCACTTTCACAGCATCACCTTTGTAGTATAGTCTAAAGTCAGTGAATCTGATTCGTCCAACTCCTTTTTTCTTACTCAAGATTGTTTTGGCTATATGGGGTCTTTTGTGTCTCCACACAAATTTTAGGATTTTTCAATCAAGTTCTCTGAAAAATACCATTGGTGATTTTATAGGAATTGCATTGAATCTGTTGATTGCCTTGGGTGGCATAGTCATTTTGACAATACTGATTCTTCCAATCCAAGAACATGGTATGGCTTCCATCTGTTGGTGTCATCTTTGATTTCTTTTATCAATGTCTTATACATTTTTCTGAAGTACAGTAGATGGTTGATGTTTAAAGTGATTGTTGGAATGGTTATATTAATATCGCCCATATTTTTTACTTAGTATTTGTTGCTCTTGTTTATTCTTATTTTTGTCTTTCAGTCTTTTTTGGTCTTTTGTGGTTTTAAGTGGGCACTATATATAATTCTGTTTTCTTTCTTACCTTCAATTCAGTTCAGTTCAGTGGCTCAGTTGTGTCTGACTCTTTGCAACCCCATGGACTCCAGCATACCAGGCTTACCTCTCCATCACCAGCTCCCAGAGTTTACTCAAGTTCATGTCCATCAAGTGGGCAATGCCATCCAACCGTCTCATCCTCTGTTGTCCCCATTTCCTCCTGCCTTCAATCTTTCCCAGCATCAGGGTCTTTGCAAATGAGTCATTTCTTCATATCTGGTGGCCAAAGTATTGGAGTTTCAGCTTCAACATCAGTCCTTCCAATGAATATTCAGGACTGATTTCCTTTAGGATGGACAGGTTGGATCTCCTTGCAGTCCAAGGGACTCTCAAGAGTCCTCTCCAACACCACAGTCCAAAAGCATCAATTTTTCAGCATTCAGCTTTTTTTATAGTCCAACTCTCACATCCATACATTACTACTGGGAAAGCATAGCTTTGACTAGACAGGCCTTTGTGGGCAAAGTAATGTCTCTGCTTTTTGATATGCTGTCTAGGCTGGTCATAGCTTTTCTTCCAAGGAGCAAGCATCTTTTAATTTCATGGCTGCAGTCACCATCTGCAATGATTTGGGAGCCCCAAAAAATTAAGTCTCTCACTGTTTCCATTGTTTCCCCATCTATTTGCAATGAAGGGTTGGGATTGGATGCCATGATCTTTGTTTTCTGAATGTTGAGTTTTAAGCCAACTTTTTCACTCTCCTCTTTCACTTTCATCAAGAGGCTCTTTAGTTCTTCTTCTCTTTCTGCCATAAGGGTGGTGTCATCTGCATATCTGCGGTTATTGATATTTCTCCTGGCAATCTTGATTCCAGCTTGTGTTTCTTCCAGTCCAGCGTTTCTCATGATGTACTCTGTATATAAGTTAAACAAGCAGGGTAACAATATACAGCCTTGACATACTCCTTTTCCTATTTGGAATTAACCTGCTTTTCCATGTCCAGTTCTAACTGTTTCTTCTTGACCTACATACACATTTCTCAGGAGGCAGGTAAGGTGGCCTGGTATTCCCATCTCTTTAAGAATTTGCCACAGTTTGTTGTGATCCACACAGTCAAAGGCTTTGGCATAGTCAATAAAGCAGAAGTAGATGTTTTTCTGGAACTCTCTTGCTTTTTCAGTGATCCAACAGATGTTGGCAATTTGATCTCTGGTTCTTCTGCCTTTTCTAAAACCAGCTTGAACATATGGAAGTTCACGGTTCACATACTTTTGAAACCTCACTTGGGGAATTTTGAGCATTACTTTGGAAGTGTGTGAGATGAGTGCAGTTGTTTGGTAGTTTGAACATACTTTGGCATTGTCTTTCTTTGGGATTGGAATGAAAACTGACCTTTTCCAGTCCTGTGGCCATTGCTGAGTTTTCCAAATGTGCTGGTATATTGAGTGCAACACTTTCACAACGTCATCTTTTAGGATTTGAGAGCTCAACTGGAATTCCATCACCTCTGCTAGCTTTGTTTATAGTGATGCTTCCTAAGGCCCACTTGACTTTGCATTCTAAGATGTCTGGCTCTCACCATTGTGGTTATCTGGGTCATGAAGATCTTTTTTGTATAGTTCTGTGTATTCTTGCCACCTCTTCTGAATATCTTCTGCTTCTGTTAGGTCCATACCATCTGTCCTTTATTGTACCCATCTTTGCATGAAATGTTTTCTTGGTATCTCTAATTTTCTTGAAGAGATCTCTAGTCTTTCCCATTCTATTATTGTCCTCTATTTCTTTGCATTGATCACTGAGGAAGACTTTCTTAGCTCTTCTTGCTATTTTTTGGAACTCTGCATTCAGATGGGTATATCATTCCTTTTCTCCCTTGCCTTTAGCTTCTCTTCTTTTTTTATTTTTTTATTTTTTAGCTTCTCTTCTTTTCTCAGCTATTTGTAGGGCCTCCTTGGACAACCATTTGCCTTTTTGCATTTCTTTTTCTTGGGGATGGTCTTGATCACTGCCTCCTGTACAATGTCACGAGTCTCTGTCCATAGTTCTTCAGGCACTCTGTCTGTCAGATCCAATGTCTTGTATATATTTGTCACTTCCACTATATAATCATAAGGGATTTGATTTAGGTCATACCTGTATGATCTAGAGTTTTCCCTACTTTCTTCAATTTAAGTCTGAATTTGGCAATAAGATTCATGATCTGAGCCACAGTCAGCTCCTGGTCTTGTTTTTGCTGACTGTATAGAGCTTCTCCATCTTTGGCTGCAAAGAATATAATCAATCTAATTTCAGTGTTGACCACCTGGTGATGTCCATGTGTAGAGTCTACTCTTGTGTTGTTGGAAGAGGGTGTTTGCTATGACCAGTGCGCTCCCTTAGCAAAATTCTGTTGGCCTTTTCCCTGCTTCATTTTGTACTCCAAGACCAAACTGGCCTGTTACTCCAGGTATCTCTTGACTTCCTACTTATGCATTCCAGTCCCCTATAATGAAAAGGGCATCTTTTTTGGGTGTCCTTGTTTCGAGAAGTTCTTGTAGGTCTTCATAGAACTGTTCAACTTCAGCTTCTTCAACATTACTGGTTGGGGCATAAACTTGGATTACTGTGATATTGAATGGTTTGTTTGCCTTGGAAATGAACAGAGATCATTCTGTCGTTTTTGAGATTGCATCCAAGTACTGCATTTTGGACTCTTTTGTTGACTGTGAGGGCTACTCCATTTATTCTAAGGGATTCTTGCCCACAGTAGTAGATATAATGGTCATCTGAGTTATATTCATGTATTCCAGTCCATTTTATTTCTCTGATTTCTAAAATGTCTATGTTCACTCTTGCCATCTCCTGTTTGACCACTTCCAATTTGCCTTGATTCATGGTTCCTATGCAATATTGCTCTTTACAGCATCGGACTTTACTTCCATCACCAGTCACATCCACAACTGGGTGTTGTTTTTGCTTTGGCTCCATCTCTTCATTCCTTCTGGAGTTATTTCTTCACTGATTTCCAGTAGCATATTGGGCACCTACCAGTCTGGGGAGTTCATTTTTCAGTGTCCTATCTTTTTGCCTTTTCATACTGTTCATGGGGTTCTCAAGACAAGAATACTGAAGTGGTTTGCCATTCTCTTCTCCCCTGGGCCACGTTTTGTCAGAGCTCTCCACCATCAGTTATATTTCTTTTTCTTTTATTGGTCATCCTAGTGTTTGCAATATACATTTACAACTACTTTCAAATAACAGTATACTACTTCATGGGTACTACAAGTACATGTAGTAACCTAATGTTCCTAATTCCTCCCCCTCCCTAGTATCATTGCTGTCATTCATTTCACTTATACATAAGGTATAATAATTAGATGCACTGTTGCTATTATTAGTTTGGACAGGCTGTTATCTGTTACATGAGTTAAGAACAAGGAAAATCAAATTTCACTTATTCCTTCTCTGATTTCTTCCTTTCTTTATGTAGATTCTGACTTGTATTATTTTCCTTCTCTCTGAAGAACTTATTTTGACATTTCTGGCGAGACAAGTCTACTGGCAACAAATTCCCTCATTTTTGTCAAAGAAAAATTTGTATTTCTCCTTCATTTTTGACGAACAATTTTGGAGGATGCAAAATTCCAGTTTAGTGAGGTTTTTTTTTTCCTCTCAGCATTTAAAATATTTCACTCCACTCTCTTTTTATTTGTGTGGTTTCTGAGAAACTGGATATAATTCTTACCGTTGCTCTGCAGTAGGTAAGCTTTTTTTCATTGCTTCTTCAGGATATTTTTTAATCTTTGATTCTTCTGTAGCTTGAAATGATATGCCTACATTTAGTTGGTTTTTTTTTTTCTCTTTTTTGTCATTCATCCTGGTTGTTGTTCTCTGAGCTTCCTGGATCTGTGATTTGGTGTCTGACATTAACTTGGGAGAAATTCTCAGTCATTATTGCTTCAAATATTTCTTCTGTTTCTTTTTTTTTTTTTTTCTCCTTCTGTTATTCATGTTGCACATATAACACACCCTTTGTAGTTGTCCTGCAGTTCTTGGATATTCTATTCTTTTTTTTTTTTTTTTCCTCCCCTAATCTCTTTTCTGCTTGCTTTTCAGTTTTGGAGGTAGACATCTTCAAGCTCAGAGTCTTTACTCAGCCAGGTCAAATCTACTGAGGTAGTCTTCATTTATGTTACAGTATTTTTGATCTCTAACAATTATCTTCATTTCTTTCTTGGAATATCCAACTCTTTGCTTACATTGCCTATATGTTCTTGCATGTAATCTACTTTGTCTGTTGGTGCCATTAGCATATTAATCATAGTTGTATTGAATTCCTGGTCTGATAATTCCAAAATCCCTGCCGTATCTGACAGTGGTTCTGATCCCTACTCTCTCTCTTCAGATTGTGGGGGTTTGCATTTTGGTATGCCTTGTAATTTTTTTCTTGATAGCTGGACATGATATACTGGGTGAAGGAACTGCTATAAATAGGCCTTTAGTACTGACTCGATGGACATGGGTTTAGGTGGACTCTGGGAGTTGGTGATGGACAGGGAGGCCTGGCGTGCTGCAATTCATGGGGTCGCAAAGAGTTGGACACGACTGAGCATCTGAACTGAACTGAACTGAAATGGAATTGTTTTATTTCCTTTTCAAGTTGTTCATTATTTGTGCAAAAAACACAACTGATTTTTGTTTATTGGTCTTATACCCAACACCTTGATTTAAGATGTCTAGTCTCCAGAACTGTGAGACAGATTTCTGTTGTTTAAGCTATGCAAGTTGTGGTAATTTGTTACAGCAGCCCAAGAAACTAATACAAGGGCCCATCTGCATGATCCAGGATACTATACTTATCTCAAAATTCTTAATTAATCACATGTAGAAAGATCCTTTTTTCCAAATAAGGCAACACTAGAGGTTCTAGGGATTAGGACATGGCTGTCTTTGTGGGGGGTGGGGAGTATCAGCCTACCACAAATATATTCATTTTCATTTGGTTTTTAAAAAATATTTATTTTTGGCTGGCTGTGCTGGGTCTTAGCTGCTGCACAGCTTTCCTCTAGTTGCGGGGAGTGGGGGTACTCTTCATTGCAGTGTGTGGACTTCTCATTGTGGTGGCTTCTCTTGTTGCAGAGCACAGCTCTAGGGCATTTGGGCTTCCAAAGTTGTAGCTCTCAGGCTCTAGAGCGCAGGCTCAGTAGTTGTGGTGCATGGGCTTAGTTGCTCTGTGGCATGTGGCGTCCTCCTGGATCAAGGATCAAAACTGTGTCTCCTGCATGGACAGTCAGCTTCTTAACAACTGAGCCACCAGGGAAGCCCCATTCAGTTTAATTTAACTTCTAATTTCCTTTTCAATTTCTTCTTCAACTCATCAGTGTTTAAATTCTTCTTTAATCCATGTTCTTTCGGCTTGCAAATATATTTCTCTTATTGATTTCTGGTTTAAATCTAGTGTGGTCAGAAAATATGCTTTGTATGACTTTCATACTTTTGAGTTTCCTGAAAATTGTTTTATATACCAGTAGATGGCCCATATTGCTAAATGTTTTATGTTTCCTTGAAAATAATGTATATACTCTGTTTTTGATGGGTGGAGTGTTTTATAAATGTCAGTTAGCTCAAGTATGTTGATAGTATTGTGACAATTACCTAAACTCAGATGATGCCTGAGACTCAGCAGAGCAGGTAAACCATGCAAGCAACAGGTAACTTCCATTTCCCTTGCTTCCAAAACGTGTCCTTTCCCCTCTGCCTCCGGAATCACCTCCCGAAACCCCAGGCCTAAAGTTCTATAATGGTGAGTGCTTCTTTTTTGAGCACTAGTGCTCGCAGCATGGGTATTTGCATTTAATAGTGTTTGAAATATTTATCTGTGAAAACATATAGATATCCACATATCTTTATATAAGGAATAAATAAACTCATACTCATGTTACATATAAGTCAAGAGATTCATATTATTATGTGTAATTTATGGAATATTTAATTTCTCTCACAGAAGACAAGGCAAAGCTTGGAAATATGGATATGACCACTAATGAACACAAAAGGGCAAAATGTTGGGAAACATGCATCTAGAAATACATTTGCATTCATCAGCCACCAGCTTGGAATGTTAAACACAGCCATATAGATCGAGGAGATAGAAGAAAGTGTGAAAAACAAGACAAAGGCGCACACAAGAATCAGAATGTTCTGGGTAGCCTTTTTCTCTGGAGAATGCCTGGAGATGTGCCTAGAGCTGTGAATATATTTCACTTGCTGTCTGTGGGTGTAGAGATAAAGCACCATGGAACTACTGGTCCAGACCAAGAGCCCCAAACACATCATGTCAATGAATGCGTGAAAGACAGCATAGAGTGGGGAGGTGATGGGATGAAGAAGGGCACCAGAACAGTACCCAAAATTGCTCAGAGTGATGTTTCTTATCCTCTTTGGGCCAGTCACTTTCAGAGGAACCAGAATGTTTCCCAAAAACAGCACCACCCAGCAAAGGAAACACAAAGGCCCGATATACTTTGGGACTCTGGCTTTGAGCTCAGCCCACCTGGATTTACTGGGGATGATTGTGATGGCCTGGAAGATACTCAGGAGGCAAGTGGAAGAGAGACAAACTTCCCGGGCCACTCTGTGAATATAAAACAAAAATTTACATCCATGATCATCCAGAAAATTGTTCCACCCAAAAGATACCATAGTCTGGGGGATCCCCTTAGAGAGAAGGACTAAAGCGTTGGCTAAGAATATATGTTTGAGTATGTGGTCTGAAGGTCTCACCTTGTCTCCAGTGTGAAAAGTGAAAATAGAAAGAAACAAGAAGGAATTCCCCAAAAGTCCAATGCCAGTTTGAGACAAGAAGAAAATCCTCAATGTCAGGTCAATATAATCCATTCTGTCAGTGACTGGGAATGGCAATTCTATGCATACTCAGAATTATCTTTAGAGAAAACCAAAGATTGACATCAGTTACATTGCAAATGAAATCCAATGCTTATCCCAACTCCAGAATCTTTAAGAATAATACGCTACTTAATATCTGCATATTCTACCCACACCAACTCTTCCCCATAGAGGAATGTGTCATAAATCATATCTACAACACAGTGCATGCGTGCTAAGTCGCTTCACTCGTGTCTGACTCTTTGCGACCCTTTGGACTGTAGTCCACCAGGTTCCTTTGTCCATGGGATTCTCCAGGCAAGAATAGTGCCATGCCTTCCTTCAGAGGATCTTCCTGACCCAGAGATCAAACTCGCATCTCTTATGTCTCCTGCATTGGCAGGAGGGTTCTTTACCACCAGGGCCACCTGGGAAGCCCTTTCAGCACAATACATACACATAAAAATTGCAAGTTATTTTCTTGTCTATTTGTATATTTTATATACATGCATATGTACAGTCACACACAGATGCAGTCATATCCCTAAGTATAAAAAAATACATATGCTAGGAATTTTTACAGTGTTTTAAAATAAAATGGTCATTTATGTATATTTTAGGGTTGCATTTACTATGAAAATCCTACTAACTCATCTCTTATAGTTCTCAGACATTTTTTAGTGGCTACATATTTCATGACACAGATATTCCCCTTTTGATGCTTACTACAAAGTTTCCAATCATTCTGTCAATGCAGAAAATGATGACAATAACGGACACATATTTTGATTACTATTTCCTAGGTACTATTATTATTATTTTTTTGGCCCCATCATGCAGTTTGCAGGATCTTAGTTTCCAGACCACGGAAGGGATCTGTGCCTCCTGCAGTGGAAGCATAAAGTCTTAACCCCTGGACCACCAGTGAAGTCCCAGCTAGGTACTGTTTTAAATGCTTTATGCATATAATCTGATTTAATTATAAAAACAGATTTATGAATTAGGTATCATGTTATCCTGTTTCACTGATAAGGAAAATGAAATAGTATCAGATTAAATAATTGCCAGTATTCACATATCTGATGAGTAGCAGAGCTGAGATTTTTATTGGCTCTTTGTCTTTCTTTAACTTTTACACCCACAGTCTCTAATATAATCAGTTTCATTATATTTTTACTGAGCATATAAGAACCTAGATGTTGCAGCAATGTTATTCTTACAGCATAAATTGACAGGAGTGAATGCTGCTGTCGAGGAGGGAAGGAGGGAGAGAATGAAGAGAGGGAGATAAAGGAAGGCAGTGATGATACTGATTTTCCAGGTAGATGGAAACAAGTTAGAATTCCATCAGCAAGGTAGGAGCATGCCGTCTCCTTGATTTCCACCAACATTAGTAATTTCATCTCCCCCTGTTTGATGAGTAGAAAGTAATATTGCACTGTTGTTTTAATTGAATTTCTTTCTCAAGTGAATTTGAATATTTTTCTTTAAGTTTATGTCTTTGGGGATATTTTTTGTGACTTGACTAATCATATCCATTCCTCATTTTCCCCTTAGTCTTTTCTCAAAATTTCTTAAGTTATTCTAACTATCTACCTAATCAAATTTTGTAATCTGCAGAGTACATTCTTACTAAATTGATTATTTATGTATTAATTGTGTTTATAGAATATATTATCATACATACATTTACTTTGTATTAAATCAAATAATTCCATTTATTATTACATAGTTTCTGCTTTCTTATCTTGTTTGATATAGTTATCCCTGCCCCTAAATTTTAGATGTAGTTGTGTAGATATTTTTTTCCAAAATTATATTGCTTTATTTTTTTAATTTAAATATTTAAGCTATCTGGATATTTCTAATTCACATACCTTTTATTTAAATATTTAAGCTCAGTTTTAAGCATGGTGTAAGAAGAGTATTTTTTAATATTTGCATACACAGAAAGTTATGATCAAGCTATCAAATTAACATTTTATTATAAATGAAATATCTTACTTTTTATATGTCAGTTTTTTATAAGGAAATACTTCTTAATTCTTTATTTTGTTAACTATTCTATTTCTTCTATTAGCATTGTTTTTTGTATTTACCTTGTATATTCAAGATTTATAATATAACCCATTTCAGTATTAAATGAGTGAATTTAATTTAAATTTCACTATTAATTAATCATAAGAAATCAAAACAGATGTTAGGAAATTATATTCAATTGAATATTAAAAGCATAATAACCCAGAGATACACAGCATTTATTCACAAACTACATAGATCTTGTGATAATAGAAATGATAATAGAAATATTATCTTGTGATAATAGATAATAGAAATGATAATTTACCTTTTAGGCAGAAACAAATCTTAAATGGCAATTATCACTGCACTTTAAAAAATTATTTTTCTGATCTAGCCTATGTGAGGAGAGAAAAAAAGAGGAATGAACAATAAAAGAAACTAAGTAAAACATTTACTTATGAGTGATAAGTAAACGTCATTGTCTTTTAAAACAAAATTATATAAAAATGCTTAGAATTAATAGAGTCCAATCAGAGTATGAATACAAAGTAAATATAAAGAAATGAATAGATTTTTATAAACCAACACTCCAAGAATTTTGAAAATTAATAATAAATTTCTAGGCATCAGGGCAGCATGTTTTTGTTGCAGGAATAAGAAAACAAATGAATAAAGCAAAGGTGAGAGTCCAATAATGGGTGTTTTCTCTTCTAAGAAAATTAAGAGAGCAGATGGCTTGGGCAGGAGCCGACTTGTTTAGTATCCCATAGGAGACGGTGCGTTCGACAGAACGCACGTGAGTCAGCTGTAGGAGATGCACAGGAGGCTGTTTGGACCAGACAGCAGCTGAGGAAGCTCCGGACCACGGCCAAGAGGATGGGAAAACTGAGTCACAGCGGACTTCAGACACTTCCAGGAAGCTGAGGGACATGGGTAATGCCCAAGCAAAGCCCAGAAAACACGCTTTATGTATCCAGAAGTATATGGATATGTGTATATGGATATTTTAATAAACCAAGCATTAGAAATAGACCAGTTCTGAGGTCTATTTGTGACCTAACAGAGGTCACAAAACAGCCTCTGCTAGGAATTCCCTGGCAGTCCAGTTGTTAGGACTCCATGCTCTCACTGCCAAGGGCTGGGGCTCAATCCCTAATTGGGGAACTTTAAAAGATCCCAAGGTGATGGCATGGTCCAGGAAAAAAAAAAGCCTTCTTTCAGGCTTCATTCCATGATAAGTGGTTGTCATTCCAACTTGGTGGCTGGTGGGTGGGTGATTCAGGGAAATAATCAACAGTCAACTTGTGAAAACCATCTGTAGCCTGAAGGAACTTATGAAGAATAGAAATGTAAGGATAACAAAAATAAAAAGGGTAGAAAAATATATGTATAGGAAGAAATAAAAAACTATTAAAAGAGATCATTTAAATCTCTGAAGTTTCCAGACTTACATGGTACATGTTTAATACGTACTAAAGAAAGAAATATGGGCAGCTTCTATAGCTCAATTGGTAAAGAATCCACCTGCAATGCAGGAGACCCCGGTTTGATTGCTGAGTCAGGAAGATCCACTGGAGAAGGGATAGGCTACCCACTCCAGTATTCTTGGGCTTCTCTGTGGCTCAGCTGATAAAGAATCCGCCTGCAACGCAGGAGGCCTGGGTTCGATCTCTGGGTTGGGGAGGTCCCCAGAAGAAGGGAACAGCTACCCACTCCAAATTGTGGCTGGAGAATTCCGTGATCTGTATAGTCCATGGGGTTGCAAAGAGTCGGACACAACTGAGCAACTTTCACTTTAACTATATCAGGCTGTGAAACATAGAGAAACAAGCAAAATTCTCCCAGCGAGTGCCATCAGAGTATGGGAACTCAACAGAAAAATTATAATATTGCTCATAATATTTGTGTGTAAAAAGAAACGTTTTGTAGAAGATGGCACAGAAAAATTTAGATTTCTAAGATATTTTAAAATTCAACTTTAATTAGAGTCAGTGTTGAACAGCAAACACACATCCTTAGAAGATTAGCCTAACAAAATCCAAGTAGTTAAGGACAAAAGTGCCAAGTCTAACCCATCCTGCAAAATAGTCTATTCTTTCTAAGTTCTCATCAAGAGTCCAGATAGATACAGAATGCCCAAATGTGTGTGCTTATTGAAATACATGATTTCATTCCCAAAACAGACATTTAATGAAACATGTAACACGATGAGAAGATGTGAATTAGAAAAATCACTGAAGTGTGGGAGGTAGAGAACAGAGGCATAGGAGTCTAGATTTTGCCATATGATAGAAAGATGGTATATTTCACGATATTTGAAGACAAGTAGATGAGAGGGTTGGAGAGGAGAGAAAAGGAAAGTAAGCAAATGAATAGTTGGAGCCTCTTGAGAGGCTCATGATAGAGCTAGAATCAGAATATTGTCTCATTTTTTTTTGTAAAAGAGAGGTTTTCATTATATGTTTATATTGAAGGATTTTCTTTTCCCCCTGTGGAATCAATGCTTGAGTAACAATAGATGAAAGACTAATGAATAATGACAAATGAAAATAATAATATCTAAAAGGTATAAGAGGATCTATGCTGCTACTGCTGCTAAGTTGCTTCAGTCGTGTCCAACTCTGTGCGACCCCATAGATGGCAGCCACCAGGCTCCCCCATCTCTGGGATTCTCCAGGCAAGAACACTGGAGTGGGTTGCCATTTCCTTCTCCAATGCATGAAAGTGAAAAGTGAAAGTGAAGTCACTCAGTCGTTTCCGACTCTTCGCAACCCTGTGGACTTCAGCCAACCAGGCTCCTCCGTCCATGGGATCTTCCAGGCAAGAGTACTGGAGTGGCGTGCCATCGCCTTCTCCGAAGAGGAATCTATAGAAGGATCTATATTGGAAAGAGAAACCAGGGTAGCAGTCCTTGAATAAGAGAAAAGGAGTTGAAGAAAAATATACAAGCAATAAAGGTGTAGACAGGAATCTGAAACAGAAAAATTGAAAGTTTAACAGAGAGATCATTAAATGGGAGATAATGACTCACCATATAAACTGTCTAAAACAGTAAGTCACAGGTATTGAGAGCTGAGGTGTTAGTAGGTTAAGAGAGAAAGCATGGAGCAGTATAAATACCAGCCCAGATGAGGCCTGGATGACTTTATTGTTTTCCATACAGCCTCTAGATTTGATTAGAAATCAAGGAGACAGTCTCCTCAAAATCTATCTACGTTATTTATCAGTCTCTAAAACTTGACAAATTTCTTGTGCAATCAGTGCATGCTGGTCACTTTGCTATGGCACTTTTTATGTTGCAATATCTTAGAAAGTTCCCTTAGGACTTAGAGAGGATGACAAGATCACATTTTGGATGTGTGAAGGGATAGTTAAGTTTACAGTTTAGTCCCTCGGTCTCGTCTGTTTCTTTGCCACCTCATGGACTGTAGCCTGCCAAGCTCCTCTGTCCTTGGGATTCTCTGGGCAAGAATACTGGAGCAGTTTGCCATTTCCTTCTCCAGGGGATCTTCCAGACCCAGGCATAGAACCTGCATTTCCTGCATTGGCAGGTGGGTTCTTTACCACTGTGCCACTGGGGAAGCTTGTGATGGCATAAGGAGTCACATAAAAGGCCAGTTATGAGTGGGAAACCCCTCAGCTTTATATACTTTATGAAAACAATGGCAACAGCTCTGACACTATCGGCTTTCTTTGCTTTCTGACACTTTCTTTGCTTTCTTCTCTAAGCAGGTCCCTCACAGTATTTCATGGTGTTCAACATGCTCTCATTTAGCAGTGACTGATCCTTTCTCAAGCCAACAAATATTTAATGGAAGAAGACACAAATAGTGTTGTAAACCTATAACAACAGGGACCCAAATGAATCCTGTTCTCATTTTTAAAAATACATTGAGGCTCATCCAGCCAGAGCCCAGAGGGAAGGCAGGTACAAACATACATGAAAAACATAAAAAATAAATAAAATAAGAGACTTCTCCCCTTGTGGTCCAGTGGTTAAAACTCTGCGCTTCCACTGCAGAGGGTGTGGGTTTGACCGCTGGTCAGGAGGCATGCCCTGTGGCTTGGCCAAAAAATATTTATATATGTATGAAATATAATCCATGTGATAATCATTTTGATTGTCTCATCTGAACTATTTAAATATCTTGAGATGTGTGTGTGTTACAATATTTACTTTGCAGATGGAAATTATAAGAGTAAATGCTTTGATCAGACAGCAGACAGAAGAGGTAGATAAATTCCACCCACACTTTTTGCTGAAAGATAAAATAAGTGGTATCATGACTGAGGAGAATAGTGTAGACCAGGTCTTTGAAAGTCTCAGAAAACAACTGTTACCCACCCCCTGCCCACTGGAGAGCCTGGTTTGCATCTCTTTTCTATGAGCCCTTTCACCTGAGATATGTGAATACTCACCTAATGGACGGCTGATGCTAGAACAGTGGCTTGGGATGACAGTCTCTATGTATGTGGCAAGGAGCACTGCACTCAGGGTTATAACTCTGGGAACCTCTGATCTCATCTCCTTCCATTTCCTGTAACTATCATGTCATCTGCAGCAGGAATGACAGAGGCGGCAAGGGGATATCATGTTAATTGACAGAAAAAAATTTGTTCACCCTCTTAATTATTATAAACAATTACTGGTGGTTAATGAAAATGCCCAAAGAGACTGTCACAATTAATTAGAAGAGAAACACTCTGGAGATTTCTAGTGATGGGAAGCAGATATTCTCAGATGTAATAAATGAGTATGGAGAATGTAATTCCACTTTCCAGACAGATTAATGGTTCTCTTGAGAGATTAATTTCCCTGAATGGTAGTTCCATATACTTCATCACAAATCTCAGTACCCAGACAACTGTGATATTAACAGTGAAATAGAAACACACACACAGTGCATACGGGGGCTACCAAGGATATAGAAGTAAATAAGGACCTTTTTTTTTTTTGCACCATTTTCATTTTAACAAAGAGGTAATGTCAGAGGATGAGATGGTTGGATGGCATCAGCGACTCAATGGACATGAGTTTGAGCAAACTCCGGGAGGTGATGAAAGACAGGGAAGCCTGGCATGCTGCAGTCCACAGGGTTGCAAATAGTTGGACATGACTTAGCAACTGAACAATAATGTTCGTGTCCAAAATTTTTGCAAGAAAACTCACAAAATTACATAGAAGTAGCTCTTGAATTAAGCACAAAGGAAGTTTTGGGGAGTGGATGGCTACAGCAGCCTCAGCGCAACTGTGGTTTTGAAGACTCTAAGCATGGAGGCATACATTGTGTGTTGGCAACCCTGTTAAATATTTCAGAAGTGAAAAAAGGGAGGACTTCAATGTTTATCCTACCCTCTGGTGCACATGTATCTTACCAGATCTTCCAGAGAACTTCCTATAGCCTATTCATGAGATCCACTTAGCATGATGTCATCAGTGTATTGGAATGTCAAAATGATCAAAATCCCTTCAGATTCTATTGTGACATACCTAAGAAAAGTTGTCCTCGCCCTGCGGAAAGAGAGCGAATGTGAACCGCTTTCTACTCCAGGTAATTTAAGGTTGCTTTTGTTGGACTGTGAAGAAGGCTGAGCACTGAAGAATTGATGCTTTTGAACTGTGGTGTTGGAGAAGACTCTTGAGAGTCCCTTGGACTGCAGGGAGATCCAACCAGTCCATTCTGAAGGAGATCAACCTTGGGATTTCTCTGGAGGGAATGATGCTGAAGCTGAAACTCCAGTACTTTGGCCACCTCATGTGAAGAGCTGACTCACTGGAAAAGACTCTGATGCTGGGAGCGATTGGGGGCAGTAGGAGAAGGGGATGACCGAGGATTGGATGGCTGGATGGCATTACCAACTCGGTGGACGTGAGTCTGAGTGAACTCCAGGAGATGGTGATGGACAGGGAGGCCTGGCGTGCTGCGATTCAACTGAGCTGAACTTTGTCCTTTTTTCCTGATAGAAATTCAATATACAAATGTTTATAAATTGTCTATAATTAATCATTTTCCTAACTTGTGTATCTCCCTCCAAAACAGCAAAAGTTTATTTAATTTGTAAAGTTGTTTGGTATCTGGCAGTGGTCCTTTGAGAAGGTCCCATGGAGAACTCATCTTGAACTCCATGGGCTCATCAATATTTATCTGAAAAATGTAGATTTGTTCTGAAAAACGCAAGAAAAAAAAGAATACATGAACAAAATGATAATGCCTTGCTTACTTTCAATGTTGATTTAATCCATATTTGTTGCGTAAACATAGGAACCCATAGGCTGGAGACTGAGAGAGTGAAAAACCTTAAGAAATTGCAGAAATGCTAGTCAGAGAGAGAGATAGAGGAGCCACGAGAGAGAATCCAAAGCATAGTCGACTTGAGATCATCATTCCCACATTATAGAGGGTAAGAACATGAAGCAACCTGAAAATCAGTTGCAACATTCAATGTCCTAGACCATTAGAGCTGGAAGGAAGCTTATCATCAAGTTTCCCTCCCATTGGTTATTTGTCCATACGTGAATATATTTGAAGACAAGTTCAGGATATATATTCTAACGTGAACTTTTTGTTCATATTAAAGGTAGCGATTAGTGAAGTTCTTGTTCATTCACCTGAATTAGATAAACCAAAAGCCAGAGATGTTCATTTTATAATTAGTAAAGTGGCATAATTCAGGGAAACCAAAAGACTTACAAAAGACTAGAATTATTGATACAAAAGATACCATAGGACTCTTTATCTCACTTTAAGCCAGAATTTTTCCCCCTTTATGACAGTTTCTTTTTAAACCACATTCTCTTTATGCCACTTTCCTATAAACCTAATTCAGTGGAATAAAAAATGAGGTCTTCCTGTAGTTGTCAGGTTTGTATTTTTTTTAAAGATTTTTCTGATGTGTGGACCATTTTAAAAGTCTTTCTTGAATTTGCTACAATATTACTTCTGTTGCTTAAGTTGTTGTGTTTTTTTTTGGCTGTGAGGCATGAGGCATGTGGGACCTTAGCTCTTGGACCACCCCCTGCATTGGAAGGCAAAGTTTTAACCACTAGACTGCCAGGGAGTTCCCAGGTTTATATTTCATGAGCCTGTCAATATGAAAAGTTTTCACTCCAAACTCTAAAGAAGAGACACCTAATTGTCCCTGAAATGTTCTATCTGGTTTTGGAAAATGGAGGAGATAATATTGTAGGAAAAAATGGTACTTCTGAGAACCACTACTGTGGATCAAGGTCAGTTTAGGGAAAGGATCATCACCATTGAGTCTCACAGAGGGACTCTGGTAGAAAATACTGGAATCAGGTGTCAAGTTCTTGGGAGACAGTGTCTGGTCAGGGAAAGATACTCACTATGAGAGCCTTCTTAGACGAGGCCTTCACACTTTGCATGGGCCTCCTGTATGGTGGAGTCTGTTTGGCCTGTACTTTCTCCTTCTGCTAAAAAGTTAACACACAAAGATGGAAACCAGGGGGCTGCATTGGTGCTGGGGGATAGGCCCTGTTGGCCAGAGTCAGTGTCCTAAAGTAGATATATAAACGTGGCAAGCAGATTCCCTAGCCTGGTGATTTGGAATTTAAAGAGTGTCACATGAAGACTGGGCTTCCCAGCTGGCTCAGTGGTAGGGAATCTACCTGCCAATGCAGGAGACTCAGGTAACTCGGGTTCCGTCCCTGGGGTGCGAAGATCCCTTGGAGGAGGAAATGGCAATCCACTCCAGTCTTCTTGCCTGGGAAATCCCATGGACAGAGGAGCCTGGTGGGCTACAGACCAGGGGTCCCAAGAGCTGGTTACAATTGAGTACATGCATGAACATAGAGACTGAATTTGATGAATGTGAGTGTTAGTTGAAATTTCCAAGAGAGTCCTGACAAGTTCATCACCACCTAGAGCAGCCCTAGGTCCTGCACTTTCAGCTTATGGTGTAAAAAAAAAGCATCGTTGAACACACTGAAACAATGAACACTAACAGGCGAGTATAGGAAGGAAGGTCCTCAGCTTTGTGGATCAGGCCCCAGGAGAGATGCCGAAGCAGAGGGCAGGCTCTGAATTTACACCCCTGCAGCCTGTTTTTTTTTTTAATCAGAGTCACGTGGGCTGCAGACTTGGGCCAAGCCTTTAAATTCAAAGCAAGCTGGAGGGGTTGGGTTGGAGGCTTGGCGTGGCCTCAGGCTGTGTAAGTTGGCGAGCCTGTTGCCAGCCATGCGGAGGTTGAGAGCTGTCTCATTCCTGGACACGATCCGCTTGCTGCAGGTCTCTGAAGTGATCAAGGTAAATGCTTGTCGCCCCATCTGAATTGGCCGGCCCCTCCTAACACCTTTCCACCTTGGCAGTCCTGTGCAAAACCCCTTTCAGCTCTCCCTCAGCCTTGAATCTTGGCTACTCTAGCATGACACCACACAGCCTTTCTTGGTTCCTAAAGTTCACCTTATTCGGACCTGACCATTCAGGTCTGATATGCCTGTGTCTCTTTGAGCACCTGTTTGCAGAGTAGCAGAACGAGGTATTGAGTGCTTTGGGTTTAGCATCCTTCACTCTGAGGACCTCCATGTTGCTAAATGAAAATGACAAATGGATCCAGGGGAGTTGTGCTGACTAAATGGTCCTGGGGGCTCCCACTTCAAGCTCCAGGAAATCCACATTTCTCCCCCTGAACTCTGGTGTGAATCCCAAGGGCACATATTAGCCATGGTGGCCCCTGCTGTTATCCTGTCCCCTTTCCCCAGACACAGGGGGGCTTTGAGAGCTGGGGTTAACCACGTGGGCCTTGCTTCCGGAACAAATGATAGCAGAGGAGGAGCCGGTGTTCAGGTACTGACTGCCTGCTTATCTCTTGCTTTCTCTCCCTTCGTACTGGAACAAGGATGCTGAGCGTGGTCAGCTGTGGAGCTGAGAGCAGGGTGGGGTGAGGCGGGCAGGCAGCTGTGTCTCAAGGGTGAGGAGAATGTCAGCTTGCAGCTTAGGCCCGTGTGCAACTTGCCTTGGCAGTCCAAGCGAGGGTTGGACTGCGAATTTCCAGACAGAGCATTTCAGAAGGGAGTGTGTTTATTGAGAGCAAAGAGCAGAGACAGTGTGGGCACTGTGAGCACAGCGGGTCGACCTCTTGGCAGGCCGGGGAAAATCGATGCTTTTGGTGGGTTAGTAGTCAATGTTGATAGCCTCAAGATGAAGAAAATTCCTGCTGGAATGTTGGCATTAGGTGATTGGTTAGGGCACTATAGAGTGACTACCAGGGTAGACATCTTTGCCTATTATGGGGTCAGGAAGCCTACCGGTCGTATTGGGGGGCTTTTGGCACCGGTTACAAAGGGTCTCAGTCAGCTTCAGAGGTGAACTTGGTTCTGGTCTCTGCTTCAGTGGCCTTGGTGCAAGGCCTCCCACCCTGTGGCCTTGGGGAGGACTCCACAGGGGCTAAGAGAGGCACGTGTGAAGGTTACAGTAGATAAATGGGTTCAAGGGTACCGGTGGTGCTGAGGAGGTGAACTAACGGTGGTGACCCTGTTTCCAGAAGCCTGTGTCTGAGGAAATGGAACTTCTGCATCTTCTTACATCAGGGCCTGGGCACACAGGCATGGAAGCCATACTCGCTTGAACAAACAAAGCGGAAGCATTGGATGGCATTTACACAGCCTGGGAACTTCTACAAAGAAGCAACTGGGAACCTCGGTGTGGCAGAGGGTACCCTAGAGGAACTCGATGTAAGAAATCCACCCTTTATATTTTCTGTGTTCTCATGCAGTAAAGACAAAAGGAGTTAAAAGTCAATGGGATGGGTTGCTCTCCTGGGTATCACAGGTCTCCCTGCTTCCTCCTTTGTCCTCTGTGATCCAAGCTGCATGGAGGAACTTGTGGTTTTCACAACATAACTCAGACCCTGTTATCCCCTTCTTTCAAAGCCTCTCAGACCTCCTAGAATAAAAATTCTGAGTAAAAAGGGAACATTTAAGTAATAGAGGTTCTACAGCTTACTTTATTCCTGGTGCCTCTTTTAAAACTCAGAATAGTTCTCTGATGGAAAGATTTTTTTTAATCCCCATTTTATATCTGTGTGCACTGAGGTTAAAAAAAAATTTTTTTTTTAAAGCAAATTGACCGGTATCTCCCAAACAGCCAATCTGCCATGGAAACCCATGTTTGCATGACTCTGAAGCCCAATTTCTATCTTCTTCTCTGTTGAGTATTAATATTAACCAAACCCGCCAAAGACAGTGGAGGAAAGCTGAACATTATCTTACTAGAATTTTCTTTATTCAAGTGGATCGTCATCCCTCAACCATCTGGTGACCAAGTATTGTCTGTGGCTGTTTTTTTTCAAGGAATCTTAGGACCTGTGGCCTGTCTTTCAGGAAGTGACCACATGGGTGGAGAGGAGAAGGCTGTCATTGCACAGTGTCCTCAGAACGCAAGCTCTATGCCTGGAATGTGCACACGGCAAATCTGGCCAACGAGCTGCACAGTTAATGCTTGTCTGTGTCCATCCTGGTAAATCACAAGAAACAAGAGCTGGGAGGAAAATGATACTCAGAATTGGTAACAGAAACAAGGTTTCAATTGAGGTGTTCTAACAGGGAGCCTGTGAGCTTTTCATTTAGACTCTAGAAGCTGAATTCAATTTGGAAAAACTTTTTGTTTTATGTTAGAGTATAACTGATTAACAATGTTGTGATAGTTTCAGGTAGACAGCAAAGGGACTCAACTACACATATACATGTATCCATTCTCCCCCAAACTCCCCTCCCATCCAGGCTGCCAGGTAATATTGAACAAAGTTCCCTGTGCTATACAGTAGGTCCTTCCTGGTTATTTTTTTTTAATTACTCATTTATTTTTGGCTATGCTGGGTCTCCGTTGCTGTGTGGCTTTTTCTCTGGTTGTGGTGAGTGGGGGCTACTCTCCAGCTGTACACGGGCTCCCACTGTGCAGCTTTTCTTGTTGCAGAGCACAGCCTCTAAGGTGCAGGCTTCAGAAACTGCAGCACGTGGGCTCAGTAGTCAGGGCTCCCAGGCTATAGCAGAGACTCCATAGTTGTGGTGCACGGGCTTCATGGCTCCACAGCATGTGGGATCTTCCTGAATCAGGGACTGAACCCATGTCTCCTGCATTGGCAGGTGGATTCTTTACCACTGAGCCACCGGGGAAGCCCAGTTTTCTATTTTAAATAGAGCAGTATGTACATGTCGATCTCAAACTCACTAACTTTCACTTCCCCTCATCCTTTCTCCAGCAGCCAGAAGTTCATCTCTAAGTCTGTGAGCCTGTTTCTCTTTTGTGAGTAAGTTCCTTTGGATCATTTCTTTCTACATTGTGCATATCAGGGATGCCGTATGATATTTCTCCTCTGTCTGACTTACTTCATTCAGTGTGGCAGTCTCTAGTTCCATCCATGTTGCTGCAAATGGCATTATTTCATTCTTTTCTAATGGCTGAGTTAGTATATTTGTGCCACATCCTCCTTTTTCATGCCTCCATTGATGAACATTTAGGTTGCTTCTATGTCTTGGGCTATTATAAGCAGTGCTGCAACGAACACTGGGGTGCATGCATCCTTTGGCGCCATGCTTTTCTCTGGATCTATGCCCAGGAGTGGGACTGCATGGTCATATGGTAGCTCTATTTTTAGTTTTTTAAGAGACCTGCATACTGTTCCCCATAGTGGCTGTACCAATTTACACTCCACCAACAGTGTGGCAGAGTTCCCTTCTCTCCACATGAGAATTCACTTTTTAATGTATATTTCTATATATAAGCTTATATAAGACTTTTCTATTGGTAGCATGAAATGACTTTGTAAAATAAGCAATCTTGAGTCATCGAGCATCTCTGTGATCTATTCTACTGCTTCTCTATCAGCTACTGGTGTTTGTTGTATTGGCTTTTTCAGAAAGTTGCCTCTAACTCAGCTCACTTCCAAGGGCCACAAAGGTCTTAGATCTGGAGGAGCTAATGTGGTGCAAGAAGCACTGAAGATGAAGCTGCGAGAATGCGAAGTAGTTCCCGAACTGTTGTATTTTATTTGCTTTCCCTGTTTGCATTTCCCTCTCTTCCCCTTAAAAAATTAGACAATGATCTTCAAACACAGGGTCCTCTGAACTATGATAAATACTCTTATGAAAATAAGCATTAGCAGGGAAATGATGAAATAAAAGTCTACTAGAGTGCTCATACAGTGTTGTATGTCAATTACATCTCAATAAAGCTGGGGAAAGAAGAAACTAGAAGGGTACTCTCTTGAATAAATTTTTCTACAGGAAGTTAGTCACCACATCCCTGAGGACATTCAAGAAGCCCAGTGGACAGGTCTACAATGTCAGAGAACGCCAGTCTCCTGCCAATAGTGAGCACCAACTTGTAGTCATATGAATGAGCCATCTTAGAAGCCGATCCTCAACCCCAGATAAACTTGAGGTTATTATATCATCAGCCAACATCTTATTGCAACCTAATGAGACACCCTAAACCATAGCCACGTAGGTAATCCACTCTTTAAAGTGTTGATCAATAGAAGCTGTATGAGTTAAGTAATTGTTGCTTTATGCTGTTTTGTGATTTCTTATGGGGAAACAGTGGAAACAGTATCAGACTTTATTTTGGGGGGCTCCAAAATCACTGCAGATGGTGACTGCAGCCATGAAATTAAAAGACGCTTACTCCTTGGAAGAAAAGTTATGAGCAACCTAGACAGCATATTCAAAAGCAGAGACATTACTTTGCCAGCAAAGGTCTGTCTAGTCAAGGCTATGGTTTTCCCAGTGGTCATGTATGGACTGTGAAGAAAGCTGAGCGCCGAAGAATTGATGCTTTTGAACTGTGGTGTTGGAGAAGACTCTTGAGAGTCCCTTGGACTGCAAGGAGATCCAACCAGTCCATTCTGAAGGAGATCAGCCCTGGGTTTTCTTTGGAAGGAATGATGCTAAAGCTGAAATTCCAGTACTTTGGCCACCTCATGCGAAGTGTTGACTCATTGGAAAAGACCCTGATGCTGGGAGGGATTGGGGGCAGGAGGAGAAGGGGACGACAGAGGATGAAATGGCTGGATGGCATTACCAACTCGATGGACGTGAGTCTGAGTGAACTCCAGGAGTTGGTAATGGACTGGGAGGCCTGGCATGCTGTGATTCATGGGGTCGCAAAGAGTCAGACACAACTGAACTAACTGAACTGAACTGATGTGGCAATAGTTAACAAATACAGTTAGTACCTGAAAATGGGCTGCTTCCATAACAAAACCTAAAATATGGAAGAATTTTGGGGACCAAATGATGCTAAAATCTAAGAAATGGGCTCAAAAAAAGATCAATCCAAGGTAAGGTCAGTAAACGACACTATAATGTTGAAGCCAAAAGAGGTGGCTGTAGAATTCTCTGTTAGACCATGGAATGATCTAAGGCAGTACCTCAGAACTATTCAACCATCTTTTCTTCCAAGAAGCATGTGTCTTCTAATTTCATGGCTGCAGTCACCATCTGCGGTGATTTTGGAGCCCAAGAAAATAAAATCTGCCACTGTTTCCACTTTTCCCCCGTCTATTTGCCATGAAGTGATAGGACTGGATGCCGTGATCTTCATTTTTTGAATGTTGAGTTTTAAGCCAGCTTCTTCACTCTCCTCTTTCACCCTCATCAAGCTCTTTAGTTCCTCTTCACTTTCTGCCATTACAGTGGTATCATCTGCATAGCTAAAGTTATTGATATTTCTCCCTGCAATCTTGATTCCAGCTTGTAAGTCATCCAGCCTGGCATTTTACATGATGTACTCTGAATATAAACTAAATAAGCAGGATGATAATATACAGCCTTGACATATCCCTATTCCAGTTTTGAACCTGTGTGTTGTTCCATATCCAGTTCTAACTGTTGCTTCTTGACCTGCATACAGGCTTCTCAGGTGGCAGATAAGGTGGTCTGGTATTTCCAACTCTTGAAGTTTCCACAGTTTCTTGTGATCCACATAGTCAAAGGCTTTTGTGTAGTCAATGAAGCAGAAGTAGATGTTTTTCTGGAATTCCCTTGCTTTTTCTATGATCCAATGGTTGTTGGCAATTTGACCACTGGTTTCTCTGCTTTTTCTAAATCCAGCTTGTACATCTGGAAGTTCTCAGTTCACGTATTGTTAAAACCTTGCTTGAAGGATTTTGAGCATTACCTTGCTAGCATGTGAGATAAGGACAATTGTGCGGTAGTTTGAGCATTCTTTAGCATCGCCCTTCTTTGGGATTGGAATGAAGACCGACTTTTTCCAGTCCTGTGACCACTGCTGAGTTTTCCAAATTTGCTGGTATGTTGAGTGCAGCACTTTAACAGCATCGTCTTTTAGGATTTGAAATAGCTCAGCTGGAATTCCATCACTTCCTCTAGTTTTGTTTGCAGTAATGCTTCCTAAGGCCCACTTGACTTCACACTCCAGAATGTCTGACTCTAGGTGAGTGATCACACCATCATGGTTATCTGGATCATTAAGATCTTTTTTTGTATAGTTCTGTGTAGTGTTGCCATCTCATCTTAATTTCTTAGCTTCTGGTATGTCCTTGCTCTTTCTGTCCTTTATCGTGCCCATCTTTTCATGAAGTGTTCATTTGATATCTCTTATTTTCTTGAAGAGATCTCTCGTCTTTCCCATTCTAATGTTTTCCTCTATTTCTTTGCATTGTTCACTCAAGTAGGGTTTCTTACGTCTCCTTGCTCTTCTCTGGAACTCTGCATTCATTTGGATATATCTTTCCCTTTCTCCTTTGCCTTCACTTCTCTCCTTTTGTCAGCTATTTGTAAAGACTCCTCAGACAACCACTTGGCCTTCTTGCATTTCTTTTTCTTTGGGATGGTTTTGGTCACCACCTCCTGTACAATGTAATGAACCTCTTTATAGTTCTTCAGACACTTTCTGTACCAAACTTAATCCCTTGAATCTATTCATCACCTCCACTGTATAATGATACAGGATTTGATTTAGGTCATACCTGAAGAGCCTAGTAGTTTTCCCTACTTTTTCTCAATTTCAGTCTGAATTTTGCAATAAGGAGTTCATTATCTGAGCCACAGTCAGCTTCAGGTCTTGTTTTTACTAACTGTATAGAGCTTCTCCACCTTTGGCAGTAGACAATATAATCAATCTGATTTCAGTATTGACCATCTGGGAATGTTCATGTGTATAATCATCTCTTGTGTTGTTGAAGAGGGTGTTTTCTATGACTAGTGCATTCTCTTGGCAAAACTCTGTTAGCCTTTGCCCTACTTCATTTTGTACTCCAAGGCCAAGCATGCCTGTTACTCCAGGTATCTCTTGACTTCCTACTTCCATTCCAATCCCCTGTCTTCTTGGAGTCATTCCTATCACGTATGCTGAGAGTCACAATATACCAGTAAATGTTGGCCACACAAACCTCTATACCTACTTCAAGCACATTGCCCCAGGCATTCTTTTTTATGTAAGGTGTTTATTTATTTATTCTTTTTGGCTGTGCTGGGTGTTCTCGCTTCACAGGCTATCCTCTAGTTGTGGGAAGTAGGGGCTGCTGACTAGTTGCGATGTGGTGGTTTCTCTCATTGCTGAGCACAGATTCTGGGGGGCACGTGGGCTTCAGTAGTTGCAGCTCGTGGGCTCTAGAGCACAGGCTCAGCAGTTGGGGCACATGGGCTCAGTTGCTCTGCCGCATGTGGGATCTTCCCAGACCAGGGATCGAACCCACGTCTCCTGCATTGGCAAGCAGAGCCTTTACCACTGATCCACCAAGGAGGCCACCAGCCATTCTTCTAAAAAATATTTTTCTGAATTATTTCATACCTATGTCTCTTCTTTCAAGTGTGCAGTATTATATAGTACATGAGCTTGGACAAGGACTGTGTGGGGACCAGGAGATATGGTTTTGGGGAGACATTGAGAGAATAGAAGAGTGTTGATGTACTGATGAGTAATTATCTTTGAGAAAGTACTTCAGTGCTTACAAAGTGTTATTTCTTGGGATTGGCCCCCAATCTTTGTGAGGTAGACTAACCAGAGGTTTCACTTTATTTTTTGCTTTCTGAATATTTTATTCGTCTGTTTATTCTGGCTGTGCTGCATCTCCGCGGCTGCACGCAAGCTTCTCTGGCTGCAGTGCTTGGGCTGCTCATTGCGGTGGCTTCTCCTATTGCAGAGCATGTGCTCCAGGCACGCGGGCTCCATGGTTTCAGTGCCTGGACTTAGTTGCACTGCATGTGCAGTCTTCCGGGACCAGGGATTGAACCTGTGCCCCTGCATTGGCAGGCGGGACCACCAGGGAGTCCTGGTCAGAGGTTTTAACCTCCATTATGTGATTAAAGAAATGGTGACATGTATCTTGCAGCTGACAGTACTGTTTCCTGTACTTGAGGATTTCGTGTCTCTTTCCATGGGCATGATAGTGATGCTTTGGTTTCATCTTTGCTTGGGCAGTTGTGAAGGTGACATCTACACGTTGACAGGGCCTGAGTTAAGGAACGTTTCTGAAGTGAATGCATTTCAATGCAGTGTTGGTTGGCTACACAGCCCTCCTGGCAAGAAATGGATCTCTGCGTCTGAGACGCATGAACATATCTTGCCAAAGACAGGTGCTACTCTGATAACGTCAGGAGGAGAGCGTCAAGCTTTAGGAAGGTGAGGTTAAGCAGTATGAGAAAAACTTAGTGAAGCCTCCACAGAACTTAGTAGGGACTGGACATACTGCTCCCACCTCTCTAAGGCTATCACATTTTGAATCCATTCCTATAGCCAAGAAACAACGTTCTCCAAAGCAGTAATATCCAGCTGCAAAGACAAACATTTCTTAACAAAAATTTGCTCATGAAGCCTTAATCAGCCAGAGAGATGGAGGAGGGTAAAAGATCAAGACATAAGGATCTTCAGGAACCTTATTCACTTTTGCTTTCCTTACTTTATTTACTTTAGCTGGAAAGTACAAAGGTAGTGAAAGTCTCTCAGTCGTGTCCAACTCTTTGCGACTTCATGGATTGTAGCCCGCCAGGCTCTTCTGTCCATGGAATTCTCCAGGCAAGAATACTGGAGAGGGTTGCTATTTCCTTCTCCAGGGGATCTTCCTGACCCAGGGCCTGAACCCTGGTCTCCTGCATTGCAAGCAGACTCTTTACCGTCTGAACCACCAGGGAAAGCCCACAAAGAAGTCCAGAAGTGGACAAAAAGGCATCAGCTCTGAATGTCACCCTGAGAAAGTCTCGAGCCTGTAAGCAGGCCATTTTTAGCATGGCTAATGTGGACTGGGTGCCAAAGGAGCTAAGAGAAAAGGCAGCAAAAGCAAAATAGAACTTGACTATTTCTCCAAGATCTTCCCTTCTGTTCAGCAGCCTCGTGATCAGGGGTCCTCCTTGGCAAGAAGAGACGCTTCAGGGACACCGCTCTATGTCTGTCCACGACAGGCAGGGTTGGCAAACAGTTACCGAGTGACAAGAAGTGACCACTCAGTGCTGGCTGAGATTCAGAATAAAGCTCTGCTACAAACAGGCTTTTGAAGGAGGCTGTTCTGGAGTCACTTCTGTCCTGAGATGCTACGACTTCCCCCTTCATCTGACGACATGGGCAGTCAACTCTCCATAGCTATATTTCACGGAGTGCTTACTGAGAAGTCAGAAGATAAAGCTCCCCTGTCTCCCTCTCATTTTCATCATGCTGCAGAGCCTGCTGGATCCCAAGGAGGACACACAGGGTAACACTGATGTTTCAGAAAGACGGAATTTGCTACTTTTGATCCAACAACTGAGAGGACTTGGGGCTGGATAGTCATCCGAGGTAGGCTACGCCACATGAGAAGTGCTGGTTTTCTCCCCTAATACACGCGTGCCTTCTTTTCTTATCTATAAATGTGTCTCAATAGGTCTATCTGTGTTAAGGGTGCCAAAGATTTCTTCACCTGGTGGCTGACCCTCGCCAACCTGACCCTAACGCCCATGCTTCTGACCTCTATGTGGAGCCCTATCCCAAGGTCACAGGTGCAGTTCCTTGTACCAAGGCCACGGATGCTGAGCCCCACACCAGGATCATCTCTGGAGCTGACTGAGCCCCAGAGCATCCTTTGCCATGAGCCCCCCAGATCTAAACCGGCCAGCTCCCTGACCCCATATTAGATAAAATACCCACCCTACTACTCACCCTATAGTAACCCTAACCAATCACCAAATGCCACACTTCCAGCAGGAAGGTCTTATTGTATCTGTTGCAAATTTGTCAGCAAGGAAAGTAACTCACTGTGAAGAAACTTTTAAGGAAAAAAACGCAAATAAGAGCTTTGGGTAATTAACATTTACCAGGCTACAGAGGGCTGATAGAAAGGACACTTCATGGTTGCTCAAGAAAAGTACGGTGTATAGTACAAGCTTTCTAAAGACATCGGACTGCCTTTGAGATTTTTTATTGTGACTGTAGCTAAGTGAAAAATTATTGTTTCACAGTAACTACAAGCTGGTACCAGACTGGAATTTGGTTTTCTCTCTCTGTTAAGAGAACAAAGTTTTCTAGGAGTGTTAACTTTTGGTAGCAAAATATGTGAATTTATTTGCTTTTAAGTGATTTATATTTGTTTTTAAAATCTTGTTACTTCAGTAAAGTTCAGTTCAGTTCAGTCACTCAGTCATGTCCAACTCTTTGCAACCTCATGGACTTCTCTATCCATTACCAACTCCCAGAGCTTACTCGAACTCATGTCCATTGAGTCGGTGATGCCATCCAACCATCTCATCCTGTGTCGTCCCCTTCTCCTCCTGAGAAATCTGTATGCAGGTCAAGAAGCAACAGTTAGAACTGGACATGGAACAACAGACTGGTTCCAAATCAGGAAAGGAGTGCATCAAGGTGGTATATTGTCACCCTGCTTATTTAACTTATATGCAGAATACATCATGAGAGGTGCTGGGCTGGATGAAGCAAAAGCTGGAATCAAGATTGCCAGGAGAAATATCAATAACCTCAGATATGCAGATGACATCACCCTTATAGCAGAAAGTGAAGAAGAACTAAACAGCCTCTTGATAAAAGTGAAAGAGGAGAGTGAAAAAGTTAAAACTCAACATTCAGAAAACTAAGATCATAGCATCTGGTCCCATCTCTTCATGGCAAATAGATGGGGAGACAGTGATAGACTTTATTTTGGGGGGGGCTCCAAAATCACTGCAGATGGTGACTGCAGCCATGAAATTAAAAGACACTTACTCCTTGGAAGAAAAGTTATGACCAATCTAGACAGCATATTAAAAAGCAGAGACATTACTTTGCCAACAAAGGTCCATCTAGTCAAAGCTATGGTTTTTCCAGTAGTCATATACGGATGTGAGAGTTGGACTGTGAAGAAAGCTGAGTGCTGAAGAATTGATGCTTTTGAAGAATTGACGCTAAAGAAAGCAAGACGCTGAAGATCATGCTTCCACAAAGATCTGTGAAGATTATAGCACATGCAGATGAAGCTCATTCTACTTCTACAAAAATTAACGCCTCATTGTCAGACTTCTTATCCTAATGTCCTTAAAACATAGTAGTCCTTCAACAGCCTACTCCTAAGTCAGGGAATTTGAAATGGATAAACAATAATGTAAATCGAACAGTCAGAAGCTATGGGAATTCCAAGATGGGTGCTTGGCTTTTCCTGGCTCCTTGGTAAATCTCATCTTTTATTCGATGGGGTAAAGCTTTCCCTGGCTGTAGGGTTAATGCCCTCACAATGGAAAAAATAAGTTTCACTAAACATTAAACTCTAGTTTTGTTCATTAAGGTCTGTGTTTATCAAGACTCACTTCTGAGATAGTTCCTTGATATTATGTTATATTGTTTGTTGCTAAATTTAATTAAGTTATTTAAAGGGACATTCTAAGCTTGTTTCTGAAGCCTAACTTCACAGTCAATCTTTGGATAAAGATCAGATACTGCATGATCTACAGCCAGGAGAGTAACACCAGGGTATAATCATTCAACAGACTTAGTCAGATAACCTAGGTATATTCTGGAGTACATCTCATGGAAGTTCTTGATTTTAATTATTACTTACTTACCAATACTGCTAGGTATTATTTATTTGGCCTGTTTTACAAAATTGTTGTCTCTTACGTTACTAAATGTGTGACTGAGTCTTTGATAAAATGATGATATATTTCCATATGAGATCAATGATTATAACAGTGTAACTCTAGATATGGGAAGAAGCATCAAGAGGGAATATTTTCCTGAACCGTAAGAGACTACTAGTGAGGCAGTATGGTGCAGAATTTCTGCTACTCACAGGGTATAGTTCAGTAATTGAGTAGCCAATTAGAAAAATCTCTGAAGATCTGGGAATGGGCATTCCTAGCAATGTGGGACAAAATGGTCATAAAAGGCCCCCAAATCATGGTCTGATTTATGACCCTGAAGGGGCTCTGCCAACTGGAAACTGGTACTTGTCTTCTATTTCTTTAAAGATTGGGCTTCCCTAGTGGCTCTGATGGTAAAGAATCTGCCTGCTATGCAGGAGACTCGGGTTCAGTCCCTGGGTTGGGAAGATCCCCTGGAGGAGGGCATGGCTACCCATTCCAGTATTCTTGCCTGGAGAATCCCACGAACTGAGGAACCTGGCAGGCTATGGTCCCTGCGATCACAAAGAGTACGACACGACTGAGTGATAACACTTTCACTTTCTACTAAGAATTAAATCGAGAGCCATTGCAGCTGCTGAAAGTACACCCTGAAAGAGTTCAGGGTAGAGATCAGAAATGAGGCACTCTGTGCTCTGGGAAAAACTGGCAGAACAGGCCTTCAGATAGTTAGCTGTTTTCACGTAAAGATTTTCATGAGCTCCAATTCGTGCATCTTCTCATACCTAGAGAAACACTTACATCATGGACCAGTGTCTGCTCCTAGTTCTTCTGGCTAGTCCCTCTTCTAGGCCCCCTGGCAGCTTTTCTACTTCTATTAATCTTCAAGCCATGCATCTTTAACCTTCTTGTGAAGTTTGTATCTTCTAGAATACAAAAAATAAATCTCCAGATGATGCTACAACAAGGATAGTAGCTGGTTGGCACACAGACTACACCGGACTAGGCCTCTTTGTCGTTCATGGACTGTCATCTTCCTCCGTAAATGCACCACAACAGACAGTAGACATTGGGAGCTAGGACCCTACGATAGCCCTGTCCAGCATGAAGAATCTAGGAGCAGTCTTCACCCTTTGCCCAATGACCTGGGTCCCCATGACCCAAGACAAGGATAGGTAATCAGTTGATCATGTGCAGGGTGTTGAGGGGTCAAAGACTTGGCCCATAGATAAAAAGAGGGAAGAATATGGAGCCCTATACCAAGGCCACAGATGCAGAGCCCCACACCGAGGTCATCTTTGGAACTCAGCACCTTAGCAACTGTTGCCATGAGCCCCCTGATCTAAACCAGCCAACTCCCTGACCCCACGAGAGGGAAGGTTACTCAGTTGTGTCCAACTCTTTGAGACCCATGGACTATACAGTCCATGGAATTCTCCAGGCTAGAATACTGGAGTGGGTGGGCCATTTCCTTCTCCAGGAAGTTTTTACCCACCCACTAGGGTTAGTACCCATCCTAGTACTCACCCTGTAGCAAGCTGAACAAGTACCTAATGCCCCCCTTCCAATAGGACTTTTCTTTGTCTCGAGACTTCAAAAATTGGCTACTAACCCACGAAAGAGGCCGGCTCTCCCTAGTCCGTCAGAGGTGCTTACAGCGCCCTCCGTACGTCTGCTCTTTGTTCTTAATAAACTCACTGCTTTCTGAAATACTCTGTCTGGACATTCATTTCCCACCCACGCTCAGACCTTAACACTCTATATTCCACCCAGCTCCCTGAGCAGACAGGTTTGGGTTCCCATCAGGCTTTAGGGCCTGGATTCCCCTGAGCTAAGAATCCAGCCCTATGTTCCTGTATCGGAGCACCTATCAGTACCATCAGTGACAGGTATTCGCCAGGCGCTGGCCTGCCCTTCCTTTTCTTTACTGGGCTGAAGTCCCGTGGGAGCAGGTTTTTTCATTCACTGCAAGAATACTGTTCTGACTCAATGATCCAAAGCGTGCCTGCCAATGTGTGCATGCATTCTCTACGCATTCTCTAAAACAGCTCATTTGGTTGCAAATTTCCTGCTGTCCGTTCATACAGAGACTCCTGGTGGGATGGGCGTCAGTGATGGAAACATGATTATTTCTGAAACTGGGACGTGCCTGTTGCCATTCACCATCCATGGCCTCCTGCTGCAACGATTTGAGCACAAGAGGATCATCGGCAAGTCGTTGCTCTGACTTTGACTCTGGGCCGCTCACCCCTTGGTATCCTTGAAAGGATTCTCTCCATGTCCTTACCCCATCCATGGATGACTCTGCATGTGTTCACGTGGGGAAAGGGAAGCTGTTATCCATACTCAAGAGCTGCTGTCACTTGGAATGCATGGAGTGATCAGACAGCAAGCTGGTAAGTCCTGTTTTGTGACTTTAAGCTTTCCCTAAAGATTCAAATTTTCTATATAGGAAAATTAATGAAGGGATAAAAGCCATTTTCAAAAGATTATTTGAGGATATGTATATATATTAATATATATTGTTGTTGTTTAGCTTTTAAGTTGTATCCAACTCTTTGTGACCCCATGGACTGTAGCCCACCAGGTTTCCCCTGTCCATGGGAGTTTCCCAGGTAAGAATACTGGAGTGCGTTTGTTTTTTTTTTCCTCCTGCAGGGCATCTTCCAAACCCAGGGATCAAACCCGCATCTCCTGCGTTAGCAAGCAGATTCTTTACCACTGGAGCCACCAGGGAAGTATAAGTGTATAGAAGAATTGCCAGATTTTGGAGTTTGTCCACAGTCCTTGCAATAGGTTTCAGAAGTCTTTCCAAAATAGCTCTCAATTTATATTCCCCAAAGCAGTGTATGAAAGATTTATATCCTCAGTATCCTGTCTATACTTGCAGAGTTTCTATGTTTTTTGAGTTCATTAGTCATTTGCATCTTCATGGAGCTGCCTTTTATTTCCTTAAATTGCTCGCTTGCCCTTATCTAAATTGCTTTTCTTGAGGTTTTTACATACTGTGCATACAGGTCTTATCTTTTACATACTTTACAAATATTTTCTTCCAGATTGTTGCCTGTCCTTCTCAAGTTTATCTTTGGCTGCTGCTGCTGCTGCTGCTAAGTCGCTTCAGTTGTGTCCGACTCTGTGTGACCCCAGAGGCGGCAGCCCACCAGGGTCCTCCGTCCCCTGGGATTCTCCAGGCAAGAACACTGGGGTGGGTTGCCATTTCCTTCTCCAATGCATGAAGTGAAAAGTGAAAGGGAAGTCACTCAGTTATGTCCTACTCTTAGCGACCCCATGGACTGCAGCCCACCAGGCTCCTCTGTCCACGGAATTCTCCAGGCAAGAGTACTGGAATAGGTTGCCATTGCCTTCTCCATTACCTTTGGCAATATCTAACAAATTGTATATACTTAGGTCCTTTGAACTACCTATGCCACAAAGGGAATTTATTGACCGTGCACCTTCAATGATTAATAATAGACTGGTTGTTTTTTACAGCATTAGTTGTAATTGCCAAATATTAGAAACCACCTCACTGCCCAAATCTAAGAGACTGTTTAAGTTACTATGGTATAGCCACATAATAGACTATTGTGCAACTTTAATTTTTCTTAACATGGGAGAATTCCGTTTAGATGAGAAGTTACTTCCAGTGTTTTTGAGGCAAAACTATACTGTGAAATATAAAGAACTAATATATAAGTGAACTTAGCAGATTTCCTCTCAAGTCTTCTTTATAATTTTATTTTTACTCATTCATTTTTGACTGCACTAGGTCTCCGTTGCTGGGCACAGGCTTTCTCTAAGTGCAGTGAGCAGGGGCTACTCTTCCTGCACGGAGCAGGTTTCCCATCGCAGCAGAATCTCCTGTTGCGGAGCACAGCTCTCGGTGCATGGGTTTTAGCAGTTGCAGCTCAGGGACTCTAGAGCACAGACTCAGTAGTTGTGGCACACGAGCTTCACTGTAACACGTGGAATCTGCCCAGACCAGGGATCAAAGCCCTGTCCCCTGCGCTGGCAGGCAGATTCCCAACCTCTGGACCACCAGGGAAGTCTCTTTTTCAAATCTTTTGTTCTCTGTATCATACATAAGGAATCCTAGCCTACTCTAAATCACAAAAATTTATTGCCTTGCAATTATTTTATATTTTTCAATTCATATAAAATCTTTTAATCAATTTTAAAATTGAAATACAGTAGATTTACAATGGTGTGTTAATTTCTGCTGTACAGCAAAGTGATTCAGTTACAAATATATATACAGTCTTTTTAAAATATTCTTTTCCATTATAGTTTATGTAGTATATTGAATATAGATTCCTGTGCCATATAGTAGGAGCTTTTTGTTTATCCATTCTATATATAATTGCTTTAATGTCCTAAACCCAGTATCCCAATCCATCCCTCCCCCAATCTCCTCCTGCTTGGCAACCACCAGTCTCTTCTCTATGACCTTGATCCTGTATCTATTTCAAAGGTAAGTTCATTTGGCTCATATTTAATATTCCACATATAAGTGATAACTTATAGTATTTGTCTTTCTGACAATTCATTTAATATGATAATCTCTACTTACACCCACATTGCTGACAATGGCATTATTTCCTTCTTTTTTATGGAAGAGTAGTATTCCATTGTGTATATGTACCACAGTTTTACCATTTTGCTCTGTTGATGGACATTTACACTCTTTCCATGTCTTGGCTATTGTGAACACTACTGCTATGAACATAAGGGATGCATGTAACTATTGGCATTAGAGTTGTGTCTGAATATAGGCCAAGGCTTGCCAAGTCACTCAGCATTTCTGTTTTTAGTTTTGTGACGAATATTCATCAGGTTTCCATACTAATTTCCAACAAGTGGCTGCACCAACTTACATTCCCAATAACACTGTAGGAGTGTCCCATTTTCTCCACACCCTACAGCAGTTGTTATTTATAGACCATTTAATGGTGGCCATTCTGACCAGTGTGGACGAGTACCTCATGGCAGTTTTGGTTTGCATTTCTCCACTGGGCTGGGTCTTCCTTGCTGGGTGGGCTCTTCTCTAGTTTTGGTGGGTGAGGGCTACTCTCTAGATGCAGAGCGTGGGCCCCCCACTGCAGTGGCCTCACGTGTTGTGAAGCATGGGCTCTAGAGCCACGGCTTCAGTACTTGTGACTCATGGGCTCAGCTAGAGCACAGCCGGATGGGTGGGGCACACAGCTCAGTCGCTCTGCAGATGTGGGATGCTCCCGGAGCAGGAATCGAACCCAAGTCTCCTGCGTTGGCAGGTGGACCCCTTAACTTGAGCCGCAAGCCCTGATTTGCATTTCTATACAAATCTCAGGTATGGGATAACTGGGTCATAAACCAGCTCTCCTTTTAATGCTTTTAAAGGAACCTCCTTCTTGTTCTCCATACTGTCTGGTACCAATTTCCATTCCCAGCAACACAGGAGGAGTGTTCCCTTTATCTCCACTCTCTCCTGGATTTATTGATTAGAGCTTTTTTAATGGTGGCTATTCTGGCTGAAGGGAGATGATTCTTTGCTATTGTTTTCATTTGAGTTTCTCTGCTTATTAACATGTGCAGCTGCTGTTTGTAGGCTTTTGTTTGAAACAGTGAACACTAGCATTTCCCTGTTGAAACTGGCATCTAGAAGGTTGGCTCTGTTTTGAATTCATTTCTGATACCTACCCCCAGACATTTCTTCAGGGCAAGTGTCATCGACAGCCCCAGGCCTGATGAGTGCCCAGAAGCACCACTTTTCGTGTTGTTTTTACAAAAAACCACCACAAGGTGGCAGCAATTCTAAATTAGCAACTATGGTTACAATGGCAACCAGAGCCGTCGGGACAGTCCTCTTTCTGGGTTGTCAAGAGTGGGATGGATGTGCCAGTAGAAACGCCCAAGGACTTGTGTCTTTTGACTTACTCCCACTTAGCCTTCAACCTCCAGTCATTCTTAGCCTCTGATATACAGGTGCCCTGAGGGTGCTAAGATCCACAGCTGAGGTCCCTCTAAGATGAATGGCTAGAGGAAACGACAGTTTCCCGAGAAGACCCATGGTGTTTTGAGCGCGCCTGCCTTCACTTAGCTGTTGGAGGGCCTGCATGGGTCTGGAGATTGTGGTCCCACCCAGAGGAGGCAGGCACTCCAGGTCCGAGGTGGGGTGAGGTTCATGTGCTCTCATAGTCTTCTAAATTCCACCATCCCCACTGGCTGTCTTTCCATGGACCCAAGGCTGCACAGGCTCCATGCTTATGACCACTCCAGTTCCCCGAGGCCTGAAAGGAATATAGCAAGCATTTCTTTTTCCTCCCCTTTTAAAAAATTATATTTTAATCTTTTATTTGCACTGAGGGGATTCTCTATATTCTGTCTTTTCATTGTGCAGAAGCTTGATTCATTTATGCCTATAACTTTATCTAGTTTGTGCACGTATGTGTTTCGAGATGGGGTTTTCTAGAAGTAAAGTCAGTGCCAAATATGTTGCCCTGTACTAACGTCAGGTCCATTTTGCTTGCCTATTTTAGGTATTTTAGTGTGTCTCGCATGAATGGTCCAAAGGCTTGCAAAGACTCAGACACGACTGAAGCAACTTAGAACGCACACACGCACGCATGTGAAAACCAGCTTCAGAGCTGTCCTCTCCACTCCAGCCCCCCATTCTTTCCATCTGGGAATCCTGAGTTTGTTTTCTAGGTCTGTGAGGTCTCTTTCTGTTTTGTAAATGAATTCAATTCTATCCGATTAGAAATGCCTCCTCTTGTGGGTATCATGTGAAACCTGTCTTTCTGCATCTGTAGAACTTGAGTCAGTGTGATTGTGTCTGGGTCCATCCATGTTGCTGCTAATGTCCTGATTTCATTCTTTCGTATGAAAACTTCATGTTCTGTTGTATACGTGGACCAGATATTCGTTATCTCCCCACCCGTCCCGGGATATTTTGGCTGCTCCCCAGTCCTGGCTACTGTCAGGAGTGATGCAGTGATCGATGGGGTGCGTGGGTGCTCCCAAGCGATGGTGTTCTCCAGATATACTCCCAGGTGTTGACTGGGGAGCCAAGCACTACGTCTCTTTCGCTTTCAGGAACCTACTTTCTGTTCTCCATAGTGCTTTGTACTAATTTCCACTCCCAGAAACCCCGGAGGATTGTCCCTTTTACCTACACCCTCTCCCACATTTGTTGCTTGTAGCCTTTCTAATGATGTCTACTCTGACCTGGGTGAGTGATACCTCCTCGTTGTTTTATTTGCATTTCTCTGCCTGGTAGCAATGCACTCGAGTGTTCTTGCCTGGAAAATCCCATGGAGAGAGGAGCCTGGGAGGCTGCAGTCCATGGGGTCGCTAAGAGTCGGACACGACTGAAGCGACTTAGCAGCAGCAGCAGCAGCAGCAGCAGCAGCCTGGTAGAATGTCCAGCATTTGTTCCTAGGCTTTTCTTTCAAACAGTGCCGGTAAAAGTTACTCATGGAAAGTTTCTTGGAAGGCCGGCCCTGTTATAAATTCGTTTTCGATTTCCTACCACAGGACATTTCATGATAACTTCTGCCATTTACAGCCCCGCACCTGGTGAATGAATACTGAGTGCTCCGGTATTGCAGAAAACCGGCAGAAACTCTGGTTTTCATGTTGTTGTTACAAGGAATGTCCACATGGTGGCAGCATTTCTTCATTCCCAACTCGGTTTATTAGGGCAATGGGAGCCTTAGGGACAGCCCTCGTCCTGGGTTATCAATTAGAGTGCAGTGTTCCAGAGGAAACACCCAAGGACTTGTGTCTCTTGACTTCCTCCAGCTAAACCTTCACCCTTCAGATCGATCCAAAACGCAGGAATACTGGAGCCCTGAGGTGGCTTTGGCCACCTGATGCAAAGAACTGACTCATTTGAAAAGACCCTGATGCTGGGAAAGATTGAAGGTGGGAAGAGAAGCGGACGACAGAGGATGAGATGGTTGGATGGCATCACCGACTCTATGGGCATGAGTTTTAGGCAGCTCCGGGAGTTTGCGATGGACAGGGAGGCCTGGCGTGCTGCAGTCCACGGGGTTGCAAAGTCGGATACGACTGAGCAACTGAACTGAACTGAGGTGGCTAATGCCTGTAGCTGTGGTCAAGCAAATAAAAAGGCTGGAGGTGGGAGACAGCCATCTGGAGATCTGAAGAGAGGAAGACACTTTTCCAAACCCAGAAGATCCACAACATTTTGGGTGCAACTGCCTTCATTTAGCTTCTGGAGACCCCGTCAGGATCTGGAGATTGTGGTCCCATCTAGGGGAGATGGAAACTCCAGGTCCAAGAGGTTTCCTTTACCCTCATGTCTTTTTGAAATTCTGCCATCCCCTGCTGTCTTTCCTTGGAACCCAAGCCCGGGCGGGATCCACGCTTATGACACCACTCCAGGTCACCGAGTCCTGAGGGGAATATAGTAGGCATTTCTTTTTCCTTTTTTAATTATATTTCAATCTGATACTCAAATAGGGAGTATTCACTGTATTGTATTTTATGTTTGCATAGAGGGGATTTACTATAATGTGTTTCATTTCATTGTGCAGAAGCTGAATTCACATATGCCCATAATTGTATTGTGTGTGTGTGTGTGTGTGGTGTTGGTTTTTTTTTTTTCCTAGAAATAATTACTAAGTGCTGAATATGTACCCTTTGCTATAAACTAGCTCTTTCCTTATGTATTTTATCTATTTTGCTGTGTCTGTGTTAAAATTAGCATCACCATTGTTTCCTCCACCCTGCCCACTATTCTCTCCACCAGGAATTATCAGCCTGTTTTCTAGGTCTGTGAGTCTCTTTCTGAAATGAAGTCATTTCCATCAAATTATGAATTCTATCTCTTGTGGATGTCCTGTGACATATGTCTTTCTCTGTCTGCATACGTTCAGATGGTATGATTATGTCTGGTCCATCCATGTTGCTGCTAATATCCTGACTTCATTCTTTGATATGAAAAACTAATTTTCTATTGAATATTTGTACCATATATTCTGTATCCCCTCACCCGTCCCCGGACATTTTGGTTGCTCCCCAGTCTTGGCTATTGTCAGCAGAGGTGCAGTGACCAGTGAGGCGCAAGGATGTTCTCAAGGGATGGTGTTCTCCAGACGTACTCGCAGGTGTGTGACGGTCAGGCCGCACACTGGGTCTCTTTGCAGTGCTTCTGGGAGCCTGCTTCTACTGTTCTCCATAGTGCCTGGCGCCAGTTTCCATTCCCAGCAACATCGGGGGTGTGTCCCCTTTTATCTAAGTCCTCTCCTGCATCTATTGCTTGTAGTCTTTCTGATGATGGCTATTCTGACTGGGAAGAGGAAATGATACCTTGTTTTTTTATCTGAATGTCCCTGCACAGTAGCATGTCAAGCACCTGTTCCTAGAATTTAGATTCAAACAGTGCCAGTAAAATTTACTCATGGAAAAAGGCTTCTGGAAGGTCAGCTGCTTTTTGAATTCTCTTATGATTACCCAACCCCCAGACAGTTCTTGAGTGGAGGTGTCATGTACAGCCCCACAGCCCTTGTGACTGAATACTGAGTGCCCAGAAGCACTAGTTTTCATATGTTGTTATAAGAAACAGCCACAGGGTGAAGCATTTCTTCATTACAAACTCAGTTGACTAGGGCAACTAGGGCCATAGGGACAGTCCTGTTTCTGGGTAGTTAAGTAGAGTGGGATGTGCCAGAAGAAACACCCAAGAACTTGGTCTCTTGACTTCCTACTGCTTACCCTTCACCTTCCAGACTGATCCTAAGCTCTGCAAAACTAGCGCCCTTAGGGTGACATGTCCGGAGCTGTGGCCACTCCATGCAAAGAGGCTGGAGCTGGGAGGCCTAGCAGTGGCACGGCTGAAAAGTGGAAGATGCTCTTCCAAACCCCGAAGATCCACTGCATTTTGGGTGCAGCCGGCGTCATTTAGTTGTTGAAGTGCCGGCCTGGGTCTGGAGATTAAGGTCCCATCCAGGAGCCAGGCCCTCCAGGGTCATACCTGAATGGTCTAGTGGTTTTTCCCTACTTTCTTCAATTTAAGTCTGAATTTGGCAATAAGGTTTCTTATAAGCACATGTTAAAATTTAAGAAATAAAAGCTATTTTAAAAACTTTTTAAAAAGCCAGTTTTAAGAGGAAAATTTTACACATTCTTAAGAAGTAAAAAAGTGCACATGACAAGACCTTCACCATCCCTGATTCTCAGAAAACGGAAATCGAACCAACGGCCAGGTATCATCTGACGGTAGTCAGCCCAGGGTTTACAAACAATAAATCCTGGAGAAACCGTGCAGAAAAGAGAAGCCACCTACCCTCCTACTCAGAATGTAAGTTTCTAACAGCCTATATACAGAACGCTACAGAGGCGGCTTGAGGAACTAAAACAAGAGGGACAATACCATCCTGCAGTCCCACTCCTAGGTGTACTTACGGAGAAACCCATTGTTCCAAAAGACACATGCACCCCAATGTCCCTGTGGCACCATTTACAGTAGTCAAGGCATGCAAGCATCCAGAATGTCCATCCACTCACCCGCAGATCCTGCAAATCTGCTACATACATGCAGTGGACGGTTACTCAGCCATAAAAGAGAATGAAACCATGCCATCGGCAGCGACCTGAATGGCTGTGGAGATAATCACACTAAGTCAGACAGAGAAAGACAAATGATCCCACGATATCACGTATAGGTGAAATGGAGCAATGGATACAAATGAACTAATTTACCGAAGAGAAACAGACTCCCCAACTTTGGAAGTTTTATAGACTCACCAAAGGGCAAGATTTTTTGGGAGGGGGGGCTCCAAAATCACTGCAGATGGTGACTGCAGCCATGAAATGAAAAGACACTTGCTCCTTGGAAAAAAAGCTATAACCAACCTAGACAGCATATCCAGAAGCAGAGACATTACTGACAAAGGTCCGTCTAGTCAAGGCTATGGTTTTTCCAGTGGTCATGTATGGATGTGAGAGTTGGACTATAAAGAAAGCTGAGCACAGAAGAATTGATGCTTTTGAACTGTGGTGTTGGAGAAGACTCTTGAGAGTCCCTTGGACTACAAGGAGATCAAACCAGTCCATCCTAAAGGAAATCAGTCCTGAATATTCATTGGAAGGACTGATGTTGAAACTGAAACTCCAATACTTTGACCACCTCATGTGAAGAGCTGACTCACTGGAGAAGACCCTGATACTGGGAAAAATTGAGGGCAGGAGGAGAAGGGGATGACAGAGGATGAGATGATTGGATGGCATCACTGACTCAAGGGACGTGAGTTTGAGCGGGCTCTGGGAGCTGATGGACAGGGAGGCCTGGCGTGCTGCAGTCCATGGAGTCACAGAGTCAGACACGACTGAGCAACTGAACTGAACTGAACAAAAAGGCAAGTTTGGGCAGGGGGAGATATAAATGAAAAGGTTGGGATTAAAACATACACTGTAATATATGATATACACATATATATCTATATAAACATGTTCTATATATAAATATGTATAATATCTATGCATAAAAGATAAGTGACGGAGACTGACTGAATAACTCAACACGCTTTAACGACCTATATGAAGAAAGCATCCGAAAAAGAATGGATACGTGTTTATATATCCCTGGATCATGTTGCTGTATATCTCAAACACACACAATGTGGTAAACTACTCTATTATAATAGAAAATAGAATTTGTTTAAAAGAAAAAAATGGAAACACACGCCTACTGTATTCCCCTCGGGCCTCGGTGACCTGGGCTGCTGTCACATCCTCACGGCCTGAGCAGGCTTGGGTCCCAGGGCTGGGCTGTCCCCAAACTCCAGACCCAGGCCGGCCCTCCCATAGCTACTGCAAGCCTACAGCACCCCAAAACTGATGGACGCTCTGGGCTTGAAGAGCTATGAAAAGTCACTCTTTTTTGATGTCTCCTGGTGGTGGGGTTTCCACTTCCAGCCTCCCTCCTTGGAGTCCTTCCACCAATCTATGGCAAAAAGCAAAGCACTTTTCTAGGATTAAGATTTGACTGGAAAGTGAAGGGAAAGGAAGATGAAGTAGTGAGATACAAGCCCTTGGTTGTTTCTCAGGCACTTTGCACTCAAATTTACAATCCAGGAACCCATCTTTCTTTCACTAAGGCTCTGATTACCCAGAGGTGGTCTGAAGAAATGTTTCCCTCTTGTGGCCATTGCTAGTAACAACGACTTGAAAACCAATCAGTCAATCCTAAAGGAAATCAACTCTGAATGTTCACTGACAGAACGGATGCTGAAGCTGAAACTCCAATATTTGGCCACCTGATGCAAAGGACTGACTCACTGGAAAAGACTCGAATGCTGGGAAAGATTGAAGGCAGGAGGAGAAGGGGGCAACTGAGGACAAGATGGCTGGACGACATCACTGACTCAATGGACGAGTTTCAACAAACTCTGGGAGATGGTGAAGGACGGAGAATCCTGGAGCGCTGCAGTCCACGGGCTCGCAAAGTGTTGGACCCAACTGAGCAGCTGAAGAGCAACAACAAAGGATATTTAATATTCACAGGGCCTGGGGGCTCTAAACGCCCCCTGTGCTGGAGAAATAGCCTGTGGTAGGTAACAGTACAATAATACAAATCAGCGATGACTTTCAAAAGTCAATTTCAAAAGATAAATTTTACACATCCAAACTGAAAACACAAATTTCTGATTCTTAATTCCTCATTCCTAAATCTTCAGTTCAGTTCAGTTCAGTCGCTCAGTCGTGTCCGACTCTTTGCGACCCCATGAATCGCAGCACGCCAGGCCTCCCTATCCATCACCAACTCCCGGAGTTCACTCACACTCACGTCCCTCGAGTCCGTGATGCCATCCAGCCATCTCATCCTCTGTCGTCCCCTTCTCCTCCTGCCCACAATCCCTCCCAGCATCAGAGTCTTTTCCAATGAGTCAACTCTTCGTATGAGGTGGCCAAAGTACTGGAGTTTCAGCTTTAGCATCATTCCTTCCAAAGAAATCCCAGGGCTGATCTCCTTCAGAATGGACTGGTTGGATCTCCCTGCAGTCCAAGGGACTCTCAAGAGTCCTCTCCAACCTAAATCTTAGAGAAATGCAAATCAAAACAAGAACAAGGTATTATCTGACAGCAGTCAGTACAAAGTTTGAAAAGAATAAATGTTGGAGAAGCCTAGGAGAGAAGGGAACCCTCCTATGCAGTTGCTAAGAGCCTCTATAAAGAGGGCAACAGAGGAGGCTTCAAAAACTAAAACAAGAGCAACCATACCATCCAGCAATCCCACTCCTAGGTGTCCATATGGAAAAAAACCACCTTTCAAAAAGACACAGGCACCCCAACTTTTACTGCAGAACTATTGACAACAGCCAGGGCATGCAAGCATCCGAACTGTCCATCCACACACCAGTGGATACAGAAGGTATGCTGCATTCCTACAATGGACTATTAGTCACCCATAAAAAAAAAAAAGAAATCATGTCGCCTGCAGTAACCTGGATGGATCTGGAGATGATCACACTAAGAGAGAGACAAATATCCTATGATATCACTTATAGGCAATATCAAAAAACGGATACAATTGAAATAGTTTAACAAACAGAAACAGACTCCCTAACACTAGAAGCAAATTTGAGCTTGATTGCTCAGTTATATCCCACTCTTTGAAACCTCATGGACTGTAGCCCGTCAGATTCCTCTGTCCCTAGAGATTCTCCAGGCAAGAATACTGGAGTGGGTTGCCATGCCCTCCTCCAGGGCATCTTTCCAACCCAGGGATTGAACCCAGGTCTCCCACACTGCAGGTGGATTCTTTACCATCTGAGCTACCAGGGAAGCTAGTACACTCACCAAATGGAAAGCTTGGGCAGGAGGAGATATAAATGATAAGGTTTGGGTTAAAACACAATAAAATATCATATCTATATATATAGAGAGAGATATACAAAGATACACAAGCTGGAATCAAGATTGCCAGGAGAAATATCAATAGCCTCCGATATGCAGATGACACCACCCTTATGGCAGAAAGTGAAGAGGAGCTAAAAAGCCTCTTGATGAAAGTGAAAGAGGAGAGTGAAAAAGTTGGCTTAAAGCTCAACATTCAGAAAAAGAAGATCATGGCATCCGGTCCCATCATTTCGTGGGAAATCGATGGGGAAACAGTAGAAACAGTGTCAGACTTTATTTTGGGTGGCTCCAAAATCACTGCAGATGGTGACTGCAGCCATGAAATTAAAAGACGCTTACTCCTTGGAAGAAAAGTTATGACCAACCTAGATAGTATATTCAAAAGCAGAGACATTACTTTGCCGACTAAAGTCCGTCTAGTCAAGGCTATGGTTTTTCCAGTGGTCATGTATGGATGTGAGAGTTGGACTGTGAAGAAGGCTGAGCGCCAAAGAATTGATGCGTTTGAACTGTGGTGTTGGAGAAGACTCTTGAGAGTCCCTTGGACTGCAAGGAGATCCAACCAGTCCATTCTGAAGGAGATCAACCCTGGGATTTCTTTGGAAGGAATGATGCTAAAGCTGAAGCTCCAGTACTTTGGCCACCTCATGCGAAGAGTTGACTCATTGGAAAAGACTCTGATGCTGGGAGGGATTGGGGGCAGGAGGAGAAGGGGACGACAGAGGATGAGATGGCTGGATGGCATCACGGACTCGAGGGACGTGAGTGTGAGTGAACTCCGGGAGTTGGTGATGGACAGGGAGGCCTGGCGTGCTGCGATTCATGGGGTCGCAAAGAGTCGGACACGACTGAGCAACTGAACTGAACTGAATGTATTTATATGTATCTATATTATGTACACACATATATATCATATATATGTATAGATATACATAATGTATCTATATATTATATATCTATATAATGTATATATATATCATATATATAAAGAACATGATCTATATGTATAATATCTATGTATAAAAGACATCTGAATGGATATCACATGGAAATCGCAGCACTCTGTAAAGTCCTATATGGAAACAGAACTGGAAAAAGAATAGTTATGTGTATATCCTGGATCATGTTGCTGGATACATCTGAAACTCACACAATATTGTAAACCCACGTGCTACGTTGTGTCCAACTCTTTGTGACCCCATAGACTGTAGTCTGCCAGGCTCCACAAATCTAAAGAAAATAGAAATTCCATTAAAAGAAAATAAATGGAAACAAATGCCAGCTCCGTTTCCCTCAGGCCAGGTGGCTCTCACATCACAACCACCTGAGCAGGCTTGGGTCTCAAGGCTTGACTGTTATGGAGTGGAGGGAGCTGGGGTGTATGTGGTAGCCAACAAGCCCCCCATGAGATTAAGGTGCCTGGTCTTGTCCCCAGGGACCTCAAACTCCAGAACCAGGCCAGCCCTCCCACAGCTATTGCAAGTCTGTGTGTGTGTGTGGTCTGAAAGTCTACAGCACCCCAAAACTGCGGGATGCTCTGGGCTTGAAGAGCTGTGAAAAGTCACCCTGATTTTGCTTTGTCCTGGTGGCGGTGTTCCCGCTTTCAGCCTCCTTTCTTGAAGTCCCTCCACCAACTTCTGCAGCACCGCCAGCAAACACCTTCCTGGAGTTAAGGTTTGGCTGGTGGGTGAAGGATAAGGAAGAAGTAGTAGTTAGACACAGGCCTTGCAGGTTTCCTCGGGCAATTTACTTCTAATTTACAGCCCAGGAACCCAACTTTTCTTTCACTAAGCCTCGGATTGCCCCAGGGACCAGAGCTGGGCCTGGAGAAATGCTGCCATCTTGTGGTCATTTCTGGTAATGACAACTTGAAACCAGTGCTTAAAAATACTTGATACTCTCAAGGCCTGTGGGGCTCAAAATGACCCCTAAGCTTGAGAAATAGCCTGTGGTAAGTAAGAGTAAGAGAATTCCAATCAACGATGACTTTCAAAAGCCCATTTCAAGTACTAAATTCTAGCATCCCTAAAAAGTAAAAAAGACGAACATGAGACATCATTTCTTTGCGTATGTAAAGAAATGCAGATCAAAATGATGATGAGGTATCACGTGACAGCAGTCACCGCAGAGTACAGAGTGCCGCAGAGTACATGGGAAAAAGGAACCTCCTATGGGGTTTCTGGGAATAGAAACTGCTAACATTCACTCTACAGAAGGCTACAGAGGTGGCACCAAGAACTAAAACAAGAGTCGCCATACGATCTGGCAATCCCACTCTTAGGCAACCTCCAGAGAAAACCATCCATCCAAGGCCTGTGCACTCCAACGCCCCCTGCAGCACTGTTTACAACAGTCAGAGCAAGCAAGCATCCAGAATGTCCATCCACACACCAACGGATACAGAAGGCGTGCTGCGCACATACAGCGGACCATTCAGTTCAGTTCAGTCGCTCAGTCGTGTCCGACTCTTTGGAACCCCATGAATCGCAGCACGCCAGGCCTCCCTGTCCATCACCAACTCCCGGAGTTCACTCAGACGTCCATCGAGTCAGTGATGCCATCCAGCCATCTCATCCTCTGTCATAAAAACAATGAAAGCATGCCATCTGTGGCAAACTGGATGGATGTGAAGATCGCATTTAAGTCAGACAAGGAAAGACACATATCCTTTGATATCACTGATAGAAGAGACTGAAAAATGCATACAAATGGACTAGTTCCCAAACAGAAATAGACTCACTGACTCAGGAAACAAATTTAGACTCACTAAAGGGAAGGAGGGCAAGGGGTAATACAAATGAAAAGGCCTTGATTAAAAGATACTCAGAAATACATCTTATGTATGTAAATATATACACATAGTCTATCTGTATGATATGTAAATATAGTATAAAAGATAAGTGACAACCAGATCAATACCTGGAAATCTTAACACTCTGTAATAACCTATATGAAAGCAGAATCTGAAAAACAATAGATGTATGTGTGATTTTAACCAGATCATATTTCTGTATGTCTCATACACATATAACACTGTAAACCAACTCTGACAGAAAACAGAAATTCCTTTGAAAGAAAATAAATAGAAACGCATGCCTACTCTATTCCCCTCAGGCCTCAGTGACCGGGACTGCTGTCACATCCTCAGAGTCTGAGCAGCCTTGGGTCCCAGGGCTGGAGTGTTGTGGGGCTGAGGGAGCCGGGGTGTATGTAGCAGCCAGAGAGCCCCCCAAGATACTGGACTGCCTGGTCCTGTCTTCATGGGATTCCAAACTCCAGATCCAGGCCGGCCCTCCCACAGCTACTGCAAGCCTACAGCACCCTAAAACTGGTGGACACTCTGGACTTGGAAGAGCTGTGAAAAGTCACCCTTTTTTTTTCCATCCCTCGTTGCGGGATTCCCACTCTAAGCCTGCTTCCTTGGAGTCCCTCTGCCGACCTACGGCAGCTCCCTCCAGTAAAACACCTTTCTGGGGTTAAGATGTGGCTGGAGGATCAAGAGTAAGGAAAAGAAGTAGTGCGACAAAAGCCCTTGGGTGTTTCGAGCAGTTTGCTTCTAATTTACAAGCCAGAAATGCATTTCCCTTCACTAAACCTCTGATCGCCCCAGAAGACAAGAGGTTGAAAAAATGCTGCCGTCTTGTGGTCGTTTCGGGTAACAACAGCCTGAAACCGGTGCTTAAAAACACTTCACATTCTCAAGGTCAGCTGCATTCTCCATAACCCCTATGCTTAAGTAAACGACATGCGGTAGATCATCGCAAAAGAATTCAGCTCAGCGATCAGTTTCAAAAATCAGTTTTAACATTTCCATACCTAAGGCGCTGCTTTTTAAAAACAATTATAACAAAAATATTTACAAATTGGTTAAACCGCTAGCTCTACTTTTTGGCACCTCAAGACATCTAAAATGCCTAGATGTTGCAAAGTAAAGGATGAACCTTGTCCAAAATAAGCATAGGCACCTTTAAAAAATGAACATACAGACAGACAGTTATAACCTAAACTGTCTTCTAGATGTCAGCCAAGCCCCCGTCCCCTCACCCTTCCTCATATCCCTCCTCCAGCATTTCAGGGATCAAGTATCCAACCCCATGAGACCCAGGACACGTCAAATGGTAAACTGCTTGTGATTATGAATGGGTTGTTTTTTGCTTCATACGTTTTTTGGTTTGCTTTTATGGACATGTTGAATTTTTTTAAAAAATATTATTTTAAAGACTTTAAAAAGCCAATTTTAAGAGGCAAATTTTATGCATCCTTAAAATGGACCCCTAATTCTTAGAGAAATGCAAAGCAGAATGACAATGAGGTATCATCTGACAGCAGTCAGCACAAAGTCTACAAACTATACATGCCGGAGAAGCCTTGGAGAAAGAGGAACCCTCCTACGCTGCTGCTGGGAATGTAAGTTGCTAACAGCCTCTATACAGAAGGCTCAAAGGTGGATTCAAGAACTCAAACAAGAGTGACCAAACTGTCTGGAAATCCTCCTCGTAGGCATATATCCAGAGAAAACCATCCTTCAAAAGGACACGTGTACCCCAATGTTCACAGTGGCACTATTTACGATAGCCAAAATATGCAAGCATCCAAAATGTCCATCTACTCACAAAAATGGAACAGAAGGTCTGCTACATACAAACAATGGACTATAACTCAGCCATAAAAATAAAACAAAATCATGCCATCTGCGGCAACACGCACGGATGCGGAAGTGATCACACTAAGCCTGACGGGCAAATATCCATTGATGTCACTGACGGATGAAACTGAAATATGGCTACAAATGAACTCATTTACCAAACAGAAATAGACTCATCAGCTTCAGAAACAAATTTAGACTCCCCAAAGGGAATTGGGGGAAATATAAATGAAAAGTTTGGAATTAACGCATACACGGAAATATATTATCTGTATATATATATATATATATCATATGCATATATATATATAATTCTAGTTATATGAAGTGTTAGTTGCTCAGTCATGTTCGACTATTTGCAATCTCTTGGGATGTAGCCCGCCAGGCTCCTCTATCCCTAGCTTTCTCCAGGCAAGAATACTGGAGTGTGTAGCCAATCCCTTCTCTAGGGGATTTTCCTAACCTAGGAACTGAACCCGGGTCTCCTGCATTGGAGGTAAATTCTTTACCGTCTGAGCCACCTGGGAAGCCCCCTAGTTATATAAACATATCTTTATATATGATACATATATATAATATCTATGTAAAAACATTAAGCAACAAGGACCGACTGCATTGTACATGGAAATCTCAACACTCTGTAATGACCTATATGAAAACAGAATCCGAAAAAGGATCGACGTATGTATACGCATAACTAGATCATGTTCCATGTCTCTCAAACACACACACATTGTAAAGCAACTCTAATAGAAAACAGAAATTGCTTTAAAAGAAGATAAATGGAAACAAATGCCTAGTCCATCTCCCTCAGGCCACAGTGACCCGGGCTGCTGTCACATCCTCACATGAGCAGGCTAGGGTCCCAGGGCTGGGCTGTTGGGGGGCTGAGGGAGCCGGGGTGTATGTGGCAGCCAGCGAGCCCCCCAGTAATACTGAAGTGCCTAGTTCTGTCTTCACGGGACCCCAAACTCCAGATCTGGTCTGGCACTCCACAGCTACCGCACCAAACCGGGCGAACAGAGTGGGCTTGAAGAGCTGTGAAAAGTCATCCTTTTTATCCATCCCTGGGATTCTCAGCCTGTCTCCTTCCTTGTAGTCCCTTCACCCAACGATGGCAGCACCCCCAGCAAAGCACCTTTCTGGGGTTAAAATTTGCCTGGTGGATCAAGGGTAAGGAAAGGAAATGTTGCTGCTAAGTCGCTTCAGTTGTGTCTGACTCTGTGCGACCCCATAGACAGCAGCCCACCAGGCTCCGCCATCCCTGGGATTCTCCAGGCAAGAACACTGGAGTGGGTTGCCATTTCCTTCTCCAATGCATGAAAGTGAAGTCACTGAGTTGTGTCCAACTCTCAGAGACCCCATGGACTGCAGCCCACCAGGCTCCTCCGTCCATGGGATTTTCCAGGCAAGAGTACTGGAGTGGGGTGCCATTGCCTTCTCCGAAGGAAAGGAAATAGTGAGACACAAATCCTTGGTCGTTTCTTTGAGCAAGCTGCACTCTGATTTACAAGCCAGGAATCCAATTTCTTTCACTAAGGCTCTGTCTGATTGCCCCAGGGACCTTTGCAGGGCCTGAAGAACTGCTGCCATCTTTTGGCCATTTCTGGTAACGACAGCTTGATAACTGGTCCTTAAAAATCACTTAATACTCTCAAGGCCTGAGGGGCTCAAAATGACCCCCATGCTTGAGAAATACCTGCATCTGGTAATAGTGAGAGAATTCTAGGACAGTGATGACTTTCAAAGCCAATTTCAAGAAGTACATTTTAGCATCCTGAAAAAATAAAAACAAACATGAGAATTCTTCTTCACCATTTCTAATATTTAAGAATTGCAAGTCAGTGAGGAGGTATCATCTGAGAGCAGTCAGCATAAAGTCTAAAATCAATAAACGCTGGAGCGTCCCTGGAGGAAAGGGAACCTTACCACATTGCTGCTGGGGAAAGTAAAGCACTAACAGCCACTTGCCGGGGTCCAGCCCCGGTGGATCCAGGGAATTCGAAGGGTGGACGGCGTTGGCGAGGAAAGACTTGTTTATTTATTTATTGATAAAAGGTTAGATTAAGAAACAACAGTGTAGTAGGAAGATTAAGTGGAGGAAGAGGCTGGATAGCTTGGATTACACGGAAGACCAGTACAATTCCAGACAAGGAATTTGCACCATCTACGTTGGGCCACCGGCGCTCGCTTGAATATCTAAGGGTGCCTCGCCTTAGGCTCCCTTTTGCACGGGTCTTAACAGCCAGGGCAAGTAAGTAGACTTGGCGAGCCTCCGCGCCCCAGATGGAAATTGAGCCTGAAATTAAAGAGCAGAGGGAGGGAAAGGGAGAGAAGAAGAGAGAGAGAGACACACGAGGGAAACCAGTCCAGCAACTGGCTCCGTCCTCTATTGTTCAGAAGGCCTTATATACCTTTTAGATTGTATATAGAGATCAATGGGTAATACAAAATTATGCAGTGTTAGCAGCCCAGACTCTTATCAAAACCAGGCTTTTCTCTCTGCATGCCTAATTGTATACACAAGTCTTAGGTAATTTACATCATCTTCTGGCCAAAAACGGCCAATTAACATTTTACAGCCTTTTTTCTGATAAGGGTTTGTCAACCAGAAGACTCATTTGTGTTGATCTTCCCAAGGTCTGGTGCCTCTCTCAGAAAGCACTAAATAAAGTTACATTCTTACACAGCAAAGATACAGCAACTTATAACAAGTAGAGGGAGTACAGTGATTTACAGCAAAAGAGAAGCAATTAACTCAAAAGTCTAGTGTTGCTAACATCAAAACTATTATATATCTTTTTCCATATCCCGTTTACATTGATTAACATCCTCCCAGGGGCCTAAAAGATAAAGAATATGGAGGCCTGGCAGCAGTCATTGAGTCAACAGTGAAAACCCTCTACCAATATAATTTTTAACTGTTTAGAAAAGGCTCTGTATCTTTAAGATGCTTTTACGCTTTGTGCCTCTCGCGGTTGGGGGGCTGTAAGCAATTCACAAGCTGTAAGAGGTCCGGGGAACCTGTTAGGCAAGCTAGAGAGCTATCAGAGGGGGTTTAACTGAAACATCCCTTTCAAATGCAGAAGACTGAAGCCCTGAATTGACTTTTTTCCAGAGAATATCAGAAGAGTGGAAAAGCAGGCAGATTCTTATTTTTTGGGGGGTGGATGCTCAGGAAATTCCAGGGGGAAAACCTGAGGTCTGATTAGCCCTGCCATCAGAGCTCTGCCGCATGACCTTGTCACGGGTGGAATTCCTCACGCTGGCTCCCGGCAGCCACTATAAAAAGGCAACAACAACAACAAAAGGCAACAGATGTGGCTTCAAGGACTAAAACAAGAGTGGCGATGATCTGGCACTCCAGCTCCTAGGCAAAAACATCCAGAGAAAATCATCCTTCAGAAAGACAGGTGCACCCCACTTTTCACCAGGGTATTGTTTACAGCCAAGGCATGCAAATTCCAAAATGCCCATCCACACAGCAACGGGTACAGAAGGCGTGCTACGCACACACAATGTATGTAGCAATACATACATAGAAAAGAAGGAATCTGTGACAACCTATTTGGATCGGGAGATGATCACACTAAGTAAGTCAGACTGAGAAATGCAAATATCCTGTGAAATGGCATAGAGGTGAAACAGAATAATGGATACAAATGAACTAATTTACAAAACAGAAACTGAAGCCCTGACTTGGAAAACAAATTTAGACCCACCAAAGGGAAAGTTGAGGCAGAAGGAGATATAAATGAACAGGTTGAGATTAAAACATACACAGTAACATATCATGTATCTGTATATATACATATATACACACACACACATATTATATCTATATAAACATATTTTTATATATAAGATACTGAGGGCTTCCCAGGTGGCACTGGTGGTAAAGAACCTGCCTGCCAATGCAGGAGACATAAGAGATGCAGGTTCGATCCTGGGTTGGGAAGACCCCCTGGAGGAAGGCATGGCAGCCCACTCCAGCATTCCTGCCTGGAGAATCCCATGGAGAGAGGAGCCTAGCGGGCTACCATCCATAGGGTGGTAGAGTTGGACATGACTGAAGGGATTTAGCATGCACACATATGTGTACTACCTATGTATAAAACATAAGCCCCAAGGACCGACTGGTCAGCACATGGAAATCTCAACACTATGTAATGACCTATGTGAAAACAGAAGGTGAAAAAGAATCTATATATGTGTATATGAATAGCTGGATCATGTTGCTGTAAATCTCAAACACACACAACATTGTTAAGCATTTCTACTCTAACAGAAAATGGAAATTCCTTTAAAAGAAAATGAATAGAAACACGTGCCTACTCTGTTCCCCTCAGGCCTCAGTGACCGGGGCTGCTGTCACATCCTTGCAGCCTGAGCAGGTTTGGGTCCCAGGGCTGGAGTGTCATGGGGCTGAGGGAGCTGGGAGATGTGGCAGCCAGTGAGCCCCCCATGATACTCCAGGGCCTGGTCCTGTTCCCACGGCACCCCAGACTGCAGATGCAATCCAACCCTCCCACACCCACTGCAAGCCCACAGCACCCCAAAACTGGTGGACACTCTGGGCTTGAAGAGCTGTGAAAAGTTACCTTTTTGGACATCTTTTAGTGGTGGGATTCCTGCTTTCAGCCTCCTTTTTGGCGTCCCTCCGCCAAGTTATGGCAGCACCCCCAGCAAAGCACCTTTCTGGAGTTAAGGTTTGGCTGGTGGGTGAAGCTTAAGAAAGAAGTAGTGAGATACTCTTGCCTGGAAAATCCCATGGACGGAGGAGCCTGGTAGGCTGCAGTCCATGGGGTCGCGAAGAGTTGGACACGACTGAGCGACTTCACTTTTCACTTTCATGCACTGGAGAAGGAAATGGCAACCCACTCCAGTGTCCTTGCCTGGAGAATCCCAGGGACGGCGGAGCCTGGTGGGCTGCCATCTATGGGGTGGCACAGAGTCGGACACGACAGAAGCGACTTAGCAGCAGCAGCAGCAGCAGTGACATACAAGCCCTTGGGTGTTTCTTCTAGCAATTTGCACGCTAATTTACAACCCAGGAACCCCACTCTCATTCACTAAGGCTTTGATTGCCCCAGGGACCAGAACAGGGCCTGAAGAAATGCTGCCATCTCGTGGCCATTTCTGGTAACGACAACTTGAAAATCAGTGCTTCAAGGGATAAATTCAGTCTATTCTACCCGCCGTGACCCCATGGACTGTAGCCCACCAAGCTCCTCTGTCCATGGAATTCTCCAGTCAAGAATACTGGAGTAGGTAGCCATTCTCTTCTGCCTGGGATCTTCCCTACCCAGGGATTGAACCCTGGTCTGTTGCACTGCAGGCAGATTCTTTACCATCTGAGCCAAGGACAACTTGAAAACCAGTGCTTAAGGACAGTTAGTATTCACATGGCCTTGGGAGCGCTCCGTGAGCCCTATGCTTGAGAAATAGCCTGAAGGAGGTAATAGTAAGAGAATTCCAATCAGAGATGACTTTCAAAAGCCAATTTCAAGTTAATTTTAGCATCCTTAAAAAGTAATAAAACACATGAGAAGGTCTTCACCATTCCTAATCCTTAAATAAACGCAAAGCAAAATGACAATCAGGTTATCATCTGACAGCAGTCAGCACAAAGTCTACAAATAATAAATGCTGGAGAGGCCATGGGGAAAAGGGAACACTTCCTATGCTGCCGATGGGAATGTAGATTGCTAACAGCCATTATAAAAAATGCTACAGAGGTGGCATCCAGAACTAAAACATCAACGACCATACCATCCAGTAATCCCACTCTTAAGCGTACATTCAGAGAAACCCATCTTTCAAAAAGATACGTGCACCCCAACCTCCACTGCGACACTATTTACAACAGCCAAGGCATGCAAGCACCCAAAATGTTCATCCATTCGCCAACGGATAAAGAAGGTGGGCTACACACATACAGATGGATGATTACTCAGCCACGAAAAAGATATCATGCCACCTGGGCAACCTGGATGGAGCTGGAGATGATCACTCTAAGTAAGCCAGACTGAAAAAGGCAGATATCCCATGATATCATGTCAAAGTGAAATGGAATAAAGGATTCGAATGAACTAGTTTACCAAATAGAAACAGACACTCTACTTAGAATAGAGACTTAAGGGGAAAGCTTGGGTGGAGGGATAAAAGTAGCCTGGGATTAATATACACACACTACTATATATAAGAGAGAAAACCAACAATGACCTTCTATATATTACAGGAACCTCTACTCAATGTTCTGTGATAAGCTATAAGTGAAAAAAATCTGAAATAGTCCGTCTAGTCAAGGTTATGGTTTTTCCAGTAGTCATGTATGGATGTGAGAGTTGGACTGTGAAGAAGGCTGAGCGCTGAAGAACTGATGCTTTTGAAGTGTGGTGTTGGAGAAGACTCTAGAGAGTCCCTTGGACTGCAAGGAGATCCAACCAGTCCATTCTGAAGGAGATCAACCCTGGGATTTCTTTGGAAGGAATGATGCTAAAGCTGAGACTCCAGTACTTTGGCCACTTCATGCGAAGAGTTGACTCATTGGAAAAGACCCTGATGCTGGGAGGGATTAAGGGCAGGAGGAGAAGGGGACAACAGAGGATGAGAGGGCTGGATGGCATCCCTGACTCGATGGACGTGAGTCTGAGTGAACTCTGGGAGTTGGTGATGGACAGGGAGGCCTGGCATGCTGCGATTCATGGGATCACAAAGAGTTGGACAGGACTGAGCGACTGGACTGAACTGAACTGACCTATATATGTAATCAGTCCTTTGCTATTTACCTGAAACTAGCAGGGAATTGTATATCAACTATACTGCAATAAAAATTTAACATTAAGTATGTAAGTAAATAAATAAGTCAGCTTACAAACAAACTTGTTTGCACAGCAAAGGCATCCATAAATACACTATAGACAATCTATGGTATACAGAAAGTATTTGCAAAAACTGTAACCTACGAAGTATTAATTTCCAAAATATACATAGATCTCATACAACTCAACATCAGAAAAGGAATGCAATCAAAAAATGGGCAGAAGACCTAAATAGATATTTCACCAAGGAAGACATCCAGATTACCAACAGGCACATGAAAAGACAGCCAGTATTGCTAGTTATTCAGTTCAGTTCAGTCGCTCAGTCGTGTCTGACTCTTTGCAACCCCATAAACTGCAGCACACCAGGCCTCCCTGTCCATCACCAGCTCCGAGTTTACCCAAATTCATGTTCATCGAGTCCGTGATGCCATCCAGCCATCTCATCTTCTGTCGTCCCCTTCTCCTCCTGCCCCCAATCCCTCCCAGCATCAGGGTCTTTTCCAACGAGTCAACTCTTCACATGAGGTGGCCAAAGTATTGGAGTTTCAGTTTCAGCATCAGTCCTTCCAATGAACACCCAGCACTGATCTCCTTTAGAATGGACTGGTTGGATCTCCTTGCAGTCCAAGGGACTCTCAAGAGTCTTCTCCAACACCACAGTTCAAAAGCATTAATTCTTCGGCGCTCAGCTTTCTTCACAGTCCAACTCTCACATCCATATATGACAACTGGAAAAACCACAGCCTTGACTAGATGGACCTTTGTTGGCAAAGTAATGTCTCTGCTTTTGAATATGCTATCTAGGTTGGTCAGAATTTTTCTTCCAAGGAGTGTCTTTTAATTTCATGGCTGCAGTCACCATCTGCAGTGATTTTGGAGCCCAAAAATATAAAGTCTGACACTGTTTCCACTGTTTCCCCATCTATATCCCATGAAGTGATGGGACCGGATGCCATGATTTTCGTTTTCTAAACGTTGAGCTTTAAGCCAACTTTTTCACTCTCCTCTTTCACTTTCATCAAGAGGCTTTTTAGTTCCTCTTCACTTTCTGCCATGAGGGTGGTGTCATCTGCATATCTGAGGTTATTGATTTTTCTCCTGGCAATCTTGATTCCAGCTTGTGCTTCTTCCAGCCCAGCATTTCTCATGATGTACTCTGCATAGAAGTTAAATAAGCAGCGTGACAATATACAGCCTTGACGTACTCCTTTTCCTATTTGGACCAGTCTGTTGTTCCATGTCTGAGATACGCAAATCAAAACAACTGAAGTATCACTTCACATTGGTCAGAATGACCAACATCAAAAAGTCTATCAACAATAAAGACACATGTATCCCATTGTTCATCACAGCACTATTTACAATAGCTAGAACATGGAAGCAACCTAGATGTGCATCAACAGATGAATGGATAAAGAAGTTGTGGTACATATACACATGGAATATTACTCAGCCATAAAAAGGAACACATGTGAGTCAGTTCTGATGAGGTGGCTGAACCTAAAACCTATTAAACAGAGTGAAGTGAGTCAGAAAGAGAAAGATAAATACAGTATTCTAACACATATATATGGAATCTAGAAAAATGGTGCTGAAGAATTTATTTACAGGGTAGCAATGGAGAAGCAGACACAGAATAGATTTATGGACATGGGGAGAGGGGAGGAGAGGGTGAGATGTATGCAAAGAGTAACATGGAAACTTACATTACCATATGTAAAATAGATAGCCAACGGGAATTTGCTGTATGGCTCGGGAAACTCAAACAGGGGCTCTGTATCAACCTAGAGGGGTGAGATGGGGAGGCAGATGGGAGGGAGTTTCAAAAGGGAGGGGATATATGAATACCTATGGCTGATTCGTGTTGAGGTTTGACAGAAAACAACAAATTCTGTAAAGCAACTATCCTTCAATAAAAAAAATAATTTTTAAAAAGTCTATCAACAATAAATGCTAGAGAGGTAATGAGGAAATGGGAACATACCGATATCATGGGTGGAAATAGAAACTGGCGCAGTCACTACAGAGAATGTTATGGAGGTTGATCAAAAAATAAAAAATAGAGTTATCATTGGTCCATCAATCACACTCCTGGACATTGATCCAGAAAAAATGAAAAATCTAATTCTAAAAGATACACTCACACCCAATGTTCATATGTTCATAACAGCACAATTTGCAAGAACCAGCAACGTAAATGTTCCCAAACAGATGCATGTACACAGAAAATGTGGTGTGTGCATAGATATATGTATGTACACACACATACATACACACGGGCTTCCCTGGTAGCTCAGCTGGTAAAGAATCCGCCTGCAATGCAGGAGACCCCGGTTCAATTCCTGGGTCAGGAAGATCTGCCGGAGAAGGAATAGGCTATCCACTCCAGTATTCTTGGGCTTCCCTTGTGGCTCAGCTGGTAAAGAATCTGCCTGCAATGCGGGAGACCTGATTTGAACCTTGGGTTGAGAAGATCCCCTGGAGAAGGGAACAGCTACCCACTCTAGTATTCTGGCCTGGAGAATTCCATGGACTGTATATAGTCCATGGGGTGGCAAAGAGTTGGACACGACTGAGTGACTTTCACTTTCACACATACACGCACACACTGGAGTATTACTCAGCCATGAAGGACAAAATAATGCCATTCCTAGCAACACGGATGGACCTTGAGATTATCATCCTGAGAGAAGTGAGTCAAAGACAAATACCGTATGATATCACTTATATGAGGAATTGTTAAGTCATGGAAATGATCCTATTTGTAAAATCAAAACAGACTCATAGAAAACAAAGTTATGGTTACCCAAAGGGAAAGGAGGAAGGGATAAATTAAGACTTGGGGATTAAAAGATACATATTCCTCTATATAAAATAAAAGACTTCCTGTATAGCATGGGGAACTATATTCTGTATCTCAAAGAAACCTATAATGGTAATGGTAATGGTAATCTGAATATATATATACATATATATCAGTTTGCTGTACACATGAAACATTACAAATCAACTATACTTCAACAAAAGAAATACATTACTCCTGGGTCTTCTAACTGGACAATTACTCCAATATTTAAAGTTGGTGCAAGTTTTCTTAATAAAGCAAGTCACTCCCTAGACTCCTTAAGATGTCCCCAATGATAAGAAACGAAGGTCTCTTGCATGCTAACATGTTTGTGGGAAATGTAATATGTGAAGGTAAATGTGTTATCATCCTTTCATAATTTACAAGATAAAAAATACTTAACTGTAATGTGAGGGCACTTTTGCGATCTTGATCAGAAAACAATTAGGGAAGGACGGATCAACCTGAATGACAAGTGTCCTACACCAACACTGTGGCCGAGACTCAAGGGGAAATCCTTAAGTTGTGCTGGGTTTAGAACGGTCACTTGCAGCCATGGTGTTTGAATGGAGCCTTAGAGGTTCCTGCCTTACTGCATAGGTTTTGTGTTCTCTGTACCCTTTGTTAGAACATTCTGTGAGGGCCGAGACGTCAGAGGGTTCCGTGTGCAGGGCGTGTTCCGTACTTACAGGCCTCCGGGTGTGCAGGTACATGGTTCTCTCCTCCCCACAGCCCTCACCTACCTCATTCCAGGCCTCCTGGAACCTGCAGAGGTCGGAGCCCCTGAGACAGACACGAGTTTATCGCGGCACCCAAGACGCCTTGACTCAGAAGACAATCCAGTGACCAGGAGCCCCAGAGAATATTGCAGGCTACAGGGGTTCGGGGAGTCTAGATACTACCAAGGAAGGAACCCTAAGACCCACGCCGCCTGGAGTTCATGACATTGATGCCATCCTTTCCCAGTTCCTTTCAAAACAAACCAACAGGCACGGAGAAGTGTAAACATCCAGACTGCAGACAAGGCAGGTCTGCGTCAAGAGCCCAAGACCCCTCCACCTTGGACTTCAGGACCCCCCTCCCCAGCCCCATCCTGGGTGGGATCTCACTTCCTTCACAGTAGCTTTGACCCCAGCAAGCCCGGCCCAGGAGTCAAGGAAAGCCCAGCCCGCCCTGTATTCCAGAGCCTTCCATGGGCCCAGAGGCTGCAGACCCCACCTCCCCCTGGTTCCTGCCAGGCACGGGCGCCACTGTCCAACAAAGGGAGGCTGGGCCGAGCCCACATCTCAGACACCAGACAGTGTGTTATCCTTTAATGAAGAACCGGGTGAGTGGGGCCCCCATTCTCCTGCAGGACCCCCTGCAGCAGACACCCCTCACTCCTGGCAGCCTCGGTGGCAGGGTGGCCCTGAGGCAGCCAGCCCTGCTGAGGGGTGAGTTGGCAGTGGCCTCGAAAGGCATTCATCTCTCTGACCGAGGATCGTGGCAGCAGCAACAAGGCCGGAGGTGGCTGACGAGGTCAGGGCTGATGGAGCAGGAGGGTGGGACGGGAAGTGGGGCCTCTCCTCCTTTCTCTCTGGATCTCCCTGGAACGGAGCCCAGCGCTCACAACAGTCCAGTCTCTCCAGGGGCTGGAGGCCCTTCCGGCCCGGCCCCGGAAGCCCTTAGTCCCCGGCTCCCTGCAGACTGACGTCACAAGGCAACAGCCCACAGGGCCGCCGGGCACGGGCGGCACACCGGGCACCAGGCCGCCAGCCTCAAGGCCCCCGGCCTGCGAAGTGAGTCCAGCGGGGCCGGGGCCAGAGCCACCAGGAGCCCGGGAGGCACCTTCCACTAACTCTGCTGCTCAGGCACTACGGGATCTAAGAAGGCGGTCTCTCCCACGCAGTCCCGGGGCTGTCCAGGCGGGGCTGTCCAGGTGGGGCTGGGGCACGGCCGGCCCGTGCTCTCCCAGAGCCTACAGATCTGTGACCTTGTTTTCCACAGCCGCCGCGATCTGCTGGAGCCGATAGCCCAGCTGCATCTTCTGGGCCGTGCCATCCTCCTCCAGGGCAGTGATGATCTGAAACGCAGAGACCAGCTCGACAGGGGGAGGCGGCCTCCTCAGCTGCTGCCAGCAGTTGAGGGTAGGGGCCCGAGAAACCCTGTGGGCTGCCTCACTCACTTCCTCAGGGCCCGGCTGGAGAGAGGGAAGGGAAGATGACAGAAGAGTGGCTGTGGGGTTTTAAGGACTCCTAAGGTGGGCAATGGAGTGCCTGACTCAGGACCGGGCACTCGGTGCCGAGGAGCATCACCTCCCCTGGCAAAATCTTTTTCAGTGGAGGCCAGCCTTGCCCACCATGCTGGTCTTCTCCCCACAAGGCCCGCTGGAAGCCCAGCTCCACCCATCCTGGCTCCGCATCCACCAGCCAACAAGCAAATCTGAGTTCCCACGTGCCAGGTGTAGGGCAAGGAGCGGAGACCCAGGGATGTGATGACAGATACGATGCCTGGTGTCGTGGGCTCGTTGGAGGGGAGACAGCTACTGACCAAACACGGACGGTGCGGGGGCAGGGACAGGAGGGCTTGCTGGCCACGCCTCCACGGGGGGAGCGTGACACAGGCCCGTCTCTCCCACACAAGGCCGCGGCACCTGGAAGTAACGCTTGCACCCCACACCTTTGCTCACTGCCTGTCTCTACTCGAGGCCTGGGCCAGGAGGCAGGTCCTCGTCTCTCAACAGCAATGGCCACATCCCTGGTGCCACGCAGACATCCGGGCAAATGATTCCAGCGGGCACTCAGCAGGCCGCTGCATCCGTCAGCAGACTGATGGACGCTCTGATCCTGAGGCCTAGCCCAGAATCCCCCCAAAGCCCCCTCACTGGCTCCATCGTGCCCTCACCTGCCCCAGACCCTACATCTGGACCCTCTTCTCTGTCTGTACCTGCAGCCCAGCCAGGCCCATGCCCACAGAGATGGCCTACACTGCACACGGCCACGTGAGGCCTCAGGTAGGGGTCTGAGCGAGAACAAGTCCATCAGTTCTGGTCTCTGTCATGTCCAACTTTTTGCGACCCCATGGACTGTAGCCCGCCAGGCTCCTCTGTCCATGGGATTCTCCAGCAAGAATGCTGGAGCCATTCCCTTCTCCAAGGGATCTTCCCAACCCAGGGATCGAACCCAGGTCTCCTGCATTGCAGCCAGATTCTTTACTGTCTGAGTCACCAAGGAAGCCTGAACTAAGTGAGTGGTCCATCAGTTGGATTTTTCAACCTTGGAGGGTATGTGAACTCATTTTATAGTCATGGGGGAGTCAGGGAGAGGGAGTGACTCCATCACCGCACGGCTGGGGCCAACGTGGCACCCAGCACGTCCTGCACGCCATCTCCAGGCCCTGCTGGACCCCCCGCCACCCCCGCCACCAGGCCCAGGAGCCCTGCCAAGGGCCCTGGATGGGGAGGGTGGTAGCAGGTAAGAGTCACACGGATACCAGGAAGCGCACGGCAAGAACAAACACTGCCCGAGCCCACCACTCTGTGCCTGGGAGAGACACGGAGCCAGTCACCCGCTCACGTCATTCTGACCACGCCCAGGTTCTGCTCACCTGGTCATAGTATTTGTTGATATACTTGTAGAGCTCATGCAGGGCCACTCGAGCCCCCAGGTCTCCGGAGTAGTTCTAGGAGGAGAAGAGACAAGAGGTTTTAGAGCTAAGGGATGCTGCCGGCCCCTAGAGGAAGCCCAGGACCCCAGGGACGGGGAGTGGGGGAGAGGGTTCGGGAGGCAGAGGAAGGAGCAGAGCCTGGTATCGGGGAAGCGGAGCCCCTCTCTTGATGAGGGGCTGCCAGGCTCAGCTGGGCACAGTATAGAGCCAAAAAGGGCCTCCTGGGTGGAGAGACCCCAGCTCTGCAGTTTCCCAGGCCCTGGGGTCTCCACTGGGGCCCTGCCTCTCTCCCTCTCCAGGCTCCAGCTGGGACCCTCTGTCACCCCAGGGGACCGCAGAGCCCAGCAGGATGGACACTGCTCACAGCCTGTGACCCAGCCCTGCTCTGCTCCGATCTCACTCGAGCCTGTCCCCTCAAGTCACACCCGGGCCCCTCCCTGGGGACCTCTCTGAGCCTCAGCCTCCTCTCCAGGACGATGGAGTCGAGGTCTCCTAACTTGTAGAGCTCTTCTACGAGTGCAGTGAGAGGGAACCGAAGCACCCCACCCACAGCGACACGCCCAACTGTAGCTGCTATCTGCTCCGTGGTTGTGATCTTCATCATCTCGGTTTCAGATTTAACATCGTTCATAAGTTCCCCGGAGTGTGTGTTTGGGGGCTCTTTTAGGAGTAGGCGGAGGCAGGTCTACACTGCCCACGAAGCAGAGCAGTAGGATGTGGACAGGCTGGGCCAGACGGTCCTGGGGTTCAACCCCCGCCTCCTCGCTGCCTGGGAACCGTGGTCACAAACCCTGAAGGGCTGCAAACATCTTAACACCCAGCTGAGTCCGGTCAGGTGGTAGCTGCCGGGACAAGACCCTGCTGCTCTCTGATGAGATGCTGGGAGCCCTGGTATTTTACAGAGGCAGCGGGAACACTCTTCGGAGGCCCCAGGACTTCCCTGTAAAGGAGCAGTGTGAAGCAGGCAGGACCCTTGGGGCAGAAGGCCTGTGCCCAACCCAAGGAGCAGAAGGAGGGCCGTACCCGAGACAGCTCGGCCAGGATGGAGTTCATTTCTTGATCACTGGCGGGGATGGTCTGTCTGATGTCTGCATAGTACCTACCAGAGATTATGGGTCCAAAAGTCACTAGGGAAACAAACCCTTCCTCACCCCACCAGGCCCACCCCGGGGGCCTCCGCTGTAAACACCCACCCATCCATCCACTGGTTATCTTCCAGACCCAACTCCTTCCCCTCGTACCTTTCCACCATCCGTTTGTACCGGGGAATATCGCGGGCATACAGAAGTTTGTTGATGGGGGAGTCCTGGGTGCCAGCAGGCGAGCAGCAAAAGCAAAGGAAGGATGAGGGCCCTGTTAGGGTGACCAGCTGTCCCACCGTCCCCAGCACTGCTTCAGTTTTAAAACTCAGTCCTCAGCCTTCCCTGGTGGCTCAGTGGTAAGGACTCTGGCCTGCCAATGCAGGAGACGTGGGTTCCATCCCTGATCCGGGAAGATGCCACAGGCCTCGGGGCAACGAAGCCCCTGCGCCACCACTCCTGAGCCTGTGCTCGAGAGCCCAGGAGCCCCAGCTACTGAGATCACGTGCTGCAACTCTGAAGCCAGGCGCCCTAGAGCCCGTGCTCCACACCCAGAGAAGCCACCGCTCTGAGAGGCCCCCACCCTGCACCCCACTCACTGCAACTAGGGAAAAGCCCGCACGGCGAGGAAGACCCAGCACAGCCGAAAACAAATAAATACAGTGAACACAAATCAAAAGAAAACTAAGTCCTGAATGACAGGAAACCTCCTCAGTCCCAGGCAAGCCGGATGGTTGGTCACCCCTCCCCACTGCCCCACCTCCGCCGTCGTCACCTTGAACTTCTCCCCCCCTCTCTCTAAGGTCTTCTCTCAGCTCCACGTGCCTCCACCCAGACCCGGGAGGGAGCTGGCGAGCCGCGTGGAGCCCTAACACTGCTACTCCACGTGCTGTCCATTCTCCACGAACTCACCTTAAAGCTCAGGAGACTAACCCGGAAATTCAGCTACATTGCCCCAGACCATCTCACTCGCGCATGGCTGAGCTGGGCTTTGAAGCAGGTCTCTCTCCAATCAGGGCCCACAGTCTAACAGGACCAGACACATCCTCTACCACCGCACTGGGCTCCAGTCCCAGTCCTGTCCCGGTGGCTGCAGACAGCACTTCCGCTCTCGGGACCTGCTGCCTCATCCTACAGCTGCGGGGAGGGTGGGGCGAGACTGCACTGCCCGCCGAGAGCCAGGGTCTGAGACCAGATGCCTGCTTCTCAGCCGCTCTCTGCAGAGGCGCCCTCGGCATCCTGGTTTGCCCTATTCCTGACTCACCCAGGAGGCACCTGCAGTACTGCCAGGAAGCGGGGGCTGTGTGAAGATCAGACATCAGAACCCGGACACCAGAGAGCACACACCCTGGAGGGGACCCCTGGGTCCCGGTGTGGCCCTGTGGGTCTCAGCTCATCATGGGCAGAGTGATGGGAGTTCACAGACCAAAAAATGGCTCCCAACAGACAGCTCTATGGATTGGAGCCTTCCATCTCGTTTCTTCACACAGGGCTAGGCACAGAGCTCTCAGAGGTCCCAGGCCAACTGCGGCCCAGCGGACCAGGCTAAGCAGAGCCCGATCACAGGCCTGAGGAGCCACGAGGGTCCTCCCCGCTGGGTACCTGTGCAGTCCCAGTGGGGACCCGGTATCAGTCTCGGACTCTCTGGGTTCTGACCCCTGTGACAACTGACCTGCACCCTCTGTGCCACCAGGTCAGCTTCCCCTCCGTGCTTCCCGCTCCCCTATCCGCACATCCCTGCTCGCCTGGCCCTCCCCGGACTCTCCCCCTTGTACTGCCCTGGCTGGTGGAAACCTCCTCTGCTGCCTTTGGAATCCAGCCCCCCAGGCAGCCTGGAGATGCTCGGCATTTACAGAATCCAAGCCTCTGCCTAGAGACCGCCTGGCGGCCCCTCCTCCAAGTCTCAGCTCACAACAGCCAGAGGCTCGGGGGTCAGAAGACACCCCTCCCTTTTCCTCATCCCCCACATCCAACCCACAGCTCCTGCCTGCCCCGTACCCTTTTGTTCCAGCTTGAACACGGCCACTGCTTGTCCCAGGGACAGCAGAGCTTCTGCTCTGGACACCAGGCTCCAGTCCATCCGCTGGCGACCACCAGGGGTCTGACCTCCCACCCCTGTCCCCAGGACCTCAGTGGCTCCCCATCACCCTCAGGGTGAGCCCTTGCCAAGTGGCCCTGGCCTCCAGCCACACTCACCAGCACCTGCTGCCTTGTCTTGACGTTGTGAATTGGCACACGTGGCCCCGGCCCTTGTTACATCACAAGGCTGGGGCTCAGCCACCTCCCAGGGAGCCCAGGGACAAAGCCCGGCCCGGGGCCGAGGTCAAAGGCCGCCCATATCCTCCTCCCTGACATCCTCCAGAAAGCCGGGAATTTCCGAGTGCACACAGCACAGTCCACCCCTGGCCAGGCCGCCCCACCCACCGCCCACACCCTCCCGGCCCACCCCGACTGGCTCACCCGGCCCAACTTGTGGTCAGCCAGGGTGCAGGCGTCCATGAAGGTCTGGGCGATGACCAGGAGCACCGCGTCCATATTGTCAGATGTCTGCACGTCAAACACGAACTGTGGGTTTTTGATTATGTTGATCCAGAACCTCAGGGGCAAGCTGCAAGGGGTGGGATGGAGGGATGGGAGTGGCCGATGAGCAGCATGCGGGAGGCAGGCGGGGCCCCATACTGAGCAGGCCCACTCGGCCCGCCCCACCCCCACCTGTTGGTCTTCCAGATGTGGACGGTGTCCTGGTCCGAGATGCCGTGCTGCTGGGCCTGCTCGTCCAGCAGGTCGAAGAAGTACTTTATGGCGAGTGGCACCGGGCGGCTGGTGCTGAGAATCACCTGGAACAGGTCATCCACGAACTTCTGCAGGGTCCCCTGTGGGAGGGGTGGGCGGGTGCACAGGAGGTGCGGTCAGCAGGGGACCTCGGCCCGGCCCGGCCTCAGCCGCCTCGTGACACCACGTGAGCCCCGCACGCCCCACCCCCATCCCACTGCCTGTCCCATCCCTGCCCGAGTGCCACCTTCATGGATAGCAGCCGTGTCAGGTAGATCTCCGGGATGGCCTTGGCCCGCTCCCGCTCCCCGCCCCGAAGGCTGCCCCTCCGAGGCCTGGGGGGCTCCGGCTCCTCGCTGGGCTTCACCAGGTGCCAGGGCCGGATGCCCCCCTCGTCCACATCCTCCAGCATCGGGGTCCCTGTGCCAAGACCTTACAGCTTGTCACCCCTTGTCAGCACCCGCTGCCCTAGGCCCCCGGGGTCCTGCCAACACCCAGCAGTGTGGGGGCCCCAGCCCCGCCTCAGGTGGAAGGGAAGCCCACCCTGAGATCCAGAGGACCTTCTCCCATCACTGGACACCGGGCAAACCAAGGGCAGAGGACTGTGATGGGGGGAGGGGGGCAGGGGGATAGGTACTCACTCTCTCCTGGCACGTAATCCTGGCTTTCCCGGAGGACATGCTTGGTGAGGCAGGGCACGAGGGCCACAGTTGCTCCGTCGGGGACCTGCTGACCACGGTCGGTGACCCCTCTGCCAGCCCGCCCCCCGCGCCCCCCGCCCCGCTCAGCTCCCGCCCCTCCCACCTTATAATGCTGCAAAGTGTTCAGGCGCCGCCACAGACCCTGGATCTCAGATGTCACATCCTCGTCGGAAAGAATGAGATGCCCGGCCACCCCAGACCGCCACTCTGCAGGGACAAGGCGGGCTCAGTCCAGCGCTTTCAGGACACCCTTCCTGCAGCGGGGGCTGTCCCCTTTTGCCAGAGGCACTGGCCCCTCCATGAGGAGCAACCTCATCCAACTTCTTGGAAGAGCAGAAACAGGGGCCCCTACCAGGCGCCAGGTCATCCCTGCAGAGATGCTGTAGAGTCCACCCGCCTCCCCCTGCCCCTTGGTGATAAGATGACCCAGCAGAGCTGGTCTAGGGCCAGCCCTCGCCTCGGGGTACCCAGACCGCCCTTCCCCTCCACCCTCACCAACATCCAGGGTGCGGGGATCTGGCCGCTGGGCAAGGGGCACTCCTTTATAAAGCTGATCCAGCATTTTCTCCTTGGCCTGGGAGATGGTGTCACAGTCCAGGACCTTCACGGGCACACCCTGGGCTTCTCCCGCTCCATGCCCCACAGCCAGCAGCGCATTCAAGGTCTGTGCACGACACGTGGGGGCAGTCAGGGCTCACGGCACACACGGGACAACCAAGATGTCAAGGCCAAGGACGGGGACAACCCGTGAAGAAGCCACTGCCTCTGACCTCCAGGCACCACACAGTCACCCACTCGTGTCTCTTCACCTGCCTGCCTCCCCATGGACAGCGGCGCCCTCCACCCCATGCCCAGTGCGCTAGTGGCTGTTGGGTGAATGGCAGAAAAAAATGGGAGAGCACCAGGCCCTCTGCACTCAGATCCCCAGGCTCCTTGGCTCCACCGGTCAGGCCAAGGAAGCTAAGAAAACCTAAGAACACCTGCGTAAGAAGTGGAGTCCCTGCAGCTGGCCAGAGGAGCAGGTAGGCGGAGTCTGAGCGGGATTTTCCCCAAAAGAACTCCACACAGGGCACCAAGGGGAAAGCAAACCCAGAGAGAAAGGATGTGCAGGTCTGCCAGGGTGACTCCCAGCCGGGTGGGCTCAACCGCACCCCTGGATAAGACATGGGTCAGGCAGACACTCAGGCCCCGACACAGCAAGGACCTGGGCTGGCTGCTCCCTAGACCCTGGCTGTGGGTACCCTGACTCCATTCCAAACCTGGGGAACCTCTGAGCCTCGGATCTTCAAGGCCTGGCCCTCAAGCCTCTATCCTGTAGCCCGCCAGCCGGAAGTTAGGCTGGCTCCAATCAGATGCAGAGAATCACCTGCTCACCCTCATGGAGACTGACTCACCAGCAGGCATGCGTGCGCATGCGCGTGCATGTACAAACACACCCACACTCTCTCTCTCTCACCAGGGGCCGGTACTCCACATCCTCTCGGAGCAGGCGGTTGTCATTCAGGGTGTATTTGGCTTTGCCGGTCACACTGTCTACTGGCCCTTTGTCCACTTGATGCTTAATTCCACGGAAAAGCATGTACAAAGGCTCCCCCACTGCGTCCTAGGGAAGCAGCAGGCAGTTAGGGCTCCCAGGGAGGGTGACAAGCATGCGGAAGGGACAGGCCACAAAAGACTAAAGGTGACTCAGGACGTGCTGGGCAGGGGCATGCAGGGCAAGAAGCTGTGCGGGTCAAAGTCCCGACCCTCCCCGGAGGGGAGCCTCATTTGCCTCTGCCTCGCTCACCCTCACAAAAGTGTACAGGCAGATGGACATCCAATTGGTGAGCAGCTTCTCCACTACGGTCTCTGTCCTGGAATGACAAGGAGGAGGGGAGGACAGTCAGCAGGTGGGGGGCGCGCAGGGCTGTCTATTTGGCAGACCCCAGACCTGGAGGGCCTGACTTAGGTCTTCGCTCCCGCTGTCCCCAGCCACCCGGCCTCGTGGCTGCCGGCGGACACACAGACCTGCGCAGCATCAACTTGGGATTCTTGGCCACATACTGGGCCACCAGGTCACTGAGCAGGGTGCGCAGGATGTCGGTGAAATACTCCAGCTTTCCATGCAGCGCCACGGTGAGCAGAGACGCCACGTAGGCGCGGTCCCGGGCTGAGAAGGTGCGCTGGCTCTCCAGGGTGTGGATGAACTGGCGCCAGGGAGAGGGGACAACGGGTGGGCAGGGAGGGCAGATTCAGAAACAGAGGGACTGAGAAGGGGTGGGCCGGAGGGCTCGGGGGCTCCCTCCCCACCCCTAGAGGGTCGGGATGGAGAGGCCAGAGGAGCTGGCACCTTGGTCAAGAAGAGCTTGCTGTTGAGCAGGTTGGACAGCTGCCCCAGCCCCTGCTCCACGGTGGGGCGCCTGCTCTCAGGCACGCCCAGGTCCCGGTGCAAGGGCGACTCCTGGTGCCCAGGGAAGAAGACCCTCTCGGCATACACCTTGTAGTCGAGGAAGGGGATGCCGCTGCCCAGAAGGTCACTGGTGAGGTCGGTCATCTCGGTCATCAGGTCTGCGAAGCAGAAGAGGCAGGTGTGGGCACAGATCCCAGGAGACGGGAGCAGGCTGGGTGCGGAGCCCTGGGGCGTGGGGCCTGGGCAGCCTCACCTGTGAACTCCTTCTTGCAACGGTCCCGCACACTGCTCTCCAGGTTCTCCAGTTGGATCTGCACTTTCTTATAGTCCCTCAGAGCCTGCTTGCTCTTCCTCCTGCTCAGCACCAAGGTCAAGGCAGGGAAGGCCAGGGGAGGCCTGAGCCCTTGCAGGGTCCCACCAGGCCCGGGCCCACCCCAGTCTAACCCAGCCATGCCCAGCAAGCCAGGGTCTAGAATAATTTAACCTGTCCCATCCTAGGCAAGTCACTCCCACCCGTGACCCAGCCTAGCCTGGGATCAGTAAACTGTAACAGGGCCAAGTCTGGCCCCTGGCCGGCTTTTGTAAATAAAGATTTGTTGAACACAGCCATACCTGTGTGTTTGTACACTGTCTGTAGCTATTGCGGGGCTGGAATGGCAGAGCTGAGCCACTGCTGCTGAGACCGCCTGGCCCACAAAGCCCAGAATAGTCTCCTGCCCTTTCTAGGAGGCGTTTGCCGACCGGTGGTCTAGTGTGCCCCTTCCCAATCCAACAACCCTATCACCTGCCCAGACCAGCCACACCTGGCTATACTCACCTGTACATAAGGACGATGATGATGACACCCAGAGCCAGGAGAGAGGTGCCCACCCCCAAGCCCACCTGGGCTGCCAGGGGAAAAGCCACGGGGCTCTCGCCATCGTACTGCACGTGGCCCAGGGAGAAACGAAGGTTCCCCATCTGCACCTGCAAGGGGAGCCCCTTGTGAGCGCGAGTTCAGCGCACACCCAGGGCCCGCCCCAGCCCAGTGCTTTGCCCGCTGACCGTGAACTCGGGCAAGGCGTCGGGCACCTCCCGGAGGGCATGGTGCCGGGGGAGGGGCTGCTCCATGGGAGGTTCGCAGTACAGGTGGTGCCGGGTCAGCGTCTTCACCACGCACGGGCCGTCCCCGATCAGGGCCACCACCTCCTCCTTGGAAATCGCGAGGTCCAGATTCTCCCCCTGGAACACGGGGTCACCGATCGATCACTCAGAACTCTTCCCTAAAGGGAGGAGCTGATGGTCACTCAGATCTTATCTCCCCAAACCCGGGAAGGACGGTCCTGAGCCCCACCCGCAGGAGCAGGGTTCATGGTGTCTCGGCCCTTCTTGCCCTGCACACGGGGTGACAACCCCATGATGTTTCCCAAGCTGCCTCCTGACCTTTTCTGCCCCTCCCTATCCTCCTTCCTTTTCCTGGAAAAGTCTTAAACTTTTCCAGAGCTAAAAGTCTGGAGAATAGGACTTGCCTGGTGGTCCAGAGGATGGGAACCCACCTGCCAATGCAGGAGACATGGGTTTAATCCCCAGTCCGGGAAGATTCCACATGCCGAGGAGCAACTAAAGCCCGTGGACCACAGCTACTGAACCCCTGTGCCCCACGTGCCATGCAACAGGCGTGGGGGGAGCTTGTGATGAGAGGCCCAAGCCCCGCAACCACAAAGAGTGGCCCCCACTTTCTGCAACTGGGGGGAGCTTGCACAGAATAAAGAAGACCCAGCACAATCAAAAATGAATATAGGGACTTCCTGGTGGTCCAGTGGCTGAGACTCCGTGCTCCCAATGCCAGGGGCCCAGGTTCCATCCCTGATCGGGGAACTAGATCCCACATGCCACAACTAAGAATTCACATGTCGCAGCTAAAGAACCTGAATGCTGAGACGAAGACGGAAGATCCTGCCACGCCGCAACTGAGACCAAGTACAGTCAAATAAATTAATAAAGACTTTTGAAAAATAAATAAACATAAATAATGTTTTTAAAAAAGGATGCAATGATCTGTGGGGGGGGGGGAAAAAAGAGGAATCCACCTGCCAGTGCAGGGGACATGAATTCAATCCCTGGTCTGGAAAGACTCCCCATGCCGTGGAGCAGCTAAGCCCATGTGCCACAACTTCTGAACCCACGAGACCCAGAATCGTGCAACAAGACAAGCCGCCGCAATGAGAAGCCCGCGCACTCCAGCTAGAGAGTTAGCCCCCAACTGCTGCAACCAGAGAAATCCCATGCAGCATCGAAGACCCAGCACAGGCAAACAAACAAACAAACATTTAAAGTCTGGAGAACATAAAGCTGGGGCCAAATCCTGCCCAGGGACCTCACAAGAAGCAGAGCCCCTGTGGTGTCTGCTGGCTCACTGGGTGGGTGATGATGGGCTATCTACCTATGGCCTTTCAGGGTCCCACCTACCGCATGTGTCAGAACACGCGCCAAGTACGTGTCTGCATGAGACAGGCTGCCAAGTGGCAATTAGCCCAGGCACCTGCTGTGCACCTGACCACCACAGCGTGCGCCAATCCATTTACATATTGTTATTCAGATACCTGCCACAGAGCGTGTCAGGGCCCAGGCCATGGGACCCAATCCAGGCACCCCACCACCAGCCCCCTCAGCAGCCGCCGGGTCTGTGCCCCGGCCCCTGCTCGGCTGTCATGCTGTCTCCGCCGTACACAGCATTACTGCCCAGCAAAGTGAAGGGTGTTGGGGCCCCACCCAGTCCCATCTGAAGCAGTACCTCCACAGAGAGCACACTCCCAGGCTTGTGCCGGAACGGTACGCTGGGGTCTTCGGGGTTGAGGGGCTGCAGGGTGGGGTCGGGCTCATAGGAGAAGGGCGTGGGGTTCAGGGTCGCAAAGTCAAAGACCAGATTGTCAAGGATAAATTCCACACGGACCCAGGGGTCTTCGGGCAGGCCTGGGAGGGCCGGCGTGCGGCACGTGATGAGCTGGGAAGAGTTCACGTGGCAAGGCTCCTCAAACTAGGGCAGAGGGAGGGAAGACGGGGAGGGACTGCTGAGAGCACACATGGGGGGGCAGCAACGGGGGGCCACAGCCTCCACTGATGCCCGCCCCCCACGGCCGTCCAGGGCTGAGCTGGGTGACGGCGAGCCCAGTGCTGGCAGGAGATGCCCATGGGGGTCTTACATGAAGGCCACCACAGGACACGCCGGGGGAGCACGCTGTCTCTGGGACCACGCGGCGCCTCCGCTCAAGCCCCTGGCCCGGCCTTGATGCGCTCGTGGCCACGGTCACGCGGATTCTTGGTGTCTGTACCACATCTAAATTCTGGCCACAGACCCGGATCTCACGGCCTCCACTGAAAACACAGCCCGGGAACCACTTGTGGCTCATGGGAACCTCAGGCGCAGCCCAGGCCCCAGTGTTAGGTCAGCCCCAACCCAAACCCAAAGAAGGGGGTGACCAAGGACCAGATGGTTAGATGGCATCACCAACTCAGGGGACATGAGTTCGAGCAAGCTCTGAGAGATGGTGAGGAACAGGGAAGCCTGGCATGCTGCAGTCCATGGGGTCGCAGAGTCAGACACAACTGAGTGACTGAACAACATACCCAAAGCCCCACGACCCCTCTCCCCACCAGCACCGTGGGCGTTGAAGCCCCTACCAGAGCCCTACAAAGCCCCATGGACTGGAGCCGCAAAGACCTCGCTGCCATGTGCTACGCAGCCGTGCCCTTGGCCCAGCACCTGAGGAAGCTCTTGGTGGGACTGGCAGATGTGACATTGGGGTCCGACGTGTACTCGAACTGGCTGTGCTGAAGCCTCCGCTCGGCGGCCCCAAACCACACAGCCACGGGGAGCGTGGCAGGCGTGGGGTGTGGGCTGGTCTCGCATTGCAGCTGCTCAGCCTGCTGCCCCAGCAGCCTGGGGAAGGGACGGAGCAGTAGGAGGAGGGCCGGGCCAAAGGGGGCATTGGAGCGGGGAGGGGCATTGCAGGACACAGACCCGCTCGGGCCTCAGCTCACTCCCCTTCGGTGCTGACTGCCGTCTCCACGGGTGACCCTGGAAGCTGCAGGCCACCAGCCCTGCCCCCCGGCAACCCCGCATCAGGAGGGGCTGGCTGCTTCCTGACTCAGTCCCCATCCCACTTTCTCTTCTCCCCAGCGGGCCACCCCCTCCATCTTCTCCCCGGGGCACAAGGATGGTTGCAGGATGAGGAAGCAGCCCTCACAGGTGACAAGGCTGGTCGCCCACCACCACTCGGATGTCCTCCAGCCGCCCGGTCAGAAGCTTGGAGCCGTGCAGGGTGAGGCTTGTACCCCCAGCTCTGGGGCCTCGGGCTGGGAAGACGGACTGCACCTTGGGGTCCTGTGGGAAGGGGAAAGGGAGAAACAGTCAGGCCTGAGGCCAGAAACAGGGAGGCAGAGGGAGCCAGACGTAGATCGGAAGGCCCTGGGGTGGGGAGCCCCAAAGGTGAACCAGGGGGCTGGAAGGAGCCGCATGAGGGGGTGGGGACCGGGCAGCCAGGCACCTGGTAGGCAAAGTCATGCTCTGAAACGCCGCGTCCTCTTCCTGGTACCTCCACCGTCACGGCGCCTGCCACCTCCTCCCTGCTGGCCCCGGTGATACACACGAGGCTGTGGGCACAGGACAAGCTGAGGTGCTGGGCCACACTGAGGACCCCTCAAACAGACCCGGCCGCCCCCTCCCTGGCCCACTACATCAGGTGGTCTCCCTGCTCCCGATACTGACAGATTGTCTTGCTTTGGAATGAATTCCTTAACAGCTTGCCAGGAGGCTCTGCCATCTAAGAATTAATATTCGTGGTTCGATCCTTCAAGTCCAACCCCAGACCTCCACTGACGAGAAGAATTTCTCTCTCCGTGGGGCACAGATTTACCAAGGGACCCTGTAATGCTGGGGGCAGGGGTGAGCTGAGAGTTGAGCGGACCTGACTGGTGACTTTCACCATGGCACACAGCACCAGTTACAAGGTGGTGATACCTTGGGACTTCCCCGGTGGTCTAGAGGTAAAGAATCTGCCTTGCAATGGAGGGGATGCCGGTTCGATCCCTGGTTGGGGAACTGAGATCTCACAAGTCTCAGAGCAACTAAACCCATGCACCGCAACTACAACAGTCCGTGAGTTCATGCACCACAATGAAAGATTCCCAACGCAGCTAAATAAATGTGCGTGTGTGTGTGTCTGTGTACGTGTGTGTGTGTGTTAGCACTCAGTCATGTCCAAATCTTTGTGACCCCATGGACTGCAGCTCACCAGGCTCCTCTGACTATGGAATTCTCTAGGCAAGAATACTGGAGTGGGTTGCCATGACCTCCTCCAGGGATCTTCCCAACCCAGGGACCAAACCCACAATTCCAGCATTGCAGACAGATTCTTTACCATCTGAGTCACTAGGGAAGCCTGTATGTATGTGTGTATATATATACATATATTTTAAAAAAAAACACCAAGGTGATATAAACTCGACTCCCCCCAGAAAAACTTTTGAATGCCTCTAGTCAGGTCTGGGGTTGGACGTGAAGGGAAAGTGTTAGTTCTCAGCCAGGAAACAGAAGCTCGGGGCCAATCACTCTCCAGAATGTGAAGCCTGCAGTGGCTGGACTCTGACATCGTCACGGTCACTGCAAACACCCCCAGGGAAGAGAACCACCGAAGTGTAAACTCCCCTGGAGAGGCTTCCGTTGGAATGCATTTTGATCACTTTGTATGTCAGTTCAGAAATTACTTTAGTCTTATGGTTCTAGGATCATTAACAGTCACCCCAAGCTGTTAGTCATAGTACATTTAGTACGTTCCAGTGGCTAGGACAAGCTCTAGGAAAATGTTGTTGCAAATCAGACCACGGGGCCTACAGATGCAGACCTCTGCAGGAAGTGGGGGAGGTGGTCTGAGGATCTGTCCTGCAGGTTTTGGACCCACTCGCCAGGTAACCCTGACATCCAGTGGGTTGAGGACCTGCGGCTTAGAGATGTCTCCTTGGCCTCGTTCTGTGTGTGCTTCTGGGACCCTGTAACTATCAGCCTGTAAGCCACAAGCTCCGGGAAGGTGGCAGGGGTCCCGGAGCCTGACGCTCAGCACGTGTGTCACAAGTCAACCTTCCCATTGAGGAGCCCGCCAGGGGCAGTGCTTGGGGAAGAAGTGCCAGAGGGCGGGAAGGTCAGCCCCAGAGCACAGCTGTCTGGGATCCAAGGTGCCTGTTGCCACAGCTACATCCATAGTCACTTGGAAAGCTAGCTAAGCACACCGAGGCTGAGCCGGGAAGCAGAGCCACCTGTAAGCTCTGGGCAGGGACTGGGCTGTAGGCCAGGAAACTGCAGCTTCGTGCACCAAGCCAAGGCCTCCACAACAACTCCAGCCCTAAGATGCTATGACCAGAGCCAAGGGAAGCAGGGAGAGGGGCGCGCAGACGAGCCGCGGGTGCATGGCGCTCAGCCGAAAAGCCAGCTGCCTAGCCCATGGGGTGTCCCTTGCTCCTCCCAATGCAGCCCGCTCACCTGCTGGACACCTCATACTCCTGGGCATCCACAGCACAGGGCACTCCAGCCACTCTGACCGTGTCCTGCACGTCCTGCACGTGCTGGCCCAGGTTGGAGCCCCTGATGGTGACCCGGGTGCCACCATCTACAGGCCCAGTCAGTGGCTCCACCTGTTCCGGGACAGGGACTGGTCACCTCCACTCACCTGGTGACCCCTGGCAGCCTGGAGAGACAGCCCAGCCTCTTCCACCTCTCCGCCCCATGAACCCACAGCAGCCCCACCCCCTCCAAGGGATGCGCCAGTACTTCAACTCACCGAGTGGATGACGGGTGCTGGGCACTGGGTGACCACAGCCTCAGCCTCACCGCAGGCCTCCAGGGCCATGCACTGGGGACGCTCCCCCTTGCACCACACGCAGCTGTACTGGGGCAGGGCGGTTTGGCAGCGGCTGCAGTCCTCGTGGCCCACAGAACAGTCATAAAGCACCACTGCGGGGTGGAGAGATGAGAGTGACAAGCAGGCCGGGAACAGCCCTGTTGCCTTCAGCCAGTCCCCGCAGCCCCAAGTGGCTCACCGTGTAGCCCATCCACGCTGTCCACACGCAGACGGCCGGCCCGGCGCAAGAACAGCCCCACACGGAGCTCTGGCTGCAGAGCCTCGTAGCTGAGCTAGAGAAACAGGAGTGGGGTCAGAGCCTGGGGTTAGGGGAGCCACTGGGCCTGGGGAGAGGGTAGCCAGAGAAAGGACCAAAGTGTCTGTTCCCTTTGTGGGAACATGAAGCCGGAAGTCATAGGTGGGGTACAGGATCCCCTGGGGCACAGGGTCAGAGCAGAACCCCTGGGGCACAGGGTCAGAGGTCAGAGCTGGGGTACAGAACTCCCTGGGACACAGGGTCAGAGCTGAGGTACAGGATCCCCCGGGGCACAGGGTCAGAGCAGAACCCACAGTGCACAGGGTCAGAGGTCAGAGTAGGACCCCCGGGCACAGGGTCAGATGCCAGAGAAGAACCCTCGGAGCACAGGGTCAGAGCTGAGGTACAGGATCCCCTGGGGCACAGGGTCAGTGCAGAACCCCTGGGGCACAGGGTCAGAGGTCAAAGCTGGGGTACAGGATCGCCCGGGGCACAGGGTCAGAGGTCAGAGCTGAGGTACAGGATCCCCTGGGGCACAGGGTTAGAGCAGAACCCCTGGAGCACAGGGTCAGAGGTCAGAATAGGACCCCTGGGCACAGGGTCAGAGAAGAATCCCCGGAGCACAGGGTCAGAGGTCATAGCTGAGGTACAGGATCCCTTGGGGGCACAGGGTCAGAGCAGAACCCCTGGGGCACAGGGTCAGAAGTCAGAGGAGAACCCCTGGGCACAGGGTCAGAGGTCAGAGAAGAACCCTCGGAGCACAGGGTCAGAGGTCAGAGCTGGGATACAGGACACCCTGGGGCACAGGGTCAGAACAGCCCCTGGGGGACAGGGTCAGAGGTCAGAGCTGGGGTACCAGGACTCCCTCAGGGTCACATGGTCAGAGAGTGGGCTGGGCTGAGCGTGGTGCAGCCAGCGAGCTCGGTAGCCAACCTGCGGCCTGCCTGCAGCCAGTACCCAGGACTCGGGGGTGTACCTGGTGCGGCCGGCACGTGACGTGGCACCGGGTATCTGGAGGCGGCTCACACTCAACCCGGGCCTCAACCACCACCTCCCGGCCCTCCAGCTCCATCACACATTCGTGGTCTCCTGGGCTGTCCTGGGGGCAGAGGACACGGCGGTGGGGGCAGCCTCAGGAGCCGGGCCTGGTGAGCCCCACGGGGCCCCAGCACGGTCCCTGGGCTGGGATCGAGACCTGAGGTCACGCTTTCCCTTCCTCCCCGGGACTTGTGTCAGGTTCACGGACAGCCAAGGAGGCCACTGCTTCCTCCTCTGCTGGCTCAGACAGTAAAGAATCTGCCTGCACTCCCGCCACGACAGCCACTGAAGAACAACAGCCGAGGCTCTGTGCTCCCCAGGGCCGTGGGCCTCAACAAGGGCTGCAATGCGGCCACGGATGCGAGCAAGCCAAGGCTCTGCACTCCCCGGGGCCGTGAGCCTCAACAAGGGCCACAAGGGCCACAAGGGCCACGGACGTGAGCAAGCCGAGGCTCTGTACTCCCCGGAGCCGTGGGCCTCAACAAGGGCCACAAGGTGGCCAAGGACACGAGCAAGCCGAGGCATGTTGCCGCCACCGCAGGCACCTCACCAAACACACCAAGTTCGTGCGGAACACAACCTGCGAGGCGTGCGGTTTCGCCCCTTATGAATGGTGGGCCAGAGAGCTGCTCACGGTCTCCAAGGACAAGGGGGCCCTTAAGTTGATCAAGAAAAGGGTGGGGACTCGCATCCATGCTAAGATGAAGAGAGGAGCTGAGCAACGTCCCAGCCACCATGAGGAAAGCGGCAGCCAAGAAGGACTGAAACTTTCCCCTCCGTGCACAGTAAACCTTTCCAGAAAAAAAGAAAAGGATCTGACTGCAATGCCATAGACCTAGGTTCAATCCCTGGGTGGGAAGATCCCCTGGAGAAGGAAATGGCAACCCACTCCAGTATTCTCGCCTGGGAAATTCCATGGACAAAGGAGGGTGGAGGGTTGAAGTCCAGGGCGTTGCAAAGAGTCGGCCACGACTGAGTAACTCACACACAGACACACACACACACACACAGGAGGCCACGGTGACACCCCCACACGGGCCACACGCACCTGGAAGAGGCGCAGGTTCCGGCCCAGCAGTCGCACTTCTCGCCGCACGTGGACGGGCATCAGGCTGGAGCCCTGCACGCTCTCCACACAAGGGCAGGAGGCTGCCCCCCAGGTCACTTCCTCCTGCGGCCCCAAGCACACGGCAGTCTATGGCACCCACCCACCATCACAGCACCCCCTCCCCAGGCAGAACCCCAGGGGGCCTGGGTCAGTGCTGGGCGGCGCACCCCACCCTCCGCCCCATCCCTCGCCGGCAGAATCATGAGGTGGGCCCCCATCCCCTCCCTTGAGGCCCCCTTCCTGGGCCGGGTCTCACCAGCTCCCCGAGCCCAGGGGTGTCGTACTGGTAGTCCAAGCTGGACAGGAGGATGAGCGGGGCGGGAGGGCCCTCGTGCTCAGCGGAGTCTCCATCACCTGAGAGGAGGCTGGAAGTGGACAAGGCGGGCGTATCACCCCCCGTCCACTCGTCCGCCTCGGGCAGCTCGCCGCCTTCTCTCATGAGCCAGTCCAGAGCGGGCTTCGTGGAGCCAGCGGCCCCTGGGAAAGTGGTGGCAGGGGCAGAGCCGGGGGGGTGGTCCCGGGGACCCGCCGAGGGGGGCACCTCGGGGCCAGGCTCCACGGGGGCGGGGGCCAGGGCTGCTGCCTCGGAGGGTAGTGGGTGCGAGGCTGGCTGGTCCTCGGGGATGGCCACGGGTCCTAAGGCCGTGGGAGTGAGCACGGCGGGTCCAAGCGTGCTCTGGGGGCTGGACGGGGGAGGAGGAGGGTCCCCAGGGAGAGGAAACTCTGTTGGAGCCGAGGCAGGGGTGGGGCCAGTTCTTGCCCATGGGCCCCAGGGGCTGAACGGGGAAGGCCTGGCCCCAGGGGGGACATTGGAGGCTACGGAAGGAGTGTCCACAGGCAGGGTGTCAGGGGTGGGAGTGACCATGGCCTGGGGGGCTGTGGGTGGGAAGGATGTGGGTGCATCTCGGGCAGGAGGGGCCGGGGAGAGAAGCGGGCTCTGGAGGGGGAGGCAGAGAGGGACAGGAAGGGACAGGAAGGGCCACTCAGCAGGCAGGCGCGGGAGCAGGCGGCAGGCAGGCAAAGGGTACGTTAAAAGGAAAGGAGACCAAGGAGAAGAGAGACAAAAACAGCCCATTAATTCTCCAGAGGGGATGGGAGGGGGCGGGGGCAGGCTCTGGGGGCGTGTGCCGAGGCGGGCCGCAAGGCCCAGACCTCTCCTGCCTCTCAGCCGCTAACGGCCTCTCCCGAAACAGGTGGGATGCTGACAGCCATTCTCCGGGGAGCGGGTCCCACATGGCAGTTCAGGGGCTCGTAACGGAGCACGGAGGCAGGCAGACACACAGGCCCAGGCCACCAGAGAAGCCCTCACGAGGGGCACCCCCGTGCCCCGCCCTGCCCTCCCCCCTGGACCCAGCAAGGTGACGGGCTCACCTGTCGGCCGACCACCATGGGCCCGGCATCACACGAGGCCTTGTGAGTGCAGAGGTGCTGCCAGACACACCAGTTACACCCCCAGTGGCTGCTCACGCAGGCCTGGCACCTGCACAAAGCACACTCATGGGGGCGTGGGGGCACCACAGGGCAGCCCGGGGTCGGGGGAGCACCGGGGGTCGGGGGGAGGAACTCACGGCGCCGACGGGCGGAGCAAGGTGACGGCCACGCAGTCGTAGAAGGAGAGGGCAGCCTTGGCAATCATGACGGCACCAAACCTGAGCTCCATGCTCACGGACACATGGTCTGCAGAGAGGGGAGGGGCTGGGCTGAGAACAGGGGAGGGGCACACGGATCCCAAGACCACACCGGGTTTGGGATCAGCACTCCAAAGGTCAGGAACACAGTCCACAGGGTAGGAAAGAGGGACTTGAGGGGACCCGGGAGCAGATGGAGAATGCAGAGAAAGGTACCGCTTTGGTGTCCTTTGCCTGCATTCACACCTCATCTCCCCATCACACCCCTTGGAGCAAAATGGGAAGATGGCGGGGCTCCTTCTCTCACCCACCGGCTCCTCTTGGCAGCTCTGGGGCCTCGCTAGGGTCCGGGGAGGGGCACATCACCCCAGAATTGGTCAGCAGGGCGGGACTCTGGGATTCCCCAAAGTGGCAGGAGTAAGACTCCCCTGGCCACAGTCGGGGCAGGTCAGGTACCGACAAGAAAACCTGCCAAGAAAGGCCGGAACACCATTGGAGCCCCCGGGCAGCAGATCAGGCTCCGCGTACAGGCGCCTGCTGTGGGCAGGCACCTGCGGCCACCAGCCCCCAGGAGTCACAGGCACCCTTCCCAGCCTGGGTTAGTAACAGGGCCCCGCCTGCTCTGGTCTTCACCTCCCTCCTCTCCTCACGGCTGATGTTGGCAGGACTCAGTGCTGCCACGCGCAGACATCCCAGCTCAGGATGGAAGCTCCACAGCCACCGCTCTGAGCCTCGGCCCCGAGAGCACTCGGAATGGCGACTGCACCTGGACGAGAAGGACCAGTGTCCACCTGTGACCCTCGGGGGGCCACTGGCAGTTCACGGGGCAGGGATACATGCAATCCTAGGGACCTGGGCAAGATCCTCAAAGGGGCCATGACATGCCTGGCAAGTCAGGGTGGAGGATGAGACTGGCACATCCAGGGGTCAAAGGTGGAGAGTCAAGGGCCAAGGACTGGGAACCCCAGAGACAGGGCAAGTGGGTAGGAGCATTGCAAGCAGGAGGCTGGGGGTGGGGTGGGGATGATGGGGAGGGGCACTGACCTGCCAAGGAGCACACACCATCCACAGTATGGGTCCCTGTGAGCCAGGCAGGACACACAGTCCAGGTGCTGAGCACAGGAGGCCACGGGAACCTTGAGAAGCTACAGCAGCAAAGAAGACTTGAGGCCAGCGACCCAAGTGCCAGCAGCTCACCCACGTACGGGGCCCCGGTTCCCTCAAGGGCCCTCCCAGCAGCCACGCCCTCCCTGGCTGATGCCTGGCACTCACCGTGCTCTGGGTCATGACATACAGGTGCTTGAAGGCCCCATCAAAGATGAGGTCTCTGCTCACTGCAGACCCCTGCTGGACGATCTGGGTGGAGTACGGATGGCCATCGCTCCCTGGGCCCAAGTAGGCCTGAGATCAGAGACCACAGGGCCTGAGGCCCAAGGCCCACCCTGCTTGCCCCAGTAAAGCAATTTACAGGTAGAATCTCCTCCTAGGCAGTACAGGTCATTACCACCCAGCCCCAGGGTGGGAGTAGGGGTATCACGGGTAAACGCCATTCGGCCCCAGAAAGAGGAACACAGGTCATCTCCCCCAGCCTGGGGCCAGAGATACATAGTAGATCTCACATCGCAGCCCCAGGGGGTCCCAGGCATAGCTCTGCCCAGGCTGGGTCCCCAGCAGCCCATCCCTTCCAGATCTGAGGCAGGGCCCAGTACCTCCTGTGGACTCACCCTATGCAGCTGCCCTTGACTGTCGCCCAGGAAGGCAATGGTGTGTCCATCTTCCACGGTGATCGCCACGGCTGTTAGCTGGACCCCCGGCCACTCCAGAACCGGCGTGGCTTCCAGGGGGACACGGCTGGCCATGGGGCTGGGTGTGTGGTCTGAGCCACAGGGATACGCATCCAGAGTGTCCTGCAGACAGCCAGAAGCCCAAGTTAAGCCCTCCCCAGATCCCCTCCATCCTCCCTAAACAACCCCATCCCCTCTCCCAGCATCTCTGCCAGTCCTTGGCTCTCCCGTAGCCACATCCCTGGTCCTGCCTCAGTGGCTTCCTTCCACAGTCTATAGCAGCTCCATCACCTCCTGTGATCCCCACATGTCTGGGGGCCCCCCTTTCTCCCATCCCTGGCCTGGGAGCCGCTTCCTCCAGTTCATGCACAAGCCTTCCCCTGGACCATTCTTCCAAAACTTCTTCCAGCCTGAATCCTTCTCTCCATGTCCACTAACCTGGGTCCCCTCCCACCTCTCACTGAGTCAGTCTCCCTATATGCAGCTTCTACCCTTTTCATCCAACCTGCATGCATGCTAAGTCGCTTCGGTCAGGTCCATCTCTTTGCTACCCCATGGACTGTAGTCCACCAGGCTCCTCTGTCCATGGGACTTCCCAGGCAAGAATACTGGAGTGGGTTGCCATACCTCCTCCAGGACATCTTCCCCACCCAAGGATTGACCCTGCATCTCTTATGTCTCCTGCATTGGCAGGCGGATTCTTTACCACTAATGCCATCTGGGAAGTGTTCGCCCATCCTGAGACGAGAGCCAAACAAGTCTCAACAAGCCTGAACCTCACTGGCCTCTCAAGAAACTTTAAACAATAGAGTCCAACCTCGCCACATTCTGGGTCCGTGCCCTGCACCCTAGACCCTCAAACACCCTCTCAGTCCACTTACACAAATGCCATCCCTTCGGTGCCAGATCCAAGCACAGCCCTGCACAGTCGGCTCTCTGTTCCCCCTGTATGCCACTCTTACTATAAGATATCCCTCCATCACCCAGACACAAAGGAATCACTTAACATCCGCTGACCTGACCAGTAAATGCCTCCCCAGTGGCCTCAGAGACAGGGAAGGGCTGGCCAGCGCCAGGACTTACCACAGGCAGCTGAGCACAGTCAGAGTTGACATCGTACTCGATGTAGGCCACCTCCGCCCCGTCCTCCGCGCGGCCCTCCCGGGTGTAGCAGGCATCGCGGGTGCGATTAGCAAGGCGATCCACCTCATCCAGGGGGAAGGCACAGAGTGCTGATGCTCCAGTCATCCCGGCAGCTGCCGATGGGGGCCGGCCCACGGTCGGGGGAGCCGCAGAGGAAAAGGCCACGAAGAGCACCTCGCCCTGGGCCACCTCTGCAGACGCGGCCACGGCCGCAGCCTGGATGAGCCCGTAGCGGCCCCCCTGACAGGCCAGGGGCAGCTCCACGTAGGAGTAGTAGTGCTGATCCCGGAGGCACACGCGAGACACGTAGGCGCGGAAGGCTCGCGACTGAGCCTGCAGGTCCCGCCGAAGGAACAGGAAGTAGGCACTGGCCCCACGCGCGAAGGCGCTCACAAAGTGATGGCTGTACTCCGAGAGGCGGCCCACAGCGAGCTTGGCCGTCTCCTCGTAAGAGAAGGCGGCCTGGGGGTCCGGGGGCTGTAAGGCCCGGGTGGTGATGGGCGGGATGCCGCCCCCTACACCTCGGCTGGTGTAGCCTCGCCCCACAAACAGGAGGGGCTCCCCAGACGGGCCCTGAGCCACCAGTCCCACCGTGCTGACGGTGGGGTCATTGGCAGCCACATACTGGGTGTCCCCGGGCCGTTCCGGCCGCAGCAGCAGCTGCCCGAGCTGCCCCAGGCGCCTCTGCTCACAGACCCCCTGGTGCACGCTGCCGCACACCACCAGGGCCCCCGGGCTCACCAGGAGCAGCTGGTTCAGGTTGCTGGTGGGCTGCGCCTGGGGACACTCATCCGGCATCACGGGAGGCAGACAGTCCCTGCTGTCCAGCACAGGGCCAGTGGACACGGTGGCCTCCAGCTGCAGTTCGGGGCTCAGCTGGAACAAGAAGTTGGTGGCTCCGAGGTAGAGGGTGCCTGAGGTGGGGTCTCGAGCCAGGTGCTGCAAACGCGTACCGTTGGGGGTGAAAGCCGTCGGTGGCGGGGGCTGGAGGGCGAGGACCCACCCGGCCCAGAGCGCCTGGAGGAGGGCTAGGCCGAGGGCAGGCATGGTCACCTGGCAGGGAGACAGAGAGCGTGAGCAGGGCTCGGGCGGCCCCCTGAGCCCCGTGGGCCCACTGGTGGGAAACAGGGCTGTGACACTGGCAAGATGCCCCTCCCAACCCAGCGAGGGCCAGGCTGAGATGGCACCGCGCTTACGAGGACCACAGGACCGCACACTCACAAGGGCTCAGCAGACGCTGTCCTGGAAACGTCAACACTGCCTGTTTTCTGTAAGTATCACTCTCTTAGGAGACCGGCAACCCCCACCCCTGACCTAGACTGCCTATTGTCAACACAGGGTCCAAGGGTGAGGAGCTAGAGAGGCAGAGATGCAGGAAACATCCTGCTCCTTGGGACCAGGGCCTGGAAGGGGCAGGAGAGCCAGGGGATGGGAAGGGACCCAGAACGCCCCTCTGCATGGCAGGAAACGAGAGGGCGAGATCCCATGGGCCACCTGCATGTTAGGGCAGGGCAAGAAGTGGGTGAAGGGCCTTTCAGGCTAGGAATCCAGAAGGGTGATAAGCAGAGAACCAACAGACCAGAGAGATGAGGGGTCAAGGCTGCCATGGACAGGGCCTAAACGGCTGGACCCCAGCTTGGAGAGTCCCGAGTAGAGGTGGGAGTCCCACACTCGGGTGTGAGGCCAGGCTCACCTGGCAGGGCCGGTTGGATCAGGAGACAACGGCATGCCCCGAGCGGGAGCCACCTAGCCGGGGAGAGAGCAGAGCATGGAGCTGGGGGCTGGGCAGTAGGCACGTGGGCCCCCCACCATGGAGGCAGCAGAAAGGTACCCCTCCCCACTGCCCAGTCTGCTAGTGGAGCTGGGCCCAGCCTGGCCCTCGGCCACCAAACACATTCCACAGGGGACGCCTCCTCGGAGCCCATGGAGGGGGAGGGCAGCGGAACCAGGCATCCTCGGAGCCTGGGAAAGGGCAGCTATGGAGGAGCTGCGTGGCTGGTGGGCCCAGTCTGGCCCCCACTGTGGTCCTATTCTCCCCTACAGCCCGCCCTCAGCATCTCCCATCCTTGCCCTCTGCCCAAACTCTGCCCTCTCAGGGTGCCCAGGTACATGCCCTGCTCACAGGCCCAGGCCAAGCCTTGCCCCAGGTTGCCACCAACACATGAGCACACTCATGTTCGGACACACCAAGAAGTATACACACCACCCACCCTGCATGCACACACCAACACCCAAACACATGGGTGTGAGCACACACCGGGATGCATGCACCCACCGCCTGTACATACAAGCCAGAGACACATACCCAGAAGCACACCCCACACAGGCACACTCACCCGCCCACCCACCCAAGACACACACACCAGCAGCCACATCCAGACCCCACACAGACAGATCACACACACTTCCCTGGTTCGAGCCCTAAGTCCTCGAGGGCTCTGGAAGCCAGGCCATCATCTCTTGCTACTTCCTCTCCTGCAGGTCAGAGCAGAGTGGGAGGTGGAGGGGGTGGGGGTGGGGGTGGGGCGTCCTAGAGGAAGTCACTGATGAGTACCCCACATCCCCTGAAACTTCCCATACCTTGAGGGCCTGCTCTCCTCACAGACCCTCTCCCTGCAGACTCCACCTGAAGCCTGGGGAGACCAGGAAACCATGCCACCACCTTGCTAAAACCTGGCTGGTCTCCAGCCTGGAGCACCAGGGTAGGTAAAGCGCTGGGGACCGGCAGCGCATCCCAAGCTGTGAGATGTTCTCCCTGCTTGTTTGTGTCCAGGCCACATGGCCCGGCCCCTCCTGCCACCCGGCTGCCAGTCTGCCGGTGCACAGTGCTCCTCCGACAGCTTCCCAGGGTCCAGGTTGGCTCCTCCCAGCCGAGGCCCCCCCAGCTGGGTTCTCCTGAGGCTGGCCCAGAGGGAGCAGGGCTGGGCGTAAGGCTTGGAGGAAGGTCCAGCGAGGAGCTGTGGCCACAGCCTGGCTGGGCACTGCTCCCAAAATAGCTTGGGGGTTTCCATTTTTAGTGTGCAGAGAACAGGACAGCTCTATGGGAGCGGGAACAAGGCAGCCACTGTTTGCCACCGAGGGGGCAGGGGGAGGGGGGCGGCAGGGAGAGCTGTGAACCCGGCGAGAAGCCCAGGACTATGGCAAGGCCAGGCTTCCCAGGAGCCCCCCACCTTGTATCCAAGGCACAGTGGGGAAAGTTTCTTCCCCCGGGAAGATGGGGTCTGCCTGAGGATGGGCAAAGGCCGGCTGCTACACTCAGCTACTGCTCAGCCCCTCCCACCGCCTCCCTCCCAGGGACGCGCCTTGGGCAGAGGGTCTGCCCCACCATTCGCTTACAAACATTTGCTCAGCGCGGACTTCATGCCAGAGTTCTCCAACCCTCAAGGGGCAGCCACCAAGGCACTCCCTACATGTAAAATCACAACTGGGTCGAGTGGCCCACAGGAAGCCAATGGGCAGGACCCAAACAGCTTCTGGCAAAGTCACATCGAAGGCTGGAGGCTGACCCCCACTGGGGAAAGTGTCAGCCTTCTTCAATCACTGCCACGGGGCCGAGCCACCCTCGCCCTTCCCCACATACCACGGGTGGGAAGGAAAGAAGGGTGGTGACATTTTTCTCCTTATCGGTCACATATTTCACTTCACCTTGGCCACAGACAGCCTCTGGCCCCTCCAGTGCACCTCCTCCCACCTCAGAGGATGTCCCTCTCTCCAGCATCTTTGGAGGCACCCCCCGGGGCCCGGAGGATAAAGGTCAAGCCCTCCCGTCCACACGCTCTCCTGTGGGATCCTTGCCAGGGCTCCCCCACACATGCTCTTCGTTCCTGCCAGGCCGAACTGCAGACTGCTCATCACACTCCTCCACGCTCACTCCCTATTACATGAGGTACCCAACCATCACCTCCCAGAGAAGCCCTCACTGTCCCCCAGGCTCCTGAGAAGCCCACCGCGTGTGACTGGTGGGCATCCCCAGCCACCACCCTGGTGTACATTGCAGCTCTGCCTTGGGGTCTCTGAGCCTCAGATTTCCCATCTGGAGAATGGGAGGCAGGATTGCTCTGATCGTTCAATGTGACGCGGTGTGTGCCTGGCACGCGAGGCACCAACCAAGGCCACTTTTCTCCCTGTTCCACGCTCCTATCCTGAAATTCCTTAAAGGCAGAGAATGTGACTTCTAATTCAGAGGCCCCAGTAAGCAGGACAGACGTTAGCACTGAGCAGGTGCTCCTCAAATGTTGAAAAGAACCCTCATTTCACAGCCAATAAAACTCAGCCAGCAGGGGAGATGCGGAACCCACAACCCACTCCAAGCCACTCAGCTTCTCGAAGGACACAGTTGTCAGCCCCACTTTTATTAATGACTAGGCCAGAGCAGACTGAAAAGGGTGCTTTGGAGCTGGGCCTCCAGTCCCCAACTTATACAAATAAGATCTCTCCTCCACCCTCCACATCTCAAGCCCCAACTACAGTCAAAGCCTAGCTCTTCTGGGCTCCCCAACTCTGGACCGATTCAGCAGGACCCGAGGCTGCCTAACTTCTGCCTGCAAAGAACAACCAGTCTCCTGGACCTGGGGCTGTCCTGGCCAAACAAAAGGGCATATGAACTCTGCCCTTGAAACTGGGAGAGTGTTCCTATCCCAGCCCTCTTCACCGGAGTCGCCGGGATTGGTGTGAAACCGGCCTTTCCTTTTGGCCCTCTCGCTGGGCTCCCAGGGTGCACCCAGAAGTTACTCATTGACAGCATCGGAGTGGAGAGTGCCTGCCCTGTTGTCTGTGTTGAGTCGGGGTAGGGGCGGGGTGGGGGGCACCATTTACCAGTGAGGACTCAACGAGCGCTCATCAATCACCCACCGTCTGGGTGCGGGGTGGGGGGCTCCCCCTCTGGGGGTGCGTGGCGGGGGGAATCCCAGTCTGCCTTTTGTCAGTCGCGCCGAGTACCGCCTGGAAGGGTTGTGACTGCGGAGGGGAAGCCTGGACCTCCCTGTTGCTCTTCCCCGACCCTCCTCCCTCCTCCCCGACCAGGGCAAGGACCCCCCCAGTGGTCCTGGGAGGGCGGGGAAGAGGCCGGCCGGTCCCCGGCTGAGGCGGCGGCGGCGAGGAGGGGGCGCGGAGGAGCGGCTCCACCTCCTCTGTCTCCCAATCGCGTTACAGGCGGAGCCGACAGAGTTTCCCTTCGCGCGGAGAAGTGTGGTCCCAACTCTCAGGATTGAGGCCGCCCACCACTCACCCCGGGCCGCCTCGGCCCGGCGGCATCGCGGCTCCAGGCCCGTCCACCCCGGGGACGCGTCGCCCCGGCCCCACCGCCCGGCCCCGGGCCCCGCACTCACCACCCGGCCGGGCCCCGCGGGACGAGCGCGCCGAGGCGGGCGCCGGCCGCTCCGGGTTCGGGATCTGCGCGCGCGGCGGCCTCCCCCGTCCCCTGCTCGCCACCCACCCCCGCTCCGCCACCCCCCGGAGGTGGGTCTGGCGGAGTCGCAGCTGTTACCCGGAGACCGAGGGGCGGAAAACTGCGCCCGCCGCCCGCCCCGCCCGCCGCGGCGCTGCCACCGCCGGGAACAAAGGAGACAAAGCCGCGTCGGCCGGGCCCGGCTCCGCTCCTTCCCCCCCCGCGCCCGCCGGGCCGCCCTCCCCCCGCCCGCCGCCCAGGCCAGGCCGGAAGCAGCCGGGAGAGCCGGGCGCGCGGCCCCGAGCCGCCCGGGACCCCGCATTCCAGCCCTCCCGGCTCTGCACTTGCCGAGGGCGGGGGACTCGACCCCTCGCTCGCTAGGGGGCGGACGGTGGGGGGAGGGGAGGGGAGAAGGGCTGCACCCCGGCGGTTGCCAAGGCAACGCGGATGGCGGCGGGAGGGGCGCGCAGAGCCGAGCCGCGGGACCTGCTGCCCCACCCGGCCCAGTCCCCGCCGGGCCTCACCTGCGCGCCTCGCTGGAGCCGGAATTGGGAGCCCTCCGGCATGGGAGGGGCCGGACGGCGGGGGCTGGGGGCTGGGGGTCGCGCTCTGCACCCCGACGTGTGGTGGTGCTTCGCCCGGACCTCCGCCTGCCTGCCTGCCTGCCAGCGCCCGGTGGGACCCACGCCCCTCACCTGCCCCACCAACCACCGCCAACCACCGCCCCCGCTCTCCGGGGCCCCCGAGCTCCCTCTTACCTGCCCAGTACCTGGATCCTGTGGCCATCCTCCGCCAACTTTCTTTACCTGAACTCCGGGGCGCCTGGTTTCTGCCCACCGGTCCTACTCCTGGGACTCTCAAACGGCCAAGCTCTCCTTCCGGCCCCCACCTCTGGCTGTGCGGGAAGAGCGCTGGCTTTGGGGTTGGGACCGGGTTTGCGCCATCACTGAGCCAAGAAACCTGACCCCTGCCCCCCAAACACACATGCTTGTTTGCTCACCGTCAAGTGGAGGTGATGCCACACCTAGCCGGGCTGGGAGAGTTGGGCCCACCGCTGCAAACGTGCACAAGCTAGGGCGCATTCCCTCCCAAACCTGTACCTGGACCCGCCCCAAGCTGAGAAGCCGTGGGCAAGTCTAGACTCCCTCACCGGTAAATACGTCACCCTTCCAAAGGCACACCTGGGTTCTCTCCTGAGGCCCAGGTGTGCCCTCTGCAGGGCCCTTCAGGCTTGGCTCCCTGCAAACTCAGGAGCCAGCACTCAGTCCATCCTTTTAGGACTTCCGCAGGGTTTTGGCTCTCAGCCACTAGGACAGCCGCCTGGGAGGCAAAATTGGTCACACACCCTGAAAGCTCCCAGGGCCTCTGCAAGGCTTGAGGGGAACCTCAATCAAGTTTACATCATCCACACTGGCTGCTGTGTAAAGAGCTAAACTTCAGGCACCCTCTTCCCACCTTCCACCCATCAGTGTGCCTTCACTCTCACATGACTCTGCCTTCCAAGTTGTCCCTCCCCAGCACCTCGGCTTGCTCCCCGGACCTCCAACCAATCTTCCAACATCTGGGTCCAGGATTCAGCACCCTGTGCCAGTTCTGTCTCTGGATATCACAGACCCCAGGTGCTATCTGGCCTTCTGGGTCCCCCACTCCATTCTCTAAACTTATGCTCCATACCAATCACCACCTCAGTCAAGCTGGTGTGCCCCAAGGCCCTCAGCCACCTTGCCTTGCCTTTCTGTGCAGCTTGTTGGGGGTGTTGGGTGGCCCTTCCAAGTACCTGGACTCCTCCCCTCCCCAGACCCATTCACTCAAGTGCACACCCTTTAGGACCCACCTCACCTACCTAGGTTTAGGACCTAGGATTTCCAAACCCCACAACACCCCTCATCTATAGACAGATATGGTATCTCCTACCCCACCAGGAGGATGAACATCCTAAGTGTAGAGGTCATTTCATCCCACACCCTAAGAAGGAATCATTACAAAAAGAAAAGAAGGCCACGGAGGGAGTGACCAGACGATCAGAGGTTCGCTGCACCCATGGGGCCACTGGCCAGGGCTGAGCACAGGCTCCCAAGAAGGGCGGGATCTCATGGAAGCATTTCTGCTTCCACAGGCCTCTGCTGTGCATCAGCTCTACTCAACCTGCTGACCCACCTCATTGGGTCCTGAAAGGAGGGTGGGTTCTTCAGACCCACAGTGCAAGCAGAGCACCTCCTCGCTGCTGTTTACTCAAGGACACACAAGGCCACCCATGGCCATTCGACCCAGGAGGTCAAAGGCTGCTGTTCTCCACTGAGAAGGAAGAGGTCAAGGGTTCTCGGTGCAGTACGCCTCCATGCCCCCCAACCGTACCTCCCACCTCTGAGAGGTCCCTCCCCATCACTGCCTCACTGCTCACACTGCTGGAGGGCTGAGCTCTGCCCAAGGCTGGAGAAGCCATCCCTAGGCTGTGTGTGACATGACACCCCGCCTAAGTGGCACTCCAGCAGGGAACCAGATTGGTCGCCAATCCCTGTAATTCTGTCCCCAGCAGTATTTACCAACCATTCCCCCAATCCTTGTTCCTGCTCTCCTCTGGTCAATCCTCCAGTGTTAGAACCAGGAAGTTCTCTCCAACATGGCACAGCAAGTGATCCAAAACAGGCCGTTACCATGGTCACCAGCAAGCCAAGTTTTATTTACTGGAAATCATGGGCCATCCGACACAGGTGGGTTGGACAAGTGGAGGACAGGCCAGGAAATCCAAAATGAAAATCAAGGCCTGGTGGGGGGTAGGGGGGGACCAGTGCATCAAAAATGGTCTTGAACCAAGGGCCAGATCAAGAGATGAGAGAGGAACTATAAGGGGGCGATTATCTTACTTTCAGGCCCAACCCTCGAGTTCCAAATCTGAATGTTCAATGGACAAAACTCAGTCTCACATACATTACTTTAAATAAGAAAAATGAAAGACGTTTTAATAAAATTGAAAGACGTGAGCACAAATATTTGCTGCTGCTGCTAAGTCGCTTCAGTCGTTTCCGACTCTGTGCGACCCCACAGACAGCAGCCCACCAGGCTCCCCCGTCCCTGGGATTCTCCAGGCAAGAAGAAATATTTGCTAGTTAATGTCAATTAGTGTAAAAAGCAAAGGATGTGTGCCGGTGAGGTCAGACTCAGGCTGAGTACACTCCCGGAAGTCCACTTCATTACTTCATTCTCTTACTAAATCCACATCCATACCCCCTCCCTCTGGAGGAGGGTCCAGGGGGCTAGCTGGCCCTGAACAGCATATAAAGCACAGGTAGGACGGCCACAAACGTCGCGCAGGTGACCAGCGTGCCATAGACGGTGTTCCTGTTGACCTGGGCTTCCAGCCTCTGCTCCGTGTCCGACAGTGCCATGATCATGCTCCCCTGCTCCAGCAGGGAACCAGGCAGAGCTCCGTCTGCAGACTCCACCAGGCCCGGGTGTGCTGCAGCCTTTGCAAGCTGAACCACCCCAGCCACTTGGCTCACGGTCTTTTCCAGGCCATCAAGCTGCTCTCGTAAACCCTCTAGACGTGAACGGACCTGCCTAGAATGGCTGAGCTGCTCTCTCAAGGCAGCTAAAAGGACATCTGTGTCTCTGTCTCGGGTCGGGGAAGAACCTGCCTGGGACAAAGAGCTCTGCCCGGTCCCAGCTTGCACCAGGCCCTTCAGGTCTGCCACGAGGTCACGGAGGTCCCTCTGCTGGAGTGAGTAGCTAGACGCTTGTTCTCGGATGGCTTCCTGGAGGCTCACAGGCCCCTTCTGGGCCTCCAGGAGCAAAGCCTTCAACTCCTGGAGCCGCACGCGGTTCACGTAGGTGGAGCCAGCCACACCGATCAAGGCCCCCAGGACTGACCCGATGAGCGACCAGTTCTTGGTCCTCTCTGCCCGGGTGCGCTCCTTCTCGTGGCTTTCCCGCACGGCTGCAGAGAAGAGGGAGAATTTCTCTCGCTCAGAGTCTTCCGCGCGCAGGTAGGTCATACGAAGCCGCTTCTCCTCCTGCGGAAGCAAAGCTGTCATATAGCAGCAACCTGGCCCAGCAGCCTCCAGCGGAAGTCCCACAACCACGTCCCTGGAGCTTGGCTTCAGGCCTGGCATGGATTACATGTTCTATAAACACGCCGGGTGAGTGAGGGCAGCATTAAGTCTGGACGGGTTGGGGGAGCAAAGAACCGGGGATGGTCCAGGTGAGCAGTGCTATCCTCCCTGGGCAGTCGTGGGTCTGACCAGACATGCATGCGGGTCTCCAGACTGTGTCTGTCAGAAGGGAAGTATCTGGCACTCTCCGGGAGGCCCTCTCCATGGTGCTCCCTCCCAATAATCTGGGGCCCAGAGTATACTAGACCGTTGATCCCAGTTCTCCAGGAGTGGAGAGGGTGGACAGGCACTGGAGGCCCGGAGCCCAGTCTCTCCCCAGGGTCTTCTGGTTTACCTCCTCACCAGGTCTCTGACCCCTAAACCCATCAGAGCCCCCACCTCGCCCCTCCACACCCTGCAGGCTAGGGTCCCCGGCCGGCTAAGGAAGGAGCCTACCTGCAGCATCCTGTGCTCCAGAGTGGCCAGCTCCAGGTACTGGTTATCGTCTCTGGAGATGCGGTCCAGGCGGTCCCTCACCTCCTTCAGCTTGGCCTGCTGACTTTCTAAGTCTTCGCGAGCCTCCCGGACAAGCCCTCGAGCCACCATGAACACTTTCTCTGCCTGCAGTGAGAACAATAGAAGTCACCTGCCCCTTTCTCCATGCCACACAGGGTCCTCTCCACTTCTAACCAGACGCAGCTGAGAAGAGGTCTGGGGGATGTCAGTGCAAAGGCTGGAAAGAAAGTCCCTTGGACACACAATCCTGGCTCACCCAGTGGTCCCCAGGGTGCAGCCCCGGGCCTTTAATTGGCTTCCTGGGTGTTACCTTAGCTACACCTCCCAACATCACTGAACACCATGATAGGCATTGCCAGGCCTCCAGTCAACAGGCTGAGAAACCCTGGCTCAGTGAAAGTCAAGACCTCGGAGGGGAGAGACAGCACTGTACCTCAACAGCTCTGGCTGAGCCCCAGGTTCTTCCCACGCCACCACACTGGTCTGTGCCAGGGTGGGAAACAAGATTGTTGTTCTTGTTCAGTCACTCAGTCATGTCTGACTCTGAGACTCCATGGACCGCAGCATGCCAGGCCTCCCTGTCCTTCACTATCTTCTAGCTGCTGCTGCTGCTTAGTCGCTTCAGTCGTGTCCGACTCTGTGCGACCCCATAGATGGCAGCCCACCAGGCTCCACCGTCCCTGGGATTCTCCAGGCAAGAACATTGGAGTGGGTTGCCATTTCCTTCTCCAATGCATGAAAGTGAAAAGTGAAAGTGAAGTCGCTGAGTCACGTCCAACTCTTCCCAACCCCGTGGACTGCAGCCTACCAGGCTCCTCCGTCCATGGGATTTTCCAGGCAAGAATACTGGAGTGGACTGCCATTTCCTTCTCCAGTGCATGAAAGTGAAAAGTGAAAGTGAAGTCGATCAGTCACATCCGACTCTTCACAACCCCATGGACTGCAGCCTACCAGGCTCCTCCGTCCGTGGGATTTTCCAGGCAAGAGTGCTGGAGTGGAGTGCCATTGCCTTCTCCAACTATCTTCTAGTGTTTGCTCAAAGTCATGTCCGTTGAGTTGATGATGCCAGAGATGGCGGAACGCGTTTCCCCTGCCACAGAGGACTGGACAACCAGAGGCAGTTCTCCCCACCTCACAGTCTGATTAATTCCCAGGGCCTCCACCTTCTCGAGGGATGTTTTAACCACAGTTGGGACTTTGAGGGCCTTGTAACCCTCCAGGCAACTCTCACCACCAACCCCTAAAACAGTCAACAAACGAAGTGTTTGCTGGCCCAACAGAAAGGATGTTAATGGCCCAGGACCCCCTGGTACACAGCATACACAGCAATTTGTTGCAATGGGGAATGGGGGCCCTTCACCCCGGTAATAGCAAACCCAGCCATCAGGTGAGAAACAACTCAGCTCCCCGTCCTAGTGGTACGTATTCAAGGACAGACCAATCTGGACGTGGCCTCCCAGCACCTGTGGCTGGTCATTTATTTGGCAGGAGCCTCCAGGCCACACTGCCCAGGTCAGAGGGCAGGGCCAAACCCCAGTTCCCGTCCTCACCTCAGTGACGTTTCCCTGGGCCTCTCGAACCTCATTGAGTCCCACAAACTCTTCATATCTGTCCCACCAAGTCTTGGCCGTGGAGGACGCCCGCTGCCGAATGCTGTGCCCCAGGGTTGCGCCCAGTGCAGTGAGGCGGTGGTACAGCCCCAGGGCCACCTCCTCAGGCCTCTTCTCTCTGGGCTGGCCGGGGCCATGGCTGGAGAGAGTCCTGGTCAGAAAGAGGTCCCTCCGTACCAGTACGGGAGACACACCCCCGACGTGGTGCATGGCCAACACACGGCTGCGCCCTGTCATCCGGAGATCTGTGGGGAGAGGCCAGACAGATCGGCTGACAGCTGACAAAGGCAGGGCTCAAGTCGGGTCTCATGCCCGAGAGTCTCCATTAAAAAGTCCAAACTGGGGACTTCCCGGGTGGCACGGTGGCTAAGAATCCAACTGCCAAGGCAGAAGACACGGGTTCGAGCCCTGATTCGGGAAGATTCCACGTTCCGTGGAGCAACCACGCCCATGTGCCACACGACTACGTGTGCACATGTGCGGCAAGTACTGAAGTCCGAGAGCCTAGAGCCTGTGCTCCGCAGCAAGAGGAGCCACTGCAATGAGAAGCCCCCGAACTGCAGCAGAGGAACTGGCTCTCACCAGAAAAAGCCTGCGCAAAGCGACAGAGACCCAGGTGACCAAAATAAGTAAAGATATATATATTTTTTTAAGGACAGACTGTTGGGCCCGGAGAGGGAAGCCACCAGGGTCAGGCTTTGCCGGGGGCTCTCCTGGAGAATGAAGCACGTAAGGGAAGAACATATTTAGGAACCCAAGCCTCCCACCTCCCTCCAGGACGCCAGGAGCCAGACCCTCCCATTCCACCCACCTTCCTGCATCCCCAGGTCTGCATGAGAAGCCTGGTGGCCAGTTTTCGGATAACCTCAAAGATCCTTTTTTTTTTTTTCCTGATGTGGGCCATTTTTAAAGTCTTTATTGACTTTGTTACACTATTCCTTATGCTTTGGTTTTTGGCCTACTGAATTTGTTACAATATTGCTTCCGTTTCCTGTTTCACTGTTTTGGCCATGAGATATGCGGCATCTTAGCTCCGGACCAGGGATCCAACCTGCACCCCGTACATCGAAAGGTGAAGCCTTAGCCACTGGACCACCAGGGAAGTCCCTCACAGAAAATTCCGAAAACTATGTTGTGTCCGTGCTCAACAGAGCCTCGCAAGGATTCACAGACACTGCCAGGGAAACTGTGGAATTAACTGAGGGGATTTGGGGAAAGATTTCTGTAAATGACTATCAAAACCAGCTTCGCGGACTCCCTGAGGGCTGTCTCCAGACAGGGAAGCAGTTTCAGTTCTGTTCTAGGACACAGGTCATTCATGTCCCAGGGCAGAAAGCTCCCGCCTCAAGAGACAATTCGGGGTAAAAACAAAGCAAAACCAAACCGCTCAGATTGCTTCATAGAGGACGGCTCTTCTGAGGTTCCCAGCAAACCTTCCTTCTGCCCTCCAAACCCAGACATTCCAGGTGACCAACTCCGAGTCTCACATGTCTCACTTTCCATAAGCTTTCTTCCTCCTCCCCAACCCCGGGAACTGCCCAACAGGTTAGGTTTCTTTAATCTTTCCCTTTTCAGCCTTGCTCTGATGTTTGGGCCCCCACAATGCCTACTACTCTGGTACCTGAACAGCATGGGGAGTCTCCCATCAGCCAGGCAGGCCTGGCCTGAGCCCAAGTGCAGGAATGATGCTGAGGACCCAGAAGAGAGAGCCAGGGGACCCTCATTCTCAGGCAAACCCTGCTCCAGAGCACCCCATCCCCAAGTACTGACTTCTGGGAGTCAAAGGACCAGACCAGAGAAAAGAGAGCGGAGGGAGGAGGGGACAGGAAGACAGACTAGGAGAGCTCCAATTACAGAGAAAAGTGCTTCCGGATGTAAGGTGATCTCAGCCTCCCACCCCGGCCCCCTCCCCACAGTACCACAGAGAAGCTCAGACCCTCTCGGAAACATAGTTGGTTGGGTCGGGGAACGCGTCCTGGAAAAAGCCTGGGCCAAGAGCCACAGAAAGGGACATCCCTATGACAATGGGTCCACGCTGGTGCTGCACCCGAACCCCAAAGGCCCAAAGGAGCACAGGCCATCCATGCCCCCGGGGTCGAGCAAGCCTCCAGGAGCTCAAGGCCAGTGCTCACTGCTCACAGACTGTGCCCCACAACATTCCTGCAGGTGTGCCCCTGTCAAAACAAAGCGTGCAGCCTTGTGGACCTGCCCACCACCACCCCCACGGAAAGGTGTCCCTTTTGGCTGTCACTACTTCCTAGCCCCCTTCTCTCTTGATCCCGCCTGACAGCAAGCCTGCTCTCCTGAAGCCCTGCAGAACCTCCCCCTTGTCGCATCCAGCAGCTGCTACTTGGACTTCTCCTCCAGCACCTCTGCAGCTTTCAGCACCCTCCCATTCTGAAACCACCACCCCGCCTCCTCAGATCCCTCTAACCTTCTCAACAGAGCGCATTCCTGGATCCCAGGAAGATCACTCATCCCAGGCAGAGAAGATAGCCCCCACCTCCTACACGGTCTTGGCTTCCTCCCCTGCCCCTCACAACCGACTTCACACCCCTCAGGCAAAAACCCTGAGTTCCCCAGTCAGCTGGTGTGAATGCCAGTCCTTCCAACCACCACCAAGGCCCAGTCCTCTCAGCCCAATCCCCTTTCTCCTCTCCATCACTGTAAGAACCCCACTCCAGCAACCCCGCCACACTGAGCACGATCCCACCGCAGGGTCTGTGCCCCGCCACTTCCCCTGCATGGACCACTCCTCCTCCACAAGTCCAGCCACTTTACACCTACGTCTGTTCAAACATCACCTCTTGATAAGGGCTTTCCTGACAACCCCCTCCTTCGCCACCATCAGACTCCCACGTTTTCTCCATCAGACACACATGTTGCCTTCTTCCTGTGTGCCTCGCCCCTCACCAGAACAGAAGCTTAGAGAGAGCAGGGACGAAGCTTCAGGAGGGGACACACCAATGACTCCAAGTGGCTCCCCGACTCCAGGCCCTCCTCTCAGCCTCCCACCACCATCCCTGCCCCCGTCTCCCAGCTCCTTCCCACTGAGATGTCTCATAGGCCCCTCGGACCAGCCAGCGAAGGGAAGACATTCCTGGCAGTGGAACATGGCTTGACATCGTCTAAAATCTGCAGGGCTACCTGTGCAGCTGGAAAGAAGTAGAGGAGAGTGGGGAGGGCTGGACCGAGGCCAAAGTGAGCAGGGTCTGGGTCAGGTTCAGAACCTTGCCTCTCCAAATCCATTCTCCTGCTCCAGCCAGATTACTGTCTCCTCCCAACTGCCCTCTCCTCAAACCTCCATCACCAGCACCTCATGCTCACCTGCAGCTGATAGTCGGCTTCATTTCTCACCCAGAAAATGTTTTAAAATTGGAAGAGAACGTCCATAAACTCCTGCCATATCTTCGCACCTGCCAGTGTCTGTCTCATCCCCCCACCTTCTCTCACTCTTCAGGATGAAAACTTCCTGCTGTAGGGAAGGCCATGCCGTGCTCCAGGTCCCATATCCTCTCCCCTGCACAGACACGGCTCAGGAATTGATGCAACCACCCCACCCCCACTCCAGCAACTGCCCCGCTTCTCTGCTCCTCTTTACTCCGTGACAGAGCGCCTGCACCAGCTGTCTGCAGTTCCTCTCCTCCGGGTCTCACTTAACCGCCTCTCTGATCTGGCCTCCACTCCCACCCGGCCAGTGGAACTGCTCTTGTTCTGGTCATTCCCATGTGCCTAAAACCAATGATCAGTTTCCTCCTCATCTCACTTGCCCTGTCGGCAGCCTGTACCTTATGATAGCTTCCTCCTTCTTAAACCACCTTCTCTTGGCTTCCAGTCCCCACTCATTTCCACAGCCTCTCCACATGATGCCCCAGGGCTCTGTCCTCAGGCTCCTCTTTCATCCAGTCTTGTGACTTGAAAAACCGGCTACTTCTACGATTGACTGTAGGGATGGTTGCACAAGACTGTAAATACATTAAAACCACTCAACTGTACGCATTAAGTAGGTGAATTGTATGGCTGCGTGCCTGCGGACTCACTTCAGTCCTGTCGGATTCTTTGTGACCCCACGGACTGTAGCCCACCAGGCTTCTCTGTCCACGAGATTCTCTAGTCAAGAATACTGGAGTGGGTTGCCATGTCCTTCTCCAGGAGATCTTCCCAACCCCAGGATCAAGCCCGCGGCTCCTGCACTGCAGGCAGATTCTTTACCACTGAGCCACCAGGGAAGCCAGAAGTGCAGGGTTCAGTTCAGTTCAGTTCAGTTCAGTCGCTCAGTCGTGTCCGACTCTTTGCGACCCCATGAATCGCAGCACGCCAGGCCTCCCTGTCCATCACCAACTCCCAGAGTTCACTCAGAGTCGCGTCCATCGAGTCGGTGATGCCATCCAGCCATCTCATCCTCGGTTGTCCCCTTCTCCTCCCGCCCCTAATCCCTCCCAGCATCAAAGTCTTCTCCAATGAGTAAACTCTTCGCATGAGCTGGCCAAAGTACTGGAGTTTCAGCTTTAGCATCATTCCTTCCAAAGAAATCCCAGGGCTGATCTCCTTCAGAATGGACTGGTTGGATCTCCTTGCAGTCCAAGGGACTCTCAAGTCTTCTCCAACACCACAGTTCAAAAGCATCAATTCTTCGGCGCTCAGCCTTCTTCACAGTCCAACTCTCACATCCATACATGACTACCGGAAAAACCGTAGCCTTGACTAGACGGACCTTAGTCGGCAAAGTAATGTCTCTGCTTTCGAATATGCTATCTAGGTTGGTCATAACTTTCCTTCCAAGAAGTAAGCGTCTTTTAATTGCATGGCTGCAATCACCATCTGCAGTGATTTTGGAGCCCAAAAAAATAAAGTCTGACACTGTTTCCACTGTTTCCCCATCTATTTCCCATGGAGTGATGGGACCGGATGCCATGATCTTCCTTTTCTGAATGTTGAGCTTTAAGCCAACTTTTTCACTCTCCTCTTTTACTTTCATCAAGAGTCTTTTTAGTTCCTCTTCACTTTCTGCCATAAGGGTGGTGTCATCTGCATATCGGAGGTTATTGATATTTCTCCCGGCAATCTTGACTCCAGCTTGTGTTTCTTCCAGCCCAGCGTTTCTCATGATGTACTCTGCATATAAGTTAAATAAGCAGGGTGACAATACACAGCCTTGACGTACTCCTTTTCCTATTTGGAAACAGTCTGTTTAAATCATATCTCAATAAAGCTGTCACCGGAAAACAAACAGGGCTTGCCTGGTGGCTCAGTGGTGAGGAATCCGCCTGCCGATACAGGAGACACGGGTTCAATCCCTAGTCCAGGAAGATCCCGAGAACAGCAGGCCTGTGCACCGCAACTACTGAGCCAGTGCTCTAGAATCCAGGAGCCACAACTACTGAAACCTGCAAACCCGCTCGCACTAGAGCCCAAACACCACAATTAGAGAGTAGCCCCCACTCGCCTCAGCTAGAGAAAAGCCCGTACTGCAAGAAGACCCAACACAGCCAAAAAAAAAAACCACATACACACACAGAATTCCCTGGTGGGCCAGTTTAGGAGGACTTGGGAGCTTTCACTGTCAGGGCCTGTATTCAGTCCCTGGCTGGGGAACTTCGATCCAGAAAGCTACATGGTGTGGCCAAAAATAAAGTAAAAAAAAAAAAAAAAAAAGCAAGCAAACTGTATTTGGGCCTCTCCAGTCCAAAGCTCTCTTCTGAATTCCAGGCTCATTTACCAAACTGCCCAATCCAGGTCTCTGCTAGGAAAGCTGATGGGAATCTTCCTCTCCCAAAGCTGCCTTTACCACAGCCTTCTCCATCTCAGCGGATGGAAACCCCAAGTCCCAATCAGGCTCAAACTCTCACACCATCCCTGACTTTGCCTTCTCTCCCTCCTCACAGCCAGTCCATTAGCAAATGTCACCTCCACCTCTGAAACTAAATCCAGATTCCCTCTTCCTCTTGCCCCTGCTATACCAAGTGCCCAAGTGAAAGTTGCTCAGTCATGCCCAACTCTTTGTGATCCTATGGACTATACAGTCCAGGGAATTCTCCAGGCCAGAAAACTGGAGTGGGTAGCCTTTCCCTTCTCCAGGGGATCTTCCCAACCAGGGACTGAACCCAGGTCTCCCGCATTCCAGGTGGATTCTTTACCAGCTGAGCCACAAGGGAAGCCCTAGTCCCAAAGACCAATGTCTTTTGCTCGGGTTATCCTAAAAGCCTCCGGCAGATGTCTGTGCTTCTACTCTAGCTCCTACTGTCAGAGCAGGCAGTGGTCCTTTCAAAACACAGGTCAGACCATCTCTCTCTCTCTGCTCAAGTCCTGCGATGGTTTCTCCATTTCTTTCAAGGTAAAAGCCAAAATCCTTTCCAAGGCCTACTCGGCATCCACCTCCTGGCCCTCATCCTTCTCTCCTCTCACTTCATCTCCCATCAGTCTCCCTTTCCCCACTCTGTTCCAGTCACGTGGACCTTCTCTCCCAGTTTTTGTGAGATAAAATTGACATACACCATCACATAAATTTAAGATGTACAATGTGATGGCGTGACAAATGTATAGATAGCTAGATGTTCACCACAATAAGCTTAGCTGACCCATCTTTCACGTCACAAAGTTCCCATATAATTCCAGGCTTCCTGACGCTGCTCCCACACACTGAGCTATTCCCACCTCAGGACCCTGACACGTCCTGATCGCTATCTGTGTGCTTGCGCTCTTCTCTTTTTTCAAGTCCTGCTCAAATGTCACAGGCGTGCACTCCCACTCCAGGACGCCTTACCCACTCTGTTTTATTTTTCCCCAGACACCTCTCACAGGATCCGTGCTTTGCATTTCACGTATTCACTGATAGTCTGTCTTACTCACCAGAATGGCCGCTCTGCCAGAGCAGGCACTGTTTTGTTCATTGCTGCAGCCTCAGTGCCTAAAGTACTGCCTGCGTGTACTACACGCCCAGCAAAAAAAAAATACTGGATGAATAAACAGAATTTGCAAAATGTCGCACTCGGAGCTATATTACAAAACTCCTTCCGGGAGCCTCCAAAGCTCTAGAACCGGTGATCTAGCCCCCGCCCTCCCCACTCCCCGCTCCTACTTCCCTCACATCTCCCTCCAGTCACACTGTGCTTTCCTAGGTTCCAGCGATGCACCGAGCTTCAAGGCCTTTGCACAAGCCCATCCTGCAGTTCTTTCCCTGTGCTTTTTTCCAAGCTTAGCGCTTGCGGTTAAGCACCCCTCGCGGCTTCCGGACTCTCCCCGGGAAGGACATCCCGCCGTCCTAGTACCTGACGCGCTTTGCGCCTCAAGCCCCAAGGAGCGCCCGCCACTCAGTTGATCGCCGACCCTTTAGGGCCCGCCTTTCGAAGGACCGCTTCCGGCAGGACCGCAACTTCCGCATCAGGAGCCAATCAGCGAGCCCGCGTGGAGGTATAGGCGCAGGGAGCTGGAACGGGGAGCTCCGCTTCCGGTGGCAGGGTCTGGGGAAGGGGCGGCAGGCGCCATGTCGGGCCGCGAAGGTAAGTGTGCAGGGACGATGGAGTGGGTCAGGGCGGAGAGGGTCGAGAGCCGGCGGGGCCTAGGCTGAGCGGGCTCGTGTCTCACCCAGGTGGCAAGAAGAAGCCCCTGAAGCAGCCCAAGAAGCAAGCCAAGGAGATGGACGAGGTGAGGGCGGGCGCAGAGGCATGGGCGGGCGCGGAGGGACTGGGTAATCCGCTTGCAGTGAACCCGCTTTCCCCTCTCCCTAGGAAGATAAGGCATTCAAACAGAAGCAGAAGGAGGAGCAGAAGAAACTCGAGGAGCTAAAAGCAAAGGCCGCGGGGAAAGGCCCCCTGGGTAAGTGAGGGCGGGGTAGAGATCAAACCGGACAAACGCGTGAGCATCAGTCTGGATATGGTCCCTAGCAGGTCACTGTCCTGCCCCTTGGATAAGCTGCAAGGTCTCTGCTCCTGTCCACTGCGGTGGATGGTCCTAGCAAGGCTTGGAATCGTAGCAGCTGGACGGGGTGAGAGCTAGACCCGGTATGGGCTTTTGCTTAGGCAGAAATGGAAATACAGAAATGTATCTCACACAAGTTCGTATAGTGGAGTTCCAGATATTCTCTATAGTTTCTTGCTCCAAATCCTTACTTCACTACTAGCTTTGCTGCTTATAACATTTCTTGACTACTCATATAAGTAAAAGTCTAGCAAATACTTTTGCACCCTTAGTTTTCACTGCTAGATGCCCCTAGGCTAATGGATAAAGTCCAGGCTTCTTGGCGTGTTTTTAAACTTAATTCTCTACCATTCTGTGTCTTCTCCCTTTGTGTAAGAGGAATTGATTACATATCAAAATAATTTTCAAAACTCATGAATCGTTGTATTTTGTGCTTCTTAAATCCTGTTTACATTCATCAAAATAGGGATTGTCTTCTCAGCAGTTACCTATACCCTACGGGATCACTGGGGCTCCCCCAGGTGGCCCGGTGGTAAAGAATCCTCCTGCTAATACAGGAGATGCAAGAGAGGAGAATTCAGTCCCTGGGTCAGGAATATCCCCTGGAGGAGGAAATGGCAACCCACTCCAGTATTCTTGCCTGGAAAATCCCACGGACAGAGGAAACTGTCAGGCTACAGTCTGTGGGATCGTAGAGCATGACGTGACAGAACATGAGCAGCACGCACATTTAAAGTCTGTTTTGTCACAGCGCATTGGACGTTTATTCCTATATTAGGTATGCTTAATTCTATAACTGTTTGTTAAATTACCTACCATATGTTACTTGTAAATTTGCTGAAATAAAGGTATTGAGTAAATCAGATCCCAGGATCGTAATACATACAGTAGTGTGGTATGTGACAGGTAAGAATATGGATTTGGAAGTCAGTCACGCTACCTAGGTTGGAATCTTTTCTTTGTTGCATACCAGTTTATAACTTTGAACAATATCTAACACTGAGACTTTGTTATCTGTAAAATGGGTTGAGGGGATGCGGATTAAGTGAGCCAGTCTGAAATACCCAACACGGTTGAGATGCAGATCAGTATACAGCCATTACTTGTGCCCTGCCTTTATTCTCATTCACCACCTTATTCATTTTTGCCGAGAAGTAATACTGGTAGAACCCTGTGCATGCTTGTGTCACAAAAATGCCCAGTACAAGAGCTGGCCCTTATTATTTAATAGGATCCATGGTAGACCCCTGAGGCTTCAACCATAGAGCTTGTGTTTTCCCTTGGTTGAGACTTTTTTTTTTCTTTTTGCAGCCACCGGTGGAATTAAGAAATCTGGCAAAAAGTAAGCTGTTCCTTGTGCCTGAGGCAATGATGACCCTTAGTTCCATTCCTGTTTAAACACCTGGATTCCCTGCCATAATATCTGTTGCCATCTATAGCTAGAATGAAGTGTTGTCTTGGAACCTATTGTACATTTAAGAATAAACTTTTGTAAAAAAAAAAAAAGTATACTTGGGTCATCTTGTCTTTAGTTCTTCTCAGCCATTTCTACCTTAGCTATGAGATCCATATAAAACCAGTCCAGAATCCTGCCACGGTGTGTTCTTCAGTCTGTGTGCTATCCTGATTTCTGTACCACCTTAATAAGGTTGTGCATCTGTTCATGTAAGGAACCTGCTGTGTGCAAGTTGAACATCCGCCAGTGAACAATTCCTCTTGTCAAGGCACTTCTCTGTTGGAGGGGAGCGAGTCTGTAAGGACTAAGCTTACTCTGAAGCGCCCAGGTCTGCGTTTCTACTAGGGCTTTAGAAGATCCTTGCTAGATTTGCACCTCTTATCTCCCCCATCCCCAACTCAATCCATCAGCAAAATTAAATCTAGACCCTTCATACTTAACTCTAATGCCACCAGATCTTCACTCTAATAAATCCCCACAATGACCAGTGAGGCACTAAGGGGTCTGGATGCTGCCCCCTACCCTCTGGTATCTACAGTTCATCCCCCTGATCTATCTTGAGCCATGGAGACCTACATTCCAAGCAAGCTTTCCCTTCACTGTTTTCACCTACTAGAAACTCTTCCTTAGTCCTCATGTCTCTTAACCCTGTTTCCTTTTTCCTCCTGACACTTATCATCTACCACTCTTGACTCCAGGAAGGGTAAATTCCTGGAGGACAGAGACCATAATGTACTTAGTGCTTATGTATGGAAACAGTTTAGATGCACAAGTGTAAATTTCATTTCTAGGATCTAGACACAACTATGGGAATAATGCTAATAACACTAAGCTTTCTCTTGAGAATGTGTTTTCCAGAAGGGCCCTGAGATTTTGCTGAGTCAAAATTGGAAAAGATTTTCATAGATTGAAGCTTGTATTACCACTCAGATGTACTTGATACTAGTGAAAGATAAACGTCCCGCTTTGGTTGTCTCCCGGAAAGTTACATAGCCAGTAGCATCCTCTTTGGACTTCAGGGATTCCCTACGGGACTTGCCAGCTGGCACCCTTCCCTGTGCTGCTGAGAAGAACCCTTCAGAGAGCCAGAGCTAGCATACTGCCCCTGAGATGAAGCTACTGCTCTTTTATTTGATGGAACCCAGTCTGCACTTACGAAGTATAATCTTGTGTTTTTACGAGACCAGAAACTTGGAGCAATTAAGATAAGCATCCAATATTTGTGTGACTATCTGAGGGAACCTACCAGTTACCTCAAAAAATTAAAGCCAGGTACTGAAGACCCTCTAGGCCCTGACAACTATCTCCCTTTCATTTACTGCCCTCCCAAATATTCATAGGATACTCATAGGCTAAGTTAGAATTCCACGGACAGAAGAGCCTAATGAGCTACAGTCCATGGGACTGCAAAGAGTCAGACACGATTGAGCGACACATGGATGAAAAGTCTTGCCCGTTACTTTCCAACACCTTGTTCCTGCTAAATGTCCTGCACACCACCGTGCCGTGCTTAGTCACCCAGTTGTGTCTGGCACTTTGTGACCCCATGGACTGCAGCCTGTCAGCTACTCAAGCCCAGCTTGAATCACTGCTCCTCTCTAAAACCTTACCTTCCTAATTTGCCATTGATAACGCCTACCTGGCACTTGTGTGGCCTCCATTTCAGTGTTGTATTCTTGTCTGAGTAATCTTGATGCCATCCTCTTTAATACCTCTTGATAACTCCCACTTAACCTGTAGGACAGCACAGTTGCTACTTCCATAGGACCTTCCTTGACTTCTTGAGTCTCATTCATTTCCATATTACCAGCACTTGGAACGAAGACACTTAAGAGCTCCCAGAGAAATGAATAAATATTAACAGCCTGAGGACTTCCTACACCCTTCAACACAAGCACACCCTTCTCAGACTTTCACCAAATGTACACATTCAAAACATTAACTGTACTCAAAGATGTGTGCTCATAACAGCTCTATTCCTAACTCCTAGCCCAACCCCATTCTTCCACACTCCTCCTCAAAAGAGCCTGGGGTATTTGAGAAGTGGGTCTGGCTGGACAGCGAGGTCACAAAAACCAAAAGTCTGAATGCCATAGATTCACATTGCACGGCTGAATATCTATCTGGGCGACCTTCAGCAAGCGCTGCTCTGTACCCCAGGGCATGTCAGGGAGCGGAGACACAGCTACTTGCGTGGTGGGGCTGGTGAATTTGCCTAGGTAACTCAGCTCGCTGCGCTTACACCACCGCAGTGGTCTACCGAATCCTAACAATCGGTACCAGAGCGCCAGGCGAGGTTGGGCCCAACAAGGGCGGGAAGCAACAGGGTTCAGCGGGCACTCAATGGAGCATCGCGGCGCGCTCTGATGATGTCATTCCTCTGCGCCCGCCAACTGGCAGGTGATTGGCTCGTTGGTTCGGGGGCGTGTCCCGGCGGCTGAGGCGAGCCACGGCGCGCGGGCGGTTGGTCCATCCCTCCTTCCACGCGGGTATAGGCCGGGCTCAGTGTCTTTAGAGATCAGCCGGAGGCAGGCATGGCTGGAATCTCCGCTTCAGGCAGCAGGAGGCGAAGTGGGCCCGCGGCACCTAGTCCTGGCCCTCCGCCCAGCACCGGGCACCCTCCGAGCAAGCGGGCCCGAGGCATCCCCGCCGCCCCGGACCCCGAAGACCCATTCGGCCTGCATGGGGATTTCACCGCCGACGACCTGGAGGAACTCGACACGCTTGCGTCCCAGGCCCTGAGCCAGTGCCCGACCACGGCTCGGGACGTGTCCAGTGAGTTCGCCTTTTCCCCTTGAGAGTGGTGCAGACTTCCCTAGACGCCCCTAGATGGCTGTGCCTTCGCAACCCCGCAGTGACCGTTCCGGTGTCTTGCACCCACACTGCCCCTTCCTAGGAACAGTTTGATTTAAGCAGCGGTGTGTCCCAAGAGGTCTTTTGATTTGAGGGAAGAAATGTATCAGGAATGTCAAACAGCCGATTTGGAATATAGGAAGCTAGGTTAACATTTTACTTGGGTTTCTATACTTTGGACCACTGGGTTCTTAGTTCTCAGCAGAGATCTTTGCAACACATCTATCACAGCCATAAGAAGCATCTTTACCTACACATGGGGACCCATGGTTATGACATATTTGGGAGGCTTTGGATCGAATGAAGACCACCTTTTCCTTTGGACCGCCTGAGCACAAGAGGGATCTGGCAGAGGCAAGAGATAGGATAGACTTATTCTTTTTATACAACCAATAAATTGTACTAGGTGCCCAAACCTTAGAAGCTACAGACACTTAGCAACAAACAAAAGCCCCCACCTTCTTGGAGCTTACACTCATTCTAGTGACGTCTTATGGGGCTCCCTAGAAGAGAAAGGTTTTGAGGGTACCTTGAATCTCTACTTGGGTGTCTTATAGGCAAGTTAAATTCCACACAGTCATTTCCTGGAAATCCAGTCATCTGCCAACATCTCCAGCATGGTGCCTGGCAAAGCAGACAGTCAGAAAAGACATGTTGATGAACACATGTTCTGCATGGTGAAGACTGGCACCACTTTCCATCCCACACCACAAGCCAACATCCCCCTTGCCCCTTTCCAAATCCTGTACCTTTACCTTTTTCTTCCATCCCAAGAATCCATCCTCTGCATCATCTCTGCCATCTCCCTGATCTGTGTTACCATCACCCCTCCCATGGACAAAAGTCCACTAAATTGTGTACACATTTCCAGTTATGACTCCTACAAGTCAGACTTCACACCACAGCCAGAGTGATCATTTTAAAACTAAAATCTCTGTCACACAGAGATGCACAGTGAACATCCCTACTGAAAGCCCTTAATGACTTCACACTTCTGGTATAAAGATTAAAATCATTAACATGGCCCAGAAGACCCAGCATGGCCTGACCCTTTCCCTCTTGGGTTTCTAGCCACACTGACCTTCCTTCATTCCTTGAATTCTCCCTGCTTCCCTACAATACAGAAACTGCACACGCTGTGTCTTTTTTTTTTTGCTGCACTGCATGTGGGATTTAGTTCCCAAGGATCAGACCCACCCTCCCTGCAGTGCAAGTGTGAAGTTTTAACCACTGGACCACCAGGGAAGTCCATATTGCTGTTTCTTACACGTTGAGTGTTCTTTACATCCATTCCCCATCGCCACTCCTCTGGTTAATTCCTACTTGTTCTTCAGCTCTCCATTCAGTTATCACTTATCTAGGGAAGGCTTCTGGAGAAGGCAGTGGCACCCCACTCCAGTACTCTTTTGCTTGGAAAACCCCATGGACAGAGGAGCCTGGTGGGCTGCAGTCCATGGGGTTGCTAAGAGTCGGACACGACTGAGCGACTTCACTTTCACTTTTCACTTTCATGCATTGGAGAAGGAAATGGCAACCCACTCCAGTGTCTTGCCTGGAGAATCCCAGGGACAGGGGAGCCTGGTGGGCTGCCGTCTATGGGGTTGCACAGAGTCGAACACGACTGAAGCGACTTAGCAGCCGGGAAGGCTTCCAGTCGTCCTTGTGGATGAAATCCCCTGTTACAGGCATTGCTCTGTTTGTTCTTCTCTGCAGCTCTTATAACAGTCGTAATTTTACGTTTATTCTTATATTTTTGATTGCCATGTAAGCTCCATGAGTGTAAGGACTGTATCCATTTCTCTCATCACTGTAGCTTTCTTTAGAGGCTAAATTGTGCCTGACATATTGTAGATGCTAAGTAAATACTGTTGAATAATGGATCACTGAGATTCGAACAGTGAGGTTCCCACAGCACCTTTCAGCCCTTAGCTGAGACCCTTAAAACTGGATGCAGGGAAAAAAAACAAGAAACTGAGTGTGGAATGGGGAGAGGGTGGCAGAATTTGTTATTTCATAAGGATTGAATCATGTTCTTATGTTGGAAAATACCTATTCTCCTTACTAGATCTTTCTCTCATTTGCTTTCAAAAGTGATTGTTTTCAGCACTGGCTGGTAAAAGTGGGAAAATACTGAGTCTTTAACAAGTATATGGGAACTGATTTTTCTTGATTGTTGTTTTTTACAGATGTTCATAAGTTCACCAGATTAGATGGGATGTCAAAATATCCTGCAGGGAAAAACAGAGAAAGTGTTCCAGTTAAAGATAATTTTGAATTAGAGGTACTTCAGGCACAATACAAAGAACTTAAAGAAAAGGTAAGGGATTTAACTTGTCATTTTTGTAGTTAATGCATTCACTTATGCATGTGTTAGAAAGCATTATACAATAAAATATAGAAAAGTTTTAAGACAAGAGTCCAGATTCATCCCCGTGAATTGGGAGAAAGCTGGGGAAAGAAAGCCAGAAAATTTTGGTTGCAACTAAATCCTGAGATTCCTAACAGCCAAGGCAAGAAAAGAAACACTTTGTAAACCCTCTACAAAAAGAGATACAAACTTTCTGTTATAGTACTGAGATATTTATAGCATGTGTCTTATAGAAGAAATACATCATAATGGTTGCTATTTTCATTAAGTTTTGCAAAAAAGCAGACATCTTTCATATGACTATCTATAGGTCCGTGGGACCTTAGGAATGTGCATGCAGAAGTGACAAGTACGTCCTTAAGCTATTTGCTGAAAGCCTGCTGTCCCAGGAATGGACCTAGCAGGTCATGGTCTGGTTGGCATGGATGTATTCTGAGCACTTACTGATCCTTTGGGCATGTTTTAAATGTGTTTCTTCATCTCCCCAGCTACATATTGAAATAAGTGCATATATAATTTTCCCTTACAAACCTTTCACAAGATCAATTTGGAATTTCCAGATGAAGGCAATGGAAGAAGAAGTGCTCATTAAAAATGGAGAAATTAAAATTTTGCGGGACTCATTGCATCAGACAGAATCCATTCTAGAGGAACAGAGAAGATCTCATTTCCTTCTTGAGCAAGAGAAAACCCAAGCACTTAGTGAAAAAGAAAAGGAATTCTCCAAAAAGGTGACCCAGAGATATGTTTTGCTTGTATGGACATCAGCTTTGCCTGCTTACTGATTTCCTTTGGAAGCAATGCCTAAAGTTGCTTATAAATCTCCCAGGAAGATTTCAGCAGTTGTTTGTTGAAAATACTTTTGCTACCAACTAATTATATGTACTTTTCTTTGAGGCTCTGTGGTTTGGAAAAGGACATAGATAAAATTCTGCTTTGCTGTGGTTGCCTAAGTCACTGGCTAACACTTTGCAGAAACAGGCTTAAATTATGCTTTTTTTTTCTTTTGGGCAGATCAGAAACTCAACTGACCTAGCTTAGGCCAAACAAACAAAAAAAGGATTGCCTTCTGTAACTAAGTCTGGGGAAAACAGATGTACTGCAGTCTCAAATGACTTGAGATTTACCAGGACTCATCTTTATTCTCTGTACTGTTGATAAATTCCATCCTTATGGCTGAGGATGTTTTCTCTAGGAGCTCCAGGGCTCATATTTCACAGCTCCAGAACAGACTGAAGACAGACGTCCTCATCTCAAGTTTTAAAATTCTGGGGAAGGCTCTAATTGGTCTAATCTGAGTCAGGTGCCTGCCCCAGAACTAGTCACTGGAACCAAAGAGATAATAGCTTCCATTCATATCATATATTCAAAGGCAGGAAAATGATGTTTCTTAGGGGAGGGAGATACTGTTGTGGGGAGAAAAACTGGGTGCCAGGTATATATTACTTTCCTTCACTTCCCAAATAAGGACATGGGTTTTACTCTGCCATTACGTCATTCAGCAAACTTGGTAATCTTTGAAGAAGCGCTGACCTGTGCCTAACACTAACAGCAGTAGTTGCTTTTCCATATGGATAGTGAAGACCAAGGGAGGTACCAACAAGCCAGAGATTGAAGCCAGGCTTTATCACATTCAAGCGGTGACCTCAGGGTGATCAGTCATGCTCTATGACTCATCTCCTTTATCTGTTCCTGAAAATAACCAGAAGGGTTGTTGTGAAACTTAAATGGTCCTGCACTTGTGTCTGGTGCTATGCCTGGCATGGACCATGCTCAGGGAATGGCAGCAGTTACTGTCGGCCAGAGCAGCAGGTCTCCCCACACTGCTCAGGGTTTTGGTAAAACTATTCCAGATTCTCAGCCCAGAGCTTCAGGAAGACCTGGACTGTGCACCACCATGTTCCCTGGGGGCTCAGGGGTAAAGAACCCACTTGCCAGTGCAGGAGCCATGAGTTTGATCCCTGGGTCAGGAAGATCCCCTGGAGGAGGAAATGGCAACCCATTCCAGTATTCTTGCCTGGGAAATCCCATGGATAGAGGAGCCTGGGGGGCTCCAGTCCATGGGGTCTCAAAAAGTCAAACACGACTGAGCGACTAAACCACAACAACATGTTCACTACAAGGTCTCCATGTTACTGTGAGATACTGCACCTTGGCAAGCTTTGTGCTGGGCATTTTACAGTTACATTCTTAATCCCCCCAGTCATGAAGACAGGTATTTATCTTACACATCAGCTGAAGTTCAGACAGGCCAAGTAAATGGTGTTTGAATTCTCACATACCACCTAGCAATAAGCAGGTCAAAATATATTTCTAGAATACCATGCCATCTTTCAGTAAGAAAGCTAAAACTTGATATTTTAGGACATTTATGTTACAGCAGACTTTTATACTATTTCTCGTTGTTTGTTTTTCTTTTACTAGCTTGAAATTTTTGAAGCCCAGAACTATTTTTTATTGTTGGTGGTGGTGGGATCCTTGTTCCTAGACCAGGGATCAAACCTGGACCGCTTGCATTGGAAACATGGAATCTTAACCACTGGGCTGCCAGGGCAGTCCCCCAGAGCTGTTTCTGTAAATGTGATGAGACCTCTATATTTCTTTTGCCTTCCAGCTCCAGTCCTTGCAGTCTGAACTCCAGTTTAAAGATGCAGAGATGAATGAATTAAGAACGAAGCTTCAGAGCAGTGAACGAGCTAATAAACTAGCTGTACCCACCGGTTCCCACATCAGGTAATGATGGTGCTAGCGGGAGGAAGCAGTTATCGTTTCCTAAAAAGTCTGAACGACAGTATCAGGCTAGTCGTGAACAAAGGTCATTTAGACTCTGCTACTGGGGCACAGATCCTCTTTTCCAGAGGCCTCAAAGGTGGTTCAGATGAGGCTGGAATGGTTTGGGGGATTGTAGCATAAGGGTCCCACATTCTCTGAAAGTGCCTTCTTCCTGTAGGACTTTATAAACACAACTCCTCAGGATGAGAAAAGGCTGGAAAGATGACCTCTAGAGTTTTAGGGTAGACCAGTCTTCGTTTTTATGTAATTTGTTTCAGATACGTGATTTTGTCCCAACTGTATGTCAGTCCCGATTGCTTAGAACATTTTTTCTCATTTGCTGCCCAATGGCCCCCACCTTTGCTGCAGATATAAGCAGTTTGTTAATGTCTGTCCTGTGAGAAGTCTGTCAGTATCAGCCTTGAAACTTGAACAGTGTGAGTCAGGTCGTCTTTTTCTGGTTTTCAGCATTCTGCTGCCTTTGCTTATAATGGGCAGGGTATGAAACTGAACTCTCTAGGCCTTACATAGTCCAGGTAAGACAGAGGACAGCAGAAGGAATCCATCCTTACCTCTTCACACTCTACTCACAGGACGGCCTCAGCATTGTCTGATCTAATCAGAGGCTTAAGACTGCTTCTCTAACATAAAAACCCTGGTACCAAGGGACCGGCCGTTTCCTAGTTGCAAGAAACAACACACCTCGCACTAGATGCTCTTTCTACCGAAAATCTTTTAATTCAGTCCCTGGGTATTGAAAAAGAGGTTGTTGTAAACTAGTGGTTACAGTGGGGAGAGGGACAGTATAAGGGTAGGGGAGTAAGAGGTACAAACTATTAGGTAAAAAATAAGCTACAAGTATATACTGCAAACCAAAGGGACTGTAGCCAATATTTTATAATAACTATAAATGAAGTATAACTTTAAAAAATTATGAATCACTATATCATATGCTTATAACGTAGATAATATTGTATAGAACTATATTTCCATTTAAAAAAAGAGGTTGCTGCAAATCAAAACTACAGTGAGGTTATCACCTAACACCAGTCAGAATGGCCATCATCAAAAAATCTACAAACAATAAATGCTGGAGAGGGTGTGGAGAAAAGGGAACCCTCTCACACTGTTGGTGGGAATGCAAACTGATGCAGCCACTGTGGAGAACAGTATGGAGAGTCCTTAAAAAACTAGAAATAAAACCACCATATGACCCAGCAATCCCATTACTAGGCATATACCCTGAGAAAACCATAATTGAAACAGACACATGTACCCCAGTGTTCACTGAAGCACCATTTACAATAGCCAAGACAGGGAAGTAACCTAGATGTCCATCCACAGATGAATGGATAAAGAAGTTGTGGTCCATATACACAGTGGAATATTACTCGGCCATAAAAAAGGGATGAATTTGAGTCAGTTCTAGTGAGGTGGATGAACTAGAGCCTGTTATACAGAGTAAAGTAATTCAGGGAAAAACAAGTATCGTCTATATATATATATATATGTATACACACACATATAAATACATATATATATACACACACATATAAGTACATATATATATACACACACATATATGTATGGAATTTTGAAAAATAGTACTGATGAACCTATTTGCAGGGCAACAATAGAGACCTAGACATGGAGAACAGATTTGTGGACACAGGGAAGGAGAGTGTGGGACAAACAGAGAGGAGCACTGAGACGTACACATTACCGGTGCTGTGTAACACGGAGCTCAACATGGCCCTCTGACAACCTAGAGGGGTGGGATGGGGTGGGCGGTGGGAGGCAGGTTCAAGGGGGAGGAGACGTGTATATTTTTAAAAGAGGTGACAAATTAAGAATATGTTTTGGTGGAACTGGAAATAGGACTTGAATTCTGCCCGATACTTTTGAAGGTGGAAACAAATGAAAGATTTTTTTTCTACCATTTGGATGAAAATGCCTTGACTTTTACACTGCTGTCCTGACAAAGACTAACAGATGTGGAGTAGATGAATCTTTTGGTCAAATCACCTAGACATGAAAAGTTTAAAGACTGTTAGAAGTTTTATAACCAGGAATTTTACATAGGGTTAGCAGAATCATTACTCTGCTTTCACAGTTAACTTTTTCCAGTCCTAGGAAAAGCCCTTCTGTGGTTATAAAGCCAGAAGCATGTTCTCCACAATTTGGAAAACCATCTTTCCCTACAAAGGAGTCTTTCAGTGCTAACAAGTCCCTTCCCCAGCCCTGCCAGACAGAGCCAGCATACAAGTCCCCGATGAGCAGAGAGGGTAAGTCCATCTCTCTGTCGTCTACATCTCAATATCAGACCACTTGACCTTGAGCCTTGAAACAACTGAGTGTTTATTTTCTCCTCCTTTCTGTGGGCCCACAGTTCTGACAGCATAGTGGGGATGGTTTGTCTCTAAGGGTGCTGGAATCACTGAAGGCTTGTCAGGGGCTGGAGGATCTGTTTCAAGGTGGTGTGCTCACATGTCTAGCAGTAGAATTCCTTTTCACATGTGGGCCTCTCCCCAGGGCTCTTTGGCTGACCTCCTCACCCCGTAGATGGCTTCCTAAAGAGCTAGCAAACTCAGAGAGCTTGGTGGAAGCGGAATCTATCCTTTCTGTGTCTGAACCTTGAAGTCACATAGCATCAGTTCCATCACTCAGCATATTGTTCATTAGAACTGAGTCCCTGAGTCTGGGCTGTGTTCAAGGGGAAGGAAACTATGCTGCGCCCTTTGAGTGCAAGTGTGTCAAAGAACTTGCAGGCATATTTTAAAACCTCCACAGTCAGCATCCATTGACAGGCCAGAAACACAACTAGGATGCAGGAATATGCGCTCCTTTGGTAGCCAGGCTGAGTCCAGACTGAGACAATGCTACTGCTTTCTAGAGAGAAGCAATCTAGCATTAGTAGTTTCTCACTGGGAGACTGTGCTGTGCCAGTTTATCCTACCATTCAGATACACTGCCTCTGTCCTACCACCATCAGCTCTGTCAAATCATTAGCATCATGGCACCCCTGAGAACTATAGCTACTCACATTTTGGGTGCAAATTGAGAAGCGGTTATAGTTGGGAAGATTTCCCTGGAGAAGGAAATGGCAACCTGCTCCAGTATCCTTACCTGGAAAATTCCATGGACAGAGGAACCTGGTGCAGGCTACAGTCCATGGGGTCGCAAAGAGTCAGACATGACTGAGCAACTAAGCACACACGCACACACACACTGAACACACACACACACTGAACACACACACACACACACACACAGACTCACACCGAACCTCTGTGCTTCAGTTTTCCCATATATAGAACAAAGCCACTAATAACACCTCCTGGGAGGGCTAGTGTGAAGAACAAGAGAGTTGACAGGTGTAAACCTCTTAGAACAGTGTCTGGCATGTAATAAGAATCACATAAATGTTATGGTTACAGCTTTTATGTTATTGCCTGACTTTGGAGTGGGGCACACAATTTAATTTTCTTTTCCTTGTACAAGTTCCTATTTTGTATGAGGAAGGCAAAGATGCTAAGTTTCATGAGTTGCTTTGGCTCTTGTTTTGATCCAGAGTTGAAAAAATTAGAACAATGTATGTTTGAAACTCGTCACGTTTAAAGCGTTTCTGATAGATGCATGCTTTCATGTTCTAACTTTGATTAACATTTTATTTATCTAGTTGCAGAGAATAAAGCCCACAGTCTGGGAGGTGGCCCCATAAAGCAGGAAGAGCCCCAGAAAAGTCTTCTTGACAGCTGGCTGCAGAGATCAAGCAATCAAGGTACCAGAAGGCGTGCTCCTTCTGCCAGATGCCTGCCTGGCTCTGATCGTGCTCTGTGATGCTGCACTGGAATTGCCTAACTGTCCTGGGCTGTGGGAACCTAGCAATGCTTTAGAGGGTCAGTGGGAACAGGAATCTGTGATTGAAGTATGTGACTGTAAACTGGGAGGGGCCAAGAGAAAGTATGCCCCCGAGCCTTTAGTGCCCATAGGTGTCTCAGGGGACCTCAGTGGCCGTTGAGAGGAGAGTTGGCGTCATAGAAAAGCACTCTCATGTTACCTTGTCTTTCTGCAGGCTCCATTTTGATAAACCTTCTCCTGAAGCAGCCTTTGATCCCCGGGTCCCCCCTGGGTCTGTGCCATCTCCTGAGCAGTTGTCCTGAGGCTCCTGCTGGCACCCAGTTCCAGCTACCGGGGCTTGGCAGGTAAGCACAAGACTCCTAAAAAGCTTGTCTGGAAGGAGTTTTTGGGAAGCAAGTCCCCATCTGGTCCTGACCAGCCTCAGACATCTGCTCTGGGCAGGGAGATGAGAGAATTGGCCAGCAGGCTACCTGGGTTGCTTGACCATATCTGCCTCTCACACTTGTGTCTTTTCTTTTGTGTTTGTTGCTAGTACCTTGACTGGGATTTCAAGCCTGAGGACCACAGGTCCTCGCGATGGGTCATTTCCCTTCTCAGCCCTGAGAGAAGCGCAGCACATGGCATTCACCGGACTGAACCTGGTGGCCAGGAATGAGGAAGGCTCCAGTGACAGAGACCCGGCAGAGGGCGACGGAAGGGCCTTCCCGCTCCGCAGGCTCCCTGGGGCTGTGCATCTCCTCCCCCTGGTACAGTTCTTCATCGGCTTACACTGCCAGGCTCTGCAGGATTTGGCAGCAGCCAAGAGAAGCGGAGCGCCTGCAGACCCGCCGACACACCCCTCCCGTGTGAGCCCTGGGGTAGAGGCCAGCCCCGAGGACTCTCTTTGTAACCTGGAAGGCTTCTCGGTGGCGGCACTTAGTGTTCTCCAGCACCTGGTGTGCCACAGCGGAGCAGTCGTCTGCCTGTTACTGTCAGGAGCGGGAGCTGAGCCTGCTGCAGGCGAAGGAGACCAGAACCAGGTTCCCGGACATAGTCATGAGGATGCAACCTCAGCCCCAGAGGGGCTTGCCAAGGACCAAGGCCAGCATCCACTCTTGAAGATGCTCCTTCACCTTCTGGCTTCCTCTTCTGCAGCAACAGGTCACCTTCAAGCCAGTGTCCTCAGCCAGTGCCTTAAGGTTTTGGTGAAATTAGCTGAAAATGCTTCCTTTGATTTCCTGCCCAGGTATCCTGCAGCATGGGAGTCCTGATTCCTTGTGGGTCTTACCTGACCTCTCGAGGTCTGTCCTGTGGCCCCTGAGCTTGCTCCCATCCTGCCGCGTTCATACTGCTCAGCTCTAAGCCTTGGTTTAGGTTCTTGGCTCAGGGAATTCTGAAGTCGTGGGAAATGGGGCCAGGTGTTAGAACCAAGGAAGTGGTTTATTTGGCTTAGTGCCGCCTCTAGACAGTAGGTAAGCAAAACACACGTGTGTTAAAAGAAGGCTGCTAGTCACTATGGAAGAGCGTCCTGACCCCAAGACAGAGACCGAACCCAGAGACCTTTGGACCTGGGACGTGCGTCAGGTGAAGACTGCACATCACAGGCATGTTGAAGTTGAGTTTGCTGGGGTTCCCTGAGGAAGCAGAGGGTGTGCAGGTACAAGCTGACTGCTGGGAATCTGCCCATCTGCAAGGTGCCCACCACTGGCATGAGCCACAGGTTACTTGTTCCTCTTAAAGTTTGTTGCGAAACACCATTATAATAAATTCCTAGCTTGGGATTCCAGACCTTGAACACTTGGGAAGGTAAACCTCACCCAGCCAGTCCTCTAGTTAGTCCTAGAATCTCATCTCCCCCCTCAGCGCTCCACCCAGAGGCCAGTTCCTGTGTTGGAACGACTCCACTGGCTGCACAGATCTTAAGTCTTTTCGTCTCTGAGCCCAGAATACCTGTTTACTAAACACGTTTCTGGATCCTGGTTGCTGTATGAATATACTCCCGCCTGTCTGATCCATCCTAAAGGTGGTGCTCAGAGCTCGACACAGTGTACTGCAGAGTAATGTGGACAGCAGATTGCCCAGGTCACAGTGGCTGGTTGCTTGGATTTTTTTTTTCTTTTGAGTCTTCTCTTTCCTTTTTTCCTGTTAAAATTCCACAGTGCCTTACAATTTTCAGAAGTTTCACACACATGATTTCATATAATCCCGTAACAATGCTTCTTTAATCTACCCCTATTTTGCCCCTCCTTCCTTCTCTCTCCCCAAAGGTAACCACTAGTTTGCTCTGTCTATGAGTCTTTATCTTTTTTTAATTCACTGGTTTCCTGTATTTCTTAGATTCTACCTATACATGGTATCATATAGTTTTTGCCTTTCTCTGTCTTATTTCACTTATAATGCCCTCCAAGGCCATCCATGTTGTTGCACATGGCAAAATTTTGTTCCTTTTATGGCTGAGTAGTATTGCATTGAAGATTGAAAGCCAAAGGAGAAGGGGGTGGCATTGGATGAGATGGTTATTAGATAGCATCACCGACTCAATGGGCATGAATTTGAGCAAACTCCAGGAGATAGTGAAGGACAGAGAAGCCTGGCAAGCTGCAGTCCGCGGGGTCCCAAAGAGTCCGACATGACTTAGCGACTGAAAAACAGTATTCCATTGTGTGTGTGTGTGTCACAACTTCTTTATCCATTCATCTGTTGATGGATACTTAGGTTGCTTCAATACCTTGGTAATTGTAGATAATGCTTCTATGAGCGTCGGGGTGCATGTATCTTTCCAAATTAGTGTTTTGTTTTTTTCCTTCCCGGATATAACCCAGAAGTAGAATTGATGGATCATATGGTACTCCCATTTTAGTTTTTTGAGACACTCCCATACTCTTTTCCACAGTGGCTGCACTAATTTACATTCCCACTGATAGCATTGGAGGATTCCCTTTTCTTCACATCCTTGCCAACACTTGTTATTGGTGTTCTTGATGGTGGTAGCCATTCAACCAGTTTGAGGTGATATCGCATTGTGGTTTTGATTTGCATTTCCCTGGTGATGAGTGATAACTGAGCATCTTTTCATGTGTCTGTTGGCCATCTGGCTCTCCTCTTTGGAAAAATGTCTATTCAGTTCTGCTCATTTTTGATTGGGTGGTTTGTTTGACGTGGAGTTGTATGAGCTGTTTATATAAGCTGAATATATGACCCCCTTATCAGTCATATCACTTGCAATTATCTTCTCCCACAATAATGGGTTCTCTTTTCATTCTGTCCACCATTTGCTTTGTTGCGCAAAAGCTTTTTAAATTTAATTAGGCAGGTCCTATTGGCTTTTTTTTTTTTTTTGCTTTTGTTTGCTTTAAGAGATGGGTCTAAAAATCAGTTGCTGCGATTTATGTCAAAGAGTGTTCTGCCTGTTTAAATTTTTTTCTTCTAGTTCTGTGAAAAATGCCATTGGTAATTTGATAATAATTTCACTCAATCTGTAGATTGCCTTGGCTAGTATAGTCACTTGGACAGCATCGATTCTTCCAAGAACAGGGTCTATCATTTCATCTGTGTCGTATTTAGTTTCTTTCATTAGCATCTTACAGTTCTTGGAGTATGGGCCTTTCTGCCTGCTTAGGTAGGCTTATTCTTAGGTGATTTATTCTTCTTGATGCAATGGAAAGTGGGATTGTTTCCTTAATTTCTCTGATAGCTCATTGTTAGTGTACAGAAATCCAACAGGCTTCTGTGTATTAATTTTGTATCCTGCAACTTTACCAAATTCATTGATGTGTTCTAGTCATTTTCTGGTGGCATCTTAGATTTTCTATGTACAGTATGTCATCTGCAAACAGTGAAATTTTTTTCTTCCTTTCCAGTTTGGATTCCTTTTTCTTTCTTTTTCTTCTCTGATCGCTGTAGTTAGGACTTCCAAAGCTATGCTGAATAAAAATGGTGAGAGTGGACATCCTTGTCTTGTTCCTGATCTTAGGGAAAATGCTTTCAGCTTTTCACCAATACGTGTGATGTCAGCTGTGGGTTTTTCACATGTTGCCTTTATTATTAATATGTTGACCTAAGTTTCCTCTATGCCTGCTTTCTCAAGTTTTTATCAAAACTGGATGCTGAACTTGAGCAAAAGTTCTGCATCCTTTGAGATGATCATACGGTTTTTAGTCACTTTGTTAATGCAGCTTGTCACGTTGATCTGTGGCCAAGTGAAAAATCCTTGCATCTTGGTTTCTTATTTTTTTAATGAATGAATTCCAGGAGCCACATTTTTACCAGTTATCTTGGTAGATAGATCACCATTTTATTCCTGTTGACCTTATCTGTAATGTGACACAGCAGCTGTTTCATGGGTGCTTACTGGAGGCCAGACAAGTGCCTTCTGTTCACAAGCCCAGGCGGCACCCTCAGAGCCCTGCGTCCTCCCGCCCAGCACAGAGCCTGGCTCTCTCTGAGCACTCAGTGTTTGCTGAGTGAATAAACTCTGTGTTGAGTTAGGGAATCTTGTCTGAAACGCCAGAGGGAGTGTATTAGATGGTTTCAAGCCAGTTAGGCTCCTGAGTGACTGTCTGATGCCACTTCCCACACAGTACTTCCCCAAATTTCTTCATGCTTACAAGCTGAACCCCATTACCACACAGCTTCCTGTTCACCTTGGAGTAAAAGCAAAAGCCAGGGACAGGTGCTGGGCTGTGCTTAGTCGCTCAGTCTGACTCTTTGCGACCCCATGGACTGTAGCCTGCCAGGGTCCTCTGTTCATGGGGATTCTTCAGGCAAGAATACTGGAGTGGATTGCCGTGCCCACTCCCAACCCAGGGATCGAACCACACTGCAGGCAGATTCTTTACTATCTGAGCCACCAGGGAAGCCTAACACAGGTGCTACCGGGGCTCTAAAGCATTATGTGGTACAGCACAAAGTGCCCAGGCAGCCTGTGGTCTCTTAGGAAGGGTACCACTGCCCATCTAGGCTTGAGGGCACGTCATCCCCAGAGTTTTGTCTTTCTACCCCATCTAGTGTAGCAGTTAGGTGGTCCAGGGTTGCTCCCCGGGAACTGGCATGGCAGGGGCATTTTTTTTTTCTTTTTCTGACAGGTGCTTTTGAACAAAAAGGACTTATCCCCACCTCATGCAGACTAGCACAACTGTTATTTATTGTGCATTTGGGGGCTCTGGAGGAAAAGAAAAAAACATTTAAAAGAAGGCTCTGATGCTATCAAAACATAATTTGGAAATAACTGTGTTGTATATATAGACAGATTTATTTATTTATTTTAGTTTCAGTGGGCCACTTCTAGCCTAATAGGTTACTTGTTAGTGGATACTTGGAAATTCCAGTTTCCCACCAAGTTCCATACTCCCTGGTGACTAGAAACGTTCAGCTTGTCTATTGTACAGGATTTGCTCTCAAATGAGTTTGCCCCAAATAGACCTTGTTCTCTAATGGTACACAGGGAACATTCTTAACCTCATTATATGAAAGGGGACACACCCATAGAACTCCCCCGCCACCTAGGAGGTTGTGTGGGTTGAGCAAACAGCAGTGCTTATCTTGGGACTTGGGTCCCTGGTAATGAATGGGCCAGCTCTTTGCCCCTGAGACGGCGGGGAAGAGTGCCCGAGCCCCTCACCATGTACACCTCGAGTGGGTACCTTCACGTACGTGGCTGCAGAGGCACTAGTGTATCCTGACAAGCGGAGAAAATGAAGTCTTCCTTGCCTGGCAAGTGATTTCATGAGATCCGACCAGAGTCTGGCCAGTCCTTTGGTGGTGGGTTCAGGACTTTCCTCTCACACTCAGCTCAAGACCTGGCTCTGTATTTGATAGCAGAGGCAGGAAGGAGCTGGGAGCAGTGTGGAGGCCAGCTCCCCAGGTCCAGGGAGGCATCCCATATTTTCGAGGTGGCACTGGGCCAGGCAAGGTCCTGTCCTCTTTCAGCCATGGCAACCCCGCAGTGAAGGGTAACTCACTTGTTTGCAGGCTAGCATTTGAACCCAGGTCTGTCTGAATCCAAGCTCCTCTTCCCTGGCCTCTTCAATTTCCTGTTACTGACAGTAAAAAAGGAGGGTGAGTTACGGAGTTGCATTGGAGGCATCACGTCTTTCTGGGCCCCTGTGTTTTAGGTTCCAGTGCGTGTTCAGGGTGCTGCCACAATGCCTGTGCCCAGAGACACCTCTGCCCAGCGTGCTGCTGACGATTGAGCTCCTGTCCCTCCTGGTGGACCATGAGAAGCTCGCGGCTCAGCTCTGCTCCCACTCGGGTAAAGCAGGCCAGGGGATTGGGGGCACGTGCCCGGACAGCTCCGGCTGGTTGGAGGGGAGGGAGGTGGCAGGGATGGGCCAGGCACCTGCTGAGGCCTCCCGCAGCTTGTACCTCAGGCGGTGGGTGGGAGGGCAGAGCCTGAGTGCCAGCTGGGGCCTCCCTTCCAGAAGGCTGCCTCCTGCTACTGCTGTACATGTACATCACATCGAGACCTGACACAGCCGCCTCCGAGACACAGTGGCTGCAGCTGGAGCAAGAGGTGAAAGCACCAGAGCCCCTTTGTGGATGGCTTGCCACCCCACCCCACGCCAACCCACCGGAGGGGCGCTTTTCCTCCTTAGGGGACCAAAGAGGCTTTCATTCACATCGGTGACGTGTTTAGAAACTAAAAAGGAAGAGTCGCTTTGGGGGGCCCCCTACTATACAGATATAATACACGTGGATCCAGGGTATCCTGGGACTTGGCAGGGTACCTAGAGGTGGGCCAGGAGGCAGGGGGTCATTGGTGAGACACAGGTCTTGATCCTGAGTGTCTCCTGGGAAGGCCCGGGATACCATTACCTCTTGGATCCCATCAGTGCAGACAGTTCAGTTGCTCAGTTGTGTCCAACTCTTTGTGACCCCATGGACTACAGCATGCCAGGCTTTGCTGTCCATCACCAATTCCGGGAGACTGCTCAAACTCATGTCCGTTCAGTCAGTGATGCCATCCAACCATCTCATCCTGTCGTCCCCTTCTCCTACCTCCAATCTTTCCCATCATCAGGGTCTTTTTTTAAGGAGTCAGCGCTTCGAATCACGTGGCCAAAGTATTGAAGTTTCAGCTTTGGTATCAGTCCTTCCAGTGAATATTCAGGACTGATTTTCTTTAGGATGGACTGGTTTGATCTCCTTGCAGTCCAAGGGACTCTCCAGACAGGCAGTTGCTTAGGCAACTGGAGCTCTGCGAGAAGCCTGAGAAAGCCCTCACCGTGACCGGAACTGGGGTGGTGGTCTGGCGCGGATGTAACCGAGTCTGTTCTCATTCTAGGCTGTGTGGCTTCTGGCCAAGCTGGGTGTGCAGAGCCCCTCCTCCCCAGTCACTGGCTCCAGCTGCCAGTGCAACGTGGAGGTGAGTGCCGGGGGCGGAAGGGGGCTGGCAGCGGGCAGCCCTGCTGGTGGGTGACAGGGCTGTCTGAGAGCATCCTGTGCTCCTTCACCAGGGCTGGACCCTGGTGCTGCCGCTCAGAACCCTCCTCACCCCGGGGGTAGGCTAGGACTGGGGCTGCCCCGCCGAGCGGGTGGTCTGGGTGCAGAGGCCACATGCCCTGACCTCCGCCCACGCCCTCCCGCAGGTGGTCAGAGCACTCACGGTGGTGCTGCACAGACAGTGGCTGACGGTGCGGTGGGCAGGGGGCCCCCCGCAGACCGAGCGGCAGAGGCGGACGGTGCGGTGTCTGCGGGACACGGTGCTGCTGCTGCACGGCCTGTCCCAGAAGGACAAGCTCTTCACGGTGCACTGCGTGGAGGTCCTGCACCAGTACGACCAGGTCATGCCCGGGGTCAGCATGCTGATTCGAGGGCTTCCTGACGTGACCGACTGTGAAGGTGAGCCTGCAGTAGGCCCCCCCACCCCAGCCCCCACGTGGGGTCGGCCCTGAAGTCCCCGGGCGAGTCAGACACTCTGGCCTTAAGTCAGCGGCCTGCCATCCACACAGCCTTTGCCAGCACCAGGCCACTCCTCCTTTTCCTGCTCTGGCTCCTCTCAGTATATCAGCCTGCCTTTGGCTTGTATCTACTGAGTCAGCCAGGCAGAGCCATGGCTTTTCCAGAAACATCCCTGTCTGAATTGCCTTTGTATCACTTTGCTTGCAGTAGCTGAGGGAGCGAGGCCTGGGTGTGGAAGGGACTGGTTAGTTCCTGTGGGCCTGGGGGGGCGGACAGAGTGGTGGGGCCACCCCCAGTCCCGGCACCTTTGGGCCTTCACCACAGAACCTTCTGGGTTTTGGCTCAGAGGCGGCCCTGGAGGATCTGTGTGCCATGGAGACCGACGCGGACGAGCCCGAGATGGACTGTGGCTGAGGCCTGTGAGCACCGAGCCACATGGTGGCACCAGAGCCACTCCCATCCTTCCCTCCTCCTCTGATTAAAAGCACTGACTGGCTGAGAGCGCGCCAGCTTTCTGTTTCCTGAGTTTGCTCCGTGTGGGCAGAGCGGGAGGGGCAGAGCAGAGCCGGAGGAGCAGAGCAGAGCGGAGCCCCAGCCCCACGGGGATGAATCTGCCCTGGGGAAGGAGTCCTGCCCTTGTGGATTTGCCCTGAGTCATCCCTCTCTCCTGAGGCCACCGGAAGAAACCATTGTACGCAGGGGTGGAGGCAGCCCTCAGCCCAGGCCTAAACCAGGGAGGCCTGGGAAAGTGAGGCCACGGACTGGATGTAACATGGCCATGGCAAGGCGGCTCCCGGCAGGCCAAGTCATGGAGCCAGCCTCCCCCCATAGCCTGGTCCTCCCACCGTGAGCGTGTGAGGGCCCTGGTGCACCATGCTAGCCAGCGGGCCCACAGCCAGAGATCTGAGGCCTTTGGGGCAGCCCTGCGGGTGCCTGGGGAAGGACGGGTGCTATTAGGAGGGATGGCCCAGGCCAGCTGACAAGCGGGGCGGGCCGTGCTCACACCAGCCCTTGGGCGGGCTCAGGCCAAGTTTCACTTCCCGCCACTGCTGCTGCCGGCAGCGAGAACCAGCCAGAGAGTGTGCACCCTGAGTCATTGCTGCCTGCTGGCTCCTCGGTAAGTGAGAACCCCCAAGGGGATGAGGCAGGGTGGGAGCGCCGTGGGTGCCCCAACACACACTAAGAGGGCCCCAGGGGAGGAGCTGAGCCTTCCCCTGGACAGCCGAGTGAGCAGGTCCCACTAAAGAAGCCACCCTACCTTCTCTGTCTTCCTGCCTGATAGTGGGTGCTGGAGCTCAGCAACAGGATCTAATGGGGCAGGGAAGGCCTGAGGTGCTCCCACTCCACCAGCCTTACCACCCGTCAGCGGGCACTCACTTTCCCACCCCGACCCCTTGCTCCTCCCCAGGCTCAGCGGCAGACACCCACCATGGGCTCGCGGGCCCTGCCCCCGGGGCCTGTGCAGACCCTCATCTTCCTGGATTTGGAGGCCACCGGCCTGCCCTTCTCCCAGCCCAAGATCACCGAGCTGTGCCTGCTGGCCATCCACAGATATGCCCTGGAGGGCCTTTCCACCCCTCAGGGGCCTCCGCCAACGGCACCCCCGCCACCCCGGGTGCTAGACAAGCTCTCCCTTTGTGTGGCTCCAGGGAAGGCATGCAGCCCTGTGGCCAGCGAGATCACGGGCCTGAGCACTGCCGTGCTGGCTGCACATGGGCGTCGGGTCTTTGACGCCGACCTGGTCAACCTGATCCGCACCTTCCTACAGCGCCAGCCGCAGCCTTGGTGCCTCGTGGCCCACAATGGTGACCGCTACGACTTCCCCCTGCTCCGGGCCGAGCTGGCGCTGCTGGGCCTGGCCAGTGCTTTGGACGACGCCTTCTGTGTGGACAGCATCGCTGCTCTGAAGGCTCTGGAGCCGGCTGGCAGCTCCTCGGAGCACGGCCCAAGGAAGAGCTACAGCCTGGGCAGCGTCTACACACGCCTATATGGGCAGGCCCCGCCAGACTCGCATACCGCCGAGGGGGACGTGCTCGCCCTGCTAAGTGTCTGTCAGTGGAGGCCGCGGGCCCTGCTACGGTGGGTGGATGCTCATGCCAAGCCCTTCAGCACCGTCAAGCCAATGTACGTGGTCACAACCTCTACTGGAACCAACCTGAGGCCATCTGCTGTCACAGCCACTGTGCCCCTGGCCAGAGCCAGTGACACCGGCCCCAAGCTTCGCGGAGACAGGAGCCCCAAGCCAGCCCCTCCCCCAGTGAAGCGCCCTGGAGCCCCACCCGGGGAGGGGCTGCTGGCCCCCCTGGGCCTGCTGGCCTTCCTGACTTTGGCGGTAGCCATGCTGTACGGGCTGTCCCTGGCCATGCCCGGGCAATAGGCCAGCAAGGGAAGTCTGACTAATAAAAAACCCCCACAGCACTGAGCGATCACTCACCTCTACCTGCCGTGGTGGCCTTACAGCTTCCTGCCCACACTCAGAGACCTGGGGCCAGGGGCACAGAAAATGAGTCTTTGCCCCCAATCCCAGCAGCCAGGGCTACAATGAAAGGAAGCAACAGCTCGAAATATCTGCATTTATTACAAACAAGGGTGCAGACCCAAGACTCCAAACACATTAAGAGGTCCCGACCTACGACATGGTAAGACACGGACAGAGGGGTGGGGAACACCGAGGTATGTGTCTAGGTCACAGGAGCCCCCTCAGGGTCCCCTCCACCTTTGGTCCAGACGACACCTTGACCCAGGTGTCCCCGCTGCCAGGACACACCTAGGCCTGGGGTCCAGCAGCCGGGTAGCCTGTGAGGCTGGTGATGGGGAAGCAGGGACTCAGAGTCCCTCTCCTCTCGGGGAAGTCTCCGTCTAGGACCCAACGGTTTCAGCCTCACAGCAACCATTACACACATTTTGAAACAGAACACAGCTAAAATAGTTAGCGAACAGTAAAATAAAAACACTGCAGGGGGGACACCTGAGTGGACAAGTGGTCATAGGCTGCCCTGTCCACCTGTGAAAGGCGCCAGGGCCAACCGGGGCAACCAGAACCGTGGGTAAGTGTGGGCCTCCAGGTGGTCCCAGGAAGGGTGCAAGAAGGGTCCAGAAAGATAGTTTTCAGGAAGGGTGGGGCTCCGCCTGAGGCGCTCAGATAACCAGGCCACCCACCCTCCACGGGGCAAGGCCCCGGCTGCGGGAGCCACAGGAAAGATCGAGACCCACCTGCAGTCTTCAGCCTCACCCGCTCGCCCGCACCGTGGCTCTAGTGCTTCAGAGACGGCTAGCCATGCCACAGAAACCGGAAGACGGGTGCATCCTGCCCACACAAAAGCTGAGCTGTCCTAGTACGACAAGCATCCCTGCTCCAGCCCCAGGTCTCGCTGGGGTGGCTGGAAAAGAACCGTTCTGTGGGGTTCCAGGAAGCATAATCTCAGGTGAGGAGGGGAGCACAACATGGTCCCGGCAACTCTGCCATGGGCTGCTTCGCGCACCCCTCATTGCCATCACACACACCATGCCCGGGGAGAGAGGCCCGCACCCGCACACCCAGTCACACACGCAGGACAGATCAGCTGGTAGCCAGAGACACCAGGGAGTGCTCAGGAGACTATCTTTGGGGGCTCCATGTAGGCCGGATTATAAGGAGGCTGGCTGGCAGGGTAGGGCAGGGCTGCATCTCCTGAAAACAGAGAGGATACCAGTTAGCTGTGGTCGTGGCTGCAGGGGGTCAGGCATGGCGGAGTCGGCAGGCGTACTCACCCGCCATCGTCTCGTGGTAGGCGGGGGGGCCCATGGGCTGGGTCGGGTAGGGTGCTGTTGGCAGCCCCGGCTGGGGGACCACGGAGTGGTAGCCCTGGTACGTTGGTCCAGGGTAGCTGGGCGGTTGCAAGTAAGGGGTGTGGGTCACCGTGGTGGCCATGGTGGTGGTCACAACCGCTGCAAAGAGAGCCCCGGTCAGGAGCGCCAGGCTGGCCACCCCGCCCTCCAGCTCAGGCCAGCCAGGGCCCTGGCGAGCCCACCACACCACCCGGGTCTGTGCTGCCCCCGAGGGGTCACCGTGGGGCAGGGGGGGATGCTCACGTCGTGGGCGCCGGCACATCTTGTACAAACAGCAGCAGGAGCAGGTGCAGCAGATGATAACAGTGACCACGCCAATCACAAAGAGGGTCACCCCGATGGCGAGCACTGTGCCGAACCTGGCAGAAAGCCAGTCAGTGCTCCAGTGGCCGAGACCCCACACCTCCACTGCCGGCGCCATGGGTTCGATCCCCAGTCAGGGAACAAAGATCCCCCATGCCGCACACGGCCAAAAAAAAGAACCTAAATAAAGCCAGTCAAGATCCAGGGCCTCCCGCCCCCACCCAGGACCGGTAGTCCACACCACACCCACTCCCAGATGGCACCTCTCTAGCTGGAGGAGAATGGGCAACACAGATAAACGCACTTCTGGGGTGTGGAGCTGGACCCTGTTTCACCCTCAAGTGTTTCCTCAAGTATGGGGTTGACCTTGGCTGCACCCGGGATGCCCCTTAGGAGCTTGGGAGACAGCTCTTCAGGTGTCCTCCCCCATACTCATGTCTTGTCCGCCTCCACTGAGCCAGCAGCACACGCACACCCAGTACCCACCACCAGCCAGGCCTAGGGTGGCTTGAATCCAAATCTCAGACGTGGGTGAGAAAGACCAACTCAGGGCCTCTGGGAGCCCACAGACCATTACAGGAGGCAAGGGTTGAAGGGAAAATGACTCAGGAAGCACAGGTAATGAATCACAGGGAGAAGTTTCCAGGAGCGGGGAGACCAGTGTGGCCAGGACGGCAGGGAGTGGTATGGCTGCAGGCCCCTGGAGTGACGGGGAGCCTGCGGGGTGCCAAACATCATGCCAGATGTCCTCATACACCCTCACTCCAACCCGAGGGGCAGGCAGGTGGGTCAACCAAGAGCCAGGCGAGAGGAGGCCTCCCTGCCTACGCGGGCCCCTCAGCAAGGCCCAGGCCTGAGTGGAGACTCCGCCACCTGAGAAGGCTGGCCCTGGGCGGGAAATCCACCAAAGCCGACTCTCAAGGGCAGCCGCAGCCCCCTGCTGTTCTCCCGTTCCCAGAGGCCAAGCAGTATTCCTTCCAGTAAAAGGGAACTGCACCAACCAGCTGTTCCATTAAAACATGGAAGGGGCTTGGTGAGCTGTGAGCTGTAGGCTCCCTTGAGGCCTGGAGGAAGGTCGAGGGGACGGTGCCCCCGCTTCCCCGCCCTGAGTGGAGGGTCTTCCATCTCATAGGCCAGCTGACGTCACAGCTCTGGGACGGACTAAGGACAGACCCTCCCGCCCCAGACTCAAAATACCCAATTGCATTCATAAAACAGGAGCCACTGGCCACTGTGCGGCCCAGACCAAGGCCCCAAGTCAGAACAGTGGGAGTCAGCCGGTGCCGCCTGCCTAAGCAGAGGAGCCTGTAGCTGCCGTTCACCCGCAAGCTCCTCCCAGGCCCTCTGCTGACCAAGGATGCAGACACAGACCCGTGTGTGCACACATCCACACACACACGCACACACGCACACACAAGCGCGCGCAATGAATGACACATGACTGCAGGGCCCCCACCAATCTCTAATCTCTCTCTCCCACTCCCTTCCTCTCTTCCGTCTCTATCTGACACACAGCACAGTACCGGCACCCAGGCTCACCCCATGTTAGTCTCTGCCTTCATTCAAGGGCCTCTCGCGCCCAGGGGCTTCCCCATTCCATCCCCAGGCCACTCAGTTTCAATCTCCTCCCCTTTCCAGGAAAAGTAAAGCGAATCTCCTGGGCCCTCCCTAGCCCTGACGTCAGAAGCAGGAAGGACAGAGCCTCTTAAAGACACACTGCGGTGGATGCCCCAGCTGCGCTCCAGACTGGGGCCAGGATGGGGGAGGGAAAAGCTCCCGGAGTTGCCTCCCCTCCCCACTGTCCAAGGGGTCCCCAACCACACTCCTGCTCTGCCTGGCTGAGCCCGCCAGCCCCGTTCCAGCCGTCCACTCAGTGGGCACTTCAGCCATCTGAGCCCACCCGCAGACCCAGGGCCCGCCGGCCACTCCCCTCAGCTCCTCTTCTGCCACCAGTGCATGCTGCCGGTCTCAAATCTGAACCCACCCAAGTCCCCGTGGCCAGCCTGGCACGTCTGATCTTGTTGCTCCTCCTCAAGAGACTAGCATGGCTCCTGGAGCTCCTGGGATCATGCAGGAATTTGCTTTATAGTTTCTTTGTAAACTCTGTGTAATGTGTATGTATCTGTACTTCTCTCTTTGTGTGGAGATATAATGGACTTCCCTGGTGAATCAGATGGTAAAGAATCTGCCTGCAATGCAGGAGACCCGGGTTCAATCCCTGCGTGAGGAAGATCCCCTGGAGGAGGGTATGGCAACCCACTCCAGTTTTCTTGCCTGGAGAATCCCATGGACAGAGGAGCCTGGTAGGCTACAGTCCACGGGGTCACAAAGTGTCAGATATGACTGAGTGAGTAACACTAATAACTAATAGTGTGATAAGAGAGGGAAAAAAATCTAGCATTTGTCTCATCAGAGAGTAACACCACAAAGCAAATGTCCATCTTCTATTAAAAGTCTAAATAAAGGGCTTTCCTGGTGGCTCAGTGGTTAAGAATCTGCCTGCTGATGCAGGAGACACAGGTTGGACCCCTGATCCAGGAAGACCCCACATGCCACGGAGCAACTAGGCCCGGGCACCACAACTACTGAGCCTGTGCTCTAGGGCCCGGGAGGCACTACCGAAGCCCATGTGCCCCAGGGCCCGCGCTCCACAACAGAAGTCACTGCAGTGAGGATCCCACGCCCACAGCTAGAGGACAGCCCGTTTCCCACCACTAGAGAAAAGCCCGAGCATCGGCGAAGACCAGGCACAGCCATAAATAAATAAAATTCATTTTTTTTAAGTCTAAATAAAATAAAACTCCCTGTGTGGCTGGGGGGACTCCTACCCTCCCTCCTGTATGATCCAGCCACATCACCCTCCTTTCAGCTTTTTCTGTTTGGCTGTGCCATGTAGCATGTGGGATCTTAGTTCCTCGACGAGGGATTGAACCTGTGCCTCCTGCAGTGGACGCACAGTCTTTACCACAAGGCCACCGGGAAGTCCTCCTGTTAGCTTCTGGAAGCACTGTCTGCTCCGTCTTCCCTCAGGGCCTTCATACAGGCAGTTCTTCCTACAAAACCACCCCACCGGCTCTTTTCCTCCCATCCCTATACAATTCATTCTTGGTCACTTTTCAGTTCTCAGATCACAACTTCACTGCCTGTAGGACACCGCCCCTGATCATGCAGAAAACGTCAGACTCCTTGATAAATGCTCTTACAGAATCAATTGCCTGGCTACTTCAGTTTATCAACACACACTCCTTTGGATTGTGTGAACACTGGATTACCGTGCATCTTGCCTCCAGCCTATGGATTCACAGAGGCACAGACTGCAACCAGCCCTGAACCATCACTGTCTCCAATGCCTGGCCAAGACAGCGGGTGCTCAGGAAGTATCTGACAAGTGAATCAAGTCACTCAGGGATCCCAGGTGGGACAGCAAGGCCTGATGCCCCGAGGAACAGCAATATATGAGGGGTGACTACACAGTGGGGCAGGGATCCATGGCCCCAACAAAGCCACCATACGAACAGAATCACACCTCCGAAGGCTGAGGCTAACTACCCCCCAGAGGTCAAGGAGCCCAAAGGTCAAGTTCAGAAGGCGAGAGTCGGCCTAGGAAGGAAGAGACAAAAGGCCAGGGGAGCAAGAGCCCAGGCAAGGAGCTTGCAGCAGGGCTGAACGGGAAGGTCTCTAGGAGCCCAAAGACCCCCACTGTCCCAGCAGTGAAAGGGCCATCTCGAGCTGGACACCAGCATTCCCACCACCACACTGGCCAGGCAGCATGTGGCCGTGACCCAGTGGGTATAAGAACTGAGGGAAGGGTGCTGTGAGGGCCAAGAACTAACACAGGCTGGCCATGCCCATGCCTCAGCTACCAGACCTCCCTGCCTTCCTAGTGTATTCTCACGGCAGAGCCAGCATGGAGGGTCAGCAGTGACCAGCCTGGGGCCCACAGCCAGAGCTTCCACCACTCAGGTGCTTCAAAACACACCATTCCTGCTGGATGATCCTGTGAGTGAAAGGAGCTGGGAAGGGACAATGACATCAGGACCCAAAAGGACCGTGATGGGGAACCAAGAAAGCTCAGGGGTCGGGGGGGACTACATGGACCAGCCACTGAGCATCAGCAGGGCAGGACAGGAGTCACCTATTAAAGTGGCAGGAAGACCCACCGATGACATGCCCACTCTGTGGGGAGCACAGAGAGAGCCTAGGTTCTGAAGGCAGATGGAGTCCCAACTGCACTGCTGTGCTCCGGCCTGCTGCCTTGTTCTTGGGGAACCCAGGGAGTTGCCCAGAGGAAGAGCCGGGGTGGGGGCGGACCCAGAATGAAGAAGGAGGGGGCAGAGGTGGGGAGAGGGTGGGGTTGGTCCAGAACCCCTCAGCACATCGGGTCCTCCTGCTGCGGAGCATTCGCAGAAGCTTCCAAACAGGGCTGGAGACCCCCAAGGAACCACCGTGCCAGTGGACAATCAACGGTGCCCCCGGCCGAGGAGGCGGCACACAAGTGCTCACCCGAGAGGGTGGCCCCTGATGGGTGGTCAAGGGGGCACCCGAAGGAGACATGGCCCCTCCCAGTACCTCCTCCTGGAGCCTCAACCCTGTAAGGCAGGCGCTGGATGCCATGCTGGGGCTCCGCTCAGAAGCAGAGGAGAGGTGGGGCAGGATGGGGAGAAGGCCCAGAGAGGGGAGAAGGATCCTCCCAGCGGACAGGCAAGATGGCCCAGTGGGGAGGCTGCAGGCTCACGCACCTCGAGAAAGGCAGGGAGGGTGCCCTCGAGCTTCCCCCAGGAACCCACATCTCCTCTGCTCCCGGGGGATCTTGTTCTGCGATGTGGAATCCACGTTTCTCACACAGTGCCCAGTGCTCATTCACCAACCAGGCCACCTTACTCTTTCCTGCCCTTCTCTGAACCCTCTCTCTCAGCACCTCCTACAGCCATTCTTCAAATGTCACTGACCCTCAACACACTCGATCCCACCCAAACCCAAGCCCTTCATGTGAACCCCATTCGTTCTCTGACCTGGATCCTCGAGCAGGGCAGAGAGCAGGGCACCCCACCCTGGCCCCTCCCTCAGCCACTTCCCACTAGCCCAGCCTCCCTCTGGCCAGACCAGGAAACCACGCTGCCTCCCACACAGCCTGCCACACCCGCCCCACCCGTTCCTGTCGTCCTCCAGGAAGTGGTGGTCTTCATTGGGAAACGCCATTCAGACCCCAGCACTGCCCCGAGCCCTCTCTGGTGTTCCCCAGGAAGAGGCCCACACTGGCTGGATGTCAGACCGTGAGATGACATTGCACTATCCGTTATCGCAGCACCTTTACCACACCTGTGTCCCCCATCACTATGCCCCCTCACCACCACCCCTGCCACCGTTATGCCAGCCCCTCCCTGCCACTGTCCCCCTTCGCCACTTCACGGCCTACAATCATACATCTGCCTGTCACCCTTCTACACGCCACCATAGCACCCAGTACCATCAACCTCTCCACCATCAACACGAACACGCAGGCCTGCCCCAGTACCAGACGGCCACCATCATCATCATCACTCTATGCCCACCATCACTGTGCCATCGCCGCACACTCAGCCTTGTAGCCAACACCTCTTCCCTGCGCCACCACCTGATCACTATCACCTTTTGCCACTATCGCCCCGATCACGGTCACCCCCTTCCCATCACCTACACCTACAACCCACACCATCACCAAGGTCAATGTGAACCTCCACCCTCAGCGTTTCGGTTGTCAACCAGTCAGCCCAATCCCCAGCACAATGATGAAGAAAACTTCCCAACACAAGAATCAAAGCTCCTGGAGCTCAGACATGCGACAGCTTCTCCGGGGCCATACCCCAAGGACTCTGTGCCCCCGCAGTCCCCGCAGCCCTCTTGAGCCCCCCGTCACCTCTGCTGGGACGATGTACCGAGCCTGCAGGTTACGTACTTGGACATGGGGTCGTCGTCGTAGATGGAGGTGAACGCTTCAGTGTGGACACTGCAAAGAGGAAATCTCACAATTAACCACCTGCACCCCACCCAGCATACCAGGAACAAACACAACCTTAGCACATGCACAGAACATGCATAAAAGCCAACCACATAATGGGCCAGAAAGGTGGGGCCCTGGTGGCCTCCAGAGGACAGATATCACACATACCAGGATTTCAGGCTACAAAGCCACACATCCTTCTAAAGCTCAGACGGGACATTCTCTCGGAGAGACCACCCAGGTGGCTCAGACAGTAAAGAATCCACCCTGTAATCCAGGAGACCTGGGTTCAATCCCTGGGTTGGGAAGATATCCCCTGGAGAAGGAAATGGCAACCCACTCCAGTATTCTTGCCTGGAGAATGCCCATGGACAGAGGAGCCTGCTTGGCTACAGTCCATGGGGTCGCAAAGACTCGGACACAACTGAGTAACTAAACACTAACACATATGGGGCCACAAAACCAGTCTCAAGAGATCTGAGAAGACAGCTATCATACAAATTATTTTCTCCAACTACAATGGGATGAAGTTATAAATCAGTAACAAAAGACCCACATGATAAAGTTAAAAACAAAATGCTAAAAACAAAAACTCTCATACCTTGAGGAACCAACATATTACAATAGAAGAGCTGTAGCTTAAATAAGAAATCATAGAGAATATTGAGAAATCTGTAAAACCAGATGAAAATAAAAACACCACTGGTCAAAACTGGTGAAACACAGCTAAAGAATTCTTAGAAGGAAATGTATAGCTTTGATAGTGATATGGTAGGAAACTAAAGAAGATAGGAAAAATGTAATAGAATAAACTCCCCAAATAAGGAAGGAATTAATAAAGATAAGTGCAAAAATCAAAGAGAATAGTAGCCACAGAAAATAACAGAGAAGATGAACAGAACCAAAGTTGGTGGGCCTCTGGCCAGACTAATGAAGAAAAGGAGAAAAGATGCAAGACAAAAATACAGAATGAAAAGAGGTAAATAACTATAAGTACAACAGAGCTTTTTAAAAAAGTAGTAACTGGAAGTTCCCTGGAGGTCCAGTGGTTAGGACTTGGCATTTCCACTGCTGTGGCCCGAGGTTCAATCCTTAGTAGAGGAACCAAGATCCTGCAAGCTGTGTGACGCAGCATCCCATCCCCTCAAAAAATAATAGTAACTTTGACCTGAACAAACCATCTGCAAAAAAAAGCGTTTGGGAAACAAGTGAAGGCAACTGAAGACTAGTATTAAAAGCTATTAAATAAACTGCGGTAATTGTGCCAAGTGTATTCCAGATATATGATCATATTTCTTTTTAAAGGACTCACTTGGGACTTCCCTGGTGGTTCAGTGGTTAAGAATCTGCCTGGACTGAGCGACTGAACTGAACTGAACTGTCAAGAGTGTTTCAACTTACAAACTCCTCTGAACGTTCTCTAGCCTGCCTGAGCCGGTTCGTCTGGCCACATGTGATTGTTTACAGCCTCCCAACCGTGATAGGCATGAGATGCTTTAAACTTTCTAAATACAGATTCTTTTGAGAAGTTAGAAATGATTAGTATAGTGGGTTGGTTAGAAATTATACTGGTGAAGGTTTTTCATTTATTGGGCCAATATTTGCTGCTAAGTCTCCATATTCCTTGCCCTTATACACATTAATGAATATAACTAGCATATAAGAGAAATAATTATTAACCTTTGATATTAATCATGTTAAGCCTTAGGCTAAGTAAATTCCTTTCTTGATTATAACCCCCTGCACTCTCACTCTATAGGAATGCAACTTTATCTGGTACCTTCGAAGGATGGTGCCTAGTTTAAGAAAAAATCACCCCTGGAAAAAATAAGTTTTCTGGTTGACTGACCATTATCAGAAAGGGCCATAAAATGTCAGCAGGCCTCATGGCCAGAAGATGATGTAAAACCCCTAAGACCTTTGTATACTTCTATATGAAGCACCTGATTTTGACAAGGGTCAGGTCTGCTGACCCCGTGTGACTCTGTATTCATCCCTATGTATAACAAAAAGTATGTAAGCAAACCTGAAAATAAAGAAAACGGATCAGTTTCTGGAAAAAAAAAAAAAAAAGAATCTGCCTGGCAATGCATAGGACATGGGTTCGATCCCTGGGCGGGGAACTAGGATCCCATATGCCGTGGTGGGCAACTAAGCCTGAGTACACACAGCAGCTACAGAGCCCACACACCACAACAAAAGATCATCCATGATGGAACTACACCCAATGCTGTCAAATAAACAATTATTTTAAAAATAATAATAATAAAGGACTCACTTGTATGATGAAAAAACTAACATTTAAGGAGACATTTTCATGTCTGGGATTGGTTTTAAAAGACCCAGGAAACAAAAGTAGTGGGAGGTAGGTGGAACATTAGCAGCAGAGTATTGCTAACCAGGGGGGCAAGCAAGGAGTATATGGGGTTATTATTCTCTCTGCTTTTGTATGTATTTGAAAATTCTCAAAAAAAAAAAAAAAATGAGAAACAAACAGAAAAATTCAAGAGAATTAGGAATAACTATATCCTAAATCTGAAGGACAAGTAAAGCTAAGGAAAAAATATTTTCAAAAAAAATCAGTGTGCAGGCTTTAGCCAGCAATAACAGAGTAAAGCATACCAAGTTGGGATAAGCGGGGCAGGGGCGGAGCAGGAAGAGACTTCCATGGAGGTGGGCCTGGCATCTAAAGCCCCCTTTCTCCTAGGGGCACCAGCCTATTTCAGAAGGGCAATTCCCTAGGCAAGAAGACTGGTGTGGGTTGCATTTCCTACTCCTGGGGATCTTCCTGGGCTTGCACTCTCATCTCCTGCAGGGGCAGGTAGATTCTCCTTTTTCTTTTTTGTTTGTAAAACCAAACTATTTTATTGAGGTCTAACATACTTACAGTTTAAATTCATTTAATTATTAATTCAAATTTTATTTAAAATGCCTTTAAGATCGTTTTATATTTTAGATCATAAATCAAGATTTTTCTCTGTTTCATATAAATTCTGTATCTAGCCCAAAGTTTCACATGTTTACTCATTCTATTCTGCCTTTCTTTGGGTTTTTATTTTTTTTTTAGTTTGTTTATTTTAATTGGAGGCTAATCACTTTATAATATTGTGGTAGTTTTTGCCATACATTGACATGAATCAGTGGCAGGAAGATCCTTAACCACTGAGGTCCTGAACAGCAAGGAGAAACTCAGCAAGGAGCTCAGCTTCTACTCGTCTCAGTTTCCGCAATCAGGCCAAGATGACCGTAGAGCGCTCGTGTCCCTGGCAAAAGCAGTTATCAGTCCTTCCTGGAGGAAGTCCTGAGCTCCAAATGGCTATAATTCATTCTGCAAATACAGTGTTTGGCACACAACTGATGATGATTTCCAGGAACACAAGAACATTAGAAAATAGGAAACAGCTGACAGCAGAAACATCCACAGGGGCTCCAAACACTGATGTTCTCAGACTGTGACCTTTGTTCAAGGAGATCGAAGGGAAAAAGCAGCAGCAGTTTAGGAGAACTGTGAACAAAAATGAAACAAAAATTCTAGAACTAAAAAATCATGCAAAAATCCGTAACTTATTAGACAGCTCAAAATATAACCAATCAACTAGAAGACAAACCCAAACAAATATATATCCACTAAAGCCTAGAGACACAAAACGATAGTAAATGTACATACAGAAGACAGTGAGTGAAATATGGAAGACAGCTGTAGAAAAGGTCTTCAGTTCAGTTCAGTTCAGTCGCTCAGTCGTGTCCGACTCTTTGAGACCCCATGAATTCCAACTCTTTGCGACCCCATGAATCGCAGCACGCCAGGCCTCCCTGTCTATCACCAACTCCCAGAGTTCACTCAGAGTCACGTCCATCGAGTCGGTGATGCCATCCAGCCATCTCATCCTCTGTCGTCCCCTTCTCCTCCTGCCCCCAATCCCTCCCAGCATCAGAGTCTTTTCCAATGAGTCAGCTCTTCGCATGAGGTGGCCAAAGTACTGGAGTTTCAGCTTTAGCATCATTCCTTCCAAAGAACACCCAGGACTGATCTTCAGAATGGACTGGTTGGATCTCCTTGCGGTCCAAGGGACTCTCAAAGAAAAGGTCTTACATATGTGTAATTAAAGTCCCAGAGGAAGAAATGTGAGAATGGAGTAGAAGAAATCTTTAAAAAGAGGTATGCATGCTATTAAAATTATTTTTCTCCTAGCAAAAATGATAAAACAAAAAAAAAGATAATGGCTGCAAATTTTCTAAAACTGGCAGAGCCAGATTTCAGAAATATCTTAAGCCCCAAGCAGCAAAAATTCAAAGAAAAACACACCTAGGTACATTACAGTAAAACGTAAAAACCAAACATGAAGAGAAAAAACTTGAAAATTAGAGAAAAGACATGCCACTGGCAAAGGAGCAATAATAAAACCATTATCTGATTTCTCAACAGAAACAACAGACGTTAGGAGACCATGGAACGAAAGCTTCAAAATGCTGAACTCTGCTGAAAGTTTATACCTTCCAACCTATTAATCCATACCAGGAAAAATATCCTTTAAGAAGGAATGTAAAACAAAGACATTTTCAAACAAACAAAAGCCAAGAAAATTTGACACCAGTCTACCTGTATGAAAGGTAGAAGGAACATGTCTCAGATGAAGCTTAAATGTAAAGGAAGCCCTTTTGGCTCTCTGAGCAGCACCATGGCGGTTGGCAAGAACAAGCGCCTTACGAAAGGAGGCAAAAAGGGAGCCAAGAAGAAAGTGGTTGACCCATTTTCTAAAAAAGATTGGTATGATGTGAAAGCACCAGCTATGTTCAATATAAGGAATATTGGGAAAACACTGGTCACGAGAACTCAAGGAACCAAAATTGCATCTGATGGCCTCAAAGGTCGTGTTTTTGAAGTGAGTCTTGCTGATCTGCAGAATGATGAAGTAGCATTTAGAAAATTCAAGCTAATTACTGAGGATGTTCAGGGCAAAAACTGCCTGACTAACTTTCATTGTATGGATCTTACCCGTGACAAAATGTGCTCCATGGTCAAAAAATGGCAGACCATGATTGAAGCTCACGTTAACGTCAAGACTACCGATGGTTACTTGCTTCGTCTGTTCTGTGTGGGTTTTACTAAAAAGCGCAACAATCAGATTCGGAAGACCTCTTACGCCCAGCACCAGCAGATGCGCCAGATCCGCAAGAAGATGATGGAGATCATGACCCGAGAGGTGCAGACCAACGACTTGAAAGAGGTGGTCAATAAACTGATTCCAGATAGCATTGGAAAAGACACAGAAAAGGCTTGCCAATCTATTTATCCACTCCATGATGTCTTCGTTAGAAAAGTAAAAATGCTGAAGAAGCCCAAATTTGAATTGGGAAAACTCATGGAGCTACATGGTGAAGGTAGTAGTTCTGGAAAAGCTACTGGGGATGAAACAGGTGCTAAAGTTGAACGAGCTGATGGATACGAGCCACCAGTCCAAGAATCGGTTTAAAATGCAGACTCTTAATGGTGACAAATAAAAGATCTTATTTGTGGTAAAAAAAATAAATAAATAAAATAAACGTAAAGGAAGAGAAAATAAAGATACCGATAAAGGCAAAAAAGACAATTAAAATACTGTCTTTGGGAAATGCAAATCAAAACCACAATGACATATCGCCTCATACCAATCCAGACAGCTATCATCAAAAAGAACACAAATAAAAAATGCGGGCAAGGATATGGAGAAAAGGGAACTCTTTGGCCCTATTGCTGGGAATGTGAATTGGTGTAGCCACTGTGGTAAACAGTATGGAGGTTTCTCACAAAAGTAAAAATAGGGAATTCCCTGGCAGTCTAGAGGCTACGACTCTGGGCTCTCACTGCCAAGGGCTGGGGTTCTACCCCCGGTTGGGGAACTAAGATCTTGCATGCTACTCGGCATAGCCAAAACAAGCGAACAAAAACCCTGAAAAGAGAACTAACATATGACCCAGCAATTTCACTCTTGGGTATACATCAAAAAAGAGAAAAAAAAAAACCAAAACACTAATTTAAAAAGATACACGCACCCCAATGTTCATAGCAGCATTATTTACAATTGCTAAGGTATAGAAGCAACCAGTGTCCATCCACAGACGAATGGATGAAGATGTGGTGTGTGTACACATGTGTGTGTGCACACATACATGTACACAATGGAATGTTGCTGCTGCTAAGTCGCTTCAGTCGTGTCCGACTCTGTGCGACCCCATAGACGGCAGCCCACCAGGCTCCCCCGTCCCTGGGATTCTCCAGGCAAGAACACTGGAGTGGGTTGCCATTTCCTTCTCCAGTGCATGAAAGGGAAAAGTGAAAGGGAAGTCGCTCAGTCGTGTCCGACTCTTCGCGACCCCGGGGACTGCAGCCCCCCAGGCTCCTCCGTCCATGGGATTTTCCAGGCAAGAGCACTGGAGTGGGGCGCCATCTCAGCCATAAAAGAATGAAATTTTGCCATTTACGGTACCATGGATGGACAGCATTACGGTAAATTAAATAAGTCAAAGAAAGTCAAATCCTGTAAGATATCGCTTACATGCGGAATCTAAAAGTACAACAAAGCCGAGACTACAGCAAAAGAGAAGCAGACTCACATATAGGAAGAACAGAGTAGTGCACCGGCGGGGAGGCGGGAGAGCGGCGCCACAGGGGTGGGAGCGTGGGAGTACAAACTCTTGGATGTCAGGTAGGCTCAAGGTTGTGTTGTGCGACATGGGGAATATAGCCAATATTTTGTAATAACTATGATGGAAAGTAACCTTTAAAACTGTATAAAATTTTGTTAGATGACCATGAAAAACATTCTATATTTCTCTAAAGAAGACATACAGATAGCCAAAAAGCACATGAAAAGATGTTCAACATCATAGAGACATGCAAAACAAAACTACAACAAGGGATCGCCTCACGCCAGTCAGAATGGGCATCATCGAAAGGTCTAGCGACTTCCCTGGTGGTCCAGGAGTTGACTGCAGGGTTCCACGGGAGAGGGCATGGGTTCTATCCCTGGGTAGGGAAGTTCCATGTGCTGTGTAGTATGGCCGAAAACAAGATGGAATTAATAATTTGGGGGACTTTCTTGATGGTCTAGGGGTGAGGGCCCTGCATTTCCACCGCAGGGGCACAGGTTCAATCTCTGGTCAGGAAAGTAAGATCTCACATGCCCCATGGCCAAAAACATAGTCTACCAACAATAAATGTTGGAGAGGGTGTGGCGAAAAGGAAGCCCTCCTACACTGTCGATGGGAATGTAAATTGGGACAATCACTATGGAGAACAGTATGGAGGTTCCTTAAAAAACTAAAAATAGAGCTACTATGTGATCCAGCAATCCCACTCCTGGGCATATATCTGGGAAAAAACCATAATTCGAAAAAATACATGGACCCCGATGCTCACTGCAGGACTATTTATAATATCAAGGCATGGAAACAACCTGAATGAACCTTATATACAAAACAAACAGACTCACAGATTTCAAAAACAAACTTATGGTTACCAAAGGGGAAATCAGGGTGGGAAGAACAAATCGGGAACTTGAAATTAACATACACATTACTACATATAAAATAGATAACCAACAAGGACCTACTGTTCAGCACACGCAACTCTACTCAATATTCTGTAATACCCTATATGGGTAAAGAATCTGGAAAAGAATGTATATATGTATAACTGAATCAACTTTGCTGAATATCTGCAACTAACACAACATTAGTAAATCAACTATAATCTAAATAAAATTTAAGAAAGAAAGAAAGGGAATAAAATACTGTCTTTGGGATTTATAGTATTACAAGAGATAAAGGGAGTATCAGACATAATAAAATGAGCACTTAAAAAAATTTTTAAAAAAATGAGCAATTCATTTTATTATAGAAACAATCCTAGATATGTATGCACCTAATAACAAAGTATTAGACCTCATGAAGCAAATACTGATAGAACTAAAAGAATAAACATATCTGTAGTCTCTTGGTAATCAACAAAACAAGAATAACAAAAACGAATAAGGATAAAAAAGATCTAAACACTGTTATCAACAACTTGACCTAACTGACACTTACAAAGAGTACACTTAACAACTGCAGAATTATATCGGAAACACTCACCAAGGTACAGGATATGCTAAGCCATAAAATGAGTCTCGATAAATTTCAAAAGACTGAAATCTTTTTTAAAAAGTTTTCATTTATACGGCCATGTCAGGTCCTAGTTGTAGCACACTTAGTTGCTACAGGCTTAGTTGCCCCGCAACGTGGGAGATCTTAGTTCCCCAACCAGGGATCAAGGCCACACCCCCTGTATTGGAAGGCAGATTCTTAACCACTGGACCACCAGGAAGTCCCAAAAAACCGAAATCTTAAAAGAAAACAACACAATCAGATATTACTACCCAGCCAGCAAAACTACAGAAATTGAACCTTTCTAGGAATCAGCAATAATCTGTATCTTACTGCCTGGTGCCCTGGTGGCTCAGTGGTAAAGAATCTGCCCGCCAGTGCAGGTTCAATCCCTGGGCTGGGAAGATCTCCTGGAGAAGGAAATGGAAACCTATTCCAGTATTCTTGCCTGGAGAATCCTACGGACAGAGGAGCCTGATGGGCTACTATCCATGGGGTCGCAAAGAGACAGACATGACTTAGCAACTAAACAGTATCTTAACTAAAGTGTTAAATATGAGAAGTATACATTTATTGAAACTTGATTCAAATGAAGCATTTATGTACTTATACATCAATTTTTAAAGAAACATTTACAATACCCAGTTTGGAAAGGGTGTGGAGCAAATCTGACTGCTCTCATCTGGCTGGTAGGAGTGTAAATGGTAACAAGTGCTGGACATATCTGTCAAAACTGAACACATGCATCCAGTGCTTCAGGATTTCTACTCCCAGATATTTTCCCACAAGAAAGATATTTCTTTTAAAAGGCACCCAGAGCTTTATAAAAGAGGGTTCTTAGTATCACTATCAAAATAGCAGAAACCAGGAATTCCCAGGGTTAGGACTCCATGCTTTCACTGCTAAGGACTTGGGTTCAATCCCTGGTTGGGAACTATGATTCCACAAGCCACACTGAGCTGCCAAACAGAAAAAGAAAAAATGAATAAACGAAAGAAAACCTAAATACATGGACAGATATTCTATGCTGATGGACTGGAAAACTCAATCAAGTAAAAAGTCAATTCTACAAAAACAGTATAAATCAATGCAATCTAAGCTGGTTTTCTTGAGAAGCTGATTCTAAAATTTACATGGAAATACCAAAGACTAAAAATAACTAAGACAATATTGAAGACTATCAAAGCATAATATAAAGACACAGTAATTATAAGTCTGCTTTAGCCCAAGGATAGTCAACATAATGTAACAGAGAGCCTAGAGACATCTACACATGTGGATACTCAATCTGTAGCAAACCTGTCATTGTAGAGTGAGAGAACTATCATTTTCTGAGACACTACAGTATATGTTGCTTGGACAATCAGAGAAAGTATCTTTATAAAATTCACCTAAAAATTCTTCTTCACTGAAAATTTCACAGTAATAACTTTGTGTTTATAATATACACAGGCTGGAAGAAAAACAAAGCAAAATGTGAATGGTAACAACAGTCCTAAGTCATATAATAAACCCTTGGTCAATTTTAAGCTCCAACCACTTCACATAGTGATTGTACCATTTTCTAAAAATGTATTGATACGTCTCTAGTCAATGATGTATTAACAAATGAAACGATCTGTACTGACTTATACAGCTACTACTATGCATACTTAAAGCATACAGGGGCTTCTGCGGTGGCTCAGTCGCAAAGAATTTACCTGCCAAATCGAAGCAGACACAGGTTTGATCCCTGGTCTAGGAAGATCCCACATGCCAAGGAGCAACTAAGCTGGTGTGCCCCAACTACTCAGGCTGTGCTCTAGAGCCCAGGAGCCACAATTACAAAGCCCACGTGCAGCAACTACTGCAGCCCACATGCCTAGAGCCTGTGCTCTGCGATGAGAAGCCACCACAATGAGAAGCCCTCGCAATGCAACTGGAGAATAGCCCCCACTCGCCACTGCAACTAGAGGAGGGGTCCACACAGCAAGGAAGACCCAGCACAGCCAAGAAAAAAATGAACAAATAAAAATCATTTACAAAGTAACAGAAATGCCTATACATGTGCACCAAAAGATATGTACAAAGATGCTCAGAGCTGCACTATTTGCAATACCCCTCCCCCAAAAAGAAACAATCCGGATGTCCACCAACATTACAAGGGATCAACTGTGGTATAAAAACCTAACATACACCAATGGAAATGAACAGACACCACAGTACGGATGAAACTCACATGGTGAAAGAAACCAGATAAGAAATAGATGTATGATGTCACGTACGTATGATGTCTGTGTGTGTTGAGTAACAGAGCAGCTCAATGTTACGGTTGGGGATAACAGAGGGCATACTGATTAGGAAGTAACCCGAGGGGGTTTCCAAGATTCCATGATGTGTCAGTTCTTGCCCCAGATAGGTGGTGGTTTCGTGGAGTTGAATGTGTTTAAATTTCAATACTTCACTGAGCGGTATGCTTTATATTTGTGTACTTTTATGAATGCATGATATATACTGCCTCCAACCCCAATAAAAACTATACTATAGGGACTTCCCTGGTGGTCCTGCAGCTAAGACTCCACGCTCCTAACGCAGGAAGCCTGGGTTTGATCCCTGGTCAGGGAACCAGATCCCACATGCCACAACTAAGAGTTTGCATGCCACATAAAAAGATCCCTCATGGTGCAACTAAGACCCAGCCAACCAAGACCTGATGCAGACAAATAAATAAAATAAAAATAAACACTAAAAAAAAAAAACTAACTAAGCTGTAGAACTTAGAGATGCATATTTGGGTATTATAACTCTAAAGAAAAGCAAGGCTATATAACAGCTAGAATCAACACTGTCTTAGAGGGATGAGAGACAGTGACTGAGAGTGAGCTCAAGGGGACTTCTGCTGTCTGGACCTGAATAGTGGTTATGTAGATATTTGCTTTATGATAAATCACTGAGCTGTACATTTATTTTAATGTACTTTTCTGCATGTGAATTTTATGTTACAACAGAATAAAAAAACAACCTCAAGGAATGAGCTTAATAGCAGATTAAACATATATGAAGAATTAAACTAAAAGGCTAGAAGATACAATCTGGAATGCAATACAGAGACAAAACTATGCAAGAGACAGACGAGCTGTGAAGATGCAGCATGTCTAAACGGAGTTCCAGAAGGAAAGAAGGAAGGCTAATATTGAACAGTAGCAGAGAATTTTCTAGAACTAATGCAAGACACTAAACCACAGATTTAAGAAGCTCACCAAATCCACAACAGCATAAATAAAAAGAAATCTAGGGACTTCCCTAGCAGTCCAGTGGTGAAGACTTTGCCTTCCAGTGCAGAGGGAGCAGGTTAGATCCCTGGTTGGGAAGGCAAGATCTCACAAAAAACCAAAGCATAAAATAAAAGCAATAATACTGTAACACATTCAATAACGATTTTTAAAAAATGGTCTCCATCAAAAAAAAAATCCCATAAAAATAAATCTATACTTCAACGTATCATGGTGTAACTGAAGAATACCAAAAACCAGAACAAAAATAATCTTACAAATCTGTCAAAGGGGAAGAAAAAAGATTTTTTTTAAAAAATGCTGGACAACTGACTATTGAACTGGTATCTCTACAGAGATAATAGAAGCCAGAGGAAAAAACCATCAACTTAAATCCAGCTCAGAGAAAATATTTCTTAAGAATGAGATGAATGTAATTTACCATATTAACAGAATAAAAAGAGAAAAATCATCTAATTTTCTCTAAAGATGCAGGAAAATACTTAACAAAATTCAAACTTACTTCAGGATTAAAACTCCAAGGAAACTAGGAACAGAAAGGAACTTCCTCCACCTGATAAAGAGCAGGTATGGAAAGACCACAGCTTGCATACCCAATAGTGAATGCTTTCTCCCTGAAGCTGAGAAGACAAGGATGTCTCTTAATACTTTTTGTTGTTGTTCTCACTTTTTTCATCATTGTACTGGAGATTCTGACCAGTGTGATAAGGCAAGAAAAAAACATGAAAGCATACAAATTGTAAAAGAAGTAAACGGTAGAAGAAAAAATGGAATAAAAAAAAAGGCAATACAGTAAGTGAGAAAGAAAGAAATTTAGAACAGAGGAGATAAATATAAAGCGCAAAATAAGATAGTAAATATTGAATACAATCCCAGAAATCCAATAATTACCATAAACTTCAATGGAATAAATCTTCCTGTTTTTTTAAAGCTATCAGAAGAGATTTTGCAGTCCTCTTCCCTGGTGGTGCAGTGGATAAGAATTTACCTGCCAATGCAGGGGACACAGGTTCAATCTCTGGTCTGGGAAGATCCCCTATGCCTCAGAGCAGCTAAGCCCGTGTACCACAACTATTGGGTCTTGGCTCTAGAGCCCAGGAATCCCAACTACTGAAGCCCCCGTGCCCTAGAGCCCATGCTCTGCAACAAGAGAAGCCACCAGACTGGGAAGCCCTCACATTGCACCTAGAGAGTAGCCCCCACTAACCACAGCTAAAAAAAAGGCCCGTGCACTGCAATGAAAACCCAGCACAGCCAAAAATAAATAAATGAATATTTAGAATAAAAAGTAAGGGGGTTCATTTTGCCCACAGACTATAAACTTTGCAACATACACAAATGAAAGAACACAACAGACTGACCGGTTGCCTATGGAATACGAAGGGGATGCAATGGTCATGGATGATTAAATAAGATGTGTAAGACGATGGGGGTTTGGACTTGCCCAAACCAACGATGATCACTTGCCATGAGCTGAGGAGCGTGACCACCTCAACCCTCTGGGGCCAAATACCAGAAACACGAAGAATGGCAAAGGAAGACACAGATGGGAGCCCCTTGGTTCCTGCCTACAAAACAGTTTAAACCCCAGAGGCAATGTAAATCCATGGGCCATGGCAAGAAAACACAGGTATGGCCCACAGTGGGATACACAGAGTCCTGCACAAATCACATACAACCCCCACCAGGTGCATGCACGCTGTGGGATACACTCGCACAAGGGGCCCACCCTGAGGACACGCTGGTCCCCACCCAGGGGTAAGCCACAGGGCTGGCTGAGGCCACCAACCCCTGAGAAACCTGCTCAGCACTCGAGGCTGGGGGAGAGGCGTAAGGGATCACAGGAACAGAAGGTCCGGGGCAGTCCAGTGAGTGCTCCAGCATCATCTCAAGAGGACTGACAGGCTGGCTGGACAGGCGCAGACCGCCCACCTGTGACCTCAGGTGCACTCACCTGGCCTCCGGGGCTTGGCAATCTTTGTCCGTCCACACAACCTGCTTTGACACGTCCGAGCAACAGTACTGGTTGTAACAGTGGCCGCAGCAGAAATCAGGACAGACCAAATCAGCATCAACTTTGCGCCCAGGGGAAGTCCTACACCGCTGACTCTGGGCTGGAACACATAAAAACACTGTTCACTGGCGGCCACGGGGCCAGCCTTCAGCCCTGTCCCAGCCCACACCGCCCCTTCCCCAGCAAGGCCAGCAGGCCAGAGCCAGCTGGGCCATCTCCACAGCATCCTCTGGCCACCGCCCCAACCAGCCTCACCCTCTCCCGTAGGCCACATCAGAGGCACCCACCTGGGCCCCCTCCCTCTCCCATCAGTCCACTTGCCCTCCAGATGGGATGGTGAACTTTCTACATGTGGGTCTGACTCGGCCACTCCTCAGCCTCAAGCCAGGGGATCAAGCCCAGGCTCCACAAAGCAGCATCCAGACTACAAAAGACCTTAAAAGTCACCCCATCCTCCACCTTCAAATCAACTTACCCATCGAAGTCTTCCTCTAGGCCCCCTTCTATGGGAGCCACCCAAGCCCAGCAGTCACACCCCAAAAAAGCAGTCCCCCCTACAGCTGGGGACTAGACTGACGCATTCTTTCTTTCTTCTTCTTTTTGGCCATGCCACATGGCATGTGGGATCTTACTTCCCCGACCAGGGTTCGAACCCATGCCCCTGCACTGGAAGCACAGAGTGGACTGAGCTGTTCTTAATCCTCACGTCCTGTCCCCACCGCTCAGCCATGGCAGCCTCGGCCCCGGCTGAAAACTCTGACTCCAGGGGCCAGCGCTCACAGACCATAGCCTTATAGCAGGCCGTCTCCTGACCAGTTCACCATCGGCTACAGTCACTCCCACCACAGAAGTGTCCAGGTGGTGTCCCAGCACTGCTGCTGGGCCTGCAGCAGGCGGCTAGGAAACGTCCGTGCCCTCAGTAGCCAAGCACCATGTGGAGCCCCAAAACCATTACACGGCTCTTAGCCAGAGCTGGGATCTAAGTACACCTGGCTGACAGGTGTGGAAATAGACCACAGTTTGCTGACTTCCAGGAAGCTGCTACAGCCAAATGTTCCCAGCATCCTTGGGCTACATCAGCACAGATCTGGTGTCCACCAGCAGGAGAGAACAGTCCTGGATGCCACACTGACAGACCCTAAATGGAACACCCAGTCCAGCAAGGCGCAGACAACTGTGGTAGACTGGGGATGATCCCGACGATAAACCCTGAGGTAGAAAGTCCTGGCACAGCACCAGGACTCTAAGAACCCTGTCTGACCTCACCCCCAGGGCAGCGGGCAGCGTCTGGAGACCCAGCCTGGTCAGTGTGTTTGCCACTCCCAAACATTCCTCTTTGGGCTAAGGATGGATTTTCAGCAGTTTATTTTTAAGAAATTGCAGACAAAGGAGAAGCTCTGAACACTGAGTAGGAGTTACCCTTTTGTAACAGACATTTGCAAGTATAAAGGAAATCTCCATTTGTGGGCTCAGTGGTAAAGAATCCACCTGCAATTGCAGGGAAGATCCTCTGGAGAAGGGAATGGCAACCCACTCCAGTATTCTGGCCTGGGAAATCCCATGGACAGAGGAACCTGGCAGGCTGCAGTTCATGGGGATCACAAAAGAAACGAAGCAACTTCACTGCCGTACTAGGAAGAGGGTAAGGACCATATCTCCAGAAACCTATCAAGGCTGCAGGCACAGATTTCAATCTGCGTAACAATTTTACCCCTTCTTTACTGGGTTTTTCCTCATGACTCCCAATATCGTGACTCTTTCGCCTTTAGTTCAAGACAGCATTCAAAGTGAGGCACCATTTAGGCAAGTTACTGGTTCCTTGGGTCTCCCATGCATACCGGAAGTGTAGTGGTAGTGTTAGTCATGTCCCACTCTTTGTGACCCCATGGACTGTAGCCCGCCAGGCTCCTTCCTCCGTCCACTGGATTCTCCAGGCAAGAATACAGAGTGGATTACCATTCCCTTTTCCAGAGGATCTTCCCGACCCAGGGATCGAACCTGGGTCTCCTGCATTGCAGGCAGATTCTTTACCGTTTGAGCTACAGGGAAGACCTAGTCCACCATTTGAGCAAGTTACTCAGTTTCCTTGGATCGCTCATGCATTCCAGAGGTATACCTGGAATGTCTTTAAACCTTTGTTTTTCTCTCCTGTTCATTTGTCTTACGTCAGTATAATTAGTAAACCAGCCAAAGAACCTATAGGGCAAGAAGAGGAAATCTTTCCATCCCAACAGTGTCAAGCACCCTGGGGCCACTGGTGGAGCAAGGTCCAAAGACAGAGGCATTGACTGACCTCCTTGAGAAGGGTCAACTAGGTGGTAGGCTCTGGGCAAAGCTGCAGGGCAGAGGGTGGGCCCACCAACAGGTGCAACCCAGCCAGCCATCCACCTGGCCACAGATAAGGCCAGCACAGCCCATCCTACTGGGTAGCTCAGCTGACCTACCTCCTTTTACAGACTTTTCGGCCACAGCCCAGCCCAAGCTTCTAAGACACAGACAGGTTGAGTGTTTGAGCCAAAAGTCCACGACACAAATGTTCTTCTGAACCCCAGACACTCAGAACCAGAGTCTCCAGTCCTCACTGGAACTTCCCACCCCAAGCCCTCCAGATTCCTCTCAGTCCCAAGGAAACAAAGTCCTTCCCTTGGAGAAAAACACCCACCCCAGAAGGATCTTCAGCTTCCTAGGGAGACGGGTGGGGCAAGGGGAGGGCACTCTTCTACTTCCCTACCTTTAAAAGTTCCCCAGCCGGGCCTCCACCATCTGGGATTCATCAGTCTACAATCAACCTACAACAGTTAAGTGTCTCATCCAACCCTGGGGACCAGCCTGAGTGGTCTCCAGGACGGCCAGGGCAATGGAGGCAGAAGGGGGAGGCTCCCAGCCAATAAACTGAGGCCAGGGAAGGCCTCAGATGCAGGGGCCAGGCCTCCCTGCGGCCACCACCCCTCGCTAAGGCCAGGCAGGAAATCCCACCCCAGCCTCTGAGAAGGCAAGCCCTTGGGACCCTTGAGGACAGACCTCCCCCGCAGCCACCACCACCATGCCAGGGCAGAACAATGACGGCAGATGCCCGGGGTCTGGGCAGTGTCAGTGCAGACGGGAGGGAGGCTGGGGTGGAGGACAGACCAGTCGTGGGGTCCGCACACTGCCTCGGGGTTATGAGGCTCGGTTGGGGTCCCTCGGGGGACGGCGCCGCCTGCGCTTGCAACCAGGGACGGCGCGGACATGGCCGCCTCCCCTGCCTGCCCGGGACGAACTCCCCGCCACCCGCCAAGACTCACCTCCCTCAGGCGCCGGGAGCAACAACAGCAAGAGCAGCAGGATGCGGGGCGCGGCCATGGCTGGGAGCGCAGGGGGACGGACGGGCGGACCGACAGACGGCCCCGCTGTGGCCGCAAACCTCAGCGACCCGCGCGGCCGCTGGCTTCCACGCCCCGCCCCGGCCGTTCCGGGAACCCCGCCCGGGGGCGAGAGGAGGGACGGGAGGAGGGGAAGCGGCCGCCCCTCCCAGCCTCGGGGCCTGGGACGCGTCCGGGGCCGGCCCCGCAGGAGACAGGCTCCCGGGCGCAGGCGACCACCCAAGTTGCCTTCGACTCTGGCCCTTGCGCGCCCCCGCCCTGGGGTCCGCAGAGGGGTCTTCGCGGGGATCACTTCCTAACACTTGAGCGCCCGTTGGGTGCTGCGGGCTAAACCCTCCGGTTCCCCACCTGCCCGGGCATCCTCGGTCCTCAGGTAGCTCAGGGTCCTCAGGGCCAAGACCGCGCCCAGAGCAGACCTCGGCACACAGTAGGCGCCTAAGAGACACAGGTTCCCGTCTGAAAGCCTAGTTCCGGGGCTTCCGGGGGACCCCATCTCTGAGGACACTCCATCGCCCTGCCGCCAGGGGTCACACCCCTATCCCGGAGGTCTCTCCTCACCCGGCCGCCAGGCAGGATCGCCGCCTGCCTCAGGGCACGCCTGGCTGGGCTGGCTCAGCCTGAGGGAAAGAACTAGCTGCTTCCAGACACACTGTAGGCCACCACCTGCCTCAGGGTTGGGCCAGCTGGCCCAAATCCTTGCCGGCTGCCAGAGCACTGGGCTCTCACAGGGCACCCTGAGGTGGGGCCCCGGCTGACTGCCCCCTCACTGTGGGTTAGGATGGAAAGGAACAGGACCCTGTGGAGACTTCCCAGCACAGACCTCTTCCCCATGTCCTCCGCTGCGTCGCTCCTCTCAGAGGCACCTAGATAATACTATGTGATCCACATTTCCTGAGCTGTTTTATAGTTGCTAAAACTACCACCAAATGGAAGAAAGTAACCACTTGATGGTCAGGCCCAGGTAGCCCCAGGATGGTTAACAGCTGTGAGGCCACCCTGTTACCTCACCATCCATCAATCCGAGCTGCACGTGTGCTGATCACATATCCTGCGATTCTGACCTTCACCTGGCCTTTGAAAACACTTTGCGGAGGGGCTTCCCTGGTGGCTCGGCAGTAAAGAAGCCACTGCGATGCGGGAGACAGCAGTCTGATCCCGGATCTGGGAAGATCTCACATGCTGCGGAGCAGCTAAGCCCAGGCTCTACAGCTACTGGGCCTGTGCTCTAGAGCCCGTGGTCCACAAGACTGAAAAGTGAGACGTGTGAGTCGCTCAGTCGTGTCCGACTTGTTTGCGACCCTGTCAGGCTCCTCTGTCCATAGAATTCTCCAGGCAAGAATACTGGAGTGGGTTGTCATGCCCTCCTCCAGGGGACCTTCCCGACGCATGGATCCATGCTGGACCCACCTGCATCGCAGGCAGATTCTTTCCAGTCTGAGCCAGCAGGGAAGCCCACTCCACAACAATGAGTGCTAGAACTAGAGAGCAGCCCCTTCTCTCCACAGTGAGAGAAACGCCTGCATGGCAACGAAGACCCCGAACAGCCAAAAATAAATTAAAAAAAAAAAACACTCATTTGTGGACCTAGCTTGACCATGTGCAAGTGTTAGTCACTCGGCTGTGTCTGACTTTGTGACCCCATGGACTGTAGCCCCTCAAGCTCCTCTGTCCATGGGATTTCCCAGGCTAGGATACTGGAGTGGGTTGCCATTTTATTCTCTAGGGGATCTTCCCAACCCAGGGATCGAACCCAGGTCTCCTGCATTGGCAGGTGGATTCTTTACCACTGAGCCACCTGGGAAGCCCGCAGCTCTTAAAGACAAAGTCCCGATTTCAGTTCCTGCACTGACTGGGGCTCCGTGTGCCTCCTTGCTCTCTGCATCCACCATGCACATTCCCCCACCCTCCCTGGCTCCCAGCCTAAACAGCTCCTCCTCTAAGAAGACTCTGGAGATGCCAAGTCTGGGTTAGGACTCCCCTAGGTGTTCCCACAGCCCTTGTGACCCCCAGCCCAGCACCACACCTTGGGTTATGTGGGTGTCTTCTGCTACTTTGGGGGCTAAGGACTATGTCTTGTTATCAGCACAGGGCCATGCACACAGCAGGTGCTTGATAACAACTGGAAAAGGAAATGAAGGATCTCCTTTAGCCCATGGACCACTTTCCCCTGAGCGTCAGCCCAGAAATCACTCCCCAGAGGGTGGGCTGACAGCACCCACAGTCCTCTCGGGTTTGCGCTCGCCCCACCCTCACTGCCCCGGCACTATCCAGGTTGGGGCATCTAGCTCTGCCAGTGAGCCTGTCTTCTCTCCCCTCTACACCCTTCCTCTACCCTACCCTGTCCTGGGGCTCCCTCTTTCTCTCTCCCTTCCTCTAGAGTCAACAGAAGACAGCTGCAGGTGGTCAGAAGGTGGGAGGAAAGTACATGAGTGGGGCTTTTCCTTCGCTAATCCTTCCTGAAAGCTCCTGGAGGGGTGCAATCTGACACCCCTCCACCCCACTCCCTCAGCTACAGCTCCCGCCTCCTTCCATTCAGAGCCATATGCTGAGAGACGGAGATTTTATCTTGAGAGCCCCAGGGAGGGACTGATTGAAGAGACCCCTCTGTAATGCAGCTCATAGCAACTGAACAGAAGGTCAGGGGCCAGTGGGAAAGGGGGGTTCCCACCAGGTTCCAGTCCCCCTGCCCCTCCTTAGCCTTGACCGTGCAGGCTGTGGACAGGAAACATTACCCAACTCTCCTGTGAAGAATGTTGCCCACTATCTCAGTTCTCTTTCCTTCTTCCCTGGTGGCTCAGATGGTAAAGAATCTGCCTGTAATGCAGGAGATCAGAGTTTGATCCCTGGATCAGGAAGATCTCTTGGAGAAGGGAATGGCAACCCACTCCAGTATTCTTGTCTGGAGAATCCCATGGACAAGGTGGGGCTAAGGTCCTTGGGGTCACAGAGTCAGATGCAACTGAGCAATGAACACTTCTACTTTCATCCCAGTTCTACAGGAATCTAGCCATTAGCTACCGCAGCAGACCATGGACGGTGCATCTGCGGAGAACTCGGGATGAAAAAATCAAGAAGCCTTCTGTGCTCTGGACACTGACTCTGGAGAGTGAAGATGCATATCTAAGGAATAATTCCAATGAACCCAGTCCTTGCATCTTCCCTTACATAGAAAAACCAGGGCTGGAATCATTCATTTGAAGTGTCGGTTCTTTGTGATAGTAATCTACATGTTTTCGTTTTTGCTAGCAAAATATGCCTGTATATCCTGGTTCCTCCCTTATGTCTTCAGAGCAACTCCTCAGCGGTTTCTGAGACGCTGTCTTCTGGGCTTTTGTCTTCATTGAGGTCCCCAAATACAATTTAACTCACAACTTTCAGGTTGCGCATTTTTCTTCAGTCCACATGGCCTAGGGATGGAAAGGGCTCCCGGTGATGCTAGCCCTGAGTGCTGTCACCCAGATCCACCCACAGCTCTGTAAAGGGCCCTTTTAGTGAGCTCTCTTCTAATGTGCGTTGTTAAGAATGACTATTTCCTGAGATCTTCCCTGGTGGTCCTGTGTCTGGGATCCCATGCTCACAATGCAGGGGGCTTGGGTTCAATCCCTGGTCAGGGAACCAGATTCCACGTGCTGCAACTCAGACCCAGCACAGCCAAATAAATAATTCTTTCTAATAAAAGGAACTCCCCTGGTGGTCCCGTGGTTAAGAATCTGCCTGCCAATGCAGGGTACATGGATTCAATCCCTGGTCTGGGACGATTCCACATGCAGTGGGGCAACCAAGCCTGTGTACTGCAACTACTGAAGCTCATGTGCCCTGGAGCCCATGTTCTGCAACAAGAAAAGCCATCACAATGAGAAGCCTGTGCACTGCAACTAGAAAGTAGCCCACATTCGCCACAATGAAAGAAAACCCCTGGACAGCAACGAAGACCCAGCGCAGCCAAAAATAAATAAACATTAAAAAAAAAAAGAAAAGAATGACTATTTTCTGCTGGAACTTTTACACACAGAGGGTGGCAGACACACTATATATGGGAACTCTGCCTGGGGCCAGAGCAATACCCAGTGATGCCCAGAAAGCCCGTGCTCTACAGGACTGTCACGCCAGGAGCGTGAGAGCTAGGCGGAGCACAGCCCAGGGCCCACGCTGTTCCTCTTCACCAGCACCTGCCCCCCGGCTTCCTCCATATCAGAAGGCAGAAATGCCAGACCTACGTTTCAGCTCCCTTTGTCCAGCCAATCAGACGTACCCTCCTGGGGTCAGGTGTCCCTTCCCTGGAGTCAGAGGTCCCTTCCCTGAGGCATGCTCAGAGGGCTGGTGACCAGCAGCAGGACAGCAGAGCCTCTGCTGTGGTGGGGGTCCTGGCAGCTGGGGAGCAGCCTGCAGTGTCTGCCAGAGGAGAACTGTGATGTGGGCATGACCTCTCTGTCTTGTCCTCCTGCACCTTCGGAGGAACACACGTCCCTTTTCAGAAATTCCACAGTTTCTTCCACCTGATAAAGCTGTCAGCAGGTGACCAGGGAAATGGGGGTGCATCAGGACTGGACGTTTGCCTGGCTGGAGCCAGAGGCAGTGGAAATCCAGCCAGGATGCAGGGAGAGGTTTCGGCAGCCCTGGCCGGCTGAGACAAAACTAGAACAGCCATCATTGCCAGCGTGGGACAGGTCTTCCCCGACTTAAGACAGGGCTACGTCCTGATAAACCCCCTGTAAGCTGAAAATGTCGTAAGGCGAAAATGTACTTAATACATTCAGGACATTGACTGCCTTCTCGGTGAGGCCTTCTTACATCCTTATAACCCTGTCCCAAGCCCTCCGCTCTGTCCCAGCACCCTCTACTACCTCGTTCTCTGTTTTTAATCTGTTCACTGCACCCCGTGTTATGTGGGACCCTAGTTCACTGACCAGGGATCAAACCCCCACCCCTCACACTGGCAGCATGGAGCCTTAACCCCTGAACTGCCAGGGACGTCCTGATGCAGTGTATCTTTACTCATCTCTTTGCTGCGTCTCCCAACACCAGAAAGTCAGCATTGTGAGGCAGGGAGTTTGCCCCTGTGGGGCTTCCCTGGCGGCTCAGATGGTAAAGAATCTGTCCACAACGCAGGAGACCCAGGTTGGAAAGATCCCCTGGAGAAGGAAATGGCAACCCACTCCAGTATTCTTGCCTGGAGAATCCCATGGACCGAGGAGCCTGGCGGGCTACAGTCCATGGGGTCGCAAAGAGTCAGACACGACTGAGCGACTAACACTTTCACTTACTGCCATATTCCTACTGCTTAGTACATGGCAGGTACTTTATGTGCCAAGTTGATGAATTAAGTGAGATGAAGATGCATATGAAAGAATCAGAGGAATCAGATTGCCACCAACTTTCACCCCTTCTCCATGTCCCTTACCCACCTAACCAAGGTGTCCTCCCCTGACACCTCATGAGGTCGTTTCTTTGCAAGGGGAGTCTAGTCTTCTCAAGCCCCTCTCCCTAACTCCTTAAATTAGAGATGGATTCCAGCATGTGTGGAGACCTTATTACAAAGTCAAACCCAGGGGATGGCTTAGGTATCAAAGGAATCTTAAGACTTCGGTATTTTACATTAGCTAAAATGTACAGACTTTATGTGGGCAGAGACTTTACGTAGCCATCCTAGAAAGGGCAGAATTTATCAATATAGGTGATCTTACCCGGAACTTGGGATTCAATGTGCTAGCATAAGCTACTGGAGGTTGTTCTGCAAGTCTGGTTGCTTGACTGAAATGAAACCTGGGTCTCACTAAATGCAGTTGAGATGACAGTTGCTTCCTGGTATAATGTAAAGAATCCAAAGCTTCAGAAAGATTCACACATTCATTCAAAATAAATGTTGGACTGAATTGATCCAGGACAACTCACCTTTTCCCTGAGTCCCTGGAGAGGACCCAGGAGATACTCGCTTCATCTAGGCTTTGGGAAGTTCATTGCTGAAAAGTTTCCATTCGCTAGGGCAGCTATAACAAAGTACTAGACTCTGAGTGGCTCCAACCACAGAAACTTACTGTCTCATAGTTGTGGAGGCTGGACGTTTAAGCCAAGATTTCAGTAGGACCCATGCTGTCTCTGAAGGTGCTAGGGAATTTTGGTTTAGGGTCACAGCCTACTCCAGCATGACTTCATCTCGATCTACAACACCTGCCTTTGGCCAGGATCAACAGACCCCCTAGGACCACAGAGGGGAAGCCAGTAGAATCCTACTGGATGTGTATGACAAGAGAACCAGAGGTCTGATAACCAGAAACCTAACTGCGGAGGAGAGGATCTCTCACGAATTTTCCAGATCAGGTCAGTTCACAAACCCAGAGGTCCTTTAAGGAAGCAGGTGGGTGCCCGTTAAGGTGGGCCCTGTGACAACAGCCCAGCTTCATGCCACCACTTTCCTCACAAGCCTTCCCAAAGAGACCTGTGGCCATTAGCCAGGGTTTGGCAGACACCACTTTTGGTCCACCACAAAGCCATTTTCCACTTCTAATGAAACAATTTTTGCTTAAACAACAAATGTGCCCGGCCTCAGGGAATGAACAGTGACTGGTCTAAACCAAACATGGCAACACTCACCTTAAAGGTGATATTTATATATTATTAATGTATAATATATAAGCCAATTATAAAAATAATTCAAATGTTGTTGAAATCTGTGTAACATTTCTATCCAAATACCCTCTGATCCTATCTTAATATTCTTCAGCATAACCATATATCATCGCTATTTCTAAATTGGGTGTGTGTGTGTGGTAGAATAGTAGACCTGCATTAAAATTCTGGTAGTGTTATATTTCATTTCTTCTGTGGTTGCTTTGCTGTTAAAAATTTTCAAAACCTTCTTCAAAAAGTGCTAGGAAGGGGACTTCCCTGGTGGCCCAGTGTAAGACTTCGCCTCCTATGTTGGAAAATGCAGGTTCGATGCAGGTTCGATCCCTGGTCTGGGAGCTAAGATTCCCACATACCTTGCGGCCAAAAAAAAAAACAACAAAGAATAAAACAAAAGCAATATTGTAAGAAATTCAATAAAAACTTTTAAAAAGTGCTAGGAACCCTTCAAGGAGGTCAGGTATCAAGGAGGTCAGGTATCAAGGAGGTCAGGTATCCACTCCAGGAACTCTATGCCCAGGGACAAGGTGAGGACAGTAACCTCACATATCAGGAAGATGGTCATAGCTGACATCACTCTGAGCCTAGTTCCCGTCATCTGTTGTGACACAGGCACCCTCTGCCCTGACACACTAGGAGAGGCACATGGGGACACCCAGCCACACCCAGCTTTATCATGTCCCTGGAGGAACCAAGCTGCCAACACCCCAGCCCCGGGGCAGAAGGCATATAAATAAATAAAATGAAAGTCACTCAGTCGTGTCTGGACCCCACTCACAGACTATATAGTCCATGGACTTCTCCAGGCCACAATATTGGAGTGAGTGGCCTTGCCCTTCTCCAGGGGATCTTCCCAACCCAGGGATTGAACCCAGGTCTCCCACATTGCAGGTGGATTCTTTACCAGCTGAGCCACAAGGAAGCCTAAGAATACTGGAGTGGGTAGCCTATCCCTTCTCCAGTGTATATTCCCAACCCAGGAATTGAACTGGAGTCTCCAGAGAAGGATAAATTAGAAACTTGGGATTAACATGCACCATATATAAAATCGACCCAGGAATCCTGGGTCGGGCAGATCCCCTGGAGAAGGAAATGGCAATTCACTCCAGCACTCTTGCCTGGAAAATCCCATGGACAGAGGAGCCTGATAGGCTACAGTCCATGGGGTCACAAAGAGTCAGACTGAGCGACTTCACTTCATATATGAAATAGGTAACGAGGACCTGCTGTAGTTCACAGGGAACTCTTCTCAACACTCTGTAATAACCTAAATGAGAAAAGAACATGAGGAGAACGAATATATGCTTGAGTCACTACGCTGTACACCTGAAACACGTAAATCAACTATACTCCCATAAAAAAAAAATTTTTCCCTACTCTGCCAAAAATCTGAAAAAAAAAATTTTTTTTATTGCACAAGGGTGAAAAATTCTGAGGCAGAGGAAAGGGTACCCCTTGTCACCATCTTCCCCAGGCCAGAAGCAACAAAGCATACCAGAGAATCAGCCAACACGCTCCATCCACAGCCTTGTGTACCCCCTCCATCCTCGACCCCTCCCCAAGGATGCCGGTATCAGGGATCCACATTTCTAGGGACCCCAGATCCCCACTATGTCTGTTTCTCACCCAGTGGTGAGGGCCCAGCAACCCAGGTCGGCCCAGAGAAAACTCGGGCCCTGCCCAGGGCTCATTCCAGGGCAGAACAGTTTCTGCTTCCGGGATGGGTAGGCATGGCAGTGGGAGCTGGACGAAGGGTCCCACCCAGACTTTCTGGGAGAGAACACAGCATGGGGGTCTGTAAGCTGCTGGAAAGAATACCTCACCAAGGGAGACCTGGGCACAAGACACAACATTAGGAGTGTTCTTTTTTTTTTAAAGTATTTATTGCAGAAAATGTTGGACACAGTGTGACGAGTGGCTGAGTTCCAACAACTTCCGTTCCAGGACAAGGAGGAAAAACGTCTGCAACAGGACCACGTGGACCGTCCCGGCTGTAAGTGGGCACCCAGCCAGTGGATGCTGCCCAGGCAGAGAGCCGGCTTGGGGTGAGCCCCTGCTGGGATCCCAGACCTCCCTCTGCCCCGTCCCAGTCCTGTGACACATTTGGCCCTGGTGGCCCTCTGAACAGAGAGAAGAGGCCTCGCTGGTTTCACCTCAGTGAGCCTGAGGTCCTGGAGAGGCGGTGACATCTAGATGCTCATGCCACTGACCAAAGGGACCCACTATGGGCAACAAGTAAGCATGGCCGGAAGTCACCAAGACTCTGGCGGCCACAGAAGCAAAGGCTGCAGTCCCCGAGTCCCAGAGGCAGCAGTGTGGCCCACTGGCCCCAGGTCTAAGGAGCTCGGGGCTCCGACGGAACATCCGGCCACAGCCCGGTCCTGGGCGTCTCCCACCCGGGTTTGGCCAGAGCTGCTGCGGCACTTGAGGCCCTCAGCCCAGGCCAGGGTCACGGGATCCTGGGGCCTGACTTCACCCAGGACCACCACCCATGGACAGCAGCACATCCAACCACAAATCCACACACGTTCTCACCCAGCCTCACAAGGTGCTGGCTAGTCTGTTCTCCCAGCCATAAAATGGAGCTGGAATCTACTGCCCAGCCCACCTCTCTGGGCCCCAGAGAACTCAGGGGCATGACGGCAGGCTTCCCAAGGTCGTTTTCATCAGGGTGTTTAGTACAAGAATCAAAAGTGATGACGGGGCTGGGAAAATCCTCCCAGGCCAGGGGCTGACTCCGGCTCCTGCCTTTCCCAGGCTTCATGCCCCAGGTGGAAGTCAACGAACGCCAGGACAGGCTTTTCAAATCCTTCACAGCAAAGGCAGGTGTGGCCACCAGTGTATATGCGTGCATGGACGCCGGCAGCAGCAGTCGAGGTAGCCAGTGGCACAGCTGGGAGCGGAAGAGGGCAGCCTCTCCCTCGAGCACTGGGAAGGGGGATGCGTACAACAGCTCTGTCCTTATGTCTTTCTGTGTTGCACCAGCTTACATGTTGCACCATGAGGGCAGTTGGGGCAGGGGTGGCCTTGGCCACCGGCTCCTAAAGTATTCCAGTGTAGGCATCATTGGGAAAGGGTGACCGCCAATGCCCCCCTCCCTGTGTGTTTCTGGGGATCCCCACATGCAGAAGTGAACATATTGCTTTCCCAAGCATCTGCCAATGCAGACGCACGGACCCCAGGGTCTAGCCCGTGGAGGGGGCTGCCTGCCGTGGTAGAGGCTCTTCAGCTCCTGGCAGAGTGGGCTGGAGAGGGTTTACTCCCGCTGACTGAGGCAGAAGCAGCTCAGGATTCCCTGAAGATCTTGCCTCTGGCTCCAGAAGTGGCTGCAGAGAGGGCAGCAGAACCTTGGCAGGGTCCCCAGGTCCACCCAGGTGCCGCAGCCTCGGTGGCTGAAAACATCACAGCAAGTGCTTTCCATTTCACATTTTTGGGGTTTCGTGCTTCACAAGGCCCCCCAGCCGGTGAGAGAGAACAGGAGGAGCAGATGTGGGAGCCCTCTCACCGGCCAGGGGGCAGACGCGGTCAGGCGAGCAATGCTCAGCAGCAGGTCAGACACCACGTATACAGCCCTGTGGCTGCCAACAAGGAAACAGGTGGGCTGGGGAGGGGCTTCTGGGTGCCACCAGCCAATCATGGCTCTGAGGGCGTTTCCTGGGCAGTGACTGTCACACAGACCAGTGGGCCTGGAATGACCGCTGTCCACAGGGATCAACGCCGGCCCGGGGTTCACAGTGGACAAGATATGGTCACTGGTGAGCTGGGACCGTGACGAGGGCTTCCTCCGGAGGCCGAGAGATGTCTACATTCTGCACAAAAATAGACACACAAGAGCACTGACCCTGTGCCAAGAAGAGACAGACACTGCTGTCTGCTCTGCTCATCACTGCAGCTGCTGGACTCACATTCTCACCCTGAGGAGCCCCAGCTGCAGGACTTACAGCCCAGCCTTCCCTAAGAGCTGGGGGTCAAGAGTCACTTGGCACATGGTGGATGGACAGACACCAGAACAAAGGTGGGAGGGGGAGGGCACCTCCAGTTACCACTTGCTCCTTGCAGGCAGGTCAATGGTTACTCAGAAAGAGGCCACCCCCTCCTCCTGCCTCAGGTCTGGGTCAGGTGGGGAGAAACACCTAGCTGGGGATTATATCCTCATCAGAGGGGCAGGAAGGGGACCAGCTGCTGGGGATGCCCTCCTCCTGGCTGTGTCAGTGGGCAGATGTCAGATATGGGCCCAGCAGCCTGTAGGCATCTCTTGGTCTGCAGCTGATCTGTCCCTTGAGAGCTGGGGCCCCGGGCTCCCTGCATGTCCTGAAACCACTACCGCCCCCGCCAAAACCAACAGAGAACTCAAGCTCACTCAGGAGGCCCCCAGCTGGGCCTGGCCGTGGCGCTGGCTCTGTCTGGACCCCCAGGAACATGCCCACCACCCCAGCAGTGACCCCGCTGCTACCTGAGGCCTGTCTCGGTGTGTGTTCACGGCTGCCACATTCAGGAATATGGACTCCACTTTACAACCTGTCAAAGGGAAGACGCACACCCATTTCCCCTCCTGAAAGGCAGCTAGGCCACAGGTAGAAGCTTCCCCCAGGAGGCAGCTTGGGGTGCTGGGGACCGAGCACAGCCTCAGCCTCACCCCAGACCTCCCACCTTAGGCATTTCTAGATGCCCCCTGGGGAAGGATGAGGCACCTTGTCAGGCCCAAGGCTCCATGCCACTGCCCAGCACGGGCTCAGCGAGGAGCCCAGGCACCAGGCAGCGCCACGCTGAGGACAAGAAGCCTACCTCGGGGGCTGAGGACAGTCCAAGGAGCAACAAGCTGAGCTCAGTGAGGGGTCATCATGCACAGTCCTCAGGGCCCCCAAACCACCATACCCAGCCCCGTCGCACACATGAGGCCAAATCACCATGGTACCAGGCGCTCAGTGCAAAGGGGGACGAGGGGATTAACACACATTATAATGACATTGGCTACCACTGAGCTTTGCAATTATTGCCCCAAGGACCCAACCACGTATGGGAGTGCCTCTCCCAGTGCTAAAGGGGAAAAATCGAGACCGAGGAGGTTAGGAAGCCGCCTGAAGCCTCTGCTGGCAGAGCCCAAGGCAGGGGCACATAGTCTAAGGTTCAGGTGCTAGGTGCCATGGGGCTTTGTGGGGGATTCTAGAAAAATCAGTAGAAAAGGCCTTCCTGTGGGTGGGTGATGGTTAAGGAAAAGATCACCAGGGGGCCACAGAAATCGAAACAAAAAAATTGAAAAGCAAACTGGGGTGTTATCCTTCAAAGGGAAAAAAAAATAGCAAACTGGATCTTGCCTAGGAAATCCCACGGACAGCAGAGCCTGGTGGGCTACAGTCCATGGGATCACAGGAGTCAGACAGGATTTAGTGACTAAACAAAAACACGGACTTGGCAGTTTCTGTTATGCCCGTGCTATAAGAATCGAAATAATTAAAAGCATTATTTGTGATATATAGAAAACAAAAAGCAAACGGGAAAGGTGGTGGGGTGGCGGCAGGAGGAATGAGCTTCTAATAGAATTTTGAAGGGAGGGGTTTGCAGACAGTCAAGGAACCGTGTAGAGAGCCAGGCTGGTCACCAGGTCAGCGTGCGGGAAGCTCCCTTACCGTAAGCCACGGGGGTCAGCTTCAGGACCGTGTGCAGCGGACACTTGAGGTAGGGCAGCTGCTCTGTGGACACAGGCAGGGAGGGCTGGCACCGGAGAGGACCAGGTGACAGTCCTCCGCGATCTCTCACACACCCCACCTCCCCCAGTGGGGTTTGCATCCACACCTGCAGCCTTGTCAAGGAAGTAGGCCAGGAGGCAGCGCATCACAGCCTGGTGGCAGATGACCAGCACGTTCTCTTGCCGCTCCAGCTCCATGATGACAGGCTCGAGTCGCTGGACTAGGTCCTCATAGGACTGTAAGGGCAAGCGGGAGGCGTCCCTCAGCCCAGCTCCGGGCATAGGCATGGACACGACCTGGGGTGGGGGCTACCTTCTCCTGGAACGCCTCACCCCTCTGGAAGGTTGGGGAGGACTGGCAGTCTGACAAAGGGATCACCTCCCCAATCCCAGGGCCTGGTCCCAGTAGGATCAAGAGGGCAGGGCTGGGGTTCAGGCTGCATCCAAGGGATCACCTCCCTGCCTACTCTGCGCCGTTCACTGAACCCTCAGCTGCTGGAATTCACATGCTGGCCACTGATGACTGGTGGAAAAGACTGCTCCCTGGCTGCCCACAGCACATGATGTGCAAAGAATGAGCCTTGGAGGCAGGGGAAAGAAAGCCCTCAAACTTCCCACAGTGCAATCTGTCAGCACACCTGAGCTCCCAGGTAAGACCCTTACAGCCCAGTACACCTCCCAGGTGCCGTGAGGGAGCCCATGGACCAACCTTGGGGCCTGGAAGGTTCAGAGCTTTACACTAGGAGACCCAGCCCTGGGGGTTCACCCCTGTTTGCACAGAGTGAGCAGTCTTTACGGTGGGGGGGAATAAAGGCCTCAAGCTTGGAGCTGCGTTGTGCTCATGCTTTGATCTAGAATAACACCAACCTGATGTGTGTGGGTGCCCAGGGTTTCTGAGGGAAATCCTAGATTGATTCTTTTGGCAACTATCTTCCCTACCGGTTCCTCCCCATGCCCTACCCTGCCCTATCCTCTGAGCAGTTAGCTACTCTGTTTCTTTTACACCCCACTGTTATCTGGGTGCTTCTAAATTTGGGCTCTGCCTCACAGTATGATGTGGGGAAACATTGATGCTACCCAGAGCTGTCCTGTCCCCAAGAACAGCACAGCCCGGCATTTGGACCAGAGGCTCCTGCATGAGTACGCGGATGCGTGTACACCCAGGGGCTCCTGCATGGGTATACAGATGCGTGTACACGCAGAGCTGTGTCTGTGGGAGGTGCTTTTGTTTGGCCACTGCCCCAGGTCACCTCCGAGCAGTGGAAGACACACAAGTCCCAGGTGACGCTGTTTCTACCCAAGACCTGGGCTGCGGCAAGAGCCAGTCTGAGGGGAGGTTACAGGGGAGGTGACTTGTGGTGGCCACGACTCATGTGGGGAAGGGGAACCCCTTGGTCTGGATTCAGGGCTGGGGGTGGTGTCTGGAGCAGCAGGGAGGATGGAGTCAGCCCATGAAGGGAGAGCAAAGACGGGGGCAGCACTCGCCATCCCCCACCCAAGGCAGGGCCTGCAGCCTGGGCCACAGCTGGGAAGTGATGGAGACCACACACACCCAGGTGGCCGACCTCTGAGGCCAGGCCCCTCCTGCTGCCCACGCAGCCACTGCACTGCCCCTCAGGACCCTGGGCCACAGGCAGGCAGCAGGTGGCAGGGACTAAGCCCCCAAATCCCACCTACCTCCCCCTTGGGGTACCGGTACCGGTACTTGTCTTGGTCTCGCAGGGCAAACTCCAGTGGATAATGGTCCTGAATCTCCTCGTAGGTCATTTCCTCACAGACGCCCTAGGGAGACACCACAGTCATCACAGCGCCCACTCCAGGCCCGGGGGGTCGGGGAAGGGCATTTCCTGGGCCACGGGGGCTTCCTGGCCTGGAGGTTAGAACCCAGCTGGGAAGAGTAGGCCCCCTGGGAACACTAAGCAGGGGGCACTCTTGCACTTGGAAATAGCTGTCATGAGTCTTTTCAACCCACCCATCATACACCCAGCCAGCCAGTTTCTGCCATAAAAATACACACAGAAATGTTAACTAGGTGTCTTTTCTAAAGCGTCTTTGGTTTTCTGTGCTCTAGAAATGCTACACCAACACACGGACTACTGTCAGTTCAGTTCAGTTCAGTCGCTCAGTCGTGTCCCACTCTTTGTGACCCCATGAATCGCAGCACGCCAGGCCTCCCTGTCCATCACCAACTCCCGGAGTTCACTCAGACTCACGTCCATTGAGTCAGTGATGCCATCCAGCCATCTCATCCTCTGTCATCTGCTTCTCCTCCTGCCCCCAATCCCTCCCAGCATCAGAGTCTTTTCCAATGAGTCAACTCTTCACATGAGGTGGCCAAAGTACTGGAGTTTCAGCTTTAGCATCATTCCTTCCAAAGAACACCCAGGACTGATTTCCTTTAGGATGGACTGGTTGCATCTCTTTGCAGTCCAAGGGCCCCTCAAGAGTCTTCTCCAACACCACAGTTCAAAAGCATCAATTCTTCAGCACTCAGCCTTCTTCACAGTCCAACTCTCACATCCATACATGACCACAGGAAAAACCATAGCCTTGACAAGACGGACTACTGTATAAGGTATAAAGTAAGATCTCACTTGCGTCACTCAGGCTGTACACACACGCGCAGCATAAAGTATCCTGTACAAATGCCATTTTAAAACAAAACCAAAGAGCCCAGGAAAATCTGTGGTCTGACTGGTGTCAGTCTTCCAGGGCTCAAGCCAAGACCCAGCACACAGGCTATGTCTAGAGAGGAAGCAATTAAACGCCTGTAATAAAAAGCAAATGTTTTATGGTGTGTGTGTGTTTGTTTTTTCCCCTAGACAAGGCCCTGGGGCAAAGTCGTCTATCAAAAAGGAAATATAAAGGGGAAAATTTATATCTGTAAATGCCTATATCAAAAAAGAAAGATCTCATATCACTAATCTAAATCGTCCACCTTAAGATCCTGGAAAAACAGCAAACTAGGCCCAAAGCAGGCAGGAGAACACAGTACAAATTCAAACAGAAATTCATGAAATAGAAAACAGAGAATAGAGAAAAGCAACAAAATCAAAAGTTAGTTCTTCGAAAAGATAAGAGAAAACTCTTACTGGGATGACAGGAAAAAAGACAGTGCAAATTATTAAACCAGGAATGAAACAGGGATATTATTAAAAAGCTTATAGAGACAAAAAGAGACTATAAGGGAATGTTATGAACACTTCTGACTCAACAAACGTGAGTTTGAGCGAACTCCGGGATACAGTGGAGGACAGAGGAGCCTGGCATGCTGCAGGCCATGGGGCCACAAAGAATCGGACATGATTTAGTGACTGAACAATAATAAACTGCCAAGAAATAAGAAAACTTAGATCAAATAGGAAAATTCTTACAAAGATACAAAACTACATTGTGAGATGACTGTGTTCTCCCAAAAGACACACTAAAGTCCTTGACCCTGGGAACTGCGAATGTGACCTTATTGGAAATTGTCTTTGCAGATATAATCAAGTAGATGAGGTCCAATGACTGGTGTCCTTTTAAGAAGACCATGTGAAGACACAGGGAGACACACTCAGGAAGAAGGCCACATGATGGGGGGACAGGGACTAGAGGGATGCACCAATAAGCCAAGGAATGTCAAGGATTGCTGGCAGCTAGTAGAAATTTGGTAAAAAGATGGGCACTATTAGAAGGAATTCCCTGGCGGTTCTCATTGCCGAGGGCCCAGGATCAATCTCTGATCAAGGAACTAAGATCCTGCAAGTCAGGTGTGGCCAAAAGAAATGATTAGGGTGATGGCTCAGAAAGAACTGAAGGACAGTAGAGAAGCCTCTATTGTCCTAGGGAAAACATATATCATCGTGAACAGAATGTTGCTAGAAATATGAATGTTTAGGCATTTCCTTGGAGGTTCAGTTGGTAGGACTCTGCTTTAATTGCCATGGCCCCAAAGAGGAACTAAAGAGCCTCTTGATGAAGGTGAAAGAGGAGAGTGAAAAAGCTGACTTAACACTCAACAAACAAAAAAACAAAGATCATGGCATCTGGTCCCATCACTTCATGACAAATAGATGGGGAAACAATGGAAACAGTGACAGCCTTTATTTTCTTGGGCTTCAAAATCACTGCAAATGGTGACTGCAGCCATGAAGCTGAAAGACGCTTGCTCCTTGGAAGAAAAGTTATGACAAACCTAGACAGCATATTAAAAACCAGAGACATCACTTTGCTGACAAAGGTCAGTCTAGACAAAGCTATGGTTTTTCCAGTAGTCCTGTATGGGTGTGAGAGTTGGACCATATAGAAGGCTGAACGTGGAAGCATTGATAATTTGCACTGTGGTGTTGGAGAAGACGCTTGAGAATCCCTTGGACTGCAAGGAGGTCAAACCAGTCAATCCTAAAGGAAATCAATCCTGAATATGCATTAGAAGGACCGAAGCAGAAGCTAAAGTTCCAATACACTGGCCACCTGATGTGAACAGCCAACTCATTAGAATAGACCCTGATGCTGGGAAAGATTGAAGGTAGGATCATTAGAAAAGACCCTGATGCTGGGAAAAATTGAAGGCAGGAGAAGGAAATGACAGAGGATGAGATGGTTGGATGGCATCACCCACGCAATGGACATGAGTTTGAGTAAGCTCTGGGAGATGATGAAGGACAGGGAAGCCTGCCGTGCTGCAATCCACGGGGTCGCAAAGAGTCAGACCTGACTGAGCAAGTGAACAACTGAACAGCCGTGAAAAGATGACTAACAGGTCACAGATATTATCAGTAGACTAGTTTCCAAACTACAGATAAATAAGGGGATCCAGAGCACCTAAGAAAATAATCAGATTAACTCCGAAGAAAAAAGAAAAATCAACGCTTCTCTGCAACACCAAGTGTTACAGCCACATTCATGTCCCTGAAAGGTACATATCAGATCTCTCACCTGAGTCAGGGAGCTGTTAGCTGCATGAGAAAGAAGTCAGGGCTGGAAACCTCCCAAAACTTCCACCAACCACAACTGATGAAAAGCCACAAAATGGATTAAAGAACCTATAAAATGGGTCCCAAAAATTGCTTACTCTTTCTAAAGAGTTCATCAACGCTAAAGAGCTAAAACATGGAGAAGGGAATGACAACCCATTCCAGCATTCTTGCCTGAAGAATCCCATGGAAAGAGGAGTCTGGCAGGCTACAGTCCATAGGGACACAAAGAGTCAGACACAACTGAAGCAACACAGCACATACACACATATGTATACTCTACATGTTAAAAACAATTTTTAAAAAAAGAGCTAAACAGATTAAAAAAAATAAAACCATGATGTTATACTCTGCCCAATTACAGTAATGAAGAAAAAAAAAGCAGATGGAAACAAACAGAAATAATACATTCTCATAATCCCAATAGAGTCAAGAATTGTTTTCCTGTTACTAATTTTGATAAGTATATTTCAGTTATTCCTTTATTTATAAGAATTCTACTTAAGAATGTCTTTGAAAAGCTGTAGGTAATGAACATTGGAATAATAAAAAACATTGCTTGCCTTCCAAATCACAGAAAAGATGATGTTTATACAGGGGGAAAAAAATGAAGAGAAATTTGCAAGCCATTGGGTAAAAAAAGGACAAAGACAGCAATTATAATAATAAATATAAATGGGTTTAGATTCCTAAATGAAAAAAGCTCTCAGGTCAAAAAATAAACCAAAGATATGGTCCTTTCATCTAAAGAAATGACACCAAGAGGTTAAAAATAAAAAGGAGTGGGGCTTCCCTGGTGGTTCAATGGTAAAGAATCCGCCTGCTAATGCAGGAGACACAAGTCCGGTTTCTGATCTGAGACGATCACACATGCCGCAGAGCAACTAAGCTACCGGCAACTAAGGCACCACAACTATTGAGCCTGTGCTCCAGAGCCTGGGAACCAGAACTACTGAGTCCACATGCCGCAACTACTGAAGTCTGTGCACCTCGGAGCCTGTGCTCAGCAACAAGAGAAGCCACCGCAATGAGAAGCTGGAGAATCGCAACAAAGAGGAGCCCCCACTCACTACAGTCTCCTGCACTGCAGGCAGATTCTTTACTGACTGAGCTACAAGGGAAGCCTAGAGAAAGTTGGCACAGCAACAAAGATACAGCACAGCCAAAAATAAAATAGATTTTTAAAAAATAATAAAAGGGAGTAAGTATAGCCAAAACATATGGATGAAAAGCAAGGATGGCAAATTTAAACCAAAATGAGATATCGCCTCATACTCATCAGAACTGTCTGTCCAAAAAAAAAAAAAAAAAACAGAAAAATAACAAGTGTTGGCACAGATGTGCAGAAATCAGAACCCTTGTGCACTGATGGTAGGAATCTATAAAGGTGGAGTTGCTGTGGAAAAAAATACAGCAGTTCCCCAACAAAATAAAAATAGAATTACCATATGATCCAGTAATTCCACTTTTACATATGTACCAAAAAGAAATGAAAGCAGTGTCTCAAAGGGACATTTACACACCCATGTTCTTAGCAGCCCTATTCACAATAGCGAAAAGGTGGAAACAACCCGAATGTTCATAGACAAAATGAATGGATACGCAAAATGTGGCATACACATACAGCGGAACCATATTCAAACTGAAGAATGGGATCCTGACATTTGCTACAACATGGATGAACCCTGAGGACACGATGACAAGTGAAAGAAGCCAGTCACAAAAAGACAAATACTATCTGATTCCACTCATGTGATACACTTAGAACAATCATACACACAGAATCAAAGAGACAGAAAAGGGAACGGTAACTGTTAGAGGCTGAGTGAGGAGGAAAAATGGGGGCTATTGCTTAATGGGTACAGAGTTTCCATTTTTCAAGGTGAAGAGTTCTGGAGGGACTTTCTTGGTGGTCCAGTGGCTGGGACTCTGTGCTCCCAATGCAGGGGGACTGGGTTCAAGCCCTGGTCAGAGAACTAAATTCCAAATGCCACGACTAAAGATTCCACATGCCACAACTGAGAACTGGTGCAGCCAAATTAAATAAAAATAAAATAAATATATATTTTTTAACGTTCTGGAGATGGACAGTGGTAATGATTGAATATTATGAATGTACTTAATACCACTGCACTGTGTGTTTAAAAATGGTGATTGGAAAAAATAAATAAATAAATAAAATAAAATGGTGATTGGGACTTTCCAGGTTGTCCAGTGGTTAAGACTTCCACTGCATGGGGCACAGGTCTGATCCCTGTTCAGGGAACTAAGATTTGGCATGCCAAATGGCACAGCAAAAAAAATAAAAAGGTGGTTAAGATGATAAGTTTTATGTTATTTGTATTTTACCAAAAAAAAATGGAAAAAGAACATCAGAATGATAATATTCAAATTGGTCAAAGTATCCATGCAAAAAGTATTTTATAGTAGACAGTAACTATCTCCAGTAACAATTTCCATGGACTGAGCCCATGTCCCCTTGCAGTGAAAGCTGGCAGTCCTACGCACTGGACCAGCCTGGAGCTGTCCCTCCAGGGACAGCCAGCATCATCCTCCCTGGCCTGGCACCCCACAGGAATGCTGGGCCTGTGGCCTCTCCCATCTCACAATGCCATGGATGCCCCCGTTCCCATCCCCCATCTTTTCCAGCAGGGATGGATTCCGTGGCATGTGGCTTCATCGCCTTCCTCCCTACTCCTCACCTTCTCTGTTCCACATGCTTCCGTCTCAGCCACATGGACACAATGGAACAAGCTCACATGCTGAATGAACGTTCTCCTTTTCCACAACTGCTGGGGGCTGGAGGACCACCCCCAGGACACAGACAAGGGCACCACAGAAACTCTCCAGACCAGCTAACTCGCCCCCTTGGCTAACTCCCCTGGGAAACTTCTCCTTCCTTTCACTCCTGAGTGAAACCTCCGTGAGGTTCTAAGACAGGACTCTGACCACCTGCATCCCTCTCCCTTCCTGATATCCTGGAAACTGGGCCTCTGCTGATAGCTTATGGTGAACAACGTTGGATTCGTGATCTCCGAAAAGATTTAGCTTCAGGACCAGGTACCAAGCTTGATCCTTCAAAAGCTTTTGTGTAGCAGAGTTTGAAAGCTTCTGACATAGACATCAGAAGGGGGACAAAGAATGCCCCCCTCGCTAGTGTTAGCAAGGGAGTTATATACTTTTTAAATTAGTTATTACAATAAAGCAAAAGAATGTCTGAAGGTTAGAAAATTTTACCAGACCCACTCCCACAATTTACATTTTAGGATAACAGGATTAGGATTTAGCAATAGAAAGATCCCACCAGACCCACTCCCATAATATACATTCTAAGATATCAGGATTAGTCAGAAGATTTTCAGGAAGGAGAAACTGTCCTCAAACAGGATACATTGTTGTCATATAATCCCTAGTACAGAGTTTAAACTGAGTTGTGTAGTCATCAGTTTCCGGCTTAAAAAAAAACAAAACCATTTTATGTGACTAAGACTAAGGAATGTAGAGGGGAAAAAAACCCAGCTTGTCCTTTCCTCCTCCTTGAGAACCCCAGACCCCTCTCTCCTGGGGGACCCCGGACTTCTTACCAACCTGCCCAGGCACTGACTCGCTCACTGCCGTCTCTCAGGGCCTCCTGTCCTCATTCTCTCCCTTCCTGCCGGCCTCTCATCATCAGCTTACGCACGGCCAAGTACCCTTGACTCTGAGCCTCTTGCCTCCCACTCATTTCCCCATCCAGTCCCACTGGGCAACAGCCCGCTAGGCTCACGCCAAGACTCCCAGTGGTCTTGTTACGACAGCCCAACGGTCAGCTTGGAGACTGGCCTCATTGCCCTTTCCTGTGGAATCTCACCCCACTGACCATGGCCTCCTCCTCTCTACCTTGAGTCCCGTGACCCTCATCGGCCTGGTTTGCCTACCACCTCACTGGACACCTGTCCATCGCTTCCTCCACAGCCCCTTACACACCAAGGCTCCCTTGGGCTCTGTCCTGGGTCCCACTTCACCTCCCTCAGCCACCTGATCCATTCCACAGTCTCAAGCACCATGTCTGTGGCGGATATACCCAAGCCCCACCTCTCCTTAGACATCAGGTTGCCTGCTGGGTATCTGCCATGGAACATCTCCCAAGAACACAACATCTTCCTCTCACGCACGACCTATTTTCCGAGTACCTGCGAAGTGGCGAATAAAGCAGGCATGGTCCGTGCCCTCAGGGGAGCGTCCCAGAACCCTCCCCAGTGGCTGGAACTCTGGAGCCATCCTGGATGTGTTTTCCCTTTTTACATCCCTGGCGGGGTACCATCAGCCTCCATCTCTTCACCTGGATCTAGGTCCCCGGCGTCTGGCCCAGTTCCTTGCATAGGGTGTGTGTGTGCTAACTCACTTCAGTCATGTCTAACTCTTTGCGACCGCGTGGACTGTAGCCCGCCAGGCTCCTCTGCCTACAGGATTCTCCAGGAAAGATTACTGGAGTGGGTTGCCATGCCCTCCTCCAGGGCATCTTTCCGACTCAGGTATTGGACTTACGTCTCTTAATTCTCCTTCACTGGCAGGCAGGTTCTTTACCACTAGCACCACGTGGGAGACCCTAGCATAGCATAGGCTCACATAAATATGTGATAAATAAGTGAGTAAAAACACCCCCCAGTCCTCTACTCCTCTCTCACTGCCTCCACCCAAATTCCAGATTCATCTCCTAATCAGGACACATGAAGCTCCCTCCTCTAGCTTTTCCACTCACCTCATCCCAACAAAACAGTTCTATCAGGTGGGGTGATCTCTGTAAGATTCATATTTGATCTCAGAGACTTCCACATCAGGCAATGGTAGACTAGCTTGTTTTAGACTAACCCTCACCCTGAGAGCTACTGGAAAAGCCAAACAGAAACAAATAAATACATCTGTTTGATATCATCCCAGAGCCATGAGGCAAAGAAGACCTGAGGGGACTTCCCTGGTAGCCCAGTGGCTGAGAATCCGCTGTGCAACGCAGGGGGACACCAGCTGGATCCCTGGTCTGGAAAGATCCCACACGCTCCAGAGCAACTAAGCCTGCGAGCCACAACTGCTGAAGCCTGACACCCTGGAACCCACAACCCTCAAGAAGACAAGCAACTGCAGTGAGAAGCCTGGGCACTAGCTAGGGAAGAGCCCCCCGCTCTCCGCAACCAGAAAGCCCACAAGCCCAGCGAAGACCCAGGGTAGGCAAAAATACGAAAATAAAAAAGGAAATAGAGTGTTTTTTAAAAAAAAGAAAGAAAATCACTTCTCTTAAAAAAAAAAAAGACGTGAGGACTCAAAATCCTGAAGTGAAGGGAAGCTGGAAGAGATGAACCTGATACATGGCATCATTTTTCCCTTGGAGGTTTTGTTGACTTGAAAGTGAAGTTAAAGGGATGAGAAGCCAGCTGATAGGCAAAATGGGTGAAGGTGTAAACCTCCAGTTATAAGATAAATAAGTCCTGCTAATGTAATGTACAGCACAGTGACTATAGTTAACAATATGTAGCATATATTTGAAAACTGCTAAGAGAGTATGTCTTGAAAGTTCTCATCACCAGAAATAGAAAGTTTGTAACTATGTGGTGATGGATGTTAAATGAACTTACTGTGACAATTATTTCACAACAGACACATACCTGGTATCTTCACCACGTCCCTCTAGATAGTTACATGCAAAAGCAGGGAAGGAGGGAGGGACGAATCAAAATCATAATCAATGATGACATGTTAAACAAAAAATTCTTTCTGACCCTCAATACCATCATTCTGACCCTCCACGTCGTCACCCTGGGTGAGCGCAACTGTGCCCAGACCTGGGCAGGGGAGGGAAGAGACGTCAATTACCGCATCAATCTCGTTGAGAACTTTCCACTGCTCGTAAGGCACCCCCAGGGCCTCGGCCGTCTGGATTGTCCTCTTCATCTGGCTTGTCCAGACCTTTAGGTCCTTGATGTTCTGATCCCTGATGAACTGGGCCAGACTCTTGGCAAACTGAAACACACCAGAAGCAAATTCAGATAGACAGGTTCTGGGCTGCCCTCAAAGAGTCCATGGGGCCCAGCCTCAGAGAAAACCCATGTGGTAAAAAAAATAAATAAACAAAACACATGAACCAATTCTCAATGACACCCACTCCCACAAGGACGGTCCTTGTGCATTCTTCCCAGACCCTGAAGGTAGTTCCAGTTGAGGCTCATCAGGTCCCCTGCCAGTGCTGGCCCCCCCAAACCACGTGCCCAGGCTGGACCATCTTCCCAGCAAGGCTCTGATTTTTTCCCTGGACTGTGGCAGAGGATCACCTGCACTGCGGGCACTCAGCTCACTCCCACAGTGGCATGCCACTCCACGGAAGGCGCTCAGCTGGCGATGGCTATTATGGAAGCCAGAGATCCAGTGGTCTGCCTGGTGACCTTCCCTATGTAATGGGAACATTCCAGACTGGACTGCACATTAGCTGGAGTCCCTCACCAACACATGAGCGTGCGCGCGCGCGTGCACACACGCACGCACGCACGCACACACACACACACGAGTGTGAACACTGACCTCCCTGCCCCGGGGGGACAGCCCTGGGTCCCCGCCGATCCGGCCCTTGAGGTTGAGCTCGCTCTCCCCATGCCGGCAGAGGTAGATGGAGCGGGGCGTCACGTGGATGTTCATGAGGTAATACACGATGCGGCTCTGGATGTGGTCAGCCACGCGGTTCACGACGTAGCTCTGCCCCACGTCCATGATCTTGATGTAGGACAGATCCCTTTCCAGAGAAGGCAAGGAGAGGTGAGTGAGACCTGGGTCCTCCAGGGTACACCCTGCCCACTCCAGAGCCTTTCCTCTCTGACCCTGCCAGGCTTGAGACCACAACACGCTGGACCATCAGCTGGTGTGCGAGCGACAGGGGTGCGGTGGGAGCAACATGACACGCGTGACATACAGACAAACCCGGTGAGAGGTGCCCCACGCTCAGCATGCTCACGAGAGGTGACAGCCAAAGAGAGGGGTTGGTCCTACCACATCCGGACTTTCAGCGCTGCTCTACGTCCCCGGGGCCCCTCTTGCCTACCTCTGAGCTCTCAGTGCACTGTCTGCAGGGCGAACAGGAGACAGTTTTTTCCACGATTGACCTGATGGTAATAGCTGGCAAACACACCTCCCTTCCAGTCTTCCAGGTCAGCCATCCATGGGCCTGACCTGGCCTTTCCTTCCCCCAGTGAACCCTCCCCCTAGAATCCAGCCCAGGTCATCTGTGTGTGCCCAGTGCCCATGCCACCCCATGCCAGCCAGTGGGTAGATGAGACAAACAGCACAGGAGGATGGTACTGCGGGCAGCAGCTGATAAGCCCAGCTCCCCCACATTCCCTGCTTTGGACCAGCGCAGCCCTGCAGCGTGGAGAGCAGGGCCACAAGGAACAACGCTGTGCTGAGGAGACCGGCAGAACCACAGAGGTGGGGCAGCAGCACCGAAACAGTGCCGCCTCGCCAAGAAGATGCACAGCCAGCCCAGGGACTGTCCCGCAGACACCCCAGATACCATCTCTCCAACAGTCACTTGACTTCCTTGGTGTGGAATTAAAGATTCATACATAATTACAAGTGACCCAAGTACAAGTTCATACTCCAGCCTTTTTATTTAATGCTACATAACGTATGACCAAAGGAAAAGGAGCGACAGAGGATGAGATGGTTGGATGGCATCAGTGACTCAATGGACATGAACCTGAGCAAACTCCGGGAGATAGTGAAGGACAGGGAAGCCTGGTGTGCTGCAGTCCATGGGGTGGCAAAGAGTCAGAAAGGGCTTAGCGACTTAACAACAACATAACATACACTTCCCCATGTCTCTTTGGCACGATTTATAAGGACTGTGTAACACTTTATTCAGTTATTAACTTAATTACTTAAGTGTCATTCGCTTCACCACCACCCCCACTTCTGCATAAGGAGCTGTTGGCAAACTATGGCCAGTTAGTCAAACTCAGCCTGGTTTTGCAAATTAAATTTTACCGGGACAGTCATGCCCATTTCTTCACATGTGCCTTTAGTACTAGATGCCGGAGTTAAGAGACTGTATGCCTCCAAAGCCTAAAATATCTACCACCTGAGCCTTTACAGAAAGAGCCTGCCGATGGCTGGCTGCTGCCCCCATTCAGAACTCACTCCTATGAAGCACTGGCCGCTGTCAGCTCTTCGTGGGTAGGACCTGGGCACCCTGTCCCCCTTCTCAAAACACAGACCACCCACTGCAAGAAGAGCAGGTACTATTTGCAAATGCCTCATGGGAAGACCCTCTGTACAGAAAACAGGCTTGATTTTATGATGGCATAGTAGAAAATTCTGACTTTCAGAGCTCCAGATAAAGCAGCTGCAGTTCTAGGAGTCACCTCTGGGCCGCAACCTCCACCCCGAGGAGAGAAACAGAAAAGGGCAGAGCATCTCTGCCTACTGGAGTGGGCCCCCAGCCACCACCTCGGGGAGCCACGGGAAGCAGCCAGTGGGCCAGACCCAGCCCCCACCACAGCCGAGGACACGGGGCTGCCCCGGCTCACCGGTCCAGGTCCTCGTCCAGCGTCTCATACGAGTTCTCATAGCACTCGATGCGCCTCATGAAGTCCTCCGCGGCCTCGTCGCTATCGCGGTTGATGTAGTCAGGGCTGCCCAGTTTCACCTGCTGCCGGAGCCAGGCACAGAGGACGCATCAGCTCCAGAGGCCAGGCAGTGGGGACCAAGGGCAGCGCTGGGCAGGGGCTAGGGGAGGAGGCTGGAAGCCAGCCCCAGGGGCTTGTCCCATTAGGAAGAGGCCAGCGGCTCCCTGGGCCAAGCTCCCGCACCAGCGCTAAGAGAGCACTCCTGGGCATCCTGAGATGGCGGTCCCTCGTTTTGGTGGTACAGCGGGAGGTGAGGCCAGAGGGATAAGGGGCCCTGAAGCCCCTCCCCACCTGAACTATCTCCCCAGACACTGATGTTCATTTCTCAGATAAAAAGGGAATATGGGTGAGCGGTCAAATCTCTTTACCCTTCAAAGCAGTATCACTCCCTCCTAACCCTCCCCCTCCCTCTAGGGGCTGAAGCTTGTCTCCTCCCATCCAGGGGAGGAGGAAGGGAAAGGAGAGGGAGGGGAAGAGAGGGGAAGAAGAAGGACTGCACAGCCCTCCAGGCGAGTGGTACTCGGGGATCCAGGACCACCCAGCCCAGAGATCTCCTGCCTCCCCACCCCCCACCGCCCCCAACCGAGCTAAGGCTGGCCCAGGCTTCGGCCCAACCTGCAGAGGGACCTCACTGGCACAGCCCGTCTTGGGTGTATTCCTGTCCCCTCCAAGGTCAGACGCACCACACCACTCACCACAATGTTGGCAGCTATGACCTCAGGATCCACACAGATGGACTCGACAAAAAAGGTCTGCGGCAAAGACCAGGGCGGGCAGGAGGGAAGGAACCAGAGACGCATTTAAGGCCCTGGGCCTGGCTCCCTGGAGCCCCCTACCCATTGAGGGCCATACTGACCAGCCAGGGCCCTGAGGCCCTCCTTCAGGGGACAGGGCGCCTGAACAAGGGGCATGGAACCCCCAGCAGGTGCCACCCCATCCAGGACTCGCCCACCAGGAACCCCCCCTTCCCCAGAAAGAAACCTCCAGGTGGAGAGAAAAGCATTATCGCAAATCTACTCAGGAGCCCACCTGCCTGCACATATCAGGAGGCCAACAAACGGGCTCCAGGGGGCCTGAAGGTGCCACAGCCCAACCGAGGAGGTAAGCTGGGAGGACCTCACCTTGTAGCCGTTCTGTTCCCCAAAATTAAAGATGGTGGCTCTCCGTTCTCGGGTGGTATTTGTTGCATCAAAAACCTAGGATCAAATTGGGGTTAACTCAGCCTCTGGCCCTGGAAAAGGTGGGAGGCCACCCGACAGCTGGAGCACAGGGGCTGGATTTCTCACTGAGACCAGCTGATGCCTGGCCATCCACCTGGCCAGTACCCTTCAGACCCGCAATGGCTGGGCTGGTCCTCCAGTTCCTTGGCAAGTGCCCCAAGGGAGCTAGAAGGAGCGAGTGCCCGTGCTCACAGCTGGAGAGCAGACGCTCAGCTCACGTCTGACCAACCAGACTTCCGGTGAAACTAGCTAAACCTGGAGAACGAAACCCACATTTATTTCTACTCCATCCTGAGGCCCCAGTAAGATGGGAACAGGACAGGAGATGGGCAATGTCAGCATAATTTTTTTCTTTAAGATAGACACTTGGTGAGTGGCTCAGAGAAAAGCAAACATAAGCCCTTAGCAACCAGAGCACACCTGTTTTGCAGACCTGGGACAGTCAGGAACTGGGCACAGGCATCTCGGCAAAAAGAGACATAGGGGAAAGGGGAGGACTGGCTCCACTGGAAGGGCAAGTGGAGCCCCAGGACCCCTCCCTGCCTCCTCCAGGCAGGTTCTGAACTGCCTGGGGCCTGCCCAGCACCCTCACGTGCAGCCCACCCAAGCGGATTTTAGAGTACCACTTTTTATAAAGGGATATATATATCATTAGACCAGGGTCACTGAATGTTCCAGCAAAACCTCTAACATGGAAAATGAAGAACTGGGAATTCCTTGGTGGTCTACTGATTAGGACCCCATGCTTCCACTGAAGGGGGCACAAATTCCATCCCTGGTCAGGGAAGTAAGACCCCACAAGCTGTATGGTGCAGGCAAAAAAAAAAAGAAAAAAGACTAAATCAAACACGATAAAAGGAACTTTAAGGAATGAGGACAGGGCATAGCCTAGAAAGAAATGTCAAAAACTTACAATTACTGTCTAAAGAGATGCAAAATGCCATATAGTAAGCACAAAACAAGGGCAGGCTTTGAAAAAACTGGAACACTCAGAAAATAAGGCATTTTAAGTTTGGACATTGTACCAAACTTCAGCCAAACACTTCTCAGATGTTACAGAAGTCTCCCTGAAAGTGGAGCAAAAGAGACAAAGGGGGAGTAAGGAGGAAAAAAGACAAAGTTAGGGCTTAGGTCTAACACACAGCCACCAGGAGTTCCAGAAAACGCATCTCAGAAAGTGGGAGAGGAGGGAGGTCTTGATGGTGAGACAGTGGTGGCGGTGGCTTAACAAAGTGAAATATATGACAATTTCTCTGACCTGCTGGAGAAGAGTTTCCTGATGAAAGCCCCCAGCCCAAGGACCCAGCATTGTGGAGACCGCCGTTAGGCGCATCACTCTGAAGACCCTAAACGCTTCTCTAGAGAAAGGGCCTGAGAGGCCCCCAGCTACTCTAGGAGATAAAATCTGTTTGTTTTTTTTCAGTCTTAACTTTTTGGGGGGCTGCACTGCTCGGTTTATGGGATCTTAGTTCCCCGACCACGGATTGAACCAGAGTCTTAACCAGAGAGTGAAGAGCCTTAACCACTGGATCACCAGAGAATTCCCTAGGAAATACAACTTTTAAGGAGGATCAGCAAATCAGAATGACAGCAGTCTTTGCCACAAAACAAGTCAGTAAACCAAGTAAAAGGAAGACATGGGGTCTAAGAGCCAGGCACTCAACTCGGGAGGGAAGAGAAGGAAATTCCCAGGGTGATGGCTATGCCGCAGACCTAGGGGGCAGCTGATCTAGATGGAGCTGGGGACAGAGCTCCAGGCTGCGTGCCTTCTAGAGGAAGAAGGAAGGAAAAATGGTGACGACGTTTGACAGCAGAGGGTTGGGGTGGGGCCCTTTCCTGAAGACACACTTGCTCTGCTTTGTGCATCTCACTGGAGGGGCCAACACATAGATGGAATTCCCTTACCCAGCATTCAGTTGATTTTGGGATGGCCACCAAATGCTGGGCAGGATGCCCTCCACACCGGGAGAAATCGCAACTTGAGTAACCTGACAGGCCTAACTTGTGGAGTAGCCAACCCTGTGAGTATTCAGAGGGAAATCCTGCAGGGTCAAACACAACCACAAGCCCAGAGGGAAATTCTTGGCCCCCATCCAGCCTCTGGCTTCCTACTGCAGAGCAGCTTCAGGCTTCCTCCCGAGGGCTGGCACCCAGGATGTCTAGGGCCGCACGTCCCCTGCCTTCCCCTCCAGATGCCTGGTAAGTAAAGGGGTAGAAGTAGGTGGGCTCCCACATGTCACTCCCAGATGCTGCCAGCGTGTTATACTTACCGCCACGTGTCCCCCCTCCTCACTAAGGAACCGCCGAACGTCTCGGAGAGCTGTCAGCGCACACTGCCTTCAGAAAAGAACACATCGTTCAGCCAAGAACCTGCTGGCTGCTGCAGGGCAGTAGGTCAGGGAAACATGCTACGCCAACCAGGAGAGGGGGCAGCCCCTGGGCCCCTTCTCTCTTCTCAAGGTTCCTCTTTCCTCAGGAAGATGGCCAGTATTTGGTAACTCTGCTCCTGTAGGTGGAAGGCTATGTGCTCCTGGCCATCAGGAATAATTTTTTTACAGACCAGGGATCAAACCTGGGTCCCGTGCATTGGAAGGTGGATTCTTAGCCACTGGACCACCAAGGAAGTCCAGGAACACTTTTTGAAATATCATATTTCTGTACTTTCTTCTTTCATCTCATCAGATACAAATCCAGGCTACCATTTTGCCATCTTCAGGACTTCTAAGTATCCTACATTTCTCCTGATTATCAACATAAGCACTTTGAAAACCAGATACTTCCTTGTGTGTGTGTTGGGCGGGGAAGCTGGCAGTGGGAGAACAGAGACAGTATCGCTGGCCTCCAGCTTAAAAGGCAGGATTAAGCTTCAGGTTCAATTTTCCTTCCTAGAAGGGAAATGTGGCCCAAGGAGGCCACCTGCCGTATCACCAAACAAAGGATGTTGCAGGGATTAAGGCTCAGCCGCTGTAGCCGCCCCAAAAAGTACACCTTGAGGGGGACTCAGGAAGGAAAAGAACAGGACACTGGTCCCAGATAGCTGACATGCATATCAAAAGGATGACTTCACTGAGCCCAGGCTCTTGGCTCTTTCCATTCAAAGAAAAGCTCTAGGTTCCTTAACTTGAGATGTCTGTGTTCTTTAATTAACAGACTTTCTTGATACTCCTATATGTCCTGGAACCTTCCTTACTTCTGCGAGCAGTCCCTCAGAGCTATCTGAGAGGCTGTCTTGCACGCTTAAGTCCTCAGTTTGTTTGGCTATGCTGTGCAGCCTGTGAGATTTACTTCCCCGACAAGGGACTGAACCTGGGCCCTGGTAGTGAGAGCACAGAGTCCTAACCACTGGACTGCCAGGGAATTCCCAGGTCCTCAGCGTTGCTCACCAAATAAAACATAACTCTCAAATTTTAAGGTGTGCATTTCTTTCAGTGGACCGAGAACTCCCCAAATGACCCCTTCTGGAGGAGGGCGCTGTGTCTCTGCCTCCTGGACCCCCCACGTCCACAGAGGCTCCGGAAGGTAAAACCCTCACCACGGCTGACCGCTGACTACACTGTCTGTCCTCAGAACACCGCAGCCGTTTTGTTCATTGCTGCAAAGTGGATTGCCACATACAAGGATCTTTCTAACTATCCATTTCTCCTATAAGGTCCAAAGATAGATAAATCACTTTGACCTTTTATCTATGCAGTGGAGCAGAATGTGCCGCCCCAAAATAAATCTCTTTGGCAGAAGGATTATTTCAGGCTGATTATTTTTAAGAAACTGCAGATGCAGAAGCTCAGAAAACACCAGTCAGTTATCCTTTTTTTACATGTCTATGCATGAACCCCTTTGGGGTTCATCTGAAACTATCACAACACTGTATGTTAACTGTCTATATCCCAATACAAAATAAAAAGTTAAAAAGAACAGCTTACTCTTTTTTTCTTTTTCTTTTCAGGGGTTTCACAGTGGCTCAGACGATAAAGAATCTGCCTAAAACGCAGGCGACCTAGGTTCAATCCCTGGGTCAGGAAGATCCCTTTTTTAAGAGACATTTACAAATATAAAGGAAACCTCCATCTGTAAGGGTGTCTCCCTTGCCGAACCAGGAGGCGGGAGATGACCTTATCTCTCTGGAAACTCTTTATCAATGCTAAAGGCATAGCTTGATTGATTTGTTTAGGCAGCGCCATGTAACTTGTAGAACCTTAGTTCCCTGATGGATCAGGGATCAATTTGGCCCTGACAATGGTCCCACAGTGGTCCTGTGGTCAGAAGCTTAACCACTGGACCACCAGGGAATTCCCTGAAGGCATAGATTTAAATCTGAGTAACAACCTTACCTTGTTCAGTGAGCTGTTCCTGGTAACCTCCCCTGACTCCTCACCCTCAATGTCTTCCCTTCTCTTTAGCCAAAGATGGTTTTTAAGGTGAAGGCTTCCCTGAAGGCATAGATTTAAATCGGCATAAAAACTTTACCCTAATTCACTGGGCCTTTTCTGATATTGTCCTCTGACTCCTTACCCCCCAGCATCTTCTTTTCTCTTTAGCTGAAGATGGTATTTAAGGTGAGGGCTTCTTAGGCCTTTTCCATGTATGCACGAGATATAGGTGCTATTAAACTTTTTTCTGTCTTGTTAATCTGTGTCATTGTCGATTTAATTACTAGACCAGCCAAAGAACCTAGAAGGCAAGAAGGAAGCATTTTTCCTCCCAAACACTATTACCTATACTTTTTCTGATGTAAGTGTAAAATCAGATCTCCTGTTCAATCTTGGAATTTTGTGTGTAAACTCCGACTGCACCAATACACTGACTGTGCAGAGTGCCCAAGAATGGCGGCAGAGGCTGACCAGAATGTTGGGGTCACGAGGAAACTGGGGGCAGAACTGAGTCCAGGTCGCTGGAAGGAGCTCTGTTCTCATGCTGCCTTGTGGCCTTTCTGTGTCCTCATATATCCTTCACCCACTAAATTCTGGGACCAGACCCTCCTGCCCACCTGCCCACCAAGCCTCACATGTGTCCTAGTCTAACAAATCATTTCTCTCACTCTGCCCTTCACAGAATTCTTTCTGTGCTGAGACATAAAGAACTGGAGCTCCTTGAAGCCCCTGAGACACATTTCTGCAGTCTCAGCATGGCTAGGGCCATTTCTTGCCACCCACATGCAGAGCCCCATGTCCGGGCTATGATCGCTGGAGGCTCCTCTGGCTGAGGCTACATCTAGTAGGAGGGATCAAGGGGCCCAGGTGAAGATGCAGGGGGGAACAGCCTGGGAGCCCCTGTGGGTGTGAGTGTGGATGGGCACACATGTGCATGGGTGGGTATGTGACGGGTGAGGCATTAGTGAGCACCTGTGAGCATTCCTGAGGGGTGCAGTTGTGCATGTGCAGAGGGGGTCTCTGTGGTATGATAAATATATCTGGTCTCTGTCGTATGATAAATATATCTGGTCTCTGTCCGGGGTTCTTGGCAGAGCTCCTAAAACCCTTGGAACTCCCTAAGTGACAGGAGTGATTTTTGTCATTCACAAGCAGCCTCTTCCAATCACACCTGAGTTGGTGCTAATGAAATGATTCAGGGTGGGGCCCCTAGACAGCCTCAGCACGGAGCTGGTCACAGAAAGTGATGAGGAACCTTTAGTCCTAACCACCACCCTCCAGGAAAGGAGGTGGGTGCCGGAGATGAACTGAATGAGGAGAGTCAAAGCACTTCCAGGTTGAAAAGATGAGGTGCTGATAGGGTGTGACGGTGCTGGGCCCCGAGACTCGTTACTGGTGTGTGAAGTGGGGTCAATTTTGAGGGACTGAGCCCGTAACTTGTGGGAACTGACTGATGCTAATGCTGTATAGAGAGGGTCGGAATTGAACGGAACTGGTGGACACGTCAGTGTCAGAACATCCCGGTGTCCCTAAGTCCATGTGTAGTGTGTGACTGAAAAGGTAGTTAGAATTAAAAAAAATAGAAAAGGTATAGTTATGATTAAATGTATTCACATGCGCATGGGGTATGTCTGTGCACACACCAGTGTGCACGATTATAGGTTTTTATATGTCCAAACATGCACACAGAGGATATGCAAGTGTGTGAACACTTACGTACACTGTACACAAGGTGTGTGCACACACCTTCCTGCATATGTGACTCTGTGCATGCATGAGTGTGCTTGGCGTATATTTAAGCACATACCGACATGTAGATAAAGAGAAAGCACCTGTACACACACACACATGGCTGCGCATGCCCTCTTCTAGACCTTCCACCGTGCCCAGCGTCAGGCTCGGACCTCCACGCTGTATACTTCCAGGAACCTCAACAATGTGTACAAACCTGTGTCTCTGGGAAATGTAGGCGTCTCTTCCTAGGTTTGCCATTTTTAAAAAGTCTGGTCCTTCTATTTTGCCAATTATCCGTGGGACATCTGGGGCCGGTTAATGGGAAATGGGGCCCTGGTGCAGGGGCCAGACCCAGGCTTTGGAAACACAAGGGAGAGTTCCTAGGAAGAGCCAGAGGGTGTGCCTACAGAGACGCACACGCAAACCTGCCCCCAGCTTCTACTGCTAGGACCTCTGTTCCCACTGGGGATCTCGGACTAATTCCCTAACCTCTTCTGAGTCTGGGTTTTGCCATGAGAATTAATCCCAATTCCTACTTTCAATAGGCAGTCTGAGCAGAATGCCCAACAAGCTCTGGGTGTGCACTAGCTTCCTTATTCTCCCCCACAAACGCTTTGGATTCAGACAGGCCTGGCTTTAAATCAAACCCTGAGTGATCCCAGACAATACCACTGCTTCTGACCTCAGCCTCAGCATCTGGGGGAAGGAGGCACCACAACCCACTATAGGGAAGATCAAAGCAGCTAATGAGTGCCCACAGCTTGAGATGGGTATAGAATTTGCACTTGATGCAACCTTTGATCTATGAATTGGGTAATGTGAATTGGGAATGATGGACAGGACAGTTGATAGTGAAACAGGGGCTTAGACCTAATTCTGGGCTCTGTGAAGTTACTTGGTATTTTGTATGAGACCCCCTGAGCCTCGATTTCCTCATCTGTAAAATGGGTGGCGGCGGGGGGGGGTGGCAATGGGCATCACACACCCAGCACACCATAGGTTCAAGTATCAGTCCGCTCCTTTTTGTCATTATCACCAGAGGCCCCACCCTCGAGTCTTACTCCCAATTTGGCCCCAGAGGCCTGAGTGTCAGGCTCCCCTTCCCTTCTTGGTGCAGCAACTGCCGGGTCCATTGACCCTAGAGCAGAGAACCTGATTGGCCAAGCCCCGTGAAGGGGAACTCCTGCCCCCTGGTGGCCAGAGAGGGAGCAGGCAAACCGCAGCAACAGCGGGTGGCTTCTGGCCTAGCATTCCAGTGACCCACTAGAGCTGGGCCAGCCTCTGCTCAAAGCCCTCCCACAGTGGCTGGGCCCAGAGAAAGGGCAGGACGCTTCCTGACCCCTCAGCTGACACCCGCCGAGAAGGGCACAGCACGGCAACTCAGACCACAGCTGGTGCTCAGTTAATCTGCAGAAAGCATTCAGTCCATGGCTGAATGGAGGAGGCGAGTGGGTATCATACACAACATTGCATCCTGTCACCCAGCAACATCGAGACAACTACCAGGGAAAGCTGAGGCCTCCTGTCACATGCCAAGGAACATGTAGCAAACATCCTCCCCATATCAGCAGGGGCTTACCCTGGGGCTAGGGAGGAAAGGTCCTGGGTCTGAACTTTCTGTCTGTAAAAGAAGGTGTCAGGAAGTGATGCCAGGCCCACTCTGCCCCACCTTTGAGGCTAGAATCTGTGCTTCACTTTGAGCTCCCCTCCCTGCCAGAGCCCACCCTGAGTATAGCCTCTATGCAGACCTGCCCTGGCTAAGACCCTACTACCTCCCTGAAGCTCCCTCCCAGAGATGGCAGGGCAGGCACCAGTGGTCACATATCCTTTCCTTCTGTTCCCAAGCCCATCATATCTCCACCCCCACCACAGCCTGAGATGCCAAGAAACAAGCTCCATCACAGCCCACGGGGAAGGGCAAGGCCCGGGCTCAGGGAACAGCTTGGTCATCACTAGCAACTGGGCTCCAGGGCCTTCTCCATAAACATGCATAGACACACACTCACTTCCTGATTTTCAGGCCCTCTTCGTTGTCTGGAAGGAAAAACTCAAAAGATTTGTAGGTCTTGACCATGTCCCGGCGATACTGGCCCACGTTGAACTCTGGGGGAAAGGAGAGGCTCCGTTGTCACACAACAGCATCCCTTCCGAACACCCGACCTTGACCCACCCCTCTGGCCCCGCTGCAGTCCAGCCTTCTTGCTCCTCCCCGACAGAGACCCCAAGCCCCACTTGCGAAGCCGAGGCCAAGTCTCACCCCGAGTGGGCACGCCAATCCAGTTCAGGTAGCGAGTCAGCTTCTTGGAGATGTAGGTCTTGCCCCTGGCAGGCAGCCCCACCATGACAATGAGCGTTGGACAGTTGGTCATGCAAACTGAAAGGCAAGGAACACGGTGTCCCATGAGGCCTGGACCCCTCCCAGGGCACCCCTGCCTCTCTTCCCAGGGTTCCTCTGCCTCAGGGCACAGGACTGGCCTCCGATGTGTCTTTCCAGGCTCCTGGCAGCAGAGAGCTTCCTGAGGAGCCCCAGACTCTGGGGTGGGTGCTGGGGTCTCTAACCAAGGCTGGCATGCACCATTCCCCAGGCCTTTCAGACGCCATGGGATCTCACCACACCTTACCCTGCCCTGCACCACCAGATACAAAGCTGGAGCTGCCACAGGCCTGGCGAAACACCACGGGGGAATTCCCCTAGCAGGCAGGACAGAGCCGATACCAGTCTGTCATCCAGGAACCCACACCCCCACCCCAAGAGTCATTCAGCATTCCTGCTTGCACAGCATCACTGCTTCCGCATCCCGGGGTGGGGTGGGGGTGGGGGGGTGGATTTCTCATCTACAAAGCCCAGAAGTTGCTTCTGCAGTGAGTGCTTCCTTCAAGGCACCTGCATGCCCACCCGGTGCGCTCTCTCCCTCAACCCAACCCAGTCTGCTCGCTACTACCCGTCACTCGGCGGGGAAGCAGCCTTGCAGTGTCTGAGTCATCTGGGATCCCAAGGTCTGGCAGAGTTGGGTGCTCAAAACCTGTGGGCAGGGAGGGAGAGGGAGGCACCTCAAAATCCACCAGGGAGAGGGCCACAAGGGGCTGAGACCAGAGACACAGGCCAATACCCACAAGGGTGGTCTGGCCGAGAGCCACCCACCGCCATTCCACGTGCCATGCACGAGGCCAGTGGGGCAGAAAGGAGGTGCTGAGGCTGGAGGCAGGGAAGAGTCTGGACCCAGCCCCCCAAGCCCCGGCCACTACGACGGACACCAAGGCGGCAGAAGTGCCAACCTCGCATGACCCAGCTCAGTTTTCAGCGTGGTCTTGCCTCTGGAAGCCTCCCTTTCATCGTCCTCAGGGCCTGGGCCAGGTGAAACCACAGCAGACAGACACATGGACAGATGTGGAGACCTGTCACTGCCCCTCCTTCGCCCACACGCTCTGCAAGTGCTGGGCCCCACCCTTCAACTTGTCTTCCCCGCTGGAGCCAGAGTGCAGAGCCCTCACTGGTAGCCCTGCCTGGTGGTCAGAGTCAGGCAGGCCTGAGTTCCTAACTCTGACACTTGCTGTCAACTCTGAGCCTCTGAGCATGTGTGTGTGCGTGCGTGCGTGCTTAGTCGCTCAGTTGTGTCAGACTCTTTGCGACCCCATGGACTGTAGCCCGCCAGGCTCCACTGTCCATGGGATTCTCCAGGCAAGAATACTGGAGTGGGTTGCCATGCCCTCCTCCAGGGGATCTTCCCGATCCAGGGATCGAACCCATGTCTCTGATGTCTCCTGCATTGGCAGGTGAGTTCTTTAACACTAGCAGCACTCGGGAAGCCCGAGCCTCAGTATCGTCATCTGTAAAACAGGATGATAATCCCTCAGCAAGGTCTAGCATTCTCCCCAGGTAAGAGCCAGAACACTTCCAGGAAACTGTGTCCTGTGCCCAGCCTTGGCAGCCTGCCTGGCTAGGGAACAACATGGACCTCAAGACTGCCCTTGGGACTGGGGGTGAGAAGGCATCTGTTTGTCTCCAGGCAGGCCCTGAAGAGAAGTAAAGAGCCCTGCTTGCCAGCGGGAAGCACTCAGCTGCTCCTATGCAATACCTTTGGGCCAATGGGACCCAAACTGAGTCCCAGGAGTGAGGGGGAGGGGACCCTGCTGACGGTGAGCAAGAGTGAGGAAACTTGCAGAAAAGCCTCAGCATTGGCTAAGGCGAGAGAAAAACAAGTTAGGCAAGGCCCTGCATCCTGAGGGCCAGCCCAGAGCTGCTGGAGCCTGGGCTGTTTGCACAATTCCTACCCGGCTGACTCCCAAGCAACTGGAGGGCAATACCGCCAGCTACTCACTGCGGGGTAGGGGGAACCTGCACCCACCCTGGTCCCTCTAATGACCAAGGAGCCAGGAGGCTGAGACAAGCGTGGTGCTGGCCAGTGACTACCATTTGGTGGTGTCTCCATGGGGGCAGCCTCAAGTCCCTGGAGGGGGTTCCAGAACTGAGTGCTGACCGGTACCTGCTCCCACTGCCTTGGGCTGGGCTGGGGAAGGGAGAGTTCTTTAAATAAAACAAAGCAAACTGGCATTACGGCCCCATTCGGAGGGGACCGAAAGTCATCTGGCCTACCCCTTCCCATGGCTCCGTGAGGGGCTCTCCCATGACCTCAGGGCTGGGGTTCCGCATCCCTTCTTCACAGCTTCCATCTCCCCAGGGACGTCCCTGGCCTCCTCACATACGTTTGGCGACAGCGTTCCTCCCCATGTCCCCTGGCCAGCTACACAGCCATGGTGGGCAGGCAGGACAGCAGGTCAGGGCTGGGCACAACAGCAGAACCATAAGCTACCCATCACCTCTGTTCCTCAAGATAAAATCCCAAGTAAACACTCAAAGAGAAAAAGCAGAGTACAAGTGTGTTCACAAGAGCTCTGCTTGCAACAGCAGAGCGCCAGGGACGTCCGAGCAGTGAAGAAAGTGCAAACTGAGGCCCCCACGGAGGGGACACACTTGAACCGAGGGCAGGTGGCCCAGGATAGCAGGTGCTTGCTGCTGGAGCTCAGCTCCAGGCCCTCAGGACCTCGACGTTGAGCAGGGCATGTGCGGAAGGAAATCTGAAAATATGCAAGTCAGTTTTTCTCGCAAGTTCCTGTAAATTATCTGTAAATGTACTTAAGGCCACCAGCCAGCCCAAGGAGCCAGGAAGCTGAGACAAGTGTGGTGCTTGTGACTACCACCTGGTGACGTCTGCAGGGGGCAGCCTCAAGTCCCTGGAGGGGGTCCCAGAACTGAGTCCTGACCTGTATCTGCTTCCACTGCCTTGAGCCGGGCTAGGGAGGGGAGAGTTCTTTAAAACCAAGGAAACTGGCATCAAGGTCCTGTTCGGAGGGAACCGAAAGTCATCTGGCCTTCTGTCCGGGCACACATCAGTTGTGCCCTTACCCAGGAAGTCTTGCACACTTTTGGCTAAGAAAAGCTATCAAATACTGCCCTTTTTGTCGTGTTCCCCGAAGCCTGTCTCCATCTCCTACCTCATCTGCCCCCAGAGCTCCTCCAGGTCAATGAGCAGAAAGGTAACAGCTTTTAGGCCTTCCGTGTAGCTTTGGATTTATGAAAAGGAGGCAGAATTGCTAGCGGAGAGTGGGCGGAGGCAGGGACATCCCCCTGCCAACCAGCCTCCGGTGCCCTGAGGAGCTGGACTAGACCCCAGGGACAACCCACTGCACAGCACATCCTCTTCTCTACAAAGCCCTGTGATGGAGTCAGCTTCCACCGACCCCAACCTCAGGTTCCCACCTGTCCTTGTGGTCCTCCAACCTAGTTAGGAGCCCACCAAGCAGAGGGTAAAATGCTGCATGAAACCTAAGATGCCGTCTCCATGCTCATTCACCGCTTACTCCCTCCTTGCTATGAACCCTGGGACCCTAGCCTGGGGCCCAAACCCCCATAACCATCTGCAGGTCTCATCTTTGGCCTCTTGGGTGCCACCGCCTCCTCCAGGAAGGCCTCCTGTGCCGAGTCAGCTCACAGTCCCACACACTGCAACACCCTGAGGCAGTGCCAGGTCGCGAGCCCCTGTGCTCAGGCCAGAGCCACATTTTAGTTGCACACCCAGAGCTGGAGAAATACAGGCCTGCCCCAGGGGCCATGAGACCTGGCAAGTTCCCTCCCATGGGGCCTCAGCTCCTTTGCCACCTGAAAGGGGGTTGGCACGGAGCTGTTCACTGATGCTTCATTCCCTGAGGGTGAGGAATGGAGAAGCAAAGAAAGAAGGGTGGTGACAAGATACTAAAGTAACTGCTATCACTTATCAAGCACTTATCAAGAGGCTCACAGGGCAAGGCTGTTGACTGTCTCAGTCCCAGAGATAAGGAAGCTGAGCCCTGCAGGGTCAGCTCTGTGCCCAAGGTCACCCAGCTGAGCCACGACACAGTCTGAGTGCTCTTGCCTCCAAAGTCCACCTTCTCACTCCTTTCCCTTTATGAAACAGCAGAGGGCACCCACCAACTCAGGGCAACACAGACTGACTCGAAGCACAAGAGAAAGGGGCCTTGGCCCTCCACACCACCAGAAAAGTCTGGAAGGAGGGTTGGCTAGGGTGAAGCCATGGTCCCTTAGGACTGAATGTTGACTGGAAAGCCACGGCCCCAGAGCTAAAGGCAGGATCACGGTTTAAGCACCCCATCAGGACCGACATCAAAATCAGAGCCAGGACCCCCCAGAATGTCTGATCAAAGCCCCAGCCATGGCCACCCCTACCAGGACCAATAATGTACTAAGAGATATATACACTCCTCCTCCAGCTGGTGTCACATCCTGGCCAAGGCCAAGGCCCTCAGGCCAGCCTGAAAGCAAAACAAGCACCAAGCACTCTCTCTTCTTCTGTCATTCCCAAGCAGAGGTCAGGAGGTAGGGATAGCCCAGCATGTAACACCATCTCCCGACCTCCATTTCCCAATAGGTATCAGGACCTGGACTAGATGTTCTCTGAGGACCCTGCCAAGTTGCAAATTCATTACAATGTTTCAGCAACTCCTAAAATAAATCTTTGTTTTTCCTGGTAATAAAGAAGTTGCAGACTCATTTAAGGACAAGCAGGCAATAAATGAAATGGAATAAACACCTAGGACCCTAGGGAGGGAACGTGAGCCCCTTAACAATTCTATGATTTTCCAGCATATCTTCTAGATGTTTCCGCCCTCCAGTTTTACCACTCACCCACAATCCCACCTGGACGCTTGCACACCCACAGACACAAAGACAGGCCCATATAACAAAGTGGTCTCACTGTCTCTCTCCTGAACACATCTGCACTTTCCTGAAATTGCTCCGAAAACTCGTTTTTAGCCCCAGAGATAGGCTTTCCTCCCACCCTGGCGTCTTTGAAAGTTCTAGGCTCAGAGAGACCGAGCGATTCTCCGAGGGCCAACACAGCGGCAGATCCCAGTCTGACCATTTGGCCCACGCTCTCTGGCCAGCGGAGAGAGCAAGACCGAGGCTCCAAGTCCTTCCGTCCCCGGCCTGAGACGGTGGGGACAGAGTGGTGTGCCAAGGGTCCAGCACCCTTCCCTAGGTGATGGCGGCCAGACGCAGTCCCGCTGAGCCGAGACGCCACACACCTGTACCCGCCTCCTGCTCTGCTACACCTGTCCGAGGCCTCACACCTGTTCCTGCTTCCCTGCCACCAGCCGCGGCAGCCTCACCTGTCTCCGGTTCGCATCTGTGCATATGAGATCAATTCCCATCCCCGTGCACTGCCTTCCCCGCTTCCCCGCGGACCCCGCCTCACCACCGCGCTGGCAGGCGTGCAGAGCGGGCCGTCCATTGCTGTACGGCATCCAGATCTTCTTCAGGGGGTTCTGGGTCAGTTCCCGCGGGGACGCCATCCTGGGGCTTGGATGAGTCCGACTGCGCTGCTGCCAACCCAGCAGCCTGGCCACCTCGGGCCACTCGAGGCCCCGCCCCTCAGCCCCGCCCCTCCCAGAGCCGCGTTGACGCTAGTCCCATTCCCCGCAGGCTCCGCCCCAGGTCGAGTAGGCTCCACCCCAACCGAGGAGGGCCTGGCGTCCGACCACGCATGCCCAGCTCGCCCGAGAGCCCGTTTGGGACCAAGCGGGCCCGCCCTACGTGCCAGGATGGAGGACGCGCATGCCCAGCTCCCCACAGGTTCCGGGCTCGGATGGTACAGGCCCCGCCCTGGATGCCCAAGCCCCGCACACCCGACGCTGATCTGCATACGCCTCACCCACAGCCTCGACCTGGGCTTCCCAGCGTGCCCCCAGGACACGCGGTTCCCGTTCTGCGCGACCTCAGGACCCTCAGAAGAAGGGGTTTGCATGGGTTGGGGCAGGTCTGCGTGACCCCCAGAACTTGGTCAGGAACAACCTGGAGGCACCTGCGTGACTGGTCACCGGCCCACTGGCCCGGTTGTCAACTCTCCCGATGGCCTTGCATCCCGACCCTCCGAGTCCCGGGACTCTCCACTGCACACAGGAACAACCTGCTCAACCACGCTGAAAAAGCCCATTTATCTCATGGACAGGGACACAGAACAAATCTCAAAACTGACCGTTTCCCTCTTTGCCCTAGCTGCTGGGGAGCTCGGGTTAAACCCCAGCCCACCTGGAGCAGGTGAGTAGGACCAAGCTCCCAGGGGACTCATCCCACTCTGACAGTATCTTCCTTTTCCTTCCAGGACTTCGTTTTTACCAACTAAATTTTACATCATTAAGTTTACACACTTGTTCTTTAATGAGCCTCTGCCTCTTCATCAGGAAAACAGAATATGTACTGTCATCGAGGACAAGATTCTGGTATGGATTAAATGTGTCCATGTCTGAGAAATCCGTTCTGAAGCCCAGTAATGCTGTCATTTATTATGTTATTTATCTCCCTCCTGTCTCTAAATATGCAGTGGAGGCAAGAGGCAGGGGAGAGACCCGCGGTTCAGGAACACACCTGGCTCCTTCTCTCCAGTCCTAACTCCTCTGTCTCCTCAGCCCAGCCTCTTAAGCTTTGTACACTTTCTGCCAAGGCCTTAGCTGACACGGCTCCAGTCTGGGTCACACTGCCCTCTAGCGATGTCCTCCACCACATCCCCTGGCAGGACCACTGCATCCCCAAGGCCTCTCTACCGAACCTGTGCCCGGCTGGGACTCAGGGGCTGGGGCATGGAGCAAAGGCTCCACCCAGTGCGCCACAGGGGCAGCGTGGCTTCCTCTGCCCAACTTGCCACACTCCTGCCTTGAGTCAGTCCTCCAAGTCCCAGCCCAGCCCAGCCCTTCAAAGCCTGGCAAGGACCTTTCAGATGACTGATGCAGATGTCTCATTCATGTCCCAGGAAGGGAAGGTTAAGGAGGTCCACGTGCTAGAAGCCCACACAGACCTTCCCTGGAAGCAGCTCAAGCTGCCTCCCCAGGGAAGTCCCTGCCTCAGACCTACTCAACCACTTCCGCTCTTTTTCAGCCTCCCTCTTCAGTGTCCACCGGCCACCTCCCTCCCCGCCTCATGCCCAGCAGCCGGCACACCCACGGGCAGGTCCCAATGAGCGGCATGCCCCTGGTGACCTCCCACCCACTTCCTCCTTCTCCAAAGCCACTCATGCTGTTCCTGACACAGCCCTCCTGTTTGTCTCCTGGCCACTACCAAGGCCATTCTGGGGCCATGCTAGCCTCAGAGACCTTGTCACCACACACCCACACCCTATCCAGCCCCCAGCACTCATTGCAGAGTCTACCTCCTCTAACGTCCACAGACATCCTGTACCTTCTCAGACCTGCCATTCTCCTCCCTAGCCCTCTTGGGAGTGTTAGTCAAAGACTGGGGATCGGGGACAGCCAGGGTTGGGCAGGAGGCCAGAACCAGGTCTGGGAAGCCAACTCCATGTCCAGAAGTCTGAGTTCAGCTTGCCAGGGAAGCAGTGACTCTGTACCTCCCACTCTTCCCCAAACAGTCCGACTCTGGGTTGACTCAGACACTCCCTCCCAAGTCCCCATACCCAGGGCGAGGCCACATGTCAACAGCAGAAGGAGCCTGGAGCCCCTCCCCACGGCCAGAGTCAGCATCTGCTCTGAGGATATTCCCCATCTCCCCTGCTGTGGCTCCACCTCTCAGACAGGAAGCTGAGGAAGGGAGAAGGGCCCAGAGTCACAGAGTTGCCTGCCCGCCGTGCAGGATGGACTCAGCTCAACTGCCAGCCCTCGAGAACCGCACTACACCCACACACCCCACCTCCATACCTGCACTCTTGCACGTTCCCTGTGCTGAAATGCTCTCCTGGCTTTCCGCTCCCTCAGCATCAGCAGGTGTCCAATAGAATAACTGGCCCCTGTGGCTTGCCCTCCTTGGAGCCATTCAAGAGTGAGCCAGCTCTCCTGGCCCAGGGGTGGGAGGTGTGCTGGGATGTTGTGTATGAACACAGCCTGCTCAGCCTCCCCCCTGCTCCGCCCGTGACCCTGCCTGGCTTGTGCCGGAGGGCTCCTGTGGTGCCCTGTGCACTGACCACTGGACCTCCTCCCAGTGTCCCATGCTCCAAGCTGCGGGAAGTCCTCAAACTCTTCCCAGTCCCCATATCCGCTGGGCAGTCCTGGCCCAACCACCATGCCACCCTTTGCAGCAGAAAGGCCCAGGGACCTCAGTGCATCCCACACGGACCCACACACCAGTCCGCAAACGTATGGTGCGCACACAGTCATGTGTGCACACACACTACCGAGCCCCGTGCCCAGGCCGGTGGCAGTGAGGCCTGCTGCTCTCCTCTGCCTCCCTTCCCCTTTATTCCCTCCTCCTCTCCTCTCTGCGGCCACTGGGAGGTTGGGGAGTTCCCAGGAGTCCCAGTGGCTCTGGCCATTTCTAGCCAAGGATCATCCCGTGTCTCCCTGGGAGCCGAGCTCACACAGGGTGTGAGGTTCCACCTCGCGAGTGGAGAGCCATGTGACCAAGCACTTGCTGGTCTGCACTTGCTGATTCCCGCCTGGCACAGGGCACACAGTAGGTGCTCACAGTGCCTCAGGACCAGCCGGGGCACACAGTCCGAGGTGCTCAGAGAGGTTCGCGATTGGGACAGAGCACACAGTAGGCGCTTAGAGCAGCTCAGGACCCACACAAGGCACACAGTAGTTGCCCTAGAAATGGTGGTTTAAGGGCTAAAATCACATCGTATGAAGAGCTTCCCAAATGAGCCTCTGAACTTTCCCAAGCTGGTATGACCCCTGAGGGGGGACCTGGACAAGTATGACCCCTTGGAGGCCAGCAAAGGGCAGAGCTGGAGGCCCTGGGGCAGCTCCAGCGGGTTGTCCCTCCCCCTGGGCTGGAGGAAGCAGCTATTTATAGTTCCCCCCTTGGCCCAGCTCCCTCTCCCCGGTGAGGCGCCAGTGCCCACCCCCTCCCTGCCACTGACAGACCGATGCCCCCTCAGAGCACCCCTAATCCCAGAGAGACCCCCAAAGCTCTCACACCCCCGTCTAACACCACCTCCACTTCGCCCATGTCTTTTCCCAGTCCGCTCACCCTCTCCACCCTGCCCGGCGCCTACCCCGTCTGCTGCTCCCCGACCCGGGTTCCGTCGGGGAGCTGCCTCCTTCGATACCTCTGTTCATCCTGCTCCCGAACTGGCCCGGGCCGCCGCCCCCTGCGGCCGGGATTGGGGTGGCCCCGCCCTCCAGGCTCCGGAGAGCACCGCCCCCCCGTGGCTCCGCCTCTCCGCCCCGCCTTGGGCCCGCCCCCCAGGGCTGCTGACAACTTGGTCAGTGGCCCCCCAACCCCGCCCCCAGCCCCCACACCCCGGCGGCCACACTTCCGACAGTGCTAACTTTCTCTCCAGCTAGGACCTAGTGTCTGCCCTTGTCTCCAGCCCGAGTCGTCTACACTACCCACAGTTCCTGCCCCATCTGCTGGCAAGCCTGGCCACACACTCCAGAAGGCTTGGTCTCATCTCCAAACCCGCCATGGAGATTGGGTTGGGAGATTAGGTCAAACCTGCAGCCTTCCACACCGAGGACAGGTCAGTGAAATCCGGGCGGGGGAAGGGGGTTAGAGGAGCGGCTCTGACTCCGCCCTCCTGTGTGTCACTGCCTGGGGGCACATGACTGTGTGATTCTTGTCTAGCTCATTCTCCAGTCACTATGTTTATTGAGGGATTTTTTTTTGCGGGCGGGAACCTTCACGTACGTTATTACATCACTCAGTGCTCACAAGAAGCGTGGTGGCATCACTCGGCTTTACGGAGGAGAAAAGAGAAAACCGAGGCTTGGAAAACTGAGGTTCAGGACTGTTCAATGAAGGAGGGGCCAGAGCCCCCTCAGCCTGCGCTCCTTTCTCCCCTGAGCCATGTGTGTGCAAGGGCAGAGCCTGGGTACGCAGAGGTGTGGGTAAGACAGCACCTGGGTGTGTGCTGAAAATGCTTCATGCAGATTTGGGGGACAGGCTCCCATTCTCCACAGCCCCCTCACAGGCCCACACCTTGTTCACACACACAAACAGCTGTCAGATACACGGAGACGCGGCCACCCATGCGTATAAACCACACCACCCCCCAACACACACACACAAGGCAAGGCTGCCACAGCCACAGACTTCCCACGTATGAGCGTCCGTCTATGCCTGGAGATGCCCCCATCCGTTTGGAGTGGGTGCTGCCTGGGAACCTCCGCCAGCACCTGTCTGTGTGGTGACACGTGGGGGCAGGGCAGACCTCTGGGTCTGGCCTTAGATGGGCGGTTCTCTCCAATGCAGCCATGGTGTCCTGTGTTGAGGTTCCTGTAAGTGGCATTACGGAGCCCCTGTATGATGTGTCTGGAGGCTCTTGACTGTGGGGCCCAGACATGACCAGACTCCATGTGGCAGTGATCATCCACGGTAGTGTCCAAGCTCTCCTGACATATACTGTAAGTCCGGGGCGCTCCTACTAGGAGTGGCTAGAGTCCATTGGCAACCTGGCGTGGCAACGTGCGTGCTGTCCGCCCACACTGTGACTCTGTGAGGCGCTTTGATATGACTGACTCCATGTGGCGGGGTCCAGATGCGCCGCGGCCCTGCCGATCTCCCCCATGCAGGGTGGCTCCATCCCTGTGACCGCCTCCCTCAGGCTCAGCGGCGGCCGACCTGGGCCAGGATGCGGGCATTGGCTGCAGCCTGCTCCCTCACAGCCCTGGCCCGGGCCTGCTCCAGTAAGATCTGCAGGAGGCCAAGGGGGATGTCCAGAGACAGGGCGATGCGGGCGCCAGGGTGGGGGTCAGGGCTGGCGCGGCCCAAAGCAGTGGAGGGTGCCGTGGTGCTGGCTGAGGGGCTCTCCGAGGTCACGGGGCAGGCAGTGGCCTGGGGAAAGTTCTGAGGGAGGAGCTGGAAGCCTGGGGTGGGGGTTGCTGGGACAAGCAGGGTCCTGCCCAGTGTCAGGACCATCAGCGTGAGCAGAGCCCACCTGGTCATCGTGTAGTCAGGCTGTAAGGAGAAAACAGGTTCAAGGCAGGGGCTCTGGTTAGCTGTGGCCGATGGATAGAGACAGATGGGGAAAGCAGAGAGAGAGCGGCCAGGCCAGGGTCAGAGGGATAGAAGCAGAGATGAAGGGACAAGGAGAGAGCCAGAGCAACACAGAAAACTGAGACGGAACCAGGCAGAGAAGGGGTCGGTGGGACGGAAAGAGTGAGAAAGAGAATGCGACAGAGATGGACAAAGAGATGGAGTGACCCAGAGACAGAAAGCCACAGGTATATCTGGATATGGATGTATTTGAGAGAGAGAGAGAGGGGTGCCGGGGGGAAGAATAAGAACAAGAAAGGGCAGAGAGAAGGAGAAAGAGATGGAGATGTATCAGAGGGGGATGGAGCAAAACAGAGGGAGAAAAAGAGACAGTGTGATGGAAATAAGGATGCAAAGAGAGACACAGAGGGACCCAAGGGGAGCCTGAGGTTTGCGCGAGAAAGCATGTCGCAGATCCAGGGCACAGAAAGGCAGGCAGGAATGCGGGCCCTTGAGGCAAGGAAGCAATCAGAAGGCCCAGGGCGTCTCAGACTCGAGACCTCCACTGACCCAAACCCCAGATCCACTCTACCCCAACGGTCCTGTCCATCCCCCGACCCCAGGCTCACCAGTAGCAGCCTCCTCTGGGGTGAGCTGTGCCAGGCAGTGCTCCCTTGCACTGGTCTGCTCCTCCACCCGCTTCGGGGCCCATTTATCTGGCTTGAGGCCGCCCCCCACCCATGATTCATCCTCTCCTGGGGGGCAGTGAAGGCAAACCCTCAGCCCCTACCTTGTCTTCTTTCTAGGGACAAGTTGGGGACTGAGGGTTACAGGACAGTGACAGGCTGGACAGAGGGACTCTGTACCCACTTGGGATAGCACAGCCCTCCCAGGGAAAACCTGCCCCCCTGACACCCACACCCCCCGCAAACAGTCACGACAGAGACCTTTTAAAACAGCAGCTTTAATGACCCCCCAGAATCAGCACCATGTCATCACTAGCGTGGGGCAAGGGGCGGGTTGGATTCAGTCCCTTCCGCTCACTGCCCAAAGCCTCCCCAACGCTGAGTCATCAGCCGGGGAGGCAGCAGCCACAATGGGGGTCTGTCCACTGGGGGGAAGGCGAGACCCGTGGAACAAGTCACTGAAATAACGGACACGCTCATGCACGCTCACGTGCAGACAGGCCTCTAGCACCAAGGGGGAGGGACGGCAGGGTCCAGGTGAGACACCGACTCCTCCAGGGGATGCTGGACTGGACCTCAGCTCTGGGCAGCACCTGGGTGGGGCAGGCAGGGTTCAGCTGTCTAACCATACCCAATGCAAGGGCCACAGAGGATGGGGGAGCCGGGGGCACAGTGGGTGTGGGGGCTCTGCCCACAGAAGGGGGTCCTTACTCAGGTCTTTAAGGGAGGGAGCACCGAGGGGTACCGTACTGGGGACTCCTCCCAGAGCCGGGCTTCTCTATCAGCTCTTTGGTCTGAGGCAGGGTCTGTCCCAGGTCCCCCAGTCTGGGGGGGGGTGGCTTCTGAGCCCGGATCCTGACCCTGGACATAATCTGGGCAGGCCCCTCCTGGAATGGAGGTATGCTCGTACCTGTCCCTTGACTGTGGGCCGCCTGGGGCAGGCAGCGGTGCTCACAGGCCTCCCGGGTCCCAAAACGGTTGGCGTTCCCTCCGCAGCCACCGTAGACGAAGGGGTGACAGGCCTTCGTGCCCCCTGCCCCAGCCCGATGATACCAGCGCAGGGTGTAGGCGCTGCAGGAACCCTCGTCCAGTGGAAGCGAACAGGGATCTGGGGGTAATGGGGGCAGAGAGGTCAGCCGGGATGGGCTCAGCCTGCCCCTCCCTATGCCCCTCTGAGCCCAGCCCCCTTCCTCACCATCGTCATCCCAAGGAGCTGCGGGGTCCTGGTATTCCTCCTCGGAATACTCAGAGTATTCATACTCATCGTCCTCGGGGGGCACCTGGCCTGCACACACAGTGAGGGGATGCTGTGAGCAGGGCCACTGCGGGGCCCAGTTCGTGCGGCCCAACCCTGGCCTCCCATGCGTGTTCCCTGCATGTGCCCTCTGCACACGTGGTGTGGGCCCTGCACGCATGAGCGGCCCCATGTGTGTGTGTGCTCCCGCCCCACATGTCCCCCAGGCTGCAGCCATCCTCACCATCCTCCTCTGCGTGGGACACTCGGAGCACAGGCACGGGGTGGAGCTGCGGCCCAGCGGTGTCTGCTGCGTAACTCGGGAGAGGCCCTGGAGCCGGGAGCAGGGGCGTGGGGCCCGGGCGTCAGCCTGGTGGCTGCCCTCGCCAAGCCCCTGCTGAGACGACCCAGGCAATGGGCACAGCAGGGCCTGGCATGAGGCAGGCTCCGGGAGCAGAAAATACCAGAAAACTACTCACGTGATCCAGATGCGATATACTGGCCCTGACAGGCTGGAGGTGGCACAGAAGGGGACAAGGAGAGAGAGACAATAACAGAGAACAGGAGACAGAGGCGGAAAGAGGCAGGGAGAGAGGCTCACGGCGGGCAGAGGCATACGGAGGGGACGGCAGGAGAGAGTGACAGACGGCGCGGGAGAAGAAGGGAAGCAGACACAGGGAGAGAAAGAAACCAAGGGGGAGAAGCGGACCAAGAGCAAGAGAGAAGAGGGGAACAGGCCAGGGAGGCCAAAGGCGAGAGAGAGGGAGAGAGGCAAAGGGGTCAGGAGCCGGCCGGAATGGAGGAGGACAGGGAGGAGGCAAAGGCGGGAGGAGACGAGCTTCACTCTCTGATGCCCCAAGGGCCCTCAGAGCCCCCGCCCCACACCCCGGTGCCACATCTGGCCCGAGGAGCCGGCTCTGCTCACGCCTCCTCCCCCTCCACACACGGCCATCCTGGGCACCCAGGAGCACATGTGCGCCCACCTCTGCCTGGGTATCCACTTGGGGGAGTCCTGTCAGCATGTCCGTCCAGAAACACCCATACTTTGTGTATCCATCTGTCTCCACCCGCCTCCCTGACTGCTTGCCCCCTGGACGTTCTGGGGGTGCTGCCTGCCTCTGTCTAGGGGTGCAGGGATGCAGTGGGGATGGGACCCAGGAGACTCCAGGCTGGACCCCACTCACCGCAATGCTGACTCATCTCCTGACGCACAAGGCCCCGTATGTCATCCTCCTAGGAGCCCAAGACCACAAGGGTCATGAAGGAACCCAGGGGTCACAGAAGGACAAAGGGTACATGATGCAGGGATCGTAGAGGGACAGTGCAGAGTCAGGGCCCAGGGTCCAGGGGGTCAGGAGAAGGAGGCAGGGCCCCCACCCCACCCCACACACACGCACCGTCAGCGCAGCTTCTCCCTTCTCACCGCGGGGCCCCGCGGGGCCTGGCCGCCCCTGTGGGCGATGGATAGGGCTGGGCTGTGACCTCCGACCTCACGGACACCCCAGCCTTTGAACCCAGTCCCAGGAATTCCCACTCACCTGCTCCCCTCTCTCTCCAGGGGTTCCAGGGGCCCCGGGGGTGCCCACCACGCTCTGTCCAGGGGGACCTCGCTCACCCTGTCAGACACAGGGACTGAGTGAGCAGGGTCAGAGGCAGTGGGGGCAGAAGGACAATGTGGGACCGTAGTTTCAGAGGCTGGGGCAAGGATATTGGGGGAATGGAATGCAGAGCCAGAGGTCAGGGAGGTTGGGGTAGGGTCAGTGAGGTTCAGGGGTCAGGAGTCAGGGCCTCTCACCTTCTGACCCTGAAGTCCTTCAGGGCCTTTGGGACCAATGCTGCCAGGCGGCCCGGGAGGACCACTAGAGCCATCATTGCCCCTGGGACCTGGGAAGCCCCCCACTCCTGGGGGTCCCTGGGGAGGGAGAGACCAGGGTCAGTGATCAGAGCTTCCAGAGACCCCAGGCCCCTCAGTTCGCCATGACCTCAGCCTCCACTTACCCGCTCCCCTTTCTCGCCCTGGTCACCCTTGGGTCCTGGCTGCCCATCGAAACCTCGGTCACCCTGGGAACAAAAAGAGGCATGAGAGTCCCTCTGCCTCGGCCTCCCCAGCTCAGCCCCCATGAGCCCCCAGGCCCCATAGCCACCACATCGAGTTCCTGTGGCCTACCAGACAGAGACCCTGAGTCCACCATGATCCCCAGACCCCACCCCACTGTGACGCCCCCTACCCTGGCCCCACCCATTTCCCCTTCACGGACCCTCCAACCTCCCCCTGACCTCGACCACCCTAACCCTCAGCCCTGAGGCATGTACTGCACCACCTCCCAACCCTTAACCCTCAATCCCCACTGTGACCCCAACCCCACTCAGGACCAACCTCAGGACCAACCCAACTCCACCCCGCAGTGTCCCAACCTTCCTCGACCCAAAACCTTCAGGACCTTATCGTGCCGTCCCTACCCAATCCTAAACCCCACTGTCCAATGTGGAGGGACCCCTTACCTTGGGACCGATCAGGCCCTCCTTCCCAGGGGCCCCTGCCTGCCCTGGAACACCCGGCTCCCCCTGGAGGAGAGAAGACATTAGCCAATTCCTGGCCCACCCATCCGCTCCTCACTCTGGGGGTGCCCCACACTCACCAGCTCGCCTTTGCGTCCTGCCAGCCCTGGGCGGCCCGGGGGACCAGCCTCTCCCTGCAGCAATCAGGTGGAAGGGTCAGCCTTAGGCCCCAGCCCCCATAGACCCCACATCCCCCCATTCCCTCATCACCCCTGTACCTTATCTCCCTTCTCTCCATCAAGGCCACAGGCTCCCTTAATTCCCCGTTCACCCTGAAAGAAAAAAGAAGTGAGAAAGTGACCTCCTAGATACCTCACCTATGACCCCTGACCCTGAAACCCCTCTCCAAACTGCCCTTAGGTACTCCAACCTCTGACCTTCCCACCTCTGACCTAATACCTCACGTTCAGCCCTAGATACCACAGCATCTGACCCCAGATACCTGATCTCTGACCCCGGATACTTCACCCTCCAACATCAGGTCCTGATTACGGGGGAAAAAACCAGCCCCCTTCCCACCTTGAGGCCCCGGGGACCCATGAAGCCAATATCTCCTTTGTCTCCTCGGACACCAGGGACTCCGTCTTTTCCTGGGGATCCCTGTGGGAAAAGTGTTAATGAGATCAGTGAAGGCTCAAAGGGAATCACTCTGGCTGTGAACATCGTCAGGGGGCCAGAGCCATTGGAAGGGCAGGGTTTTCTGCAGGGACGTGTGAGCCACCACAGGGGTGACTGTGAAGGTAGGGTCCCTGGACAACAGGAGAGCGCTGGTTCACTATAAGGTCAAAGGTCACCACACGGGGCTGGGGTCCCTGGTGGGGTGGCAGGGGCACCTTACCGGTTCGCCGGGGATCCCTGGGGCGCCAGGCTCACCCTGTGGGGAACGCAGGTGGGAGAGGGCCGCCCTTCAGTGCCACTGTCCCCGTGTTGGCCCACCTGCCTCCCTCGGTGACTGCCGCCAGGACCCAGTCTGCACACCAGCCCGTGTGAGTACGCGTGGGGCCGACAGTGAGGGAGGTGGGAGCCCTCCAGTGCTCAGGGGACACCCCGGACAGGTGGGGGTGACCCATGGCTCCGGGTCAGTGCCTGGGATGGGACTTGCCTTGGGTCCCGTGAGTCCACGCGCTCCCAGCAGCCCAGCTGAGCCCTTGTCACCAGGCTCTCCCTTGGTGCCCTGCAGGAGTGACAGGAGAGGGCCACGATCAGGACCAGAGCAGGCTGCAGGCTCCCAGCAAGACTGGAACCTGCCAGTTGCTCGCACACAGGCCCCCAAGGCCCCTTCCCTCCAGTCCACGCTCATGGCTGGGACTGAAGACCCTGGCCGTGGGGTGGCTCATTTCTTATGCTGGGACCCCCGATTCCTGCCACTCCTCTTGCCACTGGGCCCCCAGCCCTACCTGGAGTACCCCTAACACCCAAGGAGCCCCCTTCCTGTTCCCACAGGCCTCCTACAGGGGCCACAGAACAAGACTGCCCTCCAACCTCACATCCAGGCCCTGGAGCCCCTCCCACAGAGCCCCCATCCTCTCAGCCGCCCCATAGTTGCTACAGCTGACAGAACCCCCTCCCCTCAGACCCCCAGAAATCCCTCTTCCATCCTCTGCTTCTGTCCTCACAGACCCTCCCCGGGGCCCTCCAGCTTGCAGGACCCCCTCCCTCACCCTTCATAGAACAGCCCAACCTCGTCCACATACCTTCTCTCCAGGTTCCCCGCTGTCTCCCCGAGGCCCTTTCTCACCATCTATTCCCCGAGGCCCTCGTTCACCCTGGGTCAGGGCCAGAAATCAGGGTCAGGGGCTACAAGTCCCTTACCCTCTGAGGGCTTGAGATCTCAGATCCCCTGGTGCACCCCGCAGAAGCCCCCCGAACACACGCAGCAGACCCACTCACCGAGTCCCCCTTGGCACCCCGTGGCCCCGGAGGCCCCAAAATCACAGCTGAGTCGCCCTGAGTGGACAGAGGGAAGTCAGAGGAGTCAGGGGCACCGAGTCCCCTGCCTTCTCCTATGCCCACACTCACCTTGTCACCCTTCAGTCCTGAGGCACCAGGGTCACCCTGTCGGGCAGAAGAATGTGGGTCTCACTCCAGTAGTGAATCCCCAGATCCTGAGTTACAAGACCCGTCCCCACCCACACTCACACCAGGGGCCTCTGCTCCACATCCTTACCTTCTCCCCACGTTCTCCCCGGCTGCCTGGGGGGCCCTGCATGAGAGAAGATGATACCGAGCTAAGGGAATCTGGGGGGACCAGTGGGCAGATGGCTCAAGGTGCAGGGGAGGACTGGAAGGCCCCAGGGAATGGGGGAGACAAGGGGCCAGAGAGCAGACGTGGAGAAGCAGAGGGCAGCAGAGGCTGTGGAGACCCCCAAGGGCACAGAGGGCTCAGGCAGGGGACTGGGTCACGCCACTGCTCCTCTCCCCCAGGGGACCCACCGCGAGTCCTCGGGGTCCCTCCAGGCCGGGGCGCCCATCTTCACCCTGGATGGTGACATTAGATTCGGTGACTCAGTAAGTTGGAAATCAGAGGCGAGAGCCGTGAGGGAGTCCCAGAGTGGCTCCCGGCAGTAGCCGTGGCCTCAAGGCAGGACATACGCACCCGGACACCAGGCTCCCCACGCTCGCCTCGGGCCCCAGGCAGCCCTGCTCCAGTGTCCCCCTGGAGATCAACGGGACACCAGGGGTCAGTCAGGGGAACTGGTGGAGGGCAGAGGGTCACGGGAGGTGGGTGGGATTTAAAGAGAATGAGGTTAGAGTTAGAGGTCAGCAGAGGCTGGGGGGGTGGGGGCGAGTCAGCGGAGACTGGAGGAGGGGCGGGTCAGTGGAGGCTGGAGAGGGCGGGTCATGGGAGGCTGCGGGGGTGGTCAGCGGAGGCTGCAGGGGGGGGGGAAGGGGGGAATGGGTCAGCGGAGGCTGGAGGGGATGACGGATCACTGGAGGCTGTGGGGGGTCGGGTCAGCGGAGGCTGGGGGTGGGGCGGGTCAGCGGAGGCTGGGGGGGCTGGGGGGCAGGGAGGGACGCGTCAGCGGAGGCTGGAGGCTGGAGGGGGGGCGGGTCAGCGGAGGCTGCGCGGGGGGGTCAGTGGAGGCTGCGCGGCGCGGGGGGGTGTTCAGCGGAGGCTGGGGGGTTCGGGTCTGCGGAGGCTGGAGAGGGGGACAGGTCAGCGGAGGCCGGAGGCTGGAGGTGGGGCAGGTCAGCGGATGCTGGGGTTGGGTCAGTGGAGGCTGGAAGGGGTTCGGGTCTGCGGAGGCCGGGGGCGGTGGTGCAAGAGGGGCCAGCGGTGCAGGAGGGGCCAGCAGCATTGTCACATCTACCTTGTCTCCTTTGAGTCCAGGGGCCCCAGGTGCTCCCTGTGGGCAGCAAGATGAAATCAGTCTGTGGCTCAGCCCCCAGCTAAGTCCCCAACACACAGCAATCAGAGACATGGGGCGTTGGGGCATTCTACTCACCGCTGACCCAGGTGGTCCAGGCGGCCCCAAGGGACCTGGGGCTCCCTCTCTCCCTGGGGCGCCTGCCAAACCCTATGGTAAAAATGAGGCAAGAGAGGGGAAGGGAGACTGGGGAACCTTCCTCCCATGCTGTTCCCCCAAGACCCGGAGCCCCCTGGGTAGGGCTGGGCCCCCTCCTCCTCCTCACCCGCAACCAGATCCAGAGGTCTTGGGCCCACCAAGTCCCCCATGCAGCCCTCGGCACCCTTACCCGCTCTCCAGTGGGGCCCGGCTGCCCCTGCTCTCCTCGAAGGCCTGTCTGACCAGGGAACCCCACAATACCAGGAGGTCCGGGGGGTCCGGGGGGGCCTGAGTCTCCCTGGAACAGAGATAGCAAAGGGAGACATGGCCCCAGCAGGACCCCTTCCCAGGACTAGCCCCCGTCCACCCTCTTCCTCCCACCTCCAGGCCCCCCGTCCCGCCCTCTCCCCCCACCAGTAGCCACAGGGCACCGTTTTACCTTTAGACCTGGCGGACCAACTGGCCCAGGGGGCCCCTGGACCCCAACTCCTGGGTCGCCCTTCAAGGGAAAGAGGAGTCAGATCAGGCTCAGGGCGTCTTGGGACGATGACCACCTCCCCGCATTGGGAATGCCTTAGGGCACATATACCTTGTGACCTTTGGGTCCTGGAGCCCCCTTCTGACCCTAAGAGAAAATGAAGTAAACAGCACTTGAGAGCAGGAACATGAGCCCAGAGCTCAGGTATGGTCCCAAAACATTCCCAGGGGAGCTCGGAGGTGACCACGGCATTTGGGACCGAGGATGTGAGCGCAGGTACGTGGGGGTGCGGACAGAGGTGGGATCTCAGATGTGTCCCAGTCCAGGGAGCTTAGCAACAACCACAGATATGACCGCAAACATGACCACAGACAGGAGCTCAGATACGGGAGCAGAGACGGAGGGGAAGGGTCAGCACCAACACACGCCCCAGGAGTGGCCCACAGAACTCCCACAGGCCCCGAGACCAGGAGATGAGACCAGAGCACGCATGCTCCCAAGAGAGCACCGGGAGACCTAGGATGAGTACGTGGAAGCCAGGAGATTCGACCCCCGTGTGCTCCGGGAGCAGGACCCCGAGTGCTGGAATGTTCAGCCAGGCTCAGGTTCAGAGGTGCCCAAGCCCAGGAATGTTCCCTCACGTGCACGACTACACTCCTCAACCTGGACTTGGACTCGCCTGGACCCCAGACTCACATCTTCGCCAGGGTCTCCAGGCTCCCCCGCACGGCCGGCTTCACCCTGCATAGAAAGTGGGGTGAGGGTGTGTGGCCACCCAACCGTACCCCTCCCTGCCCAACGCTCAGACCCTGGGGCCAGGCCCACCTCACCTTCTCGCCCCGCGGTCCCGGCAGTCCTCGGTCACCTTTGGCTCCCTGTGGATACAGGGGTCAGGAGAACACATGGGTGTCAGGGTCCCAGACAGCAGAGACTCAAAGAAGGAGCGGGAGGCCCGGGCCGGGTGGGGTGTATCATGGAATGTGAGGGTCACGGGGCGGGTGACCTATGCGCTGGGGGTTCCACACTCACCGGCTCTCCCACCAGGTCTCCAGCAAGGGCTCCAGGGGCGCCCTGACGAGAGAGAAGGGTCAGTGGGATTCCTCAGCCCTCACCCCTGCCCCCCACCCCAGGGCCTCCCCCACACTCACCTTCTCTCCCTTTGCTCCAGGGGGCCCGACCACAGCCTGCGGGGAACGCCTGGTGAGTCACCCCGCTTCCTGCCACCTCCCCACCCCTGCCCCGCCGTCCAGATGGGAGGGGCAGACTAGGCTTGGGGGCTGGGCAGAGGAGCTGATGTGGAAGCTGGGGGTCAGGAGCAAAGATCACCTGTCCAGGGGTCCCCATGGGTCCCGGCTCTCCTTTAGGTCCGACAGGGCCGGGCAGACCTGGCGACCCCTATGGCGGAACAGCGGGCAGAAGTCAGTGCCTCTCCTTCCGCTGCCCTGCCGCCCAGCCCTTCTCTCCCTGCGGGCACGTGGTTGCACAGCCCCCATCGCAGGCCCATAGCGAGCTCCTCTGAACACACACCGGCACGCCGGGGGCTCCTCTGTCTCCATCTTTCCCGGTGGCACCATCACGACCCGGCGCTCCCGGCTTCCCTGTCTCCCCCTGAGAGGGAAGAGCTCTGTCAGGGGCCTGCCCTCTGACTCCCGAGCCCCGGAGCCCAGCCCTGACCCCCAGGACTCACCACTTGTCCGGGCAAACCCGGTGCCCCTTGAGGACCCTGCGGGGGAAAAGTCAGATGTGAGAGGGACATGGAGAGCAGGGGACCCAGCAGGGCAGGGACTTCGTGTCCCCGCAGGGGCCTCACTCACCACCAGGCCTGAAGGGCCAGGGGGCCCGGGAAGTCCCACGGCTCCAGTAGGTCCAGGCAGGCCCTGGAGGAAGCAGGAGTTGAGAGCAGTGCCAACCCTGCCCAGCTCCATGTGACTTCCCCATGGGCTGGGCCACTCACCCGTCCTGGTGGTCCTGTCTCTCCAGGCTCCCCCTGCCAAAAACACAGACACTGAATGAGCCGACAGATGGACCAGAGGCCCCTCAGCCCCGGTCCACAAGCAGAGCCTGCATGGACGGGCACCTTGGTGGTCAGAGGGCAGTGATGTCCCTGGAGGCTGGCAGACATTGTCCTGGTGCAGACAGGCTGCTCTGAGTCCCTGCCTCCTTCCAGCCACACACCCACACATGCCTCTACTCACCTTTAGGCCAGAAGGTCCCTGGGGTCCCGCAGGGCCAGCAAGACCCTATAAAAAAATATCAAGGGCAGGAAATGGGTCCGAGTTGCACCTGGACTTACGGACTAACACAAACTAGTTTTCCACCTGATGTGGGGACTGATGCCTGTCCCTGCCCACCAGGCGGTGCTTCCCCGTCACTCACCGGGGCCCCGGGCGGTCCAGGGTCTCCGTGGCCACCCTGTGGGAGAGGGAAAGAGCCAAATGGGGTTTGGGGAGTCAGTCCCACCCTACCAGGGAAACTGAGGCGGGACTGCCCATTGTAGGGGGTGCCCATTAGGAAGGGAGCAGGATTCTGGGGTACTCACCGCTGGGCCTGGGGTCCCCCGTGGACCTTGCAGACCCTGTATAGAGAAGGGGGCTGCTGAGCCTCAATCTGGCCTGCCGTGGCCTGTTCCTGCCCTCTGGAGACCTTTGCCTGGAGGCCCCACCTCTGGACCCTCACCCCTCCCAGGTACAAGTCACCCCGTACCCATGAACTGCCCCTCATGGACAGTACACATGGGCCTGTGCACACACACAGCCATCAGATGTGTGCACTTGGACCTGGGCAACCCCATCACTGGACACGGGTGACCCTGCACGCAGGGGCCAGCACATTGCAAACGGGTGACCGCGCCTCAGAACTCAGCCCAGGCTGTTCCTGCTGCCACTCACCGGCTTCCCCTCAGGCCCAGCCACGCCGCGCTCTCCTGGCAGACCCTAGAGAGAACGTGTTTATGGCCACACCATCTCGTCCCCCATCCCAGCTTCCCCTGAGACAGTCCCGGGCAGAGCAAACTCCAGCCCAGACAACACAAGTGAGAGCCATGTGCTTGCACGCACGTGGCGCTGTGGGGCAAGGACTCACCGGGCTGCCATTCTGACCCCTCTGTCCAGGCTCTCCCCGGTCGCCTTTGATGCCCGGCTCACCCTGCAAGCAAAGTGTCGCACCCTGAACATCACTGCCGGGTGCCCACGGACACACCATCCCTGCATGCCCCCTGCAGAGGAGGGGAACGGCGTGGTGGGATGACGGGAGGTCTCACCCTGTCTCCTTTGGGGCCTCGGTCGCCATCACTGCCTGGATCCCCCTGTGGGAATGACATGTCAAGCCAGACCCGGGTGCCACGGGGGGTGGCCCCCAGACAGCCCGCACACGGACCTTAGCGCCTTTGAATCCAGGGGGTCCTTGTTCTCTAGAGAGCCCAGAACCTGGCTCATCCACGGCCACCTACAAGCACAGGGTTACAGGGCAGAGCTGTGCCGTCACGGAGGCAGGGAGGGGTCGTCCCAAAGGGTTGTGGGTTCAGAGTCACCGCATGGAGCTTCTGGGGCCCAAGCCACTGGTGGCCTCTTGGTGACAGCAGTCACAGGCTTGGGCAGAGCTGGGGTGATCACCTTGGGGCCTGGGGGTCCGGGGGGTCCAGGGAGGCCAGGAAGGCCGTCTCTGCCCTGAAGAGAAGAAGGAAATGGGTGGCTGTCCCAGCACAGCCTGCAGGCAGTCCCGCCCAGTGAAGCCCTACCCAGCTCACCTGTTCTCCACGTTCTCCTTTCTCTCCCCGTTCTCCCTGAAAAGCAGATACCAAGGTGGGGGGTATGCCCATGGGGAGTCCAGCTCCTCCTAACCCCACTCTCCCGGCCACTCCCACCAGCCCTAAGGCTCACCCTCTCTCCAGGTCTTCCAGCCTCCCCCACACTCCCAGCCGGGCCAGGGAGCCCAGGGATACCAGGCTTCCCAGGCTCCCCAGCAAGGCCGGGAGGTCCAGGAAGGCCCCTCTCCCCCACGGCCAGGCCAGGTGGCCCCTGAGGGCCGGGGTCTCCACGATCTCCCTTTGGTCCACGTTCTCCAGAAAAGCCGATGGGGCCCTGGAGGAGCAAAACAGTACATGCTGGTGGTCACCGACACCATCCATGGAACAACCCCTCCCCGCTTGAGTACCCAGCACACACCTCCTTGCCTGGGGGGCCCCGCTCGCCTGGGTCCCCCTTGGGGCCACGACGCCGTTCAGGTGCAGGCAGGAAGCCGCCAGAGCTCTCTTCCCAGGTCTCCACGATCTCCCGCAGGGCAGATGTCTGGGTGACATGCAAGGTCAGAAGAGGGAGACCACGGCTGCAGCCACCCTGGCCGGCCCTTGGGGCATTACTTGTCCCGTGGGGCTCCCCGCGGCCCCCATGCCCAGCCCCCATCAACCTACCTTGATGCCAATATTTTCCAGCAACCGCTCTGCATTCTGGGGACACAAACTGGATAAGGGGATGCCCACAGAAGAGAAGGCCCCACACTGCCCCCCCAAAACAGCCTCTATACCCTCGTCCCCTGGCTTCCTGCCTAGAGGACCCTTTAGCCCTTGGCTGGGGCGACTGGAAGCCACTGGAAGCCCATACCTGGCATGTCCCATCACCCAGGTTCCCGTCTATGTAGCCCACAGGAATCCCAACAGGGCAGGGGCCCGAGCATACAGGACAGCACCTGTGGCTGCAAGCGGAAGGGGGCGGAGGCAGCCCCTACAGGCATGCGCGGAACAGTCAAGGACCATGTCCCAGGCTTCACTCACCACCAGGCTCCCAGGCTCTCCTCTCAGGCCACGCTCTCCTGGGAGGCCCTGGGGACACCAAGAGGTAAGCTGCTGGACCCAGCCTGGGGTGCGGCGTGTGGGTACATGTGTGGATGCTATGGCCACTGGGACAAGTGAAAAAGGTGGGGGCCTCACCTGCTCCCCTCTGGGTCCAGTCTCCCCACGGTCACCCTGAGAAGAAGAATGACTGGTGGGAAAATGCCCCCACTCTGGGCAGCCCCCGCACCGTACCACTCACCCAGCATCTGCACACTCACCTTGGGGCCTGAACTCCCCGGGACGCCAGGGAAGCCCTGAGATAAGACAGAGCACAGAGAGGTCACAGGGGATCATGGCCTCCAGGGGTGGCAACCTAAGGCCCCTGTTGATTGCTCCCAAGTCCTGAAACTACCCCAGATACTCACCTGCCCGGGAGGGCCGACCTGCCCCGGGAGGCCCGGGGGGCCCTGGAGTCCAGGGCTTCCAGGAGCTCCACGCTCACCCTTGGGGCCGTCACGACCCTGTGGAGGATGCAGCCAGCATCAGGACCCTGAGACCCCGGGAAGGAGTGGGGTCACATATCACAGGGTCAGGCTCAGGGGTCAGAGATTGCAGAAGACGCCAACACTCACTTCTCTTCCAGGGGCGCCCGAATCTCCCTTCTCTCCCTAAGGAAGACAAGGCTGCTTCAGACCCGGCCCCAGTCTGAGCCAGAGCAGACTCCAAGCGAGGGCAACTCACCTTCCTCCCATCTTCTCCAGGGTCGCCGGGCTCTCCCTGCAGGCAGAGGACGCACATCAGATCCAACAGAGTTAAGAACTGTCCGCGTGTCTTGCTGTCGGCAAATCCTGTGTGTGCCTCGCTCCGTGGGGCCGTGTGTATGAGTGAGTGTGGATACCAATGCATATGTCGGGATGTCGCCATGGGTGTCACCCCTCAGAGCCTTGGCAGTGTGTCCCACACCTCCACAGAGGTCCACGTGCGGCCCTGGGGCCCTGGCACAGCACGTATCCGAGTGTGGCTGCGGGGTCTGTGTGTCTGTGTCCTCAGTGTCCCTGAATGGGGGCTTCACACCTGTGTGTCTGCACCTCTCCATCTGTGTCTGTGCCCTTCGCCTGTGCCCGTGGCCGTGGTTATTTTAGCCTGAGTTGGTCCATCCGGGCACAGGTTGACATGTCCACCTAACTGACCGTGTCTGTGAGGCTGCCTCTGTGTGCGCGTGGACATGTGTTTCCAGACGTGTCTGTGTGTGGGGGTCAGGTACACAGGTGTCAGTGCACATCAGCCTGTATCTACGTGTGTGCCCCTTGTGTGTCGCACGTCTGGGCTGTGTCCAGGTGCTAGCATTTTTCTGGAGGTTTCCCTGTGTCTACTCTAGACACTCACATTTTTCCCATTCAGGCCAGGCTTGCCATCCTCGCCTGGCTTTCCCTGTGGGAAGAGATCACTGGTCAGAAGTCAGGGTTGGAGTGAGGGCAGGAAGGGGGCAAAAGGGTACCATGACAGTGGGACTCACCGGTGCTCCGGGGGGACCAGCAGGGCCAGGGGGGCCCTGTTCTCCTCGAAGGCCCGGAAGTCCCTGGAAAAAGTCTTTGCTAGGATTGAGAGGGTCACTGAGATATCCCCTGGGGCACATCCATGGACTTGGAGGACCCCACAGAAACCTCCTCCAGGATGGAGACCCCCCCAGAATTGGGAGGTACCATTGAGGTCCCAAGGCTGAGACTCAATAGGGTAGGGTGTCCCCTGCTGAAACTCCAAAGGGAAGAAGCCTCAGGTTTGGGGGGTCCGACTATAGGCCCCAAGGCAGAGAAGACTGGAAGGCAGAACTCTGCCAGGGGACCAGGACCCTACCAAGGACAGGGCTGGACCAATGCCCCTACTGCCAGTAACTATGACGACCAGGCTACAGTTTATGCTGGACCCCTGAGCTGCCCTCCATCCTAACATCCCCCCTTACTTACATCTCTCCCTGGGTCTCCGGCCTTGCCCGTGGCACCCTGAAGAGACACTCAAGTCAGGGAGTCCACAGTGGTCATGGGGTCGGGGCGCTGTCCTCTGACAGGGCCACTAGTTCCTGTGAACCCAAGGCCTGCCAGGCAGTAACACCCCCCAGCCAGGTGGCGTACTAGGAGACACAGATAACCCAGCTGGCCCCAGAGCTCATCAAGACCCACAAGGCTCCGGAGACTGGGGACATACGAAGGGACAAGGGAAGAGGCGCGACCACGCAGTGACCGCCACAACTCACATTTGGCCCAGGGGGACCAGAGGCTCCTGGTTTCCCATCCAGCCCACTGCGGCCATCCAGGCCAGGAGGGCCCCGGTCGCCCTGGGGAAAACAGAGTGAGTGGTAAGAGGCCTCGAAGGATGAGATGGATCTGAGGGCCCAGGCTGACAGTCGGAAACCCTCCACGCCCTCTCACCTTTTCTCCTGCTGGGCCCCGAACACCTGGGTCCCCCTGAAGGGAACAAGGTCACGAGGTCAGTGAGAGGTGAGGGCAAGATGGACACTTAGGCTGATGGTACCAAGTGCATCACTCACCTGTGGGCCTGGAGGCCCCCGAAGTCCACTGATGCCCTGATGACGGGAGAGGAAGAAATCAGAGCAGGGTCTCCCAGGCCCATGCGGCCCCACGGGACCAGCCACACTCACCCTCTCCCCAGAAGCTCCGGGGGGGCCAGGGTCGCCCTTGGGTCCTCGTGGACCCTCCTGTCCTCGGTCCCCAGGCTCTCCCTGTGGCAGAGATGAGCATGTTGAGGGAACACCACTGGGGCCACAGGCGCACCCAGGGCAGAACCGGTCATGGGGGTGCTGGAATGCTTCTCCATGCTACAGCCTCACTCCACCCCAGAGCCTGGTACCTTCTCTCCGGCTCCAAGTCCCACGTCCACCTGTGGGGGGAATGGCCAGTGAGAAGGACAGTCCAACTAGGGGAAGGGGAGTGGGTGAGGGCCAGTGAAGACATCCAGGGACAGTGGGGAAAGTGGGAGTCAGTGGAAGGGATGTGTGGGGCCAGCAGGGGCAGGTGGGAGAGATGAGAGAGGATCAGACAGAGTCAGTTCTTACCAGCCGTCCAGGGGCTCCTGGGGGACCCTAGGGAAGGAAATAATTGTAGTCAACAGGAACTCTGGGGCCCCACGGGATAGCTCAGATTTGCCCCAAGCTCAGCTCTGCTCCTAAATTCCCTGCACCTCTATGCCAAGCCCCAGAAGCCAGATCAGGCCTGGGGATGACCACCAGAGCTCCTGACCTTGATCTCCAGGCCCTTAGCGGAGATGCTCACCAGACAGAGTACCGCAACCCTCCATACCCTCTGTGCCCGAAACACCAGCACTACTCACTGGCTCCCCACGGTCACCCTTGGGTCCAGAAGGTCCAGGGCTCCCCTGCAGAGGCAGAGGGTCAGGGTCAGTAAGGAGGGGCGGCAGTCTGAGGGCCTTTGGAAACACCCGAGGGACTCATGGGGATCCTTGTGGCTTTTGAGGGTTGTGATGAGGGGTCACAGGAAATCACTGTGAGGGTTGGGCATTGTAGGGTTGGGGTGGCAGGGTCAGAAGCTGGGAGCTGGATGGTTGGAGACTGAAGCTGAGGTTAGAGTTCAGGGGTCAGAGGTTGTGACTCACATTTCGTCCATCCTCTCCAGGATCTCCCTGGTCTCCCTTCTCACCCACAGGCCCCCGAGCTCCAGGCGCCCCCTGAGAAGAGTAGCTGGTGTGAGATGAACCCTCCCCCTCCCAGGATTTTGCAGATCACCCTATGACCTCCATACTGCCCCGGGTTCTCCATCACCCCGAAAACCATGTCAGAGTTTCCCATCCCCTTTGTTTCCACCTCTTCTAATACAGAACCCCCCTTACTTCTCCCTGCAAAGCCTCACCCGAAGGCCACGCTCGCCAGCTTTTCCAGGCAAACCTGGGTCACCCTGGTAGTGGAGAGAACCCCGTATCAAACAGGTGAGTTAGGCTCAAACTAACTCAGAGAGGGGCGGCCGAATGGGCCTGGGTACTGACTGGACAGGCGGCAGGAGGATGGACGGGATAACCTGGTGGAGCCCACCCCCTGGGATTCCCACTCAAGGACAAAGGATCAGAAACCACAGCGGGAAGGAGTCTCACCGGGGGACCCTCGTCGCCCTTCTCTCCAGCTTCACCCTGTGAGACATGAGGGTCAGCCCTGATCCCCAGCTCCCAGGGGTGCCAGCATACTCTGCTCCCCACCCCCAGCACTCCCCCAGTCCAGCCCTCTTACGTCTCGTCCTCGGGGGCCGACGGGTCCTGGGGAACCAGGCCGCCCAGGGTCTCCCTTCTCTCCAGGGGGTCCTGAGTCACCCTGTGGAGGAGGAGAGAGTGACGCTGCACGTATAGCCAGTCCTTGAGGGGAGGGGACCCCAGAAACCTTGGTGGTACCCAAGGTCACAGGCACTCACCGGGGGTCCTGCTCTGCCAGTGAGGCCAGTGGGACCCTGCAGGGCATGGGGAGGGGAGACAGGACTTAGTTGGGGCTCCCAGGCAGCACCCCATCTCTTTCTGTCACATTCCCCTTCCCCACATTTACGCACTCGGCCTCCAGGGTCTCCCTTGGGGCCAGGGTCTCCAGGAAGAGCCAAGCCAGGTGAGCCCTGTGGAAGGAAAGATCAGAGGTCAAGGGACGTAACTGTCACCTGCCGACCCCCTAACACTTCCCACACTCACCTGTTCCCCTTTGAATCCGGTAGCTCCTTTGGGCCCCGGGGGCCCCATATCTCCCTGGAGGTGATAAAGACGAGATCAGCCTCAGCCCCAGCTCCATGAGCCCCACCATCCAACCGTCATGCCATGACTGTCACGACCTCCAGGGGCCCTGCTTGAGGCGCACCCTGTGACCTTGATCTCAACCCTGTAACAGCTGCCCTTCACTTCTCGCCAGACATACCTTCTCTCCTTTGGCTCCAGCACCCCCAGGTCCCTGAAAACAAACAGGACAGACATGGCTTGGCCAAGGGATCATAGTACAACAGCCCTGATTGAGGTTGGGGGTATATATGAAACCGGAAGTCTCTGCCCAGAGGTTACAGGGTCACCACTGGGAGCAGGGCAGGGGTCACACGGGGCTCACGGCCTGTACAAGGGTCATAGGGTCACAGCATCACAGCCAGAAGTTGGAAGGTTTGTTACAACGTCAGTCACAGAGCTCTGAGCCCACAGTGCTGGTTTCCAGGTGGGTTACAGTCCTCAAGGGGCTGTGCTGTGATCAAGAGACCCACCCTCCCTTCACTCACCACTGCGGGGTCTCCAGGCCGACCAGGCTCCCCCTGTGGACAGAGGATAGCAACAGGGCTGGGTCAGGGACCCACATGGGGACTCAAAGGCCCAGGGTCCCACCTGCCACAATCCCTAGTATAGAGGGGACTGACTCCCAGCCCGTGACCCACCTTCTCTCCTCGGCGGCCGGTTGGTCCTGGTGGCCCCTGCGCATGGAGAAAGCGTGAGCCCAGGATGGGGAGGAACACAAAAAGCCCCCTCCTGGGCCCACAGTCACAGACTTACTTCAGGACCCTCAGGTCCAGGTCGTCCAGCAACTCCCGGCAGCCCCTGGGGAAGAGAAGCAGAAATGCTGACCCAGGTGGGGCAGGCGAGGGTAGAGGCATGATGGCAGAGAAGGGCTGGAGGTTCAGGATGGCGGTCCCAGAAGATCAGGATTGAGGTCAGCAGGAAGACAGAGACCAGGTTAGTGGAAGTCAAGGTCAGTTCAGCAGAGTCAGAGACCCAAAAGCCGGTCCCTGAGGTTGAGGGTTAGAGCCTGCAGCAGCAGAGATTAGAAGTCATGTGAGGAGGGGTGGAGGGTCAGGGGCAGTGGAGGTCAAGGGCAAGAAGCCAGAACCAGGAGGGGTAGGGAGCCAAGGTCAGCTGACACTGGGGTCAGTAGGCTCACCTGTGGTCCCACTGGGCCAGGCAATCCACGTTCACCCTGATGGAACAGAATGGGTCAGAACCAAGTCCACCCTAGACCCTGCAGGGCCCTGAGAGACCCCCCAGGGCGCACTGACCTTCTCTCCAGCCTCACCAGCGGCCCCTGTTAGTCCTCGGTTGCCCTGAGGGGAGAGACAGGAAAGGGGCCTTCACTGCTGAAGCCCAGACGAGGGGTCTCAGGCTCCAGCCATCCACCCCTGAAACCGCAACCTCCGACCTGGAGAGAACTCTCACCTCCAGTCCTCTGCGTCCCCTAATCCTGCAAGGGTCCCAGTGTGTCACCCCTCATACCTGACCTCCCCAAAGGGCACATTTTTTGGTTTCCCTTTTAAGTTATTTTGGTCTTTATTTAATTTGTTACAATATTGCTTCTCTTGTTTTATGATCTCTTTTTTTGGCCATGGAGCATGTGAGGTCTCAGCTCCCCGATCAGGGATCGAACCTGCACCAGCTGTATTGGAAGCTCGGAGTTTTAACCACTGGGCCCCCAGGGAAGTCCCAGCACTTACTTTGGGGCCAGCATCTCCAGGAAGTCCCCGAAGGCCCTGAAAGGGGTTCAGAGGTTTGGGTTTGGTAATGAGGATGGAGCAAAGGGTCGGTGGCTGAGGCTGAGGCCGGGGCCTTGCCCACCCCCAGGCCCCCACACTCACCCGCTCACCCGGGATCCCGGGTTGTCCTGGGAGGCCCGGGGCTCCATCTTCACAGTCACCCTGAAGGAGGAACAGACGGTAAAAGACCCTGCTCCCTGCACCCGGACGCCTCCCCCTACCCAAGAACTGGGACAGCAACAGGTCACATCTCCCACCTTTTCTCCTTTTTCTCCAGGGGGGCCAACTGAGCCTTGGGGTCCAGGGCTTCCAGGAAGACCCTAGCAGGAAGTGAGGAGAAACTGAGAGCCGCAAACAGGCCCAGCACCCGCCCCCCAACTGCCCCAGCAGAGCCCCCAGCTCCTCTATCCACACCCGGAGCGTGGCCCCCGGGGTCCCTCACCGGCAGCCCAGGCTCGCCCAGAGCAGCAGTGCCGTCACCTGGTCCAGGGGGGCCCTGGGAAAGAACAGCAAGTCGGGAGGTGGCCAGGGGAATCAGGCTCCATGCCACCCCCAGCCTAACTTGCCCCTTACTTACCCGCTCCCCACGATCGCCTTTCTCACCCTGGAAGAGAGATCATGACCCATGGCTACACCTCTACTTCCCAAGATCCCAGGAGGAATGGGCATCTTGTGGCCAAACGGGGTTACAAAGGTCGTGGAAGAACTGAGGAGTCACGGGCAGGGGGTGGCCAAGAGGGCCTATGGGCTCAGAGTGACCAGTTGGGGTAGTGTGGGTTCAAATGAGGTCACCAGATCACTGGGTCACATGGAGGTGATGAGACCATGGTGGTCATGCTGTCACCTTCACAGCTGTTCCGGGAAATCCGGGGGGACCCCGGGGTCCCGGGTCCCCCAACGGCCCACGAGATCCAGGGGGACCCTGATGGAAGAGACAAAGTGTAAAGCACAGCCCCATGACCCCCATTCTCTCCCACCCCCCGTAGGTTCCCCCCACCACCATACTCTAGAACTTACTGGAGGTCCAGGATCCCCTTTCTGCCCAGGAAGCCCTGGGCCCTCGCCTCCAATGGCTTGTCTGGGCTCTCCCTGCAGGACAGAGAACAGCAGGCAGGATTCAGAGTATGGGAACCCTGAGGTGGGAGAAGCCCCAGAAGTCCCCAGCTACTCCTTAGGATGCCTTAGGCCCTGCACAGTGTCAGGCTGGGGGGCAACTCTGCTCCTCCCTGGGACATCCAGCTTGGTTCCCTCCCCTCCGTCCTTCACCTACCGGCTCCCCCTTTGGGCCTCGAGGTCCTCGCTCTCCCTGAGGGCAAAAGAGCAAAGGGTGATGTCTGATCTCAGTGCGTTTCAGTTTGGGCCCCCACAGGCCAATCCCTCTCCACCACCCCAGGTCCCCCCGCCTCCACAGAAAGAGCTCTGGGAAGACGCTGAGAGGGAGAGCAACTTACTGGTTCTCCACGAGGGCCAGCCCACCCTGGGGAGCCCTGTAAACGGAAGCCAGAGTCAGAGCAGTCAGACCACCCCACCCACTCAAGCAAAGTGTCCCATCATGTGAATTGCGAGGGCAAGGCTTGCTCACCTTCGGACCAGGGGCTCCAGGAGTCCCAGGGCGGCCAGGGGTGCCTGGGAGCCCATCTGCCCCAGGGAAGCCCTAAGGAGGCAAAGGGTCAGAGCAGGAAGGGACCCTCCCTCGGTGCCCCTGGTTCGCTGGAGGGGTGCAGACTGACTGTTCTTCACCTGGACCCCTCACCCCACAGGCCCAAGTGCTGTTGGGGGTGGAGCCATGGGGCCGAGATGCTGCCCCTGAGCTGAAAGGAGCCGAACCCCAGGCACAGGGGCAGTGATGAGGCCAGGGCCTTCCATGCCTCAAGGACTCTGAACTTCCACCCAGGCTCTCCGGGGCCCTCGAAACCCCACTGGCCCCCTCCACTTCAGGCCCTTCTCCAAAGTCTCTGCCACCGTCTATCACACTCACTTAGGCTTCCAGAAACACTCTGTGTTTCCACTCTGTCTTCTAAAGACACTGAGGAAGCTTCAAGGATTGTCTTAGGGGAACCTCAGTGTTCTCTACACTCACCCTCTCGCCCTTCGCAGAGACACTTCCAGGAGGTCCCTGGGGGCCAGGAGCACCAATCCTGCCCTGCGAGGAGACAGCAGGTGAGGGGACACTTCACTACTCGGGGTGCAGACGACAGGCGTGGGGAGGCACTCACCGGGAGGCCGGGGGGGCCAGGAGGCCCAGCTTGTCCTTTCAGGCCCTAGGAAAGGTGATCAGTGAGTCCTCTGCTGCTGGCCTCCCCTGCCCCACTGGGCCCCCCAACCCATTCTCTACCCCGCATCGGAGCCACTCACCATCTGTCCGGGTTCCCCCTTCTGGCCCTGGGGAAAGACAAGTCAGGTGAGGGTCAGAGTGGCTTGCCCCAAGAGTGGCCCTCACTCACACTCTCAACCCTGGACACTCACCTTTGGACAATGCACTGAGCAAGGCTCTGGCTGTGGCTGTGGATACAGGGTCTCCTTGAGGTCAGGCAGTTCAACCAAGAGCCCCCAGACCCACTCTTCTCCACCACCTAGTCCCCCAGACACCCCTTCCAAACCTGTGTGGTCAAAGCTGTCTGACACAGGGCTGCTGCCAGACTACTGATGGCCAGCTCCAAGCTCGGGCCATCATCCACAGCGAAGAAGGTCTGGGAAGGGTCCATGCCAGGCACCAAACGACGCAGCTGCTCTGGGTCAGCTCCCGCCAGGCCCAGCATCACCACTTTGAGCCCTAAGGAGTGGTCCAGCAGCCTGCATGATGACCCTGCCAGGGCCAAAGCTGCTCCCAGGTCCCATTCCCACCAGCCCTGCTCCTCACCAGCAGCCTGGGCCTCACGGACAGAGTTGAAGATGTCACCTCTCAAGGGCTCATCCACCAGGAGAACCATCACCCCCGGCACATGCCAGCGGCGTCCAGGCGCATCTGGTGCCAGCAGGTATTTGTGGGCTGTAACCACGGCTGTGCCTGGGAGAAAGGACATGTCAGAACCCAGGGGCACTGAGCCCCCCAAGGGAGAGCCCCAAGAGTCCATGTCCATGGAGTCCTTACCCAGGTTGTTCCCGCTTGGGTCCGTGTAGGGGATGTTGCGGATCTTCTGCAGGATGACGCCAAGGTCATGGGAGCTGTTCAGCGACAACAGTGGGGAGGGCCGGTGACTGTAGGACAGGAGGCCGACCTAGTGTGGGTAAAACACAGAGCCTGGGGAAGACGACCCAGCAGGCAGAGGGGACATGGAGCCTGGCAGGGGACACAGAGCCCAACGTGTATAAGTGAACCTGCACTACTGGGGGGTCAGCGGTGATGGCACGATGTGGGGTCAACCAGCTAGTGAGGGGATCTGGAGCCTGCAGAAGGGCTGGGAGAAAACCTGGACGGCTGGCAGGGCAGGGCAATGGTGTGGGGGCCAGGGGTGGGCAGAGACAGGCCAGAGTCTGGCTGCCTCTGGGGCCAAACCTGGACGGCCTGTGGCCCGAGAGGCCCGAGTGCAGACACCAGGTGCTCCAGGGCTCGCTTCACAGCCTCCGAGCGATGAGCGTTGTCTCGAGTGGTGTGCACCAGGAACACCACATCCATCAGGCCACGGGGACACGCTGCAGGAAAGGGGGCTGAGTTTCTGGGGAACCCGGCCCATCCAGCTGCTCTGGTGGGCCCCTCCTGTGGTGCCCACCCTACCTGGGCTCTGTGTGATAGAGGCCTCAGGACCACGTACACCGTCCCGGACAGGAGTTAGGGAGAAGAGGTAGGAGATGCCCAGCTCTAGGCCTGTCACCCGCTGGGAAGTTGAGGTCCCCGGAAGTGTCTGTGAGGCCCCAGGCAGTTCTGCAGAGGACAGAACTCAGTTAAACAGGACGCCTTCCATGGAGCCCCCACTGCCAACCTGCCCCAACCCAGGCCTCCCCTTCACCTTGGCCAGGGCCTCTGAGAGGCCGCCAGGATAGGATGTAGCTGGACACCCCAGACACTGGGGTCCAGGCCAGAGTCACTGAGTCGACTGACGTGTCCACCACACGCAGTTGAGTGCTTGGGACACGAGGTGACTCTGGAAGAGGAATCAAAGACTGGGGATCAGAGTCCGTGTCCTGAGAACCCAGAGAGATCTAAAGAGACCCTGGGGCAGATTCAGCTTGGTGAAGGAAGTGTCACTGGAAGTCATGCCGGGATCACCCCAGGTTAAGAATGGTAGAGGGGGCTACAGGAGGAGTCACTCGGGGTCATGGGGTGCAGGAAGTCAGGGTAGGTCATCAGGTGCAGGAAGTCGGGGTAGAGGTGTAGGTCATCAGTAGGGGTAGGAACACACCAGTGTATGCAGTCACTTCCGAGGGGGGCCCTTCTCCAGCCGTCCCCAAGACGCTCAGCCATATGCGGTAGTGGGTCGCTGGCTCCAGCCCATCCAGGTCATAGCTGCTGACTTCCGGCCCCAGGACTCGGGACTGTTCCTGGCCACCTGGGGCAGGCGTGAGGGTGGAGGTCGGGGGCATGTAGGAGGATGCTACAGGCTGGCATTAATGGGCACGTCCACCTCACTGACCCTCACCTACCTTACTGACCACGACCCCCGCCAGCCTCACTGACTGACTCTGCCAATGAGGTCTACCTCCTGGCTGTGATCCTCATTCTCGCTGATTCTGCCTGAATGATCCTCACTGATCCCACACACCTAAGTGACTGATCCCAGGTACCTTCAGCAATCCCGCAGACCCCCCACTGACAATCCGTGCTCACTCTCACGGATTTCACGGACCCCACTCCCAGCCCCTCTCCCAGTGATCCCTAACACCCCACCCCCCCACCGGGGGTACCTCTCACCCTCAGGTCGCCAACGCAGACGGAAGCCGCGTGCACCAGGCACCGGCTGCCAGTGCAGCCTCAGCGAGTGCTCCCCTCGCTGCCCCACGCGAAGTGTCTCCAGGGCTGGAGGAGCCTCAGGAGCTAGAGAAAAAAAGCACGCCCATCAGGGAGGCTCCGGCCCCCGCCCCGATCTGTGCCAATTCCAGGCCAACCCTGGAAGACGCACCGCCCCCAATAGGCCCACGATCCAGGCTGCATCCCGCCTCCCCCAGAAGACCCCACCCCCACAGGTTCACGACGACCAATCCCTGGTCCCTTTTCCATTCCCGAGCACAAACCCCGCCCCCAAGCCCTGGAGGCGCCGAGCCAAGGCTCGCCCCAGCCCAAGCTCTGCCTACGGGTGGTGACGACTATGGAGACAGGCGCGCCCTCGCGGTCCCCTACGAGTGCGGTCACTCTCACTGAATAACTGACTCCGCCTTCGAGGCCCCGTATTTCTGCGGAGTCCGTGTTTCCTGGGAGAATCTGCTGTCTTGTGGGGCCACCTGGCCAGGTGAGCATAGGGTAGCGGTCAGAGATGGAGGAGGCGGGCCAGAGGGGGGCAATCCCAGCCAGGAAGGGCAAGGGCAGGATCAGGGAACCGTACCCTCGCTCTGGCCCCAGGCCAGTCTGTAGGCTGTGGCTCCAGTGACCCCCACCCAGGTGACCCGCAGAACGTCACTGGAAGCATTAAGGATCTGCAGCTTCGACACGCTGCCCACGGGCTGAGGGTCTGGGGGCAGAGGCAGGGAAAGGGGTCACTGGAGAGCTGGCAGAGAAGCGGGTGGCGGAACAGGCATTGAGACCTTCCTCAGTGCCGGAAGGGCTATCTGAAGCTCAGTGTGAGCTGAGTGTGACAGGTCAGTGTAGGCAGCTCCTGAGAGGGAGGAGCTCACTGCCTCGGAGTGGGCAGTGGGGAGCAGCCAGGAGGTCACTGTGCATGGCCCGCTAGTCAGTGGGGGGCAGGTCAGTGTGGGAAGAGAAGTCACGGGCGGATCAGCGATGGGGCGAGCAGCTGGAGCACTCAGGAATACACAGCAGGACGGGCCAGTCGGTGACGTGTGGTTAGCAGCTGGCCAGGGTCCACCTACCAGTTCTCACAACTGCAGAGGCAGGCGTCCCGTCCACACCAGCCACACGGGCCCACACACGCACGGTGTACTCAGTATCTGGCTCCAGTCCATCCAGTTCGGCCACCGTGGCCTCCCCAGAAACCAACTGGGATTTCTCTGGGCCTAGGAGTGAGGATGAAGGTAGCCCTAGGACTATCCTGACTCTGACTCCCAATGTCTCACCTGGACCCCTAAGAAACTCCCTGCTCCCATTCCACCCAGACCTGCCCCCCCACAACCTCCAAAACCTCAGTTCCTTTCCCAAATCCCTGGTCCCCACCTCGGCCTGAGCGCCAGGAGATCCTGTACCCTGTGGCACCAGGAACCCGGTTCCAGGTGATGGTGACAGATGAGCTGCTGACTCGAGTCACATGGACCGATCTCACTGGGCCCAGTGGTTCTGGAGGGGAGAGGCAATGGGGGAGTCTGATGGGAGAGGCAGCGGAGGGTCTGATGGGGGAGGTGCTGCGTATCTATCTACTAGAGGAAACCAATGGGAGTCTAACCGGAGGCAGGGATTTGACAGCAAAAAGCAGTGGGTGGGTCAGATGGGGAAGGAGAGGGGTTCAGACAGAAGGGACAGTGGAAATCTGAGGCCGCAGCGGACAGGAATCTGGGAGACCAGAGCGTCTGATAGAGAAGGTAACAGGGTTCTGGTGGAGGTGTTAGGAGTAGAAAGTGTCTAAGTCTAAGAGGAGGGTCAGAGCCGGCAGAAAACAGCCAATGGGGCTGAGAGGTGAGGGGTGGAAGCCTGAGGGCAAGAAGAGTGGGGTGTTGAGAGAGAGGCAGAGGAATCTGAAGAAGCAGGGACTTAAGGGAGACTTCAGGGGAGCAGGCAGCGGGGACCTAAAGTGGGAGACTGGAGTTCTGTGCAGAAGCGAGGGTCTGAGAGGGAAGCCATGCGGGTCTGACAGGGCACGGAGAGCACGCGTCAGGGGGCCGGCTCAGGCCCTGACCGGTTCGAGCCACGATGACCGCAGGGGGGCCCTCCTCTCTTCCTCGCAGCGCCGACACGGCCACCTGGTAGGAGGTCCCAGGTCTCAGCCCCACGATGTCGGTGGCGGTAGAGTCTGAGGGGACTGTCTGGCTGGACTCCAGACCTAGTGTCAGAGGGGAGTGCTGGTGCACACGGCCCCTGCCTGCCCTCGGGCCCCCCACACCCTGATTGTCCCCGCCCCCCGACAGCCCTCCCCTTCCCGCCCCGCTGACCATTGTCCGTCCTCCAGCTAATCCGAAATCCGCTGGCTCCGGGAACTGGTCCCCAGGCCACCCTCACTCGCGTTGCGTCCGATGCCACAACCCGCAGCCCTGGGGTGGTCAGTGGGGTTTCTGGCTCTGGGAGTTAAAGACAGAGGTCAGGGATCAAAACCAGGACCCCAGAGTGAGTCAGGCAGCTGTCCCCCCAGCTCTCGCGTGCCATGCTCACCACGGCGGACAGTGAGGATGCTGGCAGCACCCTCCCGGCTGCCTACTCGCGCTGACACCCGCACCGTGTAGCTGAGCCCAGCCCGGACGTCATCCAAGTCAAAGGCCGTCTGACTCCCAGGAAGCACCAGGCTCCGCTCAACCCCTACAAGAGAAGGTAGGACAGGCAGGCAGGGGTCAGTGAGGGATGGGGGCGGGGGGCGAAGGCAGTCAGTGATGGAAAGAGATACAGGGCGAAAAGGGTCAGTGAGGGATGGGACATGGGACAGAAAAGGGTGAGACGTAAGGACAGGGGATAAAAGGCGTCATGAGGGACAGTGACACAGGAAGAACGGGCCTGTGACGACTGGCGATAGTGATGAGAGGGAGCAGACAGGGACATGAGATGCAGGATGCCAGAAGCTGGTGGATGACGATGTGAGCTGACAGGTTATTAATAGTGATGTCGGGTCACTATTGGACGGGGGCATGGGAGGACAGTGGTCCCAGCTAAGCTTATAGAAGGGCAGGGGTTGAGCTCATGGTTCTGGAGAAGGTGAGAGCCATGGTCAGGGATGTGGGGCGGGGAGTGGAGACAGATCCAGGTGTAGAGCTAGGCAGGGGCAGGACAGGGGTAAGACAGGCCCCGTGACAGGTGTGGCTTCAGGGCCTTCTTTGGAGATGGATGGAGAAGGAGACAGGAGGCGGCGGTAGAGCCCCAGGAGTGGAAAGGGATGCAGAAAGGGTGCAGTCAGACCCCGAGGGCTGGGACTTCAGTGTCTGCTCGGTCTGGCGTGTCTGCCTCACCCTGGGCGCTGCGCACAGTGATGCGATACTCGGTGGCACTGGAAACTGGGCTCCAGGACACTCGCACGCGCTGCCCAGGCAGCTCGGTGGCCTGGAGGGCTGTGACGGGGCCCACGGGCAGTTCTGGACCGGCGAGAGAACACCGCATGAGAGGTGGCCTGGGACATCCCCCCTCCCATCCCTGCTCACCTGACCAGGCCCACGGGGGCCCTCACCAGTGGGGACCACGGTCGCTGGGGTGGCCACCTCGCGGCCCTCTAGCAACGTGTAGAGTGTGAGACGGTACTCGGTGCCCGGCTGCAGCCCATCCAACTGGTAGCGGGTCACGTCAGAGGGCAGCACCACCTTCTGTGGCACCTCTAAGCCTGCAGGAGGACGGGGTTAGGCCAGCCGAGGCCAGGCCTCTACCCCACCTGCCCACCCCGGCCTCCTGCACGGACCACTCTCACGCCGCCACTCCAGCCGGTAGCCACGGGCCTCAGGCACCAGGTTCCAGGAGAGGAGGATGGACGTGGGGCCCAGGATGACAGGACGCAGGGTCTGCTCGACAGACGTGTCTGCCCAGGGCACGTGGGACGTCAGTGGTCCTCTGTGCCCGGCCAGCCTGCCCACCCAGCCCGAAGGAAGCACCCAGCCCTCTCACCAGTGCGGGCAGTCAGGGAGGTGGCTGGCCCGATGCTCCGGCCAAGCAGGGCGCTCACGGTCACCTCATAGTCGGTGCCAGGCTGCAGGTCCCGCAGCAACACTGACCCCTGCCCAGGGCCCAGCTCCTGCTGCTGCGTGGCCCCACCTGCCCAGGGGGGCACAGAAGGGTCAGTGGGTCTTGCAGACTCAGGACGCCACCGTCCTGTTTGAGGCGCAGGGACTCCCTTCCACCCACAGCCCCTCTCACTCACCCCTGACGACCCGCCACGTCACCCGGTAGCCAGTGGCACCTGGCACATTCCGCCAGGCCACCAGGAGGCTGTGGGCTGTGGTGTTCTGGATGGTCACTTCCGGCCCCTCCAGAGCAGCTAGGGGAAGGTCCCATCGGGGATTAGTGAGTCCAGAGCGGAGAAGGGTTACAGGGATGGGTGATTGGGCGAGTGAGGTCAGAGGTTAGCAAAACTGCTCACTGGTCCTAGCGGTCCCGCTCACGGCCTCCCCGATGCTGTTGGCGTAGAGGGCGACCACCGTCACTTGATACTCAGTCAGTGGCTGGAGACCCTGCAGCCGCACGCTGGTCTCACCAGCTGGGACGCTCACCTGTGATGCCCAGGATCAGAGGTCACTCCATCTTGCCCAGCTGAGCCTCAGCCCTCTGCCTCCCACTGCCGACAACCTCACCTCCTGCAGCGTGCTCGGCAGTGGCTGTCCCAGCCCCGTCAGGCGTGCGTACCGGACCTTGTAGCCAGTTACGGGGCCGCTGGCCGCTGTCCACTGGACTCTCAAGGACTGACTGCCCAGCTCAGACAGCAGCAGGTCTCGTGGACCAGAGGTCGAGTCGTCGGCTGGGGAAGGGGGCAGTCAGGCAACCAGGCAAGAGAATCAGGGGTCAGCACTTAGGGTGCAGGGTCAGCACCAGGGTCAAAGGTTAGGAACACGGGATGGAATTGGCACAGCCACGTTGGGGGTTGGGTCAGGGTTCAGGTCGGGGTGAGCGGGAACTCACGGGGCAGGGTCACGGGCACACCACCAGCAGTTGTGCACACCCTCCGGGAAACCAGAGGCAGGAGCGTCTTCAAGATGCTGAAGTCATTGACGAAGAAGAAGAAATCGCTGGTCGGCTGTGAGGCGATTCGCTTCAGCTCCTCAGGGTCAGCATTCTTGATGCCTGAGGTGACGCCCAGTCAGGGCTCAGCTGCCCACATGCCCTCTGACTTGCCCCTGCCCCAGCTGACCCGTCACCCCAGCATGGTGCTCACCCACAGCAAACAGCTTGACTCCCTGCCCCTTCAACCTCTGGGCAGCTGTGTCCACCATGTCCTGGGACTTCCCATCTGTGATGAGGATACAGACCTGGGGCAGGGGCAGGGTCAAGTCAGGACTGCCTCAGACCTTTCACGTGGGGTCAGCTTGGAAGGCAGGGTAGGGTGAGAGATCACCTTGGGGACACCAGGTCGGGCCAGCTGAGGCAGGAAGACGCGGTCAGCCACGTGGAGAATCGCGGCCCCTGTGCGCGTGTTGCCCCCCTTGTAGCTGAGCTCTCGGATGGCACGGATCACATCGCCGCCTGAGCCAAGTGCATCCAGGTCAAATTCTGTCCTGTGGGGAGGTGGGTGGCGGCAGGCTAGGGACAAGAACTTGTTCTGGCCTTGGCCTCTCAGAGGTCTCTAGGGTGAAGGTGGTGAGTTATCAGGCCCCCTTGAGGGTCCTCTCAGTTCTCTGATTCTGTGATTCCCTCCACCCCTGAAGCTCCCAAACTAACAAAGTCTTTAGGTGCCTCTGTGTGTCCTGCCTGGGGCTGGGCTTGAGCAGGCCTGGCCCCCGTGGGGCTCCCAGGCTCAGGGGCCGGGATGTCTGTTTAATTAAATAATGGTAGGAGGAAGGGCCCTGTTGTAGGGAAGTGGACACTGGCCAGACAGGGAGGCCCTCTGCTGAGTGAGAGGCTGACGGGCATCAGCAGGCTAGGACATGGGGAGTCCAGCAGACCCAGGCCATCTCAAGCTCCTGGCCTCCCCCCAGAGGATCTCCATCTCTAGATCAGAAAACACAGCCCCTGACTTTGGCAGGATGCCAGTGGGGAGGTGGGGGTCTCAGGTGTCAGGGCTTCATCTGGGAGATCCCTGCTTCTTAAAAGGATGCCTTGGTGGGTGGAAGGAGGGGACCCCCTGGGTTCCCTAAAACCTGAACTAGGGGCTTGGAGCTCTCTGCTTCTGACTGGGGGAGGGTCCCTGGTGGGTCCAGTTGTGGGGGGGTCTACTGACCGTGGGTCGTCGCTGTACTGCACGGCCGCGAAGCGCACACCCTGTGCCCCAGCTGCCCCAGAGAAGGGCAGCACCAGCCCCTCAAGGAAACCCCGCACTTCGCGGAAGTTGCTTCGGCCGATGGACGAGGAGCCGTCAAGGAGGAACACGATGTCAGCGGCGTAGAGGCGCGTGCAGCTCACTGTGGCCGGCAAGAGTCACCAGGCTTTCTTCCTGGAGCCCACCTACCCACTCCCCTCACAATGGTCCCCTGGGGCTGGGGAGGGGGCGGGTGGGCCTCATCCACTATGCAAACCGGCCCAGGCTGGCTTGGGCCTGGGAGCGGTGGAGGGAGCAGAGGTGGAGCCTGGAGCGGACTCTCCCGCGGAGGATTGGTGGGGAGGCAGAGTCGCCGGTGCGGGCGTGAATCAGGGACTGAGGTTGGCCTCTGGGGACCAGCGCAGGCTGTCATAGGGGTAGGGGACCCACGCACATCTGGATGCAGTTGGGGGGACGCAGCGTGGGTCGCGGAGGGTTTGGGGAGTCCGGGGGAGAGTTAGGAGAAATGCGCGCGGAGTTGCAGCGGGTGGGAGGCGGGCTCTAGGATGAAGGCCGAGTGGAGCCGGGTGACAAGGTGCTGTGCCCTGGATGGGGTCCTTCCCTGCCGTACCCACCTCTCTCCCTGGGCTGGGCCCACACTCGGGGCGCCCCTGCCAGGATCCCGGCGCAGAGCGCAGCCAGCAGGAGCCGCAGCCTCATCCTCGGTGAGGGAGACGGGCAGCCAGGACTCCCGCCTCTGTCCCTCGGCCTCGGCTGGTCCGAGCCCGGCGCTCTCCCACCCCCAGTCCCGGTCTTGCCTGCTGGTCCGAGGCTCCCGTCGCCAGACGCGCCGCAGTCCCGCCGCCACAGCAGAGAAAAGTCCCAGATCCCAAGGGGGCGGAGCAGCGGGCGGGGACCCAGGCGGCCCGCCCCCACCCATCGTCCCAGAGGTCGCCGCCCCTGCTACCCCTTCCCGCGACCAACGATTAGGCTCCATTTAAGTGTAAAGCCCCCCACCGCTGGTGACTTTGGGATTCCCCTGGGAGGTTCTTTACAAGAGAGAGGTTGAGGGAGCCCCTTCCATCCGGTGTAGGGTCAGGGATCTTGGCTGCTTTATGTCAAACATAGACGTGACTGCTGGAGACCCGACTCCAGAGAGGTTCCTGGGGACCCAAGACACAGCAGGATGTTGGGGTGGGGTGGGGTGGGGTGGGGGGAGCTGCAGCTGGAGATGACTCACTGCCCCCCCCCACAGGGGCACCCAGACAGCCCTCAGGCCATGAGTCCCGCCGGCCTCTCCTCTGATTCAGCCATCCCTGTCTGGTGGGTCTCCTGTTTCCCACCCCATCCCCTCAACAGCAAACGAGGGACTCAGGCTCACCCCAGGGAACCTGAGGCACCGCTGGTCTGCACCGTGTCCACCACTGGACACGTCAGTCTGCCCCCACTGTGGAGGGGGAAGCCAGGAGAGAATCTGGGTCGTGCTTGTGCACACGTGTCCATCCCAGTGCCCTGCATCTGCCTCCCCGGCTATGCCTAGGCAGATGCCTAGGCAGATGCCGTCCAGCTGTGCTGCAGGGAGGGGCTATCCATGTGTGGAGGGCGGACCACCCATAGTGACAGCTCCTCTCTCAGGAATCCATCCCCTCCTGCCTCCACCCCCACTGGTGGGCCTGACCTGCTCCAGCCAGGCCCCCGACCACACATTCTGAGACCGCTGTCCACGCATCGCTTCTGCCAGGCCCAGAGGTCATCTTGGGCCCCCCTCCCTTTCCTGCTCCACCTATAGTGTCCACCTTCATAACTACCTTCACCCCGCTCCTCTCCCCTTAACCAGGCTGACTTCCCATCAGTCTCCTGCAGGTTCTGTGATCATGAGGCCAGAGACCCTCTTTGTATATGCATTTGTGTTCATTATAGGGGTTGATGCCGAGGCAGAGAGTCACTCCCAAGAGCAGGCCCTGTTATATTTTTTCTGCTACTCCTGAGTAATTCTGGGAAGCCTGGAGACTATGCCTATACTCACCCCTGCCATTGCCCCCCTTCCAATATGCGTGATCCCCCCAGCCTCTCCTGGGGCTCCACAGGCTAATGGGGGAAGAGATGGGGACAGCACATCTATTGAACCTGTCTGCTCTGAGCTCCTCTAGGGCTTGAGGGTCTCTGGTGTGGCCAGAGCTGGGCATGGTGAGGCCCCTCCGCACTGCTGGTCTTCCTGTTGTCCAGCAGGCTGGAGCTACAGGGACAGCCCCAAATTATCATGAGCACAGCACTGTGATCCACAGGGCCCAGAACCTTTTCCCAAGGTGAAAATCTTCTCAGCCACATCCAAGGATCACCCAGTCCTCCGTCCTATAGGTCCTATAGGTGAGGGCTGCAGAGAACGAGAGACAGCTCTCATTACAGAGGCAGCCCCCCCTCAAGACCTTTACCCCTTCTTGCACAGAAGGGTGGCTGCGCAGAGCAGGGCTGGCACACAGTGTAGACACACACACATTTGGGTCTGCCCTTTAGGGGAGATTGGAGGAACAGGTGAACGGGTGTCCATCTCATCAGAACCATGGGTGACCCCCCAAAAAGGAAGGGCAGCCTGCTGTGAGGGGGGTCGCTCAAAGGTTGGGAGGAGAGGTTGTTGGTGGAAGTTAGGTTGAGGACGCACGCCTGTGTGGGAGGCTCACCAGCAGGGGTGTGGCCCTCTGAGGCCCCTGGCTCCAGCCTCCTGGCAGGCACACAGCCTAGGGCCCAGCCCCAGAAACCAGCTCCCTGCATCCGGGCAGTGGGGCCCTAGAGGTCTTTTTCTCCCTCTTACACTCCCCTGGACACTTCCTCCTCTACTTCAGTCTCTGCACCATATGTCTCCATCTGGGGCCTCTTTTGGGGGTTCCACCCCACACATCCCAGTCTTAAGACACTTCCAAATTTCTCAGAACCGCAGCCAAAGCTGGGCAGGTTATCCTCCTCCAACCTACCCCTCCTCTGTGGTACCCCAGCCTTGCTGGGGATGCTGTCCAGCCTGTGCCCCCTGCAGCCCAGGCCCGCTCTTCCTAGAGCTGCCACAGTGGTGGCTCGCCGAGACCACACCGAAATGCTCCTGAGTCCCCAGGCTGTCAGCTGAGCAAGTCACTCCTCTTTCCAGTAACCCTCAATATATCTCCCTCAGTATGCCTCCGGAGGAGAGATCAAACTCCCGAGCTATGTCTGCAAGGCCCATTAGGCCCACGCCACCCCAAGGAGCTTGACTGCTGTGTCCAGCGCACCTGTGGCCTTTGAGGGCCAGGCCTGGGCTTAGCGGACAAACCAAGGCCCATCCTCCCGGGACTCAAACGTGGGACGGCAGGCAGCCATGGCAACAAACAGGGTAAGGGAGAGGAATACCAGGCTGTGGTGGGAATGAACTGCGGGTGAATAGCCACCTTCTCAGCAAACTGCGTCCCCGAGTCCCGTCCGTAACTGCCGGTACCTCCTCCCTCACAGGCAAACTGGGCCCCACAGTGGGCTCCCAGGAACCCTGACTGGAAGGGCGGGCGGGCACGGAAAGAGGGTCCCCTCCTGCTGCAGGGACCGGAGCCCAGGGGTGGCAAGGGGGCTAGACAGCTGTGAGCTCCAGCAGGTCCTCAGGAGGCGGGGAGGGGACTGCCGGGCCAGCAGCTCAGGACTTGCCTGGGACAGAGCGCATTGAGGGAGGGGGCTCAGGCCCCACTGAGCTCAGGGATATTCTTAGAGCCTGAGTCAGCGGCAAATCGAGGCAAAGGATTCTTGCCTTGCCTGTCCAGGCAGCAGTGAGAAGCCAAATGGGAACACTACGCCCCAGGCTATCCTCCTCCCAGAATCCAGAGTAAACACACAAAGCTGGCTTCCTTGAGGACATTTCTTGGCCTCTCCTGGTCTGGGGGGGGGGGTCCAGGGTCCCCCAGAGGGCGACCCACAGGACTCACAGCAAGGGGCTTCCCACCTGAATCCCTAGGCTGGGAGCCTTAGCAGGATAAAGGCTGGGTCTGCATTTCCCATGGCCCCCCACACCCCTCTCCTGGGACAGGCTGGTGAGGAGCATCCCCCATGTGGCTAACTGCAAACAGCTGGCCTCAGCTCCCCGCAGGCATCAAAGGCTTCCGGCCTCCATGCCGCAGCCCCCACACTCACCCCCAACTAAGGACACATCACCCTGTGGGAAGGCAGAGCATCTAGGACACGCAGAACCGGGGGAAGTCCCCACTCCCCCCCCATGGTCCACTGGGCTCCACGCCAATGACAAGAGGGACGACGCAGTTCTCAATGCAAGACTTTATTGGTTGGTGGGTCAGCAGCAGCACAGGTCTGAAGGACCGAGGTGGTGTGTTTATGGTGGAGAGACGGTGAACCCCGGCCCCGCCCTCTCGCCTGCACACGCTTCCTGCCTAGAAGCGCAGCCAGAACATGCCGCTACGGATCCGGTTATAATCTGGAAGCTGTTCAATGGGGCCTGTGGGGAGAGGGTTGGGCGTCAGGGTGGGGTACCTGGGTGGTACAGGGACACCTGGCCCCGCGCCGCTCCCCACTCAGAGCTGCCCAGAGCAGCACAAGGCAGGCTTTAGTGGAAAGAGGGTAAAGAACATTCCTCCAGGGGGTGCTGAGCCTGCCCCTTCACGCTCTGGCCTCTGGAGCCCCACCCCACACGCGGAGGTGTCCGTTACCTGGCGGGTGTGGGGTATTGATGGAGGCACCTTGGCAGGGAGTCAGGGAGCTGCCGGGACAGGTTTTCTGAGCAAGAACTCCCTGGCAGCCAGGCAGTTGGGCAGAGCCTCTTGGGGGCCCCAACTTGCTGCTCCCAATGAAAGTTGGGGGAAGGGGGGAAGCAGAGGCAGAGGGGAGGCCCAGACAACAGCCTGAGGTGGCAGCCAGAAAGCGGACCTTCCAGGCCACTCACCAAATCCAGCCACTGCTGGGCACTGGTCGTAGAAGTACTTGGAGCAGACCTCACGCACCACCCTGGCGTCCACCTCCTACAGGACGATGCAGAGGGCACACTGAGTGGCAAGGCCCCTGGGGACCGGTCAACAGCACCCAGCCGGCCAAGACCTTCCCAGTGTACCGAGGAGCTGACCCCGCACCCGAAAGGGGAACGGCGGCAGGGCTCCCCCGGCTATAGGCTTCCACCGGCCCCAGGCACCCGACAGCCACCCATGCCTCTGCCCTGCCCCCTGGGTTACACCACCGAGGCAGACCACACTGGAGGACACCGAGGTGCCCACAGGAGCAGTCTGCCTCAACTCCCCACCCTCTGCGAGTCGGCCAGCTCAAGACTCCCGAAGCCCTCTCCCCCAGGGGCCTGTTACCGCAATCCGGCTTTCCCACTCTGCCAGGGGAATGCGGCGGCCATATGTCAGGAGACTGCGTCCGATGTCCTCACACACGGGAGTGGTGCCTACAAGGGTGAAGGAAGCTCACAGGCCCGCACCGAACCCCCAGGGCTCTGCGCTGACCTGGCCCTTGGCCTGACTCTAGACCACAATCCTCACCTGTACAACCTGACCAGTATCCATGGGCTTCTCGGGCCCGCCCACAAGGGGTCCCTGAAACCCCAGGACCCTGGGGAAGGGGCAGCGGTGGGACACGACGTGGCCGCCAACGTTGTCCTTGCCAGTCTCGCTCAGCGGCACTGGTCGCGCTGGGACTGTCACCGCCTGTACCCATCCCACCCCTCGCTGCAGGGCTGCAGGACTCACCATCTAGATGAGACACCAGAGCGTTTCGGAGGAGGTTTTTGCCCCGGACCACCTCGCTCTCTGTGGCGCTGGTGCACAGGCGCATCCTAGGGCAGGGGCGGGGTGGGAGTCACCCTGAGAGATGCTGCAGTGCCCGAGCCTCCCGCCCGCCAGGGCCATCAGCAGCAGGCCGCCACTCACCACTGGCCCTGCAGGACGAACATCATGTCGTCGATGCTCATGTGGTCGCAGACGAAGTGTGCGCCCAACAGCCCAGTGTCTGCGTAGCAGATGTTGAAGGTCTGGAAACTCTGGCACAGCTTGTTGGTCGCAGCAACGGAAGCCAGTGGGCTGGACAGGTGCTACCAAGGGCCAGGGTGGTCAGCACCCACCCTCCTCTCTGCCACCCGCCCCCCGAACCCGGCAGGATGAGCGCCCGGCGCCCAGCTGCCCCTCTTCCCTGAAGACGAGGTCCCCTCCCATGCCCACTCACCATGCCGCCACCATAGGTGCAGTCGTAGTGGCCGATGATGGCGTTGGCCACCTGGAGGGCCACGTTGTCCGGGTTGGCCCAGCCAGGCCCCTCCACTGCGATGGCCACGTGGGCCAGAGGCAGGCCGTCCTCACGGTGGCGGATCTGAAACGGGACGTGGCAAAGCTGAGGGACAGCCAGACCTCCCCAGGGACGGCAAAGTTGCCAACTGTGGCTGGGGGCGTGTGCACGCGAGCGTGACCACGTGTGCACGCGAGCGTGACCACGTGTGCCTGGGAGGCAGCAGCCGTGGGACCCCGGCCCGACTCCCAAGGCACCCCCGGAGTCATGAAAGAGCCAGGCACACGGGAGCACCACCCCCGCCCACCCCACAGCCCACCTCGCTGCCGGTGAAGCGGCACGGAGAGAGGGTGGGCACAGCGTCCTCGTCGTACGTCCCGGAGAGGCCGCTGAAGTGCTTCTGGGCGAGGTCAAGCAGCTGCCGGTGCTCCAGCCCTGCAGAGACGGACAGCGTGCTTACCCGTCAGCCGGGCCCAAGATGCAGGGTCTGGGATGCCACACAGAGGCGGAGGAGACCCCATGTCCTGCCTCGATGGAAGACCCACCAAGACAGGACATCAGGACAAGGTGAGGGAAGAGGACCCTCCACAGACTCACTCCAGCTCGGCAGCAGGCGGGGCAGGCCCCCTAGGGCCCAACAGCTCCCACCACCTCGGCCACAAGGAAGCAGTACACGCCGGGCTGAAGGACGGGCCCTCATGTGACGCACGGCACCACACACAAGACTGGTGCCCCCTGCGCATAATGCCACCCGTCCTGCCTCGCTCCTCCAGCCCTTCCTCAAGCAGATTCTTTAGGGCTGGCGGGTGAGAGGGCACAAAGAAACGCCATGCAGGGCTGTGACTAGCTCTGGGGTCCCTGTGCCAGGGACATGGAGCAGCAATGTCACAAACTCACGTCTCACACCCTGCCGGACCTCCCCTCCACCAGAGGCTTCCGCTGCCCCAGCCCCCCAACCAGCAGGCGCTGTGGTAGGAAGCAGCGGCCCCAGGTACAGGTCGCCAGGTGCCTCTGCCTTTTATTCCTTCCTTCCTTGAGCTCAGATTCTGCAGGTCTGATGTGTCAGGAGCTCAAACTGCTCTTGGTTCACTAGCCCCAGGGTCACCAGCCGAGCTCCTCCTATCAGTCTCTCCTGTCCAGCCAGCTGCCGTTAAGTTGGGGCGGCATCCTTGACCTGTTCCTGTCCCCTCCTGGCTCAGACGTCCATCAGGCTTCCACCTACAAACCCATCTCGAGTTCATCCACTTCTCTCCCTTCCTCCTGCCACCTCCCACCAGGCACCTGCCACAAGCCCTCCCTGCATCCGCCACAAGCCCTCCCTGCATCCGCCTGCTTCCGCTCTGGCCCCGATGCGCCAGCAGCTGCTGTTGTGCAGTCGCTAAGTTGTGTGCAACTCTGCGACCCCATGGACTGTAGCCCACCAGGCTTCTCTGTCCGTGGGATTTTTTCAGTCATGAATACTGGGGTGGATTGCATTTCCTTCTCCAGGGGATCTTCTTGACCCAAGGATCAAAGCCACGTCTCCTGATTCATTACAGCGGAGCCACCAGGGACGCCCACGTGGCCGCAGAGCAAGCCTCCAGTCACAGAGCAGCCCGTGACACCGCCCTGCCCCTCTGCGCAGACCCCCGCTCCCCATGTAACTATACCCCATCACTCTTCAGCCCTCTGTTCAAATGACACGTGCTTCAAAAGCACCTCCCTAACCTCTGAGTCCCCCACAAAAATCCGCCAACCACACCGTGCCTTCCTTTCAGGGCACTTTCCATCTACCATCCGACGTCCAGTTTCCCACTGACAAGGCCAAGAGGAACAGGCTGGAGGCCTGAATCTCCCCCCAGCCTCAACCTGCGTCTCCAAGGACCAGGTGAGGCTGAGAAAGTCCTGAGGCCTGCAGAGGCCAGCAGGCCAACTGAGGCGTGCACAAAATGCGAGCCGCAGCCCCAGGCAGCAGCAGAATCCCACCCCACCTCAGAGAGCACAGGACCGAGGTCATGGCGCTCAAGGACAGGACAGGGCGGGACCAGGGTCTGCGGGAATGGAGGATCCCCCACCGTCAGAACCAGGAGACCTGGCCCTGCTAATCAAGGCCGCAGCCCAGCCCAGCCCAACCCCCATTACCACAGGGCTTTAGCCAGCCCACTGCTCACCTCCAGCTGCTGCCAACACCATTCGGGGGGCCTTGTAATGCCGGCTGAGGTACTCGGTCAGGTCTGCCCGCGACAGCTTCCTGCAAGACACACCGCCAAGGGGTCAACACTGCTCCCAAACCGCAGTGATGTGGGTCACACAAAATGGGGCTGAGGAGACAGACAAGGAGACGCGGCTTCACTGGATCCTTGCCCCGTCTCTGGCACTTGCCACTCTGGGGCCAAGAAGGCAGCCTTCACTGGGGCCTCTCATGTCCAACTTTAGGACAGGCTTGGAGTCCCCTCCAAGGAGGGTGTGGGCTGACATGGGGGCTTGAGGGGCAGCGGCAGGGCTCCTCCTACCAGAGGACAAGAAGCCACGTGGAGGGACCCCCAGAGCACCCTCCTTCAGGCTGGTAGGACACACATGGAAACAAAGCCTGCAGTTTGAGTGGGGACCACACAAACATTCAAGAAGACTCCTGGGGAACATGTGACAACACAGAAAATGTCTCCAGTTGTGTGAATTAGGAAAATAAACAGCAGAGGCACTCGGCCAACTAAATGCAAACTTCTGCGGCTGTGGCCTGCCCAGGCCCCAGTAAGGGGACGACCTGCCCCCTGGACCGGCCAGCTCGCACCTTACATTCTCACTGGGCCCCTCCACGGACTGGGCTAGAGGTGTGCCCTGGAAGGCCGTGGCGTGCAGGTAGTTGAAGACCACGTCCCGCATGGACGTGTCATTCTCCTGCAGCTCCTGCAGGATCACGTCCCGCTCCTTCTCAATCTGGGAGTCCTCGAGGCTGCAGTTCTGCACGATGTCAGCCAGGAGCTCTACAGCTGGGTGCAAGGAGGACAGATGTGGAGACAGTGACAGCATAAACTCCCCAGGCCTGACCCCCTCGGTGCCAAGGCCCTTCTTTAAGGGTCACCCCATTCTTCAGTGAGGCCAGGGGCTCCCGAGCGCCTGTCCTCTGCACCCCCGGAGTCCTACCGCGTGCTGGCCTCACCCTACAGGCTTACCTTTCGGCAGGTCCTTTGACAGCGCCTTAATGTAGTAAGCCGTGTGCTCCCGGGTGCTGTAGGCATTAAGATGGGCCCCCATGCTCTCCACTTCCTTCTCCAAGGCATTGCCAGGCCGATTCTTTGTTCCCTGGAACCAGACAGGAGCCACAGGGGAGCCCAAGATCCCCCATCCTCATAGGCTGAAGTCCCAGCAGGACCACTGGTCCACAGGTAGCGCCCTCAGCAAAGACTCTGGGGTTGCAGGGCCTAGAGTCTGTGCTCACCAAGTGCTCAGCAGGCCTTAAGCTGATCAGGCCCACAGCATCGTGGACCGACAGAATGGAGACATCCTGGGGCCAGGGAAGAAGGGCATGCCCAAAGCAAGCGTTACCTGAAATCCAGCATCCCCAACCAAGAGGGGGGACAGCTCGGGGGAGCGCATGTGACCGCAGACGACCCATACCAGCCTGACCTCACCAGCACTCGCTTACTGACAGTCACAGTCAGGTGACCTCACACCCGTGCTCTGGCGATGCTACTCCCCACTCTCTTTCACACCATTTATGACTGTGTGTGTGTGCCAGGGGCCTCTGTGGGGTTCAGCCTTTGTCCTGCGTGTGTGTGAGTACTGCTGTTCAGTGACACACACCTGCATGCTGAGACTGACACGCACATCTGTGACACTGGAGCTGGCTAGCTGCCCATTGCTGCTCCACACCCTCACCAACCCTGTATCTTCTCTATTTTTCTCATTCGTTTAGAAACTCAGTGTCTACTCCATGCAAACACAGGGTGGCTAAGGGGTTGTTCTCATCCTCACGAAAGCTCCTACTCGATTCCACAAATCAGAGATACACAGCATTTTACAAAAACTAAGTTGCTGGGCTTGTTACAGTGCATGTGTACATCCACAATTCTACGTCCACGCAGGCAAACAACACAGGCCTGGCTTCTGGTGAAGAGCAGGGCTCCCATGCTCCTTGGGGTTTTTCTGGCTCTGGGGGCCTTGTGCAGGGGTTTACCAGGTAGGCGCCCACTCAGGAGAGGGCTGGCCCATGGGGCATCTCCCAGAAAAGCCAGACAGAGATCGCTTCCCTCCACCCCCTTGCTAAAAGTCCTAAGTGAGGAGGCTAACTTTTTTGACTTGCGCACTCAGGAGGGACAGCAGGAAGCGCTCAGTACAGGGGAGATGCAGGACTGTAGGAGCCTCACCTTGAAAGCCAGATGCTCCACAAAGTAGCCAGCCCCGTTGTTCTTCTCAGTCTCGTAACGGCTGCCAGCATCAATCCATACCCCCACCTGGACAAGAGATCACCAACAAAGGTAATAAACAGAACAGACCCCAGCCCCCACTCACACCCAACCCTGCGGGATCCAGAACAAGCCCCAGACAGGGGCTCACGGTTCCAGGCGGGGGAAGACGTTCTCAGTAAGCCCCGAGATCGGACGCTCGGGCACCAGCTGACTGACTAGTCACACCGCGTCACCTCTATCTAGTCCCTGCTCTAATTTCTGACTGGTGACGAGACTCCCAGGGAGGCTTCTAACTGCACATTCGCCTGTCCCATCACTGCAGAAAATTCTTAACATTCAATCTCACTTTTCAGTTGATTCTTTGTTTCTTCTTGGGAAACTACTAATCAGTTGCAAACAACTTTTTTTCTCCTTCCTAAAAATTACACCGTCTTTTTGTTCTGGAGATTGCGTTCTTTCGCCATTAGAGGAGGAGGCTCATTCGTACTTAAAAAATCTTTTTAATCAGACCTGGACACCTAACACTGCCAACACACCTTGGCACCCAATGAGAGAGTCTTATAATTTTAATAGCTTCCTTGTGTGCTGTGAAATGCACATCACACTACTCACCCCCATGGTAACACAGATCTAATCTTTTCTTTTACTATTTGTATCATAGCTGATTGAAAACGCTCACGTCTACTTTCCTAAGAGATGTACATGTATGCTGTGTACCATAAATTCTTACATGAACAACATCTACTACCCATCTAACATCTTCAACAGATGCGTTTTATGATCCACAGTATTCCTTGATTACAACTGGCAGCGTCCTTTCTCTGGCACTTGAGCACAGCAGTGCTCCTTAAGATCAAGGGCATCTTTTGTTTCGTTTTTGCTCTCAGTCGCTAAGTCGCACCCGACTCTTTGTGACCCCATGGACTGTAGTCTGCGAGGCTCCTCTGCCATGGGATTTCCCAGGCAAGAATACCACAGTGCGTTGCCATTTCCTTCTCCAAGGGATCTTCCAGACCCAGGGATCGAACCCATTTCTCTTGTGTCTCCTGCATTAGCAGGTGGGTTCTTTTGCCACTGAGCCACCCGGGAAGCCCTGGGCATCTTAGTGTCCATGAAATACTGCATTCTCGATCAAGTTTTCTTAACAGGCTGTGTGCCGGCTTATACAGGTGTCATGTAGTAAGAAACTGGCCCATCACCTTTTGCAGTGTTCAGTCACAACCTGTATCACAGGACATTATTCCTGGAAAACTCAAAGAATTTACCAATCAAACCACTTGCAGAGGGTGTGGGGGTGGAATGAGAACGAGAAAGATCGCCTCTTGAGAATCTTCTCTCCTGTTTACCTAACCAAGATATCTATCTTTGAGCCAATCTTCAGGAACATTATCCATTTAACTGGAATTTTCAAGTGGTTTTCTTTTGCAATACATTTCCAATCTAGCCAAGGGATTACGACTTTGGGCCATGAGGCTGGCAATTACCTCAGTCTCTGAATCCCATTGTCCTCATTGAAGGATGACTTCTTTCATATGGGCTGCTAAAAAAAAAATGCTGAAAAGGGGGTTGGCCTCGTGACTGGCAGGCATCACATGCTAAGTGAGTGTTGGTTTAGTGAGAACTGCCTCCATGGGTAGAATCGCGACTGTAGTGGGAGGAACAATCCTCAGGGTGACTGAGGAGAGTCTGACCCGAACCACAGAGCCCAAGGTCACACCCCGACCTGGGAAAGGAGGCCGTGCCCCATACGGAGGCGCCCTCCTGACAGCGGACTCCGCTCACCGTGCAGGTAGGCTGGGAAGACTGCTCCGAGGCCACTCGCAGCCCGTTGTCCAGCTGGCTGACCTGCGTCTCTGGCACGCTCTGGAGGGCCTGGGCGTAGGTGGCGGTGCCCCTCAAGTCAGACGACCTCAGCAGGGCCGGCTGTTGGAAAAAGGCGACCGGGACTGAGGACTAGCATAGCGGGTCGCTCCTCAGCTTGCAGGCCTGCAGTGTGGGATCCCCGTCCCCGTCCTCAGGCGGTCCACGAGACTCCCATTCACGCCCTCGGCCGTGACCTTCCCACGGCCCTGACCCCGCGACCTCCCCATTCTCCACGGGCACTAACAGCCCGCTCCCGGTTCGTGTTCCGAAGCCCCGCTCCCCACAGCTCTGCGCTCTCGTTGCCACCTCACCGAGCGGCGGGTGCACAGCAGCACTCGCGTCCCGGCGCCAGCTGCCCGGCAAACCGCGGAAGCCGCCATCTTCTAAGCCACCGCGGACGCTGGGCCGCGCCACGCATGCGTAGAGGCGCCAGGCGCAGGCGCAGGCGCAGTACTGGGGTCTTGGCGCTCGGCCGCCCCCTGGCGGAGGAGACCGGAAATACTCATTTTCTCCCTGCAGGTCGCTGCTTCCTGTCTTCGCGGCCCTGGGTACCAGCGCGCATCAATGCCCCTGGCTAGGCATCGTCCTGCTCAGGTCTGTTCTGGATCCAGTTCATCTTCCCCCTTCACTCGTGGAAGAGTGCCCGACGGTTCTCACGAACCGTGGGCGCCTCGACTGCACTGAGTGCTCGGAGTGGGCGAGCGGGCCGGAAGCACAAGCACAGCGTGTTTGCGAACCGCAACCCCAGGGCTAAAGCACCAGGCTGGAACCTAGGACTGCTGGGCGACTATTGAAAAGTCACGGTTTTCTTTTTAAAGGAACCGAGTAAATTCAGATGGTTGATATGGAAAGAATTTAGCAATATATATTGCTAAGAAAAAAGGAACAATTTTAGAGACTAATTTGTGAAAAAGATTCCTTGTTTGGAAAACAAAACACACAAGAGGACTTGCATAGACAACATAGAGAATTCCTAGAAACTCACTGTAAAGTCTCAGTCAGATGACTTACAGAAAATAAATTCATGGGAAGGGGAAAAAGGCTACCATTTTCACACTTCTGTTTTATTTTAATACATGATTTAAAATTTTTAGGGAATTCTCTGGCAGTCCAGTGGCTAGGACTTGGCGCTTTCACTGCAGTGGCTGGGATTCAATCCCTTGTTGGGTAACTTAAGATCCTACAAGCCGCTATGCATGGCCAGAAATTAAAAAAAGAAAAAGTAAAATAAAACTTTTATTAAAAGTATTTGTTGCTTTTGCAATAATGGCATATTTCTGAACTGAACTTCCTTTTACAGGTATGTGAGATTTTTTGTGACCTTTCAAAATATCACTCAATGAAAATAGAACTTTCTTTTATGAAAATGAAACAGAAGGGGCTTCCCTGGTGGCTCAGTGATAAAGAACCCACCTGCCAGTGCAGAAGACACTGGTTTGAGACCTCATCTGGGAAGATCCCACATGCCAAAGAGCAGTTAAGCCCATGCAGCACAACTATTGAGCCTGTGCCCCAGAGCCCTTGTGCCACAACTGTTGAAGCCCCCACACCCTAGAGCCCCTGCCCTGCAACAAGAGGGCATCACCACAGTGAGAAGCCTGAGCACCCCGAGGAGGAGCAGCGCTGGCTCACTGCAGCTAGAGAAAGTCCATACAGCAACGAAGACACAACGCAGCCAAAAATAAACAAGCAAAATTATGTTAAACATCACAGAGAAGATGCTTAAGTGTGCACTGATTAATATCTTGTAAACTAAAATGACATTATCATGTAGAAGTACAGTTTTTTTTAATTACTGGTGTTTAGAACCATGTTATATTTACAGAAAATCTGAGCAGAAAGTACAGAATTTCCCATGTATACCTGCCCACATACAGCCATGCACAATTTGCCTTATTAATATCTTACCTTATTCTGATAACTTTGTTAGAATTAATGAATCAGTATTGACACATTTATTATTACTAAAGTGCAAAATTCTTGGACTTCCCTTGTGACTCAGCTGGTAAAGAATCCGCCTGCCATGTGGGAGACCTGGGATCGATCCCTGGGTTGGGAAGATCTCCTGGAGAAAGGAAAAGCTACCCACTCCAGTATTCTGGCCTGGAGAATTCCATGGACTGTATAGTCCATGGGGTCACAAAGAGTAGGACATGACAGAGCAACTTTGACTTCATAGTTTATTCAGATTCCCTTAGTTCGTTTTCATCTAGTGCCCTTTTTTGTTTTAGGATCCTGTCCAGGATACCACATTACATTTCATTGTCATGTTTTCTTAGGCTCCTCTTGCTGTGACACAATTCCTTCCAGTGACCAGCACACTGCGTACCTTCCTTCCAGCAGTGTGCCTGCGCGCGCAGTCATTTCAGTCGTGTCCAGCTCCTTGCAATCACATGGACTGGAGCCCACCAGGCTCCTCTGTTACTGGGATTTTCCAGGCAAGAATATTGGACTGGTTGCCATTTCCCCCTCCAGGGGATCTTCCTGACCCAGGGATTGAACCCACATCTGCATCGCAGGCAGATTCTTTACCCACTGAGCCACCTGGGAATCCCTCCAAAGAGCTCACTGCCTCCAATTCCTCTCCTCCCACTCTCTCCCAAAGCCACTCCAAGTCCTCCCCTATTCATTCTTCCAAAACCACCCCCTATTCATTCCTCCAAAACCACAGCTGTAAAGGTCATCCGTGAACTCCAGGTTGCTAAATCCAGTGGCCAGTTCTCAGTCTCGTTTAACCTGGTTGGACACATTTTCCTCCTTAGAGTCTCATCTCTTCTCCACGTTTATTTCCCATTCTTTCCTACTGTCCCACCTCCCTGGACATGCCTTAGCTCCTCTGCTAATTCTGCTTCACCTCCGACTTACAGACAATGAGTGCCCAGGGCTCAATCCTGGCACCTCTTCCCTTCCTGATCAAAGCCTTCTCTCTGGTCACCTCATCCAGTCTCATGGCTTCAGTGCGTCTATACCGACAGAGGCTCCTGTATTCCCATCATCTACTCACCGTCTCCCCTGGAGAGCTAACAGACATTTCGATTTAACATGCTAAACTCTTTACTTTCCCTCCCAAACTTGTTCCTTCCATAACTGTCTTCATCTCAGTAAATGACGCTTCCATTAGCCAAGTTGCTCAGGCTAAAAATCTAGGACTCGTCCTTGACTCCTCTCTCTCAAAATCCACACCCAGCACCTACCCCCCACCCCTGCTTCCTCACCCCCCCTGATACCCTGGGGTGAGAAGGGAAGGACAAAGACAACCAGGAAGTGTGATGTGGTAGATGCTGTTTCAAGAGATTGGTCAAAAAGGAAATGCTACTAAAAGGTCAAGTACAAGTAATGGTCATTGCAATGATTTGGCAAGAGTCTTGGATGAGTCACTGATTTTCTGAAATTTACTTGGCACATGGGGGGAGGTGAGATCAAAATATCTTCCCCCCTAAATTGCAAGCAGGTTTTTCTGACAAGTTTTGTTTTGTTTTGTTGGCCATGCCGTGCTGTACACAGGATTGAATCCACGCCCCCCGCAGTGGCAATGTGGAGTCCTAATCACTGGACCAGCAGGGAAGTGCTGGAACAGCAATTCTTGACTAGGCCGCCTTTCTCTGTCCATGTCTGGGACTCCTTTTATTTCCCCCAGAAATTCTCAAAACTATAAAGCAGGTCCACGTAGGCTGTCTGAGAGGGCTCTAACACTCACCTCATTCTTCTCACTCAATATTTGTTTGATATACACTTAAGCTTATTGGCCTTGAGTTATTCTTTTAATGTGTTTATCTTAGTGTTTAAATCATGCTAACATGTACATAACATTTAGCATCTGTATTATTACATCTTAATTATTACACAGTTAAGTGTGTATTAATTACAGTGGTATTAATTACATTCAAAATGCTCTGCAGGGAATTCCCTGGCAGTTCAGTGGTTATAACTTGGTGTTTTCACTGCCAAAGCCTAGGTGCAGTCCCTGGTCTGGGAAGTAAGATCCTGCAAGCTGTGTTATGTGGCAAAAAAATATATATGTATATATTATGCAACATTACCACTATCTACTTTCAAAACTTTTCTTCATACCAAACAGAAACTCTATTTCCATTAAGCAATAACTCACCATTTCCACTTTCCTTGAATCTCTAACCACCTCTATTCTACCTTCTGTCTCAATGAACTTGTCTATTCTAGGTAGCTTGTATAACTGGGATGATACAGTATTTGTTGTTTGAAAGATAACAGGCCCAAAATAGAGTCGCTTATGCTAAGCAGCATGCCACCAAACCAAGTCTTAATTTTAGCTTGGGCCCTCCTAGAAATTAACTCTTAAAGCAGTTGAGCAGGAATCACCTGATCAATACTACTTCATCTGCCTGATAAAACCATGCCATTCCCTAAAGGACAAGAAATTTGCAGTAACCAACTGCTTTTTTTTTTGTCAACTATAGTATCTTTGTTCATACTCCCTTTTACCTATAAAAGTCTTCCACTTTTGTTCAGTTCCTGGGAGTTCTTTTCTTTTATAATATTTATCTATTTACTTACTTAGGTGGTTGTGCCAGGCCTTAGTTGCTGTACACCTGCAGAATCCTTAGTTGTGGCCCAGGGATTGAACCCAGGCTTCCTGCATTGGGAATGTGGGTCTTAACCCCTGAGCCACCAAGAAATGGTGGAACTCTTTCTTATCTGCCAGATTAGATGTGCCTAATTTGAATCAAATTTTGTTGAAATAAACTCTTAAAAATTTCAGCATGCCTCCGTTTATCTTTCAACATTGTCCTTTTATGTTTGGCTTATTCCACTTAGCATGATGTTTATCTATTCATCTGTAGGCGGACATGGCCTCTTTCCACTTTTTGGTTATTGTGAATAATGCTACACTGAACGCCCACTGACATACAAGCATCTGTGTGAGACCCTGCTTTCAATTATTTTGGTATTCACAGAGGAGTGGAATTGCTGGGTCATGTGGCAAGTCTATTCATAGTTTTTTAAGGAATCACCAAACTGTTTTCTAATAGCGGTTGTGCCATTTTACATCCCTGCCAGCAATGCAAGAGTGTTCTAATTTCTCATATTTTTCACCAATATTTGTAATTTTCTATTTTTTCCCTCATAACAGCCATCCTAATGGGGGTGACCGGAGAAGGCAATGGCACCCCACTCCAGTACTCTTGCCTGGAAAATCCCATGGACAGAGGAGCCTGATAGGCTGCAGTCCATGGGGTCGCTACTAGTTGGACATGACTGAGCGACTTCACTTTCACTTTTCACTTTCATGCATTGGAGAAGGAAATGGCAACCCACTCCGGTGTTCTTGCCTGGAGAATCCCAGGGACGGGGGAGCCTGGTGGACCGCCGTCTATGGGATCGCACAGAGTCGGACACGACTGAAGCGACTTAGCAGCAGTAGCAGCAGCAGCAATGGGGGTGACATCATATCTCACTGTGGTTTTGATTTGTATTTTCATAGTGACTAGTGATGTTGAGCATCTTTTCAGGCGGTTATTGGCCACTTGTATATCTCCTTTAGATAATCTATTCAAGTCCTGTGCCCATTCTCGAATTTGGTTGGTTGGTGTCATTGAATTGTAGGAATTCTTGGGGTATCCTGGATATTAGTCCCTCGTTAGATGTACAGTTTGCAAATATTTTCTCCCATTTTGTGAGCTCTCTTTTGACTGCCTTGATAATTCTTTGATGCACAGATTTTTTATTCTGATGAAATCCAACTTATCTATTTTTTTCCCCATTACCTGTTCTTTTAATGTCAAACTTAAGAAATCATTGCTTTCTCCAAGAGTATGAAAATTGCATCTATGGTTTCTTCTCAGAGTTTTATAGTTTTAACTTTTCAATTTAAATCTTTGATCCTTTTATTTGTATATGATGTCAGGTAAGGGTTTAACTTCATTCTTTGGCATGTGGATATTGAGTTTTCTCAGCACCGTTTTTTGAGAAGATTCTCTTTTCCCCGTTAAATGGCCTTGGCACTCTTGAAAATCACCTGAACAGACATGTGAAGATTTATTTCTGGGCTTTCTATTTTTCATTGGTCTATACGTCTTACTTGTATGCCAATACCACACTGTTTTGATTCCAGTACGTTTATAGTACATCTTGGAAATCAGAAAGTTGGAGTCCTCCAACTTGGTTCTTCTTTTCCAAAATTGTTCTGGCTATTTAGTGTCCCTTGAGATTCCATATAAATTTTAGGATGGGCTATTCTATTTCTCTGACAAAACACTATTGGGATTTTCATAGGGATTACCTTGAATCTGTAGACCACTCTGGGTAGTATTGCCATTTTAACAGTATGAAGTCCTACAATCAAAGAACATGGAATGACTATTTATTTAGATTTTCTTTAATTTCTTTCAGCAGCATTTTGAAGCAAGAAGCAATCTGGCAGCACCTTCAGCACTTCCCTTGGAAATTTCATCTGCTAAATATTCAAGTTCATCATTTACAAGTCCTGCTTTCCATTCAATATGGGTTATGATTCCACTAAGCTTCCCACGACTATTTAACAAAGATTCCTCTTACTCCTAGTTTCCAGTAACATGTTCCTATCTTTCTTCTGAGCCCTCTCTGGCAACATTCTTAATGTCCACATTTCTGCTAACAGCTGGTTGAAGACACTTTTGTCTTTTTCTGTTATGTTCACCTACTCAATGGACATGAATTTAAGCAAACTCCAGGAGATAGTGAAGGACAGGGAGGATTAGCGTGCTGCAGTCCATGGGGTCGCAAAGAGTTGGACACAACTTAGGAACTGAACAACAACAATTGTGCTCTCTGACATCCTTTCAGTCTTTGCTCACTGCTCAATTCCGCAGCCACTTCCACATTTTTAGGATTTGTTACAGCAGTACCTCTCACTCTTGATACCAACATCCATAGCAGCTTTCTACTGCTGCCACAACAAATCACTACAGACTTAATTGCTTAGAAGAAATCAAATTTATTATCTCACAGTTCTGTAGGCCCCAGATCCAATATGGATGTCATTGGGCTAAAATCAAGGCATGAGCAGGGCTGTTGTTTCTTCCTGGAGGCTCAAGCAGAGTATGTGCCCTTGGTCATTCAGGTTGTTGGCAGAACTAAGATTCTGGTGGTTGAAGGACTGAGGTTTCTGTTTCCTTGCTGGCAGTTACCCAAGGGTCATTCCCAGCTTCTAGAGGCCAGCTGGATTCCTTGGATCTTTGGGCGGTGGAAGAGCTCTGCCACCATCTTCAAAGCCAGCAGCAGAGGATTACTACCTCACACTTTGACCAACTCTCCTGCCCTCCTCTTCCACTTCTTAGGGCTCATGCAATTACACTGGGCCCACCAAAATAACCCAGAACAATCTTCCCATTGTAATGTCTTTCAGCTTAATTCCAGCTGCAAAAATCCTTTCTGCTATGGACTGTAAAATATTTATAGATTCCATGGATATCTTGAGGACGATTATTCTGGCCTACTACAGACTCTCTTTGACCAACTCCTGCCCCCATCCCCAGCCTGCTCTCTCCTGTGCCTCAGAGTTCCTTCTCTCCCGAGAAATCCTGACCACCTTACAGTTCCTGCAACAGGTCAAAGTCTCTTTCCCCATCTGGCCCTTGTACGTGCTTATCCTTCTGCCTGGAGATCTCCTCCTCCTCTTATCACTCCACTCATCCTTCAGGTCCCAGCAATCAGCCCTGCTCCACCCCAACTGGGCTAGCATACCTCTCTGCAGAGAAATTGCCTTTTTGAGTCTGCTTCACCACCACCTCCACCCTCCCCTCTCTGTGAGTGGGTGAGGGAGGAGCCAGTTCTCTTCTGTACATCAGGAGATCCTGATGCCTAGCCTATGGTCGAGGAAGGGAAGAAGGGGGTGGTGAAGGTCCCTTGGGGAGCCCTCATCCCACTTCCAAGGGGTCTTAGAGCAAGAGCCACTTAGGTGCCTCCACGTGTTTGAGATGTCATAAAGATGAAGGCTCCCAGGGCCCACCCTCTCACCCCTAGCCCCAGCTCAGGCCCCACAGACTCAACCAGGAGCCCTAGCTGACTCAGCCACATGGTCACCTCTGGGCTGCCCTCCCTGGACCACCCACATCTGCCCTGATGGCCAAATCTCCTCCCCACCACACTGGGGACCCCTGAGAAGCCCCAGAGGAGCAGTTGTACTTGTGAGCGTGATCCCTAAAGAGGAGGGCTGAGTTGGGATGGGGGGAGCATGGAGCAGTGTGAGCCAGCCCAGGCCCCCCCTGCCCCGCCATTGAGGGGCACTGAGGCCTCGATGGGTCTGCTGGATCTAAACGTAGGAAAGGGGCATAGGTTCCCGACGGGTCTGGAGAGAACGAGACACACTGGCCTGAGCCTGGTCCAACAAGCCACAACGAGCCACCAGGTAGAGAGAGGACAGTGTTGGGTCACCCGGTCTGGGCGGGAGTCCCCTTTATTTGGGAGCGCTGCTGGGTGGCCAGATGCTGCAGGTGGCACTCGATGTGGAGCAGGAGGGCATCCAGCATGTGCAGGGCGCCGAGGAGGAGGGCGCGGTCTGAGATCGGGCGCTGTCGTTTCCAAGTGGCGCAAGGGCGGGAGGCCAGCTGTGGATGCTGGGCACAGGACCGAGAGGCAGGAGTGAGGACACAGGGAAGGGACAGCGGCGTGCTGGGAGGCGGCGGCTTAGGGTCATGGAGGATCAGGGAGCAGCCCGATGTGGCCTCGCGTGGTCGTGGGGCCCATGCAGGCTGCGTGAGGGCTAGAGATATTACAGGGGGAAGACGGGACAGGTACCCCCCAGCACGGGAAGTGGCCGGGGGGAGGATGGGATAGGGTACCACCCACAGGAGACGGCCGGGGGACTGTGGGCTGTGGACAGACGTAAGGCCCCTGGGGAGGAAGTGATGGGGGAGGGGCGGCAGGACACATGAGTGGGAACAGAGGTAGGAGGCGGTGGGGACGGAGCCCGGCTCACCTCACTCTTAGAGGCCTGTGAACGCCGCCGCTGCATCAGCGCACGGCTGAGCATCAGCATCATGGTCGTGGTGACCGTGACCCCAGCCACTGGGTAGATACGGTTCGTCCCCAGGCCCGTCCAGTAGCCGGGACAGCCCAGGCTGCTCTCACAACCCTCCAGGCTGCTTGGCTGGCACCCCCAGGGCTGTAAGTCCAGCCCCACCTGGTACCACATGGGCCGTGACCAGGCGTGGGTGCAGATGGGCCTCGTCAGCAGAAGCAGCCATGGAAGGAAGGACTGCGTGTGCAGCATGGCTGCGGCAAGTGCCAGGGGCCAGAACCTGGGCGCCTGGCAACGGGCAAACACCCCTCCCCCGGGGGGGAGCAGGTGAGGCAGGAGGTTCCGGCTGGGCCCGTGGATTTCAGGAGGGGCAGCGCGGGCAGGAACCACAGGATGGGGGGCGCAGGCTGGGGGTCCAGAACCGAAGGCATGCCCCCTCTCCCCTCCTCTTCACCTAGCATCCAACCCCTAAAATTCTAGCCCCCACAACTCCTAATGCCGCTCTCCACCAGCGACAGGCCGATCAAGCTGAGTGTAGACATGCTCCCTGCTTCGCAGACTCAGCCCCAAGGACCACTCGTGAACACCCAAAAATGCGGGCGCATACTCTCAGGAAAAAAGCCTGAAGGCTCGCCCTGGCCTGTGAGGCGCTCCGTGCTCTGGTCTCCCCTGCTGACCCATGCAGACCACGCTGGTGTTCCTTGAACACATCCTACGCCAGGAGCACTGTCCAAAAAGATGACTGGATGGCAACTCAAGCGTCACCTGCTCCCTGAGCCTCCCTTCTAGAACCATCCTGGGTAACACAGCCCCGTCTCTCTCACGTGACCCTGCTTTATTTTCTTCAAAGCATCTCTAAGTACAGGCACACCTCAAGGATACTGTGCTTCAGTTCCAGCCCACCAAACAAAATACAGAGCGAGTCGCGTGACTTTTTTTGGTTTTTCAGTGCATATAAAAGTTACGTTTACACTACACGGTATTCTATGACTCATGGAATAGCATTATGTCTAAGAAAAAGTACATACCTTAGTCAAAAAAAAATCACTTTATTGCTAAAAATTGAGAACCGTCATTGGAGCCTTCGGCAAGTCATAACACTAACAAAGATCACTGATCACAGATCCTCATAACAAATAAAACAAAATTGAAAAAGTATGAAATATTGTGAGGATCACAATGTAACAGAGACACATAGTGAGCAACTGTTAGAAAAATGGTATCAATAGACTGGCTCCAATGCAGGGTTGCCACAGACCTTCAATCTGTAAAAAAAAAAAAAAAAACAGTGCAAGACACAAAGTCTCCCTGTAACTACAGGTCTATGTGTGTGCTTTCCCTTCCACTCCAGCACCTACGCTTCACTTGACCAGTATTTACCCAGCACCTCCAGGTGCCAGGCACTGTTCCTTGTGGCTGGAGACTGTGACATCGTGACAGGCAGTGTGACCGCGTGAAAAAGCACCCTGACTTCCTGGGCAAGGATGTGGGGGGTGGAGGCAAGGACAGATGATTCGTGAACACAGAGCAAGGCACTGAAGGCCAGGAGGGAGACAGCCAGGCAAGGGGGGCCCCCGTCCACAGGCCCAGCACCTGAAAAGGGCAGGCTCACGTGTTTCAGCAGGTGACGTGATCTAGCGTTGCTGCAAGCTAACTGTGGCATTCGCTCACTGAACACTCATTGAGCAACCCATGAAGAGGGTACTATTCTCATTCTCTCCTGAGGAGGACAGACGCCCAGAAAGATTCGACCCCTCACCCTAGCCCTGACCACTCAGTATCAGCTGGCCCAAAGGACCACTGCTGTCCACAGGGCCGCACGCCCAGACGTCAGTGTTTTATGGCTGAAATCAACACGTGGTTCTTAGCCGACAGTGACCTGCCAAGCAAGTCCAGATAGTCTAGTTGTAGGAATAGGCAATTTTTCCCCAAGTAAATCAATCACGTGCATTCTTCTTTCCTTTTCACCGTGCTGTGTGACTTGTGGGATCTTAGTTTCCCAGCCAGGGATCGTATCCTCCCCCTTGGCAGTGTAAGCTGAGTCCTAACCCTGGGACCGCCAGAGAATGCCCACATTCTCTTCACTGCAGACCCGCGACACTGACCGCAGGTGTTCCCAGCACAGCCCCCAGGGCTGCCCAGTGGCACCTGGCCTCCCTCACCCGCTTGGGTGTCCTTGTGAACAGGTCATTCTTGAGAAGCAGCTCTGATTCCAGCCACTTTATAGATGAGGGCACAGGTGCCAAGGGCTGCATGCAGCGGAGGACGATGGGGTGCGGGATGAGGACGGGGATGCCCCTGCCCTGGGCCTGGACCCCAGTTGCACACTCTCTCGCCCCACACTCCCCCTGCCTGATCCTGCCCTCCCCAAACCTTTCCCCAACTTCTGACTCCAGTTCCAACTTTGGGGTGCAGAAAGGGTCAGAAGCCAGGACTGCGGAGCACACCCTCGCCCCACCAAGCCACAGCAGACCCTGGTATCAGGCAAACAAATCTTTATTCCTGAGGTTAAAAACACGCTTGCTCCTCCAACTTGGCCAGTGTCTCATCCCCAGCCTAGAGCACTGAACTTGGAGCCCCAGGACCTCCATCCCTGAGTTATGTGTGTGAGTGTGCGTGCACGGAGGGGACTCCTGGTTGACGTCCGGAGGCAGCCCAGGGTTGTGGGGTTTCTCACAGGTACCCTGTCAAACCTGCAGAGGCAGGCAGTCTCAGGCGGAATGGCAGCATGGTCAGAGTTTGGTAACCTGGGCAGGGAGAGGAGAAGAGGAGGGTCCTGTCAGTTTCCAGAGGATAGCCTCCTCTCCAGGCAGGAGGGGAAGGCGGTGGGTCCCCGCGGGACAGAGCCATTCTAAGTCATCCAGGAAGGGTGGACTTTCCAAAATGGGGTCAGGAGGGGACAAGCAGGAGATAGACAGACAGAGCTCAGCAGGCCAGAGGTCAACTCACCAAAACAGGGTCGACGGGGCCGGACCTCCGCTGTTGGAGTGCAAAGAGGACAGCGTCATGGACCGAGGCAAACAGATGCTGCTTGGTGATAGAAGCATCGAAGAAGTGCCCATCCTCAAGCTGTGTGATCACGGGAGCTGTGGGCAACGAGTAGGTCTCTCCTGACTCCAGAGCCACCAGGAACCCCCAGGCGCTGGCAGAACGTCCCCCTAACCATCACCTCTGTGGCTTATAGCTAATCTCCAACTCGTGACCCTTGACCCCGGCCTCCCAGGACACCTCTGACCTCCAGTTTCAGAGAAAGACTTTTTCCCTGTGCTGACCGGCAGACTCCTCGGCCGGAACCCTCACCCCCTGCCAGGACCTCTCTCGCTGTGTCCACCCCACGCACCGTGGCAGGCGGCCATGTACACCTCCACCTCGATCTCCCGGAAGTCACGGAAAATCTGTGGCACGAAAGGGGGCCAGGCTCAGAGGGGGCTCAGGGGCTCCAAGAGGGGCTCAGGACAGGTGAGGGTAGGAGTTCAGAGGGGTAGCTCAGGGGGTGGGGGGCCAGGCTCAGAGTGGGGCTCAGGGGCTCCAAGGGGGGTCAGGGCAGGTTGGGGGAGGGAGTTCAGAGGGGTAGCTCGGGGGGGCACCAGGCTCAGAGGGGGGCTCAGGGGCTCAGAGAGGGACTCAGGGCAGGTGGGGGGAGGGAGTTCAGAGGGGTAGCTCGGGGGTGGGGGGCCAGGCTCAGAGGGGGGCTCAGGGGCTCCGAGGGGGGCTCAGGGCAGCTTGGGGGAGAGAGTTCAGAGGGGTAGCTCGGGGCAGGCGGGGGGCCAGGCTCAGAGGGCTCTTGGAGCTAGTTTAGGGTCAGGGTTGAAGATCAGGTTGTCCTCCCCGAAGGCCCTTCTTAGGGACGCCCCTGGCCCCTTACATTCTTCAGGCTCTTGAGACACACAGTGTCCACGAAGGAGAAGGAGCTCAGGTCCAGGATGAGGGTGTGGAAATCTGGCTGAGGCAGGCCTAGGGCCTTCAGCGAGGACATGTCTGAGGCTTTGGCATCTTCTGGAGCCCAGGCTCCTGTTTCCTCTAGCTCAGTCCCTGCGCTCGCCTCCTGGGGAACCAGACACGCTGCAAGGGCCACCCACGGTGAGGGCGGGAGGGCAGGCGGGCAGGGAGCAGAGGGGCAGGCAGGGAACACGCACAGATGTGTGGAGACACACAATCAGACGTGAGCACATACATGCAAATGCACATATATATTGGGTACGCAGGGAACACGGGAGGACATGGACACGGGGAGCCGGTATGCAAAGACAGGAGGGACACATGGGGACACCCAGGAGAGGACACCCAGACTCGGGGAGCACACAGACCGTGCTCTGTTACCACCTGGGCCCATGCTTATAGGGACATTTAAGAAGGAAGGGGAGACTTTCCTGGTGGTACAGTGGATAAGAATCCGCCTGCCAATGCAGGGGACATGGGTTCAATCCCTGATCCAGGAAGATCCCACGTGCCACGGAGCAACTAAGCCACGTGCCACAACTACTGAAGTCCACGCGCCTACAGCCTGCGCTCCGCAGCAAGAGAAGTGCCACAGTGCGAAGCCCGTGCACCGCATCAAAGAGTAGCCCCCGCTCTCCGCAGCTAGAGAAGTCCGCACAGCAACAAAGACCCAGCGTGACCAAAAGTAAAACAAATAAGCAAATAAAAATTATTTAAAGAGAAAAAAGAAGGAAGGGGATCAGGAGACCATGCCCCACCTTCAGGGGGCCAGAGCGCAGTGGCTAGGGGGTGCTGGAGCAAAGCAGAAGAGACACACGGACACACGTGCTCATGCAGACATCCTGCTTGACGTCTACCAGAGTCTCTGCTTGAGACTGGCGTCCCCTCTGACCCCAGATTTTCCCCACATGCCCAGCCCCTTCCCCGCTGTCCATGAGCACAGACTGTGGAGTCTTGTGGGATCCACAAATTCAAGGTCTTTGTCCAGGCATCAGATTACAGACTGGAGACCCCAAGCAGAAGTCTATGGCATATCATGAGAGGTCTCCCTGCAGAATATCGGATCCATCACTCCCCTCCTCCTGCCACTGGCACGACAACCTTGAACCCACAGCTGGTAGGTCCATGGACTTCCTCCCGGGATCACCTGGGCACCCTGATCCCTGAAGCTGCCCCCTCCCTCCAGTCTCACCTTGGCCTTGGAGCCCTCCACATCGTTGTTGCTCTCGATGTCCACAACAGTAGTGTTGACATTGATGGAGATGGACGTGCCCTTGGAGGCAGCAGCCTAGGCCGGGAAAGGGGGTGGGCCAGGAAAGAGGTGTCTGAGATGTCAGGTGACAATCAGGCTGGGCAGGCCTGGCGTTGTCCCCTGGCTTTCTGCAGGTGGGTAGGTGGACCAGGAACTGAAGCTTGGGACCTGGAGCAGCCAGGCTGAAGGCTGTGGGGTTGTGACCCACTATGGGAAGAGGACCGTGATGGTTCATGCCACCACTGGCTTAGGAGGTGGGAGAAAAAATCAGACTCCCCCTAGAGCCCTAACCTGCCAGGGGAGGAAAGCAGGGTCCCTGGGGGCATCAGGGAGCGAGGAGAAGGGCTGAAGAATGAGGGTGAGCAGCCAGGAGGCTGGGAGGCAGGCTGGGAGGGGTCAGAGGGCCCTGCCTGTTTGGGGAGCTTATTCTCCTTCTGCAGTCGCTTCAGCTTCAGCTCTTGCTTCCGGAGCAGCTTCTTCTTCTGGGAGAGGAGGTAGTCCACATCCACACCGCACTGCAGCAAAGGACAGCACAAGGGGTGTGCAGGTTGCAAGAGAGGAGGGACCCTCTGCCCCTCGCCCTCGGCCCGCGGACCCCAGGTCTCACCCTCTGCTTCAATGAGTCACTGTAGAGCTCGGCGTTGGCAAAGTACACGGTGGCTGAGGAACGGAAGACCTTCACGCCTGGGACCTCCCTGGCCTGGGGACAGGTCAGGTTGGGGGTGGCTGAGCCCTCGTCTCTCCTAGCTGCATCGTGCCCTCCTTTCTTTCCTCCCCGTGTGCCCCGATACCTGCCACCCCAGCCCTCTGCTCCCCAGCAGGTCATCCTGACTCCTCAGCAGGGTCTGTCAGAGCTTCTTCTTCCTCCTCCAGGGGGTCCTCAACCTCTCCCACCCCATCCCCCAGTCCTTCTGCCAATACCCAGGCCGGGGGAGTTCCCTGGTGGCCCAGTGGTTAAGACTCCACATTTGCACTGCAGGGGCATGGGTTTGATCCCTGGTCTGGGAACTAAGATCCTGAAAGCCTTGGAGCCAGGCCAGGTTTCAGTGGCTCTCAGCTTCTGCTTGGGTGTCCAACCCTAGCACTGGGGGGGCTGTTTCCTGCATGCAGACAGAGGTCCTCCACAGCTGCTAGCCCAGCCAAGGCTTCCCCAGCTCCCATGCATCTCAGGACACTCCAGGTCTCTGCCCGGCCTTTGGGCCTGAACCATGTCCCTGCCCACCTCCCTTGCCATCCAGCTGAGCTCCTCCACGCATGTCTCCCCCACCCACCCTGCCACTCTGCCTCATGTACTGGGCTCAACCTTCAAGTCTCCATGAGAGGAAATGAGCTGGTTTGATTCCAGAGCCTCCGCCTTTGTTCTCAGAGCGTGGCGTGAAGCTTCTCAGGAGGTAAAGGACAGTAACCCCATTGATCAGATCCGGAAACAACTTTCCCTACATCCTGGTGCCCTGGATCCTGCCCCTCTGCATTCCTGACCCAGGCCTCTTCTGCAGGACGGGGCTTGTACTGCTGCCTCCGAGATGGATCCCACCCCTGGGGCCCAAGGCCCACACTCTGAGTGTATGTGTAGGGCGACCCCAAATTCCTCTCTTGAAATTTCAAGGACCAAAGTACCGTTAGCACCCCACGCCACTCCCTTGCCTGCGCCAGGCATGGAAGGTGCTGATAAGGGATGATCCCAATTGCCCCATCCCTCCCCATCCGCGTCACCCCCCGGCTTAGCCCTTGCTGCTCACCCCTGAGTACTCTGCCAGGTCTCTGTAAATATCTGTGTCTGGCACCTGCCCCAGGACAGAGTAGTGGGGCCTGTAGAAGGAGACAGTGCCGCAAGAAGGGGGCGTTAGGAGAGGGGGCAATGGGGGCTTTCTGAGGAGCCTGGGGTCTCCTCCCGCCGCAAGATGTGGGAAAGCTGGAGGAAGCCAGTGGGGACCTCGTCCCCTCGCCAGCTGGAATGGGGGGGACGACATCAAAGGGGTGACTTACATCTGGGTGCGGACCACTACTAGCATCAGGGAGAATACTACTGCCACTGCCAGGCCGAGGTCCAGATTCAGCAGGATGGTGGCCACAAAGGTCACCACCCAGATGAGCTGCAAACAGAAGGGTCGCGGTCCATAGACTCCAGCAGGGTCACTGGGGCTGAGGGCCCTGACCCCGTCCCCAGCGTCCCAGGCATCTCACCAGATCCATTCGATTGGCCTTCCAGAGGGAGAACACGTCGGTGAACTGCATCACCATACCCTTCAAGTTCACGATGACCACGGCGGCCAGGACCGCCTAGGGGACGAGGAGGGCCACCAGGGGCTAGTGAGAGGTGCTGGCTGCTCACTACCCTGAATCCCCCGGATGAGCCAGACTGTCCTGGAGTGCCTGGTAGGACCCTCAATGACACCAATCACCTTCTCTCGGAACCTAACGCCTGCGCTCTGATGCTCAAAAGTTTTTACTCCTGCCCCTCCACTCCAAATCTCTCCCCAGAGATTTCCAGCCTGACCCTGTATCCCTCCCCATCTCCTGGGACCTGATGGACTGCTCTGAGCTCCTGGCCTGGCCCAGGCCCTCGAGCCTGGCTGGGTGGGCTAGGGGCTCACCTTGGGCAGGTCTTGGAAGAGTTCTCCCAGTTTGACGATGATAATGAGGATGAAGAAGGAGGAGATGGCTCCAGCCACCTGTGGAGTGGGTATAAGCAGGGCCGGTGGGCTGGAGTGCAGGGGAGAAGTGGGGAGAGCCGGGGGGAAAAGGGGGAGCCAGGGGAGGGGGAGCAGGGGGAGGACCACCCAGCAAAGCAGCAGGCCCACAGAGGCACACCTATGCCCACCTGGGTGTTGCCCCCGGTGCTCTCCTGCACCAGGCTCCGAGACATAGAGCAGCTCACAGGGAAGCACTGGAAGATGCCCCCAAGGAGGTTACTGAGGCCGAGAGCCACCAGCTCCTGAGCGGGGAGTGAGGAGCGAGCCCACGTCACTAGCGGTGCGGTGTCCAGGCCTACGCACCCCTACCTCCACATCCACTTTGCAGCCACAAAGACTCGGCCACTGTCCCGAGTCCCCCACGCAGCCCCCGCACATCTGTGTGCTCTTTCCCTGTCTCCCGCCTGGTACTCCATCCCCGCACCTGCTCCCAGGGGCTGGGGTCTGGGGACCCCGTGACCCGAATCCCATTCCCCAGACCTGGTTGCTGTACACCCGGTAGCCGTGCCTCAAGGCGAAGATCTTGCCCAGCGAGATGGCGATGGCGAACCCGACCACAGCGATGGCGAAGGCATTGCCCAGAAGCTTTGCGAACAGCTGGGGGTGGGGGGCCTTCGGGGGCACCAGCCTGTGAGGGGCATCGGTGAGGCCAAAGGAAGGTTCTGGGCCTGGCCGCCCAACCCTCCCTGACCCCACAGGGGCCGGAGCTCACCCTGCGGGGATTTTGCCCACGATGTCCACCCCAAATGCCTGCTGCAGGCCCACGCCGTAGGAGATGCCTGTGGCCCCGATGAGCTGCAGGGAAAGGACAGGGTCAGGGGAGGGCCTGGCACCATCACCGTGAAGCGGGGGAGAAATCAGAGAAACCACTTGGCGGGTAAAGCAAGAAGCCTGAAGAGAAACCTTCAGAGGGGTGGGGAGAAGGCAGCGATGGGCTGAGAGCAGCACTCCACCGTTTTGAGAAAAGGGAGATGCTGCCAGGAGCGGTCTACTGGGGCTCCCCCCTCCCCACCACCCCGTCTTCAGTCCCCACTCCAGCTAGTTTCTAAATACCTGGGGGGTGCCCACAAGGCAGGGACTCTCCTCACTTACCCTTCCCCCAGTCTGCCACCACCCCCCTACCCGACGTCACCCCCCACCCCATCCCCACCCCCGAGGGGCCCCCAGAATTCCAACCGTGAGCAGCTCCCCAGGGAGTGGCATGGGCAGATGTCGCCGTAGCTTTTCATTCAGCAGCTTCACCAGCATGAGCACCACTCCCGCCACGATGGCGGTGATCACGGTACCGACCACCGTCTGGGGCAGCTTCCAGCAGACCTCCAGTACTGTCTGAGGGGGGCAGGGTCACGGCCAGCCCTTGCAGTCCGGGCCCATGCAATCGCCCCTCCTCCCTGCCCTCACTCACATAGATGAGGGACAGCGGTCCAGAGCGGCTGCTTAGGTGGAGGCCAAACACATACTTGAGTTGCGAGATAAACACGTGCACAGATGCGGCCGTGGTGTAGGCTCGGACCAGAGGCTCTGATAGGTAGGTGACCACGAAGCCGAAGTGGACCATGCCCAGCCCCACCTGCGGGGTGCACGGGACAATCAGGGTAGGTGAGGGTCCTAGCGGTGGCCGGGGCAGAGCCCAGGGCAGGTGAGATCATGAGCCATGAAGGGGCAGTGATGGTCAGACACTCAGAGAAAACTGTCAGATGGGGTGGGGTGGGGGTGCGGGGCAGGATTGGCAGTCAGGGGCATGTACTCCTGACGGCTCTGCACCTGGAAGAGGCCAACGAGGACACTGAGAGTAGAGGCCAGCTGCACCCGGGTGTCGTCCCTGGCTGTCACATTGACTGTGGAGTTCAAGCCCAGCAGGAAGGCGTCGTCCGGAGCCAGCGATTCCATCACACTGCCCACCATCACGGACATGACGGCAAAGGTGCCTGCAGGGGCAGATCAGGGTGGTCTGAAGAAGGGAGAACACGGCTTGCCCTGGATTCTGGGTCTTAAGGGAGCGACCAGGAGACACCAGTTCTAGACAAATGTTCCCAGACTATGCTGTGCTAATGGAGGGCAGTGCTGACGGTCAGGTATGCACCCCAAGTTCCAAGGCTCTTGAGGGTGCCTAGCATCATTTCCCTTGCCCAGGCTGTGTCCATGGACTCAGGACGGCTCCCCTAGTGAAAAGTGGAATGGGGAAGGGCGCAAGGCCTGACTCAGGCTTCCAGGCTTGTGCCAAGTCTGGGCCCCGTGAGTAGCTTCACCCACCACATCCTCCTGGGTCAGGGCCTCTGATCATCTGAATCTGTGTTTTCATGGTCAGAGGCCCAGTCCTACCTAGAATGCCCATACCAATGCCTCCCTCCCTCTTCCCTAGGTCTCTCTGCCTTGCTCAGTGCCCCCTCTCCCTGCCCCCATGGGGAATGCGGGCATGCTCCCGCAAGGCTAGGCCTGGCTCCACTCACCCACAGAGATGTGCCGGGAAGTGCCAAACAGGAAATAAACAAAGACAGGATAGAAGGAGCTGTAGAGGCCATACACAGGGGGCAGTCCAGCCAGGAGGGCATAGGCCAGGCCTAGAGGTGGAATGGTAGCAATGTAGACTTGAGGTCAGGGGCTTGAAAGGATGCAGAAATGCTGCCCCTGGGTCATGCACCATAGTCCCAGGGGCAGGAGTCATGCTTTGGGCCGTGGGGAAGGCGAGGGTTGAGGTGGGAGTGGGGTGCACAGACCACAGGCTAAGGCCTTGAAGGGTCAGGATCACCATCCAAAGGCTGAGGGTACAGTCTCCAGGTCAAGTGCGGCTTACCCTGTGGTAGCTGCATAATGGCCACACTCAGGCCAGACAACAAGTCACCCAGAAGCCAGTCACGCACAGAATACTGGGGGAGCCAGGCCAAAACCGGGAGGTATTGAAGCAGAAGGGCTTGGGCCCGCGCACGGGAGCACCTGGGGACACCAGGGTAGGTATTAGGTGCTGGTTTAGTTGCTCAGTCGTGTCCTTCTCTTTGTGACCCCCCAAGGACTGCAGCCCACCAGGTTCCTCTGTCCACGGGATTTTTCCAGGCAAGAATACTGGAGTGGGTTGCCATTTCCTTCTCCAGGGGATCTTCACGACCCTGGGAATTGAACCTGGGTCTCCAGCATTGCAGGCAGATTCTTCACCCACTGAGCCACCAAGCCCAAGCCCAACTAGGTATCAGAGGCAGGGGCTCCCTCGGTTCTGGCCAGGGCCCACCGTCAACCTTACCGAAACCAGGTTCGCCACTGGAGCGTCACTGGTGCCGGGCTCCGGCTCCCCAGCTCTTCCAGCTGTTCTTGGTTCAGCAGCAGCCGCTCCACACGGTAGTCTCGCCGCCTCAGCTCCATGGCCTGTGTCCTGGACAGCAGTGCCTGCGTGTCCCTCTCTCTGGTGGGTGTGGGGGTGGGGGGGCAGTGAGGCCAGAAACAGTGAGGGCACAACCTGGCCCAGCCACCCCTAGACCTCCACCCGGGACTGGAGGATGCCCCACCTGGCTTTTCTAGGTCTCAAGATCTAGACAGGTCCAACCCCCTAGCTGCCTCTTGCAGGCCCCAAGGCCCACGCCCAGGCAGGGGCAGTACCTGAACTTTGGCTAGTGGAAGACTCTTGCTGGGCCAAAGTCCCCCACAAAGAGACAGCAGGATGAGCATAAGCCACACTTCGGCCCAGGTGTGGCTGCCCAGCCTTTGGTGTTCGCCAATCTAGCTTGCGGGCTGACTGCTCCTCCCAGCCTCCTCCCCCAACCCCTGCTCTCCGCCAGCCAATCCCCACCAGTCTGAGTCCTTATCCAGCCGCCCCACGAGCCCAGTGCATGTTGTCTGAGACTGCAGACACGGGAGGAGGAATCCAGCATAGCAGGCAAGCCTCTCTATAGGAGGAGGCGGCTCTAAGAAAAGCAAAGCATCGGGGCTAAGACTGCCCGCAGGGCTCCAGTCACACGGCCCAGGTGGTAGACAACTGAGGCCCCATAATGGGAAACCCAGGGGCTTGGTTCTCACCAGGAGGGAAGACTTTTGAGCCTGGAAAGGGACGCTCCCTTATTAATGGGGGACAATCTCACTTGAGAAGATGATCTCTGGGAAGATCTCGCCTAATAGGAAGCTCTTCCCTGACAGGTAAGTTTTCACCAACTAGGTGAGGTCTGTCCTGGGGAGAATCTCTGATCTGCCCAGTGGCTACCATCTGAATAAGGGGAATGATCTCACTGGAATAGGAGATCTGGGTGGGGGGGAGGGAGTTCTTAAGGGTCCCTGACGGCTCAGTGGTAAAACAAACAAAAAAACCCGCCTGCAATTCAGGAGACACAGGTGCGATCCCTGAGAATCCCATGGACAGAGGAGAGGAGCCTGGTGGGCTACAGTCCATGGGGTCGCCGAGTAGGCCATGACTGAACTCACAGGCATGGGGAAGGAGATTTTACCTGGGTGCACCCTCACCTGGGAGAAGCTGTCCCAGAAATAGTTCTCCCCTGGGAATAGGAGCTCTTAGAGAGTGAGCGCTTACCTGGGGGAAAGTTTTCACCTGCCAGGGAACTTCTGATCAGGAGGGACTTCTCACCTAAGGTAAGCTCTGAGTGGGGAAAGCTCTCACCTAGGAAGGGATCTCAGAGGGGGAAGGCTTACCTGGAGAGTAGCTCCCCTCTTCAGGGGGAAAGCATTAACCTGTCAGGAAATTTCTGACCTGTGAAAAGCTCTGACCTAAGGTAAGGTTCCCAGCTGGCGGGCAGGAGCTCACCTGGAAAGGGCCTCTAACCTGGATGTCCCGGTGGAAGGAGGGAGTGGAGTGGGTGCAAGGACGATCCTGAGACTATTGGCATGGCCGACTCACAGAGATCTTTGAGCCCCCCTCGCCCCTCCTCCGTGAGTCACTCGAGGTCTTAAAGGGCGCCCACTCCCGCCCCCTCGCCGCCCCCCCGCGCCTCCGAACCCGCGCTTGGAGGGCGGGGCCTAGCTCTTTGGCCCCTCCCCCTAGGAGGGCCCGGCACCCAGAAGGGCCGGAGCGCTCATTCCCGGACCAGTTGCATCGCTGGGTGTACTCAAGCCCCTGCTATGGACACTCTTGCAGCCACGTCCAGGGCCCCAACGCGCCGCACCGGCGCACCTCCTGGGCCGGAGCTCTTCCGCACACAGCCGCCTCCCGGCGGCTCCTGGCTAGCCCTCGGACGGCGCTGGAGCGGCTTTCCTCGCAGCCTATAGGGGCTGGGGTCGCGCGGGCTCCCGCCCCATCCCTCGCTACGGTTGGGCAGCCGCCTACAGAGAATCCACAAAGCGGTAAACAGAGGCGCACCAGGCGGGAAATGCCTGCTCGGAACTCGGTGGTACTCCCTCCCCTTTGCTAACTAACCCAAGCCGGGCGCCTGCTCGGGGGCCAAGGGGTGGTCCGCCCCTCGGGCACTCGAACACGAGGAACTGAGGCCGCGCCCTGCACTCACCCCGGCGCTTCCGACAGCCCCATGGCTGGTGGGCATCCGAGAGGCAGTAGCTCCCAAGCTCGGGCAAGAGGCCGCTACAGCCCGAGAGGCGGGGCCGGGACAGAGGCGAGGCCTGAGGCTCACTTCCAGCGGCCAATCCCCGGGCAGAACGGGGAAGGCTTGGGCCAATCAGCGTGCCGGAGCGGGGCTTAAGGGACGCTCCGCCGGCTCAGCGAACCCTAAGGAGGGAGATTTAACCCTTTCCTTCCCCTGTGACTTGGCTCTGGCTCCTCCTCGTGGCCCGACTAACTCTCTTGCCTGAGCGGGTTGTGGGACTAAGCGGGATTAAAGCCCTGAGCTGGTTCCTCAGTGGTATGGGGTTCACACCAGGTCCTGGCTTCTTGCGGAGGGTGCCCTCGGGGTGGGGAGCAGAGTGTCTAGGGGCGCGGCTGATGACCAGAGCCTTAGCTCGCCGTGGGGTGTCCGGGTCCGTGGGGCCTCTCATGCCTCCATGAGGGCACCACCCTCAGGCTTTGCCCCTGAGACTTGGCATGTCTCTAAGACCCGAGGGGCCCAAGGGCTCCCTTCAACGCTGGACACACAGACCTGAAAGTTTGCGAGCTCCGCCCCCCACCCCCACCCCCGACCACCCTCCCCAAAGGAAGCACATGAGGTCGAAAGGCTTCTGCCTGGGTTCCTGATGAGCGGGATGTCCCGACAGCTAGGGGTCAGTGGTGTCAATGGACTGAGGGCAGTTCCTAGGGTCGGTTTGAGAGCCAGAGCAAATGCCAAGTCAGGGCAGCAGGCCGGGCAGACTTAGGAAGCCGTCAAGTTGCCGCCTTGACGGAGCCTTACCCTGTGCTCAGACTTCAAGCCCGACTTCAAGTCGATGGGACAGAATTCAGGATGAGATCGCAACCTGGTCCAGATCTTCAATGAAATGAGCTAAAAATAGCCGAATATTCTCGGGGAGGAGGAGGGGGCAGTGCTCAGATTTCTCCCCCAAGGTCAACCCCGGGAAATCATTCATAGCCACCCTCCAACCCCATCCCCCACGCCCAAACAGAATGAGGCAATAACCATTTTCTATAGAAGTTTATTCCCAAAACAGAGCGCCGCTTCACGGAACAATTTACACAGACAGGAAAAGGAGCCACTGGGCTGGAGGGGGGACTCCCCCTCCCAGAGAGAGGCAACTGCAGAACCTAGGACATAGCAAGGACAACCCCCTCTCCCTGCAGCAGACCCTTCAACCCTTCAAGGGCTGGGGTCACTCTGGGTAAGGAGAGCTGGGGTCCTGGCTGGTGGGATTTGGCACCAGTCAGTAAAGTAGAACTTTTAATCTCCTTGAAAACTGCCTCCCAAGAGTATGCATGAAGGAGGTGGGTGTCAGCACAGACCCTCCACAGCCCTGCATGGCCGCTGTTCCCAGTGGTAGGTAGGAAGATGCCTACTCTTACCACTGGGCCTTCTGGGCCTGCTGTTCAACAGGGGACTCAGGGCTGACCTTTGGCCTGGAATGACTAGGGGGTTAGAAACCCCTCAAGATGACCAGATTCAGGGTCCTCACAGGTGGGTCCTCCAAGCCCCTCTCCCACTGTCTCTACCTTTCACTTGTAAACAAAGGGGGGAAAAAAAATTCTCAACTGTAAACAAATTGTAAAAGTTCACAAAGTTTTAAACTGTAAACAAAGTGTAAAAACTGTTTTAAACTCTTGACCTGTAAACAAAGTAACAAAATGTCAAAGCCCCCAGTTCTGGACATCAGACGAAGTAATAAAAGGGAGAGTTTGTGAACTGGGTCCTAACAGTCGTTTTTCCCTTTACAAGGGAATCAAGGAGCGATGGAACTGAGTCACTTCCTGCAGCCCGGTGCCTGGGGCCAGGGAGGCTCCTGTAAACATGGGAGGCAGTGGCACCTACATTCTGAGTCTTTAATTCCCTTGTTTCTGCTCCCTTTGCTCCCCCTCCAACATCACCCTTCAGAATAAATTCCAGCCGGGGGCAGTGTCAGGGAACCCAATGGCACCACGACATTTGTACACGGCAGGGGCAGGGGTGGCGAGGACTCCGTCCACCCTCTGCAGGAATGTCTGAATAGAGGCCTGAGCCTCTCCCTGTGGGAGAAGGGAAGCCTAGATCTGTAAACATGACATCTGCTGATCCACCAGCGCCCCACAGCATCAGTCCTGGGACATAAGGCAGTAAGTGGCAGGGACTCCGCATAATAAACACACACATCCACGGGGAGGGGCAGCATGAGCGAGCCCCTGTGAGGAGCTCAGAGGACCCCTGTTTTCAAGACCACCCCCCACCCCGAGTCCCCAAAGTGTGCCCTGTGGGACATCCAAGCAAAAGCAAAGATTAATTCTGCACTTGGGGCCCCGACAGTATGCAGATCAAGCAGGGAATGGGGGGGGGGGTGCATTTACCCCTCCTGTCTGAATCCTCCCCGTTAAGATGAGAGGAAAGAGCCAATAATTTGCCAGGGACCCAAATGGGCCCAAACTCTGTACCTCTTTCCCGTCTGTCCCCCTCCCCCTCCCAGCCCAGCCTCAGAACCCCGGGAGACAGAAAAGATGAAAAATAACATAAGCATATCTCTCTGGTTACAAAGGTACAAAACGTATAAAAGTCCTCCCCCCAGCTCCCTCACTCCCCGCGCCTGTTACATGCTTGCACACGCTCACAGACGCTTGCACACGCTCGAAGACGAGCATGGACAGTCGAGCATGGACAGTCGGTGCTGCAGCAACAGGGAGAGCTGGGGGTGGGGTTGCGGGAGGCTGCCCCGGGATTGGCCCTCAAGTCCCGGAGTCTCTTTTGTTAGCCCAGATCCTCCATCGACCCCGGCTGGTCCTCTTCTGCTCAGCCGCTCCTCAGGAGTGACCCTCACTTCTGGGAACTCTGCAGAGTTGAATGTGGAGACTGAAGGTGGTTGCTGAGAGTCAGGTCCCCCTGGACACCCCACCATACCTGACCCGGGCCGCCTCCCCCATCACCTTTGCCTCTCAGTCCCCAGCCTCCTTATGTCCAGTCTGCGGTTCTTAGAGCCCTTCACCCATTCTGGAACCCAGTCTCACCAGCCAGGCCCTTTGACTAGCCACCTATGTCTTTTCTTTTAAGCACTGAGTGAGCACCTACTATGTACAGGTTCTGTTAAACACCTGACCAAAAAACAACCTCCCAAATCTCTGCACCTCAACAAGTTTGCTACCGCAGGCCTATTTTGCAGATGATGAAACAGGCTCAGAGAGGTCAAGTGTGAGTCCAGAGCCTGAACCCCTGCTCAGTCCTCCCAGCCCTCCACAACAGTCAGACCCCAAGGCTAGGCTGCAGGAGGGCCCAGGGTGCTCCCAGCTCCCTCATCCCCACCCCTGCATCCTTCCAGAGCCTTGGGCACCTCAGATCTCCTCCTGCACCCTCTCCTTCCTGTCTTCCCCCTCATCTCTGCTCAGGTTCTGATGGTCTCCTTCCCTCCGAAGCCTTTTGTCACCCTACGGACCTCCATAGAACCTGGCCTAGTTGTTCCTCCTCCTTAAAACTCAGCTCCGCTTTTGGCTTCCAAGGCCTGGTCCTTTCTGGCTCCTCCCCACTCCCTCTCTGATTGCTGTACCCAGTCACATCCTCTACCCCACAATCGCCCGAGATGCACCAGGTCCCAGCTCAATTCCTGTGTGGCCCACCCCACAGTGCCTCCAGGCAGGAGGAGCTGTGTATCGATTGAGTGAGCAAGAGAATGAATGATTCACTCTCAAACTGAAGTTCCACAGCCTGACCCTATGTCTGACTTCTCCTTATCCACACTCCACCCTAAGCAAAGTTCCCAAGCAGAGACTCCTCCCTTCCCCTTCCACATTCCAGGCTACCTCTTGCCCTCCCCTCTCCAGGAGCTCAAGCCCTTTGGAAGGCATCTGACTTGCCTCCTGCATCTAGGAGGTGGAGGCCCAGGTCACGCAGCCACCCAATTCCTGCTTATCACCCCGCTCACTGCCAGAATTCTGCCCTCAGCCTGTGGCTCCCTGGATGTGCCAAGCCCGGGGCAGCCCATGCTCTCTGCCAAACCTGACCCCATCTGGTGGCGGAATATATGGCAGGGTGCATGGGAGCTTGCCCTAAACTGATGGGGGTGTGAGCAGGTGGCTGGACGCCACTTACTCTGAGTCGGGCGACAGCTCTGAGATGCTGTGGGAGGTGGTGGAGCGTGGCGTGGAGGGTCCGAGCGCAGAGGCAGTGGCAGAAGGGGTGGCGGTGGTGTGAGGGCCCGAGGGCGTGCCTGAGGACTGCACGGAGGAGGAGAGAGCCGAGGAGGTGAAGGAGGCAAGGATGGAGGAGAGGATGTCCAGCTGCTCTGTGGAGGGCCCGTGGCTAGGGCTGCTGGTGGGCACTTCCCGGACTCTGAGCAGCTGCGGGGGTGGCCCAAGGCCTTCTCGTGAGGGGTGCCGGCTAGGTGTGTGGTCCAGCCGCTCCCCTGAGTTCGATCGCTTGGACAGAGAGTCCAGGGGCCGGGATGGCAAGAGGGGGTCCCTTGAGAGTTGCCGCTGGGGAGACAGGGGCAGAGGCGGGGGCTGTGGGTCAAGGTCCCGGGCACCACGGGGCAGGGGCAACGTGCTCAGCCACTCGCAGGGTGCCCCTCGGTCCAGCGCATCCCGTGACCCGAAGCGGCCCGCTGTGGCACCAGGGTGGTCCCTGGGTGGCTGCCGCCGTGGTAGGGTGCTTCCCCGATCCCTGGGCTCCGGGCAGCCTGGCATGGCGTCCAGGCGTTCCTGGGAACCAGGCCGGCTCAGGGGACGCAGGACCGGGGCGGGGGCCTCCTCCAGCCGCTCGCGGCTCAGCTGCCGCCGCAGGAGCAAATCCAGCTGTTCTCGGGAAGAGTAGCGGCTGGCGGGCTGTGACAGGCTGCCGGTGCCCCCAGCACAGATGCGACCGTAGGAGGCAGCCGGCACGGCGCGGTGGCCCAAGGTGGCTGCACGGCACCAGGACAATTCAGGGGCACCCCGGGTCTGTGGCACCAGTGGGTACTGCAGCCGGTTCTTCAGGATGCCTGCGGGAGGAACACGCGGGGGACAGCGTGTGTCTGGGGGCCAGGAACTCCCCTGGGGCTAGGGACACAGCAGCGTCTGGGATCCCTGCGAAACGGACTTGGGGGCAGAAACCATTTGGGGAGAGGGTACAGAGGCCGCTCCTGGGAATCACAGAGAGGTTGCAGGACAGGGGTTAGAGTAAGGTGGCAGTAACCCGCGGTCTCAGGAGAGGGGTGGTCCCCTTGCTGTGGAGGTAGCGGCAAACCATCCCCCAAGATCAGAGGAGGAGCAGCCCCCAGGTCAGGGTCAAAGGGACAGGGATCCCCAGGGTTGGGGCAGGAGCAGTCCCCCAGGAGTAGAGGCAAAGACCCCCTTGAGCTGGGTCAGGGACAACCCCTTGGGACCCCTGGAAAGCACAACTGGGGGGAAGAAACCTTCCAGGTGGACAGGGAGGAATCCCTTGAGTTAAGGCAAGAGTGGCCCCTGGGGTCTCTGTGAGGCAAACAAGTCTCAGGCCAGAATGGGGCTGTCCTGTGGAACCGTGAAGCAGCATAGCGGAGCAGAACCCCCCACGCGAGGGAGACAAGCCCTCAGGGTCCCTGTGAGGCTGTTTGGATTAAGAGGATGAAATCCTCTGGCTCAGGGCTTGGCCACTTCCCAGGGTCCCTGGAGCACAGGCTAAGGTCAGTCTTTTGTTCTGTTTTGGTTTTTCGGCCAGGGCATGTAGGATCTTAGCTTCCCCAACCAGGGATCCAACCTGTACACTCCCTGCATTGGAAAGTGAAGCCTTCACCACTGGATCCCCAGGGAAACCCTGAGGGCTCCATACCTTTTCTCTGGCGCTGGGCCCCACCCAAGGAGGTTTCATCCCCACTGGTCAGGGCCAGGTCGGGCTGGTTGTTGTTGGCTGCGTCCTTGCTGGTGTCCAGCCCCAGGCGCCTTTCAGAGCCCCAGGTCTGCAGAGCGCAGGGAGCAGCCTCGCACTCCCCCAGGGCTGGCCAGTAGGACAGGAGGTCATTGCCATCCACGTCTGCTGAGCCGGGGTAGATTATAAGAGTCACCGCAGGGTCCGGCAACCCCGCGATCTGGTAACCCTAATGACACCTGAGATCTGGGCTTTTCTGATACAGCAGCAGTAGGAATGGGAGGATGTCTCTCGGAGATCCATGGAACCATCCAGGGACTGAGGCACTGATAAGCTCCCCCTACTCTTGACTGGAGGCAGACAGAGACTGGCGGTAGGGGAACCTGATGACTGAGGGGTCAGGAAGACCAGGCTGAACCCCAACCCTCAGGGAACAGGAGGGATGACATGTCACCCTGTAACGTCCCTGACCTTGCTCATCTGTTGCTTGGGCCCCTTCTGGGTCTCTAGCCAGCAGAGCTCTGCTGGGAGGCTGGATGGGGAGAGGTGTGGGGGCACCCCACGATGACCCCAAAGTCAGTCCCAGGAATCTTCAGGGGCTAGCAGGGCTCCTGGGTTCACACCCAAGTGGAATATGGGGTATGTCCTGGTCATGCATGGGGTCAGAGGGGTCCTATTACCTTTGGGGTGGGTAAGGAGCCTCTCGCTCTGGGCTGCCCGGCGGAGTGGACGCTGGAAACGGCCCCGCGTCCGGCCATTGTCCTCACTTTCTGAGGATGGGATGGACAGACTTCTCTCCTCCTCCAAGGACAGGTCGCTGTCAGAGTCGGAGTCTGCGCCTGGAGTGGGGAAGGTCAGGAGGAACACACGGCAGTGGCCCGGGGAGGTGAGGGTCTGGAGGGAGGCTCTAGGAACTCGGGGCAAGCTTGGAGTAGGGGGCAGGAACAGGAGGGCTGGGTCATGGCCAGGAGAACCGGGGCTGGCTGGGGAGGTGCTTCCTGGAGCTGCGACCCTGGGGGAGCTTGCCCCGGCCCTGTCAGCTGCCGCTCCCACCTGGGGGCAGAAGAAAGGGGAGCAGGGGAGAGACCCTCTGAGTCCCTCCTCCCTGGCCCCGGGCCCCCACCTCCACCAGCATCTCGATGGAACATGGCCACGTCCAGGTCAGTGGGGCCAGCGTGAGCCTGGAGGCCATGGTCGGTGTGGTCTGCAGCCGAGCCGTGTCGGACCAGGACGTTGTCCCTGGAAACGCAGGAGCCCCCATCAAAGAGGGATGTGACGGGGTGCTTTGGAGGCGGGGCACCTGTGAGTGCCCAGCCCGCCGCACACAGTATGGCTCTGAAGGTGCCCCTGGGTGTGTGTCAGAAGACACTGGGCAGAGGCAGCAGAGCAGAGGCCCAGATGCCAAGACGGGTGCAGCCAGCCCGAGGACCCGGTGATGCCAGCCCCGGGCTGCGTGCCCCCTCACGAGGCGGCCCCGCCCTCACCTGAGGTAGCTGCGGCCCCGCTGGCTGTCTTGGTCCTGGGTCCGGCCGGACCGGGCGCTGCTCACCGAGGAGACGGTGGAGGCACCGAGCGTGATGCGGATGAGGCCGCTCTCCTCAAAGAGGGCCGTGTTGTTGTAGGCACCAGGCCCCTGGGGCGGTGGAGGGGACAGGCGCGTGAGCCAGCCCTGGGGAAGCCTCCAACACTGGCCTCCTGGGTCCCCTACCCCAACTCCTCTGCCCAGAGGGCCCCTCACCGTCCCAGGCGCCGGCCTGGCCTCCTCGGGCGCTGCCTTCCTGCCCAGACAGGCTGGTGTCCAGGCAGCCCGGGCGTCTGCGTTCAGGACACAGAAGAGCAGCAATACCACCAGGCCCTGCGGGTCAGTGAGGATCAGAGAGGGCACAGTGAGGGCCATGAGAGGTCAGAGCAGGGCTGTGAGGGGGTCAGCTAGGGCCAGTGGAAGTCACTGAGGGTCAGCAAGTGGGATCAGTCATTGCAGATGAGAGCGAGGCAGTGCGGAGCCCCCGGGGGGACCCGTAAGGGAGTGAGGGAAAGGCAACAGAAGTAGTGAGAAGTCATGAAGGTCATTGTGCACCAGCAAGCGGCCAGGAGCCTCAGCACTGCTGAAGGTCAGTCCAGGCTCAGCAGCAGTCCGCTGTCAATCATCGGGTGGGCATCAGCTCCAGGCCTGGGGTTCAGGCCCCGGGCCCCACCCTACTGAAGCCCCATCTGGCCCAGAGTCAGGGAAGGGGTGCCAGGGTTACCTGGAGCCCACAGAGTCCAGCGTGGAGGTAGTGAAAGGCCAGGATGCTGTGGTTGACCGCCAGGAGGCCAAAGAGCCAGGAGGCACTGATCAGTAGAAGGAGCAGAAAAGAGCTGCGAAGGGTCCTGCCGCGGGAACGTGAAAGGACAGGACACGCGAGGGTCACGCGGGGCTCACGTGGGGGACGTGGGAGGACACAGGGACGTGGAGGGAAAGGAACTCACACAGAGACGTGGGGGTCTCAGGAGGGCACTAGGGGAGTCTGGAGGCCACAGACGGAACCAGGAGAGTACTCAGGGAGCCACGAGGGGACATGGGGAAAGCCGACTGGAATTGGGAGGCGGGGCATGAGAGAAAGCATGGAAAGCACATGGAAACACGCAAGGCAAAGGGCAAAGTGAGCCATCCAGGCCTTGGGAAACTGGAGAGACAGCAGGGTGGAGACAGACGTGTGGGGCCAGAGTAAGGCAAGGGTACCAGAGAGGGACCGCTGGCTAGGGGATGAAGGGTGACTTCATCCCCCTACCCAGAATCTGGAGCCCAACCTGAACCAGGGGTGCTCCAGGAAGCCCCAACCCCACCCAGGAGAGGGCTGCCATTCTGAGAATCCCCCACTTCCCCAACCAGCTAACTCACAGCACAGAGGTCTTCTTGGCCTCCCTCTGCCCAGTGGAGCAGGACATGCGGGCCGCGAGGAGAAACATGGTCCCATTCATCTGGACCCACAGCCAGACATATGGATCAGGGGCAGGGCAGAGAGAGATAGAGAGAGTGAGAGACAGACAGGTACAGAAGGCACTGAGACTCACAGAGAGGCGGAACCCGTGAGAAATATACGCAGATATACACAGACACACACACACAATACATAGATCAAAACCAAGGAGAAACAGAGGAGCTTAGAATCATAGAAAAAGTCAGAGATAGGGAAGCAGTTCAGTTCAGTCGCTCAGTCGTGTCCAACTCTTTGCAACCCTATGGACTGCAGCATGCCAGGCCCCCCTGTCCATCACCAACTCCTGGAGTTTACTCAAACCCATGTCTATTGAGTCGGTGATGCCATCCAGCCATCTCATCCTCTGTCATCCCCTTCTCCTCCCGCCTTCAGTCTTTCCCAGCATCAGGGTCTTTTCAAATGAGTCAGCTCTTCACATCAGGTGGCCAAAGTATTGGAGTTTCAGCTTCAGCATCAGTCCTTCCAATGCATATTCAGGACTGATTTCCTTTAGGATGGACTGGTTGGATCTCCTTGCAGTCCAAGGGACTCTCAAGAGTCTTCTCTAACACCACAGTTCAAAAGCATCCATTCTTCCACTCTCAGCTTTCTTTATAGTCCAACTCTCACATCCATATATGACTACTGGAAAAACCATAGCCTTGACTAGACAGACCCTTGTTGGTAAAGTCCAACAAAAGGAAGTCCATCAAAAGAAAGAGGAGAGGGATGGAAAAATAGAGAGGGAGAGACAGACAGGTAGGGAGAGCAGCCGAATCTGTGACCCCACATCTCATCTCCCATCTCCACGCCAACTGGGCAGGAACAGAAGAGGAGGCCGAGCCCAGGAAGCCTGCAGACTGCCACCTGGCACCCCTCGGCCAATACCACCACACCCGCTGCAGGGCCACCTCCCACCCCATCCCACCGAGGGGAGCACAAGGCGGGACTGAGTAGAGGGTACTCACCACAAGCACAAGGATGACAGGGCCGGCGAAGCTCCAGATGAGGGGCTCATGGATCGAGATCCAGCAGAAGTCAGGGTTCCCGTAGCCCTCAGGATCCAGGCCAACGGCCAGGCCTGCGGGGAAGAAGGGACAGGACGGAGGGGGTGAGTTCCAGAGCTGCCGACCAACCCTCTCATGTACCTGGGGAGAAGCTGGGGTGGGGGCAGGGCAGGCTCCTCCCCGAACAAGCGGCACGGGGGGCTGAGGCTGGGGTCACGATCAGGGGCAGGGGTCAGCCCACGTGATGGATGGAGGTCAGGGGTCACAGGCCTGGACGGGCCAGGGAGCAAGGTCCTCACCCAGCAGCACGGCAGGCACTCCCCAGCCCAGGGCATGGTAGAAGCGCATGGCGCCGCGGTCCACGTTGCGGGGCTCCACCTGCATGCGGTAGAGGTGCAAGCCTTGCACGAGCAGCCACGCGAAGGTGCCCAGGAAGAAGTAGTGCAGGAGGATGGCGACCACGGTGCACAGCAGCTGGTGGGGGTTGGGGGGGCATCAGGACCTCTCGGCCTCACCCCGCCTCTGAACCCCCAACCACCGCACCCCACCCCAGCACCCCACCCCAAAGTGACTGAGCATCCCCCCCGCCTTCCTGGGCCACATGAGGTCAGCAGGACACGGGTCCCCTGATGCGGCCCCTGCACCTGGTTTTGGGTCCTGTGGATCCCCAGCAGGAACAGGAGCTCAGCCACCCCTAGGGCGGCAGCCACGTTGGCATGGATCCCCCGCATGTTGGACTTGAGGCTGCGCAGGCTCAGCAGGATGGCCGCGGTCAGCAGCAGCGCGGCCACGGACACCGCCATGACCACGTGGGTGAACACCGCCAGCAGCTCCAGGTCGCCCTCCAGCCGCTGCAGGGACAGGGAGGGTCACAGGGGCTGTCGGGCACCCCTGCCCTTTGAGCCTCCCACTCTTTCAGCTCCCTGAACCCAGCCCCACCTCACGGGGGGAGGCATCCATGAGGACCCCGAAGGTGCCCGTCCGGCTGCAGCGACACCGTGCGTGGGACCCGTTCCTGTGCACCAGCTCACAGTCCCGTGCAGTCCACAAGCCGTGCTGGTCCGCCCTGTGGCCACAGCGCAGTCAGACCGATCATCCCCTCGGGGGAGAGCCCGGCGCCAGGCAGGGGTTTATGAGAGGCACTGGGCGGGGCCGCGGGTGCCTAGAGTTGGGGAGCTGCATTCCTCATGGGTCTGGGTGCACAGGGGCATGGATGGGGCCCCCAGGGGCAGGCTGGGCCTCCCAGGGGCTACCAGGGGGACCAAGGGTTTCCAGAGTGGAGGTCCTCACGGGCCAGGTGGGTCCCACTGCACGCAGATGGCCTTGCTGCGATTTGCTGTCTGTAGCAGGCGGAACTCCAAGCTGATTGGGGACTCCAGGACACCCCGTAGGAAGTTGCGTCCATGGAACACAGCCACGCTGACCACCGGGGAGTTCATAACTGGGTTCTGGGGAACCCTGAGGAGACACCCCACCTGGGCTTGGATGGCGCCGGCCTTCCCAAGCTCTGACTGCCCAGCTCCCTATCTTCCCTTGCCCAGAGCTTGGGGCACCCCGGGCTGGGTGTTGTTTCTGAGAACCCCTTCAGCCTCCACTTAGCAGCGTCAACACCAGGAGTCCCTGGCCTGGTTCTGCAGAGTTACAGCTGAGGGGCTTTGGACCCATTGCCCACATTGGAGCCTGCAGCCTCAGCAGCTGTAGACGGTGTCTCCCTGCATGCCCCCAGCTGGCCCCCTTCGGTCAGCCCATCTCCATCAGCCAGTCTGCCTGCCTGGCTGGCTCCTGTATCCTTTGTGACTGGCCCAGCTGTGGCTCTGTGTCTATCTAGTCCCCCAAACACATTGACACAGCGGAGCCCGGTACGGACCAGACTCGCAGAGCAGGGGTGTGGCCAGGCGCGTCTCTGGATGATAGTGAACCTGCTTGTTTGTCCACCATAAGTGCGGGGCGGAGTCTAAGCTGGGTCAGAGCGTGCAGGCAGCCCAGGGGTGAGAGGCCTGGGGGTAACTCTACTCATACCTGGCACCCCGGCGCTCGGCCTGGAACTGGGCAGGAAGCAGACCCCCAAGGGTGCGGTAAACCAGGAGGATGACAATGGAGATCCCGGGCTCGGGCTCGGGCTCTGGAGGGGCTGGTGGGGGCGCCACGCTCGAGGCGGTGGCATTTTCCATGCTGCTGCCGCTGGGGTACAGAACTGCCAGAGGAGGGGGAGGAGCTGCTGTCAGTGACCTCTGACCCTCAAGCACCCACAGACCCAGCTCCGACCTGGAGCCAGCATCAAGCGTGGGAATCTCTTCCCTGAGGATCCAGAACCAGGGAGTGCAGGGAGCAGGTGCCAGTGAAGAACTCACGGGCCCTGGGGCTGAATCCCAAGTATCCAGGCCTGTGAGAGGTCATTTGCGGTGAGGGGGAGGGTCTGGGCAAGGGGAGAAGTGACAGGAGGGCCATGCGGGGTTCCGCTTTGGGCGGGGGTGGGGCAGGGAAATGGGACCCGGCCCAGGGGTGACCTCTCACCTTCAGCAGGGGATGGCCGTGGGGCCTGGGAAGACAGCAGCACATGTGTGTGAGGGTCCCAGGCATCCTGGCCCCGGAAAAGGTTGCTGTGGTAACGAGGGTAGCGACGGGTCCCCCGGGTGGGACTGGGGTGCTCCATGCGGTCGATGCTGAGCACTGCCCCGGAGGAAGAGGGGTGAGACCCAGCAAGGATCTCCACCCTGTGCTGAGGGATCCCCCCCTCCTGCCTCCCCCAACTCTGGACCCAAGTCCCACCACCCATATGGCCTCCTGGCTACCAGCGCAGAGCCTGTGTCCCTGCCAAGCACAGTCTTGAGCCACTAACGTTGCCATCTGTAGCCCCCGCCCCTCGGATCTCCGGGTCTGAGTTCACAGCCCCCTGCCCCAGCCCACCCTCCACATACTGATGTTGGGTGTCACCAGCCCCACAGGGTTCAGGTACGTGAGTTCCATGTTCCTTGCGAGCGTGGCTGCGTACTCTTCCAGGCGCTGTACCAGCCCGGCGCTGCCTGGGGAGCCCCCGGGGGCCCGCTGCCCCAGCGCGGCCCACAAGTCCCCGGTCTCTGGAGCGAGCAGTGCAGAGCCAGCCCACAGCAGATTCTGGGAGGAGGGAGGTGAAAGCGGGCCCAGCCAGGTGAGGACACGTGAGGGCATGCCTGAGGGGTCTGGCCAGGTGCTCAGGGGGGCCCCAGTAGGCAGGGAGTAGGTCTGGAGTGGACAAGGCGGGAGAAAGAGCCCATGAGCTTCACTTCCCGGGGATCAGGAGGGGCCTGAGCAGGGGGGCAGGGGTCCGGGGCCAGGGGATTGGGAGCCCCGGCTGTGGCCCCACCTCATTGAAGTGGGCATCCTGTGTGGCTGTTAGCCCGAAGCCCTGCTGGCGGCTCTCAAAGGCCAGCAGGTGGGCCAGCAGGCGGGCAGTGACTCGGACGTCCTGGCTGAAGTAGTGGTCAGTGTGGCCGGTCACCTCCCGCAGCCTCTGAGCCAGCTTCTTGGCCTCCACCGTGTCCAGGACCGTCTTATTCAGCTCCAGACCATCCAGCTGCCAGATAAAGAAGCGGTCACTCGGTGGTCTCTTCGGCCTTTCTCAAAAGCCTCATGGAAAGAAGGGTTTGGCCAGATTAAAAGGCCACACAGAAAAGCCCAGGATGTCAAGGGCTGGGGCATGATGTGTAGGGCCCGCCTCGGGCCTGGGGAGACGGGCCAGGGCTCTGCTGGGGCCAGTCTTGTGTGCAGGGCAAGGTGCAGGCAGTCTCACCAGCAGATTGAGTTCTCGGAAGGCCGGGGAGGTACAGTTGAAGAGGTCAGGCTCCAGCCAACCCCGGTCCTCGTCGCACAGCCGCACGGCCGCACCTGAAGGCAGGTAACCCTCAGTCAGTCCTGGGGCCTGGACCCCTTCACTGAGGAGCAACCGCAGCACCCTCCTCTACCCCAGGGGAAGCTCTGATGCAGGGACCAGGGAGCAGGCATCCATGGCTGCACCCCTGGATGGAGAAGACCCAATCCCCAGCCCAGATGGGCCCCAGGCACTTATCAGTCAATTCTTAGAGGTCTGGGGACCATTTGGAACAGCCATGACATAAAGGAGAACACAAGGGCAGGACTGTGTGTGTGTGTGTGTGTGTGTGTGTGTGTGTGTGTGTGTGTGCTATGTTGCACTTAGTCGCTCAATCGTGTCTGACTCTTTGCGACCTCGTGGACTGCAGGCCACCGGGCTCCTCTGTCCTTGGGGACTATTCTGGGCCAGAATACTAGAGTTGGCTGCCATGCCCTACTCCAGAAGATCTTCCCCACCCAGGGATCGAACCCAGGTCTCCCACACTGCAGGCGGATTTTTTATCGACTGAACCACCAGGGGAGCCCAAGAATACTGGAGTGGGTATTTTATCCCTTCTCCAGGGGATCTTCCCGACCCAGAAATCAAACCAGGTCTCTTGCATTGCAGGCGGATTCTTTACCAGCTGAGCTACCAAGGAAACCCTGTGTGTGTGCGTGTGTGTGTAGGTGGGTGGGTACGTGCGCACCCAAACACACAAGCCAATGCTCACACCTACACACAAGTAGATGCTATGTGACCCAGGACAAACACACAGACACACAGTGCTCCCTCTCTCTCTCTCTTTCATACACACACACACACACGCACACACATACACACACAGACATCCAGGTTTTCCAATAGAATTTTGTGACCAAAATAGGACGGGGATCACAATTCTCACACAAAATTCAGCTGCCCCAAAGACTTTGCTGCCGTCTCTCCCTAATCTGTGAGACTGGAATGAGAACTGAATGAAATTGACCTGGCCCTTAAGAGAGCTTGTTGCCACCAGCAAGAGGGACAGGAAGGGTCCCCAGAAGACAGACACAGGCACGTGCACAGGCACAGGAAACCACACACAAGAGCATGCACACGCAGACAGCCTTGGCCCAGCCACGGCGGGGGCCTCAAGCAGCGCGGAGGCTTCTGTGGGGACCTCAGGCAACAGAGAGGAGTCTGTGGGGTCCTCCAATGGAGGGCAGAGGTCTTTCAAGACCTCGGGCAGTAGAAAGAGGCCTGCAGGAAGCTGAGGAACTGAGCAGGAGTCTACAAGGACCTTAGGAAGTGTGTGTGGGGGGAAGGGCCTCCAGGGACTTCAAGCAGTTGGGAGGAGCTTTTAGAGACCTCAGGCAGTGGGGAGGGGTCTGCAGGGACTTCAGGCAGCAGGAGGGGTCTGCAAAAGCTCTGGCAGTGGGAGGGGGCAGCGCACCTGAGCAAACACGTACCCCTTACCTGCACCCCGCAATCCTGCCAGAAGCCAAGAGAAACAGATGGAGGCTCAGTGAGGGTCAGGGGGAGGGAGCCAGAGCCCCAAAGAGGTAATGAGGGACCAATGTCGCCCCCCACCCCACTCCCACCTCTTGGCAGGAACAAGGCCAACCAACTCAGGAAAAGAGGTGGCTCTAGCGGTCAGAGGACAGGCCGATCGCCACCCTCAGCAATGTGCCTGTCCCCCACGTACTCACCTAGGGCCCCCCGAGGACAGGGCACTGAGGCTAAGACGCCAAACTTGGTCTGCGGCCACCACACACCGGATCTCAGGGACTTGGGGCAGGCATCATAGAGCACTAGGGAGGAAGAAGACAGTGAGGCAGGCAGCCAGGGGCTGGGGCCAGGGACGGCCACATCTGCTGACCCCTCACCTACCCCAGGCCCACTGCCTACCACTCTGCTGCTGGCCTCAGGGGAGCTGGCCCATCAGATTCTGTGGCAGGCCATCAAAATACTTGGGGCCAATGTGGGAGCCCCTGGGCAGCGCAAGAAGCCCCCCAGAGCCCCTACCCAGAGAGCCAAGCATGCCATGGGCCTTGGCGGCAACATGCCAGAGCCAGCCTGCTGCACGTGGAGCCTGCTCACCCCGGCAGCCGCTGGCTGTCACCTCTGCAAAAGGACTGTCACAGCTGTTGCACTGGCGGCCAAGGGCTCCTGGGCGACAGGGGCACTGCCCGCTGTGGGGGGCACAGGAACGTGAGGTGGAGCCTACTGGGTAGCAGTCGCACGGCAGGCATGAGTCGCTGCCCCGCGGTCGGTAGTGGAACTCCTGTTTGAGAAAGGGTCAGGGGCCGGAGGTCAGGGGTCAGGGCTTAAGGAGAGGATTTCAGGTCAGGGCTTGGGGAGTGGGTGGAATCAAGGGCAAAGGGTCGGGAGAACAGTGCTCACAGGCCAGAAGGAAGACGGGCCTCAAGGGAAACATAAGGGAGGGGTCAGATGTCAAGGACAAGAGATGGCAGTTAGGTCACAGGGTAGGGTAGGGGAAGGGGTCAGGGGCTGCATCAGGTGGCAGAGGTCAGCAAGCTGGGTAAGAATCACAGACTGTCTGCAGCACAGGTAAAGGTCAGGGGCCGGCGCACCTTGCAGTGACACTGTCCATTTGTCTTGTTGCAGTTGGGGTCAAAGCCCTTGTGAACGTCGCAGTTGCAAGGGCCACACGTCGGGCTCCCCCACCAGCCCCGTGGGCACTGCTGGTCCATCCTGGGGTGAAGAACCAGGTGAGATGCCTCCACCATAGCTCAGGGACCCTCCCTAACCCTCCCCAGCTCTTTCCATCACCTCAGCCCCCAGCCCCTTACCTGTGTTCACAGTGGTGCCCGAAATAGCCACCTACACAGTCGCAGGTATAGCCATGGGGGGCCCCCGGGAGATGCCGGCATGACCCCTGGTTCTGACAGGGGTTCAAGAGGCAGGCGTCCACACAGCCTGGGCCATAGTAACCTGTGGGTTGGGTCAGGGAGCTGAGGACACTGGCTACAGAGCATGGGAGGAAGCAGGAACTTGTCCTTCTCAGCCCCTGCCTCCTCTCCAGGTCCCCCAGTCTTCACCATGAGCCCCAGATCACCCTGCCCCGACCCAGGCCCCACCTGGCCAGCAGGTACAGGAAAAGGTTTGCCAGAGGTCTCGGCAGTCAGCATGGGGAGGGCAGGGCCCAGAGGCACAGGCGTCGGTCACGACACAGCCAGGTTCCACATTCAGTCGGTGGCTTGGGGGAAGCAGGGCTGGGGACCCCGAAGGCGTGGAGCCAAGCCATACTCCCTATGGGCATAACCGGCAAGGTGAGACCCATGTCAAAGCACCTCAGCGCCGAGTCCAACAGAGCCACCCACATGGTCTGGTGACCCCTGACATGCAATCTCCCTACAAACCCCGGTGTGCTTAGTTGCTCAGTTGTGCCTGACTCTTTGTGACTCCATGCACCGTAGCCCGCCAGGCCCCTCTGTCCGTGGAATTCTCCATGCAAGAATGCTGGAGTGGGCACCCTAAACCCTGATCCCATACTCCCATTTAGTGCCCCCATGAGAACCCTAATTATGCTCTCCTTGACACAGGCCTCTAATGGCCCTTGATGATCCAAGCTGGACTCACCTCCAGCAGCACAGAAGGGCCTGACTTGCTTTTGATGGCTCTGGGCACCACTACCCCTATAGCAACCTCCAGGTGAATGCATCTCGGGTCTCAAGACATCCCTGATCTCTGACCATTCACCCTAATGCTCCACCTCATATTTGCACGCTGACCCTCACCTGGATACAGCCAACCAGACCCTGAGGAGCCTCCTCTTCAGCGCCATGGGGCAAGCCTCCCACATGGAGTCGCTTTACCTTCAGGCCCTGCAGCTCACTCCCCACCGCCAAAGTGTCCTGGGGGAAGGGGACAGTCAGCACTAGGGGTGAAGGGGGGACCGATGAACCCTTGCCCTACCCCAGTGTCAGCCTTGGCCTTATCCTAGCCTTGCACCATGCTCTGGACCTCTGGACCAGAGGGCTGGTCTGGGCATGAGATGTTCCTGAGCACAGAGGACCTGCTGGAGCACAGAGGATGAGTGACAGGAAGGTTTAGTCAAGATCTGGGCTCTGGACTGGGCCCTCTCTCCTGGACTCCAAACAGACCCTGAAATTCCATGGTTTTGAGCTGGGACGATCAGGAGACCAGAAGAAGTTTGGCAAAGTGCTGGCTACAGAGGTACCCCAAGACCAGGCCAGAAATCTGCATAGCCTCCCTGACATGAGGAGGGCGGAGCAGGGTGGGCTTAGAGCAAGGTCGTGAGGACGGGGACTTGGGAGACAACATCAGACTGTGCAGTGGACTAAAGAAGAGGAGTTGGACTGAGGGGGGTTCTGATGAGGTGGGTCTGGTCGGAAGGCTGAGAATGGACCACCCCAGGGTTAGAAGTCAGACCTGGAAGAGGCTGAAGTCCAAGGAGACCATGAGGACATGGTGGCCCCGCCGGCCACCTGGCTCCTCCTGCAGCTCCAGCCGCAGATCGTGCCACCGGCCATCACTGACTATCACCTGGTCCAGGAGGAGGTGGGCAGCCCGGCCTGAGGCCCTGGTCACTGTTACAGACAGCAAGCCCCGATCCAGCTGCGGGCAGAGAGGCACAGCCCTGGGGTCAGAGCCCCACACTGGGCTGGGGCCGGGAGAGTCAGGAGGTGGGGTCACGAAGAGCAGAGGTCAGTACAAGAGGGACAGGCTATATTTGGCATGGAGGGCCCCGTGCCAGGGCACTCTATGCTTCTGAGAGTAAATTAAGGGGCAGGGGTCATGGATTAGTGCAAGCGGCAGGGGAGAGCTAGGCTGGGATGCTGCACCTGCAGAGGATATGATAGTGGGGAAAAGGGTCAAGGGCCAAGGTCGAGAGCAGGGTCAAGCATGATCAGTGCTCCTAGCAGAGAAGTATGCTGTGGATGTGTGTGTGTGTGTGCGCGTGCACACACGCGCGCGCACTTCGTCTCTCAGTTATGTCCTACTGTTTGTGACCCCATGGACCGTAGCCTGTCAGGCTCCTCTCTCCATGGGGTTCTCCAGGCAAGAATACTAGAGTGGGTTGCAATTTCCTTCTCTAGGGGATCTTCCCAACCCAGGGATCAAATGCAGGTTTTCCTGCATTGCAGGCAGATGTTTTATCATCTGAGCCACCAGGGACCAGGCCTGAAACCACAGGAATGGTGCTGGTGGCCTCAAAGATTGAGAGCTGGGGGTCTAGGGAAGGGCTCAGGAGGACAGACACACCTGACAGAGGAGTGTGCTATGTGGCCCGGCCTGGACTTGCATCAGGACCCCCTGCTTCACCCGCGTCCGAAACGCCAGCCCCAGGTACCAGGGCACAGACATGGCCACATCGTTTCCAAAGTCCCAGCTCAGTGTGCCGTTGCCACGAAAATGGTGGGGATGGGCCATAGCTGGTGGGGTAAAAGAGCAGAGTCACAGGCTTCATGTTGAGAACAGAAGCTATACTCCACAGGCCCTTCCTGCCCCGGGCTGCCCACTCACTGAGCCGACAGTCTTTGCCTCCGAAGCCCACCGGGCAGTCGCAGCTGAAGCCACCCCAGCGTTCTGAGCAGATGCCGTTGTTCTTGCAGGGGCCCGAGTCACAAAAGTGCAGCTTGGCCTGGCAGCCTGAGAGAGGAAAGTACATGGAGGACATGCGAATACGAGAGAGGGCATGAGCACTGGACAAAGCACAGGGCCCGGGGGGCTGAAAGTGCCCAAGATCTCAGCCCCATGTTCTCACAGGGGGTGGAATTTGTAGGACTCAGGTCCTAAAGGCCAGACTGCAGCAGAATGCTTGCCAGAAAAGGAGACAAGGAGGAGGTCAGAATTTGAGTCCATCCATAAAGCCCTCCATCTTTTCCCTATGATGGGGACGTGGCCTACCTGCCACGGTGCCATTGTTTGCGACAAAGGACGCCATGTCCACTCGGCGGCCATCGATATGCAGGTCCCGCATGCAGCCAACGAAGTCCTTGTGGGACACGGGGAAGTTCTCGGGAAGGTTGGGGACACCCCCCAGGAGCAGAGGGCCTGTCAGGTCCAGGGACCTGGGGGTCAGGGGTCCAGGTCATTGGTGGGACTGGGGCCAGGCTAGGTTTGCTCCTGGGCTGGGGGAGGGGATAGGAAATGGAGGGGGTAGGACTCAGAGGGTAAAGTGATTGAATGGGGAGGGTAAGATCAGGCTGAGGAAGGACTAGGGCCTGACTTCAGTTGTGGGGTACAAAGGAGAGTTTCTGATGGGCAGATGGTCTGGGCAAAGGGGGAAGAGGCTGGGGTTGAGGATGAGGATGAAAAAGGGAGGCAGAAGGGTGGCTGGGGGGGCGGTGATAGGGGTCAGGCAGGGCTGTGGGGCATTGGCGAGACCAAGAGAGTAGAGAATTTGGGGGATTGGGTGCCTGGGGGAATGTGTACAAGCAGGGAGTCCGGGGTAGAACACAGAGATGGGGCTAAGGTGAGGTGGGGTTTCAGCATTCGAGTGGGGAAAGGAAACCCTGGTGGTTGGGGCAAGGACCGGGAGTTTGAAGGCAGTATTGGAAGGGTGGGGGTGGGCTCTGGCAGGCAGGGGGTTTGGGGCGCAGGGGCTGGGGAGCTCACTTCTTGGAGCTTGTTTGCGTGCCGGCAGCTGCGCATGAGTAGTTGCCAATCTCAGCCCCAAACTGCAGAGCCACAGCCGCATCGCAGTCATCCACGCTCAGCACAGCCACCTTGTCCTTGGAGGGGCCCTGAGCACCCCCCAGGGCATCTGTCCTGGGCTAGAGACCTGGCACGTCACTCAACAGGACCCCCAGGGGTCACCTGGTATCCCAGAACCTGGCATCCCAGCTCCTTCCCCGCACTCCCAGGCCGAGGGCGGTGCCCACCTTGTTGTAGTATCTCAGGTGCACTGTGTGCCACTGCCCGTCACTGAGGCCCCCTGGCACCGTGGGGCTGACCACTGTGTTGGACTCACCTGCAGGGCGGATGTGTATGGAGGCTGGTATGGAGCTGCGGGGCCTCCCCTCCCCCTACCCAGTCATGCAAGCACAGCTACTCCCAGGGTGACCCTGGATGCCTCAGATAGCTTCCCCCTGCTGGTGACCACACTGGCCGGACCAGAGTGCCTCTGGACACGTGGGAGAAGCACAGCCTTCATGGAGAGAGAAAGTGGTCTGTTGGGCATGGGTGGAGCTACATGCTCAGGAGGGCCTGGGGGGTTCACACCCCCCCCACGCCAACTCATCCACACATGCTCCCCCTCGCCCCTACACTGATCCACGGGAGGGGGCACCCACCAGTGGAATATGTGAGCCTCACTTGCCCAGCCACGAGCTCCAGGGCCAGGAAGTCGTGCTTCTCGTTCAGGCGTCCGTTGTAGAAGAGCAGCCCACTGGGCTGCACCGTGGCGAACCTGGGGTCGGGGAGGGGCCCGTCACAAGCAAGACCCCCTGCTCACACCCACCATCCCTGTGACAAGAAGGTCTGAGGGAGCCCACCCAGGCTAGGTGAGGGAGGAAGTGATGAGGGAGGGCGGGGAGGGGGGGTGCTGTCCCATGGGACGCCAGGATGGGGGCAGTCAGGAACCCGGGTCTTGGAGGTGGTGGGGACCCCGTGCGGGCGCGCAGATGCGGGCGAGCACCTACGAGAGGGACAGCGTGAGGTGGAAGCGCTGTCGAAGGCCGCGGAACATGACGAAAGAGCTGGGCGGGAAGGAGCGCGCCGCCACTTCGCAGCGCGGACCCTCGAAGGCACCGCCCGCCGGGCACTGGCAGCGGAAGCCGCCGTCCGGCCCGTTGGCGCAGGTGCCCCCGTTGCGGCAGACGCCCGGGACGCAGCGTCCGGCCTCCGTGTCCAGCTCGCAGTCTTCGCCTAGGGGGTCAAGTCGGCGGCAGAGGCTGGGTCAGACCGCGCCCTGCCCCCTGGCTCCAGCGGGCCCCGCCCCTCCGAAGGCCACGATCTCCGAGTGAGAGCCAAGATGCAAAAGTCCCGCTCTCTGCGGGCATGCCCCTATTATACCAGACCCCGCCCCCTCCCCCCTTCCGGCCACGCCCCTGCCCAGGGTCACGCCCCCTCCTCTTCCTCTGCCCAGTCAAACTTCGTTGCTTGCTCAGTGGTGTCTGACTCTGCGACCCCATGGACTGTAGCCTGAAGGGCTCCTGTGTCCATGGAATTTCCCAGGCAAGAATACTGGGGTTCGTAGCCATTCCCTTCTCCAGGGGATCTTTCCCACCCAGGTCTCCTGCACTGCAGGCAGATTGTTTATCATCTGAGCCACCAGGGGGTTGGCCCAGGCAAGACCTTTATTTCTTCACGGCCTGAGGCTCCCTCTCTGCCAGGTTCTACCGCTTCTGGACTAACCGCGCCCAACTTGACCCCGGGTGGCTCAAGAGTGATGCCCAATGCTCACTTGCATTGTAGTTCCGCCCCCGACTCTGCCTGATATTCACCTAGCCCCGCGCCCAGCTCACCCGTGAAGCGCGGCCGGCAAACGCAGGTGTAGCCGCCCTCACGCCGCGAACAGGCGCCACCGTTGCGGCAGGGGTTGGAGTAGCAGAGGTCGAGCTCCGTCTCGCAGAAGTCTCCCGTGAAACCGGGCGGGCAGCGGCAGCGCAGGCCTGCGATGGGCTGGATGGGTCTAAAGAGCGTAGAGGCGGAGGCCAGGAAGGGCGCAGAGGAGTCAAAGCGCAGCACCGACACGCACTTCATGTAGTTCTCGCAGGGCTCGCGCAGGCACACGTTGTCGTCGAAGGGCAGCACGTCCAGCAGCGAGCGGGCGGCCAGGGCGGCGCGGCGCACGTACAGCTGCTCCTGCAGCTCCTCGGAGCTGAACCAGGGGCCCGCGGAGCCGGCTCCAGCCCCGCGGGGCGCCAGTGCCGAGAAGCTCACGTTGAGCACGGTGCCCCCCACGTCCGTGTCGTTCTGGATGTTGAAGATGAAGACGTCCTCGGCGGGGGTGGCAAGTACCGCAGCCACACCTTCCAGGAAGTGGCCCAGTAGCGGCGACAGGAAGCGTTCCTGCCACATGTTCTCCAGGCGCACGGTCAGGCTGTTGGCCAGCAGCTCCTCTGTTATGATGACCACGCGAAGCACGCACTGGGCGGTCACACTGTGCAGCCCATCTGCCGGGGGGAAGTTGGGGGAAGAGGTCAGTCTGGGGTCAGCGGCTGACCCCAGGGACAGAGAAGGGTTAGTGGCCCAGTCCCCCAGCACCTCTGTGTTAGTGGGCTGACCCTACCAGGACACAAGGGGGTCTGGGCTTGTGATCACCAACTCTCTCAGCACCAAGGTGTCAACAAGGTACTGTTTCCTGTCCCCTCCCTCCCGCATGGGGAAGGGCCTGAGCCAGGGATCAACCCACCCACTCTCTGCCCCCCAGTAGGGCCCAGGGGTCAGCAGGTCATTCCTCCTACAGCACACAAGATGGTCCCTAAGTGATCAGTAACCCACCCTTCCCCAGGTTTATGGTCAGCAGGCCAATCAGGATAGAAAGAGGAGCCAAGGCCACTGATGACTGACTTTCTTTCCTACCATTCCCCAGCACTGCAGAACTAGCCAAACATCCCCTCCAAGAATATCCCCTAGGTGAGGGATCACCTATTCCCTATCTCTGGTTAGCTAACTGCCTTCCCAGTTCACTAGAAGGGTCCCTAGGCCTGTGACCACTCAACCGCATCTCCCAGAACCCTGGGTCAGCAAGTTTCTTCTCTCCAAGAGAACCCTGGACCCTGACCTCCTCTGCAGCATCCTTGGATCAGCAAGCTGCCCATCACCCCAGACCTGGGTCCTGCGATTTCAGTGGCCACCCTCAGAAATGAGGATGAGGTGCTTATATGCCTCGTCTCCACACATTGGGTGGCCGACAGGGTTTGTTGTCCAGGGAATTGAGGGATGAATGCAGACGTGCCTTCTTTGGCAGTGCCAGGAGTCCTATGCCTCAGAATTGGAGAATAAGCACTGGTAAAGCCTGTCCCAACCCCTGCAGCCTCCAGTATTTAGGCCTGCAAGAGCTTTTCCCACCCGCGCTCTCCTCTAAGGGAACAGTTTGTGAAAACCTTGGTCCACGGCTGCAGAAGAGACAAGTGGATCTCCAGACTTTCTCCCAAAGGCCAGAGCCTTAGTCAGCCCCATCGAGGGCAGCCAGGCTAATATGGGTCTGCTCTCTGTCTGAAGCTGCCAAAGGAAGATGCTGTTCCCGACCACTAAACGATTGGCCTCCCTCTTCTCCACAGGCTGAGGGTCAGAATGGACCCAAAGTAACTCTTCATCTGAACAGGGGTATGATGCTGGCTTTTCCTGGGACATCCAGAGCATTACTGCAGCCTTTCAGAAGGAGGAGAGCAATCCCTAGTTAACAAGCAGATGGTTCTTGGGCTTCCCTAGTGGCTCAGTGGTAAACAATCCTCCTGCCTATGCAGGAGACAAATGGGATTTGATCCTTGATCCGGGAAGAGCCCACGTGCCACAGAGCAACTAAGTGCGTGTGCCACAACTTACTGAGCTGTGCTCTAGAGCCCGGAACCACAACTACTGAGCCCCTGTGCTTCAACTACTGAAGTCCAAGTGCCCCAGAGCCCACGCTCTGCAACAAGAGAAACGATGGCAATGGGAAGCCCGCATGCTGCAACTAGAGAGGAGACCCTGCCTGCCACAACTGGAAGAAAGCCAGCACAGCCAAAAAGAAATAAAAAAATGAAATGATTATTTAAATAAAGCAGACAGTTCTTTAAGAGTCTTTATGAGGTCTGCTCATAATGAATCTTTGGGGTTCTGTGGAGACTGTCCAAGACCCTAAGCAGAGACTATATGACCCTAACCTGGGAGGTCTTTGGCAGGTCCTATGGGATGCAGGAACCCAGCGCTTATGGGGTTCTTGGAAAGTCTGGAAACCCCTCTTTGAAGGGCCTTGTGGGGGGCCCTGAGGACCTGACAGGCTAAGGTCACTGGCTCACTTGCTTAACCCCCGCCCCTCACCTGTGACAGTCACCAACATGGAGGCCACCAGTGGGCGGTTGTTGTCTAGTTTGCGGCTGAGCCGGAGCTCCCCGCTGGTCTGGTTGACCACCAGCAGCTGCAGCTCATTGCCCCGCTCAAAGGAGTAGAAGAGGTGGTCAGAGACATCTGGATCATAAGCTGGGATGCGCCCAATGATGCCTGAGGGGAAGGTGTCCGAGTGGTTGGATACGTAGTTGTTGAAGAGGATCTGGAAGTTGTTGAGCACAGGGCTGTTGTCATTCTGGTCAACCAAGCGGACGTGTACAGTGGCCCGACTGACTAGAGGGGCTGATGTGGCCTGCACAACAATTACGTATTCCTGGCGAGCTTCGTAGTCCAGGTCAATGAGTGCCGTCAACTCTCCCGAGAAGATGTCCATTTGGAACAGCTCGGGGATGTTCCCCTCCACGATCTGGTACATTATATGAGCATTGGGGCCTTCATCCGGATCCACTGCAGTGATCTGGGCCACCACCGAGCCTACAATGCTGTTCTCCTTCACTCGCACCTCAAACTCCTCAGCTGGGAAGACCGGTGCATTGTCATTGACATCCTGCACTGTCACCTGGATGCTAACTGGAGTCCGGAGTGGGGGCACACCTCGGTCCACTGCGTAGGCAGTCAGTTCATACACTGGCACTGCCTCCCGATCCAGCCGCCTCACAGTGCGGACAATGCCAGAGGTGGGTTCAATGGTAAAATCGCCATCCCCATCTTCCCCATTCTGGAAAGTGTACTGGACCCGGCCATTGGCATGAGCATCCCGGTCAGTGGCTGAGATCTGCAGGACGCTGGTGAAAGGCGGGGCATCCTCGGAGACCAGCCCTGTGTAGTGGGAGGCCACAAACTGTGGAGCGTTATCATTCACATCATTGACCATCACCTCCACATAAGTAGTGTCTGCCTTCTGTGGGATGCCATTGTCCCGAGCTGTAATAGCCAGTGTGTAAGTCACCTGGTCTTCATAGTCCAGGGGGGCCTGCAGGGTAATGGCCCCTGAGTCCGCGTCAATGCGGAACTGGGGCAGGTTGTCTTCCAGGAGATAAGTGATGCGAGCGTTCTCACCCACATCATCGTCAGAGGCACTGATGACCACCACGGTGCTACCCACTGGCCGATCCTCATTCACACTCACTGAGTAGTGGGCACTTTGAAACACAGGTCGATGAGTGTTGGCGTCTGTGATGTTGATGTGCACATAGCAGTGATCGTGAAGGGCACGGTCAGATGCAGTTAGCACCAGCTTGAAGTAGCGTTCCTGCTTGTAGTCCAGGGGCAGGGCCAGCGTCACCAGACCTATACCCCCCTGGGTGCTGATAGCAAAGCGATTCCGAGTGTTGCCTCCTGTGATCTGGTAGCTGATGGCACTGTTGGCATCACGGTCTACAGCAGTCACACTGACTACACTGGTGCCCACAGTCGCATCCTCATTCAGTCGGAGGTGGTACTCCTTCATGGTGAACTCAGGCCGATTGTCGTTAACATCCAGCACAGTCACTGTAACGCTGGCTGAGGCTGAGAGTGGGGGCGAGCCATGGTCTCGGGCCTCCACACCAAAGAAATAATGTTCTACAGACTCACGGTCCAATGGGCCACTCACAGAGACCCAGCCAGTGGCACTGTTTATCACAAAGGGTGTATCAGGTGCCACACCAGTTAGGGAATACTCCAGTCTGGAATTCTCTCCATGGTCTGCATCCACTGCCTGAATGTGGATGACTGAGTGGCCCAGGGGTGCATTTTCCAGGACAGAGACCTGGAAGGGTGTGCTGACAAAGATAGGAGTATGGTCATTGATGTCCACCACCTGGATGCTGGCCAGGCCGGTGTTGTTGGACAGCGGGGGGCGGCCTGCATCCTGAGCCCGGATGCGCAAGGCATACTCTCGCTCTGCTTCAAAATCCAGAGGGGCCACCACCTGGATCTCGCCTGTAAGGCTGTCAATGGCAAAGTGGCCGCGGCTGTTACCACTGATGATGTTGTAGTGCACTAGTCCATTGGCATCCTTATCCCGGTCCGTGGCTGTGACGCGTAGCACCACCGTGTGGGGGCGCACATCCTCGCGCACCTGTGCCACGTAGCGTTTCTCGCTAAACTGGGGCGCGTTGTCATTCTCGTCCAGCACGGTTATGTGCACACGCACGGTGGCGGAGCGCGGCCCGGGCTCTTGGCCCTGGTCGCTGGCCTCCACCACCAGCTCGTAACTTTCCATGTGCTCGCGGTCCACGCGACCGCTAGTGCTGATGAGGCCCGAGCGCGGATCAATTTCGAAGGCATCAGCGGCGGCGGCGCGCGCAGCTGGCGGCCCCACAAAGCGGTAGCGCAGGTTGGCGTTGGGAGGAGCGTCACCATCTGTGGCACGCAGCTGCAGGATGGGGTAGCCCTCTTCCACGTTCTCGCGAAGCGTCTCCCGGTATTGCGCCTGCTCAAATACCGGCGCGTGGTCATTGCGGTCGGCCACTGTAACGGCCACCATGGTGGTGGCAGAGAGGCGCGGTGAGCCATGATCCTGCGCCGTCACGCGCAGGTAGTGGCGATCCATGCTCTCGCGGTCCAGAGCAGCCTCTGTGCGGATAAGGCCGCTCTGCGGATCGATGCTGAACAGGTCCAGAGAGCGGCTGTTCATGAGCGCAGCCAGCGAGTAGACTAGGCGCCCAGCCTCTCCGGTGTCCGGGTCCTGCGCCACTACGCGTAGCACCGCGGTACCCGCCGCCTCATTCTCCGGCACTAGTGCCTGGTAGTTGTACTGCGGAAACTGTGGATGGCGGTTCGCGGCGCGACGGGGGCGGGCCCGGCCCTCTAGGGGTACTCTCCAGGCTCCAGGCCGGGCCGGGGCCCCAGGGGGGCGCGGCCCGGGGCGCTGCGGGAGGAAGCGGAGGCGGAAGAGACCTCGGGAGCGCATGCGCTCGGGCTTCGGCTCGGGAGCTGTCCGAGACTCGCGCGGTGCTGAACCAGACGCGGGAGCTGTCCTCGCTGTGCGAGGTGCTGAATCCAGTCCGGGGCCAGATCCCACGGCCCCGGGAGGGCGGTCCGACCGGGGGCCTGTCCTCCTCGCTCGGGATGTCGCTGTTCTCTCGCTTTGACCCCTGCGCCCTGGTCCCCACAGTTCTCCGCAGCAGCGCGTGGTTCCCACTTTTGGGGAGGAGCCTCTCCCAGTATTCCTCTGAGAGGACACAGGCTGAGAACCACGGGGCCGAATCAGAAGGTCCGAAGGGAAGGGAGGGTTGTTCTCCGGGCCTGGGACCCCTGGGGACAAACCCTCTGGTGACAGACTATCTCTTCGCAAAGGCCCTGTCAGCCTGCAAGAGGAGACCTCTGGGCGCCAGCATAACAGAGACCCTGGTCCTTGTCCTGTCTCTCGCCCGCGGCTGCCAAATGTCTTGACCCCATATTCCGCTCCCAGCCCCAGCTGCTCCGGGGGCCCTCGACCGTTTGGGGCGCTTTGCCTTCCCCCTCGGAGCCCCACGAAGACAGGTTCCCTGACTCCCAGGCCAGGCTCTCCATCCTCTCGGACCCCGGGCGGCTCGGGACAAAGAGCTAAGGCTCCGTTGCCGATCCGCGCCCCTGGTCCCGTAGCAGCAGCTACCCCCGGATCCCAGCCGTGGCCCCCACCGTTCCCCAGCTCCTCCCGGCTAAGAGGGAACAAAGAGAGAAGGGAAAGGAGCAGGAGTAGCGGGGTCGTCGGCCCCCTGAGACCCCACCACGGCTGCCGCCTCGCCATCACCCCCCACTTCCCCACACTGCCTCCACTGTCCTCCACCCGGGTCCAGGCCTTGGGCCCGCCTCGCTGCTCGGACCCCCACCCGGGCCCCTGCCGCCACCCCAGTCCCCTGCCTCTAGGCCTGTCGCTCCACGCCGCCGCCACCCTCTGGGCACCATCTACTTCGCGGCCAGAGGCCCTTTGGCGAGCGGCCCCGGCTTTTGCCGCCCCCACCACAGCATCCCTGACGCTGCTGCCGCCTCCCGCCGCTCCAACATGGCTCCCGGCCGCTGCGATGGTTCATTCCATCCCCGCCCCGGAGCTCCAAATCCTATGGTACAGGCCATCGCGCATGGCAGCTGCCGACTTAGAAGTCATGACCGCCATCTTTATTGAGGGCAGAACGCAAGTGCTGCCCACGGTGCTGAACCGGGCAGGGAGATTCACCGCCCCTGGTCCCACCCTCCTCTTCTTGGCCACCGCCCTCACCCGCCTCCCTCCCTCTAGGGCGCTGTCTCAGCTCTGTCTTCGGCCTTCTGCTTGCCGATCTCTTATGCCCCGCCTTCCTGACCACTAGTTCCGAACCCTGTCCCGGATTTTGGTCTGAAATTTTGGTGCCTACGATGTGCAGAGTTTTCTCTCAACTCTTGGGTGGAGATACCATCATGGGGTCGAAAGTGAGTTGGGGTGCCAGATGCCCGAACACCCTTAACCGTTCGATCAGCGAGTTTTAACTCATGAAACATGTCGCGAGCATCTGCTTGTTTGGAGCGCTCCAACCGAGCAGGGACCAGAGGTGACCCGCCCGAAGCCGGAACAGAGGTTAAACTTCCCTGGTTTTTCGGCCAGCTGCTCTTCTGGAAATTACACCCCTCTCTTAGGTAGCGAGTCTTCAGTGCTCTGGAATGCCACATGCAACCCTGCGTTGCCGCCAGACTGAGGCTCGGATTCCTCAGATCCCCTCCCTTGCCCGCTACGACTGCGTCCCTTACACCCTTGAAGGAACTAATGGAAAAGCTCAGTTTTGCCCGCGCTGTTCTACTCTCGGCTCAAGTAAGACTCAAGTAAGATCCAATGGGCAGACGCCGGGGAATAAACGTCACCGAAGACGAGCGAGGGCGTGGGCGTGAACACCGAGCGTTCCAATCAGAAAGTCACTGTTGCTATTGGGACAATGGGTGGCTCCGCCCCCACTGCAGACTTATTGTCTGGGGGAGGAGGCTCCGCTGGTTCCAGAAGAGCCGGGAGAGACAATCCAGGAGGCGTTCTACGGCCCAGCCTGCAAAGCAGCACCGACAGTGGCCTGCAACGCCACGGTCAGATGGCGTCGGCGTCCCTGGATCCAGGAGGGGTTTAGGGCTAAGGCCCCGAACCCTCCAAGGGGCGCGGCTCCTGCTTGGAACCAGCGGAGAACTCCGGCTTCGGCCTCTGGCCCGCCCCAAACGGTACCTATGACATCACCACCAACCAATCAAATGGCGCATTCTTAGGCCTCCTCATTGACTTTTTCGCTTCCAGGAGGCGGGATTCCTCGTTCCAGCACCTCATGTGACTACGGAGAGCCGGTGGGTGGGCTCCAGTGGTGCCCTCTGGTGTCTCAGAATCTGAGGACTTCCTAAGGTCAGAGCCAAGAAAGTACGGTCTGGGTTACTATGGGCGTTGGAAAGGCGCTGAAGGCAGACCTTGGTTGGATGGGAGCTCGGTGCAGGGGCTGAAGGAGGGAAGCCAAAGACATGGTTTCCATCGCACCTTCGCCCTCAGGGTTCACGATCTAACGAGTGGAGGGCGGAAAGCTTTACGCGAACGAAGGCGGTAGATAGATGGGACGCTAGGGAGAGGGATGCTGGATCCCAGAGGAGGTGTCTGAGCCAGTGTAACCATCTGTCTGAGTAGATCTTTGAATAACCAAAAGATGGAGGAGCCACCCTAGGTCTTGGAGGCTGTGTGGGCAAATGTTCTGAGGTTTAAATGGATCGTGGCTGTGTTATGCCCTGCTCCCTGTCCTAGGGCTAGACCCTTGGTGACTGCAGAGGGTCACCAAGACCCTCCGTGTCCTCCCTGAAGCTCTGCCTCCACTGCTGTCCTCTCCCTTTGGCTGCTTTTCCATGGAAGCCTGTCCCTCTCCCTCTGCCCTCACCTCTATGCCCCACCCCTGGTGACAGTTTCTCATGCTCCCCGGAAAGGCAAAGCAAGTAGAGTTCCTCTCTCCACTGCCCCCTAGGACATTTCCGACCCTCTCCTCATGCCTCTTTCTCTACTCAGTATTTGCCCTTGTCACCCATTGCAGGGGGATTCTTTTATCATGAAGCCACCTGGGAAGTCCTTACCTTAACCATTAGCCAGTCTGATAAAAATTCTCCTACCCTGGCTCTTCTTAGACAAACTCACTGGGCTAAAATCTAACCCCAGTTAGACTATTTGTGAATTCCTTACCTCTGGAGCAGCAGAGCATTACTAGAGAAAAACAACATTTTGAATTCTTGACCTTAAGCCTTAATATTATATTGGAGGGCTTCAACAGTGCAGTAAGGTAAAAAAAGAAAAAAAAAATAGTTGAAAGGTATAAGGATTAGAAAGGGGAAAAAAAAGTATTCACAGGCAACAGGAATGTGTATGCAAAAAAGCCAAAAGAACTTACAGATAAGTTACTGCTGCTGCTGCTGCTGAGTCGCTTCAGTCGTGTCCGACTCTGTGAGACCCCAGAGACGGCAGCCCACCAGGCTCCGCCGTCCCTGGGATTCTCCAGGCAAGAACACTGGAGTGGGTTGCCATTTCCTTCTCCATGCATGAAAGTGAAAAGTGAAAGTGAAGTCACTGAGTCGTGTCCAACTCTCAGCGACCCCATGGACTGCAGCACACCAGGCTCCTCTGTCCATGGGATTTTCCAGGCAAGAGTACTGGACTGGGGTGCCATTGCCTTCTAGATAAGTTACCAGAGTTTAGCAAAGTCACTGGATGCAAACTCAATATATAAAAACCAGTTGTAATTTCTATATATCAACAAGTGAAAACTTTTTTTCATGATGCAATTTACAGTAGCATCGTGCAACATAAAATGCCAGGAATAAATATTATGCCAGTCATAATGTGCAATGACTCTTCACACATACAATAAAACATTGACACTGAACACTATCATAATCATTCCATGATGTATGTAAAGTCAAATCATTATGTTGTATACCTTAAACTATATAGTCAAATTATATCTCAATAAACACTGAAAGAAAAAATAGAAAGATAAAGACATAAATGGAGTTCAAATGAAGTTGCTCAGTTGTATCCGACTCTTTGTGACCTGGACACGACTGAGCACAAAACTATGTGTGCAAAACTATGTTCAAAGACTGGAAGATTTAATGCAGGCATACCTCAGAGATGCTGTGGGTTTGGTTATAGACCACTGCAATAAAGCAAATATCAGAGTAAAGTGAATTATACAAATGTTTTGGTTTCCCAGGGAATAAAAAATTTGTTTTTAGACTATAGTCTGATAAGTGTGCAACAGTACTATGTCAAAAAAAAAGTACATAGCTTAATTAAAAATACCTTATTGCTAGGAATTTCCTGTTGGTCCAGTGGTTAAGACTCCACGTTTCACTGCAGGAGGCACAGGTTTGATCCCTGCTCGGGGAACTAAGATCTTTCATGACAAATGGCTGAAAAAGAAAAAAAAAACCTAACACCTTATTGCTAAAAAATGCTAACCATCATCTGAGCCTTCAGTGAATCATAATCAATTTTTTTTTCTTTTTTGGCATCCTTGGGTGGGCCTAAACATCATCTTTTTAAAAGTAACATCAAGGAATTCCCTGGCAGTCCAGTGGTTAGGACCCTGCACTTCCACTGCAGAGGGCCAAGTTTGATCCCTGGTTGGGGATCTAAGATCCCACATGCTTCCTGGTACTGCTGCTGCTAAGTCGCTTCAGTCATGTCCGAATCTGTGTGACCCCATAGACAGCAGGCTTCCTGGTACAGCCAAAAATAAATAACATTAGAGATCACTGACCACAGATCAGCATAACAGATATAGTAATAATGATAAAGTTTGAAATATTATGAGAATTACCAACATGTGACACGGAGACATGAAGTAAGAAAATGCTGTTGGAAGATTGGTGACGATCGACTTTCTATCGTTTGTTGGCTATTGAAGGTTTGCCACAAAACCTTCAAAACCTTTCAATTTGTTGTAAAAGATTCAGTATCAGTGAAGTGCAATAAAATGTGGTATACCTGTATTGTGCAGGTGCTAATTCTTCCCAAATGATACATGGATTCAGTGCAACTCAGTAAAGACTGTGTAGTGTACGTGTGTGTGTAGACCATCAAACTGGATTCTAAAATGTATGAGGGCCAAGAACACCCAAGACAGTCCAAAGGAAACCCAAGAAGGAGAACAACTTCCTCTACTAGAGATCAGGAAGGCTATAGCGACAAAACCAAGACTGTATGGTGCTGGTACAGGAACAGACAGACAAACAGAACAAAATCCAGAGAGGAGCCGACAGGTGCAGGAAGACTTGAATATTTACACGAGTGGCTCTTAAGAGCCAACACAAGCAAAGGATGGGCTTTCCAGTAAATGATGCCACATCAACTGGACATGCATGTAGACAAAAATGAGACCCCCTACTTCATACTACCCACATAATCAATTCTAGATAGATCTGACATCTGAATGAGAAAGGAAAAACAATGCCTCTTTTAGAAGAGAACATAAAAGTTCATGACTTTTAAGCAAATATTTTTTAAGAGGACACAAAATGGACTAACCATAAAGGAAAATACTGAAAATTGGATTACAATGAAGAACTTCTTTCATCCAAAGACAGTAAGATAAGATAGGTTAAGATAAGGTTAAGACATTAAGATAAGATAGGGAGGATAAGTTAAGATATACAATCCAAGGACTCATATCCTGAATACATACTATAAACCAATAAAAGATCCACATCCCAGTCAATGAATGGGCAAGAGATGTGAAGAGGTGCTTCACAAGAGAAGATTCAAATAGCCAGTAAACGGATGAAAAAATGCTCAACCTCTTTAGTCATCAGGGAAATTTAAATGTGAAAGTAAGTATTACTGTACTCCACCAGAATGCCTAAAATACAAATGACTGACAATACCAGGTTTAGGGAAAGAGACAGAGGAGCTGGCACTCAGACACCAGTGGAGGAGCATACATTGGTACAACTACTCAGGAAAGCTATTTGGCATTTTCACTGCAATTCCACTTTTGAGAATATACCGCCCCCCCCCCCCCCCAATATAATGCATATGAGCAACCAAAAGACGAGTACAACAGGGCTCCTGACAGCATGATTTGTAATAGACAAACCTGGAAACAACTGAAAGATTGTCAACGTGGATAAATAAATGAGAGGGCACCGTGGGTGAACTGTGAAATCTGGTGGGGAGTGAAGAAGCCAGTGCTCATAGGACTCCACTTATGTGAAGCTGGAAACCAGGCAAAACTGAGGAATTACCTCTAGGGAGGAGGTGTGGGGAGAAGGGAGGAGTTAATGATGAAGTGGGCTTTGGGAGCTGGTGACACTGGGTGGTGACGAGATTAGCATCTCATTGTCATTTCTCAGTATGTTCTTCTTCCATTAAACGGGAAAAAAAGGAAAGGTTGTCCTCACGGACTTGGAGCCTGAGTCAGTATCTTTTGGGGGCTGAGCAGTCAGGTGGTCTTCACCTGACCCCCTTACCGTGGAGTTGCCTTAGGCACGTGTAGCCTGTTGTCCTCAGTTGCATCACACGGACGTGTGCCACACCTGTAGGGACCCACTTCTAGCCTAGAGATTGGCCCAAACCCCCAGCCCGCAGGGTCCCTCAAAATTGTGAGTTTTCCTCAGCCCCACCCAAACACCCCTCTTTCCTTGAGTGGCTTGGTTCTCCGTCTCTGCCCTTTCCCCTGCCTAACTACATCCACGTCTACCATCAAGCAGGCAGAGCTGTTCTCCCAGATAGTTCCTTCCCTGAGGAATTCTCTGGCTGTTTTCCCTGGTGGTTGTAATTTTGTGTGGCGAGACCGCCATCAAGGTGTTTGCTGCAGGGTCCTGGAGTCCTGGCCCCCGTTTGCTGCCTGGAGCCGGCATTTCCTTAAATTTGTCAGCTGGGGCTCAAGTACCCCTGATGAATGCGAGCAAGGACCCCTTGGACAGTCATGCAGAAGTGGGCAGGGCCTCTGACCCTCCCGCCGCAGGGCTGAGCTTTGTTCCTCACGGGGGCCAGCACGGGGACAGACGGCTCAGACCAGCCCTGCTCTTCCCACGAGGTCAGTGTGTGCAGCCTGGCAGTGAACAGAGCAAGGCATGGAGGCCACCGAATGTCTCCGTCCCAGCTTCCTGAGGGCCTGAGCTCATCCCTGAATGACACGCTCTCAGGAGGAGAACCGCAGGGCTCTGCCTTCAGCTCTCCAGTGAGAAAGGACTTGTACCTGGAAGTCAGCGGTGTTGATTCTGGCTGTGAAGGGGAGGCAGAGGCCTCCAGGATGAACTGACCATGCTGTACCACATGAAGCCTTCCTGCCGGCCACTGTGTCAGCTCCTCCTCGGGTCCAGGTGAGCCTGTGCACTTAACCTTCTAGAAGAATCAACAGTTCAGGAAGGACGTCTCATTATCTTCCCGTGCTTTGCACCCACAGACCTGTTTTCCTGGGACCCCACCCCAAGGGGTCTTCTTTGCTGCATTTCGCTCTGCTGGGAGAGGAACAGCTCCCTGCCGTCAGCATCCCATTAAGAAAGGAAAAGTCATGGCCAGAAGTCACGGTGTCTGATTTTCGAAGTGTGGAATCCTATGAGAATCATCTTGAGTAACAAAATGAAAGGGACTGTTGAAAACCACTGCTGTCTGGTGTCTGCCTATGGGTTCTGACTCTCCTCCCCGACTTAGAGCGACAAGCCCTTGTTAACTCAGCAGCCCACAAGGAAAGATTTTGCCCAACACTGGCCTCTGATTCCCCTCAGACAGCAGTGTGCATCTAACCCCATATTCGTTGAGATACTCTTTTGGTCCTACTGTAATTACCAAATCCCTGCTAAGGCTGCAAGGTGAGGGGATCTTGCTGGATCCAGTGGAAGACAAATGAGGAATGGAAACAGCTGGGCAGGGCGAGGAGTTCAGGGAGGCTGGGGCTGGGGGGCGAAGGGAGAGGCTTCATTTGAGAATAGCTGTAAAGGATTATAGGGGTTTTAATGGGGGAGAGAGACACGGCATTCAAGGCAGAGAGAGATGTAAGTGAAGTCTGCAGGGGCAGCCACCTGCAGATGGTCCACTGGGCTCCCGGTGGCTGTGGCTGTGGCCCAGAAGTGGGAACCCAGGGAAGACGTGGGACTCAAGGGACCTCGATGGAGGGGCCTGTCAGGGACCACCTGACAGATGGTCCTCAGGTCCTGACAGACCACCTGGGGGCTGCAGAGGGCAGGGCAAGCTACTGACGAGGTCCTGAGGTTCCCCCACCCCTGCCCACCTCTCCCACCACCCCTCAGGATCATACAGAGAGGCCTGTTTCCAGATGCCTTGTGATTTATTTCCAAAGGTGAGCTGCAGCACATAGGAAAATACACATGGCTTCTCAGTCTACATTTTTCCAGAGAAAATAGGTTCTGTCATTGGCTTTAGTGCCATCACCCCCACCCTACCCGTTCTGTGAGGCTCCAGGAGGGATGGCCTGTCTCTAAGATTCTGCTCTCAAAGCAGCAGCTTGGCCAAGACCTCTGGGGGTCAAAGTGAGGGGCAGCGACCGCCCCCATGGGGCAGGGGTTGGGGGTGGGCAGAGCACACGAGCGGCACTCACTGTGAAGCTAAGGCAAAGAACAGAGCTGGCGGAGGATGCCCCCTCTCACCCCAGGGACATGGTGTGCCGAAGCCCGGGACACAGACCAGGCGGGCGTGGGGGCTGAGGGCTTGGGCCCAGCCTGGAGCAGCAGCAGGACTGTGTGTGTGTAAGGGCGGGGGTGGGGGCATGCTGAAGAGGCAGCCTACCAGGAGATGGAGGGGCTTCAGTTCACACACTCCCCGTGCCCCAGCACAGCTCCTGGCCTGTGGTCCCCAATTCTATGCTTGGCCCCTGGCGTTAGCTCTATGTCAGGTGGGGGTCCCCGCTCAGGTCCCTTCTACCATCACCTCCCCTCATACTATCTGTGCAAAACATTCTTAGGGCCAAGCCTCTGAGTCCCCTGCACCCTGCCCAGGGCTGCAGGGAAGGGAGGAGAGGAAGGTGCTAGCTGGGGGCCTCGCCCAGCACTGGGAACTCCTTGCACATCTCCTGGACGATCATGCGGTCCATCTGGCACTGGGGCGAGGCTTCCTCCTCCGTCAGGATGCGTCGCAGTGTGGCCTGCAGGTCGGGGAGCCGGTGGCGGTGCTGCAGGTAGGGCGTGGAGCGGACCACGGCATGCATCAGGGAGAGGTACTCCATGCGCAGCTGTGGGGAGAGCAGGCAAGCTCAGGGGTCCCAGGGAGGTACTGTGTGCCACTGCCACCAGACAGAGACAGACAGGCCACTACCGCCTTCTGGCGGCCACAAGGATATGACCGCCTGACACCATTGAAGATCAGGGTTGCACCCCAGCACCTAGCATGTAACCTGGCACCGAGCTGGCCTTTGACAGTCATTGTGTGAGTAAATAAGTGAGTCCTCGCAGTCCACACACAGTCCCAGAATGTGGCTGGCCCAGGAAGTCCTGGCTCAGAGAGGTGGCAGGAGGAAGCAGTGAGCCCCTACCTGTGTCTAATGCTGGGGCCGCTATCTGTCTGTTGGAGGCCCTTCTGCTTCTTTCCTCTCACCCTGGGAGATCTCATTCACACCCACAGCTTCAAACAGTGACCCACACTTAGACTTCTTTCCTAGACTCTCCAGGGAGCTGCAGATGAGAATTTTCAGCTGCCCACTGGTCATGCCCTACTTATCTCAGAGAGAACTCAAACTCCTATGTCTACCATCAAACTCAGAATCGTCCCCATCTGCCCAAAGCTGAAGGCTTTTCCTCTGTTATCTTAATAAAGAGCACTGCTGTCTGTTCAAATGCTCGAGTCAAAACTACAGGAGTCCTCTCTGAGTCCTTTCTCCCCACATCCTGAACCCAACCCATCCCTGAGACCTGGTGTCTTACCTTCTACCTGCCCTGAATCCATCTCCAACCTCCCTCCCAACCCACCTTCCCAGCACCTCTGGCTTTAATGGCTCTAACAGCCCCTCCAGTGTGACACCCCAGCTGCTCCTTATCCTCACTAGACCCTGATCTGCTGACCTGGCCCCAGTACTTCTTCTCCATCTGCCCCCTACCATCATTTCTCACGTCTCCGCCTCTGCTTAGAGGAGTCAATACCCAAACCTTTCTTAGCCAGTATCACCCTGCTAACTCCCAAACTTGGTCAGGCCGAAAAGCACCTGCCCATCAAATTTTAGTATGAACAGCTAAGCAGCAGACCATTATGGAGCGATGCACAAGCCTGAACACCATTCCCCCCCAACAAACCATACTGCCCAGGGCCACGGCCACTGCCACTTTTCTCCACCAGGCCCACTGCTCCTTAAAGGGCCACTGCCCACCTTCTCCGCGTTTGCCAAATCTAAAGTCCCTGACCAGCTGGCCTTGTGCTTCATGGAGAAAACAAGCACAATTTCAGAAACTCCTGGTCTTCCCTTGGCACCCTCTCCTCAACGACTGTCCCACTACTGAATGGACTGCCCGGCTCCTGCCAGGCGCCATCCCTCTATGGGGGCCTGAACTCTCACCGGCCGCCTGACCTACTTTTGACTCCCACAGTGGCTGACCCTCCCAACACCTCAGCCTATTCTCCATAGTCGGCCTGCTGGATGAGTCCCTCTGGCTTAGACATCCACCAGCATCTCCCACCTTGAAAAGACTTTCTCTTGGAGTTGGTGATCTAGTGGTTGGGAATCTGCCTGCCAATGCTGAAGACACGGGTTTGATCCTTGGTCCAGGAAGATCCCACATTCCTCAGAGCAACTAAGCCCGTGCACCACAACCACGGAGCCTGTGCTCTAGAGCCCGCGAACTGCAACTACTGAGCCCCCATGCCCAGAGTCCATGCTCTGCAACGAGAGAAGCCACTGCAATGAGAAGCCTGCACACCGCAGCTAGAGAATGCCTGTGCAGCAACCAAAACCTAGCATAGCCCAAATAAAATATATAAATAAACTTACAAAAAAAAGACTATCCCTTGATCCCATGTCTCCCTCCAGTGATCCCCCAACTTTTCTGCTCCCCTTTACATAAACAGAACAGAAGCAAAAGAGATTAAGAAGAGGTGGCAAGAATACACAGAACTATACAAAAAAAGAACTTAATGACCTGGATAGCCATGATGGTGTGGTCACTCACCTAGAGCCAGACATCCTAGAGTGTGAAGTCAAGAGAGACTTAGGAAGCATTACTATGAACAAAACTGGTGGAGGTGATGGAATTCCAACTGAGCTATTTAAAATCCTAAAAGGTAAAAATAAAATAAAATCCTAAAAGGTGATGCAAGGTGCTACACTCAATGTGTCAGCAAATTTGGAAAACTAAGCAATGGCTACAGGACTGGAAAAGGTCAGTTTTCATTCCAATCCCAAAGAATGTTCAAACTACCACACAACTGCACTCATTTCACATGCCAGCAAGGTAATGCTCAAAATCCTTCAAGCTAGGCTTCAGCAGTACATGAACTGAGATCTTCCAGATGTACAAACTGGGTTTAGAAAAGGGAGGAATGAGAGATCAAATTGCCAACATCCGAGGGATCATAGAAAAGCAAGGGAATTCCAGAAAAACAACTACTTCTGCTTCACTGACTATGTTAAGGTCTTAGACTGTGTGGATCACACAAACTGTGGAAAATTCTTAAAGAGACGGGAATACCAGACCACCTGACCTGTCTCTTGAGAAACCTATGAGTGAGTCAAGAAGCAATAGCTAGAACCAGACATGGAACAACAGACTAATTTCAAATTGGGAAAGGAATACAACAAGGCTGTATATTGTCACCCTGTTTATTTAACTTCTATGCAGGGTACATCATACAAAATGCCAGGCTGGATGAATCACAAGCTGGAATCAAGACTGCCAGGAGAAATATCCACAACCTCAGATACGCAGGTGATATCACTCTAATGGCAGAAAGTGAAGAGGAACTAAAGAGACTCTTGATGAGGGTGAAAGAGGAGAGTCAAAAACCTGAGTTAAAACTCAACATTAAAAAAACTAGGATCATGGCCTCTGGTCTCATCACTTCATGGCAAATACAAGGGGAAAAAGTGGAAATAGTGATAGTTTTATTTTCTTGAGCTCCAAAATCACTGAGGAAGTCATGAAACTAAAAGACTCTTGCTTTTTGGAAGCAAAGCTGTGACAAACCTAGACGGTGTGTTAAAAAGCAGAGAAATCACTTTGCCAACAAAGGTCCAAAGAGTCAAAGCTCTGGTTTTTCCATAAAGAAAAACCATAAAGGAGGCTGAGTGCTGAAGCATTGATGCTTTTGAACTGTGGTGCTGGAGAAGACTCTTTAGAGTCCCTTGGACAGCAACGAGATCAAACCAGTCAATCCTAAAGGAAATCAACCCTGAATATTCATTGGAAGGACTAATGATGAAGCAGAAGCTCCAATACTTTGGCCACCTGATGCAAAGAGCTGACTCACTGGAAAAGACCTTGATACTGGAAAAGATTGAAGGCAGGAGGAGAAGCGTGTGACAGGATGAGATGGCTGGATGGCATCACCGACTCAATGGACATGAGTCTGAGCAAGCTCTGAGAGATAGTGAAGGACAGGGATGCCTGATGTGCTACAGTCCATGGGGTCGCAAAAAGTTGGACAGGACTGAGTCACAAGTTCAAGTTCACATAAAAACACACGAGGGTTGTTGCCATTCAGTGCTCCCACCTTCCCTCTCTTTCCACTCCCCTCCAACGTCAAATCTTCCCTTCAACTTCCCACTTGGACTCTCTCCCCTCCACTCCACTGACACTGCTGGCCAGTCACACCTGACCTGCGTGTGGCAAATTCTATGTCTCCTTCTCAGGCCTCGTCTCACTCAGGCTCCTACCTGTGGCAACGGCTCATCCCCTCCTCTTTCACACACAAGTCTTTGGGCTCCTGCTCTCCTGGTTTTTCCTCCTGAGTACCTCCTGTGTGCCCCAACTGAAGCCTAAGCTTCCCTCTGACCCATGCATCCCACACCCAAGGTGACCACACTGTCACAGGCTTCCCAGCACACGTATGCACAGCACAGTCCCAAGTGTCTCTCTCCCGTCCCACTCACACCCCAGTGCCTCGCTGACGTCCTCTGTACTGGATGTCCAGCAGATACCTTCTCAATCTCAACGCATCACAACAACTCTATTCAAAAGGTCTTTCCCACCAAGAGGGATCAGCACTTCCTCCACCGGGCTGATCCAGACCAACTGAGCAGCGAGTCCTGCCAACCCACCTCCAACACACCCAGGCCTGACCTCCTCTCCCACTCCACGTGTGCCACCTGGAGGGCGGTGGCCGCTTCCGCACTGGCCTCCCGCTTCCGCTGTGATCCCACAGCCTCCGTTTCATTCAGGATGGTAATCAGATCACTTCCCCTACAAGATGACCACCTCCTGCTGCAGCCCCCAAGGCTTCGTGTAAACTCCACTTGCTCTTCTCACTTCCCGCCACTCCTCCTGTCTCCGGACAGCGCATCCCCTGACCACCACACGGCGGGATCCCTTGGGTCTTGGCACACCTGTCTTGGCTGAGCGGCCTCCCCTACTTACCGGCTCCAGCAGTGCCCCTCACCCTAGTCTCAGGTGCCCCCGCCCCCGGGGTGTGGCAGCTTCCACCCTGCTGCAGCCACGTCCAGGCACCTTGTCTCCGGGCGACAAGTCCGCGATGTGTCGCACGGTGATGTCGATGAGCGCCATCATGTCCGTGTGGTAGAAGATGCCAGCTGTGGCGGGGCTGGCGAACACGTCCTGCAGGAACTTGAGGATGGAGTGTGGCGGCTGCGGCTCGTGCTTGAAGATGCGCACGGGGTCATCTAGAAGGTGGGGAAGACGGCTCAGGGCAGTCCTCTGGGGAGGGCCAACAGGCGTCACGGGGGCGGGGTGGGGGGAGTCACAGGACATCCAAGTGGCCCTGTGCAGATTCCTGGGCGCTCACCCCCTCTGTTCAGGAGCAACAGCAGCTTCTCAGAGAAGATCTTGACGTTGGCATGTTTGCTCAGGGCGGCCATGATGACGTTCTGGTCCGGGGCTGAGGAAGGACACGGGTGTGCACGAGGGCACTGGCGCTGAGCCTGGAGGGTCCTCCTTCACCTTCACAGCGCGAGGCAGCCACCCCAGGCAGGCCCCGCCCTCACCTGGCAGGTGCAGGTTGAGAGCCAGAAGTAAATTCACGCAGAGATCCGGCAGCTGCTCCGTGGTGTCCAAGGGCAGCCCATCCTCAACGATGCTCAGCAGAAACTGGGCAAAGGGTGTGCCCAGGTGCTCTAGGAGAGGGGCACACCGAGGTCTGCAGCCTAGACCCACCACCCACCCCGCCCAGCCTCCCTGGGTTCCTGTGAGCCCTGGGGACGCTCTATGAGACCCTGGTCAGTGGGTCCTCAGCCCTCAGGCTGTGGGCTCCCTGCAGTCAGCTGGGCCACGACCTGCCTTCTTACCATAGTGTGCGTAGGGCACTGCCTCGCCCATGGAGAAGACCATGGCCAGGATGAGGGCAGAGTAACAGAGCTTCTGGTGGTCTGGAGGGGCGCAGAGCAGGTGGTCAGAGCCCCTGAAGGTGGCGGGAACCCCCCCCAGGGGGCAGGGAGCTGGTCCTCGCTCGCTTACCCTGCGTGTCTGTCTGCATGTCCCGTGCCAGCTCCACGGGCAGCACGGACGACACAAGCGTGGAGATGATGGCCGCATCCAGGCTGCACATGGCGCCGAAGCACTTGAGGAGCAGCAGCCGCAGCGACACCCGGTGCTCCTGGCAGGGGACCCCGTGCGCGCTCAGTGGCCAGACGCCCCACTTCTGCCCGGGTCCCTCCGTGTCCCCCCCTCCTCCCCTCACTCCCACACACACACCATTTGGTAGTAGGCCACCAAGGCCAAGACAGACTCGAACTCGTTCCGCTTGCACATTTTCTTGCAAACTTCAGGGTCTGCGTCCGTCTGCAGCGGGGAGGAGATGTGAGGGAGTCGCTCAGTGTGCGTGGCCACCCATGAGCATGCTGAGGACCAGTAGGGGAGACTCCCGAGCACGGCGGAGGGGTGGGGACACCTGGGGGCCCACAGCCCACACCAGAATGTGCAGCAGCTCCTCCAGGTAGCAGCGGATGACGCCCTCGTCCTCATACAGGGCCCAGCTGCGCTGCTGGGCATCGTCCTTCCGCCGGGCCAGGTCTGCAAAGATCACCTCCAGCCGCTGCTGGTCATGGCAGACCTGCCCTGAGGGCAGGGCGGTGCTCAGGTCCTGTGGGCAGAGGGTGAGGCGGGGCTCAGCACACCTGCCCAGCAACATCTCCAGGAGGCCCGCGAGGCCTGGGGCTCAACCCAGACCCTGAGATCCAGGTGTGCGCTCCTGGCCTGTGTCAGACCAGGGGCCTGGGGCCTCACCTACAAGGGCTGCCTGGAGCCAGCGTTCTCCCAGGACCAGTGAGTGGACCAGCCCCCGGTTCCCTTCCCTCCTCCCCGCTGCTCCCCATCAACTTCCCACGGCCCATCCAACATCGAGGCCCCCAGGGGCACCAGCCCTGTTCTGCACACCCTCTCCAAGGAATTCCACTGCCTCCAAGTCTTCCCTCCTGTCTCCCCCCCACCTCTCCCAATAAACCAGCAGCTTATGGGGTCTTATTTTCCTGACCAGGGATTGAACCCTTGGCAGTGAGAGCATGGAGTCGTAACCACTGGACTGACTGCAAGGAATTCCCACGCCCCCAAGTCTTAATAACCTCCTGAGACAGGATTCTGCACGAGACACGTCTGCGGGGAATTTTCCAACAACCTGCCTCCTGTCCCTGGATAAACGTCCTCTGTGAGGAAGGCCACAGACTTCTCACGGCCTGTATGTGACTTAAGATTCTACCCTCTGATTCTACACAAAGTGGGACAGGCCTGTCAATCCGCCACTCGCGTTCCTCTTGGCCCTGATGGCCACTGCTCCCGCACAGGCAAGCCCGTGGCCTCACCGCTCCCTACACCCCAAACCAGAGCTGCAGCTCCCAAGGAAGGAGGCACTTCTAGCCCATCTGGCCCTCAATCCTGCTCCCTGATCAGTGGCCCCCCTTGGCAAAGGATGCCACCCATCCCACGATGCCCACCGCCCCCCCATCTGAGTCAGCACTCAGGCCTCCATCATAGCTCTCGAAACACCCAGTGCTCTCCACTGCCAAGGCCAGCGTGGCACTGTGCTCTTTCACACCCTCCGTCCATTCCTTCCTGCAGCCCGAGAGAACCCCTGGCCACCCACAGCCGGCTCCTCTGTCCCCTGCCCTAGTCTCACTTCCAACCACACCTCTTGCTCCCTCCCTCTCCCGCTTGCGGCGTTCCAGCCATGCTGGCCTCGTTCCAATCTCTTCTGTGAGCTGAGCACGAGGTGCTGCCTTATGGCCCTCATCCAGGCTGAGCCTCTGCCTGCAGTATTCTTCCTCCCTTTATCCTTCACGGATTGTCCCCAAAAGTCCCCAACACCCAGCACAAGGAAGCCGAGAGCTCGAGCTCAACAAAATACCTGTCAGGTAAAGGCTGGATACATGTGCGGGTGGGGAAGGGGCAGGGGTGGCGGGGCAGCCCCTGGCCCCGGCCCTGGCCCACCCTCACCTTGCCCTCCACCAGCGAGAGGAGGACCTGCTCCATGACAGGCGAGCTGGCCGGCACAGAGGCCTGGATGTGGCCCACCACGACGCCAATGGCCACGCGGCAGAGCTCATGGCTCAGGCCAGTGTTCCTCCGCACGAGCTCCATCAGCTCTGCCCCGATGGTCCTGGGCACGGCAGGCTCAGCCACCGCCTTCTCCTCTGTGGCCCCCAGGTTCAGTGCCCTCAGGGCCTCCAGCTCATCAGGGACCGGGGCTGGGGCTGTCTCCACCACTGCCGCCACTGCCTCCTCCTCTGTAGGGGGCTCCGGGTTTGGCACCTTGCAGGGAGGGGGCTGAGCTTGGGACACAGCGGTAAGCATGCCTCGGCGGGGCACAGGCGGGGGCGTGGGTGAGCAGCTGGGGCCCGGCTCGGATGAGCTGGAGCCAGTGTACAGCGTGTCAAGGGAGGTGCTGCTGATGGAGCCGCCGCTGGACACAGAACTGCCCCCGGAGGGCGTGGTGTTGCGGCCGCCTGTGAGCAGAGAGGAGATGCTGTGCTGGGGCAGCCCCCTGGGGACCCCTATCCCCCCAAGCCCAGAGCCCCCAGCCGTCCAACCCGTGCCCCGTCTTCACCCCCAAGCCTGCAGCCCCCAGTGTTCTGACACAGGCACAGCAGCTGTTCTAAGGGTGCCCTCAGCTCCCCATCCCCGCCTTCTCACCACTCCCCGAGATGATCAGGGCGTCGCGGTCTCGGCGCTTCACGGGTGGGGGTGGCGTGGTGGGCGCTGCTCGGCGAGGCTGTGGTGGGATCTGGGAGGATACAAATGGGATCTGAGGGCACAGACTGCCATCTGGGGTGCGGCCTGAGCTCGGCAGGGGCAGGACCAAGGCTCCAGGTGGCATCACTGACTGGGGTGGACACTGGGAGCCTCCGGACAAAGCCTTAAGCCCCCCGCCACCTCCCTTGCCCAGGCAGCTCTCACCATGTACCTGGTAGAGGCCTCCATCCGCCCCAAGATACTCAGAACTGGGCAGGCTGTGCTGCCGCTCGAACCCAGCTCGACACGTGCCATTGGGCTGCCTGGTGGCGGCGGCGTCCAGATGGTGGTCACTGGTGGACGGGGTCATAGCTGCAGGGCTGGGGGCGGAGGGGCCTCTGCGGGACAGGGTCTCTTTCCGGTGGTGGATCAGCTTCCTGAGGCAGGGGCAGGGAGGTTACAGGGGGAGTCACCTTACAGCTCCCCAAGTCTGCCCGTGCCCCCTGAGGGACGCTGCCCACCCTCGCCCAGGCCCCCCACCTCCCACCACCCTCATGCCCCACCCACCTCTGCACTGCCAATCCTGCTGTCTAGAGTCTGGGAAGGACCCATCCCCCGGGGCCCACTGGGAGGCCCCTCAACACACTCACTGGAGGACCCCGCGCTGCTCCAGGCTGTATTTGCCACCGTCCCGCACGGCCGCATTGTGCACGGCCTCAATGGCCCGGTCAATGGCTTGGAGGACATCCTGCTCCAGGCCCTGTGAGGGGGGCAGGAGTGGGCTCTTAGCCCTGGGGGCCAGGTGAGGGCCCGGAGGCCAGAGCCAGCCCTGGAGGGAGCCTGGTACAGGCAGAGGGCCACAGCTGCTCTCAAAGCCTGGAATACTAGAGACCAACACAGCAAGATGAACTAGATATCAATCGGGGCTCTCAAACTGCGTCACTTGGGAAGCTGGGCCACAGGGAGGGGCCCAGGCTGCTGCTTTATATATCGGGCCCCCGCTCGCGATTTTACCTATGGTGAGGCTCTCGGCTAAGTCATCTCTGAAAGTCTGGGCTCTGAAGCAAACACACAGCCCACGGACCCCTAGTCTGAGGCCAGGAGTGCACACTTACTCTATCGCCAGGCTTGGCTCAGATCCCAGGCTGAGATGCCAAGCAGGGAGCCTCTAGGGTCTGGAGCTCTGAACAAATCCCTCTGGATCTTTCTGACCCGTAACAAAACCAAGGCCACACTCCAGGACAGCCCCATCCTCAGAGAGCCTTCTGCAGGCCCTGGTAGCTGAGGACAGGCCAAAGGGACCTCCTCTTTGGACCCGTGTTGCCAGCCCTCATCCCCTCTAGCTGTGAGAAAGGAATCCTCCAGAGCTGTGCTGGGGAACAGCAGTTCTGGGTTTGTGGCAGAAGACAGACATAAGCGTGGAACCTGGCCCCTGCCCCAGAGTTTGTGTCGCCATCCACCGCAACTCAGGGGTCCCCTTGACCCAGCCTGGCTGGCATGGGGTGGGGGAAGTAGGGGGCTGGCAACTGTGGGACCAGTCACTCCCACCCCTCCCTTGCCCTTGGCACCCATGGTCCATCAGGCACAGGGGCCTCAGAACTAAGATGAGATCACACCAGAGTGGGTTGGAGAGGCTTCTCGGACAGGGACAGACAGATGGACTCAGAGGTCAGCAGAGCCCCAAAGGTAACAGGGGGCGTGTCAGAGTGCAGGAGATAGCAGACAGAAAAGGGGACAGAGCAAGACTGGCAGACGATGCACAGAAAGCAAGAAAGATGCTGAGAGAGAGGGAGGGAGAGAGAGAGAGAGGAAAAGAGAGAAGCAGAGGGAGACAGCGCAGAAAGAAATTGAGATTCGGAGACAGAGAAGGGGAGAGAGTTGGAGGATGTGGACACACACAAGGGGAGAGTCAGAATGACACAGAGACAGCCAGGGAGACCGAGACGGAGGGAGATACGCAGCAAGAATCCAAGAGACAGAGAAGGTGGTACCCTCTCTGCCCTCCCCAAACACCCAGCCCTAATAGCCAAGGCAGGCGAGGGGCCTCACAGGCCCTGGGGGAAAGTGGGGGGCTTTCCCTGGAGGCCTCCAACAAGCCCCCAGCCCCAGAGAGACTGGCTCTGACGTGCTCACTTCCAGACCCAGCAGCCCTGGTGTCCGAGGCTTCCACTCCCACCCAGACACTCCTGGATGCCACGAGGCCAAGGGTCCAGGGCCCCGGGCCCATCCCCTCGGGTAAAAGCCACAGATGACATCTCCAAATTTATCCTGTTATTTCTGTCCTGAACTGGGGCGGCTTGGGATGCTTCCTTCAGCCAGAGACTAGGATGGGGCGGGGGTGTCTGGCACAGGGCAGGCCTGGAGGCTCTGGGCCCTCCTTCCCCCTGAGATCAGAATAGACCAGCTGGAGACAATGCAGCCCAACCCCCACACCAGGTCTATTCTGGGGGAAACAGGAACTGGGGCTGTACCTCCAGTGGAAGGAAACAGGGGGGCCATGGCCACACCAGGGGAAGCCGTGGAGAAGTCCCACTTCCTTGCTAAGGGAGCAGCTCCCACCCTAGGCTGGGGACAAGGAAGGCTCAGGCTCCCTCACTTTCCAAGGAAGGAAGTCTGAAAAGTCAGGGCCTGAGGCTTGTAGTGCCAGGAAGTGTCAGCAGGAGCTGGGAACCCAGCCTCAAAGTAGACTGACGAAGGTGTTTTGGGAAGAGCTTAAGGGCTGACTAAGTACAGGACAATAAAAGATATTGAAGTCTCAGGACTTGGGGGGTCACTTAGGGGATGGGGTTGTACACGGCTTCCTGGTCCAAGTGCGGGGGGTGGGATGGGAGGGTGAAGACGTAGAAGATGGCTGGGGAAACAGAAAGTGCCCAGGGTTGCCGGGGGTCTCAGGGGTGGAAGCTGTGGAAGAGGAGGCCAGAGTGTTGGGATCCTGGTGATCCAGGCGAGGGGCCAATTAAGTCAGGGGTTTCCGTGACCTGGGGAACTGCTCAGTATCTGGTGTACTGGAATCTCGGGGCTGACTCTTGAACTGTATTCGGCTGGGGATTCAGATGTGGGGTCTGGGGCCTCGGTCCCAGAGTTAGGCTTTAGGTAGGTCTGGAGTCCTCAAGAGTTGGCTGTCAAGGGCCTGGTCCTCTGTGGAGGGAGCGGGCTCTCAGGGTCCCAGTCCCCGCGGGGTCTCTCGGTCAGGTTCTCAAAGTCCTCATCTGCTGGAGGTCCCGACCGGCCGGTGATGGAGCTCAATCTAGGGGCGGCGGAGGCCGGGCCGGGGAGGGGCACACTCACCTGCAGGCGGCGCAGGTAGGCGGGCGGCACGTAGCCGGTCTCACCGCTGCGCGCCCGCGCCGCCAACCACCAGTGCGCGCTGCTGCGCTCCAGCACCAGGAAGGTCTCGCCCGCGGCGAACGCCAGCGCGTTGGGCTCCGCCGAGCGGAACGCGTACAGCGCGCGGTACATGAGGCCGAGTCGCGCCGGGGCAGGGGAGACGGCGTGGGGCTGAAGAAGCAGGACGCCAGGCCGGCAGCTCCTCGCCGTGCTCGCCCTGCCCCGTGACACACGGCGCGTGCGCGCGCGCGCCCGCCCGCCCGCCGCAGTCCCGCCCCGGCAGTGTCGGCTCCTGCGCGGGAGCGCGGCGCCCCCTGGCGGCCCCGAGGGGCGCGGCTCTCGAGAGTCCACCGCCCTTTCCGAGGACTTGGTCTTCTCCAAGCCCCAGACTCCCTGACCCGGCACCCCGCCTAGAGCCCCCAGCCCCAGCTGCTCCTGCCCGGCCCTCCACTCCTTTTACCGGCTCAAGCCCTAGTACTGCGGCCCACCCTACTTCACAAAGGAGAGCTCCGCCCGCAGCCCAAAGGCAGAGCCTGTGTCCTGTGCTGATAAGCCTCTTGCATCTATGCCACCCCAGAGAAGTGGATCCTGACCTACTGAATCAAGGACAGCAACCCCGGGTCTCTGTGTCTCTGAGGCGTGCTGAGCTCACTTCTTTAAGCGCCAGCGGTGGGCAACGGGGAGCAAGAGTGGAGAGGGGGCTGCAGAAACAAAAACCAGGTCAGGCCATTTCGCTGCCCATAGTCCTCCCATCCTCAGTCCCCGTCGCTTCTCTTCTGCCACTAACTACTCTCTTCCTCTCTAACGTGGGTCCTTGCATATCCATTCTTCTGCCTTGGACACTACTTCCCTCCTCACAGCATAAGGTCAGGCTCCCACCCTTATCAGTCACTTCCACATCACTCTCTTCTGCGGTCTTTGGAGACTTACAAATCCCAGTTATCTTTATTTCTGATGCTTCCTTCTGAGAGCAGAGAGAAGGGCTGGTGGATGAGGATTGGGGTACCATGTGGCGTTAAGAGCCTGTCTGGACCACCTTCCAGTCAGCCCTGACCTGGGGAGGTCATTGTAGTCCTATGAAGCAGCAGGGAAAACCAAGGGGACCTGGGTTTCAATAAATCGAGTCCTGGGGACCTCCCATCGCCATCCAGAGGCTGGTCCAGCCACATTCTTCTCTGGAAGCCTGGACCCAGGGAGCAGGTAGGCACAACCCGGCCAGTGTATGCAGGTGGGTGATTTTGGATATAGTGGATATAGGCACAGGACTTGGGAGAGAAGGTGCTGAGAGGTTCAAGCAAGAGGTGGGGCTGCTAGACCTGGACATCCAGATCCTCCTTTCTTGGCACTAGTTCCGGGTCCTTCTCCCTCGTGCCTGTGCCAGCAGTTCAAGATCTCGCGCCACACTTCTCCCTGAAACCCTCTGAGAACAGAGCAGAAACAGCTCTCTTGGGGGCTGCCCGGCTGGAACCACGTGAAGGATGGCACTGGCACGGCTGCAGGGGGCTCCAGAGGTGGATAGGAGTGCTGGCAGATGGTGTGGCCAAGATGACCACTCGGCCCAGAAGACCCCCTCCGTCAAGCCCCCCACCTCCTGGGACCTCCTGGGACCTTGACCCCAGAGCCAACGGCCGCCAACAGACGAAAGACTGGTAGCCACCTAAGGTCCCAGGATTGGCTCCAGGATGCCTGACATCACAAGGTCCGGGCAATTAGCTGCTGCCAGTGGCAGAGGAGCTGGACCCAAGGTTAGGCACACCTGCTGTCCAACTCTGACTGAAGCTATGTTGAGGGCAGGGAAAGACCTGTGTCAAGAGTCAAGCGCAGTTCTCTGCATAAGGGTGCTGGGATGGACCCATTTAAGGTTATGCCTGTGGGTGCTTGGTTAGTGGACTGAGGACTTAGCCAACAGACTATGGTGACTTCAGGGCCCATCGGGTGGGGGCAGTGGCAAGGAGGACACTGCTGGACCAGGGTGGAGGTCGTGGCATGTGTGACATTTCCGAGGGTTGGGAGGGGGGCTGGCTGCCAGCCCCCTATCCCTGGCAAGAACGACAGCAGCACTGTTACAATTAACAAAAAGATTTGTATTAGAACATTTACACTCAGGGAAGAAAGAGGTATCTGCATCATCAAATGTGGAATGTCGAAGAAACAGTTAAAATAAATAAAGACTCCGAGCGCGGCTGGGGCTGGCTCAGGCTGGGACTCACAGAGGCCTCTGCGCATCAGCTCCAGGCTGCAGGGCCACCGCCTGGCCATACTGGCCGCCTCCCCGACGCAGCACAGCTGTGCCCGGGACACACAGAGTCTCTCAGGTGCTGGCGCAGCCAGAGCTCACTCCCCGCTCTCCTCACTTATCTCTGTGACAATGTCTATCAGGCTCTGGAGCCCAAAGATATAGCCAGCATCCTGGCCTTCGTGGACCACACTGTCCTCACCATACAGCCTGCACGTGGTGTGTGCGAAATCAATCATGCGCACGTCCACCGAGCTGGTGCCGATGGGCTTGTAGGCATACGCGCCGGCCGACTCGTCAGCAGACTCCTCCGACAGGTCCTCCAAGTCCTCCGCGTCCGAGTCCAGGGCCATTTCAGGCCGCTCCTTGCCGTCATAGATGATCAGCAGGGAGCTTGAGTAGAAGCGGTAGGATTCCTGTCGCTCCAGCACGCCCTTGAGTTCAGTCAGCTTCCTGAGCACCGGGCCCAGGAGCTCCCGGCGCAGGTACCGGCCATTGTGGAAAAACTGGAAAAGTGCCTCCTTGAAGCCCTGTACGGACAGCTTCCGTCCGTGGTACTTGTTCATGAACATGAGCTGCCCACTGCCCGCCTGGTACACCTGTGGGAGGGAGACCAGCAGGTCAGGGACCGACAGGCATCTCAGGCAGAGATGGCCCGGCCCCAGGAGAGTGGCAGCAAGACGACAGCCCTGGACCCGATCCTTTAACTTGTTAAGTACACCAGTCACACAAGGCCCTGTCCTTGCCAGTCAACACCCACTCGGATACAGCCCTCTGACCTGGGCACCACCACCAGTCCTCTGCTTAATGTGTGGGTTACTGGAGAGTGCCTAGTGTCTCCCCTTTCCTCTCTCTCTGGCCCACAGCTTCTGGACTCAGCCAGTCTGGCCAGCCCCAGAGAGCGTCACCCACACCCGCCATGCTCTGACACTCCTCTCACCTGCATGCCGCACACACGCACACCGATGACTGCCGACGTGCTCTGCTGGCACTTGCGGATCTGGTTAGCTGCCTTCTCCTCTGAAGCATCGTCACCATGCTGGCGTGTCCCCATTTTGAGGTCCAGGACACAAGGCACCTCGTAACGGGAAGTCAGGTTCTCCAGCAAGATAAATTCTGAGTGGTTAAGGATAAGGCCCCTCTAAAGAAAAGGTGCTGCTCCATGGCACTCCCAGGGTGCAGGGCCTACACACAGCGTCCCAGAAATCTTGCTCTATCTCCCAGGTGGGCGGCCCAGGGCTGACCAGAAGGCTAAAAGGCACCCGCAATTCTTGCCAGGGAACTGGCGTGAGAGCAGCGTGGGCCCCATACACACCATTTCTTGACTCAGCAAGATGTGGGACCACAATCCAACAACATCCTGTCCTAAATCAGAACATCAGTAAGTTCAGTAATCCCAATCTTAAATAAGAACTAGAAACACCACTTAGGAACTCATCAAGTTTTCTCTTTTCAAATAAATATGTATTTCCCAGATGGGGACACTGAAAAGGCCAAGAAACAATGACCAGATGTATGAGTTCCCCTGGGGCTTCCCAGGTGGCGCTAGTGGTAAAGAACTTGCCTGCCAAGTCAGGAGACATAAGAGATGCTGGTTCGATCCCTGCGTCAGGAAGATCCCCTGCAGAAGGGCACGGCAACCCACTCCAGTATTCTTGGCTGGAGAATCCCATGGACAGAGGGGCCTGGAGGGCTCCAGTCCACAGGGTCGCGAAGAGTTGGACACGACTGAAGCGACTTAGCACAATGCCCAGACCAGCTCCTAGAGTGTGGACTGGTGAACCATGGCCCCCTGCTCACCGCTTTACAGCTGATAAGTTAGGAACAAGTGGTTCTTATAAATGAATTTTTTCTTTTTCTGGTCACATGGCCTGTGGGGGTCTTAGTTCCCTGGCTAGGGATTGAACCCGGGCCCTTGGCAGTGAGAGCATGGCATCCTAACCACTGGACCACCAGGGAATTTTCAGTTTTCTGTTTTTAAGAGGTCAATAAGTAAATATATTTCATGACACATGAAAGTTGAATGAAATTTAAGTCTCAGCACCCATAAATAAGAGCTTAGCTGGAATACAGCCAGGGTCATTCATGTACATCAGCTGTGGCTGCTTTCATGCCACAAATGACAGAGCTATGACACAGTGTGTGCCTGCAAAGTCTGGAGTATTTAGTATCTGGCCCTTTACTGAAAAAGCTGGCAACCCCTGCCTTAAAGGAATAACTGAATTCACATCTGGAGTACGAACATACCTGACCCTGTGCCATCTCTGCATTCCAGAAAAGTAAGGCAGCTACACAGACGGCTGTGCTTGTGTAAAAATGACTCAGGAGCCTAGTTTAAAAGACTCCCACTCACCACGCATGGGACAATTTGAGCATCAGAGATAACTGCAATGAACTACGACATATCAAGTATGTTGAGGGAATTCCCTGGCAGTCCAGTGGTTAGGACTTCCTACTTCCCCTGCAGGGGGTACAAGTTTGATCCCTAGTTGGGGAACTAAGATCCCACATGCTGCATTCAAAAACTTAAACAAATTCATGAGTTCATGATGATGAGGAAAACCTCACTAGTTACCTTTGGAGGATGTTGAGAAACCATCTCATTATTTCAAATAGTAAACTAAGGAAAATAACATTTAACCTGCCTTTCCTATTTGAACTATACTTCATGATAAGCACGTAGTTGATGAGGAAAAGCTTCTCTTTACAGCAGGATTCCAGCTCATGAATGAAAAAGGAATGACAAAAAACCACCTAATTAAAAAATGGATGTAAGGCAATGGCAATACAAAAGAGAAGGACGATGAAATTCTGCTTCCCAATCAACAGGTAAATACCACTTCTGAAGGAGTCTTGCCCCCGCTCCCTCTAACTGACCCTGAATCTGATCAAGCCTGTAGATCACATTATCAACTTAATGCAAACAGAGGGGAAAGAGTAATGTGTAAAAGACACCACAGGATGTAATCAGTAAAATCCAGAGGATGGGTAACTCTAGAAGACCCAGTTTCTCTGACAAGAAATTTCCAGGAAGAAAAAAACAGAAATGTGTTTTAAAAGACTTAAACGTTTCAACTGAATGCAACATGTGAACACCATTTGGACCCACATTCAAGCAAACCATAAATAAAACATTTATGAGACAATAAGGAAAATGGGAAAACAAATTAGGTATTTGACAGTAAGGAATTACGATCCACTTTTCAAGGAGTAACGATAGTATTAGTGTTTTAAAATAACTTTATCTTTTAGAGATATATACTGAAGTGTATACAGGTGAATTATCTGACGCTTCAGAGGGAGCTCAACTGGGGGTGCTGGGTGTACAGACAGGAGACTGACATGAGTGTGTTAACCAACTGCTGGAACTGGGTGACTGGCACCATTAGGTTCAATGAATTACTCTACAGTGCACATCCAGGCTCCCTGACCGAAAAAAAGAAAGCAACCTTTCCCTTGTGATTTCTTCAAGTGGCAGCCTGGTAAACCAGACTGAAAGCCCAGTCCAACCCCACTGCAGCAATTAAGCGCTACTTGGGGACTTCTGCAAGGGTGTGAAAACACAAACCAGCTCCTTGCACTCCAGGGTAAAGCACCCCGAATGCAAGTTGGTCCCTCCATGAGGTGACCCTCACCCCCAGGAACCCATCAAACTTCCTCCCCAGCACCTGCATTCCCAGACCAGTGCTCAGCCCAGAGGGAAGTGATGTCTGCCCAGTTATCACGCAGGGTGTCCTGGCACAACCATGACTTTAAAAAATCCAATGTCTCTCTCCAAGCCTGAAGGGTCTCCTCCCTTGTCCTCCCCTCTCCCCAGTGCAGAGAGGCCCTATGAGCAAAGGATACTGTACTGGTTCCGGTGTTTCGCATTCTCCTTCATTCTCTGTAACTGCTGCTGGTGACACTTCATGCTCCAAGGGTTGTAGTGTTTAAGCTGAGAACTTACATTCCCCTTTTTTTCTACACTGTAGTACAAAACTTCAGATTTCTTCAGCCACTCAAATTCTTCTTCTAACTTATGGCTATAAAGAGACAAGAAGCTGGTAAATCATAACATCTCATCAGAAGTCGGGGCAAAGAGGCATGAAGGAACTTTCTGCAGTGATAGGAAGTTTGATGTTCTGATGTGGTGGCTGTTTCAGCGGACACATTAAACATTTCAAACAGGTACATTTTACTGTAGTATACCATACCTCAAGACAGTTGATTTAAAAAAAAAAATTAAGGGGTTAGCTTGCTGCTTTAGAAAAACCTAAGATGTTAAGGACAGCCTCTGCCTCCAGCCCACAACCCACAAGGCAGCCTTCCCTGCTCCCACCTTCTAGGCAGGACCACCCCCTGGCTTCTAGAACATCCAAGTTCCCTAACTCAGGATGCTGGAGACAGAGGCTGAAGTGAAATTCCATGAGAATAAGTCAATCTACTTGGCTACACTTACAGAAGAGAAACAACCCTCTTCAGCTGTGCTCTGAGGGCCTCCCTCTGGCCGGGACAAGCAGGGGTTCCCCTCCAGTTGCAGCCCTTAGCCCCCCTTGCGGTGGCGTCCCGTCGCACAGTGCTGGCTCTAGGGCATGCAGGCTCAGCAGTTGCGGGGCACTGGGCTCAGCTGCTCTGAGGCCTGTGGGATCTTCCCAGACCAGAGACTGAACCTGTGGCTCCTGCCCTGGCAGGCAGATTCCTGATCACTGAGCCACCAGGGAAGTCCTTAGCTATGTTTTGAAGCCTGGTGGGCTGCCGTCTACGGGGTCGTACAGAGTCGGACATGACTGAAGCGACTTAGCAGCAGCAGCAGCATACACGATTTATCTTTTCATAAGCTCTGTCAAGGTGTGCCACTTGGGAGGGCTCTGCCTAGGGGGATCCCCAAGATGCGTCCCTTTTGTCTCCCACTATCAGTGAACAGCCTGCGGTAACGGGACGGCTTCTGTCTGGGTCACTGCTACATTCCCAGATGCCACGCAGGGCCTGGCACAGGACAGCCGCAGGAGGAACGAGTGACTGAAACTCTCTTACAGCTGCCACGACAGTAGATTTACCTGAAATGGCACAGTCTAACTCAGAGTCAAGCAGAGAAGCTGGGCACGCCACGTGGGAACTGACCCGAGTGACAAGGCGCCTGCCAAGTCCATCGGGTGAGCCCTCAGCCCCGGGGCACTGGGCCCTAAATGAGATCCCTCCCCTCCTCCCGCGTCCAGTCCCTCTCAAGTCTGTACCCACCTCTTCGCCTTCTCCTCTTTCCGGTGCTGCCGCACCCAGTCCTTAGAGGTCTTGTCTGTTTCTAGAACGTGATGCTTTTTGTTTGTCCACCTGAGCAGCTTGCTTTTTGGTTCACAGTCTGAATTATTTACACTGTCCACAGTTCCGTGGTCCCCTTTTAATGGATGTGCTATTAAACACAAGTTCCTGTCTTCGTCTTCTTCGAAGCTCACGGATACCACACCTAGAAGGAGGGTGAACACGGAAGACTTTCAGTTCCACAGGAATATGTGTTACAAATAACATGATTGGAACATTTGTTTTTTTCTTACCCTGTTCCTTAGTCTCTATGTTGCCAGAGGCCCCAAACTCATCTGCAAACCTAACAAATATCAAAACAGCTAGAAAAGATGACACCATACAAGACACGCGATTAGGGAGCAAACATGGCTGAGAGTTCCTCTATGATTCACTCAACGAGGCAAGAGCCAAAGAATTACAAGACACATTTTTCCATCATTGAAAATGTTTATTAATTTTTATGTAATTCTTCTAATCCTGAGAGAGACATGAGGACATTTGCTTTTTAAATCTTGTGGGATTTTTTTTACTACCTTAAACAGAATCTCCGATGGCCTTGAGGCTTGCTTTAAAGCAGAGCCTGGACAGAGATTTGCCTGAGAGGTAAGAAGCGTCCGAGGGTAAGGGAAGACTGGGCAAGCAAAACAAAATAAAGGAGCAGACAAAGCAAACCACACAGCACAAGACACCCTGGCAAAGGCTTCCTGAGCACCCCACACGGTGGGCACCCCAGCCTTCCGTCCTTCTCAGATGTATGCCTTTATTGGTCTTTGCAGTCTCATGTCGCAAAAGAACAAGATGAACACAAGGCAAATGGGGTTGGGCTGGGAGCACAGACGCGTAGTGGCCTTGAAAGCAGCTCTCCCCGAGTCTCTAGAACCTGCCATGGGTAATGAGACAGTCTTTGAGGAGGGGGCTGTCGGGTGGGAGGGTTTCAGCAGGTGCCGACGAGTGCCTTAAAACCGACTGGCTGAACACCTTTCCTCCCAGGCCTCTCTGGCCTGGGATCACTCAATTTGCTCAGTTCTTGCTGCCCGCCCGCTTGCTCGCTCGCTGCAAGGGAATGCGTGCTTAGAGAGACGACGCTTCTGAGGTGGTACCCGGCTCTGGGCGCAGAGGAGCTGGGGTGGGGAATTCAGGGGACCACACTTTCCTGTGGTGGGAAAGAACCAGGGAAAAAATGGGGGCAAGGGCAGCCAGCTAACAAGGGACCTTTGGCTCTGTCCTGGAAAAAACAACAGAGAGGACCAAGTGAGGGCCCCCAACTTCCCCACCCCCACCAAAGCACCATGCATGTTCAGAATACAGAGAGAGGTGACCGTACCATTCTATCCTCAAAGACTATGTTCCAACAGTCCCAGAGAACCCAAGCTGTTCAAGAGTCTTTTGCATAAGCAGGCAATGCAGCTTTACAATTAATTTCCTTAAAGGATTCTTCCTTGATTTACAAAGGATCCCCCCTTCCCAGGAAAGACCACACCATGCTGATTCCCCCTATTATAAAAAGGAAGAGAGTCACCATATGTGAATCAAAGGGTTGTCGTAATATAGCAATTTCAGGGACATTCCGTAATAGCAAAGGGGTTCAATTAATCAGCACAAGCCTCCCACTCCTGCGCTCCATCTGACTCAACCCTGCTCCCAGCCTACCTAATCACCAGGGCTTCTGGTTTCCTGGAGGACAAAAAGCAGGCAGCAAGTGTTCTGGGTAAAATCCTCTCAAAGTCTTCCCCGAAGTCCCCTCATGGGGGACTATGGGTTACCGTGATCAAGAGACACCTGAACATAAAACACAACTACACTTCCACCAAAAATAAAACAAACCCACAAAACAGAATTGAGCAATCTTACCAGGGCTTGAAAACTGAGGGTGTGAGGTGCTGGGCGGAGGGCCAAGAGGAGGAGGAGGGAAAACACAGAGCGGGTGGGAGGGGTGAGGGCCCCGGGGTGGCTGCCGGGACCTCCTCTGGCGCGGGTCCTCGCCAGGCGCTGGCGACCCCTAAGGCAGCTGGGGGCTCACCTTTGTACTGGGGAGTGAATTTGCGCATCTCAGCTGGGAGAGTCTCGTAGAACTGGTGCTCCCTGGGGACCAGGGGCTTGCACAGGGTCGTCTCGTTGAAACGGAGCACGCAGGAGTGCCCCCCGACCTGGTGGACAAAGGGCTCCAGCAGGATGCCCTTGTCGCGGGGCTCCACGTCCATGGCCCTGAAAGCTGGGCTCATCCTCCAGGTGCGGGCAGCAGGGAGAAGAGGGGGCGGCGGGGTCCAGCGGCCAGCGCGTCCTCCGTCTGTCGTCTGTCCGTGCGTCCGTCTCTCTGGCCTCAGCTCCGCGGCCGTGTGGGCCAGGACGCTCTGCGGAGAGTAACAACGGAGTTGGAAACGGCCAGGTACCGCCTTAGAGGCGCTGGCCGTCCTCTTCCAGCAGAAAAGACAAAAACAGCCTGAGCTCCCGCGGGGTCCGCCCACGCCACCCCCTCGGCCCCGCCCCCGCCCGCAGAAACAAACAGCCGCCGTCGTCGTCCCGGGCGGGGCCGGATGCCGACTCGCAGGGACTGGCTGAGAACCCCAAACAGCTCCAATCACCCCCACCAGGCCTTAGAAGGCCATTACCACGAAGCCACGATGAGGTGAAATCACAATTTCAAACCTAATAGTCGCATTAAATCGTACCATTTTCTACTACAATTGTTAGACTTAAGAGTAACTGACATCCAAGGCTCTCCGTTAATTAATATATTTTAATAGACTTTATATTTTACATCAGTTTTAGGTTCATGGCAAAACTGAGAAAATACAGGTTTCCCACATACCCATCTGCCCCACACATGCATAGACAGTCTTCTCCATTATTAATATCCCCCATCAGAGTGGTACACTGGTTACATATGATGATGAATCTATACTAACACAGAATAGTTTACATGGTGGTAACAGGGTTCCCTATTGGTCGTTATTTATGTTTTTATAAAATGCCATTTAAAGGGAAACCTGCTTATGCACCACCTAGTAAGATTACCCACCATCCGCCCCCCACAGGTGTGCCGCATTGCCCCTGCTCAAGGCCAAAGGCAAGCCCCATTAACCTTATTAGCAGTGGAGCTTGGGCCCAGCTTTAATGATTAACCTCTGTATCTAAAAACAACAGATCTCGGCTGGCTAACTCTTTTAAAAAAGATACACAGTGTTCTAGGTCACAGACTATTTTTATTGGTTCTCTCCCTATCTCCAAAAGCTGGGGCACACCTTTTAACCAAAGCTGCATTCTTGGGGCACTTGTCCACTGAGGTCTAGGAACTTCGGATCCCCAAGCACACGGGATCTCAGCAAAGCACTCCTCCACACGTTAGTGAGACGTTTCAGCTTATGTCAGGTTCATGCTGTTTTCCGCCTAGAATTACAGACTACCCAGGTGCTACTAGCAATACTAACGGGGCGGGGGGGGGGGGGGGGGGGTCGGCAGCGGCTTGGGCTTATTTCAGTGTCTGTAAGGGGTTCTTACTAGGAACTCCTCCAATTCCCATGATTCCAAATGAGATGGTGGTGGTGGTGAGAATGGGTCGGATGGAGGTTTGCCCACTGTCCTCTAGGGTGGGTAAAGCACCCACTCTGTGCTAGGCTCACTGCAGGGACTTAATTTGATCCTCCGGATACTTTTTATGAGGGAGACATTATTCCCTCAGTTGGTTTGGGGAGCTAAGGAAACTCATCCAGGGCTAGAGCCAAGAAGCCGGAGTTTCCAAACAAACCTCAATTTGTTGTTTGTCCCTCCACAGCTGCCTCTGGGGCCCAGGGTCTCTGGCACATGCGCTTCAGTACGGCACTCAGACGCTCATGGGACACTTAGCTTGTCCTGTGATAGTGTTCTCACCATGTTTTTATATTTTCTATTTATAAAGCAGCCTCTTTCAAACAGTTTAGCTGGTGTTTCTCTTTTCCTTTCAGACAGAACTGACAGTGGGCTCCCTCCCACTGGACTCAGGGATTAAAAATCAATACGCTTTCCTATATGCAAAGAGCAGAAAGTCAAAGGTTCTGATTTCTCACACTCGACACTACCTTCTCATTACAGAAGCCCTCAGGAGGGCAGGTGCTGAGAAGCGTCCCAAGACACAACACAGGCGATCAGCTAGAAGGACGAGTACCTTCCAGCCATTCCAGACTCTACAGAAGGTGGAGCTCTGAGATGCGTGGCCACACAAGCCCTTTAGCTTTAGAGAGAGCTGTTCACACCAGTTTTTCAGTAATGAAAAAGACCTCTGGAGTAAGAGCAACCCCAAAGGAAAGCTACTGACTCATGATCGGTCTGCCGGTACCCAAGAAAGAACTAGGTACCATAATTATTAAATTATGAAAGCACAAGATGTTTTTCATCGGCCAGGCTTTAGAAACACAGTTCAAACCTTTGATAAATGTGAAAACTCCTTTTGTTGCCACAGCAATGCTAACACCAAATGCCTAACACCCTTTCTAATAACTCTGTTCAAGATTCCTTAAATGCATTCAATTAAAAAAAAAATCTCTCTCCAGGCATCTCTCTTACTCATTTCCCACCTCCAGTGAAAAATCCCAAACAGTATCTGGTCCTTCATAAAAGCTCTCTGGAGTATGGTTCATGGGTGTGGCTGGAGGCTGAAAAGCCCAGTGAGGGTCTCCACCTTCTCCCAGGTCTCCCGTGTGTTCATTAGTGGCTGGAACCTTGCCACCCTCCCTCCAGCACCCAACTCTGGCACTTCACAGAACACTGCTCCCTGGAGAAGAATCATCACCTTACATAGACGCAAGAAAACTAAGGCCCTTTCCCATCTGTGCCAAGTCTGATGATGGAGGAAACTCCTAAATGGCAGAACTGGGGAGAAAACTGATGCTGTAGTTAGGTGGAGCCAGATTCTAGCCCCAGTTCTGCCATTTCATTGCTTGGAGGAAGACTCCCAAGTCACTGGCTCCCTTTGGGGTCCAGTTTTCTGGTCTGTAAGGTGGGAAGGAAAGACCTGAGGTGGACATCTACTCTGAGGGCTTCCCTGGGGGCTCAGTCGGTAAAGAGTCTGCCTGCAGTGCAGGAGATGCAGGTTCAATCCCTGGGTCAGGAAGATCCCCTGGAGAAGGAAATGGCAACCCACTCCAGTATTCTTGCCTGGAAAATTCTATGGACAGAGGAGCCTAGTGGGCTACACAGCTCATGAGGTCGCAAAAGTCAGACACGAGTTAGCAACTAAACCACCATCACCAGATATCTACTCTAAGGGTGGGATAATCCAATTAGTGAGCGGCAACCAGCAGTCTGTTTTAATCAAATAGGAAAAGAAAAAAAGAGCAAAACCCACTGCATCGCAGATAATAAGGTAAGTCCTGTTTTGTGATTCTTTTATTTCAATTACGGTCGGTCTCTCAATGTGAAGAAAACTAGGGCTTCACTGTACAACATATTTCTCACATTGGGGCTGCAGAGAAATAGAGCGTTTGTTCTAGGGGCCCTTAAAGATTGAATGCCTGTGGGAAAATGAAGGAGCAGTTTCCCAGTGATTATACCATAGATCGGAAGGAAATGGTAACCCACTCCAGTATTCCTGCCTGGAGAATCCCAGGGGCAGAGGAGCCTGGTGGGCTGCTGTCTATGGGGTCGCATACAGTTGGACACGACTGAGGCGACTTAGCAGCAGCAGCAGCAGCAGCAGCAGCAGCATACCATAGATCAGCTTCTTCTCTAGTGGCTTCAGCCTGGTCCAAAGAAAAATGCCCCAAGAACCTGCTGCATTTCATGGCTACTCTTTTCCCAAGTGTGGTTTGAGCAGTTGGGTCTCTTAAAGGTTTTTCAACATTTGAGTAGTCTAAGGCCTGGTTTCCCAGGAATCCTAAAACATTAATGGTTACTAAGAAGTCCATGTGATGGACTCTGAACCTAGTGTGAAAGGGAATAATCGGAAAATACTGACTTCACGTTTAGCATCTGTTTTAGCTTTCCACATTGCCTCACATTTGTCCACGAAACTATCAATTGGTGAGAAATGCAGAACACGATTCATCCCAGGACATGACACATATTTCCCCCACAGCTCATGCCCTGAACCTGTTTAAGGTTCTGCTGGAAACAATGCCTTAATAGTTACATCCTTTAAAATACTGAAAAGAAAACAACTAAGACCCTTGGGCCCTTAGCTCACACATCTAGAATTTGGTTAATGTGGGAGGCTACAGACAGGATCTGCTGGGGACACTTACTCTGCCTCAAGAAAAGCCCCAGGGTTGAGCAGTCACAGGGGGCAACAAACAACCTGTACCAGCTGAACCTCCTCCATGAGCCTCAGAGCCAGTGCCCACATCCACTCACAACCCATGACTGTACCACCAGGGTCAGTCACTGTAATTCTCAATCACTGCTGGTAGGAAAAAAGAAGTACAGCCACTGTGGAAAACAGTTTGGCAGTTTCTTATGAAGTTAAACATATACTTATTATATGAGTCAATAATCCTACTTATAGGTACTGACCTAAGAGAAATGAAAACAAATGTCCACATAATGACATTGTACTTGAATGTTCACGGTGGCACTATTCACAATAACCAAAAGGTGGGGAAAATCCCAGTGTCCATCAAATGGGGGAATGAATAAACCAACTGTGATGTATCCATATAATGGAATATTATTCAGCAATAAAAGGAATGTACCGATATACACAACAAAGATTAATCACAACAACAAAGATTAATCACAAAAGCATTATGATTAACTGAAAAAAAAGCCAATCACAAAAGAATGTCTGCTGTATGATTCCATTTACATGACATTCAAGAAAAAGCAATAGCAGAAAGTAGATAAGTAGTTGCCAGGGCGCAGAGGGTAGGGGACCAGGACTGACTGCAAAGAGGCCCAAGAGAACATTTAGGAGTAATGAAAATGTTCTATGCTGTGACTGCAACAGTGATTATATGGCTGCATAAATTTGTCAAAACTCATCAAATTAGAGATTTAATGTCAATGAATCTCAATGTATATAAATTATATTTCAATAAAGAGCTTGACGGAGAAGGCAATGGCACCCCACTCCAGTACTCTTGCCTGGAAAATCCCATGGACGGAGGAGCTTGGTAGGCTGCAGTCCATGGGGTCGCTAAGAGTCGAACATGACTGAGCAACCTCACTTTCACTTTTCACTTTCATGCTTTGGAGAAGGAAATGGCAACCCACTCCAGTTTTCTTGCCTGGAGAATCCCACGGATGGGGGAGCCTGGTGGGCTGCCGTAAATGGGGTCGCACAGAGTCGGACACGACTGAAGCAACTTAGCAGCAGCAGCAGCAAAGAGCTTGAATTTTTCCTTATACTTTTTTAATTTACAAAAATTTCATAACAAGTACAAATTAAAATAATCAGAAAAGACTGTAATTAAAAGATCCTATCAGCTGACAAATAGTTTCTACATGCAAATGCACTAGCTGGAATTCACCCCCTATCTACTCTCCTATCTACTCTAACTGGGCTCACTTGCCTCCACTGAGCATCTTGAACCACTCATGCCAAGTAAGGTAAGCCTGGGTCGCCATCTTGGTCAAAGTAAGGGCTCTGCCCTTTCTGTGAGGGCGCTCCCTGATGGTAGAGACTTTCAGGGACAGCCATGTCCCTGAAATCCATGACACCCACTGTTAATCCTGAAGCCATCTGCTCACCTTCAAAGCCTAGTTTTTAGCAGGCTTTTACTCTTAATACTAAGAGTGGAGAAGGAAATGGCAACTCACTCCAGTCTTCTTGCCTGGAGCATCCCATGGACAGAGGAGCCCAGCAAGCTACAGTCCATACAGTCACAAAGAGTTGGACTGGACTGAGCAGGCACACACGGCTAATACTAGGAGACCTATACCAGTTGCATGGTTACCTTTTTTAATTCTTGTAAAGTCAAAGCAAAGGCATCCTTTACACACAAATAAGCAGAAGAGACGCAAAATGGTCCAATAAGCCTTCCAGTAAAGCATCATGAAAGAAAGATCCACAGCAAATCTGCTTCAATTATCCTGGCTTTCTTGCCATTTCTCAAACGTGCCTGATACACACTTACCTCAGGGCCTCTGTTCTTGCCATTCCCTCTGCATGCACTCTCTTACCTCCTTCAGCTCTCTATCCAAACATCACCTCTCTAATGAAGTCTTCCTTAGCCACCCCATCTGAAAGTGCTGCATCGCCCCATCCACATACCTTACACAACTCTGCTTTATCTTCTCCTCAGCACTTACCACCATCTAACATACTGTATATGCTTTATCTGTCCTGTTCATTTCCTGTCTCCTCCACCCTGCCCCCACCAGAAAACCAAGTCCATCAGCTGGAGATTTTTGACTGCTCTGTTGACTGCTCAGTCTCCAGAGCCCAGAAGAGCGCCAGCACAGAGTCAGCACCCCACGGGAGGTGCCTCAACTCACCTCCGCGTCATGAGTATCTGCTGCACACAGATCAACAGAGAGCTCGAAAGGCACCCGCTGCAACGATCCAAACCCACCCCAACCATGCAGGGAGTACCACCAATAAATAGCCACACCCTTCACCAACTGCATTCTCGGCATTGACTAGGTGTTCATTGTGCATTTATAATCGCCCACCATATTAAGTCTGCATTAACCAGGGCGTGTAAATGAAGGGCCCTGCACCTGAACATTCAACTGGGACCTGCTGCTGTGGAACCGTTTCATGTCTACAAAGCCTAAGCTCTTAATCTAATAAGAGCCAACCTCTTGGAAAATTCTCTCTGTAGAAAATCAGGCAGAAGCATGGTCATTGAAGAATAAAACTTTAAAATGTGGATACAAAATTAAAATCCTCTCACCGTTTACAAATATACTAATTAGCATTCAGAAATTCTGCGTTAGCATTGAGCTGGCATCCCAAAGACCCAGCTTTCAGGTTGCTAAGTTACCACTTAAGAAAGTAACACGGACTCACAGGGGTCATGGCTGTTTATCTCCTTCCAAGGCCCTGGAGTCACTGCATTAAAAAAATATTAAATTTTAAACCACAGGATCGCCAGGGAAATCCCTATGTGACCTTTTCATAGAAAAATTACAACACTGCTGTCATAAAATGAGGTGGTCAATACACTGCCTCGAAAGGTAGGGGGAAAGTACTGTAGTATTAGGACTGCCCTAGAGGTCCAGTTGTTAGGACTCCACACTTCCACTCAGGGGGCCATGGGTTCGATCCCTGTTCAGGGAACTAAGATCCCACATGTCGCTCACCACAGCAGAAAAAAGAAAGTATTGTAGTACTGATTTTTTAAATGTATGACTTTTTTTGGTTTTCTTCTTTCAATCCAAATTTACTTTCTTGAACCTTACTGGTGTTTTTTTCTTTTATTGGCATATCACTGATTTACAAAGTTAGGTTAGTTCCAGATGTACAGCACAGTGAATCAGTTATACATAGAGACATATCCACTCTTTTTTAGATTCTTTCACCAGATAGACCATTACAGGTTACTATGTAGAGTTCCCTGTGCTATACAGCAGGTCCTTATTACTTCTCTATCTTACACATAGTAGTGTATATATGTGGCAATCCCAATCTCCCAGTTTATCCCTCCCCTCTCCTTACCCTTGGTAACTCTAAGTTTGTTTTCTTCATCTGTAACCCTATTTCTGTTTTGCAGGTATGTTCATTTTCTAACCTTACTGTTTTCATAACTGTAAATTCTTTTGTTTAAAGATGGATGATACATATATTTATGTTACATTATATAAACCTCAGCCACCAGAAAAGCTGGATCTGCCCTGTGCTAAGTGTAAGATCATTATTCCCTTCTCTTCAGTTTCCTGAATGCTCCAAACTTCTTGAAATTTTCTCAACTCAGATCATGTCTGTTACCTTTATAACTGAGAGTGAAAACATTAGGAGGAAGAACAAAAGAATTCACTATGACCGAAAGAGAAAAACGCAGATGGCTGCTCAGCTCTTGAAGGTTATGAACTCATCCACAAAAAAACACTGATGCCACCCACACTGCAAGCTCACAGCTCTACTGCACAATGGAGACACTGGGAGACCGACCACATGTAAACAAGTGAGGATAATAATCCCAGTAATCCAGCCCCCAAAGTGTGTACAAGGTGCTGAAAGGTCAGAGGAAGTGGCCAACTCAACCTTCAGTGACGACGGGATACAACCATGCCAGAGACAAGAGCTACTGTTTACCAAGCCCTTAGTCTGTTCTGTAACTCCTTCCCTCCTACAACAGCCTTCTGGAGTAAATACTAAGATCACTCCCCTACACATGGCTGCACGGAGGCACCAGACCACCTAGGCCTCCCTCATCATGGAAAACAAGATGTTCTTTGAGATGAACGAGTCACTGCTAAGAAGGTGGAAGGGTCACCCTCATGTCACAGCAAGCGGTGGCTCCACCAAAGAACACAGCAGGGCTGGAGAGACAACACAGAAGCCCTGCCAGTGACTTGACACAGATGCCTGGGGTCCAACACCAGGTGTTCATTTCTCCCCTCATTAGCATCTTCTTCTAGTTTTAATAAAGGAGAAACTACAAGTTGTAAGTGTATTTCATGACAGTCACAACATTGCAGATCCTTCCACCAATTCTGAGGAACAAACAAAACAACAGATTCTGTTCCAAAAATGCAGACAAACTTTTCTATAAGGCAAAGAGCAGCCGCCCAGAGCATTCTCTGAAGATCACACTGGTCCATCTCTTTGCCTCATCAGACCAGATTTCTGGAATGAAAGACTTGAGGGCCCCAAGATGAAGGGGAGACAAGGAGAAGGAGCTTTTAGCCGACCCAGAAATACGTTTATCAGTTACAATGCTTGAATGACAGAGTTTGAACAATTTAAAAAGTTTTTCAAGTTAAAACTGGAGCACTCCTCCTTCAAAAAAATCTAAATTATTGATTCTAAGTTATCACATGTTCCCTTTACCAGAATGTCAAATTTACTTATAAATAGAGATCAGTCCTGGGTGTTCACTGAAGGACTGATGCTGAAGCTGAAACTCCAATACTTTGGACACCTCATGCGAAGAGGTGACTCACTGGAAAAGACTCTGATGCTGGGAGGGACTGGAAGCAGGAGGAGAAGGGGATGACAGAGGATGAGATGGCTGGATGGCATCACTGACTCGATGGACATGAGTTTGGGTGAACTCCGGGAGTTGGTGATGGACAGGGAGGCCTGGCGTGCTGCGATTCATGGGGTCGCAGAGTCAGACACGACTTAGCGATTGAACTGAACTGAACCTAAATGTATTCCATACACAGACCAAGAATTCTAAGTTCTCCTTAAAAAGCCTGTTACCCCTCTTCAAGGGCCATTTTCCACCTGGCACTTCCTCCTCCTTGATGCAACGTCACCTCCTACCACCGTGTAGGCAACATACCCAACAGGAACAACAGAAGTGATGCTTGAAGACTGGCCAAAACTGGTCTTGATCTATGGGGGACTTTCCTACCCTGACTCACGGTTCTCTCGTGCCAGTAAAGCAACAGTCCATTAGCTTCAGGCAAGATCATATACTCCCTGCCTGTGGTAAGTGTTTACCTTGCTCATTTCTCAGCAGTTCCCAAACCAGATGACCATGAACCCATTCTCTGAAACAAGTGGTGCCAAAAATGATTCAGTCCTCATGGGCAGCCACAGAACCCAGGCAGCCCCGAGCTGCACAGGCCAGCACAATGAGTGCTGTGACCGCTGGTGGAAGAACCAAGGTGTGCCCTGCACTACATCAGATCCCGTGCTTGGAGGGCAGTTTCCTCCAGGTCTCACAATACCTCGTTCAGGTAAACACTCCCCTCAAGGGCATGCAAAGCGTCCTATGCTAACAGGACCAACAGAGCAGCTTTGGACGTCCCTGGTGGTCCAGTGATTAAGAATTTGCCTGCCTATGCAGGTGGCCCGAGTTCAATACCTGATCCGGGAAGACTTCATATGCCGAGGGGCAGCTAACTCTTACTGAGTAAGTCCAAGTCCTCAACCTCCAATCTCCCATATGGAAAATGGCAAAATGGTAAAAGGCTACAGCCTCCCCGGTCACAAGGCAACTGTCTCTGGAAGATACCACCACAACTGACAGCAGGGCCAGCTGGGCCGCGCTGACTTCCTCTCTCCAGTTCGGGGGTGGGACGCGGTGCAGTGGAGTCCTTTCAAACAAGCCAGCGAGCCTCTCAGGAAGACGGATGGGTCAGCGGGGAGGGGGCAACACTGCGGGTGGGGGATACAGGGTTTCTTTGGGGATGAATTACATGGGATGTGAACTGTATCTTAATAAAGCTATGATTTTAAAATATCAACACAATAAAAGGGCCACACTACAGAGGTCACAACCAGCTTGGGAGAAAGGTTCCAGTGACAATGTCAACACTGAGAGGAGTGGACAGCATTTAAGAGGAGAGCACCTCCAAATGTGGCCACGGCAATGGCAGAAATGCACACAGGCAACTTGGAGAACCAATTCATGACCAGTCAGTGAAGCTGCTCAGTCGTGTCCAACTCTTTGCGATCCCAGACTGTAGCCTACCAGGCTCCTCCATCCATGGAATTTTCCAGGCAAGAGTACTGGAGTGGGGTGCCATTTCCTGTGTGGATAAAAAGCGTAACTTCTACTGGAAGTTATTTATTTATAAAGAAATAATAACACGTATGTGCAATTAAAGATAAATATTACAAGAAATCCAACTTTCAATACCCCTCTGTAAGTCTGCACACTTAAACTGTACCAAAAAATTCCTTTTAAAATCTTCTCCCTGACATAGTGGGGCCTGTCTGATACTTGGGTATCAACGGTGCTTCACTTACTCTCATGTCTTTATCTGTACACCAGGCACGGTAATTTTAAGGAGGTGCCATGAGATGGGAACACGATTAAAAACCTAGCCTCCTGCCTGGTTTACGGGTGAGTAATGCACTCCTCAAACGTGAGCGGTCCTCTGTCCACTGTCCCAGTTCCTACAGAAAGTCCAACGGGAGATGGAGGTCAGAGGACGGAGTTGATAGTGTAAGTGGATAAGGGCATATTAAGCCTGCCCTGGTGGAGGGGGAGGGTGAAGAAAGCGGTGACAGGTAAAGGAACAGAGTGCCAAAGGACAGCCTGTTCATTTCTTACAAAAGAGACTTTTAAACTGGTTACAAGTGTGATAAAATGACCACCATTAGTCATTAGTTTGGGGTCTCTTCATCCTGTCCATTTTCTTCAGTGCACTTTTCTCTTCTCTCCAGAAATACGATCAGGCTATATACGTTGTTTGGCCTTTCTTCCCGCCAGTAAAATCAGCTTTATTTTTCTCACCTAATGTTTAAAAAATACTGATAAAATACACACAATATAAAATGTACCTTTTTAACTATTTTGGGGTAGACAGTTCTCTGGCATTAAGTACATTCACAATGTTGTACAATAATCACCACTATCTCCAGAACTTTTTCATTATCTCAAACTGAAATTCTATACATGTTAAGTAGTAACTTCCCACTCTGCCTAGCCCCTGGCCACCACCATTCAACTTTCTGTCTCTATGATTTTGAGTAAAATTATGCAACATTTGTCTTCTGTTTTGCCACTTTTCCCCCAACTGAACTATATGACTTAGACAGCCTGCTACATCATCTATATGAGATTCCTTTTAAAGGCTGCGTAATAGTCACACAAAATCGTCATGTATTTACCTACTTCCCTACCAACACTATTTCCAACTCTGAAATTACAATAATAACGCAGTGAGCATGCTTGTATCTGTCTTTGCATACCTGTGAAGTATTTCTGCAAGAAAAAGTCCTAGAAGTAGAACTGCCACTGGGACAGAGCATAAATTTTAACAGATTGCACCTATTCTTTCACTCCGACCTGATCCACAAGGTATGTGAGCTACTGAATCCTGGAGCACTGTGGTAACATTCCAATTAACCAGGCAGAGAGCCAAGGAAAAGCGTGGCTTCAGAGCGATCCAGCCGGTCACTACTACAGTGACGCGAGTGGAGGGATGGGGACAGCAGGAACCAGCATTTACCGGGAGCCTCTCTGTCTGCATTCTTACCTAGAAGATACCAATCTTCTTCATATTTATTAGAAGCTCATGTGTAAACGGTGTTCAAAAGAAGAAAGATCCTTAAGCTTTTAAAGAAAAACTGCCTTAGAAAACTCTCTCACGCTTCTCTGTCTCTGTCACATAGAAATATTTCAGGTAACTTTGTAAGCTTAAGAATTTAATATCTGGTTACTGGAAGATGTCAAAACTAAAGGTAAAAGAGGAGGCAACACGCCCTCCCAGTCCCAAGCTTGGGAGTTCCCTGGAGGGAGGATATGACAGCAGGAAGAGCCGAACCCCCAACAGAGCTGTGACCCGCCAGGAGGGGGTCTGCAACCAAGCTGATCTCTCCATCATCTCACCGCCTGGGCTTCCTCCTCTTATGAGTCTCTCTGCATCTGTTTGTCCCAAGAGGGCAGGTGGGAAAACATCCTGACAGCCTCCAGGCTCTAGGACCACTAAGACATCAGAACTGCCATCTCCAGACACCTGTCTCACCTGGAGTGACCTCATTAACGTCATCTCCCCTACTCAGCGGCGCACATGGCAGGGCACAGGGCCTTCTGTCTTCTCCACTGCACCCATAGAGCCCAGCCCACACAAGGGAATTAAGGAGGGAGGGGGAGAAGATAGAGAAGGATCTGGTGGAGGGTGAGGTGTAGCACGCTGTAGCCCCTCTCAACCCCTGAGGGGGCAGCTGACCCCCAAGAAAATCTGAGACAACTGTAGGCCTCTGTCCTGAAAACGCATACCCTCCCTGAACTCTGCATATGATGCGTGGAGCTGGCAAGCACAGACCCTCTCTTCAGAACCCCTAATACATGGAATCAAATTACAGGAATGAGTCAGATACTGAGTCTTCAAAACAAGTCAGAACAAGGATGTTTTGTTCATAAAGTCAGATACAGCTGAGAAGATGTGCGTTGACCTGCCAACAATTAAATATAAGGGATGATCAAGCCATCAATAAGAAATGTAAAGCAGGTAATTGGTAAGGTGGGAGTGAAGCCTAAGTGAACCTAACCTGAAAACAGATGTGGAAATTAGCTGCAAAGGAAAGAGCAGATGGCACTCCAAGAGTAACATGCAAAGAAAGAAGAGCACTGGGTCAAGATGCCTGTAAATGAACAGCCTGTGGGCAGAGGGTGCAACACTGGTGAGAGGAGGAGGTCTGTGAGGAGACAAGAAGCAAAATACCTACATTCTCCTGGAGGAAGGGTAGGACTCGCTGCTCCGTGTGGAAAATTTGGACCATATGACACAGAGGGAGGAGGAGGGCCTTACGCTGTGTGGCCCTGTAGGTCCCTGACAGTCCTCAAGAGTGCACGGTCTGGGGCTTACTTTTGAATGAGTCCTGGCCACTCCATCACAACTTCTTCACTAAAAAGATATACAGGTGTCGTGACCCCTTCAAACCCGGCCACCATTGTCAAAAGGTCTCAAACACAGGCTGTAATCAGTAAAAGCCAGAATGTGGGAACCCCTACAAGATAAATGACAGTTGTTTCAACAGACAAATTGCAAAACAGAGTGATCATATACATATCTAAGAGACCCTGCATCAAATGCAATTGCAGACTTTATTTGGATCCTAGTTTGAACAAACTGACTAAAAAAAAAAGAAACAATCAGGGCCATCTGACCATGACTAAATATTTGAGAAAAATCAAGAAATTATGGCATCACCGACTCAAGAGACATGAGTTCAAGCAAACTCCAGGAGACAGTAAAGGAGAGGGAAGCCTGGTGTGCTGCATGGGATGGCAAATAGTTGGACGTGACTTTGCAAGTGAACAACAATAAACAAAAGGCCTACTGGTGTAGAAACTGTGGGTAGCCCCTTGTTTTAGTGATATGCAATGGATACTATAGTTTGGGGATAGGCCTCCTAAAATTTCAACTCTTTCTTTTAGGGGAAGGGAGGAAGGCAGAGTGTAAAGATCAGATAGGAGTTCCTAACTGCAGAGGCTGGTGATGGATGGACGGTTAACAGACCTAAACCACCTTTTCCATCATTTTCGGAGACTCTTTTCCTTCAAATTCTGAGGTAAACACTTAACTCAATTTTGGGGGAAAAGGCCTCTTCCTGGCTACCAGAATATACTGCAAACACTAGAACTGCTTATTGCTACTTGGTATGCAAATAAGCAAAAATATAATTTATTTAAAAAACATAAATATGCTTTAAAATGTAATCACATGAAAGCAATCATTTACTATACAAAAATGTGTTCAATGTCTTTAAGGTGATTACCCCATGAGGTAAAATAACTTCACTTGAAGGAAAAATTCATCCCCGGTGCATCCTCCTTGAGCCAAACAATGGAAAATTTTCACCTCAGCAAGCTGGCCTTGGGGAGGCTCAGTCTTAGCCCTGTTGCCTAGCGACGGGTGACATCTTCGGTGCTTACAGAAGTCTCTGGCACCCCTCGCACCCCTCTGCAAAAAAGACTGGCTACAGTTCATCAGTCAGTAGTTGTGCCTTCCTCATACCTTCCACTGCTCAGACAGATATAGGGCTGGTGGATGTCACCTGCAAAGCCTTGAAATGAAACGAAGTTTATTACATCTGCTAAACTGGCTTTTACAACTGTATCAACTCCAGTCCTAGCTCTCATCCATCCTATTCCTAACAATTCCTGCGAATTGTACTCTAAAGTCTAAAGTTACAAAGCAGGTAAACCAAGTAGAATACCAGGTAACCATTCAACTGACTTTTTCCTCCAGAAAAAACTACCAAGTGATCAACTGGTTTATTACGTCAACATGATAACGTATTCATTACGCCAATTTAATAAAAGCATATATCTTGCTCAGGTTTCTAATTTTGGTAGTGGTTAAAGTTAAAACAATAACAATACCAGCCTGAAACTTCTCTTTAAATCCTAAACACCAGGTTACAGGATGAAATTACACAAACTCCACAACAGCAATCTATGTAAATAAGCATTTTAGTTCACTTAAAATGTTACCCTGCCAAAAATGCAAATACAGCAAATAATACTAGAATTCATCAAAACTACTGTAATCATGGTGCTTTATACAAAGTATCATAAAACTTGTGATCTGCAACATTTTTTATTACCACTTTTCAGAACTTTCAGTGCTTAAAACTATTCTTTCAGATGATTTTATCTTATTCTTGTTCTATGTACATTTCACTACCAAAATGTTTCATTCCAAGCAGTGATTAGTTTTATTTCCCCGGTATCTAAGAGCACTAGATGTTACTGGTTTCTACATTTTCTTTTCACAACATTTGGACTCATTTTTCTGCAATTCGGCTATAAGAAATTGAATAAAATCCAAAACCGAAACTAATCACTTGGACGCAAGAGACAAAATGCAGTCTGCCATCAACCCAACGTGAAAGATTTGCAAGTTCCATCCATGGTGAAGCTTATCACTATGAAGACGTCCCCGGATCCATTTTAGGGCTTTGGGGGATAAGACGGTTAGGTTTGCAAATACCCACCCCCCCCCCCCGCCCCCGCTGACACCAGCTGACAAACCCAACTGACATTCAACACTCAAAATGGCTGCACAGCTGCCAGCCTCAGGTAACCGTACCTGAGGCACTGGGCTGAGTTCTCCAGCAGAAGACTCAGGGAGACCCCCATTAATGACCCGAGATATCGTGAACGCCAATGTCCTGGGGAGACCTCCCTCAACGACCCAGAGATCTTGCCCTCTTCCAAAGAGCGGAGACTCCAATGACCAACAGAGACCCCGTATCACCAAAATATTCGGGAGACTCCCCCCCCGGTCAATGACCAGGGAAGATTCTGCCCCTCAAAACCATGGGAGATCTTCTCTCCCCAGTAACCTGAAGAAATAAAGCTTCTCTCAAATGACCGGGGGAAATCTGGCCCCACAGGGACCCTGAGAGATCTCTTACACCCATAGTCGGGGGAGAGCCCCTCCCCCAAAACCTGGGGACACCCCGAATGACCAGAGACTTCGCTCCCTGAAGACCCAGAGAAACCCTCCTCCAAAGTCCCCGGGGCGGCAGGGCCGTAGGCCGAGGAAAGGTGGCATTACCTGCTGCCTCAGCCCGGTCCCGCGGAGCTTCCTTCCTATTGTTTCTCTCCCACCAAGATGGCGGCCGCCGCGCCGAGCCCCGCCCCCTGCGTCTCACTCCCTGAGCCCCTCACTATTGGCTCGCACCGGGAGCCGAGCTCGCGGACTGGGCGGCCCAAAAAGCGCTGTTGCTAGGGCGCCCGGATTCGTTGTAGCCGCTTCCGGAAGGGGCGGGGAATGGGCGGAGTTAGGGAGAGAGGTGGAGTCTTGTCTGCCTTCACGGGAGAGGGTGGCCAAGGAGGTCAGGGTGGGTGGAAAGATGGGCTTCGAGCCCATGGTTGCAATAAGGGATGCCAGGGATACAGATGGATGAGCCAGCTGTATCATTTTTCCTGGGACCGAGGAGTTTCCTGGGATGCAGGACTTCACATCGAGAGTGTGTGCAGCAATTTGGGAAGTTGGTCACCCTAGTAGATGGATAGACAGAGGACTGGATGAGGTTGGATAGAAAGATAGACAAAAGAGTGGCTGTAGACGGGAGATAAAGGGCAGTTGTATGCATAGGTGCACAGATGACCGGATGTAGATGGATGGACAAATGACTGGATAATAGAGGGGTGAACAGAGGAAGGACTGTATTGTCCCTTTGTGGACTGATGGGTGATCCAGTGTTCAACCCAGGTTCCACCAAGTTCCACCCTTCAGTGCTTGTCTGAAGCTTGTTTGTCCTATGCCCTGTGTTGGCCAGAAGGGCTCCCACCAGAGTAAATGTCAATGTGGCTGTCAAAGGCAAGGCAGGACAAGGATGCTACTGAGACTGGGTAGGGCCTCCTACCTGTTCTCTGCCCTTAAAAAAAAACAAAATCAAAATCACCTGTGTGCTGGGAGCTTGCAGAGGTGTGGATTCATGAAGATACCCATTCATTCAACAAGTATTTATGGAGCACCTACGCGCCATACTGGAAAAACAGCAGTGAGTGAACAAAAGCAGTAGGGGAAAAGAAGGAAAAGCCTGCCCTTATGATAACAGGCTGGAAAGATTTCCTGTGACCAGCTGATCTCGCCTCTCTTGGAAGCACCTTCCCTGTGTGGCTCCCGGGGCTCCAGGCCTCCTGGTTTCCTCTGCCGTCAGTGGTTTATCCTCTTCATCTTCTCTCTGTCTACATTATTGCTCTCGTAATCTCACCCAGGGTCATGACTTCAAATCCCACCCACATGCCAATCAGTCCCAAAGGTGTATGTCCAGTAAGACCTTTTCTGAGTACCAGACTCAATCAGTGTCCAGCTGTGGAATAGGCATCTCACTCTGACTTTCCTCTTGGCATCTCAAACTCAACTTGTGCCACCCTAGCTCCAGCTCATCCCCCAAACCTACTCCACCCCAGCTCCACCAGCACAAGTGATGGCAGCTCTTTCCTTCCTACTGCTCAGGCCAGTCACCTCAGAGTACATGTTGATGACTTTCTTTCCCACTTAGAGTCAATGCATCAGAAAGTACAATTGTTTCCATAAAATCATCTACCCACGATGAAACCACTTCTTACCAGGTCCATGGCTTCCACCTAGTCCAAGCCACCACCATCTCTCGCCAGGACAATGTCTCAGTCATGTCCCAGTTTCTTTCTGCTGCCCTTGCCACCTTCAGTTTGTTCTCCTCACATCAGCCTGCTGCTGCTGCTTCTGCTAAGCCACTTCAGTCGTGTCCAACTCTGTGCGACCCCATAGACGGCAGTCCACCAGGCTCCCCCATCCCTGAGATTCTCCAGGCAAGAACACTGGAGTGGGTTGCCATTTCCTTCTCCAATGCATGAAAGTGAAAAGTGAAAGTGAAGTTGCTCAGTCGTGTTCGACTCTTAGCGACCCCATGGACTGCAGCCCACCAGGCTCCTCCGTCCATGGGAGTTTCCAGGCAAGAGTACTGGAGTGGGGTGCCATTGCCTTCTCCACACATCAGCCTATGTATATATAAATCAGAACCTCTCCTACCCTGCTCAGAACCCTGCAGTAGCAACTCCCTCAAAGAAAAGCCAGAGTGGAAGGGGCTCCATTGTTCCCTATCACCTCTCTGCCAGCATCTCCTTTGTTTGCCTCTGGCACCATGGCTCACCTCCCAAAATTTCTAACATCTCACATTCTGTGCACTCTCATGGCTCAGATGAAAATCTGTTTTGCTCACAGATGTATCCTGTCCCTTCCTCTGCCCACCCAACCTCCCATTCCAGTGCTCCTATGTGTGGGGAGGAGTCTGGACGGGGCAAGGTCTCCCTGGAGGCCATTCAGTTTTAATTCACTCTTCCATTCCTTCCATTATGCTTAACACAGGCTTCTCCAGGCTTGACACTGGGTACCTGGCAAGAATGGACACAGCAGGAATTCAAATGACTTACCAAAACCTTATCCTCTCTTTAGTTGAGGCAATGACTAAATATAGAAAACTACTACATAGTTTTCTTGAAAACTATTACATAGTTTTCTTGAAAACTATTACAATAGATAAAAGAAAATGTTAAGGTGATAAATATAAGAAAAATACATTTAAAATAAGAGCATTTACTAAAAATAAGCACGAAAAACACTTAACTATAAAATATTTAGGAATAAAATTATCAAGAAAAGTATAGGAACTATATGGGTGAGAAACCTCTAAAATCTTATTAAATGACATGAAACTCATAGAACATTATTAAAGGGTAAGATAAGAACAAGTGGAAAGATGTTAAATTCCTGATGTGGTGTGTGGTCCAGATCTCAACTCTCAGCTCTCTCTCTGAGAATGGTCCTCAGCGAAGACAGCCACCTTACCCGAGGTTAATCACTGCCACCCTGAAGGTAACCCCCTGGCATCCTAGTTACTACTTCTCCTGCAAAGATAACCACTATTCTGATTTTCATTACTGTAGACAAATGTTGTCCATCTAAAATTTCATATAGATTGACTTATACAATATGTACTTTCCATAGTGCTTTTTCATTTAACATTATATCTGTGAGTTTCCTCCATACTGTTGTGTATTGCTTTGTCTTTTCTTTTCCATGTCTTTATAGTATTCCACTACACAACTACATATACCACCATCATTCTTAGCTTATTGACTTTTGTCTTCATGCTTGTGGACCCAGCGTTACAAGGTCTCCAGACCTCACGTTAGTATGGAAAGCAGAAGAAAATCCTGCTGTTGGCACCACCCACATCTTTCCCCTTTATCTGGTAAGCCAACACCTTTCCAGAACTCCCAGTAGACTTATATTTATCTCCCAATGATTAAAACTGGGTCATCTGTGGCCACTCCTAGATATAAGGAGATTAAGAGATGAGGGAATGGGGTCAGAGGATCACTTGGGCCTGGACACTTGCTGCTCTAGACAAAACTCAGGTGTGTTAGCAAAGATGAAGGGGAAAAGGGTATTGTGAGGCAACCAACAAAACCTTACAAAGTGAAAAGATGTTCAAATTCATCAGAAAGCAAGGAATGCAAATCAAAGTGAAAACTTTAACAATGGAAAAACTATGGAGACAGTAAAAAGATCAGCGGTTGCCAGGCATTTGATGGGGAGGGAGAGATAGGTGGAGCACAGGTAATTTTTTAGGGCAGTGAAAATATACCGTATGATACTATTGACACAATGGTGGTTGTTGTTTAGTCGCTCTAAGTTGTGTCCGACTGTTTTGCCACCCCCTGGGCTGCAGCCTGCTGGGCTCCTCTGTCCAGGGGGTTCTCCAGGCAAGAATACTGGAGTGGGTTGCCATTTCCTTCTCCAGGGGATCTTCCCGACCCAGGGATCGAACATGCAACTCCTGAGCCACCTAGGAAGCCCTGAAATAATGGTAGATACACGTTATTAGACATTTGTAAAAACCCATGAAATGTACAACACAAAGAACGGACTCTGTAAACTATGGACTTTGGTTGATGATGTGTTACCACTGGGTCACTGACTGGAACAAACTATGATACTAGTGCAGGGTGTTGATGGGCAGCAAAGCTGTGTGTTGCAGGAGAAGAGGTTATATGACTCTTGGTACTTTCCGCTCAATTTTGCTGTGAACCTAAAACTGATCTAAGAAAGTCTTTTTTTTTTTTTTTTTTGAAGAATAATAATGAGAATAAATCACTTTAAACTGCATGGGGCACAGGTTCAATTCCTGGTCGGGGAACTAAGATCCCACATGACGCATGGTGTGGACAAGAAGAAAAAACAAAGGAAAAAGAGAAAACACCAGGTCTGGCTTTCAGGGATGTGAGGGAAAATATTTGTCCAAACACTGTTGCTAAAGCTAAGATCAGTTATAGCCTTTTTGGAAAGCAATTGTGTGTGTGTGTGTGTGTGTGTGTGAGATGCCCAGGCTTAGTTGCTCTGTGGCATGTGGGATCTTTCTGGACCAGGAATCGAACCTGTAGTTCCTGCATTGGCAGGTGGATTCTTTACCACTGAACCACCAGGGAAGCCCTGGAAAGCAATTTAACAAGCTCCAATAAAATAAAAATGCATATGCTTTTGGACTCTAATCCCAATGTTAAGATTCTCACAAGTGTAGTAAAAAGAAAATTGCAAAGTGATGGCCCATCCACGGGGCACCATCGGTACATTTTTGTATCTCCATACTGTTCTGGTTACTATGTTGTGTAATATATTACCCAAATTTAGTGGCTTAAAACAACAATATTTTAATTTTGCTCACAAACCTGCCCTTTGTGAAGAATTCAGTGGAGACTGCTCTTCTCTGCTGTATCTTAGAAACTAGGGCTGGAATCATTTGAAGGCTCCTCACTTGAAGTCTGGTGTTTGATGTTGGCTGTCAGCAAAGACTGTTTTCCTTCTGGCCACGCTGCATGACTTCCCTGACCAGGGATGGAACCCAGGCCCTCAGCAGTGAGCACCCCAAGTCCTAACCTCCGGACTACCAGGGAATTCCCTGTCAGTTAAGACTTTCCCTGGGGCTGGAACACCCACATTTGGCCCCTCCATGTGCGGGCTTCCCCACAACAGGGTGGCTAGGTTCCAAGGATGATTGTCCCGAGAGAGAGGAAAGGAAGCCAGATGAAAGCTCTATCATCTTTCTAAGCTAGACTCAGAAGTCACAGAGTCATTTCTGCCTCATTCTCTTCATTAGAGTCAAAGTCACTAAGACCAGGCCTTATCCAAGCAGAGAGAAATTAGACTCCACGTTTTGTGGGAGAAGTATCAAAAAGTGTGGGGACCTGTTTTAAGTCACCATCAAAAAGGAGGACTTTGAATAAATAATACCACTTGATTTAGGGGACCTACCACAAAGTTGAGATGAGAAAAGTAAGATGAAGAAAAATGTATACAAAAATGATCTAAATATGTAAAACAAAGACAAACCACTCTGTGAATGTGTGTATACAGTATGTATATGTGTGTATATATGTATAGCATATATATATATATATATATGCACACACACTATATATGTGTGTATACATATGATTATATAAGCAAGGAGAAATACAGGGAACATATTCTGGTGACCACAGGTTCCAGAGAGTAGTGATGATAGAAGGGAGAGGCAGAGGAAGCAAAAGAGAGAAAGACAAGACTGTTCAAAACTAGCAGTGAGGATGGCTTCTCCTTTCTGCATTTAATTTATACAGTATATATTTCACTGTATGAGGAAAGTGATTCCTTAGATATGTTTAGGTGGTAAAAACGAATCAAGAAAGTGATGACCACCTTACCTTAAAACTCAGGATAGAGCAGGAGGGAATGGCTGGTGGGCCACAAGAGGAGCTGCAGGGCCCTGACAGTGTCTTCATCTGGGCTGCCCTCCAAGTTTCTGGCCTGTGGGAAACCATTGAGTGGAATGTCTTTGCCTTGCACACCTTTGGTATATTCCACATTTAAAAAAAAATTTAATTCAAAAATTAAAGGGGGGTGGGAGGGAGGCTCAAGAGGGAGGGGATATATGGATACTTAGAGCCGATTCATGTTGTGCAGTGGAAAATCTCATGACACTGTAAAGCAATTATCCTCCAATTAAAAATTTTTTAAATAATAAAGTTTTTAAAAGAAAAAAAATGAAAGAAAAGCAAGCCTTTCAGCAAGTTCCCAGTAGAAAGAGCGAAGAGCCAGGAGAAGGACTCTGACCTGGGGCCACCAGACCCTCAGATCAGCGGATGTCCCACGTGGAGGTCTAAATCCAAGGTGTTCAACAGGGAGGTAACACCCCAGGGCTGTCCCTGCTGAAACCTTTCAAGGCGGGAGAGAGCAGAACCCAGAGTGGAGCCCTGGGTCATTTCAACCTTTAACTATAGTCTGGGTTACACCTGGCAACAGAGGTGGGAAGAAAACCAGGAGACCTGGATGCTCCTGGGAAGGTGGTTCTTGAGGTAGAAGGGAGAAGTCTGCCATGGTGGATCAGGCTGAGACTCCAGAGGGTCGGCTCTGTTCTCAGCTGCTCAGCAGTTCTGTCCGCCCTGTTAGCCACTGGGAAGGGCTGGGCTGTGAGGGGCGGGAGGTGAGCGCGCAACTGCAGGCAAGTCTTGGGGCTTTTGCGTGAAGGGAGAACAGTGGGGCAGGAGCGAGCAGAGCACATGGCGATCAGAGGAGGAACCCGGCGCTTCCGACCCATCGCTTCTCTTTTCTGCCTAAAAACCAGGTGAGGCCATTGCTAGGGGAGGGTGAGCAGGCATTGCAAGAGGCTAGAGGATAGGGCTGGACTGTGAGCAGCACGAGGGGCCTGGAGGTGAAGGAAGGAGGGGAGGTGCTGCTCAGAGACCTCATCTCAGGGACGTAGAAGTAACCAGGCCCCAGGCAGGAATGGGCTGTGAGGTGAAAGAGGCCATCCAAAGGTGCAGGGTACCAGCATTGGACCAGGAGATCAAGGCAGCCCTTCTGTGCTGGAGACGACGGCAGGGGAGAGCTTGAGGTATGTGTGTGAACAGCTGTGGCGCCTTGTCTTCCCTCCAGCCCTGGGCTGGGGCTGGGAGTGAGGCAGTGCTCCTCTCTGCCAGGGCCTGGGCCAGGGGAGGGCCGGGGCTGGGAGTACATAGAGTTGTTCTGGAATCAGATGTCTCCTGGAGTTCCTTTCCCTTCCGGTTTCTCAAACCAAGCTGGCCTTTCTCACTCAACCCTGTCTCCTCCTGCCTGGAGTCCTCCCAGGACCCCTAGTCCTCATCGGTTGGATGAGCATCTCTGAGTAGGGAACATGATGTTCCCACCCGGGCAGGAGAGGGACTCAAATACCAGATGTCTCCCTCTTACCCCCGGCCAGCCCTGGGATTAGGCCATGGTGGGAGGGACTGGCTTCAGATCACTCCTAAGATTTTTCTTTTTCTCCCTCAACACATATATCCTTGACACATACACCCTTGTCACCAGCTCATGCGGGGAGTAAAGAGTCTAGTGAAGCAGCTGGAAGAATTTTCACTGTGCTGGAAGCCAGGCTGGTCTCGGCGGGCCCTGCATCTGTACTCTTATGGTACTTTCACCAGCATGTTGTCAACCTGGCAGTTCAACCTAGTCCCAGATGTGAGGCTCACCCACCTGTTATAGTTTTGCCCGTGGATCAGGTATGAGGATAACTCACCCTAGTCTGAAATTTTGAGGTCAGCTTTGTCAGGGAGTAGCGGTTGCTTTTTCTGTGAGCTGGTGATGTCCAGCTTAAAGTGAGCACAGAGGGAGAGACTGCACCAGCCACCAGGCCCCAGCCCCTGACAGTAGTTGTGCCTTGGCCCAGCCCAGGCAGATGAGAGGCAAGGCTGGGAACCTCCTGGACTGTTGCCTGTGGGCAAAGCCGAACGCAGGGGTTGTGTGGATGCCTTCCCATGAGTCTACCTCTTTCTTCACAGTGGAGCAAGCCAAGGCCCTGGATGAGGGCTCCAACTCATCCTTGTCTGGTGGGGCCTCGGGCAGGAGCTGTCAGCTGGGTGGAATCATCGTGAGTTCTCAGGCAGACGCAGTGCCTGAGTTTGGGGTCTGTGGGGGTCATATATACCCTCTGTCCCCCAGCTCCATCCTGCTTGGGAAAGTGTTCAGGCTTCCAGAGCTGCCAGGGGGCAGAGCCCATCCTCTGGGGTCCAGGCCAATTCCTGGGGGCCTTTTAGCCCATGCATGGCCCCATTCTCACCCTGGGCCAGTTGCGCAGCTCTGGGACAGCACACCCAGGGGCCAAGGGGTCTCCTGCAGGATTCCCACTTGCCTGGGACTAATGCGCATGTGCCTCAAGAGGCCTCTTCCCCGCCTGTCCCACGGGCCTGAGGCTCAGTTGCTCCTTCAGCTGCCTGGGATGGGCTGAGGGCAGGCCTGGGAATGTGTACTAACTACAGGTGTCCCTTCATGCCCAGAAGAAAAACGTCCAGTTTAACTATGCTTGAAAGTGCTGTTTTTGCTTATCAGGTGGGTCTGGACTTCAGCTCTTCCTTTTCAGTTGTGTGTTAAAACAAACAAACAAATCCAAGTGCACACCCCTCCTTCCTCTTTCTGGGGGTGGAGGGCCTGGCCAGAGAGGAGATTGCTAGATCCTCGCTCTCAGAAGCACACACAGTGACCTCTGACCCTTGCCTCAGTGCAGTTCTGCCAAGGGAGGAGGGGCCGTGGAGATCTGGCCGATACCATCTATTTCCATTGCCTTCCCCAAGAGTGGACTGGCATACACCCATTCTTCCGCCTGTGGGGATGGACTGACTGGTGAAGAGTCAGGTCCTGCTGGCTTCCGAGTGCCAGGACAGCTTCCAGTCCCCCTTTGCTTTCATCTTCCAGTCGACTCAGCCTCTAGCACCGTAGTCTTCAGACGGGCTGGGCACTGCTTGACCCTGCGTACTTAAAAACAAGCTAGATGACCAATTTTAGAGAATAGAAAGAAGTTCTCTTGGGAAAGAAGTCAAAGAGGAAGGGGAAGAAATGTCACACACTAAAGACACAGAAACAACCAGGTCAGCAAGGCGTCTCTGGCCAAATTTCATCTGGATATTTAGGGTGACTATGGATGGAGGAGCCTGGTGGGCTGCAGTCCATGGGGTGGCGAAGAGTTGGACACGACTGAGTGACTTCCCTTTCACTTTTCACTTTCATGCACTGGAGAAGGAAATGGCAACCCACTCCAGTGTTCTTGCCTGGAGAATCCCAGGGACGGGGGAGCCTGGTGGGCTGCCGTCTATGGGGTTGCACAGAGTCAGACACGACTGAAGTGACTTAGCAGCAGCATGAAGATGACAATTTCTGAGAAGTCCTTACCTGGAGGGAGCCTTGCTTAAAAATCTTAAATCTTGTCTTTCTCTTTTGTCAGCTCCCCAGATGCTTTGAGAACCATAATTGTGTGATGCAAGTCAAGGCAGTGAGGGACGCTGCGTGCTTGTGTGTCCAAACTGCTCACTTTAAAAGGCAAAGGGAGGGACTTCTCTGGTGGTCCGATGGCTAAGACTCTACTCTCGCAATGGAGGGGGCCCAGGTTCTATCCCTGGTCGGTGAACTAGATCCCACACGCTACAGCTACTAGTTCACCTGCTGGGACTTCCCTGGTGGTCCAGTGGCTAAGACGTCACACTCCCAATGCTGAGCACCTGGGTTTGATGCCTGGTCAGGGAATCAGATCCCACATGACCCAGCCAACACCCAGCACAGCCAAACAAGTAAACAAATAAAAGTACTAAAAAAAAGAGCCCACTTGCTGCAGCAGAGACCTGGTACATATAAATAAATATATAAAAATTTTAAAATAAATATTAAAAAAAAAAAGAGCCATATACAGAAGAGGAGCATGACCAAGGGCAACCACAGGCACTGGAAGCGTGATCATCCTTGAGGCAGGAGACTGGGGCTGCTCTCCATGTGAGTCCAGAAGCACGAGGATAAGCTCCAGAGCACTGGAGGAAAGGTCCAGGAATGCCCTTCAGACCCCAGTATCATAACTCTTGATAATTTCTGGAATTTAAGCACTGTCAGGAATATCCACGGCAGGTCATCAAGATTTTGTTCAATGAGCAAATGAGCTGAGTCAGACCTAACTGTTGTCTGTTGTTCATCACAGCTGTGTCCAACTCTTTGCAGCACTATGGATGGCAGCACGCCAGGCTTCCCTGTCCTCCACTATCCCCTGGAGTTTGCTCAAATTCATGTCCATTGAGTCAGTGATGCCATCCAACCATGTCATCCTCTGTCGTCCCCTTCTCCTCCTGCCCCCAATCTTTCCCAGAATCGCAGTCTTTTCCAGCCACTTGGCTTTTCACATCAGATGGCCAAAGTATTGGAACTTCAGCTTCAGCATCAGTGCTTCCAGTGAATATTCAGGACTGATTTCCTTTAAGATTGATTGGTTTGATCTCCTTGCTGTTCGAGGGGCTCTCAAGAGTCGTTTCCAGCACCACAGTTCAAAAGCATCAATGCTTTGGTTCTTGGCCTTCTTTATGGTCCAACTCTCCTGTACATGACTACTGAAAAAACCATAGCTTTGACTAGAAGGGCCTTTTTGGCAAAATGATGTCTTTGCTTTTTCATATGCTGTCTAGGTTTGTCATAGCTTTTCTTTCAAGGAGCAAGTGTCTTTTAATCTCATGGCTTCTGTCACCATCCACAGTGATTCTGGAGCCCAAGAATAAATAGTCTGTCACTGTTTTCGTTTTTGCCCATCTATTTGTCATGAAGTGATGGGACCAGATGCTATGATCTAAGGTTTTTTTTTTTAATATTTATTTTATTTTGGTTGGGCCAGGTCTTAGTTGCAGCACTTGGGATCTCGGATCTTAGTTGTGGCAGGTAGAATTTTGTTGCAGCATGTGAGATCTAGTTCCCTGCTGCTGCTGCTAAGTCGCTTCAGTCATGTCCAACTCTGTGTGACCCCAGAGATGGCAGCCCACCAGGCTCCCCCGTCCCTAGGATTCCCTGACCAGGGCTCAAATCCAGTCCCCCTGCCCTGGGAGCACATTGCCTTAGCCACTGAACCACCACCAGTTAAGTCCCGATTTTAGTTTTTTTGAATGTTGAGTTTTAAGTCAGCTTTTTGACTCTCCTCTTTCACCTTTATCAAGAGACTCTTTAGCTCCTCTTCACTTTCTGCCATTAGGGTGGTATCATCTGCATATCTGAGGTTATTGATATTTCTTCTGGCAATCTTGATTCCAGCTTGCGCTTCATCCAGCCCAGTATTTTGCATGATGTACTCTGCACAGAAGTTAAATAAGCAGGGTGACAATATACAGCCTTGATGTACTCCTTTCCCAAGTTGAAACCAGTCCATTGTTCCATGTCTGGTTCTAACTGCTGCTTATTGACCTACAGGTTTCTCAGGAGGTATGTAAGGTGATCCGGTATTCCTACTTCATTAAGAATTTTCTATAGTTTGTTGTGATCCACACAGTCAAAGGCTTTAGCATAGTCAATGAGGCAGAAGTAGATATTTTTCTGGAATTCCCTTGCATTTCCTATGATCCAGTGGATGTTGGCAACTTGATCTCTGGTTCTTCTGTCTTTTCCAGAACCAGCTTGTACATCTGGAAGTTCTCAGTTCACATACTGTCGAAGCCTAGCTTGAAGAATTTTGAGTGTCACCTTGCTAGCGTGTGAAATGAGTGCAATTGTGCGGCAGTTTGAACATTCTTTGGCATTGTCTTTCTTCGGGATTAGGATGAAAACTGACATTTTCCAGTTCTGTGGCCACTGCTGTGTTTTCCAAACTTTATTGGCGAATTGAGTGCACCACTTTAATATAATCATCCTTTAGGATTTGAAATAGCTCAGCTGAAATTCCATCACATTCACTACCTTGGTTCGTAGTGAAACTTCCTAAGGCCCACTTGACTTTGCATTCCAGGATGTCTGGCTCTAGGTGAGTAATCATAGCATCATGGTTATCTGGGTCATTAAGACATTTTCTGTGTATTCTTGCCAACTCTTAATATCTTCTGCTTCCGTTAGGTCCATACTGTTTCTGGCCTTTATTTTGCCCATCTTTGCCCTTCATATCTCTAATTTTCTAATACATATATTTTCTAATTTTCTTGAAGAGATCTCTAGTCTTTTCCATTCTATTGTTTTCCTCTATTTCTTTGCATTGTTCACTTAACAAGGCTTTCTTATCTCTCCTTGTTATTCTTTGGAACTCTACATTAGAATGGGTGTATCTTTCCTTTTCTCCTTTGCTTTTCACTTCATTTCTCAGCTATTTTTAAGTCCTGCTCAGACAACCATTTTGCCCTTTTGCATTTCTTTTTCTTTGGGATGGTGTTGATCACCAACTCTTGTACAATGTTATGAACCTGCATCCATAGTTCTCCAGGTACTCTATCAAATCTAATCCCTTGAATTTATTTGTCACTTCCACTGTATAATTATAAGGGATTTGGTGTAGGTCCTACCTACCTAGTGGTTTTCCCTACTTTCTTCAATTTAAGTCTGAATTTTGCAATAAGGAGTTCATGATCTGAGTCACAGTCAGCTCCCAGTCTTCTTTTTGCTGACTGTATAGAGCTACTTCCACTGGACATGGAACAACAGACTGCTTCCAAATCAGGAAAGTCGAGTACATCAAGGTGGCCTATTGTCACCCTGCTTATTTAACTTATATGCAAAGTACATCATGTGAAATGCCAGGCTGAATGAAGTACAAGCTGGAATCAAGATTGCCAGGAGAAGCATCAATAACCCCAGATATGCAGATGACACCACCCTTATGGCAGAAAGCAAAGAACTAAAGAGCCTCGTGATGAAAGTGAAAGAGGAGAGTGAAAAAGTTGGCTTAAAACTCAACATTCAGAAAACTAAGATCATAGCATCCAGTCCCATCACTTCATGACAAATAGATGCAGAAACAATGGAAACAGTTACTTTATTTTGGGGGCTCCAAAATCATTGCAGATGGTGACTGCAGCCAGGAAATTAAAAGGCAGTTGCTCCTTGGAAGAAAAGCTATGACCAACCTAGACAGCATATTAAAAAGACATTACTTTGCCAACAAAGGTCTGTCTAGTCAAAGCTATGGTTCTTCTAGTAGTCATTTATGGGTGTGAGAGTTGGACTATAAAGAAAGCTGAGCACTGAAGAATTGATGCTTTTGAACTGTGGTGTTGGAGAAGACTCTTCAGAGTCTCTTGGACTCCAAGGAGATCCAACCAGTCTATCCTAAAGGAAATCAGTTCTGAATATTCAATGGAAGGACTGATGCTGAAGCTGAAACTCCAATATTTTGGCCACTTGATTCGAAGAACTGACTCACTGGAAAAGACCCTGATGCTGGGAAAGTTTGAAGGAGCGAGGAGAAGGGGACGACAGAGGATGAGATGGTTGGATGGCATCACTGACTTGATGGACATGAGTTTGAGCAAGCTCTGGGAGTTGATGATGGACAGGGTGGCCTGGGGTGCTGCAGTCCATGGGGTCGCAAAGAGTCAGACATGACTGAGTGACTGAACATACTGATAGAGCTTCTTCATCTTCAGCTGCAAAGAATATAATCAATCTGATTTCAGTATTGACCATCTGGGGATGTCCATGTGGTGTTGGAAGAGGGTATTTGCTTTGACCAGTGTGTTCTCTTGGCAAAACTCTGTTACCTTTGCCCTGCTTCATCTTGTACTCCAAGGCCAAACTCCTGTTACTCCAGGTATCTCTTGACTTCCTATTTCTGCATTCCAGTCCCCTATAAGGAAAAGGACATCTTTTTGGTGTTAGTTCTAGAAGGTCTTGTAGGTTTTCAGCATTAGGGCATAGACTTGGATTACTGTTATACTGAATGGTTTGCCTTGGAAATGAACCGAAATCATTCTATCATTTTTGAGATTGCAGCTAAGTACTGCATTTCAGACTCTTGTTGACTATGAAGGCCACTCCATTTCTTCTAGGGGATTCTTGTCCACAGTAGTAGCTATAATGGTCATTTGAATTAAATTTGCCCATTCCCATCCATTTTAGTTCACTGATTCCTGAAATGTCAATGTTCACTCCTGCCATCTTCTGTTTGACCACTTCCAATTTTACCTTCATTCTTGGACCTAACATCTTAGGTTCCTCTACAGTATTGTTTGTTACAGCTTTACTTTCAAACACATCCACAACTGGGTTTTGTTTCTGCTTTGGCTTAGCCTCTTCATCCCTTTTGGATCTGTTTCTCTGCTCTTCTCCAGTAGCATATTGGACATCTACCATCCTGGGGGGATTCATCTTTAAGCATCATTTCTTTCTGCCTTTTCACACTGTTCATGAGGTTCCCTGGTGGCTCAGATGGTAAAGAATCTGCCTGCAATGCAGGAGACCCAGGTTTGATCCTTGGGTCAGGAGGATCCCCTCCATGGAAAACGGAATGGCTGCCCACTCCAGTATTCTTGTCTGGAGAATTCCATGGACAAAGGAACCTGGTGGGCTACAGTCCATGGGATCGCAAAGAGTTGGACACAACTGAGCAGCTAACACTTTCAGACCTAATTACTGACATTCTCATTCAGAACTTAGATAATACTCATCTGAATTCACAAATGATTATTTAATATGTTCCTGGCTGACGCTCTGCATTTCTCCAATCAGATAACAGCATGTACTGCTGGCCATCATCTGTGATGGGACATTTGTCTTTAGAGAGGATGTGTAAAGAAAGCAAAATTCATATTTAACATGAATGATGTGAAACAACTCTAATCTCCTTTATCACATTATAAGTAATACTGTTTCAATTCTGTTGTTAAAAAGTTGATGCACTGAAGTCACTAAAGATATATTCAGTTAATTTGATGGCACAACTTTCTAGCTTTCTGTTAGAACATATATAGAAAGCAAAGTCCTCATATAATGTTCACTGTTCAAGGTGAAGGCTGCGGACCATACGATCCTGTCATTTTCCTGGCACTTCTTAACTGTTCATAGTAATACCACCACCAAAACCACAAAGGCCAAACCATATTTAATGTTTAAAGCCTCGAAACAAGGCCAGTTTGGCTTTGCGTAGTTCAGCAACCAGCTTCTCAGACCCCTATCACATGAGTGTTTTGTATATTCACCTGTTACTTAGCCCTTTTGTAATGTCAGATGAAGGCAAGATCAATGTGGAACATGGTTTTGTTATAGAATGAGCTTCCTTTGGTCACTGGGAAAGAAACTGGAAATACAGTGGGCTATCACAGAGGCACTGCTAGTTCTGTTTGCAACAATGTTGTTGTTTAGTCCCTGTGTCTGACTCTTTGTGATCCTATTGACTGTAACCTGCCAGGCTCCTCTGTCTATGGGACTTCCCCAGCAAGAATAGTGGACTGGGTGCAATTTCCTTCTCTGGGGCATCTTCCCGATCCAGGGATAGAAACTGTGTCTCCTGCATTGGCAGGCAGATTCTGTATCGCTGAGCCACTAAGGAAGCCAATAACTACGCTACAGAGAAGGAAGTAATTAATATAGTCAGACAGGAGAAGTTCTCTACTGGGCTTCATTAGTGAGTATATCATTCCCCAGCAAGAGATATACTGGATGCTCTTGTATACCATCCCCAAACAATTCAAATAGCATGTTGTGGTGGTTTACTTCATGTGCCAACTTATGGGCCATGGGGTGCCCAGGTATTTGGTCCAACACTGTTCTGAGTTTCTGTAAAGGTGGTTTTGGATGACATTAACATTGAAATCAGGCTTCCCAGGTGGCACTAGTGGTAAAGAATCTGCCTGCCAAGGCAGAAGACAGAAGAGACTCAGATTTGACCCCTGGGTTGGGAAGATCCCCTGGAGGAGGGCATGGCAACCCACTCCAGTATTCCTGCCTGCAATATCCCATGGACAGAGCCTGGTGGTCTATTGTCCATAGGGCTGCAAAGAATCAGATATGACTGGAGCAACTTCACATGCATGCACTCAACATTAAATCAATGAGCTCAGTACAGCAGACTGCCCTCCCTAATGTGGGCAGGCCTCATCCAATCAGTTGAAAGTCTGAACGTCACAAAAAGCCTTGGCTCTTCCAAGGAAGAGAGAATTATCCTGCCTGACTGCCTCCATACTGGGATGTCGTCTCTTCCTGAGTCTTTAACCTGCTAGTCTGTGCATGAGAACAATGCTATTGACTCTCAGTTCTCAGGTCTTCAGACTCAGCCTGGAATTGAACTATCAGCATTTTTAGGTCTACAACTTGCCAACTCGCCCTGCATATCTAGGGACTTGCCTGTTTCCATAGCTGTGTGAGCCAATTCTCTATAATCTCTCTTTCTACCTGCCTCCCTTTTTGGCTGCAGGATCTTAGTTTCCTGCTCAGGGATTGAACCTGTGCCCCCTGCAGTGGAAGCACTGAGTCCTAACCACTGAACCACAAGGGAATTCCCCTCCTTTCTAATTTTTAAGAGCTCACACCCCAATCTCAATAATGTATCTGCCAGATGAATGCTGTGATGGCCTAGGGTCCTGAAATGAGAGGACAAAAACAGAACACAGGCTGCACCAAAGATTCAGACGTGATTTGTCAGCCTTTATTAACCAAGAGCAAAGCCGAGCCCTAGAGTTTCCTTTTAAAAAACCCAACCTTCTTTATGGCAAACAATGATTTTAAGTATATGTTCAATACTACAGAGCAAGAATTGATTACTTTCTAATCACTTATTCTTCAGAGATTAAAATACAAGTGTAAAACAGGTTAAAACAAGATTCTCCCCCATGATTTAAAAATAATTCCAATTGAAAGACATTTCAAACACTACATGTAGAACTCAGGACCAAAAAGACCTTACAACATTTTTACCTTTGAGGTAGCACAATAATGCTGAATTAGATTTCTTTTACTACAATGAGTTCAGGAAAACAATGAGGAATCTACCTTTCACTCAAGGTGGCCTAAATGGTTTTCTGCAAATCCCCCATGAGTTTGGTGACAGTTTTCTCCTTTTTTTTTTTTTCTTGAAGTATAAAGATAGCCCTGCAGTGTGTAAAAGGAAACCCACGGGAAGGCTGCTTCCCATAAAATAGACATTAGAAACATTGAGCAACGTCAGCAGTCAAGACAGGAGGAACAAGAGGTAATTGTAGTGAAAAGCCAAAACAACTTGCATCTTGGCGAGATTGGTTTACAAGTGCATGTCAAGAACAAAAATTCCAACATTGGCCAACTGAAAACAAAATATAAAAGATGACATTCATGGTCTTTCTCCTTTTGCTCTGTGCAAAAATGCTCTTTTAATTTCCATAAATGAGAGGATTGCTTGTACACTATGACAGGCATGGAGATGCTGTGTGTCCAGGGGTGGCTGGGCGCCAGTGGCACCTCACTGACCATTCTGACTAGAGAATCTGGGAAGTAAGAGGATGAACAGTACCTCTCCTAGCTGGGGAATCAGCTCTTGACACTTCGCTGCTGATATCACTCATTAAACCGTTCAAAGAAAAGCTCCACCCGGATTTCTGAGGATCTACTGCAATCATACATGACACATTTGTATATAAGGATGACGGATTAAGAGGACAGGAAAGATGAACCCTTCCTTCAGAGAATACAACCAAAAGAAGAGGGCGAGGGGGGTGTGATAAAGTGGGGCCAGTGGGAAAAATAATACTGCAGGTTAGACCTCAAGGCTCTCAGGAACAACCTCCACCATGCAAAATCAATAGCAAAGCCAGAACGGAGGGCATGAAGTTCTAACCCATCCTAGAAGAGAACGATATAAAACAATGATCAGAAAGATCTCTTCCCAATAGGTGCTCCTCCCTGTGAGGCTCAGCTCTCAGCACAGGGCTTGCACAGCACGGTGCGGACAGCAGAGTCCAGAGTCGAACCTGGTCTGCTGCCTTCGACTCCCCGTGCTGTAAGGAAAAGCTGGAACACTGTCAGGCTCTGGGTGCCTTGGTAACAGCTGTGTCCTTTTCACTCACACTGGTCCCTTGACTCCCTTCCTCAAGCCAGACCCTCAAGGGGCCCTACAGGCAGTGAGGGTCTGGACTGATGATCCATATGGCCATCCGCAGTTAGAGCAGGAAGACTTAAACCTGATGAATGCTACTTTGTAAAACAGAAACCGTCAGTATGCTGGGGGTGTCACAGAGCTTCTATGAAGGGGAAGACTGAACTGGGATGTGAAAGAGGGCAGGATGAGAAGTCCTACCCCTAGCAGCCTGCAGGAGTGACTGGCTCGGAATTCACAGCTGGCCCTAACTAATGCTGGCATGGGGATAGGGTGGGGCGGTGTAAGGGGGCACGTGTTCACACGGAGTCCTTACACAATCTGGGGGCGAGATCTCTGCGTCACTCCTGAAGCCCAATGTACCTGTTACCTGCGTGAGACACAGGTATGGCTCTTGTCTGCTAAAGTGCAATGTCTGGTTTCTTAATTTATGTGATAATAAAGCAATGCCATACAAAAGAAGAACCTTGGAAAATCATGGGGAGAAACCACACAGGCTTTCCCAGTGCTAGCTGCCGGTTTTGGAGTATTAGTTACAACCTTTCCCAATTCTGAGAGCTGCAACGCAGGCTGCCGACTGAGAGTCTTTCTGCTTTCACTTCATGGAGAACAAGGAAAAGGGAGAACCGAGCAAGGCGATGATGAGCCGCTGCTCTAAAGATCTCTCAACTATACTGTCTGCGGCAAAAGCAGACAGCCTGGTTTAAGAGGGCAATGGTGACTGCATGGGCTCCATCGCTGTCTACAACAGGGATGACTTGAGCCCCAGCATGTTAATCTCCCAGGGATTCACTGAGATATAGAAGTTTAAAAAATTCCTATCAGAAAGGGCCTCTTGATTTAATATAAACGTGGCTATGACATCCAAATTTATCTTTAGGTAAATGTCACACTGCTCCTAGGATCTCTTATAACATCTGATTCTAGGTCATTCTGAAGAAAAAAATTTCATTCTGAAATATATCTAGTTAATTATGATAATTCATCAGAACTCTACCTGATATAATCAAAAGCTTAAAAAAAGCTAAGTTACTTTCCTATGGGATTAACAACTGGAACCCCAAATATCCCAACATCTTAATTAGAAAGGTCTTTGCAGTAATTCTATGAAATTGTACACGATACCAATTTTTTTTAAACAAAAAGAGTTGATCTTTAGGATGAATGCTTGAGTCAGCTGACAAACTGATATAAAGGAGTATGTGCAAGGGGAATTCTCTAAATAGAGGGAAAAAATTTTTTTTCCTCAAAGATAGCTGCTTTTTCTTTAAAGAGTTTAAAAACTGATGGTTCAACAGCAAAGCTACGTAACCACTCTGGAGTAGAAGGGAAGGGCTTTGCCAGCACACTGCCATCAGCTGGGAGAAGCGACTGGAAATGAGACAGGCAGGAGTGGCCTGGGAACATACTTAGGTCAGATAGAGCAGTGGCAGTCCCAGACCCCGACTCCTCATAGATGGACAGCAGTCCACTCATGCACACTGCACAGAGATTAAACAAAACGAAAAGAAATGTACTAAAACAAAAGAAAACACACCCCCCAACCCAGAAAACCTTCCCCGGCTCTCTGCTACCTGAAGAATGTGCCAAACCCCAGTTTTCTGCTCTGACGTGGATTCTGATGACCGATCAGTGAGCTCTGGGGTGCTGACCTGCTGGGCCCTGGGCAGGACCTCTCCCTAAGCATCACCGAGAATTGGGGGACAGCTGTCGTGTGCCACTGTCAGCAGACAGTACAGTGCCACAGGCCCACAGACCTCCATCACATCTGCCACCACTTTAAACGGTACAATCAGAAAGGCTACAGTTGTGAACAAATGTTGACTTTCTCCAAAGACAGATGAGGAGACGGAAGGCTACAACATGTCCCTCCTTGAGAGAGGTTGGGGGAGGGTGTCTACAGTACTTTCAAAAGCCATAGTAGCAGCAAGAGAGGAAAGGAAGATGTTTACACTTTGGACTTTGTATCAGGCACTTAAATTGTTGGAGAGACATGCCATTTGGAACCAAAGATGTGAAGACTGGGTTGGAGTGATCGTGACGAGTGGTCTAACAATGGACTTTCAGAAGCAAAGTGGAGGTGTGGGTGGAACCTCTCCCATCCTTTAGTGCTGACTTTCAAGTTTTCTAAGTGCCCACGGCCATGGCAATGGCAGCGGCGGTGGCAACAGCAGGAACGGTTCTGTCGTGTCTTCTGTTTGTGTTCTGTGGCTGACCGGAAGTTTCTGGTGTCACACTGAGAAGGCTCTGGGGTGTGGCACACCTACTGCCCGGGATCGATCAGATCCATGCTGGAGCCAAACATCTTCACCAGCTGTTCCTCATAGTGCGAGATGTTCCTCTTCATGATGTCCATGCAGGGCCCCAGCAGCCTCTCGAACGCTTGCACATCCATAACTGTATTGTTAGAAAGAGGTGAGGGAGAGGATGAGTTCTCCACACAAGCAAGTCAAAGTCGCTTCCCTCACGTAAACCTTTTCTTAAACATGTCCATTCCTGTCGAAGGAATCAGACTACTGGATACTGGACACTTGAAAAAGACGGGGTGTTATGTGGAGGCAGCACCCATTCTCTCTCCCCACACAGCCCTGGATACCAGTCTCCATCTCTGCTCTTTCCACACAGGCTGGGGGCTTCTATGTCCGTCTCATTCACAGGCTATTGTCAGTGCTCACGAATGTTTGCTAAAAGAACACATTCACCCATTTCTAGTTGGTCACACAAACTGTGCAAGCCTAGATGTGAGAACTGGTGGAGTAAGTCAAGGCGTGTTGATGGGGAAAAAATACTGCATATTAGGGGAAAAAAAATTAACGCACAAAGCATCTTTCTTACCTAAGCATTTCACATCTCCCACTGCATAAGCCGAAGCAGCTCTGGGTTTGTTGGTGACCAGTGCAAGCTCTCCAAAGTACTGCCCCTTGTGGCAGCGCGCAATCTCGACCTCCTGGTTCTCACCATCCTTGTTGACTTTAGTCTAGAACAGGTAGAGAACACAACTGATTCCAGAATCACAAGTAGACACGTCCAGTTGCACACCCTTGCGGTCCCTTCTCAGTACACTTGCCACTATTACCTAGAGATTCGTGTTGCAGAGACTGACTACACTGTGTAAACTGCATGGGCTACTCCCTGGGGCCTGGTTTAACCAAAGGAGCTGGCTTTTACCAAGAGGTGAGGTGTGCGTATATATATATAAATATTATTCTAGTATATATATTATATACTAATATCACATATTAATGTAATACAGTATATAAACCAACATACAATATTATGTTAATATACTTTAACATATATTAAATGTATGGAATATTAATATATTACATGTACCTTTCAATATATATATGAATGCAATCCATTTGGTAGATGCTGACTTCTGAGACACAAGGGAAAAGACAAGGTCTTTGGCTAATTCTTCCTAAATAATGCCAATGCTTCTCTTGGTTAGAGTCACATCCAGAGCTACTTCTCTCTGACTGAAGGCCCAGCAGGACTCAGACAATACATTACAGAGAACAATTTCATTTTTAAGTACTATCTGCATCTTAAACTAGTGGTCCCACTACATTTGTGCAGAAGAGTTAAGTAACTAAAAAATTTTTATAGTAGTTTGAATTTTAAAATGATAGTTTAAGAAATCAAACAGGTTATATTTTGTGCTTTTTGAATTACGGAGAATAATGTACTATATTTTACTTACTATCTAGTTTTTTTTTTTTTTTTAACAAATCTATCTGCTAAGCTAAGCAATAACTTGTTCAAATAAAAAAATACTTATAACTTATTAGTAAGAATTAGTTTCAACCTGTAAGAGCCACTTTATGGCAGGGGCAGATAAATAATTTTTTGAAGGTTAATTTAGCAAAATAAATAAAAGCACCATGCTCATGGTTTGATTTTCCCTCCTTCCACACTTCTGCCCTGACCTGTTTGCTCTGAAGCTGATCTAGCCCTTCCGAGCCAATGCTCTCTCTCCAGTGTCTGTCGTAGTCTCTGGGACTCCAGACATGCTCATGTCCGCCTAATCCCTTCTCTAGAAAAGCATTTATCTCACTGTATTGTGAACACCAGCCCCCTGTAGGTTTTGATATCATGCAGATTCTGATTCGGTAGGTCTGGGCAGAGAACAAGACTGAATCTCTGACAAGCTTGCCTTCTTTCCCAATCCAGTGTCACAGTGCTGTTGGACCTACAAACACAATACTATGCTGTGATCAGTACAAACATATATCAGTAGTCTAAAAACTATAAGTAAAAAAATTTTAATTAGGAATCAAGCCATCTTATAGGCAGTAATCGTATTTTTCTTTCTCCATTGCTGCTGTTTAGTTGCTCACTCGTGTCCGACTCTCTGCGACCCCATGGACTGTAGCCTGCCAAGCTCCTCTGTCTACAGGATTTTTCAGGCAAGAATACTGCCATTTCCTTCTCCAGGGGATCTTCCTGATCCAGGGATCCACCTCGCTCTTGCAGTGGCCAGCAGATTCTTTACCACTGAGTCACTGGGGAAGTCCTCTTTCTCCACACTTAACTTTTACAAAAAATATTCTGTAAAAGGTTTCACACTAAGTTGATTTAGTATCATATAGTAAGTCAGTATTTTTAAAAATTATTTACTCTTAAAAAAAACTGAAACAATATCTAATGATGATGAATTTATCCTAAGAATCACTCTTTCCACCTATAGGTCATTGTGTTTGCTAGGTCTCCATATCCATCAAATGGCCACAATAATAACTGCCCTAGAGACTCCCTTTCTAGCATGCTAAAAAGGAAGCTTTTTCATAACCAACACTCACAATGTATTCTTTGTTATATATTCAATAATCTTCCCATTTTCTATTAGGGTACTTACCCTTTTCCTTATTGATTTATAGGCCACTACTTCTCATATCCTTAATTACATAACAGAGGTAAAAGCAACAAAAAAGATACATATACTAAATCTTTATCAGTGAGTGGGGTTAAATCCTGGTTTCTGTCAGTCACATATCTCACATAACAATTATGATTCTGGCACATGAAACACACTTCACACTATTAAAGTAAACAGTTACATTCTGTGCATACACCTGGCATCTGTATCTCCCCTGGAACAAGCCACATCATCACACATAAACTCACCTTGCTTTTGATCAGGATGCTCACTTCACCAGACTCTATAATGTAAAAGCTATCAGCCTTTTCACCCTGAAAAGGGAGAGGAGGGGAGGTCAGAGCCATACATATGTACTGAAGGATACAGAAATAGACAATCTTCACATTGCCTGAGCTCCAATTTTATTATTTTCCAATTGATGGCTAACAAATTCAGAACAAAAACAGGAGGATCCTGATGTCAGTCCAACTACGACTGACAAACATCTCTCCTTCCTAACATGGAATATTCCCATCTGTCTCCGTGAATATACCCAGGCTGGCAACTGCACAGATCGTATTCTTACAGCTCATGTTGGTCAGCTAACGAGACCTATGATAAGGGGTAAGTAGCCAAGTCAGCTGCAGGCAGTATCAAGGTGACTCCTGGCTAACCCTGGGTCATGAAGCCCAGCGATGATCTCCACCATCAAATTCAGAGGACAGCATGGAGCTGGAGAAAGCACCACCTTGGTGAGGCAGGTGCCTTCATGGGGGCTGATGTCACTCTTATAAGCCTCAGGCTTGGCTTTGCTTGTTTTGATGTTAAATCACTTAGCTGAACCAGTTATTCAGGTAATTCAACAAATAATTATTATGTGCCGTGAGAGATAAACCAGTGGATAAACAATATCCCTACCCTTGTGGAAACTACAGTCTGGTAGAGTAAACAAACTGTAAATGACCAACATAATGAATCAGTAAATTATGCTGCTGTACTGGAAGGCAATAAGGGCCATAGGAAGAAAGTAGAGCAGGGAATGTGGGATCTGGAGTGTTGAGGGAAGAGATGTTACGTAGCATACAGGAGCACCTCAGTGAGAAGGTGAGATGTGAGCGAAGCCTGGAAGGAGGTGAGAGGCAGGCAAGCAGCTATGGAAGAGGAGGCTCTCAGGCACACATCAGTCTCTGGCTTCTCACCTAACTTCTGAAGCAAAGGCCATCTACACTGAATAATCCAATACTAATCATGCGCTCTCATTCCATGTGACAGGTTGTATGTCTCCATAGGACTTCATGTCCTTCATGCATCACACAGGGACCACACACAGCTCAGGCTGACATTCCTGAGTTAATCTAGTCCTAGGTCACCACATAATAATCACTGCTCTATAGCCTTATAAGGGGCTGTCTGTGGATTTCTGTGTTGCTATGTTGGGTAGGTACCCTGCATACCTAGATAGATCAAACCATCCTTTAGTTTGTTAGATCAAACCGGTCAATCCTAAAGGAAATCAGTCCTGAATATTCATTGGGAGGACTGATGCTGAAGCGGAAGCTCCAATATTGTGGCCACCTGACGGGAAGAACTGACTCCTTGGAAAAGACCCTGATGCTGGGAAAGATTGAAGGCAGGAGGAGAAGGGGACAACTGAGGACAAGACTGTTGGATGGCATCACCGAATCGATGGACACGAGTTTGCGCAAGCTCTGGAAGCTGGTGATAGACAGAGAAGCCTCGCAAGCTGCAGGCCATAGGGTTGCAAAGAGTCAGACACGACTGAGCGACTGAATTGACCCTACATCCAAATCACCAATAAGCATAACCAAATCACCAATAAGTTCTATTTGTGTAATACAAATAGGATATAAAACTTGAGGATATAAGTTGATGAAGGATGGGAAGCCATGAAGGAAACTAAAGAGGAGCCAGACACAGGGCCACCAAGAGGGAAAATCATTTCTAGGTCCAAGGAGGGAGTTTCATAAAGGAAGATGTGATTACCAGTGTTCAGTGTTGCCGGGAGGTCAAGAGTAATAGTCAAATGTATGGAAACACCGGTGACCAGGAAGAGAGCAGTGAGCGGTAGAGCAGAACTGTAGAAGTGAGAAGTGGTGAAGGGCGGTGTCTGAGCCCTTTGTTGAGAAAGATATACAACAATCATAATTTAAAGTGCTCATTTCAATGCTGCGGCCTGATGAATTTTTACACTTGTACACACCTGTGTAACCACCCCTAGAACAAATGAAAACTGCCTGAGTGACCCCTTTTACATTCTTGTGCCCAAATTCCTACTCTTTTGTTTGTGTGTGTTAGTCGCTCAGTCGTGTCTGATTCTTTGTGACCCCGTGGACTGTAGCCCGCCAGGCCTCTCTGTCCATGGGATTTTCCAGGCAAGAATACTGGAGTGGGTTGTTGTTTCCTTCTCCAGAGTATCTTCCCAACCCAGGGATCGAACCCGGGTCTCCCGCATTGCAGACTCTTTACTGTCTGAGCCACCAGGGAAGATACTCTTATGTTTCAGGTATACCAATAAGGAGTAAACCTACACAACCCTGGGCACCACAAGCACCGTCATCCCCAGTAAAGGCAATTCCAGGTCAGTACGTGCGCATGGATGGACTTTCCCCTGTGAACTCACTGTGTGGCTCTGGGCCTGCCCCTCAGGACCTGTGAGTAATAAACCTTGTTTTTTCAAAGTTCCCAGATGGTTGTTGCTCAAGGTGCATCTTGCAATCATAATAAGAACCAGAAGGGCTGGTCCAGCTATGGCGCTGGCTCTGCCAGGGTAAATGTTTGTGAAGGCTCACCGCAAGTATTAACAGTATGGGCAAAGATAAGTGCGAACAGCATCACTTTCAATAGGCTGAGACGGTCACAAAAGACTCACTATTAAGATGTCAACTACTCCCCGAACTTATCTATAGATTCAACTTATGTAATCCCAATAAAAAAGCTCAGCAGTTTTTTTCGGTAGAAGTTGATAAGCTGGTTGTAAAATGTATACAGAAATGCAAAGAGCATAGCACAGACAAAATAATTAAGACAAAGAACAGAAAATTTGGAGGGCTTTAAACTATCTGATTGAAAGATTTACTACATAAAGCGATTGTAATCAAGACAACATAGCATTAACTGAGAGACAGGCATAGATCAGTGGAACAAAAGAGATCAGACACAGACCCAAACATGTATGGGCGACTGATTCTCATGGCAAGTGTCCAGCAACGGAATAGGAAAATGGTGCTGAAGTAACTGGACATCCATATGAAAAGCTCTAATCTTCTCTCTCTTGTAATTAATTCAAAATGGATCACAGATCTAAATGTAAGATCTAAAACTATGAGACTAGAATTGCATGGTTCAGTATAGGAGCCACTAGTCACATGTCACTACTGGGCACCTGAACTGTGGCTTGTATAAATTCATAGGTGCTGTAAGTGTAAAATATACGTTGAATTTTAAAGACTGAATATCCTCCAAATGTAAAATATCTCATTATTAAATTGTTATATCACTTAGATGTTGAAATGTAATATTTTAGATATAGTAAGTTAAAATACCCTATTAAAATTAAAGTTCACCTTTTTTTTTTTAATTTGGCTACTAAAATATTTTAAATTGTTTGGGGCTCACATAATATTTCTACTGAACAGTACTTGCCTAGAAGTTAAATAAGAGAAAATCTTATTGATTATGCAAACTTTTTTTTTTAAGTAGGACACAAACAGAGTGAATTATAAGAGGAAAAAAATGACAAACTGGACTTGCCAAAATTTAAAACTGTTGCTTTTTAAGGTATTACTAATAAAATGAAGAGCCAAGCCTCACAGCCACATTCTGGGAGAAATATTTTCAAATCGTTGGCCTGGTAAAGGATTTGTTCTCAGAGTACAAAAAGAATTCTTACAACGCAGGGGATTCCTTGGTGGCTCAGTGGTTAAAAATTCACTTGCCAATGCAGGGGACACAGATTCAATCCCTGGTCAGGGAACCCCACAAGCTGCGACTAAGCTCACGGGCCACAACTACCGAGCCAGTGATCCAGAGCCGGTGCTCTGCAGTGAGCAGCCAGGGCACCACAGTTAGGGAGTAGCCTCTGCAATGGCAGCAGGGCTGCATGCAGCAATGAGCCCCAGCACAGCCATAAATCAATGGATAAATCTTTTTTTTTTAAAGAATTCTTACCACTCAATATATTAAGAAGCCGAATGACCTAATTTAAAATAGGGCAAAAGGTGTACTTCACCAAAGAAAACATACGGATGAAAAGCAATCACAGGAAAAGATGTTCACCATCATTAGACATTAGGTAGATGTAAAATAAAACCAAAATGAGATATTCACTCTAGGATGGCTAACATTAAAGACCCGGTACTAAGTGCTGATGTGGACGCACAGCAACGGGAACTCTTGAACACTGTTGGGGGAATGCACAGTGGTACAGACATCTTAAAAAACATTTTAGCAACCTGTGAAACAAATGTTTACCATGTGACTCAGCAATTCCATAAAAACATATATCCATGCAAAGACTTGTATGTGAATGCTTATTGCAGCTTTATTCATAACTGCCAAAATTTGGAAAGACCCCAAATGGTTCTCAACTGGTGGGTGGAAAGACAAGTTATGGTACATCTGTATAATGGAATACTATTCTCCAACAAAAAGGAATAATCCTCTGAAACATACAACATAGATAAACCTCAGAAACATTATGCTAAGAGAAATAAGTCAGACACAAAAAAACTACACATTATATGGTTTCATTTGTGTGAAATTCTAGAAAAGGAATTTCTAAAGTGATAGAAAGCAGATCAGTGGTTTTCAGGAATAAGGGGGTGGGTGAGGGGATTTACTTAAAATACAAACAAGCAGCTTTTTGAGGTGATTAGAAAAGCTCTACACTATGATTATAGGGGTGGTTATAAAACTCTCAAATTGTATACTTGAACTTGGTAATTTTATTGTATGTCAAATACAGGGTAACAAAGCTGACCAAACAAACAAGGAGACAAACAAAACAACATAAAGTATGGTTTTTGCAGTTGGTCTGGCATGGGGCCCAGGAACCATAATTCCTAACAATTTCTAACATTCTGATATAATGCTAATACTGCTAGTCCTTAGAGAAGTCTTGGTCAAGAGACACTGCTAAAAGGGGTCTATAAAGTGGGTATCATCTTAATTTGTGGCCATTCTGCACTACCACCTAGCACTCCTAACTTCAAGAACACACATATCCCAGAAAACACTGTGGGTTTTTATACCTCTTGATATACCTCCTGAAGGCCTGGGGCTTTCAGGACAAAGTAGAGGTCCTCTGGAGGTAAATTAAAGTGCAGCAGGTTCAGAAACAAATGTGGCCAAGTCAACACATTCCATCTCGGCAACTCAGCTGCACGTTCTTCCCATACCAGGACACCTGGCCTGGAACACAGCTCACATCCACGCCCTTTGCTTATACTGTTCTCTTGCCCTGGAAGATCTTTCCCTGACCCCAACTGCTGAAAATGCATTCGTTCTTTCAGCTTAGTTCAAAGGTTGGTTCCTCTATGAAACCATATGGAATGCTTCCTCCTCTACATTCTCAGTGTCTTTCTTTCCCCTCTCATTATAGCACTTAAATCTGGTCCTACTTGTCTATCTTAACAAATACTGAATCAAACCAACTTCTAATTTAAGGAATTATTAACAGTGGGGCTATCTGGAAAACAAAGGCATTTGGAGATGCCACTTAGACACCATTTATTCATTAGTCCTTTTTCTCTGGGAGCATCTCTCTCTCCTTCTGCCATCAGTCTGATTAATTTCTGTGGCACTGGTTGGGTCAACTCCACCTCCAGGCCCCAAGGGTGGTCTGGGGATTTAGGTTTGTCCACTCTGAGTCTTCCTTCTAGCCCCAAGTTAAGGTTCAAGGAGGGCACATTCCTCAACCCAGACCAACCAGACATCTCCCCAGTGCTCCTTTTGTTTTTTTAATTAAAAGAATTTTTTTGGCTTCAGTGTGTGGCTTGTGAGATCTTCGCTCCCAGCCTGACCAGGGATTTAACTTGTGACTCTTGCAGTCGAAGCATGGAGTCCTAACCACTGGACTGCCAGGGAAGTCCTCTTCCCAGTGATCTTGCCAGAACCACTCACAGAGAAGTTTACAATATGGAAATGGAAATATAAAATGGAAAAATCTATAATACCTTTTGAAGTGAAGGGAAGTGAAGTCGGTCAGTCGTGTCTGACTCTGCGACCCCATGGACTGTAGCCTACCAGGCTTCTCAGTCTATGGGACTTTCTAGGCAAGCGTACTGGAGTGGGGTGCCATTGCCTTCTCCAGGGGATCTTCCCGACCCAGGGATCGAACCCCCATCTCCTGCATTGCAGGCAAACGGTTTACCCTCTGAGCCACCAGGGAAGCCGACCATAATATCTTTTACATATAATTTAAAAAGCAAACACAGTAGATAAGGAAAATTATTACACAGCACTCATCATAATGTTCAAGTCCACTGTGTGGTGATCCTTACAGTACCTGAAGTAACATGACAGAAGGGTACAAAGGAAACACCAGAGGCACCTTACAAATCTGGTCAATCACTGAAGACTGCTGTGTATTAGGTTAGCTAAGAGACACTTTGGGCCAGAGAAAGAAAGTACACAACTCTCTGACCTCCAGGTTCTAACAGTGATGAAGGAGGCTTACTCAGGGTTAAAAGAAAGCGATATCCAAAAGAACAAAACCAGAAGCCAAGGAAAGGTGAACAGAGGCCAGAGGTGAACATCGATGGGCTTCAGAAGATTCTGCAGCAAGTGTGCCTGAGCACCTCGCAACATGAGCTCCCCAGGATGAGTGGACAAATGACGCACTAGTCCTTCAGGAGGTGACTTCCGAGAAAGGAGGTGCCCGAGCTCCCCACTCACCTGAGTGATTATGCGCTCTCCATCCTTATAGACCTTTTCTCCTATTACATCCACGATCTTCATTCGTTCTGATACCTGAAACAATGAACACACAAATTCTAAGGAAAAGACCTTAAATTAAAGTCACAAATACTGACAGTATCTATACAACATTGAAATGGGCTAGAATAGTATGAATTAAGAAACCTAACAAGAGAATTGGTTTAACAGCTTTTCTTAAGTCCCCATATACAGGCTCATATTAAAATAGGCTTTACCTCTAGTGATTTAAGAAGCGGCACAGATTCAATAAATGATTCAAACATCTTCCTCTTTTTTGCATTGTTTTTCACTATGATTCTTCTAAATGTCACACGGTCCTGTAAGACAGAATATGAAAATTCTGGTGAGTGCTCATATAAGAGAGTATCTGTCATTTAATTGAAACTGTGCCACAGCAAAGATTAGAGGTCTTTGGAAGGTACTGGATCAACTGAGTGTTTAATGATATTTCAATTTGAGTCATCACTGGAAGAAAAAGATCTGCAGCCTGGACAAGACAAATGTCTCATGTTGTCACTTGCTGTCAAGTACTCAATGAGTGCCACCTATGGGTCATAAATAAAATAAAAAATTTAAAAAGCTCACAGTCACTGTTCAAGGTGAAAAGATACACCTTCAAAAAAAAAAAAAGCAGATTAAAACAGTTAAGACGGTTCTTGCCCTCAAGGACTTTATAATCTCAATGGGGAAGTAATACAAAATTTATAGGAATAAAAAAACCACAGTTCCAAGACTGCATATGAAATTTGCTAGATGAACTATAGAGACAAAGAAAGTCCTACAAGAATTCTGAAGAGAGAGCGCATTCACAATAGCCTGGAGTGATCAAGGAAAATTTTATTGCAAAAATATAAATCTGTCTGGTATCCGAAGGAGAGGTAGGTTTTATAAATTAATGGAGAGAGAAAGTAGGAAACTCAAGATGGAAGGCAGGCATGTGAAACATATCTTGACCCCAGCAAGTCTAGGATTCAAACTCGAGACAGTTAACCAGAGTTATGGTCAGGTACTTCTCAAATACATGTATGCATGTATGGGGAGGGACATGCAGCCAGGAGAATGTTAATTGCTTAGGCTCCTACAAGGCTAGGCAGTTTTTTATACCTAAGTTAACTGCACCTTTCTTCTACCTTGGGCTCTCAGGAATAGAAATATTTTTTTTGAAAGTACACTAATGACATCCTAAAGGCTGAAAGAATGAGAAACAGTAAGGAGGTAAGGGCAAATTTAGGTGTAGGTTTGCTATTTTAGTATTCTTGATGATGGGGTGGGAGCTGGGTGGAGGAAACACACAGAAGACAACTGAGCAGAGATGTCTAAACAGACTTCACCGGCTCACATGCCATCAGTCCCCTGGCCCAATCCCATGCCAAGTTCCATCTGCAGAAGTCACCTCCTGTGCCCTGTGCTCCTAGGGTAAAACGTGGCAGACTCCTACCCTCCCTTCCTAAATTGACGTACAAACAATGTCTGCTCTCTGCCATTAAGCCAGACTCTGTCCCCATTTTCTTTTCCATCTGTCTGCCTGCAAAGAGCCATGCAATCCCTGATTGCTCTAATGGGCTGCACCACTTGCCACTACTTTTTTGAAGTCCAAGGCTGGAGATGTACTAATATCATTTAAAATGTTACTGTTGTACTTCGGAATATCACTCCATTATCACTTTCCATGTGTTTTCTGGGCCAATTGAGGCCAAGGGTGCTGTGGAAAGAGAATACTCAAGATTGAGACAATGGGAGTTATGAAGTTCCCTTCCTTATGTCTGAGTAGACATATTTCTAAATCCATTTTTAACGTTACAAAGTGAAAGTGTTAGTTGCTCAGTGGTGTCTGCCTCTTTGAGACCCCATGGACTATAGCCTGCCAGGCTCCCCTGTTTATGGGATTTTCCAAGCAAGAATACTGGAGTGGGTAGCCATTCCTTTCTCCAGGGGATCTTCCCAACTCAGGGATCAAACCTGGGTCTTCTGCACTGCAGGCAGATTCTTAGCCATCTGAGCCACCAATAACATAACAAAGATTACCACAACTGCAGCAATGAACTGTATTTCCAGCTAAAGAGAAAACAACTGATAGCTCTTGGAGTGACTCATCTGTGTTCCAACCTTTCTATGTATGCTTTCACACTTCCCAGAGCTCCCACGCTGAACAAGGCCAGTTCCTGTGACTGTGGAGGGTATAAAAAAGCACCACCCCAGCTTCCAGAGAGCTTCCAATGGAGCTGTGAAGAGGAATCTCCTACTGTGAAATGGTAGCTCCCTCAGCAAACAGCCCTGAAGTTCAAAAGAGAAAAAGAATGCAACCCTTTCCTTTGACTGCAGAAGTTCCCTGAGAAAGATTCTACGACTTTCATGCAAGCAAGACAAAGAGGGAGCAGAGACTAAGTGTAGCACTTGCCTCTAGTAAAAGAAAGTGAAGGTGAAGTCGCTCAGTCGTGTCCGACTGTTTGCGACCCCATGGACTATAGCCTACCAGGCTCCTCTCTCCATGGGATTTTCCAGGCAAGAGTACTGGAGTGGGTTGTCATTTCCTTCTCCAGGGGATATTCCTGACCCAGGGATTGAACCCAGGTCTTCCGCCTTGCAGGCAGATGCTTTGCTGTCTGAGCCATACGGAATCCAATCTGAGAAACTTAGTGGCAACACCAGGTCCTCCCTGCTTTAGCCTCAGAAGGCATTTCCAAGACCTTGGGAGGCACAAGTGAGAAGTCAGTCACACTGTGGAGGACACTCTGGGGGTCACTCTCCTGAAGGAAGTACTGGAGTGTTGGAAGGGCTTGGACTGTAAAGCAGGAGAAAAAGACATCTAAAAAGATCACTTAAGGCAGCAGGGAGATGAATCTCACTTAAGATAGCAGGAACAGGAAGAAAGACTGCACAGGATAAGGCGAGGAACTAGAAAGGCAGAGCAGGGGTCTTAGGAGAGGGAGCTTCAGGAAGAAAAGGGTGAGGAGCAGCCCCACAACCAAGGGGCGCAGGTGTCCCCACTCAGTAGCACCCAACATATGCCAGGCACTAAATGAATGGCTTGTCTTGTGTCCTTCTGTTTAATTCTCATATCCCAACCAGAAGGCAAGCAGTTTACAGTTCAGTTTTAATAAATTTCTACTGAGACTTTCAGATTACTTAGGAATGGGTTAATTTCCAAGTATTTGGAGATTTTCCTGTTATCTTTCTGTTACTGATTTCTGGTTTCTGTGGTTAGAGAACACATTGTCTGATTTCAATTCTTTTGAATTTGCTAACTTTTAATATCCCAGGACATATGTAGTTTATCTCAGTAAACATTCACGAGCTTGAAAAGAATGTGTATTCTCTGCTGTTATGTGACATGTCCTATAAATTTCAATTAGACCCTTTTGGCTGATGGTGGTGCCAAATCCTATAACCTTCCTGATTTTCTTTCTAGTTGTTTTATTGATTGTTGAGAAAGGGGTGTTGAAGTCTGCAAATACAGTTGTGGATTTATCCGTTTTTTCTTTCAGTCTATCAGTATTAGCTTTACATATTCTGAAGCTTTGTTGTTTGGTATATACAGCTTTAGGGCTTCTATGTCTTCTTGGTAGATAAACTCTTTCATTATTATGAAAATAATAGGGTTAGTGTGTCTTCTGGTAATTTTCTCTGCCATGAAATCTACTTATCTGATACTAACTTAATTTCTGCTGACTTCTGGTTAATGTTTGCATAGTATATCTATTACTGTCCTTCTACTTTCAACCTACCTATATTATTATATTTGAGTGAGTTTCTTATGAATAGCATATTGTTGGGTCATTTAAGATAATCCATTCTACCAGTCTCTATCATTTAATTGGCCTATTTAGATCATCTATAGTAACAAATCATACGTTAGGGCCTACATCTACCATTTTATTCAATGCTTTCTGTTCTCTCTCTTTTCTGTTCTTCTATTTCACTTTTCTTGCCTTTCCGTAGGTTACCTGAATTACTTTGTAGAATTCCTTTTGATTTGTACAGCTTTTGAGTATATCTCTTTGCACAGGTTACTTTAGCGGTTGCTCTAGGTATTATATTTACATATGTAACTTACCATGGTCTACTGGTGTCAACATTTTAGAAGTGTGAGTAAAGTGTAGAAGCTTAACTTTCATTTAGGCCCCTTTGAAATATTTCCTCTACATACAGTGAGAATCAGATAAGACAATGTTATAATTTTGCTTCAAGCATCTAAACTATTTTAGAAAACTAAAGAGGAGGATAGACTTTTATGTCTATCCATATGTTTACTCTTTTGGTTGTTCTTTCTTCATTCTTGATATTCCAAATCTCCTTTTATCACTTCCTTTCTGTTTGCAGAACTTCCTTTAGTCATTCTTTCAAGGTAGGCCTGCTGGTGACCAAGTTTCTGAAGGAAACTTAATTTCTGAAGGATATTCTCTCAAGGTGTAGAATTTTCAGTTGACAGTTCTTTTCTTTCAGTTATTGAAAAATACTGGGATACATGGCAATTAGTAAGAAAACCTGGGGAACTCACTGTTGTATCCTTCCTTAGGTCCTGAAATCCCTAACCAGTGCACCTTCTTGTTTCCCTCTCTCAGGGCTGCCTATGTTTGTCTGTTGTATGATATCCAGAGTTTTCTAGCTTTAAGAGGGAAGACTAGAGAGGAATGGGGCTATTCTGTCTTGGCCTGGACTAGAAGTTGTCATCAACGTATTTTAAAACTGAGTTCATTTTCCTCCATTTGTCTTGGTCTATGTTGAATGTTTTAAGCACTGGGTTCCCAAGTGTGTGATGTATTTTTCTTAAGCCAGTGTACCACTCATTCCTCAGGACCAATCGTTTTGCCTTTTTTGTGGCTGTACCACATCACAGTCAGGGTCCTAGTTAACTGGGGGAACTAGGAATCAAACCTGAGTCCCCTGCTGCGGAAGCAAGGAGTTCTAACCACTGGACTTCCAGGGAAGTCCTGCTCACGAGCATTCTTAATTCTGCACTAGTATAGCACAATAAAGTGCTTGAGTATGTCTTTAAAATATGATTTCATTTGAGGAAATGTGTTGATAATTTCGAGGTATACATTTAATTCTGTTTGTAGGGTAAATGGAAACAAATTACCATAGAAGGGAACATTTAAAAAACGAAATCTGGAATTTATACAAGAGGATGATCCTTTTAAGAAGGAAGAGAGTTATAGATTTTGAAGGCTTGATACTGAAGGATGCAAGGTGGGTCATGTATAATAGAAGATAGGACCTTAGCAGTCTATGCCTAAGATATTCTGGGAAAGTTCTGTTTCCCAGAATATGGCTGTCAGCCTTTCTGGTCATCTAAATCTACTGACTATTGGCATGGACCAACGAATAAACAGATGGTCAAATACCATCTGCTAGTGAAAAGTTAGTCCTAGGATAGTTAGAGATGGAAAACACTTTTGGCAGAGCTTTCAGTGACACTTATTTTTCTGGACTGGTCTCTTCTGTAGTTATCCTTCCTCTCTCTGCTTGTCTGATGTAAACCTAAAGAGAAAATGCAGTAAGAGCTGACACAACTGCGAGGCCACAAGACCCAGTCTTTCCCATGTAATTTGCAATAAACAGTCTGTTGACAAATCACTTCAAGGAAATGGAAAAACACATTGGTCAAGACCTTCCATAGTGTCTTTCAGATAATCAGCTATAAAATATACCATGAACCAACAGCCAAGGACAGAGACCCAAAGTAAGGGGGATTAATACCATGCTATGCAAGGAGAGCCATTTCTCTAACTCACCAGTCCCCAAAGGGAGCCTTCTGAAGTGGCGACAATGGTAGCAGCTCTCGGGGTATTGTACATCAGGGCTAGTTCTCCAAAACTTCCATGGTTGTCATACTGACCAACAGAGCGGGTTTGATTATCTTTTGTTACTAAAATATCATAGGTTCCCCTGGAAATACAAAAAGAAACGATTTCATTTATAATGGGCAGGTATATATGAATAGAAGGTATGTATGATATACAATGTTGTTATTGGGGGAATTCCCACAGATTTTTTTGCTAGTATATAGAAATATAATAGATTTTTGCATTTGACTTAGTATTATGTGACCTTGCTAAACTCATTTATTAGTTCTAATGAGTGAACTTGGCGTTTTCTAGAGGATCATGTCAGCTTTATTTCTCTTCCTTTCCACCCTGTTTGCCCTTCCTCCCTCCTGTCAGTTTCTCTCCTCACCCCGTCTCTCTCTCTGCTTTACTGCATTGGCAAGGACCTACAGTGTAACACTGCATGAGGAGCTGAAAGCAGACACGCTTCTCTGGTTCTCCATCTCAAAGGGAAAACATTCAGTTTTTCACCATTAAGTATGAGGTTAGCTATAGATTTTTTAAAATAAATGCCTTTAATCAGGTTGGATCAAAGTCCCTTCTATTCCTATTTTGCTGAGTTTTTACCATGACAAGGTGCTAAACTTTGTCAAGTGCTTTTCCTGCAGGTATTGAAATGACTGGTTGGGTTTTCTTTTGTAGTCTGTTGAAAACTAGGATGTAGAATTGATTAAAAAAAATTGTTTAATACAATTTTCTCTCTACTGATTGTTCATTAACAGTGGCTAAAGAAAAACATTCACAATGGATGGCATTTGGAGAAATAGGCACTCTCAGTATACCACTGAAGCAAATGTAAACATTTTCAAATTTCTCCAAAATATTAACAACAGAACAAATTATTGAAGAGACCCTTTTACACAGTAATTTCATTTCTAGGTATTCTAAAGGAGAGAATGGAAGATACTGGAAAATATTTAACTGCAAGGATGCTCACCAGGTAATATTTATGACAGCAAAAATCACAATTTAATCTGCTAACAAAAAGATAGGTCAAATATATGTCTATATTCATATTATGCAGTCAATATAAATGATGACATAGAACAGTATTGTATCCTATGGCAAACCACTTCAAACAGATTTTTTAAATGAAGTCAATGTATATGAAAGCAATATATATAAATTAATAAAGAGTTAACTACATTTTACATGTTTGATTGTTATCAGCTTTGAAGACCTACCACTCCAATATTTCTTCCTCTTCTGTCTCACATCTGGGAAAGTTGATAAGAAAAGCTAGATGCTCCCTCATTTGGTGTTGATGGGAAATCCAAATCACACAAGAGCCTGCCCATATACAAGAGTACTCTACCTCAGCTCTACCTTCTAAACACCATGAAATACCAAGCCAGTCACCTCTCTGTGCTGTCTTAAGTCATGTTTGAACCTCTTGGGAGCCTACCCTGTTCGCCTTTAAAACACTCATTACGAGAATGATCAGTCTTTTCATCCTCTTAGTCTGTGTGTATGGAATGATCAGTCTTGATATCTGAACCGAATCTGGGGTAACAGATCTGACCTAACAGTAAGGCAAAGGGAGAAAAAAAGAAAGAATATACCCTGGTGATAAAATTAGGGCAAAATTACTTTCTTCCCTGTTTCGCTTATAAGGCAAAGGGAGAAAAAAAGAAAGAATATACCCTGGTGATAAAATTAGGGCAAAATTACTTTCTTCCCTGTTTCGCTTGTGGTTTTTTTTTTTCTTAAATTTCCTACAAAGAGCCTCCACTTGTCTGATAAAAATCACTAGGTATCACATGTTACACAAGAAGCAAAGAAGTGGTGATGTAACTTAAAAAATTTTTTTCTGCCACTACTTATAGAATTCTATGGAGGAAGCCTAAGCATGACAGATCAAAGTACAAGACTCTTTAAGACAGTACTACTTGTATCATCTTTCCTCTTTAAATAAAGCATTTCCTTCCTAACTCTGATTGGAATCATTTGTCACGGTATCAAGGGCCCAAAGGTTATCCAAGGAATACATTCTTGAACATTTTCCTGAATGAGCAAAAGGCTTCAATAAGAAAAGGGACTAGCTGAATCTAGTATAGCTACTTGATACAGATAAAAAGACCCTTAAAAATCAGGAAAACAATTGGAAAAAATTGAATAAGGTCTGCATAGTAGATGAGAGTACTGTATAAAATGTTAATATCTGATTTTTATGATTGGTCTCTGCTTATGTAAGAAAATGTCCTATGTTAGGAAATATATACATATATTTGGAGATAAAAGGGCTTATACCTGCAACTTACTTTCAAACACAAAGCTAATCTGGTAAAACATTAACCCAGGGAACCTAGGTTTCTAAGAATTTTTTGTACTAGTTGTGTAACAATTCTGTAACTGTGAAATTACTTGAAAGGAAAAAATGAAAACTAACTAATGGAAGATACTGGTGAAGCAACATCTTATTGATCCTAAACTCTGGTGAGTGTTCTTTTCAGGACTGAGAGGGAGTCAGAGGGAGTCCCCCAGATGATACCAATAGTAATAGCTCAAGAGGTGAAAACACACCAGGGTGAGCAGGTTAAACCCTCATGTTTCATGTCTCCCAACAGCCCTAAACCTGGAACAGAGCCAAAAGGAGCCAGAGGTATGGAGGTTGAGGAAATATACTCAAGTGTAAAATCAGGCTAGGATTGAATGGTCCGGATGACAATAAAGTGTCATGGAAATTACTTCTCTTGGACACTTGCAAATAACATGTTTATAAAGCGCATCTTGCACAGCTCACCTAATTCTAGATAGTGGCAACCCAAGTATGCGCTGTACTCAGGACTCAGGACAGCAGAAGATAGAGAGGGCAGGCTGTGGACAGAGAGCAGCAAACTTTGAGGAGCTTGTTAACCTGGCCCTAAGTCCTGCCTGGGCTGAACAAGGCACAGGGTAAAGCTCTTGCCCTGAACCGCGAATCTTCCTGAGTACAGGTGTACAACTGCAAAACACCATCTCCTACCGTTCAATGACATAGAAGTTGTCTCCATCATCTCCTTGGTCAATGACATGCTCATCAACTTTGACCGTCCTTTCAAACATGGCATCAAGGACTTGGGATAGCTGTTCCTGCAGGGAACACACAAGGAGAAAAGATGGCCTTTATGTTTATGAGGAAAAAAATTAACTGTGTTTATCTCAGGTGGTGACTACATGGGAGAAGTCCTCACATCAGACTATCCCCCACATCCAAGCAGAAACCTAAGGGTCTGAAACAAATGCCTTCCTGTGGCCATTCAGCTTTGCATGTCCACATACACAGCCCAGTTGCCAAGCTCTCTGAGGCAGTATTGTTTTTGGGGGAAAAAAAAAAAAAACCCACAACATTCTACAATTTACGTGAAAACAGGCATCTAGACGATGGTGCCTATTCACCCAGCCACACCACAAGACTGTCACTGCCCTGACGACACGTGTACAGCCATCATGGCTCTCCTATATCATGTGTCATGTGGTGACGCCACCTTCCCACAGGTGTCGATCTAACAGGATCGTCAAATCTAACAGGCTGAGATGCTTCAGAGGTTATCTCATGGAGCAGCACAGCTGCCCTTCCTAGTCAAGCACATCACTTAATCTGAGTCTGTTTCTTCATTACAAAAAAGTGTTTAATAAATAGCTTCCAGCTCATCAACTTTCATGACTAAAGGAAAAAAAATCTATGGGAAATATTTATCACATAATAGGTACTTAATAAATAAGCTCTATTATCAGACACTTAATATTGCTATAGTTATTTATATACAATACATACAATTATTTACCAATAGCACCTGCAATAACCAGAAGGTAACTGTACCAACAAATATTAAAATAATCAAAAGAGTGCTATTAAATTCTAACAATACAGTGGCCTCGGTCTAGGGCCAGCATCCCTCTGTCAGTGGCTGTCGAGCCTGTGTGCGTGCTAAGTCGCTTCAGTAGTGTCCGACTCTGTGTGACCCTATGAACGGCAGCCCACCAGGCTCCTCTGTCCATGGGAGTGTCCAGGCAAGACTACTAGAGTGGGTTGCTGTGCCCTTCTCCAGGGGATCTTGCCAACCCAGGGATCAAATCTTCAACGTCTATGTCTCCTGCATTGGCCAGCAGGTTCTTTAACACTAGCACCACCTGGGAAGCCCCAGTGACTATTAGGGAGCACTGAAGACCCGTTTCAACTCACAGAAAGGCTTTCTCTTTGCAGGATTGTGGATTGAAGGCCTGGCAAGGAGATAATTGTATTGCTGCATAATTCCATATGATTTAGCATTCTGCTACTTAAAATAACGTATCACCAACAAGCAGCTCCTTAGTTCCATAGTTCCATGGGTGGTGAATACTGTACAAGCTGACAGATACTATAAAAGAAGTCTTGCTACTCGTGTGTCCACATTCATGTGGAGTGTGAGCCCAGTGTTGCCTGACATCGCACATTTAAATACAGGTAACAAATACAAATTTTCACATACAATACAGGCCAAACACATACATCTACCCTGGTGTGTCTGGCCTGTGGGCTATCCATTGGCAGCCTCATGTTGTGAGTAACAAATCTTCTGGCCCAGACTCTTCAAAAACATCAGTGTCATGAGATATGGAATAAGGTATGGGGGAAGCATTCTGGGTTAGAGGGGACTAAAGTCATGCCATGACAGCCAAAAGCAACATGAGATTCAGGACTGGAAAACAAAACAAAAAAGCTATAGAAAACTTTCCTGGAAAAAGCTTAATATGGACTGTATTTAGGTAATATTATTACAACAGTGTTAAATTTCTTGGGCTTAATAATGATAATGTGTTAATGGAGGAGAATATCCTTGTTCTTGGAAAATATAACTTATGGCATTTAGTGGCTAAGAGCTATGATGTCCTCAATATATTCATAAATGGCTCAGGACCTAAAAAAGCAGTTTATATGCACCTATATATGTGCATGCATATACACATAAGAGACAGAGTAAATATGGCAAAATGTTAACAACTGGTCAGTCTAGGTAAAGAATAGACGCAAGTTTTGACTTTTTTGTAAATCTGAAAATTTAAACACAAAAGTTAGAGAAGCAAATTGTTTTTAAAGTGGAAACCAATACAGTATATTAACGCATATATATGGAATTTAGAAAGATGGTAACGATAACCCTGTATGCGAGACGAGACACAGATGTATCGAACAGTCTTTTGGACTCTGGGAGAGGGAGAGGGTGGGATGATTTGGGAGAATGGCATTGAAACATGTATAATATCATATAAGAAACGAATCGCCAGTCTAGGTTTGATGCAGGATACAGGATGCTTGGGGCTGGTGCACTGGGATGACCCAGAGGAATGGTATGGGGACGGAGGTGGGAGAGGGGTTCAGGATTGGGAACACGTGTACACCCGTGGCGGATTCATGATGATGTATGGCAAAACCAATACAATATTGTAAAGTAAATAAATAAATAAATAATATAAACAAATAAATAAAGGGGAAACAAATACACTTACTGGAATGACTAAAATTTTAAAAGACAGATAATATCAAAAGTTGGGAATATCATATATTGTTGGAAGGAATACAAAATGGTAAAATCACTTTGAAAAAGATCCAGCAATTTTTCATAAAATAAAAAAAAATACATCTACCCTATGACTCAGCAATTTTTGTCCTCGGGTGTTTTACTGAAGAGCACAAAATGTCCACAGCATTATTATCAAGAGTTAAAAAACAAGAAATTAGACCAGGTATCCATCATCAGAAAATGAATAAGCAAACTGGCATCTTCATATAATGGAATACTACTCAGAAATAAAAGGGAATGAACTAACATCATGAACAATGACACACTGACAACATGGATCCCTCGATCTGATCCTCTGAGAAGGACACAATATAATTTCTAGAGTAGTCTGGCCAAGATGTATAACCACATTTCAATCGTGAAGAAACATCAAACAAATTCAAATTGAGGTATATTCTATAATGTAACTAACCAGCACTCTTCAAACTGTCAAGATCATGAAATACTAGAAACGCCTGAAAACTATCACAAACTGGAGGAGACTATGGAAAAATAACCACCAAGTGCACTATGGGATTCTGGACTGGATCATTAACTATGGAAAAAAAAAAAAACCACCAAAGACTTTAGGGAGAAAACTGATGAAATCTGAACAAGGCTTTTAGTTTAGTTAATGATACTGTAATAATGTAAATTCCCCGGTTTTGAGAACTGTACCGTGGTTATGTAAGATGCTAACATTGGGGGAAGTTAGATGAGGGCCATATGGGAACTCTTTACTATGTTTACATCTTATTTGTGAGGCTAAAACTAGTTCCAAAGAAAAAGTGAAAAAAGAAAATGGAATGCTGAACAACACGAAAGAATCTCAAAAATATTGTGCTGAGCAAAAGGAGTTTCTCACAATGGAGAGAAATCTTGTATGATTTATTATATGAAATCTTATATGATTGCGTATCATGTATGATCCCACTTACACAAAATTCTAGAAGGCAAAATGAATTTATGGTAGAATAAATCAAAATACAAGTTGCCTCTGTGGGGAGGGGAATAAGAATTGATCATGAAGGGGCATGAGGGAAGTTTCTGAAGTGGTAGTAATATTCTGTATCTTTCTTCTGGCTGTATAGATTGTGTGGCATGTGGAACTTTAGCTCCCTGATAAGTGCCTGTATTGGGAGTACAGTCTTAGTCTTAGCCACTGGACCGCCAGGGAAGTCCTAAGTTCTATAATCCTCTTTCTTTTTAAAAAATATTTATTTTTATGTATTCGGCTGTGCTAGATCTTAACTGTGGCATGAGGGATCTAGTTACCTGACCAAGGATTGAACCCAGGCCCTCTACATTGGAAATGCAGAGTCTTAGCCACTGAACTACCAGGGAAGTCCCCGAAATTCTATATTCTTGACAAGGGCTTGGATTACTTAAGTCTATACATTTGTCAGACCTAAGGGAATGTACATTTAAAACTCATGCATGTGTTTCATTACATGTAAACTTTACAATAAAAGGCAACAAACAAATATTGAACTCCAGTTCATGATATGAACACCAAAATATTTAAGGGAATATACTGAGACTATCCAAAAAAAAAAAAAATAAGGTGGGTTACTGTAGGGCAGCAAACAGCTGACTGGAAACGTTTTACTGGAACACAGCCGCACACTTTCATTTATGCATTGCCTATGGCTGCTTTCCTGCTACATTAATGAAGCTGAGTAGTTGTGACAGAAATGTTTCGTATTTGCTATGGGCTCCCCTGGTGGCTCAGATGGTAAAGAATTCGCTTGCAATGAGACAGACCTGGGTTCAATCCCCGGGTTGGGAAGATACCCTGCAAGAGGGCATGGCAACCCACTCTGGTATTCTTGCCTAGAGAATCCCCATGGACAGAGAAGCCTGGTGGGCTGCAGTCCCTGGGGTCCCAAAGAGTAGGACACGACTGAGTGACTAAGCACAGCACACATCTGGTTCTTTAAGCAAAAGGTTGCTAACCCCTTTGTTGAGGGTAGATGGTATATAACACAACAAGCATAGTAAAATTTTAATGTTAGAATCAAGGCAGAGGATAAACACATGTTCTGTAAAACCCTCTCACTTCATTGTATTTGAATATTTTCATGATAAAATGTCAGAAAAATATAATTAAATCTGAAAATTTTATTTTTCCACACTGAAATGGTAAAATGATGTTCTTCATCACTAAGACAAATCGGAATACTAGACTGACATAGCAACTTCCTTTAGAACATCTGCTAGTATAACATTTACAAGGGGTTTTATTCACAGTAGATAAAGAAGTCAGTCCCTTTTCTATTGATACAGATGGGTCTTTCAGGGAAAACAGCAGACAGACTAGTATTTCTTACAACCAGCCTTTCCTTGAACTCACTGTCCTTGTTTTATTCAATCTCAGACTAATAAATTTCTGATTAAAGTTCCAGCTATTCCTATAACCACAAAGCTACCAAACAGACTGGTTTACAGATGCCAGGAATACATCATGGACTTGTGTCTGACCAATCCAATTCCCAGAAGGCTGTGGGAATATCTTCAGAAGACTTCCCATTTGTAGGAACCAGGTAGTAGGAAAATTCTATTTCCCATCCCTCCTGTCTTTGCACATTCTGGGATTCCCTAGCAGGCCCAGCACTTCAGTCATCCATGGGCCTTCAGCACATGGCCCTCAAAGTATTGAAGAAATAGGAAATCTGAAGCATCTCTGTGCTCAGGAGGCAGCTCTGTTCTCCATCTTCACCAATAGAGGGAGGATAGGCACACACAGATCCTGTGCAGAGCCCTATAGACACATACGACTCTGTGTGTCCCAGGCCTGAGGTCTTCACTGAGAATAATCACAAGAGATGCCTCACACCAAGGAGGTGAGAAGCAGTCACCCACTTCCAGTGTGTAACTGCTACCGGTAAAGAGGACACCACATGGCATCTTTAGAGAAATTACTCTGTAGCATAAATAAAGACCCTCCAAACTAAGCCAGGGTCATGCAAACCTGAGCATTTCCTTTTGACATGACCCAAATGCATGGTTCACAAATGGTACTGCCTTGGAGAAAGTACCAAAGCAGGTCAGAGAAATATTGAAAGTCATCTGTGTTTAGCTACAGTGCTAAACACAATGCAAAAGAAGAAGCTAAGGTTTTATTGCCTCATATGGCTGTGGCTAAGATGCTAAAACTGTTTAAATGATGAAAAGCTAAAAGACAAAAATATTTTAAAAAGTCAGTGTTACCGGATCAAGATTTTTGAAAAGAAGAATATCTTTGCAAGCTTCCTGAAGTCTGCACCGCTGTTGATCAGTTTTAGGATGAATCACCTGCCAATCCAAGAAAACAAGGGAAATTTTAATATTCTATTTTAAAATATTACTTAACTTACAAATTAGAATATTTCTTTCTCCTAAAAATGGGAAAAATTAAGAGCACGTTTACCATAATTTTAATTTTATACAAATACCAAGCAGTACCCTGATCGTGGACAGGCAATGGGATGGGGGTACGACTGGCAGCAAGTCAGCTATCCGCTGGGAGCCCCAGAATCCCCATCCATAAAGCAGAAGGTTACGTGTTCATTCATTCAACAAACATTTGCATCAACTAGTTGCCAGGCACCATCTCAGCTCTCCGGACAGAGCAGTGAACACAGGACACAAACACCTCCTCTCACCATCAATAAATACATAAAGGATGGTAGAGAGTGACAGGGCTAAGGAGAAAAATAAGGCAGGGAAGGGTGATTAAAAGTGTGTGTGTACATGCAGGTATGTGTCCAGATGAGGCCTGAGAAGGTGACATTTGTGTCAAGATCCTAAGGAGCTGAGGACCACCTGAGCGAGTGAGTCATGTGGACATCTCTGTGAGATGACCTCCAGCAGAAGGAACAGCAAGTGGAAACAATATGATGGGTGAATAGCATGTTTGAGAAAAACCAGGAGACAGGTGTGAGTGACAAAGAGCGAGGGGAAAAGGTCAGGAAGAGACCTGGTTTGGGGGTTAGGTGGAGGGCAGTGTAAACCATAGAACTGGAACTTTTCTCTAGTGACCTGGGGGCAATCTCAGGGTTCTGACTGAGGAAGGAAAGAGACCTGACTGATGATTTTAAAGGCTCAAGTTGGTTCCTAAGTGAAGAACAGCCTTGACGGACACAGGAGCAGAAGCCAGGAAGCGTCTGTGATTATCCTAGTGTTAAACTGGTGATTAAGACCAAGGTAGTAGCCGTGGAAGTATTGAGAAGTACTGGAATCTTGGATATGATCTGAAGACCAAGCCCATTGGATTTGCTGAAAAATTGAATGTGGGTATAAAAAATTAAGAGGAGCTGAGGGTGACCTTAAAATTGTGGACTTGAGCAACAGGAAGGATGGAGGTGCCATTTAATGAGCTGGGGAAGACTGTGGGTGAAAACGAATGTCTCAGTGGAAATCATCAGGAGCTCACTGTAAGCTGTCTATTGAAATCTAAATGGAGATGGCAAGTAAACAACCACTATATAAGCTGGCGTTCAAACATCAACAAACTTAGTATTACCAGTAATAATAGTGGTGCCTACAAAATCAGAGTTGCCATAGAACTAAATGAGCTGATACAGGCAGTGTTTAAAATAGAACCTGGCATTCAGCAGGTGCTCAAAAATTACTACTATCACTAATACTATAGATAGTCAATACATGTTTTTTGAACTAATACCACCACTGGGCATACACACCAAGGAAACTAGAATTGAAAGAGACACATGTACCCCAATGTTCATCACAGCACTGTTTATAATAGCCAGGACATGGAAGCAACCTAGATGTCCATCAGCAGATGAATGGATAAGAAAGCTGTGGTACATATACACAATGGAGTATTACTCAGCCATCAAAAAGAATACATTTGAATCAGTTCTAATGAGGTGGATGAAACTGGAGCCGATTAGAGTGAAGTAAGCCAGAAAGAAAAACACCAATACAGTATACTAACACATATATATGGAATTTAGAAAGATGGTAATGATAACCCTGTATGCAAGATAGCAAAAAAGACGCAGATGTACAGAACAGATTTTTTGACTCTGTGGGAGAGGGAGAGGGCGGGATGATTTGGGAGAATGGCACTGAAACATGTATATCATATAAGAAACGAATAGCCAGTCCAGGTTTGATGCAGGATGCAGGCTGCATGGGGTTGGTGCACTGGGATAACCCAGAGGGATGGTATGGGGAGGGAGGTGGGAGCGGGGTTCAGGAGTGGGAACTTATGTACACCCATGGTGGATTCATGTTGATGTATGGCAAAACCAATACAGTATTGTAAAGTAAAAAAATAAAATAAAATAATTTAAAAAAATTTAAAAAAAAAGAATTATTGCCCAGCATCGCTGTTATAATTGAAAAACCTATTAAGCACCATCCTAAGTATTGTCTTCACCCGAAAAAATCTACATCACTTAATTTAGACCAGAAATAACAGATGTCAAAAGTGCTAAGTAATTTAAATTTATAATATTAAATAGTCAGTTGAAAAAGTTTTAACTTTTAAAAGTCTTTTCAAAATTTTATAACATCAAGAATGAAAAATTTAAAAACCTACATGTCTATTATATTCACACAATGGTAGCGTTTTATTAGAATAGTTCAGAAATCTTTTCTAGTCTGCTCACTTTAAGACATATTTGAAAAATCATTAAAGTTTCTTTATAACATCAATCTTTTTAAAAAGATGGTTCAAATTTGCTTTTATAAAAGTAACTTGTTAACTATATAAAAGTTGAAAAATCTGAGTTTTTGAAAAAGCAACCCCACAATCAACTGTAGTCTTGCAACAACTACTGGGATGTAAAATCCCTACTGGGATTAAAATCTGGGATGTATCCTTCCAGGCATAAATCTTTTTACAAATAAGTAAACAAGTAAATAGGTATGAAGATGGATAGATGTTTAAAATTTTTTTTATTATAAAATGCTGTATAAACTGTACCTCAAATTTACATCATTCCACGTCATTAAACCCAGTCTTGTACCATCATTTCCAATGGCTTCAGATCTTCTTGATTTGAATGTGCCAGAATTTAGCCCCTGGAAACCCCTATTTTAGTTCATTTATGTTGCTTCCATCTTTCACTATTATAATACTGCATTAACCTCCTTAGAAAGGATCCTTAGGAAGGATGCAACTGATAGGCATGAATTCTCCTGCAGGTAACTGCTGAGTCAGTTGGCTTGACTAAGTGTAAAGCTGATAGCTACAGCTAGGCACCCCTACCATATCCTCAACCAATCTTGCTTCCTATTCTTCTTAATAATTGTCAGTCTGTTAGATAAAAGATGGTATCTTGCTGAGATTTTAATCTGTATTCATTTTAAATATCAGCATAATTAGACTTGGTATAGAGGAAAAGGGGAGTGAGTGGGGACTGAAATTATTCTACCCAATCCCTTTGCTGCAGTTCTTACCCTTGGATCAGTATCTTCCTCTTCCTCATCAGGGTTATAGGTCTCAGCACAGACTAAAGTTGGAGAGAAAAAAAATAGAGAGAAAAAGGAATAAAACAAATGTGTATTTTACTGGAAAATAGGAAGTAAACATAATTTCCTTTTGTTCACTGTTTTCTAAAGCTATAATGAACTTTGCAACCCCTTCCTTCAATTAACAAATATACTAAGTACCTAGTAATGCCAGGCATTCTGTTAGTGATGAATAGTCAGCTATCCAGGGATTGGTAGACCAAACAGGAGAGAAACCATAAAAAACCTCATCTACTAAATTCTATGGTAGTGACAAGGATAAGCAAGGAAGTGCTGTCTCTGCTGAGCTATGAAGCAGGAACAGAAAACCACCAAGTACAATACACGCAGTATAGACATATGGATATGGAATTGGAGTACTCACAAAAAAATCTAAATATCTCAACCTCCTTATGTATTAGAATGACTTAAAAGAATGAATTGTAACAAAACGAATATAATACTATTTGTCAGGCTCTCTTATAAATACAATATTATATAATTTAAAGCCAACTCGGTTTTCTTTGTAGGTAATCTGTGTTTGCACCAATGGGCTGCAGGACTTGTCTTTATCATAATTCAAAGATTTTAAAAATGTTAACCAAAAAAAAAAAAAAAGCTAACTAAACAATTGCTTACAATACCAGAATATCATAAATGATGTTAGTATGCATTTGAATAATTCAGCTATGAGGAAGATTGAGAAAGACCCCCTTTGGCTAATTAACAGTCAGCTCTATGGGAAAAAAGGCAAAAAAAGGAGGTGAAGAATATACTATTAATATGTAGCAGACTGTCCTTCCATAAAGAAGGACTTCCATGAGAAAGAAGGAGAGCTAAAAATGATGGGGAGAGGGAATAAGTATGAATACACACAGACACACACACACACACACACACACACACACATCTGAGAGAGATATACACACACACACATACACAAAAGTGAAAGTGAAAGTCACTCAGTTGTGTCCGACTCTTTGCAACTCCATGCACTATAGAGTCCGTGGAATTCTCCAGGCCAGAACACTGGAGTGGGTAGCCTTTCCCTTCTCCAGGGGATCCTTCCCAACCCAGGGATCGAACCCAGATCTCCCACACTGCATTCTTTACCAGCTTAGCCACCAGGAAAGCCCATATAAAAAATTTTAATGTATTTATTTTTCCAAAAGGAAACAAGAGAAGGATAAACCAAAAAATAATAAAATTGTTTCCTAGAAGGTAGGCAGAAACAAAAAAGGGACAGGGTAGGGAAAGGAATGAAACTTCTCTGAGAACAAAATTTTACATAGTTTTGACATTTAAGCCCTGTTAAAATGTTTTATATAGTCTTAACAATAAATCTGATAGAGGAACCCGAAAACTGAATACCAAGAGAAACTAATGAATCTAACCACATATCAGGTTGATAACATAACCACAGAAAAGGAAAGGGGAGTGATTTTAAGTAGCTTCTGAGCATAATAATCTGACCAGTGGGATGTATCCAATGACAAAAAAGAACTGATGTCGGCAGTGGTACAGTAATTCCAAAACTCCTCTGTGTACTACAGTTGTGAGTAAAAAAATATATACTTAGTTTTTCACTGGAAAAAAGGGGAATATTAATACAAATACAGAACACAAGATGAGTTAGAATTGGAGATGCAGTACAAGTCATGCTTTTAAAATCTTACCCTTAGGGATGACAATAGTAGACACAATGAATTATGTAATGAATAAAAAAGTTAGTGTACTCATAAACTATTTTGTCAGGAATGTCTAGATGTGATCACTGGCGTTACCCAGAAAGCTACAAACCTGTTCCTTCCTCACAAGAGCTTTAGTATACGTCATTACAGCTAAGGAAAAGTTTTTCTTCTAAAAAATCCTCAATTATTTGCAATAACTGTGTGACCTGGCTTGGTTTACTTCAAATCTCCACCTTCTCTTCTGCACACTGGAGCTAACAGTAGCGATTCCCCTCTGAGGACTGTTGGGAGGTTTCAAGTAAACAAGCTCGGGGCACACGGTAAGGAGGCAGTAAACGCCAACTCATTGAACTACTGCTATTATCACGTTTCATTTGTTCTGGTTTTCTGGAACTTTAATTGCCACTATCTTGGTTCTTTTCTCTATCCGAGCTCTTTCAACAACTGTCCTCTCTTCAAGGCTGTCTTGTATTACAGATTTTGCCCTTAAAATTTTTACTTCTCTTGCCCTCTCATGCAACTATGCCAAAGCCTTTGACTGAGTGGATCACAACAAACTGTGGAAAATTCTTAAAGAAATGGGAATACCAGACCACCTGACCTGCCTCCTGAGAAACCTGTACGCAGATCAAGAAGCAACAGTTAGAACCGGACATGGAACAACAGACTGGTTCCAAATTGGGAAAGGAATATGTCAAGGCTGTATATTGTCACCCTGGTTATTTAACTTATACGCATATGCAGAGTACATCATGCAAAATGCTGGGGTGGATGAAGCAAAGCTGGAATCAAGATTGCTGGGAGAAATACCAATAACCTCAGATATACAGATGATACTACCCTTATGGCAAAAAGTGAAGAGGAACTACAGAGCCTCTTGATAAAAGTGAAAGAGGAGAAGTGAAAAAGCTGGCTTAAAATTCAACATTAAAAAACTAAGATTATGGCATCTGGACCCATCACTTCATGGCAAACAGATGGATAAATCATGGAAACAGCAACAGACTTTATTTTCTTGGGCTCCAAAATCACTGCAGATGGTGACTGCAGCCATGAAATTAAAAGATGCTTGCTTCTTGGAAGAAGAGCTATGACCAACCTAGACAACATATTAAAAAGCAGAGACATTACTTTGCTGACAAACGTCCATCTAGTCAAAGCTATGGTTTTTCCAAAAGCTATGGTTTTTCCAGTAGTCACGTATGGATGTAAGAGTTGGACCATAAAGAAAGCTGAGTGCTGAAGAATTAATGCTTTGGAACTGTGGTGTTGGAGAAGACTCTTGAGAGTCCCTCAGACTGCAAGATCAAATCAAATCAATCCTAAAGGAAATCAACCCTGAATACTCATTGGAAGGACTGATGCTGAAGCTGAAGGTCCAATACTTTGGCCACCTGATGTGAAGAACTGACTCACTAGAAAAGACCCTGATGCTGGGAAAGACTGAAGGCAGAAGAAGGGGACAACAGAGGACAGATGGTTGGATAGTATCACCAATCAATGGACCTAAGTCTGAACAAACTCCAGGAAATGGTGAAGGACAAGGAGGCCTGGCGTGCTGCAGTCTATGGGGTGGCAAAGAGTCAGACATGACTGAGCAACTGAACAACAAATTAGCATTCTGTAGTGGATGGACCCTTCTAATCTTCATTCTTCTTATATCCTTAATCCACCAAGTTCATTTACAAGCCTTATACTGTTTGTTAGGGTTTACGTCTTATTTGTGAGCAGGGAAGGAATATAACTGGTTCTTGACCCTACACTCCATTCTTCTGTATGATGGCTAAAAATCTCTATGTATCTACAATGAAGGGATGAGATGATACATACCACTCTCAATCCCTGATTTCTTAGAGACATTTACTCCCTGCAGTGCTGGTCTAGCTGCCCTCCAGCTTCCTCCTTCCCACTGATTTTCTGAACTAATGGAATACCTGAGAAACGGTGACTCCCCACATGACCTGTAGACAGGACGCCCTTTCTTGTCCAGCCTATAGGTGTGGGCCATGCCTTCTGTGCTGCACTGCCATTAATACTCTGCCTAATAGGAAACCAGGATCCTTAAATAGACGGAGAAAAACTCGGGAGAAGGGAGTAAGAGAACAGACATCATTCTAATCCCCAAAACAGCACCAGGTAATGTTCTGTATAGAGCGCTGCCCAACCCCTGGTAGCACAGGCTTTTGGAGCTGAGCCAGGTAAGGGATGGAATATGATTCCTTATCTTTCACCAAGCCGTTCTCGTTTCCACAAGGAAACAAGTTCATCTTAGGTCTGTCCTAAAGATTAAGGCAGACACCTTCCTGAGTTCTTAGATGTTACTGCTGTCACTTTTCACATTTTCATAGGTATTTGGGTAGGGGGCTGAGGAAGCTGTTTTGAAGGGAGCTCATCAGATACTATGTTAAACTGCAAACTTCTTGGTTCTCTGTGCTCTTGATTAATGCTGTCATTGTCAGCCCAGTTTTCTAAACTAGAAATTTGGAACTCACTATTACTGCCTTCTTTCCACCTGTTACCCAATGAATACATCAAACTCTGCCTCAGAAATATTCTCATACTTGACCTTTATTCCATCTACCCTGTTAACTCCTTGGTCCAGGATTTCAAAACGTCTTCTTTGAAAAATGCATTTAAAAAACCCTCATTTGGGAGACAGGTGGGTACATGGGGATTATTATACTTTCTCTACTTTTGCACATGTATGGAAATTTTTCATTTAAAAAGTTGAAAATAATAAGTCTTTTAATGATGAGACTGACAGGGTTTTACTGATAATGACACTTAGTCTTGAGCTCGCTTATTTTCAGGCTTGCTCTTCTTCTGATTTTGGAGGAAAGTACTGTAGCACTTAGCTCACTTTTGTATTTTTAGACATTAATGTAACTGAGGCAACAAATGTTACACCCTGAAGTCTTAAGACACAGCACTATGATTTAAACAAAAGCAATTATTTTCATTAAAATCATTAATGTTTCCTATTTGTGAAAAATGGAGAAGGAAGTAGCAACCCACTCCAGAATTCTTGCCCGGGAAATCCCGTGGACAGAGAAATTGGTGGGCTACAGTCTATGGGGTCGCAGAGTTGGATACGACTGAGCACACAGACATCAGTAGAAAAACAGTGTATCTTTATTTTTTTAATTGGATGTTTTCGCTTTTCTTTTTGAACACCAGACAGCTCCTTTTTCTTCTTCCTCTGTTTACCTCAACCTCTCTACTTCTTCCTGATCCTGATCCCAAATTACTTTTCTCATTTTCTATATAAAAATCTATTCTTAGGTCTCTGTGATTGCTGTCCCTTATGGCTCTAAATATCAGGAAGCTTATCTCAGTGTAAAAGTTACCTGGGGAGTCCCAGCGTCAGTGTGATCCTCTCTGCAGCCTCAAGAACTACACTGAATGTCCTGAGATGCTCAAGACCTACTGAAGACAAAGGCTAAAAGAGCAGCACAGCCCCTCACTTGAGGGAGTCAATGTTGCCCCCAGTGTCCAGCAGATGTCACTAGTTAGTAACAGGGACCTGTACAAAGGAACAATAGATCAGCCAGCATAACTTCCTCCTCTAGGTTTTAACGGCTGCTTCCTTCATCCAGAAATGTGAATCACTAAAATGTACTTGTGAGAGAAAACCCCTTCATTTCTACCAGGCCTGGTCACTGGTTTCAGGCCCTGCGCTGTCCTGCTGGTTCCCGTGAAGAGTTGATACAGCCTGGTATATGAGAGAGCTAGGGTTGCCATAACAAAACACTACAGACTGGGTGCCTTTTTAAACAGCAGTAATCTGTAAAATGAAAGGTTTTTGGTTTTTCTTTTTTAAGTTTTTAAAGTAACAGAATCAAACTGATATTTCAAGCTCAAGGACAGTCAATGCTAATCTAGGACAAATGCAAGAAATCTGCCTTTAAAGAATTTATGGACTGTCTTCCAATTGATGTATTCATTGCTTGATGTGGAGGGGCTGTTCTGCTAGAACGTAGGATTTGGAAGCTGCAGTTTCTCAATTCCAATACTTTGCAGGGGAGAGGCAGCATCAAAGAGGGGAAGGCCTCATCTCTGAAGTTACGCACACTACAGTCTGAGGGTGGATCCATTATTCCACACTATTTCTCTACGTCCCCAGTCCTTGGTCTCTTCAACGGTATGACGGTATAACAATCCTAGAACCATGTTAAAGGGTTAATAGTAGGAGGAGACATTTAAATACAAGGCCTGGCTCACAGGAGACACTCAACTGCGAGCTCTCCTCTGCTGCTTTACCTTCCAGGTTATTATTCAGTCAGACATCCTGAGTGTTGAATTCTCTTCTGCAGTGTCTGACAAAAGCACATGTATTCACACAAATAGTTTAGCTGAGATCCTTGGATCACATCAGGAGTCCATTCCCTAACTCTCTTTCCAGTTTATTTTATTAACTTTTCTCCTCTCCTATGGCCAGAGCAGCTGGGTCCTGTTTATCCTCCTTCAAGGCTTCAGACATTCTTCTACCTGGAATGCATCCTTCTTGGTACTAGCCCAAGAATAACCATGTTTTTCAACTTCCAGTGCAATTTCTGCCTCCCTCCAAGAAGCGCTTCTTGATTTTTTTTCTGCCTACAATAATTTCTCTTCCTGTTTCCTGATCCTTCCTGATCCGGCCATATTTACCAACACTGTTGCAAATGTTAACTATACACCAGTGAACAAAACAGATGAAATTCCCTGCCTGACTGGCATTTATACCCTTGCATAGTGAACTAGATGGTAAATGGGATAAGTAAGTTAAAAGAGGAAGGGAACTAAGGAGAAAATAAAGTAGGGAGATAGGCTGTGTTTGTGTGCTGGGGAGGGGCAAGGATTTCAGATAGGCCTTACTTAAGGCCTGAGAAGGTATCCTTCACATGAGGGTCTGAAGAATGTGAGTGAGCAGTCCACAAAGGTAGCTTTGGTGAGATATGGGAACAAAAGTCTGACTAGAATGGGCTCAAGAGAGAACAGAAGAGAACGGGAAGCATGTATGGACCACTCTTTCAAGAGGTTTTGCTATAAAGATAGGTAGAGAGAAAGAGTGGCAGCTGGAGAGGGAAGAGTGATTTGTAAAAGTTTCATTTTAAGAAGGGAGCACCAATGATATGCTGCTGAGAAAATCCAGCTGAAGGATGAAGATTATGCAGGATAAAGAAGAGGTAACTGCTGGAAGGATGAAGGGTTGAGATCTAGTGTACAGGTGGACAAATGGACTCACAGGCAGGTGGGGAAGGACAGACGTGGGAGTCTATGGAAATTCTCTTCTATTATTTCTGTTTCTTTAGTTAAATTGAGAAGATTATCTGCTAGGAATAGGAGCGGGAGGAGGTGTTATAGGTTTGGGGAGAAAGAAGGTATGAAAGACTTACCTAGGAGAACAAGAGAGTGAAAGAAGTATAGGAACAGTATGATTGTGGTCACCAAGAGCGTACTAGAGGTTAATGATCATGAACTGAGGGTAAGATCAGTCAGCAGAGCTGCATGTTTTTCCTCCACCAAGTACAGATGCGGTGCAGACACAGAATATGTGGAGAATGGGTTTAACCAGAGTGTGGCTTAGCCAAGCAAATATAAAAGGAAAAGAGAACTGAGGAAAGTGGTTATAATCACTGATCAAGAAATTTAAGGTTAGTAAAGAGGAATTGAGAAAGAACGAAAAGGAGATAGATCAATGAGCTGTGAGAGCTGGAGGAGGACAGCACACGAGCTGGTAGAAGACAGCGGGCAGCGGTGGGCGACCTGCAGCACTGACTGAGAATACGGAGGGTTGTGATGCTGGTCCTACCACAGGACAACCACAGCAGTGAGTGGCTGAAGCAGGTGGAAGACCACAACCCTGGAGGAGAAGAGGTCAAGGAATGGAAGGACCAGACGCTGAGAGGATTATTTATGTGGAAATGAGAAGGAACCTGGAGTTATTAGAGGACTAAAACAAGGAAGGGGTGGCTGGGAGAATATAATGTGAGGCTTGAGGCTGAGGGGTTGAGGGAGAGGACAGAGAGGTCTAGAAGCAATGCGGATCAACAGAGACATCCACACATCTGCCATCAGTGTTACAAGGAAAGGGAAAGAGAAGTGAGGCTTGGGGGCAAGCCACGCTTTAGCTAGATCATGACGATGAAGACTGAACTGAGAGTACGGGCTAAGAAATTTACGGGATGTAGCTGAAGACTGAGCAAGAGTTCTAGCGGGTACAAGAATGGGTACTTGGGGATGGGACGGTTAGTACTTAGGCATTAAGCTATCTTTGGGCATTTTATCACCTTGACTGCTTCAAGTTATGTAACCTCTGCTTTGCCCCAGTTTCCCCACCCAAATAATGGGGTAATCAGAGCATGTAACTCATAGTGTTAGTGTAAGGATTATATTCAACAACACAAGGCAGGCATTTAGGAGGACCTTAAAAATGTGTACTGAGTACACAGCCGGCACTCAAAAAACCATTAGCTCTTGCTAACAAGCTATTTTCTCTGCTGCATAATCATTTTTGGTTCTGTTAAGAATTCTTTATTTTCATTTAACATTTGAGTGATATTAACAAGTTTTAACTTTTCAATAAGACTGTAGGAGCTAAGGGTGAGGGATAATACCAAGCACTTGTCTGCGTTGCGCAGAGTTCAAGGACTGAACACACTGACAAAGAGCCTACGCAGCAATTCATCTGTGACCCTCTGTGACCTCTGGAGGAGGTGTCACTGCACTCTCCATTTCCCAGGCCTGTCCCAGATGCCAACAGCTAATATTAAGAAACTTTGGATAAAACGAGGTGCAGGGAAGAACAGAAATGGGAGAGAGCAGCTCATAAGTCTCATACCAGTCTTAATTCCTACTTTACTTCCTCTCCATAAATGACTCTGTTTTTCTTTTTCAGCTACACCTCGAGGCATAAGGGATCTTAGTCCCTTTTCACCCCCAATCAGGGATCAAACCAGTGCCCCCTGTAGTGACAGCTCAGTCCTAACCACTGGACCACAGGGAATTCCTGTCTCTGTTAAATGACTTTTTATAGGAAACAACACATTCTTCCATCTCCTTTCAACAGACTTTGGTGTACAGTCTTAGCAAAAACTTTCTGAAAACATAAATGAGCAGATTCTCTCAAAGAAAAGGACTGTTAGAAAAGGGATTTGGAGCCTTACTAAATATTAGGTCACATGACAATTTAAAATCAAGAAACTTTCCCAAACAAGGGGATATAAAAGAATGACAGGACACATATAGCTTGCATAGCAATTTTGAAACACATTAACATCCCAACTGTACAACCAAATAAAGTAGATATATCCAGAAGCTTAGCATTTTTAATTATAAGAAAAACTTTCAGAAAACATATTTATCAGTTCTATGAAAAAATGGGGACCTTCTCAGCTTAAGAACAATCATGAAATAAAGAGAGATGTATATAGTCAATACAGATTTACTGAGTACTTGCTGTGTGCCAGCAAGTATTCAAGGTACCAGTCACAGATCAAAATTTTTAAGTCAATAAAAAAGAGAAAAATTAAATTATCTAGATCACAACAGTTAAATGGGAAATGTATTATTAAACTAGTCGCATATAAAAAAATAAAAATAGACCTCCTCCTGCATTTGGAAAATATTTATTTTTTGTTAATAATCAAAGGAATGCCAGATAAAACAATCCAAGGCACTATTTTACTTCTAAATTAAAGGAGTACATTTGTAAGTCAAGAACATAAAAATATATTTAAAATATAAATGAAAGGAGTCAGCACCGCCTATATTAGTGAGACGGAGGTGAAGAACAGGTCTTGCAGGGCATCTTTCTCCCTGTAGCCTATTTTCTAGACTGCCTCTTGAAAGCAGTGCAAAGAAGAAGCCAAAGCAATGCTCCGTCTCTGACCAGAGACTGCTACTCCCAGCGCTGCAACCGAGGAAGTAATTTAAGGGGCTCAACAACACGAGCAAGAAGTTAATGGCTGACTTCCCCGGTGGTTCAGTGGTTAAGGGTCTGCCTGCCAATGCAGGAGACATGGATTCAGCCTCTGCTCCGGCAAGCTCGCACGTGCCAAGCCCATGCTCCACAACTATCGAGCCCAGGCTCCAGAGCCTGCAAACCGCCACTACTGAAGGCCGAGCGCCCTAGAGCCTTGTGCCTCACAAAAGAAACCACCACAGGGAGAGGCGCATGCACCACAACACGGAGTAGCCCCCTCGCCTCAACTAGAGAAAGCCCATGTGCAGCAACGAAGACCCACCACAGCCAAAAAATAAAAATAAATAAACCTTAAAAAAAATTAATGGCAAGCATAATCTAGAATGCCAGAAATAGTAAAATGAAAAGTTGTTTTTAGAAGCCATAATTATGAACATGGAAAAATATCAATGACATAAATGAGACAAACTTACTATAGTAATCTAAAAATAAGCACATATACATTTAAAACAAAATGAAACAGAACAAAGGCATCACAGGTAATTCTGATAATGTTCTATAATGCTATCAACTTACCTTTTTATTAAAAAGATGAACTTATTTTTATTTAAGATAATCCCATCTTAAAATAGCATTTTAGTAGTATGTTATGAAAAAGAATACATACCTGACACTCGCCGATCAAATCTGCCAGGAATTGGAACTGCAAAACAAAAAAAAAATAACGTTTAGTCATCATTATGTCACACGACCCATCTTTATTTCCCCTTTTTGTAAAGATCTTTCACAGCAGAACCAGGAAACTCAATATCAAGTTGGCGGGTAAATTCATATTCTTTCATCATCAACCACAGATAGTGGTTCAACATGATCACATACAGACAACATAAAAAATATATATATGTCTTTGAAAACAAACTCTTTATAACTTTAACATGAGTGGCAATTTTATTTCTGCTCACATTCAAGTTCTATCTAATTTGTATCACACCAGATAAGTAAGAAGTCTACTAAATTTACTGGTAATGTCACGATATCAAACATTTAAATTTTCTTCTTTTAAAAATAATTACAAGACCTGCTAACTAATAGTATTTACATTTCCTTTTAAAATAATTTAATGAGTATTACACTAAAATTAAAAAATGAACCATTAAGTTGTACTCTCCTTCAATATGGATGGGTTTTCTCCACCCATGGTCAGTGTATTAATTAGAAAACTGTATCACATGTCTTTAAGTTAAAAAAATTTTTTTCTTTTTGCTAATTTTTCCTGCTTCTCACCTATATCATTCCTTGTGTTTGATGGTTATCTGAATTCTTACTACGGAACTATATCATTTGAACAAGGTGGGTTTTTCCATCTTTGAAGATTAATCTGATTAATTTTATTTTAAAAAACATACAGAATATGCCTTATTAATCTCCAAAAAACAGAAATTTGAGGGTTACTGAAAAAGAAATTGAAGATGGCTCTGAGAGCCAAACTCTAATGCAAAAGTTTCTGAAACAAATATAGACCCAGGAAGGAGGGAAATGCTCATCTTAATAGGATTAGAATTATCATTTTGCATAGCACAGGGTCAAAGGTATGTTACCGGAACAAATAGGCCAATAATCAAAAGAAAATCCCAGTGGTTCCTAAAAGTACAATAATCTGTCACTACTTCCTCAATAAAAGAGTGGATTAAAAATACAAGCAAAGTACCTAGTATATGCCATGCACTGTAGTAGACAATTTAGAAAACATTAGTGAACAAAAAAATCCCTGATTTTATGAAGCTTGAGCAATGCGGGAGAGTTGACTTTGATCATTTCAAAATACACGTCTCATCACTCAGTAAACAGATGAAAATACACCAGCATAAGCCCTCAATCCAGGCCTCATGGGGTTTCCATAACTAAAACCCCACCAAATATTAGTATACAACCTGAAATTATAAAGCACATAGTGAAACAATTTAGCATGGGTGCTATCAGGGGATACCTCAAAGGGCTAGACAGAAAAATTATAGACCTATCATAAAATAAGAACTGTATGTTTAAAACAAAGACATAAAGAAGGAATCAAAAATTTTAAATGAGAAGTTAAAATCACTACTTCCATCTATCATGCAAAAAAGACAAAATTACTTTTTAAAATTCCTAAAGCATTCCCACAAACTGAAAGAGTTCAAGTGTTTTTTTAAAAAAAAACAAACTGACTTGCAGTGTAAAATGTAATTAAGAACAAGAGACTTAAGGCATTTAGCTGGAATGGATCACTGGGTGGATGAAAAGGTAAACAAAATGGGCACAGACACGCTGCCTAATAAATCTATGTGTTATTTAACTTTAAATTAGTACACATCTTACAAACTTTTATAGGGTCAGTGGAAACAGCTGCAGTTGGAAGAAGATAACAACGCCAAGGCACACAGAGGATGCAGTCAGTAACTACAGCAGTCAGAGACCACCCATTCTAATTTCACCACTGCTTAGAGAGCTCAAAACAGCAGATCAGACTTTATGTGAATCCAAGTATTCAACCAGTGTAAATCTGAGAAAATCTTCCAGCAGAAAACAACGCCTAAAATGCTCTCCTTTTCTATCATAAACAAATACTGATAGGGAGTAGGAAAACTTAAAATTTAGGTTATCTGATCTGAAAACATGTGCCTCAAAAATATTAACCAATGCAGTCTCAATGGAAACTAAAAATCATTATTACTGATTAAATGAACTCCTAAACACAGACATACTCTGAAAATTAAAACAGGGTTCTTTGAGCATGCAGAATATTTTATGTGGTAAATATTAAGAACATCTGGAGAATTTGAAAACATTTCCCAAAGTCTCTCTTAAATTGAAATATGATAGACAAGATAACAGAATTTTCCCATGGCAGGAAATGGCACAAAAGCCTGGAGAACAAAACCCAACCACGATTAGAGCAGGGCAGAACCCTGTAGCTCAGACGGTAAGGAATACATGTAATGCAGGAGACCTGGGTTTAATCCCTGGGTTGGGAAGATCCTCTGGAGAAGGGAATGGCCTGGAGAATCCCATGGAGAGAGGAGCCTGGCAGGCTACAGTCCGTGGGGTCCCAAAGAGTCAGACACGACTAGCGACTAACACTACTACAGCTCAGGACGAAAGACTCTGCGACTCCGGGGAAGGCAAATAGGCACACTCAAAGCCAGGCTGGGAGGATGTTAGCAGCACCAGCTGTGTGCAGAGGCAGAGAACAGAAGCAGGACGCTAACGAGGGCCTTGTGTCTGGGGGACCTCGGCCTACTATAACATAGCACAGCATAGCAAATCTCCAAAGTGGAATACAGAGCAGCTGTCAGGGCAGGCCCTTCAGCACGGTTAATCACAACATGGAGACTGCCAGGAAGGGCTGCCACCAAAGGGTGACATTGTGCTGGGCCCTCATAGGCCAGGGGGTGAAAGTGCAAACCTTGAGGAAAGCCCCAAAGGCAAGAAGGTTTTTGGATTGGAGAAATATCCCAGGGTGCCTGGAAACAGATGAGGGAGAAGTAGGGTGTCAGGGGAGGACCACTCAGTGAAGCAAGAGAAGCCCAAGAAAAAGTGCTGGCTAATGGCTCAGTGGTAAAGAATCCATCTGCCGTGCAGGAGGCACGGAGACTCAGGTTTGATCCCCGAGTTGTGAAGATCCCCTGGAGAAGGAAATGGCAACCCACTCCAGTATTCCTGCCAGGAAAATCCCACGGACAGAGGAGCCTGGCAGGCTACAGTCAGTGGGGTCGCAAAGAGTCGGACACGACTGAAGCAACTGAGCACAACCCAGTTAGGGTTCTGAGACCCAGTCAGTAAACTATAGGACTCACTCTTGGTTCACAATTAAGAAAAGAGAAGGAAAAGAGAAAAGATAAAGTATCTTCCATGAGTTCACACAAATTAATTCTGCTTTCTCTGAGGGTCAGAAGAAGGAAAGAATGCTGCTATCCTTTCTTCACTTACTCTTTCTAGAATCTTGTGCTGGTTGAACAAGGTACATGGTCACTGAAGTTTAGAGCAAAAACGCCAACAGTATGTTTGCCCTGGTATGGTAGTTTCTGCCAGTACCTGTGACTATATGATGATAATGAAGTCCATCCCATTGAACTATTTCTCTAGTCTGTCCAACATCTGACATCCATCTTCCCACAATCTACCCAGAGAGAACTCCTAGCAGACCCTGCTGGGCCTCTAGCTATATCATGCACATAAATACTTCCCTCCAATATCAAACTTCTCAAATGAACTGTTTTGTGAGCTGACCACTTTTTTTTTTTTCTTTTTTTTGAGGCTTTTGCAACCTGGCTTCCAACTATAATTAAAGTAGCCTCTTCCAAAATCACAGTTTTCCTCTATATTATTCTTCTGTATTATTTCCTCTATCCTTGAGCTAAATAAAAATCAATACTGGCTTTATGAAAATCAATAAATTCAATATTGGTTGGTGCCAAAAACATATTCATTCATTCAACAAATAATCACTGAGCCCTTCTATGACAGGCACTGTGCGACCTAGTAGGGAAATATGAATAAAAGTGATTCAGATATGGCCCCTGCCCACAAAGATCTTGAAAGTGAAAGTCGCTCAATCGTGTCCGACTCTTTTCAATCCCATGGACTATACAGTTCATGGAATTCTCCAGGCCAGAATACTGGAGTGGGTAGCCTTTCCCTTCTCCAGGGGATCTTCCCAACCCAGGGATCAAACCCAGGTCTCCTGCGTTGCAGGCAGATTCTTTACCAGCTGAGCACAAGGAAGGCCCAACAAAGCTCTTAGGAGCTATCTAAAAATGACCAATAATTATCACCTTAAGAATGTGATATCTACTGATACTACAACAAAGGCGAGTACAGAGTGTTCTGTGAGCACACAGGAAGAGTGCCTACAGAAAGCCCAGGAAGGCCTGGGCCTATAGTCAGGTCTAGGCATGGTTGGGATGGAAGCTGCGTGGACTTAGGATTTGGGGAAATGAAAGACGTGTGGTACGGCATGAGCAATGTGGGAGAGGAACACAGAGACGAGGGAGAAGAGGTGGGCAAGGGTCATTTTGGAAGCCAACCTGTGGCAGAGCCATATTCAGAAGTAATAAACTATGCTTATCTCTATGTCTTTTCTTTTTTGTTCAGCTGGGGGAGAAGAGCAGGAACAAAGATTTAACCTGAAAAAGATTCCCTTGGATATTATGACTGCAAAACCAGAAGGGAATATATGGAGCAGAGTGACCAAGGCTTAATGAGAGATGAAGTACCAGTTGAGAGAAGAAAGGATTCCCTATTCCAATACTAGGGAGTGGCAGCAAAGTCTCCTAGTATAGAATATCCGTCCCTTTGCTCCACTGATTCCCCACCTGAGGGCTCTCTACTTCCCCCGAGTCTTGAACACCTGTGAGACCAACGGAAAGAGGATGGGGGCTCAGACACCCCCAGACAAGGTGGAGTTGGAGAGAACCACTTGGAAATGATCCCTGTGAGTGGATCAGCTGTGGACACAGCATTTCTGTTCAATATGAAGCAACTGGAGCAAAGGGAGTCATCACAGACTGGATTTTATAAAGATCACTCTTGACTACAGCTGGTGGGAGGAGGTAGTGCACTGGTCAGATGTGTTGCTGCAGACAGAAGGAAAATAAAAGGAGTCTAACGATTTACAGAAGATTAAAATCTATATCGTTTAGTGATAAACTCAATGTTTGCTCCGTAACAACATCAACTGAAGTTATACATCTACAATTATAAAAGAAAAAGTATTCAATATGCGCTTCATTCAGTCTATAAATAAGGGTGCTGTCATGGACCCCCAAGTTATAAAATGTCAGAGTGGCAAAGCATTTATGAATTCATCTAATCTGGTCATGGCAAGCAAGTTTCATCTCACATGACAACTTTAATTGGTGTCACGGGTCCACCTGAGTCATCCTGACTCCTTCCTTTCGTTCATTACTCACATCTGCTTCATTAACAATTCCATCTGCTCTCCCACCCACTCTTGTTTCTTGAATCAGTCTACCTTTCTCCATATCCACCCCAGTCTGAAGGGCATCATTTCTTGCCAGGATGATTGCAACAGCCTCCAAACCTGTCTTCCCACAGCCCATTTTGCTCTACATCAATCTATCCCCCACACAGTCATCAGAGTGATCTCAAAATTTTGGAAGAAAATCTGGCAGTTTCTGTCAAAACTTTTACTGTGAACTGCCTTTGACCTAGCAATAATTCCACTTTTAAGAATATGTTTTATATATGCGTATAAAATACTATATGTAATACTATAATCACTATAGTATTTTAGGTAACAGAAAAAGTGAAAATAAAAGTTGTCTAGAAAAAGAAGTTAAGGAAATACTGGTATAGCTAGAGTATGAACGTCTATGCACACATTAAAATTTAGGATGCCACAGACCTACATGAACTGCCAGGGAGACCTTCAAGATAGATATACTGTTAAGTTAGAAAAAAGTTTGACAATCATTATATGAAATAACCCTAATTTTCTAAAAATCTTGTCATCAAACTTTAACATGTCATAAATTTAAAAGCCAATTAGTACTATAAGGCTATAACGAAGAAAACATCAATAAAACAGAGCCCTCTTCTAATCCATCTCTCCCTACTTGCAATTCCTGCTCCCCAGGGGCAACTGCATCAACTCTTTTGTCTATTTCTCCTGGGATTTATTTTACCTTAGCAAACCTACACTACGAATTTTATGTGTTTTAATTACCCTTTGTCTTTCAACTCTGGAAAAGAATAGGAAAAGGCTTGCAAAGTAGCAGGACATGGATCCCTAACCTCATGAAGCCCCCTGTTCTACTTGTCCTGAATTTTTTGCCACTTACAGACAAAGCTAATCTTTTTCAAACTGAAGTATAGTTGCTTTACAATATTACATTAGTTTCAGCTGTATAATGGACTTCCCTTGTGGCTCAGCTGGTAAAGAATCCTCCTGCAATGAGGGAGACCTGGGTTTGATACCCAGGTTGGGAAGATCCCCTGGAGAAGGGAAAGGCTACCCACTCCAGTATTCTGGCCTGGAGAATTCCACGGACTCTCAAAGAATCGGACACAACTGAGCGACTTTCACTTTCAACTGTGTAACACAATGATTCAATAAATTTTATAGACTATATCCATTTAAAGTTGCTGCAAAACATTGGCTATACTCCTTGTGCCACACATTACATCCTCATATCTTATTTACTTTATACCTAGTAGTCTGTACCTCTTAATTCCCTTCCCCTATCTTGCCCCTCCTCCCTCAGCCCTCTCCCCACTGGTAACCACCAATTCTCTATATCTGTGAGTCTGTTTCTGTTTTTTATATTTATTCACATGCTTTATTTTTTAGATTTCACATATAAGCTAAAACATATCATATTTCCCTCTCAGTCTTTTTCCACTGAGCATAATACCTTCCAGGTCCATCCATGCTACTGCAAATGACAAGATTTCACTCATTTTTATGGCTAATATTCCACTGGGTGTGTGTATGTGTATGTATACAACACATCTGTTTTTTTTTTTTTTTTTGGTCCATGATTCATGTGGGATCTTAGTTCCCCAACCAAAAATGGAACCTATGTCCCCTACACGAGAGAATACAGTCTTAACCACTCAACCACCAGGGAAGTCCCTGAACCACATCTTTATCTACATTCATTGGCTGATGGACACTTAGGTTGCTTCTGTATCTTGGCTAATGTAAAGAATGCTGCTGTGAACACAGAGGCGTATGTATCTTTCCAAAGTAATGTTTCCGTTTTCTTCAGATATATATCTAAAAAACCTAATCTTAAGTCAATGCAGAAGCCAAAGGAAATTCTGCTAATCCAGATAACAAACAATGCTGGAAATTATGGAGATGAAAATAAGTAAAAACATATAACATTTACGTGCCAGGAAGGGACTTCCCTGGAGGTCCAGTGGTTAAGACTCTGCACTCCCAATTTGATCCCTGGTCAGGGAACTAAGATCCCACATGCGTCTTGGTCAAGTAAAAAAAATAAAGTTATGTGCCAAGATCTGCCCTGAACACTTCATGGTTATTAAGTCACTTAACTCTGATACAAACTTTATGAGGTACTATCATATTTATGAAGTCATTAAGTACATACACTTATGAGGTACTATTACACTTAGATAAAGAATCTAAGGCAAGAAAGGTTAAATAACTCATTCTACTAACAAAGGCGGAACCAGACTGAGTGCAGGCACTCTCAGCTTCACAGCCCATGCTCTCAGCCATGGAAGGACAACATCCAAAATCAGCCCGGAGATGCCACCAGGTAACACTCACATCAGTGTAACTGTGTAAATGCACCTTCCTTCTTGAAATGTCTAAAATGTCTTTTTAAATGACGTTTAGAGCCCCCGGTAGAAATCTGCATTTGGAATCTTGACATGAGACTAATTCAGTTTATCAAATATTAGTACTTACCAACTAATCAAAATTGACTGATGAACCTGGTCCAAAACTGAGTACTTTTCTAAGATCAGCATTAACAGTTCTTTTAAAAACTTTTTTTTTCCCCACTTAAGTTCATTTTAAGTACAAAGACTGAGTCAATATAAAGAAAAACAGAAGTAACCATAACTGTACTTGACAGCTTAATCTCTCGGGGGGGCCTGGGATTGCAATAGCAAGAGATAAGATGGGAAGGGAAAAAAAAGCTTTATTTTTCTTAATGTGATAGCCTTATTGAGATATAATCCACATATCACACAGTTAACCATTTATAGTATGCAACGGTTGTTAGCATATTCAAAGAATTGTGTCTCCATTACTATAATCAATTTTAGATCTTTTTCCACACCTCAAAAAGAAACCCTAAATCCATTAGCCCTCCCTCCCCATTCCGCCCAATCCCCTTGGCCCTAGGCAACCAGTAATTTACTGTCTCTATAGATTTGCCTTTTCTGGACATTTTGTATAAGCAGAATACAATATGCGGCCTTTCACAGCACCTTTTAGTACTTCATTTCTTTTTGTTGTCAGACAGTTTCATTGTATGGATATACCACATTCATCTATCCATTCATCAGCTGGTGAACACCTGAGTTTTTTCCACTTTTTGGCTATTAAGAATAACATTACTATGAACCTTCATGTATACACATTTTACACATTTTCATTTCTCTTGCGTATACATCTAGGAGTGAAATTGGTGGGTTGTATGGTAACTCCATACTTAAGTTTTTGAGGAACGGCCAGACTGTTTTCCATTTTCCACTCCTACTAGCAGGATGCGAGGGTTCCAGTTCTTCCATATCTTGGTCAACACTTGTTAATACTTTTTTATTGTTATAACAGTGGGTATAAAGTAGTATCTCATCATGGTTTTGATTTGCATTTCTAATGACTGATGTAAACAGTTTTATTTATTACTGCTAAAAATCCTTATTTCTGAAGAGCTAACAAATTTTTATTCACTATCATCTTAAAAAAAAAAAAAAAAGATACTCTCTCCTCTCCTCTGTGACTTGATGCTGAAAAACAGTTCTCAAGTCCATGATCAGTAAGCCAGTCTGGACTTTACAATAACTGCTTTCTTGCTGGCCTTGAATCTTTGTTCTTCAAAGGATTATCTGTTACAATTACTGATAATAGGTAGAAGTTACTTTGATCATTTATTTTTCTTTAGAAACACTAAAGTTAAAATGTTTATCTAAATATTTGTGAAAACATCTGCAGGGGCATATTCATTCTCACTGATTAAATAATGGCTTATCCTGAACATCCTCATTTGCTTTGAACAATGTATCACATATCCAGTAGGAGGAGATGTGACAAAAACCACCATCCGACAAGAAAATATAATTCATTGTTCAACTGTTTCATTAGCTTCCACTCTGCTACCATTTCTTTCCATTCCTTTAAGGCCAGAATTAGTGTGCATGCTACTCGGAGCAAAATCTGAGATACCTGAAATTTTTAAGACCTGGCTTATGAAACTGTAGCCCAACAGAATCAAATTTGACTCCCCACGCCACTTTTAGTATAATGGTGATGTACCTCTGCTTCTATTTCCTTCTCTCCCCGCATCACCAAATACTTTTCTGGAAGACAAATGTTCAGGGAAACAGTTTTGGAGGAGGAACCCGAAAGAAGGTTCAATTAGATTAAAAGTTCTTTATTATATGAAATTGGGCAGTTGATGATTATGTGAAAGCAGAAAGGCACCTTAGTACTCTCAATCTATCCTGTTCAATTTGTTCAAATACCCTATTAAGTAGAATTTCTATATAAGGTCAACAAACACTCCTCCATAAATACTCAAATCTAGTGGAGTTGATTCCCAAGCCTACTTGGTGAAGAAGTGAGAGCCTGCAGTCTGGGCACAGGACACCCACTTTCTGGCCTGGAGGCACTGAGACAGACAATGAAGGAAGTGCTGAGGTTAGGGATGTGACCAAAAATGGAGCCGGACCAGAGCACATGTGCTCTACCTTTTTACAGACACGCTCCATTTAACCTTCTTTCTTGAAGACTCTCATCCCCAACGACCAGCACTTCTTTTTCATTTAATTAGAAAAAAATTTTTTACATGGAATGACCTTTTTAAAAAGTCTTAACTACTTTATAACTGTTTCTACCACTTTGCCACTTTTGTGACTGAGCTCATCTTGATTTTGTGGGGTGAAATTATAATACATTTAATGAACTAAACTAAAGGAAGTCAGTTGGAAAGGAAGCAGGCAAAGTTGGAACATTTGTATTTTTCTACAGCAGAGAGAAGTCTAAAAAGTATTCATGCTGACCACCTGTAGAAACTAAGTAACATGAAGACGCTAACTCTCTGCATAGTGAGACTTTGTCAGATACAAAATAAAGAGATGTTTCTAAGCATTCGAGGTCAGCAAATTCAGAAATAAGTGTTCTTCATGATCAAGGCAGTCTGTCTGATAAAGCACTGTGGAGGTACCCATTGGACAGTAAAAACTTCCTCCTGAGTAGAACTCAGACACCAGACGCAGCAGGGCCATGCTCCTCACTCCCTGGGAGGCTGGCAGCTCACCTTTCCTGTCTGTCCCTTCCTCATTCTACTGCATCTCCCTGACACCTACCACTGTTGGTGAGGGTAAGGCAGTGAGATGGGCGAGAGACAAACCTGAATCTGATCAAGCTGACGTAGCAGTGGTCCTCAAACTTTAGGATACACCAGAATCATTGAGAAGACTGAAGGCCTCTTCTTCAGAGTTTCTGATTCAACAGGCCTGGAGTGAAGCTAAGAATCTGTATTGCTAATAAGTTTCCCGGATGATGCTGATATTACTGATCCTGGAACCTCATTTGAAAACCACTGCTCTAGTGCCAATTATGAAATGAGAGGAAAAACAGGGGATGGGGAACTTTGATGCAAACATCATGGGGATGCAATCAGCAAAACTCTATAAAATAAACTTTATTCTACAAATAGTCTTCAAAGAAAACAAGAGAGAGATCAAGAAAGATCCTACAGACTAAAAGAGGCTTAAAAGATAAGGCAGTCAAATGTAATTCTTGACCTTATCTAAAGATGTGTGGAGAAGTGTCAAATACAGATTGAATATTAGATATTAATGAATTATTGTTTATTTTAGATATGGTAAAAGTTTTGTGGATATATTTTTAGAACTAGTCCCGAGGAACATAAACCTAAATACTTATGGATAAAATTATTTTTGATATTTAAAAAAGTAATAAAAGAGGAAGGTGGTCTGAGTCACGAGCTGGGGTCAGGAGAACTGATTCTGAAAATCTTTACCTAACTTCTTGTTCAGTGAAATTGTGTGGTAGCTTGATACTGGTATAGTAAATACATGGGTAAAGACTCCCCAAGAGAAATTAGCAAACACTATAAATCAAGTCACCGCCCAAGAATTAACAGAGTTGGGGATAAAGAGACGATGGGGGATATTACACTATTCATTTTACTACTGTCCATTGACACTTTCCATCACTAAAAAAAGGGTAGAAAAGAAAACCAGCATTCCTGGGAGGGGATAGGGGAGCCAGGGGACAGAGAAATTCTGATACAGTGGTCCATTTACCCTCTCTCCAAAAACACTGCCCTAATACACACATCCAGCCAGCAAACAGTCATTTATTCTGAAATAACCATTGGCACCCACAACCCCCTGTCCCCATCCTCTGGACATCTCTCTGGTCCTAAAGCACCCACTGCATAGAAAACCCATCTCTAACCCAGCCCCAGTGTCCTGCCAAAGAATGAAAATGCCAATCCAAGAGCTGAGATTCCTTCTCTACCACAGAATGCAAAAATCCCATGTGTCTACTACATTACATTAAAAACTCCTAAGGAATAAGTATCGGGATGTTCCTACCACCTTTTGTCTGGCACAGACCTTGTCATACACAGACGCTAAACGTAGATGGACTGAATGAATGAGGCCCTAGTTGGGCCAGAAAGGACTAAAAGCCATGCCCCCCTTCTTGGGTATATCACCTCATCAACTCACATCTGGCCACTAATTTAAGTTGAATTGTAACAGGAATATAAAACTATTCTGACACCAACTGGTAAACTTCAATACAATTCTGATGCTAACCCTCAGAGTAGCACCAGAGTCCACATTTCAGGGACATGGTCCCCAACAAGACTGCCCTTACTCCAGTTGCTAGCTGCACTTCAGTGGTCCTGGGCCACTAACATGTCTAACCAACTGGTTACGAATTCACAGGTTCCCACAACTCTCAGGTTTGACTTGCTACAACAACTCACAGGACTTTAGGAAATGGCAACCTACTCCAGTATTCTTGCCTGAAAAACTCCATGTACAGGGGAGCCTGGCAGGCCACAGTCCATGGGGTCGCAAAGAATCAGATATGACTGAGCACGCACTCACACACACCTGTTCCTGGGGGTTTCCCTGCTAGTTCAGTCGGTAAAGAATCCACCTGAGAATGCAGGAGACAACAGGAGATGCGGGTTTGATCCCTGGGTCGGGATGATCCCCTGGAGAAGGAAATGGCAACCCACTCCAGTATTCTTGCCTGGAAAATTCCATGGACAGAGGAGCCTGGCGGGCTAGTCCACGGAGTCACAAAGAGTTAGATGACTGAACACACACAAGCAAGCACATACCTATTATTACAGTTTTATTATAAAGGATACAAAGCAGTAGTAGCTAAATGAAGATACCCAGACAGCACAGTCTGGGAGGACCCTGAAGAGTTTCTCTGTCTCTTCTCACAGAATCAGGGTGCTTCACCTTCCCAGCGTATCATCAACCAGGAAGTTCTGCCACGCTTTCATGTCCAGAGCTTTATTGGGGTTTCATTCCACAGATACGATTGACTGAATCATGGGCTACAACGTTAGATTCAACCTCCAGTCCCTCAACTTTCCCCAGAGGTCAGATTGGCTCAAAGCTCCAATGTCCTAATTACATGGTTGGTTTTTCTGGTGACCAGGCCCCATTTTGAATCATCTCATTCACATAAACTCAAGTCTGATCCAAGGGGGCTTATGTATAACAAAAATATTTCCATTACTTGGGAAATTCTAAGAGTTTTAGAAGTTCTGTGCCAGGAATCTGGGACAAAGGCCAGACATGTTCTTTATTATTCAACAAAAACAAACTGTGAAAACTCCCTAGCCAACTTACAAAAATAAAGCAAGCATGAAAAAAACTATACAAGACCACTCATTTTAGGGTGTTAAATCCCTCTCTCACTTGTTGGCATTTCAGATCCCAATCATCTGCTAGACCTACACAACACTTAAAAATCTGGTATGCATTAAATTGAACCATAGTCTGAGAATTATCTGTGGATCACTATCAACAGAAAAAAAAAAAAAAAAAAACAACCCAGAGCATCACCAATCAGACATGACTTCTCTGTGAGTTGAGAAACCAACCCATTAGTTGAACACTGGACTCTTGGTTTGGTAACAGTAACACAGAGCAGTTGTCCTGTTAATGATCACAGAGTCACCAAACAAAAAGCTTTAATAATCTTTCTGAAGACAGTCATCAAGCATTTACAGCATGAAGCAAATTCTCCTCTAATCATCAATCTACTTTTGTTTAAAAATAATGGATGTCTAAAAAAAAAAGGTTTAATAATAATACTGCAGAAAAAAAAGTAACATTGCAAACTGAACGATAATTCTCCGGCCACTGGTTTACCAACAAAATCTTCATCCAAATCTTGACATCTTTAGTCACTGTCTTCACACACATTATCTTGTGGGTATCACATCTGAAAACTGTTATTAACAAATTCCCTAGCAGATATCAGGGCTTGGACTAAAAAACTCAAACCATCTATTTTTTAATCTTAAATTCATTTAAATAGAATCTCAAATGCAAAAGAAATAATATAAGATAAACATGCCTGTTTTTTTTTTTATTTCCTGGCCTCATCTGCAGTAGAAGCATGGAATCTTAACCACTGGATCACCAGGGAAGCCCCATGATTACCTTTTAATTCCAAAGAGTCATACACTACATTTTACACTAAACAGGAAAAAATACATACATGAGAAAAACTTATTGTGATGATACAAAATGCCAGAAGAGCCCTAGCAGATCATGTTATCTTTTTTTATTTGAAATATAATTGACTTTCAATATTATATTAATTTCAGATGTATGCTGCTAAGTCCCTTCAGTCGTTTCTGACTCCGTGTGACCCCATAGACGGCAGCCCACCAGGCTCCACCATCCCTGGGATTCTCCAGGCAAGAATACTGGAGTCGGTTGCCATTTCCTTCTCCAAAGCATGAAAGTGAAAAGTGAAAGTGAAGTCACTCAGTCGTGTCTGACTCTTAGCGACCCCATGGAGTGCAGCCTACCAGGCTCCTCCGTCCATGGGATTTTCCAGGCAAGAGTACTGGAGTGGGGTGCTACTGCCTTCTCCATTCAGATGTATAACATAGTAATTTAATATTTTTATATGCTACAAAATGATCACCATAGTAACTTGCTACCAACTGTCACCATAAAAAATGGTTATCATCCTATTACCTATAATCCCTATGCTGTACGTTACATCCTTGTGACTTACTTGTTTTATTATTGGAAGTGTGAACCTCTTAATCTCCCTCACCAATTTCACTCTTCCCCTGACTTTACTCCCCTATGGTAACCACCAGTTTGTTCTCTGTATCTGTTAGTCTGTTTCTGTTTTAATACACTTGTAAATCTGTTTTAAGTTCTATATACAAGTGAAACCATACAGTATTTGTCTTTCTCTGTCTGACCTATTTCATTCAGCATAATACCCTCTAGGTCCATCGATGTTGTCATAAATGGCAAGATGTCATTCTCTCTTTTAGCTGAGTAATACTCCACCTGTAAATATATACCACATCTTTATCCATTCACCTAACAATGGGCACTCAGGTTGCATTCTTATCTTGCTTCTGTAAATAATGCTGCTTTGAGCACAGCGGTGTGTTTATTTTTCTGAATTAGCGTTTTTGTTTTCTTTTGGAAAAAACCCAGAACTGGGATTGCTCAGTCATACAATAGTTCTCTTTAAATTTTTTTGGAAAACCTCCCTACTGTTTCCCCTTAGCTTAGATGTTCACCTCTGAGATTCAAATAAGTAAAAGACAAAGCCTTGAATTAAGAGCACACAGAAGTAAACCTTAAATTATCCTTTAAATTAAATAACAGCTAAAGCAAATAGCATTCCTCTCTCATTTCTGAATATGAGATGTCCCCACTTTTTCCCTCCATTCTAATCTAGCTCCCCATCCCCGACTCTAGGACCTTGCTCCATCAGACACTAGCTCTCCACGGGCTCCTTTCCCTCTGCATGTGAACATGCTTATGGTGACTCTAACTGAACAAAACAAAATCAGAGACCTGCCTTCATATGTGTACTTCTTCAAGCTACCACCAAGTCCTTTCTTCTTCAAAACATACTCACCATTTTTTATCTAAATCTTCTGCAGGCTCTGTCTTCTTTCCTTCTTTATTCCCTCCTTCATTCCCTCCCTCCCTCCCTCCCTCCCTCTCTCTCTCTCTCACACACACACTCCCTGACCCACTGGCACCTGACCTCTTCCATCACAACCCCACTAGAGGCTCTATCCCCAAGAATCATAGCTGAGTCAATCATTTCAACACTGGCTTTATCCAATTTGACCTCTTCACTGCTTCCAACACCACTGATGCCGGTTTCAGTCACCTTTATTCAGCATAGTACTGAAAGCCCTACCAGAGCAATTAGGCAAGTTAAATAAATAAAAGGGCATTCAAATAAAAAAGGAACAATAAAACTATTCACAAATTACATGATCGTATATACAGAAAAATCCTAAAGAATCCACAAGTTGCAGGGTACAAGATCAACATACAAAAATCAGGTGCAGCTGCATATATTCACAATCAACAAACTGAGTATGAAGTTTAAGAAAACAAGTTTTGTGTTTTTGTTTTGCAGAAATGGAAAACCTGATCCTAAAATTCATACAGAATTGCAAGGAGTCCTGAAAACTCAAAAGAATCTTGAAAAAGAAGAACAAAATAGTGGTGACAGTTACAGAAAATCATGAATGTACTGAATGCCCCTGAACTGTATACTTTAAAATGGTAACACAGTACATTTTATGTATATTCTATCAAAATAAAAAATGCATTATGACAGCTATGTAAGTAAAATTTTAAATGCTTATAGCCTTTTCTGTTTAAAAAAAAATAAGGCAAGAAAAAAATGAGAAGCAGTTGAGGCATGAAATAAAATGAATAGTATAATGGCATTAAATGCAGCCTAAAGTCAAACCATGCTTATTATATGGTCTTGGATAGTTTCTAGGTCTCAATTTCCTTATCTGTAAAATGGAGATAATTATAGTCCCTACCTTTTTCAAAAGATCAGGAGGATTCAATGAGATAATGCATAATAAATAACTGAGCACTGAGACTAATAAAGAATAAAGGCTTAATAAATGCAAGCTGTCCTAATCGCAGAACAGTATTTATGGGTAAATTACATAAAATGTAGAAAAAGAGTAAAAAAAAAAAAGTCTCCTCCAGCTGATATTTCCAGAGCAAGTTGAAGAAATACATAGTATGTACACTTTATGAACAATCGCGCTGCACATGTGCGATTTGTGCACCTTTTGGCACGTTTTACTTCAAAAAAAGTTTACCTGACTGAAAAAGAAAGGTGACTGCACAATATTGTGAATGTACTGTACTGATGGCACTGAACTGTACACTCAAAATGGTTAAAATGGCAAATTTTACATTACATACAGTTTACCACAATTCTTTACACGGAGGTAAAAGGAAAGAAAGGTGATTTTGGTGACAGTGTAGAGTATAGATGGGTGGAAGACAGATGAGTGGGAGACCTACAGGATGCATCCAGTTAAGAAGCAATATAAGGATTTCCCTGGTGGTCCACGGGCTAAGATGCCATGCTCCCAATGCAGGGGGCCTGGGTTCAATTCCTGGACAATGAACTAGATCCCACATGCTGCAACTGAAAGTTCACATGCCACAACTAAGACCTGGTGCAGTCAAATAATTTTTCTCTTTTAAGAAGTAATAAAAAGCAAACCCAAGGCAGGGAAGGGACAGTAGGGAAGGAGAAGATGGGGGAACCCAGAGATCAAAATAAATGAAAGTGAAAGAGTGCAAAAGAGAGAGGAAGAAAGTGATGGATTTCTGGGTTTCTTGCTGAGAAAACAGAACTGTGTGACAGCTAAGTTGACAACATTAGTTTTAGGCATCATGAGTTTGAGAGATGAATGAGAGGTGACCAGCTGACAAGACAATCATAAATAGTGTGTGTGTCTAACAGCAAGTTTTGATTCTGAAGGTCCAGGTTCAAGGCAGGTTCAATGCTTAGGAAGGGAACTGTCACTGAGGGAGAAACAGTAAACAAACCAAATTCAGGGGATCATCAACAGACATTTAAAGGACAGAGGTGAGAGAGTCAAGACACAGGGGAATAAAGACACCGATGCCAAGGAGGGAGAAAGTTTCAAAGAGGGCTGGTTCAACTGTGTCAAAATCCTCCCGAGAGACCCAGATATCCCAGATATGTGAATTGTAGAAATATTATTATAATTACGCAAGTCTCAAAAAAGTTCCAATAATGCAATTTAAACCAACTCCAACTGTTATGTGGTATATACTGTGGAATAAAAAATGCTGGGGAAATATCCTAAGGAATCCACTAAAAAACTAGAGAACTAATAAGTTCAGCAAGACTGCAAGATACAAGATCAATATTTTAAAAATAACTATTTCTATACATTTGCAATGATCAATCTGAAAATGAAATTAAGAAAACAATTGCATTTACAATCACTTCATGAGAAATAAATTACTTAGGAATAAATTTAATAAAAGAAGTGGAAACTTTATATTCTAAAAACTACAAGACACTTGTGGTTCTTTAATTTAGAAATTACAGAAGATCTCAATAAATGAAAAGACATTCTATATTCACAGATCTGAAGACTTAACATTGTTAGAAGACAATACTCGCCAAATTAATCTACAAATTCAATGCAATTTCTATCAAAATCCCAGTTGGCCTTGTTGCAGAAATTGACAAGTTAATCCTACAATTCATATGGAAATGCAAATAGGCAAAACAACTCTGAAAAAGAACAAAGTTGGAAATTTCACATTTCCTGATTCCAAAACTACTACAAATCTACAGTAGTCAAGGAATGCAGGAGTGGCGCACAGTCAGATATACAGATCAATGGAATAGAACTGAGAGTTCAAAACAGACTCTCGCATTTACAGTCAATTGATTTTCAACAAGAGTACCAAGACAGTTAAATGGGGAAAGAATAGTCTTTTTAATAAGTGGTGCTGGGGACTTTCCTGGTGGTACAGGGACTAAGACTCTGTGCTCCTAATGCATCGGGCCTAGATTCAATCCCTGATCAGGGTACTGGCTCCCACATGCCGCAACTAAGTTGCAACATGGTGCAACTAAGATCTGGTGTAGCCAAATAAATAAATACTGAAAAAAAAAAGTGGTGCTGGAAAAACCACATATAAAAGAATGAAGTACCTTACTTCTTAAACAAAAAATAACAAAAATGTACTACAACCTAGAGACGTTGGCAGTCCCGTGCTTAAGATTCCACACTTCCACTGCACAGGGCACAGGTTTGATCCTTGCCTGGGGAACTAAGTTCTCTCCTATGTTGTGTGGCCAAAAAAAAAAAAAACCCAAAGTACTACAATCTAAATGTAAAGCTAAAACTGTAAAACTCATACAAGAAAACAGAGAGGTTAATCTTCATGACCTTGGGTCTGGCAATGGCTTCTTAAATAAGATACCCATGAGATCATGAAGATTCGGACACGACTAAGCGACTTCACTTTCACTTTTCACTTTCATGCATTGGAGAAGGAAATGGCAACCCATTCCAGTGTTCTTGCCTGGAGAATCCTGGGGACGGCAGAGCCTGGTGGGCTGCCGTCTATGGGGTCGCACAGAGTCGGACACGACTGAAGCGACTTAGCAGTAGCAGTAGCAGCAAGGCACAAACAATAAAAGATGATACGCTGGACTTAGTAAAAATTTAAAACTCATGCTTCAAAAGACAGTATCAAAAAAGTAAAAAGACAACCTGCTAAATGCAGAGTGTATTTTTTAGTCATATATCTGGTAAAGGACTTGTTTAGAATATACAAAGAACTCTCAGAACTTACCAATAAAAAGACAAACCAATTTAAAAAAGTGGACTAAGGACCTGAATAGACATTTCTTCAAAGATACACAAATGACCAACACACACATGGAAAGATGCTCAATATCACTAGCAAACTGCAAAGTGAAGCTACAATGAGGTAGCTACTACTTCCTACCCACTGCTAAGTCGCTTCAGTCATGTCCGACTCTGTGTGACCCCATAGACGGCAGTCCACCAGGCTCCACCATCCCTGGGATTCTCCAGGCAAGAACACTGGAGTGGGTTGCCATTTCCTTCTTCAATGCATGAAAGTGAAAAGTGAAAGTGAAGTCGCTCAGTCGTGTCTGACTCTTAGCGACCCCATGGAGTGCAGCCTACCAGGCTCCTCCGTCCATGGGATTTTCCAGGCAAGAGTACTGGAGTGGGGTGCCATTGCCTTCTTCTACCCACTAGGCTGGCTATAATAAAAAAGATAAAAAGCATTGACAAGGATGGAGAGGAATCAGAACCCTCTTACACTGCTGGTTAGAAAATGTAAAATGGCACAGCCACTTTTGGAAAACAATTAGTTTCTCAAAATATGAAGTATAAGAGTTACCACATGGTGCAAGAATTCTACTACTGTGTATATACCAGAAAGAAATGAAAACCCACGTCCACACAGGAACTTATACACAGGAGTGTTCACGATAGCATTATTCGTAACAATGAACAAGTGGAAACAACCTAAGTGGCCATCAACTGCTGGATGGACAAACAAAATGTGGCAGATTCACACAATGGAGCAGGTTTCAGCAATACAAAGGGATGAAGCACTAATACATGCTACAATATTGATGAAGTTTGAAAACATTATGCTAAGGGAAAGAAGCCAGAAGCAAAAAGACCATATACTTTATGATTCCATTTAAATTAACTGGCCAGGACAGGCACATTCATAGAGACAGAAAGGAAATCAGTAATTGTCTAAAACTGAGGAGAATAGGGATGTGGGCAGGTGATGGCTGAAGTGTACGGGGTGTCTTTTGGGCGGGTGATAAAAATGTTCTAAAACTGACTGCGGTGACAGTTGTACATATCTTGTAGATACAGTAAACCAATGAACTATATACTTTAAATGGGTTAATTATGTGGTATATAGATTATGTCTCCAAAAACCAAAAAAGAAAAAAATGCTGAGACCCACAAATATGTTTTACTGTAATTACAGAAGTGAATCAAGTCTAGATGCCAAGTTATTATTCTTATGAGGATGCAGTCAGAGTAACTTATTAATAAGTCAAGAAAGTCTGAACTCTTCAGGCTTTCCCAAGAATGAAATATTCATTCTAATACTTCATATTTGATGTGTTGTTTGATATCAAACTGTTGTTAAACTAAACCAATAACAATTAGTGAAGCTTTTTGAGTGTTTCTAGCAGCATACACTTTCATAAACTGAACTGGTGGTTAGCCATTCAGGACCTTACTAAGTGAAGTGAAAGTGAAAATCACTCAGTCGTGTCCGATTCTTTGCAGCCCCATGGACTATACAGTCCATGGAATTTTCTAGGCCAGAATACTGGAGTGGGTAGCCTTTCCCCTGTCCAGGGGGATCTTCCCAACCCAGGGATCGAACCCAAGGCTCCAGCACTGCAGGTGGATTCTTCACCAGCTGAGCCACTAGGGAAGCCCAGGAATACTGGAGTGGGTAGCCTATCCCTTCTCCAGTGGATCTTCCTGACCCAGGATTAGAACAGGAGTCTCCTGCACTGCAGGCAGATTCCCTACCAACTGACATTGCAGGCAGATTCTACACCAACTGAGCTATCAGGGAAGCCCCACTAAATAAAGTCTCTGATATATTATGGTTCTCATACTATATACCCTATTTCTAATTTTAGGTACTGTGGACTTATTATCCTAATGTTCCTAATCACTGGATATGCAATGTGTTCTGTATGATGTTACAGAAAAGCTGGAATGAACTTTTCAGTCATCCTAATCCTAGTATTTCTTATCTTTTCAAAAATATATGTTTTCTGCATAACATAAAATTTACGATTTCAACCACTGAAGTGTACAATTCATGGTATTAAGTACATTTGCAACGTTGTGCAACCATCACCCCTATCCAATCTCAAAATTTTGTCATCATTCCAAACAGAAACTCTGCCCTCATTAAACAGTAACTCCCCACTGTCCACTCTCCCCAACTCCTAGTAATCTATTCTGCTGTCTCCATGAACTTGCCCATTCCAGGTACTTCATATAAACGGATTCATACAATATCTGTCCTTTTGTGTCTAGCATATTATACTAGCATAATGTCATCAAGAATCATCCATGCTCTTCCTCTTTTCTCTTCTCCGCCATCTTATGTGCAGTTGAGTTCTCTCCTCACCATATCGTCTCACAAGACTTTCAGGATCAAGTGATTCCTGGCCAAGAAACAAAAGCAGAATTGGCCCATTCCTCAATGGATTCGAATGAAAACTGGCAATAAGATCAGGTACAATTCCCAGAGAAGACACTGGAGAAGAACCAAGCTGGGTCTATAAGAAGCCTCACATAAAAGGTGGCACACATGTTAAGGCAACTTTTTTAACCAGCCAAATCACAGTGAGAACATCACTATTAAAGAAAAAAAAAAGAACATCACTACTGTAATACTTGGCTCCTGATGGTCTTTGTTTCCTCACTATCAGTCTATGAGACTCAGTAATAAATATGAAACGTTGTTGGAAAAAAAAAATCATCCATGCTGTAGTATACATCAGAATTTCCTTCCTTTTTAAGGATGACTAGTGTGCCACTGTACATATATACCACAGTTTGCATATAGAACACATTTATCCATTCATCTGTCTATAGGACACTTGGGCTATCTTTTGGCTGTTGTGAATTAATGCAGCAATGAACACCAGCGTACAAGTATCTGTTTGACTCCCTGCTTTCAGTTCTTTGGGGGTATACACACAGTGGGATTGCTTGATCACACAGTAATTCTATGTTTAACTTTTTGAGGAAAAGTCAAACCGTTTTCCACAGCAGCCAGGACATTTTACATTCCCACAGGCAGTAAGCAAGAGTTCCAATTTCACTACATCCTCACCAACACTTGCTCTTCTGTTTTTTTTTTTTCCATAATAGCCAACCACATGGTTATGAAGTGGTATCTCACTGTGTGCAGTGTATTTTTAGTCTATTATCTGTAAATAGAAGTTCACCTTGTGTTGACTGCTATAATTATACTCAGCACGGCCACTGAAGAGATATAAACAAAAAAATTAAATACCAGTAAAATAAAGCACAGGGTTACAAAGATTTGCGTCAATTCAACTTTGAAAAATATATAAAAAATGACCAAAAAATGAAGACATGACACAAAACTTGGAAATTCTGTTTTACTCACCTGCGACTAATAGCTAAAATAATAACATTTTGGGTAAATAAAGATTGTTGCAAAGCAAGTTACAACTTTGTGATTTATTGTTATGACAGTGAAACAAATGCAGAAGTCACTTCTGAAATAAATCTTTTAAAAACACATTTATTCCTGGGAGATTGTGGTCACTAACCCTATTTTAAAGATAAGCAAATTTGAAATCAGACAAGTTCCATGGCTTGTCTTAGACCACAAAGCAATTCTGTGGCAGGGGTTTGTGAAATAATTTCTGATTTCCAGGTTTAAGGTGAAAAACCCATAATTTAATGTGTATTAAAGCCAGGGTAACACGGCCGAACAATTTCCATTCGTAGCGTGAATAAACTAAGGGAAGTTGTCCACAGCACTGAACCTTACAACCTGCAATAGCAATGACCAATAATTAACTCCCTGCCAGCCTAACTTACATGCGGATTCAACTCAAAAACTAGGTTGTTGGGGGTTTTCTCAGTGTGAGCTAGTAAACACTAAGTCTCTAACTTTGTCTCTCAAATGTTGTCATTGTTTTGTTAAATTCTGGCTGTTCAAAACTAGGGTAAATCTATCGTTAAACTGACAAAGTCTGTGTTGAAGCCATCAAGGAAAATGGAATTCCTTTTTGACAATCTTGCTTAAATCAGATATAGAGGTGTTACTAGTCTTCTTTCCTGCACCACATATGAGAAAAAAATGTACTGTTGACCCTCACCACATTTGATCCAGTGATTTTAGGCAAGTTAAATATATCTTTATACATATATCTTTATACATATACTGAAGTAGCCAAGGCTGAAAGAACGTGAAATGCTGGGACTTGCTTTAAAATACTTCAGCAAAGGAGAAAAAATATAGAGAGATGAAACATTTGTGACAGATATTTCAACAGTGTAACGTGGGTGACGGTATATAGGGAGTTCAGGTCACCTTTTCTATTTCTGTCTACGCTTAAAGTTTTGCACGATAACTTTTCACAAAATGAGTTCTTTCCCAAGTTACCATCCTGGTTAGGAAACTCGAGTCGGTGTAGGCGAACGTTCTTCTCTTCGCAACGAAACCGGGCGAAGCTTCTCCAGCCGAGGTGAGGCGGCCGTGGGCTCCACGCCCCTCCGGCCCTGCGCCAGCACGCGGGCCGAAAGCGCGCACGTTTCCCTCGAGCTGAATCTGACAACTCGCTCGCTGCTTTCCGGGGCTGGCAGGATCGCCGAGCTCAATTTGGAAGTGGCTCACGCCGGCGGCTTGGGGAACCCGGACGAACTCCCCTCGCGGGCTCCAAGGTCCCGGCCCAGGGTGGCGGGCCTGGCCCCTCGCAGCCCCTCTCTGGATCTCGAGAGACCCTCGCCCCCCGGCACCGCTTCCTCGGTCCCCGTACCGCGAACCCCTGCCCAGCCCGCCGCCTACCGTCCAACTCCTCTTCGTCCTCCGACTCGCTGTCCGCCACCGCGTCGGCGACCAGGCCAGCGCCGGGATCGAAATCCTGGGAGCCGGAAGGAGGGGCGGCGGGCGGGGTGGAGGCTCTGGAGCGGGCCTCGCGCAGGCGGGTGAAATAGTCCACCGCGAAGTCGACGAGGTCTGGTGGCCGCTGCCGCAGCACCTCCACGGTGTAGCCCTGCAGCAGCTCCGTGAGCCCGGGCGGGATCTGAATGTGGCTCATGCCGGCGGCGGCAGGCGGGACCGGGCCGCCGGCGGCCACCGCCTAGGCGGGCGCTCCCTCACGCCGGCCTCTCGCCCGGCGCCCCGCGAGGTCTCCTCACGCGCGACCCGGGTCGGGCCTTCCTCGCGCCACGCCGCCCTTTGGCCAGGTGTGTGTCTCCGGGCCCCACCACCCTACGCTACTCCGGCCGGCCTGGCGCCGCCGCCGCCGCTGTCACTGGGCAGCCGCCGCCGCCGCCGCCGCAGCCGCCGCCGCGGGCACCGACGAGCGGGCGAGCGGGACGGGCGGGGAGGGAGCCCGGGTTGTGACGCACGCGGCCGCGAGCGTGCGCGCTCCCGCCGAGCGCCGGCCCTCAGTGCGCTTGCGCCAAGGGGCCGTCTGCTCGCCCTGCTACCCTGGTGATCTTCAGTCCAGGCGCAAGGATGAGAGGTCTACCCGCTAAGCGGAGTGTTAGTGCCTCTTATCTCATTTCTTCTTTCAGCAAACGCTAAGATCCAACCATCTGCCCGCCCTTACTGGGTACCAGGGACATAGCTGAGAGCCACAGGCAAGAATGCCACCTTACCATCTCGGTGTGGTTCCAGATATGGTGGAGAACAAGGGGACCCTCTTTAGGGGGTGACATTCAAGCTGACTCCGAGACCTGGGCAGGATCTAACCACAGGAAGAGCCAGAGGAAAGCCATGTGGACATAGAGGACAACGAGAGTAAAGACCTGGGAAAGTCACAACCACCCTGACTGTTGGGTGGCATGGTGGAATGACCATAGGACCCTCCAAAGTCTGGCAGGTGGTCTTTGAGATGTCAAAGAAAGAAGGCCTTGTAGACAGTAGGAGTTTCGATGGTATAATAATTTGGGAGCCACAGGCAGATAAATCTGGAAAAATGAGTTAGAAAATATGTTCCTTGAGAAAAAGGAATAAAGCCTAGGACTACTGTGCCTGTTTCTCTGCTTGAGGATTCCCATCAGGCTTCCCAGGACTAGGTCTGCACACCTATTCTCTCCCCATACTCTGCCCTGGACCCTGGGCCCTGGGCCAGCATTGCTTGATGGTGTTTCAGCAGATGGCAAGACACTGTTATCCTTTGTCCCTAGGAAGGGGCCTAAGCAATCTGGAGAGGCCATGCTATTTCCCAAGCTGCACTTTCACCTACAGCAGATTGCAAAGGAAGAGAAAAAAGTGGAGACCTTCCCAGTGTGTCCATAACACAGCCCAGGTGCTGACCAAAGTCCCAGTAAGCATGGGACAGCATCCTGTCTCTCTGCTGGGCCAAGTCAGAAAATGACTAGATATAGCCTTGGGAATCTGAAAGGCATTTGGGATGGTTAAGCTCTGCCTGGTAATTACCCAGTATTAATTAAATCCTCACTAGGACCTCTCATTTTGTCTTGGCACACATCCAGGAGCTCAGTGCTGCCGGGAACTGAGCATCTAGAAGCAGGAATACCTGATCCCCACTGGTGCAGAAGCCACCCAGCCCCCAGGCCAGGCAAGTCTGTGATTCCAAAGAGCAGTGTCTCCCTGGACAAGTTTCTTGACTCCTGGGAGAAGTTCTGAACCATCAACTTTGTTAGGGGAAGAGTAGTGTCCAGCTCATTCCCTGCTGGGGTCCTTATTGCACAGTCTTGCTAAAGATTTACTAAATAAATGAATAATAAATTTTCACACAGCAAGAAGAGCCAGTGCCTCAGTCTCAGAATTAGGATCCTTTGATTCAAAGCTATGTGTCTGATCTCAGAATATAAAGACTTCAGTAAGGACAGGGCAATGAGAAGCTGGAGGGGCAGGGTTCCTCAACTCTCCTCTGCTCCTGTGTAGACTGACCCTTCCAAGTTTTCCAGGAGTCAGCCCATACTCGAAACCAAGGTGGGACTCCCACTGCCCTGCCACACCTGGGGATATGACCTACTTCAAGAAATCCTACCATTAACCTTTTAGAAAGGGAAATTCGCAACTCCACTCTCTAGTTTTCCCATTTGTCAGGTTTTATACATTTGAAAGGCAGCTGTACAATCAGGACTCCAACTTCAGTTGCAAACAGGGTAGGAGGAAGCTACTCCAGGACTGACGACAGAACTGACTGTGGGCAGGTTCTCTCAGTCACTCCAAGGACCCCCTCTCAGCCCCTGCCTGAAGGAGGTTGGTCCTCCTGGCTTAGTCTCAGATACCCTAGCTTGGTCAGCCAGCCAGCCAGCCAGCTAGCAAACATGGCATTCAAAGGCATCTTCAGACCTGGAGGAAATGAGGACCACAGAAATCGGGAACTGCATAGCTGCTCCTCACCTGTCTCCAAAGACCAGCTTCAGAGGAAGGATGGAGAGCCAGCCTCCAGGTCCAGCTTGATTCTCCTCCCCTTGCACCTGGTCCTCAGAGCTGGGATCCATCTCTACCCCTCTGGGGAAACCCTTCAATAGCAAGGGGGAGTTCGCAGGGCCTTCATGAGGGTCCAGCTGAGCTGGCAAAAGAACAGGGCCTTAAGAGAGAATAAGAGAGGCCCAAGCCCCACATTTTCGATCCTCACCCTTCTAGGATTGCCTTCATTCAAGCCTGTCCACCGGAACCACTGGGGGTTACCATGGCAACTGAACCCAAAGGCAGCCACTAACTGGGAAACAGCTGCCAACAGCCAGTAATGGTGGGTGGGAAAGGTCAAGAGCAGAGACCCTCGAAAGCAAGAGAAATACAGAGACCATGGTAGACAGAAGAGGAGGCCCCAGAGTCCTGCGAGATGCTCTACTCAACACAGATATACTCACCACCCAGAAGGTAGTCATCATTTTGCACGGGCTGCCACACTACCAACCTCAGAACAGACATGGACACCGTGGGGCCAGTTTTCAGAATTGTTTACAACTATGCTTAGGAGAAGACTCTTGAGAGTCTCTTGAACTGCAAGGAGATCCAACCAGTCCATTCTGAAGGAGATCAGCCCTGGGATTTCTTTGGAAGGAATGATGCTGAGGCTGAAACTCCAGTACTTTGGCCACCTCATGCGAAGAGTTGATTCATTGGAAAAGACTCTGATGCTGGGAGGGATTGGGGGCAGGAGGAGAAGGGGACAACAGAGGATGAGATGGCTAGATGGCATCACAGACTTGATGGACGTGAGTCTGGGTGAATTCCGGGAGTTGGTGATGGACAGGAAGGCCTGGCGTGCTGCGATACATGGGTTCACAAAGAGTTGGACACGACTGAGCGACTGAACTGAACTGATGCTTACTCAAGTGGGGCACCTGTCTAGTTTAAGAGCAGTGAGTCTGGTGATAATGAACATGGGTAGGGTACCACCTGCTATTTCCAATGGAACAGTTATTTCCTGTGCTCTTGACAGGTTCATGATTTAAAAGGTTTCCCCCCAACACCCCGACTCTTTCCAGGAAGAAGGGAGACATTCATAGTCCCCTAGACTTCTCTGGAGGACACCCTGCTCTTGGCCCAGACCCCTTGATGCAGCCAGAGGGCATCACTGTCTGCCCTCTGATGCCCTCCACCTGGTCTGGAGGACTCACCCCCCAGCAAGAACACCTCCCTCTCCTCTGCCCCAAGGGGCTGCTTCTCTAAGCCTAGCCCAATCCCCACCCATCTCCTGAGACTTGTTGTTCATCTGACTCACTCTACATACCAGTCCCCTGGCCCAGTCTCCCTTCATACTTAGTGTCTACCATCACCTGTTTCTATTTTGCATTAGAAAGTGTCCACGAGCCTCCAGTGCCCAGAGGGGAGTAAGGAAGTACAGTTTCCTCTGCCCTCACCCAAGCCTCCATAGTGCCTCCCCCATGAAGCCACTGCCTTTGGTCCAGTTATTTTAATAAGCAGCCATGCTCAAAGGAGCAGTTAATTCTTGGGCTGCTTGTTTCTGCACTTGTGAGCCATTTATGACCACCACTTCCCCTGCCCCCAACCCCGGACACTGTCCCGAGGAAGTGTCAGTCTCTACAGTGGACCTAGGGTCTGCCTCTGAGACATCTCAGAGCAAGGACAGAACCTGAGAAGCAAAGGAGAGCCCTAGCTGGAGAGCCACAGGCCTCCATGCCAACTAGAGCAAAGAGGTAGAAAAAAGGAGCCCTCGGGGAGCCCTTGATCTTCCTTGTGTCTACTGGGACTCTGTGTGCCGTCCCTGGCCTGACACAGGCCAGCTGCCCGGGCTTTGATCCTGCAGTACAGGCAGGCTCTTGGAGTTTGGGTCAAGGAATCCCAGGACTGCTGATAATGTCACAAGCCTTTCTTTAGGCCTGTGGACACTGAGACACCACTCTGTCAGCCACACTCTGATATCCACTTGGCGATGATCTTGGTAGATCAGTTTACCCTATCTGAGCTTTGGCTTCCACATCTGAAAGTGGAGGTATAAATCCCTACCCATCAAACACTGAGTTTGTTGCTGTTGTTGAGTTGCTAAGTTGTGTCTGACTCTTTGCGACCTCATGGACTGTAGCCCACCAGGCTCCTCTGTTCATGGGATTTCCCAGGCAAGAATACTGGAGTGGGTTGCCATTTCCTTCTCCAGGGGATCTTTCTAACCCAGAGATCAAACGTGCATCTCCTGCATTGGCAGGCGGATTCTTTACCACTGAGCCACTAGGGAAGCCCAAACACTGAGTTACATGGGGTAAAAAGATGAGAATGAATCCCTGAAGAGGTTAGGAAAGGAATAGGGGGCTCTAGCCTAAAAGAACTCTGGGTAGAGATGCTATGACCTTACAGCAGAAATGGTGCTGCTATTGCTTCTAACAGGCTGAGGTTGGAACAACCTCCCCTCTGTCCTTTACCTTTGACCCAGTTATACTCCTCTTTGTGCTTGGATAAGGCTGTTCTCACTGGCTGGTTGTTTTAACCCTCACTGGCTGGTTGTTTTAACCCTTACTGGCTTCTACTTAATGCTATCTGTAGCAGTCTAAGAAATTCCTTAAGGGGGCCCCAATCTCTCCCCTACCCTTACCCCCATCAAGGAGAGAAGAGACATATCAGGAACAGGTGGCATTTCAAACTGCATCATAAACAGGAAGTGCCAGCCAGAAGAGGGTTACTCACCATCTGCTCTGCTCCCTTCACACATATGCCTCCAGGGGCTTCCCTTTTTTTGACTTCACATCTCTTGAATCCCCAGAGGAGTAAAAGAATCCACCAGCACTAGCATCAAAGAATCAAAATATTCCACTTTCCAATGGAAGCTGTTTCAAAGGGCAAATTATTCAGAAGCAGGAGACTGTAAAGGTGATCCTGAGCCATGGGAATGGCTGGCATTTAGCTAGAATGCAAACGCACTCCCAGGGCTCCCGGGAAAAGGTTGAGGTCTCAGGACTGTCTCAAGGACTGAGCAGTGCCGAGAAGAGCTTCAGGAGACACCTCGGAGGCCATCTCCTCATCAGTGAGAGATTAAACACAGGTATCCTGCAGCATGAGATGAGAAAGCCTAACACTGAATTAATTAATCTTCCCAGGAAGAGAACAAACAATTTTCATCCTTGAAGCAGTTTTTTTTTTTTTTTTACTTGACCATCATCCAGAAATATCTTACCAGGAATAAAGCTTCCTTCCTTAAACCCCCAAATCTTCAGCTTCTGGGCAAATTGGCCACACCCACTCCCAGATGGGGGTGGGTCCCACACCCACTCCCAGATGGGGGTGGGTCTCTTCCCCTCTCACCCATTTATGCTGACTGATAGCTCTGAAGCCAAAGTCCAAGGATCTCTGTGCAGCTGCAGTGAGGCAGGAAGTGCCAGCGGAAGTGTGACTGCCAGATGGGTCAAGGCCAGAGAAGCCCAGCTCTGGTGGCCTCTCTCTCCCCCAGCTAAGGACGGGCTAGCGTGTCACTCTCCACTCTGACTCCCTCATCTCCCCTGGCTGCACCCGGTCATCATCTTCAGCCTGATAAGTAAGGCCAGACATCAGATCATACAGCGACCCCCAAGTGCTATGGGAACAGTTACCAGTCAGGTTGCCTTATCCCACCCCACCAATCTGACCCTCGGGGCCGGGGCTGGGGCTGGGGCAGTCAGGGAAGGCTGCGTGGGCCAAGACTTCTTCCTCTTTCTCTTGCTGAAATTGCTGTCTGAATTCCATCCACGGAAGGCTGCTAGATGCCTAACAGCCTCCACCGAGGCCCCTGGCTGTTTGCTGAAATGACCCAGAATCAGAAGAAAAAAATTTCACACGATGCGAAAATTAGAAACAATATTTATTATTTCCTGTCCAAATAGGGCGCTCTCATGAGAAAAGAGTGTGCAAAAAGAGTCTTCCTACACCCTGGGCTTTCTCACTTTCTCACTTATCCTAGCAAGCTGGGATGGTCTATTCAAATCTCTCCTTGCTGTGTAGGAGGGAAAGCTTTCCACCGACTCCTGGGAAATTAGGCTACTCTAGTTTTAATTCTGATTACTTGCATGCATTAAAAAAACAAAACAAAACCCAAGTGTTAACAGGCTCTCTACCCCTAGGCACATTTGCTCAGTCTGCTTGGACAGACAGATGTGGGCCTCAGGTCCACATTCCCATGTGGACCTGGAGCTGTGCAGGCCAGGATTAGAGGATACCCTGGTGGGTGTTCCTGGCTAGGGATCCAGGAAGGCCCCAGCTCCTAGTCAGCTGGCTGAAAACATGCAGAGTATCTCCAGTGAGAGGCTGACAGTCCCTCTTTCTTGAAGAGTATTCTGGGTGTAGCAGGGCCTGTAGTCAACTGGCAGACAGCACCCTGGCCACGGGTGGTATGTGGTCTAGAAGCTACTTACTCCACCTCCAAGTCCTCATGAGATCCCTTAAATTGACAAGAGAGGATTCAAGTTGCAAAATGGCAAATTACACCAGGTAGAGGGTGTGATTAAGACAATGGTCTCGACAGGTCCATGCACAGAGCTCTCATCCCACCATCCCCCTCTCCTCACACCTCAGGACCGCCTAGTCCCGCCCACTGTTCCTCCTGGATGACAGCTTCTGGCATCCTGAAGCCTGGAGCAGCCTTCAGCCTCACAAGTTGGGCACGGCCCAGTTAAGGAACTTCATGGCAACTTCAAAGCCCAGGAAACAGGCCTGAGAAGGGGTTGGAAGGAAGAGAAAAGCCAATAGGAATTGTGGCTACTCACAGAGACCCCCAGCGTTGTGCTCAGCTGGCCCTGTCAGGACCAAAACCCCTTCCTAATCTTACCCATCCCCCAAGTCATGGAATCAAGTTGTGCTTTCTCATCCCTAATAGGGAAAGAAAATAAATGTCCCACAACTGGCCACTTCTGATGGCCATGGCAGGCTCCTCGCCTTGGGGAATCACAAAGGTAATTCACCTGACAGGTTTAGGAAAGGGGACAAATAAGGAGGCTCTGGCTGAGGGTGGGACTCCAGAAAAACTGAGCCCCCAGTTCAATCTCAGAAGCAAGCAAAAGTCGGACCACCTGCACTCTGCTCTGAGCCCCAAACGGAAAAAGCATAGCCCCCGCCAGTCACTCACCGCATTGGCTGGGAAGGCTCGGATCATCACTGCATTGAAGCCCTTGTACAAGGATGTGATGCCTTCATCCCGGATCAGCTCCCTCAGCACATCTCTGAAACCATTAGGATATTTCCCAGGAGGCGCTGTGGGCAGAACCCAACCATTAAGGCTTCAAGAAGCTTTCTGACCTGACCATGGTGACCTACAAGGGGACAATTTTGTAGTCAAGTCTTCCTGCAGGGCCACAGCACCAGGGCGAGGCTACTGCTTGGGTCACCCAGGACCAGTCCACAGACAACACAGTTCACCCTGGAACAAACCAATGTCTGGATTATACTAGTGCCGAGGGAATGGGGAAAAGAATGAACAATGAAATAGTCCTTCCGCTCATGTGGGGGAAGGAAGGCTGACGTGACTTCTTCTCTCACTTTTTTTTGGTCACATTGCGCAGCATGTGGATCTTCGTTCACCAGGGATCGAACCTGTGTCCCATCTAGCGGAGTCTTAGCCACTGGACCACCAGGGAAGCCCTTCTCTCAGTTACTTTATGTTTAGGCTGACAAGAAAATGAGTCTCACATTCTCAGGACACAAATGACTACACGGGAGAGTGCTGCCCAGACACTCGCTGAGAGCTACTGCGGAGAGGGAGTGTGCCTAAGACCTTAAGAGCTCCATATCCCAGGGTCAGCCAGTTTGGGGGCCCACTCCAACCCCATCCACCCCTCTTCTCCCCTACTAACCAGTCTGGAAACGGGACTTGAGCACGTCTGGGGGGATTGCCACAGCCCAGTTGAAGATCCCTGCAAAACCCCCAGCCACCAGGATCCGAGGCACGCTGAGCTCATTGACGCTGCAGAACATCAACACAGCCCTGGTCACACAAAGGCTGTGGGAGTGGCATTCAGATCTTCCCCCTCTGTGCAGACCTGGCGGCCACAGAGAGGGAGGCACTGGCTGGACGGAGGTGGTCCAAGGCCAAGACTCCTGTGACAAGGTAGCTGCCACTCTTTGGAGGAGGTTTTCTGTACTTGTTTCAAACCCTTGCTCCACTGGGCGAGGCACAGAGTAACAGTATTGGTATTAGCTGGGGCTCAACAGTAACAAGAGGGAAGTAGACATGGAGACAGAAGCAGGTCCCATTTCTGCCTTCAGACCCACTAATGGGAAAGGGCAACCTACCGGTAATGAGGGAAAGTGGCTTCTAAGCTCTTCTGTTCTCCTCACCTCTTTCCCTCTGGAGTGAAGATATTTTTCAGCCACTCATATGTCATGAAATACATGCCACTGGCTGGAACATCTGTTAGTGGCAAGAAAGATGTAAAATAAATGACAGAAAATCCTCACAGATTTCTTGATCTTAGGAGAGCCAACCTTGGCATTGGACCCTTGAAGGTTTCCTGAGAAGTTCCTCAGCAGCACTTCCTACCTGCAGTGATCAGAGGTGGCTCTGGGGCCAGCACTGGTGTCAGTGAGCACAAACAAGCATGACATTATTTCACCTTCAGAGGCCCTCTGAGTGGTCCCCACTAACAAGCCCACTCCAAGCAGTTTTAACTGGAGCTAACATCTGGCCTTCCTCCAAGCTGCCATCTCAGGGCTATCTCTGGCGCCTGGCACCACCCCAGTAGGACATGCCTCTCAAGCCAAATAGAGCTCCACTGTTACTAAGTCATTCTTTTTTTTTTTTTTTTCTGGCTGCACCACATGGCACCAGGGATCAAACCCATGCCCCCTGCATTGGAAGCTTGGAGTCTTAACCACAGACCACCAGGGAAGCCTCCTACGTTATTCTTTTTTCCCACTTATCCCTCCAGCCATGATTTCCATCCACTTGCTACTGCCACTGTCATGATTTCCACCCTTGAGGGCCAGCCTACCAGAAGGATGGAAGGTCCCCCCATTCTCATGCATGTCCATGCTGGCCAGAGGGGAAATGGCCTAAAACCAGGACACACCGTGCCAGCCCTGTCAAGGCTGTGGCATGTATGGTGCCAAGGCTAATCCAGAGATCCAGGCAAGACTCCCAGTGGCAAATCCACCATAGGTGGAGGGCTCAAAGGTTACCTCGCATGAGCGTGAGTACAGTCCCCTTGTAGATCCCTCGGATCCCAGCCTCCTTGTATAGCTTCTTTGCACAGTCCAAAGGACCAGCGTACTTGGTCTCCCCTGAAGAAGCCTGAATCTGAGAGCGAGGAAAGAATCATCAAGTCAGCAAGAGCAACATCCAAGTCAACAGACTCAGCAGGCTACGGAAGATTACATAGTGAGTGTGCCAGTGGTCATTATGCGTTAGATCAATGAAAGACGTCACTGCCAAATCGACAGTTGTTTAGAATGTATAATATTGGTGGAAGTCACTATGAAATAAGGCTAGGTGAAAATATGACAACATGTACACACATTGATTAGGAAAAAATAAAAAACAGCAGAAGAATTGGAAAGTAACTTGAAAAATAAATTCCCAAGTATCTTTATCCCCAATAAAGGTAGTTGGAAGTTCTAGAAAGGACTAGACAAATATTTCAGTCATTTACTTATTCCTTCAACAAATATCCATGGAATACTAAATCCATTCCAAGCTCTAAGTGATCATGAAGCTTGGTTAAGAGAAGGTAAACTGGAAATTGTATTCAGAGTTCTAAGTGCTTGGACAGAGGTCCTGTGCAGAGCCAGGGGACGGCCAAGGAGAGGCCCTCTGTCCCAGTCTCTTAATTAATTAAGAAAATTAAATGTACATTAATTTTTAAAAATACCATCCGTGTAGAGAAGAGGGACAAAAGGAAGCAAATGTAGAAATATATGGGAAACCTATTGAAAATATGTTCATTTCCCCAAGAGCCCAGAACCTGAGGGCAAGCAGGAGGTATTCCAGAAAAGATCTGAGAGAAAGAGAGCCTGTACAGGATCCAAACCAAGTACAGAGTCAAGAGGAATCCAAACATATGAGGGCATCAACCAAAGAGTAATTAAAGTTAGAAACGGAGTTCAGATTAAAGAGTTCCCAAGGAGAGATGGTTACAAAATAAATATATAAATCCGACAATTTTTGTATATACCAACAACTAGTGGAAGAGTAATGGAAAAGAATCTCATTCAAAATAACAAAATATATGTGCATCAAGCCATAGGATTGGCGTAAATAAAACTCTAAAACCTTTCCAAGGGATATAAAAGAAGAGGTGAATAAAAAGAGAGTAAGAGTTTTGTTGGGCTTCCCTGGTGGCACACTAGTAAAGAATCCATCTGCCAATGCAGGAGTCGCGGTGTGACCCCTGGGTCAGGAAGATCCCCTGGAGAAGAAAAGAGCAACCCATTCGAGGATTCTTGCCTGGAAAATTCCATGGACAGAGGAACCTTGAGGGCTACAGTCCATGGGGTCTCAAAAGAGTAAGATGTGACTTGGCAACGGCAGAACAACAACAACAGTTCTGGTTAGGAAAAGTTTTCAATCAGAAAGATGTCAATTTCTCTAAAAATAATAAACTTAAGACAATGTCAGCTGAGTATCAGCGGCTTTTAAAACAAAATATAACTTCCCCAGATGATCCTGCCACAGGTGAACCTGGTATGTCTGAGGAACGGCAGGGTGGCCCATGTTATCAGAGGATGCTAGAGTTGACTCACAGTGACCTGCGGGGACAAAGAGGATGGAGCACGGAAGTGACACAGTAACAGAATCCGCTCACTGTTACGTACGGTACAGACTATAAACAGGGAGACAAGTGAGGAGGACCTTACAGGCACCCAGCACAGTGATGAAGGTGACCTGGGGCCACGTGGTTTACAGTGGAGGTGGTGGGAAGGAGTAGATTCAGGATACGGTAAAAGCCAGCTTAATTGGTCAACAAACGGCATGTGTACAATGAGACAAAAAGGAATCTAGGAGGACTCTGGGGCTTTAGGGCTGAACAACTAGACAGATGGTATTGCCCCCAACAGAGCTGTAGAAGCCTGTAAGTGAAGCAAGTACTGAGGAAGACCAGGAGTTCAGCTTTGCACATGGTGACTTTGAGGTGCCTATTAGTGTCCAGTGGGAATACTGGATGAACTAGTCCACATTGCAGGAAAAATCTGAGCTGGTGATACAAATTGGAAAATCATCATCATACAGATTGTGTCTAAATATCTTGAGACAAGAAGAAATCATCAGTGAGATGAGTGTAATAGCACTGAGTCTCGTGTTCATGAACATTGAAAGATCGAGACGATGATGATGGATCAACAAAAGACATAGAGAAGGAGCAGCCAAGTAGGTAGAAAGTCAGGAGAGAAGCCAAGTGAAGACAGCTCTTCAAGGAAGACTAGGGGGCCAGTTGAGTCCAATCAAGATGGATCAATGTCCAGGTCCAAGAACTGAACACTGGACTTAGTGTAAAAGTCACTAGTGACCTTGATAAAAGTAGTTTTGTTAGCGTTGTGAGGCAAAAGCCAGTCTGATGTATGTTTAACTATTAAAGAAGAGGTACTGGAGACAAAGAGTGGGGAAAAAACAACAAAAATGAAAAACTCTTCAAAGAGTTTCAATGTAAGAGGGAGTAAAGACCGAGCTTCCTTGATGAAAGGATAAAGAATCTGCCTGCAATGCAGGAGACACAGGAGATTCAGGTTTGATCCCTGGGTCAGGAAGATGCCCTGGAGGAGGAAATGGCAACCCACTCCAGTATTCTTGCCTGAAGAATCCCATGGACAGATAAGCCTGGCGGGCTACAGTCCATGGGGTCACAAAGAGTCAGACATGACTGAGTGACTAAGTACCCGTGCACAACCATGCACAGAGCAAAGTCAGGAAGTCCAGAAATGGAGCTGGATGGTAAAAGAGAGAAGTCTGCATTTTTAAGGCGAAAACAGAAGCAGGTTCATGCCTTTATTGCCAAAGAGAACAATCTACTGGAAAACAAAAACTGATGTTGAAGGAGAGAAAGAAGAACTGCTGAAACAAGGTCTCTGAATGGGCAAGAGGGGTTAGGAGGTGGGGTCAAGCAGAAGCAGAAGCATGTGCCATTCTTGGTGGAAACAGGCCAGGCAGCCACAGATGTAGTCAGGTACCAGTGGGGCAGTGGAGGGCATTTGGTAAAGTTCTCTTCTGGTGGGTTCAGTTTTCTCTGTGAAGTAGAAAGCCAGGTCATCTGGTGAGAGGGTTGGGCTTGAGAAGAGAAGAGAGGTACAAAGTAGCCACCCAGCAGAGCCGAGGAGTGCACAGGGACTGTCTTATCTAGGAGCAGAAATCAGGGGGACTTCCCTGGTGGTCCAATGGTTGAGAGTCCACCTGCCAATGCAGGGGATATGGGTTCAATCCCCGGTTTGGGAACTAAAACCCCACCTGCCATGGAGCAACTGGGCCCGTAGGCCATAATTACTGAAGCCCGCGTGCCTGGAGCCTGTGATCTGCAGCAAGAGAAGCCACTGCAACTAGAGAAAGCCCTTGAGCAGCAACGAAGACTAGCACAGCCAAAACTAACTAAATTAATTAATCAAAAAAAAAAAAAAAAACTTCAGGCATAAAAGAAAGGGAAGAAGCCATGATGGAAAACGCTAATGGACAAGGCTACTGAAAATAAACATTCACTAACTCAAAATCAATATACATACTTCTAGCAAGTCTTTATTCTTCCTGCTAAATACCAAAGAAAAAAACAGCCCTAACATTATTTGTTTTAAACAAATACACGAGGGCTCTGAGAATTTGGAGAGGAGAAGCAGACTCACTAAGGACTTTCGGCCTTGAGCAATGACACCATGGTGAATTCCCTGTATATTCTCATTTGACATATCTCAGACTTGAGGCAAAAGATATTGGTGATCCAGGAATGCCAACAGGCACAGACTAAAAAGAAGGCCCAATGAAAGCCTGCATTCCCTAGATAAAGGATCAGAAAAGGAACAGCCTAGAAAGACAGAACATCTTTAGACAAAAAGCACTGTACTCCAGCCATACATCATAGGAAAAACTGTAGCCTCACCCTCACCTACATGAGCAAAGACCATGTGGGGAGCCCGGACTTCCTCCTTTGCAGGGCTGTAACGAGGTATCCAACGTGCTGCCTGGGTGTAGTCAGAGAAGACCAAGAAGGGAATGAGGACTTTCATCCCTGACAGCTGTATCCGGGGCTCTCCTGTCCTGTGTTGTCAGCAGAGTCACTAGAACTCCCACACCCACCCAACAGTAAAAAGCAGTGCCCCACCCTCAAGTGTCAACAGAGGGCAAGTGGGGCCCCTGCACTTGTACTCACTTGGCATTAACAAGGCAGCAGCCCTCACTTCCTACTGGTGTGGTGTCAGAGAAAGCCAACAGAAAGAGGAAGTTTATATAGGGTCCAAAATCTCAATAAAATATGCAAATATCCGGGTTCCAACTGGAAATCGCACATCATATCCTAAACCAGGAAGATGTCAAACTGAAAGAAAAAAGAAGCAGTAGAGGCCAACACCAAGATGACAGAGATGTACGAATCCTTTGACAAACATTTTAGAGCAGGCATTGTAAAAATCCTTCAATGACGAATCGTGAATATGCTTGAAATAAATTCAAAAAATTAGAAAGCCACAGCAAAGAAAGAAAATCTTTGCACAGAAATAGAAGATATGAGGAAGAACCAAATGAAAGTTTTAGAACTGAAAAACAGCCGAAATAAAAAACTCAGTGGATGGCTCGCTCAACAGCAGAATACAGAGGAGAGATAGGAAAAAAAAAAAACAGCATTAGAAGACAAAACACTGGAAAATATCCAATCTGAACAAGACACAAAACAAACTGAAACAAATTAAACAGAACCTCAGGGACTGTAACTCCATGGGACTATGTCAGAAAATCAATATTTGTGTCCTCACAGTCCCAGAAGAAGAGAAAAGACAGTAGGACTGAACAAGTACTCAAGCAACTGCTGAAAAGTCCCCGAATTTGGCAAAACATAAACATAGAGAGCTTCCCTGACAGCCCTCTGGTCAAGAATCCGCCTTGGCCCCAGGCAAATAGCAGGAAGGGAACACAGCTCCATCCAGCCACAGAAAATTGGATTAAAGATTTACTGAGCATGGCCCCGCCCATTAGAACAAGACCCAGTTTCCCCCTTAGTCTCTCCCAACAGGAAGCTTCCATAAGCCTCTTATCCTTCTCCATCAGAGGGCACACAGACTGAAAACCACAATCTCAGAAAACTAACCAATCTAATCACATGGACCACAGCTTGTCTAACTCAATGAAATTATGAGCCATGTGTGTAGGGCCACCCAAGACGGGCGGGTCATGGTGGAGAGTTCTGACAAAATGTAGTCCACTGGAGAAGGGAATGGCAAACCACTTCAGTGTTCTTGCCTTGAGAACCCCATGAACAGCATGAAAAGGCAAAACGATATGACACCGAAAGATGAACTCCCCAGGTCGGTAGATGCCCAATATGTTACTCTAGATCAGTGGAGAAATACTCCAGAAAGAATGAAGAAACAGAGCTAAAGTAAAAACAACACCAGTGGTGGATGTGACTGGTAATGGAAGCAAGATCCGATGCTGTAAAGAGCAATATTGCATAGGAACCTGGAATGTTAGGTCCAAGAATCAAGGCAAATTGGAAGTGGTCAAACAGGAGATGGTAAGAGTGAACATCGACATTTTAGGAATCAGCAAACTAAAATGGACTGGAATGGGTGAATTTAACTCAGATGACCTTTCTATCTACTACTGCGGGCAAGAATCCCTTAGAAGAAATGCAGTAGCCATCATAGTGAACAAGAGAGTCCAAAATGCAGTACTTGGATGCAACCTCAAAAATGACAGAATGATCTCTGTTTGTTTCCAAGGCAAACCATTCAGTATCACAGTAATCCAAGTCTATGCCTCAACAAGAAATGCTGAAGAAGCTGAAGTTGAATGGTTCTATGAAGATCTACAAGACCTTCTAGAACTAACACCCCCAAAAAATGTCCTTTTCATTATAGGGGACTGGAATGCAAAAGTAGGAAGTCAAGAAACACTGGAGTAACACGCAAATTTGGCCTTGGAGTACAGAATGAAACAGGGCAAAGGCTAATAGAGTTTTGCCAAGAGAACGCACTGGTCATAGCAAATACCCTCTTCCAACACAAGAGAAGACACTACACATGGACACCACCAGGTGGTCAACACTGCAATCAAGTTGATTATATTCTTCGTAGCAAAAGATGGAGAAGCTCTATACAGTCAGCAAAAACAAGACCGGGAGCTGACTGTGGCTCAGATCATGAACTCCTTATTGCCAAATTCAGACTTATATTGAAGAAACCACTAGACCACTCAAAGTGACAAGTGAAAGTGACAGTGCAGTCGCTCAGTCGTGTCCAACTCTTTGCGACTCCATGGACTGTAGCCTACCAGGCTCCTCCGTCCATGGGATTTTCCAGGCAATAGTACTGGAGTGGGTTGCCATTTCCTTCTCCAGGGGATCTTCCTGACCCAGGGATCGAACCCAGGTCTCCTGCATTGCAGACAGACACTTTACCCTCTGAGACAACAGGGAAGTCCGAGACCATTCAGGTATGACCTAAATCAAATCCCTAACAATCATACAGTGGAAGTGACAAATAGATTCAAGGGACTAGATCTGATAGAGTGCCTGATGAACTATGGACAGAAGTGCGTGACACTGTACAGGAGACAGGGAGCAAGACCATCCCCATGGAAAAGAAATGCAAAAGAGCAAAATGGCTGTCTGAGGAGGACTTACAAATAGCTATGAAAAGAAGAGAAGTGAAAAGCAAAGGAGAAAAGGAAAGATATAAGCATCTGAATGCAGAGTTCCAAAGAATAGCAAGAAGAGATAAGAAAGCCTTCCTCAGTGATCAATGCAAAGAAATAGAGGAAAACAGTAGAATGGGAAAGACTAGAGATCTCTTCAAGAAAATTAGAGATACCAAGGGAACACTTCATGCAAAGATGGGCTCAATAAAGGACAGAAATGGTATGGACCTAACAGAAGCAGAAGATATTAAGAAGAGGTGGCAAGAATACACAGAAGAACTGTATAAAAAAGATCTTCACGACCCAGATAATCACGATGGTGTGATCACTCACCTAGAGCCAGACATCCTGGAATGTGAAGTCAAGTGGGCCTTAGAAAGCATCACTACGAACAAAGCTAGTGGAGGTGATGGAATTCCGGTTGAGCTCTTTCAAGTCCTAAAAGATGATGCTGTGAGAGTGCTGCTCTGAATATGCCAGCAAATTTAGAAAACTCAGCAGTGGCCACAGGACTGGAAAAGGTCAGTTTTCATTCCAATCTCAAAGAAAGGCAATGCCAAAGAATATTCAAACTACTGCACAAAAGGCACTCACCTCACACACTAGTAAAGTAATGCTCAAAATTCTCCATGCCAGGCTTCAACAATACGTGAACCATGAACTTTCAGATGTTCCAGGTGGTTTTAGAAAAGGCAGAGGAACCAGAGATCAAATTGCCAACATCCGCTGGATCATCAAAAAAGCAAGAGAGTTCCAGAAAGACTATCTATTTCTGCTTTATTGACTATGCCAAAGCCTTTGGCTGTGTGGATCACAATAAACTGTGGAAAATTCTGAAAGAGATGGGAATACCAGACCACCTGACCTGCCTCTTGAGAAATCTGTATGCAGGTCAAGAAGCAACAGTTAGAACTGGACATGGAACAACAGACTGGTTCTAAGTAGGAAAAGGAGTACGTCAAGGCTATATATTGTCACCCTACTTATTTAACTTATATTCAGAATACATCATGAGAAACGCTTGGCTGGATGAAGCACAAGCTGGAATCAAGATTGCCGGGAGAAATATCAATAACCTCAGATATGCAGATGACACCACCCTATGACAGAAAGTGAAGAAGAACTACAGAGACTCTCGATGCAAGTGAAAGAGGAGAGTGAAAAAGTTGGCTTAAAGCTCAACATTCAGAAAACTAAGATCATGGCATCCGGTCCCAACACTTCATGGGAAATAGATGAAGAAACAGTGGAAACAGTTGCAGACTTTATTTTTGGGGTTCCAAAATCACTGCAGATGGTGACTGAAGCCATGAAGTTAAAAGAGACTTACTCCTTGGAAGAAAAGTTATGACTAACCTAGACAGCATATTAAAAAGCAGAGACATTACTTTGCCAACAAATGTCCATAGTCATGTATGGATGTGAAAGTTGGACTATAAACAAAGCTGAGTGCCGAAGAATTGATGCTTTTGAACTGTGGTGTTGGAGAAGACTCTTGACAGTCCCTTGGACTGCAAGGAGATTCAACCAGTCCATCCTAAAGGAAATCAATCCTGAATATTCACTGGAAGGACTGATGCTGAAGCTGAAACTCCAATACTTTGGCCACCTGATGCAAAGAGCTGACTCATTTGAAAAGACCCTGATGCTGGGAAAGACTGAAGGAGGGAAGAGAAGGGGATGACAGAGGATGAGATGGTTGGATGGCATCACCGACTCAATGGGCATGAGTTTGAGTAAACTCTGGGAGCTGGTGATGGACAGGGAGGCCTGGTGTGCTGCAGTCCATGAGGTCACAAAGAGTCAAACATGAGTGAGTGACTGAACTGAACTGAAACATAGAGATTTAAGAAGCTGACCCAAACCTAAACAGAATACCCCCGAATAAATCCATGCCAGAGCACATCGCAAATGAACTTACTCGAAAACTGAAAACAAAGAAAGAAGCTTAAGAGTAGCCCAAGAAAAATAACATATGGATGTGAGTTGGACCATAAGGAAGACTGAGCACTGACGAACTGATGCTTTTGAACTGAGGTGTTGGAGAAGACTCTCGAGAGGCCCTTGGACTTCAAGAAGATCAAACCAGTCAATCTGAAAGGAAAGCAGTCCTGAATATTCACTGGAAGGACTGACGCTGAAGCTGAAGCTCCAATACTTTGGCCACCTGTTGTGGAGAGCCAACTCACTGAAAAAGACCTTGATGCTGGGAAAGATTGAAGATAGGAGCAGAAGGGGGCGACAGAGGAGGAGATGTTTGGATAGCATCACTGGCTCAATGGACATGAGTGTGAACAAACTCTGGGGGATGGTGAAGGACAGAGAAGCCTTGTAGTCCATGGGGTCACAAAGAGCTGGACATGACTTAGCAACTGAAGCACAACACTGAAATATTTAGAATGACAGCAGAAACCGGGGAGGGTAGAAAGGAGCAGCACAGGAGCTGAAAGAAAAGAACTGTCATCCCAGAATCCTATGTCAAGTGAAAATTATTCTTCAGGAATAAAGGGAAGATCAGGCATTCTTAGATGAAAGAAAACTAACAGACTTCGTCATTCACAGATATATCCCAAGAGAATGGCTAAAGGAAGTTCTTTAAACAGAAAAGAAACTATAAAAGAAGGAACTCTGGAACATCAGGAAGAACACGGTAAGCAAAAATATGGAATATTATATAATGGTAATATGAAGAACATTTACACAGTGATAAAAAGGCCAATCCATCAAGAAGACATAGCAATTCTAAGTGTGTATACATTAAACAAAAAAATTGCAAACTATGTGAAGGGACACTAATGGAATTGAAAGAAGAAACAAACTCACAGTAACAGCTGGAGATTTCGAATTCCTCCATCAACAAACAGAACAACTAGACAGAAAATCATCAAGGATAAAGACCTCAACACCATCAACCAACAGGATATAATCGATGTTTATAGATTATGCCACCAAACAACAGCAGCACACACATTCTTTTTAAATGCCTGTGGCACAGACAGGATAAACCATATCCAAGGCCATAAAGCAAACCTCAAGAAATTTAAAAGAATGTAAATAATACAGAATATGTTCTTCAATCACAATGGACTCAAACTGGAAATCAATAATCTCCAGCACTTGGAAACTGAACAACACTCTTCAAAGCAATTCAAAAAGGAAGTCCCAAAGGAAACTAGAAAACACACGCAACTGACTGAAAACTGAAATATATTGGAGTTTGTGGGACATAGCTAGAGCACGGCAGAGAGGAAACTTTATAGCACTGACTGCACACTTCAGAAGAGAGGAAAGGCTTCAAACCAATATTCTAAGCTTGCACTTCAAAAGCTTAAAAAAAAAAAGAGAGAGAGAGAAAAGAAAAGCAAACTAAACCCAAAAACAAGCAAAAGGAAGGAGATCATAAAAACAGAAGCAGAAACCAATGGAATTGAAAACAGAAAAATAATAAAGAAAATCAAAGAGGGGAGTTCCCCGCTGGCCTAGTGGTTAGGATTCTGGGCTTTCATTGCCATGGCCTGGTTTCAATCCCTGGTCGAGGAACTGAGATCCTACAAGCTGCATTACACAGCTGAGAAAAAAAAAGAAAGAAAAATCTTTTTTGAAAAGATCAATAAAAACTGACAAACCTCTGGTGAGTCTGACAAAGAAAAAAGAAAGAGAAGTCACAGATTACTAATACCAGGAATAAAACAGAAGATAATACCACAGACCCTGCAGACATAAAAAAGACAATAAAGGAGTACTACAAACAACTTTACACACACATATTTGACAACTTAGATAAAAAAACAAAACTATCACAATTTTCCCAACAGGAAATAAGTAATTTGAATAGGCCTATAACTTTAAAGAAAGCTGAATTCATAATTTAAAAATTTCTTCCCCCAAATCTCAAGCCTATATGATTTCACTATAAAATTCTACCAATTCTACCAAATGTCTACAGAAAAATCAACACATATTCTATACTAGAAGAGGGAACAATTCCTAATTCACTTTATGAAGCTAGTGTTACTCTGATATCAAAACCAAAGACAATACAGAAAAAAAATGACAGACTAATATCTCTCATGACTATAGATGAAAAATCCTTAACAAAATATAAGAAAATAGAACTCAGCAATATATAAACAGAATCATATACCAGGTTGGGGAGTTTATTCCAGTAATGAAGAATTGGTTCTGTGTTCAAAAAGCAATGGAAGTTAATTTCACTATATTAAGAGTTTAGGAGAAAAATCACACGATCACTTTAATAAAGGAAGAAAAAACATTTGACAAAAGTCAATATCCATAAAACTCTCAGAAAAAGAGGAAGAGAAGGTAAACTTCTCACGTTGACAAAGAGCATCTAGCAACGTGGGAGACCTGGGTTCGATCCCTGGGCTGGGAAGTGGGGCATGGCAACCCACTCCAAAATTACATCTGTGTCTCTTGAACTGGTTGGAGAAGGCAATGGCACCCCACTCCAGTACTCTTGCCTGGAAAATCCTATGGACGGAGGAGCCTGGTGGGCTGCAGTCCATGGGGTCGCAAAGAGTTGGACACGACTGAGCAACTTCACTTTCACTTTTCACTTTCATGCTTTGGAGAAGGAAATGGCAACCCACTCCAGTGTTCTTGCCTGGAGAATCCCAGGGACGGGGGAGCCTGGTGGGCTGCCGTCTATGGGGTTGCACAGAGTCGGACACGACTGAAGCGACTTAGCAGCAGCTCTTATACTGGCAGGAGGATTCTTTCCCACTGAGCCACCTGGGCTCCCTGAGATTATATTTAATGGTGAAATGCTGAATACTTCCCCATAAGATTGGGAACAAGGAAAAAATACCCATTCTCATCAGTCTTATTCTACATGGTACTGGACGTTCTAGCCAGTGAAATAAGGATATAAAAGGTAAACAGATCAGAAATGAAGAAATAAAACTGTCCGTGTTTGCAAATAACAAGATTATCTACATAGGAAATCCCAAAGAATCTAAAAAAAAAAAAAAAAAATTAGAATTAATAAAAGCATGCAGGAAGGTTCACAAGATACAAAATTAACATACAAAAATCAATTGTATTTCAGGCTTCCCTGGTAGTCCAGTGGTTAAGAATCTGCCTGCCAATGCAAGGGACACTGGTTCAATCCCTGATCCAGGAAGCTCCCACGTGCCACAGGCAACTAAGCCCATGCGTCACAAGTACTGAGCTCATGTGCTGCAACTGCTGAAGTCCAAGTGCCCTTGAGCCTGTACTCCACAACAAGAGAAGTCATTGCAATGAGCCTGCGCACTGCAACTAGAGACTAGACCCCATTCACCATGACTAGAGAAAGCCCTTGAGCAGCAACAAAGACCCAGCACAGACAAAAATAAAAATAAATACATATTTTTAAATTTTAAAAAATCAATTGTATTTCTACAAACTAGCAATGAACAGGCATACAACAAAATTAAAATTATAATACCATTTACAATGTCACTTTACAAAGGACTTAGGTGTGTAAGAAAACACATTAAGAGCTTATATGCTGAAAACTACACAATGCTGATGAAAGAAATTAAAGTTCCAAATAAATGGAGAGGTGTAACATGTCTGGGTATTGGAAGACTCAAAATAATGTGTTAATTCTCCCAAGTTGATCTACAGATTCAACATACTCTTAGCAAGAATTTTCTCAGTTTTCTAAACTATCCTAAAATTAACATGGAAATAACAAAGAAATTAGAACAGCGAGAACAGTTTTTTTTTTCAATTTTATTTGGCTATGTTGAGTCTTAGTTACAGCATTGGGTCTTGGTTGCAGTGCATGGGTTCCAGGGCGTGTGGGCTCAGCAGTTGTGGTCTTCAGACTTAGTTGCCCCATGGCATGTGGGATCTTAGTTCTTGGACTAGGGATCAGACCCACACCCCCTGCCCTGGAAGGCAGATTTCCAACCACTAGACCACCAGGGAAGTCCCAAACAATTTTTTTTAAGAATAAAGTGGGAGGGATCAGTCTAGACAGTTTTAAGACTTAGCCTTTGGCTATACTAATCAAGACTGTAATATTAGTGAAGGGAAAGATGCATAAATCAATGAAAGAAAACAGAGTACACAGAAGTAGACCCACACAAATATGCTCAACTGATTTTTAACAGAGATGCACATGTAATTCAGTAGAATAAAGGTAAATCTCCAGGAAATGGTATGGTGCAACTGGACAGCCCCAGAGGGGGAAAAACGCTCTGACCTAATTCTCATACATGATACAAAACTTCACTCAAAATGGACTCACAAACCTACATGGAAAAGGTAGACTATAAATAAAACTTTCAGAAAAAAGCATATAAGAAAATCTTTGGGATTTCAGGCTAGGTAAAGATTCCTTAAGATCTGATGTCCTAAACATCCAAAACCCTACCTATAAAAGAGAAAATAACAAACTGGACTTGATCAAAATTTAAACATTTGCTCTAAAGACTCTGGTCAGAGGATGAAAAGCAAACTATACACTGGGAGAAAATAATATGCAAACCACATAACTGACAAAGCAATAGTATCTAGAATAAAAAGGACTCTCGAAACTCAGTAATAATAATAAAAAAAAATCCCAAATAATGCAATTAGAAAATGGGTAAAACACACGAACAGACATTTCACCAAATAGGATATACTGATAGCAAATGAGCACATGAAAAGATATTCAACACCTTCAGCTATTAGAGGAATACAAATTAAAATGAGGGATCACTACACATCTCTCAGGATGGCTAAAATTAAGAATAGTGATGACACCAAATGTTGGTTAGGATGCACAGAAACTGGATCACTCATACCCTGCTCATGGGAATGTAAAATGATAGTTACTCTAGAAAAAGATTGGTAGTTTCTTTAAACATGCATGGAATTTCCCTGGGGTCCAGTGGTTAAGACTCTGCACATCCACTGCAGGGGACATGGGTTCGATCCCTGGTCAGGGAGCTAAGATTACACATGCCATGTGGCGTGGGCATAAGAAACAAAAAAAGGAAACTAAACATGTAATTACCATATGACTCAGCAATTATACCTCTGGGCATTTATCCCAGAGAAATGAAGACGGATTTTCCTGGAAAAATCTCTGTACATGAATGTTTATAGCATCTTTATTTATAACAGCCCTAAACTGGAAACAACTCAGATGTCCTTCAATGGATAAAAATTAAACATATCTGTAGTACATCCATACTACGGGTCTACTAAAAAGGAATGAAATATTCATACATTCCACAATCTGTACAACTCTCCAGAAAATTTACGTTAAGTTGAAAAAGCCAATCTGAAAAGGTTACATACTGTATGATTCCATTTATACATGTCTTGAAATTACAAATTTACAGAAATGGAGCTCAGATTAGTGATTGCTGGGCTGGTTAAGAACTGAAGTGGACGGACTTCCCTGGCATTTCAGTGGTTAAGACTCCTAACTTCCAATGTAGGGAGTGTGGATTCCATCCCTGGTCAGGGAACAAAGATCCCACATGCTGTGCAGGCAGCCAAAAGGAAAAAAGGACTGGTGTGGGGAAAGGAAAATGAAAGTGGCTATTCAAGGGCTACATGAGGCATCGTTGGCATGACAGAATTGTTCTGCATCTTGACTGTACCAATGTCAATATTCCGGTTGCGATATTATACTACAGTTTTACAATACATTGCCTCTGTGGAAGAACGAGGTAAAGAGCATGTGGGATCTCTTTGTATATTTATTTCTTTTCTTCCCTTTGTATTATTTCTTACAACTGTATGTGAACCTTTAATTATCTCAAAATAAAACATTTAATCTAAACAATGCACAAAATTAAGTGACTAATGCAAAGCATGAGAAAGACTTGACACATTTGATAAGAAATTAATAACCTTCGTATGTCCAAAGTGAATATGTCCAAAGTGTTTAGGGGGTGGAGGAGTAGGAGGTATAAACTATTGGGTGTAGACAGGCTACAAGGATGCATTGCACAACATGGGGAATAGAGCCAATATTTTGCAATAACTGTAAATGGCATGCAACATCTAAAAATTGTATAAAAATTTTTTTAAATCAGGGACTTCCCTGGTGGTCCAGTGGTTGACTCGACAGTCGCAATGGAGGGGGCACAAGGTTCCATTCCTAGTCGGAGAACTAAGATCCCATGTGTCACGTTTAATATTATTATGATAATACTAAATCAAAACATGTCTAAAGCTTTTATAAATCAAACAAACTGACAGACGAGCAAACAGGTGTTTCACGAAGGATAGATATAAACAGCTAATATGAATCAAAGTAATTAAGCTCACCGACAATAAAAAGCAAGAAAAACTAAAAGAATGCAAATTTTTCACACAACACACTAGCAGAGATTGTCGATTAGATGCTGCAGAATCTGCTGGGAAGGGAGAGCTCTTCTTCTACTGATGGGAATAGAAAGTGACAGACCTTTCTAGGAGGGCCACTTAGTAACCTACGTTACTAACACATACATTATGTGCGTGTACTCAGTCACCCAGTCACGCCTGACTCTCTGCGACCCCACAGGCTCCTGTCCAGGGGATTTTCCCAGGAAGAACACTGGAGTGGATTGCCATTTTCTCCTCCAGGGGATCTTCCCTACCCAGGGTTTGCACCCAAGTCTCCTGCATTGGCAGGCGGATTCTTTACACTAAACCACCAGGAAACCCAACATGCATTGAAAATTCTTTTAAAAGTATGTGTCTTTAAATATACCAATTTCAAGTCTAGACATTTATCCTAAGAAAACAATAAGGAACACATACAGAGACTTATTCATAAGATGTTCACTATGATATATTATTTGGATTATCCCCAGATAAAGAATTATTGGGTAAATTACAGCCCTGAATTGAAATAAAGCACAGAAAATGATGTCTGAGAAAAATAATCACAAAAATATTGTGACATAGCAAATGAAAAAAGCTGGCTACAAAACTACGGCAGTATGTGACCCCAATTTTATTTCAAAAGATAAATTTTTAAAAATATACATGTTTACTAAAAAGATGAAGAATTCACACAGAAAGTATAATGGTGGTTACCTCATGGGTGATAAATACATTGTTTTCTTTATGCTTCTTTGCATTACCAAAATTTTTCTAGCAAAGACTATGTATTAAATTGCTTTGGCCATTAGAAGAAAAAAGCAGTACTGCTTTTTTTTAAAGGGAGCCCCGTGTGGTAAGGCAGGCAGCCAGTTCACAGCCTTAGCCTGGGAACAAGCCCAGACACTCTAAGGGCACTGAGCCTTTGGGCAGTGGGTGGAGACAGACGATGTTGGGCAAGAGCAGCCTCCCTTCCACCTCTGAAGACACGCGACTCACCTTTTGGAGTTCCTGAAGTAGCTGCTAACAAGGGTGGGTAAGTCTGAACTGACCCATCACAGGAGTGACATTTGGTTCATTTGTTACACTGTCCTGGTTCTTGACTCTAGTACAACTGCTTCCATGTTCCTGAAAACCTTGAAACTGTTTGCACACCTGATCTGAAGCCTTTATAAAGGGTAAAAGGACATACACATCCACACAAAATTGTATACCCAGTAGAAAGCTAGCCGCTTGCCTCCAAACAATATCTCCCCCAACCCTGATCACATCCTCACCTGTAACAAGCACTTGATCCGCTCTCCAGGGGTCATAATCCCTGTGGTGAACACTCCGGATAACATCCCAGCTGCAAATATCTGGGGGTAGCTGTGTTGAAAACAAAAACAAGAGGCAAGAACCTGTGACTAACTACTCAGAACAGAGGCAGCCCCAGCAAAGAAAAAAAATCAAATTAAGTGCTCGGACTGGGCGGAAGTCCAGCACAAATAGATGACGTTTCACACCAAAGCCAAGTTCTATGTATATTCTGACGTCAAACTTCCCAGGGCAGCGGTCTCAGTGCTGAGAACAATATGAGCTTGGTCACAAGGCCCACGGGCACACTCAGATGGCCTCAGTCACAGGAGAGGTTCTCCCCTGGCCAGCCATGCGGTGACTATGGACGAGTTTCCAGGCCTCTCTGAGCCTTCATCTGCAAAGTTCAGGGTTGTTGTGAGAAATGGCCTATAACCCAGGATGTAGACCTCGGTTAACCCCAGATCTCCTCCAATCTCTCCTTCTCTGGATCACCAAGAGCCTGATAACATTTTAAGCAGAGACTCACACAGGACGGCGTCAAGGCCAGGGGAATGGCTGTGGCCATATCCACAGGCCAAGTTGTGAGGTATGTGCTGTAAGCTGCTGGGAAATGCCCTGTCAGGGATGGTACCCAATCAGGTGTGATGGGTCCTACGGCTTCTGTGCAGAGAACAGTCCTCCAGTGGCCAGAGATCTGGATCCTCACCGTGGCCCTCACAGAATGAACCACACTGAGTATATGGAGGAACTGGAGGCTCCTAGCATCACTGCCTGTGCCGCCCCTGACATCTCCTTTTCTTTCCAAGATTAAGGAAAATCTGGTCTCCAGGCAGACTGGTCTCAGAGGGAATGGATTTCAACAGATTTCCCACAATTGAAAACAAGTTGCTGAAAAACTTCACCCTCTTGCCTGACCCTCAAGCCCTTCCCGACCCCAGGCCTCCGGAAGCCGAGCCTTCAGGACTATCACACCCCACAAGGAGCCCAAAACCTGGAGAAGAGATGTCAAATGGAGATAGGGAGACATCCACTTCCAGTCCTGACATCAAGTTTCCCAGGGCAGGGGTCTCAGTGCCAAGAGCAATACAACCTTGGTCACGAGGCAGGGCACTGGTCTCAATGGCTTTTTTCCCATGCACTCACCCCAGACAGGCCTCACACAACCACCTCAGGCATGCAAGCCCAGCACACAGGCTGTTTGCTCCACCATTGAGCTGTTTGCTCAACTGCTTTCATGCCTGGCCTCCTTCACAGTTTCAGTTCACACTGCTGTCCCCAAGAGGCACCCTTTCAGCGACAGAACTTCCCCTCGTGAGAGCAACATCTCTTCTTCCATGGATGCCCAGACCTTAGGCTGCACATATCTCCTGGGACTGGGGACTCTCCTCTGAACAGGGTCTCTGCATGTACACAGGGTACCATGGGTGGCCCATTCCACCACCCCTCACTCACCCCAGGGAAGCATCTGTGAGGTATGGACCCTTGAGCTTCCATCCAAGGTCCTGGTAATGTTCCTTTCTGTACTATGCCCAGATACTACAGTGGGGAGGAGAAGGTGGCAGGGTTGACATTCAGGATTCAGAACATGGAAGGATTATGGGGCAGGGATCGGAGTATCTCAACCTTCGCTCAGGCAGGAAGGGTACTTCTCTGAGCACTGATGTGACGGTACAGGGAATACAACCCACAGGCTAAGGCAGTAGCAGTCACCCCATGAACATTCTTGGGCATGGCCCTGGTTCATGATACAGCTGTGAGCTAGCGTATGAGCTAAAAGCCCAGATGCTCAGAGAGGACATGTGTCCATAGGCTATTTGGACTACCACAGCCAAACGCATGGCCTACCCTAGTGGCCCAGGGGCTAAGGTGCCACATTCCCAAGGCAGGGGGCCCAAGTTTGATCCTTGGTCAGGGGACTAGACTCATCGCAGCCAAATAAATAAAAATATATATTAAAAAAAGTCAAACACAGCTTCCAAAGGACCCCACCCCCTACACTCACATTTGGGGCTACCTATGGCTTTTTATAGAAGCTGGCCACATTCAGAGAGTCACGGGGACTCCAGAAATAGTTTCATGTTACGAGCATTTCTATTGATGCCTCGCCCCTTACTCAGCCTGCTGCGGCCTGAAGTAGTGATCGAAGTCAATCACAGGGCACCCTGGGCTTCCTCCCTTGAGCTCTAGAATCTAAGCTTGGCCAGCTGCTGTGGGCCCTGTGCTGCGTGCAGCCCCACCCCGCAGGTGTCATCTCAGACTGAGTGTGCCTTGTCATCCTGGGTGTCAACTCAGCATGCCCTGCATCCCAAGAAGCCCGTTTTCATTCACTGCTTTGTCAGTTCTGAGCCCTAATTCTACCTCATCTGCCTCTCCATACCCAAATCCAACTTCTGAAAGTCTACTGGAAGGAAACACTAATTTCTTTCCCTGCAACAGAGACACCAATACTTGGAAATAATTATAATCATGTTACGAAAATGAAGGAAGACAGAAGCTGAAACCTTCCCTTCTCCCATCCAGGGGATGAGAAAGAAGGCTGCTGCGGTCATTACTGTAGCACCAGGTACCTTGGTGGTATCTGATACACATTTTAGCATTCGGACCTCCCAGTGCTGTGGGGCTGGTATTACTAATATTCCCAGTAAGCAAGACTACTTCATATAAGAAATGACGACAATCTAGTAAGGGGGGTTGGGGGAGGGCTTTGGGTTTTATCTTTTCCCCTGTTGGTCCACAGCGCAAAGGAAACCCAAGTACCTCCCTGATATGGAGAAGAAGACAGCCATTGCCGGTCTGACAGTTCTTTCCTGTAGCCTACATCACATCACCGGCAGAACAGCATCGCGTGCTCCGGGCTAGTAAGTAAGTACTCACCTGAGCACATCCTCTGGGTGTTTCTGTTGCAGTTTCTTCCCCAAACCAAACCCAAAGAAGCAGACAGCAAACATGGGGGTGACCCCGACGATGGGGGCAGCCATGCCCCGATATAGACCCCTGATGCCCTGCAAGGAAGCATAGGAGGGGAAGCTGTTTACAGACACAACTAACATCTACATCACTGAAGCAGGGAAGCAGCGTGTCCTCTGACCCGTGGCCTCCTTTCCCCAAGCAAGGAGAGCTTTAAAAGGAAGAATCTTCCCACACTTATCAGAAAAGGTTGTCTTCTTATATACTGTTGGAGACACTGAAAACAGCTTCTAGTCTGGAAGGCAAACTGGTAACATGTAGCTTACGCTTCCCTCAGAAAACTACCTGTCTAGAAACATATTCTAAGGGAATACTCAAAGATATAAAAAAGAATGACATCAGGCATTTATTACACACTGCATTTTGGAACATTCCCAAATAGGAGATTAATGAGACAAACTACGGAAACCTCATATTGGACTATCACACAGCCATACAATCACATTGTAACATGAGATTACTAAATTGGTAAAAAAAAAAAAAAAAAAAAAAGGCAGGCTACAAAACAGAATGTACAATGTGACTTGATTGGGGGTGAGATACAGGTGCTTAAGAAATTTTTTTGGGGGGGGAGGCTGCATGTATCTTTTTTTCTCACATTAAAATTTTTTAATATAAATTTATTTGTTTTAATTGGAGGTTAATTACACAAATTTTTGTATTTCCTAAGAATTAGGATCTGAGGGGAGTTCCCTAGTGGCCTAGTGGTTAGCATTCTGGGCTTTCACTGTGGTGGCCTGGGTTCGGTCCTGGGTTGGGGAACTGAGATCACTCAAGCCACCCAGTATGCCCCCTCCCAAAAAAGACATAAGATTCTTATTGTTAAAAACAATAGCAAGACTGCACATCAATTTTCACCAGTACATTTAGATAATGAAACTGACTATGTAGTAGCCAATGAACAGACAGACAAATAGACAATCCAACCAAACAAGTTAGTACAACAAGGACAAGGAAGATCTGGGACCCAGAGACCAAGGGTTTGGCTCAAGAGAGGGGAGGGGTGTTCCCAGGAAGGTGCTGGGTACAGCAGGCCTGGGAAGAAGCCAGTTGACATGGGAGTATGAGACCCAGGACTCCAGGAGGAGTTTATTTGTTTTATAAGAAAAACAAAGCAAACAACAAACAGGCAGTGTGAAAAACCAAACAAAAGCATTCTACAGCAACTTTAGGACACAGGATGACAGATGTAGAGATTCAAAGAGACACAAGCAAGAGAAACTGACACAATTGTTCACCCAACCTTAAGAAAAACAAAAAGCTGTACAAGTAATGAAATGTGCCCTGAAGGACATTACTTTGTTAACAGAGAAAAAACATACATAAAGTTGTAATCATGAAAACAGTGAACTGTATTAAACCACAAAGGATGATGAAAATTATTGGGCAGAGCAGAAAGAGGAGCTAAGGAACGCAAGAGTTAAAACCATCTACCACAAACAGGTAGCTAAAACAGTTTTAAATGGATAAAATACGTGCATGCAGCTCGGTAGAAAACAGCATTAATAACTGAGGGAGCTGAGGGACTTCCCTGATGGTTCAGTGGTTAAGACTCTGTGAACTTTCACTGCAGCGGGGAGGGGTGCAATCCTTGGTGGGAGAAGTTCCCAAGGGAGGAGGAAAAACAGTAATTGAGAAGGTAGAAAGCAGCAACTTCTAGAGGATTGGGGTGGGGGGCTACTTTGTTACAAGTCCTTCGGTAACAAACTAAGTGCTTGTGTCTTTTTAACACAAAATAAGGGCTAATTTTTAAAAACATGTTACAGTTGCTTCCTACAGGAACTGGCAGGAGAAATGGGCAGGGGAGGGGGATGCTACACACAAGGGAGGGTCCACAGACCTAGGCTGGAGAACCTGCCTCACTGCAGACTCTGGGCGCTCACAACCCATCTTCTTTCCAGAACTACTTGCAGCACTTCTCCCAGATCTGCAAAGGTCTAACGGCTACAGGCTATAAGCAGACTCTCCAAGGACAATGTGCACAGGAGGTAAAGAGGGAAGGGTGAATAGGAAGAGAAGGTTCTGGGAAGGATCTGCAAAAGCCTCTTGGGACAAAACCCTCCCAAAGCCCCTCCCACAGCTTCCCACCTGGCTAAGGATGCCCAAGCCCGGAGGGCCAACAACTCCCAACGACTCCTCCAGCCTTCCTTCCACTGTCTGGCCCACCCAGTTCCATGCAGAACAACTAAGACCCGTCCAGTAGTACCAGCAAGTGAGCTCAATCTGGCACAGCAAAACCCAGAGACAAGCACAAATATGGACTGAGGAAGCCTCTCTGACACTGCAGGGAGTTGGGTTTATACAAGCCATTCTCACCAAGCCTCCAGCACCCAGCACATTGCTGAGGCACTAAACAGGTGCTCAATAATATTTGCTCACCAAGAGGCATATAATCCTGTCTCTCTGTAAGGGCAGAGAACTCTTAGCAGACTGGAAGCTCAAAGCCTCCACTGGACACCGATCAGACTCCATTCTGGGTTGATAAGAGAAACACAGCCTTACAGAAGAAAAGACGGCACCATCTCCAGCATGGATGATTGGGTAGATTCCACTTCAAAATCTTCCTCCCACATCTGGGTCCTGCAGGAGCCCCGGGAACAACTTCTTCTAGACTGAGTCCATCACTTACCAGCATCCCCTCTTTGTCTGGGTGATACCTGCTTCTTACTTCTACTTATTTAATAAAGACTATATATTTACTATTTATTCACATTAGAGTTATATTTTAGGCAACGAAGGTTGTTACCTATGTGCTAATGAAGTCAGTAATAAGCATCACTAGTCATTAAAACTTTTTTAAAATCCCATGTTTTCACTCTAAGTAATAGCTGAAAAATGATTATACAATTCAATAACCTCACACCAATTTAGTTTCCTTGTCTATGGGTTTGAAGACTCATTCTCTTTCACTCTCTTTTTTCCCCAGACAGGCTGAGCTTTCCTCCAAATTTTACGTGAACTTCTGACACTGATCCCTGTCAAACAGACTGAACCAGCTTTGCAGTTTCTTTTACTTCATGTCTCCAATTATTCCTCATGAATTCCCTGTGGTCTCGATTCTGCCTTCCAAGAGAGAAAGCGCCATTTTATTAGCTTCATTCATCCACATAAAACAGTAACTGGAACTCTCAAACACTCCAGAGCGATGACAATAGGACATAGGATGACATGGGGGTGAGAGAGCCAGGCATGTGGGCTGGACCTCCCGCAGAACCATGCAGTCACCCAGTCCCCCAGAGAAGTAACACGCCAACCATCTGAAAATGTGTTCCTCTGAATAGGAGAAATGCCCAGCACCACGATTCCGTACCTCTCTCATCAGAGTCTTCCGGAAACAGTCAAAGGTGCCAGAATACATGGGAGGCTGTCCAGGCAAACTTGGGGGCTGCGTCTGCAGTCGGACCTAAAACCAGAAGTTAAAACACGGTCATTTCCCAGAAGCAGAACTGCGTGTCAGAGGCAACGGCCTGACCATCTGCCAAAATCTCAACAGAAAGCAGCACCTGTGTGCACATCTTCAGCATTCCCTTTATCTGCTGGATTCAGACTTCTCTTTCTTCCAGTTTATTACAACCTTGTACTCACAAGTCATCAGTAGCACGCTTCTGAAGAGCGAGACAGTTCCTCTGATTTCCTCAGCCACTTACTTTTGCTATTTATTTCTTATCTAAAGGATCCCGTGGTGACCAAATGGAATAGGTATGACCAGTTTACAAATGAGGAGACTGGGTTCACTGAGGTCCAGTGATGTGCCAGTAACTAGACCTGGCTGATGCAAGTGAAGTGAAGTCGCTCAGTCGTGTCTGACTCTTTGTGATCCCATGGACTGTAACTTACCAGGCTCCTCAGTCCATGGAATTTTCCAGGCAAGAGTACTGGAGTGGGTTGCCATTTCCTTCTCCAGGGGATCTTCCCAACCCAGGGATCGAACCCGGGTCTCCTGCACTGCAGGCACATGCTTTACCATCTGAGCCACACTGGATATCATTTATCCACTGCAAAGCTCAGCTCAATTCTAGGCACTCTCCACACTCATCTGAAGTGCTTTGTTGGGGGTTAGGTAACGTGCTCGACAAAGATATTTTGGAATGAGGTGGATTTAATATCCTGCTTTCCTTGGTCCTCATCCTTCTCCACCTTTCGGGGCATCCAATGCTTCCAACTTTAAACATCCCCTCTTGGCACTCTCTCCTTTGTCTCCTTTTCAACTCCAGGTGCCCTCCAAGGCTAAGGAGCCTACCCAGGTGGTCCACTATCCCTTTCAGAAAACACATTCCGGGGCTTCAGCTTATGTTCAGTGATGACTTTTACTCAGCCATCTTCAGACCTTCTCACCTCACCTTTTGGGCTATATTTCACTGCCTGGGGAAGCTCTCCCTACTCAAATCACCTCCAAAATCTCATCCTTTCGATGCATGTCCCATTTGTCCCAGAGCCACCAGTCTACCATTTCTCAGGATTTGAAACTCTAGCATCCAACTACTTCCTGTGTTTCTCCTCTTAATTCATGTGGGCACCAAGGCTAATGGAAAGTTCTTTCAAGATGCTTCCAGGATCCTAATTTCTTCCTCTCTCCATCTGAAGTCTTCCTCCAGGCAAAGTGCTTGCCCATTCTTACCCAGTGTGGTAGTTTTCAAAAATGCCCACTAACTCTTTGATACTCCTGCCCTTCAGAAGTTAAACCTAGATCCCCTCCCCTTGGACGTGATCCAGACTCAGTGACTCACTTCTATCGAACAGAATGAGATGATATTGATACCATGTGACTTCCAAGGCTAGGTGACAGAAAGGTCAGCTTCTGCCTGTGTTCATTTCAGGTTATTTGCTTTGGGGAGTCCGTCACTATGCTATGAGGGTACTTACAGCCTGAAGAGGCCATGTGTAGAGGAAATAAGGCCTCTTGACAACAGCCAGCACTAACTGCCAGAATGTGAATGAACCACATGCAAGTCAATTCTTTGGGTGAGTACAGTCCTGCCCAACATCTTTTTGTTGTTTTTGACTGGAAGGGAGGGTTTTTCAGTATTTTTTTTTTTTAACAGTTTTATTATGATACAACTCATATACCATAAAATTCACCCATTTTATGCAGTTAGAGGGTTTTTAGCAGTTGCAGAGTTGTGCAACCTTCATTATAATCAATTTGAGAACATTTTCATCACCCCAAAAAGAAACACCACACCCATTAGTAGTCACTCTCCTCTTCTCTCAGCCACTGGCAATTTAATAAGCTACCTTCTGCCTCCATGAATTTTCCTATTTTCTGTATTTCATGTAAATGAAATCATACAGTATGTGGTCTTTCATACCTGGTTTCTTTTACTTGCATAAAGTGTTCAAAGTTCACCTATGTCAGAGAATGTACCAGTTCCTCATTCTTTTTATTGGTAAATAATATTCTACTATACAAATAAACTATGTTCTGTTTATCTGCTCATCAAATAATGACAAATTACATTTTTTCCATTTTTATTATTATGAATAATGGTGCTACAAACTTTTGTGTATAGGCTTTTGTGTGGACATACATTTTTAGTTCTCCTGGGTGTTGTAAGGGTCAAGATTCTCCAGAGAAACAGAACCAATAGGATGTGGAGAGTTATTTATTTGTTTGTTTGTTATAAGGAATTGACTCACACAGTTACGGAGGCAAACAGCAAGATCTGCAGTCAGCAAGCTGGCGACCCAGGAAAGCCAATGAGATAGTTCTATTTCAAGTGTTAAGACGAGAGAACCGGGAGAGCTGATGGTCTAAGCCCCAGTTCAAAAGTTGGCAGGCTCAAAACCCAAGAAGAGCCAACGTTTCAGTTAGAGTTCAAAGGCAGGAAAAGACCAACAACCCAGCTCAATCAGTCAAGAGGGAGGAGTTTTGGCCTTTTGTTCTATTAAGGCCTTCAACTGACTAGATGAGGGTCACCCACATCAGTTCAGTTCAGTTCAGCCGCTCAGTCGTGACTGTGAAGCACTCTATCTATCAGATCTAGTCCCTTAAATCTATTTCTCACTTCCACTGTATAGTCATAAGGGATTTGATTGAGGTCATACCTGAATGGTCTAGTGGTTTTCCCTACTTTCTTCAATTTCAGTCTGAATTTGGCAATAAGGAGTTCATGATCTGAGCCACAGTCAGCTCCTGGTCTTCTTTTTGTTGACTGTATAGAGCTTTTCCATCTTTGGCTGCAAAGAATATAATCAATCTGATTTTGGTGTTGACCATCTGGGTGATGTCCATGTGTAGAGTCTTCTCTTGTGTTGTTGGAAGAGGGTGTTTGCTATGGCCAGTGCATTTTCTTGGCAAAACTCTATTAGTCTTTGCCCTGCTTCATTCCGTATTCCAAGGCCAAATTTGCCTGTTACTCCAGGTGTTTTCTGACTTCCTACTTTTGCATTCCAGTCCCCTATAATGAAAAGGACATCTTTTTTGGGTGTTAATTCTAAAAGGTCTTGTAGGTCTTCATAAGACCATTCAACTTCAGCTTCTTCAGCATTACTGGTTTGGGGCATAGACTTTTTAGTTCCTCTTTACTTTCTGCCATAAGGTGGTGACATCTGCATATCTGAGGTTATTGATATTTGTCCCGCAATCTTGATTCCAGCTTGTGCTTCTTCCAGCCAAGCGTTTCTCATGATGTACTCTGCATATAAGTTAAATAAGCAGGGTGACAATATACAGCCTTGACATACTCCTTTTCCTACTTAGAACCAGTCTGTTGTTCCATGTCCAGTTCTAACTGTTGCTTCCTGACCTGCATATAGGTTTCTCAAGAGGCAGGTCAGGTGGTCTGGTATTCCCATCTCTTTCAGAATTTTCCACAGTTTATTGTGATCCACACAGCCAAAGGCTTTGGCATAGTCAATAAAGCAGAAATCGATGTTTTTCTGGAACTCTCTTGCTTTTTCCATGATCCAGCAGATGTTGGCAATTTGATCTCTGGTTCCTCTGCCTTTTCTAAAACCGGCTTGAACATCTGGAAGTTCATGGTTCACGTATTGTTGAAGCCTGGCTTGGAGAATTTTGAGCGTTACTTTACTAGCGTGTGAGATGAGTGCAATTGTGCGGTAGTTTGAGCATTCTTTGGCATTGCCTTTCTTTGAGATTGGAATGAAAACTGACCTTTTCCAGTCCTGTGGCCACTGCTGAGTTTTCTAAATTTGCTGGCATATTCAGTGCAGCACTTCCACAGCATCATCTTTCAGGATTTGAAATAGCTCAACTGGAATTCCATCACCTCCACTAGCTTTGTTCGTAGTGATGCTTTCTAAGGCCCACTTGACTTCACATTCCAGGATGTCTGGCTCTAGGTGAGTGATCACACCATCGTGATTATCTGGGTCGTGAACATGTTTTTTGTACAGTTCTTCTGTGTATTTTTGCCACCTCTTAATATCTTCTGCTTCTGTTAGGTCCAGACCATTTCTGTCCTTTATTGAGCCCATCTTTGCATGAAATGTTCCCTTGATAGCTCTAATTTTCTTGAAGAGATCTCTAGTCTTTCCCATTCTACTGTTTTCCTCTATTTCTTTGCATTGATCACTGAGGAAGGCTTTCTTATCTCTTCTTGCTATTCTTTGGAACTCTGCATTCAGATGCTTATATCTTTCCTTTTCTCCTTTGCTTTTTGCTTCTCTTCTTTTCACAGCTATTTGTAAGGCGTCCACAGACAGCCATTTTGCTTTTTTGAATTTCTTTTCCATGGGGATGGTCTTGATCCCTGTCTCCTACACAAAGTCACGAACCTCTGTCCATAGTTCATCAGGCACTCTATCTATCAGATCTAGCCCCTTAAATCTATTTCTCACTTCCACAGTATAATCATAATTATACACTTCCACTGTATAATCACCCACATTAGGGAGGGCAATCTGCTTTACTTAGTCTGCCTTAAATGCTAATCTCATTCAAAAACATCCTCACAGATATACCCAGAATAACATTTGACCAATATCTGGACACCCATGGCTCAGCTGACACATAAAATTAACCACAACAGGAGAATTGCTATGTCAGATGCTAACTCTGTTTATTCAACCTTTTGAGGAACTTCCAGACTGTTTCCCAAAGAGGTTGCACCCTTTACACTCCCACAAACAGTTAATGAGTATTCCAAATTCTCCACATCCTTGCCAACACTGACTGTCATCTACCTTTTTTTTAAATTATAGCCGGTGTTAGGTGGATATTAGGTGGTATCTCCCTATCATGATGGCTAATGCTGTTGAACATTTTTCATGTGTTTATTGGCCATTTCTGTATCTTCTTTGGAAAAATGTCTATTCAGATTCTTTGCCCATTTTTCCCTTTCCAATTTTTTTTCTGTCATAAGATACACATACAATTTACCATCTCGATCATTTTTAAGTACACAGTTCAGTGATACTGGGCTTCCCTGGTGACTCGCTGGTAAAGAATCTGCCTGCAATGCGGGAGACCTGGGTTGGGAAGATCCCCTGGAGAAGGGAGAGGCCGCCCACTCCAGTATTCTGGCCTGGAGAATTCCATGGACTGTATCATCCATGAGATCACAAAGAGTCAGACGCAACTGAGTGACTTTCACTTTCACTTTTCAGTGATATTAAATACATGCAAAATGTTATGCAACCATCACCATCATCCATAATTCTTTTTATCTCCTCCCACTAAACAGTAAATTCTCATCCGCCCTACATCCCGACCCGGGCAACCAATCTACTTTCTGTCTCTAAGATTTTGTGTATTCGAAGTACCTCATATAAGTAGGATCATAAAGTACATATCTTTTTATTAATGACTTAGTTCATTGAGCCTAATGGTTTCCACATTCATCCACGTGGTTGCAAGTATCAGAATTTCCTTCTTTTTAAAGTTGCATAATATTCTATTCTATGTATAGGCCACATTTTGCTTATTTGTTCTTCCATCCGTGGACACTTGGGTTGCTCCCATGTTTCGGCTACTGTGAATAATGCTGCTAGGAACAGGGTCTACAAATATCTCTCCAAGACTCTGCTTTCAATTCTTTGGGGTAAATATCCAGAAGTAGAATTGCTGGATCATACGGTAATTCTATTTTTACTTTTTTGAGATACTGGTACACTGTTTTCCACAGTGGCTGTACAATTTAACATTCCCAATAATAGTGCACAAGGGTTCCAGAGTCTCTGCATCCTCCCTGACCCTTGGTATTTTGTTTTATTGATAGTAGACATTCATTCTATATTTTTTATTTGCATTTTCCTAATGATTAGTGATACTGAACATTTTTTTCATGGTTTTTTCAAATTATATATCTTCTTTGGAGAAATATATATTTAAGCACTTTATCTTTTTTCAGGGCATACAACAATGTCTTTTATTATATATGGGTTTTTTTAATTATTTTTGCAATATCTCCATACACAGGCAAAAAAAAAAAAAATTGTTTAGCATATTGGAACTTGCAAACTTGACCACTGCAGACAGAAGGCAAAATTATCCCTACAGCATGCTTAACCAGGAGGCCAGTTCATCTGCCAACCTTCAAGAACATGGAGATGAACGTGATAGACAGATTGCCACCATTTGAACCTTCATTCACCACCATTTGATAGCCCTTCTTCAGGCCCAGATCAGCAGCACATTTCTTGCCAACAATCATCAAATGCCCAAGAAGTCTTTCATCATCATCTGCTGCTGCAGAAATCTGGGATATATGTTTTTTGGGTATCACCAGAAAATGTGTAGGTGCTTGAGGGGAAATGTCATGGAAAGCAAGACACTGGCCATCCTCATAAATGATTTTGGCTGGGATTTCCTTGCGAATCATCTTCCTGAAGATGGTGTCGCTGCAGGCCAGGCGACCTGAGCCTTGGTGATCTCATCTGCCATCTCTGCCTCCCTCCCGAGTGCCCGGCTGGGGAGAAGGTTGGGAGGAGGCTTTGCTTATTCTTAAATTGGGTTGTTTTTTGTGTTATTGACTTGTAAGAGTTCTTTTATATATTTTGGATCCCAGACAACATCTGCAACTTCACAAGAAATCCTTGAGCCAGACTACGCACCTAAGCAGCTCCCCAAATCCTGTCTCACAAAGATCAAGAGAGTTAATGAATGCTGTTGTTGTTTTGGCTGCACTGTGCAGCATGCAGGATCCTAGGTAACCAACGATGGATCGAACTCAAACCCATGCACCCTTGCAACACGGAGCTGCAACCACTGGACTGCCAGGGAAGTCCCTATTGTTGTCGTTTTAAGCCACTAAGTTTTGGGGTAAGTTGTTACATTGCAAGAAAACTGATACACCCAGTCATTATATTTCTGCAGTCTTTTTCCTGCTCTGTGTTCTACTTCCTAATCCTTCTCAATTTGCTATCATACTAACCTTTCCAATACACCATTTTCATCATGCTGTTCCTTTATTTATTTAGGTTGGTGCAAAAGTAATTTTGGTTTTAGATTGTTGAACTCTGCCATTTGATACTGAAATACATTCTTATTTATTTATTTATTTTTGTTTTGGAATACATTCTTAATTGTGGTTATATTACACATCTTTAATGTACATTTGCTGCTTTATGTTTTTTGCTAACGAATTGTCACTTGCTGTTTACTTTATATGTATCCTAGACTATGCAAAAGATGTTAGACAAAAAGCAAATTCGAGTGATTTTCTTATACTAGTTCAAAATGGGTCATAAAGCAGCTAAGACAAGTCACAACACCAACACTGCATTTGGTCCAGGAACTGCTAAGGAACACACAGTGCAGTGGTGGTTCAAGAAGTTCTGCAAAGAAGATGAGAGCCTTGAAGATGAGGAGCACAGTGGGCAACCATCAGAAGTTGACAACGACCAACTGAGAGGATTTGAGCGCTCAGGAATGGATGCTTCTGAACTGTGGTGTTGGAGAAGGCTCTTGAGAATCTCTTGGACAGCAAAGAGATCAAGCCAGTCAATCCTAAAGGAAATCAGTCCTGAATATTCACTGGAAGGAGTGATGCTGAAACTGAAGCTCCAATACTTTGGCCACCTGATGTGAAGAACTGACTCATTGGAAAAGACCCTAATGCTGGGAAAGACTGAAGGCAGGAGGAGAAGGGGATGATAGAGGATAAGATGATTGGATAGCATCACCAACTCAACGGACATGAGTTTGAGCAAGCTCTGGGAGCTGGTGTTGGACAAGGAAGCCTGCCATGCTGCAGTCCATGGGGTCACAAAGAGTTGGACACAATTGAGCAACTGAACTGTACTGAACTGAATTGAGAGGATCATCAAAGCTGATCCTCTCACAACTACATGAGAATTTTCTCAAGAACTCAAGGTCTACCATCCTATAGCTGTTCGGCACTTGAAGCAAACTGGAAAGGTGAAAAAGCTCAATAAGCAGGTGTCTCATGAGCGGATCGCAAAAAAATAATAATAATCGTTGTGAAGTGTTGTCTTTTCTTATCCTATGCAACAACAGCAAACCATTTCTCGATTGGATTGCGACATGTGACAAAAAGTAGATAGCATACAACTGGTGATGACCAGCTCAGTGGCTAGACTGAGAAGTTCTAAAGCATTTCCCAAAGCCAACTTGCACCAAAGAAAGGGTGATGGTCACTGTTTGGTGGTCTGCTGCTGGTCTGATTCACTACAGCTTTCTGAATCCTGGCAAAATCATTATATATGAGAAGTATTCTCAGCAAATCAATGAGATGCACTGAAAACTGCAACACCTGCAGCCAGCACTGGTCAAAAGAAAGAGACCAATTCTCTGCAAGAATGCCTGACTGCACATTGCACAAACAAAACTTCAAAAGTTGAATGAACAGGGCTACAAACTTTGGCCTCATTGGCCATATTCATGTGACCTCTTGCCAAACGACTACCACTTCTTCAAGCAACTCAACAACTTTATGCAGGGAAAATGCTTTCACAATCAGCAGGATGCAGAAAATGCTTTTCAAGAGTTCATCGAATCCTGAAGCATAGATTTTTATGCTACAGGAATCAACAAACTTATTTCTCATTGGCAAAAATGCGTTGCTTGTAATGGTTCTGATTTTGATTAATAAAGATGTGTTTGAGCCTAACTATAATAATTTAAAATTCAGGGTCCGAAACCATAATTACTCTTGCACCAACCTAACAAATTTTTCATTCTTGATTTTGTGAGCGCTTTTGTTAGTCCTGCGCTCTAGGCAATGGAGGTGACATGCAAAGCTGAGGAGTTTATGGAACAGAACAGTAGACATGCCCAGAGGCTCCTACTACTTTACATCCAATATCCCTTACTTGGCCTTCAGATTCTCCATGGTCAGGCACAAACTCCTCAAGTTAGTAGAAGGAGAGAGAGATGAACCAAAAGTTCTGACTGATACCTTTTTTGTGATTTTGTATAAACTTATACCTGTCTCATCATGACATCCATCATTTAGGCCCAGCAAGAACATTAAAGTCCTCCATGACTGGTCTTCTTTTACAGCCTGGTTCCCACTGCCAAGCCTATATCCACCTTCACTCCTGCCTTCCCTCTGCCTGGAATATCTGGGTCTCCCTACTTCTCCAGTTAGAACTCAGCCAGCCCTTCCAGCCATAAAATCTTTCCAAGCTGAAGAGCTGCAGTTCCTGCCTTTCCAGACCGCTGTTAGTTGCCTTGGGTCTCTGAAAGTGTCTCTTGGCCAAGCTTTCACCAGAGCCCACCTGGCTCCCTGAGGTCAAAAGGACAGTAGTCAGCAATTTGTGGGTTTGGCTTAAATCAAAGGGAGACTTTCTGATTTTTAAAAATGCAGTGAGGGCTTCTCTGGTGGTCCAGTGGTTAAGAATCCACCTTGCAATGTAACAGATGACAGTTCGATCCCTGGTGAAGGAAGTTCCCACATGCCATGGAGCAATGAAGCCCTAGTGCCACAGCTACTGAGCCTGGGTGCTGCAACTAGTGAAGCCTGCATGCCTGAGAGTCTGTGCTCTGCAACAAGAGGAGCCTGTGCTATAAGAAGCCTGTGTACTGCAACCAGGGAGTAGCCCCCACTCGCTGCACCTAGAGAAACCCACACAAAATAACAAAGACTCGGCACAGTCAAAAGTAAAATTAAGTAATTGATTTTTAAAAGATAAAAGCTTAAAAAGATGCAGTGAGCATTTTCAGTCATTTACATTTCAGTACACAGATCATCTTTCCCTTCCTGGGAGTGACATCTGATGGGGAGGAAGGGCAAAGGATATGGAGATAGGAGCAACACTTGTATTAGGGAGCAATAGGATTTTGTTTTTCTTTAAAGAGAGGCCCCAGATAACTAGAACTAACAAGATCAAGAGTAGAAAGAGAGGCCAGACAATTCTCCCCTACATCAGTGTTGCTTAGAACGACTACTATTGGGGAAGCCCTAACACACATGGCATTTACCAACTACCGAATAAACATCTGATTTCATGTTTCACAGTGCCCAAACCAGCCCGATGGCTTTAATCCTAGTCTTGTGATGAAATGACCCCAGATCTTCTAGATGAAAGGTAGCAAAGAGCCTGCTGCCCAAACTTACTCAGAGAACATTACCAAAGCAATTTGCTTTGGTGGAGGAAACCCAATTCAACAATCCAAGAATTCCTCTACACAGGGGAAGTCCCACTCTGCAAGACTCCTGTCTGCTCCCCACAGGCTCACCCTGGCCATGAACTGTCAATTTGCTACAAGTGTATGCAGAGATAAGGTCAGAAAACTAGGATGAAGCTTTGAATGCTAAGTCATAGGGTATGGACTTTGGTCTCCAGCAAGGCCTTGCTGTAAGTGCTGCAGGGGAAAGAGTTGATGTGCAATGTGAGGCTAACCAGGGAACAAGCCTTGACGAGTTTCCACCTTCCCAGAGCCTCAATGTGACCATGGCTTCCACACCAAGTTGTGAGGATCAGCCTGGCCCTGGGCAAAGCTGATCACTTGATTTCCTTGGAAGGGACTCAGTCACTGAGGTCACTGTTGCTTCCCACAGGAGACGGCTGAGGTTAACATGGGGCGACAGACTGAAGATGGTTAAGAAAGGTGCAAAAGAGACAGTGCCAGAGCACTTTGGCTCCAGAGAAATGTGTCAAAAGACATATCGAGAGTAACCTGCTTTTAGCTCTCTTCCAGAAGAAGGATTTACAGATGACCTGTTTCAACCTTGCTGATGTTAGGGTTTGCAGAAGTTAGAACTTTGAGCAGGTGCTTTTTCTTTACCATCCCCAAAGTAGGGGCGCCAGATGAGAAAAGGTTGCCGGACAGAGAACTTTTTTAAAATCAAGAGTCTTCGGTGGGCGATTAGAGGCTTCTCACTCTGCGCCGTCTAACTCCTTGGGGCGCAGGAACAGTTTCCTCCACACCCGAAAGGGTCGAGAGGGAGATTCCCCGGATTTCTCACGGAAGCTCCCCAGGGCCCCACTTCTGTCCCGGACCAAACGTCGCGAGAGACCCTGCTTTCCGCGCCCTGCTCGGTAGGGCCTCCTCCCTCCATCCAGCCCGCGCGCCCCAGCCTCCTCGCACCTTGACGGTGTCCAGCGGGTGTCCCACGAACACCAGGCACATGCCTCCAAAGCCGCCGGCCAGCAGGTTCTTGAGCGGGCTAATGGGCTTCACCTCGTCTGCCATGGTCAGTCCGTCCGTCACAGTGCCTGTGGTTTCCCGGCCGGCTCCGCTCCACTGCTCCAGCCGCGACGCCGGCGCCGCCGACCTTTCACCCACTTTCGGGTGGGCGGGGCCTCAGCCCGGGGCAGGTCGGGAGGAGGGCCTAGACGGCCTGCCGGCCCCGGCTTCCGCTAGCGGCGCTGCTTCCGGCCATAGCTCCTCCTCGATGGGCGTGGCTTGCGGGAGAGGGGCTGGCTCCTACGCCTTCTGGGCGGTGTTTTGGAGTGGTGGGTGGTGGGGATGCACTGCAGTTCGGTTCAGTTCAGTCGCTCAGTCGTGTCCGATTCTTTGCGACCCCATGAATCGCAGCACGCCAGGTCTCCCTGTCCATCACCAACTCCTGGAGTTCACTCAGGCTCATGTTCATCGAGTCGGTGATGCCATCCAGCCATCTCATCCTATGTCGTCCCCTTCGCCCCTGCCCCCAATCCCTCCCAGCATCAGAGTCTTTTCCAATGAGTCAACTCTTCGCCTGAGGTGGCCAAAGTATTGGAGCTTCAGCATCAGTCCTTCCAATGAATACCCAGGACTGATCTCCTTTAGGATGGACTGGTTGGACCTCCTTGCAGTCCAAGGGACTCTGAAGAGTCTTCTCCAACACCACAGTTCAAAAGCATTAATTCTTCGGCGCTCAGCTTTCTTCACAGTCCAACTCTCACATCTCCTCCAGAGACTCTTCCTGAACTCACCCGTTTCCTCCCTTAAGTTCCCGGTCCTCTATCAACTCTGCTGAAGGCGACTGCTCTCTGCTGTGTGACAAAGCACCCTTTCAGGAGCTGAAGGCACAGCACACGGGTCTTTGTTCACTAGCAAAGTTAGTGAAAAATGCGTAGTGTATCAAGTGGTGAGAACTACTATGAAGAAAAATAAATCTGGAGAGAGGATAAGGATTAGTACTGGGGGCGATGGGATGGGGGGGCAAGTAACCTGCAGTTTTAATTAGGTGAGTAAAGGACATTTTCACGGAGAAGGTGAGTGGATTCAAGACCTGAGAAATTGAGGAGGTGAGTTCTGTCCATATTTATAGGGGGGAGTGGGCTGGGCAGTGCGGGGAGGGAGGGATCTTCCAGGCAGAAGACTGCAAACTCCCTGAGATGGACTGTGTCTGGACTGTTTGAGGGACTACTGAGGCCGACATGGTGCCAATGGTGACATATCAAGTGGGGCTTTGTGTGCCACTGTAAGGACATCAGCCTCTCCTTTAAGAAGATAGGAGCCATTCTGGGGTTCTGAGCAGAGGAGTGACATAGTCTGAGTTGTGAATTAACAGAATCCCTCTTACTGCCAGTTGAGAATAGAGTAAGAAGCAGAGAGATTTGAGGAGGCTAAAGGTCATAGTTAGAGATGCTAGATTGGATTGGATCAGAGAACAGCAGCGGAGAAGGCAATAGCACCCCACTCCAGTACTCTTGCCTGGAAAATCCCATGGATGGAGGAGCCTGGTAGGCTGCAGTCCGTGGGGTCGCAAAGAATCAGACACGACTGAGTGACGTCACTTTCACTTTTCACTTTTATGCATTGGAGAAGGAAATGGCAACCCACTCCAGTGTTCTTGCCTGGAGAATCCCAGGGACGGGGGAGCCTGGTGGGGTGCCATCTATGGGGTCGTACAGAGTCGGACACGACTGAAGCGACTTAGCAGCAGAGAACAGCAGAGGAGGTGATGAGATGTGTTTGGATTCTGAATATATTCTGAAAGAAGAACCTAAAGGAATTGTTAATGAATATAACAATTAGGAGTTAAGTGAAGCCGCTCAGTCGTGTCCAACTCTTTGTGACCCCATGGACTGTAGCCTACCACGCTCCTCCATCCATGGCATTTTCCAGGCAAGGGTACTGGAGTGGGTTGCCATAAAGGTGATGTTTATGTTTTTGACATATTCACTCTCGGTGCACGGTATTCAGGTATCCACTATATAACTTGTCATTTCTGTATGTTTGAAATTTGTCAAATGAAAAATTTGTAAACAATAAGCATACCCCTACTCTGTAGCAGGAACCTCACTGCCCAGGTAACCTGATAGCAATCCTCCTCTGCAGGCACTCCCAAGCTAGAACGAAGCCTGGAATGGGGAGGATGGACCATGTACACTACGGGTGGAAAGATTAGTGACAGGAACAAAATTTGGATCAGGAAGTGATGGAGCCTGACTGGGGCAGAAGACCTGTAAAGGGAGTGGAAGTCAAGGAGGCTGGGGCAAGGCTCAAAAGTCTGTTTACGCTATGCTATAAGCTTTTTCTAGCATGGAACCATGGAACAGTTTTAAGCACAGCAGTGACATGATCAGATTTGTTTAGAAAATCTATCTGGGATGGATGAATTTGTGTTGGGAGAGAATGGAAGCAAGGAGAACAGTTAAAGAGAAAATTACAGTGGTCCAGGCAAGAGGTAGTGAAGGCATTAATTGAACAGGATGTTCATCACTGGATTGGCCTTATTGGAATGTCCAAGATTCAGGGTTTGGTAATAGGACCACGTTTATTTCACTTGTGACTTCTAACACTCCGGATGCAGAAGAGGAGCTAACTTAGAGTCAATCTGCATCAGAGCAGCTTCAGGAAGAGGTGCTGTTTGTTATAGAACAGTCCTCCTGATAAACTCTCCTGGTAGACCCTCTTGGTAAACCTTGACAGACCTGAACATGGACTTCACTCAAGCCCGCCAAGTTCTATTAAATCTTCATAGGGTAACTGATGATCCCCCAAACAAATGGTCTTCCTGTTTCCTCATCTGATAAGCCTTTACACACTGTTAGAAAACTTACCTGAAATTTAACCTGATTGTCATTCATTGCATCAGAATAGAAGTGGTTCAGGGCAGACAAGGCTTTTCATATTTCATGCTAGCTTACTGCTTCAACCGTGTTTTACCCTAGACTGTATCTTCCTCTCTGAGCAAACTTAGCTTCTACTGGTTTACCACACAGCCAGCCCTGTTACTTAACTGACCCCACCCTCTACTGCCCAGTAGCCAGGCCTTTACATATCCTGTCCCCTTCAGCTCGACTCCCCACTCCAGGTAACATACTGATGCAGGAGATCGATACCAAGTTGCCCATATGCTAGACATCATCCAACCAATGGTTCTTAGCCATCTGGGAGGTGGAGAATTCCTGGCACCCTCTCCCCAGAAAAATGTACACATGCGTATGCACCTCCAGGTTTGCTATCAGTTCCACAAGCTTCATGTCGGGTGGCATCACTGACTAGATGGACATGCGTTTGAGCAAGCTCCAGCGGTTAGTGATGGCCTGGGAAGCCTGGTGTGCTGCAGTCCATGGGGTTGCAAAGAGTCGGGCACGACCGAGCGACTGAACTGAACTGAACCACAAGCTTCACAAGGAATGTGAAGCTATCTTTGTGAGGCAAGAGGGCCCCACCCAGGGTAGATACCGCAAGATGAAAATAGGTGGACAATTGAGGGAGGAGGCTGGGCTCTGCCCAAAGAGGAGAGACCAACTTGTTTCTCATTTTTGAAGTAAGGTGACCTCCCTGACTACACATGCACAGAAAGGCTCCTTGGAGGTCAGAAGGGGTAGTGACGCTAGGTGATGCCAACTACCTCTGCGCCTCTAAAGTAGAATCTGCCTTGGCTGAGACGTGTGTGCACACACAAGAGGATCCTAAGATACACCAATTATGGACTCTGAGCCAGGGAAATCAAAACGGTTGGCCAAAGGAAACCCAGAAACAAACGCTCCATATAAGTGATCATACTACCAAGAGGGCATCACTCTGGGACTCTGAGTCCACCCATGTGTCTATCCATATGTACTCTTTTTTTCCTCCTAATAAACACGACTTCTTTCACTACTTTCCGTCTTTATGGCAGTTCCTTTTCTGCAAAGCCGAAGAGCCAGGGCCTTGTCACTGACCACTGGTCTGGCAGCTAGGATTGGGTGCCCTCACTGCCTCTCCCCAACCTCAATGTCCGGCCAGGGAACAAGGCCCAACTTCAAGCTGCTGCAGGCCGAGGCCATCTGAGATCACTTGGACCTCTCTTGAGAAGCCTTCTTCCTAGACTTTGGGAATCAAACATGAATGAGGGGGTCCTTTCCTTAGGTCATACCTTTCCCAAGACTGTCCACACCCTGTGACTGAGCAAGGGAGCGATTTAATGCTTGACCACTCTGGCGTGGTATCAGATACTCTGACAGGGAGTATTCACACTCCAGTGCTCTCTGCTGGGTTGGCTTCATTGGGCCTGCATCACAGTTTATCTGCCGCCTCTGCCTAATTTTGCTTCCTGCCCCCTTCCTTTACATACGCTGGTCCCTAATATGTATCTTGCTCCCCAAGCTCCATCTCAGTACTTGCTTCCAAAGAGTCCAACCTGCAACAGTATTCAACATCATTCCTTACCAAAAATGAGATAAAACCAAAAGGAAAAGAACATAAAACTGTAAACTTAATATTTGAAGCAAACTCCCTTGTGATAAAGAGTAACTTCTTTTTTTTTAAAGCAAACTAGTAACTACCATATTTTTTCTCAGCAAAACAATTTAATGGTGAACTATTAGAAGCTATCCTATTAATGATAGGAGAAAAAAATAGAGATTTTTTTAAAATCATGATTACTGCTTAACATTTTACTGGACTTAGTGAAAGTGAAAGTGAAGTCGCTCAGTGTCTGACTCTTTGCGACCCCATGGACTGTAGCCTACCAGGCTCCTCCCTCCATGGGATTGTCCAGGCAAGAGTACTGGAGTGGGTTGCAGTTTCCTTCTCCAGGGGATCTTCCCAACCCAGGGCTCGAACCGGGGTCTAGCCTACCAGGCTCCTCCCTCCATGGGATTGTCCAGGCAAGAGTACTGGAGTGGGTTGCAGTTTCCTTCTCCAGGGGATCTTCCCAACCCAGGGCTCGAACCGGGGTCTCCCGCATTCCAGGCAGACGCTTTAACCTCTGAGCCACCAGGGAAGCCAGCTAATGCAAAAATATCAATAGGGAGGGAGGGAGGGAAGAAACAGCAAACTAAGGAAGAAGTGAAAGAAAGTGAAAGTTGCTCAGTTGTGTCTGACTCTGTGACCACCATGGACTATTCAGTTCAGGGAATTCTTCAGCCCAGAATACTGGAGTGAGTAGCCTTTCCCTTCTCCAGGGGATCTTCCCAACCCAGGGATCAAACCCAGGTCTCCCACATTGCAGATGTTTTCTTTATCAGCTGAGCCACCAGGGAAGCCTGTAAGGAAGAAAGAAAGAAGAGTGCGGGGCGGGGGTTGGGGTGGGGGTGGGGGAGGTGGAGAAGAGGGAGAAAAGAAAGGAAGGAAAGTAATAAAAAATTTAAATATTAAAAAGTAAGAGTGCTTGGAACTTCCCTGGCAGTCCAGTGGTTAAGACTCTGTTTTTCCACCACAGTGGGTGTGGGTCTGATCTCTGGTCAAACCAAAAAAAAAAAAAGAGTCCAAAATATTCCTATTTTCAAGTGATTCAAATGCTTACTTTGAAAATTCAAGAGAATCAGTTGAAAACTAATGAGCAAATTTAAGTAAGGAGACAGATACAAGAACAGTATCAGAAAGCAATCACTTTTTGATCAGTTCAGTTGTCACTCAGTCGTGTCTGACTCTATGTGACCCCATGAACTGCAGCACGCCAGGCCTCCCTGTCCATCACCAACTCCCGGAGTCCACCCAAACCCATGTTCATTGAGTCGGTGATGCCATCTAACCATCTCATCCTCTGTCGTCCCCTTCTCCTCCTGCCCTCAATCTTTCCCAGCATGAGAGTCTTTTCAAATGAGTCAGGTCTTCGCAACAGGTGGCCAAAGTATTTGAGTTTCTGCTTTAACATCATTCCTACCAATGAACACCCAGGACTGATCTCCTTTAGGATGGACTTGTTGGATCTCCTTGCAGTCCAAGGGACTCTCAAGAGTCTTCTCCAACACCACAGTTCAAAAGCATCAATTCTTTGGCACTCAGCTTTCTTTATAGTCCAGCTCTCACATCCATACATGGCCACTGGAAAAACCATAGCCTTGACTAGACTGACCTTTGTTGACAATGTTAACAATAACAGATCACAAACAGTAAGAATCAATCCTATTCAGAATAACAGCAAAACCCACAATGTATGCAGGACTAAACCAAAGATTCGTGTGAATAAAGCTATATAAATTCAAATACACAAAAGGCAAACAAAAGAAGTATAAAGAAACAGTATATTCCTTGGATGCAAAGACTCAATAATGAGGCTATCAGTGCTACCCTTTAATTTATTCTTAGAAATTCAATGCTCTCCAGTGGATTTTCAAAAATGAAAACATGTCAACCCGAATCTAAGATTTATACAGAAGAAAAATTGTATGATATTGGTGAAGAAATACGAGTCTTCTAGATGAGGCCCCAGACTTCAAGGAGCTAAGACCAATCATTCCCACTACAGGGAATGATTCTGTGACACAGAAACTGAGAGACATTGTATTTTGTTTACATATCTTATATGCAAATTTATTTTGAAGACAGAATACTACACATATCATTTCATATCCTATTTTTATCACTTAAGAGTATATTACAGGACTTCCCTGCTGGTAGAGTGGCTAAGAATCTGCTTGCCAATGTAGGGGACACAGATTCCATCCTGGTCCGGGAAGATTCCACATGCTGCGAGCAACTAAGCCTGTAAGCTGTAACTACTGAAGCCCATGCACCTAGACTTTTGCTCCACAAGAAAAGCCACCGCAAAGAGAAACCCGAGCACCAAAATGAGTAGTTCCTTCTTGCAACTAGAGAAAGCCCAAGCACAGCAATGAAGGCCCAGTGCCACCAAAAATTTAAAAAAAGAAAAATTTTTTGAAGAGTATATCCCAGACACCCAAGCACAGCCAAAAATAAAACTAAACTTAAAAAAAAAGAAAGGTATTCAGTTCAGTTGCTCAGTCATGTCTGACTCTTTGCGACCCCATGAATTGCAGCACGCCAGGCCTCCCTGTCCATCACCAACTCCCGGAGTTCACCCGCCCCCCCCAAAAAAAATTGGTATTAGCAACAGCTTAATAAACATCTATTTAACAGAGTAATGTTGAAAACAAGGATGGATATGTCACCCTAAGAAACTCATCTTGGGCCTTTCTTGGTAGACCAGTGGCTAAGACTGTTCTCCCAATCCAGGGGGCCCAGGTTCAATTCTTGGTCAGGGAACTATATCCCACATGCTGCAACTAAAGATCCCGTGTGCTGCAACTAAGACCCAGGGCAGTCAAATAAATATTTTTAAAAAGGAAAAGAAACTCACCTTCAGCAGGAGAGAGACAGGAAAACAAATAAGGATAGTACCTGGGATTCCAATATATTGTACATTTGTATGCCTGATATGTGAATGTCCTCATTCACTATTTTGCAAATGCAATAATTATACAGAAAAACTGATTGGTCCCTTTTATTAACTGGGGAGGATTTATTACCAGTAACCCAGAACGAATGCACCTAATTGAAGAGATTTCATTAGCAGAAAATATAGTTTGGTTCCTTCACTAGGGTCATGATATAAAGAAAGGGCTATGTTTTAACAAATAAGTACATGGAACTACAGGCTTCCCTGGTGGCTCAGACGGTAAAGAGTGTGCCTGCAATGCAGGAGACCTGGGTTAGATCTTTAGCTGGGGAAGATTCCTCCCAGTGTTCTTCCCTGGAGAATATTCTTGTCCATGGGGTTGCAAAGAGTGGTACACCACTGAGCAACTTATAGACAAGAGTTTTACGTTGCTAATATATAAAATTCACAGCCTTACAACATGTCACTCACTCATTATTATTAGTTTTCACTCCAAATTAAGGTGGGGGGGGTGGTTTTCCAGTATTCATGTACCTTGATTTGGGTACATGCTCCTAATTAAACACGAAGCTGAAAATCATGTATACAAATACATGCAAGAACTGAAGAGAGTCCGTTACACACCAATATCCTGAATATTAGCACATACACGACTCATGCATGGGTGGAAATGGTTTGGGTTATCTACGGACTTGCACAGCGAGGAAGCTCCCTAACATCACTGGCTTCACTCCGGCTTTTCCACGTTGTGCAGCAGCAACTTAAGTGAGGCTTCATGTCTGTGTATCCACAACACTCGACAAAGGCCCCAGAAGGTACTGAAAGTCATAATGGCACTTCCTATATACTGTGTGAATAAACTGTGCTGCAAGGTAGTTCAGATTCAATCTCGGGTGATTGGGAAGCCAAAGAAATTAGGCAGCGAACTAGGCCACGGAGAGGGAAGCGGAAGCCTGGCGTGGTTCTTCGAATCGGCCTAGGTAGAAATCCCCGGCCCGGCTTGCTGACACGAAGACCCAGTTCTCCTTCGATCAAACAGCGGCCATGAAACATCAATCCTTCATCCACTCCACGAACGACTGGAGGTCTTCTCCGCTCCGGAGACCGAGTACAGTGAAGTGAGGAGAGTCCCTCAAAAAAAACAACAAAAACCCTGGTTGAAAGGATCCGGGCCGGGGGCTCTGGTAGGCGAAAGCCCGCAGCGATGCCGTGACCGCTCTCCAAGAAGCCTCTTCTTTGCTAGCCGTCGGCGCCAGCCGTGCGGCGGGCGTACTCTGGTCGCTGCGCTGGGCTGGAGTGAAGTGTCCGCAGAGAGGCGTTATTACCCAGTGCCTGTCGCGACCCCGGCGACCGCGGGGCGACCCCGGGCGGGAAGTGACGCAACCGCTCCGAGCACTTCCGGAGCTGCGGCGACGGCTCCGCCGGAGGAAGCAGCGCGGGCCTTGACCAGCGTTGGCCCGCCGCCTCCGCCGCCGCCGTGCCTGGGTCCGGTTCTTCTGGCCTGGCCCGACCCGGTCTGGCCCGCCCGGGCTCAGCGGCCGCGGGGCCGCGGCTGCCGGTAAGTGCGCGGCGCGAGTCGCGGCCTTGTTTACCCCGGCGGGCCGGGGGAGGGGGTGGGCTCTCCGCGCGCCTCCCTAGCCCGGCCGGGGCTCCGCCTTCGTCGCTGCCCGCGAGGTCCCGGCGCCCCCGGCATCTCGTACTGGGTCTCAGGGCCCTCCGCGATCCCGCTGATGAGCTGCCAGCGGCCGAGGCCAGGGCGCACCGGCGCCTGATGTCTCTCGGTCTTTCCGCCTCCCGCCGCCTGCAGTTCGCCGAGAGGTCGCAGGCCAGGGCCTCTGACCGGCTGGTGCCTGGCGCATCTAGGCCCTCCCCGCCGGGCGTGCCGGAGAAACGCGGCGCCTCCCGGGGGTCCCCACCCGGGTCATCGTCGGGAGCTCTCTCAGTGCCTCCCTCCACGCGCGGTTAGTTAACGCCTGCCGGTGAGGGGCCCCCAGCGCGTGGGCTCCGTGTCCTCGCGGATATATCCCGGCGCCTGGGATTGGGACAGGCGGCCCTGGAGCTGCGTCGCCGCCTCACCGGACGCCGCTTGTGGTAGCCGCTGGAGAGGCGATCGGGTTCTCGGATGACTTCACTTCATGCTGATCGTTACTCTGTCCCATAGAACTTTCTGCCACACTGGTCCTATTCTGTACCTTTGCTATTCAGTAGGATAGCCACTAGCTGCTACACGTGGCCATTGACTTAAGGCTAGTGCGACTGAAAATCGAAGTGTCAGGTTTTATTTAATCTTTGAGTTAAATGTAAATGACCACATGTGGTTAGTGGCTACCCCATTAGACAGGGTTCATATTTTTGTACCAACGAGTTTTCTTCGGAAATGTGAATGACGCTTCAGTGCTAAATATATCTGGAGTAAACATTGATACCAAAAAGTCTGTTGTCTTGTTTTTGTCAGCTTTATACTGAGAATTCTTCCGTTTGAATTCCTTAGCCCAGGATGGTTGGCAGCTCTTACGAACACGTGACTTTGATGCGGAGTGGGGGGCGGGGAAGGGGGCGAAGCGAAATAATTTCTGTTACTCCTTGCCTGTTTGGGACGTAAGGCTAATGTTTAACATCCGAAGGAAATCAAAGCGTTATCTATCATCTGTTGTGTTAATGAAGCAATAACATACTGGCCCCTTGAAACAGTGTCGGCACTCTTTCAAACAGAATAGGGATATTTAACTTTGAAAAGATTAGTAATTAAGATTTTATTTAAATCTGGACCTAGAGCACCCAGTAAGTATGAAATGATTTTCCCGTTTTTGGAAGGGAGCCTGAAGTTTTCCCTTGCTTCTTGAATATTTAGCTGGTGAGAAGCCCCAGTCCTGGCAAGAAATCCAGAGAAAGTGAAAACTGGGCTTTTTTTGTTGTGGTTGTAGGTAGCTTTGGATAGTATTCGGCTCTGTGGGAGGGTGAATGGGGCATTGTGAGTTCTCATAGATCATAGATCTGGTGAAAAGTATGATGCTGGATTCTACTGGTTGTCAGCACTGTGGTCCTGGGCAAGTTGCTTAATCTTTTTGAACTCTAGTTTCCTCATGTGTAAGAAGAGGACGATTGCCACTTTGTAGGGTTATAAACATTTAATGAGAATGAGTCTGACCTGAAATTGGCTCTCATTAAATGAAAGCTGTTCTTGGTAGTGATTATTTTATAGATGGGAGCAGTATTTGTAATGCTTTGTATGCTTATATGCCTAATAAGCAGTATCTTACATAAAAATGCAGATAAAAGAAAACAGACTTAAAAAATCAATTGTTCCTCTACTATTTTGGAAATCGTCTTCCACAATCATTGTTTGGACTTTGATTTTCATTTAGTTTATATTTGCCTGTCTGTGTTAGAAGTATCTCTTTGAAAGTTATCGCTGGTTTTCCAAGAAATTTAAAAGGATAAAAACATGGATGTAAAATTTCTGATTAAGTAAGTGAATGGTACTTATTTAGTCTTTGATAGTGGGATCTGTAGCTCTGAGAAAGTCAAGTAGGCCTTGAGCATGTCAGAAGAGAGGTACAAAATGGGTGTTAATATTGCCTAGTGGGCATTGTACAAGGAACACTTTTTTAAATTTTTTTAAGCCCTAACCACTAGACCACTAGGAAATTGCACCCTCCCCCACCCATTTTTTTTTTTAATTTTTGTTTTATTTTCTCTTGTGGACTTTTTTTATTTGAAAATAATTTTCATGAATAAAATGAGAGCTGAAATAAGTGTTAGAGTACAACAATGGAGATGACTTTATGATAAAAGTCCAGTTCAAGTCAGTTAAAATTTGCTTTGTCAATCTGTATGTAACATTTAAGATTGAAATTGTAGTAGTTAATTTAGGAAATCTGAACAATAAGAGTAAGGTAGTACACAGCACTGTAAATCAACTACACTCCAATAAAAATTAAAGAAAAAAGAGTGAAGTAGTAGACTTTCAAACTGAGGGAACGAATGAGAGGGAGCCGGGTACCCGAGGTTAAATTATTATTAGCTGTTTACTTTAAATACTTTCTTTTTTTAGAAGGCCATGTAGCTCTTGTCAATATATAATTATGAAGTGGATTTCTGTGGGACTTATAAGAAAATAATTTCTGGTCGTTTGCTGCTTGTTCTTTTAAATGTCTTTATTTTTAAAATTTGTGAACGCGGGGTACCAATTTTACAGTGTGTAAATAGAATTATCTTTTTTCATTTTAGATGGAAATTATATGAATGAAATTATATGAATGAGTATTTAGGTGACATCTTCCTGCAAGATCTTCAAGAATTACAGGTATTTTTAATTTAAAGATTAATTCTTTCTCCTAAAGGAAAAATACCACAGTTAAGTTCAGTTGTGATAAGGTGGTTCTAGCATATAACACAATTTGTTAAAAGTCAAACTGCAAATATATTATTGCCCTCTCATTAGTGTGACTTTTTTTTAAATTTAAGCATTTATAGGTAAAATATCAGAGGTAGATTCATTGATATTTTTATAATATCATTAAAATGTGACTCTGTAGTCCTTTAGACTGGTTACATATTCAGTAGACATTCATTTTAATCTTTTTTTCATTATAAATTTTTTGGCGAGATTATCTACTTCAAATAGGTTTTAAATTTACTTTAGTATTTAATCCAGATTTGGTTATATAAATTATTTCATTCCATTCAGTCCAACATGCTCTTGCATTTTAAGGCCCTCTTAGTTTTAGATTTAAGTCACTGTTTGATACTGTTCCTTGGAAATGGTCACTTGAAATAGTTCTTGTGTAGAGAAGTTAATGGGTATTTGCCAAAATCGTCTCTAAGAGTTAAAATATGTGACTGTTTTACTTTTTCAACTAGTATTCTCTTTTCATTTATATGTAATTGAGTCACATTTTGATCTATGAGGATTTTTCAGTAGCTGCTGCCGTTTGATCTGGTTTCTTTACCCTAGGTAGATTCTGTTTTTTCCTAGGCTCGATCCTGCCAAAGTAGTATATCTGTAGTTTTCCTTCACTGTTGGGTCAGTTTCTCTGCCTCTCAGTACCTCTTTTAGAGGATTAGTAGAACCCTTTAAAGTGGAAAAATCAGTTACCTTTGCAGACAAGAGGAGGATGTTGATGTTGAAGAGCTGTGTGGTTTTATTTTTTCTTTACTGTGCACTTTTTCCCCCATATATCTGAGAGCGATGTCTGTAAAACACTGGTATTATTTCCCCAGAAACTGTAGTGGGATGGAACCGTGTCCCTATTTATGTTCTGTCTGTGTCACCACTCAGTAGGGCACGATTGGCTGAGAAAATTTAAACGTTGGCTCTTCAGCCTTTAGGATACTTCCACTCTGGGCAATCAGCTGTGGGAATGTGCTTCTCTCTTAAGGACCCTGGCAGGAAGGACAACTCTATGGGAATTTGACTCCTTGACATGGAGCAGACAGCCTTACTCTTTCATGCCAGACCCTTCATGTGAAGTTACCATTGTTAACTGCTTCTGCCCCTCCAGGGAAGGGTTTCCCTTTGAAAAGCCTGGGCAGGGAGATGATGGTGAGGTTTCCTGGATGAGAGGAGAGTTGGAACAGGCCATAGGGTGTAGGACCAATGCTGTGCCGTTTTGGTTCTTGAATGATTTCTGTTACAGCTTTTCACAGTGAAAGTAACTAACACATATTTTTTTTCTTTTCCTCCCTTAGAAGACAAAAACACTAATGAGTTTGAGAAAGTGGTGAAGTTTGGGGGGAGGGAAAAAAACTGCTTTCCTGATCTGCAACTTGACTGGATGTTAAGATGTCTGTGGACATGAATAGCCAGGGGTCTGACAGCAACGAAGAGGACTATGACCCAAATTGTGAGGAGGAGGAAGAGGACGAGGACCCTGGGGACATAGAGGACTATTACGTGGGAGTGGCCAGCGATGTGGAGCAGCAGGGGGCCGACTCCTTCGACCCTGAGGAGTACCAGTTCACGTGCTTGACCTACAAGGAGTCCGAGGGTGCCCTCAATGAGCACATGACCAGCTTAGCTTCTGTCCTAAAGGTGAGCAGTGTTGTCAACTCCCAAGTGTAATCCCTGAAATTAAATCTAAATATGAGCTGTTGCTAAAGTCTCCTCCGGCCTGGTTAAATGGCCTGTAGCTTGAAACCAAACTGAATTATGTGTTGCCTCCTATGGACACATCTGATGTATTTGCTTTGTCTAAGGTGCATATCAGAGGACCTCAGCTTCTCACACTACTAGGAATTAGAAAGGCGGGGTGGAGTGGATTCAGGGGAAATAGACCAGAAATACACAGAAGCAGAGCTGTGTAGATTAACACTTGTTTCAGAAAGTCTTATGAAATTTTATGAGGTAACATAGGATAAGCATCAGAATCACCCAACACTGTGTGGGCGATTGATAAATCTCTTAAGAGAAGCTCCTAGATCTCCCGGTTTGCTGTGAATAATCGGTGCTTCTAGGCTAATGAGTTCATTGGTTGGATATACTGGTGACTAATCTCTGATGTTGAAAGAAATTTTGGCAGTAACTAAGAGTAAAGTAAGTTCTCATAGCTTGTATTTCATTGATTTGAGGGGGTGTGAAATGAAATTGAAAGTTAAGTAACAGAACTGATTATTTTAGCAAGCCGCTTATTTTTAACACTTAAGCTAGCATAGTTTTCAATGTCTTGCACCTTAGGCCAGGTATTATTCTCACAATGGACATTTTGTATTACATAATATCGAACTAGTACAGAGTAAAACACACAGAACAGCATTTACTATGAATTATTATGGTGCTTTAGACAGTGTCCCAGCCTGTTTCTCCTCTCATGTGGACCATTATGTGAAAGTGGGAACATTTCTCCTACTTTGCTGTTTTCACTGACCTTCCTTTCAGGAGCTGTTGCATGGATTTTGTTGTTCGCTAAAACTGAAGATCAAGAGCACATTGGCATGATTTCAACCAAATAATTTTCATTTTAGTATTGAAATGGAAATAACGAAGGTGTGCCGTACTATAAAAGTTGCTTTATCCTACTAGTCCAGGAAGTTTTTTTTTTTTTCCCCAGGTGATCAGCAAATGTTAACTAATACCTTGGATTTGGATACTCAGGGCTTTATTAGTAGCTAGCTAGGAGCTGAAAGCTAAAGATTTTGTGCAACTCACTTCTAGAAATGGACAGGTTTCCTCTCTCACGCTCAGCAGAAAACTCAAAGAATGAAGACCCATTGGAACCTCTGGGTTTGGGATTTCTGCTCATAACAATAGCAGAGTTGCTGGGGCATTTCCCTGGTAGAAAAGAGATCTCAAATCTCTTTCTTCGTCATTATTCCCACCTCTCCCTCTCTGGTCAACTAGTTTCTTTTTCTTTAACCGTATTTTACATGGTGTTGGTATTTAAAATTAGAGGAGGAATTGTCGGGTATGTGGTTCTAGACAGTATCAGTTGGCAAAGTTCATCAGGATATTTCCACCTATGCATAGTAATTCTCAGTTAAGCCCCCATGCCAACTTTCTTACTCTGCTGGAGACAGCTTGGGGGCACAGGCCTTTTTCTCCTTTGTTTTTTTTAATTGTAGTAAAATCCATAAAATATACCATTTTACTCCTTTCCTTTTTATTAGGCTGTCTTATTGTGGGCCTTTGGAGGCCCTCTCCTTAATTGTTCGGACCCTCACGGCTCTTTCAGGCCTACCTTGTGCCCTCCCTAAGTGAGCCTCCTCGCAACCTTCTAGAACACAGTGGTTGGCTCCTGTTGTGGACCCAGGGCCCAAATGTTACAACCCAAGTTTATTAACTCATATAGTGCAATCTTCTGACTGCTTGATGTTGTTTTTACTTTTTCACATATTTTGGGATGTTCTCTTCACTGCTTGTTGTGTCACAGAGGGCAGAAACTACTTTTTTATCTTGTCTCCCCCGTGATTCCTATCACAGTGTTCATCCATAGCAGGCATTGAATAATCTGGGGGCACTGTGGATTTGGTCAACTGTTGATGATGTCCCTGGTTTTATTGGTGTGAGCTCAGTTCCCTAGTCCGTGCTGTCCATCCTCTCCTGTTGTAAAACGGCATTATTCTCGGGCACAAGATCAGGAAAAATACGGCAAAAAAACTGGGAACAGAGATGAAGGAGCAAAGAGAGAAGGAAGAAAGTTGAAACCCCAGGAAAGGGTTAAAGGGAAAATAAAGCAGAGAGGAAAATAATCCATGAAATTCTAGATGATGGTAGAAAAGGCAGCTGGATTTTTTTCCCCCTCCCTCACTGAGAAGTGCGTTAACACCGTTTCCATTCTCGGCCTGGGCGGCCAAGGTCCTGGCTCTACTGGTGGCTTGGCTGCATGTAAGGGGCTCCGTGGTGTTCTAAGAGGTTCAAGAATTTGACCAAGGAGGACAGGCAGGAACGGCTTGGTCAAGAGTACAGGAAGAAGGAATCACACACAGTCTTCCTCTTTCAGGCTGGCTAAAACCTAGCATTGGGTTTACTTTTGTATTTGAAATTTTTTTGAGGTAAGAGGAAGCCATTGAAGTATCGCGTTTACAGAACGGTGTTCACAGGTGCTTTAGCTACTCTCACTCCTGTTGCATGTGTCTGTGAGAAAGGAGCTCAGTAATCGTCACCCAGGTCACTACTGATTTCCCTCACCAATCACGAGCTGTTTGCACACTCGTGACTTACTGAGATATTTCTTTCATACGGTTTAGGTGTTATTTAGCTAATAGGAAATGTGATGTGTATGTAGTTTCAAATTAGAGCCTCATGAACAGCTAGCTGTCCATGAGCAAAAGCTGAGTTTGAGAAGTGGCATCAGTTAGCCACTGATCGGTGTTATTCACTCTTGTGTTCTGGCAGTCACCTATGGATGAGCCATAGACTAACATAAAGTTAAACCTTCTGTTACCTTTTGGGATTTCCAGTCTCTTAGGCAGAAAATTCCCAGCTGTCTGGGACATTGGGCTTTTGGTTTAGTGAGGGCCCTTGCTATCAGAGGGTAACTTCCTATATGTATTCTGCAACCAGTCCTTGAGTAAGATCATTAATAGAGAAAAGAAAGTGCCCAGAAAAATCAAATTCAGGGCTGAGGATAGACAAAGGAGAAAATGCTTACCTGTTATGGGGTAGAGGGAAAACTGCTGATGTTCAAATAATGGCAAAACAGAAGCCTTGTTTCGAGAACGAGCTATCATCCTACACAAATGGAATAGAGGTGAAAGATGAAATGATTGCCGGATGAGGTGGATTGTGATGTAAGGGGGGAAATCTCTGATGAATATTTTAGTGATACTCGAGTCTTTAAAAAATGAGCAAAGTTACCTTCTTTACCTGCTGGTCTTTTATATGAAGCTTACACAACAAAGTATTGTTGCTGCGATAGCTTTGGGAGGCCTTCTCTAGTAATAACAGCCCCTTTCTATTACAAAATGTGGTATAGTTAACTTGGAAGAATTTCGTCATTCAGTGAATTCTGCTGGTACTTGTTCCTTGAATCTCGGGGCGTTTGCAGTCAGGCTGCTCAAGAAGGGGCTCAGCCATGGTCCAGCCCCAGACAAAGCCTTTGCTGGGTCTGACTGCTGATGGGCTGGAGGTGCCTGCCGCCTTGTGTTCCTTCTCTCAGCAGCTTGTTAGGGCTGTGAGCAGGGAAGATGGGATGTTGCTGCTCAGAGCCCCGCCCAGGCTTCAGAAAAAAGAAAGAGTCCATTTTGGACTAGATCTGGTCCGTGGAGCTGCTGTGAGCTCTGTGAGCTTTGTGTGGGTAAGAGAACCTCAAGATGGGATGTGGCAGGAGTGGGAGTAACAGAATGCCCCGGGTCAGTTAGGCATGGCGGCGGGAAGTTACCTTCTGGGCTGGAGTGGAGACTCAGATGTACAGGTAAAAAGGAATGAAATAGAAGATCGTGAATGCCACCTAAAGTGTCTTTACTGTTGAAGGAAAGAATTAGAGTTTTTTAAACTTCAGTGCTGAACTGTGCTGCTTTTCTCAAGCCTGGTTTTCCTCAAATAGGGTTAGAGATATAAACTGATTATTGTGAGTGTTTTTACTATAGTTCTTGCCTCATGAATTGCTATATTAACTGCAGTAGAGCTGGGAGAATGTTCCCCAGAAGACTATTCTGCCACCCTCTTGCTTGAATTTGTTTTATACTTGCTGTTCAGCAAATTGTGGCTGGAAAATCTCTCCAGGTTCTTCTGTGGTCATTTTTCCCTTTTGTGGGTGAATCATGAATTACCTTATATTTATCCTTTCTCTCAAGTAGCACTAAGTTCTTATATAACATCTGGAAAAGACTAATTGTATTTATTAAATTAACTTTCTTGTATCCCGGTATAGCTGAATGTAAGAACATGTTACTTTTATTTATACATTCATTAATTAAGCAAGTAATGGTTGCTTTCATGTTACTACTCATGGGAAAGTGTCTTTAAGCTGGGCCCAGTAACACTGAATGTTTGTGTGCTGAGCGGCCGTCTGATTTCTATTTTTATGATCTGATGTCAGGTTTCTTTGCGTGCCTCTATCTCACTAGAATCTAGATTAAATTCCTGTGTTTCAAATAGTTGGTCGTTAGTGGATGTGTTGACATACTTCACCATGCTTTTTAGTCTGGAAGTCTGTTAAGTGTTTTACTGGTGTGTAAATGTATTTTTTAAAGGGAGATGAGAAATGTCCAGAGTGACATTGAGAATTGCCTAAGAGCAACTAGTGCTAGAGTTATCCCTGTCTGGCCAGCTTAGAAAGGTTATTGTTATCATTGACTTTGTGCCCTCACTGTGTACCTGGCACCATGTACCACATGTTCCCTGCCTTTTGGAAAAGAAGCTCTCCATGAGATTCAAGGCCAGCTTTCATTCTGGCGTTTTGTTGTACTTGCACACTGCCTTAGGAACTGTGTAATCAAGGGGTGATTCTAATTCCACTAAAGAATACCATTCATAATTTCGTTAGCCTAAAATAAAAGCTTTCTTCCTTGCTTATGATCCCATAGGTCTTGTCCATATTCATAGATATGTTACTGTTCTGCAGTTCATTCATTCAGCTAGTATTTATTGAGCATCTGCTATGTGTTAGGCACTGGGAAAACAGCTGTGAACAACATGGAAAATCTCTACTCTGGGTGACAGTCCATTCTAGTATTCATTATGTCCATGTATTTATATATTCTGTCTTTAAAAATGTGAATTTCAAACACTTCCCCTTGTTTATACTTCCTCATATGTTGTCTTATGTATAACACATTGTCTTGTTTTTGAACCATAATTTGCTCCGGCTTTCCCCATTAGGCATTTAGGTGAGTACTTGTGTGTTACAGTTACAGGGACTGGTTACATTGCTGTGAGCATTTTCATGGATGTGGCCCGTGTGGTGTTGAGTCTGCACTACTAGCGGTCAGGCTAGCCTGAGTTCCGCTTCCTTTTTTGCCATTTTATATAACATGACCATGGGCAAGTTTCTCAACATCTGTAAGCTTCAGTTTCCTCATTTATAAAATAATGATAATTAATACCTTCTTCACAGCGTTAAGTGAGATAATGCACGTAAAGTGCCTGGCTCATGAGTGTTTAAACATGGTCATGATAGAAGCAGGGCAAGAGTTGAATAAGGAGAATATTGCTGTCACATGTGTGCTGTGGTTCCTTGGAACACATTCTCAGGATTGTGCGTTTCGAGTCACTGGGTAGGAACCAAATTGCAGAAGGTTCTGGGTGATGTGTTACTGACTGACGCTTCGGAGTGTGCGTGCGGTACTCGGATCATGGACTTCGGGCTCTCTTGCCTTCATCCAAATACTCTGATGTCCTTCGCGTGGGTCTGTGATAAGAAAAGTAAAAATAACACGAATTTTGAATTGGGACCAGGAAGAGGTTATAGGGGACTATGGTCTTGTCTTTTGTTTCTGCATTTCTAGTGAACTGCAGTGTTTGGTCTCCTGCCTGCATTGACAGCACTCCTTACTGAAGTGCCTAGCTTGCTTGGCTTAGTTAATTCTGAGATCCTTTACTAAGGATCCTGTTTTTAAGATGCCTCCTGCCTTGCCACACACCATGTGGGATCTTTAGTTCCCCAGCCAGGGATCAAACCTGTGGCCCCTGCAGTGGAAGCACAGAGCCCTAACCACTGGACAACCAGGGAATTCCCAAGTACTTTAACTTTTGCTCTGCCCCAGTTTCGCTCCCCTGCTGCCCTAGGAAAATGTAAAAGATTTGGTTTCTCTGTCTGAAAAGGGAAGAGTTAGAGCAAAGATTTGAGAAGAGGTACAGACTGAGACAGCAGGAAGCCTCGCATCCTGCTTAACCTGAAATGTGTCCTGCTGTGGCTTGATTACTTAAACTGACATGAATTTCAGAATTCGAAGCTTGTGTTGTGTTCTCTTTTCTCTAAACTATCATAACCCTTTATAACCATAAAATGGTTTTGCTGTGATAACCACAAGTAATCAATCATAAATAGAGGAAAGAACATGCAGGAAGAGCGAGATGTTTGTTTGGAGAGTTTAACAGGACAACAGAGCTGTTCTTATAGTCGTGAACAAATAGTGGTCTCTATCTGGGAATGCTGCTCTCTTTGACTGGCAGTTTCTTTCCTGCCCAGTACATGGTCTACCCACACATTTCCTTTTCCTTTGTTTTAGACTTTTACTGGTCTCTTCAGTGTGCTCACCATCATTTTCCAGTCTTGCTGCCTTTTACAATATTCCAGTGCCATCCAACCTGGCTTTCTTGATTCTCTATCTTCATCGGTGATACCACCATCCACCAGGCTGGAAACTGAGGACTTACCCTTGGCTCCTTTCTCCTGTAAAGCCCTCTCTGATCTCCAGGCAGATTCAGACACTTACCTCTGCCCCCCTTTTTGCATGTTTCTTGATATATACTGATACTAGTTGTTTATTTGTCAGGAATTGAACTCTTTGAGATAAAGGTCCATACTTTTTCTTTGTATAAACCGCACCAAGCAACAGTGCCTGGTTATGTTTTGATCTCAGTAAGTATTGCTTGTTGTTGATGTGACTGTCTAAATAAGCCCAGGCCAATAATTGCAAAAGTTGAGCATCTAACCCCAAGGCTCTACTTCTATATGTTTCTGTTTGTAAATAGACGATATGCTTGTTTAAGGGCTTCCATGAAGCCAGCTGACTTTCAAATATAGATAGTATATACCTGGTGGATGTGTGGTTCCCAGCTTGGTGTGCATGTCAGATTTAGCTTTGGCAGTTCTTATATAGAAGACTGAACTTCGTGCAGATGTAATAAAACAGAATCTGCAGAGGTGAGATGAGGTATTTGACATTATATTCCTGTGGAAATACAAAAACACTTGTGAAACGATCCAGGTTACTGAAGTGAGGAGTGGGCAGTACACCCTCTTCTGGCTGCTGGAAAGATGCATCCAACATTTGGAGTGCACTGGTTTTGTAACCAGAATGGGAGTAGGATGTAAACTGCCCACCTGTACTCACCAACTGGATAGGATTCCTGTAATATTTTTGATACCTAAACATAACTTCATATTGCCCTATCAAAATACAAGTGGGTTCTTATGTCCATGTTGATAATGAGTAGCTGTGAAAATGACTAGTAGTATCTGCAATCATAAATACAATGTGAATACTTTAAAGGCTTTTTATTTTATGACACTCGAGTAGAACACCTCAAGTCTTTGCTTCAGGTTGGTTGGCTGCCCTCACATACATTTGTCCTTTCTGCATTTGTTTCCGTTTGTTTGGTATTTGGCTATCTATAGCAGTTTGATTTGCAATAGCCAAAAACTGGAAACAACCCAAATATCTACAAACAGATGAATGAACAAATAGTGATGTCCCCGTAGAACAGCATGCTCTCATCAGTATGAAAAGAGTGGGCCACTCATACAAGTACCATTGGTAAATCTCAGAATATGCTGCATGAGGGGACTCAGGGGTGGTGGTGGGGGAATAAGCAATTTATGATTTCAATCATATAAAATGCTAGAAAATGCAAACTTGTCTGTTATAAAGGAAAATAAACTAATGATTGCCCAGTAAGCTGAGGAGGGCAGGAAGATTATTAAAGAGCACAAAGTAAATATGGAAGTGCTTCTCCATTTGTAAATACCATGAAAATGAAGGTAAAGGCAAATATATGTTACAAACACAGAATAACAAAGAGAACATGTAAGGGGAACATATGGGACATCATTGCTCATGGGAGCCGGTTTGTTCAGCATGTCTTTGAAGAGGTTGTGGGCTTTGATCTGACTGACTTAGCTTGGAGAAGATAAATGTGCTGCAGATGGGAGGATTAATTAAAGGTGTGTATGTGGAACAGTCAGCCCCGCCCCCACTTGGTCTCTCTTGGCAAAATAATCTAGATAATCTTAGGGAAATCAGGCACTTAGAGAAGGTCAGATTTAGCTATCTTTATTTGTCATTTTGGGAGCCCTTGAGTCTTGAATAATAGCTGCTTCTGATCAGTCACCCTAAAGAGAAGCCTGGCAGTTGCATGGTTCTGTTCATGTGCATAGAGTTAGGGTTCATTTCCTGAGACTCCCTTTTTACAAATTGTAACATCCACCTAAAATTCACCATTTGAAAGTGTACAGTTCAATGGCATGTTAATGCACTCATGGTGTTGGGCAGTCGTCTTCTTCATCTAGTTCCGAAACATTTTCATCACCCCCAAGACGGAAACTTGGTACCCAGTAAGCATGTATACTCTCCACTCCCTGTGTCTCTGGCAACAACACATCTGCTTCCTGTATCTCTGGATTTACCTATCTATGTTATAGAAATGGAATCATGAATATGTGACCTTGTGTGTCTGGTGGCTCTCTTAGGATAAGTTTTTGAGGTTCTTCCAAGTTGTAGCCTATATCAGTACTTCATCCCCCTTGTTGCCCTTTATTGTGAACGGTGATTCTAACCAAGAATCACCAGACATTTGAGGAAAACATGCATAATGAAAGACAAACAGAGGAATTGACTGTAATTGATGTAGACCAATAAGTAATTTTGCTTGTTTTTAAAAGTGCACTATTAAAAAAAAAAAGTGCACTATTTAGTATTTGTCAAGGTACTCAAGAAGATGTGGCTTCTATAAAACAATCAGAGATGCCGTCAGGAAGAAAATGAAAGCAGAAAAGAACCTGTGGAGATGAATTATGGGTTTGCCAAGCTAAAAAATATACCATAGATAGATCAGAAGATACAACCAAGAAAATCTCTCAACATAAAGCCAAAATACAGGCTATATATATATGTGTGTGTATGTGTGTGTGTGTGTGTGTGTGTGTGTGTGTGAAAAACCAGAGACATGGAGATTCAATCCAGATACCCAGGATTTACCATAATTTGTGGCAAGTGAGAACAAAAAAAAATGAAGGAAAGAAAAGATTTAAAAAGGAAAAGAAGAAGATTTCCAAGAGCCAGAGGGAGGAACAGTTTTCATGTTGAAAGTGTCTGTCTGTTGCCCAGAAGGGTAAAGAAGAGCCATTGTCAGAATTGTCCCTATGAAATTTCAGAAACGCAAGAACAGAAAACCTTAAAGGTTTCCGTAAAGATACACCAGGTCTTCTAAAAGACATGGGAATCATGTCTCCAGCATTGACAAGCAGAAGACAGTGGTGCAATGGTCTTCCAAGTCCTGAGGGAAAATAATTTTTAATCTACAATTCTGTCATTGCAAAAATAAACTTATTTTCAGATGAGCAAGGACTCCAAAAATGTACTTCTCCTGTACCTTTGCTGAAGTAATTCAAGATGAAAATCAAAAAGAAAAATAATAATTCAAGAAATAATTAAACTAACCTAGCAGTCCAGTGAAAAATCCCATGTTCTGCTTGTAGCAGGCCTGGAAAATGGTCAGCACAGATTGGAACAGAAACTTGGTGGGATCCAGGAAAAATTTCTTCTCGAATAGGAGTGAGGTGGATTCCTAGCAATTGATAGAATGAAGAAGTTGGTAGATGGTTGGAATGTGGTGAGAAACCATAGAATTCTTCACAGGGGGGAAGGGAATTAGAATTCCCATGCAAAGCAGAAAAACTACACACAAAAATCAGAAGCCAAATAAATACAAAGCAAACACACCATGTGGCACAAGTGTGCGTGATTGGCAGCTACTAATAATGATAATGTATTTATGCCAGATGTACAAACATTCTTCTCTGAGTGGACCAAGGAGAGTGCTATTAGAAGCTCAGGGGTGGAAATGCAACTCTGGTCCTGTACACAATGTCTTAAGATTACAAAGGCTACAGATAGAGGAACTGAAAATAGTGATTTAAATATTCAGAAGTTGGGGCTGGGATGGGAGTGGGGCGGGAGTGGCATAGGTAGAGAATTATGGGCATGCTCAGCGATGTTGGTAACAACCAGGAGAACCCAGACAAGTGACTGGGAGAGATTTGTCCTGGCTAGGAAGACTGGGAGAGGATCAGGATGCGGTGGGATGGAGTGGCAGATATTGTTCCTTTGCATCAAAATGCTTTTTATGAACCATTTTATTTTTTGTTCAGTGATAATTGGAGTAGGTTAAGAGTTTGCTGTAATTGGGATAGGTTGAGAATTTGTTGATTCTCAATAAAACAAGTGTTTCTGAGTATCTTCTGTTGTTTTAACTTTTAGATAGATGCTAAGAAAGATGGGGAAAAAACAATTTAACCTCTACCATAAAATTTTGGCCTTTATTTTCTGCCTCCTCCTGTTTTAGAATGATAAGACAGAAAGCAGGTATGCATAAATAAAACCTTTTCTGCTTCTATTCCACATTTTCTGACACAGCCGCTGAAAACACCATTTTATCTTGCTCTGTTGAGAAACTTGAAGTGGTTTCTCCAGATTCCAGCGGGAACTCTTTACTGCTCTGCTCCCTAATGTTTGATTTTTGGTTCCTCAAACCTCCTGTCAGCATCTCTGCCATTCCTGTCACATTGAAAGACCTCTCAGTTCACCATCCTTCTTTTTTTTCTCCTTTAAACCTTCCTTTCTAGATCTGTATCTGGCCTCTCCTGCTAGACTGTGCACCCACTGAGGGCTTGGAAGGCTTTGATGCCTGCCTGCCTGCCTGCCTGCCTGCCGGGGCTCTGGAGGAGGCTGAATAGGCAGTGGTTTCAGATGAGACCACAGGAGCCAGGCGGAGGGAAGTGTTAAGTATGGGACCTAGCACTGGCACAGGCATTGTTCTAGCTGCTTAGGTACGACAGAGAAGGGAAATGGTGCGAAAACCTCTTCCCCTAGAAAAGAGCTTCATTCCGATGGAGGTTTCTTTACATAAACATATAGGTGTGTAGAAATGTGATACGTTTTGAGCATAGTTGACAGCAGCAGTCAGTGGCTCTGTCTTTGAAACATGCTGTTGGAGTTTGTGGCTCTGTCACTAAGATATGAGAGGCTCTGAGGTACCCTCTGGAGAAGAGAGGTAACCTGGCTGGAATACCCTACAAGTGTCTGGTACTCCCTCTCCTTTGCCCTCCTCACAGTCGCCGGAGCTGGAAGAGACAGTGCATCATTTGAAATCACATATAGACAAGATGGGCTTGTAGCTGCAGGAATATGGTAGGAGACTTGGCTTTTAGTCCTACTGTGTGTTATTCATTGGCTATGAGCTCCTATCTGCATTTCTTTTGGTTGTGATTAACTGATAGGACTTTGGTTCACTAAAGTAGTAGTCATCTTACCTGTATATGGCTCCTTCCTGGAAAACCATATGGAATTCTAGCAGGGGCTGTAATCTGTCTTTTGAACTAAGTATCTCCCAGAAGATTTTCATTGAAATGCAAACCCAAAAAGATATGCTGGCTGAGATTTACCTTGCAATAATCTCGAGGGTAGTGGTGTAGGTAAGGTATAGCCTGGTTCTGAGTTGATGTTTGAACTAGGTGATGGGTATATGGGTTTCATCATACTCTTCACTTATGTAGATGCCCAGAGTTTTTCATAATAAACAAAGTACCCTCAAGGTCAAGGAAGGGATGACTTTTGTATTTTTGTTTTATTCTATTTTTCATAAGTAACTGTAGTTAGTCAGGTCTTTAGATGATTATTGATTTTAATGATCAGAGACCATAACAGAACTAAATTAAGGTTATTTATTGATTTAGATGATCATTGATTTTAATGATCAGAGACCATAACAGAACTAAATTAAGGTTAGACTGGAGAGAAATCTTCAAATTAGTGTTCATTAATCAGATTTTGTAGAGCATTTATCACATGTGGGTGCCTCAATTACCAGTCAGCTCTCCCTCCATGGAGAGAAAATGCAAGGAAGCAAAGTTAGAATAAGGCGCGGAAGAGCGGACCTCTTAGAGCCTGAGAGTATGGAGGGATGAAGTATGGGAGAGGTGAAGGCCCACCGCCGAAATTAGACTCGAAGGCTGGGTCTTGCCACTACCCCCACCACCGCTGATTTGCCCCCTTCTGGGCTGGTGTTCACCTTCTCTTTTGCCTCTGTGCTTTAACCTTACTTCTTTCTCTTATTCCTTCAGCACTTTCTCACCTCACCTTCTACCCTCCGAGACTTGAATCCATCCGTCTTGATCTCCTTCGGCTAGTTTTCCTAAATTACATCCCTTCCTACCCTAGACCCAGAAGCTGGCCAACAGACAGTTCACTCCTTTCCTTCCTCTCTGCCTTTTAGTGAATGACCACTAGTGTTTGTTAACAAATGTGATTGGACCATGAAGTGGCTTAACAACAGGCTGAGGCATGGAGCCCTATTCGGGTAGCCTTAAAAGATTTCAGGCAGTTGGCAAGTAAGAATTCTAAATAAAAATTGAAACTACCACCTGTATTTTTTCAGGCCGTTGATGCTCTCTGCCATCGGCTGCATCCTCCCTATGGCACTGGTAAGTGTGGGAAGGGCTGGTGACAGTTCTGGTGGGCTGCTGAATTTTCTGTTTTCTGGGGGAAAAAATCTGTTTGCAAGCTGTGCTGTTAACTTGTCCCCACGGACTGGACGGCTTGAACCAACTATAGGAGACAAAAAAGATGAAGAAGCAGTAACGATGCTCAGGGTTTTCCTGGGGAGCTGTTGTCAGGAATGGAGGCTATTCAGTATGTGCCTTGATCCTTATATCAAACTAGCATGTCCTGTGCATTATTTGAATAATAAACGTATAGAATCCAAGTGCTCTGGGATGTTAAGTAATAACGGTTAAATCTCCTGAACTTCTGAATACGTTTTCCCCAAAGATAGATGTTGGCTGTGTATTGGAAAGGATCCAGAATGTTGTATGTTCTGAGCGTCTCCTTCCATGGCAGGGTTTATCTCCCTCTGGTATTTTAAGTGCTCCGTGGTCAGGGGATCAAAGATGTTTGTTCCAGTGATTAATTTATAAAATTCTGATACTTGAATTTTTCTGGGGAAAGAGTTTGGTGGAAATCAGAAAAGAAATTTGAGGCTCTTATGTACTAATGAACTTCAGGTGGACCCGGGGTCCTGTGATTTGAAAAACAGATTCACCACAGTCTGCTTTCTACTTGGGGACCTAACAGAAAATACATACAAGAAAATTGAAACATAGAGCGGGGCGGCAAGTCATAGGAAGGCTAAAATGTAAGCCAGTAACCAAATTGCTGCTGGAGTTGCGTTTTCTAAGCTCCTGGAATCCTGCATCTGTCTCCTTGTAATGAGTGGGTCAGAGGCTGCATAGATCCAGAAGTTTTATCTTATCAAGATAGTCTCCATTCCAAGTTGACAGGCTCTAATTCACTGTTTACACTGTTTCACTTTTCTGGTCTCTGAAGCCCTTAGATCCCAGAAGAAAGTGCGTCCAGAATATCTCCTGAAATGCTGAGGTTATGGACTTGTGTGCTGTTAGCCATGTCAGGAATGGCTTGCTGATAACAGCAGCCAAAATCCTCATGTACACGTCACTGCATCTCTGTGAGAAAATCTTAGCATCATTGGCTGCTGTCCAGGATTTCCCCCTCAGGTCCACCTCCTCCCCACCCACCCCACCAAACCCTGCGTGTCAAGCCGGGATAGAATTGTATGGACACTTTATATGTTGTTTATTAAAAAAACAGAAAGGAGAGCTTGACTCCCCAACAGTCGTCTACACCTTTAGGTGTCTGCACAGGTGGTAACTACTGACCATGTTTTGAGGGCCTGTATATGGGAAGTAGCTTTTTAAAGATCTCTCCCAAACACAAATTACGGAGAATGACAGAAGTTTGCCTGCAACCTCTGGGAAATAGTGATGTCCAGTGGCCAAGTCCTTTCTGACATTCACGTAGTCAAGTGCTTCCTGAAATAAAGATCTGAAAACCATCTGAGGGTGTTGAGACTGTAAATGTCATCCAAGCCAAGCCAGATTGGATGGGCAATGCAGAGCAGAGTCCAGGCTGGATGATGACAGAGGTGACCCCACGGTCCTTTCAAGCTTCACAGGATGCTCTCCAGGGCCTTCTGACCCATCGTGGGTCAGGTTTGAAGGCACAGGGAATGAGAGGGAAAGGCAAGGAAGATGGGCTACACTTGACCGTGTTCTGACTCCATCTTTGACTCTGAAAGCCTTCTCTGGACCACCCAGGGACTTCAGGACCCTTCAGTGTTTGATGAACTGTGTACCGCTACTTTCCCTCCCTCCCTCGAGGCCTTGGTGTGGGAGGTTTAGAGGGAGCCGGAGTGTTGTGAAGTTACTGGCATTACAGGCCTGCTTATACTCAAATTCACATTGTCTCGTCAGTTAATCTTTGGTCAGAACTATGTATGTTCAAAACTCTGAGGGGGATGTTTTCATTCTGAGGAGTACATAAAAGATCAAAATGAACTATTTTGAGGCAGTGGTGTAAGGGTCAGCTCTCTGTTTCTTGTGACATTTGTTTATTCAGAAGATTGCCATTGAATTAAAGTTGGCAAACTTTCCCTCCAACTTCATGAAAAATTTAAAATATACGAAGACTTTTAAAGAATTGTGCAGTAGGTATCCATTTATCTACCGTCTAAATTATACAGGTGCTAACTTTTTCCTGCATTTACTTTATCATGTGTCTGTCCATCGATCAATTTTATTTTTAGCATTTATTGAAGTATTACTTACATTCCATTAAACTCATCCATTTTAGAGTGTACCAGTAGAAGAGTTGTAGTAAATGTAAACAAATGTACAGCCATCACCACAATCCAAGTTATAGAACATTTTCATCAGCCAAAACGTTCCCTTATATCCATTTGTAGTTGGTCCCCAATCCCAGTCCCAGGAAACTACTGACCATCTTACTGTCTGCATAGATTTGCCTTTCCTAGAAATTTCATATGACTTGAATCTTATAGTATGTAGTCTTTTGTGTCTGGCTTCTTTCACTTGGCATGTTTTCAAGATTCATCCATGCTGTATCACATGTCAGTAATGCTTTCCTCTTACTGCCCAGTGAGGATTTTCCATTTTATGGATATATACCACATTTTGTTTTTTCATTCATTCATCAGTTGATGAACATTTGGGTTGATTCCAGGTCTTGGCTCTTATGAAATATGCTGCTGTGATGGTTTGTATAACAGGGTTTTGCATGGACATGTTTTCATTTCACTTGGATAAATATCTAGCAGTGGGATCGCGTATAACATTTTAAGAAACTGCCAAACTGTTTTCTGAGGAGACTCTGCTATCTTACATTCCCACCAGCATTATATAAGTGTTATAGGTTCTCCACTTGCTTGCCAGCACTTAGGTATTGTCAGTCTTCTGTATCGTTCTAGTGAGTGTGAAGTAGTATCTTATAGTTCTAATTTGCAATGGCAATCCACTCCAGTACTATTGCCTGGAAAATCCCATGGACAGAGGAGCCTGGTAGGCTACAGTCCATGGGGTCGCCAAGAGTCGGACATGACTGAGCGACTTCACTTTCTTTCTAATGACTAATAATGTTGAGCTTTTTGAGTTGTGTGAGTTCTTTATATGTTCTGAATTAAGTCCTTTATCAGATATATGATTTGCAATTACTTTTTCTGTTGCAAATCATATATTTTGTGGCTCGTCTTTTCTTAATAATGTCTTTTGAAGAATGAAATTTAATTTTGATGAGCTCCAGTATATCATATTTTTTCTTTTAAGGATTGTGCTTTCAGTGTCATAGCTAAGAAATCTGTACCTAAAAAACCAAGATTGCAAAGATTTTCTTCGGAAAGTTTTATAGTTTTTAGTTTCATTTAACACTGTGAACTATCTTGAGGAAATTTTTGTGTGACATGAACTAAGCTTTTAAGTTCTGAGTTTTGTATAGTGATGTTCAGTTATTCTGGAACCATTTGTTGAAAAGACTGTTTTATCATCTGTTGAATTACATTGGTACCTTAGTAGAAAATTAATCATAAGTGTATGAGTTTACTATTCTGTTACATTGATCTATAGATATGTCTGTCCTTAAGCCAGTACCCCACTGTCTGGATTACTGTAGCTTTATAGTAAGTCTTGAAGTCAGATGGTGTAAGTCTCTTCCAACTTTGCTCTTTCACGGTTGCTTTGGATATTCAGGGTCCTCTCCATACATTTTAGGATCAACTACTAATTTATACCCTAACCCCTGCTTTGATTTTGATTAATTTTGATTGCTGTGTTCTGTCTAGCTGCATTGTCCATTCTGGTAGCTGCAATCACATGTAGCCACTGGGCATTGTGGCCAGTTTGGATTGGTATGTGCTATAATTCTGAATACAATGGACTTTGAACAATTAGATGGAAAAAAAAGATGTAAAATGTAGTTCGTTAATAATTTTCAGTGCGTTAACATGTTGAAATATTTTAATATATTGGGTTAAATAAAATATATTTATCAATACAGTTTAGTTTTATCAATAAATTTTAATTTTTGTTTGCTGCTATGTAGAAACACATTTGTGATTTTTATATATTGGCATTCTGTTGTTTTAACCGTACTAAACTTATTAGTTCTACTGGTAGTTTTGTGTCTTTTTATGTGTGTCGTTTTTTCTCCCCCCATGCCTTATTAGGGCCATCAGTACAGTGTTAAATGAAATGATGAGAGTGGTCTTCCCTGTCATGTCCCTGATCTTAGCATTCACTGTGTTGTTATAGAGTACAATGTTTTCCTTAGATACCCTGTATTAGATTTAAGCAGTTCTATTTTTCTTCCTAATTTGCTAAGAATTTTTGTCTTGAATGATTTCTTGATTTTGTCTAATGAGTTTTGTTGTATCTACTGAAATGATCATTTGGGTTTTTTCCTGCCTTTACTTTGTTAATTCAGTGAATCGCCTTAGGCGTTTTCACATGTTAAATCAGCCTTTTATCAGGGTTGTGTTAGCTTCATAGAGTAAATTTGGAAGAAGTATTCTTCCCTGCTCTCGTTTCTGAAAGTGTATTCAGAAATGGAAAAAAGCCTCATACATAAATAAGACTTTTAATTTTCTTATTACATGTTGATCTTATAGAACCGCAGATTTGTCTTGAACGTGACATGGTCACGTGTCCTTCCCAAGTCATTAGTCTATTTTGACTATCAGTGGTTGTTTATCACCCTTTTGGGAAGAATTTTGACCTCATTATAGGTTCTTCTTGGGGAGGTTTCCCTGGTGGCCTAGTGGTTAGAATTCCGGACTTTCACCACCCAGGTTCAGGGAACTGAGATCTCACAAGCTTTGTGGCACAGCCAAAAATGAATGAATGAATGAATACTCCTTGATAATGCATACATACATACATACATACATAGATACTTTTAAGTCCTTCTTGGTAATACATAACCTTAACTACTCACAGGTTATCAGTTGCTTGATCAAAACAGTCCAGCAATAGTTTGTCTTGGTTCTGCTGGAAGACTTGTTCTCTGCAGTTGAACAGGTAAGAAGAGTGGAAGACTTTCCTCAGTTACAAAGTGTCAACTTTAATAGATTTAGAATGGATTGTGGAGCTCTGAGCATTACACAGGAAAATGGTGTGAATACTTGGCTAGTTCTTTCCTGAGCTCAGCTGTCTGCACTCTGAGAATGACAGATTTTTATCTGTAATGTTTTAATATCATATATTTGTCTTGGCCCTCTTGCTAAAGGTAACTTAAGTAGTGCCCGCCGCCCCCCCCCCCCCCCCCCCCCCCGCCACATCACCTGATATCTCTTCCTCTGGGAGACCGCTGCGGGTGACAGAGAGTGGTGAAGTCAGTTCTCTCTTGTGACCCAGATCAGGGAGGAGGCGGCCTCTCTTCGGAGACTGACTACCTGCTAGCATAAATTCTTCTAGGTACTCTTCCTTAACCCTGTGCTGCTTTTTGCTCAGAGGGCCCTTTGTATCCTGACTTCCCTGTAGGTCTTCCTTGGTGTCCATTACTGGGCAGGGTGCCATCATTCTATATTTTGCCTTAATTAATGGTCTTAAAATTCCTTCACATTCATAATGGATTAATTGGGGGAGACTGAGGCCTTGGCAGTCTGTGATACACTGAGGCCATGCTGTGGGCACTCACAGTGCCTCCAGTAGAAGGCTGGTGGGAGGTGCGTGTGCCTACAGTGTTGTATGTATTGATAATCCTCAGCAGTTGGCTTTGAAAGAATAGATGGACATCTGTTCACCTTTATAAAGCGCTAGACACATCACTGACTCGATGGACATGATTTTGAGTAAGCTCCAGAAATTGGTGATGGACAGGGAAGCCTGGTGTGCTACAGTCCATGGGGTCACAAAGAGTCAGGCACGACTGAGCGACTGAACTGAACTGAGACACATCCTCTCTTCACATTATCCATTCTCACCAGAACTCTGCTGGAATATTCTGAGTTGGTCATTAGTGGACTTGTAGTCATCAGTAAAATTTTCAGTTTCAGCGGAGGCCTGTGTCGTTTTCCATACATGGAGGGGCTGATGCTAATTCTGAGGCTTTGTTGCTGTTGCTAGTGCTGTTGAGATCAAGGGATCAGACCAGGTATGGTGCTGAAGTTCTATTTCTTTGGGAAGGTCAAGAAATTTCATTTTGGGAATTCCCTGGTGGTCCATTGGTTAGGACCCCACTCTTCCACTGCAGGGAAGTAAGCTCCCACAAGCGGCACACTGCAGCCAAAAATAAATAATAAAACAATATAATTTTCAGGTTGTAAAAATATAGTTGTAGCCAAAAGCTATTCTCAAGCGAATTTTAACATTTATACCAAATACTTTGTCTCTGTTTTCATTCTGTGATAGTAGTCTTTGTGGATGAATAGTTTTGTTATAGAGGCAGAGGTTTTAACCAGGGGTGTTTTTTGTTTGTTTTGTTTTGTTTTTCTGGGTTTATATAGGAAGTTCAAGCCTGGAAAGCTTCTGCAAGTAACATGCCTACCTGGAGGTGCTTGTGTATGGCCTCCTACAGCAGCTTCAGCAAACATAAATCACATCAGGGAACTTACAGCTCATTTGCTTACTTTGGATTCTAGGTCCTTATTTACTGTAGATAGGATGGTTTTGTGTAAGTTTGAAATGAAACTAATTTCTTTGAAGGGTTGCTAATGAAAATAAAGGTTGAAAAATCGAGAGATCCAGGAAATTGCTTAAGACTCTAAGAGTCTGAACGTAAAAGATAAAACAGAACCAAGAGGAAGATTTTAAAATTCAAGCCTGGACCTGCAGTAGAGAGGAATGTATGCATTTCTCAAAATGTAAGAGCACTCTGGAAAAAAAAAAACAAAAAACTGCATTATAATTTGATTTCTTTTTTTCTTCTTTCTAGGTGTCTCATTCAGTTGCTAAACTTATATTAGTTAATTTCCACTGGCAAGTTGCCGAGATACTGGACAGGTAAGGTGTTTTGGGGGAGGAAGAGATGGAATTGTCTGTAACTTCTCTCTGCCTGCACACCCAGTGGTAATAATTGTCTGTGTTATGGAGAATATCCTTACAGTGTGCAGATTATATTTTTAAAACACTGGGTCATATTGTATAGCCTTTTTTCTCTCAGTATATGGTGAACATTTTCCAATGTTTTCAGCATATTCTTTCTGTACCCCCAATTTTAACTAAGGTACAGTATTTTACCATATTGATGTTCCATCCTATTCCAAACCCCTGTTGGACAGTGAAGTTAGGTCAGAGTTTTTATGCCATCATTAATGTTAATCAGTGCCCTTCTAGATAACACTTGGCAATATCTCCAGGTATTTCTTTCAGACACATCAAGTGGAATAAATACATCATGACATAGTGCTTATTACCTTCAGAGAGAAAGGTCAGCTCATTTACCACCATACCTCCAGAACCAGAGCTGTGATTCCCTTTATGCTTTTTGCTTTGTAGATACAAGTCTAATTCTGCCCAGCTGCTCGTTGAGGCTCGAGTTCAGCCCAATCCATCAAAACATGTGAGTGTCCCTTCCTGATACACGTGGCTCTTGCTGTGGCTCACACGGTTATTGAGAACCATCTTATTTTGTTTATAGTGCAGCATCCCCAAGATACTTGTTCCAGTACAGGCCTAAATCTTCCATTTCCGACATCATTTGGAAGTTTTCCTCGTAGACGAGGAGTGAATGGCTGCCTGCCCCCTCCAGCTTCACCCGTCTTCTGCTCTTATATATAGCCTATGCTCTGTCCTTGCCGTGTTCTTGGGGTGCCCGTTCACTGCATGCCTCTTTAACTCTGCTGCTGCCTTCCTTGGCTGGGAATGTCCAGATCCTGTACCCATCTTTGCTCGTGAGAATGGAACTCACCTTTAAAGACCTGAATCCAAGCCATGTCTCCCAAAACCTGTCTCCTGGGAACACTTCCCTCCAAACTCTTTTAATTATATGTTTCAACCTTTACATGTATATTGCAGTGATTCACTCATATCTTTTTAGCTCCCATAGTAGACTGTAAGTGCTTTTTAAGTTTAGGAATCATATCCTACAGTGTATAGCGATTTCCTGTTGTTGAGAGTTCAGTCAGCATTTGTCAAATGAATGGGGGAGAATTAGGGCTCAGATCACCACATAACTTACGCAGCCTCTTAGAGAATTTGCAGGAGCTTACTAGACAGAGTATGGTCCTTTTCCTCAAATTACTTTTTGTATGGCCAGTGAACTAACAAGAACCTCATGTTGGGCTTTGACTGGTTTGTGGCTTTGGCTGGTGCCCCCAGACTGTCTTTGCGAGTTTGTGTAGCAGAGAATGGGTTCTGGAGCTATTAGAGGCTCACACTTCAGCCCCTAAGGACCTATTGGCTGGGTTTTTAGTACTTGTTGAGAAGCAACTCTGCCATGCTGAATGAGGGCAGTTTTCAAAAGAAACCTAGTAGCCTCCAACAGAAGGCAGATTGAATGACCTCTCGGGACCTTGACAGTTCCGAAATCCTGGTCTTTTCAGCCTGACATTATAAACTACTATGAGATCTCATTTCCATCTTCTCTCTCCCTCTCTAAATCTAAGGGTTCACCAAGCCTAGCTCCGCTACCACCTCCTTTGGGAAGCCTTCCTGATATATTTTTTTCCACTCAGAACTGGCACTCGCAAAGCCCACACATGGCAGTGGAGTTCTGATCCTTCTTGCAGGCTGGCTCACGTCACTGTACCTCCCTCCAGGTGCCCCCAGCCCACTCCCCTCACCACTGCGCAGTGTGTATGCAGTTTGTGCGGAAGGAAAACCTTCTCTCTCTGGCCTGCCAGCACCAGTTCTGCCGCAGCTGCTGGGAGCAGCACTGCTCCGTGCTCGTCAAGGACGGCGTGGGTGTGGGTGAGTCCCCGTGGGGCTCATAAGCGGCTGGCAGGAACTGTTCAGCTTCAGCCCTGCCCCTTCTGCCACTCAGGTGTTCTTGTGAACCTAACTGAAGTTTTCAAAATCAGAACCATTGGTTTCCAAACATGTCAGTCTGAACAATGGCAAAGTTTACCCTAGTCCTGAGCAAGATGCAAGAGTCAAGGCTAATGTTTGGGCATTTATGTAACTGCTGGTGTGACGGCAAGGCTACCTTCTCTTGCCTTTTGGGAGAACTGTCTTTTAAGCTGCCTACCCTGTCTATCTTGATTCTCAAAGTGGCAGCCGTACCTCAGAAACTCCTAGAGGGTTTACTGTGATTTAGGTAAGCACAAATCAGACTTGGTGATGAGTTAAAGGAGTCTTTGTTAAATTATGACTTCATGATATTAAAATTAGCATTATATTAATTATATCTGTAAAAGCTCACTGTGTTGACGGTAATCACATGCACATAATAGTAAACATCACAAAACTAAATTGTAAGTCAAGAACCCTCTGGGATTTTTTAAGCAGTTTTTTTTAATCGGTGCTATTTGTGATATATACTATTTAATTGCTCTTGTTTTTGTTGTTTGGTTGGTTTTGGTTTTTGTGGGTTTTTTCTTTTTCTTTTTGTTGTGCTGTGTAACTTACAGGATCTTAGTTCCCTGACCCAGGGCTCTGGTAGTTAGAGTGCCAAGTCTTGACCATTGGACCATCAGGGAATTATCTGTCATTTTAAAATTTGTAATAATATTTTAGTTGCATCACTATGTAAATATATTGATTTCTCTCTTTGAATAAATTCTGATGCTGCTGGGGTTCCCTGTGTAAAACGTGAGTTTGTTGGGTGAACTCAGCAAATACATTATAGGTGTGTCTCCTGTGATACAGTTGTCCATCCGGTTGTCTTTGTTCAACAGGTGTCTCTTGCATGGCTCAGGACTGCCCACTTCGAACACCAGAGGACTTCGTGTTTCCATTGCTGCCCAATGAAGAACTGAGAGATAAATACAGGCGCTACCTCTTCAGGGACTATGTGGAGGTATGCCCAGCTGCTGCCTGGTCTTCCTGAGCCTCCTTTTCATCAGATGCTTACCAGTTACTGTACAGAGGAGGCTGCCAGTAGATGCTTTCAATCTGAAGAAAGAGCTGCACAGCTTTTAAAAAGTTTGAAAACTCTAGAGTACTAGTAAATCCCAAGTCTGTTTCTTCCTCACTCTGTATCCTTTGACCCCTTAGATTCCTTCTCTGAGCCTTGGGTTCTTTCTTGTGTAGAATGGTCAGGCACACCCACTTTGTGAAAGTGAAAGTCATGTCCAACTCTTTGCAACTCTGTACAGTCCCTGGAATTCTCCAGGCCAGAATACTGGAGTGGGTAGCCTTTCCCTTCTCCAGGGGATCTTCCAACCCAGGGATCAAACCAGGTCTCCAGCATTGCAGGCAGATTCTTTACCAGCTGAGCCACAGGGGAAGCCACGCCCCCCGCACCTTACGCAGAGTTACTTATACAAGCTATTGTATGTCAAGGGATAAACATAAGTCAGGCATATCTCGGGAGTTGCTGTTCTATTCCCTTCACCTTCTGATTCGGCCCAAAGAAGGGGTGTTGCTTCTTGGGCGATTTGGCAATTTGTTCGAGTTCTCAGTGGTCAGTTTTGGAGTCCTTCCCCTCTGTTGGGCTACCTGTTCAGGCTTGCTGGTTCCATGCAGCATAATTTTGATCTTTGCCTATTATTCCTAAGCTTTTTGGATTGACTGATGGTCTGGGTCGTCTCATGCACAGGCTGCAGGAAAAACAAAAGGCCTTGTTCCGGGTGCTGTTTGCCACCTTTGGTAGATGCCTGAGGGTTGTTGAGCCCCTCAGGGTCTCATGCACAATGACTGGGCCGTGTTCCTTTCCAGCCCTAGTCCCTATGCACTTTCATCTCAGAGACACTATTCTGTTTTCCGTTCTGTCATCTAAGCTTAGGTCATTCCGGTGAGTCGCTCCCTGGTTTAAGCTAAACATTCAAAGGACATTTTCAGGACCTGCTTAATGTCTGGTCTTCATGACATCCATCATGAATTCCTGTAGCCCCTTGATGGAAGAACAGGAGGCGTTTAAGTACTCAGGGAAGTCTAATTTGGAGGCACCAACTAGGGGATGTCCTCATTGTTCCCCCCCTTGGTGTGTTCACAGAGTCACTACCAGCTCCAGCTATGCCCTGGTGCAGACTGCCCCATGGTTATCCGGGTACAGGAGCCCAGAGCTCGCCGAGTACAGTGCAATCGGTGCAACGAGGTCTTCTGGTAAGAGTGAGTGTGGATGCCGAGCAGCCCTGGCTGGTGCCTTCTCCTCCTCTCGAGCATCACTGCTGTGGCTCTTGTGAGGGCGGGGCTGGGAGAGGCTGGGCCTTTGGGCCAGAAGAGCAGCGCTGTTCTACGTGGGCAGATGTTTGATGATACTCAGTCTGGAAACAAGAAGGAGACACAGACTCTTGGAGAATGTGCTGGGGTTTATGCTACTAAGACTCAGGGCCCAGAGACTGCGTGTCTGTGTGGAGGTAGATCTCTCTGCACAGATAATTCACATCTTGCCATGTGTGAAAGCTCCAGCCACCAGTACTTTAATCTTTCTCTCTGTTGGCCATTCTGCTAATTTTATAACACTGCAATTCATCAACATGGTCTACATCTATCTGAGGTTTACTCTGTTCAGTAAACATGATGGAACTAGCTGAAGCATACTGAAGGCTTACCAGCGGAGCCGCTCTCTCCTAACCACTTTCGCTTCATTGTCACAGTGTGATTGGTACTGCTGTTCCCCTTTCTTATAGGGGAGGAAAGCAAGGTGCAGATAATGGCAGAGCCTTCATTTAGGCCCAGACCTGTGCCCTATTTGCACCTTGCTGGAAGAGTCACAGTGGGGCTTCAGGGAAAGTAGAGAGAAAATGGGGTCCGTGTGCATATGTGCCTGCCTTTCAAGGCATGGTCGAGGAAGTCGGTGACTCACCGAACATTAAGAACCACCAATGCGGTTGCTCTCTACCCTTTGTGTCCCATGTTAGGGCCTTCTTTCCCTGGGACATATGTGGGCTACCTGCCTGAGAGCTTTTATCCAGAAAGTCACCGTTGGCTTGGACAGAAGGGAAATTAAAAGCACAGGAGCCTGGCCTGATGAGTGTTGGGGTTTTTCTTTTCTGATCCTAAGTTTCGGGCAGTGTCAGAGGTAACGTGCCCCTCACAGACTGCACGAGTGCCGACAGTGTGCATCCGGTGGGTGCCTCGGACTCAGATAAGCCCGGGCTCCCAGGCCTGGATCTCATTCCTGCTTTGGGTTGGAGTTGAGTCCTCTTCTCAGAATACCCGCCCCGAGCCGTTTGAAAAGCTGAGTTCTGAATTTGATATCCTGTTAGGAAGGATTGACATCACCTAAAATATTTAAAACAAATGTCTCATTTGGGTTTATAGAGAGAAGTCCCCCCAGGAGTTCAGAATAATCCTGGGTAAGTCAAGGTCTCAGACGCCATGAGAGGTGACTTTTTACCTCTTGGAAAAACTCTAATTCCAGATCTGTTGGCTTGGACAGAAGGAAAAGGAAAAACACAGGATCTGACCTAACGGTTATCTTTTCTGGTTTTAAGTTTCAAGTGTCGTCAGATGTATCACGCCCCCACAGACTGCGCCACAATCCGGAAATGGCTCACGAAGTGTGCAGACGACTCTGAAACAGCCAACTACATTAGTGCCCACACTAAAGACGTAAGGACTGTATCTTACCTGTCCTGGGTCTGCCCTCCCTAGTGCCACCCACGGCCACGGGGCTCGTGATGGAGGTGGCAGACCCTTGCCCTGGCGCGGCAGAATTTGCAGCAGTTGATCTTAGCGTGCACCAGGCTCCTTTCTTTTAATAAAATGCTGAAATGCTTGGAGAAGTTTGACCCTCAAGAAAACGCATTCAAAAAAAACTAGGTTTTACTGAATGCCTCCCCAGCGTTAACAGCTGTGGGAAGGAGGTGGTTGACAGCCACATCAAATAAGTAGCAAAACTGTAATGCAAGCCCAGGCCTGCCCAGTTCTCATTCTGGAAACATCCCACGGGAAAGCATGGCCCGCAGCCCCTAGAGCTGTGCATGACTCAGCACTCGGGGCCCTCGCCCTCGCCGGTGCCAGTCACACCCTGAAGCGAGGCACCCTGCCGCGCAGCTGTGACCATGATGTCATGAAGTAAGGTCCTCTTCATGGCCATGAAGCGCCTGGCGTCAGAATGGTCCCCAGTCTGTCTGGGGCCGCTGGTGTCTCAGATGGGAAGCGAGCTTTAGAGCTGATTTCCATGCCCTCTTCTGGAAGCCGAAGTTCAGGCAGGCTGAGCAGGCCCCAGTTCAGGGTGGCAGCTCATAGGCTGTGCTGGCGATCCTCCCAAGCTGGCCAGTTTTTTACTGACTCAGCTTGAGCTTAATCCGAGCGGCCTCCTGGCAGGGACAGATGGTGGCAGACTTAGCGGGGCTCAGCTTGGAGTGTTTCAGGGCCAAACCTGCTGACCTCATTTCCTTGAATTGCTGTTCCAGCCTCAGCGACCCGCCACATTTAAGTGAGAGGCTCCTCCCCAGAAGTGCTCGCACGATGAGCTGCTGGGCACGGGTGCCAGGAGCTTTGTGTAATTTGTCTTAGAACCGGCCTGATGGTGCGTGAGCCTAACGGCGCCCTTCTGTCTCCTCAGTGTCCCAAGTGCAACATCTGCATTGAGAAGAACGGCGGCTGCAATCACATGGTGAGCAGAGGCCCGTGCGTTTTGCTTGTGTGGCCTGAAGCCTTTGGTCAGAGTGCCCTTAACATGTTCTCTTCTGTTTCCCTCCGACAGCAATGCTCCAAGTGTAAACACGGTGAGTCCCAAGCTCGCTGCACCAGGCCCAGCGGCACAGTCTGTTTCTCGTGCACGGGTCTCCACTGCCTTTTTTTTTCCCCACTGCTTTTATGATTCAGTGATCAAACAGGGTGGCTTCCATCACTTACAATCATGAGGACCAGAGTAGAGCAGCTCTGGATTTGCTGATTTATTATTTCTTGGTCCCTTAAATAATCCTGCTGCCAACTTTGGGATGGCTCCTACACTCTCACAAATCCTCAGTCATCCAAGAAGAAAGTTTTAGTGTGTTCTTTTGATTTTTGCTGAGGCAGGTAAGTAGCATGGGGCTTTTCTGTGCTGCCTGGTGGACACCATTTAGAGCAGGCTGCCTATGGTTCTGGAAGCAGTCAAATCCTAGTTTGCCTTTGAGGTTTTATAAAAGTTTTCAGAGAGGGTTTCTGGCCTCCTTCATCTGGCTGGTGTAGGTTCCACAGAACCGTTGGTTTTGCTTTCCTTCCTGCCAGATCAAGTAAAGAAATAAAACTCCTTCAGGTAGAATATATGTTCAGACAGACTTCTTCCACAGCTGCTGACATGCCACCCAGCTGGTCCTGAGAGTTTCTCTTTGTAAGAGCCTGGCCACTGCTGTCCCTGGGTCCTCCCAGGATCACACTGAAACCAGAGTAGTCAAGGCGAGGTTTTAGACAGAAACGGTGACGCCGAAGTGTAGAATGAAGATAGGCCAAGAGTAGTGGGTTGTTTTCTCGGTGAAATTCCACCGTGTCTTTTCTCCATGTGTTTGAATAAGAGGGACGTGCACGATCCACTTAGAACAGTGCATCAGACATGCGTACAGTTCAAAGAGAAATGCCCGAGCGCACACCCAGCACCCACCACAGTCCTGGAACGGAAGAGTCCTCAGTGTGTCCTCTCCTCATCCTTAACTGCCCAGGGGTAACTACCGTACCTCACGTTGCTGAATAATTTTACCATCTGGATGGGCAACCCTAAGCAGTGTAGCAGTATTTAAGACAGTAGCAACCACAAGCTAGCTGACTGAGGCGAAAGCTGTATTGCACTCTTCCCGTGAAGCCTTCCAGGGGAGGAGAAGTGAGCGGCCTCTGGGTCTCTCGCTTTGGCTCTGGCTTCCCCAAGTTTTACACAAGCCCCTGTGGGGAAGTCAGTGAGCCAGCTTATGACAGTGAATCATGGGAAACAGTGTTTACTGCTGTCTGGGTCTCTGGCAGAGTCAGAACACACAACCATAATTGGCCCCTGTCCATTAAGGCACAGTAATTGTTCAGATCTATGGCATCCATAGGGGATCTCTGTTTTTCCCTCTTGGCTTCCTCAGTGTGGAAACAGAGTCATAATTCTGGGGATGAACTATAGGGTAGCAGTGGGTTTAATAAAAATGTGCTTTTTCTCTTTTTTTTTTGTTTGGTTGTTTTTTGGTGTTCTTTTTTTGGTCACACTGGCTTGCAGGATCTTAGCTCGCCGACCAGGGATTAAACCTGGGCCCTGGCAGTAAAAGCAATGAGTCTTGACCAGTGGACCACTGGGGAATTCCCATAAAAATGTGCTTTTTAAGAAAGAAGAAAAAGGGGGGAACGTCTTCATCCCCAGTTTCATGTACAACACCTAGGACAGGTGTTGAGAGTGGGAGGTCGACAGGAGGGCAGAGGTGTTCTCTGAATGGCCAGGTGGGCCTCAGTTGGACACATTCTGCTACTCAGGAGGCACTGACGCAGCAGACCAGTGGCCTTTGTCCAGTCAGCATCTGCCTGCGTTAGATTAAAAAGGCACTAAGCGTGTGTGTTCTTGAAATGGAGACCATCTGTAGGCTATCGTTGAGATGGGCAAGGACCGGCTGCTGGGACTGTGGGCCATGACAGGCATGAGATGTGTCCACGCCCTCTGTAGAGGCGGCCGGGGAGAGTTCCGGTCAGGTGATCCCCCGGAGCTGGCTCTGTCTGGCTCCTGCTCTGCCTGTGCCTGTGGAGGAAGGCGGGCTTGTGTTGTGTGGTCAGTGCTGCGTTCTCTATCCCTTCAGACTTCTGCTGGATGTGTCTAGGAGATTGGAAGACCCACGGCAGCGAGTACTATGAGTGCAGCCGGTACAAGGAGAACCCCGACATTGTCAACCAGAGCCAGCAAGCCCAGGCCAGGGAGGCCCTCAAGAAGTACTTGTTCTACTTTGAGAGGGTAGGCGTCCTCTCCTGCACCTGCTTCTCGAGGGTAGGCTTCTTCCACTTGGCCCTGCTGGGCGAAACTCCCAGTAACCGGTGGCCGCAGCGGCGCGTGCACGCCAGAGTCAGGGCGTGGAGCGCCGGCCAGCCCGAGTGCTGCCTGCAGGTGCGGCTCTCGGCTCCCCGGGCACAGCCAGCAGGGAAGGACCGGCCAGCCTTGTGTGATGCTGAATTGTGAAGGATAAGGAAGGACCATCAGGCGGTCTTTATCCATCCAGTGCCATGTTTGTTGTTTGTCTTTAATTGAGGTATAACTGGCTTACAATGTTCTGTAACTTTCAGATGTACAATGTGGTGATTCAGAATTTTTAAGGGTTATACTCCCTTCATCGGCATTATAAAATACTGGTTACATTCCCTGTGCTGTTCAGGATATCCTTGTAGCTTATTTATTTTACACACAGTAGTTTGTATCTCTCAGCCCCAGCCCCCATCTTGCCATGCCCCCCAATCCAGTGCTGTCTTAATAGTCAGATTCAGAGGGCAGTTTTTCCCAGAATCCCACAGAGCATGGGACCTTTGGTTTCTAAGCGCAAGAGACCTGGGAGTACCTAGCTTTGCTTTGTCCTTGGAGCTAGAGTCCTGTTGCTCTAAGCGGGTAGAGTGATCTGGCAGGCAGATAGCGGCTCTAGACAGGGTTGGTAGTGTAGACTGAGGAAGCCCCCCTCATGCGCTCCCGAGGACACACAGCCCCCATCAGCTAGACGAGGCTGTGACCATTCTGAACAGCTTTTGAATCCCTGCACTTTCCTGGACACCTGCAGCTTTCTCTCTCCTCTGACCCCACAGTGGGAAAACCACAACAAGAGCTTGCAGCTGGAGGCACAGACATACCAGCGGATTCACGAGAAGATCCAGGAGAGGGTCATGAATAACCTGGGGACCTGGATCGACTGGCAGTACCTCCAGAACGCTGCCAAGCTCTTGGCCAAGGTTTGTCCCCCTTCAGTCTTCCCATCACTCGTTCTCTGTGAGACCCAGACCTCTGAGGGTGGGAGGCACTGTCGGGGGCAGGGCTCACCCCCTGTGAAGCCCCGCATGTGCCTGCTCATGGGTCCACATCTTCCTGGGCTGTGCCCACTGAGGACCCTGCCCTCCCCAGACGTCCAGGGCACTCAGTATTCCGGTGCCTCTGCCTGCGGGGACAGAACCACAGGGAAAACGAGAGCCCTTCTCTTCTTTTGTCCCATCCATGCATCACTCAGAGGAAAATAAGAGATTGTCTTTGGACAAGTATTGAGATAGATGTGTGGACTCTGAGGTCTGACTCAAGAGGGAAGAGCCATTGAGGCAGCTGCTGGTAATGAATCCCAGTGTGGAGAGGAACCATGGGTGTTCTGTGACCATTTCTGCTTCAGTTTTTGCCATGTTGTCCCCCAGTGCATCTTTTATTTGCCTTGGCCTCATCTCTTTCAGGCCCATACCTGTAGAGCCAGGCTGATTTGCATGGTGGGGTGAGACCTGTGCCAGCAGCGTGAGGTCCACGGAGTTAAGTGTCATAGACACAGACCCCTTGTCTTCTGTTGCAGTGTCGATACACCCTGCAGTACACGTATCCGTACGCCTACTACATGGAGTCCGGGCCCAGGAAGAAGCTGGTAAGGGAAGCCGTCCTGGTGCTCTGCCCTCGTAGCTTCAGAGGGGCCTTCTCTGCCCGCACCTTGCAGGCGAGCAGGGACCAGACCCTTGGTGGCTGGGAGGACAAAATCAAAACAAAACTGGCCACTGGAAAACTGTGCTCTCCAGGCCCCGACTAGGCAGTTCCAAAGTAGATCTCAGGTGCTGCCATTTTGTGTAATAGGAAGGCAGGTGTACTGAAGCCATTAACAGCTATATTTTTTAGGGTGGCTGACCACTTGGGAACCAGTGCTTATGTTTTGGGAGGATACCCAGCATGTGTGTTCCTAAATACTGTGGAGTTCATTTGCATCTTTGTGTAATTTTCATCTTAGATAGGGGTTATTTCCTCTCCAATTAACAAGGTGATTCACACTGATTGTTCAGATGTTGAAAAAATTAGGAAAACATTTACATCATCCATCATCCCCCCTAGAAAGAAATGAGCATTGTTAGCATTTCCCAGCCTTTGAAAATTAGTACTGTTTCTATAATCATGGTTATATATATAACATTTTTTGTTACAACAGTTTTTGCAGCTGTCATTATTCACCAGGCTGGAAAATGCCATTTTTAAATAGTTGCATAGATGTCCCATTATATGGTCGTACCATCATTAGGGGTGTTTATTCTTTCTGTTTTTCGCTATCACAAATAAGACATTGGGAAACCTCTTCATGCAAGAGGCATATACTGCTAAGTCAAACGATCTGAAAATTTTGAAGACTCTTTTCAGAAAGGCTGAGAAAAACGAAGTATTCAGGGAGCACAGTGTCAGTGAATGTCCACTTTGACTTGTTTTGGCAGCAGCCATTTCTCCGCATGTCGGGAGCATTCTCCGTGGCTTCGGTCCTTCCCCTTTCTCCGGGGGTGCAGGGCGAGTGCAGCCTGGCCCCCTGGCTGTCCTCCGTGGGCAGCATTGGATCGGCCTCTGGCTCTGGGTACAGGCAGTAGCACTGCCCTCTGAGGACAGCACTCGGCTGTCTGGAGCTCCTGCGAGCCTGAGGTGCTGCCTCTGCCCCTCCCGTCTGCAGGCCCTGCCCTGGCTACCGTCCCCTCTCCTTTTGACCCTCCTGCTCTACCCATACAGTTTGAATACCAGCAGGCTCAGCTGGAGGCTGAGATTGAAAACCTGTCGTGGAAGGTGGAGCGGGCGGACAGCTATGACAGAGGGGTGAGTGACTGCTGTTCTCTAGGACCCTCTGGCAGGCAAGGGAGAGCTGCTGTGGTGATCGGTCCCACAGCAGCTGGCCTGGGGGCCAGAGGCTGCCGCTGAGAAGGGTGGGGAGGGCCGTGCTTTTGACGCCTCGGAGCCCGTGGCGGGGGCGGCTTCCACTAGCCGGTCCTCTTGGGGCTGGGCCATGCAAGCCCGTGTCTTGCTTCCCTGGTGCAGGACTTAGAGAACCAGATGCACATAGCAGAGCAGCGGAGGAGAACGCTGCTGAAGGACTTCCACGACACCTAGGCTGGGACTCGGGCGTGCTGCGCGAGGACGATGTGGCTGCAAAGTCTCCGGCTGCCGTGCCGCATGCTGCAGGCTCCCTGCCTCTCACGACCCCAGGCAACAGCCAGGACCCCACTCCTGAGAGACACTGGCCACACACCTCTTAGTCAATTTCTGGTTGTTTGTTTTTTTTTTTTTCCCTCCTCTTTTCGCTTTTTGTTTCCACCAGGGTCGAGGCTCTGTTGAATTGGCCTCTTCTCAGGACTGTCAGTTCCCTCTGGATAGTTGCTGGGAGGGAAGGAAAGTTTTTCTGAATGACTATTAATAGTATTAGATCATTACAACTTATGTAATTTTCAAAGGTTGTACAATTATACAAAAAAAAAACCGGGGGGCAAACAAACCATAGAATGACACAGAACCCTTTTTAAAAATAAACTGGCATTGGAGTGTTTTACCCTCTAGCTATTTTACTTAGAATGCAACATACGCTGTCTGCCCCCCTTGCCTCAGGATGTCTGCTGCACATGGGCCCCGGGTGGTACTTGCTTTCCAGATTCACACGCCTTTGGCCACAGCTGGAGCCCCAAGGGAAGAGCATGGGTGGCAGATGGTGGAAAATGGGGTTGGCCTGTGTAACACCGTGGTGTGCAGAGAATCACGCCCGGCCTCCTGCCTGGTCCTTGTAGACCCTTCTGTGATCAGGGTACTGCCTCACCTTGGCAGTTAGGAGACAATACAGAACAGAATCTTGCCCCCGGTATCATCATGTCCAATGGCACTGCGTGTCTATGGACTTATTTATCTTGAAAGTGAGCTTTACCTGGGTCTGGCCACTTAGGCCAGAGCCCACAGCAGAGCGCATAGGTGAGCTGTGGTCCTCCAGCCCAGGGGATGCGACTTCAGCACAGTTTTGTTTCCTGAAGAGAGATGATTCCACTTTCAAAGGGAATCATTCCCCCAAAGCCTTGTTTTACCTCGGCCCCTTCTTTTGTGCCAGTGTTCCATGGAGGGACCCCAACCAGGTTGACGCACAGCCATACCTGATGCTGGCCAGCTGCGCTCTCCTCCGGTGAATGTCAAGGTCAGAGTTCAGCAGAGCCCTCCCTAGGGCTCTGGTCTGCCTGGCTCAGGGGCTGTGTCTGCACAAATTGTTTTCGTGTTAACCGGGAGTATATGTCTCCATGACCTGCTCTGGGGGTGGGGTGTGCTCCCCCTCGCCTGGTTTCCGGTGTTGGAGGGCAACACCTCTAGGGTCTGGAGTCTGAGGCTGGTTGAGGGGGGGTTCCTAATTTGTGGTCCCCGCTCCTATACCAGGAGGCTGGCCAGGGGAAAGGCCAGTCTTTTCACAGTGCAAAGGAACAAGCGGTTTGCATGGTATCCTACTTGTCCTGAACCCGGTCCTGTGGGCCTTTCAGAAGTTACATCTGTGAGTCCTGGGGTTCCTGCGGCTCTTGTTCAGGGCCTCCTCGACCTCCTGGAAGAGTTGCTTGGAAATCTGTGAATAAATATTGTGTTGGAAATTCTTTGATATTCCAACATTTTCACCTGTCAGTAATTCCCCCAGGTACCATGTTAGTTGCAAACTGAATCACTCTTGGAAGACAGAGGACAGTTGTAACTCTTGGGTCATGGGGTCCATGGTTGGCTGCAGGCCCCCTTTCTCCCCAGTCATATTTTGCCTCTTCCTGTCATCGCCTGCAAGGAAGGGACCATGGGGTGGAATGAGAGGACAAGTGAGTACAACAGACGAACCCAGAACTGGACAGCGCTGAGCCAAACGGAGGAGGAGAGTGTCCACCTAGAGGTGGGGTATGACTGCTCTGTTGGCACATGGAAGATCCTAGTGTCTGGAATGTTCGCCTCTCCACTGAGTCCTTTGGGTCACCGCCGTGGCAGCAGCAGGACCTGAGTTGCAGCTCTGCACCTTCAGCCCCACCCTGTGCGTTGTTTGCACTGTGTAACTGCCACACCGTGCACTTGCAGCCAGCTGTGACCCCCAGCCTCCAGAGCTGCAAGAGGTTCTGTGCCCAGGCCGCAGCCTGCAGCCCTTGACCTGTGGAGAACTTCCTTCCATGCCCCAAGTGGCTGTCTCTTGCTAACATCATCAGGAGCATGGAAAAGTTCAGGCAGAATACTTCTGCCCTGCAAAGGAAGGCACAGTGTTTTCACAAATTTATCATATATCTTTGTTTTCTTCAAAGAAAAAGTTGAGGCAATGTCATCTGCTCAAAGTTGAGTGGTTTACTCAAAATAAAGTTTCTGATTATAAAATTGCGTGTGGCATCTAGAACTTATTTTGTAGGACAGTGGTTTCTCTAGTATCCTAAGGAGATTGATAAGATAGTCCCTAAGGGTGACTTGACTGAGTGAGTGGATGAAGCCATGTATGGCACACTGAAGAAATCTGCCATTGGGTATAGAATCTTTAAGAGGAGAAGGTGGGCCTGCTTCACTAAGAAGACCAGAAAACATACACTTTACTTTTCTGAGAGGAAGTTGGAAGGGGAGGGGAGCCTTAACAGGGTAAGGAGAAACCACCCGTGGGGACCGTGTGAATCATGTTGCTCTTGTCTGCATATCTCCGGGGTGGGGGTGGGGGGAGGTGTGTGGAGCAGACCAAAAAAGACCAAGCTTTGGTATGTCCTCTCGCCTCCATATGTGGGCATAAGCTGAGTTTAACTTGCTTCCAAGACGTTTAAGACTCATTTATGGAAAAGTCCCTTTCTCCCTTTCTGAACGTGGCAGCTGTGAGGCAAGGAGCGTTCCCTGTGCACCTGCTGCGTTCCTGCAGGTTACTGCTACCGGTGCTAAGGGTTCCTCCAGGAAGCCCTCTGTGGCCGCTCCAGACCGGGTCCCCTAGTCTATGGGACCCCACACATCAGGCAGTTCCTAAAACCTGACTCCTGCAGACCTCCCTGGGAGGTTCACACCTACCGCAGAGCAGACCGTCAAGGCGCTCTTGGCCTGCACTGGCGAGCGTCAGTGTTGCCATCCCGCACCATCACTGGCGCAGTAATCGGCCTCCAAGGCGCCCCAACCCGCCGCAGTACTGAGTCATATTTTGGCCCAGCCTCCTTGTTGCCACCCCACTCCGGGAGCGAGAAAATGGAAGAGGGAAGTGCGTCTTAAAAAGGAGAAAACTACCACTGCGGTTGCCAGTACCTGTGCATCTGCGATTGTGGGGGGCGCGGCTTCTGCCCTGGGGAGTGTGCATCTCTGCCTGACAACAACCCACCTCAAGAAAGAGACACTTTAGTGTGGGTCGGGGTCCAGGGCCGGGAAATCTCGAGGGCAGCCCGGGCGCGGCGTCCCCTGGCACCCTCTCCTGGCGACGGCGCGGCGCGTGCGACCCCGCGGCCCCTCCCCTGGGTGCGCGCGCAGCCTGGGCGCCATGGCGGCGGCGGCGGCGGCGACAGGCCCGCGGCCCGAAGCGGCGAGTCCGCAGTGGCCGCCACGGCATCACGACCCGGCCGAGGCTGCGGCGGGGCTGGGCGACTGCGAGGACGCGCCGGTCCGGCCGCTGTGCAAGCCCCGCGGCATCTGCTCGCGCGCCTACTTCCTGGTGCTGATGGTGTTCGTCCACCTGTACCTGGGAAACGTGCTGGCGCTGCTGCTCTTCGTGCACTACAGCAACGGCGACGAGAGCAGCGACCCCGGGCCCCAGCGCCGCGCCCAGGGCCCCGGGCCCGCGCCCACCTTGGCTCCCCTCACCCGGCTGGAGGGCATCAAGGTGAGGCCCTGCACCACCAAGCCCGAAGCGGCTGGCGCTCTTGCCGGGGGCCGCTCCTTGCGCTGCCCCCGGCCTGCCGCGCGCACCCCCTCACTCGCCCGCCGCCGCTCCCCGGGCCTGGGCGCCCTTCCCTCCTCCTCCCTCGCTGCCCGCTGTGCCGCTTTCCCTTAGGTGGGGCATGAGCGCAAGATCCAGCTGGTCGCCGACAGGGATCACTTCATCCGAACCCTCAGTCTCAAGCCGCTGCTCTTCGGTAAGTTCGCCGGGCGCCCCCGCCCCGGGAAGGGCCGGGGGCTGCGATTCGGTGGCTGCCTTCAGGCTCCTTTGACCACGTGACTTCTGTCTTGAAAATGGCCGCTTCAAAGTAGCCCTGTCTTTTCCACCCAGAGGTTACCCCCAAGTGAGGTACCCGCCCCCACCTCCAAAATAGGGTGATGGGGTGACCTTTCCACACTCCCTTCTGTGACTTCTACTTTCTGCAGCTAATCCTTCCATCACAGGGCTGGGCCATATGACCTAGAAGCTAGTGCCTATAAACCTTTCATTGAAACTGTCTTTGGACGCTCTCTGAGGTGGTTAATTCTGTCACATTCTAGAATGGGGGAAGGGTTGGAGATACTGATAACCAGGTCCTAGCTGATATGAGGGGGAATTCCACTCCCAAAATGGGCCCTCTGGTCTGATAAGAAGCAGGCTGTCCAAATGTGGATAAGCTGGTGCCCCCAAAACTAGCCTTTGCTTTCTGTGCTCTGGGATTCTTCTTAGGATGGCGTTTTTGTTCGGCCATTAAAGTAGGCAGAGCCTTCCAGGGTGACCTCACTGGGAACCGGCGCCATAGCTCACATTTTCTGAGCTCTTGTTATGTGCTAGACTTCATGTGATCCTTTAGCTTAATTCTCACAACCCCCCGTAAGGTGGGTGGAGATCCCACTGTCAGGCTCGTGGGGGTGAAAGTGAGGCACAGCGAGCCCCGCTTGCCTGCAGGCTCACACAGCCAGATCAGGGCGAAGCTGGGATTCAAACAGGGCAGGCTACCCCTGGTGTCTGCACTGTCGAGCCAGCGTGCTAGTTGTGAAGACTCTGAAGTCCTTCAGAGTCTAGTAGTATCAACAAGATGGGGTCCCCGGACCTATGACCTTGCCCAGGATAGGTTTTCCCAGCCCCCATCCTGGGTGACACACTTAGCTGCAGACCTGAGGTGTTCCTGGCTCCTGGGGAATGGAGTGGGTAAGGGGCTGTCGGGAGGGGACTGGGGACCGAAGCAGAGCATCTGAGCACCGCTATTACCCCTGGGGCAGAGGGCACTGGTTGGGGATTATCCCAGACCTGTGAGAATGATTTCACACGCACGCTGTTTGAGGGGAAGTAGGTTAGGATGTGAGTCCTTTGGTGGGAGGGGCTCTCAATGATTGTTACTGTACAACGCTAAAGTCTGTGCAAAGCACTAGTTGAGTTGCTGGGAACACAACAGTGGACAAAACAGGAAAACAAAAAGAACACCTGAAGCTGACATTCCAATGAGGAGACAGACTAAACAAACACACCTGGTGTGTGTCAGATGGGATAAGTGATCACAGACAAGTAAGGCAGAATTTAAGCTGGAGTTGAAACCCTCAGTATGGTGGCCAGGGTGGGCCTTCCTGAGAAAGATATTTGAGCAAAGACCTGCAGGAGCTGTGAGGTGAAGTTGTCAAGGAACAAGTGATCCAGATAAAGGGAACAACCCTCCCCATTACTGCTGTGCTGCCGTGAGACAAACACAATGAGGTGGGTGTGCTTTCTTCTCATCCGCCTTTATTGGACCCGTATATGCTTAATTCAGACATACGTTAGGTTAAGTGAACCATGAGACATAACCCCTAACCCCCTAACAAAGTTGCGTCCAAGTCCTACAAAGCCGAGAGTGAGAAGCCCAGACCTGAAGTCACCAAGAGTACATGACAGGAAGCAAAAGAGATGTGACCAAAGGTAACCTGATTCTGGTTAAGCCATCAAATGATGCTCAGACACATTACAAAGGGCACAAATAGGAGAATCGGGCAGTTGCAGCAAGACTTCCTGCCTCTGGTCCTTGTGTCCTCCGAATCTCCTACCCTACCTCTCAGTCTTGTGAAAGATGCCCCACATTTTACCCAGAAAGTCTGAGGGCTTTCTGCTTGATGAAACGAGGCGAGACGAATGAAAAAGAGATCTGTGATTATAAGAAGTCCAGTTGCGAGACAGGCCAGCCACAGTGGAGACGGTGTTCAAGGAGAGGCAGTACCTGAACGCAGTGTTGAATGAACCCAAAGAAGGAAGCCTCGCCCCAAGAAGGCACAGTGTCTGTTTTCTGGGCCTGTCTCTCTGTCCACTTGCTGTCGCCCTAAAGAGGTAGGCAGGGCCCAAGGAGAATGGGCCTGCTATGCCCCACCATCAGGGACCCAAGACGCTTGGGCTCAAGGGTTCAGGGTGTAAACGGGCAAGGGGACTGGGTTTTACCCCTGGGCGCCTCCACCTCTGTGGAACATTTCCTGTTTCCCACCTGTGTTCCTGGAGACATTTGGCAGATGGGACCTGGGCCACAGAAGGCCCACTCTGAGTTCCTGGCAGATGCCTGCTTGACTGTGGTAGGCATTTCCCAAGGGTTCAGACCATTGTCCTGTTGGGAGGCATTCCAATTCCGAGTCACCATCAACCTCTCTGCTTTCTCTCACGTGGCTTACTTCTCCCTCCGCCTCACATTCATTCTGTATTTAAACAGCAGATCAGATTTGCTCCCTTCCTTAAAATCCTCCACGAGGCCCTCACTTCTCATCTCCCGCACTTTCCCTCACTCTCTGTCGATTCTCAGACTCCAAGCTCGCCGCTGTATGCACTGTTCCGGCCACCGGAAGGCTCAGGCTTGGTTCTCATGGAGGGTGCCTTCACCCCCATCAGGCCTCTGCTCAGGCCTCCCTTCCTCAGGGACCTCTCTCCGCGTCAGACTGGCCTTTAGAGGTTTCCAGTCTCTCTGTTGCATCAGGCAGCTTGGTCTTCTGTGTTTATTTGGCAATTGTGTCTACCCCTAAAGGTGAGCTACACGCGTTGGGGGGCCTGATTGGATTTGCTATGTGTCCAGCAGCCAGAGTCTACGGCTGACAGTTCCTGGTCAGCTGGCGGGCTTTACTGGGTGCCCTTGGTCTCTCTGCAGAGTGGCTGCCACCACCACCCTGGGGAGGGGCCTCCTGATTCAGCACCCTCTTCGAGAGCAGCAGGGGGCACTCCCAGTGGGGCAGCCAGAGTTTTACTCCACTTTCTTAACCATCTAAGGTAAACGAGTCATTGACAGCCTCCCACAAAGCACTGCATTTGAAAACCATGGCCTCTTTATTGTAGGGTTTCCAGACATATCCTTTTTTCAGCTTAAAACAATTCAGGAGCTACCTAAGACCACTGTGTTCTCTTGACAAGACACTGGAAGCGCAGAATTAGAGGAAGAATTTTAGGGTATGTGTATGAGTTTAGGTTAGTGAGCAGCTTAACAGTTTTCTGCATGGACCCCCCCGCCTCTGCTGTTCCACAGGCCTGTTGATTGGCAGAGCTGTGGACTCTGTAAAGGTCAGGAAGATATAACAGAGTCTTTTGGGCTTGACCAGCAGCATCGTGCCTGGGTTAGCGTCGCCTGGGGCTTCGCGCTTGAGGCTCAGCGTGGGGTGCTGGTGGCAGTAGCAGGCATCAGCCAGGCTGGCATCACAGGGCTGGGAGGTGCAGAAAGCTAGTTGTACCCGCCCGGCACACGCAGCTGCCTGCCTTTTACCAGGCAGAGCACTGCTGGTTCAGGAAGGAGCCCCTCACTATGACCACGGAAGTGGACTTCTGCCCTGCTTCTGCTGGTCTGGGCAAGCTTGGAGTGTCTCTGGACCCTGGTCTGCACATATCCATGGAGGGCAGCAGCAAGAGGGGATCTGTGTGCCCAGGGGAGCACCTGGTTTGCGGGGCCCCTGCACAGGCTCTAGCTGTCACGTCCCAGGCCCTCCCCACCTGGGTTGCCTCTGTTCCGGGCACTGATTATGCTGCCACCAGCACACAGCCAGCTGTAGATTGCAGAGGCCCCTGCTCCAAGCACAGGCCACGGTGACTGGCCGACGGTGACCCTGCATCTCCCCACTCAGCACATAGGTCCCAGCATGCCTTGCGTGCAGGAGGCTGTGCACACATGTGGCATCCGGATGCAGCCAGCATCGCAGACCAGGTGCCAGCTCCCCAGGGTGGGTTGGGCAGCAGGCCCACCCTCAGCACCTCTAGCCGGGAGTCTGAGGGTCTCGGGGACCACCCACTGCCCCAGGAGAGGCTGACCTTCACAGCTGGAGGGATCGGAGGGGCCATGCGATGAGCCTGGCATCTCTGAGTACCCCCTCCTCCCCTCCACCTGGTGAACTGCCCCCTCTTGTCTGATGCTCTGCTCTTGGAATCAGGGTTCTGGCGAATGCCTGTCCTCCTGGATGTGGTTGTGTTTGCAAAGCCCCGTACTTAGGAAGAGAGAACCAACTTCTTTGTTCTAAGCAGGCACAATATTTGGGCATGCCCTGTCTCTTTTGTCTTATTGCCCAGCCAGGTGCTGTAATGAACACACTTGAAAGGGGTTGGAAGGGGTGCTGGACACCAGGGGCTCACCAAAATCGCTAGTGCGGAGTCTGTCTAGGACCTCCTTGGACCAGCTGGTGTCCTGCAACCCGCAGTCCCTGCAGCCGACACGTGATACTGGGGGAGGGGTGGAGTGAGGCTCCCCTGGGCCCCAGGTGGAGGAGGGGAGCCCTCAGCAGAGGTTCCTCCCACTGTCCTCTCTTCTTCCCACCAGAGGCCCATTTACCTGATCCCGGGAAGTTGTGATTTGAAAGGATGGATTGCAGCCCCTGGGGCCGAGCAAGGGTGAGACCAGCCAAGAGAAGCAATGCAGAGACTGGTGGGCGGCTCGGGTGGGAGCTGTTGGAGATGGCAGGCACAGAGGCTGTGGCTGGTGGGAAAGCGTCCGCAGGGCAGGATGGCTGACTGGGGGTGGCCGTGGCAGGCCGTGATGGGCATGCAGCTGGCCGCGGCATGGATACATGAACCTGTGGGGCAGAGGCAGTGGGTACTTAGGACCCGGTTCCTGGATTCCAGGCTGAGGCCTCTGGGTGCTCCTGGCTGGAGGCCCAGCCAGCCACTCCATGGTTGCTGAGCAACGACACCCTGGTTACCTAGCAACAGCCCTGCAGCTGGCCTTGCTCCTTTGCTTGCTGAAGTCTTAGCCCTCAGCCCCGTATCTCCCCTCCCAGCCTCACCCCTCCCCTCACCCAAGCTGCTTTCCACCTTTCCAGTGCACCCCCACCTCCAGCTCCAGTGGATGCCAAGTGCCTGGGAGAGGGGTGCAGGGGCACTCTGGGCCTTCACTCCTCACCTGGAGGGAGAAAGCAGGGCCCTCCCTCTCATCCTGAAAGGCCTGCTGGACCCTGCAGTTTCCGGCCAGGACTAGGGTTGGCAAAGAGCAGAGGGGCCCCATCCTCAGGTTCTGAAAGAGCCCATTCTTGCTGGTAAGGCTGCACCCTGAGGCTCTAGGCAGGGCCCTGCTCTGCAGAGAAGAAGCTGAGGGGGCTGCTGTTCCAGGATAGGTGAGGCTGGGGAAGGGGAGTCAGTCCTGCAATCTCGGGACTCTGCCAGAGGAAAAGCCACCACGTGAGCCGTTGCTCCATCTCTTGGCAGGATCCTGTGGGCAGAGTTTGCACACCTCCCTGGAGAGGGTGGTCAGCCCCGCAGCCTAAAGCAGCCTGCTCACTGGACTGGCCTCAACATTCAAGAGCCCTTGTTGATTTGCAGGTCCAGACCAAGGGTGCTCACCAAGGATAGTCCCCTGCCCATGTCTCCTCTGCCCCTGGGCCTCTGCTCCTTCTCTGCTGGCAACACCCTGACCAGAGTCCTTCCTGTCCCTGTCCGCCCCCCGGCACTGGTAGGCACACGGTAGTGAGTAGTGAAGAGCTACCAAAGCTGGCCCCCGCTGGGGAGACACCCCCCACCCTTACCTGGACGCTCCTGCCCCACCTGTCAAGGCAAAGCGGGGCAAAGATGAGGCAGGAAGAGGCACGTGTCAGGGTGGCACCCCCCCTGGCCAGCAGGGGCAACCAGCTGACTGGTGGACAGCCTCGGCCACCGTGTCATGGTCCAGCAAGCTGGGTACCCGCACCTCTGTGTAGCCAGTGCCCTGGCACAGCACCACGGCTTGAGGAGTGGGCATGCACTCTGCGGGGCTCCAGGGAGCCCCTGCCCCGCCATCACCGCACCAGCAGCCGCAGCCCTCTCGCACAGTCACCCGCTTTCTCTGCCTTGGTCTCGGTGGACTGAGGTTGGGAACTTCATAGTGCTATACCCACCCCGCCGGAGCCAGTGTTTGCCCAGCTCCCATGAGCTTAGACCCTCCTGGTTAGGTCGCGTGTGCTGGCCTGAACTGTTTGATTTGATTAGCACGTGGCAGGGGACTGTAGAGAGAGCGGCGTCTCCTTTGGGCCTGTGAATTACTGGCAGCTAATAAACTGAAGAAACCTGGGCTTGTGTTTTCTTTCTCTGGTTTACTTTTCTTGTTCATTTATGTTTTAAAGCCATCGGGAGGTGACTCTGGATTAGCAGTTTGGTCTAACCCATTGTCCCGCAGCACTCCCCGCCCAGTGCGTGGCTCACACCCTTTCCGGGTTCGCCAGGTTGAGGGGATCAAGCTGGCCAAGGGCGAGGGCTTGTATCCTGTCCTCGGTGTCGTTGGATCTGGGTCCCCTCCCCGTAGAAGCAGAATCGGGCTGTGAGCCTGGGTTTTGCAGGACAGCAGCCTGTGTCGCCCTGGCCAAGTCGCCAGTGGCTCTGTGCTTGGGGCTTCTCCGGGGGAGGAAGGGTGAATTCATGAGGCCTGGTTTTCTAGGACGAGGATACAGATTACAGAGTTGATGACATGCTTAGGACAGGACACAGAGTCTGCTCTCTGAGTGTGATCTGCCGTGATTACTGTTAAAAACGGCTCCAATCCTGCCTGAGAGGCTGTTTTCCATCCCCTTGGCAACAACTGGAACTTCCTGCTGAGCAAAGCCGGAGGAGCAGCAGGAGTTCTCGGGGTCCCAGTGGCAGCCCGGCTCTTCCTCCAGTTAGTTCCTGGGTGGGCCTCTTGTGACCCGTCCAAGGAAGGCGTCTCTCCCAGGAACAAGAGAATGAAGCGGGGCCCAGGCTCCAGCCTCTGGAAGTGCTGGGATGTGGGCTTGCCAGGTGTGAGGTCTGCGATCCAGGCACTACTGAGCTGTTTGTGCCGCTGGGGTGGGGGCATGCAGACGCTGGAGCCAGGGCCCCGGCCTGAGTGGCCTTTACTCGGGCTTACAGGCATGGAAGGAGGCGTTCAGTCAGTACACGTTTGTTCCCAAAGCAGAGAACACCAGGGCATCTTCTCAGAGCGTGTGCCAAAAACCCGAGTGACTCCCACTGACCTCCCAGCACTGGGCGGATGACCAGCACCCCCTTGTGCAGGAGAGTGGGGCGGGGTGGGGGTGGTAAGGCCAAGAGCACCAGACGTATTCACTTTGAACACTGCTGGAAAGCAACAATGAAAGCACAAACCTGCCAATATCCTCTCGCCCGCTTAAGGAGTGGAGGTCAGTCCTCAGGTCCACGCTGGGGCCTTTGGTCCCACCCCAAGGGATGGGGTTGGCCCACCCCCAGCGTAGCTCTGGCTCCCCTCTCAGGACTCCCCTGGAACACGTGTGTTCTCAGTGTCCAAGAGAGAGGCCCCGTGTCCCAACGCTGGCCAGCCTTTGCAGGACAACTTGACTTTGGACTCTGAGTCCAGAGCAGATGTAAAGGGGTGTGTGAGGTCCTCTTGGCTGGGTGACCGGCAGGGGACAGGACCCAGCCCAGGCACCCTGCAGACCGGAAGGCCCTTAGCCTCACCCCCTCCTCTCCTGGCAGAGATCCCCGGCTTCCTGAGCGATGAGGAGTGTCGGCTCGTCATCCACCTGGCGCAGATGAAGGGGCTGCAGCGCAGCCAGATCCTGCCCACCGAGGAGTACGAGGAAGCGATGGGCACAATGCAGATCAGCCCGCTGGACCTCTTCCAGCTGCTGGATCAGAACCACGATGGCCGCCTGCAGCTGCGTGAGGTGGGGGGCCTGGAGGAGCCCCCCGCCCCAGGGTGGGAGCACCCCCAACTTATCTTTCTAGTGGCCCGGTCACACGTGCTGCTCTGCCCCAGCCACAGGAGGCTGATGCCACCTAACCTTGGGCATGAGAAGGGCCAGGGTCCTCCTTCCTTGCCAGAGGGCCCCTGCTGCCCTGGGAGCCCCAGAGGACGGCAGGGGCATCTACTGGGGGCGATGGCACTTGCTGCCACAGTGCCCGGGGTGGGTGCCATGCTGTCTGTGCTCTGGTTTCCTGGCTGCCATTGCTGGGAGCCCCACAGGACCCACTGTCGATGAGGCGGCAGCTCTGAGGAAGCCAGACATCTGCGTGCCTCTCTGCATGCCCCTCACACCCAGGCTTCTGAGAGAGGTCTTGGTGGGGTGTGGGCTCCCTTGCCTATACAGGGCGTCTCCCAGAGTCCGATCTTCCTAAGGGGCCCGGCGGACAGTCGTCTCCCCACCGTGCCTCTTCCCTCTTCGTACCAGGCCCTGGCCTCACCCACCTCACCTAGGGTGTGTGGGTGGGACGCCGGCCTGGCCTCCCCTTTGCCTCTGATAAGCCAACATTCCTCCGGGTGGAGCCACAGCTCCCCCAGGGCTGAGGATACTCGTGGCCCTCCAGTGTCTGGACTGGTAGCCCGGGTCCTGGCCTTCATCCTCACCCACGTCCTGTCACCTGAACCCTCTGCCCTCCAGAAAGAACAGGGCAGGTGCGTGTGCCCTGGCAACTCTCCATCACCGGAGCCAGCCCCCTGAGGCACCATCTTGTGCTGTGTAGGTCCTGGCCCAGAACCGCCTGGGGAATGGACGGTGGATGACTCCAGAGAACATTCAGGAGATGTATTCTGCCATCAAGGCTGACCCTGACGGGGATGGTGAGCTCATATCTCGTCACCGTTGTGTCCCAGAGGCTCCTCCTGCCCCCAGCCAGGTGGCCCCTAGGCCCAGCTGCTAGAGTAGCTGGAGGTGAGAAGGTGAGGGGCCAGCCATGCCCTTACCCCGGAAAGAGGCAGGAGCTAGACCCGCCTGCTCCCCCTTGGTGGCAGTCCAGAGGGCACCCTCTTGGCCTTGTCGGGCAGCATGTGGGGTACAGGAGGTATGGCTACTGGCTGGCAGAGGGCAGAGCGGTGGAGCGGGAGTGAAGGAACAGTGAGGTCAGCTTGGCATCTGCCTATCTAGCCAGGCACATGGTCCCCGCCAGCTTCCTCAGGCGGCAGCTCTGAGGAAGCGAGACGTCTGCGTGCCTCTCTGCATGCCCCTCACACCCAGGCTTCTGAGAGAGGTCTGGCAGAGGTCCCCCTTGCCTGCCTCCTGCCTGCCTGGAGTCCTCTAACTGCTGGGGATGGGTGTGGGCAGGAGAGCTGTCCTGGAAGCACCCTCCCCTTTGGTAACAGCCCCCAGGAAGTGTCTCAGGCGTAGTCATTTCCCTCCTGCCCAAGTTCTGCACCAGTTGAGAAAACAGGACTTGGAAGGATGACCTTCCGGTTGGTGAGCCCCAAATGAAGAATCTGGCCCGGACCTGTGCCTGGAGAGGCAGCAGGCTGCTCCCGCCCGTGTGTGCAGAGCTAGTGACACACTCGCAGCCCTCGAGTGGCCCCACCCTCAGAGAAGCCCCAGCCAAAGCACGGGAGTGTGTCATTGGGGTCAACCAGGGTAACTTGTAGCAAAGACTCCAAGCCACTCTTCTGGAACCCCGAGAGGGTAGAGCCCAGCTTTGTGGGTTGAGCAGGACCAGGGGAGAGCGTCCCGTTGGGGAGAGTGGCCTGATGGTCTCTGCTGAGGGGGGCTGTCTAGCAGGCAGGACTGAGACCAGAGAGAGAACTGGAGACCGGCTCCAGCTCACATCCTCCAGTGCGGAAGGCCGGGACAAAACCCAGCACTGAATACTCTTTCTTCACCCTCTACAGGACCGGAGGGTGGCCACCACGCTCTACAGGGCCAGGCTGGAGGGCCGAGGGCAGTCCTTGGCCTAGGGTCTTGGCCATATGGCCTAAGCTTCCTATGGAGAGCCTGCTCTGGCCAATCTGACGGGGTTGGGCTTCATCCTTTTGGGGGCCAAATGAGGGTTTAAACTGAGGACACGAACTTCTCTGGGTCTTCCTGTAGGGCCTGATGTGACAGAAGCCAACTTCATCTGACCCGAGTCCAGGTTGGGGGACAGGTGCACATGGCCCCCCAGTGCCTGAGGCCAGGGGTAGGTAGGAAGGTGCAGCCTCCCTACTCTGCCCTCCCCACACGGGCGTGGTGGGCATTGATGGGGGGGCGGTGCCCTGTGCAGGAGTGCTGAGCCTGCAGGAGTTCTCCAACATGGACCTTCGCGACTTCCACAAGTACATGAGGAGCCACAGGGCGGAGTCCAGCCAGCTGGTGCGGAACAGCCATCACACGTGGCTCTACCAGGGCGAAGGCGCCCACCACGTCATGCGCGCCATCCGCCAGAGGTGAGCACCTGAGCCTGGCCTCCGTGATGCAGAGAGGAGACCACGCAGGCCCCCACAGAGGTCCTTGGCTGGGACCAAGAGAACAGAGCTCAGGACTGGAACTCATCAGGAGACAGGCAATTAACAAAGGCAAATTAACCCTAATGGTGGGCAAACAATATACATGCGCGATTAGTACTAGATTGAATGTTTGTTTTCTGCTAACTAGAGAAATGATCTCTTAACTCTGTCCACAGGACCCCTGCCCCTGAGTAGCCAGGGGTTTTAGATAAACAGCATCTTCCTGGAGGGAGTGTCTCCCTCCCGGCTCCTAGGCTTAATGGAAATCTCATTTTTCCCAGCCAGTGGATGTCTCCGGTTCATTAGGAGTCACCCCTTCCTGCTCTTATAGGGCCAGCAGGGTGGCTTAAGGAGCTCTCAGGGGAAACAGGGGCAGCACTCATGGCAGGCTCTCAACTTACCTGGCCAGCTCCTTCAGGGTGTCACCCCTGGCACGGGGCTGCCCAGCTGAATGCCCACTGCCCACCAGGGTGCTGCGCCTCACCCGCCTGTCACCCGAGATCGTGGAGCTCAGCGAGCCGCTTCAGGTCGTGCGGTACGGCGAGGGAGGCCACTACCATGCCCATGTGGACAGTGGGCCCGTGTACCCAGAGACCATCTGCTCCCACACCAAGCTGGTAGCCAATGAATCTGTACCCTTCGAGACCTCCTGCCGGCAAGTACTCCCACCTGGGGGTGGCTCCCAGACCCAGCACCCCCCTGACACCAGCACAGCCCTGCTCTCTGGGCGTACCCCTTGGTATGGGGCCAGGAGAATGCTGGGCATCCTGCTTGAGAATTCCCCCCACCACGTGTCTCCCCCCCAGGCTGTTTATCAAGGGGCCCGAAAGGGGTGGTGGTCTGATCTCAGCGGCCAGACCAAGGTACCCACAGACACTGTAACTCACCCCCAGAGCCCTCAGGAAGGGGCAAGGCTGGACCCGATTCTTTCCACCACCCTCCCCAGGTGGTTAATGCTGCCTGCACTGCTGGAGACCTCAGCTTCTCCCCTTGAAGCTGCGTCCCCCTCCCCTCCCAAGGCATGGCGGCAGGTCCTCCCTCTTCATGCTCTGGCTCAGCCCCTTCTAGTCGCAACCAGCTGTCTGCATGATTCTGCTGCTTCTGCTAGCTCAACTTTCCCAGCAGCCCTCAGGCACGGTCATGTAGTTTAGCTAAGTGCATGCCCCTGTGATCTTGACCACACCAAAAAACTGTGACACACAAAAAGAAACTGGGTTCGTAAGAAGTATGGGCTAGGGACATTTGGTACAGACCTGCCCTGTTGTCACTGATCCCAGCCTGCCCCTCCGGCCCCTGGGAACCTGGGCAGCTTATCCTGCCCACAGGTAAGCCCCTGGGAGCACCCACAGCTGGGGACCTGCTCAACAGCCCCCCTGCCTTACAGCTACATGACAGTGCTGTTTTATTTGAACAACGTCACCGGTGGGGGCGAGACTGTCTTCCCTGTAGCAGACAACAGAACCTATGATGAAATGGTAAGGGCCAACCGGGCTGCTCCTCTGGTGGGATGGCAGGGCCTTGGGCAAACAAAAATAGTACATGCGCTGCCAGACCTGGGATGAGGCCTCAACTATCCCCTGGGCACTGGTTTCCCTTGAGCCGCGTTTGGCTGCCTGGCCTTGGGCTCCTGGCCCTACAGTTCAGGTGGTTTGAAAACCCCACCACTCTGCCACCCACAGAGTCTGATTCAAGATGATGTTGACCTCCGTGACACTCGGAGGCACTGTGACAAGGGGAACCTGCGTGTCAAGCCCCGCCAGGGCACAGCTGTCTTCTGGTACAACTACCTGCCTGATGGGCAAGGTGAGAACCTTGGCCAGGTCAGGGCTACCTGGAGGGAGCTGCCTGCCTTTACCCAGCCGTGATTGCTACCCTGGTGAGCTGGTTCTGGCAATCCCCCACCCCTTCATGTTTTCTGGGTTTTTTTTGCCCCTACTGCCTCCCAAAGACCATCCTCAGTGACTTCAGCAGGCTGCACCCATGCAGCCTCCTGGGTTATCTGGAACCCTGTGATTCTTTGATGTCCCAGCCTTTCAGCTCACTGGGGCTGAGGACACATGCCCCTTAGTAGCCCACACTGGGAAGGGCTGTGGACAGGCCCTGCAGCAAGAAAGCTGATTTCAAAGGGCAGTGGGGTGGAAAAGGCATTCGTTGGAGAGAGATGCTGAGCCGCCAAGGAGGCCTTGGGGCCAGATGTTTGCCACAGAAAGTGTGCACAGCTGGGCCCGCCCTTGCCACGCACTTGGGCAATAGGAGGCCAAGCTCATGCCAGCCAGCCCAGCCTAGGTTACCTCTGGTCCCCTCCCGTCCTCACACCATCCTCCTCTCCTAGGTTGGGTGGGCGACGTGGACGACTACTCGCTGCACGGGGGCTGCCTGGTCACGCGCGGCACTAAGTGGATCGCCAACAACTGGATCAACGTGGACCCCAGCCGGGCGCGGCAGGCGCTGTTCCAGCAGGAGATGGCGCGCCTGGCCCACGAAGGTGGCGCCGACTCCCAGCCGGAGTGGGCCTTGGACCGGGCCTACCGCGACACGCGCGTGGAACTCTGAGGGGTGACCATCCCAGTCTCCAGCCGCAGGTCACCCTAAGTCTGCGGCCCTGCCGTCCCCCTGTCCAGCTGCAGGCTGAAGGCCTGGCCGATGTCTAGCCCCACTCCCGCCTCATGCCGCGATTAGGGCACAGTCCCTACATCCATGTTATTTATTGTGTACAGACCCGTGATTCCCGGACAAATAAAACTACGCGGCGTTGGAGCTGCAGGGCCGAGAGTCTCGGAGTAGGCTGTAGGTACAGTGGGCGGGGCGGGGCGCCGCGGCCGGGGGTGGGGCTTGTTGTACGTCATGTGACGGGGGGCGATTCGGCCTGGCCAATCCCAGCCGGACGGCATGGGGCGGAGGGCGGTCGTCATTGGACCTAGGCGGCGGCCGCCCCTGCCTCTGCTACCTGTTGCTACGGGCGCCGTAGAGCTGCAGCGCAGCAGCACGCGGGAAGGCTCGTCTCGCGAGAGCTCTGCTCCTTTCTTGGCCGTGGCAGCTGCAGCGGCTCGGGGGACCGCCATGGACGCTCACGAGGACTACGTTTGGCCGCGGGCAACCTCAGAGCTCATACTCCTCCCGGTAACGGGTCTGGAGTGCGTGGGGGAGCGGCTGTTGGCGGGTGAGTTGTGGTTCGAGGCGCGCGCTAGCGGAGAAGAAACCGAACGCTCGCCTGGGGAGGGGCCTCAAGAACAAAGGGATGCCCCGAGTAGGAGGAGGACGGGCGGCGGGCGGGAACCCACGGCATGGCGGGGCTGAAGCGCAGCCTGAGGAGCCCAGGAAACAGAGCTGCGGTGGTTCCCGAGGCCTTTCAGAAACTGCAGGGGATGCGGAGAGGGCGGCTGGGGGCGGCAGAAAGGTGCAGGGAAACGCGGTCGGCGTGGGGGCGGGGGAAGGGAATAAGAGACACTTGTGGACGAGTCGGGCGGGGGCTTCATCGTTCCAGCCAGGATGCGGGGGGAGCTCCGTGATGAAGCCCCCCCTGGGCGGGTCCAGGGTCTGGGGCGTGGCCTTTCGGGGGTGGGCCAAGCTCAGAAGGGGGTGTGGCCTCTCGAGTGCGAGAGAGGGGCGGGTGATGCTCTTCCCTAGATGGGGATGAAGAGCCTCAGCAGCATGGAGTCGCAGGAAACCCGAGGATGAGACCTTTCTGAGTAGGCCAGTGCTCGGGGAGGCGGAGGCTGAGGCCCTTCCCGAGATGGTTGGGGTCCAGGAAATCCCGTGTCAGTGCCTCTTCTGAGGAGGGTTGGCTCGGGTAGCAGAGGACAGGGACCCGAGGCGACAGAGCCCCATGGAGCGGTGGAGTCCGATTGGAAGCTACTACTAGTGACCTATGTTAGAGCTGCTGAGTTTAATAAGGGTCGCAAGGCAGGGCACTGGCTGGCAAGCCTTGAGTGAGCTGCTCCCAGTCCTAAGAGGGGTGGATGTATGGGGGTGGGAGATGAGGGCGGGGGATGACCCAGTTTTGATTTGCTGTGAAGGCTCTGGGAGCCCAAGGTTCCTACCATGAGCTAAACTCCTAAGGCTCCTGGAGGAGGAAATAGGTAGGCAGAAAACTGAAGAACCAGAAGAGTAAACTCGGGGAAGACAGGATTTAAGACAGAATTTGCCACTTTATGGAAAAGAGGCAATTCTTGGCAGGATTTAGCAGGCAGAGCGGAAGGGCTTGTGTAGGTGAAGAGGCTGGACAAATGAGCAGAGACCAGTCCATTTCAGCCGTCGATCTGACTTATCCCTAGGCCCACAAAGCCCCATTGGTGAAGCCCCACTGAAAAGTTTTAAGCAGGGAAATGGCTTGTGAAATTTAGTTTAGTAAGCTTTCAAAGTGAATTCACCTACTTCCATTATTTCCAAAGTGACTTTGCTATTGACACTTCTCAAATCCGACCCCTGTGAACCTATAGCCTGAATTCCCAGCCCTGTTCTCATCTGAGTGCCAGGCTCAAGTGCACAAGGGCCTACAAATTGGAATACTCTTGCTGGTGTTCGAGCTCAGGCGTGGGAACATCAGCCACGCAGGTGCCCAAGCCCAAGAATCTGCCTCTCTCACCCCCCAAGCCAGCCTGGTTGATGCTGCACTTAATACGTGCAGCATGTGTGTGTCTTTTTCTACTGTTATTGCCATCATTTAAGGCCATGCAGCTATGCCTCCCCAACCCCCTCAGTAGCATTCTCTCGAGCTCATCCTTGAACCTTTTGTTTCCTGTTCTAGCCATGTTCCCCAAAGCTCGCACTCATCTCAGGGGCCTCAAAATTGATGTTTCCTCTGGCAAGAAAGGTTCAAGCCCTCTCCCTCCTGCCTGCTCTTCCTTTGACTAACAACTGCTGATCCTTGATTGCCTCACCTAAATGTTACGTTCTCAAGTCGGCTCCCCCTGGCAGTCACCCAGTCTGGTTAGATTAGACCAGGGTTTCCCGGTCTCAGCACTTTTGATTCGTTGGATCATATCACGCTTTGTGTGAAGGGCTGTCTACATTGTAGGATGTACCTACACCCTTAGCCTCCACTAGATGCCAGTAGCACACACAGCTCCCAGTTGTAACAACCTAAAATGTCCTCAGACATTGCCACATGTCTTCTGGAGGGAAAGTGTCCCTCTGTTGAGAACCAGTAGAGTAGACTTTCCCATTTTGTATTCTTTTTCTTAAATTTGGCTGCAGCACACAGAGTGTTTGGTCTTCATTGCAGCTTGTGGGATCTAGTTCCCTGACCAGGGATCGAACCCCCCTGCATGGGGAGCGCAGTCTTAGCCACTGAAACACTGGGGAAGTCCCTCCCTCGTTTTACATTCTGAAAGCAACCTATGTAGTTCTTTCCTGGAACATATCAAAACGATAACTATGTAGTGTACCTGTATGATACTGTTCTAGAGCTTAAATATTTATTTGGCTGTGTCAGGTCTTAGGAACAGACTGTGCTATAGACAGTAGGTCCTGTTGGTTACCTGTTTTTTACATAGTAGTGTGTATATGTTAATGCCAAACTCCTAATTTATCCCTTGCCTACCACATTTCCCCTTCAGTAACTACCATGTTTCCCCCTCAGTATCCATAAGTTGGCTTCTGAAACTTGTCAGTCTGTTTCTGTTTTGTAAGCAAGCTCATTTGTATCTTAAAAAGCTTTCTGATTGCACCCTATGGCATGTGGGCTCTTAGTGCCCAGCCCAGACCAGGGATTGAACTCAGGCCCTCGGCATTGAGAGCACAGAGTCATAATTGCTGGATCGCCAGGGAATTCCGTTTGTAAAACTTTTTGATGGTGACTATTCTGACTGGTGTAGTGATACCTCATTGTAGTTTTGAATTGCATTTTTCTCTGACAGTGATGTTGAGCTGCTTTTTGTGTGGGTTTTTTTTTTTTTCTTTTGCTATCTGTTGTGTGATAGTGTTTAACATCTGCCTAATCCACAGAAGCAGGGTTTTATTCACTACTCCAGCATATTGTTCATTGTCTGGTTTATAATCAGTGTTAAATTAAAAAAACAATGCACTTTTTTTTTTTTTTTGGCTGGACCACACTGCTTGCAAGATCTTAGTTCCCCAATGAGGGATGAAACCCAGGCCCCAGCAGTGAAAGTTCCAAGTCCTAACCACTGGAATGCCAGGAATCTCTCAAATGAGTGTTTATTGAATGTCAAAAGATTGAGATTGCAGGCTGGGAATAGCATGAGGGATTGCTACTGTCATCTCTAGTTAAGAGGTGATGTCCTGGACCAAAGTCACTGTGGTTGATTGGATTTGCAAGCTCTTTAGAAAGTGAAATCTCTAGAACTTGGAGATAAGAGGTGGGCTTCCCAGTTTGGGGCTGGGGTTGGGCAGAGGACGGTAGTATTAGGTCATTGGGGTGAGGAGCATGGAGCAAACTTGAGGACGAGCTAGTAGATGAACATGCCTGCAGGGCAGCCAGGCGGCAGCTGAGGCTCACAGGGGTGTCTGCTTCCAAACTGCGGGCTGCCTCGCCCCACTGTTACTGAATGTGCTCACATCTTCTGAGATAGAGAGAAGCTCCTGGAAATCAGGAAGGGTTCTGCTGTGGCCCGAAGGTGGAATGCTTGACTTATCAGTGTGCCAGTTCCCTGGGGGAGGAGTTAGTGTGAAGAAGGTCAGTGAGGCCAAGGATTTGAGGACTAAAACTGAGGATTCTGGTCTGAAGCATGAGAAGTTTGGTGGGATGAGGAGGAGATGGGAGTTTGACGAATTCATGGTTGAGCTGAGTGTCATGGTAACTGACAAGGGACTCAGAGAGCACTGAGAATACAACTGAACCTGAGATCAAGCTCTGAGAGCAAGCCCAAGCCTGCAGGATTGAGTGACCTAATACATTCATAAGCTACCTGCTGAGCAGTTCCCTTGCTCCCTGTCTCTTCTTGGCCCATGAGAATTAGAGGAGGGGTTCTGATGTGGCTCTTCGCCTCTGTCCAGGTGAGGGGCCAGATGTCCTGGTATACACCTTGGATTTCGGTGGACATCTGCGGATGATGAAGCGAGTGCAGAACCTGCTTGGCCACTATCTTATCCATGGATTCCGAGTGCGACCAGAACCCAACAGAGACCTTGACTCAGAGGTCATGGTGGCGGCGTTTGGCAGCAAGGGCCTCCGAATTGTGAAAATTAGCTGGGGACAGGGCCGCTTCCGGGAGCTGTGGCGCTCTGGCCTGTGGAACATGTCTGATTGGATCTGGGATGCCCGTTGGCTCGAGGGGAACATTGCCTTGGCCCTGGGCCACAACTCGGTGGTGCTGTATGACCCCGTGGTAGGGTGCAGCCTGCAGGATGTGCCCTGCACAGACAGGTGCACCCTCTCCTCGGCCTGTCTGATCGGAGACACCTGGAAGGAGCTGACCGTAGTGGCTGGCGCTGTTTCCAACCAGCTCCTGGTCTGGTACCCAGCAGCTGCTCTAAAAGACGATAAGCCCGTAGCCCCCGACCGGCGGGTCAGTGGGCACGTGGGAGTCATCTTCAGCATGTCTTACCTAGAAAGCAAGGGCTTATTGGCCACAGCTTCTGAGGATCGAAGCGTTCGCATCTGGAAGGTGGGTGACCTGCGGGTTCCTGGGGGCCGGGTCCAGAATATTGGGCACTGCTTTGGGCACAGCGCCCGTGTCTGGCAGGTCAAGCTCCTCGAGAATTACCTTATCAGTGCAGGAGAAGACTCCGTCTGCTTGGTGTGGAGCCATGAAGGCGAAATCCTCCAGGCCTTTCGGGGCCACCAGGGCCGTGGGATCCGAGCCCTAGCGGCCCATGAGCGGCAGGCCTGGGTGATCACTGGGGGTGATGACTCAGGCATCCGGCTGTGGCACCTGGTAGGGCGTGGGCACCCGGGTTCGGGGGTCTTCGCGCTCTCCTTCAAGTCTCACAGCAGGCCAGGTGTCCTCAAGGCCGTGACGCTGGCTGGCTCGTGGCGAGTACTGGCCGTGACCGACACAGGGGCCCTGTACCTGTATGACCTCGAGGTCAAGTGCTGGGAGCAGCTGCTGGAGGACATGCGCTTTCAGTCCTACTGCCTCCTGGAGGCAGCCCCTGGTCCCGAGGGCTTCGGACTGTGTGCCCTGGCCAACGGGGAAGGGCGCGTCAAGGTTGTCCCCATCAACACTCCGACTGCAGCTGTGGACCTGACCCTGTTCCCAGGGAAGGTGCACAGCCTGAGCTGGGCCTTGAGAGGCTATGAGGAGCTTCTGTTGCTGGCCTCGGGCCCTGGTGGCGTGGTGGCTTGCCTGGAGGTCTCTGCAGCGCCTTCTGGCAAGGCCATCTTCGTCAAGGAACGTTGCCGCTACCTCCTGCCTCCAAGCAAGCAGAGGTGGCACACGTGCAGTGCCTTCCTCCCCCCAGGTGACTTCCTGGTGTGTGGGGACCGCCGGGGCTCCGTGTTGCTGTACCCCTCCCGACCAGAGCTGCTCAAGGATCTTGGGGTGGTGAGCAAGGTTGGGGCGATTACCTCAGCGCCCGGAGCAGGCAGTGGTGAGGGGGAGCCCTCCTTGGCTGAGTGGGGCCCTGTGTCCACCCTCCCTTCTCTGCACGGGAAACAGGGTGTGACCTCGGTCACTTGCCACGGTGGCTACGTGTACACCACAGGGCGTGACGGTTCCTACTACCAGCTCTTTGTGCGAGGCGGGCAGCTCCAGCCAGTGCTAAGGCAAAAGCCCTGTCGGGGGATGAACTGGGTGGCTGGGGTCCGTATGGTGGCTGACGGGAGCATGGTCATCCTGGGTTTCCACGCCAATGAGTTCGTGGTGTGGAGTCCCCGGTCGCATGAGAAGCTGCACGTCATCAATTGTGGTGGAGGGCACCGCTCCTGGGCCTTCTCTGACACTGAGGCAGCGATGGCCTTCGCCTACCTCAAGGATGGCGATGTGATGCTCTACCGGGCTCTGGGTGGCTGCACGCGGCCACATGTGATTCTCCGGGAGAGCCTGCACGGCCGGGAGATCACTTGTGTAAAGCGTGTGGGCAGCATCAGCCTGGGGCCTGAGTCTGGGGTGCCCAGCTTCCTGCAGCCTGACCACCCGGAGCCTGGCGAGCCTGTCGAGCCCGGCAGTGAGGGCCCTGGCCTGATCGACATCGTGATCACGTGCAGCGAGGACACCACCGTCTGTGTCCTGGCGCTCCCCACAGCCACGGGCTCAGCCCATGCGCTTACAGCGGTCTGTAACCACATCTCTTCGGTGCGTGCGGTGGCTGTGTGGGGTGTTGGCACCCCGGGTGGCCCTCAGGATCCTCAGCCAGGCCTGAGCGCCCATGTGGTGTCCGCGGGGGGCAGGGCTGAGATGCACTGCTTCACAATCATGGTCACCCCAGACCCCAGCCCCCCAAGCCGTCTTGCCTGCCACGTCATGCACCTTTCATCACACCGGCTAGATGAATACTGGGACCGGCAGCGCCACCGGCACCGGATGGTCAAGGTGGACCCTGAGACCAGGTGAGGCGCACTGCCCGACAGCAGTGAGGGCTGGGCACGCAAGGCCAGGCTCCGAGTAACGTCTGTCCCTGCAGGTACATGTCCCTAGCTGTGTGTGAGCTGGACCGGCCTGGCCTTGGCCCGCTTGTGGCTGCTGCCTGTAGTGATGGGGCAGTGAGGTGAGTGTAAAGGACTGGTCCCCAACCTTTTTGGCACCAGGGGCCAGTTCATTTTTCCACAGTGGGTGGGGGCAATGGATGGGGAGGAGATAGTTCTGGTTTTGCCTGCTGCTCACCTCCTGTTTCCTGGTCTGGTTCCTAACAGGTCACAAACCAATACTGGTCGGTGGCGCAGGGGCTGGGGCATCTTAGTGTATAGGACCCAAGGAGCCAGGAGGCAAAGGAAAGGGTGTAGAGATGTTCAGAGTGGCTTCTGAGCTGGACTACCCCCTGCCCCCAGGCTCTTCCTCTTGCAGGACTCTGGGCGGCGACTGCAGCTGCTGGCTGAAACCTTCCACCACAAGCGCTGTGTCCTCAAGGTGCACGCCTTCACACACGAGGCACCCAATCAGCGGCGGTGAGAGGGACTGCGTGGCGGTCCCACATGGGCTGGGGGCGCTCCTGTTGCTTTCCATCCCCCTCACCCAGCTGCTCTCTGGTCTCCAGGAGGCTGTTCCTGTGCAGCGCAGCTACCGACGGCAGCTTGGCCTTCTGGGACCTCACCACCATGCTGGACCAAGGCTCCCCTGCCCTGGAGGCTGCAGCGGACCCTGGGCTGCCCTGCCGTGAGTAGCTACACTGCAACTGTGGCTGCCCACCCCCCCGCCCCACACGCACTCAGCTGTGTGTCGGGCTGGGTCCTGACAACTGTCCTCTCCTCTTTCTCCAGAGCTGGGCAGCCCCTGCCTGACTGTGCAGGCTCACAGCTGTGGCGTCAATAGCTTGCACACCCTGCCCACCCGTGAGGGCCACCTTGTGGCCAGTGGCAGCGAGGACGGCTCCCTCCACGTCTTTGTGCTTGCCGTGGAGATGCCGGAGCTGGAGGAGGCTGTGGGGGCTGCCGAGCTGCTGCCCCAGCTGCAAGTGCTGGAGGAGTACTCCGTCCCCTGTGCCCACGCTGCCCACGTGACAGGCCTCAAGATCTTAAGCCCCAGCCTCATGGTCTCGGCCTCCATCGACCAACGGCTGACCTTCTGGCGTTTGGGGCACGGTGAACCCACCTTTATGAATAGCACAGTGTACCACGTAGCAGATGTGGCCGACATGGACTGCTGGCCCGTGAGCCCAGAGTTTGGCCACCGTTGTGCTCTGGGGGGCCAGGGCCTTGAGGTCTACAACTGGTACGACTAAGACATCCCGCGGTGGCCGGCACACTGGGCATGGGGCCTGCTCACAGACAAAGTGACTGTCTGTGCCCATGCCTGGTGTGCCCAGAGGGGAGGAAGAGGCAGCCGCGGGTTCCTGACTTCAGAGCAGGAGCTGAAGGTGAGTAGGATGCCACCTGGACAGACCCAAGAATACGCCCCACTCCCTGCCAGGGGACAAAACCTTGTCACACAACAATTTATTTTGGCTCCAGATCGTTAAAAAAAAGAAAATCCAGATCCTCCCCCCACCCCACCCTTCCAGTTGCTGACTTTGTGGACATTCCTGGATCCTAAGGCCTCCTTGGCCTTAAATGTGACTCAGTGGAGGGAGACCCAGCATGGCCAGCCCAGTGTGGAGCACTTCTCGCACAGCCCGCAGAAGCTGCAGACGGGCAAACATCTGACCAAACAGGTGTGGCCGAGGCTCCTGGAGGAGAGGCGGAGGCTGCTGGTCTCATCCTTTGCTTTCCCTGCACCACCCGCCCCCATCTGCCCTTTGCTGTGCACTTACCCCTAGGATGTGTACCCGGTTATAGTATGAGCTGAAGTCCATGCTGAGCTGGACCAGGAACTTGCATACCTAGAGACAGAGACCAAACTGAGTCCCTGGCGCCCCCCCTCCTTTTGTCCCCAGATCAGAATAAAGAACAGTGTGTGCAGCGTGTCCTGCTCCTCCGTCCTCACCGTCTCTGTGCGCACAGCGACGTGAAGCCCTGGGGCGGGGCAGGGCAGGGTCAGGGCTGCTGTCTGCCTCAGCAGGTCTGGGAAGGGGAGGATGCTGTTGAAGAGTAGCAACCACTCACCCTGTGGGGGAGAAGGGCGCTGGGAGGGAAAGGCCCAAGCTTCCTACACATGCCAGCTACCCAGGAGGGGCGCTCACCTCATCACGCAGCAGGGAGAAGTCTAGACTGCTCACAGGCGGGAAGGTGGGGTACAGACCTTGTTCCACGCTGCACGTGTAACCCTCAAAGAGGGTGGCGAGACGTGCGCAGTTATACATGACAAAGGTGCCACTTTTGCTGCCCTTGGTGGAAATGCTGCTGTCAGCCAGGGCCAGGAGAAGCTGAGGAATAAAGGCACAGCTGCACAGGGAGGAGCGCCACTGCACACCCTGTCCCCCAACTCCAACCCCCAGCCCTGGTCCAGCAAGATGCCCAGGCTCACCTGACTCTGGGGGGCTGTGCTGAGCATCTCAAATTTAATGGTCGCCACAGACAGAACCCTGAAGATTTCCGTCCAGGCTGGGTCTGAGAGTACGGACCAGTCAGTCTCGGCAGGCAGACAACAAGGGGCATGTGTGCAAATGACCCCCCCTACCGGAAGCACAAGCAGGGTCTCCCAGGTGTACCTTGTTCCAGGTCCTTGCCATGCTTCAGTGATGACACCTTGCACACCTGGGCGTGCCGGAGCCTGCATTGAGAAGAGAATGAGAGAAGGACTGGTGGACAGGGTCCCCCCACCTCCACTGGCCTGGCTTCCAGCCTCACTCACTCGTAGTATTCGGGGGCAGTCAGGGTGCTGGGCGCACCAGTCACTTTCACTGGGCCACAGACCAGGTGCTTCTGTCAGGAAGACAGCAGGGGTCAGCTGCTGCTGATACCCTCCAAGAACCTAAATGTGTTCCTGGACTCCCCCAGCTTCTGACCTTAAGCCCTCTCTCAAGTCCAGAGCCCTCTCCTAGCACCTGCTGCATGTGCCTAAGGTCCCCCTCAAGGTCAGGTGTCACCTTCTGGACCCATCAGCTAACAAGTGGGTTTCAAGGAGTCCTCTGAGGTTGCTGTGGGGAGGTTACCATCACTAACCTACCTGTGTGAGAGGAGCCTGATGATCCAGCTTCCACCAAAGCAGGTCCAACTTTTGCTGCTGGAACTCCTCCTCACAGCTCACTACGTGTAGGACCACGTAGCTATCTGCGCCCGCATCTGGGGCCGCAGCCTGTAGGGCAGGACAGTCACTGTGGGGGACACACTACACCTGGTTTGCCAGAAGCATACCAGGGTGGGGCGGCAGTCACTAACCAGGCCTAGGGAGCTGCCCTCGGCACCAGCCTGCACAGCCTCCTGCAGCTCGGCCAGCAGAGAGAGCAGATCCTCCGTCACTGGGGAGAGAACACACGGCTGAGGCCAGCCGGGGAGTGCGGGGGTGGCGGCGTCCCGACTTTCCGGCCCCTCGGATCCCGGGCCTACCCAGACAGCTGTCCACACTGGGGTCATAGCCAGCTGTGCGTCCCCGCTCCTCCATCAGTTCCTTCAGGCATACTCGACCCAGGGTGCCAGGGGGCAGGGCTCCAGCCTCACGGGCAGGGGAGAGCTCTGCAATCGCGCGATTCTTTAGGGCTTCGGTCGAGGCTTTCCCTGAGACCTCGGGCCAGTCCACCCGCAGCTGCCGCAGAAAGGTCGGCATGTGCGGGTCCCGCACAGCGGGGACTCGGCGCACACTCACCCTGCGAAGCGAGACGGCCGCTCAGCCTGAGTAACTGGCTCAGCTCGCTCCGATCCCACTCGCAGCGGCGCGGACTGCCCTCGCCCGAAGCCATCGCGCACCTTCGTTCTGGGCCCGCGCCCTCACTCACCTGTGAGCTTGCAGAATTCGCGCCAGGTGGTCCGCCACGAGCACGGCACGGAGCTGGCTCAGGCGGAGGGTGCTGGGGCTGCCGCGCAGCGCCGGGCAGTGCAGGACGACGCGCGGGGTAGGGCCGGTGGGGGCGGCGGGCGCGGCATAGGCGGCCACGGAACAGAGCACACGCTCGAAGACAGCGGACCGCTGCAGCTGAAGCGCCAGCCCCGCGGGGGTCGGCGCGCAGCACAGCACCGGGGCCACGCCCGGACCCTGTAGGCCAACGATGGCATGAACCACGCCCTCAGGCACCTGCGGGAAGCCAGGAAGGTGAGCGGGCCGCTGCGCTCCCACCTGTCTCCGGCCCACGTCCCCGCCATGCACGCGCCTACCTGGTCGTCCCCAAAGCGCGCCTGCAGTGCGCGGCGCGGTGCCAAGAAGTCTCGGGCACGCAGGTGGCGGGCGTGCGTCTCCTTGAACCACACTGGGCCGCCAGGCCCCAAGGCCGAGTTCAGGGCTCCCAGAGTCTCCTCTACCCCGAGGCGCATGGCTACCGGAAGGGGCAGGCGGGACCGGAAGCAAAACGTCGAGGCGGGATTTCCGGGAAGGCCAATTGGTTGGAGCGGGAGAACTGGCAGGGACTCCTGCGTGGACAGTGGACAGTTGGTTTCGCTCCCTGGCCCCAGCCCTACCCGCCGCGTGGTCCACCTGACTGGTGAGGACTAGGGTAAGAAATCTCGGAGTCTACTCCGGACTTAGGGCTCTCTCGCTGTTGCCCGCAGTAGCAACAAGGGAAAGAATCTACACAATCCGGTGGGGCCGAGACAGGGTTGTCTCTCTTACATTTATGTATTTGTATAACGTTTCATTTCCTCCATGTACACATGATCAATGGAGAAGTTAATAGCAACCCGCTCGTTTTCTTGCGTAGAGTCCCCATGGACAGCGGAGCTGGCGGGCCACAGTCCATGGGATCACAAAGAGTCGGGCACGACAAGTGTCTAAGCACACATGGTCAAAACGCCTCAAGCTACAAGTGGATTCTGAAAGGGGGCAGGCAGCGTAAAAGCCACGCTCATGACCTACTGGAAAAAGACATTTTTAAAGGGAATTTGTGGTCTTTAGTTTCAGGTTATTTGCAAGCATTCCCTCCTTTGAGATAGGGGTTGTCTTTTACTCCTCATGTGTCCACTCTGATAGAATTGCCGGTTTTCTTCTCTTGGATCCTGAATAATTAGAACCATCATAATAGTTTCCAGAAGCCTTTAATGCTTCTCCTTTAAGCTACCGTACTGTAACAAGGACCCTCCCATTTCCTGGTTTAGACTGCCAGCCGTTGTGGGTCAGATAAACAATGTGACCTGAAAAGACCCAGCTGAAGGACAGTTCTCTGAGCATCCAATTCCTCTACCAACTCTCGCCTCCTTCCTGTCAGGGCTGCTCAATGTCTTCACTTAACCCTTGCTCTCTCTTTTCTTAATAGGGATGGAACGTGAGGCACTAGAGCACTGTGCAGCAGAGCACTGACCACCCCCTGATCTCTGCCCCGGAGCAGTGAGTAAACAGAGCTCAGAATACAGAGGAACCTAGGTGCAGGAAAAGCTTGGCAAGAACCCCTTCTGGGCTAGGGCTGCAAGGCCCCGCTGGGAAGCTCCGAAAGAGCACTGGGCGGACACGACATTCCCGATGGCTTCTTGGGTGCCCACTCAACGGGAGTGGATCGTGTCATTCCAAAGCGCTTTCCATGCCTCACGAGCAAGACCAGGGGATGGCTGCTAACAGGACTGGGGGTCTGGAGGCCAAGCTGGGGACTTCAGCTACTCTAAGTGCATTAAGACCGTTGAGGGTGGTTTTACCCCAGGAAGTGAAGGGCTATCTTTAGCGAGCTGCGGGCTGAGGCGGCCCTGTGGGACTCACCGCCATTGCAGCCCTATCGGGAGGCCCTGGGTCCTCCCTCCCTTGCCAGTGCTATCTCGGGCTCCAAAGGTGGCCACCGCCTCGGTTCTCTGACGTCTACTCCTGTCACGTCCAGCCTGAGGGCACACCTGAGAAAGAGACGGAAACCAGAACGACCCAATAAAGTATGTCTGGGGGTCAGGAGCTAGCCCACCCCACCTCAGTCAGGACGCTGCTCAGGCAGGAGAGCAGGGAACGAAATCCAAGCGCAGCTGGAATGCTCTGGAGACAACAGCTGCTTTTGGGATTCCGTTGCCCGCTGTCCAGCCATGGCGGGGCAGGGAGGGCGGTTTGAGAGGATTATCCTTCTCCCTAGGGAAATCAAAACCCACCATTCCTATCCCAGGAGGCGGACCCAGGAGTAGACGGTGAAACCAAGACGAATGGGGGAAAAAGCCGCTCACCTAGGCCCCCAAACAACAGGTGTGGTGGGGGGCCTTCCCTCGGACCAGGTCTCGATTCGGATTAGATCCGCAGGGTACAGTTAGCCATGTTGCTCCCATGCCGTCAGGGCCACTGTAGTGACGGCGGTGGGTCGGGCGTCGGGATCAGGCCAAGAGGGAAGCGCGCCCGGGGGGTCGGAGAGGAAGTAAACCCTCCTCGGGGACTCCCCCGCACCCAGGGCCCTTTGTCCGGTAACGCTGCCAGTACCCGGAGCGCTAGACGCCCAGTGGGCCCGCACTGCAGCGCCAGGAATCCCGGAAACCCACTGCGACCGTCCTCGGTTGTGCCGAGCCTCCCGCCTGCCCGGCCCAGCGAGTAGGAGATGCGGCAACGTGCCCCTGAGGCCAACACACGGTGGGCGCGCGGAGATGCTGGAACCTGCGCGGGTGCCAGCGATTCTCACGCCAGTAGGCCTTCTGATTCGGCTCAAGACGCAGGTCACGGGATTCTCGGAGCGCGAGCGAAGTGCGCGACAACAGGGCGAGGCTCCAGCCGCTGTCTACTTCACCGTCCGGTCCGGTCTGGCTCGGTAGTCGCGACGAGCAGCTTGAAGTTCCCCACCAACGCGTCCCCTTCCTCTTGCTCCGGCTGCAGCGTTGGAGCCATTTTAAGGCGAAACCCCCAGCCACGCCCCCTCGGGCTCCGGAGAGGCCAATCCAGGCGCAGCCACGCCCCGTGCGACTCGCGTCCGCGACGCCAACGGTCGCGCGGGTGACGGTTAGGGAGGGGCGGGACTCGGGGGGCGAGCGACGGAAACCTGAGCTGCCCGCCCCGCCCTCGGAATCCGAAGCTCTAAAGCTGGGATTAGAGGCTGGGGGTTGTGGGCGGGCGCCACGCCCAGGCCAGGTGTGCGCGCCTCCAACAGGTGCTCGGCCGCCCTCCCCCGGCCCTGGGAGCCCAGCGTAATGGGTGAGAGCTGGGGGCCAGGCAGTGCCCTGCGGCCGGCCGCGCCTCCAGGTGTCCGGCTCTCCCAGGGCGGCCTGCGGGCGCCCGGGGCGGGGAGGATGGCAGGTGCTGACACCGGAGCCGCGCTGGGGGACGCGGCCTGCTGGGACCGAGGCCCCTGGCCCGCTCCCTCCCTTCTCCCGCTCTGGGCCGGCAGAGCCGCGCGGTGTCCTCCGCGACGCTGGGGGCGCTGCAGCCGCGCTGGGCTGGGGGACGCCGCGACCCCGTTAACCCTGCTGCGCCAGCCTCCCTGCGCGCCGGTCTGCCATGGCCGCAGGGTTTGTGCTTCGGAACCTGTACCGCGCGCGACCTGCGCTTCGCTGTCCGCCCGCGGAGCTGCCATGGTGAGCCCGGACGCGGTGTCCCTGACCATCCGCCCCACGGCCGGCCATTCCCGGCCCCCTGACAGTACCTCTCTGCAGGGCCCCGCGGCGGGGACATCGGCTCACGCCGGCGGATGACGAGCTGTATCAACGGACGCGCATCTCACTACTGCAGCGCGAGTCCCCCCTCGCCATGTACATCGACAGCTACAGCAGCCGCGGCTTCGTGGTCAACGGGAATCGCGTGTTTGGACCCTGCGCGCTCCTCCCACAGTCGGTGGTGCAGTGGAACGTGAGCGCCTCCCTACAGTGAGGAAACCGAGGGCCGGAGTCACGGGCCTGCCTGTCCCTAGCAAACCTGGCTTTTCTTTCATCCCACTCTGGAGCAGGTAGAGGGTTTCTGGGAAAACCTAGGTGGGCTTATATTTATCTTGCCCTCTCCCCACACAGGTAGGTTCCTACCAGGACATCACCGAGGAAAGCTTCTCTCTCTTTTGGATGCTGGAGCCCAGGATAGGTATTGATGGAGGGGAGGGTTGAAGTGCTGAGCCCAGAAAGGCACCCTCTCGCCCGAGCTGCTTGTAGACTAGCCGAGCCTATCCTTTCCTAGAGATTGTTGTGGTGGGCACCGGAGACCGGACTGAGCGGCTGCAGCCCCACGTGCTGCGAGCCATGAGGCAGAGGGGCATCGCGGTGGAGGTGCAGGACACAGTACGTCCAGGACTGTGGGACTTGGAGGGGAGCCCAGGCCGAGCCCTGGGCCGGCTGACGCTAGCTTTCTCATTGCAGCCCAATGCCTGTGCCACTTTCAACTTCCTCTGTCATGAAGGCCGAGTGACAGGAGCTGCTCTCATTCCCCCACCTGGAGGGACTGCACTCACATCTCAGGCCCAAGCTGCAGAATGAACCACCGGAACTTAACCTGACTTGTCCAGGAGGGCCTTGTCACCTTCTGCAGAATGCAGCGGTGCCCTGAGCTTTCACTAGCCCCTCCCCTTTCGCACTGTAAGATTTGTTTTGCTTACCAGCAAATTACTAATTTAAGCCCCTTGTCTGATTTTCTACTAGCTGTGTTGCTGGCCAGGAGCTGTTGTCTCAATGGGTTCTTGGAGGGGGTTGTGAACGAACCAGGGGGTCATGGCTTGGCCTCTGAGAGGCCAGGGGGCAATATACGCACCTGTTCTAAACTGTAGGTCTGTCTACTTGCTCACATACAGATTTGAGGGGACCTCTGTGCTTCCTCCATGATGTCCCTTAGAGACTTACATTAGAGAATACGTGAAAAGTTAAAGTAGTCACTTGGTTGTGTCCAACTCTTTGTGACCCCATGGACTGCAGCCCACCAGGCTCCTCTGTCCATGGAATTCTCCAGGCAAGAATACTGGAGCGGGTTGTCATTTCCTTCTCCAGGGGATCTTCCCCACCCAGGGATGGAAACTGCGTCTTCCACATGGCAGGCAGACTCTTTACCAAGCCATCAGGGAAGGTTCAGAGTATGTGGGTCTAAACCTGGTCCCATGTCACCGAACTTTGGGCTAGCAGGAGGTCCTGTGGATACCAGTCCAAAACCCCATGCACTTTTCCATGACCCTTTGTAAATACCCACAGTCAGATTCTCAGTGTGAGACCAAACTCTTGGGGGCTAGAGCTGGTCTGAACTGCCTTTTGAGCTACCCTGCTGCTGCTGAGTCACTTTAGTCGTGTCCGACTCTGTGCGACCCCATAGATGGCAGCCCACCAGGCTCCCCCGTCCCTGGGATTCTCCAGGCAAGAACACTGGAGTGGGTTGCCATTTCCTTCTCCAATGCATGAAAGTGAAAAGTGAAAGTGAAATCGCTCAGTCATGTCCAACTCTTTGCGACCTCATAGGAGGAGCTTTTTGAATCTAGTTAGCAACCCCCACTTCCAGCTCCTTAGAGCATCCTTATCTCAAGGCCAGAGGCTTTCTGTGGAAGGACAGTATTGTGTGTTTGTGTGTCTGTGACAGCAGCAGCTGCAGAGCCCGACCTGCTTGTTGACCTCAAAGATCAGGCATCACTTTTTTTCAAACTTTTATTGAAAAATCGACGGGGTGTGCTGTATAATCCCTTTTCAGAAAAGACGCTTCTCATACCTGTTGGCAGAAGAACCAGCTGTGAAATGAGAGCAAGAGGATGGAGGCAGGGGAGAGACCTCTATCCCAAGGACAGAGGAGTAGAGAGGGTTGCCACTTACGAATGGAGGCTGTGGACACCACCTTCCACCTGGGCTGAGGATGTTCTCTTCTCAAACTTGAGCTCCCCAGAATACATCATGGCTCTGAAGAGGGGCAGATGTCAGATGTGGACAGCTGGCCCTGGGCCAGCCCCTCTACCCACGGTCCCAGCTCCCTAAGCTTACCGGACTTGGGTCAGACTCTTAGCACCAATATCCTGGCAGGAGTGCTGGATGCCAGCAATCAGGTAGGGAACAAATTTGTGGATGGATCCTTTATCCTGAACAGCCCCAGACACCCCCTGGGCCACCTTGATTTTGTCTGCTTCACTGCAGGGAGAGGCAGGAAAACACGGGCAAAGTCAAAACATGGATGATGATGCTGGTGCAAGATTAGCATGGGGTAACTGACCTGCCTGTCCCACCTGAAATATCGGTTCTGGCTGCTGAGATGCTTGTCCATGGCATCGAGAGAACCCATTCCACGGTATTTCTTTAGCCGGATTCCATCAGAGAAGAAGTACTCGCCAGGGGCCTCAGTGGTAGCAGCCAGGAGGGAGCCCATCATAACTATGGACAGAAGGAGTGCTGGGGGAAGACCCTGAATGGCATTAGGAAAGGAGTCCCACCAGGCTTTCTGAGTGTTGGGTCTCACCTGTGGAGGCTCCAAGGGCCAAAGCTTTGGCAATATGGCCCACATTTTGGATTCCTCCATCAGCAATCACAGGAACACCAAAACGCCGCGCATATTCTGACACCTTGTAAACAGCTGTTGCTTGGGGCCGCCCGCAAGCCAGCACTGTTGAGACATGGAGGAACAAATGGAGGGCTGGAGTTGGGACAGGCAAGAGGCTCTGGTACCACAAATCAGCATCCAGGAGCTCTCAGCTCCACCTGCAGCAGCCTGGTTGAGAAGAGTCTTGTCTGGGATGGCTGCTGCCCCATCTGTCTTAAATAGTACAAATAGCTGTGATGGCCTCCACTCACCCTTGGCGTGTGCGCGTGCATGTGTGCATGGCCCAGGGCAGCCTCAGGCACATGCAGTCAGCAGCTGGGAAAGCCCCACCCAACTGGTATCAGATGGGGTAGGGGTCACCGTGCAGTTAGTACCGAGAGACCCACCCCTTGCTCCCTGCATAGTGGGCTGCTCAGGCAAGATCAGGGCAGTGGTCGTGTGGAAACGGAAGCCCAGAGTTGGTCCTGAAGCTGGGCCTACTGCAGGAGGTGTGGGCAGAGCAGGGCCTACCTGGAGAAGGGCCTGCCCTACAAACACCCCAAAAGAGGAGGGAGCTGTGTTCTTGAGCAGCTCCCAAAACCATGGTCTGTCATTCAGTTTGCCTTGCCCACCCGTCAGCACCACAAACCCCGGGAGCTACAGCTACAGTCAACCAAGCAGCCGGGCAGTGGGCAGCTGGGCCGGGCCAGTGGGCCGGGCTGGACTTACTATAGCAGCCCGTGACAGTAGAAGGGCATTTGGGGCTGTGGGACTTTATGTCTGGAGGGATCTTGGGAGCCACTAAATAAAACAAACAGACCAGAGTTTAGAGAAGGCACGGAGCAGGAGCAGGGAGGCCAGGCGGGGGAAGTGGCAGGTAGAGGGCGAGAGCTTGTCTTGCTGTTACCCATCCAAGGGGCCCTGGGGCTGCCCCTACTGGAGGACTCAGTGTAGCTCTCAAAAGAGCACTTTGCTCTGAGGCATGTGGGGCTAAGGGCCCTGCTAAAGCCTGGTCTCTGAGGCCCTTGCCAAAGCATTTTCTTACCTTCCTGAGTGATGCAGATGGAGCCGCTGCCCATTCCCACCCGCAGGGCATCTACGCCAGCATCAATCAGGTTCTTGGCCTGAGCAGCCGTGACCACTGTAGGGAGGAACAGAGAAAGGCTCATGTGAAGGTCTACATGGGACCTAGCTCCCCAACTCTTGCCCCACATTCTTCAGTGCCCCCTCCTGTCTCACCATTGCCTCCAATGACTTGGAGACTGGGATATTTCTCTTTGATGTACTTGATCATGTTGATCTGGAATATGGAGTTTCCTTGGGAAGAGTCCTGGGACAGAAATGTAGCCCCAGTGAGACTGAGGTACGGCAGCTGCTCCTACCACCCCAGCTTGCCTGTGCCACAGCTCACCAAAACCACTACGTCCACACCGGCCTGGGTCAGCAAGTCCAGCCGATACTTGTCGTTCTCATGAGTGCCAATGGCTGCTCCACATAGCAGCTGCTTCTTGGCATCTTTGGAGGCCAGTGGGTAATCTCGGTTTTTCTTCAGGTCTGTCCGGGCAATGATGGCCACCAGCTCATCATTTTCATTTACAATGGGTAACTTTCCTGAGGGTAGGCAAGACAAAAATCAGGACCTTGGTCTTTGGTTCCTAAACCCTTCCTACCTTGAGGACTCACCCTTCTTGCTACGTTGCAGAATTTCATTTGCTTCCTTCAATGTGATGCCTGCAGGGGCTACCACCAAGTCTTCCCTCTTTGTCATGATCTATGAGAAAGGAGAGTTGTGAGGAGGGAAATGAGAGATCAGGCCTCCCAACACACCTTGCCCTAACTCAAGGGTAAGGTTCCAAACACCACCATATTTAGACACCTGGATCCGGCCTACCCTCGTCAAGTAAACACAACAGTCTATCTATTGGCAACCAAGAGAATTTAGTAGAAACGACACCAGGTACATGGAGCACATTATGGAGAAAGAGCAATGACAAGAGGAGGCTTAAGTTGGTCCTTGAGCACTGGGCCCCTCTGGGAGTGGCAAAAAACTGGGGTATGCCTGCAAACATTTTGGCAGATTCAAAGCCTTTGGTGGAGAAGGGATGCAGGAGTCCTATTAAAGGGTCAGAAACTTGGGCATTCATCCGTCCTGAACACCAGTGCCCTCAGAGATGCCATTTGGGCAACAGAGTAGAAGCCTTCTAATCTTTAGCCTGGGCCGTCCGGGTTTGGATGTGTTGTTACCCACCTCTCCCAAAAGCCGGTCATGCTCCTCCTCCTTGAGAAAGTCAATGTCCCTTGAGGAGATGATGCCCACCAGGCGGCTTCCCATCCGGCCTGTGTCAGTGATGGGAATACCACAGAAGCCATGCCGGGCCTTGGCTTCAAAGACATCCCTCACGCGATCCCTGGGACTGAGGACCACAGGGTCTGTGATGAATCCCTGCTCATATTTCTGGAAGGGGTGGTGAAAAAAGGTACTTCTGAACCATTTTCATCAAGCTCTTGGTCTGAAGCCTGGGATGTGTGCCAACTCCCCCTTTGGCAGTGCCACAGGATCAAATCACAATCACACAAACACTTCAAGCCCAGAGCTAGGAAACATGAGTGGACTGTAGGCACTGTCCACGTGCTCCTCTTCTGCAGCTGTAAGACACAAAGTCTCAGGCTCCTCCTCAGGAAATGAACCCCCACAGTGAGAAAAAAGTGAGAATAAATCACCCATCCCCACCCCACTCCACCACCGTGAAATTCCCAGGAACTCATGATCATGATCCTCGCCCTTCTGACCTTCACTTTCCGAACTTCATTGGCCTGGAATTCTGGTGTACAGTTGTGATGAATGAAGCCAATACCACCTGTAAGCTGCAGGATACACAGAAAGAAAACAGGGAAAAAGTGACCAAAAAACTGTCATGATTCTATGCCTCTGGGAAAAATAGATGTGGCCCCTGCTTCTGCCCTCACACCATAGTGCTCACCGCCATTGCTATGGCCATCCCAGCCTCTGTGACTGTGTCCATGGGTGAGGAAACCAGTGGGGTCTTCAGAGTGATCTTTTTAGTCAGAGCAGAGGTCAGGTCCTAAAGAAATAAAACCGACTAATGTGCAACAGCACTTCATATACCTCAAGGCAGTACCATGTTCCCCACAAAACAGGTGCACTGTATGACCTGCATGCCAGTAAAACCCTTCCATAGGCATCCACCCCCAAACACAGTCTACTGAGGTAGCCGAGAGGGGACAGCAGCACCTTATCCATCCCTGACACTCGGGATCCTGCTCCTGTCCATACTCACCACTTGGTCTGCAGTGAAGTCGATGTACCCGGGGAGAATGAGAAAGTCACTATGGGAGGGGAATTGGGAATAAGGGTTAGGCTTACGGCAGCCTGCGATGCCATCCTCACAGATCATCTCTTAAGGCATTTGAGCAGAAAGGGCAATGACCTAAACCGAGTATCACAAGCAAGGCAGAGGTAGAGAACAAGGTAGAGACGGAGACAGGGGACCCTTTCTGCCACCAGCTGTCATCAGCACCCCTGGCAAACTGACAACTCCATGTGCCCAGAGAACCGAGTTCCTAGGCTGGAAATCCCAGGCGCTACCAAGATGCCTTCTCCATCCCGCCCGCTTCAGACCTGTCAAACCAAACCTCAGATACCGGTGGGGAATTTCTGGAACCAGCCCCCCACGCCCAACCTAAGTGGGCTCAATGGAGCTCCCACCCGACCTCCCAACCCAAGAGCATCTCCCTTCTCCTGGCCCAGGTGAGCTCGCGAGGCCCGCACTTGTAGGTGAGGCCATCCCCGCAGTTGAACAGCTGCTGTGCCGTGAGCCCGTCGTCCGGCACGTAAGACGTGCCCCCGCTAATCAGGTAGTCGGCCATGGCTAGGCGGGGAAAAGCCCGCGTGTCTCCAAGGACCGCGCCGCAGAGGCCTCTGCCTTCTGGACCGCGCGAATATAAACTCGTCGATATCGTCACTGCGCCCTGCGCGTCGCTTACGACAGGACGCAGCACGCAAAGGCGGAGCCTATTGGTCTCTAGGGCGGGGCTGGCGGGGGGCGGAGCGCATGCGCACAGTATGCCCTAGTCGATTGGCTGTTTCCCGTCGGAACCCCCTCCCGGAGGACCTTGCCCTGAGCAATTAACAGGCAAGGCTTGGCTTCCACTGTCCCGCCAGACTCCTCCCAAATAAAGAGGCGTTGTTCACTAGCATGTTGAAAAGACGTGCTTGTCATTCTTAATAAACAACTAGATTAAGAATACATAAGAGAAACAGAGTGGTATCTTTATATGATACACAAGTGTATGTTACAAGAATTCCATCAGGCAGAGAAGCCTCAGGTTTAAGGCCTCAGTGTTAGGCCGGGGTGGGGGGGAAAAAAAGGCATGGTAAAGTTTTTACTCCAACATCTAAAATGTCACTTGTCATAAAGGAGGCTGTAATAGAAATTGTCTTTAATAAATCATAATTGAAGTTCCCCTCATTTTCCTTCCATTAAGATGCTAGGTTTGTGTCTGAGCATGAAGAAAGAAAAGACCGCGGCTCCCCCGTGGTCAGCGAAGTCTGCCAGTCAGAGTGGAAGCCAGCTGGGGAGATTCCCTGGAGGGTCCATCCATCATTAATTCCATCTTTCTGGAGGAAGGGAAGGGGCCACATTTCTCCTAACAGTCCAAGCCCTTTCCTCAGGCCCCCCACGCACAAAAAAGTCAGCCGGCAACTTTCCAGGACATCTGGCTCTCAGGAAACCCTGAGCCCCTATGGGCTGAAGAGTCCCCACAGCAGGTTTATGAAGATGCACAAGGGGGCAAAGTTTCCTTTTACATTTGAAACAGAAGCAGTCTGAAAGGCTTCATAACTACACCAATAAAAAAAGAAAAGAAAAAAAATGGAGGCCTCTTCTTTAGTGTGAGTCTGTCGGTTTTTTTCCTGGATGGTCTCCCATGCACCATGGCTGAGGGGTCTCTCAGTGCATGGTGCTGGCGCTGGCCACCGCAATGGCCTCCTGAATTTCTCGTATCACCAGGATCCGAGTCAGCATCTGCCCCATCTGCTCTCTGCTGATAGGCTGGACCGAGTACCAGATCGGGCTGTTGGGGGCCACCACCGGCTCGGGCGTCAGGTAAAAGGTGTCATTCCGGCCTTTCACACTCTGGGGGCTGGAGAATATATGGGTAAAAAGCTGGGTAAAAGCGTCATAATCTCAACCTTCCCACCTTGAACCTCCTGGACAGATGCTATCTACAAAAGATGGGAAGTTCTGGAAAGAATGGTGGCTCCACTGTAACCCCTAAGCTCCATGCTGCCAGGGCACACTACCTCTAAGATGTCCCTACTTTCTGCTCTCCACTTTGCACGCTGAGTCCTCTGATTAGGCCTCCCCTGGCTCAGCTACTGGAGTCCAGCCGTATCTCACGCTGAACCAGTTCCACCACCTATCTATCTCCAAGTCTTTGCTTATGCTGTTTCTTCTGCCCCACCCATTGGTAATTTCTCATCTATCTGACTTCTCAGCTTGATGTGATGCTGTGGCCTCTACCTGACCTCACGCCCACTCAATGTTGTGCTGTACTTCTCTTAAGTACTTAGCATCTGCCATCCTCTAACAGTTATTCATCCACTGATTCCAGGCCTGCACTAGGTGCTGATACTAAAAGAAGTAAATAAGACCCAAGAGTCCCTATATAATGAACCTTACAGGTAAGAGGGGAGACAGAGAGCAGTCAAAACAGTTACATAAAGACAAAATAACAAAAGCACTGGTAAGGGCTACAGAAAACAGCCAGAGGGAACAGGTAGGGAATTTAGAAATCCTTCTCTGATAAAGTTCTTTTAGGAAGAATGGATAGGATGAATAGGAGCTAACTGACCAAACAGGTGGGGGTGGCATGGTGAGCCCAACAGGGAAGAATTCTGTGCATAGGTCTTGAGGAAGGGAGAGTAAGATACCCTTCAGTAGAGCAAAGCAGTGTGACTAGAGAGCCAAGAGCTATGACGACAAGAGGTTAGCAAGGGAGCGTGCATGAAAGACCCTACTGGTAATTAGAGCAGTAATTAGGATTACTGTCTTTCTTTGTAGAATAAAAGGAAACCACTGAAGGTTTTCATCTAAGTAACAAAATAAGACCTACCATGTTGAAAGATCTGCTGGCAGTGTTGTGAGGATGATATGCCCAACTGCAGAAGCAAGAGAGAGCAAAAGCCAAGGAGAGGATCTCCCCTAGACCTACGGTGTAGTGACCAAAGGTCAAGACCAGGAAAACACAGGGCTATATGCTCAATATGTGACAGAGGCGGCCTCTCTGTACCTTCCTCCCTTGACCTTCACCCCCTCTCCATCAAAGTGGACCATCAGGGAGCAGCCCTGGGCACATGCTTTGGGAAAACCAGTAAGTGTGCTTCTATATTTAGCCTTTTGGAAATCTGCTTTTACTTAGCCTGGAACTGAGAATGCTTCTGTGAGCACGCGTGCACGCACACACCCACACGCAGATACACACATGCATACACACACAGGCACACAGATACCCACACCCACACCCCTAGTCACACAGCCTCCTCACCATTTAAAGAGGTAGAAATCGTAGAGCTTGATTGGGCATCTCAGTGGGTTCTCTGGATTTTCCGTCTGCTCTGCATACATGTCATCTGTAACTATAAAACATACCCCCCACCACAGACACGGCATCAGACTGCCTTTACTTAGGCTCAGATTAGGAACCTCAGGCTTTCAGCCATCCCAACTAGGAAAGAAAAGGGTATGAGGCATGAGCAGTGAATATGAAAGGAAAAGGCAGCTATCATTTCTGGGGCATCTCTGCTTCTAGAAGAGTTTGAAATCAGCGACTAGGGAGAAGGGAAGGGAGCATTCCTATCCGCAAATCCCCATCCTCACACCTGTCACTAGCCCCCCAAGCATGAGGGCTGGGCAGAACTAGTAGCACCTGTTTCTGCAACCCCTGCCTCCTTCCCTACCTTTCTGGCCAGTCTGGTGTATCCCAAGTGCCTTCAGGTACCGAATACTCGTGCTTTTATCCTTGGGATTAGAGGGGTTCTTCTTTGTCTGTCGTAAGACCTTGGAGAAGGCCAGCTTCATGTGCTGGTCCACTGTCTTCAACAGGAAGTATCTGCACCACAAGCGAAAGCAAGGCAAAGGGAGGGGTGCCAGGAGGAGACCATGACTTACCCTCCGCCATCGCTGCTTCAGAGGAGCCGCTGCCCACACTCCCAGAATCTGGGCAGGCCCACACCCAAATACACTGTCCAGTGGAGGAGTCTCATAAAGACTGATGGGAGGGACCTGGCAAGGCTGTCTGCCTTACTGGTCGCCACACAAAATGTAGCCAAGTGGGGTGGAGGGCTTCACTAGCCCAAAGGCTCTCAAGCATGTCAAAGGATCTCAGAAGTCCATCTGGATAGTTTCTACCCTCTTCACTGGGCGGATGCCAGCAGTGGCTAAGCATGGAGCCTCTGGAACACTTACTTGGTGTTAAAGAACATGAGGGTGGTCAGCAGGGTGGAAGGGGAGTGAGCCCCGAGCTGCTTGCACTCCCACAGCATCTCCTCAGTCACGTGGCTGGGCAGGACATAGCCTAGGAGGAATAGAGTACTGCTACAACAAGAGGATGGCAGGATGGGAGGCATGAGGCACAGCGAGCACTACACGGGAGTACAAGTTTCACTGGAGAAGGCTTCCTGGGATATAGCAGAATCATCTGGAAAGCTTGTTAAAACACAAACAGCTGAGTCCCAACCCAAGGTTCTGGGGGAGGACCCGAAAATGTGTGTTTTCAACAAGTTCCTAACACTACACTTTGAGAACCCCGGCCCTCCATTATCGCTCTCACTGGATGTTAATTCTTCCTCTAATCCCAGGTTAATATCAGGTAAAAGGACATCCCTCAGAGAGCTTGCAACACCCCAAAGTATAAATCAACCTCTGCACATATGCAAACTTCTCTGAAAAGAGCATACAGAGCTTTCATCATAGCTTCCAAGGTGTCCAGACCAGGGCCCAAAGAACTGGTATACATGCCCCTGTTTGTCTTTGTTAAACCTCTATGCCATCCATTCTCATCCCCCTCTGGAAATAGAGGAGAATGATATTCAGATCCCTGATAGCTTTCCCCCACAGGGTAGGTTTTACTTTCATGAGCTAACTGAAAGCTGGACAGGGACAAAGGCAGTGGTTTCATCAAGAGTTCTGGACACACAGGTCTATACCAAAGATGACACAGGTTGATCACCAAGCCCCCATCATGTGTTCATAAAACAGTCAATGCCCAAGTGTGTATGTACCAGGCACTGAGGACATGGTGCAATAGCAGCAAACACCAGCATTCTCCTACAGGAGTTTCAGGATTCTCCAGGCAGGAAGCAAGGGTGGCACTTTCTAGAAGCAGGGGAAAACATGTTCTGCCCAATACATTCCTTTTCTCTGGTCTTGACAAAGCTGGCCCTCTGATTTCATTAGTACTCTTCCACCTCTTTAGGGCTTGTCTGCCTCTGCTCTTTTATTCTGTGGCCCAATGGCAATAAGATAAACTTCCTCGCTGCTGCTGTTTAGTCATGAAGTCGTGTCCGACTCTGACCCCAAGGACTGTAGCCCACCAGGCTCCTCTGTGCATGGGATCTCCCAGGCAAGAATACTGGAGAGGACTGCCATTTCCTTCTCCAGGGGATCTTCCTTAGTCTCAGACAAATCTTAAGCAGGATGAGTGACAGAAGATGCTCTCCTTGGGGAAGCCTAGCCCTAGGAATGGTCCAGGCATACATTTAGGATTGCTCTATTTTCTCTGGGTTCTCTCTGCCACCTTGTCACTTCCCTACCTTTAATCACTTCTTAACAGTGCAACTTAAAGTGAACTGCAGTATCTGAAAATCAGAACTCCCAGCGTGGGCAACAGGAGTTACACATAGAAACAACATATAAAAGCCTCATAGTTCTGAATCTGAACTGTAAAGTATCAAAATGTTCTATTTTATATTTATTTTTGTAGTTCTGCCTAGAAACTATGACCAACCCAAGAAGCAATGAGCATCCCTACCACCCAGATGGTGGTAATGAAATACCATTTAACACTGAAAGGAACCAGCCTCCATGGAGAGCTGATTGAGTCCACAATGGGAGACAGAAAATGGCCAGGATAAGCCTGGAACATTTTTGGTGAACCAGAAATCAAGGAAGTAGGGTCATGCCAAACAGACTTAAGAGCCAATTTAAACAGGCTCCACATGGCCACACAGAACAATTTGTACACCATTAAAGATACTAAGTACAATGAATTGAATCATTAAATATGTTTAAATTAACTTGCTCACAATGATTCTTTAAACAAACAAACAAAAGAAATCCCAGCTGAAGCTGGTAAACCAACTCATTACTGTCAAAGCTGCTAAACAAAGGAGAAGAAATAAGCCCTCATCCTGCTTCTTCTATATAATCTCTACCGCTAGGAAATCAAAGAGCTGATGAGGGAAATTTTCTCTTTGTATTTCAGCTAATAAAGAAGTAATAACATCAGAATACCAATGCTTGCAACTCCTAATGAACTAACGGATCCAGACATCATGGGCACCCACCTATGATGTAACCCTGCCAAGAAGAAAACACACAGAAAAACCAAAACCTGATTCAGCAAGTCTTTATATGCAACTACCAATAAACTGTAAATACAGGGGACAGAAGAATATGTTCAATTACAGCATGGAGATATCAATAGCAAAAATTAGACTGTAATAATTTAAAAGCCTCATTTCTTCCATAAATAAACTGCAAGAAAAATGTTTATTTTTGAATTTAATTAAAAGTTACTTAAATTAAGATTAAAACTAAACATTAAAAGATATCCATGCAATTTCAATGTGTGGACCTTATGTGCACCTTGACTCAAACAAAAAAAAGTGACATTTATGGGACAACTGGAAATGTGAAAAAGGGCAGATTTTGATGACGTTGTGACTATTCTTTTTCTAAAAAAGTAAAATAATGGCATTGTGGTACATCAATTTTATGCTAAAATATTTATGGATACAGTGCCTGGGACTTGCCTCAAAATGATACGGGAGGGAGAAACAGATAACGTATAAATGGAACGAGATTTGCCATGGGTGTGTGGGAATGCCATTATTCTGTTCTGCTTATTTTTATATGTGCTTGAAATTTCCTTAAGAAAACTTAAAAAAAAGCCAATTTTATACAGCCACACTTGGTCTGAAAATCCGCAGATCATGTACAGAAATTCACTTACTCAGGTGTCTGTTCTAATGATATCTCCTTAGAGAGGCTTCCTTCCTAACGCCCTTAACACTTTCCATTCTCTGTGCTTTGTCCTTCGAAGTACTTAATTATCATAAATTAACTTGATTATTTATACAGTCTCCCCATATTAGACTGTAAACTTCATTTTTTCACTACTGAATTGTATAATCTACACCTGGAACTGCCTGGCATATAGTAGGCACTCAAAAGGCATTTGTTTAAATGATACTTTTTTTTAACACTTAAGCAGTAGTTATGATGACAGATGATAACTAGACTAAATCGTTTCACAGTATACACCAACTGTATCAAGTCATTGTTATACACCTGAAACTGCTATGTCAATTTTATCTCAGTCAGTATACATTTCATTAAATGGCAGAGCCAGGATTAAAACTCAGATATTTGTGTGGACGTAAGTTTTTATGTCATCTGGGTAAAGAAGAAGAAGCATGACTGGTGCATCCTAAGGTAACATGTTTGGGAATTCAGCGTTCTAACAGGCATATAATGATATATCACTGTATCCATGTATGCATGCACATATGTATCAATATTTATGCAAGCCACTTGCTGAATCTCAGTTCCCCGACCAGAGACTGAACCCAGGCCACAGCAGTGAAAGCATCGAAACCTAACCATCAGGCCACCAGGGAACTCCCATCACTGTTGTTTTAATTTACAACTGACTGATGATATATATCTTTTCATATACTTATCTGCCACCTTCTTTGGTGAATCATGTGTTCAGATTAAAAAACAGGTAAAGGTTCTTTCTTTGTTATTGTTGACTGTTAAAAGTTCTTTATAAATTTTGGATATCAGCCCTTTATCTGGTATGTGTTTTGTCAAGATTTCCTCCCAGTTTGTGGCTTGTCTTTCATTCTCTTAATAATGCCTTTCAGAGAGCATAAGCTTTTGCTTTTTAATTTTTAATAAAGTCCAACTTACCAATTTTTTCCCTTTCATACATTATTCTTTTTATGTTGTACCTAGAAAGTTACCACCAGACCTAACATCACCTAGAGTTTCTATTTTACCTTCTAGGAGTTTTATAGTTTTACATTTGGGTCTATGATTCTTTTTTTTTTTTCAATGTGGTTGTCCAGCTGTTCCAGTAGTGTTACTTGAAAAGACCATCCTGGGAATTTCCTGGAGGTTCAGTGGTTAGGACTCGACACTTTCATTACATGGCCCGGGTTGAATCCCTGGTGAGGGAACTAAGATCCCATGAGCTGCAGAGTAAAGCCAAAACACAGAGAAAAAGAAAAAAGGACTATCCTTTCTCCATTTAACTGCCTTTGCCCCTTAGTCAAAGATAAATTCATTATACTCATGTGGCTTTATTTCTGGACTCTATATTCTGTCCCATGGATCTGTCTATTCTTTCACCAAAGACCTGCACACAATGTTTACAGCTGCTTTATTTATAAACTGCCAAAACATGGAAGCAACCAAAATGTCCTTTAATTGGTGAACAGATAAACAAACTGTGGCACATTCATAAAATGGAATACTACTCAGCAATAAAAAGAAATGAGCTATCAAGCCATGAAAAGACATGCAGGAACATTAAACGTATATTGCTAAGTGAAATAAATTAATACTAAAGTATTCTAACTATATGACATTCTGAACAAGGCAAAACTATGGAGACAGTAAAACAGATCAGAGGTTGCCAGAGATTCAGGGGAATAAAGGGAGGGACGAATTAAGTGGAACCCTGGGGATTTGAGGGCAGCAAAACTTGTATGTGACACTGAATTGTAAATACATATCATTATACACTGTCAAAAGCCACAAAATATACAACAGAAGGGTGTGAACTCTAATGTAAACTACAGACTTAAGTTAACAACAAGGTATCAAATGTTGGCTCCTCGATGTTAACAAGTATACTACACTAATACAAGATACTAGTAACAGGGGAGACACGGTGTGATGGAATACATGGGATTCCTTGTATATTCCACTCAGTTTTCCTGTAAACCGAAAACTGCTCTTAAAGAATATATTATTTTAAAAAATTATAATAAACAGCCCTGGTGAGCCATGCCCCTCCATACTGAGCCAAGCAGCACAGAGACCGACGCTGGGGCCTGCGATTTACAGCCTCCTCACCCACATGCTATTATCACAGCAAGCCACACAAGCAGCTCATCTTTTTTAAACCCAGGTTCAAAAGACATCCAAGGACTAGGAAGATTCTTACCAAGTGGAGTGACTCGGGGCTGAACGTCCTTCAGAACTTCATGCAGCCACTCCGTGAATCGAACATAATAAAGATCGGAGAAAATGTCATCAACCCGTCCGTTCTCAAAAAGATACTAAAAGGAAAATAATCAATAAAAGCTGTTGGTAGACTCTTGACAAGATGTTGAGGGAAACAAACAATTTTCGAGCAGTACCCTCACGTCTCCCTACCCATTCGTCCCCCATTAACCAACAGCACACTGAGTCAAAACCGCCCAGTGAGCAGCACTTCCACAGCATACTTCAGGATGGGAACTAACTCTCACAACACTCTTGAGAGTTGGCCAATGGAGCAGATTTCGTGAATGCTACTTCACCCAAGCAAGGCACTATCTTATGGTAGCAAAAAAGCATGATGCAGGCTCCAGGGCCAGTCTCTTACCAGCTACGGTGTAAGTTATGTAACTCATTGGAGTCTTGTAACTTTGGGGGCTCAGTGTCCTTGTCTGCAAATGGAGATGACTATGCCTGCCTTGCATGAGTGAGAGAGCATGGAATGAGACAAAGCACATACACTAATTCACCCAGTGCTCCCAGTGACTGCTAAGACAGACTAACAAAATGGGAGATGGGTTTTTCTCGGGCCTAAGCAACAGGGTGAGTCCCACTCAGCAAGTGTTCTTCCATCACACCACGGGCTTCTCTACAATAGCATTCAAAAACCAGGAAATCCCCATCTGGTCTCTGAAACTGCTGGTCCTAAAATGAATCTCCCTGTTCATCTTCATCTTAGATATCCTGAAAACCTAACTACAGTCGTATATTTTAGCTAGACTCTTTCAAATAATTATTTTGCATTAATGCAGGAAACAATGAGAAAATGAACTATATGTCAGCACCAGACTGTTCTGGAAAAACTGCTTTTCTGAAAACTAGATGTTTACTTTAACAAAAAGTGTTACATAAATGTTTCATGATTTTTTAAAAAAGTCTCTAATGTAATATATCATATAGTTTAACAAACATTTCTCTAGATTGAGGGATTATTTTATTATCTGATTTTCTAAAGTGAACATGTAGATCTTTTCCAATTTAAAAATAAAATGTACATTTAAAAACATTTCCAACTTTTAAAAAATGTACATTTAAAACCTCATTATATAGTTGGAAGAGAGTATCTTTACTGTTACCACTTTTGACATATTACTAATTTGACTAGGCAGCAAATACCCAATGGGAACACAAGGCAAACAGGTTCCTACGCAGCTCGGTTCCCTACCTTTTGAATACACAGGAAAATGTAGTACAGCACATCTGGGTCATAGGGGTCACCTTCTCCATTTCGAGCTTCCCGTGTCATCAGACAGAGCCCATAATTCAACTCAGCCACAGCAGAAGAGATGAGATCTTCCTGGAATCGTAGCAACTGACGCCCTACAACATAAGTCCCAAAGGTCAGTGAGGGTCCTGGCAACAGTCATTTCCTTACTGGTTTCTCATATCCCTGGAAGGAGGTTACAGAACAGACACCATCCATCAAGGTGCTGGGGTGAAAACAATCACTTGAATCTGTGATCAAAACTAGCCTACAAAGAAATAATCCTGTTTGCCCTATTACTAAAAGGGTTCCCGTCCCATCTCACATATCCCCCAATTATTAGGGCCAAGAAATGAAAGCAGAAACACAAAACCCACCCTCTGTAATACGAGGAAGTATATGAGGATAATGCTAAGTAAGAGGGGCCCCAAGAACACTCACTAGTTCCTATCTCCTCCCAGAAGTCTCTGATCTTGGGCACACCCCACAAATCTTGCTCGTTTATAGCAGGTCCAGCCTGCCTCGTCTTGGATCCAGCACACTATTTCAGATGGAGCGCCCACGTGCCCAGAGCCAAGAGATACACTTTCCTGCCGTCCGTGCTCCTGCTGCTTCAGTGCCACTGCATTTCACACACAGTCCAACCCCCCTGCCCTCCTGAACACTTACTCCCAATGGGTGCCAGTCTGTTCTGAGCATCCTTCTCAAGCTCAGCATTCTTGGTCTGTGCCCAGTTTTTCCACACTTCAAGCCCTTCTTCTGGCTTCAGAGAATTTGGAAGCAGAAGTTCTGGTGAAGGCTGTGGCTGTGACTGGGGTTCAACTTCAGCAACCTGGACAGTTTGAGCCTATGAGAGAAATCATCAAAACGTGTCAATAGGTCGTTTGACAAAACTGCCAGAAAAATGCTGTAACTCTTTTAACTAAAAAGCTGCTTTTCTGCTTGCTCTCCTAAACTTTGGAGTCCTGTTCTTTACTTCAGAGACAGCAAACGCTAGTGCAAAGCTTCTTAATCTGAACTGTACTTTTGAATCTCTTATTTTAAAACACCAATACCTGAGCTCCACCCCAGAATCTCTTTTTAAAGAGGTATCAGTCTTTTTAAAATCTTCCCAGGTAAAAAGGCAATTCTAATGTTTAGTCACTGCCCAGAGCTACTGGCACAAAGCACTGCTCATCAACTACAATGTGCAAGTAAATTTTATTAAAACGTGGATTCTGATTAGAAACATCTCAGGTGGGACCTGAGATTCTGCATTTCTAAGAAACCCCCAAGGAAGGGAGCTGGTCTTCAGACTACACTTTCTGTACCAAGTGTCCAGACTGTTAAACTTAGTTGCATGCACCTTAAAATCATCTGGGCTGCTTTTAAAAAATATCCACGTCTGGGCCTTGTCCCTAGGGGTCCTGATTTACTTGGTCTAAGCTGGCGGCCTGCCGTCGGTACTTTTAAAAGCTCTCTCGGTTATTCTAATGTCCAGTCATGGCTGAGAATCATCATGTTTCTTCTTAATAATACTGCTTTGGCTCATAAGGACATTTTCTGAAGACAGGAAGCAATGTCTGAGCTTCCCACCTCCAAAGAGCAGTCCCATTCTCCACGGTCTGAGAGCCGAACTGTGTAGACAAAAGGACAGAGAATGTCCATGACCCTCAATCACAGTCCCCATCAGGCAGGACAGACACCAACACAGATACAAAGCACAGGTTCTTGGGTCTCACACACCTGTCTAAATTGTAAAACAAATTCCCTTGAACAATTTTCTATTCCAGGGCCTACCTAAAGGGCTGAAAAATGCCAAATCATTCAACTTCAAGGCTAAACAATGAATATATGACACATACATTTGCTTATCAATCAATAAAAATAAAAACTATCCAACTAGCTTTGATACAAGATACACTATTAAACAAGTAGACAACCAAATACCAGTGCCAGACTCTTAAATGTCTGTCAACCCTGGAGCTCCCCTCCAGACACACTTCTCAGTTCAACCACCATTCTTCTTGGTGAGTCTCCAACACCTGCCATTAGGATCTCCATGTTTGTGGAAATGGTTGCTAACTATGTGCCTCTAAGCTAGATCACGCCTTAATACACTCAATGGGTACTGTGTATCTCCGACTGAACATCTCAAAACCACCTCAAACTACTATCTAGGGAGAGAATTCATCACTTTGCCCACCCAGAAGTATTCTCCTCAGACTTTCCTCCCTGTTGTTCAATGGCAACACTATCTACCCAAGTAGGAAAGCTAGGAGTCGACAGGATTAGCAGACGACAGCCGTGCTTCTCTGTCTTAGCGGCCAGATTCTCTTCAGTGTGCCCCCACTCACTAAATGTAACACTCCCAACCACCTTGACAACCAAAATTCTTCCACACACATTCAAATGTCTATCAGTGGGTAAGGGAAATAGAAGTTTCATCCAGGTTAAAAACTACTGATGCAAGCGCACCCCTGGTGTAGAGTTTTTCCTATTTACAATGGAGCCCTTAAAGAGCTGGGAAGTGACATAATCCTACATTTTAAGAATATTATTCTTGATCTATAGAAAATGGAATAGTGGAAGTAGGTGCTGGTGGCCAAGACCAGGATGGTGGCAGTGAAACGATTTAAGAGATTCTGAGTTTGGTGGCAGAACCAACATGGCTTGTTGATGAACTCATTGTGAGGAGGAAGGGAACGCAGACTCAAGGACTCTGGGTCTCTGGCTTACATAACTAGGTAGATGACGGTATCATTTTCTGAGAGGAATCGTTTTTCATAGTGGTAGAGGAGATGCTGATGAAGAGCTGAGATATCTTTAACAAACGCAAGTAAATAATAAGTGGGCTGCTGAACGTATAGGAAGGGTCCGAAGGGGAAAGGTACAGTCTAGCGATAAAGAGCTGTGCGTCACTGCAGTACATGGACTGCACACAGGTTAACACATGGGCTTAGGAGCCCACCTATCCAAGGCTGAATGCCAACTCTGTCACTTGCTAAAAGGTGACTTTAATCTCTGTACCTCAGTTTCTTCATTTGTAAAATGGAGATAGTAGTACATACCTCTTAAGGTTGGTGTGAGAATTAAAAGAGTTATTACATGTAACACTATGGACAGTGCCTGGCAGAAGGTGTCAGTGATTATCACCTTCTGCAGCAGTCATCTAGAGGATTCTGAAAATCATGGCAATGGACAGAAATCCCCTAGGGGAGAAAAGAGCATCAGTATTGAGCTCTGAGTAACACCAACATGTATGGTTCAGACAGAGATGGAGGCTTCAGCAAAGTCTCCTGAGAAGGACAAATAACCAGTAGGGTAGGAGGAAATAACAGAGAAATCCAGAGGAGAGTTTCAAGAAGGCAGGCTTGGTTTGCTCTGCTGTGTGTTGCTGTGAGTGAGATAAAAACAGACATGCCTGCTGGATCTGGCCATGGGGAGGTAGGTGAACAATGACCTTGACAAGAGCAGACCTGGTCATGAGCTGGAAGAGAAAACTGCTCAGTGAGTAGAGACAGCCTGTACAGAGAATACTTGTGAAAACCGGGAATAAAACCAAGTGGAGAAACAGGGGAACAGATGGAGGTGGGTGTGAGGTCAAGGGAGGGAGGTTTTGCCACAAATTTGGTTTTAAAGACAAGTTATAAAAAAAACTTTCAAAAAGGGTATGCCAGGTGAAGGAACACATCAGCTCTCCCTAGGGTTCAACTCACATCACAGCACAATTATCTTTACACGTGCTATGAGGGCTCCAAAGACAGAGGCTGTCTTATTCGTCTCTGTTCCCCAAAACCTAAAGCAGAGCCCGATAAGGGAAGCAGAGGGATATCTGTGGTGTAAATGGGCAAGCTAATCTTTCCTGCATGATGGGTGTTCTTCCCAATATTTCTTTTTCTGGCAATAATCCTTGACATATGTCCCTATAAAGGGACATGTGTGTCTCCTTTGCTAAAGGAGATACAGCCTCTGAAGAACATGAAGAGAGCAGGCTTACTAAAATGGACTCTAGAAAAAGATTTCCCAGTTGAAGGGCCCAGATGTGCAAATTACTAGCAGAGCCCGTTGAGCAACAAAAGGGCCCTGAACTGCAAACTGGATCATCAGGCCCAGGAGAGCGGAGGAGAGGCTGAAGCTCAGCACAGTGCACCACGACAAGTCTCTGGGTGGTCTCTCCTACACGCGCATCTGTTCCACACACCACTATCTGATTCTTCTGAGTACCATCACTCAGGCAGGATTCTGGAAATTTTTCCCACCACAGACCATACCAACTCTTCACTTCGGAAGACAGCCCCTTTGCCCCCTCCACTAACTCCTTTCCCACAGTTTTCCCTCCTCTCATGTTAACCTAGGCATACCCCTTGTGCCCACACCTAGCTCTGCATTCATGCTGCTCCATTCTGTCAATCTAAGCTATAAACAAGGGATCAAATGCCAGTTTTTCCACAAAGATGCTTCTGTTTTAACCCAGAATGACTTCTGAATTCCCAGCCTGACTTTTGTGTGAGTAGTATACACTCACACTTGGTTATGTTGCTCTATAGTTTATAAAGAAACAGAAACCATGAGTTCTTACTTCCACCAGATTATCAGCCACCTGAAGCAATGACTCTGTCCTATTCTACTCCTAGGCCTGACAGCTGGATTTTAACAGGTCCTTAATAAAGTCACCTAAGATTACTACACTGTTGCCTCTATGAAACCGCTTGGTCAGCTTTTGCTTACCCAATCATTTCCAGCTTGAGTCTCTGAGTGTGGCCCCTGGTCTAACAGTGCTTTGTGCCAGCTTCCTCACATGCACTCCCAGAGCACCTGTGCTGAGGCACATTACCTTCAGCAGTCTCATGAGACCAGAGGCTCTACATCTAGTCTAAATGCCTGCTAGACAAGGGATCAGAAACTTTACTGCTGCTGCTGCTGCTAAGTCACCTCAGTCGTGTCCGACTCTGTGCGACCCCAGAGACAGCAGCCCACCAGGCTCCCCTGTCCCTGGGATGCTCCAGGCAAGAACACTGGAGTGGGTTGCCATTTCCTTCTCCAATGCATGAAAGTGAAAAGTGAAAGGGAAGTCGCTCAGTCGTGTCTGACTCTTAGCAACCCCATGGACTGCAGCCCACCAGGCTCCTCCGTCCATGGGATTTTCCAGGCAAGAGTACTGGAGTGGGGTGCCACAGTCTTCAAAGGTGGATTTGTGACAGCCTCAAGAAGACTAACAATTAGCAAAAAGAGCCAAGCAATTTTAAAATTTTGACAGTTCTATTTTAGCAACTTATCTATAAATCTAAAATCATTTCAAAAGAAAAAGTTAAAAAACTTAGCTCAACATAGGTGCCAAGACAGGAAACTCATTAACCATGACTTAGTATTTTTAAGGAACATAAAAATATCGTTGGAAAGTCCCACTTGTAAAGGTCGCTTATTTAAGAGTCCCAAAGATGATCACTTTTTTCTTTTTTCTGGCCACACTACAAGGCTAGAGGATTTCAGTTCTCAGGGATCGAGCCCATGCCACCTGCAGTGGAAGCACAGAGTCCTAACCACTGGACTACCAGGGAAGTCCCCAAAGACAACCGCTTTCAACGGGCCTACCAGGAAGTCTTTTAGATCTCCTAATTCACCTATACTGTGTCCAGTGTAGTCCATCTTTAGATGACAACTAAAGAAGGGACAATTTAACAGCTTCTCCACTGTAATGAGTTTACAGCCTGTGTGTTCAACTACAGAGGTTCCACTAGATCTACTCATTCGCGATGCAGAAAGCAGCTTCTGGGACAAAAATAACACTTGGGATGACCCATTAGTCTCAACCTAGAACTTTACTTTTCCTAAAAAGAGATCACAAAAAAGCACTCCAAGCATTTACCCTCAAAGCAGTTTCTGGTCACTTAATTTACCTCCAGACACCAGGCTAGAATGCCTGCCTATTCCACAGCCTCACCCCGTTCCCTCTCCCCAACCCTAATTAACATACTAAATATTGTATTACTACTGCAAGGCCAACATCACTCTAGTAAACAAGCCAGAGGTGCCAGAGGTTGTCAGGCAAGTTTGGTGTGGCATTGGGCCCCAGGGAGGCAGGCTGCCCTACAGGTAAGTCTCACTTACTGAACAAGTAACCTGGAGCTGCTGCTGCTGCTGCGGCTGCTGAGGCGGCGGCGGCGTCTGTTCCTGGGGGGTCTGTTGCTGTGGCTGCTGCTGGGGGTCCCATATATGGACAGTCTGAGCTGTATTCTGGTATGTGCCTGCCACGGCCTGCACAGCCACTGGAATGTGGATGTTGCCATTCATGAACTGTGCTGGAAAGAGAGAGTTTGCAAGGGTCTGCACTACCTCTTCATGGGAGTTTTTCACTACAGACGTGGTGCCCACCATCTTCTCCTTGTCATCCTCCAGCTTCACAGCTGCCAGGGCTGTGGGTGAGCCACTGACGTGAACTGCGTTGTAGGCTTCCTGGGGAATGGCAATGTGGGTAATGCTCTGCTGCTGAGGGTCCCCCCGGGGCTGGGCAGAGTAAACAGGTATGGTCCAAGTTTCTCCTGTAGGGCTAGTAATGGTCCCAGTGGCACTGTACAGGTGGGCACTATCTACCGTCAGTAAGTCAGGCCTCAAAGACACATAACTCTGCTGCTGGCCCTGCGGAATGGCCAGGACAGTGGCCACCGGCTGCCCTGAGATGGCGTAGGACACAGTGATGGGCATGTCCACTTTGCGCTTCTTCACTGGCTGGAGGACACTGGCTGTGCCAACCCGCCGCTCCCCTTCCCGAGGTGAGCCCTGCTGAGACGGCGGTGGGGAAAGGGCACCCACAGTCTGGATTTGGATCTGCTGACCCCCAGCAAGAGACTGGCCAGCCACCAGCTGAGCCTGGATCTGCTGGTGCGGGATGTGCTCCTCCGGGATCTCTGGAGCCTGGATCTGCTGGGCCGCCTGCATGTGCTGCACCTGGATCTGGGCCGCCTGCAGCTGCGAAGGGCTGGGGCTCTGCAGAGATGGGGTCTGGATGGAGGGGGCTGCCGGCTGTGCTGCTTGGCCTTGGATCTGCACCTGGACGTGGATAGGCTGCTCTGCAGGCTGGTGAACGGTGAGTTGCGGGGAGAGCTGCTGAGCCGAGACCTGCTGCGGAGACTGCTGTACCTGTACCTGTACCTGCAGCAACAAGATGCGGCAGTGAGTGAACTGGACAACACGGAGAACCCAGTCCTGAAGGGCAGAGATCTCAGGCAGGAGCCCTGCGTACTGTGAGGAGGAGGGGCTGCCACACCCCAGCCTTCTGAGGCGGCCGTCATCTCTGAATATGCTGCGTTCAGAGCAACACACAGCCACCTAAGGGCACGCAAGACTATCACATGAGAAATATCAAAAGTTTTGCTCATTTCTTACCTTCTTTTTAAAAGTCACCATTTTTGTTTTTGCATATTCATATAGTAGTACAAGAATACAATGTATAAATATATACTTAGGTGTATATTCAAAAAACTGTTTATCCATGTGGTTGGTGATTGAAAGTACGGGGACGTTGTTCTAAAGGGTCAAAAAGAGAAGTAAATTCCACAGGCATTCAACTCCCAACTCAGGATCAAAACTACTCCCACCACAGAGAAATCACAGTAGAGACAAAATGCTTAAAATCCCTTTAGGAGACATCTCCGATTTTGCTGCTAAAAGACAGGCACAGATGAATGATTCTTTAGAGTGCTTATTTACGATACCTTTATTTTACAGGAGAAGCCACTCGATTCCTGATAATTTAATCTAATAAGGTGACTATATCCCAGACCACACATTTCTGATAATGCAGCTCACGTCTTACTGCTGTACTTCAGCATACAGAATAGCATGAAAAGATGCTACACATAGGATGTAATTTTAAAACAGTATTTTTCCATCAGACATTTATCTAAATTATTCTGAATGCATGTAGGAATTAGGAAGGTAGAAAATAAGAAGGTTGATCAGTGATTGTATTCATCACAAAAGATAACCAAAGATGGTGCTGGGACAACTGGCTGTCCACATAAAAAGAATGTAGTTGGACCTCTTTCTCACATCATACACAGAAAATGGGAAAGGATCTGAACAGACAATTCTCCCAAGATAAGAAAATGGCTGGCCAAGCACATGAAAAGTTGTTCAGCATCATTAACCGTCAGGGAAATGCAGAGCAAAAAGAGATACCATTTAAACCCACTAGGACAACTATAATACACAGATAACAGGGGTTTCCCTGGCGGTTCAGTGGTCAAGATCTTCAATGAAGTGGGCATGGGTTCCATTCCTGGTCTAGGAACTAGGATCCCACATGCTGTGTGGCATGGTCAAAAAATAATATTTAAAAAAAACCACATTTTTTTTTAAGAATAAAAGATACTGTTGGCACGTATACAAAAAGAAATTGGAATTTTCACGCACTGCTGGTGGGAATGTAAAATTGGTATAGCTGCTTTGGAAAAAAAGTCTGGCAGATCATAAAAAAGTTAAACATAGCATATGACAAAGATATGAAAAACAAACCGTATGACCCAGCAGTTGCATTCCTAGGTACATACTCAAGGGAAATAAAAATTATAATCACAAAAACCTTGGACATAAATGTTAATAACAGCCCATTATTTATAGTAAGTGAAAAGTGGAAACAACCCAAATACCCATCAAATGATGGATAAAAAAATGTAGTACTTCCATACAGTAGAATGTTGTCTAGTAAGAAAAAAAAAAAATGCAGACAAAAAGCTACAACACAGATGAACCCTGAAAACATCATGCCAAATGAAGTTAATCACAAAAGACTACATATTGTATAATTCCATTTATATGAATGTCCACAATAGGCAGATCTACAGAAATAAAGTAATTAGTGCCTGTCCAGGAGATAGGGATTGGGGGAAATATGAACTAATGGCTAAAGCTACAAGCTTTCTTTCTGGGATGATGGGAATGTTCTAAAATTGATGTGGTAATGGTTGTCCAACTCTGTGAATAGACTAAAAACTATGAAGCTGTACACTCTGCATGGAAATGAGTGAACTGATATGAGAATTATGCATCAAGAAAGCCATGACTAATTAAAAAAAAACCATAGGCAAGGAGGAGACTATATAAAAAGGATAGACCTTGAGAGCTGACTTGAAATGCTGCTGTACTTTCCTGGCTACAAATCCTTGAAGGTTCTGTTTCCTGAGGAACAATAAAAAGGGCCTACCTGCTTACCTCCTCACAGAGTGGTCATGAGCATGAAACACTCTTTATTGACATACAGTAGGTGTTCAAAAAGTTGGTTTTCTTCCTCATAAGCAGTATTTCTTTACACCAGTGAGTCTCAAAATGTAGTTTCCAGGCCAACATCATCATCACCCATGCAACTAGTCAGAAATATAAACTTTTAGGTGAAACAATTAAAACAGAAACTCTAGGGAATGGGATCAGCAATCTGATGCATGCTCAAGTTTGAGAATCAGTACTTTACACCAAGGACATAAAGGAAAGTATGAAGCCAATTACTAAAGAAGAGCTGCTTTCAAGCTTTCTGGTCTCAGGACCCTTTTAAAAAATGACTGAAGACCCCAAAGAGCTTTTCTATAGATAGCAATATTTACTACATTAGAAATTAAAACTAGGAAACTTAGAAAAATACTAATTCATTAAAAATTACCATATAAACCAATATAAATGTCAACATAAATCATAAATTCTTATGACGAGTAACTTTATTTGCCAAAACAAAAAATTTATAGTAAGAGTTACATAAAATTTTACATCTTTGCAGATCTCTTTAATAGCTGACTTAATTGAAGACAGCTAGACTCTGTATTTGCTTTTGCAATCTGTTGTGCACACGTCACACATGGCCTCTGCAAAACCCCACTGTACACTCATGAGAGAATGAGAGAGAAAAAGGCAAATAAACATCTTCATTTTATAACAATAACAGTCTTAACTTTAAGAAATCACTCTTAACACTATAAGAGCGATTAAAATCTCAGAGTGCTGCGAACTACCAGTCCCTGAATTACTCTTTAAGAACCACTGTTGTAGAGTTAAATACACAGTATATTTTTCAACTATATTATTACTGGCTTAGAAACAAAAGTTCAAAAATCTGGTTATTATCACTGTAGTTCATATTCTTAATGATTTTACTCTATCTCTTTACAATGACTTTTCTTAGAAAGCATTTATCAATATTCAATCTTCCAACAGAAACAAGTTAGCAAAAGTACTAAGGAATCGGAACTGAAGGCAGTTACCCAAATCAGAACAAACGGGTAAAAATAATCTGATGCTACTTTATATCCTAAGTAGTTAGAATTTAAAATTAAAAGAGTAAAAGTTAAAGCACTTTCTGACATTTCCTTACCAATGTCAACATACTGTATAGGGAATTCCCTGGTGGCTCAGAGGTTAAAGCGTCTGCCTCCAATGCGGGAGACCCGGGTTCGATCCCTGGGTCGGGAAGATCCCCTGGAGAAGGAAATGGTAACCCACTCCAGTATTCTTGCCTGGAGAATTCCATGGACGGAGAAGCCTGGTAGGCTACAGCCCACAGGGTCACAAAGAGTCGGACATGACTGAGTGACTTCAATCACTCACTCACTCACTCACAACCTTTACCCACTAAGAATCACGTCAATAAAAAATTAAATATTACTTGTAATACATTTCATATTTTTATTTATATAAAAATATAACTTTTTATCTGATTAGGTAATTACTACAGAGTCACTGCAAAATCACTGCAGAGGGTGACTGCAGCTATGAAATTAAAAGACGCTTGCTCCTTGGAAGAAAAGTTATAACCAACCTAGACAGCATATTAAAAAGCAGAGACATTACTTTGCCAACAAAGGTCTATGTAGTCAAGGCTATGGTTTTCCCAGTGGTCATGCATGGATGTGAGAGTAGAACTATAAAGAAAGCTGAGCGCCAAAGAATGGATGCTTTTGAACTGTGGTGTTGGAGAAGACTCCTGAGAGTCCCTTGCAAGAAGATTCAACCAGTCCATCCTAAAGGAAATCAGCCCTGAATATTCACTGGAAGGACCGACGCTACTTTGGCCACCTGATGCAAAGAACTGACTCATTTGAAAAGACCCTGATGCTGGGAAAGACTGAAAGTGGGAGGATGAGATGCTTGGATGGCATCACCGACTCAATGGACACAAGTTTGAGTAAACTCCGGGAGTTGGCGACGGACAGGGAAGCCTGGAGTGCTGCAGTCCATGGGGTCGCAAAGAGTCGGACACGAATGAGCAACTGAACTGAACTGAACAGAGTCACAGTGAAAATCTGTAAAGTCAGTGAAGTAAAACAAGTTTCTTAAATTTTACTTGAACTTATGAGGAAATGAAATTAAAACTGAAAGAATAGCTGAACTTTGAATATTTCTTCACACTAAGAAGCTCTGACAAGGTCCCTCTTTCAAAAAAAAAAAATCTAAGACAGACATTCAGAGCTGATACTGTCTTTATTAACTGTTTAATTTTCAAGGTAGATAAACTCTCAGAAAACAAACTGACAGACTGAAACCTTAACAAAAACTTAGAGAAAAAAAAGGCAGTTTGAAACTTAAGCCTAGATTTGAAGTGATTCTAAAGAAACACAAAAAGAAAAAAGGCCATCCCAAAGATATGCATGTACTAGGAAAGGGATGTATTGATGGGGGAGAAAGACATTTCTGGAGAAGGTGAATTTGGTTTTATTGTTTTAAAAAGCACTATTTCTTACCTTCTATCAACCCCTCATAAATCACACTGTATTTCAGTTCCCTTCACATCTGAATCTGTACTTCTCATTCAGCAACCCCCACCACCTTTCCCAGAGTTTTCCAATTGCTCTTCTTCCCCTCTGTTGATCAGAAGAGATACACTTTATTATCCATCTGGGCTTTTGATGACATAGTATGTACAATGCTAATTACTTTCATCTTGAGCATTCTGACTTCCTATTTCAACCTGACAGACTAGGTCTTCTGTACAGACAAGATTTAGATTTCAATTCTGAGCTGGTTCTGTTTCTTTTATTCTCATGACTTTTTTAAAAATTTATTTTTCAATTGAAGGAATAATTGCTTTATAGAATTTTGTTGATTTCTGCCAGACATCAACATCTCATGACTTCTTTCCTAGATTTTTTTTTTGATTGAGCATATTAAGTTTTTCAGATATGTTTGAATGTGGTCTTCAGATTAGCATCAGCACCAACCTGGAATTTGTTAGAAATGCACATTTTCTGGAAATGAAAAAACTGCTGGAGAGCTATCTGCATTGCCAAATTCACAGCAGCATTATTTACAATGGCCAAGACATGGAAATAATCTTAAGTGTCCACCAATACAATGAATATTATTCAGCCATAAAAAGGGGGGAAATGCTGTCATCTGTGACAACATGGATGAATGTGCTAAGTGAAATAAATCAGAGACAAAAGACAAATACCACATGATCTCATTTATATATTAAAAACCTAAAAAAAACACACCCCAACCAAACTCAGAAAAACAGATCAGATTTGTGGCTACTGAGGTAGAAGCAAAGACAAGAGGAATTGGATGAGGTGGTCAAAAGGTACACACTTCCTAGATAACTAAGTACTAGGGATTTATTTATTTAGTTGGCTATACCAAGTCTTAGTTGCGGCATGCGGGATTAGTTCCCTGACCAGGGAAGGAACCCAGGCACCCTGAGTTGGAAGTACAGAGTCTTCACTGTTGGACCACCAGAGAAGTTCTGTTCTAGGGACATAATGTACTACATGGTAACTAGTTAACACTGCTGGATAGTGAACGTGAAAGTTAAGACAGTAAATCCTAAGTTCTCATTCAGTTCAGTTCAGTTGAGTCGCTCAGTCGTGTCCAACTCTTTGGGACCCCATGAATTGCAGCACGCCAGGCCTCCCTGTCCATCACCAACTCCCAAGGTTCACTCAGACTCGCGTCCATCGAGTCAGTGATGCCATCCAGCCATCTCATCCTCGGTCGACCCCTTCTACTCCTGCCCCCAATCCCTCCCAGTATCAGTCTTTTCCAATGAGTCAACTCTTCGCACGAGGTGGCCAATGTACTGGAGTTTCAGCTTTAGCATCATTCCTTCCAAAGAAATCCCAGGGTTGATCTCCTTCAGGATGGACTGGTTGGATCTCCTTGCAGTCCAAGGGACTCTCAGGAGTCTTCTCCAATACCACAGTTCAAAAGCATCAATTCTTCGGCACTCAGCTTTCTTCACAGTCCAACTCTCACATCCATACACGACCACTGGAAAAACCATAGCCTTGACCTGACGGACCTTTGTTGGCAAAGTAATGTCTCTGCTTTTGAATATACTATCTAGGTTGGTCATAACTTTCCTTCCAAGGAGTAAGTTTTAGTCTTTTAATTTCATGGCTGCAGTCACCATCTGCAGTGAATTTGGAGCCCCCCAAAATAAAGTCTGACACTGTTTCTACTGTTTCCCCATCTATTTCCCATGAAGTGATGGGACCGGATGCCATGATCTTCGTTTTCTGAATGTTGAGCTTTAAGCCAACTTTTTCACTCTCCTCTTTCACTTTCATCAAGAGGCTTTTTAATTCCTCTTCACTTTCTGCCATAAGGGTGGTGTCTTCTGCATATCTGAGGTTGATATTTCTCCCGGCAATCTTGATTCCAGCTTGTGCTTCTTCCAGCCCAGTGTTTCTCATGATGTACTCCACATATAAGTTAAATAAGCAGGGTGACAATGTACAGCCTTAACATACTCCTTTTCCTATCTGGAACCAGTGTGCTGTTCCATGTCCAGTTCTAACTGTTGCTTCCTGACCTGCATATAGGTTTCTCAAGATGCAGGTCAGGTGGTCTGGTATTCCCATCTCTTTTAGAATTTTCCACAGTGTATTGTGAGGAAAAAATGTTTCTTCCTTACTCTGTATATGAGATGATGGATGTTAATTAAACTTATTGTGGTCACCATTTCATGATATATGTACATGAAATAACTGAGCTGTACACCTTAGACATACATTGCTGTATGTCAACTATATCTCAATAAAACTGGGGGACAGGCGGATATAAATTCTCAGCAGTGACCCCGGACCAGCTGAATTTGAAGTGGGAGAAGGACGGCCATTTCTGTTTTAAGAAACCCTCCAGGTGATTCTAATATACCCTGAAGTTTGATAACCAATAGTGTAAAAGTTTTATTGGACCTCACTAGCTTAGGTTCTTAACCTGTTGGCAGATGAATAATCTATTTCCTTTTCCTCAGTGTCATTCAGAACCTAAGTAATACAGAGCTCAACACAACATAAGGACTAAGTACTCCAACTAAAAAGCAATGAGAAAAACCATGAAGTAACACATGTATTACCCTGCTTAGGAATCTTTTCTTCCAATCATTGACGCTAAAAACAGTTCATTATCTAACACCATTTTTTAATATTTTTTGTTGTTCTGTTTTTGGCTACTTTGAGTACACAGCCAGTATTTTATGTATATAAGAATAAACCAGCTGAGTGTGCTGGGTCAATTTCAGAATTCCATCTCAATAAACATTTTAAAAGTTACTGTCTTATTTCCACACAAAAAAAAGAATAAACAATTCTTATCTCATATTTCCCTAAAGCTGCAGTCGTTACACATTTTTAGCAATCACTTAAAATGTGGTTAGTCCAAATTACAATGTGCTTACAAGTGCAAAACACAAAAAGATTTCAAAGATTTGTGCCAAAAAATGGTAAAATAATTCATCAACAATATACAACTTGAGTAATGCTGAAATAATATATTAGTTTAAATAAAATGTGATTTTAGTTTTTTAAACATGATTTTAAAAAGTCAATTTCACCTCATTCTTCCCTCTTTTTCCATTTAAAAATTTTTTCTTGAAATATAGTTGATATACATCTTTCCCCTCTTGTATAAAAGAGGCTACTAAAAATTTTGGAGAAGGAAATGGCAACTCACTTCAGTACTCCTGCCTGGAGAATTCCATAGAGGAGCCTGACAGGCTACAGTCCATGGGGTTGCAAAAGAGTCAAATACAACCGAACAACTAACACACACATGCACACTAAAAATTTTAGAATAACAAATGTGACCTACATTCAATTTCATCCTCTGAGTCTCACTGAGGAGGGACTCAGGAGAGGACAGTGCTCAGTGTGCCAGAAGAGATCCCACTAAGTGAGGAATCACTGCACCTGGGATCCAAATACACCTGTGCCTTTTAACAACTAGTCTGCAAATCCTTGGCAGAACTTCACTGTTCAAAAAAATGTTCTTCTGAAAGTGGTAAAAATCTTTATCCAAGTATCAAACATTTACCAAACTCTTATTATACAAATGAATAATCTACATATGGTGATGGAAGAGATTTAAACATAGGTAAAAGGCTAAACATGTCCACTGACAGATAAATGGACAAAGATGAGATATATATATATTTATATATATATAAACACACACACACACAGAGTATTACTCAGTCATTACAAAGAATGAAATAATGCCATCTGCAGCACGTGGATGGACCTAGAAATTACCATACTAAGTGAAGTAAGCTAGAGAAAGACAAATATCATATATCACTTCTATGCGGAATCTAAAAATATGACACGAACTTATCTGCAAAACAGAAACAGACTCACAGATATAAAGAACAGACTTGTGGTTGCCAAGGGGGAGGAGGGGTAGAAGAGGCAAGTATTGGGACTTTGGAGTTAGCAAGATGTAAACTATTATATCGGAGAAGGCAATGGCACCCCACTCCAGTACTCTTGCCTGGAGAATCCCGTGGACAGAGGAGCCTGGAAGCCTGCAGTCCATGGGGTCGCACAGAGTGGGACACGACTGAGCGACTTCACTTTCCCTTTTCTCTTTCATACATTGGAGAGGGAAATGGCAACCCACTGCAGTGTTCTTGCCTGGAGCATCCCAGGGACAGGGGAGCCTGGTGGGCTGCCGTCTATGGGGTCGCACAGAGTCAGACAAGACTGAAGTGACAGCAGCAGCAAACTATTATATATAGGATGGATAAACAAGGTCCTACTGGATAGCAAAGGGAACTATATTCAATGTCCCGTGATAAACCATAATAGAAAAGAAAAAAAAATATATATATGTATGTGTATGTGTAACTGTGTCACTCTGCTGTATAACAAAAACTAACATCATAAATCAACTATACTGCAATGAAATTAAAAAAGAAAAGACTGGACATGAAGAGCCAGAAAAGGGCAGCAACAACGGCCCACCAGTCTGAAGTGATGATCAGGATCTCAATCAGCTCACAAAGTGCCAGTGAGAGAGTAGCTGATTTTAGTCCTATTTTGGGCTGCAGAATACACATTCTGACTTCTGCCTCCCCCAGGCAGAAGCTGGAATCACTTTCAACGTCTCCCGCAGCTAGAGTGCAGGCCTGTGACCGAGACTTCCCAATTTAGACACTGCATGACATTTGGACTCAGAAAGGAGCAACATGAGGCAGCAGGAACTACAACCTCCATTTTCTGGTGAGAGCAGAGGTCTGTGGAAGAAATGGAACAGGATGGCATAAATCCCAACGAGAGACCATGGTAGGACAAGGACCTGCGCCCAAGAGTGTGGCTGCACGTCTTTGGCAAACCCAGCCAGCAATGTGACCCGAGTCCTTTCCTGGCCGTGCAGCCTCCAAAATCCATTCTCTGACCTTCCTATAAATTTCCTGAGCTAACTACTACCCTTTAGCCAATTCTTCTGAGTAAACTAGGAAGAGGGAGGTGGGGAACTAATTGCCTGATACTTGTAACTAAAAGTCAAAACTCAAGATGGATACAGAAAATATAACAAGTTGGAAACTTTAAAACAGTATTTACCTTAGGAGAGGAGGATGTGCACAGCGGTACTAGAGATCTGATCTGTACCTGCAATATTTTCTGTCTTAAAAAATAAAAAGGCAAACTGCCAACACAGCAGGAATATTTGTTATAAAGATTTGTCTGGATACTTTTCAAATGTCTGAAAAGCAACTAGGGCCCTAGGTAGGAATGGAACTAATGAGGAGAGCGGGAAGAAAAAACAACAGTAGCTATGATTTATTTATTGAAGGGTTACTATGTGCCAGGTGGTATACTTAAGGCATAGCATTTTCTGTAATCCTTAAAATAGCTACAACATAAATTATTTTATTTCCATGATGTAGATAAGGAAACAGACTCAAAGAGGTTAAATCACCTGCCTCTGACCACATATCTAAAGAATCAGAGGAGGATCAAACTCATGTTTGTCTAAGAGCCAAGCCTGGCTCGTAATTAGCTTCTTCCTCACTCTCAGCAACTCTACATAGTGGTGAGGGGTTGCTGCTGGTGCTAAGTCACTTCAGTCGTGTCTGACTTTGTGTGACCCCATAGACGGCAGCCCACCAGGCTCCCCCGTCCCTGGGATTCTCCAGGCAAGAACACTGGAGTGGGTGGGCACTTCCTTCTCCAATGCGTAAAAGTGAAAAGTGAAAGTGAAGTCGCTCAGTCAGACCCTCAGCGACCCCATGGACTGCAGCCTTCAGGCTCCTCCGTCCATGCGATTTTCCAGACAAGAGTACTGGAGTGGGGTGCCACTGCCTTCTCCGGGTGAGGGGTTAGCAACTGACTATACCAGCACAGAGGGAATGTGCAACAGCAAAAGAGGAAGAGGGAAAGAAGTTGGGATGACAAATGAGGAAGAGCTGCACTTTGATCTATGAACCTTGAGATCTTTACTTTTAACAACAAGAGAGTCAAGTGCTGAGAAATCCCCTTCCTCAAAGCATCCTTCACTGAGCAAGACGAGACTGAACCAGCCTTATCTGAAGCCTCAGTTCCTGCCCGGGAGAAATGCAGGGAAGAAACAAGCAATTCTGTGGGTGCCAAGTAGAATCAGACTCCTAGAATTCACCAGTGGGCCTTCTCTCTGGCACACAGATTTAACTCCATGTGGATGCTTCAGGAAGTACCCAACTCAAGAGGGTTCTTGAACGTGAAGTTCCAAATGAACCATTTTCACCTAGCTCAGGCAGACCTATCCACAACAGGAAACTTAAACCTTTCCTCGTATTGTACAAACTGTTAAGGTATTTACATGAGAGCCCTACCTTTTGCCTTCAGATAGTACCGCCCTGTCTTAAATAAACATATGCTACTTGATATAATGAGAAGTAACAACTTTTGGTCTTTTCTCTGATTCCTCGTCAGAGCTCTGAAGACCTTCGTAATTTTCGAAGTGATAATATAAATGCTAGGACCATGTTATGTTCTAATGAGGTGACTCTTGGTGGGTTCCTGGATGAGGGCTCACCTCAAAGACCAAGCTATGACTAGAAACTTGATACTTTCAGCCCCACCCCTCCTTCTCTGGAAAGGGAAGAGGGGCTAGAAATTGAGTTACTAATCAATCATACCTACATGATGTAGCCTCCATAAAAATCCCCAAAGTGAGAGGTTTAGGGAGCTCCTGGGTTGGTGAATATATCCATGTGCTGAGAAGGTGGTACACCCCACCTCCATGACGAAGGAACCGCCTGTGTTCACAACCCTTCAGAACCTCGCCTTATGTGTATCTTTATCTGGCTGTTCATCCATATCCTTTATCATTTCCTTAATTATATAATAAACTGGTAAATGTGTTTCCCTGACTTCTGTGAGCTGTTCCAGCAAATCATCTAACCCAAGGAGGGATAGTAAGAACCGTAATTTATAGCCAGTTAGTCAGAAGTACAGCTGAGATAATCTGGGACTGGCAACTCTGAACTGGGGGTGGGGGTGGGGGGCAGTTGTGTGAAACTGATCCCTTAACTTGTGGGGATCTGACACCAACTCCAAGCAAACAGTATCAGAACTGAACTGAATTATACGCAAGCCAGCTGGTGTGGAGAACCGGTCATTGTGGAGGAAACCACAAACACATTTGGGGGCCAAAAATGTTGAGTGTGGTAGGAGCAGAGACTAAACAGACACAGTGAGTTTTATTCTGACAGCTACTCTAATTAACCTTTGACACATACCTTTGTCTCCCATCAATTCACTAGATCTATTCTAGGGATATAATTACTTTGTCAAATATTATGTGGTTGCTTCTAGACTGGAAAGATGAGAAATTTATGGGGGCAGAACAAACTCTCTAGGATGGTGACAGATGGTTTTAAAAAAGCAATCTAATTTTATCACTTTTTTTTTAAGGTAATCTAGAAAACTGCCTCTGCCCTCAAGGCAATAAATTGTTTTGAAATTTCAAATGACGTTAATATAGGCATAATTTTACATTCTTATCAAAAGGGTTAGGTTGAGACATAATACTATGGGGCAAAGAGTCTTAACGTTTGAACTGAAGGCAGGTCTGTTCAGCTCCGTGTTTCAGTGAACACGTCACCTCTCTAGTCTCATCCTTTCACTCAGTGCACTCTACCTACACAGCCATTCTGCTGTTTTTTCAAATGAGCAGGCTCCCACCTTAGCACTTTCTGATCTGGAATGCTCTTTCCTCAGATAGCCATACGGCTCATTCACCAACTCTCTTTGGTCTTAACTCAAATGTCACCAGCATAGTAAGGCTCACCCTGGCCACCTGCATCTGCTCTGTTTTTCTTTTTCATTTATCACTATATAACAAAATTTTTAAAATCTTATGTATCATCTTACCCCTCCCAGCTATAAATATGTTCCACAAGGTCAGGAAGCTTCGTCTTGTTCAATGTTGTCCCTAAGCATCTAGCAAAGGGGTTTACACATGAACACAAATACATGGAGGTGTCTAGGAAAGAGAAGAAAAGGTTAAAAAACCACAGTCCTACACAAATTCAAAGCAAAATATTCCCAAGCAACACCTTTTTTTTTAATTACAAAGGAGTTCATGTTTAATCAAATAATTTAATAATTCAAAAAATCAAATAATTTAATAATTCAAAAACTCTTTCTTAGTCTCCTACTCCTTCAATTCCTCTCAGGCTTCATTACTACTATTTAAGAACCACCACATTCTACATATGTTAAAAGCCAGTGATACTAAACTGCTTATAACACTCTACAATCTGTTAAACATCCCACTTTGTCAACATACATAGATCCACCTCATTCTTCTGGCTACACAGAACAATATACTACAGATGTATCATTATTTCCCATTTCCTTTACTGAAAGTGACTTGTTCCCAGTATCACTACTATAAGTAATGCAGTACTGAATATCCTTATACACACATTTATCTGTGAACACAAATGTAAGGCCAAAGGTATGCATACTTAATACATTTGACAAGTATTGCCAAATTAACTATCAAGAAAATCCCACTAATTTATCCTCTCATACTCTGCTGCCCTGGGTAAACTCTTTATACTTTAAAGAAAGAATATATAAACCTATAAAAGAGATCAAAAAACCAAAATGTACATAAATTAATTTTATAATTGCTAGGCCCATATTTGAGCCTGCTGTCACTCAGAAAGAAACTGTTTTTTCAGTATTACATAAACTTGTATCTTTAGTCATATATTAATGCAAATCATGTTTTGTTTTTTTTTTTAAAGAAACAAGTTTTTATCATATTTAAGACACTCGGGTTTTTTTTGGCTGCACTGCATAGCGTGTGGGATCTTAATTTCCTGACCAGGAATTGAACTCAGGCCCTTGGCAGTGAAAGTTCAGAGTCCCTAACCACTGGACCTCTAGGGAATTCCCTAAAAGGTCATATTTAATTTTAAATATGGAGGGAAAAACTGCTATTGTACATATCATATACCACAAACCATATCTCAGCAACTTGTAGAGTAGAAATTTATAGTAAGATTTTTAGGACTACTTGAATAAACAAAAACAAAAAACACTTCAAATAGAAAAAAAAAATTTTTAAGGAAAAAATTAGGTTTACACTACCTACACAAATAACTTGAATTAAAATCAATGACCTGTGTGAGAAAGGGAACCACACATAAAACATAGCCTAACAAGTTAGCCAAAATGTAGATACACAGGAAAAAAATATGATTTTTACCAAAAGGGCATTAATAATTATTACTCAATTATTATATCAACTGCTGATCAAGCTAAGATTCCATGAGCTGTATATACAATTAATTTTTATGCAGGAGTTCCCCGAGACCTAAGAATTAGTTCAAAGATTCTTTCAGGGTAAAAAAAGATTGAGAAAAGCTATTTTAAGAGTTTACTTTCTTCCTTAGGAAGGCTTTTCACAACCTAAAAATCACAAAATCTTTCTATACTGCCTTTTCATAATTCATTGCTTTCTTTTTATCTGACTCTTTAATCCACCTGGACCTAATTTCTATTATGAAAGATATCTAACTTTATTGCCAAAAGAGGAGTAGATGCCTTACTCTACTAATAGAATATATCTTTTCCTCACTGATCAGTAGAGCCACTTTCATCCTATACCTGGTATCTACTCATTACGTATACTGACATATAAATGTGCTTTGAAGTCCTTGGTGAAGTTCCAGCTTCTCAGATTAGGGGACCCTAAGAACTGCTCTATCTTTTGTAAAAGTTTCTCTCCTACATGAATTCCTCAATCACCTGATGCTGTTTGCTTCCTCTCTTGTGGCAATTTCTTAGATTTAGTGGATTAGAAAAAAAATCATTCCCTATTATTTTTATTGAAGTATAGCTACTATATAATTTTATAAGATACAGGTGTACAATATATTGACTCACAATTTCTAAAAGTTAAGTTTTAGTGGGATTTTTGATGGCATTTTTTTTTCCAGCACGGATAGAAAAAAAATTTTTTAAGTATCTTTGTAGTCACTAAGAATGGGAAAATCTGAGTCCATGATATTGGAACCTATCTCATGGATTTATTACTGTATTTCTTTGTCCATTTACAAGAGGTTTGGGTTACAATGATGATGCTAATAGGGGATCTCAATTAGCCATCTTGAATATAAAGTCTCAAAAAACACTTTAAAGTCAAATTCCAAACTATTTTAACCTTATGAAAAAGATCCAAGCTGTAAATAACACAATACTTTTTTTTAGAATAATTTCTTAAACCAAAAAGTCAGCCTTCTCTTTTTACTTTTCCTGTACCCTTCCCTTCTCATAAAGATCAGAATTAACAACTTCATCCCTCCACGTGCCCGGTGCTTTCCTGCGATCTCATTCAGTCTTACTGACTGGTATTCTCCCTACCGACACATGAAAAAAACTAGGACTAAGAAGATTAAGATCATATCAACGAATAGGAGGTCAGGTCAAATTTAAACCCAGGAACGCAACTCCAAAGCTCAGGTCCTTCCAATACACCCACTTACATTGCTAAGGACCAAAGTCTTCTATCTTACCAAACACAGCTCTTCACACCCGGCCTCTCCATCATGTTCCACCTCCTTTCCTATTCTCTTGGTAGAAATCATCGAGGGCAAAGTGATACGCAACCACAGTAGATAGTAGCAAGAAAGCAGCATTTGTAACTGGAGGAGACCTTCAGTTTCACATGTGAAAGTGTTAGTCAGTTCACATAAGGACTCCCTAAAGAAGACAACTTGTATCTTCTCAGCAAATGTATTAAGTTTCTCCTTCTTCAGTAAGCTTATTATCAATTAGCATTATTTCTTGAGGCTTATATCAAGTGCAGGCCTAGAAATCTACAGGTGACCTGAGTCATGGAACTATACAACTAAATGAAGGTCACTAAAATATAAGAGTCTTTCCACTAAAAAAAAAAAAAGTTTCAAATATCCTGCTTTTAGTAATGAGCTAAGATGAGCCCTCCTATATTCCTGATCAGCTCAGGGTGACACAGACAAGAAGGGAAGCTTTGGTCACACGCCGTTGGGACATATCCAAATCCAGTCCCAGAAGACCTCTTCATTTCTGTACCACTCAATTCTCCAAAGCAAATGGCAAGTTCAGTTTACAGAAGTGCCAAATATTTTTAGCATTAACAATGAAAGCCCTTGTGTAAAATATGTTTCAAAAAATAGAATATTCTTAGTGAAAATAACCTCTGACATTTGTGTATAGATGTGATGCTCTACTAACCAAAAACCTAATGGCAAATTCCATTCAATAGAATGCACCTCAACAGTGATTTCCCCTTTACCTGAACCTGCTGTGGCTGTTGAACCTGGATCTGCTGTTCTGGCTGGGTTTGAGGCTGAACACTCGTGGTGACTGGACAGGCAAGTTCAAGCAAAGACCCGGCCACTTCGGTGCTGTCTGTGTAAATGCAGTTCCCACCCTGCTGGTACACCATGGTAGTGGTGGCTGTCTGCTGGAACTCCTGAAGGGCTTCTGGCCCCTTAGAGGCTAGTGAGTCCAGAAATTCCTTCATCCTGTGTTGCGGGACAGACCGCGCCTTCACTCGGATGTACTCTTCAAAGGAGATGGTGTTCTCCAGAGAATTATTCATATTGCAGAGTCCTTAGGGTTCCTAGGAATAAAACAAATGAACAGAAGTCAAAACTATGCCATGGTTTTAACATACTGAAATGCACAGAGCAACCATTCTTGCGTTGGAGTGGAATATTCAGGACAGCCGCATACATGAGGAATCTGAAGTACAATTTTATTAAATAACCTTTTTTTTTCAATTACTGGCATCTGAAATTTGTTTCCAGTAACATTTCTTAAATCAAACTATCATACTGAAAACAAAAAACAAAAGCATTTGTCACAGTACTGGATGAAATGGGCTGAAAACACACTCTCCAACCAGCACTTGGCCAGGCCAATCCCATCTTCTCTGCAGAATCAAGCACTAGACAGTGAAAGCCACAGGCAACACTACTCTGCAACCATCAGAAGACTCCAAGGAAGGTAGGAGCTGGGATTTCTACCAATACGTTCCAATTCCACTGCCAACTATGTTTTACACTGAAGAGACACATATGCCACCTAGCTGTGGCATGACCCTAGACACAAGGGATGTGTTCATCTCTTCCACTCCCCCAAATACCACAAAACCTCATTTTGCTATAAAGTGCTCACACTCTTTTGCTGCATAGCTTACTGGTTAAGAGCATGGATTTTGGAGTCAAACTTCTTGGGTTTAAAACCCAGCTCAAACTCTCCTTTGCTGTGTTATCCTGGACAAGTCAGTTAACTTTGGTTTTGTCTATAAAAGAGGGATTAAAATAATATTTGCCCCATAGACATGAGGATTAAATATGTGTAACGCACTTACAAAAGTACCTGACATAGACAGTGCCATATAAATATTAACTAATACGATTTAAATATGTAGGAGAAGGAAGTTGAATGGTACCTTAAGTAACTAGGTCACTTCTAAAACTCAGAAATCAATTATGCAAGTTTTTCATCAGGGTGTTTACCTTAGGGTACAGGGGTGGATAACAGCCCTCAAGCAGCTGGGGGACAACCACGCAGTCTATCCATGAATGCTGAGTGTCCTGTACTGCTGCTTTCATACCATTCTCTCGTGACCACTACCACCTCCGAAACAAAAGCAATGAAAGGATATCAAAGTAACATAAACTAAGTGAGTCTCTTTGCCCAAAAGAAGACTCTCGGTCAATCTCAATGTCTAGAAAAGTGATTTGCTCCCTTGAGCCATCAGCATAGAAATATCAGTCTTTCACTGCCCAGATGCTGTCTTCTGTTAAGAGACACAAAGTGGGTGAGTGATCCTCTCATTATTATCTTCCACTGGCTCTAAACTCTAGTAGACAAGACTGTATCCTGGTCCTCTCTGAATGGCTGACACATGTAGGTACTTATCCGTTGCATCTGGAATTCAATGTGGAACAAGGATTATGACTCTTTGTTTCTGTAACATGTATAACTTACAATAATAAAATGTTATGCTTTCCCCTAGTAAATGGTTAATCTATACCTTGAAGGGGAAAAAAAAAACTATACATCCAGGGCAAGAGACCAAAGGGAAAATATGATCCATACTGCTATTAATTTCCTGACACTGGTAGTACTTCTGTGGGATGCTGTTTAAGTATAGTATACAAATTATATTCAGGTACTTGCAAACAGAACAGATCTCAGCAACAAATCTTTTATTATGAGGTCCATAATACATTGCAAATATATTTCTCTGTAAATAAAGCATACTATGTATACCTCGTCCTGTCTAAAAGGCCTAGACCACTACTCTCAGGGAAGCCTCCACACGGGAGTCAGGAAACCCCAAGCACAACAGAGTACAGAAAATGCCAAGTACAGGTCAGCAGAGTGAAAGGTGAAGCTGTTGCTGATGGCCTCTTATCTTGTGAAATTTAAGTCCTCTTTGTCCCTTTCTCATCTCTTCTAACCACCTCTCCTGCCCAGGTCTCCCTTCTCTCTGCTGCAGAGACTCTCAGTTATCTTTCCCAGAACAGATAATTAGGAGGTCTGCTATGAGACTTCAAGATTAAGCTACCAATAACACCCATGGCACATAAAACAGGGGCAGCATCAGGGTTTCCCAGGTGGTACAGCAGTAAAGAACCTCCTGCCAGTGCAGGAGACTTAAGAAACATGGGTTTGATCCCTGGGTTGCCAAGATCCCTTGGAGGGGGGCATGGCAACCCATTCCAGTACTTCTGCCTGGAGTATCCCATGGACAGAGGAACCTGGAAGACTACCGTCCGTTGGGTGGCAGGGCATCAGACCCAACTAAAGCAACAGCATGCACGCACTCAAGGCCAAGCACTTCATACTCAGAGCAGGCCACTCCAGCATAGGTGACCCACAGTCACTAACCACACTGGCACAGACTGTGTCAAAGCTTCCCTCTGATAAGAGCATCGTAACTGAAACTTCCTTCCTAAGGAAGCCTCTCTCATAATATAGATCTAATAACATTACAAAGTTCACAGTATGTGACCCTAATACTCAATTACATACAACCTTCTGCTCAAAAAGGAATAAAGGAGAGAATTGTGTGAACCACCATTTACCAGTTCTTTACTATGCTGGTACATATTTCAGTTTTTCACCTCCATTACAGAAGACCAGCAGGGGCAAGTGAAATTTACACTTCTCCAAATTCATTTTTTTCAATAATTAATTGTATTCATGTAAAATACTTAAAGAGATGGCTTGAAATGTAAAGACTGTCTGTGCTAGAATGGTAGCTATTGTACCAAAGCAATTTTTTAAGAAGTATAGAGAATCATTCAAAAAAAAAAAACAACTTTCCTGCTTCAAATCTGGGAGAAGGTAAGTATGAACAAGCAGAAAGAAACACAGTAAGTCACCTTTACAGAATCGGAAACCCTCCACACAAAGACTGCTTGGTAAAGGTAGTCCACAAACTTTTCTGAGTGACCTTGTTTCCCTTCACTCTTTCAAGTTTCAGGAATCAAGGAGGCTTAAACCTCCTTAAACCTCCTCTGAAGTCTGACAATACGTACAAGCAGAATTATACCAACTCTTCTTCCCAGAATCAAGCTTTCTTCAGTTTTCAGTGTAGAATTCCACCTGGTTTTGTTTCCTATTTTTTGTCTTTGTTTTTTTGAAAAGGAAAGTGAAGTCGCTCAGTCCTGACCGACTCTCTGTGACCCCATGGACTGCAGCACGCCAGGCTTCTCTGTCCATGGATTTTCCAGGCAAAAGTACCGGAGTGGGTTGCCATTTCCTTCTCCAGGCTATCTTCCCGACCCAGGGATCGAACCCAGTCTCCTGCAATGCACGCAGACGCTTTAGGGGGGAGGGTGAAAGTAATACACCTGTTGTTTTTAGGAAAACTGCTCAAATCGTATAGGAAGGTATGAAACGAAAAGTAAAACCAGCTACGTATGCTATGACCTCTGCTTCCTGATCTATGAATTTTAAACACTCATCTATCCTCTAGGAAAGGTAAGTTTAGGGCATGTAAAACATCTTCCTCTCACTAACCCCTGCTAGCCGTATTTTAGTTTTTGTCACGATCAGTTTCACCACAAGAACAGTCCAAATATAAATTTATTCCCTGAGCAGGACAGCAAATAAAACACTCATCTCTTAGAAAGAATGGGATAAAACCTTGGAAGAGTATCTGCTATAAAGCCTCAAAATTCATTCCTTAAGCTTCCATCAAAAAAAAGAAAACACCAACAGTTTTAATTAGGAAAAATTCTATAAAACTTAGAAAATGTTGATAAAGGTTTATACACAAGTTCATTATATTCTTCTCTGTTCTTATGAAAATATTTGAAATCCTATGACAAAATCACCTTTTCGTTTATAGCCAGCCATGTATTTTAAGTAGCTGAGACTCTCAAGTATAAAACCTTCTGCAGTGCTTCAAGCTTAGAGTCTATCGTTGGCTCTAAGCAGAAGCCATTACTTCCAATTCCCATTGCTTTTTCCTTCCACTAAGCTCCCAGCAAGTTCTTCACTGGCTATACAAGTCCACAGAATCATGTGAGAACCACTAAATCAGAGGAAGCTAAAGAATATTAACAAATAATGGATTCGATGCAGAACTTAAAAATTATATAATGGAAAAGGCCAATTTGAAACAACATTTCAATCTGCTCATTTATACACAAGGCTTCATTTCTTGTCCTTTTAACCTGCTCACTTGGCATTATCTACCAGACCAACAACACATCCCAATAATGAAAGTACACTAAGTCAGCATTTGACCTGATACAAAAGTACTGCTTAGAGGGGATGGAGAAAAAGGCTTCAGAAATACATTTAAATATTTGAGACCAGACAGTGATTAAACACAACGCTGAGACAGATTAAAGAAATTCTCAATAGCAGTGATATTTCTTTGTTTTTATGCTCAGAAAAAGTCCACCTTTACCATGAACTTATTCACCCACAATTTTTTAATTTATACGATATCTTTTATCAAATGCTTTGATTCATTCAGAATTTCTTTTGCATTCTGAGGTAAAACTCTAAGTTTATTTTTTTCAAAGACCCAACAACTTGTCCCTGTATCATTTACTGAATTACTGAAATTTCTTTGCCCAATGATTTAAAATGCCACTCTGATTATACACCAAATTCATATAAAGAAGGTCTGTTTGTTTCCAAGCTTTTTGTTGATTCAGCAGATCTTTCCGTAACATAGTAACTTAAAAATTTTTTTTTAAAGCATGTTAATACCTACAAGATCTACTTTCCCACAACCAAAATGTGTGGTTTCAAACTAAAAAAATTTAATGACACAGAAAGTACATTATGTGTGAAAAAGAAGGCTCATACAATTGTATTTATATATCCTGGTATGGCTTAATTATATACCTAAGAAGAAAAACTGGCATAACAGCAGCTATGCCTGGGTGGTGTGGAATAACGGAGGACTTAAATTTCTTCCTGTTTAATACACTCCTGCATTTTCCACAACTTGTATTAAATCAAAAAAGCAGTTAAAAAAAATAATGTTCTTTGTACAGTGGTTATACCACAGTAAGAGACACACAAACAATTTTGGTTGATCATAGATTTTTTTTTCCCTCTCAAAATCTGGAACTCTGAAAGACAAAACCTACAAGCTACAGAAGTCTGCATAATAATGAAGACTGTTAGCTTCAAGATGTTGCTCACAAGATACACAAGGCTGAGCCGTGGTAACAAAGAAAGAAAAATGGATAAACTTAATGAAACTACAATTTATAACTCCCAGAGAAACAAGATTCTTAATTAGCTTCAAGGGAAAGACTTAGTGAGGAGCAATAAATAAACTGATTAAAATACTTCTGAAAAACATGAGGCTGGAGGGATAGTTGAGTACTCTCAATTTTTGGAAGTCAGAAATGAAGGGGGAAACACTCTGCAGCTCTTTGAGGTAGTCTGTAACTAAGTATTTGCTTCTGAATGAATACTTTAAGTACACCTGCTTTGCAAAACAATAAACAGATGAACCAACCCCCCACCAACAGACCCAGGAAATTTTCCCTATAACCACACATATTTTTATGGGTTATTTCCCCTGTACTTCCTTCTACAAGAACTAAGAGCAGGTCCTCAGTATACCACAGTTACCATTATTCCAATTACTTTACCTCTAGTCCACAAGAGGAAAAAGTCACTCCAAAGCAACAATTCTACATTCCTGTTTGCTGGTGTTTTTGTTTTTGTTTTCCTATTTAGGGACCACGGAAAGGCCTACGTGCTCAGGGGAATCACCCCTTCTTGAGTGACTTCAAATCTGATAGCTCTTCCTGACTCCCCTCTGCAGCTCTGCAGAGTGGGTCCTGAATATGCGATCAACTAAGATGCTCAGAGCTGCCTCAGAGCCCTGCCTCTTCCTATTTACCCAATGATCATGCTTCTGGGCCCCCTCTCAAGGCTCACATCTACTAGCAATGGATCCTGACAGCTTAGTTCTGGTTTGAAGAACACATTCCAAAGGGAAAAAAAAATCAATTTCCATTTTAAGGAGTCAAGAGTCACAGTCACATTTGTCCTAATTAACAACTAAGGAATCATTTCAAAGAAGGAAATTGGGAGACACTGTTCTATTCTTAAAGATATCAATCCACCATAGTGTTTGTGATAGAAATTAGCCCATTAGGACATTCACTAGACAGAGAAACTCCTCATTTAGGGGTATTTTCACTATGGATCTAGTTTTGGACAACACACTTTCAACCTGGAACTTAAATTCACATTCCTACCAACGACTGATGAGATGCAAACTGGCACAACTGTTTGCCTTATCTAAGTGAGGCTGAAAACATGACCCAGCAATTCTATCCCTACACGTACATGACAGACACCCATACAAAGGCACATAAACAAGAATGTTCATAACAGCATTGTTAACAGCCCCAAACTGAAGGGAATCTACATGTCTATCAATAACAGAATGAATAAATTATGGTTTGTTCAAACAGCAGACTACTACACAGAAATGAGAATGAATGAACTACAGCTGCACACAATGCTGACAGACACAAAGCACAAGCACAATGCTAAAAGATACAAAACAGCATGATTCCATTTCTATAAAATTCAAAATTAAATAAAACTATGTTGTCGAGGGATACAAAGGTAGTAAAAAGAAAAACAAAGAATATGATTATCACAGAAGTCAGAATAGTAACTGTCTCTAGGGACTGAGAAGCTATAACCCAGAAGGGACTCATGCAAGGTTCAACAGTGCCGGCATTACTCTATCTCTTGAAGAGGTGCTAGTTACACAGTGGTTCACTTTAAAATTTTTCACTAGATTGTACACAGACCAACTGAATTAATATGTATAGAAAGATATTTCACATACACGTGCAAAAAAAAGAGCTTTCTGACAGAGCCTAACAGCTCTACATACAGTTGTGCACTAGCCTAAAGTGTGACAGCAAAGGACCATTCTTGTCCCCTTTTCAGCAAAGCAAGGGGTTAATTATCATTTCTTCATGCACTTACAATTAGAAGTCACAATGCAATGTGACAGGAAAAAACTAGCTAAGCATTTAAGTGAAGCCTGGACTTAAAACATCTGGAACAAAATGCAGGGCAACTACCGATAATGAAATTGAAAAGAACAGGAGTTCACCTAACATTTCATTCTGAAGCAAAGAAATAAAAGATCATTACAGAGAGAGGCTGGCCATTTAAAAAGTATACAAGCAAGATGCATGGCACATCAAAGACAAACTAGTATTTGATTCAACTTAAAGAAGGCATGCAAGCCTGAAGGAAGAAATCACTGATTCTGAAGTTATCATGATGGAGGACAGCCACACCCAAAGCCCCTAACTTTGGTAACTTTGGTTACCTTTTGGAGCAATTCAAATTTACATGAAACTTCAATCACTATTTGATCTTTTCTTTAAAACAGCAACACATGTGGAAAGGGGTTGTGGAAAGGCAGAGGTTCATGGAGACATACACGAGTTATGCATCACAGAGGAGTGGAAGTAGGACATCTTATAATGGGGAAATTTTAGCTAATGAGCTTATGGAAAAGTATTATCTACAGACACCAATTTAAAATGCAGACCTCAAACGTAATGGTTAAAAATTTCAGAAAAAGTAGGCTTAAATGGTATATTAATATTTTAAATGTATCCTAGATAAACTTGGCTGCTTTGTCTTTGAAATATTCTGATCCTTAGAAAAGGTGATGCCTTGTCATGCTACAGCCTGAAAGTTGCACTGATATAGTTTAAGAGGAAAAAACTGTCCAAGCAGCAAACTGGCTGGATTCAAAGATGCAGTTCTCCCACATACTCAATTTTCTAGCACCTAGTCGTTTCTGGCAGACAGTACCCAGAATGATTGGCAGGATCTGTAATGTTTCAATATTACCAGGAAAAAAACTGCACACATATTCCCAGCATATGAATAATTTTAACTCACCAGTCACCACGATGCATACATTTCTGCTGCTTGTCCTGAGTTCTTAAGACTTGTAACATTCTGAAGAAGACAGAACAAAGAAGTCCTTCCATCCCCAGCCTCTCTTCAAATTTTAACTTGTTCTTACAGATAATATCTCGTATATTAGGAAAAACTACCCCCATCATTTTCAAATTTGATTGCTAATTTTAGTTCCTCTTAGCTTCTTTTCCCTTAAATTTAATGAAGCAAGACTGTAAAACATAAACTAGCAGATAGTCCGACTTAGAAAAGAGTATTTCTCTGGACAAACCTAGATTTTCCCTGGAAACAGAACACAGTACAGGGATTTAAAAAAAAGAAAACGCTGAAAAGGACTGAAATCCTAAAGTGAAATCAAAAGCGACTTTTCCAGGCAGATTTCAGGAATTTCTGCTGAGGATCTTTGGAATTACGAAAGAAGGCAAAACACTGACTTGGGTTGTTCAATTCTGTTCTGGGCAACTTTTTGGCTGAGCAATAGCGGGCCCTTTAACCTAACAGACTACAAGTAAGCCCCTCCCAACCACACAGAGGAAAAGGCTGCATTTCAGGATTTAAAGCGGCATTTTAGAGCTCATGTAGTTTCACAGCGTCCACAGAAGCGGATCCCCTTCCGGAGCGCACAGAGGTGACGTGTAAGAATTGCGCTTTAATGAAGAATTACTTTCTAATGACAAGAAAGCAGGTATCACTGACGGGCCTTCTAGGATTTGCCTTCCCTCTCCAACACAAAGCATCAAAACAAGGTGAGAAAAGTCGAGGGGTTTCGCTGCCCTCAGACAAACAGCGATCGGTTTCAGAATCAGGGCAGCACCCTCCAAGCACCCACCCCGCACATGGGCCTCGGGACACCACATTCTGAAGAGTACCAGCAATCTCGCCCACTTCGCTGAGGAGCGGGGCCGCAAGCTAGCCCGCAAAGCAGGTTGGTTTCTCGTTAGGCCTAGGCCCCGGCGGTCCGGGGACGTCACCTGAGCTGGAAGGGTCCAACCCACAACCTTCTTTAAACTGCAAGCCGCCCGTCCGCCCGCAGCCCCTCCCCACAGCTGGGTGTCCTGCGCGCCGTCGCACCGGTGCCGCCACCCAACAGCACGGAGCGCGCCTGCCCGCGACCCTCGACTTCGGGGCGCGCGCCCCAGGAAGCCGCCGCGGCCCACGGGCAGCAGCTCCAGGAGCCGAGATATCCGGGCCGGGAACGCGCACGTCAGCGGCCACGCGCACCGGGAGGGCCGCACAGCGCGCGCGCGCCCGAGCGTATAAACAGGCCCGGCCGCGCGCGCCCACCAGCGCGCATTCGCGCGTCGCGCCCACCCGAATCCCCGAGCCGCCCCTCCCCCACCCAGGGGGCGGGGGCGCGCGAGCCCAGGGACGTTCTCGGCTCCGGAGCCGCCCCGAGGTCTCCTGGGCCCAGCGGCAGCGGCCCGCCCGCCCCCGCCCGCCGTTGTGTGGGGTGGGCCCGCTGTCTCAGGCCCGCACCCCGCTGCATCCCTGCCCCGCTGGAGTCCTCACCCGGCGACGTCGCCGCCGCCGCCACCGCCGCCGTTCTACCCGCCGGCCCCGCCGCACCGCTCGGGGCCCCGGTTCTGCCGTCGCCGCTCCAAGACCGACAGGATTTTCCCCTCACAGCTCCCTGGGCGCCATCTTACATTCAACCCTCACAGCCAATGAGTGCCGAAAGCCTCTCTCGCGATAATTGGTGCGTCGAATCCCGCGAGAGTTAAGGCTGCCTCCTGGCCAGACTTAAAGGGAACGCTTCTGCTGAGGAGAGAGGCCGAGCGTAGGGCTGCAGTAGCGGCAAGAGCCTGGGGTGTAGGGCGGAGCGCCCCGCCCTCAGACGCCCCTCCATGTGGGGCGGAGCCAGGGCCGGAGATCGGCCTAGCCTTGGAGCCGGGGCAGGCCGGGGCTTGAAGCTCAGTCTCAGCACCCTTCTGCCTCCTGCCCAGGCCTCCTTAGCGCAGCCTCACGCGGTGCGGAGAGCGGCCTCTTACTTAAGGTGGCCCGCACAACCTCTGACCTACGCCCGGCGCCTCCAGCTGCAACCCACCTGGGAAGCCCCAGGTCACTCTCCTCCAGGAGCCCCTAGCATCTGGACCCACGCCTCACCCTCCATCTGCTGTTATCCTAATTGAACCTTCCGCAGCCCAGTCCACCTTAAAGCGGGCCTCGGGTAGCCTGGTGTTTGTATACAGGGAAAATGTGGAGGGTGTTAAAGCTGCAGGCACATGCGGGCCTCACCAGTAGCCCACACTGCCCCAGAGGGGAACAGACTGCCATATACTTTCTTAAAAAGGCCTCTGGACCTTTGCACTTGTTCCTCCTTCCTGGCAAACCCCTAGTCCTTTGGGGTTCCCCTCAGGAGGCACCTCCTGAGAATAGTCTTGAGGCTCAGGCTGGATCAGGAACCCCGGATCAGCCTTACACAGGCGCCAGGGCCACGTCTTCTGCACAATGCCTGATCATCCTCTGTCTCCCCAACTAGATGGTGGACTTAGAAGGCCACCACACAGGTCTTCCTCATTCTGCTGTGCCTGGCACATAGTAGGTGCTCAACAGTTTTGGATGATTGGACTAGGAGCCAGGCCTCTCCATCTGCCTAGGCATGCAGGCAGACACAGACCTTCTAGGTTCCTCTGACACAGGGCTTCCAATGGTGCAGCAGCCTCCAGGACCCACCGTTTCCTCAGACTAGGTGCAGAACATACCCAGTCAGGCCCAGGCCTCCCCTGGACCACCACCAAGTGCACCAGTGATTTCAAAGCTGTCAGTACTGCTCTGTGTGCAGTACACCTTCCCTCCACCCCACGGCATGACTCTAAGGCCCTCGGGTGCTAGGAGAGCAGAGAGATAATACACAGACTCCAGGGGATTTAGCTGTTCTTTATTGACATGGAGTCTGGGTACCCCTAGCCTCCAAAAGGATGAGGTGGGTCCACAGGACTTGGAGTTCACACTTTTCCTGGGTCCTCCTTCAGTGTGACGGTTCGGTTGAAGACAAGCTGGAGGACAGAGGGGCAAGAATGACCACCAAGCCCAAACCAGGCCAGGAGGCCCGGGTGAGTCTCACCAGACACCCCACTCCAACCCTCACTTCATCCCAGAGGAGCTGAGCGCCAAAGAACTCTAGTTCTCAACAACTTTTTGACTTTGGTTAAAGGACTGGCTGGCTCTGGGTCTTCATTTTATAAGAGTTAGAACAATCCCTATGCTAGCCTCCTACCTTGAGGATAAGTAAGGAAGGGTTCATAGAAAATGTTGTGCATAGCCTTAACCTCTGAGCCTATTTCCTCCTCAGTGGAACATGGATCCCACTGCAGGTGGGGAGGATTAAGCAAGGAAATGTCAGCATAGTGGTGGCTACCACCAGCATTGTGGTGGAAAGGTAGATTCAAGCACCTGTCCCTGGTTGCTGTCTGGATCCACGGAAAAGTAACCAAGGCGCTCAAATTGGAACTTGTCGAAGGGCTTTGCCAGGGCCACAGAACAGTCCACTAACGCAGCCTCCACCACTTGTAGCGAGGCCTGTGGGCAGAGAACTCAGGTGGCTATCGAGCCAGAAAGGAGGCCCACCACCCTCACCCCATACCCCATGAGCCTACCGGGTTCAGGTCACTTAAGAATCCACCAGGCACCTCAGCAGGATCCTCAGGGTTCTTGTGCTGAAATCTGTAGCCAAAGTGAAGGTCAGACTGCGCTGGGCAGCCACAGCAAGCAATGCCCATCTCATAACCTGCCCCAACCCCAGCTCTGTTCACTCACAGTCGCTCGTAGAGGCGGATCTCACATGTCAGAGGCTGTGATACCCAGTGAATAAATGCCTTGGGCTTTTCACCAGCATCTGCGTGCCTGCAGGTCACCTTGAGACTTTCCACACAGCCACTGGGGCCCTGGGAAGTCACGGGGCCTGCAATCAGACTTGGACCCCACTACCAGGACTGCAGGCTGCACCAGATCCTCACCCCAGCAGGCACTGCAGCAGGAAGCCTGCAGCTGGCTCTCACCTTGACAACATGCTGCAGCTCGATGACGTAGCCTGTATGCCTCAGGCCCACGGGCTGGCCCCATGCCAGGCGCTTATAGCCTGGCTCTGGCTCCTAGAAGTAGGAAGGTGGAGAAACACAAGAGGCTACAAGGGTCAGGCAGGCACAAGAGGCTTCTTCCACCCCTATGTCTAACAGAGGTTGATTTGAAGAAGGGATGATGGGCCCTCAGGACTGAGCTCAGGAGCAAACCGGACCCTTCATCCCACCCCCAATTCACCTCTTTGAAGTCCGTCCTTTCAATGAAGACACTGGATCCAAAGGGAACCTGATGGAAGCCCTTGGTCTCATCAGCTGGGAAGTTGGGCACCTGGATGTCCAAGGCCTGGAGCAGAAGTGTCTGAGTCACACTAGGCACTGGGATTCCCACACCCAAATCCAGGTGCACGCCCCCCTGCCGCTCCCCCAACACACACACACCTTGAAGGAGACTTACCTTGGCAGCAGGAAAATTGGTGATGACCACCTGTAATGGCTCCAGCACAGCCATGGCCCGAGGGGCCGTGTCATTCAGCACATCACGCACACAGGCTTCTAGCAGATGTGGTTCCATTGTGGTCTGTGCCACTGTCACTCCCACCTAGCAGGAAAGGTCAGCTTCAGTCGCAGCCATGACCGCACACTGCTGTGCTCAGCCCCCAGCTGCCCACCCAAACCACTGGGCTATACCCGAGCACAGAAGTTGTTGATGGCCTCGGGCGGAAAGCCCCGGCGTCGTAAGGCTGTGAGCGTGAAGAGCCGGGGATCATCCCAATCCCTGTGGGCAAGGAGGGGATGAGAAGGCCGTTGGGAGCACATGCTACTAGTGCCGCCAACCTTCGATAAGCCAAAAAGCCACACATACCGCACAGCGCCAGCTGCCACAAGCTGGAGAATCTTCCTCTTGGAGACGACAGCATAGTGCAGATTGAGGCGGCCGTACTCCCACTGCACGGGACAGTAGACGTCCAGCGCGTTGCACAGCCAAAAGTAGGAGGAGCGTCTGCGGTGGGAGGGCAGAGTCAGGGCTGGCCACCTCCAACCGGGGACAGACTGCAGGAAGGGCCGCTGGAATCCCACGGGCCCTCCCCTCCCCATGGGCCCAGCTCCCTCACCGGGCCTGGAATTCCTTGGTGCAGAGGGAGTGGGTGATGTGCTCGATGGAGTCACAGAGGCAGTGCGTGTAGTCGTAGGTGGGGTAGATGCACCTGCAGGGCACAGGCAGTGGGCCCCACCATCCAGCCCCACTCTGCCGGACCCTCGGCCCACCTGCCACCCCACAACTGCGCAAGCCCACCCCGAGCTCACACTCACCAGGTGTCCCCTGTGCGGTGGTGCGGCGTGTACTTGACGCGGTAGGCCACGGGGTCCATCTTGCCATCCTCCATCACCAGCTTCATCCGCAATGTGGCCTCACCCTCAGCAAACTTGCCCTTGCGCATTGCCTGAGCGGGAACAAGGGTTCGGGCTGCAACTCAGCCTAATGGCATCTCATTCCCAGCATTCTGGCCCACCCAGACCCAACTGCACCCCCAGATCCCCACCTCAAAGAGCAGCAGCGACTCCTCTGTGGGACGGTCTCTCCAGGGTGAGGGCAGTGGGTTGTGGCCTTTGAGCTCCTCTCCTCGCTGGTGGCACACATAGGCCTGACCCCTATGAGGAAGGGGTGTGAATGCCCGGCATGACTGTACCCTGGTCAGCCTGTCTGGCTCCATACCGTGGCCTCACCTGCAGATAAGCTCCACAGCCCAGGCATACAGCTGGTCAAAATAATCGGAGGCATATGTCACCTTGTAAGGGGTGTAACCTGGGGGACAATGGGACAATATTAGCAACCAGTCAGGAGCACCCAATGGCAGGCTGTGGCCTGGGGAGAGGCCCATGGATAATCAGTTCGGCCCAGGCCCTCCCCAGCCCATACCCAGCCAGGCCACCATGTCGTAGATGGCAGTGAAGAACTTTGCTTCCTCTTTCTCAGGGTTGGTGTCATCAAAGCGCAGGAAACAGATCCCATTGTTGGCCTAGGAGAATTGCAGTATCTGTGAGCTCCTGTTATCATCAGCTCCTACAATCCAGCTCATCAAACTGGGAGCTTCTCAGAGCTCACCCATGTCAGAATTAAAAATATCTTTCACTCACCTTCCTGTATCTAAATGCCCTAAAAAAAGCATCTTATACTAACGTGAGATACAACATAGTCTCATCCTAACTCCGAGAAGCGGCACTGGGAATTTCCCCAAATTTGAACTTACTGCCTCACCAAGATCTTTTTCTCAATGAGCCCAATTGGGTGGATTCTGAGGTATCTGTCACACATTTCTAGGTATCCCCTTCAAGGCCTCTTTCTGCTCTGGGACACTTTATGGGAGCAGCAAGAAAAGTAGGGACAGACACCCCTCTGGTACCTGCTCATGGGAGCAGCAAGCGGTCAGCCTGCTTGCCAGGTCCCCAGACACACTCACCTTGGCATAGCCAAAATTGAAATTGATTGCTTTGGCATGTCCAATGTGCAGGATTCCATTGGGCTCTGGCGGGAACCGGGTACGAACCTGAGATTAGGGGAATGGGAGCAGAGGAAGCAGGTGAGAGCTCAGACTACACTAAAGGATGACCCTTCCTGGGGAGGCCATCATGACAGGTAAGGTGGAGTAGCATGTAGGCAGCCCAAACCGCAGGCAAGTCACGATGGCATAGCTCGCCTGCCAATACTGCCACTCACCTGTCCTCCAGTGATCTCCAGGTGCTGCTTCAGTAGATCCATGGTATGAGGAGTGGTCACATAGCCCGGGGTCTTGTAGTTCTCACCTGCCAGGGCCAGAACAAGCCTGATGACACCAGGCTACAGCCCAGGGCTTCCAACCCCAGGGACCTGGCTATAAGAATTGCTACTAAGACCCAGCCCTCCACAAGAAAAAGAACCTCTCTTACAATATTGAGAATGTCAACTGGTGAAGCCATATGGAAAATAGTATGGCGGTTCCTCAAAAAACTAAAAAGAGTTGCATATGAACCAACAATCTTACTCGTGGGCATGTATCCAGACAAAACTATTATTTGAAAAGATACACACACCACTACACTCAAAGCATTCAATAGCCTTGTCTTGGTTACATTTAATAGCCTTAACTTGGCTACATTCAATAGCCAAGACATGGAAACAGCCTACATGTCCATCGCCAGATGAATGGATCAAGAGAATGTGATACATAGATACAATGAAATATTACTCAGCTATCAGAAAGAATGAAATAATGTCATTTGCAGCAACATGGATGGACTTGAAGAGACTGTCATACTAAGCGAAGAAAGTCAGAAAAACAAATACCATATGATACCACTTACATGTGGAATCTAAACACCACCACAAACGAACATACCTATAAAACAGACTCACAGACACAGAGAACAAACATGTGGTTTCCAAAGGAGAAGAGGGGAAAGAGTGAGAGATAATGGGAGTCTGGCATCAGCAATGTAAACTGTAATATGTAGGATGACCAAACAACAAGGTCCTATGGGATAGCACAAGGAATTACATTCAACATCCGGTGATAAACCACAATGAGAAAGAATGTGAAAAAGAATAGATAACTGAGTCGGTTTGTTGTACAGCAGAAATTACACATTATAAACCAACTATACTTCAATAAAATTTAAAAGATCCAGCCCTCCATAGAGTTTCAATCTGCCTGCTCACCAGGTTTGTGGAACTTCAGTGCCTCGCCTCGGAGCTGCTCCATCAGAGACAGGGTCTGAACAACAGCCTCACCTGCAGAGAAGAACCAAGGAAAACTTAATTCTCTGGATACAGCTATCACATCCAGCTCAAGGAGGTGCCTGTCAATAGTATCCATATCCTATAACCAGAACAGAACCAAGCAGTCCCCTCTTCCTCCAACCCCAGAAACAAGAGATACACAGCCAGAGTCCTCAGGCCTCTGGCTAGTTTCGGAGTAAAGGAAAGGAAGGAAACACCGGAAATTCCAGTCTTGCAGCAGAAGACAGACTTGAGTAAATGACGGCCTGAGGAGACGGGGCTGTAAAGATCCACCGGGTGGAAAACCCAGAAAGCAGGGAGCTGAACACGACAGGAGCCTCAAGCCTCTCACCATTCTCCACCACATCCTTTGCTATCCTTCGGTCTGTCTCTCCTGGCCGAGTCTTTGCCACCTGAGAGAAGTTCAAAAGATGGTCAAGGTCTTAGGCTTACTGGATTCAGATACCCCCTTCCCCAACCTGAAGTTTCACCCTACCCTATCTCATCCCCAGGGACCCCAGACCACGCTCAGTCCCACCTTGGGCTTCTTCTCCAGATCAGTCTCCGTCTTGGGACCCAGAAGATGGAGGACCTGAGCAGAGACCAGAGTCAGAGCTGGGACAGGATGCCACGACTTCTCCCACCCACACACCCACCAAAAGGCTCCTGGGCCTATTTACCGGCACCGCCTTGAAAAACCTACCTAGCCCATCCCACCTCTGCTCTTCACATGTTTCTGTGGCCTCAAATACTCTTTCCCTCCTGAGGGTCCAATTAGGCTCAGGTAACACAAACAGCCATTTACACAGAGGAACTGTGGGCCCAGCATCGAGGTAAGCCATCTACCTCAGCCATCACCCTCCTGTGATTCTCTGCCAGCATCCTGAGATGTAGGCCACATCACCCCTATTTACAAGATGAGGAAACTGAGGTTCAGAGTAAAGCAACTCACCCCAAATTAGGCATAACCCAGGGGCCCGAGTCTTTGATTGTTCGCCAGGTGCTCCTCCCTCTACCCTAGGCACTACTATCCACCATGAAAACAGAAATAGGCTCTCTTGCCCTCCCAGCCCCGTGTACCCCTCAGTGGACTCGACATTCTGGCAGGGCCTTTGCCTGCTTCAGCTCAAGAGGCACCCACCTGCATGTCTACTTCATGCTTGATCATTTTGCCATCTGCCCACCTGAGTGCAGCCCGAGCCTCTCCTAGAAACAAGGATAGAAGGAGATGCAAAAAGGCAAAGCAGGGCATTTCCCACCCGCTTTCCCAAGGAAAGGGCCTGGCTGACCTCAGAAACCAGAGCGAGACCACTTCTAAGGTGCTCCTATTCCTCCTCCCACCTCCCTCTCACTCATCCCCAGAAGAAAAGGCATGTCCCGCAAGAAGAACATAGTCCCTTGCGCCAGGCCCTGCTCACCCATCAGCAGCCCCATGTTGAAATGGTAACGCTCTACCAGGAGCTTGGCTCGGTGGCGATTTATGGCAGCCTCCACCTACAGAAAGCCAAACGGTGTGGTTCAGAAATGCTCCGGGAACCCACACTCTCACCCTGGGGTCTCCCTGATTGGAAAAGTTGAGCCACTCCTGTTCAGGGTCAGTCCTAAGGAGGCAACTGATGGCTGGGGAAAGACTCACGGCCTCTTCAATCTGTTCTGGGGTCACCACAACGCCCACACCACATTCCTGCTCGAAATCCTCAGTATTGATGGGATCCAAGGGATGACTCTGCACATACTCAAGGGCAGCTGAAAAAGAAGAGCGAACCAATTTATGGCATCTCAGCTCCAAGAAATAGGAAGACAGGACCCTAATCTATCCAGAAAACCCCAATAAATTTGGCTCCTGGGAAATTAAGTCGTGCCCCTCTAGAGAAGCTCTGAGGCCTCAGGAAAGAAGCGTGTGTTCTGAGGGAAGTTCCTCATCAGACCTAGGTTTCTTTCAGTCAGTCTCACCGGAGGTGGCCCTCTCCATCTGTCAGTGCCAGGGCCTGGGTTTAGAGGGGAAGGCAGAACTAGTAATCTAGAGCGACACCGAGGGACTTCTCAGAAGGGACAGAAAGAGGTCTGGGCTGAGAGAAGTTTGGGTTGGAAGCGCAGGTCAGGGCGGGGTCTCACCGCTCAGCTGGGTCTCAGTGTGGATCTTCCTACTGGCTATGTAGCTCACGAGGAAAGAAAGGCGCCGGGGATCCCGGAGTCGGGAGGCCAAGCCGTAGAGCAGGGTCCCGGTAGCCTTGTCGATGGAGGAGCCCAGAGTCTGCTGCGCCTGGGGTCAGAGGGGTCAGAGATAAGCCCCACGCCCAGTAAGAAAAGCCTGGGCAAGACAAGGTGGGCTGCTTGGGCTTGGGACCCGACCCGGCACTGCGCTGGGGCACAATCGGCAGCCGGGACCAGGGACTTAGGTTCGCACCTGGGTCGCCGCCTCGCGTAGCTGCGCGCTCAGAACCGTGTTCTTGAGCGTTTCGCGGGCCTTCTGCTCGCTCAGGCCGAGGCCAGTGAAGAGCGACAAGGAGTCCAGAGCCGCCATTGCTGGGACGCCGGAAACCGAAAGAAAACTTTGGGACCAATCTGCACGTTGGCATTAGCCCATGGACCAATAGGAGAGCGATACTGTCAAGGAGAGCCAATAATCTCCTTCCTTGGCGGGAGGGGGTGGGGCTGTCTAGGGTTATTAGCTCCATTTAAAGGGCAGAGGGCGCCTTTCCGGGCGCTTCACTTCCGCCTTCGTGCCGCGGGTCCCCAGAAAGGGTAGTGGCGACCCGACGTTTAGGAGGTGCTTTGCCGCGGATCACGAAACAAACATAGACATGGCCCTTTGCTCTTCGACTTTTCCTTTTCAGCCCTGGAACCCTCGGGACCATCCCAGTTCTGTTCTTGGGAATATGTGAGTCCCTATCATCTTTCTGACGTCACAGGTTTGGAGTTGTCATGGAAACAGTTGAACAAAATGAAGCCCGGGAAATCCTGCCAAAGACTCCAGAGAATGTCTGAAATGGCCCATATGATGGGCCCCAGTAGTCTGACACTTCACTTCTTGAGCACCCAGCTAGGCACACACCTGGCTGGGAGGGACCTCAAAAAATTTTGTGATGATTTGGTTTAAAAATCCCCTGGGAATTCCCTGGTGATCCAATGGTTAGGACTCTGCCGCTCACTGGTGAAGGTCTGGGTTTTCGTCCCTGGTCGGGGAACTAAGATCCCACAAACCACACAGTGTGGCGAAAAACAACAACAACAACAACCTGTCATACTTAGCACCCTTACCAAAGCGTGAATGTCAGGAGAACCACAAGATCAGAGCTTGAAATTCATATTTAGGTGTTGGACGGGATGTTTCATCAAAGCTGAGATAAGGTGGGACAGAGGAGGAAACAAGAATAGGCTGATAGTGCAGAAGCAGCAGTAGCCACAGTGCTGAGGCTCACAGAAGCCTTGTGCAGAGGCCTGGCCCAGGGAACTGTCATGGGGCAGGCTCAGCAGCAGCAGAGCTATGGTCAGAGGTGGACAGAGCCTCAAGCAGTGCATCCAGCACATGCAGACCCCCAGGGTCCAGACACTTGGGGCTGCAGCCAGTGAAGGCCCAGGACAATCCTGTTGCAGCCCACACCTAGCAGACCCTCCCTCCAGCAGTGTGTCAGCACCAACACCCAGCTTGGCAATTCCACCATTACTGCAGGGCCTCACACCCAGCTCTCCAGGCCCCTCTCCATAACCAGTAACCCCACATGGTCCTTGTGCTATTATTCCAATAGAAAATAACCAACTCTGGTCACAGGGTTAGCTTTCTCCAGGAGCTCCTGCTCACTACCACCCCTAACTCCAGCCAAGGCTGAGGGCTACTAGCAGGGCCCACATGCTGAGCTTATCATAACACTGACCCCTCAGGCTTGGGGGCAGGGATGGACCACTGCGGTTGCAGGGCCCTGCCCCACCCTTCCCTGCCTTACACTCTTTCTGGCTCGCTTGAACACCTGCCTATGACTACTTTGTTGCTCCCCATCCCCCTCCAGCTGGCGTTACCCACTCCTAACCCTGTGCAGTTGGAGATGGAAGTCTCATGAGACTTGCCCTTGCCTTGCAGTATGTGTGCACAAAGGCAAGTGTGCTGGGACAAGCCTGCTGACCCACTGTGGGCAAACAGCCTGGGATACCTGCCAGAAGCCAAAGTCTCAGGGAATCAAGGGAGGAAATAGCCTGGCAGGGGCCTGCACCCTCCCTTCCACAGGAAGCCAGCCAAGATTAGCTCTGGTCCTCTCTGCCTATCCTTTTGGAGCAGGGCCTCCTTCCCCACAACCCAGTTTTTTTCCTGCTCTATTCTCCCAAGGGATCCAAATGTTTTGCAAACTACAGCAAAGAAAGACCTGAGAAAAGGACGGACTTCCCTCCACCCACATGTCCTTCCTGTTCCCCAATAAGTCCTTCCTGACCTGCTATCTGGTTGTCAGCCCCAGTGCCTACACCTTTTACTCCATGCTGTCAGCTTCTGGAGTTTCATGGGGTACAGTCCATCCCTTGGGTCTGAGGTACTGATGTTGCCAACCATAGCTGCCTCCAGGCAGGACTCAGAATCAGTGGAATCAAAGGGCAGAAGTCAGGCCCCAAACATCTGCTGGGACTGGGGGCTTGGCTTTATGACCCAAATGGCCTGAAATGGAACCTCATCATCTTTCCTCAGACCAGAGCACTTTACAGGATCTTTGACGCACACTCACTCACTCACTCACTCACACACACACACACACACACACAGCAGATGCTGCAAAGGGGAGGTGGCCACAGGACCTAGTGTATCACAGTGACTAAGTCTGCTTATTTGTCATTTATTTTTAAAATATATTTAAACAGCAGCAATCACTTCCAAAATGCAAAAAAAAAAATTACAGTTTTTTAGAATAAAATTATAACGTTTATAATGCGAGTGAGAAAGAACCGAAGGTACAACTGAGAATCAAACCACGCAGCACTGGGGGTGGCTGGAGAAGCCAAGGCCCACTGGTTGGGGGTGGGGGGTGAGGTCAAGGTGACAAGAGGTCCCAACCTGTGAGGCTTCCACCCTCAAATCATCCCCCCCAACTCCCCATTGATGAAGCCAGTGTCCTCTAGGTTAGAGAAGGAGAAGCGGCAAAGCGCTGGCCCTCTGGGGGGGAATCCCACAAGCCCAGTCCCCCCACCAGCCAGGGACCTGCTAATCGACCTCCTCCATGTTGCTGTAGGTGGGGGCTGGGCGGTCCACAGGGGGGACGAAGCGTTCAGGGGCTGTCCGCGTGGGGGCCACCTCGGGGGCCTGGCCAGGGCCTAGTCCCTGCAACAGAATATGAGGACAGGGGTTGGGGGCTGCCCAGTATGCCGCCTGGCATCCCGGGGGTGCTGGCTTGGAGCCCTAGCACCCAGGGGAAGGCCCCAAGGCAGGCGCAGACAGCAGCGGCGTTGAGACAGAGAGACGAGATCGGGCCTGAACAGTCTCGCTTTATTAACACTTTGAATACAAGAAGCTGCTTGGGTAGGGCTAAGCCCCAGGTCAAGGGTAGGAGCAGCAGGACAAATGGACAGACAACTGGACGGGATACCCACCCTGGGATGCTCTGCCCCTGCAAGAGCCACAGTCCCCACCCTGTCCCCTCACAGGCATCCACTGAGCCCCAAGTCAGTCCCCACCACAGAGGCAAGCGTGGCCTGGCGGGGAAGGTAGGTAGACCAGCTCACAGCAGCTGCCTGCCGATGAGCTCATCTCCAGGGGCTCTGGGATACCAGAGGATAGAACACGTTGAGCACAAGGGCCACCAAAGCTGCCACGGTGCCCAGAACAAAGTATCGGAGACAGCCCTCGTCTGGTGTGGTAGGGCCACGTGGCGGGGGGCCCACCCAGTCTTGGGGCCCCCAGGGACCCAGAGGCGCAGGCCCCTCGGGTACCGGCTCCTCCTCGGCCTCCAGCTCCTGCCAAATCCGGGAAGCCTACGGTGTGCGGAAACGGCCATCAGCGCCCAGGGCAGGGGTGAGTGGGGAGGGAGACCCAGTGTCCCTAAGACCCCTGGCCACAACAGTCCCACCCAAGGTAACTGGCGCTAACCCCCTACATCCCAGGTCAGGCGGCACAGAGGGCAGGCAGGAGCCAAGTGACTCGCCAGGTTGTTGAGACTGAGAGCACCATGACAGGTGAACCCTGACAGCATGGTGGCCTCAGGACACCCCGCAGTGGACACGCAGCTTCCTCACTGGGGTGCAGTTAGAGTTGGGGGTTAGCCAGTCAGTGTTTTAGCCCAGGCTTCCCACAGACGAGACTGGCTCGTGGAGGACATAACTGCCGACCCCAGAGTCATCTCCTGGCTCCCTCCCACCCACGTACAGATCCTGATCACGGTCTCAGAGTCTGCGCAAAGAGAGCTCAAGGGAGAGCAGCGCCAGGAGGAGACTAGTCCAGGAAAGAGTTGGGGCTGTGCCCACCAACCAGGCCTGGGACCCACATCAGCAAGAGCGACAGAAGATCGTGAAGGCCCAGCAGGAACAGATGCCCACCTCAGAGAGGGGGACGGCCACACAAGGCTATGGCCTGCTGGCACACCCCTGGCCTGAATGCATGTCAGACCTCAGGGACAGTCATGAGGGAGGGTCTGTGGGCCACCGTGTGGGGAGCAGCAGAGGGAAAGGTGGGAGTGTCAGGTACAGTCCATCCACAGCCCGGTGAAGTCTGTAGCAGCTCCTGGTCTGTATGTGATGCACACACCAGTGGCCACGTGTTGGTGCGTATGTGCCTCTGTGAGTGTCCCCACAGCCGGTAATGGCTCTGGCTAAGGCTACGATGTAAGGGAACCCCATCTGCAGCTTAAAAAGCCCAGGGCTTTAGGGGCTGAAGGAGAAGAAGCTGTGCTCTACGCGACCCCCCACCCCAACATCTGAGAGTTGGGCCCCCCTGTGAAGCCTCCCTGTGCCTCACCTGGCTGGCAGCTGACTCAGCTACAGGGCCCAGGTCAGGGTGGTGCTCAGCGTGACCTGCCCGGGGGGGCCTCTCCACGGGAGAGTTCCGCCGGCGGTAGAAGAGGACATAGGCGTAACGCGTCACCACCTGGCTCTCGTCTACCGTTGTCACCGTGCTGTCATCGAACAGGCGCCAGCCTACGGCAAGGCGAGGAGGGTGTGAACAGGACCTGCGCCACCGCCCCTCCCGTCCGTCCTGTCGGCGTGTGTGCCCTCACCCACGTCGCTGCGCTGGCTGCTGCGGTCGTTGGGTAGGCGTGCACAGGCAGTGTAGTGGCCGCCGATCATGCCCCCGTAGTGGTTGATAACGGCGTACAGGTCGTAGCTGGGCAGCTGCTCCTCTTTCTGACCGATACAGAACTTGCCCAGGTCCAGGTTCCTGCGGAGCCGGCCCGAGAGCGGTCAGCTGGTCAGCAGGTGCCCCTCCCTGCCGCCGCCACCAGCCCTGACTGCAGGCAGCAGAGCCCTGGCTCACCGGACGGGGAACTCCACCAGGTCGTTGATCTTGTCACGCCAGATGAAGCTACGAAAGGAGAAGCGCTTGAGCTGCACAATGAGCACGTTGGGCAGGCGCCACAGCAGCAGCTGCTTGGAGGCCTCGCGGTGCTGTTTGCACTGAGGGCAGTACCTGTGGGGGGATGGGGCACGGTCAGGGGCGGCAGAGCGCCCAGCGCCCCCGGCCCCCACCTGCCGGCCATCCTGGCCTCACCAAGCCTCCTCCGGTGCCAACACCTCCGGCCGTGTGAAGAGGTTGAGGCACTGGTCCAGCGTGAAGTGGCCAGCACGGGCAGCCTCACCAGCAGACCCAGGGTCCTCAGCGCACTCCAGCTCCTTGGAGGCCACCAGCACGAACTCCTGCAGGCGCTCGTTGTTGCGCCAGACCAGGGCCAGGCTGCAGTCGTCCCCCAGCTCCAGTGGGACGTCTCCTAGAAACGGGCAAGGAGGGGAGTCATGCAGCTGTGGAGAGCCACCAGCCCAATCCACGCCAGGGCTTCCCCGCCTGACGGCCTCAGACACCTTTGTCCTCTAGCCGCTGCTCTCGGTTGGATGCATCAATTCTGTAGATGAAGAACTGGGGAGTGTGGGCACTCAGGGCTTCACTTGGGTGTTGGTACCCGGGCACAGCAGCTGAGAAAGGACATGATAATCGGAGCTCTCCTGTCTACCAGGGCCTGACCCAGCTCTCCCCTACCTTCCCTACCCCAGAGCCTTTCAGCAGACTTTTACCTTCAGGCCGGGACACCCTCTCACCAACAGTCAAGGCGCCAACTTCAATGGGCCCACTGGCCACCATCTCAGAAGAAATGCCGCTGGTACTGGGTACAGGGCCCCGATCAGGGGATGCCCATGCCCGGGAGGCCCCCGTGTCCCCCTCAGCCACAGGGGTCACCAACTGGAGCTCTGGTGGCTGAATGGGGTCCCTGTCACTGTCCCCGGCCTCCAGGGAGCTAGTGGAGAGTAGCGTGGTGCAGCCAGGGCCCTGGGACTCCAAGGCCATGCGGCCGGGCTGGAAGGGCGGCTGGAACACACTCACAGAGTACCTGGCGACGGGCCGCAAAAGCCAGTAAGAATCCAGACCAGCATGGCCGGCGCCTCTGCCTTCCACCCCACCTTAACCCAGCCCCTGGGCACTTACCGGGCATAGCCCTCTAGCAGCTGAGCAAGACGGGCGTAGGTGAGGCGTGAGGCAGGGACACTGACCAAGAAGGGGTAGCCGATGTTCTCGGGGCGGCAGAGGCCCTTGTGGTCAGGCCAGTGGGTTTTCTGACAGAGCCTGGAAGGAAAGTGGAGGGAAGAAGGGGGCTTCAGCCCAACCTCTGCACCAGGGCCAGCCCAGCTTCCCCAGGGGTCTGGGAGAGTGACAGCAGATGGGGGCAGGTAGAGAACTTAAGACACCCAGGCTTTACGTGAAGAAGAGGGAGGGTGGCAGGTGGAAGCATGAGTAGGGATGGGGCAACATGGGAGTCCTCACTGGTTGCAGTAGCCCACGCGGTAGCACCGGGTACAGCGCTTCAGCTTCTCATCCTCTGACTGCTGCTTCCGCTGGCAGGCTGCACACTTGGAGATGGGAATGCTGGGCACCTGGGGACGCTAGGGTGGGTGGCCTGGTTCAGTGAGGGCAGGCGGGACAGGAAGGCCATCCCCGCCCCCACCAGGACCTTGGGTCAGCAGAGTGGCCCCTACTCACCTGTTGTACCTCTAACACTACCACGCGCTCCTTGGCCAACTCTGGGGATAGCAACTCGAAGCAGAGGAGTGTGTCGGACGGGGACACGGTGTCCAGTGAGTGGGAGGGCAGGAACACACGGTGGAAGCGATTCTTAATCACCTGGGGACAGAGAACACACAGATCTGATGTGAGGACGAGCACTTCCCCTAGCCCTGCTCCAAACCACAACAAGATCTGGCCTTGATCTTGGGTCAGTGAGGACTTGTCGGGGTAAGAAATATGTGCCTCCACTGGCAGCAGCCTTAGTGCCCAATGGAGTAAGGAGCCTGGTGCATAGAGAGGATGAAAAATCAGGATTGGGACAGCTATGAACCATACCAGATCTCCACACCAAGGGCCTCAACCCTGCTGTCACCCCAGTGGGCCCTGTGGAGACTGCAACGTGGTTACTCTGGAGGGGCCACCTTCCAAGAAGTATGCCCCATCCTCTGCCCCGCTGAGGAATAGGACACTGCCAGGCAGCAGCAACACAGATTGGGGAAAACAGGAGGGAGAAGCATGATGCAGAAGAACCAGAGCTGGGGGATGGCTAGTCCTGTGGCCCAAGCTCCTTAGCTGAAGAAGAGCAGCAGGGGGCCAACACCAAGAGGGGAAATATATCCAGATGATGGCAGGGAACTGAGGGCACCTCAGGTGCATCGCCCAAGTGTCTGGTTCCAACCACGCCTCACCCCACAGCACCCCACCTATCTGTGCAGTCACAGGCACGTCTGAGTGGACACATACAGATGCTAACAACTGCACACATGTATCTGCACGCTGCGAACAAAGACACACATCCCTGTGCATAAAGAGCAGGGAAGGACAGACACACCTCCGCCAGACGCAGGTTCTCAGGCTTCACATGGACACTCTGAGATAGGGAGTCCAACACTTCGCTCGCACTGGAGTTCTCCTTGCTGACGCTCACCAGAAACTGGTGACAAGAGGAGAGAGTCCGTGGGGGAGGGAGGCCAGGGTCTAGGCCGTAGCCCGGATGTACGGGCCAAGTTCTCACCTTGATGGGCTTGCTGTGGGGCTCCCGGGCGAAATAGAAGACAGGGAGAACCTTTTGCTTCTGGGGCAAGGGCACCGGCAGGTACAGGAATGGGTCAAAAGTGATGGAGACCTGCAAATGCACAGGTGCCACTGGGTGGCCACAAAGGGAGTGGGGGGCAAGCTGCTGGTGCTCAAAGCGGCGCCCGATCAAGGCCTGGGGATGGCTCTCGGGCCTCACCGCCCAGCCTCAGGCTGAGAAGGCTGGATGGACCAGGAGAACCGGAAGGAGAGAAAAATCCCTGTTTCTGACGCTGGAGGCCTGCTCCACCAGGCCCCTCCCATGTGCGTTTCCAATTTTTCCCATGCCCACTCCATCTCAGGTCACCCAAAGAGCGCTTTCCCTTCAGTCAGGAAGCCCTCGCAGCCTGACCTCTGCAGCCCACAGGGCCTCAGGCCTCCCCCAAGCTTCTTTGTCCAAACTGTGCCCTGCAGCACCTAAAGGTACCTGTGCCTCTGAGCCCACTCTGAGTAGGCTAACCAGGACAAGCTAGGGGGTGCCTTTCTTTCTAGGTAGCCTGTCACACCTTTGCACACACGGGGCACACCAGCTTCGACTTGTACTGGCCCTGAAACAGGTCCACGATGAAGGAGTCATTCCGCATCTTGTGCCGCTGCCAGGCTTCCTCAGCCACCACCTGAGGAGCAGAGTGGTGAGGGCCGAGGAGGTCCGGGGGCCGGGACGGAAAGGACACAGGCGCGCCTCCGCCCCCAACTCTGACCTCATCAGGCCGCCCATCTGAGTCCACGGTCTCCGTGTAGGGCTTATTTTGAATGCGGTTCAGGTCCTCGTGCAGCCCATCTAGCAGGAAAGCCATGAACTCCTGGGCATCGTGCTGCGCGTAGCCTGTGAACTGGCTGGCCTTGCTTGCCACGATGGCCTGGATACAGGGGCAAGGTGTGAGCCTGGAGCCCCAGCACCCACCGTGCTCCCGGCTGGCTGGCCCTCCCCACCCTCTCCAGCCAAGGGGAGGAGTGGCCACAAATCACCTTTAACTTGGAGGGCTGGAAGGCATGGTGGGTGCCCTTCCACAGCGCCCGGAGCAGCACAGCAAAGCCGATGGCCAGACGCCCACCAGTCCCCAGCGGGTTGTTGTAGTTGATCTCAGCCTCGAAGGAGCGGTCTAGGGACAGCAGCCCAGCAGAGACGTGAGCGGGGGCAGGTGGCCCCTGTCCCCGGGCTCCAGGAGCTGCTCTCACCGTGGAAGAAGTCACGCAGCTCCCGCGTGTTGGACAGAGACTGAATGACGCTGTTCATGAAGCAGGTGTTGCCTAGATTGACGAGGCCAGTGAAGCCCGGCAGACACACCTTCTTCTCTTCCTCCTCCTCTTCCTCCACGCTGTCTCCACTCACCGGGCTGTGGGGCATTGGAGGCACCATACATGTGGGTTTTGGCTGTGGGAGCAAGAGAAGCATGAGAGAGCAGCCCTGAGCTCTCCAGCCTCCAGCCCTGGCCCTCTGCACCCCGAGATTCTCACCGACGCCAGGTGTGGCTCTGACTTTGCGGCTACATGCTCCATGGGGGTGCGGGTGGCCACCCCATCGAGGCCTGTGTCCTCAGATCGAGCCTTGGGTTTCTCCTTCTCCACGGCCCGGGCTTCCTCCTGGCCCGTCAAGGGATGAGGTGTACCTCCCGGTGGGGCTGAATCCAGGGGGGATGGACCTGTCGGCACGGCGACCTTTGCACCACCCACTGCACCTTAAAAAGGGGGAATGGGGGGCTGGTGGTTAGCAGCATGTGGTAGGGGGTGGGGGTCCAGGTCCCAAGGACCAGGCAATGAAGGGAGCTCGTGGGCAGACCTCGTGTAGCCGGGGCCTCCAGACCACCCCAGCGCTGGCTCTGCCGCTTGCGGAGGCAGATGTCGATGCGCGAGGCCGTGAAGCAGAAGGTGCACTGCTCGGGCTCGATCAGGTTCCTGCAGGGGAAGGCTGTGCTCAGGGCCTCCGGTGGCCAGACAGCCCAGGGACGTGGACTGCAGGGCAGCAGGACAGGCACAGGGCGGGGCTGGGCACCACCCACCTGAGCTTCACCTGCCAACGGAAGATGGTGTGGGGTCCGCAGCCCGGGTGCAGTCTCAGGAAGTTTCCGTCCCTGCAGGGGTAGGGCAGGAGGAAGAGCATGAGAAGCACTGCCCTGCCTGAAGCACACTGTCTGCCCCGGGGCTGCCCACCCACCCACCTGGTCTGGAAGATAAGCGTGAAGTCCTGCTCACGGAAGAGCACTCGAGAGGTGTCCCTGCGGATTTCTTTCACGTATACGTGCACCACCACTGAGTCCGGCCCCTTCTCATACGAGTCATTCTTGACAAATGCCAGGTTCACCGTGGACTCGGGCTCTATATTGAGACCACAGCTCAGTGCCACTCAGGACAAGTTCCAGCCTGCTCCTGTTCTACTCCCTGCCCAGCCACTCACCCACCCAGCAGCTCGAGCTCGGCCTGCCCAACCCCAGCCCCATCTTTACCATCCACCAAGGCCGGAGCATCTGCGGCCACTGCCATCTCCTCCTTGGAACGACGGTCCTTCTCAGGGTCTCTGCTCCGGGCCATGGTAGGGGACACTGGGTCGCTCCTGGGGGCTGCTGCCTTCTTTCCTGTCAAAAGTGCTAGATTCTCCTCTGAGCCCAGGAGGCAGGTCTGGGGGGTCAGTGGTGGTACACGGAGCTGTTCCTCAGCCTCAGCCTATTCATGGCGAGATCATGGGCAGGATCAGCCTTGGGTCTGGCAGGCGGCTCCCTCTCCACTGGAGTCCACACCCTTCCCCCTCACCTCCCAACCCCCAAGCAGGCACTCCACTCTCACCTGGGTGGCCGGCTCAGCCAGGAATTGGGGGGCATCACCCTGAGGCCCAGGGCCATCTCTGGCCCCTTCCCCCTCTGGCCCTCTGCGGAGATGCACGGCCCTCTTGGCACTGGGCCCTGCCTGGGCCCCAGGACCAGCCCCAGCGCCTACCTCACCACGGCCCTGGGCCCGCTTCTGGTTGCGGGCCTCCTGCTTAGCCCGCCGGGGCTCAGGGCCTGGCTCCAGGGCAATGGGAGATGGCTCCTGCCCATTCTCCTGGCACCGCAACCCTGGCACCAACTCCTGGGTCCCTAGAGGTTTCTTCTGCCAGAGATATAGCAGTCAGGCTCTGTCAACTACACTGGGGATCCCTGCCTCTCCCCTCCCACCACTCTGGGACTTACCAGCAGAGAGGGCCACGTAAGCAGAGGCACCTTCTTGGGCAGTGACAGCTGCAGGAGGCCACCTTTGCGAGCCTGCACTTTGGTGCAAGAACTCTCTATTTCGGCATAGAAAACACCACCCCACTGCCGACCATCTGGCAACAGAGTGGAGGAGTCAGCTGGGGCAGGGGATATCAAAGGACTCACATACACTGCTGGCCTCGGAGCAGAGGGACGTACCTGGGAGCCGCAGCACACAGTCCGTGTCTGTGAAAGCAGCATCAACTTCCTCCAGCCGCACGGGACCGGTTCCCACGCGCAGCTTGACAATGACCTCATCAGCACTCTGCCTCCAATCGAGCCCTAAGTCTATACAGGGAGTAACCAAAAGATTGTGAGGGTCTCGGTGAGCTTCTGGTGAGTATCAGCAGGTACCGGCCACCAGCCCTACTGGAACTGCTCCAGACCAGGGGTATACCCCTGTGGCGCCCACCACCCCTCTCCCACCAACCAAAGCAGTCTAGCATCCAAAAGGCCTACTCTTTACCCACCCTCTTTGGTCTGCTCCTCCCGAGGAGTGAATGCTGACCCTGACAACAAAGGCAAGAACAGGGAAACGAAGATGGACAGGCAGCCTCCGAGACTCGAACACCCCATCAAACACCATGTTGAGGACTTCAGTCAAGTACTACAAACTTCAAAGCTGATGCTGTACCCAGCCTGCCACTGATCCATCTCTCAGCATCAGACGAGGACGGAAGGAAGAACAAAAAGAGTCGTCTCCCAACCCCCCATGTATATGCTCAATAGGAAGGGAAGAGGAGAAGGCCCCAAAGGCTCCAGGAATGCCACTCCCACCTCTCCTAGGATCGCCGTCCTTGCTCTCCTGGTTTGCTCGATCCTTCTGCTTTTTCTTACTGGTTGCCTCCTCCAGTCCTGGGGGCCCTCTCCTTGGGCCTGTGGCGCTGGCCCCACCAGACATCTTGAGCCGCTTGGTCGACAGCCAGAGTGCCCCGGGGTCGGCAACGGCGTCTGGGTCAGGGCTACGACGCTTTCTTCCTGGCCCAGCTATCTTGGCAACTCTTTGTGGACAAATTCTCCAGCAAGGAACAGACAGCCTAACGAGAAGGGAACCAGTGATCACTACCAAGGGCCGGAGTTTGCTCCCTGGTTACACCCAGGGCTAGGCAACCTAGGACATTTCTAACCCTCCAGAGCAGTGTCTCTCCAATACCTGAGGCAGTCGTGGCTACTCCTAAGGGGGAATAAATAATGAACGTAGGAGCAACCACTTCTGGCTGAGCCTCCTAGATGCTGCCACACAGACCCACAGAGAGAGAAGCCTCACTGAGGAGGAGCCAGGTCAGGGCAGCCATGGCCTGGGACCAGGCTCCTTCATCAATCTGGAGATGAGCCATGGCTCCAGCCCACAGGGCTGGCGCTCTGAGCAGGGTGCTCACTTTTCCTTCACTCTCACTGGCTGCTTAGTCACCACCCGAGAAGTAGGAGGTGGAGGAGGAAGCCAGGAAAGGAGGAGACAGACAATTAAACAGCAGGAGGACCAGGCATTGTAGCTGAAAACAGGCCCAGCCCAGGTGCTACCACTGCCCAGGCACGGTCTTCAGGTTAAGGTGCCCCACCTGCCACATGACAGGTTCCACCCTTCTCTGAACCTGGTACTATGCACTGCTTGCTTCTGTTTTCTTTTTTCCCTGTGTCTGAAGAGATTTTGCTCTCCAGCTGCTGTCCTACACTGAGAGGATCTTGCAAAAGCTAAGGTGAAAAGGGTATTCAGATGTCACACTTCCCTTTCAGCAATATCCCCACCTCAAGGCGCCCTGAGGTAGAGACTGAAACAGACATTATCCCCTTCCTTCCCAGGTCCGCCCCCTCATCAGCTCTGAGCCAGAGACTTCTACCCAGTTTCCCACAGACCCACAAGGGGATTCTGGGCTATTTCTCCACCCAACATAAAGTTCTCAAAACTAAGATGAGGGTGGGGATGAAGAAGGCGTGTATTAAGGACCCCTGGCAGACCCCAGCACGGCCTGAGACAATGGCAGGACAGATAGTGACCAGTCTGTGTTCCCCAGTGTGAGTGTGTGTGGGGGGATATGTCGGGGGCGGGAAGAGATTCTTCAATGGGTCAGATGTGGGACTGGTGGGCTGGATCTTCAATGACGACAGATTCAGAGTCGACGGATGGACATCCTCCGCCTCTTTGCTCCCAGGCCCCAGCTGAAGGTCGCGTCCCTCCCCTATCCTCTTGGGACGTTGAGCAGGGAAAGGGGCTGCCTAGAGACCCAAGGTAGCCTAATCCGGCCTCGCCGGGTTACTGACCACAGACCAGAGCCCCAGCCGGGCTGCGACCCAGTTCCAGCCTCCGAACCCCGGGCCCACCACCACCTCCTCCAGGAAGCCGCCCTCACTCGCCGCCAGCCCTCTCGGAGACGGCCGGCCGGCCAAAGGCTGAGTGTAACGACCCCGCCTGCAGCAGTGGGCCCAGCAGACCGCCGGACTCGAGGGGTGGAGACTGGACGGCCCGTGACCTTGAACAGGCCGCCCCGGGCCCGCGTTGCGGCCTCCCCGCTCCGGCGCGACAGGCGAGCAGCGGCCAGCCCCACTCACCGAGCGAGGCCGCCGCCGCCGCCGCCGCCAGCCCTCTTCGGGCCTTGGCAACCCGCTCTCGGTTCCGGTTCCGGCGTCAGGTCGGTTCCGGTTCCGGCGCGCCCCTCCCCCGTCCCGGCGCCGCCGCTACCACCTCAGCTGCTTGTTTTGTTTCGACTTCCAGTTACGGCCGCGGGTGGCTGCACGCAGGGCCGGTGACGCACATCCGGCGGGAGCGGGCACGCGGCGCCGGGCAGCTCCGGGGGCGGGCCGAGCGGAGGGGGCGGGGCTCCGGTGCCTGGGCCTCGCTGGGGCCTGGCGGGTGGCCGCCTCTACAGACTCCTCCCAGAGACCCCGCCCTCCCCAAATCAGAGTTCAGACCACACCCGGGAATTCACACTGGTTTATTGAGGGGGGCCTTGCCAGGCTGAGGACTGTTCATGCACAGGCGATCATGCGTGCGGGGTGAGGCCAGAGACCGGGGTCGCCTCAGGCAGGGGTCACTGGCAGGTGTTGTAGATCTGGACCTGTAAGTTGATGGCCTGAAGCACGCTGCGCATCCTGGCCTCCAGCCCGTCCAGCTGAGCCGCTTTGCCCTCCAGCGCCCGCTCGTTCTCCTCATAAGTGCCTTCCAGCTCTGGCAGAGACGGGTTTCAGATGAAGGGTCCTTCTCCCAGAGAGCCCCACCTTCCTGGGGCCCTCCCACCCCCATCCTCACCTTGCAGCCGCTGCAGCTTGTTCTGAGCGGCCTGCAACAAGCCCCGAGCCTCGTCCCGCAATTGCTCTGCCCGCGCCTGCGCAGCCAGCACACCCTGGGCCTTGCGCTCAGCCAGGGCCCTCACTGTCTGGTACTGGTCCCCCAGGGGGCCTTGGAGCAGCTGTGGATGTAGAGGCCGGGGGCTGGGTGGTGGCCCAGTGGAGGCCCAGCCTCTATCCCCAGCCCTTCCAGCCCGCTCTGCCTCAACCCACCTGTTCAGCTTCCCGGGCACGATCCTGGGCACTGCCAGCCGTTTCTTCGGCACTCGAAGCTGCCAGGCTATTCCCTGCTCGCTTCAGTTTCAGAGCCTCCAGGAGACCATCCAGTTGCTGAGCCCTCTCACCTGCAGAGCTCAGTGCCTGCTCGGCACCTGCCATCCTCTCCTGCACCTGCCGTGGGTGAGCCCAGGATTAAAGGGGTTTATGAGGTGTGCTCCTAACCTTGCCCCACTGGTGTCCAGGGAGGCCACACCTGGTGTAGGGTCTGCTCTGTGTCCTGTGTGTCAACCACTGCCCCCTGGATGGCACCCTGAGCAGCACCCTGTGCCCGCTGGGCCTCCTCCAGTGCCGCCTGGACTGTCTCTGCCTTCTGTTTCTCACCCTCAGCCCGGCTCCTGGGGAAGAGAGGGAGTCAGAGCCTGCCAGTATCAGGATCAGGTGTCAAGGAGGGGGCGATGGGGGTGTGGGAGGGTCCAAGGCTGGGGATCAGACCGTGCCCTCCGTGCGTCGTTCAGGAGCTGCTCGGCCCGGCGCACGTCTCCCACAGTGCGTGCCAGGATCGTGTCCACATCTGCCAGGCTCCGGACCCTCTCTGCGATCTCACCCGCCAGCTGCTGGATCTGCTCAGGTGATGCTGGGATGGAGAGTTCTAGCACCCGGGTGGCCACCATCTCAATGCTATCAGGGTCAGCCCCCTCCTCTATGGGGACACAGGCAAGGGCTTAAGGTCAGAGCTTGGGCACAGGGACACGAGCTGGGGGTATGGACTCAGAGACCACACATGGGGTATGGATTTGCTAGCAGGCAGAAGGATGTAACCACAAGGACAGGACTCTACATGGGACACAGACTTGGGGCCGTGGACTTTGGGATGACATAAAGGCAGGGCTCGGGGTCCACATGTCCTGAGTCCCTGCCCATTGGTGGTCACAAACACAGGTGCCATGTGGGCTCTGACTCAAGTATGAACACAGACACAGGGGAAACACCATGTGGCCTGGGCCACAGGGAGGCTCACGGCTGAGGAAGTCCTTCACATTCTGGATAAGTTGCCGCAGTTCCTGGTTGGCCTGCTCCACCTGGCCCCTGGACGCATTAGCCTTGTCCAGGGCTGCCTGGGCCCGCTGCTGGGCCTCGCCTGCCTGTCGACGGGTTTCAGCTACCTGGCTGAGGATGCCACCGCCTTCTGCCAACGCCCGCTGCAGCTCTGCCTGTGTGTGGCGGGCCCGACCCAGCGCCAGGTCCGCCATGGCTGCTGCCCCACTGCAGCTGAGGCCCCCACAGCGGGGCTGCCCCTCCTCGTCCCGGCAGCCGGCACCCCCACAGGGGCTCGTAGCACAGGGCGCATCTCCTGGGGACCCACACACCTGCCAGGCACAGAACAAGTCAGGGCTGGGGGAAGAAACAGCCACACCCACATGTCCCACCCCACACTGAGCCTTACCAGTTCGTTGATGCCTGTCAGACTCAGGGCGTGGGTACGGGCAGAGAGCTCGCCCAGGGCCCGCTGGTTGGCCATGTGCCTGCGGTTGAAATCCTCCCTCCGGGCAGTCATCAGGGACTCTGTCCGGTGCCGGGTGTCTGCTGAGTTGCTCACAGGGCTGGGCACTGTCAGGGCCGACATGTTGGCACGGTGTTCTGCCTCGGCAGACAGGCTGTGGGCCTGGCGGATGCTGTCATAGGCACCTGAGTTGGGCAGAGGCGGGCAGTCAGCTGAAGATCCACCCTGACCCACCGCCTCAGGGGTCACCAACTCACCCAGGAAGTTTGAATGCTTGAGCAGGTCCAGATGCTGGTTAAGCTGCCGCAGCGTGAGATTAAGCGCAAGCCCATCTCGCTCTAGACTGCTCAGTGCGTGGTTGGCATTGAAATTGTCATCCTGCACGTCTGTAAGCTCAGCCTCCAGCCGGGTCAGGTGCTCCGTGGCCTCTCCGATTTTGCGCCTGTGTGAAGTGATACAGAATTCAGCCCTGGCACACTGGGCCCCTGCCCCATCCCACCACTTATCGTCGGGCTCGTCCGCACCGCAGCTCCTTGGTGGCCTCCATGAGCTGTGCAGTGGAGGCGGCGGAGGCGTTTCGGGCACCCACGATGCCCTGCACAGTGCCCAGCTTCTCCTGCAGGTGCCGGAATCTACTCTCAAAGGCGCCCAGCACGCCCGTCTGCTGCAGCTCTTGTGTCCACTGCTCCAGGCGCCGTGTGCGGGCCACCAGATCCTGCACCACGCGGTCCCAGTCCCCAAAGCACGCGTGGCAGGGATGGCAGGTGGGAAAGACTCCCGAGAAGCCACGGGCACACTGGTCACAGCGCACACCAGACACGCCAGGGCGGCAGCTGCAGTGGCCCGTGGAACGATGACACTGAGGTGTATCTATCCCACGAGGGTCACAGTCACAGGCTGTGGGCAAAGGACAGACCACAGGGTCAGGGCGCCAGTGGAGTATCCTGGGAAGCGCCCCCCATCTACTCTGGCCCCCTCTATCCCCCTCACCTCGGCACTGCAACCCAGGGTCTCCCCAGTGGAGCTCCTGGCACTCAGAACAGGTCTGCCCACCAAAACCAGCACGGCAGTGGCACTGTCCTGTGAACTAGAGTGGGAACAGGCAGAGATCAATCAGGGGCAGAGCCTTTGAGACCGGAGGCAGGCAGCTGGCCCCGCCTACCCAGGGATCCACAAGAAGTGCCCTACTTCGTTGCAGGTGGGGCCTCTGGCTCGGCTTGGGTGGCAGGCACAGGGCTGGCAGCCACGGCCACTGGTGAGGTTCCAGAAGTTGGGGGCACAGCGGTCACAGCTCAGGCCCTGGACGTTGGGGAGGCATGGGCACTGCCCACTGCTTGGGTCACAGTTGCAGCGGTCAGTGGACGGGCACTGCCGGGGATCTGTGCCCAGCAGGTTGCAGGTACAGCCTGTGCCAGCCGAGATGGGGACACCAGTCAAGGGGTGCGTACCAGTCAAGGGGAGCCCCCCCCAGTGGTCCCCTCCCATCCCCACACTCACGGTGACAGCTCTGTCGGGCGGCCTGCCCATGGAAGCCAGGCTTGCAGTGGGCACAGCGCGGCCCCTCCGTGTGGTGTAAGCAGCGCAGGCATTGCCCCGAGCGGGGGTCACAGGCATCCGGGTCCGTGGGGTCAATGTTCCCACTGCACTCACATGGTTGGCACCCGCCGCCTGGCCTTGATGGGTCCCCAAAGTGCCCAGGGGCACAAGCTTCGCATCGCAGCCCTGCCCATGGTTGGGGGGGGAGGCGTGAGTGCTCAGCCCAGCTGCTCCACCCTGGTCCCGCGCCTGCACCTCCCCACTCACCTGTGTAGCCTGCCCGGCAGTGGCACACGACCTGCTGCGAGTACCCATCCCTGTGGCAGGAAGTAGCGAAGTGCCGCCGGCTCCCGGGCCCTTCGGGGCAGGGGCAGGGCCGGCACTGGCCCCCGTAGGGCAGCCGAGGGTCCCCATGGAAGCCAGCAATGCACCTGCAGGGAGGAGAAGGAAACGCTGCATCCTCCTTGAGCGGCGTGCCTACCCACCTGCTCGTCCACAGCTGCTCCAGGCTCACCTTTCACAGTGCTCACCCCCAGTGTGGTCCCGGCAGCCGAGGCAAGCGCCAGTGTGGGGGTCGCACTCGTCTGCGTGCCCGTGGCAGACACAGGGCCGGCAGCTCGGGAACCCCCACTGGCCCCGTTGGCAGCGGTCGCAGCGAAGCCCAAATGCACCAGCTCGGCAGGGGCACTGCCCACTGGTGGCGTCACACAGGCCGCTGAGCGCCCCCTCAGGGCTGCACTGGCAGGCTGGGGGCAAGGCGGAGATTGAGCCAGGGAGGGGCCTTGAGGGGAAGCTGGGTGAGGTCAGAGTGGAAGCTCAGGGGATGGAAGAGAAGGTCGAGTGATCAGGGATGAGGATGTGGGGTCTGAAGCCAGAATGAGATGGAAGAAGTAGCGCCAGAAGAAGGAGGAAAAACAGTAGTGGGGCTGGGGGCAGACAATTGGAGGGATGAGGCCGGTGAATACCTTGACAACCCGTCGGGCCAAAGCCATAGTAGCCGGGGGCACAGAGGTCGCAGCGGCGCCCAACCACTGCAGGTTTGCACCGGCACTGACCGCCATGGGGGTTGCACTCGGAGCTCAGGGAGCCCTGGGGGTCACACTGACAGGCTGTGGGGAGAGGGAACAGGGCAGGTCAGGCTGAGCCCCCACACCTCCGCCCCACCAGCCACACCACACACACTCACGCAGGGCTCCATTGTAGAGCAGCGTGGACAGGCTGATGAGGAGGGGGGCGCAGGCCTCGGAAGGAAGGGGCTTGCTGGGCATCAAACCCTCCTCGTGGCAGCGGTAGCGTTCAAAGGTGGCCCGGCGCTCCAGAGAGGCTGCGTCACCCCCACTAAACATCTCCAGCACCAGGACACGCGGCAGCAGCACCAGCTTGAGAGGCGAGCAAGGAAGAGTGAGGTTCAGAGCCTGGACCACGTGGAACCACCAGGACACTAAGTTTGGTTCCCCTCCAGACCTGCCTGTTCCATCCCCAGCCCCATCTATCTGGCTACCACTACAGGACCCAGCCCGCAGGCCCCACCACCTTGGCAGGTGTGGGAAGAGGGAGGTGTTCACCGAGTCAATGAGTAGGCTGGGTCCGGAATAGGTGGCCTCAGGCTGGGCACTTCCTCCTGTTCGCACCAGCTTGAGACGTAGCTTGTAGGAGATGCCAGGCTCCAGGCAGACAGGTCTGGGAAACACCATGTGCCTGGAGTAGGGGAGGACAGGTATGGGGGTCACCCAGGGTTCCCGTATGCATCATCTTGGGCCTCCCCACGCCACACCCAGCAACCAAACCACTGGCCAAGAAACAGAATGTGCTGGGCCACAGACAGCTAACAGCCAGGCAGAGAATCTGTATAGAAGATTCCCATAAACGTGCCTTCACTGGGATCATTGCTTGTGCTGAAAATACTCCATGTGGCCTTGCAATCCCACAGCATTTCCCTGACACAAATATTCAGTTCAGTTCAGTCGCTCAGTTGTGCCCGACTCTTTATGACCCCAAGGACTGCAGCATGCCAGGCTTCCCTGTCCATCACCAACTCCCAGAGCTTGCTCAAATTCATGTCCACTGAATCAGTGATGCCATCCAACCATCTCATCCTGTTGTCCCCTTCTCCTCCCGCCTTCAATCTTTCCCAGAATCAAGGTTTTTTTCTGAGTCAGCTCTTCACATCAGGTGGCCAAAGTGTTGGAGTTTCAGCTTCAGCATCAGTCCTTAATACTTTCCAGTTTTCCCCCCATGTCCTTTTTACGCTTCCTCCCACCTCCACCTCCAGCCTTCAACCATGGCTCCTCTTCACCAAGACTGCATCACCTCGCCCTGCCCCAGGTCATTCCCAGCAGCTTCTAAACCCACCCTAGGGTTCTTCTTCGATCCTCTCTGGAAAAATCTTTACTCAAGATTCACGTCTCTCTCAGCTGCTGCTCTGTCTTTGTTCTCCTGCCCAACACAGCCCTAAAATGTAACCATAGTCACTGCGTCCACTCTCTAAGCCTCCCACTCCCGGGGAGCTTGTGCCCCAACATGCCATGCAGTCGGCCTGTCCCAAGGTCACCGGTGACCTCCCTGTAGTCAAACCCAGTGGCTACTTCTCTATTCTTATCTGCTGAGGCGTCCAGCAGCATGAAGTGAGAACAGTACGCCTGCCTTCCTCAGACACTCTTCTCAGCTTCTGGGACCTTGTCCAGACTCCTGACTTCTCCCCATCCCCCAGCTGCTCCCTCTCTACTGGGTTCTAGCACTAGAGTACCCCAAAGCTTGGTTCTGCTCCTCCTTCCTTTTTCTGGTCATTTAATTGAGAACCACCTCTTTACGGACGAGTCTTACATCTCCAACGTGAGCCCTCCAGTAATTCCAGACACACAAATCCAACCACCCCTGGCCTCGGCCCCTCATGTCTCAGCATCTCAGAAGTGCTCCCCGCTAGGTCTCCATCTCAGAAAAGAGCCCATGCCATCCAGATGCCCAAGCCCCAAGCCCTGGAGTCACTTTTGCACATTTTCTCCCTTTCCTACATGTCTAAGCCGTCAGCTCTGCCACCAGAACCCTATGGAAACTTCCTCTCCTGGCCGCCTCAACTGCTACACCTGTGTCCAGCCTGCTGTCACTCGGCTAACTCAGTAACTTCCACCAGAGCTCCCACCTTCCACCTGGGCCCTTTAGGTCTATCCCCCACTGGGAAACTAGAGGAGTCTTTGTTAAATGTAAAGTTGGCAAAATGTCCATAGTGGGTACAGCCAGGCTCATTATGCTATTCTCCCTGCTTCTATGTATTTCTATTTTTACATGATGAAAAGTTTAAAAGAAAGTGATTTTTAAAAAAAGATCCACGAAACAAATATGAACCCCCAATATAATAAAAACCTTAATCAGGCCAGTTACATCCCTGCTCAGAGCACGCTGACACCCTCCCAAGCCCCTACAGGCACCCCCCCTCCTGACACTGAATGGGCTCCCCTCAATTCCTGCCTGGCCTCTGGAACTTGGGCCCCTGAAGGAGCAGGCCTGCTTCTCTCCACTTCCTTCCTGTGAGCCGCACCGTGCCCAGCAGCACCGGCAAACAGCAGCCAGGAGGAGCAGGCACTCGAAGGAAAGGAGGAATGAGCAGATGGGAGCGGAGGGCTGACCCACAGCCCGCCCCCCCCAACAGTGGTAGGTGCTCCCACTAGCATCCTCACCTGCTGCCTGGCCGCAGGGTCCCTGGGATGTGGTCGTCTTGGGGCAGCACGTGCCCACATGGGCTGCGGGCAGACACAGGCCCTGGACGCTGCACGGTTAGTTCCATCTCTGCCCACTGCTCTGGCACCTGGGGGGGCACAGGATGATGGAGGAGGTGCTTCCACGCGCAGAGGGTGAGCTCTGGGTTAGGTGTCGCAGGATCTGACCTGGGGCTCCAAGCGCAGCAGCACGTCGTAGTCCATGGCTCTCGGTACAGAGGCCACCACGAACTCCAGCACCTGGCCTTCCCGCAGCCTAACAAAGCCCAGGCCGGTCCAAGATGGAGTGCCCCCAGGGGTCGCCAGACGCTCCACCACATCGAGCACCTGGGAGGCAATGCAGCCGGGGGTGAGGGGCTCTTCTGCCACAGCCTGTCCCCAGGCCCCAGCTCTCCAGTGGAGGTCCTGCTCAAGGCAGACACCCTCCCTCCACCAGGCGCCACCCTTAACCTGGCCTCTCCATCCAGTGCCAGCCATGCCCTGCCCCCAACAGTGCCCCCCTTTACCTGCCCCTGGGCTTCCTCAGCCTCCCAAGTTATGTGGTCGAGGAAGGGCCGGAAGTAACCGGGCTGCACCTGCTCGCAGCGTCGCCCCACCATGTGCTGGCGGCAACGGCACTGACCCGTGGCCTCATTGCACCTGGGGAACACGTGGTTACTCCAGAGGATCCGCCATCCTGCCCAGGATCCTCTTCCCACTCACCCAGGGCCCCTTAAACAGCACTCACTGGGGATCCAAGGCACCACCGATGTCGCAGTCACACGGACGGCAGCCGAGCAGGTCGTGGCTCAGCCCCCAGTGGCCAGGCTGCGGGACAGGAGGTTGCTGAGGGCCCGAAACAGACTCCCCTCTCTGCCCAGCAGAGAGTCCGATGATACTCTCAGCCTCTACACTCCTTGGGGAAAGCATGGCCCCCAGACCACTGGCTCCCACCCTTGGCCTCTCACCCAAGTTCAGGTCCTAAGCCCTCAGCACCCACCCAGGGGGCCATGGACACCACCCCCCAGCCCTGTGCTCTGAGGACAAGTGCAGAACTCCGGCCCCCCTCCAGTCGCACCAGGCAGCGGTTGCAGCCCTGGCCGGTCACCAGACGCTTGCAGAAACAGGCTCCACTGTTGTGGTCACAAGGGGTGGCCCCCGGCACCGTGCCCCGTGGGTCACACTGACATCCTGCAGGGAAGGAGATATAAGCACTGTGGGGAGCTGGGGCAGTGCTTGTGTCCAGCTGAGTCAAGGGTAAGAGGTGCAGGGTCAAGGTCAGGACTGGAATCAGGACAGTAGGCACATACGCTGGCAGCCCAGGGGGTTGCTGGCACTGAGTCCAAAGAAGCCATCGCGGCACTGCTGGCAGCGAGAGCCTACCACGTGTTCTTTGCAGCGACACTGGCCCGAGACCAGCCCCAGTGCAGGGTCATCGTGGGGATCACAGCGGCCCCCGTCTTGGGAACCCATGGGGTCACAGTCACAGGCTGGAGGCACAAAGAAGTGCAGGGTTATCCTAAGCCAATGAGCCCAGCACCAGTCAAGCCTCAAGCCCCACCCTAGATTCCCAGTCTGGTCCCTCCACCCCAAATCTTTGCAACTTGGCCATAGTCTGGCACATCCTCCGCTCCTAACCGGGGGACAGACTTCCTGCTCTGGGGTTCGGTTCCTGCCTTACAGCGGCACACAGCAGGGTCGCGCAGGTCCTTGGTTGGGTCCCGGTAGAAGAAGGGCCGGCAGAGCTCACACTGGTGCCCGGCTGTGTTGTGCTGACATCCATCACACACGCCTCCACTCACGTTGCCAGATGCCAGGTATATGGCCATGTCGAAGTGACAACTGTGGGCGTGCCCGTGGCACTCGCACTCTTGGGAGAGGGGAAGGAAGAGAGGGCAAAGGGACCGTGCCCTGAGAGGAAGGGACTTAGGGGTCCCCAGTGCCACCTTAGGTCCCTGCCACTGGCCAGAATTTGTATGTGGGGGTTCGGCTTTCTACTGGGCCCCTCATCAGAGCAGGCTGTTGAGAAGGGTTGAAGGCATCCCTGGGGGCATCAAGACCAGGATGAAAAGTGAAAGTGTTAGTTGCTCAGTCATGTCCGACTCTTTGCGACCCCGTGGACTGTAGCCCACCAGGCTTCCCTGCCCATGGAATTCTCCAGGCAAGAATACCGGAGTGGTTTGCCCTTTCCTTCTGTAAGGGATCTGCCTGACCCAGGGTCAAACCCAGGTCTCCTGCATCGCAGGCAGTTTCTTTAACCATCTGAGACACCAAGGAAAGCCCCTTCACAAATCTTTGCTTTTGGCCATGCCTCATGGTTTGCAGGATCTTAGTTCCCTGACCAGGGATTGAACCCAGGCCCTAGCAGTAAAAGCGCTGAGTCCTAACCACTGGGCCACCAGGGAATTCCTTCCTGATACCCTTCAGACACAATCTAGGTGTCAGAGACTTAACTAACCAGCTCTAGGATGTACCCAGGGCACAGCCAGGCCACAGAGTTTTGGGGCAGTTGGGGGCTGGGGCCTCACTCACTCTTGCAAGCATGACTGTGGCGGTCTTCAGCTGGGTGCCAGGGCAAGTCGTGATAGAAATCCTGACACTGCTCACAGTTAAGGCCGCGAGTATTGTGTTTGCAGACGCAGGCCCCATGCACCTAGCAGGGTGGGCAGACGAGCGGTCAGCATGGCCCAGCCGGGCCCGCCCCTGCCCACAGCCCAGCTCCAGCCAGCTGAAGGCCCTCACCATGCCCTCAGCGTGGGCTGGTGCCCCTGGGGCGGGCGCACACTGTGAGGCGTGTCCGTAGCAGAAGCAGTTGCCACGCACAACCAGCTCGTAGAGGGCGTAATAGTACTTCTCGCGGATCTCCCGCCGGGGGTCCAGCAGGTTGTCCCCAAGTGTGTGTAGCCGTGTCAGGTTTACCCGTAAGTTGGTGATCTTCAGCAGGTCTAAGCAGAGGGAAGAAGATTGGGAACCCACTGGCCCACACCCAACCGGGGGGCTGAAGCTGCCAAGGTCACCTTGGGAGACCTCCTGTCTCTAGCTGTATGAGCTAAACTGGACTTGGCACCTGCCCTAGTAAACACCCAAAATAGCTCCTGAGGCCCCAAACAGTCAGTAGCCGGACTCTGGGACTGTGCCAGGCTCAGAGAAGGGAGCACTCACTCTGGATCCGTGGGCTGTAGGGGTCTGGAATGGGGATGGCAGGGTCCAGCACCCGATAGATGACCTGGGAGGGCATGGAGGCATTGCAGACACTGGACCTGTGTCCAAGCGCACGCCCACCATGCCCTCTCTCTGCCCCAAGCCCAGAGGCCAGCCCTCACCTCGCCTTCAGTGGATGGCTCAATCTCTGAGTAGCGGGACTCACAGACAACATCGTCCCAATGCCGTGGTGGGGCTAGCGGGACTCCAGGGAAGTCTGCCGCACAGTCATAGGAGAAATAGCGGTACACGCGCCACGTGCGTCCAAAGTCAGCCGAGCGCTCCACCAGCATGGCAGCGGGGCGAAACGTCTGGGTGGGGAGCACGGCTCATCAGCGGGCACCAGGACCCAAGTCTAGCCCAGGCCTGTCAAGAACCCTGTCCAGCTGGGGCCTGCTCTCAAGCAGCTCATGAAGAGGTGGGGTGACCATAGGGAGCCAAGAAAGAGTCGGGAAGGAAAGCCACCCCGAGTGGGGAAGTCAGGAGCCCCAGGGAGACAGCGCCTGACCCAGCCTGGGACTGGGGCAGCGTGTACACAGGCCTGGAGGTGGGAGGCAACAGAAGCTGTGGGAGGTGAAAGGGCCTCCCATCTAACCAGGGCACAGCATATGAGTACACAGAGGCTGAACTGAAGATCTGGGACTCTGTTCATGGGCACTGGGGAGCCAAGCAGGGTGCTTCTAGCAGGCTCCCAGACATGCGGGCACCTTGAAGGTCATAATGAGGTGCGTGAAATGGAACTCAGCCTCCAAGTCCAGCTGGATGGTGACCACGGGGACACCTGGGGCAGGAGTCAGAGGTCAGGGCCTTGAGGCTACTTGGTGGGGAGCCCTGCTCCCCCAATACCCCACCCGCTGCCTCACCATTCTCTGACTGCCACCAGGCTGCCCGGCGCTGTGGGGCGAAGCTGGTAACTACATTCTGGATGCGATGGCTGTTTGGGTTGTCTCTGGCAGAGAAGGGGCGCCGGGAGTCACACAGAAAGCATTTCTTCTCATCCTGGGTCGGATCAGGGTCAGGGTCAATGTCTCAGCCACTGCTAGTCCATCCTGACTCGGCCCCCCACCTGCACCCCAGTCCCACCTGCAGGTGACTGACGATGCAGTAGGGCTGGGGGCCGTGCAAACCACAGGTGGACGAGGCGGTCAGTCTGTCAGCGCGGCCCACCAGCAGGTCGCCTGTGGCAGGGTAGCAGCTTCCCCGAGAACAGCTTGGCACATCCGGGGCTGGGGCCTGGGCCAGGGCGGTGACCAGCACTGGGAACAGGGGGTCAGCTGGTTCTGCTACACTACCCCACTCCCCGAAGCCCCTGATCCAGCTACCCCAGGACCCACCATCACATCCCATCCCCGCCAGGCCTTCACCAGGCCCTCTCACCGCTCAGCAGCAGGCCCAGCTGAAGCTGCCAGGGCCCAGGCTGTCCCAGCAGGTCCCTCCCTCGTCCCCCTGCTGCGACCCACTCCATCCTGAAGACGAGAGGAAGAGGATGAGGGGGGATGAGAGGTCTGGGGCCCGTGCCCTCCTATCCCCTCCCTTGGGGTCCCATGTTGACTCTGCCTGTGTGGGTCCTTGGCTGATTCCCCACTCGGTCCTCTGTCGGTCCAGCGGTCCCTCCACTAGCTCGGAGTCCAGCGACTTGGAGCAAAGTTGGGAAGTGTGGCAGGAAGTAAAGCATGGAGCGGATCTCGGACGGGAGTGCAGCATCGTACAGAAAACCCCTACCTCTCTGGGAACTCTCACTCTAGAAACTAGACACAGACCGGCTCACCTGTAAACCTTTATTGTGCCCCCAGGCCCAACTCTGCACAAAGCCAAGGGAACACTAGGGTTTGGGGTCCTAGGCCACTACAGTTCAGGGACACACCAAGTAGGGGTTGTGGCATAAGCCAAGGAGAGGAGTGTGATCTTGGGGACCTCAAGGAGCCCATGGAGACAAGCCTTTGTCCCCAGTGTCATCGGTGCTATGGGCGTTTCCATCAATTAGGCTTTTCAGTCCCAGGGCTCCAGCATCAGTGGGGCGGTGGAAAGGCACACTCGGGGTGCCACACTCCCCTCTTCAGGGACTGTGAGAAGCTTTAGGACAGCCTGACCGGAAGGACAGGACAACATAAGGGTTTGGGAGAGGTGGAGAAAGACCATCCCCTGTCCAGGGTCTCTGCCTCCCCCAGGCACTACAACAAGTAGGCATGAGAGGAACTGTTTCCTGGTATGAAAAAGGGAGCTGGGCACCGACAACAGACCAGAGCGGTAGCGAGTGAATCCAGATCTTCTGGCTATTCATCCACTCCGGACATTTTGGCCCGCCAGGAGCGCCCGGATCCGGGCTTGGAATGCGGGCTGCCGGAGCGCGTGCCCCACCCAGGCCCCTGGGACCTCGGCAGGGACCAGACTCTGGGGTCTGTAGGGCCCTGTCCGGACGACTTTGAGCTTGCTACATCCGCGCCTACTGTCTGGAGCCAGGTGGAGAGTACCCTGGAGCGGCAGGCCCAGGGAAAAAAGCTGGGGTTCTTTAGGGGAAACATCAAGGTTCAGCAGTTATCTGGAGTGGGGTCACCAGACACCAGGGGGGTCACGTGGTCAATCTGAGGGGCTCAGGGATACTAGAGGGCACTCAGAATTATGGATCACTCAGAGATAAGGCTCTATCAGGATCTCGGGGGGCACTAGATGGCCTCAGGGAGTTGTACGTGACCCTTCCTATTTGTCAAGGTCAGAGGACCACTAAACAACATGCTGTCACATGGATCACTCCGGGTCAGCAGGCACTCTGGTGTTTCTGGGCTCTCAAGGTCAGGGGATTCCTGGGTCACTGTGGGCTCACTCGGAGTCAGACCGAAGTCAGCAGGTGGCATATGCCCTGGCCCACAGCCGCATGTGGCCCAGTAGCTCTGCTGCCCGCTGCTCGAGGGCCCACAAGGTGGCCACTTTCTTGCCCAGTGCCTCCTCGTTCTGAGCCAGGCGGCGTTCCAACCCTGGGGATTAAGGTCATCTGAGCCAGGCTCTGACCTCTGGCCCTAATCTCTGACCCTGGTCCTCATCTCCATCAAGACCCTGACTCTGATCCCAGCCCTAAATAAGCTCTAACACTAATCAACATTTGACCCCTCTGTTCTGGACTTTGACCCCAGCCTGATCCTCATATGAATATGGAGCCAACCTGGATCCAGCCCTGACCCTCCTACACCATCCCTCCAACTCTGACCCTGACCACCCCCCATACCCACCCACCATGGCCCAGCCACATACCCTCCAGTCTTCTCCAGCTGTTCTGTACCAGCGTTAGCAGCTCTCGGGCCTCAGCTCGCGCCCGGTGTGCCCGCTCTCCTGCATCCTGCACCGTGGCCACAAGGCTCTCCGAGCCCTCCTGCAACTCCATCACACCCAGCTGGGCCACCTGCAGTTCCTAGGGCAGGGCTGGCTCTGAAAGCCCACCCCCCTGGACCCTACAATCCCAAACACACTGGCCCCTGAAGTTCCCGGGGGGAAGGGGGGCTTTAGAACTGAGACCCTGCCTCAGCCCAGTGTAGCCCAGTCCCACCTAAACTCTGATTCATGCTACTACACAGGGGTCCCTGAGACCCTCAAGCCCACTTTTCCCATCTTACCTGGCCCAGGCTCCCGGCCACGCCCAGGGCATGCGTGGCTTGCTCTTCTGCCTCCCGGGCCTGCCGCTGAGTCAGGGCCAAACAGGTCCTGAGAGCTGCAGGTCCACCGGACAGATATCCCAGCACTGGCGTCACATCCCCTGCCAGTGCAACCTGGGCCAGGTGGCTGGCCACCTGGGGCGGAGATCGGGATCACAAAGAGGTCACAGCAGGGCAGGGTACTTAGCCTTGTGTTATCAGAATAGGTCAAGGATCTCAGGGGAAGAATAGAGATAGCAGCCTCTGAACAAGAGGTAAGAGGGAGCTGAAGGGAATGGGGGGCAGAGCGCGGATCACCTCCTGTACACTGGCCTCCAGACCCCGAAGTCTCTGTTTCACCACCTGCAGCCCTTGCTCTGCAGCCCTTGCATGAGTTCCCGCCTCAGCCAGCACTCCCTCCAAATCCAACGCTTGGTGCAGAGCCCTGGCTGTACCCGCCCTGAAGGATGTAGGCAATCAGTCCGGCATTCCCTTCCTCCCCACCCTCTGACCTCTACAACCAGCCTCCTGGCCCTTCACCTGGTCTGCTGTGCCTGATGGAGGACACCTTCAGCTTTGGGCAGCTCCTGACCCACGGCATCTGGTGCAGGGAGGGCACCCTGGATCTGATCCAGCCGGAAGGCAAGGCCCGCTGCCCCATCTTGGGGAACGGGCACCACCAGCCCACGCCATGCCACCAGCTCTACGCTCACAGCATCCGCACCTTCAGCTGTGGGGATGGAGGTTGGGATCCTGGATGTGAACTCTGATCCTTGACTTAACGAGCCTTGACCCTAACCTCTCACTGCCTCTGATATGACTAGAGGCTGTGTGCATGCTCAGTCATGTCCAACTCTTTGTGACCCCATGGACTGGAGCCCACCAGGCTCCTCTGTCCATGGGACTCTCCAGGCAAGAATACTGGAATGGATTGCCATTTCCTCCTCCAGGGGATCTTCCCGACCCAGGGACTGAACCCATGTCTCCTGCACTGGCAGGTGAATTCTATACCACTGAGCCATCTGGGAAGCTCATGCTAGAGGCTTCCAAGAGCAACTTGTTACACTTTCAGGTATATTAAGCACTTGTTAAATGATGTGTGTGTGTGTGTTCAGTCACTCAGTCATGTCCAACTCTTTGTGATCCCTATGGACTGCAGCCCACCAGGCTCCTCTGTCCATGGGATTCCCCAGGCAAGAATACTGGAGTGGGTTGCCATTTCCTCCTCCAGTTGTTAAATAATAGGTAGGCGGATATCAGTCATGATGGTAATTACTCATACCGTGGAAACAAACGTTTCAAATTTGACAAACGTTACAAATCAAGTCCTCCTGACCCCTAGGTCTAGCCTGTTCAACGTTCGCTAGCACACTAATGCTCCCCCTGGACCCCTGGTCAGCCCTGACAAGTCTCCCTCATTCTAGGAGTACCCTAGCAGGGTCCTGGAGACCCACCTGCCCCTGCCCTCAGCAGTGAACAGACATATAACAAGCAGACATGTACCCAAGAGGAAATGCTGGATGGCCTGCACAGTTGCCCGCACACGAGACACGGTGGCCACGCCCCAGGGCCCCCTTGCACGCCGCCACGCCTCCCAGGCCTGGGTTCCTGTGGAGCTTGCCGTGGCCTGGGTCTGCCGTAGCTGGTAGGGGTGGGCCATATGTGGAATGTGTCTCTTGTGAGCCCATGGCCAAGCCTTCATACCCTGTGACTCCCCCAGGCCCCCCTCCACAGACCCCACGGCTCTGTACCAGATGCTGGCACTGCTCCAAGGTGATGACTGCTATGTCCAGGCTACGGGAGGAGTTACGGGAGGCAATGAGAGCCCACTGGGAGGTAAGCAGGGTCCCAGGGTAAGAGGGAACACCCGAGGGCACAGGAACACGGGCCAGCCCAGGTCCCCGACCCCTGCATCCCTGCCAACAAGATTGGGGTCCCAGTGAGGAATTTGTGTCTGGATCTTGAACGGCCCTACATTCAGTTTAGTCCCAGGAGAGTCCTCTCCTTGGCAAAACATCCCCCAGTGACCCATATTTCCACCCACCACTCCAGCTTTGTCTACCAGTGCCCGAAGCCGAGGGCTCAACCTCTGGACCCTGTCGACCAGCCCCTTCAATTTCAGCCGCAACACAGCTGGCCCTCTGGGCCGGCCCGTTGCCCACAGTAGCTGCTCTGTCCACTGCCGGGCTTCCTGGGCCTGTCCCAGGAGGCTGTCTGGTCCTCCAAGTGTGGCCATGACCTGGACTGTACGCAGGGCCTCTTGAGAAAGCAGGGCAGCTGAGGAGACCTGGGCCTTGGCATCTGTAGGGGATGGGAACGACAAAGGGGTGGCTCGGGGCTCCACTGGCTGAGGTGGGGTCCGTCACCCTCCTTGGGCCCCCCAGATACATAAGCAAAGGCACCCATTCCCTTCCTCCTGGCCCAGCCTTGCCCCGACCCTCACCTGTGGCCCATCTACCTTGGCCTTACCTTGGGCTCCCGTGGCCTTCGTGGGCCGGGCCAGGCCCTTGACACAGTCTAACTCCCGGGATAATTCTTCCAGATGTTCACACTGTCCCCTAACCCATGACTCTCTCTCTGCCACAACCTCGGCTGTGACCCACAGTGTCTGGGCCAATGTGGTTCTTTCTGTCCTGCGGGAAGATGGACTATCAGCCTGGCCAGAGATGCCCTTTTCCCCCTGTCTCCTCACTCCAGAGGATTCACCTCACTCCCGAACCCAGGACTCAGATAGCCAGGCAGAGACCGTCTGAGTCCCTGACCCTGGGAGGCCAGCTGGAGCCCTCCTCCCTAATGACCCCAGACCCCTTGCCTGAGTCCAGTGATCCACTCTGTAAGTTGTCGCAGGGGCCCTCTGGTGGGGGAAGGCGATTCCAGGAGTGTTTGGGCCTGCTGGAGTTTACCCTCCAGAGCCTGCAGCTGTCCTCCCCGGCGCCCAGCACCCCAGCCAGGCATGCCCTGGCGCAGGGCGGCCACCTCATGGGCCACGGTGTCCAGATGCAGCTGGAGGGGAGCCAGGTGTTGGTCCCAGGAGGCGAAGCAGGGAGGGCAGGACGTGCAGTGTGGGAAGCCGCCTATGGAGCCACGGGCACACGCCTGGCACCTCGGCCCTGAGATGCCCTCTCGGCAGCGGCAGGTGCCTGTGTGTGGGTCACAGCTGGGCGAGATGGAGCCCTGGGGGTCACAGGCACAGGCTGTGCCGAGAGACAGGGTCAGGGCAGGGAGCAGGTGGCGCTCACCCCAGCCCCACTCCTACCAAGCCTGGAAGAGGAGAATCGCCCTGCGTGAGCGTGGCGGTCTCTCCTAAGCCGCTGCTCGGACAGCCAGGTGTATTGGCATCTACCAAGGCCAGAGGGGCCATCCCGAGTGGCCGCCTTTGGGCAGGAAGACAGCCTGGGGCTCCAGGGGCTCTGCAGCCCAGGCTGGGGTCAGCTCGGGTCAAGACTGGCAGGTGGGGTCAGGAGAGAACCACCCAGCATGTCTGCTCCACAGACCCACCTGACATGGCCTTGCCTACACTCTTCCCCTGTAACAGTTTTCACGACTATTACTTTAAGTTTTGGAGGAAACAGCCATGAACATGTTGTGCATTCCCTCAGGTCAAGCCCAGGGTTCCCCTGCTCCCGCCACCCCACTCCAAGGGCCCTGCCAAGACGGCCTCACCCCTGGCGGTGGTAAGGCATGTGAACCAGCGCGCCCCACTCACCTCTGCACTCCCGCTCCGGGTCACCCCAGTACCCATCCCGACACCGGGAGCACGTGCGGCCCCCAAATCCTGCCCGGCAGGGGCACTGACCTGTGACCTGAGGGAAAAGAGTGTGGCCAGGCAGTGAAACAACAAGGGAGGGAGAAGGGCAAGAGGGCCCAGAGCAGCACACTGGTGCCGCCCCTCAGCCCTGTCCCAGCCTGGCAGTACCCACACTTGTGCTTGGCGGCAGGCTCCTCCTCTCCTTCTGCCTCTGGTCTGTGCCCCAGGCCGGCCCCCACTTTCCCACCGTCCCCCAGCGGGCCCTCTGGGTTCTCATCTCCTGACAGGCCCCTGTGTGTCCTGAGTCGAGCGCCCCGCCGTCTCCATGCCCTCTGACTCCCTGACTCCCACCCTGTCCGCACCAGGGACCCGAGAGCACACTTCAGACCTCGTCTCCTTCAGGCACCAAACGAATGGGGTTGGACCCGTGTGGTCTCAGGTTTGCTCACAGCTCACGTCACATGAGAGCACAGATACACAGCTGTTCATAGCCCTGCACACCTCTGCTGGCGGTCACATTAACACTCGCACCGGCCCTAAGTCACACCGTTTCACAGGCACAGACATGCACTCACACCCAGCCATGGCTACGTGCTACGCGCAACACGGGCTGACTCACTGGGTGACACCCTGGCTGCAAAGTGTGTCGGGCGTGGCAGCTGCAGGGCTCACAGCCCCGGGGCCCCCCGAGGTTCCAGAAGAGGGGGGCACAGCGGCTACAGTCCCGCCCCAGTGTGTGGGGGCGGCAAGGGCACTGCCCGCTGACCGGGTCACAGAAGCAGGCTTCAGCCTCAGGTGGGCACCTCACAGGGCTGGTGCCCCGGGGGTCACAGCTGCAGCCTGGGGACAGGAAGGGCTTGACAGGGGCTGAGGAACGCGAATCCACCCCTCCCCCACCTGGGGACGCCCTCATCCACCCCACCCACACACTCACGCCGGCAGCCCCCTGGGCGCAGGGCACTGCCGTAGAAGCCAGGCCGGCAGTGGGCACACCCAGCACCGTGGCTGTGGTGCAGACAGCGCTGGCAATGTCCACTGTGGGGGTCGCAGGCAGCTGGGTCACGGGGATCAATGTTGTTGTTGCACTGGCAGGGCCGGCAGGGACTCCTTCTGGGGTCATCTCCAGGCCAGGGGTGCCCGAAGTAGCCGGGGGAGCAGCGGTCACAGAGGGGGCCTGGAGTGGATCGAAGTGAGAGGTGGGTATTTTAGGCATCTTCCTATACCTTCAGGGCCTCTGAGTCCCACTTAACCAGCCAAAAAGTCTGCCATCCAGCCAGGAGGGCAGAGGATAGGACAGACATCTGTACGGGATGGGAACGACAAAGGGGTGGCTCGGGGCTCCACTGGCTGAGGTGGGGTCCGTCAGCCTCCTGGCCCCCCAGATACACACAAGCAAAGGCACCTATTCCCTTCCTCCTGGCCCAGCCTTGCCCCACCCTCACCTGTGGCCCATCTACCTTGGCCTTACCTTGGGCTCCCGTGGCCTTCGTGGGCCGGGCCAGGCCCTTGACACAGTCTAACTCCCGGGATAATTCTTCCAGACGTTCACACTGTCCCCTAACCCATGACTCTCTCTCTGCCACAACCTGGGCTGTGACCCACAGTGTGACCTGGGGTAGATGCCAATCTTGTGGCCCATCTTCTTGGCCTACAAGTTTCACGCCTCTAATTCATTAAGAATGGGAACTCCCGGGACTTCCCAGGTGGTCCAATGGTAAAGGATTCACCTTCCAATGCAGGGCACGTGGGTTCAATCCCTGATCTGGGAACTAAGATTCTATATGTCCCAAGGCAATTAAGCTCACGGGCCACAACTAGAAAAGCCTTCACTGCACCTACTGAGCCTGTGCATCACGACAAAGACCAAGCACAGCCAGAAAAGAAGAATGGGAACTCCTTGAAGAGAGGAGCCCAGCCTGTAGCTCAAACACACAGGTGGCACTGGCAGAGATTTGCTCTGTGGATCTAACAGGACTGTGAACAAGTGAGCGGGGCTGTGGGTTGGTCACTGCCAACCGTGCCTCACCTGCATAGCCGGGGGCACAGAGGCACAGGACACGTCCACTGGTGCTGTCCATATGGCAGGAGGTCCCATGATAGAGGCCTGAGCCAGGGTGCCCAGGACAGGGGCAGGGCTGGCACCGCTGGCCTGAGCCCAGGGTGGGGTCTCCATAGTAGCCGTCCAAGCACCTGGGGGCAGTGGCACATGGAGCGGGGCCTAGCCCCTCATCCTGACCCCTCCCCAACCCTTCCAGTGCAGCCTCACCTCTCACAGTGCCGGCCCGTGGTGGCTCCGCGGCAGTCCTGGCAGACGCCTGTGAGTGGGTGGCACGACTCGGCATGTCCATTGCAGGCACAGGGCTGGCAGCGTGGGAAGCCCCACCGGCCAGAGAGGCAGCGGTCACAGCGGCGACCAGCGCGGCCTGCCCGACACGTGCACTGCCCGCTTGTAGGGTTACAGATGGCACTGGCAGCCCCCTCAGGGTGGCAGCGGCAGTCTGGGAAGTGACAAGGCGATCAAGCCACATAGAGAAATGACATGCTGGTCCCAGATCCCACACCCATGGGCCCTGAAGGCTCACCACGGCACCCGGTGGGCCCAAGGCCAAATGTCCCAGGCAGGCAGCGGTCACAGGTACGACCCGTGATGTTAGGGCGGCAGGGGCACTGCCCCCCCAGTGGGGCACACTCGGTGCTCAGTGAACCCTGTAGGTGGCACTCACACGCTGCCAGGAGAGATGGCAAGGTCAGATGAACCCTGCGGGGCCCACTGCAAGCCCCATCCTCCAGTCCCCCTGCAGCCATGGCCACACGCTCACCGAGGCCACCTCCATGGAGCAGGGCTGAGATGCTGCAGGAGAGGCGGGCGCAGGCCTCAGGCATGCTTCGGGGTGGGCTCACCCTCGCTGCCTCCAGGCAGCCTGCCTCGTGGAGTTCCTGTAAGCGGCCCGGGGCCCCAGGGTCCACGGACCTCAGTCCAGGCAACTCTCCAACCTGTGGCAGGAGCACGACCTAGTAGGAGGGTAGAGAGTGGAGGGCAGGGGGCAGTAAGCCCCATGCCACTCACTCACACCTGCGCTGGAACTTCCGTTTGTATACATGTTGGCCTTTACAGCCCCTTCCTGCCGCTTTCCTGTTTCTCTGTTGAGTCTATTTCTCTTTCCTCTCCAATGGCCCCAGGGATTCCCTAGTGGCTGAGACAGCAAAGAATCTGCCTACAATGCAGGAGACTGGGGTTCGATCCCTGGGTCAGGAAGAGCCCCTGGAGTAGGGAACGGCTACCCACTCCAGTATTCTTGCCTGGAGAATTCCATGGGGTCGCAGAGTTGAATATGACTGAAACTCACACAACATCAGTGGCCCCAAACCAATCTAGGCAATGGCACCCTCGCTCCGAATCACTGCAGCAGCCACCCTCTAACAACGTCTTCCCTGCTCCAATCCCTTCCAGGGCTCCCACTTCCCCAGGACAAGCCCCTCCTCTGGCCCACAAGGTGTTGTGCGGCCTGGTGCCTGCCTGGCTCACCTTCGACCCTTGGCACAGGCATTCCCCCCGCCTGGATCCTCCTCCCTCCCTCTCTCCACCTACCTCAGTCCTCTTGGTGCAACTCTAGGCCTCCATGACTCCCTGTCCCTGGACCTGCTGCACCCACACTGTCCTGCTATAATTTGTGTCTCCCCCAGATGCGGTGGGGAGCCCCTAGGATCTCACTGAATCCAGGAGGATTGTGCCTCCCTCGGGTCTCCGTCCCTCCTTGGTCCGCCACAGCCTCAGGGTCACAGAGTAGCGTGTTCCAGGTTCAAAGCAGAACGGTCTGGAAAGAACCACGGCTCTGCAGGGACAGGGGAGAGGAGTAAGGGTGGGCTGAGGAGGTCATGACCATGCAGTCCAGGAACGCTCCGTTTCCACTGTGCAGACACGGGGTCCGGTGTTTCATCATACGAGCAATGAAGAAAGATCAAGGTGGAACTAAACCCTGCCCTGTTTTACATTAGGCCCCTGTTTTGAATGTTCTATGACGTGTTAGCTTCAGTGGCTAACACATCATAGAACATGGTGGCTCAGTGGTAAAGAACCTGCATTGGCAGGCAACGCAGGTTTGACCCCTGGGCTGGGAAGATCTTCTGGAGGAGGGCATAGCAAACCACTCCAGTATTCTTGCCTGGAAAATTCCAAGGACAGAGGAACCTGGCGGGCTACAGTCTATGGGGTTGCAAATGAGTCGGACACGATTTATCAACTGAACATGTAACATGTTGGACGTTTCCCACTTCGTCTGGGTATTGCTGCAAATATGTTGGCTACATAATAGGGTCTTGGTTTAGGGGTCACAGGGTTCAGCCTACCTGTGCACATGGGTCAAGGTCGCCTGGAACAGCTGCTCTGAGGGCAGCGGATGGGCACAGCGAGTACTGCGGGGCTGCGACTGGGCACGGACCCGGACTAATGCCTGCCACACTTCAGGTACCTAGGATCAGGAGCCAGCAGTCAAGGAGCTGCCCCAACCCACCACCTGGCACCACCCACCCACCTGCCTGGCAACCATGCCACTGACCTGGGTCTCATAGCGTAGGACGATGTCATAGTCCAGGGCACGAGGCACTGTGGGTGCCAGCAGAGAAAGGCCAGCTCCGTCCACCACATGTATGAAGTCTGAGCCCCTCCCCAGTACAAAGCCAGCTCCCCGATACAGGGGCGGGGGCTTCCCTGGGGTCTGGATGTGAGACACAGACTCCTAGGCCCAGACCATTCCAGGACCGAGAACATTCAGGATTTAGGTTCCCATTCCTCTAAGATCCCAGTGACCCATAGCCCCAGGGCTTGGGCCCCTCCCTACTAAGACCTAGTGACCTATGACCCAACCCTGCCCCTCGGAGTCCTTACCCTGGGCAGCTGGTGGCTGTACTGGGCTTGCCTGGCACGTTGGAGGGCACAGCGAGGGTCACGCTGTCTCCAAAGTCGGGGCCCGAGCCAACCGGAGGAGGTCCCTGGGGCTGGTGGACAGTAGGGGGGAGCAGGCCAAGGGGCTCCCTGGGGGCAAGTCAAATGTCAGTGTCCTCCCATACTGTCCTGGCTGGGGATTTTATTTTATTTTTTTTGGCCACAGCTTGCAACTTGTGGAATCTTACTTCCCCAAGCAGGGATTGAACCCACAACCCTCAGCAGTGAGACCTCAAAGTTCTAACCACTGGGCCACCAGGGAAAACCTGTTGTGGGAATATGGACTCTGTTCAAGTCACCAAACTTCCAACCATGCTGATTCCACCCCTACCTGGACCTGCCTCACTTTCCTAACCCTGTCTGGCCTCTTCTTCCAGCTAGCTCTCTCTGGACATGCTCTCCCTGCCCTTAGCCCCAAGGTGTGAGCCTTGATTCCCTCCTGCCCCTGCTGGACACTCACAGGCAGCCGTGGGTCAGCAGGCCGGAGGCTGTGGCCATGCTCTGCTTCGGCAGTGGCCTGGTCGAGGGTGGCGCAGAAGTACCCAGACTGGAGTTCCTGGCAGCGGCGGCCGTGCAGGTGGGGGCGGCAGAGGCAGAGGCCCTGCCCTGCAGAACACCTGGGCCAGGGTGGGGATGGGGATGGGACCCAGTCGACTCCCAACTCTTCCCACTGGACCCAGACCCCCAGGCCCTGCCCTGTACCTGTTGCTGTAGGCACCCCCAAAGTCACAGTCACAGGGCCGACAGCCTAGGGAGTCACCGCTCAGACCCCAGAACTCAGGCTGTAAGAGAGGAAGGAGAGGAAGACGTGGGCAAGGAGAGGACCGTCAGGAGCTCGGGGCTGGAAGTATACGGGGACCAATTGTAGGAAGAAGCCGGAGCGGGGGAGCTCAGGGCTTGAATGCTCTTCTGTGTCCATCTGGGAAGGCTAGAGGGGCCCTTGGTGGACTCCTGCACGGCTCCACAGAGGGGAGGTACGAGGCAAGAGGATGAGGACACAACCAGGAGTAAAATAAAAGTTAAAGGACTTGTAATGTTCAGGGAGAGACAAGAAGGGGATGCTCCGAGTGCCCCTTCAACCACTTTTACTGTGAAACACCTTTAAACTCAGCGCACCATACTTCTGCTACTCCGTCTAACTGCTTTTCCTTATTCTGTTCCCAAAGCTCCCCCGTGCTGGCTCAGCTAGCCAAGGCGGCTAGCTTCAAGGCTCAGTCTGCAGTCACGCTTGTTACAGCCTGGTACTTGTCAGCGTCTAGAAGCTCAGCACCCCAATTCAAGGTCAGACCAGAAGGAGGGGAGGGGGTCAAGCCTCACCAGACAGCGGCTGCAGTCCCGTCCAGAGACCAAGCGTTTGCAGTGACAGGCACCGCTGGATGGATCACAGGCATGAGTGCCGGGGCCCCGGCCCCGGGCGTCGCACCTGCAGGCTAGGGCACACGGCTGTCAGGGTGCTACGAGACTGCTGCGGGGGCCGGGGGGCTATTAGGGCAGTAACTGGGGACACAGCAAGGAGGACCTGGGGATGGGGGGGTCACACTGAGGGTCACTCACGCCGGCAGCCTTCTGACTGGGTGAGGCTCAGGCCATAGTGACCTGGCCGGCAGGAGTCGCAGCGCTGGCCCCAGACGTGAACTTTGCAGCGACACTGCCCAGAGAGGAGGCCCCGGGTGGCGTCTGTGTAGGCATCACACAAACCCCCTTCCAGGGCACCCACAGGGTCGCAGTCACAGGCTGGATCAGGGGTCAGACGTGGGGACAGTCAGGTCAGAGGTCATGTGAAGTTTTAGGATCAGGGTCACAACTGGGATCGGGGATTGGAGGGCTCACGTTTGCAGGAGTGAAGGGAGCGGGGGTCCTCCAGGGGGTCCCGGTGGAAGAAGGGCTGGCAGAGCTCACAGTGTCGCCCGGCTGTGTTGTGTTGACATGCATCGCACACACCTCCACTCACGTTGCCAGATGCAAGATACAGGGCCATGTCAAAGTGACAACTGCGGGCGTGCCCGTGGCACTCGCATTCTGGAGCCGGGCAAAGAAGGTGGGTATGGAGTGGGCTGACCCATGGCAGGTGTGGCCAGACAGAGCAGGCCATGGCACCTACCCTGGCAGGCGTGGGGGTACCCAGGCTCTGCTGCCTGCCACGGGCGGTCCTGGTACAGGCCCTGGCAGCGTTCACAGTGGGTACCAGCGGTGCGGTGGCGGCAGACACAATGGCCATGCACCTGACAGGGATGAGGGCAAGAGGAGTCGGCCCTGGTTCCCCGGCTCACCCTCCCACCAGCCACTGGTGCCCCTCCGGGAGCACTCACCGTGCCTTCCACGCTGGGTGGGGACCCGGGTGCGGGCCTGCACTCAGAGGCATGGCCGTGGCACAGGCAGCTGCCTCCTATCACTAGCTCATAGAGAGCGTAGTAGTAGAAGGGGTGGCCCTTGAGGCCCCCCAGGGGCCTGTCACCCAGTGTGTGCAGTTTGGAGAAGTTCACACGGAGGTTGGTCACACGCAGGAGTTCTGGAGACACATGGAGAGCCCTCAGGTGCATAGGGGCTGTGATCCCTCTATGCCCAAGATGGAGGAGGAATTGGGGGGGATTTCTCCCCTCTCTACATCACTGAAGCCACCTCCTCCAGCACCTGCACTGTGCGATTCTCCCACCCTAACCCCCTGAGTATACCATTTTAGGATGACCACAGCCCAGTGGCGATTATCCCACCTCTGCACTGTGTCAGACCTGCTATCACCCCGGGGCTGAGACAGGCACACCTCACTGCTCCCTGGACACCCCTTTCCAGTATCGCTAGATACGGGAAACCTGCTTCCCCAGTGCAGTAAAGGACCCCACTCCCCAGCCCATCACTAGACTCAGAGATCAGCTCATCACCCAGCCAAACCATGTGAGGTATGTGTACTTATTGACTGCCCATCTCATTAGTTATGTGAGCTCCAAGACAGTTACCCTGTCTATCTGCTCCACTGAGCACTGCCCAGAAGATGCCAGGCCCACCCTGGGGCTCCACGGGTCCACAGCCCCCTTTCTCTACACAGCTTAACTCAGTTACCAAGCCAAGGCCACCTCCTGTATCTCTTTGTCAGAGGTCCCTTTTCTTCTGATCAGAGGAGCACACCTCTAGGCCTTAGAAGGGTGAAAGGTGTGTGTGTGCACATGCACACCTAGTAGTGGTAATAATCTAAGGAAGTCAGGCGGGTGGAGATCGTAGAACATAGAGAAAAAGCTACTTTAGGGTTTGTCGTCCTGTTCTGGCCCTCTCCTGGCCTGGTTCTGGGCTGCCCTGCTGGGTTATGTTATGTTTCTCTTGTCCTTTAACAAGATTTATTTTACAAGGAAGAGGTCACACCCAGAGACGCGCTGGCGCCACCTGGTGGCAGCTTCCGGAATGCAGTAAACTAAGGCAGAGTGGTGTTGGAGAAGACTCTTGAGAGTCCCTTGGACTCCAAGGAGATCCAACCAATCCATTCTGAACGAGATCAGCCCTGGGATTTCTTTGGAAGGAATGATGCTAAAGCTGAAACTCCAGTACTTTGGCCACCTCACATGAAGAGTTGACTCATTGGAAAAGACTCTGATGCTGGGAGGGATTGGGGGCAGGAGGAGAAGGGGACAACAGAGGATGAGATGGCTGGATGGCATCACTGACTCGATGGACATGAGTCTGAGTGAACTCCGGGAGCTGGTGATGGACAGGGAGGCCTGGCGTGCTGCGATTCATGGGGTCCCAAAGAGTCGGACACGACTGAACTGAACTGAACTGTTCGAACTGAAGGCGGGGTGGGAGGGCAGACAGTGGACCATGAAGGGGCTGTGATGGGGAACAGGGACAGTGGCTCACAAAACAGACAGTTTATGGGGTACAGTGTGATACGAGTAGAGGTGGGGGATAAAGATTGGTCTGGCAGGGCCAGGAGTGATGGGGACCTCAGTGACGGGGCAGAAACATAAGCTGCTAGCATGCTGGCCCCTGTGCGCTGGGCGCGGGTATGGGAAGCAGTATCGGGACATGGACAGGGAGCCACAGCAGGGACCCCAGTAGCGACCAGCACGCGGCAGGGCTGGGAAACAATCGCTGGGGTGCTGAGCTGGTTTGCCTGCCGCTCTGCCCCACTAGTGCACAAACTTAGGCAGGATCTCTCCTCCCACAGGCAGGTTTCTGGTTTTCCTGACACACAAGGAATCCAGGACTGACCGTGGGATAGTTACCCTGAATCTCCATGTTGGTTGTGTTCTCCGCCAGAAAGGCTGGGTCCAGAACTTGGAAAATTACCTGGGAAGAAGCAAGCCTGAGCCTCTGGCTTCATGCCAGGGCCCCACCCTCCTTCCTCTGGGCCTGACCTCTCCCTCGGTGGCAGGCTCGATGTCTGAGTAACGCTGGTCACAGACGAGGTCACTGACTCTGCGGCCAGGGCCAGGAGGGATCCCAGGAAAGAGGCCTGAGCAGTTGTGGGCGAAGTAGCGGAACACATGCCAGGAGTGCCCATGGTCCACTGAGCGCTCAAGGAGCAGAGCTGCTGGGCGGAATGTCTGGGGGCAAGAGGGGGTCCTTAGGTCACCAGGGGCACCCATCAGTGGTGGCCATCGGGTCAGGGTTAGGAGGCAGAGAATAAGCCTTCAGGGAGGGGCACTGGGTCACCTTGAAAGTCATGATGAGGTGGGTAAAGTAAAAGGCACCTTCTAAGTCCAATTGGATGCTGACATTCTCAACACCTGTAACCACAAGGGCTGCTCAGTGGCCAGGCCTTGACCCGAGCCCAGACCTGCACACAGGGGCACACGAGGACCCTCACCACTCTCTGCCTGCCACCAGGTCTTTTTGCCATCAGGGTCACTCCGGGAGACCACATTCTCAATGCCATGGCTTTTCCCGTCCCGAGAGTCACAAAAGCAGCAATTCTGAGAGTCCTGGAGAAGCACCCGAGGAGTTACTCGGCAGAAAGTACATGGTTGGCCCCCACCCTCCTCCAGAACTTCACAGCAATGAACTGAACTTCCGCAGGAGCTGAACTTGCCCAAGAAAACCCAAAGATACCACCTCCAGAGGCCATATCCTTCTCCCTACCTGTAGTTTAGCGACAACACAGTAGAGTTCAGGGCCATGGAGGCCACAGGTGGATGAGGTTCGAAGGCTCTGGCCACGGCCAATAACCAGATTGCCAGTAGGTGGGTGGCAGTTGCCACCTGAGCAACCAGGCAGAGGCATCATGTCTGGTACCTCCTGGGCACTTGTTCTGGGAGCCGGGACTAGGAGGGGGCAGGGTCTGAGTAGAGATCCTAGGGGTACCCTCCCCCCACCTCACACCATCCCCCAGGAAGGCCTGGTGATTTCTCCTCCCCCTCCAAAAGGCTCTCAGAGAAAAAGACCATCTCTCACCCATGGGTAGCAGCAGCAACAGGGCTAAGAGAAGGGGGCCTAGCCCGGCTGGGGCTCCTGGGCGGTGGGAGCCAGCATCAGGCCTGAGAAAGAGGACGCAGTGTGGGCCCCTAGCTGGGCCTTCCCGAGGATCTGAGTGCGGCCCTCAGTCCCGTCCCCATACTCACATGGTAGCTGAACGCAAGGCTATCAGAGGCAGGGAGCATGCGGGGTGGGGCCACAGCGCAGCTGGGAGCAGGGAGGTCCCCAGAGCCGGAGAAACCAAGGGAGGCCGACCGTGGCTGGGGACAGGGTATTAATGGCGGCCACCAGATGCAGATGGAAGGTAGGGAGGGCGAGAGACACACAGAGCTTCTCCGCCATCCAACGCAGCTGGCGCTAGGTTCAGACTAACCCGCACGGGCAGAAAAGACCTGATTCTCATTCAAATGAGCTTCCACCCCAGCCCTCAAAGGCTGTTCTCCAGGAGCCTCTGGGGAATGTGTCCCCCTCCCCAACAGCCCCAGACGCTGCCTTTCAGGCTGGGCAGCCAGTGAAGGGTTGGCAGATGGGCAGGGAGCTAGTTTTGTCCAGGGCCCAGGGCCCTGCCCCCTCTCCAAAGCAGACAGAACCGATAATGTCTAAAATGCACAAGCCCCTGTTGGAAAACGTGCTGAGGCTGGACCTGGAAACGGAGCACTTGGAACCCAGGCAGAGTGCATGCAGAGGCAGTGTGCAAACTCTCCAGGCTCAGCAATCGCAGCACTCCACCCACCCGAGTGTCCTGGTCAGTGAGGAGACTCTGTGGCCCGACAACCCAAAGCCACCCTGACCTCTGACTCAACCCCCAACCCCTTGCCACCAACTGGGGAAATTCAAGCTAGACCCTTTCCTGGAGGAGCAGAACAGAGAACAGGCAGAAGTACTTCAGCCAATTTGGGCCTGGCCTTGCCCCTGCCCCAGACAAGCCCTGACAAGGCCCCAAGGTTTCAGCCACAGTAGATGAGGCCAGCTGTCTGCACCGCCCCTTCCCTGGCTTAAAAACCTGCGGCTGCAAGCTGCCCCATGGAGTCACCTGCTGTCCTCCTCCAAGGGACCTATCTGGGTAAAACACCAGAGCAACCCCAAGGGGAGGTGTCCCACTTGAGTGGCTCGGTTGCCCCGCTTTCACTCACACCCATGACATTCCCCAGGCTACCAGGCTCCTCTCTGGCATCCTTGTCCCTGGGGCTACCTTTCCTATCTGCTCAAGCTGGCCTCCCAGCAGTCACATATGCAAAAAAAGACCACAAAGGGCAGGCAGGGAGACTGGAAGGTGGAAAGGTATAAAACGTGATAGGTGGACAGTAGACATACAACTTGAAGAAAAAGTCACAGTGCGCTGCGCCATGAGACCACCCCTCCCGTCCGCCCGTCCGCCCCACCTCCTCCAGTCTCTGCAAGGAGGTCAGTGGCCCTTAGGGTCCTGGAGAGGCACCCGGAGTCCTCGGGCTTGTGGAATCCATGTGCATTGCACAGTGTCGCTGGCCACACACACAACAGGGCTTGGTTTCCCTAAAAGTCACTGTGTCAAGGAGTCAGGGTGCTGAGTGTGGTGGCAACGGCTGCAGTCGTATTACGGGGGAAAGGTTCACGCGGAGGACCCGCTGAGCCTGCTGCCGCACCTCGTCGTCTGAAGCCAGTCTGTCCACCTTGATGGCCCTGAACTTCAGCAGCCTTGCCGTTCCAGGTCCGAGCTGCACCTTAGGGGGTCGGGGCCCAAGCCGTGTTCTCTTCCGGGGAGGAAGGTCCTTTGCTTCCTCGGCCCTTTTCCTCTTCTGCCCCACAGTCTCAGGGCAGCTTTTCCGGCTCCTCCTTGCAGTCCTGCCCTGAGCAGACCCTTTAGGCCTGCCCCTGCCCCTGGGCTGGGTCCGAGCCACCTTTGCCTTGGCTCGGATGGCCTTGGCCCGCACGGCCTTGGCCTTGGCCCTGGTCTGCACTGCTTTGGCCTTGGCCCTGGCCCGCGCTGCTCTGGCCTTGATCCGAGCTGCCTTAGCCTTGGCCCTGGCCTGCACAGCCTTGGCTTTGGCCCGGGCCTGGGTGGCTGTGGCCTGTGTTTGAGCCACCTGGGCCTGGGCACGGGCAGCTTTGGCCTGAGCTGCTTTGGTGCCCAGAGCACCACCATCTTTCATTCGTGGGCCACCAAGAGACCCAGTGATTTTGCAGGTCTTGCCCTGGTGCCCAGAGCCTTGTCGGGGTCCAGACCTGGGGCCTCTTCGAGCCAGACACTTAGGGCCCTTGCTTGTGGCTTTTCTGGGAGCTTTGAGCTGGGCATTCCCCAGCCTCTTCCCTGGACCTTTCCGCACCTTTAGGGGGGAGTCTGCAAGAGACAGCTGCAGTGACTGCGCCTTGGGTTTGGCGCCCAAGCAGGCCACAGGAGTTTTGAGGGGAACTAGGGCCTCAAGGACAACGGAGAGTCGCATGGCAGGGTAAACACCTGGGTAGAGGTGGGTGGGAAAGCCCACCGCCGCACCCTGGGCACGGCCGGCACTTGATTGCTTCAGGGAGCTCAGCAGCAGGTTGGTGGTAGCATGCTTGGCGAGGCCTGGGGTGGTGGACGCTTTGGCCAGCCTGCCAGACAGTGGCATGGGGAGCAGCGTGGCCCGGCCCGCAGGCAGCCGCATGGCAGTTTGGGGAGCACTGGCTGGAGGTGATGTGGCAGCTGGGGTAGGAGCACGAGCCTGAAGTTTTGTCTGGCTTGGGGGGTTGGCTGTGCACGAACTATAGCCATAGACATCACCGCTGCGCAGGATGGTAGGCTGGAAGCCATCATCCCGCAGGCCCTGCAGGAAGGCCACAAGCTGGGCCTCAGTGGCACTGAGATCCTGGCTCATGGGGTTGAAGACAAGCAGCGCTTCCTCCAGGGCCTTCTTCCCCGCCGTGGAGATCCGTGACCAGGAGTGCACAGCTTTCTCCTCCACATGCTGCACCACCACGCTCATGGCATTAGGCACTGCAGGTCTGCCTGGGGATCCACAAATCAGCACCTGGCACCTCCAAGACAAGAGGAAGAGAGTCAAGAAGGGCACCACGATAGGGGCCAGGACAGGTAGACAGGTCAATCAGGGCCAGCATTCATAATAACCACCATGGACACACAGGGGCCTGCTCAGAGTGAGACAAGCACTCCATGGAGCAAAACCTCAAGCTTCTCCACCTACCAAGGTGGAGTGTGTGCTGGGAGGTAGGTGGTGAACTCATATGGGTCAGTTTCTTCAGGATATATGCCCATAATCAGAGCCATCCAACCTACTGCTGGGCCCCTGGAAAGATCTGAGTTTGGCCAAAATCCTAGTACTAAACTCAACACTAGGGATACAGGTAAATACCTCTGTCTGCCGGGAGCCCTGTACAGAAGACAAGATAGAGATACTCTTAAGGTTCTTGGGATGCACACTGGCATACAGCTCAGCTTGCCAACAGGAGGATTCCCGAGAGGAATACCCATGTGGCATGTGAGTGAAGAACATGAAAGGACCACGTGGAGATGGTACAAAAGGGGGAACAGCCAATGCAATGGCTCCGAAGTGAGAAAGAGTAGGGCAAACCTGGTATGACTGGAATCTGTGGTCAGGGCTGGGAGGGTCAGCTGGAAAAACCAGTGAAAGCAGTGCAGTACAAGCTTTGAATGCTGCCTGAATGCCAGCCTAAGGGCCCAGACTTATACCCCAAATTCATGACCATTTCTGGCTTTCTGAGTTCCCAGCCAAGCCAATCAGAGGTACAATTCCTAGCACTAGAGCCATGGAGAGCAATCCCAGAGAAAGAGCCAGCCTCTCCTTCAACAGAAAGGAAAAAGATGATGAGTAGCAGGTACTAATAAATTATCTCTAGACAATCAATGGACTTGAGTTTGAGCAAGCTTCTGAAGATGGTGAAGAACAGGGGAGCCTGGTGTGCTGGACAGGGAAGCCTGGCGTGCTGCAGTCCATGCAATCTCAAAGAGCTGGACACGACTAACTGACTGAACAACTAGACAATCAGGCAGCCTAGGGCCAGGCAGCCACACCAAAGCACAAAGTCTGACAGTGGGAGCCACAGACTCCAAGTAACATGCTTAGTGGGCCCAAGAGAGCTGAGCGGTCCTAATTAAAGCTTAGAAGTACAAAATTCGATACTGCCCATTTGGAGCTACTGGCAAGAATCAAGTTGTCCCAGGCTTCTCTGAAGAAGCTGCAGGCCGTCAATCAGGACTAATAATCTAGCCCAATCCGGCACTGAGGGGTCCCAGAGGCAGCTCCGCAGCTGCTCAGGAGCATTAAAAGATCAGCTGGGATCAGGCAGGTCCCTGGAGCCAGGAGGTGCCTCAGTGCAGCTTCCTCCTCCTCCCTAACAGATAGCAGAAGTTTTCAGAACTCCCTGGAGGAAGTGACCTGGGGCTCTTTGTTTGGAAATATTCTTGGATCCTCAGGTGTCTCAGGCACTTCCCCTCTCCGGAGGCCATTCTCCAAGTACAGTCCTTGCACATGACTTTGGTTCTTTTATTATCCCACCCCCGCCCCCGCCAAGGGCTGTAGTTCCCAGAACAGTGAACTACTGTACAATAAGGATGTTGGGGTAAATTGGGGCTCTTCCGCCCAGGTTGGAAAGGGCCCTTGGGAGGGGTCTTCTGGGCTTTCCAAGAGGCTCCGGAAAACAGAAGCTGCAGCCCGACCCCTGACTTCTCAACTATCCCTGGGACCGGCAGAGGAAACTGACAAATGCGGGACGAGAGCAGCCCTATCCAAGCGGAACGGGGTAGGCAGGATCAGGGCCCTCAGGCTGGGAGTCCGCGTTCCTGGTGCCCAAGCCGAGAGTTGGCGCGGGGGACCTTGGAGGCAGCGAAATGTACTAGCAGGCAGTGGGAGCCCGACCGGGTCTCACAGCCCCAGGGTGGGGTCTCTGGGCACGGGGTGTGGGGGGGGTGTCTCATCCCGGTCGCCGGAGGGCGCTGGTCCCGAAAGAGCCGGCCATCCGGCCCACCGCCCTGCCGCCTCGCGGACGGCCCCTCCGCGGCGTGGCTAGGCCCACGGCCCCAACCTACCGGCGACGCCGCGGGGACCCAGGACGCGCCTCTGCGCCGCCTTCGTTGATCCAACATGGCCGCCTGCTGCGCACCGGAAGTCAAAGCGCTTCCGCTTCCGGGACCTGGCCCGCCCTAATGACCCTTGACCCCCCGAGACCCCGTTTTCCCCAAAGTCTAGGGGCCGGACAAGTAGGAACCAGAGACGACTTCCTGGAGGAGGTAGCAGCAGGGACCGCTCTAAACCTTTGGGAGCCTGTGCAGGAGTGTGAGGGGCAGAGGTGGTTTTAGAAGCCTATGGGCAGTCACAGAGGGTGTCTGTATGCTTCATCTGGGCACTGGTTAATAGCCCTCCTCATTCCCCATAAAATCCCAGGATCCTCTGGCTACTCTACGTTTCTCTGCCTATACAGAGGGGTCTGGGCAACCCTAAAGAGAAAAACACTCCACCCTAGGCCTAGCCTTGTGCCCCTAAGCACCTCAGGGCCTCACCCCTGGTGGTTGGGGGTCTTTTGTGCCTTTAAGCACAGCCAAGATATCCAGCAGGAAATGCAAACTCTCCTGCTCCTCTAGTCAATGCTTCTAGTCCCCTTGTGTTGGTAGAGAGAAGAGAACTGTGGGCTCTCAAAGGCCAGGGTCTCAGAGGGTGCAATCAGGAAGTCCCACCTTAGCACTCTCAGTCCCCAGCAGTGGGTGAGCCCCATTTCTGCCCCATCCATGGTTGAGAATTAACTGTTCATTCTTAGGACCAATTCAGCCTCACCTTCTGCCCAAGTTCTCTTCCACAGCTTCTCCAAAGCCAGCAGTGTTGCCCTCTGTATGCAAGTGGGGCCAGGCCTGTATAAACAGAATCCAATTCCATGAAGAAGCAGAGCCCAGCCTCCAGGGATGGCATGGGCCCAGATGTGTCCCGAAAAGAGGATACATCTCTAGTGATGTCCAGTCTAGAAGTCAATGCAAAATGGAGGACAAAAAAGGGTAGGTCCATCCCCAGTCTGTATCCCTTCCAGACATTAGAACTAGGGGAATGGTATGGCTGAAGGAAAGTGGTCTGAGGTATCTAGTTCTCTGAGGGGAGGCTGATCCTTCTGCCTCTTGGCACCCAATATATCTGGGATGGAACTCTCTGGGATCATTCATGAGGACCAAGTCTGACTTGACCTGGACTCTGGTGGATGCTGACTGGGATCAGATGAGATGAGGCTGAAGAGACCTCAGGGTGATCCCAGGATCCAGCCCTTGCTTTCCACTTGGCATCTTTTAAATATTTATTTGGCTGTGTCAGGTCTTAGTTGTGTCTCAGTTGTGTAGCTGTGTCATGTTTTTGTTGTGGCGCATGGACTCTCTAGTTATGGCACATGGGCTTAGTTGCTCTGAGGCATGTGGGATCTTAGTACCCTGAGCAGTGACTGAACCTGTATTCCTTGCTTTGCAAGGCAGATTCTTAACCTATGGACCACGAGAGAAGTCTCTCCATTTGGCATCTTTTCTAGCCCTGAGTGATGGACCCTAGACCCATATCCACCAAAGCAGAGATCTGGTGAAGATCTAGATGCGAAGGAGGCCAGTGGTCTTGAAGGGATCACCCCAGGAGAGAGTCTATGTGCCAAGGAGGAAAGCTAAGGCTGGGTCTTGGGAGCTGCTTCCTAGGGTGGGAGAGGAAGCAGGGCCTGTAAAAGACTCTGAGAGGCAGGACAAGCAACAGGAGAAAGCCAGGGTCACAAGGGGTGAAGCTTTGAAGATGCCAGCAAAATTTCAGTTAAGAAAAAGATCATAGTGCCCCTCCCCCATTTTTTATGGTGTGCCATGGTGACTTTGGCAAGACCAAGTTTTGAGGAGCAGTGGTAGTAGATGTAAGGTTGGCATTAAGGCAGTGGAACCTGTAAGAGAAGATGACTTCAAGAGTTTAATTGGAAGGAAGGGGACACTGAAGGGACTTCAGGTGCTGGGAGGGAGCTAAAGGTAGGATGCTTTTATGTGCTTAATTGCTGGCCAGGAGAGGGGGAAGAGGCCTGGAAAGGGAATAGTGACAAATGTGAGAGGCTGTGCAGGACAGTGTGAATACTCTAAGGAGGAAGGTACCAGTGGTTTGAGTGAGGAGCATGTTGAGAGAAAGGAGTGGGAGGATGGAAGCCTTCTAGCCAGGATCTGCAACCAGGCTTGGCACCATTTCCCTGCCGGCCCTCTAACTCCATCTGCCAGGCCCTGAAAGGGACTGAAGACTCTCTGGTCATGGAGAAGGCAGGCTAAGGTATTCATGCTCCAGAGCTCCTCTCAGCCCATTTCTGATGGAGGTGTGAGAATCAGTACCTTAGCAACCCTTGCTCTGACTGGAACAGTAATGTGAGGCCCATGTTCTGTGCTGGCTCCCAGAGTCCCCAGCAGGATTTGGTCCCTGCTGCCCACAGTGGGAACTTGCTTGACACACCCTTAATTGGCTGGTTTCCCTGTCTTCTTGCCACTTCTCTGCTGGTGCTTCTTGTCCTCATTTCCCACATTAACTGCACTTGTGTCTCAGTCTCCAGGTGTGCTTCTGGCGAACATGAGGCAGACCGTCTATAAAATAGGGACAGGATGGTAGCAAGCACAAACATCCATGAGGACCTCTGCTCTTAGGTGACCACTGACCTGTACAAATGGGCTCCAGCTCACAGACTCAGCCAGTACTCTTAAGACTGAGAAGATAGGATGAGCCAGGGTCTGGGTCTAAGGTAGGTCAGCCTCTGTCACACCAACTTGCTTTGGCCTGACCCCCGAGTTGGCTAGAGGCAGGCACAGGACCGTGAGGATGGACAGTCACAAACTGCCTTAGGCCCCACGGGATAAACCCAGAGTGACCTGCCTGGGAGGTCCGTGGCCTCTGACTCCATCCTTTGCTCAGTTACACTCCCCCACACAAACTGCCCCACCCAGACCTGTGGAAGGGCCTGTCAAGTACTGAGGCTGGCACCTTCTGCTCCTCCACCCACGGCTAGCCTGGATGTGCATCACACAACCTCTTCTGTGCCCTGTCCGAGCTTGGGGAAGGGAGACCCAGCCATTGCCCCCGCCAAACGCCCAGGCCTTTCCCTAAGAGGCCTCAAGGGGGCGCCGCCGCAAAGCCTGTCGTGGGCTCTTGAGAGCGCAGTAGCGGTGGGCGGGCGCCCGCTCCCTAATTCCCCAGGTTCTCCTGGTCCGGCCCTTAGCGGGTTCTCCCAGGCTGGGTCCCGCTCAGAACCGCCCGCATCCTACACTGTCGTGAGGCCTATCGCCGCTTCCTTTCTCCCCGCTGCCCGAGGTCGGACCCCAAATCCAGGCCCAGTGTCCACGTGTCCGTCTGTCTGTTCACCCGTGTGCCGGTGACCCTAGGTCGGTGTGCCCTGCTCCGGCCACGGCAGGTGCAGGGTTAAAGCAGGGGGAAGGGTTTCCCGAGTCGGGGGCGGGGGGGCGGCGAGGGGCGGACCCCGTCCAGCCCCGCCCCGCGCCGGAGCAGAGCCTGAGCCCCGCCGGAGCCCGGCCTCAGCCCCAGCTAGAGCCGGCACCAGCGGAGCCAGAGCCGTGGACCCTGCGCCCGGCGACGCCGGAGCCCGGGCCGGTGAGTCCCGCGGGAGCCGCGCTCAGGGGAAGTTTGGGGCGCGGGATGTAGAGCCCCAAGCACGCTCGTCAGGACCCGCCTCCCTTTCCCCCCACCCCCCGCCCGCCCCCGTTACCCGAGCTGGAAGTTTGGGGCCAGGAGGCCCTGGCGCCGGGGGTCCTAGGAATATGGTCCCCCTTGGGAAAAGAGAAGCCTGGGAACTAGGGGATCTGCTGTAAAGTCAGCTGTCCATTCCTGCTGGCAACGCCCTAGAGTCCAGGGCTCCTAGGTTCCCCAAATCACCCTCCTCCCCTTTCCGGACATCAGGTCTCCGGGGACGGGGCATGGGCAGACCCCTGAGGATAGACCTTGAGGCGAAATGTGGGACTCTGGCCTCTAGCCCCTCCCCTCCCGGTTCCAGCACCCTGATCTTGGTCTTTTGCTGAGGAATGGATGGACTCTATGGGATGATTGCCAAACGGGATGTAAGGATACCCTGGAGTCTGATCTTTGGCAGCAGGTGGGAGACCCCAGTGGCTGTCCAGAGCACCCTGGAAGCCAGTAAGGGGGAGGGTCCGGTCTAACTCCACCGATGCAGAGCACCAGGGTGTGGACTGTTGAGGCGAAGGGAGCGGGGCTAGTGTGGAAAGTCCTATCCTAGTTACCTTACCTCCCACCTAGACCTAGATTCAACCAGGGAGCAGCTAGGTGAGGGCAAGGTAAGGGAGGAGAGTTCCTCAAGCCCCAGAGGAAGTGGGGAAATTGCCTGGGTAACTGGGAGACTGCCCTTGTTCCCACTCCAGGAGGGAATCCACATCAGTGTGCTAGCCAGTGGGGGTAGGTCTTCCCTCTGCTTTTCCCACCAGCAGTTTGGGGCCAGAGTGCTCATCAGTATCCTATCGGGCTAGTCAGTGGCTCTGACTCTTCATTTTCCGTCTCTTCTGTAGGTGAAGACCAAGTCCCTGGACTGGCCCCACACTCCCTTATAGGCCCCGTAGAGTCAAGATGAGGCCCCATCATGCCCTTCACTGAGGCCTGCAGCCTGAGCAGACAGCATGGCCTACCACTGTAGGTGAACACCATGGCTACAGGAGGAGGCCGGGCCTTTACTTGGCAGGTGTTCCCACCCATGCCCACCTGCCGGGTATATGGCACAGTGGCGTACCAGGATGGGCACCTGCTTGTGCTGGGGGGCTGTGGCCGGGCTGGACTGCCTCTGGACACTGCTGAGACGTTGGATATGGCCTCGCACACGTGGGTGGCACTGGCGCCCCTGCCCACTGCCCGGGCTGGTGCGGCTGCTGTGGTACTGGGCAAGCAGGTGCTAGTGGTGGGTGGTGTAGATGAAGGCCAGAGTCCGGTAGCTGCTGTGGAGGCCTTCCTGGCTGACGAGGGCCGTTGGGAGCGTCGGGCCACTCTCCCTCAGGCCGCCATGGGGGTTGCGACTGTGGAAAGAGGTGAGTGGCTTCCCAGGGAAGGTCCGTCAGGTGCCCCAGTAGCCTCCATTCTTTCCTTACTTGGTCCCTTTACCTTCAGAGGTTGGGTGAGAGCTATACATTTTGCCTAGGTGCCCTGGACATGGATTTGCCTCCTGTAGCCTTCCCTACCTAGCTTTGAGCTGGGCCAGCAGCAGCCTTAACTGCGTTTTCCAGCTGTGGGGTGGGACTCAGAGCCCTGGCTAGCTGCCAACATGATGGGAGGGCCAGGCCACCTCCCTGCCCCATTCCTCCCCTCTGAGAGACCAGAAGGGGTGGCCCAATAGCTCCCATAGTTATAAATAGTCTGGGAGGGGAGGAGGGGAGCAGGGCCTTGGCTCAGAGCCCAGCGAGTGCTTAAATTCCTCACGCCACACAAACAAACCTGGGAGACGGAGATGGACAAAAGCCAAGCTAGCCTGGAGGCAGTTGCCATGGAAGCCCTGAGCTGACTGGCCATCTCCCCAAGGCCCTAAGACATGCCCCCAGCTGACTCTGAGGCTGTCACAGGGCAAGAACCTTCTCTAGTGAGAGGACAGGGTACAAAAGTGCTCGCAGGAGGCTCGTGGACAGCACCCTCATCCTGCAGGCCCAGGCTCCTTCTCCCAGTCCCCCAGCTGATCCCCAGAGCCCCCTCCCCACTCTGAGCTCCCTGTTGAACAGATCTCCATATGGCCCCCACCCCTGGCTTAATCCCCCCCACTTCCCCCATGATAATTCCCACCTTGTGGCCTCCAGGTCTGACCACCGGTCCTGCTTGGATGCCAGACTTGGTTGCCATAGCGTCTCCAGGGAGACGGAGACAGATTATAATTAGATCAACTGCCTCCTGCTCTTCACTTGAAGGGGGCCTGGCCAGAGTGGGGATCCTAGCTCTCCCAGCCCCCACACCACACAGGCAGGAGGGTTTCTGCTGCTAGAGAGGGGTACCGTAAATAGGTGTGTCCCAAGCCACCCCCAGGCCTGATCAGGGCAATTGTCAGGCTGGAGGACTGTGGCCAGGCCCAGGGATAGTCCGTGTTACCCTTTTCTCTGCAGATGGTATGGTGTATGCACTGGGGGGAATGGGCCCTGACACGGCCCCCCAGGCCCAGGTTCGGGTATATGAACCCCGCCGGGACTGCTGGCTGTCGCTGCCCTCGATGCCCACACCCTGCTACGGGGCCTCTACCTTCCTGCATGGAAACAAGATCTATGTCCTGGGTAAGGACCTGGGGATATGCCAAAGTGGTTTGAAGTCCAGAAGCTTCAAATTTATCCCTTTATGTTAGTCTGGGATGGTGGGACAAGAGCAGCTTTGTTGGGTTGAGTCAGGGTTGGTCTGAGGCTCTTTCGGTGGCCCTGCTGAGGCTGGAAAACCAAAGCCCAGTGCCTAAGGATCTTTGGGGTTGATCCATGCTCTGGTACGCACACAGCTGGGTATGGGTGGCAGGGGCAGGCAGTGGTAAAGGCTCAGCAACCTGGTAAAAGAAGGGCCTGCCAGGCCAACCCCCACTAGGGCCGCCTCCCAGGTGCCCCAATTCCATTGGCAGGGGGCCGCCAGGGCAAGCTCCCAGTGACTGCTTTTGAGGCCTTTGATCTGGAGGCCCGTACCTGGACCCGACACCCAAGCCTGCCCAGCCGCCGGGCCTTTGCCGGCTGTGCCATGGCCGAAGGCAGCGTCTTTAGCCTGGGTGGCCTGCAGCAGCCTGGGCCCCACAATTTCTACTCCCGCCCACACTTTGTCAACACTGTGGAGATGTTCGACCTGGAGCATGGTGAGCAGTGGTTGGTGTGGGCTACCCTCCCACTCTCCATGGGATGGAGGGGTGCAGAGTGCGTGATGGGGCTAGCCCTTACCTCCTTGCCTCTCCTGCAGGGTCCTGGACCAAGCTGCCCCGCAGCCTACGCATGAGGGACAAGAGAGCTGACTTTGTGGTTGGCTCACTTGGGGACCACGTCGTGGCCATTGGGGGCCTTGGTAAGTCTCTGTGGGGCTTGGGATAGGAGGGGAGCCCGAGACAGGAAGCAGTAGCCCTCCGCATGAGCACCACCTCCTGCCCTTCTCTAGGTATTCCAGGGGTCAGGACTTTATCAGTTTTCCTTTCCCAGCCAGTCAGTGGGTAGTCTACCTGGCTCAGCCTTTGGGGTGTCTCTCAGCACCTAACTGTGGGTTCTGTAGCAGCAGGGGCCCAGAAGATAGAAACAGGAGAAATGACCACTGAATGAATGGAGAAGTAGGAATGTGAATGAATAGATCAATGAGTAATGACATGGGGGCAATGGGTAGCAAGGGCTTGGGTATCCCATCCTGGGGCAGCATATGCTGGGCCATGCTATGGGCTCAGGGAGCAAATGAGCTACAGCCCTTGCAGCCTGTGCCCTTTACACGCTCTGTCTCCTTCCGGCAGGAAACCAGCCGTGTCCCCTGGGCTCTGTAGAGGGCTTCAGCCTGGCACGGCGCCGCTGGGAGGCACTGCCAGCTATGCCCACAGCCCGCTGCTCCTGTTCTAGTCTGCAGGCTGGGCCTCGGCTGTTTGCCATCGGGGGTGTGGCCCAGGGTCCCAGTCAGGCTGTGGAGGCACTGTGTCTGCGCGATGGGGTCTGAGTGCCTGATGGGACCTGTCCACAGGAGCAGTTCTGTGCCAGGAGCAGGTGTCTGTGGCTCCTTTTGCTGCTGAGAAAGCTCACTGTGGCTCTGTGGGGTGAGGGAGGCACAGGGGGGCACTTGAGACACTGCCCCTAGGACGTGGGGGTGGCCTTCATCTTTAGTGCAGGACACACAGACCCTTCGACCCACCTTTACTCCCATCCGTTCGTGGACCATGATGGCCAGCTCCACCCTTGCTCTGGAAACTACTGGGCCTCTGACCCACTGGGAACTGGGAGAGGGCAGTTGGCCTCCTGTCCCACGGCTCGGTGCCTGCCTGGAGTTGATCAGGCCCACCCCAATGGCTATTCCTGAAAACTCCTCGCTGTCAGCCTGCCTGGAAGGCCCCCGTGGACCCAGAAGAGTTCAGAGAGGGCGGGAACACAGAGGGGTGTAGGCGTCGATGTGGGGACCTCCAGAGGGCCAGAAGAACATTGACTGTGGGCCCTTCACACTGCTGGCTGTGTGACCTCGGGCAAGTCACTTCACCTCTCTGTGCCTCAGCATCCTCATCTGTAAATGGGGACCTCGGGGACCTTCCTGCCCTGCCTACCTCACAGGGCTGTTGTGAGGACCCGGGGGTTCAGATGTGGAAGTAAAAGTGCTGCTAACTCTGGCTTGTGGCCTCTGCTGTGGACTCCTGTGTTACCCCTGTGTCCCTGGCTCTCTTCTGGGGACCTCAGCTTTCCTAGGGATGAGGGTCTAGAGGAGCCTTTAGGATCTGGCCTCAGCCCTCAAAGGGTTCTGCTGTGTGTCTCAGCTCCACCAAAGCCTCCGCTCCTCTTCTGTGACTTGGATGACCACCGCTCCCACTGCCCTGGGTGTTAGAGCTCACAGAACAAATACCACAGAATTAAGATAACCTCCAGATCCATGTCGCACAGCATCTCCTCCAGGCCTCTGCTCACCTCCATGGTGGGGGTGGGGGTGGGGGTCCAGTGGGGGTGGGGTCCCTCTGTCCCAGCTGTGGGGAAGCTGTCTCTTAGGCATGGCAGTGTGGCCACTCACCAGACGCCCTGGAGGCAGTAGCCTCCCAGAAAAAGCACAGCTGCCAGCCCTGGCCGCCTCCTCCTGTCTTTGTTGCCCACCAGTAGGGGCTGCCGACTCTGCTTTCCCTGCAACCACACTGACTGCAGGAGGTTCACGGTTGGGTTTGTGGCCAGAACGGATTTGGGGTCCTGGAACCCACCTGCTGTGTCCAAGGGGACCCTCATGGACTGTTAGCCTGGGCCGTTAGCACAAGGCGCCACGGCACAAGCAACAGAGGAGGCAGGCGGAGGGCCCAGCTTACTGTTTTCCAGCCTCTGAGACCTCTCGGGCTGCAAGCACAGACAGGCCTCTGGGTCAGCCATCCTTCTTTAATGTTCTGGACCAGTTTAGACACTCAGAGACCCCAGCGTGAAGATAATGCTGCAGCAGCTTGGGTCTGGGGATCCCCGGGAGGTCAGGCAGTGTGTCGGTGACTGGGGTCTGGGGGCCCACATTGTTGCTGCCACAGTGGCCACCCCGGGATGGCTGGCAGAAATTCTGCTGGTAGGTGGTGTTAACGCGGAGAGGCTGGATCTGCACAAAGTGGACAAGGCGCTGGGGGAGGTCCCTGAGTCCTGACCCTGACCGGAACTCAGTCTGGTAGGAGGATTCGAGGGGCGGCGGCTGGCGCAACTCCAGTTCACAGGGTGCCCAGCGCAGGAAGGTATGCTGCTGCCACAGGCGTGCCAAGTCTTTCCGCCTTCCGATTCCCTGTAGCAGGCAGTAGGGGCCCTTCTCAACGGTATGGGCTCTTGGCCCACAGTCTTGGCACCAGGTGATTCCTTGGGCCCCTCCTATACCCCAGCAGGCCTGGTGATGCCTGGCCTCCCTGGCCTGTACCCCAGCCTCTTTGAACTGCATCCCAGCCATGCCTTCCATTCCAGACCAAATGGAGGCCCAGAAAGTCAGTGACCCCTAGGATATTTGCACATTATCAGGCAAACTGGTGGAGGAAGCCAAAGCAGAGGGACCTCTGTTTGGGGAATGGTTGTTTGCCAGAGGAAAGAGGTTATCAGGCAGACAGACATTCCTCTGGATAAAGGAGTCTGCTCTGCTCACCATGTCATCCCCTCCACCCTACCTCAATTTCAGCCTAGGCTGGAGGGCTGCCCATTCTCCTTCCTCTCTCCAGCACTCACCTTGTCGAAGGAAGTGCGGTTGTCATGCTTGGAGAAGAAGTGTTGCTGTGGTGGCTCCTTGAAAGACAGAAAGAAAGAGGGTGAATGGGGAAAAATGATGCTTAGCTGTCCCTAATATGCTACCTGAAGGTCCCATAGTGGAGAGAAGTTGCCAGGAGCCACCACCCCTAAACTGCCAACACCCTGAAAGAGCAGATACAAATTAAAGGAACAGCTTATTCCTGGAACATCTCATCCCAGCACTTGCCCCCTAAGCAGAAGCCTTTGGGGTCTCTGATTGAGAGAGGGGCTGAGGCATCTTACTGGACATCCTTCATCAGTGGGGCAGCGCTTTAAGTTTCACACTGGGCCTTTAACACTAGATTGTTCACAACTAGGCTCCAGCTCTCTCCTCTTTTACTGTCTCATCAGTGACCCAGGCTCTTGGCACTAAATATTATACTACCTGGAAACTGACATTTTTCTTTATAGCTTGAGCTCTCTCCTGAACTTCAGACTAATTAGCCAACTGCCTGCTCCATATTTCCATGTAAATGTCTAACGGACATCTCCAAACACATGTCTTGGTTCTGGATCATTTCGCAAAACCACCCCACCTACAGCCTCCCCCAGCTCAGGTCATGGCAGTTAGATTTTGCCAGAGGCAAAATCCCAGAGGCCACTTGAGTCTTCTTTCACACCCTGAATCCAGTGTACCAGGAAATCCTATTGATACTTCCTTCAATATGTACCCAGATCAGACCACTTCTCATCATGGCCACTGCCTTCTCTGGTCTAAGCCACATTCTTCTGATGCCTGAATACTGCAAGAGCTTCCCACTTAGTGTCCCTGCTTCCAGCCTTGCCCCTCCAGCCTACTGTCCTCTTAGCAGGTAGAATAACTCTTAATATGTAAGTCAGATCACACTCCTGGTTTGCCAAAAATCAATAGTTCCTCATGTTTATAAAAGTCAAAGCAATCACAGTGGTCCATGAGACCCACATGGTATTGATTTCTTCACTACCTCCAGCCACACTGCATCCTCCTGCTCCTCAAACACACTAGCTACTTCCACCTCAGACCTTTGAACTACCTCTTACTTCTGCCTGGGACTCTTCTCCTGGCTGGCCATGACTCCCTCTCACCTGTTACTTGGGAGGCCTTCCTTGACCACTAGAGTTCCATTGCCCCAACCCTGCATTTTTCATCTTCTAACATATTGTATGACTATATATGTTGCTATTCATCATCTGATGCCTCTGACTAGAACACAAGCGTCTCATGGGTAAGGTCTGTCTTACTCACATCTGTAAGTCCAGCACTGAGCTTGGCACTGTGCTCAATACATATTTGCTGTTAAATCAATGAACACGGACAGGGACTTCCCTGGTGGTTCAGTGGCTAAGACTCTGAGCTCCCAAGGCACGGGGCCTGGGTTCAATCCCTGGTCAGGGAATGAGATCTCACATGGGAACTAAGAGTTCCCATTCCACAGTTAAAGATTCCACATGCTTCAGTGAGGGGCTTCCCTGGTAGCTCAGCTGGTAAAGAATCCGCCTGCAACACAGGAGACCCCGGTTCAATTCCTGGGTCAGGAAGATCTGCTGGAGAAGGGATAGGCTACCCGCTCTAGTATTCATGGGCTTCCCTGGTAGCTCAGCTGGTAAAGAATCCGCCTGCAATGTGGGAGACCTGGTTTCGATCCCTCAGTTGGGAAGATCCCCTGGAGAAGGGAACAGCTACCCACTCCAGTATTCTGGCCTGGAGAATTCCATGGACTGTATAGTTGCAAAGAATCGGACATGACTGAGTGACTTTCACTTTCACATGCTTCATTGAAGATCAAAGATTTTTTTAAAATAAGATCTTTCATGCTGTAAGTAAGACACAGCACAGTCCAATAAATAAATGGTTTTTTAAAATAATATTATTTTTAAAAAGAACCTACTATATATAGCACAGGGAACTCTAAGTAATACTCTGTAATGACCTATATGGGAATAGATTCTAAAGAAGAGTGGATATATATACTTGTGTAACTGATTCACCTTGCTGGACAGCAGAAACCCAACATTGTAAATTAACTATACTCCAATAAAAATTATTTTTAAAAATTTTATAGATTTTTTTTTTGATGTACCACATGGCTTGTGGGGTCTTTGCTCCCCAACCAGAGATTGAACCCCGGGCCCTCAGCAGTGACAGCACGGAGTCCTAACCACTGGACCACGAGGGAATTCCAAGGTTTTATAGATCTTAATACACACAAATGGGAAATCTGAATGAGAGAGGTGGATTATATCCATGTCAATGTCCTGGTGGTGATAGTCTACTATAGACTTGCAGAATGTTATCACTAAGGGAAACTGGGCGAATCATAAAAGGGATCTCTCTTTACAACTTCTTCCAACTGCCTATGAATCTACAGTCATCTCAATAAAAATTTCAATTAAAAAATCTGGGGGTCTGGGGTATATTCCCACTGTTCCCCACCCCCGATTCTTCCTGGATCTCTATCCTTAGCCATGAAACTGTACACGGCCCTAGAATGTGGATGCCTTGGCTGTGGAAGGCAGCTCTGACTTTGGAAACTCACTATTCCTACAGTGACAGGATAATCTATCAACTCCCACTGACTTGAGTTTCATTCTCACAACTGTGGGAGCCTGGTGAAAAGTGCAGTCATTTCCTCTCCGCCCAGGCAGTTCAGAGTATTCTTGTCCCCAAGGAGAATTTCACCTGCATCTTTGCTTCTAAACCACCGAGGGCTCCTTTTCCATTCAGGTAGTAAAGCCCATGGCCTCTGAGCAGGTAGGGCTTGGGCTAGGATACAAGCTGAAGAGCGCTTGGGGGAGAAGTAGGTTTCCTGGATGGGTTAGTGTTTGCCTGTGGGAGGGCTAAGAGCCCCTGTGGAGGCTGAACAGTGTGCAGTTAGGGGGCTACTGAGTTGGGGGGGCTCTGTGGCAGACTGAGGTGTGGTGGGGATGGGGCAGAGACAGGGACACACAGCAATCACGGTACCACAGGACCTGCCTCCAACCATGAGGCCCTGGCATAATGGTCTGATCTGGAGAACGAATAAGCCCAGGATTACATTTCCCAAGAGTCAGGCAGGTGAAGGCTAGAAATGAATTAATCTGGTTTAGAAGAAAAAAAGAGCAAAAAGAAAAAAGAATTTTCTTGCATCTGAATGACAAAATTCATATCTGCCCCAAACTAAAGGTAAATGGATGCCACATATTGGAAAGGTTTTCAACAAGAATAGCTGCAGTCAGCTAGCTGACACCTGGTATCTCTCAGCAAATAAGGGGGAAAAAATGTGCACCTTCCCAGAGCAGTTCCACTAATTAAAACAGCTTTAGATCTAGAGTCAGGAGACTTGGCATTTGTACAACCTAAGGCCAAGACACATAGATCATGCTATTTTGGGTTGATGATAATGCCAACATATAACAAGTCTTGACTTTAATCAAAACAGGTCCCCAAATATGTCCCCTGCCCTGTTCCTGGGGGGACAGGCTGAGAGGACATTCAGGTCTTTGGGATGAGAGCTACCACTGAGGACTACTACAGACACCAAGCAGGAAGTGCCCAGGTTGCTTCTGTCCCCAGGCTACCCAGATCTCATCATTCTCTCGGGGGAGGTGGCCCCAGACGGGCAGTCTGGAGTCGCATTTGGGCCTGGCTCAGTACGCAGTGACAGACAGCCCTTCCAACTGAGCACGGTGAGGAAGCTCAGGCTCTGCGGCATGGCAGACTCTAAGACCCTGCTCCTGGCCTGGGAAAGCAATTTGTAGCGAATCCAGATGGCCAAGCAAGTAGGACCTGGCTGGAGGCCGGGAAGTAAGAAGCTGCAGTGGGTGGGGCAGGTTCCAGGCACACCTCCAAGTCCCCCCTCCACCCTGCTCTTTCCTAGGAGTCTGATGTGAACTCAGTTCTCACCAGGCTGACTTCCCTTGGACCTGAAAGGAAGCCGGAGAGGAGATGGAGGAGAGGGAGGAGATCTTTCTTCTCCTGGCTCCCTTTCAGGCCAGCCCTCCCCTGCCTGTGTCTTACCACTTCTCTCAGGATGGCCCTCTCCACACCACTCTCTCCTGGGTTCTAGAAGCCATGCCTTCCCCTTGTCCCTTCAGGCCCAGCAGTACTGGCCACTTGGTTGTTACCACCCTGTGAGACTGCCTTCCCCTGTAGCCCCCACACCTACCCCTTTATATGAATGCGCTCCTGACTGCTCCCGTTTTGAGTGGGCTTTTGCTGTTGGGCCACTGAGTGACACTCAGCATGATCTCCTCGTCTCTAGGCCTGGAAGCATGGAGGGCATAGGAGTCCAGCAGCCTTCTCCTGTTATCCAGAAGCCTCGTCCAGCCACTCAAGGCCGCTTCTGCCATCACTCCCTTCCAGTCCACCTTGGTCACACATGGAGGTGAATGCGTGCACGCGTGTGTGCTAACTAAGTTGCTTCAGTCGTGTCTGACTCTGTGTGACCCTATGGACTGCAGCCTGCTAGGCTCCTCTGTCCACGGGAGTCTCTAGGCAAGAATATTGGAGTGGGTTCCCATGCCCTTTTCCAGGGAATCTTCTTGACCCAGGGATTAAACCTGGGTTTCCCGCCTTGTAAGTGGATTCTTTACCTTCGGAGCCACTAAGGAAGCCCATGGGGGTGGATACCTGCCACTTGTCATGCTGTTCTCCTGACCAGAGGAGGCTTCCTTCTCACTCCTGAGCCCCTGGACTATGAGGCTGACTGTGAGCTAGGCCACTGACTTTTAGGGCATCAAGGAATTCATGCTGAAGGACTGCAAAACTCAAGGCTTACTTCTTGGGTTCTGGAGGCTCTCACTCCATGATCACCCATCCCACCTTGGCCCTGATCCTTCCTCCATTTAGAAGGAGCAGTGAGCAGCACTGTCCAGCCCGGTACCGGCTCTTATGCACCCTATCTGTTGGGGGAAGATCTCACAGTTCAGGGACGAGGGCGCAGGCCTCATGCAAGTCCTGGGGATAGGCTGGCCTCGGGTGTCAGTTCAGCTGTGGTTGGGCTGAGGATGTTGCTCTTGCGGCCTGAGAGCAGCAGAATGTGGCCCAGCTGCCTGCAGGGCTGCTTCCTACCTGACAGCGCTGCAGGAACACTGCTGGAGGCTGGGGCTTGGCTGCAAGGCGGAATTCTCGAGCACTGTCACTCCTGAATTGGCCTCTGTAGTGCCCATAGAAGCCACTGTTGTGCTGTAACAAGGCAGGCTTGAGGGTGAATCCCACCCAAAGCCCCCTCCCAAGTCTTAGACCTCCCAGGCTAGAAGCCTTTCCTGGGCTTTCCTGACAGAATAAAAAGAATCAGAGGAGGAGGGACAACCTGGAGAGGAGCCAACAGAGGACTGTCTCCATCCATCATTAGAACAGTTGGCCTCAGCTGTGCTGGGCAACCTGGGAGGGTTGTGTGTGTAAGCAAAGGATTCCTTCCTTCTGCTCACCTCCCTCTCTCCTTCTCTCTCTGTCTCCCTTCCCTCCTTCCTCTCCTTCCTCCCTTCCTTCCTCTGTCTCTCTCTTTCTTCAGAGCATCCTAATATGGGCTGGCAACCTGCAGCAGTGAAAAGACAGAAAGATCCTGGCTCCTGTGAACCTTTCTTCTAGGGAGGAAGTAAGACAAGTGACTAGAGTCGGGAAAGAAAGAACCTGATGACTGGATCGAGAGTGACAGGCAGCAGGGGACAGCATCTCATGACAATGTACCTGAACGTGAGGAGGAATCAGCCATGTAAGGAGCAAAGAGCATCCTATGTGTGAGAACTGCAAGTGCAAAGATTCAGAAGGCAGAGAGAGACTTGTGTTGGAAGAACCAAAAAAAGAGAGAGAGAGAAACAACAAAAAAAGGCCTTATTGACTAAAAAAGACTGTGAGCAAGATGAAGAGAAGTGAGGTGGTCAGGGAGGGACAGGGCCTGGATTGGATTAGGAATATGGATTCTAAGAGCAAGGGAAGACTTCAGTAATGGAGGGAACCAGATGGGTTCTGAGTTGGGGTGACTTAGGAAGCACTGAGCAGAGTTTTGAGAACAGGGACACTATCTACTGGTGAGGTCCTTTCCTGGGGGATCTGAAAGGAAGTTCCCTTCCTTGTCCTCCCTGCATTAATAAAGGTCAAAGGTCCCTGAAGAGCAAAGATAAAATTGATCCATATTTTGCACCTATTGACAAAGTCATGAACCCTTGTTTGTCGCACACTTTGCTATTCTGGGGTGAACAGTGCACCATCTGAAACTGGAACAACGGATGAACTTTCCAAAAGAAGTACTTCACCAAAAGTGGATACTTTTGGAGAGAATTTCAGAGACAGGACTGGCAAAAGACAAAAACGAGCACCTATCAGGGGTATAAGAAGCTGTATTGTACTGATGTCATGAGGCTGACAACATGGTTGACCATGTCCTGCCAGGGAAGTCCTGTCGTCCGAGCTCATGGTTCTCAGTGCTCCCTGGAGAGGATAGTGTGTCTAGCCCACTCCACAATCACAGCCCTGAGCAGAAAGAACCTGTCCCAAGCTGGCCTCTGACCATCAAAATAGGCTTCTTATCTTTTCATCCCACTGAGGCCTTAGGTCATCCAACTTGTCTGCCCATTCTTCTACTACTGTCAGACCTTCCTCTCTATTCAGTTTATTTCAACAGTATTTACTGGACCTTGACTGTATTCCAGGCATGGGACAGAGGGCCAGAAAAAAAAAGTCTTTACCCTTAAGATGTTCCCGGTCTAGAGAGCAGTCAAACTACAGAAGTTTGGGAAGATCAAACAAAAGACTGGGAATAAATGGGGTGGCAAGAGGACTGAGAGGATCACCTAATCCAGGCATGAAACCTGGAAGGAAGGGGGCACGGTATCAGGAAGAATAGGTCAGCTCTAGGGGGCCCACAGAATGGCATAGCAGGAATGGGCAGCTGGGGGGTCCTCTTCCAGCCTGGAGGCTAGATAAAACCCTTCTCACTTTACTCCCATGAGTCCTTCAAATTGCAGGTACTACCCCAGGGCCAGGGGCTAGGATTAATTGTAAAGTGCATTCTTACCCAGGAGCCTACTAAAGCACTTTGCATGTTTCCGGGAAAGGAGTAGAAAAGGTAAACTTTCCTCTTGTCTTTTTCAGGCTACTTCTGGAGAATGAGCATCTCAGCAGGTCTATTTCTTGTTGCTTAGTGACAAAGGGAGGTTGTGACTACACAATGCTCCTGATTGTTGAGGCAGTGCCCAGCCTGCTACCCTCTTTGTGCTTTCTGCTTTGTTCTTCTCTTTGAGAGAAACCTGCCCCTCAGCACTAAAACCTGCCTCTCAGCTTGGGAGAGTTCTTATATATAGAAACATATAAGGCTTCACAGTGGAGTCTGATGAACTCACAGTCAATGAAATACCAAAGAAGATTTTAGAGGCAAATCCTGTATTTTTAAAACTGTAACCATACTGCCAGGGATATAAATTTAGAATGCATTTCATGGAGTCAGAAGAAATGCTAAAGGGACTGGTGGCTCTTAGGATAAAAATGCTGCTTCAGAATAAGGCTCCGTCAAGTTCTCAGGAGTTTGTGGTAACTGAGAACACTAACTGTTGGCAGGTGAGTGTTACAAGGTCCCAAGTGAAGGAGGCGAGAGCATAACAGTGGAGCAAAAGCAGCAGCATGAAAATATCTGACACCATGGTTCCATTCCAAGCTAGCCTTAGGCAGATTATTGTCTCTCTCATTTATAACATAGGCATGTGAACATTTCACTCCCTTTTCTAACATGAAGAAGCTGGTGATGAGCCTCTAAAAATGTGCCAGCGAAAAGTTCAACAACAGGAAACACTCAGCAGGGCTTGTGTCATTGGCACAAGCCCTACTAGCCAGAAAGTCCACCCTATTCGTATAGTTACTCTGGAGATCCCCTCCCACATATATTCACAACTACAGGAAGTTCATTGCTGTATGTGTATAGGGGAAGAACTATAAAAAGGCTGAATGGTTATCTAGAGCACAATGAGAAAACTGGCCTATAATTACACAATAAAATATTGGAGTTGCTATAACTTGGCTACAGATACTTGAATCCATAGAGATAAATCTTAAAAATGGTAAGTCAAGTAGTTGTAGAGGGAACTCCCTGGCAGTACAGTGGTTAGGAGTTGGCACTTTCACTGCCAAGGGCCCAGGTTCAATCCCTCATAGGGGAACTAAGATCCCACAAAAGGTGAGATAGAGCCAAAAAGACAAAAACAAAAAAACTGTATAATTTGACACAATTTGATTTATGTATATACCTATGAAACATAACCACGATCAAGATAGCAAACATATCTATCACCCTCAAGTTTCTTTCTGCCCACTCGTATTCCCTCTCTAGGGCATTCACTGGCCTAAGGCAACTGCCGAGGCTGTTTGTCTTTCGATTATGATAGATTAATTTGCATTTTCTAGAACTTTATGTAAATAGAATCATTCAGTTTGTGTTCTTTTGTGAATTTGTCTTCTCACTCAGTATACTTATTTTGAGAACTATCCATGTCATTGTACCTGTCAGCTGTTTATTCCTTTTTATTGCTTAGTAGTTTTCCATTGTGTGAATATGCCAAATCTCTCCTCTTGCTCTTTTTTTTAATAATTTATTTTTTAAATAGGTTTACTCTTTTAGATTAATTTTAGGCTCACTGAAAAATGGGGAAGGTCCACAGATTTCACATATACTTTCTGCTCCCACACATGTGTACATTTATTATAAATGCTGATCCAAGATCAACACATCATTATCACCCAAAGTCCACAGATTACCTTAGAGTTCACTTCTGGTGATGTACCTTCTATGGATTTGGACCAATATATAATATATAATGATGTGTATGCACCATTATATTAGGTTGGTGCAACAGTAATTGATGTTTTGCTTTGCTGAAAGTTGCCATTTGATATTACAATACATTTTTAAATAAATGTGGTTGTTATACATCATTTTAATGTGTATTTCTTCCTTTATGTGTTTTTGCTAATGACTTATTACTTGTCATTTATTTTAGACCAGGGAGACGATGTTAGACAAGAAGCAAATTTGAGCAATTTTCTAACTCGAGTTCAAAATGGTTTGTAAAGCAGCAGACACAACTCACAAGATCAATGATGCATTTGGCCCAGGAACTGTTAATGAATGTACAGTGCAGTGGTGGTTCAAGAAGTTTTGCCAAAGAGACAAGAGCCTTGAAGATGAGGAGCACACTGGTCAGCCATCAGAAGTTGATAACTCAAAAAAAAAAAAAAAAGAAGTTGATAACTCTAATTGAGAGCAATCATCAAAGCTGATCTTCTCACAACTACAGGAGAAGTTGCCCAAGAACTCAACATTAACCAATCTATGGTCGTTTGGCATTTGGCAAATTGGAAAGGTGAAAAAGCTGAATAAGTGGGTGCCTCATGAGTTGACTGAAAATTTTTTAAAAAATAGTTTTGAAGTGTCTTTTCTTATGCTATGCAACAACCATGAACATTTCTCAATCAGATTGTGACATGTGACAAAAAGTGGGATTTTATATGACAACTGGCAACAACCTGCTCAGTGACTGGACCGAGAAGAAGCTCCAAAGCACTTTTCAAAGCCAAACTTGCACCAAAAGAAAGGTCATGGTCCCTGTTTGGAGATCTGCTGATGGTTTGATCCACTACAGCTTTCTGAATGCCAGTGAAACCATGACATTTGAGAAGTAGTCTCAACACATCAAAGAGATGCACCAAAACCTACAATGCCTGCGGCAATGGTCAAGAGAAAGGGCCCAATTCTTCTCCACACCTGACTGCACGTCACACAACCAATGCTTCCAAAGCTGAACAAATTGGGCTATGAAGTTTTGCCTCATTGCCCATACTTACCTGACCTCTCGTCAACTGACTACCACTTCTTCAAGCATCTTGACAACTTTTTGCAGGGAAAATGCTTCCACAAGCAGCAAGAGGCAGAAAATGCTTTCCCAGAATTCCTCAATTCCTGAAGCATGGATTTTTATGCTATAGGAATAAACAAACATTTCTCATTGGCAAAATTATGTTGATTGTAATGGTTCCTATTTTGATTAATAAAGATGTGCCTGAGCCTAGTTATGATTTAAAGTTCACAGTCCAAAACTGAAGTAACATTTGCACCAACCTAATAGTATCATACACAATAGTTTCACTGCCCTAAAAATCCTCTGTGCTCCACTTATTCAACCCTCCCACCCCCTGTAGCCCCTGGCAACTAGTGATCTTTTTACTATCTTCATAGTTTTGCCTTTTCTAGAATGTCATACAGTTGGAATCCTGCAGTAGGTAGCCTTTTCAAGATTGGTCTCTTTCATTTAGTAAATGAAATGTATTTAAGTTTCCTCCATGTCTTTTCATAGCTTAATGTATAACTCTTTCTTGCTGCTGCTAAGTCGCTTCAGTCGTGTCTGACTCTGTGCGACCCCATAGACGGCAGCTCACCAGGCTCCTCTGTCCCTGGGATTCTCCAGGCATGAACACTGGAGTGGGTTGCCATTTCCTTCTCCAATGCATGAAAGTGAAAAGTGAAAGTGAGGTCGCTCAGTCATGTCCGACTCTTCGCGACCCCATGGACTGTAGCCTACCAGGCTCCTCCATCCACAGGATTTTCCTGGCAAGAGTTCTGGAGTGGGATGCCATCGCCTTCTCTGAACTCTTTCTTAGTCCTGAATAATATTTTATTGTCTGGATGTATCACAGTTTATTTATCCATTCACCTACTGAAGATGAAATCTCAGTTGCTTCCAGGTTTTGGCAATTATGAATAAAGCTGTTATAAATATCTACGTGCAGGTTTTTCTGCATGCATACATTTTCAACTTTTTTTGGGTAAATACCAAAGAGCATGATTGATGGATTGGTAAGAGTAAGTTTAGTTTTATAAGAAACTGTCAAAACATACTCTGAAGTGGCTGTACATTTAGCATTCCCATCAGTAATGGGTGAGAGTTCCTGTTGCTCCATGTCCTCAACAGCATTTTGTGTTGCCAGCTTCTGGGTTTTGGCAATTCTTTTTGTTGCTGGGAAACATTGAAGGCAGGAGGAGAAGGGGCTGACAGAGGACGAGATGGCTGGATGGCATTACCAACTCAATGGACCTGAGTTTGAGCAAACTCCAGGAGATAGTGAAGGACAGGGAACCCTGCTGTGCTACAGTCCATGGGGGTCACAAAGAGTCAGACATGACTGAGCACTTCACAACTGTTGCACAGTGGTATCTGTTTTATTTTGTGTTTCTCTAATGACATACACTGTTGAACGTTTTTTCCTGTTTATTTGCCATCAGTGTATCTCCTCTGGAGAGGTGTTCTGATCTTCAAAGTTTTTTCCTATTGTGGAGTATTTTGAAATCCATTTTATGTACCAGTCTTTTATCAGCTAAGTCTTTTGAAACCACATACCAATCAGGTTTTTGTCCCCACTACATCACTAAAACTGCTCCTGTCAAGGTCACCAGTAGTTAATTCTCATTTTCCTTGATTCATGAGCAGCATCTGACACCTACCTTCCTCTTTGATGGATAGTCCCGGAGGCTTCCACAGCTCCTCAGTCACTGCTGGTGTTCCTCCCCTATCCCTGACCACTCCTACTCTGATTCCTTTGCTGCTTTTTTCTCATTGAAGCCTCTAAACTTTGCGTGTCTTGGGACTCAGTACAATCTGTTTTCCATTCATACTCCTTCATTGGTGATCTCAAGCCACTTCACGGCTTAGACAGCCATCTATAACTATTGTGCATTAAGTTGAGAGCATCTGAGAGCGTCTGTATCAGCGAGGGGATTCAGGGTGGACAGCAGGGTATGAGTATGTAGGTGTGAGGGTCCATCTCGTCGGGTGTGTGTGGGCTGGGTGTTGCACAGCAGTATGTGGCGAAATGTAGGTCAGCAGACCTGGCCCACAATTAAAGGCTTCACAGTTCAAACTATTAGGACCGTTAAAACCGTTAGCAGCTTGCTGTGGCAGGAGCCGGGCCCAGGGGAAGGGAATGCGCTCATTGGTCCGAGCGCATCCTGGGGGCGTGGCCACACAGCTTAGGCAACCTCCTCGGGAGCAAGCGGCCTCTAGATCAGGCGCGTGCAGGCCCTCAGAGGTGGAGGCAGGAGGGGGTTGGGCAGGGCAGGCTGGAGCCTGGCGGGTGGGGGGTGGGGAGTCGGGGGACGGCGGGGTGGGGGGGTTGTGGGACGGGGGGGGGGGCCGGTTCGGGGGATGGGGGGTGGTGGTATCGGAGACGGGGGTCGGGGGATGGGGGATGGGAGGTGGGGGTGGGGGTGTTAGGATTAGGGTTAGCCCTTTCTTTCTCTGTGAGGAAAGACCACCCTGGCTCTTCAAGGGACTTGACTTCAGCTTCCTTGGGGAGCTGTTTTCGTCAGATTCTTTGGGGACGAAGGCCTCCCGGCCTGCCTCAGAGACCAGGAAGAGTCCGCCCCCGAAGTCAGGATGAACCGGAACCCAGGGAAACCCACTGGGATTGGTCACTGATTATTATGACGGGAAATCCCTTGGCGGGATCTGGAAAGGACAAGGAATGACTTATTTAGTCTACGATCCCAGAGCATGTCTCCTGGTAGAAGAGACTGAAAATGAGAAAGAGCGACTGTACCGAGGTTGAGGCAGGCCTGGTGGAGGCCAGAGAGAGAGACTAGTTTTTCCTGTGGCCAAGTAGGGGCTCTTGGAGGACCCTGCAGTGCGATCTCAAGATTGTCTTAGTTGAAGATGGGGTCAGATGGGAGGGCTCGGAGCCCCTCAGGACACACCCTCTTCAGCCCCATATATTCCTCCCTGCACATAACCATGCCAAGGCCCTTCTTGTGGAAATAGTCACTTGCACTGAAACCTTTCCCTTCCTTTTCTGCTTCCTTTAATGGGATTGGGGGATGAGAGAGGGAGGGAACTCAGCCCTTGTAAGTTGTTAATATGTGCATTTCAATTTTCATTTACCTTAAAATAGCTAAGGTCCAACTAAGAATGACTACCTCTTCATTACTAGTGTTATACTAGTTATCTGTGAGGAGAGGGATTTTTGTAGATGGGATTTCTAGCCTCTGAGAATATAAAAGCATGTATACAAATAGCATGGTGACAGGTGACTGCACAGAGGACAGGTAAACTGAGACTCTTGGCACATCAAGCACCAGGTGGCCGTTAAGAACAATTGGTATAACCATGGAATTTCTTCAACCATATTTAAGAAACTTCTTAAGAGTAAGTTAGGTCTGGAACCTGGGGAGTAAGTTATTCTAAACCCCAAACAACAGGTTATATAAATTACTCTATCAGCATAAACAGAAGTGAAAAACAATAGAGGATTTATTATCTATATGTAGTTATAATAACCTTGTAAAAAATAATGACCTTATAGTGATATGTATACAAGTGTCTAGATTCTAAATCTACACTTTAGATGGAGGAAATTCTGCTAGTGTGGATGGAAGAAAAAAAACTTGGGCTATCAAAAAAACTCGGACATACAGACCCCATAGACTGTAGCCTGTAAGGCTGGTCTGTCCATGGAATTCTCCAGGCAAAAATACTGGAGTGGGTTGCCATTTCCTACTCCAGATCTTCCTGACCCAGGAATCCAACCCAGGTCTCTCCTGCATTGCAGGCAGATTCTTTACCATCTGAACCACTAGGGAAGCCCCAAACATGAGGATCAGGAATCCCATATTTACTTTATCTCCTTTATTAAAATATATAATAAAGTCTGTGATGATCCAGGGACTTAAATGTAATAATTCAAAACAATGTGTTTTAAATTTATGGATATTTGGAAAGTTTTGCTCCATTGTCCTAATTTAGTTCCCATTTACTCATTTAATAATATTTTGTATTATTTGCCAGCACTTATTATTTGCTAGGCACAATTTGTAGATTCTGAAGGTACGTCGCACAGAGTCGGACATGACTGAAGCGACTTAGCAGCAGCAGCAGCAGTGAACGAAACAGACAAAAATTCCTATCTTCAAAGAGCTTAAAACTACATTCTGGTAGGCATGGGTGTGCATGCTGAGACACAAAATATGATAAATTAATAAAATATATAATGTATTACGATGATAGGGTAGACAAAAAGCAGGGAAAAGACATAGTGATGATGATGATGATGGTTTTGGCCTCACCACTTTGGCATGCAGGATCCTAGTTCCCTGACCAGGGATCGAACCTGTGCTCCCTGCAGTGGAAGCTCAGAGTCCTAACCACTGGACAGCCAGGGAATTCCCATATAAGGGCTTTTGTGTTTCTTTTACTGTGAACCATTGGCTCAGATGTCCTGACCATTTTCTGTAAGATTTGTAGTGTGATACAAAATTTTCTTTTTAAAAATGTTATGTAGTCAGATTTGTCAGTTTTTTTCTTCCAGACTTTTTGAGTCAAAGTTTTCCCCACTTCCAGGCTATAGAGAAATTTACCAGTTTCCTCCATCCCAGTGCTTTTACGGTTGCATATTTATCTCTGATTGATTTGTAATATTTTGTAACACATGGTGAACGGACTAGATCTGATTTTTTTTTCATATATCTATTCAGTTATCCCAACTCTACTTTAAAATGTTTATCTCTCCCCAACAAATTTGAGATACTACCTTTATCATAAACATACATTTCCATTTTCAGAAAGATTTATTGCTCTGTTCTATTCTGGTTTGTCTATCTAATCCTGTGCCAATTTATGTGATGAGATGTGAGGAAACATCTTGCGTTGTTCCTGATTTTAGTGGGAACGTTTTTAGTTTCTGACCATTAAGTGGTAATGTTAGCACAATATTGTAAATCAACTATGCCCCAGTGAAAAATTTTTTAAAAAGTATGATGTTAACTTTGGGTTTGGGGGTAGATGTTTTCTATCAAGTTGAGGAAATTTCTGTTTTTTCACTTTGCTGAGAGTTTTTATCATGAATGGGTGTTGGATTTTATCAAATGCTTTTTTGTATCAATATGGTTGTACACTTTTTCTTCTTTAGCCTGTTGATGTAATGAATTAGCAGTTCAATTCAGTCTCTCAGTCGTGTCTGACTCTGTGGCCCCATGGACTGCAGTACGCCAGGTCTCCCTGTCCATCACCAACTCCTGGAGTTTACTCACACTCATGTCCATTGAGCCAGTGATGCCATCCAACCATCTATCTCATCCTCTGTCGTCCCCTTCTCCTGCTTTCAATCTTTCCCAGCATCGGGATCTTTTCAAATGTGTCAGTTCTTTGCAAACTCTAAAGTATTAGAGTTTCAGCTTCAATATCAGTCCTATAATCCTAATGGATTACATTAATTGATTTTCAAATGCTGAACTAGCCTTGCTTGCATCTCCTGTTGTGTATAATTCTTTCTATGCATTGTTGGATTCAGTTTGCCAATAATTTGATGAGGACTTTGCATGTATATTCATGAGAGACACTGGTCTATAGTCTTCTTTTTTTGTAATGTCTTTGTCTGGTTATATTATTAGCATAATGTTGGCCTCATAGAATGAGCTAGAAAGTGTCCCTTCTGCCACCTCTTGGGTGACGTTATGCAGAATTAGTATGGTTTCTTCTATAAATGAATTGGTAGAATTTACCTGTGAACCCATCTGGACAATATTGCCAGTTTTTAAAATGAATTTTATTCAGTTTTCATCTCAATGATATAGCATCAGTTCAGTTCAGTCGCTCAGTCATATCTGACTCTGCGACCCCATGAACCGCAGCACGCCAGGCCTCCCTGTCCATCACCAACTCCCGGAGTTCACTCAGACCCATGTCCATTGAGTCGGTGATGCCATCCAGCCATCTCATCCTGTCGTCCCCTTCTCCTCCCGCCCCCAATCCCTCCCAGCATCAGAGTCTTTTCCAATGAGTCAACTCTTCACATGAGGTGGCCAAAGTACTGGAGTTTCAGCTTCAGCATCATTCCCTCCAAAGAAATCCCAGGGCTGATCTCCTTTAGAATGGACTGGTTGGATCTCCTTGCAGTCCAAGGGACTCTCAACACCACAGTTCAAAAGCATCAATTCTTCAGTGCTCAGCTTTCTTTACAGTCCAACTCTCACATCCATACATGACTACTGGAAAAACCATAGCCTTGACCAGACGGACCTTATTACTTTGCCAACAAAGGTCCGTCTGGCATAGAACCTATTTATCAAGAATTATTAGAATTTGAGCTATTTAGCCTATCTGAATCTTCACAAGCTTTTAAGTGGGGATAACAAAATCTGCCTCACAAAATCATTAAGCTTATATTCTGCAATGTGTCTAGCACTGTGCCTAGCACATAGTAGATACTGTGAAAGTAGTACTACCTTTAGCCCCTTGATTCTGTGGTCTGTTGACTTAACTTTCTTGCAAAACAAATGCTTATAAACACACAAATGCGTGTAATATTTTAGAACGTTAGAAAACTTCAGTGTAATAAATTAAACAAGGTTAAATTATATTAAGTGTATACCAAACTACCTGTATTTGTTCAGAACTTATGCTTCATCTTATCTAGATCTATATTGGGGATCTCATATGTGTGGGTGTCATTTTCTGATGCTCTCAGTGGTAATATACAATCCTATACATATGAATGTTCTCTGGCATCAAGGAGACAAAATTGAAAATTGGGCTTGTTTCATAAAATCCAGGCTCTGTGATCATCATATGAACTGTATTATGTAGTATGTTAGATTGGCAGTGAGCGGAGTAGGAAACTGCTGTAAGAGGTGTGGGAAGACACTTTTGCCCAAAGCACTTATTCTTCAACCAGCTTCATACTGCCCAAATTCCACAGCTTTCTTGGCATTCCAACATCCTATGGACTGAGAAGAACTAGTCTTTTTGGGAAAGGTTATAGATTAAGTTATTCATTGTATCAGGCAATGAAAGAGGGGTTTATTGGTCTTTTTCTAAAAGCAGATTATTACTAGAGGTGGCAGAACAAGAAACGAGAAAGCAAAGGATGGAAGGCAAATTTACTTTTTTACAGGTGGCTGGGTTTGGGCTCTGGTGTTTGCATGCAATTTAACTGCAAGGAAAAAAAACAACACAAAACCTACTTCTGGCAGATATGTAATGGGAATTTTCATCAACTGGATGAGAATATAACTGCTGAAATGCCCTCATCTACATATAACAGTCACTGTAAAGTAATCTTTGGAAAAAGTACTGTGTTAACCTTTTAAATGAATGTTCCTCTCTTTTTAAAAGGAATAATCATAAGACATGAATTTTAATGTCTGGAATATCAAAGATATGTTCAGTATCCCCTCAGGCTCCGGGTAAGTTTTCTGATTATGTATTCTTCTACTTGAGAGGATTGATTTCATGAAAACAGGCTCCCCTTTGTATGGGTTTATAGTAATAGAGTTACCCTGTATAGCTTCTTCCCCTTGCTTGTCACCACTGTAACCCCCTCATCCTGTCTTCTCCCTTTGCCTATTTTCTGATTATAAAATTAGTATCAATTCAGCTACGTGTGTTAATTGAACAGTGACTGTCTAGCACCAGACCTAGGGACTCTGAGGCCTGTGAGAGTTAGACATGGTCCAACCTCTAGAAACTCTTACCTCATTTGGAGCAATTGCTATTGAAACAGCGAGGAGCAAACTCAAGACAATGTATTCAGCTGTGTCGTACAATTCATAGGTACCATGAAATTAAGGCCCACTCCAGCTGCTAACAGGGCTCATTGAAACACTGCTCCCTCTACCACTCCGCTGAAGTACTTAGGTTGGTGTCCTCTAGCCATGCAGAAGGGCCTGTTATTGCTAGCTTGGTGGGTGTGCCCCAGAAGTGGTATATATGGAGGGATTTCGAATTGTTTTTGGCATGCTTTAACCTGGTGGCTCAGAGGTTAATGCGTCTGCCCGCAATGCTGGAGACCTGGGTTCGATCCCTGGGTCTGGAAGATCCCCTGGAGAAGGAAATGGCAGCCCACTCCAGTACTCTTGCCTGGAGAATCCCCACGGACAGAGGAGGTCGGTGGGCTACAGTCCACGGGGTCGCAAACAGTCGGACACGACTGAGCGACTTCACTTTCACTTTAATCTTTGAATAGGTTTTTTTCCTCCTAACACCTTCCTAAAGACAGAAAAAAACCTAAAACATTGTTCTTTTTTTTTTTCCCTTGAAAAGAAAAAAAAGGCTTACAGTTGATACAGAGTAGGGGAAAAAATATATGTTTAATTTCAGATCGTAGCTTGAAGACACAAATCCTACATGACTTCTGTAGGCTCACAGAGCTGTTTCTTTTCCAGCCCAGCTAATTATTCTCTTTGACCTAAGAACAGAGTCACAGAGAACTATTTAGCTATTTTGAGCAATGATTATGCAAACCATATTATAATATATGTGTGTAGCCCATTATCTTAGCTAATCTTAGAAAATGATTCTATGAGTCAAAATAATTTCTCTTCTCTGTTCTGAACAAGTAGGGTTTCTCTCTTTCTTGTATTAATATATAATGATTCCTTTGGCTTAGAATATGTACTTATGTGCTATCTATTTTAAATTTAGCATTTGGAAAAGGAATGATCTGCCTGTGTGTTTTAATGAAAAGGATGTTTTCTTGGGTTATACAACAGCATTAAGTAACAAACTGTTATTGAGATGTCTTTCAAGTAAAAACTTGGAGACTATATGTTTTGTCTATCCACTTATGTGCTATGGACTCAGTACACTGTATTCAAGTGTGATTGTATCATTATCAATATCATTATCCCCTTCAAATGTGAGATTTAGACTGGCATAGGTATCCATGGGAAGCAAGTTGGAGGTCCACAGCTAGAAGTATTTAAAACAAGCAAGGATAAGACACTAAAGTGTAAAAGGGAATAATACAGTGCTTAATGGATCTTTCTGTGTGCAAATCTGAGTTGATCATATTCTTCAGTCTGTATGAGACCTATATTAGTCTGCCTGGGTTGCCACAACAAAGTACAATAAACTGGATGGCTTAAACAACAGAAAGTTATTTTCTCACAGTTCTGGAGATTGAAAAGTCTTTTAGAATTGAAAGTCCTATGCCAGCATGGTTGGTTTTTGGTGAAGACTCCCTTCTTGGCTTGCAGACAATTGCCTTTTTCTGTGTCCTCACATGATGGAGAAAGAATGAGGGTAAGCTGTTTGGTGTCTGTTCTTATCAGGACACTAATCTCATCAGGAGGGTCCCATCCTCCTTACTTCATCTAATCCTAATTACTTCCTAAAGGCCCTATTTCCAAAACTCATCAACATGCAGTGTGCAGGGGACTAGGAAGTCAAAAAAAGCTAGCATTCTGCCCAGAATATTCTGAAATAATTTTGAGTTATGGTTTTCATTTGTTCAGGATTGTTTGTCTACTTGATATACTTTTATCTTCTTGCTTAATTTCAGGGCCACTAAGTCATCTAACTTGAATAACAATCAGACTGATTACTCCAATCTCAGCGATTCCCAGTTCCTTTTTGGATCCCAGTTCTGTCCAGAAAGTTCACAGACTCTGTCAACGGCCTTGGACTCTGAAGTCCACTTGAGACATCCAAAACAGTCACAACAGAATTCTCTGGATGTGAGTTTGAATTCCAGAATTTCTCTGCACATGTTTCACAGTCATTATGGAGATAAACTGTAAAGATGACTTATTCTGCTGGATTACATTTTAGAATTGTACACCTCTAAGGATCACTGCCCTAAATAGATTTCTGTTTGATTGGTGATTCATTTGACTTGGTAGTCTGAAATGGACAACATTTATATTTGCATTTTCTTCTATTACTAAAGCAACACAGAACATTTCCAGTGCTTTGACCACTCCTAGGGAGTGCCAAATATTACATGACATTTTCTAGGGCTTGTCATATTATTGTTTGTGGATATTCAGTAATAAAAAGAACTTTAGAAAAATAGGGACGAAGTAATATAAATATTATTCTATATGGACTTTTTCTTCCTAAGAAACATCAGATGCTTTGTGGATTTAGTCATTAACTCCTTGAAGAAGGAGATGAGGATACTGAGGCCTAAGTTGATGAATAAGGGCCAGAAAATGTGAAAGTAAAAGTCACTCAGTTGTGTCCGACTCTTTGCAACCCCATGGACTATACAGTTCATGGAATTCTCCAGGCCAGAATACTGGAGTGGGTAGCCATCCCCTTCTCCAGGGGATCTTCCCAACCTAGGGATCAAACCCAGGTCTCCTGCATTGCAGGTGGATTCTTTATCAGCTGAGCCACAAGGGAAGCCCGAGGGCCAGAATCTCTTGGTTTTTTGGAGATCAGCTTGTTTTCTTTTGTGAGTCAGAAATATTTTTTTTTAATTTATTTATTTTGGTCTAGAACCAGATTTAACTTTATACACAGACTTAACTGCATCAGATAGACTTAATAAGAATAGGCCACTCCTGTAACTTAGTAAGGTATGCTCTGAGATAAGTATTTTAGTACAAAAATTGGTACCCAGTGATATGAAGGAGTAAGTATACTACCTGAAAGTTTCAGAGTAAGTTTTGCTTTGGAATGCAGGAAATGGCTTACCATGTGCCATTTACATTATATGTCAAACTTATCAGTAAGTCTAGTTCATCAGCAACTGAGCAACAACAACTTGAGTTAAACTTACTAATATAAAAACTTTAACACATTACCTCAACACAGCATAATTTTCTGTTGTTCCCTTTAAACTTATACAATTGATTTTAAGCCATTTTAGCTAACATTTTAAATATCTCTGAGCTGGTAAGGCAGAAATTATACTAGTAAAAAGAGTTGCTTTTCTTTCATATAATTTTCTGGTACATATGAAATAAAAAGGAAATACTACATGCTGCATTGGATTTTAGTATTATAGTTTGCACTTAAGTGTAACTCTGCTTTGTATAGAAAATAGTGAATTCTATAAATATTTTTATGTGTGAAATGCTATGATGTTTTTCTTTTCCACTGAACAGAGTGAACCTAGTATTTTCACAAAGTACCAAACAAAACCCCAGCTGCTTGGAGGAGATACAAAAGATGGAGGCTTGTTTCCTCTTCCTTTGTCTCTTGGAAAACCAAAAGGCCTCTTGGAACAGTTTGAGGAGAAAAAGAAAAGTGCAAAAGACAAATGTGACAGGTACACAAAAACCTTTCAAGTGGATGAGACAGCTTCTCTTTTCTGAGTGAAATAGCAAATGGAATGTCAGTAGTTGAATAATTCAGTTTCAGCATGATAGTATTCTTACTTTTACAGCCCATCTAGTAACTACCCTTTATTTGCTTTCTTAGGCTGCCACAGTTTTGGTGTCTCTGAATATTAAGCTAAAGGACTTCTTAGAGAAATGTAATATTCAAGTAATGTTAGGTTTATTCTGCCTAAAATTCTGTCCTTTTTCTTCAGATCATCAGACTTAGGAAGTTAGTTAACATTTGTTTCAGGGTCAAGAATATAGCACATGAATTATTAAATCATAGTTCAGGCTGATTTTCTCACTTTGAAATGTTGGTATTTTTAAAGATACAGCCTACATTTTATACATATTCTTATTTGTTTTATATATATTTATAATATATATATAAGCAAATTTAGGACTACTACATTAATTTGCAAATAAATACGCTGCAGTCACTGAGGAGATTAACTTGTTCATTTCTCCATAGTAAATTATTATGAGGACATCCTTAGTTATCATAGAGGTTGTAACACCCAAGCAGAAACATACTCTATTCTTTCTGTAACAGTAAAGATGTGTCATGTAGCATCACCACTAATACTTCCATGTTGTTTTTGTTGTTGTTTAGTTGCTCAGTCGTGTCTGACTCTTTGTGTTCCCACAGACTGTAGCCCACCAGGTTCCTCTGTCCATGGGATTTTCCAGGCAAGATTATTGGAGTGGGTTGCCATTTCCTTCTCCAGGGGATCTTCCCGATCCAGGGAAAACTCATATCTCTGTGTCAACTGCATTAGGAGCCAGAATTTCTTAAAGAATTCTAGATTAGGAATTCTTTAAAAGATTAGGTATATTCTCCACTGTATACCTATATTCCTTTAGTGATAAAAGCAAAATACTCTATTTGAAGTGTTTGATTCTGCTGGTAAGTAAACACTTCCCAAATGTTGACAGATTTCTTTCCTCTAGGAATCTAGGCTCTAGGATTCATAACAATGGTACAGTACTACACATGAGCAGGCCCCTCTCATCTTACTGCTTCAAATAAATTAGTCTTAAGCTTTTTGTTCTCTGGGCTTTTGGATTATATTATTTTGTTTGACCATAATTTCTGTCACTAAAAAAACTTTTGGAAATATTGAGTTCTTGATATTTCCTTCTTCCTTCTCTCTTTCCCTCCCTTCCTTCCTATCTTTATTTCATTTTTCATTTCCTTTGCTTTTTTTGTAGTGAAATGAGTTTATTTATTTTATTTTCCTTTTTTTTTTTTTTGGCTGCATGACTTGTGGGATGTTAATTCCCAGACCAGGGATTGAATTGAGGCCCTCAGCATTGAGAGCGTGGAGATGTAACCACTGGACCACCAAGGAATTCCCAGAAATGAGTCTCTGTTAACAATTATTTACAAGATGGCAAAAAAAATAGTATTTCTACAGAAAGAATAGATAAGGACACTGAAGATCCTCTTTTCCATTAAAAAAATTTCAAGTTTATGATACTGATTTAAACGCTAAGCAGAAATCGTAATTTTCATAAATTCTGGCAAAAACAAATCCCATTTTAGATTGCTGTTTTCTGTCAGTAAGTGCTTGTCAGAAATGTAATGAAGAGTGAGAAATGTTTAAATGAGAGAGAGAAAGTATACCATTGTAAATCTGGAAGCAGGAAAGTGATAAGGCATGGTACAGAGTTAACATAAGAGATGCTACTAATCAATAAAACATGTATTTACATATTGTGTTTTGAAAGTACATGTTTTCCCAAATGAGTAGAAACAGCATATGAGGTTAGAAAAAATCTCAAAAGAAGCCTTACTCATTCACATTGCATTTGTTATAACTCTTTTGATAGGAAGTAAACTAGCCTGGATAAAAAGGAGGATATATTAGCCCTCTTAACAACAATCTGGGAAGGACAGAGAATGAAATGAAATCAGAATCTGTCTCTTTTCTGTGCTTCCCTCCCCCTCTATGCTTCATTCTCTCCTACTAGAGACCAGCTTCCTACTAACACAGAAAAATAGACTCTCACGCCTTAGTTACAATTTGAAAATCCTAGTGAAAGCTTCTGATGGATTTGTTTATTTCGTTATTGAGGGGTGAGTGAAGAGGGGGGTATGACTTGAAGTTCTCATCATAATCACTTATTGGATACAAAAAGAAACAATTCTCCAATAGAGGTGGATGCTGGGCATACCAGACAATGGGATGTTCATTACCCAGATTATTATTTTTTAATCAGTCATGTTTGAGAAAACAGATAAGTCTCATAACTAATGAATAACCTAAGGACCACAAGGAAATTATAAAATGAGCCATATTCTTTCAAGATTGGGGATCACCACAGTGAAACTTGTTCATTCACTCACTCAATAAATGCTGTGCTAGGCTCAATAGGGCACACTGGGGATCCCAAGGGGAGGAATAATGGTACCTGTCTTTGAAGTTCTCAGTCTTGTTAGGGAAACAGGTATGTGATGGATAAATTAACAAGTGAGCCAGAGTTAATAGTTATGAGCAACAGAAGTAACTATTTAAATGAAAAAGGAATTTATTAAGAGGGTATTGGAATGGCTTCTGGTTCTGAGTAAGACAGAATAAGCATACAACATCCTATTGCTCCCACTGAATGCAACCAAGACCTGATGTGTGCATGTAGCATCTGAGGACTCTGAAAAATAAATAGTAGCAGGTAGATTGAGGAAGGGAACTTGGATTTTAAGTATGATAGCCTAGCCTTAAGATTTCTGGGGTTTTGTTTTTAACCAAAATGTAAGATGTTTGCTCTGTGACAGACACTGTCAAGAAAATGAAAAGACAAGCTACAGACTGGAAAAAACATATTTGCAAACTACATTTTCAACAAAGGACTTGTATCCAGAATATATCAAGAACTCTTAAAACTCAACAATAAGAAATAAGCAACTGAATAAAAAAAATGGGAAAAAAATTGTAGCAGACACTTCATCAAAGAAAACATATGGATGGCAAATACAGGAAACACCATTAGCTATTTTGAAAATACAAATTAAAATCACAATGATATTACTAATATGAGCAGATGATATTCAGTTCAGTTCAGTTGCTCAGTCGTGTCCGACTCTTTGCGACCCCATGAATCGCAGCACGCCAGGCCTCCCTGTTCATCACCAACTCCCGGAGTTCACTCAGACCCACGTCCATTGAGTCAGTGATGCCATCCAGCCATCTCATCCTCTGTCCCCTTTTCCTCCTGCCGCCAATCCCTCCCAGCATCAGAGTCTTTTCCAATGAGTCAACTCTTTGCATGAGGTGGCCAAAGTACTGGAGTTTCAGCTTTAGCATCATTCCTTCCAAAGAACAGCCAGGGCTGATCTCCTTTAGAATGGACTGGTTGGATCTCCTTTCAGTCCAAGGGACTCTCAAGAGATATTACTTGAGATGATATTACTACTCATCTATTAATGTGACTAAAAATAAAACAGACAAAAATTGACAATGCTGGGCAAGAATATAGACCAAATGGAAATCTTGCTGGAGGATATGCAAAATGATACAGCCCCTTTGGAAAAGTTTGTCAGTTTCTTATAAAATTAAACAGTTTACTATCTGCCTCTGCAGTTCTACTCCTAGGTATATAACCTAGATAAATGAAAACTTATGTTTTCATAAAAGTCTATACAATAAAGTTTATTGTAGCCTTGTTCATAATCACCAAGAACTGGGCACAACCCAAATGTCCTTCAATGTATGAATGGATAAACTATGGTACGTCCATACAATGGAACACTACTCAACAATGAAAAGGAGTAAACTATTGCTATACAACAACATAGATGAACCTTAAAGGCACTCAGTTCAGTTCAGCTCAGTTGCTCAGTCGTGTCCAACTCTTTGTGACCGCATGGACTGCAGCACACCAGGCTTCCCTGTCTGTCACCAACTCCCGGAGCTTGCTCAAACTCATGTCCATTGAGTTGGAGATGCCATCCAACCATCTCAACCTTTGTCATCCCCTTCTCCTCCCGCCTTCAATCTTTCCCAGCATGAAGGTCTTTTCTAAGGAGTCAGTTCTTCATATCACATGGCCAAAGTGTTGGAGCTTCAGCTGCAGCATCAGTCCTTCCAATGAATATTCAGGACTGATTTCCTTGAGGATTGGCTGCTTTGATCTCCTAGAAGTCCAAGGTGCTCTCAAGAGTCTTTCAATGGCACTATGCTGAAAGAAGCCAGTCCAAAGACTATATACTGTATGATTCAATTTATATGACATTCTGAGAAAAGCAAAACTATAGGGATGGGTATTAGGTCAGTGATTGATTACCAGGGATTAGGGGTGTGGGCTGGTCTTTATCACAATGAGACAGCCTGAAGGATTTGTTTGGGGGATACTGTCTCATATCCTGGTTGTGGTGGTTGTTAACATGAATCCTAAATTTGTGATAAAACTCACAGGACTGTGTACACATACATATACAAATTTCCTATGTTAATTTAAATTTTTTAAACTGTTAAACATTATTGAAAGACATTAAGTGGTTCATTTTATTAGGATTATGTTCAACTGCATTGACATATGTACTCTCATTCTTGTAATAATAATAGAAGTATTTAAAAGATGCTTATTTTTCTTTAATGCAAAAAATCATCCTGAAGTGTGTGGTCCAGGGCTCCTTCTAGCAGTGTGAATCTAGCAGATTCCTAAAATATGATTCTTCTCAGTCCTCACAGTGCTTGGAGCTTTTATATCAGATTTCCAGACAGCTGATGGATGAAGGAAGGAAGAAGAGTATTTTCTGTTCCCTTTAGGATTTTGTTTTTCTTGGTCATGACATGTGGCTTGCAAGATCTTAGCTCCTCAACCAGGGATTGAACTTGGGCCAACGGCACTGAAGGCATGGAGTCGTAACCACTGGATTGCCAAGGAATTCCCGAGGATGGAATGTCATCTACCTAGGTTGTCAGGGTGTGGCAGGTGAAGATTAGGAATCCAGTTTGCAAGGAAGAAAATGAGGCCAATTTAAGTTTCTGCCATAATCATACAATTGCCAACAACTACCTACCATGGACAACTTTCCAAACAAAGTCTCAAAATCAGTCCTGTGCAGATTCTGCTGCCTACTAGCCTCTGCGCAGAATGCACTAGACCCTTCCCTCCACTGCTGTCAGTGCAGTCCCCTTTCATCAGTCCCACGGAGCTCCATCTTTCTGCTACGACAGCCACAGCCACCAGAGAAAGAGGTCACAGTATTTTTATCCCGACTCCCATTCTGACAAGATGTATGTGAAGGGAGAGCCCAAGTTCAGGAAAAGCTCAGAAAGCAAGTCCTGGCACTCTCAGCCTCAAGAGGAGGAAAGGGACTATGCTTCTTCCCAAGATCCCTAATCTGAGGAACTCCTCAAACAGTAAAGAGGATCAGATGGAGAACAACCTAAAATAAAGAATCTAGACTTTTCACTCTAAGTACAAATTTGTAAATGCTGTAGTAGAGGTTTCATCCAAATGCTTTGGGAGCCCTGAGGACAGGCTTCCAGTTCTGACTGGGGGCGTGAGGAAAAACTCCATCCAAGGGAGCACATCTAAACTGAGTAGGAGTTTTGGGCAGAGATCTTGGGTCTGTCAGATTCTCAAGTCTGCCTCTGAATCAGCTTACTCTGTGAACCACCATTAACACTGTTTTATATAACTCTGCTCTATTTTTGTATACTCTCAAAAATAAAAATGGAATTGTTTCCTATGGATTATTTTCAATCTGTTTTTTAATTTAATAATATTGAATGGTTATATTTCTGTTTCATCTATAAAATCATTTCGGTGGATCATTTAGAGGGTTAGGTTTTAAATGTTTAATACATATGAGAAATGCCAAGGATATACAGTGAGGTAATGATAATCTTTCAACAAATGATGTTGGGAAAACTGAATCCCTATGCAAAACAATGGAAAAGGATCTTTATCTTATACCATTCACAAATATCAACTCAAAATGGATTAAAGACGTAAATGTGAGACTTGAAACCATAGAACACCTAGAAGAAAACATAGGGAAAAACATTCTTGACATTGGCCTTGGCAATGATGTCTTGGATATTACATAGGTAACAAAAGCAAGAATAGACAAATGAAATGACATCCAAGTACAGGCATCCTTCAGTATCCACAGAAGACTGGTTTCAGGAGTCCCTGCATATACCAAAATCCAATGATCCTCAAGTCCCATAGTCGGCCCTCTATATCTTCAATTTTGAATGCACAGATTTAACCAATTGAAGATGGAAATTTCTGTCCATGTTTGGCTGAATCTGAAGATGTGAAACCCTGGAACGTAAAGGGCCAACTCTATTTATTGAATGAAAAATCAGCATATAAGTGGACCCATGCATTTCAAACTTATGTTGTATAAGGGTAAAAAGTTTCTGCACAGCAAATGAAATCATCAACACAGTGAAAAGGCAACCTATGGGATAGAATATACTTGCAAACCATATATCTGATAAAGGGTTAATATAAAACATTAAAGGAATACCTACAACCCAGTCGCAAAAACAAACAAAATAAACCCAAAATATCCTGATTAAAAGATGAGCAAAGGAATTTAATGGACAGTTCTCCGAAGAAGACATTCAAATGGCCATCAGTTATATGAAAAGATGCTCAGCTTCACTAATTATCAGGGGAATGCTAATCAAAACCACAATTAGATATCATCTCACACCTATTAGAATGAGTATCATTTAAAAAATTAATAACAACTGTTGGCAAGTTTATAGAGAAAAGGGAACCCATATACACTGTTGATGGGTGTGAAAACTGGTGCAGCTACTTTAATTTTTTTGCCACATCATAAGGCTTGGGGGATCTCAGTTCCTCGAGGTCAAACCTGCGCCCTTGGCAGTGAAAGCTCAGTGTCTTAACCACTGGACCTCCAGGGAATTCCCTAGTGCAGCCATTTTAGAAAACAGTATAGAGGCTTCACAGAACATTAAAAACAGAACTACCACATGATCCAGCAATTCCACTTCTAAGTATATACCCGAAGGAATTGAAATCAGGATCTTGAAGAGATATCTGCACTCTCATGTTCATCATAGCATTATTTAAAATAGCCAAGAATGGAACTAACCTAAATATCTATCAATGGATAAATGGGAAAGAAAAAATGGTATATACATACAGTGAAATATTCTTTAGCCTTAAAAAAAAAGGAAATCCTGTCACTTGTAACAACATGAATGAACCTGGAAGACATTATGATAAATGAAATAAGCCAGACATAGAAGGAAAAATACTAATTATATGCTACCACTTATACAAGGAGTGTGAAATAGTCAAATTCATAGAAGCAGAGAGGTGAATGGTGGTTGTCGGTGGGGAAGGTGTGGGGGAAACAGGAAGTAATACTCAAAGGGTACAAAACTTCAGTTTATACAAGATGAATAAATTCTAGAGAGCTACTTATACAGCATAGTGTCTATAGTTAACAATACTCCTATATTTTAAAATTTGTTTAGAGGGTGGATCTTTGTTAAGTATTCTTATCACTAATAATAATAAAGAGGGTAGAAGGAAACTTTCTGAAGTGGGAGATGTATTTATGGCATAGATTGTAGAGATGGTTTCATGGTTGTATACTTATCTCCAAACCTGTATATGTTAAATATGTCCAGCTTTTTGTGTGTTAATCATACCTCAATGAACTAATTTAAAAAATTGAGTCCTGACCACTCAGAAGAGATGATGACTACAAGCAACTGGCACAGCTGTCATTGTACAAGACTAGGAGTTCTTTTTGTTCAAAATTTCTAAAGCATTGCTCCACTACCTTATAGATTTCTGGGTGCTTTTAAGAGGCCTGCTGCCATGCAGATTCCTGAGCCTGTATATATCACTTGCTTTTTTTAATTTCTGCAAACTTTTAGGACCTTCTCATTATCCTTAGAGTTCTGAAATTTGACAGCACAATGTTTGATGTGGCTCATCATAAGCCCTTGGCATGGAGGAATTCCTTTTGCCCTGTAAACTTGTGTCTTTTGGTTCTGGGAATTTTTCTTTTATTATACCTTGGGAAACCTCCTATTTTCACTCTTCTTACTGTCTGGATCTCCAATTTTGGTCAAGCATTGAATCTCCTGCATTGATTCTCTAATTTTTTTTTTAATATTTACTTGTTTTTCATCTGTCTTTTTTCTGTTTTCTATTACATTTCCATACGGTATCTTCTGGTTAATTCTATTTGTTTAATTTCTGCTATTTTAATTTATAAGTACCTTTTCTTATTCTTATTATCTACTTTTATAATTTAATATTCTGTTCTTATCCTTAGTTCACTAAATTTTCATTTTAGATTTTTATTGTTTTCAGGTCATGTCTTAATCTTATTCATAAAACTGTATGGTTTGTAGGACTCTGAAATGGTTCTATCAAATTCCTCTTTTAAAGTCAGTCTTATGGAGCATCCATAAGACTGTGGCATGAAGAGCTGTCCTATTGGGGTTCAAAAATTGATATATCCATTGTATAAAGAAACAAAAATCTGTAAAAATTTTTAATGATGAGCCTTGTCTGATTTTTTTCAAAAGTGGGATATATGAGGAATAATTATGATAATTTATTTTTCATTAAAAATCAATATCATTCCCAGAATTATCTCCATTCTTACAGACAAAATAATAGTCATTAGACTAACATATGTCCAGGAATTTTTGACTATCCATAGGAAGTCACTATCCTCTGAAGCCATGTTGCCATAAAAATGAAAGCTGGTGTGTTCTACTATAGAAACCACTTGAATTGCTAAAATTCAACCTCATTTAAGATCCATATAGAGTAAATTTTAAAAAACAGAATAAATTTTGTTTCACTTTGGAAATGATCACGAAAAGTCAGTGTTCCCCTTTTCTAATCTGGGCACTAAGATTTCTCAGGGTTGTCTTCAGCTCTGATCAACCACTGTTTTGATGCTGCACTGGTAGAATCCTGCTATGTTCATGGAATCAATTTTGTTACCTACTGTTTAAATATTTTGCAAAGGTTCACTTTCTTTTTTTCTCTATTTTAGTGAGACTTTATACAACTTAATTTCCCATATGAAAGAAAGCATTCACAAGGTAAGTATACCACATTTGAAGGTGTTAGAACATCTTACATTTTAAGAAGTTTAATAATTGTTTTTTGTTCATATAATATAGCAGTATTTTAACTACTCTTTTTTTATCATTAAGTGACAGTTTGCCAAGTTAGTAAAATGAGGCAACAGTGTGTGAATTACTTCCTAATTTGGGGTTTCTTAGTTACAGACATCAGTGGAAGAGTCTGAGGAACATCTCAGTTCCAGAAGTCAGTCTATTTTGGATTCTCTGGAAACTGTGGCCAAGACAGGTGAGTCTCGTGTTTGAGGTTACCGGCAGGGGGCGCTGGCGAGCAGTGAATGTGAACTTGCTGACCCTAGTCAGGTTTCTGCCAGTGGTGAGGTTCCAGAGTGTTTCAGATGAGAGAATGGGTACGAAGATGAGCCCTGAAGAGATGTGGAGCTGAACTGGGTTGCAGGCCCCAGCCCTGTATGGGAATGCCTGGTCCCTCCATGCCTTTTTTGAAGCACCAATCCCCCACCCAGTAACCCAGCTGCTTCAAGGCAGCTGGTTCTGCCAGATTTCTAATCTCAACACCTGAAGTGAATCAATGGCATCCCTGAGTCTCAAGTGAACTGCTGGCTGTGTTGTCTAAAAGGCTCCCTTGCTCTCTTAGGACTTAGAAATAAAGATACCACTCCTTCAGGAGTCAGAAATACTCCAGTCACCTACTGTTCTGCTTGCTGCCTTCACTTCAATGACAGCTGTTTTGTAGTGAATCACAGCATCTTTCTCAATTTCAGTTACAGTCTGTGGTCTGTAAAGTCCTCTGTTCGGTCAATCAGTGATTTACGTTTAGGTGAAACCATGGTTCAGGCCCTTATTCATCAGAAGGGAGCCATGACACAGGTCTCCTTAGATGAACACTTCCCCTGGAACCAACAGCTTTTCAGCTCAACAGCAAGCTGATGACTGCATCTGCACTTGTTTGCATTTGTCTCTGTGTTTATTTTTTTTACTTTAAACAAACTGAAGTCAACTTATTCAAATGCCAAGGGATGGATTGCTCATGATTTACAAAAATTAATGCCTTTGTGTAACTTTGAAATTAATCCCCATCTGTCTGCAAAGAAGCACTGTACTGTCTGCTGGCTTCCAACCTGAGTATCCCACACACAGGGCCACTGTGCATTTGCTTAGAAACCAGTTCTGGAAGCCCAGGACTGTTACCCTCACAAGAAGATGCAAGACAAAGAGCAGAAGGAAAAAGGCGGCTTCCGGTGTTTAACGTGATAAAACAGCTCATTGTAAGTGCCGAAAGGCAGGCACTCTTTTTACTCCTCACATTTAAAACTAGGTGAAATATTGATATAAAAAGGAGGACTGCAGCAGAGTCCAGAACAGGGAATGGAAGTGCTCAAGGCCACAACACAGGGTCAAGGCAGAGAGAGGAGAGCTGAGTCTGCAAAGGGAGACATAGGCCTGCCTCGGTAGACACAGGGATCCTGATTCTTCCCTCCTGACAGTTCCTTAACTTTCAGAGCTTAAGACTGACCAGGCAAACAGTAAAACACTGTGGCGTTACATTAATTAAAAGCCAGGTCATTCTTAAAAATAGGCACGCAAGTAGCTTGTCCAGAGCCATTCCCTTTCTTGGTAGGCAGTCACTGAGAGGAACCAGGTAAATCTGCTGTCAAATGGCTAGGCCCAGTCCAGCTAGCCTAGAGCACCGAAGCTGCCAGTCAGTGCATTCTGCAGGCTTTCAGTAGGCATTCACTGTGTTTGGAAGGGGGCAGATACTATGTGAAAGCACTCTCTCGGTTTATAATGTAATTCACACCTTCACAGAATGAGGTCATAAAGTCTTTCCCCAGTCACACTCTGCCTGTACAACCAGAAGGATCACTCAAAGCCATCTAATCTAACTCCCCTTCTTCTTCAGTTGAGGACACCAAGAACCAGATGAACAGAATGAATTGCCAAGGCCATCCACAATCCACTTTACCTTGGGTTTATGTGGGGTAATTAGTACACAGCAGTACTTTCACCTAAGATGTATAAATTCTATTGAAAAGTATGATCATTAGGAGAATAAAAAGGAGAGGCCACTATCAAAATCAGAAAATACCTCTTTTGGAAAATAGGTAACTCCATACATCAAAATTCATTCCACAGGAATCAACATACTGTGTGGTGATTAAATCATAAATAGAACTATAAGAAGCATGAGCAACATTTTTATAATTTTAGAGTGAGAAATGCCTTTCTGAGCAAGGCACAAGAAGAATGAAAGCCATCTATATGAACCATGTTGGAATGGAAATATTTATTAATTGATAAATGAAGGTAGCAAGGTGCTTATGTTCACATGGCTTGCTCCAGGACACATCTTATGGCAGAGAGAGATCAGTCGGTGAAAACTGGGAAGGGTACCCTATAAAAAGGGAGGAATGAGCAAACTCCTCTTGTACATGGAGCCTTCCAGACCTTCACTCAGGTGGCTTTCATTAGCACAGCAGGGAGAGCAAAACTATAAAGGGAAATCACTGGCCATCAGTGGAAAAGCATCAGTGTACAACCTCATCTCAATGGAGCCCTTGTTGAATCTCTAAAATAGAAATAAAATCTTTTTTGAGGATGGCAACAAGGTGATGGGGAGTAGAAGGACCTTCAGTTCACCTCCTTTTACAAGCATGCCAAAATCACAAGTAACTGCTGAACAACCATCAATAAAAAAGACTGGAATCTACCCAAAAAGGGGGGTCAAATTCAAAGCCATAAAGAAGAAACCATGAAATGGTAGGAGTGGCACACTGACAATATGATCAAATCCCATCCCACCCAGGTGGGCGAGAATCATTGTATTGCAGACGTTTTCCATACGGGCGAGAGCTCTGAGCCCTGCGCCAGGCTCCCCAGCCCGGGAGTCCGGCATGGGGAGGAAGCGCCCCCAGAGCATTTGGCTTTGAAGGGCAGGGGAGCTTGACTGCAGGAGCCCCTCAGGACTGGGCAAACAGAGACTCCATGCTGGGTAGGCAAAAGCAGCGACTCCCTGCTGGTCTCGGAGGGTTTCCTGGAGAGGTGAGGGCAAGGGTGGTGGGGGCCACTTAGCAGGGTCCTGCATGAACTCTGGCTGGAGGCAGACATTCCAGGTCCCTGGTACCAAGACCTGGCCCCACCAACAGCCTGAAAACTCCAGTGCTGGAACGCTCAGACCCCACAGAATCATCTTGACAAGAAAACAGAGGGCTTCCCTGGTGGTCCAGTGGTTAACAACCCGCCTGCCAATGCAAAGGACACAGGTCTGGGAAGACCCCACATGCCAAGGGGCAACTACACCTGTGCACCACAACTGCTGAAGCCAGGGCACCACGCACTGAGAGCCTGTGCTCTGCAAGGAGAAGAGCCACCGCAGTGAGAAGCCGTGCGCCACAAGAGAGTAGCCCCGCGCAACTAGACAAAGCCTCGCGGCAAGGAAGACCTAGTGCAGCCCCCAAATAACCAAGTAATAAAGAAAATCATCCTAAAAGAAAATAGAAATATTGGCAGTATGCTGGCAGTGCACTCAGGGGTCCTGCGGATCTGTCTCTTCCTTCAGCAGTGTTTGGATGGAACAGACCCAGGGATGCCCTTTGCTCTCGCCTCTGACCACCCTCCAACTTTTTTTCCACTCACAGATTTCGAGTCAGCCATTCAGCTATCCTCGGCCACCAGGCCCAGCCAAGACCATTTTTTGAGATTAACTCCTTATTACCCATCAACCATCTGAGCTCCCAGATTTGTCACAATTATTTCCTCAAGGTGGAGGCCACTGTCGACCGCCTGGTCAACAGGCGTCTGCAGACCTCGTCTCCTACCTCTCTCTAGAGGGTGTGGGCCACTGTTTTCCATTTACTGGCTGAGCAGAAGCACCAGGGCGTTAGCGTCTCTGGAAAATGCAAAATCACTGTGGTGGCCGCTCCCTGTTCCAGGACGCGCCGAAGCCATCTCAAGAGAAGTGGGTAAGGCCCATGACGCTTACGGAGACGGCTGTGTTCATGGAGAGGAACCGGAACCAGGCCTGTGTCGACCTGCGCGCCCCGGGCTCCGCCCGTGCAGAACCCGCCTGTGGCTTCCGGGAGAGCCACTTCCTGGAGAGGCAGGTGAAGCTCATCAAAAAGATGGCGACCACCTGATTAACCTCTGTGGGCCGGCTGGTCCCCAGGCAGGGCTGGGCGAGTATGTCTTTGGTAGGCTCACCCTCAAGTCTCCCAAGCACAGTGGCCTTTGAGGAGCCCCTCTGGTTTCCGTGCTTCTACCTGAAGCCCCTTTCTGCAGCCACAAGGCAGCTTTTTAACCACCCTGGAGCCCTCTCCCAAGCCTTGGACCAAGTGTAAACAGGAAAACTTTTGGAAGAAAGAGATTGTCCAGAGTATGGAATGTTACAACCAAGGCAGAAATGAAAGGAGTCCTCTTCTCCGGAAGAGACACACACACACACACACACACACACACACACACACGACCAAGGCAGAAATGAAAGGAGTCCTCTTCTCCGGAAGAGACACACACACACACACACACACACACACACGATCTATAACCTACACGTGGGTATGCACATATATTAATACAAAACTCCAGAAAATGCTCCTAATGCTAAATCCAGGAAGCGAGAATAAAGTCTACATGGGAGCGATTTGATAATTTTTCATTGGAAGCATTTTTATATAGTTTTTAATATATGTTTATTGTTGTGTCAGGTCTTAGTTGCCAGCACTTGGGATCTTTCCTTGCCGTGGAATGGACTAGTTGTGGTGCCTGAGGCTAGTTGCTCCGAGGCATGTGGGATCTTAGTTCCCCAAGTAGGGACTGAACCCATGTCCCCCGCATTGCAGGGCAGCTTCTTAACCACTGGACCATCAGGGAAGTCCCTATGCTGTGATAGTTATTAAAACAAAAAAATTGGATAGACTTTGGAAGTAATGTGCTCAATACAAAAGCTCTTTAAAAGAGAAGACCCTAAATAAATAAATAAAATAGAAAAATAAAAGAGAAGACCCTGAATGTGTTTCCTAGGGACAAAGAAAGAATATGTAAGATCACAGACTGATGCTTACTGATTACTGAATCTAGAATTGAATACTTTGCTTGCCTTCTTCATTCTCTGCTTTTGTGGCTGGTAATGTTCACTGTTTCTAAGAAACATTGATGTGATGATGTGAAGTCGCTCAGTCGTGTCTGACTCTTTGCGACCCCATGGACTATAGCCTATCAGACTCCACCGTCCATGGGATTTTCCAGGCAAGAGTACTGGAGTGGATTGCCATTTCCTTCTCCAGGGGATCTTCCTGACCCAGGACTCGAACCTGGGTCTCCCGTATTGCATGCAGACGCTTTACCGTCTGAGCCACCAGGGAAGCCAAACATTGCTATTCATGAACTCATCCAGGGTAGGATAATTACATTTGCTTTCTACTACAAATATCAACATAGATGTCTGGAAAAATATTTCATTAACTGAGTTTAGGGGCAGGGATCCAGTGCTTGAAATATGAGTAAACAGTCTTTTTCTAATTGGTTGACACATGGAATTTACCGATCATAACTACATTCTAGAAAGATCACTCTGGTGACAGGGCCAAGAAGGCAGGCCAAAGATGAGTTGGTGCCATCACCAGGGGAGTAGGTTTCAGAGTCCCAGCAGGTGCTGAGGTTGAGTCTGCTATGGCCAGGATGTCCTCAGGGAGGGAGGGAAGAAGAAACAGTGGGGGAACCACCCTGCTCTTGCTTTCTCTCCTCAGCAAGGTTGATCCAGATAGGTGCTGGCAGAACAGGCTCAGGTGGCCCATGCCAGCTTCCAGTTCCTCCTTCTCCCCCACAGCAGCCTAGGCAGGGTGGAACATACCACAGTCTTCATGTGGTGATTGTCATTGTTCTGTATTTAGGGCAGGAGACTGCAAAAGCTCAGAGTGGTCTGATGTTGGAAATAGTGCAGGACAAAGGCAACGTGGAGCAGGCCATCCTTGATTTGCAAAAGAGACTCGAAGCTGTAAGTGTTAGACCCTGACCCTCTCCTCAAGTGTGTGTTTCTGGCTTTGTTACTAAGACCTATAGAGACATTTTAAAATTGGAAATTTTCAGCCAAAAGCAGAGGCCACCACAGGCCCCTTGGTAACAGGCCAGGGGGAGCCCGACTTCCCTTCTCAAGGTTCTCTGGCATGTGGACCCCAGGGACCCTGCTCCAGGGTGTTGCCATGCTTCCGCTTATAGTACCAGCAGGGCACAGAGTTTGGTCCTGCTGGCCCATCCTTTGTTTTGTTCACACATTTTATTGTGCCTTCTGAGTTGCACTGTCCATAACTCCTTACTTTTTCACTGCCTTTCTTTAGAGACAAGCAGAGTTTATAGAAATGAAGTCCAACCTGAAGCAACTGGAAGTTTTGGTTACCCAGCAGAGTAAGGACTTTCAGCAGCTGTGTGAGCATTTAGGCCAGCTGAATATGCCCAGTGTTCTAGAAGAGTTAAAGCGATTGACCTCCATCGCTCTGACACCCAAACACGTGAAAGACAGTGCCTCTCAGACCTCACCACCTCTGGCACAGAGCCTCAATTTCACCAGGCAGGACAAATATACCTCTGAGAAGCCAATTATGTGGCAGGCCCAGGCCCTCCCTGCTGCATGCAGTCTTAGTGTGGGCTCCCCAGGGCCCAAGGAGTTTGTTGTCTGGGGTGAGGGATCAAAGAGGGATGCTCTCCAAGAAGAGGCTGTGCAGCCGGCAGTTGCAACTGGCAAAAGAAACAGGCAAATCAAGGACAGGGCAGTGCAGACTAACTGCCAGAACTCTGTTACTAAAACAGGCTCTGAGAACTGTGGCTCTGCCATCCTGGGTCACAAGGTTCCTAAAGATAGGGACCCAGTTTCCCAAGGAGACTCGCAGCTTATATCTCGAGGATATAAGGACTTAAACAACTCTGCAACCAGCATTAAGAACATCAGCCAAAAATGGCAAGCTAAAGGCGCATTTTCACGTGACCCTTGTGAACAAAGGTTGACTGAACAGAAAGGCATAACTGTAGAAAGAGGGAAAAAAGGGAAGCAGCAGCAGCAGCCCAGGAAAGCCCCCAGAAGGAGGTCCCTACGCAGGAAGCAGGAACAAATGCCTAGCAAAACCTGTGTTTCTAATTCTAAATATCCTCGGCCTCCAGTTTCCAGCCCACGAAGGTCCCCCTGGGGACAGCAGGAAACTCTTGCTCAGCCCCTGCAACTTTGGGGCCCTGGGAGCCCCACAAATCTAGTCTGCTCTGCTCAGGGAGGAACAGTCATGCCCAGTAAGACCACGAGGGAAGAGCAAGGGAACCTCGTGCAGTGTAGCGGGCATTCCTCCCAAGACAACAGCCTGCTTTTTCCCAGTTTCCAGAGGGACCACCAGATGAGCTGGTTCAGTGATCTCAATGACCTCAACCCCAGGACAGAGTCCCCTCAGTCCCAGGAGTCAGGGAAGAATATACTTTATGACCTGGGTTTTGATAGCAGTGATGATGGCTTCTGACCAGCCCATAATGACTTTGGCTGATGGTTTTTGGTCTTGTTGGAAAGACAAATCACAAAACACGTGGGGTGCTGATGGCAGAGTTCTCAAAGCCTGCCTGGAGTCTTCAGGGTCAGAGGCTGGGCTTGGATGGGGTGGTGGTGGGGGTCAGTGGAGGGCTGGGGAGCAGATCTGGCATTCTGGGTACCAGGCACTTTCCAAGACAGAGCCTAAAGGATAAATGCTTCCTTATTCATGGGAGTGAAATGTGTGAAGAGGGTGTGAGGAAAGGTGGGGCAGCAGCCCGGGAGTGGGGCATCAGCAGGAGGGTATTGGGTCCGATACAAGAACTGCCCTCCATACGGAACATCCAGTAGGAGAAGGGCGCGCACAAAACTGTTGCTATGGCAGCAGGACTCCCAAACACATCTTTTTGGTCTTCAAAACATTTCCTTCACATGACCAAGATCTTTCTGGGCCTCAGGATTTTTAAAAAATTTGTATCCATTTTTGCTGTGAGAACATGTGCATTTTTTGGGTCAGTGGATGTATTCTGGGACACACACTAGGTCAGACTTCTTGTGAACAGAGAAATAACAGTGTTAAAGCCACGATGGAAAGACAGGTGACTCACACTACATGCTGGGAGCTGTACTTGTCACAGCCACGGAGTCCCACTCTTCCCCCCAGCTGTTTCCCCCCCCCCCCCCTTTTTTAAAGCTAATGAGAGTGGCTGCAGGCCCTGTGTCATTTCTGGAGAACAGTGGGCTTATATGAGACTTTGGCTTTCCATTTGTATCTTGTTAGTTTTTGAATTTTTGCAACACATATGTATTTCTTTTGTAATTCAAAATGATCAAATAAAGATAAAACTTTAAAAAGCATGTTTCTTTCATTAAGTTTATTGATCTCCAGTTTACTCAAGGAGATCGAGATTAAGATGCATACCATCTTTTTATTCCTTATAAGTTTTAATAAACCACACCGTACTCAAACTGATTGTTATGAAAGTAAAAATCCTCATGGATGGACAGCTTCCAAAATTTGCCCATTTTCAAGCCAGTACAGGGTTGAAATAGGGCTTTTTTTTGCGGGGAGATGGGGAGGGGTGCTGTGCCAGGTGGCTTTTGGGGATCTTAGTTCCCCAACCAGGGATTCAACCTGGGCCACTGCAGTCAAAGTCCTAACCACTGGACTGCCAGGGAATTCCTGAAAATGGGGCTTCTAGGTGGACCATAATAGTTCCTGATTTCTATTTATTTTCAGGGGCACGTATCCCACAAAACTTCGGTGGTTTAGTTTGCCTGTGACGCCTCTGGCTGGGCTGCCGGGCAGCCTAAGCTGCTTTCAGTCTCATTTCCGGACCAACAGTCCCTGTGCTCTGTGACCACGAGCAATGGCAGCAGCCCTCTGTAACAGCAACAAAGTGAGACGCGGGCCCTGCCTCAGGCCACCCTGGACTCGCGCCCTCTGTGCACCCCTCTGCAAGCCTCCACTGCCTTCCCTGCTGGTTTTGCTGGTGCCAAGGTGGCAAGGGGAAATGGAACCCAGCCCTTCCCAAACAGGCTACAGGCGGCTGTGCAGCGGTTACTCTGAGGTTTGTAGAGAAGAGCAGTCCGCATTTGGAAATGTTTTATTGCTCTAAGTTGAAAAGTTTAATCATTTTACTTCAAAGCTGAGACCCTGTTGAGAGAACTCCACCAACATTTATTACTGTGGCCTTCTCACTGATGTTTCCTTCCAACTTTAGAATGCCAAGGCAGAACCCTCTATTCCTTAATTCTGCTGTGTTATGAAATCCTGTATTTCTTTAGAAGTATTTTATTTTGTTTAAAAGTCAAAAGGCCAGAGTGACTCAGTGTTACATGAGCTGGGTGTTTTTGTAGAATAAGCGGTACATTTAACACCTAACAAGGCTGGGCTAATTAAATTACACTGCCTGTCTCTAGTAATCATCAGGAAAGGATATTATATTTCTTATTTTATTCCTAACGGTTTAAAAAAAAAAAAACCCAACTATTATGTTCCTGCCAAATTTGGTGAGCATGACACAGCCCAGCACATCCCTGAAGCACACATTTTTGGTTCTTTGGATGCTGATAGAGATGTATGTAGCTACACAGGGGCGGATGTGGTGGGAGGTCTATTGGCCCAGGGCCCACTTAGGGGCTCCTCCTTCTATACAACCCCAGCTACAGTCTGAGGATGGAAAAGAAGCCACTTGCAGCACCTAAGTGTCTTCACAGTCAAATATCAATTTAAACATCACCTACAGAGGTCTCTGAAGGGGCTTGCCCTCCTCGTTGCCCATTCCCTTACCGTGTTTTCATTTCTCTCAGATAGTTCCATCTGAAATGATACTTTAAATCTGTATTTTGCCCACCTTGCATAGTGGAACATAAACTCCATAAGCAAGAACAGCAGCTGTAAAAAATAAAAGAACAGCATCCACCTCATCCCTACTGTATTCTCAGCATCCAGGAGTGGTGTGTCAACTGACAAATAGGTACTGAAGGCAGGGACAGCTTGCTTATCAAACAGCTCCTGGCAGCCTGTCCTGAAAGTTGGGTCTCTCCAGTAGCCCTCTGCAACTTCCCTTTTTCGTCTCAGATGTTCCAAAGGGCTCCTGACGACAGGTTTCCTATAAGATGCCCATTCCTCTCTCCCAGGCCAGCTCCCACCCAAAGTACCCAGAAAACCACAGCATTTTTGCCCTCAAAGAAAATAGCTGCTTCCTACAAGAGCTGAGCAGGTTTTAAAATTATTTTTTCATGCCAGGCCTTAGGCCAAAACTCTTCATTGAATCAGGTACTTTCCAGCTGGCCTAGCACAGGAAGTCCTTCCCCACCAGAGCTGCAATCCATTGTCAGTAGATTTCCTGAGTAAAACTTTGCTCCCTCTATAAATATTTAGCAGGAACCTAAAATATTAATGTTCTCCCACGTACTCCAGGGAGAAAGCAAATTACCAGAGCCTCAGATTGTCTCCGGATGACAGTCTTTTCAATAACGACCCACAAGCAGGTTTGGTGGCCTCCCTGGCTCCCCTTTCTGGTTCACTGGCCTTCTCTGCTGTATCAAACATCTTGTGCCTCGGTTAAGAGGAGGCTCCCTCTGCTAGCGGGTGAGCCCCTGGCCCATCATTCAGGAGGAGGGAATCCTTTTCATCAGTTTCTTTGATCATAAACAGCTCACGGCTTCTCCTGTGGCAGGATGGTGCTACCTTACCAGCACATACCTGGATGCCAAGGTGAGGGGCACAGGTCCCCCAGGTGGCCTGTCTCCATCCTCCTGGTCTCCTGACCCCCTTGAGAGTCTTCCCTGGGCTTGGAAATGCAGGGTGCAGCAGAATGTTAAGGAGGCAGGGCAGGTGAGCCAAGAGGTGGCTCCCCCACTCCCTCAGTGAGGGCAGCAGGGGGTGGGCAGCCCTGAGACTTAGAGATGAGAAGGTAAGCTTGTGTGCCTGATTATGCTGGCTGGAGCCACACTGAGGCAGACGCTTACTGACCATCAGTGCCCCAGAGCTTACCTGGCAAGAATTCAGGCTCTAGTCTTGATCTCTGTGGCTAGACAGCCAGGCCCAGAATGTAGGGAAACACTGAAATCTGGAAGGGGCTGAGGGCGGGGTCACTGTTTCCAGTCCTTGGCCACCCTTGAATCGTCCTCTTGAAAGAACTGGTGCTCTACTCTCAAGCCTCAGCTGTGGCCTCTGCTCTCTGCTGGACCTTCACTTGGCATTTACTCATCTCTTCTCCTTCCTGTCCCTTCTCCCGTCTTTTCCTCCAGTTCCCAGCCTCTCCTTGCTTCTGCAGACCACCTCCTGCCCTAAGTTTTGTCACAAAGTTTACCAATACACTGACAGAGCCGGTTTCTAGTGATTTTGGCCTCGACCCTGCAGGCAGGATGCAGCCAGAGGACCTGGAAACCCCTCCTTACAGAACTGGATGGGCCCAGCTTCTCACATGCCTTGTGCTGGAAGTTGAACTTGCAGTTGGCGACTAGCCGGTTCCAAAGCTCCTATTTATTCTTGAAGCTGCCTTGTTTCTATTTTGATTCTGCTAATCCAAACTGCAGTTTGGTGTTTCCACGGAAACAATCCAGTGATTGTTTGGCTTGCCAAGATGAACTGCGGGGGAGAGAACCAAATGACGTAAAACATTTTTAGTTTCTCAAATATCAATGTCTCCCCAAGAAGTCTTTGGTCCCAAGTTTTATTAAAATAAATGTTCTAGGCGAATTAAAAAAAAAATCTAGGCTCCTGTTATTCCTCCAGCTCAATCCCTAGAGACTGGCTCCCCAACCCTCTGCTCTGCGCAGATGAGCACATTTCTGCCTGCTGCCCTGAGGCACATGACAGAGGAGGAAGACGTCCCTTGGGCACCTTGGGGAGCCAGGGAGGCAGAGACAAGAGAAGGTGTCGCCAAGGCAATGACCATGTGGCCATCCCAGCTACTCTGGGAGTGGCATGCCGGAGGCTCAGGGCTCACCTGCTTTACCCAACAGCTGTGTTTCTACAGCGAGGAAAAACTACTCCTTTAAGGAGTCCAGGCTGGATTAGTTCTTTGGTAAACCTGAATTTTCACACAAAGGCTTTGCTAAGCTAGAGGTATACTTGTCTATCCAGCCAGGATAATCTAAAGCCCCCCCTTCTGCCCCACCCCTAACCCAGGCTCGGCCCTCATTCCCAAGTGCCACAGTCCATGTTGCAGGCAGAAAAAAAGTCCTCTCATTTCAGCCTTGTAGGGTTAGCACTGGATCTCTGCTCCCAGCAGCCACCCCCTCTGCAAAGCCTCTCCAGGGAGAACTAAGTGCTGAGAAACAGCTCTGTGAGGCCTAGAGCTTCTGGCCCTGAGGGTCCAGCACTATCAGGGAAGGGGGAGCCACTAGTGAGGGTCCTGTTGAGCCTCCTGTGCCAGCCCTGGACCTGCTGCAGTTCCCAGAAACTGTGAAGGTCACCTCTGGGCAGGTATCCGGTGAGGGATGCCCACGGCTGGTTGGCGGAGGTGAGGGTTTTAAAAACAACTCTAATTTCTTCTTTCTGCAGATGTGATTCAGGTCCACTGCAGATAAACTGAAAAGCATAGACAAAAAAAGACTAAAACCCTCCTTGTCTTCCTCAGTAATAATGTCACAAACTTGGAATCAACCGCATTAAAAAAAAAATTTGCAAATTTTGGAATAAACTCAGATTTACAGGAAAGGTACAAAAGATAGTAAGTTCAAACATATCCTTCACTTAGCTTCTCTTAAAGTTAACCTCTTGCATAACTGTGGTGTACATGTCAAAACTAAGAAACTAACATAAACATATTAAGAACTAAACTTGAGCTTGTATTTGATCCGTTTTTCCATGAGCGTCCCCTCTCCATTCCAGGACACAATCCAGGACACCACACTGCATTTAGTCAGTGTCTCCTCAGTGTCTGCTGCCGTGTGACAGATTTTGAGTTTTTCCTTGTTTTCCTGACATCGACAATCTAGGGTACTGGCCAGGCATCCTGGAGAATACCCTCCACTCTGGGTTTAAAATGAAGCCCCATCTCATTGCATCCTGTCAGGGGTGGGTGAGGGGCACAGGACAGCACGGGGGGGATGCACCTTTATCACCTGGTTAAGTGGCGTCTGCCAGGCTTGTCCATGTCTCTGCTCTCTTCCCCAGCTCTCTCCCTGGAAAGTGAGTTACTAAGTCCAGCTCACTCTCCAGGGGTAGTGATGGGCAGAGACTGGGGAGGATGGAGATTATGCTTCGCCTCCTCTCTGGGAGACGATCCACATCAATACATATTATTTGGAACTCACTGTTGGGAGATGTGGTGTTCCGAATATCAAGTCGCCCGACATGTCTCCATCCAGACAGCCCCTTCTCCTGAGTGCAGCAGCCAAGAGGCTGTAAGTATTTCTTCTTACCTGCTCCTGTCCCTCCGGTTCAGGGACTAAAAAGTGAACCCCGACGCCACCATCTGCGAGTGTTTATTATCCACTGCAGGAACTGTCAGGTGGCTTGGGAGGAGGTTCTGGTTAGCCACTCTGCCCTTGACCAGGCAGCGGAGGCCTGTTCCTTGAAGTGGCTAGGGGTCAGGCAGGTGCCTGGCTTTGCACCACTAAGAACTAGGTGCAAGGTCTCCACCTGTGGGGCCCAGATGAATCTCTAGACCTGTGGTGGTGATGGGGTGTTGCCAGCCCTGCAGCCTGCCTGGATGCTGGGTCACTAGCCTAAAATACAGCCTCGTGGGATGTCCTCAGGCCCCAGGCCTTCCTCTCCAGCTCTTTGAGTTTTATGTCATAACAAACAGCTCTGCACCAACCTTGTTGCCCCCATCCTCCCCTATGAGCCAAGGGGGTGAGCAGTTCCCTGACACTCAGCTTCTGGGAGATATCATACCTTACTCAACAGTTTATTAGTTTTCCTGAAAGAACATCATGGTTTTGAAAGATGGGTCCAAATAATCCCTGCTGGTGTCCTTTCTCTCAAGTGGTGGGGCTGGAGCCAGCCCTGCTGAGCTGCTGCTACCATGCTGACCTCAGAGGGCAGGGGCTCAGCCCCTCCCTGCCCCCGTCCATCTTATCCCAGTACAGTCACTGTCATGGGAACCACCTGTGGCCTCCTGGGGGTCCAGTCCTGGAATGGGATGGATGAGCTTCAGGTATGAAGTGAATGAGCAGGACCTGTACTCATCCCTTCCTTTCCCCACTCAGCTGAGTGCCCAGATGTCTGATGTGGGTGTATGGTGGGCTGGCCTCACGAGAATGTCCTGCCAGAACAGGAGCTGGATGCTGCCAGCTCCCTGGAAACAAGTAAGAGGCCTCTGATCTGGGCAGGGGCAAGGATGGAGGGACTGAGGCTCTGGCCATGAGGAGGGCATGATGCCCATGCAGGGGACAGGCAGCCATGTGTGTGGCTGGGGCCTGGGGCCAAGGGCCCTCTTGAGGCCAGTTCCTCCACTGAGCTGGCCTGGGATGGGCTGATCCCAGGGGACCAGGAAGCCCACACTGCTTGTGGAACTTGTACGTCTTCAGGGCCCATGGAAAAGAACTTCAAGAGACACAGCCGAGGCCCACGACCTGCACCTGCCTTGGGTACTGTGTATATTGAACAGCAATCCAAAAAACAGTCAAGATGTTAGGGGAAAAAAAAAGTGAAAAGAGAAACATTTTAAAGCAGCAGAGTTAAAAAAACCAAACAGCAACAACCAAAAAACTGGACTGTCAGCTGAAAAAGGGACACCACTAGAAGCTAAAAGGTCATGGTAATTCAGATTCTGCTAAGCCTTTGAAGTGGCCCCTGATGATTGTGACTATCCTGCACAGACATCCTAACATCAGTCTCCTACTGTAAAGAATCAAAGCTGAAGTCAACTGTCCTTACTCAATTTGGTATTTAAAAGAGGTCATCAAATTGTAGTCCTCTTCCAAGTCCAGAACAGTCTCCACGATATTGTGGTCATCGAAAGCCTGCCTGAGGCCGCCAGAGTCTGCGTCCGGGGCCTTCTGAGGGCTCTCATCCACCAGCAAGGCCCAGGCTTCGTCCTTGAAAGGCGAATCTTCACAGTGGCCACACACACGGTTCAACTCGTTTTCAAATTCTAGTTTACCAGCCAATTCTTCAATAGTTCGGATGCTTGTATGGTCTTAAAAATAAAAACATTCAGCATTAGAAATCCAGTGGGAAAATTCTGAAGGGATTTCAAGCAGAAGTTAAAAACCACAAATGGGTGGCCGTCTCCTGGGAGCGTGCAAAGCCGGTGCTCCTGACCTGGCCTGGCAGGCTGTCACATGGTAACATGGGCTTGCTGCCCCCCTTTCTAGCGCAGGTATTTACTGAGTCCCAAACAGCCACTGGTCTCCAAGGAGGATGTATCCTCCAAGTGGAAGGATACAGAGATGCATGTGCCTATTCTGGCTCTTGGGGAACTATTCCCTGACTTGTGGGGTCTTTTGAATAAGTAAAATGCTTCCTGTTGGGATTTCCCTGTCGGTCCAGTGGTTAAGACTTCATAAACTCCACTGCACAGGGCGTGGGTTCAATCCCTGGTCAGAGAACTAAGATCTAACCTGGTCAGGTGGCACTGGTGATACAGAACCCACCTACCAGTGTGGGAGAGATAAGACATGTGGATTGGATCCCTGGGTCAGGAACATCCCCTGGAGGAGAGCATGGTAATCCACTCCAGGATCCTTGTCTGGAGAAACCCATGGAGGGAGCAGCCTGGTGGGCTATAGTATATGGGGTGGCAAAGAGCTGGACATGACCAAAGCAACTGAGCACAGCACATAGCACAGAGAGCCATGGACCACAGCCAGAAGAGAAGAAAAATGCTTCCCGCAGACGGCAGGGGCCATGGAGGGAGGCAGGCAGAGGCAGCGATGACTTCCGTTCACCTACCAGGACCACGGGAGGGAGACTCGGGTCACTAGAGCAAGGGCAGGGGTCTCACTTTGTGCCCCAGGGCATACACCACCTCTCACCAGACCGCCTCCTTTCCTGCCCCATAACCCGGTGACCCTTCAGAGCCAACAGCTTTGGGCTGCTCCCAAGGCTATGTATCTCTTAATTAGAAGCTGTCTGGCCACTGTGCATTGTGTAAAAATAGGGCGCATGAAGTTCACATACAGAATATACAGATGTGTGTGTAGCAAAAAAGTGTCTACGCCAGGATATACCGCACTGTGTTAACAGTGGTTGCCTTTCTGGTGGATGGCAGAATTAAAGGGGAGGTTTGGGCTTCTAACTTTTCTTTTAATCTTGTGTTACCACCGCCCACCTGAGATGGACTACTCCCCCCCTCTTCATCTCTGCCTATGTCCTGTTTCCTTCACAAATAAACTCATCCACCAACAGTGGCTGCGGTCCTTGGCCTCCGGGGATTCACTCTAACTACATTTATGAAATGACTTGATGGATGTGACTCCTCCAGGCTATCAGCTCCATGAAGGCTCTCTGCATGGAGCCTGCTGTGAACCAAACAAATCTACCAAGCCAATGGAAGAGACCTAAGTGTTTTTTATGACACTTGCTGACTTGGGGGCTTGGGTGAAGGATCTATCCTTTCAGGGAGAGGATGGAGCAGCCCTCTGAACTCACCAATCATATCAAGCAGATCCTTTGTAACCTCTTGGCTGGAACCACTGAGTGGGATGCTTGTGTCAACTTTCACATCCTTCTCTGTATCATTCCTGCAGCCCCCGGGAGAAAAAAAAAAAGGCAGAGGATTAGATCCTCTTTCAAGAAAGTATCGGAGGTGACCTCAGTGTTAGATAAGCTTAAAGACAAACACCAGTCCTTTAAATTGCCATTTATGTTGTGATTCAAAAACTGGGAACCACTAAGTGAAGTTGACTAAAAGAATCCTAATGCCCATTAATGTCTGTGAATAAGAGCACAGATATTTTTAATACTGAAACAATTAAACGGCTTCTTCAGTCTCTGCTTCCAGGGCAGCCAAGATGGCAGGACCTGGAAATTTCAGCCCACGTGGTCCTCCTTGCTAAGAGATGATGCAAAAGTAAACAAGTTTTAATTAGCCTTTAAAAGGTTCCTAAGACCAGGCAGTTTGCAACCACGTGGGAGAAGACAAGGTCTAGGGAAGACTTAGAGGCCCTAGTGAGTGAAGTCGCTCAGTGGTGCCCGACTCTTTGCGACCCCATGGACTGTAGCCTACCAGGGTCCTCTGTCCATGGGACTTTCCAGGCAAGAATACTGGTGGGTTGCCATTTCTATCTTCAGTAGAGCCCCCAAGGGGAGAGAAAAATCTGTTATGGACCCAGCTTAGGATTTTCAACAATTTTTTTTACCCCCAGATAGGAGATCCCTCTAATTGTAGCTGTTAAACCCATGAGATTGTAATCACCTTAGACTGTCTTTTTTCCAGTTCTCTCCATCTCCTGCTGCTCGCCAAAACTGTCTTTCGGGTGCCAAAATGGAGGAACGCACCAGGATGTTTTCCTTGCTGCTCAGAGGGTTTCTTTTGGGGCAGAGCGCCTGGGGCTTTGCATTCACGGGGGCATGGTTTGGTGCAAAAGCCACGTTCTCATTCTCCAGAGCGCCAGGGATGGGAGAGAATGGAGCCGCAGAAGAGCAGGCTACCAGCGGGTGCCTCCGGCAGAGGAGCCGGTGCACGGGGAGGGGGAAGGAGAGCGGGGCGGCGTCGGGCTCCACCCGCGGGCGGCCCGAGCACTCCTGGGAATGGCTGACTCCTTCAAAGGCCCGGTCGATGGCTGCAGTCAGCTCCTTTCTGCATCTCCTCAGTTTCTCAGACATCTTCCCTACAAGCGACAGTGTCTTTATTATGTAATACACTGGAAATGCACAGAACAACGTGAGAATAGCGGTACAGATGAGGTTGTAAACCGACCACGAAGGGGTATTTATCAGTTTCCTTGAGTTTGAACCACGCCACAGGTCAAAGCCGAGAAACCCACTCTCGGGGAGATTTTCTCATCGCGGGAACAGCTGCGTCCCCACTTCTCCACCGGGGAGGGAAGAACCGGCGATCGATCGAGCCCGGCCCTCCTCCTCGGCTCCCGACCACCCCCACTCCGCTCTCAGGCCCCACCCCGTGGCCGCCCAGGGCGGAGATCCACGGCCGCGTCCTCACCCATCAGCCGGAGAAACCGCACTGCCGACCCCGCCAACGGTCGGTCGTCGCGCGCTCTCATCAGGGGATCGCGCGTGTCCAGGACTAACGAGCCCAACCCCCACGGCTAGGGTTAAAGGTCAGACAAGGGACGCATGGATGACCTCGTTCTTTGAACCCACGCAGCGTGATGGGGAAGCAGAGGGCCCACGCACGCACGGAGGGTACAGCAACAATGGCCGTGAGTAAGGCCCGGGGAAAGGGTGGGGAAATCAGACCACGGTGGCCGTGGCCGAGGCCGAGGGGCGGGGATCTCCCTTCTAACCAAAGTCCCCGGCAGAACGGGAGCCCTTTCCAAGCCCAGGAAAGCTCCTATTCCGAAGCCAACCCGGAGAGAGACGGCTGCGGGAGACCTGGTGCCCAGCAGTGTCGTGTCCTGATATTTAAGTGAGACCTAATACAAGTGCCAGACCATATATCCAACAGTCTCAATTCATCAAGGATGCTGGGAACAGAACAGAACTGCCAGGCTCCACAGGAGACTGAAGGGCAGGAAGCCTACCACCAAGCATCATTAGGGAGAAGGAAGCTGGCAATTCAAGGTGACTCAAAGGGAAACAGAAAGGGGCGTCAGTGGCTACTTTTTTGGGTATTATAAACCTATCTCGGTGCACAGTAAGGGAAAAGGGGACGACATCAAGTTTACTTGAGGTTGATTTACTGTGGGCAGACCACTGGGAGGACCAGTAACCAGCACCAGAATCCGAAACCCAGGAGGGCAGGGCGGCCCCCCACTCCATGACAGTGTGTTCCTCTCCACTCTTGGGAATCCGCCAGACACTCTCCACTGTGTGCTCCCCACCGCCAACCCCAACTCTGGAGCTCTACCTGTTTTACAGAAAATTTTTACCACCTGTATAAAAAAAAATAATTCAGCCTCTTGACATAACCCTTCTGAGCAAACAGGGTCTTTTTTTTTTTTTCTCTTCTGCTCATAAAAGGAAATTTCCTCATCTGGTTTTTAGACGGCACACTAGCAGTCTTCAGTGTCAAAGGTGTTCTCCTGGGGGGTGGCACTGGTGCTGTGGTGCAGGGGCACTGGGCAGGTCAGTTGGTGTCCATGCTGTAAGTCTCGTCATCCCCCGTGCCCTGCTGTGAGCTGCCTGGTCTTGCACTGCCATCAGAGGAGCCAGGAAAACTGAGTGACGGTGTCTTATGAAACTCATCGTCTCGACGCTGGTAAAACAGCACGTAAGCTGCTTTCGTCTAAAACACACGAGGCACAACATCCATTCACAGGTTGGAACAATCACCCATTCCCCGCAAGCTTTGGTCTCTATTCAAAACACACCACCCTCAGGGATCCGCCGTCTTGCCCTGCGCATCCACACACTGAAGTGATGGTGAAAGCCGTACCACCTAAGGCTGGCTCATGCTGACCATGCCCAGGGTGTCAGGAAAGGTAGGAGCCCTGTGACAGACTCAGGAGAGTCAAGTGTCTCATTTAGGAAGGGTCCCGGAAGGAACGGTAGTCAATTCTTTCTCTACCGCACTTAGTTCCCACTGTCCCAGCAGGATGACTCAATAACCAACTAGCCTGGGGGACTCTTCCCAGCTCTAATCCCTAAAGGTAAGAGTGGGAACCAGGTATGAGGGCCTACTCACCACTATCTGATCCTCACAGGCCAGGGACACATTGCTATCATCAAAGTAATACCATTTCCCGTTCAGTTTGTTCTTCGCGTACGCAGTGTCTGCCAAGGCAAGAGAATATGCTAGCTGGTCATCCAGAGAGGTGATCTGGCTAGCTCAGTAGGCTGGCACTCAACAACTCCAAAACATGACACATATCCAGAGTCTGAAATTAAAGGTAATTTACAGCTTGTGTCCTAACAACCGAAAGAGAACTCATCCGTAAAAAAAAGTAAGATCTTCCCTTCTCAAAAAGGCACTTAAAAGGGTAAAAATGGAGCTGCTGGGGACTAAGCCTTTAAACTGTAACTTTGGGGAAAACAGCCATGAGCACTAATTCAGAGTTAGGGGACCCATAAAAGGAGCTGATACTTTTTAAGATTTAAGCAAAACAATAGCTGTCAAAAAACATGCCAAGTCAAACACCCCCACTGTAGCCAGGACTGACAGTCTATTGTCTCTCACTGCCGCTGGAGCCGGTGGGGTTATCCCAGTGAGAGACACACTGGCGGCTTGGGTTGGCAGAGTTGGGATGTGAACAAGAAAACTTAAATATATCTGTCTTTGAAACTCTTGAGTCAAGAATCTGTGGCTCAGTAACAATTCCTCACACCCGTCCAAGTATTTTCCAGAGTGAACACTTCCGGTTTTGATTTTACACTTTCTGAGCAAGAAGTGTTCACAACAGACTCAGCAGTGATACCCGATTCCTGCTTCACTCAGACTCTCAGAAACGACTCAGTCTGATGGAGATCCGGTTTCTGGTCTCGACCTGCTGTGTGGCTCAGGCAGGCTGTTTAACTATTCTTCACTGCGGTGTTTACTGCACCAAGCGGTGGTGAAGGACACAGGACAAAGTGACCGAGAAGGTGCCAAGGGGCTGACCCTGCTGCCCATGCTTGGCGGAACAGCAACAATGATGGCTCTCAATCACGGTGTTCCAATTGTGGACCCAGTGTGGGTCTGCACACAACCAGCCTAACCTGGATAAGGAAACTGAAGCATACGGAAGCTAAGTAACGTGCCCAAGCAGTACGTCTGTATGCTAAAATAATTAAAAACGAATACAGGGGTCCAGTATGAATGAATACAGATATCAAAATTAATTTGCAGAGAAAAAAAAGTTAGAGAAGAGTAAGTGCTATAGGATGTGGTATGATCACAGGTATTGCAAGTAGCCACTCTAGAAGAGTCCCAGTTTTTAGACAGGCACAATTTTTCTTTCCCACCTGTTTCTACAGCTAGTTGGTAGTCCTGTGACCAAGTTATAGCCAATGAGACGTATGTAGAGGAGTTGAGGGGGATTTCCGGGAAGTCTACTTAAAAAGGAAGGTGAGGCCCTTTTTTCCCCTTCTTCCAATGGCCTGGGATGTAGACCTGAGGGCTGGAGAATGGGCAGCCATCCAAAGGCAGGAGGTGATATGGTGAGAATAGAGAGGCAGGAGAACAGACTTGGGCCAACAGAAAAAGCTTACCAGTACAGGAGAGAAGACTGGGGTTTGGGGCAGTTCATAATCCACCGTGAGGGTAAATGGAGCTGACCCCCCCACGGTGCCATCTCTTGGGGTCCTGACACTGGGTGTAGTGGCAGCTGTCATGGCGCAGATGCAACAGAGGAGACATGAGGAGACCCAGCTCCTCACTTCAGTGTCACTACCACCTTCCGTAAACAAGTGACCAGACAGACTAGTGAAAGTAGAAATGCCAAGTAAACCTACACGTCACAGAAATCCCGGAAAATAAAGTAGAACAAAGGAAAAAAAAAAGTAAAACGAACATTTTGGTCTCTCTCTTTCTAGGTTGTCCCCTCTCCTATCAGTTTGCCTTTTGTTTCAATGTATATAGTTGTGATACTACTTTCTGTAATGATGCAATTTTGTGTGGCTGTTTCCCCTGAACACATTCATGGGCATTTCCCCATGGTATTAATAATTTTATTTCACAATGGCTGTGTGCCATCAAGCAGATGGACAGCAGTGCCAGCTGGCTGATCACCTATGCTGTTACTATTTTCCACTAGTGAAGTGAAGTCACTCAGTTGTGTCTGACTCTTTGAGACCCCATGGACTATATAGCCCACTAGGCTCCTCCATCCATGGAATTTTCTAGGCAAGAGTACTGGAGTGGGTTACCATTTCCTTCTCCAGGGGATGTTCCCAACCCAGGGAGCGAACCAGGTCTCCCGCATTGTGGGCAGATGCTTTACAGTCTGAGCCACCGGTATAAATGGGTAAACACCTTTGTACATGAAGCTTTTCCCCAAAGTCCAGTAATTTCGAAGGATAGATTTACTGGAAGTGGATTTTTGGATTAAAGGATATGAACCACCACCCTACCAAAACAACTGAGGGGCAGCCTGCAACTTGAGGCCTGAAGAGCTGTATAAGTTAAGTCCTTAGGGCAGTGGCAGGCACAGGGAAGGCTGGTGATAGATGAGTGCCCAAGGGCGTTTCAATATCTCAGAGGGGAGCAGATGCCAGTACTCACAGTGGCCAACCCCCATGGCTCCATAGTGATTGGACACGGCGATGAGGTCGTACACATATGGCCTCGCTGACGGGTCACAGACAAACTCCGACATGTTCAGACCTCTAAGCACAGAAAACAAAAAGAACCCTTCAATACCTTAAACTGTGAGAAGTCAGAGCAATCTAGCCACCCCTTTCATGCAACAGGCTAGAACACAGGAGGCCCTCAGGGACTAACTGCAGAACGAACGGATGAAGAGTCCAGACAGAAGGCGCCCTGGGGTCTTGCTCTGACCACTGACATGTTAGGCTGGAGAAGGGAAGCCTCCTGGGGAACTCCAACCCCTGACAAGATGGCAAGGAAGGGCTCTGGGCACAGACGTGAGGGCTGTTGCAACTTTGTAGAAATGGCTATTACTGTCAGAATCACAGTTAGTGCCATAAAAATGTAAGCTAAATACTAAAACAGGCCCCTCAAAGCATTTTTTCCCCTAATGTTTTATTTCTAAAATTTTAAATATACAGAAAAAAGAGTTTGACAACAAATACCTCTATTTGTTGACTTACTGCCATCTAGGTCCTCCCACTGATATGTCATACTGCATCTATCTATCTACCTGTACACCTGCCCCTGAAGAAAGCATTTTTAAATCTGCATGTTATGGGGAACTCCTACCTTGCTGACCGACTGTGTCACTTACACTCTGTACCCTGGGACTTGAGAGGACCCAAGAAGCCAGCCAGTCCCAGCCCCTGCCCCAAGGACAGGACTGCGGTGGAGTTGTACCACCAAGGGCGGCCCCCAACAATCCAACTCTCCCCAGCAGATTACTCTCTGCGTCCTGTGCTCCTGCATTAATGCGGTGCAGCACGTTCGTGTGCTGTCCTACTGAGTCTGGGCTCCCAGGAACCAAGGACAGGTAAGAAGACCAGGTTAGTCAAGCTGCATAGGGACTCAAGAGGGGACGTGGTTCTATCTTCCCTAGACAAGGAGGGGAAATGAGCCTAAAATCCTAACTGCCCAGAGCCCAGCAACACACACATCTTAATGCAGAAAAGCCTTTGGTGGCAAAACACTCTGCCTATCTGCCCAGATGGTCTGCATGGTTTTTAATTTTCCCCAAAATACCACTGCAGCCCAGGGACCCACCTGACTGGGAACTCCACGACTGTATCAAGCTTATCCCTCCAGTATCTATTGTAGGAGAAACGTTTGAGGTGGACCACCAGGATTTTTGGCAAGGACCACAGGTCAAACTTCTTTGTGGCCTGCTGGTGCTTCTTACAGTTGGGACAGTACCTGAAACAAAAACCTCTGCTGAGTGGGGAGGCAGGGAGCCAGGGCCACCTGGGCACGCAAGCATGGAGACAACCCCGTAACATCCTGTTCTGCAACCATCAGACTGCTTCAGGGCAGCAAGGTCTCTAAGCCACCTTCCCACAGAGGGTGGCCTTCTGAGGCTGGAAAGCACAATTCACACAGAAATATGTGTTTCTCTGTCAACCATGTACAAAAGTGACAGATCCAAATAAAAAGGTCTGTGTTACATACATGGCCCCACCATGTACGTAATGATCTCCGAGCCCCAGGGTGCCTGTGTGCCCCTGCTCAGAGTGGGGAGCTGCCTACCAGGGGTCATGTTCCCCAAGGGTCTCCATGGTAGTGAAGAGCTCGATGCAGTCCCTCAGGGCCACCGCCGTCTTCTTTTTCTTCTGAGGTTGCAACATGCTGACGTGCTTCTCGTACGTCTGTGAGGAACAAAGTGCTGAGTTGGCTGAGGAAACAAAACCTCACCAGGCTGAGCCACCACCTCATGAGCTCTTGTGCCTGGAATATAACGGACTTTCTGGAGCTGCTGAGCATTTAATAACAGAATCTTTTGGTGCCTTTCATTCTCAGTCTGAAAGATAAGCCGTGAAGCCGGCTGTGGAACTGGTGAGAGAGACCTCCCCAGAGCAGAAACCAGCACATCCCCTGACCAAGAGTCCCGAGTGACCTACCTCAGACTCCTGCTCGTTGTAGTAACGGCTCCGGGTCTCACTGTCCCAGTCGATGGCTAGCGTGGACCGAGCTGTGGAGGAGGACCAGAGTGTCACTCACTACGGAAAGGCCAGCAACAGGAGAGGCTCCGCAGGCAACGTGAGGGAGGAGCACACTCAGGCTGTGTTCTAACACCTGCCCACCCAGCAGCAGCCACTGCCAAGAGCAGCGCTCTGCCTGGGGCCAGCCAACCCAGAACCCCTGGGCCCCAGAGCCTCTGGCAAAAACGTCCTCCGCGTACGCTCTAGAGGCTGCAATATACTCTAGACTCATGGAACGACACAGAATTCTGAAAGGACACAGGTCGAGATGGAATAACAGTGACTAGGTTTCTCCTCTCTTCTTAAACCACAAGAAAACCTGACAAAACAGATGACACAACTGTTTCCAGACAGTGAATATTAGGCAGAGCAAGAGTGAGATCCCTGAGAGAAGGCAGAAAATAAGGTGATGCCCACATGGCCCAAGCTTACTGCCTGGAGGCACCTTCGAGGCCATAGCATAGCAGGGGAGGAAGGAGATTTGATTCCTGGGTTGAGAAGATCCTCTGGAAAAGAGATAGGCTACCCACTCCAGTATTCTTGGGTTTTCCTAGTGGCTCAGCTGGTGAAGAATCCGCCTGCATTGTGGGAGACCTGGTTTTGATCCCTGGATTGGGAAGATTCCCTAGAGAAGGGAATGGCTACCCACTCCAGTATTCTGGCCAGGAAAATTCCATGGACTGTGTGGAGCTGGGACACGACTGAGTGACTTTCACTTCACAATAAAGAGAAGAAGCTGCCCAGACACCATGAAGCTACAGAAAGACTGACAGATATAGAGATCCAAAGCGATCTCAATAAAGATGTTTAAAAAACTCAGTATTTTTAAGTTTGTTTTTTTTTTTTACGGGAAGAAAGCAAGGTAGCTAGCTGGAGGACATGTAGCAAACCTCTTCTCCAATGAAGGAAGTTAAAGACAAGAGATGCTTTTGCAGCTCCCTTCCTGATCCTGGGTAGGCACCTTCATCAACCACATGCACTTTCAACACACAACACACACTCCACGTGGATGTCCCTTCTTGTCTACAGATCCCAATCACAGGCTCCAGGCAACAGCCTGTGAAATCCATGAGCATCCTCTAGACGGGCGGCATCTCTAGAGTATTCTCATGGAACAAAAGAAATCTGCATGTTTTCTCCTATGTCCGGGGAAATGCTGCCACCTAAGGTGGGTCACGAGAAGTGTTATCACCGACAGCAAAGGTGCTGAAGAAGGGTGGTGGGACTGAAGGGACAGTGTACTTCAGAATGAAGTCATCAAGGTCGGAAGAGAAAAGCCTGACAAGAAGGCCGAGGAAGCGGCGGCAGGAAGGGCTAGGGCCAGGTCCTGTCTCTGAAACAGTCTTTGGGGAGCCGCCAGCCAAGGATCACTCAAGTGTCTGTCCCTGGAGTCACACGATGACACCAGAGAAGCCCAATGTGGTGAGTGCTGAATACAAAGGATTTTCCAATAGACCCTAAGTCCCCCGAAGCCGAGTTTGCAAAGTCAGAGAAGGTGCTTACAGGTGAGTTTCAGTAGTTTCCCATCAGTGGCAAGGGAATTTATGTCGGCTGTGCCATAGGAGTTCACAAGGCTGAACGTAAAAAGCCTTCTGGGGCAAGGCCGGCCTTTGCTCTTCTTTTGGGTGGCCTCGCCGTGGTCACTTCCTGGCTCATCGTCCCCACTGCCCTCCGTTTCTGAGAGCTGCTCTCTGCCTTCTTCCTGATGCTCCATTTCTTCTTCATCTTCACCTAGCACACAAATGAGAAGAAACGAAAAAAAAAGTGTACGGAATTCGCCATGTCAACGCTGAAATTTTTACTTCATGCCGAACTGTGGTGCTTCCTTCCAGGTTCTGTCCTGTGCATGTGAAACTATATACACTTCTCTGCATTTACAAGGTACTTAAATTCACACGTGACCCTCTTCACAACCTGGTCAGCAGGCAAGAGGGCACTGCTATTCCACGAGGAGGATGCAGGGGCCCAGAGAGGTTCAAGGGATCAGGCGAAGGTACAAAACTGCGAGCAATCCTGCCAGTCCTGAATTTGGGCCCCTTACCACTTGGTTACTTTACTGGGCTTCACCTGACATAGTCTGACTCTTCAACTTGATCATCAGGCCCACAGACAGAAAAGGACCAAATATTTATTTGTTTTGGCCACACATCATGTGGATACTAGTTCCCTGACCAGGGACTGAATCTTCACCCTGTGAAGTGCAAGCACAGAGTCTTAACCACTGGACCACCAAGAAAGTCACCAAAAGACCAAAATTAAACACATACTCAATACTCAAGAAGACAGGCTGGTAAGAAACAATTTAAATGCAAATTTTTAAACATGATAAAGAACACAAATATTAAGTGAAAATCTTCAGTTCCTCCACAAGGAACCTGCTGACTCTCTCAACAAGAATTTCCTGAATGCCTTCCCGGTGCAGCTGCCGTGACAGGTCCCAGTAACAGGGCATACAGGATCCTCCCCTCCTTTTTTCTCTTTATTCCTTTGGAATTGCCAAGTTTCGGGAGTTTTAAGAGGGGGAATTTCCTGGCACTTCAGTGGTTAGGACCCAGTGTTTTCACTGCTGTGGATCAGGGTTGAATTCCTCATCAGGGAAGTAAGATCCTGTAAGCCAAGTGGCACTGCACAGCTCTCCCCGACCAAAAATGAGAGAGAGAATTAAAAAGAGAGAGACTGAGAGAGACAGAGCTTTAAGAGGCATTGTACAGACATATACTGATGAGTATTTTTCCCAGAGAACTGGCTGGTACATATGGCTGCAATAAAAAGATCCACGATCATATTTTTTGCTGTTGGGCAGCCAAAGGAGAAAGCTAAGGTACCAGGTACGTCATTTCAACAAAGATAGGGACAACTCCAAAAGGTGATGTAAAAGTAACAGAGGAAGAAAAGATTCAAAATAAGAAGTTTATATACTGAGGGAAATAGCAGTAGAAATGGAAACTGACGAAAGGAGGTCAGATGTGTATTGTCCATAAAAATTCACTTTCAAGGACAGTGTGTCTTGGGACCGTTCATGAGGAAGGACAAGTCATGCCCAGGATAACACAGCACAGTTCCCTGCCAGGCCCCAGGAAGAGCAGAGCCATGGGTGAGGGTGTGACACGGGTCCCCATGAACAGCACTCTGAAACAGCCAGTGTCACAGAGATTCCTTCCCTAACCAGCTCACTTCACTCCTGGAGCATGGCACTGTGCCGGGGACACCCAGAGACTCAGCAGGGCACAGCCACCATGGACCTAACAAGCAGCCGTGACAGTAAAGAAGTCAGAATTATTTCAACATTAAACAAGAGTTTGAAGCCTACACACCAAGACTCACTGCCGGGATTTGAAAGGCGGCAGTAATTCTTCCTAATTAGGAGAATGACAGATGGAATGTCTAAGAAACTAGGCTAAGTGTGTAACAGCAGCAAATACTTACATGGTGCTATTATTAACTGAGCATCTAGTATGTGCCAGATACTCTAACCACACTACCTCATTAAATTGTAACTTCAACTCTGTGAAGCTGTTGTCATCATCCCATTTTGCAGATGGATAAATCAAGATACAAAGGGATACAGTGACTTCTTGAAGTACACCTCCACACTTCAAGCTGGGAGTGCCACAACTTCCAGAGCACCAAGAACCTACAAGTCACCGCAGGTCTGCTAAGAGAATATCACTACCCTCCAACATCTCTGCTTGTGGGACTTCTGCACAAAATAACGCTTCTGTTCGTCCCTAGTGGGATGAGGACATGATATTCTGGGCAAGAATAGGAGTACAATTATGATAAACACATCACTCACTCGGACAATTTGGAACATCCTGCCAGGAACGAGTCTATGGTTGTTACTTTTTTAATGTCAGTTTCTCACTTTTCGGGACTGTGCATGTAGTGCAGAAATGTGGGCATTTGCAACTGAGAATTTATATATTCAGCTCTTCGCGAAGCATAGGAATTGGAGGACATTTCCGGTTTTATAGGAATAAAGCCACCACATCAGTCACCTAGGCCCCCATAAGCAGGATGACAGCCACAATGCAGGTCAAACACAGCTTACTGTTCAGACGAGCTTGTGAGCACAAGGCCACAGGAGGATGGCAGCGAGGGCTCTGAGTTTCCTACAGTATGGTTGCCCTCCTGCTAATCCAGCTGTGGCTCTTCACTCTCACAGCAGGAGCTGTCCAGAGCTGGCCACCACCCACGGCTTCCTGGGTAGAAAGAAACCCCCGAGAGTGCCTGTCTCTGCCTTCTGACAGGCTGGGCAGGACGCGTGGGGCAGTGGCTGCAGCAAGGGGACGGGGAAGGGCCAGATGACAGCTCTGCAGACAGAGCCGGGCTATGGAGGCGGCCAAATGTGTATTCAGCGATCCCAAAAGAGCAGAAGCAGATCCTGGCTCTGCTTCGTGACCATACGGGCAAGTCACTCGGTCCTATTCGTGCTTACTGTCTCCCTGAGGTGAGACCCAGCCTCCATGTCTAAATTCCACGAGGTGTCAAAGGTAGACGATGGGCTCTGGCAGAGCAAAACAGTGCAGACGCGGCTTTCAGGTCTGCTCTCTGGACTCAGCCCCCAGCACCCCCTTCCCCCCGCCTGCCCAGAGCCTCCCTCTCCAAGTGCACAACATCTTCAGAAGAGGGAGGCCAGGAGGGGTTTGGCCAGCCACAGCCCACACCGAGGCGAGCGCTCACCTGCACAGCCGCTCCTGGAGCCATTGCAGGCCCCCAGCTCCAAGGGCGAGCTGCCTGGCTCATCAGGCAAAGGCTGTTTTATATAGCGGCTTGAAAGAAGAAAGAAATCATTAGTTGAACTGTTTACTAGTTTTCTCCTCTCCTCAGCTAGAAGTTGTTCCTATATATTTGGGAATTTTATATTCCTATATATTATATATTCAACTATTCACAAAGCAATTTATGTAAATAAAAGGGCCTTAAAAATCATGGGATGGCTTAACACTTCAAGAAATTGAGAGGAACCCAAGAGATAAGATGTCTTAACTATCAGGTCACTGAAGACTCTCAGAAAGTCTGTTCCTAATCTTTGATGAGTGTTGCATGGCACCCTCATATAAAAAAAATATTTCCCAGTAATGTTAACGATCAGCTTCAGAATGATAGTGGAGTACTTCAGAAACTGTACTCAAATATAAAATACCATCAAAGCACCAGACTTCCTCAAGCAGGTGACTGAGAAGTGTGAAGACATGACTCCAGGGACCAGAGGAGGCGGGGGAGCTCAATGTCATGGTGCTTCAGGTGTGCCCGTGGCCTGTCCCAGCAGCACCCGCCCCAGCCCTCCCAAGGGTCAGCACGATGGTACTTCTGAGAGAGGGAGCACAGCGGGGCCACACTGGCACCCTGCAGGGGGCAGTTGCTGCGACTCCTGGACCTCTCTGATGTTAGATAACCAGCAAATGGCATTCCCCCCACCAACCTGATGCGCTCACAAACCGCCTGGTACAAAGACTCGAGGGTGAGCTTGTGCTTGGGGACAGAAACCAGCAGTGGCTGCCCGTATAGCACTGCCCCGGTAGAAGTGCTCGACGGCCTAGATTTCCTCTCCCTGAAGTACACGGGAAGCGTGACACACTCGGAGCCGTCCGGGGAGGTGCTGCGGACTTCATACCTATGTCAATCACACAAGAGAGCACCTTTAATGGCATGCCTGGGTGAGTGACGGAGATCTGCGCTTCAGCCTCATGGCGGCCAGGACTAGGGCTACTAGAACAGAGCGTTCTTCAGTATAGAAGGTGAATAAGGCATTTCCAAGAGGATGCTAGAGGCTGGGTCAGGAATTTCAAGAGGGTCACTGTCTGTCAACACAATGTGAACCTATACCACCGAGGCCCTGGGGCTAACGTCATCCTCCTTCCCACAACCATGAAAGTCTGTGCTCCTTCAACTGGGACTCAACACAGACTGCAGCTGGCATCTAGACCATCACTTCAGACATAAAGGCACATGGGGGGCCCAGCCACGAAGTTCACCTTCTGTCACCCACCAAGGAGCTCAACTTATAGAAAAGACATTCTTAGCGCCCTGCCCTTTGATCAAACCAAACACTGTACAAGGACGCACACCTAGAATGTAAAGCCAAAGACTCTTCATTTCAAATGAGAAAGCAAATTTATAAATCTGTTTGCCATCTTTGTTCAAAAACACTCAAGTAAAAGACTCAGATTTCATTTTTTCAAAAATCAAGATAACCAACTAAACTGCTGAAGACAAACCAATGATTTTGAAAAATGTGTCTTACTTAGCGAATACATGGGAGATTTATAGATGTTTTATCCTGGAACAGATGTTACCAAAATTGCTGGCAACCGACTGTAGTCTTTCCCTCTTCCTATAGGGGGAGACACAAACTTACTGATTCAATTCTGGAAAACGAAACACACACACACACACACACACACCCCTCCCCAGATGCCTGACGAACAGTCCTGACTGCAATACGTGCAGGAGTTCAAAGAAAAACTTACAAAAACGGCTAAGATGTGCTCTAAGGTAAGAACCCTGGGGTCCAGCATAAAGGTCAAGAACGAAGCCTTGAACTGGGAGTCTGGCTCGGGACCCAGTCCATCTTGCCACTCGCTGGCTGCTGGGACTAGGCCAAGCGCCTAAACCTCTAAGTCTGTTTATTCAGGGACAATGGGATTTATCACCTATCGTAGAGTATGGAGGTAGTAACTAAGGAACTCAGTCTCACCGTACCTCACATGCTCATGAAGCATTAAGTGCTCCAACTGTGTTTCCATAAGACCATTATCAACTTATAACAATTTGCTTTCCTAATGACTGGCCCTCAAGCCCTCGGAAAAGTCCTCTGTGAGGTTTGCCAGTATTTCCACAAGGTGATGCCCCAGTTCTTCTCAGTTTAGCTATGGTCGAACACTAGTCCCTGGAGTTGAGGGAGACTGTGCTGAGGACTTGGGGTCAGAAGTGGACAGTCCCAGCTCTGTGGCCCAGTGCAAGCGCTGGCACCCTCCATCTGTGAAGTAAGGGAAGGTGGCTGGCAGTAGGCAGCAACCTGTGCTCCTGCGTGAATGGAATTAAGAACCTTGGGTGTGGTCAAGAACGCTTCCTTTTAGAGAGACCAGAAATTACAGGCCCCCAAAACAAGGGAAGGAAATGCCTCCCTTGTGGAATGCATTCCGCAGCCAAAAACCAAAACCAAAACCAAACCCTGAAAACCTCTCTCAGCAGTGACAAATTTCTGAGTGAGAGGGACTGAGGAATATGGAAAGTGGGTGTGGTCCACACGCAAACTGCTCTGACAAGTGGCTGCTAGGGGGCAGGGGCAAGCTTACGCTCCACCTGGAAGAGGGACACACACACACACACACACAGAGTCACACTGAGCAGCCTTGAGGCAAGAGGACTTGGGAGTGGCTGAGGCGATGGGCTGCAGTTGGAGTGCACAGTCCGACTGTGTGACCCCACAGACGGCAGCCCACCCGGCTCCCCCGTCCCTGGTATTCTCCAGGCCAAGAACACCGGAGTGGGTTGCCATTTCCTTCTCCAATGCATGAAAGTGAAAACTGAAAGTGAAGTCGCTCAGTCGTGTCCGACCCTCGGCGACCCCATGGACTGCAGCCTTCCAGGCTCCTCTATCATGCGATTTTCCAGCCAAGAGTACTGTAGTGGGGTGCCATTGCCTTCTCTGACTTAAATTGACTTTCCCTGTTATTCTGAGATGGCACCAGCGTGAGGACCCACTGCCTACGGCTTGGAGAAAGAAAAACCCCCTTCCTGTACTGTATCCCTTTCTCCTATCTTTCCATGACCCCTCACAAAGCTGTGATTCTTCTTGAGAAAAGCATTTCTGACAGCAGGATCATCTGCAGGACCACTGAACAGGCCTTCTTAACAAGGAGCAACTGCTGACAAGAGCCTTGCCCACGCCGAGAAGAGGTATCTGGAATGCCTAGCTCTGAAGTGCCTGTAGGCACTTAGCACTGGTGGCTGTCCACAATTCGCTGAATGTCCATCTCATGCGCCCAGGGTTCAAGGCAAATCCACCAGCTGCCAGATCTTCACCAACTAGGCAAAGCCTCTGGAATGTTTCCGCTGACCCCACAGCAGAAACCTGAGTACTCACACAAAAATGTCATCCCGAGGCATGATGTGGTTTAAACCTTCATCCATTTGGAAAATCTTGTGGAACCGGTGATTATACACATCTGTGACCACCATCTAAGAATCAATAGGAATAGCATACTTAATACTCAGGTGCAGATGAAAAAAAAATGTGCTGCAGGGGTGCTGCTTCCAGAGAGATTACAACATGGCCAGGCCCAGAGCTCAGAGGTCAAGGTCTAATGGAAAGCAGCAAGGATCCAGACGCGATCTGCCCTCCAGTGGTGGGAAGTGGGTGTGGACCAGAGGCCAGTCGTCATCCAGAGCGCTCTGGAGTGTTCCCTGGGGCTAGAGGTCCCCAAGCCATCCTCACACAGAGTGGAAAAGACCAAACCCCAACCACCAAGACCTACAACTTGACACCAGCAGGAGGTGCAAGGGAAGTGGGGAGAAGGGCATTGGCCAGGGCTGGGACAGGGGAGGGGTTGGGGGGTCTCCAGAATGAGGGGTCCTCATGCATGGAGAGATCTTCATTTCCCCCACCTCCATGCGGGGCCAGGCTCAGCAGAAGGGCCAGCATGAGCAACTGTTTTAAAATAAAGATTTCCTTTGGGACAGGAAAGAACGTGAAGCTTCTCACATTATAGATGAGGTCAAGGTCAGGTAAGAAGGGGAGGGGAGGTGAGAGCAGAGTCCCACTCCTGGCCCTCTGACCCACAGCCAGGTGTCCTCCATGATGGAAAGACTGTTCCAAGGGCCAGAAGGGACAGTCTCAGCCACACTGAGCACAGTGAATGGGGACCAGGATGTCAGAGGCATCCAGATACAATCACATGTGCTGGCCCATAAGAACCACCCGCAAAAAGTGACTGAAAGTTTAAAAACTAACTCCAAAGGACTCAAGTGTCCCCAATAGGCAGAGAGCCACAAAACACCCCGCCTTACGTTTTCTGCAGCAATGCCAGACAGTTTGGAGAGAGCCTCGCACAGGTCGGACACGGCCCCCATCAGTGGCACAACCACGCGGTACTGCAAAGGAGAGAGTGGAGGGGTGACGAGAACGCTCTGGAGAGGGGCGGGGAGATGAGGTGGGAGGAGCAGGCACCATGGAGGGCGGAGGTGCCCGTGGTGAGGTCAGGGCCAGATGAGCTGCCAGCAGAGCGAACAGGCAAGTCTTTGGCCTCAATGTCTCTCTCTCTATTCACGCAGCACCACATAGAAGCTGGGCCATCTCTTTCTCGGCTACACGTGCCTTCGTGTTTTTTCTTACCTTTTTGGAGATGTTCACTACTTCCTTTTAAAAAACGTTAAAATTCTACAAATTGCCAACCAGTCCTTGTCATCTTTCTTTAGAGACAGAAGAAAATAAAACTAGAAGGAGCATGCAGTGAGTTGTCAGCTGGGCTGAACACCTTTCCATCTAGCCTTTTGCTCTGGCCAGGCTCTCCCAGTTGATTCAGGGGTGAACATGACCAAGGAAAGTACTGTTTCTAGTTCCCTAACGTTCAGATTTAAGTATCTTGTAGCAGATCAGCCAGGTTCCTTTAGACAAACGAATGAAGCATGGGGGAAAAGGTGACGGCAGAGCCCAGAGGACCTCCACCACACACATTTAAAAAAAACCTTCATTCATTTGGCTGTCCCGGGCCTTAGTTGTAGCACACAGACTCTCTAGTTGTGATGCATGAGCTTCGTGGCCCTGTGGTATCTGAGATCACAGTTCCCCAACAAGGGACTGAACCTGGGAACCACACACTGGAAGGCAAACTCTTAACCACTGGATCACCACCCGGAAGTCCCCATGATGTGCTGGAATGCCATGGGACTACACAGAGGTCTGATGGCGGACACAGGCACATGCTCAAGGAAAGCACCAAGGGGCTTCAGAGGCAGCTGATGGAGCTCCTGTCGTAACAGATGGAAGCAGCCCCACTCTGGGTCTGCAGGCCTCTCACAACAAGGGATACAACAAGGGATATGTGAGGGTGCCAACCCTCTTACCTGGGTAGGCCTGCAGCGAGGGTCGGCAGGAACTAGGAAGATCTCCATAACTCGGTCTTTCTTCAAGGGCAGTGGGAGAGTTAGATAGCAAAACGGGTCAAAAGTCACAGAAACCTTAGCACATTCTGGGCAAACCAATGTAGATTTGAAGAGGCCATGGAACGTGTCCACGATCACAGAATCATTCCTCAACCTGTGATTCTCCCAGGCTTCCTTTGCCACCACCTGGAAGAAAGGAAAGTGGATAAAGAAAACATTCTCAACATCTCCCAGTTCTTAACTTCTGCATCCGGAATGATTCACAGCAAAATCTAAGATGGACTGTGAGCCAGTCTGTGTAGCCAAGTACTGGGTACAGGCCAGTGAGGGCCAGGACTGCTCTTAGCACACCAGACTCATTGCACACACCAGCCCAGTCCCACATGTAACAAAGTGCGAACGTAGGGTCTATGGGACACAGACAGCACTGTGGACACATGGGCCTGACAGTGGGGGACTGTCTCCTAAGCTCCCAATAATTCAGAGGCCCTTCAGGGACTTCCCTGGTGGTCCTGGAGTTCGGACTTGGCTTTCCAAAGCAGGTGAGTGTGGGTTCAATCCCTGGTCAGGGAGCTAAGATGCCACATGCCCCTTGGACAAAAAAAAAAGAAAAACCAAAACCAGAAGCAACAAGTTCAATAAGAATTTTTTTTAAATGGTTCACATTAAAAAAACACCACTTGAATTAAAAAAAAAAAAGCTGCTTCATGAGCTAGCTCATGGTTTTTCCTTTAAGATGTGAATTCTACTTTAAAGTATTCACATTGAGGGGACATCCCTGGCAGCCCAGTGGTTAAGACTCCACACTTCCATTGCAGGAGGGCTACAGCCTTGAGCCCTGGTTGGGGAACTAAGATTCCACAAGCTACACAGTGTAGCCAAAAATTAAACAAATAAATTAATTAAATAAAAATTTAAAGCATTCATATTGATCATCCCAATGTGATAGGATAACTTAAATACTAAATTCCCTCTTTAGAGATCTGAAAATCAAGGCAAAAAAAAAAAAGTGCCCTAAATAATATTAATCACAAAATATTTTAACAATCATAGTTGGATTTTAATGAGAGGAGTAATCCCAAATACCCACACTACAGGCACTTGACAGGGGATTCCCTGGTGGCTCAGATGGTCTGATATACCAATAAGGAGCATCAGAGGTAACCAGAGTTAGACCTTCTGTAATCTGCAACACATTTCTCTACGAGACTACATGGCCACGTCACCAACAACAGTGAGAGAAAACCAAGGCCCCACCACCAATACTCCGAAACCAGAAGGCCCCTGGAGGTGGCTTCTGTGGAATACTTCTGTCCAAAAGTCTCCAGTATCATACCGCATCTGGCCGCCCATTGGCATCCTTCAGCTCTAGGTAGGGTTTTTTCTTCACACGGTTCAGATCTTCATGTAATCCATCTAGAAGAAAGGCTAAAAGCTCCTGAGAGTCTTGCTGTTGGTAGCCAGAAAACTGAGGGGCAAAACGTCCCACCTGAGTCTACAATAAAAGCAACCACATTAGAAGGTTTTCAGTTATAAAGAACCAGGGAAGTCAGATGGGAAACTGTCATCAGAAATAATTTTGCAGTCACCTAGGACCAGAAGGAAGACCCTTGGTCCAGCAGTCCCATTAACTTTGCAAGGACCTAAAGGCAGGTAGTTCTCACTGGAGAAAAGAGAGCTAAGATCTGAAATTCAGGATGACTACAGACTGGGAACCTGAGCCACCACCCTACAAGCAGAGTGAACACTGACTCCCTAACTACATCTCCTAAGTGCAGACATGAATCCCTCTCCAACCTCCTCCTTTGACTGAGTCTCCCTAAGAACTTCACAAATGGTACCTGCATCAGCCAGAGGAATCCTCCTATACATAAGAGATAAGGGATAGAGAGTTTGGGATGGGCATGTACACACTGCTATATTTATAATGGAAAACAAGGATGTACTGGATAGCCCATGTACCATGTTCCATGTTATGTGGCAGCCTGGATGGGAGGGGAGCTTGGGGCACAATGGATGTGTGTATAGGTGTGGCTGAGTCCCTTTGCTGTCCACCTGAAACTATCACAAAATTGTTAATCGGCTATACTCCAATACAAAATAAAAAGTTCAATTTAAAAAAAAGAGAGTGAGCGCCCTCCTGGCCATAAATGTCTGCCCTGTACTGTTTTACGTCACTGATCCTCAGAATGCAGTGCCCAACCACTGGCATCAGCAATACCTGAGTGCGTAACAGAAATGCATGTTCTCAGGCCCCAGCCCAGACCTACGGAAACAGAAACTCTGGGAATAGTCATTTACATGCATTGCCCAGTGATTAATGTGACCAAGAAGATGGAAAGAATTTGTTTTTAACTTTAATAATATAAGGGTTTAATTTTCTCCTTGAGCTTAGGTGCTATTTTTTTCCCTCTGTGAATCAGATGCTTCATTAAATCTCCTTGAACCAAATAGGACTCCCAGATTTCACCACATGGAGGCAAGCCACTTCTCCCTCGGCAGGAACATTCAGAGCAAAGGAAGGAAGAACTGTGCCCAGCGCCCACTGCAGTTCACCCACCTCCTCATCTTCCTAACTGACAGATCCAAGTGAGAACTGCCCCTCACACCACCTTCCCAGACTGTCAACCCAATTCCTGACTTAAGGGGCTCAATGGAAACCACAGTTGGTGTAAATCCCAGTCTCAGAGAATCTGGAAGAAGCTCTCAGATAATACTGGATATTAGGTTGAATTTGTATGGTCTGGCTTAGGGTACCAGCCATTTAAAGTGGCTCAGCTAGTAAAGAATCTGCCTGCAATGTGGGAGACCTGGGTTCAATCCCTGGGGTGGGAAGATTCCCTGGAGAAGGGAACAGTTACCCACTCCAGTATTGTGGCCTGGAGAATTCCGTGGACTGTACAGTCAATGGGGTCCCAAAGAGTTAGTTAGACATGACTGAGCGACTTTCACTTTTTCCACTGTAGAATATGGCATTCTGAGTAAGCAGCTTACAATACAAATGATATCTGAAGAACCCTCATCCCAGAGGTGAGGGCTAAGTCACTCAAGATAAGTATGTGCTAAACGACTGAACAGAAAGAAGGATCTGACCATGCAGTCTCAGGGCCCATCTTAATGCCAAAGTGCAAGTAAGGGAATACTTCATTACAACGTTAAATCACTCTCCGCAAAATAGGAAAAAGGAAAGACACACATCAACGTACTTTGAACATGCGAGGTGCCACGTGAGCATCCCTGCCGGACCACATCTGCTTAATGAGCTCTGCGTAGGCCTCTGCGATTTCCCCTTTCATTCCCAGGGGGTTGTCCCTGTTGATTTCGGCTTCGTATTCATCTTTGAGAAAGTAGTCGGTCAACGGTGCTGTGTTGCTTAAGCACTGAAAGAGAAATGATCACAGCTCACACGCCTTCTGGAAAGCACACAGACACACAGGAAAAACCCAGTTCTAAATGAACAGTGAAGGTCACTCCAACAAAATGAAGGTCACTCCCTTCAGATTCTCTGGAGGGCTCACAACAGGAAGGCACAGTCTCTCAAAGGCCAGGGCTGGTGGCCACATAGTGGTGAACCTTCCAGGAACACTGTCTTGAGACAAGCTCACCGCCTAAGAACCGTCTCCGACACAAGCTGAGGGCAGAGGCCGTTGATCCCAAGTGCCTGATCACAGTTTACTCCTTCACTCTGTCAGTGTATTTACAGACACTGCTTAATTTTTCAGGTGTTTAAAACAGTCTGGTTTTCCTAGCACAAACCCCTCCCGCTTGTTATGTGTTACTTTTACTTAGACCTCACTGATTTTGATCTGCTAAAATTTTATCTACAGTACTTGCCTCTACAGTTGTGAGATAGTAATCTGTATCCTTTTCCCATAATACACTGTAACTGTAAGGAGAATTACTTTCAAGTGAAGTCTATGAGTTTGAGCAAATTAACAAACTGAGGGTCATCTTTAGGGACCCCCAAACTTGCAATGGTGCCAGAAATGAAGGCAGTTATTGGGGACTGTGCCCTCTTAACTTTGTAGCTGGACTTTAACTCCAGCCCATGATCCCAACAATCCCATTACACAGTATGCGCCCAATAAATATTTGGTGGATGAATAAATAAAGTTTCAACAGGCAAGAGCTGAGTGAGACAGCTCACTGGTGAAGATGGTCAGCCTCAGGCAAGAATACAGTGGCATGGTACCAGCTGCTCTGAGATCTCATCACATTAGAGACCAACCGGGCATGTATTCCAGTACTTTTTGAGATCATTCTCTAAGGGTCAACAAAACTCAAAATATTTTCATTATAAAACCAAACCAAACTGAGAAGACATTTTGAAGCCAGGAACACTGATGAGGCCATTCTGTACCACCCAGTGGCTATGCACTGGCAGAGATTCCTGAAGCACTAACCACGGGTTGTTAGGGACCCTGGAGAGGATCCTCCCGACACAGCAGAGGCCACTCCCACCCCAGCCTCAAGTACTGTGGAGACACGATGTTAACTGAGATGGCAGCTCTCCCCCCTACCTGCAAAGCAGAGTTCATGAAGCAGGTGTTCCCCAGGTTTCCGAGTCCGCAGAGCCCAGGTTGGATGTGAGTCAATGGGGACTCCTGACAATTATACGAAGCAGAGAAGCCAGATCCACTGGAAAACACAACCCACACCAGCAATCAAGTGAGTGCTGTTCACATGCCCTCAAGATGCCTCTTGGGGCTTCACCTGGGCCTCTAGAATTCTCACTTGATAATGACCCCATGATACAAGTTACTCCCCTCCCCAGCCCTCCAGCTCCCCCAACCCCGCTTTGACCTGACATGGTAATAGGTGGTAAGCACATCCTTAAGGGGAAAAGAAGAGAGGCTGTTTGAATCCTCTGCTCTCTAGCTTTATTATGGAGAAAGAAATGGCAACCCACTCCAGTACTCTTGCTTTGGAAATCCCATGGACAGAGGCACTTAATGGGCTACAGTCCATGGGGTCGCAAAGGCTTTGGCAAATGCTAATTCTATATCCCTCCAGAGGGCTAACTGCCAGGTGACTTCGGGGAAGAGCACTGTGGTTACCAGGATGGAAGCCTGCACCTGCCACCACCCTCCCGGCCACGCTTGGTCTTGGCAGTGCCTGAGTGTGCGTGCACTCTCTCTCGCCTCACCTTCCTCTACCACTCTATCTGCGCTCTATGGCAGGTGCTCTGACACACCTGGAAAAAGGATCCCAGCCACACAGAGGAGAAGCAGGCAGTCCATGCCCCCCCCCCCCCCCCCCCCCCGCAGCTGACAGTCACCCCGATAGCCATTCTGCCAGAAGGCCAGCCCATCCATTCACAGACAAATGCAGTGATGGGAAAACACCAGCTGGTAGGAAGACAAGCAACGTACTAGGAGGCACTCTTTACTGGGGGGATGAAATGGAAGGAGAAGCCACGTGCAGTGGGCTCTCATGGGGAACCCAAGTCCTGCATGTGCTCAGGGCAGCAGCAGAGGAGCCATCAGGAGCCATCAGGGAGGGCCCAGGAGAGGACTTGGCGGGAAAGGAAGGAAAGTGAAAGGACCTGCTCTTACCCCCTGCTGACACTGGAGCTGTGCATCCCCGAGGTGTTAGTGCTATCACCATTTGCAATGGGAGAGGCAGATACTGAGGAATAGGGACTTGCTGATGATTTTGGAGAGGTAGTAAAATTTCTGCTAGGCGCAGTGCTTGATCTGGGAGAGAGAAGACAAACAATGCTACTGACTTTGTGCACAGAAGCAAGCCCTCTTTAAGGCTTGCTTGAGAAGAAAGTGTCTTCTCAAGAAACACATGTTCTCCACATTCAGTTATTTAAAATTAATTGCAAACAGCCCGTTTTCATGCTACTTCAAGTTAAATTTTTATTGACATGAGTAAAGAAATTAATTGGTCTTCCTGTCTCATTCATCCACATGGTCATACACTGAATCTTTCAGTGAGATAAACCAACCACAAGGCTGACCTTCAGGGCATCCTGGTTTGATTGATTAATCATCAGCTTCCCTGAATTTTAAGACTTACCAGTGAAAGAAAAAGAAAAATGCTGTTAAGAGATGAATTATCTCAAAACACTAGACCCGAATTAAACAGATGGCTGTAAGTATACCAGAACACAAAAATGGCAACTTAGTATCACTGTGCTATTCCAGGCAACTGCTTTTGTTTCCTGAAATTTACCAAAGTGAAAAACCTGTTTCAAACTTTTGTTTCAGTATTTTTCAGTTTCTTATTTTAGATTCATTCCTAATTTCCGACTAATTAACTCAAGTGCTAATTGCCCCAAATCTTAAATTGACAACAATTTTATTAAGTTTTCTACCAAAATCCACTTAAGACAGGTAGAAGGAAATGAGTTGTTGGCAATGTTGCAACGTTTCAATGTTTCAAATACATACAATGGTGATTTTCCTTCCAGATTGGGAGTTATTTTTAGAATAGAGACAATAATTAAGCGTTGTCCCTGCAGAGTGCCCAGCCTCATAGGATCCGATGTCAGCCAGGGCTCCCTGTGAGAAGAAAGTGGGGCGTGGCAATAAGGATGAGCGAGCCTGTACCCACACTGTAGGGAGATGTCAGGGACTATTTAGGGGCCTCAATGGGCGTCAGAAACTGAGTTCTGCTTCACACTCTGAAGTCACAGCAAGGGAAAGGGAAAGAGGGCTCCCCAGGCTCTCAACCACCCACAGAAATGTACCTTCTCTAATCCTGAAGAGCATTTGCTTCACTGAGCCTCATCTTCGTGCTGCAGAGAAGTCCAACAACTATGGCAGCTCCTTAAGTGAGGCTTGGCAGAGCCAAGGGACACACTCTTGTGGCACACAGGAGACTTCAACAAACATCTAAGGCCTGTCCCAAGTGCTGCCAGAATGCCCAACCTCCTATGCAGACAAGTCGCTACCCAAGGCTGGGCTCATACAGCAGACTGTTACCTCAGGTCTGCAGATACTACAAGACAGTGAAATTCAATTTCTGACGTACAAACCTCAAGGCACATGGCTTAACATTCTCTTTTTTAGTCATCATTCACTGGTAACTTATTTTATTCTCTGAACTTAAGAGGGCAAAAATCCATAAGGCTGTTTACACGTATTTAAGATCTGTCAACTTCTTAAACAGACAACCCTTCTGGTTGAAATGTAAGAAAATGAGAAAAATTTTATTTGACATTCATATACAATGTTTCAGAAGATAGTGCCAGTAGTTTTCAGAGTAAACTCAGTCAAAAAGAAATTCAGGGACTTCCCTGGTGGTCTGGTGGTTAAGAATCTGCCTTCCAATTCAGGGGATGTGGGTTCAATACCTGATCAAGGAACTAAAATCCCACATGCCTTGTGGTCACACATGGCAATGAACGATGACCCAGCTGAGATCCAACACAGCCATAGGTAAATAAATTAATATTAAAAAAAAGAAACCTAATGATGACCATCTAAGGATGCATTTTATATGCCTGAAAACCTACATAGTACAAAGTGCTTTTTGTTGTTTTTTAAACTCTACTTTTGACAGACAAATCAAAAAGTAAGACCTCTGTACAGAATGACTTGACCTGTACCTGGGAAACGCTTGGGCGCTTGTCACTTCTCAGGCAACTTGAGAGCATACCCGAAGGCGCTGCAAGCTGGGAAGCAGGCAATGGTAGGAAGGAACTGACATGGGGCAAGACCTCACTATCAACTGTGACCGAGTCTCATGCCACAAACATTCTGCAAACAGAGGCTACGTCTCCAAATAACGGGCCCTCTGGTCCCAAAAGATACTCTGGCCAAGCCTCTGGTCTCCTGGCACCTTTCTCCTGAGCCATCTCCTGGTCCCAGGCATGCCAGGTCGTTACCATCACAACGGGAACAAGCACTGACTAATGGCTCTCTAACACTCACGCTGCCCTCCTTGCTCCGCTGCACTCTGCCTGCCTCTCAAGACACTCTCCAGGCTGAATGCTACACTGCGGAGTCCACTCTTTAAGTCCACCCTCTGACCTCAGAGCCCAGCATCTGGCAGTACCCTTAAGACAGCAACCAACTAGTAGCCACAATCCTCACTGCCTTCACAACATGCTAGGCTGTGATCTTCCCCACACACACCATCACTGTTAACCCTCACCTGAGTGCAACTCAAATCTCCATTTCAGGAACACTGGCCTCTTCTAGCTATGGGCAAGCAGCCTTTAAAGGAGATGATGGAAAATAAATAAATAAAGGGGACGGTGGTACAGAGCTAACTAGGCCTTATAGATATCAGGCAAGTACAGTTAGAATTAAGAGAGAGACAAAAAATTGTGACCAGATCTACAGAAAACCTCGGCAGAACTAACAGAGAGGTTGGAGTAATCCACAGAAAAGGGAAAAAAAATAATTGCAGATGCTCACAATTAACCAGGTGGCTCTCACTGGTGAAAAAAAGGCTGAATGGAAACATTTCAATATGCTTTCCTCTTGCCAGGATACATGGAAAATTGATTTCATGAGTGGGTTTTCTTTTAAAAAAAAAAAAAAAGGATTAAGCCAATCACTGACAATCCCTGGATGATACACTGACTTGACGTACTTTTCACATTCCCTCAATTTCATCCTACATCTTCTTTGACAAACATGTTACTGAACATGGCTGGTTAAAGAAAAAAAATCCAATTTGAGTTTGTCTTCTGAATAAGTTGAACGCATCTATAGGCATTCTAATTACTGTTATAGCTGGACTTAATTCAGTCTCTTATGTTTTTTAATTACCATACTTTTCAGTTGTTTTTCCCCCTCTTTCCTGCCTACCATCTCAATTTGCCTTTTAGGTATGGCAGTTTCCTAGCTGCATGCTATGGCACTGATTTATAACAAGAAATACATGCTTTCGTTTGGTGCAAGGTTCTTGGTACACAGCTTCTAAAACTGTTGCAATGTTTTAAGTAGTAAAAGTAATGGGAACACCTTTGGTTATATTTTGGTCTTCTATCTTTGGTTCCTGAAAATGCACCAAAGTGATAAAAGTGAAAAGTGTCTGTTGTTCCTCCCAACATAGATCTTTCAACCACATCTCAATTTACGCATGACTTTTGGAAAGTTCCAAAGGACTGGTGGGGGTGGGGGGTGGCTTGCTGCTGGCCAGGGGAATCCACCTTGTGATGAGAAGGTTGGCTCTTTTGCCCTTACCCCCACACACCCACCTCTGGAGAGGGGGGAGGGGCTGGAGATTGAGTTCTGTCTCCAATGGCCAAGCAGTTTAATCAATTCTGTCTGCTTACTGAAGTGCCCACAAAAACCCCTGAAGTATGACTTTTGCTGAGCCTCCAGGTTGGTGAATACACGGAGGTGCTAAAAGGGTGACTGCCTGGAGAAGGCACACAAGCACCTCACTTTTCTCCTGTACCTTGGCTATCCATCTCTACCACTTCACTGTTCCAGAGTTATACCTTTCCATAATAAAGTGGTCAAATAGCAAGCTAACTGAGTTCTGTAAACTGTTATAGCAAAGTATCAAGCCCAAGAAGAGGGTTGTGGGAACTTGATTTACAGCCAGTGGGTCATCAGAAGCACAGGTTAACACCCTGGCTTTGGGAGTGGCATCTGTAGGGGAGGCAACCCTGTGGGACGGAAACCTGAACCTGTGGGGTCTGATGCTATCTCCAGATGAACAGTTGCAGAACCGAGTTAAATTGCAGGATACCCAGCTGGTTTCAGAGAATTGATTAGCATGAAGGAAAACCTTCACATACTGGGTGGCTAGAAGTACTAGTAGAATAAATTTTTTTTTTTTCACCTCCCAATAGCTATTCTTCCATTCTTCTTTAGTTTCCAAATCCCAAGTTTTAGCTAGACCCTTGCAACTGCTGAAAGGCATTTCCCAGCCTCCTTTGAAGCCAGGTGTGGTCACAGAATTCGCCAGAGATATAAAGGGCCATCTTCTAGGTGATTTCTGGGCAATTTCCTTACAAGGAAGGGGCATGCCTTTTCTCCTGATTCCTTCTCAGCTACCTGAATGAACATATGATTGATTCAAGTAAAGCAGTCACCCTGGACACTGAAGTGACCACCTTGGAAGCTGAACCCACACAAAGCAGTCACATGACAGAGCAGCCGGGTTTCTAACAGCAGCAGTACTGCACTGTCCTCCTTAGAAGTTCTTTGTGGAAAGATGTGTCTACCCTACTTAACAGACTAATATTCAGGTCTTTCTTCACTGCTAGCAAACCTTTCCTAATCAATACAACATGTTACATAAAAGATATAAATCCTACTTTTGTACTTCTGGTAGTTATTCCATTAATTTATTAGGATCTGTTAACTATTTTTTTTTCCCCATCAATTACTTCAACTTACCTACTACATTTCCCTGCAAGAGAAGTAGTTCAGGACATTTTCGTCTCTCTTTACTGCCTCCTCTCCTCACCTGTCTTCCATGTCAAGATTACTCAGTATTTACTTCTCGATTGTTACTGATGCAGGCTGCTTTCTTAAACCTTTCTTCTTAACTATTACTAAACTTTTTATTGAAGTATTATATACAGAAATATCTAAATCATGAGAGTACAAAAGTGAAGACTTTTTTGGGAATTCCCTGGTGGTCCAGTGATGAGGACTTGGTGCTTTTACTGCTGAGGCCTGGTCTGATTCCTGGTTGGGGAATGAAAATCCCACAAGCCATCAGTATGGCCAAAAAAAAAACCCCAAAATTCAAAAGACATTCTTATAAGTGATGGCAAAAATGTTAACTACTCAAGTCATGTCCAACTCTTTGCAACGCCATGGACTGTATAGCCTGCCAGGCTCCTCTGCCCATGGAATTCTCCAGGCAAGCACACTGGAGTGGGTAGCCATGCTCTCCTCCAGGGGATCTTCCTGACCGAGGGATTGAACCCAGGTCTCCTGCACTGCAGGCAGATTCTTTACTGTCTGAGCCACCAGGGAAGCCATGCACCCATATAATCACTACTGCACTATCCCCCAGGCCAAGAAGCAGGACAGCACTACCTCCCATGTGTCCTCCTCACGCTCCCTGCAGGCACAATTCTTTCCAAAGCTAACCTCCATGGTGACCTTGAGACACAGAGATCAGCTGTGCCTGTTCTTAAGCTTTCTATCAGGGACTCATACAGTAGGCCGTGTTTTGGGTCTGGCCTCTCTCATTCAGCATCACTGATGAGCCTCAAGGCTGTCCTGGCTGGAGAGAACTCCGTCGTATGCACACACCACGATTCATTCTATTCTGGGTGGCTATTTGGGTTAGCTCCAGTCTGTGACTATGACAAGCTGTGCTGTCTTGAGCATCTTTGAACATATCTTTAAGTGAACGTGAGATGTATTTCTGTTGTTTGTAAGCCTAGGAGAGGCTCGCTGGGCTGTAGGAGATGCACACAATTCTTCATTTAGTGCTTATCGCAAAATCTGCTAAACTTGCTATACCACTTTATACGCCCCACCAGCAGGGTCCAACACCTCAACCACACTGGCTACTACCCATCATTTTCATTTAGCCATGCTGGGGATGTGCAGAGGCACCGTATTATGGCTTGAGTTCGCCATTTCTGGATGCTTGCCAAGGCTGAACGCCTCTCCGTATGCTCATTAGCCACAGGGATAACTTCTTTCTTCAAGTCACTGTTACAGGTTTTCTTGTCCCTTTTTCTAAAAGAGGTGTCTGACTTTTTCTTACTGACCTAAAGGGGTTTCTCTGAAATTCTAGGTATGAAGAGTCTGTCAGACATACGCACTGCAAATACCTGTCTCACTCTGTGGCTTGCCTTTTTACTCCACGATGAACAGTTCTTAATTTAAAAGTCATGCAACTCTATTTCCTCCTCTACAGTTTGTGGTGCTGTGTCTTGTTTAGCAATCTTTGTTCCTCCCGAAGTCCTTGCTTTCCAGTCAAGAGAATGCTTTACTAGCTGTATGCTAGGAGAGCTGTGTGCTGGATTTTACTGCCTGCTCCCTACCACCACTTCTCCCAAGAGGTTTTCAAGAGGACCTCTGTGTGGAAAACCTTCTAAGGTCATCTTTAGCCAGGGAAAAACTTTATCCTCACATTTAGGTAACAGTGTAGTAGCTTGTAAATTCTAGTTTTTAAAGTTATCCTACTTAAACATGAGTTTGAGCAAGCTCCAGGAGATGGTGAAGGACAGGGAAGCCTGGCGTGCTGCAGTCCATGGGGTCACAGACTGGAACATGACTGAGCGACTGAAGGACGACAACTTTGATGCTGAGAAAGTATTCCTTAGGTCTACAGATGCCACTGGGAAGTTTGCTATTAACCTGCTTCTCACTCATGACTTTCTCTTTCAAACAGATTTGACATTTTCGCTACATCTCTGTTGTTAAATTTCAATCGAACCTGTCTTGGTGTGGGCTTTATCTGTTCTGTTTAGCACTCTTTACATTGAAGATGTTTCCTCCTTTATGATTACTGAAAAACTCACGGTCGCTCCTTCTAACGTTTTCTTTCCCTTGCCCATCACTTCCTCTCTGCTCCTGAAATTCCTATTATCGGGACATGGGCAGTTCTACTCCCAGCCTCCGTAGTATGCTTTTTTTTAAATTTACGTTTAATTGATTTACAATGTAGTGCCAGCACTTTTCTATTTTCTTCTGCCTCCTTATCCCCTACAATTCTTCAATCTGAGCTTTTGACTTCTACCTTCAGTCTTCAGCTACATTCCTTCTGCAACTCAACCCTGCCCTGAATTCTTTGTTCCCATGTTATTTCTCTCCTTGTTTCTGTTTCATATGCCCATTTCCTCTTTATCGTGAGGATTTTCAGTGTTGATTGTATCCTCCTAAGCAGCTGGGCTGTGAATTCGCTCCAACTAGCACCGCCTGTCAATCTACCACTTTCCTTCTGTTTTCCCTCTGGTTGTCAGCTTCTCACTATGGCTCCCTGAGGCTTTCGCCAGGTGAGATCCACCCATTCTCACTCACCAGCCCCCTCCAAGGAGCTCCCAGAGGCAGAGACGGAATCCAGAGTCCCACACGACTCACTTCAGTCCTGTCACTCCTCTGAGCCCAGCCACAACTAACCCCAGCTGCTCTTCAACCAGGCCTTCGGCCCCAGGTCTTCCACAGCTGCCGTCACCTCCATCTCACAAAACTGTCCTGCTCACGAAGCACCGCACTCCCTGCTGATTCCCTTGCCTCCTTCATGACCCTATTCAAATGGCACCTCAGCGGGGCCTCACTATCATCCAGTTTATGCCCAAAGCCTTAGCACTGGCTCATTTTTCTTCCTTGATTTTTTCCCAGAGTACTTGTAAATCTACAGACATGTGTCTTTCTTATTTTCTGCTCCTTGAGGACAGAAATTTCCTTCTGTTTATTGCTGCATCCCCGGCACCTAGAACAGTGTCTGGCACTACTGGGGGAGTAGTAAGGTGAGCTGTGCCTTAGGAATTCTGCTCTGAGCTCATCCAGCACTGGATACCCTCTACCAGGAGACTCTAACGTTTGGGGTGTCTCAGTGAGGCAGTGCTCTTTTCCAAAAGTGGCTTCCCTTCACTGGAACCTCCTGGGTCTGAAGCTCTGGAAGGAGTAAGGAGAAGCAGCAGGAGGAAGAGAAAGAGGCACAACTGCCAACAGTCTGCCTTGGCCCGTACACTTGGGCTCTCTCACTCCAAGCTGTCAGCCCTACCTCAGAGACTAGAATCCAAGCACCTTCTGTCTCCTAAGGAGGCTGTCTCAGTTTTTATGGTATTTTCTCTTAGTTCTGTGGCATTTCCAGTTCCAAGAAGGGAGTGAGAAGGCTGCTGGGCTACTGTTACCTGTGTTTTAGGCTGCTGTCACAAATCACCACAAACTTAGTAGCTTAAACAACACAAGTTTATTGTCTTATGGTTTTGGGGGTCCGAAGGTCAAAATGATTGTCACCAAGCTAACTCAAGGTGTGGGCAGAGCTATGTTCCCTGGTGAAGGCTCTAGGGACTTTCCAAGGCTGCCCAGCTTCCCTGGCTCACGGCCAGTCAACTGTCTCACGTTTCATTGCTCTGACTCTGCTTCCACCTTCATATCTGACTCTTCTGTCTCCCTCTTCTGTTTATAAGGACCTTGTGATTATGTTGGGCCTACCCAGATAATCCAGGATCATCTCCCATCTCAAGATCCTTAATCACATCTGCAAAGTCCCTCCTGCCAGGAACCTAACACATTCATAGGTTCTGGGGATTAGGACATGGACTTTGTTAGGGGGTGGGGAGGAACGCAATCACTATTCTGCATAACACAGCTATTCCATCATCTTTTCAGGAATTAGGGATCAGAGTTTCTTACACTGAAGTCCATGGCTAAGCTTTGGCAGGGCGGGGGGGGGAGGGTCTATAAAACCCTTGAGATTGTTGGCAAAATGCTGCATCTTCCTGTGTTTCTCGAGAGAGAGCTCGTAGCTTTCATAAATTTCACAGAAGAGCTATAAGCCCACTACCACAAAACACTCACTGTCCAAGATCTGACTGAGGAAGACAGCAACAACCAACATTCTCCCAATAACTACTGGAACACAGACACAATTCCCCTATCTTATAGTGTACGAAAAATCCACCCCTCCTTTCTGTCCCCTTCTCAGAACATGCAGTAACTCCACAGCACACATGAACCTCTCCTGAAGACAGGGGTACCTGGAGTCCCAGTTTAGTACTAGAGTAATTCCCCCAGGAAGTGACAAGGGCAACAATCAGAAACACTCCCCGGGGTAAAGAGTGGGATGGAATGGAACCATTACCTTTAAGTAGGTAAGACCCTGTGTCTGAGCCCTCTCTTCCTCCATCAAAGCCCCTCCCTATAGGTGGAAAAAATAAATGCCCTTGACAGAAACAAAGCCACATCTTGGCAGAGCAGCATCCCCAGATCCAAGCCCCTCCTCTTCCCCATCTCCACCTCAAAAGCAGAGGCTCACTGCCTGGTTGACACGTCTGAGAGCTTTCCCTGGGATGGCTGCCCAGCATGCTGCTTACCAAAGGCCAGGATTACAGACTTTGGATACAAAAGCAAATGTTTTCCATCTGGTTTAAAGAATGTTTTTCTTTGGCGTCTCCTGATACCCGTGTGCCCGGCCACAAGAGAGAACAAGTTCACTTACTTTGATTGCTGGGTCTGCCTTGGCCATGTGCCATCTTCATTTTGGGGCTCAATTACTAGCACCTGAGTGAAAGAGGAAACCATATTAGGAATGTGCAAACTGTCTCACTTGCTGACATGCTCAGAATCAAAAAGGTATCTGTCCACAATCCTGCTGCACCTGTCTGCGGGGGCACGGCCTGGGCCTCCTACCTGACCCTGGTACAGCCCGGCGTCCTGCACAGTGTTGTCCAGCTTGCTCAGCTGCTCATAGGTGTTGCTCATGTATTTGTTCCACAGCCGTGTCTCACGCTCTGCAGGGATGTTGAAGAGCTTCCTCATCTCCTTCTCGATGGTTGCTGGGGACAGGCAGACACATCACTCTGGGCTTTCTCCCGGTGCAAGGACAACAACAGCCACAGCAAGCTGAGGCTCATCTTCCGTCCTTTTCAGACGGTCATGGGATGCTCAGGATCAAAAGCTCTGACTGACCTCAGCCCCCTGGTGACTCCTAAGGCCAAACATCTTGCATGGGGCGTCCTTTTATACTCAAATACCCAAAGACTGCCCCTAGGCTTCTCATTCTCTGATGATGTGAGTCCCCGTTTACAACACAAAAGCAACATGGCATAGTTAGAAAACAAACCTCTGGAACTAAGACAGATTTGGTTTCAAATACTAGGTCAGCCATTTTCTAACTGAGATTTCTTCACCTTTATTACCATATGTTAAGTAAGCAGAGAACATGCGCAGTGCTTCATACAATATGACTGCCAGGCTTAGCTGTCCACAACAGCCCCGGAAAGCAGGCGCCCAGGTCGGGACAGGTAACCACAATCTGAGACTATCTGGGTAACAAGTCTAAAGAGGGTGCCCCACCTCCCCACTCGTTAGCCACTATGCCCTGCACTCTCTCTAGCTTCCTAGAATGGCAGCCAGGGGACTCACCGATGGTGTCTGCCTTGCTGAAATGGCAGCTCAGCACGTTGGTGGGGTCACTGTTCTCACAAAGCTTCAGTTCCAGCAAATACACCTCTACCTTGCAGTGCTTGACAAACAGGCCATGTTCTACCACCTGCGAACGAGAGTGCAGGTGAAGGAGTGCTGGTCCCACACCGGAACAGTCTGGGAAGCAACATGCCTCATCAGTGACAAAAGGCAGAGTCTATACGACAATGAGTGTGAGCTTTAAAGTCACCGGCATGTGTCTCAGGAGTTTAAAAATCTTATTTCCACAGGCCCCAGATAGATGAGGTGCATAAGAAAAAATATTTTCAGTGAGCCCAGATTCTTGCATATTCCCATACAGAAAAGCACTAAATTCCTTCACTTGAGATTATGTGGTTTTCCTTTACTTAACAATAATCTTTCGATGTTCAGACTACCTGCCCTTTGTTGCAAAACTTCTCCATAACCTGACTCCCCTAGCCTCGCCTCCTCAAAGCAAGTCTCTCAGGGTCACTTGAAATACTGTCTCCTGTGGGCTTGAAGTTCTAAAAATTTCCACCAAATAAAACATAACTCTCAAAGGAAAAAAAAAATCTTATTTCCACTCATTAGGACCAACCAAGAGCATCGTGATGGAACCAGAGCTAGCAACAAGAGGGCACAATAGGAAAGTCACTGTTCATCTCTAAGTGGAGATCGTGATGCTTCCCCTTGCAGGGTCTGTGGAACCAAGAGGCCTGGAGAACAGTTAAATCCTTCGGCAGCATGCTCACCACACAGCAGGACTGGAGGCATTAGGGGACACCTTTGAAAACTGGCCTGCCCCTCACCATTTGATTCCTAACCCCTCTCAGAGTCCCAGGATTCAAGTTGGACAAAGAAGGTATTCCGGCCCTGAAAAGTGACGCTTAGAATAGAAGCTTGACCTCAGCACTGCAGCCCTTCCCTGCTCTGCTAAGAAGGGAAACTGCACACCATGCAGAATGAGAAACGTACCCAGTGCCTACTCCTCCACCAGAGATGTCCCCCACGATGGGACAAGCAAACAACTGTGGGAGTCAGGGTGGTAGTATTCTTGTGAGTTCTGGCCACCAGAGGGGTCGACAAGCTGGGTTTCTCTCCCAGGGCCTGCCTTCCCTTAGAGATTGTTCTTCTCTCGCCTATTAACACCTGTTTTCCAAGGTACTCAACAATGTGATCAGAGATTCCTAACTACAGGGGAAGAGCAGTATCAGAAAAAGTTAAACAAGAAGCAGCACATTACTGTGTGTCCATATGCCCCCAAGTTAACCTTCCCTCACAGAAGCTTCCAGAACGCAATCTCACTGTACTGGTGGACATATCCCAAGCCACTGGGCAGCTGTGATGTTTGGAGGCCTCCATTCAACAGCTTAGGAATGTCTGTACCCCAGGAAAGCAAAAGCAATCAGTGCCAGGGAGCACTCATAGACACTGACCGGCGTGTGGGACAATGCGGGTACTCACTTTTCTGACAATGGGCTGCTGGCCTTCTACACAGCCATACCAGTTTAGTAACTTATTCCAGGCCTCTGCTGGGACCAAAACATAGTCCAATTCATCAATTAAATGTTCCTTCAAGGTCTGACTCTCAGGATCTGAAAAAGGAAAACAGCAGAGCTCAGTGCTCTTCTCCCCAGAAATGTTTGTTTTACACGATTCTCATCTACTTTTCAGAAACAAGAAAAGTATTTACGGGAACAAGTACAAAACTCCAAAATTCTGTCACTGGCTATAATACAGAGCAGACCTACATGATTGTCTTTAGCTGTGACTTCTGAACAGTTTGTGAGGAACTTGTATTTCTTCCAAAATTGGAGGGAGAAGGAAAGAGAAAAACTCCGATTTACATTTTCAAAGTGCTTCCAGCTCCACAATTAAAACTGTTTTATTATGAATATTTAACAATATTCTGCTGAACGAAACTGCACTGAAATCAGATATCACCTTTCTTTGAAAGATATCTAAGCAAGCAAATGAACACGGCAATGAAGTTAAATGTATTTTTACCAAGAGTCATTTACCATTCTTAGTGTCAACTCCAAGACAAAAACTCAGCTGGACACCAGCCATACAGAGAGAGAATTTCTTTAACATGCAAAGCATCCATCTTACACCCCAAAATGGAAGCAACACAACTGGGATTCAGAAAAGGACATCCATGGACTTCCTTGGTGGTACACTGCATAGGAATCTGCCTGGCAATGCAGGGGACACGGGTTTGATCCCTGGTCCTGGAAGATTCCACATGCCACTGAGCAACTAAAACCCTCGAGCCGCAGTTACCGAGCCTGCGTGCTACAACTGCGAAGCCCGTGTGCCTAGAGCCTGTGCTCTCTGCAACAAGAGAAGCCACTGCAGTGAGAGGCCCATGCACTGCAACAAAGAGTAGTCTCTGCTCACTGCAATGAGAGGAACCCATGTGCAGCAAAGAGGGCCCAGCACAACCAAAAAAGAAAGGAAAGGACATTCGCGGTCTGAAATATGCTCTCTTAATGGAAGCCCATGGGACTGGATCAAGGGAAGACTGACCACCTCCCACCCAGGGAGCGTCCCTGCTAAGCCTGTGCATATCAACACCCACTCCTGCAACAGCGCCACTATTCTCTTCCAGACGAGTGAAGCCACAAAGCCAGGGAAGCAGACAGTACCCACAATGGTGTAACTCATCTGTACAAGGTAGATGATGTTAAAAATAAGAGCCAAAAACAGCACTCACAAGATGATCAGGGCTTCCCATCTGATTCACCTTTGCGTTTTTCATTTCCAAGGAAAAAGGAAAGACACTAAATAGCCTTGGAGAACAGCAACCCCAAAGTGAGAAGGATTCATGGATAAACAAAATGCAGTATATAAGCACAGTGGTGTAGCATTTAACCTTTAAAAAGAAGGAAATCCTGACATGCCATAATATGGATACACCGTGAGGACATTCTCCTGAATGCAAAAAGCTGGTCAGAGACAGACAAATACTGGATGATTCCACTTATACTAGGAATCGAGAGTAATCAGAGACAGAAAGCACAATGATGGTTGCCAGGGTCTGGGAGAAAGGAGACTGGGAACTACTGTTTAATGGGTATGAAGATTCAGTTACTGTTGCTCTTTTGACATTTATATTTATTTCTTTAGGACATGCTGGGTCTTCACTGTGGTGTGCGGGCTCTCTAGCTATTTCATGCGTGCTTAGTTGTGGCATGTGGGATCTAGTTCCCTGGCCAGGGATTGAACCCAGACCCCTTGCTTTGGGAGCGCAGAGTCTTAGCCACTGAACCACCAGGGAAGTCGTGAGATTCAGTTTTACAAAATAAAAAAGTTCTGGAGATTGACTTCGCAACAATGTAAATATACTTTATACTACTCAACACTTAAAAATATTTAGATAGCACAACTTTCCTGGTGGTCTGGTGATCCAGAATCTGCACTTACACCGCAGGGGCACAGATTCAACTCCTGGTCAGAGAATTAAGGCCCCACATGCCACAAGGCAAGGCCAAAATAATAGTAATAATAAATTCAGATGGTGAATTTTATGCGTATTTCACCATAATTTAAAAGGAAAAAAAGAAGTGGCTCCTCACTGATGAGCCAACTGTTTTCCACGCAGCTCTGGCACAATTATTCACACTAACAGATCAAACGTTTTCTACTCAGCAACAGGATGATCCAGGAGTACTTGAAACAAAAGCTTCACACCTCAACTCCAAGGTCTTCTCTGATTTGCAAATTAAAACTCACAAAGGTTCTTCACCAATCTTACTTGGAGACATACACCTTCTTCATTTCTAACACTAAAACTATGCAGGTCTGGCTACCCATGCTGTGCCCAACAGCAGCCACAGACCTTTAAAGGTGGGAAAGGAGCCAAGAGCTTTTAGCATCATTAACCCCAAGTACATCAGTTCTACAGGGCTTTCTCCTCTGAGGCTCAGTGACAATTTACTCAAACATGTCATTCTTATGACACTCAAGGGCAAACACAGGAACTTAACTGGAATTTTCAATACAGTTCACCATTTTTACTTAAAACTGCATCAGTCAAAGGGCATCACAGTAAAAAGCACACAAGGGTTTTGCAATAAGGACTGAGCCTTTGCAAATTTCTTCAACAGAGCAAATAAAGGGGAAAAAATGAGAGCACAACTTGGTCTTGGTTTAAGGATTTCATCAGATATACAGGAGGGGCAGAAGTAGAAAATGAGAGAGGAAATGAGCAGACTACATTAGTGAGGATGTGCCCTACCCACTCCTTCCCACTCCTTCAAGAGCCCCTTCTAGGCAACTCCCATGACTGTAGGTGGCAGGCAGCCAGACTGGGACTGGCAGGTGACTGAGAGTCCAAGAGCTAAGAGGGCAGCCCTCATTGGCTAGAGATAGGCCATTCCCACTCTGTCAATGTTCCAGGGTCTGAACGGAATGTACTTCTCGCCTCCCAAGCACACAACAAATGTTTCCAACCTAATCCAGTGACATTGAATTGAAAGACAACAGAAGAAATGCTTGCCCTCAGCTGAAGGTCATACCAAATGACTTGAGGGGCCCTCCAGCTCTAGGATTCTCAACATCAACACTATTAAGAGCCTTAAGTGGGGTGGGAGGTGGGAGGGAAGTTCAAAGGGGAGGGGACATATGTATACTTGTGGCTGATTCATGCTGATGTATGGCAGAAACCGATACAATATTATAAAGCAGTATCTTTCAAATAAAAAAAAATTTTTTTTAAAGCCTTAAGAATTCGCCTTCTCAAATAAAGATGGAAATGAACAAAGTGCAAATACAGTACAATGATCCTTTGGGGCAGGAAGAAAAGCCTGTAACATTATTATGTCATTCATATCTCCCAGAAAACAAGGTATACACTGAAGGGCCGTTCGTTTTTTTAAAACACCCAGGACAGTGTTAGGTGTCTGCATCAAGCCTCATGCACTGTCTGCCTTCCTGCTGCCTTGACTGTGGGCCCAGGCAACAGATCATCTCTGTCGTGCTTGCACGGGAGTCTAAAAGCAAGGCAGAAAAAAGGCAGAGGAAAGGCCAACTGCCGTTTCTATGCATCCAAAGGCGCAAGCCAAGCTCAGCCATGTCATACTTCACTTTGTCAGTCACTTCTTCCATGAGGAGCTGGTCTGTGTTTGTACCTCTACCAACCTTCCACCTCCCCTCACACTACTGCGACAAACATGGCCACCACAGCAATGCCTGATCAATGTGGTCAGCTCTACAATTTGTCCCACTGCAAAGGTAACACAGAAAATTCTGGTTCCTAAATTTCAGATTCCAGATGCAGTTTCAAAATAATATCCTATTTCTTTCCATTCAATATAGTAATCTCAAATCTCTAGCAGAACTTGAAAAAAAGAAACGATAAAGAGAGACAGGCAGACATTTCTTCAGATATTCCTAAGACATTTCTGCTTTTACTAAAAGGAGTTAATTCAGGAAAAAAGCAGCTTCACTTCTCTGTAAGGGCCTGCAAACACTTCTGCTATAGACCCAAGTCAAGGCCCCTTGTTTCTATCCTCTCGCAGTAGGAAAGTCAGGTTCATGATACCCACGGCAAAGATAAACACAACCTCAGGCCACCATGACCTCAGTTTACCCAAGTGGACATTTCAGTTAGAAAAGTAACAGGATACTGTACCTGAAAAGAGTCCGGAGTTATCTATCGGGCCAGGATACAGATTATGTTCACCCACATTGTACATATCCCAGCTGTCGAAGCCCACATACTTCTTCCACTGCTTGAACCACCGGCTGTCAATAAGATACCTAGAGAGAGACAAAAATGGACTGTACCCGAAAACCTGAGGTTGTACCTTACTGCAGCTGGGTCCTTCCACTTAGGGAACAAGCAATCCCTGCTAAAAAAACACATTCCCAAGAGTACGAGCAGGGCCAGGCTCTCCTGGGCCTGGAACAGAAAGCCTAGCCCAGGGGATGCATTGACTAAGTGAAATGGCTGTTAAAAGAATAAGTAAAAGGAAGGAAATGGCTAGCTTCAAAAATGCTTGTTTAAAGAAATTCTTTCTATGGGGAAAACCTTATTTGCTAATGACCATGTCATTAATTTCATAATGATCTTTACAGAGGTCTTCATCCAGGCAGTTTGGATACACTGGTTTGCTTCATGTGAAGAGCATTAAACCAATTTTCTTTCTAAAAATAAGATAACATAACACACTTCAGTTTTCCTTTGAGGACCAAACGTGTGTGTGTGTATATGTTTATATACACACACATCTACATATATACATACAACGTCGTGGTGTATTTATCTTATCAAAAAGCATTATGTTGACCTGGTTATATTTTAAAAGTATCATCATGCTGTTTTATTAATATAATTAAGACAGAAGGAGGGGGTGGGGGACATTCCCACTGGTCCAGCGGCTAAGACTCTGAGCTCCCAATGCAAGGGGGCCTGGGTTCAATCCCTAATCAGGGAACTAGATCCCACATGCAGCAACCAAGACCCAGAGCAGCCAAAATAAATGAATACATATTAAAAATTAAAAAAAAAAGGAGGGCGAAACCTCTGTAGGGGAACAAAGCATAACAATTACATTGGTGAATCCTTCAAATTTTATAACCAACAAACTTCAGAGGAGACCAGCCAGCTTCCCAGAGGCCACAAGGATCCATAAATATATCCACATCTCTAAAATGCTCTTTTCTCTCCGAACACTTTCACTGTGTGATTTTAGTCTATCCGAAACCTCCTCTGCTTCTGCTGACTATTCTTCATGTGTCACCAGGATTCCGGATATCAAGTACTTCTGCCTGCTCTGCCTATCACAGCTGGCCAGCTCAAGGACACTGTAACGACTGAATTCCTAGTTTCTCTTCCCTGCTCAATTTCTCTGTCACTGTAATACAGCCATATCACCACCACCATCGTTTCTTAAAAAAGGGTTGCTCAACCACATTCAGTGCAACGCCAAGCCCCCGTTTCTGTTTCCACACAATACTACTACCCAGGAATCTCTTCACTAGTGGAAGTACTGTCCCTGTTACTAGATAATTTATTAAGAAAAACTAACTCAGACTTGCTAGAGTAAATCTTTTCAGTTAGGCTCTAGGCTAATCCGCCTCTTTCACTCCGAAACGCTGCTGCCACCAATTATTTTTAACATTTGCTACCAAAATAACTTGGGACTCTCAGACAATTGTTCAGCTACTGACCCTGACGTCTGTCGAGCAGCTTACAAGTTACAGAGTATCTACTTCTTATCTACACCTCAAGCAACTGAAGGCGAAGGCACCAAATATCGCTAACTTGGTCTTAAAAATAAGAAGCCAGGGTCTGTGAGGTGTTGACGTCTTCGCCCAAAATCACGAAGTGAATCCTCAAAGGTAAAGGACTCTCCTCAACCGCAAGGTCCCTGGGAGTACTCCCCTTCTTTCCATCCCGTAGCCCCAGCCTCCGCCGGATACGCCCCCTCGGGCTTCAAGAAGGCCGGACGACTCTCAACTCCACCCACGCTTTCATCCAGCGCTCCCTTCCCTAAGGGGCGGGAGTCCAGCCACTCTCTCAGTCACCAACATCTCCCCTGCCCAGCCTCTGGCCAAGCCGGGAAAGAGGGGCCGGGCCTGAGCACCCGAGCGCCGGCCCCTGGCCCAGTGGGGCAGAAAGGCGGGCCCGGCGCTCACCACTGCGCCCCTCGCTGGAGCGTGGTCCTCATCAAGGCCCCGAGCTCGGATTTCTGGGTCTCCGCATCCGGTCGCTCACGGTACTCTCCACCTTCCGCCATCTCGTCCGCCGCCCCAGCCCAGCCGGCCCGGACATCCGCTTCGCGCACAGCGTGCTGTGGACCGCGCCCACGCGCGCACGCACGCACGCACGTGCGCGCACGCAAGCCCCCTCCTCGTGCGGCGGCCGGGGGCGCCGTCCCGCCCCTTGCTTTCCCCCACCCCCAACGGAGCACCACCCGGCCTCCTCCCGCGCATGCGCGGTGGAGCCGGGAGCGGGGCCGGAAGAGGAGGCGGGCGTCGGGAAAGAGAGGCAGTTTTCTTAGCCAGGCAGGCGTCTGGGAGCCGGCGCAGTCCGGCACACCTTTCTGAGTCCAGCCCGGCGATCTCGAGGAGTCAGACCACAGGCCCCACGACCCCTCGGGTACCTCTTCTGGCCTGCGGGGTTATCCTGGTCTTAAATCAACGCAGCGCCAGATGCGATGAGTCCTGAAACTAGATTTTCTTGTTTTCACTCCAGCCATTCCGCTTTCAGCGGAGACCTCAGGCGAGCGTTTAGCTGCCCAGACGTGAACTCCTGATCCCTGTCCGGCAGGCCCTGCGGGAATATTCGCAATCATCTCTTTGTGAACCCCAGAATCACCTGGCCCAGGCCGAATTCCACAAGCCCTCCAGTGAGCTAATTTATCGGGCAGGCAAGCAGCCACAGGGGGGCGATAGCAATGGGGTTGGAAGGAGCGGTCAAAGTATATTCTCCACATCAGGTACCCAGGCTGCTGCTTTGTTGTTGCAACAAAGTACAATAGCCTGAACACCTTATGGTTCCCACTTGACCGTGCGTACAAGAAACAGCCCTCCTTCTGGAGGGCTAGACTGTATGTGTCTAGCAGCTCCTGCCCTTAGAAAAATTAGACAAATATGACTCAGTACCTGCCCTTATCCAGTGATCCCCATGTTTTTTTTTTTAGTTCTACCAGTTTATTGCTACCAATCCATCACCCTCCACCCTCATACACACATGCTCAGTCATGTAACCCCATGGACTGCAGCCCGCCAGCCTCCTCTATCCATGGACTTTTCCAGGCAAGAATACTGGAGTGGGTTGCCATTTCCTTCTCCAGATCCCCATTTTTTAATGTACCAGGGACCTATTTCGTGAAAGAACTTTTTTCTTGAGGTGGGGGGGTTGGGTGGTTTTGGGGAGGATTCAAGCGCATTACATTTCTTGTGCCCTTTATTATTTTTACACCAACTCCACCTCAGACGGTCAGACATTAGATCGCAGAGGATGAAGACCCCTGCTTTACCCAGTCTAAGAGAGGAGAGGAACTATTCCACAAATAAGCCCAGCGCCAAGTCAAGCAGTGTGTGATAAGCACCGTTAAAGGGTATAAATCAAAGACTGTAGACCCCAAGCTGTGAAACAGAGCGTTTCACTTGAGAACCTTTTGAGTGTGATCTTGAAAGCATAGAAATGATGGTGCATGTTAAAGGAGAGTAGACTAAAGGGGTTAAAGGAAATTTCTGGAACAAGCAGGGAAAATCATAGAGTGAAGATTAGGCCAGTTGAGCTGGACACAGACTCCTGAAAGGGCCCAAGATCTATGGCTAGAAGGGAGGCTGGTCCCATATATCCTGCGTACACATATTGTAGGAGGTTTGAGAGCAGAGAGAAATAGCTGAGGGTACTTTACACAGAGGTACAGCCCACAGACCTACTAAGAACCCTTTGGAAAGATGTCTGAGGAAAGAGAGAAAAAAACAGGTGCAGAAGAGAGAACTGTCCTGGTGAAGTTGAGGTAGGATATTTGAACAGATTTACCACTTTTTTTAGGTTGAGTTTTGGCTAATTGAAATTAATATATTAAGCACTATCTGCTAACAGAGGCCTCTTGGCAGCTGGGTAGATAGTGGGGCAAGGTAATTTGGAATTAAAACTGCCTTGAGGGACTTCCTTTGTGGTCCCATGGTTAAGACTTTGAATTCCCAATGCAGGGGGACCAGGTTCAATCCCTAATCAGGGAACTACATGCCACATGCCACAACTAAGACCAGTAGCAGCCAAATAAATAATAATTTTAAAAAACACCTTGAATAACTACATAGCAGTTAATCCCATGTACATAGACTTAGCATCAAATGATGATAATTCTGCATCTCGATCCTGACACCCCAAGTACCCGTCTGTGGAAGTTCTTTTAAATTGTTAAAATTGTTATTGAGCCAGAACCACTGCTTTTAGTCCTATTTATGGAAAATGAAAGCTGGGTTAATGGGCATGACTGAACCTACATTACAGTGTCTGCTTCCCTCTTTTTTTAGCAGTTCCTCCTATACCATTTATGGCATGGGCCAGATTCTTAAGGAAGTAGGACAAGGCAGCACCAGTAGAAAGGGGGACAAAACCTAATTATAAAAATGAAAACTTTGGAAAATCTTTTTTGAGCCTGGATCTCTTCAACGCTATTCAATAGCTGTAAAAAAAAAAAAAAAAAAAAAAAAGTACACTAATTATGACTAGTTCCTAAAAATTTAAATTCGAATAACCAAGTGTTGTAAGTTAAAATGCAGGGTATAAAGTGACACTTCATAATCAAGATCACCATTATCTCTAAAGTTTTCAAACTTACATAGTGAGTTTGATTATTACATGTTAAAAACACAACTAGAAGTCATGAACATCTGCCTGCATGTTCCTGCTATTGTGGGAGTGACCCACGGATTTGGGAAGAAAGGAGTTGAGTAATTCAACTCAGGACACACCCTGGCCCCAGGACTGGATTCTCTGTTGGGCCATTTCCCCTAGGGGAGGGGTATAGGTCTGGTAGGCCCCTCTGTTGGCCTGGTAACCAAACCTCAGAACTGAACAACTCACCCATTGCCATGGGACCTTGAAGCACAACAACAGGAAGGAAAGCAGGAAAGGGAACTAGAGGGAACAGGCCTGACTGACTGCCTGGTCACATACCCGCGATCTTGGATGGGGATGATCTAATTGAGGGTTTGTAATGTCTGGGTGTGTGAACTTTAAGCTTTATTTGGTTTCCAATCATAAAGTTCTTTCCTTAGCTGGTGCTGTGGCTTAATCTAAACCTACTCCCCAGTCACCCTTGATCCACACCTGCCTGGCAGTCACAGAGCACGTGTGACTGTATTCACAAATATTGAGCACCTTTTGATTAGAGGTGGCATCAGGAGAGAAATATTTTTTGTTTCCTCCTTGCCTGTGCTTTTTTAGCTTACCTGGGGACAGTGGAAAAGCAAAAGGCTCTAGAGATACATTTTAGAAGAATTAAATGTCTTATCAGTGACACTATCACCTCTGTGGTAAAAGGGGTAGGTTTACTGGGGGAGGGTGACGTTTCCAGGGTGGCTCAGTGGTAAAGGATATGCCTGCCAGTACAGGAGATGTGGGAGACATGGGTTCCACCCCTGGGTTGGGAGGATCCCCTGGAAGAGGAAATGGTAACCCACTCCAGTATCCTTGCCTGGAAAATTCCATGGGCAGAGGAGCTTGGTGGGCTACAGTCCATGGGGGTCACAAATCGTTGGACACAACTGAGAAACTGAACACATACACCGAGGGAGGTAACAGAGGCAAAAAACTGAAGGAATCTCATGGAGAGTATGTGGGGTCATTTTTTCCCATGTTGGAGACTCATGCTGTTGCACAGATTACATTCTGGTTATGCCCCTGTCAATAGGCAGCCTTGATTGGGCAAGGAAGGTGTTGCACCCTGGGCCTGGGTGTGGCAGTGCCTTCTCTTCCTGCTTGAATTCTGTTACCATCAACATCTGAGCCTTAAAAAAGTATTTAGGTATTAATTGTGTGTGTTGTTTGCCCTTTGCACAGAGCATATTCTCAGGAAGCATTTCTTGGGTGAATGAATGAAAGAATTATCCATAAAAATAAAAAATAAATAAAATAAAAATTGCAACTGAGAAAAAAAAAAAAAGAATTATCCAGATAGTAGTCATTTTTCCTTTGAGTAATAATCTATTATGTACTCACAGCCCCTACCCTTCAGGGGTTCACAGCCAGCGTGGCTGGAGAAGATGTTTTCACGTGTAATTATAGTTCATTGTGTGATAAAAGAGCTAGGGGGGACAAAAAGTGCTAGGGGAACATGGAGGGTGATGCTGTAGACACTTGCCTAGGAAGAAAAGAATGTAATATAAGCAACTGGTGTAGGAAACAAAGATACGTTTAATATCCCTCCTGGCCTCTGAGGATGCATAGTGGGTCTGCCTAGAAATCCTCAGGGGCCAGGGCTTCTTTATTTTTCATTAAAAAAATTTTTTTAGAGAGCTTAGGAATAGGCTATTTTATTTATTCTTTGAACCACACCTTGGGGCATGTTGGATCTTAATTCCCTGATCAGTGATGGATCGAACCTACACCACCTGCATTGGAACAACAGAGTCTTAACCACTAGAGACCGCTAGGGAAGTCCCAGACCAGGGCTTCTTTAGATTCATACACAGGTACACAGGCACAGTCACAAGCTGGGGACAGAGGCTGGGGCAACAGATACGCAGGACTGTAGGACGCCATCCGAGGTGGGCTGCACATGTGCCTGGATACTGCCTGACTAGGCAGTTGGATTAAGTGAGCCTGTTCTTGGGTCTCCTGGTCTCCTGTCTTGGCCTTGCTGGCCACGGCTACCCTAGACCTGGGAGGGGTGCTGGGAATAGGATTTCTGTCTGCAGGATGAATGATGGCAAGGCTGCTGGACCTCGGCCCAGTACATCACTGTCATGTCCCGTCAGTTTCAATGCTTCTGGATGCAGCTTACAGAATACCCACCAGTAAGTGACCCACCTAGCTGGTGATTTTGTTTTTGCTTTTTCACGTGACAGGTCTGGAGCTGAGCTCTTGGGTAGGTCAAAGCTGAAGGATGTCCGATCTCAAGTCGGCTTCCCTGTTACCCTCAGGGCCAGAGCCCATGAGCCCTCACTCCTCGGGCAAGAATCTCTCTCATCTGAGCTCCCACTTCCCAGTCCAGCAGTTCCCGATGCCCAGTAACTTGCTGACCAGTGCCAGCTGGGTTTTATTTACGTGCCGGCACAGGTGTGTCACACCTGTCACGCCTCTATGAAAGTACACTCTTCCAGCCAATTTGGAGTACTCTGACCTGGATCCCTGTCCATTCTTTATAAATCCATGCCATGGATGGATTTATTTCTCCTGGGGAAATTGTTAGCCAGTGTTTTTCACTCAGTATTACCCTAAAATTAAAACTTATGAGAGGGACTTCCCTGGTGGTCCAGTGGTTAAGACTCTGTGCTTCCAATTCAGGGGACACAGGTTGGATCCCTAATCTGGGAACTAAGATCCTGCATGCTGCAGGGTGCGCCCCCCGCAAAAAAAATAAAATATGAGAAAAGATTGATCGGGCCAGGAATGCCTCTCTGAAAATAAACTTGTTTTAAGTGTTGTTCGTGGAACTCCATGGAGACCGAAGAAGGAAGTCATCTGATAAAGGGCTAATTGTGCAAGAAGGGCCTGACCAAATGGGTTGTATCAGATTTTGTTTTTTCAGCTTTGTTGAGGTATAGTTGACAAATAAATCTGTAAACTATTTACTGTGTACGTAATGATGCAATATACACATAACATGATTTACCAGATTTAATGTTTAGAAAAAGTTTAGCCTTTCTAGAAGAGCGTCTGAAATGGAGGTTTCTGAACCGGTTGCATAACAGCAGGGCCCAGCCCTTCTCAGAAGACCTGTGGACTCAGTTCTGCTGCTTGCTCCCAGATCAGGCAGTGTCCCAGAGGCGGTACTACCAAAGGCCAGGACCTCAGGCAGACTCGCTGGGATTCCTTCACTTTTACTTGTTAATTCGAGCTGCTGATTCACAATGGGGTGGAGTGGGTGCAGGTCCCAGCCAGTAGCAGTAGGGTGATGTGTGTTTTGGGGGAAAAGGTCTAGTTTATGCGAAGGAAGATGAACCCTTAACGGGGCTTTACTTTAGACTGAGTCTTCCTGAAAAAGAGAGAGTTGGAAAAGAGAGTTAAAGGAGGCAGGCAACTTCCAAGTCTGAGGACGAGTAGTCACCAGCCAGTGTCAGCTACATGGGGATCTCAGAAGTTCCTTTCTCTTAGAGCTCGAGGCGTAAACTAAAGAAGAAGAAAAAAAAGTGGGTGATGAGGGATGAGTCACTGGGCACCCAGACTCTCACCCTCTGGGGTGAGACAAGTCACTCACAGATGTCATCGAGTCTTGGTTCTAAGAGGGGCACAGATAGGGTGGGGTCTAAATGGGCAACAGAACTCAGCCTTTGGTCCCCTCAGAGGGGACTCAAAATCTGAGGTGGAGGGGATTTCTCTGGCAGTTTAGTGGTGAAGACTCTGTGTTTCCAATGGAACGCAGGTTCCATCCCAGGTTGGGCAACTAAGATCCCACACGCTGTGTGGAGCAGACAAAAAGTGAAAAAAAAAGCTGAGTTGGAGAGGCCCTGAAGCCAGAGGGAGGTGGTAGGCCTGTTGATGATGGAGGGAGAGGGAGCCAGAACAGTTACTGCCCTTAATGAACTAAGGGCAGACGGAGGGGGAAAACAGCAGCAAAGCTTTCTGCTTAGGGTTGGAAGAGTTCTTCAGAGTTGATTCCAACACAGCAGGGACTTGAGTCACCGATGTGACCATGAACACTGGGACCCCAGAATCTCTGGACCACATTCTGGACTGATAGCAAAGTATTTGAGTGCTTGTCTGTCCAAACAGAAACTTCACTGCAGTGCTCACTTTGGGAGCACATATACTCCAGTTGCAATGATAAGAGATTAGCATGACCTTGCGCAAGGATGACATACAAATTCGAGAAGCGGTCCGTATTTAAAAAAAAAAATTGAAGCAGCTTCACTGTGTACAGCCCTGCAGAGTTCCTTGTACAGTGATAGGAAGTGGCTGCAGATCTGTCTGTCTCAAGAGATTACTGACAGCAGGGACCACAGATGTAGGGGCTGAAACTGAGCCACACCTGGGAAATGGCAGCTGGCCTCCAAGATATGCCCGGCCCTGAGCCTGGCCTTGAAATTGCAACTGCTGGGCAGGTTCAGAGCAACCGTGTACTCTGCTGACTACCTGAGCGGCAGCAACCAGTAAGCACAGCTTCAGAGCAGACGGAAGCGCTGGGTAGACCTATGCAGAGATCTAGCAGTGTTCTGGGGAAAGTTATATCGCATGAGCTGCCAACTGTGTAGACTTTTATGGTCCTAACACCTGGAGAAGCTGTTACCAAAAACAGGACTCGCTGCCTGATGGGCATAGAAGCCAATACTGCGGCACCTAACCTACTTTTATGTGTCTGCACTGGATCTTGGTTGTGGCACATGGGATCCTTACTAGCACCTGGGTTCTAGTTCCCTGACCAGAGATCAAACACTGGCTCCCAAGTTGGGAGCTTGAAGTCTTAGCCACTGAAACACTAGGGAAGTCTCTGGCACCCAGAAGAGTTTTACTGGGAGGTGACCTTAACTGGGAGGTCAATGGGCAAGGACTCAGGAGGCAAGACTGTCAAATCTCTCTCCCTAATCCAAAATCACTGCAAATCATGACTGCAGCCATGAAAAGTTATGACCAACCTAGACAGCATATTTAAAACCAGAGATATTACCTTGTCAACAAAGGTCCATCTAGTCAAAGCTATGGTTTTTCCAGCAGTCATGTATGGATATGAGAGTTGGATTATAAAGCTGGGTGCAGAATGGATGCTTTTAAACTGCGGTATTGGAGAAGACTCTTGAGTCACTTGGACTGCAAGGAGATCCAATCAATCCATTCTAAAGGAAATCAGTCCTGAATATTCACTGGAAGGACTGATGCTGAGGCTGAAACTCCAATACTCTGGCCACCTGATGCAAAGAACTGACTCACTGGAAAAGACCCTGATGCTGGGAAAGATTGAAGGTGGAAGAGGAGGGGACGACAGAGGATGAGATGGTTGGATGGCATGACCGACTTGATGGATGAGTTTGAGTAAACTCTGGCAGTTGGTGATGGACAAGGAGTCCTGGTAATGCTGCAGTCCATGGGGTCGCAAAGAGTTGGACACGACTGAACTGAATTGAATCTGGAGTTTGATCAAACTACTGAGTTAGGGGAGGATGGGTTAGTGTGTGGAAGCGCTAGTGTGGCAGGTTTTGATTGGAGGGCATTAGAACTTGGCCATTTAAGGTCAATGGACCTTCCTGGACAATGGACCTTTCACTTTTCAAAGTGTCCCAGTGTTCAGGTTATGGTTATGTCCACGTTCTTTTGATTCTGTGTCAGGGAGGAGGGGTGGAGGTGGAGAAACTTGATTCCAGGCATGACTAGAGGTTAAAATTTTTCTCCTCTGCACATGCTCTGGGCTGCTTTTGTGGTTTCGTTCTGTTGTCTCTGAAGAACAACTCACTATCTTGGTATCAACAGAGGAGGGCCAGTTTGGGCTGGCTCTGCAGTTACAAGGCCACAAACTAAACAAATGTGAATGGGAGCCCAGGGTGTTATTTCTGAAGGTCATATTCAGAAAGAAGCATAACTACTGGGAGGGGGTTAGGCAGTTTCAGCCCTTGACTCATCTTCCTCTTTTTTAAATAAAGACTTTCTTTTGTAACAAGGCCTCAGGATGGCCCTGCTGCATGTCCTGGCAGAGGGAGAAATGCTGGGAGAGGAGCCTGGATTCCCACAAAGGAAAGAGTGGATTCCACTGCAGACAAAGTGTTGGAATATTCATGTTTGGCTAGGTAAGGCCAGCCAAGAAATGGGGGCTTAAGCTCCCAGCCCTACGACAAGGAGATTAGTATGAAAGGTGTCCCCCGCTGACAATGACACAGGACACACACAGTTCTGCTCACGTCTGGCACTTTTATTCATGAGGAGCTGTGGTCTGGGAAAGGGGAGGCTGGAATGGACAGGACCAGCGCCCACCTCCGGGGATTTTCCTGGACATCAGGCATTCCTCCACGTAGGTTTAGAGGGAACACCTTCATGGGCAAAATCCCCGGAGAGCAGTGCTGACCGCCAAGCAGCAAGGGTGAGAGGGGCACCCTAGGCAGAGGCCCCCTGGGACAGCAGGGTTTCAATGTCAGGCTCGATGTCGATGGTCAGAAAGCGGCGGCTGTACCTGCGCACGGGCACACCGTCTGGGCCCACCAGGAACTTCTCGAAGTTCCAGGAGACGTCGTTGCGGCACACCGGGGACCACGTGATGAACTTAGGGTCGGTCATGAGAGCAGTGGCGTCGTCACTTGGCGTGGGCAGAGTCTCCCGAAGGAAGGCGAAGAGCGGATGCGCCTTCTCGCCATTCACCTCGCACTTTTCGAAGAGCATGAAATTGGGCTCGAACCCACCGCCTGGTCGGACGTACTTCAGGCAATTCAGGATCTCCTCGTTCTTGGCGTTTTCCTGCGAGAGGGGAGAGCAGCTGGGAACCAGGGATGCGAGGAGGAAGGGAAGCCTAACCGCAAACCTGGAGTTTTCCATGAGTCACCCGACTGTGACCTTTCTTGCGTAACTCCAGGGTGGATTTGAACCTCAGCCGAGAAAAGCGTCGGAGGGCTGCGAGCTGAAGGCCCGCCTCTCCGCGCCCTGGGGCCCGGCAGAGCACCAGCGGGCGCTCCTAACCCGGGTAGCACGCCCACCCCCGCTCCGCCCGGTTAGGCGCACCTGATGCCCAAACTGGTTGCACGGGAAGCCGAGTACGACCAGGCCCCGGGGTCCGAGGCGCCGCTGCAGGTCATTCATCTGGGTGTAGTCCCGCACCGTTGTGCCTCAGAGCGATGCTACGTTCTCAATGAGCAGCACCTTGCCCTGCAGGGAGGCCAGGTGGAAGGGCTCCCCGCCGGCCAGAGGACGCGCGGAGAAGGCGTACACCGTGCGCGGGGCCGCCGCCGCCAGGGCGGCCGCCGAGCGCTGAGCGGCGCACATGGTATGAGATCCAAATCGAGAGCAGTGAGCCGCGGACTTGAAGAACAAGGGGGGAACGAAAGCGCCTGCTTTTAAAAGGCGGGCGACCGGGGGTCACGTGGTGCAGGCACTTTTCCGGCCGCGGCTCCTCCCTCTGGGTCCCGCCTCATCCGGCCTCCGGCCCCCAGCTGCGGGCCCACGGGGCGGGAGGGTGCGGCCGGGCCGGATGCGGACACCGCCCAGACCGTGAGGAGGCGCGGGCGCTTTTGGTCCGGCCCAGGGAGTGCAGCGGCGGCACTGCGGTAGTTGCCCGAATGATTCCCGCCCAGGGCCCAGACGGGTTCCGGATTCTTTCTCAGTGGTTCTTCAGGGATTGGACCTGGTCCCGGGAGGGTGACCAGCAACAGGAGCGTGTGCCGTCTGTGGCTGCACAGCCCACCCCGCCTGTGCCGTTATCACTGCAGTTGGCGGCAGCTGCCAACGCAGTCCGGGAGCTTCTGAGGTTAATTTGGAGGAGGGTGGGCAGTGCTGCGGAGAAGGGGGCAGGCAGTCAGGGATGGACTGCAAAAGCCAGCTTTCTCATATCCTTGCATTCTGGCGCTGCCCTAGACTGCTCTCATCCTAACCTCCGGTTTCTAGCCTACTTTGGCACCCCCAGCGCAGCACTGCCTTTACACAGGGTTTCTGGGGTCACTGTTCAGGCCCTGTTCCAGACTCCTGGAGGGGAGCCCAAAAGCATGCAGGGCCAAGGAGACTCAGTGGATTTCAGCCCATCATACCTACTCAACTTCATCTGGAGCTCAGGCTTGCCAGTAAAAGCCACTGAGAATGGACAGGCAGTAAGAGGAGGAAAATATCACACTCCTGAGATTTGTCTGGAAGAATGACTGCTTGGAATACCTACTCCTCAGCAGGCTGTAATCCCTACTGCACCCCACTCTAAACTTGAATGTGACAAAATACTCATTTCCACCTCCTTGGCTGAAGTCAGGTTAGTGCTAGTTTTGGGGAGTGGATAGGCAAGCTGGTACTTTACCCCTGAAGGAAAGGTGAGCTAGACAGAATTCATCCTCCCATTCCCAACCCTGGAGAGAGCAACACAAACACCAGGATACAGGAAGTTTAGAAAACTGCCTTTATTCTATTAGTAGTTGGAAAAATTAACTGGTACAGAAAAAAAGTTTAGTCAGCTGGAGAGGAGAGAGAAACTGAGCGCCACCCAAGAGAACTGGTGGCTCCTCTGGGAGGGAACCTGGATACAGTGAGAAGAAAGAGCACTGTGAACTATAGAGCCAGACCCTGCAGTCCAGGTGAGACAGGTTATGCCACCTCCTGAGTGTCTAAGTGCCTCAGGCAGAAGACTGAATTCCTACTTACTTAGCCCAGCTCTGGGGAAGGGGGTACTGGAACATGTGGGGCCGAAATGGGGGGACATGGCCATCTTTTATCCGAGAAACTGACAAAACGGGAATTTAAAAAATGAATTTTCCATCTGACTTTATTTTCAAATACACTTTCTTTAAAAAAAAAAACCAATACACTTTCTGTGAAGATGACAAATATCAGTATTAGGAAATCCAATTATACAAAAAATACTACATCTAGTCTGGGGTAGATATATTTATTTTTGGTAACATACATTAAGCGGCACTAATTACACAGTAACTATAAGGTAACTAACATGAAACCACAGAACTGTAACTTTACCACAGCTGCGTGGACTTGGGCCTTTCTGGCTGAGCACATTTTCAAAAAACTGGATAGCCACTCAGAGCTATGCCAATGAAATCTGTTAAAAGAAGTAAAGCTCTGAAGTGGTGACTCACCAGAGTACCTTGCAGCTGATAGATGACAGACAGGACATGTTAGTTATAAAGTAGTTACAGCTTAATTCACAAAAGTTACCAACAGTTTCTCTTTCTAGAAAGAAGCAAGAAGTTAAGAAATTCCTTGAATTAGCGCCTGGTGTGTCAGGTGGGAGTGCAGAGGAGGGCTGTTAAGAGCAGTGTCAGAAGGACCCTGGTGGGTCAGGTGGGTTGGACATCATTAATAATCATGGTTGGCTTCTAAATACTGGTAGCAAGATGACTTCTGATTTGTAATCTTAGGTAAATTATAGATAAATGAAAAAGGCCAGTAATCATACACTAAGATTAATAAACAGCACTTCAAAATTAACCGCATGAGGGCTGTGCTTGCAGCAGGGGTTTCACAAGACAAGGCACCCAGATTTTTTCTTCCCACGTCTGGCTTGCAGAGCAGCTCTCGTGGCCATTTCAAAAACCTCCCTCACTCCATCTTTGGTCTTTGCTGAACACTCCATGTACCCAAAAGCACCAATCCTGTTTGCCATATCTCTGCCTTCTTCGGGTTTTACTGGCTCCTAGCAAAGAGAAGAGAGTGCTTTTAGTTAACAGTGTTACATATAGTAAATAGGTATAGAGTATTTAAACTCTGCTAAAAGACTTCAGAAGCCAAGGTGTCACCCCCATCACTTTAAAAAGACTATTAGGGGCTCTCTGTTTGGACTCCCAGGTTGCCTGATCCTTCAGTTGCCACCAATTTATCTCTAGCCTCATGTATACGAAGGTAATAACTGGACAGGGAGATTCAGAGCCTGATAAAGCTCCTGCATCTGACACACTGACTACTGCTGTGATCCCTTCTCAGGGAGCCAATCTGCACAAGAGAGGTCCCATCTTACAGGATTAGGGAGCCTTAGGGACCCTCTGTGCAGGCCCCAGTCCATGAGGGACAGAGAAAGGCTTCTGGGATTCTCTCTCAAACAGCCTGGCCTATGCGGATTTCTGCCTCGTTCCCTCAATCTCCTATCATGGGTCCTGGGTCCCCAGTGCTACAGAAGACAGAGCCCCACCCCAGACCCACCTGCTTCATCTTGGCCAGCTCCCGCCTTGTGTGCTCGTCGTTTCGAAGATCCTTCTTGTTCCCAACCAGGATGATGGGCACGTTGGGACAGAAATGCTTGACTTCCGGAGTCCATTTTTCTGGGATGTTTTCTGAAAGCAGCAAAATGCACATAATTTGGGGATACATATAATTCTATCTTGAAGAATCTCCAGAAGCCCCAGTTAAATTGTGAAGACATGTTGGACATATAATGGAATTTCACTAGTTTCGAAACCATGAAAAAGGCAAAAGCTAACCCTCTTTCTCTTAAGCACAGAATCACCAGCTTTTCTCAGTCATACCAAGGAGCTCATCTCCTCTGGAGGTGGTGCCAGGTGAAGGCTACAGAGGAGCAAAGGATTCAGAACATGGGGTGGCTCCACAATGGTGCCCCCTGCCCCACCGGCCATCCACATCACTGTTGGATGATTCTGACCACAGCTTACAGAAGGAGTCCCCATTCTGTGCCTACAGCTAGCCCAAGGTTCACACACTTTCTCTACACCTTACTCCATGGGCCTTCAGGATGACCTACCCTTGGGTTACTGGAATTTCAAAGGGCTTCAGTGGCTTCTGACAATGAATCATAACCAGTTGCAGCTTCTTGCCGATACTGTAGTAATTTAGATAAGGTGGCCTGGATTCAACCTCCCACACCCACCACCTTGAGCATCTCAGAGTCAGGGATGATGTTGTAAAATGGAGAAAACTCTAAGACCTCACATAAGGTTATTCTGATTCAATGTGTACAGCATACGTCATATGATCATTTAAATAGTACTAAACATAATTTGAGACTATGTTTTAGGCGTAAACTGTTCACCCTCTGACTTTAAGACCAAAAGGCAGGAGTTACAATATGGAAAGATGCCCTGCCTTCTGGCTAGAAGGTAGAGAAATTATATGAGTAAGGTCAGAAAACTCAATTCAATGCTCCACTCCACAGCCCACAAGACAGATACTTTCCTCCTTTGCTATGGCAGCTTCAGTCAATCACTAATGTTACAACTTAAAACTCAAAGCCTTATTCTAGAACAAAAGGGTCCTTAAGAACTGCAGAGCAATAAAGACACAAGGGCCAGCATATCTGACACTGAAGCCCAACAGCCTCGGCAATCTTGCTCTTGACTCTGCACCCTGTGGTCAGTTTTCAGTGAAGCGGCAACAGTGATCACTTTAAAGAGTAGGTGAGATCACACACCTCTCCTGTGTTCAAACCATCCGAGAGTTCCCATCTCTCATGACCAAAGGAGAGGTCCACACCATTAACCACATGGCTCTGCAACACTCGCTCTCTGTACAGCACACTGGACTCCTTCCTTCTGCCTGCGACTCTTTTGTTGGCCTCCCTCACCTCTGCTCAGAGGTCTCCTTTTCAGTGAGGCTCCTGACCAGCAGCATGTGGCCATCTTCTAACACTCCATACTACCACAGCCTATCCATTTCCACCACCATGAATGTTATTTGTCATCTTTCCTGCTATCAGATTTAGGTTTTGGCTCTTCTAGAAGTCTCCATCTAGAATATAGTTTCTATAAGTAGGTGCTCAATAATTATTTGCTAAACATACAAAATTATTACTCTAGTAGTCTCCCCACTTCCAGAATCCAGGACATGTAAAATAAAATGAATTGCCTCTCTTATGTTCACTTTTCATGAATAATTTTAAAATTTAATTTTTTTAGCTTTTAATTTAGTGATGGCAATCGCCTATAATTGCTCCTACCCTCAAAGTAATCTGATCATATCAGGACACATCCCACTTTACACAGATTTACAATGGAGTGCTTTGGATGTCCTCGTGAATTCCATTAAGCAAGAGAAAAGGAATTCTTACCTAGATCCAGAGTCTACTTTTATAAGTCAAGTTTTACTGGAACAGAGCCAAGCTCATTCATGGATATATTTTTTATTACTGCTTTTGTGCTACAACAGTATAGCTGAGTAGTTATGGCAAATTCAGGAAATGTAGCAGAGAACACACGGCTGACAAGCCTAAACTATTTACTATTTGGCCTTTTACACAGCATCAGCCAACAACAGGGCTGAAACCTGCACACCAACATTCTGATTGCTGATCAAACTTGTTATTCTACATCCAGACTCTGGGCCATGGTCTAATATCCAACCATACATAAAAAGCAAACTGCAACGTTTGGTTGACATTAGCTTTTCATTTTCTTGACATAAACTTTTGAGTTCCCAAGACACATTTTACTGGGGCAAACTACCAGTGGAATTCTCTGCTACTCCCTAAGCCAAAATAAGAGAACTTTTAAAAGGCCCTTGGCAAAACTAAGGTAATTCAGGTCAGCAAAGGGGTCCTACCTACCTATGATACTCCTGCCAAGACCACCAGTGAAGGCACAGCATCAGCCCCACCCCACCCCCAGGTGTATCTGTACTCCAGAGAGGGAGCTCTATCTCTGTTTTCTACCTCTGCTTCCTCCCTATAACCTGCCCTCTGGGTGAGGGGATAACAAAAACAAGTCATAGTAAACAGACATAGTAAAAAGCCGAAGATCTCCTTGAGACCAGGAGATACAGTGTTCAAAAAAAAAAAGACAGAATAAGAGTAATATTTTGCTCTGAAGGTATTCTTTTCCCTAAAGGATTACACCCTGGATGAGGCGGCAAAAGGTGCACAGTCCTCATTCTTACAGGATTTAGGCAAAGTTCATCACGTGTGTGTTTGAATGGAAGGTGTCCATTTTCTCTCTAAAGTTCAGCCTCAAGGGTCTTCCGAGAGTCCCACCGAAGGAAGCCAGATTAATTTGAAAACAAACTAAAACACAACTGTTGAACCAAAGTGAGACGATTGCAGGCAGTACCCACAGTCTCAGTCCTGGAAGTATCACACAGGAGGCTCCATCTCAACTTGGTTCCTTGGGCTGCATGATGCTAAGCAAACACTGTCATTTACGTGAGTACAAGGAGCACACACAAAGGGTCACTCCAACCCCAACCCCCCAGGAACAGCCCAGGCCACCAGCCAGCCCTCAATTGTCATTTGTGTTAATAATGACAGTATCTTTGCCCCACCCACTGCCCTGTTAAAACAGAGCACCACAGCACCAAGCAATACGTTTTATCATGTTGAGTACAAACCGAAAGCAAGTTTTGTTTCAGGCCCCAGTGCTCTGTTTTGCAGAATAAGAGATCAGCATCATTCACACATTTCTTTTTTTCTTTGAAGGAAAGCAGCTTCTGTAACATGTGACCAACTGAGCTAGTGTAATGGTCAGGTTTAAGTCTCTCTCCACTAGCTAAGGGGCTTTATAAAAGGGCTAAAACAGGGCTTTAAAAACACCACTAGGAATCAGCAAATCATCAGCCTAGATGTCGGGAGGCAGCAGGCTCAATATTAAGTACTGAAAAAAGATGTGGACACCCAAAAAAAAGCCTCCCCCAAATCTCAGTCCAGAAAATAGCTTTGGGGAATGCCCTGGAGATCCAGTGGTTAGGACTCCGTGCTTTCACTGCTAAGGGCACAGGTTCAATGCCCTGGTCAGAGCATGCTGCATGCCCACCCCCCACCCCTGTCCCCTTTAAAAAAAAGAAAGGAGGGCAAAAAATAGCTTTCTATTTGGAACTCACCTACTTTACAAGATGAACATGGCAGTCAAGGGAGACCAAAGCTGAAAAGGGATTCAGGGCTCAGGGTCTACAGTCCTGAGACTCTAGGACTCTGGCCACCTAGGATCTCCTTCTCTGAAAGTCATGTATGCTTTTCAGCCACTTGATGTCCAGAAAGGACCTGAGAAACCAAAAACTGACCACCACACAGGCAGTGACAAACATCAGGCTGCAGGGCCACTCACCTAAACTATCAGGGCTGTCAATGGAGAAACACATCAGTATAACGTCGGTATCCGGGTAGGAGAGAGGCCTCAAGCGATCATAATCTTCCTGCCCAGCTGTGTCCCACAAAGCCAACTCTACCTATGACAGGAAAAAGGAACATAAGAGTGCAGGTTAAAAAAAAAAAAAGAGTGCAGGTTAATCCCACTACTTACTTTCAGAAGAAGTGAAACCACTGTACCTTCAAATGATAGACTGTCCACATAGTAAAATACAAAAATGGTCAGTTTTATTAGTGTCAAGTCAAAACTAATTTTGTAGCTTATAAGTACTTATAAGTACATAAATAACATTCTACAGAGGAAAGAAAGTGAATGAACCATAGACAACATCCCACCAGGTATACAAGGCAAGACAGGGACAAACCAGAACAAGTAACTTTCCTTAACACAGTCTCACTCAACCATTTCCTTACCTTGTCTCATCACTTTGCTCCAATGAGGAAACAAGACTGTATTTGAATTGATGGATAAGAAAAGACACCATCCTGGGTGTTGGGCAAGGTCTGAGCTGACAGGAAAGGACTATGGCTCTGCTTTTACTGCTCAAAAGAATGTCTCAATGAAAGCATCACATAGGTAGGGGCTATTCCTTTCACCTCGGGAACCTGTTCACTTTCCAGTGGGAGGAGGGCAGATACCTGGCCTTGGACAGGACTCCACCACCCCCATGCCTGTCAGGCACTGTACTCAGCCCAGTCACTTCTTACAGTCACAGTGTGTGGCCCAAAGAGTTCTCCCTCCAATGCCTCAAGTAGCCTTCTCCTCCTAACACCTTCAGAGCGTTTCATATTTCAGTATCTAAATATTACTCCTACCTTAAAGCTGATGGCTAATTATTTCTTCCACTTCAACCTCTGCCCCAGGATGTGTCACTCATAACTTCCACAAGTCCCACTGTGCCTCTGTCACGCACATTACCATCAGCTTGGTACAGGAACCCGTTAACACATTGATGCCCAACTCTCACAACTGGGGTGACCTCAGGATGCTCATTCTCTCACAAATCCCACTCCCCTGGCACCCCCACACCTCATGAGCATTCAGTCAGACAGAAGAGCTAACTGTCTCCTGATAAATGATTCCAGGGTGCCAGGCCTGTCTCACGTCAGGGCCTTTCCATTTTGGGCACACCTATTCCCTGGCCCATAACCACCTAGAATCCTGGATGGTTCCCTGGGCTCTGTGGGTGCATACTCTTATGAGAACTTTCACACGAGGCGCCCTCTCTCACTCTGGGGTACTGACTTGCTCTGAGGTAGGTAGCTAGGATGTGATACCCTCTTCCAGATCAAGTACCCTTTTTTCAGGGTTCCTCTCCCTGGTTCAAGGGCTTTCATTTTGCCAGGGTCAGGCAGAGGAAGAAAGATATTCACTGATCATTCCTCAAGGTTTGTAAGTCAAAATCCCTGTATTTCTTAAGGGTAAGAAGATCCTGGTCATTCCAAGACCCCAAGGCAAAGACGATGCTTCCAAGAGGACAGAAGAGCCAATAGTACCCCTCAAACATGTACTGCCACAGATGGAAAGGACTTTCCCAACTGATGATTGCAGACACATAGCAACCAACAGCTGTCATTCTCTAAATGACAAGATAAACCCAGAATATACATTCAGTACGCCTTTTGAGAATGTGCTGTGAAAACACCAACCTAAACCTGTTTGTTTCCTTCAAGCCACTGGGTCTATCTATGTGTGTGTGTTTGTGTGTGGCTATCTAAATTGGGTGAGAGGTCTGGTATATGACAGCAGGCCCAAATTTTCACCAGCTTGTCAGAATTGGGCCCTGTCTCTACATAAAACCAATCTTCCTATGAAGCCGACAGAAACCTGTACCCAAGCATTCACTCAGATACTGACTGAAAGTTGAATTGCCAACACTGATGGGCTACCTGCAGGGTACAGGACCCAGACAAAGTTCTCTTCGGCACGAATTCATTGTGGCTTTTTTCATCCATTCATGACCAGAAGGGTGCCATGGGGTCCCTGATGGTCTGAGAGCATCCACTGTGGCCCACATGGCTACTGGGTACACTATAATAGGGAGTGTTGAGTATGTTCTTGTTCAGTCCAATTTGTCAAGTGCCTTGGTGCTTCCAAATGCCTTCAGTCACTTCACAGACCCTTTTGTCAACAGTAAAATGGCTTAAACCACTTTACAAATCAAAGTGGCTCCAAGATTAGACAGCTTGCTCACAGTCATAGAAGTATCAAGGCACCCTGTAATGATGAACCCTAGAATTAGAAGCAGCTGGCCTAATGTGCTTTCCACACACAGTCCCACAAAATGAGGTTAGGTAGTACTGGGACAGAAAGGGACAGCAGGAAAGCAAGAACAGGAGAAAGAAGAAAGGAGACGCAATTGTGGAAGCCAATGAATTAGGCGCTAGCACCGTGAGACATGTGACTGAATGCCTAAGAGGACTGAGTGTGCTGGAAAACAGCCCGTTGCTCTACTTTTCTTTCCAGCTAACCCATCTGCAATGAGAATTTCATTTCTCTTCAAAAGATGGACAGGAATCTGGATATTATTTTGACAACAAAAGGGAGCAGAGGGAGAGACAATTCTAATTTCAGCAGTTTTGCTCCAGTCTTGCTGGTGGGCTTTCAGGGCAGACACTGCCAGTGACAAGTAACTGAAGCAAATGCAGCAGCCTGTTTATGTTAAAATCAAAAGACCTTAAAAAAAAAAAAAAACCAAACCTAAATGTGAGCATGTTGTTTAAATGTCACACTGTTGGTGGTACAGAGCTGTACAACCCTTTGAGAAGCATAATCAATAAGAACACAATGACCTAGTAATCTCAAACTTCAGCACTTAATGAAATACTATGACAGAAAAGAAAAGCCCATCCATACAAAGGTTCATTTTAGTACTAACCATTCGGCAACAAACTAAATTTCAAATATAAATAAAGCTGGAAAGAACAAATATTCTAAGGCTTCCCCATGTGAAATACACATGAATATGGACATAATCTAGATGATGATAATTTAAAATGAATAAAATTGAACTAAGCAAGAGAGTTCCAGGAAAACATCTATTTCTGCTTTACTGACTATGCCAAAGCCTTTGACTATATGGATCAAAAAAAACTGAAAAATTTTTAAAGAGATGGGAATACCAGACCACCCGACCTGCCTGCTGAGAAATCTGTATGCAAGTCAGGAAGCAACAGTTAGAACTGGACCTGGAACAACAGACTGGTTCCAAAAAGGGAAAGGAGTACGTCAAGGCTGTATATTGTCACCCTGCTTATTTAACTTATATGCAGAGTACATCATGAGAAACGCTGGGCTGGAAGAAGAACAAGCTGGAATCAGGATTGCCAGGGAAAATATCAATAACCTCAGATATGCAGATGATACCACCTCATGGCAGAAAGTGAAGAACTAATGAGCCTCATCATGAAAGTGAAAGAGGAAGAGTGAAAAAACTGCCTTAAAGCTCAACACTCAGAAAACTAAAATCATGGCATCCAGTCCCATCACTTCATGGCGAACAGATGGGGAAGCAATGGAAACAGCGAAGAGACTTTCTTTTGGGGGGCTCCAAAATCACTGCAGATGGCAACGACAGCCATGAAATTAAAAGACACTTGCTCCCTGGAAGAAAAGCTATGACCAACCTAGACAGCATATTAAAAACCAACAAAGGTCTGTCTATCTAGTCAAAGCTATGGTTTTTCCAGTAGTCATGTATGGATGTTGAGAGTTGGACTATAAAGAAAGCTGAGAGCCAAAGAATTGATGCTTTTGAACTGTGATGTTGGAGAAGACTCTTCAGAGTCCCTTGGACTGCAAGGAGATCCAATCTGTCCATCCTAAAGGAAATCAGTCCTGAATATTCATTGGGAGGACTGATGCTGAAGCTGAAACTCCAATACTTTGGTCACCTGATGTGAAGAACTGACTCATTTGAAAAGACCCAGATTCTGGGAGGGATTGAACGCTGCAGAAAGGGACGAGAGAGGATGAGATGGTTGAATGGTATCACCAACTCAATGGAAATGAGTTTGAGTAAACTCTGGGAGTTGGTGATGGACAGGGAAGCCTGGCGTGCTGCAGTCCACAGGGTCGCAAATAGTCGGACACAACTGAGCGACTGAACTGAAAAGGCGAGGAGAGAACAGATTCCTCATTTTAACTTTCTGTTATTGTTATGTACTAAAGAGACAAAGAGACCTAATTCTCTCAAGGCTCTATAAATAGCCTAACATAAAAAACAGTAGCAGTTATTCTGAAAAGTATACTCACCTGCTTTCCATCCACTTCAATATCTGCCACATAGTTCTCAAACACCGTAGGGACATACACCTCTGGGAACTGGTCCTTGCTAAAGACAATGAGCAAGCAAGTCTTGCCACAGGCTCCATCTCCAACAATCACCAGTTTCTTCCGGATGGCAGCCATTGCTGAAACAAGACAAAAGTGTTGGCTAAATGCACAAGAATCCATGATAGCTTTAATCTATAGCACATACTTTCTGCCCACAGGGCACAAGCCTCTATTAGCACACTAAAAATATAAGATAAAATGCTAGTAACACCTTTCCATCAAAAAGTCATACCAAAACCCCATAACTAACATTATACTTGATAGTGAAAATATTGAAAGTTTTCCCTTAAGAACAGGAACAAAACAAGAAAGTCCACTCTTGCCACTTCTAAGGAGCTTCTGGCAATTAGGCAGAAGACAACATAAAAGACATCCAGACTGGAAAAGAAAAGTAAAATTATAAAAAGCTATTAGAACTAACAAATTCAGCAAGGTTACAGGATACAAGATTAACATATAAAATCAACTGTATTTCTATACCCTAGTAATGAACAAACTGAAACTGAAATTAAGAAAGCAATTTCACTTACAACAGCATCAACAAGAATAAAACATGAATAAATAACAAAAAGCATGAAACATACTCTGAACACTTTAAATGGGAAGACATTCATGTTTAAGGACTAAAGGGCAATCCTGTTAAATGGCAATATCCTCCAAATCAATCTACAGACTCAACTCAATCCCTATCAAAATCTCAGCCAGCTTCTATGCAGAAACTGACAACTGATCAGAAAATGCACATGGAAATTCAATGGACTCAGAACAGCCAAAGCAATTTTGAAAATGAAGAGCAAAGTTAAAGGACTCACACTTCCTGATGTCAAAACTATAAAGGTACAGTAATCAAGGCAGTACTACACTGTTATAAAGATATAAACAATTCCCTGGTGGCTCAGACAGTAAAGAGCACCTGCAATGCCGGAGACCGGGGTTCGATCCCTGGGACGGATGATCCTCTGGAGGAGGGAACGACTACTCACTCCAGTATTCCTGCCTGGAGAATTCCATGGATGGAGGAGCCTGGCAGGCTAGAGTCCATGGGATCCCAAAGAGACAAGACTGAGTGACTAACACTTTCATAGATCAATAGAGTGGATCTGAGAATCCAGAAATAAGCCCTCCCATTTAGGGTCAAGTAAATTTTCAAAGAGGATGCCAAGACAATCCAATGGAGAAAAAACAGCCTTTTCAACAAATGGCACTGAGACAACTGAACAGATAACATGCAAAAGAAGGAAGTTAGAACACTACCTCACATCACATACAAAATTAACTATGGATTACAGACCCAAATGTAAGAGCTAAAACTACAAGATATTTTTTTAATGCAGTAAAATACACAGAAAACTTGCCATTTAAACAATCTGTAAGCAAATACTTTAGTGGCATTACATATATTCAACACTGTTGTACAATTATCACCATCATCCATTTCCAGAACTTTTTTCACCTTCTAAAACTGAAATTCTATATTCATTAAACAATTATCGCCCCATCTCCCCTACTTCCACTGTTGGCAACCAACATTCCACTTTCTACCTCTATGAATCTTACTGCTCTAACTACCTCATGTGAGTGGAATCATACAGTATTTGTGACTGGTTTACTGTACTCAGCATTATAGTGGTTTCCTCTCTTTGTAGCATGTATCAGAATTTCCTTTCTTTTTAGATTGAATAATATTCCACTGTATGTACTGATATATACCACATCTTATTTATCCATCTATCTGCAGACAGACACTTGGGTTGCTTCCATCTTTTGGTTAAAAAATACATTTCTCACAGTCTATTGTGAACAGTGTATTCACAAATATATCTATTACCAAGAAACAAAGAAGAAAGATAAATTGGATGTCATAAAAAATTTTAAAGCTTTTGTGGTTCAAGAGATAGCATCAAAAAAATGAGAAGATAATCCACAGAATAGGAGAAAATGATATGGGACCCATATCCAGAATATATAAACAACTCCTACAACTGAATAACAAAAAAGCAGCTTAGGTTGGTGGTCTGACTTAGGTTGGTTAGATTGACTTGGGATCTCTCATGCAGTCAAGGTTGATGTGGACCCACAATATGTAAAGAACTCCTACAAGTCAATAATAACTAGACAGACAATCCAATTTAAAACTGGGCAAAGGATCTGACTATATCTATGACCCAGCAATTCTACTCATAACTCCAATAGAAATAAAAACATGTTCACACAAAAAATTGACATCAATGTTCACAGAAGCATTATTCATCACCATCAAAAAGTAGAAACAAACCAAACATCTAACAACTGATGAATGGACAAAATGTGATTTATCTACACAATGGAATATTATTCAACAATGAAGTGGGGGGGGGATACTAATGCATGCTACCACATGGATGAACCCTGAAAACATTACAATTTGTGAAAGAAGCTAGTTACAAAGAAACACATGTTGTGTCATTCCATTTATACGAAATGTCCAGAACGGGCAAATGCAGAGATAGTAGACGTGTGACTTCCAGGGGAAGGGAGCTAGAGGAGGGAGGAATAGGGAATGACTATCAAAAGAATAGTGAGGCTTTTTATAGGGTGATGAATTTTTTCCAAAATGATTCTCAGATGGTTGCATAACTCAAAATATTCTATATACAACTGAATTGTAAACTTTTAATGGGTGAATTATAATGTGTGTGGATATTTACCAAAGCTGTTACCAAAAAAAAGGGAAAAGCATGAAGACTCCCTACCTCCACTTGTCACAGCCTAGAGGTCAACCCAAACTCGTATGATTACCTCTTAGAACAGCACTCCAATTTTTAATTGTGCACTTTGCTGCCCAGCTAAAAGATATTTCTTAGTTTCCCTTAGACTAGATATAGCCATGTACAAACTTCTAGCCCCTGAGATGTAATCAGCAGTATTCTGTGGGACTTCCAGAAAATCTTCCTTAAAGTTGGAAGTCCCTGCCCTTCTTCATCTCCTTCCTCCTTCCTGCTGCTTAAAGCTGGAGTCACGGCTGCCTTCTAAACGGCCATCCTAGAATATGAGTGCCACACCCTGGAGTTGAAGGAATAAGGATGGAAGGCACCTAGATCCCAGATATCTTGGGAGCCACCATCTCAGCCCAAGACTGCCTACTTCCATACTTCTTTTATGTAAATGAAAAATAACTGTCTTGTTTAAGGTAGTATTTTTCAGGTCCCCATTACCTACAGTCAAACTAATCCTCAACAATACATTCACTGACAAAACCATACTGTCTCAAGGAAACGTTTCTCAAACTGGAGTGGGTGACACAATCCACTGGGGTACATCAGAAACTTTTTTTTTAGTCTGGAAAATGTAGGAAATTTAGCTTTAAAATTTAACGCACATAAGCTCATAAGGTTCTGTAATGGGAAGGGCTGACGCTGCTGTCACTCATTTGTAAGTTCTGAGAACATTCGTGGTATAGTGCAGTGAACATGTGGCTGGCTAAGAATATACATATATATTATGAAGTTTTAACCAACTCACAATATTATCTAGTAATAGTTAAAGACTTATTTTCTGCGAAAAAGCAAAATAAGGATTAAGGATAATACTCCTAATAAAAGCACAATAACCAGCATATACATAAAAGGGAAATGTGCTCAATACAATTCTTTAAAACATAGGACCACACAATGAAAACAGTACTATATAGAGACTGGCCCTTTAAACTATAACTCAGCACTTCTCACACCCATTCAGCTCCTATAATCTTTGTTTTTGATTCCTACTTGATTCACTTGTGTTTTGTCTTCCAACCAGACTGCAAATCACCTCAGACCAAAGGAAGTATCTTCTGTTTTTTTACAGCCCTATGTGGCTCCATACTTTATTGGACATGGAGTAGAATTTAAGCAAGTGAATGGGTACAAAGCAAGTGGAAATGTATACCTTTTCTTTGAAACAGACCAGAGAGAGGAAGGTTAGTAGAGGAAAGCACAGACGTGGGGAGGTTCCTTGTTTTAACATAGGCACCCTGCACTTTATGGTAGACTGAAGAAAGGAGCCAATAGACAGGAGAGATGAAGGGGGTGTGCGATACACGTTGCTGCTGCTGCTGCTGCTGCTGCTAAGTCGCCTCAGTCGTGTCCGACTCTGTGCGACCCCAGAGAAGGCAGCCCGCCAGGCTCCCCCGTCCCTGGGATTCTCCAGGCAAGAACACTGGAGTGGGTTGCCATTTCCTTCTCCAATGCATGAAAGTGAAAAGTGAAAGTGAAGTCACTCAGTCGTGTCCGACCCTCAGCGACCCCATGGACTGCAACCTACCAGGCTCCACCGTCCCTGGGATTTGCCAGGCAAGAGTACTGGAGTGGGGTGCCATTGTATTCTCCGGGGAAACATGTTAAATAAGTCCAAAAACAAAACATTTTTTAATGAAAAAGGAGAGACAGACTACTTCATTTTCAGTCTCCTATGAAATAATCCAGGGTACAGATGCTAATTTACCTTTAAAAAAAAGTCTTTCCTCTATGTTCAGTCTGACTGCTAACATCTTGACAGGATTCACAAATCATTTTCTATTTTTTCTTATGCTCTCAAATTCATGTCACAATTTTACCTCCTAGGCCTATCTTGGTATTGGTGTATGCCCAAAGTCCAGCAATCAGGACCTTATAGGATGCAAACAAAATGTATCTGTAATACCCTGAGTTATTAAAAAAGACTGCCATCTTTGAATGGTATCCTTCCTAGAAAGTACTCAATTTTTAAGAAGTAATTCCTCTAATCAAATACAGTTAAGGACACACAAAATGAAAATGCCAGGGAGCAACCAAAATGGCTCTTGAATATTTCCCGTAGGGAATATTCTGCCCAGGAAAAATATAAAACCATCCAGCTTCTACTGACAATAAAGAAAAGAAATCACAAGTGATTATGGGACAAAATGAAAATGAAAGCCTATAATTACAAGGTGATTTCTGGGATGCTGGGAGTCTGGCAACACAACCAGAGTTGTTGACAAGATGTGAAAAATACAAACATCAGAAAATGAAACTTACTACTTTTTTTCCTGAAATGACCCAGGAATTTTTTAACTCTAGTATCTTTCCTTTCCATGTTGTTATAATCCAACATCTTTTCAAGTACATGGCTTGCCAGCTTGAGAAGGAAAATCACATTGAGCTCTCTCTGCAGTCTCTCTGCCAGATGTATTATTTTCTAGACTCTGAATTGTTTCAGATATAATTCTTCAAAGTTTTGAGTAGAGGTTTGTTTTTCCAGTAATAGTCAGCTGTAAGGTATCTATTTAAGCCACCTGTAATAGCATGCAAGTGAGTGTATATTTCTTTAGCGAAGTTATGGGGAATCTCTGCATCTCTTACAGGGTCTGGCATAAGACAGAGGAATGCAGTGAGCAAGTTACTCCTACTAAGATCTCTCCTGCCCAGGCCTAACCTTACGGCCTCCAGCATCTTTCAATTTATACAGTATTGCCACCTGGGGTATCCCACACACCAGCTTCATCTCTCCTGTCTACTGGCTCCTTTCAGTCCACCATAAAGTGCAGGGTGCCTATTTTAAAACAAAGAATCTCCCCACATCCATGCTTTCCTTTATTAACCTTCCTCTCTCTGGTCTGTTTCAAAGAAAAGGTATGTATTTTCAATTGCTTCATACCCATTAACTTGCTTAAATTCTACCAATGTGCATTCTGCCCAAACTTCTACTGAAACTTTCTCAAAAGTCACCAATGACCTACCTTCACAAAATCCAGTCCTGATTCTCCTTGATATTTTTTACCACCTTACCTTCCTATCCTTGAACCTCCCTGACAAAATATGCTAACCAGCTCACCTCCTAAGTCTTCCGTTTCCGCAGCTACAGGCCTCCATATCTAACGGTTCCCTTCAAGATTGTTTTTTCCCTTAGCTTCCTAATACTCTACCTATCTCTGGGGGTTTCAGTTCTTCAAACATTACCTTTATGCACATGATTCTCAAATCTCTATTCCTGATCCAGTCCTTGTTCTCAAACTCCTGACACACCTGACCTCTGCGCTCTAATCCTAACGCGTGAGGCTTTGGGCCACTCTTGGTTTTTATATGTATCAGTTAAACCACATTTACCAGGCATCCTACCCTATGTGAGGGATGTGGCAGGTTTTTGTTATTTTCCCCCCTCTGGGGATGACTCATATCCATTCCCAAGAAAAGTTCCTTCAGGACAGAGACTATGGGTCTGGCTGGCCTATCCCTTGAAGCTGTATACTCAGCTACATTAAAGTGGCAAGGACATGCTGAACGGAGTCCATGTACAGAGGAATAAAAGTCTAAAAAAGGGGTGTGTTTCTCCTAAATACTGATGAAAAACCTGAAAAGGCTCAAAAAACTGAAATTACAATCCAACTACCATACGTCAAGCATTAAAATACTGCAAAAGACTTCAGTGTGGAATACTAACTGGACCTGGACATGTGCGATATACTCACACCATTTCAGTGTCATTCCTTTGAAAAACAGACCACAGCAAAGTACGTCACCTGAAGCTGTTTCTGCCTGTCTTACTAGGGATGTTTTCAGAGTCTCAACATCCCAGCTTCCCCTCGAGGTCTGATACACCATGTATAATGCTTGCTATCTGCCTTTCAAAAGCCCCGTATTTTACCCTCCTACATTGCTGGTGGGAATGTAAACTGGTACAGCCATTATGGAGAACAGTATGGAGGTTTCTTAAAAAACTAAAAACAGCTACATATGACCCTGCAATTCCACTCCTGTGCATCTATCTGGAAAAAAATATGATCCGAAAGGATACATGCACCTCAATGTTCATTGTAGCACTGTTTATAATAGCCAAGACATGGAAGCAACTTTAATGTCCATCAACAGAGGAATGGATAAAGATGTGGTACATACATACAATGGAATATTACTCAGCCATTAAAAAGAATAATGCCATTTGCCACACCACAGATGGACCTAGGGTGTATCATACTGAGTGAAGTAAGTGAGACAGAGAAGGAGAAATATCATATGACATCCCTTATATGTGGAATCTAAAAAGAAATGATACAAATGAACTTACTTAAAAAAAACAGAAAGAGACTCACAGACTTAGAAAAGGAACTTTATGGTTGCTGGGGGGGTGGGAGTGGGGGTGGGGAGGAATAGTTAGGGATTTGGGGAAGGTCATGTACACACTGCTATATTTAGAGTGGAAAACCAACATGGACCTATTGCATGGCACATAGAACTATGCTCAACGTTATGTGCCAGCCTGGATGGGAGGGGGCTTGGAGGAGAATGAACACATGTATATGTATAGCCGAGTTGCTTCACTGTTCACCTGAAAGTACTCTGTTAATAGGCTATACCCCAAAATAAAATAAAGTTTATAAAAGTTTGGAAAAACAAAAACAAAAGCCCCCAATTTTAAGTTCATATTTCCTACCACTACTGCACTGCAGTTGGATCCTTCACATTTGAAAACAGCCCTGTAAAATGCCATCAGAAAGGCAAGTAGCACCACAGCAAAGATACCTGCTGTTAGTGATTACTATTCACAGGGGACAGTGTACCAAGTATATTGGGCCCAGTCCTGTCCTGTGATTTTTAGGAGCTCGAAAATTCCCAGGATGGGAACTAAGGCAGTATCAGTGGATGCTGCAACCTCTCAACATCAACCACAACAATGACAAATTAAGGTAACCTTGACTTACATGAAGATATTAAGAAGAGGTGGCAAGAATACACAAAAGAACTATACAAAAAAGATCTTCATGACCCTGATAACCATGATGGTGTGATCACTCACCTAGAGCCAGACATCCTGGAATGCAAAGTCAAGTGGGCCTTAGGAAGCATCACTATGAACAAAGCTAGTGGAGGTGATGGAATTCCAGTTGAGCGCTTCCAAATCCTGAAAGATGATGCTGTGATAAAGTGCTGCACTCAATATGTCAGCAAATTTGGAAAACTCAGCAGTGGCCACAGGACTGGAAAAGGTCAGTTTTCATTTCAATCCCAAATTCAAACTACTGCACAATTGCAGTTATCTCACACGGTATCAAAGTAATGCTCAAAATTCTCCAAGCCAGGCTTGAACAGTATGTGAACCGTGAACTTTCAGATGTTCAAATTGGATTTAGAAAAGGAAGAGGAACCAGAGATCAAATTGCCAACATCCATTGGATCACAGAAAAAGCACGAGTTCCAGAAAAACAAACACTTCTGCTTTGTTAACTATGCCAAAGCCTCTGACTGTGTGGATCCCAACAAACTGTGGAAAATTTTTAAAGAGATGGGAATACCAGACCACCTGACCTGCCTCCTGAGAAATCTGGATGCAGGTCAGGAAGCAACGCTCAGAACTAGACATGCAACAACAAACTGGTTCCAAATCAGTAAAGGAGTACGCCAAGGCTATATATTGTCACCTTGCTTATTTAACTTATATGCAGAGTACATCATGAGAAACGCTGGGCTGGAAGAAGAACAAGCTGGAATCAAGACTGCCGGGAGAAATATCAATAACCTCAGATATGCAGATGACACCACCTTATGGCAGAAAATGAAGAACTAAAGAGCCTCTTGATAAAAGTGAAAGAGGAGAGTGAAAAAGTTGGCTTAAAACTCAACACTCAGAAAATGAAGATCATGGCATCTGGTCCCATCATTTCATGGCAAATAGATGGGGAAGCAATGGAAACAGCAAAGACACTTTATTTGGGGGGGGGGGGCCCTCCAAAATCACTGCAGATGGTGACTGCAGCCATGAAATTTTTAAAAGACGCTTGCTCCTTGGAAGAAAAGCTATGACCAACCTAGACAGCATATTAAAAACCAACAAAGATCTGTCAAGGCTATGGTTTTTCCAGTAGTCATGTATAGATGTGAGAGTTGGACTATAAAGAAAGCTGAGAGCCAAAGAATTGATGCTTTTGAACTGTGATGTTGGAAAAGACTCTTCAGAGTCCCCTGGACTGCAAGGAGATCCAATCTGTCCATCCTAAAGGAAATCAGTCCTGAATATTCATTGGGAGGACTGATGCTGAAGCTGAAACTCCAATACTTTGGTCACCTGATGTGAAGAACTAACTCATTTGAAAAGATAAAAGATCCTGATGCTGAGGAAGATTGAAGGCGGGAGAAAGGGATGACAGAGGATGAGAAGGTTGAATGGCATCACCGACATGATGGACACGAGTTTGAGTAGGCTCCAGGAGTTGGTGATGGACAGGGAAGCCCAGTGTGCTGAAGTCCAAAGGGTCGGACACGACTGAGTGACTGAACTGAACTGACTTAGATGTGGAGTCTGCCTTGCCTCTGCTGCATTGCTTTTGTTTGGGGAGTTTTCTGTTTGCTCTTTTGGCCATGCCAGGCAACTTGTGCGATCTTTGTTCCTTGACCAGAATTCAAACTCAGGGCCCTGGCAATGAGAGCACCAAGTACTACCCACTGGACCTCCCGGGAACCTTCCTGTTGCTTTGCTGTGGTAACAGTTACTATTCTATAGGCAATATGAAAGCACCAGTCTTCCAGGTATAGTCTCATTCACAAAGTTACTGATAACCACATCAAAAAAGCCAATTACTCTTTATAATAGCCAGGACATGGAAACGACCTAGATGTCCATTAGCAGATGAATCGATAAGAAAGTTGTGGTACATATACACAATGGAGTATTACTCAGCCATTAAAAAGAATACATTTGATCAGTTCTGATGAGATGGATGAAACTGGAGCCGATTACACAGAGTGAAGTAAGCCAGAAAGAAAAACACCAATACAGTATACTAACATATATATGGAATTTAGAAAGATGGCAATGATGACCCTGTATGCAAGACAGCAAAAAAGACACAGATGTGTATAGCGGACTTTGGGATTCAGAGGGAGAGGGAGAGGATGGGATGATTTGGGAGAATGACATTGAAACATGTATACTATCATGTAAGAACCGAATCGCCAGTCTATCTCCGATGCAGGATACAGCATGCTTGGGGCTGGTGCATGGGGATGACCCAGAGAGATGTTATGGGGAGGGAGGTAGGAGGGGGGTTCATGTTCGGGAATGCACGTACACCCTTGGTGGATTCATGTCAATGTATGGCAAAACCAATACAGTATTGTAAAGTAAAATAAAGTAAAAATTAAAATTTAATAAAAGGAAAAAAAAAAAAGCCAATTAGGCCTTCTGACTGTGTCCAGAGGCTTGATACTTTTAAGTTATAGCAACAAGGTAAACTCAACAAGGCCACACAGGGGGGCTGTCTGGGCCTGGCACTCAATGATTTAGTGGTGAAAACATAAAATACAACTAAAAAAATATTAATTGCTATTGTAAAGTTTCTATTAGGAAACTTCTGTTTTATTTGTTCAAAGACTCAAAACTTATCAAAGACTGGAACTCAGCACAGGACTGGCTGTGCTGCTGAGCAGCAGTGCTGGGAGTGAATGGCAAGAGGTCACCCTTCTGGAAACCACCACCTTCCTTCCACACGAGGAAATAAGGGCTGTCTGCATATAAACATCCTCCCTGAACAGCACTGAGGACAGAGGGCAAGAATATCTTTTTTGTAATGTGCAAATCCTGGCTGGCACAGTCTTAAGTACATGGCCCAATGCTCCATCCAAGAGTGACTCTTCTGCTGGCACTGATGCTGAAGCACTGTCCACGGCACGACTTCACTGGCCCCATCAGAGGCTTGGGCCTTTGGAGGACAACCACTGAGACACACTTCACTGCCACATGTGACAGTGCTGCCTACCGCTCATCCCAAGCTACTTGTGGCTCTCGCCTCCATTTCTGCCTCACTCCATTACCTGACACACAACTTCTTCAAACACACACTATGCTAATCATTCTTCTGGTTCTCCCTTTAATGATACAGACAGTGTTGTAAGTTTCAAAATACACTATACTACAACAGATCTTACACTGTTTGATCAGTCACCATGGCCCTTTTCACTGGTGTATCACAAATCACCTGCTACACATTTGATAGGAACTAATTTGATTCTGAACTTCTCCAGAGGCAGGTATAATTATCATTCATTTTACTAAGGAGAAAAGAAGCTTAGAGTTACTGTATTTTACTGAGGATAAGGCCACTAAGTTATTAAAGTACATTTTCAAACCAGAACACTGTTCTAGCACAAGGTACTCAGTTTTTGGAGAGGTCACTGAAATGTAACTCATGCAACTGGGATTGACAACAAAGGATTGACTCATTGCTGAAGAGCCTTACAAATCAAGCAAACTCCATCAGCCTAAATTTCTGCCAGCAAAGATGTAAATGAAGCCAGGTCTACTAAGCAAACATGTCACAGAAACCCTGTACTGACATCCAATGAAAGGCAAGCTCTTTCCAACTGTCAGCGGGCAAGAGGAAAGGGAGAACACGACACACGTGAAAATAAGCTACTCTACAATACGTGGTACATGTGTGCGTTATACAGTGGATGTGTGTGCAACACACATATAAAGTCTTTCTTAAAAATATCTCAATTTAAATAAAATTCACAATACAGTTTATCCACTTGAATTCAATAATTCTGGGTATCTAAGGTACTGCAAAATGATTATAGATTATGATACTCTATCATATACTTGAAAGTTGCTAAGGAAATAAATCTTAAATGCTGTCACCTCACACACACAAAATGGTTATTATGTGACATGATGCAGTTGTTAGCTAATGCTTTGGTGGTAGTCATTTCGAAATTTAAGTATCAAATTAATAGCATGCACCTTAAGTTTATACAATGTCAATTATATCTCAATTAAGCTGGGAAAAAAGTACAAAATTCAATAGTTTTTGGCATTTTACATTATTTTTAGAAGTTGTGATAATATATAGCAAAATTTGCCATTTTAACTATTTTATTTTAAATGCATAATTGTGATATTATGACTTATAATAAGAAATACATATATGGTCTTTGTCCTAGCTCCTAGCACATAGCTACTAAAACCTTAGTGACTTTCTAAGTGACATGAGCAATGGAGAGTTATTTGTTATAATATTTGGTCTTTTGTCCTCAAATAGCTTCAGTTTCTGAAGTAGCTCCAGAATGATCAGGGTGAAGAATGTCTTGTTATTCATAACAAGCTCTTTTCAATCATACCTGAGTTTAAGTTAATGAGGTGACTTTTGGAAAATCCCTAAGGATGGGGGCTGGTTGCCAGGAGAATTAGATTGCCTTATAAACCCCAGGGGATTAGTGTCGTAACTTTCAGTCCACCTCCCATCCCAAGCAGAAAAGAACTGCTGGAGGTTGATCAATCAATGCTGGTTGTTGATATAATCAATCATATAGGCATAATGAAGCCCTTCCCAAACCCAAAACAGTTCAGAGAACATCCAGACTGGTGTTTTGAGAGTGACACGCCCAAAGAGGATATGAAAGCTGTGCCCCTTCTTTCATATCCTGCCCTATGCATCTGGCTGCTCTTTCTATAAGAAACTGGTAACTTTGTAAGTTTTTTTCCTGAGCTGAGTCACTCTAGCAAATTAACTGAACTCCAAGAAGGGGCTGTGGGAACCTGGGGTTTATAAAGCAATAAAAGCAGAGCTCTTTGGGTGTAAATGATAGATTCTCAAAATTAAAAGTTGACTTGATTCAGATACAAAATCTGAAACTTTAACCCAAAGTCTGCTTGCTTTGGTAACCAAGTCAAGTTTCTTTCAAATTAAATTACTCACCCAACAAAATTCTGTTACTGTTATCTTTAACCTCAAAACATTAGGAACCCAAATCTAACTAACCAGCTTCACCTCCATATGCCTTATACAGTGATTTACATTTTTCCAAAGAGATGAGATCTATATTTGGCCCAGGTTAAGGTCTCTGGAAGAATCTACTTAGAAAACCTGCAACTTAAACCATCTCCATGTACACAGGACAAGAGCTATTGAAAGGTAATGGAAGACTAATTCGGCAACAGCCGTTTAACATTACTAGAAGCCTTTAGCAGGAAAAAAAAAAAGCTTTCTTGAAATTCATTTCAGGGCACGATCTATAGTTCTCCCCAAATAAAGTAGCCTGAGGTCTTACTGCACAGGACATCCAGGCCAGGGTCTAGCATTCCAACTTTTTCCCGGAAAATTCCATAGGCAGTCATCAAAGTAGCAGCAAGATAATCGGCTTACTCAAGCCACAAGCTAGAATTTTTCAAGCCCCTTGTGAGAGCCCAGATTTGGCAGCAGAAGACATGAAGTGATGCCCAGTAATATCTCTGGGAGATGCATTCTGCTCAAGGCCTTATATGTAAGAGTTTTAAATCTTAGTTTAGTTTTAAACCTTATAATCTAGGTTTACTTAGACAATTTAGGCTATTCCAGAGTTCTTTGGCTTTACCAGATTATCTATGTAAGGACCTTTCCTTATGACACAAATGGAGTCAAGTGGAACCCTTGAATATATGCCACAGCCTTACTCCTAATTCTTTAAAAAATTTTAACAATGAAGTGAGAACCTATTTCCAGAAAGGGAAAGTCATTTTCTCAGAGGGAATGAAAGCAAAGAAACAAGCCTGCAGGTATTCTGCTTTTCTAAAAAAAATTCTGCCCCCTTTCCCCAAATCAATTCTTTTAATACAAATTTTTGATTCCCTGGGTCACGCTGTCAGCTAGGTGTGAGGAAAACCAAGAGTGTAGTAATAATATATGAAGTGAAAACACAAATAAATACCTAGTAGATGGTTACTTCATGAGAGATGAACCTTCCTTGACTATTCCTCAATAACTCTCAACTTAAATTGTACGTGCAAAAAAAAAGGGGGGGGCTACAAAAAAAAAAGAACAAAGACCAAATCTCAAAAGGTCTTGAGATGTCAGTGGGAGGCAATAAAGAAAACTGAAACAAAGTACAGGGAAAGAAGTTAATTTGGGGGTGGGGGGTAAAAAAAATTTTTTTTGTAAGGAATTTCACAAAGTGAGCACATCCATGTAACCACCACCATGATCAAGAAACGGCACAGCCACCATCCCAGAAGGTCCTTGTGTCCCTGTCCTCCTAAGTCATTCCTGGACTAGCCTGGTTTCTTTTCTTGTGGATTGGTTTTCACTGGGTTTAAATTTCTTTGCTGGATTTTGAACTTTCTTTGGAGTTGCTTTAACAATCTTTCAGAGACTTCATCCAGGTTGCTTCGAATAGCATTTGGTTTACATTCATTGCTGTGCAGTATTCTGCTCTTGACTGATGATTTCTGCCTTTAGGAATAAATACTGTTACGGCAAATCTTGCACATGGCTTAGTGTATTTACTAAACAATTTTGTGGGTTTATACCTAAGAGAAGGTTTTGCTTTAGTACATACTACTGAACAGCTTTGCAGAGTAGTTATACACACCCACAAGCAGTAAGTGCTTTCCATTCAATGATTTTCTTCAAATTTTAGCCAACTTAGTGGGTGTAGTGATCTCACTGTGCTTTAATTTGCACGTCTGATGATTAATGGTGTTGAACACCTTTTCCTGAATTTACTGGCCATTTCAGAAAGCTGCTTTTGTGACAAACAATTACTCTGAACTAAGAAATTTAATTGTACTAGGGAAATAAGATACCTATGAAACATATGAAGATGTAGACTAAATTTTTTTTTAACAGAAGCCAAGAGTAACAGAGCAGGTCAGACTACCAATCACTGAGAAGCAGATAAAACTATTTTCAGACTTAGATTCAGTAAAAATTACTCTGCGGTAACTGGTCAATGGTGCTTCATTTTACTCCTACAGTACATACAATGATTAAGAGGTTCTCAAAATGTACCTTGCATCAGCATCACCTGGAGAGACAGCTTGTTTAAACCCAGACTAATGGACCCAATGCCCAGAGGTTCAGATTCAGTAGTTCTGTAGTAGGGGCTGAGACTTTGCATTTCTATCAAATTCCATGTGATGCTAATATCACTAATCTAGGGACCACTTTGAGACCACAGTCATCTTAATAGGACGATTTCACTAATTGAAGACTAAAGACTTTTAAAAAAAAGGGAGAACTAAACCAATCATGAGTGCCTTACAATATCTGCCTGCTAACCTTCAGTTAGCAGTTATTTTTTAATTTCCAATTCAATTTAATCTAGAAGATTCCAGAATGTTGCATACTAAACTCTAGGCACTAAAACAGCTCCAGAAAGTCCTCAGGAAGCTACTCAGACAAAAGTGAGTCAACATTATGGTTACACAAACATGAGGAAATCACGGAAGACTGCTGTGTGAAATGGAGAGAACTGAATGTTAATGCATCATTGCAGTTTACCTACCCAAGTGCAGGAAGTAGCTGAGAAATGTCTGAAAGACCACTCCCACACTGCAACAAGGTTAAGCGTGACAGGCAGGAGTGCAAACAGGCTGCAGTAAGCAGAGGGAATCATGAGACTTGTAAAAAAGTGTGAAAAGAGCTGGCCACCACTTATCAGTCTAATTGTAGCAGAGCTTCCTGAAAGTCAGAAAGCTGCTACCCTTGCTTGACATCATCTGTCTCCCAACGAGAGTAAACAGACTAAGACACACTAGAACCAGATCAATGACTTTACAGCAACTCAAACGTACCTGACATTTGGTAGCTCTCTTCCTCTGGTGTGTAAATGATAGTCTAAAAAGAATGTGTGCCAAAAAAATAATAAAAAAAGGATAGAAAGATGGGGAAATGTGAACTATAGTGTTTACAACCACAAGACTTTTAATCAAATATATAAAAAACTCAGTTAAGGAGAAGTGATTCAGAGTAATCAATCACTTTGAGTTACAGATTAACTGACTCTTTCACAATATCACCAAGATTTGCTTGAAGAGGCAAAAGAGAAAAGGATACTAAAATCTGCAGGATTGTTTCTTGATGCTTGTGGGGGCAGACAGGAGGGTGAGAATAGCGTGTTTAGAAATACAGTCTGTGGAACAAATTTGTTTATTAGGTCAGTGCCTTGTTCTGCCCCTTACTGGTTAGCTGTGTGACTCCGGACAAGTTAGTCTTTCTGTGCTTCAATTTCTTTTTCTGTAAAATAAGAATATAGGCTCTAAACTGTAGGGCTGTTATGAGAGTTAGATGTGTTCATATAAATGAAACAGTCTATAATAGTATTACTCAAGTGCTTCCTATTTCTGGCAATTTTACTTTTATTTTCTACAAAGTGGTGGAAGACGAGGCTTCTTTACCTTTAACTCAACGCCTATGGTTCTGGGTACAAGTATGGAGAAAAAAAGTTGGGAGAGTGGGTTGCAAAAAAGAAAGGTGACTTAGATAAATGGAAAAACATCTGTGGTCATGGAACGTAGGTGGCAATACTCCTCAAATTGATCTTCCTCAAATTAATCTATAAATTCAATGCATTCCTTATCAAAATCTCAGCAGGGTTCTTTGCCAGAAATTAAGAAGCTGCTCCTAAAATTCATATGGAAATAAGGGACTCAGAATAGCCGAAACAATACTGAAAAAGAAAAATTAAGTTGGAGGATTTCCTACTTTCAAAACTCACCACAAAGCTACAGTAGTTAAACCAAAAGGCAATGTGGTACTAGTATACAGACAGACATACAGATAAATAGAAGAGAGATCAGAGAAGTAAACCTTCACATATATGGTCAGTTGATTTCTAACAAGGGGCCAAGACCATTCATTCTGTAAGGAAAGGACAGTCATTCCAATAAACAGTGCTGGGGGAACTGGAATATTCACATGCAAAAAGTCCAGACTCTGAGTTTACACAATAAACAAAGTTAACTCAAATAGGTAAAGGAGGAAAACCATAAAAACCTTAAAACACTGGGGAAAAATCTTGTCACTGGATTTAACAATAATTTCTTGGATATGACACCACAAGCAAAGTCAGTAAAAAAAAAAAGTTAAATTGAACTTCATCAAAAATAAAAACTTTTGTATCTCAAAGAGCACCATCAGAAAGTAAAAAGACACCCACTTTTGAGGAGAAAGTATTTACAAACCACATATCTGACATGGGATTAATATCCAGAATATATACAGAACTCCTGCAAAAAAATAAACAACCCAATTCAAAACTGGGCAACAGAAGATATACAAATGGCCAATAAGCTCGTGAAAAAGATGGTCAACATCACAAATTATTAAGGAAATACAAATCTAAACTACAATTAAATACCACTTCACATCTATTTGGATGGCCAATATTTTAAAAAAGACAAAGAAAACAAGTGTTAAACAGGGATGTAAAACGCTACAGCCACTACAAAAAACAGTATAGAGGCCTCTCAAAAAATTAAAAACAGAATTACTATATGACCCAGCATTCCACTTCTGGGTATATACATCAAATAACTGAAGAGCAGGACCTTGAAGAGATAGTTGCACAATCATGTTCATAGCAATATTATTCACAAGAGCTAAAACATGAAAGCAACCCAAGTGCAGACACGTAAAATGTAGTATATATACATACAAGGAATTATTCAGCTTCAAGGAAGGAAGGAAATTCTGCAATGTGCTACAACATGGAGGCCATCATGCCAACTGAAATAAGTCACAAAAAATAAATATATGATTCCACTTATGTTTTAGTCAAAATCATAAAGATACAAAGGGGAATGAGTGGTGTTTGCCTAGGTCCACAGAGACAAGAGAATGGAGGATTAATATTGAATGGGTATAGACTTTCAGATTTACAAGACAAAAAGAGTTATGGAATAAATGGTAGTGATGGGTGCACAACAATGTGTATTTTATTTGGCTGGCAGGGCAATGAAAGCCTGGAATCTTAAAGCATGAAGCTACCTTGGAACTCTTGACATGAATGTATTAATATTTAATACCCCTGAACTGTATGCTTAAAAATGGCTAAGACAGGGACTTCCCTGGTGGTCCAGGGACTAAGACACTGAGCTCCCAATGCAGGGGGCCTGGGTTTGATCCCTGGTCAGGGAACCAGATCCCACAAGCTACAACTAAGACCCAGAGTTACCAAGTTAATAAATAAATATTTTTATATTTAAATTTCCATGATACTCTGTTTCCATACATCTCACCCTCTCCTCCCCTCCCCCCATGTCCATAAGTCTATTCTCTATGTCTGTTTCTTCATTGCTGCCCTGTAAATAAATTCTTCAGAACCATTTTCTAGATTCCATATATGAGCATTAGAATACATTTATCTTTCTCTTTCTGACTCACTTCACTTTGTATAATAGGTTCTAGGTTCATCCACCTCATCAGAACTGACTCATATGCATTCCTTTTTATGGCTGAGTAATATTCCATTGTGTATATGTACCACAACTTCTTTATCCATTCATCTGTTGATGGGCATCTAGGTTGCTTCCATGTTCTAGCTATTGTAAACAGTGCTGCAGTGAACAATGGGATACGTGTGTTTTTTTCAACCTAGGGTATATGCCTAGGAGTGGGACTGCTGGGTCATATGGTGATTTTATTCCTAGTTTTTTAAGGCATCTCCATACCGTCTTCCATAGTGGCTGTATCAATCTATATTCCCACCAACAGTGCAAGAGCGTTCCCTTTTGTCCACACCCTCTCCAGCATTTATTGTTTGTTGACTTTTTGATGATGGTCATTTTGACCTGTGTGAGGTGATATCTCATTGTGGTTTTGATTTGCATTTCTCTAACAATAAGCAATGTTGAGCATCTTTCCTTGTGTTTGGTAGCCATATGTATGTATTCTTTGGAGAAATGTCTGTTTAAGTCTTTTCCCTACTTTTTTGATTGGGTTGTTTGTTTTCCTGGTATTGAGTTAACCAATACCAGTAAACAAATAAACATTAAAAAAAAAAAAGGCTAAGAAGGTAAATTTTATGTTTTGTGTTTAAAAAAAAAGGTGACCAGTAGGCCCCAGTCTTCACACTGATTTAGAAGACAGAAGCAAATCAGTTTTTAATTTATTTTATTTTTTAATATAAATTTATTTAATTGGAGACTAATTACTTTACAATATTGTATTGGTTTTGCTATACATCAACCTGAATCTGCCACGGGTATACATATGTTCCCCATCCTGAACCCCTCTCCCACCTCCCTCCCCATACCATCAGAAAAGGAGGCTTCCCTTTCTATCTATAGTGACCACAGGCTGGCTATCAGAGGCAATCAGGCTGACAGCTCCTGTCAGGATTTAGGAAATCTAATCTGTTTCACTTTGGAACAGGCAACATGTAACAAAAAAAAAAATAGATCAAACAAAAGTTAGACTGGAAAAACATATGGCCTATCCTAGGCTCAGGATTTCAAGGAAGAGTTACAATGGCAGCCTTAGAGAAACTAAATAAAACTCTTTCAGGAACAGTTTTATTAATATGACAGAGTTTATTAATATGAAAGAGATAATCAAAGGGGAAAATGGGGAATCAAAGTAAAAAATTTACTTAACAGTGAAAAAGTTACTGAGCAGTTCTTCAAAGAGCCCGAAGTGACAAGTGAGTGCAGCTAGCAACTGTTGCAAATATCACTGATTTGGATTTTAAGAAACATAGCTTAATTACAGTTTATCTGGAACAATGCTGTCACTAAGTCTCATCAGACTCTTGTGACCCCTTGGACTGTAGTCTGCCAGGTTCTTATTTACACTTTATCTAGAACTAAGGCAAGTAGAAAGATGCTTGAACTAAGGTACCTTCAGGATTCATGAGACATTTCAATGACAATATAGTAAGCATCAATATATGTTTATATACCAACCATTAATACGCATAACTTCCTAAAAAGTTGGCTGTACTAAGCAATTAAGTTAACGGAACAAGGACTTCATCTAGAATGAGGTAAGAAGGGTCACAGGACAGAAAAATCAGTTTATGGATCAAAGTTCAGAAATTTAATCCTGGATCACAAGCTCACTCACAGACACACACTTGGATTTTAAGGACTGCACTGCAGAAGCAATGTTTTCCAACAACCTTCTGACATTAAAGGTGTAAAGGGTCCAATTCACTCTAGGTCTATTCCATTAACATTTGCACCATGATAAAATTCTGTAAACAGTAAAAGCCTATTCTGGTCCTGTATACACCTTCCTTCTGCCCAAGAAGCCTCCCTACCTCTTCTCTATCAAATATTTACCTCTCAAGATGACAAAGTTACTTCTTTCCTGATCTCCTCCTCTATTTCCTTTTCCTTCTCCACAGAATCTCCTTTATATATTTATAATATATATCCTCATACCTATTTATCATTCGTACTTAAGTAAGGGGCTTCCTAGATGGTACAGTGATGAAGAATCTGCCTGCCAATTTGCAGGAGACAAAAGGCAACGTGGGTTCAACCCTTGGGTTGGGAAGATCGCCTAGAGTAGGAAATAGCAACCCCATTCCAGTATTCTTGCCTGGAAAATTCCTTGGACAGAGGAACAGAAGAACCTGGCGGCCTACAGTCCATGGGGTCGCAAAGAGTCAGACACAAATAAGACTCCTCCTACTGACTGAAAGTTAACTTAGAACAGGGACAGTTTTATTCATTTTTAGATGACCAAGGCCAAGCCAGACACTAGTAGGCTCTCCACGTGTTTGCTGAATGAATGAACGAAAGCCACCATATAATTTACCACACTGGCTGCTACACAAGAGAAATAAAAACTTGACTTCAACCCGACTTTGAAAGGAAGTACTAGTGAAGCTCTCCTCAACATGCTTAAGTAAGACTTCTCTCATATCTAAATTATTCATAAGCAGGAAGGAAGTCAAAGACTCCAACAATAGTTGTCAACTGGAATACAAAAACAATGAAAAAATATGTTCAGGGAAGCAGAGTCACTGCCTGAAGCAAGAATATGAGACAGAATGTTTGGTTTGCACTTACTCCCAAAACTGGTACTGTTACACTTTGAACACCCAACATGACAGCCATAGTCACGTGACTAATTTTTAAAAATATTATAATTAAATCGAAAAACTCACTTCTTTGGTCACACTGGCCACATGTCAAACACTCATCAGCCACATATGACTACTGTATCAACAGGCAGATATACAATACATCCATCATCACAGAAAGTCTACTAGACACAATGATTCTAAACAATTCTCCCATGGCTATTTGGTAAGACACAAGATTCTTATTCAGGGTTCTGCCTTTTGCATGCTACAAGGATAATTTCATGTTACAGATTTTTCTAGAAAACATTACAGAAAAAGTATCGGGTCATTTAAAGATAAATTCTAGAAGGCACTCCCATCCAATCCCCAGTTAGTTACTCGTACATCCTTTAGTACCTACACTCTTACACTGCAGCACAATGGTGATCACCTCCCTGCCAGATCCAGTGGCCTTGTCTCAATTCTTATTTCCCTTACCTTTGATCAGTCTAACCCAAACCAATAGTTTTCTATGGGCCATTCTCTATTGTAGGTGCTAGAGAGCAGACTTATTGAAAAACACCCTACAGAAAACAACACAGTAACTAAACGTGTTTAAAAGAAGCGTATGCTCTCTGGTTTAAATGGAGAGAAAGGCAAGCAATTCTGCCAGAGGGCTTCACAAAATGTAACATCTGACCCCGACCTGGAAGAATGATGATTAGTCCCCTGGGAGGAGCTGAGAAGAGAGGTGGTGGCTCAAGAATACTTTCTAACATGAGGGAACAGCCTGAGCAAATGACCTTAAACAAAAGCAGTCAGAGAGGAGACAAAAAAGCTGGAAAGATGAGTGATAGTTAGACTGAAAGATCCAGAATGTCATTTATGGCAACCTGACTTCTACTCTGTAAACAAGAGAAAACCAATGGAATGGCACCATCAGATCTGTGACTAACAAAGAGCCTTGCAGCAGCATGAGAAACGGCTAGGAGGTGAAATGAGGGTAGAAATGAGAAGACCATGGTGAGGGTCTGGATTGCTTTTTTCCTAACCCTACGCACATGTTCTCCCAACCTGATGAAAATGACTGGCACTCAGACTAAGTTCTAATTACAGGAAAAAACAGCACAGCCTTCAAGTGTGTGGAATAGGGAGAGACAGTGATCTATCTATCCACAGAGATTGCTAGCAACATGAAAGAGATGGACATGAGGAAGTCAGATTTTTGAGCAGAGAAGTCAGAAAGCTATGATAGAACCAGCACCAAGAGAAAGAGCATTTCAAGGAAATGCTCCGTATTATACAACTAGCAAAAAGGGCACAGACACAGCCATCAGGTCTCCAGCAGCACACGGGTAAAAACTTCTCAACTGGCCACAGGTGAGGATTACGTTGGCCACACTGTGGTAGATGGAGATGAGCACTGAGGAAGGTAGGATAAAATGCTCTTTCAAGTTAGAAAACACATGTTACAGTATGGATGAACCTTGAAAACTTTATGCTAAATAAAGGAAGCCAGTCACTAAAGACCAAATATTATGTGGTTCCACTTGAAACATCCAGGACAGGCAAATCTACAGAGATGTGGTTGCCTAAGGCTGGGGACTAGTGATAGGGGGACTGGAAGACGATAGCTGGAGAGTACAGGAGTTTCTTTTCAGGGTGATGAAAGTGTTCTAAAGTTGACTCCACAAATAAACGAATATACTAAAACACACCAACTTATATACACCTTTAATGGGTAAACTGTATGGCATGTGAATTATATCTCAATAAAACTGTTGCCAGCAAGTGGGAAAAAAAGTCTGGCAAGTGTGGCAGACCCTGCTCAGTGTGCTTCCCTCAAATCAGTCATTTTCTTTCCTGGTCAAATGGCTACCAACAATAAAAACTATATCCCGCACCTCTGTGGTTGCTAGGTGGGCTATGAAGGTCTCATCAATAGACTGAATGTAGAACTGATGCAGGGGAGGGGAAAACTGCTAAAAGCAGGGTTCTGAGGAGATCAGAGGGGACTAGTGTGTAGCACACAAGTGGAGAGGCTAATCCTGGAAATGAACTATGGACTCCCAAAGGACTACGCCACCGTGACAGAGGAGGAAGCAGCCCCTAAGCTCCTAACAGCCAAATGTAGGTACGTAGGTGTAGTGGTGGACTCTTCTAATTGCTTCCATTTTCTCAATTAAGGAAGAGGCAAGATCACTGGTTCACAGTAAGGATGGAGAAGGGAAACAGGTCTGAGCTAAGGAGGTAGTGCCATATTGTCCTGAAAATAAAATAAATGGTCTAAGGAATCTTAATGGGATGGCTAGTCAGTGTTTAACTTAGGAAAGAGCCACTTTTGAGGTTATGGATCCTGAGTTCAAAATGAGACCAGTCAGCATATCTTTCTCCTGCTCCTGACAATCAGTGAAAGGGTAGAATAAATGAAGAGCTGGATTCAACAAGGGCCGAGGTTTTGCCAGATAAGATGAAGTGAGAAAGCGTATGAGTTAAAAATATATAAAAGGAGGTGATTACACTGATGAACTATGAACTCTGAGAAGGAAATTGGGAAGTGAAGAAGATTGAAGGGCAGTAAAAGGGTAGTAAGATCACTGGACTGTAAACGCCAGTGGAACTGAAGGATTTCAGTATCTGAGTAGTAAAGGGATTAAGCCATAAAAAGAGCACACTATTAATGGAGTTATTAAATAATGGCAATATTAATGGAGAGAGCAACTTCTCACTAGGGTTACTGGCAATATTAGAATTTAAACTGCATATACTGGGAATTCCCTGGAAGTTCAGTGGTCAGGACTCCACATTTCCACTGCAGGTGACATGGGTTCGATCTCTGGTCAGAGAACTAAGATCCTGCACACCTCAAGGGGTGGCCAAAATAAGTAAATAATAAACTGCATATACATTGCTTGAACCAGCCAATTCTACTTATAAGAATGTATCTCATAAATATATTCAAAGGGATGTAAATACTTATGTTCAAGAATGTCTACTTCAGCAATAGCTTTATTATTAATATATTAACAAAAGATTAGAAACAACTTAGGTGTCCCTTTTGAGGACTGATTTAAGTATCCATACAATGGCATATTATACAACCATTAAAGATCTGTTAATGACTGATCTCAAAGATAAAACTAAATTTAAGAAAATAAAGATATTAAGTATTTACAGTCATGCCATTAGTATGATGGCATGTATTAGTGAGATGTACAGATATACAGAACAGAACCTGGCAGAGAGACACAATTAACATTCACCAGAGGACAATGAACACTGGTATATACACAGACTTTCTCTCAAAAATAGACAAGAAATTCTTAATGGTTACTTCTAGGAACTATACATCCTTTTGCATCGTCTCAATCTATAAAATGTATGGTTTTTCCAGTAGTCAGGTACAGATTTGAGTTGGACCATAAAGAAGGCTGAGAATTGATGCTTTTGAACTGTGGTGCTGGAGAAGACTCTTGAGAGAGCAAGGAGATCAAATCAGTCAATACTAAAGGAAATCAACCCTGAATATTCTTTGTAAGGACTGATGATGAAGCTCCAATAGTTTGGCCATCTGTTAGGAAGAGCCGACTCACCAGAAAAGACCCTGACGCTGGGAAATATTGAGGGCAGGAGAAGAAGGCGACAGAGGATGAGATAGTTGGATGGCATCACCAACTCAATGGACTTGAGTTTGAACAAACTCCAGGAAACAGTGAAGAACAGGGAAGTCTGGCATGCTGCAGTCCATGGGGTTGCAAAGAGTCAGACACAACTTAGCAACTGAACAACATGAAATGTATGTACTATGTTTTTTAAAATGATTAATGAATTTTAGTATTGACTGACTTGGAAAGGTCTGGGTAGCCTATTAGGCAAAAAGGGCAAGGGGCAAAACAGCACATGTTTAAGACTCCATCTTGGAATCTGACTTCCTGTATACTGAATCTAACAGAAGTATATTGAATCTAACCGAAGTATATTGCTCCCCTCTCACTTAACTTCCCTAGGCTAACCAACACTGTCCACCCTCTCTTCCCTACAAGGAGGTAAAACAAGATTATCTGTGTTCAAGCAGTTGAACACTGCCAAGGGCTGATTCATACTACTCATAACACTCCTCTTTATCTCCTTTTAGGTCAAGTTACGCCCTCCCCAGAGATGACACCCTGGCTGCTCCAACACAAATTCTTCTTTAACTTCAAACTCTTACAGCTGTTTCCCAAGTGACTGTGTAAGCTTGCATCACTTGATACGCTGCACTGGTAGAGAAGGTTTCTGAAATCAGGTGCCTAGGGTACAAAGCAACTGTCAATCTTTGAGTAAGTTACTCAACTCCTCTGATCTTCTACTTCCTCACCTGGCAATGGGGAAAATAATGGCTCTTACCCTCATAAGATAGTACTAATTATTCAGTTAACACAAGAAACTAATTAGAATAAACAACACCTGGCACATAACAGCCAATGCTTTACTATTGGGTACTATTATTTGTAAACTCCAGTTTAAAAGAAAAAATAAAGACTACACAGTCAGCCCCCCTCTATCTATATGTTCTTCATCTATGGATCAAAAATATTCGGGGGGGGAAAAAAATCCAGAAAGTTCCAAAAAGCAAACTTGAATTTGCCATATGCCTCCAACTATTTATATATCATTTACATTGAATTTGTGCTTCCCTCATAGCTCAGTTGGTGATACACTGAATTTATGTCTACAGCTAACACAGGCTTGAACTCCCCAAGTCCACCTATACTTGGCTCTTCAATAAATACGATACCACCACACGAACTATAGTTGGCTGAATGCAACTAGCTGTGGGACTTAAGTATCCAGATTTTGGTATTCAGGTCAGGTCCTGAAACCAATCCCCATGTAAACTAAGGGACAAGTATTTACACTGTATTAGGTATTATAAGTAATCTAGAGATGATTTAGAGTATGAGATGATTTAGAGTATATGGAAGGATGTGCACAGGTTATATACAAATGCTACACCACTTTATATAAGGGATATAAGCATCTACAGTTTTGGTATCTGTGAGGAGCCTGGAGTCAAATCTGTGAGGGATAACCATCTTCATTTCTATATTCCCTACAATGCCTAGCAAGGTCAAAAATATCACTGAACAGAAGTATGTTCACCAAATGAATTAAGAAACCCAGCCTTCCTAAGTTCATAGATAGAAATGTGTTGGTATAAGAAAGGGTTAATTTTCTAACTTTTTTAAAGGAAACTTTCAAAAGCCCAAGTTACTAAAAATAGACATTACCCTTCAAATTTACTTCCTCTTAGTTACTTGCCTGCTTTCCTGAATTAGTCTTAAGTCTTATTCAAGTAGGAAGTTACTTTTTTTTTTAAACAAGGCTTACAATTAACAAACCACTGTATATAAAAACTCTGTAGCTAGCCCCTACATTTGTGTATGAAACAACACCGTAAAAGGAGAAAAAAGGGCTAAATGTCTATCTTACCACACGAGGTATGGCAAAAGGCCTTTAGCAAAAGCCCAATGCTCTGGTAATATTTTAGGGGGCATCAGTGTTCAACCAGGATGGAGAGATTCATTATAGGGGATCAGAAACAATTTGTTAATAATAGCTAAAATACTGAAGATACAAGAAATTTATTTTTTCCATAAATTAAAGCAGAGTCAAGGTTACTTGAATATAGTGGTGTTTTATTCCCTAAAATGAAAATTTCCCTAATTCAGTAAATGTTTTAAGGCCCATAAGCATTCCCTCCTTGCATTCTATTGAGTCCTTCCAAGCAGAAGGGGAAAAGGCCTGGAAACTGTGCATCTCCACTGTTATGTTACCTTATGAATAATCCTGATTATTCACTGTAGTTGGAGGAAGGTGTAATCACATGCACTTTAACCCTTCCACCACCCACAGATTCAGGAAGGGGACAGCTGACACAAGCTCTCCACATTCCAGTGATTTTGATCCACCACCCCTCCCAACCCAAAACACTTTCACCAATGTTATTTGACCAAATATTATTTGGGGGGTTCAAAATCAGAGTCCCATCTGGGGTGTGTCTCACAAGCATACAGCATCTAATATATGGACTACTACATAAAATGAGAAATATTCACTACATGGATAGGTCCCACACAGACCAGCCAAAGAAAAGGTTCTTTGAGAAATTAATTTCCAGTTATAGGAAGCAGCTGAGTAGAAAGAAGGCATTTACAGTAGCGGTAAAGGAGCTACATTACCTGGAAGTTATCTTACTAGCTTTGTGCCCCTTTACAATTTCCTTATCTGTTAAGCAAAGAATGGAACCTTCCAAAAAGGACTATCATAAAGATTAAATAATATGTTATACAAAAAGAGCTTCCATTTATGGGAAAGAGGTCAATGTTCAATAAATGTGTGTCATTATCATTTAGGCCTTATTTTATACAAACGGCAACTCTGTCCCTTCAAATTCTATCTGTCCAGAATTTGAAGAACAGTTTATAACATGGCCTGATCTGAAAGGAATATTTTTCTTAAAATGAAACTTTTACCAGTTCAGCAAATAATTATTTTTCTAAAGTGCATATCCCAACCATACTTCATCCTGCATTCTCCTTTCCCATTAAAGAAAAAGACTTAGCATCTCCCTCACTGCCAAGAACTACAGACCCACAATTCTTCAACCAAGTCTTGGGGTGAGACGTTTCTAAATTTTGAATTTTTCATATTTAGAAGGGCAATATGGTGCAAATGCTAAATACTCAGTAACACACACATTGGGTCAACAGTTCTTCAGTAAAATAAATCAACAATCACACCAAGTAGGATGAAGACTACACAACTTCTCACCAGTTCAGTTTAGGTTTTGCCATCAAATGAGTCTGATTTTTATAACTTTCTGAATGGCAATTATGAAATCCTTAACCCAACGTCAATCTGCTATAAACACACAATCACAATCCTTAACCCAATGTCCATCTGCTATAAACACACAATCACATTCCTCTTAATACTTTCTAAGAACCTTTTGTAATGCACTCAAGTCTGATTTTTCCATGACCAATAACCATGCTGTTATCTCAGAGAAATAGATTTGAGCCCCTCCTGATATGAAAACAAAACAGGCTTTAAATTAGGTGAGGAGGGGATTGGCTGAGTTATGACTTAAACTAAACTGTAGGGCCAGACAGCAATTTGAATTCTATAATGTAAATTTCCTAAATAATTTTGATAACTTGGTTAGGTACCACACATTTTTACAGAATTTGTTTTCTTAGACAAGTAAGTCCGCCTCTGTGCATAGTTTTTAGCAGATAAGGAGCCAAAGACTTTTAAGATAATGCTACCAAAAAAAAAAAAAAGATAATGCTACCAGATTACAATGAATGCATTATATACACAGACTTTTATTAGCCAAACATTCATTATAAGCAGGCACAAAACAGTTCTCCAGCCAAGAAAGAGAAGTAGAAATAATTCAACTGAATAACTGTACTGCTTCTGCTGGATCAAGATCTTTACAATATTTTGGAAAGATAATGAATAAATTTCCATGCAGAGAATATAATCACAGCTTGAAAAAAAATCACTAACTCAGCATACTTGAGAAAATTATTTTACCTTGTAATTCTTCAAAGGGATTAGTTGCACAAAAGAAACAGTGATGACTACAGCAAGCTTTCTACCACCTCTCAATCACTCAAGAAATAAAAGCATTTAATACCAGCACAGCTTTGGACATGACTTAATTTTTACTTTGTACTGCATTCATTATTTTAAACACAGAGGACACAACAGATTAGAAGTTGAGTTCATAAGACTTACCTTGTTAGCATCCATATGCCTCAATTATGTAATCCAGTTGAAATTTTATATTATTTCTCTAATGAAGTTACAAATCAGTACTGTTTTCGTACATATGACTTATAAAACCAAAAACTGTCTAGTCTTTGGGAAACTAAACTTGAAATTTTACAAGGAAAACTTAAGACTCATAAAAATCCTGTGAATTTCATTATGAAGAACAATGATCCTAGCGTACATAATAACTTACCCCCAAATTTAAGTTTTGTCAATGCTAGTTTCTGTGGAAAGGAGTAGTGTCAATTCAAGAGGTATAAAAAATATTTTGGATGAAATATGGGTACAAAATGTCATAATGCAGATAAGAAAAAACTTCAATTCCCAAACCACTAACATAAAATTATAAAACCCAAAGCATACAACCACCCTCAGCCAAAACAATATCCTGTAATTCAGGATATTAAGCCATGTTTCCTTCACTCTCCCCTGGATGTACATCATCCACCCTTCCCCCACTTAGATAACCTCATACTTAAGGCTAAGTCACTTTCTCTCAGGCCTTCCCTGACCCAATTTAGATCAGGCCCCTTAAGTACTCTGAATCCGTAACATTTCTCTCTACCTCACTCACACCCCTCCAAAGTTTCTTCCTGCCAAACTCCAATTAGTTTAAGAATCTCATCTCTTATTCATCATTGTTGGACAAGCACAGGCCCAAGCATGTAATAATTAAGTGTTCAAATAACAAATCTGAAAAAATACATTTCACAAAGAAACTTTATATAACCAATTTGCTGCATGCAAATTTTTAAGAAAGTGGTTACAAAAAGATCAGCTGTGTACACCAGTGGTGAGCTATCTTCTAAGACACAGTTGTTGTAATTTAAAAATACAGAAACCCCTCGTAAAATCAGGAACTGCAATTATCTATAGAAGGAGTGTTAAAACTCAAATCCTCCCTATGAACTTATTATTTTAGCCAACTCTGTAAGTCTAGCTGGGCAGCAGCTAAGTGCACAGTAGTTTAAGAAAATGCATGCGTAAGTGAGAAAGAGGTGTAGCCTATGACAAGGAAGTAGAAAACCCTGTAAATCAGGCTCAGAAATGTAAAATGGGGAGGCAGAGAAGTGCCACTCAGGCCAGGCCAGAGTCCTAACGCAATTCAACATACTCTAAGGACAGACCTTAAAAATCCTTTAGGAACAAAGACCTCATTACACAAGAAAGCTTAAGGCCAGATACAATGACAGAAAAAGATATTCACTATAGGAATAAAACAAGTTGTAAAGCTTAAAGATGCAAGCTTCAGTTATCCAGAACACAACAATACTATCTTGGTTTAGGATCTCAAGTTTTCTACATGAGCCGTATTTCCTGTCCTTAAACACACACAAATGAACGTTTACAGGATGCCCTACAATGCACCCTCCTGAAGCAAAGCTATCAGAACTATAACACTGAAAATAAAAGTCAAAATACAGGCTTTCCTTCAGATAATCCTAAAAGTAACAACCAAACTAGAATCAGATTTTTCTTCAAAGAATAAACATGGCTGAAAACAAGTGTAGATTTTCATAAGCAGCACTCCCTTCTCCAGTACCCTCCTCCATACTGCTGTTTGGTCTTTTTGTTAAAATACACATACAAATGGATACAACACATACTTCTTCCTTAAGCCAGAGGAAGAAACTATGTTTCAATGCAATGGGCAGAAATCTGTTTTACCAACAATCTGGCTCACCTGTATCTAGGACTGTGCTGAGCACACTGGAAGCACCAGTAACTACCAGGGGAAGTAAACTGAGAGCAAAGGCATTTATGAATATGAACTCCGCTGGAAACCGGGTGGCAAGGAGGCCCCAACCACCACCTGTCCATTTGCTCAGAATGAGCTTGAGCCTGGTACTATCAATATTATTCAGCCATCCTGATCAAGCAGTTGCCAAGGGTCAGTATCAGTTCAAGGGACCTTGGAGACCAAAAGCAGCAGGCCGAAGGTACATAAGCAGAGAACGACAAAGCCTCCGAAACACTGCCAACAAGGAATCATCCCAGATTTAAATTCTTTGCAGGGTAGGGGGCCAAGAAATACCGGGAGAGAACATACCTCCTGGCTTCCTAATAGGAGCATTGTATCAATGACTTCAAAATGTAAATATTTCAGGGTGAACTTTAAATAGATGCACAGAATCAGAATTGGACTTTGTGCAACCTAATTCCCCACTGACATTGTCCCCAAGACAGTGCTTGACTTGAGAAATGACACACAGAGGAAAATGAAGCAAGAGCCCCAAGCTGCTCATGGCCTGCTCAGATGTTCCAGCAATGACAGTGCATAGCCAGGCATGCTTCATTTTGGCACAAAAATCACTATTCTTCTCAAGTTTCCACAACTAACAAACTGAAAACTCTTCAGGGTCAGGCCTCAACATATATTTTAAAAAACAATTTTTTTAGTTGAGGTGAAATTCACATAGTATAAAGTTAACTTTCAAAGTGCATAATTCAGGTTGTGCAACCACCAATTCTATCAAATTCCAAAACATGTTTATTTCCATCACCACCAAAGAAATCTCATACTCATTAAGCAGTCACTCCTTAGTTTCCACTCCCCTCAACACCTTGCAGCCACCAATTTGCTTTCTGTCTCTACGGATTTACCTACTCTAGACACTTCATATAAATGAAATCATACAATATGTGGCCTTTTGTGTCTGGTTTCTTTTACTTAGCATAATGCTTTCAAGGTTTATCCATACCACAGCATGTATCAGTGCCTCATTTTTTAAAAATAGCTAATAATATTCCATTGTATGTATGTACACTGTTTACCCATTCACCTGTTGATGCACATTTGGATTATTTCCACTCTTTGGCTATTTGAATAGTACTGCTATGAACATTTATGTACAAGCAATTGTGTACCTGTTTTCAATTCTTTCAGGTATATACCTAAGAATGGAATTGCTGGGTCTCACGGTAATTCTATATTTAGCTATTTAAGGAATTGCCAAACTATTTTCCACAATGTATACTTTCAATTATACTGTACAATTATCTTGTCAAATAATTACCAAGACATATTGTTAAGGGGAAAGAATAGATGTATAACAGTGGGGCGTGCATTAGTCTGTATATAAAAAAGGGACAGGGTATCACTAGAAGGATACATATGAAAGTTACTTGGTTTATATACAGGAAACAGGTATAAAGGTTTTCTCTGAAGTGAGAACCTTGGGAGGCTGAGATGTGAGAAAGGCTTGTTGTTTCCAAACTCAATCACTTCTGCTGTGCACTGAACATCCACACTTTACCAACCCGCTTGCCCTAAAATACCTTTAAAGCTCCAACAGAAGCCAAAAGTCTGAGAGAAGGACTGTACAAAGTTTACTATCTTAACCATTTTTCAGTGTCCAGTTAAGTGGTATTAAATACCGTCATACTGTTGCACAACCATCACCACAGTGTATCCAGCAACTCTCCATCTTGTAGTCTAAAACTATACCCACTGCACATTAACTGCCCTCTGGCGCTAGACTATTCTTGCTCCCCGCCCAGCCCTTGGCAACCAGCATTCCACTCTGTCTCTACGGTTTTGACTACTCTCAGTACCTCATGGGAAGTGGAATCATATAGTATTTGTCTTTTTGTGACTGGCTTACTTCAGTTAGAGTGTTCTCAAGGTTCACCTATGTTGTAGCACGCTGCAGAATTTCCTTTTATTTTAAGGCTAAATAATACTCCATTGTATGTACATACCATAGTTTGCCTATCCATTCATTGGCTAGTAGACACTTGTGCTGCTTCCCTGTTTCAGCTCCTATGAATAATGCTACTGTGAACACAGCTGTACAAATATCTAAAGACTCTGCTTTTAATTCTTTGGGGTATTAACCCAGAAGTGACATTTCTGGGTCATATGATAATTCTATTTCATTTTTTAAGGCCCTCTATACTGTCTTCCATAGTGGTGGTATCATTTTACATTCCTGAGAACACTTTTTTAAAATACACAGCCATCTGAATGGGTGTGAGGTCTTACCTCATTGTAGTTCTGACTTTTATTTCATAGTCCTACCAAGTATACATACTGTTTTTAAGTAAAAAACTAGTTAAAAATAGAAAATCTCAAAGCCTCCCAAACAAATGCTCTGTGTCTTGACTGGGTGGCAATTACACAGGTGTATGTGTGCTCAGCCACTTGGTCATGGCTGACTCCTTGTGACTCCAAGGACTGAGCCCGCCAGGCTCCTCTGTCCACGTAATTTTCCAGCCAAGAATACTGGAGTGGGTTGTCATGTAGTTACCAAAAACCTATTAAGCTGTTATTTAAATAAGCCCATTTTATGCAAATTATACCTCAATAAAAGTGATTTTTAAAAAGCCTTCCAAAGTAATTCCAGCTTTAAGAACTGGATCTCATGTTTGGGAACAGACAGGTTTGGGAACCACTGTTCCAAAGCAACAGGGATTCAGTACAGAGACGTGTTTCTCTCTCCCAAAATTAATTCTTAGGGTGCTATTCCCCCCTCCAAATAAAATTATCTTTCAAATTAAAGTGTGATTACTAGGTACCACAAATGATAACTTGAATAGTGGAAGTTAAAGAGCTGCATCTGCTTGTCTGGCACTGAGGCTAAGTAGTTCTCTCTTACTGCACCTCCACAGCCCTCTGTTATCCCCATTCTACAGAGAAGGGACTAAGTTATAAAGGGGTCATAATTTCTATCCAGTCATAACATGTCGAGTGTAAGAGCTAGTACTTAACTGTCAAGTTTTCTCCAGAGAGCCCATGCTCTTACTTAGGAAATTTTGTTGCTTTCCTTTTCTGAACTTAAGACTATCAAAAGATAAACAGAGTTCCTTCTGAATTACTTTAAAAGTTAAACAAAAGACTTCACCCAAAAAAGAACTTTTCCACAAGAAACACTGTAGTATTTCCAGCAAAACTGCCAAATCGTGTAATAAAATTATCTCACAGCCAAAAAATTGTATTGTTATAACATTAAATATCCACCTTAAACATACTTCCTTAGGCCTCAAAACCTGAATAACAGTAGGGTTATGTAAAAGTACACCAGAAGATTGGCCCAACATTTGCCCTCTGGGCCCACGGAAGAGGCACCAGAGGACAACTCATCTGCACTATACCAACTCAGATACAGCTGCCATGGGAATAAGGTAAAAGTAACAGAGTACATATAACAAAAGAAGAACTTTCAACCACATGCTTAAAGTCAAAGCAAACAATTTTTCAAGTAGTGGAACTCTGTGTTTTAGATCAGCTAGGACCTTCAGAAAATAAAAAGGTATCTTCATTTGTCCCTCTCCTTGCAAAAACAGATCTGTTTTTAATGTGGGAACTGCTTTGGGGGGGGGGGGCTACTATTAAATTGACAAAGTGGTTCAAAACATTTTCCTGTAAGTTTTAGGGACTTCTGCCTTAGGGACTATGGTAAGGATGCAAGATAAGAACACTTAATTAGTGGAAAATAATACTTCTAAAGAGTAAGTCTGAAAGATAAATGAAGTTTGCATATAGTTCATACAGGATAAATAAATGCTTTGTGATTGAAGATTCTTCAGGTACAGTTAAGACACATGAATGTGTATGAGTTGGCATGGATTAGATATTGTTCAAAACCCCTTCAGTAACAAAAGGCAGTGGCAGCAAGTAACAATAGGAAAAAATCTCCACCCCATGGATCTACTTTTCTGTCCATTTCTTGGAGAGTGCCATCTCTGCTGCTACTATTTACTAATGCTTAAAAGTAAAACTAAATGATTCCATCGTCAGATAAAGGCAGAATCACTACTACAACCCGAGAATGAATGTAGACAACTTGTGATTAACATGGTCTCATGTTTACCAAACTATTATTCATGATGTCAGTTAACATGTATAAAAATGATGGTAAAACCTTAGTCCAACATACTAACTCCTACAGTTAAACAAAACACAACAACAAACGCGTGCTTCTCCTATACAGTCAGGCAGCAGTAAAAAAATTCATATAACTAAACTTCCTATCAAAATCCTCATCATTCTGAAAGCAAACAGTCACTATATAAATTCAATGCACTGATATCCTAAAAGAAAAATACACCTGAAGAATCTACCAGAGTTAGAACAAGTATTTCCACCAAGGGAGAAAATTAACATGCATTGAGCACTATGCTCTTCACATATTATTTCATTTAAAATGCCTATAAAATAGAATCTTCATTTCACAGATGTAGGTCCTGAGTTTCAAATAAATTAAATAATCTGCTTAAAGACAGATCGATAACTAGCTAGGCAGACAGGCAGGTCATTTTTGGCAGAATTCTATTGTAATTATAGGGCCATCAGCCTTTCCAGTTAAAAAAAAAAAAATTCTGATTTAAGCAAACCTACAGAGCAAAAGTATAACCTTACTTTTGTTTTTAACTCAATAATGTAAAAACTGAACTGAGAAAACCCTGACACATACATAGTCTGTCCTTTTTTTAAAAGAGGCCATCAATCAAACCACTTTAAAGCATCACTCGAATCTGCTGAAAGGAGAAATTCCAAGCCTAATGGGACTGCAACAGAGAATCATGGCCAGCAGTGCTAATCTAGCTGTCATCCTATGGCCAGCAGTTGCACTGGCTAATCTCTTGCCACAGGTCATCAGTATTTCCTACTAGAATAAAAATGGGCAGTGATATTAACCCTGGATGTGCTTTCTACTTTCTCTTTGGTGATACTGAGAAAACCAGATGAAATGATTCAAAATGTTAATGTTTTTAGGAATAAAGACATGTAAAAGAAAGAAAAAACTATCTGAGGGCAGGGATCGCCTTTGTTTTCTTCAAATGTGTCCCAAGACAGCACCTGGCACATAGTAGCTATTGAGGAACTATTTCTTCAATGAATGAAAAATGACAAGCTAGCTTGGCCACTCCTCTTACCATGCTAAGAAGTTCAAAGCCAACCAAAACCACTACCATTATGTGACTTCCCTGCCAGGTAGCCCATCTCACCAAAAGAGAATATCCATCCTCTTAAGAGCTCACTTCTTCATATATGGAGTTCCCTCCGACCCAAGGAGAACAAGAAAAGGTAGTCAAAATAGTACCAAATCAGGATACTTGGTATCAATTAAATTAGATGATTCTATTTCCTTTATTTGTAATCAGTTTAAAATATCTGAATAGCCCCAGGATGGGCTGTTACACCTGCTATTAACACTGCTCCCACTCAAACCAGTACTACAGCTGACTCCTCTGGCAAGAGGAAGAATTATCCTCCAATCTTCATTCTCTAATTGAATTATTTTTTGTTGACAATCAGACATACCCACAGCACAGGCTGTGGTAAGATGTGTGTAAGGTGACCGAACTAAAGAAAAAATGAAAACGTAAAGACATTAAAAAAAGAAGAATTTAGATGAGAGTGACACCGAAGTGAGAGAAATATGTGTAAAATGCGGTAAAGATATCTTCTTAAAGATTAAGAGGTTAGAAAATATACTGTCAACTAAGAAAGAAATACTGGTAGAAGAGAAGAGAAAAAGTAAGTTACAGGAGTATCGTATAGAGACACATAGGAAAATGAGACCAGAGGGAAAAGTTATGGAGTAAGATAAAGATCTCAAGGTTGGTGGAAAAGAAAATCATTAACAGTACTGCACCTCCATTTCCCTAGAACTTACGTTAATATGTAATACATAATAATTTCTCTTCCATGGACAAAGAGGAATGAAAGTTATTTACATACCTTACAAATGTGCTGCAAGACCCACGGCCTGTATAGCAGAAGTTCTACAAAGTGCCCTGAACTTCTCAGATGAAAGGCACTATAAAAACACACACAAAATAAAACGAAATCAGGAATTATGTCTATTCATTTCATGGGGGAAAAAAGCACAAGATGTAAAACGGGTTTGCCCAAAGATCTCTTAAGTAATTCAGAATCCAGAGGAGGAATAAATGCAGAATTTAATTTTAATTGACATACCATGAAAGTTACAACTTTTAAATGTTTTGGCCTCCTTCATGCAACAAAATGCACAGTATTAACCTTATTTTCTGAACGTTATAATGCTGCCCTCTTAAAAGTTAAAATCAAAAGCAGATGAATTTTACGTAAATTTTCCAAAATTATAAATATGCAACACACAGCATTATAAACACACAGCACAGGTAAAAGAATTTTACACTGAACACCTGTATGCCTACCACCCAGCCTACCATGAACATCTGAATGACCGGCTTTATCAAATTACATTTCCTTTTTAATACGGGCATTACAGAGACATTGCAGGCTAAAAGACAACTGTCCAAAAGCCAATGGCTTCAAAAACACAGGTTGAAGTTATTAGGCTAAAGACATTAACAATATGAAAATCCTTCTGATACTTTTGTCAGAAATGATCAGTATTAGTTTACTGTTTTGAAAGCAGAGTGGATTCAGACATATCCCCTACTCTTGGTGAATGATTCTAACTGTTCAATGTAGGATCGTATAATCATCCTCATTTAAAAAAAAACCTGATTAAAATAAAAAATCCAAAAATTTCCCATGTCCTAAAAGATCCTACATGTGGTCCCTGCCCACCTCTCTAATTTCATTTTACCTCCTACTTTTCCCTTCACTACACTGAAAACTTATTTCACTGGCTGCTTACGTTCTCTTTCCCTTTACTGAAATATTAAGATGCTATTATAAACATGCTTAAGCACATTTACTTTACTCATCCTCTTTAAAAACTCATCCTGCTATCAACTACAAACTGGCTCAGATTTAAGAGTATCTCATGTTTTTGATGATTATTTGCTATAAAAATGTATTCCAAATCATGTGGAGGAAGCACCAATAAACTCAGACCAACACCCAGAATGAGCAGCTTCGATGTCTATCTGATTTTTGGTCACATGACTACCATAATTACGAGTATACAAGGCCCTTATTTAATACTACAGCACCACAGATTAAAAATGAGTCACTTGAAATAGGAGTTTTATAGTAATTACTAACTTCAAACTGTCTTGAAAATTTTAATTTATTAATCTCACAAGTATTTAACAGTGAGCATGTCCCCAAAGAGCAGACTATAGGAAGATACATTAACACAAGTTTAAAATTTGGTTACATTAATGTGAAAGTGCAAGCAAACAGTTCTACAGCCCAGGTGCATAAAGGTATAAACTAAGTGGTAAGGGAAGAAGAAATTCCCTTAATTCCTTTTTTCTCCTTTCAATTTCCTTTTAAACTACAAATATGTGATTAAAATCCAGTGATTATGTTCAATCCCTTTTAAAATTATCACTACCAGCCTGAGGTGCTATCTATAGAAGCCCAGCAAATCCAAATTAATGCTTTTAAACGATGAAATATCAGTCTTCTGGCAAAGTTAACATAAATCTCTCAGCTCCACAACAAAGTAGCAACCCACCTCTTAAGTCACTGCCTGGACTCTACCCTATGAACAAGAAACACCTGAACATCTATGTTTTTACTCTCCTAATAAAACTTACACCCCCACATAGCCAGGTTAAACTCTTCTTTCTCCCACACCATGAAACATATAGGATCTTAATTCCCTGACCAGGAATTGAACCTGTGCCCTCTGCACTGGATCTGCAGAGTCTTAACTCTGAACCACCAGGGAAGTCTCCCAGGTTAAACTTTTAAAAAGAGTTAACTGACAACAAATCAGGGCTAAAAACACTCCAGCAAAACCACTACCACACACATATGAAACTGTATTCTTGATACTTGCTGTTTCTCCCCATCCCACCTCAAATCAATAGTCAAAAGAGCCCACAGTTGCCTGTTAGAACCTATCAGGGCATAATTACATTGGATTTGGAACAGGGGAGCCTGGTCCTGCCTCTGGAAGAAGCTGGGTCCCTCTAAAAGGTCATAACATCTAAACCCAGAAACTACACCAGGCAGAGATCCTGTATACTCCTTTACCTATTTCATTCAACTGCTATAGGATCATCCAAATTACAGAAAGGAGAGGAAAAGCTAAAGAATTGAACTTTTCTTGGAAAAATTTTTAGATTCTCTCAATACATTAAAACACACACACAGCAATACATAAAAGGAGAAGCACTGGAATAAGCTGAAAGTCCTGAATTTTAGCTGACTCTAAGCAAGCTGTTTGGGAGGACATGGAGAAGATCTTACAGAGAAAATAGTTCTGGCTGGCACCTGGCTAGACATACAACTGTGGGAAATTTACTTAAGTCTCTGGGACTCAGCTTCCCATCTGCAAATGAGGTTGGGAATACAAGTCCTGAAGATTCCTTTCAGGTCTAAAATTCTTGATCAATGAAAAAAAATAGTGGATTCCTAATCTCCTCTTGCCTCTATTATGGATTTTTATGAGAACAGAGGCTATAAATCTACGACTAGACTTTGACTAAAACCAAATTCCATGTTATATATATTTTTGTTTGTTTTTAATCTTACACATTTTATGTCTCCAAGAGCCACCCACCAGTGCTCTAGAAAAAAAGAAAAACTACTTAAGGCAATTTATCAAAAGAGATCTTTCTTAATTATCTTTTACAACCAAGAACTAATCTTGTATTTCAGTCCAAACAATGCCACTTGTGCCAAATGCTCAAAACAACATCTCTCGAAATTGAGCCATCTCTAAAGTCACAATCAAGCACTGGTACATAAGCATTACACATCTGGGTGTGCGACACTAAGTGGCAGAAAAATTCTCACCACAAACATTTACAATAATTTTTTTTAAAGTATTTTCCCCCCTTCAGATCTGGCAGGAATACAATCCCATTACACACCTGCAAGAAAGATTTATTTAAAAAGACTTAAAACACAGAAAGAGTCAAACAAGTTACCAACAGAGGTAAAAATGTTAAATCAGGACTATTAAGAAACACGAGTGAAACCAACTCCAGGTAAAAAGAATGCCAATTTTCCATTATAAACTACTAAACGTGGTTTTGACCAAACTGACTGCAAATAGTGCCATTTAATGAACTTGTAACTGGATCTAATAGGTAACTAAGCACAGCTGTTTAGCTGATGCCTAATCAAGGTAGCAACTAAAGACTAAGCAACTTATCACTTTATTGTGATCCTACAAAATTTAAATCATGAAAAAAAATGTTCCTTTCAACCGGAAAATTCCCTTCAATACCGAAGAATCCTAACCTCTAAGATTTCAACACTATGCTTCACTTACAAAATCTCAAAGAATACTGCATTGAAAAAGAAAATACCCAAAACATAACTGGACTTCACGCAGTATAAAACGGTGATTCATGTTTCATATTAAATGCAAAAGCCAAAATGGAGTTGTAAAGAGTTTCTTTCCCATTTCAACTCCGACAGCCACGCGCGCTTCACAGGGGCCGGCTGCCCGACGGGTCGTGGGGCCCGGCTCAGAGCCCCCGCCCTGCCCGGCGCGGCGCGGCCCTAAGAGAGGAAGCGACGGGGACCGCGGGCGGGCGGCTTGGGCTCTAGCAGGCCTGGCCGGGCGGGGGAAGGGGCGCGGGAGGCCGCGGGGCGCGCTTCCGGGGACTGCGCGGGCGGGGCCGCCGCTTTGGGAAGCCGGGCCTGGGTCCCCGGCCTGGAGTCGGGGTCAGGGGCCAGGGTCCTGGTGCTGGTGCTGCCGGCCGAGAGCAGCAGGTGGGGCGCGGCCGCGGCGGGGCGGCGGCCGGCGGGCGGCCGGAAGAGTGCCGGGCGGGCGGGCCCGGGGCGCCGCGGCGCTAGGAGGGAACCCTCTCACTCACCTCAGGCGACGACTCCGAGTCCGGCCTCTCCGCGCCGAGGACGCTTGTCCTCGAGTCGCAAGCTCGAAGACTACAGCGGGTGGCTGAGGAGGCGGCGGCTGACTAACGAGACAACCGACGGAGAGCGACGGGCGGGGAGCGCGAGAAACCAAGAGCGGGCGGCGACGGCGGCGGGAGGGCGGGGAGCGACGTGCGCGCTCCCGCGTGCCCAGCGGGCTCGAGCCGGCGCCAGTCGCGGCCCCGCGCACGCGCGCGCACTCCTTGCTCAGCCACGATTGCTCAGGAGCGCGTCCACACCCTAAAGTCAAGGCGCTTAACCAATCATTGCAGCCGCGTGGGGCATCACGGGAACTCCAGGGCTATAAAAGACCTGGTTGCTATTTTATACTCCTCGAGTCACTCATCCTTTAAGTTAGCAGGGTGGGGCTAGGTGCGCGTGCGCGGTTTTGATACTCCGCCCCAAACTGCCAACTCTTCGCGCAAGCGAGGTAGACGCGCCTTGCTTAGGTTTACGCGTGCGCACTAGTGGACCTGGGCCCGGAAGACCAGACGCTTGCGCAGTGGGGACAACGGTGACAGTACCCCGGGTGAGGCGCCGGCCAGTCATGGCGGAGCCTTGGTCTGGGCAGTCCTTGCAGGCTCTGCCGGCCACGGTGCTGGGCGCGCTGGGCGCCCTCGGCAGCGAGTTCCTTCGGGAGTGGGAGGCGCAAGACATGCGCGTGACTCTCTTTAAGCTTCTGCTACTTTGGTTGGTGTTAAGTCTCCTGAGCATCCAGCTGGCGTGGGGGTTCTACGGGAGTACGGTGACCGGGCTGTATCACCGCCCAGGTGAGACTCCCCACCAGTTTCCGTGGGCCGGCCACACCCCCTCCGCCATAGACTGTACCTTTGGGCTCTTCCGAATCCCCCCCCCCCCAGACTACCACTGATCCCTTGAGAACCTCATCACAACTTAATGCTGTCCCCCGACCCATGTCAACATACCATTTCCCACTGGAAACCCCACCAGTCCACCCATCACGTACAAATTCCTTTGAACCCCCATCAGACAATACCACTAGTCCCTTGTCCAGCAAACAATACCTCTGACCTGGGCTGATAATTGCTCAGATACCCACCCCCAGCCTGTATGCATTTCTGAATGTGTTCCTGCCCCCAGGTCTGGGCGGCCAGAACGGATCCACACCTGATGGCTCCACGCATTTCCCTTCCTGGTGAGTAAATCTATTCTAATTTCTACCCCATGCGCTTAGTAGGCAGAAGCCACTCCTGAGCTGAGGACAGGGGAAGGGAGTTCTCAAGGTAGGAGTCCACCAGCTTAGTGGCATTCGCAGCACATTCCAGGGCCTGCAGTAGATCTCAGACTTCATGACACTGATGTCTGAATAGCCCATCCATAACCTGTTCAGTAACCTGTGGGGCAGATGGTATTGTCACAATTTCAGAGATGAAGTGGCAAGTCTGTAGGATTCCACTCCACTGTAAGCCCCTCAGTTGGAAAGGCAGGACTCTCTGTCCTTAGTGCCCCGACTGGCCTCCTCAGGATCAGCTCCTCATGTGTAAAACATGAAGTCACTAGTCACAGCATTCATTCAGGTGATCTCTGAGCTCCTACCACATGGCAGGGTTCCCACTGGGTCCAGAGAACAACACCCCAGGCCCTGCTCAGAGGGAGAGCTAGAGATTTAAAGGGAGGGCGGGCAGCAGTGCAGAGGTGAGGGCTGTCGGAGCAGGTGTCTTCCAAGTCAGACACCTAAACGGAGGGCAAAGGTGAAGCAGTGTACCAAGCAAAGAGAATGGACAGAACAACGCCCGGAGGCAAGAACAAGGGTGACATATTGGAAGGATAGACAAAGATGTGACATCAGAGGCCAAACATGAAGGCATGGAGGGACCTGGAACACCCTATCCAATAGAGAGGGCACAAGGCCAGTTAGGAGGCCTGCCACTGCACAGGTTTCTGTCCCTGGCAACTGGTGAAGGATGGGAGCACCATGCACAAAGTGGAGAAGCAGGAGGAAGAATAAGCCTACAGGTGAAAGGTGGTGGACTTTCCCACCACAGTGAGGGCTGTGGAAGTTCAGCAGAGAGGTCTAGGTTATAGTGTGGCCTTTCTGAGCCCAGCTCAGCCCCCAAGAGTAGACTGTTGTACTGTCCATGGAATAACTCCTCTTCTCTTCTGTCACTTTCAGGGAAACAGCAGCAAATGAACCTCTCAAAACCCACAGAGAATAAGGGAAGCCAGCAGAGGGGTCTCCAGGGGTATCACCGGGTCTCCTGGCTCCCACACTGAGTCCTGTTGCTGCCCAGACCCCAGGGACAACAGCAGAAGGGATGGGGTTGGGGGCAAGGTGTACCCCAGTGTTCGCAGGGCTGGGCCTCCACTGCCCTTGGCCTTGCCTTCAGCAGCCCCAGGCATTGGGCCAGTAAAGAATTTGCCTCTACCCTGATCTGGGTGCCTTAAGGAGAGAAAACCTCCTCCTCCTTTCAGGGGTCAGCTCAGAAGCCTCTGTGGTTGGGGAGGCCAACAGTCCATTTTCTGTCTTGGCTTCTTCCTGTTCTTCCTCCCATCTCCCTGGGATGTGATCCTGTAGAGATTTGTCCCTGAGAGGAAGCCTGAGGTTGATCACCTCTGAGATTTTTCAGGCAGGTCTGTTTTCCCCTGAACCTTGAGTTTGCTGTATTTCTTCGCTTTTGCTTTGCTGGCAGGGAGCCAGGGAATCCTGTCCTGGACACAGCCTTATATTCTGTGGCTCCTTAGCTGTCCATTCTAGTATAAGACGGGGCAGCTGGCACCCTCCAGACATGAAGGCACCAAACACCCACCTCCTTTGACCTCTCCAGGTGGGAGTCAGGCTGTGTAAGTTTTTTTCCCAAGCATCATACTCATACACCTCTTAATCCCTCCCAGAAGGAAGCTGGGTACCTAAAAGAGGCTGAGTCTCAGGGGTGACTTCCCACCCCCACTGCCTAAGTGCCCATGGGGTTGTGCATCTGTGCCCCACCAGTCACAGGGACATACTAAGCAGCTAGTGCAGAACAGCCCCATCATGCCCTGCAGCCTCCCCACTTCCCATCTTTACCCAGGACCAGAGGAGCTTCGTCCTGCCCGTATGCTAGGCAGCCCTGCCACTTCCACAGTGGGCCACACGAGCTCCAGATGAGCAGTGTGGGCCCAGACCTGCCTCCCTACCCGATGGTCGTACTTCTGCCTGCTTCTGCTGGGCCAGCAGCTACCTCAGTGTCCCACTGCTTGCTTCCTCTCTGGTAAATGTCACATTGCCATCTGGCAGCCTAGGCCATCTTTGCACTGTGCACTGGAGTAGGACTGTGCTGAGCACGTGCATGAGGACTGGTGGTGGGATGATGGTTCTGCAGCCCCGGGCCCGCCTACTGACAACAGACACCACACTCACTTCACAGTTGGTCTCACATTTCACCCCAGGCTCAACTGAGGATGTGGCTTATTAAACCTGAAAGTGCATCAACTGTGTGGTTATTCAGACAGGACGGAGTGCGCATGCACAGCAGAAACTGGGGAGGGAACACCCTGGGGGCCGCTGCCCCTGAGCACCCAGACTTGCAGAGGTGGAGAGGGGATGTCAGCTTCCTACCAGCAGTGATGGTGCCAAATAGGGGCACCACTTTAGTTCTTAGAGAGCTGCCTGCCTCAAGGGGAACCCCCTCTGAGCCTCGGCCAGGCAGGCCGGCATTAGACTGGCACCCCCAGGAAGCCTGTGTTCAGAGAACAGTGAAGCTAGAGACTCTAGTGAACAAGAAGGAAGGAAGCTCATTTATTTATTAATTTTTTTAGTAGTCTGTGGAGTCCAGTAATAAGTCCCAGGGGTGAAGGTCAGCCCAGGATAAGGCAAGCTGGGGAGGAGGCCCAGCCTGTCCATAGCAGCCCTGGGGCTCAGAACAACAGCTGGTGAGCCTGGCCTGGTGTGGCTGGCTACTGGGCAGCAGACTGGGCCAACTGGAGAATGTGAAAGAGTGGATCCATGCCTGCGTCAGCCACCCCTGAGTTTACACACGGGCCCCACAGCCCTACTGGGCCAACCCTCTATGAGTCAGGAATCACATCCCTGCCCGGAGAGAGGCAACGGCTTGCCTTCATGGCCAGTGAACTAGAGGAGGTAGCCGGCACTGCAGTGTGAGAAACCATGGTGAGGTAGGTTGGGCAGGCTTTCTCCCCCCTTGAAGTGAGCCTTTTGGAAGGATGAGATACCAGAATTGATCTCCAGCAGGCAAGAGAGGGGCCAGTGGCATGTGGGCTGGCCCATCACTCAGAAATGCGCTCTTAAAGATACAGTGGCAACGACATGAGGCAGCAACGGGTGGCGTGTCCGCGCTCACCCAGACGAGAACCAGTATCCACCTAGCCACCCACCTTGGGTGTGTTTCTGCCTGAGCTTCCTGACTAACCCCTGCTAGACTGCCCTCCAGTGTGAGGCTCCTGGAAGGGCCCCGTCCCCCAGTCACCCTCACTTAAGGATATAGTAGTTTGTGGGCACAAAGGGCATCTTGCTGACCACGGCCGGCTGCTGCTTCCGCCGCACCTCTACCAGCAGCGGGGTGCCTGGCCGACTGTACTCATAGGGTACATAACCCATCGCCACATTCTTTTTCAGGCAGGGTGAGGGGCAGCCACTGGTCACAGCACCTGTCCGGGCGGAGACCGTGTATCAATACCCCCCTGCCAGCCCAGGGCCCCCACCCTCCTAGGGGAAGGACAAGGCTCCAGCTTCCCTGGTCCACCTACCGATCACAGTACCCTCTGGACTCAGGATGGGACTCTGTGCCCGCACGGGAGCCCCGTCACACATTAACCCCACACGCCTCCGCTGTGCCTTGCTCTTCAGCTGGGGAACAATGACTGAGGCTCCTGGGAAGTCCATAGCAGCTCGGCGGCGCTTCCCTGGAACATAACAGATTTAAGCCATTGTCCATCAGACCTCTGACCACAGAAGGTCCCAGCAACAAGGACCCCAAGTAACATCCCTCCAGGGCTTCCCAGGTGGCACAGTGGTAAAGAATCCACCTGCCAGTGCAGGAGACACAGGAGACGCGGGTTTGATCCCAGGGTCAGGAAGATGCCCTGGAATAAGAAATGGCAACCCACTCCAGTATTCTTGCCTGGAAAATTCCATGGACAGAGAAGCCTGGTGGGCTACAGTCCTTAGGGTCACAAAGAGTTGGACACAACTGAGCATGCCCACGTGTACAACATCCATCCAGCATCAAGGCTCCTTTATTCAGGGCCCCCCTAGACCTGATTCCTTCCCCTGCAGTGCAGTGAGTCACCCACCTCCTCCCCCCTGGTCTTGAAGGCTGTGCTGCCCACCTCACCTCTGTTGAGAGTCCTCAGCATTTACTGGGCAAAGCCACTGTGGCACCTTCAGAGAATGAAGGCTCAGGGAGGCTGTGTCCCTTGCTCTATGCTACACAGCCTTGGAAGCAGTTCCGGGCTGGCTGGTCTCAGTAAGGGTCCCTCCAGCCTTTAGGATCCCCCCTCCCTGAGTGCTAGCCCAGCTCACCGAGTGTCCAGCTCAGGCTGCCTTCCACCGGTGTGGTGTGCTCGTCAATGTCGTTCCCATACAAGCAGAGGCCTGCCTCCAGGCGCAGGCTGTCCCGGGCTGCCAGTCCTGCCAGCTTCACCTCGGGGTTTCTCAACAGAGCTGCTGCCAGGTGGACAGCCTCCGCTGCCGGCACCGAGATCTGCAAGGGACAACCAGACAGAGCAGGTGGGGCAGCTGGCCCCAGAATCCAGTGCCGGCACCGCCGCACGCCCACTTCTTGACAAACCTCCACACCGTCCTCTCCTGTGTAGCCGCAGCGGGTCACGCGGCAGCCAGACACACCAAACACCTCCATCACAGCGCTGGTCATGAAGGGCAGTTTCCGCAAATCGTCAGCCACACCAGCCTGTAGCACCTGGGCCGCAGTGGGACCTGGGTCCAGGGAGCCAGTAACCAAATGTCCGGGTCCTAGTGCCCCAGGGAGCTGGATCCCAGCCCTCAGGGACAAGAACAAGCCCTGAGCAAGCCCCACCCTGTAGATGGAAGGAGATGCGCCTGCCCACAGAGCCTCATGGCAGGTATAAGGAGGGCAGGATACCAAACACAGAATTAGGTTGCAACACCCTCACCTGCCCCCAGCACGGCCTTCATGCAAAGCAGTAGAGGAAACCTGGAAGGTGAAAGTCAGCTGCAAGCCCAGCCTGGCCCACTTACCTTGCAGGGCTAGCAGAGCATTATCCATCACCTCCAGGGCCACATCACTGCCCTTGTTCTGAAGCTCCCTAACCTTGTCCTGAAAGGAAAGAAATATCCCATTAGCTCTGGGATCCCTTTCCCTGAGCACCTGCTGTGGGCCAGGTGCCACAGAGCTCAGCACAGTGGGCTTTCATCTTCCAAGGTCATGTGACTACTAAATGCTAGGGATGACTCTAGCCCCGGTTTGCAAGCTCTAACACCAGCTTCCAGCCCTCCACCTTCACCAGAGGATGCTCACTTAGGGGCCAGGATCAGCTTCACCTCCCTACTTGCCCCCCACTTCTTCAACACAAGGGCCCACTCTGGCCTGCTTTCTTTCATACAGTCACTCTGAACCCCTTATCCATTCCAGGTCTGTCCTGGACAAGGATGCAACTCTGAATAAGGAGGACATGGCACCTAGAATACCACAAGAGGGACTTACCTGCATGAGGGTCAGGTCCTTCTCCCTGCAGCCAGCATTGGACACCACATACAGGTGTCCCTCGGAGGCGTTGGTCACAATCAAGTCATCTAAGATGCCTCCAGCCTCATTGGTAAACAGCGACAGTGTTCCCTGACATCAAAGCGGAGCATCATTGCCTCCAGCTCCAAGAGGCCAAGGTCAAGTGTGAGGCAAACCACCCCTGGCCCCACCCCACCACCACAGACTCATAAAACCTCCTGTGCAGGGCTGAGGGATGGAGGTGCAAGGAGCAAGCTGGGTCAGCCCAGGCCCCGTAGGGACTCCATTCCCCAGGAATACAGGTCCTGAGAAACTATGTCTGCTCCAGCTCTGTGCCCCAGCCCTGAAGCCAGGACTCAGATGGGTTTGCTGGCTCATATCTAAGGACGCTCACAGAGCAGAAATAAGAGAGAGACCCCACCTGGTTTGGCTTCAGCTCTGCAATATCTCCAACCACTAGACTCTCCATCAGCTTCACCCGGTCACAGCCAAATATCTTGGTCTGGGAAAGAGAGCAAAAAGCTTCAGGTCACTGCAGTAGCTACAGTCTGGAAGGCAATGGACAAGGAAGCATCTTCCCTGCCCCCACAGCCTGGTCCAACTCAGCCAAAGTGCCTGACTAGTCTTTTTGTTCTGCTAGAGGCAGAAGATCCCCCTTTAACTCCCCCACATTCACCAATTCAAGAGATGCGCTGAGAGAAGTTAGGGAACTTGAAAGGGCCTGGTACCCTCCTAAAATACCCCCTCTTCCAAACCAACACCAAGAACGGTGGATGACAATGAGTGGTAGCCCCAGAAACCCCCGGGACGTTGAGGTACCCCTAAGTGGGAGCAGGCTGGAGAGATGAGATGGGGACATGAGCAGGAGACCCTCTAAATTGGTCTGCCCATAGTGCGAGAAACCCGGGTTCAATCCCTGGGTTGGGAAGATCCCCTGGAGAAGGAAATGGCAATCCACTCCAGTATATTGCCTGGAAAATCCCATGGACAGAGGAGCCTGGAAGGCTACAGTCCATGGGGTCGCAAAGAGTCGGACACGACTGAGCGACTTCACTTTACTTTTATAGTCCATTATTACACCCTTGAGACCTCCAACTCTTCGGAGAGGGCTGCCCTGGGCATCCAGCTCCCAGCAATGAAGGCCAAGGGTTGAACTGCTGTGGATGGCAAGGACCCTAGGCTTGGCAGTCGGTGCCCTCCCCCAGCTCACCTGTAGCATGTGGGACACGTCAAAGAGCGAGCAGCGCTGCCGTGTATGCAGGTGTGAATTCACGTGGCTATCCCGGTACTGCACGGGCAGGCTCCAGCCCGCGAACGCTACCATCTTCCCGCCGTGGGCCAGGTGGAAGTCATAGAGCGGTGTCCTGTGGAGCACGTCCTGCGGGCGGCCAGGCTCAGTGCCACCAAGGCCCCAGACCCCAGACCCCTCCCCTCCCCCACCCTCCAAGATTGGCAACACAACCCAGCAGCCTCCGGCCCACCTGCGCACAACTGAGCGAACGACATGGGGCCGAGGGCCGAACTTGCAGACGCGAGCCCAGACGGGACACCACGCTCCCAGCCTGCTGCATGTTTGCCCACAACTGGTACAGCCGACGCACAGAGGCCACCACTCTGCCAGGCACGCTGGGAGATGTAGTCCGGGCCCTGCTTAAATAGGTCTCTCTCCCCCCGCCCTGGGGGAATTACAAGAGACAGTGGGCAGCCCCAAGGGCAGGCAGGGATTTAGCCAGCACTGTGCAGCAGGCACAATGCCTTGACTCCTCTTGCATGGAAATAGCCCCGGGCGCTTCTTCCATCTGACCAGGGCAGACAGGGAACCAGTGAAAACACTCAGAAATAGAGCTGGGGGCTAGACCTCCCCCGGCTAACTGCCCTGCCTCCAAAGGGCCAAAGTTCTGCAAAGGGCTGAAAGGCCTGAATTACCAGTTTGGGAAAACAGGCCTGTAAGGTCACCTGGGGGGAGGGGAAGGGGTGGAGAGGGCACAGGAGGGTGGAGCCAGCCTGGTAGGCAGAATACCACTGTAAGCTGGCCTCCTGGGAGGGTCTCCTGCCCTCTCCCTGGGCGAACATAGATAGCCAGCACAGGGATGCATTCCACAGGTATTTATTGATCTTGCTGCACACTAGGCCCTGTGCTGGGGACACAGCTGTGCAGGAGGTCTGCCATCCCAGGGACCTCCCGGCTCCCACCCACACACACTGAGGGCTGCTACTCCCTGAGCACAAGACTGTGATCATTACCCTCTCAGCAAAAGCTGAATGGGGCTAAGTCAATGACCCTGCAGGCAGATTCCACCTGCAAGAACTCTGATGGTGGAGAGCAGAAGGTGACCACAAAAGGTGGCTGACCTTCCCCCAGAAAGCTGTTGAGCCCCAACACACATTGCCGAACTGCTTCCCGGTAGCCGCCAGAAGAAAGCCACGTAAAACCAGAGAGAAGCAGGATTTTCTCATAAGAAAAACAGCCTGTCTTATTCAGCTGCTGGTCTGGGGTTGCAGGAAATCTCAGCTTCTCAAAAAACACCATTGTGACCCCTCACCCGGACCCACCACCCCACCAAGGTTGATCCCTCATCATTCTGAGCATGGCTTGTAGAAGGGGGTGAATGGAGGAGGGGCAAGGATGTGATTTGGGCTCCGTCAGATGGCAGACAAGTCCCAGGACTCATTTTCAGGCCCCAGCCTTGCTGGAGGCACCGCCCAGACCCAACAGGTGGACAGACCCATTTGAACACACATCCAGGAGCCAGCTCAGAGACCAAGGGACTCAGGCTGCCCCACTTCCCAGCCCTGTGTGGCTCCTAAGGCAAGCAGCAGAAGGGTTTAGACAGGAATTTTTTCTTTTTGTGGGCATAACACAAAGGGAGAGAGACCATTAGGAGGCGCAAAAGGAAGAAACGGGGTTCTTGTTTCTCCCTCAAGCTTCCAAGCGATTAATATAGCCAACTTCCAAGGTTCCGGGAGGTGACCCTAGCCCACTGCACTCTGGGGTGCGAGAGCAGGCAGAAGACAGGAATGTGCAGCTTGGCAGGGGAACAGAGGGCACAGAGGGATTCTCAGTAACAGAACTGGAGTGTTTTTAGGGAGAAGAAGGAGTTTCAGGTTGCAGTCAGCTGAGGACAGAGTGCATCCCCTCTAGGAGCTCATGCTAAAGCAACACAGTGAGCCCCCAGGAATCTTGACTCTGTGAACGTGGTCCTGACAGAAGGTGCATGCAGGCAACACTTGGAATGCATGGGGACAGCACTGCAGCCTCTGATGGGGGTCCAAACTGGGCCTAGGTGGGCATGGACGGCCAACGTCTCGATGAGCCACGGCTCAAGTGTAGGAGAGCAAGTTCAGGTCATAACAGCCGTCCACCTGCAACACAAAAGCCCATCAGACTTGACCTGCTCAGGCCAAAGGGAGCCACGCAGAGGGAAGCAATCACTCACGTCAAAGCGGCCGATCCTTGTGGAGGTGTGGCTGGCCCGGATCATCTCTGTCAGCGCCCACATCTGCTGGACCTCGGATGATACCCTGCTGGGGTCTGGGAGACCCTGCTCCAGAAGGAGGGGTCAGTGGCCATGGGTCTCTCCCCAGCAGTGCCCTCAGAACTCCAGAGAGGCCAAGTGGGGCTGTGGGGCCCTCCAGCTGACATTCCCAGATGACTTGTGAAACATGACGATGGGGCCTGATGTGCAGTAGGTAGCCCAGCCCCACACAGAGATGCCTCAGATCCCAGAAGGGAGGTCCCACAGGGTGAACCAAGGGCCCTGGGTCTACCCCCAGATTCTTGCAGAAAGGTGTCCCCTTGGGCTTGTGCTGGACACCAGAGCTGCTCACATATGGTTCTCACCCAGGGCGAGGGCTTACCTCAAGAAGGGGAGTGGGTTGTTCACAAGGCACTGGATGGGACAGCCACTTGGGGAAGGTCATGGAAGGGCTCTGCAAAGCAAAGGGTACTGCCCTGAGTAGGGCACAGTACGAGAGCCCTGGAACCAGAGCCCAAGGTCCTGACGACAGAGAGAAGGGCCCCTGACCCCCAGACACTGAGAAAATCCTTTTCAGGACCCAAGGGCACATAAACTGCCTAAGTTTTTCTGCTGCAAAAGGAAGCCCCATGAAGACAAGGGCCAGAAGCAGATTCTGGTCCATGAAAGTTCCAGATATGAAAGAGGCAGTGAGTGAGCGAGTGAAGTCGCGATCCCATGGACTGTAGCCTACCAGGCTTCTCCATCCATGGGATTCTCCAGGCAAGAATACTGGAGTGGATTACCATTTCCTTCTCCAGGGGATCTTCCCGACCCAGGGATTGAACCTGGGTCTCCAGCATTGGAGGCAGATGCTTTAACCTCTGAGCCACCAGGGAACCCAAGTAGCCCCCAAAGTCAGGAAATATGAGGGCATGCCCTCACCTCTCATCATGAGCTTCCAGAATTCCCACCTGGCTAATTTCCCTGTGAGTCTCCCCATCCTTACCCACCCACTGCCACCCACACCCCCAGGCCTTCCAGCCATAGCTGGAGAAAGGGCCAGCCAACAGCTCTGGGCCGGTCACTCACCTTTGGTCCCTGCTGGAAGATCTGAAGCTCCTCCACTGTGAAAGACAACCACAGTGGTGATGGCTGTCGCAGAATCAGGCGCAGTTCCAGTACTTGGGCCATGTCACACAGCATCTGACACATACACACACAGACACACACACAAGGACCCAGAGAGGCCCGGCTCACTGCCCAGGAGCCAACCAGGATTGAGCTGAGGGGCCTTCTCCCCAGGCCTTGGAGAAGGAAAAGTATCCTCCAAGGCACTTACCAAAGAACCACAACCCAGACCAGCCTTGCCCACCCCTCTTTGCGCATGTACCCTGGCCCAGACCCCAGGCCCCTTGGGAGCCCTCATCTGGGCTGCCCTAGCCATGCTGAGTCCCAGCTGACCTGGTGCTTGAACAGCGATACGTACTCCTGGGCTCCCTCCTCACTATGCGGATCAGGCATCAGGCAGAAGTCCCGCAGGCAGGTCACCCACTTGGCTGGAGTGTGTGTTGAGGTGTGCTGGCGAACACGGATGGTCAAAAAGGCTGTGTAGTAATTCTTAAACATGATCTCCTGCAACTAGGGCACATACAACCCACCAAAACAAATCAGACCAAGGTCCAGGGCAGGAGGGGTTTCAAAAGCACCACCTCTTCCTCCACTGAGGAATGGACTCTTCTGCCAATCTAACAATTTCAATAAGAACCCATGGGGCTTTGCTTTCCTAGAAGAACTCACAGTCTAAATAAGCACATCATGCAAACAAACCATGATCTCAGGTATCACCGTATGTCCTTCATGCTGCCACAGGTCAGAGCCCTACCTAACTCCAGAGGACTCAGAAAATGTACAGATGAGTTCCTCAAGTGGACGGTCAAAGGGTAGAAAATGTAAAAGTAGCATACAAAGGAGCACCAAGAAGCGAACCTGGCACACGCCTGTGACAGAGAGTGGTTCAGCCTAGTTATAATAGTTCTCATCACTGGATAGTCATCAGAATTAATCAAGGAGGGGATTCCCTGGTGGTCCAGTGGTTAGAACTCGGCACTTTCACTGCCAGAGCTGGGATTCAATCCCTGGTTAGGGAACTAGGATTTCACATGCCACGTGATGCAGCCAAAAAAAAAAAAAATACTGAAGGAAAAATTTTTTAAAGTATAGGTGTACAGGCTCCACCCCAGACCTACTGAATCAGGATTACCAGGGTTGGGCACTTTAATGAAGTCTCCCAGCCTAGGGAATAGCTTGAGTAAGAACCATACACTACAGGACAAAGTGGGTGGGGCCGGGAGGCAAGGAGGGCAAAGACACAAAGTGGCTCTGAACTTCAAGCCATTAGAAAGTGGACTTTGTCCCGTGTTGAGGGCCTGCGGTGTCCAGTTACTCATGGTAACTGGAGTCTGGAAACTGCAGCCACTGGGAAGATCCTGATGAGGTTTGAGTTGAACAGCAGGGTCTGTTGGAATGTGTAGGCAGCAGGTATGGGGGTAATTCATTGTCAAATGATACCTAGCCAGTGGCCAGGGACAAAATCGCCCCGCACCTCTGTTTGGTTCAAAACTGTTATTTCGAGCACTTAGCCTACTACTCTGGCACTTCCGTGTTAACACCGTTCTGGACATGGGGGAGAGATGTTGAAGTGAACAGAAGAGGAAACTGCACTCTAATATGTGTTAACAAAAGGAATAAAGAAATGGTTAACTGACTATTACGGGCGAGGTACCGCAGAAGCTTTCAGCAAACGATTCACTGCCTGGGACACGCCCGAGTTCCCAGATAAGCCCCGCCCAGGAGCCCCGGTCGCGCCCACAGGGCTTGCTCACCTCGAAGGGCGCGACGCTGGGGAAGGTGACATCAATGACCAGCACACCAGGCCGGCCTTGGGAGGTCCGCACGTCGCCCACCTGCAGGGCCACGGTACCTTTCACATGGCAGGGGACAGACACGCGGGACATGGTGACAGCGGCCGCTACAACTCACAACCGCCGCTCCTGGCCTCTGCCCAGTGGTTCTTCCCGGCGTCCTCAGCAGGGCCTCAGGAACTACAACTCCCGAGAGGACTCGCGCTAGGCCAGCCCGGCCAGTCACCGATGCTCGGGGCGGCCGGAATTCGGAAGTGCTTGCGGAAGTGCTCCTGCAGCCAATAACTGAGCGAGTGAGCCGTAGAGGTCCGTCGCAGACCACGCCCAGGAACGGCCTAGCCGTCGATACAATCGTGCTGAACTCTCTAGGCACCCGAAGTCTTACTCCGTTTCTGCCTCTGTGACGGGTGGACTTAATTTAGCGCGTAAAGTTGCAAGCATGAGTGAGCATGTCAGGAAGACATTGATTGCAGTAGTTATTAAGCCCTCCCACCCTTTTTTTTAAAGGGCAAAGGATTTGAAGAGATAATTCACAAAAGAAGATAAATAGCCAATATGCCCCTGAAAAGATGCCTAACATGAGTATTCATCAGGGAAATACAAATTAGAACTTCCCTTCACCCACTGCTACTGCTGCTGCTAAGTCGCTTCAGTCGTGTCCGACTCTCTGCGACCCCATAGACAGCAGCCCACCAGGCTCCTCTGTCTCTGGGATTCTCCAGGCAAGAATACTGGAGTGGGTTGCCATTTCCCTCTCCAATCCTGCACCCACTAGACAGGCTACAATTAAAAACTGAGAATGTGGAACCCTTATCCGCTGATAATTTCCTGCCACTTTGAAAGCAGTTTGGCCATTTTTTATGGACTAAATTTATACCTAAAATATGATTCAGCCGTTGCACTCTTTAAGTATTTACCCAAGAGAAATGAATTAAGCGTCCATTCAAGGGCTTAATTCATAATAGCCAAAGTTTGGAAATAATCCAGATGTCCAACACATGAGCAAATGAACAGATTAGGTAATCGTGGTATAGCCATACAATGAAATACTACTCAACAATAAAAAGAAATAAACATATCCACTTGTCTATCAACAGATGAATGGGTAAACAGTGTAATTACACAAAATGGAATTATTCAACCTTGAAATGAAGTTCTGGCACAGGCTTCAACATGGATGAAATATTTAAAACATTTAAAATATTACACTAAGTAAATAAGCCAAATATAGAAGAGCAAATATTGTATAATTCTACTGAGGTACCTAGAAGAGGCAAACTCAGAGAGACAGAAAGTTGAATAGAGGTTGCAGGGCCTGGGGAGGGAGAAATACAGAGTTGTTGCTTAACAAGTACAGGGGTTTAGTTCAAGATGGATGAAAAAAAAATCTAAAAATAGTGGTGAGAAGTACACAGCACTATGAATGTACATAAGGCCAATGAAGTATGTATACAGTTAAATGAATAAATGGTAAATTTCATGTCATGTATGTTTTACCACAATAAAAAACAAATGAACAACTGATATACACAGTACCACTACTAGATTTCAAATGTACTATATTCAGCAAAAGAAGTCAGACTCAAGTGAGTTCATATGGTATGGTCCCACTTACGTGAAATTCTAGAAAAGTGACAATTAATCTAGAATAATATAAATCAGAACAGTTTTCCCTGGGGCCAAGGGTGAAGGGAGGAGATTGACTATGAAGAAGTACGGGTGAATATTTGGGGAGGATGAGAAGGTTCTAGGACTCGATTGGCTGTGGTTGTATTTCTTTAGACTTTTGTCAAAATTCATTAAACAATCCTTAAGATATGTGCATTAAAAAAAATTTTTTTTTTAATTTTTTGTCTTCCCCACGGGGCATGTGGGATCTTAGTTCCCTGACCAGGGATCAAACCTGGCACCCCTGCATTGGAAGCATGGAACCTTAACCACTGCACTGCCAGGGAAGTCTCAATGTATGTACGTTTTATTATATATAAATTATACTGCCTTTGGGACTTCCCTGGCTTCCAGTGCTTAGGGCGTGAGTTCAATCCCTTGTCAGGAAACTAGGATCCCACAGGCCACACAGCAGGGCCACAATAAATAAATATTGATTTGTAAAAAAAAAGTATGCCTCAATAAAGAAATAAAAAATAAAGATAATAAGAAAAAAGGAGTGGGAGGGAGGTTCAAGAGGGTGGGGACATGTGTATGCCTATGGCTGACTCATGTTGATGTATGACAGAAACCAATACAAGATTGTAAAGCAATTATCCTTCAATTAAAAATAAACAAATTTAAAAACAAACAAAAATAAGTTATACCTCAAGGAACATAATTCAACAAGAAAAAAATTCACCATCTTATTTATCATCACCACCATCCTTCCAGAAACCTGTGGAAACAATGACCCAGAAATTGTCAGTTAAGCCTGCTTTATGGAGCCCATAACAAAGCTGAGGCCAGACACAGTTCAGTGATTTCCGAAGCCAAGAAAGCAGTATGGAGAAGAGCGGGAACCAGAGCCCCTTTTGCATTCCTTCTTTATAAGTCAGAACCCTCCAGGCAAACCCTCCACCTTTGGTGACCCGGGCCTTCTCTGTGTGAGGTCTCCAAGAGACACAGGCCCAGTGTAGCCCATAGAATTCTTATAGTGGGGCATCAAAATCACAATTCCAGGCCAGTCCAAGGAGCAGTCTGGAGGAGCTGAGCCTTCTCAGCCGAGACCTAGAGGCCTCCAGTGACAGAAGACCCTCCCTCCTTCATTATAATTGGGAACCTTGGACTTTCCAGACTGCTCCCTGCTATCTCCATTTTGACTCAGACATGGGGTCGCTAGGAGTCGGATGCGACTGAGCGACTTCAATTTCACTTTTCACTTTCATGCATTGGAGAAGGAAATGGCAACCCACTCCAGTGTTCTTGCCTGGAGAATCCCAGGGTCGGGGGAGCCTGGTGGGCTGCTGTCTCTGGGGCCGCACAGAGCTGGACACGACTGAAGCGATTTAGCAGCAGCAGCAGCAATGACTCCTTGCTTGGGTCCTTCCAGGTTCCTGAGGGTTTCTCCTTTAGGGAGCAGCATTCCCTGCCCCATACTGGAGCAGTGGCTTCCCTACATTCCAGAGGACTGTAGGCCTCCTGAGAATCAGGAGGACACAGGCAGGTTGTGGTCTTCAGGACTCAGCTCTGACAGCAGACACATGAGGGCCCTCATCACAGATGAGTCTCAGGTCATATCTCTCTGGTAGACAGCTGCCTCTGCTCCATATATGTATGGAGAGAGCGAGCTCAACTGAAAGATTAAGTTTATGAACTTACAAACTGTTGGTTGCTGTGAGTACAGAGGCTGAGAACTCCCACAATCTGCAGCTTGCAGATCTGAATCCCAGGAGAGCCAGTGTATAGTCCTTCTTTAAAAAATAATTTATTGTTATTTATTTGCTTCTGCCAGGTCTCAGTTGTGGCAGGCAGGGCCTTTGATCTTCTTGTGGCGTGCGGACTCTTCATTTTATTTTTTTTCAGTTAGCACAGCATGTGGGATCCAGATCTCTGATTAGGAATTGAATCCCAGGCTTTGGCAGCGCCGCTGATTCTCAGTCACTGGACCATCAGGAAGTCCCACCAATGTGTAGTTCTAGTTCAAGTCTGAAGGCATAAGAACCAGGAGAGCTGATGGTATAAATTCCAGTCCAATCGCTGGCAGGCTTGGAGACCCTAAAAGAGCTGATGTTTTGGTCCTAGCCCAAAGGCTGGGAAAAAAAAAAAACACCAATGTTTGAGTTCAAGCAATCAGATGTGAGGGGTTTCCTTTTATACTCAGCCTTTTTGTTCTATTCAGAAATTCAATTCATTGGATGAGGCCTGCCCATATTAGAGAGGGTAATCTGCTTTACTCAATCTATTCAAATATTAATCTCAAAAACTAAAAAAAAGGGGAGAGAGAAAAGAAATAAACCAATGTTAATCTGACACAGAAACACCCTCAGACACACACCCACACACCCAATAATGCTTGGCTAAATATCTAGATACTCCCTGGTCATTTCAAATTGATGTATAAGATTAATCATCACACAGTATGGTTTTTTGTTTTTGGTATGTTTTTAAATTTCCACATATATAACATTTTTTTTTTCAGTTTTCCTTATCTTACTGATATCTAGTTTCATTCCATTATGACCAGAAAGGAAAAAATACTTCAAGTGATTTCAATCTTTTTAAATTTATCGAGACTTGTTTGTGGCCTAACACATGACTTACTCTGGAGAGTGTTCCACGACCACTTGAGAAGAATGTATATCCTGGTATTGCTGGATAAAATGTTCTGAACATCTGTTAGGTCTCGTTGGTTTACAGTATTGCTCAAGTCCTCCATTTCCTTATTGATCGTGTCTGGTTCTATCCATCATTGATAGTGGAATACTGAACTATTATTGGGGCACTGTGTATTTTTCCTTTCAATTCTGTCGATTGTTGCTTCATATATTAATATTTTGGGGCTCTGTTGTAAGATGTGTGTACATTCATAACTGTTATATCTTCTTGCTCTATTGTACCTTTTATTAATATTTTCCTTCTTTGTCTTTTGTAACCTGTTTTGACTTAGGTCTAATTTGCCTTACGATCATTTAGCCACACAGCTCTCTTTTGGTTACTATTCAAATGGGATATATTTTTCCACCCCTTAGTTTCAACTTCTTTGTGCTCTTATACCTAAAGTGAGTCTCGGGACTTCCCTGGTGGTCCAGTGGCTAAGCACTCTCAGGGCAAGAGGGTCCGGGTTTAATCCCTGATGAGGGAACTAGATCCCACATGCCACAAGGGAGACCCACATGCCTCAACTATAATAAAAAAAGATCTGGTATGCTGCAAAGAAGATCAAAGACCCCACGTGCTGCAACTAAGACCAAATAAATAAATATTTAAAAATAAATAAATAAAGTGAGTCTCTTATAGATATATATAGATAGACCATTAAAAAAAAAATTTCAATCTGGGGAATTCCCTGGCAGTCCAGTGGTTAAGACTGGACTCACACGCTTTGGGCTTCCCAGGTGGCTCAGTGGTAAAGACTCCGCCTGCCAATGCAGGAGATGCAGGAGACATAGGTTTGATCCCTGGGTCAGGAAGATCCCCTGGAGAAGGAAATGGCAACCCACTTCAGTATTCTTGCCTGGAGAATCCCATGGACAGAGGAACCTGGTGGGCTACCGTCCATGGGGTTGCGAAGAGTCAGACATGACAGAGCAGCTGGGCATGCAATTGTTTTCACTGCCAAGGGCTTGGGTTCAATCCCTGGCCAGGGAACTAAGATTCCACAAGCTGTGCAGCATGGCCAGTACATAAATAATAAAAATACTACATATGTCATCTGAATGACCAAAATATATATTTCTCATATATATTTGATCTTTACCCACAGTTTCTGGTTCACAACCTTTCAAAACTCTTGGAATTTCCTGGGAGATAAGAGCAATGGGATAATACTTGGCTTCTTGTCCTCAAATCCTGAAAACCCTTCAGGGAAAGTGACTTTTGGATCCCACCCAAGGGTGGGGGCTGATTGCAGGAGATCTTTTAGTCTTACTCCCCAGACCTCAAGGGAGGGGAGAATGGCTGGAGGTTAAGTCAGTCACCAGTAGCCAATGATTTAATCAATCATGTGACTGAAGCTTCCATAAAAACCCCAAAAGGACAGGGTTCAGAGACCTCTGGACTGGTGTGCAGAGAGTGGTTCCTGGAGAGGGAATGGAAGCTCCTCCACACCCCTTGCCATGCCTGGCTCTCTGTATCTCTTCTTCTGGCTATTGATGGGTATCTTTTAATAATCCTCTTAGAACAAACCAGTAATCTAGTAACTAAGATGTTTCACTGAGTTCTGTGAATTGTTGGAAATTGAGAAGCAGGTCTTTGGAAGTTCTGATGTATAGCCAGGGGGTCAGAAGTACAGGTGACAAGATTTGAGATTGGAAGCCTAAGTTGGAGAGGGTTATTGTAAACTCAACATGTAGCCAGTTGGTTAGAAGCACAGGTAACAACCTGGGCTTGTGACCTCTATCTGCAGGGGAGGGCAGTCTGTGGCACTGAGCCCTTGACCCATGGAATTTGATTATATCTCCAGATAGATAGTATCAGAATTGAGTTACACTCTCAAACACCTTGTGGGGAAACCTTATTCCCTGAAACAAGGTTCAGGGAAGCCTTATTTACTCCATTCAATGTAGGGACTTCCCTGACAGGCCAGTGTTTGAGATACTTTGCTGCCATTGAAGGAGGCCTGGGTTCAGTCCATGGGTGGGGAGCCTGGATCTCACATGCTACGCGGTGAGACCAAAAAATTGAAAAAAAAAAAATTCAGTTGCTCTTATGTATTATATCACTTTAATTCTGTTCTTTCCTTTTTTTGTATCCTTTTAAACTATTTCCTTAGTGGCTTACTTGGGGTTTCCCCAGTGACAGACAGTAAAGAATCCACCTGCAATGTGGGAGACCTGGGTTGGATTCCTGGGTTGGGAAGATCCCTTGGAGGAGTGCATGGCAAGCCACTCCAGTATTCTTGCCTGGGAAGTCCCATGGTGTCCATGGGAGCCTAGAGGGCTACAGTCCATACAGTTGCAAAGAGTTGGATGCAACAGAGCAACATGAATTTATAATAGTTGTTTTATACACTTGCCTTTTAAATCATGTAGAAAAAAAGACATCACAAATCACATCAAAAGTATCTTCATCTTGTTAGGGGTCAAATCCCGGCTATGACAAGCCCAGTGAGGTACACTAAGCCCAGGACCTGAATTATGTTTCCTTAACAGAACATTCCTTGACCAAATTAGGAAGACTTCCCGTACACATCAACCAGAAAGAGACAGGACATGCGCTCATCCTGCCTAGCCAATCATGTAACGCCAGCTACTCCTGTAACTGAGACAAAGAACTGCCTGTATATAAGCCGCCATACTCCTTTGTTCGGGGCTCTTGTCGGATTCCACTGTGCTGGATGAGACTTGGGCCCTAGTGCGCTAGAAATAAACTCCCTTTTTGCCTTTGCATTACTGTGGTGGACTTGTTCTCTCGGTCGGTTTGGAGATACGGGCTCGGTGTATAACAATCTTGGCTTTTATATTTACCTATGAAGTTACCTTTACTAGTGTTCTTTACTTTAAATAATTGACTTCCCTGGTGGCTCAGACGGTAAAGCTTCTTGCTTACAATGTGGGAGACCTGGGTTCTATCTCTGGGTCAGGAAGAAATGGCACCCCACTCCAGTACTCTTGCCTGGAAAATCCCATGGACGGAGGAGCCACAGATAGTCAGACAGACTGAGTGACTTCACTTCACTTTATTTTTTTTTATTTTTATTTTTTTTCCCTCAGTCGTGTTCAACTTTTTGCAACCCCATGGACTATATATAGCCTGCCAGGCTCTTCCATCCATGGGATTCTCCAGGCAAGAGTGGTTGCCATTTCCTTCTCCAGTTCACTTTATTTTAAATGACGGTTTGAAGTTACATCCTGTCCTTTCAATTAAACCTGAAAGACTCCCTTTGGCATTTCTTGTAGGGCAAGTCTACTGCTATATTGTTGCTTATTTTAAATAAGTCAATAGGGATTTTCCTAATCCTCTTGTGGTTAAGACTCCACCCTTCCCCAGCAGGGGGCACAAACTGGGTTAGCACTAGAGCTAAGGTGGCGCTGCTGCTGCTAAGTCACTTCAGTCGTGTCCGACTCTGTGCAGCCCCATAGATGGCAGCCCACCAGGCTCCCTCGTCCCTGGGATTCTCCAGGCAAGAAGACATTGCCTTCTCCAATGCATGAAAGTGAAAAGTGAAAGGGAAGTCGCTCAGTCGTGTCTGACTCTTAGCGACCCCATGGACTGCAGCCTACCAGGCTCCTCTGTCCAGGGGATTTTCCATGCAAGAGTACTGGAGTGGGATGCCATTGCCTTAAAGAAGCTGCCTTCCAACTCAAGAGACACAGGTTTGATCCCTGGGTCAGGAAGAACCCATGGAAGAGGAAATGGCAACCCACTCTAGTATTTGTGCCTGGAAAAGTTCATGGACAGAGGAGCGTGGGGGGCTACAGTCCATGGGGTCACAAAGAGCTGGACACAACTGAACGACCTGAAGATCACAGGGAGCTAAGATTCCCATGTGCCTAGCAGTGCAGCTAAAAAAAAAGTTTAAAGTTTCCTGTTTTAATTTCGAACACATAAACATCTACTCGAGAGATATAACCCACATAAAATCTCTTGAGTTGTCCTCGGTTATTTTAAGAGTGTAGGACAGAGGAGCCTGTCATGCTACAGTCCACGGGGTCACAAAGAGTTGGGCTCAACTTCACAAAAACAACAACAATATTGACATTGCCAAGCAAATTGAAGCAGGGTGGTGGTCTCAAAGAGTCCTGGGTGTCACTTACAGCCTCTGACTCCACTCGGTGGGTGTCCGTGAGACAGGCTGCTTGTTAAAGAGGTGGCAGAACCTGAAGCTAATTTACTTTGTACGTGCAAAGTGCAATTTCCTAATCTGAACAAGTTCCATTGCTTTCAGCTGTCACTCCGGATAAGGGTTACTACAACGGTGGCGAATTAACTGAAGTTTTCGATACGTACAACATGCTGCCTCCCAAAGTGAAATGCTTGTCCAGGATCTGGCGCCCCCAGCATCACAGAGACAAGCGAAATACCCCTAAGTTTACTGAGAGAAAACTCAATGTTCTCGACTGCTTGGGGCACTGGCTGGACTCCCAAGAGGACACGGAAGGATGTTGTTTGGGGATTAAACTGTTTACTAATCTTTTGAGTTTCGATGATCCACTAAATATTGGAGCTGCAGAACATGATTTGTGGGACAAGGAGGACTTCCGGAATAAAGCTGAAGACTACATGAAGCGTTAGGCCAGATGACTGGCGTAGCAGATCGCAAGGCCATGGATTGCACATTAAGAAGCTTATCTCCAGGCTTCCTGGTGGCTCACTGGTAAAGAATCCACCTGCCAATGAAGAAGACACAGTTTCCAATCCCTGGTCCGGGAAGATCCCACATGCCAAGAAGTAACTAAGCCTGTGGATCAAAACTACTGAGCCTGTGCTCTAGAGCCCAGGAGCCACAACTACTGAGCCCACACGCTGCAGCTACTGGAGCCCGCTCGCCCTAGAACCCGCACTCCGCAACGAGAGAGGCCACTGCAATGAGAAGCCTGCGGACTGCAACTAGGGAAAAGCCCATGCAAACAGTGAAGACCCAGCACAGCTGAAATAAAGAAAGAAAATTATATATTAAAAAAAGAATTTTGTCTTCAACTGAAACCAGAAGGTTGTTCCCTCCCCAGTCGAGTAAAAACCACTCCACACCTGCCCATTGCAGACAGAGTTACACATAAATAAAGGAAGAAAATGTGTTTGAGGTTCTAAAGAGTTGTCTGCTCACCTTAACATGCTTACTTTTTGGAAACTGCACTGTACAGGCTGTTGATGAGGTTCCCGAGAAGTTGTAATTAACTCAACATTGAGGCTAGAGCTGCTTTTATGCACTTTCCCAAAATTCCCTGCTCAGGTGATGCTAATGATGTGTTCATTGTAGGTTGCAGGTTGGCAATCAGAAACAGGCTCCAAACTGTGATTGCACGCAAATTCTTTTAGCTCCTTCCACGAATTATGGTCCTGCCAAGATGTTATGAAGCTCCCAGAATGCATAGTAGATCCCTTAATGAAATGCATATTTTATTTAAGTATATTTTGGGACAGATTTGTTATTTGTACAATTTAACACTTTATTTGTTTTTTTGTTTTGTTTTGTTTTCATTTAGTTTGTATTTTCATTGTATAGCACAGACAGAAAGATGTTAGGTCAAGCAACTTTTTTTGGGGGGGGGTTAAGCAACTTTTGAGGAAGAATACAAAAAAAAATGAAAGGCAAAAAATAAAAGGAGTGTATGTGTTCTCAAAATAAAAACTTTGAGATCTGCTGTTCTAGGGTTTATAAATGGTTAGATCATGGCTGTGAGAGAATAAATATTCTTACATTTAATCAATAACATCAAATTTCTTCCCAAAATGGTCCTTTGTTTCCCCAAAATAACAATAAGCAATAATCATTTTAAACTGCATCTCTGGCCCTCCCTTCCTAATCTATCTCTTACTCTATTCTATTCCCTGCTCTGGCCACGTTAGCCTCCACATTGTCCCAGGCTTACAGGTTTACTTCCCCCTGTTTGCTCACCCTCTCTCCTTTCTTCTCAGCCCTGATATCTCCTTACCTGACATCATATTACACGTTCGTTTATATGTCTGACCATCCTTTGGAACTGCACTGTCAAACAGAAATAAAATGCAAGCCACATATGTGAGTCCCATATGTAATTTAAAAATTCTTAGTGGTTATGTTAAAACAGTAACAAAAAAAAGGTATTCTTAATATTTTATAAACGAACGTGCAAGAGATAGACTGGAATGGCTTGCAGTTGGCACCCTTCCCTAGAATAGATCCCAGGAATCTGAGAAAACATCTCCTGGCTGGCAACCCTCTGACATAATAAAGACAATACCACCATCTGGATGAGAATGAGGGGTAACGCACTCTTGAAAATCACGTCCCAGCCTTCTGGGAACACATCTCCTAGGCTGGCAGTTCAGTTCAGTTCAGCGGTCAGTCATGTCCGACTCTACGACCCCATAGACTGCAGTACGCCAGGTTTCTCTGTCCATCACCAACTCCAGGAGCTTGCTTAAACTCATGTCCATCAAGTCAGTGATGCCATCCAACCATCTCATCCTTTGTCGTCCCCTTCTCCTCCCGCCTTCAATCTTTCCCGGCATTGGGCTTTCTCCAAAGAGTCGGTTCTTTGCATCAGGTGGCCAAAGTATTGGAGTCCCAGCTTCAGCATCAGTTCTTCCAATGAATATTCAGGACTGATCTCCTTTAGGAGGGACTGGTTGGATCTCTTTGCTGTCCAAGCGACTCTCAAGAGTCTTGTCCAACACCACAGTTCAAAAGCATCAGTTCTTCGGCGCTGAGCTTTCTTTATAGTCCAACTCTCATATCCACGCGTGACTACTGGGAAAACCGTAGCTCTGACTAGACGGACCTGGCTGGCAACTCTCTGACATAATAGGGATAACAGCACCATCTGATGGGAAATGGAGGGTAACACACAGATGGGAATCGGGTCCGGGCTCTTTATGAACATAGCGACTTGCCGGCAACCTTCTGACAAAATAAGGACAACACCACCATCTGGTGGGAAATAGAGGGTAATGCACCCATGAGATCAGGCTCCGGGACTCAAGGCTGGTGGAGGGGATATAAGGTGGAGATGGGCTCTGGGTGCCTGGAACGTTATTCCCTACCTGTGTCTTGGACCCTCAATTTCCCAAAAATCTTTCTCATACCTTATCTCTTAGTATTACCAAAGTAACTATCATATTAAGAATTCTATCAATAATAAAAAACAAGGAGACTATGCCAGGCTCCCTTTTGCCTGGTCTACTCCTGAACTCTGGAAATGACTGTCTGAAAGAGTATCCTACAAGCCAGCCCTCTGCCAAATCCTTATTATCATTCTTTTCTTTTTTTTTTTTTGGTCAGCCCTGGCAAGTTGTAGAATCTTAGTTCCCTGACCAGGGATCTAACCTGTGTCCTCAGCAGTAAAAGCCAAGAATTCCAACCACTGAACTGCCAGGGAACACCTTGCCCAGTCACACACACACACATATACACACACACAAGCTGCTCTTGCTTGTAATGTTTGGGATTCCAGAAAGAGTCTGTATGTATAAAATTGTGCTGAATGAATGGCACCCTTGTCTAATGGCATAGTCTCCAATAACAATAAAGTTTCTGATCCAGGTGGGGAAAGTGTCTAGTAATGTTGAGTAAACAAAGCAGAACAGTAATAACATTAATAACAACAACATTCAGAAAACGAAGATCATGGCATCCGGTCCTGTCACTTCATGGGAAATAGATGGGGAAACAGTGGAAACAGTGTCAGACTTTATTTTTTTTGGGCTCCAAAATCACTGCAGATGGTGACTGCAGCCGTGAAATTAAAAGACACTTACCCCTTGGAAGAAAAGTTATGAGAAACCTAGATAGCATATTCAAAAGCAGAGACATTACTTTGCCGACTAAGGTCCGTCTAGTCAAGGCTATGGTTTTTCCTGTGGTCATGTATGGATGTGAGAGTTGGACTGTGAAGAAGGCTGAGGGCCGAAGAATTGATGCTTTTGAACTGTGGTGTTGGAGAAGACTCTTGAGAGTCCCTTCGACTGCAAGGAGATCCAACCAGTCCATTCTGAAGGAGATCAGCCCTGGGATTTCTTTGGAAGGAATGATGCTAAAGCTGAAACTCCAGTACTTGGGCCACCTCATGGGAAGAGTTGACTCACTGGAGAAGACTTTGATGCTAGGAGGGATTGGGGGCAGGAGGAGAAGGGGACGACAGAGGATGAGATGGCTGGATGGCATCACGGACTCGATGGACGCGAGTCTGAGTGAACTCCAGGAGTTGGTGATGGACAGGGAGGCCTGGCGTGCTGCGATTCATGGGGTCGCAAAGAGTCGGACACGACTGACTGACTGAACTGAACTGAACTGAAGATTTAGCATTTACTAAATAAGGGCACTGGTCTCTTTATGCTTGTGTTCTTCCTTCATTCCACTCCCCTTCAAGGTAGAAATCACAATTATGTATTACAGGTAAGAGAAATGAGCGGCACGGTTTAAATATTTGCCCAAGGCCATAAAACTGATGAGTGCCCATACTGGGTTTCGGTTTTGGCAGAAGGACACCGTGTTGTAAACAGAATCTGGCTCCAACTCTGTGATTTTGGTAATTTAATAAATACAAACTGAGCACATTTTTTTTTAACATGAGCATACAACTGTTAACAAGTCTCTCCTCTCATAGAATATTCATTCTTGTGGAGGAGATAAGACCAATAAATCAGTTTACATATAACGTCTACAAGTGATACGCATGCTGAACAAAACAGCAAATAATGCATCCAACACAGCCTTGCTAGGATTCAGCTAGGCTCTTTGTTAAAAGCCTTCAGGGGCATTCTCTGGTGGTCTAGTAGTTAGGATTTGGTGCTTTCATTGCTGTGACCTGGGTTCAGTTTAATCCCTGAAGGGGGAAGTGAGATGCTGCAAGCCCCACGGGGAAAAAAAAAAAAGGCCACCTGGATCCTAGGGAAGACAATAGTTCTTTCCCCGTTTCCTACCCTGGGTTCAGCATTTTGATTGGCAGCAGGAAAGAAAGTTGGTGGCAAGAAAGTGACTAAAAAGGCCAGGCTCTGCTTAAAGGTGACCACACCCAAAGCCCTAAATGAGTAGATGAGGGATTCAGTTTCAAGATGAAACTAGTTGGGAAGGCTGTGCTGAGTGGGCAGTGACGGTTGGGAGGGTCTGAGACTCAGGCCAGATCCAGAAATAAGGCATGATATTGGAGAAGGCGTTTAAGAGTCCCTTGGACTGCAAGGAGATCCAACCAGTCCATTCTAAAGGAGATCAGCCCTGGGTATTCTTTGGAAGGAATGATGCTAAAGCTGAAACTCCAGTACTTTGGCCACCTCGTACGAAAACTCCAGTACTTTGGCCACCTCGTACGAAGAGTTGACTCATTGGAAAAGACCCTGATGCTGGGAGGGATTGAGGGCAGGAAGAAAAGGGGACGACAGAGGATGAGATGACTGGATGGCATCATGGACTTGATGGATGTGAGTCTGAGTGAACTCCGGGAGTTGGTGATGGACAGGGAGGCCTGGCGTGCTGCGATTCATGGGGTCGCAAAGAGTCGGTCATGACTGAGCGACTGAACTGAACTGAACTGATGCTTAGCTCAAGGCGTGGTACATAATAGGTGCTCCATTAAGGTAGTGAATGACTGATAGAGCTGATAATTGAAAGGAATAAAACAAAACCCCAGGAGGTGTGTTGATGGGTGTGTGTGTGTGTGTGTGTAAATGAGCATTTAGAGCTTCCAGAATTCTCAGAGGCCCCCACGTTGGTGGCCAAACCCATCTGGAAGGCAAGCGGGCAGCAGATCCCGTTGGGGCGTAAGTGTAACCAGTCGAGCCCTGGTGAGTGCAGCACAAAGTTCTCAGCTGAGTTTGAAGACGCCCTTTCTTTCACACCAGGCACCCCCAACCTCTGGGCTGAGGACTGGTACTTCCTGTCAGACCAGCGACAAAGTTAGAAAAGAAATAAAATGCACAGTAAGTGTAATGCGCTTGAATCATCCCCAAACCATCCTCCCCACCCCCGGTCCGTGGAAAAATTGTCTTCCATGAAATCAGTCCCTGATGCCCAAAACTTTGGGGACGGCTGCTTTACTGTATCTCCAATAAGATAATTTGAAGTCGTTCCAAAGAGGCGGCATAGCAGGCCGGCCCCTTGAGTCTCCCTGGTCCAACCTCTCAGGCTCTAGAGGGCAGTGCAAGTCAAGATGGTCAGGAGCTGGCCCACGGCTCGGCCACTTGGGGCGGAACCAGACTGGCATTTCTTAAGCACACTGCAGGGCTTTCTAGCCTGGAGGGCCTGCAAGCACTGCAGGATGTTCAGGGCCTTCCGTATTTTCTTCAATTATTTTATTTATTTATTTTTGGGCGTCCTGGGTCTTGATAGCCGCTGCCAGGGCTTTCTCTAGTTGCAGGACGACTCTTCATTGCGATGCACAGCTTCTCACTGCCCTGGCTTCTCCTATTGCGAAGCGTGGGCTCTAGAACAGGGGCTCAGGAGTTGTGGCACCAGGGGGTCTTCCTGGACGGGATCCAACCCACATCCCTTGCACTGGCAGGCAGATTCTTATTTGCTGGACCACCAGGGAAGTCTGGATCTTTTTAAATGAGAGGCAAGATTGTGCATTTAGGGAGTATTTGGGGAAAAGTGTCGATAGCTTTTTCCTATTACGGAGGTGAGGAAGGCTGGGGACTCTGCCACAGGGAATGAAATCCATGGTCTCCACTTCCCAGAGTTGGCTCTACACAGGTTCTACACTTTCTTCCTAAAGGTTGGCCAGTAGCCCCAGGTCCCTTGGGGCCTGTGGAGGACACAGCTGCTCTCGTCCAGGGAGCCTGTGTCCAGTAGTAGGAGGGGGTGGCAGGAAATAAGACTTTCTCTAGTCCTTAGGGGCTGCTGGGTACAGCTGGGCACTTGGAGCAGCTTCCTGCAGCTGCTACGGACAGGGAGCCAGGGAATGCTTGCCCGTGTTTCCTTGGCTTTCCTGGGACCCGCTTTCCTGACACTGAAGTCACTGGGCCCCACCAGGCCCCACTCTGGCCTCACCGTTGGTACATTTTATCCCATTATGAAAGGAATCTGGAACGAGATGACTCTAGTGCTGGGCAATGCGGGACCAACAGGAGGCTGCCCAGATGGTTTGTCCGGTCAGTTCTCCTCCCTCCTTCCCTGAGCTCTTCCATCTCAGCCCCCACCCCCCATCCCATCCCAGACCCTTCTGTTTGGAGTCAGGCAAGTTTCAGCAGAGTCTAGGATGCCTATTCAAGGCCTGCTCAGGCAGTCACCTCTACCCCATTCTCATGCACTAGGCCAGGCCTGGACCGGCTCTGATGTGGCCGAAGCCCTCCTGGGAATTTCCCAATGCAGCGGGAAAGACCCAGCTTCAGTGACCTCTCCTCCAGGTGCATTCCTGGCCCGGGCCATGCTGCCTGATGCCCCTCTCCTTGTTTGCAGCTTTCCCAGGGGTGTTGCAACACACGCTTCTCTGTTGTCCCGGCTGTGTCTTGTAGTTCTCTGCCTTTGACCTTCTTGCATGTCTGGGAAAACAGTAAAGGACTTGGGTATATATTTTTTTCTTTTTTTTTTGGCCATGCCAGAAGCATGTGGGATCTTAATTCCCCGACCAGGGATCGAACCTGCACCCCTGCATTGGAAGGCAAAGTCTTAATCACTGGACTGCCAGGGAAGTCCCTCTTTGCGCCCTTTGAACCTAGAATCCTCTGCCTTTTCCTCACTGATTTCTCCCTGCCCTCCCTAGTCCCTGATCACTCCCACAACTCAACGGGTCAAGACCCTACCAAGGCGATGCCGTGTAAACAAAGGGAGCAGGAGTCAAAGACCTGGCCCTGTTCTTCCAAGTCTGGAAAGCCCTCTCATGGCTCAGGGCCTCTGTGTCTGGGGCTCCAGAGGTGGACAGGTCTTGGGAATTGAGGTTATGACACAGCTATATCCACCTGGTCACTCATAAGGGGAGCCTGGCGTGCTGCAGTCCATGGGGTCGCAAAGAGTTGGAAGCGACAAAGCAACTGAACAGCAATAACAACTCATTCAGCAAGCGCCAGTGGAGCTCCTTATTCTGGACTAGGCACAGTGTATGACAGTGAACGCAGATCCACAGCTTGGCTACTTACTGGCTGTGTGACCTCTGATGACTCTACACTTGGGCCTCAGTTTCCGCATCTGTAACTTGGAGCCAATAATAATGGCCTCTGCAGAGCGTTGTTGGGAGGCCAAGTGAGATTTTGCATGTCCAGGGTGAAGGACAGAGGTCAGCGACGGCAGCTGTTATTATCAAGGGATATGTTTGTCCTCCAGAAGCCTGAGGTCTCCAGGAAACATAGACAGTCAGGTGCTGAGAAGGCTTGCGGATGCTGTTCTTCTATGAAGTAGGCAGGACTTGAGTAGGTAGAGGAAGAGGGGCCCAGGCAGGCGGCATTCTGCAATGAGTTGAGGGGAAGCGGTGAGACTGGCCAATCTTTCTTTTTTTTGCCTGTGCCAGGCCTTAGTTGTGGCGTACAGGATCTTTAGTTGCAACATGTGAGATCTAGTTCCCTGACCAGGCATTGAACCTGAGCCCCCAGCACTGGGAATGCAGAATCTTAGCCACTAGACCACCAGGGCAGTCCCAAGACCTGGGCATCTTAACCACTCTGTGGCAGGTCCCTGTAGCCTAGGGTGGTGTAGAATGGAGTGCAAATTTGGTCTGTAGGAGGCTAGAAGTCTCTGAAGATACGTTGGTTTGTAAGATTTGGGCTCCAAAATGCCAATTGGACTCACTGGGAGGTCTCTTCAGAAGGCTTTGGGTCTCCAGCACAGTTTTAAGGCTCTAAGAGGCCTCACTTTCCATCAAGTGTTCATTCACTCATTGCAATTTTACTGGGTACCTTCTAAGTGCCAGGCTCTGTCTCCAGTCCTATAGATTCCCAGAATGAAGTACATAGCCAGACACAGGCCCTCTGTCCCAGGGATGAACTCTAAAGGAGACCTAATAATACGGTGAGGTAGAAACTGAGACGGGATAAGCAGGAATGAGGTCGGCCCAGAGGCCAAAGAATGCTGCAGGCAGAAGTGTCACACATGGCAAGGCTTGAAAGGCTTGAGAGAGCTGGCAGATGCTTGGCGGTATTTGTAGGAACTTAAAGAGGTTCCATGTTTCTGGGGTCCTGTGCAAAGAAAAGCTGGAATGAAGATGGGAAGGTGGCTGTTGAGAGAAGTGGACTGGCTGGGGGCCGAGCTGGGCAGGCCAGGGTGAATGAGAGATCCTTGTCGGTTTGCCCTGCTCCCAGCAGCAGTGGAAAGCCAGGGACAGAGGACTGAACAGGGCGGGATCACAGGTAGAAGTCCCTTTGGAAGTTAACTTTAGCTGCTGCCGCTCAAAGGCTGAGTTAGCAGTGGACCCGGCCCCACAGCGCCCCCTCCTGGCAGGCCACAGTGGATTTAAAAATTTATTTGTCTTTTTTTTTTTTTTAACTTGGCTGCTTTAGGTATTAGTTGCAGCACGTTGATTTTATTTGCGCCATGTGAACGCTTAGCTGTGGCATGTGGGATTCAGTTTCCTGACCAAGGATCGAACCCGGACCCCCTGCATGGGGAGAGTGAAGTCTTAGCTACTGGACCACCAGGGAAGATCCCCCGTGGTTTTATGGGAGAAGGTGCTCGGGAGACGGAGGCCCAAGAAGACTAGAGGGATGTGAAGGGTGAGGGCTGGCACCTCACCATCGGCTAACAAGGAGGCAAGGGGACCTTGGCCCTGGAAGAGCCTGGGAGCAGCAGCAGGCAGCCCACAGCTGTGACGGGTCCCCAGAATTTGAGGTCAAGGACATCTGAACCACAGGGCTGTGGGTGGGCCAGCAGGGCCACCGGGGCAGGGGAGGAGAAAGTCGTGGCGGTTCAGCGGGAGGCAGTGGCCTGCTCTGATCCAGCTGTCAGGGAACAGCTGCTGGCCCGGAAGGGGGAGGGACCCCGGGCAGCAGCAGGTGAAGAAGCCCCCTGGCTGCTGGGCTGTGGGAACGGAGGTGGAGAGCCAATGAGGGCTGGGAGGGCCTGGGCGAGGGGGGCGGGTAGGCGCAGCATCTGCTACCCACAGGGCCAGCCTGGCTCCAGGCTTTCAGAGGCAACTGGAATTCCTCTGAAAAGGAAAGGCTGGGCTGAGTTTGAGGGTAGGGGGATCATGGCCAAAGGGTCTCCTCCGTGTTCCAGTGGTTCCCCCTGACCCATCGCCCAAGCCATTCTCTCGGGCTGCACTGGCTCCCTCAGGAACCCTCTAGAGCCCTCCCCCTCCCTACTTCCTATTTTTTCCCCCTTCTCCCCGACTCCTCAGCTCCTTATCTGCACCAGTGCCTTGGCCCTTCTTCTAGGAAGGAAAGCAGACAAACACAACCGGCATCTTTCAGAAAGCTCCGGCCTGTGGGTCGTGGAGAGAAAGGGGTTTGCCCAAGGTTCCAGTCAGTCAGAAGCAGGTGCCAGGGCCCCTGCCTGTGTGCCCCCAGCCCTTGGGGCCTCAGCTCTAAGGAGGTTGAGCAAGTAGGCCTGGTGTCCACCCCCAGGCCAGGAACTGTCTCCTGTGTATTGGAAATTGAGGGGACTAATGGGGAGTGAGGCTGGTCCCAGCGGTTGTAGGTGCAGGAGAGGCTTGTGCGTTCCCACTTGTCTGCTCACCTCAACCCCAGGGCCTCAGGCTGAACCAATGGCTGAGGGTCCTGGTAGCATGGTGGGTACATAGGAGTTTCAGGCAGCGGGCAGGTAGGGGGTCAGTTGAGGCCAGTGTTCTGTCCTGGGGCCCCACAGCCTGAGAGGAGCAGCTGGTTGGCGCTTCTGTGAGGTCCAGACTCTTCCCTTTGGGAGAAGCTGTCTCTCCACCTGAGGTCCCCGCCGTTGTGTTTTTCCAGCTGCCACGTTCCCTCAGACACTTAGGGGCACAGAGTTGGGAAGGGGAGGAAATGTTTCTTTTTACTTTTTCTGTAAAAATTCTACAGGGATTACGAATGGGTCTCTATAGGGCTCTTAGGTCCTATCAGGGTGTAAAGAGTCGCTGCCATGCTTATAGCCAGTCGTGCCCACAGCCAGAGGTCCAGCACCCTGGCTTCAAGCTGGGGACTCTCTTACCTCAAGGGTCCATCCTGAGTCCAGACCCCAGTCTGTCCCCTTCCAGGCCTTCCTGATCCCTGGGGTCCCCTGTTAGGTTAGAACCCATCCGACGAATACAGATCCTCTCCTGCCCATTCCCCAGTGACCCCAGCCAGGCCCTCTGTCCGTCCTGGCCAAGTGGCAGCTGCAGGGTGGGACCTTTGATGGTCACGGGTCCTGAGTGGTGAGCGGAAGGGAGATGAATGGGACAGCTGGCTGAAGCCTCCTGCATTTGCCAGGTGACACCCCGCGTGTCCTGAGGGCCTCCTGCAAGCTGTGTCTGGCAGCAGTCCCAGGGGAGTTGGGTGGGTGGGTGTGTGTGTGTAGGGGGGTGGGGATCGGCCCCTGTCTTGGGGCGGGACATCCTCCCCTACGCCTATATTCTCTCCCCGCCTTCACCTGGACTCAGTCCACAGGCTTCCCTTCCTCAGGGAGAAGGTTCTAGGCCCTTTGGTGGGCTGTGCAGGATGTCTCCTAAAGCCTGCAGGGTAAAACAGGAACTGCCCAGGCCATTCCTCTCCCCACCGGCACGCACACCCCCCATCCCTCCTTCTCTGGGGCTGGAAGGAGAGGATGCTGCTGCCTCTCTGGCCTCACTGCATTCCGGTGGAAAGTAGGGGCAAGAAAAGGAGAAATTTGTTTTCTAAACACTTGTTCTGACTTGACTTCCCCGGCGCCTGGCGCCCCTCCCCCAGGGACCCCCATTTCTGCCCCATCCCTGCCGGCTCACCCAGCTCTTTCCCCATGTAGGGGAAGGACACTCTCCAGGGCTGGGGCCAAGCTGCGCCCCCTCCTTCCTGGCCCCACTGCATTCCTTCCAGGAGGCCTGAGGGCACGGTCCCCACTCCCCCTCTCCTCACTCCCACCTCCAGCTTCCCTGCCGCTTGGCTTCTGGGATCCTATACTTGTTTCAAACCCTAGCCTGGTTCAATCCAGCTCCAGCACCGGCTACCTCCCCCCGCCCCCAACCCCCGGTCACTCTTTCTCGCTTGTTTTGTGTTCCATTCACTGGTCAGGCCATGGTGACCGCCTAGTTTGCTCAGACCAGTCTGGCCACTTTCTCCTCTGCCTTCATCTCGGTGGCCTTTCTTTAGAAACGCCCAGGACTCCCTCCTTCACCTCCTGTGGCCTCTGCCTTCGAAGAAAGGGCGTCCCTGATGATCTGTAGCACACAGCAGATCCTGGCCCCTCCCAGGTCTCTCATCCCCTGATGACTACATTTTTGTTTACTGTAGAGCTTGTTACACTAGAATCTGGGCCCCACAAGAGCAGCTTGCTCCTTCCATCCTTTGCTGGGTTTCCAGCATACAAAAGGCTCAGCAGATACCTGCGGATCAACAACACACACTGAGGGATGTTTCACACTGGTTCTGACTCAGTCCCCAAAAGTGCTCTTTTATCACTTTCTGTGAGCAGGCAGGTCTGAAGCCCGCATAGGAGGGCACCTGGTGAAGAGGGACAGGCTCAGAGAAGGCAAGGAGCTTCTTCCAGGTCACACAGTGAACTTAGCTCTGCGTCCCAGCGGGGGCTTATTCCTCATATGGACACACCTGGAGATTTGACCGATACGCTAACATTCTCTCTCTTTTTAAAAAAATGTTTACTGAGTTTATTTGACTATGCCAGGTTTTAGCTGGGGCATGCAGGATCTTCAGTTTCCCCATGTGGGATCTAGTTCCCTGACCAGGGATCGAACCCAGGTCCCTTTGCTTTGGGAACATGGAACCTTAGCCACTGAACCACCAGGAGAATCCCATGGCTCTTTACCCTTATTTATTTTTTGGTTGTGCTGGGTCTTTGTCGCTGTGCATGGGCTTTTCTCTAGTTGAGGCAAGCATGGGCTACTCTTTGGCACGGTGTGTGGACTTCTCGTTGTTGAGAAGCTTCTCTTGCAGCCTCTCTTGTTGTGGAGCACAAGGGCTTCAGTAGCTGTGGCTCGTGGACTCTAGAGCCCAGACTCAGTAGTTGCAGTGCACAGGATTTATTGCTCCGTGGCATGTGGAATCTTCCCGGAACAGGGATCGAACCTGTGTCCTCAGAATTGACAGGCGGAATCCTATCCACTGTACCACCAGGGAAGTCCCACTGTTTATCAGTGCCCCTCAAGATGTTTGGATGAATTCCTTTTATTCTTCCCCGAAAGGCTGGGGATTTCCCAGACCACAGGTGGAGTTCCCAGGGGCTCTGTCTGTATGTGTCAGCACAGCTTAGAGCAAAGGCTATCTGTCCACTAGAGGTTCAATGCTTTCCACTGTTCTAAAGACACACGCATCAGCCACGAGTGCAGAGTCGGAACCCATGGTTGTGGGGTAGCCTATTAATGTCTCTTGACTAACAGGCCACTGAGAGGAGCCCAGGCTGATGACAGGCACAAGCCCAGATCACAGGCCTCCTCTGAGAATAAGAGGTCTTTCTGTCCTGGAGAAACTCTGGCTGAGCTCGGAGCCAGACGTGGACATATGACTAAGCATGGGGAAGGGACTCTCAATCTGGCTGAACAAGAAGAGTGTGGGTGGGGGAAATCCCCTGGCGGTTCAGTGGTTTGGACTCTGAGCTTCCACTGCAGGTGGCACAGGTTCGATCCCTGTTGGGGGAACTGGGAGCCCAGAAGCCACTCACTGTGGCAAAAAAAAAAAGAATGTGAGCAACTTCCCCTAAGACTCTGGGTTTAGGGACCAGCGGGTCAGTGACTGAAAAGAATTAACAAATAGGTCTCTCAGCTTTGCTTGCCTCCACTGGCTCCTCGGCCAGACGAGACCTAATCTGGTGTTTAGTCCAGTGCTCAAGGCCACAAGCCCAGCGTTTTGAGAATAATCACCCAGAGTTGGCCTTGGGGGACTATCTTATCCCTGAGTCAGAAAGGACTGGAATGTGGCTAAGGGAAAGGGCAACAGACATGTGTCCATCCAGGAGAGAGGTGACTTTTTTTTTTTTCTTAAGTCTTTATTGAATTTGTTACAATATATATATTTTTTGGTTACAATATTGTTTCTGTTTTACGCTTTGTTTTTTGGGGCCAGGAGGCATGTGGTATCCCCTGCTTTGGAAGGCAGTCTTAACCACTGGACCGCCAGGGAAGTCCTGTGAGGTGACTTTCATTCATTCGACCAACCCTCACCCTTTCCACGGAGTTCTTGTCCCCACAGGACTGAGTGTTCTCGGAAGGCCAGCTACCTGGCTGGCTAGGGGAAGGCCCTGGCCAGACACGTATGAAGGGGTCGGGTGAAAGTGCTGTGGTAGAAGGTCCTACAAGGGGAGGAATTGCATTCTGGGAAGGCTGGTGGTGACCAGCAAACACGCCTACTGGCAGTTTCTCCCGGATAAACTTATCAGCCCTTTCTTTCTGCCAGAGCTGCTGGACAATCTGACTTCTGTTAAAGCCAGACAAAAGGGACCCCTCCCTTGCTCTGATTTGGCTGTTCCTGCTCGCCAAGCCCACAGCCTCTGGCAGACCTGCAGGCCCAACATTTGTATGATCATGCCTCCACCCTCAGGCACTGACCCCTTCCCTTCTCCATGGGGGCCTTGGGGGAGTATCAGGAATACCAGCCTCCCTCTTCTCTGGAAAAGTCTGAGGCTGGGCACTGGCCCTTGGCCCTTGGTTCCTAGGGAATATGCTAGAATAATAAAGCTCTGGAAGCCTAGGACCGGAAGAAAGTTTGGTCCAGGTAGGTGTCTGCTGGATTTCACTTGAGCTAGAACCAAAGCCCTCGGTTCAATAATATCAGCCCCAAGTAAGCACTGGGTCGTTTGCCGTGGGCCTTGTACAAGACTTAGACTTTTGGGGAATAAATGCCAACAAAGAGGCAGACAGCACTCCCTGATTCCTACCTTGCCAAACAGAAGTTTCAGCCTCTATTATGCGCGTGATGTTAGGCGATCATTGCGATTTAGGATTAGGCAGATGCACGTAACTGGCCTTGAGGGCTCATAATCTAGTGCGGAAGACAAACCTTACTTAATCTGATAATCTTCCTGAAGCCTCTGACTGGGGGTCTAAGTGGAGGGTGGAGGATGCACAGGAGGCTATACGGCCAGGCGAGTTGAGGGCCGACTGTCACGCCTGAAGGGCCTCATTCTCCGTCTCTTGATCAGTTCTCTCTGGGCACATACCACGTGGGGTGGGGCCTTTGGGCAGCTGTCCCTGGGTGTGCCCTGGGCCTCACTCTTGGCTGCGCTTTCCAACTGGCTGTGAACACCAGGCCTGACCTACGATGGCCTAGGCACTGCTGGGGTTCCAGCATAATCTCCCAAGGGTGAGTCACTGGGGACCCTGTGCTGAGCCCTAGGGTGAGCTGTGAGAGCCCCTGGAGGGGAAAGGCTTCAACTCTCAGGACTACAGGAAGTAACAGGGCCTTGACTTTACAGCCCCTGCCCAACCTAGGAGCCCATGAAGACTGTCGGCCTCCCTCTTTACTCTGGGGTGGTCTCCATGTAGGCTGGTTGGGCTCCAGTGGGGGCTGGCTAGGCCCCAAGAGGCTGGCTGTCCAGGCCCCCTACCTTCGGGGCCTGAAGGAATAGGGAGTTGGGGGAACCCCACCTTCAGGCAAAAAAGAAGAAAGCCAGCAATGAGGCCCAGGGCTTGCAGCTGTTCTGGCCTTGTGGGAGGATCTGCCAAGGCTGGAGGACTGGGGGAAGGGAAGAGCATCAGATCCAGCCTGGGACCACAGCATCACAAATGAGCCCCAAACCTGGAAAAGCAAGGACTGGAAGGATTCGGCTGTAAGGGTTTCAGGCAAACTCTGGCTGTTGTTCCTTTCCTCCTAGGACTAGGAAGGGCCTATCCCACCTTTTGGCATCAGCTAGTCAAGGTAGCAAGACCTTCTCTTTGTAGGAGCTCTGGGGGAGCTTGGTCATAGATGCGGTGCTGGGACTCTGGAGGCCGGATTGAAGAGGCCTGGTGCCTCATCTAGCAAGACCAGTGCCAAACATGAAGAAGGAGTGTTACTCTAGCATCCATTGCTGGTCAGTGAGGACCAAAGAGCAGCTAGTAGTCTTTGAGCTCCTCTGGCGGCTCAGATGGTAAAGGATCTGCCTATAACACAGGAGACCTAGGCTGGATCCCTGGGTCAGGAAGATCCCCTGGAGAAGGGAATGGCAACCCACTCCAGTATTCTTGCCTGGGGAATCCCAAGGACAGAGGAGCCTGGCGGGCTACAGTCCATGGGGTCACAAAGAGTTGGACATGACTGAGCGACTAACACACACACACACACACACACACACACACACACACACACACACACATGTAATTATATAGTCAGACACTAAAATACCCAGCAGAATCTCAAGCTGCAAAGCAGTGTCTGGTGTGCCTTTGTGGGTGGGTGGGAAACTCTGTAAGCTGAAGGAGTGAATGAAAGAATGTATTTTGTTTATAAACCCGAATAAATTCCTGCATTTTTAGCCTTTATGAAGCAGCAGAGTTTTAAAACTGGATTTGAGAGGCCATCCATTTTTTAGGCTTAACATTCAAGGGATGATTAGGGAATTTGGGACTTTTTCCCGGCTTTCAGTTCTTTTTCCAGTTCATTTCCAATGAATGAAGCTTGGAGCCTCTGCATTTAAGTATAAAGAATCACAAACAGGTATGTGTGTTGGAGACAAGGCGTTCTTTTTGCTCTCTGAAATTTGTTTCTTCCAGTTCTCCCTATCGAGGGGGAGAAAGCAGGGGAGACCAAAAGCTGTTGGGATTCTCTGGGAGGAATCCGTGGCAGGCAGCAGCCAGTTCTGTGTTCAGAATGTTTGCTGACAAGGGTGCGGGCCTGGAATTCCAGGCTGGCCCCGGGCCCAGAAGGGGATGGAACCATCCTGAACAGGGTTTGGGGAACAGAGCCCACCTCAGGTCGCATCCCCAGAGTCATCCCTTATCTGTGGACTCTGGGGCCTTTGAAATAGTGGGTTTAGGTAAGCCCTGGGGAGAGTTAGAGTCTTTAGGACCCTCTCCTTGAAGGGAGACAGACCTCAGCAATAACTCCCAGCCCTTTATTCACCCAACTCCTTGAAAGAATGTGGGGCCTCGAGCGAGTGACCAGTGCCAGCGGGTCAGAGCTATTTCTGGCGGCTGAGGAGGCATCGGATTCCGGGTGTTCAGGGCAGGAGGAGGAGGAGGAGGATGGAGGAGGGTCAGGCCTGAGGCGCTTCCCGGACGCGCCCGCCTGCTGGGGGCTAGGCCCCCCGGAGAGGGGCCGGCTTCCTGTTCTTCCGGCCCTCGCCTCAGTTTCCCCATCAATATAAGAGTCGGGCAACGGGGCCATCATCGTTCCAATCTGGAGGACACTTCCTGATTGTTTTCTTGGCTTACAAATAACCTGATCTGAGTTTGAGGGAAATCAGGAAGGCGGAAGGCAGTCTATGGGTGGCCAGTTGCGGCCAGGCCAAGTTATCCAGCCTGACCACCCGGGGAGGCTGGATGTCTCTCAGACGCCCAAATGCCTGAGGTTGGGTGGGCAGCCCCTCCCCCACCCCCAGTCCTGAGCTCTCCGGGCAACCCGGACGGGCCGAGGCGTGTCCCGGGGACCGACCCGGCTGGCCGCGGGCGGGATTTCCAGGATGGGGGCGTGTCCTTTCGAGCGGGGGCGTGGCGGACCAATGAGCGGCGCGGCGCGGACGGGGGCGGGGCCTGTGCGCGGGTGCGGCGCGCTGCGGGGCGGCCGACGCAGGCAGAAGCGGGCGTCGCGGGGACTGCCGGTCGGCGCCGCGCGGAGCTGGCCGCGGGATTGGCTGCGGCACTCGCGTGTCAGGGGGTTGCTAGGCTTCGGTCGCGCGCCCCGCCCTCGCGCTCCGCGCCCTCTCGCCGCCCGGTACGTGCTCGCGCGGAGGCTGCGGTGCGGCGCTCGCGCTCCTGGGGCTCGGCGGCGGCGGCGGCGGCGGCGGCGGGAGCTTCGCGCCGAGTCCCCGGGGAGCAGCAGCGGCGGCGGCAGCGTGTCGCGGCCGGAAGGAGCGAGCACCTGCCGTGGCCCGCCCGGCGGCGCTCGGTGAGTGCGCCGCCCGTGCACTGCCGCCGAGCCTGCCAGCCCAGGCCCCCCAATCTCCGTCGCCGGCGGAGCCTCCCGAGGAACACCTGCTGCTGCTCGCTGTTTGGCCCGGGGCCGGGACACGGTCGCGGACGTCCTTGCGGGTGAGGCGGCGGCGGGGCCCGGGTAGAGCCGCCCTTTGCTCTCGGCCCCTCAGGCACAGGCTGGGGGCGTCCAGAGTCCGGGCCCGGGCTGCGCGCCGCGGCGATGGGCCAGGCCTCAGCCCGGCCCGCGCTCCCGGGAACGCGGGGCCTGCGCGTCGGCCGTGGGCGTGTGCGGCCGGCCTGCGGACTGCCTCCCGGGCTCCCACCGAGGGTCGCGCCTCCCAGCTTGGTCAGATCCCGAGGTTGGGGCGTTGAGTCCCCTCAGGAGGCGGGGAAGGGCGCCGCAGCCGCCGGAGCCTGAGCTCAGAGGCTTGGGGTCACCCCTTCACACACAGACACACTTGGGCTTCTTTGGAAGCCTGCTACTACCTTTTCACTTAGTGTTTGGAAAACCATCTTCACCTGCAGGAATATTTGGGAAAATGTCTTCGGAGAAATGGCTCTCTGGGTTTAGAAGGCTTCTGCCGTAAATTTCAAGTTAATTTCACGCCATCTCAGCTGCTGATTTAAAATGCGTATTTTAATCTCTATGACTTGAGAAGCTCTTCGACTTGTGAACTTCAGAATGAGTTTTAATGGTGACCGTGAAGTTTGGCCTTGGTGAGAGCTACAGCCTGGGACAGCACGGTTATAGCCTAGAGTTCTAACTTAAGAGCCGGGCCTGCTGTTTCCCTAAATAAGCTTGGAAGCCAGACTTCTGTGCAGGGAGGTGGTGTTTACAGGACATCAGTTCAGATGGAGAGTTGAATGTGCTACCAGGTGTTTGAGAGTTTGGTGTAGATGGGTTGTTGTAACTTTATCAGGTTGTTCTATGCTTAGCTGTTGAGAGAGATAATTTGGGGATGTCCTTTTTTCTAAAAAAAGAATTCAGCATGGGAGGCATAGTTTGAATATGAAGTTGAATTGAACTTTGCTGGCTTTGGAGCCAAGTAATCAGAGCTCCTGGCCTGCGTTCTTAAAGGAGATTGAGGAGCCATTTCTTGGAGCAGTGAGATTTGGGGAGGGAGTTCGATGAGCCTGTTGAAGGCTTGCAGGTTACTATGTGAAAGGAGATATAAGCAATGCAAATTGAGCAACAGACATCTGATTGGAATATGAAAGCTTGTGTTGCTGTGTACCTCTGTTGAAAGAGGCAGAGAGAGAGCCAGGCTTCACTGTTCTGAAAAATTGATTTGGCAAAGTACATTCATTTATTTAACAAATACTTGACTTCACTACTTACCAGATTCTGTGGGAGGTCCAGGGGACCCCTGTATTGGGTTGGCCAAAAAGTTCATTGAGATTTGTCCATACACTTTTCCAGAAAAGCCCTAACAATTTTTTTGTCCAGCCCTAAAAAAGAGCCTGGTTCTGCCCTTATGGAAGTCAGTATGGTGGACAGTGGGGGATGGGGAACCTATGATTGATAGTGTCTGCCCACTCTGTGCTCAGATGGTTTCTGGGAGCCTGAGGAGAGAGGGAATTCCTGAGCCAAGGCTTGCAAGGCCAGCAAAAATTAGCTGGGGGACAGCAAGGTCTGGACTCAGGGAACCACACGTATGTGAGTGCCTAAAATAGCACCTGTGAGTCCTCCAGCTTGAGAGGTGGGGGCCCCTGGCCTTTCTCTTGTGCCAAGGAGTTCAGACTTCATACTCAAGGTGGCAGAGTCTGGGAAGGGTTTTCCTCGGTGGAGTGGTGTGGTCCAGACCTATGTTTAGAAAGGTCTTGTTGGTGGTCACATAGATAGTGCAGTGAGAAGATGGGAAAAGGACCTAGGGCTCTGAGTTAAACCCTTAGAGGACAGATGAGGGTGAAGGAGCCAGCTGAGAAGACTAGCTGAAAAGTTTGAGCAAAGGGAATTCCAGGCTGTGATGGGGGAGGAGGCTCTATTCAGGAATGTGTGGGCCAGAATATTTAACATGACCAAGGCTTTAAATCACCTCTTCTGTAAATTTGCTAGTGTCTCTTGAACACTGAATATGGTGGAATTTTGAGGGACCCTCTGGCCACTTAGACTGGGGTTGTTGTTTACAAAAGGAGAGGCGTAGCATTTTTTGTTAACAACCTTAAACCTTATTTCTCACTTGAACTGGGGGCATTGCAATTTTTCTTGGGCAGGGCTGGTATATTAACCCCTGAAGTAAACAGATATGTGTTCATCCCTGTTGAGGCAAATGAGAGCATGTTCAGTCCTTTAACCTCACAGTCATTCCAGCCTTTCCTGAGCTCTGGATCAGTGATGCGATGGATCTACACCAGCACAGTCGAGGGCCTTCTGAGTTTCTGCTCTACATGCCCTATTGTGAATGCTTCTGAGAGTCCTTTCCAGTGGCTTAGCAAACTGAGTCACAGATGAAGGAATGTTCCCAAGGTCACACAGCTGTCACGTGGCAGAATTAGGATTTGAACCCTGATTGGACGTTTGGCTATACCCATCTGTGTTTTTGTTGTATCAGATTAATAATGGTGGTCTCAGTTGGGTTCTTCTCTGGCAAAGCCCAAGCCCGGGTGTTTGGTGGTGGGCAGAATGCTGGGATGATATGAGAAAGTGATCAGTGATCCCACATGGAGCTCCAGGAACATGCTCTGAGGGGCCATTTTCAGAAATCTAGGGTTTATCAAAGCCTTCTTGAGCCCTGCGCCGGTGGCTCTGGGCACTGTACTGAAGTAAGCCAATGAACTTGGGTCCTAGGCTGGAGAGGGCAGACCTTAGGGGAGAACTACATTTGAGCTAGACCTTCAAGAAGGGTTAGTGGTTTGATTGGTGAAGGAGTGGTGGCAAGAAGGTCACAGTTGTGTGGAAGAAAAAGAAGTGAACAGAGGAAAAGGGCCAGGGGGAGAAGGCTGGGCTGTTTTTCTGTATGTTCTGGAAGGTTGAGTTGGAGTCAGAAGGCCACATGGAGAAGTTTGATGTTATGGAAGAGCAGGAAACCTTGGAGATCTCAAAACACAACTGTGATGGGATCAGCTCTGGGTTTTCAGAAGTGAGCCCCCAGTGTGAATATTGAGGTTGGGCTGGATTAGAGACAGGTTAGTTACTGCTGTGGTCTATTGGGGAGATAGTGGCTCTGAACTAGAACAGTGGTCAGCAGGGCAGTGGAGATGAAGAAGGTTCAAGATGAGCCAGTTCAGCAGATGTTAGGGACCTGAATGCTGCTGGTAGCAGCAGGGATCTACCACAGACTGAGGCAGGAGGTTGACAGTGGAAAGATGAAGATATAAGGCTGCATTAGCCAAGCACTGATGAGGACTTGAGAAACTCCGAATAAAGAAGGGCCCCTAGGGAATTCCTTAGTGTTCCAGTGTGTCACTGCAGAGGACTGGGTTCAATCCTTGGTCGGGGAGCTGAGATCCCACAAGGTGTGTGGCATGGCCAAAAAAAAAAAAAAAAATTAAAAAGAAGGGCCCCTAGATTGCCTGAAGTGGGGAAGGCTTGAGTTTCTGTGGCAGGCAAGCAACAGGGCAAAAGAGAGGGAAACGTAACAAAAGAGAGCACTTGTTGACCCACTTGGTAGGTAGAGGGAAACATCTATACTTTTGGATACTCAGAATCACAGTGGGTGTAATGCAGCTTTAGACTGGATTTTAGGTAAAGAATGGCCAGTGACTTGCACATTTGACCTGTGCGAGACAAACTAAAGGTGTCCCATGAAGGTGTGACGTCAGAGCCCCTTTACCACATGCTTCCTTTTTAAGTTGGTTTTTTTTTTTTTTGATCGTAGCCTTTTTGATAAGAGGCATATAACTAGTCTAGCTGAATGGCAAGTGGTGATGGACTCATTTTGTGGGTGGGCAAAAATAAGAGTGAGGTCTTCCGAGTTTTTTGGGGTTTTTTAAGGTTTTATTTATTTATTATTTTTATTTGCTCTGCCAGGTCTTAGTGGGGGCATGTGAGATCTATTCCCCAACCAGGGATTGAACCCAGCCCCCCTGCATTGGGAGAGTGGAGTCTTAGCCACTGGACCACTAGGGAAGTCCCGTCTTAAGAGTTTTTTCCCTAACCAGTGTAGGAGGTCAGCAAGGAGAAGTATGATTCAATATTCCAGGTTCCAGGGTATATTGTTTAAATTTGAGCCACTGCAGAGGGTAATGGCTTGGAGGCTGGAGGCTTCCAGAGTATCAGAGAATTAAGAAATGCTGGTGTGAACATGAAAGGGGACCCGGAGGGGGACTAGGGTATTGAACCATAGGGGAACTCTGAGTGAGAATACAGGTAGTGGGGGCTTCTAGGTGCTCTGTGTATCGGTCAGGGATTTCTCCCTCCTCCACATTCAGGAATATTTCTGTGCCTTTGCCAGTGCTTGTTGCCTAAGCCCCCATCTTTCTCTGCTTTTCTTGGGTTGACGCTCCAGTCCAGGAATAAGATGTTGGTGGTTTTGAATATGCAGGTAATTAATCTGGTCATTTCCCAGTAGGTCTTTGTGTGCCCATGCCTTTGGGCACTAATTTAAAGTAGTCTTCCTTTGAGTTGCATAACCTGCTTCGCCTTTTGACCGCCACTCTTCACTCTGATCATTAGTGATACTGCTCAGATAGCAATTTCTATAAATAGGATTTTAGAGTAGTTTACAAAATTACACCAGCCAGAGGGCTTAATTTAGCCCTAGCAAATAGGGTTTCCTATTTTCCCATTCCTTGGGTTTGAGAGAGCTAAGCATTTTCTAGCTTTGCTCTGGGTCCAGGGTGGAAGGATGGATGGCATGCCATGGTCCAGTATCATGAACTGAGTGTGTCTAAGTTGATGAAACTGTCCTATGTTTTCTGCTGGAGTGAAGTAAATCTGAATGAACTTTTGCAGTATGTTGACTTAATTTATATTTTATAAGTAGAATCCTCATGGGAATAATTAGCTGAATATAAAAAACCATTTTTATAACAGTGTCTTTAACCTACACATCCTGTGATGCATTTAATAGTGTTGAGGTTTTGCTTTTCATTTATACCTTCTTGAGCTAATTATTTTTGAAAATACCCCTGTCTGAGTTTTAGACATCAAAATTAATTTTGTAGGTTTTGAAACTGTTTATAATTTTTCGATCCTAGATTGACTCTACAGAAGACATTTCATTTTCTTTGTCATCCTTTGGCAATAAAGGGTGGCTGGTGGTGTGGGCAGATTGAGTGGCGCGCCCCACTTCCTTTGGAGGTAGTGGTTGTGGTGTATGTAATGCTGCCTTGGTTGTGGACATTCACCAATATTGGTTCCTTCTTTTCCTGTAGGGCTTCTGCTCTCCAGGAAGATAAGGCCTTTTTTTTTTTTTTTGGTCCTTGCTGCACCGGATGTGGGATCTTAGTCCCCCTGCAGTGGAAATGAGGAGTCTTAACCACTGGACCACCTGGGAAGTCCCCTTAAGATAAGGCTTTTAAAGCAGCCTGGCACTAGAGCCTGAAGAAAGGTACTTAGAAAGGGAGATGGCTGCTAAAGCAAGAGGAGGGATAGTCACGTACTTGGCAAAATGATCATGGAATTTTAAAGCACTGTAGTGGGGCAAAAGCTGTATTAAATAATGCATGTATTTAAAAAAAGAAACGTGGAAGATAAAAGTCAAAAGTAAGGGGAAAATCTCTTGTCTTCCCCAACTTTATTCCCTCTTTAAATAGTAAATGCTAACACATGGTTAATCTCAAAAAGTTCTAAAGGATTTTTGTACAGGGGAAAGAAATCTTTCTTCTATCTGTCCCCTCGGTCCCTGCTTCCCCTCCCTAGAAGCAGCCGGCATCCTCTGATTCCTGGGTATCCTCCAGAGATGGCCCTTGGGCAGCACTTTTACCGAGTTAAAATTTAATTTTTAATCTTGCTTTTGCCCTCCCAGCATTATAGTATTCATTGTTCTATAAATGTAACATTTCTGATGGTTAACCTGTCTTCCGTTCTTACATGGTTGTTAATCTTACTTTAGTTATAGTAGATAATATTGCCGTTGACATCTTTGTATATAGTTGTTTTTTTTTTTTTTTAAGATTCTTTTTCTTACCTTCACAATATGAAATATAAAATTTTTGGAAAAAGTGCAGTGTGACTTACAGTTTTGAAGGAGCCCATTTATAACATCAAGTAAGGCAGGTTTGTATTGAATGTCATTTTTTAAGCACTGTATACATTTTCCCTAGCCCCTTTTCTGTGACTTGCATGTGTGTGCAATTTTTAGAGCTGCATGGAGGCCAAGACTCGATATTCCCTGCCACTGGGGGTATGTGTAGCCACAGATTCATTCTTCCTGAGGCAGTCACAGCCCTTGGATACCCTAAGTATAGGGGAGTGTGCCAGTTGAGGGAAGCTTAAGGACGAGTGAAGCCCTTGGAAGGATGTGTCATACTCAGGGAAAAAGAGGCCCGTGCCCATTTTCGTCTGTTTTGGCATTTGCTCTTCATTTCTGTGAATGTTGAGTTTTTGTATATGGAGTATGGAAATCCACAAATAAGAAGCGCTGCTTACAGAGTCCTTTCTAATAGCTGGTGTTAATGTATATGCATTGAAACAAATTCGTGGAATTGGAAGATGCCTGTTTTGGCAAATGTTAGAGTTGTCTCTGTTTTACTTCTCACTGTACTGGGAACATTTCCCCCAGGAATTCCAGGGGTTGATAAAGGATTACTTAAGGAGGCTCCCGAGGCTGTCTGTGGCAGAAGTGAACCAGTTCTGCCTTGGCTTTCGGAAATGCCTCTTTTAATTAGCCTAGTTGTTCTCCAGGGCTGGGTTGATTCTTTAGCCGGTTTTTGCCAAGGAAAATGATGAAGTCAATGATAGAACTGCAAATACTATTTTCTTTTTATTTGGCTCTTAATCAGCACGTGATACACCATCCATTTTCTGGGCCTTTATTATACAAGAAATGCTTTCATAACGCATTTGTCTCTCGTCGCTGTAAATCTCCTGTGCCTACTTCTGCTTGGGCTGGTGGATTGTCTTTGCATTGGATCTGACCTGACCTCAGGGAGCCTCACTTACTGGATTTTTGAATAGCGGAGACTAGCCTGATGAGTAGAACTGGGTCTTGTGGAAAATGAGGAAGTGTCGAGAACTTTGCTTTACCTGTTATGGTAAGCATCCTGGACTAAGTGTCTTTTATTTTTAGACTTTTGAGCAATGTTGGGAAGACTGAATTGCCTGAGTAGAGAGATTTGTTAGGAGGAGACTAGAAACTCTTTATTAAAGATCTAAAAATAGAATTCATTAATGTCACAGATAACAGAATTCCTGTCTCCTTTCCTTCTCTGGGTTGTTCCCAGCTGTTGTTTCCGCTTACCTGGAAAAGATCACAATATTTTGTCAGAAGGGACAATAGTATAGACTTAACACACTGTGTTTGCCAGTCTGAGCATGTGCTTTATCCAGTTTTAAAAGTAGTCTAAAAAGTGACTGGATTCCTGGGCACTGGGAAGAAATCTTTAGCGGGAAAAGTTGACTGTTCTTGCAGTACGAGCCCTGGGCTGATGGGGACCGTGGGGTGCCTGAGTGTGTGTGTGTTTGTTTTTTTCCTTCTGGTTGGACACTGTTGACCAGAGAGAGGACACCTGTGTAGGCCACCTAATCCACATGACTCAATCAGTTGGCACCTCAGGACTCCCTTCTGGTTCTTCAGGAGGGGTCCTTTCTGGCTAGTGCAGCTAGAAGGGAAAATGGCTGCTCAGGCTATTTTCTTCTGCAGGCCTCTGCTGCCCTGGGCTGCCTGTGCCCTTTCCCTCCATGTGAGGGGGTGAAGGAATGTCCCGGCCTCCCCTCTCCCCTCCTGCCACGTGGTTCCAGGGAGAATGGGGCCCATTGTGGGCTGTGCACAGCTCTCCACCTAAGTGTCCGGCCCGCCGTGGCCGCTCTGCAGTCTGCCGTGGCGACGGGATGCTGCGGGGGCCACGAGCCCGCCGAGCCGTCCTTTCCTCACGGGCTGCCCTGCCATTCAGGAGTGCTGTGAGCCACAGTGCCAATGCTGTGCTTGCCCTCGGGGCTGCGCTCTGATTTTGTCATGTCTTGGTCAGCATTCTTGTGGACCCCTTTCCAGGGCTGAGCTCACTCTTGCGACAGATCTCAGGCCATATTTGGAGAGGCAGGCCTGCTGCTCCCAAGGGTGACTGAGTGCCTGCTCACAGGAGCCTGGGGAGTTGCCCTAGGCCTTTGTTGTGTTCTGAATCCACTGGGAAGCCTCGGATTAATCTATTTGTGAATGAAACTGGACTTAGATTCTTGGTTTTCAAATTTATTCTTGTCTTCAGTTGTATCTCAGTAGAGCTGGGAAAAACTTATTTTGGCTTTAATCAACTGTAGACCTCGTTGAAGTGAAATGCTGGAATATGGGATAGGAGAAGCCAGAGAAATTTTAAAAAAAAAAATTTTTTTTTTTTTTTTTTTAAAATTTATCTGGCTGCACTGGGTCTTAGTTGTGACATGCAGACCAGGGATCGACATTCCCTGACCAGGGATCGAACCCAGGCCCCCTGCATTGGGAATGCAATCTAAGCCACTGGCCCACCAGCGAAGTCCCGAGACCTAGCCTTTTAAGAAACAGGTTTGTTCTGGATACAGGAGCTCTCTCTTGATACCAAACTGCCTTACCCATCAGGTAGTTCTCCTGACCCCAGGCGAGTGTGTCCTTGGAAAAAAAACGTAAGCGATACTTAATGATTTAAGGGAGACCTTAATGACTTAGAGAGTGAACAGATAGAGGTCACTGGCTGCCTCTCTTTTGAGGGCGTCGGCTTCAGATAAGGAGCCAGGTTTGTTGTCAGCAGTTGTTTAGCAGGTTCTGTGAAGGGTAGTTGAGCGAGCTGGTAGTGGACGGGAGATGGAGAAGGCCCAGTCAGGCCTGCCTGGAGCTGGCGAAGGCCTTTTCTACATGAGGTCTATATTGATTGCCTGGAAGGCCACTGAGAAATTTGCTCCTCTAAAACCCAAGTAGGTTGACTTTGGAACGGTCCTGGAAGTTGTTCTTGGAAGGCAGCTAAGCTACCCACTGTACCACGAATGCCTCGATTTGAAATTGTTCTTGATCATAGTAAAAAAAAAAAATCCATTCTTCCATGATGCTTCAGCATGCACAGTTTCTTTGTTTTCTGGGAAGTGTCTTGTGAAAGGAGCAGCTGGTACTTGCATTGCCCTGGATGTTTGCCGTCCTCCTACTTTTTTTTTTTCTTAAAAAAAAATTTCAAGCCTATTTTAACCTGCTACCTGAGCAGAGTGATCTGCTTCCTTCTCCATTTTAAGATTGGAAGTGGCACTGGTTCTTATCAAATAAAGGAATAAAACTTGCTGTGTTGAGATAACACTGCAGATGCCAGCTCTTTTTATAAATGATACTGAGTTTTCTAAAGGAGAGTTGTTTTTTCAGATAGTGCCTTGTCATGCTATGGTCTCTTGAGTTGTGACCTCCCAAGAGGTGAGGTCTACCCACTAAAGGCCCTTGCTTCTTAGCAAGACAAGCAAGGACCTGTGGTACAAGTTCGATGAGATTGGACAGTGAAAACACTGAGTACCCTCAGCAGTAGAAACCTGAGCCTGAGAAGGGAATATACCAGATGTCCTGAGCTCCCTTGTCCCCCCTGCCTCAGTAAAATTGGGAGAGAATCTCGTGCCCATAGGCTGCTGAAGAGAAACCAAAACTTTCCGGTAGTGAGTCCTACACCTCTCCATAATTGGTACCTGTTATTCTTACACTTGTACTTTTTCTGGTGTAAACTTGACAGTCCAGTAGTTAATAATTAAAAAAAAAGTGTTAGTTGCTCAGTTGCATCTTGACTGTTTGCAACCCATTGGACTGTAGCCCGACAGGCTGCTCTGTCTATGAAATTTTCCAGGCAGAGTATTAAAGTGAGTTTCCCTTCCCTTTTCCAGGGGATCTTCCCAACCCAGGGATCTAACCTGGGTCTCCTCCATTGCAGGCGGATTGGTTACCATCTGAGCCACCAGGGAAGCCCAATATTTAATACAGGCTGGACATATTTCTTAGGCTAAGTGATTGATTCAGGCTTTTTTTAAATTGTGTTTCATTTTACATATGTAATAGATTATATTTTATGTGTACCAAGTAGTATCTTATTTTTTAAAATTCTATTTTATGTGTACCAAGTAGTATCTTATATATTTTTTTAAAAAGCCTTAGACTGTGAGCCCATCGTGCTGAGTCACTTCAGTCATGTCTAACTCTTTGCAACCCTGTGGACTTCTGTGTCCAGGCTCCTCTGTCCATGGGATTCTCCCATCTGTGCTTCCCAAAAAGCAGCAATGGCTTGACTGCTCGGTCACCTGGGGAGCTTTGAGCACTGTGGTGTCTCTCTTAGGGTGGCTGATCCAGGAGGGACTGGCCCCAGCGAGATGAATAAAAGACAAAAATAGTTTGAGGATCAAGGATTTTGGCTGCTAGATAGCATTGTTTGTAAGGAGTTCCTTTGGCGATTCTTCGACGTGCCCAGCTTCTTTGCTTGAGCCTCACTAAGGCAGTAGAAGGAACTCAGCCTGGCAAGGTTGTCATATGAATTGATTGACAAGAAGTGCTTGGTTTCCTTTTTTTGTTTGTTTATTTATCTCTCTCTGAATATTCAACTGCACTGCCTGCCTGGTTTGAAATGCCCTTGGTTTTCAAAGGGCTACACGTATGCTTATTTTTTTTTTAACATATACTTATTTTTTCCCCATGTGACCATATGACTTCTTGACTAGGGGACTTATAAAACTGACTTTTCAGCTAGCAGATGCATTTTAAGAGACTTGGAGCCAGTGGGCGTGCCTGGTTGAATGTTAGGCAGCAGTAGTTTCTGTACCTGGAACATACAGTCCAGCTGAGCTGTAGGGCTGGAACTCTTTAGAACAGGAATTTTAAGACTTAAAATTTGTTATTTCAGTTCAGTTCAGTCGCTCAGTCGCGTCCGACTTTTTGTGACCCCATGAATCGCAGCACGCCAGGCCTCCCTGTCCATCACCAACTCCCAGAGTTCACTCAGACTCACGTCCATCGAGTCAGTGATGCCATCCAGCCATCTCATCCTCGGTCGTCCCCTTCTCCTCCTGCCCCCAATCCCTCCCAGCATCAAAGTCTTTTCCAGTGAGTCAACTCTTCCCATGAGGTGGCCAAAGTACTGGAGTTTCAGCTTTAGCATCATTCCTTCCAAAGAAATCCCAGGGCTGATTTCCTTCAGAATGGACTGGTTGGATCTCTTTACAGTCCAAGGGACTCTCAAGAGTCTTCTCCAACACCACAGTTCAAAAGCATCAATTCTTCGGCGCTCAGCCTTCTTCACAGTCCAACTCTCACATCCATACATGACCACAGGAAAAACCATAGCCTTGACTAGATGGACCTTAGGCGGCAAAGTAATGTCTCTGCTTTTGAATATGCTATCTAGGTTGCTCATAACTTTTCTTCCAAGGGGTAAGCGTCTTTTCATTTCATGGCTGCAATCACCATCTGCAGTGATTTTGGAGCCCCAAAAAATAAAGTCTGACACTGTTTCCACTGTTTCTCCATCTATTTCCCATGGAGTGATGGGATTGGATGCCATGATCTTCGTTTTCTGAATGTTGAGCTTTAAGCCAACTTTTTCACTCTCCTCTTTCACTTTCATCAAGAGGCTTTTGAGTTTCTCTTCACTTTCTTCCATAAGGGTGGTGTCACCTGCATATCTGAGGTTATTGATATTTCTCCCGGCAATCTTGATTCCAGCTTGTGTTTCTTCCAGTCCAGCGTTTCCCATGATGTACTCTGCATATAAGTTAAATAAGCAGGGTGACAATATACAGCCTTGACGTACTCCTTTTCCAATTTGGAGCCAGTCTGTTGTTCCATGTCCACTTCTAACTGTTGCTTCCTGGCCTGCATACAGATCTCTCAAGAGGCAGGTCAGGTGGTCTGGTACTTAGTAGGATGAATTTAGTCCAGAATGTCAGAACCTTACTCTGTAAAGTCAGCATCATCCCTAGAAACCTGAAGTGTCTGGGGCTTCCTTGACCCCCTGAGGGACAAACCGAGCTTAGAGCCGCTGAGTATAAGGAAGATAAGCGTACAGGCACTGTTGCCTGATTTCTGAGTGGAGGATAATTATCCTAAAGACAAAAATTGGGTTCCAGCCTTGGGATAATGAAAGCACCAGGCTTTATGATTCTGTGTCCAGAGGGAGCTGCCTGTGGGTTCCTACTGGAGAAGGCTCCAGGTGATTTCCAGATAGTGAAGACATTTGGTCTCTGACCTTTGTTTTAGAGGCATTGAGTATAAAGCTGTTGGCTGTTATCAGATAAGAAAATGACAAGATACCCCCCAGAGGGGAGCAGAGAATCTCTAAATGGTCACTAGAGCCTCTGAAAGGAAGCAGAGCCCACAGGGCTTCTCCCAGCCTGAGAGTAGCTCTGGGTCAGGGCAGGGCCTCACAGAGGAGGCCGCTGTGAGGAGCTGATGCTCAGGACGAGAGAAGAAAACCCTGCTGTGGAGGTGGTCCATTTCTGTTGCAGGCACTGCAGACTCCTTATCATTGTGGGGGGGTTGTTGACCTTGGTAGTTTGCTTTCAGATTTGGATCTGGGTGGAGAAAGCAGGATGCCCAGAGGTGTTCATAATGATGTCCACATTCCTTCGCTAGGCTGCTCATTTAGGTTGTCTGAAGCACAGAAGTATTAAAACTGTCAAGAGATGGTGGGTGACTGGATTAAGGTCGTTTGTATTTTGTATATATAGTTTAAGGTGTGTGATGTGAGGGATCAGGGAGAGGAGCTTACGGAGCAGGCAGGCAGTGATGGGTTATTTTCAAAGCCAGGCTGACATTCAGGTGCACCCTGCCGTGTCTGTGGCCTGTGGGGCTCTTCCCTGGCCCTGACGCCATACCTTAGTGTGATTCTGGCGGGGCCTTCGAGGTGGAGTTTCAGGTGGCAGAGGTGACTATGGGGAGCCATTTTGGTTTGGTGCTGATTTGGATGAGAGAGTGCGTGTGTGTGTGTGGGGGCTTTGGGGATAATTGGGGAAGCTGCAAGAGGAGATGGGAGGGGAATTAGGGAATGTGAGCCTTAGAAAGAGGTCGGGAGGGAGAGGATCACTCCCAGTGTGTGGAGGAACCTTGCTCTGTTTGTGTTGTTAATCCCCAAGTCAGCGGAGGAGGTAGGAGGCAGGGGTGCAAGGGGTTACTGTCTGGGGATGGTGAGGGGTGGGGACTGGAGGCCACCATGGGCCAGGTCAGCTAGTGGCAGGGGTGGGAGACGAGTATGACTTTGGCCAGTCCTGAGGTGACAGAGTTCTGGCCACATAGATAGAGCCAGCTGAACAGAAACAGAGGCTGTGAGGTTGGACTCGCCCCGAGTTGAGGGGCCTGAAAGGCAGAGCTGGTGTGCTTTGCCAAGGGAGCAGGTTAAAAACCCTTCAGGCCCTGGGAGTCAGGAAAATCTGCTGTGAAGGGACTAATGACTAGACATGTTGGGATTTGGGGGCACTCAGTTTAAAAAAACTATGCCACCTTTACCCTGCCCGTGGGAACCAGTTATGGCTGCAATACCAGCTTAACAAGCAGCAGAGCTATTGGAGAGTGTGGGACTTGAGTTAGCCGCCAGTGGTGGTTCCCAAGGCTGAACCCCTGAATTAGAGAAGGTCCCCTCCCAATTTCCTGTGAGGCCACCCTCTCTTTTCCAGGCTTCCTGGTGTGGTTCTCTTTCTGCAAATGCTGCTTCGCAAAGCCCTCAAGCTCTTCCAGGACTGGTTTTATGTTTAAAAGTGAAAGTCACTCAGTTGTGTCCGACTCTGCGGCCCCATGGACTATACAGTCCGTAGAATTCTCAGGCCAGAAAACTGTAGTGAGTAGCCATTCCCTTCTTCAAGGGATCTTCCCAACTCAGGGATCAAACCTAGGTCTCTGGCATTGCAGGTGGATTCTTTACCAGCTGAGCCCCCAGGGAAGCCCAGTTTTATGTTTAGTTCATCTTATTTATTTATTTAATATATTTTTGACTTGGGAAAAACCTCACTAGTGTAAAAAATAAAACAAAAATGGAGAAAACAAGACCACCCCCCTTCAAAAAAAGTGGAGCTTAGTAACTTATAAGGTCAAGAAGAGAGCTTTATTTGTTCCCCCAGAGGCTTCTCAGTACGCCCCAATCCTGCCACAGCCTGCTCTTTCCCTTCCTTTCCAAGGTGACCCCATCCTGTCCTTTTGTAGCCGTTTCCTTACTTTTTTTAAAATATGGTTTTATTCTCCCAAATGTCTGTCCTTAGGCACTGCAGTTTAATTTGTGCCTGTTTTGTTAATTGGCATGTTTTAAGTTTCTTTATCTACATTTCCCCCACTCTGTCCTGTTTCCTGGCAGTTATCTGCTGTAGAACCTGGGCCATTAGTTAGACCTGTGGGATCTCTCCCAGGCCAGATTGAGCAGTTGTGTCCCAGGGTGCAGAGCAGCACGCCCTTCTCTGTGTTTACTTTGAATCGGCAGCTGGATCTAAAGGCTCGATCGGCCTCAGCTCTGGTCCTTCTGGCAAGGTGGAGGTGGTTTGGGCCTTTGCTTTCCTTTTGTTCCGTATCTTGCTCATAGGCAGGGACCCAGAGCGCCACTTCTGTGGCAGGACAGTGGGGCCTGAGGAGAGGCCAGGCCGGCTCAGCCTCTCAGTGGCTCTGCCGTCCTTGTCAAACCAGTTTCTCCAGCATGGGTGTGACAGGTGTGGCAAGGGGAAAAGGCTGGGTGTGTTCTCTGGTCTGATTCACTGGTGGGATTTCCCTGGTGGTCCAGTGGTTAAGACTCTGCCTGCCAGTGCAGGGGACATGGGTTCGATCCCTGGTCTGGGAAGATGCCACATGCCACGGGTCAGCTAAGCCCGTGCACCACAGAACTAACTGCTGAGCCCCGCTGGAGCCCTTGAGCCGCAGCAAGAGGTCCCCGAAATGAGAAGCCTGCACTCAGGGACGAAGACCCAGCACAGCCAAAAGTTAGTGAATAGATAAATAGATGCGAAACAAGAGTCATAACTTTAAAAACCAACATCATTCACCGAGGTGGGTTCACAGAGGGCCCTCTCAGGTCCTTGCTCCTTCCTCCACACTGACCCTTTTCCACGTAGGGCGCACACAGCCCAAGGGGTCAGAGCTTAGAGAGCAGCCAGACGCCATAGTCTTTCGCCATATCTGCGCCATCAGGCCACAGAGTTTGGGAGGATAGTGGGACCCTGTGTGGGGTGTGGTCATGGCCTCACCTGCTGGTCTCCAGCCCTGGGTGCAGAGACTCGCCTGACAGGATGGGGAGGCATGTCAGCTGCCAGTGTTGTTGGCTGGTGGCTGGAGAGGGGGGCATGTGGAGGGCCAAGATGAGTGTTGCTTCAGTGTGAGGGTAGCCCAGGGACTTGTCCGCTAGTCCTGGCTTCCTTGTCTGAAGCCCACCCCAGCTTACCCCCAAAATTTGATGGGCAGCCTGAGCTAGGGTCTGGTGTGGGGCCAACCACGTGGTCACCTCAGAGTGTTGCTGCCAGATCAGCTGTTGCTGTGAGGCCCTGGAGGATCAGGGCTCTGCTCACGGCTGGCCTCTACCTGTGAGTAGGGTTGGCTGAAGAGTTTGGGTTTCTTCATATGCTGTAATGGAAAAACCCAAATGAGCTTTTTGGCCAACCCAATATATAGCAAGCCCATTGCCCTTCAGATGGTAACTGCCACTGAGAAGAGGTGTCTTGTGATTGATGTATCAGAATTGATCTGGCCTTCCCCTGGTGCTATGTGGTGTTTTCATTGTGTTGTTAAGTCACACATTAAAAATTCCATTTATTTTTATGCTTAAATACTTTTGAAGCCAGGTGCATTCAGATTTTTGCATCCTCTGTGTGCATCAAGGTTGCTTAGGCCTAAGGAGGCTGAGCAGGCTTTGTTTTCTTGCCTTGAATCCAAGTTTTCTGAGGGTTGTCCTTTAGGGAGGAGAATGTAAGGAATTCCAGAGTCAGGGAGGTGTGGGCTGTGCTGGTGGAAGGGCCAGAGAGGCTTCTGGGCACCGCTCAGGAGCTGCCCAAAGGAGCTGATGTCAGCAGCGGGCATGGCAGGGAGGGGAGTGCTGAATTTCCTGTATTCGAGATCTGTACCACTACATTTAAGAATTGAATTCCTTGGAATTTGATGAGGTCCAAACCGCAGCTCTGCCTAGTTGCTCAGGTGGTGAAGCAGGAGTTAAAGCCATGTTTTCTGGTGTTGGCTGCTCTGGTGTCCTGAGGAGTGAAGCTCCTTAGAGGGAGTCCTTGCTTTTGCCTCAAGTGTTAACAAGTGGCAAGTAGGTAGCAGACCCCAACCAAAATGATCCCAGGCCAGAGCAGAGTCATCTCGATCTTGAACATTTATTCTGTTATAGATGTTGTTTCACTGAATCGCCTGCTGACTAGTAGTGTTTGATTTTTTTTTTTAACTCTCACTGTAAAAATCAGCCAAGGCAAAATTTACATGTAGCAGTATGTATAAATCATAAATGTACAGCTTGACAGTTTTACATATGTATAGACCACTGAGATATAGAAAATTTCCAGTAGGTTCTCTCATGCGTTTACCCAATCAGCATCTCCCCAGAGGTAACCACTGTTCTGGCCTTGAGCCTGGTTTTGCTCCTCATGACCTTTATTTGTTTGGCCTGGAGAATCCCATGGACACAGGAGCCTGGTGGGCTGCAGTCCATGGGGTTGCAAAGAGTCAGACACGACTGAGCAACTTAACTAACTATGTTGGGTCTTAGTCGTGGCATGATTTTAGTTCCCCCACCAGGGGTCAAACTCACATCCCATGCATTGTAAGGTGAGTTCTTAACTGCTGGACCACCAGCGAAGTCTCACACTTTTCTTGACCTTTATGTAAGTGCAATGGTATAGAGTACATGTACTTTGAGGAGCCTGTCTTTTGCTGAATGTTAGGTCTCTGACATCTTTGTGGGTCTGTACAGCAGATTGTTCTCTTTTGTTTTGTAGTATTTCACGCATGAATATACCACAGTCTACTGCTTTTCCTGTTGGTGGACATATGGGTAGTTTAAACTTTTGGCTATTACGAATAATACTGATAAAAAGCCATTCTTTTCCATGGCTTCTAACACCTAAGAGTGACTTAGATACACTTCACATTTAAATTGCTGGGAATTTTCTTGATATGCCTTTGTTGTGTTTTGGTTTTGGTCTTGTGGAGAATTTCAAGTGCAGTCAAAGACAGAGTAATATGAATCCCCTGGGCCTGTCACCAGCTCCACCATCCATCAGCTTCCACTCATCAATGGGCCAGTCTTGCACGTTCACACTCCCGACTGTTGTCCCCCTGCACCCGCCGTTGTTTTGGAGCACATCTCAGACATCCTGTCACTTCATCCATCAGTAGTTTAATGTGTGCCTGTAACAGGTAATGGAACCTCAGCGGCTGCTGACGGGCTTCCTGCTCCTCTCTGTCCTCATGGTAGAGTTGGTTCCCAGTTCCTGTCTCCCCTTCATCTTTATCGAGTTGCCTGTGTCACCTGCTTTTGCTGGCAGTTCTTGAACCAGGGGCCAGCATGGTGTAGAGCTGGGAGGGTCATCTTAGGACGATGGTGGGTCCATTACTGTGGCCAGGGGCCAGCATGGTGTAGAGCTGGGAGGGTCATCTTAGGACGATGGTGGGTCCATTACTGTGGCCAGGGGCCAGCATGGTGTAGAGCTGGGAGGGTCATCTTAGGACGGTGGTGGGTCCATCACTGTGGCCAGGGGCCAGCATAGTGTAGAACTGGGAGGGTCATCTTAGGACGATGGTGGGTCCATTACTGTGGCCAGGGGCCAGCATGGTGTAGAGCTGGGAGGGTCATCTTAGGACGGTGGTGGGTCCATCACTGTGGCCAGGGGCCAGCATGGTGTAGAGCTGGGAGGGTCATCTTAGGACGATGGTGGGTCCATCACTGTGGCCAGGGGCCAGCATGGTGTAGAGCTGGGAGGGTCATCTTAGGACGATGGTGGGTCCATCACTGTGGCCAGGGGCCAGCATGGTGTAGAGCTGGGAGGGTCATCTTAGGACGGTGGTGGGTCCATCACTGTGGTGGTCACCACTTTCTGTTGGATTAATTGGCATTAATTGGTACAAGTTAGGCTGATCGGAGAGGAAGATGGGAATGGACTGGTGAGTACCTCTTTTGTGCTCAGACACACAACTGCCTGTCCTGGACGGCTGCACTGGTCTGGGACAGATGGCTCTTCCGCAGTGCTGCTGGAGTCTGGAGGGTGTGACCCCCAGGACAGCTGGGCTCCAGCATTCCTCCGAGACCCTGCCCCTCAGTTGAAAGACAACAGGCCTCAAACTTAGATTCAGCGATACGGTTTAGAAAATTTTCAGAAAAGTGAAGCTACAGTATGAAGATTAGACTCGGGAGCCCCCAAGTACCCTCTAGCGTCCCTCTCCTTGGGCTCAGCACTTGTATTTGTGTCCCCACTACGCTGAGCCCAGAGTTGTTCTGGGGTGGGCCCAAGAGGCACCCGGGCCCAGGGCTGGCCCACAATAGGAGCAGAGAGCACCACAGATACCTTATTATTGGGAGTAATTAGCTCGTAAATTTTCCATAGCAATTTTCCTCTGAGGTAGTCAAGTCTGACTAGGAAAACATAGTGCCATGTTTTGATTCATTAGTCACCTGGACACTCACGCTCCCCTGTTTTCGCACTGGCTAACTATGAAGCACCATTACTCCCAGCTTGAATTATGACACCTGCTGCCCACTCTGCCCATTAATCCAACAGCATGAGAGGGGCAGGCCGTCTCATGCTCTTTGAACCAGTCTCTCCCTCCTTCCTCTTCCATCTCATGTTATTAATAAAGGAGTTTAACAGTAACTCAGTTTTAGTGAAAGTAAGGGAAAAGTTACTCATTTCTTTCAGTTGGAATGTACATTGAAGGGTATTTTGCCAGTCTCTAGCACTTCTAAGGTACATAACCTTTGACCCAGCAATTCTATATCCAGGATTTTATCCACCAGTCTCTTGCCAGAAGCATGCACGTCTGAGAGGGAGGGAGCACCCTTCAGGCCAGAACACGCAGGAAACTTGGACAGGCCTGTGCCACACGCAGCGGTAGAGGGTGAGGAGGCGGGTCTGCTCACTCGAGCTGAGGTCTTCCAGTTCTAGTAAAGTGTGAAAAGTATTAGTTATGAGCTATGTGATTCTATTTGAACTTTGTAAGAATGAAATAAAAAGAGATGTCCTAGTTTAAGTGTTTAGAGACACTTTAAATGTGTAATTTGTGGAAAGCTGCTGAAGAAACCCCGCCTCTCACATATGTACGTCGTAGGATATTGATGAAATTTGTGTCACCTCCATTTGAATTACTTTTATTGCAGTAAGTCCAAAGGACCTGACAGCTGATGGCATCATTGCAAGGCTTACTGTGTGTCTTCTGTATCATGCCCAGGGATTGTTAGTGGGAAATCTGATACTGGGAAACTCTAGTTTCAGCCTGCCCAGAGCTTGTGTTTAGCTCTGGGGCCTCTGAACTTGGTGAAGGTCTGGTCAGGGGTTTTTTCCCTCCAGGAGGGAAGGCTCCTGGGAAGGAAGGATGAAACTATTTTTAATCTTGAGCAAACATAGCCCAGTGTAGTAATTTCAGGCCCCAGTGTGACATTTTCTTCCATTATCATCCGAGTCAATTTTAAAACAAATAAACAAAGTCCTTTTTTGGTATACTTTGTAGTGTTTCTAGAGGGAAATGGTTTTAAGATACTCCCATTTAGCCTCATAGAGGAGGACTTAGGGACCTGGTGGGCTGTGTTTTGAATCACGTAGTCACGGAGCTTAGGGCCTGGGATGCTGGTTGACAGAGTGCAAGGGTGTGAGGTGAGTGCTAGGATGAGGGTTGCTTAGGCCATCAGTGTTCACAGAGCTCATCTACTGACTTTGCCTCACAACTGCTGATGAACATTGCTGCTTTGTCGGGGAAGAACTGAGGTCGTGAGACAGGCAGAGCATGCCCCACCTTCCTTTCTCTTAGCACTTATTTCCATATCACATAGCTTGTTTTTTTCTAACTCAAAATTTGGATACAACTTCAGACTTGCAGAAAAATTGCTAGAGTGGTACAGGAAACTCCTAAATACGCTACCATCAGTCACTGTCTGTTTCTGTTTTGCCTCCTTTTTGCTTTGTCATTCTTTCTTTTCTCTCTCTATACATTTTTTCCCCCTGAACCATCCATGAGTGAGTGGCAAACACCATGCCCCCTTGACTGCTAAATACTTAATCATGTATTGCCTAAGAATAAGGATGTTCTCTTACATGCCCACAATATGTCTGTCAACATGAGGAAATATCACATTGGTACAGTGTCTAATCTGTTAATAATTCCATGTCTAGAGTCCTCAGTTGCTCCAGCAGTGTCTTTGATAACCAGCCCCATGTGAGTAGGTGCACAGTGCTGGTTTGTCCTGATGGTCAGCCCTGGCTGGGAAGGTACCTGACAGTTTTTTCCTCTGTAAAATTGCTGTTTTTTCCTTTGCAATTAATAAGTAATTCATGGGAGGACACTATGTAAGTATCCTGTTCCTCATCAGACTTGGACCCTCTGCTTTCAGCATGCAGTGATGCTTCTAAGACCATCATTCCTACTGTATTGTCATCTCACTTGAAGAGCCTTCTCGCCTCCATTCATTGCTTTGTGTATGTGACTTCACATTGATAACTTAGTGTGACATCACCCATTCTTGTCGTTATGCATTTTGAGGCCCAAATTGTCCCAGGTTTGGCTAGCAGGAACACAGAGGCCGGCTCCTGTGTTCTTTTGACATGTCTCCATCGTGGTTTGAGCACTTCCTGACTTTCCAGTGCAACAAGATGTTTCAGGTTTCTTTCCCCGGCCTGGGGTCAACCCTTTCCACAAGGAGCCTTGGTTTCTTTTAGTTAAAGTAGCAGTTAGAAACCAGGATATGGATGCATATGGTACATATGTTTATTTACTGAAGTCTTTAAAAATAAATCTAATTTTGTATTCAGTTACTTAATCTTGTTGCAGTTCAATAAAGGCATTTCATGAACTGAATAAAGGAGTTCCAGTTCTTAATTTTTGCTGTAAGGGGAAAAAGTGAACACACGACATTAACAGAGTGAGATGGACTTTAGCAACAAAATAAAAGAAGGTTTCACCTGCTCAAAAATAATTTATTTCTGCTTAACTGTTAGAGAAATTAGCAGAACCACTGAGCTAGTTTCTGAAGAGGAAGGATATAGCTGAATATGGATGCCAGGGAGCCTTGTTCAAGCTGTGGACTGCCTGAAGCCCAGCTCCACGAGGCTGTGCCCTTCCCTCTTGTCAGAGCTTTGGAGTAACAGCGGTCTCCATCGAGGTGTCAGGTGGCCTTTGACATAGTTCCCCCAGGTGGGTTCTGGTGTCGTGGGAAGATCTGGATCTGGCCTGTGTTCCCCCGTGCCATCGTTAGGACAATGTGAACAAATCAGATACAGCCCCTGGGCTGTCTCTATTCTGAGGATTTAATAAAGAAGGGAAGCCATAGTGAAGGGTTAATTGGTTAATGAAGGACTGAGGTGGGTGGGTTTCCCGAGGAAGCAGCATTTAGGAGGCTGGTGGCTCTCCACTCTGGACTGCTGCGACCTTTGGTAACCACTGACCTCTTTCCTGTCCCATCCCCAGAGGATCGCCACATCTGAGGTTCTGTTGGGCAGGACCACTGCTTCCCTGTTAAGGTGTAGGTGAAGTTAGAACATGTCCGTTCTCCTTGAGAATGTGTCGGGTGTGATTCCTTTAAAGCCTGTTGTACCCCATCCCATAATTGCCGTGCACTAACCTCTTACAGGCCTCAGTGCCCAGGCCCTCTACTCGTTGCTGTGGGTCATCCCGCAGGATGTGATTACAGAGGAGTAATCAGTACCAGGCAGGTGCACCCAGTCCTGTGTGAGGTGTTCACTGGGTCTCAGATGCCTGTTGAGGTTCAGGCCTTGTTGCTTTCCTGGCTCCACGGTCAGTGTCAAAATCAAATACGTAATCGTCTGTAAAAGCAAGAGATAGCTGAGGTCCCTGGTTGCATTGCAGGTGAACCAAAAAACACGTGCACGCTTTAAATTGTTCTTCTTTGAACTAGCTGCGGTCGTTTACAGGGTGGACCCTCTGAGAGACCGCTGCTCGAGTTTGCAGCTGCCCTAATCTTTGAGGTACGAGAGGTGGCAACTCTGGTGTCAAGAGCATGCTGGGTGACTTCCTGCTTCTTAGCCTTAGAGAGCTTGAGTGACTTGAGGTGTCTGAGGAGTATGAGTTTATAAAGAGAGCTTGACTTGAAAACAAAAAAGCTACACTGTAGATAAATGCTCCTGATAACTGGTGAATTTACTTTCCTTAGTTCTTTGTCACAAAGAAGTCAAGGTTTTCTTCTACTCATTGGCTGAATACAGCAGGCAGTGATCTCAGTGATCCAGGCAGTGATTCTGGCACAGTACTGGAGGGCTGCTGTCTCCCTTCGGATGAGAAGCATCTCCAAGGAGCTTGAGGCTCCGTTTGCTCCCTGTCCAGTTCTGAGTCATGTTGATGGTGAGGCATCTACTTGCATTGTAACAATCAGTGAAATCCCAGAAAGGACCCTACAGCAGCCATCTAGAGAGTGAGGACTGTGGTCTTTGTGGCCTTTTTCTCATCGCACTAAAGTGTCTCCAGCCTAGCTTGCTGCCTTAGGATAAACAGCTTGAACAGGGTGTGGAGGGCACTGTTTCTGGTTCCTGTCGGTTGTTGTCCTGACTGTCTTGTCTCTGCTTCGCCCACTCCCCTGTACAGAAATCTTACCAAGGGATGACTAGGTGACGGGACACATGGAGAGGCAGAGACCAAGTCCTCTCTTAGCAGTCAGGCTCTGGGGGTGGGGCAGCTTGGGTCTGAGAAGATAGAAACAGAGCTCCCTCTAGTTGACTCACAGTTTCTCTTTACCTGTGACCTTTCTGCCTTCCTGTCTCCTTTCCCAACCAAGGACGTTGTGCTGGGTGGCAGCAGCTACCCCTGTGGTTCTTAGAGGGCCAGCCTGTTATACTATGTTGCCATGAATCCCTCACAGTGTCTGCTTTATCCCTGTGTAAGATAAATGCAAAGAGGTTCCTGACTCTTGATTAGCTCTGTTCTTAAGACTGCAGAACTTTTAAGGTTCACTGGAGTTGGTATACAATGCGAAGACATGAAATAAACTTGTCATTTATAAAAGGGGCAGTTAGCTCCCAGCACAAATGATTTACCTAGAGCCTGGGAAGGGTGTGGGGTGCCTTGGTGTTCGCATTAGAAGCCAGTTGAAGATCCTTGGGAAAAGAATATGTGAAGAGTATCTGAAGAATGAAGCTATGGGCTGGTGGGAATCTTTGTTCATTAGTGCTGTGGGAGTCCACTCTTGCTTGATGGTAGCCCAGCTTGGAAATTCAGAAGAAGAAAACAACATCTTCGTGCATCAGGAAAGGCTGGCCACTGCTGAAAAGTACGATACTTGGTAGCCGCTATTGTCCCCCCAGTACTTGGGAAGAGGTAAATTGTGTCTGCACCCTTTTGAGAAGACAGACAGTCCTCTGCGTTTGTCCTCCCCTTATCTGTTTTTGCTTTTAATTTTGAATCCTTGGGTTCTAAAAGTCAGGAAGGAATTTCCAAATAATTAGCACTGAGTGGACACCCACTTCTTCCTTTGTGCTCAGGGAGGGATCAAAGCCTGCAGAACGAGGAGGTAGAAGCAGTGGGAGGTGAGGACAAGGGTGTCTTCAAGGGTTTCTTCAGCTGTGTTCAGCTCAGATGTAAGTCCGTTCCACTCCAGGCCTGATTCTGAGGTCACGCATGGCATAACCTTCTCAGCATTGGTCTTGTTCACTGCTTGACTGCCTGGTCACAGAGTCACTGTGGCTTTACAGCGCAGGGGTTCCCAGAGTCTGCAAGGCCATCTTCTGACTTTTTTTGCTCCAGCCTTTGGAAGCATACCTCTAAAACCGACCAGAAAAGTTTGTGATTATTTAGATTTTGTAGCTGTGACAAGGCTGAGGTAGGTAGAAAGCCCAGTTAGAGCCATATGTGGGAGGGAAGGAATTCTGCGAGCGAGAAAGTCTGAGCAAACGGAGTGGGTGCTAGTTGTATCTTGTCCTTTTGTAAACAAGGTTTGTTGATCTGGCCATTTCTGGCATGATTTTTTTTTTGATTCAAATGTTCTTGATGGTCGGGACTTAAGAATGTGGCCCCCCAAAAGGTTATAGTCTAAAGGTTTTTTTATTTTTTAATTATTTCTTTTTAATTGGACGATAATTGATTTACAATATTGTATTGGTTTCTGCCATGCATCGACATGAATCAGTCATTGGTATACATATGTCCCTTCCCTCTTGAACCTCTCTCCTACCTCCCACCCAGGTCATAGCTTTAATGCTGAGGGTTGTGTATTTGCCTAGATAAACACCCAGAACAATGGCATCTTCCTGTGAAGGTGCAAGAGCTCCCAGTCCCAGGGGCTGTGCCGGGATTCCCCTGTCTGGCTCCTGACGCCTGTATTGAGAAGTTGCTGGCGGGGTCAAGGGGGCTGCAGGAATGTGGGACCTGAGGAGGGAGCTGGTAGTGACTGGGGCCTCCGAGATATTTCATCTCACTCCTCTGTTCTGAAATCTGATTAGCTAGTTAGGTCAGGAAGGCCAGCAGTCAACTATCTTTTTCTAACCTTAATTCACTGAAGCCTAATTAGCATGTTAGTTTTGAATCAGGATACTTATTTTTAGTCTTTTGTAGAACAGTGGAAACAAATATCAGAAAGCTCAGTTTTTAACTTCAAAGTGTGAAGTGAAGCGAAAGTTGCTCAGTCATGTCTAACTAACTCTTTGGGACCCCGTGGACTATACAGTCCATGGAATTCTCCAGGCCAGAACACTGGAGTGGGTAGCCTTTCCCTTCTCCAGAGGATCTTTCCAACCCAGGAATCAAACCCAGGTCTCCCGCATTGCAGGGGGATTCTTTACCAGCTGAGCCACAGGGGAAGCCCTCAAAGTGTGAAGTCAGATGATTATTTGCTTTGTGCTTGGTGGATCATTTCGGGGATTCAGTGGAAACCCTGTCGCTATACCCTGGTATCTGCTGAGGGCCTGCTTGGTGCTCGGCGCCAGTAGGGGAGAGGGCGGCAGAGCCTGTGTGGCCCCAGACCCCTCCAGGAGGGGCACCTCTGCTCCTCCCTTTCCTCTCTGGGCAACCCTTGGCATCCAGCCTTGACCCGACAGGTCCCAGCCATCCTGCCCTTACAGTGTTATCCCAGCCCTACCTCTGTCCTGAGATGGGTTGGATAGCCAGAGGAAGTTTGGGGTATCATTGCAACTTGTATTTTCTAGTAAGCAGCTGCTTGAAAAACACTTGTGTTTAGTTTATTGCCTCTTGTGTATAACATATAAGTATTTCATTTATTGCCTCTTATTAGTGATGTATGTAAATCTTAATTGCCTGTTTTTGTATGAAACTTGGAAAGACTGCATGTGTAGCAAATGAAGCCTCACACATAGTACAGGGTAGGTAGTCGGTAAACATGCGCTGAAGTGTTAATTGTTGTTGGGCTGTTTGGGGATGATTGTAATTTAATTGGGTTCTTGGATGCCACATGTGAATGGGTATGTGAATGGAGTAATTCATTCCTGCTTATTTCTGCTGGGTCTGGCCACCCACCTCTCACACTTACTCCACTGCTTCTGCCCCACCTGCAAAGTCCAGCTGCTGCAGCCAAACAGACAGTTAGGCCTGGTCCTTGTGTTTGGGCTCTCAGTTTATCCTTTTCCAGCCTTGGTCCCTTACCCGAGGCACTTTTATTTATTTTTTGGCTGTACCATACAGCTTATGGGATCTTAATTCCCCAACTAGGGATCGGACCCAGGCTCTTGACAGTGAGAGCGCAGAGCCCAAACCACTGGACTGCCAGGGAATTTGCCTGAGGCACTTTTAATCAATAATTAAAAGTTGATCTAAGGCTCATATAAGTGTTTTTCCTAAAGTCTAATTGGTGTAACTCTTGAGTGATGTGGAGTTTCAAAAAATACCTATAATTTTAGTAAAATATATATAACAAAGTTTGCCACCCTAACCATTAACTTTTTTAAAAATTGTGATAAACAGCATAAAATTTTACCATCCCAGTTGTTTTCAGTGTGCAGTTGAGTACTGAGTAATGTTTAACAGCAGCATGTGGAGTTCAGTGGAGTGTAGAAGGAGCTGGTTTTTCCGTGAGCTGTATCACATAGGATGTTAAAAACCTACCCAGGTTTGAAGTCACAGTCTAGTGGAGAAATGGCCATTTGGCCCTGGCTTCTGAACCTTGTCTTTCTCCCCTTCCTCTGGGATATGTTTGCATCTGAACGGGTTTGTGCCCAGGTAGAAGACTTTTACTTCCTGCCTTTGTTGAGAAAACCACACCACCGGCAGCAGAAACCACTGCCCTTCCTGGACCTCCGCTTTTGGTATCTGTGATCACTGAACGTCTGCAAGAGTTCTCCGAGCGAGAACGGTGTTCACATAGTGTTTCTGTTTGATAGACTGTTGAGTAGTGCTTGTTTCTCACAGGTCATTTTTTCCTCCCACAGTTTTTTTGTTTACTTTTAAGTCTCTGGCTGTGTATGTGGCCCCGGACGCTTGGTACATTCCTGAGCTCCCTGCTGCTGTCTTTGCCAGGCTGCCCCCACACGTCTGGTGATGCTCCCATGCCACACAGGCCAGACAGGAACCTGCCTCGTGTCAGGGGAACCTCTCCTGCCTCCTGCGTGCTGTGAACAATTTGAAGGTGACACCTTGCATCTTCACCAGTGACTTGGCTCAGCGCCTTCTTTATCTGACCAAGGTGTGAGAAAGGCCTGTTTTAAACTCAGAGCAGAGAAATCTGCCCATCCTTTTGGTATTTAAAACCCAAGTAAACAGTGACTTCACACTATAGTTGTCCATTGTGTTGAGTACATCTTGTTGGCAGGCAGATTGAGCAGTTTTAAACTGGTTAACTCTCCTGGATTTTTAGATTAATAATAGACATGTAATGTTTACTTTTAACTTTGGAGTGTCTGGACAAAAGCCTTCTTGCTGGATGGAACCTAAAGTGGTTGTTTCAGTTAAGATTATTCCTTTTCGCCATTTAAAATAAAGCCATGGAATGTTATTACTTTCATTTGGTTTTAAAAAGACGAACCCCATTTTCCTTAGATGTCTTAATTACCATGGTGAATGGTAGCAACTGGGAAGCGGAGCTACTATTTTTAGGTGACTAACAGAGCTGTTGGAGATGTAGGGGTTCCTGGCAGTGGTGGAGTAGGCTGCCTCTGCCTCATTTTGTGTGGTTAATAATGGGTTGAATCCCACAACTTTTCCTTCATTCCTAGAAAGTAAAAACTAGTAGGGAGCCATTCTCTCAGAGATGTTATTTAAGTCATTTTAAAGTTTCAGTCTCTGGGTTTTTCCTGCATGTGAGGAAACATTGCGTTCACTATGAATTGTGTTAGTGCCATGTATGTATTTGTTCCTTGAGTGTTTTGAGTGGAAAGTTATTGCCTGAGCTTCCTCTGTGTTTGCGGTACTTGCAGGTCTGGGAGATGACCTCAGTGGAACAGAACTGCTTCCTTGCTGGGGCTGGAATTCCAGAGGGAGTCGTCTAGTTCACAGGGATCCAGGTGTGTCTGGACAGGGTCACAGGATGCTCTGCCCACCCCCCTCCACGTGCTTCGTTTGCCTAGAGATAGGGATTAGTGACAGGAGGGAGGCCAGAAGGATTCATTCCTGGTGAACTCTGCCTCCAGTGTCTGGGGCCCTCGTCTGTCATCGAGTAATTGCTGTTGATTCTCTAGTTGTGTCCCTGCTGCCTGATGTGGTCAACTTGAATGCACCTGCCTCCAAGGCAAGTTGGCCGCATTTTGTTTTACAAAGGACACCACTTTGTAGACAACTGCTGAAAACTTGGCTTTCTGTTTCTGCCCATCACTGGAGAGTCCCCAGCGTCACAGCTGGAGAAAGGAAGTGTGCCCGTTTCCCACACTGTATGCTGTGGCTGGCCGAGCAGGTGTTCAGAGTGCCAGGGGCTTCACCCGGGCTCTGGGAAGGTCCTCTTCACAGAGTTGGGTTTTACTGGGGTCTGGAGCAGCGCTCAGCTCAGACTCGGTGGTGGACATTGCACTGGGGACCGGCACAGAGGAGTACGTTGCCCAAAACCACTACCCACTTCTCAGCAGGAGAGCTTTGGCAGCCTCTATCAGCCACACAGTGGTGAGTTCAGCTAAGAAGCATCCTTGGGCTACTGTTAGCATTTCCTGGTTCCAGAGGGTGTCCTGGGAGTGTGCACGTGCAGTGCTGAAGTGAGCAGCTGTGTCAGGGAGACTGGGTGACTCTGACCGTAGTCTTTCTCTGGTTCCTGGTCACCTGCTCCTCCCACCACGTTCTGACCACAGGTTGTATGTGACCATGGTTTAGTGTTTACCTCTCTTTTAGGCCTTGCTTCCGAAAAATAGGGAGGAGGAGCTCTGTAGTGCCTCCACATCTTCATGACCTACTGTGTGACTCTGTGTAAAAACCTCCCAGAGGGATGTCCTAATCCTGGCATTTGGATCCAGCCTGACAAGTTCCTAGCACAGGGAGCCTGACCCTTGTTAATAGGAAGCCAGTATCAGAACGATACAAGGCCAGTTTTCAAGAAGACCTTTCTCCCCAGAACATGGAAAACCACCACACAGCAGCAGTTGGAGCTATGCCCTGGTTGCCCGCTTGCTAAATGCAGGCACTTAGTCATGCTCATGAACCAGATACCCCGTGTCGTCATGTGTCCGCAGATAGCAGACTGAGCTTATGTTCCTGCTAGGAAAGGGTGTGTCTCATACTGTTGGCTTGTTTTCACATAAGCTGAGAATGTTTAAATGGAGAATCGGATCAGAAAAGTAAAAGATCGTCTGGATCTAATAAATAGAAAAGTAAGTGCACAGAAGAGTGAAGACATGGGAGCAAAATTTAAACAAACAAACAAACACCTCTTGTATCCTCTCCATTCATGTATTATGTGTGTGCTTGGCATATATCAGTGATTGCATTCCCGCCCTTGCCTTCCACAACTTACAGTCTTGTGGGGGTATTGATTAAGCTGCACCATTTAGTAAATAATAATTACTATGTATTAAGAAAGGAAAAGGCCATTGGAGAAAACACTATGGAACAGTAAAAGAAACTCTAGTGTTACAATTTAAGATAGTATAAAACAGAAGATCCAGAAAATTTTAAAAATTAAGTGATAAACTGTAAAAAGGGTACAGAAGCCCAGACAGTTAAGAAACTAGGAGATGTTTAAAAGCAAACTAGCAAACGAAAACAGAAAAGAGCTTCAAGAAAAGCTTTTAATTTGGGGCAGTTTATAAGGGTCTCAGGAGAAGACCTCCACCCAGGGTGCAGTGAACACCAGCTGTTGGAGAGTCTGGGTGTTTCCTACCTTGCCTTTCCTGGTAGAGGACCTCGCTGGGAGTTAAGCTGTTCTTGGCACCAATGCCTGCAGGACCCCGGCTTCTAAGTCCAAAGTTATTTGGTATTCCCCTTGAGAAGTATGGCATTTAATACTGCTGGCAAGTCTGGTGGGCAGACGTGTTTTTCACGGTGCTTTAATTTCCTTTCCCTTGATGACTAGTGAGGTTGAGCATCTTTTTGTATGTTTGTTGCTATTCAGATTTTCTGTAAAGTACCTGTTATCTCCTCAACCCATTTTTTTTGTTTTAGGGTACCTGATATATTTCGATAGGACTCCTTTAGCTACTGTATGTCCTGAAAAAGCTCTCTTCCAGGCTGTGGTTGGTCCTTTTTACTTTATGGTATCCTTTTATTGTTTAGAAATTTAAAATTCTAATGCTGATTTCTTTTTTTAGGGGGCAGGTTAAAACTTTTTTTTTTAATGTAGATTCATATGCAGTTGTTAAAAATAATACTGAGAGATGCTCTGTGCCCTTTACCCATACATATTTCCCCCCATGATAACATCTTAAATAATATTACAATATTACAAGCAGGATATTGATATTTATATAGTCAAAATACAGAACCTTTTCATCACCAGAAGGATCCATCACGCTACCCTTTCAAGCCACATCTGCTTCCTTCATGTCCTAACTCCCTCTTTAACTCCTGGCAACCACTAATCTGTTCTCTAAAAAATTTTGTCACTTCAAGAACATTAAGAATCCACCTTCCGATGCAGGGAACTTGGGTTTGATCCCTGGTCTGGGAAATAAGATCCCTCATGCCATGGGGCACCTAAGCCCTTGAAATGCAATTGCTAAGCCCACACACTCTGGAGCCCGCTTGCTACAACTCGAGAAAAGCTACATGCTGCAGCAAAGATTTCTAGGTCTAGTTCTGTGGGCCTCGCCACTGCTGAGCAGTGATTATAAAGTTCTGACTTTGCACCAGTCCTCCTCTGACACCATCCAGCAGGGAAGGGGAGAGGCTACTGCTTGTTACTTGGGTGGGAATATATAGAAGTCTAGGTTCCCAAGTAGTTTCCACTGATACCGTGAGGCTGGAGGAAGAGGGTGGTACATTGTTACTGGCCAGTGGGGGATGAAAGTCCCAGCGCCTTCCGCAGTGGAGATATTAGGGGGTCTTATTACAGCCTCCTGAGGGTGGAAGTCTAGGCTCCCCACTTGGCCTTCACCAGCATGGGTAGGAGTAGGGCCACAGTTTTTTTCTGTGGTGTTTGGCTCAAATAGAGCTTTTATTGTCTAAATGTTTTCTGTCTTGCTAGCCTACCCCCTTCCTGCTCCTTTGGCTAAAGAGAACAGACTTTTGTTAGGATGTTTTTTGCCTCATCTGTTGGCATTTCTGGGTTGCCAGCTTCTTCAGCTCCCAATTCTGGGATATATGAGTCAAAAAGAAGACCCAGGGAGCTCACTACTTTTATCATTCCTTGAATCCTGGGGTCCCTAGCTGCTCTGCCTTCTTCTCATGACTTTTTTTAAGAGTCTCATGTTAAAAAAAAGTCTCATGTTTCTTTTTTCTATATAGTGTCTAGAAGTTTCCCTTGTATTTAGTGGGAAACTAAGGAGAAATACACCTCCTTCATCTTCTTGGAAGTTAAAGTCCAATTTGTCTTTTTCTTTTAAATTTTGTGTTTTTGGATATCTTTTAAATATGAAATCCTTCCTTATGCTGATATTCTACTATATTCTAAAAATTCCGGAGTTCTTTTTACAACTGTGTATCTAATCCACCTGGGGTTTGCTTTGTTTTCAATGGAGAAATGACAGAAGAACCTAACTTTTTTTCTGCATAGATGGCTGCTTGTCTTGGCGCCTTTGAACATCTCCTCTGCAAGCTGGTTTTGGCTCTCCTTCTGCTTCCCTGGTGGCTCAGCTGGTAGAGAATGCGCCTGCAATGCAGGAGGCCTGGGTTTGGTCCCTGGGTTGGGAAGATCCCCCGGAGAAGGGAAAGGCTACCCACTTCAGTATTCTGGCCTGGAGAATTCCATGGACTGTATAGTTCATGAATTTGCAAAGAGTCGAACACGACTGAGCAACTTCCACTTTCCCTGGTTCCGCAGTCCGCTGTCTGCTCTGCCCCACCTGATACAGTAGCTTTGTGATAAGTCTTGGTTTGGTAGGATAGGATTTCCAACCCTCAGGATTGTTATACTTTCTTGGCTTTTGTCTCATGAATTTTAGTTCAAAAAATAAGAACAGGAATAGCAAAATCAACATTGAAAAAAATCCTTTTGGCTTTGGCTTGGACTTACACTGACTTCAGAGTATGCTGGCGGTTTCAGTGACCTTGTTTTCTTCAGCATTTTTATTTACTTTTCATTACCCACGTCAGAAAGTATCATGTGGCCCTGAGACAGCTTGGCTCAGGGCAGGGCTTCTTCCTTTTTCAGAATGGGAATGCTTGTGAAGGTTGTGGCCATCTGTGGGCACCCAGAAAGCCCCACAGTGCAGGTCATGAGCTGCTTGAAGCTGGTGTGGCAGACAGGGGACAATGTGCAGGGTTTTAGGCACTGTTGGGGGTGGGGAGTAAGGAAGTTCAAGTAAATTTTGTTCACTAGCACTGAGTGCAAATATAGGCAGTATTGGGGGTGTAAGAAGTGGGCAGTTGGCCATACTCCTCTGTGCAAATACTTGGTATTTCAGTTTTTCCAAAAGTATTTGTGGTATTTGCCACATTGTCTTATCTCTTTGTATACGTGCACATGTTTTTTTTCCCCAGTGGAGCATTTCAAAATGAGTTGCAGAGATTTTTGACACTTCATCTCTAAATACTTCAGAATTGAGGATGATATTATTAAGCCACACTGCCATCATTTCGCCTAAGAAAATTAACAATAAATTTAATGTCCAGCCCACATACAGAATTTGTCAGTTATTCCTTTGGGAGCTGGTCTTGTGTGTGTGTCTGTGTGTGTGTGTTTAAAAAGTAACTCCAACACAAATGAACCTATCTATGAACCAGAAACAGAATCAGGGACATAGAAGATTGACTGGTGGTTACCAAGCTGTCGGGAGGTGGCAGAGGGTTGGATTGGGAGTTTGGAATTAGCAGATGCAGACTGGTATGTATAGAATGGATAAACAACAAGGCCCTACTGTATAGCACAGGGGATGGTATTCAGTATCTTGCGGTAAACCATGATTAAGAAGAACATGAAAAAGAATGCACATAGACGTAAAACGGAATCACTTTGCTGTGCAACAGTAATTAACACTGTAATTTAACTGTACTTCAATAAAAAATTAATTAAAAGTAAGTTTAGGGTCCAGTCAAGATGTACACACTGCCTGGTTGCAGTCTTTAAATCTAGAATAGTCCCCTTATATTTACAGGTGTCAGCATTTGGAAAGACCAGATCAGTTATCTTGTAGAAGATCCTGTCATACATTGCAGATTTGTCTGTGTCTTCATGGCCCTGTGTTTCCTATAAATTGGAAGTTAGGTCTAGAGCAGCACTACCCGACAAAAATATGATGTGATCCACTATGTCATTTAATATTTTCTGGCAGCCATATGGAAAAAAATAAAAATAAGCAGGTGGAGTTGATTTTAATTATGTATTTAATATTTTTATTATGTACTATTTATTAATAGTTACTTAACTCTATTAGATATTTTTATATCCAAAATATTTTAATATGCAACCAATATTTTTAAGGTATTAATGAGATATTGTACGTTCCTTTTTTATACGTAGTTTTCAGAATCTGCTGTGTGTTTTATACTTAATGGACCGGCTACGTTTCCAGTGTTCAGGAGTCACGTGTAGCTGGTGGCTCTCACCCTGGGCCGTGCGGGGGGAGACTTAATCCAACTCAGGGTAGATATTTTGGGCAGGAACACTTAGAGGGTATTAACTGCCTGTGCTCAACTTGGAAACCGTGGAAGTTGCTGAAGTCTGAGTCTGCTCTTCTTTTTCAGGCTCTGGGTGCTCTGAGATGGAGCAGGTGTGCAGAGGGTGAGGACCCAGTCCTGGGACCACGTCGCTTGCTTCCTTTCTTGGAGAGACTTACCTGCCTGAACAGACTTGAACCAGGGATGAGGATGTCTGTGGGCCCGTCACTGTGGCTTCCCCTCTGGGGGAGGACCTTTCTCCTTCTGTTGTCCGTGGCTGTGGCTCAGTCCCACTGGCCCAGTGAACCCTCGGAGGCCGCCAGGGACTGGGAGAACCAGCTCGAGGCGTCCATGCACTCAGCACTCTCAGACCTCCACGAGGCTGTTCCCACGGTGGTCGGCATTCCTGATGGCACGGCTGTCGTCGGACGCTCATTTCGAGTGACCATCCCAACAGATTTAATTGCCTCCAATGGAGAAGTCATCAAGGTGAGACTGGATAGAACTGTAATAAGGAAGAATTCTGTAACTGAGGAAGAATTCTCATCTTGCAGTTTAGTTTTGATTTTAGTGTTAGTTTCAGGTTATTTTAGTTGAAGTTTAGTTTTTCAATTTTCTGGCAATTCTGAGCTCAGTTCTTTCAGGACCTGTTAAGCGTTCCTTCCTTAAGAGAGGGACAGCTGCTGACATTCACTAGAGGGTCCCCATGTTCCTCAGAGTAGCATCCGAAACCTTTACTCTTACTCCCGTTTTGAGAGTGTCACTATTAAAAGGGTTTTACATCTGTTCTCTGGAAGATTTTTTTGGTCATCAAGTTAGGGATTTGATGGAAGGGCTTGTGTATAAGGAAGCTGTCTCCTTTCATTAACCCAAGAGATATGGAACTTTTAAATGCTTTGAAAATATTTAAAAAATACAAGGTATAAGTAAATATCAAGAGTTTTGCTGTGCTTGTCTGTTCTGTGTTTACTAATATATTCAGTCCCTTAAGACCCAAAATTAGTACATAAATTTCAGCCTCGCCTCATCTCCTTTGTTCTCAAGCAACCCGGAGAACAAAGGAGCCTGAGATCTCAGTAACAGAAGAGAGATGGCCAAAGAAGGATGGAAATTTGGTGCACCAGGAAGCTTCTGTGTGAAGAAGGACCATCCCTTTAGGGTTATGGAATTTCCCCTAGCTCCTGAGTGAGTCTGCAAGGTGTCTGGGTGGGTGGGTGGGTGGGGTACACCCCTCAGGCTATGTGTATCTCCCTAGAGCAGAGGTCGGCACACTTACTTTTTAAAAAGTCAGAGAGTAAGTATTTTTCTGGCTTGGTGGCTGTATGGTTTCTGTTGCAGCTCCTCCTCTTGGCCAGTGCAGTATGAAAGCAGTCGCAGACACTGTGCACACGAATGCACATAACCTATTCCAGTAAAACTGTACTTTTAAAAACTTCACTGAAACTGAAATTTTGCTTTCATATAATTTTCACATATCAAATGATGCTGTATCTTCTTTTGATCCCCCCCCCCCCACCCGCCTCAGTCGTTTAAAAATGGTAAAAAATATGTCTAGCTCATGGGCTGTACGAAAACGGATGGCAGCCCAGATTTGACTCGTGGCCATAGTTTTCTGGCCCTTGGGCTATAGCATACTTTGCTCAGAGATGTGACTTGAATATGAATTAAAAATATTCCAAGATCTATACTTTGTTATGGTAGTTTTTATATCAGTTTTGTATTTTAGACTTCTGTGTACCCACAGTGTCCTGGAGAATTATTGGTATATTTAAAGCATCAAAAATTGTGGTTTGAAATGGAAAATTGGTTTTGCTCACAATTTCGTGGCTGAGAATTCAGGGCTTTAGAGCTCATCTGGGGATCTCATCTCTGCCGCACTAGTCAGAGTGGCTCACCTGGGCCTGGAGGACTCATTTCCAACATGAGGCTCACTCATGGCTGGCAAGGTGGTGCTGCCTGTTGATGAGGAGCTTAGCTGGGGCTGCCCATCAAAGTCTTCGGTTTCTCCCCCCTGTAGACCTTTCCACGGTGCTTGGATCTCCTCACAGGTACAATAGCTTGGTTGTACCTGTGTACAGGTATTCCTTGGAAGACTGAGTATTCCAAGATACAGGAAGTAAAAGCTGCCCATCTTTTAAGGCCTGGGCTTGGAACTTCCTTTGTACTCCTTTGGTCAAAGCAAAGTGAGCTCTAATGAGTCTTCACCAGCTTGCCCCTCTCTGTCCCACAAACCTAGGGCATCTAGATTAGAAATGGTCACAAATTCCATACCACTCTTTGCAGTGAGAGGTGTGTCTCTGCCCCTTTGAATCTGGGCAGACTCACTCCTCCCCTGACCCTCCTTGTGTTCTCTTCCTTTCCCTTTTTGGCCCCCTCTCTTTAGGTCACAGCTTGCTCTTAGGGTGGCCTCGTGTTCTCAGAGGTAGTCATACTTCTGAAGATCCTAGCTCACTTCCGTGGAGCTCTTTCTGGCTTGTAGAGTCTTTGCAAAAGGTTTCCATGTAATCTTCATAATAGCCCAGTAAGCCAGATTCTAGTCTCACTGTTAGATGAAGAATGGCACTTTTGGAAGTACATTTCTTACCCAGCATCACATTTCATCTTCGGAATATCCAAACCCTGTAGTGATTGATTACTCTTGTTCTGTTGGCCACTGGAATGTTGTACATGGATTAGTCTGGACCAGAGTTGCCTTGAGTTGATACAGCGAGCTGGCTATTTGCTGTAGCTGGCAGAGAGATGTTTAACAGGCTTACTCACCAGGGGAGCAAAGAGATTTTATTAGGAAAACAGGATTTTATCTGAGCATATTTATCTGTGGAAAGCAGACCATTTAGTAGCTGATTAACCTGTAGAAAAACAGATGAAACTGTGTGACTCTTCGTCCCAAACAGTCTTAACATCAGGGTTGTGTGGGGTGGGAATCAGATCAGAAGGCCTGACTTCAGGGACTTCCTAGGTGGTCCAGTGGTTAAGCCTTCACCTTCCAGCGCAGGGGGTGTGGATTGGCTCCCTGGTTGGGGAGCCAAGTTCCCACATACCTTGCGGCCAGAAAACCAAAACAGAAAACAGAAGCAATATTGTAACAAATTCAATGAAGACTTTAAAAGTGGTCTACATTAAAAAAAAAAAATCTTAATAATAAAAAAAAGAAAGCTTGACTTCATTCCTGGAGCTTTGGTTTCCCTATGTGTAAAACAGGATTGAAAAGCCTTTACCGTAATGGAGTTTTTTCGTGCCGTTAAAATAACAATGTGTAAATGTATAGGAAAGGTAGGGGAAAAAAAACTCTGGTGGTTCCTACCACTAATGTACATCATTTTCTGCATTCATCAACAAGTATCCATGTCACATAGGCACACGGACATTTTAGGCAGACCTGAAATCATATTTTTTAACCTTTTTTCATTCACTGTACTTTTGAGTTTTTCTTCTTTGTTATTTAAGTATTCTTTGGGAGTCTAACTTTTAATGGCTGCCCAATATTCTTGGGTATTTGAGGAACATTTCAGATCTTGGTCCCAAGGAGCCTTGTTGGGGTGACCTCCAAGTCATGTCCATCAACATTGCCATCAGCCAAAGTAGCACTTGCTCACCTCTTGCCAGGCGCCCTGCCTCTGTTCTTAACCCGTCAGTCTGTTCTCCATACCGAGGCAAGAGACATCTTTGTAAAGTCCGAGTCTGCTCAGAACAGGCCTCCCATCCCCCCTGCGCTTAGAATTAAGTCCTGTTTGATCTGGCTTCTGGCCTCCTCTCTCCCCTTGCCCTGTGCATGCCATGTCTCAGCACAGCAGCCCCTTTCTGCCCCACAGATACGCCAAGCTCAGGACCCACCCCAGGCCGCTGGCTCTTTTTCTCTTCTGTCAGCACGGGCACAGCCACCTCTTTCAGGCCCAGTTTCAGCATTGGGGCCCTTTTCCTCCACCCGACGCAGGCAGATTTCTCAGGTCCTGTGGGGAGAGGTCCCACAGAAGCCAGCTTTGCCTTCGCTGGGCAGATCCGAAGCTGTTCCAAGTAGGCCATAGTGTAAGTGACCCTCCTGACTTCCCACAGGATTGGCGCCGGCTCCCTAAGGGCGGCTGTCCTGAGTTGAGTGAGTGTAGGGATGGCTGAGGGCCTCCCAGGTGGCGCTAGTGGTAAAGAAGCTGCCTGCCAAATGCAGGGGACAGGAGACGTGGGTTCAGACCCTGGGTCGGGAAGATCTGTTGGAGGAGGGCATGGCAACCCACTCCAGTGTTCTGGCCTGGAGAATCCATGGATAGAGGACCCTGGCGGGCTAGAGTCCCTGGGGTTGCAAAGAGTCAGACACGGCTGCAGTGACTGAGCACGCACGCAGGCAGGAGTGGCCGAGGAAGGTGATTATATGACAAGACCTTGCAACCCCTCCTCTCTGGGGCAGTTGGAAGTCTCTGCGTCTCACAGAACGATTGGGCTGCCCCTCTGGGGCCCCCCTCGGATGTTTCATTTTGATAGTGCCCTCGAGGATGGCTTTTCATCCCTGCTCCCCTTCAGTCTCCTTGTCTGGAGACAATGTGGAATTTCTCCCAGCCCAAGATGTCGGCAGACTGGGAGCAGCCCTTCCTGGGACTGTGCTCTCAGCCGCTGGCATCGGCCCCCAATTGTTCCCTGCAGAACAATGGCCACTCTTTTTGGCCAGGAAGGGGAGCTCATGAAAGGAGCATTTCTTTGGATGCTTGAGAGCTTTGCGGCCACCCCGCCTGCGTGAGATGAACTGCAGTTTCTTCCTGCCTCAAGTGGGTGTTCCCTGGCTCTGAATGGCTCCCTTGTGAACAGGGCACACCGGGAAATGCGGGTTGGCGAAGGAAGGCATCCTTGGGGGTGGGTCGTCAGAATGGCATTTGCCCAGACACATCAGTTCAAATACTTACTGAATATATAGGCTTCTATGTTTTAGGGGGAAGAAAAATTACTGATGATGACTGAAAGAACACGACAGAGTGAAAATGGTTGATCTCAGGGCTTGGGGTTGATGGACTGATTCTGAGAATTTTACTAGTGGTTATAATTATGCTCAGCTGTCCCTTAGTTTGGGGGGAAAATGATGAATTTTTTTTTTTTTTTTTAGATGAGAACAGTTAACATCAGGTAAAATGCTTCATAATTCAGACCAGAGGGGCACCCTTTAGGCTGAACAAGTTGTGTTCAACATATGATCCCGTGGCCTTGGCCCTTGTGGCATTGGACGTGTTCTGGTGTGAGCTTTGAATGTCACGCAGCAGGACCAATGATTGTGTTTCAGCAAAGCAAAGTGTGTCCACCCTGGTTCCTGCCCCTATGTGGGGGCAAAGCCTTGGCCCTTTGACCTCCAGCCAGAGGCTCTCCCTGTTGGCATGTGCCATCTCCTCACAGCCTGGCCATGTGACTGCCCGTGTGCACCATCTGCAGAAGTTGAGCTTGGCCGCAGAGCAGATTCGTCTCATTGTCATAGTCCACGGCCAGACACAGGCTCACCCTAAACGTGAGTCAGTGCCATGAGGGGGCAGGGGCCCAGAAACTGGGAGCCGAGTCCATCAGAAGGACTGTTGCCTTCACCTGGAGCAGCACAGGAGCCCACCACACAGTCGCTTCATGTGCCAGGACCTTCGGGGTGTTGCCTGTGGTTCCCAGCCATAGACAGGTGGTCTGTAGCTTTTCTGAGGGGAGAGGGGCTGCAGGGTCCCGGAGCCAGTGACCAGGTCTGAGGGAAGGCAGGGGCTTAACCAGGGCAGGCTGCTCAGGGGCCCAAGCAGTGTGGTGTCACAGAGCAGCAGTTTGTGCCCCTGTGAAATGGGCCTCTGAGAACACCTTCTCCTGGCACATCAGTTGGGTATTCAGGGAACGGCCTAGGCTGATCCCCTGGGACTGTTCTGGCTCCAGGTGTTGGTTGGAAGGTGCCAGAGGACCCTCCAAAATGTTTGTAGTGTCAGGGACTTCTCACCAAATGAGGAGAAGTTTCTTGATTATACTTAATTCCTAAGATCTCTCTTTGCTGGCTGTCATTAGCCCCTCCAAGTGACTTGAACATGAAAGTGCTCATCCATCTTTCTGGAGTCTTTGCTTGCCGTTTATAAGTCCCGTAACACCTGCATGGATAAGATACCACTTGGTGGGTTCTGAATGATAAAACTTAGGTTTTCTTGGTTTTAGGAGTCAGCAATCGTAAGAGTTAATTAGGCCCTAGTGAGAGTCCAACTCCTCAGTTTTGTCTTTCAGTTCTGCCTAGCTCCATGGCCTAGACTGTGGGCAGATACCTGCTCTTGGATGGAGCGCAAAGTAATAGAAGCTCCTCTGCCCATTTCTTGTTCTAGGTGTGGAAGAATACCGATCTGGATTGAGAGACTCTACATATGTTGCGTGGTGTTTAACACAGGTCTTTTTTCATACTGCGTGCTTGACAGGCTCTTGTGCAAGAGAAGGCACCAGATAAGCAATTGGAGAGAATGTCTGAGAACTGAACAGGAAGTCAGTTACTAGTCATTTGCTAGTACAGACTGAGGCGTAACCGAAACCTTCCTATTTGGTAGCTCCCCAGCCCTTGGTCGTGGTGATTAATTGCGGGCACCACAGGGCAGGTAGTCTTCAGAACTCCTTGTGGGTCTACTCAGGTTTTGTGATTTTCATTCAGTGATTTGATTCCAATGTTTCTGGATGTACTTTATTGATCAAGACCTCTAAAACTGGGTGTATAGCTGTTCAAGATCTTGTTTTCCTCCGTGCCGGGCTTACCTTCCATCTCAGAAGCGTGGTCTCTCTGAGGGTTGCTGAAACTAATGAGGTTTCTGGCTCTTTCTGGGTGACCTGTGACCTGGAGCCTGTGATGTCAAGTCAGGCTTCCTCCTGCAGTTTCTCCTGTTCCCATTGCCTGAGGTCTCCTTACTCTCAGGCTCTGCTGGTATTTAATGAGGTGGGGGGAGTTCCATGTCCAGGACAGCCTATCACCCTAAATACATGTGCTCCTGCTAGGAGCACTTGACATAGAGCTCTGACTCCCGCTTCTTGCCTGCCATTCCTAGCCTAGCAGCTCTTAGGGGTTAGTCGTGTCTGGCTACAGTACAGTGAGGACAGAAATTTCTGTACGAGTAAACGAAGGATTCCAAGGATAGTCAGAATCTCATGTGCAAATGGGCCAGGATCAGTCGCATGCATTTTAGACTTAGGGAAGGTGAGTGCTGGCTGTGGGCTGTCACTGACAGTGGGTTCTCCCCACCCCCATGCCCCCTCGATGTTTTCATCCACTCTTAGCAAACAGGTCTTAACAGGTAAGCAAGTCCCTGAGGGTCCCCAGCCTTGGCCTGCTTCCCTTAGAGGGTCCTGGCTTCCTCTTTCTGTGGCCTCTCCACTCTCCTTTGATGCTTTGAGTTTCTGCTTTGGGCTATGAGCAGGGAGACAAGGCCTCAGTGTCTGCTGGGTCCGAGGCCAGTTGGGCAGGACAATCAGGGAGTGGAGCCTAGACACACCCTGGACCCATTCCTGTGGCTGTGAGCCTCACAGTGTGTGCTGTGTCCTCTCTCAGCCCAGAGGGGTGGGCAGGGGCCAGCCCTGACAGAGTCCAGTGTGTGCCTGGTCCTGTGATCACACAAGGTTGGCATCTTCCCCCTGTTTTTAGATATGAGAAAACTGAGGCTGGATGAAGCTTCAGACTGCCTGCAGCTGGGAGTCAGCCAAGAGCTCCTGAAGATGGGGCTCCCCTTGGGTAGGGTGTTATTATAGAGATGAGTTCTGGCTTGTCACCGGCGCTGTGTCTCTGAGAAGGAACTTTCATATCCTGCTTCACCCTCAGGCCCTAAGAGGAAAAGCGGTCTGGACCTGGGAAGTTTTGAAAGCTGGGGAGGATGTCTGGAGTTCCCGTGGACTGGGCTGGGGGGTCTCCTGCTTTGTCAAGGTAGAGCAGGTGTTGCATCTTAGAGCGTTTCCTGGACTGAGGGCCCTTGAGAGGGAGGGGCAGCTGGTGGGGGGACGTGGACACTGCCAGACCTTCAGGCATTTTCAGACTTCCCAGTTCAGGGACTTTCCCTAAAATGTCCTTGAAAATGCAGAGGGGCCAGCTTACCTGTGTCTTGGCTAGGCTTCTTGTGGAGCTTGGATTTGTTTTGCTTCCTGTGCCCCCTCTATTAAAATGAATCAGTGCCAGCCGAAGTGCGGCCTGGGTCTGATGTTTGCAGCACCAAGATGCTCAGAGATGCATGGACCTCAGTCTGTGCACGTGAATGCCTCTCCTTCCTTTCTGAGGAGGACCCACGGCGCTGGGAACTGTTTGCTTCGGGCTCTAGATCCGGGAGGAACACCTGCCCTGTGGCCAGGGCTCTGGGACTCCGAGGAGCGAGAATTTGCGGAAGGGAAGGCAGGTGCAGGTTGGAGTGACTTGGCTCTGTTTTTCTGACTTGGCTTACCCCACACGTCTAAAGCTGTGGGTAGACCGTAGTGAAAGAATTCATTTTCATAACCAAAACAAAGCTACACAGTCTGCTCTTCCATCGCCCAGTTTGAGACTGAGCATTATAACTTGCTTTTTGGTAAAACCTGGGGTTTTCTTTAATATTCGTTGTTTATGTTAACACATTATTAACATGTTAAAATGTTAACTTGGCATAGTTTAAAGAAGACTGACCGTATGGGGAGTCTTGGCCAACCTGGGTTTATTCCTTGGAAATGTCTGACAGCAGAACTGTGGCCCTTGGGGTCCGCAGAACAAGGAGCGAGCAGGCGGGGCGGCTTGAGGAGGTGGGCGCCCTTCTCTGTCATAGACCGCCCTTACGTAACCGAGACAGACTTGAAAAAGTGCTGGGACTGCTCTCTCATCTGGGCTGCTGGAACGCACAGGGCTGGGCACGGGCCTAACTGCCCGACCACTGAGGCTAGCCACTTGGCAGCCATCTGGAGCCTCCCCTGGTCTCTGCCCCTGTTCCATCTTTTCTACAGGTGGCTCCTGCTTGGCTGACTTCACCCAGAGTTCCATTCTGGCCTTCCCTTTCTCCTTTTTCTGTCTTGCAGCTGTGCTCTCATCCCAGTGGTGGCCATTGGGATGGAGTGGGGTTAGGAGAAATGGCCGTGGGTGGCCGGAGAGCTGGGTCTACACCCTGGCTCACCCACTGCCTTCCTCTCAGCACTGCAGTCCCTGCACCACCCCTGGGAAACACGTCATGGTCCCCTGACTACTCCATCTGGCCTTACACCTTTGCTTCACATTTTTCGCAAATCTGGATTGTTCAGCTTTTGCTTTACATGTTTATATGTGGATGTGGCAGTTTTTGTATTTAGCATACATGAACTGAAAAAATTTAAAGCACAGGTTTTTCAGTCAAAGCAGTTGTAATAAGTATTTTTGTAGCTGAAAAGATTGTAAGGGAAGACTATATTTAGTATTTTCCATGGATTTGAAGACACCTGTGTTTACAGTAAAATAACTGTACAGTTATACAGTATATATTTTACTGTAAATAACTAGACAGTAAAATATATTTCTGATATTGGTTGCGTTTGCAGTGCATGGTGAGTGATGAGATGGGTGATTCTTGATGGTACATTAATTAGATGGAAAGTGTTCACAGACCTTCGGTGAACTCAGTAGTTCAAAGAGTAGTCAGTGAAGGACAACTTCTGATAATGTTACATGTCTTCTCATGGCTTGTTTGCTGGAGGTGGGAAATCTCTTCAGAAGTAGGGTAAACTTCGGGTCTCTGATAAGGCTGATGGAATGGTGTGCCGCATGGACGTCCACCTGGAGCCCAGCTGGGAAGAGTAGGTACAAGTTCAGGGTCTCCTCCCCAGTCATTTAGCCACTTGGCTAATTAGGAGGAGGAAGCCAAAAAAAGGAGGAAGCCTGAGGAACCAGGGCCCCTGGGGAACCCAGCAGACATAGCTCTGGCCTTCCTGCCACAGGGAGGGAAGCCTGTTAAGGTGTCCCTCTCCTGAGCAACAGTGACCACAAAGGGCAGTCCCTGGGCTGAGGCTGGCAGTGAGACATCCCATCTGTTGGCCAGTGTGTGTCTGCACTGGATGGACAGGACAGTGGAGCTGAGAGTGGAGGCAGGAGCGGGTATTTCCCAAAGATGAGAGGAGTCAGAGGTGGGGGCCTGGACAAGAGGTGAGTCTCGTTTCCCTCTCGTCAGCTGATAGCGAAAGTTTTTATGGTGGCATTCCCTTGGGGGGCTTTACGTAGTACCAGTCACGTTGCGGTGGAAGAGGACTTCGGCCCTGAAATAAGTCTGGGAGGTGCTGCTGGGTGGAAAAGGGGATGAGTTCCCAAGGCCTGCTTCTGTGCTCCGGCTTTCCAAGGACAGAGGTGAGCTCCGTGTATTTCCCAAATGAAGCTGACTGCTGACCTCTCTCTGAGAGAGACCAGAGGTCCTTGGGATGCCTTTGGTAAACACTCTTCTTAGAGCCATTGTTTCCATTTCCCCCTCTCTGGGCATTGCAGTTTTGCTTGAGATTTGAAAAACAGGGTTAATGGGGACATCAGCTACAGCTAACCACATGTGCCCCACCACACTGGAATGTAGCGTGGCATTTGTAAAATGAGTCACTTGGGGGCACTGAGCTGTCCCTGCACCCTGCTGTATTTCTGCTTCTTGTCAGGAAAGGCACTCCAGGCCAAGCGTAGGACGTGTGCAAAGTTGTGGTGTCTGTGGAGGGCCGGGGAGAAGTCTGAGGTGAGGGTGGAAAGGAGCGCTAAGGAGGGAGACCCTCGAGCTTGCTCCTGCAGGCAGAGTGGGTGAGCAGGTGGCAGGCATGTCACTGCAGCGTTCTTGAGCTCTGTGGCATCAGTCCTGTGGCAGCACTGCCATCCCCCCACTGTGTGACTCTCGGGTGAGTCATTGGCCTTCCACGCTAGCCCGTCGGGTGGCCCCAGTCTTTCGTGACAGGTGAAGCAGAGGTAGTCCCTCCAACAGGAATTCTGAATTGTACCTCAGGCCTGCCCCATAGGCTAGGCCCCGGCCAACTATTAGATTATGATCACGTTATGCAGCGAGCGTGGCGACTGACTCACACTGATGTCTCTCATAGGTGTCAGCTGCGGGGAAGGAGGCCTTACCATCCTGGCTGCACTGGGACCCTCGGAGCCACACCCTGGAGGGCCTCCCTCTTGACACTGATAAGGGAGTGCACTACATTTCAGTCAGCGCTGCACGACTGGGGGCCAACGGGAGCCACGTCCCCCAGACTTCCAGCGTGTTCTCTATCGAGGTCTACCCTGAGGACCACAGCGAGCCGCAGTCGCTGCGGGCGTCCTCACCGGACCCCGGCGAGGTGGTGTCCTCAGTCTGTGCTGCCGATGAGCCCGTGACCGTCCTGACAGTCATTCTGGATGCTGACCTCACCAAGATGACCCCAAAGCAAAGGATCGACCTGCTGCGCCGGATGCGGGGCTTCTCCGAAGTTGAGCCGCACAATATGAAGCTGGTGCCCGTGGTGAACAACAGACTGTTCGACATGTCGGCTTTCATGGCGGGCCCAGGCAACGCAAAGAAGGTGGTGGAGAACGGGGCCCTGCTCTCCTGGAAGCTGGGCTGCGCCCTGAACCAGAACAGTGTGCCTGACATTCGTGGCGTGGAGGTCCCCGCCAGGGAGGGTGCCATGTCTGCACAGCTTGGCTACCCTGTAGTGGGCTGGCACATTGCCAACAAGAAACCCCCTCTCCCCAAACGCATCCGGAGGCAGATCCATGCCACGCCCACGCCTGTCACGGCCATTGGGCCCCCCACCACGGCCATCCAGGAGCCACCATCCAGAATTGTGCCCACCCCCACGTCTCCAGCCATTGCTCCTCCAACCGAGACCATGGCTCCTCCGGTCAGGGACCCTGTTCCCGGGAAGCCCACAGTCACCATTCGGACTCGAGGTGCCATTATTCAGACCCCAACCCTTGGCCCCATCCAGCCCACTCGGGTGTCAGAAGCTGGCACCACGGTTCCCAGCCAGATCCGCCCAACAATGACCATTCCTGGCTACGTGGAGCCCACAGCAGTCATCACCCCTCCTACGATGACCACCAGGAAGCCACGAGTGTCCACGCCCAGACCAGCCACACCTACTGACTCCTCTACCGCCACCACTCGAAGGCCGACCAAGAAGCCGCGGACATCCCGACCGGTGCCCCGGGTCACCACCAAGGCGCCCATCACCAGACTGGAAACCGCCTCCCCGCCGACACGCATCCGCACCACCACCAGCGGGGTGCCCCACGGAAGGGAACCCAACCGGCGCCCAGAGCTCAAGAACCACATCGACAGGGTGGACGCGTGGGTCGGCACCTACTTTGAAGTGAAGATCCCGTCAGACACCTTCTACGACAACGAGGACACCACCACTGATAAGCTGAAGTTGACCCTGAAGCTTCGGGAGCAGCAGCTGGTAGGCGAGAAGTCGTGGGTGCAGTTCAACAGCAACAGCCAGCTCATGTATGGCCTGCCAGACAGCAGCCACGTGGGCAAGCACGAGTACTTCATGCACGCCACGGACAAGGGGGGCCTGTCAGCGGTGGATGCCTTTGAGATCCATGTCCACAGGCGCCCTCAAGGGGACAAGGCTCCTGCACGCTTCAAGGCTAAGTTGACAGGTGATCCTGCAGCCGTGACGAACGACATTCACAAGAAGATTGCTCTGGTGAAGAAGCTGGCCTTTGCCTTTGGGGACCGCAACTGCAGCACCATCACCCTGCAGAACATCACCCGGGGCTCCATTGTGGTGGAGTGGACCAACAATACCCTGCCCCTGGAGCCCTGCCCCAAGGAGCAGATCACGGCGCTGAGCCGGAGGATCGCCGAAGATGACGGGAAGCCTCGAGCCGCCTTCGTCAACGCACTGGAGCCTGACTTCCAGGCCATGAGCATCACAGTGACAGGCTCTGGCAGCTGCCGGCATCTCCAGTTTGTCCCAGTGGCGCCGCCCAGGAGGGTGCCCTCGGAGGCGCCAGCCACGGAGGTGCCAGACCGGGACCCCGAGAGGAGCAGCGAGGATGATGTGTACTTGCACACGGTCATCCCGGCCGTGGTGGTGGCAGCCATCCTGCTCATTGCGGGCATCATTGCCATGATCTGCTACCGCAAGAAGCGGAAGGGCAAGCTCACCCTGGAGGACCAAGCCACCTTCATCAAGAAGGGGGTGCCCATCATCTTTGCAGACGAGCTGGACGACTCCAAGCCCCCGCCCTCCTCCAGCATGCCGCTGATCCTGCAGGAGGAGAAAGCCCCCCTCCCCCCTCCCGAGTACCCCAACCAGAGTGTGCCCGAGACCACTCCCCTGAACCAGGACACCGTGGGAGAATACGCGCCCCTGCGGGATGAGGATCCCAGCGCGCCGCCCTACCAGCCCCCGCCGCCCTTCACAGCCCCCATGGAGGGCAAGGGCTCCCGGCCCAAGAACATGACCCCCTACCGGTCGCCCCCTCCCTACGTGCCCCCTTAACCCACAAGCGCCTGGGTGGAGGTAGGGGTAGGGCAGGGCCCTGGAGACAACACGGTGTTGTCTGTGGAGGCCGGTGGCCTGCAGACCAGCGCCCACTGGGAGCCGACGCCTGACCTCACGTGCACTGACACACACACGGGGCCTGGACAAGCCCGCCCTCTCCGGCCCTCCTAAACCCCAAAGCCGCTGGAGAGACTTTGGGGACATTTTTTTTTCCTTTTAATTTTTGCCTAACAGCTTCTTGTTTGTTCATAGAAAATCCTTCGCTGCGTTTTTTGAAGGCTGGCTGGCTCTGAAAGCACCGTTTGGAGTAGAGGTAGATGGAGGGAGCGAGGAACCGTGAATGAACTCGCAGGCAGTGCTGGGCGGCCTCCCGGCGGCTCTCTGCGTTTTGCCTTTAACACTAACTGTACTGTTTTTTTTTCTATTCACGTGTGTCTAGCTGCAGGATGTAACATGGAAAACAGTAGCTACAGATTAAATTCAAAGGACTTTCAGACGTTAAGGTTAAGTTTTTACATTTAATCTGCTGTTTACCTAAACTTGTATGTATCATTTGGGGGTGGGTATGGGAAATTGCTTTGCTAAAAATAAGCTCCCAGGGTGTTTCAAACTTAGAGAAGACCAAGGGACAGTATTTTTTATCAAAGGAATCCTATTTTTTCACACTACGTAAACTTGGTTGCTCTGATACCCCAGAGAGCCCGCCTGGGGGCCTCCTGGCCCTGGCTCAGGGGCCAGGGCCCTGGTGCTGGGCTTGCTGTCCCACCATTGCCAGGGGCTGGAAGCTGGAGGGGGCCTCTTAGGCCAAGGACATCCACACCCCCCACCCCATGCACGCCAGCGGCCCACCACCAAGGGGTCTTCATTTCCATGGAAAGGGGACTCCAAGAGGCGGCGGTGGCCGTGGCCCCCAACCTAGGTGCTTCAGGGTGGGCCAGCTGCTCGTGGGGACGGCTGGGGAGGTCGAGGAACTCGACCACATCAATCTGTTTTCTTTTATCCTCCTTCTGTGTGTGGTTTTTTTTCTCTCCCCCCCACCCCAAGAAATATCATGGTTTCTGAAACACTCAGTGGGGGACATTTTGGTGAAGATGCAATATTTTTATGTCATGTGACGCTCTTTCCTCACTTGACCTTGGCCACTTTGTCCCAACAGTCCATAGCCCCACCCTGACCCACATCACCCCTCTTCTCTGGCGCTCCAGTCCCAGGCCTCGGGCCTGAACAGCTGGGCAAGGTCTGGTGGCTGGGGAGGAGTGCCAGCAATAGTTCATAGTAAAAAATCTGTGGGCTCTCGAAGCTAATTTTTTACTAAAGTTTTTATACAGCCTCAAATTGTTTTATTAAAAAAAGATTAAAAACGGTGATGCTTACAGCAGTTTGTACAAGCTCTTAGTGTTGATTCCATGGGACTGACGGCTTTGCTCATTTTGACCCCCCCCCCCCTTTTTTCCTAATGGTTTAAATTCCAGAATTACACTGGGGCTCCCTTTGCCTTTTTTAGCAGAACGTCCGTCCATCCATCCGCATCTCTGTCCCGTGACTCAGGGGCACCCACTCAGCTTTGATTTTCCTCCTTTGGAAGAAACTGTTTTGAGCAGGACTTCTTGATGTCTGAGAGTTATTTTGAGTACCTTTTAGGGAGGAATGCCTTTTGCAATAATGTGTCCCTTCCGTGATCAAGGGCGGGTGGGAGGACCCAGGCTCCCTGTGCAATCAAGCAGCCACTTCTAAGCCATATTGACCGTTTTGCAGAAGATTCGCATGTGCTGCCTCAGGATGGGAGGGATGGTCAGAGTGGAGGGGTCTTCACCCTGCCCTTCTCTGGAGGGCATTCCTCTCTGCACCTCCTCCGACGGCCCAGCCTCTCTCTCCTGCCTGGCCCGCCGGTGGGGTGAGCGGTGCCCCTGGTGGGTGGAGCCTATAGTGAGGGCTGACTGGACCTGTGGTGACCGGCCCTTGTGCCTCCACGTCCTGATCCAAGCTGGAGTTCCCCCAGTGCCCCAGAGTCATGACCGCAAGCTGGATCTGACCTGGTGGGATGATTTTTTTTTGATGACCTCGCCAAAAAAATAAACAATTTCCAGTGTTCCAGGTGAGGGCTTTGAAAGTCCTTCCAAATAAGCTCCGTTGCCCCTAGCAACCCCACCATCGGGCATTGCCACGCAGAGACGTGGCTGGCCCAGAATGGCCTGTTGCCATAGCAACAGGAGGCAATGGGGCAGTGAACAGAATAACAACAGCAACAATGCCCTTGCAGGCAGCCTCCTCCCCTGAGCGCCTGGCTGGCAATGGTCTTTGGACTCTGTGAGACAGAGAGCCAATCTCACATTCAAGTGTTCACCAACCACTGACGTGTTTTTATTTCCTTCTATATGATTTTAAGATGTGTTTTCTGCATTCTGTATAGAAACATATCGAACTAAATAAAAGCAGTGTCTTTATTACAATGCCATTGCCTCCAAGCATCTGTTTCCCTGGCCCCTACACGACTTGAGCATAGGGTGGGACTGGAGTCCACGTGACAGGGAAAGAGGGGGCCCGGCTAGGCCCACTCAGAGGTGGCCTTTGAGCAGCTGTCCGGATAGCCTTCACATCCCTACCATTTCTGTGCCTCTGAGAGGGGTGGTGGTTGGCCCTGGAAGTTCTGGCAACCAGTGAGCCCTCCCTAGCACCTCCTCTGCCTAAACCAGCTGAGACATAGCTTGTATGTCAGTTTTCTCATCTGTAGTTGGGGGGTCAGGGGAAGAATAGGCGGGAAAACCCAGTAAGACTGGGCTGGGAGGGGAGGATGCTGCAAGAGGTCTTACTAGAGGAGGTCTGCCCCAGACTGGGTCCCAGGCAGGGGTCTCTCAGGCTGGGCCCCTTGCCCACCACCTTGTGGGGTTGAGACTGGCAAAACCTCCCAGGAGTCTCCAGGCAGTTTGGCCTTGGCCTTGAGTGGGGAGAAGGGGAGGGTGGTTTCTGGTTAGGCTGTTCTGCCCTCTTGGGGCCTATGGTTATAGTTTCTGGGGGCCTGCCCCATAAGTGCCCCGCTGGGGGTGGACAGGCCAGCTGGGTAGGCTTAGTATGACTTAGTGCCCAGGAAGGGCTGGGTTGTCCGAGGACACTGCCCAGGGCGTGGGAGGCAGGGGATATGGCAGCTGTGTCTTCAGAGGCAGGATCGGGGCCATTGGTCACAGAACAACTGGTGCCTCTTCTGGGCTCACTCCCACCGCCACAGGCCCCTCACCACCTACAGCCCCCAGGCTGCTGCTCTGCTCAGAACCTTCAATATCCAGTGCCGAGACTGGTCCTATGTTGCAGCTAGAACTCACTCCCAGAGCAGGGAGTTGAGGGTCAGACAACTACTTGGAGGAGGAAAGTGAAAGTGTTAGTTGCTCAGTCGTGTCTGACTCGTGACCCGAGGGAATGTAGCCCACCAGGCTCCATCCAAGGAACTGTCCAGGCAAGAATACTGGAGTGGGTTGCCATTTCCTTCTCCAGAGGATCTTCCTAACTCAGGGACTGAACCCGGGTCTCCTGCACTGCAGGCAGATTCTTTACCTTCTGAGCCACCAGTGCCTCATACTAAATACCACACTGATAAAGCTTTTCCAGGAAAAGCTGTCCCCAGGAAAGAGTTCAGAGACACATATACCTCACCCCAGGACCCAGCAGCAGGGGCCTAGGAAATGACCCTGCCCTTTGCTCTCTTGGCCTCAGGAAGTTCTGCTTAATGTTTAACCTAAAGCCACTGGATTGAGTGGACTCACTCTCTTGAACTCGAGGAAAGGGATTTCTGGTTTTAGCCAAGAACAGTAAGATAGCGGGGTGGGCGCCAGAGAACCCACGAGTTTCTCCTGCCTCAGCCCTGCCTTTCTCTCCTTGAGGGATGTCTGATCTTGGCCTGGCGGGCCCCTGCCCCACCGCACTCCTGCCAGATTTCTGTGGCTTCACCTTGGTGGGGACAGGGACCATCTACTCACGTATTTTTTTCAAGCTAGAGCAGGTGGTGTAGGGCAGAGGCAGAAAAAAAAGGATACCATAAGGGAGAGGGAGCTGTCTGACCTACAGAAATCTGCCTTCCCTCTGCCTCTGACCCAGGGCAAGTTCCCAGGATCCGTCAGGCCTGGCTTCCCCATCTGTGAGATAGGACGGTGCTGGTCTCCAAGGGATTCTGAGAAATCCTGGGAACCGTGGGGTGAGGTCGGGATAACAAGTCACCCCCAGTGCATCTGTCTCTAGAAAGGGCAGGGAATCTAAGCAAGGCTAGAAGATAGAAGACTCTTCCATCTCTCCTGGTGTAAAGGCACTGCCTCAGGCCAGGCCTGGGTCCTGGCGTTAGCTGCAGAATACTAGGGTGTCTAAGAGCTCCTAAGAGCCAGCCTTGTCCAGAACATCACCACTTCGATGAGGACTGGAGGCTCCCTGTAACTCACCTTGCTCCCCACAGGCAGAAAAGTCTACAAGAGACCCTCCTCTGGCTCCTCTAAAGCATGGAAGGCCCCACTTAGGCCCCACTCACCTTTCAAAGGTGCACCTCATTCCTATTACTGTATCTTAAAAACACAGATTGGCTTAGGTTTTTAAGCTAACACTTCCTGCTATGCTTCCCTTCTCAATCCACCATCTTGGGGGCAAGGGTCCAGGTACCATGGCCATGGCAAAACAGATTCAATTCTAAGTAGGTTTTTTTTTTCCCCCTAGATTGTAAAATTTTGTTCCTATGGTAGAGCAGCAACAAATTATCTGAAGCCCCCTCCCCTCACCCCAGGAGATAGGGGCACCCTTTTCCTTATGAGGATGCTAGCAGACCCAGAGAAGGTAGGGCAAGAGATTCAAAGTGAGGGTTCCCATCCGCTGGGAGTGGGGTGCCCCTGAATCAACATGGAGACCTGGCCACTGGGGCCCTCGCTAGCCCCTCTGCCCTCAGTTTCGGTGGTGGTGGCCCTAGAATCACAGCTGAGATGGGGCGAAGTTGGTCTGTTTGTGTCCCTGTGAAGACTCCGTGTGTCCAGGAGGTGTCCCTGGGTGGTTTCTGGGCGGTTGGAGGGGCAGCTCTCGACCTTGGTAGTGATTTAGGGGTGTCCCGTGTGAGCCCCGCAGAGAGCCAACTACCAGGCCCTCTGGGCCAAAGAGGAGGGACAGTGTCCACTGGCTCCCAGGAGGTGGCGCCACAGGCTGGAGTAAGCCTGACAGCAGTGGGCAAGTCAGACTGTGGGCGGGGTTAAGTCACAGCTGGTTGGGGGAGAGTCTGGGAGCTGGGAGAGGCTGGCTGTGGCAGGGTGGAACCCCGCCTAGGGCTGGGCCAAGACGGCCAGGGACTGGACCAGAGGTCTCGAGGAGGGCTAAGGTGATAGGTAGGGCCTAACCCTGAGGGTACTCTTGTCTTGTGTCCTCCTCATGACATTGCAGCCCCAGGTCATAGAGGGCAAAGCCCAGGTTTGGGATTTGCCAAAATGGCTGGGAATTGAGGCTGAGTCAGTCTGCTCCTTTTCCAGGGATCACACCCTATTTTCCTCCGCACCTCTGTTGCACAAGGTCAAGGGAAAGAAAGGTGAAGAAAGGGGCTGGCTCCAGCCCACAATGGCAGGGGTGGGGAGGTCCTGTGGGAGGTGGCAGCAGCTTGTCCCTGGGTGTGCCTAGGGGAGAGGACCAGCTTGGTCCTGAATGCACTCACCCTCAGGGAACACGTGCCTGGGCTTGGGGGATGTGGAAGAGGGCGGAGTCCTCCTCTTGTTTGAGGAGCACAAGGCGTACATGTGTGTAGTGGGGAGGCCAGCTCTGCGTCCCTGTGTCCACTACAGCGATTATTAGAGTGCAAATGACAGATGGAGGACCATCCGCTGTGACCCCAGTGGCTCTGACTCAGCAGCCACTGTGCCTCCAAAGAGGCCAGTTCTGGGTCCCAGGTCTCTCCTCAGAGAGGCCCTGGGCCAGGCAGGGCTGGGAGAGGGACGCAGCTACCCCGTGAGCCCTAGGAAGATCTCTGGAGCAGATCTGGGGATGAGGGGGAGGGCTCAGTTGAAATGAGCAAAGACTGGGGGAAGGAAGGCTCAGTGGCAAGTGCAGGCTGTCCCTTGTTCAGCCGTACTAGGAATTCCTCAGTCTGCACTATTAGCTTCTGGTCAGAAAGGCTACCACCTGGGAGAGCTGATGCCCATGCCGGGTCTGCCAACTGGGGGAGTTATCAGTACATAACTAGCAGTAGTAACCCACATGCTTCTGTACAACTGACACCTGCTGCTCCCCACCCCAGAATCTGGGGAGACCTGTGTGTGACTTCAGCCCTCGCCTGGTTGAGTCTGCTTTGGCCACACGCAGGGCTACAGGGGATGCCAGCGGTCCCTGCATGGAGGGCCAGGAGTCAGGGCCTCCAGAATCAGGGCCTGATTTGAGCAGCAGGCAAAGGCCAGACTTGGAGACTGCAGCTTCAGTGAGAGTAGTATGGGCTCAACGGCCTTAGTTTTTGCTGCATCCCTGGGGCCTAGTGTGATGCTGTTTTTGTCCTAGGGCTTGAAAGTGCCAAACTGAACTGAAATTTAACTACATTGAATTTAGTGAAATCGAAATCGTCCATCCTGGAAGAGGCCTAAGGGATTGTGGACCTTTCTACTTGTCAAAAGGGTTTTGTTTCACTGACCTGCGCTATTCTATTTTTCCTGGAAGGCAGGAACTGTTCCAGTGACTCCTGAAAGCTTCCTGGACAAACCAACCCTATGTTAATCCACTCTGACCAGGAAAAGACAAAGCTCAGTGCAGAGCATAGCTATGTCCCATGAAATCCCTGGTGGTAAAGGGTAATTCTCAATAATGGGCTTCAATTTGCAGTAAGAGAGCCACAGAGTCTCACGAGATAGGGTTCTCTTTAAAAGACTTCCCTGAAGACTTGGAACTGAGTCTGATGAAGGCGCTGAGCTAACTGTCCCTTTCCCGTGAACTGTCCAAGTCATGTCTGAACCTCTGTTGCCTTACTCTAGGCACATGGGCTCGTCAGGAGAGACATGACTTGCCAGCTGGGTCTGTTCCCCACCCCTTACCTCCGCACCTGTGGGACAGAGGTAGGTGGAGGCAACTCCATGGAAACTAGAATGCTAGCGGGAAGGATTGCAATGGGGATTGAGATAGTATTTTCTATAGTTTACAGGAAACCGTTTATGTGCTTGTCTCTCCCATTCTGCAAACTGAACTCCTTGAGGGAAGGTCCCTTAGTCTTCACTGGGCCTGGTACTGAGTAAATATAGGCTTGGCACTGGCTGAAGGAGGATAAGTATGCGGGTATGCATGAATGAGATCCACAAAGCCAGCCTGGAGGCTTGTCTGAGGGAAGGCAGAGGGACAAGGAAAAGCAGCGTGTTTTGACTTGGGCACTTACAACTTGGAGAAAGCATGTCTTCGTTATTTTTTTCTTGTCACAACAAGCCTTTGGAAGCACATAACTCTAATAGCAATGGGGCTTAATGAGCTTTCTTGGGAGCACTGCATGGGCGGTGGGGCTAGGTTGGTGATAAACGTTTATGATGATTTTTTTTCCCCTGGCTCTTTTCACAGAATGCACGTAAAGATTCGCACAGCGCAACAGGAAAGGAATTAGGCAGACAAGGCCTCCAGCAAGTTCTATACCTTTCAGTTTTGCTCCCTTTTCCTACTCTACCAAAGGCACAGCTCATCTGAAGAACCTAGTACACAAGCAAAAGTGTCCTGGCCAGCCCGGACGGGCTGCTGAGCAGGACACAGATTGGTCGGGTTTCTTATTTGTAGCCGCATACTAGCCTGCGGCTTGCTTGGGGAGCTACCTTATTGCTCGTGTTGGTGGGTGGTGCTGACAAACCTCAGCCAGGAGGGAAACCTTCTGTTTCGTCGCGCTTCCTTCCTTCCTTCCTCTCAGTCCTGTTTTTCCATCCCAGTGGAGGAATGCAGACAGGGATCCAGTTTCCTGAGTGGCTTCTCCCTGGGAGGTGAGACAGGCCTCGGCAGCGCCACAACAAAACGGAAGATCAGAGAGGTCAGGAGACCCCGGGAGCTGGCTCTCCCAGTCTTTCTCTCGGGAACAGTCCACAGCCCGTGGCACCGTGCCATCCAGAACTGTCCTCAGCCAGCCATCCTCATTCCCTCCCACGTCCATGCTCTCTGCCTCCCCTTCTTGCTGGCAAAGTTTGTCATTCCTCGCCACCACCGTCGGCCTCTTCATCTTTGCCTCCTGAGCCTCCCTGTGGAGGTCACCATGCTGAAAGTAGCAGCCTGGGGTGAACTGGGCTCTGTGGGGAAGCAGGAAAGCCTCAGAGTTTGCACGCTGCCCCTCCTGTGCCTGGGCTCGCCTGCATAGTGCCTCACCCATGGCCCAGCTGGCATCTGGGTGCAGGTCCCAAGGCCTTGCATCTCTTCATGCTTTCAAGATTTGCCTCCCAATGACTAATCATTTCCACAAACTCCAGCACCAAGCTGGCTCTGAACAGGCCTTTTTCTACCTGGATAGATGTCCCCGCCCGCCCCCCCCGCCAGTTACATTTTCCTTCTGGTCTTTTATCAGTGTTTGAGAGCACAGGCTGGAGAAGTCAGTGGACGTGTGTCCATCCATCAGTTCTATTTTGGCATGTAGACTGATTCTCCTCCCATCTGGGCTTTCTCCAAAATGACTGCTGTGGGTCATATGTCACATCAAAGTGGGAAGAAAATGCCTTTGGCAAGTGAAGTTTAGGGGGCTTGGAAACTTCTATAGGGGCTCCAGGTCCATCCTGTCCCTGACTGGGCACCAGCTGGACCCAGGAGGAAATGGTACCAGACATCCCAACTGCTGGTTTGCATAAACTTAGAGATCATGGCATCCAGTCCCATCACTTCATGGGAAATAGGTGGGGAAACAGTAGAAACAGTGTCAGACTTTATTTTTTTGGGCTCCAAAATCACTGGAGATTGTGATTGCAGCCATGAAATTAAAAGATGCTTACTCCTTGGAAGGAAAGTTATGACCAACCTAGATAGTATATTCAAAAGCAGAGACATTACTTGGCCGACTAAGGTCCATCTAGTCAAGGCTATGGTTTTTCCTGTGGTCATGTATGGATGTGAGAGTTGGACTGTGAAGAAGGCTGAGCGCCGAAGAATTGATGCTTTTGAACTGTGGTGTTGGAGAAGACTCTTGAGAGTCCCTTGGACTGCAAGGAGATCCAACCAGTCCATTCTGAAGGAGATCAACCCTGGGATTTCTTTGGAAGGAATGATGCTAAAGCTGAAGCTCCAGTCCTTTGGCCACCTCATGAGAAGAGTTGACTCATTGGAAAAGACTCTGATGCTGGGAGGGATTGGGGGCAGGAGGAAAAGGGGATGACCGAGGATGAGATGGCTGGATGGCATCATGGACTCGATGGATGTGATTCTGAGTGAACTCCGGGAGATGGTGATGGACAGGGAGGCCTGGCATGCTGCGATTCATGGGGTCACAAAGAGTCAGACATGACTGAGCGACTGAACTGAACTGAACTGAACTGAAGAGATTTGTGCATTCACTTGTCATGAAGTCAAGCCTAGTGAATTTTAGTTAGTATAGGTAGCTCATCTATGACCCCTCCAGCAGGAGACACTTTGGGCACAACCTCAGCACTGTCCCTGTTATTCATGAAGTGAATAACCCATACACAGTGATGCAGGAGCTAAATTCAAAGGTCCCTCTGGGGTCCTTTTAGCCTGGTGGTTGGTGAAGCCCTTGGAAGTGCCAGTGAGAGAAATGCCCGGAGCTGCCTAGAGAACTCAGCCCAACCAGCAACCCCGAAGCCCTGCTGAAGGGCAAGCCAGACAATGTCCTGCTCTTGAAGAGCCCCCACTCTAAGTCAGAAGGAAGGAAACAACTCCTGGAACAGTGAATAAAAGCCAGAGACTGAGTCAGAGCCCCAGACCACCAGAGGCCAGCGCCATCCCTTGGCCAGCAGGAGTCCCTGGGCCAAATGTGAGGGGTGGATGTGGACACGGCAGGCATGTTCCTGCAGATGTTTCTCGGAGGAAGTGAGATTGGCAGTTGGAAAGGAGGGCCGGGGAACCACTAACTCACACTTCCAGGTCTCCACTGCACTGTGGTTTTTGTTACCAAGGCAGCAGAGACCCTGGAGGTCTGCTAACAGCCAACGATCCACTCTGACGAGGGCAACTCCCCAGGTCCGCTGCCCAGGCAGGGCTAATTACCCCCACTGGAACCAGGGGCACGTTGATTTAAATCTATGGGAAGCCATAGCTCTTATGGCTTTTACAAAAACAAACATCCTTTTCTCCCCCACTTTCAAGGAGTCCACTGACTGGTGTCTGTGAAGCCGGAAGGGCCTGGGTCAGGCCAAGGTCAGGTCACTGGCCTGCTCATAGTGCCTGTGTACATGTTCTTACCCAGGAGAAAAGGCGTGGCACAAATTCTCCAAATCCAAGACCATCCACCAGAGAGACAACTAATAATAAATTTGGTCATGTGTACACCAGGCCCTTGTTCTTGTGTTTTATTTGTATCAGCCACTCCACTCTCACAATCCCTCACATTAGAGGGGGCTAGTATTATAACTTTGCAGGTTAGGACATGGAGGCTTGGTGAGTTTAAGTCAGTTGCCAAGGTCCCATCTGGGAAGTGGCAGGGCTGAGGTGTGGATCCTTGAGGAGCCTAGATATACATACTCACCAGACACAGAGATGATTGAAATACAGGAGGAAACACAGTGAAGACCATCATAACATGGGCAGAGAGGCTCTTATTATTCCAGGCAGTCAGAGTCAGGTAGTCAAGTCAGCAATCCAGGCTTCACGGAAACTCCATCCTAGAGGTCATAAGGAGCAGATCAGTGTGCATGGGAAGGCCCAGCTAAGGTCTGTCCATCTGGTTATCAGTTAGTTCACAGGAATCCCTGGATTATTCCAGGTCAGGTTAGAACTGCTGACATGTCATTTGATATATTTTCCATCATTAGGTTTCCCTGGTGGTTCGGACAGTAAAGAATCTGCCTGCAATGCAGGAGACCTGGGTTCAGTCCTTGGGTTGGGAAGATCCCCTGGAGAAGGGCATGGCAACCCACTCCAGTATTCTTGCCTGGAGAATTCCATGGGCAGAGGAGCCTGGCACGCTACAGTCCATGGGTCACAAAGAGTTGGACATGACTGAACGACTAACACTTTCACTTTTCACTTCCATCATTAGGAGAATTAGATGAGTTTGTAAAATATGTCCAAGTTTACTTAAGTTCCTCTACACAGCTGCGATTTATGAAGCCAGGAATAGGTTGGGATATCTTCTAAGAAATAATCTCCCTCAGGGAAACCCAGGTTTGTGTGAGAAGCGAGGAGTCAGAGTAGAAGGCAAGCACTGAAGTCTGTAATAGTGAGGTACGGGAAAAGTAATGGGTAAGCTCTCAGGTCCATGCAGAGGCAGCCTGCAGCCCCTCATCTAACATTCCCTGGGAACCACAGTTCAAAACCTCCAAGAAGTATCAATTCTTCCCCCTCCCCATCCCCAAGGTCACTGTTCCAGGGCTTACTGAGGCAGCTTTCCATCTGGCTTCAGGCCAACCCTGACACACCGTCCACCTTTCCCAGGGACACTTTTTTGAGGTTCTCATCTCCCGGGACTAAGCCTGGACCTGAATCCCAGATGGTTGCACCGCCCCACCTGTATAAAGTCTTCACTCCCCAGCTAGCCTTTGAGAACCTCATAAACAGCCCCATATCTCAGTAGTCTTTAAAATCTCCGTCCTTCCATGACATTGTACCTCTGAACACTCTTCGTTCATTAGCGTTTCCAACTCTTAAACATCCTTTAACGCCACACTCGGCGTCCCCTCTCTGAGGCCAGTTCCCACAAAGTCTGCCAAAAGCTGGGACACTGAAGTTACCCAAATGAGAGCTCCCACGCCCAAGTTCCCCGAGTCAGAAAGCCCCACTGGCTCCAAGACAGGGCACGGAGTGGCGCCCCCACGGACCCGTCTAGTTGTCCGTGTCCCTTCAATCCTGGTTAGGCGGGACGCTCCTACCAACCCTCGCGGCACACGCCTGGTAGTACCCGCCGGCTCGGAGGGCGCATGCGCCCTCGGCGCCGGCGGCTGAACCCGGCGATCCAGCCTCAGGCTCGTGGACTAAAGACTTCAGAAGCCTGCGGGAGCGCGCGCACGCGTGGAAGGGGGGGGGCGTGTGCAGAGAGAGGCACACGAGCCGCGCATGCGCAGTGGCAGGCGGCGGCGCTAGCCGAGCTGGGAGATGGCGGCGGCGGCGGCGGCGGAGCGGAGCGTGTGAGTCGCCCGGGAGCCGCCGGCCCGGGCCCAGTGCGACCCCGACCCCGCCCGCCCGCCTGCCCGCCATGGGCAACGAGGCCAGCCTGGAGGGCGGCGCTGGCGACGGGCCGCTGCCGCCCGGAGGCTCCGGCCCCGGCCCGGGCCCCGGTACCGGGAAGCCGCCTTCAGCACTGGCAGGCGGAGGACAGCTCCCGGCGACAGGCGGGGCGCGGGCGACCGCCGGACCAGCGGGTCCAGGCCCCGGGCCTGGGGGTGGTCCGGGCAGGTAAGCGCGCGGCACAGCTCCCGGGGGCGGGGGCAGGAGGGCACGGGAGTGTGTAGTCTGAGGCGGAGGCCAGTGCCGGGGCCCACGACCCTACGGTCTAGTCTGGACAGCGAGGTCGGACGTCCGGCCACACTTTGAACCCAGCTGGTTTGAGGGGGTGGCATGAAGGAGGGTGGCCCCGCGACGCGGCCCTCCCTTTACAGCCGCCCTGCCTTAGTATAAAGCACGATGCTGAGCACAGGGTCAGTCCGGGCCTGCAGACCGTGACTTCGTCAGGAACCCCAAATTCTCTTCACCCCAATGCTGGGCTAAGGAGGGGCTTATGTAACCTCAGCCTGGTCCCTCCACACTGGGGAGCAATGGGATGGAAAACGTCCTCCCTGTCTGCTGGTATCTGCCTGTGTCCATTGTGTTGGGCCGAGGAAAGAGCACAATGGGAGTGGCTGTCAGGGAGGATAAGTGTCACTGTGAGGAGCAGAAAGATGTGGAAATAGTTGAACCATGAACTTGGTCATGCGCTTTCCTCAGGCATTTCGTAGCTAAAATCTTTGGAGGAGGGGAACCGGACGCCAAAAGGTACTTATTTAGGCTCAGCAGTACTAACAGGGTCATGTGCTTTCACCATGGTTTAGTGAAACACTTTGAGGTGAAGCAAAAATGCTGTTGAATCATCTAGAACCAAATATGTTCTGTTGCCTCATGATCTAGAGTCCTACCTCAAATCAGTGACATGTTTTAAACAGAACATATCTGATCAAATACTATGAAACCAGCTGTTTAAAATGCACGTGATGGTCCTATAAACAATTAAGTGGCGTAAATGCAGTGGAAGGAAATGCCAATATATAGTAAATCAGTCAACTGAAAACTCAGGAAAGCTAAGAGACGACAAGATAAAATGGAAGGCGTTATCTTCACAGCAGATAGACCCAGGGAGTAGCAAAGCTGGGGTGTGCTTTGGATCCATGTGAGTCTGCTGATAAATGTTGCCTTGGTTTTTCTGTGTGTCCCACAAACTGTAAGGGAGCACAATTTTTGCTTCTTCAGCTGCCCAGCTGTGCCTCTCATGGGCTTATTTTCTCAGAAATCGTTTCTTAGACAATTAATGGTAATGAAAAGCGCTCGGTAGCCTGAAACCTGCCGCAGACAAGCCAGCTTGTGACCATCCCTTTTAGAGGGGGAATTTGCCCATTTTACATTAGCTTTTCCAGTAATGCAGTTGTGGAGCACACAGTTCTTAGCACTGCAAATACTGTCCATTTTGCTGCGTGTTGAGCTGCTCTTTGAGTTTTAGCTCGAGGGAGGCTCACTCAGGCTTTAGAGCACTCCCTCCAGGGGAAAGCCTCTACAGCTGTGTGGAAAAACACCTTGTTATTGGGAGTTCTCTATATGGGAAACTCGACATTTCCCTTCTGGTAACCAAGCAGGCTACTCTGCCTGTCATTTATCTGATGTTGCAGAGGCAAGCATATGAAAATTTGGAAAGACTTGGACATCTCAAAGAGACAGGAAGAGGCTAGTGTCTATTCATATTCCTTTTCAGTATTTCATTTCTACCCCCTGTCTACGTGTTCTACTACAGGGCAGACCCATGAACCACTGTGGGGTAGAGAATCATGGGCTCCTGCTGGATTTAGCAGTCACGTAATTTTGCTCTTGGCTGTAGGCAGTGCATACACACGGGCCTGTTTAGCTATGGTCCTACAGCTATCAAGCTTGGAGGGTGAGCTGGCTATTTGTCACCAAAGCTGGGGATTGGAGGTCCTTAGGAGATGGGGTTTACTCTTCCAGCTGATATTCGCTTGTCTGGGCACCTCAGCCAAGCCGCACCTCCATGATATGTCTCTCCTTCAGCAGCTGTATATCTTCACTTCCTCTCACCCAGCGTCTCAGGTACCTAATGCCAAATTTAGCAAGTTCTGTTCTGAGATGCTGCTGAACAGATTGGCCCATTGATGGAGAAAAAACCCTGTGGCATGTGCTTCTGGGCATTTGGGAAAGAGCATTGGCATACTTTCAAGCCAGCTTGTGAATTTGGGGGAATTACATGGTCAGTAGAGACAGGTGGAGGGTCAGGTAAGGGGAGGACCATTTTACTGACCCCAGAGGGGAATGGAACTGAGGCTCTGGGGGACTGGACTCCTGGCTCTTTCTTGTTGCTGTATTACCCCTTGTCACCTCAGGCTGAATTAGTCTTTTCCTCCTCATACTGAGCTGACTTGGGCCCTGCAAGGGGCCACCTTCACCATTTGAGGCTGAAGAGCTCGGCTAGAACCCTGTGAGTAGCAGTCTGCCACACCCATAGTGCTGCCTCTTAACCTGTTTGGATGATATGGCACTTTGGGCATCAGAGAGTCTCTCAAGGCAGGGCTCTCTGCTCCTGGTCCCAGGGTCACATGCGCAGTTACATAGGTTGTGCCTTCCCTGAGGAGTGCCAGATCAGGGAAGGCTGAACTCTGTCTCAGGCTCCAGGTTCTATGCCTTGGTGTGGGCTGCATCTTCCTGCAGGAAGGGGCACCTTTCAGTTATTCATTCATTCAGTTCATTTTATGGCTGAATGGCTGATGTTCAGTGAAGGTCCAGAGTTGATGGGGTTTTTACCTGTACACAAACCAGTTCAAGAGAAACTTTATCAGTACTCCAGAAAGCACCTTAAAAAAATTGCACAAAGAAGCCATGTAGACCAGTGGCAACGTGGTTAATCGACACCAGCTCTGTGGACTTGCAGAGCTTTGACATTTGCAAACTGATCTTTAGTCAGTCAAGCAAGGTATATTTACCAGTGTCAAGAGCAAGCACTGTACTGAGCTTTGTGGAGGATCTCGAAGGATACACAACGCTCCCCTGGCCTCCAGCACCTCACAGTCTGGGTGGTCAGAAAGCTCTTGAAGAACTCTTGGAGAATACGGAAGGATCCTAGGAGTGACCCTGCAGGCACCTCAGTGTCTGAGGAGCATTTACTAGGTAATGCTTATAGAAGGGTTGTCAAGTGAGAAGAGTAGAGAGGCAGAGCCAGGCTTCAAAAGAAGGAGAATCCCAACTCTGCTTGGGAAAGTGAGGGAGGCGGCCCTGGGAGGTAGAGAGAGGAAGAAATGGCATGAGGCACATGGTTTACACAGGCAGAGACTGGGGCTGAGTGCAGGGGTGTGAAAAACTGCGACAAGCCACATAAGGCTCCTCCTTGTTACCCCATTGAAATCAGTGATCAGTGCTGAGCTGTCACTCATTTCCAGACCATATGTCAGGGAGACATCTTGAGCCCAGTGCAGCTGGGTACAGAGAGCCTGGGCATTTGTGGGAAGGTAGGCGAGGCTGTCCTGAGAACCATACCCAGAGTTCCTTTCTCAAGATAGGTTTGCCATAATTATATCTCGAAGATAAATTAATGAACGAATAACTAGGTTTGTCAGGCAAAGTATCTCTGGTCTGAGATTAGCCAGACTTGTTATACTATATCAGCTAACAGTCAGGCTCTAGAAAAATCTGGGATTAATTTGTAAGGCCAGAAAGAAAGGATACAATTATTAGGTTTAGAAATAATGGGCCTTTAACATTTAGAGATTATGTTAGGCCACTGGATTCTCATGGAGGACATGTCATGGAGTTTGTGCTAAAGTGACCCTAATATCTGGATGGTGATGATGTAAAAAACTTACCCTAAGAGGGAAGCCATTTTTGCATTTCTTGCCTGGGAGAGAGGGGCAGTTTTGATAATATAGCTATTTGTAGCCTTGGTAAGACTGATAATATGCCATAGGTCCAAAAAAAAAAAAAAAAAAAGCTATGGATTTGTTAGGGAGAGAAAGTCTATTTTATTTAAAGTTTTTTTTTTAATTATGGAAAATTTCAAACACACATACATAAAAGTAGAGAAAATAAGTTAATGAACTGCCATGTTCCCATTGCCCAGCCACAGCCATCAACTCACAGCTGATCAAGTTTATCTATCTCCCTTACTCTACTTAAAGCATCTTCAGTGGAAGCATCATCCAGATATTCAAGCATTTCATCATCAATGTTTCAGTGTATATTTCTAAGAAATAAGGGCTTTGGGGACTTTCCTGGCAGTCCAGTGGTTAAGACTTCATGCTCCCAATGCAGGGGACACAGGTGTGATCCCTGGTCGGGGGTCTAAGGGGCTTCTCAAGTGCTACTAGTGGTAAAGAACCCACCTGCCAATGCAGGAGACGTAAGAGATGCAGATTTGATTCCTGGGTTGGGAAGATCCCTTGGAGGAGGGCATGGCAACCCACTTCTGTATTCTTGCCTGGAGAATCCCCTGGACAGAGGAGCCTGGTGGGCTACAGTCCATGGGGTTACAAAGAGCTGGACACAACTGAAGTGACTTCAGCATGTGCTCACGGGAAACTAAGCTCTGGCATGCTGCACGGTGAGGTGAAAAAGAAAGGAAATAAGGGCTTTGTATAAACATTACCCGGAGAAAGTAATGGCAAGCCACTCCAGTACTCTTGTCTGGAAAATCCCATGGATGGAGGAGCCTGGCAGGCTGCAGTCCATGGGGTAGCTACGAGTTGGACACGACTGAGAGACTTCACTTTCACTTTTCACTTTCATGCATTGGAGAAGGAAATGGCAACCCACTCCAGTGTTCTTGCCTGGAGAATCCCAGGGATGGGGGAGCCTGGTGGGCTGCCGTTTATGGGGTCACACGGAGTCTAACACGACTGAAGCGACTTAGCAGGAGCAGCAGCATAAACATTACCACAGCACCATGATTGCATCTAAAGAGGGTAACAATCTCTTCTTAACCTCAGGGAATATTCCATCAGGGTTCAGTTTTTTTGGATTATTTTATTAATTTATTTTTATAATGGTCTGTTTGAATTGTAATCTGAACGAGGTCTGCACATAGCATTTGTTTGCTACGTCTCTTCAGTTTCTTTAAATCCGTAAGTTCCACTTGTGATTTATGATTGTGTGGTTTTTCCTGTGGTTTCACATACGCACACATACACACACACACTCATATTCTGGATTATGCTGATTGTATCCCTGTGGTGTCATTTAAGATGTTCCCCTGTCCCATATTTTTCCTCAAAATGGGGAATTACATCCAGAAGGCATTCAGAATCGCATCAGGGGTTTTTTGGCCAACAAATCCTAGCTTTTTAAGAAAGTTTGTTGAGCACTTCCGATTGGAAGCGGCTAGGAGTTCGTTGAAAGAAGATCCAGACTTTGGACTAGTTTGAGAACAAAGATCGATTCCATGGGTCATTTTTCCATTCTTTTTCTAAAGTTCTTCCACCGAGTAGGTTTGGTTCTGAGTTTAAGAAGTCAAAGCTTGCGGACCCCCTAGGTCATGCCTTTTCACCCCAGCATCACAGGTGGAGCCTTCCCTGTATGTGTATTTTATATATTATATATGTATAAGTAGCTGCCAGGAGATAAGATTTGGGGCTTCAGTAAATCCTCCCTCTTCTCCTAGGTCCTGCACATTTCAATGGGCCCCTTTCCCCTTGTCTGATGGAGGCGGGGAGGGATAGACCTTGCTATGTGTGGGTTACTTGGGGAGAATCTGTTCCTGGAGCCTGTGGCCTGTGTGCTGTGAGTTGGGGCTGACTGTGGAGGTAGGCTGGCAAAGCTGTCGTAACAGTTACAACTACTGCTGGGTGCCTGCTCCATCACAGTCATTCCTCTAGGTGTTTTACACACACTTATTCTCACACCGGGCTTCCCAGGTGGCTCATCGGTAAAGAACCTGCCTGCCAATGCATCAGACACCGGTTCAATCCCTGGGTCAGGAAGATCCCCTTGAGTAGGAAATGGCTACCCACCCTAGTATTCTTGCTGACAGAATCCCCATGGACAGAGGAGCCTGGCAGGCTACAGTCCATGGGATCACAAAGAGTCGGACACGACTGAGCAACTGAACATGCGCACATTCCTCACTCCACCTACCTGGCCATGCAGCTCCTGCGGGGTCTGTCTGTCCTGGCCTTACTTGCCTTTCCTGTCCAGGGATTCACTTTTTTAAAATGGTGAAATGGTGAGCGGAGCCTGCATGCCTGCAGCATGGGCTGAGTGTCACACTAAGACTGGAGGCCCTCCTGGTCAGCCAGGCCTCAGTGGACACTCCAGCTGTGGGGACTCCCATCTCAGTTGATGCCTGAGTATGTCATGTGGGTATTGGTCCTGCCTCTGGAGGACTTGCTCAGGCTTCTTTCCAACAGGGCCATCTGCCATCTCCACTCACCTGCGGTGGTGGGAGCTGGTCGAAGCTGGGGGATGACTTGGGACCCTGGCCTGTGTTCAGGGAGATGGAATTCTGGTGACCCACCTGCTGTGGATTGGGCCTCTGGCGGGGGCCTGTCCCCTTCTGGTATTCTCTGAGCCCAATATCTTATCCTTGAGCCTGTGGGACAGCTGGGCCTGTGGGATGGAGCCAAGGTGCATGTTCCAACTCCCCTGTGCTGTGCCTTGGGCACCCAGGCTGCTCTCTCCTTCCTGTACTTTGCTGTTAGGGGCATCCAGGGCTCTTAAGAGAACTTTGCTCTAGGAGACATCTCTTACCTGGTATCCTCACTTCTTTCTAAGAAGAGGCTCACCTGGAAGCATATTGCGAGTCTCCAGGGCATTGTAGGTCACCCTTGGGGTCAAATCCAGATTTCTTTGGAGGGACCTGGCTACTTCTGAAATGGTGAGACTACTGTCAGGGCCAAAGGTGAGGATGAGATTTTCCCTAAGAAGTTGTAGAAGGACTTGGTCTCAACCACTGAGGAGATCACAGAGCCTCCACAGATTGTCCAGGAGCTCACACAAGGGGTCACTGGGCCTGGTCCCATCTGGCACCGCTGCTTGTACCCAGAGGAGCCCAAGCTCTCCACTGCCCCAGGCTCAGGGAGGGGGCTGTCCCCCCAAGGATGCTGGAAGAACCAGTAAGACATTGGGTGCTTTGAAAGAAAGGAGAGGTAAGGAAATTTGCCAGTAGGCACATCTGTATACTGGATACATTTGTGTGTGCTGGTAGGTAATCAGGGTCGTCTGCACTTTTCATATATGGGAGTGGATATGAGGAGTCATATATGTGAGGAATTTCTACAGTTAAATTCTACTTAGAAGTAGCAGGACTTTAAAGTGAAGTTCATCCATGTATCTGGAAACCTTTGCTCAACACCTATCAGATGCCTATCCCTGGGTGAAATGAGAGGAAAAAGAAGCTCAGGAGGTGGGCTCTGCCCTCGAGGGGCTCACAGTGTGGTGGGAGAGAAAGAGACACTTCAGTTCAGATCTTTTCCCTTGCCTTCCCTAAATTAGAGTTCACTCCTGCCTTTGTCTCACAGAGGTAAGGGGAAAGAGCGCACCATGAAAAGGGGTTGTATCATTTTATCTTCTAAAATAGTAGAGCACATATTTGTATGATGTTTTACAGCTTACAAAACACATTCACAGCACTGACTTACTCTGTTGGGAGCTCCAAAGGTCTAACATGAGAGATTCAGAAGAAAAGCCAGCTTCGCTGACTTTAGCAAACCCAAATGCCATACACTGAGCACAGCTGGAGAACCACGTCACTTCCCTGCCTCCTGCTCTCAGAAGATGGAAAATTTAGCAAGAGGATGGCGAGGGCTTTGAGGACAGGGAAGAGATCTGGAAGTAGGACATTTGAGCAAAGGAGAGGGTAGGGTTGGGTGGGGGATGAAGAACAGTGGAGACTTCCTGGGCAGTGGGAAAGGGGGGTCAGAAACTCAGGTTGTAATGAGTCCTGACCTTGCCTGAAATGAACTATACCTGTGGGCTTGGTCCTTGTTTTTTTTCCATCTGTAAACTGAGAAATTTAACTAATCTCCGAAGTCCCCTCCACCTCTGACAGCTTATTTCTGTGAGATGATTGAAAAGGAAAGGGGAAGCTTCCCGCTGTTCAGCTTCACAGAGTAGAGAAAACAAGTCCAACTGGCGCCTTTAGGTTAATTAGAAGAGCTTTAAATGAAGAGGATTGCTCTCCCATTGTGGCCCGGAGATCTTCCGGAGTGGACAAAATGACTTCACAATCAAGCCAGGAGCCAGGAGGGGGACTGGCTCCCGCCTTGCCACTTGGTCGCTCCTGGTAAGCAGGGGCTCTTGAAAAGCTGACGGCCTCCTACTGGCTCTGCTGGCGGCCAGCAAGGCGCCCAGCCGGGCCGGCAGAGCCTGCTGCCGGCGCCCTCTCCCCAGCTGTGCTCGACGGCTCACCTCCTGAGTGTTGTCCCCTGCACATTCCACAGGAGCTCTGGCGCAGCCTGTGTGCTCATGACTTCCAGGGGGACGGGGGTTGGCAAACCCTTCGTGGTGGGGGAGGGGGCCGTGGAAGGGGCTGGGCCTGAAGGAGACCCTAGTTCTGGCCTCTCCAGTCAGGCAGCTGTTCGGCTTCCTCCACTTGTAGAGCAAGGAGCTGGATGTGGCCCTCTCTGCAGTTTCTCCTGCAGCTGCGTGGGTTCTGTGGGCTCAGGCCAGGTCTCCTCCAATGTCAAGGTCTGGCCTGTGAGGCTGCTTCCTTCAGGAGCATGCTTGAGCTTCAGCACCTGGTATGTTTGCTCTGTCCTCCTTTTGTTTTGAGCATCTAATTAAACCCCTGAGGGATGCCAGGACGGCGGCTTCCATGTTCCCCAGAGGTAGGAGCTCCGCCTTGGCGTGACTTCCCTAGTGGTCCAGGCCTTTGCTCCCACCCAGGCAGATGACCCCTGTGTTGGGAAGTTCTCTCCCTTTTCGGGTCTCCTTGCACCTCCCGTCCTCTTGGTCCTGGCTCCGCCCTCTGGCCCCACTGACTTACCTGCTACAGATTTGGCAGGATCGCACGATGCTCTCAACTCCTCAACCCCAGTCCTCTCTCAAGATGACTTCTCCAGCTCCCGTGGCTGGGAAGTGGCTCTGGGACCTTTGCTGACCTGGGCTGTCCACCCAGGGCTGTCAGATCCTGGGGCCAGGGAGGCTTGGAGAACAGGGCTCAGCAGGTCACGTGGACTGTGAGTGACCAGCCTGAGGATGAGGTGCCTTGGCTCACGCAGCCTGAAAACACCACCCTACACCTTCCTGAGCGCTCCGTGGCACTGCACCCCATGGTTGTCCAGCCTCATTCTGGGCATCTCATCGTGAAGGCTGGGTTCCCTCCTTCCTGGGCTTGTGCGACCTGAGTGTGAGGGGGTTCTGCAGGGGCCCCTGGCATGACTTCTCTGGTCGCACTTAGAGATCCCTTCCAACCTAGTGAGACCTCTTTTGGATCCTGATTCTTACCTCTGAATTGGGGTAATAACTAAGGCAGTCATTGTTTCTGTAATTATGTTATGAGAACTTCTCCCCTTCCTATGGCCCCTAGAGCCCACTTTCCAAACCCCTTTGTCTGCTCTTGAGTGGCCAGTGTTGGGTCTAGAGGCCACAGCCTTGCTGGCTTGGGTTTGGAGCAGTGCCAGCTGAGGATGGTGGCAGAGTCAGGGCTCGAATGGAGAGGCCGCCACTGCCGGCACCTTTGCCATGGTAGACCCGGTGCAGGCTTGTCCTTCCCTGGTGGCGGGGTCATGCTGGCCGCTCTTTAGGGTGCCTTGGCCTTTGGCTCTGTAGGTTAGATGTCCCTGGGACAGCAGGTGGTCTGAAGATGAGTTTTAGACACACATAAAAGGAGAAAAGATGACAGGGTGAACTCCCTCCTATGAACCCATCACCCAGTATCAGCAATGATCAATGTTTTGCCAACTTGTTTCATATATTTTCCTCCCACCTTTTTTTGGCTGGAGTATTTTCAATAAAAATCCTAACATATCATTTGAGTCATAAATACTTTAGGATGTACCTCTAATAGTTAAAAGATATTTTTATTTTCATCCAGTGACATTATCAAAGACAACAAAGTTAGTAAATTCTTAATATAACCTAATACCTAGTCCATGTTCAGTGTTCCTTGATTATCTCAAAAATGACTCTTTATTTCTAATTTTTTAAATTAAACTTTTTTTTTTAAGCGAGAGAAAAGATAGATTTTTATTTATATATGTCTGGGGGAGTTCAGAGAAAAATGTGATTTCCAAAAATGATATTTTAGAGTTTGTTCTTTCACATCAGAATGCAAACAAATCTTGCATATATATAGACTGCTATATATATATATATATATATATATATATATATGTGCTTGTTTCAAAATAATAATATAGATATTTTTACTAGCAGTAATACTAATGAGCCTGGTAGGCTATTGTCCATGGGGTCGCAAAGAGTCTGACACGACTAAGTGACTTCACTTAATACTAATGAGTGTAGTTTAAGATTCCCTTGTGGTTTCTTTTGTCCTTAGCGTGTATCTTTTCAGGAATTTGTAGTCAAAGTTTGTGTTCTAGAGTTATTATAAATGATTCTTCTCTGTCTAGTTATGCTATTAAGAGGATATGCAATTAAGTTTGTTTTTCCAGTTTGTGTTCAGCTTGTAGAGATTGCTTTTTGATCACTTATCTGTTGCTATTGTCATACTGCACAATAAATCAACCAAACTCAGTGGCTTCAAAAGCAGTTTTTTGTTTTGTTTTGTTTTTAGTTTGCCTGCTGGCTAGAATTCACTGCTCTAGGCTGGACTCCAGGCTGCAGGTGAGTCCAGGCCTGCTCCGTGTGTCTCCCATCCTCCTCAGATAGCAGGCTGGCCAGGGCGTGTTTCCCGTGGTGATGGCAGATGCACAGGAGGGCATGCCTAACCGTACACACACGCTCCAAGCCACTGCTTAGAATGACACATCCATGAGTATTTTTTGAGTCAAAGTAATTTATAGTTAAGCCCAACATCAAGGTGTGGTACTGTAGTTACAATGGCGATATAACAAATTACCCCAAAAGTTAGTGGTGTAAAACATCGTTACTTTACTCACAGATTCTGTAGGTCAGAAATTGAAGCAGAGAACAGAGGGCTGGTTATTTCCGCTCTACAGAGTCGGGATCTTCAGCTGGAAGACTTGAAGGCTGTGGACTGGAATCATTTGACATGTCTTCATCATTACTGTGTCTTACAGCTTATGCTGGCTATTAGCTGGGGCCCTCAGTACTTCCCCATGCGGACTAGGTTGAGCTTCCTCACAACATGGTTCCTGGGTTCCAAGGTGCCCCGAGAAAGGAAGCAGGTAGAGGCTGTGCTGCCTTTATTGCTGTTGTTTAGTTGCTGAGTCATGTCCATCTCTTGTGACTCCATAGACTGTAGCTCACCGGGCTCCTCTGTCCATGGAATTCTCTAGGCAAGAATACTGGAGTGGGTTGCCATTTCCTTCTCCAGGGGATCTTCCCAACCCAGGGATCAAACTGTGTATTTCCTCCTTGGCAGGCAGGAAAGCCTGCCTTTCCCTGGTGGAAAGCCACCAGGGAAGCCCACTTCCTTTATTACCTAATCTCAAAAGACGTGTTGTTACTTCTGCCACGTTCCATTCATTGGTGCAGTCACAAAGTCCTGCCCAGATTTGAGAGGGGGAAACAGACTCCATCTCTTGGTTGAGAGTATCCAGGTTTTATAAGAGCATATGAGGGAATTCCCTGGTGGTCTAGTGGTTAGGACTCTGTGCTTCCACTGCAGGAGACATGAATTCCATCCCTAGTCAAGGAACTAAGATCCTGCATGCCATGTGGCTTGGCCAAAAAAAAAAAAAAGCATATGAGACTGGAAATCTTGCTGAGATTTTTTCAAAAAAAGAGTCTGCTGCAGCTGGAAAAATATACTGCACCTCTAGTGGGAAAAATTGCAGAGTCACATGGTAAGGAGCAGAGAACCAGGGAAGGTAAAGATTGAAGAACAATGCCATCTACCCTATTTTTTCTTTTCCACTTAATTTCCTTAAAATTGTGTAGAACTTTCATGTGATTCCAAATAAAACAAGGGGTACTGAGAGAGGGCTAGTTCCATCTTGTTCCCTTCCACCTTGTTCTCTGCCTTCCCTGATAAGAAACCATTTTTCATTAGATTGTTTCTCTTTGAAAATGTAAGGGAAAAATGCATTTCTTTTCTTTTCTATATGTGAGTCAACAAACCCTAAACACTATGCTATACTTTGCCTTTTTTTCACTTAATGTCTCCTGAAGATCATTTCCTAGCAGAATACAGAAACCCTCCTGATTCCTTTTTCCATGTGTGCACTGCTCTAGCACACGGTCATGCCGTGGTTAATCCATGAACATCAGCCTGTGTCCAGTCTTTTGCTCTTACAAAGTGTACCACAGTGAGAAACCTGGTATGTATGTCATTTGTATTTTTACAGCGTGTCTATGGGATACTTTACCAGTGTATCTATGGGATACATTGTGTTTCTTCCAGTGTACCTATGGGATAGTTTCCTGTTGGATGTGGAAACAAAATGGTAAATGCGTATTTTTCTCTGTGTTGCCAAGTTTGAGGGGCAAAGGCGGAAGCTGGGAGCTAGTGAGGGGTTTGGACAGTATTCAGGTGTGAGAGAATAGTCACTGGATGAGGATGAGGAGGGGGTGATGGGGAGTGGGGAGGGGGCTGAGAGTGCTGGAAAGTGCTCAACTTCTGAATAGATTCTGGACATAGAGTCAGCTGGGTGGCTGGAGGGTTGACTGTGAAGTTAGAAAAAGAGAGGAGTCAGGAGGGCCCCTGAGTTTTGGCCTGAGTGTCTGTGTACACTGGCGGCAACAAGGATGGGTCCAAGATTAGGATTTTGTTCTGGGACAGCTTGTGTTTTAGGGGCATCCAGGAGAGATGTTAGGTAGGCAGTGGGGTCGTTAAGTCTGGTCTGGGGTAAAAAAATAAAGCAGCATTTTACCTGCAAATGCTTTAATATTAATGCCATCTGGTTCCTACAAGCACTCGGGGTAAGAGATAAGGAAGAGGAATAAATTGAGGCAGTACTGGAGTTCCAAGAGGGCAAGTCAAGCATATTTAGCTCTACAAGCATTTACTTTATCAAATGAAATGCTAGAAATGAAAGCACTCACAAGAGGCCTGGCATTAAATACCAGCCAGTGCCCGGTTCCTGCCCAGGGCTGAGGATATAAAGATGAACAGGTAGATTAGCATCCCTGTTTCCTGCTACATCTTTGTATTAAACTTGATTGAAGGTATGGTCTCTGCCCTCTGGGAGATGCTCAGAGGGTGCAGAGAGGACTGTGGTCCATCCTGCTCATCTTCACAAAAAGCTACTAAAGCAGATACAGAATTTGAGCCTCAGACCTGACAGTTTACTTGAAAGTCCTGGCCCGTACCATAGGCTCTCAGAATTCATCGCTGGTTGGCTCTGAAGCCCAGACCACCAGAGCCACAGAGAACACCCTCTCGCTGTAGGGAGAGTATCACTTTTCCCTCTTGACCCTCCCTTGTGTTCATAAACTCCAGGAAGGCTGGACTGTGGTGTGGGACAGGGTCAGGAAGTCTCCATGGCCACTCCAGATAAGGAGACTCTTGTGTGTCCAGCAAAGGGATCAGACATCCACTAGAGTGCAGGACTGGCCTGCTTGGTACCCTCTCTGCCCCAGGGTAGAGTGGGCTCGGGTTGGGGAGCCAGGGACAATCTCAGGGTGGCCTGGGGATATAAAGCTCCAGGGCCAGAGAGAAAAGCCCAGCCCCCACTAGATGGAGTTCAGGGCAAGGCCTCTGCCGCAGACTCCTCCGAACAGCTCAGTCTTGTATGCACTCACTCCGTGCCAGACCTCAGGGTGCAGTCAGGAGCAAGCACAGAGACGGTTCAGTCGACTGTCTCATGTGCTGGCATGGATGCAGGGGGGCCCTTGTGAACAAGCCCACAAGCTCCAGGATCTTGTGGCATGCACAGCCTTCAGATGAAGACCCACAGCCGTATAAGCGATTCTGATAAAGCATTCTAGTTATTATCCCATGACCTGTCTTGGGAGGTAGGTGTAGACACCTAGGATCTGTGCAGCACCAACACTCTCCCCTGACAAACTGATTTCTCCAGAGGCCCTGGTTTATCCCCAGGGAAGGCTTTGCGCTCAAACAATTCCCATCCTGAGAATGCTGTTTCTTTGTCCCACATTATTGTTCATTATTTATTTTTGTTCAGTGTTTGTTCATCCAACAAGCCTTTATTAATCCCGCAGTGAATCTGGGTCTGTGCAGGCTCCGGGTTCACAGAGGAAATACAGTAGGCAGCCTACTTGGACCCCCACAGTCCAAGTGAGCGTGAGGGACTCAGCCAGAGCCACCTAGTTCAGAGAAAGGAGTGAGAAGCGCTGGGGAGGGATGGGGCTCAGGGCAGGCCGTGGTGAATCATGGCCTCCCTGTGGAGAGGCTTCTGGGTGGGCCCAGGTGTTTCTCTTAGAGTTGAACCCTTCGTCTGTCCTGTTGGAATCTCCCCTAAGGATGCTGCCAGTTTCCCTTTTTTAAGCAGGTGTGCAGCAAGGGTTCTCTGGAGCAAGCCCACTAGCTCTCATCAGCCTTATCCGCTTGTGACAGTGCTCCCAGGTAGGCCTTCTTGCAACTTTGGCTTCAAGGTGAGCCTCTTCAGACACCCACATCACAAGTCACTCACACCTTTGGGAAGCCAAGGCCAGGCCTCCAGACAGATGGAACAGAGACCCTGCCTCCCCCTCGCCCACTCCCCCGCCCCAGGACTGACCCCAGAAGGAGAGGCAGGGAGGGCGGCAGGGGGCAGGAAAGCCTGCCTGGGGTGGCTTCCACCGGGTGACCGTGATACCGCTGACCAAGGTGCTGACTGTGTGCTTGCTTAGCATGACTGGGACATGGAGAGCAAGTTTACTACGCTTTCATCCCAGACATAGTGGGGGCCCCAGGAATGGGCTGGACCCTCAGCAGGGACTTTGGGAAGGAACCTTGCAGGAAGGGTCTTCTTTGGATCCTGCTGCCCCCTTGCTTCTTGGAGATCTTGCCTGAGCAGGACTCCTGTTGCCAGTGAGGCTTGTTTTCTGTCTCTGTTCCTGGGCTTTTTCTTGGTTTCCCTTTTTTATGTTACTCTCCCTCCTCCTGATATATCCAGGTAATTCTGAGTTTTAACTTTGTTGATGAGACTCTTCTGGAATTAATTAAAAATTATATAAGTAAGACTGAATATATTTTTGATGTAAACCTTCAAACCATCCAATCATGTATTGAGTAAAACTTCTGTTTCGCATTCTAGCATTATTGCTTTTCTATCTATACTTCTAAGATCTTTCTCCAAGTATTTATATTCTTGAATCTGTTGTGTACACACACTTTTAAAAAATAGCTCAGTGTTATTTTCTCTAGTAACAAACATTTACTCACCAAACAAACCTTGTGCCCCCTCTGGACAGGCAGAATGTTTGGCTGCAACAATAAAGTGGCAGCTAATCCAGAAATCAGTGCCCTGGGGAAGGATGTGCTGTCTGGGAGGGGCACGGAGTTAGACTCAGCTCCCTTTTTCCCTGCTAAGGCTTCACAAAAAAATAGGCCACAAAGCTCTGCACCATCAGAGAAAGCTGGTCAAGACAGGAAGGGATGGGAAATGCGGAGTTGACCAGGGTTCTCAGCCATTCACATGGAGCTACATCTGAACTGTCCCTCAGAGTTAACCATTTGGAGTCAGAAACTGGTGGGTGATCTCCACCTCCATGGGTCCTAGCAAAGGAACAGTGAAGCTTGAATTGGAGCACTGCGTTCCATGGACCTCAAGCCACCAGGCCTTGGTATATACACCTGGGTACCTGTTCTATCTGGGGGGTGCCACAGGCTATGGCATCTTCCTCTCCTGTGATGCCAGGGCCTTAGGATCACCCAGAGTCCCTAGGGTGCCAGGGCCTGAGCTGCTGGGGCTTCCAGGATCTCCTGGCCTGCCTTGGCTGCCGCCACTGCCGACTGCGTCCACCGCCCTGGCCGGGGTTCCTGCATCTTTCTCCGCTGTGCTGTGGCTCCTTCACCATCTGCCATCTTGAATCCGTCCGCCCCCTCCACTGGCCACTAGAAGATCAACACACGTACTTTTTTTTTTTTTAAAGAAATGGGATCACATTGAATATGTTGTGTTGCAGCCAGCTTTTCCCGCCCTCCCCACAGAACAGTGTGAGGAACATTTCTTCCTACCCTCCCACTTTTCAAAGAATCAGGAGTTTGGGCCCTAGATAACCTTTTGTCACCTTGTCCCTTCATGAATGGGAGTAATCCTTGTGCCTTTTGGGGTCCCAGGCATATCTCCAGGCAAGCTACCAGACCTTGGTCTAGTGGGACACCTAACTGCTCAGCCTTTGAGGGTAGCATGAGCTAGTGCAGCAGCCTGCAGGAGTGCAACAGTGGCCTTGACCCTGAGGCTCTGCCTCCGAGCTTCAGAGAGTTTCGGGGTTCTGGTCTGTTTTGCCAGCTAGGGGTGTCTCCTGGATGCAGAGGTCCCTGCAAAGTTCCTTTTTCTTCCCTGACATGTGGTGTGAATTCCCTTTCTCTCTTCATACCTTTTGTAGGTTGCACTGTTCAGTCATCTGAGTAGAAGACTGCTTGCAGGGCAGGGCCGCCTATAGTGTGAGGACTCACCTGTGCCAGCATCTTGGGTTTCTTCTTGGTCCCCCTGGTGGCCTGTATGAGTACACACTGCCCATGCCCCTGCAGAGACCCAACCCCAAATCTGATGGAGGGTGGACTTCAACTCTCTAACCTCTTCCCACTAAGAGTTTTGATGTTTGAAATTTGAAGGTTTTTTAATGCAGCCCAGCTCCATGTTGGGTCAGACCTCCACTCCAGGACAGAATGTACTTGAGGTCATTTATTCAGTAAGTATTTATTGAGCACATGCTACATGCTAAGTACCATTCTAGGCAGTCCCTACTGTTGCCTATTAATCGTGTCCTCCTCCCAAATTTCTTCTTTGCTTTGCTGGTTTCCTCACTGCTTGCAGAGGCTTTTGCCTCTAAATTTGCCTCAGGAACATGAAACTTCAATGTCCAGCTAAATAAATCACAAGAATTTTTCCCCTGAGGTTTTACTCAAATTCTATCCTACCAGGAACTAAAATTTTAATCTCCTATGAAATGCCAAGCAAACAGGAGGCCTGTTTCCTAGAAACTCGCCTTGGTATGTTTCTGCTGAGGCATGTATCTTTTTCGTGCAGCTCTGTTTTTTTGGGCATGCTAGGTGTCTGTTGCTGCAGGGGCTCTCTCTGGTGTGAGCAGGGGCCGCTCTCTAGTTGCCGTGAGTGGGCTCCTCACTGCAGTGGCTGCTCTCGCTGCAGAGCACAGGTTCTAGGGGGCTCGGGCTTCAGTAGTTGTGGCACGTGGGGCTCCGTCCTTGTGGCTCCCGGGTCTAGAGCACCAGCTCAGCAGTTGTGGCGAATGGGCTTAGTTGCTCCACGGCATGTGGGATCTTCCCGGATCAGGGATGGAATCTGTGTCTCCCGCATAACAGGTGATTGCTCCCACTGAGCCACCAGGGAAGCCCAGGCACTTAGTTTTAAGGATTGGGAGTTTGAGAGTGGGGCTTGGAGGGGCAGCAGTTCTTAGGCCAGGACCCCGCCTTGCTGTCTGTTTTTCTGGTGCCCTTAAGCTGCTTTGTTTCTTTATTTTTTGCCCACGCAGCCTACGGGATCCTAGTTCCCCAACTAGGGATTGAACCTGTGCCCTCTGCATTGGAAGCATGGAATCTTAACAACTGGACCACCAGGGAGATCCCTACTGCTTTGTTTTTTTAATCTTCAGTCTTCTTATTGGAAAAAAATGGAAATGATAATACCCACCCTGCGTGGTTGTTAGGAGGTCAATTATGTAAAGGGCCAGTCTGGCACACTGAGTGAGCTGAGAGCGTGATGGTGCTGGGGGTGATGGTGTTTGTGATCTGACTCCCAGTGAATGAAAGGCAGTGAAGCCATTATGTATTTCATCAGCCAAGATTTTTCTTTAAATATTACTTTTTATTTTCTGATTTTGTGAATGCTTAATACATTAGCACAATAGCACATGCTTATAATTTTGAAATGAATATTGTGTATTTGAGGGTACTATTTTGAAATCCTTTTCTAAGTTATAATTCATATACTATAAAATTCACCCAATTTTAAGTGTACCATTCAATGGTTTTTAGAACAGAGTTGTATCACAAAAGCTATAATCTAAGTTTAAAACATTTTCATCACCCCCAAAAGAAATCTCACATCCATTAACAGTCACTTGTTATTTTTTCCCGCCCCTAGGGTCAGGCAGCCAATAACCTATTATACTATTTGTGTCTATAGATTTGTCTACTTTGAACATTTCATGATTAAATAGAATCATGCAATTGTGGTTTTTTGTGTCAGACTTATTTCACTTAGCATGTGTTCAGGGTTCCTCCATGATGTTGCATGTCATTAGTTTATTCCTTTTTACTGCCCAATAATGTGCCCTTATATGGATCTACCAAATTTTGTTCCCTCATCGGCTCAGGGACATTTGGGTTGTTTCCACTTTTTGGCTTTGGCTATTATGAATAATCCTGTTATGAATGTATGAGTACAAATTTTTCTGTAGACATATGTTTTAAATTATTTTGGATGAATTCCTAGGAGTAAAATTGCTGGGTCATTTGATAGCTTTACGTGTAACATTTGAAGAACTATTGGACTCTTTTCTAAAGTAACTGCATCATTTTACCTTCCAACAAGCAGTAAATGATGGTTCCTTTTTTCTGCATCCTTGCCCACATGTGTCATTATCTTTCTTTCTGATTGATTTTCTAATTTCCCTTGTGATTTCTTCTTTGACCCATTGGCTATTTAGGAGTATGTTGTATAAGTTGCAGTTACTTATGAATTCCCTAAATTTCTTTCTGCTATTGATTTCTAATTTAATTCTTTGTGTGTTGTGTTCAGAGAACATCCTTTTTATGATTTCATGTCTTTTAAATTTATTGAGGCTTGTTTTATGGTCTGACCTGTAGAATGTTCCATGTGCACTTGAGAAGAGTGCATTCTGCATTGTTGGGCAGGGTGTTTCATAGATGCCTGTTAGTTCTAGTTGGTTTACAGTGTGTTCAGGTCTGTTTTCTTGTTGATTTTCTGCGTGGTTAGTCTATCCTTGGTTAATAGGGTATGGAAGGAAATTTCCTGGTGGTCCAGTGATTAGGACTTGCACTTTCACTACCAAGGGCCTGTATTCAGTCCCTGATTGAGGAACTAAAATCCTGCAAGCCACACAGTGCAACCAAACAATTTTAAAACAAAAGGTATTGAAATCTCCAATTATCATTGAATTTTCTGTTTTTCCCTTTAATTCTGTCAATGTTTGCTTCGTGTATTCTGGCACTCTGTTTCTAGATGTATATATGTTTGTAATTATATATAATTAGGTATTGTATACTGATTCTATATAGTTATATATAATTTAAATCTTTATAATGAATTGACTTCTTAAAATCAATCTTTATCTTCAGTACACCTTTCTTCTACAATCTATTTTGTCTGATATCAGTATAGCCACCCTAGCTCTCTTATGGTTGCTGTTTGTATGGTAATCTTTTCCCATTTAAAAAATTTCAAACCATATCTTTGACTTTAAAATATGTCTCTTATAGAGCATATATAGTTGAATTTTTAAAATCAGTCTACTAATTTCTGCCTTTTGATTAGATTGTTTGATTTTTATTTAAGTGATGTTATTGATGTAGTTGGGTTTACATTTGCCAGTTTGGTTTTTTATGTTCTCATTGCTTTTAATTCATTTTTTCCTGTTTACTGCCTTGTTCTGTATTAAGTGGGCACTTTTTGGAGTAACATTTTAATTCCTCTGATGATTTTTAAATTACATATGTTTAGATTATCTGCCTGGTAGTTGCTTTAAGACTTACACCATATACATCTTTGTTTGTCAGAATCTACTTCAGACTTATGCTAACTTAATTTCATTGAAATATAGTAATGTCACTCCTTTACAATTCTATTACTTTCTCCCCTTTTTTTATGTGATTATTGTTACACGTACTATATCTCTTATCCCTGGACTGCAAGGAGATCCAACCACTCCATCCTAAAGGAGATCAATCCTGGGTATTCATTGGAAGGACTGATGTTGAAGCTGAAACTCTAATACTTTGGCCACCTGATGTGAAGAGCTGACTCATCTGAAAAGACCCTGATGCTTGGAAAGATTGAGGGTGGGAGGAAAAGGGGACGACAGAGGATGAGATGTTTGGATGGCATCACTGACTCAATGGACATGAGTTTGGGTAAACTCCAGGAGTTGGTGATGGACAGGGAGGCCTGGTGTGCTGCGGTTCATGGGGTCACAAAGAGTCGGACATGACTGAGCAACTGAACTGAACATCATTATAATTATTGTTGTTGCTCAGTTTCTAAGTCATGTCCGACTCTTTGCCACCCATGAGCTGCAGCATGCCAGCCTTCCCTGTACCTTGTTATCTCCCAGGGTTTGCTCAAACTCATGTGCATTGAGTCAATGATGCCATCCAACCATCTCATCTTCCATCGCCCCCTTCTCCTCTTGCCCTTAATCTTTCCCAGCACTTTATATAATATTGTGTAATGTTATATACAATCTTATAAGACCTTTTACAGAAATTGAGAGAAAAGGGGGAGAAAGTATATATTTGCAGAATTTGTTATATGACTTTCTTATTTACTATTTCTGAGTCTCCTCATTTTTCCCTGAGACTTCGAGTTACTAGCTGATGTCATTTCCCTACCTCAATATAGCTTTGTTCCACGCACCTTTTTTCTGCTCTTCTTGTCAAACATATTGTTTCTATACATTGTAAGCTCAGTAACACACACGGCTTTATGCAGTTGCCTTCTTATCAGTTAAGAGAAAAATATGCAATTATACATTCTTTTATACTTGGTTTCATAATTATCTTCACCAGCACTGTCTGTCTTTTTGTGTGTGGATTTGAATTACTATAGGGTATCACTTGTTATCTGTCTAAATAATTTCCTCTATTATTTCTTTCTTTATTTTCTTAGATTTATTGAGGTATAATTGACTTTTTTTGTTTCTTATGAGGCAATTTGATATCAACAGTTTTTTTTTACCTGCATTTGTTTATCTGAGAATACTTTATTTTGCCTTCATTTAAAAATATCCGTTTTTCCAGAGATTTTTTAACTCACTTTATGCTTGTTATTAAAAAGATTATTGGTCCTTGGCTAAGAGGAGGCTCTGCCTTGGGCCCGCTGGTGTAATAAACTGCACTCCACTAAAAAAAAAGATTGTTGGCTCTGATAAGGTAGAGAACCAAAAGGACAGAGTAATATTATGAAATGATGAAATATCAACACATTTGTTATTCACAGTTTTTAAAAACTATTAAAAATGTTCAAAAAAATTTTAATGGCAAGCCAGTGGACAATTGGCTTTATTTAAAAATGGACAATTTGAAACACATTTTAAAATTTAAATTATTGTAGATTCACATGTGGTTTCAGAAACAATGCAGAGACATTCCTTCTATATTTTGCCCAGTTTCTCCCAGTGGTGGCATTTTGTAAAACTACAGTATAATATCATAGCCAAGATACTGACATTCATACCATCTTATTCAGGTTTCCCTAGTTTTACTTGTACTCATTTGTATGTGTGCTTATTAATTACTAAGGTGCACAGTTTTATCACCTGCGTAGATTTAGGTACCCACTACCACAGTCAAGACTCTAAACAGTTCCAACTGCACATTTCTCTTGTGTTGTCCTTGTATAATTGTGTCCAGCCTCCCTCCTGCCTCTGCACTCCTCTCCATCCCTAAAAAATCCCTGGCTGCACCAGTCTGTCCTCCATTTTTTGATTTTGTCCTTTTAAGACTGTTGCACGTGCAATCACTACAGTGCATAACCTTTTGGGATTGGCTCTTTTCCCTTTTTTCACCTATAATTCTATCAAGATTTGTCTAAGTTGAAGTGTCTATCAGTTGTTTGTTCCTTTTTATTGCTGAATAGTACTCATCGTATGTATATGCCACAGTTTGTTCAACCAGTCACTGTTGAAGGACATCTGGGCTGACTTCAGTTTTGGTCTCTTACAAATAAAGCTCTTAGGAACACTCGTGCACAGGTTTTTATGTGAACATAAGTTTTCATTTCTCTGGGATAAATGTCAGGAATGCAACGGCTGGGTCTTTTGACAGTTGCAAGCTTAGTTTTTAAAGAGGTTGCCAAAATGTTTTCCAAACTGGCTGTACCATTTACATTTTCATCAGCAGTATGTGAGCGATCCAGTTTCTTTGCATCCTTTCCAGCCTATGGTATATTCACTACTTGTTTAGTTTAGTTATTCTGATATGCATTTTGGTTTCAGTTTGCATTTCCCTAATGGGTAATGATGTTGAACATCTTTTCATACGCTTATTTGCCATTTATATATGCTCTTTAGTCTGTTCATGTCTTTTGCCCATTTTTGAATTGATATTTTTTCTGTCAACTTTTGAGAGTTCTTCATATGTTCTGAATACGAGTCCTTTATGGAACATGTGATTTCAAATACTTTCTCTTACTCTGTAGCTTTTCTTTTCAGTCTCCTTCCATAGGCTTTTACAAAGCAAAACTTGTGAAATTTGGTGAAGTCCATTGATCAAGTTTTCTGTAATGGATCACACTTACAGTATCAAGTTTAGGAACTTTTTGCCTAGCTAGATCTTGAATATTTTCCTGACCTTTAAGTTTATTATTTATTTTAAATTAGTTTTTGTATTAAGTCTGAGGCTTAGGCCAAGGAGTTGTGTTTTGTTTTTTTTTCCCCTCTGTCTTTGGATGTCCAGTTGCTTCAATACAGTTTGTTGAAAATGCTGTCCTTCCTCAGTTGGTTGGTTTTGCACCTTTGTAAAAAGTCAGTTGAGCATATTTGTGTGCATATATTTCTGAATCCTTTAATCTTTTCCATTAATTTATATGTCTATCATCTTAATACCGTTTTCTTAATATAGTTTTATAGTAAGCATTAATACTGGATAGAGTTATTCCTCCCACTTTACTCTCCTTTAACAAGAATATTTTAATGTTGTAGGTCCCATGCTTTTCCATATAACTTCTAGAATAAGTTTGTCTATGTCTATAAAAACTTTACTGGAATTTTGATATGAATTGCATTAAACCTAGTAGGTCAGTTTGGGGAGAATTGACATCTTTTCTATGCTGAATCTTCTAGTTCATGAGCATAGTATGCTCTTCCATTTATTTAGGTCTTCTTTGATTTATTTCATCAGAATTTTGTAATTTTTAGCTATAGATTCTATAAAAACAAACTTTAAGTGTTTACCTAAGTTGTATTTGCTTTGGAATGATTATAAGTGACATTGTGTTTTTACTTGTGATTTCTTCATGTTTATTGTTAGTATCTAGAAGTGGAATTGGTTTTATATATTTATTTTGTATCTTTCAACCTTGTTGAACTTATTTAATAATTATATATATTTTTTGTAGACTCTGGGATTTTTAATATAGATAATCATGTCATCTGCAATATATTCAGTGTTACTTCTTCCTTTCCGGTATGGATGTCTTTTACTCCTTTTACTTGCCTTATTACAGCAGTTAGAATTTGCAGTACTACGTTGACTAAGAGTGGTGAGGGAGTGCTGGGCCAAGGGATGTCTGGGTATCAGCTTTAAAGGGGCAATGAGGCCAGAGGCCAGAGGTCTTGGAATGGCCAGCAGGATTTGGACTTGAGTTTGTTAAGGAAATTCTTCTGGACACTATCTGTGACATTCATCAAGGAGGGGAGCCTGGAGCCCTGGGAATGAGTGGAGGCTACAGCTCAGAGCCTCATCTTGGAGCCGGTGTCAGAGGTTGCTGAACATGGGCCTGAGACACAAGAATGGCATGCAGGAAGTGAGGAAGATGTAGATGAGGCGCCATCTTCAAGACTAGACCAAGGCAAGACAGGAAGCCCCCATTTATTTTCCTTGCGCCTGTGACATGGTCAGTGGGTGGCAGGTACCAATGCTGTATCAGAGGAACTCCTCTCAGGGAGCAGAGAAGAGAGAAAGTAGGGAGGCTCCTAGGCTCCAGAAAAAAGGGAAGCCATGGTGGGTACGGTAGGCTGGAACAAAGATTGGAGGGACTGAGGAGGTGGCCTGCAGTACAGGTGGCAACCTTCAGAACTACCTGAACATCATACATGAGACCTTCCCCTTGAAGGTTTTGGAGAAGTTAAGGAGCTCCTTACTTGCACTCCAGTGTGCAATGAGCTTAACTCTGCTTTCCTTTCTGAGGCCTAGAGAGCTATGTGAGTAACCAGAAACCTAGAAAGACCTTAGTAAGAACATGGTTTCTTTGAGGTCGGTCTTCTGATTGTAACACCTCTTCCAGTGCTACCTTATGGCTCTGTGTCTTGGCCAAAAAATTTGAGGGCGAAGCTAAGTCCAGAGCTGGTAAACAGCGGCCAAGGCTCTGGTGCTAGTCCCCAGGGCAGATTCCCCGGATGTGGTTTTCCTCACTGAGTTCGCTCCATGATGCTTCAGAGTGAAGGCTCTCTATCTCGTCTCAGAAAGACACCAGACAGCTTCCCAAGTTTTTGTGTGTTACCACTAGCATTGCTTGCTTCTGAAGAATTTATACTTTTATTTCTCCATAGGAGGTAATTATTAGATTTCTGGGAAATGTGGGGTTTGTTTAAATGAGTCAGAGCAGTTGGCTGAAATAGATAGGACTCCATCTGTTGCCTTTGCGTGGTCTCCAGTTCTGTTCCCTGTGACTAAGCTGTAAAGGAGGCGGGAGAACTTGGTGTTCTGGGTGCTCACCACGACTGGCCTTGCCTGTCAGGCCCAAGTCTCACAAGCAAAGATGTGGGGAAGAGGACCCTGTTTCCTGAGAACTTCCCAACGTGTGATCCATGCAGTTTGTCCACTGAGCTTGGGTGAGGCAGGTGCAGGCAGGAGCCCAGGGCTCCTTGTCCACTGACCTCTGCCAGCTCCTTCATCAGTGACAGGTCTCTCTCTCGTGCCGAGTGAAAGAAGAGGTGTGCTGGGAATCAGGGGCACAGCACGTGAGGTGGTGATGTCCCCTTCCCCCTGCGAGGGTGGTTGCTCTGTGGGCGGAGCAAGTAGCTCTCAGATCCCAGCCTCGTCGCCATCAGCAGATTGGCCCGCCTCACTCTGCTGCTCACAGGCCTGCCTCTTACTGGGCAGCTGGGGCCTGGCCTTCCACACCTGTTGGAGGGGCTGGGCCCATAGAGCCATGCCCGGCTTCTGCCGGCTCCTCCAGGACCCGAAGCCTGGGGACTCCGGAGGGGCACATGCGCTACGCTGCTGCTCTCCTCTTCTGCTTGAGCTGGGAAGCCTTGTTCTGAACTGTCACTGGAAGTGTCGTGCCCCTCACCTCTGCCGGTTGGTGGTGTGCTGCCCGGCCAACGTCTAGCCTCAGCGGGCTCCTCCTCCTAGGGGCTCACTGAGGTGACGGTGAGGCCCCTGTAAGCAGATGCCATCAGCTTCACCTGATGCCTTCTTCAGTTTCCCAGCTACCCAGGGTGTGTCACAGGATTGATTGGCACCCTAGTCCACACAGGCCTATCAGGTTGCATCATGAGTACAGAACTGGCAAACGACCAGAGGCCTTTCTCAAGAGTGAGCCTTTGTGAGGAGTCCTGAGTGGACCCCACTCCACTGCTGGAGACGCACAGAAGCTCTTCCCTACAGGGATACTGGTAGCTCCGAAGGCCCAGGGAGATAGCGTTCCTGTTGGCTGTTCTTCTAGCAGGCTTCGGTGAGCCTCGCTGTCACTCTGTGCTGAAGCTTAAGGCCCAGCTCAGCCCAAAGAAGTGGCCAGCTAACCTCGCCAGCTCCCAGTGGGTGCAGAGCCCCACACCTGTCTAGTTCTAAAACATTCTCTTCACCCCACAGAAAACCCCACACCCATGAAGTAGTTGCTCCCCGTTTCTTCCCCCAGCCTCTGGAACCCAACAGTCTGCTTTCCCCTTCTACTGATTTACTTATCCTAGATATTTCATATAAATGGAACTGTAGCATATATAGCCTTTTGTGTCTGGCTTCTTTCGATGAACCTAATATTTTCAGGGTTCATCTATACTACAGCATGAATCAGGATTTCATTCCTTTTGTTTTGTTTATTGTGGTAAACTAAACATCGCATACAATTTACCGTTTTAATAATTTTTAAGTGTGTAGTGTATGAGTGTTGGGCACGTTTATTGTTGTGGAGCTATCTCCACAGTTCTGTCCATCTCCAGAACTTTTTCATCATCACAAATTGAAACTGTGGCCATTCAACAGAATTCCCCATTCCCCCTCCCCAGCCCCTGGTAACCACTGCTCTACTTTCAGCCTCTATGAACTTAACTGTTCTAGGTACTTCATATAATGGAATCGTGTAATATTTACTCAGACTTAATTTAACATAATGTCTTCAATATGAACATCCATGTTGTGACATGTATCAGCGCTCCATTCCTTTGTAAGTCTGAATAACATGTCACAGTGTGTATATGCCACATTCTGTGTATCCATTTAGCCATCCATGGGCTTTGGGGTTGTTTCCACTTTTAGGCTGTTGTGAATAATGCAGGGATCCTGCATCTAGGCAACCTGGTGGACAGGGAGAGCACAGACATAGCCCAGCCCTGGGACGAGGTCCTGAGGCTTGGGGACGAGTCCAGAAGCAGGGTCTGCTCCCACGTCCCACGGCCTTTGTGTGGCTCTGCTCAAGTGTCCCCTCTTCCGAGGGCCCTCCCCCTCCTTTCTCATCTATATTGTTCTGAACAAGTCAGGCTTACCCATTTGTCTTCTTGGTGTTTGTCTCTGCACCACACGGCAAGTTCCAGGAGAAGAGAGGCCTTGTTGGCCTTGCTCACTGCTAGGTAACCATGGTCTGCAGTGCAGCACAGTGCCAGGCGCCCTGGAGCTCTTGGGAAAATGGGTGTTCAGTGACGCCTCACACTTGCGCCACTGTGGCTGCTGCCGGAGCCCAACCCCCTTTTATCTCCCCATCGTGCATTTGGATCGCACCCACCACATCCTCTGTCCAGGCATCACCTCGTTATCTGGAACCCCAGACCATCTGAGTCCCCAGCACCTTCCCCAGGCATTCCCTCCACTTCTGCCAGCTGAGCGCCTGGCTCTGCGTGAGGATGCAGCATTCCCTTCACCCCCTTGGCAGGGCGATCCAGACCCCCACTCACTCACTTGTCCCTCCTGGCCAGGGGGCCTTTGGGGCGGCATGAGCCTGGTCCTCAGACCCCGGTCCTTCCTCTCCCATCAGCCACTGGCCATATGGTTCTACTCCTTTCTCTCCCTCAGCATCTCTGCCTGCACCTCTCATTACTTGCCACTTCCCTAAAGACTTTGGCATCAGAATCCCAGGCTCCCTGCCCACTCCCCTTGCTGTACGCCAGGGAAGGAAGGAAGGGAGGAAGGAAAGAGCGCATGTTTTTCTCAGCGCCTGCTGGGCACCTGGCATTGCTCTTCTGCAGGCTGGGGTGACCCTGTTCTCTCTGCTGGCTCAGGCTAGCCTGGGCACTCTGGGTGGGGACGCAGGGCTGGGTTAGTCCCTCAGGACATTGGCCCTTCCCCTTGGGAGCAGACATCCTGGACTTTACTCATTACTCAGAGCGGTAACTCCATGTACCACCAAAAACATGGTCACACATGTGCTCACCCACGTGTATGTGCAGTGAACTGCCCACGCACACACCAGCACCCGCGCTAGTGCCCACATGCACAGACAACCTTGCACACACGTGAGCACTCACACGTACCCCCCACTCACACGTGTGCATGTGCACTCACAGAGCATCTCATCATCTCAGTCTCAATCACCACTCTCAGACCCACATTTTCCTTATGAGTACATCTGTCTTAATGGATTTTTTAAGCCCAAGTGGCTGAGTTTAATGCGCTAGACATGTGAACATGTGTCAGGTAGGAACATGGTCATGCCCAAGCCTGTGCTGGTTGGAGGCTGAGCCCTGGGAAAGGGAGGAGAGTAGGGAAGGGACCTCCTGGTCAAGGGCTTTTCCTAGCCAAGGGCCCCCACCTGAAAAGGACTTAGACTCCTTGGATAGGAAGTTCTGGCCTTAGGTCAGGCCCAAGGGGCCTTGCAAGAGAGCTGTCCTACAGCAGGCTGAGCTGTGGGAATCAGCCCCTTGAAGCAGGAGGAAGAATGGGGTGGGGTGAGGAGGGGTGGAGAGAGGGGAGCGCCTCCTACAGGAAGCCTCCCTGGCGTCTCATGTTATTGGGAAATCTCTCCCAGTGGCAGGCAAGCTCCCTGGGGGGCTGGTAGGTGAAACTTCAACTGGAGGAGTCTTGAAAGGAACTCCCAGCACCTTCCTAGCCCTCACAGTCTAAGGAAGAGGGAGGTTCAGGAACCCAAGTGCCACAAGTAGATGTTAGATTCCGCCCTCTGAGTTAGAGCCCTCAGAAGTGAAAGACAACAGAGCCACAGAGGAAAGAAAGACTGTGAAATTGGCAAACAGGAAAACTGAGCCCCCAGCCATGTGCATTTTTCTGCAACTAGGCTGAGGGGGCAGGTAGAACAATGGAACGGTGATGCTAAAGGCTGGAAGGGTGGTGGGTACTCCTTGCTTTTGCAGGGTCATTTAAGGCATGCTTCTTCCTGATGGAATCTTGAGTCTCATTTCCCATCTGGAGATGTCAGTTTTTTGTCATCTGATTTTTTTCTCAGGCCCTGTAAAGAGTTGCATCCACTAGTTAAACACTTCCTCAGCACCTTGACTGTAATAAATTTGGAATTGCCAGGCAAAGGTATTGTTCAGAGGCTTCTCTTCTCTTTTCAGGACCTGCGGTTTCCAGCGCTGCAGGTCCTTTGTTGGAAGGCAGGACTCTTTAGCGGTTGGAATAGCCCTGCCCAAGGACTAGCTCTGTGCCCTGGGCTGTAGGCGCAAGTGACAGAAGGGCAGGGGCAGGCAGGGTGGCTCTGGGAGATGAGGAGGTGGGGACCCCCCTTCTGTTGTTTCATTTAGAGCTGAAACTAAGGGCCAGAGATGACCCTCGGTCACAATTTTCTTTTACCATTTTTGGGTCACAGGTAAGTTCTTCCTTATGGTATAGAAGCATAAAGAGCAGGCAAGCTCTTACTAGTTTAAAAAATGTTAAACTAGGGGGAAAAAAGGAAAAAAGCAGGCCTTATTTCTGGACAGAGAGGTTTTTAGCATGGAAATATTACTTTGGTGTTTCTTTCTCTCCCAAAATACACAATAGATGTAGTTTTTGGATCCCATTGGCTTCCAGGAGAAGGGAGCTAAGGGTTCCTCAGGCTCGGTGGGGTTTCCCTGCTGGTCTTGGAAGAGCAGGCAGTGGGAAGCCTTAGACACTTGAGGTGTGTTCAGGCCCCACCTGGATCCCCGCGCTCGGCAGATGTTCAGCTAACTCACGTATTAATGATGCAGGCACTGGCTTATCTTACTCACAGCATTGTTCTGGCCCGTCTTCCTTCCAGTGCTTGGATCAGGGCCGGACATGAAGCAGGCCCATAGCCGTGTTTGTGGCACAGGATGTGTCCCTGGCCCTTAGGGCAGGCTGAGGGCTCAGTCCGCTGTGCTGGGTCTGAAGACAGGGCCGAAGCTTGTCAAGCTTTGTGAGCCAGAGTCCTGGCTTCCGATTGGAGCGAGGGGTGAGGCCTGCCGCCTCCATTGTCACAAAGAGTTAGAGTCTCCTCTTAACTTATCTCCTGGTTTCAGCAGAATCTGGAGGCGAGCTGACAAGCGTAACATTGTCCCCTTGGTAAAAGGCTACAGTTGTAGAATTTGCTGGAGCAAGAAGCAGGGAAGGGCTGGCTCAGCTTTATGTAATGAAGCCTGGCTCCTGATTAGAGCTTCCTAGCTCAGGAATCTTCCTCCTGAGCCAGAAAACTGGGACGCTTCGCAGCTGCAAGTGGTCCTCATGTGGGGTCCCCGTGCAGATGTCTGCGAACCCAGGGCTGTCTGGGGGCAGGTGCCTCTGGCTTGGGCTGGGTTGGAGCTCCTGGGCCATGCCTGGAAGCCGCGGCACTCCCAGGAGACAGGGTTGGTAAATGAGAACCAAGGGCTGGACTGGGGCCAGAGCTCTTGAGAAGGCTGTAGGAGGGGTGAAGAATTTGCCTGTCTGCCATGTGTGTCCTCAGAAAGCTGAGCCTGGGAGGGGAGTCCACGGGGGCATGTGACTGGCCTGGATGCTCTTTTGAAGGGTACCCCAGTCACCACAGGCTAGAAAGGCCAGGGAGTTCTTTAAAGTTCAAATGCTGTCAATGCCTTAGGCCTTAGGACAGGAATGTGCAGGGCTTAGTCCACACGAATGTCAGCATACTAGGTCCAGTCCTTATGGTGCCCAAAGGGAAGGGTTCCTAAGGTGGGGCCCTTGTTTCCTCCGATGTCCCAGGTCAGGCTACCTGGAGCGCCTGGGGAGAGCCTTTGAGGAGCTGCTGACCTGGGTCCCAGCTCTGGGCGGTGACTCTGGCCACTCTGCTCTGACCTGCTGCTTCTTCCCTCCCCTGGCCCTCTTGGCTCCCAGCGTGGGGCCCCCTGCTCCCGGCTCCCTCAGGAATCTCCTACTGATGTGCTGTTACCCAAGACTGATGAATAAGTGGAAATAAGACATTAGAGCACTAAAAGCAGTAACACTCCTCCTACTGAGTTCTGCCTGAGGAAGCCAGTTCCTTTATATGCTATAGTAAAAACAATCTTTGGATCCCTTCCCCTTGGAATTTGTGGTAATTGGCTGAACCAGACATTTGTAAAAGGTAAATGATGTAAATATGACTGTTTAATTCACCTAAAATACAAAGTTGCTTTCAAGCCCTACCAGACTCATTTCCTACAAATCTTGCCTAATTGCAAGTTATTTTTCATCAGTTGATTGTAACTATCTGCGTGAACTTCAGCTTCCTTCGACTGGCAAACAGGGATTGCAACCAGATTAGATTCTGGGAGCCCCTGGCCTCCTGGGGTGCCCAGTCTGACCGAAGAGACAGACAGTGAGCAATGCCTTGCAGTGGGGCAGCACTGGGACCAGGCTTGTGGGGGACACACAGGGAGGGGGACTCCAGGAGGCTTCATGCCAGAAGTCACATTGAAGTGGTGCTGTTCAGCCAGCCTTCTGGGGAGCATGTGGGCATGGGTGCAGGAAAGCCTCTGGTCCCTCGGGGAACTCCCAGGCCTCAGGCAGGGCTTACATTAGGGAATGTGTGGGCAGTGCTTGAGAGACAGGATGGTGTGGAAGGTAGGGGCCTTTGGCTTGAGACCCAGACTAGGGAACAAGGTTCCTATGAACTTTTAAAAAAATGAATGAACGAATAAAAACTTCTAGAGACGCACTCTGAGCTCCTGGTGCTGGCTTTATGTCCACTCACAGGCTCCTGAGGCCTGTGGCTGAGTGTTGCGGAGACCTCACCTCTGTGCTGCTGCTCTTAGCAAGGCAATTCCTTTTGGTTCATCAGTGGTCAGAAAGGCTGAGGAGGGCCCCCCGATAGCCTCATGGCTCCCCCACCCTGACCTCAGTACACCTGTGAGGGGGCAGGGCTGAGAGCAGGAGAGAACCTGGTCTTGGCAACCAGCAGAGACCCCTTTAAAGACTGGCAGAGTAAGAATTCCCTCTGAAATGGGGCACACGTGCTGGGAGGGGAGGGAGACAGGACAGTCAAGTGAGGCATGGGAGAAAAACGTGAAAACCCCTCTTTACATTTGTGTCCTGTCTCATCCTTTCAGACATTGCCAGTTGGGGAGGTGTGTTTTAGCAGTAATGTATATGCACTTAATTGGTAAATAAACAGTCATCTGTCGGGGATATGTGAACACGTTTTAGTGATAGGGACTGGTGATCAAAAAGCCAGGAGGCCACTGGCCTGAAAGTGGGCAAGTCAGGAAATGTTTTCTTGTGTGAAAACTGGCCTTTTTTTTTTTTTAAACTCAGACTTTCTCAATTCTCCCATCCCTTCTTGAGAGAAGACTCTCCGGGGCCCAGAACTAGATCCTGGTGCCCACTCTTCTGCAACCCCTGCTTCTCTGCCTGGAGACATGGGGGCTACTGGGTTGTCCTAGTGGTCCTTTCTAGGCTGGGCCTTCAAGAAGTCCTTCCCCCTGCATCTCCTTGACCGTAATTGCCTGTTACAGAAAGGTCAGCCAGGGATTTATCAAAAACCTTGTTTGAAGCCTGTGGGGCTCTTCAGGCTGCTCTGACTTAGAAAAAAACAGTGTCCTTAAGTTCACTCCCCTCCTGGTGAGCAAAGACAGCTATTTATTTGTGTGAAGTATCTTTCTTTCAAATACTCAACTGGAGGCGGCAGAGGGCGGGGGTGGGGTGGGGTGTGATGCTTTAGAAGGCTGCCGTGTGGAACCCAGCCTAGTTTTCCCTCGGGACCCCACATGGTCTCTCCCCGCTTTTCTGGCCAGTCTGCCCAGCATGAGCAGGCGCCCCTGAGCACACCTGCCAGGGCAGCCTGGCTCTGCCCTTAGGGACATACCTGGGGTCAGAGCATCTTCGGCCCCTGGAGCTTGTTGGCCTCCTGCCTTTCTTGGGGGTTTCTGACAGAGTAGAGCCCAGCTTCTGACTAGTGCAATCTGGATTATTCCTCCTGGCAGTGGTCATGGAATGGGACAGCAGGCCTCGGGTTACTGAGGAGAGTTGTGGGGGAGGCCGATGGGACGGGCCTTGTGGCGGAGGCTCCTTCCTGCTTTGCTAACCAGCTTTAAGACTTGTCTCTGATCAGTCAGTAGCCTTAAATGCTGAAAGGGAGGAGAGCTGGTGGAAATACAGCTATTTTTACATCCTCCACCTTTCGTGGCCATCTTTTAAAAATATCTAGCCTGGATAAGGAAGGCATTTTTAGTCTTCCCCTCCTTGTCTTCCAGGCACTCCTCCGTGCTTCTGCCCTCTCCCTCCTCCGCCTGCCTGTCCTCCCGTGTCTTTCCCACTTTAAGGCAGTTTCCTCTCCCCCTCCTGCTCGCGTGTCCTCATCCCGGCCCTCCCCAGGGAGCAGGGCTCCCGGAGGCTGAGGGAGGTGCACTGGCCTCCGGGGCTCTCACTGCCGATGAACCACATCCATGAAACCAGGGCTTCCCGAGGCTGGGCTGGGTCCTGCCTATGGACACCCCCCTCCCTCCCTTCTGTGCCCAGTGGAGACCTTTGCTAAGGAGGTTCCTCTGGAGACTTGCCTATGAACTGAACCCTTAACTCTCCCAGGTGAAAATATCTAGACTTGTCTGAATTGAACCCAAGCTCCAATCCATCTCTTGATGTCTCTTGAATGCCCCAACGGAGATCACCAATTGGACAAAACCAGCTCAACCTTGTGATTTTGCCATTTCATCCCCCAGTCTCCACCCACCAATTGGCTTCTCTCCCTGGATCCTCCAGCTCAGTCAAAAGGACCCTCCTCCCCAGACCCCAGGCCAGAATACTCCTGCTGAGCCTTCCCTCTCTCTCAGCCCCTGGACTGTCTTTTGGGCTGTCACCTTATTCTATCTTCCGGGTAGGGTTTCCCTGCTAGCTCAGCTAGAAAAGAATCAGCCTGCGATGGAGGAGACCCTGGTTTGATTCCTGGGTGAGGAAGATCCGCTGGAGGAGTGGTAGGCTACCCACTCCAGTATTCTTGGGCTTCCCCCGGTGGCTCAGCTGGTAGAGAATCTGCCTGCAATGCGGGAGACCTGGGTTCGATCCTTGGTTGGGAAGATCCCCTGGAGAAGGGAAAGGCTACCCACTCCAGTATTCTGACCTGGAGAATTCCATGGACTGTATGGTCCATGGGGTCACAAAGAGTCGGACACAACTGAGCAACTTTCAGTTATTCTCTCTGTCTCCCTACCTCCACCATCTCTTTGTCACAGAGTGGAATACTTCTTGTTTGAAAAGCTTAAAGGGCCTGCCCTCCTGGCCCTTCCCATCTTGCCTCTGAATCCAGGTTGTTTGCTGCACGCTGTCTCCAGGAGCTGTTCTAAGTGCGGAGAATAGCACTGACTTACACCCTGTCTTGGAGCCACCCCGGTGACTTAGTGATAAGGAACCCACCGGCCAATGCAGGAGATGTGGGTTGGATCCCTGGGTCAGAAAGAACCCCTGGAGAAGGAAATGGCAATCCACTCCAGTACTTTTGCCTGGGAAATCCAATGGACAGAGGAGCCTGGCAGGCTACAGTCCATGCAGTTGCAAGGAGTCGGACTTGACTTAGCAACTCAACAACAGCAACACCGGGTCATGCATCTGGGTCTTTGCACGTGTTTTCTCTTCCGCCTCAATTCCCCTTTACCTGGGAATGGGGGTGGCAGGCAGCCCATCCATGAAGACTTGGTTTAGACGCCTCCAAGTTCTCCAAGCCTTCTAAAACTCCACCCTGGACTGTGTGGATGTGTCTTGCAGTGATTTGTTTGCACATCTGGTCTCCCCTCTGGACTGGAGGCTCCCAGAAGACTGGATCCCTGTCTGATCCACTTTTTAAAAAATTTACTTTAATTAAAAATTGAGTAGATGTTTATACAGAATATAAGAATACTTATAAAATATGTATAAGATGTAAAGAATAGCAATACAATGAGCACCTGTGGCCCCACCTTCCATTTGTGAGTTGCAATGCATTCATACCATCAGCACCTATCACCCAGCCTGGAGCTATCGTTCCAGGGGGCAGTGAATGTTTGTGAATGACTGAATGCTCGAATGTGCAAGTGACTGGAGTGTGGTTTTCTCTGTGAATCGCATTGCAGTGCTCCCCACCCCTCTACAGCCTTGCTGTGCTCACCCAGAGACAATGCAGAATGTGTTTTAGGATAGGACTGATGGCCTTCTTTGACCACACTGTGTGGCATGTGGGATCTTAGTTCCGCAACCAGAGATCGAACCCATGCCACTTGCAGTGGAATCACAGTCTTAACCACTGGGCTGCCAGAGAAGTCTGAACTGGTGGCCTTGGTATTGGAATCACCGCACCACCACGTACAGGTCATAATGGCTTTGCAAGTTCCTTGACTTCCATGTGTGGCAGTGTTCTCATCTGTAAAACAGGCAAGTTGCATCCTACCACGTGGATTTGCCGTGAGGCTTAGAGGAGTTAACATGTGACAGGTGCCTGGCACATGGTGGTGTTCAGGGTGAAGGCACGGTTGGCACGAGCACTTCTGTGCCCAGTGGAGTGTTCTGTGTGGTGGGACTGGGGGTACACAGTAAGTGGCCGGAGAGGGCTCGGGGTGTCACTCCTGCCGTTCTGCCCTGCATGAGGCCAGATCCAGGGTGGGCCAAGTGCATGCCCATCATGTGCCGTGTTTCCTCAGCTCAAACACATTTAGGGGCCACGTTTTACTGTTCTGAGTCGTGATATGAGTGCAGTCCATCCACCCAGGAGACATGCATGAGCATCCAGCGAGTGCTGGGCTCTGGGGCACCGCTGTGGAGGAAGCCCAGAGGTCCTGCCGGGACCACGGAGGGTGCGCGGGTGCAGCATGTCTGGCAATGATGAGTCGGGAGGTCTCAGTGCCCTGGAGCGCAGAGAAGCCGGAGGGACGGAAGCTGCCTTTTTTTTTTTTTTAGATTTTTTTTAATATATGGACCAGTTTTAAAGTCTTTATTGAATTTGTCAGGGCCTCCCTGGTAGCTCAGCTGGTAAAGAATCTGCCTGCGGAGACCGCAGTCCGATTCCTGGGTTGGAAAGATCCCCTGGAGAAGGGAAAGGCTACGCACTCCAGTATTCTTGGGCTTCCCTGGTGGCTCAGATGGTAAAGAATGGGCTTGAATTTGTTACAATATTGCTTCTGTTTTATATTTTGGTTTTTTGGCCTCCCCCACCAGGAATTGAACCCACACCCCCGGCACAGGAAGGTGAAGTCTTAAACCCTGGATGGCCAGGGAAATCCGGAAGCTGCATTTTTTAATAGGTTGATCTGCAAAAGAGTCCCCACAACGATGCCACCAGAGCCAAGACCCTCCCTGTATCTGCTCCCCTTCTGCCGGTCCCGCTCCGGTCTCTGGGCGTTTGTATCTACATGCACTCTCTCGAGTGTGCGTGCAAGTGCCAGCAGGTGCCAACTTCCAGAGATAGGAGCGGGCCTGGCGGAAGCGGAGCAGACCCAGGGCGAGAGAGAGAGTAGGAGGCTAGGGGGAAAGGGCCCGAACCTCACGGGACCTCACAGGCTGTTACAAAGCCTTTGGCTCTTCCTGTGGGAGGGAAAGGAGGATTTAAGCAGACAAGGGAAGCTGTTTGATTCATGTGTATAAAGGGTTATCCCGGCTGCCGCACAGAGAAGACCCTAGATGGGCGAGAGAGACCAGCCCAGCTTGTGCAAAACTGGAGAGCAGAGGGCACCGTGACTTGAACCAGCTGGAGCGAGGAGGCAGTGGGGGTGTCCAGACACTGAAGCCCAAGATTTACTGATGACTGATAAGGCCTGAGAGGAGAAGGAGTCAGAGTCTCCAAGGGGAAGACGGGGAGGAGCATGTGTGTGGGCAGATCAGGGGCTCAGCTTGGGCACGCCACGTTCGAGGTGTCTGTAAGACATCTCGGTGAAGACATGGGGTCGGCAGTGAGAGGAGAGGGGAGTTCTGGGCCAGACACACATTTGCAGTTACCAGCGGGGAGTAGGAGATAAAGCTTTGAGCCTCAGGGAGCTGTGGGCTCAGAAAGCCCCGTGTGCACAAAGGCTGAGGCCCTGCAATGTCGGAAGTGGGATTCTGGGTTTGGGAAATGAGGAAACACCTGCAGAAGAGCTCAGAACAGCGTGACCAGGAGGGAGGAGGCCGCCTGGCAGAGGGTGGTGTTCCCAGAGGAAGCTGAGAGTTTCTTTCGGGAGAGAGGGAGGCCTCAGCGCTGTCGGGTCAGGGGATGATCAGGTGAGAGGAGGAACCTAGAAGCGACTTTCGGATTTGATGCTGTGGAGGTCACCAGTGACTATGACCTGAGTGACTTCTGTGGAAAGATGGGCGGAGCCAGGTGGCCCGGTTGAGAGGAAGGGAGGAGTGGGGCTGGAGGCCATGAGTGGAGGCCACTCTTTCAAGGAGATTTTCTGTAAGAGCAGCAGAGAAATGAGGCAGTAGCTGAAGGGGAATGTGGGCCCAATTTCCTTTTTCTTTTTCAAGATGGGAGAAGCATCTTTGTATGGGCATTGAAATCATCGAATAGAGAGGTAAACAAGGACGATGAAGGAGAGGGGAGAATTTATGAAGGTGAGAAGTGGGCCTTGGGAGCAGGAGACTGGCAAACACAGGGACAGTTCTCGAGAGGCCTTAGTTGTACAAATTCCCCTCCAGGCGCTCCCACTTTCCCAGCAAGATGGTGGACAGGTTGTCAGCAGCAGTGAGCAGAGGGAAGCAGCTGACAGCCTGGAGATCAAGGAGAAGGTGTGAGGAGTCAGGAGACAGGGGAATCAGGGTCCCGGGTGTGTATCGCGATTGCCGGGTGTTGGCTGCAGCCACCGCGTGGTGTGTGGACACACATCGGGCCTGTGTGCAGGGGGCGCTGGCCTCGCCACACAGGCTCTGCTGGTGCAGAGGGCTCTGCTTGTTTGTCCGTTGCCACCCAGCTGAGTTGAAAGTTAACCTGAATTTGGATCCCTGATGGTCACATACAGTGTCCCCGAAAGACTGCATTTCACCGCAGCATTGAATTAAAAAGTCACTGTGTACACAAAAGATTGCATGTCACACACCATGCAAAGCAAACACAGTAGAAATTGCTTACTTTTTCTCAGAAGAAACCATGGACCTTGCCCAGCCTGGAAACAGGGTTCTGGTCCCTTTGCACGTTATAAAGGGCTCTCCGTAGCTTCTGATGAGCCTTCAAGGGCTGCTCTTTAGATTCCAGCCCCAAGTAATTTAAGAAATGGAATGATGAATTTAACCAAGTGGGATTATTTCTTTATGACACCTAGAAATTAGTCTACTGAAAGGCCCTGGAGCCCTTTGGGCCTAGAGATGGCTGCAGCCACCACCAATTGCCACATTGCACTAGGCCTCACAGCTGGTGGCAAAGGGGACTTCCAGAGGGCTAGACTCAGGCTCTGGCCATCCGAAGTGGCCAGTCTGTGAGACTGGATGGATGGGTGTGTGCTGTGTTGGCTGACAGTTAACAGTGTCCTTTTTCTTTTTGCTGGAAGAGTCTTTATTAGAACGAGGGTATGTCTCCTCCCTGGCAGTTCCTTGGAAGGGAGGAAGGACCGTAGAGTGTCTTGGAGTGGGTCTCCTGGCAGGTTCTGTGTCTCCTCTCTAAAATGGCTTTACCTGAGACAGCCTACCAGGGGCTCCTGAATCTTTTCGGCAAGCAGATGTCGTTCACATAAGGGCAGCAGACTTAAGAGTCTCCTCCTGTTAGTCAGACCCTACAAGGACCGGGAGCACAGGGGCCGAAGGGGCCAGGCCAGGATGCTCCACAGGCGGCTGTGGCCAGGCCTCTGCAGTGACTTTCAGCCAGGCTGCCCTGTTGCCTGGGTGCCAGCATCCACCCAAATGAATACACACTGAAGCAAGTATAAAATGTCACGGAAGCAGTGTGAAGTCTTGCCTTTGGCTTTCTGTATGTGGCTTTCCTCAAACTGGAAAACTGGGAGGGGGGTCAAACCAGAAGGAATGTGGGGCATTGAGTTTAGCCTCATGGTTTGCCTTCTACTCAGCTCTGATGGCTCTGCTGTAGCTGGGCCATGTCAGATGGAGGTGGGGGTCAGGCATACTGAACTCCCCTCGATGGTTCCTAAAGCCCTGGATCCTAGAGTTCTGGCCCTGTCCTTTCTTATATTAGCAGAAAAGTAACAAACACATCACCCATCTTGATGGACTTGGTCTGGCATTAGACCTGCTGGAAGACCACCAGAAGGAAGGCTCCATTGTCCCTGCTGGAGGTAGCATTAGCTGGGCCTTCGAGGGCCTCCCCTGCTTACCTCCAGCTGCCCGATATTGGCCTCTGAAGCAGATAAGCCAGAACGTAACAGACCTACCAGAGCAGTTGATATAAACTAGCTGCATGTTGAAATCACCTAGGGAGGAAAAAAATACTAATGCCAGGGTCCTGCCCTCACAGATATTGATGTAATTTGTCTGGTGTGCAGTCTAAGAGTCAGAAATGTTAAAATCAGTCTAGGTGTTACTCATATATAGTTTAGACCCTTGGTTCTCAAAGTGTGGTCTGCAGACCGTAGTGAAGGCATCACCTTAAAGATCGTAAAAATGCAGACTATACCGCAGACCTACTGAATCAGACTCTGCATTTTAGGGGATGCGAAAGGGGACATCCCTGAGCCGACCACGTGGCCTGGTGCTGATGGCTCAGGTGGGGACACTTGGCAGGGCCCAGCATGGAGCACAGTTAGCACTGGGCTGGTGGAAGGCTGTGCTAATGGCACCGGCTGGCAGAGGGGGATGGTGAGGGCACCTGGCAGCCACCTGGGTTGGTGGAGACCTCTGCAGGCGACTTTTCTAACCTTGTCATTTTCAATGTCATTTCAGCGTTCCCCGGAGACTGGACCCTAAGGAGCCCCTGGGTAGCCAGAGAGCAGCTTCCCCAACCCCGAAGCAGCCTTCTGCTACCACTCCCGGCCGCGAGAGCCCCCGGGAGCCGAGGGCACAGGGCCCTGAAGGCCAGGAGGCCGATGGCCCCCGCAGGACACTGCAGGTAGACAGCAGGACGCAGAGATCAGGGCGGTCCCCCTCTGTGTCACCAGACAGAGGCAGCACCCCCACATCACCCTACTCCGTCCCCCAGATCGCCCCCCTTCCCAGCAGCACGCTGTGTCCCATATGTAAGACCTCGGACCTCACGTCGACCCCCAGCCAGCCAAACTTCAACACCTGCACCCAGTGTCACAACAAGGTCTGCAACCAGTGTGGGTTCAACCCCAACCCTCACCTCACCCAGGTAATCACCTCTGCGCCGGCTTCCCCCCACCCCACCCGCCTTCCCAGGCCTCCCCGGTTCCCTTTCTCTTCCTGGTCATTTCCCTTGGCCGCCAGCCCCTGTGTCTTCCCTGGGCTGGGATTCTGGCTCCCAGGTGTGGAAGTAGAGAGCAAGTCCTGGTCCCAGATCTCCGGAGGGGCTGATTACTGTGCCTCCTGAAAGCTTGGGCTCAGTCCTGTTTAGAAGGTGCTTTCCTATCTGCTCCAAGTCTGACCTGGAAAAATGCTCTAGGGAGGCCAAACAGAGCCTTATGGATAGCTTTTCCCATGGGTGCACACTTGAAGAGGGTCATGAGCAGCCTCAGGACCCAAAGAGAGGCAAATCTCCTTGACCCCCGGCCAGCCTCCCTCCAGTGGGTCCTGGAGAGGGGAGCAGGGGAGGGGAACAGGTGTTAAGGGAGGCAGGAGACTGGGCTCCTGGAAGAGCCTTTGTGTCCCAATTCAGTTAGCTGGGGCCTGAGGGGGCGGAGCAGCTCCCCCGGGTGAGGAGCCAGGATTCACATGGCGACAGTGTCCTGCCCTCACCGTGAGGCCACTGGAAGGCCATTTCCATGAGATTGGCCCCCTTTCTGCCCTAGAGGACCCAGGGTCCCCAGCCCCACCCTGGCTGTGTCGGGATGCTCTGAATTGCTGTGGAGTGCTCAGCCAAGCCCAGGAGGCTCTCCTAGGTGCCCTGGAGGCCAGGTGCTCCAGTATACTAGCTGGGGCCCATGCCTCTGAAATGAGTGGCTCCCTCCCTCCCTGCTGCAGTAACCCCCGGAAGTCTCTGGTTGTCCCCCCAGAGCTCTGCTCTTGGGCTGGTTGGAGCGTGGTGACTGCGTGGCTGTGGCTGCAGCTGGGATTAGCAGTAGCAGGAGCCGTTTGGACCACGTGGGTGGGGGAGGGCTGAGTGAGAATCGTTCACAGGTCGGGGTCTATTTGTGACATGAGGTGCTGTGGGTGTGGGACGTGTGGTTTGCGAGAGGTAAGTGTGAGATTCCGAGGAAGGAGCTGCCGGTGTGGGGAGATGACTCAGTGCGTTTGGAGTCGCTCCTGAAGTGTGGGGGCTTCCTGCGGAGGCGTGCACACTCGTGATTATTACATCTGTGATTAGAAACGGCCCGTCCCTGCGCTGATCAGTTAGGTAAGTGTTGCTCCATAGTATCTAGAGCACTGTGATCCTGCCGCCGAGAAGCCAGAAGCACCCAGCCTCGCAGGAGCAGGGGGGTTTGGCAGGCAGGGATGAGAGGCCACTGTGGGAATTCCGCCCCCATCTTATGCTGGCCCTGCACCCTGGGATCCAGCCTCCAGAGATGCTCATAGAGCAGCAGGACCTGAATGACGCTGGGTGGGGTGGGTGGAGATCAAGCGAGAGCCACACATGGCAGCACCAGTTTCCTGGTGGACCTCCCAGCCTTTCCCCCACACCAAGGACCTTCATTGAGCAGGGAGGGGAGCCAGCCTCGGGCCGCGCCTGGAAAAACAGCTGAGTGGGAGGGCCTGACGACACTCGGTCCATCTGCCTCATTGTACTGGGAGGAGCCAAGGCTCAGGGCCAGGAGGAAAGGGGCCGCCAACTTACTGCAGAGGAAGAACAGGCCTTCGGCCCAGGTCCTTCACGGCACGTCCAGGCGGGCGCTCCGAGACGGGGCTGTCACTGGCCGCCTTCCCCAGACCTGCTTTCACGAAATGTTAGGGGCTGCAGTTATGGCACCCAGTTTGGGAAATGCTGACCATTCTCCAGGTGCTCACCTGACAGGGTCCGAACATTTCTCGCCAGCCCCAGGAGACCCTCCCAGTGAGGATTCACTGACCAGGAGCCCAGAGGTGTTCACATTTAAGTCTGTCCAGTGCCCGGTGATGGGGACACAACAGGAAGGCTGTTCTCTACCTGGATGTGGGTTCCTACACAAGCACCCTAACCCCCTGAATGTCGCATTTCTCTCGGGGAGAAGCAGGCTGTGGGTGCCAGCCTCGGTGGCTTTGCCGATGCCCCAGTCCTGTTCCGCCCTGTTAGCCCAACTTTCTGCTCTATAGTGACTGCGCATTCAGGCCTGCCACCCCTTTCTCCTCCAGGACAGAGACACCTGTTCTGATAGCTGGACGAAGCAGACAGGTGTGGCCGTGGGCCAGCAAATGGAGGGGAATGGTGAGGTTGGGCTGGGAGCCACTCCTGGAGACGACGAGCCATGCCTTGTCTGTCAGCCCCATCGGGGGCTTCCTTGCCCCGCTTGGAGCTGCCCCAGTGGCGCATCCTGGCTTGGAACTCCTCCAGAGGAGTCCGTCCTCACCCCAGGAACAGCACCACGGGAGTGAGTGCTGTGCGGAGGCAGGGTTGACTGCACGCCTGCGCGTCTCACTCTGATCAGCAGAATCCTCCTGGAGCACCACCACCCAAAATGAGGCTGCAGCCTACACCTGGGGGCGCTCACCCTCTGCCCCTGTGGGTACAGCAGGGCTGCCGCCGCCTCCTCAGTCTTCCAGGTCCAGGAACTCGTGTGCCTTCCACCTCCCTTGCTCTAGTCAGAATCACTCATAAGCCCCCTCTAAGAAAACTACGGAAACATGATCACGGTCTTTCTTCACCTGTTCCAAGGTCTAGACGTTGTCGAAACCAAGCTACCCATCACCCCATCACCCCACCCTCACCCCCCTGGCAAACCTTGGGCTTAAGTACATACCCAGGGTGGGTGGTGTGGAGAAGGAAGGGAGAGACGCAGTGGCCACAAGCCTCTTCCTCTCCTGCCTGCATCCCACTCTTTCCGGCGGCGAGGGCCGGGCCACCAGATGGCCCGGGGGTGGTGCTGTGAGTGCAGCCCGGATCCCTCTGCCGCAGCCTCCAGCCTTGCCCCCTTCCCTCCGCTCCCTCCTGGTCATCTTACTACCTGCCCAGACTGTGAGGAAAGAGGAGCAGGTGTTAGAAGGACATGGATCAGCGGTGGGCTGAGGAGTGGCTAAGGTGTCTTCCTCTCTTCCTGGGCCCAGCCCTCCCTGTTCCACCTCCAAACAGAGGAAATGTGAAAGGACCTCTAGGTGGCCTTTGTCCCTTCTGGGTGGGTTTGCTTGGCAGTAGCCACTTTGACCCAAACCATCTCTGAATCAGTGGGGAAATGCCCTGAAGCTTCAGCCAGCCCTGGGCAGCTAGCCCTACCAGCCCCTACTCCCAGGAGCTGGGCCTCTCGGCCATCTCACTTGGATCACTGTGAGGTGGAGGCTAGAGTCACTGGGGGCAGACTGATGAGGCTGCTGTACAGGAGAGGGGGTCTTTCACTGCTGCAGCCATCAGGTGTGGCACGCCTAACTTTAGCTATGAGAGGGGGCTGTAAAATTATCTGAGAATGAATATATAGTGCAGAGAAGATAGGCCTGGGAGGGAGGGGGGCCATCTGTTGTAGAACCGGCGGAGTTGAGGGCTCTTGGGAGGTGGAGAATTCTCTCCCTTTCATGGAGCTTCAGGCTAGTGAGGCCTTCCCGCCCCAAGCAGCAATTGGGTTCAGCCTCCACTACCCAAATCCTGGCCTCAGATGCTAGGCAGGTTCCGAGGGCCTTTCTCAGGGTCCTGACCTGATGACACGGACCTCCCCTGTGGGCCAGGCCTGGCTGAACAGGCTCTGGATCAACGTGCTGTGCCTTGTGGGACCCTGTGGTGCCCACCTCTAGGCCTGAGGTCAACCAGTTGACAGGGGAAGCAAGTTAGTGGCAGACTTGGGACAGTCAGCTGCTGGATGAGGCAGGTGATGTGTCCGATGCCGTGGGCAGTGTGAGGGCACAGGCCCGCCCCCGTCCCTGGCCCACAGTGGGCTGCGTGCCTCCAGTCGTGGCCTGGCCCATGACTCACAGCCCAGAAGAGCATGGCATCATACTGGCCAGTGGGGCCCTCCCAGGACCCTCTGGACTTGGCACCAGCAGGGAGGGCTCATTTATAACCTGCTTCTGTGATGTTTCAGCTTGTACCAGAATGGAAAAAGGCGTGAATGCAGCATCAGGCATGATGTCAGTGCAGTGATCCGACACGCAGCCGGCCTGCTCTCCCTGGGAGGGCTGGGCTCCAAGGCAAGCCGCTGCTCTCCGCAGGAAGGCGGGCCACGTGACATGTGCCACCCTCTTTCCTCCTTGCTGGTGGTGCCGTGGAAGGGGGTGCTGCGGGAGCACACATTACTGCTGGGGGCCCAGAGCTTCCTGGCAGCCCTGGAGGTGACAGCGCGGCAGGCCCCGCCCTGGGCAGCCTTCTTTGGGGCCAAATATCCACATGCAAGGCTGGATTCTACCCTCTGGGGCTGAGACACAGGGCGGCAGGTGCCTTGCCACCAGTGTCCCTGTGAGAACGATAGAGAAGCCCCTCCCGAAAGGTGTCCCCACTCCCCTTCCTGCCCCGGAGCCCCATGGAGGGAGAGGCCATGCAGACGTGCAGTTCCCAGAGCCCCCCGCCTCCGGCTCCTGGAGGGTGGCATCACCTCCATTCCCCTGCTGTGCACTGAATGGTGCGAGGAAGGTAGCGGCTGAGAAGGCTATCCCGGGGAGGACGTCCCTTCAGAGCCCACGGGGCTTGCTCTGCTCACCCTCAAGCCGGCTCCTGCAGCACAGGCACTGCCTCCCTGCTGGAAGCCACTTTCCTAGAGCCTCTGCTTCCCCGCCTCCCGACCAGCACACTGCCCTGTGCCTCCCCACCCCCGCTGCTGCTCAGGCCCCCACTGCGTGGGGTGCAAGGGCCTCTGAGCCTCTGAGATGGCAGGATGGGCCCCTGCTTTCAAGAAGGATCAGCCACCACCTGGCAGAGCCATCTACCTGGTAGCTGGAGCCCTGGGAGGTCCCCTTAGCTCCACCTCTGGGTCTTAGGACGGGAGATCTGTGACTGGCACATTTCCCAGCCGAGTGCCAAGTTAGGCTTACGGAGATATCTGAAAACAAGTTTCTAAAAGAGGTCCTCTGTCACACTGATGGAAGGCCTGCCCTCTGATTCTAGTGGGCAGTAGGCTAGGAGGGTGCCCAGGAGCCACAGACACGGTCCAGCCAAGGAAGACTCTCACTGTGGTTGGTCCTGGAGTCTGGGGACCTGCCCCAGGCCTGGTCATGGATCCATGGCCTAGGTGGGCTGGTGATGCACAGCCATCTCCCTGCCCAACCAGTGGGCCACCCCCATGTCCCTAATGTGGGATAAGGACCTTGGAGTAGGGAGGAAGAGGCTGAGGATGACCCCCTCCCAGCAGGCTCCCAGGGGTCCATGGAGGAGCCAGAGAGGGGAGTCTTACGGATTCAGAGATTTCCCCAGCCAGCATCCTCCCCAGGAGGCCTGTGTGCTGGTCCTCTTGGCCCAGGCCTGGGCCTGGGAGGGGCTGGGAGAGGGCACAGTGCAGGCTCCTCGCCGTCTGGAAGATGCTAGATAGAAATAGCTGCTCCCATCTGGGAGATGACTCACTGAGGGGCGTTTTAGCCGTTTCTTGGTGAGGTTCTATTTTAGGTGAGACGCCTGTGACAGCCTGGGTGCTGGGGGCTGGATAAGGGAAGCTTCTGGTGGTGAGTGCAGGAGTTTTAGCACAGGCCCTTGTTGACCCCTTGTTGATCCGGGACCCAAAATGGGGTCTCCCTGAAGTCTCAGAATCAAAGGGTCTCACCTCCCAGATTCCTCTTCTTCGGAAGTCCCACCTCAGGGCGTGCTTCAGAGATAAGACCTTGGGTGTGAGCGGCATACGCACCTCAGGAACTGAGTCTGTGGCTTCCGCCCTGGGCCAGGGCCTTGGCACCCCACTCAGGAGGGTGATCATCTCTGGGTCTCTTTGAGGATTAGCCCAAACAGCTCGCCTCTTGGAGCTCCTACTTTGGACAAAAGTGAACCCTGACACCCCTACCAAATATGACTTCTTTAAAGGAGTCTTGGAGCTGAGTCCCAAGGACACACGTTGTCTTCTCTGTGGCTTTCTCTGTCCAAAAGTATACAGAGCTGCCTTGGGTCTTCAAAGCACTTAGGTGAGTTCACAGTTCCTGGCTTGGGGCGGGGCAGTTCACACCCCAGTGCTGTGGCATTGCTGATCTGATGGTTTCCAGAGCTGGGCTTGGTCTTTGAGTTTCTCGAGGGCAGCTTCTAGACCTCTGACTTGACTTGCATGAGGCTCAGTGGCCTGCAGAAGAGGTAGACATGTGAAAGGCACTGGGCTCCAGGCTGCAGCTCAGGAGCTGGGCAGGGCTGGCAGGGCCAGTCTCCCCAGCAGCACCGCTTCCTAGCTGGGTAACCGCAAGAGCCAGAGGCTAAATCATATTAGACCTTGGTTTTTCTCTACTGTGAAGACAAAATGAAAGAATGCCTGCAAACATGCCCTGCATGATGCAGGGTACCATGGGGTAATCACCAAAGCATATGCTTCTCCCCTGTCTCAGAGGCTACTCTTGGTTTCATGGCAAGACAGCCAAGCCCAGGCTCCCAAACTCCAAGTCAGCCACAGTGGCGGCCATACAGCCTTGTGACCTCAAGGCAGAGAGCAGGGCCAGAGGTATCTACTGAGGATGGGCAGAAGGGGCTTTCTGCCCCAGGGACCAGACTGGACCTTTCCCTGGCAACTAGGCTACTGTGGTGCTTTCAAAGACTCTCGTTGCAACCATGGATGAGCAGATTTGTCCTCTGCCTTGGCTCAGGTTGAGAAGGAGGAGCTCCTTCCACACCATGGGGTGCTGAATCTCCAGTCTCGTGGCTGTAGCCTTGTAAGAGCCATGCCCCCATTAATAGGTTATCAGGCTTCATCCCCCAGCAAGACTCTGGAGTAAGCCCTACTCTGTGCCAGGCACCATGCACTGTCCCTGGACCACCTCAGTAAGAGCTCATGCGCGGGGCAAGGAGACACCCAGAGGAATAAAGTAGCATAAGCTTTGGAAAAGAACAAGTACCATGAAGACAAACTGGGTGGTTAGCTACAGAGTGCTTCGGAGGGATTTTCAATCATATGGCCAGGAAGGGCCCTGATGGGGAAGTGATCCTGGCTGAGACATGTGCAGATAGCTGGCTCCGGGGCTGAGGAAAGAGTGAGTGAAAGGCCTGGTTATGGAAGAGAGCTCAAAGGACCACTTGGTAGAAGAGGAGGCCCGAGGTGAGAGGGCAGGAAAGGGGGACAGAGAGAGGCGTAGGCTGGAGTAGATTGGGGGCCTCCCAGATCACAGTAAAGAGTTCCCATGGTAAGTGAGGGGAGAGTCCACTAGAGGGCTTTGAGCCTGTAAGTGACATGCTCTGATTTATATTTGGATTTTGAGAGGAAGATGATATTGACTCGTGTAACTGGGAGTCTGAGAGTAGATTTAAGACAGAGCTGAATCCAGGGAATTAAATGAAGCCATGGGGTCTGCTCATTTCTCCTGTCTTGGCTCCATTTCTGACTGTCTCTTCACTTCATTCTTAGCGCCTCTCTGCACGCTGGGCAAGAAGGCTCCTGCCCACTCTACCGCTACATCCTTCTGATGAGTGACCCTATCTCCTACGGTTCATTCACCCTGAAACATGGAAGGGCTCTGATTGGCCCTGTTTGCAAGGTCATGTGCCCATCCCTGCAACCCCGGCTGAAACCAGTGATTGGCCCAACCCAGTTGTGAGCCCCCTCTCCTTGGGAAGGAGTTAATGACAGAGAGAAACGACACATCCATCATGTGAACAGCAGCACGTGCCTTGTTTAGTCTGGAGGCACAAATTATCCCATTTTCTTTAAAAAAAATTTGTCTTCCTTAAGAAAGCAAAAGATTTTTTCATTCAGTTTACGTCACTCACGTCGCATCACTTTGCCCTCATTTACTTTGCTCTCAAGATGTTTCATTTGTATCTTTTCTCCTCAGCAAGACTCTGAGCTCCTTGAGGACAGGGATCATGGTTTCTTTTTTTTTTTTGCCTCCCTCTCCCACCTGCTTCTCTTCACTCCTTTATTCATTCTGCAGGTTTTTATTGAGTGCCAGTTGCATACCAGGCACTTGTTTGGGAGCCATGCGGTCTATCCTGATATACGTTTTAAAAGATCACTCTGCTGCCCTGTGGGCTCCGGAGAAGACAATGGCGACCCACTCCGGTACTCTTGCCTGGAAAATCCCATGGATGGAGGAGCATGGTGGGCTGCAGTCCATGGGGTCGCTAAGAGTCGGACACGACTGAGCGACTTCCCTTTCACTTTTCACTTTCATGCATTGGAGTAGGAAATGGCAACCCACTCCAGTGTTCTTGCCTGGAGCATCCCAGGGACGGGGGAGCCTGGTGGGCTGCCGTCTCTGGGGTTGCACAGAGTCGGACACGACTGAAGCGACTTAGCAGCAGCAGCAGCAGCAGCAGCAGCAGCAGCAGCAGCAGCAGCAGCAGCAGCAGCAGCAGCAGCAGCAGCAGGGGCCCTGTGGGACCTGAAGGGGGCAGCAGGGGAAGGAGAGTGAGCAGTTGGAGGCTATTCTTAGGTGGCTCTAGTGGTAAAGAATCCGCCTGCCAATGCAGGAGGCACAGGAGACGTGGGTTTGATTCCTGGGTCGGAAAGATCGTTTGGAGAAGGAAATGGCAACCCACTCCAATATTCTTGCCTGGAGAATCCCATGGATAGAGGAGCCTGATGGGCTACAGTCCATGGTGTTGCAAAGAGTCAGACACCCCTGAAGTGATTTAGCATGCACAACGAGGGGTCATCCAACCAGGAGGATGGGAGCGTGGGTTGGTGAGGTGGGATGTGGAGACACATGATGTACCCAGGTACAGCCAGTGGGTGTGGGGAGGACCCTGGCCGGCAGTGGGTCGGCAGTTTGGGGCTGGGGAGTGTGTGAGTGCCTCCGTTCCTCTCCGTGTACCTGGAAGCTCCTAGAGGGCAGGGTGGCACCATCTGCCCCTCAGCCTGCCTCCTGGCAGCCCAGAAACACCTGTGCCAGGCTTGGTGCTCCTGCTTGTGTGAGGAGCTGGCCCTGGCTGCTAGGGGCTGCAAGGACCTGGGCCGTGGGCGCCCCAGTCCTGACCATCCTGGTAACCCTGCTGCTTCCTCCCCAGGTGAAGGAGTGGCTGTGTCTGAACTGCCAGATGCAGAGGGCTCTAGGGATGGACATGACCACAGCGCCTCGCTCCAAGAGCCAGCAGCAGCTGCACTCACCGGGCCTGTCTCCTGCCCACTCCCCAGCCAAACAGCCCCTGGGGAAGCCAGAGCAAGAGAGAGTTCGGGGCCCAGGGGGACCACAGCCTGGGCCCCGGCAGGCTGAGACAGCCAGGGCCACCTCAGTGCCAGGGCCTGCCCCAGCTGCCACCCCTCCTGAGGTGGGAAAAGTGTCTCCCCAGCCCTCTCTCCCCATCAAGCCTTCCACAGCCGAGCCCAGGCCCCCGGCAGGAGAGGCCCCGGCCAAGAGTGCCACCGCAGCGCCCTCCGGGCCTGGTGCTGCTGAGCCGACCCAGGAGGGCCTCACTGGGAAGCTCTTTGGCCTTGGTGCGTCGCTGCTGACCCAGGCGAGCACCCTCATGTCTGCGCAGCCTGAAGTGGACTCCCAGGGCCAGCCTGCCCCCAGCAAGGGGCCGCCCAAGATCGTCTTCAGCGATGCCAGCAAGGAGGCTGGCCCAAGACCCCCAGGCTCAGGGCCTGGGCCCGGGCCCGCAACTGGAGCCAAAACTGAGCCTGGATCAGGGCCTAGAGCCCAGGCGAGAACAGGGGGAACCACCAGCCCAAAGCATGGCAGAACAGAACACCAGGCAGCATCGAAGGCTGCTGCCAAGCCAAAGACCACGCCGAAGGAAAGGGCCACCTGCCCACTGTGCCAAGCTGAGCTCAACATGGGCAGCAAGGGCCCCGCCAACTATAACACCTGCACCACCTGCAAACTCCAGGTGTGCAACCTGTGTGGCTTCAACCCAACGCCCCACCTGGTGGAGGTAAGAGCTGGACCAAGCAGGTTCCTTTGGGCCTTGGTGCGGGGCTGAGCCTGGGGTGATGGAGGGCATCAGAGTCAGAAAGGGCGGCAGAAGGCTGATTCTGGAGCAGTCACGGGACTGTCCCTATAGCTGCAGCAGGGCTCTGCTCCCTTATCTGGCCCTGGCCCCAGCCTCTCCTTCCACTCCGAGAGTTAACTGGTGCAGTGAATGGAGTCCTGGTGCTCACTGCCTCTGACCAGCTGACCAGTGCCTGAGGCTGGTCCCAAAGGTAACCGGGCTTAGAAGGCCCTGTCCTGGCCTCCCCATTCCCAGCTATCATGGGCATGGCCCTGATGGAAGATTCCAATCACCCTTGTGCATGCAAGAAGGGCCTGAGGTCCCACTTTGCCCACCATCTGTGACCCTCACGGGGGTTGAAGGGCAGATAGGCAGCAGGCTGTGCCCGCATGCCCAGGGCCGGGCAGAAGGCTTCCTCACAGTAGGGCAGCCCAGCCAGGCAATGTCCTCCCTTCATCCCCTCTTCCGAGGTCATGGGTGTTAATGTCTACTTGTCAATGCCATAACCTTTGGTCCACAAATTCTCCCTGGCAGGGCCTGGCTGTCCGTGGAGCTATTTGTGGAGATGCTCAGAGATGCTCTTCTTACCCAGAGGGAAGTCTGAGGAAGTACTGGGGTTGGGGCCCATCTCTCTGCAGTCTCTCTTCCACTGGAGGGCTCTGGGCCCTGTGCAGAGTGGGGTGAAAGTGGGCAGGAGGCTTGGTATTCTCGTGAAGCTTGGAGCCCACCCTGGGAGGCTCTGAAGGTGCCCCATGGAGCTACCCTGGCAGAGCAGGGTGAGCCTGGGCTGGGAGTCTGCTCCAGCTCCTCCCCTCACCCCACTCCGCCCCACCCAGTTCATCCACGCGAACTCCGCTTTTGCTGCCTTGCACATAGCTGGGTGTGTCCCCTTCCGAGAGTGCCCTTGGGGTCTATGATTGGCTCATCTGGGCAGGGTGATGTGTCCTTAGCTGTGTCATATCTGATGTCAAGCCTCCTTCTCCAGCACACAGCAGTCACCTGAGTCTTGGGGCCCCTGGGCTGAACCATGTGTAACTGATGGCGGGCAGAAGAGTGTGGTGCCATGACTGCCGCTGGCCCAGAGACAACAGAGGAGTGTGTGTGGTGGTGGAATGGGCTCTGCAGCACCTAGTTCTGACTTGTCTTGTCTTGTCAGGCCTCCATGGGAGCAGCTCGATAAGCAAAATAACTTTGGCTGCGAGAGGCCATGTTTTCCAACATGCAAGGAGGGGTGGCTTGAGCAAAACAGATGACCTCTTCATGGATGCCCATGTGGCCCTCCAGGCCCTCACTGCTGCTGCCCCAAGCCCTAAGTCTGGTGGCTCACCAGAGGGTGGCTGGCCTGGCAGCCCAGAGAGGTGAGGGGACACCAAGGAGCCACCGCAGAGCAGAGGCACTGCGGTCAGAGCCAGGCACACACGCACTGCTGGGCGGGAGGCCTGAGCCGAGCCCCGCTGGCCCGCTGTGCTGCCCAGCCCAGAGGACCTTGTCCGCGGGAGACCTCCTGGCCCACATTTCCTCATTAAGCAGGCTGTGCAGAGGGGAAGGCAGAACTGTCTCTGGCCAGGAGGATGAATGTTCTTGACAATGCCTCTCAGCGGCCTCCAGGCCGGGCCAGAGGAAGTGCTGATTCTGCCCAAACAGAAGAGTCTTGGTCACAAGCTGACTTGGGGTGAGCAGTCTGGATTCTCAGCTCAGCCTCTCGTGAGGAGTTGGCTTGTCATCTTCCTGGACTCTGGAGCTTCTGCCCCTTGGCGATCATGGCCTCTGCCCACATCGTCCATGTCCTGCTGTCTCCATGTCCTGCCCCGCTGCCTCCTTCTGGACCAGGGCCACCCTTGCCTCCACAGGATCTGTGGGTTCCATGGGTTTGATGGCAAAGCTGCTGGGTGTCCTGGTCCTGTGCTCCTTAAAGCAGTCCGGAGATTGCCCAGCTTCTCTGACTTATTTCTCCTCAGGGCTCTGCTGCTTAAAGCTGCTGTCCCCAGAGGGCCCGGGGCTGCTCCTGGGGAAGTGTGGATGGGCAGCCATCATGCCACTTCCCGTGGTTCCTACTATGAGACCATGCCACCATCATCCATCGGAGGTGCCAGCTGGCAGTCTGGGACATCCTCAGCTCCCTGTCCCCCTGAACATCCTCCATGGCCCAAGCCCTGTGGCTCTGCCTTCTCACTGGCTAGACTCTGGCCTCATCTCTCCATCCCAGTAGCCACGGCCCTACTCCAAGCCTTTGTCCTCTCTCCCTGCAGACAACGATCAGAGCTTTCTCATGGCCCTGCCTGCTTTGGGTCTTGCAAGGGGCTGATGGGAAGGGACTGGTGCCTGGTGTGTACCCCTCCCCTGCCTTTCCCACCGGTGCTGTTGCCTGTCCTCGGTGAGACTTAACCAGCCCCTGGGCCATCTTTGGTGTTGTCTCAGCGAATGGCTGCTTGGCTCGTGGAGCAGTTTTGTGTTTCCCTGTGTGTTCTTGGTAAGAGGCTCTTGGTTTCTCAGCAGGTGGCCCAGACACATCCCTCCCTGGGAGGGAGGTGGCAGGAGGAGGTAGAGAGGAGAGCCTTCTCCAGGACCAAGGGTTAGGTCTGCCTTGGCAGTCTCTCCCCATCAAGCCACCTCTATGCACAACGTGAAACAGAGGGACCCATGTCAGCATGCGTGCTGGGTACCTGGCGGAGACAGACCAGCTCCCTCCAGGCCTCTTAGACCTGCTGTGGCTCCAGCCACCTGTCTGGGCTGCCAGGGTGGGGACCATCCCCAACATCTCTGAGCCTTAAAAACCTTTCCACCTTCTTTCTCCAGAGGGAGTCCAGAACACACAATGGAGGCGGCATTGAAAAGCTAGATCTCTTTTCCCTTTGAAATGTCCTCCGAAAAATTAACCATAGTGCTACTTAGTGAGTCATTTCATAATTAAGAGTTGTTGATTCCAAATTTTTTTTACCTATTTATCTTTTTGAAGGATAATAGTACCCTCTGGCTTAATTTTTAATTGGCTTTCGGTTCAAAATAGAGTTTGTGAAGAAATTAGTGCAATCAGAATAGTTACAGTCATGCCGCCAGCTTCTTTTATTATAATTGCTGAAGTAGCACCCATGGCCTTGAGAAGTCAGGCCTTCCCGCGGCAGAGGGCCTGGCACCTGTGATGTGGGAGGGGCTGGGGGCAGGGGCTACCTCTGCTCTATACCTGCCTCAGTCCGCCTCTGGGGATAGATCTCATGGAGCCTCATTTCCTCCACGCAGAATGGGAGCCATAGCGCTGTCTCTTAGGTTTCTGTGAGAACCAGTGAAATGCCATGCCTCACACCCTGTGTAAGGTCCAGCACACAGGCAGCCCCCTTCAGCCAGGAGATTGGAACCAGAGTGTCTGAAAAGGGAGTCTCTGCAGGGACAAGAAAGTCTCTACCAGCCCCGACTGCCTGGGTGTGAATTGTGCCCGTGGCCAGTGCAAGCCCCTTGTTTCATCAGGTTTGGCCCCAGGGAACGAACACATATGTTGTTGCAGCGTGAGTAGAGGGCAGCCCAACCATGAAGGCACACCTTGGGGCTCTCAGCAAGGATTCCTCTTATTAGAGGCAGAGGCCACAGTCAGGAGAGGAACAGCAGCCCAGTGATAGCCTTGCCTGTGGTCCAGTGTACCACTCTTGGGCTTTTATTTTTTAACCTCTGGGCATCCTTGTCTCAGGAGTTCTCGTCGGCTGTCCTGGGTCTGGCAGTAGGACTGGGGATAACGTTGGGCTAGGCAGCCAGCCCAGTGTCACTGTAACCAGGTGGACACCTCGGCCAGCAATACCTGCAGAGAGACTGTGTTCAGCAGGGTCATTCCGGCACAGTGTGGGGAGGAGGCCCAGCTGCCAGGGCAGCCGCGCTGGGCTCTCTCAGCCCACGAAGCACAGCAGCTAGTGATTCTGGAAGGTAGGGGTCTCACATGCCTGCCAGGGGGTCCCTACCAACTCTCTGACAACTCACGTCCCCTGCCTCGCCTTGAACCCACCTACCTCCATCCGAAGGGAAGCACATGAGATGGTGATTGCCCTCAGGGGCTGCTACCTTCCTGCCCCCGGAAAGGCACTGGAGAGAGGGAGGCAAAGCCGACATGGTCATCAGAGCCTCCCGTTGTCCATCCGCAGGTCCCAGATCATCCCCAGCCCACTTGCCAAAGGGGGTAGGAAAAGAGCAAGCAAGCAGCTCCTCAGAGCTGGGCCTGGGTGATGGAGAGTATGACAGAGAACACGCAAGTGAATGAATGAATGAGGGGTAGACACTAAGTGGGGAGAGGGAATGAATGAACAGGGAGTGAAGGGGTGGGGGTGGAGTAGGGGCAAGTGAGGGCCAGAGATGTGAGCAACAGGAACAGAGGAGTCAGGGCTGCAGTTCCAGCTTCTTCCCACCCCCAGGCACGGCCTGCCTCCCATCCCAGCCTCGTCCTCCAGAAGACTTGGGCCTTGGCCAGGTCTCCCTCTGGCTCCCCCTCTAATGGTCCCAATGCCGTATACCCTTCTCCCCCAACCCCCAAGGGGCTGGGGAAGGGCCTCCAGCTACCAGGTCAGATGTTTATTTTTAGCTTTTTCCCTCACATGCCTCTGCCTCCCCCACCTCCCTCCCCCGCTGCCTGCTATAGCAGAGCCAGGAGCAAGAGGGCCAACTGGGGCGCCCCTTCTGCAGCCTGGCTGCCTCCATGAGGAAAAAGTGTGGGAAGGAACAAGGCCCCAGGGAGCCTGTGACCACAGTCAACACACTCTGCTGAGGGCTGGGCCTCTGGGCTCAGGTAAGCGGGCTGCTGCAGGGGCTGGCTCTGAGCTCTTGGCATGAAGTCTGTTGCCTCCATTCTGGCCACCTTCCAAGGCGTCCTTGCTTCATTTGGACTGTTTCTTCTGGGGCTGGGTCTGCCAGCCAGAGGTGGAGGTCAGAGGTTTGCCAGATCACCAAGGTGAGCAAGGCAGATGACCAAGCTTCGAGAGGCCTAACCTGGATAGCCATCTACATGGGGCCAAGGGAGAGCCAGGGCAGTGTTACCTTGGGCCAGCCCCCCATCCAGGCCCAGATCCTCACCCCGTGATGCTGATCGTGGGGCTAGGGAAGGGACTGTTCGTTCATTTCTAGAACTTTCTCTGGGCCTCTGCCGACACCCCTCTCGATCTTTTTGCCACCTCACAGCTCTCTCCAACATGGAGGGATTCCCACTGTGACCCAAGGTGATGCTGGCTCAGCCCACCCAGCAGTCTCCCTAGGCACCAAGTGAGCCCATGGCCCAGCCAGGGGCCAGCACCCATGACCTTGTAGGAGTTTGTACGGGGGACACACAGAAAATCCAACAGGGTCCCAGGGAGTCAGCAGTGGTGCCAGAACCAGGCCCTGCAAGGGGCAGGGTGAGGACATGTGAGACCTCTAAAGGGTTCCCCTCCATAGCTGAGCCCCTCTGCTCAGGACCTGGGTGTGGAATTCAGCCTCCAGGCAGAGCTGGAGCTCCGGTCTCAGGGAAGCAGTCTCAAGGCCCGGATCCCAATCCTGTGGGGTACACCTATCCCTCAGTCAACACCCAGGCCCTGCCACCCACCTGGCCTGGCCTTCCGCCGGGGCCCAGGGCAGAACCACTGATACAGCACCCACCGTGGTGGCCTGCAGGTGCCAGGCCAAGGGCAGACATCTTGGAGGTACCATACTTCCAGGGTTCTGTTGGGTGGACTCAGGGATGTCGTGGGCCCAGGGGTGGTATGTGAGGTTAGAGTGCTAAGGATTCTGGTCCTCTGGGCTGGTAAGGGCCGAGGGCTCTCTCTGGCCCTGTCCCTGGCTCTCTGACCTTGTGGTTCCATGTCCTCTGGTTCCCCTGACTCCCCATCCTGATGCTGGCAGGAGCCCAGGAGTCTGGGCACCCTCATGTGTAAGAGCAGGAGAGTAGGGGTGCCAAGGCTCTGCACCCCTGGGGTGAGAACAGGCACTGGGATGCCTGTTACTTTCATTCCCCGCCCAAGTCCCGCCAAGGAGGAGCTCTGACTCTGGAGGAGGCCCTTGGAAGACATCCCCTTCCCGCCACTGAGCTGCTACAGAAATCACCTGCTCAGAGGTGCTCAGACCCTTCCCTGTGCAGACGCTGGCACCTGGGGGGGGGTTCGACTTGGTTGCTGGGGTTCTGGAAACTTCACCATTGATGTCCATGTCATACTTGGAACAACCCCTTTGGGCTCTGGCTTCCAAGAAGACTGTGTACCAGCCCACGTGTCTGTCTTAGTCACGGCTGTGTCTCCAGCCCCTAGCACTGAGACTGACACAAAGAGAGTAGTCTTGAAAGTGAGAGGCTGATGGTGGAGGAGGATCCCAGCCCGGCTCTGGAGGGAGCAGGGCCCCTGGCCTCAGAGCCAGCACACAGTCCCCATCAGAACAGCCCAGAGCCCGGGGAGCAGGAGGAGGCTTTTGCATGGGGGTCTTTACTGGTCTCAGACAAGGTGAGTTGGTTTGGAGGGTGTGAGCAAAGGGGACTGCTCGGCCTCACCCCCAAACGCCAAGCAGGACTTCCCCTAGACCACCTCCCCTGGCGCCGAGAGCCGGTCCCCTCCCAGCACAGCACTTACTTGGGAATGGAGAAGGATGGTGCCCAAGGCCTGAGAATTAGGAGGCTGGGGAGGGGCAGTGCTTCTGGGAGGTGCTCCCAGCCTGATGCCCTTCCTGAAAGGCCCTTCCTGGGGGACTCTGCTCCACTCCCAAAGCTATTCACACCCTGGGGGAGTCCCCAGCCCCCCTCTTCCCTAGACAGTGTGCTGCTTTTGTAGCCTCCTTTCTCATACAGGTCCTCCTTTTCAGCCTAGTGAAAAGCTTCCTGTGGGGTAAGGAAGGGCTCCTTCCTTGGGGTTTGTCTTTTTAACTCTGTACACGAGCATCTAAAGGCTGGGGCCCTCTGTCATTTGGGACCAACAGACCCATCAGTCTTTGGCTCCTCATCAGTCCTTTTGCCTGTAGTGCTGTGCTTTGGGAGACTTTCTCCTCCTTGTGTTTATAGACATAGTCACGGAAGTCATCTTTAAGTACTTCAGTGTCTTTGTGATTTTCATCAAAACCCTCTCTCGCTTCCTTACAGAAAACCGAGTGGCTCTGTCTGAACTGCCAAACTAAGCGGCTTCTTGAGGGCAGCCTGGGAGAGCCGACGCCCCTGCCGCTGCCCACCTCACAGCAGCCCCCTGCGGGGGCCCCTCACCATACAGCTGGAACAGCCCCTCCAAAGCAGAAAGGGCCTCAGGGGCTGAGCCAGCCATCAGGCCCCCCGCCTGCCAAGGCCACCCCCCTGCCCACCAAGGCCAGTCCCCTGCCCACCAAGGCCAGTCCCCTGCCCACCAAGGCCAGTCCCCAGGCCAAGCCCGCCAGGGCTTCTGAACCCAGCAGAACCCTGAGCAGTGCCCAGGAAAAGAAGACAGGAGTCCCAGCTAAAGCCGAGCCTGTGCCGAAGCCCCCTCCAGAGACCACCCTGCCCCCCGGGACTCCTAAGGCAAAGGCTGGGTTGCGGAGGACTGAACCCACCACCCCCATCACCAAGGCTGTTCCAGAAGCCCCCAAGGGTGGGGAGACAGAGGTCAGTCATCATTCCCAGGGGTCCTGGCTTTCAGGCAGGGGAGTGTGGAGAAGGGTTTAGCTCCCCGCGGGACTGGGATGTGGACCTGGGACGGCTCTTTGGGCCAGAGAGGACAGCAGGACCGTCTTGATGAGGCATGGTGGGCCTGGAGCCTGTGAGTTCTAGGCTGATCCTGTGTTTGACACCTTTTTAGATGCTTTGTTGCATCTTTGCTACCATTAGATCTAGTAACACTTCTCTTTGAGAACCTAGGGATGCTTGTGGTTTGACATGGAACCTGTGACTTATGCAAGTCCAGAGCAATGGAGTAGGTGGCGGGCCCTGATTCCCCCAAGAGTGGAGGCACCCCCTCCCTAGGGCCCCGGGGGTTGACAGAGAGGCTGGGGCTTCCCGAGGAGCCATCTGCCATCGGCAGTCAGCATCTGCTTCTTGCCCACTGTAGGAGCCTGGGGGCAAGCCTTACTCTCAGGACCTGTCTCGGAGCCCACAGAGCCTCAGCGACACAGGCTATTCCTCCGACGGCATCTCCAGCTCCCAGAGCGAGATCACTGGTACTGTGCGGCAGGAGATGGAGCAGCTGGACAGTGCCGGGGTGACGGGGCCCCGCCCGCCCAGCCCCGCGGAGCTCCACAAGGTAGGGAGCAGCATGCGGCCTTCGCTGGAGGCCCAGGGCCCGGCGCCCAGTGGTGAGCGGAGCAGGCCGCCGAGTGGCAGTCCTGAGGAGCAGAAGCGGCGGCCCCGCTCTTTGTCCATCATGCCCGAGGCCTTCAACTCCGATGAGGAGCTGGAGGAGATCCTGGAGGAGGAAGAAGACTCCACGGAGTGGGGGCACCGGGGGGAGCAGCAGGACGCAGCGGAGTCCTCTGACGACTTCGGGAGCCAGCTGAGGCATGACTACGTGGAGGACAGCAGCGAAGGCGGCCTGTCCCCGCTCCCGCCCCAGCCCCCGGCCCGGGCGGCAGACCTGACTGACGAGGAGTTCATGCGGCGGCAGATCCTGGAGATGAGCGCCGAGGAAGACAACCTGGAGGAGGACGAGGCCGCCCCCGCCGGACCTGGCCTGGCCAAACACGCCTCCCAGAAGGGCGGCCCCCGGCCCCGGCCCGAGTCCAGCCAAGAGCCGGGAGCGCTGCCCAAGAGGCGCCTGCCCCACAACGCCACCACAGGCTATGAGGAGCTGCTGTCTGAGGGAGGCCCTGCAGAGGACGTGGACGGCACTGCTGGGGCCCTGCATGGCGGGCTCCGCCGCTTCAAGACCATTGAGCTCAATAGCACGGGCAGCTACAGCCATGAGCTGGACATGGGTCCAGGCCCCGACCCCAGCCTGGACCGGGAGCCTGAGCTGGAGATGGAGAGCCTGACGGGCTCGCCTGAGGACCGCTCCCGCGGGGAGCACTCATCCACGCTGCCGGCCTCCACACCCAGCTACACGTCGGGCACCTCGCCCACTTCCCTGTCCTCGCTGGAGGAGGACAGCGACAGCAGCCCCAGCCGCCGGCAGCGGCTGGAGGAGGCCAAGCAGCAGCGCAAGGCCCGGCACCGCTCGCACGGGCCCCTGCTGCCCACCATCGAGGACTCTTCGGAGGAGGAGGAGCTGCGAGAGGAGGAGGAGCTGCTGCGGGAGCAAGAGAAGATGCGGGAGGTGGAGCAGCAGCGCATCCGCAGCACGGCCCGCAAGACCCGGCGGGACAAGGAGGAGCTGCGGGCCCAGCGGCGGCGCGAGCGCTCCAAGACCCCCCCCAGCAACCTGTCGCCCATCGAGGACGCCTCGCCCACGGAGGAGCTGAGGCAGGCGGCCGAGATGGAGGAGCTCCATCGCTCCTCTTGCTCCGAGTACTCGCCCTCACCTTCCCTCGACTCGGAGGCTGAGGCCCCGGAGGGGGCCCCCAGCCGCCTCTACAAGTCGGGCAGCGAGTACAACCTGCCCACCTTCATGTCCCTCTACTCTCCAACCGAGACCCCCTCGGGCAGCGCCACAACCCCCAGCTCCGGCCGGCCCCTCAAGAGCGCTGAGGAGGCCTACGAGGAGATGATGCGGAAGGCCGAGCTGCTCCAGCGGCAACAGGGCCAGGCGGCAGGGGGCCGCGGGCCCCACAGTGGCCCCCCTCAGCCCACAGCTCCCCGGGCCCAGGGTTCCTTTGAATACCAGGACAGCCCAGACCGTGACTACGGCGGGGTTGCTCAGCCGGCTGCAGAGGGCACGCCAGCCGGCCTGGGAGCAGCCGTGTACCAGGAGATCCTCCAGACGTCTCAGAGCATCGCCCGAATGCACCAGGCCTCCTCGCGGGACCTGGCCTTTGCTGAGGACAAGAAGAAGGAGAAGCAGTTTCTGGACGCCGAGAGTGCATACATGGACCCGATGAAACAGAATGGTGGCCCACTCACCCCTGGTACCAGTCCCACCCAGCTCGCTGCCCCCGTGTCTTTCGCCACTTCCAGCACCTCAGACAGCAGCGGGGGCCGAGTCATCCCTGATGTCCGTGTGACTCAGCATTTTGCAAAGGAGCCTCAGGACCCCGTCAAGCTTCACAGCACTCCTGCCTCCCCCAGCTCCACCTCCAAGGAAGTAGGCATAGGCTTTGCCCAGGGCCTCGGGGCCTCGGCCTCCATGGCTGTGACCCCTGGTCCAGCTGGCCTGCCACGAGGGTACATGGCTCCGACTTCCCCAGCAGCCTCGGAGCGTAGCCCTTCACCCTCTTTCACTGGCCATGGCTATGGACAGAGCCCGGCCACTGCAAACTATGGGTCTCAAACTGAGGAGCTACCCCAGGCCCCCCGTGGCCCAGCTGTCAGTGGGCGGGCTACCAGAGAGAAGCCCCTGGGCGTGAGTGAGGGTGAGAGTGGCCCCCCACAGACCTCCCGGGGATATCCCTACTTTGTGAGCTCCAGTCCCCCTCTCTCTCCATCTTCTCCCTCAGAGAGTCCCACATTCTCCCCTGGCAAGCTGGGCCCAAGGGCCACTGCGGAGTTCTCTACACAGACGCCAAGCCCGATCCCTGCCCCAGACACGCCACGGAGCCCTGGTGCCCCTGCACCGACACCCACGGTGGCTCAGGGCACACAAACGCCACACCGACCCAGCACACCTCGCCTGGTATGGCAGCAACCCTCTCAGGATGCCCCATTCATGGTTATCACCCTGGCATCAGATGCCTCCAGCCAGACCAAGATGGTCCATGCCAGTGCCTCCACTTCCCCAGTGTGCTCACCTGTTGACACCCAGCCCACCACCCACAGCTACAGCCAGACAACACCTCCAAGTGGGTCTCAGCCCCCTGAGCCGCCTGGGCCCCCTGGCTTCCCACGGGCACCCAGTGCTGGTGCAGATGGGCCCCTGGCAGTGTATGGCTGGGGCACCCTGCCTGCCGAGAACATCTCCTTGTGCCGGATCTCCTCCGTCCCTGGAACGTCTAGGGTTGAGCCCGGCCCCAGGCCCCCAGGCAGTGCCGTGGTAGACCTTCGCACCGCCGTCAAGCCCACGCCCATCATCCTCACCGACCAGGGCATGGACCTGACCTCCCTGGCCGTGGAAGCGAGGAAGTACGGCCTGGCTCTGGATCCAATCCCGGGACGCCAGTCAACTGCTGTGCAGCCTCTGGTGATCAACCTCAATGCCCAGGAGCAGACACATGCCTTCCTCAGCACCGCCACCACCGTGAGCATCACCATGGCCTCCTCTGTGCTCATGGCTCAGCAGAAGCAGCCTGTGGTCTATGGAGACCCCTTCCAGAGCCGGGTTGACTTTGGCCAGGGTGCAGGGAGCCCAGTGTGCCTGGCCCAGGTCAAGCATGTAGAGCAGGCCGTCCAGACCGCACCATATCGTGGTGGGCCTCGGGGAAGACCCCGGGAGACTAAGTTTGCCAGGTATAACCTGTCCAACCAGGTAGCACCTCTGGCCAGAAGGGACGTTTTGATCACTCAGGTGGGCCCGGCCCAGAGTGTTGGCCTCAAGTCGGGCCCAGTGCCAGAGCCCGGTACCGAACCCCATCGGGCTGCCCCTACAGAGCTGCGGTCGCATGCCCTGCCGGGCGCCAGGAAGCCGCACACGGTGGTGGTGCAGGTGGGCGAAGGTGCAGCAGGCACCGTGAGCACACTGCTCCCAGAGGAGCCGGCAGGGGCCCTGGACCTCACGGGGATGAGGCCTGAGAGCCAGCTGGCGTGCTGCGACATGGTCTACAAGTTCCCCTTCGGCAGCAGCTGCACGGGCAGCTTCCGCGCTGCCCCAAGCGCACCTGAGAGGAGCGTGGCAGAAGTTGCCCCACCTGGCCAAAGCAGCGGCCCCTTCTACAGTCCCCGGGACCCGGAACCTCCTGAGCCCCCCACCTACCGGGCGCAGGTGATCGGGGGACCCGGCCCCCACGAAGAGCAGAGGCCCTACCCACAGGGCCTCCCCGGCAGGCTGTACTCCTCTATGTCCGACACCAATCTGGCTGAGGCTGGTCTCAACTACCACGCCCACAGGTTTGGGCAGCTCTTCCAGGGCCCAGGGCGAGACTCGGCCATGGACCTCAGCTCCCTGAAGCACTCCTACAGCCTGGGCTTTGCAGATGGCCGCTACCTTGGGCAGGGCTTGCAGTACGGTTCATTCACTGACCTGCGTCACCCCACAGATCTTTTGACTCACCCGCTTCCCATGCGGCGCTACAGCTCAGTGTCAAACATCTACTCGGACCACAGGTATGGCCCACGGGGAGATGCAGCTGGCTTCCAGGAGGCCAGCCTGGCCCAGTACAGCGCCACCACGGCGCGTGAGATAAGCCGTATGTGCGCGGCCCTCAACTCCATGGACCAGTACGGAGGGAGGCACGGCAGCGGTGGTGGGGGCCCCGACCTCATGCAGTATCAGCCCCAGCCCGGGCTCAGTGCCCCACAGGGCCTGGCTCCCCTGAGACCTGGCCTCCTTGGGAACCCCACCTTCCCGGAGGGTCAGGGGAGTCCTGGAAATCTGGCCCAGTACCGGCCTACAGCCGGCCAGGCCGCAGCAGTCAGACAGCTGCTGCCATCCACAGCCACCGTGCGGGCAGCCGATGGCATGATCTACTCGACCATCAATACTCCAATTGCTGCGACACTGCCCATCACCACGCAGCCTGCCTCAGTCCTGCGGCCCATGGTGCGTGGCGGCATGTACAGGCCTTACCCACCCGGTGGAGTCGCAGCTGTGCCGCTTGCCAGCCTGACGCGCATGCCTGTGATTGCCCCGCGCATACCTCTCGGGCCCACGGGGCTGTACCGATACCCTGTACCAAGCAGATTCCCCACCCCTGCCAGTGTTCCACCCACCGAGGGTCCTGTCTACCTGGGGAAGCCGGCTGCTGCCAAGGCCCCAGGGACTGGGGGCCCCCCCAGGCCAGAGCTGCCTGCTGGGGCTGCTCGGGAAGAACCCCTTTCCGCAGCACCCCCTGCTGCCGCCAAGGAGACGGGAGCAGCCCCAGCCCTGGGGGCGGGCCAGAAGCCGCTGGGAGAGGCCACTCCTGGCGGTGGTGGCGGGGCCCTGGGCCGGCCGGGGCTCGAGAAGGAGGATGCCTTGCCGGAGGAGAGGCAGCGGAAGCAGCAGGAGCAGCTGCTGCAGCTGGAGCGAGAGCGGGTGGAGCTGGAAAAGCTGCGGCAGCTGCGGCTGCAGGAGGAGCTGGAGCGGGAGCGCGTGGAGCTGCAGCGGCACCGCGAGGAGGAGCAGCTGCTGGTGCAGCGGGAGCTGCAGGAGCTGCAGACCCTCAAGCATCATGTGCTGCAGCAGCAGCAGGAGGAGCGGCAGGCGCAGTTTGCCCTGCAGCGGGAGCAGCTGGCCCAACAGCGCCTGCAGCTGGAGCAGATCCAGCAGCTGCAGCAGCAGCTGCAGCAGCAGCTGGAGGAACAGAAGCAGCGGCAGAAGCCGCCCTTCCCCATGGCCTGCGAGGCACCTGGCAGAGGGCCGCCCCCGGCCGTCCCAGAGCTGGCCCAGAACGGCCAGTATTGGCCACCCCTGACCCATGCAGCCTTCATCGCCGTGCCCGAGGGGTCTGGGCAGCCGCGTGAGCCCATGCCACACCGCGGTCTCCCCAGCTCCGCCTCGGACATGTCGCTGCAGACGGAGGAGCCGTGGGAGGGAGGCCGCAGTGGTGGCCTCAAGAAGCGGCACTCCATGCCACGCCTGCGGGACGTGTGTGAGCCGGAGTCGGCACCCGAGCCCTGTGGGGTCAGAAGGATCGCAGACAGCAGTGTGCAGACAGACGAGGAGGATGGAGAGGGCCGCTACCTTCTGACCCGACGGCGCCGGGCGCGGCGGAGCGCCGACTGCAGCGTGCAGACCGATGACGAGGATAGCGCCGAGTGGGAGCAGCCTGTGCGCCGCCGTCGGTCCCGTCTCTCCCGCCACTCAGACTCTGGCTCTGACAGCAAGCACGATGCCACGGCCTCCTCCTCTGCTGCTGCCCCCGCCACGAGGGCCACGAGCAGCGTGGGCATCCAGACCATCAGCGACTGTTCCGTGCAGACGGAGCCTGACCAGCTACCCCGAGTTTCTCCAGCCATCCACATCACGGCCGTCACCGACCCCAAGGTGGAGATCGTCAGGTACATATCGGCACCCGAGAAGACTGGGCGCGGCGAGAGCCTGGCCTGCCAGACGGAGCCGGAGGGGCAAGCCCAGGGCGTGGCCGGGCCGCAGTTCATGGGGCCGACCGCCATCAGTCCCTACCTGCCTGGCATCCAGATCGTCACCCCAGGGCCCCTGGGCAGATTCGAAAAAAAGAAGCCGGATCCCCTGGAGATCGGATACCAGGCCCACCTGCCCCCAGAGTCCCTGTCTCAGCTCGTGAGCCGCCAGCCTCCCAAGTCCCCCCAGGTCCTCTACTCACCAGTCTCCCCTCTGTCCCCACACCGGCTCCTGGACACCTCCTTTGCTTCCAGTGAGAGGCTGAACAAGGCTCACGTGAGTCCCCAGAAGCACTTCACAGCTGACAGCGCTTTCCGCCAGCAGACGCTGCCGCGCCCCATGAAGACCCTGCAGCGCTCCCTGTCCGACCCTAAGCCCCTCAGCCCCACCGCCGAGGAGTCTGCCAAAGAGAGGTTCCCCCTCTACCAGCACCAGGGGGGACTGGGTAGCCAGGTATGGGCACCGGGGCTGGGCCAGGGTGGGACAGGGGTCTCGGCCTAGCCTGGGGACCCCCACAGGGAGGGGCGTCTCCTGGGGTGGGGGTGGAGTCACCTCCAGCTCCAGAGGCCCAGAGCTAGAAGTCGAGTCAGAGGCACATTGGGTGCATATCCGGTGGAGCCCACAGCCCAGCAAGGTGATCCTGGGCAAGACAAACTCACACTTGGGCCCCCGAGGCTATCCAGACCCTGCTGGATGCTTCAGCCCCTCCCTAGAGCTGCCTCTTCACGGCCCACAGCTGGCCTAGGCTCTGCCACTTCCTCCTTGTGGCCTCCTCAGCTCTCCCATCCGGCCTGTGCCCCTCCAAGTGTAAAACTTTTGTCTGGATTTTTCCTGGGAAAATGAGTAACATGGACCTGGCTGAGCTGCTCCCCACTCTCCAGCTCCAGCCTGGCTCCCCTTGCCCCACACAAAGCCCCAGCCCCGTGGACTACCCTTCAGGGCCCATCCCCATACCTCATCTTGTCCCGTGCCCACATTCAACCCTCAGTGAATCTGTTCACACACCTGTCCGCTCCCCTAGATAGCGGCTCCTTGTCTGTGACTTGAGTTGCCAGTGATGTCCTGGAACTGTGAGAGAGGGTGTGGCGTGTTGGGAAGATGGGGATGGCTAGGGCCTGACACCAGGGTCTTTGAATGCCAGGCCAGGAGGGGAGGGCTTTTCTCAAAGGCCCTTGAAGCTTCTGGATGTTTCAGGCAGGTGAGACAGGATGAGATCAGTATCTTAGGAAGCCTCCTGGGCAGAATGTGGGCTGGTGGACTGAAGGAAGTGCCTGTACAGTGGTCCTGGGGAGAGCCTGCAGGAGCCAGAGGCGTTGTGAGGTGTACCTCTGGGTAGGATGCAGAGAGGGGAGAGGTGAGGCCTCGATGGGTGGGATTGTGGAGGAGAGCCCTGGGGTATGCAGCCCAGAGGGGAGGGGGTGCGATACGGAGTCAGCGCTGGCAGGGAGGGCAGGTCAGAGAGGCTGGGTCCTGCCTCCACACTAGGGTCAGCACAGAGGTCCCGTGCACTGGGCGCACTCCCGTGAGCACTCATAGCGTGCGATCAAAATGACAAGAGATGGACAACAGCGTGAGGAGTTCAAAGAGGGAAATTTGTTCCATTCTCTCAAAGGCCACCCTTCCTCCTGAGGTTTAGGGACACATTAGCATTTCTTTTAGGACACGTGTTGAAAGCAAGTTGAGAGTTGCTTGGCAAGATAAACCGTAAGAAGTCCAGTGTCAGTCCCCAGTGTATTTGGGGGATTTGGGTGGTCTGTAAAACCCAGAGGCCAGGGAGCTAGAGACAGTGGGAGGGCCAAGCTTCTGGCAGTGTGGACCTTGTGGCAACCCAGAATGAGCAGGTGAGCAGGGCCCCAGGCAGCACACGTTAGGGCGCCCTCACCAGGAAGCCAAGGAGCCAGACGTACGGCCGCAGAGGCCCTCGAGGGGTCTGGCAGCCTCAGAGCGTGGGGGCTGACAGGGATGTGGAGGAAGCTGGGGCCTGGCGGAGAGCATGGCCTGGCAGAGGGTGACATAGGGCTGCAGGAGGAGGAGACTGAACAGGCAGCTGAACTGCCTTTCACTTGAGAGAGGAGGAGGGCAGGAGGCAAAAAAGACTCAGAGCCTGCAGCCCCTGACCTTGTCAGCACGCACCCCTGGCCACGATCCTCCAGGGAACCTGGTGGGCCCAGGACCCTCTCCACTCCTGTCCATGGCCCTCCGCTGCCCTTGGCCCCTGCCAGCTGCTCAGACCCACACCCAGAGCCAAACCCGTACTCTCCTGCCCTCAGTACACTCAGTGGGAGGCAGAAGGTGATAAGCCCACTGGAGATGAACAGGGGTTCTCAGAGCCGCTGGGAGCCAGGCTAGTACTGGGCATCAGCCAGAGGGGCCTCTTCTCCTTCCTCCCCTTCCACTGCCCTGAGCTCTGGGAAGGAAAAGGCCCATAAGACAATCACAGGCCCTCCTTCCAAGGCCATTGGGTGGGCAGGGCAGGCTTCGAGGCTGCCTGGAGAACCGGGGCGCTGACCCCAGCCAGGCCAGGGCTCTTCTACCCCGTGCCCCAACAAGCCACCCACACCTTGGGTCTCAGTGCTGCCCGCCCTTCCCTCTGTCTCAGGTGTCGGCGCCGCCGCCCAACGGCCTGGTCCGCAAGGTGAAGCGGACACTGCCCAGCCCCCCTCCAGAGGAGGCTCACCTGCCCTTGGCTGGCCAGGCTGCTCCCCCGCAGCTGTATGCAGCCAGCCTGCTGCAGCGTGGGCTGGTGGGGCCCACCGCTGTTCCCGCCACCAAGGCCAGCCTGCTCCGGGAGCTGGACCGGGACCTACGGCTGGTGGAGCATGAGTCCACCAAGCTGCGCAAGAAGCAGGCGGAGCTGGACGAGGAGGAGAAGGAGATCGACGCCAAGCTCAAGTACCTGGAACTGGGCATCACCCAGCGCAAAGAGTCTCTGGCCAAAGACCGGAGTGGCCGGGACTACCCACCCTTGCGTGGTCTCAGCGAGCATCGTGACTATCTGTCGGACAGTGAGCTCAACCAGCTGCGGCTCCAGGGCTGTGCCACCCCGGCTGGCCAGTACTCGGAGATCCCCGTCACTGCCGCTGCCGCCGCCCCTACTACTCCCTCCGGCTCCGCTGCTTTCCAGCCGCCCCGGTTCCCACCTCCAGCGCCACTGTACCCTGCAGGCAGCGCTGGGCCAACTCAGAACGGATTCGCAGCCCACCAGGCACCCACCTACCCTGGTCCCAGCACATACCCAGCACCTGCTTTTCCTCCCGGTGCCAGTTACCCCGCTGAGCCTGGCCTGCCCAGCCAGCAAGCGTTTCGTCCCCCGGGCCATTATACAGCCCAGACGCCCCTGCCAACCACACAGACCACCCTTTTCCCAGCCCCGGCTGACAGCCGTGCCCCCCACCAGAAGCCACGCCAGACATCACTGGCCGACTTGGAGCAGAAAGTGTCCACTAACTACGAGGTGATCGCCAGCCCCGTCATGGCCATGTCTTCAGCCCCGTCGGAAACCAGCTACAGCGGCCCTGGCCCCACCGCCAGCAGCAGCTACGAACAGGGCAAGGCTCCCGAGCTGCCACGGGCCAGTGACCGCGGCGGTGTGAGCCTGAGCCCAGCCCCCATCTACTCGTCCGACTCACACTACACCAGCCTGGAGCAGACTGTCCCCCGGAACTACGTGATGATCGACGACATCAGTGAGCTGACCAAGGACAGCGCCTCCGCCGCCCCCGAGAGCCAGCGACTGGAGCCCCTGGGGCCAAGCAGCAGTGGGCGTCCAGCGAAAGAGCCAGGAGAACCAGGCATCCTCGAGGGGTCCGCACTGCCCTGCTGCTATACCAGAGGGGAGGAAGAGTCCGAGGAAGACTCTTACGAGCCCCGTGGTAAGAGCGGCCACCACCGGGGTGTGGAGAGCAATGGCCGACCAGCCAGCACGCACTATTACAGCGACAGTGACTACAGACACGGCACTCGAGCGGACAAGTATAGTCCAGGCCCTGCCGGGCCCAAGCACCCCTCTAAGAGCCTGGCCCCAGCTGCCGTCCCCTCGAAGCGCAGCAAGCACCGGAAGCAGGGCATGGAGCAAAAGATCTCCAAGTTCTCACCTATCGAAGAGGCCAAGGACGTGGAGTCAGACCTGGCTTCCTACCCCTCCTCGGCAGTCAGCAGTAGCCTGGCTTCTCGGGGAAGGAAGTTTCAGGACGAAATCACCTATGGGCTCAAGAAGAATGTGTATGAGCAGCAGCGGTATTATGGGGTGTCCAGCCGGGACCCAGCGGAGGAGGATGACCGCGTGTATGGTGGGAGCAGCAGGTCCCGGGGGCCACCTGCATACAGCGGGGAGAAGCTGTCCAGCCATGACTTTGGGGGCCGGGCCAAGGGATACGAGCGGGAACGGGAGGCTGTGGAGCGACTTCAGAAAGCGGGCCCCAAGCCCTCATCTCTGAGCATGGCCCACGGCCGGACCCGGCCCCCCATGCGGAGCCAGGCCTCTGAAGAGGAGAGCCCTGTCAGCCCCTTGGGGCGGCCCCGCCCTGCTGGGGGCCCCCTTCCCCCCGGGGACGCCTGCCCACCATTCTGCTCCAGCCACTCCATGCCCGATGTCCAGGAGCACGTCAAGGAGGGACCGCGGTCCCACTCATATAAGCGTGATGAGGGCTACATCCTGGATGATTCCCACTGCGTAGTTTCCGACAGCGAAGGTAATGGCAGCTGGGGGTGATGTCTGCGGATGCTCAGCACCTGGGGGGCCTTGCCTACCCATGGGGTCCTGAGCCCTGAGGTGTCCCGGCGGGGCCGGGCCTGGTGCCTCACCTGGTGGGCCCTGCTGCTGGCTGCCCTTCCTCCTGCTCCACCCGCGCCCTGGCCTCAGCGGTGGGGGGGGGCTGGGGGCCTGGCGTTAACGCTTGTGGCTGTGGGCCCACTCTCTGTTTTCCTTGCATGGCTTCAGCTGGGCCAGACCCCTGCGGCCAGCCCGGGGGTTGACCGTGTTCTGTTTTTGGTCTCTGAAGCGTATCACCTGGGCCAGGAGGAGACAGACTGGTTTGATAAGCCCCGGGATGCCCGCTCTGACCGGTTCAGGCACCACGGGGGCCATGCAGTCTCCTCCTCCTCCCAGAAGCGAGGCCCTGCCAGGCACAGCTACCACGACTACGATGAGCCCCCCGAGGAGGGCCTGTGGCCACACGATGAGGGTGGCCCGGGCCGCCACGCCTCAGCCAAGGAGCACCGACACCACGGTGACCACGGGCGGCACTCGGGCCGCCACGCCGGCGAGGAGCCAAGCCGGCGGGCTGCCAAACCACACGTTCGGGACGTGGGTCGCCATGAGGCCCGGCCTCACCCGCAGCCCAGCCCTGCCCCGGCCGTGCAGAAGAAAGGTCAGCCTGGGTACCCCAGCTCCGCTGAATACTCACAGCCATCCCGTGCCCAGTCAGCATACCATCACTCTTCTGAGAGCAAGAAGGGCTCCCGACAGGCCCACCCTGGGCCCGTGGCACTGCAGCCAAAGCTAGAATCCCAACCGCAGCCGCAGGGCCGGCAGGCAGCCCCAGGGCCACAGCCGTCCCAGCCACCGCCATCCAGGCAGATGCCCTCGGCAACAGCATCGCGTCAGCCGCAGACACAGCCGCAGCCACAGCAAGGTCTCGGGCTGCAGCCTCCACAGCAGGCCCCATCGCAGGCGCGGCTGCAGCAGCAGGGCCAGCCAGCTGCCCGGGGTCCGGCC